>NC_083407.1:35039938-45039938 GCF_020745735.1 Hemiscyllium ocellatum | reverse complement strand
ACAGGTAGAAAATAGAGATTAGAAATACTTGGATTATTCCTAGGTTTGCTGGAAAAGCGCAGCAGATCAGGCAGCATCCAAGGAGCAGGAGAATCGACGATTCGGGCATGAGCCCAAACATCGATTCTCCTGCTCCTTGGATGCTGCCTGACCTGCTGAGCTTTTCCAGTAACACATTTTCAGCTCTGATCTTCAGCATCTGCAGACTCCACTTTCTCCTTATTCCTAGGTTTACAGATTATGACCAATAGCATATTGCAATGATCAGTATTCAGAGCACCAGATGTTCATAATCTAAATCAATGATTTGGATGTGGGAGCCAGACAGTTCAAAACTTGGTGCAAGTATGAGTTGTGAGAATGCAAAGAGGATTCAAGGGGATTTACATAGTGTGAGAGTGGGCAAGAACCTGAATATATAGTGAATAAGTATGAGGTTATCAATTTCAGTTGGAGGAGCAAAGGTGTATTGTAAAGTGTTAAAGTCCAAAAAAGCCTAGGTGTCCCATTTTATAAGTCTTTGAAAGCTAGCTTATATGTATAGAATTAAAAAATGTAACCAATTGGTAAATGCTCACACTTATTGCGGGATTAGATTAGATTACTTACAGTGTGCAAACAGGCCCTTCGGCCCAACAAGTCCACACCAACCCGCAACCCACCCAGACTCATTCCCCTACATTTACTCCTTCCACTAACACTATGGGCAATTTAGCATGGCCAATTCACCCAACCTGCACATTTTTGGACTGTGTAAGGAAACCGGAGCATCCAAAGGAAACCCACGCAGACACGGGGAGAATGTGCAAACTCCACACAGTCAGTCACCTGAGGCGGGAATTGAACGCGCGTCTCTGGTGCTGTGAGGCAGCAGTGCTAACCACTGTGCCCACCATGCCGCCCGTGTTTTCTAGCTACTACTGATGGCCAGTAATGTAGAGATAAGGTGGGAGTATGGTATTGAGGGAGATGATGATCCATTATCTGGAATGATGGAGTAGGCTCCATAACCTGAATGGCCTCAATTATTTTTTGTTCTTTTTGCTCTCTTGGAAGCCTGGACCTCTTACACTGCTGTCTCAATGTTTATTTCATGTCCTCTATACACTGTTGGAGTTCTTTCACTGAAGCATCAATTATTTCAGAATGGGTGCATTTCATGAAGGATTTGCATTTCTTTGTTGTGTACTATGCATTTCTGAGCTGAAAATGTGTTGCTGGTTAAAGCACAGCAGGTTAGGCAGCATCCAAGGAACAGGAAATTTGATGTTTCGGGCCAGAGCCCTTCATCAGCCCTTTCCTGATGAAGGGATCTGGCCCGAAACGTCGAATTTCCTGTTCCTTGGATGCTGCCTAACCTGCTGTGCTTTAACCAGCAACACATTTTCAGCTCTGATCTCCAGCATCTGCAGACCTCACTTTTTACTATGCATTTCTGCCTGTTTTTGCAGCAATGTCATATTCTCCAGCATTGCTTTGAGTTCAAGCTGATATATCTTTGTTATTCCTGTGCGTCTGATCTATTTTATCTGCTAGGTGATCATGATCTTTCTGTAAACTGGCAATATTTTCATTGGATTGATGATACAGATCTTGTAGTTCATTCTGCTTCTTTTTCATTCTCTTCCAGCTCTTCATTCATCTTTGTGAGTACAGTGGAGGTATGCATTATTATCTCAGAGATCATGCTATTAAATTAGAAATAATTGTTGATCCTTTTTCTTTTAAAGTTTTCTCCACAGCAGAGCTATATTTTGATGTCCATTAATTCAGAAGAAAGCACTTATTTCTTCTTTTATATTCACTCCCCAAGTGTTTCTTGAATAATACATGGAGACAAAGCCCAAACAGAGAGAAAGAAAGGGAAAGAAAGATAGGGATAGGCAAACAAAGTGATTCTTGATTTGATTTGATTGCTGATGGTAAACTGACAGAAAGACTGGATAGGATACTAACAAGAAATGTCAATAGTTGCAGCTTAGTTGACTGCATTAGAAGCAACACATATAAAACAGGATCCAGGTGTTTGTGGGAGGGTAATGTTGATGGAGCAGTGCGTACATATTCTGAAATTGTTAAACTCAATACTGAGCTCTGAAGGATGCAGGTATCAAGGTGGAAGATGAGATATTGCATCGGGCCTCACTGGAGCATGTCTGTGATAGAAATGTTGACATAGGAACACAGTGGTGTGATGAAGTAGCAGGCCAATGGAAGCTCGGGTCATTTTACCTCTCTCTCGGCTTATTATCAGCAATCTCTTTTTTTGCCTATCCCATGTACTCTATTCACTCATCACTGCCCTTCCCTCCCCCCAATGAAGTCAAAAATCACACAACACCAGGTTATAGTCCAACAGGTTTAATTGGGAGCACTAGTTTTCGGAGCACTGCTCCTTCATCAGGTGATTGTGGAGTATAAGATTGTAAGACACAGAATTTATAGCAAAGGTTTACAGTGTGGTATACCTGAAATTATACTTTGAAAAAGACTTGGATTATTTGTTAAGTCCCTCATCTATTAGAATGACCATGTTGGTTTCAGTTCTTTCATACGTAAATCGCAAAACTTTTTTAAAAAGAAGTTACATTCTCAAGTGCACTTTAACAATTGGTGTCTGTCAGTCCAGATAATGTATTGAAGGTGTTAGCTCCCCTGTGTGATACTCTGTGTGCTACAATGTTTAGACTGATTTTAATCTAAAAAGAAAATGAGTTTACAGAATCTTACATGGATTCATGCAGTTTTTGAGCGAAGTAAAATGTAACCCCACATGTACAAATTCACCCCACAAACTTATATGTATATGTGTGCATGTGGGTGTGTGGGGGGGCTGGTGGAGGGAGGGGTTGTGAGTGTCTGTGAGAGAGTGGGTGCATCCGTGTGAATGTGAGTATAAATGGATACAAGTCTGTGAGAGGGAGCATGTGTATGTAGGAGTGTGTGTGTGTGTGTGTGTGTGTTAGTGTGTAGGAGTGTATGTGTGGTGTATAGTGCAATGGGGTCACCTGTAGTTTGACATGAAACCAAGCTCCCGGTTGAGGCCATCCCCATGCTACCAAACTTGGCTATCAGCCTCTGCTCGGCCACTTTTCGTTGCTGCTGTCCTGACGTCCACCTTGGAGGATGGTCACCCGAAGGTCTGAGGTCGAATGTCCTTGACCGCTGAAGTGTTCTCCAACTGGGAGGAAACACTCCTATCTGTTGATTGGTGTGCGATGCTGATTCATCCATTGCCGTAGCCTCTGTTTCATCAATGTACCATGCTTTAGGGCATCCTTTTTTGCAGCGTATGAGACAGACAACATTGGCTGAGTCACATGAGTACCTGCCACACATATGGTAGGAGGTATCCCCATGCATAATGGTGGTATCCATGTCCATTCTCTGACACACCTTGCTGTCCCTGCTGTGACAGTGTTGTATGGAGTTGTCCTGACAATTTGCTACGAACAATGATCTGTTTGAGGTTTGTTGGTTGTTTAAAGGTGGGAAGTGGAGATGTGGGGAAGGTCTTGGCGAGGTGCTCATCCTCATTGCTAATGTGCTTCAGGCTGTGTAGGACATGGTGTAGTTTTTCAGCTCCTGGGAAGTACTGGACAACGAAGGGTCTGTCTCCTCAGGAGGTCATTATGGTTCCTTGCTGTGACACGTCAGAACTGGTGGTCAATGAGTTGACCATCATACCCCGTTCTTGTGAGGGCATCCTTGAGTACTTCAAGGTGCCCGTCACAATCCTCCTCATCTGAACAGATCCTGTGTATGCTTTGGGCTTGTCCATCAGGAATGGCTGTTTTAATATGTTCTACGCAGCCTGCAACACAGGAACTCACATATTCAATACGTTATCTGGGTTGACAGATACCAATTGTTAATGTTCACTTGAGAATGTAAATTAAAAAAAAAGTTTTGCAATTTACAGCTGAAAGAACTGAAACCAGCAGGGTCATTCTAATAGATGAGTGACTTAACAAACAATCCAGGTCATTTTCAATATATAATTTCAGTTACATCACACTGTAAACTTTTGCTATAAATTCTGCGTCTTACAATCTTATACTCCACAACCACCTGATGAAGGAGCAGTGCACCGAAAGCTCATGCTTCCAATTAAACCTGTTTGAATATAACCTGGTGTTGTGTGATATTTAACCTTGTACACCCTAGTCTGACACCGGCATGTCCAAATCATCTCTGCCATGTCATCGGCATAAATACCACCCTTTCCTAGTTTTATTATCTGGAATGGTGGAGTAGGCTCCATCTGGAATGGTGGAATGGCCTTAACTATTTTTAAGGAATGCTCTTGAAACAGTTTTTTCTCTGCAGATGCTGCAACATCCAAGCAGGCTGATTGTTCTTAAACCCTGGTTATACTGATCCTAAATATGGAATTACTAAAGATTCTACGCTGAACTCTTTCCAATCACTGGTTTCAGTTCGGAAAAAGTGAAGACTGCAGATGCTGGAGATCAGCGTTGAGAGTGCGGTGTTGGAAAAGCACAGCAAGTCAGGCAGCATCCGAGGAGCCGGAGACGTCGATTCTCCTGCTCCTCGGTTGCTGCCTGACCAGCTGGGCTTTCCAGCACCACACTCTTGAATCATAGGTCTCATCATGGATTCCATGTTTGTAGATTTATTTTTTGAGGTGTATTTTAACTGTAAATATTACCACTTGTTCCTGTGTTCAACTTAACCAATACTGAATAGTTACCTGTTGTCTGAGGGCAGACAATTTTAGTTTTTATGAATACTTTTGGAAATGCAATGAAATTGATGTTTTCACACGTTTGAAGCTTGTCTTCCTTGTAACTTCAAAGCACTCCTTATGCGCAGTCTATCTGGGTTGATGCATGTTATGGCTGCATCAGTTTTTGGCTGGTGCCCTGCTTCCACCAATGTCTTTTTCGGCCAAATGCTTGGCAAAATTGAAGCTTGCAATGTGAGAAGGTCATGCCTTCCCAATGAATCGGAGGAGGTACCTGGTGATTGCACCTTGTTACTTGTACCATTGAATCTCTATCTTGGACAACAGTAACCATTATTTCAGGAAGCACAAGAACCTTATGACCATGAAGGTTGGTACCTCACATGTATTAACCCCTCTGCAACAGCATGCGTCTATACTTCAATGCAGTACATGTGGGGAATCATTTGCAATGGACAGTCCAGAGAGTGCCAGAAAGAAAGAGACATGGAGCATTTAGGGTGGAGGGGGAAATCAAATGATCAAACTGAGCCTAAGATTCAGGATGGTTATGCAACTTGTTTTGCCTTCCAAGGTCGCTCAATTCTAAAATTTGATATACGATTGAAAAGTCTGGGATCACACATAGAATGGGTGGAGTCTATTTTTTTTTCATTCAGGGCCAAAATGCAAACTCTACATTTAGAGTTGCTGGAGGCCTTCAAGAAGCAATTGAAACAATCATTCATTTGCAGAGTACTGGTTGAAGTCATTTGTGCTCATTTCATTGTCCATGTGCGATGCATATTGTTACAACTGTGTAGGCAAAAAAGCTGATCACAAGTAATCTTGACCATGTCATTCATCATTGCAAATTGAAGACAGTTACCACTTTGAAGCAGAATTGATCACAGGTGACTTTAAAAGAGGCATCCTGTGGGCTACAAAGCACAAAGCCAATGCAAGATCTCATAGCCTACACAAAGGTATGGAACTGATTTCCTCTCAACTTGAACGCTAAGTATAATGCAACAAGATCTTACATACAATCGTGCTTTTCATGAGTGACATGTGGCTGGGAAGAAAGGGTTCAATACTCATGCAGCACTTGAAAAGTCCTCCAATGTCTTTCCGAAATGATTGGTGTTGCTTTCATCAGAAGAAGGTCCAGTGTCAGACTTCCATGTAAAATTGTTTCCTTGCCTCCCCTTTGTCAGAGTGCTCTTCACACTGTGGAGCAATATGCAATGCCATCACATTGCTGTCAATGTCCCATTCCTTATGTTCCCCACTTAAGTATATGATCAAATCAATTGCTTTGTAACAAACATTACATGTATTTAGATTGAATGCACTTTTATTTTTATTTTTTTGTTATCTTTGTAATATACAGTCATATCCTTGCTGCTTTAGGCTATAATCTTTCTCTCTGCTCCTTCCTACCAATCCATGACTTTTATTTCTCATGTTACTATTTTCATTTCTATACATGTCTGCACCCTTTAATTCATCGCATATTTACACATTTGATCTCTTGCCCACATTATTTAATTTAAAGCCCACTCTACTTCTCTAGTTACGCAGTTTGTAAGAACATTGGTCCCTGCACATTTCGTTTGTAGACTGTCTCAATGATGGAGCCTTCAATTTACTCAGTATTGGTGCTAATGCTGATAAACTGAAACTCAATTCTCCCAATGTAAGTCTTTGAGTTGCGTTCTCATTACTCTAATTTCATGTCTTTAATGCCAATTTGATGCGGTTCATGTAAAAATCCAAAGATTATAAACTTTGAAGTTCTGCTTTTCAATTTACAGCAAAGAAGACGTTTTTGACCTGTTTCTAAGATTTTGCTGACACTGAAATGAGATTTTACAGTATTCTTGATTTTGGTTCTGTATTTTTATGGAAAATTCTCTTAATGTGTGTTGAAGATTTCCTATAAAGCTGCAAATGAATCGATCATTTATTTAACAATTATAATAAAACATAGTTGTGTTTTGGATATAGGTTTGCTCACTGAGCTGAAAGATTCATTTCCAGACGTTTCCACCAACCCAAAGAAACCCAAACATATAAATAGAAAGCATGAGGTCCATTGACGATGTTACCGAGTAAGGTAACAAAATGTCTGGAAATGAATCTTTCAGCTCAGCAAGCAAACCTACATCCAAAATCTCAACTTGAGCTACAAATCTTCTCAAAACTTGATAGTTTTGTTTCATACGATTAAATGTTTGGAGTCTTAGATTAGATGATAAGATTAGTTTCCCAACAGTGTGGAAACAGGTCCTTCAGCCCAACAAGTCCACACCAACCCTCTGAAGAGCAACCCACCCAAAGCCATTCCCCTACATTTTACCCCAACTAATCCACCTAACACTACGGGAAATTTAGCATGGCCAATTCACCTGACCTGCACATCTTTGGACTGTGGGAGGAAACTGGAACACCTGGAGGAAACCCACGCAGATACAGGGGGAATGTGCCCAAATTAGCCCAAATATGTTCCAAATAATTAATTATTCTTGAAAACATAACTGCCATAGGAGCATTGCATTTTCTAATTAAAAAGAGTTATGAAAAGTTTATCATAAGTACAAGACAAAAATATGCTTCATTGAAAACATGATACATGGCAGAAAGAATAGCAATTTATAGGATTGAAAATATGTTTAGCGTCCATCAAAACATTTAATTGTTAAAAGCTTACTAAAGAGAGATCTAATCGGTATTTTCTTGTTAGATGTCTATCTGTTTGAATCTGGATATGTGGTTATATGGTTATATTGATATTGCTATCTTAAAATTCATGGTTATTAATGAATAATTTGTTTGGCAATTTTATTGACTTCTGAGATACCATGTACTTTATTTACCTCAATAAACTAGTTAAATAATAATGAGTCAAATGTGTCGACTTTAAGTTGTATACATGTGATTTCAGAGTGCTTGATTTCTTTAACTTGCTTCAGTAGAATTCAAATACAAGTGTCAGAATTTTGTTTACACCAACTCTGCTTCTGAATTCCTGCTGCCAGTATTGTTACGCCACCTGAGATTGGGCTTCATTACGTGAGACCAGAAAGCTGCAAATACAAGTTGACTGTTTCCAGTCAAATTCCTGATGAGTCAGATTTGGAAGTTTTCCATTGTCTGCTGTGACGATCAGATGCAGTACTGAAAGAATTGAGGAATGATGGAGAGGAAACGGAAATAAATGAAGGTGGAGGGGAGATAGTTGAGAGGGAAGGGAATGATGATGAAAGACAGAGACCATAAGAAGAGGGGAATAATTATTGTGAGGAAGAGGATAAGTGGGAGAGTATTAAGTAAGTGAGAGAGAGGGAGATGGTCAGTACTGGGGAAAGTGATCTGTTGTCCCCTGGGGAAAGGGGGAAGGTGACTGAGCATGTTTCTGACAACAAGAATCAGCAATGTAATGGAGTTGTGAGGATTGTGCATACTTCTTTCAGTTTCACATTCAGGCAAGTATTTCTCAACTAAATTAATTTTTGGTCATGGATTTGAGTTTGTGGGTTTGCTAAATGGAACTAACCGTGATCTTGGATCTGGTTCTGTTATGGTTTTTGGTGTGTTCACAAGAGCTGACTGTTACATTTTTTACAAGTTAGAAGCAATTAGCTAAATAAAAACACTGAGCTTGTAAAATAAATGGAATCATTTCAATTTAATCTCAGCACTTTTCACATAGAGTCATAGAGTAATATTGCATGGAAACAGATCCTTCGGTCTAACTTTTCCATGCCCAAGTTTCCCAATCTAAACCAATCCCACTTGCCCGCATTTGGCCAATAACACTCTATACCTTTGCTATTCATGGACCTATCCAAATGTCATTTAAATGCTGTAACTGTACCTGCATCCAGCACTTCCTCTGGCAGTTCATTCCACATACAAAACACCCTCTATGTGAAAACGTTGCTCAGGCAGGTCCCTTTTAAATCATTCCCCTCTCACCTTAAAAATATCTGAACTACTCCAACCTATGGAAGAGATCTTTGCTATTCATCTTATCTATGTCCCTCATGATTTTATAAACCTCTGTAAGATCACCCCTCAACCTCCTACGCTCCACTGAAAGATGTCCCAGCTTATGCACCCTCTTCTTATAACTCAAACATCCTGGTTAATATTTTCTAAACCCTCTCCAATTTAATAATACCCTTCCAATAGCAGGGTGATCAGAACTGTACAACTTCAACATGACAACTGCTATATTCAATGGTCTGAGTAATGAAGGCAAGTGTGCTAAACATTTTCTTAATCACCCTGTCTACCTGTCACACAACTTTCAAAGAACTATGTACATATACAATATTGGCTCCAATGGATTGGATAAAACAAGACTTCCAGTTTGAGACACAATAGGAATTAACAGAGAAAGAATTCTGATATCTGCAGGTTTCCTTATTCATCTGCACTAGAATTATGACAGTAGTCTCAGGGAAACTACATAAATAGTTGCCTTCACCACCCCTTCTTTACTTTGTTGATCCTTTTTTGAAGACATGAGAGTCAATTGAGGAACTTCCATGGTCATTGTACCTCTGTATTTAAGTCTGTACACAGAATCTGTTCTCAGAATGCCATCATCATATCAATAATTTTAGATTTTCTGGGAAAACTGGCTAAAGAGGTTTATTTGAAGTTATTGGTGCAATGAAAAGATGTGGAAAGAAATCTATTCCTCAATTGTAATGGGGAGGAGTTATAATGCATGTCTGCCTCTTTAATTCATACAGAGAAATGGAATCAAGAGTGTGGTGCAAGAAAAGCACAGCAAGTCAGGCAGCATCCGAGAAGCAGGAGAATTGATGTTTTGGGCAAAAGCCCTTCATCAGGAATGAGCCTGGGAGCCGAGGGGTGGTGAAATAAATGGTGGTAGTTGGGGTGGGGAGGGAGGTGGGGCTGGAGGAAGGTAGCTGAGAGCACAATAGGTAGATGGAGGTGGGGGGTAATAGTTATAGTAGGAGAGGGGGGTGCAACAGATAGATGGGAAGGAAGATGGACAGGTAGGACAGGTTGTGAGAGCAGTGCTGAGTTGGAAGGTTGGAACTGGGATAAAGTGGGGAGAGGGGAAATGAGGATATTGGTGAAATCTGCATTAATGCCGTGGGGTTGGAGGGCCCCAATGCGGAAGATGAGACGTTGTTGCTCCAGGAGTTGGGTGGTTTACCTTCCCTTCCCACCTTTATCCCAGTTCCAACCTTCCAACTTGGCATTGCCCTCATGACCTGTCCTATCTGTCCATCTCCTTCCCACCTATTCGCTCCACCCTCCTCTCCGACCTATCAGCATTACCCCCACCTCCATCTACTTACCGCACTCTCAGCTACCTGACCCCCAGCCCCACCCCTTCCTCCTATTTATCTCAGCACCCCATTGGCATAGCCTTATTCCTGATGAAAGTCTTTTGCCCAAAACATTGATTCTCCTGCTCCTTGGACACTGCCTGACCTGCTGTACTTGTCCATTACCACACTCTCAACTCTAATCTCCAGCATCTGCAGTCCTCACTTTTGCTGAGACAAATGGCATGTCAAAGTAACTTAATCATTACTTTGAAAAATATAGTTGAAATATTCATTTGAAATATTCAGCATGATGTTCTGCAAAACATAGTGACACAGTGGTTCAGTTATGTACACATTGGGTGCAATTAGCATTGAAGTATAATCTTTAGGCTGTAGGTTTTGAATTCCAAGCAGATAACTCACAATTGCATTTCAAAGCAACAGCATTAGTCTTTAAATAGAAGATCTAGTTTATGTTAAAACAACCAATTGAGCAGACCAAAGATATGATGAAGTAGGAGTCCGAGGTCACATTCAGAAATTTTAAACAATAAACCATTGGCAAGAGAACAAATGAACACAAAAATGCAGGGCAGGACATGCATTTCTGAGGTGCCATATTACCAGATTGGCCCAAGTGTCTAATGAAAGGTAAATCAACTTGACCTTGAGGGAAAATAAATTCATGCTGCCATTCACAAGAATATGCAGGATTCCTTAAAAATGGCTGACAAGAAATCACAGCGGCTAAACAGGGAAAAAAAGAAACATTTCCATAATAGAAAAATGATAAACAAACGTAAATGAAAGTAGTTCAAGAAGAAAAATAACTGGAGAAGAAACAGCTGGAGATACATTGAGCTCTTTGTCAAGAAACTACTTTCATAATCACTTTAGATTACAGTGAACCAGTGAAAATAATGGATGATTATAAGGGTTCAAGTGTAACTTCTAAGTAATTGAAAGAAATGCTGGTTCGAGATTCAAATGATTAAACACGACTCTGTGAAGCTATTTCTATATGTTTGAGAAACACTTTTGCAACCGTGAGTCTAAAACAATTTTCAAATAATTAAGTATATACTGCCCTTTTAAATATACAGACACCACAAGATGCTGAACAAGTGTGATAGAGTAACTAATGTGAGGGCAAGCATAATTGTTGATGATGTATGCAAGAATTGTCAAGACATTTACTGTAATCATAAGCTAGGAGGTACGTAAATAAAAATTGATGTAGTCTGTCACATAATGTAATAAAACTGTGTTCTCAATTAAAAATAATATTAAAAGAAACTGAATGGGTAATGTAATGAGCACAAGTAAAAGATAAAATGAAACCTACATCTAGAGATCAATAATCGCTACAGCACCAAAACCAACACTTGCTGATGTTGTATTAATTACAAACAAATGGCCCCCAAGCAAATCAATTAAGCAAGGCTGATGCATCAATGTAGAATCCCTACAGAGTGTAAACAGGCCATTTGGCCCACAAGTCCACAGCAGCCTTCCAAAGTGTACCCAAACCCATTCCCCTACCCTAATACTCTACATTTCCCCTGACAAATACATCTAATCTACACAACTCTGGACAATTTAGCTTGGCCAATTCACCTAACTTGCACCTGCTTGGACTGTGGGAGGAAACCCATGCAGACACAGGGAGAATATGCAAACTCCACACAGACAGTCACGCAAGGCTGGAATTGAAACCAGGTCCCTGGTGCTGTGCGGTAGCAGTGCTAACCACTGAGCTGCCTGTTACAGTTATGCTTAAATGCTCGATCTGAAATCTGGTTATTGCAATTTGGAAAGACAAATTATTTCAGAAATACTTCAAAATATTTGAAAAATTAATTCTTGGCATGTGAGCATAAAGACAGCATTCATTCTTCTCTCCTTGAGCCATTGCAGCCTCTGTTGTTAGCGTTTGGGAATAGTAATAAGTACATTCCAGGAATTTGATCCAATACTAATGAAGAAATGCCATTGTATGTCCAAGCCATGATGCCATGATGGTGTGTAACTTGGAAAGGATCTTGGAGGTCATGCTGACTGCATGCCATCTTTGTCCTTTTAGGTAGAAGGGTGTTGCTGTACATGAAAGTTCAGTGAGTTGTTGCAGTACACCCTGGAGATCGTGCACACTGCAGACACAGAGCGTTGATGGGAGAGAAGGAGACTACCAGTCAAGCAGGATATGATACTTATTAAGAACACTAATTTTAAAGCCTGACAGAAAAAGGAATCAAAAATTTCAATTTGTCAAAAAAAGTTCACAAATTGAGGATTTGGGAAATATGATTCATTGCCAGGCCTAAATAATAAAGTAACTAAAGAGTTTGCATTCATATTATGAATTTAATGACATCAGAATTTTCCAAAACATTAACAGCCAATAAACAATTTAGATATGTAATTGCTATTGCAATGTAGGAAGAGAGTCAAATAAATAATATGGAATTATCCAGAATTACAGTTAACACAAGACATCATTGGGATGGAAAGTCTTTTCAGGATTACCATGCAATACAATATTTCTATCACATGAGTAGTGAAGGTTAAAGTTTCCATCTCAAGCTACACATGGCAGCAAGAGGTTGGATGAGCTCATAAGCCCTAATGATGCAATCAGAGATAGAATTACTCATGTGAGACTTTGGAATTAAAGTTATTGGGGAGCAGAGGTGATGTACAGGTGATAGGAAAAAACTATGTCTGACTGAAGTTTATGAATGATGGAGAGTGGCTAGGAAAATATCAAAATATACTCAATTTATAATGCATTTCCAACGATTGAACTTATAAACATAACATCTGCTTGAGCTGGAGCACATTTGTTGGCTAAAATCTTTCTGATCAAGGAATGCCAAAAGCTGTTAGGATTCATAAAAGTGCAATATTTAACAGCGTACAACTATTCTTACAAAATCCCACACTTCATGACAGAAGATAATACTATATTGGCCAGAAGTCAATTGAGAAGGTGAAACACTCATTCAAATGTTAAATAAATATGGTTCTTTTAATCTATGCCAGAAAAAGATAAGCTGGAAACTTAATAAAAGCTACTGTGTCATTTCAATTCATGTATGAGCATAGGTGAAGTATCTTATGTAGTTTATTTAATCAAAATGAGAATTATTTTTCCATGATTACTGAACAACTTTATTGAGGCAATTCTCAAGGTAGCACGTAGTTAATATGAAAAGTTATGAAGATAAACATCAACAAAGGCATCAAAGGAATAGAACATGCCAGGGATTTTTGGTGTCACTAAATGTAATTATGGAATTAATGCT
Source organism: Hemiscyllium ocellatum (assembly GCF_020745735.1). Classification (NCBI taxonomy): domain Eukaryota; kingdom Metazoa; phylum Chordata; class Chondrichthyes; order Orectolobiformes; family Hemiscylliidae; genus Hemiscyllium; species Hemiscyllium ocellatum. The sequence continues at coordinate 45,026,628 of NC_083407.1, read as the reverse complement.
AATTTCTTTCAAGATAATTTGTACCTAACTGTCTTAAGACATTTTATGTCAAAATATCATTTGTATGGCATTCTTCAATCATCGAAGTCACTCCCAACATTGTTCTATTAAGGCTCTGCTTTTCTTATTGCTATAGTCTCACTCCCCATTAAATGGTCCACCAAGATACATTTTCCACATTCGTAAAGTTTCTGATTAAGTGAAACCTTGATAGGTTTCTTCAATTTATTTTCATTCTCTTTGATTTGGGCCATATTTACGTAACATTCCATTAATCATACTCCTCCATTTATTTCAGTGAAGGGAAGATACAGCAACATGGTTTCAAGTCAGGATGGTACTTGGCCTGGAGGAGAGCATGCAGGTGGTGCTGTCCTCACCGTCACTGCCCTGGTTCTTCTAGGTTTGGAGGGTGCTGTCAAAGAAAATGGGTGACTGTTGTAGCTGTTCTTGAAAAGGGCATGCACGATTGATGGTGAAGAAAGTAAATGTTGTGGTAAATATGGTTTTCTCACTGAAATTTCCAGGTTAAATTATAAAAATAAAAACTTCCTTAATTGTATTTACTTAAAAATGCTGGGTGAGAAACTGCAATTGTTTGTGTATATTTTTTGTGTATCATAAATGCCCTTAGAAATCCGAAAGTGTGTCTGTGGCATTTGCACACATCTTTGGTGTGAGCCAGGCTGGATTTGGCCAGAGTTTTTCATGCACAGTGAAAGGCTGTTGAAAGTATATTGAAAACAGTTCATTTGTGCTGTTAATTAGGGTGCAGTATTAATTTGTTGCCAACTGTACTTTTTTACAATTTGTGTTCCAGCTATCACCCTCTCCAAGCTTCGCAGATTCAGCCATGAGCAGGATTTTCCCCACTAAAAAACTGTTAGCTATTAACAAATTAATTACCAATTGATTTACATAGAACATTGAACATTACTGCACATACAGGCACTTTGGCCCTTGATGCACTGACCCGTGGAACCAATCTGAAGCCTATTAATCCTGCATTATATCACTTTCATCCATTTGCTTATCCAATGACCGTTTAAGTGTCCTTAAAGTTGGCGAGTCTACTACTGTTGCAGGCAGTGCATTCCACACCCTTTCTACTCTCTGTGTAAAGGTGTCAACAAATGTTTGGAGGAGGTACATCTGGTCCTCCAGAGTCCAGCACCATCCAGTAGGCCTGAGGACAGAAGAAGGCAGGAACCGGTAAATTCTCTCAGATGTTAGTATTTTGACATCCCCCAGAATATCTCGCACAGATGTCTAAATCTGGGATCACTGGTCACAGATGATTCAAGTATTGATAGAATAGAAGCCTTTTCTTTTGTCAAACTCTGTAGGTTGGTAACTGGGTGTTCTTAAAGCAACATGAGTACTTTGATAGTACCTTACATCGAAAGGAAATCACACTGCTTGATTCTCGCCAATACAGGAAAAGGATATGAACAGTTGTGATCTGGAGCAAATGCAAGCAGTAGTATCCCAGGTTCTTTTATGGGTCAAGGATTGGGAGATGCAGCTCAGGTCCCTGGGTGTTTCTTGAAAAACGGTGGCGGCACAAATGTTTAGGGCAGCAATAATCTTAATAGCAATATGATTGCCACCCAATCTTTGTGAACACAGGTCCTGTTCCATAGAAAACAGAGTTAACAAGATTAATAATTCAAGTTTTGATATAACATTCTAGCGGCTTGACAACCCATTCTGATCTAGTTATCATAGACTGATTATGCAATATACGTGTTATTCTTGAGTATTATTGGTGGACAACTTGTTTGTCTTGATGTTGGTTTTAGTTTGCTTTGTTGCTGGACATTTTTTAATGGAATCTTTTGCTAATTTCTCATTTTTTCACATCACTAGTTCATTGCATCAATTTCTTTTCAATCTGTAAGTTGTTTATGTTTTATTCAAACCTTGACTTTTGATTTTTAAATTTACATTTAATATTGTGTTAAACTGGACCTCAGGCAGCAGCTACTGCGCTTTCTTGTTGAAGGGGAATGGAAGACTCAGAAAGAAGTCTGATTGCTTTTTTGAGGGCTGAGAAAAGGAGCTACCTTTCTCTGATGGAAATGTGAAGTGCTGGAACTGCTCAGCACATCTGGCAGAGTCTGTGCAACGTGAAACTGTGATCAAGCACCCTCCATCACAAATAGTACAGATCATAGACTTGAGGCATTGTCTCTGTTTCACTCTCCGCAGGTGCTGCCTGGTTTGCTAAGCATTTCCAGCAATTTCTATTTATATTCCAGATTTCCAACATAGACATGTGTTCCGTACTTGGCTTTTGTAAATGTAGTTAGTTTTAATTTAAAATTAGAATCTATTCATCACAAAATGTAAAGTATGAATATTTGTTTCATGAAGACCACTATTGTGGATAAGGGAAGCACATTATTGCAGATGAGTTGGTTGGTGCTAATTTACTGGATGGATTTGCTATTTTTAAACTTGAAAGTAAAAGAAGAAGTTAGGCACCATCACTATTTGTCACTAGTGGTTCAAGATATTCTTATTTGTACATGGGATTGTTGTTTTCACCTTCTTGATCTTGCTGCCTCGGTATCACACAGGGCCAGGTTCAGAGAAGTGAAGCTGGTTGTGGCCTCCATTTTGCAGCAGCGGTGGTATCGGTAAGAGCAAGGACCAGGGGTTTGCCGGGATGGTAATTTCATCCTTTAATAACTTAACTCATGAATAGGCAGAGTGCACGCTGAGCAGGAGCAGATACAGGACTGTTGAGTAAGTCAGGTCGTAAATTTGGGCAGCTTCATGACTAGAAGAGCTACTTAGGCTGTGTCTCTCACCCATCTGCCTCCTCTAACCAAAAAAAAGAGTTCCATGTGCCAATTTAGCAAGATTACCGGATTTTTCGATAGTCTCTAAGGAAATTCAGAACAGTGGGAATGGATGTTAGGGCAGTTGCATACTCCTTCTGTAGGATGCGGGAGGTAAGGGTCACCACTAGTGTCCCCACTGACATCACCTGTGGGAACTCTAGCTCCTCACAAACGACATTAGGGATCTGCAGCTGGATGAACTTTGGATCATTCGGGAGGCGGACAGCGTAACAGAGAGGTAGTCTCACCTCAGGTACAGGAAAAAGATAGATGGGTACAATCAGGGGACGGAAAAGGAACAGGCAGACAGTGCAGGCCATTCCTCTCAACAATAAGTATACCATTTTGGATACTGTTGGGGGGGGGAACCTACTAGGGAAAGCCATAATGGCCAGGTCCCTGGCACTGAGGCTGGTTCTGTGGTTCAGAAGGGAAAAGGGGGGAATAGAAAAGTGCTAGTGGTAGGGGACTCAATAGTAGAGGAATGGGCAGGAGATGCTGTGGTTGCGAGTGGGACTCCCAGAAGGTATGTTGCCTTCAGGTGCCAGGGTCTGGGGTGTCTCTGATCGAGTCTACAAGATTCTGAAGGGGGAAGGTGCACATTGGCACCAATGACATAGCTAGAAAACTAGATGAGGATCTAAAAAGTGATTTCAGGGAGTTACGTTGGAAGCTAAAAAGCAAGATGAGGTAATAATCTCAGGTTTATTACCAGTGCAACGTGATAGAGAGAAGAGGAACAGGGAGCGAATGCAGCTAAACACATGGCTACAGGGCTGATGCAGGAGGGAGGGCTTCGGATATGTAGATCATTGGGGTACATTCGGGGGAAGGTGGGACCTGCACATGAAAGATGGGTTGCACTTAAACTGGAGGGGCATCAATGTCCTGGGCAAGAGATTTGCTAGAGCACTTTGGGAGGGTTTAAATTAGATTGGCAAGGGGATGAGAACCAGGGCAACAGATCAAAGCAGAGGGTAGTTGTTGAACGGGCAGAAATAGAATGCAGAGAGTCTGTCAGGAAGCATGCACAGTTGATAGGGCAAAGGGATGGGTTAAAGTGTGTCTGTTTCAATGCAAGGAGTGTCAGGCATAAGAGTGTTGAACTTAGAGCATGTATCAGTACTTGGAAGTACAATGTTGTGCCTATATCGGAGACATGGATTTCACAGGGGCAGGAATGGTTGCTGGATGTTCCAGAATCTTTTAAAAAGAACAGAGAGGGGCATAAAAGAGGAGGGGGAGTGGCATTGCTCATTAGAGATTGAATCACAACTGCAGAAAAGGAGTTTGTTGAGGAGGGTTTGTCTACTGAGTCAGTACAGATGGAAGTCAGTAACAGGAAAGGAGCAGTCACTTTATTGAATGTTTTCTGCAGACCACCCCTGGCCCCCTCTCAATAACAGCAGAGAAATGGAAAAACAGATTGGACAGCAGATCTTGAAAAGATGCAGATGTAACAGCATCGCTGTTATGTATGACTTCAACTGCCCCAATACTGATTGGAATCTCTTTAGCACAGATGGTCTGGATGGAGCCAATTCTGTCAGATGTGTCTAGGAAGGATTCCTGACTCAGTATGGAGATAGGCCGACTCAGCGGGCAATGAGCCAGACTGTCAGATCTGTCAGTGGGAAAGAATTTCAATGACAGAGAACACAATTGCCTAAGTTTAACAATAACCATGGGGAAGGATAGGGACAGACACTACGGAAAGATATTTAATTGGGGGAGGGGAAATTATACTGCTATTAGATTGGAGCTGTGGATATAAATTGGGAACAATTGTTCTACAGGAAATGCACAACAGAAATATGGAGGCTGTTGAAGGAGCACTTGTTGCAAGTGTTGGATAACATTGTCCCGCTGAGACAGGCAAGGAATGATAAGGTGAAGGAGCCTTAGATGACAAGAGAAGAGGAACTTCTCATCAGGAGGAAGAAAGAAGCTTACTTAAGGTTGAGAAATCAAGGATCTTGCACAGGCTTAGAGGATTACAGGGAAGTTAGGAAAGAACTCAAAAATGGACTGAGGAGAGCTAGGAGGGGCATAAAAAATGCCTTGTGGAAGAATTAGAGAAAACCCAAATGCATTCTACACTTAAGTGAGGAATAAGAGAGTGATCAGAGAGAGGGTAGGGCTGATCACGGATACTGGAGGAAACTTGTGCCTGGAGTCTGAAGAAGTAGTGGAGGCCTGGAATAAGTTTTTTGCTTCAGTATTCACTAGAGAGAGAGACCTTGTTGGTAGTGAGAACCAGGTTAACGCACCAGGTTAATAGGCTTGAACAGATTGATATTAAGAAATTAGATATGCTGGAAATTCTGGGAAGCATCAAGATAGAAAATTCCCCAGGGCTGGATCAGGTATATACAAGGTTACTATGGGAAGCGAGGAATGAGATTGCAGAGTCTCTGGTGATGATCTCTGTACCTTCAATCTCCATGGGAGTAGAACTAAAGGGTTTGTGGGAGGTGAATGTTGTTCCTCTGTTCAAGAAAGGAAATAGGGAAATCCCTAGGAATTACAGACCAGTCAGTCTTATGCCTGTTGTAAGCAAGGTACTGGAAAGGATTCTGGGAGATAGGATTTAAGACTATTTGGAAAAACATAGTTTGATCAAATATAGTCAACATGGCTTTGTGAGAGGCAGGTCATGCCTCACAAGCCTTCTTGTGGTCTTTGAGGATGTAATGAGACAAGTCATAAAGTCATAGAGTCATAGAGATGTACATCATGAAAACAGACCCTTCGATCCAACCCGTCTATGCCGACCAGATATCCCAACTCAATCTAGTTCCACCTGCCAGTACCCGGTCCATATCCCCCCAAACCCTTCCAAACCAATGTCCTGTACAGCCGCAACATGACCTCCCACTCCTGTACTCAATACTCTGACCGATAAAGGAAAGCATACCAAACGCCTTCTTTACTATTCTATCTACCTGCAACTCCACTTTCAAGGAGCTATGAACCAAGGTCTCTTTGTTCACCAACACTCCCTAGGACCTTACCATTAAGTGTATAAGTCCTGCTAAGTTGACGAAGGTCGAGCAGTTGATGTGATATACATGGATTTCATTAAGGCATTTAATAAGACTCCTCATGGGAGGATCATTCAGAAAATTAGGAGGTATGGGATACAGGGAAAGTTGGCTGTCTGGATACAGAATTGATTGGCCAAAGGAAGACAGCGAGTGGTAGTGGATGGAAAGTATTCCAGCTGGAGTATGGTGACAGTAGTGTTTTGCAGGGATCTGTTCTTGGGCTTTTGCTCTTTGCAGTTTTCAGAAGTGACTTGGATGAAGAAGTGTAAGGGTGGGTCAGTAAGCTGCCGAGGATGCAAGCATAAGAGGTACAGTTAGTAAGTTTGCAGATGACACCAAAATTGGAGGTGTAGTGGACAGTGAAGTGAGTTACCTGAGATTACAACAGGATCTTGACCAGATGGGCCAATGGGCTGAGAAGTGGCAGATGGAGTTTAATTCAGATAAAAGCGAGATGCTGCATTTTGGGAAAGAAAATCTTAGCAGGACTTGTACACTTAATGGTAAGATCCTAGGGAGTGTTGCTGAACAAAGAGACCTTGGAGTGCAGGTTCATAGCTCCTTGAAAGTGGAGTCGCAGGTTGATACGATAGTGAGGAAGGCATTGAGTATGCTTTCCTTAATCGGTCAGAGTATTGAGTACAGGGGTTGAGAGGTCATGTTGCGGCTGTACAGGACATTGGTTCGGCCACTGCTGGAATATTGCGTGCAATTCTGGTCTCCTTCTTATAGGAAAAATGTTGTGAAACTTGAAAGGGTTCAGAAAAGATTTACAAGGATGTTGCCAGGGTTGGAGGATTTGAGCTACATGGAGAGGCTGAACAGGCTGGGGCTGTGTTCCCTAGAGCGTCGGAGGCTGTAAACCTTAAAGAGGTTTACAAAATTATGAAGGGCATGGATAGGATAAATAGGCAAAGTCTTTTTCCTGGGGTTGGAGAGTCCAGAACTAGAGAGTATAGGTTTAGGGTGAGAGGGGCAAGATATAAAAGAGACCTACGGGGCAACTTTTTCACACAGAGGGTGGTCCGTGAATGGAATGAGCTGCCAGAGGAAGTGGTGGAGGCTGGTACAATTGTAACATTTAAGAGGCATTTGGATGGGTATATGAATAGCAAGGTTTTGGAGGGATATGGACTGGGTGGATTGCAAGGTTGGATTTGAATGGTGAATACTGGTTAAAGACAGGATTCTTGGCAGTGTGGAGGAACAGCAAGATCTTGCATTCACATTCATAGATCCCTCAGATTTGCCACCCAAGTTGAATGGGTTGTTCGCAAGTGTGTGGTCTTTTGGCTTTCATTAATGGGGGGATTGAGTTTAAGAGTTGTGAGATTTTGCTGCAGTTCTATAAAGCCCTGGTTAGCCCACATTTGAAATATTGTGCCCAGTTCTGGTCACCTCATTATAGGAGGGATGTCGATGCTTTCATGATGGTGCAAAGGAAATTTTCCAGGATTCAGCGCTCAAATCCAACCTTGCAAGATTACTCATTTCACATTTATCGAGGTTGAACTCCATCTGCCACTTTTCAGCCCAGCTCTGCATCCTGCCAATGTCTTGTTGTAGCCTGCAACCGCCCTTGACTACTTAGAATGTCATCATAGAGTCATAGAGTCATAGGGATGTACAACATGGAAACAGTCCAACCTGTCCATGCTTATCAGATATCCCAACCCAGTCTAGTCCCACCTGCCAGCACCTGGCCCATATCCCTGCAAACCCTTCCTATTCATATACACATCCAAATGCCTCTTTAGTGTTGCAATTGTACCAGTCTCCACCACATCCTCTGGCAGCTCATAACATACACGTACCACCCTCTGCGTGAAAAAAAATTGTCCCTTAGGTCTCTTTTATATCTTGCCCCTCTCATCCTAAACCTATGCCCTCTAGTTCTGGACTCCCCGACCTCAGGGAAGAGACTTTGTCTATTTATCCTATCCATGCCCCTCATAATTTTGTAAACTTCTATAAGGTCACCCCTCAGCCTCCGATGCTCCAGGGAAAACAGTCCCAGCCTGTTCAGCCTCTCCCTGTAGCTCAAATTCTCCAACCCTGGCAACAGCCTTGTAAGTCTTTTCTGAATCCTTTCAAGTTTCACAACATCTTTCCGATAGGAAGGAGACCAGAATTGCACGCATTATTCCAACAGTGGCCTAACCAATGTCCTGTACAGCCGCAACATGACCTCCAAACTCCGGTACTCAATACTTTGACTGATAAAGAAAAGCATATGAAACACCTTCTTCACTATCCTATCTACCTGCGACTCCACTTTCAAGGGGTTACTTGGAGAAATAAATATAGGAAAGAGGTGTGGGGTTAGAATTTCTCTTTGAAAGAACTGACAGAGATTCAAATGGGCTACAGACTGTTCCAGCAGTTCATGTAAACCAAGCAGTCTTTGTGCACACTGAAATATTGAAGAGTTCCCAATGATAGACAGATCAAAAGATGACTCCTCAGGATTGCTCTCAATCATCTGCCTATCTTAAGAGACTTCACCACAAAACAAATGGCTATGAAATTCTAAAGAAGATTCATATTGGATTGACATGTTAACTCAGTTTCTGTCTCCACAGATGCCGTCAGATGTGCTGACTTTTACCAGCATTTTCTGTTCTTATTTGTACAAAAATGATACCCTGACAGAAGCCTGAGAGCAACCGAACCTTAATGCCAAATAATATTAGTGCGCTGTCTCACTGATTGTCACCTTTTACCTAACAATTAGTCATAGGCATGTCATGTGTAGATTATTGAAAGTGGGATAACCTGAAGATATCAAACATATAAACACATGGATAATGAGGCTTTTATTCACCAATAAAAAAAACTGCAAAAATGCAAGGTCAACATATGCTTTGCACTTAAGCAAAAGCTGCTTACCAGATTGCTGAAAGAATGTTAAACAATGAACATTCCAAACCCAGATCATTCAGCCTGAAAGCAGGTTTTAATTAGATTTTTTTTATCTCTCAGTTTCAGTGGTACATTGTACTCTTGGATGTCCTTCTTGGTCAGTGCTCTGATCTGATCCCCTCGTCTTCATCGTCAGAAGATTAGAATCAATTTCCCACTTCATCTGCATCCAGGATATCAGTTCTGAGAAATGGTCACTGGACCTGAAACATTAATTCTGATTCCTGCCTACGGATGCTGCTAAACCTAATGAGCTTTTCCTGGAATATCTATTTTGTTTCTGATTTCCAGTATCTGCAGTTCTTTCTGTCTATCTTTTATCCAGAATTTCCCTCCGAAGTTATGAATGGCACAGCATTTCACAATAATGTGGGTCACCTTTTATGGGCTATTTTGGAGCAGTATAATATCAAAACATGATGTTAAGGAGAAATATGGTCTCTTCAATTATGGCTCTGGTGGAAACATGAGCACAGTTGGATCTACATAAGTTCTGCATGAATCTGACGTTTGTTAAAGGTGTCAACAAATGTTTGGAGTAGGTACATCTGGTCCTCCAGAGTCCAGCACCATCCAGTAGGCCTGAGGACCTTGGAAGGAGGCAGGAACCTGTGAATTCTCTCAGATGTTAGTATTTTGGCTACCCGCAGAATATCTCGCACAGATGTCTAAATCTGGGATCACTGGTCACAGATGATTCAAATATTGATAGAATAGAAGCCTTTTCTTTTGTCAAACTCTGTAGGTTGGTAACAGGGTGTTCTTAAAGTCACATGAATATGTTGATAATATCTTACATCAAAATCACACTGCTTGACTCATGCCAATACAGGAAAAGGATATGAACAGTTGTGATCTGGAGCAAATGCCAGCAGTAGTATCCCAGGTGCTTTTATGGATCAAGGATTGGGAGATGCAGCACAGGTCCCTGGGTGTTTCTTGAAAAAAGATGGCAGCATAATTTTTAGGGCAGCAATGATCTTTATAGCGATATGATTGCCACCCAATCTTTGTGAACACTGATCCTGTTCCATAGAAAACAGAGTTAACAAGATTAATAATTCAAGTTTTGATATAACAATTTAGTGGTTTGATAACCCATTCTGATCTAAAAATCACACAACACCAGGTTATAGTCCAACAGGTTTAATTGGAAGCACACTAGCTTTTGGAGTGTTGCTCCTTCATCAGGTGATTGTGCGACGCTCCGAAAGCTAGTGTGCTTTCAATTAAATTTGTTGGACTATAACCTGGTGTTGTGTGATTTTTAACTTTGTACACCCCAGTCCAACATCGGCATCTCCAAATCATTCTGATCTAGTTATCATAGACTGATTATGCAATGTACATGTTATTCTTGAGTATTATTGGCGGACAACTTGTTTGTCTTGACGCTGGTTGCTGTGACTCAGCATGGTTGCACAATCACCATTGTCACAGCTTTCTTCCTTGCTCTTCCATGCATGATTGGCAAGTCATAAATTGGTCACCGCTGCCTTCTGTTCCTTTGCAACATAGCACCATGATCTGTCATGACTTCACATGACCTGGAGTGAACGTATATCTTAGAAACATTTGCTCGTTTCCAGGTTTTTGTGACTGGATTTTTGACTTACACTGTCTGTCAGCTGAAAAGCTGTGGTTGTTCTCTACCTATTTGCTAGTGGTCTATCTGTTTCACCTTCTCTGTCTTTGCAGAGGAAAGTCTTGTGCCTCTTTCAACCTGACCACTGTGAGTGTGGTTTGAAACTCATGAATGGTTACAATGTTGAGATCTATGCAAACTTGCAATCCTTTCACAACTGAATCATTGGTACCTAACAGGTATAAGATTTCAGAAATTCAAGCTGAACTTGCATATTGGAAATTAAGCGTGATTGTGCCACTGCACAGAATTATTTTCTTTTATACATTGTACCATAGAATACTACTTGGTGGGGGGAACATATCTTTTAGGATCCATAGTGGTAACCTGTTGGCATGAGTTCCTGGATCAATGTTTGCTTTCTGGGTGTGTCAATTATCCACTGCGGATATATGAAATTGATGCTCATATTATAGCATCAAAGTCATGTGTGAGGTTAGCAATAGAATGGCGTGGTCATCTTCCAAAGGGTGCTTTTCAGCTTATTGGCTGTTCCCATTATTCATACATTTGTGTAAATTTTTACATGTTTTGTGCTGTCGGCATTATGGTCTTGTACCCACTTGTTGGTTTGCTGAGTCTTGTACCAGTGTCTGATTTAGCTATTGAAACCAGATTTTCTGCGTGTGCACTTTGCTGACAATAGCAATGGTCTGTGTTCACCCAAAGTATGTAGATGATGTCAGCCTGTCACTATGGCTTCTCGTTTGCAGTAGATCTCCTGGCAAGCTGTTAATGTATGGTCTTTTCCCTTGCCTAGGAAATCTTTCCAGAAGGCTTAGTGGGCGGCACGGTGGCACAGTGGTTAGCACTGCTGCCTCACAGCGCCTGTAGACCCGGGTTCAATTCCCGACTCAGGCGACTGACTGTGTGGAGTTTGCACGTTCTCCCCGTGTCTGTGTGGGTTTCCTCCGGGTGCTCCGGTTTCCTCCCACAGTCCAAAGATGTGCGGGTCAGGTGAATTGGCCAAGCTAAATTGCCCATAGTGTTAGGTAAGGGGTAAATGTAGGGGTATGGGTGGGTTGCGCTTCGGCGGGTCGGTGTGGACTTGTTGGGCCGAAGGGCCTGTTTCCACACTGTAAGTCTAATCTTATATCAAAGTATAGGCATTTACCAACTAGACTAACGACTCAACAAGATCTTCTTCAGAGAAATCATATTCATGCCCACTGTTGTAGTATCTGGCAATAAAGTTGTCAAATGTCTCTTAGGATTTCTCTCTGCATGACATTGGTTGGGGTCAGTTAACCTGGAAGTTGATTTATGCTTTGAGTTTGTACCCAAATACCTTTTAGATTTTCTTGGAATCCTTTGCATCATCTTCAGAAAGATCAGATATATTTATTTGGCGAAGCACCTTCTTGCTGACAGCAAGTAGCTATTTTTGTAGCGATCTTCTCTTGGGATCATTTATGGCTTGATCTGTGAATTAAATCCGCGTGTTTTGCTTAATTAACTGTAAGTTAATGACATAGAACATAGAACATTACAGTGCAGTACAGGCCCTTCGGCCCTCGATGTTACGCTGACCAGTCATACCAATCTGAAGCCCATCTAACCTACACTATTCCATCTACGTCCATATGCTTGTCCAATGACAACTTAAATGTACTTAAAGCTGGTAAATCTACTACCGTTGCAGGCAAAGCATTCCATACCCTTACTACTCTCTGACTAAAGAAACTACCTCTACCATCTGTCCTATATCTATCATCCCTCAATTTAAAGCTATAACACACACTATCAAATCAAAAGTCAAATGCTTGCCTTCTATTTCTTGTTGCAAGTTTTTGATTTATCTTGTTTGACCTTTTGTTTTGCTTGGTTAATTTGTCTATCCTTTAATTTTTCCTCCTTTTGATTCTATTTTTATTTCTTCTTCACAGTTGTAATATCTTTACGAGCTTTTACTGAATGTGGATCTGTGTCTTCAAGAGATAACGCCTCTAGAAGCAGAGTTCAGCCACTAGATTTACTTCTAATGAAATATTGGCATTGATACAGAATTCAAGGAAACAAAAAGACATAACCAACTAACTACCATACACAAGTAATCTTCTCTAGGTTAGAAAACCACCTTTCTTTTGCCGAGAATGCTGTTTTATTGAATGGGGAATCAGTGTAGTTAAAAATAAAACAGTATCCTTGACTGTTGATGTTAGTTTTAAGCCGGTGGAAAGCCTTTCAGGCTTTTGCTCTGCATCATGTGAGAAGTCTTATAAATTATGTACCTTAACTTTTATGTTGGAAAGCATGGTGAAGTATTGGTTTGGTTTCTTCGAACAGCAATGACCCATTTACGACTTGGTAGACCTTAGAACTTTAAATAAAAATGAGATAAATCTGTCCCTAGTTATTTTAGTTGGAGATCTGTAATCAAATAAATTTATTGTGGTTTGTTGTCAACATGTTTTATGATCCCGAGCTGTTTAATCTTCAGTGAGGATTCTTTATATACAGTTACTGATACTTACCACTGCACTGTCACTATAACATGATGGCATGGTATAACGGCTGATGATTTTCAACTACACAACCTGATAGAAACATAGAAACATAGAAAATAGGTGCAGGAGTACACCATTGAGCATTTCAAGCCTACACCACATTTCAATATGATAATGGCTAATTGTGCAATCTTTGTCTGTGACCCTTTATTCTGGACTTCCCCAGCTTCAGGAATATTTTTCCTACATCTAGCCTGTCCACTCCCATTAGGGTTTTGTATGTTTCTATGAGATCCTCCCCCTTTCTTCTAAATTCCAGTGAGTACAAGCTCAGTTGATCCAGTCTTCCTTCAAATGCCAGTCCTGCCATCCCAGGAATCAGTCTAGTGAATCTCTGCTGGGCACCCTCAATAGCAAGAGTATTTATTTACATTGAAATTTATATCTGCTCCTTTAACATAAAGATGTGACTTCTATTACAGGAATTGGTATCTGTTCATATACACTACAATCACAGATGTTGCAATGTCTGAATTCAAGCTAAACAGTACTGAAATACTGGAGCACACTTCCCTCAGTATGACATGCAACTCAGTAAGAAAACTTTCTTACTGAGGTTTATAACATTCAGTCACATGCCATGAAATGGTGATGATATCATGTGCATGTCCTTTAAAGATATATTGCAAGTCTGCTGTGAGATTTAACCCAATGGCAAGATCCTATATTAAACATTTAAAGCTTTAAAGGAAAAATTGTAAAACAATTGTTGACAATGAGATTCTGATATTTTTCATTCTCTCCATATTTCTCACAATTACTCACACTACACCAAGAAGGCCAAAATCCTACCTTATTAAGTGCAATGTGAAAACAGCTTACAACTGTTAAACTCATATTGGGATTAATACATTGACATTTCTTGGATGCAACTTGAGATTCAAAAGGCTGTTCTACAGCTTCAGGTCAATGTTTGCTAAAGGTTGCTTAGGGTTGGTGTACTTCAAGTTGCTTTTTAATACTTAAGAACTAATTATTAAGATATAATTATCTAAAAACAATTGCACATTAACTATTGCAGAGGGAACGTTTTGCCAAAGGTTTTGCTAGGAGAAATTATAATCGGTGACACAGATTAGTTTTGTGATTACCTTTGAGTTTGTTCCATGTTCTAAATTATTGAGTTAATTTTTTTAAAAATGCCTAGCAGTACATATTGAGGTCTTCAATTTAAGGTAAAATTAAAAGGCAATCATTCATACAATCTTAGCCTTTAATATTCAAAGTACATGTATTCAGCATTGGATCTGAAATGTACAATACAACTACCTCTGGTCTTTTTAACAGACATTTGCTTATAGTGATAAAATAACTTAAATGTTTCGTAAAATCATTTTTGACTATTTGGCAAATTAATTACTCCAACTAAATCAGCAGGCTTTTAAAACACGTAAATACATTGAAAAATAATAAACAATACAGGAAAAGCTTCACAGGTCAGGTCACAGCTATGGAGAAGATAAAAATTGATAACAAAATGGAAAGTGCTGGAAAAGCTTAGCAGGTCTGGCAGCATCTGTGGAGCGAAATCAGAGTTAACATTTGAGTCCAGTAATCCTTCCTCAGAACTGATCTCTGAGGAAGGGTCACTGGACATAAAATATTAACATTTTTAACATAATTAGAGTTAATGTTTTGGGTCCAGTGACCCTTTCTCAGAGATCTGTTCTCAGGAAGAGTCACTGGACTCCAAATGTTAACTCTGATTTCTCCACACAGAGAGAGATCTGCTGAGCTCTTACAGAAATTTCTGTTTTTGTTTCTGATTTTCAGTATCTGCAGTTCTCTCAGTTTTTATAAAAATTAGATAAAACTGTGTTTAGATATTTCCACAATCTTTCACAGTTCTGCGGAATGATCTCCAAAAAGTTTGACAGATTTTATACAGATGTAATCTGGCTTGCTGACAGTTGATTACAGGGCTGACTCATTTAAAGTCGTGTTCTTTTTTCTCTGAAGATCCCAAATTAAATGAAAGGACTTAACTGAATAATAGGTTTCAATGTTAAAGGCACAAAAAAAAAGCTGAAATCCTGTACCATTCATATACAGCACTATGCATTCCTAGTTGCATAATCTAACGAAGAAAATACATTATTAATTGTAAAAGCAATGACAACACAGCATATAATACCAAAAAGCTCAATTTTAAATTGACTAGGCTCCATCTGGTGGAAGGTTTTTGTTGGTACAGGAAACTGCTGAGTTCCAGCAAGACCTGTATTAATATAAAGTTAAAAATCACACAACACCAGATTATAGTCCAACAGGTTTAATTGGAAGCACACTAGCTTTGCTTCCAATTAAACCTGCAGGACTATAACCTGGTGTTGTGTGATCTTTAACTTTGTAGACCCCAGTCCAACACCGGCATCTCCAAATGTATTAATATAGAACTTGAGAACATTAAACTTACGAACAAGAAAATACCATTGGCCTTTACATACAGCTCCACCATTCAATAAGATCATGGTTGATTCGGTTGTGATTCTAGCTCAACTTGAATTTGAATTGAATTGAATTGAATTTATTGTCTTGCATGTAATACAGGCAGATCACACAGTTAAATAGCATAGATAAGTGAATAATAGGTAAACAACGGCAAAACCAAAACACAGGTACAAGCAGATGCCAAAAGTTTGTGAGCCCATTCCGTATTTTAACAACAGCAGTGTAGTAACTGTTTCAAAACCAGCTGGTGCATGTGGCCAGGCTTCTGTACCTTCTCCTCGATGGTAGAGGCTGTAGAAAAGCATTGCCAGGGTGGGATGGATCTTTGAGAATGCTGGTGGCCTTTCCTTGACAGCGGGCCTGGTAGATGGATTCTATAGATGGAAGATTGGCCTTTGTGATTGTCTGGGCTGAGTTCACCACTCTCTGTCACCATCGCCGATCTTGAATGGTACAGTTGCCATACCAGGTAGTGATACATCCAGACAGAATGCTCTCGATGGCGCACCTATAAACGTTGCCAAGGGTATTTGCCGTCATGCCAAATTTCCTCAGCTACCTGCGGAAGAAGAGATGATATTGGTTTTTTGTAACTAGTGCATCCACATGATGAGTACAAGAAAGCTTGTTGTGGATGACAACTCCCAGGAGCTGACATTCTCCACTCGTTCAACAACCCCGCCGAAAGTCAATAATGAGTTCCTTGGTTTTGCCGGCATTAAGAGCTAGATTGTTCTCAGTGGATCATTTTTCCAGGTCTTCCACATCCCATCAGTAGTCTCTTTCATCGCCATCTGAGATTCGAACAACTATAGTGGTGTCATTAGCGAACTTGTAAATGGCATTAGTCTGGTATTTGGCAACACAGTCATGGGTATACAATGAATACGAGTAGGAAACTGTGCACACACTTCTGGCTTTCCAGTGTTGAGTGTTAGTGAGAATGAAATATTGTCCCCAATCTTCACTAATTGTGGCCTGCGGGTCAGGAAACTGAGGATCCAATTGCAGAGAGTGGGACTGAGTCCGAGATCACTAAGTTTAGTAATCAGTCTCAAGGGGATAATAGTGTTGAAGGCTGAACTGTAGTAAATGAGTAGGATCCTTACATTAATGTTACCAGTTGGAGTCCTTCAGTGAGAGTCCAGAAAGGGATCCAAGAGATGGGAATACCTGAAGACAGATCCCAGGATCTAAACTAAAAATATGGGAAAGATGATTGGAACAATAGCAAAAGGAGGCAACGCCCAAGGGAAGCAAGGCTGAGCTTTCAGAAAGGAAGTGAAACTAGGATGCAAGGCTGAGTCTGCCATGGCATGCCTCCTGAATTCTGAATCATAGAACCTCCACAGTGCAGATAGAGGCCATTCAACACTGACCTGGAGAACCTGTAAACTTCACACAGTCACCCAAGGCTGGAATCACTCACTGGTGCTGTGAAGCAGCAATGTTAACCACTGGGCCATTGTGCCACCTAATTCTGGCCAGAAGTTGCTGCAGGTTCACCAAACATGGTGCCAAATGAACGCTGATGTCAGATGACTTTGGTACATAATGACATGCAATAATGTTAAATTAGCAATTATAACATGATTCAAATTAATAAGCATTAAAGATAAAACAAAATTCAAATGAACTAGCATCCAGTGGAGCAAATAAAACATAAAGCAGCTGAAGTTGGCATAAAAAATTCAGTTTTGAGACTTAATTGTCATTATATTGTTGATTCTTATTGCTTTCATGGAAACTCGAAATGGCATTTTCCTTAAGCTACTCACTAATTCATTTTTATTTCAATGTTTAATTTTTATCTTGGTGTCACTCTTTCATTCTTAAATATTGAATGATGGTTTCTTTTTTCATATAAAATTACCCAATTGTTATTTATTTTAAATATTGTATGAATGCTTCTATATTCTGTGAATTTCAGTAAAATTAGCTTTTTTTTAGATGTATTGATGAAAGGTTATCAACCTAAAACATTATCTCTTTCTCTCCACACTTGCTGTTGGACCTGAAGTGTTTTTTCCCCAGATTTGTCGACTCTTTTGTTCAAAGACAGACTCTTACAGAACATTCATAAAAGCAGAGTCACACAACTAAGATATTAAAAGGGGAAAATAAAAGTTTCAAACATTTGAAGTAAATGAAGGTGATAATTGGACATTTTGAAAGAGGGGGTTAATAACATGCAAGATTAGGGGAAGATTGGTAGAAGAAAGAAAAGGAGTAACAAGGTTTTGAAAAATGAGAAATTCATCCAAATCCTTATTTTATCTTCCTGACTCAAATGGGAGGATCATCATGAGAAAGGAGACATTTCCAATCCCCAGGTCAATGCTTCAGCATGCTAGTAATCTGTTGGCTCTAAAAATCCTAAAGTAACTTTGACTCATGACATCAACACCCATGATGGCAACCATCTAAGCCTGCACACACGAAGCAAAACTTATGTGACAACAATCTTAATTTCTACTGCAGCAATCTCATTGGCTGGCTGCTTCCATCTAAAGTTGTGTCATGATGTAGAATCCTCCTTGCTGATAAGAATTGATTACAAGTATTCTAGCAGGCTTTGCAGTACAGCAAGAATTCTGGTGTGCATACGAACATCCTTTGAAACCAGAGCTTTTTTCCAGAACGTGACTTTAGTGAGTTAAGTGTCAATAGCTTTATAAAAATGTAGTCTGCGGCTGACATTGAACTGGTCTTTTATTGGTCTAAGAATTAAAGTAAGGTCAGAAAACGATGTTTGTCCATCCTGGAGGTATCACGTTCAATGAACAAGTAGTTGGTCAGTTAATTAGGTAAACTAATTCATTTTGCTTCTTGCTCTGCAGCTACAAAGCATATAAATACAGAAGTCTATGTGCAGTGCAGATTTCAAACAGAGTGAGTTTGGTTGATGGTGAGTTCAGTGAAATGGGGAAGAGGAGCACTTTTTATTTACTTTTTTCACCATCTCGTACTTGGCTACATCTTTGGTGTATCACTTATAGGTAGAACAGTTAAAATATGGCAGGGTATCTTGGCTGAGTGGAATCTACAGGTTGCGTGGAGTGGGATGTCATGAATGAATAATATTTCTGATGGGAACCCATCTGCAGGAAGTGTCATTGTCTGCTCAGGTTTTGGAATGTGAGCAGTGGCTATTGGCTATCGCAGTTGTGTATCCATAAGACAGAGGACTACCTGGATAACATGTTTACAA
Organism: Hemiscyllium ocellatum; assembly: GCF_020745735.1. Taxonomy (NCBI): domain Eukaryota; kingdom Metazoa; phylum Chordata; class Chondrichthyes; order Orectolobiformes; family Hemiscylliidae; genus Hemiscyllium; species Hemiscyllium ocellatum. The sequence goes on along the minus strand of NC_083407.1, from coordinate 45,007,996 downwards.
AGGTAGCCACACTGCAGCTTTGGATCAGGAGGCAGATAAGGAATGGGTATCCTCCATGCAGTTCAAGAGTAACAGCCAGGTAATGCAGGACTCCATTTCAGCCACTCATTTGCAAATCAGTTTTCTGTTTTGGATACGAGTGAAGGTGGTGGTTTCTCAGAGGGGTGCAGTGAGACCCCATTCAGTTGGACCACTGGGTAGATCAGCTGTCTTTGAGGTGCAGAAAAAGAGTGATAGTGCAAGATTGAAAGGAACAGATAGGCGTTTCTGTGTGACCCCAAGATGGTACATTGCCTCCCTGCTGTAGGATCATGGATGTCTACATGAGTGGCTACAGAACAGAGAGTCAGAGACCATGTTGGTACCAATGACTTGGGTAAGAGGGGAATAAGATCCTGAGAGTAGACTTCAGGAAGCTAGGAAGGAGATTGAAAAACAGGGAGGCTAAAACAGTTTGATTACATCTATGTAATGGTAATACTGGTAATATGACTATATGTTAGTGAGCATAGAAACAGGAGCACTGCATGATTGAATACATGGCTGGAAATCTGATGTAGGAGAGATGTCATGAGGTTTTGGAGTAAGTGGTACCTACAAAATAGATAGGTTGCTTCTTAACAGTCTGGGGCTAACATACTCAAAGGGAGATTTTGCTAGTGTTCTGGGAGAGTGTTGGCAGAGGGGTGGGAATCTAAGACCAGCTCTGCTTCAAAGGAAGCAAAACTAGAAAAGGATGCAAAAGAGTAGTGGGAAAAAAATAGAAGTGGGGACAAAGAACTAGCAAGCAAGAAATATGAAAATAGAGAATAATGTTAAAAAGGCTGAACTAAGGACAGACCATTTGAATGCTTATGGGCATTCATGAAAATGTTAATGATATGCTTGCATAAATTGAGGCAAGTGGATATGACCTAATTGCCTTTACAGAGACATGGCTACAGGATGATCAAGACTGGGAACTGAACATCCAAGGGCATTCTACGTTTAAGAAGAACAGAAAAAGAAAGGAGCTGGGAGGTACAGAATAGAATCAGCACTTTAATAGGAGAGGATCTTCAATTTAAGGATGATCATGTAGAAACAGTTTTGTGGAGTTATGGAACAGAAATGGGAAACAAAAAGTGCTGGTGTAGTGACTGGAACCGGGTGGATCACATCGACAATGAAATCCTTGATTGGGGGGTTCTTAACCCTGGGCCAATCAGGAAACTCTGGCTGACCAACATAAACAGGAGATATTCCTGCCCTCCCTTTCACTTTTTTGATCACGCAGCATTGCCCTTTTTGATGTGAAGGGCACTGCTTGTCACTGGCCACTTGAGTGTTTTCCTATTTTCCTGGTGGTGGAAATTGAATAAAGATTTGTACACTTTGTGTCTCACTGTACACAACATGGGTTCTGGGGAAAAAATATTAAAAAAAGAAAAAAAGAAAAAAAATAAACAGGAAATATTCCTGCCCTCCCTTTCACTTTTTGATCATGCAGCATTGCCCTTTGTTGAGAAAGGCACTGCTTGTCCCTAGCCACTAAGGTGTTTCCTTTCTTCCTGGTGGTGGAATATCAATAAAGATTTACACACTTATTGCTCTTCACCATGTCTGACACCTGCACACACATGACATGGGTGCTGGGGAAAAATAAACACTACCGCTGTTAGGTGGTACTGTGGAGGAAAATTTAATAAAAGAAACAGAAAAAAAAAAGAACAGGAGTGTCAGACATCCTGTTCAGTTTAAGAACAAAAAGAAAAAGAAAGAAAAAAAGAAGAAACAAAAGAAAAAACATGAGATGCAGAATCTCCTCAATTCAGGGACTGACTCTGAATTAACTGACCACACAGCCAGTGTGATACTGTGGATTCTTTTTGTTTGTGGAGTTGAAAGTATGGTGCTGGAAAAACACAGCAGGTCTGGCAACCTCTAAGGAGCAGGAGGATCGACGTTTTGGGGATAGACCCTTCATCAGGTTTCTAGTTTGTCACTGTTATTCCTTTTTGAGCACTGATTTCTGAGCTGGCTGATCTTCATAGTGTGCTGTGGGATGTGCATTTGCTGCCTTTGGGCGTGCACTCTGTCTTTTGGTGTGGATTTTGTTTCTGGTAATGGACTCTGTATCTTGGAGTGGACTCTGTTTTTGATAATAGACTCTGCTTTATTGCTAGTTGGTATTATCACTTGTAATATCTTGTGTGTCCCTGGGTCTGGCAGGCCTTACTGTGAGCTGGAAGGTTCATAGGTCATCCCAAAAGCTGTCATTCAAGAGCCAGAGGGTGGGTAGGCTGTCTCATGAATGAGAAGGTGAGTAGGCAGCCTGGGAGCCAGAAGGTGGGTAGGCTGTCTTGAGTACCTCATCCTGAGGAGGGAGCGGGATGGGCTGTCCTAGAGATGGCCAGAAAGTGTGTCAGGTCAGATAGAGCTGGAAGGTTTTTAGGGGTGAGCTGAGGGGCAGAAGGTGTATCAGGGCAGACAGAGATGGAAGGTGTGTAGGGGCGGGCTGAAGGCCGGAAGGCGGGTATGCTGTCCTTGGTGCTGTTGTCCCACCAAAATACCAGGACGGGCTGTCCTACAGGTGGCTGGAAGGTATGAAGGGGTGGTCTAGGAAGCTGGAAGGTGAGTAGGCCGTCTTAATCGCCATCGTCTCGGGGGGTTTGGGGAGAACGAGATGGGCTGCCCCTGAGGTGGCCGGAAAGGGTATGGCGTGGACCGAAAGCCAGAATTGGCACATAGCAGGCTACCTTATGGCCGGAATGTGGGATGGGCGGGTCATTTGCTGGGTTGCCAGGGGTGTCTGTAATATGCATTGTTTTATTGTTCGGTTGAACAGACTGTTTTGTATGTGTTTGTGTCTATTAAGTCCTTTTGATAGGATAAGGTGGGATTTGGGTTTGTCCACATTTCCCTTCGGACTGGATGCATGGTGGGGTTTGGAGCTTGGCCTAGTTGCCGCTTTCCTCTGTAAGTTGCTGTATCTTGCAAACTGCTGCTTATTATTCATTATTGACTATTTGTTTGTATTTTATACAGTTCAATAAAATAAAAAAAATAAACAGGAGATTCAGAATCTCCTCAATTCAGGGACTGAATTCAGGGGCTGGCTGGCCACAGTATGGGGGTTTACTGTGCACAAGTAAACAAAGGTGCTTTGGTGACGTGTTACCAGCTGCTGTGCAGATCTCACAGTGGTGACTGGCAAAAAATAGTACATGCCTGAAGAACACTGGTTTGTAGCAGTTATCTTGGAGTTAGGGTAAGTATTTCTGGCATCGTGCCTTTATTTGGGAAGGTTGACTTGGTTGATGCTGCCTTTAAACTCTGGACCCAGTATGTGAAAAGAATGCAATAGATTTTCTGAGCAAAGGACATTGTGGCAGATGAAAAATCCTTCTGGCTGCTTGTGTACATGCAGCATTTTCAGTTACTAGGGGCTTAACTTTTCCAGAGACACCAGACACAAAAACCTTCCAAGAATTGATGGAGTTGTTTAAAGAATATTATAACCCCAAACCTCCTCTAATTCTGAGATGCTATTGCTTTTATTTGGTTGTCAGGGAACCAGAACTATCCATATCAGGATTTTTGATGAGTTTAAGACGTCTTGCTGAGGCATGTGGCTTTGGGTTACCCCTGAATGAGATGCTCAAACAGTTTGCTATGTCAGATTCATGATGTAACCATGCAGAAGTGCTGACTAACTGAAGCCCAACTGGACTTCAAACAGGCACTGCAGCTGGCCATGTCAATAGAAAATGCAGTAAGTGAAGCAAGGAGCTACAGGGCATCCCAATGGAAGAGAATACTAATTCAGTGTAGGCCATCGCAGAACCTCACGCAGGGGGTATCCTGAGCAGAGAGCCTCAGCTAGCCTACAATATAACCCACAACAAAGCAGAGCCTTGGCCAAGTGGCTAAAATGTTCTTCAGAATCTGAGTCGGCAAGCAAACTGGTATGCAGACGTGAGATAGCAAAGGAGTCCTACAGGCCTGACTTGAGTAAGACAACCCATAGGCTGGTACCAGGAGAGTACATACCCAGTCCCCCTAACATGCGTTGGAGCAATTAAATTGCTTAGCAACATCCAAATCTGAACCAATTGAAATTAATATTTGGTTAAACGGTCACCCAGTTCCAATGGAGATCGATACTGGTGCAACTGTATCTGTGATTGCAGAATCTGTCTTTAACAAGATTTGCTCGGGACTCCAACCCTGAAGTTTGCCTACGACCTCAGCCAGACTGAAAACATACACTGAGGAACCATTGCAGGTTAAGGGTATGTCTTTGATTCTGATCTCTTATGAGAAGCAGTTGGTTCAGTTACCACTGATGGCAGTAAAAGACCCAGGCCTTATTGCAGCAGGATTGGTTAAGAAAGATTGGCTCAACATTTTTCAATTGGAAAATGGCTGCCTCAATGAGGTCCAAGTGAAATATCCAAGAGTATTTCAGGAAGGGCTTTGGATTTAAAAGGGGCCAAAGCCACTTTACATGTTGACCAGGAAGCAACTCTGAGATTTTTCAAGGCCTGCCTTGTTATATTTGCCTTGCATGTAAAAGTCGAGATGGAACTCAGGAAACTGGAGAGCAAGATGGATGCAGCCATGGTATCATTACTACCAGAAGAATAGGGGTAAACTTTCCCAAATGTTTCCAGACATAAAAGATGAGCTGTGGTCCAGTACACGCCGCCTACGTCATTGTCAAAATTAGAGGAACTGGACCCGGGGTGAAAAGATGCCAGGAAAATCTACAAGAGAAAGACCAAGCCTACATCTCTGGACTTAGAGAAACTTTGGGAAATAGACATTGTAGGTGGCATGATTGGAACCAGATGGATCTCATTGACTATGAGATCCTTGATAGGTTTGTTAACCTGGGAAAATCAGGAAAGCTCTGGCTGACTGATATAACCAGGAGGTTTGGAATCTCCTCAGTTTAGGAGATTGATTCTGTGCTGGCTGGGTTACAGTCAGTGTTTTACTGCTGCTGTTGGTTTCTGCTTTTATTTTTTTTAGGAGAACTGGATTGCTAAACTAGCTGGTTTATAAAGCCAGTTTTGTCAACTTTTTTATTGAAAACTGATTTCTAAACTGCCTGATTTGCACACTCGATGTGTTTCAGGTATTATTCAGGCCTCATTAGAGAATTCTTGTTTCACTGGCTGGGTATGGTGTGTGTTTTACTCTTTTTCTCTTTCCTGTTGGGAAAAGGACATTGCTGATTTTGTGGCAGGGCTTACACCTTGCACTCTGGTTTTCTTTCTTTTTTTATATGTGTTTTGACTTTTGTTGTTTTGGTTGAGCTCCTGTGAGAAAATGAGCTGGTTCTGTGGGCAGGCCTGGCCCTTTATCGGTGGACTAGGCCTCTGAAAAGACTGAACACCTGTATGTGTGCTGGGAGGTGAGTATTTGCTGCATCCTGGAATTTGGGAGTGGACTCAACTCTTGTGAGTTAACTGCACCTTTACAATGTGCTGTGTTCCTGAGAGTGCCTGGTTCTCTTTGGATGGGCCAGGCCTCCATGGAGACTGAACACCAGTGGGGTGTGGATTCTGACCTCAGTTGTGAACCCTCTCTTGGCAATGGACTCTGCAGAAATGAGTGGACTCTATTTCTGACAATGCACTTTGTATACTGGAGTGGCTCTACGTTTTGAAGAGAACTGTTTATGACAACGGAGTCTGTATCAGAAGGACTCTGTTGATGACTTACTGGCTTGCTGGGTTTATCACCTGCACTGTCTTGTGTGTCCCTGGGTCTGGCAGGCCTTACTATGAGTCAGGAGGCTCGGAGGTCGTCCTGAAAGTTGTCACCCCAAGGTCATAGGGGCAGGCTGCCTTAGAGTGGCTGGAAAATGGGAGGTAAAAACAATGACTGCAGATGCTGGAAACCAGATTCTGGATCAGTGGAGCTGGAAGAGCTCAGCAGGTCAGGCAGCATGCAACGAGCAGCGAAATCGACGTTTCGGGCAAAAGCCCTTCATCAGGAATAAAGGCAGAGCAACTGAAGTGTGGAGAGATAAGCTTGGGTAGGTTGGGGGTGGGGAGAGAGTAGCATAGAGTACAATGGGTGAGTGGGGGAGGAGATGAAGGTGATAGGTCAGGGAGGAAAGGGTGGAGTGGATAGGTGGAAAAGAAGCTAGGACAAGTCCGGACAAATTATGGTGACAGTGCTGAGCCGGAAGTTTGAAACTAGGATGAGGTGGGGGAAGGGGAAATGAGGAAACTGTTGAAGTCCACATTGATGCCCTAGGGTTGAAGTGTTCTGAGGCAGAAGATGAGACGTTCTTCCTCCAGACGCCTGGTGGTGAGGGAGTGGCAGTGAAGGAGGCCCAGGACATCCATGTCCTCGGCAGAGTGGGAGGCAGAGTTAAAATGTTGGGCCACGGGGCGGTGTGGTTGATTAGTGCGGGTGTCTCGGAGATGTTCCCTAAAGTGCTCTGCTAGGAGACGTTCAGTCTCCCCAATGTAGAGGAAACCGCATCGGCAGCAACGGATACAATAAATGATATTAGTGGATGTGCAGGTAAAACTTTGATGGATGTGGAAGGCTCCTTTAGGGCCTTGGATAGAAGTGAGGGAGGAGGTGTGGGCACAGGTTTTACAGTTCCTGCGGTGGCAGGGAAAAGTACCAGGATGGGAGGGTGGGTCGTAGGGGGGGCGTGGACCTGACCAGGTAGTCACGGAGGAAACGGTCTTTACGGAAGGCGGAAAGGGGTGGAGAGGGAAATATATCCCTGGTGGTGGGGTCTTTTTGGAGGTGGCGGAAATGGGAGGGACAGGTGGGTTGCTGGGTGGGTCTGTATTCTATGCACTGTTTCTTATGTAGTTGGGCTGTCTTGTATGTATTTGTTTGTGCTACATTTTTTTGATGATTGAAAGTGTGATTTGAGGTTTGTCCTCTTTCCCTGAAAACTGGTTGAACGGTAGAGTTTGGGGTCTGGTTTTACCACTCCTCTCCCTTGTAAATTGCTGTTACTCTGTATGTAGCTGTTAATATTAACTGTTTGTAAACTGTATTGTTTAATAAAGTATATTTTTTAAAATGGGGAGCTACACAGATTCAAACGCAGTGCTGATGAATTTATGATGAAATTTTATTTTTTAATGAATGTGGTAACCAATTGAAATTTTCTTAAGTGATTAGAAAACTACAGCTAGACCAATAGATGAAATACCTAAATTATAAAGAATCATCATGTATATTAAATCTCACATTTTGTTAGGTATATTGCTGTAAATTAAACCTTTACAGCTGAGCTGGAAAGGAGTACAGTTGATGTAATCTAAACTTGTACTGCAATTGAATCTGTTAATTAATGCATTGTATGGTACAAGAAGTTGAATTTCACTTCAATATTTTTTTAAAAACTTCTTTATATGCTAGCTGACATTATTTTTAATTAAAATGTGATTATTCACAACAAAAAACCAAAATATGTGTAAACCAGGGATTCAGAATCTCCTCCATTCAGGGGACTGACTCTGAGCAGGCTGGCCACAACTGGGATATTGTGTGCAAGTAAATAAAGACTGACTTGGTGATGGGATACCAGCTTCTGTGCAGTAATTTCATCTGGGTATCATTTGGACAGAAAACTGTAGGTATGAGGGACAAGTTGGTATGATGGACTGGGAAAATGCATTAAAAGATTTGAAAATGAGCAAGTAATTATGAGTACTGAAAGACAATTTACAGGCCTGTTTTATTGTTTTCTTTCCATCCCCCAAAAATATTGCACAACCAGGACCATTGAATCTAAACTAGGGAAGGTGCACCCTAACTGATACCTCTGAGACTGCATGGAAATACGGTATTGGGTATCAAGATGTGTAATAGAGGGCAAGGTTGGAAAGGGTCTATCAAGACAAGCCTCAGGTGACTGTCTGTCTGTGTGGAGTTTGCAGTTCTCTCTGTGTCTGTATGGGTTTTCTCCGGGTGCTCTGGTTTCCTCCCACAATCCAAAGTTGTGCAGGTTAGATGAATTGGCCATTGTAAATTTCCCATAGTGTAAGGTGCATTAATTAGAAGGAAATGGATCTGGGTGGGTTACTGTCTGGAGGGTTGGTGTGGACTTGTTGGTCTGATTCCACACTGTAGATTATCTAATCTAATTTAATCTGTAAAAACTGGGAAATCTTATGCACTTTCAGCTTTATGCACTTTTTCCATGTATTGAAATGCACTTCCACTTAGTGACCTTTTTACAGTTGAAAGATTTGTGGCTGTGTACACAGGCAAATAAGCTCTTCTGCTCTTTTCACTTTGTCAGGAATGTGTGTAGAAAGAGAATAGCTATTCAGCTGATACCATAGACACTTCAAGATCCACAGTTTCTGTCACATCCTCACAGATTCCATCCTAGCATCTCAGCTCCACAAGTAGCAGCACAGACACCTATTCTCAATGAATAAACAAATAGAACATTAATATGAATGAGGATTTGGGTTTGGAAAAGGAAAAAATGATGGACTTTGCTCATATACTTTTTTCATTTTAGGTGTTTCTTGGTTTTAATCACTAGTTAAATACATTTTATTTTTAACTGGTCATCTGTTTCAATAAGCACAGCTATGTATTGATGCCTCGGATGAAGAAGCTAACTGTATTTTACAATAATTTTTAAAAATGATGAGGACTCATAAAGTCTACAAAGGATTATTGATAAGTTATGGGAGTAGATAAATATTTGATTGATGCAGTGAAATATTGTGAGGTTGTTCACTTTGGTAGATAGAGTAGGAAAAAAAAATCTTAATAGAGATAGACTAAGGCATACTATGATGCTGAGGGATCTGGATGTCCTTGTGAATGAATCACAAATTACAGCATGTAGCTATATCAAGCAATTCAGAAAAAAATGGAATGCTGACCTTTTTCAAAGGGTATGGAGTATAAAAATAAGGAGGTCCTGCTACACTGCACAGCTTATTGGTGAGACCACAACTGGAGTTCAAGTCTCCTTACTTACATGTGACAGAATTTCCTTGGAAGCAATTCTGAAGAAGGCGCTAGGCTGAAGAAAATCTAAGCAAGTTGGGCCAAACTCATTTAAACATTAAAGATCCTGAAGGGGCTTGATATGGTGAATGCTGAGAGCATATTTCCTCTTGCAAAGAATTCTAGATTTAGAGGGCATGATTCCCAAAATAAGGGATCTCCTAATTGAGGAGATTTGAGGAAGAATTCTAATTTCTCTCTGAAGCCTTTAAAATTTTATTCCATTGAGGTCAATGGTGGCTGGTCCTTTGAATATATTCTAAACAGAGTTAGATGAAGAATAAATTAATAAGGGAATTAAGGGTCATTGGGATATATGGAGCTAAGACCACAATCAGATTAATTATGATCTTGCTGAATGGTGAAGCAGACTTGCTGGGTCAAATGGCCTCCCCTGCTTCTATTTATCTGATATGTCCCACAGAACATGATGAAGACTATGAAATTTCAACAGTAGCAATATGCCAGGAAGAGCTTTTAAGAATATTATTAGCTTCTAGAATGGGGCCTAATCGGACCAAAATTGATGCTTTGACCATAATGCTTCCTGAGGGCTATGATAACCACATTACTATATTTGGTCTGTAATGAAATGCCCGTGGGGACCTCAGAAACTATGGATACCATCAATATGCTACAAAACATGAATACTCGTTTCACTGTCTCTTTCCAGAGCTGCAATGGGCATAATTTCTTAACATCAGCTCCAATGTCTTCACACAAGATATGATTCAGATATAGGCCTGTTTCCACTAGAACATCAGCTAGTCACTTCAAAAATTATAAAGCCTCTGACTGGTCAAAAGCAATAGTATCTGCTAAAAACATAGCTGGCTTTCTTCACGTGTTAAATGTTATTTTGATGTGGGGGAGAGGACACTGCCTCTCTTTCCAGAGGCTCAATGACATATTATCTCATTCACAGCCATAAGCTGTTCAGCTCACGCTTAGGTATACTGAAGGCACCCACCAATATCATGACCCTTCTAATTTCTCTCAACTGTTAGATTGGTTGTCCAAGTTCCAGTACTAGATTAACAGATATATTCTGAGGCATTATTATGAAGAACAAAAAAACATTTTCTTCAATCCCGTCATCATACTCCATTCCCTGAAACATGAACTCTATCCCACTTCCTGGCTGTATGATGGAACCTAACTGTTTAAACCTAGTTGCCATATTTGACCCTGAGATGTGTTATTGGCCTCATCACTAAGGCAGTGAGCAGAACCTTTTCAGCCGAAGATTTCACCAATGAATTAGTTGGGAGTACATTTCCAAAGAGTGTAGCAGCTCTACAGCTAGTTCATATCCTATCATATCATATTTTAATTAGTGGAGAAAGGATTACAGCCCATATTTGGGTCCCAACACAGACAGCTGACAGCCAATCTCATTTGCCACTGTCACCGGTCCTAGCAGCACTAGTGCTGCTCGTGCTTCTGAGCCCTGGAGTCCAGAACCAGGTTAATTGCAGAAATGGTAGGGTTGCATGGAGAGAGTAATGAGGGACCTGTCAGAATGGTCTGGATGGGGAATACCATCAGGGACTAACCTTCTTCATTGTGTGTGTGTGTGTGTGTGTGTGTGTGTGTGTGTGTGTGTGTGTGTGTGTGTGTGTGTGTGTGTTCAAAGTGGAAGAGCAGTCCTTGAAGGAGGCACCCCCAGATTCCTGCCCAAGGTGAGTGACCTGCCAGGCTTCTCCCCTAACCCTCAATACCTTCTGACAGCTTGAAAGTTTGGGAAATGGCCTTTAATTCTTTAATTGAATACTTAAAGGCTTCAACTGAGAGAAGGCAGATGGTCTGCTCTAAAATTTTACCCTTTTTTTCAAATTGTAGCTGGATTGGCATTGTATGCAAGGGCAACATAAAGGTTACTTCAGGAATTTAATGTCAACCCGCAAGCCTGCCTGCAAAACCTACTAGCAGAGAACTGTAACTGGACTCACATATTACAATGTCACAAAACCAACTCTGCTGCCCCTACCTTAGCTTCTCTGCTCCTGAGAACTTTACCCATACCATAATTACTCAAAATCTGACTGTTACTATGCTGTCCAACTTCCCACATCTTATATCCTCAAGCTTATCCAAACATTTCAGCCCATTTCCTTTCTTACACCAAATCCTGTTCACTTTTCATTCCAGTGTCCTTTTCATTCCTGCATTAAATCAATGTTAAACAACACCTTGATTTTAAAATGCTCATCTTGTTTCAAATCCTTTCATGGCCTCCAAACTCCCTACCTGTATAATTTCCCCAAACCCTTAAACCCTCTGAAATTACTGCATTTTTCCTCAATTTTGCTCTCTTGAGCTTTGCTGAATTTAAATATTCCAACTGCCTTCAGTTGCTAACCTCTGGAATTCCCTTCCTAAAACACCCGACCTCATCACTTCTCATTACACCTTCAGGACACTCCTTAATATGTAACTCTATGACTGATTGTCCCTATTATCTCCTTCCTAGTTTCAGTGCCAGATTTCAGTTGGTAGTGCTTCAGTAAAGTGCCTTGGAAAATCTTAAGTGAAAAGTTTGTTGGTTCTTATTACAGGTATTGGTATTTGTTGTGGTAGTAACTGTAATAATTGAAATATTGATTGTGATTCTTCCTTGCTTTAGCAGTGCTAATTTATAAGACAGGAACTCAAATGCTTTAATTTCAAGAATTCATTCATAAACATTCCAAATCTCTCTCCCCATAACCTTACCCACTTCAATCACCTATCTGCAAATCTCCACCCCTTTTCAATTTGTATATTTTGCATCCATTATGAAAATACGAAAATTGTTCACCTCATATTGTGCTATTACATTTTAATCTCCATGTTGTCACACATTCCACAACTAATCCTCTCAAAGTCCATGACCCTATCATCATCACTGTTTATTATGTTTCCAAATTTTGATTTATCTTCAAATTCAACACAATGCCCTGTATTCCCAAATCATGGAAGAAGGCCATTCAGAAAGTCATGTTCAGAGTCAAGCTCACACAGTCTCACACATCTACATTTTCCCCATAGCTCTACAATTCTTTTCTCCAAAAAACAATGCAAATCCATTTTGAAAGTCCTGAATAAATGTTTCCACCACACTCTCTCTCAGGCAGTGATTACAAGACCTTACCACATCCTACGTAAAATAACTTCTCTTTAAGTCACCTTTGCACCTTTTGCCATATGGTTTAAATCAGTGAAGTTTGTTTGTAACCCTTTCATCAATGGGAACAGTTTCTCTCAACACACTTCCCAGATCTCTCATGATTTTGAGTAACTCTATTAAATCTCTATTTAAACTTCTTTTATCCAAGGAGAATAGCCCACGAATCACCAATCAATCCAAACAGCTGAGGTTCTTTATCCCCGAGCCTTTCCCATGAATCTATCTCTCATGCCTTCACATCCTTGCTAAAGTGTAGCACATAGAACCAGACACCATATTCCACTTGAAGCAAAACCAGTACATCCTTTCTTTCCTGTTCTATACATCTATTTCTAAAGCCCAGGATCCTGTAATGTCTATTAACAATGTTCTTAATTTTTAATTACTCCTGTATCTGTTGAATTGCACACTACATTTTATGTTGCCTCTTCAGTTTTCCTACCAAACATTCACATTTCTCTGCATTAAATTTCATCTGCCCTTTGTCTGCTCATTTCACCAACATGTTTATGCCTATTGAAATTTATCACTATCCTCTTCAGTGTTCACAAAGCCTGCAAGTTTTGTGCAATACACAAGTTTGAAATTATGTCACCTACAACCATATCTGCACCATGAGTATATGCTAACCATGGATGAACTGAGAGATCCACTCTCTACTGAAGTCGAGGTCTGAGGCGGTCAGGTTGGGCAATTCTAACATAAAAAAGAAATCTGGGTACTACCTTAGTAAGGCCAGCAGTGACGCCAAGAGATGATAACAGAATAAGCTTGAGACCCAGACCAACCTTACAGACACCCATCGCCTGCTACTAGGCTTACACAGCAAAATGGACTATAAAGTAAAGTCACATAGAATCGGGACAACAATACATCCCAGCATGATGAGCCCAGTGCATTCTATGCTCACTTTGAATGAAAATTCAGGGAAACCACGTCATCTATCCCAACAGCCTCTGATGCACCTGTACCCACACTCACTGCAGCAGATGTTAGATTTAGATTAGATTACTTACAGTGTGGAAACAGGCCTTTCGGCCCAACAAGTCCACACCAACCCTCCGAAGAGCAACCCACCCAGACCCATTCCCCTACATTTACCTCTTTACCTAACACTATGGGCAATTTAGCATGGCCAATTCACTTAACCTGCACAGCTTTAGACTGTGGGAGGAAACCGGAGTACCCGGAGGAAACCCACGCAGACGTGGGGAGAATATGCAAACTCCACACAGACAGTTGCCTGAGGTGGGATATGGACCCAGGTCTCTGGCGCCGTGAGGCAGCAGTGCTAACCACTGTGCCACCGTGCCACCCACAAACTTAAATTTCTTTGCAGTGCACACTTGTCTATTTATGATTAGATTAGATTTCCTACAGTATGGAAACAGGCCCTTCAGTCCAACAAGTCCACACCAACCCTCTGAAGAGCAACCCACCCAGATCTATTCCCCTACATTTACCCCTGACTAATGTACCTAACACTATGAGAAATTTAGCATGGCCAATTCATCTAACCTGCACATCTTTAGATTGTAGGAGGAAACCAGAGCACCCGAAGGAAACCTACAAAGACACGGGGAGAATATACAAACTCCACACAGACAGTCACCCGAAGTGGGAATTGAACCCAGGTGCCTGGTGCTGTGAGGCAGCAGTGCTAACCACTGTGCCACCGTGCCATCCCTTTACTTTCATGAAAGTGAACCTACAGAAAGTGACTGGCCTAGATGGAGTCCTCGACCCTGAACTCAGATCGTGTGGAGACCAGCTGGTGGAAGTATTCCCAGACAGCTTTAACTTATCCTTATGTCCTTCAAGAAGACAACCATTATCCCGGTGCCAAAGAAAAATCATGCAGCGTGTCTCAATGACTATCGCTAGTGGCTCTGACCTCCGTAATTATGAAGTTCAACAAAAGGTTAGTCATGGCTTATATCAACTCCAGCCTACTAAATTGCCTTGATCCTTTGCAATTTCCACAGCAGATGCCATTCCCTGGCCCTATAGTCATCCCTAGAACATTTGGATAACAAGGATACCTATGTCAAACTGCTATTTATTGATTACAGCTTTGCCTGCGACACTACAATTCCAAATAAATTCATCTCTAAACTCCACAACTGAGGTCTCAGTGTTCCCTTTTATAAATGGATCCTTGACTTCCTGTTCAATACATCGCAAGTAGTAAGAATAGGCAACAAAACCTCCTATACCACAATCCTCAACACTGGTGCCCCACAAGGTTGCGTACTCAGCCTCCTAATATACAGCTTATGCACTCATGAGTGTGTGGTCAAATTCCACTCCAACTCCATTTCAAAGGTTGCTGACAACATCACCATTGTAGGGCAATCTTAACAGCAACAGCAAGATAGAATACAAGAAAGAGGGTTTTTTAGCGGCATGGTGTAAAGACAAAAATCTCTGTCATTGTCAGCAAAATAAAGGAGCTGGAAGTGAACTGGAGGGCATGCCCCTGTTTGCTTCAATGGTGCTGAGTTTGAGATAGTCGAGAGCGTCAAATTCCTGGGAGTAAGGATCACCAACAAGCTGACCTGTTCCATCCACATCAACGCGACAGTCAAGAAATCATGACATAGTCTCTACTTCTTCAGGAGGCTAAGGAAATTTGGCATGTCCACAAAGACTCTTATAATTTTTTTATAGGATGTTTTCTATGCTGCATCTATTAGAGTGCATTACAGCATGGTTAAGCAACTGCTCTTCCCAAGACCGTAAGAACCTCAGAGAGTCATGAACAGAGCCCAGTCCATCAGGAAAATCAGCCTTCCATTCGTTGACTCCATCTATACTTCCCACTCCCTTGGGAAATCAATGACCATCCCATTTCAGTCATAATCTCTTCCACCCTATTCCATTTGGCAGAAGAAATAATAGAACAAAGAACCTTTACAGCCCAGGAACAGGCCCTTTGGCCCTCCAAGCCTGAGCCAATCCAAATCTACTAACTAAACCTGTCACCCAATTCCTAAGCATTTGTATCCCTCTGCTTCCCACTTACACATGCATCTGTCCAGACACATCTTAAATGAATCTACCTGTGCCTGCCTCTACCAACTCTGCTAGCAACACATTCCAGGTGCCCACCACTCTCTGTGTGAAATACTTGCTGCGTGTATCCCCCTTAAACTTTCCACCTCTCACCTTGAAAGCGTGACCTCTGGTTACTGAATCTTTCACCCTGGGAAAAAGCTTGTCTCTATCCACCCTGTTCATACCCTTCATGATTTTGTAAACCTCAATCAGGTCTCCCTTCGGTCTCCTTTCTTCAAATGAAAACAAACCTAACCTACTCAACCTCTCTTCATAGCTAGTACCTTCCATACCAGGCAATATCCTCGTAAACTGTCTTTGCACCCTCTCCAAAGCATCTACATCCTTTTGGTAATGTGGCGACCAGAACTGTACAGAGTATTCTAAATGCGACCGAACCAATGTCTTGTACAATTTTAACATGACTTGCCAGCTCTAATATTCAATGACCCGTCCAATGAAGGCAAACATACTATATACCTTCTTGACTGCTCTATCCACCTGTGCAGCAACCTTCAGGGTACACTGGACCTGCACTCCCAGATCTCTCTGCCCATCAACTTTTCCAAAGGCTCTTCCATTCATTGTATAATTCGCTCTAGAATTAGTCTTACCTAAATGCATCACCTCACATTTGTCTGGATTGAATCCATCTGCCACTTTTCTGCCCAACTCTCCAGTTTATCTATATCCTCCTGCATTCTTTGACAGTCCCTTAGCTTTCTGCTACTCCACCAATCTTTGTATCATCTGCAAACTTGCTGATCATACCAACAGTGTCCTCTTCCAGATCATTTATGTATATCACAAATAACAGTGGCCCCAACACTAATCCCTGCGTAACACCATTGGTCACCTTTCTCCATTTTAAGAAACTTCCTTCAACTACTACTTTCTGTCTCCTGTTGCTCAATCAGTTCTTTATCCACCAAGCTAGAACACCCTGCACACCATGTGACTTCACTTTCTCCATTAGTCCACCATGGGAAACCTTATCAAATGACTTACTCAAATCAATGTATATAACATCAACAGCCCTCCCTTAATATATCAACTTAGTCACTTCCTCAAAGAACTATATTAGGTTGGTAAGGCATGATCTCCCCTGCACAAAACCATTTTGCCTATCACTGATAAGCCCATACTCTTCTAAATATAGATAGGTCCTATCCATCAGTACCTGCTCCAGCAACTTTTCCATCACCGACGTCAGGCTCACTGGTCTGTAGTTACCTGGAATATCCCTACTACCCTTCTTGTATAGGGGACAACATAAGCAACCTCCCAGTCCTCTGGCACCTCACCTGTCTTTAAGGACGCCACAAAGATATCTGTCAGGGCCCCAGCTATTTCCTCTCTCACCTCCCTCAGCAACCTGGGACAGATCCCATCCTGTCCTGGGGATTTGTCCACCTTAATAACCTCTAGTCTACCCAACACATCTTCCCTACTTATGTCAACATGATCCAGACTAATCAAACTTTTATCTCTAATCTCAAGATTCATCATGTTCCTCTCCTCAGTGAACACTGATGCAAAGTAATCATTCAGAATCTCATCCATTCTCTCAGCTTTGACACACAGCCTTCCTTCATTACTCTTTAGTGGACCAATCCTTTCTCTAGTTACTCACTTGCTCCTTATATAAAAATAAAATACTTTGGGATTCTCCTTAATTCTGCTCACTAAAGCTATTTCATGACCCCTTTTAGCCTGCTTGATTCCTCGTTTAAGACTTGTCCTACTCTTCCGATATTCCTCCAGGGCCCATTCTGTTCTTAGCTGCATAGACCTTATGTACACTTCCCATTTCCTCTTGGCTAGTTTACAATTTCTCCTGTCATCCATGGTTCACAAATCTTGCCCTTCCTATCCTTTGCCTTCAACAGGACATGCCTATCCTGCACCATCTTTAACCTATCTTTGAAATCTTCCCACATATCAAATGTGGACTTCCCTTCAAATAGCTGTGTCCAATTCACATTTCCGAGCTCCTACCTAATTTTGATATAATTGGCCTTGGCCCAGTTTAGTACTCTTCTCTTAGGACCAGTCTCATCTTTATCTACGAGTATTCTAAAACTTACAGAATTGTGGTCACTGTTCCCAAAGAATTCCCCCACTGCAACTTCTACCACTTGTCCTGGCTCGTTCTCCAGTACCAGATCCAATATGGCCCCTTCCCTCATCGGACTATTAACATACTGCTCTAGAAAACTCTCTTGGATGCTTCTTACAAATTCTACCTGATCCAGACCTCTGATACTAAGTCAAAGTTGAGAAAATTACAATCTCCCATCACCACTACCTGATTGCCTCTACATTTTTCCATAATCTATTTACCTATTTGTTCTTGTACCTCACGCTCACTGTTGGGAGGCCTGTAATACAGCCTCAACAATGTTACAGCACCCTTCTTATTTCTCAGCTCCACTCATAATGCCTCACTACCCAAGTCCTCCATAGTGTCCTCCTTTAGCACATCTGTGATATCATCCCTGACCAGCAATGCAACTCCACTCCCACTTTTACTTCCTTCCTTATGATATAGTGTGAATATACATATGAACAGATTTAAGAACAGTTTCCTCACCACTGTTATCAGACTTTTGAATGGTTCTCTTAAATGTTAATTCTGATCTCTCTCTCTCTCTGCACCTTCTTTTTGATTGTAACGCTGTATTCTACACTCTATTCTGCTACCCTAATGTACTGTATGTGGTGCAATCTGCCTGTATACCATGCAAAATAATCCTTTTCCCCATATTTCAGTACATGTGGCAACAATTTACGAAACTCAAACTGTCTTCATCTCTGGGAAATTCCACTTAAACTTCCTCCAGTTCAACAAAAAAAAAATTCAATGTTAATCTTGACTCCTTTTGAACAGATAATTTCATATCAGTGCTGTTACTGCATCTTTTATTAGATAGGCTACAACTTCGCTGATAAACCTGTTATGTGGTACTTTATCTAATGCCTTTTGAAAGTTTACATGCGCAACACTAACCACACTTGACCATCAATTCTCTCTGATCTTTGGCAAGTTGGCAAGCAAATTAGTTCAACATAGTTTTATAATTTCTAAAAATATTCCCACAACCAATGTTATGCTGACTGTCCTGCAAGTTATTCACTAATCCTTACGGCATATTTTAATTGAATAAGTGTGTAACATTTGTAGTCCTCAGTTCTCTGGCACTACCCTAGTATCTCAGGAGCACTGAAGTATTATGAACAGTCTCTCCACAATTTCCAGCCTTGTTTCTCTCAGTATTCTTTTTTTACTCAGAGTTCTAGGGGTATGGAACACCCTGCCTGTAACAGTTGTAGACTCACCAACTTTAAGAGATTTAAATGATCATTGGATAATCATATGGATGAAAATGGAATAGTATAGGATAGATAGGCTTCAGATTGGTTCCACAGGTCAGTGCAACATCAAGGGCTGAAGGGCCTGTACTGCAGTATTATGTTCTACATTCTACATCCCCTCTGATCCTGATGACCTATTAATTTTAATTTATCCAGTCTTAGATTCCTTCTTTTTCGAACATTAGCCCATTCAAAGTGTCAAATACCTCTTCTTTTGACTCGATCAACTACTTCTTCCTTTTATCAAAGACGGCATGTATACCTCCCACACTACTTATTGTCAGTATGTTTTCCATGGAAAGAGGTGTGTCTTTTCTCACTTTTTGGAGTGTTAATTCCAATTGAGTATTCAGCAACATGCTCACCTGAGTTTCATCAGAGTTTATTTATTTTCTCACACTTAATTGACTTAATGTAGACAAGATGAATTTAAAGTTAATAGGTCATCAGGATTAGAGAGGGTGTATCCAAGGATATTGCATTGAACAAGGTTGGAAATTATGGAGAGACTGTTCACAATACTTCCGTTAATGTACACCCACAGGCACACATGCTGTGATGTTTTTTGTAGTTGAATTTCTAGGTAATTGGTTCTTGGGTGAACTTTGAAATTGTAACAGGTCAAGTACCTTTTATTGCTTGATAACTTGTAGTTAGCTTATTAGTCTGGGTAAAAACAAGGACTGCAGATGCTGGAAACCAGATTCTAAATTAGAGTGATGCTGGAAAAGCACAGCAATTCAGGCAGCATCAGAGGAGCAGGAAAATCGATGTTTTGGGGGCAAAAGCCCTTAATCAGGAAGGGCTTTTGCCCAAAACATCAATTTTCCTGCTACTCGATGCTGCCTGAACTGCTGTGCTTTTCCCGCACCACCCTAATCTAGAACCTTATTAGTCTGGGTCTCATGCTGGATGGTTCTGATGGATCTATTGATTCTGTTTGCCAATAGCTCTCAGCTGATTTTTTTAAACAGACAAAGAAAACATGCCTCCCTCATCGTATGGCTTTTCAAATTATTTTTCCAAGTAAGTTCTTGTTTTAATGTTGATTACACATCTTCGTTTGGGAGATAACAATTCTGAAGTCCATCATGTCTAGTTTTTGGACTGTTGCTCCTTCATCAGATGGACAACCACCTGATGAAGGAGTAGCACTTCGAAAGCTAGTGCTTCTAACTAAATCTGTTGGGCTATAATCTGGTGTTGTGTGATTTTTAACTTTGTACACCCCAGTCCGACACCGGCATCTCCAAAGCAAGTCTAGTTTTGTTGGGGAAGGGCACTGTAGTACAATAATAGTGGCCATGAGTTCACAGTTCCTTCTTTTTAATTGTGAAACATGGAGGCGAGCAGTGTCAAACCTCCATACACTTTAGGTATTGGCTGCTCTAAAAGAGTATACTGTAGAAATTCCCAGTATGGATGTGAGGTACCCTCATCAATGTTAATATTTAGTTATGATTTAGAGATGCCGGTATTGGACTGGGGTCACAACCACCTGATGAAGGAGCGTCACTCCGAAAGCTAATGTGCTTCAAATTAAACCTGTTGGACTATAATCTGGTGTTGTGTGATTTTTAACTAAACATTTAGCTAAGTATCGAATGAGTTGGTACAGTCTGGAAGCCAAATGCCAAAAGTCACATGATTTGTGATTACCATCGTAAGTTTTTTTTTGTGTCTAGTTCTTAAGAAAAATTGACAAACAGTTAATAATACGACATCCCATTATTGGGTATGGTAATTGATAATGACAGACCGATTAATTTTCAATAAACATCTCAGCTATGACCTCTACATCCATATGTAAATCCCATTTTAGGTGCATATTAAGGTTCAGTCTTTCTGTCAGGATCCTCTTAACACTTCTACACACAATTCATAAAGGATGACTGGCAATCACTTAATGTTGGTTGCCCGTCTCAGACTGTTTCTTCTTCATGGTCATATTTACATAAAAGAAAAATTACTGCAGATGGTGGAGATCTGAAATAAAAACAGATTACATTGGAGAAACTCAGCAAGAATGATAGCATCTGTGGAGACAATCAGAGTTAGTATTTTGAATTATATATATCCTTCTTCAGAACACTTTTGAAGAACAATCATATGAGAGTTGTGTTCACTCTGTTTCTTTCTCCACAAATACTGCCGGATCTGCTGAGTTTCTCTAGCATTTTCTCTTTTAATTCTCATAATTGTTGTTTTCACTGGTGTTTTGCACTTTCTCCATTCAGGCTGCTGTCCTACCTCACATATGTTGTTATTCATCAAGTAAGCTCTCTGTTTGTTTGCTTTACCTATTTCCTTTTTGAAAATGTAGCTTGCCTTTTTTTTACTCAGAGTTAGGATGTTGCTGCCCTGACCAGCATTTATTATCCATCCCTAATTGCCCAAAAGGCAGTTAAGAGTCAATCATGTTACTGTGGGTCTGTATACAAACTATTTCCTTTTTATCGATAATGAATTGTCCCATTCCAGTTTTTCTTGCTCATCATCAAGTTATATCGTAAGCATCCTAATGCTGGAGAAATCCACTGTATCCCTCTCAAATTTGAAAACCAGGACTATTAGCATAAGAATCATTAGAATTTTACAGAAGGAGGCCAATTGGCCCATTGTGTCTGTACTGCCTCCTGCAAGAGTGCCCCATCTCATCCCATTCTCCAGTCCTATCATTGTATCAATATTGGGCAATATAATTACCACGCTAGTCATTAAAATTACAGAAATTGGAAGATGACTGACAGACAGCTGATAATGTTGCAAATTCCAAGGAACCCCTGCAGTCACTTAAAAGAACAGGGTCCCCATTCGGAAACCTGCACTTAAATGTTAAGAACAGTAAATATTGAAATTCCAACCTGTGGTCCGTGAAATTTCCCTTCTATATTAGAATCTCTGGAATTCACAGAACCCTCTTATATTTAATAACTCTTATGTGCAGGCAAGGAGAGAGAATTGGCTCCTCTCGTTACAACGGTCTCTTGGTGAGTCTCAACTTTTTTTTATTGCTTTAGAGTGCACAATTATACCATACAGCAATAAAAATGGAGTTAACTGTATTAAAATGAAGGAGATGTTTGTCTTCCATGAAAGAAAAGAATTTCATTGCCTACTAAAGACAAATAAAGCTTTAAAAAAATCAAACACATACATACAAACACATGTCTTTTTTTTAAGTGGGAACATATGGTACAGGCACAAAGAATAAAGGTCGCAAAATATTTAGCATTATTGAGGTGTTAAATCTTTTTAACCCCTTGAGACCATGGTTGATTGAAATCCCCGGTGCTGTCATTTGTTCTATCTTTGAATTATTGGCGAATATTTGTTTCTGCAATTTGTTTTTTCACTGTGAAGATGAAAGACACATTAACAGGATATCTGCCAGTGTTCATGTTACCAATCCATACTCTTTCTCCTTGTTCTGGTTCTTTAAAGCAGCTGCTGAAATATAGTTCAGAGTATAATCCTAAGTCTGGCTCCACTGTCTTCCAAAATTGGCTAACTGGCAAATTTCTTAATGCTGGATCAGTTGGCCTGTTATCAATGAATTTAGTTAAATTGTAATATTATTGCAGATGGTTTCATTTATTCCACAGGGCTCTCAAAATTTTGCCTCGATCTATGGTCAACTGACCACTGCATCAATTTAAGCTACGTTTCTTCTTTTTCAAAAAAAAAATTTTGTCTGTGAAAAGTCTCTAGTTTAAGAGTCAGGTGTTAAAACTTGATAGTCCATATTCACTATCATCCTAACAACAATTTTACTTTGTGTGCTAATACAGTGGTGACCCTGGAATCCGAACGTCCTATTGTTCGAACAAATCGGAACCTGCCCAATTATTTCAAGAAAATTTTGCCCTAAAATCTGAACACGTTTTCAGAATCCGAACACCACATACTGTTCAGGTCACACATTGCTTATTCAGTTCATCCCCGGAAGTAGTCGTGAAAGCATCTCTCTTGTGTCCATCACTAGTTTACTTTGTGTTTTCACCTTGATTTGTGCTGGGTTTGTTTTAATTATCACCCTTGTGCCTTCACCATGGCACCCAAGAAGAGCAGTGAAGCAAATAAGAGTAAGAGGAAGTCCATGAGAATGACAATTGAGTTGAAGAAAGAACTTATTGCTAAGCATGAAAGCGGTACGCGTGTCTGATCTCGCTGCCATGTTTGAGATGCTGAAATCGACTGTGTGTACGATTCTGAAAAATAAAGAAGTGATAAAAGCAAGTGATGTGGCAAAAGGTGTTATGACTCTGACCTCTAAGAGATCGAAGTTTATAGAAGAGGTGGAAAAACTCCTCTTAGTGTGGATAAACGAAAAACAATTGGTTGGTGATCCCATCTCTGAGGGCATAATTAGTGAGAAAGCCAGGCTCCTGTATGCTGACCTTAAAAAAACGTGCCTGGGAGTAGTGCTGATAGTGATGAGTTTAAGGCTAGTAGGGGGTGGTTTGAAAACTTTAAGAAAAGAACTGGGATCTACAATGTTGTTATGAACGGAGAGGCTGCTAGTTCGAATGTGGATGTGGTGGCAAATTTTGCGAAGAAATTCAGTGAGTTTGTGAACACTGAGGGGTATGTGGCACAATAGGCGTTCAATTGTGATGAGGCAGGTGTCTTCTGGAAAAAAGATGCCAAGGATGACCTATATAACTAAGGAAGAGAAGTCTTTACCAGGCCATAAGCCAATGAAAGACAGGCTTACTCTCTTGTTGAGTGGTAATGCTAATGGAAACTGCAAGATAAAAGCTTTGCTTGTGTACCACTCAGAGAATCCACGTGTGTTCAAAAAGAAGAATGTTATGAAGAGCAAGCTTAATGTTATGTGGAGGGCAAACATGAAAGCATGGGTTACCAGGCAGTTCTTCACTGAGTGAATTCATGAGGAGTTTGCCCCTTCTGTGAAGGCTTATTTTGAGGAAAATAATCTACTCCTGAAGGCTCTTCTTGTGATGGACATGCTCCTGCTCATCCTCCAGGCTTGGAGGAAGATTTGGTGGGTGAAAATAGCGTCATCAAGGTGAAGTTCTTGTCCCTCAATACCATTCCTCTCATCCAGCCCATGGACCAGCAAGTTATCTCAAATTTCAAAAAACTACACCAAGGATGCTTTGAGGTGACAAACTAGAGCAAACTGACCCTCAGAGAGTTTTGGAAAGATCATTATAATATCCTCCATTGCTTAAAAATCATAGACAAAGCATGAAGGGAAGTGTCTCTGAGGACAATGAACTCTGCCTGGAAGAAACTCTGGCCTGAATGTGTTGCAGGGAGAGACTTTGAAGGCTTCAAAGAACCGCTTGTTGTGCCTGTTATTGTGTCTCTGGGCAAGTCCATGGGCTTGGAGGTGAGTGAAGAGGATGTGGAAGAGTTAGTGGAGGATCACAAGAATGAACTCACCACAGAAGTACTTCAGCACCTCCACAAGACGCAGCAAGAAGAAGTGGCAGAAGAAATTTCTTCAGAGGTGGAAGAGGGAGCTAGTGGGGACATTTCCAATGTTGAAATTAAGGAACTGTGCTTCCTGTGGTCTAAAACACAGGCCATTGTAGAAAAGTGGCATCCTAACAAGGCAGTGGTCAACAGGAGCATAAACATGTTCAATGACATTGTGACTGACCACTTCAGAAAAATTCAGAAAAGTCGCTAACACCAGACAACTTTGGAAAGGTGGTTCTCTAAAGAAAGCCAGTGCAGAGAGTGCCAGCCCTCTACAAATGGCCTTAGTGTTACGACATTGAAGAGACAAAGAGAGCAAACAGCAGAAACAAGTTATCTGATGTTATTATGGAAGGTGACTCAGTAAACCCTCTCCCTCCTTCCTCCTCTCCAACTTCCACATGCACCATTAGCACTCCTCACTAAGGTAAATGAAGTTATTTTCATGTTAGTACATTTATTTCTTTTTATCATTATTACTTGATATTTAGGTCATTTACTCATCTTATTTTACCTTAACCATATGTATTTGCAGTTAAAACTGTCTTGAAAATGTTTTCTTTTTTGGGTCCAGAAATGGATTAATTCACTTTCCATTATTTCTTATGGGGAAAATAGTTTCGGAATCCAAACTTTTAGCAATCTGAACAGCCTCCTGGAAAGAATTAAATTCAGATTCCGAGGCACCACTGTATTTCTTTTTGAGACCATTAGTTTTGTCAAAATGTTTAGTTATCCAATCCATCCATGTTCTGCTATCAGGACTGAAAACAACAAATGCTGGAGATCACAGCAGGTCAGGTAACATCCATGGAGAGAGAGCAAGCTAACATTTCAAGTTGAGATGACTCTTCATCAGAAAACTGATGTGAAGTGTGGAGGAGCAGCATTTATGCTGTAGTTAGTGGTGGTGGAGTATAGATGCTGGGGAGAAAGGATGTTGATAGTTCAGATTAAGTGATTGGAATGTAAGAATGTTCTTGTATCAATTTATCTTATTATCAATGTCATAGTTGTTGTGTTGACAAAAAAAAGTAAATTGCCTCAGACCTCCAAATAGTTTAGTCGGAATTCCATCTTTCTGAAACATATTATCCTGCTTGACAGTTCGTTTGTATTTCAAGATTCTCCTTTTTTTATTTCAAAAATATACTTTATTCATAAAATAATTTGATGGTCTGTACAGTTGGCCATACCATACATAAACATTTACATACAGAGATCAGAATTTATCATTTTTTATATACAGGTCTGTACGTTTATCAACCATATGTCCATATATTTTCACCCACCAAAACTGTGCTTCTATTAGACGTTGCCAGCATTTGGAACACATGACTATTAAATTAAGGTTTTCTCACCTGCTATTGGGTTGTGCTTACAAAACTTTACTAATGAACTTTTTAACATTTCAATAACATTAATTGATAGGATAAATACTCCACCGTTTGTCTGTTAGTTTTCTCTGGCATTTAAAAATAACTTGTATTTCTACACCAGCGTTCCCAATCCCAATACCTCTCAAAACAATTCATAACCAATTAAGTACTTTTGAAGTCTGGTCTGTGCTATAATGCAAACGCCAACTTACAGCCGATACTGTATCACAGACAGCAATTGAAACAAATGGCCGGTGAAGACAAAATGGCCATGGCATCGCCTCAGCCTTTATATTTTTATTAGTCTTTATCGTCGAAATTTTAACATTCACTTAGTTAAAGGGTATGGTTTAATTATAGGTTCAGACAGAGTAGTACATCTTCGGTATTGTACTGCTTCAGATTTCTAAAGTTGAGCTTGAGCCAATATCTTTTGACTTACACGTAATGCTGCTGAGCCAAGGCAGTTAAATCACTTTAGCATTGATCGAACCTGGTAAAGCTATATTTGCAATTTGATTCTGTTCCTTAACTATGATTTCGATTTGCATGTTTTTGTTTTGCCGAAAGAATTTTAAAATGTAGAGGTCAAAAATTGACTTCTATTAAATTTCTCTTAAAGGCTTTTGGTGCAAATCGTGGAGGGTATTGGAGAGGGAACTATTTTCAGGAATTCCCCATTCAGTTATAGCTTTCAAAAAGTTACGCGTGAGCATAGATTAACTCCAAGAAAACAATCAACTGGGATTATTTTCAACCGACGCCGCAGTTACCTTTTGACTGTCCACTCACGGTGGGGGTGGGGGGGAGGGAGGCGATTATCGATCACACAATTGATTCATACCACAGTGTTAATAGCGAACTGATAGCCGGCGAGTAGTTAGTCCAATTATATTCGTAAAAACTCAGAACGTTGATCGCACAGAACATTGTTCTGTGTACAGAATTGTTTCTCATACATTGATTAAATCAGACTCTGTTCGGTGATTTGCTGTATCATAAGTAAAAGGATGCAAAACGCATGCTTTCCAGAAGCAACGTGATAGCGGATAATTTGCAACCACTCCAAATTATTCCCTAAATCCCAATAATTTCAGTTTCTAAAAATAACCAGTTCATTTCCAATGTACTTCTGCAAAAACATGAAATCACTCGTTCTTGCATTTGACATACTGATTACGTATTCTACGGTGTGTTGTTCCAAAGGGAGGAACTCTGTTACTTAATTCACCATAATTTTCTCAGGAATAAGTGCTGGATTGAATGCATTTGGGTGGCCACAGTATCTAGATACGGAACCTTAGGCCAAATGAGATGAGAAAAAAAAACTGCACTTCAGTTTAACTGTCAATTCCAACACTGTATTGGTCAAATGATTTAATAAAAAGGGAACAGGTTTATGTTTAAATATAACTGTAGTGCCGAAAGCATATCTATCTCTCAAAAATTTCTAACGATTCACTCGATATTATATGTCGAATCTCAATATTGTCTGGGAATGAAAAATTCAGTTAGCTGCTTCGTGTAATAATCGTAAAATGAAACGATTGCGGGTCGTTTTATTCCAAAGCGATCTAATACAGATTATTTATAGTCAGAAAGGAATGAACTAATTCATCAGCATCATATGGAGGAAAACTTTTTCAACCCTTCACATTTCCTGCAGTCTTTCGTCTCAGACACTTGGAATTCAGTCCAAAAATGATTCACTCGATAATCTACTCTGTTTGTCTATCTAATCGGTTAAGTATACTATCGTTGGAGGATAGACCTCATTATGGATTTTAATGATGTAGAAAATAAGCTAATACTGTGTTGTTCTGACTTCAAATGAACTTGGAAGACAGCATATTGAAAACTAAGACACAACAGGCAACACTGGCAAAACGTGTAACACGTTTCTCTAAACTGTGGAGCTGACGCCATGTGGTAATAATAAGCTAACACTTGGGGAAAAGAAAGGATGAGAAAGAGTCTGCAAAACATATCAAAAATTAGATCGAACAGACTTTCAAAGGTCATGCGTAGACAAATCTCGGCGTAGGACTCAACCTGAAATATTGTCAAGATCTCTTGCGTGTTTACATATAGAATCAGTTAATAATTCCTGTTCTTTCAAACAGGATAATAACTAAAAAAGCAAAATAATGCGCAATGAGATTGAATGCACAGAGGAATTAATAATAAAATGATGCAGTCTTCTCGAAATTGAAAAGATTTAAATTAATGCTGCGTTCATTTATTTGACAATACCGAACGTGATGTTTTATTCTAAGAAATTACCGCGTGACCGGACTTTTATATTTGATGAGACGATTGGTTTCTGCTTATTGCTTAGAATGTAATTCGAATATACAACAAGTTATTAATATGAGAAAATAAAGTTCTCATTTGAAACTTGCTGAGTTTGGTCACTAGCATCTAATCGCCAAGCGTATTATTGAGGAATAATGCACGCCCCCTTACTGTTTACTTCTAGTACTACATAATACCTTGGCCTATCCGAGATAAATTGGTGATTAATGTCTGTTATTGTACATTAAACATGATTACTTCGTATCCTTATAAGCTATAGTTTTGTGCTGCTCTAAACCTTGATGTATGCATTTACACATAAAAGTGTATTTTAAATATTTGATCATAAATCATGGTTTTCCATTTTATTTAAAAAAGGAACGGATATGCTTTGCAGATAATTAGGTCGTCTTTTAATTCCCAAGCTTTTCATTTAATGAGAAAAACATAACGTCTTACTGTTCTAGTCACTAGGTTCCATGAATTCACCACATCACAAAGGCATTAATGTATAACGTGTGCGATTGTATCTCGACAAATTTGAGAATGCAAGGAGTTGTCTTATTTCTGAAATTACTTGTTTTTTCTAACAGTAAAGAGCCCTAAAAACTGTTCAAAGTTAATTCGCTGTATTTTCATCACAAGTTGCGTAAAATTGTTCACCAAACACGTTATGAAATTTAAATTGTACTAATTGTGGTCGAATCGAACGGAAGAAAATCTCCAAGTGAATAAAGATTGTGCTGCATTTTTTGTTACTCATAGCTATTCGCATTAATTTATTATTGCAACCACGTGGAAATGTTTACAAAGACTAGAGCAGTTTCAAAGTTCACAAAGAAGGTACAACGACAGCGTAGTTACTACAGGGAGATTTGTTGGGTCAAGAGCGGTGGTAATTTTTCATCATTTACAGGGACAACTTCAAATCGTCGCGTGTCGGAATAGATGGTTTTCGCGGTTCTTCAAAGTATCTTTTAGTTTTACTGCTTTTTGGCAAATAATGGCGAAAAATATTGCCGTTAACAGAATGACTTGGTATATTTCGTACTTTAAAAGCATTTTGGTGTTTGTTTTTGGCAGAATACGTGGATTATTCAAATAACTGTTTTAAAAAGTTAAACTTTAAACATGTAGTCAGGGTCTGGCCGAATGTGCATGGAAAACAACACGAGACCAAAATGATGACCGGAACATCCCAATAATGGGGTTTCTACTCGCGCACAATAATGCAGCTGTGGCTGGATCATTTACCTCACACAGCTATATTGTTGTTACGTATAACATGTCCTTTATAACTTCTGTCAAACGATCATATCGAATGATTTGAATGGATTGGATTAATGCAAACCAAATCAATTGCGCTAGGTGGCGCTTCCGGTCTTCAATCAGCGCAAATAAACCGGCTAAACTGTTTCATCTAAACCAAAACGTATACTTTTGTTGGTATGTAACCCGGAACACAATCGAATGTGGAATAGTAGAAGATGCTGCTGTTTTTGTTACATTTTGTTAAAATTAGACATCAAACGAGTAAAGCTGTGTCGTTTACATAATTTACGCCGCGTTTATGTCCATTAAAACGAATGAGGCATCTAGTCGAACGAAGTCGTGCTTTCATGCATTTGCAGTGCGGGGACCGTCAAGTTGTTTTGAAGGATTGTAACTGCAGCACACGGAAGTGACAGTGCCATAGCTTATGTTTCACTTGAGAATCTAGAAACAGTTCGGAGGTCCCCCGTATTGTATTCACATAAATCTGCCTTGTCCTTTACTGAATGAAGTGCATTGTCACAAATTGCCTCAGGGTTATACGGTGAGGAATGCCATTTTTTAAAAACATACGGTTGGCATTCCGCCTGTCTCGTTAAATACACAGGAAAGGGCGTGTTTTGATAAAAAGAAAGGGACCCTATTATTAAGCATCAAAGTTTTGCGGCGGTCGGAGAAAATACTTTCCGATTGTAAATTACCTCTCACAACAAATCGGATAAAGCCTTGCCTTTTTGATTTCCCTCGACCCCCAAGTCAGTTACTTCGCTTGATTAGTGGACTCACCTTTGAAGCGCCACCCGCTTTCAGTGAATTTCTGCACAAAAAGGCGCCCACACTTTCTGCATTGTGTGTTATATATAAAAGAAGAAAGTGAGAATATTGGCCTGCAGCTATTTGCGATATGTTCTTCATGTACCAAATAACTGAGATGATTAATTCCCTGGGCTGCCACTGGGCCGCAGCAGAATTACATCATGAAAAAGTCTCCTCCAACACAGGCTTTTTCTCATTGATCACAGAAGGACTTTTTTTTATTTCCAGGAAGTAACGCATTTAACAATTCATTTTTAAAAAAAAGTTTGAAGCTTTGCTTGCAGTTCTTTTGAAATGCGCTAGAAATTTCGACTAAGAATGGCCATTTCTTAAAAATTATAGCAGTTTATGAGTTGCGAATATTATAATTATCCTTTCCTTCCGTTCATTCGCCTTTAATTTCGCTTGCTTTATCTTTCATACTGGGTAGTAATTTTGGGCATGCATTTTATTAGAGAAACTATTTCAGAACACTAAATAGTGCTCGTTGTGACGAGTATAACGTTAGAAATATCCACGGCCAAAACCTATTTCGTAGTCATTTTTAAGCAGGTTCGAGTTTAAGTCAAGTAATAATCTAACCAAGCAAACTACTTCCAACTCATTGGTGTATTTGTTGTTTTGCTTTAGGGAGGTCAACAAACTACTTGGCATGTCTTCTATACAATCTAAGATCACATCGCATAATCAAAGCAGAGGTTCTCTTAATTCGAACATTTTGACTGACGTGCATTTCAATTTGATTACTGTGTCGCACAAACGCAGCGTATTATTTAGTGATTTTTTTTAGGGGTGGGGCGTGCGGGGGGGCTGAAATACTGCCTTTGTTTTGTATAGTTCCCTGAATGTTTATTTTCCATTCACGTTTATGCACAGTAGCACCATGAAGGGGCGGACGTCCCAACTTGTAATAGACAAGCAAGTTCATCGCCTCCTCATAACCACAACATCACTTCCATACCTTTCAGATATTCCGTCTTAAATATGGCATCTCATTTTACTTCTTTACCTCTAGATTTATTGTTTTCGGGAAAAAAAATGATGCATATGGCAAGTTGATATTTGAATGCACAGAGTGAGGGTGTCCCGGGTATAACGTTCTGTTTGCGCTTCGACAGGCGTTAAATGATTCGTTAGCTGCACATTCTATTCAGATGTGGAGTCAGTGACCACAGCCATCACATTCACATACCATGGCACGTGACACTTGCATGTCCAAGGCGATGTGAGTGGACTTTCTGCTGGAAGCTGTCCGATCTGAGCTTTGGGCAGTTTCCACTTCCAGGGAGTTTTTTTCCAGTCCTAATAAAGGCCTGAATCCTCTTGCAATTTAAAGTGAAAGGAACAACATAATAATGATGTTAAATAACCCTGAACTTACTAAGAAAGCTAGTATAAATACTAAAAGGTATTGTTTGAGAAGTTCAAGAAAAATGGCGACTTGATTGCCGTGATCCTACCAATTAAAAATGTGCATATTCACTGATACAGTCTTAGTAAAAAAAACTGCCAAAGTGGCAGTAATTTCCCGCTGTTAACAAATTTAGAGATTGCCCAAAGAATATAGCGCCGTGCACGATGCCACTTAAACATATCAACATTGTTCAAACTTTTTAAAAAAATCTTTCGTATGAGCTATGCCATTTGATTGCTTGGACACGTTATTATAATTCCTTAAACTAATGACGTCGCTAACGTTCCTTTACAAATTGGTACTAAATCATTTGATCAGCACTGAATTACTACAATGAAAGGATCGGCAGGTAATGACTTGCTGCCCCACACATTTCCGATGTCTAGCGTTAGGGACATAGAATGTGTACAGCTTGACCTTACAGCTCCTAATTAGAATGGGGCATTTGTGGAAGAAATCTATTCGTATTCAATTCAAACAAAACCCTTGGTCACCGATTCGCTGTAGGAGCGATGAAATCCATTGTCTGAGAACAACTCATTTACGTCCTTCAAGAAGTAGCCGAAAGTGATTTGATCACGACCTTTAGATATGTTGGACACAGAAGCTGTATATTTCAGTGTCACAACAGACTGGTTAACAAGGAGAAAACGCTGGTGAGATATCAAATTAGAAAAAAAGAAAATATTTTCCCTGTTTTCGGATTGCTGCTCTGAGCAGTGATTTACTTTACGTGCCTTGCATAACCTAGTTTTTATTGCAAAGTATGTTCCACTTTATCATGGAGACAAACACACTCACTTGGAACCTATAATGTACATTTTGTATTTTTCGCATTTAAGAGTAAATCATCTGACAAATCGCGGAGGTTTTATATTATGAAACAAAACTGGAGGCTTTTCCTTCAAGGCGCCTCTGTGTGTAATTTCCCCCAACTTGGTTTGCTTCTTCCTTAGCTGGAGGATGTGTGTACAGGATTTGCAATGGGTGTGTGTATCATATTCAATAATAAAAGCTATACGCCACCTGTGCATTTATCATCCCATTACTGTAACAAATCAAAGCTCCAATACATGAAAGGTAAAATGAATTACCGACGTTAAGCCGTCAATAAAGTCATTTCTGTAAATGGTGTCTCAAAAGGCTGGAGCATTATTCAACCAGCTTTATCAGCAGCTTCTAAATTACGTTTAGGATCTCTCAGCGTGTAATATCGCCCTGCTTACTTTGATTAAGCGTCTTGCCAGGGAATACTGACAGTGCTTTTGACCAGATTTTATTCACTCACATGTGATGAACGCCAAGCTGATCAGGCGGAATGAAGAGTAATTAAAACCTATAAATTATCTTTTGCAGCGCTTCTCAAGGCGTCTCTTGCAGTCGAGATAAGCCACCGATACTCCATTTACTGCATGAAAAGGACTGAATCCAACAATGGCTACGTGGCTAAATGGGATATTGATAGTGTCGTAATTAGAATTTAATTAAGTACCCAGGCTCGCTTTTGGGATAAAGATTTCAATTTTGCTAACTTAAATATAAATAAACCTTTGGTTCCAAAGGAAGCTGTTTTTTTTATTAAAACAGCACCACTGTAATTGCTGGTTACTGTTCTTCTTCTTCGAAACAGCAGTTGCGTTATTTTCTATCCTTAAAGAATGGTGCACGATTTCAGGGTTATTTTATATTTAA
Organism: Hemiscyllium ocellatum; assembly: GCF_020745735.1. NCBI lineage: Eukaryota > Metazoa > Chordata > Chondrichthyes > Orectolobiformes > Hemiscylliidae > Hemiscyllium > Hemiscyllium ocellatum. The sequence goes on along the minus strand of NC_083407.1, from coordinate 44,975,076 downwards.
CTTTTTAAAAAATATAAACTTTCAAACTGCAGCAATGATTATTTAGCCGTTATGGTTGCTTCACATTATTCCTTTTCCTGAGAATGATTAACTTTCTGGGATATTTCTAAAACTTTATTGGTTTTATAACTAGCACAGTGGTTTAATTAAATGAAGAAAGAATATTTGCAGCATGATTTACCCTATGTATAATTGCAACTAAATACAGAGAACACAACGTACATACGAGTTGGCTTCATTTTTTGGAGACATGCAGTTTGCCAGCGTATATTTTTACCAAATGAAAATATAACTTGCGTCAAGAATAAATTTGCAGTGGATATCCTTGTTGATAACTGGTGTTTCACTATAACTAGGTTGACAGATGATCATTTTCAGACTATTATCAATCGTAATTTCACCAAAACGTGCGCAAGTTTAGCCACAGATGTATGCTACAACACGGAACGTGAATTTTTCTCTTCCATTATTCTGAAATTATTTGTATGCGTACAGAATATCTGTCATTATCCCGCCACTGAGATTGCACTCCTTGCTGTAGTGACACTGGGGACAACTACTGGCTCATTGTTTGGGTACAGCTATTTCGTCGATCCAAAACAAACATGGTAATGTGTTTATTCTTTGTGAGGTATTAATTCTATGGAAGGGTATTGTTTACTGTTGAAAAATTTAAAAAAGTTAAGATTTGTTCCTCTTTAAATAAACCGAAACCCAGATTTAAAGACAATGTAGTAAATATTTCTACTGTATTAGAAAAAAGGATAAAGTGCCCACTAACAATATTTATGATAATATGTAGAAATTTACTCATATTGATTGATTCTAAAATTCTCTCAAGACCAACATAAATAGTAATACTAATACAACCTTATTTCCTACATACGGTCTACGTGGCTTTGCATCACTACATTACATCTTGCGAATTTATTCACTTTGTTTCGATATACATAACGTATACACATTAACTTGAAACACACATTGCCTTAAATATTTCTCACGACTCGGTGACACAGTTTCGAAGGGGTACATCATATTTTTTGGATTCCTACCTCATCTTCATCCAAAACTTAACGAAGTCCTATTTGTCTGCAGCTGCCAATACAACAGTGCGCATCAATAATCCACTAGATGCTGGTAGTTTTACCAATAAAACGAAAGGAACGACGGCAGGGAATATATGGAAATGAAGTGCAAAATTTCATCATTAACAAGGCAAAATGCAATTGTTTGTGCCTGGAGACACTATTCTATACAGAGAAACAGATACATAGATGCAAATTATAGTTGCAAATTACGACTGTCACTGCATCACAAACGGAGGTGCGTTGAAATCTTATTAACTAGGAGTTTATGTAGAAAAATCTCACAGCAACTTTGGTACTCACTGTGCTTTGATTTACAATAAAGAATTCTGCTTCTTTTGTAACTAGTGTGCTAGCTATATCCCGGGTAATGAAACCTAGTTTGTTTGAAATGTTTCAGAATGAACTTTGGGAAAACTCCTCGTGATTTTTGTTTTTGTTTTGTGGAGGGAGGGGGTGAGTTTAAAAAGTGAAAGAAAAAAATCAAGTTTGGGTTATGACTGGTTGGGGTGTTTTTTGTGTGTTTGTGCCCCCTCCTAGTCTCCCCTCGCTTTTGCTGCCGGGGGTTTGGAGCCCAGGACATGGATCTCCTCTGCCCCGCGCTCACTCCCACTGCAGCCTGGGGCTGCCCTTTGATTTATCTGGCGACGCCGGGGCTCTGATTGGTCCGGCTCGCCGCTGTCACTAGGCGATCACCCCGGGGAACTGACGCCGCGAGCGCTGATTGGCCGGTCGCACGTGCCCCGCCGCTCACGTGCTTCCGGTGGTGGAGAAAGTGCCGGGGAGCCGCGGCGATTTAGGAGTTTGCAAAGCTCCGCGGTGTCAGAGCATCGGCACGGACTGCCGACAAAGACCAGGGCACTGCCAGCCTCGCATGGCATCGTAAGTATGTAAAGTGGAGGTTCCCAATAACAGCGTGCCCCCCCCCCACCCACCCACCCACCCCGAGCCGCCCGCCATGCCCAGCACCTAGGGCAGCTGTCGTTGCAAAAAGTGAGCTGGAAAACAAAACAAAAAGCTGCCCCCCGGTCCGCCAGTGAAGGTGCTTGGCTTCTCTCGTTTGGACTCCAGTCAGGGAGGGGTGGGGGGGTGGGGGGGGGGAGGGGTTGGGTGGGGGACATAGTCGGCGAACATTTGACAGTTCCCTCGAACTATGGAAGAGCAGAAGGATCAAAACAATCGCGTGGAGAGTCGAGAGTCGAGCGAGGGGGAGAGCGTTTCTCTCTCGCCCCCTTTTCAGTCTCCCCAAATACAGCCCCATGCCGCGGCGCCGCCGCCGCCTCCGCCGCACAGAAACACCAACTTCTTCATCGACAATATCCTGAGGCCGGACTTCGGGTGCAAGAAGGACAGGGACCGGGCGCAGACATCGGGCAGAGAAAACGTCAATCCGCTCAGCAGGCCGTCGAACGCCTCGAGTTTGAGCCCGAATTCAGACTGTACTGACAGCTCCTCTCAGCCCTCCAAGCAGTCCCAACCAAAGCAAAGCGAAGGCAGTGGAACTAACTCGGCAAAGTATGCGGAAAACACTGGCTCCGCGCTTATGCTTGTGGGCGCCAATGCAGAACCTATATCTAACAATGATGGAATCAAATCAGCACCATCTTTAATGTGGCCTGCCTGGGTTTATTGCACTAGATATTCAGACAGACCCTCTTCTGGTAAGACATTTCATAGTTCTTATAACACGGGCAAGAAAATCATGTGCTTGAACAACAGAAATCCAACTAACTGGCTACTTATTTTGTTCGATGTAAAATTGTAGCTATGCATATGTGTTAGGACGAGCAGCTATTTTATTTAGCAAAAGCAAGAATCTGTAGAAGCTAACAGTGATGCGTCTAGCAATTTTCAACCAGGCAACTGCTCCTTAGCGAGGTACCCACACGGCTTATCGTTTATTTTTCTAACCGAAATGTGACATTCACAAGACACTTGAGAGTCACGACCGTAAAATGGATAGAGAAAGTTTCGATAGAAATGAAAATAATCAGTGTTTTAGCTCAATAGTCATGCAGTTACTTATACGATTTAGCAGCCGACAAACCCAACTGTAAAACTGCGCCATGAAGCGAAAGTTAGTTTTGGGCCTTGATGTTGATCAAAGCATTACAAGCCTCGAAGCCAGGGATTGTTAGACATACAGGACTGTCCGTGCAGCTACAGTCTGACCGTGCTGTTAACCAAAAAACTGAGCTGGCAGGATCCAGAAGATTGTGATAGTTTTCACAAAACATAGGACTCATCACTTAAAACTTCGAATGCCTAAGTGTTTGGTAATAGGGAGACAACTAATTCAGTTCCCTATCTTGACGTTCTTCAATTAAAAAAATACCTTGTAATTTAGTAAGTTTCAAGTAATAATCTGAATAATACACAATAAACCAGGCTAGAAATATATTTATCTTTGTATTTTTAGCATATGTTGCTGGCAGAAAAGCCCATGCCGGTCAATGCTATTTCTGATGGTGTTAGGATCCGTACAGTTTCATTTAAAAATAAGTCGAACTACTTCGTGTGTTTATTAATTCTCATTTATTAAAATATGCCTAACATGGGTCTACTGAGGCCTCTCGCAAGCAAAAAAAAACACTTGAAAGTAAGAGACGGACGACTTTCACACGCTCGGTGTAATACCCAAGAGCGGCAGGGCATCACATCCGGATATAAATAGCACAGTCAGTCATAAATAACATTCCTATGAGGTACAAGAATTGGAAAAGCCCCGGTTGAGGAAGCATTCGGTGTCTACTTGCATGCACAAGTTTACAAAAAAAACCTGAGCGAATGTTGTGTGCATTGGCTTATGTGCCGGGCCTGGCTTGCCCGCTCTCGGCTAATTGGTCGAGGACTATGAGAGATAGAGAGCGGCAGAGATTCCTGCTCCAGGGCTGAAAGCGATCCTATAACTTTCTCTGTCCAAGCCATGTAGATCGAGCTATTCATGGCATCGAGCTCTTCAAACTAAGAAAAGCCAGCTTGATTGACTAGTTGATTGATTGATTGAGTTGTCAGGCTAAACATTTAGCAAAACGTCACTTTTTAGCTTTTCAATCAAGTAGTAAAATGATTGTATTAAGATTGCCAAGCGCAGTTTGGGCATGATTTTCAATAGATGTAGTATTTTTTTCTGAGTTCTTAAAAGTTTATTTCCCCACTGAGTGTGACACGAATGAAAGGCGTTTTGACGACCAGCTCACCGTATTAAATCTAATCACAAAATTCGGGACACTTAGATTGCTGGTGTTCTTACTGTGGTCATATATTTATCTTCTTTATATCCCACCGTTTTACTCTCATTTCACTGTTTAAGCTCATATTACTACCATAAAGATATATAATACGGAAGTTGCTATGACAGGATTAGCCAAGACAAATATGTTGTAAATCAGCGGTTTAATCGAACTCTAGGCTTTACCTGGAATTTGACGGCAACACGCGCGCATGAAGGAAGACGCATAATACCCCATTTTATATCGCATGAGTACTGTATTCTATACAATTTACACGGAATAACACTTTTCGCTGCATGTTTCTATTGTATTTTACATTTTTTAAAGTCTGAAAATCTGCAGTCTGAAGGCACTGGCCTAATTTAACGCGATCGCTTTATCATAAACTTTAACTGCAATTATAAGCAGAAAGCAGTAGGCCAAATAAATATTCATTATTGAAGCACTCTCAGTTCAGAAATTGAACTGTTTTGCACTCTATGTTAAGCTCGCCCTAATTCCCAAATTGTTTCTTGTTTACAATTAAGAAGGTGATACCTTTTAACCATGTAGATGCGGGGACATTAATTCATTGTGTGTGTTGGCACAGCCGTTTATCCACGAGTGTTTGAAAATAAAAAAAACAAACAACCGCATATTTGATTTCCGCACAAGAGTAGTAAGGAATGCGGAGAGTCCTGGCTACAAATTATTTGATTTTGTCCATTTTCGCCTCAGAGGAATGTTAATATTTTGCATACGGGTCACCTCAATATCCCTCCGAAAAAAAATGCAATCGTAGCGACTTATCTGCACTGTTTTATATCCAATAACCAGTTGTGAGATAATTAGATAAAAAAGGCTCACCCTTTATAATGGGGATGAAGTTTTATACACTGAAAGACCGTACGTTAATGAGGATGTAACATAGAGAGGCAGCAAGGTAAAATGGCACACTGGAGTATGGTCTTAGGTGCAGAATTAAACATAACATGGAATGTTGCTTCCTTATAGCAGCATTGTTCTATTGTGGGAAATGTACTTTGCGCCATTTTGTTAATTTTAATACTATAAATATGGCCGCCTATTTAAAGGAGGCTATGAATTCTTAGTCCATACATTTAACCGTGCGGCCCTCTCAAACGTTTGAACGGTTCTAGCTTAAAGGAGAACAATGAAAGCGTGACCATTTGTTTCTTCTCTCTCCCTGCCGTGGTTTGCCCAGGTCCCCGCACTCGAAAACTGAAGAAGAAGAAGAGTGAGAAGGAGGACAAGCGGCCGCGGACAGCGTTCACAGCCGAGCAGCTGCAGAGACTCAAAGCCGAGTTCCAGACCAATCGCTATATCACCGAGCAGCGGCGGCAAACTTTAGCACAAGAACTCAGTCTGAACGAGTCCCAGATCAAAATCTGGTTCCAGAACAAGAGGGCCAAGATCAAGAAAGCCAGTGGTCTGAAGAACAGCTTAGCTCTCCATCTAATGGCCCAGGGACTTTACAATCATTCCACCACAACAATTCAAGACGATAAGGAAGAGAGTGACTGAAGTTGTTCCGTTTTATTCTATTGAAATAAAGGACTGTGACAGGTGCTATTTAAATTCGATCTGCGTGTATCTATATGGACTGAATTATAATTCAAGCATTTTAAGATTATATATAACCAAACACATTATGGCGTTGTATATATTTAATTTCAGGTAAGGAGATGTCTAGCGATCCCTACTTGACCGAGATTTTATCCCTTTCGTTTTCAATGTTGTCGTTAATTGTTTTAGTCAATGTCAGTCAGGTTTAGAGATTTTATGTGAACCCGGTCTTTTCTGAACTTGTTCAGAAATATAGAGAGACTACATAATGAATCGCCGCTACATGCCAAAGATTTTACTATGTTCAGAATGATGTAGCTTCAAATAAAATGCAGATTGTGCTCAGTGCGCATTCTCTCTAATAATCTGGTATTGTACTTGTTCTTTTCCTACTGAAATCCGGTTTTGGTTTAAGGGACCCATTCAAATGCGGCAAGCGTCAAGGAAAGTGAACTCAAAGCTGGCAGTGTTGTTTAAACAGTGGTTCTGGTTTATATCGCCATCACAAACCCGGCAATTTTAGATGGAGCCATCGTTGCTTTGTAAAGGACATCGCGATTGGATTTTAAAATAAAGCAATCCCGCACAGTGTCATTGTATGCGGAAGTAGGACTTCTACATTAAACTCTGTAAATAATATACAATCCTTTTATATGATCATATTAGGTCCCTAAAAGAAACCTTGAGATTTCTTATGATGCACTTTTAGGCACTATTACAAAAATAAGTAAAAGTTATACTGCAATACGTTCCACCCGAGTTCAATGCATTAACTCGGTTTGCTGAATTCAAATAATTAGTGTCCTGATTTTGGAGGCGCGGTTTCTATTTACTTTCCTTGATTTTCGGTGAGCCCGCGCATAATGACACTTCCAAAATTCAAATTGGAGATATTGTTTTTCGGGACCTTGCATGTATGCTACATAAAGATACAAAAATATCCCACTTTATGTATTCTAAACGTAAATTGATACATTCACTGCTGAAACAAAATGACGAAGAATTAAAGGCAGACTTTTGTATTTCACATTATTTTTTTGCTACATTTTTTGTGCGGTCCCGAGATTGTTGGAAACATATTTCAAACTTTAAACTTTTCCTGAGACTCATGCTTAATTGGTGTTAGCGGCAATATCACTTTCCCATAACTGGAGCAAGATGGTATTCAGGCGAGGCCTAAGCTATTGAATCCTTTATGATATTTGCAAAGAACGCTTTTGGGACAAATGAGAATTGTTCTTTGAACCTTTAAGAGTTGACTTTTGGCAATTTTAAATTTTAAAAAAATTCCGAGTAAGCAAGTAAGATAATGTTATCGGTCCCAGAACGATACTGGGATTGAATCTTGAAACCATATATTCGTTCTAGTGCTCGTCCCTTTATCCATAATGATGTGATATGAAAATTATCAGGCAGTGGATTCCCAAACTTGGGAACATTGATCCCTCTCGGTCGTAGTGTGTTATAACATGGTAAAACAAAATTCCTGCGTTAACTATTTGCAAGGTCTAACAGCAAAGTGGGCTTCATATTTCGCTCAATCAAAAACGAGCAGAAGAAATCTTGTAGCCACTTTAAACCACACCTTTGCAGACGGAAGGTATAACTGGGAAAAAAAGTATAATTGACTTATTCTGTCCTTTCTATGTCAAGCAGAAGCCAAAGGCAACGATGGAAGAATAATGAAAGGCACCTTTAGACAGAAAAAGGGGAAATATATTGAAATACACTGTAGTAGCTACAAATATTACTATACAATCGTAAAAGATATTCGAAACTTTGAAATAATTCTATTTAATAATATTTCTGATAAATGACGTTGTTTTTATGTATTTTTAAATTATTCCTCGCTCGAAAGGAGGCCCATATGATGGGGTGAAATCCAACAGTTCTCCCAGTATTGTGTACAATTGGCGTCAGAAGTAAAAATGAGATAATTAAATCTGGGATTTAAAAAAAGGCATTCAAAGGTTGTTTTTCAATACAAATCCACAGCTGTTAGTAAACTGTAAGCAAAAACAAAGCCCGCTGCTAAAAGACATCTTACAATGAGACAATATATTTACTGTAAATGTTGCACAAGGAAAACAAAATAGTTACCGTTTATTCTATCCATCCGATAATCCTAAATGTCAGTGCGTGCCTGAAATGTGTATTGTCACCTTAAAACACAATTCAGTTAAAGAGAAAGAAGTGTGCACAATCTTATTTTTCAACCTATTCTTGAAGTGCCTACCTACAATTATAACATGTTTTTGCACACTCCCAGGGGTGAAGTATTTTTGCTTGATAAAAAAATCTCAGAAGTGATTCTCCCAGTTATATATGTTGAAAGTATTCTTTTTTTTGTCATGAGAAGTGAACACCTAGCTATTATGAAAAATAAAACAAAATCTTCCCCGAACATGAATATACACAACAACGTGTGCACGTGGATTGGGTGTACGTGTGATCAAGCCACGTCAATCTTTGCTGGCTGGGAGGGAAACTATGAGGCGAGGAAACTGAGTTAAAACAGTTGGGTACAGTCCGACACCTGTGGAGTAGAGGTGGTGTGTCAAGGACTTTGCTGTCCGGACGAGACAAGTACCTGTTTCCTTCAATATTTGCCAGCCATCAATGAAAACAGCAGAGGGACCTCAATCTTCTTGGATTGCCTGAAATATTTTTTTCCGCTGTCAGCAATTGCTTTTTAAATACAGCCAGCAAGCTTTTCTGATTTTGTTTTTGGCGGGATCTAGAGCTTACTTCCTGGAGAGCAGCACAATAACACATCTCGCCATATTTCCTGCATCTATTCAGTCTTGCATAATTACTCTTTTGAAACATTTCCAGCGAGTCTGTGATGCAATGGCAAATATGAAATCTGTGCACCCCTTTAAAATGTTGTGAGGAATTGTGAACTATAGCTAATAAGCAGCTCAGATCTAACTTCGAGCAAGAAAGCTTATCAGATTTTAAACTCCCATGCATCATGCACATTGGCCTAAAGATGGGGGATCTTTTGCACGAATTCGATGTTGAGATATACGGCGAAGAAAATTCACATCAGCGCCCTCTAGCTCTGGTTCCTATTAAACTCCGCGGAAGGGCAGAACTTGTCTCATTTTCCCAGCCCTTCTTGATTTGCAGACATTACCTAAATGTCGTTAATTTGTAGTTAAGAAATGCAAGTATATTCTGTTGTTCAAGGAATCTAAAATATACTTAAAATATATTGCGGATTTTCCAGCTTTTTATCTGTTTTTCGCTTTATCATTCGCCAGTGAAACTTTTTAAACAACAGATTGAAATGTTAAATGTACGATGCGAATAGTTTCTAAAGTTACGAGGGTCGAGCTGTGAATTATTGGTTCTTAGTTTATTCTTCCTGGGCTCTAACTAGAACAGTTGGTATTGTCAAGGAGTAAAATATGTTTGGATTACATGAGGATCTGTTCTCAAGAACTTCACCAACATTTTCCTCTAATACATAATACACAACATTACAGCAAACATAATAAATTGCCTTAAGAAGGGATATTTTCTATACATGATGTTAATATAAATAGTAACACTGAGTATTCTCGTTTCAGTCAGCCAGTATAAAATAAAAACAAATTGAAGACCCATTAAAGATGTCTACTTCAACTAGCATAACGATTAATTGTGCCGAACATTTATTTTATAAATACATTTATACATATTTATTGGCCGACCTCTTTTGTTTTGTATGAAAGAATCTCAAAGTATCCGTGGAAAGCTATTGTTTCATAATAATCTTACCGTTCCAGAGCGCCAAATTTCTTGTGAGGTAACGGGGTGTTAAAAATAACAGTTTCTGACATTTTTTTAACTGAAACAATACGTACTGAGCAAGAACTGCTGACCGTTTCTTGATTTAATAATGTGAGTTGGCAGAAACGGAAACTAATCTCGGCCAGACATCGGCAGGTTACTTTGAGTTGTTTAGAAATAGCCCTTCAGATTTACATACGAAAAGTGACGGCTAAATGTTTGAAAAGACTGAGATAAAGTTGAATCAAAACCTTATTTTATCGCAAACATGCGATATCAATTCGAAATAAATAATAGCATTGGCGAAGTATCAGCTGCCACGTTACTCAGTGAATTGTGCTGCAAACGTTCATTGCAAACTGCACAGCAAGTGGCAAGATCCTGTTATTGTGAGCCGATCTATTCTGGAAACTTGGAGTGCTACTAGACAGAAACATGATATCGTTGATGTGGTGATATGTTATATTGAGTGAAACTTATCTTCCCACTGTAAACGTGCTCTGAATGATATAAAGTGCTCTCCATTTTAACTGGCAGAGATATCCTTTGAGAAGGCCACGGAACGAGAAAAGATAATGTTGCCTGGGCTCTGAAGTGTATCTGCAACATTTACAGCTACAATAGTAAGGGTTTAATAAGGCGCAAGTGCAGTGCACGGTTTGATCTGTATATTTATAAATATACAGATAACACAAATATTGGAGGTAAGGATGTGATGTTTCATCGACTATATATACCATATCTACATATACGAGACGGCCTACATGCATATCTGTTGCACATTTTATGCGCATTTGAAGGACATATGCAAATGTATATTTGAAAAGAAAACAATACGTAGTGCTGTGTCAAGTTCGCGCACTCCAACATATTCAATTCAAACACTTCGTCAAAAATGATATCCATTATTCAGTATACGACCATTGTATCCGACTAAACTATACTTAAGCGTTTCCATGTATAATGGTTGATATTAATGTGAATGGATACACAACAGTGCACAGATTGAATGTAAAATGGGGAAACTAGGTATGTATTTTCCGCCGATTGGCAGGTATCGCTAGTTCTACTTTGAAAGGCCGCCCTGGAGGGTCCCATTTTATGTCTTCTGTCAGTCACCTTGTCGTCTGTGCCCGTATGCCGGAATAACATCGGACACAGGGAGGAGGAGAAGGAGGAGAGAGCCGATTTGCCCTTTGGGGTCAAGGAGCAGATTCTGGCCAAGCAGTATACTTGAAAAGAGCATATGATATCTGATTTTATCAAACTGAGGTGTGTGTATAAGAGAGAGAGAAAGGGCAGATTGCAATTTCTGACACAAAGATGCGTTGTCTGAAACAAACTTCGATAAACATCGCCTTGCTCTTTTATATTTGGATTTACAGGAAGCAAGATGCGCATGGGCACAAATTTTGAGAATATTGGGTGAACCAATGTGAAAATGTTAATTGAATATTTGTCTTCCTCGTGTGTAAATGTTTTATTGAAAATCCTGATAGAAATGAGTAATAAAATGAGTTGATGTGTTTCCAGGGTAGGCCTAGTGCGAAGTAAAACCGTAGTGGTGGCGGGTATAATACTCCTTACTATATAGGAGACTGGATTTCCGGCTGGTGATCGAGCTACCTGAAAGATTCACTTTAGGACAAAGTTATCACCTTGATCTTGTGTAACGGAACATTTACAATCACAGACTTATCAGACGCGCCAACAATGTAACTGCTGCAATGAGATTGAATTAACTACTAAAGTCTGTGTTTAACAACAGGCCAGATAAACAACACGCTTTTTATCTATTCGTTTTGTATCATAATGTACATAAATACTGCGCGGCAAACCGCGTTTTTAATGGAAGTTTCCTCGCGCTGATCCGTTTGTTCAACTATTCAATCACTTAGCCTAAAACCGTGCAATTATTATATTCTGGAGCTGCGGAAGAGCAGTGCAGAACATCGGCCTAGAGGTCCCATTTCTGTCTCGAAACATATTTAAATCGGCCTTGTTATTTTCTGAGTTTTCCCAGATGCCTACTTTCTGCACTCCTAGCATATGATAATGTAATCATGGCTGCACTGAACTGTATATAGTTTTGAAATATTTTGCCAGGTTACCACTTCGAGCACAGCGACAGGAATCCGAATAGCTGCATATGCTTTTCCGATGAACAGTTTGTCGTGTAAATCAAGTTTTCCACAACTCTGGTAGACCTTCTGACGTAAAGTGCAATTTCATCCGATATCTCACCTACAATCATTTAATCTTTTTTTTTCGTGATGAATCACGCTATATTAACAAGAATGCACCATTACCGGCAATCTTAATTTTTTTTGCAAGGTTTGTGAGGGTTTTTTTTTCTAAAGTAAATATAATTAATAGCAGTAAAATAAGTATTATTTGCCTCGTTATTATCTGCAACTACTGTAACGGAATGGAATAACTCTATAAGACATTGCTGAGCAAAACCTTGGGAAGGGAGTAGGCTAAATGGCATAAGTTAACACTTCGCGCATCCCGCTTAATGCCTGAATTAGAGTTCAACTGATTTTTACAGTTTTTAACAGAAGTCTCAGAATTTAAATGATAGAAAACCTTGGAGTTGCTTCTGGAACTGAAGAGTTCCACGGTTGATTGAAACTAAGTGTTTATATATATATAAATAATCAGATCTCTTCATATTAGCCTCTTTTGCCCAGTGAACTAGATCAATAAAAGAACATTCTGTGCGGAATCTGCTTCAACAATGTACCATATGGTCGGCAGCAGTTTGTTTATCTGCGATCATCAACATTACCTAGAATTTCAAATCATCACAAATTAACAAAACAAAATGGAACAGTAGCAACTGCTCACTTCCAACTCCAGACTTCTCACGTTCACTACAATTATCTTAACATTGTATTTCAGCTTGATAACAAGGGTTTCGTCGTCATTTACTAGATCAAGGCAATTTTAGTGTTTGATTGTATTTTAGCAATTGGGGGAAATTGATTAAGCAGTGTAGTGAATTTGTGATGCTAGATTTTCAACAAATCAGAAGCAATATTATTCGAATAGATTATCTGTCCATAAAATAGGGCGATTTTAAACCACAAACCAAGTTGGTGTGGTATGCAAGTCAGAAGGCCACCCTTCGAAGTTGTTTTATGCTCAAATCTGACAGGGAACAAATTGATAGACAATTTCTTTTTATAGGGAAAAAAAAACTCGCTCAAATATCGTATTTCACGTTTCTTTCTGAATTTGATCCGTCCCTGTTTCAGGTCAAACATGTGTTGTGAATGTTTCCAAGTTTACATCAAATCCTGGTTATTGGAACATCAAACCATTTACCATATTAAAAAAAAGTCGAATGTTACTCCCCAAAACAGATTAGCCCATTCGTGAAAGGAGCAGTTAAGATATGCTGAAGTTTTGTCACAGAAGACCTTAAGATGAGAAATATTTTACCTTGCATTGTCATCGGTTTCGACATTAAGTTTTGTTTTCAGACAATGGATTTCTCAACGACAAAGGGAAGAAATACAAACTCTTGCCAAGTGCTGCTAGGAAATATGGTACTAATTAATATTTTCTGTTGCGCGTATGGGCAGCTACAGGATACAGAATTAGAGCAGCAAAACCAATGTATTTAAAAAAAGATCAAAGGCACATACGCCGAAAGAAAAAAAGAACAAAAAGCACAAAGATCAATTCTATTGCAATTCGTGAAACTTCTAAACTTAAAAAAAGTTTCAAAATTAAGACAAAAAGGCAACAAAAATGAATTGAAACAAGTCATAAATCACTGTTCATTCCGATCATGTTTGGTCAAGGAGGCACAAAAACGTGTGGACATCATCTTACCAAATGCACTCTCGAGAAGAGTAATTACTGACCACGACAAAGTGGCCCATGAATATACATGTGATTCTGCACAAAGGAGAAAAAGTATTACTAATAATTTTCCACGACAGTTGTATATGCTGACATGCCCTGAGGTGACCCTAAGCTTGCCACGTGAAATTCGCTATACAAATTAAGAACATTTAAAAGTCAGATTTCAGAAGCAAATACTTCAATAAATGCCGTGATGATGATACAAAATGCACACTATACAAGAAATTGCAAGCGTCACAATAAAAACGGAAAGAGCACGGAGATAAGTTATGCACAATTTGAAAGCTAAGTTGGAAAGCCTGGAAGAAAAGAAAGTTTGCAGAAAACACATCCTTACATTTGTGTCACTTGTCTACTTCAAAAATAATTTATGGGAAATTTGTTCTTAACGAAACGCAACTTCATGCCAACCAAAACGAAAGTAGAGAATAAATTATTTCCATCCAAATGCATTCCTAACTTTCTACATTTACATTTGGGAGCGGGTTCTGATCTTATTTTTGAAAGAGACACTTTAACTTTGGCAGACATATTGGGATCAAGCCATGCAGCAAAATCAATGCCATTTCCCGTAAACATTCTTATTGGCTACATTGCAATTAAGCTGTAAACAACTAACTTACTAGTTTTTAGTAGTCCAAATATAGAGCCTGCTTGGAGTAGAGAATAGATGCTGCAGTTTTTTTTCCTCTCAATTTACATCTTGCCCCAGAGTTTGCATTTTATGTTCGCGGGTTGGATTAAGAGTGTACATAATCGTTTGGTCATCAGTTGACTTTGTAAACTTATTGTCCAGAGCTTTGCCATCGAGATGTGTAAACGTTAAATTAATATTAACTATTTTAAAACAATGAACATATGTCTAGGTTTGAAAAGAAAAAGTCCCTGACTTGATACACAAGTACGCCAAACGTACCTTTCTTAAATATTAATATATGATGCAAAATGCGATTTTATCTTTATTGATCTGCAAACGCGATATCAGTTGGACCATGCACATAAAATACAACACGCACTAGCACTAAATACAATGAAAAGCTGTATTCACGGAACAAAATAAATCGCTTGGTGTTAAAACAAACACTCATATTAAAACAATAATACATTCAAATACAGTTACATAATTCTGTGAATTCTTCTAAACCTTTAACCACATGACCACTTCGTAAAATAAATGTATTCTCGTCCTCCAATAACGTTTTGTAACATATAGGACGATAAACAAATGCCCACGTATATTACCTTAAGTTTAATGTATATTTTTCATAGCTGAACAAATTGCTATTCAATTTAAAACTCGTAACTTATGCTGATAATAAGCTTAATATGTACGTCGAAATACTTCCACAACTTAGAACAGATAGAGTTAATGAAAACAGCAAACAAATAAAAAAACTGGGAGAACGTTGGCGAGTGATTTATAATGAAAAAAAACTATTAAACACAAACAAAATAATTATTGTAATAATAAAACTATAAACATTTCATGACGGACAGGACAATTCCAAATGAAATAATACAAATATATTGTTCAACTTTTTACCCTGGCCTTGCTTTTTCTAGTCTATAAAATGGTTGATAAGATTAATCTTTGCACGCATGTTACTGTATTAAATTATATCCATAACCGTAGAAGTATATGATACATTCATGAGTATCCTGTGTTCACGACTAAGTGAAGGAACAATTATGGTGCCCAAATAAAATGCAAGTATCATGTTGAATACGCTGATGTTTAAGAAAATCCGCGAAGTTTCACAAACTTGTAAGCTATTCTTATTTTTGCATTTCTTTTCTTTTTTAAAACAAACCTTTGCAACGAGTAGGTGCATTGCTTGCCAGTGCTATCCTAAATATATCGTAATTATTATCTTTGCCCTTTTAAACAGTTTTTTGAAATAAACAACACTGGATTTCACATTCTATTTACATCTGTTCAAACGTTCACAAGTTGTCAGTAAATTACCAAAACTATCCAGACTAAACAATTGATTCCGGTGGACGCATGCAAATCTTAAATTATTAAATTAGACCAATGAAGAGATCGAATTCAGGCCTCCCAAGAAAAAGCGATGGGATTTTTAGGATGGTTCGCCCGTATTTCGCTCATAACCTCATGTCTCAGTGTTACGTTTCTTTGGTATTTGGAGGCGGGAAAATGCAAAGGAAAACTTGACACATTCAATACATTTATGAACTATTAGAGTTGAAATATAATTTCATCCAAAGGCTTTCATTTTTATTGTTGTGATAATCAGTTACAGTCTTGTTTTCAAATGAAAAAAATATGAGGCGCCGTGATAACATTCCACAACTATCTTCGAGCAGAACAGCCAAGTTTAAAGTAAATTATGTACAGGGAGTAACTTGGGGTAAAATAAGATTAATCAGTACAGAAAATCACTGAATCATCAGAGGGGATTCAGAATAAAAATGACGTTTTTGATTGTTGCACAAGAAGGATCTAATGATTAAGATCTCTTTCATCACTTTCTCTCACCAATTTGTTGGACATTTATGTTGTTTATGGAGCTGCCCATCCGCTTTATAGCAGTATTACATGTTTGGATGCCATGTGCAGTGCATATGTTCAAATACTTCTGATGTGATTCCAATGCTCAGTCTGCTTCCAGCCATTTGTTTATTAGATGCAATGAAATAGACATAATAAATGGCTCGAACATATTTTAAAAAATCATATACACCAGTAATAATGAAAAAAAACCCTCCTAATTCAATGCTTCTGAACAATCACTAATATTTAAAACTACTTGTAATTTTCTGGCAAATATAAAATGTGGCACTTAAGATTATTCTACCATCATATCTTGCTATTAAGGTGCTCATAACAGCATAGGTTACACTCAGACTTGGGGTGGGGGGTGGAAGTGTGTCAGACTTCCTACAAAACATTCTAAAGCATAATTCACTATGGCATATCTTAAACAAATATCATCACATACAACACATTCTATTACTGATGGATTGTTGGTCTGCTTGATTGCACAATTACTGATCACAAGAAAATCTGGGGAGACACAAGTTATGACCAAGCACTTAAAATGGAAAAGGACAAGTAAGTTACCTTTAGAAGGTAAGTTCTCTCACTGATTATTGGTACTAACCATATGCTATAATAACACATGTCTTGGGATGCAGACTGATCCGCTGTTTAACCAAGAATAGTATAAAATTTGGATGAGGCTGCAATAAGTGACTAAAAGTGCAGCAAAGAGTGCAACAAAATAGATATATTTTGAAAAAAATGTATCAAAATATTTGAGAATGAGTCTTTTGCACATCAATGGAACATATCAGTGGCCATATCTTTTCATCACAGTTGTTGAATCCATGGGCTTCACTGAAAGCATGAGGTATTAGTGAATGAATCATGTATAGTATTGCCAGTTAGGAGAACAGGATTCATAGAAATTGCTGGGATGGCTATCAGGTTTGGAAAGAGCAGCAAGGGGACTCATGTCACTACAAAAGCTACACTTGGACAAAAATAGATAGAAAATACTCTTAAACTGTGACTATCTTGTTTGAATCTTAAAATCACACATGCTTGAGGATACATGATGAACCCAGTATATATATGGCGTAGTTTCTAAGAAGATGTAACTAGGATTATATATCAATATTAATATATTAGTCAAGTAGCCAATGTAAAATACAACACACAAGAGAGAAAGCAAGAAGATGATATGTAGTTAGCTAGATATGTAGTTAGGTAGATAAAGACAAACACATCATTTACTACTTTATATTTAAGTTTTAATCATTCCATCTGCAGTTTTCAATGAAGCTTTCTATAGCATTGTACTCTCTGCAGTTAAGTTCGCTGTTTATCTTATTTCCATCTATATTTCTGTTGGAATTCTGAGATAGTCCATGCCTTAACCTTGTTTACTGTATAATCTTTTCTATTTTCTATAACATGATCCTGGCAGAAGATTTTTTTTTCCCTTGTCTCTTTGTACTTTGGCTCCTCCTCCATTCATATATTTATAACTTTTTAACCCTGAACCTCAAACGAGTGGAAATAAATCATAAAAAAGGGAAAATAATAGATAAAGGAATTAAGAATAAAAAAAAACAAATGGGAAACAATAAAAAAGATAAATATGTGGAACAGAAAGAAGAAAATTATTAACAATTTCAATGAATAAAATAGTGGAAGATAAGGAAAATAAAAATTGAAATGCTTAACAAGTTGACTGAGAACTGTCACATACTTTATAATAGCTGCAAATATATCATAACTGCTGGATGCTACTAGCAGATAAATTTTCAATTACTGAATATTATATTGCACACTGTTTTGGTGGATCAGGAAAGGTAGGGGAAAGGGAACTTTCAAAGTGTATATAAAGGAGAACTGAAAATAAAAGAACATGAAGAAATCAAATAGAAGGTAAAGTTAAACAAAAAGACAGGTTATGCAAATAATGGAAAATAAAATATATAGGAAGACAAAAATCATGAAATATTAAGATTAAAAAAACAACAAACAACAGTGACAATGTTGCAAACAGCCATCTGCAGCAATCACTGTCATACTCAGGCGTTCACACTTTTCAACTTGAAGTGATTTGTTGTACTCATGTACTTCATATTATTCTCTTTTTAAAAACACATTAATTTTAAATATTTACATATTACTGAATCAGTCCAAAATGGTGCATTTTAATACTCACAACGAAGGATGAATAAATCCATAGCAGATAGCATTTAGTGAGATACTGAATTGAAATAGTGAAGCAAAGTAAAATATAATAACATTAGCAATGAAATGCTTAGGTAACTTAGAAATATGAAAACCTTTCTAAATGCCATTGGCCTAATTGTTGTTCAACTATTGTTCCACAATGAGACTCATGCATTTGATAGTGCAATTATATAAAGAAATTTTTGAAATTTGTTAGTTTTTTTGTTTCTTCAATATATTCTTGCTCCACTCTTGAAGTGGGCCAACCCTTGCATTTTTATGCCTTCACTATATCACCTGAATGCACTTTTCATCAGTGAGCTAAATAGTGAATTTCAGCATGCAATTCAGTTGTACATGTTAGTGAAGCCTACTTTATGCAGCATCTACACTCTTTCCAGAAAGAATTCATGAATGGTGAACAAGGCTGGGGACCCTGGAATGTTTCATCTCCTCCTTTAGATACAGCTCCAAAGGCAAATGCATTGTTCAAATACTGCCAATATATGACCAACAAACTCTGAACATAAATCAGTTTTAAGATGGTTTAACATTTCAAACACGTTTTGAACAAAGAAAAATAACTAGATAACTTATGAAAGATTGAGGCACATCAATGGATAAGGAATACAGCTTGCGGTGATTATGCAGTTTATGGTAATTTCTTGCATTCGAGCTTGAGTGCATCTAGTGAAGTGATCCTTTTCAATTCACTTTGTTCATTTTTGAGGGTTCTTAAAAAGGATCTAAGTTTGCCCAAGCATTTAATTACAACTGTTCTTGTATTTCTTTATAATTTTAACAAATAAATTCAGCAGCAATATTATACCTGATCACCTGGTTTAGTTTATGATGGTTAATGTATTCCCAGGTTCAGAAAATTGTCTTTCTACCTTTGGGCTATGGATTTGATTGAAAGCTAAACTGATGAAATAAAAATCTTCTCTTAATGCTAGCTGTAAAGTTCATATATAAAACGAATTGCCATCAACTTTACATTCACAGCACAAATCTCTCCACATTCTTACAGAAATCAAAACTCTCACGGGAATTGTTAGAATTAATACAGGAAATGAAAGGAAAAAAAAGAAAGAAAATGAAACAAAAGAAAACAATAGGGGATGAGGTGCTGTAGTAAGATTACGGCTAACAATATACTGTAGCTGAGGAGAGGGCACTTTATTTTATTTACAGTGCAAGTTTTCTTTATGTAGGAATTTGACTGCTGACAGAGAATGCTAAAATTATTACGGGCTCAGTCTGTATCACTGAACTTGCACCTTGATTATACTAATACAGAAAAAAAAATCAGTCCCCTCAACCACATCTGCCCCCTCCCGCACCCTGTCACCACACTCCTACTAAGTTCCTCTGTCTAGCAAGAGTTAAGTTTCTGTGCCATACAGCTATGGATAGGATGTGGTAAGTTAAATTTATTTTTTAAACAGAGGCACAATGACATTATTAATGATGACTTTGAAGTGATACAAACTGTTTTACGTCACCATTCATACAGAATGTTAGTGAAATCTAAGGAAAAAACATGGTAAATCAATTCCAGGTGTTGAAGAAATTTCAAATGATATGTTTCTGCTAGTAATTCTAATTTTTGAGACTCCAAAATATAGAATGTAGCTCACAACTGTGCTTCAGTACTGTATTGGCCATATCTAAATAAATGAGAATAACTCTGAATTTGTTATCTTAATAGAATGAAAGTAAACTTTGCATTAGAATTAAAATAATAACTTTATATTAGGAAATTGGAACACATGGGAATTGAGCTCAAATTGATATAAACTATGAAAATAAAATCTTCGCATTCTGCATTTTGCTTTGGAATAATTTTTGGTATTCTATTATCATATTATTTTCTGCCCCATATAATTAGTTAAACTCACAATATTCAGCTAATACTTTACTCCTTTGAGAGAACTTGTAAATTTCATCCTATATTTGTTATATCTTTTTATTGCCTGGATTATTTTCCTCAGCCGACAAAATAATATCACATTAATAACTATACAGAACTTAATATTGCCCATTATGTGAAAAAATATGTTAATCCATTTATTTATATCTTTATATATTTTATCAAAACACTTAAGAATTTCATATGATTGTCTTAACATTTTAATAGTTAGTATCACACAACTTTTTAACTTTTGATGAACTGTTTCTGTATTTTTTGCATTGAAGGTAATGTTGTACATAACTATAATCACTCTTAATGTTTAATAATGTGCATACATTGGATTAGAGTTTCATAAAATGTCAACTTGAGTTATTTAAAACCATTCTTTGATCACTGTAAAATAATTGATGGTTGTTGTATTAAATTTTTATCTGAAATCTTTTTTAAATAATATGAATCATGCCACATGTATAAAACAAGGAGATCTATCTTTTTAATTCAAATGAGCAATGGAGACGATTGTACATTTAATTGAAAAAAACAGAATTCTGCCTATTTTTAGAAATTTGTCAATAATAATGTTTAATGAATATAAATGTATGAACAACAATTGTATCACAGATGAAATTATTCATCTACTGTTAATGAAATAATATATTATTTATCTAGTTAAATGATTAACCTATAAAATTATTTATTATAAGCGCTAAAAGTCTTTGTGCAAATGTTAAACATTACTCTGAATGCAATTGTATATACTTATTTTAACTGAAAAGCACAAAAAGTAAAAGCATGCTTTCCGATACAATAGGTGTATTCAAATAAATTCCTTAATAATACACTGTACTGAAAAACTGCAGGTGGTAACAAAGTTCATTTTTCTGGTTTTTAAACTCTAAATTGCAGTGTAGTTTTATGAAAATAATATATATATATATATATATATAAATTTGATTCAACTATCATAACCAATGGCACTAAAATTAGACACTGAAGTTTTAGCTTCCTGAATTTCACGACTTTAGGAATCACAATTCCTCTTTAACAGAACAAAATGACAGTATAATGCCTGTATTTGCCAATATTTAATGATTTGACTAAGAAATGTTTGGATTGTGTGGCTTTGAAGTGTGTGAAAAGTGACAGAATTCACGAGTTTAAAAAGGGCAAAAAGGTAATGAAATAGCGTTTAACTTAAGAAAGTCCAAGACTGGCTATGTTTTGCCATATTTAAAGGAAGAATTTTAAGTTTTTATATTAATTATGATAATTGAAAAAAACAACAGAACATGTTATGTTTTACGTAATAAAACTTGGCCTTGCATTCCAATACAGTATTTCTGTTATTATCATATTATAAAGTAGATCTCTTCTTATTTTGTAAAATAGAACCATATGCAATTACACATTTTTTCCAGAATCAATTGCTTTTATTGAAGCTTCTTAAAATGAATAACAGTAATTCGGAGGTGGCTAGGTTAAGGACACTAATCACTTGTGAAATATATCATCAGTTAGGAATTGAATTACAGCTTCCTAACCATCTCAAAACCACCGATCAACCAATGACTATCTATACAAAATCATAGTTTCTAACCCACTGGCAAAATGTAAGCTTTATTTTTCAGATGGCACTTAATTAGTTTTGAAAAAATATGTTTTATGATAACAATACTTAATAAGCTGCACTGCATCTATTGAACATTAGTCAAATTTAGTAAGCAAAGATACACACATTCACTTTGGGTTGGTTAGACATTAAATGGATCCTTAGTCCATGATTTGAATATTTTAATAGACTTACACAAATATAGATTATATGCTGAATGAATATTTAATCTATTTTTTCTTTAATCAGTGTAGGTGAGAAATAATTAAATGTTGCTGTATGTTTAGGTTTTTGTGAAATGCATGCATAAAACAGAAACACCATGTTATCTTCTAGCCAGCAATAGCAACATATTTTACAAAAAGGATATTAAAAGGGTAGTTGGAAAACAAACAAGCAATTAAATCAGTACAAATTAACTCTGGTTTCTCCACCCTGCCATTTAACTGCTGCTTGTAGAAGTAAAACAAAGGAATCTGGTATGGTCAATGTTTTTGTGTTCAACTGCCTTGAAGCAACAATGCTAGTTTAATTTATATGCAAATTAATACATAAATGAGAAAATAAGTTCAGGAAAGACCATGACAGGATGATAAAAACTGAAATACACTTCAAAATTTCCTTTCTTAAAATAAGAACTATCTGATTGGCAAGTGGCCATCTTATGTGGAGATCAGTAATTATTTTCATGGAATACATAGTGCCATATAAGGGTGTGCTCTGGAAATGCAAGAAAGCTCCAACAAACATTTCTTGTGAGATCCAACATCAGGAAAATTTCACAGTCTCACTTCTGACTGCTTCGTCCTGAGTTGACCAGCACCATGCAAGGCTGATCAAAGGCCATCGGAAACATCAAGTAAGAGTGAATGGGGTTAAAGAATGCTAATACAGGAGCTAAATTTACTTTAATCCTGTTATAATACAAGTTAATGCAGAGGTGGTGGAGGGGCTTTTTGCTTTACCCCACTGATTCAGAAGGACCCCTGCAAATCATGAATAGAAGCAGCTTCCTATTCTTTCTGCTGTTGGGCTTATGCTTTTGCAGATGCACATACAAGTCCCTCCTTCTCCGTTTACTAAGTGTCAACAGTCGGGTGAGCAAGACTTCACAGTTCCTTAGATCAGTACTCTGTGACCTTCCACATTTAAGTACAGGACATTAGATTAAGCTTTCCAGCTGTTGCTTGAATTCTGATTGTTTTGGGGGAGGGCGATTCCAAATTGAAAAAAAACCTACTAAGTATATGACCATTTCACATTTAATTCTTATTAGTTTTCTTTGCACCAATGTTTGCTATTTTCTTTGTTTTTGTTGAAAGTAAGACTTCCCTACAGAATTATAATTGTTGTTTTCATTCCAAATCCAGGTAGATTACATTTATAATATTTTCAGGATAAACATATGTGGCTTTTGACTATTTTCATTTGTAAAATGAGGGAAAATTGACCATTTTTGGGAATCGCCTGCTATCTGACAGTAATGCCTGAAATACTTTCAAAGCCATATTGGTTCAGACAGTATTCAAGCGTTCTTGCTGAACACTTTACGTAGGTGATAAGATTCTTGAATTTGCTTGGAATTGGCTTAATATCATTTTAAGGACTCCTCTCTGAAATGAATGAAAAGCTAGCTGCATATTTCAACTAGGTTTCAGGTTCGAGAGTGAGATAACCAATGTTTTTTAAATGAACTGTTGATGGCTGCTGAAGACAACATACACTTTACTTCAATTGTCTCAATTTTTAACATTTTCTTCAAATAAGCAAATCTTTAATTAATATGGTGTCTTATGGAATAGGAATACTGCACAACAGCACTCCAGGCTGCTATTTGCTCACATTTGCTCCACCCAGAATTTATCTGACAGTCATATTTGTTGCCTGAATTGGACAGTTTTGCTCTGAGATTATTTCCTGATTACATCAGGATGACTAAGTGATTCCTACAGCTTATTAGTTTTATGGTAGTTAAGTCCGAAGACCAATTGTGGTCACTCCTCGGCTAATTTCACTGGGCTTATGTTCCAGTAATTGTTCATCAACCAATTTTCCCACATATTATAGCATAATTTTGGATGTTTAAATTCATTGTAGGACACGTGCATTGCTGATTGGCTAGCATTTATTGCCCATCCCTAACTGGCCTTGAGAAGGTGATAATGAGCTTCCTTCTGAACTTCCACAGTCTCTGTACTGTAGGTGGACCCCATGCCATTAGGGAGGGAATTCCAGGATTTTGACTGAAAAGTATTATCCATTTTGAACAAGAAGTTTAATTTTCCTCCCACCATTGTGAGAATTGTGATTATAAAATAGAAAACATAGAATGTCAATAAATGCAAAAGTTGTTGCAAATAAACATCAATGGTACACTTCTATTCCAGTAGTGATTTTATCAGAAACATTTATATCTTCACAGCCTTGCAGAAAATAATCAGATCAAAACATTAAGTTGTTCCACAATATCTCTATGCTGTGTTAAGAAAATATCTAGAGTTTAAAAGGCAGAACCTTTTAAGTCTTGTGCATGTGGTAAGGTTTCTAACATAGATGTAAAATTGAAATGTAAAAATACATAATGCATAATAAGCTTAATTTTTACTTGAAAATGTTTATCTAATACCACTTACAGTTTGATACATTTTGCATCACACCGTTTAAAATTAGAATCGTAACATCTCAGTAATCAGTTCAAAACATATTTCCCAAGGAAAAAAACTACAATTTTCATATAACTCTTTCATTGGAAATACTAACAACTAATTCAATTACATATTTAAGAAAAACTTGTATACGTGTGAGAAAATATATGAGGAAATTTTCCAACTACCTTTTTGAACAAAAAACTGTTACAAAATGAATGTCAGTTAGCAGCACATATCTTTCATTATAATTTTGAATTATTCATCATTTCCAAGCAAAGAGAGCTGTCATATTTTGAACAATGGTTTGAGCTGTACAAACATATTTAAATTATACCTCCAAACAGCACGTTCAAAGACATTTTCTTTTTCAATCATTAGCTGCTATTTTACTTCTGTTTTTGATAATACTTGACTTTTAATAAGACCATTTCTTGCCTAGGTTTTCACATTTTCGTTTTCCAAGAAAAAGTGAACTGTTTCACCAAAAAAAAGTATTTCAGATATTTTCAAGCAGAATAACTAAGTGTAACATACCTATTATTGTAACAACACGAAGACCTGAAACTGTCTTCTGTTGCTTGTACTTGGTTATACCTCAATTAAATTATTGACAGCCTTCTTATTGATGACCCTGATGCCCTTTTACACTCTCTTTTGTGCTACTTCTACCTAACAATTTAACTAAATATACAAATTGGATTTTATTGATCACAACTTGAAGTGGTTTTAATTAACAACAATTGGATCTATGCTTTGCTGTTTTACCCACAGAAATTTGTTGGGATGCAATATTTCAAATGGCATTTATGTTGTAATTTTAAATTCCAGATTTAATCAAGTAATTGTAGAATGGTTACAGCATGAAAGATGTTCCTTTAGCCCATTGTGTCCATGGCAGTTCTTTGTAAGAGCAACTCAATTGGTCCCCATGGATCTGTAATTATTTTTTTCATTTTAGATCATTGTACAATTTTGAACCTGCCACCCCATTTGTCACCAATAAAGCATTCTAGATCCTAAGCATGCATTGTCTCAACAATTGTTTCCCTATGTTACCTCTAGTTGTTTTACCAATCCCCCTTAAATTGGTGGCCTCTGGTTCTTGACCCTTCATCCAAAGGGAAATTTTCTCCCTATTTAGCAGTCCAGACTCCTCATCATTTTGAATACTTATATCAAAGCTCCACTCATCTTTAACTTCTTTAAGGAGAACACCATAGATTTTCTCATCTACCCATGCACCCAAATCTCTCATTTGCAAAGCAATTCTTGGATTTTTTTTTTCCCTATTCATTGTGCATTCACATCCTTCCTCAAATTTGGCCCCCAGACTTGTACATGAGCCTCCAGTTAAGGTTGAACCAATGTTGTACAAAGGTTCCCCTGTAATTGTCATGCTTTTGTACTCTATGCCTTTACTCAGGAAGCTAAAGATTTCATACACTTTTAGGAACTGCTTTCTCAACCTATTCAAGCCCCTTCACTAATATGTACAGGTATATTCCAATTCTTTTAGCTCTTGAACCAATTTTTGAATTGTATTCTTTATTTTATCTTACATTTCTTTCTTCCTATCATACCAAATCACACATCTTTGCATGAAATTTCATTTGCCATTTGGCCAATCATTCTGCCGTCCTGTTTATATCCTCGTGAAGTCTATTACTATTGTTCTCATTGTCCACAATATTTCCAAGTTCTGTCTGAAAATTTTGAAATTGTGCCCCATATACACATGTCTAGGTCACAAGCCTTGATCAAGGACCACACTGGTCCTAGTACTTAACCCTCAGGGGACTAAACATTTGAAAAAGAACTGTCCAACATAACACGCTGTTGCCTGACACTCAGTGAACCTCTTGTCTATGCTGTCACTTCTCCTTTCACTCCATGGCCTTCAACTTTGCGGGCACACCTGTTATATAACACTTTACCAAATACTTTTTGGAAGTACATATACCACATTATGCTCATCAACTTTCTCTTTTATCTCATCAAGATTCAATTAAATTAGATGAAAGTATTTGCCTCTGACAAATCTGTTCTGGTTTTCCTTAACACATTCATATTGGTCTAAATGGTTATAATTTGTGAAAGAATTTTTTAACTAACTGTCTTACAGCTGCTAGGTTTACAGTTACACTCTTTTTTTGAGTACTGGGGTAACGTGAATACATCTCTGATCCTCCAGAACCACTCATATCTAAGAAAGATTCGAAAATTATGATTAGTGTTTCTGTACTTTCATGTCTTACTACCCACAACACTCTCAGGTGCTTTTTATCTGATACTGGTGACTTATCATATTTCAGCACTGCCAGCTAGCTGTTCTAGTCTTCCTTATGAATGTTGGTCCAGAGTCTCAACTACATCTTCTTTCCCTAGGATTTTTATAATATCTTTCTCCTTGGTAAAGTCAAATACAAAGTAATCATTTAAACCTCAATCATGTCCTCTGATTCTCATGTCTAAAATTTCCATTTTGTTACCTTTTCCTCCTTTAAGCATCTTTTTACTAGAAGACGTTTTAATTTTCTTTTGTGTTTTCAGTTATTTTCTTCTCATAGTCTCTCTTTGCTGTTTGTATTTTTTTTCTCACATCTACTGTGACATTTTATATTCAGTCAAGTTCTGTATTGTATTATCCACTGATGATGTGAAGGTGCCACTTTTGGGTTAGGGTGGACAAGGTCAGAAGTCACCTGATAAAGAAGCTGCACTCTGATAACTTGTGCTTTCAAATAAACCTGTTGGATTATAACCTGGTGTCATGTGACATCTGGTATTATCAACTGACAGATACATCTCTTTCCATTTTTTCATATTCCTATCTCTTTCAAAATCCAGGGAACTCTTTTTTTATGACACCTACCTTTCTTCTCATGAGAATGTAGATTGACTATTTTTGAACGTTATTCTTTTTTGTTCACTTATAGCCTTACCAGCGAACATATTTTTACATTTCTGTACTCAATCTGATTTCACTGAATTGAAATTGGCCCTCCCCAATTAATTTCATTTTATTTATTTTTATCTTCGTCCTTTTCTACATCCAATCTGCATAATCTGATCAATGACTCTAAATATCTCCTTACTACCACTTGATTCACCTATTCGATCTCATTCCCCAAGAATCAGGTAAAGGATTGCCTCCATTCTCAGCATGCTGGGAGCATACTGATCGAGAAAATTCTACTGAATATATCTTACAATGCCTTCCCTTTTCTCTATCCTTTACATTAATTATCCTAATATAGACTGGAATAGTAATAACACACCCCATTGTAACTCCTATGTTCCTTTATTCAACTCTTTGTAATTTCTTTGTAAATTTATTCAATATTCTCCTGTCAGTTGATGATCTACAGAGTACAACCAGTTCAGTGATGGCATTTCTATTGCTCCTGGCTTTGAACACATGGATTTTATCCTGACAACTCTGAATTCTCTCTCTTCAACACTGTAATACTACCCTTAGTCAGTACTATCAAATACGACAGTTCGTGGAATACTAGTATAACTTACTGAAATGACACAATTTCCACAGAAGAAAATTAAATTCTTCTTAACATTTTTCTTTTGATATTAATTTAAATATCATTGAAGATTATAGATGGAATAAAATTTACCTGATTTTTCACATGAATTATATATTTGAAATGTACTGTCTAGCTTATGATTTTTCAAGTAAAATATGCTGCATAATTTAGCACATATATATTTGAAGCATATTCTCAGTTAAACTAATACAAATTAATTTCGCACAGGATAATCTGGCTATATACCGAATTATATGTACGTGTATAAAATTTATCTGATCCTATATAGAACCAGTTGGGTTGGAATATGGTGGACTTCGATGATGTCATAATCTCTAACATTACACTCTTATTTTGAACTCTTAGCAGCCTATTTGTTATTCATGAAACATGACAGGGATGTATACCTTGCTAACATATAAACTATTCTTGAGATTGTGGGTCATGTTCCATGACAAAAAAAGCAATAGTCTAATGATCTTTAAAATACACATACATAGCAGTATAGTATTGTATAGACTGTAGAGATTTCACTCTCTATATTCTATTCAAACAGTTATCATATTGTGATATATAACAACATATTAAATAATGAACAAAGTAAAATAATAGAAAATTATAAAATTTGTGCTTTTTCAAGCACCTATATATTCAATCTCATTGCTATTACCATTTCTACTACCTTTCCCTCACTTTTGGTATTTATCAAGGTGAAGTATCATATCATTTACAAATAGAAATTCAGTTTCAGTAACTACAGTTAAGCCATCATAAATTATATATAACTTTGTCACATGCAAAATACAGATGGTTCAATTCCAAAAATAATAAATAAATTGTAATTGATTTATATCATGCTTTATCACATTGAAGCACTGCCAAGCTATTCATATGATGAATTATAGCCAATTATTCATCCTACTAATCAATCTTAGCACCAATTTTATAAATGCACCCCTGCTGTACTGGTGTGAAGTTTTCCATTTCTCACTTTAGCCATTCTAGTTCTGAAAGTGAGTGTCAATTTATGCCTATGTGCACCGTAACCTATATTGAGAATGCCCAAAAGCACTCCATGTAGCACACATACTGCTAATAAGGAAAAAAAAGAATTTTCATTCCATCTGCCTGTGTTGGTTTAGATTTGAAGTCCCGGATGTAAAAGGGCAGGATGCTAATTCAACGAGTCATACTCAACTCCTTTTTTATTCCATTTCAACAGCTTGAGAATTTGATTTTTTGCTACCTATCAATACTAGTTATACAACAATTCAATGTTCAATGAAATAAAATGATGCTGAAGCAGGCACGTTTTATACAGATAATAAATAAAATTCTTAACTGATATTTTAGAGCAAGTACATTGATTGTATTAAATTTATTTTAAAGATAAAGAAATATATGCAAACTATATAATCTTTTGGTACAAAGATGTAATTGTATAATTTTACCAATTATAATCCAGGAAGCAGCAAGTATAGTTCTTCAAGGAAGACATGGTAATACGGAGTGTCTCTCATAGTATATAATACTGTAGCACAATGCCTCATATGCAATAGTCTTTTGTTAAGCAGTGTTGAATGTAAGATCACCATTCTCGGTCAGATGGTGAAATCTAATTGTAATCACTCTTTGTTAGCCAAATACATGATTCGTTTACATCTGCAGTAGATATATCTTGAACTTAGCTGAATAACTATTCTGTAAATTGGCTTCCTATTTTTCATTTCAGTAGTAGCACCAAAATCCTGTATACATAGTTGGTTGTCTTATTGATAATAAAGGTCATGGAGATCTCAGAATGAACTGATTATTTTTATATAAATACTTTTTGAATATGCTATTGGAGCTAAATTGTAATGTAAACCATTGTAATTAATTGCATATGACAATTCAAAAGTTAAACACCTAGAATTTCATCTCTATTAATAATTGATATTGTTTTATTAATTTCGTTCAAAACAAAATAAAAATCACAATGTAATTACGTGACACCTGTTAATTTTAAGGTTTAAACAACCGCACTTACTGCTTTGGGGATTGATAAACAGAAGTAATTTTTTCCACTTAGACATGATTGGTTTTATTATCAAGAATCAATAATTTCCTTGGTGCTGTATTGAGGGTTCTAGAACTTTCTCTGTTGGCTATGGAAATTTAAACTTTGTAATGTTATAAAGCTGTAACACAACTCTAAATTCCACAAACAGCACACATGTATAAAGCAGAACTGAAAATGATAAGAATGAGGTCAGAGAGAAAATACTAAGGACCCAGAAATGCCAAAAGAATAACGTATCATGAAAGGTTGATCAGGTTGAAGGTCTTTTCTCTAGGAAAGAGAAGTTGAAGGGTGACTCAAGAGAGGCCTTTAAGCTTATGAAAGAGTTTGATATGGCAGTTTGAAAGAAAAATCTTTTACTTATGGTGAGATCAAAAGTATAGGTCATCCACTAATAAATCCAAGAGGATTTCAGGAGAAACCTCTCTACCAAAGAATGCTAAGGATGTGGAAAACTTTACCACAAGAAGTAGTTTTTTTTTAAAGTATTGAACATTAAATTGGTTAAAACAGAAATATGATCTTGATCAGGTAATCTATTTTTGTGATGTTGATTGAGGTATATATTGATCATGAGGGTGGGGATAAATTCCCTGCTCTTTTTAAAAAAAATAATGCCACGAGTTGTTGTACATCATCTGAGAAAGAAGGCACTGCCTCAGTTTAATACCTCATGCAAGCAACAAAACATCCAGCAGAGCAGGATGCCTTCAGTACTTCACTAGATTGTCAATCAAGAGTTTTATGTGCAAATTTCTGGAGTCAGGCTTGAATCTACAACCTATGTTTTGGCTCAAAGGCAAGAGAGCTACACTGAACCTCAAAATTTGTTTAGATACAAAGAATAACCTAAATACATTTTAGGGGAAAGCCACATAAGCATATGGATGAGAAAGGAATAGATATCTGACTGATAGGGTCAGATGAAAAGTTTTCTGTGGAACACACAATGCCATTGAGGAGTTCAGTTGAGTGACCTGCTTCTGTCCCCTAGAATCTGAAGCTGAAATATTGTCAGCTCCTGTTTTGAAGAGATTTGCCCATGGTTAGTCCCTTGAAATACTGACTGTGCAAACTTTGCACTGCATCTTTATTTGTATGCCCACAGCCAAATATGACCCATGCTGCCAACTGGCTGAATGCTCAACAAGGAAGCCTAGCAACATACACAATTTGCATTTGTTGCAGTGAGTCTCTAACACATAAAACTAGTCTGTGTGTCTTAAAGGCAGTTGCACTCATTACAAAGAAGCTACTGCTTACTAATGTGGTATTGACTGCAAGTGGAAGTAAACATAATTAAGGCCCTGGTAAGAAAGAAAACTGAGGAAGGGGTCACTCGACCCAAAACGTTAACTCTGATTTCTTACAGAAAGGTCTAATTTCACAGAAGGTGACAGACCTACTGAGCTTTTCCAGTAATTTTTATTTTTGTCTCTGACTTACAGCATCCGCAGTTCACTCATTTTTTAGGAGAGAAGACACACAGGGTAACAAATGTAATGCTGACAGCTTTAGTAATGATGAACTATTTTTTTCATGGGGGCTAACAGGCCATCAGGGAACATCATTTAAAGAGAATGGAAGCAGGTTACCATGGAAGTCAATCCTAGAATCTGATCTCAAGGACTTGACAGCAGAGCTCATATAAAGTTTGAACAACAAGAACGGCAACCAAAAGTTTTGACATTCCTCTCTCGATCTTGCAGGACAGGGTGACACAAAATCAAAAGACAAGCATAGAACCATTTGAGGCAGACATTCCTACATCACAGAATTGTTAACGTGGAGAAGATGTTCCTCATTACATTTGGTATCAGAGGAACACTGAGGATGTTTCCGTTTTATGCCCCTTTTCAGCTCACACCTAAACATCACTCTCATCTGTTGTCTAATACAATTCAGATTGTTAATAATGTAACCATGGATCTCTCGCTTTCCACAATCATTTACCTCACATCTGAGCTTTTTTAAAAAACATAATTCGCAGATATGGCTACTATTGATGAAGCCAACATTTATTGTCCATTCATAATTGCCTTTGAAATAATGGTGGTGAACTGCCATCTTAAACTAACGCAATTAATGTGGGGTAGATACATCCACAATGTTGTTATGAAGACTATTCCCTCATTTTGATCCAGTGTAGGTGAAGGAACGATGCAGTTCTAAGTCAGGATTTAGCATGGAATGATGGCTAGCTGGTTGTGCAATTAGTGTTTCTGCTGCTTGACTCTTTTTTAGATGACAGAATTCTTGGATTTGCACAAATCTGTTTAAGAAGAGTTTATGACAACCTACTGGGGTAGTACACCATAGATTGAGCTCTACTATTCCTGGAATTGTACCAAATGTTAAAGTTTTTTGAATGCATACACGTTAACACTTTAACTCCCCCTCCCACTCCACCGAGGACATGCAGGTCCTTGGACTCCTCCACCGGCAGAACACAACTACACGACGGCTGGAGGAGGAGCGCCTCATCTTCCGCCTGGGAACCCTCCAACCACAAGGTATGAATTCAGATTTCTCCAGCTTCCTCATTTCCCCTCCCCCCACCTTGTCTCAGTCGGTTCCCTCAACTCAGCACCGCCCTCCTAACCTGCAATCCTCTTCCTGACCTCTCCGCCCCCACCCCACTCCGGCCTATCACCCTCACCTTGACCTCCTTCCACCTATCCCACCTCCATCGCCCCTCCCCCTAGTCCCTCCTCCCTACCTTTTATCTCAGCCGGCTTGGCTCTCTCTCTCTTATTCCTGATGAAGGGCTTATGCTCGAAACTTCGAATTCTCTATTCCTGAGATGCTGCCTAACCTGCTGTGCTTTGACCAGCAACACATTTGCAGCTGTGATCTCCAGCATCTGCAGACCTCATTTTTTACACGTATCACAATTCATCTGACTTCCAGATAAAATTTGACAGAAATCATAGACCAAATTGCTTTACTGAGCAAGAATTATTATTTTTTATTTGTAATTGGACAATATGTATTGGGAAACATCTAAAACTATCGGCATATGACACTACTTACTAAAACTCTAATCCAACTTATTTGTAATTTGCTTATCACAACGTAATTTGTATTCTTTTAAATATGTTATATTTCTAATATATACTATGAATCACTGCAAAGTAATGCAACTTTTTTTATTCCTCTTTTTGTATCTAAGATTTGTACCTAAGTACTTTGTACCTCAGTTAGCGCCGTTAGCAGCGCCATTGTAAAACTTTTCACTGTACTCCTATACTTCTGTGCTTGAGTACATGTGACAATAAGGGATGTTCTATTCTAACTCTCCCTTACACACGTATAGACAGACAAACAAATAGGGAGAGTAGATTATTGATGGAGGTAGCAAAACTGGAAAGACCAATCGGAGCTCTCGCTTCCTGGTGTAGATTATAAAATAATCCTTCATTGGTTTGCCAGGCTCCTTCTTGTACAAACGTCATTCTTGGAATGCTAGCACTATTTTTTTTAAAGAAGTACAGAGTGGCTTTTCCTCTCTCTCAGTCTCTCTCCCTCTCTCTCTTTGCGTCTCTGTAACTTGTTTCCAGCTCCAAGTTAATCATACACCTAAGAACCAATCACAGAGCTGATGGCAAGCAAAATGTTTCTGTCGTTGATAACTGTTATTTGTCCATAATCCAATCAACTTCCTGTTGCTAATTAGAACAATATCAATAAAGAGCATTGGCTCCAGGTTGTTTGTAATCTGAACTTCAATTACTGTTTGTTCAAGCAGTCGTTTACAATGCCTGTCATGGGTATCAGGTTATTTGCTTTCAAACTGCAGCCATTCTTTCAAACACTCTAGTTACACAGTTCTTTCTCATTTCAGCCTTCAGTTATTAAAAATACAAAAATAAAAACACATGGCCCTTTCAAATTGATGTAGTGCATCTTGTAGATTGTACTCACGGCCAAAGTGCACCAGTAGTCGATAAACTGCATGGTGAAGGTGGTGAAGGTGCTGCTAATCAAGTAAGCTCATTTGTCCTTGGTAGTGTTGAATTTCCTGAATTTAATTGGGACTTCACCCATCCAGGACCGTGGACAGTATTTCATCACACTTCTAACTGTGTCTTGTAAACGGTAGACTGCCTCTGCAAGTGACTCACTACAAATGTTCCGGTCTCTGACGAGCTCTTGTTGCTATAGTATTTCTATGGTTTGTCCAGTTCAGTTTTTGGTCAATGGTAATACCAGGACGGGGAATGATTTATGATAATACCTTTGAATGTCAAGGGGAAATTAGATTCTCTCTCTTCTTGGTTTATCCAATTAATACTCAAGAACATTCCTTGCCCATTTCCAGTGGTCTCCTGAGAAGGACAAGAACAATACCACACTACAGATGAAAGGACACACAGCTACCAGCTCAATTAGTGACATTTTGTCAACATTAGTAAGGTTCATAGAGTGTGATTATGCAAAAACTGGACTTCTGCTTCAGTGGGCTCAGATGAATACTTTGGTTGGCTGACATATAGGACACACTGATGAATTGTAATGTTTCTTGTTTTGTCAAGCATGCCAGCAACCTCTTGCTGCAGTCAAAAGCATGGAGGAATCCTGCTCCAGCATGGCTTCAGACAGAATTCCTTTCTGAAATGGAAGAAATGGTGATCTCCACAATGACATTTGCAGAAGTATTTGTGATATCTTATTTTCTTGTCACTGCTACTTTTGAAGCACAGGTTGATTCCATTCAAAGTCTCAGTGCTGTTTTGGAAACTATGATGGAGATGCATTCTTGCTGCCGAGGCTCAGACTCCTATTGAGCTCAGTGCTCAAAAATGCGCACAGGCTCTCACAACAAACTATCCTCCAAGAGGTTATGGGGTTTGCACTGATTCTGCCTGGGGAGTAGTCATTTTCCACAGGATCTTGGTCAAAATGATAGTGTGAAAATGTGTGATAGATGGTTTGCAAGTTAATGAATAATGCAGCCTTTATGTTGAAAGAATGATCTCCTGAAGGGAGTGGAGTATGAGTAGTCAGTCTTGGGCATCAATAAGTTCTCTATTATCTCATTTCAACGCCTTCCCACATGGTCTCAAGATGACTGGTAGCAATGGCTACACCTCATGATAATTTGAATTTGAAGACATGTTCTGAAGAGAATTGTAGGGCTTCACCAAATTCATCTGGCACTAGCTCTCCTCACACACATGAGTGGTCCAGACATTGTAACCATTGCTTATGATTGTTAGTGCTTTGCTTCTTAATATTCCTGGTGGCAGCATGACAGTTATTATCTTAAGTGGTGAGATGGCAGATTTTGGGAAATTTTCAGATGGATGTGGATGTGTTGTGCCTTATCTCTGGTTCTTCCTGGCCTGTAAGTGGTGGGAATGACAGGAATGACACAGGAAGAAGGCATCATGGCTGTTGTAAGGATGGCAGTCATAATAGCTCATCCACGTTCACACACTTTCTGCACATTAATTAAGCTGGAGCCATTGCAGATCATGTATTTCTCTTGCTGACAGGTGAAATTTGCAGAGCCATGCATGTGCAGTCGTTGGTGTGTCACACCATTGGGAATTTTGTTATCCTCAGAAAACCATATGCTTGTTCATTTCTGCTTCCCTCATTTCAGACAGAAGACAAAGAAATTGCATCTCCTTGCATGGAGGATCATCATCAACCCTTCAATGTAATGAAGGATGGTATTTTAGAAGACAGTACTTCTCCTTCCTGGTTGATCAGTCACAAACTAATTTAAAGTAATGGCAGATCCAATGGCCACTAATGTGTGTCTACATTGTTTAATCTGTATTGTCTCAGGTACTGCCCTGAATGAGTTTGAGAAAAGTAATTACTTACAATCTTAATGGATACAGTCTTCAACACAGAACCTTTCTCCACCTTCTCATCTTCCTCCTTCTATATAGGACTTCCCCTTTTTGGAACATTTCTCCATTTACTTGCTCCGTTGGAGGTCCAGTGGCAATGAAACTAAAGATTCCACACTTATTGCAGATAAGTGTCTAAATCCTCTGCCTCTCTATAAGATGCACCAACTCACTCCAGCACCTTCCAGTACACTCTGTACTACTTCTGCAGATCTTCCAATGGCAGAAGTAAGTCAGATACAGTTCACCCATATTTGAATGGTTGGCTATAGCAAGCACAGTTTAATACATTTCTATGCATAGAATCAGCCATAATAAATAGATGATTGTTACAAACTGAGCACTCTTGATGCTTCTGGTATATGCATGTCTCACCTGCACTAGTGCTCTTCTCAGCAGGGAAGATTGCACAGGCCACACCAAAAGTACTTGGAAGCGTTGCATGTGTCATTTTGTGACTTTGGGACTTCTGCATTGTTGGAACCAGTGGTAATATGGAGGCCAGTTTCCTGGTCAATATATGTTCATTTTAAAATTTGAGTTTAGGTTGATTTACGTTTGGTAGCTTAGTTGAAATAAAATTATACTGTAACTCTATAACCACTCCCAAAAAGATGATATACTCTATGTATTATAACATTTCTATGTCACAAAGTACACACCTAAGACTTGTGAAATGTTTAAATAATTTATTTTGATAGTACATAAAAGATGCTGGATACAACTTTAGATATAATAAGCTTCATAGTTGATGATAGCTTTCACTTGCAGTCAATGTTAGAATATTGGTTCCACTAACCTTTTGTTTACTCCAATATTAGTGAATCTTCATGTGATAATGCAGACAATCAATTAAAACCTGATCACAAGAAGTTGAGGCAAAATAATTAGTCAGATACCTTTTATTAAATCAAAGTAAACTTTCATGTTTGCATAGATAAGAAATGACATTTAAGTAGTTTAAAGTAGTTTAAATATTTATCATTAAAATAATTTCAATCAAATTATAATTTAAAGGTTAACAGCATGGGCTTAATTTTTCAAGATAATTTTTACAGAAACTCAATGAATTGCTTATACAGGCAACACTAAAAGCATTTGATACCATGATAGCAGTTGACTGCTAGTAATGATAATATCTTAGTTCTCTGGAAATTCTAGTTAATCCCAGTCAAAAACATTTGAAACAAACATTGATTTTCACAGAAATACAGAGGATTATTAATGTTAGACTACTCCTTTAGTTTTTGTTTGAGAGACAGGTTGAAACAGGAAGCGCAAGATTTTAACACTCAATCATATTTTATAATCATTGTAAAAGACAACTGTTAAGATGAGGCATTTTGTTCAGACTTGTCACAGACAGAAACCATCAAAATCCACTTTAGATGTTTATATTAAACAGTATTATGTAAAGAAAAGAGTTATCTGTACATAAATGTGCATGTCTGGTATTTTAATGCTCATATTTGTTGTCTAATTTGGATCAAATGTGCATGTGTTAAGCATATTTGAAATACATGTCACATAAAAGGCTTCACAATGGGAGAATTTAACACAGTGCATGAAATTAATAGTTGCTCCACTGCTGAAAGTGTAATTGAGCTCAAAATGATGTAAAGCAACTTGACAATAAATGAAGTGCTTTACTGAAGAAAGAGAAACTTTAATTCAGAACATTTATTTTCTAAATCAGTAGCTTAGTGAAACATGATTGGAGATCAAATACTGGAAATTTATTTAAAATGGCTTAATGCGGCATTATCTAATTGAATGGAAGAATAAGCTTGAGGAGTTCTGATGCCGACCCTATTCCTATGTTTCTACATATCAATTGACTAATCCTGTGATACTGTATGCCATACATTTTTGGAGTTATTTCTTCAGAATTCCTAATGATCTGTGAACACAGAACTGTGGGCATCTATAAATCATGAATTGGTTGATTTTGCTGCAGCTGAAAAGCTCTGGTGCTGTTGCACTTGGAGTATTGTGTACAGTTTTGGTCACTGCATTTTAGGAAGAATGTGGAAGCTTTCAAAAGGGTTCAGAGGAGATTTACTTGGATGTTGCCTTGTATGGGGGGAAGGCCTTACAAGGAAAGGCTGAGGGACTTGAGGCTGTTTTCATTAGAGAAAAGAAGGTTGAGAGGCAGCTTAAGTGAGATTTAAAGGAAATCAGAGGGTTAGATAGGGTGGGCAGTGACAGCCTTTTTACTTGGATGGTGATAGCTCGCATGTTGGGGCATAGCTTTAAATTGAGGGGTGATAGATACAGGACAGATGTCAGAGGTAGTTTCTTTACTCAGAGAGTAATAGGGGCTTGGAATGCACTGCCTGCAACAATAGTAGACTTCCAACTTTAAGGGCATTTAAATTGCCATTGGATAGACATATGGACAAAAATGGAATTATGTAGATTAGATGGGCTTCAGATTTGGTTCACACATCAGCGCAACATCGAGGGCTGAAGGGTCTATACTGCACTGTAATGTTCTATGTTCTGTATTCTATGAAATGCTGTCCTTATGGACATGGGCCAATAGCTGAGAAGTGGCACATGGAGTTTAATTTAGATAAGTGTGATGTGCTGCATTTTGGAAAGGCAAATAAGAACAAGACTTATGCACTCAATGGTAGGATCCTGGAGACTGTTGCTGAACAAACAGACTTTGGAATGCAGGTTCATAGTTTCTTGAAATTGGAGTCACAGGTAGATGGGATAGTGAAGAAGATGTTTAATATGGTTTCCTTTATTGGTCAGAGCATCGAATATAGGAGTTGGGAGGTCATGTTGCAGCTGTACAGGATATTAGTTAGGCTGCTTTTGGAATATTGTGCGCAATTCTGATCTCCCACCTATTGGAAG
Organism: Hemiscyllium ocellatum; assembly: GCF_020745735.1. NCBI lineage: Eukaryota > Metazoa > Chordata > Chondrichthyes > Orectolobiformes > Hemiscylliidae > Hemiscyllium > Hemiscyllium ocellatum. The sequence goes on along the minus strand of NC_083407.1, from coordinate 44,936,323 downwards.
CATGTTGTGAAACTTGAAAGGATTCAGAAAAGATGTACAAGGATGTTGCCAGATTTGGTGGATTTGAGCTAAGGGAGAAGCTGAAAAGTCTGGGGCTAGTTTCCCTGGAGCGTCGAAGGCTGAGTGGTGACCTTTTAGTGGTTTATAAAATCATGAGGGACATGGATAGGATAAGTATACAAGGTCTTTTCCCTGGGTGGGTGAGTCCCGAACTAGAGGGCCTAGCTTTAGGGTGAGAGAGGAAATATTTAAAAGGGAACTAAGGGGCAACTGTTTCACACAGAGGGTGGTGTGTGTATGGAATGAGTTGCCAGAAGAAGTGATGGAGGCTAGTACAATTACAGCATTTAAAAGGCATCTGGATGGGTACATAAATAGGAAAGGTTTCGAGGGATATGGGCCAAGTGCTGGCAAATGGGACTAGATTAGGTTAAGGTATCTGGTTGACATGGATGAGTTAGACTAAAGGGTACATTTCTGTGTTGTATACCTGAGCTTAAAAATGTGTTGCTAGAAAAGTGCAGCAGGTCAGGCAGCATCAAAGGAGCAGGAGAATTGACGATTCGGGCATAAGCCCTTCTTCAGGAATGAGGAGCATGTGCCAAGCAAGCTAAGATAAAAAGTAGGGAGGAGGGACTTGGGGAAGGGGTGTTGGGAATACGATAGATGGAAGGAGGTTAAGGTGAGGGTGATAGGCCGGAGATGGGGTGGGGTCAGAGAGGTTGGGAAGAAGATTGCAGATCAAGAAGATGGTGCTGAGTCTGAGGGTTGGGACTGAGAAAAGGTGGGGGGAGGGGAAATGGGAAAGCTGGAGAAATCTGCATTCATCTCTTGTGGTTGGAGGGTTCCTAGGTGGAACATGAGGTGCTCTTCCTCCAGGCGTCGTGTTGCTATGGTCTGGTGATGGAGGAGGCCAAGGACCTGCATGTCCTTGGCGGAGTGGGAGGGGGAGTTAAAGTGTTCAGCCATGGGGCGGTTGGGTTGGTTGGTGCGGGTGTCCTAGAGGTGTTCTCTGAAACGTTTCGCAAGTAGGCAGCATGCAATGATCACGCCGCATGCGTTCTCTGCCCCCACGCCTAACCCCGCCCCCACGCTGATCCCCGCCCTCATGCCAATCTCCGCCCCTGCGCTGATCTCCGCACATACGCTTAACCCCGCCCCCACGCCAATCTCTGCCGCTGCGCCGATCTCCACTCCTGCACCGATCTCCGCCCCCTAGCCTAACCCTGCCCCCACTCCCAGCTCTAGTCTCACACCAGGTCCTAGCTCCCAGCCCTGCCGTATTTTCACCATCCCTCCAGACCTCCCCCTCTCTGAGGATGAAAGATCAGTCCTCAGCAGAGACCTCACCTTCATTCCCCTACGCTTCTGGATTAACAAATTCAACACGCAGCGAGACATCGAGCATTTCTTCCGCCGCCTTCGCCTCCACGCCTATGTGTTCAACAAAGACCCCGCCCACCCTCTGATGACCGCTTCTCCCACCTCTAACACACCCCATCCACCTCGACATCCCATGCTGGCCTCTTACCCGCCCTCGATCTCTTCATAGCCAACTGCCGCCATGACATTGACGGCCTCAACCTGTCCACCCCTCTCACCCTTGCAATGTGCAGCCCTCCACTCCCTCCGCTCCAACCCCAACCTCACCATCAAACTGGCAGACAAGGGAGTCGCGGTGTTAGTTTGGCGCACCGTTCTTAATATTGCTGAGGCTAAACGCCAGCTCGTGAATACCTCCTCCTACTGCCCCCTTGACTATGACCCCACCTCCCACCACCAAACCATCATCTCCCAGAACATCCATAACCTCATCACCTCAGGGGATCTCCCATCCACTGTCTCCAACCTTATAGTTCCACAACCCCGCACCGCCCGTTTCTACCTCCTGTTCAAAATCCACAAACCTGACCTCCCCGGCCGACCCATTGTCTCAGCCTGCTCCTGTCCCACTGAACTCATTTCTGCATACCTTGACACGGTCCTGTCCACCTTAGTCCAAGAACTCCCCACCTAGGTTCGGGACACCACCCACACCCTCCACCTCCTCCATGATTTTCGCTTCCCGGCCCCCAATGCCTTATCTTCACCATGGACATCCAGTCCCTATACACCTCCATCCCCCATCACGAAGGCCTCTAAGCCCTCCGCTTCTTCCTATCCTGCGTCCACACCTCCCCCCTCACTTCCCTCCAAGGCCCCAAGGGATCCTTCCATATCCATTAGAAATTCACCTGCACCTCCACACATATCATTTACTGCATCCGCTGCACCCTATGTAGCCTCCTATACACTGGGGAGACAGGCCGCCTACTTGCAGAACGTTTCAGAGAACACCTCTAGGACACCCGCATTAACCAACCCAACCGCCCATGGCTGAACACTTTAACTCCCCCTCCCACTCCGCCAAGGACATGCAGATCATAGCAACACGACGCCTGGAGGAAGAGCTCCTCATCTTCCGCCTAGGAACCCTCCAACCACAAGGGATGAATGCAGATTTCTCCAGCTTTCTCATTTCCCCTCCCCCCACCTTTTCTCAGTCCTAACCGTCAGACTCAGCACCGCCTTCTTGACCTGCAATCTTCTTCCCGACGTCTCCGCCCCCACCCCCACTCCGGCCTATCACCCTCACCTTAACCTCCTTCCACCTATCGCATTCCCAATGCCCCTCCCTCAAGTCCCTCCTCCCTACCTTTTATTTTAGCCTGCTTAGCACATGTTCTTCATTCCTGATGAAGGACTTATGCCCGAATCGTCAATTATTCTGCTCCTTTGATGCTGCCTGACCTGCTGCGCTTTTCCAACAACACATTTTTAAGCTCTGATCTCCAGCATCTGCAGTCCTCACTTTTTCCCTGTGTTGTATATCTCTATTACTCTATGATTCTATGATGTAATCTTTCTTTAATCAAGCCATGAAGAAATGTTGCGGGTCAAAATTTGTGCTTAAAATACTCATAATACATATGTCTACTGTACTTATGTCTAAAATCACAAGGTTTCCATTGCAGTTTTTCCTAATATTGCTAAATGCCAAATGATGGACTGGGATACTGTGTAGATAACTACCGCTCCATAACTTATGTGTAGAAGTATTAGCATTTTTCAGGGCATTGAAGTCTTCTGCATGCTCAGATCATCATCCATCATTGTGGTTTTCCTTCATGTTGTGTTCTTTCTATCCTAACCAGTAGTTGAAAACTGACCCACTAAATTTAAATTCCTGCACAACATGTTAGACACTATCCATATGCTGGTTTTGCTTTACCTAGCAAATTCCATTCCCATTAACCAATCCAACATTTAACTCTTCCCCACTTGTGGTTAGGTTCCTATCAGCTTCTGAACAATAATAAATACCAATTATTTTCACAGCACCTGACAATATCACAAGATGTCTGATTGTCTCATATGGATGGTCAACTTCAATTAACGCACTTCCATATGACATTTTCCACACTCCCCTCCCTCTCTTCACAACTGGAGCCTCTCACACTGCTCATCATTGATTCAACAGCATATACCCATCACTTATTCAACAGCATTCCCTGACACTCAGATTCCACATTTAAAACTGAGATACTTCACTTCTGTCTTATACAGCCACCAATGCTGCCAGTTCTTGTATCTACTTCTCACTCATTCCGCATGCTTTTAGGTACAGCAGTCATATTACTGAGACACAGGGTATTGGTATTCTTCCTGTCTCTTACAGGGCAAGTTGCATGCAGTAGAAAGGTGCATAAAGGTACAAGGATCATGAGCCTTACAGAGATGTTTCTTCATATCTTAGGCCAGCTTATGGCATCCAGCATCACTTGAGAAGTTTAGGCATGACAGTATGGTTGTGCTTTATCACCCTTTTCAATTCCCAGCTCAATTTCAATCTGGTTTGATGAATAAGCTGCTGATGGTGTGACAATTCTTCCCATTCCATCTCTTGTCCTTCATACAAACATTGCTCCTGACTTCTGACATCAGGAATTGCCACCTGCCTTCCATAGATACAGAAAAGAAAGTGAGCAGCATGAGCTGGGTACATGGAGCAATCCTTACAACAAAACAGTTTGGCTCAAGACCCCTCCATCTTATGCCTCAGGTCTCATTTATGTGACATGTGCTTCTACTGATATTTAATGAGCAAACTCAAACTGCCGTTGTCGTGGGTGTGTTTGCTGAGCTGGGAGGTTGGTTTGCAAACATTTTGCCCCCTTTCTAGGTGATATCCTCAGTGACATAGAGTCTCCTGTGAAGTGCTGTACTGTATCAGTCAGAATTTATTTGGTTTTGTTCCCACTGCTTCCATTTGCTGGTTCCGGTTATTCATCGTAGTGGTCAGTATTTTGGGTCTAGGTCAATGTGTTTATTGATGGAGTCTGTGAATGAGTGGCATGCTTTTAGAAATTCTCTGGCTGTCCTCTTGTTTGGCTTGTCCTATTATTGTTGTGTTGTCCCAGTTGAATTTGTCGTCCTTGTCATCTGTATGTATAGTTGCTAGGGACGGCTGGTCATGGCATTTAGTGACTAGTTGATGTTCATGAGTGCAGATTGCTAGTTGTCTGCCTGTTTGTCTGACACAGTGTATGTGCAGTCCCTGCATGGAATCTTGTACATCATGTTTGTCCTGCACATGATGGGTATTGGATCTTGGCTATCGGTTTATGTAATGTAATGAATCTGAGTGGTTGGAGGAGTGGTCAGTTGGGAGACATTTTTTATGTAAGGTAGAGTGGTTAGTGTGTTGGGTCATGGCATGTCCTTGTTACATTGTTTGTCTGCCAGGCATCTATGGATAAAGTTTGGGGATATTTATTCTTGGCAAAGATTTTGTAAAGATGTCCTTCCTTTCTTCACTGACTGGGAGTGCTGCTGTGTGTTGTAGCCTTTTTGAACAGGGTCCTAATGCAGCTTCACTTGTGTGTTTCGGTATTTGCTGTTGTAATTCAGGATCTGATTCATGCATGTGGCTTTTCTAGATAGTTTTGTTGTATAGCCCCTGTTCTGGGTTTTCTCTACTATCACATCACACCAGCAGAGAAACCAATAGCCATGCTCAGACAGCAACTCACCAGAACAAAAGACCCAATATCCATCATGTACGGGATCATGATGGTACAGAAGATTCCATGCAGGGACTATATAAGACAAACAGGCAGACAACTAGTAATCCACACTCATTAACACCAACTAGCCACTAAATGCCATGACCAACTGTCCCTAGTATCTACACACAGATGACAAGGACCACAAATTCAGCTGGGACAACACAACAATAATAGGATAAGCCAAATAAGTGGACAGCCAGAGAATTTCTAGAAACATGCACTCATCCATGGACTCCATCAATAAACACCTTGACCTAGACCCAATATATCGATCAGGTACCAATGTTCTAGCGAAGAGGATAAATAGATTGGTCAGTAGGACTTTAAACTTCTGAGTTGGGGGGAAGGGAAAGTGAAAGCGACAGGGAGTATGGAGTTAAATGGAAAGATAAGCAGCAGGATAGCATGTGTGCAGGCGGATTTAAACTTGAGGCAGACTGGGAATGCAGCAAAAAGGAAGGATAACTTAGGTCATCTTATGACTTCCAATATCTCTAATCATAAGAAAGTTAGTATTAAGGCACTTTACCTGAATGCTCGTAGCATTTGTAACAAAGCAGATGAACTAATAGCACAGATCATTGTGAATGATTCTGATGTGGTAGGCATCACAGAGATGTGGTTGCAAGGGGGTCAGGACTGTCAGTTAAACATTCAAGGATTTTCAACTTATCGAAAAGACAGGCAGGCGGGCAGAGGGGGCGGGGTTGCCTTGTTAGTTAAGAACAAAATTAAATCTATGGCACTGAATGACATAGCGTCGGATGATGTGGAGTCTGTGTGGGTGGAATTGAGGAACCACAAAGGCAAAAAAACCATAATGGGAGTTATGTACAGACGTCCTAACAGTGGTCAGGACCAGGGACGCAACATGTACCGGGAAATAGAGAAGGCATGTCAGAAAGGCAACGTCACGGTGACCATGGGAGACTTCAATATGCAGTGGACTGGGTAAATAATGTTGCCAGTGGATCCAAAGAAAGGGAATTCAAGGAATGCTTACAGGATGGCTTTTTGGAACAGCTTGTCATGGAGCCCACAAGGGAGCAGGCTATTCTGGACCTAGTGCTATGTAATGAACCAGACTTTATAACAAATCTTAAAGTAAGGGAACACTTAGGAAGCAGCAATCATAACATGGTAGAGTTCAGTCTGCAGTTTGAAAGCGAGAAGGCAAAATCGGATGTAATGGTATGTTACAGTTCAACAAAGGTAATAATGAGGGCATGAGAGAGGAACTGACAAAAATAGACTGGAAGCAGAGCCTAGCGGGGAAGACAGTAGAGCAAAAATGGCAGGAGTTTGTGGGTATAATTGAAGACACAGTACAGAGGTTCATCCCCAAGAAAAGAAAGATTATCTGGGGAGGGTTTAGACAGCGTGGCTGACAAAGGAAGTCAGGAAATGTATTAAAGAAACAGAGAGATCCTATAAAGTGGCCAAGTGCACTGGGAAATCAGAAGATTGGGAAGGCTACAAAAACAAACAGAGGATAACAAAGAGAGAAATAAGGAAGGAGAGGATCAAATATGAAGGTAGGCTAGCCAGTAATATTAGAAATGATAGTAAAAGTTTCTTTCAATGCATAAAAAACAAACGACAGGCAAAAGTAGACATTGGGCCACTTCAAACTGATGCTGGAAGCCTAGTGATGGGAGATAAGGAAATAGCTGGAGAACTTAATAAGTACTTTGCGTCAGTCTTCACAGTGGAAGACATGAGTAATATCCCAACAATTAAAGGGAGTCAGGGGGCTGAGTTGAGTATGGTTGCCATTACAAAAGAGAAAGTGCTAGAAAAGCTAAAAGGTCTTAATATTGATAAATCTCCTAGCCCCGATGGGCTACATCCTAGAGTTCTGAGGGAGGTGGCTGAGGAAATAGTGGAGGTATTGGTTGAGATCTTTCAAAAGTCACTGTAGTCAGGGAAAGTCCCGGATGATTGGAAGATCGCTGTTGTAACCCCCTTGTTCAAGAAAGGATCAAGATAAAAGATGGAAAACTATAGGCCAATTAGCCTAAGCTCGGTTGTTGGTAAAATTCTAGAATTCATCATTAAGGGTGAGGTTTCTAAACTCTTGGAAGGGCAGGGTTGGAGTAGAACAAGTTAACGTGGATTTAATGAGGGGAGGTTGTGCCTGACAAACCTGTTGGAATTCTTTGAAGAGGTGGCAAGTAGGTTAGACCAGGGAAACCCAGTGGATGTGGTCTATCTAGACTTCCAAAAGGCCTTTGATAAGGTGTCACACGGGAGGCTGCTGAGTAAGGTGAGGGCCCATTGTGTTCGAGGTGAGCTACTGGTATGGATTGAGGATTGGCTGTCTGACAGAAGGCAGAGAGTTGGGATAAAAGGTTCTTTTTCGGAATGTCAGCCAGTGATAAGCGGTGTCCCGTGGGTTCAGTGTTGGGGCCGCAGCTGTTCGCATTATATATTAATGATCTGGATGAGGGGATTGAGAGCATTCTAGTGAAGTTTGCCGATGATACGAAGTTAGGTGGACAGGCAGGTAGTACTGAGGAAGTGGGGCGGCTGTAGAAGGATCTAGACAGTTTGGGAGAGTGGTCCAGGAAATGGCTGATGGAATTCAATGTGAGCAAATGCGAGGTCTTGCACTTTGGAAAAAAGAATACAAGCTAAACGGTGAGAAAATTCATAAAGCCAAAGTACAAAGGGATCTGGGAGTGTTAGTCGAGGATTCTCTAAAGGTAAACATGCAGGTTGAGTCCGTGATTAAGAAAGCAAATGCAATGTTGTCATTTATCTCAAGAGGGTTGGAATATAAAAGCACCGTTATGCTACTGAGACTTTATAAAGCTCTGGTTAGGCCCCATTTGGTGTACTGTGTCCAGTTTTGGTCCCCACACCTCAGGAAGGACAGACTGGCACTGAAGCGTGTCCAGCGGAGATTCACACGGATGATCCCTGGAATGGTTGGTCTCACATATGAGGAACGGCTGAGGATCCTGGGATTGTATTCATTGGAGTTTAGAAGATTAAGGGGAGAACAAAGAAACTTACAAAATAATACATGGCTTGGAAAGGGTGGATGCTAGGAAATTGTTTCCATTAGGCAAGGAGACTAGGACCCGTGGACACAGCCTTAGAATTAGAGGGGGTAAATTCAGAACAGAAATGCGGAGACATTTTTTCAGCCAGAGAGTGGTGGGCCTGTGGAATTCATTGCTGTGGAGTGCAGTGGAGGCCGGGGCGCTAAATGTCTTCAAGGCAGAGATTGATAAATTCTTGATGTCACAAGGAATTAAGGGCTATGGGGAGAATGCGAGTAAGTGGAGTTGATACGTCCATCAGCCATGATTGAATGGCGGAGTGGACTCGATGGGTTGAATGACCTTACTTCCACTCCTATGTTTTATGGTCTTATGGTCTTATACTGACCATTGCAACGAACGACTGGAACCGGCAAACAGAAGCAGCAGGAATGAAACCAAATAAATTCTGACTGACATAATACAGCAGCGCTTCACAGGAGGCTCCACACACTGACGATGTCACCTAGAAAGGGGACAAAACATCTGCAAACCAACCTCCCAGCTCAGCAACCATACCCTCAACAACTGCAAACGGCACCTGAGCTACAAATCTTTACACAAACCTTGAGCCTCAAGGTATTTAATGGTGAAAAGAACTGCAATTTTGGGCTGCTGCATTGAAGGAAGATAGACCTGGGAAGGTTTTAGGTGGGTTTGGATGAAAGGAAGGGAGAAGTTATTCTGAAAAGGACGTGCATGATTAGGCAGAATTCAGAGGTTCTTTATTGGTGCTAGCAATGATCAATGGTGCTACAGTATACTTGGATGTTATGCTCATCCCATCTCTATATTTACATATCTAAAGTTTACCTTTAGGTGGTGGTCAGCAGCAGCGCTAATGATTAAACCACTCATATATCTAATGCTAGACATGGTGCCAACAGACTTCAGGGCAAGCAAGTTGATAAAGGGGACAAAGAACTGATGTTAGACCCTTTATAAAGCCCGTTGATACCTCTTCTAATGTTTGTGTCAAAATGACAGGCAGAACGTGCATATAGTCGAAGCAATTATGGCTATAAGATCTGTGCAGCATTATATAATTGCCAAACTTTACTATCTGTTATGGAGGAAAATAAAAATATTTTTCTTGTCTGCCCTTGCTGATTTACAAGAAACGATAATTTAAATTACCCTATTTACTGTCAATCTGGACATTGGATTTGTTGCAGTTTATGCACAAATTTATACACTTTACACAACAGACATTAAACAGATCAGAGTGCCAAATAATGACAAGTTCTATAAATAGTGATGTGCAATATAAAACATAAATACATGACAACCCCAAACTGATTCAAATACCATTGAAGAAAAACATCTTTGGATTTAAAATGCATTTCTGGAGAAAAATGTATTGCTGAAAAGATGTTTCCAACTGTTCTCATTTGTGTTTTTATTGGAATAACCGTTTAATTTGAAATATGATACATGCTATATACTGTATATTGTAGTGCGTTACTAAACTTACGAAGACTCAGAAAATGCAATCAGTTTATATATCATGTCAAGAGCAAGAAATAAGGTCTATACCGCCCATAGTTTTAGTAATAGGGACAAAGGGGACAAAAGCAGGGAGATGGTATTGACTCTTGTTAGACCTCAGCTTGAGTATTGTGTACAGATATGGGTATTACATTATAGGAAAGATTTCTGAATATGAATTCAGATTTCTCCAGCTTCCTCATTTCCCCTCCCCCCACCTTGTCTCAGTCGGTTCCCTCAACTCAGCACCGCCCTCCTAACCTGCAATCCTCTTCCTGACCTCTCCGCCCCCACCCCACTCCGGCCTATCACCCTCACCTTGACCTCCTTCCACCTATCCCACCTCCATCGCCCCTCCCCCTAGTCCCTCCTCCCTACCTTTTATCTCAGCCTGCTTGGCTCTCTCTCTCTTATTCCTGATGAAGGGCTTATGCTCGAAACGTCGAATTCTCTATTCCTGAGATGCTGCCTAACCTGCTGTGCTTTGACCAGCAACACATTTGCAGCTGTGATCTCCAGCATCTGCAGACCTCATTTTTTACTCGAAGATTTTAACCTACTGCGAATCCTCTTACAAGGATGCCTTCCTTGAAGAAGCTCTCTTCCTCCCTCTACAAGGATTTCAGTGAGTCCCTCTCTCACTGCACCCCCCAGGTCATCTCCTCTGCACAGAAGCTCTTCAGCCACGTTCTCAAACAGACCCGTTACCACAGCCACATCTCCTTCCTCAGCACCTGCCTAAGGAACCGACTGATCCCACACGGACTCCGAACTACATTCCAACCAACAAAATTAGGACCCAACCAGGACAACCTGTACCTACAACAAATCCGAAGCCTCCAGCAACAGACCTCCCTCCGGATCCTCCGCTCCACCCTTGCAGCCATGCGTCGCTACCTACACTCCCTGCAGTCAGCCCTACCCCAGCTCAGGACAGCACTCTCACAGACCTGCAAAGGACCCCTGCTGTTCTTCATCTACAGAAGAATCCACAAACTCAACAAACAGTTCTTCCTAGCCCTATCAGAGATTAAAGACAGTAAGTACCAAAAACTTTCATGTACTTACCCCCACACTCGTGGCCCCTCAACTATTCCAGAATCTTCCACAGGCCTGTCGGACGCCATTACACACGTGGCCTCCACAGCGCCCGCGGCACCAAAGGCCGCCGCCGACCGTGACGTCACTTCCGCCCCCACCGACCTCGGAGCCCCCGCGATCGCCGCCCCTACAACTGCCCCGGTGACCACCACACACACAACCGCTTCCACAATCGCCGACGGACCCGCGACCCACGCGGCCACCGGGAATGACCACCACTCCTCCGTCGCCGCAACCATTTCCGCCCCTCCGGTTGCCGTCGACGCAGCCACTTCCGCCCCCACTGACATCACTAACCTGCAGGAGCACAAATCCTCAGGTTTCCCCGCCCCCACGCCGTCTTTCGTCACTACGCATAACCCCGCCCATAACCCCGCCCCCACGCCATCTCCCGTCGCTTCACGTAACCCCGCCCCCACGCTTATTTCCGTCACGACGCATGACCCCGCCCCCACGTCGAGCAACGTCACCACGTCTAACTCCGCCCCTACTTCGATCTCTGTCCCCGCCCCTAACCCCGCCCCCAGCTCCAGCTCCAGCTCCAGTCCCACACCAGGTCCTAGCTCCCAGCCCTGCCGGATTTTCACCATCCCTCCAGATCTCCCCCTCTCTGAGGATGAGAGATCAGTCCTCAGCAGGGGCCTCACCTTCGTTCCCCTACGCCCTCGGATTAATGAGTTCAACACGCGGCGAGATATTGAACAATTCTTCCGCCGCCTTCGCCTCCGTGCCTACTTTCACAACCAAGACTCCCGCCCACCCTCTGACGACCCCTTCTCCCGCCTCCAACACACCCCATCCACCTGGACACCCCGTGCTGGCCTCCTACCCGCCCTCGACCTCTTTATAGCCAACTGCCGCCGTGACATCAACCGACTCAACCTGTCCACCCCTCTCACCCACTCCAACCTCTCACCCTCAGAACGTGCAGCCCTCCACTCCCTCCGCTCCAATCCCAACCTCACCATCAAACCCGCAGACAAGGGAGGCGCGGTGGTAGTTTGGCGCACTGACCTGTACACCGCTGAAGCCAAACGCCAGCTCGCGGACGCCTCCTCTTATCGCCCCCTTGACCACGACCCCACCTCCCACCACCAAACCATCATCTCCCAGACCATCCAGGACCTCATCACCTCAGGGGATCTCCCATCCACCGCCTCCAACCTCATAGTCCCACAACCCCGCACCGCCCGTTTCTACCTCCTGCCCAAAATCCACAAACCTGCCTGCCCCGGCCGACCCATTGTCTCAGCCTGCTCCTGCCCCACCGAACTCATCTCCCAATACCTCGACACGGTCCTGTCCCCTTTAGTCCAAGAACTCCCCACCTACGTTCGGGACACCACCCACGCCCTCCACCTCCTCCAGGATTTTCGCTTCCCCGGTCCCCAACGCCTTATTTTCACTATGGACATCCAGTCCCTGTACACCTCCATCCCCCATCACGAAGGACTCAAAGCCCTCCGCTTCTTCCTTTCCCGCCGCACTAACCAGTACCCTTCCACTGACACCCTCCTTCGACTGACTGAACTGGTCCTCACCCTGAATAACTTCTCTTTTCAATCCTCCCACTTCCTCCAAACTAAAGGAGTTGCCATGGGCACCCGCATGGGCCCCAGCTATGCCTGCCTCTTCGTAGGATATGTGGAACAGTCCATCTTCCGCAACTACACTGGCACCACCCCCCACCTTTTCCTCCGCTACATCGATGACTGTATCGGCGCTGCCTCGTGCTCCCACGAGGAGGTTGAACAGTTCATCAACTTTACTAACACCTTCCATCCCGACCTGAAATTCACCTGGACTGTCTCAGACTCCTCCCTCCCCTTCCTAGACCTTTCCATTTCTATCTCGGGCGACCGACTCAACACAGACATCTATTATAAACCGACTGACTCCCACAGCTACCTGGACTACACCTCCTCCCACCCTGCCCCCTGTAAAAACGCCATCCCATATTCCCAATTCCTTCGTCTCCGCCGCATCTGCTCCCAGGAGGACCAATTCCAACACCGCACAACCCAGATGGCCTCCTTCTTCAAGGACCGCAGATTCCCCCCAGACGTGATCGACGATGCCCTCCACCGCATCTCCTCCACTTCCCGCTCCTCCGCCCTTGAGCCCCGCTCCTCCAACCGCCACCAAGACAGAACCCCACTGGTTCTCACCTACCACCCCACCAACCTGCGCATACAACGTATTATCCGCCGCCATTTCCGCCACCTCCAAACGGACCCCACCACCAAGGATATATTTCCCTCCCCTCCCCTATCAGCGTTCCGCAAGGACCACTCCCTTCGTGACTCCCTTGTCAGATCCACACCCCCCACCAACCCAACCTCCACCCCCGGCACCTTCCCCTGCAACCGCAGGAAATGTAAAACTTGCGCCCACACCTCCACACTCACTTCCCTCCAAGGCCCCAAGGGATCCTTCCATATCCGCCACAAGTTCACCTGTACCTCCACACACATCATCTATTGCATCCGCTGCACCCGATGTGGCCTCCTCTATATTGGTGAGACAGGCCGCTTACTTGCGGAACGCTTCAGAGAACACCTCTGGGCCGCCCGAACCAACCAACCCAATCACCCCGTGGCTCAACACTTTAACTCCCCCTCCCACTCCACCGAGGACATGCAGGTCCTTGGACTCCTCCACCGGCAGAACACAACTACACGACGGCTGGAGGAGGAGCGCCTCATCTTCCGCCTGGGAACCCTCCAACCACAAGGTATGAATTCAGATTTCTCCAGCTTCCTCATTTCCCCTCCCCCCACCTTGTCTCAGTCGGTTCCCTCAACTCAGCACCGCCCTCCTAACCTGCAATCCTCTTCCTGACCTCTCCGCCCCCACCCCACACCGGCCTATCACCCTCACCTTGACCTCCTTCCACCTATCCCACCTCCATCGCCCCTCCCCCTAGTCCCTCCTCCCTACCTTTTATCTCAGCCGGCTTGGCTCTCTCTCTCTTATTCCTGATGAAGGGCTTATGCTCGAAACGTCGAATTCTCTATTCCTGAGATGCTGCCTAACCTGCTGTGCTTTGACCAGCAACACATTTGCAGCTGTGATCTCCAGCATCTGCAGACCTCATTTTTTACTTATAGGAAAGATATAAATGCATTGGAGAGAATGCAAAAGCAACTTACAAGAATGATTTCAGAAATAGGAAACTTCAGTTATCAAGATAGATTGATGGAATTGGGACCATTCTCTTTGGAGATTGAAAGTCTGAGAGGATATTTGATATAGCTTTACAAAATCAGGAGCAAGCTAGATAGAGTAGATGGGGAGAAGCTTTTCACACTCATAAAAGAAAAACAAAATGATTGAAAATAATGAGCAAATGAAGCAATGGTGATGTGAATTTAGATGGAAATGGCATGAATGGATATAGGTAATGGGCAAGGACTTAGTGCGAGGTAGTAGAACTGGTAGAGGTACAATGGGCTGAATGGCCTCCTTCTGTGCCATGACAGTTCTGTGATTCTGTGAAATGTGAGCCACCAATATTGGTGCAGTTGATCCTGATGGTGAAATACAAAACAAAAGCAGTGTTATTTCAAATTAAGGAAATGTAACATGTTTTATTGAAATAATTAATTCTACAAGGATAACTAACTAAAATTAAAATGTCATAAAAACCCTGAAGCACATTGTTTTCAGCATTTAATGCAAAATGTTCATTAAATCCATTCTAAGTCACTTGTTGATGGCATCATTGTAAAGATCTCACCCTGTGGTCAGATTTTGTGCTCTTGTTTTAGAAATATCTCCATTTGACAAGTCATTATCCTTTCCATCCACATTTTTAAAACGATATTAAACTTTGCAAATCTGAAATGTTTATGCCTTAATAGCATCCCAAGACTTGAAGATGAAACCACACAAACCATAAAAAGGGCAACTCTCATACTTTCACTCTTTGTAAAAGATTTGTCTTCATGGACCATCCACTTATTCCATTTGATGTGAACATGGTTCATGAAAGGCTTTTTAAAGCATGCATCCAACTGTTAAACTGTCAACTTTAGCGTAACAACAGTTTGGGTGTAACTCCTTTGCAGGTTCCTCTTGAACTCATTAGTTGTATCAAATCTGAACATATTTCTTCCTAATAAACTGTCTTTTTTTATGCAGGCCACAGGACAGCTACTCCACATATTATTAATCCATAACTTCACTCCATCCTCATCCATCCAACTGGTGTCATGGGCATACGTATAAAAACTGCAGCAAATTTGGCTTTCGGTTTGAGAATGATCATACGCTTACATTTTGCTCCATTGGCCATACAGACTTTTAGCAGTTTGAATCTAATATTCTTCTTTCCTTTGGCTTTGACTGGAATTGTTTATGCTGGGATCTCAAAATTCATGGCCTGTTCATGTAAGTTACCAATGTGACATAATGGGTACTTCTGTTTTTGCTGGTACCTGATGTTGAATTACTAGCAACTGGTAATTTTGGAAGCGCAGTCTCTGGATTAAGTTAAAAATCACACAACACCAGGTTTATTTGGGAGTATAAGTTTTCCAAATGCTGTTCCTTCATCAGTGCAGCAGAACCATAGGACACAGAATTTAGAGTAAAAGATCAAAGTGTCATACAACTGATGCAATGTATTGAACAAACCTAGATTGCTGTTAAGTGTTTAATGTGAGGTTGAACAAAATCTGCAGATATGTTCCATTTTGTCTAAAAGGTCAGTCAGTCCATGTGACATTTTATAAACTCTTACTTTGAAAACAGAACTAGTCTGACTCAAAGTTAGGACTCAGACAGAATTTTAATGCATTATCTAAGCTGAGATGTTTCTTTTTTCTATACCGATAAAATCTTAAATTAATCTTGGGACTGTGACTTGAAAGATGTTCTGGGATTTACATGTTAATCAATCGAAACCTGCATCCCTATTCCAAGTGATTAAAGACTTAACAGCAACCTCGGTTTATTCATTACATCACATCAGTTGTATGACACTTTGATCTTTTACTATGAATTCTGCATCCTACGATCTTGCCCACTAGCTACCTGACAAAGAAGCAGCGCTCCGAAAGTTTGTACTTCCAAATAAACCTGTTGGACTATACCCTGGTGTTGTGTGATTTTTAACTTTATCCACCCAGTCCAACACAGTCACCTTCATATAAAGTCTCTGGATAATTTCTGAACAATCTTCTTCTGCTGCTGAAACACCTGAATTTTATGTTTCAAAAAGTAGCTATCCCACTTGCTTTTGCATTGAATTCTTTTGTTGGACCCAGGCTTTAATTTGACCCACTTAAGTGGATTTATATGCATTACATTTCTGATTCCTTTGTAAACATTCCATTGATTTCCAAGCCTGCTACATGCTTTCCAAGATCAGGCCAGTTGCAGGTACCTGTTCTCATGGCCAATTTGTTCGTGGGTAACTTCTTGAAGATAAATTCCTTCTTCTTTCAATTTCACACCCATTTCTATGAACACCAGGTTTCCCATAGCAGCACACTAATTTGAAAGAGTAGTAAATGTTATGACTTCTGGCTTGAAACTGATTTCATGCTGAACTCTTTTTGGCAGAGGACTCATTTATGTTGTTGTTCATCACACAGAGCCTGTGCTGTATTGATTTGCTGTAAACTCCCACACATCTTCTTGGCAACATGGGTTGTGTTGTTTGCATGATCCCATGCTCTGACTTGTAAGTTGAGTAAAGCATGCACCTCTGATGTGAAAAATCGAGGCTGACCCCTAATGCAGGAATTACATTTCTTATCAGAAAAGATAGATCAAATATTAATAAGCCAAGCCTAAGCCTAAATATTGATGTTGGGTCCAAAATAATAGGTTGTCTTCTACACCAGGTTGACCTAAATGGTGTAGTCTACTGTAATCTATACATAGAAAGTGGACTGGAATACTGCCAAATGCATGCCTGAATTTTGGCAAACTCCAGTGCTGTTTCAGCAATACATGGAATTCTACTTTAACCTTTTCTTTTGAAGTCAAACCAATTTTAATATATTCAATTAATATGTACCACATGCACAATTAAATGAATATGCACACATGGAAGCAAGGAAGTTGCACAAAATTCCAGAATGGATGCATCACAATTTTTTTGAGTAAATGTATGGGAGAAAAATATCATTGTTATCACTTTCAGTGCCAATTGCTTCACCCTTAGCACTGAGTATCCCTCTTCTCGGCATTTGAGAGGGCTTGGTCAAACTGTGCAAATTCTGGCTGTGATGTTCATCTGAACTAAATTTTGAGTCCCACAACCTATTTATCACCCTGACTGTTTACTTCATTTCTGCATTGTCTCCTGGGCCAGCCACATGTTAATTGCACCATCCCCTGAAATCCTGACCTAGATTTAACTGTTACACCATTTTGTTGCAATTCATTCTGTGGCATGAGCTCACACTCATCACTGTTGAAATTCATTTGTCACATTCTTGTCCATGTGTTTAACTTACTGTTGTCTCTTTGTAACTGCCCGCTGCCATCTACTTTACTAACTATACCACATATCTTTTTGTTATTGGAATACTTGAATACTTCTCTGTTGTGTTATATTGTCCCAGCACAGATTCTCCTGGGAGACCACTAGACGCTTTCTATACATTTGAATATATAACACTATCCTTACTCTCTAACTTTGACTGCTCAGCTAAAGCCTGACTCTTTTAATTTGCCTGCAATTCTACAGCTTTAATCTTGGTTAGCAGTCTCTTATCTGGAAGCTTATCAAGTGTCCAACTTTCCCTGACTCTGCAAAGATCTACTCAAACTTCTTCATTTCAACCAATTCATTAATTGGCCTTCCAATTCACCAAGGCCAAGCATCCACTTGCCTGTTTTCATTGTAAAGCACATTTTCTGTTATTTTCAATGATGATCAAACCCTTTAGTGGAGCTTGAGCCACCTGACCTTCAGGCATGCATATTATCAACTCAGCCAAGCTGACACTTACGATTTCAAATGTGCCATATTCATATTGTGCAACATTAAAAAAAGATTAAAGCATGGTTTTGTCCAGAATATATTGCCCCCAAAGACATTGTTTTATCTGCACTAAAAACTAAAGAGAGCCACAGTTATAGTAACTCAAGTAAATAAATGGCATTCTGTCTGGATGATATTAATTAATCTCAATGGACAACAATGCATGAAGCATCCACAAGTAAGAATTTTGGGATGATAAATGGCATCAATAACTATTGTCAATAAATATTGTCCGAACATTTATTCCAAATCTCCACCTCAGCATTTTATTTCAAATCTGAAAATGTGTTGCTGGTCAAAGCACAGCAGGCCAGGCAGCATCTCAGGAATAGAGAATTCGACGTTTCGAGCATAAGCCCTTCATCAGGAATGAGAGAGAGTAGCCAAGCAGGCTAAGATAAAAGGTAGGGAGGAGGGACTTGGGGGAGGGGCGATGGAGGTGGGATAGGTGGAAGGAGGTCCAGGTGAGGGTAATAGGCCGGAGTGGGGTGGGGGCGGAGAGGTCAGGAAGAAGATTGCAGGTTAGGAGGGCGGTGCTGAGTTGAGGGAACCGACTGAGACAAGGTGGGGGGAGGGGAAATGAGGAAACTGGAGAAATCTGAATTCATACCTTGTGGTTGGAGGGTTCCCAGGCGGAAGATGAGGCGCTCCTCCTCCAGCCGTCGTGTTGTTATGTTCTGCTGGTGGAGGAGTCCAAGGACCTGCATGTCCTCGGTGGAGTGGGAGGGAGAGTTAAAGTGTTGAGCCACGGGGTGGTTGGGTTGGTTGGTCCGGGCGTCCCTGAGGTGTTCTCTGAAGCGTTCCGCAAGTAAGCGGCCTGTCTCACCAATATAGAGGAGGCCACATCGGGTGCAGCGGATGCAATAGATGATGTGTGTGGAGGTACAGGTGAACTTGTGGCGGATATGGAAGGATCCCTTGGGGCCTTGGAGGGAAGTGAGTGTGGAGGTGTGGGATCCCTACCTCCCGTCCCCATTGCTCCTTTTAAATGAATCTTAATACTTACCTCTTTAACCAGCCTTTTAAAGATCTGTCATCATATCTTCCTATGTGTGCTGAGTCAGATTTTATTTGATAACATAGTGATTAAAGTCTTTAAACTCACAAGCAGGGTGGGTGCACAACATACCTGGCCCTTAGAACAGCCAGAAAGGCTTTCGGAACCCTTGTGTTCTCACTGTCCGTCCAGAATCAAAGAAACATTGAAGTGTCAGATAGACATGGTGGATGTCGCAACCTCGATGCCTTTACAGCCTGAAGAAGAGAATGAATTTCTTCTGAGACACTCTGGGTCTAAGAGGCGGGCTACAGTCCAGTACGTGCTGCCCATATCTGAGGCTGAATTGTAGGAACTGGACCTGGCACGAAAACACTCCAGGAGAGTTTACAAGGAAAAGATCAAGACCATATACCTGAATTTAAATGGGAAGGGATGTAGTGATTGTAGTGAGAGCAGCCACAGGGACGTTTTAAAATATGAGTTCCCTGATTGTGGCTGTTAATCTGGTCCAATCAAGGAGCTCTAGCTGACAGACATAAACAAGAATGTCAGAGGTTCTGTTCATTCTGAGAGCTAGCTCCAAGGAAGCCAGAGCAGTGTCAAGTACTAAACACCTTTAAATAATGGGTGACTTGATGATGAGGTTCCAGCCTCTGTGGAATGATTTCAGATAATGTTGCCAGGAAATGTCTCGATATATTTTGCAACATAGAGTCATAGAGATATACAGCATGGAAACAGATCTTTAGGTGCAACTTGTCCATGCCGACCAGATATCCCAACCCAATCAAGACCCACCTGCCAGCACCTGGCCCATATCCCTCCAAACTCTTCCTATTCATATACCCATCCAAATGCCTTTTAAATGTTGTAATTGTACTGGCTTCGACCACTTCCTCTGGTGGTTCATTCCATGCATGTGCCACCCTATGCGTGAAAACATTGCCCCTTAAGTTCTTTTTATATCATTCCCCTCTCATCCTAAACCTATGCCCTCTAGTTCTAGACTCCTCCACTCCAGGAAAAAGATTTTGACGATTTATCCTATCCATGCCCCTCATGATTTTGTAAATCTCTATAAGGTCTCTTCTCAGCCTCTGACACTCCAGGGAAAACAGCCCCAGCTTACTCAATCTCTCCCGATAGCTCAAATCCTCCAACCCTGGCAATATCCTTGTACATGATAGCTGAACCCTTTCAAGTTTCACAACATCTTTCTGATAGGATGGGAACCAGTGGGCGGCACAGTGGCACAGTGGTTAGCACTGCTGCCTCACAGCGCCAGAGACCCGGGTTCAATTCCCGCCTCAGGTGACTGATGTGTAGAGTTTGCACATTCTCCCCGTGTCTGCGTGAGTTTCCTCTGGGTGCTCCAGTTTCCTCCCACAGTCCAAAGATGTGCGGGTCAGCTGAATTGGCCATGCTAAATTGCCCGTAGTGTTAGGTAAGGGGTAAATGTAGGGGTATGGGTGGGTTGCGCTTTGGCGGGTCGGTGTGGACTTGTTGGGCCGAAGGGCCTGTTTCCACACTGTAAGTAATCTAATCTAAAAAAAGAAGTGCACACAACATTGTAAACATTATATCAATACGAAGTACCATTGCTGAAGTTGTAACAAACTGTTAGAAAACAGAACATTTTTCTTCTAATTTTAACACTTTTGCATTGTATATTTTGCAATTTGTTTGGGGAAAGTAATTACCTGCACTTCTTATAAGGACATTGCAAACTATGTGCATAAATGTGCAAAATCTTAAATGTATTTAGGGAAAAAAAATCACCATGATTGGAGGAATAGCACTACTATAATGTTATGTTTCAGGATCTCCATCAACAAGACTGGGCAAAACTCACACAATATCAAAACAATTCAGATTCTCCCATGGACACAAATTACTGTGTGAATTACTGTGTTTCTCTCTCTTTATTCTGTTATGGGGAGCACTTGATTTTGTAATAACGTTGTTGCCTCAGGAAAATTAATTGTGAATCAGAATAATTGAATCATTGAATTTGAACTTCAGTTCAGCGGGGGATCATTTTGGTGATAGTTATCATAACTCAGTAAGATAAAAAGTAATCTTAGAAAGGTGTAAAAATGGACCAGAGTAAAGATTCTGAATTGGAGGAAGTACTATTTTAATAAGATAAGACAGAATCTGACCAAAGTGGACTTGAAGGAACTAAATGTGGGAAATTCTACATCCGAGTAGTAGGAGTCATTCAAAAAAGAATGAGTGAGAGGGCAGGGCCAACAAATTCCCATCAATGTGAATGGCGATGCCAACAATTTCAAAGAATACGAGATGAGAAGGGTTGTACAGGTTTCAATAGGGGCAAACAAAGATTGCTTATGGCAGATATCAAGTGCTCAAAATAGTGGTAGCCTCAGAGGCGTATAGAAAATGCAGGGAGTTATTTTAAAAAACTAGAAGAACAAAAAGGGCTGAAAAAAAAAACACTGGTGGTTAAAATAAAGAAGATCTAATCAAACTGTTGGGATATTAGGGCAAGAGGATAACCAGGGGAAGAGTAGTACCATTAAGGACCAAAGTGGCAAACTGTATGAAAGACAACTGAGGTCTTGAATGAACACTTTGCATTTGTATTTACAATAGAAAAGGGCATCAGAGATACTTTACAACATATCTTTCGAGCAGGCTTGACTTGAACCCAAGCCTTCTGACCAGAGGTAAGGACATTATCCCTACACTACATAAACCCTGAAAATGGCAATGTAGATGTAGAAATCAGGAGGGACACTGTGTAATACTGCAGCAAATAGTATTGAGAGGGAAAAAGTATTGGCAGTATTAATGGGCTTAAAAGTAAATAAATCCCCAGGCATAGCAGAGATGTGTCCCAGGCTGCTTTTGGCAGCAATGGAAGTGATTATATTAATTTTCAAAACCTCTCTGGCCACAGTATGCTATAGATAAAGCAGAAAGCTGCAGGTCAGTCAGGCTAACATCTATGCTAGGAAAGCTATTTGAAAGCATTTTGAGGGATAGAATTAATCAAAGGTCATCAACATGGCTTTTTAAAGGTGGGATCATGTCAAACAAATTTGATTGAACATTTTGGAGAATTGACTGAGTGTAGAGGTAATGGTATTGCAGTTGATGTCGTCAAAATGGAGGTTGCGAAGACTTTTGACAAGATTTTGCATGGCAAATTAGTTAGGAAGCTAGCAACTTATGAGATTCAGGGAATTTTGGAAAATTGGATCAAATATTGGCAAAGTGGCAGAATAATGGTCAAAGGATGCTTTTGGGACTGGAATGCTGTGCCCAGTGGCATTATGGAGAGTTCAATGTTGGGTCTCTCACTATTTGTAGTGAACACTAATGAACTAGACATGAATGAAAGTAGCAGGAGGCCTCACAATATATAAGAAATATATAGACGAACACTTCAAATGTCATAGTTTACTAGGCGAAGTGATAGAAAATGGGAGGCAATGGCTTAGTGGTATTATTGCTCGAATATTAATCCAGAAACTCAGGTTATGTTATGGCGACAGTTTGGAATCCAACCAAGGCACATCGTTACATTTGAATTCAATAAAAAATTTTGAGTTAAAAGTCTAACAGTGACCGTGAAACTGTTCTCAACTGTTGTAAAATACATCTGGCTCACTGACATTCTTTAAGGAAGGAAATTTGTCATCCTTATCTTTTACCATTTAGTTTACATGTGACTTCTGATCCACAGCAATGTGGTTGAATCTTAACTGCCCTCTGGGAAATAAAGAATGGGCGATAAATTCTAGCCCATCCGGTTATGCTCACATTCTGTGAATGTATATTAAAAAAAATAGATTGGATAGGTGTTTGATCACTGGTGTGCATGAAGTTACCAAAAATATTGATGATAGCAGAGCAGTAGATGTTATTTACTTGGACTTGAGTAATGCTTTTGACAAGGCTCTGCAAGGTAGACTAATTAGTAGAGTTAGGTCATTTGGGATTCAGGGTGAGCTTGCCAATTGGCTATGTAATTGGCTAAATGGCAGGAGACAAAGGGTGATGATGAAGGGTTGCTTTTTGGACTCGAAGCCTGCCACCAGTTGTGTTCCACAGGGATTGGTGCTGTGTCCTCTTTTGTTTGTCAATTACATAAGTGGTTTGGATGAGAATGTGGAAGGCATGGTTCGTAAGTTTGCAGGTGACACCAAAATTGGTGGCATAGTAGACAGTGAAGAAGGTTTTCTATGATTACAAAGGGATCTTGTTCAAATAGGTCAATGGGCTGAAAAATGGCAGATTGAGTTCAATAAGTGTGAGGTACTGCATTTTGGTACAACAAACAAGGGTACAGCTTATGCAATTAATGGTAGGGCCTTGTGCAGTGTTGTACAACAGCGGGACCTAGGGGTTTAGGTACATAATTCTTTTAAGTTTGCACCACATATATACAGATAGTTAAAAAGCATTCATTACTCAGTCCTTTGAATATAGGAGTTGGGAAGTCATGTTGTGGGACAGGACATGGGGGAGGCCCCTTTTGGAACACTGTGTCCAGTTCTTGTTGTTCAGTTATAGGAAGGATATTATCAAACTGGAGAAGGTTCATAAGATATTTAACAGGATGCTGCTGGGTATGGAAAGTTTAAGTTGTAAAGAAAGGCAGGATAGGTTGGGACATATTTCATTGCAGCATAGTAGGTTGAGGGGCATAGGTTAATGGTAGGTGCCTTTTCCCTAAGTTCAAGACTAGGGGGCACATTTTCAAGGTGAGTGGAAAGAGATTTCAAAAAGACATGAGAGGCTTTTTTTTAACACAGGTTAGTTTGTGTGTGGAATGAACTTCCCGAGGAAGTGGTAGTTGTGGGCACAGTTACAACATTTAAAAGACAGATAACTACATGAATAGAAGGGGTTTGAAGGGATATTGGCCAGGAGCAGACAGGTTGGACTAGTTTAATTTGGGATTATGTTTGCATGAATTGGTCGAACCATAGGGTCTGTTTCCGTGCTGTATGCCTCTATGGAAATGATGGGTGCATGGCCTCATTCAGTGTTGCGAAACTCTATATCTGTGCTGAAGACTGGCAAGTGGGTTCTGAAAACAGGATTGATATCTAATTGCAGTTGTTATGCCTGACTTCTATTGGTAGCTATCGTTCTGCCACCCCAATCAAGTCAGAGAGGATTTCTACCTTTAAGCGCAGCCACAAGTCTAAGAGATGGTACTCCAAATGTATAAAGCATGAGGCAATGGAAACTACATCAGTTACTGTTCCCTAATATGTGACTCAAGATTTTCATGTGAACTGCGCAGCTTAGATGACACTTATCATGGGATAAAAATGTTTTACTATTTTTGGATAATGCCATTGACAACATAGCCAGAGGAATACAACTTATGTGAACCAAAGCTAGTACTAAATATAATCATAAATATTTCATCCCAAATCGCTATTTTATCTGGAATTAATCCATAGCTATTATTTTATGTAAATATAAACAGCTTATTGTGATTTTATTGTGGTATTAATTTTGCTGTTCACTACATTAAGAAGTTAATATGGGTTTGGTAAGTATAACTTGGAACTATTAACTTTAGCACAGGAGTTGTACAGATGCCATATTGCTTGGCTGTTGTAACATTTTTGTGGAAGTCAATAAAAGGATTGAAAACATTCCTATTAACTTGGCTCTTGTTGAATTTGAAGTCAACACCCACAATCTTTGAGTCGTTCAGCGAGACTGAAATTTAATGAATACATTTCAATGTCAAATACCTTCCATTTAAAAGAAAATCAACGCAAACATGGGCATTTTTTGTTTTCCATTGTAATGATTCATTACCTAATGACAGGTTCAAAAGCAAGATGATTCACTGGTCTCCTTACTTCAAACTGCACACTTAAAAGCCAAGCTGAGATAATATATAATTAATAGAGGCCACTTCATATACAGTTTAGTGAACTAAAGGTAAAATTTAAAGTTTGAATGATAATTTTTTGCTGGTGCATGTCAGTACTCCCAATAGATCATTGACTTAGTTACTTTACTTCTTAAATGACCCACATTTATTATTTAAAGTGCAGCATTTTAAAAATAAAACAGCAATATGACAAACCCCATCAGATTTAATCAGATGCTTATTTTAAAGAGAATCTACATCCAGTGCTGCAAGGAATCATTACATGTATCAGCAGTAATTAAGGACATGACAATAATATCGTGTATGAAAGAAACTGTAATCTACATTGTACATAGCGTTTAAGGTGTATGTGCTTGACAATTCAATAGCAAATGTTTTAAAGCAAGTATTTCCATTGTTAATGCAGGCATTCTTCTCATGGCTTGCTCGTTGTTAAATAGTACTTCTAGATGTCAAACCCTAAAACGGCCTGCATTTTTGAATATCCAATCCCTTTTCAGGACTGGAGGCAGCTTACTGGGATGCAGAAAGGACAATATAGTAGTTGTGAAAAGGTAAACTGAACATGTAAGTACAGGGGAGAAGAGATAATACTGTGTACAGTGTGACAATGGTCCAGTGGGAGGGGAGGTCATCAATGGTGATAACCAGCTTGGCATCTATGGGGTGACAATGCAGCACAATGTTTGGCATAGGTGAGTTTGGAGATGACATCGTAATCCAGGGATGCATGAGGGAAGATGTTGAAGCTCAGTACTAATGGCCTTAAGAAGGATTGCCATTCATACTCATGTGACTCGTAAATACATGCTAGAGATGAAAATGGCTGTGATGACACCCAGATTGAGCATTGTTAGTGTTCTGTTTTCTGTCACTTGGGCTACAGTAAAGAACAACTTGTGAACCATTAAGGGGCAATTACATTAAACAGGCACTTTCATAGGACAGGTTGCAATCATTTGTAATCATAGCACCTGGCATGTAAAATACGTGCAGTGTCCAGCTATGTAGGAGGCGACAGGAAGGTTATGGCCTAGCGGCATTATTGCTGGACCGTTAATCCAGAAAACCAGGCAATGTTTAGGGGATCTGGGTTTGAATCCTGCAAATCCGGCAGATGGTGGAATTTGAATTCAACAAAAATCTGCAATTAAGTGACTAATGATGACTATGATTGCATTGTCGTTTGTTGGTGAAAAACATATCTGTATCACTAATGTCCTACAGGGAAGAAAGCTGCCATCCTTACCTGGTCTGGCCTACATGTGTCTCCAGATCCACAGCAATATGGTTGACTCTTAAATACACTCTGGGAAATTAGGACGGGTAAAACTGCTGCCTAGCCAGCGATGCCCTAATCCCATGAATGAATAAATAAGGAAAACAAATTCCATGGCTTTCTTTGTCCACATCCCGCTGTATGGAGGATTATACTAAACTGTCATTCATAAGTGATAAGAATACTGACTGCTCACAATACCATGGACCTGATCTGTTTCTGGAATTCCTCATACAGGTTCATGGCAAGCATGACTGATAAACCCAGCCACAACAGGGCTTTTTGTCCCTCTGATGCAACACAATAGGCATGCAGAGAAATTGAGGAGGAAGAGATGTACCAGCTTTCCCAGGATCTCCAGTGGTTGCTGAACATTCCCCACAAGAAAAGGTCAAAGCTGAATATCTCCTCAGGACTATGCTTTTCCTTCCAGTTGAGTGAGGTATAGTATCACCACAAATGGAGGATGGAGGATGTCTTGGGATACTTTCACAGAACTATGCCAACTGCTGGAGCAGGATCTACAACTTGACGAAGTGGGTGGCTATCCTAATGCAGTACCCATCAAGGTGATAGCAGCACTGAATGTTTATGTAATTATCTGCATCCATGGAACCATTGAACACCTATGTGGGATTTTACCATCTTTGATCCACAAATACGTGAAGATGATTTCAATAATATTTGAGCCAGATCACACCATTTCATCTCATTTCCTTGTGACAAGATCAGTGCTGCAGTCCAGGAAAGAGGCTTTGCCAATGTAGCTGGCTTCCCCCAGGGGACAGTGCTATAGATTATACACCATATTGTTGAGAGCAGCGTATCATAATGTCGCTGATCTCATCAACAGAAAAGAGTTATATTCCATCAATGTGCCAAATCTCTGTGATTATTGGTATCATGTCTTAGAAGTCTGTGCCAGGTGCCCTAGGTGCTGTTCTTAAGCCTATATCCTTGTGAACTCTCACATTCCAATAGATGTAAGCTGGGTGCAGAGTTCATTTATAGTCTGTAAATTTGTTGCTGCTTCAAAGGCAAGCAGTCCCTGTCTGTTCCCAAAAACAAAGGCAACTTCTGTTTGTTAGCTTTCTTTTTTTGCCTTTGCTCATGGCAAATAAAAGTGAACAAAAAGATGTCTGTCAAGTGGGAGGAATTCAAGAGTGTGATGATGAGAGTTCAGAGGCATTTAGTTACTGTTAGAGTGAAGTGCTGGTAAGATTAAGGAACAATGGATGAAGGAAGATATTGAGGTTGTAGTCAAGAATAAAAGAGAACCTTATTTTCGATATGGACAACTCGGTTTAATTGAATCTTTTATTCAATATAAAATGTGCAGAGGCATTTTTAGGAGAGAAATCTGGGAGACAAAGGGAGAATATGATATAGCATTGGCAGATAAGGTTAAGGATAATCCAATGAGATTCTACAAATACATGAGGAGCAAGAGGGTAACTAGAGAGATAGTAGGACCTCTTAAAGATCAAGGAGGTCATCTTTGTGTTGAACCCCAGGAGAAGGGAGAGATGCTAATTGAATATTTCACATCAGTTTTTACCATGGAGAAAGAAATGGAGTCTAGAGAATACAGAAAAATAAACTTTGATGTTTAAAAATAGTTCACATTACAGAAGAGAAAATTCAGGAGGCCTTAGAGAATATAAGTTAGATAATTCACCGGGACCTGATCTAATGTATTCCAGAACATTGTGGGAAATAAGAGAGGAAATAACAAGGCCATTTGCAGAAATATTTGTGTCATCTGTAACTGCAGGTCAGATGTCTGATGACTGGAGTTTGACTAATGTTGTACCTTTGTTTATGAAAGGTTGTAAGTATAAACCAAAGAACCGTAGACCTGTGAGTTTGACCTTGGTTCTGAGTAAATTGTTGGAGGTAATAAAGTTAGGGTTTATGGAAATTTAGAGAGACAAGCATTGAGTAAGGATAGTCAACATGGTTTTGTGTGAGGAAAATTGTGTCTTTCACATTTGACAGAGTTTTTTAAGGAAGTTACCAAAAAGATTGATGATGGTAGAGCAGCAGACGTAGTTTACTTGGACTTCAGTAAAGCCTTTGACATAGTTCCGCATGGTAGACTAATTAATACTATTAGGTCATATGGAATTCCGGGTGAGCTTGCCAGTTGGATACGTAATTGGCTTAATGGCAGGAGACAGCAAGTGATGATGAAGGGTTGCTTTTGTTGGTCAATTATATAAATGATTTGGATGAGAATAAAGTTAATACATTTACAGATAACACCAAAATTGCTAGCATAGTAGACAGTGAAGAAGGTATTCTAAGATTACAAAGGAATCTTGATCAAATTGGTAAATGGGCTGAAAAATGGCAGACTTTCAATCCGGATCAATGCGAGGTATTGCATTTTTGTACAATAAGTAAGGGTACTGCTTATACAATTAATGGTAGGGCCTTGTGTAGTGTTGCAAAACAGAGGGACATAGGGGTTTAGGTAGATAATTCTTTGAAGTTTGTATCACATATAGACAGGATGGTTAAAAAGGCATTTGGCACACATGCCTTCATTGCTCAGTGCTTTGAGTATAGGAGTTGGGAAATCATGTTGAGGTTGTACAAGACATAGGCTAGGGCTTATTAACTGGAGCATAGGTGATCTGACAGAAATTTGTAAAATAATGAGAGGTATAGATAGAGTTAATGGTAGTTGTCTTTTCCCTAGGATGGGAGAATTTCAAGATTAGGGGCACATTTTTAAGGTGAGAGGAGAGAGATTTTAAAAAGACATAAGAGGTTTTTTTTAACACAGAAGGTAGTTCGTGTGTGGAATGAATGTCCTGAGGAAGTGGTGGATGCAGCTCCAATTATAATGTTAATAAGACATATGGATAGATACATGAATAGAAAAGGTTTGGAGGACATGTGCCAGAAGCAGGCAGGTGGGACTAGTTTAGTTTGGGGTTATGTTTGGAATGGACTGGTTGGACTGAAGGGTCTGTTTCCATGCTGTATGACTCTATGAGTCTACGACTCTATTTTTAACCATTTGAAAACTTGCCCATGTGATGGTCTGATATTGAACAATGAAATGATTTGGGCTAGATGGAACACTGTCGAGAGTGGGGTGCTGGAAAAGCACAGCAGGCCAGACAGCATCCGAGCAGCAAGAGAATCAATGTTTCGGGCATAAGCCCTTCATCAGGAACGAGGTTTGTTCGCCGGGGGCTGAGAGATAAATGGGACGGGGGTGAGGCTGGGGGTAGGTGGTTGGGAATTCAGTAGGTAAATGAAAGTGGGGGAGAAAATGATAGGTCGGAGAGGAGGGTGAAGCGGATAAATGGGGAAAGATGCTGGAAAGGTCAAGAGGGTGGTGCAGAGTTGGAAGCTTTGGACTGGGATAATGTGGGGGAAGGGGAAATGAGGAAACTGGTGAAAGCCACATTAATTCAGTGTAGTTTTTTTTAGATTAGATTACTTAGATTACTTACAGTGTGGAAACAGGCCCTTCGGCCCAACAAGTCCACACCGACCCGCCGAAGCGCAACCCACCCATACCCCTACATTTACCCCTTACCTAACACTACGGGCAATTTAGCATGGCCAATTCACCTGACCTGCACATCTTTGGACTGTGGGAGGAAACCGGAGCACCCGGAGGAAACCCACGCAGACACGGGGAGAACGTGCAAACTCCACACAGTCAGTCGCCTGAGTCGGGAATTGAACCCGGGTCTCAGGCGCTGTGAGACAGCAGTGCTAACCACTGTGCCACCGTGCCACCCACAAGTTGCAGGGTTTCAAGGCAGTAGATGAGGTGTTCTTCCTCCTGGCGTTGGGTGATTAGGGTTTGGCAACCTAGGAGGCGCAGGACCAACATGAACTTAGCAGAGTGGGAGGGGGAGTTGAAGTGTTCAGCCACAACACGGTGAGGTTAGTTGGTGTGGGTGTCCAAGAAATGTTCTCTGAAATGATTTGCAAGTTGGCATCCTGTCTTCCCGAAGTAGGGGAGCACTGGGGAAATAGTAACACACCCTTAGACATGGTTATAAGGTGGGATGAAGTTGCAGTCACATTATGTGGCTTGTTTCTTAAGTAGCAATACATTCATGATTGTAGTTTTGTATTTGCAATGAAGTATCAGCCACTTTACCTGTGTACTCTCAGAGGTATTTCTTTCTGGCTCTCTTCCCACTAGGTGCACTGTGAAAGGCAACTCTTGACTGACAGTATTCGAGCTATGCATAGCAGAGCTTCAAAAATGGCAACAGCACCAGGACTAGCAGTAGTTCTATCATTACTGAGCGGTGCCACAAGAGGGGTGGCATAATAGAGGCATGATGCCTAGCTAATAGGTGAATTGTGGAAAATTGCATGAGAAAACACAATAGCATGAGATGCAAACATACTCTCCATGAAACTTGCCAAAGTTGACGCTTGACTGACTTTTAGTAAAATTCAACCTTTGGTCCTACCACACTCCATAAAATTAAAACCTAACACCCTCGTTTTTATGTGAAATTCCTCTGATACTAAATGATAGCCTACAAATAGCCTTCATAATTACCAGCTCTGCCTGCATACTAGCTTTTTGTGATTCATATACTAGAAAATCTAAATCCCTCTCCACCTCAGATTTCCAGAGACAATTGACATTAAAGTAATAATTTGCTTTCCCATCCTTCCAGCTAAAGTGAGCAGCTTCACAGTTTTCCTTATTATATCCCTACAGCCAGATTTTATCCCCAATCACTCAACCTATTTATACTATCTGCACCCTCCTTTTGTCTACAATGTACTGGAATGTTTTTATTGAATTATTCAGTCTACTCACTTCATTATTCTCTTATTCCAGAAGCCAATCTGATTTTTCGGCACCATTTCCGAAGCTTTAAAATTGGACTCAATACACCAAATTGAGCAAACTAAAATTTTATATAGAATTTTGAAGTGTAGTTATTTCTGGTATAATGCATGTTGCTTCAACACAAATTAGCTTTAACGCGATTGAAGGATTTAGACCATAATTTGCAGAACACAATATTTCTTACCTGTATTGTTTATAATGTGACCAGCCCCACTGGTTTAAATGACATAGCTATTGTGCAATTTTCATAAAAACTGGGATTATTAGAATGGAACAATTGCGTTATATCAGAACTGCCTGTATTGCCATTTGGAATTCAATCTTTTGTCCGAAATTGATATATCTATTCATCTTATTTTTTCCTGTGTCACTTTAAATATTTTTGTTTCCATCTGTAACTTTCCATTTTTGTGGCTTTCTAGGTGCCATTTTCGCCATTGCTATTTGCCTATTGTTGCCTCCTCAGCTTCTATCTGTCATCTTAGTCCAGCTCATTTACTCCCTTGTCTTGTAGCCCTTTGTTCTTTTCTCTATCATTCTTGCACCTCTCCTTGCATTTCTGATTGCTGATTTATATCACTCTTGTATTTTTCTCACTCTTGCACTGACAAGCTGTGATTATGCAATATTAAAATTAATAAGTCCTGTAACTTCACAGCAATCCAGTTTTCAAAACCAGTCACTGCTGAGACCTGCTGTCACCTGCCGACATTCACCATTTGGCTTTGAAACATGTTACAATAATCTTTACACCTCTGCACGTGTGCCATAATATTCAAGATGTTCACTGGCTATGTGGACATATTTGCAATTTAAAATAAAAAGTACAGTTAATAAAATCTCACATAATATATAGTTTGCAGTTCTAAGTTCTTGCTATTTCGTAATAAGATTGAGAAAAAGTTATTCTCCATATTGAAAATGTGAATATCTGAGCAGAATTTTGTAACTGCTTCCTATGGACTTGCAATTTAATCATGGAATAACACAGCTTTACCATACAAATAGCATCCTGGTGAAGGGGTTTCGGTAATAAAGGAATTGTGGATAAAATTGTGACCATATAGGACATCAATTTTAAAGTTTGAAGGCTTATAGCTTGTTAGTGAGGAAATATTTGAAGTTTCTATCATTAGAAAAAGGACAGCCATTAAGGTAGGTCATTTTCAACTTTGGAAATATCATTACTATTTAAGTGATGATAAATTTCTGAGCACAGAACTGGAGTGAAAGCATAAAGCTTTATGTATTATAAATAACAGTTTTTTTGTCAAGCTTACTATTTTTCATAATAAAAGATTTTAGGACAACTAGGTGATATAATGTCAGTCTAGTCTATATTCAGAGCATATTTCATGTCATACGTTAGGGTGGTCTATTTTAAAGTTGTTGGGAAAGCATTGCCTGGATACTGTTAGAATTGCCTGGATACTGTTAGAATTGTCTTTGGTCCACATTTCAATTGATTTAGTACTGATATCAGACAATAACATGTTACAAGCACCAATTACTTGGAAGGATAACTGCTATGAGAACTTATTATTATGCTTCATTCTGATGTTGGATGTACAAGGCAGAAAAAATATTGCATGCATTATAAATGCTATGTGTACCAAAGATAATGTTTTGCTTCTCTAACATTTAAAACTGCTGGCAAACTTTGAATTTGTCTGTAATTGAACAGCAACAATTCAAAATAAAAGGTAGCAGTGCTGTTTATTACTTGTTAAAAGTTATTATGAATAAAGAGTTTTAAATAAAGCAATTTCCATATTGTACTGCTCTTTAAGAAAAATAATCTAGCACTTTCAGGATTAATGTGTGACAAAAGTTTCAATTTAATTTTGAGTCTACATTCCATTACAGATGTAAATTGATTGATAGTTTCACAGGAATTTAACATTGGTTTCTCATTTTTTATGCATTTTTTTGTTAACACATTGGCTTATATATGCTTTAAAAATGAATGCAAAATATATTGGCCATATTATCAAGATGATTCTAAAATAAGTTTTCTAAAATTGTTTTCAAGTGTGATATAAGTTGTTTAAATTTACAAATGATATGCATCAATAACAGACATTTATATTCAAATCATAGATATATAATGCACATAATTATTTTGTGACATAGCAATGTTAAAGAAGAAGCAGTATTAACAACGATTACAATGTGTTAAAAGTTCATGAGATTGCTTCTGACATGTTTTGGGACAATGATTTGAGAATTTTAGGCATATTTTCAATCCTGCAGGTAAACTTACTTTAAGTGACTATATTCTCAAAATTTAAAATTACTCAGTGGTATTAACGTGGGCAAAAACATTTAATACGTTAACGATAAGCCTTATATGTAAATGGATAACAGCATGTCAACTTTGCATGCTGCATGATAAGGTACAAAACAAAAAGAGTTTCTGATCAGAATTAAATGTACAATTTTTAGACGCAACATGTTCATTCTACAACCATTGAATAAGTTCATGTGAATCTTTATAGCGATGAACAATCTGACTCACAATTCAGCCAACACAACTGAGTTGTGTAGTGGGTAGCTAGAAACGCATCGAGCAAAATGCACATCTCCTACCACCCTGTGGCATCTAGAAGCTATTACATACACCAAATATCTTTAAAACTCATTTACATGAAAATTATTATGTACATAGTATAAAATTTGCAAAGCTTTGCCTGGAACATTAAGTAAAGCTGGGTTTTATTAAGGAATCTGCATTTATACTCGTGCCCTTGCACACATCTGTGTGTACTATGTTCATCAGATGAGGCAAACACAGATGGAAATATTATTTTTCATGGTCGTTTTATGGTTTTTCAAAACATTTTGGTCAAAAGGGAAAAATTTTAAACAGTTAAAAAAATTTCAAACGCTAGATCCTTAATAGTTATTTGTTATGTAATACGCATACATGCTAACTAATAATTTCAGTCTCTGATGAGAAATACTCAATTATTGTTAGCCATTAAAGTCATGACTGACAAAGCTAAATGTCTGCTAGTTAAAACAAGCAGGAAGCTAATAGGATTTGCTGGTGCACATTTTACAAATATTCTGAATTTTATTTGGGACAGATGGCTCTTAACTGCAATGAGCAACATCAGCTCGAACAGAAAGAGTGAGATGGATGAAAAAAATATTTTCTTAAAATGAGTAAGATGACCTGCAGATGTTTGTGCAGAGGAGGTGCTGATGCATACAAGTGAAGCAACAGCTTCACGTCGCCATTGATGTCTTCCAGTGGACATTCACGGTAGCTGTCTCTACTGATAGGCAAGATTTATGGAGGTTATTTTCCAGATTACACACTGTCAGTGAAACTGCAGTTAAAATAAGGAACATGCACCGTTTCTCCTGCCTACCAGGAAAAGTGATACTTACAAGAAAAACTTTAAACCATCTCACTTTCATTCTTCAGGTAATCCTTTAAAAGCTCCAGGCTTTTCTCAAACCATGACATTTTTACATCAATCTCCCTCTGGGTTTTGGTCCAACTAGTGTGCTACAACATATTATTTTCCCGCACATGATTTCTACTAAATACAAAAAGTTCTTTTCCACATATAATCTGATGTCAAAATAATCCACAACAAACATATACATTATTGCTAAGCAGTTTGTAGGGAAATTTCATCTGGTCTGATTTTATATTTCCTGGACTAAAAAAAAATTAAAGAAAATGTTATTTGAGAAAATATAAGTATGTAAGTATATCCAAATATGTACAGGTTAAGTGAATTGACCATGCTAAATTGCCCATAGGATATGGGGGTGGGTTACTCTTCAGAGGGTGTGTGTGGACTTGTTGGGTCGAAGGGCCTGTTTCCACACTGTAGGGATTCTAATTCTAATTCTAATTCTAATTTGCTAATACAACGATACTATAAAGTTGGTGAGAGTTCAGAAGAGATTTATCAGGATGTTGCCAGGAATGGAGGGTTTGAGTCATTAGGACAGGTGGTCTAGGCTGGGACTTTTTTCACTGGAGCACAGCAGGTTGAGAAGTGACCTTATAGAATTTATATATAAAATAATGAAGGGTTGGCAGGTGTATTTTCCCAAGGGTGGGGGATTTCAAGACCAGGGCGCATATTTTTAAAATAGTCGGGGAAAGATTGAAAAAAAAAGAGGGTACTTCTTTTTTTACATAGAGAGTGATTTGTGCGTGGAATGAACTTCCAGAGGAAATGGTGGATGTGGGTACAGTTACCACTTTTAAAAGACATTTAGGTAAGTATAAGAATAAAAAAATGTTTGGAGGGATATGGGCCAAGTGCAGGTAGGTGGGACTAATTTAGTTTGGCATTATAGGCGGCATGGTCTGGTTGGACCAAAGTATCTGTTTCCATACTGTATGACTCTATGACTATATCTGCTTTGTCGATTTATAAGCCTTTATTTATTTAAAGTCATCGATTTCAGTCTTTCAGTTTATTTCTCTACAATTAGTATTAGAGCTCTTGCCAGTTGTTATCCTCTTTTGTTATTTGCATATATTGCTTGTTAACTATTTGCTGTATCTTTCTAAATGCTGTTAAGAACTACATGAGCTTCTTTTCAAAACTGTGATAACTTTTTGTTCAGTTCTCCTAAAAGGTTAAATCATGTCATACAGCCTCATTGTAATATGAAGTGTTGTATAAGCAGAATTCTGCCAATTTGTATGTTGTTATTATCATTCTAAGTAGTACTTTTCAACAAGAACACGAGACTGATGAACAGATGTTGTAGATACTGCCCTGAAAGCTATTAATAGGTTGGCTAAATTCTTGTCGTTCACATTTTCACCGCGGCACATTTATCTGCTAAGCATAAAAGAACATGCAATTACAGATTCCATCTTATCAGAATTATTTTGAACAGGAATATTTTGTTTCAATATTTTTAATATGATTCTTAATATGATTGTTGTTCTCAATAATGAAGCCTCATGAGAAGAATATGCATGCAGGAAATTAAATGCACATTTCTCCTTAGCTTCTTCCAATCTAGTTAAGGCAGACTTTTACTGTAATTGTGAACAAAGCCTTGATGCTAATTTCATTTACAAATCACCCCACACTGCTTCCATTGGATAAGGACATTTAAAAAACTTAGAGAGTTGAAGTAAATAATGTAACCCCTCCAGCATGCACCACTATTTAATATAATAAGAATTGCATACACTGCCTAATCTCCACTTTTCTACCCATTTTCAATATCCCCTGAACATTTGTAAAATCAAAAATCTATCTTTCCAGCATAGAATATATCCAATGATAGAGCATCCACAACTCTCATCTGATAAAGCAGATTTCTCCTCACTTCAGTCTTACATGATCGTTTCCTTATCTTGAGGCGGTGCCTCATGTTGTGAGTTCCCCACCCAAGGGAACAACCTCTCAGTGTCTATCCTGAACCATTTTAGAATCTCTTGTGCTTCAACTAGGTTGCCTCATTCTTCTAAGCAACTGAGAGCAGAGACCTAATTCACTCAGCCTTTCATCAAAGGACAGTCATCTGATCTGAGAAGCCACTCAAATTAACCTATGTTTACTGTCTCTAAGGCAAGCATAGCCACCCTTTGATATGGGAATCAAAATTGCGTACAGTACTCCAGGTATGATCTCCTCTATGCCTTTGATAATGACAGCATGCCTTGCTTATTCTTGTACACCAATCTCCTTGCAAGAAAAGCCTGCCATTAGCCTTCCTTAATACTTTCTGCACCTATTGTTAATTTTCTGTGCTCCTTACATATTAATATTGAAGTCTCTGAACCTTAACACTTAAACTTTTCTTGCATTTTTAAAAAAAATCTACTTTTTTTATTTTTGCTTCCAAAATGCATGAATCTTACATTACTTTATACTCTGTCTGCCACCCTTGTACTCATTCAGTTAATTTGATTGTTTGTGCCAGATTCACAAACGATATTCTCACCCAACCTTATATCATCAGCAAACTTAGATGCGTTACACTCAAAGTTGTCATCTAAGCCATTATTATTGATAATAAATAGTTCACAACCCATGACTGACACTTCCAGTTTTCTACTAGCTATAGCCTTCCAACTTAGTGGGTGGCACGGTGGCACAGTGGTTAGCACTGCTGCCTCACAGCGCCTGAGACCCGGGTTCAGTTCCCGACTCAGGCGACAGACTGTGTGGAGTTTGCACATTCTCCCCGTGTCTGCGTGGGTTTCCTCCGGGTACTCCAATTTCCTCCCACAGTACAAAGATGTGCAGGTCAGGTGAATTGGCCATGTTAAATTGCCCATAGTGTTAGGTAAGGGGTAAATGTAGGGGTATGGGTGGGTTGTGCTTCGGCGGGTCGGTGTGGACATGTTGGGCCGAAGGGCCTGTTTCCACACTGTAAGTAATCTAATCTAAACTTCAAAATTTACTAATTATCATTACTCTCTGCATTCATTAATTCTCCATCCATATGAATATATTATCCCTACTTTCATGAACCCAAAGTTCATAGTAAACTTTGTGTGGTACCTTATCTCAAAACCTATTAGAAATCCAAGTATGCTAAATCTACCATTTCCCTTTGTCTATTCTAGTAGTTACATTTTCAAAAAGCTCTTATATGTGTAATATGATTTCCCTTACATGAAACTATGTTGACTTCAACTGATTAAACTGTGATTTTTCAAGTAAAATGTTAATAGAATCAAACATTTTCCACATGACTGATTCAAACAGCCTGGTCTGAGACACTTTATTTTTTCTTCCTTTCTTGAAAAGTGGTGATACATGTAAATGTTCCATACTGGGATGTTGGGGGTTTTAGTCCAGGCAATGCAAGTTTCAAAATATTCAAAATATGATTAGTTATTTTCATTCTTGTTCATATCTGTTTTGAAGTTGGAGTCATTTTCTTGTTATTTCTTTGGAAATCACTGACTGGTCATTTGTGTGTTATTATCATATTTCCATGTGATTCATCAATTTCAATATTTTAATAAATCTGATATAGACTTTGTAAAAAAACAAAGCTAGAAACATCTTCAATGAGGTAAGTGAACAACAGTAATTTTCAATTTGTATTTTCCTGATATATCTATCTCACATTAGCTATTTCGTTTTAATCTACACTCTGTTTTCTATTTTCTATAATCTTCCCTCAACTTCATGATAATCTTCTCGTGTTGTCCTCAACACATTCATTATTTCACCTTCTAGTGACCCCTAGACATGTTGTGACTCGTTGTGGTGTTTTCAAATTGTCATTTTGCAATGATAAAGAACATCATTATTCTTGAAGATTTGGATAAAGGTGCCTGTGCATTTTGTGATTGAAATAGAGTACGTCTGAAAATTGAAATGCTAGCAATATAAATATATCCATATTAATATCAGCTCCAATCAAATGCTTTAATGCCTTTTTTTCTGAAACTTGATCTGAAATGAACTGTGCCCTTTGTGAAGT
Organism: Hemiscyllium ocellatum; assembly: GCF_020745735.1. Classification (NCBI taxonomy): domain Eukaryota; kingdom Metazoa; phylum Chordata; class Chondrichthyes; order Orectolobiformes; family Hemiscylliidae; genus Hemiscyllium; species Hemiscyllium ocellatum. The sequence continues at coordinate 44,898,130 of NC_083407.1, read as the reverse complement.
CTGCAAACTGAAAAGAAGCTACTTTATTGGAATGTTAACCCAGTCATTTTTTTTGGTAAATAGTTGAACGCTATATTTTCTTCTTCTGATAAAAATAATTAATTACTATACTTTTTGGATAAATTTAAGTGTCACCAGTCAGAATGAATGTATTTGTACAACATATTTTTACAAGTAAATTTGTAATATAATTAAAACGTTGAGTAATAATGCTCACTTCACACATTTTACCAGCAGTTAATTCAATTCATAACCAGCCAAAACAGAGAAATCTTCATTTGATAAAATGGAGTACACAAGGATTTATCAAATTCATCAAAAGAGAATTACTAAAGCCCATTTTACAGCCCTGAATATGGGGGTCCTATCAGCTATCTTGATTGAAACGAATGGAGCCCTGACCTGGATTCTGATGGCAGTCCCGATCTGACCTGATTCCTGCTGGTAGCCCTGACCTGATCTGACTCCTGCTGGCAGCTCACACATTCAAATGGATGAACTTACAACTAACTAGTCTGCCACAAATACATTTACTTGTGTCCATCAGCTGCTTACAGCTGACAAGCCTGCCACTTTCAATAGGGTGAGGAAATGTGCAGCAATATGCAGCATTCAACCCAACAAGCTCAGTTGATTCTGTTTTCCTGTTTGATTATTCTGTGCTTCACTCCACGCCACTACATTCCCCCCCTTTGTATCCACTGAATAAAATCATGTTGTTAATAACCTTATAACCCTTGATTATTTTATTCAAATGATGCTGAGTCAATTCAATTTTGAAGATTTTTTTGACTTTGTTAAGTAGGCAGCATTCTCACCTGTACTTTGGAAGAAACAGAATCAAACCATATTCTAAGTTAACAATTCATAACAAAAATCAAGCAATATTGTACTTTTCAAATGAAATGTCAAGATATAAGAGATGAAAAGATTTTGTTAAATGCTTTGGAGAAACTCAGGTAAATTGTCTGAGTATCTAGCCAACACTTATTCCTTGAGTTGTCTTGTTATCAAAATTAGTCTAATGATCAATTCCTCATCAGGGTTCAAAAGTGTCACATGTTTTAATTTATTTATTCATTTATCTAAAACTGTCAAAAACATAATAAGTTATTAAGCAAATAATACAGTGAACCAACTGATATCTGTGTAGCTTGCGCCCACAGAATATTCAATGCCAGAAAAAGTCACAACATTGTATACACACAGCTCGTTTAGTCCTTAAATGTGAACTCTATGAAAAGCAAAGTAATCATCTAACATTTCCTTCATTTGCAAAAGAAAATTTAATCCTTTACAATAACAAATTAGTTTATGAGTATCTACAAGCTACAGGTTATTTGCCATTATGCGGTGGTGACTATTTCTGGATGTCTTGGTGATTGCCTATTTTTTATAGCCAGCACATAGAAAACCCAACAATGGAAATGGCACTCTTGACTTAATATTCCTAAACTAACCTGGGCAAGTGGGAAGATTACAGAAAGGGAAACATTTTTGAGATAATTACAATAATTCAACTAGATTTAGAATGTTCATGGAAAAGGTTAAGGATGGGCTAGAAATAAACATTTTAAGCAATTTTTAAACAAGTAATTTTATGAAGGTAAATATGATTTGGCTGAAGTAAACTAGAAGCAGCAGTTACTTTCTGATATAATTAAAACAGAAGAGTGAGAGGTATTTAAGGAGGAAATACCAAGAACAGATGGTAAATATATTCCTATGAAGCCAAAGGATTCGATCAAGATTGGATACCAAGGGTCATAAATGTTAGGACTAAGTAAAAATAGAGAAGCGAATGGCAAACACTGAGGGGTCAATACAGCAGAGTCCTTAAAGGAGTGGCCCATTTTCCAAATATCTTGCTACATTCAGGTGGAGCAGTGATTGTATCAACTCATGAATTTGCACTTATAACTTGTAAGCTTTGTCAACTTAAGAAGCTTCCTTCATAATTAGATTCAACTTTCAGCAGCTTTTCAATGTAGTAAATCTTTGGTTTTCTGACATCTCTAGAAAGCTTCCAGGGGGTAGTTATGATTATAAACTTGACAGTTCTGTCTTCTAGCTCCATCTGAAAAACAACACAAAGAGACCTTTTTTCTCCATCTGTTCATGACACTGCACAGGCTTCTGCCTAAATGATGTGAATTTTAGTCCATGAATTTTGTGCATCTTCTTTGTGGATCTATTAGCTCTATGACTGTTAAGGCAGACATGTTGGATCAGTATGTACATTGTTCTTAATTGCTAAGGAAATCTTAATGGATTGGTTTTCTGAATCGGACACACCCAATTCTGGAAATTCAAAGCTTTGAATGCTGTTTAAACTATTGAATTGTGTTATGAGGTCTGCTACGTCCAATATAAACTGGGGAATTTTGTGAATAATCTAACAACAAGCTTCGACCTTTTCTTTCTTCCTGGCACAGTCCGAATCACTCACCTTTCATAAGTGAGTTAAATTGGGCTGTCAATAAGGATTTATTTTCTTGCAGTAAGCCGTGTAGTCAGTATTCTGTGACTGAATGATGAAAAAGACATTGCAGACTGTCTTATGCACTTGACCACAATTTAAAACAGCAGGTCAAGTGTTTCACCTGAATATTAACTTGCTTGTTGGTTGATCATGCACAATAGCCTTCACTAACCCACTATCTCTTCCACCACTGTTCAACTTATCATGTAGATAGTCTCATGGTCAATTGCTTGTCATGATTGAATGCCTCTGTGGGTTAGTTTACGTAAAACAGTAAAATGTTATAAGTTATGAAGCAGACTGTAGAGCAGAACAGCTGATTTCAGGGTGTGCAGCTTACAAACACAGAAGACTGCCAGGCAGAATCATAGCATTGTATATTGCACAGCACTTGGAGTCCTTAAAGGTGAACTGTCTCAAAATCAAAAAACGACACAGCAAAAATGGATGTATTGGTGTTTTATCTGATTGATACTTTACTGACTTTGCTATTTGGAAGTTACTTGCACTAGTTTATTGAAAAACAGATTCTGATAACCTGAAGAAGTTAAAGAAGCACTATTAATTATAAATGTGGGTTCTTTGTCTTTTTGAAATTCTAATCTTTCCAGATGTTTGCCATTTTGAGTGCTTTATTCTTTAACTTAACTTGAAGCTTTTGAGAATTTCTTCAATGCAATGTCTATTTGAATAGGTTGTTTACATCAACCTTATCTATACTTATGTTGTTACTTTTAAGGGCCAGTACTAAATCTTTCTTCAATTAATTTTTCTGGCAAAAATAAATTCAGTCATTTCATCCTTCATAAATGAGTTCCATACAGTTCAAATCATCATGGTCACTTTTCTCTGAACCTTTTCCAATGCATCTTTGCTTCTTTTGAGGCAGTGCATCCAAAACTGCATAGCATACAGAACTAAAACCACCAATGACCTGTACAATGTCAGTATAAGTTATCTGATATGTAGTCCAATGCTCACCAGATGTATCCCAGTAAATTCCTCATACTAACCAGATTCTTTTAAATTTGATCATTGGTCATTTCCAAAGTCTTTCATCTTTTTCAGCTTCTGTCAGGAGAGGCATTGTACTTGTGAATCATTGGTTGTGTCGCGTGACTTGTAGACGAAAAAGGTGATTTTATTTTTCTTGTGGCTTCTAATTTGCTGTTTTAGTTACATTTTAAGCATTATTTAATTTTATATCAAGTTGGCCAGTCAACCTGTGATTTAAGTGCTGCTGTCACTTAGGAAGTACCCACTTGTTTTAATCTCATTGAAAGTTAAATTTATTTCAATGCCACAATTTCCACTCACCTGCTTAAAATAGGATCGATGTGTTTACTCCTGTACTACTTGTTCCTGTATACAGTAACCTATGTTTATGCTTAATGAATGTATCAGGTTTTAATATCTGAAACAATACATTTAATAATGTAATACTGCCAAGACAATGTATTCCTTTTCGATTTAGTATCTTGCCTTTATCATTTTGTGGCATCATCAAGTATAGTATTGCTACTATAATTGTATTGTCCAGTATATTTCAGAATTAATATTGGCAACTGATTTCTAAGAACAGAGCCTTGTGTAAAACTTTAAATTACTTTTCTTGTGCAGGAGACCTTTCTCTGCAATGGAGTTTTCAAATGTTTAACAGTGAGCCAGGAGCTAGATTTTCTGCTGTCCCCATCCTTCACTGATTTATTGACAAATTTGAGGTGAAACTTGAGGCGTGCAGATTAACTCTACTGAATACTTCAACTTGCCAGCGTATGTGTTTGGTAACAAAAGGGATGGACATATGTAAATGAAATGCAAAGTGATAGAGTCTATCCTTGGATTTACTTTACCCATAGCAGTAATTTTGTTTTCATTTGATAAAGACTCTGTAGGTGACATTGGCTAGCCTGTTGACTACATAAAATACCTTTACAAAGGTGGGCATGATCTGCTTTCTTGAGTTGGTGCAGTTCTTGAGGTAAAGGTGCATCATAGTGCTGTTAGCAATGGAGTTCCAAGATATTAACCCAGCAACAAGGAAGCAAATTAGAGAGAAAGAGAGAGAGAGGAAGAGAGAGCAAGAGAGAGGGGTGGGGGAGGGGGATGTGAACTTGCAGGTTGTGGTGTTCCATTTCACCTGCTGTCCTGGATGGTAGAGGTTGTGAATTTGAAAGGTGCTGTTAAGGAGCCTCAGTGAATTGCGGCAGTGTATCTTGTAGCTCGTATACAGTACTGCTGCTGTATAGCAATGACTAAATGAGTGAAATTTGAAGGCAGTGAATGGGGTGCTAATCACGTACACTCAATGGTGTCGAGATTTGTGATTTGTTGAAGCTGCACCCATTCAGAGAGGTGAAATGGTTTCAATTACATCAGTGACTTGTGCCTTGTGGATGGTAAGCAAATATTGGAGAGACAGGAGTTGACTTACTTGCCACAGAGCTCCTAGTGGCTGCCCTACTCATAACTTGAAATGGCTGGTCCAGTTTGATTTCTGATCAATAGTAATTTTCAACCTGTTGAAACTGCTGAACTCAGCAATGGTTATGTGATTGAATGTCAAAGAGTGATGGTTGGATTCTCTGCTATTTGAGGTTCTCATCACTTGGCTCTTATGTGACATGTTACATGATGTTTAGTGCTGAAATCCAGATGTTGTCCAAGTTTTGCTGCATAATAATGTGGACTGATTCAATATCTGAGGAGTCAAAAATACTGCTGTATAATTATATTTATATAATTATTGGCAAACATTCTCATTTTTGACCTCATGTTGGAAGAAAGGTGATAAAAAAGCAAATGAAAAAGTTCAGGTTAGAACAATTCCCTGAGAAGCAAAGGCTATTCTGGTGCAGTGGTAGTGTGCCTATCTCTATGCAAGGAGGTCTGGGTTCAAGACTCACCTGCTCCAAAATTGTTTAAAAACATCTCCAAACAGGTTAATTAGAAAAAAATCCTTCCTAAGAAACAAGGATACTTGTGGCACATTAATAGTGCCTTGACCTTTAAACCAGAGGTCCAGGCTCAAGTCCTAGCTGCTCCAAAGGTGTGGAGTACCATCTCTGAACAAATTGGTTAGAAAAATATTTATCTTGAAAAAACACCAACCATGATGACCTGGGATTGAGATGATTGCCCTCTAACAATGGCAGCCATCTTCTTTTTTTGTTAGGCAGGGTCCAACTAGGAGAGAGATTTCCCTCAATTCCCAACAATTCCACTTTTGCTTGAAGCTACACTTGGTCGAATGATGCCTTGATGTTGAGGGCAGTCACTCCTTTGTCCATGTTTGGACCAAGGCTTTAAGGGGTCAGGAGATTGGAGGCCCTTGCAAAACCTAAAATAAATATCAGTGAAGAAGCTACTGTTAAGCAAATGTTCTTATGCATGCTCTGCCTGCAACATCTTCCATCACTTTATTTCTTCATTCATGGGACATAGGCTTTGGTGGTTGTGCCAGCATTTATTGCATATTTATAACTGTCTATGGAAAAAATGATGGCGAGCTGCCTTATTGAAGAGCTATTGTCAGTTGTTGTGAGTACACCCACAATGCTGGTAGGGAGAGATTTGTCTGATTTTGACCCAGCAACACTAAAGGAATAGTGATTATTTCCAATTTAGGATGATGAGTGGCCTGGAAAAGAACTTGCAGGGAGTGGTGTTCCCTTGCATCTGCTGACATAGAGTTATACAACATGGAAATAGCTCATTCAGTCCAACTAATCCATGCTGACCAGATATCCCAATCTGACCTTGTCCCATTTGACGTCATTTGGCCTATATCTCTTTAAATATTTTTACTCATATACCACCCAGTTGCCTTAATGTTATCACCACCCTCTGCATAAAAATGTTACACCCCAGGTTTTTCTTAAATCATTCCCCTGTCACCCTAAACACATGCCCTCTAATTTTTGACTCTCCCACCTTGGCTATTCATCCTATTCATGTTCCATATGATTTTATAAATGTCAATAAGGTCACCCCTCAGTCCCTGATGTTCCAGGGAGAAAGCCCAAGTCTATTCAGCCTCTCTCTGAAAATCAAACCTCCCAGTCTTGGCAGTGTTCTTGTAAATCTTTTTTGCACCCTCTCAAAATTAACAACATTTTTCCTGTAGGCAATTATATGAAGGATTATATGCAGTATTCTGAAAGTGGGCTCACCAATGTCCTGCACAACTGCAATATGACATCCCATTTCATATACTCAATGTTCTGACCATTGAAGGCAAGCATGCCAAATGCCTTCTTCACACTCTGTGTACCTGCAATTCCATTTCCAAGGAGCTATGCATCTTCACCCTCAGTCTCTTTATTCAGCAACATGTTCCAGGGCCCGACATTAACTGTTTAAGTTCTGCTCTGTTTTGCCTTACCAAAATGCAATACCTCACATTTATCTAAATTAAACTCCATCTGCCTCTCCTTAGCACATTAGCCCATCTAATCAAATTATTCTGAGATAATCTTCTTCACTGTCCACTGCACTACCTATTCTGGTGTCATGCAAACCTACAAACCATGCCTCCGATATTCACATCAAAATCATCTATAAAAAATGATGAAAAACAGTGGACTTAGTACTGATCCTTGTGGCACACCACTGGTCACAGGCCTCCAGCCTGAAAAACAACTTCCTACCACTGCTTTCTGTCTCCTACCTTCAAGACAATTTTGTGTTGAGTTGACGAGCTCTTTCTGGGTCCCATGTGATCTAACATTAATAATCAGTCTACCTTCTACATGAAGACCAAAGCAAAATATTAGTTTAAATTATCTGTCATTTCCCTATTCCTCATTATTAATTCCCCAGTTCCTCTAAGGATCCCACAGTTATATTTGCAATTCTCTTTTTATATATCATAAAAAGCTCTTGCTGTTTGGTTCTATATTTCTTGCCAGTTCACCTTCAGAATCACTTTTATAGCTTTTTAATTTTAGCTGGAGCCCAAAACATTTTTAATGCTCGAATCTCCCATTAGTTTTCATTTTTATGCCTTCAATTTTGATTTGATACTCTCATGACTGCCTTTATAAACTAAGCATCTGGGAATAAATTTTGCTCAGCATTTTAAAATGCTTTCTTCATACCTTTGTAATTGCCCTTATTTAAGGGCATTGGTTTGACACAAGAGTTTCTCTCCCTTAAACAGTGATCTCTACTGTCTAGATTATCTTTAGTTATATCTCTTATCAATCCTATGTTATTACACATTACTAAGTCCAAAATAATTCATTCGCGGGTAGGTTTTGCAATGTATTGCTTGAAGAAACAATGCCTGATGCTGCCTACAAATTATTGTTCCATATTACCCTTTCTCACCTGACTTGTCTAGTAAATAAGATTGCCCATAACAAATGTAATGCTCTTCTGACTTCTCGCAATTTTCTATCAATTATAATTTGCCCAACAGTGATGCTTCTCTTTGTGGGTTATACTTGATTCCCTCCCACAAATTCTTTCCTACTATTCCTTTTTTCTATCTAAGCTGTTTCCATATCTCAATCTATTGCACCTACATCACTGTGCACCACCACAGTGGTAGCTTCCTGTATTTAAAAAAACTACCCATTTTCTTTTCCTTTTGCCTGTTCTTCCAGAACACCGAATATCCTTGAATATTGAGTTCTTTGTCTTGGTCACTGTGCAACCAAGTCTCAGTAACAGACATTCAGTTACTTCAATTTGTCACATCAACCCATGTGACATCAACCCATCCATCTTGTTACAAATGTTGCATTCATTCAAATAAAGAGTCGTAAAGTTTATCTTTTAACTTACCCCGGTTCTAATTTCTGCTGCAATATTCTGTTTGTATATTTTATCCCCTCCTGTCGCACTTAATCATTCACTCTTCAAAATGCTACACATCTGTTCTCTCATTAATTTTTGCTATTTTAAACTTCTCCTCAATTGAACTCTCCCTTTCTCACTGATTAGTTTTAAACTCTATCAATAACTCTATTTACATGACTTGCCAGGACACTGGTCCTGACAAGGTTCAAACAAAATCTGTCCACATCGAGCAATTCTCTCCTTGCCCCATTTCTCCCACATTAATATTTGAGCCACTCATTTATTTCTCTACTCTTATTTGGGTTGTGCCAATTTGTACACGGCTGAGATAGCAACCTGGAAATGATCACTTTTGTGGTTCTGCTTTCTTAATTTAGTCCTGAGCTGCTTACCAGAACCATTTTCTTACTCCTACCTATATCATTGGTACCTAAATGACAACAACAAATAGATCCCTTCCTTTCAACTACAATCTGTTTACCATCCCAGAACAGATGTCCTGACCCGTGACCACCTCAGAACACTACAGCCCCAGGGCATCAATGTGGACTTCAACAGTTTCCTCATTTCCCCTTCCTCCATCTCACCCCAGTTCCAAACTTCCAGCTCAGCACTGTCCCCATGACTTGTCATACCTGCCTATCTTCTTTTCCACCTATCCACTCACCCCCTCCCCCCCACTGGTCTATCACCTTCATCCCCTCCCCCACTCACCTATTGTACTCTATGCTACTTTCTCACCCCGCCTCCCCCTCACTTATCTCTCCACCCTTCAGGCTCTCTGCCTGTATTCCTGATGAAGGGCTTTTGCCTGAAACATTGATTTTACTGCTCCTTGGATGCTGCCTGAACTGCTGTGCTTTTCCAGCACCACTCTAATCTAGACTCTGGTTTCCAGCATTTAAAGTCATTGTTTTTAACAAGGTAGGTAACACAGCTTTCAGGACACCCTGCTTTTGCTGCAGAAAACAATATCCATTCCCTTAATTATATTACCCTTTATTACTATTATATTTTTCTTTCCTTCTTTCTCTTAAATGGCGATCTGGACAATGGTATTGTGGTCAGATTGCTAATCCTTCCTGCAGATTGTATCCTTGTCTACTCTGGGAGCAAAAAACTTGTGTTGATTAGACACGAGTACTGCTAAGGTTCCTCCAAAGCTAAATTTTGAATTCCTCCACACCTAGATCACTTGTAGTCTCAGCCAAGTCTCTTTGACATGATAGGTTATGGTCATGGATCATTTGACTCTGCCTATCATTTACTGCTCATTCTATTTGCCACACAGGTATGTGTTTATTTTCTCCAAGTTTAATGCTCATTTTTTGCATTGGCTAATGTTACATATGGCAAGCCTTCTGCACACTGCATTCAACTATGTTGATTGCTAGGCTTGATGGCCATGGTAGAGCGAGGGAATATATTGGTCCATGGAGGATGCAGATTGTGTTTCAGCACAATTGCATTGCTGACAATATTTTACAGCACCACCATGGATACTCAGTCTTGAGTTGGAAGACCTAATCAAAGTCTATCCCATTAAGTGCAGTTGTACTATGGCAGAACACAGTGCAGAATACCGTCAGTGCAAATATAGAACATTGTCTCCATAAGAATTGTGAAGTGGTCACTTGAACCAGTACTGTCATGGATAAATGCATTTGTGCCAGGCAGATTGGTGCAGATGAGATCAAGTAAGTTTATTGCTCTTGTTGGATCCCTCACCACTTGCTGTAGTGTCACTCTAGCAGCTATGTGCTTGACAGCTCCATCAGATTAGACAGTAGTTGTGCTGTTAAGCTAGTCTTGGTGATGCACTTTGAAATTCCCCATCCAGAGTACATTCTGCACCCTTGTCACTTTCAGTGCTTTCTCCAACATAGAGCAGTACTGAGTCATCAGCTAAGGGAGAGCTTGGTAATGAATAAGAGGTTTCCTTAATCATGTTTGAATTGATGCCATGATACTTGATGGAGTGCATAGAGTCAAAGTTGAATATTCCCAAGACAAATCCCTCCCGATTGTGCCACTGTAAGGCTACCAGTTTTGCAGGTCTGTACTGTCACTGGGCCTGCAGATATTCATTGAAATTTATGATAGTGTCTATGAGTATGACAATGCCAAGTTGTTGCTTGATACATTTGTGAGACAGCTCTCCCGGTTTTGGAACCAATCCTCAGATGTTGGTAAGGAGCATTTTGCAGAGTCAGCAGGGCTAAATTTGCCTTTTTGTTTCCATTGCTTAGGGCAGTGACAGGGAGCCTGTCCAGTTTCATTTCTTTTCTAAGTATGGCTTAAGTACATTATTGAGGGTAGTTAGGAATGTTACATATTGCTGTGGGCCTGGAACCAACTGTAGGCCAAAACATCAGCTTTCCTTCCTGAAAAGACATTAGTGAACCAGACACATTTTAATCAGAATCAACAATAGTTTCATGACTATCATTGGTTCAATTCCATCCTCAGTCAACTGTCCGTATGGCATTTGTATATCCTTTCTGTTTTTGCATTGGTTTCATCTGCGTGTTCTGGTTTCCTCCCTCAGTGTAAAGGTGTGTAGATTAAGTGGATTGAGCAAGCTAAATTGTCCATAGTATCCAGGGTTGTGGTGATTAGGTGGATTAGTCATGAGAAATGAAGTGTTACAGGGATAATGTGTTGGTTCTGGGTGGGGTGCTCTTCCGAAGGTCAGTATGATCTAAATGGGCTGAATGGCCTGATTCTATTAATTCCAAATTCTGATGAATTCTAACTTCACTATTTGTACTGAACCTTGTTCCCAAGAGCATTCACTGGTTGGTTGGCTTACTATTTCACCAGTAATGATACTATGCTATTTTCTCATTGATCTTAACTGTGTGGGGTATGACCACTTATAATAAGTAAGACATACCTGAGCAATTTTCTGCATTGTCATTTACTAGAACAGTTTGTCTAGGAGTGCAGCAATTTTCAGAGCAGGAGTCTTCAGTATTATTGCTGGAATTGTCAGGGACTATAGCTTTTGCAATATCGAGCACAGTCAGCCATTTCTTGATGTCATGTGGAGCGAATTGAATTCACTGCAGACTAGTGTCGATGATGCTGGTGACCTCAGGAGAAGGTTGAAATAGATTATCCACTTGACAATTCTCACTAAAGAGGGATACAGGTTTTTCAATCTTATCTTTTGAATGGAAGTGTAAAGTCTCCTCATCATTTTTAATATTGGTTGCAGGGGCTGATCATTTATGGAGTAGGACTCAGTGAGTGAGTCATTGTCCTGCTTCTGAGCAGGAAGGCTGCTGGTCAAATTTCATTCTTGAATTTCCTGGCTATGAGAGAATACAGCCTTTGTTGCAGGGATATAAGCACTTATCAATGCCTATATTTAACCTGGATAAATGTGGAGGTGCAGCTGCAGCATCTTGCTCTGAAATCACTCACCATATGTAAAAGTAAAGCTTGATATGAAAGTAATCAAGCAGCAATATGACAGTTCCATGTACTGTGGGAAAAGCTAAATGAAGACCTAACGTTGTTTGAAATGGGTGACCGCCATTCTCCTGATAGTGAAAGGGATCTTGATGGTCATTTACATTAGGGCCCATGCCATGGCTGAAAAAGCATAGTCTAGCTCAGGCCAAAGATGAGGACCTACAATTTGAAGAAATGAGGGTCACTTTCTGCAATCTGGACATTGTGTTACCCAGGTTAAAGGGCACCTCTCTGTAATATCAATAATTCTAATTTCCCATTCCCTTTATCACTCCAAAAAAATGTCTCCTAATGTGCTGGTATGGTAGGTCTAGGCCTACCTGTCTGCTCTTGTAAGTACATGTTTGTAACCAACTTAACAATTATTTAATAAACCATAAATTTCAAAATTTGTTTCACTTGAAAAATGTCAGAAACTTGTTGAAAGTCAAAATAAACAATGTTTATACAATTATTCTAGTCGCTAGATTAGTTTTTAAGAAATATCAACAGATTTGTAGTGTGTGACTGTAATGACTACTTGTCATGCCTGTGAACTTTCAACATTCACTTTTAGCATTCTTATAATATTCCCTTGAGCGTTTTCCTACTAAACATGTTAAGCCTGTAATTATCAGGTAATCCTAATCCTGACATTCCTGTCTTGAATATTTTGATCCTGAATTAGTTACTTTTCACTCCAATACACCAGCACTTATGAAGCTCTGAAAAATATCAATTGGAGTATCACTAATTTTCTTCTTTAATTCCTCCAGGGGACTTAAATGAATTTTACCTGCAAACATCAAGTTCTCCCAATATCTGCAGAGCATGTTTCTTTGTTTAGCAACATCTTCTCATATTGATTTTCTGGCCTAAATACTTTGACTGGATATACTTATGGCTAAAAAGATTTTTAAAGATGTCAATGAAATAAAGCACACATGGATACATAAATAAACAACTGAAACCTTACACTATTATTCAATGGAGACAGAAACATGAAAAGATGATAAAATGAAAAGGAAAAGCTAACTTGGATATGACTTCTTTAAACATAAAATTAAGAAAAACAATTATTGGAGTATAGGAGCTCAGTTTGCACAGGACACTGGTGAGGCCTCTCCTGGAGTATTGTGTCCAGTTCTGGTCACCCTACTGTAGGAAGAATATTATTAAATTGAAGAGCATTTAAAAAGATGCCAGAAATGGAGGGTTTGAGCAATAAAAATAAGGTGGATGTTTTTTCACTGGAGTGTAGAAGGTTGAGGGGTGTCCTTATAGAGGTTTATAAAATCATGAGGGTCATAGACAAGATGAAAAGCAAGGGTCTTTTTCCTTGGGTGGGGAGGTTCAAAACTAAGGGGCATATTTTTAAAGTGAGAGGAGAAAGATTTAAAAAGCTCATGAGGGGTAATTTTCTTACATAGAGAGTGATTCATGTCTGGAAATGAACTGCTAGAGGAAGTGGTGGATGCAGCTACAGTTACAACATTTAAAGGATATTTGGATAAGTACAGAAATAGGAAAGGGTTGGAGGGATACAGGCCAAATGCAGGCAATTGGGACTAGTTTCAGTTTGGGAACATTGTCAGCATAGATTAGTTGGACCAAAGGGTCTATTTTCGTACTGTATGACTCTATGATTCAATTATACAGTGTAAGGACAATTTGTTGGCTCTTTCTTCACTAGAATTTTATTCATTTAAATGTCTGACTGCTTTATTTCATGAATAAAAAGCTGTGCTTCCATTTAATTAGAACTTTGGCAAAACGGCGGAATTTCTGGATTGTGGCCTTTTCTTGTAAGCCTGCAGATAGACAGGGTAAGTATGTTTTAAATATAACCAAATTTTAAATAAAAAATCCCTTAACAAATTTCAAAATAGAGACAGAGCCCAATTCTCTTTAGAGACAGGCCAGGTTGTCTGATTTATATGTTTGTCAGTATAAAGGGGCGTTGTCTTAAATGCTAATTAAGTTGTAATTGGTTGAAACATTAACCAATCCTTTGTAAACAGGCAAAACAAAACACCTGTTCATCAGTCTTCTATGTATATTATGCATGAATGAATCTTTGATTTTGTTAATTGATCACAGTGTTCCCTGCCAACCTTATTCTGAACTACATACTGCAGTTTTTTTCTCAATATTTTTTAGTTTGGTTTAATTAAATTCTTAACGAATTACTTGGGGTCCATGGATAGAATAAGAATCATGTTTTTTAAATATATCCCATTATGTATTCTATGCAATATTAAAATACAAACAGAAAAATGCAAGAAATATTCAACAAATCTGGCAACATCTGGGAGAAAAATAGTTAACAGGGCAGCTCACTCAAATCGGAAATCAATTTAAGAAGGCAATTCACCACCACTATCTCAACGACAATTGATGATGGAAAATAAACGATTGTTTTGCTAATGATGGTCACATCTTCAAAATTAGTAAGTAAAAACATCTATCTGAAATATCCAGGCTTCAGTATGTTGTTTTACAGAATCTCAAAATAGTTCTTAATGGTTAGCTTATTTGATCCATGTTCCATTATCATGGTATTCGAATCCATAACAGAGCTAAGCATCTATTGCTAGACAACCCTTATATTTGCATCCTTATTCAAACATAATGCAATGAGACATCATCTAAGGATGAAATATCATGTAATTTATCAGAAAACTTGAATTAATTTTCTATGATTTTGTGTTTTGTGCCAGTGGTCACATGCTGGCTGGAAATTAACAAAATAGTCATTTTGATTCAGCAGTGGGTGGCTCAATTCTCTGTTGGAATTCTCTACTAAACAAAAACTCTGGAAGCAGGCCATACACTGCAGACTAACAGTGAAATAATCCTTATCATGCAGATTTGATTGTTATTCCCACTCCAGTCAAAGACTTTTGGATACAGTTTCTCTTTAAGGTCAAGAAAAATATTAAAAACAATAAACATTTTCTCACTAACTGAAGTTTCTATATTTCAAAATTGTTGCTGACTCATATCTCAGAATGACTCAGAAATCTGTCTGCCACCATGGCTCCTCTGTTGAAGTTATAACCGGTAAATGGGAGAACTTTTATGGAAAGTCACCTTATATTTGCTTGCAGCCTCTTGAAATGCAGAGTTATTATGTGACATATAACACTTACATTATTTTAGCAGCGTTTTAAACTGGAATGTACTCAGAAATAAAATGATATCAAGCCAAAGAAGAAAAAGTTTGGATAGGTGGCCAAAAGTCTTCTTTAAACAGATTGGGTTTATAGAGGGCTATATAGGAAATGGAAAATGTGAAGAGTCAGATAAGGCAGTGAATTCAGAGCACATGGCTTATATTCTTGACATTATAGTCAACAAAACATGACGGAAAAGAAAACTAAAAAGTATTAAAGTCAGCAACTGAAGTGAACTTCATGGTCAAGAAGGAGAGAAAATATTTTCTGAAGTTTCGCCAGGATGTTGGGAACATTATGGGTGCAGAAAAAGTCTGGAAAATAGACGTGAAGATTGAACAGCAGTAATCCATCACCTGAAGGACTGAATTGTAAAACAGTGATGCAACAGATGCAGTAAAATCTCTAAAGCTCAGAAGTGTGGAAGCCAACCTTCTACCCATAAGCATTCCAGCAACCAGGGGACTGTATGTGGCTCAGAAATAGGAATATTGAAAGAAATGATTGCACCAAGTACAGACTAGATAAGTGAGTTCAGAAGGACTAGGTCAATACATAACTTTATGCTGTGGAAACTTTGTTGATGACATATTAGCAAGACAAGACATTGATGAGAACGTAGCATAATTTGAGTAGGTATAATCGGCATTAAAAGCTTATTTTAGTGTCCATCAAAATATTGTTATTGAATACAGGAAGTTGAATAGAAAGAAATAGAGGCTAGGAGAAAGCATGGATTTGTTCCTTAATTATCTTTATAAATGGGAAGAGAATGATGTTTTGAAGGGTTGAAGGCAGAATTGTTTTGCAATTGGATTAACAATTAGTGTGGCAGTATTTTTACAAGCTAGAGAAGAATGAATGTTTGTGAAAGTGGTACAGACCATTAAGCAAATGGAACATTGGAAACAGAACAGAGTGTTTGCTTTCATATAAACTGGCATGCCATGGAAAAAAATTGAGTGAAGTAATTCAGTTTTATTGGCTGTGATGGTGAAAGTGTTCAAAAACTATATTCCATCCAAATAGAGAAAGAACTCATCGACTATCGTTTTGAAGTGTTTTCAATTTGGCAGGAATGAGGCACACAATTAGCAAGAATGCTCAGCAGGAAGAAGCATCATGTTCCAACTGTAAAAAAAATCATTTTCGAGCAGTTAGTCAGTTTAACATAAAAACAACTGGAAACAAACCACACATTCTTAAGCAATGGCAGATTCAAGATGCCAAAAAGTCACAAGATCAGGAAAAAAAACCTTTTTTTTGGAGAAATGTAGGTGATTCTGTAAGCAATAACTGGAGTGTCAAACTGAAAATAAATGCATACCTCGCAGAGTTAAAACTTCAACACTGGAGTAGTATTTTTGTATTGTTGGATCAACCAAATGATATAAACAAATTAAATTATAAGCATTCTGCATGAAGTCTTCAAGGAACTCATTAAAAGTAAAAGACCAACTCATAATGAAGCTCAGGTACAACAGAACCAAAATCACAGATCTTCAAATATTTCTTGAGATCATAAGTTAACTGGACAAATCAAGGTGTAACACACCCGGACCCATTCCCCTACATTTACCCCTGACTAATGCATCTAACACTGTGGGCAATTTAGCATGGCCAATTTACCTAACCTGCACATCTTTGGACTGTGGGAGAAAACCAACGCAGACATGGGGAGAATGTGCAAACTCCACGCAGACAGTCACCCAAGGCTGGATTTGAACCCAGGTCCCTGGTGCCGTGAGGCAGCAGTGCCAGCCGCTGTGCCACTGTGCCACCCTCGTGGGTTAATGATTCTTTGAGATGGCCAACATTTGTGCTGGAAAAATTATCCAACTCTTTGAAAAAGCATTTGATCAAATCAAGCAATTGTTGATTGATTCAGAAATCCTAGTATATTATGATGTGTATCTACTGACTATAATTAGCAGAGTTATCAGAATTGTGGCCTGGGGTGACAGTGTGTCATAGCGTCGTAGAGATATACAGCATGGAAACAGAGCCTTCGGTCCAACCAATCCATGCCAACCAGATATCCCAACGCAATCTAGTCCCACCTGCCAACACCCGGCTCATATCCCTCCAAACCCTTCCTATTCATATATCCATCCAAATGCCTCTTAAATGTTGTAATTGTACCAGCCTCCACCACATCCTCTGGCAGCTCATTCCATACATGTACTACCCTATGTGTGAAAAAGTTGCCGCTTAGGTCTCTTTTATATCTTTCCCCTCTCACCCATACGTATGCACTCTCGTCCTGGACTCCCTGACCCCAGGGAAAATACCTTGTCTATTTATCCTATCCATGCCCCTCATAATTTTGTAAACCTCTATAAGGTCACCCCACAGCATCTGATGCTCCAGGGAAAACAGCCCCAGCCTGTTCAGCCTCTCCCTGTAGCTCAAATCATCCAACCCTGGCAGCATCCTTGTAAATCTTTTCTGAACCCTTTCAAGTTTCACATCTTTCCGATAGGAAGGAGACCAGAATTGTACGCAATATTCCAACAGTGGCCTAACCAATGTCCTGTACAGCTGTAATATGACCTCCCAACTCCTGTACTCAATACTCTGACCAATAAAGGAAAGCATACCAAAGGCCTTCTTCACTATCCTATCTACCTGCGACTCCAAGGTCTTGTAAGAACTTAACAAAGAAAAGGATGATCATAGCAAAAACATGACAAGAAAGATGTTATATAGTTGAAATGGATAATGGGATTATGTAGAGAAATCATAAAGTGGTGATTTTGTTCCAAATGAAACCAATTAAAAAATACTTTGAACCATTTTTCAAAAGAAGAGGGCAAACACTGCACAGTCATGCAGGAGAGGAACATTCACATTGACTTAATGCAGAGTGTAGAACACCCTAGACAATAGAATGAGATGACAGCCTGGTCAGGAAGAATGGTCAAAGCTCTCAGAGACTAATGTTATGGAGACTGAGACTTTGGGTGTAGATGTTTAAAATATAAATATAGTGGGGTTGAATACTTGGAAGAAGATATAAAATAATGGGACTAACATAATGGCAATGATACATTAATGTTGTCAGTGTCTCCTGATTATGCTGAGAGCAAACTGGATGCTTGAAAAAGCTTTAACCTAATGTGAAGAGTATATGTGTATACATAAAATGGTCAATAAAGAGTTTTGCAGAAGGTTCCTTGGACTCCAGCTGTATTATTTTGGGAGACTAAACAAAGTTTGACCCTAAACATATGACAAAACAAAGTTCTTATTTTCTGATTTCATTGTATGCATTTGGTTTTTCTATTGTCTGAGTTTGATTAATAGTAAATCAGGCTCACTGGTTCCTCTATTCATATGTTGGAAATATTTATTTAATTTATAACAAATATGATAGTCCTTGCCACATTATTTAATCTATAATTAAACCTTTTCCTGTATTTTGCATTCCTCTCATCCTTTTGTGTTGGCTCATTCCATCCAAGCAAACCTGACTCATATGTCTGCTGTTCAATTCATTCACTATAATACTTGGATTTTTTTCCCTCTGATATAAGCCAAGGTGCTGTCAGAATGCCACAGTAAAATATTTTCCATGAAAATGAAAGCAGAGTGATACATACACAAAAAGATCTAATGTGAGTAACAAAGTTTATTTATTTGCATAATGTGCACAATATTTTGAACCTTAACACCTACTGTGAAGTTTATAATTAACAATGCATGATAAACCTATCTATGCTTTAGAAAGTCAAGTAGTCAGTTTCTGGGCCCTTGATGAGTCTTTTGCTGAACATCTGTTACTGTTTAAAAATGTGTTGCTGGAAAAGCGCAGCAGGTCAGGCAGCATCAAAGGAGCAGGAGAATCGATGTTTCAGGCATAAGCCCTTCTTCAGGAAGGGCTTCAGGAAGGGTTACTGTTTCCCACAATTACAATTCCATAAGTGGTATAGAATTTGCAAACTGGAGTGGTTCTTGAAGAAATGATAGTCCTCAGAATTATACTTGTCGAAAGGTAGAATTAGAAAATAAAACTTGTGGATTAAAATATTTATTGATTATCAAAGATGTTTATTTTACAAATTGTCCTTTTGTTTGAATTGCAACATTTAAGTCAGTGGTTCTAGCTGTAGCTTTTGTCACCTATGAATACAATAATGGTTTGAAGCAAACACAGTAGACACAATGCATATGTGGTAGAGAGGACAGTTACCAAGCAACAATTCGCCAAACAGTTCTGCATTTTCAAACTTCTAATATATCCCTAAGCAATGAAACAATTTGGCTGTATCTGAAGACCCTGGCATATAAGTTGAGAATCAGTTTCCTGACAGCACATCACACCTATACATTCACAATTGGAAATGCTTTCTCTTTCAGAAAGAACAGGTGTTAGAGGCACTGGCAGGAATATGAAAAGACTGTTGCATGGGCAGTGAGTGCTGTGGTGACCTTCACTGGCACAAACACAATTCATTTCAAAGTCTTTGCTCTGGATATATGACCTCTGCTTATTACTATATTGAGAAATGTATTGAATCAGCCAAAAATAATTAGTCCATAATTTAGGGACAGAATCCATGTTACACAGCCCTTTTTTGTCAAGCACTTGGCATTTTGGAATGATTTTTGTGACAGCTGCAATTTACATGCAATATGACTGATTAATGCAGCAGGAAATGTAAACTGTGGGGGACATAATGGCAATCATTACACAGCAGAGGAACTGTTAACACCTCCTAAATTGTCAGTTAAACCTAACTGTGGTGGCATGTGCACTGCGGAGTTTCATTAACAAAACTTTAAAAAGGTGATTACAGGCTAATGTGCATGCAGATATCTCAGTGTATACCATATTCACATAATATAATATGCCACTAGCAATTACACAATAGTAACAAGCATGGTACATGATGAACTTGACAGTCAATGATAATACACTAAAGGGAATAATATTTTACTGTTAAATTTGGGTCATAGTGTGAGTTCTGGGGAGCAACTTAGCTATGTGAATGCTTTGACAAAATACATGACAGAATGAAAAGTTTGAATCTTAATATTTTTGTCCAAATGCAAGTTGTGTTGATTTTTTTGGAGGGCTTTCTGCCAAGGCCTAATGCGATTTCTTGTCCTACCTTGCCAAGTTCATTTCAATAATTGCCTATCATTCTTTTATGGTATCTGTCATGTCTAATTTCTGCTTCATCTTGCCATGTGTCATTTCCTGATCAATTTACCACTCATGGAAACATAGAAAATAAATGCAAAAGTAAGCCATTTCATCTTTCAAGCCTGCACCAGCATTCAATATGATCATGGCTGATCATGCAACTTCAAAGTCCCACACCCGCTTTCTCTCCATACCCCTTGATTCCTTTAGCCACAAGGGCCATATTCAGTTTCCTCCTGAATATATCTGATGACTGGCACAAACAGCTTCCTGTGGGAGAGAATTCCACAGGTTCACAACTCTCTGAGTGAAAAAAAAACTCTTCCTTATCTCAGTCCTGAATGGCTTACCCCTTATTCTTAGATTGTGACCCTAGTCACAGGGCAGCATGGCGGCACAGTGGTTAGCACTGCTGCCTCACAGCGCCAGGGACCTGGGTTCAATTCCCACTTCAGGCGACTGACTGTGTGGAGTTTGCACGTTCTCCCCGTGTCTGCGTGGGTTTCCTCCGGGTGCTCCGGTTTCCTCCCACAGTCCAAAGATGTGCCGGTCAGGTGAATTGGCCGTGCTAAATTGCCCCTAGTGTTAGGTAAGGGGTAAATGTAGGGGTATGGGTGGGTTGCGCTTTGGCGGGTCGGTGTGGACTTGTTGGGCCGAAGGGCCTGTTTCCCCACTGTAAGTAATCTAATCTAATCTAGTTCTGGAGTTTCCCGACATTGGGAGCATTCTTCTCACAACTAGTCTATCTTGTCCCAACAGGATTTCACATGTTTTATAAGATCCCCCATCATTGTTCTAGATTCCAGTTGATCAGTCCAAGCTCTACTGATCCAGTCTTTTATCATACATTAGTCCTGCCATCCCAGGAATCAGTCTGGTGAACCTTTGCTGGAATCCCTCAATACCAAGAATGTCTTTCCTCCGACTAGGAGACCAGAATTACACACAATACTCAAGGTGTGGCCTCATCAAGGCCGTGTATAACTGCAGCAAGACATCCTTACTCTGATACTCCATCCTCCTCCTCTAACCAAAGAAATTGTTTCTGTGCGCCGGATTGGTAAGATGACTAGTTTCTTTATTTTTTTTTAATTTTTCAGGAGTCTTGTTGGGAATTTAGAATACTGAGAATGGAGGTTAGGGCAGTTGAATGTTCCTCTGACAGAATGTGGGAGGTAAGGGTTACCACTAGTGTCCCTGCTGACTGCATCTCTGGGAAGTGCTCCTAACTCCATCTCCTCGAAAATTGCATTAGGGAACTGGAGCTGGAGCTGGATGAACTTTGGATCATTCGGGAGGCAGAGAGGGTTATTGAGAGGAACTAGAGAGAGGTAGTCACACTTCAGGTAAAAGAAGAAAGTAGATGGGTTACTATCGGGGATGGAAAGAGAATTGGCAGGCAGTGCAGGGATCCCCAGTGGTTGTTTCACTCACTAACAAGTATACTGTTTTGGATACTGTTGGGGAGGGGGACAACTTACTAGGGGTAATCAATGGGAAACAGTTCTCTGGCACAGAGGGGAAGGGGGAAGAGGAGCAGAGCATTAGCCACTGGGGACTCCAGAGTTAGAGGGACAGATAGGAGGTTCTGTAGGAATGAGAGAGAATGGTGTATTGCCTGCCAGGTGACAGGGATCGCGAGGTCTTTGACCGTGTTTTCAGGATTCTTAAGGGGGAGGGGGAGCAGCCCCAAATCATGGTCCACATAGGCAGCAATAACATAGGTAGGAAAAAAGATGTGGATTTAGGGCAGAAATTCAGAGAGCTAAGGTGGAAGCTTAGAGCTAGAACAAATAGAGTTGTGATCTCTGGTTTGTTGCCTGTGCTACATTCTATCAAGGTGGGGAATAGGGAAAGAGAGGAGTTGAACACATAGTTACAGGAGTGTGCAGGAGGGAGGTGGTGAATTCCTGGAAATTGGGGGTCTTACTGGAGTAGGTGGGATATCCTCTACAAACAGGATGGTCGTCACCTGAACCAGAGTGATACCAATATCCTGGGAGGAAATTTGCTAATGCTCTTCGTGTGAGTTTAAAATAATTCAGCAGGGGGATGAGAACTAAATTATAGTTCCAGTGTCCAGGAAGTTGCGAGTAGGGAGGTCGAACTAAGGTTTCAAGATCACAAGAAAGCACTGGTACAGACAAAGTTGTTTTGAAGTATGTCTATTTCAATGCCAGCAGCATCAGAATAAGATGGGTGAACTTGCTGCATGGTTGGTACATGGGATTTTGATATTGTGGCCATTTCAGAGGCATGGATAGAGCAGGGTCAGGAAAAGTCATTGTAGGTTCTAGGATTTAGATGTTTCAGTAAGAATAGAGAAAATGTTAAGGGCGGGGGATGGGGAGCGGTGGTGTGGCATTGTTAGTCAAGGAGTATTGAGTACAGGAGTTGGCACGTCATGTTGCGACTGTACAGGACATTGGTTAGGCCACTGTTGGAATATTGCGTGCAATTCTGGTCACCTTCCTATCGGAAAGATGTTGTGAAACTTGAAAGTGTTCAGAAAAGATTTACAAGGATGTTGCCAGGGTAGAAGGATTTGAGCTACAGGGAGAGGCTGAATAGACTGGGGCTGTTTTTCCTAGAGCGTCAGAGGCTGAGAGGGGACCTTGTAAAGGTTTATAAAATCACGAGGGGCATGGATAGGATAAATAGACAAGGTCTTTTCCCTGGGGTGGGGGAGTCCAGAACTAGAGGGCATAGGTTTAGAGTGAGAGGGGAAAATTTTAAAAGAGACCTATAGGGCAACTCTTTTACACAATGGGTGGTACGTGTAGGGAATGAGCTGCCAGAGGAAGTGGTGTAGGCTAGTACAGTTGCAACATTTAAAAGGCATTTGGATGGGTATATGAATAGGAAGGGTTTGGAGGGATATGGGCCAGGTGCTAGCAGGTGAGACTGGATCGGGTTTGGATATTGGGTCGGCATGGACGGATTGGACCAAACGGTCTGTTTCCATGCTGTACATTTCTATGACTCTATGACTCTATGACAGTATTGTGGTTGCAGGAATAATGTTTGAGGACTCGTCTACTGAGGTCACCCTGTTGGGAGTTTTCGATAGGCCTCCAAATAGTTCCAGAGATGTGGATGATAGGATAGCAAAGATGATCCTTGATTGCAGCGAGAGTGACATAGTAGTTGTTATGGGGGTCTTTTATTTTCCATGTATAGACTAGGAATACTATAGTTCAAGTTCTTTGGATGGGTCATTTTTTGTCCATTGTGTGCAAGAGGGCTTCCTGACACAGTATGTAATCAGGGCGAAAGTGAGTACTGCAGATGCTGGAGACTAAAGTCAAGAGTGTGATGCTGGAAAAGCACAGCAAGTTAGGCATCATCCAAGGAGCAGGAAAAGTGATGTTTTGGGTCAAAGCCCTTCATCAAGAATGAGGCTGGGAGCCTCGGGAGTGGAGAGATAAATGGGAGGCGGTGGGTCTGGGGGGAAGATAGCTGAGAGTACAATAGGTGGATGGAGGTGGGGTGAAGGTGTTAGGTCAGAGAAGATGGTGGAGCGGATAGGTGGGCAGGAAGATTGACAGGTGGGACAGGTCATGAGGACAGCTGGAAGTTTGGAACTGGGGTAAGGTGGGATGAGGGGAAATGAGGAAACTGGTGATATCTACATCGATGCCCTGGGGTTGGATGGTCCCGAGACAGAAGCTGAGGCATTCTTCCTCCAGGCGTCGGGTGGTAAAGGAGTGGCAATGGAGGAGGCCAAGAACATGCAGGTCAGAAAGTAAGGAGGCATGAAATACAGGGAAATCTGGCTAGATGGGCACAGATTTGAGTAGCCCATGAGCAGACAGAAGGTGGTACTAGATGGAAAGCATTCAGCCTGGAGCTCAGTGACCAGTGGTGTTCCACAGGGATCTGGGACTTCTGCTCTGTGTTTTTCAAAATGACTTGGATGAGGAAGTGGAAAGGTGGTTAATAAGTTAGCGAATGACACAAAGATTGGTGGGGTGAATAGTGTGAAAGGCTTTTGTAGGTTGCGATGGGACATTGGCAGGATGCAGAACTGGGCTGATAAGTAACAGATGGAGGTCAACCTGAAAAAGTGTGAAGTGATTCATTTTGGAATTTGAATGTAGAATACGGGGTTAAAGACAGGAATCTTGGCAATGTGAAAGAACAGAGGGATCTTGGGGTCATGTCCATAGATCTTTCAAAGTTGCCACCTAGGCTGATCAGGTTGTTAAGAAGGCGTTTAGTGTGTTGGCTTTTATTAATAGGAGATTGAATTTAAGAGCTGCGAGATTATGCTGCAGCCCTATAGAGGCCTAGTTAGACCACACTTAGAATATTGTGTTCAGTTCTGGTTGCTTCATTATAGGAAGACTGTGAAAGCTTTAGACAGGGTGCAGAGGAGATTTATCAGGTTGCTGCCTAGACTGGAGGGAATGTCTTATGAAGAAAGGTTGAAGGAGTTAGGGCTTTGTCTCATCGGTGCGCAGAAGGGTGAGAGGTGACTTGATAGAGCTGTACAAGATGGTGAGAGGCATGGATAGAGTGTATATTCAGAGACTTTTTCCCAGGCGGAAGTGGTTATTAAAATGGGGCAAAATTTTAAGGTGATTGGATGAAGGCTTAAAGGAGATATCAGAGGTTGGTTCTTTATACAGAGAGTGGTGCGTGTGTGGAATGCAATGCCAAATGTGGTAGTAGTGTCAGATACTTTAGGGACACTTAAGCGACTCTTTGATAAGCACATGGATGATAGTGAAATGAAAGAGATGTAGGTTAGTTTAATCTTAGAGTAGACTAAAAAGTTGGCACAACATCAAGGAATGAAATGCCTCTATTGTACAGTACTGTTCTATGTTCAATTTTCAATGTCCCAGGAATTTGAATCCCTCCTTGCACCATCCTTTAAGCCATATATTCATCTTAGCTATCCTGCAATTCCTACTCAGACTAATCATCTTCTGGAGATTATTACTTTTGAGGTCCTATTTCTTAGCTTAACTTCTAACTCCCTGATCCTCTGCAGCCCTTCGGAGACATCCTTAACCCTTGCACCAGGGAGGCAAATCACCATCCTGGACTTTCATTTGCAGCTTCAGAAACACTTATGTATTCCCATTAAAATTGAATCCGTTATCTGTAGCTCAGTAGATATTTGTTGAAATACCAGCAGCCCTGTGCCTGTGGCATCTTTAGCGACACAGGCCTGCACAAGCATTCTGAAGTAGTCTAGCCCAGTCAGGGACAAAGTCTGAACATGTTGGAGAAAGAGAGGTCTGAGTTGCCGCTTTGGAGGGTTGAAACCTTCTCCAGGTTGTGAAGAGGTTTTCAGCAATGCAGAAAGAAGGTACGGTCTCAACTCCCACCAAGGATCATGCTCTGCCACTCTCACGATTGCATGAAACAATATCCCTCACTGCTCTCCCTCATTTACTCCTCCCAACAACTTCCCACACCCCGTGCTGTCTCCTCAGTCTGTCAGTTATACCTCACCAGATTTCCCTCACATCTATCAGCACTGACATCAGTGTCATCCACTACTGCCTCACTTATTTCCCTCTTCTTTCACATTACAAGACAAGACAGTCTATAACAGTACAGAGAAAACCCATAGGAATAGAGGGGTACCTGACATCTGAATCTTCATCCACTTAAAAGAGAGAATCTTGACCTGTGGGGTTGTCAAAATATCCATATTCCACCATAGAGTCATAGAGTCATAAAGATGTACAACATGGAAACAGACCCTTTGGTCCAACTGTCCATGCTGACCAGATATCCCAATCCAATCTAGTCCCACCTGCCAGCACCTGGCCCATATCCCTCCAAACCCTTCCTATTCATATACCAATCCAAATGCCTCTTAAATGTTGCAATTGTACCAGCCTCCACCACTTCCTCTGGCAGCTCATTCCATACATGTACCACCCTCTGCGTGAAAAAGTTTCCCCTTAGGTCTCTTTTATATCTTTCCCCTCTCACCCTAAACCTATGTCCTCTAGTTCTGGACTCACCCACCCCAGAGATAAGACTCTGTCTATTTATCCTATCCATGCCCTTCATTATTTTGTAAACCTCTATAAAGTCCTCCCTTAGCCTCCGAGACTCCAGGGAAAACAGCCCCAGCCTGTTCAGCCTCTCCCTGTAGCTCAGATCCTTCAACCCTGGCAACATCCTTGTAAATCTTTTCTGAACCCTTTCAAGTTTCACAACATCATTCCAATAGGAAGGAGACCAGAATTGCACGCAAAATTCCAACAGTGGCCTAATCAATGTGCTGTACAGCCGCAACATGACCTCCCAACTCCTGTAGTCAATACTCTGACCAATAAAGGAAAGCATACCAAACGTCTCCTTCACTATCCTATCTAGCTGCGACTCCACTTTCAAGGAGCTATGAACTTGCACTCCAAGGTCTCTTTGTTCAGCAACACTCCCTGAGATCTCACCATTAAGTGTATAACCAAATGATTAAGTACCAAACTTCCTTCTCTAAAAACTCTCGCATTAACCCTATTGTTATTTCAATCATTACATAGGACATCTAACCGCTAGATACAACACTTTCTCGCTCTCTTTTGTCTTTCAGGTTCTGCTACCCTTTTAATGACCTCTGCGAAGAAAGGTTGGACCCACACAGAACCAGCTGAAACAAAGTGTACTGAGACTTTGAAGGAGACAGCCGCAATGCTATCTCCTGCAAACTCTACCAACTTACATACTGGTGGGAGCACAGACAGGATAAGAAAACAATCTGGTGAGCACTTCACTGCTATAGTTACACAGTGAGGTTGAGAAAGACAAGGCCAAAGTATGAACATGTTGGAGAAGGACAGATTTGGGGTTGCCACTTTGGAGGGTTGGAATCTCCTCCAGGGTGTGAAGGAGTTGTCAGCAATGCAAAGAAATGTACTGTCAGGCTGCTGGCACTCAGAGGACTACTAGAGGAGACTACCTGCTCAATCCAGGCTGGGGATTACCCTGTGGCATCAGCAATCAGGGACTACATCCAAATATACAGGGAGGATAGCAGTAGTAGATAAGCAGATGGGACACAATGGCCCTCATTATCCAGAAGCTGCAGAAGTGTGGCAAATCATGTCATCTGTCTGCCTCCATGGAGAGGTTGCAATTGTTATGGAGAGCTCGGCCCAGCAACCTCAGGGGTCACAGGAGATGTACACTCACCAGCAACAGCATTGGCCTGACCCAATTGCTTTCAGGGCCGAAGACAAGATGACAGTGAAAGCAGGAAATCTGACCTCCGTCCATGTTACCCCAGCTCACAAGGAGATAGACAGTGCCAGGCAACAGCTAGTTTGAGGTGAAATCACACAGACCTGTGTGCACTTTCCACTCAGGACACTGCAAAAGTGGCCAGGTACTCTACCTCCATCTTGTTGACCTATCCGACCCTGGAAAGTTCCAATCTAAGGAGAATCAAGTTGTCTCTGGCAGATCTTGTCTATACACAAGTACCTCACAAGTCACCCCATCAAAAACCAGGAACAATGGATTCCACGACAGGACAGTCTCCCTCATACCAGCTTTGAAATCAGGGAGTACACAGCGATGTAATGAGAGAGATGGAAAATGAGGGCGCTTTAGTGGCACAGGTGAAAAATGCTCATACATCACTCTCAGTTTCTACATAATTGTTCCTGGTGTTAATTTGCTTGTGTTTTTAACCCTCTCTGTGTTGGTGCACAATACATTTTTACACCATCCAGCAGTATTTCATGGCCACAATCAAGGATCCATGAATGGGTGGGGTCTGCTGCATTATTCAGAAGCAGGAGGAACAATACATACACATGACATTGGGTCATGGCAAGATCTTTGTCCTCCTTCATTCAAAATGCCCAATGTTTGGCTCTCTCTGTCCACAAACATCGAAGAGTCAGCCAGCAGTGGCTGTGCCAAGGCGTTGTAACATACAGAGAAGGTTGATGCTGTAGGAAGATAAGGTACTAGGCAGTCTGCGTGCTTGTGTGCTGTACATTCCACAGGACTGTGAGCAATGTTCTTTTTCCTTGAAGAGCTCCTTGCTTGGAGTTTGTAGGTAAAGTCAGCTACACTTGGAATGTGTTTGCAGCCATTCTGCTTTCCATTGCGTATTTTTGATTTCCAGCATGATGTCAAATGACAGAATGTTCCTTTGCCCAGTGGTTTCGGCCTCATCCTAAACATAGTGGTGAGTCCCAAACAGTCATATCCGTTCTTGATAGCCTATCCTGACAACCCTGCTCCCAAATCCACATTTCCGTAAGTCCCAACTTGACCCATCTACATGGGCCAACATCTGTCTGCCTTCCTCTCCGCCCCTGGCATATGGGGTGACCAGGTGTGACCATTCTCCCCTTATCTTTAATCAACATCAATGAACTGCCATTAGACATGCCTGACCAACCCCATGATTTCTGTCTGCTCCTCAGCTGATGATATGTGATTTCCTCCTGACTGTTGCTGCTGGCTTTATAGGACAGACCGTTGCCCATTTTCTGGACAGCAGTTGGACAGATTTCTGATTGAAAGAATCCCACACTGACAATTGACCTTGGCCATTTCCTGGTCGTGTGTGGGCTGTTCCCAGAAATGACAGTAGTAGGAACCCCTGATCAAGAGTGGCATCCCTTGTTTAGACTGAGGACTAGACCAACATGGGAATGTGGCATATAAGTGTGCAGTTTGTTTGCAGCACAGGCAAGTGACATGTGCTGTAGTTGCTAATCTGGTCTACCAGTGTACTGTACAGCAAGAAGTTCCTTCAATTTGGTAAATGCAAAATGCTCCTAACATCAAAATATGCTGGACCTCTGATGTAATTCTGCCACAAATCTCACCATAACCAGGCAGCATGGTGGCACAGTGGTTAGCACTGCTGCGTCACAGCGCTAGGGACCTGGGCTGGATTCCACCCATGGGCCACTGTCTGTGGGGATTTTGCACATTCTCCCTGGGTTTATGTGGGTTTTCGCCGTGGGTCTGATTTCCTCCCACAATCCAAAGGTGTGCAGGTTAGGCGGTTTGGCCATGCTAAATCACCCATAGTGTTCAGGGATGTGTAGGTCAGGTGCATTAGCCATGGGAGATGCAGGGATAGGTTGGGTCTGGGTGGGATATATTTCGGAGGGTTGGTGTGGACATATTGGGTTGAATATTCTGTTTCCATACTGTAGGAATTCTATGAACCCATGTTGTTTAGGCCCATACAAGATTCTGCCCATGGTGTACTATGATCTTTGCCCTTGTCCTCTCCTTTCTTTGGCTCTTCTTACAATGATACAGACCTTTCCTGTCTTTTCACTTTAGCTGGTTTAAATTTCGCTCCATACCCTTTTGTTATAATTTGGATATAATGTGGATAATTAACCAGAGTTAGATAGCACAGTAATAAAAGCAAAGTACTATGGGTGCAGGAAATCTTAGACAAACACAGAGAATGCTGGGAAACTCAGCAGGTCTGACAGCATCTACGGAGAGAGTAAAGCAGTTAACTTTTTGAGTCTAATATGACTCTACTTCACAGTAAATTGGTTTTAAGGTGGTTGGTGGAGAAAATTTTACATTTATTCTTAGGCAAGTTAATTTTAGTGAAAACTTGAACAATAATCTAATGAGTGCAATTTGAGCATTTTTTATGTTGGTTTCCCAAGTGTGCTCTTAATTGAAATTCTATTCCATGATTCAATGATAAAGGGAGAAAAATAGCAATTTAGCATAAACATTTAAGAAATTTAGGTTGAAATTTCCAAAGGTTCATCCACCAATGGTAGAGTGTTTCAAATTTAGTGGAAAGATGGAAGGCCAGAATTCAATGACTGAAAGCTATGAACTGGGTTTGGATCTGGGAATGCTGAAGAGACAGGGGACACCCTGTAACTGGAAGAAGTCAACTATGTTCCCAAATCCAACTTCCTGGGTTGCACTACTGACCTCACTATCGGAAAAGGAAGTGAACTGGTGTGATCTTGCAATGTACAAAATTCTTAGAGGGCTTGATAGATGCTGAAAGCAGCTTTGGAAAATCCAGAACAAGAAGACATGGTCTAAGGTAAAGACTCATTCATTTACAACTGAGATAGGGTGAAATTATTTCACCTATAGGGTTCTCAGGCTCCTGAATTCTCTATCATAGAGTGTTACAGACCTTCAGCTATTGAGTCAATTCAGGATAGAGAGTGATAGAGGTTTGGATATTATGGGAAATAAAATATTTAGGTATAAGGATGAGGTGGGAAATTTGAGGTAGACCTGTCATGATCTTATTGAATGGCAGAGTAGGCTTGAGAGGCTGAATGTTTCCAATTTCTTCAATTCTTATTTTCTATTTAACTATCCTGGCCAGCTCCTTAAGCTCCTTCACCTTATTTCTGTATTTGGATTGCCAATTTTACTACCTGAGATTTATGTTTTCTTAATTTTCCACAAATTACTTAATTACTTTGATTTTCTCCACATCTGTTATCTGTCATTTCAATTATCAATTATGTAGTCAATGCATATGAACTGATTCACTTTTATCCATCCTATCAGTCCAAAATGTACTACCTTTACTTCACACTGCATCCTGTTACATTTATCGTTAGAAATGTAGATTGATCCTTCATTCTCTAAATCATTATGAGCCTAGCTTTCACTTTCACCATATTGTTATCACTATTCACAATTTCGCTCTGCTTAGTCATCACCTAGTTGTTGCTTATTATCCAGTCCAATGGTATCACTATAACAAAAGTCAACAAAACTGTTTCTGAGTCCATCAATTACCAAATTGATTGGTTTAATTAGCTATACATAATTCATTGTGTTTGAGCATTTTTGAGTTATCAAAGATGATATTACAGTTAAATTCATTTGCATATGTTAAATGCTGGGTCTCTTTGCAATACAAATGTTCCTTGTGTCATATGGAAAAGCTCTTGACATTTAAATATTCCACTTGCTTTCAAGATATTAAAAATTGGTTTAATTGCAAATTAACTCAACTTCAAATTAAAATTATACAGCTGGTCTCATTAATAATCTATGAACTCCAAAGCTATAGCATCAAAAATTTTCTGATTTTAATAACAATAAACTCTTTTACATTATCATGGAAATGATCAATAGTTAATGATTAAAATACCAGTGACTAAATACCACCACCGTGATCCATTTCATTATGCTGTATATTGTATAGTCTACCTCTAATATCAATGCAAACAATTTTTAGAACTCACTCATCAGATTACCATGAAATAGTTCAACCAATTAAAGTATATGTTAAAAAATAGCAATTTTTTTAAGCAAGGATTTCAATTTGGTTAATCAGCTTCCTTTCTTTCTTGCAGTGTTTTAGTTTTGCTAAAATTTATATTCTCAAAAACCTGTGTTTGCTTTTGTTGGAGACCTGCCATCAGATTGACAGCAGAGGAATTGATTTTGAACAACTGGATGGCTTGGGTAGAGAGTTAATGTTGTCAAAACATAATAATGTCAATCTCTTCCTCTATTCATTGCCTTTATCTCACTTTTAGGCCAATGTCCAAAATAGTAGCAATAGCATGTGACATCACACACAACACATCAATCATAAATCAAAAAATAAATTGTTGTCTGGTTGTTGACCTTGTCTTGATCAGCCAAAATACATTTACTGTTAAATTAATTGTCTAGAGTGCAAGTATCTAATATTGTAGATGCACGAGTTCTTCTACGAATCCAGAGGCACAAATCTCTAACTCCTAACTTCTTTGAGCATGACTTCACTTCTGAGATTTGACCTCTTTCAGTGTCATTTATCTGTGCAATTTATAAGACGTTGATGAAGTCAGTGTGTCAGAACTGAATGAATCTTTTCTCTAAATAGTTATAAAGCTGTATTGGTTACACGTTGATTCCTAAATGATATTCGGATGAAATATGGGGAAGAAAGATAGAATGGACTGAACTCTTTTCACTTGGCTCACTGAACTGCTAGAATTCACTGTCTTACAAAACAGAAAGACAGTGCTTCTGGATAGTCTCAGACCCCACTTTTCAAAGAGTGCAATCTTAAGTATCTCATGAGCCTTTGATTAAGTCATAGCAGCCTTTCTGCTGTTTGTGAAAGGCAGGTAAAACAATGCTGTGGCCCTTATTGGCCTATTGCAACTTGTCATCTGTTTAGGTTGTCTCATTTAGGATGCCTTCTGGAACCAAGATAATGATTACTTGAATTTGTCACAAAGAAATATGACTACTGTCACCATCTGAAATCACACCATGTTCCATTTAGATTGCATGGCTCTTTCTAACACTAGACTGATGTATCCAGGCAAGAGGAATAGGTATGTATTCTCCTTCATGTCTTTACCCAGCAGTTCAGCTTGGCTGACCCTGGTAAGCCTCAGTATAACTACACTTGCTTGCCTAGAAATGTTTGGATACAAAATCCTAGTCCCTCTCTGCGACTTTAGTTAATGTGATTTGTACTCTCAGATATTCATAGCTACAATCAGTTGGCCTGCTTCAAAGTTCAAAAAGTATCTTAAACTCCTTCAGAGTTATGATCCAACATTGTAACAGTAACCTAAAGAAAGAAAACAATCAAATTTATATTATGCCTTTGGAGAAGCGAAGTCACAGGTAGATAAGATAGTGAAGAAGGCTTTTGGTAAGCTTGCCTTTGTTGGTCAGTGCATTGAGTATACAGGACATTGGTTAGGTCACTTTTGGAATATGGCATGCAATTCTGGTCTCTCTGCTATAGGAAGGATTTTGTGAAACTTGGAAGGGTTCAGAAAAGATTTACAAGTATGCTGTCAGGTTTAGAGGTTTTGTGCTATAGGAAGAGGCTAAACAGGCTGTAGTTATTTTTCCTGGAGCATTGGAGCATATGAGAGGTGACCTTATAGAGGTTTATAAAATCATGAAGAGCATGCATAGGGTGAATAGCCAAGGCCTTTTCCCTGGGATGGGGGAGTCCAGAACTGGAAGGCATAGGTTAAGGGTGAGAGAGGAAAGATTTAAAAGGGACCTAAGGGGCATTTTTTTTTACACACAGGTTGATGGATGTATGGAATGACCTGCCAGAGGAAGTGGTGGAGGCTGGTACAATAACAACATTTGAAAGGCATCTGAATGGGTATACAAATAGGAGGGTTTAAAGAGACATGGGCTACATGCTAGCAAATGGGACTAGATTAATTTTAGGATATCTGGTGGCATGGATGAGTTGGACTGAAGGATATGTTTCTATTCTGTGCAGCTCTATGACTCTATAACTCTAAGTACTGAAATAAATTAATTGGCACTTCAGACAGGAAATAGGCCTTATAGTAGTGTGAAAAAATAGATGTAGAATTTGTTCAAGCCAAGAGCCATTTCAATAAAAGCGATATGTGTTTGAAATATTAGTGCAGAGATTGTGCCTTCAGTAACTGATGTCATTGCAATGTTAGCAGCATCAATATTGATGCTGGTATTTAGGAAGGTTATGTTGACTCTAGGATGTATAGTCTTGAAATGATTATAATGTAGGGGACACAAACTGCTCAGCTGAATGTTACAACTGAGGTTGGAAGAATGTTGTTCACTCTTCTAGTTCCACTCCTCCACTAGTCTAACAAATTTTAAATTTTACCAAGTTAGTTATATGACCAATTAGAGAGATTCAGACTGTGCCAGGTTTAATTATGAAGAACAAGTCTGCCTGCTTTCTTTAGTCAATGACAAATAACTAGTTTATTATCAAAAACAAAGATACAAAAATTATTGACATAGTGGTTTTATTATGCATGTAATATGTATTTTACACACACATATATATACACATAATTACTGTCTTCAGGAAAAGACAGAAAAGAAAACAGACTTGACTGCAGATAATGACTTTCTGAAAAAGGAACTGTGATGAATTAGTTAAAAATAAATTGAACTATTCATGAAGGCAAAAGGATAAAGGTTAGAATATTCTGTGGTCTATTGCTCTCTTGTCCTGCACATGTGGTCAAGTCACTAAGCATGGTTGTCTTTGAAGGCTTGCAAATACAGTTTTAACAGGAGGCACAATCTTGAGGTGTTCTTTAAATCACTCTTCAAAAGATCAAAAAAGTTTACCCTGAACTCAACAAGAGGGTTTTCATTTTCAGAAATAAGCGAGATCAGCTGGACAGCCTATGCTTAGCAAGCAGTCCTCCAGCTCTGTTTTTAATAGGCTTCCCTCCAGTAGAACCAAATAAAATTACCTCTACAAGTCAGTCACTGTTCAGAACAGCCCCAGCAAGGATCTACAGCAAAACAAACAGTTATCATGAGTCATGTGATTTATAGAAAACCATATTTTTTAAAAAATCTGCAATGCCCACGGTGAAATTTGAAGACTTCTTTTAAAGAAACAACTCCAGGCATTTCCACAAAAATTTGAAATAAATCTCTCTTCTAGACTCTTTCAAACCTTATGTCCTCCAAGAAAGATTAAATGTAAAGTATTTTCATAAAGCATTGAATTAACAGTACTTGCTTTGTTTAATTCTTTTTGATATACGATAGAATTGGTTTTGTTTAAATCATGAAATCTTGTGGTGTATTTCTAACAATTAATTACTGCTTGTTTGAATTTCTTCTTAAACTATCACAGTCTTTAACAGGGTGGTTACATAGAGTCATAGAGATGTACAGCATGGAAACAGACCCTTCGGTCCAACCCGTCCATGCTGACCAGATATCCCAACCCAATCTTGACCCACCTGCCAGCAACCGGCCCAAATCCGTCCAAGTTCTTCCTATTCATATACCCATCCAAATGCCTTTTAAATGTTGCAATTGTGCCAGCCTCCACCACTTCCTCTGGCAGCTCATTCCCTACACGTACCACTCTCTGCATGAAAATGTTGCCCCTTAGGTCCCTTTTATATATTTCCCCTCTCACCATAAACTTATGCCCTCTAGTTCTGGACTGCCCCACCCCAGGGAAAATACTTTGTCTATTTATCCTATCCATGCCCCTCATAATTTTGTAAACCTCTATATGGCCACTCCTCAGCATCTGACTGTTCATGGAAAACAGCCCCAGCCTGTTCAACCTCTCCCTATAGCTCAAATACTCCAACCCTGGCAACATCCTTGTAAATCTTTTCTGAACCCTTTCAAGTTTTACAACATCTTTCCGATAGGAAGGAGACCAGACTTGCATGCAATATTCCAACATTGGCCTAACCAATGTCCTGTACAGCCACAACATGACCTCCCGACTCCTGTACTCAATACTCTGACCAATAATGGAAAGCATACCAAATGCCTTCTTCACTCTCCTATCTACCTGTGACTCCACTTTCAGGGAGCTATGAACCTGCACTCCAAGGTTTTTAAAGGAGTTCCTTGGAAGAATTGATAGAATTAATTGATATTGGGCAGAATGCACTTCTTGAAACATTGAGGCCTATCAGCTTTTCCAGGGAACTCTTTTAAGGTAACAACTATTATTTTCAAAGTTAAAAATAGACATGCTAAAATAATAAATTTGCCTTCCTCAGCGAAACTGCTCTCAATATTTAGCAGGCTGTAAATGTAAGTTGTATAGAATTAATTAAGAAGGCAGGAGAAAAGGAAGGTAGCTGAGATTTATTTAAAAGAGATAGATACCGTGGCTAACAAAAAAATGACTCATGGATCAGTTCTTGTTTCAATATGTCTGTTGTTGGCAGATAACTCTGGCAATATAGATGTACAAAGATGAAATCTCAACTGTCTAAACAGACATGTAGCAAGATAGTTATTTTGACACTTCAATTTACTGGTATATTTAGCAAATAATTTTGTTTATTGCTTTAAGTACAATTGTTTTATATCTTTAAAATTACACTTGCATTAACTTTACAACTATCTCACAGTTTTATACATTGCAGTTGAAACATGGATTCTCAACATGGGTTTGCTCTTCTCTGCAAGATTAGAATTTATTGTATAAAATACATAACTCAATGGTGACAGCAACATGGAATTGACAGATTGTTAATACCTTGTGTCAGTAAAACAAAGGATAACTAAAGTTCCTCAGCAGAATGTCCACACAAAGGAATGTGTGCTACCTTGAGGACCTAAAAAGCTTTGCATGGCTTCAAAAAGCATAAAATAACTATATTTTTCACTTAGCATAATACAGACTATTTTAGTAAAATATTACAAACATGAAAATTAATTCAGAAGTAAAAACACAACTAAACTCAGTCGTCTTTCATCTAATTGTACGCAGAATAGCTAACCGACATATGACTGTAATATGATTAATGAGACATTTTAAAGGTATCAATCAAATTCTGATGTTTGTAAGAATGCAAAGCCAGCTCTCTTATTGTAACCCTGCAGGCACTTTAAATGGATTGAAAGCCTTTAATTCTTCAATTACATTTGAAGTAGGCACAGCTATAAAGATAGAACAGGAAAGCCCAAGTTAGAGAGCTTTATCACTGAGTTTTATTAAAAATTCCTAACTGCAGATGATTGAGGCATATGATGATTTTTGAACAAAATCATTTTTATCTGTAGATATGTCTATTTTATAACTTTTTTCTTAAAAATCTTGAGGTTGTCCTTACAAATTTAATTATTGAATATCAAGGATTTAACGGAAGTATTTTCTAAACAGCTGGATAGCATCCTCTTACTAAATAGACCTGTCTGGATCCATCCACAATAGACAGATGTTGCTCATATGTAGTCTTCTAGCATAGTACATTATGTAGCCGTGTCTACCTCTATGCTGTTAAAAATGTGCTGCAGAGCAGCAATTACTTTTATAGTGCTTAACAAATCTGTACTGGGAAACAATTGTTGTACACATATCCCAAGTTCCAAGTGTTAACAAATCACATCAGAATCTCAATTTGGTACAGGCCAAGAGACAATGCATTCCTTTTCCTTACCTTATTGTTAAGTTAGTATATAAAAACATATAAATTGTATATAATTATAACATTTCACTTGATGCTATCAATATTTTATTCATTAATCATTCACAGATTCCTATTATCAATGATGAATTCCATGAGTATAGCACTAGTTCTGTTATGAGCAATGTGATATAGTGTTTTGTTTCAGTTTCACATAGGCTTTGAAAGGCTTCAGCTCTTTGTTTAGTTTATACAAATTCTGAATTACGGTAAATAAATATTAAAGTGATGTTAATATACCATGGTGAAAGAAACAGATTTAAAGTATCTGTGGATACAATTTATCAATCAGTATTTATTTAGCTCTATTAATCATGAAAGGTAGGTACAATTGCTTGAAAAAGAAAAACTATAAATTATGCATGCACATTTGGCATTCTGTAGCACACCTTTAGGCAAAAGACCTCTTGTTATCAGCTGGGTGTTCTCAGATTTAAAATATGAGCTGACAGCTTGTTTTTAACTGTGCAACGCCAATCACAGTTGGGCACAGAACCTAATTGATTCCATGGAGAACCACAAAGTAGTTACATCCCATTGCAAAGTAGTTCCATTGGATGCCCATATAAAGGTGCATTGTTAATGATGTTAAAAAAAACGCGAACTGCTTTCTGAGTTCTGGAGAATCATAGCAGATGTTGTTTCAAACAAAGAAAAGAAAACACTTGTATTTATTTATTAAATGTCTTGCCACTTCTCAGCACAGGTCAGAAAATGTATAATTTTTTTGTGTGTAGAAAGCACAAACTCAAGTAATTACAAGTAAAGTTTATATCAGTGGATAAGCTTTCTATATGAAAATGGGTGATTAATTGACAACTCTTTCTTGATAAGATTTTCAAATCCAAACAAACAAAGCTAACCGAGTAATTTCAGGACAGTAAACATGTCAATACCCCTAGTTGCATCATAATTGTCAATCCCCATAGTCTCCAATTCAGTTCTTACCTTTATCTAAAAGATAATGGCCTACATATTCTGATGCCCAAAGAGTCTTTGAAGAAACACAGACTGGAATTGTATGTCAGGAATATGCAAAATCCTCAATGCAGCAGACTCAAAGTTGCCAAAGAATTTGGATGTTCTGATGGGCAATTCCTTCACATGTAGACCCCTCTGGAAATGTTTTTTCAAGAAAGAAACTTCAGAAGGTTCTACCTCAACTAAGTTTAATATTTACCCAGGAAATAATAGAGGATTAAAAACTTACTATCACTCCAGTGTACCTGTTAACTCTGACCACACAACTCATCACTGATGTCCCTGTCAACAAATCTCCCTGACAGAATTATTTGCCACCGTTGACCAGACACCCCTTCACTAGCCTGAATGCTCTCCTCTATGTATCCAACAACCATTCCCACCTGTTTTACTCAACATATATTCCTGATGAAGGGCTTTTGCCCGAAACATCGATTTGCCTGTTCCTCCGATGCTGCCTGATCTGCTGTGCTTTTCCGGCACCACTCTGATCTTAGCTCTGGTTTCCAGCATCTGCAGTCCTCACTTTTGCCTTACTCAACATCCATGCTGCTGGAGCCAATGTCCTCTTAATCCCTGACATATCCTAAAAACTCACCCATCCATCTGGCACCCTGACATCCAGCACACCCGGCTCTTTACTAAACTCATCAATCTGGCACTCTACCCATCTTTCATGTTACTGATCTCACCCACTTAGCACACTGTCCCTTCACCAAATAGGCACTCGAATCCTTGCCAGTTTTCAACATAAGCCTACATTTAAGTTATACAGGAGCCATTTATATGAACTGCCAATATTACTTGCTGTGTTGCTTGACAATTAAATTGCAGAACAACATAGCTCAGTGGTGTTATCGTTGGACTGTTAATCCAGAGGCCCAGGTAATGTTCTGGAGACCCGGGTCTGAATCATGCCATGACAGATGGTGGTATAACTAATAGATTCAATATAAAAAAAATCTAGAATTAAGAGTTCAATGATGACCATCAGTCCATTGTCGATTTTCAGGAAAAATCCATGTGGGTCACTATTGTCCTTTAGAGAAGGAAACTACCCATCCATACTTGGTCTGGCCTCTGTATGATTCTGGGCAATTAGAGATGGCCAATAAATGCTGGCCCAGCCAGCAACCCGGTCATCGTGTGAATGAATAAAATGAAAATTGCACACTGACTTCTGCAAAATGAAGGCGGTTTCTACATAACTGTTTATTGCTGTACTTATGGATTCCTAGATTGGTTTCTGACAGAAAGTTCCTATCTGGAAATCTCTCAAGGAGAAGGCATATACAAGTAAAATCTTATTGGGACCTGAATGGTATGAGCATCAGCCGAGAAACATGGTGGAGTCATGGGAGAATTCAGTAATCAACATTGGGAGCAACTAGCTGTAACTTTTAACTCAGTTCCAGGCATATAGACAAGATTCTCACTTGGCAGCAGCGAGTTGCCTATAAAAGGGGAGTATTGCTTGTTAGTGATTTTATGAACTGTACATTTCAGCTCATCAATATGCAGCTTCCTGTCCTGCATTCACCACAAGCAATCTCGATGCCACAAATTCTCAACATAGAGCTCAGAACAAGCAACGTCAGATCACCGCTGACCATAAAAAGCCTCCATGTGTCCTGGGGGAGGGAACATGCCCCCAGGCAGAGCCCAGTGCATATTGTGTTCACTGGATGTGTTCACCCTGCCATCACTTGCTGTTAATTAGTTGCTAACCACAATTGTGAAATGGCTAGATAATATCGGGGGGTTGGAGTCAGTGTCAGTTTGATGCGGGGATGGGGAATGCACCCACTGGTGTTAGGGTATCAGAGTGTGAGAAAAAAATGAAGAATGCATTTGCAAGCTGCAGCTACATTAATTTGCAAATGTTTCATTAAACATTAAATATGGGCGGCACGGTGGCACAGTGGTTAGCACTGCTGCCTCACAGCGCCAGGGACCTGGGTTCAATTCCCGCCTCAGGCGACTGACTGTGTGGAGTTTGTGCGTTCTCCCCGTGTCTGTGTGGGTTTCCTCCGGGTGCTCCGGTTTCCTCCCACAGTCACAAAGATGTGCCGGTCAGGTGAATTGGCCATGCTAAATTGCCCGTAGTGTTAGGTAAGGAGTATATGTAGGGGTGTGGGTGGGTTGCGCTTTGGCGCGTCAGTATGGACTTGTTGGGCCGAAGGGCCTGTTTCCACACTGTAAGTAATCTAATCTAATAAAGTTGGGGAGAATGTGACATAATGTTTAGCATTGCTGCCTCACAGCACAAGGGACCCAGGTTTGATTTCACTCTCGGGCGATTGTCTACGTGGGTTTCCTCTGGGTGCTCCCACAGACCAAAGATGTGCAGGCTAGGTGGATTGTCCATGCCAAATTGTCCATTGTGTCCAGGGATGTACAGGCTAGGTGGATTAGCCACAGGAAATGCAGGGTTATAGAGTTGGGAGGCGGGGTGGTGAGGGTCTGGGTGGGCTGCCCTTTGGAGGGTTGATGGGCTAAATAGCCTGCTTCTACGCTGTCAGGATTCTATGATTTGCAATGCACATAGAGTGAAAATGCTTCATGTTCAACTGTTGATTAATTTGCACCATCTGGCAACTCATTGGCATCTCCCTGATGCTGAAGTTAACAGCAAAGACTTAAGAAAAGGCAATTGCTGGCTAAAAGCAGCCTATATAGCTTGTGTAACTTCCAAGGGTGCTGTGAGAGGCAGGGATGATCATCTTCTGCCACGTGAGCATTATGATGGACTCTGCTGAACCTATGGTAAGTTACAGGTTTAATATGGATCTTGGATGTGGCAAGGTCAAAGTGTAACAGGCATTCCCTTCATGAGATAATAAGACTTAGGAGCAGAAGTAGGCTGTTTGGTACATTGGTACATTGAAAATACATCACCACTCAACAGGATCATGGCTGGTATGTTAATCCTCAACGCTACCTTCTGCCTTTTCCTGATAACCCTTGAGCTAATTAAGAATCTATTTATCTCAGTCTTGAAAGTACTTAATAACCAACCACCCTAGCCTTCATCAGTAAAGATTTGCATGTTTCACTATTTGTGCTGGTATAATCACTGAATACATTTAAACAAGAATAGGTAAATTATAAATATCAATGGACATTATGATAGAGCAGAAAATTGACTTTAAGATTTATGATTATCTATTATCATATAGAATGGCAGATCAGACTCATGGTTGGAAGACCCACTCTTGATCTTATTTTTCTATGTTTCTATGTTTTCGAATAACATAGAGTCATAGAGATGTACAGCATGGAAACCGTCCCTTCGGTCCAAATCGTCCATGCCGACCAGATATCCCAATCCAATCTAATCCCACCTGCCAACACCCGACCAATATCCCTCCAAACCCTTCCTATTCATATACCCATCCAAATGCCTCTTAAATGTCTTAATTGCACCAGCCTCCACCACTTCCTCTGGCAGCTCATTCCATACGTGTACCACTCTCTGTGTGAAAAAGTTGCCCCTTAGGTTTCTTTTACATCATTGCCTTCTCACCCTAAACCTATGCCCTCTAGTTCTAGACTCCCCGGCCCAGGGAAAAGACTTTGTCTATTTATCCTATCCATGTCCCTCATGTAAACCTCTATAAGGTCACCCCTCAGCTTCCGACGCTCCAGAGAAAACAGCCCCAGCCTGTTCAGCCTCTCCAAATAGCTCAAATCCTCCAACCCTGGCAACATCCTTGTAAATCTTTTCTGAACCCTTTCAAGTTTCACAACATCTTTCTGATAGGAAAGAGACCAGAATTGCACGCAATATTCCAACAGTGGCCTAACCAATGTCCTGTACAGCCGCAACATGACGTGCCAACTCCTGTACTCGATACTCTGACCAATAAAAGAAAGCATACCAAATGCCTTCTTCACTCTCCTATCTACCTGTGACTCCACTTTCAAGGAGCTATGAACCTACACTCCAAGGTCTCTTTGTACAGCAACACTCCCTAGGACCTTACCATTAAGTGAATAAGTCCTGATAAGATTTCCTTTCCCAACATGAAGCACCTCACATTTATCTGAATTAAACTCCATCTGCCACTTCTCAGCCCATTGGCCCATCTGGTCAAGATCCTGTTGTAATCTAAGGTAACCTTTGTCGCTGTCCACTACACCTCCAATTTTGGTGTCATCTGCAAACCTACTAACTGTACCTTTTATGCTCACATCCAAATGATTTACGTAAATGACAAAAAGTAGAGGACCCAGTACCGATCCTTGTGGCACTCCACTGGTCACAGGCCTCCAGTCTGAAACACAACTCTCCACCACCACCCTGTGTCTTCTACCTTTGAGGAGAAAGTGAGGACTGCAGATGCTGGAGATCAGAGCTGAAAATGTGTTGCTGGAAAAGCGCAGCAGGTCAGGCAGCATCCAAGGAGCAGGAGAATCGATGTTTCGGGCATGAGCCCTTCTTCAGGAATGAGGAAAGTGTGTCCAGCAGGCAAAGATAAAAGGTAGGGAGGAGGGACCTCCTCCCTACCTTTTATCTTTGCCTGCTGGACACACTTCCCTCATTCCTGAAGAAGGGCTCATGCCCGAAACATCGATTCTTCTACCTTTGATACAGTTCTGTATCCAAATGGCTAGTTCTTTCTGTATTCCGTGAGATCTAACCTTGCTAACTAGTCTCCCATGGGGTACCTTGTCAAACATCTTACTTAAGTATATATAGATCACATCTACTGCTCTGCCCTCATCAATCTTCTTTGTTACTTCTTCAAAAAACTCAATCAAGTTTGTTAAACATGATTTCCCACGCACAAAGCCATGTTGACTATGCCTAATCAGTGGGTAATCCAAGATGGAGGGTAGGAAAAATTTCTGGCTGTAACAGCTGCTCCTATTTCGAGGTATTTTAGATAACATTCTAACAGCTTTGGTTTAAAAGTTCACTTCAAGAGAAAGCAACATATTGGTAAGATCACACTTGAGATACAAAACTGCAGGAATATTTGTGGATAGCTTCCTTAATGCACTGAAAGCATTATCTGAACCCTGCAACTGTGAAAACTTACAAGAGCTCATTTGTGAGCAAATCATCAACTTCCTCAGTCAAAATAAGATCTAACTCTAGAATTAGCAGTCTAAATAGCAGTGAATGCAGAGTCCAGAAAATTGTTCATTAAATATTATAGAGCAAAACTTCCATATAATGCTGGACATTCTACAGGAAGTGTTAACTACTTAAAGCAGATTAGCGTAGTCAACCAGAGGAGACAGATCTCTCATCTGATAAACATAATATTTACGACAATTTCAATGTGAAATCCTAAACAATCTAATGTTACAACATCTTGTCATAAATGTGGTTCCGAATTAGTGAGGACAAAATTGTCCAGCCTTGCATCAACAATGTTAGGCCGTACCAAGCTAGAGTCTAATGAGTGACCTATATAAACTCATCATAACCTCCCTGCTCTTGTATTCTATATCAACATTAATGAAGCTGAGAAAGCTGTCTGCCATGCTAAGAGCTCTCTATACTATCACATACTGATGGATACTGATGCACTGTCTGTTCCTGCACAATTTTTAGAATACTGTCCTTTATTTCATACCATCTCCATATAATTTGTATGAAAGTGCTATCACCTCACACATGTCCTCATTGAAATGTTGCCCTACACACCAAAATCTCGATAATTAAAACAAGATTAGGAAAAGCAAGAGTTCCCATGACAACCACTAGGGAATTCCTCAACAAACTTATTTTCAGCCGAAAAAAGACCCATTTACCATTATTCTCTTTTTCCTATCTCTCAGCCAGTCTTGTATTCGTCATGTTGTTACTATCCCTTTAATTCTATAAATGACCTATAACTTTCCTCACAAATCTTTTGTGTGACACTGCATCAAACACCCTTTGGAAATCCATGTACAGTACATCAACAGCTGTGTGTTCATCATCTCTGTTCCCACTTCAAGTCTTCATCAAGTTAGTTAAGTGTATCTCAATGGGAGAAGATTATGTATTCATTATGGGTTCATTATGTATTGCACTTCGCACAACCGTACATGACTTCAAAGTGCTGTCTTTGTAAATTCTTGTTTATGCTGATGTTAAAGATTTGGCTACAAAATCTATCAGTATCAACATATGAACAATCACACAAACATGAATGGGAGCAGAAGTATACCATTTGACCCCTTTACCCTATTCTGCCACTCAATAAGATCATGACTAATCTGTGTGTTTCAAATTCCACATTCCTGCCTACCCCAATTAACCCCTCATTCTCCTTCCTAACAAAAATCTATCCACCTCTGTCTTATAAATTTTCACTGACCTAGTCTCCACTGACTTCTGAGACAGAGTTCTGCGACCTCTGAGAGAAATAAATTCTCTTATCTCTGTTCTGAAAGGGTGACCCTAATTTTTAAACAGTGCTTCCTAGTTCTGAACTAACATGCAAGTGGAAACATTTTTTTCACATTCACCTTGTCAAGACTATTGAGCAAGTCAACTCTTCAAGCAAGTCATGCCCCACTGTTTTAAACTCATGTGGAAACAAGCCCAGCCTGTCTCATCTATCCTCATAAGACAATCCAAGCATTGATCCCATTAACCTCCCCTGAGCTGCCTCCAATCCATTTATATCCTTCTTAAATAGGAGACCAATACTGAACAATGTAGAGTCACCATGCCTTACAGCATAATCCTTACTTTTATTTGTAATCATGTACTAGACCAAGTCAAGCATATTTCTCAGCCCTTTCTTATATCTGGGAGTTTCTTTCTTAAAGATAGAGATGACATTTTCAGGACACGGTTGACTACATCAGATGGATATAACATTCCAAAACTGCCATTCTGTCACCTTCATAATGCATCTGTCTGCAATTAGCTAGATTCCAACTTTTTGGGTTCTCCCAATGGCTTTGTATAGATGTTGGTCAAGATTTTCTTTTATTTAAACTATGCACATGGCTATAGATTAGCTATGCTGTTTGCTTCCTTGCATAACTTGTGTTTCCAATCCATTTTCTGCTGGCTCACTTCAAGGTGAAGAGATGG
This sequence comes from Hemiscyllium ocellatum, assembly GCF_020745735.1. Classification (NCBI taxonomy): domain Eukaryota; kingdom Metazoa; phylum Chordata; class Chondrichthyes; order Orectolobiformes; family Hemiscylliidae; genus Hemiscyllium; species Hemiscyllium ocellatum. The sequence continues at coordinate 44,853,147 of NC_083407.1, read as the reverse complement.
ACTTAGGGATCTGTAATTTCCAGCAGTTGCATTAAATATCATCAACAGAGTAGATTCCCTTCCAAGCTTCACGCTCAATGTCAGGTTTTGACAATAAGCTCACTGAAACTCTTTTGTCCATGCTAGTTCTGGGATTACTCTGTTGGAATACAGAGGTGTTCCTGCTTCTTAATTGATGAAGATATTTGGGATGCAGGCAAATTCTTAGCCATCCATTGGCTTGCTATCACACAGTGATGAAATGTACCCAATCTATAAGTTACATAACTCTACAATTACTTTACTTTTGTTCATTTCTTGGAGCTCTATCTCAAACTTTCATTTCAGTTTTATCAGTACTTTATTTTGGAGATAAATAATTTGTTTCTTCTCTGAATTAATAGCAATGGGTTACTCAAAGTCATTAAAACATCCAACCATCCCATCAACCACTCTGGTTACATTCAGATCAGATCTTTCTTGCTTGCAGTCAGGGAATGTTTTTCAATGGGTACTTTTAAACTTCATAGCACCTCTTTCATCTCATGGTTTACTATTATCAGTGACAATTTTTCACAACTGTTCAAGCCCAGCATAATAGGACAATATCTTTCTGAGATATAGAGCATGCAGGTAATGCTTTTTACTTTTAGTGTCCCTCATATTTGGGTGATACCTACTTGTCAAATCTCAGTTACATATATACTCAGTATTCAGAGGATCTTTCTTCGAGAAAGTTTTTTTGGTGTAGACTGAGAAGAATGATTTTATTTTGTTTTTTGATAGCAGACATTTCATGCTGTTGTATGCTTCCTATGACTACTGCGTTCCCAAAATTCATCTTCCAGGTTGTGAATTTTTTTTTGGTTTCCTTTCTTTTTTACTTACCCTGATTCTCTGCCTCTGGTAAATCCTTTATTTTCTTTCTTTGCCCAGCACATTATTTCCAAAAGATTGGACTTTCCACAAGCTCTGCAGCTCGACCTGCACGTGAAACATTTCCTTCTGACTATGGATTTTTTTTAATATACATTTGCAGGATCTGGATTGATAGTCTAGTACTAGTACCACTGGCTATTGCCTCTCCTCATGCGGATGTCCACACACTAGTACAGTTTTTTCTCTAAATTTGGTGTGTATTCTTTTGTTGTTGGTTCACTGAACAAACTCTATGTTCTTTCCCTTACAGGACAACCAGCCACTTCGACAGTCAACATCTTTATCTGTCCACTTCTGGCTTCATGTGTTCTGGCAGCATCTGTTGCCCTTGATATTGTGACCTTGTCTTTTCCAGACAACACTTCTTAAACATCAAGGTGTGCAGAACGCCCAGATTATAGTCTTGCATTCCTTTCCTTGAATTTACATTAGTTGGTTTCATTTCTCAGACTTGTTCAGCGATTGCCAGCAGACTGACCAGGTCCTGCCTCAAGCTTCAAGACCCCTATTTGTGGATCTGATGATTTAACGTTGAAAAAGGATGTGTGCTGAAGTTCTTTAAAATTATGGCTGGATTTTACTGTCATTCCCATTCATTTACCAGCTAGTTAACAAATTTAAACATCTTTATCTTGGCCATAAAGGAAAGTAACTGACCCTGAACTTTTCAGTTGTCCCTTTTAGAACACTGCTAAGTATTAAACTGCTCTTTTGATTATATCTCTGAGATGCCTCTTCTACATCATCAGTCTTCATTTCATTATAGTTTAGAGCTATGCATTCATTAATACTGAAGCAATCATATCATTTCACACAATTTATTCAGTTCTGCCCCTCTTTGGTACTAATTCCAGTTGATTTTTCTCTATCAAATTCTGCATCCATTTGTTGGTAATGTGGCTTCAGTCAGATACATGCTGCCAACTTATTACATCTTGTCAATCTCAGAACTTAAAAGTAATAGCACTTTTAAATAAAAACGCTGGAGCTTCATCGAATACTTTGCAAGATTCTTCTTAGTAAACCAAGAGTTGGTTACCCATATGTACATGCTACCACGTAAGTCTCTAAAGAGCCCACTGATTGCTGAGAGCAGTGAGCTCCCAAAAAAATTTATGGCAAAACTCAACATTGACAAATGTGTCAAAGAATGACAGAAAGGCTTGAGACCTGACAGAAGATGTGTGGGAAGAGAAGAAATCTGAAGTTCCAAAGCAGAAGCTCAAGTTGCATCAAGAGATGGCCTGTGGGAGCCTTGTCTCATTTAACATTATAATGTCCAGGCTTCAGCCATGGCCAGGTCGAAAAGTCCCATCATGGGCATGTGGAATTTACAGCCCTTACAAGACAATGCACAAATTCCCATCCTCCTTCATTTCTGGAAAAATGCACATTCTATTGTAAGGGTTAAAGACTTTTGAAATGGAGGAAACCAAACATAACTCACTTCCCCCATTTCCATGGCATTATTGTAGTAGTCCACCAGAGATACCATAGCTGCCTGCAGATCCACTAGAGAATTTATTAACAAAAATGTGTAGATATTGAAATTCTTTCTGTATTTGCTGAAAGAAATTTTTTAACAAAATGTGATTGTCAGTATGCCATTAAGAAAAGTGAATCCAACCTAGGAACAGGGCTTAGGATTTTGGATTAGGACTCTCTGTCAGATTTTATTGAACATCCTGACCTTGAAATGCATTGAGAATAGTCATCCAGTAACCATTTTCCTTGGCTTGAACAATTAATGGCTAGAGGGCAAGTTCATCATTCAGCTGAGAATGGCAAGTGGCCTCACAAATCTGCAATGTTTATAGGAGACACTCCAACTGGAAGAAATCTGCAGCCTGTTGTCACATATAAGGGAGACAGAGGGCACCTCTATCCTGACACATCTTGCCAGCAACCCTAAAATGTTTCAATTTTAAAAATGGCAACAGCAATTAGGCCACCACTGTGGAGGGGAGCCCCTCCAAATGGCAAACTGCATCTGAAGTCAATGCCAGGTGTGTGGGTGGGCCTCAGAGCTTGTCTGGATAAGTGCTGATGCAATTTACAGGCATCTGGCCTAGTTCCTGCTAAGGGAAGAGGAGACAACTAGTAGGAAGCAATGAAATGCAATATATTTGGACTTTTAGAAGATGTGCTATGCATACAGCAGGTAATCAGGAAAACAAATAGAATGTCATGGCTTATTGTGAAGGGAAGTGAATGCAAGTGTAGGGTGGCTATGCTTCAATTATACAGGGCATTGGTGAGGTTGCGTCTGAACTATAAAGTACAGTACTGGTCACTTTACTTCGAGAAGGATGTTAATGAATTGGAAGCTATTCAAAAAAGGCTAACAAGACCAACACTTGGAATGTACTGATGATCTTATGAGAAAAGGCTAGTCAGGGTAGGCCTGTAACCTCTAGAACTTAGAAGAGTCAGTGGCGACTTATTTGCAATATATAAGATCATTAAGGGACCTTATGGGGTGGATGTTGAAAACATGTTAACTCTTGTGGGAGAATCAAGAACTAGGGGTCATAGTTGAAAAATAAGGAAGCACCCATTTAAAACAAGATAAGGAATCATTTTTTTCTTTCAGAGAGTTCTGAGCCTTTGGAATTCCCTTCCTCAAAAGTTAGTGAGTGCAGAATATTTAAATATTTTTAAAGCAGAGACAAGTAATTCTTAGTTGGCAAGGTGATGAAAAATTGCATTTAAGTGCATTTAAGTCGTCATTGGACAAGCATATGGATGTACATGGAATAGTGTAGGTTAGATGGGCTTCAGATTGGTATGACTGGCCGGCGCAACATCGAGGACCGAAGGGCCTGTATTGTTGAGGAAGTAGGGTTAAAGTTAAAACCTGATCAGCTATAATCTATTTGAATGGCGGAGCAGGCTCAAAAGGCTGAGTGGCCTACTCTTATTTCTTACCTGTATGTTTGTGAGGCTATTTAATAAAAAAGAGCCCATTGTGTTAGAGGAAATCTATTAGCATGGATTGAGGAATGGCTAAAAAAAGACAGATGAGGTAGGCATTTTCAGGATGACAACCAGTAACTAACAGAGTACCACAGGGATCTGTGCTGGGGCCTCAATTATTTACAATATATACTAATGATGTGGATGGGTAAAGTGGATGTACTATAGTGTAATTCACAGATGTCACAAAAATAGTTGGGAAAGCAGATGTTGAGGATGATTTCAAAAGTCATCGTATGGATATAGATATGATATGTGATGGAATAGAATGTGAGGCTACATGAGATTAGAACTTTGGTAGGAAGAATGGAGGAATTGAATATTCCTAAAATGAAGTGAGACTACAGAAAACTCCAGTACAGAGACATTTGGGAGCTCTCGTGCATAAATCTTGGAAAGCTATTACACAAGTTCAGCAGGTAGTAGGGAAAGCAATTGGAATGTTGGCTTTTATTTCAAAGGAATGAGGTATAAAAATAAGGAGATCTTGCAAAAACCGCACAAAGCACTTGTCACAGCACAGCTAGAATGCTATGAACATTTTTGGGTCCCTGACTGGCATTGAAGGCAATCCAGAGAAGGTTTACTAGGTTGATACCAGATAAGAAGGAGTTGTCTTATGAGGAGAGTTGAGCAGATTGAACCTGTATTCATTGGTGTTTAAAAGGATGAGAGGCAACCTTGGTAAACATAGAAGATTCTTAGGAGACTTGACCAAGCAGATGTGGAATGGTGATTTCCCTTTATGGGAGCATTTAGGACTAGAGGGCATTATCTCAGCAATCACCCATTTAAGACAGTGATGAAGAAGAATTTTTTCTTTCTGAAAATAGTGAATCAATGGTACTCTCCAACACGGAAGGCTGTAAAAATTGGGTCATTAAGTATATTCAAAGCTGAGATAGCTTGTTACGCAGTGAGGGACTCGCAGGCTATGGGGAAAAGGCAGGAAAATGGAGTTGAGGATTATCAGTGCAAGTATGATCTCATTGAATGGCAGAACATACTCTGTGGACTGAATGTCCTACTTCTGCTCTGACTTTGTGTGGTAATCCTGACCCCAATTCTGCCTCCAAGTAAATGTCCTTCGGGGGCACAATAGTCTTGACAAACTCTCCAGCACCATAATTATCCCCATTGGTTGTGGGTGTTGGGGACTTGAAACTCCTACATTTATGGGGAATAATTCAATCTCTGTACATTGAATTACTGACTTTACAAAGCATACTGATGTCTTTCAACAGTGGAATGTGTGTGCTACAATGAGAATTAGAAAAATGTTTTGGAAGATTTTTCTGGATTAATGTACAACAGATGAATTGTCAGTACTGAAGCAGATCATAAGTCTTTCAAAATGAACTAAAGGTTTTTGGATGGTTGTAACATTCAGTACGTAATGCAATTGATTTTAACTGCACTGTGAAAGTAATGGAAACAAGCAATATGTGTATAAAGAGAGTGAAAAAAAGCAACTAAAAACTGTAATCCAAAGAACTGCGAGTCAGATTTAAAAAGTAGTATGCTTAGCAAACACAAGAAGCAAATGGAGTCATAAAAGAATGTTTAGGGGATATATTGGGTAAAATGTTATGGAGGATCAGGAAGTGGCAGATGCACTAAATGAATTCTTCACATCAGTCTTCACACTGAAGATTGTACAAATTCCAGCCCCAGTCATCTTGGGTCAGGAATTCATAACATGTGTAGAGATCAGTGGAGCATATGTTATGCAGAGTCTCAATGAATTAATGGGGTTATTTTTGGTGTCAGTAATTGTTACAGCAAATTTGTGCCAATTTGAAAAATAACAGACTTGTTGTTAATGTTCCTTTAGACAACATTCATTTCAATTCACAATTTCTCAGATGGTTTTACTCAACGGTAAACATTTGCAGCTAGTGAAATAGTAATGTGGCCAATTGTAAGCTGGAAGATCAAACTAAAACAAAGTGTCATTTTCTAAAATACTAAATAATTATACACTATCAGCTCTGTTTGACAAACTTTCTTCAGGTTTAAGTTGATATGAAACCAATAAGTGTTCAGTTATGCTCCACACATTCTGCATTCAAAATAGAACAGAGTAGAAAATTGAAATGTGGTCAGCACCAAATTTGTGCAGCTCATATGTAACTGGTGCAAGAAGTCAATCTTAAAATTAGGAGTTTAGTGACAATTTTTATATCCTCCAATTTCCTGGTAACCCAGAAAAATGAACTTAATGTTTTCTTCATATCTTTACCTTAACTAGTGTAAAATGGGTTTTAGTTAGTCAGAAACCTGTTTTAGATCTCTTCTGATTTTTATTTCACTTGAAGTCAGTGCACATAAAACTCAAAAGATGTAAAACATGCTGCTGACTTGCTATCACCCTTTCTACTATATCACAGAAAGTCATAATCTACCCCCAGTGTGCATTATGCTCAGTGTTTATAGATAATAGCTGCCAGGTGATGAATAAAATACAGGTGGAAATTATGAGTAAGTAAATGCAATGAGCAATTTTGAGACCATGTCTGTTGTGCTTTATTTCAGTTTTTTTTTGCTGGACGTCAAGTTAGATTTTGAAATATGATTTTAAATTTAAATTTAAGTGTGCACCGATAGATGAGCTCTCACTTGGAGGCAGACGACAGCTCAGGTTTGAAGTGTGGAGATGATCCGAGTGACCATGATTGTTCAGGCAATGAGCCGGAAATAGTTGTGTAAGTCTGCAAGACTAAAAAGGGAAAAGTTCCTAGGATCTTTTAAAATTGACCTTCACTAGTTCTTTTTAGCCTCATTGTTTACATCTCAGTTTGTGTGTTTAGTAGATGCCCTACCCTGGTGAATCCCTGGAGTCGTATAGGACGCCACCTTTATATACTGTGCTCCATTGTCTGATGTGTGCCACCATCAACTTCAGTGAGGACAATTCTATTAAGACTTTGCGACATCACTGCTTGCTTGTTGCACATACAGGGTGTTTACTGTGTAAGCTGCTGGCACATAATACAAGTATGAGATTAATATTACATGTTGCCATACATCAAGATGCATTCCCCCTTAACTGAGAATTTCTGATCAGGAAGAAAGTTCCTGGTTGTGTGACTATATTAACAGAGAAGGCAAGGAAAGGTAATTCATGGATGCTGTAGTGAGTGAGCATAAGGCAAACAAGTGAGCCGCCTTACAATAAAACCTGATCTAATCCATGAGCACTATGTGTCCTTGTAGTAACCTTTCATTGCTAATTGCTGGTCAGCCCTGAAGTACAGGTCTGTGCTTTCTAAGCACTCTGGAACTAAATTGGAGAAGTGCTATCAGGATTTTGAGTGGTTGGCAAATATCAGTTGCAATGTCTATGGCAGTAGGGTGCATGCAGCTAGTGCCCAAGGATTGGGCTTATGATTGTGTTGCTGGATGACCAATACGGAGACTTTTCACAGCCAATGATAAGCTGAAGTCAGCAAATACCACATCGAGATGTCTCGTGTCTAGTTTGCTTGTGGCCGGTGTTAAGAAAGGAAGCTGCATATTAATGAGGTGAGATGGCAGTTAATAATTATTCAACAAGCAATAATCACACTTGATTGGCAATTTGCTGCTGCCTAGTGAGAGTCTCGCCTTGACACTCAGGACGTACTTAAGAAATGCAGTGAGTTGCTTCCAATGTCAAGATAGGCCTCACCAGACCTCTGGCACCATTCTGCCACATGCTTACTCTAGCCCTCATTGTTCAAGCCTATTGTATCTGTATAGTTTTTGAAAACTGCTACCAATTAGTCTCACAGTCATGATCTTTCTTCAAAGCCTTACAATTTTTTTTTGAATTAGTATTAGAATTAGGTTTATTATCACATGTATAAAATACTGTGAAAGATGTTTTTACATGAGTAAAAGGCAAAGCGTCATCATGTTCCAGCACCATCTTGAAAAGCTGATGATAAAGCAAGATTTTCCTGCAATAGAGTTCATCCCTCCTTCTTCTTCTTGCTATCTTCTGCTACTCCTCCGTTTGCTGCCTGCCATTGGCCAGACTCTCTGTAACGGGGTCTGGGGTCTCAGTTATGGGCTTGCCTCCTCTGTCGTTGCCATTCCTGCAATCACCGCGCTGAGCTAGAGCCATGGGGCTGGTCTCATACCTCTCCGATACTCCTCCAGAAGCTGTTGCTAGTCATCAGTTGCCAGGGTCCGGGCTCTGGGCTCCTCCACCAACAAAGTTGATGCAACCTCAAAGCCAGAGCTGGCCATGGATCTGGGGCTGCACAGGTGCCAGCTTTGAATGACACAGAAAGACAGATAAACTTTGCTATCACCGATTGCCGGGATGAGCCACCACTGTTGCCACGTATTTATTGAAGGTTATATTTGAATCTATTTCTATTACTTACAGTGTCTCTCACTGGCAAAGTAATGGCATGGCAATCACAAATCTGCATGGCTCTCAGTACACGGGCATAGCTGACACTGTCATCCACATGCAATCCCACTGGCTCATTCTAGTAGTTGTTTAATCATCAGGCCTTTAGCTACATCCCATCTAATCACTTTCTCTGAATCACTGCTAATTGCTGACGTTGTAGACCTGTATTTTGTTATGGTCCTGTAGGAGAATATCACAAATAAGTGAGCAATCAGACAATATCAAAGTTGAGCTTTTATTCCCTTTAGCAAAAGGGAACACAAACAAACTGAGCGGAGGCTGTGATTTGTCCTGAAAATGCAAAGCAAATGCTGGCACCTTGACACTCCATCACATTTCTGACTCTTCTAAACTGCTGAGGATGCAGGCCTAGCCAGTTTATCCTTTCCTCTCAAATCAGTCTATTCTTCCAGGTCTCGTAACATTCCTTGAACTGTATCCAATGCATCATCATCTTTCAGTAAGTACGGTCACCAGTTTTGTACATAATGCTCCAGATCTGGTCTCACCAATGCCTTGTATAACTGAAACGTAACCTCTTACTCTTGTATTCAGTTCCCCTCACTATAAGTCAAAACATTCTGTTAGCTTTCTTGATAGCTTGTGGTATCTGCTTACCAAACCTCTGAAATTCATACACTAGGACACCCAGATTTTTCTACAACCTCCCACCATTCAGAGAACATGTTTCTTGTTTATTTTTTTTCTCTGTCAAAATAGATAATTTTACTCATTCTCGTATTGTGCTCCATTTTCCAATTCTTTGCACATTCACTTAACCTACCAAATCCCTTTATCAACTTTTTTATATCCTCTTCACAACACAATTTCCAATCTATCTTGTGTCACAACAAATTTAACTACCATACTTTTGATCCCTTTATCCAAATCATTTTGATAAATTAAGAAAAAAATGATATCCCAGCTCTGTGGCACAACACTGATGACAGTTTGAAAAAGATCTATTTATTCCTATTCTGTGTTTCCTGTTAGCCAGCCAATCTTATACCCATGCTGATATATTACCTCTAACCACCATGCGTTTTATTTTCTGTGATAACCTTTGATGTAGCACCTTAACAAATGCTCTGGAAATCTAAGTACAATGCATTCACTTGTTCCTCTTTATCCACAGTGAAAGTTATTTCTTTAAACAATTCCAATAAATTAGTTAAACATGGTTTCTCTTTGATAAACCATGTTGGCTTGGGCTGATTACCCTGAACTTCAAGTACCCTGTTATTACATTTTTAATAACAGCTTCTAACAGTCTGCCTAACATAAGGGATAAGTAGCTAACTGTGAGCTGATAACTCATATCATCTGTTGAGCCTTTTGCCCTGTTATGTGGCTGTTTCCCTCCTGCAACAAGACTGAGATGGGATTAAATGGAGATAAAATTGTACAGCACAGCCATTATATTTAGAGTAGGAGGTATGCCAATTGAATGAGTCATAATAGTGTCAGGGGTGAGAGTGAATATTGTATCCAACGGTACAAATGGTAGAGCATGAGCCTTGTTGGGTGGGTACAGCAACAGAGATTGACTGAGTGTAAAATATTGGACAGAAGACTGTGACATTTACATTGGCAAAGTTGTAGTTCTTCCTACATTGCTGTACATTCCTCCAGACAACTGAGAGTGCTGTAACCTGGGTGGTAATCTCAGACTTCGCTGGCATGGTCTTGCATTGTGGTTTCCACTGTTATTCCTGAGGGAAGAGAAATTCTCACCTTCACACATCACATCTAACAGGACCGCCAGGTACCTGCCTTAACAATAGAATGCCGATTTCTCCCTGACTGCCATACCCTGGGAAAATGTCAGGAACCAAGCAGGCCAGCCCTGGACAACTGTATGCAACTGGGTGCATAACAAACTTTTAAAGATTGTGCAGGCTCAAGGGACATCAGTGAATTCTGAGATATCTACTGATTATTTCCAGGAGCTAAATGTGGTAACATAGGTCTTGAATCTGATGCAAGTGAGACCGTAGGAACAAGGCAGGAATTTAATGAACAAGTTTGGTGAGCTATGGCCAGAAAAGGCACTAGACCTCACAGTGGAACCTTCCAAAACTCTTGACATACTTGGGCTTGGGCAGAAACATATGGTGTTGTATTCACCTTAAGCTTATCCAAAATCCAGCCAAAACAGAAAGCTCCTTTGCTCAAGTTGGCTGCTTCCTTTTCAACTTTCTCAATGGTTGTCTTACCAATTCAATCTTAAATGAGATGGCCAGTTATGTAGATTTATCAGAGTTAAAATGCCCAATCACAACAATGTTGATATGTGTCCTTTTGAAGGGCTTATGCCCGAAACGTTAAATTTCCTATTCCTTGGATGCTGCCTAACCTGCTGTGCTTCAACCAGCAACACATTTTCAGCTCTGATCTCCAGCATCTGCAGACCTCATTTTTTACCCCATGTGTCCTTTAATGCCTATTTTTAAGTTGGTGCAAATTTGTACCGTAATGGAAGTACAAACCTCCCTTTGATTTATTTGGAGACTTGGTACATGTTCTGAAATATGAAGTACTAAAAAACACATGTACTGGATCAAGTCAACAAAGTCAGCTCTTTCTTACCTTGTATGAGTTCTATTTCTGACATAGCCATGACTTTTTTAGAACTTAGCTTGACTCAGTCTGATGTGCACATCATTTCAAAGAACTACACATGGCCTTTATAGTTAGTTTTCTAAATTTAGCTTATCACAATTTTTCTTGCTTCTCTCCAAGACTTTGTGGGAATGGTTGCATTGTGGTAACATTACTGGAACTAGTAATTATATTTCCTAGATTAATGTCCAGGGAATATATGTTCAAATCCCACCATGACAGATGGCGATATTTAAATTCAATTCAATCCGAAATTTTAAAAAAAGCTTTTATAACAACAACTATATAACCACAGTCATTTATCGGGATCAGCCAATTGGGTCACTCATGACCTTTCAGGACCAGCATCAATCATTCTTATCCTGTTTGATTTACATGTGTCTCCAGAGCCACTGAAATGTGATCAACTCCTAACTGACCTTTAACTTGCCAAGGAAGCCAATCGGTTCAATGGCAATTAAGGATGGGACACAAATGCCGTTACCCCATGTAAGAATTGCAACAGAAAATGACGATCTTCTTCATCTACACCATATACTTGGATTTTATTAGCTATGTTGACTGATCTTTTGTGTACCTTTTATAGAACAGTTTCTGTCTCACTTTAAGGCCAAGAGGTAGTCATCATAATTTGTGCCATCCAAAGTGTGTTTTGAATGTTGTCCAGAAGAGAAGGTTTCTCATCAAACAATATGCTCCTGTATCCAGTTCTGGCATCAGGTTTGCTGCAAACCTTTGCCCCTGCCAGTGCTGCTGTGATCTCTTCCAGTGCTGGAATTGAGTATTATTTCCTCTTTATGGCTTAATTAAGATCTTTGGGCTCCAGGCAGTCATTTGGCTTTCTCTCACAAGAATGGAATTTACTAGCTTGTCAGTCCAGCAATCACTTTTTTTTTAAACAGCTGGTGTCATATTTTGTTATGGCTTACATAAACCTCCACAGTCCTTGCCATGAGGTATGTTGGCAGCACCTCAGAACAGGAATTGGAGGAGGATAAGGAGCTGAAGGAAGGGAGGAGGTAACACACACAGCCCCTTTTTAGTTAAGCTATTTGACTGCAGCATGAATAGAAGTAATCCCAATTCCCCATTCAAATCAGGCCAGCACTTTACTATGCCTCTAAGACTAATCACATAAGAATATAAAAAGAAGGAATAGGCAATTTAGCCCCTCAAGCTAGCTCCACCATTTACTTTGATTGTGGCTGATCTCATCTTGGCCTCAACTTCTCTTTCCGCCTGCTCTCTATAACTCTTCAACACATTGTCACTTGAAGAATCTCTTAGCTGCAATGTTGAAATAAAAAAAGCCACTGAAAAATCAACACTCCAAATTGACTTAAGCAATGATACCATCCATTACTCCACATAAAATCAACTAATCACCTTCAGAAATTCTCTTAGTACCTCTAACAGATGCACAGTGTCATTATTTGTGAATATGAGAGTAACAAAGAATATTTCATGTGGTTACTGTATTCTTGCTCTTGCATCTCCATCTCTTCCACTAATCTCTGGCCAACTGGCAGTTTTTGAGTATCCAAAAGTCTAAAGACACGAAAGCATGTTTGCACCTAAAGGTGAAGGGAAATCCAAGAGTAACTTGCTTCTACTATCTATGCTTCTGTTTCAGAAGGCGTTATGGCATGAATGTGTGATGGGCTGAGATATGGTGAATTACGTATGAGCATGCCATCATCATTGACAGTTCCATCTCTGTTGCTAGCTTCTTCTCAGCGCTTCAAATATGGCAAACACTGTCAACACCAGTAGGAAGATGTACAGCCATTGCTGTTCCCTGCTGTTTATCTCCAACTGCCTATATACCACCTTGTACTGCAATATAGAGGAATATATGTAATTCATTGTTTGGATCATGTGGCTGACATGGTTGAAAAACCGGCAGTATATGAAAATCGTGAGGTTTCTAAATGTGTCCAGTGCATGAGAAGCCACGTGTATCAGGTAGAAGTGGTAACTGATGCTGATCATTCATGAGTGAGTGATTGAAATATGGAGAATTGCATGAAGTGTAAGGCTGGTGATGCAGTTGATGAGATGTGGCATTCGAAATTGCTGACCTTCACTACTTGAAATACTGTATCCAGATCTTAAGGGCTTGGCTCCTGGCACTGATCTGTATGACTATCTATTTTCACCGACTTTTGCAATATCTGTTTGGAGAACCTCCCTGTGGGCTGAAGGTGTCTCTTCTCCTGTTCAACATCTACAGCAAGTCCAACACAGCTGTATTGGTGAATCTGGATCATGCACTCTTCCCTGTCATGCCATAGTCATACTTTTTGTAGGTCAGATAGTCTTTCTCAGACACAATCAGCTCTGTTCCATTCAAAATGTACCTCTGTTTTACACAGTGCAGGCTGGTTTTAATTAATGTGGCCGAATACACTTTACTTAGGTGTTCAGCCATGCAACGACATACTTAACACTGGCTGCATTGTGCAATTTTGAAAATGAGTAGACAGCATGAAGTGCTTATATTTCCTGCATTGGAAGCAATGGGTATGCGTTTATCACACATTGTGCTCCCTGCATTCATATCAGGATGTGTCAAGTTCTGCTGTGCATAATTTTATAATTCTTTCTTTGATGTATTGAGTCCATAACAGTGGAAGGACAAAAGTGTTTACAATGCAATTTTGCACAAATTGATGCAAGGTAAGCATTGTATTAGATATTTGAAATGACTTTGAGAAATTCATAAAGATTATGTTGAATAAATATTCACTTTATATGATACACATAATACACTGCTTAGTGTACAGCATAACATCATCATCGATCAAAATAACTTCAACCAAAATTTTAATTAGAGTGTATAGCCTCTACTGGTTTGTTAGGACAAATTAAACATCATAATGTAAATCGTGATCCTTTTATGCAAATATTGAAATGTTAGACTACTGTACCTGATATTGTACCAAGCAAATGACAAGGATGTTCAAATCAGGATCTGCAAGCAGTTGGATATGAATCTTTGATAAGTTCAAATATTAGATGAGAATAAAATGCATAGCAAATCTCAAGTACAAGTTCAGTTTTATACAGAATCGTGAAGCATATTAAATGCTTACCTCTCATTTCCCCATGTGATCCACTCACATATTTTACCTCATTTGAGAGTAATAAAGAAGTAATTTCAATATTTGAATATGCATTGAGATTAAACTATTCCTCACAGTATCAGCATCATAAAATAATAGGAATGGAAAACAATCCAGGAAATCAAATTCTGGTTTATCCTACCTGGGAAAGTACAATGGAGCAGATTTAATTTATATAGAATGGGACATCTGACCTCCTCTGGGTGAAAGTTCCAGCCCAGTGAGCAGTTGATCAATCTACAGTCCCAGCAGTGCCTGATCAAGTGGTGACCTCTGCTGGGATTGTAAGTTGTTCCTGAAGGGGAGGAGCTGTGGAGATGAGATTTCAGATAAATCAGGGATTTTGCATGGGTCTGCCTGGCAGACCCCAGTAAGAGAGAGAGGAGGATGGCAAACAGTTTTTTAGAGATCAGGGAAGAGGGTAAAATTAGGGGTTATGATGTTGCTAGGGGGAGATGTTTACCACTTTTTGTGTTTGGAGGAGTCCAAACTTTGGAAACTGAGGTTACATATGATGGGCATGGGGGATCCCTCACATTAGGTACCCTCTTCCTGCTCAACAGCAGACTGCACAGTGAAGGTCTACACCCTCTCTTTCATATTCAATGTAGCAGTGGAAGTTGCCCTTCAGAAGCCACAAATGGACACTTAAGAGCTTTAATAGACCCAAATGCAGACAGACTACTTGATGCCTTTCCCACCCATTTTGATATGGGAGACAGTTTAGAGTGTGGGAAGGCCACCTTTTAGTTTCCAAGCTTCTCCACCTTTATTTACTTTAGTTAGGGGAGGGAATAAAAAAAAGTCTACCTATGTACAGCATTTTAAAATTAGAGAGTGTTAACATTCCCACAAAGGCAAATCTGCTTGGAACAGTAGCTAAGCTAAAGAGATCAAGTAAAGTATGTTTTAATATTTGGTTCTACATGTGCCCCAACAGCAGGGATCCTCCATCTGGAACCTGAAAGAAAACCTGTGTCCACCCCATTCTCCACCAAACTCTGTGTCTTGGAGCACTTACCACTTGTGTTTATAAACCATCCCAATGGATCCCCGGCAGTGACCTTTGATATGCAAATTTGACACTTACATAGCTGTTTCCCACAGACATTCCAATTTGGTTGGAAACTTGGCAAACAACATATTATAAACATTGATTGATTTGGATTGAGGCTCCTTGCTACCACTCTCAGAAAGAGTAAATGCTGCAAACTGAAGTGCCTTTCTTTCGAGGAAATGTTAAACCACAGCCCAATGAGCTCTCTCAGATAGTTTATAAACAAGATCCCACGGTGTAATGTTGAAAAAATGTTTTCCCTAGAATCTTCAGAGCTCAGAAGAAGAGTTGAATTGGTCTCAAAATACCAATTCTGTCTTTTTCTCCACAGATGCTGCAGGACCTGCTGAGTTTCTCTTGGCATTTCTCTTTACAACACTGAAACAGATTATCTGGCCATTATCATGTTGCTTCTTGTTGGGAGATTGTTGCATGAAATTTGACTGTCACATATTCCACATCAGAACAATAACTACACTATAAAAAACACTATTGGATATAAAGAGTTTGAAACATCCATGGTTATAAAAACTGTAATAGGAAACTAAGTCTTTCTTTCCCTTTCTTTTCTTCATGGATGCCTGGAAACTCGATATGCTAGGGTCCTTGGAAATTAAAATCGATCTTAAGTGTGCGTGTATATTTTCATTGCCTCAGTTATTCTGCCAGTATTATGTTTTGTTAATACTGCCAAATTTAATGAATCTGACTTCTTTTAAAATTCTTCTGTGAGGATAGATACAATCGCAATTAAAGCTGTTCGATCACATCTCCTTGTAGGTTTTAGACTGAACTATCCAACTGTCTTGAGAGGTGCAATGTTGCCTTCCTTTATGACTTCAAACTATACACAAAGATATCAAAGGCTGCAGAGATCATATTGCTTCTAAATTTGTGCTAAAAGAGTCCACAAAAGAAATTAAAAGTAATATCTTGTAGTGTGATTCTAAATGTCACGTAAACTAACAAACACAAGACCTTAACGATAAGTGTTAAAATTATTGCAGAAAACGTTCTTCAGTGGTAAAGAAAAATGCATGATCTTTTTCCAATATCCAAAAAAAGCCCTTTATGTGATGTTGAAGCAATGTTCTATTAAAATTCAGAAGCATATTATTCACTTAAAGGAAGCAAAAAGGGACTAAAACTATACCTTAGTAAATCAGACAAATATGTAAATGTTATATTAAAATTGATCAGTAAATACAAAGAATCTATACCATGAATCTGAACAATAAGTGAAAGATCGAGGAAATTCTTAGCCTGGTCAGTGACATTTGAAGGAGAAGTGCATCTGTTGGAGACACATTTAGGTTAATAGTTTTTGGTAAAAGAATGTCTGTGACTAGACTTCCTATGCCGGTTTGCAGCAGCTGAATCTCATACCATGGCCTGTGTTCATTTAGCTACAGCAGATTATATTGATACTCTGGTTACTTCAACAGATAGCCAACAAATGACACAGTAATCAGATGAGATAAAATAGAATTAAACCCATTAAATTTAAGATTACTTTAGCAATCAGCTAAGATGAAGTAGCAGTCAACAGAATTGTCTGAAAGGTTGAACTATGAATGTATAATTAGAAACTAACCCAGTATCACTAATCGGTGGAATAACAGTTGGATTGGTGCACATTTCAATGTTACAACTGAGGAGTTCTGATAATAACATTATTAACCAAGGGAACTAAATGGTTTAAGTAGCCATCAGAGCCTAAAAATTGTTTTTGAGCCTGTAACACAATTAGTATTTGCTATAATATATTTCAGCATTATAGATTTGTTCTAGTAGAGTTTCTAAGGTGGAACCACATAAGTGCCATGAAGTTTTAAGGACAGAAAAAAATTTTGTAGATCCACCAGCTCATAGTTACAATAGCCATTGCCTAAAATGTTCCAACCACATCCCTTGAACTTTATGACATTAAATGTACTGTATGTATGTTTGTTCAATTGAATATTCATTTCAAATTAACTAAGTAATATCAAATGGTAATTTTTAGTATTTTTTCACAATTGCAATTCACAAAATAAATCATAAAATGCTAACAATACTTTCTAGATCAGGCTACATTCTGGAGATAGGAAACGCTCTTTCAGAATATGAGGAAGAAGCTAGAGTTGTAACAGCTTTTTTTTAAAAATGCCAAGGCTGGACAAATGAGAATTGGATGAAAATCAATTAAGTGAATTCCCTAAGCAATAATATTTATAAAAAGAGAGAGTGCAAAATATTCCATTAGATTAAATGCAATAAATTAAAAGCTTTGTTTTATACACAGCAATGTATTTACAAAATAGAATAAAGTATTTCACTTTTGTCTCCCTCATTTACTTATTTCTAGATAAAGCTGTTGTGTGGTACACCATACAAACTGGATGACTTTTCCATGCTAGAGGCTCACAAATTATAACACTGAAGAAAACCCTTAGATGTTCTGTCGTGATGAAGCATGCAGATTGTAGAAAACAACATCACCATCCAGACACTTCATACAGAAAATCTATCCTCTTGACTATTACTGATGTACTGGATGCTGGCACACTGAATTTGCAAACAGGATCTCCTCACCCCAAAATTTTCATAGAATATTGACACTTGAAAAGTTTACCTAGGCTGTTGGTTGGATGATTTCAGTTAAGACACAAGTATGGAAATTAGTACACAGCTTGTACATCTTCTCGGTTCAAAGTCAGTGTTATGAATTTTGCTATGTGATGTCCCATGCTGGGTGGGCAACAACCTTCAACAAAGGTAGAATCATTTAAATATGTTGCAAATCATTTATCAAATGCTAATTTAAGATCAATGTATATACCCAGGACGGATAAAGGTAGGACAAACAAATTAAGAGTATTCTGAATGACCAAAGAGGTGGGTATTAAGATGAAGAAGGGAATGACAGAGTTCAGATGGACAGTACCATTGAAAACTAGGCTGAATATAGAGGTACAGAGGGAATTGAAAGAGAAAATCAAAAGCATGGAGAGTGTTAGGTTTTCCAGTTCTCATATGTTAGACATAATTGTTTTTTAGACTCAATGTGCTAAAGTGTCATTGAATGTCCTTCTTTCTGTTCTCCATATGGATGCTAGACTTAGACTTTGTTATTTCTCACATAGCTGCAATATGATAGAGAATGTATCACCCTGGGATATGTTTTTATATAATAATTAGTCCTAGCTGTTAAGCAAGAATGTAACAATAAAGCAGAGAAGGTATGAGAAGTGATTTGCAGTTAACATAACAGAGAATCTAAGTTTTCAATAGGCACAAACATAAGATAAACTCTGGGCAATTTGAGTGACCAAAAATGGCTTTACATATGGAGACACATGGAAACAAGTAAACTCCTGCTAGTGGCACCTCAAAACTCTTTCCCACAATCTCTTTTATCAGTGCACTACAATTTAGTTCACTTTCAGTTGAAAAACATATTATTTTCACAAACAGCAAAGTCAGTGAGCACTCAGAGTCTTAGAAAATACGAATTTCCCTCTCTCTTTAAAACAGTGGTCACCAATGCTTTGATCAATAGCCATGTTTGAGCAGCCACTGCGCAACATTAATGCAACAGATAATGTTCTTGCAGCTTGAGTTTCTGTGGACAACCAGAATGGTAATTTTTCCTGTACGTGTCCTGTTTCCTGCAATGGAAACAAAGAGGGTGATTTCCTACTTGTCTCCCACCTGGATCTCTCTTTTCTAAAGATCAGGGATGGTTTTGTTTTCTCTTCCTGTCTTCTTATTCTCTCCATCTTGTTTCAGGGCTATTTATTTCATACTACATCATATGCTTCTGGTATATGACAACTCCCAGATGTCCACTTTCCTGAATTTAGGTTTCTTTGCGTTAACTCATTGTTGTCAGCCATAATGGCTGCCTGTCTGGTCTCTGCAACAATCTTGCTCCTGTATGTGTGTACTGACTAGAAAGGGGAATGAGTTTTTGAATTTCATCAGGAGAATTACCTCACAAACTTTTTGTGGTAGCCTTCACTTTTAAATGCCCGTACTCGCTGATCAAAAGTGAGCTACTTAAAGCATTCTTATTCTAGGTCTAATCAGGTCATTTTTGGAGATATGGAGTTTTTGCCTATATGCCCCTGGCATTAGCAAGCATGCATTTAAAATGTATGTGCTTTTGAAATCCCATAGCCAGTGGTACTCTGGTAAAACGAAATAAACTTTATGAGTTTGCCCAATCAGCCTGCACTGTACATTGCTAGGCTGGTCACTTTACATGCTATGCTGACCTTTCAAAAGAGATGAAGAAAGAATCCACTTGTTCCTCATAGTCTTCTGCCATGAGTCTTGCTGAGAGTCTTCTCTGTGAAACTTCACTGAGGGGGGAAGTTTCCAAATGTGCTTTTATCTCTCCTCACTCTGGGATTTCCAGAATGTTCTTTAGCCAGTGGGGTCATGAGCAAAGTTCATCTAATAGGTCATGACAACAACCTTTACTGTTGAATTGCTGGGAAAGTGTAAAAGTGCACATCCTCAGGCAGATAAGGTGCCAGAATGTCTGACCGATACTACACCAATGCACACTACTTTGGCTGGGTTAGTAAATTTGGGTAAGTAAACTTGCGGACGACACTAAGGTCAGTACAGTTGTGGATAGTGCCGAAGGCTGTTGGAGGTTACAGAGGGACATAGATAAGCTGCAAAGCTGGACTGAGGGTGGCAAATGGAATTTAATGCAGAAAAGGGTGAGGTGAATCACTTTGCAAGGAGTAACAGGAATGCAGAGTACTGGGCAAATGGTAAGATTCTTGGTAATGTAGATGAGCAAAGAGATCTCGATGCCCATGTACATAGATCCCTCAAAGATGCCCTCCTAGGTTGATAGGGCTGTTAAGAAGGCATGCAATGTTTTAGCTTTTACTGGTAGAGGAATCAAGTTTTGGAGCCATGAGATGATGCTGCAGCTGTACAAAACTCTGGTGCAGCTGCACTTGGAGTACTCCGTGCAGTTCTGGTCACCGTATTGTAGGAAGGATGGAAAGGTTTCAGGGGAGATTTACTGGGATGTTGCCTGGTATGGAGGGAAGGCCTTACAATACAAGTATGAGGGAATTGAGGCTGTTTTCATTAGAGATAAGATAGTTCAGAGGTAATTGAGACATACAAGATAATCAGAGGGTTAGATCAGGTGGATAGTGAGAGCATTTTTCCTGATGTGGTGATGGCTAGCATGAGGGGACATGGCTTCAAACTGTGGAGTGATAGATATAGGACAGATGTCAGAGGTAGTTTTTTTTACTCAGAGTAATAAGGGTGCAAAACTCACTGCCTGCAAGCGTTGTAGACTCACTAACTTTATGGACATTTAAATGGTCATTGGATAAGCATATGGGCAATAATGGAATAGTGTAGGTTAGATGGACTTCAGATTGGTTTCACATGGCGGCACAACTTTGAAGACCGAAGGGCCTGTACTGCACTGTGATGTTCTATGTTCTATGGTTGTAACTGGTTTGCCTTAAAACTTTGCAACCTCTTTGACCTTGGTTTTCATTGTTCTCTATGGCTGGTGGCTGCTTTTAATTTGGTTTGGCCAATTTTCTCCAGCTGTGGGTCAATTAAGAATATTCAATGTTCGGTCCATGGTCACTTGACCACAGCAGTGTATTGCTTAGCCAGCCCTGCTTGGTAGCATTGTTGATGACACCTTCCGTTATTTTACAAACGATTATGAATAGACGGATCTGGCAGTAAATGACTGGATTAGATGTGTCCTACATCAATGGTGCTGGAAGAGCACAACAGTTCAGGCAGCATCCAAAGTGCAGCGAAATCGATGTTTCGGGCAAAAGCCCTTCATCAGGAATAAAGGCAGTGAGCCTGAAGCGGGAGAGATAAGCTAGAGGAGGGTGGGGTGGGGAGAAAGTAACATAGAGTACAATGGGTGAGTGGGGGAGGGGATGAAGGTGACGGGTCAGGGAGGAGAGGGTGGAGTGGATAGGTGGAAAAGGAGCTAGGCAGGTCAGAGACGTCCAGACAAGTCATGGGGACAGTGCTGAGCTGGAAGTTTGGAACTAGGGTGAGGTGGGGGAAGGGGAAATGAGGAAACTGTTGAAGTCCACATTAATGCCTCCCTCCCCTTCCTGGGCCTCTCCATCTCCATTAATGACGACCGACTTTTACTGACATTTTTTACAAACCCACCGACTCCCACAGCTACCTGGATTACACCTCTTCCAACCCTACCTCTTGCAAAAATGTCATCCCGTATTCCCAATTCCTCCGTCTCCACCGTGTCTGCTCCCAGGAGGACCAGTTCCACTATAGAACACACCAGATGGCTTCCTTCTTTAGAGATCGCAATTTCCCTTCCCACGTGGTTAAAGATGCCCTCCAACGCATCTCGTCCACATCCCACACCTCTGCCCTCAGACCCCACCCCTCCAACCGTAACAAGGACAGAACGCCCCTGGTGCTCACCTTCCACCCTACAAACCTTCGCATAAACCAAATCATCCGCTGGCATTTCCGCCACCTCCAAAACGACCCCACCACCAGGGATATATTTCCCTCCCCACCCCTTTCCACCTTCCGCAAAGACCGTTCCCTCCGTGACTACCTGGTCAGGTCCACGCCCCCCCTACGACCCACCCTCCCATCCTGGCACTTTCCCCTGCCACCGCAGGATCTATAAAACCTGTGCCCATACCTCCTCCCTCACCTCTATCCAAGGCCCTAAAGGAGCCTTCCACATCCATCAAAGTTTTACCTGCACATCCACTAATATCATTTATTGTATCCATTGTTCCCAATGTGGTCTCCTCTACATTGGGGAGACGGGGGGCCTCCGAGCAGAGCGCTTTCGGGAACATCTCCGGGACACCCGCACCAATCAACCACACCGCCCCGTGGCCCAACATTTCAACTCCCCCTCCCACTCTCCCGAGGACATGGAGGTCCTGGGCCTCCTTCACCGCCGCTCCCTCACCACCAGATGCCTGGAGGAAGAACGCCTCATCTTCTGCCGTGGAACACTTCAACCCCAGGGCATCAATGTGGACTTCAACAGTTTCCTCATTTCCTCTTCCCCCACCTCACCCTAGTTCCAATCTTCCAGCTCAGCACTGTCCCCATGTCTTGTCCGGACTTGTCCTACCTGCCTATCTCCTTTTCCACCTATGCACTCCACCCTCTCCTCCCTCACCTAGCACCTTCATCCCCTCCACAACTCACCCATTGTACTCTATGCTACTTTCTGCCCACCCCCACCCTCCTCTAGCTTATCTCTCCACACTTCAGGCTCTCTACCTTTATTCCTGATGAAGGGCTTTTGCCCGAAACGTCGATTTCGCTGCACTTTGGATGCTGCCTGAACTGCTGTGGTCTTCCAGCACCACTGATCCAGAATCTGCTTTCCAGCATCTGCAGTCATTGTTTTTACCTAGATGTGTCCTGTGTTTTGTATATTGGACATAGATGGCAATTTTCCACATTATTGGTGGATGTCAGTGTTGTAGCAGTGCTAGCTCAGTTTAGCCATGGGTGTGACTTTCAGCTGTTTCTTGATACCATGGAAATAAATCAAATTGGTTGAAGGCAGACATCACTGAAGCTGGGGACATCTATAGGATACCAAGCGTCAGTACGGAGGCTTGAAGTATATCAAAAAAGCTTTGGGCTTATCTTTTAGCAGAAGTGTTCTCTTCTCCCATCACTGAAGGGAAAATTTTTTGGACCTTGATCCTCCAGTGAGTTGCTTAATTATCTACCACCACTTAGAACTGAGGAAGGGTCACTGCTCCCAAAATATTAACTCTGATTTTTTTTCACAGAAGCTGCCAGACCTACTGAGCTTTTCTAACAATTTCTGTTTTTGTGCACCACTTAGTACTGGTTGTGGGAAGACTGAAGAGTTTAGATCTGATACATTGGTTGTGGAAATACTTAGTTCTGTTTATCACTTGGCATATGCTTTTGGCATGAAAGTAGCCCTTTTTTTTACCAGTTTGATACATCATTTCTAGTATGCTTGGTGCTGCTCCTGACATGCCCTCAATGAACCCTAACTTAGTGGTAACATTAGGTTTGGGGATTTGGTGTGTGATAAGGTTACACTTGTGTTAGAGTACAATCCTGCTGCTGCTGATGAAGATGGTCCACAGTTCCTCACGGATGCCTAGTCTTTATTTGCTTGATCCATTCTAAATGTTGAAAAATGTGTTGCTGGAAAAGCGCAGCAGGTCAGGCAGCATCAAAGGAACAGGAGAAACGATATTTCGGGCATAAGCCCTTCTTCAGGAATGCCTTCTTCATTCCTGAAGAAGGGCTTATGCCCGAAACGTCGATTCTCCTACTACTTTGATGCTGCCTGACCTGCTGCGCTTTTCCAGCAACACATTTTTCAGCTCTGATCTCCAGCATCTGCAGTCCTCACTTTTTCCCATTTTAAATGTTTCCTATTTAGCTGTACAACATGACGGAGCATAACAAGTAAAGATGGGACTTTGTGTCCACAAGGATTGTGTGCTGGTCACTCCTACTGATACTGTCATGGATTATTGCATCTTCTGCAGCAGATTAGTGATGGACAGATCAAGTATGTCTTTCCCTCTTTTTGATTCCTTCACCACATGCTTTAGACCCAATCTAGAAACTTTGTCCAGTGTTGATTGATTGATTGATTTGATTTATTGTCACATGTATGCAAGTACAGTGAAGAGATTTGTTTGTGAGCAGTGCAGACAGATCATAGTAAGCAAGGATATGCAAACCATAGTGTGAAAAAATCTTGGACAGAGTAAGGCATACAGGTTACATTGCACAGGTCGTGTGCTAGGCAAGACCAATATAAACAAAAGTAGCATTGTTTGAAGTTAGAAAGTTCATTTACCAGTCTAATAACAGCAAGGAAGAAGCTGTTCTTGAACTTGCTGGTGCATGTGTTCAAGCCTAAATACCTTCTACCTGACAGAAGAGGTTGTAGAAGAACATTATCAGGGTGAGAGGGATCTTTGATGATGTTGGCAACCTTTCCGTGGCAACAAGATGCGTAAATGGAGTCCATGAATAAGAGGGTGGTGAGTGAGTTGGACTAGGCAATGCACACAACCTTCTGTCATTTCTTGTGAAGCTGGCCATTATGCACCCAAACAGTATGCTTTCTGTGACGCATCTGTAAAAGTTTGTAAGTGTCCTTATGGACATTTAGAAATCAAACAGATCAGTCAATGGTAGTGTTGTCAAGCCACTCTTGATATGGACATTGAAGAATGTACATCCAGAGTGCACTTTGTGTGTTGCCTGCATCCCCCCCACCGCCGCCAACCCCCACCACCACCATCGCCCAGTCTTATTTTACTTGTGTTCATTGTGGGAGAGTACTTATTCATCAGCTAGAGGTGAGTTATGTGATAGTGTAATGTGGTAC
This sequence comes from Hemiscyllium ocellatum, assembly GCF_020745735.1. Classification (NCBI taxonomy): domain Eukaryota; kingdom Metazoa; phylum Chordata; class Chondrichthyes; order Orectolobiformes; family Hemiscylliidae; genus Hemiscyllium; species Hemiscyllium ocellatum. The sequence goes on along the minus strand of NC_083407.1, from coordinate 44,828,647 downwards.
CTGGTAATTGACAGGAGTTTTGTTTGCCCATATTTGACCTGACATCATGAGACTTCATGGAGTCCACTGTCAATGCTGAAGACCGTTGCAGCTTGAATGCATGTAACCTTGCATCTGACCCATTACAAACCAGCTGTCAGAAGGAAGAAGCTTTATTTGCTCAATTATCAACTTCTGTTTGACAACAGATGTAAAAGTCTGTGTTGGGCTTCTTGTTTGTATTCATAGGACTTCCATACCGTGCTGGAGTCAATCTCTCCCAACGTAACTAATACCAGGCTGGATCCTGGAGGAAAATGCTAATTCTCCACCAACTGACTCATAACCATCTGGACAGATTGAAAGGATCTTTGAGTAAAGGCCAGAGCAAGTGTCAAGATTCATAAACAGTTGCCGCATGCTCATCAATCTTGCTATCCAAAGGATAGTTGAACTGTATGGTGCAGAGAATCTTAGAATCCCTACAATGTGTAAGTAGGCCCATTTGGCACATCAAATCCACATCCCACACAGATGCACCCTCCTAAATGTTTTTGTTTTGTCCTATCCTTGCATTTCCCATGGCCGATCCATCTAATCTGCACATCTTTGGACTGTGGGACGAAACCAGTATACCCAGAGAAAATCCACACAGACACAAGGAGAGTGTGCAAACTCCACACAGACAGTCTTTTGAGGATGCAATTGAACCCAGGTCCTCTGGTGAGGTGATGTAGCTGTGCTAACAACTGAGCCACTCTGCCACCAAGAAGATGTACTTTCAATCCTGATTACCATTTTACAACAGAACTCTCTGAACACGTTTACAGAAAGTACTGCTGAAGAAGCCACAAAAATGTTTTAAATTATTCTTCTAAGGCTAAGAGGAGCAGATTTCTTAAAAATTTTCTACCCTGCAAATTCCTCATGTACCCCTTCTGCTCTCTTAGCCTTCACATCCTGTGCTCACTGACTCCATCACCTAGAGTTAACATGTGTTGGCTTGCCTCTTGATATTGAACTGGTCTGAGCTGACTGAGCTGCATTACGATTCGTGTTTTGGAGTAGGCAGGATGCCAACTTTATTTGAGGACTCTTCCTCAAATTGTGTCTTGGGGACCTATCCTCTCCACCCTTCCCATGGATCAATCACAATAATCCCCTACATGCATCCATGTATCACCATCCTACGTACCCTTCCCCCATACCCTCTACATACTTCAGGGCTCCCACTCCCTCTCCAGTCCTGATGAAGGGCATCGGGCCAAAACATTGACATTCCTGCTGCTCAAATGCTGTCTGACCTGTTGTGATCTTCCAGCTTCACATCTATTGACTCAGTGTCAGAATATCGATGTGAAGAATTGATAGCTGAAAATGTGTTACTGGAAAAATGCAGCAGATCAGGCAGCATCCAAGGAGCAGGAGAATCAACTTTTCGGGCATGAGCCCTTCTTCGGATTCCTGAAGAAGGACTCATGCCCGAATAGTCAATTTTCCTGCTCCTTGGATGCTGCCTGACCTGCTGCGCTTTTCCAGCAACACATGTTCAGCTCTGATCTCCAGCATCTGCAGTCCTCACTTTTTCCGTGAAGAATTGATAAGCAGGTTTATTATTAATGTGGCTCAAAAAAAACTGTAATTAACTGTACTTCTTTCCTCTCTTCCAATATTGCAGGCATTAAGACATGCTGTTTTTTTAAAAAAGCAGCTTCATGGAAAAAGCCACAATCTGTGAATAGACACTACCTGAAGATGAATTGATTACAAGCATTCAAGTAGACCGTGGACTTGATACCACTTTCAAATGGTGCATTTGACAATGCTGTAGTTGCATACAAGATAACTCTGCCATCCAGAGTTAAAACTATGTGGCCTGTTGAGTTGGTGCCTCTTCACGACAGGAAACATAATGAAGGTGTTGCCATTTGCAAACATAGGGCTCATCACTTGCTTTATGTAGGTGTGGACTGCAGACTACCTGATATACCATATGGTGAATTGGAACATTGCAGTGGCATGAAAGCTTCATGCTATGATAGATTTCCCTCCTATGGGGAAAGCTGTTTCTGTTGTCTGCTGGTTATTCTGCAGCAGATGGTATGTTAAACAACTGTCTTTTATAAATTTGAAGCCAGCATCATATTGGGGATGCAACATTATAAATAGAACTACTCATTTGCTAGCATTATCAGGAGAGGTTTTTGAATTTAAGAAGCAGATCTTTGGAAAAATTTTGCAAAACACACATTTTCATTCATAAGAAAAACACTACAAGAGAAGGAAAGCTGAAATAAATAGAAGATGGGAATCTTTCAATTTGCTTCCATCCTGCATGAAATACCAATCACTTAGCTAGTGGCTGTGAAATCAAGTAAGAGTTTCAACATCATCAGTCCTTGTCTTTTTGGCCTTCAACTCCTGCAATACTTCATGGTCAGGGATCTCTGGAAAGAGAAATTCACAAGTACACGATGCAGTGCGAGACGGGGAGAGGCTTATACCATCAGCATCTTAACAGTCTGAAGAGGTTGTGGAATAAGGGGAAAAGGACATAAAAAGGAATATTAAGTGTGAGAAAACTGTCATCTTCAATTGGTTCAGACTTGTCTCCAACTGCAGGTCATTCTAATAATGGCCAGAACTGTTTCCCCCATTGTGAGGAAACACAACCGGATCTGCCTTGCACGAGAGCTGCAAGTGCGTCAGTGAGTGTGGCTAAATGTATTTGGATGATGTGGTTGATATGCTTTATTAGCTGACAGAGTGTACTAGTGGCCAGTCTGCACTGAAATGAACATGTGCACACTAAATTGCACATCGTCAACTCAACACCCATTAGGCCTTTTCTAAATTTCTCCCCATGGTCTGTCTAATCTACCTAAATCACAAAAAAAAGTAATTTGTTCTGAACTAGTTTGACATTTTCTAAATTGCTGCATCAACTTCTGTCTGTTCTTTCAGGGTTAATTTAGGGGCAGTTTTATGTTAGGAGTCTCTGTCAACTAAAATTTGAATGAAGACTGCCTAAACTTACTTCCCCATGGTGTATTATAGTTAAGAGCCACATATAACTTCTAGCCCATCAATCTGGGTTGAATTTGAATTGAGACTCAAAGATGAAAGGCCATTGTTCTGTCTCATTTCATTATTCAGTCTCTCGTATTTCTTTGAATTTCAAGCCTGCTGCTTGTTTTGAATTGTCAACAGGTACATTTTGAATTGTTGAGTGAAGTTTAGAATAATATCCTGCTTTGCAAATCAAGTGTTAAGTAGTTGCTATTATGGTTTATGTTATCATGAAAGTATGAATTCAATTTTAAGAAACTGAATACATCATCAGTAGAGCTGGGAAAATTTATATAGATATTCTGTCAAAGATGTTCTTTGTAACATCTTGGTTGTCAACTCTTTTTTGATTGAAGTATTATTCATTTTATTATGACTTGAATATGATGTCATTCTGTACAAGGGAATTCCAAATGGGATTTGTGGCAAGTTAGAACATTCTGCAGATAGATAATCTTATACAGCAGATCTCAGATGGTATGTCTCATAATGAGTCATAGCATCTGTTGTTTTAATACAGCAGGCAAACCATATATGTATATTCCGTTACTTATGAATAAAATCATATCTGAGGCAAGATGATATACAATGCGTACCAGATGGAGTTAGATATCTGAAGCTGGAAGTTGTAGTATTCCACTATGTAAGTGTAGCAGACTTTTGGCAGTGGTGGAAAAATAGGGTGGAACCTAGTCATTCTAAAGTCTTGTATACTTAGCAAGTTTGAGAAGATTTGTAGCTCAAGTTGAGGCTCTGGATTTAGGTTTGATCACTGAGCTGGAAGGTTCATTTTCAGATGTTTCTTCACCATACTAGGCAATATCTTCAGAAAGCCTCCAGACAAAGCACTGCTGATGTTTCCTGCTTTTTATTTATATGTTTTGGTTTCTTTGGGTTGATGATGTCATTTCCTGTGGTGATGACATTTCCTATGGTGATGGCATTTCCTATTCCTTTTTTCAGGGGTGGTAAATGCGGTCCAAGTCAATGTTTTTGTTGAGAGAGTTTCGGTTGGAATGCCATTCTTCTAGGAATTCCCTGCGTGTCTTTATTTGGCTTGTCCCAGGATGGATGTGTTGTCCTAGTTGAAGTGGTGTCCTTCCTTATCTGTATGGAAGGACAGTAGTGAGAGAGGGTTATGTTGTTTTGTGGCTAGTTGATGTTCATGTATCTTGGTGGCTAATTTTCTGCCTGTTTGTCTAATGTAGTGTTCTTACATAGTATTTTGTAAATAAAACTAGTTTTGCATGTTGTCTGGATAAGGTCTTTCAAATTCATTACCTGCTGTTTTAGTGTGTTGGTGGGTTTATGGGCTAGGAACATGGCATTCCAACCAGAACTCTATCAACAAAAACATTGACTTGGACCCCATTTACCACCCCCTGAGAAAAAGAACAGGAAATTATATCACCATAGGAAATGACATCACTAATCCAAGGAAACCCAGACATATAAATAAAAAGAAGGAAACATCAGCAGAGCTTTGTCTGGAGGTCCACTGAAGATGTTACCTAGTATAGTGATGAAACATCTGAAAATGAACCTTCCAGCTCAGTGAGCAAACCTACATTCTTGTGCACTTTGCATTGGATTAAAAATTCTGCTGCATGTCACAAGCCACTTTGACTCTGGGAGCAGATCTGAAATAACATTGGGAGGAAAATAATGGCCAGAACAGGGGCGGACAAAGTGATAGTAATTGGAGAGGGTGTGGTAGCCAAGCGAGAAGAATCTAGTAGATTAGAAGGATAGATGTAAGGGAGTAGGAAGATTGAGAGGGAATAAATGGCACCACCAATTTTTGGACCTAGTGAATCTCCAGAGGACATCCTGTAAGGCAACATGTAGACAACATTACCTTAATGCAAATGGACTTGAAAAGGCTACATTCAGGGTGGCTCCATTACATAAATGCTTTAGAACCCCCCTACATACTGCAAGATGAGACATTTTTGTTCTGCTTTGAACTAGGATTGGGTTAGTATTTTTGCGTTGCATTATTATCTTCTGCAGACAGAATGCTTGAGGGCTACTGAATCCTTGTTTATGCTGTGATTTTACACTGGGTTGAATGAAAAGGCCATTCCCCAAGTGGACATGAATCAGAATTTGGATCAAGCCCACACTTGGCGTTATTCTAAATTGCATGTTGGCTGACTACCCAATTGAGCTAACCTCCACCCTTAAAATTAGAACAGAAACCCAAGTGTGCGGGTGACAGGTTTTAATCTTTCCACTGAATTTATTAAAGAGGAAGGTAGAAGTGTAGTTCTCCAGAAATTTAATGATAATGTGCATATGCCTCAGGTGCATTTTACTATGTCTGTTCCAAGTAATATACTAAATGCTTTAGTTCACATTTTGTTATTTAAAAATAAAATCTGATACATCAAAAGTCATGTTGTTAAGACAGGAGTCTTTTGAACTCAATGGAATCGAATTGATCTTGAAAATTAAGAAGTTTGTATTTATCAGTTTTAATTGCATGCTGCGATAACACTAAGCTATTCCTAGCATAGGATGTTACTCACTATTGCACTTATGTTTAGAAATCTTTTTGTCCTCCTCAGCTATTTCTGTAGATCAAAAGCAGGTGTTTCAAGATCACATATTTTAGAGGTGTTTATGGAACAGATTGTGGAATAATAAAAGTAAACAAACTATTTGTGCCATAATCAAGGGCTAAAGCTAAGGTTAGATGATGCAATCAAATTGGAAATGAGAGTTAAAAAAAATGTGCTTCTGGTGTCCAGTTTGAGGAGGAATTGCTTTTGCTTTTAAAAAGGCCTTACTGATGGGCATGGATACAGATGCTTATATTCACTCCACTGGGAACAGGATGCACAGCAGGTATCTACCTAACATTAGACAAGTCTACAAATCATTCTGACAACTGGAACCATGAGATTTAACCAGGGTAAAAAAGGGCAACCCCAGAAAACCTTGCATGCCCTCCAAAGCCATTTCTGCAGACCACTCAAGTTTACACATTTCTTTTGTCATTGAGGAATGGCAAAAATCTGTTTGTCGTAAGTGTAAACATCTTTCTGGTGCTTCAAGAAAGCAACGTTATTGACAATGCCACATAGGGTTGAAGTTGTCCATATCCTTATTGTACACAAAACTGTTTTGTTTTTCAGAAGATATAATCCCTTTAAGGTTTTGAACAAAAAATATGACAGCTGGAATCATTTGATCACTTATAAGTAGCATTGAACATTTCTATCAGGGTTTCTGTGCTGCCAGTATGCTAATATAAGACAGGTGCTGCTTGGTGCTAACTAAGTCCTCAAGAGGAAAATTGGGTGCAAAGTCAAACCACATGTCGAGTGCAAGGGAAAGTGTGATGTGATGAAGCAGGCACTTTCTGAAATGTCAACTATACTAGATGTTTGCAGATTATGTTGTATGCTGTGGGCTGAGCTGAGCACTTTGCCAGGTGGACAAAGAGTCACAGGAGGTTAGAGGGTCAGGCTTAGCTCACCGCTGTGGATGGCATGTTAAATTGAAGTGTTGACGTAGACTTTCTACAAACCTGCAGGTGTTTTGCTTCGAAGGGAGATTTCTTGGAAGGTCTTCTTTTAAAAATTACATTTCAGCATGCGCACATAAATGCACACTCAAATGTTCATGCACAAACTAAACAAAATTACATATTTCTTACATTTTTAATTGATAGAAATAAGTTCACTTTTTGATATTTGCCAAAAAGTTTTCAGCACAAATTATGTTTATCATACAGTGCACTTTATATATATAAAAATACATTCAAGTGTATTCCTTGAATAGTATAATACAACAATCAGGAGAATATACATGATAAAATTAGAAAATAACAGTTTAAATTGTATGCAGTAGTCATAATTATTACATTTAGGTGATTTAATGATATTAGTTATCATTTAAGAGAGCATTTGTCTAAAATATAATGTGTGGCGCTTTGATCATTATTTACATGCTTTTGTTTCAAAAATACTAACATTAGTATGTAACTGTATCTATATATGTGTTCACTATGTATATTCATATATTTAATATGTTTAGTATCCTTTCTTTTGTAAGCTACTGGATTTGCAAAATTTTAAAATCATAGTTGAGACCTATTGTCAAGTTGATGTATATTTTAGTAGTTTTATGGGAGGTAATGGCTTAGTGATATTAACACTAGACTATTAATCTAGAAACCCAGGTAATACTGTAGGAACCTGGATTTGGGCCCTGCCAATGCAGATGGTGGAACTTGAATTCAAAAGAAATCTAGAACAAAGGTGAACATGAAATCACTGCCATCAGTCAAAATCTGCCATCCTTACCTAGTCTGGCTTATAAGTCACTCAAGACCCACAGCAATTCTTAGCTAACCTCTGAAATGGCTTAGCACGATATTCAAGCATAACAAACATGACAAAATCTGAAAAGAAGGATTTAAACTGGATGGATAACCTGGCATTGATCTGGCCACCAGAAACAACAATGGCAAATTCAACCCTGTCAATCCTACAAACTCTTCCTAACTAACATCTAAAGTTAGTGACAAAATTGAAAGAGCTGTCTCACTAACTAATCAAACAATAGTCTGACAACATCATGTTCACAGAATCATACCTTACCTATACTTTTACAGACACCACCATTATCATCCCTGGATATGTCCTGTATCACTGTAGGATAGGCCCAACAGAAGTGGCAGTATAGTGGTATCCAGTCAGGAGGGAGCAAATTACTGCAGATGCCAAAATCTGAACTGAAAACAAAAAATGCTGGAGATCACAGTGGGTCAGGCAGCATCCATGAAGTTCTGATGAAGAGTTATCTGGTCACAAAACACCAGCTTGTTTTTACTCCATGGATGCTGCCTTATCCACTGTGATCTCCAGCATTTTTGTTACCAGTCAGGAAGGAGTTGCCCTGAGAATCATCAAAATTAAGAGTTTCAGATAAGATTTTAAACAGATGTTTTATTTGACTCTTCCGGCAAAGAAAAGACAGGTTTTTTTCATGCCCATCAGCCATGATTAAATGACGCAGTGGACTCAATGGGGCGAATGCCCTTACTTCCTTTCCTATACCCTTAGGTTAAACTTGGGCAAGGAAACTTCCTGCTGATTATTACCTATTGTTTTTCCTCATCTGATGACTCTGTACTCCTCCATGTTGAACAAAACTTGAAGGAAGCACTGAAGGTGGCAAGGGCACAGATTGCATTCTAGGTGGAGATATCAATGTCCACCACCAAGATTGGTTTGGCAGCCAAACTACTGATTGAGCCAGTCAGGTCCTAAAAGACATGGCTGCTAGACTGGGTCTGTGAACCAACAAGAGGGAAGAACATACTCAACATCAAACTTATATCTGTTGGGTGAAGAAGCATCTGCGCCCTGTGACAATACCAGCAAGAGTGACCACTGCACAGTACTTGTGGAAATGGTGTCCCACCTCTGCATTTATAATACCTTACATAGTGTTGTGTGGCATTATTGACTATGAACAGATCTAACAACTCAAGATTCATGAGAAAGTGTGGGTCATCAGCACTACAGAACCACACTCCAAACTACCTATGATCTCATGGCCTAACACACTTAACCATTACTATTAAACCAGAGGATCAACCCTGGTTCAATGGAGAATGCAGGAGGGCATCCCAACAGAAGCACTAGGCATTCCTAAAATTGAGGTGTCAATATGTTGAAGCTACAAAACAGGTCTAGTTGCATTCCAAACAGCATAATTAGGAAGTTACAGACAACTAATCCCACAACCAGCAGATCAGGTCTAAGCTCTATATTATTGTCACATCCAGTCATGAACGGTGGTGGACTCCAACTTGGTAGAGAAGGAGTATCCTCATCCTCAACGATGGGAGAGCACTGCGCATCAGTGCAAAAGATACAGCTGAAGCATTTGCAATAACCTTCAATCAGTAATGCCAAGTCGATGGTCCATCTTGGCCTCCTCCAGAGGTCCCAGCATCACAGACTGCCAGTCTTCAGCTAATTTGATTCACTTCGTGTGATATTAAGAAATGGTTTGAGGCAAAGGATACTGCAAAGGCTATAAGCCCTCACAACATTTGGGCTATAGTTCTTGTGCTCCTCAACACGCTGCATTCCCAGCCAATCTGTTCCATTGTAGTTAGAGCATTGACATAATTGCAATAATGTGACATATAGAAAACCTGTTGTGGTTGTTGGAGATCAGTCAACTCAGCTCCAGGACATATTTGCACAAATTTCTCAGGATATTGTCTGAGGTCCAATCATTTTCAGCTGCTTCTTCAATGAGCTTTAGTCCATCATAAGATCAGAAGTAGGAATGCTTGTTGAGGATTACACAATGTTCAGTGTCATTTCTGGCTCCTTAGGTATTGAAGTAATCCATGTCCAAATACATTAAGACCTGAATAATATACAGGTTTGTGCTAAAAAGTGGCAAGTAACATTCTCACCACACAAACACCAGGCAATGACCATCTTTGAGAAGAAAAAACGGTGGAATGGGAGTAGCGTGGATCTTGCAGCTGCTGTCGAGTTCATTCTTTTCTTGTGAACTTCCTCTGGTTTTATATAGCAGGACAGAAATGTTTTGTTTAAATTTGTTTTTGGAACTTTTATAGTCCAAAAAATAATTTGCAAAGAAGAAAAGCTAGATGAGGAAGGAGAGGTTCCTTTTCACAAGGAGTTTATTGGAGATGTCAGTCCACATGTTAGTTTAGTGTCAATGGCTCTGGCGAGAAACTTTTTTTTCTCTGTTTGCATTGGTGGACCTCTGTGTTCGTTGTAGCTGTTTAAGTTATGATAAGGTTCAGGGATCAACATTTCTTTTCTCAGATGTGGGGATTTGAAGGCTGAAGATAGAAGATATAAAGAGAAGTCTTTTCTTGATTGATGGGAGTTTGAGTTAAGTGCTTTTATTGAGATTTTAGAAGTTTAATTATTTTTTCTCTTTTGCAAGCTTTAAATTAAAATCTTTGGGAAGGAAGTATAATTTTTCAATATCCAAGGTTCTTTAGAAGCTTCTTTTCAGGTTTAAGGTTACTTAGGGAAAAAAGGTTGACACAGAATGTGATGGTTAGTAGATTTAGAGAAGTGGTTACACTGCAGAATCAGTCAGATAGATGGGTTACTCTCAGAAAGATTGTTCAGAAGTCTCCTGTGGCTATTCCTCTCTCAAGCAGACATTCCATTTTGGATGCTGTTGAAGGAGATAGTTTCAGTGGAAAATAAAAGTGGCAATCAGACCTTGGGCACTAAGAATGAATCTCATGTTAAACAGGGTTTGTCAAGATTTAAAAGAATGATCATTGGAGACGATTCTTATTCAGGGACACAGACAGAAGATTCTATGGTCGTGACCATGCAACCAAGATAGTATGTTGCCTTCTTGGAGCCAAGGTCAAGGACGTCACAAAACATTTCAAGCATATTGTCAAAAGGGAGATTAGGAATTCTGAAGTTGTTATACACATTTGTAAGAGCCACATAGTGAGGGAAAGGGGTACTCCCAGTGCCATGTTCCAGTGAGAGTAGGAATAAAAAGGTAGGGCAGATAAATTAATGGCTGAATGCATGGCCAATGTGCCTGGATTCAGACATTTGGATTATTAAGATTTCTTCTGGGGTAGAAAAAACGTGTTTGAAAGGGATGGGCTACCCCTGAATTGGAAAGGGACCAATATCCTTCTGGAGAGATCTACTAATTCTATTTTCGGAGCCTTTAAACTAGCAGGGAGGTGGGGTTGAGGCTGTGGGTGGGGTGGGGAGGGGGCAGGGAGAAGGTGGGGGGGTGGGGGGTTGGGGGTGGTGGTGGTGGGGGGTGAGGGACTGGAGGAGTTGTGTGGAGTGGGGTGAGGGAGGGGTGGGGGGTTCCTATATAAACAGTGAAATTAGGAAGGCTGATGATTATGGCTATGAATCAAAAAAGAACGAATTATTTAGAAAAGACAGACAAGAGTAAGTCAGTAAACTGGGTAACTCTGAAGAATTAAATTGCAGGGGTCTCACACACGAGGCTGTTGAACTCAGGTCATGAATGGGAACATTGGACTGGGATGTCATAGCTCTTACAGAAACTTGGCTGCGGGAATGACAGGACTGGCAGCTCATTGTTTCCTGTTTTAGATGCTATAGAAAGGGAGGCAAAAGATGAAGGGGAGTGATGTTTTTGTTTTAGGAAAAACATTACATAAAGAAGATATTTCTGAGATCATCCAGGGATCATCCACAGGTAGAACTCAGAAACAAGAGAGGGATGATCACCTTGATGGGAATATGCTCTCAAATCCCCAATAGTCAGAGGGAAATTGAGGAGCAAATATGTAGAAAGATCTCAGAAAATGTAAGAATAATAGGGTTGTAATAGTAGGATATTTTAACTTTCCAAACATTGACTGGGACTGCCATAGTGTTAAGTGCTTGGATGGTGAGGAATTTGTAAAATGTGTTGAAGATAATTTTCTTTATCTATATGTAAGTGTACCTACTAGAGAAGAAGCAAAACTTGACCTTTTCTTGGGAAATAAGGCAAAGCAAGTGACTGAACTGTTCCATAAAAGTTAAAGTTCTTAATTGGATTAAGGCAAATTTTAATGGTATAAGCAGGAATTTTCAAAAGTTGATTGGACTAGATTTATTGCTCAAACTGGGATGGGGAAATCTAGCAAATGGGAGGCTTTCAAAAGGTGTGATAATGAGAATTCAAAGAAAAATGACCAAAGAAAATTACACCACAGGAACAGGCCCTTCGGCCCTCCAAGCCTGTGCTGATCCAGATCCTCTATCTAAACCTGTCACCTATTTCCTAAGGATCTGTATCCCCCTGTTCCCCGCCCATTCAGGTCTCTGTCTAGATACATCTTAAATGATGCTACCATGCCTGCTTCTACTATCTCCACTGGCAATGCGTTCTAGGTATCCACAACACTCTATGTAAAGACTTTCCATACATATCTCCCTTAAACTTTTCTCCTCTTGTGATCCATAGAAATTGAATCCACCAATCTGGGAAAAAGCTTCTTGCTAACAATCCTGTCTATAGCTCTCATGATTTTGTTGACTCAATCAGGTCCCCCCTCAACCTTCATATTTCTAATGAAAATAATCCTAATCTACTCAATCTCTCTTCATAACTAGCACCCTCCATACCAAGCAACATCCTGGTGAATCTTCTCTGAACCTTCTCCAAAGCATTCACATCCTTTTGTTAATGTGGTGACCAGAACTGTATGCAGTATTCCAAATGTGGCTGAACCAACTCTTGTAGTCAATGCCCCATCTGATGAACAAAAGCTCACCGTTTGCCTTCTTGACCAATTTATCGACCTACGTTGCCAACTTCAGGGTACAATGCACCGGAGCATTCAGATCTCTCTGTACATCAATTTTCCCCAGGGCTTTTCCATTTACTGCATATTCAGAGGCATTATGTTCCTATTAGAGTGAAGGGTAAGGCTGGTAGGAGTCAGAAACAATGGATCATTAAAAATATTGATGTTCTGGTCAAAAATAAGAGAGAGTCATATATTGTAGACAACTGGGATCAAATGAATCTCTTGAAGAGTATAAAGGGTACAAGGGCATTCTTAAGAGGTAAATCAGGAGGGCAAAAAATGAATATGAGATAGCGTTGGCAGATAAGATTAAGGATAATCCAAAGAAATTCTACAATAACATCAAGAACAAAAGAGCAACTCAACAGGTGATAGGACGCCTTAAAGATCAACAAAACCATTTATGTGGTAAAAACAATGACTGCAGATGCTGGAAACCAGAGTATTGATTAGAGTGGTGCTGGAAAAGCACAGCAGGTCAGGCAGCATTCGAGAAGCAGGAAAATCGCCGTTTCGGGCAAAAGCCCTTCATCAGGAATAGAGGCAGGGTGCCTGCAGAGTGGAGAGATAAATGAGAGGGGGGTGGGGGTGGGGAGAAAGTAGCATAGAGTACAATAGGTGAATGGGGATGGCGATGGAGGTGATAGGTCAGAGAGGATGGTGGGGGAAGGTGGCAAAGAGTACCATGGGTGAATGGGGATGGGATGAAGGTGATAGGTCAGAGAGGAGGGTGGAGTGGATAGTTGGAAAGGTAGATAGGCAGGTAGGACAGGTCATGAGAGCAGAGCTGAGCTGGAAGGTTGGAACTGAGGGAAGGTGGAGGGAGGGGAAATGAGGAAACTGGTGAAATCCACATTGATGCCATGGGGTTAAAGTGTTCCGAGGCGGAAGATGAGGCGTTCTTGCTCCAGGCGTCGGGTGGTGAGGGAGCGGTGGTGGAAGAGGCCCAACACCTGCATGCCCTCGGCAGAGTGAGAGGGGGAGTTGAAATGTTGGGCCACAGGGCAGTGGGGTTGATTGGTGCAGGTGTCCTGGAGATGTTTCCCAAAGCGCTCTGCTAGGAGGGGTCCAGTCTCCCCAACGTAGAGGAAATCGCATCAGGAGCAACGGATACAATAAATGACATTAGTGGATGTGCGGGTAAAGTTTTGATGGGTGTGGAAGGCTCCTTTGGGGCCTTGGATGGAGGTGAGGGAGGAGGTGTTGGTGTAGGTTTTGCAATTCGTGGGGTGGCAGGGGAGGGTGCCTGGAAGGAAGGTTGGTTGTTAGGGGGTGTGGACCTGACCAGGTGGTCATGGAGGGAACGGTCTTTGCGGAAAGCAGAAATGGGTGGGGAGGGAAATATATCCCTGTTGGTGGGTTCCATTTGGAGGTGGCGGAAATGTCGTTGGATGATGTGGTTTATGCAAAGGTTAGTAGGGTGGAAGGTGAGCAACAGGGGGAGTTCTGTCCTTGTTACAGTTGGAGGGGTGGGTTTTGAGGGTGATGGGCGGGATGCGGATGAGATGTATTGGAGGGCATCTTTAACCACGTGGGAAGGGAAATTGCAGTCTCCTCAAGAGATATCAGCAATACTAAGTGAATAGTTTGCATCAATTTTGTATTGTGGAGAAAGAAATTGAGGTTGAAGAAATCAAGGAAATAAATTTTAATATTTTGAAAATTGCTCACAGTACAGAAGAGGAAGTGCTGGAGGTCTTAGAAAACATAAAGGTGGAAAAGTTGCCTCAGATTAAAGAAATCTTGATCAAATGGGTCAATGGGCTGAGGAGTGGCGGATGGAGTTTAATTTAGATAAATGTGAGGTATTTCATTTGGTGAAACAAACAAGGACAGGACTTATAGTTAATGGTAGGACCTTGTGTGGTGTTGCAGGGGAGAGAGAGAGAGAGACACCTAAGGGTTCAGGTACATACTTCTTTGAAATTTATATCACATGTAGGCAGGGTAGTTAGGAAGGCATTTAACAAACTTGCCTGCATTGCTCAGACCTTTGAGCATAGGTGTTGGCATGTCATGTTGAGGGTGTACCTGAGGCCTCTTCTGGAGTACTGTGTACAGTGCTGGTTGCCCTGATATAGGAAGGATATTTTTAAAATGGACAGAGTTCAGAAAATATTTACCAAACGTTGCTGGGATTAGAAGGTTTGAATTAAAAGATAGGTTGCATAGGCTGGGACATTTTTCACTGGAGCATTGAGGTTTATAAAATCATGAGGGACATAGATAAGCTGAATAGGAAAGGTATTTTTCCCAGAGTTAGGGAGTCCAAAACTAGCGGGAATATTTTTAAGGTGCAAGGAGCAAGATTTAAAGTGGCTGTGAGGCACAACTCTCTTACACAGCAAGTGGCTCATATGTGGAATGAACGACCAGAAGAAGTGGTGAATGAAGCTACAGTTACAACATATAAAAGACATTTGGATAACTACATGAATAAGAAAGATTTGGAGTGATATAGCCAAATGCAGGCAAGTGGGACTAGTTTAATTTGAGAACATAATGACTAATTGGACTGACGGATTTGTTTCCATGCTGTATAATTCTATGATTCTATGACTCAATGGCTCGAAGAGAAAATCTAACCATGGCCACTTGACATTCCATCACTCAGTCCCCCACTATGATCTTCCTGGTATTGCCATTGCCAGAAAACTGGGATATAGTGGCTACAAGAGGAAGTCACATGCTAGGAATTTTCTAATGAGTAACTCACCTCCTGACTTCCCAAAACCTGTCCATCATCAAGACACAAGTAAGGAATGTAATGGAATAATCTACACTTGCCTGGCTGAGTGCAGGGCTAACAATGCTCAAGAAACTTGAAACTATCTAAACAAAGCAATCTATTTGATTGGCACCACATCCACAAACAACTACTCCCTTCACTGCTGATGCTCAGTGGCAGCAGTGCATACCATCAGCAAGATTCAATGTCCAAAATTCACTAAAGATCCTTAGATAGCATTGAGTCATAACCATCACCATCTAGAAGACAAGGACAACAGATACATGGGAGCACCACTATTTGAAAGTTCCCGTTCAAGCACTCACCATCCAGACATGGCTATATATTATTGTTTCTTCAGTGTCATTCAAACAAAATCCTTGAATTTTCTACCTAATGGTATTGTTGTTCTACCTACAGCACATCTTATGCAGTGGTTGAAGAAAATACCTCACCACCCTTTTCTCAAGGGCAACTAGGAATGAGCAAGAGACCCATACAGCAATGCTCACATCCCACAAGTCAATTTTTTTAAAAAAGTGAAACGTGGCTTATGAAATCTGTCACAAGAAAAACCTTTCCAGCTTATAGAAATGTAGTTTCTGACACAAAATATTGATTGTAGAATGTCAAATAATTTTAAAGAAAAGTGACCGTCATGATAATCATAATATAGTATTTAAGTCTAACATTGTCCAGCCAAACTCCACATTCTGTCATATGAGGTGAGGTTCATGACTAAATATAACTTGTTAGAACAGCAATGATTGAACTAGTGGCATAATTTGAATGGGCAATTCTAATAAGAACTGCACATTTATTCAATTATTTCAAATGCAAAATGAAAAGGTAAAATAATTACTACTTTGGGAATTTTATACATTGATTAAATTAGCAAATTACCATTCTTCACAAAGCCAATACATTCCTGACAAAACCAATATGTTCATGATGATAATAATGCTTTGAAGCACAGAAAGACTATAAATCAAAGGAAGTACTACAACAATTTCGTATTTTCTATTATACTGTAAGACATCAACTACCACTTGGTTTGCTACTATGCCATCTGGAATCCTTATGTTTGTAGCTGAGGTAGACCCTACAGTGGGATTGGTACAAATGGACTTAATGAGCTAGTTAAATCTGTTGCAAATTATGTGTATGGTCCATTGTGTACAAGAGGTTGACATTCAATTTTTAGAAGAGTCTTACAAATTAAACTTGTTTTGGAAGAGCACTATAATTACTTTAGTTGATGATTCACATGGCAAGTAATCATTGCTGGTGACTGTTTCTCATTTTGATTCTCATTCATAGTATCATTTTATAGGTATGACAGCAAGGCTATGTGAACTCTGGTTTTGTGTGCATGTGATTAAACTGTTGGAATATTTTTCACTATAAAAACAAAATAACGTAATTGACAATTGTTTAAAAGGCCATGAAACTGTATAATTACTTTATGTCATTAACTTTTTTAAAAATGTTTTCAATGCAACAATTGTTTCCAACTATATCAAGTCATAAAAAGTCTGAGACCTAGTCACTAGCAGCCAATGTAAGTTAGCAGCAACAAGATTGATGGCTGAACAGGATTTGGTATGACATTAAATTCTAGGAGATAACTGTATTTAAACTGAAACCAAATACACATTCTGGTGAGAGCTTTAATTCAGCTAGACACACTCCAAAAGAATTCACACATCAAATCCTTATATTTATTTGAACAATTCTCATCTCATTAATCATACTTAATATATTTAACATATTTAATTCTCATCTAATTAACCATGTTTAATATAGACTTCATTTTTTCTTGTTCTATGAGGTCACAGTCATCTCTTCAGATCTTATTAAATAACATAGCATAATCTTTCATATTATTCAACAAAAACCCTACCACCACTTATCCTCCCCATCCAAATTTAGCATCATCCATAAGTTTTGATGCCATGCCTATGATTCCTCAGTAGAAATTATATACATGTGTAGTGAGCAATATTAACTTGAGGACAGACCTTATGTGACACCAAATTTTGGCAGTCTGTGAAGTTTCCCAGAATTCAAACCGTCAATTTTGTGTTTTGTAGCCTTTTTACATCTATGAGTTCTCCACTGTCAGGATTTTCTTATGAGGCATCTTATCAAAGACCCTCTGATACAGCATGCATTCTGCATCCAAAGATTCCATTTCTGAATTCTTTATCTTCAAATAATTCAATGATTGTTACTGCAATGTGATGTTCATGGTATTTTAGTTTTTGTTTCTTGATGCAATGTTTTCTTATTCGGCAGCAAAACCTTCAATATCTTTCCTACCACAAATAAGGTAAGTGAACTGCTACGCCTGACAGTACCTTACAACCTGAAGGCTTCTCAATTCACTAAATAGACTGCTTGGTGACCTCGGTCAAGGCAAGGAGCAGTGAGGT
Organism: Hemiscyllium ocellatum; assembly: GCF_020745735.1. Classification (NCBI taxonomy): domain Eukaryota; kingdom Metazoa; phylum Chordata; class Chondrichthyes; order Orectolobiformes; family Hemiscylliidae; genus Hemiscyllium; species Hemiscyllium ocellatum. Next base: position 44,811,108 of record NC_083407.1, on the reverse strand, counting down.
CTGCCTCCAAATCAACACCCCCGGTGCTCAGATGTGTGGATCCTGACAAGTCATTGCCCCCTGGACCTAGAATATTTAACAATGAAATGCCGTCCATACTACCTGCTTCACAGGTTCACATCCATTACCCTGAGAGTGATCTACATCCCATCCCAGGCAGAAGTGAAGTGTACACTTGGTGAAGTACAAGGTGCTATTAACAGGCTTGAGTAGACAGGCAAGAGACTGGAAGAACACAGCAAGCCAGGCAATAACAGGAGGTAGAGAAGTCGACATTTTAGGCAAAAGCCTTATTCAGGACTGGGAGTAGATGTAGGGGGAGCTGCAGATAAAGGGAGTGGTGGGGGTGGGTGGTGAAGTGGGAAAAACAGGCAGAGGGTGTGACCTGGTTGATCAATAGAGGAATGAATCTAGTTGGTGGTAGGGAGAAGTGGAATGGAGGAGAAAGGATGGGAAGGGAGTCGGGGGGTGGGAAGTGTGGTTATATGAAATTGGAGAACTCAAATGTTGAGTCCTCTAGGCTATAGGCTGCCCAGGTGGAACATGAGGTGCTGTTCCTCTAATTTTCAGTTTGGTTCATTGTGACAGTGGAGAAGGCCACGGATGGTCATGCCTGAAAGGGAGTGGGAAGGGGAATTAAAATGGATGGTAACTGGGAGGTCCGGTTGGCCCCTGTGGGCCCAGCTAAGATGCTCGGTGAACCATTTCCTAAGTTTATGATTGGTCTCCCCGATGTAGCAAATGTAAACTTAGGGAAAAGTTCACTGAGCATCTCAGCTGGGCCCACAGGGGCCGATTGGACCTCCCAGTCACCACCCATTTCAATTCCCCTTCCCATTCCCTTTCAGATATGACTATCCATGTTATCCTCTATTTACACAATGAACCTAACCACAAATTGGAGGAACAACACCTCATCTTCTGTCTGGGAAGCCCACAGAGTAGAGGACTTAACATTGAGATCTCCAATTTCAAATAACCTACCTGCCCATCCCCCGACTCCCTTCCCAGCCCTTCCGTGACCTTTCTACTCTCTGCCACCAACCGAATTCATTCCTCCCATTGACCATACTCTCAACCTGTCTTCACCTATCCCCACTTCTCCACCCTGCCCCTGCCACCCCTTTATCTGCAGCTCCCCCTCCACCCACCCCCAGTCCTGAAGAAGAGTTACACTCAAAACTTTGATTTCTCCACCTCCTGATGTTGCCTGGCTTTCTGAGTTTGTCCAGCCTCCTGCCTGTCTACTTTGGATTCCAGCATCTGCAATTCTTTTTGTCTCTAACAAACAGTTTTGAGCAGAATACCCTGAAGCCTTGTTACATCGTAGCCAGTGACTTCAACCAGACTGATCTCAAGAATGTGCTACCAAAATACCATCAACATGTCTCCTGTCCCACCAGAGGTCCAACCAACTTTGACCATTGCTCCATAACCAAAAATATTTTTTAAATGAATAGTAAGGCTGAAAAGATACTCTCACCAATAAAGAAGTAGAAAGTTAACGTGCAAGAATTATGTATTTGTAAAAAAAAATTAAATACTGTGAAGACCAGAAATCTGAAATAAAAACAGGAAGTACTGGAGTGAGTCAACAGTCCTGGTAACATCTGCAGAGAAAGAAAGAGAGTTAATGTTTCAAGGTCAATATGACTCTTTTTCAGAACTTTAGCCTTCAGTTTTGAAGAAGAGTCATGTCAGACTCAGAAATATTGAAACTAGTGGCAGGAATGGCTAGTTAGTCCTTTGAGTCAAGAGAGTGGTGCTGCAAAAGCACAGCAGGTCAGGCAGCATCCAAGGAGCAGGCAAATCGACATTTCCTGCTCCTCCGATGCTGCCTGACCTCCTGTGCTCTTCCAGCACCACACTCTTGACTCTAAACTTCAGCATCTGCAGTCCTCGCTTTCACCGAGTTTGTCCTTTAAACCTGCTCTGCTGTTCAATATGATCATTGTTAATACTCTATCTCAGCACTATATCCAGATTTTTCTCCATATCTCTTGATGCCTTTAATATTTAAAAACTTATTTATCACATCCTTGAATATACGCAATGCCTGACTCTTCTGTGGTACTAAATTTCACATGTTGATGATTCTCTGAGTGAAGAAATGTATCCTCACCTGAGTCCAAAATAGTCTACCATGCATCATGAGGTATCCCTATCCTGTGACTCGAAATGTTCATTCTGTTTCTGTCTCCACAGATGATGTCAGACTGGTTGAATTTCTCCAGCACTTTCTATTTTCAAGTCATATATCTGTGACTGATTGCCAGAGATAAATATTTGAACAAGAAGCTACAGATCAAAGTCAGCATAAACCTTTGGAATAAACCTTTTGAAAAAACCTTTGGTTGATGTGAATGAAAATTGTAGAAGCAATTTTGATTTCTTTTTGGTGGTATATCATGAAGCTTGCTACACTTGTACTTTTCTCCTATTTTAACATAATTCCATCATTTTATCTTCTCTTCAAATTCAGAAATAATATTTTGAAACTGAATAAATTAAAGGACTGCATTAATATAGCAGTTGTCACAAATACCCAACATTTCAAAGTACTTCATAGCCAAATAAGTACTTTTGAACTATAATCTGTTGTAATTCACAAAATGTGACAGTCAATGTGTGTACTGTAAACCATTTTAAATAGCAATGTGATAATGACCAAATAGTCTGTTTTTGTTTTGGTGATATAATTTGAAAGATAAATACTGACTAGGATTACAAAGTTAACTATATCACTCTGCATCATAATAATGCCTTTGGAGCTCTTACATCCACCTGGCAAATGGGGCCTCACTTCAACGTATCAACATTGAGTTTTATGTTCAAGCTCTGAAGTTGGACTTTAGTATAAAACCTTTTAATTCCAATTATTTTCCTTAATAATATTCAGAGTTTTATTTCATGCTGTAAGGCAAGTTACATTGTTTTCACTAAATTTTATGTGACCTTTATGCCATTATCTCTTCAAAGCCCTTTATTGTCTCCAGCTAATAAAGGTGTTGGCAATCTCCCATCTCATAAACCTATTGTTTAAGCTGTGGTGGTCATCTCTGCATTAAACATTATCTGATGTGGCTTTGGAGACCAAAGGCAGACAAGCAAATGCATGATTCTTTGGTTTCTGTTTTCCCTGGACACTCAGTCAGATTTTGCTTTACTCTTTCAATGCTCTTTGAAACAGTCAGTCTCCAGAGCTCAGACTTACAGTAACAGTCTCCCTATCTTATTTTACAATATTCATTTCCTACATACTGAACTTGAAGGTGTTCTTGTAGCAAATATATGAATGCCCATGAGGTTATCATCCAGTCCCAGTGCCCCAGTCAATTCAATGTACAGAAGTTCTTTGGAGTATGTGGCTGTCTTCCATAATTGTGGCTGAACATACATTGGTAGCTTTGCAATGAGTGTATGCAATGGACCTAGCACACTCCAATAACAGTCAGATGATGTTCTTGTCCTGTGAGGAGATGCTGAGGATACTTTTTTTAATTCATTCACAGGACATGGGCTTTGCTGGCTAGGCCAGCAGTTATGATCCATCCCTAGCCGCTATTGAGAAGGTGGTGATGGGTTATCTTCTTAGATTCATACAGTCATACAACACGGAAGAGGCCCTTGAGCCCATCAATTCTGCAGCAACTTAGCTACACAACCTCACTTTCCAGCATTTGGTCCAGAATCTTAAATGTTATGACACTTCAAGGGCTCATCCAAGTATATTTTGAAGGTTGTGAGGTTTCCCAACTCTACTGCCCATCTAGGCAGTGCATTCTAGACCTCACCACACTCTGGATAAAAATATTTTTGCCCAAATCCCGTCTAAACCTTCTGCGCTTTACATTAAAATTATACTCCCTTGTTATTGACAATTCAATAAGGGAAACAATTGTTTCCTATTCACTCTATGCATGTCCTTTGATACAATACTTACTTAAAATCCAGACAGAAAACTACTTACAATCCAACACAAAAGCTGCTTACAATAACAGACGTCCAAACCTGCAGTGAAACACATTCAAGAGAGAATTTGAGAGAAACAAGTCAAATTCCCAATAACTTGACATTTGGAACGACTGTAAATTCCAAGATAATAAATAAGACCTAAAATACTGCTAGGTGCAATTTCAAGAATACTTTGAATGAAGTCATGAATGCCTATTCCATAACTAAAACTTTCCTCATGAACAAAAGAGTTTTCTCATCTCACTTTTTTTAACCTTCACCAAAATTTAATTTTGGCAGCAAGTGCTTCTTAGAGTAGAGGAAACTGTAAGAAGTTTGGAAAGAGGTATTTAGGTTGTGAAAGATTTTGAGAAAGTTAAATTGGCATAAATGTTATCTCATTTTTTAGACCAAGGTTAGATGTTGGCCAGACCTTGCTGTTGTTTGGATTTGGACTACTTGGTACTTGAGGAGTTCCAAAAAGTGCATTCATCCTCAGCTCTGACCTTAAGCTGGAGGCAAAGTCATTGATGAAGCTGTTGAAGATGGTTAGGCCTAGCACACTACTCTGAGGAACTCTGGAAGAAATATCCTCAAGTGATGACTGCATCTCCAACCAACACAACCATTTTCCTTTTAACCAGGTATGACTCCAACCAGAAGAGAGTTTTTACCCTGATTCTCAATGACTTCAGTTTTATTGTGGCTTCTTGATGCCTCACTTGGTCAGATGTGACCTTAGTGTGAAGGGCAGTCACTTGTACCTCATCTCTGGAATTCAGCTCATCTGTGCTTTACTGTATCCTCACTTACAAATAGAATTGCTTCCCACTTTCAAAATTGTCATCCCCTTTCCCCTAGGCAACAGCTCTCAAGCTCCATTAACAGGTTCCTGAGACACCTTCCTATGGCAATGGTCCTCTTTGGGTCTCCTAAATCCAACCTCCTTTACCCTCAATTTCCCTGGACCAAACCAACAGTGAAAACCTGGCCCTTTGGTTCACTTCCTTGACCGATCTAAAGAGATAACCCCAAAAGAGAAGTTCCCAGACCAGTGACTGATTCCTATACATCTCCCCAGTTGCATAATCCTTGGCCACCCTGGACTTGCCATTATGTAGCCTCAGGATAATCCTTGACCTACTTTGAGAACTGCAGGGGATGGACACCTAACAAAAAGCAGCCTACCCAGACACCACACTGTAGTCAATCACCTCCACTTTGACTTACTGTTTTGGGACCCCGTGACTGACAGAGAGAACTTCTCCCTTTAGACTTTGAAGCACAGCTGCTTGTTTGCTGTACATGAATTGCTTATGCCTTATAAGCTATAGCCACATCGTGCAGATGAGATTGAAATAGCACACTGCTGTATGGAAAGATACAAGCTCCCTTGACAGAGGATTACCGATTAGCTAGTTGTGTGACTGTGCTACTTGATACAGCAAGGCAAAGTAACATAAGACAAGACAAAAATGTTATGAACATGTAGATAGGCAGGAAGCAAACAAATGCAAAGAGAATAAGTCAGCAGCATTGAGATACAGCCTGGTCCAATCCGTGAGTTGTGGTCTGTCCCTGTGAACATAGTATCCTGGCAGCAGATATTAAATGTGAATTACCAGTGCACCCTGCCATACAGCTCTGTGCTTCCTGAACATGCTGCAAGTGTATTGGAGAGGTGCCATGAGGATCATGAAGAGTTGACAAATGTCATCATCCATGGATGAGATCAGTGCCCACGGATCGTGCCCTGAGGAACTGTTCTGTACAAAGCAACATGGAGGCTGTTCACAGTCAGCAGGGAGCTATCATTGCTACATATTTCCAGGTAACTCCAACAAATTTGTCAAACATGATTTTCTATTCACAAATCCATGCTGTATTCAATCAGGTCATTTTAATTCAGGTGTCCTTTTCTAGATTCTAGCATTTTCCCATAACTGCTGTAAAGCAAGATGTTGTTCCCTGTTTATTGCATTTCTCTTTTTACTGGAATGATACGTGCAATCCACAGGAATCATTCCAGAATCCATGGAATTTTGGAAAATGATTGCCAATGTATTGACTATCTCTACAGTCACCTCCTTCAACATGCTGGGATGTAAATTGTCAGGCCCTGGAGACTTATCAGCTTTCAGGCCCATTAATTTCTCCAGGGTAGCCTTCTTGCTGATACTAATTCTCTTCAACTCTCCCTTGGCATTTGAATCTCTAGTTCTTCTATCTTCCTCAAATAGACACAAAAGTATCAAAAGAAAATACCAAAGATCTGTAGATGCAGAAAACCAGAAATGAAAACAGAAATAGCTGGAAAAGCTCAGTGGGTCTTCAGCATTTGTGGAGAAAAAGATAGAGCTAATCTTTCAGGTCCAGTGACCGTTCTGCAGAACAGAAAACTATCATTCTGTTTCAAGATAATGAGGAAGCCATTTAGGACTGAGATAGGAGAATTATTGTTTATTCAAAGGGTTGTGAATCATTGGAATTCTGTATCCTAAAAGGCTGTGGGAGCTCTACTATGGAGAATGTTTAAAGTAGAGATTGCATCTTTGGTATTAAGAAATCTGCCAAAGTGATAAGAGAGGAGAGTAGGAAAAAGGCATTGAAGTAAATGGTTATCAATAATGATATTGAATCCTGGAGCAGGCTCAATGGGTTGAATGATCTATGCAAGCTCCAACATTCCAAGGACATAAATGGGCCAGATTATTTATATGCCAGCATAGATCAGAATTGTGCATGGGGTCCTGTGGAATCCCCATCATAGAACACTCTGAAGGAGTTGTCCTGAGAATTGATGTTTTTATTCAGCAAATCCTCTACACTATCATCATCCAAAAATTTCCATTTAATTGGGCACTTTGGTTGATTCAAAGTCCACAGTACCCAACTGGCATCCTATCCCCACCCCAGATTGAATGCTACTTCCTACCCCAGCTAGTAACCATCTCCCCCCAACCTGGTGCACCACTTATCAAGCACGTTACCCAGTCAGCACCCTTCTTAGCTGACTTCTAGACTCTACCCCATTTGGAATTCCACAATGTGGCACCAATCCCCAACCCCCACTGTCAAAATTGCTGTTAAGACACTTACAATTCCGAAGACTGCAGCTGACTATCATGATAAAGAGCATGTCGTTTCCCTTCCTCTTGCACTATGAAAGAACTGTCAGAGTGGAATTACCGTTTACATTTCTGAGAGGGCCCTAAGCAGAATTTCATCTCAGAAATCTGCAGCTCCCTTCTTCATGAAACATAAAGGTTGGATTGGCAATCTGTGTGAGATTTCCAAGTACCGGGAAATCTCCCAAAATAAGATGGCAAAAAACATTATAGATAGGTTAAGTCAGCAAGCAAAGGCATGGCAAATGGACTGTAGTGCGAGAAAATGTGAAATTGTTCATTTCGGCAGGAAGAATAAAAAGAAGTATATTATCGAAATGACGAGAGACTACAGAGCTCTGAGTTGCAGAAAGACCTAGTTAATCTACCTCATAAATCTCAAAAGGTGATTTGATTGAATTAAAAAAAGTCCTGAGGGGTCTTGACTGAGCATATGTAGAAAGGTTGTTTCCTCTATAACTGGGGTCACTGTTTGAAAATAAAATGCTGTTCATTTAAGACAAGGATGAGGAGGTTTATCTTCTCACAGAGTGTTGCAAGTCTTTGCAACACAATTTCCCAAAAGAGATTGGAAGCAGAGTCTTTGAATAGTTAAGACAGAGGTAGATAGTTTCTTGATAAGTGGGTGAAAGGTTATTGGGGGTAGGTGGAAATTCAGAGAAACCAGAGTAGCCGTGATCTTATAAAATGGCGAAGCACAATTAAGGGCCATGTGGTCTACCCTTAGTTCTAATTCTTATGTACTTAAATGAAGTGTCCTAACCCTTATCCTAAGATTATTCCACCTGGTTTTAAATTCAGAAACAAGCGAGGGGAAAAATCTTGTTTGGACATCAATACTTCCCAACCACGCATCACATTTTTTTTCAAATAAGATGGAAACAGCACATTATATTGAATGCTGGATCAGGCAGTAGTTCGGACCACAATTATTTATAATATATATTCATGACTTAGATGTGGAAATCGAATGCAAAATATCCAAGTTTGCAGATGACACAAAAATAGGTGTTGTAAGGCAAATAGTGAGAATGGTGTCAAAAGTCTGCAGAAGGATATAGACAGGTTAAGCAAGTGGATAAAAACTCAGCACATGAAATATAATGTAGGGAAATATGATATGAAATATGCAATTGGCAGGAAGAATAAAAGAGCTGACTGTTACTTAAATGGAGGAATATAGCAGAATGATCCAGAACATAAGGATCTGGGAATCCTTGTGAATGAATCACATAAAGCTAACATCCAAGTTCAGTAGGTAACCAGGAAAGCAAATGGAACTTTGGCCTTTATTTCAAGGCAATGGAGCATAAAAGGAGGGAAGTTTTCATTAAAGTTATACAAGGCACTCATATTGTGGCTTCATGATACTATACAGGGCACTAGCTAGATCACAGCTGGTACACTGTGAATAGTTCTGGGTCCCATATCTAAGGAAAGATATACAGTCGCGCCTCAACATACTAACAACCCCGTTCACGAACAAATCAGTTTACAAACAGGATTGTACATAAAATTTTGCTTCAACGTATGTATGAAATTCAAGGTACGAATGAAGGTACTAACGCAAAAAGCCTGTGTGCGACCACATGGTTTCATTGTTCTGCTTTGCTACGCGCACTTTGAACGCAAAAATTCTCAGGCCCCGCGTGATTTCATTCAGTTCGTCTTTGGCATGCACGCTGTGTACATCGTTCATTGCTAGTCCAAGCATTCTTACACTATCCGAACAATGGGAAAAATTGATTCAGTTCGCGAACCTTTCGGTACGCGAACCGGATCCTGGAACAGATTACGTTCGTAAGTCGAGGCGCTAATGTACTGGCATCGGAAGCAGTCCAAAGAAGATTTAGTAGCTGATAATAAGTATGGTGAGACTGCCTGATAAGCAGACGTTGCATGGATTGGGATATAGAAGAATGAGAGGTGACCTTGTTGAAACAGAAAAGATTCTTAGGGAATTGACAGGGTCAATGTGGAAAGGTTGCTTCCCCTTGCAGTGAGTCCATGACCCAAAGGCATAATCTCAGATAAAGGGTGGCACATTTCAGAAAGACATGAGGAGGAATATTTCTTCTCTCAGAAGTTTTCAAATTGGCAGAATTCTTCATTGCAGATGGCTGTTCAGACTGGCTGTTTGAGCAAATACAAGGTTAAGATAGACAGATTTATAATCAGTAAGGGATTCAAGGGGCTTGTGGAAAAGGCAGGACAGTGAAGTTGAGTATTATCGGTTTAACTATGATCTCATTGAATTAGGGTGGAATGACCTACTACAACTGCACCTATTGTGATGATATTATGGCTTTAAGAGTCATATTTGAAGAAGGGTTCAGGCAGAGGTGACAAGCAGCCTGCTCAAAATCAAGAGAGTAAACGACTTATGAAGCCTGGATGGGTAGGGTCAAGCAGGAATTTTAGTTTTACCTTTCAGCAGTTGCTGGGGTCTTCAAGCTAGCTGTAGAAGCTCTTAGGTAAAAACGAGGACTGCAGATGCTGGAAACCTGAATCTGGATTAGAGTGGTGCTGGAAAAGCACAGCAGGTCAGGCAGCATCCAAGGAGCAGGAAAATCAACGTTTCGGGCCAACGCCCTTCATCAGGAATAGCCCGAAAGGTAGATTTTCCTGCTCCTTGGATGCTGCCCGACCTGCTGTGCTTTTCCAGCACCACTCTAATCCAGACTGTAGAAACTCTTATGCCATTCTCTGTTACAGGTAAAAGCTGGGGTTCTCTTTCTACTGCTAGAATTACATGTGAGACCATTTATTTTACTGAATTTGCCTTGCCATTTTTATGGGATGCTACGACATTGGAACAGTTAATAAGTAGTGTATATATAATTTTGTTAAGCAATACAACAGAATTACAGTTATTTGAAAGTGAGGACTAAAGATGCTGGAGATCAGAATCAAGAGTGTGGTGCTGGAAAAGCACAGCAGGTCAGGCAGCATCTGAGGAGCAGGAGAATCAATTTTTGGGCAAAACCTTTCATCAGGAATAATTACATTTAAGTCCATTCCTTTATTTTGTTTTTATTTCTGTATTTTGCTGCATTTTAAGAATAATGCATGTTTAACTTAAAGTTAGTAGTTAGACCAATTGAATTGCATTTGAAATGCAATGTATTATACTTACCTTTAAAACAAGGAAAAGTTAGGGTCTGGACTATCTTCCTAATATATTTTGAGGGGTTTTGATCTGGTCCATAATATTATGTTTTCAGGTCTTTTTTCCCTACTCTTACTTCTCACGTTGAGAATGTGGACTTGTAGATGGTGTTTCAAAGTATGAACCATATCTCTTCGGCACTTCTGTGTGAAATTGTGCGTGACCATTTGAGTTATGGAACTGTCAGCTTTCATCGGATTTGACAGTTTACATGATCTTAATATAGTATTTCTGTTTTAAGTGAAAAGCTTCATGGGTCACCTTAGTACACATTAAACGTGAGCGCTGTAAGTGCTGTGGTCACTTTGTGTATTGAGAATGTTGTTTAGAGAATTATACTTTCCATGATACACAAACATATGATTCAGAAGAAAAATTGAATGTTGACATTTATTATAAGGAGAATTGAATAAAATTGAATAAAAGAATAGGAAAATTTTACTGAAACTGTATAGCTCATTTGTGAGAGCGCATCAACAAGTATTGTGTTTAATGTTAGCCTACTTGTTTGAAAATGGATAGCAGCAGATCAGAGAAGGTTCATTTGATTATTTCATGTGATAAATGGTTTGTCTTATGAAGAAAGATTGAACAGGTTAGTTCTTTACCCATTAGAGTAAGAAGAACGAGAGGTAATCTTGATAAAACATATAAGATCCTGCAGAAACAGACATGGTGAATGCTATGAGGATGTTTACCTTTGCAGAAGAGATGAAAACTAGGAATATAGATTAAGTATAGTTGGAGATGAGGAGAAGATTTCTTATTCTCTCAGTAAGTTGTTAATCTGTGGAATTCTTGTCTCTGGAAAGCAGCAAAATATTAGTCGTTGGATTTATTCAATTTTGATAATAAAGTGAAATCAAGATCACAACCTAATCAACCATGATCTTATTGAATGGTGGACAAAACTCAAAAGGGTGAATGGCCTTCACCTGCTCCTAAGTAGTATGTTCCAATGTCTGATGTTGTTCTGTTCCAAATAGTGTTAATTAACTTGGATCTTGGGTGTTCTTAGGGCACCCTGTGTCTTAGCTTATTTTGAGAAAAAGTGTTAGTTATACAAAGTTCATGGTAGCAACAAAGCTCAAAGTAGTTTTTGCCTGTTCTCAATTATCTTTCCAAGACCATAAGTTCAAGGCAAGAGACTTTAAGCATCAAGAACAGTGACAATACTTGCATGAATTCCTCAAAAGATAAATATGTTCTGATTTTGTTAGTAACAGTGAAACTCCCCAAAGAGCTGCTTCTTCAACTCTGGAGTGGAATGCTGCAATGGAGAATACATACTCATGAGTTGACTAGTCATATTTGAGAGATGGATAGAAACAGCATATTTTAACTATTTGTGGAGGGTTTTAATATTAAGAGTATTGAGTTCGAAAAGCCTATACTTTGCTTCTATATTTCTTCTGCTGTTCATTCAGTGATCCACTCAGTCGCTTTCTTGTATGAGTCAATCAAGGTAAATGGTGATCACATTTGTTTTGCATGTATTATTGATCAGCTGCAAGTCATCTGTCATGGTCCTGATGTTCCAACTTGCCAATTGAAGATTTGGCACTTGCCAACAGATTGAGGTGATGCATTTAGTGTATGCATAAAGAGATTTAGCATGTTTTTAATCCATGAATGTTAGTTTTTTACTCATTTTCAGCTTACACCACTGGCTAGCAGCAAAATGAGAATGAGAGCCAAATGTATAAATTCTTCCTGTCAATACATAACGTCTCCACAGAAACTGGGTTCATTACAAACTCAGGCTAAAGCTTCAATGGAACTAAAGAGGCATTGCAACCAGACATACAGTGTCTGGCACATGTGAACCATGATGTGGAGTTGTCAGTGTTGGTCTAGGGTGGACAAACTTGGAGTATAAACTGCAGTTGTATGATTTTTAACTCATGAACCAAACCAGCTATTGATGAATAGTTGCACTGACTTGTGGATAAGCTGGGAGAATTAAAGACTAAAGACATAAACCTGAACAAAAAAAACGACCCCTAAGGTTGGTCGATGTTTGTAAATGTCATCTTTCTGGCAACTCTTACAACTAGGCCAGAAAGTTGTGCCATAATGATTTCTCTTCATAAAGATTATAAGGGGACCATGACACTTAGCAAACTGGAGACATAAATGTTGTCCAGGCTTGTACTTTAAATATTTAATATCCTGTGCCTACCATCCCTGCAACACCCTGATAACCCCAAACCCCTTCCCAGTCACCTTGAAGATGTTAGTGTAAAGATATAGAGCAAGCCTAGCATTCAGAGACAACACGTTCCTGATTCCCCACCAGGCATTGGATTTATGGGAGCTATTCTCCATCAGGAATAGTGACAGGGGATTCTCCTGCCTGGCCAAGGTGATCAGGATGGAGATGGAGGGAAGATGAGGAACCACGGGTCCAGCAGATCATGATTGCTATGCAAGAAAAGGTGATCTTCTCAGGTAAGTGTTGCTGTGGCAAAGGATTGTCTTTCATGTGGGCACCGACTAAGCATTTCTGTGAGTTACAGCCAGGCTAGGGATGATGAATAGGTGATTAACTACAGGGCACTTTATGCCAAAGTGTGTGCCAGTTTGACTTGAGTAAGCATTTGTTTACAAGCGAACACATTGATGGGCCAGTTATATATAATGGAGATATGTGTAGAGTCAGTTATCAAGCTACTATGTTTTCATTTTACTTTTTCAAAGAAGCAGATTCATTACCAGATGGAAAGAAATGAAGATCGGTGACCTGGCCCCAATCTAAAGGTCTTCACCCCTTTGACGAGAGAGAACCTATGTAGATTGAAGGAGAAAAGGGCAGTCATAGCACTCAATTGACAGCACTAGATCTCTTTCAAAATAACCAACGGCATATGTAAACCACAAAAATTTCCACTCTATAAATATCAATCCTTCTTTTAACAACTTTGCAGATCTGTGTCCATGCATTCTGTACAACATCTAGAACAATACTGTGCAACTATACAGGAAAATTTCAGAAATTGTTAAGCCACCAAAAACAAAATTACTGGTATTAAAGCCTATCAAGAGGTTTTTTTTTCAACTATTATTGAAAAACAAGTAAATTAAAGTTTGTAAAACAATTTGAACACTGACCACTAACAGTATGTTATGCAATATGTTCTCCTGTAATAATAGTGAAAGTTCTCAAGCTATTTTTGAATTGCAGCATTATTGCATTTTCATTAAGGCAGCAGCCATTGTGTTTATATCAGGACCTAAGTAAAATGCAGTTTCTGTCTTCACAGATGATTCTTACATCATGTGTTTAAACAAACAGCAGGTCATAATAATATTAGGGGACATATGTGCCAACCCAAGAAATCTGGTGTTGCTGAGGAATGTGTGAAAATAAAAGAGGTGCAAAAAGGACCATGTGGGAAACAGACTCAAGAGTTTATGACCAGGTGATAGTAGGCAATCTCTCATGTGGAGGTATGCTCCACAGGGTCAACGTGGGTAAGAAGGAATATCAGCCAGAGTTCACAGGTGCCTTCCCTTCATCTTTCCTACCACAACCACAGAAAGCACAGGAGGGAGTTCTGACATCCATGCAAGCAATGTGGATTTGGTTATGTGCATAGAGGCATAAACCTTTAATTTACAGTGAGTGATGTTTTTGCATAGACACTTTAAATGCTTTCAATGAATTATTTTCTTTGCTATTTTAGCAGTGAGGATCCATTTAAAGTATGTGGATTAAATTGACCATTTGTTAAAATAATGAAGACAAGAATTTACTACAAGCAAAAATGACAAGCTTTTAATTCTCAGATTGTTCACAGAAATGTCAAGATATAAGTGTATTCCTAACTGATTTGCAATTCAAATTTGTGACTTCTATTTATCATCTGACTCAAAGATTATGTTCATCTACATGTATTTTTAGAAAAACATATTTTCACAAATGGAATGGCATAATATTGTCAAGATATATTGCATGATGACACTTTAACAATACAATAAATAGAAATGATTACTGCTAAAAGTGTTTAAAATAGAAATTTTGTCGTATGCACTGTGTTACATAAATATAATGTTAAAATAGAAACCCTGCTTTCTATTGACGGGTTTAAACTTGGTCTGAGGAGTATATATTTTCCCAGAGTAGAAGTCTAAAGTGATGACAGATATTCACATGTGTTTGGAGCTGATTGGAGCTTCCTGTCACTAATTAGCTAATTTAATTCCTCTCAACACTTTCCCTATTTCCTGGCCAAACAGGTATAGACTGGACAATATGAACGAGTACAAAATCAACTAAATCTGAAATTCTTCTGCCACAAATCCAATTTAGCAACATGTTGGAGGAAGCAATTATCAACACGGTATCATAAAAACTCTTCAAAACCTGCAGTGACAACTTTAGATTGTTTTTCACCAGTAAATCCAAATTTAAGCTTGAATATATCATTCAATCTATGGATGTAAAGTTTTGCAAATCCTGACTTATTTTATCGCAGTGTTTTCACCAAGATTAGCTATTGGAGCAACAATAGAACCAATTCACAATCTCTTGTTATGATTCTACATTTTAATATTCTATATCCTTTCTGCAGGAATATAACCCATTGTTTATAAAATCTGTTTTTTTTTAAACATGAAACTATTATATATAAAACCTTACTCTTTTCACATGGATGTAGACACTACAAATACTGTGGTCTGAAATAATTAAAGAAAAGTGAATGTTGCATTCCAGTGTTGCTTTCATTATAGACAATACACTTTAAACTGTCAGCAGATTGACTATTGAGGTAGCCATCAAAAATATTACATGACTCATATTGTTGCTTCAGATCTATGGATGTGCACGTAATTCAAATGTAAAGTAGACATAGCATTGAGAATAAAATGTAGACATAACAATATAATGATAAACCAGTTTCAACATAAGAATTGAGCTGATTGTTCATGTGTTAATTGTTTCAATTATGATCAGAATTTGTAAACCCGCAGGAAGCTCTTCAATGTAAAGCTGCTTTCAATCATATGAGGGCCGGATTTATTATAGATGGTGAATGAACAGCACCTGCAGTTTGTTAGTTTTGCTCTTAGCTATTTAATTTCTGTATGCATTTGCAGTACAATTTGCTGGAAGGAAGAGTTTAAAATGGTACAACACTCTTCATAGGCCAATGAAATGGTGTGAACACAAATAACTGTGGCCAGGCTTTTTCACTCCCAAGTGGTGATACCAAAGATGGTGTTAATGGCAAATAATTTGGTAAATTAACACTGGGGAGATACCTGCCCCCTTCCTGCCACACCATTAATTAGATTCTGAGAAGGAATGTCCATGGCCGACTTTCTCAACCATCATCAATTAAATAATAAGTTAATGACCACTTCAGTACTTACCTTGCCTTGACTGAAAATCCTTCAGCTCCTGGCAGGATAAGAAACAACCAGCCCATCAGACTGGTAAACAAATGCAGACACGCTGCTGGTTTGGTGGGTGTGAGAGGATTCCTCAATTATCAATAATTTGTGCAAGGCCAAAGAATGTTACCAAGGGCAGGGAGGCCTTCTGGGAGCCAAACCCCTCTGTCCTCACTTCTGAGCTTGCCTATCCACGCTCCCAAAGACCTGCCAAACTTAAAAAGATTCCTGATGAAGGGCTTATGCCTGAAACATCGATTCCCCTGCTCCTTGGATGCTGCCTGACCTGCTGTGCTTTTCCAGCACCGCACACTCAAAACTTAGAAAGCCCCATCACACAACATGTCTTTCCTGCTGTTCTGGAGTCTGCGCCTTGCTTTCTGTTGGACTATAACCTGGTGTTGTGAGACTTCTCACTTTGTCCACCCTAGTCCAACACAAGCACCTCCACATCCTTGCTACCTTGTCAGCATCTACAGCTCTGCCATGCTGCTGCTGAGTTCTGGAGACTTTGGCTTCTGATTGGCTTGGAACTTTGAAGCAAACTGAACAAACATTAAATTTGAATGCTGAATTCACTATCAAATCATTTGTCATTGAAGTAAAGAAGAAAGTATTTGATTCAGAAAAAGAATAAAAATATACAGAAAGGAAAAGAAAAAAATTGTATTTAAAACCTTCAATAGCACATAAAATCAGAAATAATATTAGACTCGGCACATTTAAAAGATAATTTTCAATGCCAGAGAAGTTAATTATCAGACCAACAAAAAATGTGCTTTGGCTGAAAAGCAAAGCTGCTACCTTTTGGTTGCACATCCAGTTAGTATATAGCAAGCAAAGATAGGAACTCCACACCATTCAATACACTTACATGATAAGTCAGATGCTGAAATATTGTTTTGCAGTTAACTGCAGGAGCAGTGCATCTTAATCAGAAACTCAGTATTTTTGTACTTAATTGCACTTTAGTTTCACCATAATTTGATGTCTGATGTGTGTATTAGTAATGCTGGACATTATGGACCTTATTGTTATTTTTACTTTGAATTATTTTGCCTTTATTTGAAATCATTAAAAATTTTGACACTCTAACGAAAGCATGTTGGAGGGATGTGGTCCAACTCGGGCAGGTGGGACCATTTTAGTTTGGGAGACTTGGTCAGCATGGACGAATTGGACCGAAGGATCTGTTTCCGTGCTGTAAGACTCAATGACTCTATTGCCAATTCTAGTGCAAAGCAGTTCTCATTGAGAAAGAACAAGTTAAGCAGGTTAAAGAGATTACATGTGCTGACATACAGTTCAAGCAAACTGTGTAGGCTATAACATATTTAATGTTTATTCATGATAGCTTTGTTAAATATTATGTGCATTAGTATTTTGAAATCTGTTGTAGTTAATGCATGTTATGGTATCAAACAATCTGATAGCTTTAACAGTGCATAATTTTGTGTAAGAACAATACAAATGATAAGATAGAGGCTTTAGTATTTGCACACAGAAAAGAAAAGAAGATTGATTTGAACTCACGGGTTTTCAGAATTTGCGTTATTAATAAAAACGTGAATCTTAGAACATTTCTAAGAAAATTAATTAGATTCATTGAGGCATGCATATTTCTTGAATCATTAATGACATTAACAGATTCAATCGTGCTGAGCAGGACAAACTATGATTTAATATGGTAGGGAAAGGGTTTTTTGATGGGTTAAAAAAGGGAATTGTGGGAAGCAATTTGAAAGTGTCAGGCTAAGGTCAACAGAATATAGTTAAGTGAAGACAAAACCATATCCTATGCCTCAGAAGTGAGATCTGTCAGAGTAGCTGTATCTCACAATTTCAAATTGCCATTGTAAAGCACTAACTTTGTATTTCTGTGCAACAGTAACTCTCTGACTTGATTATGAAGTGTCAGTCAGTCCCTTGTAGGTCAGAATTAGACAAGAACACTGAATGAGATGAGCTGGGGTAGCCTCTATCTAGGTTGGTCTATTTGGGCATCTTCTAGTATACAGTAATAACTGTTGAGCAATCACATGAGATTTCTTTGTTTTTGATTTTATTTTCATTATTATCACAAGAAAATACATAAATATAAAAACATCTCTATCTTCCCATTTTGAAGATTTTGCAAATTATTTCTACCATAAAAACAACCTGTACATCTATTTTTATGAAAATTGTAAAAATTTCAAGAGCAAGTTTCACCTTCATAAATATTAAATGCACTTAAATATGTGTCAATATAGCTTAAGAAAATAAGATATTATGCCTTGCTGTCTGCTTGCTGTCAGCTGCACAGATTGAAACCTAAATGCCTCCTCTCATTCACTGCAGACTGCCAAACAGTGAGGTTCAGCCAAAGTTCAAAAAGCTACTCTAAAGCTTCTTTATTCCTCATACACTATCTTCAATATCATTTTTTCTTAATACTCCATTTTGTAATGACCTTAAAAATGGAATGGTGGCACAGATATTTTCCATGAGTAAGATATGCACCTGATATGACAGACAGAGCACACTGTGTGCCAGAGGATTTTCTCCTCATCTAATTAATATCAACAGGAAAGTAACCAGTGGCGCTAGGCTTCCACTGAAGAGTGATCAGGCACAAAATGTTAACTCTGTTTTTCTCCCATAGATGCTGCCAGATCTGCTAAGTTTCTCCAGCAATTTCTGTTTCTGTTACAGACCTCCGGCATTTGTGTATTTCTTGTTTTATTTATATATAGATTAATATTGCAATATGCTGAAAAAGTGTTGCTGGAAAAGCGCAGCAGGTCAGGCAACATCCAAGGAGCAGGAGAATCGATGTTTCGGGCATGAGCCCTTCTTCAGGCTCATGCCCGATTCGTCGATTCTCCTACTCCTTGGATGCTGCCTGACCTGCTGCGCTTTTCCAGCAACACATTTTCAGTTCTGATCTCCAGCATCTGCAGTCCTCACTTTCCCCTAATATTGCAATATGTTAACATTTTGGAGTGGCTGGCTAATGCCTGCTTATGTGCCCATTTGAAAGTGAACTGTCCTGAATGCATCTGACTGCAGCCAAATGCATATATAGCCTAACTAGTACTTGAAGAGAAAGTGAGGTCTGCAGATGCTGGAGATCAGAGTTGAAAATGTGTTGCTGAGAAAGCACAGCAGGTCAGGCAGCATCCAAGGAACAGGAGATTCAACATTTTGGGCATATATTCCTGAAGAAGGGCTTATGCCCAAAACGTCGAAATAACTAGTACTTGACAAAGACTGACAGCCAAATGTATAGCTTTTGTTAAAACACTTAACTGAATCATAATTGAGTAATAGATGTGCTCCTTCCACTAAAGAAGATGGCTGTTGACCTTCAACTGGCACTCTCCTGACAGTCTCACCCCACATTCTCCCATTCCCATCACTCCCAGTCACTTCACTCCCCTTTTCTTCAACTTGCCAGCCTTCCTGATTGTTATTCACTTGTCCATCGAGCACCCTGCACCACCCACACTTTCTCAGGAATTGCCTTCCTTTCAGATCACATCACCTTCTCAAAAAGACACTTTTGGTAATGAAGCAGCCTGAAACTGAAATCCTCTTTGCTGGTGAGCTGTCTGGAATGCCCAGCAGGCATCCACAGTTTGACAATCTCATATAAGTGGGGCCTGAGGCACAATATTGAGTGTGTCTCAGCCTACCGGTTCTGGCACAAGGTTTATCTTAATTTCCAGGTCAGTACATGGGTCATTTCTTTTAAAAAGAAATCTCCAACAGGCTCTGTAAGCATGAAATAAATGGTTTAGCATGTTGTACTTTCCGTGAGGTTTTGTGGTTTTCTCTTCTCCAATTATTTCCACAATTGTTCTGAATATAATTTTTAAAATCTTTGTTTATCCATTTTAGTAATATGGTCTCAATTATCAGGATGGTTCTGTAATATTCAATGTCTGTACAGATGAATCCACTTCATACCTTAGATGGTTCATTTTTGGCATCCATGGTGAACACTAACTTATGTCTGGGTTCGTCATTTTTTAAAACGTCTAAAAGCTCATGGACAGTCAATATTAAAATCATCAGTTTCTCCAGAGACAGTCCTCATTTATAGCTAGGTACAGTCAATTGGTTAAAATCTTTGTTAATTCTCACTTTCGGATTATCTCTGTCAATCATCATCCAAGATCAATTAGTTTATTTTTCATTACACAGGTAAAATAAGCATTTATAATATTCAATGTTAAGGCCAGGCTTAAACCATTGATTTATTACTAAGAAATAAATCAAAAAGATGAACTAATTTATGCACAGACATTCATTCATTGCAAAGCTTCACGAGGGTTTATATTTGTGGATTTTGTCACAGGATTTAAGCTACTACAAATCTATCAAATCCACAGTGACTGCAATTAAAAATAGCAGGATACAGCATTGAAGACATTCAAGTTTTCCATTGGTTCCTGAAAAGAATTACACCATTTTCAATGTTCAACTTCAATAATTACCATTATCAAAGGTTACTGATTTTCTTCAAAATGTTATATCAGTTTAAATATAAATGCATTTTGGTCACAGAGGACAATATTCAAAAAATGATTCTGTCACTATAGTTTAAATCTTGTGTTAGGATGTTTTGTGGCAATGCTAACTGGCACATTTTTAAAGCCAAGTGACTTAGAGATGAGTTCAATGCAGTAATTTTTTTTCTCCTGCACTGGAATAATTCAGAAAAAATATATTTCAAACAAGCTTACCGAGACATTTCTCCTGATTTAGATGCAGTGTTTAATAAAGCAATTCACAGATTGTTAGAAGCAGCTTAGTGAGAATGAAATTCTTATTTTTAATCAGTGAAAGTCACTTTACCATTGGAACAATTTTAGTGGCTACTCTCCAGGGAGTGAGGAGCAGTAAAGGGAGAAAAAGGAGGTGAAAACAATTGAACAGGACAGGAAGGTGGATAGAAAGTGAAAAGTGATGGGAAAGGGAGAACAGAGGTGGTATGAGGAGAGGCGGCGGTGGGGAGATTTGGAAAAAAATGAGATAAAAGATAGCTGAGAGTGTAAAAAGAAGGGAAAGCCAAGAGTCAGTAGCAGATGGAGATGAGATGGAGTGAAGAAAGGGGTAGGCCATTATTAATAAGATATGAAGGGAAGTGTGGAGGATGCAAAGTACAGGATGGAAAAATGGAAAGAGGGGCTAAAGGAAAATTAAAAGGAACAAAATAAAAGCAGGAAGGAGGAAAAAAAAAAGCAAAGATGCAGAGTTAAGAGGCCAGGACAAGAAGGAGAATGTAAAGGGTCAGGATGAAGGAATAGGAAATGGTGAGAACTAAGAAAATGGATATAGAAAGCAGGAACTAATTAAGAAAGAAGAGGAATCCTAAAGAAAGGAGAAATGATGAAGTAGTCAGAGAAAGAGAGAATAGAAGTTGGGAGACAGAGAAGGTAAGGATGGAGAAAGATGGGTTGTGGAGAAAGGACAGAAGGAGAGAAATCTGAGGAAAAGAGGGCAAGGAATGTGATGAAGAGAATAATTAGGGAGCAAAGGATAGGAAAGCTTGCAGTGGAGGGAAAGAGAGATACAAGGTTGAGGGAAAGAAGGATGGGTGGAAGGGAAGTGAGACAATGTGAGGAGATGACAGAGGAAGAAGATAGCGGTGAATGTTTGTGAGCAGGAGGGGATACAAAGAAGAGAGAGGAAGGGGAAACTGAGGGAAGAAGGTGTAAAAGTGAACAAATGGGGAGTGAGGTTGAGTAGAAAAGGAAGGAGTGAGGGAAAGTGAAATGGTGCAAAGGAATGAGAAGAAATTTGGTGAGTGAACGAAGGGGAGAAGAGTGGAATTATATAGGAAAAGTGGAAGGACAAGAGTCGAATGAAGCTGAAAAACAAATTGCAGATAATAGAGAGATATTAAGGAAATAATAAGGTGATATAGATATAGGAACATCGTGGAATGTATAAAGTTCTGTCTCTCTCTCTCAAGTAAATTTACTGTGCAAGTATTGGTAAGGGGTAACTGAGAGTAAGGGGTTCAATTGGGAAGGGTATGTGGAATAGCCTGCCTTATATCAGTTGACAAAGGGAAGACAATCAGGAAAGAGGACTAAAATGGCATGCAGTAGGGGAAGCAGTTGGTTGTGATGGCTAACATTCTGAGTTTGGTGGAATAAATATACCAAGCTGAAGAGACAATTTGATCTACCGCTGTTCAAAACATAGAACATTGAACAGAGTGCAGTAGCTGAGGTAAACATAGTGGCTACAACAGTTAAATCGGTACAGATATAACAGTCAGAGAATTTTTCATAAAGGCCGCACTCTGAACAATGGGACCTAAGAAGTACGCATGTCACTGTTGACTGATTGGGTATGGTTATTATGAAAATGCTGTAGCTTTCGAGAGGTTATTTTATCCTTTTTTTTAAAGAGATATTGTGAGGCAAGGTCCCGTGCTGATTACTGAACACCACTTGAGTAAACGCCTTGTGAGGCCTTGGGATGTTTTTAAAAGGTTGGAAGAATGAAAGCAGCCTGGATGTGGCCAGCTCTCACATAGCAGGCTTTCTAGTTTTTTTTGCTTTTTAGGTTTAGCTTTACGCAGAAGGCATTGTGGTCTCAAATAATGTGGAAGCTTCAGTGAATGCTTTGTGGCTGTTGCTCCCGTTGAATTTTCTCTTGACATTTTTTCCTCCTGGATTGGAGAACTGCATGTGAGAATCTGTGTCTGAATATTCCTTTTTGCCAAGGTGTGTTTATGAGATGTGGCTATATTGGAACAATTGATTAGTAATTGTTATTGTGACTATTATTGGTTAAGTTTCCAAATAGAGTTAAGCTATCCTAAATTTGGTTGAATTTTAACTATAGTGTTTAAATAAATTGTGTTTTGCTTAATATCAAGTAGTTTGTCCAGTCGCATTGCATCGGGAACAGACACTTTACATTTGCCTTTAAAATATGAAAAAATTAGGGTCTAAGCTACCTTCTTAAAATATTTTAAGGGGTCTCTTCTGGTCCACACATGTTTTGAGTAGATATAAAGAGAAGTTAATAGAGCTCACATTGATCCATGTCGAGACAATTTTTGGAGGCTTGTGAGAGATGACCCCCATGTGCAGATAAAAAATAAACTGGATAACTGACAGTAATGTCAGTGATAGCCCATTACCATGAGGTAGTTCTGCACAAGTCATGTAGGCATGCTACAAAACTGGGCATTCACAGCACTGAAGCAGATTGCTTGGATGTATCCAGCATTCTGAATCCCCAGCAGCTTGTCTGTGGCTGAGCAGTGAACCACCACTGTTACTTGCTCAGTGAAATAAGCAGTTAGAATCATTATGTTTTGTCAAGTTGGAACCCTATGATGAACATGGAATCCTGACTATAATTTAGCAGAATGAGTACACAGAGCGTATGCCAAACCTTGTATGCAATCTAACCAATGTATAGGCCACGCACACAGAACGAAACAAAGAACTTCCTTCTTCAATGAGGCAAAATGTCCCACTGTTGACCCCTTGAATATGTCCTGAGAACCGCACACCTCTAGATCTCGCAATCAGCCAGCTGCCTCCAGTATGACACCCATTTGATGCCATGGTTCACTCTTCTCTGACAATAGTGGGCAGATTTTCTGTGTCTGCCATCTGTGTGTGCCCAAAAGGTAGTTAAAATTGACCATAAGATGCTAGTTTCCTTTTATGATCATCAAAGCTATACTTTTCAAATGGAATATATCTATTACAAAGTAGAATCAATAGATGTGAAGCTGGAAAAGCACAGCAGGTCAGACAGCATCCAAGGAACAGGAAAGTCAGCATTTCAGGCTGAAACCCTTTGTCAGGACTGGGAAGGGAGGGAGTCCAGAAGGATATAGAGGGAGGGAGGATGGGGCTGGGGGGGAAGGTAGGTGGGATATTGATAGGTGGAAACAGGTAGAGGGTTATTGATCATTGGGTGAGTAGGTGGGTGGGGTGAATAAGTGAATAGGAAGATGGACAGATTAGGTGAGGTCAAGGAGGTGAGGAGGAGTCAGGGCTGGACATGCAATAAGGCTGGGGATGGAGGGATTTTGAAGCTGGCAAAGTCAGCCCTATGGCTAAAATACTGACTTTGTCAGCTTCAAAGTCCCTCCACCCCCAGCCCTATTGCATGTCCAGACCACCCCTTCTCACTACAACCTCCAACCTGCATCCACATATCACCATCACACCTACCTTCCCCCCAGCCCACCATGTCTCCATATCCATCTGGCTTCCTCCTCTCCCAAATCCTGAGGAAGCATTTCAGCCTGAAAAGTTGACTTTCCTGCTCCTCAGATGCTGTCTGACCTGCTGTGCTTTTCCAGCTTCACATCTATTGAATGTGGCTTCCAACATATGCAGCCGTTACTGTCTCACTGTTACAAAGTACTCGGAGCTATCAAACCTCTCCTTCATTGAAATTGGCAGTCACTTACTTTTGTTTAAAAATGATATTTAAGAAAGAAAATTGGAAAAAAACAAAAGAAAGAAAACACTTTGATGTATGTCACTCATAAAAATAAATACAGCTCCATATGTTTAAATGGGATTGTAAGCTGTCTTCCCTTTTTGATCATAAATCTTACTCAACATTTTTCTGATGTTGACAGCTCTGAAAATAGAAAATGCTGTACATTTGCTTTAGGTGGATTTAGTCTCTAACATTGACAAGTCTGCACAGTCTTCCTGTGCGGATAATAATCAACTACACCAAGATCATTTTTCATAGAAGCACAAAAGTCAGGAAAGTATGCTAAGAGCATGCAGAGAAATAAGGAGGAAGAGAATAATGAAGAAAAAAACTGCAATTTTAGAGTTGAATAGGTTACCATACTTACTATTTCAAATCCAAAACTCTGTTTGGAGGCTGGAACCCATGTAGTAAGGAATGCAGTAAGATTTTTATCCAGATGTGTGGTAGCAGTTAGAATTGGTGTGCTTTCACATATGGTTGTTGTTTATGTTCAATAAACTAGCAGGCTGCAGCAATCCATTTTACTGCTGAATAAGCCTTAACTGTGGCTTAAACTCAGTGCCTTAGTGCTTTGTTTTGGAATAACTACACATAATGAAGTACTGTTGGTGTGGAGTGGTGTCAAATGGAGATGTACTCACAAGTGGATGTTGGGTCTATTATTGTGACAATAAACAATCAAGACCTTTTTCCCCTCTCAGGTGGTTGAAAAAGATTCCTTGATACTATTTTGGAGAAGAATAGGGGAGTTTATCTTTGGTGTCCTGCCTAATAATTATCTTTCAATCAGCATCACAGCGAAATCAGCTATCTGGCTATTACCACTTGCTACTTAATAGTAACTTGCTGTGCCTATTTTGACCATATATTTTTATTTTAAATTGCTTATTTGTGTACTGAATTGGGAGGTGGACTGTTTTGCAACAAAAGCTTGAGGAAGAAATGGCTGCACTTTTAAAAAGCATGTGAAAATCAAGTGGGGCTTGATTTTCAGTGCTTTACCTCAATGAGGCTTAACAATGATTCCTACATTCCAATAGGTTACGTTTTTCAGTCATAGGATGTCAGCATCAATAGCTGGGCCCATCCATAGTTTCTTTTGCAGAGGTGGTGGTAAGTTGTCTTCTTGAATGGCTACAATTATTTGGTTTAGGCATAACAATTATGCTTTTAGGAAATGAGTTCCAGGATTTTAGCCCAGGAACAGCAAAGGAATGGTGATATATTTCTAAATAAGGATAGCAAGTGGCTTTGAGGGGTACTTGCAGGTGATAGTATTCCTATGTAACTGATAATCCTTGTTCTTCCAGTTATTGGCGATATTGGTTTGGAATGTGCTGTTTAGGATCTTATGTGAATATCTGTAGTGAATCCTGTAATTGGTACGCATTGCTGCCATGGACCATCAGTGATGAAGGAATTTAATGTTTGTTGATGTGATGCTAATCAAGCGGACTGCTTTGTGTTGTATAGATAAAGCTTTTTGAGTGTTTTTTTTGAGTTGTAGTCATCCAAGCAGGTGGGGAGAACTCTGTTTAACTCTTTAGGTCCAGCAAATTACTAGAATTCCTCAGGTACCTTTACCTTATTACATTCCAACATGATGTTAGCTCAGTTACTGCAGAATGGCTGGTATAAACTACTGACTTTCAGTGGGGAAGACTACAAGTGGTATTTCAGTGCAGGAGTATCAATGGTAGTAATCCTGTCAGAATATATCAGGTTTATCAATACTCAGTCATTATCACAATGGAAAACATCTTGGTAATTCCTGTAATCTGCTCAAGCACAGATTACTGGCCAGTTATGAAAATCTTCAAGCTGCAGGGACTACTAAAATCTGTAGTCGTAATGGCAGTAGGCTGGGCCAGTGAAGCACCAATTAGACTGTATGGTAAGGAGAATGGGTTCCATGACCCAAACCGTCTCCACCAGCACTCAGACTTTGGATAGATTCTGCCATTAATGCAATGGGAAATGAGACAATAGCTATTACCAGTAAAGTCCACTATCCTGGATAAACCATAAATCTATTTCTACTTTTTTCTGCTTAGAACAAGACAACAAAGCCTGTTTCTTTTGTCTAAAGGTCTCAGTCCCATTGTAATGTAATGGTGCATGGCGAATTGTGAAATATTTGCCATGCCACTGATTCCAGCAAGGAGCAGCACTGGGCATACCTAAAAAAAATCCCTAATGAAGGGATTATGCCCGAAACATCGATTCGCCTGCTCCTTGGATGCTGGCTGAAGTGCTGTGCTTTACCAGTACCACATTCTCGACTCTGATCTCCAGCATCTGCAGTCCTCACTTTCTCCATGCCTAAAAATTGACAGCAGGGCATAGGACACTACCCTGAGAAACTCCTGCAAAGATCTGAAATGATTAACCTGTAACAGCCCTTTGTTTTAGGTATGATTCAAAAAGTGGTGGCTTTTCCCTGATTCCCAATGACACCAATTTTGTTCAGGTTTCTTGCTAACATACACAGTCATATGCTGCCTGTTTTTCAAGAACATCACTTACTTAATTTTTGGAGTTCAACAATTACATTTCAAATTTGATTCATCGATTGGAAAGTGAATTGGGATGCCTGGTGTTTGTGAAAGGTAGGTTTAAGGAGTTACTTAAAAGAGAGGGAAGAACGTGGGTTTCCTCCGGGTGCTCCAGTTTCCTCCCACAGTCCAAAGTTGTGCAGGTCAGGTGAATTGGCCATGCTAAATTGCCCCTAGTGTTAGGTAAAAGGGGTAAATGTAGGGGAATGGGTGGGTTGCGCTTCGGTGGGTCGGTGTGGACTTGTTGGGCCGAAGGGCCTGTTTCCACACTGTAAGTAATCTAATCTAAAACTATAAATGCACTAAACTTTACCATGACAATTTGCCGAATCTAGCTAAGCAAGAACATAAATGGCAAATCGGCAAAAGGTCAGAATTGGAGGAATTCAGAGTCCATTAAGGGCTTTGAAGTGGATAAATATAGTCCAAAAGTGATGAGATTTTGGAAGAATTTGAACGTTTGGATAAACGTGAGGTATTAGATTACTTAGTGTGGAAATAGGCCCTTCGGCCCAACAAGTTCACACCGACCCTCCGAAGAGCAACCCACCCTGATCCATTCCCCTACATTTACCCCTTCACCTAACACTATGGGCAATTTAGCACCTAACCTGCATATCTTTGTGTGCTGTGGGAGGAAACCAACGCAGACACAGGGAGAATGTGCAAACTCCACACATACAGTTGCCCGAGGTGGGAATTGAGCCTGGCTCTCTGGTGCTGTGAGGCAGCAGTGCTAACCACTGTGCCACCATAAAACAGTTGCCCGAGGGTGGAATCAAACCCTGGTCCCTGGCACTGGGAGGCAGTGGTGCTAACCATTGTGCCACCATGTCCTCCCTTATTGTGTTCTGGTAAAACAAACAAGGGTAGTGCTTAGAGATTCTAGATTAGAGTGGTACTGGAAATGCACAGCAGTTCAGGCAGCATCCGTGGAGCAGGAAAATCGACGTTTTGGGCAAAAGCCCTTCATCGGGAATAGAGGCAGAGTGCCTGCAGGGTGGAGAGATAAATGAGAGGAGGTAGTGCTTATACAGTTAATACTAGCGCCTTGGATAGTGTTGTAGAACAAAGGAGCTTAAGGGTTCAAGCACGTAATCCTTTGAAGTTTGCACATATAGCTTAAAAAGATATTTAGCATGCTTGCCTTCATTGCTCAGTCCTTTGAGCATGTGAGTTGAGAAGGCTTGTTCAGGTTCTAAAGGACATTGGTGAAACCTTTTCTGGAATATTGTGTCCAGTTCTGGTTGCCTAGTTTGTAGGGAGGACATTATTAAGTTGGAAAGGGTTCAGAAAAAGATTTACCAGAGTGTTGCTGGATATGAAAAGTTTGAGGGCTGTAAATAAAGTGAGGGGGTACATTTTTAAGGTGAAAGGAGAGAGATTTTAAAAAGACATGAGGGGCAAAGTTTTATACAGAAGTTGGTTAATGTGTGGAATGAACTTTGAGGTGGATGTGAGTACAATTACAATGTTTTATAAGTTATTTGGATAAGTGCATGAATAGGAAAGGTTTAGAGGGATAAGGGCCAGAAGCAGGCAGACAGGACTAGTTCAGTTTGGGATTATGTTCAGTATGTATTGGTTGGACCAAAGGCTCTGTTTCTGTGCTGTATGACTCTCTAAATCTCTAACTCTTACAGTCTGTGAATATTAAAGATTAGGCATTGCTGACCTGCAAGTCAATATTCAATAGCAGGCATATGTAACCAAAGACCCCAAAGAAACCACATGAAAATCCATTTTTAGGCATTGATTTTTTTTTCTCTGAGAATTCTGTTGATCATCAACAAAGAATCACTGTGGAAAATTCAGGTGACCATGTTTTCATTAGATACATTTTGAAACAGTTATGCACAAATAATGTGCTTAGGGATATTACTAAAATGAATGATGCAAATACTATGCATTTCAGATTTTGAATCAAAAATTGATACAACTATATTAATTGTGTTCTGTGATTTCTTTCAAATTTCAGTCATCAGATGTTCCTAAAAATACAAATTATTTTCCATTTTGTTCACTTTTCTGATTCCTTTTGACTTAAGTTTTATCATTTATTTTCAATCTTTGTCTTAAACCTATCTTTTCTACCTTTCCATATGTCTTGAATTATCTTTATTTTCTATTTGCAGTCAGTAAATATTGTTAGTATTCTTCAGATTGCTTATTTCTACAGAAAATTCATCCAAATACCAGCTTCAAATGGTGCTTTAACTTCTATGTTATTTATTCATCTTTAGTTTATAGTGAAAAGATGCTTTCTACTGTAAGATAAATTAACTAATATTGATTATTCCCCAGAGTTGACTTTAAAGCATAGGGAGAAATATTTTAATCATGCACACTCTCCATTTGCTTTATTAGTTTTATTAAAGGTGTGTTTTGTATTTCTGTTTCAATTCACTTGCATGCAAATTTGAGTTTGATCCTGGATCATTAGTTTAGTCTATCAAAAAAAAATAAACTTCAAAGTTTGTGCGAAGATTTGTAGCTCGGGTGCTTGTTGTAGTGGTTCTGTTCGCCGAGCTGGAAGTTTTAGTTGCAAACGTTTCATCCCCTGGCTAGGAGACATCATCAGTGCTGTGGAGCCTCCTGCGAAGCGCTTCTTTGATGTTTCTTCCGGCATTTATAGTGGTCTGTCCTTGCCGCTTCCGGGTGTCAGTTTCAGCTGTCCGCTGTAGTGATTGGTATATTGGGTCCAGGTCGATGTGTCTGTTGATGGAATTTGTGGATGAGTGCCGTGCCTCTAGGAATTCCCTGGCTGTTCTCTGTCTGGCTTGCCCTATGATAGTAGTGTTTTCCCAGTCGAATTTATGTTGCTTGCTGTCAGAGTGTGTGGCTACTAGGGATAGCTGGTCGTGTCGCTTCGTGGCTAGTTGGTGTTCATGTATGCGGATTGTTAGTTGTCTTCCTGTTTGTCCTATATAGTGTTTTGTGCAGTCCTTACATGGTATTTTATAAACTACATTAGTTTTGCTCATGTTGGGTATTGGCTCCTTTGTTCTAGTAAGTTGTTGTCTGAGCGTGGCTGTTGGTTTGTGTGCCATTGAGTCCTAGGGGTCGCAGTAGTCTGGCTGTCAGTTCTGAAACGCTCCTGATGTATGGTAGTGTGGCTAGTCCTTTTGGTTGTGGCATGTCCTCGTTCCGTGGTCTATCTCTTAGGCATCTGTTGATAAAGTTGCTCGGGTATCCGTTTTTGGCGAATACCTTGTATAGGTGTTCCTCTTCCTCTTTTCGCAGTTCTGGTTTAAGGCAGTGTTGTAGCTCTTTTGAATAGTGTCCTGATGCAGCTTCGTTTGTGTGTGTTGGGGTGGTTACTTTACAAGGTATTCGTCAAAAACGGATACCCGCGCAACTTTATCAACAGATGCCTAAGAGATAGACCACGGAACGAGGACATGCCACAACCAAAAGGACTAGCCACACTACCATACATCAGGAGCGTTTCAGAACTGACAGCCAGACTACTGCGACCCCTAGGACTCATAACGGCACACAAACCAACAGCCACGCTCAGACAACAACTTACTAGAACAAAGGAGCCAATACCCAACATGAGCAAAACTAATGTAGTTTACAAAATACCATGTAAGGACTGCACAAAACACTATATAGGACAAACAGGAAGACAACTAACAATCCGCATACATGAACACCAACTAGCCACGAAACGACACGACCAGCTATCCCTAGTAGCCACACACTCTGACAACAAGCAACATGAATTCGACTGGGAAAACACTACTATCATAGGGCAAGCCAGACAGAGAACAGCCAGGGAATTCCTAGAGGCATGGCACTCATCCACAAATTCCATCAACAGACACATCGACCTGGACCCAATATACCAATCACTACAGCGGACAGCTGAAACTGACACCCGGAAGCGGCAAGGACAGACCACTATAAATGCCGGAAGAAACATCAAAGAAGCGCTTCGCAGGAGGCTCCACAGCACTGATGATGTCTCCTAGCCAGGGGACGAAACGTTTGCAACTAAAACTTCCAGCTCGGCGAACAGAACCACTACAAAAAAATAAACTTAAAGACAACTTTCCCAACGATCTTGTCAAATGGTGATGTCTACATAAGATGTTGTCAATGCTTCACTGATATAGTTCACAGGCAGAGCAGTCACCCATAAATACACAACACACAAAAAGAAACAGCTAAAAAGTTCACATTTGATCTATTCTTATTCAACTTTGTAAAACATTGAGACATTCCATAAAAAAAGTAGATGAAAATTATAACAGATACAGTGAAGATTCTGGTGAAAGGTGTTTCTAAAGCATCAATCTGCTTGTTCTTTTCATTGATGTTAGTCAAGATTAGAGTAGTCTGAAAAAGCACAGCAGGTCAGGCAGCATCCGAGGAGTAGGAAAATCGAGGTTTTGGGCAAAAGACCTTCATCAGGAATCCCGATGAGGATTCCTGATGAAGGGCTTTTGCCGAAAACGTTGATTTTTCCTGCTCCTCAGATGCTGCCTGACCTGCTGTGCTTTTCTAGCACTACTCTAATCTTGATTCTAATCTTCAGCATCTGCAGTACCCACTTTCACCTTTTCATTGATGTTGACTGCTCTGCTTTGTGTTACCAGAATTCTAAGCTTTTATGACAAGTTGATTCTGCACAATCAAGAGGGAAGATATTAGGATGTTTACTATCCTGGTTAATTCAAACAATATTGCTTTCTCGATCTGAATTGAACCTTTTAAGAAACAAGCCAACGGGACTAAAAAAAACAAACTTCATGACCAAGGCTGTTTAGATAAATGTACATTAAGCACAATCAGAACAATTATACAAGGAAATTTAAATGTGCCTGATATAGGAAAAAAACATTATCAGTGGAGGTTGCCCGGTACTATAAGTTCAAACATTTTCAGTCAAATACCCTACATTAAATTTAATGTTACTTTTGAGAAAACAATCAATCAGAAAGTCAGATTTATTTTAGAAGTGAGGAACACCGTAGGGCCATTAGTATACACTAAATAGCATATGGTTGCCTGACGCTATTTACATGATTTGCTGTATGTTTTGAATTTTGAAGTAATCAACACTAAATTCCTTTATAAATTGTTTATTTCTCCTTTATAGAATCTGAAAGTCTGGAGCAACTCAGTGGGTCTGGCAGCATCCATGGAGAAAGGAACAAAGTTAATACTTTGAGTCTGGTATGACTCCTCTTCTGTTCCAATGAAGAGCTTCCACAGCAGCATCCAGACATTTGATGGTTTCTCTTTGTGGTGGGATGTGACCATCAGACACTGCATGATGTTTATGTTCTCATGGGTTTGGCCACCAGATCCACGTTGGAAAGAACTGCTCCAGGCTCTGTGCCAAAGCTTATGCTTAAATGGTATCATACTCTGTGTGCGTTAATATTGACTACAGGATTTCTGGCATTGAACATTTCATTGTACCTAACCCACAGTCATATCCCATTGGCCTCAACTCTGTCCTCTGCTGCACAACTTTTCTATAACTTCATCCTGTTGTAAATGGCATCTGTGCTTGCCTTAGCCTGAGTCCTGGTTGCAGGATCCTTGTGCATGTTTCTCTCCAGGTCCAAACGTGACCTCTATTGATTTGAATTGAATTTATTGTCACATGTATCGAGGCAGAGTGAAATGCTTTGTCTTGTGAGCAATACAGGCAGATCACGTAGTATATGTAAGTAAATAATAGGTAAACACTGGCAAAAACAAAAAAAAAAGTTCAGGTGAATGTTTAGAGTTTGTTTATCCATTCAGTTTTCGAACAACAGTAGGTTAGAAACTGTTGCAAAATTGACTGGTGTGTTTTCAGACTTCTGTACTTTCTCCACGATGGTAGAGCTCTAAGTTACTGTCTGACGTGCACTCAATGTTAGTATTTGAGTTGGTGGCTGTGATTGTGAGAGCAAATGATGGTGTATCTTCTTCATTATTATTTCTTGCTCTTCCATTTCTTGTTCTTCTACCATTGGCTTATTGGCTTGCTGTTTATGGGTTTAGCAAGCAAAGGCACAAGGTGCTGGTCCAAATGCTCTAAATGCAGGTCTCACTTACTAATTAAACAAACTGTGATGAAATCTGTATTGCTTCCTTGAAGGATATCCAATAAAACTAAGTGCCTAACTGGCCAGAATTGGACAGTTCTTGGGCTTTAGCACTGACAACGGAACAGCAGTTAGCCAAAAGCTGCCAACTAATCAGAGGTCAGCACGTCCCCACTGGCAGCAATGCCACCAGCAATGATTATTCTGCTGAAAATACTTCTGGATATTGAACGGAATGGCGCGGCACGGCACGGAACAGAACAGCACAGAATTTCACTATTAGATTCTTGGGCTTAAGGAATGGGGTGGGATGGGGGATATGGAGTGGGGCAAGGACTGAGTCATAGTTATTACTTTTACTGGTTACTGGAAAATCCAAAAGCTTCTTTTGATTGGATGGCCTTTCTAATACAAGAGAAAATCATGCAATTCCCACTTCATCCTTCATCTGTCACTAAATGTCAGTGGGATCAAAAATAATCTGCATCAAACAGTTCATTAATAAACCAACTGACATTTACATTCATGACACCACTAAGATTGCCCAATGCCATAACATCCATACCATCAACCAACTGTGCATCTGTCCCAGCTCATTTGCTGATGAAACGCTCACTCATGCCTTCATTGCCTCTCGTCTTTACTATTTCAAAGTATACCTTGCTGATTTCTCACAATCTATGTTCTATGTTGCCAAATACCAGACGAATGCCATTTACAAGTTTGCTAATGACACCATAAAAGTCGGTCAATTCTCAGGTGGTGATGAAACAGACTACTGAAGTAGAAGACCTGGAAAAACGGTGCACTGAGAACAACCTAGCTCTCAATGCTGGCAAAACTAAGGAACTCATTATTGACTTTTGGCAGGATGTTACTCATTTCTCCTACACATTAACAGCATAGAGGTGGAATGAGTGGAGAGTGTCAAGTTCCTGGGAGTAGTCATCCACAACAAGCTTTCTTGGACTCTTCATGTGTACGCACTGGTTACAAAGGCCCAACAATGTCTCTTTTTTTCCTCAGGCAGCTTTGAAAGATGCACCATCGAGAGCATTCTGTCTGGATATATCGCGACCCGGTATGGCAACTGTACCATTCAAGATCCTGGTGAAATTGGCCCGGACAATCACAAAGGTCGCTGTTGGTTGGGTCCAGTATATACCGAAGGGATGGTGGTGCAGGTGTCGTTGATGGTGATGAGCAGGCTCAAGAATGATGGACACACTTAAAGCTACATCTTTTTTTCTTCTTTATTCTTAAATTATTCAAAATGGCACCATACTGTGGTGCCAATGAAAGTTTCTCACTGTATTTTATTGATTCTTACTGTGAAATATGTATGACAATCAAATAAAAAAAATCTGTTGCTCCACACGCACAAGCCAGCATTGAAGCTCACTTTTAGTCCCTGTTTTCTCACATACCCTTGGAAGACTAAATCTCAGACATGTTTGGAGGGTTGGCGCCCTGCTGCAATGGGTTTTGGCAGTCACTCTTGTTATCACTTTCTTTTCCATCTTTCTGTTTGAAGTTCTCTAATTCTGTAAAGGTGTGGCCTGCTAGAATTCTTCTCTAGATATCCACTGAAGTTTCCATCTGCAGTTATCTCGGCTGTATCAGATGAATTTTAAATAAATACAAGTTGGAACTTAAAGTTCCATTTTTCCAATGCTGATACAGGATTATGATTCATGGTCATGATACTTCTCCTAGATGACACCTGAAATGAAACAATTCTAATTTTATTACAAAATGGTGAAAATGAAAGAAATGAAATAGTAAACATAAAATATCATAAACTTATGCATGCTCACAGCCACATTCATTCACTTAGCCTTAGTAAATCACATTTTTACATTTCTAACTGTGTTGCTTTTAGTTCAGGACAGGGTGTCTGTAATTACATACAACATAGAACATTACAACGCAGAACAGGCCCTTTGGCCCTCGATGTTGCGGCGACCTGTAAACTAATCTCAGCTTGTTCCCATACATTATCCCATCATCATCCATGTGTCTATCCAAGGATTGTTTAAAACTCCCTATTGTGGCTGAGTTAACTACATTGGCAGGTAGGGCATTCCATGCCCTTACCACTCTCTGAATAAAGAACCTGCCTCTGATATCTGTCTCAAATCTATCACCCCTCAATTTGTAGTTATGTCCCCTCGTACAAGTTTACATCGTTATCTTAGGAAAAAGACTTTCACTGTCTACCCTATCTAATCTTCTGATCATCTTGTATGTCTCTATTAAATTCCCTCTTAGCCTTCTTCTTTCCAATGAGAACAGACCCAAGTCTCTCAGCCTTTCCTCATAAGACCTTCCCCCCCAGACCAGGCAACATCCTGGTAAATCTCTCTGCACCTTTTC
The DNA here is from genome assembly GCF_020745735.1 of Hemiscyllium ocellatum. Classification (NCBI taxonomy): domain Eukaryota; kingdom Metazoa; phylum Chordata; class Chondrichthyes; order Orectolobiformes; family Hemiscylliidae; genus Hemiscyllium; species Hemiscyllium ocellatum. The sequence continues at coordinate 44,776,001 of NC_083407.1, read as the reverse complement.
CAATGCTTCCACATCCTTCCAAAATATGGCGGCCAGAACTGTACACAATATTCCAAGTGTGGCCGAATTAGCGTTTTGTATAGTTGCAGCATGATATTGCGGCTCTAGAACTCAATCCCTCTACAAATGAAACCCAACACACCGTATGCCTTCTTAACAGCACTATCCACCTGGGTGACAATGTTCGGGATCTATGTGCATGGACTCCAAGATCCCTCTGCACATCTACACTACCGAGAATCTTTCCATTGACCCAGTACTCTGCCTTCCTGTTATTCTTCTCCAAGTGCATCACCGTCACATTTAGCTGCATTGAACTTCATTTGCCACCTTTCAGCCCAATTCTGCAGTTTATCCAAGTCCCCCCTGCAACCTGTAACATTCTTCCAAAGTTTCCACTACTCCACCGACTTTGGTGTCGTCTGAAAATTTACAAATCCATCCACCCATGCCTGCAGCTAAGTCATTTATAAAAATGAAAAACAGCAGTGGTCCCAAAAGTTTAATTTCCTGGCAACTTGGTGATTTTTAAGTGGCATAGTTAAAGGGGAAAACTCCAACGGAACAATCTGGGATTCTTAAACCTTACCACAAAAATGAATGTTTTTTTAAGAAGTATCTGATTGATGTCTCCATTTCACATTCATTTCAAGGTCTCAAACATAATTCACTGCCCCAAGCTTCTTAGGTACTCTTTATGGATCAATGAACTGGTCATGTAAGGATTCAAAAGTGCGGTGCTTGAAAAGGACAGACAGTCAGGCAGCATTCGAGAAGCAGGAGAGTCGATGATTCATGCATGAGCTCTTCATCAGACATGACGAGCTCGTGCTTGAAATGCCAACATTCCTGACGAAGAGCTCATGCTCAAAACGTTGACTTTCCTGCTCCCCAGATGCTGCCTGACCAACCATGCATTTCCAGAGCCCCACATTTCGACTCTGACCTCTAGCATCTGCAGTCCTCACTTTCTCCTTTTAAGGGTTCACCCAATATTTTCAGTATCACTGGCTAAGCAGTTTATATTTGTTTGCCCATATTTTTAAACTAATGTTGAAAGATTTTCAAGTGCTCTCAGATCACTTTACATATCTGTACAAGTTGATTAAAATTTTCTGGAGCTCTCGAAGTTAGAGTAAATAATGTGTGAAATTATTGAGAAATTTTTAATCAACCTGTTCAGATATATTATGACATAACTCTGGAGCAGATCAGACTTGAGACTGGGACACTATCATTATGCCACAAGAATCCACACCCGACTGCCTCAACTTAGAGTGAATAGTCTGCAGTACTGCTTTTAACAGTGAGTCACCTTGTTGGGCTGCGACTGGGTAAGTTCATTTACTAGATCATTAAGGTTTCAAGACTTCCAATAAGTGTTTCAAATAATTAGTCCAGAAAGTCCTCTGTCTGAACTGCCATGCCAGCCTCAACTTGCTAAACTTGTCTGGCCATGGTCACTATGATCACACAGTCAGGAAAAATGCCAGTCTCTTTCTTCTGAAACTGTTTGGTCTTCCTGACATCAAGGAGTTTCTTGGAGACATCTGGAGATGCCACTACCTCCACTTCTGTGATCATTGGTCGCAACATAAGGTTGCATTCCAGATGTGCCCAGTAAAGAAGCAAAAACACGTAACCTTCTCCAATCCCTTTAACCAACATCTTTGCATTTACTGCACTTTTGTGGAAAGGTAATACTTTGCCTAAACAGCAGTGTTTGACTTCCTCAGTATTCTAAATATGACTACAGGCTCACTAGCCTCATCCTGGGAAATGTGTCTACACTTATTTTTAAATAGAAAATCCTTATAACTGTCAGGGATTTGTTTAATCTCATCTTCGCACTCAGGAAAACCCTTGCAGGGATTTGCAGACACGCTCAGATCCATAGCCTGGTCTGCTATTCTGTTCGACTTAAAGGCTTTCACCCTCTGCACAAGGTGCATCTACCTCAATAACATCCCATTGAGTTTCCCTGTAATCTCCAGTAGCTGACCCAGACATGTTCTACCTTTTGAAAACAGGCTTGTTGGCTTCACTTTTCATCTCTGTCTTGAAGAGAGCACCCAATATTTCAATCTCCCCCAGTGGGTGACGGGGGGTAACTGAAGAAAGGTTTCTTCTAGAACAGGGTTTGTGGATCAGCTCAAAACCATCGGCCAATGTGATGATTTGCTCACCTGACACTCTCTGTCCCCTTAGGTGTATTCTTGTTGGAAAGGGAATGGAACTTTTAAGTGGCTCAAAGAAAATTATTTCATGATGATTTCCCTGAGTGGCATTGGTTTTTAAGTAACCATACCTACTTGTCAAAAGCAAACTGCTCAATCCTTTCAAATTTCAAATCTGGCTAGACCATTTCCTGAAGGCATAGAATTTTTGACTGTATGCCTCTGGTGCTACTTAGAAAGCACTTAAAATACCTTTTCACTTCCTTATAATCAACAGCACTTTCTTCAGACATGATGGGGTAAATTTTTTGAGCTTTCACTGAATGCTTACAGATAGAAATGAGAACTGTTTTTGATATGACTACTTTATCTGTCTGGCTAACCATTCAAATTAAACAAAGAAACCTTCCACTTGTGTCAGATCAAATCTGGGAATTAAATGAGAAAACTGAAATGTTACTGCTCTGAACCAGTGTTCTCTTCGTGGGATACATTCTGTCTTAGTTCAAATTTCCTTTCCTGTATTGGTCCTGGGGCAGCACAGTGGCTCAGTGGTTAGCACTGCTGCCTCACAGCACCAGACACCCAGGTTCAATTCCAGCCCTGCGCAGCTGTCTGTGTGTAGTTTGCGCATTGTCTACGTGGGTTTCCTCCAGGTGCTTCGGTTTCCTCCCACAGTCCAAAGACGTGCAGATCAGGTGAATTGGCCATGCCAAATTGCCCATAGCTTTAGGTGGATTAGTCAGAGGGAAATGGGTCTTGGTGGGCTACTCTTCGGAGCATCGGTGTGGACTTGTTGGCCCAAAGGGCCTGTTTCCACACTATAGGGGAACCTATTCAAAATGTCACTTTTCTCTTCTTTTCTATCATTCCTTCTATATTTTTCTCGAAGTACTGATCTCCTCTGCTCCAATTTTAATCTTTCTACAGCTACTTGATCCATTTCACAAACCCCAAAACCATTGGCTTCGAACATTTTAAATTTCTGGTTTCCTGGCTGTCAGGTGAAATTCTATTCCTAAATATCTTTCTTTTCTTTAAGTTTTCCAACCATTATAACATTTAAACATTCAAAAGCAATTACCATTAATTCTGCTACAAATACAATGATTGCAAATATTTCTCCACTACTGCACAGCATACTTTTAAAAAAACCTTTTGCAATTTATTTGCTAAATGACGCAAGTTGAGGCAGTTGACAGGGCAATGGGATGAGTTAAAGTGTTGTCTGTTGCAATGCAAGGAGCGTCAGGAACAAGAATGATGAACTCAGAGCATGGATCAGTACTTGGAACTATCGTGTTATGGCCGTAACAGAGACAAGGATTTCACAGGGGCAGGAATGGTTGCTGGATGGAAGATTTGGAGGATTACAGGATAGCTAGGAAAGAACTCAAAAATGGACTAAGGAGAGCTTGGACAGGGCACAAAAAAGCATTGGTAGGCAGGATTAGGAAAAACCCAAGGGCGTTCTACACGTACATGAGGAATAAGAGAATGATCGATGGCCAATCACAGACACAGGAGGGAGCTTGTGCCTGGAGTCTGAGGAAGTAGAGGATTCCCAGAATGAGTTTTTTTTGCTTCAGTATTCACTAGAGAGAGGGACCTTGTTGATAGTGAGACCATTGTGGACCAGGTTAATAGGCGTGAACAGATTGATATTAAGGAAGTGGATGTGCAGGATCTGGGAAGCATCAAGATAGATAAGTCCCCAGGGCTGGACTAGATATATATATGGGAAGAGAGATGAGATTGCTGTGCCTCTGGTGATGATCTTTGCATCCTTACTCTCCATGGGAGTAGTACCAGCTGTTTGAGGGAGGTGAATGTTGTTCTTCTGTTCAAGAAAGAGAATAGGGAAATCCCTGGGAATTACAGATCATTTAATGTTATGTCTGTGGTAAGCAAGACACTGGAAAGGATTTTGAGAGATAGGATTTATGACTACATGGAAAAACATGGTTTAACTAATGATAGTCAGCATGGTTTTGTGAGGGGCAGGTCACACCTCACACACCTTATTGAGTTTTTTGAGGATGTGATGAAACATGTTGACAAAGATCGAGCAATTGATGTAGTGTATATGGATTTCAGTAAAACATTTTATAAGGTTCCCCAAAGTAGGATCATTCAGAAACTTAGGAGGTATGGGATACAGGGAAATTTGGCTGTCTGGATACAGAATTGGCTGACTGAGAGAAAACAGCCAGTGGTAGTGGATGGAAAGTATTCTGCCTGGCGGTCGGTGACTAGTGGTGTCCTGCAGGGATCTGTTCTTGGGTCTCTGCTCTTTAGTAAGTTTACCAATGACACAAAGGTTGGGAGTGTTGTAGATAGTGCCGAGGGTTGTTACAGGCTACAATATAACATTGACAGGATGCAGAGCTGGGCGGAGAAGTGGCAGATGGTGTTCAAAATGGATAAATGCAAAGTGATTAATTTTGGAAGGTTGAATTTGAATGCTGAATATAGTGTTAAAGACAGGATTGTTGGCAGTTTGGAGGAACAGTGGGATCTTGGGGTCCATATACATAGATCCCTCAAATTTGCCATCCAAGTTGGTAGGGTTGTTAAGAAGGCATACGGTTTTTGGCTTTCATTAACAGGAGGATTGAGTTTAAGAGCTGTGAGGGCTTGCTGCAGTTCTGTAAAGTCCTGGTTAGACCATCCTTGGAAGATTGTGTTCAGTTCTGGTTGCCTCACTATAGGAAGAATGTAGATGTTTTAGAGAGGGTGCAGAGGAGGTTTATCAGGATGCTACCTGGATTGGGTTGCCTGTCTTATGATGAGAGGTTGAGTGAGCTAGAGGTTTTCACAATAGAGAAAAGAAGGAAGAGAGGTGACTTGACATAGGTGTACAAGGTAATGAAAGGCATAGACAGAGTAGATAGCCAGAGACCTTTCCCCAGAGCAGAAAAGGCTGTCATGAGGGGTCATAATTTTAAGGTGATTGGAGGAAGGTATAGGGAAGATGTCAGAGGTAGGTTATTTACACAGAGTGGTGGGTGCATGGAATGTACTGCCAGCAGTGGTAGTAGGGCGTAAGAGACATTAGGGACATTTAAGTGACTGCTAGATGAGCTCATGAATGGCAGTAAATTGAAGGGTGTATAGGTTAGATTGATCTTAGATGAAGATAAATGCTCAGCACAACATTGTGGGTCAAAGACCCTGTAATGTGCTGGACTGTTCTGTTCTATGACAATTTACCCACTCGAATTCTTTCATTTCAACATTCAAATCTTGGACCTGCCTTTAATTTGTTACAATCCCAAAATTCTCCAACTCCATATGGTTCCTTCAAAAAAAAATTAACAAAATCCTTTCTCTGTGGATACCTTTCTCTCAGACCAAATTAACTAACATTTTAGAAGGAGCCAATGTCACCAGATTTTCTGGACTTTACTTAAGAGCTATTTTTTACCACCTATAACAAATAGTACTGCAGCATATGCACACAGGTTAAGAGCAAGAAATGAGTTCCCTCTCCCAAATTAAGATACAAGTTATAAAAAAGAAGTATCTGGGTTGATCTTGAAGAGTGGACAGTTGAACATAATGGCCATTATAGTGGATATTACTGTTAGAGTTGACATTGACAGATTTAAATATTTTCACCTGATTTCCTTCAACAGTGGCTGGCTTACACTTACATCTAGAGTCTTCTTGACTCCACTGTCTTTTCATAAATGCACATTGGAATTAAAAGATCGACACATCTGTAGGTGGTCTGAGAATGTAATCAATGGTATGACAAGATGCAAAGGTAAAGTTGGCAGTGTGTTGCCAGTATGTTGAACTTCATATTTCCCTGTGGTAGCTTCATATTTACAATATCTTTGCATATCATGAATATTCATCAGCACAACACTTACTTTACTATGCCCAAATGTGAATCCATCTCAGGGCATTAGATGGCAGAGTCTATACAGGGCTTTGATTCACTGATAATGTTTTAATTATTCCCGGTGAAAGGGATCTCAGACAAGCTCCATTATAATCCACAGAAAGGAGGGCCAGTTGAGCCTGTGAATTCAGCTATGTTTCACTAAGTGGTGAATACAAAACCAAACACTAACATGAGTATTTGATGGAAAGAGAAGCAAACAAAACAAGCAAAATATTGTTACTTTCACAACAAATTAATGTCTCTAACTCTCCGGTAACCAACAAAGAGTGACAACAATGAGGTCCTGGTGTACATTTAGCACTTAGGTTCAACCTTTTGCAACAAATAGCAATCTTGGTAAAGATCCTGATGTTTTATTTCTGTGTTTCTTTAACAGTTGTGCACTGAAATGAGAAATAAACTGTTCTAAATCCAGAGATTGCAAAGATTTCTACATGATTTGAAAACAAGCAATATGATAATCAATGTGAACAGCTAGTGGTCTCAGACAGACTGGAGCTGAAGGGTCATAGGATCATAGAGTCATAGAGATATACAGCACAGAAATAGACCCTTCGGTCCAACATGTCCATGCCAACCAGATATCCTAACCCAATCTAGTCGCACTTACTAACACCCAGCCCATATCCCTCTAAACCCTTCCTATTCATACACCCATCCAGATGCCATTTAAATTTTGCAATTGTTTCCACCGCCACCACTTCCTCTGGCAGTTCATTCACACAGGGATGACCCTCTGCATGAAAATGTCACCCTTAGGTCTCTTTATATCTTTCCCCTCTCACTCTAAACCTATGCCCTCTAGTTCTGGACTCCCCCACCCCAGGGAAAAGACCTTGTCTATTTATCCTATTCATGCCCCTCATGGTTTAATCAACCTCTATGAGGTCAACCCTCAGCCTCTGATGCTCCAGGAAATAACAGCCCTAGCCTGTTCAACCTCTCCCTATAGCTCAAGTCTCCCAACCCTGGCATTATCCCTATAAATATTTTCTGAACCTTTTCAAGTTTCACAACATTCTCCCGATGCAATATTCCAAAAGTGGCCTAACCAATGTCCTGTACAGATACAATATGACCTCCCAACTCCTGTACTCAATACTCTGATCAATAAAGGAAAGCATACCAAATGCCCTCTTCACTATCCTATCAAACCTGTGGGTCTACTTTCAAGGAGCTATGAATTTGCACTCCAAGGTCCCTTTGTTCAGCAACACTCCCCAGAATCTTACCATTAAGTGCAAAAGTCCTGTTAATGTTTGCTTTCTCAAAATGCAGCACCTTGCATTTATCTAAATTAAACTCCATCTGCCACTCCTCAGCTCATTGGCCTAGCAAATCAAGATTCCATTGTAATCTGAGGTAACCTTCTTCACTGTCCACTACACCTCCAATTTTGATGTCATCTGCAAACCAACTAACTTTACCTCTGATGCTCACATGATGAAAAGTAGTGGACCCTGCATTGATCCATGTGGCACTCCACTGGTCACAGGCCTCCAGTCTGAAAAACAACCCTCCACCACCACCACCACCCTCTGTTTTCTATCTTTGAGCAAATTCTGTATCCAAATGGCTAGTTCTACCTGTATTCCATGAGATCTAACCTTTCTAATCAGTCTCCCATGGCCAACCTTGTCAAATGCCTTACTGAAGCAGCGTACAGATGGAGATTTGATTGCCAACAAGAAGGTGATTAGACTACTAACTAGTGACCAGTTATTGATTGAAAAAAAAATGCCATTGGTTCTCATGTAATTGAACAGTTTGAGACTGTGAACAAGATACAGAGAAGCTTTTGGACCATCATTATCTTGGGAGCTCTCTCTGTTTTCTATTATAAGCCCCTTTAAGCCTGAGGAAAATCAGTTTAAATTTCCTTCAGGAATTGGTATAAGTTATAACTTTTAATTGGTAAGTCATAGACCTTTTACAAGAGAACCAGCCATTTGCAAATCAGTGGAAGCATCCAGAGAAAGATGATTCTGAGGCAGTGTTCTGTCCAACAACAAAATCACAAGAGTCACCCTGGGTTCCATGACTACTGAACTGCCTTTCCAGTATTTCCTCTGCCCATAAAACTCATGCTTTTTTATCCTGTCTATGTCTGCCTGCCTGTCTATGTGTATGTAAAGAGAATTAAATTTTCAATTACTTGAGTTATATGCTAATGGCTCAAGTCTAATTATTGCAACTAATAAGTAGCTTTTTTTTAGCAAGTACGTCTGACCCATGCTTTCTGTCAACTTTCTGTCAATTATGGAATTTTGTCTATTTTTTTTTAAAACATCTTCAATTTTGTGACATCTTCAGGAACAGAGCAGTGTGATATCCAACATGCTATGCAAGTGAATTATGACATGATGTATCAATGAAATAAACATAATGTGAATTATTCACAAATGAAATTTAGGTTTGTAGAACACCCATGGCATCTTTGTGCTTTCAAGTCACTCATTCAAGTTAATGACAATGTAGTGATTTAGAAAAGTTGTGGTGTAATGCATTGTCTCACTTTTTGACGAGGAAACTCTTTCATAGATCATCTGCAGCTGTTGAATTATCAGTTGATAGTGGGATTTACCACAAGAAAGCCAGTCCTGCTGCAGAATCATACTTAATTCTTTTTCATGCTGCTGGCATTATAGACCTCAATTGTCATTGTGTGGGAAACTACAAAAGGAAAGAGAATGTAAGTGACACACAGTTCCAGTTCCACTCTTGGAAACAATGCACCTCAAGCTATGTTCCTCCATGCCTTCTGCAATTGCTGTCCTACTTTGGCTCTCAGTCATGCAACATCTTGATATTAAACTTTTCGTTCTTGTTTTCAGGTTCATTCTATAGCCTTGCCCATTCTCTATCTCTGCAATCTCTTCAAAACCCACTAGTCTCTGTGATATATGAATGGTTCCAGTTTGACCTTTTGAGTATTCTGGTTTTTCTACCACTGGGGTCCATACTTTAGATTCCCAAGGCCTTACACTCTGGAAATCCTTCCCTACATCTCCCTGTCTCATTTTCCTCTTTTAATAATCAACTTAAAATTGATTCTTTAACCAAGCTTTTAACCTGACCTAATATCTCCTTACATAGTTCTGTGCCATATTATATTTTGTAATATTCTGATGAAGAACAGTGGATACTTTAGAGCAATAAAGTCACTGTATGAATGTAAGTTTATGTCGTGTTATGTTGCCCCTGTAGAGATCCTTATTAGGTTAATGAAGCGCATGTGGCAAATTGAGTCATGTCCTATTCTTGTGATTCTGTGACCTTAGTCCTGAGAACTCAGTGAACTTCTTGGACAATCCAAGTCATCACAGCTACATTGCTCACATTGAATTTCGTTATGTTTGCTTGAAGATTCCATTGGCATCCTCTGGATAGAGGACATCTCTGTTCCTTACTGTCATATGCATAAACCTCCCTAGAATCTCATAACTTTGGAGCACATCATGTTGAGATTTTAATCAGTTTCTGACAGGTCCGTGTCTCTTCCATGGCCATTCAAGCACTTGGCTCCTGCTATAATGCACCTTACCTTTAATAGGTGCAGACTGGTTTTGCGTGGTGCTAGCTTTGCACAAAGTTTGATGATCTTGGCAGTATCTTATCAATGCCTTTAACAATGAGATTCATCCTACAATCTTTTAAGTTCACAAGTAGCACGTTCTCTGGGAGATATCTCCCTTTTTTTAAAGGGGGGGGGGTCTCAATTGTGTTCCTTTACTTTAAAACGTTTTCAACATCCATGGAGGTTAATGAGCATTCATTCACATAATATATTTTCTTTATGCAGAATTCAGGTCCTTCTATAAACAGAGAATTATATTTTTCAGATATTTGCTGCATATTAACCATTCATGAGTATTCAATAAGCCAAGTATATTTAGTTATTTCAGAGGAATGTCTGTCTTCATTATCACTAGAAACACACAATTCTCATCATCTTATTAAATAAGTAACACTTGAAACTGTTCAATCTATTCTACCAAATTGTTAACAATCCAATGTAACACTGTAAATTTGCAGAAAAGAAGTATGAAATGTTGATTAAAATAAATATATTTGAAAGGACACACCAAGGTAGAGACATTAAATAAATTTAATCTCCTACATATAGTGATGGATAAACATATTCTTATTTGATTTGTTGTTGCTTCTGATTGATGTCCCATTTATACTCCTGAGGGAAGGAATTGAGTTAGTGTTAGAAACAACAGAAACTCAATGGTGAACATAGAATGTCCATTTATTGGAGTTGGCTTAAAACATGCAGCAAATCAATTCACACCTACAGTGAGCTTCATATATCAATGAGTATCTATAGCTCTTGTCAACTGAAGCCAGGATAATTCAGACAGTCCTAACTTGGAGCTTGCTCATAAATGCAGATCACAGGATGGACAGGAGGTTTGAATTGGAAGTATTAAACACACAATTAGGGGAAGAGCCAGAATAGACACGATGGACTTAATGGCCTCCTTCTTTGCCAAAACACTTCTGTGATTCTGAGAAACACTATAGCCCCACAAAACGTCATTTAAAAAAAAAAGTTTAATATCTGCTATTGATTTCCCTCAGTTGTCACTTCAAGAACTGGCGTTAGGTCATTCATGGCATGATGTAACTTAGTGGATAATAAACTGTACAGGCATTGCACATTGACACTGAATTTTACATCACTGACCCATATATAGATTTCCATTTAAGTTCACTTTATAGTTGTTCCAGATCATTCGGTTGTTAACTTGTTTATAGCAGGTCTGAAAAATGGCATCAGATGGACCATACCAATGTAATAAAGAGCTGTAGACCATTAGCCTGCTCCACTACTTGATAAGATTTATCTAAATATGGCCTCAATTCTACTGTCCTGTCTGCCCTTTTTACATTTTGGTTCACTTGTCAATCAGAAATCTATCTAACTCAACTTTACCCTATTTCCACCGTTGCTTGTGGAGCAGACTAATGAAGTTCTGAGAGAAAATAAAAACATTCTATTCATCTGCATCTCAAAAGCATGCACGAAATTCCACGAGACATAACATCTTGGCCTGATTGCTTTCTCAAATTAGAACCTTTTTTTTGGACATTATCATTATTGGCAACTCTTGAAGCATTTCTGTGTAGCCTTGTTTCAACCACACAGGATGGTTGAGAACACCAAATTCTTGACACCTTCCATACAGTGTCATGGTTTGACGTTAGCTCTGAACATGAGCCAAAGCTGGGCTCCACACTTATTTTCACCTTTCTCCATGAGATTTATGAGCACTCACTTAGCCTTAATGGTACCTTTACAAGTTTAGTACAATCTGTCTCTGTACTAGACCATAACATCATAAGATACAGGAGTAGAATTAGACTACTTAGCCCATCGAGTCTGCTCCACCATTCAATTATGGCTAACATGTTTCTCAACTGCGTTTTCCAGGCTTCTCTCCAATTCCTTTCATCCCCTTACTCATCAAGAATCTACATCTGTCTTAAATATACTCAGTGACTTGGCCTCCACAGCCTGCTCCAGCAATTAATTCAACAGATTTACCACTGTCTGGCTGAAGAAATGTTTTCTTATCTCCATTCTAAAGTGCCTTCTGAGGCTGTGTCCTTGGGTCCCACTCTGTCTTACTAGTGGGAACATTTTCCCCATATTCACTCTGTCCAGGCCTCTCAGTATTCTGTAAGTTTCAATGAGAATTTCCCCCCCACCCCACCCCACCCTACCACCACTATTCTTATCAACACAATCAAATACAGACCAAGAGTCCTTAACTGGTCCTCAAATGACAAGATCTCCAGCTCAAGATCATTCTTGTAAACCTCCTCTGCACTCCTTCCTAGTCCTGCGCATCCTTCCTTAGATATGGAGTTCAAACTCCTCATAAAATTCCAATTGTGGTCTGACCAGAACCTTATCATACAGCCTCAGCAGTACATCAATGCTCTTATATTCTAACCCTACTAAAATGCATTTGCCTTTCTAGCTGCCAACTGAACTGTCACGTTGACCTTAAGAGAATCCTGAACAAGAACTCTCAAGTCCCTTTTAGTTTCAAAGCTTTTTTCAAATTAGAAATTATCTTTCACCTCTGTTCTTCCTATCAAAGTGCATAACCTCACGGTTTCCCAAATTGTATTCCATCTATGATACTACTCCTCCATACACAGAAGCATGCCATCTGTCTGATGTCTTTCAGTAAAGGAACAATGCTGATGACTGTTAAGGCTGAGTAAATGATGTTTTGGACAGTTCTATCAGGCATTGTAATCAAACCAGATCTAGTCAGGTCACAATTCAATTGATCTGTTGCACATGTCTTAGTAATCAACTCATTCTTTGCAACCACTATTGTTTTGCCTCCTGATTTCAATGCTTCTGTTGGTCTCTTCAGCTTTTTCACTCTTGATGCCCTTACCAGCTGTTATTATCTTTCAGAACCTCATGTTCAATTTATTATTTTAACATTGAATCTTCATTATTGATCACAGACAACTATTTTGAGAAGTAACAGGAAACATGGTTGAAAGAGAGACAGGACTAGCTACTCAACATTCCAGGGTTTCGTTGTTATTGGTGAGATAGTGGGGAAGGTAAAAGAGGTGGAGGAGTTGCACTACTGATCAGGGATGTGTCACATCTGAACTCAGAGAGAACATACAGGAGGACTCACCCACTGAGGCAATATGGGTAGAGCTCAAAAATAAGATCAATGCAATCACTCTGATAGAGTTATACTATAGGCCCATCAACACCCACCGAGACATAGAGGAATAAATATGTAGACAGATTATGGAGAGATGCAATACAACAGGGTTGTCATAGTGAGTGACTTTAACTTCCCTAATATTGACTGGGACTCCCTTAGAACAAGAGGCTTAGGCAAGGCAGAATTTGTTAAGTGCATTCAAAAGTGTTTCTTGATGGAAAGTCCCGAGAAGAATAGCCATAGTGGACTTGTATTGGCTAATGAACCTGGCCAGATGATTGACCTTTCAGTGGGAGAGCATTTTGGAAACAGTGAACATAATTCCTTAAATTTTAAGAAAGCTATGAATAAAGATAAGTCAGGACCTTGTAGGAAGGTGCTAAATTGAGGGAGGGCAAATTACTTCAGTATTAGGCAGGAACTAGGAAGTGCTAATTGTGAGAAGGTGTTATAAAGCAAGTCCACACTGGGCACATGGGAGTTGTTTAAAGACCTGCCGATGAGAGTTCAGGGCCAGCAAATGTTCCAGAAATGAGAAAGGACAAGGTTGGCAAGGTAAGGAGCCCTGGGATAATGAGGCATGTTGTGAATTTTTTCAAAGGGGAGAAAGAAAGATATGTATGTTTTATGAAAGTAAAATTAGAAAGGGCTCATGAAGAGTATAAAGAAAGCAGAAAAGAACTCAAGCAAGTAGCTATGGAATGATCTTGACAAGTACGGTTAAAGAGAATCCTAAGGCATTCAATTCATACAATAGAAATAAGAGGATAATTAGAGAGAAGGTAGGACCACTCAAGGATAAAGGAGAGAACTTGTGATTGAATTCCAAGGATGTGGGTGAGATCCTAAATTAGCACTTTATGTGGAGGGTAGTGAGATTAGTGCGGAGCATGATAATATGCCAGGACATTTTGGGATCAAAAAGAAGTGGTGTTGAAGAGCATTAAGGTAGATAAGTGCCCAGGGCCTGATGGTATCTACCTCAGGTTATTGATAGAGGCAAGAGAGAAGATTGCTAAAGGCTTGACCAAAATCTTTGCATCCTCACTAGCCCCTGGAGGGGTCCCAGAGGACTGGTGAGTAGCTAATATTGTTCCTCTATTAAAGAAGGTAAATAGGGATGATTCTGGAAAGTACAGGCCAGTATACCACATATTGATGGTTGGGAAGCTACTTGAAAGAAATCTTAAGGATGGGATTTATACACATTTGGAAAAGCATAACCTAATTAGGGACAGTCAGCATGGCTTTGTGTGGGACAGGTCATGTCTTAATTTCATTATTGAGTTTTTTGAGGAAGAGACAAAGGTGATCGATGACTGTAGAACAGTGGATGTTGCTTCCATGAATTTTAGTAAAGTTTTCAACAAGGTCCGTCATGGTAGGCTCGTCCAAAAGATTAAGATGCATGGGATCCAAGGTGACTTGGCCTTGTCGATTCTGAATTGGCTTCACCATTGAAGGCAGAGGGTAGTAGTGGAAGGGTTCTGGCTGGAGGTCTGTGACTAGTGGTGATCCACAGGGATCCACACTGGGACCTCTACTGTTTGTGATATATGTAAATGACTTGGATGAAAATGGAGATGGGTAGGTTAGTAAGTTTGCAGACAACACAAAGATTGGTGGCATTGTGAATAATATAGAAGGTTGTCAAAGGATGCAGTGCGATATAGATCAGTTGCTGATATGGGCAGAGAAATGGCAGATGGAGTTTGATCCAGGTAAGTGTGCAATGCTGCACTTTGGGCGATCAAATGTTAAAAAAAGGTATGCAGTTAATGGCAGGACTCTGAACAGCATTAATGCACAAAGGGACCTTGGGATTCAAGACTATAGCTCCCTGAAAGTGGTCACACATGTAAAGGATGGCAAAGAAGGCATATGGCATGCTTGCCTTTATTGGTCAGGGAATTGGTACAAGAGTCAGGATATCATGTTGCAGCTTTACAAAACTTTGGTCTTCGGGTACTGTGTTCAATTTTGGTCACCACATTACACAAAGGATAGGGAGTCAAGACTACTATCGCCTACGAAGGATATGGAGGCTTTCGAGAGGATGCAGAAGAGGTTTACCAGGATGCTGTCAGGATTAGAGAGTATGGGCTGTAAGGAGAGGCTAGAAAAACTCATTGTTTTCTCTGGAGTGGTGGAAGCTGAGTGGAGACTTGATAGAAGTTTATAAAATTATGAGACGCATAAATAGGGTTGACAGTCAGAATCTTTTTCCTGAGTTGAAATGTCTAACACAAGGGGGCCTGCATTAAGGTGGGAGGGGAAAGTTCAAAGTAGATGCGAGAGGTGCATTTTTTTATACAGAGAGTGTTAGGAGTCTGGAACAGGCTGCCAGTGGTGATGGTAGAGGCAGATACGTTAGGGGGGGTTTAAGAGACTTTTAGATAATCACATGAATACGCAAAGAAGGAGGGATTATGGACCAAGGGCAGGTAGAAGGGCTTTAGTTATTTGGCGTCATGTTTGGCAAAACATCGTGGGCTGAAGGGCCCATTCATAGCGTCATAGAGACATATAGCACGGAAACAGACCCTTCAGTCCAATCTATCCATGCCGACCAGCTATCTTAACCTAACCTAGTCCCATTTGTCAGAATCTGGCCCATATCACTCTAAACCCTTCCTATCCATATACCCATCCAGATGCCCTTTAAATGCTGTATTTATACCAGCCTCCACCACTTCCTCTGGCAGCTCATTCAAAACATACACCTGCCTGTGTGAAAAGGTTACCCCTTCAGTCCCTTTTTTATCTTTGCCCTCTCACCCTAGTTCTGGATTCCCCCAGCCCAGGAAAAATACCTTGTCTATTTGTCCTATCCATTCCCCTCATGATTTTATAAACCTCTATAAGATCACCCCTTGGTTCCAATGCTCTAGGAAAAACAGCCCCAGCCTATTCAGCTTCTCCCTAAAGCTCACAATATTCCAAAAGTGGCCTAACCATTGTCCGTACAGTTGCAACATGACCTCCCAAATCCTGTACTCAATGCTCTGACCAATAAAGGAAAGCATACCAAATGCCTATCCAGCTGCGACTCCACTTTCAAGGCACTATGATCCTGCATTCCAAGGTTTCTCTGTTCAGCAACACTCCAAAGGACCTTACCAGTAAGTTTATAAGTCCTGTTCTGATTTGCTTTTCCAAAATGCAGTACCTCGTTTTTATCTAAATTAAATTCCATCTGCCACTCCTCAGCGCATTGGCCCATCAAGATCCTGCTGTACTCTGAGGTAACCTTCTTCACTGTCCACTACACCTCCAATTTTGGTGTTATCTGCAAAGTTACTAATTAAACCTCCTACGTTCACATCCAAATCATTTATATAAATGACAAAAAGCAGTGGACCCAACGCCGATCCTTGTGGCACACCACTGGTCACAGGCCTCCAGTCTGAAATGTAACCCTACACCACCATCATCTGTCTTCTACTTTTGAGCTAGTTCTGTATCCAACTGGCTAGTTCTCCCTGTATTCCATGAGATCGAACCTTGGTAACTAGTCCCCCATGAGGAACCTTGTTGAACATCTTACTGAAGCCCATATCGATCACGTTCCATCAAGTTCCATCTCCTATGTTATATGTTCTAAATGACAAATAACAAATATGGAAGTTAAACATGCTTTGATAAATAAATAAAATGTAGTGAAATGAGTTGTCATTCTTCATGCTCTTCACTTGGGGGGAAGAATTCATAAAGTGATTATCAGTGAACACTCCTTCCATGTCTGGAACAAATATTATGTAAGTTATTGTGGTGATTATTCTTATAGAATGTGAAGGTTCTGTGAGCTCAAACAGAAAGGGGGTCAGTCATAATCACAAGATAAATATATTATCAAATCAGAATTCATTGCCAACATTTTGGTCTTTGATCACTGGAACAGTCTTGAACACAAACTGACTCAAAGCTGGAAATACAGTCGCTAAATCAAACACTCACTCCAGAGATGATTTATATCGGTTTTCCACAGGCAAGAAGACAGGACAAATAGACCTATAAGTTAGAATACTGTTGCATTGGCAGTATGTCCACCTGCAACCCATCTGCCTTGCTGCATTTTTATGAGCAACGGCTGGGCTGCCGAATTGTCACTTAATTGACGCAATAAGTTTGTAAGTGTTCTTTCACAAAACGTGGGGCATTGCTAGTTAGGCTAACATCTATTTCTCTTGCCCCAGAGAAGGATGTACTGTCCTACATTCTGGATTTTAACCCAGTGATAGTGAAGAAATTACAATCTAGTGCATGTCAGGATGGTTTATGACCTAAAGGTGATAATATGGGTAGTGCTTGTGCATGCAGCTGCTGTCTTGCCCTTGTTGCAAGAGGTTGCAAGTTTTGAAGGTGCTGTTGAAGAAAGCTTGATTAGTCGTTATGGTCTATCCTTTGGATGGTCCAGAATATTGCTATTGCATTTCAGTCACAAAGGAAGTGAACACTGAAGGCAATGGATTGTATGCCAATCAAGTGGGCTGTTTTGCCCTGGATGGTATCAAGCTTCTTGAGTGTTGTTTGAGCTGTAGACAAGTAGAGATTATCCATCACGGTCCTTACTTGCGCTTTGTAGGTGACGAACAGGCATTGGGCTGCCAAGAAGTGAGTTCTCACCGCAGAATTCCTCATTTCCAACCAGTTCTTGAAGCCACAGTATTTATGTGGTCAATCAAGTGGGAAATCCATGTTATCCAACTGCCATTCTGATTTAATGAGTAACAAGAGGATCCTGCATCCAATATGTAGCCTGGCAGATTTCTTCTTATGGCCTGTTGTTCAGTGAAACAGGAATATAGATGCCTCCTTTGTAAGCTCCAAGTGCCACCTAGAGGACCCCACCTCCACAGTTCAATCTTTTCACCCTCCCCTTTTGCTCAGCGCAGCATAAGCCCCAATCACATCGTCCAGTTTGCCAAACTGAATGGTGGCAAGATCCCTGATTTACTTAGGCTTGATGGGAAACCATGGCTCCTCTTTATCATGGAAATTCTGCAATACCAGTAGTTGGTGTGAGTCCAAGTTAGAGAAAGTACTACTGGCCTTCAATTGTCTGGCCAGTGTTTTGGGAAGGGCCTCCTCCTGGAAATGAATGGAGGTTCTGCCTCATACTAATTAAAGTTTTTCACCCGAAGAAGTAAAGCAGATGGACCAAACCATTCAACCCTGGAAATTATGCTGATGCACAGAGAACCGAACATCACTATTTCACTCTAAATTGTGATGAAAGGTCGCAGAGCTGAACTGTTAACTCTGGATGCAGTCAGATCTGCTGAGTCGTTCCAGTTTTCTGCTCACCCCAGTCAAATTGAGTTGTTGGCTGCAGCACAATTACTGGCTTCAAACATTAGCTTACATAGTGTTCAAGCTCAACTGTTGGTACTTTAGCATCTAAGATTTTTTTCTAGATATTCCTGTCACATATTTTATCTCAAACAATATTCTATGTTTAAAATGTAATTGTGCATTAAACATGCTGGTAATTGCAAATGAGAAAATAAGATGTTATTATTCTGAACTCATCCCAGCCAGAAAATTATAATAGCTTGTTTCCAAACTTAATGTTTGCAATTACAATTATTTATTATTTTACTACAAATTTGTTGAAATATAGATTGAATACTTTTAAACTTCTTAAACATAATCAGTTTGCAGTTAGGTTACCACTTGAAGCATAAACTTAAACAGACAATAATGAACAATAATTTTGATAAATTTAATCTGCTTGTTAAATTTAACAACAACGTATAATTTCTAACACAAAACTGTTCTTGTGGAATTTCAGATAATGAAGGCGTGCTCTTTGAAATCTTGTGATTTCAAGTTAACCTGTTGGACTATAACCTGGAGTCGTGTGACATCTGACAAGAATTTTTAATTTTGGAAAAGCCTCAGAGGATTGAAAACTGCTCATGCAACACCACCATTCAAAAAAAGGAAAGGATACATGAAAAATTCAAGTAACAATAGTGCAGTTAGTTTAACATATGTCATTGGAAAATGTAATTATCAATTACAAAGGATGTAATAGGTACCTGAAATTCTTTGAATTTTTTAACTTGCAAGGTGGATAAAAGGAAATCAGTGGATGTGAAATATTTAGATTTTCAGAAAGCATTTGGTAAGCTAATGAAGATCATGTTGGTAGTAGTATATAAGACAAAGAAAAGATTGGCTGCCTAATAAAAGGCAGGGAATTGAGACAAAGTGGGCCTTTTTCACAATGATAATAGCAAACTCTAATCTGCTCAATGATCAGTATAGAAGCCATAATTATTTATAATATTTATTCATGACTTGGATGAGGAAAGTGGATGTACTATTGGCAAGTTTGTCGTTACAGAAAAATAACTGATAAGACAAGTGTTGAAGATGACACAAATAATCTTCAGAGGGACGTAAACAGATTCAGCGAACGGGCAAAAAACTGGCAGATGGAGTATCATGTGGGAAGTTGTGAAGTTTTGCATTTTGACAGAAAGAACAGAGGAACCATGTTTTATTTAGATGGCCAAAGACTCAAAGCCTGGAGTATACAGTAATGTGGGAGTCATTGTATATAGATTACAGACAAAATAAACAGGCATTTGGGAAAGTAAATGGAATGTGGGCTTTTATTTTAACAAAAATACAGTGTAAAAAAACTGGAATGAGGAGGAATTCCTTATCTTGGAGACCATAAAATGTTGGAGCAGAATTAGACCATTTGGCCAATGAAGTCATCTCTGCCATTTAATCATGGCTGATTTGTTACTTGAGTTCTTCTGCCATTTTTTGTAACGTTTTATCTCCTCAATAACCTAGAACCCATCTATCTCTATCTTAAATACACTGCATGACCTGGCCTCCTGGATTAACCCCAGAAACACCTGCTATTTCTACTTCATCATCTTCCCAGTGAGGTTCCCCTTCCAAACAGTTCTGGTCAGCTCCTCCCTCATATCCCTGTGGTTAGCTTTACTCAATTGTAATACTTTTACATCTGATTCCAACTTCTTCCTCTCAAACTTCAGGGTGAATTCTATAATATTATAGTTACTGTCCTCAGGGGACTCCTTCACCTTAAGCTCTGTAATCAAGTTTGTCTCATTACTCATCATCAAATCCAGAATTGTCTGTTCCCAAATGGGCTCTACCACAAGCTGTTCCAAAAGCCATCTTGTAGATATACCACAAATTCTTTTCCTTGGGATGTGTTACCCACTTGATTTTTCCAGAAAACATGCATATTTAAATCTCCTAAGATTATTGTAGTAGTACCTTTCTTACATGCTCTCTCCTCCTATTTTCTGTCTCATATCCTGACTACTATTAAGAGGCTTGTACATAATTCTGAGCAGGATTGCTTGTCCTTTGCAGTTCCTCAACTCTACCCACACAGACGCCATGCCTTCTGACTTGCTTATTAATTAATCTCATTTCTTACCAACAAGGCAACCCTGCCTCCTCTGCCCATCTATCTGTCCTTTCAATAGGATGCATATCCTTGTATTTCTACTTCCCAAACTTGATCTCCTTACAGCCATGTCTTTGCGATACCCACACATTGTATGTGTCAATTTCAATTTGTGCTACAAGCTCATTTACCTTGTTTCATATACTGAGTGTATTTAGTATAGCAACAATCTCAATCATGCATTGACCTTCCCTTATGTGTTGTGTCTGAAATTAGAATCCTGAGCCTTTTCATACTTTCTGTCCTATTACTTGTTCTGGAAATTTTAATAAACTCTCCTGAGCCCTTCCCCCTTTAACTTTTTCCATAATTTGCCATGCAGTTGAACTCTTCCCATTTGCACTGAATTCCCATGCCGCCTCCAAAGTCCCCAAACTGTATACTCACTTGGGCTGTGACTCACTCCAGATGTGATCTCTCCTTCCTGACCATGCAAAGCTTAGTTGTGAAGCTAGAGTGGTGAATCTGTGAAATTCTTTATCACTGAGGGCTGTAGAGGCTGAGATAGACAGGTTTTTAATTGGCAAGGAAAACAAGGGTTACAGAAAAAAGGCAGAGAGTAGAGTTGAGGATGATCACATTAACCATGGTCACACTGAGGGGCAGAGCAGACTTGATGGATTGAATGGTCTAATTCAGCTCCTATATCTCAATGTCTTATAGTCTGTCTCATTGTCTGGTAGTCTCTGGTCACCTTAAAAAGCCAAAAATCAATTTCCTCCTAGCCAATCAGCCTGGATTTCATCACACTTGGAAGGGAGATAGTTCTGTTAGTCATTCTTTCCTGAATAGAATAAATAGATTGTGATGACATTAAGTATCTACTACCCATTTGATGCCTGAATTTCCAGTTTGGACCTTACAGATTCTGCTAACATCTTCTTTTAAAGCAATTATAACCGAAAATTCTTCCAGTTGCAGCAGAATTCCTCCTTTCCCTTGTACTATATATAGAAATAACATTGAATGTTCTGGTGAGGTACATTTGAATTTCATTTGTTAAGTAGTGATGATAAACATATTCATACTGCATTTTTAGAAGAGGAATCAAAATTTATAAAGTGAAGAGGAATTAGGGCTGGGATATTGCAAAACGTTCAATGAAGTTTGAATGCCTCAAAGCAGAAAGCATCCATCAAACAGACTGTAACAGACCTGCAGCTTCCCACTCTCTTGCAGGGCATGATGGTAGATCACAGGAGGAAACAGCAAAGAACCTGTGAGAGCCAGACTTAATTGCATCTCCTGAGTGCCTTGGATGAGATTGTGTTCAAATTAAGGACACACCAGTCACTGAGGCCATTGCAACCTCATTGCTGTAGCCATCCAAGATGATGTATATCCCCCTCGTAAGTACATTTCATCCTATTTCATTTTCATCCTGCATGTACAAACTGCAGATGGTGTGCCCACACACCTCTTGCTCTAACCACCTTCATGTCAACTCTTCTCTTGAAAAGTGAGAAGGCCATATATCTGATGCTCACAGTCACTAGTCCAAATACTGAGACTGAATTATATTCAGAAAGAAACAGAGAGACTGGGGTACCTTACAGTGATTCACCCACAGCCAGATTAGGGCTAGGATAATTCATGTTCTAGTTTTTTACAGCAAGGCTGTATTTGACTGACACTGGTATCAAGGAGCTGCAGTAGAACTGGCATTAATGGGAATCAGAGTGAAAGCTCTCTGCTATTTGGAGTCATACTCAGCACAATGGAAGATATTTGTACTTGTTGGACAGTTCCAGGACATGTCCACAGACATTCCTCAAGGGTGTGTTCTAAGCCCAACTATCTTCAATTGATCAATGACTGTCCCTCAAACATAATGTCAAAAGTGGATATGCTGACTGACGATTGCACAATGTTCAGCATCATTCACAACTCCTCACGTCGTGATGCAGCCTGTGTCCAACTGCATCAGGATCTGGACAGAATCCAGGCTTAGGCAAAAAAGTGGCAAATAACATTTGTTCTACATTAATATCAGGCAATGACTATTTCTAACAGAGAAAATTTAATCACCTTTCCTGTCATTCAATATCTTTGCCATCGCTGAATCCTCTAATGTCGATATCCTGGGCATTACCATTGACCAAAAACTGAACTGGACTAGCCATACAAATACTGTGGCAACAGCTGCAAGTCAGATGCTGGGAATCCTGGAGTGATTAAATTCCTCCTAATTTTCCAAAGTCCATCCACCATCTACAAGGTACAAGTCAGGATCATAATGAAATACTGCCTCTTGCCAGGGTAAGTACAGCTCCAAAAACACTCAAGAAGCTTGACATCATCCAGGACAAAGCAGCCCATTTGAATGGCACCACATCCACAAACATTCATTGCCTCTACCATCAATACTCAACAGCAGGAGGCTGTATTATCTACAAGATGCGTTTGTGGAATCTCTCAGCTGTGGCATTTACTATTTGACACACAAGAACTGCTGTAATGTAGCATCACTAGATTGACACCTCATATTTAGACAAGGAAAGCACTGCAGTAATCATCAAGTATTATCTTCACCCTCATTCGCAATGCCTTAGGCCTCTTCTGTGGTGGAGCCTGTGATATTGTTAATATTCCACAGTTCATCAGGGGGATAAATAATACCCTTTAGATAAGAAGCATGGTCTTTGTTGTTTTCTTACCAGCAGAGAGAAGCAGAAGGAGTGAGTATGTGCTTTTGCCTGCGTTATGGACTTTATCAGCTGTAACCATTGTGTCAGTTTCCATTATACCTTCGGCAGAAGCCATCCATAGTCTGAGTGCAGCAGTGGAAACTAAGATTAAGGTTATGACACCTGTTCTTGTTGCCTTGAAAGTGCAAGTTGGTGCTTCAGTGGCCCAAACTACTGCTATCATAGAATTCCTACAGGGTGGAAACAGGCCAGTTGGCCCAACAAGTCCACACCGACCTGCTGAAGAGTAACCCACACAGGGCCATTCCTCACCCCTATTACTCTACATTTATCCCTAACTAATGCACCTAACCTACACATCCCTGAACACTATGGACAATTTAACATGGCCAATTTACCTAACATGCACACTTTTAGATTGTGGGAGGAAACCAGAGCACCTGGAAGAAAGCCACATAGACACAGAGAAAATGTGCAAATTCCACACAGACCAAGGCTGGGATTGAACCTGGGTCCCTAGTGCTGTGAGGCAGTAGTGCTAACCACTAAGCCACTGCCCATGACCATCACCACCCCCATGTCAATAGATTTTAATACTTGTAACAGTCCAGTAATCTGTGTCCCAGCAGATTACTAGAATTACTGAGATGCTTCTCCATGGCTCCAAAGTGAAAGAATCCAATGACTCCTCTCAAGACTACCACTACTGCCATACCTCAACTGAAGGACTATATCCTTCCCACTGAAAGTCAACAGCCCTCCACCAGCTATTCTGCACTGAGTGATGTAACACTGTGTCAGAGCACAATAAAGAAAATGCACACAGAAACAGACATTAGGAGATCATCCAATGGTGAATAGTTCTTTTATTTTGAGCATCATTGGAAATCTTCTGAATAAATCTGTGAATTTTTGTGTTGTACAGTCTCTTGTTTCTGGAGTTTGGCCAAGGGGATGCTGTGATGATCTGTAGCTGGTGGATTGAAACTGTAGAGCATTGTAGAACAATGAAATGGAAATGTTTTGAGGAGAACCAGATTCTGATGAAACATTCACAAACTATCACCTATCTTTTTGCATATGCAACAAATTATATATGTGATTACCTCTCTTCCTCATAGTCTCCTGAAGTGATTGCTGAAGTTATGGTATCAAAATCTAGGCTTGCCTGACAACCAGGTTGTGTTGAATATACACTTGTGCATCATGAATTTAGAACATGTACCCCTGTGTATTGCAGGGCTGCCTCTGAGCTAACCATCATTTGAGAATAGTGTGACTTTGGTCCTTCATATTACTGTTCAGAGAATGACTCTGATTGTAAAGGAATGGTATACATATGTTCAGTTGACAAGCAGCCAATGTCTGACACATCATATTGGCTTGTAAATAGTTGGGACACCTGACAGGCACAGCATAAAAAACGTGATTACTGTCAGAAACAGATCTGACACTTTGCATGGTTGAGACAGGCAACTTTGTATTTTGTATTTTCACTATATATCCCTCTCTGTGTCCCCAGTTACATACTTGATATTTATTGACTCCTTGTACCATTGAGAATTCCACGACCACATCAAAACCACAAACCCATTCCATCTGCTTCTCTCTGCTTAGAAAAAAGATGATAAAGTCCCTTCTTCAATGATACTTGCAAAACTGCATGTATGTTTATGTATGTATTTATGTCAGTCAGGGGAGAAATAGCTATGATAACAGTCCTGAGAGAAGACAGAATTCTTGAACTACAGAGTCAATGCCACATGAGGAAACATCTCAGAAAAGATAACAATGAAAGCTTTGTCTGCAACGTCTGCAACACAAATTCCCAGCTCAGCGAACAGAACCACAACAACAAGCACCCGAGCTACAAATCTTCTGACAAACTTTGAATATCTATGGCCAAGAGACGCTAAGACAAGCCAGGAAATGGGAATCCTGTGCCAACCACCTAGGCGCCACATACGAACAACTTCGGTTCCTGCATCACTACAAATGCCGGAGGAAGCATCACAGAAGTGCTTCACAGGAGGCTCCCAAACACTGAGGATGTCACCTAGACAGGGGATGAAATGTCTGCAACACAAATTCCCAGCTTGGCGAACAGAACCACAACAATGTCACAGGTTTCAGCACAGAATTGACACAAGGCATTGAGGTCAAGGGTGAGGATAACCTTTGATTGCAACTCGCAGCGCTGTCGTTGCTCTGCTCTGAGGCTGCAGGCCTGATTGGAGTAGATGACCGAGTTCAGTGACCTCTGTTTGGTGATTTGTAACTATCTGAGACAATGCTGCTGACTGAGTTGTTGGTAGGAGAAGTTCTCCCCGAAGATCCTGGATGTGTACACTTCTCTCTTCAATGGAGAGTGCAGGAGGGCATGTCTTGAGCAGCATCAGGCATTCATAAAAATGAGGTCAGCACCTGGTGAAACTACATTATATGAGTTCTTGTATGTCAAATAGTGGAAGCAACATGTATAAAACAGAGCTAAATGATTCCACATGTGTGCTCTGTAGACATTACACAATGCTGCTACTGAGGGTCAGTGGTGAATGTTTGTGGATGTGATGCGAGCCAAGTGGGCTGTTTTGTCTTGGATGATGTGATTTTGATGATTGTCTTGGCAGCTTCTTGAGAGTTGTTGGAGCTGCAGTCATCCAAGCAGGTGGGTAATATTCTGTCACAAACTTGAACTCTACATTTTACATGCTGGAGCAGCTTTGTGGAGTCACTCACTGCATTGCTGCTGTCCTCAGATCTGCTGTTATAGTTACAGTCCTTATTTCGCTATTCCAAAACAGATTGTGGTCAACGTTAATGGCAAGAATGTTGATAGCGGGGATTCAGTGAATTCAATGCCATTGAATGTTAAGAGGCAATGGTTAGATTCTTTCTGTTGGAAAGAGGTCATTTCTTAGCACTTGTGGTGGATGTATACTAATGTCATTTATCTGCCCAAAACTGGATATTTTCCAGGTCTTGAGGCAGTTGGATACAAATTGCTTCCATATCTGAAGAGTCATGAATGGTGCTGAAAAATTATTAGAGAATATCCCCACTTTTGGTCTTGGCTCATTGATGAGGCAGCTGAAGATGGTTGGACTGAGGACACTGACCTGAGGAACCACTGCAGATAACTCCCAGAGTTGAGATGACTCACCTCCAACAACCACAACCATCTTTCCTTCTGCCAAGTATAACTCAAATCAGATAAGAAGATCCCCCTGATTTCCATTGAATCCAAACGCTGGGGCTCCTTAATAAAATGCTTTGTCAAATGTGGCATTAACATCAAGATAGTCCCTTTGACACCACATCTGGAATTCAGTTGCCCTCACACCCCATGCTGGTGGAGATGTGCTCCAAGCTGTGAGAAAGCTCTTTGCTAATTTGGAACTTGACTGTTCCATACCCTTTAACATTGGTAAAAGGCTATCTATTAAGTCTGTAATAGCATCAAACATTGTTGTCACCAATTTTCTGTACACAATCCCATCCAAATTCTTTTCTTTGTCCCCTGCAGCTGATTTCCTCTGCACCATTACTCCTCAGTGAACTGGAACATGGATTATCCTTTTCCATGATATGTCTGAGTGACTCACCACAAGGCACTCCTGCCTCTCTAGTTCATTCAGAATACAATTTAATTTTACTTGGAGTGATGACTGAGTACCAGGTATGTGCCCTTCTTGTTATTCATCTTTAGGTGCGCTGGCAACCTAGGTGACAGTTATTAGGAGTCAGTGAGTATAAATGCAGAAAGGAAGAGTTGGGATGAGAGTGGCAAAACGAGAGGTGTGTGGGCACACCATTTGCAGTTTGTATTTCCAGTTTAAATACAAGTGAAATAGTATTTAAGAAGGTGCAAAGGCAGCAGCAACATATATCATCCCTGATGGCAACAGCAATGGGGTTGCCATGGCCTCAATGATTGGATTTTTTTTCTGCTGTCTGCTGTATCCAACCACCTTGTCTTGAAAGACAGAAGTGAACATATCAGTGACTGTGTTACAATGTGCTTGAGCAATGTGTCTGTCATAGCTGAATAGTTGTACATACAGGAAAGCTATGAGATTTGGATGCGAAGTTTGTTTCAGTTACAAGTGTGTGTCTGTGAAATAGAGCTTTTGAGTGCAGGGCATGACTTGTGATTGCTGAAGGTTGTAAGTGGAGGAATAGTGAAATGTGCAATGTGTGTAGCTGTGGCATTTGAGGATGCATTCATTGATCTTCAACAACTGTGTGAGATCATTGACTATTCTCTGGCAGTGTGTCAGACTTCTGGGATACATGTCTTGGACTGAGCTCTGTGGTTCATTGTTCCATTTCCCTCTGCAGGGCACACCTAGGGTATACACCTAATCCCTTACTCAAATATGACATTCACTTTCTGGAATATCACCTTTAGCAGAGTATCTGGGAACCTGGGATGCTTTTCTCTTGGTTGGTATTCTTTTTATTCATTCTGCACTGATAACATGGTTTGAAGAGTTTATTTTGTCCTGTTTTGTTGAAGAGATGTTTTAAAGCAGAAGTACAAAGTAGGCTACCAGAGCCACGTGAGTAAACAGTTTGTGAGGCCTTGGTTGTTTTTTTTTAACAGATGGAACAATAGAAGCAACCTGAATGGGTGTGGTTAAGTTGTCATTGAATCAGGATTTTTAGTTTCAACTTTCAGCTGTTGCTGTTAGGGTCTTGAAGAAGTGGAAACTATTTTTTCCCTCTCTTGGTTACAGCCAAAAGCTGGGGTTTCTCTTTCTATTATTGGAGTTGCATGTGAGTTAATCTATTTTCTGAATTTGCCTTTTGGCAAGGGTATGTTTATGGGATGTTGATATACTAGAACAGTTAATTAGTAATAATTACTGTATCTATTGTTCTGTTAAACTTTCTAATAGAGGTAAGCTGTTCCAATTCTTTCTTCCTTTAGTTGTATTTTAACTATACTGGATGAGTAAAGTATGCTTTGCTTTAAAGCCAATCAAATTGCATCTGGAATGCAATACACATTTAGCTTTAAAATAAGAAAAAGTTAGGGTCTAGACTATCTTCTGAATATTTTAAGGGGCTTGGTCTGGTCCATAACAATTCAAATAAACACTTATTGATGCAGCTGTAATACCTGGGTGCAACCAAATTCACAGCCCCTACACCTGCAAATTGGCTTTAAGCAATATAGGTTGATTGTAATTCCTGTCAGTAGCATATGCACTAAGGCCCCTGACTGAGCATGCTGCTACTCAGTAGTATGTTGAGTGCTTCTCATCACCAAACAAGGTAATGAGAAGCACAAAATGGATATGCTGCGTTATCACCTTGATCAAGAATGGGGAAATTACAAATTGAAATCCCTGAGCCTGAGATTCAAACCAAGTTGAATGTTTAGCCTCCAGAGTTTCCAAGATACGAGCTCATATGCAATGAAAAGCGACTATTTGTAAGCATTAGTCATCTTCAATAAATTTAGGATAACAGAATTGGTTCAACCACTAGAGTGTAAACTGAAAAATAACATTTATATCAGGTACATTTCACTAAAATAAAGTTCAATAACAAACATTAACTGTCAGAAATAACACTGGTGTGAATCATGCCCTATAGTTTAATGCTTTGTCTTCATATAACAGCTTGTTGGGTACAATAAGTACGTCATTCAGGCAACTGTGTGCAAATTACACAATTACTTCATTCAGTCATTTTAGCAAAGACAATACTCCATTGTTTCAGACCCAAATTGTTGAAGAGAGTTTGTTATTATGAAAATGTAGTAACTTGTTATGCATTGTACATCAAATATTCTCAATCTGGAAAACATTGCAGAAGTCATAACAACGTCTCCTGTCTGTTATCTATTAGAAACACATTTTGAAGGACTCCTGAATATAGTTAATAAAAATTAGGTCAGGATGACATTATTTATGGTACCAGAATGTTTTTTGAAGAATGTACTGGTCTGACTCATCAGTGTGTCTGATGTGTCTGTGGTATCAAACTGGCTTAGGCCATAACCAGGTGCTGGGAATCCCATTTATTCATTTATTGTGATATACTTTGTGCTGTTGGCCAATTTAACTAATTAGCCTGTAGCCCAGCACTAAACACCCTGCTAAGTTGCTGCATTTTTCAACAGACTGCTTCTGTTTGTGTGAGGTTAACCGTACTTAAAGCCAGCCTATGACTCTTGAAAGCAATGTATATTCCAGTTGTAGCAGATGCTGAAAAAGGCTAGGGAAGACTTTCAGATCATGAAATACAGTCTGAAGGGTGAAACAGGAAGATGAGAAAGACCACTCACAGCGTGTATGAGTTGTTTGTGAGAGGTTTCCTATCCTAATCGGAGTCTAATTGGCACATTTGGCTTACAGTCAGACAGGGAGTAGTTCAGAGGAGGCCACCAAGTAAATCCATGCTGGAAGTGAACCATGGGAGCTCGATTTGGCAAAAAGGTTGTCAACCTGGAGAGTGGCTTGCTCTCAGGAAAGATGCAATGCTAGGGTCCGAGCCTCAGGAAAGCCTATCATACACACTTAAATTAAAAATCCTCAGTACAATTGGGACATTTTAGCGTGCCTTTTTGGATTGGTTTGGTCATCCACACCCAGGTCCATATCGCTTAAAACCAAAGTGGCTGCTGATTCAGATCAGGATTCCAATCTGACCCAAGCCAGTAATCTTTTGGGGTTAAATCTACTGCTGGAAAATAATTGGAAAAGAGAACCAGCAGTGTCAATGCAAAGAGTCGAGCTCCAAGGACTTGGCTACAGTGCAGCTGATGTTTAATGATTTCATCCAAGTGGTCAAGGCTTGTGAAAGTATGCTCAAATGTCTTATCCTTTCAAATGAGCCTTGAGCCTCACACACTCCTCAATTCACCAACCTTTCTTCGCTCAATGACCTGCATTCCATACTAAACATTAGTCATAGCAAGCCTTCTTAGCAAACAGCACTTTCACACACTAATTGCATGCTACATAACCATATCTCTCAGATTTCTCAAATTGCCAGCTACTTAATGATAATAGGTACATCACCCAAACAAATTGCACCATGCTCACTCACATACCTCCCCCTTTCTTGCAGGATATGCTGGCAATGTAAAAGTAACTGCAAGCATAGGCATGTAAACAGACAAGGTTGTACATGCCCTCACACCCATGGAGATGATGTTGGCATTCAATGATACAAACACACTGAGGCAATGTGGAAGCAGTGAAGTTGAAATCATTGTAAATCACATTCACATTATTTCTCACCCTTTGTTTCTTTCCCCTTTCAGATTTCCAAGAGCTGCTATACCATCAATCATTGATGCAAAAGCATGAAGAATGGATTTCTGATGATGATTGAACATTATTATGTGATTTTGTAATGCAAACACTATCTTAGGTGCTGAAACTGCATGCATTTTACAAGATAGCACATAGGCATGATTTACATTTGTTGAGGCATTGGGCATGATTGGCATGCAGCAACGGGGGTAAAAGGTAAATGGATGCAAACTCACTGGAGGCCAAGATCATAGAAAGATTGGTTTGCAATGAGAATGTTGATGGAACAGCATGCAGAAAAAGACTGATGGGCATGTAGAAAGAAATGCTTTGTGCATTGACAAGCTTACCAAAGAATCTGCTATCAAACTTGGTGTGAAAGTCAAGGGCATTATAATCACTATTTCTGAATGGATCATTTACTGTAGATTAATAATAATACATACATTGAGTCATTATTCATCTCTAAAACTAAAATAACATTTTCCCAAGTTTGTTCCACAATGTATTGCCTCAATAAACTACTATGAAAGCATTCTACAACCTCATCTTCCAGGTCATTATTGCTAATTTGGTAAACCTAGTCTCTATGAAGGTTAAAGTTACCTGCAGTTATTACATTGATTTTGTTTCATGCTCTATAATTTCTTGTTTAATGTTGTGCCCAATGGTATAACAACGATTTGAGGCCTTTAAACTGCTGTCACCAGTATTTCTTGTGTCTTGTTATGCCTAAACTCCACTCCACATTAATTCTAATTCTTCATCTTGCAAATCAAGATCCTTTCTCAATAATATCTTTTAGTCACCCTTCTTGTACCTTTCTGTTCAAGGTCTTATCTTTATCCACTTTGCTGTACTGCTCTGTTGCCTCAACCTTTCTTTTTGGATTATAATTCTCTATTCATTCAAACCTTCCCAGCTCTGTTAAAGCCCTGGCCTCATTATTAATTGGAAGATTTGCTCAGACACTGGTTTCAGCTCAGGCTACATA
This sequence comes from Hemiscyllium ocellatum, assembly GCF_020745735.1. Classification (NCBI taxonomy): domain Eukaryota; kingdom Metazoa; phylum Chordata; class Chondrichthyes; order Orectolobiformes; family Hemiscylliidae; genus Hemiscyllium; species Hemiscyllium ocellatum. The sequence continues at coordinate 44,744,817 of NC_083407.1, read as the reverse complement.
GATGCCTTCGCAATGAGGTAGCTCCCTGTTTCCTCACTATTTGTGCAAGTGCCCATGAATCAAGACCATTCTTCCTACGTTCAGAGTGAGTTAGCACTATGACAGCAAGTGAACAGGCTTTAGGTGGTCCAGTGCATGTGATGGGTGTATCCCCCTACTACACATTGTTCTTGCAGCAGTAAGATGATACAATGATAGTTGTTGGTGCAGCATTGAAGTGCAGAAGCATGTTATAGGTGGATTGGAAATCTGCCATGAGGGTGCTTAGAGAGTGGAGCATGTCAGGTGTCATTTGAAAACTCATCAGTTTTCACACATTTGCTGGTGACACTAAGCTTTACTTCACCACATCTTTCAAACTTACATTTTCTCTAAATGCAGATCTCATACTGACTTAGCAGAAAACTACACCAATTAAACACTTGGAAAACTGAAGTAATTGCCTGTGGTCTCCATTAAAACTTTTGCAGCCATTGCTTTCTGAGGCAACTGTCTGACACTAAAATCAAACTGTTCACAATCTTTGCTGTCATATTTCATTCTGACATTTCAAATACATATATCCAATAATTACTCTGATCATTTATTTCCAACGTCACAACACAGACTGACTCTTTCCCAGCCTCAGCCTTTGTTGTTGAAACTCTCAACCATACATTTATCATCTCAAGATTTGACTATTCCACCAAACTTGTGGTCAATGTCCACTGTTCTACCCTCCATAAGCTTGAGGACATCCAAAACAGGACTTAGAATCAGAATCCCAGTCAGTCCATTGAGTCAGCATTGTCCCTTCAAAGAACAACCCAGCCAGACAAGCTCCCCATAACCCCACATTTGCTATGGCTAATCCACCTGGCCTGCACTACAGGGCAATTTGGCATGGCCAATCCACTTAACCTGGACATCTTTGGACTGCAGGAAGAAACTGGAGCACCCGGTGGAAAGCATTGCACACATGCGAAGAAGTCACCCAAATCTGGAATTGAACCCAGGTCACTGGCAATGTGAGCAGCAGTGCTAACCACTCTGTTACTGTGCTGCCAGTGTTTTGTAGTTGTTATATAAATACAAGATTTTTGTTGTGTTTGTTATTATACAATATAGATTAGCAACAAAAAGATGATGGCAGAGCAGGATTTGGTGTGGGGTAAGACATAACTGAGTTTTGGATTATCCAATATTTATAATGAGTAAAAATGGAAGGCTGGCTAAACAAACATTGTCAGGATAAAGTTGAGAGGTAATAAGAGTGTTTCAGTAGCAGATGAGCTGAGGTGGATGGATTCAGGTGGTATTAAAAAGGTGGAAATAAGTGATCCTATGAAACCAAGATTGTGAACAATCTCATTCTCCCTCAGACAGCAACCACAGAGAGTTGGGAATAGAGTTTGTAGTGGACACCAAAGATGTTGGTGTCAATTTTTCCAATATTTTGTTAGAATTATAGAATCCTTACAGTGTGGAAATAGATCATTTGGCCCACTGAGTCCACACCTACACAGTGAAGAACATCCCATCAGACACACCTTATCCCAGTAACCCTGCACTTCCCATGTCTAATCCACCTAGTGTCACCAGCAAATATGTGAAAACTGATGAGTTTTCAAATGACATCTGACATGCTCCACTTTCCGATTCACCTATAACATGCTTCTGCACTTCAATGCTGCACCAACAACTATCATTGTATCAACTTATTATGAGCAATTTAACATAGAGTAAAAAGTGAGGTCTGCAGATGCTGGAGATCAGAGCTGAAAATGTGTTGCTGGTTAAAGCACAGCAGGTCAGGCAGCATCCAAGGAACAGGAAATTCCACGTTTCGTGCCAGAGCCCTTCATCAGGAATGAGGAGAGTGTGCCAGGCAGGCTAAGATAAAAGGTAGGGAGGAGGGACTTGGGGGAGGGGCGATGGAGATGTGATAGGTGGAAGGAGGTCAAGGTGAGGGTGATAGGCCGGAGTGGGGTGGGGGCGGAGAGGTCACGAAGAAGATTGCAGGTTAGGAGGGCGGTGCTGAGTTGAGGGAACCGACTGAGACAAGGTGGGGGGAGGGGAAATGAGGAAACTGGAGAAATCTGAGTTCATTCCTTGTGGTTGGAGGGTTCCCAGGCGGAAGATGAGGCGCTCTTCCTCCAACCGTCGTGTTGTTATGTTCTGCCAATGGAGGAGTCCAAGGACCTGCATGTCCTCGGTGGAGTGGGAGGGAGAGTTCCAATACCGTACAGCCCAGATGGCCTCCTTTTTCAAGGACTGCAGATTCCCCCCAGACGTGATCGACGATGCCCTCCACCGCATCTCCTCGACTTCCCGCTCCCCGCTCCTCCAACCGCCACCAAGACAGAACCCCACTAGTTCTCACCTACCACCCCACCAACCTCCGTATACAGCGTCCCGGACCAACCAACCCAACCACCCCGTGGCTCAACACTTTAACTCTCCCTCCCACTCTACCGAGGACATGCAGGTCCTTGGACTCCTCCATCGGCAGAACATAACAACACGACGGTTGGAGGAAGAGTGCCTCATCTTCCGCCTGGGAACCCCCCCAACCACAAGGAATGAACTCAGATTTCTCCAGTTTCCTCATTTCCCCTCCCCCCACCTTGTCTCAGTTGGTTCCCTCAACTCAGCACCGCCCTCCTAACCTGCAATCTTCTTCGTGACCTCTCCGCCCCCACCCCACTCCAGCCTATCACCCTCACCTTGACCACCTTCCACCTATCACATCTCCATCGCCCTTCCCCCAAGTCCCTCCTTCCTACCTTTTATCTTAGCCTGCCTGGCACACTCTCCTCATTCCTGATGAAGGGCTCTGGCCCGAAACGTCAAATTTCCTGTTCCTTGGATGCTGCCTGACCTGCTGTGCTTTAAACAGCAACACATTTTCAGCAATTTAACATAGCCGATCCATCTAACCTGCACATCTCTGGATTATGGGAGGAAATCCACCCAGAAATGGGGAGAATGTGCAAAGTTGCCCCAGGGTGGAATGAAACTTGGGTATTTGGCATTGCAGCAGCAGAGTTAATCACTGAGCCACCATGCTGCTCTGCTTGGAGAAAGTTCCTGCTCATCCAAAGCTAGATTTCAAATAAACAGTATCATAATTTAAAGTCAAAAAGTGTAGCACTGGAAAGGCCCAGCAGGTCTGGCAGCATCGAAGAGCAGGAGAGTTGAAGTTTCAGGCATAAGTCCTTCATCAGAAAGGCTTATGCCTGAATTGTTGACTCTCCTGCTCCTCGGGTGTTGCCTAACCTGCTGTGCTTTTTCAGCACCACACCTTTCAACTCTGATGTAATTTGAATTCAGGATCTTTGTATATTTCATACATTCACACATACACCCTTTATGAGACCCCAATGAATAAAGCTTTAAAAGCACTCTCTAGATGCCCAGATCCTGCATAATAGTTCCCAAGGGAAGGGTGAGAAGTCAAATACATGACAACATCATTCACGCACAACATCAGTTTATCTTAGCCATCAGCATGTTCAGTTAACTGCCAGTTGTGCTAATTGGGCACATAGGTCAACAGGCAGTGGAAAATTGTCTAAAGGAAACCTCAAAAATTTCTTCTAAGAGCTACAGGATTGGGATCTTCATTTTCCTTATTTTTTATCTTCCTGCGCTGTAGCTAGTTAATGGATGGATCAAGAGATGCAGTGGTGAGGTAGAGTTTGATACTATTAGCTTACATGTTGACAATGATATTCCTGAGCAGAATGTACATTAGAAGTAGAAAAGGCCACAGTTGATCCATTGCTTACTGTGGAATAATGAAGTTGAATTGGGAAGAAAGGGCATTATATATTTATAGAACATAGAACATAGAAGGATACAGCGCAGTACAGGCCCTTCGGCCCTCGATGTTGCGCCGACCGAATCCTACCTAACCTATACTAGCCCAATAACTTCCAAATGCCTATCCAATGCCCGCTTAAATGACCATAAAGAAGGAGAGTTCACCACTGATACGGGCAGGGCATTCCATGAACTCACAACCCGCTGTGTGAAGAATCTACCCCTAACATCTGTCCTATACCTACCACCCCTTAATTTAAAGCTATGTCCCCTAGTAACACCTGACTCCATTAGCGGTAAAAGGTTCTTAGTATCTACCCTATCTAAACCCCTAATCATCTTATACACTTCTATCAGATCTCCCCTAAACCTTCTCTTCTCCAATGAGAACAGCCCCAAGTGCCTCAGCCTTTCCTCATAAGATTTTCCTACCATTCCAGGCAACATCCTGGTAAACCTCCTCTGCACTCGTTCTAAAGCTTCCACATCCTTCCTATAGTATGGCGACCAAAACTGCACACAATACTCCAGATGAGGCCTCACCAGAGTCTTATACAACTGCAACATGACCTCAGGACTCCGGAACTCAATTCCTCTGCCAATAAAGCCCAGTACACCATATGCCTTCCTCACAGCACTATTTACCTGGGTGGCAACTTTCAGAGATCTGTGTACATGGACACCAAGATCCCTCTGCTCATCCACACTACCAAGTAGCCTACCATTAGCCCAGTAATCCATCATCTTGTTATTCCTACCAAAGTGAACGACTTCGCACTTAGCTACATTGAATTCCATTTGCCACATTTCCGCCCAGCTCTGCAACTTATCTATATCCCGCTGTAACCTACCACTTCCTTCCTCACTATCCACAACTCCACTGACTTTTGTGTCATCCGCAAACTTGCTTACCCAGCTTTCAAGTCCTTCCTCTAGATCATTTATAAAGATAACAAAAAGCAATGGTCCCAAAACAGATCCTTGTGGTACACCGCTAGTAACTGCGCTCCAAGATGACCATAATCCATCAACTACTACCCTCTGTCTCCTTCCAGCCAGCCAATTCCTAATCCAAACCTCTAATGTATCCTCAATGCCATACCTCCGTAGTTTTAGCATTAGCCTACCATGGGGAACCTTATCGAACGCCTTACTAAAATCCATATACACAACATCTACTGCTTTACCCTCGTCCACTTCCTTAGTCACCTTCTCAAAGAACTCAATAAGGTTTGTGAGGCACGACCTGCCCTTCACAAAACCATGCTGGCTATCCCTGATCACGTTATTCCTACCCAGATGTTCATAAATCTTATCCCTTACCATTCTCTCTAAGACTTTGCCCACCACTGAAGTCAGACTCACTGGCCTATAGTTACTGGGCTATCCCTACTCCCTTTCTTGAACAATGGGACCACATTCGCTATCCTCCAGTCCTCTGGTACTATTCCCGTTGACAATGACGACATAAAAATCCAGGCCAATGGCTCTGCTATCTCCTCCCTAGCTTCCCATAGGATCCTGGGGTAAATGCCATCAGGCCCAGGAGACTTATCTATATTCATCCTTTCCAATATTCCCAAAACCTCTTCCCTGCATATTTCCAGGGCATCCATTCTAATTATTTGTGATTCCATATTCACATCAGCAACAGTGTCCTGTTCCTGAGTGAATACTGATGAAAAGTACTGATTTAATGTCTCTCCAATCTCCTCCGCCTCCACACACAACTTCCCACTACTATCCTTGACTGGACCGATACCTACCCTAGTCATCCTTTTATTCTTGACATACCTATAGAAAGCCTTTGGGTTTTCCCTAATCCTACCAGCTAAAGACTTTTCATGTCCCCTTCTCGCTTCTCTTAGCTCCCTCTTTAGCTCCTTCCTGGCTACCTTATAACTCTCAATCGCCCCTACTGAACCTTCATGCCTCATCTTTACATATGCCACCTTCTTCCCTTTCACAAGGGACTCCAATTCCTTACTAAACCACGGCTGCCTCACAAGGCCCTTTACACCATGCCTGACTGGTACATACCTATCGAGGACACGCAGTAGCTGCTCCTTGAACAATCCCCACATCTCATTAGTGTTCTTCTCTTGAAGCCTGTTTTTCCAATCCACACATCCTAAGTCATGCCTCACTGCATCATAATTTCCCTGCCCCCAGCTATAGCTCTTGCCCTGCGGCGCACGATTATCCCTCTCCATCACTAAAGTAAAAGTCACCGAGTTGTGGTCACTGTCCCCGAAGTGCTCACCTACCTCCAAGTCTAACACCTGGCCTGGTTCATTACCTAGAACCAAATCCAATATAGCCTCCCCTCTTGTTGGCCTGTCGACATATTGTGTCATGAAACCCTCCTGCACACATTGTACAAACACCGACCCATCTAATGAACTCGAGCTATAGCTCTCCCAGTCAATATCTGGGAAGTTAAAGTCCCCCATAACAACCACCCTGCTACCTTCACTCTTTTCCTGAATCATCCTCGCAATATTATCCTCTACTTCTCTAGGACTATTAGGAGGCCTGTAGAAAACACTGATATTTCTCTGACTATAACTGGATAGATAGGATTGGAGCTAGGTAAGAGCATTCCTACTAAATTGGATAACACTGGAGAGGTACTGGAAGAGGATGGTGGAGTCAATTATTTCAAAGACTAAATGTAATGTCAAGAAGGACAAGGAGGAATATGTTACCTTTTGCAGAGTCAAAAGGCATTAAATGCATCTTTAATTTGACCAATTTTGGTATTATGATTGATCAGAAACCTGATTTAAGGGGGTGTATCAATCGAACATGATGAATTTATTGCCAAGTATGCTGATTCACATCTAACGTTAGCACCAATGAGGCAGCATAACAGCTACAGCATCAGGAATATGGGGGAGGCCCAAGGGGGCTGAAAGAAAGGGGAAGAGGCTTGGGGGAGAAGGTTGCTAGGTCAGAGCAGAGGGTGGAGCAGATAGGTGGGAAGGAAGATGGTCAGGTAGGACAGTTCAAAAGGACAGTGCCGAGTCGGAGGGTTGGATATGGGATAAGGTGGGGGGAGGGGAGCTGAGGTTGCTGGTGAAATCGGCATTGATTCTGTGTGGTCCGAAGGTGGAGGATTGTCTCTCCCTTGGCACCCCTCCCCCGCGCTTCCCTTTCCCCTTCCTGATGAAGGACTTATGCCCGAAATGTCAACACTCCTGCTCCTTGGGTGCTGCCTGACCTGCTGTGCTTTTCCAGCATCACACTTTTTTGACTCTGATCTCCAGCATCTGCAGTCCTCAATTTCCCCTTGAGTCAGGGTTGCACCAAAATTTTTATATCAAGAAATCTCTGTGTACCTCCCTCTGGTGGAAAATAGAGCAACTGTCAATGAGGAAATTAATGGATTGAATTAAGCACATGGAAACACATTGAAAAAGATATTAAACTTCATCTTGTTGCTTTTGTGGGCTGACTTGGTTGTTTTTCATGTTATCTTTTGTGCAGACAACTTTTCATAGTAAAAGAACTCCTAGCCTGAGGTGAAGGATTTTGTTCTGCAGCCTTTTCAAGATCAGCCTGTGCTTCTGTGTCTATTTTCTGTCTGTTCACAATCAGGGGGAGGGCTATGGCGCTAACTTCCGATTCACTAGTGAGCTGCCAATAAACTGGACAATAAAATCTGGCTATCTCCTTTCCTCCTTTGGAGTGTGGGTTGGAGAAAAGCATCTCCTGCTGTTCTCAAAATGAATGGCAGCCATCTGGCTGATGGGCCTGGGATGAGACAATTGAACTTCACTGAATCAGTTTGAAGTAGACTGCGAATCATGATATTCCTCAAATTGACCCATATGGTTTTAATACACATCTTGAATGCTTTCAGCATATTTTAAAAAATGAAGACAGTGTGAGTTCACTTTATTTAAAACATGACACATAAATTCAGCTAATTTCTAATATTGTTTGCCAGAATGAAAACTGATCAAAAATCCTAAAACGTCATTCCTCCTTTTGATGGAATTCTTTCACTCTGGTTATGTACCATCTTTCCTTATGCAACAACAGAACTTGGTTAATGGAATATGACAAGAAAGACACATTATTGTTCATATGCATTCCATTCTTATCAGACTTGCAGGTGCAGACTCCCTTTAAACACCACTCTTTTTAGGCCAAAAAGAAGCTTATGGCAGGCGTTGAATTCTCTGAGTGCTTGGAACTAGCGTGCTGTGTTATTTTCTTCATAGATGGGCCAGCTTTCCTGCTGTCGCTCAGGTAATGACACGAGGAGGAATGCAAAGTAAAGATGTGAATCATTACCATATTATTCTGAGTTCAGGGGGAGGGCAACCTTCACTTGGTCAAATCAATGTGGTTATTAAGTCCCTCCCTGTATTCTATGAAATATAGGTGATGGAGGCTACCACTAACTTAGTTTATTCTAAAAGCAGAGAGGGATAGATCTGGAATTGACTGAAATCGAAGCTGCGGGTTATCAGCCTGTTCTGATTTTATCTCTCACTGAAATGTGTGGGAACCTCATTAATAAATACAAATCAGGGAGCCAGTTAGAACTTGTTGTAATTGTAACTTGTAGTTACAACTAGCAATTCCAAATTTGTTTCTGTTCACCTTGCTACAGCCAGTTTCTTATCTTACTCATTGACCATAGGCTATTCAAGTCAGGAAGTGACATTAATGGAATTGTCAAATAAAATGCAAGGTTTTGGAAAGCATCTTGGTTGAATTATAAAGTGTTATTCTGTTATTGTTTGAAATGTTTGTAGCTATGGTAGCTCACCCTGAACACTTATCAAGTCTGTGGTAACGTAATTGTATCTTTATGGAAGAGGCAGCGATCTGGGGGAGGTACCAAGCAGTATTGCACCTGAAGTGGGTGGTGATGGGGGTGGTGGAGGGGTGGAAGTAATTCATATTAAAGTGGTGTGTACATAGGAATCCTATACCTTTCTAAGAGAGATTATAGGCCCAACGCAATATTCAAGTATACAAGCATGAAAGGATCAATGATCTTTCAAGATAACACCCACTTGTATTTACCAGAATATAACCCATATTTCTTAAAGGGATCTCAAAGACAAAAGAAAGGATGACATTTTTTTTCTCAAAAGGAGGAGCCACAAACTTTTTGAAATGCAAACAAAATATTGCAGATGCTGGAGATCAGAAACACAACAGAAAGTGCTGGAGAAACTCACCAGGTCTGGCAGCATCTATGGAGTGAGAAGCAAAGTTAACATTTCAAATCAAATAAGCTGGACAATAAAATCTGGTTACGTCTTTTCCTTTTTTGGAGTGTGGGTTGGAGAAAAGCATTTCCTGCTGTTCTCAAAATGAATGGCAGCCATCTGGCTGATGGGCCTGGAATGAGACAATTGAACTTCACTAAATCAGTTGGAGGTAGACTGTGAATCATGATATTCCTCAAATTGGCCCATATGGTTTTAATAAACATCTTGAATGCATTATGGATGAGCCAGGGATCCAGGGGAGGTACCAAGCAGTATTGCACCTGAAGTGGGTGGTGATGGGGGTGGTGGAGGGATGGAGGTAATTTATAATAGAGTGGTGTGTTCATAAGAATCCTATACCTTTCTAAGAGATTATAGGCTGAAGGCAAAATTCAAGTGTATAAGCATGAAAGGATCAAAGAGGTTGTGAAGAAGTGTCATGAGGGAAATAACTCCAAAAAGGCCGGTTTCATGTGACCAACTCACTGTTTACTCACATGTCTATAATATTTGACACTGATCCGGCATCCTCAGAGCCAGCCCTCAGAGTGAACAAAACCTCTGACACTGCTGTTTATGTCTGAGAGCCAGTGTTCCCAGATTGGACCAGGTTAACAGCCTCAGTCGGGGAACTCATATTCTATGAGATCCACTTGGCTGACTCTGTTACAATCACTACTCCTGTTTCCACCCCCCCCCCCCTGCTTAGACCTGTTCTGTTTCTTGTAGTCCGTCCTGGGGCATTTTCACACACTGTCTGGTTCCTCTGAATTAACTACAGAAAGGAACAGTTGTAATGTCTGCCGCCTGGTGTGGTATCTTCTTTCCATTAGCAACTCTGCCGGAGCTATCCTTGTAGTTGCATGAGGGGTAGTCCTCTCATCAAACAGGAACTGGTACAGTTTTAATTCAAGTGAAGCTGTGGGTTCTGTCTTTAAATGAAGAGACCATTTCCAAGGCTACTGCTTCTTCAAAAGTAGGTGTAACAATGCCAGTTTGGAGGCCAGATTACCGATGAATTTTCCATAATAATTCACTAAGCCAAGGAATGACCTAAGCTCTGATACAGACATGAGAGCTGGGTCACCTTTGATCACCTTCATTTTATCTCTCAACAGTTGTAACTCGGTCTTGTCAACACTATAGCCCAATTAAGTCACTTAGAGTGCCTGGAAGATACATTTGTCCACTCTAAGGCCTTGGCGAAATGTCTAAGGACTATGTCCAAATTCTCTAAGTGCACTTTATTGGTCTCTCTTGTTATTAGCACGTCATGCAGACAATGGTGACCTGGGGTAGACCTTGTAAAATATTCTTCATATGCTGAGAAATAGCATAAGCTGATGATATCCCAACAGGCAGTCTTATAAATTGGTACAAACCCTTATGGGTATTCCTTGTAGCATACTTCTGGGAATTCTCGTCTAACCACAATTGCAAGGTATGCACAGTTCATGTCGAGTTTTGTGAAGATCGGCCCTCCCCCGCTAGCTTTGAGAATCAGTCCACTATCTGAGCGGTTGGGTACATATACAGCTATGAGAAGTCATTTACCATTTGTTTAAAATCCCCACAAGGCAAAACTAATTGTCGAGCTTCACAATTGCTAGACCAATGCTGTCCATTCCAAAACAGTAAGGATTTAATGTTATCTTCACTTTCCAGCCTCTGATTTCTACTCTATTTTTCCACATAAGGAAAATGGCACTGGGCGAGCCTTGCAGAATCGTGGCATTGCTTCCTCGTCAACAAGCAAGATGATCTCGGCTCCTTTGATAGTCCCTAGATCCTCCTGAAAAACCTCTGGTTATTTCATTAGCACTTCACTCAGGCAGCCATTTTCTAATCAAAAATGTAGCCAATCAAGGTGAATCTTTCTCAACCAATTTAGCCTCATCATGTTTGGGCTCAAGTCTTTTACAATAATCAGCATTAACCAAATCAGCTACTTCTCATATGAGTCCAGAACCAAACTTATATCCCTAATCCATAGGGATTCTCCAGTATAGGCACTCAGTCTAGCCAAGGTGTTGAACAAGCTTAAGGGTTGGAGACCAGAGTGAATTTTAGTCTGACTAAAGACTGGTTCTGCAATCACTGATATCGCTGCACTGGTATCAACCCCTTTTAGAACCGGTCGCCATTTAACCAAACATTAATTTTGACTGATTCGGATTTGGATGTCACTCAACAATTTAATTGTTCCAAGTCAGATATAGATGGGTTTTCCAAGGTTGCAGTGTCCTGGATACTAACTTATGAGCTCTCTTATTCAATTTAGACCTAGTGAGACTCCTGTACTGTTTCAAGTCCACATACCAATGGCAACTACAATGGCTTGTTGGCGCAGATCCTAAAACAAATGTTAACTATTGACTGAGGCTTGGCTTTGATTTAGGGTCTTGCTGTGGGCTGACCTAGAGTCCCTGTTTTCAGAATGCGTGGTGCATGAAACTATGCAATTCCCTTCACTCACTTTGTGTCCCCCAAGCTCAGTCAGTCTGGCAAGAGTGTCCACTTCTATCGGCATGCCCTGTAACTCATATGTTACACTTGCTGCATTTTCCAATAACAAAGAGACTTGCAGTGCCTATTTGAAGTCGAGTTCGGCATCAGCTAATATGCACTTTTGCATGGTTTCAGTATTAGTCCCAGATACCAACCAGTCTCTTTAGCATCTCATTAAAAGTTAAACCAAATTCACATTCCTCTGCAGTCACCTTAACCTTGTCAAAAATCCCAACATGGATTCCACTGGTCCTTGAATTGCAGAGAAAAATCAGTAGCATTTTAGAATTGGGATCTTAATCTTCCATAACTAAATCTGTCAACTCTTGGAAGGTTTTGGTGTGTTTGATGCCTCAGGAAACACTATGTTCTTAATAACTGAAAAATCTATGGGTCCACAAGCTGTTAAGAGAATTATTTGTTGCTTTTCCTCTACCCCAATGTCATTTGTATGGAAAAAAAATGTGTTATTTTGACGTACAGAGCCCAGTCTTTGATAGCAAGATCAAACATTTAATCTTCCCGAATAATAGCTTGATGCTAGAAATGCTTAGCTTAACTCAAAGACAACTGTTGCGAATGAATTTCTTCAGGAGCATATTCTTTTTCTCTTGTTGCCACTAAAATTTCTCCATAGAGATCGGTAAATTCACTAAATCACCTTTTATATACATGTGCACAGTACTTGACACCAGTCTGGCTTCCTCAGAGCCAACTCTCTCAGAGCAGGACCTCTGATAGTCCTCTTTATATCTGTCAGCTAGTGCTCCCTGATTGGACCAGATTAACAGCCCTAATTAGGGAACTCATATTCTATGAAGTCCACCTGGCTGCCCTTGTTACAATTGGATTCAAAATGTTTGCTCTCTCTCCATAGGTGCTGACAGAGCTGATGAGTTTCTCCAGATTTTTCTGCTTTCACATCACAAAATTTTACTTATCATCATCAAATCTTCTTGGTCCACTCTTTCAAGAATGAACTAAGGCTGGAGAACTGTCAGTGGTGTTGTATATGGGGGTTGATGCTCTGGAGATGATAGGAGTTAGGGTATCACTGTGGGGGCTAGTGGTGGCAGGGGAATGGTTATACTTTACCCAGGCATAAGAATGGCTTTTAACTTCTCAAAAGTTTCCTGTGTAACTGTCAAGAGAGATGACTCAGAAACCTTCAAAGTCTGTGACATGAATATGGAGTTTCAGGCTTTGTAGGAGGGTATTAAATGCAGGCTAATTAACCATCAGAAGCTTAAAAGATCCCAGCCATTTCCCAGATAGCAAGCATGTCAGCAGTATTGAGTGACTCTGTAGCAACTCTTTCAGGGTACATTGTTGCAGTGACTAACGAGATCTGGGCCAAGATTTCAGAAACTGTGACCACAATACACTTAAGTTCAATGTAAAAACAGAAAAGAGAACAGTAAAATTGAGACAAACGCACAGCAAAAAAAAAATTCTGGTCCAGTTTAAATTGATTTTCATTAATGTAGAAAAGTAACAGGAAAGATTAGAAAGTTTAAATGGGAACATGAAAGAAAATAGCAAACACTTAAAGAATGACAAGAAGACTTTGATTAAATAGAGATAATATAGTTAAGGCATGAGTATGAAGAGATGAAAGAAGCAAATTGATTGTGAACAGTGAAGGAATAACAGTGCTTTTGTTCTAAACTTAGGGAACTATCAATTGAAACCTCTCTGCTCTTCACGTTTCTACTTGAAGTAATGTTGGTATTAATGGGATATCAATAACTCGAACGTGATGCACATTTCCTTATGTTTCTGAGAAAAGGCAAATCCTATTTCAAAGATAAAGACATGGATATTTTAAATAAAACCAGGATCAATAACATTAAAATCATTGTAAAATATTCAAGGTACCATACAAATACAAATTCAGACAAAAAAAAAGAACTCACACTCAAACAAACAAAGTGACATTAGGACATGTAATCAAAACTCTTCAAAGAGACAAGTTTTCCAGGAATGCAATATGCGTCAAGGATGTAACAATTACAAGTCATATCAGACCACATTGTCTTTTCACTCTGCTCTATTCATTCTGAGCATACTTAGTCTTGTGTTTCCAATCCACTTTCCTGCCTAATTCCTACTTCCCTTGGCTCCTTGAGTGCCCAAACTTTTGCCCTGTGCCTCTGAGATCGGTAAATCCAAGGATTCACAACATTTCTATGGAAAAAAACTCCCTGTATCTCAGTGAAAAATAAATGGCCCCTTATCCTGAAACTGTGCTCCTGTATTCTAGATCTCCTCATCAGGAAATCACCGCATATGTTAACTATTAAACCCCTTCAGAATCTTGCATGGTTCAATAAGATGGTCTCTCGTTCTTCTAAAATCCAGAAGCATTGATACAATTCATTCAGTTTCTCATCATAAGACACACTCTCATTCAGGATAAAGAATGATGTGGTTGATTCTGAGATTAAGATCTTAAATCTAAATAAAAGAAATGACTGTGGTATGAGATGCCAGCTGGCAATGATAAATTAGGGAATGTTACTTGAAGGATGATGTTCAGTAGACAGTAACAAACATTTAAAGAATAGATGGATAAACTGCAAAAAAGTCTTCATGAGTGTTAGGCCCAACAATAAAGATGGCCTGACCATGGCTAACAAGAGAAATTAGGAATAGTATTGGATCCAAGGAAAGGGCATAAAAATTGGCCAGAGAAATGGTCCTGAGAATTGGGAGCAGTTTAGCCGTTAATCTCATAATAGATTAGTATGTAAAACTGAAATGCATGGGATTGGGAGAAATGCACTGACGATAATGGTTGGCATACAGGCAACAAAGGGTAGGAATGAAAGGGCTCTTCTTCTGAGTGGCAAGCAGTGTCTTCTGGGGTACTGCAAGGATCACTGCTTGGACCCCAGGTGTTCACAGTACATATTAATGACTTAGATGAGAGACTAATTCTAATATCTCTAAGTTTGCAGATGATACAACTGGTGGAGGAATAAGTTGTGAAGTGGATGCAAAAATGTTTAATTATGAGTTGGATAAGTTGAATGAATGAACAAATGCATAACCCATGAAGAGTATTATGGATGAATGTGAGGTTGTCCGCTTTGGTAACAAAAACAGGAAAACAGATTTTTTTTTTAAAATGAGGTCATCACTGGCTATGCCAATATTTATTGTACATCCCTAATTGCCCAGAGGGCAATTAAGAGTCAAACACATTGCTGTAGGTCTGGAGTCACATATAGTCCAGACCAGGTAAGAAAGACAGCTTCCTTCCATAGAAGGCATTAGTGAAACAAATGCTTTTTTTTCGACAAACGAACAAATGGATTCATGGTCATCATTAGACTATTAATTCCAGATTTTTAGAAAAAGCTTTCTTGAGTTCAAATTCCACCATCTACCATGGTGGAATTTAAATCCAGATCTCCAGAACATTACCTTTAACAGTACAGCGATAATACTACTAGGTCATGGCCATCACTGCTATGAACAAATCTGAAAGGCAATCGATTTGGAAAGGGGGAGGTGCAACAAAACCTGCGTGTCCTTGTAGATCAGTCTGTGAAAGTAAGCATGAAGGTGCAGTCGTCAGTGAAGAAGGCAAATAGTATAGCAAGGGGATTTGGGTACAGGAACAGGGATGTCTTACTGCAGTTGAACAGGGCATTGGTATGACCATACGTGGAGTATTTTGAACAATTTTGCTCTTCTTATTGGAGTAAGGCTGTTTTGGCTCTGAAGGGAATGCAATGAAGATTTGACAGATTAATTGCTTTGATGGCAGTACTAATGCATGAAGAGAAATTGGGTCAGTTCAAAAACCATACTCACTGGAGTTTAGAAGAATGAGGAGGGGATATAATAGAAATCTATAAAATTCTCACAGCACTGGACAGGAAGGATGCTCTTCATGACCGGCGAGTTCAGAATCAGGCGACACGTGCTAAAGATATCACCTGGAGCACTTAGGATTGCGATGAGGAGCATGATTTTCACCCAGTGAGAGAAGTGCTGGTGGAATTCCCAGGCACTTACATTGAATAATTTCATGAAGGAGTTAGATATGATCCATTGGGCTAAAGAGATCAATGGATATGGCGAGAAAGCTGGAACAAGGTAACGTATTGAATGATCATATTGAATAACAGAGCAGGCTCATAGGGTTTAATGGCCTCCTCCTGGTCTCATTTACATCTTTGTTTATGCCTTGTGAACCTTCTTTGCATTTCCTCCAAGGCAAGTATATTTTCCTTAAATATGGGAACCAAAACTGCAGATGATAACTCTAGGTTTGATCTCACCAAAGCCCTGTACATTTGTTTTCATAACTCTCAAAACATTCATAACTCTTGCAGTTTTTTAAAAAAATCTGCTTTTCTATTCTAACAAAAGTAAATAACTTCTTTTGTATACACTTATTATATTTCATCTATCACTTTGTTGCTATCTTACTAAATCACTTAAAGTTAGTTTTCAGCATCTATATACCATTCTCACAGCTTTAATTGCCACATAATATGCTCAGCAAATCTAGATACATTTCTCAGATTCTTTGTTTAAGATATAATTTGTAAGTATCTGAGGCCTGCAGAACTGGTCCTTGCAGTATTCTACATGTTATAATCCAACTACTTTAAAAAATATCTCATTTGGAAGAGGGAGAAATGCTTTTCTGATCCCTACATGAAGTGATTACTTCTAGACTTGATCTCTGCCCCCCTTAGGTGCTGTTCTGACCCCTTCCAACCACTGAAACTCTGAGCATGGTCCAATCATTACCAATGACAATCCGTGCCCTATCACAACTCTGACTTCCATCAAGACATTTGATTCCTGGCTCAATGTTACCTGTTCCCCACACCACCCCTTGTTCCTGACCAAACAATACTGGCCTGAATTTGCACTATTTCTAGAACATAGAACATAGAACAATACAACGCAGAACAGGCCCTTCCGCCCTCGATGAACTATTCTCAGCTTGTTCCCCTACACTATCCCAAAATCATCCATGTGCTTATCTAAGGATAGTTTAAATCTCCCTAATGTGGCTGAGTTGACTACATTAGCAGGTAGGGCATTCCACACCCTTACCACTCTGCGTAAAGAACCTGCCTCTGACATCTGTCATAAATCTATCACCCCTCAATTTGTAGTTATACCCTCTCAAACAAGCTGATGTCATCATCTTAGGAAAAAGTCTTTCACTGTCTACCCTATCTAATCCTCTGGTCATCTTGTATGTCTCTGTCAAATCCCCTCTTAGCCTTCTTCTTTCCAATGAGAACAGACCTAGGTCTCTCAGCCTTTCCTCATAAGACCTCTCCAGACCAGGCAACATCCTGGTAAATCTCCTCTGCACCTTTTTCAATGCTTCCACATCCTTCCTGTAATGGGACGACCAGAACTGTACACAATATTCCAAGTGACCAGAACTGTACATGCTATTCCAAGTGGATTCTTGGCAATACCATCTTTGTAAAGGAGAGCCCCTATCAGGAAAGCTTCAGGTCTCAAGATCTGGAAGATTGAATGGACCCTGAACTCAGCTGACCACTACAAAAACAGGCATCTTCAGTTTCTGGATCACTTGGCTTTAGACACTAGGCATCGCATAACTAAACAAGGAAATTATACTATTTTTGAATTGTCTTGGCTAACATTAAAAATTGTGATCAGTTAGGGGCGCATTTTATGAAAAAGATGCAAACAAGCTGAAATAGCCACAATAAGCTTCATTAAAGTGACACTCCTAATAAGGTTATATAATTTTAAAGATTGGCAAAAATACGATTTAATAGTTACTAAAATGGAGCATTTAGGGAATTTACTAGTGAACTTCAAAATTGAGAAAAATTTAGAAAGTGCATTAAGTTGGCAAATTAGTTACATTTAGGAACAGGGTTAGTATTATTATGAATGACAGAGTAAAATAAAAACATTTCTGACATCATTATTTATTAGAAAGTAGAACATTTTACCACATGTAGTTACTGGCAGAGATCATAGCTTCATTCAAAATAGTATCTGGATAAATATTTTTAAAGGACGAACATAAGTTGATAGAGGGAAGGAACAGGGAACTAGTATTAAACAGATAAGTTAAAGATTTAGTATTACCTTGAGCTCAATCATTTACTTATTTGTTGTAAATTCGATGATTTTGCAAACAAGGTTTTTTTCTAGAGTTTTCTTTTGCCTGTGCCTTTTTTGTGAAGTCTTACATAAAATAATCTTCAATTTGTGCATTTTGAATATGCTCCTGTAAACCTCAGCCTCTATCCATATTGTGATAATTGTAGAATTTCTTTCTGATTTCTCTATTATTTTCATCTGTGAAACTATCGTTAAATGAAGTGCTCAGCATTTTGTAGTGCATTCCCTAACAGTGCAGCCACATGAGATAAGTTTCATCTTACCACTTCAGATAAGTGATGGAATACTGTTGAAATATGTCAATTTTATGACTTCCATCCTTAAATTACCTCCATTTCCCTATGGTGTAATATTTTCTTTCAAATATTTCTCCTTTAAAGGTATGAGAGAATTGACACAGGCATAAATATTCTTGTCTGTCCCCCGGTAACTCAAAATCCATAAATCTTATCCTTGTGGAATTTTTAGGTCTGATCATCAAGCTATTAAAGATAACAGACTGGTTAATTATTCCAATTGTCTTGATTTATGCATCCATGTTATGTTAATTGGAAAAAAAAGTCTTCCTCAATAATTCAAAAGTTGCTTATCACTTTAACAAAGTGGAATGATAATTTCTGAAATATTGTCCATTGTACATTAATTATGATAATTAGACTTAATTACATAAATTAATTAAATTACAAATCACTGTCTTTGCATAAAGTTCCAAGTTTGAATCCCTTCTGTACAAACTATGTCAAGATAGTACTCTTATGGACCAATAATGTGTTGCAATTACTGTGAAAACAAGTTTTGTTCAGTCTTATGTAGACTGCAGGTTGTGAATTCAATTACATTCTTTCCTTATTACTCTTCTTAACTAACAAAGATTTGTTGAAATTTTATCCCATTCACCCATCACTTTGGACTTGCTAACTTGAATTGGCTCCAGATTAAATAAAATCTTGATTTTAAAATTCCCATTCTCGCTTTCAACTGTCATCATAGCCTCACTCCTGCCATTCCCTAACCTTCTGCGAGATATTTACACTCCCCTTCTTATGGCCTCTTGAGCAACCTCAATTTTAATTGCTCTGTTATTGGTGCTTTGCCTTCAGCTATGAAAGCTATGAGCTCTAAAATTATCTCCATTCATTTCATTATCTCACTACAACTTTCTTCCTTGCAGATGCTCTTCAAAACTTAACTATTTGTCAATATTTTTGGCCACCTATCATAATATCTCCTTTTGTCGGTCTATGTCAAATTTTGTTGCATAATATTGAAAAATGTAGAATAAATCAGGTTCCCAAATGACCATCGTTATTGTCTTAGCCAATGTCTAAAGCCTGCTAAGATCAAAGATCTTCCTTTGGACTGACAAGTGATTACTTTTGAATCTGAACTCAAAGATAGTCTTAAGCATTGATTCCATACATTTACTTCACAGCTAAGAGGTCATATCCAGCAGGCTTTGTCAAACATAGACCGGCTGCAATTCTTTAAGGAGGTCAAGATTAGTGGGTGGTTCAAACACGTGCATCAGAACCCTGAGTTCATATATTTATTCTGCCCATTCAGCGACCAACTTACATTCTCCAAGAACATAATTTTTAAAGGCAAATCTATATTTTGACTTGGTGTCAACAAGAACATTGAGCAACTTTTGTTTATATGAATGATTTGGACTAAAATTTAGGAGGCTTGGTAAATAGATTTGCGGATGACACCAAAAGTGTTGGTATAGTGGACAGTGATGAAGATTATCTAAAATTACAAAGGAATCTTGATGAATTGGACCCATGGACTGAAGAGTGGCAGATGGAATTTAATTTGGATAAATTTGAGGTACTGTATTTTGGTAAATCAAACAAGGGCTAGACTTATACAGTTGATGGTAGACCCCTGGGGAGTGTTGTCAAGTAGAGAGACCAGGGTGGAATTCATGTACATAGTTCTTTAAACGTTGCATCACAGGTAGACAGAATGGTTAGGAAGGTATTTAGCATGCTTACCTTCATTGAGCAGAGCACTGAGTATAGGAGTTGGGATGTCATGTTGAGATTGTGCAGGACCTTAGTGAGGCCACTTTTGGAATACTGTGTACAATTCTGGTTGCCCTGTTATTCTGAAGGTTGTTATTAAATTGGAGATGGTGCAGAAAATATTTACCAGGATGTTGCTAGAACTAGAGGTTGAGTTGGAAAGATGGGCCAGAGAGGTTTTGGACATTTTCACTGGAGCAGAGGAGGTTGAGGGATGATCTTATTGAGGTTTATAAATCATGAGGAACACAGATAAGGTGGATAACAGAGGTCTTTTTTCTAGCGTGGTGGAGATCAAAACTAAGGAACATAATTTTAAGGTAAAAGGAGAAAGATTTAAAAGGGACTTGAGGGGCAACATTTTGACACAGAGGATGGTTCGTATATGGAATGAACTGACAAAGGAACTGGTAGATACAGGTTTAATTGCAACATTTAAAAGACATTTTGATAGGTACATGAAGAGGAAAGGTTTGGAAGGATTTGGGCTAAATACAAGCAAGTAGAACTAGTTTATTTTGGGAAACTTGGTCGGCATGGATGAGTTGGACTGAAGGGTTTGTTTCCATGCTGTATAACATTTCTGTGAAGTGCGCCATGAGATTCTGCCACTCTAAAGACACTATTTAAACACAAGTTGTTAGTATTGTTAAGAGCTTGTTACACAGGCATTTAGCATGGCATTGATGTTTTGAAAATGTTCAATTTAATTACATTATTATAACAATTTTCAAATTTCCTTTGTAATTTACTGACACATTGGGGAATTACAGTGGTCAGTGCGACACATACAATTATGCATGAAACATAGCAGACCAGAATGATACCAATGTGAATACCACAACGTGAAACTGTGGTGGAAAGTGCAATAAGAGAGACCAGTACCTTGATAGATTATGACACTAAATTGATCTTGATCATACCTTGTGTTTTGGCAGAGTTCCAGACATACTTCCTCAAAGTACTTGCCTTTGGTTTGAGTCTACTCTCCACTTTAATCACACCATTTTGCACATGGTTTATGTCATGGTTTGCCTGGTGTGAATTGTAAATCTGCCTCATATTATGTGCATATTCCCAGTAAGAGTACCAAACATAATAATGGTCAACGTCTGTTTTATTGAACATCTTATTTTAAATTATGATGGCATGTATTTTGTTCCCACAGATCTAGTTACTATTTCAAAAGTAGAAATTATAGTCGATCTCTTCCAGAAAACATTTATTCTAACTATTCATGTTCTAACCTTTTTGCATTGCTGCTTAAATGTTTCTGTATTGCTACCATGTGAGACTTCTGATAAATCTTATGGGCAGAAATGTATAGACCATAAGACCATAAGACATAGGAGTGGAAGTAAGGCCATTCAGCCCATCGAGCCCACTCTGCCATTCAATCATGGCTGATGGGCATTTCAACTCCACTTACCAGCATTCTCCCTGTAGCCCTGAATTCATTGTGACATCAAGAATTTATCAATCTAAAGGGTTTGTTTGGGGTCTGAATGACTTGACCATGGCCAGCTGAGTGATAGAATCAGATGAGAAGACTTGTGAGGCCTATTTCGACATGAGGAGAATCTCACTGGATCTCTTCACAAATGCTGAGGCAAATTTCCTTCAAGGCAGGGACAAGTCATGAATTAGGGGATAATTGCTGTTATGTACCTTGTTAATCACAAAAACTGCCTCATTAATATTTAGCTTCCTATCTTACTAAATGCGAACCAGACTAGATTTTAAGTTTCTTGACATAGAATGAAAGTGAGCATTGGTCATATCTCACCACCATCACTCTGAAGAACCTTCATGTTGCCCAGGAACAAACTGAATTACAGAGCACAGACACCAGTCACACACCCATCATCCACTTTGGCATTTGACAATTGTTGACTCCTTCCCACCATCATGACACTTACAGGCTCTTAGGGAGCTTAGACTTGCTTTTCAGGGCACATCAGCAGTAGAAGAGTGCCTTGCTGGCAGCAGTCCTTAAGTCAAGGGGGCATGCCTCTCATTGCATGACAGTATACAACATCAATATCACATCTGCACTGTATGCCAGCAGCATACCTGGCAAGCACAAATGTGCAGCAAACAAGTAACCATGTCTCAATGTGATGGGGATGCAGTCTTCACCAAAGTCCATGGAGACACCCACCACAGAAGTCACAGTCAAGTTAGTGAAGGATAGCCTCCTCTCCTAATCTGGGGCATTGGTCATGGTCAGGCATCCTGTCAGGATGTTCTCTGCCAGGGTCTCTGTGCCAATGCTGTTGGGTAATGGACCACAATCAGTCCTGTGGCTCCAAAACAGCCAGTTTGGAGGATAAGGCTAACGCGTTCAAGGACATGTACTGCCACCAGTCAGGAGCTGACTGTTTAGATCGTTCAAGGGGGTGGGCCATGATCAGTCAGCTGTGACTATTCTGAGGAGGTGATGGCCTAGTGGTATTATCACTGAGCTATTAGTCCAGAGATCCAAATAATGTTCTGGGGCCTCAGTTTCAAATTCTGCCACAGCAGATGGTGGAGTTTGAATTCAATAAAACAATGAAATTAAGAGTTTAATGATGACCAGAAATCTATTACTGATTGTTGGAAACATCTATCTCATTCATGAATGCTCCTTAGGGATGGAAATCTGATCTGGTCTGCAGTTGAATCCAAACCCACAGTAATGTTGTTGATTCTTAACTGCCCTCTGGCAATTGGGATGGGCAGTAAATGCTGGCCTAGACAGTGATGCAGCATCTCGTGAATGAATTTTAAAAAAATACAAGGAGACTATTTATGTGATCATTCTGCTGTCATGATCAACAAGGAAAGATACAAAGATAGATTCAGCTCTGTATAATAGAACAGATAAAAGGCAAATTTGAGATAGGAGAAAATATGGATTAAAGTAACCATGATTTAATTGGCTATTAATTGAGTCATCACTTAATGGTGTCAATTGATCATCCTCAACACTGAGCACCCAGATTTAAGTAGGAGACGGGAGTAGGAATGTTGGCAGGGTCTCCAATCCTTACCGTCCTACCCATTTATATGGGATTCCCCCCACCCAGTCCAACTCTCAGGGGAGCATTAAATACCACACACTATCAAAAGGAATTTCAATATACAAGTTGAAGTCAATAAAGAAGAAATACCTCCAGCCCTAAAGGAATGACTTCTAGAATATTGAAGGAGTTGTAAAGAAAATAATAAAGGCAATCACCGCAATTTTTCAATGTTCCATTGGAAATGGCATTGAGCCAAGAGCTGAAAGTTGGAAAATGTTACATAATTTTCCAAAAGGAAAAGTGAGAAGTCAGGAAGTTATAGACATTAGTGTTACCTTAACTTTAAATCCCTGACATCTCAGGCAAACAATGAGAGGCACAAAGCGAGATTTCTACTGGACAGTTAAACCTAATATCCATCTGCTTTTAGTCCTTTATTTTGATTATTAACAAAAATGGGGATGTTAGAATAGATTCCCTACAGCGTGGAAACAGGCCATTTGGCCCAACAAGTCCACAGTGGCCCTCCAAAGAGTAATCCACCCAGACTCATTTCCCTCTGACTCATGCACCTAACACTATGGGCAATTTAGCATGGCCAATTCACCTGGCCTGCACATCCTCCCTCTGGGAGGAAACCAACACAGACATAGGGAGAATGTGCAAACTCCACACAGACAATCGCCCAAGGCTGGAATTGAACACAGCAGTGAGGCAGCAGTGCTAACCACTGAGCCACCATGCTGCCCATGAATGGTGTTGTTGGCATATATGACACAGAACTAGTATCCCATGTAAGAGACAGTGAAGTCAAGAACTCTGAGAAAAATTGCTTTGCAAAAAAGGATTTGTGGACTCTTTTTCATTTTCTGTAAACCAGCATCAAGCAAGACTGCAAATGTTAGCTGCAGCATTAATGTAACTGGTGGAATTTCTCATGGAAAAGGACATCCAATCAGCTAAGCCTCTTATAAAGACAATGATAGTAGGAGGTAGGTACCAAACATAAAATATACCCATTCAATTAGGAGTTACGAACTCTGTGGAAACTGATAACTCTCAAAAATAAATTTGAACACCCAGTTCTCAGTTAAAGGGATGAAATGGGATTTCATACCATAAGATATTTGCTATAACAAACAATTCTTTTTGGCAATTTATACCTGCCATCAGTGAATAGAACACCCCATTTTTACTTTTAGCATAAACAGAAATATACATTACTGATATGTGTTCTATTGTCCCTTAAATAGAAATTCATTCTTTCCGAAAAACTCCAAACAACCTCTTAACTCCCAAGATTTACTTCTGTTTTTTTTCTTTCTCTGTATAGTAACTTTTAACTTTCTGCACTATTGTGAGCTTTTTTCTTCCTGAGTGAGATAGAGTCAGATATTCTGGAAGATTAAACTGGGCCACACAGCTGACACTTTTGTTGCAAGTGGAGACACGCCCCAGTGAGTGAATAGGCAATGAGAGAAGATGTTGCAGGCAGTAGTGAAAGTGGTAGAGCCTTTGTGGGAAGTGGGCATAGTAGCAGAGATAGAGTGAGTTTGAATTATTGGAGAGAAGATGGTGACACTTATACTAGCAGTATGTAGAAGGTCATTGATCAATTTATTATATTGTTGTTCATCCCTCCAGATTTCTGGGCCTGTATTGACCTCTTGGCAAGCTGAGACAAGGCTGGGATGGTCTAATGCCGTGTCCTCCACTGCTGGTCCTAGGGGAAGAGGAGATCTTGCATCTGCACTATCTTATCCAGAAACAGCTGCAGCTCCTGCAGGGCAGTTCTGGGCTTGTATGGATGCACAATGGACTTTTATAAAGGACATGGTACAAGGGTGTCAGTCTGTCTGCAGATATCTGGAATAATCTTCAGAAAAAGTCTGGACACAGCACAAAAGGAAAAATGTTAAAGTTTGCTGACGACCCCACATTTAGGAGCATAGTTAAACAAGAGGAAAGTAAGGTACTGGAGAAAGGCACAGCTAAATTTGTGATATGAGCCAAGTAGCGGTCTTTATTACTGAATATTAAAAAATATGAAGAAATGCATTTTGTGAAAGGCATTATATCCTAATCAAAACCAGCAGAAGACAAATGTTTTAAGTGTTTTAGATGCTGTACACTGATGCATTTAAGGTAGAGGCGCAGATAGAAAAATCCATGAAAAGCAAAAGGGATTTCAGATTTTACCAGATAATGAGCTGCTGATTTACCTCTCCATTGGATACCATAGATCTCCCTTCTCAAACTACTGTAATTTGGGTATCCCCTCAATTACTCCTTTTATGTAATATTTTGAGAAGGAAGGAGAGAATAAAAGGAAGAATCCAAGGCAGGTTCAACTGCATGCAAGTATTTCCCTATAGGTTCCAAAGTCTGTGGATTGAACTAAAAACAGCTGCCTGAAGAAAGGAAAAGAAGAGAAATTGTGAAGAGCATTTATATTAATGTATATGTTTTAACCTGCTTCTTCTTAGGACGAAAGTGGAATATAACCTCAGATCCCAACAGAGTCATTTACTTCACCATACAGAAAATGAGTAAAATAAATAGGTTCAGCCCCTAAGTTCAATATATGCATTTTTCCCCATAGTGTAAAGCAGATACTGCAGTCTTTTGTTTGTTTTGTTATTTACTACATTGCTATTGAACAAAAGTATTTGTTTTGATTCTCCACATGTTTTATTCATCAGAGTATGTTCCCAATGTATTTGATAGGTTGCATCATTATGGCCACTGTAATCTATCCGCACAAAAGCAACTAATGCCCCTGCATTTTGAAGTGTCTTTTCCAGCCACTCTTTTTTTTCTTTGTCACTTTACCTTAACAAGCAGAGTTTTGCCCTTACACGTGGCCTTTAAACACACACTCCATCAGTCTAAGATGAAGTGACAAGGGAGAGAAATAGTGACTGGGAAACTGACTTCTTAAAACATAATGCTAAAAAAGAAGATAACAAGTAACAGTTTGCTAACACCCTGTGTGATACACCAGAAAGATTTAGGCTACAGGAATAATTGTAAAGCTTGTTCTAAATGTTGTGGAACAATTCTTCCCAAACATATTTACTTTGTTGTGGTTCTGATGACCTTTCTTACATTTGTATGTAGTTTACTACACATGCAATGTTCATAGCAATGCTTTGATTATGTGCGCATGTGTGCAAGGTACACCACCTAGGGGTGGTAATAGCCGTAAAGAAGAGTGTTTATTCATTGACACAGCCAAAACAAATGAAATAAATTGAAGACAATTTGTGTTTCACCTCTTTCCACCTTATGTGTCAGTTGAAGTTCAGTCAGTAGCACTTTCATCTCTCACTCACAAGGTTCACAAAATCCCACTCAAGGGTTTAAGCACAAAAGTCATAGCTGACACTTTAGAACACCATTGGAAGAGTGCCAGTCTGTTTGAGGAGACATTAAACCAACACCACATCTGCTCCTCAGGTGTAAAAGATCTCATGGCATTATTAAATCTAAGAGTCAGAGAGTCATTTAACATAGAAGCAAGCCCTTCAGTCCACCATGTCTATGCTGCCAACAAGCACCAAACTATACTAATTCCATTTGCATGCACTTCGTCCAAAGCCTCCTGACATTTCACTCCAGGTGCGTCTGAAATGTTGTAAGAGTACTTGCCTTCAACATCCTCTCAGAGACATAAAAATGGCAGATGCTGTTGCACTTTCCATATATTTACCACTTTCTGAGTCTTCCAGGGTCTGATGAGATCTATCTCATGCTGCTCTAGAAAGCAACAGAGGAGATTGCTGGTACACTGGCCACAGATGAAGTACCAGAAAACTGGAAGACAGCAAATGTTCTATGTAACGTGTGCTCACTCCTATGTGTAATCTGACGTCTCATAGGAGACTATTATGTAACTCAGATGTAATGTAGCTGGCTATTACATACCATGCAATGAAACAGTCTGTTCAACAAGCCCAAGACTCACTTCTGTTGAATACTTCATGTGCATATCTTTCCCCACTTGATGTCAGTAACTTCAGCTACAATTGGTGGTAGTCAATTTATCCAAGTTATTTCAAATGGCTGTAGCAGACTTAGCCTCAATAGATATCAATGGGCTGTGTACAAATTGACTTTCATGTTTCTTACATCACAATAATAACCTGAGGTTTTGGTCAAGATAAAGAAGGAAGCATATGTCAGGTGTAGACAGCAGAGATCAAATGAATACTTACAAGAGTACAAAGGCAGTAGGAGCATATTTAAGAGGGAAATCAGGAGGGCAAAAAAGGGGCATGAGATAACTTTGGAAAATAGGGTTAAGAAGAACCAAAGGGATTTTATGAATACATTAAGGAAAAAAGGGTAACTAGAAAGAGAAAAGATCAGCAAGGCAGCCTATGCGTAGAATCGCAGAAGATGGGAGAGCTCCTAAACGAATATTTTGCATCAGTGTTTACTGTAGAGAAGGACATGGAAGATACAAAATGTGGGGAAATAGATGATGCAATCTTGAAAAATGTCCTTATGTCCTGGATGGCTTGAAATGCATAAAGATGGATAAATCCCCAGTACCTGATCATGTGTACCCTAGAACTCTGAGGGAAGCTAGGGGAGTGATTGCTGTGCCTCTTGCTGAGATATTTGCATCATTAATAGTCACAGGTGAAATGCTGGAAGATTGAAAGTTGGCTAACATAGTGCCACTATTTAAGAAAGGTGGTAAGGAAAAACCAGGGAACTATAGACTTTTGAGCTTGACATCAGTGGTGGACAAGTTATTGGAGGGAATTCTGTGGGACAGGATTCACATGTATTTTGACAGACAAGGACTGATTAGGGATAGTCGACGTGGCTTTGTGCACTAACTTGATTGAGTTTTTTGAAGATATAATGAAGAAGATTGATGAGAGCAGAGTAGTGGACGTGATCTATATGAACTTCAGTGAGGCATTCGGCAAGGTTCCTCATGGTAGACTGATTAGCAAGGTTAGATCACATGGAAGACAGGGAGAAGCTGCCATTTGGATACAGAACTGGCTTGAAGATAGAAGACAGAGGATGGTGGTAGAAGTTTGGGTTCACTGCTTTTTGTCATTTATATAAATGATTTGGATATGAATATTGGAAGTATAGTTAGTTAATTTGCAGGTGATGCAAAAATTGGAGGAGTAGTGGACAGCGAAGAAGGCTACCACAGAGTACAATGTGATCTTGATTAGATGGGCCAATAGGCCAAGGAGTGGCAGATGGAGTTAAATTTAAATAAATGTGAGGTGCTACTTGTTGGAAAGACACATCAGAGCAGGACTTATACATTTAATGGTCAGGTCAGGGGAGTGTTGCTGAACAAAGAGACCTTGGAGTGCAGGTTCATTGCTGCTTGAAAGTAGAGTCTCAGAGAGGTAGGATAGTGAAGAAAGTGTTCAGTATGCTTTCTATTATTGGTCAAAGCATTAAGTATAAGAGTTGGGAGATCATGTTGTGGCTGTACAGGACATTGGTTAGGCCACTTTTGGAATATTGCATGCAACTCTGGTTTCCCTCCTATGGGAATGGTTTATGAAACTTGAAACTGTTCAGAAAAGATTTACAAGGATATTGTCAGAGTTAGAGGGTTTGAGCTATAGGGACAGTCTGAATAGCTGGGACTGTTTTCCCTGCAGCATCGGAGGTGAGGTGTGAACTTACAGAGACTTATAAAATTATGAGGAGCATGGATAGGGTAAATGGACAAGTTCTTTTACCTGGTGTTGGGGAATCCAGAGCTAGAGGGCATAGGTTTAGCATGAGAGGGGAAAGATTTAAAAGGGGTCTAAAGGGCAACTTTTTTCATGCAAAGGGGGCGCGTGTATACAATAAGCTGCAAGAGGAAGTGGTGGAGGCTAGTACAATGACAGCATTTGAAAGGCATCTGGATGTGTATATGAATAGGAAGGGTTTAGAGGGATTTGGGCCACTGCTGGTAAATGGGACTACATTAACTTCGGATATCTGGTCGGTATGGACGAATTGGACTAGAGGGTCTGTTTCTGTGCTGTACATCTAAATGATTCTCTGACTCTCTTCAAAGCCACATCATTGGCTGTAAAGGTGTGAAGGGCTTATGCCCGAAACGTCGAATTTCCTGTTCCTTGGATGCTGCCTGACCTGCTGCGCTTTTCCAGCAACACATTTTCAGCTCTGATCTCCAGCATCTGCAGACCTCACTTTCTCCTGTAAAGGTATGAAGTAGCTCAGAGATGTCCAATGGTCACACAAGTGTATTTAAAGGAATTTTGTTTTGTGGATAATTTTGTGAAACTAATGAATTGAAATATTGTGGAGCCATAGAGTCATAGACATGTGCAGCATGGAAACAAACCCTTCAGTCCAACTTGTCCACGCTAACCAGATATCTTAAATAAATCTAGTACCATTTGCCAGCATTAACTTTATTCCAAGAACTAAAGATGTCTTATTAAGTTACTAGATAAATAAAAATATTAAGAGATTTCTAAATTGAGTAAATCTTAGTATAATATTTGACATTCATGATCCTATTAATGCGAATAATGCTTGTTTAGCATGAAAACTATGACTATCAAATCAATGTTGAGAACTTTCCATATTATTTTGTCTTATGAATTATTATGTTTTATTTGATTTTTCATTACTTTACTCTTCATTGGAAAACAAAATTTCTAAATTCAAAGTAGATCAAATGATCCTTTTCTGCATGATTTAAGTTAACCATCTGACCAGAATAGCTTGTTTCTCCAAAGTTAAAAATCACACAACACCAGGTTACAGTCCAACAGGTTTAATTGGAAGCATACTAGCTTTCGGAGCAATGTTCCTTCATCAGGTGATTGTGGAGGGCTCGATCGTAACACAGAATTTATAGCAAAAATTTGCAGTGTGATGTAACTAAAATTATACATTAAAAAATTGATTATCTATTAAGCCTTTCATCTGTTAGAGTACAATGATAGTTTCACCTCTTTCATGTGTAAATCACAAAACCCTTCTTTTTAAGTTGCATTCTCGGGTTAGCCGCTAACAATGGTGATAGCTAGACAACATGTTGAAGGTGTTAGCCCCCTGTGTTCTCTGTCTATGATCTGATGTTTAGATTGATTTTAATCTAATAAGTGAGATAACAGTGTTTTACATAAATTCCTGCAGTTTTTGAGCTCAGAGTTCTACATGAATGTATGCAGTTTTTCAACAACATGCAATGTAACTGTGCAATACAAATTCACCATACAAAATATATGTGTGCATGTGGGTCTTTGTGTGTGTGTGTGTGTGTGTGTGTGGGGTGGGGGTTGTGAGGGGGTACCTTCATATGGGCACCGAACTTAGCTATCAATCTCTTCTCGGCCACTTTCCACTGCTGCCTGTTCCGAAGTCCACCTTGGAGGATGGTCACCCGAAGGTCCGAGGCTGAATGTCCTGGAACACTGAAGTGAAACATAGGGAGGGCCTCAACTGGGACCTTGGGTTCATGTCACATTACAGGTGATCACCATTGCACTACACACACACACAGATATTCCTATACACACACACACTCTCACATACACACGGACACAGGTACACTCAGACGCACACACGGACACCCACTCACACCCTTATAGACACACACACACACACACACACACACACACACACACACACACACACACACAGACAAAGACCCACATGCACACATATTTTGTGGGTGAATTTGTATTGCACAGCTACATTGCATGTTGCTCAAAAACTGCATACATTCATGTAGAACTCTGAGCTCAAAAACTGCAGGAATTTATGTAAAACACTGTTATCTCACTTATTAGATTAAAATCAATCTAAACATCAGGTCATAGACAGAGAACACAGGGGGCTAACACCTTCAACATATTGTCTAGCTATCACCATTGTTAGCAGCTAACTCGAGAATGCAACTTTAAAAAGAAGGGTTTTGTGATTTACACATGAAAGAAGTGAAACTATCACTGTATTCTAACAGATGAAAGGCTTAACAGACAATCAATTTTTCAATGTATAATTTCAGTTACATCACACTACAAATTTTTGCTATAAATTCTGTGTTAGGATTGAGCCCTCCACTACCACCTGATGAAGGAGTGTCGCTCTGAAAGCTAGTGTGCTTCCAATTAAACCTGTTGGACTATAACCTGGTGTTGTGTGATTTTTAACTTTGTACACCCCAGTCCAACACCGGCATCTCTAAATCATTGTTTCTCCAAGTTCTTGTACTGCAAATTCTGTACAGTTATTATTACATTACATGTTATTACATTTAAGGCAAATGTCAATTTTCTAAAAAAAACACACATCCTGGACTGTTCCTAACAATACTTGGATTTATTGCTGCAAAATACACTCAGGAGATTTCCACTGTAACAGAAACTCAAGAAATCCTATAACCCACAAGACTACTTCATGTCACACTTGTTTGTGAGTACACTACATTTTTCATATACTCACCTCACACTGGAACCATCACTTAGCCTAATTTTTCACAACATGTTAGAGCTGTGGAACTCCTTAGCTCCTGTATTGTTCCTGTCCGCTCCAGAAAGGATGTCTTATCGTGATGCGTAACTTAGATTTTTACATGAAGCTCAGCAGTTCACATATAAACAACAACTAACCTTCTGTAGTGAAATGAAAACTATATTACAAAAATAAATGCAGATTAAACCACAACACATTAAATATTCTGTTGTTGCACAAAACATATGTAAAGATAGAGTCATAGAGCCATACAAAATAGAATCAGGACCTTCAACCCAACTCAACGATGCTGACTAGGTTTCCGAAACTGGACAAGTCCTATTCACCTGCATGTGGTCCAAAATACCTCTAAACCTTTCCTAACCATATAACTATCCAAATGTTTTTTAAGTGTTATCATTGTACCTACTCTAACACTTCTCCTAGCAGCTTGCTCCATATATGCACCAACCTCTTTGTGAAAATGTTGCCCCTTAGGTCCTGTAAAAACTTTTCCCTCTCACTTTAAACCTGCACTGTCTGATTTTGGACTCCCTTATCTGGGGAAAAGACTTTGGCTATTCACTTCTTTTATGCTCCTCATGGTTTTATAAACTTCTGTAAGGTCGCCCCTCAGCCTCCTACACTCCAGAGAAAAAAGTCCCAGCTTACCCGTCCTCTCCCTATAACTCAAAGCCTTCAGTCTCAGTAACATCCTTGTAAATCTTTTTTTGTATGCTTTCAAGTTTAATAACATCCTTCATGTAGCAGGGTGATCAAAACTGAATGCAGCACTCCAAATGTGGCCTGACCACTGTCTTTTACAGATGTAACATGACGTCCCAATTCCTGTATCCAGTGCTCTGACTGATGAGGCAATCATGCCAGCTTACTTCACTACCTTGTCTAACTGTGATGTCATTTTCAAGGTACTATGTACCAGTACCACCAGGTCTCTGTGTACTAGAATACTCCCCAAGGCTATGCTTTGTAAGTCCAACCCGGTTTTGTCTTACTAAAGTGCAACACCTCACAATTTTTTTCAAAGGGTTAATCTCCTGTTTTTTTATATATTTTATTAAACAGTATAGTTTACAAAATAATTAAAATTTACAGCTGTTTACAGAGAAACAGCAGTTTTACAAGGGAAACACCTCACATTTGTCTGAATTAAACTATGTCTAATTGATTGATTGATTTATTGTCACAGATACTGAAGTACATGAAAAGCTTTGTCTATGAGCAGTACAGGCAGATCATAGTAAGCAAGGATGTACAGATCAGGTTGTAAAAAGGCTTAGAGGCATAGAGGTTACAAGGTACAGGACGTGCACTAGACAAGATCAACGTTAACAAGGTCAGCATTATTTGAGGCTCGAGAGCCCATTCATCAGTTTAATAACAGCAGGGAAGGTGTTCCTGAATTTGTTGGTGCATGTGTTCAGGCTTCTGTATTTCCTGCCAGATTGAAGAGGTTGTAGGAGATCATTACAAGAGTGCAATGGGTCTTTGATAATATTTGCAGCCTTTCTACGACAGTGAGCCATGTAACTGGTGTCCATGGATGAAAGGTTGACTTCTGTGGTGATCTGGGCTTTGCGTACAACCTTCTGCAATTTCTTACGACCCTGGGCAGACCAGTTGCCATACCAGGCTGTATGCACCCAAACAGTGTGCTTTCAGTAGTGCATCTGTAGAAGTTGGTGAGGAACCTAACGGACATGTCAAATTTCCTGACTGCCTTCTTGACCATTGCATCTATGTGGGAAGTCCAGGACAGGTTGTTAGTTATTGTCACTCCTAGGAACTTGACATTCTCCACCCTCTCAACCTCAGTTCTGTTGATGTAGATTGGGGCACATTCTCCTCCTTTCTTTGTTTCTGAAATCAATGATCAGTTCTTTAGTTTGAGAAGGAGATTGCTGTCATTGCACCATGTCACCAAGACCTCTCTCTCCCTTCTGCATTTTGATTCGTCGTTGTTGGATATTTATCCTACTACACTGGTATCATCAGTGAACTTGCAGATGGCATTCATTTGGAATTTGGCAACACAGTTGTGGATCACAGGGAGTGCAGCAGGATGTTGAGGACACATGCTGGGAGGGCTCCAGTGTTGAGTGTTATTGTGGAGGAGGTACAGTTACTTATCTTCACTGATTGCAGTCTGTGGGTCAGAAGATGGAGGTTTCAGTTGCACAGGGAAGAGCTGAGACCAAGATCACAGGGTTTCTGTCATTCCTCAGCCCACTGGCCCATTGATGAAGATTCCTTTGTACTCGTAGACAACCTTCTTTACTGTCCACTATGACATCAATTTTGGGGTCATCTGCAAATTTACTAATCTTGCCTCCTATATTTTCATTCAAATTTTTTAATATAAATGATAAACAACTTTGGACCAAGCAGCAATCCTTGCGGCACACTGATAATCACAAGTCTCAGTTTGAATAACAACCCTCTTCCACTACCCTCTGTCTTCTACTGTCAAGCCAATTTTGTATCCAATTGGCTGGCTCTCCCTGGATAGCATGTGACCTAACCATGCTAAGCAGTCTACCTTGCAGGAACTTGTTGAGGCCTTTCAAAGTCCAAGTAGACAACATCTATCACTCTGCCTTCTAGCTATGATCCTGATCACCTCTTCAAAAAACTCAATCAAGCCTGTGAGGCATGATTTCCCATGCAATGCCATACTGACTATCCCTAATCGGTCCTTGGCCTTCCAAGTGCACATAGATCCTATGTCTCAGGATCCCCTCCAACAACTCCCCCACCGCTGTTGTTACTCTCACCAGGCTGTCAGCTCTTGGAAATTTTGACCAGTTTTTCATAAAAAAACATTTGGGAAACAGTTACCTCTAAACAGGCGAAAGTGAGTACTGCAGATGCTGGAGATTAGAGTCGAGAGTATGGTACTAGAAAAGCACAGCAGTTCAGGCAGCATCCGAGAAGCAGGAAACTCCTGACTCTAGTTACCTCTAAATGTTGACCTTTCAAAGGAAAACGTGTTCAATGATATTAAAAACAGAAATGCTAAAAATACTCAGTAGGTCAGGCAACATCTGTTGAGAGAAAATGAGACTTAATGGGCTGAAACTTCTCATATGTTAGCTGTGTCAATTTCTATGAGTTTCATCAAGGTGGAGTAGGAAGGCTGTGGTTTCCTTTCACCCACGTAAAGAATGAACATGCACAGGCACCCAAACGCCCACTCTCAAGAAATTCCAGAGGTGCTAGAAGATTCCATCTCCTTCTTGCCTGCAATTCCCATCTGCGTAGAAGTTGCAGCCAAGAAGGGTGAGCATGAATCTGGGCAAGCCATTTAAACATGTATGGACCTTCAGGCCTCCAAGTCTCTGAAGTTAGCTGGCTAAATCTTCCAGGCTGACAGGTTTCCCTGCAAAATGGGTTCTCTCCACTCTAACTGCAGACCTCCGGGTCTATATTTAGATTAAGCATAGCCAAGGAAAGCAAAATAGCTCTGAGGGCACATAAGTCATGGGTGACACTGCATTGCGAATAGAATCCCCCGTCTGTAAACATATGTATTTTCAGTTGTCATTTTAGCAGTAAACAGGTTAACTGAATACCATGTCAGAGGTAAGTAGCTTTTTTATACATCCCAAGGAGAATAGGAATTATAGTGGCATATTACTGAGAAACATTCTGGACTGTTATAGATTTCAGATGCCCTGAAACCTTATGTTCATTACTGCAGCCAACACATACTGCTTTAGTAAGGAGAATACTGACTGCAAGGTTAATGGGAACACCTTCTGAAAGGTGTTTGCCTCCCATTCATATTCCAAACTCGCAGCCACTTTATGGGGATGACTATGTGCTCATTTGTGACTGCACTCTGGGACCAAAGGTTCATGTGTCTTAAAGGGGACCATGCTCCTCATTTCAGGATTGATCATGTTCAATATTCCATTTTTCTGATTGGAAAAGATATTTTAAACATTGATTTTGGAAATAGTGAAATGTACCAAAACATTTCATGCTCATTTAGCAGTGTAAATGAATTCACAAACTCTGAATGCTGAACAAAAATGGGTGAGTGAGAAGGATATATATCAGGATGCATCTCAAACTGATAATCGTAGAAACTGTTGCACAGCTCTGAGATACTGATCATGAAATAAGCCTCAATTATTTTGTTCTCACAGTTCAGATATCTTGGAAAAGCATATCCATTAAGTCTTGTCTGACTTGTAACTCCTGCAGTTCTCTACCATGCAGAAGGGAATGTTCCTTCTGCTCAATGTCCTCATCTGCCTCCTTGGAAGATTGCTTCCTCCTTAGAAGATTGCTGCCACTTTCCCAGCATCCATCACACCTTCCTTTCCCTGTGCTAGGTGTGCAAAGCACCACAGGCTGCGATTATGTGGCATGCTATTTGAAGTGTATTTCATGGCCCCTCCTTATTGACCCAAGCATCAGAAACTCATCTTGAGTTGCATATCATCTGTTGCACAATTGCTCTGATAGAAGAGTAGACAGCTTTGTATCTGGATTAAGCTTCAATAATACGTTACAGAGTCATAGAGTTATATAGCATGGAAACAGACCCTTAGTCCAACAAGTCCTTACTGACCATGTTCCCAAACTAAAAAAAGCCCCACCTGCCTGCACTTGGTTCATAACCCTCCAAACCTGTCCTATTCATGTACTTATCAAAATGCTTTCCCTCCATCTACTACTTTCTCTGGCAGTTCATTCTACACGTGAACCACTCTCTATGTAAAAATCGCTGCCCATCACGTCCTTTTTAAATCTTTCTCCTCTCACCTTAAAAATATGTCCCCTAGCTTTGATCTCCCCCATTCTCGGGAAAAGACCCTTGTAATTCACCTTATCTATTCCTCTCATAATTTTATAAACCTCTATCAGGTTACCATTCAACCTCTTAACACTCTAGTGAAAAATATCCCAGCCTTTCCGGTCTACTTTTATATCTCAAACTGTCCATTCCTGGAAACATCCTGGTGAATGTTTTCTGAGCCCTTTCTAATTTAATAACATCCTTCCTATAACAGGACAACCAGAATTGGATACAGTGCTCCAGAAGTGGTATCACCAATGTTCTGTACAAATTCAGCATGACGTCCCAACACCTCTACTCAAAGGTCTGAGCAATGAAGCTATGAATGCTAACTGTCTTCTTTACCACCCTGTCTATATATGGTGTGGATTTCAATGATTTATGGACCTCAACCTCTCAGTCTCTCTGACACTACCCAGGCCCTACCATTAATTACATAAGCTCTTGTATTGTCTAAATACAATACCTCATATAGGGTAACCCTTGTCTCCTTGTATGGTATTGATCCTTTGAATGAAGTGGGAACTTGAAAGTTACCAAGAATATTGGCATCATGGCAGCTTCCAAGTTATGTGGTGCACACCTCAAGCCTGGTAATGATAAGCAGAGATGATTGACATTGTGTGTCACCAATGGATACACTATCCATTCCTGCACCATTAGTAAAGGAAGGGAACAATTCTTGCTCACTCTGAGTGCTCCCAATCAGCTACTCCCAAAAGGAAGTGGAACAAAATAAAACTTTGAATCAACCTACAAAGCTCAAATATCCACATTAACATTACTAGTAACATTCACTTTCACAGCCACAATGTTCAATTATACATTCTTCATGAGCAAGTAAGAGTCTGAACCTATTTAAATTTGCTCCTTTTAAAACATAAGCACATTTGGATCTAGGACAAAGGGATCCACAGGGAAAGAGGTCCTATTCAAATCTAACATTAATATGAAAAGCTGAGGAGGATGAATAATCCTGGGGACCCAGTTTATTCTTTCTGATCTGGGAACTTAACAGTTTGAGGAATCCTGTAATACCTACTGCCAAACCCCAACACTGTCAATAGTCCTGCCCTCAAACTGATTTGAGAGGACAGTTCCAACTGAGGGGCTTCCATAACATCTCAAGAACTCTCCAACTGACTTATCTATACTCCCTGGACTGGATGGATTTGGCATGCAGTACCAATCTTCACCCAATCCCTGAGCTGGAAGGACGCAGATTCCTGGGCACTAATTGCACCAAGACCTCCCCTGGACTGTGATTGGACAATGTTCTTTACAGAGTGTGGCAGCACTGTCTGATGGACTGTAGGTTCCCTTACCCGATGAAGGATAACTTTACTTAAACTTTCAAATTTGATTGTATACTTGAAGCAAATGTAATGTGTTAGCTGGGGAGGCTGTGGGCACATGTTGTGTGATAACAATGTGGCAGCGTGCTGCACAGCAACACTCACTTGACTATAAGTGCTGGGAAGCATGACGAGCCACTTCACTTTCTGTCTACTCTACAAGGCAAGGCTGGACAGAGATGTAGTGAGTATCAATGTTAAGTGAAGTAAGTGCAAATAAAGCATGCTAAGAGCTCTGAGATGTATTTTCTGCAAGTAGATGTGTTGAGTGAGTTTGTGCACAGTCAACCTTACATGAGCATTGCAATATAAAGTATTGGTGAGCATCAAAGACCAGCAGTGAAGTATTGAAATGTGTTCTGAGGCAAACCAAGATTGGCCATAAGGATATGGTGAGGTTGGTGTTTGACTGATGCCTACTTCCATGGATAGTAGGTGGAGGCAATCTCAAGTGAGATTGGAGATTGGAGAATGATAGTCAACATGGAAGCCTGGAGAACAAACTAGTGAGCTGCACCACCGAGTAACCACTCTAACTTTCTTCTGTGATTTGGCATCACCTAGATTTTCACTATTAATTGGAAAAATCATGCACTGCATAGAAATGAGATGAGATTATCTAATAGTGAGATGTTAATATATTAATAGTGGGCGGCACGGTGGCACAGTGGTTAGCACTGCTGCCTCACAGTGCCTGAGACCCGGGTTCAATTTCCGACTCAGGCGACAGACTGTGTGGAGTTTGCACATTCTCCCCGTGTCTGCGTGGGTTTCCTCCGGGTACTCCGGTTTCCTCCCACAGTCCAAAGATGTGCAGGTCAGGTGAATTGGCCACGCTAAATTGCCCGTAGTGTTAGGTAAGGGGTAGGGGCATGGGTGGGTTGCGCTTCGGCGGGTCGGTGTGGACTTGTTGGGCCGAAGGGCCTGTTTCCACACTGTAAGTAATCTAAAAAAAATATGCAACTAGAGTCCTCATCGTCCACCTGTAAGACTCTCATTTAGCTATTGAAACCTAAGGGAAAAATCAGACTATAGTTTCTTAACATGGAATCTCACTTTTCAATTCTTAGCATAGCCTCCTAGATTTCTCACCATTACCCTTGTCATTCAAGATCTGAGAGGATCTTGCTGGATATTTTAATTCAATAGTCCATCAAAGCAGGGAAAGGTCACAAGTGCGAAAGGTTTCAAACAAGTAAAAGAGTGTAAGGTGAAAAGAAGAACATGAAGGTGTGTAATAAGTTGGAAAATAAATATGAATACATCACAAAAGGCTTGGTGCTGTGAGGGTAAAGGAAGCAGTAATGAGATAAGCATAGGGGAAAAAAGTGTCCAGAGAAAGTGATAATGGCACAATAATAAACAACTATCGATAGAAGGTATAGACAAAAAGAAAAAAAAAGAATGGCAATCACAGCCCAGATGTAGAAAGGAAAAAAAAACAAATAAGGGCAAAGGTTGCAGTCTGACATTGTGGAATTCAAGATTGATTCTGGAGGGTGGAAACTGTCCAAATGAAAGTTGAGGTGTTCTTCCTCTAGCTTAGGTTAACTTTCATTTTAATGTTACAGGAAACCAGAGGCAATAGGCCAGCTTGAGAGAAAGATAGAGAATTATAATGGCAAGCAACTAGAAACAAAGTCAGAAATCACATGATGCATGACATAGTTCAACAGGTTTATTTGAAATCACAACTTGTGGTGCCTTACTGATTTCACAACTCATCAGTATCAATGGGATGCTGGTCAGTTAACAAATTGATTGGCAGCTTCAAATGCATAAATAAAATCTTGGCACTGTGAACGTGAAGAATTTGTTTTTATAACAGATTAAGTAGCTGGAGAAAACTGAACGTAATCAATTATATTTTCCAATGAGCCCTAGAGGAGTATGGATTGTGCACGAGGGCATTTCAGAAGGACATTAGAAGAGCAAAAAGAGGGTTTGAAAGAATAATGGAAGGTAAAATAAAGGAAAATTCTAAGTTAACTAATAAATGCATGAAGGGTAAAATGGTAACCAAAGAAAGAGCTTGAAACGTTAAAGACCATAGTGTTAATTTGTCTGTAGAGCCAAAGGACTTAGGTAATATTCTAATTGAATAGTTTGATTCAGTGTTCATCAGTAAGAGGGATGATGTGGTCACAACTAAAGTATTGTGTGTAGTTCTGGAATCCACATTTTAGGAGGGATGGGATTACATAGGAGAATATGTAAAGGAGGTTAACTAGGATGCTGCCTGAACTGGAGAGTTTTAGTTATGTAGAGGGGTGGTGCGACTTGACTCCACATAACACATGCCTCCCTGAATCAAAAATATAAGGTCTGAGGCATTTTCTCCTGAACTGGGTTTATGGAGCTACACATTTTCCCTAACTGGCACTTTTAACTCAAGCCAAAATCTTCATTTTTTTCACCAACTGCCACAGAGGTTTCATTAACTCTCTATGTAATGTTTATGGCACAAATTGAAGCTGACAATGTGAATTTTACGAGAAGGCCCTTTTTTTCAGGTTTATACTATTGAACTGTAGACAATAATCAGAGATTATTGGAAGCAAAAATTAGATCGCCCATAAAGATAGGTATGGGGGCCAGGATATGCTGTTCACCCGCATCTATTTCTCTGATACAAGCAGCAAAAGGACATAAGAATCAAGAGCAGGAATAGAATAGGCCCGGTGACTATTTGAGCCTACTCCACCATTCAGAATGATCATTGCTGATCATCAACCTCAACTTGGCTTCCCATTCATTCCTCACATGCCTTAATTTGCTGAGAGACTAAAAACCTAATTGGTTTATCCTTAAATGTACTCAACAATGAAACTTTCAGAACCCTCTGGGAAGAGAATTGGCCAATCAGAAATGCACACTGAAGGCAGTGGAATCATTCTGGATCCAAAGTGGCATCTGCATCACCAGAAATATAGGTACCACACTAGTGCATCTTTGTTGCCTTTTTGTTTTGGTCAAGCATGATCATTTACTGAGGTAGTGAACATTATCTTCATAGACTCTGAGTTACACTGCACAGTAACAGACCTTTTGGTCCAACACATCCATACTGACTAAGTTCCTAAACTTGTCTGCATTTGGCCCATATTCCTCTAAATCTTTTCTATTCTTGTAACTGTCCAAATGTCTTTTAAATGTTCTAACTGTACCTACATCTACCACTACCTCTGACAATTCATTCCACATACAAATCACTCTCTGTGTGAAAAAGTTGCCCCTCAGATTCCTTTAAATCTTTTTTCTCTCACCTGAAATATATGCCCTCTAGTTTTGAACTCATCAACATACTGAAAATGCTTAGCTATTCACTTTATCTACACTTCATATGATTTTATAAATTTCTAAAAGATCCCCCCTCAACCTCCTACCCTCCAGTGAAAAATGTCCCAGGCTATCCAGCCTCTCCTTATGACTGAAACCCTCTAATCCCGGCAACATTCTGGTAAATCTTTTCTGAACCCTGTCTAAGTTGATAATATCCTTCCAATAGCAGGGCAACTAGAACTTACACCAAATGTGCCAGATCCTGACAGTTGATCAGCAAACTAACTTGTTATGAAACAAAGTAGCACCCTATTGTAAGTAATGTCTATATGTGTCTTACAAAAGGATTTATCAGTTGGCCTTCAGAAAAATTTCAAAGTCACATGGGGTAAATGTGAAAGGCAAATTTAGATAATTAAGGTGTTACTATTGTGTACTGGTCTTAAATTTATGACAGCATCTCCAGATTAATGAGATAATTGAAGAATAAAGTTTTTGATTGTTCTTCCACTGCCTATTAT
This sequence comes from Hemiscyllium ocellatum, assembly GCF_020745735.1. Taxonomy (NCBI): domain Eukaryota; kingdom Metazoa; phylum Chordata; class Chondrichthyes; order Orectolobiformes; family Hemiscylliidae; genus Hemiscyllium; species Hemiscyllium ocellatum. The sequence goes on along the minus strand of NC_083407.1, from coordinate 44,703,637 downwards.
GTAAGGATTTGAGTGAGGCAAAGTGCCTTGAATGTTCTTCATTATCAAGATTATCTTTTCAAAACAAGACAAAGCATGAAAGTCACAAAAGCTACTTCTTAATATTATGACAAAATTAAAGGTAAACACTAAAATAGCTTCCAAAAATTGGATTTGTTGGCACAGAATCTATTTGAACACAGCATTCAAGAATCACATTTACAGCAACTTGTATTATACGGTCACTCTGATGTATTAAAATATCCAAGGTGCTTCATGGGGACATTATTGAGCAAAATTTGACACTTCATATACTAATAAAATAGGTCATCAAAAACCTGATCAGAGAGACAGGTTTAAGGGGCATCTTAAAGATAAAAATGAGCGAAGCAGAGATATTGGGAGGGAATTCTAGATTTAGTGTCTTGGCACTTCAAGGCATGTTGCTGATTAAGCAACAATTAAAATCAAAAATTTTACAAAGGCCAGAATTGGAGGGCTGCAGCTAAATCATTGGGTTACAGCCCTGTGCAAGAAATCCAAGATGGAGGACAGGAAAAATTTCTAGCTGTAAGAGCCGCTCCTTTTTTGAGGTATTTTAGGTGTTGGAGGTGATTTCCTCGAATTCCAGGAGCAGCAATTATTGATTTATTTGCTGTTGCATTGTTTTGGAACGTTGGGAAAAAAAAGTCAAAACAACAGCAGTTTTAAAAGGGAGAAGAGCAGACAAAGGAAGCACATGGTGAGGACAGTGCAGGAGAGAGAGAGAGAACCTGCACAGTTACCGCCTTTCCTGTTTGAATTTGTGTATCTCTGGACATCGGAGTGCATCTGGGAAAATTCACAACTAACCTTGGACGAACTGTTGGGCGAAGTTCACAGCACAGAATCAGATATGTTAATTATTGTTTTAAGTCTGACCAAGAGAAAGACTGTAGTAGTGGGTACAGTGGATATTTTCTTGATTATATGTTTTTGGAGATAAGTCTCTTGATTAAACTTAAAATATAAGCCATAGCTATTAATTTAATCTGGGGCAGTGTTTGTAGAGGAATATAAGAAGTTGTTATTTTCTGGGTCTATAGATTGTGAAGGAGCAAAAATGGCCTTTGCAGTGATATGTACTTCTTGTCAGATGTGGGAGTTTAAAAAGAGTTTAAGTGTTACTGCGGATTAAATCTACCATAAGTGCTGTTGGATGCGAATCTTATCAGATCGAGTGGATTGGTTGGAGAGACAGATAGAAGAGATGAGGAATTTGCAATAGCAACGTTATGTGATGGATGGCAGTTATAGGAAGAGGGGAAAGTCTCAGATACAGTCACATAGATGTGTTAACTCCAGGAAGGGTAAGAGAGGTAGGCAGCTAGAGCAGGAGTCTTTTGTGGATATACTTATTTCAAACAGGTATGCTGTTTTGGAAAATGTAGGTGGTGATGGATTCTCAGGGGAATGCAGCAAAACAGCCACGTTTCTGGTATTGAGAATGGCTCGAATGCAACAAGGGGTACGTCGGCTTTCAAGAGATCAATTGTGTTAGGGGATTCTGTAGTCCGAGGTACAGATAGACGTTTCTGTGGCCAGCAGAGAAAAAGCAGAATGGTGCGTTGTTTCCCTAGTACCAGGATCAAGGATGTCTCAGAGAGGGTGCAGAATGTTCTCACAGGGGAGACGGGTCAGCAGAAGTCATTGTCCACATTGAAACCAAAGACATTGGAAGAGAAAAGGTTGAGACTCTGAAGGGAGATTACATAGAGTTAGGCAGAAATTTAAAAAGGAGGTCCTCAAGGGTAGTAATATCTGGATTACTCCCAGGGCTATGAGCTAGTGAGGGCAGGAATAGGAGGATAGAGCAGATGAATGCATGGCTCAGGAGAAGGTGCATGGGAGAAGTATTCACATTTTTGGATCATCGGAATCTCTTTTGGGGTAGAAGTAACCTGTACAAGAAGGACGGATTGCACCTAAATTGGAAGGACACTAATATACTGGCAGGCAAATTTGCTAAAACTGCTGAGGAGGATTTAAACTAGTAAGGTGGGGTGGGACCCAGGGAGATAGTGAGGAAAGAGATCGATATGAGACGGGTACAGCTGAGAACAGAAGTGAATCAAACAGTCAGGGCAGGCAGAAACAAGGTAGGACTAATAAATTAAACTGCATTTATTTCAATGCAAAGGGCCTAACAGGGAAGGCAGATGAACTCAGGGCATGGTTAGGAACATGGGACTGGGATATCATAGCAATTACGGAAACATGGCTCAGGGATGGGCAGGACTGGCAGCTGAATGTTCCAGGATACAAATGCTAGAGGAAGGATAGAAAGGGAGGGAAAAAAGGAGGGGGAGTGGCATTTTTGATAAGGGATAACATTATAGCTGTGCTAAGGGAGGATATCCCAGGAAATACATCCAGAGAAGTTATTTGGGTGGAACTGAGAAATAAGAAAGGGATGATCACCTTATTGGGATTGTATTATAGACCCCCCAGTAGTCAGAGGGAAATTGAGAAACAAACTTGTAAGGAGAACTCATCTATCTGTAAGAATATTAGGATAGTTATGGTAGGGGATTTTAACTTTCCAAACATCGACTGGGACTGCCATAGTGTTAAAGGTTTAGATGGAGAGAAATTTCTTATGTGCATATAAGACAATTTTCTGAGTCAGTATGTGGATGTACCTACTAGAGAAGGTGCAAAACTTGATCTACTCTTGGGAAATAAGGCAGGGCAGGTGACTGAGGTGTCAGTGGGGGAGCACTTTGGGGCCAGCGACCATAATTCTATTTGTTTTAAAATAGTGATGGAAAAGGATAGACCAGAATTAAAAGTTGAAGTTCTAAATTGGAGAAAGGCCAATTTTGATGGTATTAGGCAAGAACTTTCAAAAGCTAATTGGAGGCAGATGCTCGCAGGTTAAGGGACGGCTGGAAAATGGGAAGCCTTCAAAAATGAGATAACAAGAATCCAGAGAAAGTAAATTCCTGTCAGTGTGAAGGGGAAAAAAAATGAGGTCTGCAGATGCTGGAGATCACAGCTGAAAATGTGTTGCTGGTTAAAGCACAGCAGGTTAGGCAGCATCCAAGGAATAGGAAATTCGACGTTTCGGGCATAAGCCCTTCATCAGGAATGCCCGAAACGTCGAATTTCCTATTCCTTGGATGCTGCCTAACCTGCTGTGCTTTAACCAGCAACACATTTTCAGTGTGAAGGGGAAGGCTGGTAGGTATAGGGAATGCTGGATGACTAAAGAAATTGAGGGTTTGGTTTAGAAAAAGAAGGAAGCATATGTCAGGTATAGATTGAGTGAATCCTTAGAAGAGTATAAAGAAAGTAGGAGTATACTTAAGAGGGAAATCAGGAGGGCAAAACGGGGACATGAAATAGCTTTGGCAAATAGAATTAAGGAGAATCCAAAGGGGTTTAACAAATATATTAAAGACAAAATGGGAACTAGGGAGAGAATAGGGCCCCTCAAAGATCAGCAAGGCAGCCTTTGTGTGGAGCCACAGAAAGTGGGGGAGATACTAAATGAATATTTTGCATCACTATTTACTGTGGAAAAGGATATGGAAGATATAGACTGTAGGGAAATAGATGGTGACATCTTGCAAAATGTCCAGATTACAGAGGAGGAAGTGCTGGATGTCTTGAAATGGTTAAAGGTGGATAAATCCCCAGGACCTGATCAGGTGTATCCGGGAACTCTGTGGGAAGCTAGAGAAGTGATTGCTGGGTCTCTTGCTGAGATAGCTGAAAATGTGTTGCTGGTTAAAGCACAGCAGGTTAGGCAGCATCCAAGGAATAGGAAATTCGACGTTTCGGGCATAAGCCCTTCATCAGGAATATGCCCGAAACGTTGAATTTCCTATTCCTTGGATGCTGCCTAACCTGCTGTGCTTTAACCAGCAACACATTTTCAGCTATGATCTCCAGCATCTGCAGACCTCATTTTTTACCTCTTGCTGAGATAGTTGTATCATTGATAGTCACAGGTGAGGTGCCGGAAGATTAGAGGTTGGCAAACGTGGTGCCACTGTTTAAGAAGGATGGTAAAGACAAGCCAGGGAACTATAGACCGGTGAGCCTGACCTCAGTGGTGGGCAGGTTGTTGGAGGGAATCCTGAGGGACAGGATGTACATGTACTTGGAAAGGCAAGGATTGATTTGGGATAGTCAACGTGGCTTTGTGCGTGGGAAATCATGTCTCACAAACTTGATTGAGTTTTTTGAAGAAGTAACAAAGAAGATTGATGAGGACAGAGCAGCAGATATGATCTATGTGGACTTCAGTAAGGCGTTCAACAAGGTTTCCCATGGGAGACTGATTAGCAAGGTTAGATCTCATGGAATGCAGGGAGAACTAGCCATTTGGATTTAGAACTGGTTCAAAGGTAGAACACAGAGGGTGGTGGTGGAGGGTTGCTTTTCAGACTGGAGGCCTGTGACCAGTGGAGTGCCACAAGGATGGGTGTTGGGTCCTCTACTTTTTGTCATTTACATAAATGATTTGGATGCGAGCATAAGAGGTACAGTTAGGAAGTTTGCAGATGATACCAAAATTGGAGGTGTAGTGCACAGCAAAGAGGGTTACCTCAGATGGGCCAATGGATTGAGAAGTGGCAGATGGAGTTTAATTCAGATAAATGCGAGGTGCTGCATTTTGGAAAAGCAAATCTTAGCAGGATTTATACACTTAATGGTAAGGTCCTAGGGAATGTTACTGAACAAAGAGACCTTGGAGTGCAGGTTCATAGCTCCTTGAAAGTGGAGTCACAGGCAGATAGGATAGTGAAGAAGGCGTTTGGTATGCTTTCCTTTATTGATCAGAGTATTGTGTACAGGTGATGGGAGGTCATGTTGCAGCTGTACAGGACTTTGGTTAGGCCACTGTTGGAATATTGCGTGCAATTCTGGTCTCCTTCCTATCGGAAAGATGTTGTGAAACTTGAAGGGGTTCAGAAAAGATTTACAAGGATGTTGCCAGGATTGGAGGATCTGAGCTACAGGGAGAGGCTGAACAGGCTGGGGCTGTTTTCCCTGGACCGTCAGAGGCTGAGGGGTGACCTTATAGATGTTTACAAAATTATAAGGGGCTTGGATAGGATAAATAGACAAAGTCTTTTCCCTGGGATTGGGGAGTCCAGAACTAGAGGGCATAGGTTTAAGGTGAGAGTGGAAAGATATAAAAGAGACCTAAGGGGCAACTTTTTCACGCAGAGGGTGGTACATGTATGGAGTGAGCTGCCAGAGGATGGTATAAAGGCAACATTTAAGAGGCATTTGGATGGGTATATGAATAGGAAGGGTTTGGAGGGATTTGGGCTGGGTGCTGGCAAGTGGGACTAGATGGGGTTGGGATATCTGGTTGACATGGATGGGTTGGACCAAAGGGTCTGTTTACATGCTGTACATCTCTATGACTCTATGGCTCTAAGTCCTTTACTAGGATTGGAAAGAAACACTAACCAGCACTCATTCAGCATTGTAGTAAAATTAAATTATAGGTTAGACACAAGTTTAAGTAAGAATATCAACCTCCTATTAAACATATAACATAAATGAATCAAAAAGAGTTGCAGGAACTTTATAAATCTGCAAACAGATGCCCCTGGAGAAAAGAGAGGAAACAAAGGCATCACATGATGATGACTCAGTCACCACATATGTAAAGGAAGAATGCTTTTCATACCACATCTTTCTCCTGAAAAGAAATTGATATGCTATGTAACTATTTTAATATTGACAAAAGACACACACACATACATAAAAAATAATTTTGAATTGTAATCAAAGCAAAACATACAATCACAAGCAGGAACTAACGAAACAAAAAGACTTAAGTCAACGTGGGGTCTGATATTGCCTTCAAGATCTGCCTTTGATGTTCAGAGCTCTGAGTGTTGCAGTTTCTGTTTCAGAGACAGTGAATTTCAGAGGACTGCTGGGAATCTGCATTGCAGTAAAGTTCTCAATCCCAGGGGAGTAACTAACAGATGGTTCTTCAGCATATATCAATTGACAGTGATTATTGTAGTACAAGCTGACTTGCACATCATAACTTCTAGAACCCACCAAACTTGTACAAATTCCAACACTCTTAAACACTCTAACCACAGAATTTTATCCTCACTTAACCATCAAAATGTGTTGTTTAAATTGATATTGCATTCTTGTTCTAGTAATTCAGCAGTAATTCATTTTGGCAAACAGATGAATATCCTTCTCAATCAAATATTAATAAAGTTACAGAAGATTTATGGCATAGATACAGAAACTATTTGCTCCAAACTGTCCATGCTGCATTAATGCTCCACTTAAGCCTCCTCTTATTGTCCTCATTTAAATTTATCATCAAAACTTAATTCTGCTTTCTATCTCGTGCTTGTAGAGATTCTCTAAACTTGGTCAAAATTAACAACTCCATGTGGTAGTGGTTTCCACATTCCACTTTTTGGGTAAAGGTGATTCGTTGGACTTCCTCTTGGATTTGCTGGTGTCTGTTTTATATTGGTGACCTCTAGTTGTGTTCATTCCAATAAATGCAAACACTGGGCAGAATCCAATGATTGCAGTAGTGGTCCCATTCACTGAATTATGCCCTTGTTATTGCTTCCATTGTAGCATAAACATTTGTAATCGCTTGGGTGGTAGGCCTCACTGGCAAAGTGAGTTGGAAATCAAGCCCTGCTATTCCTGGAGTCATCACAAAAGTTAAGGATTTTTAAAAATGCACAATTCCATAACTTAGCAGTTCTTTAGGCCCAAGTTGACAAAAGGACCAGGTTGCAGCACTTCACAACATTCTCAATACAGGTATATAGTGTAGAAACTTCTACACATAACTCTATCCGTTTAAACTTTAATCATTATATACATTCCTGATGAAGAGCTTGTGCTTGAAATGTCAACTCTCCTGCTCCTCAGATGCTGCCTGACCGGCTGTGTTTTTCTAATGCCACACGTTTTGACTCATTATATACATACACATACGTTCACATGTCCAATGATTCCTGTTCTCAGGATCTGCTGAGGTGATCCTTGTACTGGTCAGAATGTTGCTTTGTGGTCTTACTTCTTTGGATGCTTTCACTGATTTGCAGGAGGCACAGGTGATAGATTCACACTTATAAAAGTTCTCTGATTCGTCAATTAAAAGTCACACCTTACAGGACCTGCTGAAGATAAAATAAAGTTGTTTCCTCAGGCTTTACTGCAGAGGGACTAAAGATAGGTCCTGGGCTGGTAGAGATCAGATGACTCTATCCTATTTTGTTTACAAAAATAAGCTGTACAGCCACCTGTAAATCAATCATCTAGTTGTTGGTAAGCAGAAGGCATTTATAATCTATAACTGTTCTCTAGTCCACAGATCAATCTGCTACTACTTGCCATTTAAATCTTCATTTGTATATAACCTTGCCTTCAGTTCATCTGCACCTTCTCCTACTAGTGTTTCAATCAGTAGCTGTATTACCTACAATGAGTGCCAATTTACCTGTTCTCAAAATATTTGTGAACCCTTGAGGATGCCTTGGCTTTTCAGACAATTCTGATCTAATTTTAGTCCACAATTAAAAATACAGATACATAAAAAAACCTTTACATAGGTCTCGCTCTAGCTTTATTTTCTGTCAATCCTGCTCAAATATGCATTCCCACAATTTTCTGATATCATCCTTATAAATGTTCTCAGCAGTGTTGTAATGATAATATCATTGGGCTAATATCCATTGTTCAGGTTACTGTTCTGGGGACCTCAGCTGAAATCGCATCATAGCAGAAGGTGAAATTTGAATTCAATAACAAAAATCTGCAATTAAAAAAATGGCTTCGTGGCTACTATGTAATGACTATCAATTGCTGTAAAAAAACAATCTGCTTCACTAATGTCCTTCAGGGAAAGAAATCTGTCATTCTTACTTGGTGTGGCCTTCATGTAATTCCAGACCCACAGCAATGTAATTTACTTTTGGATGTAAGTTTTCTCGCTGAGCTGAAAGGTTCGCATGAGGTCCACTGATGTTACCTAGTAAGGTAACAAAACATCTGGAAATGAACCTTTCAGCTTAGGGAGCAAACCTACATCCAAAACCTCGATGTGATTTACTCTTAACCGCTGTCTGAACAATTAAGGATTGGCAATAAATGCTGGCATAGCAAGCGGCAATCATATCCTATGAATAATTAATGAACATCCTCCATTGGTTCTAATTCCTTTTTATAATATTCCAACAAGAAATGAATATAGCATCTTAAATGTGGTTCAAAAAGGTATGTTGAAAACTTCTCTACTTTACAATTCCATTGCTTCAGAAATAAGGGTTGGTTTTGGTTTCCTTTTCTAAAAAACAATTGCCTTCTTAACCAGGTACATAGCATTTACTTGTTATTGTTTTGTACTCTGAGATTTCCTTGTTCATCTATATCCAATCTAGACAGGCAACTTCCAAATAATATCTGCCCTCTTAATCCTCTCAAAATGTGTTATTTCACATTTACCTGTATTGAACTTAGTTTACCAGTTATTTGTCTTTTCTACAAGTAAATTACTGTCCCGCAGCAATTTGTTGAAGGCTTCATTAGTATTGGCTATTTTGCCAATGCTTCCAGATTTATTTTTCATGAGCAGTTGACACCACTGGCAAGATAAAGGATTTGTTGGTTGACCCCTAACTGACTTTGGACTGAATAACTTCTCGATAATTTCAGAGGGCTTTTAGCTGTTAGCAGTTTAAAATGGATCTTGAATCACATGTAGGCCTGATCAAGGAAGGACAAAAGAAAATTAGTAATTCAGATAGATTTCTTTTTACGACAATCAAAGACAAAACTACATTTCTGAATTTCATTAGTTGAATTTAAACACCATCAAATGCTGTGGTGGAATAAAAATCTGTGTGCCTTGAACATTAGCCTGGTCCACTCGGTTACTAGGCCAGAGACATTAGCATTCTGTTACCATCTACAAGTTTAGGACTTCTGGCTTTCAATCCAAAGTCCAAATTGGTAATGATAAGTTGTAAACAGGGCATGGTTTTGGTGGGTGGATGTGAAAGGGGTCATTTCAGCACTGATCCTTGTGTAACACCACTTCCCACCTTCCACCTATCTGAATAAGTATCTTTTACTCTTAATTTCTGCTTTCTATGTTGAAGACAGCTACCAATTCATCCTGCCACTTGTCCTGTACTTCACATTTTCTGACCATAAAATGGTCATCTCTAGGGCACCTTATCAAGGGGCATATGTATATCCAGACAAATAACATGTACATAATCACCATTGATGAGTTTATGCTATTTCCTCAAAGTTCATTCGAATATAAGAGGGTGAGGAGTGATTTTATTGAGGTTTATAAAATCATGAGGGCATGGGCAGCATGGTGGCACAGTGGTTAGCACTGCTGCCTCACAGTGCCAGAGAACCGGGTTCAATTCCCGCCTCAGGTGACTGTCTGTGTGGAGTTTGCACATTCTCCCTATGTCCCACAGTCCAAAATTTTGCAGTTTAGGTGAAGGGGTAAATGTAGGGGAATGGGTATGAGTGGGTTGTGCTTAGACTGGTCAGTGTGGACTTGATGGGACGAAGGGCCTGTTTCCACACTGTAAGTAATCTAATCTAAATAAGATAAATGACAAGGGTCTTTTCCTTGGACAAGGGGTGTTTATAACTTGAGCTGAAAAATGTGTTGTTAGAAAAGTGCAGCAGGTCAGGCAGCATCCAAGGAGCAGGAGAATTGACGTTTCGGGCGTAAGCCCTTCTTCAGGAATGAGTAGAGTGTGCCAAGCAGGCCACGATAAAAGGTATGGAGGAGGGACTTGGGGGAGGGGCATTGGGAATGCGATAGGTGGAAGGAGGTTGAGGTGAGGATAATAGGCTGGAGAGGGGGTGAGGGGGCAGAGGTGGGGAAGAAGATTGCAGGTCAAGAAGGTGGTGCTGAGTCCGAGGGTTGGGACTGAGATAAGGTGAGGGGAGGGGAAATGAGAAAGCTGGAGAAATCTGCATTCATCCATTGTGGTGGAAGATGAGGCGTTCTTCCTCCAGCCGTCGTGTTGCCATGGTCTGGCAATGGAGGAGGCCAAGGACCTGCATGTCCTTGGCGGAGTTGGGGGGGTGGGGGGAGAGTTAAAGTGTTCAGCCACGGGGTGGTTGGGTTGGTTGGTGCGGGTGTCTGAGAGGTGTTCTCTGAAACGTTTCGCAAGTAGGCGGCCTGTCTCCCCAATGTATAGGAGGCCACATCGGGTGTAGCGGATGCTGTAAATGATGTGTGTGGAGGTGCAGGTGAATTTGTGACACACATCATTTACTGCATCCACTGCACCCAATGTGGCCTCCTCTACATTGCCGAGACAGGCCGCCTACTTGCAGAACATTTCAGAGAACACCTCTGGGACACCCGGACCAACCAACCCAACAGCCTCATAGCTGAACATTTTAACTCCCCCTCACACTCCGCCAAGGACATGCAGGTCCTTGGCCTCCTCCATCGCCAGACCATGGCAGCATGAAGCTTGGTGGAAAAGCGCCTCATCTTCCGCCTAGGAACCCTCCAACCACAAGGGATGAATGCAGATTTCTCCAGCTTTCTCATTTTTCCTCCCCCCACCTTTTCTCAGTCCCAACCCTCAGACTCAGCACCGCCTTTTTGACCTGCAATCTTCTTCCCGACCTCTCCGCCCCCACCCCCTCTCCGGCCTATCACCCTCACCTTAACCTCCTTCCACCTATCGCATTCCCAACGCCCCTCCCCCAAGTCCCTCCTCTCTACCTTTTATCTTAGCCTGCTTAGCACACCCTCCTCATTCCTAAAGAATGCCTTATGCCAGAAATTTCGATTCTCCTGTTCCTTGGATGCTGCCTGACCTGCTGCGCTTTTCCAGCAACACATTTTTCAGCTCTGATCTCCAGCATCTGCAGTCCTCACTTTCTTCCCGTGTTTATAACTTGCGGTCTCTTGAGGAGAGGAGGATGTACATTTTTGAAGTGAGAGGAGAAAGATATAAAAATTAAAGTGCGGCACTTTTTTACACAAAATGTGGTTTGTGTGTGACAGAGAAAGTGATGGATGCAGGTACAGTTACAACATTTAAATGATATTTGAATAACTTAATGAATAGGAAAGATTTGGAGAGATATGGGCTAAACATAGGCAGATGAACTAGTTTAGTCTGGGAACATGGTTAGCACGGACTGATTGGATCGCAGGGTCTGTTTCGATGCTGTATAACTCTAAGTAAAAGTAATGTATGTCATGCCACACTTTCAAATTTGAAATTCATACTGATTATTTGCTGTATAGTTTTCATTTGTAGAATCATGATGTCATACCCTTGTAATCCTAGTTACTACAGGAAGCGAGGGAAAAGATTGCTAAATCTTTGGTGATAATCATTGTGTCCTCAGTGTTGACTGGAATAGTGTCAGATGATTGAGGATAGCAAATGTTATTCCCTTGTTCAAGAAAGGAAATAGGGATAATCCTGAGAATTACAGACCAGTCAGTCTCACGTCTGTGCTGGATAAATTATCGGAGAGGATTCTGAGAGACAGGATTTATTATTACTTAGAAAACCATAGTTTGATTAAAGATAGTCCACATAGCTTTGTGAGCGGCAGGTCGTGCCTCATAAACCTTATTTACTTTTCTGAGGATGTGACAAAACATGTTGATGAAGATAGAGCAGTGGGTGTAGTGTACATGGATTTTAGCAAAGTGCATGATAAGGATCCCCATGGTCGGCTCATTCATAACGTAAGGAGGCATAGAGTGAAAAATCACACAACACCAGGTTATAGTCCAACAAGTTTATTTGGAAGCATGAGCTTTTCGAGTGCTGCTCCACATCAGGTGATTGTGGAGTATAAAATCGTAGGACACAGAATTTGTAGCAAAAGTTCACAGTGTGTTGTGACTGAAATTATGTATTGAAAAAGACCTGGATTCTTTGTAAAGTCTCTCATCTTTTAGAATGGGTGTGTTGGTTTCAGTTCTTTCATATGTAAATTTCAGAACTTTCTTAAAGCTACATTGTCAAGTGAACTTTAACGATAGCGCTGGCCCAGATAATGCATTGAAGGTGTGAGGTGCCCGGTGTGAGGCTGTCTGTGCTGTAATGTAAAAAATGAGGTCTGCAGATGCTGGAGATCACAGCTGCAAATGTGTTGCTGGTCAAAGCACAGCAGGTTAGGCAGCATCTCAGGAATAGAGAATTCGACGTTTCGAGCATAAGCCCTTCATCAGGAATAAGAGAGAGAGAGCCAAGCCGGCTGAGATAAAAGGTAGGGAGGAGGGACTAGGGGGAGGGGCGATGGAGGTGGGATAGGTGGAAGGAGGTCAAGGTGAGGGTGATAGGCCGGAGTGGGGTGGGGGCGGAGAGGTCAGGAAGAGGATTGCAGGTTAGGAGGGCGGTGCTGAGTTGAGGGAACCGACTGAGACAAGGTGGGGGGAGGGGAAATGAGGAAGCTGGAGAAATCTGAATTCATACCTTGTGGTTGGAGGGTTCCCAGGCGGAAGATGAGGCGCTCCTCCTCCAGCCGTCGTGTAGTTGTGTTCTGCCGGTGGAGGAGTCCAAGGACCTGCATGTCCTCGGTGGAGTGGGAGGGGGAGTTAAAGTGTTGAGCCACGGGGTGATTGGGTTGGTTGGTTCGGGCGGCCCAGAGGTGTTCTCTGAAGCGTTCCGCAAGTAAGCGGCCTGTCTCACCAATATAGAGGAGGCCACATCGGGTGCAGCGGATGCAATAGATGATGTGTGTGGAGGTACAGGTGAACTTGTGGCGGATATGGAAGGATCCCTTGGGGCCTTGGAGGGAAGTGAGTGTGGAGGTGTGGGCGCAAGTTTTACATTTCCTGCGGTTGCAGGGGAAGGTGCCGGGGGTGGAGGTTGGGTTGGTGGGGGGTGTGGATCTGACAAGGGAGTCACGAAGGGAGTGGTCCTTGCGGAACGCTGATAGGGGAGGGGAGGGAAATATATCCTTGGTGGTGGGGTCCGTTTGGAGGTGGCGGAAATGGCGGCGGATAATACGTTGTATGCGCAGGTTGGTGGGGTGGTAGGTGAGAACCAGTGGGGTTCTGTCTTGGTGGCGGTTGGAGGAGCGGGGCTCAAGGGCGGAGGAGCGGGAAGTGGAGGAGATGCGGTGGAGGGCATCGTCGATCACGTCTGGGGGGAATCTGCGGTCCTTGAAGAAGGAGGCCATCTGGGTTGTGCGGTGTTGGAATTGGTCCTCCTGGGAGCAGATGCGGCGGAGACGAAGGAATTGGGAATATGGGATGGCGTTTTTACAGGGGGCAGGGTGGGAGGAGGTGTAGTCCAGGTAGCTGTGGGAGTCAGTCGGTTTATAATAGATGTCTGTGTTGAGTCGGTCGCCCGAGATAGAAATGGAAAGGTCTAGGAAGGGGAGGGAGGAGTCTGAGACAGTCCAGGTGAATTTCAGGTCGGGATGGAAGGTGTTAGTAAAGTTGATGAACTGTTCAACCTCCTCGTGGGAGCACGAGGCAGCGCCGATACAGTCATCGATGTAGCGGAGGAAAAGGTGGGGGGTGGTGCCAGTGTAGTTGCGGAAGATGGACTGTTCCACATATCCTACGAAGAGGCAGGCATAGCTGGGGCCCATGCGGGTGCCCATGGCAACTCCTTTAGTTTGGAGGAAGTGGGAGGATTGAAAAGAGAAGTTATTCAGGGTGAGGACCAGTTCAGTCAGTCGAAGGAGGGTGTCAGTGGAAGGGTACTGGTTAGTGCGGCGGGAAAGGAAGAAGCGGAGGGCTTTGAGTCCTTCGTGATGGGGGATGGAGGTGTACAGGGACTGGATGTCCATAGTGAAAATAAGGCGTTGGGGACCGGGGAAGCGAAAATCCTGGAGGAGGTGGAGGGCGTGGGTGGTGTCCCGAACGTAGGTGGGGAGTTCTTGGACTAAAGGGGACAGGACCGTGTCGAGGTATTGGGAGATGAGTTCGGTGGGGCAGGAGCAGGCTGAGACAATGGGTCGGCCGGGGCAGGCAGGTTTGTGGATTTTGGGCAGGAGGTAGAAACGGGCGGTGCGGGGTTGTGGGACTATGAGGTTGGAGGCGGTGGATGGGAGATCCCCTGAGGTGATGAGGTCCTGGATGGTCTGGGAGATGATGGTTTGGTGGTGGGAGGTGGGGTCGTGGTCAAGGGGGCGATAAGAGGAGGCGTCCGCGAGCTGGCGTTTGGCTTCAGCGGTGTACAGGTCAGTGCGCCAAACTACCACCGCGCCTCCCTTGTCTGCGGGTTTGATGGTGAGGTTGGGATTGGAGCGGAGGGAGTGGAGGGCTGCACGTTCTGAGGGTGAGAGGTTGGAGTGGGTGAGAGGGGTGGACAGGTTGAGTCGGTTGATGTCACGGCGGCAGTTGGCTATAAAGAGGTCGAGGGCGGGTAGGAGGCCTGCACGGGGTGTCCAGGTGGATGGGGTGTGTTGGAGGCGGGAGAAGGGGTCGTCAGAGGGTGGGCGGGAGTCTTGGTTGTGAAAGTAGGCACGGAGGCGAAGGCGGCGGAAGAATTGTTCAATATCTCGCCGCGTGTTGAACTCATTAATCCGAGGGCGTAGGGGAACGAAGGTGAGGCCCCTGCTGAGGACTGATCTCTCATCCTCAGAGAGGGGGACATCTGGAGGGATGGTGAAAATCCGGCAAGGCTGGGAGCTAGGACCTGGTGTGGGACTGGAGCTGGAGCTGGAGCTGGGGGCGGGGTTAGGGGCGGGGACAGAGATCGAAGTAGGGGCGGAGTTAGACGTGGTGACGTTGCTCGACGTGGGGGCGGGGTCATGCGTCGTGACGGAAATAAGCGTGGGGGCGGGGTTACGTGAAGCGACGGGAGATGGCGTGGGGGCGGGGTTATGGGCGGGGTTATGCGTAGTGACGAAAGACGGCGTGGGGGCGGGGAAACCTGAGGATTTGTGCTCCTGCAGGTTAGTGATGTCAGTGGGGGCGGAAGTGGCTGCGTCGACGGCAACCGGAGGGGCGGAAATGGTTGCGGCGACGGAGGAGTGGTGGTCATTCCCGGTGGCCGCGTGGGTCGCGGGTCCGTCGGCGATTGTGGAAGCGGTTGTGTGTGTGGTGGTCACCGGGGCAGTTGTAGGGGCGGCGATCGCGGGGGCTCCGAGGTCGGTGGGGGCGGAAGTGACGTCACGGTGGGCGGCGGCCTTTGGTGCCGCGGGCGCTGTGGAGGCCACATGTGTAATGGCGTCCGACAGGCCTGTGGAAGATTCTGGAATAGTTGAGGGGCCACGAGTGTGGGGGTAAGTACATGAAAGTTTTTGGTACTTACTGTCTTTAATCTCTGATAGGGCTAGGAAGAACTGTTTGTTGAGTTTGTGGATTCTTCTGTAGATGAAGAACAGCAGGGGTCCTTTGCAGGTCTGTGAGAGTGTTGTCCTGAGCTGGGGTAGGGCTGATTGCAGGGAGTGTAGGTAGCGACGCATGGCTGCAAGGGTGGAGCGGAGGATCCGGAGGGAGGTCTGTTGCTGGAGGCTTCGGATTTGTTGTAGGTACAGGTTGTCCTGGTTGGGTCCAAATTTTGTTGGTTGGAATGTAGTTCGGAGTCCGTGTGGGATCAGTCGGTTCCTTAGACAGGTGCTGAGGAAGGCGATGTGGCTGTGGTAGCGAGTCTGTTTGAGAACGTGGCTGAAGAGCTTCTGTGCAGAGGAGATGACCTGGGGGGTGCAGTGAGAGAGGGACTCACTGAAATCCTTGTAGAGGGAGGAAGAGAGCTTCTTCAAGGAAGGCATCCTTGTAAGAGGATTCGCAGTAGGTTAAAATCTTCGAGTAAAAAATGAGGTCTGCAGATGCTGGAGATCACAGCTGCAAATGTGTTGCTGGTCAAAGCACAGCAGGTTAGGCAGCATCTCAGGAATAGAGAATTCGACGTTTCGAGCATAAGCCCTTCATCAGGAATAAGAGAGAGAGAGCCAAGCCGGCTGAGATAAAAGGTAGGGAGGAGGGACTAGGGGGAGGGGCGATGGAGGTGGGATAGGTGGAAGGAGGTCAAGGTGAGGGTGATAGGCCGGAGTGGGGTGGGGGCGGAGAGGTCAGGAAGAGGATTGCAGGTTAGGAGGGCGGTGCTGAGTTGAGGGAACCGACTGAGACAAGGTGGGGGGAGGGGAAATGAGGAAGCTGGAGAAATCTGAATTCATACCTTGTGGTTGGAGGGTTCCCAGGCGGAAGATGAGGCGCTCCTCCTCCAGCCGTCGTGTAGTTGTGTTCTGCCGGTGGAGGAGTCCAAGGACCTGCATGTCCTCGGTGGAGTGGGAGGGGGAGTTAAAGTGTTGAGCCACGGGGTGATTAATGTTCAGACTGATTCTAATCTAAGAAAAGGGATTTACAGAACCTTACATGGATTCATGCAGTTTTTGTGAAAAATTACATGCAATTCTACAAGTACAGATTCACCCACAAACTTGTGTGTGTGTGTGTGTGTGTGTCTGTGTGTGTGTTATGAGTGTTTGTGAGTGTGTGCATGTATATGTGCGTGAGTGTGAGCATAAAGGGGTAAATGTCTATGAGAGAGTGCGTGCATGAGTGTGGCAGTATATTTGTGAGCGTATGAGAGAGAGCTTGTGTATGAGAGAGGGTCTGCATGAGTGTATATGTCTGTAGCTGCAAATGTGTTGCTGGTCAAAGCACAGCAGGCCAGGCAGCATCTCAGGAATAGAGAATTCGACGTTTCGAGCATAAGCCCTTCATCAGGAATAAGAGAGAGAGAGCCAAGCAGGCTAAGATAAAAGGTAGGGAGGAGGGACTAGGGGGAGGGGCGATGGAGGTGGGATAGGTGGAAGGAGGTCAAGGTGAGGGTGATAGGCCGGAGTGGGGTGGGGGCGGAGAGGTCAGGAAGAGGATTGCAGGTTAGGAGGGCGGTGCTGAGTTGAGGGAACCGACTGAGACAAGGTGGGGGGAGGAGAAATGAGGAAGCTGGAGAAATCTGAATTCATACCTTGTGGTTGGAGGGTTCCCAGGCGGAAGATGAGGTGCTCCTCCTCCAGCCGTCGTGTAGTTGTGTTCTGCCGGTGGAGGAGTCCAAGGACCTGTATGTCCTCGGTGGAGTGGGAGGGAGAGTTAAAGTGTTGAGCCACGGGGTGATTGGGTTGGTTGGTTCGGGCGGCCCGGAGGTGTTCTCTGAAGCGTTCCGCAAGTAAGCGGCCTGTCTCACCAATATAGAGGAGGCCACATCGGGTGCAGCGGATGCAATAGATGATGTGTGTGGAGGTACAGGTGAACTTGTGGCGGATATGGAAGGATCCCTTGGGGCCTTGGAGGGAAGTGAGTGTGGAGGTGTGGGCGCAAGTTTTACATTTCCTGCGGTTGCAGGGGAAGGTGCCGGGGGTGGAGGTTGGGTTGGTGGGGGGTGTGGATCTGACGAGGGAGTCACGAAGGGAGTGGTCCTTGCGGAACGCTGATAGGGGAGGGGAGGGAAATATATCCTTGGTGGTGGGGTCTGTTTGGAGGTGGCGGAAATGGCGGCGGATGAAACGTTGTATGCGGAGGTTGGTGGGGTGGTAGGTGAGAACCAGTGGGGTTCTGTCTTGGTGGCGGTTGGAGGAGCGGGGCTCAAGGGCGGAGGAGCGGGAAGTGGAGGAGATGCGGTGGAGGGCATCGTCGATCACGTCTGGGGGGAATCTGCGGTCCTTGAAGAAGGAGGCCATCTGGGCTGTGCGGTGTTGGAATTGGTCTTCCTGGGAGCAGATGCGGCGGAGACAAAGGAATTGGGAATATGGGATGGCGTTTTTACAGGGGGCAGGGTGGGAGGAGGTGTAGTCCAGGTATCTGTGGGAGTCAGTCGGTCACCCTCCTTCGACTGACCCAACCAGTACCCTTCCACTGACACCCTTCTTCGACTGACTGAACTGGTCCTCACCCTGAATAACTTCTCTTTTCAATCCTCCCACTTCCTCCAAACTAAAGGAGTTGCCATGGGCACCCGCATGGGCCCCAGCTATGCCTGCCTCTTCGTAGGATATGTGGAACAGTCCATCTTCCGCAACTACACTGGCACCACCCCCCACCTTTTCCTCCGCTACATCGATGACTGTATCGGCGCTGCCTCGTGCTCCCACGAGGAGGTTGAACAGTTCATCAACTTTACTAACACCTTCCATCCTGACCTGAAATTCACCTGGACTGTCTCAGACTCCTCCCTCCCCTTCCTAGACCTTTCCATTTCTATCTTGGGCGACCGACTCAACACAGACATCTATTATAAACCGACTGACTCCCACAGCTACCTGGCCTACACCTCCTCCCACCCTGCCCCCTGTAAAAACGCCATCCCATATTCCCAATTCCTTCGTCTCCGCCGCATCTGCTCCCAGGAGGACCAATTCCAACACCGCACAGCCCAGATGGCCTCCTTCTTCAAGGACCGCAGATTCCCCCCAGACGTGATCGACGATGCCCTCCACCGCATCTCCTCCACTTCCCGCTCCTCCGCCCTTGAGCCCCGCTCCTCCAACCGCCACCAAGACAGAACCCCACTGGTTCTCACCTACCACCCCACCAACCTCCGCATACAACGTATCATCCGCCGCCATTTCCGCCACCTCTAAACGGACCCCACCACCAAGGATATATTTCCCTCCCCTCCCCTATCAGCGTTCCGCAAGGACCACTCCCTTCGTAACTCCCTCGTCAGATCCACACCCCCCACCAACCCAACCTCCACCCCCGGCACCTTCCCCTGCAACCGCAGGAAATGTAAAACTTGCGCCCACACCTCCACACTCACTTCCCTCCAAGGCCACAAGGGATCCTTCCATATCCGCCACAAGTTCACCTGTACCTCCATACACATCATCTATTGCATCCGCTGCACCCGATGTGGCCTCCTCTATATTGGTGAGACAGGCCGCTTACTTGCGGAATGCTTCAGAGAACACCTCCGGGCCGCCCGAACCAACCAACCCAATCACCCCGTGGCTCAACACTTTAACTCTCCCTCCCACTCCACCGAGGACATGCAGGTCCTTGGACTCCTCCACCGGCAGAACACAACTACATGACGGCTGGAGGAGGAGCACCTCATCTTCCGCCTGGGAATCCTCCAACCACAAGGTATGAATTCAGATTTCTCCAGCTTCCTCATTTCCCCTCCCCCCATCTTGTCTCAGTCGGTTCCCTCAACTCAGCACCGCCCTCCTAACCTGCAATCCTCTTCCTGACCTCTCCGCCCCCACCCCACTCCGGCCTATCACCCTCACCTTGACCTCCTTCCACCTATCCCACCTCCATCGCCCCTCCCCTTAGTCCCTCCTCCCTACCTTTTATCTTAGCCTGCTTGGCTCTCTCTCTCTTATTCCTGATGAAGGGCTTATGCTCGAAACGTCGAATTCTCTATTCCTGAGATGCTGCCTGGCCTGCTGTGCTTTGACCAGCAACACATTTGCAGCTGTGATCTCCAGCATCTGCAGACCTCATTTTTTACTGTATATGTCTGTAGGCATGTGTGTGCGTGTGTGTGTGTTTACTGCAGTGGGGTCACCTGTAGTGTAACATGAACCCAAGGTCCTGGCTGAGGCCATCCCCATGGTACCGAACTTGACTATCAGCCTCTGCTCAGTCACTTTGCATAGTTGCCTATCCCAAAGTCCTCCTTGGAGGATGGTCACCCGAAGGTCCGAGGTTGAATGTCCCAGACCGCTGAAGAGTTCTCCGATTGGGAGGGAACACTGCTGTCTGTTGATTGTTGTGCGGTGTCCATTCATCCATTGCCATAGCCTCTGCTCATTCTCACCAATGTACAATGCCTCAGGGTATCCTTGCCTGCACCGTACGGGATGGACAACATTGACTGATTCACATGAGTACCTGTCAAGTACATGGTGGGAGGTGTCCCCACATGTAATGGTAGTATCTGTGTCAACACTCTGACACGTCTTGCAGTGTCTACTGTGACAAGATTGTTGCAGGCTGAGAAGAACATGGCATAGTGGATGTAGGTTTGCTCGCTGAGCTAGAAGGTTCATTTCCAGACATTTCATCACCCTACTAGGTAACACCTTCAGTGGGCCTCAGATGAAGCATTGCTGATAAATTCTGCTTTCTATTTATATCCTTGGGTTTCTTTGGGTAGGTGATGTCATTTCCTGTGGTGAAGTCACTTCCTGTTCTTTTTCTCAGGGGGTGATAGATGGGGTCTAACTCAATGTGTTTGTTGATAGAGTCCTGGTTGGAATGCCATGCTTCTCGGAATTCTTGGCGTGTCTTTGTTTGGCTTGTCCTACGATTGATAAGTTGTCCCAGTCAAACAGTGTCCTTCCTTATCTGCATGTAAGGATACCAGAGAGAGAGGGTCATGTCGTTTTGTGGCTAGTTGGTGTTCATGTATCCTGGTGGTCAGTTTTCTGCCTGAAGGGTGACAAAACATCTGGAAATGAACCTTCCAGCTCAGAATGCAAACCTCCAACCAGAACCTCAGCCAGAGCTACAAATCTCCTCAAAACTTGCTAACATGGCATAGCTTTTGTTGACACGGATACCACCATTACACGTGGGAACAAAAACTATGTTCTATGTTCTTTTCAGCCTCTCCTTCTAACTCAAACCATTCAGTGCCAGTAACATCTTTGTAAGTCTTTCTGTACTTACTCCAATTCAACAATATCCTTCCTGAAACAGGATGACCAGAACTGGTCACAGAACCCAAAAGTGGCCTCACCAATGTCCTATAAAACTGCATCATGATGTTTCAACTTCTATATTCAAAGATCTGAACAATAAAGGCAAGTGGACAAAATGCCTTCTTCATCACCCTGTCTACCTATGATGTCATGTTCAAGGAAATATGTATTTGAACCCCAAGGTCTCTCTATTTGTCAACACTCCTCAGGTCCTATCATTAACTCTGTGAGTCCTGCCCTTCTTTGTCTTGCCAAAATGCACTACTTCATATTTATCTGTATTTGGGGTGGCACGGTGGCTCAGTGGTTAGCACTGCTGCTTCACAGCACCAGAGTCCCAGATTTGATTCCAGACTCGGGCTACTGTCTATGTGGAGTTTGCACATTCTCCCTGTGTCTGTGTGGGTTTCCTCCCAAAGTCCAAAGGTGTGCAGGTCAGGTGAATTGACCATGCTAAATTGCCCGCATTGTGAGGTGCATTTGTCAGAGGGAAATGGAACTGGATGGGTTACTCTTTGGAGGGTCAGTGTGGACTTGTTGGGCCACAGGGCCTGTTTCCACACTGTAGTGAATCTAATCTAAACAATACCTACCACTCCTCAGCCCATTGGACCATCTGATTGAGGTCCCGTTGTACTCTTATATAACCTTCTTCACTGTCCACTATACCACAATTTTGGTGTCATCTGCAAACCTAATAACCATGCTTCCTATACAAGAGTCATTTTGCTATAACACAGGTTTCATTAATGCAAATTTGCTGTAACATGATTGACAAATTGGGAACACTGTTTGTAAAGCACAAACTTTTAAAAGGTATGTTGGTTGTAACATGATTACATCGCCAGCACTTGAAGTGATGTTTTTAAAGCACAATTTTTCTATAGCACAGGGTTGCGCAAGAATCACATTATAGAAGAACTATCTGTATTGTCAACGAAGTTGTTTATATAAATGACTAACGACAGTGGACCCAACAGCAACCCAACACAACTGGTCACAGGTCTCCAGTCTGAAAAATAATCCTTCACCACCACTCTCTATCTCCAACCATCAAGTTAATTTTGTTTTCAGTTGGCTAGCTCTTCCTTAATCCCATGTAATCTAATTTTATTAACCAGATTACCATGCAGAGCCTTGTCAAAGGCCTTGCTAAAGTCCATGTGGACAACATCTACCATTCTTCCCTCATCTATATTCTTGATCACGTCCTCAAAAAGATCAATCAAGTTTATAGGACACAATTTCCCATGCAGAAAATCATGCTGTCTATTCCTAATCATTCCTTGCCTCTCCAATGGTGATCAGTGTTGAGTGGGGTGCCACAGAATTTGGTTTTGGACTTACAGCTGTTCATGATATATATAAATGATTTGGAATAGGAGACCAAGTGTGGCATCCTCAACTTTGCTGATGATACTAAATTGAGTGGAAAGACAACTGTGTAGAGGATGTGGAGGGTCTGCAGGGAAATTTAGATAAGTTAATTGAGTGGGCAATGGTCTGTCAGATGGAGTACAATATTGGTAACTGTGAGGATATCCACTTTGGAAGTAAAAATAGTAGGTCAGAGTATGATTTAAATGGTGAAAGATTGCAGCATTCGGTTGTGCTGAGGGATTTAGGAGTACTCATATATGAATCGCTAAAAGCTGATTTGCAGGGTAGTCAGAAAGGCAAATGGAATATTGGCTTCATTGTTAGAGGGATTGAATTTAAGTGCAGAGAGATTCTGATGCAATTGTACTAGGTGTTGGTGAGTCTCACCTGGAGTACTGTGCATAGTTCTGGTCTCCTTACTTGAGGAAGGAAATACTGGCTTTGGAGGTGATGCAGAGAAAGTTCACCAGGTTGATTCTGGAGGTGAGGGGGTTACCCTATCTGGAGAGGTTGATCCACCTGGAAATGTACTCATTAGAATTCAGAAGATTGAGAAAGGATCTTTTAGAAACATGTAAAATTATGAAAGGGATAGATAAGATAGAAGCAGACAAGTTGTTCCCACTGGTGGTTGAGACTAGGACGAAGTGACATGGCCTCAAGATTACGGGGTGTCGATATGAGATAAAGATGAGGAGGAACTGCTTTTCCCAAAGTATAATGAATCTATGGCATTCTCTGCAAATGTGTTGCTGGTCAAAGCACAGCAGGCCAGGCAGCATCTCAGGAATAGAGAATTCGACGTTTCGAGCATACGCCCTTCATCAGGAGTGGTGGCGGAAATGGCGGCGGATGATACGTTGTATGTGGAGGTTGGTGGGGTGGTAGGTGAGAACCAGTGGGGTTCTGTCTTGGTGGCGGTTGGAGGAGCGGGGCTCAAGGGCGGAGGAGTGGGAAGTGGAGGAGATGCGGTGGAGGGCATCGTCGATCACGTCTGGGGGGAATCTGCGGTCCTTGAAGAAGGAGGCCATCTGGGCTGTGCGGTGTTGGAATTGGTCCTTCTGGGAGCAGATGCGGCGGAGACGAAGGAATTGGGAATATGGGATGGCGTTTTTACAGGGGGCAGGGTGGGAGGAGGTGTAGTCCAGGTAGCTGTGGGAGTCAGTCGGTTTATAATAGATGTCTGTGTTGAGTCGGTCGCCCAAGATAGAAATGGAAAGGTCTAGGAAGGGGAGGGAGGAGTCTGAGACAGTCCAGGTGAATTTCAGGTCAGGATGGAAGGTGTTAGTAAAGTTGATGAACTGTTCAACCTCCTCGTGGGAGCACGAGGCAGCGCCGATACAGTCATCGATGTAGCGGAGGAAAAGGTGGGGGGTGGTGCCAGTGTAGTTGCGGAAGATGGACTGTTCCACATATCCTACGAAGAGGCAGGCATAGCTGGGGCCCATGCGGGTGCCCATGGCAACTCCTTTAGTTTGGAGGAAGTGGAAGGAATGAAAAGAGAAGTTATTCAGGGTGAGGACCAGTTCAGTCAGTCGAAGGAGGGTGTCAGTGGAAGGGTACTGGTTGGTGCGGCGGGAAAGGAAGAAGTGGAGGGCTTTGAGTCCTTCGTGATGGGGGATGGAGGTGTACAGGGACTGGATGTCCATAGTGAAAATAAGGCGTTGGGGACCGGGGAAGCGAAAATCCTGGAGGAGGTGGAGGGCGTGGGTGGTGTCCCGAACGTAGGTGGGGAGTTCTTGGACCAAAGGGGACAGGACCATGTCGAGGTATTGGGAGATGAATTCGGTGGGGCAGGAGCAGGCTGAGACAATGGGTCGGCCGGGGCAGGCAGGTTTGTGGATTTTGGGCAGGAGGTAGAAACGGGCGGTGCGGGGTTGTGGGACTGTGAGGTTGGAGGCGGTGGATGGGAGATCCCCTGAGGTGATGAGGTCCTGGATGGTCTGGGAGATGATGGTTTGGTGGTGGGAGGTGGGGTCGTGGTCAAGGGGGCGATAAGAGGAGGCGTCTGCGAGCTGGCGTTTGGCTTCAGCGGTATACAGGTCAGTGCGCCAAACTACCACCGCGCCTCCCTTGTCTGCGGGTTTGATGGTGAGGTTGGGATTGGAGCGGAGGGAGTGGAGGGCTGCACGTTCTGAGGGTGAGAGGTTGGAGTGGGTGAGAGGGGTGGACAGGTTGAGTCGGTTGATGTCACGGCGGCAGTTGGCTATAAAGAGGTCGAGGGCGGGTAAGAGGCCAGCACGGGGTGTCCAGGTGGATGGGGTGTGTTGGAGGCGGGAGAAGGGGTCGTCAGAGGGTGGGCGGGAGTCTTGGTTGTGAAAGTAGGCACGGAGGCGAAGGCGGCGGAAGAATTGTTCAATATCTCGCCGCGTGTTGAACTCATTAATCCGAGGGCATAGGGGAACAAAGGTGAGGCCCCTGCTGAGGACTGATCTTTCATCCTCAGAGAGGGGGAGATCTGGAGGGATGGTGAAAATCCGGCAAGGCTGGGAGCTAGGACCTGGTGTGGGACTGGAGCTGGAGCTGGCCTGGTGTGGGACTGGAGCTGGAGCTGGTCTGGTGTGGGACTGGAGCTGGAGCTGGCCTGGTGTGGGACTGGAGCTGGAGCTGGCCTGGTGTGGGACTGGAGCTGGAGCTGGCCTGGTGTGGGACTGGAACTGGAGCTGGCCTGGTGTGGGACTGGAGCTGGAGCTGGCCTGGTGTGGGACTGGAGCTGGAGCTTCATCTTTCCTGATGAAGGGCTTATGCTCGAAACGTCGAATTCTCTATTCCTGAGATGCTGCCTGGCCTGCTGTGCTTTGACCAGCAACACATTTGCAGCTGTGATCTCCAGCATCTGCAGACCTCATTTTTTACTATGGAATTCTCTGCCCAAGTAGTGAAGGCAGCTTCATTAAATGTACTCAAGACACACTTGGATGGATTTTTGCATGGTAGGGGAATTTAAAGTTATGGGGATAATGCAGGCTGGAGGAACTGAGACGATGGATAGATCAGCCATGATCTTAATGAATGGCACAGCAGGCTTGATGGTCAAAAGGCCTACTCCTGCTTCTATTACTATGAAACTATGAAATACAAATAAATTCTGTTTCTCAGAATCTCCTCCAACCCATACTCACTACTGATGGCAGACTCAGGTGTATATAGTTCCCTAACTTCTCCTTGGAGTCTTTCTTTAATAAAGGCACGGCATTAGCCACCCTCCAATTTTCTGGCACCTCACCCATGGCTATAGATGATACAAATATTTCTGGGTCGGGCCTCACAACATTTTCCCCGGCTTCCCACAATGACCTGGATACACCTGATCATGTCCTGGAAATTTATCTATGTTATTCTGCCACTTCTGTAATGTGGACAGTTTTCAAGATATCAATATTTACTTCCCTGAATTCCCTAGTTTCCATACTTTTCTCCAAAATAAATACAGACACAATTTTCTTTTAGTATTTCTAGATGTTCTTCTATTCTTTCCTCTAATTGAGATTTTATTATTACTTTATTATTTGTTCCACCACTGACATAAGTTGACTGGTCTATAATAATTTGAGCATGCCTGAGTGCCTTGTTAAATATAGGAATTACACATGAAATCTAAGAATTACATCATTTTATAACAAGCTATTAAATACGTTCCTTAGATTCTCATAACTGGAATGCATGCCATCTGTCTGGATCAGGAGATATATCATCTCTGAATTTGATTAATATATTTAATACAATTATTTTAGCTGAAATTACCTTATTTCTCATCTTGTAATTCAATATTTTATATATCTTTTCCATTCTCTTAGCAAACTGAAGCAAAATAATTATTCAGTATTTCATCCATATTTTGTTAGTAGCAGGTAACATTAAATCTATGTCAAGAATGGATCTATTTTATTCTGGGATAGCATGGTGGCTCAGTGGTCAGCTCTGCTGCTTCACAATGACAGGGACCCAGGTTTTATTCCACCTTTCAGGTGACTGTCTGTGTGGAGTTTGCACACTCGCCTTGTGTCTGCATGGGCTTCATTTGAGTGCTGCTGTTTCCTCCCGCACTCCAAAGGTTAGGTGGATTGGCCATGCTAAATTGTCCATAATGTCCAGAGATGTGCAGGCTAGGTGGATTAGCCATGGGAAATGCATAGTTGTTGGGTCCGAGTAAGATGCTGTTCAGAGGGATGGTGTGGATTTGCTTAGTGGAATGGACTGCTTCCACACGGTAGGGATTCTATGATTCACACTGTTTTTAATTGCTGTGCCCACAAAATATTTTACTATTTTGTGTTATCTCTCTTGGTAACATAATTTGACTTTTCTTCTGTGTTTTATTACTTTTTAAAATTTCCCGCCCAATCTCTTCACATTCTCTCTTATCATACAGTCTTCTGCCTGTGTTTTTAATATTAACATCTTTTTGTAATGCTCAAATGCTCTGTTCTCGCTGTAGCTATCCATGGAGACTTAGCGGTGTTTAATTTGTTATTTTCTTTCAACAGGATATATTTTTCTTACTTTCCATTGAAACATCATATAAGGGACCATGGTTGAAGGTTCTCTAATGGACACTGTTTTGCATAATGACAACACTCACCCAGCAGTAAATGTACTGTTGATTCATCACATGTCAGAGCACATGGCCCAAGTTTGTATGACACAAACTCGAGCTGTAACTTAGCCTGTATGACTCTAGGCCAATATACACCTCTTAAAGAGAAACTGCACTCTGGTTAGTACCGGCACGGCTACTAGCTATTGAAGGAAGTACAAGGAAGAAGTACACCGATTATGGTGCAGCATGTAAGTGGCCATGCTTGAAGTGTTTCTGATTGTTGTTCTGCATCACTGTTTGCTAATATAGTTACCCATTTTATTTGCCAACATTCTATAATCATCTCTCAAAATCAACTTTTTTCCAGTCTGCTAACCTGGTTCCCATAATATACATATCCTTTTCTATCATCATGTTAAAGTATGTCATACTATGATGACTATGCCTCGATGATCCTTTATTTTAACTTCTCATTTCTGCTCAGGATAATTCCCCATTATTAAAATTCGATGTGAATTTTCCTTTGTTGGGGAACTTCAAAAAAAATTACAATAATAGTCATGCACAACAGACAAAGCACACCTAACCCACAAAGGTAACACCACCACCAATCAAGGACTAGCTTCAATCTTGTACTGTAATTAGCAAAACAGACATCATAATTTACAATGTTCTGTTCAGGGTCTGTTTATTTTTTGGGTCAATAGATATTGTTGTGGTCTTGACAGAACCAACATTCTCTGCAAATGTGTATTGAACAGCTACCAAAATCAATATTTTGGTATTATGAGTAGTTGTCCATTTAATGTCAAATTCATTGGGGCAGTTATAGCTAATTTCAAAAGTGAACATAGGGCTGGAGGCAGCTAGCTATCTCTGATTTAATTGCAAGCCAATCTTATAGAATAGTAATGTGTTTCTGAATTGGGTCATCCACCACGGCATGATTAAATTGTTGCCAGTACAAGGCTCCAACTGGAATTGATTTGCGATGACCAGTTTCTTCCTGCTCACATGTAAACGCATTAACCTCTGACAAGTATGCTTTGTTATGTCTATCTACTAGAATCAACGTCTCACCTATCAGCTACTTCCATTACCTTAAGTTTTATCACCAATTGTTTGAATCTATGCAGAAGCACACATTACAATTTCTGCAATTAAGTGCCCCCATCCCAAGCAGTTTGGTCTTGTCTGTCTGATGTGAGAGAAGCTTACTCAGATATTTGAGCATGTCCAAACTGTTATTGGATCAGTGAAACATTATTTGCTGATGGCATCTCCAAATAACTCTCATTTTGGTGAAAGTAACACAAAATACTTTCACTGTACATGTACCAGCTATCCATGTAAATGTCTTGCCTATGAGGCTTACTTTTGCACATAATTAAAACCATTCCATCCTCATTGCATTGATGCAGAAAAAACTTTCAGATATTTATTGTAATTTCAAAGTACTACTTCAAGCACAACGTTACTCCAAAGTCAACTGTAACAAAATCTCATTTATCCTTCACAGTTCTTCTACCAATCCATATTGGTCTTTAGTCATTCAAACATTGCAATTGCCAAATTTCATGTTGTTTTTTGATGTAAGTGAAGTATAATTTTATCACATTGCACAGTGATATATCTTTGAATTATTAAGTAGTTCCCTAGCTTCAGCTTATGTGCAACACATTTTAATCTTACCACATCAGTGACACAATTTTTATTGGTCCTTGTTTCTTCATCAAGTGCTCAAACTTTATTTGAAGAAAGGTTGCTGAAGACCTGACTCATTAACTCTGATTCCTTTCCACAGATACTGCTGGATCTGCTGAGCTTTACCAGCAATTTCTGTTTTTGTTTCTCAAACCATATTTTTTTATTTAGACAATTCTCTTCCACAAGATTTTACTTTACAACAATTATTTCCCAAAGGCAGGTCATAGAACTCTTTTGTCCATTATGTGTTTCTTCTTCCAGTTCCAGTTCTCACAAATCTTTGGAGATCCTCTGAAGTTCCTAAAATGCTTGTCTCGTTGGTCTTATGGTCTTTTTGGCATTTGGTTCAGCATTTCGGTTTTATCCACTCAAATCCCCGACACTTCAGAATTGCACCACTGTGCCTTCAGATGTGTGATAAATCTCATCTGTCTTCAATACGTTAAGATTATTCTCTCAAAACTGTCTGTGTCACACTTTCATATCTACAGTTTCACACACTGGTTGGCTTCATAATGTCTCTCTGGGATTATAAGTGGAAATCACAGCCTTCAGCACATTTATATAGTGCTCCAAATAGCAATTTTACTTTTCATCAATTTCTTGCACTCTTCTGTTAAATTCATATTTTTCTAAAAGGGACATTCTTGTTTAGTTGACAGCACTGAGAGAATTTTGTTGGAACCCAGCATTATCTTGTCTCTGTGTCCATCCATGCTCTAAAATGACTGTGCAGAGTGAGCATTAGACACTATTTCCTGGATTGTTGTCAGAAATGTAGTTGTCCAACTGAGCTCCAACACAAATGAGTAATTTTTCTAGTCTCACTTGATTGTCTTCCACTTTTCTACATTATTCACACTGCAAATTTTAAGAGCCAGAGGTGTAGTATATTGCACGCATGCTTTAATTCTAACATAACTTTTAAATTTGTGCATGCTACCAAAATCTCTACCACAAAGGACCATAAGGCCATAAGACATAAGAGCAGAAATTAGGCCATTTAGCTTATCGAGTCTACTCCACTATTCAATCATGGCTGATAAGTTTCTCAACCCCATTCTCCTGCTTTCTCCCCATAATATTTGATCCCCTTGACAATCAAAAATCTATCTCTGTCTTAAATATACTCAGTGACCTGGCCTCCACAGCCTTCTATGGCAATAAATTCAATAGATTCAACACTCTCTGGCTGAAAAAATGTCTCCTCATCTAGTGGGCGGCACGGTGGCACAGTGGTTAGCACTGCTGCCTCACAGCGCTTGTAGACCCGGGTTCAATTCCCGACTCAGGCGACTGACTGTGTGGAGTTTGCACGTTCTCCCCGTGTCTGCGTGGGTTTCCTCCGGGTGCTCCGGTTTCCTCCCACAGTCCAAAGATGTGCGGGTCAGGTGAATTGGCCATGCTAAATTGCCCGTAGTGTTAGTAAGGGGTAAATGTAGGGGTATGGGTGGGTTGCGCTTCGGCGGGTCGGTGTGGACTTGTTGGGCCGAAGGGCCTGTTTCCACACTGTAAGTCTAATCTAATCTAATCTTCATTATCAAGGGTCTTCATTAGCTCTAAGGCTGTGCCCACAAAGATGCTTTGAACAATCACTACCATTACTGCTACATATCAAAATCTTTGTCACAAGTAAGGATTGCATGAGTTGTTCAGAAAAAGTATCCACATTATCTTAACTGGAGGTTTGCAGGAGCTCCCCAAGCTTGAGGTTCACCTGGATTGTAGATGCAGGTAATAAAGAAATAAAAGAAAGAAAAGTCATGTCAGATCATATGATGATGATTCACATGCCATAAACAAATAGCAAATATGTGGTTCACATCTAGAACTAGAAGCATAATCTCAGAATTAGGACGGTCAGTTCAGGAGGGAAGTTCCAAAGGACTTCTACACGTAAAGTGCAGCAATGTTTGGAATTTTCCTTCACAAACAGCAATGGATATTGGATTAGTTGTTAATTTTGAATCTGAGATAGATAAATAGATGGACAGATAGAATCCCTACAGTACAGACAGAGGCCATTCAGCCCATTGAGACTGTACCAACTGTCTGAAGAGCAACCCACCCTATACCCTTATTAGTCCACTCAATAGACAGCCTTAGACACAATGGGGTAATTCAATATTAAGAATCCATCTAATCCATCTCTGGGCTGTGGAAGGAAACCAGTCTCATTTGCCAGCACTTGGCCCACATCCCTCTAAATCCTTCCTACTCATATACCCATCCAGTTGCTTTTAAATGTTGTAATTGTAACAGCCTCCACCACTTTCTCTGGCAGTTCATTCCATACATGTACCACCTTTCCCCTCACACCTTATACCTGTGCCCTCTAGTTCTGGACTTCTCCAACCCGATGAAAAGACCTTGTCTATTTACCCTCGGATTTTATAAACCTCTAATAGGCCACCCCTCAGCATTATATGTTCTCATTGTGGAATGAAGTCAAACTCCAGGGTCTAGTCCTAAGCTTTAATTATATCATCATCTTGTCACTTTAAATTGAAGACTATGTTCTCAAATTCATCAAATCAATTAAGTAGCTTTTTGATCCTAAATGAAGCATTAATGTCTGATTTCTGTCCATTCCCTAGATCATGTCAGGCAATAGACCACAGAATAAATATAAAATATTTAGCAAATATGAAATTATACCCTTGTATCAAATTATGTGACCATGTTGGAAAAAATCTGAACATAATGAGATTCCATTATGTTGCTAGTTTTTCACCAGAAACCCTTGTGAAGTCTTTCAGATTAGAGCAATCTAAGCAAGTAATTCCATTAAACAGTAATTATTATTTTATGTACAACAAATGAATTGAATTACTAATTTTAGTATCTGTCTTCAAAATGTAATTGGCTTTGATATTTATGGGTATGTGAAAATGTAACAGGCATGCCTGCCAACCTATGTGAGAATCCAAAACTATGGGGAAGGCAAAAGTCTTGTGTGCCAAGATGCTTCATTTGTTTCCCACTTGGTGGGCAGCTAGACAGAAACGTATTTGGCTGCTGAATGGGAAAGTTAGTACTGAAAGTCAGCAGCAAAAAACCACTGGGGACAGTCAAAATAATCACCATTGCATATGAAACATTACCATCCAACTGTCAATATAGGCTCATGAAGATGCTAAACAGTACTGTGCATAACCTGAAATCTTGGTCTAAGTGTATCCGACAGAATTGTGAGAAAAAAATAAACCAGATGTGATTTTAGCATTTGCTGCAGTTTATTAACTGGATAACTGACACAGGTACTTTCTGAAAAATATAACGAGGAGCTTTCCTGAATAATATATTAGTATGTTTGAGAAACATTTCAATTAGGGACAAAATCATGTATCACGGTTAAGGTAGAAATGACCCTTGAATTTTAGTGCAATAAATTATCTTGATTCCAGCCTTCATAAAAATATGTATTTTTTTCAAAGCTTATATTGACCTTTTCATGCAGCTTTTGAAGAAATCTTAACTATTTTTGCCAAATAGATCTGTTAGTGCATGGTCACTACACTTCATTTCTTTTGTGGTTTATTTTATTTGGGGATATTTTCGACATCTATTTTTAGTCAATTTTTTTCATTGCTTTAGATTATATTTGCATTGTACATTGTTCTATGCCAAGATGAAAGAAGGTAAGTGCATCCAGCCGCTGGTCTTCTGCTGTTTCATCATGTGCAACCAGCCAGGAGGAGGTGAATGTGGCTACCAATCTGGGCTGACTCAGTCAACATTTTTCATTTTATGCTTGTGCAGGAATACTTCCCTCAGATGGATCCTATAATCTGTGGTTCTGTGTATTCTTATATCAATGTAATATGACTTGGCCCCTTTGATTACAGCTTTTAAGGTATTATGTATTTTTTTGTATTTGTATTTTATTTGCGTCATTAATTGAAGTGTGTAAATTATGTCGTGCATGTCTTCTCAGTGACCCAATAAACCAAGGATATGTAGAGGCTTGCAGTATACAGGAGGACATTCAGCCCATTGCACCCTTGCTGGCACTTAGCTAAAAGAATCCAAAACTAATCCCAGTGCTCTGTTGTTAGATCACGCCTAGCAATATTCTCTCCCTTTGCTTCAAATATTTATTTACATTTTCCAAAAGCACTTTAAAAATCATAAATTCTTGTGAGAAAAAGTAAACTTCAAGTTGTAACATGTTAGAGCAAAGCCATCAGCCTTATCTTATCAGAAATATTAGGCCTTCATTAAAATTAATGAGTAGACATTTGGTAGCCATGTTAGAATGCTTTATGTAAATCATTCAGCAGAATCAAAATATCTACCTGCCTGATGTTTGAATTAAAATATAGACAGAGAGAGAGGATTGTTCTCCACTCTTGTAATATGTACATTGCGCAGGCTTTGTTCAACATCACAGGATTATATATGAAAACAGCATTACAATAATTACAGTGAGATGTGGCTCAATTGTATTTTAACAAAAACAATTTTGTTGTACAGTTTTCTTCTACCTTTCAATTGTAACACAGACAGGTATAGTTTGTGGGACAATTAATAGTGTTCTAGCATTTGTACCAGAGGCAAATGCAATTTCCCAAAAATATTTTGTCCTTTGAAATACTTGAGCATTCATTTAAAATAAACGTGATGACGTTTGTTCAACCGTACTTTTCTTGGAGTTGTAATAATTCATTACATTTATTGCTCTTCAATAGCAATTTTTATCAAAATGAAATGGCAATGGAAATAGTTTTAATGAAGATTCAAATTTGTCCCAACAGCACGGAGACGTAGTGGTTAAACAAAATACATTTGTTGAAGATGAATGGTACAGTTGTCTCAATATTGTGATTTCTGGATAGCCTCAGGAGGGGGAGCTGGATATTGTTATAGACTGTTAATTGGTGCTGTACCTGCCATGGGTTCGTAGACTCTTAGCCACAGGGATTTGAGTTTTGAAAATTAAGATAGTATCTTAGAGTAAAATAGAGGTGACTGTCAAATTGCAAGGATAAATTTAGACCAACTTGAATGCTGATGTACAATTTATTTTCAAGAAATCTCAAGTCTAGACATCCTGGCTGCATTCTGACAGTATCTACAATGGTGCTAATATTCTTAATTAGTCAAGATAAAAATAATTATTATAATTTGTACTACTGACACAAAATTAATGTTCTCAGAGCAGGACCAAAGGAGAAAGAGATCTCCAACATCGAGCTTTGCAAAAATATATGTAGTGTAATTTCCATGTTCTCACACAATCAAAAGCATACTGTCAGCTCCAATCAACACTGAATGAATTTGGAACTCATATAAAATACTATTTTAGTAGCATTAGAAGCAGAAAAGAAAGTTGTTTGAGATACCTCAGGAGTACTATCGAAGTGCATATTCTGCCTTGGTGCAGCAACCCAAAGGACAGTTTATAGGCACAGGGCTGAAATACAGAGAAAGGCCATGCCTGGGTATTGTGAAGATAAAACTAGATGATGAAAGACAGAGCCTAGAGACATATACATTCCTTGAAATCAGTCCAGTCAGAAACAACATAGACTGCTCTCACATTGGATTGACGTGAGCTGATTTGTTGTCACAATATATTTTAGTGACTGTAATATGAGAGGGAATTTGAACAGGCAAAAACTGGTGGTTTGGCAGTAGAATGATAGTTAAATTCTGCAGACTGAGTTTGCTCCCTCAGGTAGTGGCAGACATCTACTGCTCTCTGGAAGAAGACCAGTTACTGGACCTGGCATGTATTTATTAACAGTGGATGTAAAATTAACCATTGACCTTGTTCTTTTCTTTCCCTTTGCATTCTTCCAAGACTTCTGCAGAAAAAGGTATCAGGCATATGGCAGATTATTTACAAGGCTGGGAGTTACATAAATTTCTACTGGATGAAAGTGCCCGAAATGAGTTGACACTAATATTGCCTCTCTGGCTGATTTATCACAGATGCTTGGGGCCATTAATTGCTCAAACCTGACAATCCAAGCATCGTGATCACAACCACAGGTTTTCATCAGCAATAAATGGTGTTGCTATGCTAAAGAACAGTGATCTGTAACTGCAAAAAAAAAGTTCATACAGAAGTGCAGAAGTTTTCTTGGAAGCTATCATAATACTTACAAAATATGACAGTCCAAGATATAACATGAGATTCAAGCACAAGATGGCCCAAAGATCATGAAGCAAGGAATTTTTGACATTTTTGTCAGATCATTACAAACACGAAAGGACATTAGGGTGAAACAAGAAAGACACAATATTAACACAGCATTATCCTATGGAGGAAATATTTTGCTTGTTTGATCCTTCTTTCTCTGAGGCTTCCTGCCCCCAAAGACACCCTTTCCACTAGACAGGGCCCATTTGACTTCTCCAGCTATCCTATCTGGTGCCCTACCTCACTGTTGCCATCTGCTGCTGAACATCCCAGCACAAGTGCTTGATCTCCCATGCTCAGTACTGTCTGTCACTACCATCACCTGCTGTTCAAAGGTCCCTGTTTGAGAACTTACTATCTTAGCAACAACACACAGCACACAATCACTGTTTGCTGAGCAGTTACAGTGTTCATTTGCATCCCGATGGCTGAGATGTTTAGGTTCACATTAATGGCAGCATTCATCTTTTGAAACAATATTCTGGACAAATGATAAGAGTTGGAGTGATATCCAGCAATTACTCGAGAGGACATTCTCAGTCCTTTATCTGTGCTGTTACCTTCCAAGGAATCCAGGGTCTGTGGCAGATCACTCATATTGGGTGTTTAGGTCAGTCAGGTCTCCAAGAGTCATATAATTGGTAGCACTTGTTGATTAGTTTCTGCCTCCCAGCAGGTCACCCCTATTCCAGGGTGTACTGCTGTACTGGAAAGACCCCTGGATTCATACCTCCTGGGTCACTCAAAGATTCTACAATGCTATCCAACTCCCTGTCATTAGCACCATCACACACTTACACTTCAAGTTCTACAAAAACCATTAAGTGATTTTCTTGCCTATACGTCATCTGCATAACCTTCTAACATCAACCAAATGCCCTCCCTCTGTGAACCATTTTCTGAGAGTGGCCCCTCACTGTCAGTTCAGAAACATAGGTGTGGACAACTATAACTAGCTACATGATGACTCTGTGGGGTTCAGAGTCCTAGATATCCTGGATCTTACTTTGAATGCTGATATTCCAATTTCAGATGAATATTTTTGTACTTAATTGCAAGATGAGACCTGTCAGTCTTGTGATGTTTACTGTTTTCCTTCTCAGTGCTTCTTCCTCAATCGTCTTGGATGCCCTCTGGAGAACCTGGCTTAGCCTTGTGTGCTACTTGGCTGTACACTCTTTGGTCTAGCCACCCCCATCAGAAGGTGTGGTGAACCTGAGTAGATAGTCCACAAGAATGACTGGATCTCATCCAAAGAAGAGATCATGTGGAGGATAGCCTGTAGATGTACGCTAGGTGTTGTAACTCTGGAAGGTACTCAGGCTGCCTTTGTCTACTCTCAAGAGGAAAGGTGCATTGGCAGCCATGCAGTGTATAGTTAAATCATTTGCACATTCCATTATTCTCTGGTTGATAGTGGGATATCAGCTCTTGACAGTGCTATGGTCCTTATAAATCTCCTGAAGGATTTTGCTTTCAAAGTTGCATCACTGATCACAATGAATTCTACATGAAATGCTGAAATGGGCAAACAAATCACATACAAATATTTTGGGTATGGTTGAGAGCTTTTGATCCTAGGAGGGAATGGTGCGTATGAACTTAATGAAGGCAAACATGAATATGTGAAACTGTTCAATCTTGCTAGGGCTGGGGTTACGAATTGTAAAATCCATTGCAGGGACTTCTAGAGTTCTCACAGTGACCAGTGATCCCTTGCTGAGTTGAAGTTGTTTCCCTGCTTTGGCTAAAGTATAAATTACATGATAACAACAGTAGTTATCGATATCAGCAGGTAATCTGCGCGAATAACACTGTACGCTGGCAAGGGCGGCTATCTTTTCTGTTGCTTGGTGTTCTGCTTGATCATTAACTGCCACTGACACTTGCAGCTATCAGGGATGATGATTTATTTCAGCTCTCTTTCTCATTGTCATGAACTAGACATTAGAGGACTGCACCCTCCTCTCTGATCCTCTTCCAGAACCTCATCACTTTCTATTTGCTTTGGACTCCTTCATCAGCTGGCTCCCAGGATGTTCAGACTTCCAGTTTTGGTGCAGTCTACTGAAGGCCACATCAGTCTACTGAATTTGTCTGAGACTCTCTTTTAAGATTGATGGCAAAGGTGAAACTATACCTTGCTGTGCCTGTCTGGATCTAGTTTTTGGATTTCACTCATAAATAAAATGTTGACACACAGCTAAACAAGGGGCAAACTATTTTTAACCTTTGAACCTATGACAGCACCTAGGCTAAGAAAACTGGCACTGGCTTTCATTATGAAGGGAAGATGGAAATCTGGGTAGCCAAGGAGAGATGGGGAGACAAATTTCTGCTTGAGGGTGCAATAGAAGTCTTCACATGCTGAGGCCCAACTCCTTGTGATACTCTGTGAAATATCACACCTCATAAATCTTTTCCCAAGCAATCCTTCAGTAAATTATGGATTGGACAGCCCACCTGTGCATAGCTTTGCATAAACCTCCCATTGTAACCAGCTAGAACAATGAAATAATGCATTTCCCTGAAAACAATTAATGCTGGAGATCACAGTTAGTGAGGCAGCATCCATGGAGACAGAGCAAGCTAATGTTTCAATTCTAGATGACTCTTCATCAGAGCTGAAGTGGTGTAGAGGGAATGCTAACCCCCCAACACTTCATTTCAGCTCTGATGAAGTAATCTAGACTCAAAATGTCAGCTCTCTCTCCATAAGACCATAACACATTGGAGTGGAAGCAAGGCCATTCAGCCTTTTAATCATGGCTGATGGATGTTTCAATTCCACTTACCCACACTCTCCCTATAGCCCTTAATTCCTTGCGAGATCAAGAATTTATTTCTACCTTGAAGACACCCAATGTCCCAGCCTCCACTGTGCTCTATGGCAATGAATTCCACAGGCCCACCACTCTCTGGCTGAAGAAATGTCATCTCATTTCTGTTCTAAATTGATCCCCTCTAATTTCAAGGCTGTGCCCATGGGTCCTAGTCTTCCCTCTTAATGGAAACAACTTCCCAACGCCCACCTTTTCTAAGCCATGCATTATCTTGTAAGTTTCTAGCAGATCTCCCCTCAACCTTCTAAACTCTAATGAATACAATCCCAGGATCCTCAGCCAATCATCATACTATTCCATGCATCATCCATGTGAATTTCCACTGCACACGCTCCTGTGCCAGAATGTCCTTACTGAGATGTAGGACCCAAAATTGGACAATATTCCACATGGGACCCAGCTAGAGCTTTATAAAGTCTCAGAAGCACATCGCTGCTTTTATATTCCAACCCTCTTGAGATAAATTACAACATTACATTTGCTTTCTTAACCTGCAAGTCAACCTTTAGAGAATCCTTGAGTAGCACTCCCAGGTCCCTTTGTACTTCAGCTTTATGAATTTTCTCACCATTTAGAAAATAGTCCATGTCTATATTCTTTTTACCAAATGCAAGACCTTACATTTGCTCTTGAACCACTCTCCTAAAGTATCTAAATCTTTCTGCAGACTCCCCACCTCCTCAGTACTACCTGCCTGTCCGGCTAACTTCTTATCATCGGCGAACTTCGCCAGAGTGCCCCCAGTCCCTTCATTCAGATTATTAATATATAAAGTGAACAGCTGTGGCCCCAACACTGAACCCTGCAGGACCCCACTTGTCACCAGCTGCCATTCCAAAAAAGACCTTTTTATCACAACTGTCTGCCTTCTGTCAGACAGCCAATCCCCAATCCATGCCATTAGCTCACCTCGAAAACCATGGGCCCTCACCTTACTTAGCAGCCTCCCATGAGACACCTTATCAAAGGCCTTTTGGAAGTCTAGCTAGATGACATCCACTATGTTTCCTGGTCTAACCTATTTGTTACCTCATAGAGTCATAGAGTCATTGAGATGTATAGCACAGAAACAGGCCCTTCGGTCCAACCCATCCATGCCGACCAGATATCTCTTACCTTTTCAAAGAATTCTAACAGGTTTGGCAGTCACAACCTCCCCTTACTAAATCTATGCTGACTTGTTCTAATCTGACCCTGCATGTCCAAGAATTTAGAAATTTCATCCGTAACGATAGATTCTAGAATTTTACCTACAACCGAGGTTGGCTAATCAGCCTATAATTTTCCATCTTTTGTCTTGATCCTTTGTTGAACAAGGAGACTACTTCAGTGATTTACCAGTCATTTGGGACTTTTCCTGACTCCAGTGATTTTTGAAAGATCACAGTCAGCGCCTCCACTATTTCCTCAGCCACCTCTCTCAGAACTCTAGGATGTAGCCAATTGGAGCCAGGAGATTTGTGAATTTTTAGACTTTTTAGCTTTTCTAGCACTTTCTCTTTTGTAATGGCTAGCATACTCTTCCAGCATCAATTTGGAGTGGCCCAATTTCTACTTTTGCCTCTTGTGTGTTTCTTATATACTGAAAGAAACTTTTACTATCATTTCTAATACTGCTGGCTAGCTTACCTTCATATTTGATCCTCTCCTTCCATATTTCTTTCTTTGTTATCCTCTGTTTGTTTATGTAGTCTTCCCAATCTTCTGATTTCTCAGTGCTCTTGGCCACTTTATAGGCTCTCTCTTTTTCTTTGATACATTTCCTGATTTCCCTTGTCAGCCATGGCTGTTTAACCCCTTCCCGGATAATCTTTCTTTTCTTTGGGATAAACCTCAGTACTGTTCTCAATTACACTCAGAAACTCCTGCCATTATTTCTCTACTGTCTTCCCCGCTAGGCTCTGCTTCAAGTCAATTCCCGTCCATTCCTCTCTCATGCCCCTGTAATTACCTTTATTTAACTGTAACATCATTGCATCCAGTTATGCCTTCTCTCTTTCAAACTGCAGACTGAATTTTACCATATTATGACTGCTGCCTCCTAAGTGTTCTCTTACTTTAAGGTCTTTTACAAAGTCTGGCTCTTTACATAGCACTAAGTCCAGAATAGCCTGCTACCTTGAGGAGCTGTTCCAAAAGCCATCCTGTAAGTATTCCATGAATTCCCTTTCTTTGGATCTACCAGCACCATTGTTCACCCAGTCCACCTGCATATTGAAGTCCGCCATGATCACTGTGACCTTGCCTTTCTGACATACCCTCTCTATTTCCTGGTACATCTTGTGTCCCTGGTCCTGACCACTGCTGGGTGGTCTGTACATAACTCCCATTATGGTTTTTTTGCCTTTGTGGTTCCTTGACTTCACCCACACAGAATCCACATCATCTTACCCTATGTCATTCAGTGCCATAGATTTAATCTCATTCTTAACTAACAAGGCAACTCCACTCCCTCTGCCCGTCTCCCTGTCTTTTTAATAAGTTGTAAATCCTTGAACTTTTAACTGCCAGTCTTGAACCCCCTGCAACCACGTCTCTGTGTTACCCACCACATCAAAATCATTTACAATGATTTGTATTGTTAATTCATCTGCTTTGTTATGAATACTACAAGCACTTAGATAACACACCTTAATGCTAATTTTCTTATCCTCATGATTTCCAGCATCTCTAGTAATATATCCTATGTTATCATTCCTTTTTGCTTCATTCCTAGCCTGCCTTGAACTTACACCCTGCACACATGCTAACTTCTTGCTTATCTTTCTACTTGACTCCATACTCCTTGTTGCTTTCCCTTCCCTTCCCCCCCCAACTCACAAGTTTAAAGTCCTAGTGGCCACTCTACTTATCCTTTTAGCCAGAATACTGGTTCCAGATCGGTTCAGGTAGAGACCGTCCCATCGGTACAGATCCTTCCGGTTCCAAAACTGATGCCAATATCCTATGAAATGGACTCCCTCTTTCCCAAACCAATCTCTTAGCTACAAGTTTACTTCCATAATTTTCTTATCCTTATGCCAATTAGCACATGGCTTGGGCAGTAATCCAGAGATTATGACCCTTGAGGACCTGTTCTTCATTTTCCTTCCTAGTGCTTGATAATCCCCTAACAGGTCCTCCTTCCTAGCCTTGCCTATGTTGTTAGTGCCAATGTGGTCCACAACAACTGGATCCTCTCCCTCCCGCTCCAATATCCTTTCAAGCCAGTCAGAGATGTCCTGCACCGTGGCACTGGACAGGTAACACACCGTGCAGGACTCCTGATCTGGCTTGCAAAGGATACAATCTGTTTCTCTAGTAATAGAATCCCCCACAACAGCTACTTGTCTTTTTGCTCCCCCTCTTGAATGGCCTTCTGCACCATGGTGCCGTGGTCAGCTGGCTCACCCTGTCCACAGCCCTTTTCCACATCCGTACAGGGAGCAAAAATCTCATACCTGTTGGACAAGGTCAGGGACTGAGGCTCCTCCACTCCTGAACTCAGAATCCCACTACCTGCCTCAATTATAGTCACGCTAAGTTATCCATGATCATTAACTGAATTTGAATTACTTAATGAACCGTGTTTGACAGCCTCCTGAAACAAAGTATCCAGGTAAGTCTCCACCTCCTGGATGTACCTCTGTGTTTGAAGCTCAGATTTCAGATCATCAATTCTGATCCAGAGTTCTTCCAGCAATCAACACTTGCTGCAGATGTGGTCACTGCCATTCACAATGGAATCAGCCAACTCCCACATCATACAGTCACAGCACATCACCTGTTCATCCATCTCTACTTATTTAATTAATTTATGCAAATTTATGCATCAAATAATTTCTAGTACTTCTATGGTCTTATTCAACTAACCAACTAATAGTAAACTTTTAATCTATCAAATGATACACAAGAAATATAAATTGAAACGTCTTGTGTTAACGATATACGATAGTGATCTCTCTCTATGGATGCTGTCTGACCTACTTTCATCTCCAGCATTGCATGTTTTCAGTACAGATTCCAATATCCGTAGTAATTTGTTCCTACATGCATTTCCTTCTGTGTTTTAGGCTGGGGCCACTACTCTACCACACTGATTGTCTCATTGTCAGGAATGATGCCTTGTACTTTTGTATTGTACATTGTTTGGAAAAGTTGACACATCTCTGGCTTGAGTTTCGAGTTAAACTGCAATTAAAAGACTAAGATAGTGTCTAGGTTTTGCAGGGTCTGCCTGAATGTCAAGCCACAGATAAATACATTGTCCAGATAGATAAGCAGTGAGTGGGAATGAAGGTTGCCAAAGTTTTATCATCCACCAGCCATGAGGATGCTAAGAACATTGTGAAGCCCAAAGGACATTTTCATGCTCAGCACTGTCCCTCACCACTATCCCTGCTGCTGGAGGATCCCTGCTTGAGACTTAGCGTCCTAGCAACTACACACAACACACTGTGTCTGTTTGCTAAGCAGTTACAGGATTCAATTGCACCCTGATTGCTAGGATATTTGGGTCCACATTAATGGTGGCATTTTCTTTTTATAACGTTGTTCTGGGCAAATGATAGGAGTTAAGGTAATATCTGGTTTTTACTAGAAAGGATCTTCTCAGCCTTTTATCTTCTTTTTATTTTCAGGATGCAACGATAAGGGCTAACTCACAGGAGACGAGGATTCCTGCATCAATCTCAGCTCATGGCACTCGTAAGGACCCTCAGTAATCATGTGATCATTAAGTGTTTCATTGGAAAAAGAAATTGGCAAGTTACAGATTAACATCAGGTTCCGTATAGATTTGGATCTACCCCTCAATCAGATAGTTCAAAATATGGGTGTGTGGTGTCCTATACCACATTACACAGTAAAAGGGCCTGCAGGTAGAGAAAAAGGATAAAAAGATAGAAGACAAAAGGCCAAAGTATTTTAAGAGGCTTACATTGTCTGATAAATTGTGTATAGCAGATACACAAACGTTATCCTAATAGCTTAAAGTTTCAGCCACTAACACAGGATGAAGTGTAGAAATGAAACCTTCTGGGTTAATCCTTTACACTAATGTACCACTCCACCCCACCTGCCTTCATACTAAATATGTCTACAGGCACTCATTCACCCAATGACTTCCACCATGCATTGGTGTTCATTATGAAGCTGTAGAAGTCTGACATAATAATTGAAATAATTGGAAACGCTCCTAATCAATAAACTTTCTGTGTTGCTAAGGAGCTCTTAATAACACATCTTTCAAATGCTTGTCTGCACACGCTTGGTGAATGACAGTAGGTTTCCACTAGATTTTGTGCTGCTTCTACATGCACAGCCCATATGGCTTCAGCAGAGATGAAGACAGGTTGCTCAAATCCCTGACTTGAATATTGAGCTTCCTAAGGCCTAAACCTTTGAGATCTTATATATGTGTAGAGTTCTTGGGGATGAAGTTGCATGTCATTTTTTCCGAACCGGGTGGGAGTGCGAACAATGGATGAGCTATGTAGAGTCCCTATTTTGAAATCCTCTTTTAACATTCATACCAAAATGAGTGCCAGCATCACATCTTTCCTACAGTTCTGCTTTCAGGATTGGTGAAGATCATGAATAAAGTGTCTGACATTCTACTTAATATTACAGATGGTTAGTATTCAAAGTCAGCAAGGCTGTGCTAATGGCTTAATAGCAATTTTCAAAAACCTTAATTGAAGTCCTTTGGAGACAGACTTTGTTTCCATGGCAGAAATTCACAAGATTCCCTCTCCAACCAAACCATTAGCATGCAAATTGTACTTTTTCAAATTCTTTGTGACCATTGGGAATTTGCATTGCACATTTATCAGCACCTGAAGGAATTACTGAAACACCTGTAGCACATCCCTTGTCAACAATTGACTCCTGGAATTCAACATGTGTCCAAAGAGCAGAGTTTGGAGAGAATGGTGACCCCTCCCATGCTCACTGCAGAATCAGTACAGCTGACCCTGTCGCCTGCTGAATCTCATTTTAAAGCCACAAATTCTTTGGTGGAAACCCAAATAACTCTCCTCATGGGCCCACTGAAGTATATGTATTTATATTGCACCATTATTATATGCATTATGACGGTGTACCCCAGAAGGAAAATCTTCATCTTCTGCTTTATGTGTTGCATGTGTGAAAGCCCTGGATGACTAATGGTATATGTTTTAGTCATAATAAAGTACTGCTTTTAACAATTGCCACAATCTGACTTTACCTAGTTTAGTCATTGGGGAAATAATGAAGTCAGAATATGTGTTTCACAAATATTTCTACTTTTCCACTAGCCATTTATGTGATTCTTGACTCACCATCTCCATAGCATCCTTCTCTGTATCTATAAATTGGATGATCTGTGATCTTCTCCCTTCCCTTGT
This sequence comes from Hemiscyllium ocellatum, assembly GCF_020745735.1. Lineage (NCBI taxonomy): Eukaryota > Metazoa > Chordata > Chondrichthyes > Orectolobiformes > Hemiscylliidae > Hemiscyllium > Hemiscyllium ocellatum. The sequence continues at coordinate 44,660,047 of NC_083407.1, read as the reverse complement.
GTTCCCCTCTTCGACAATTTATTACCACATGGACCTATATGATCAGCAACAGTTCAAGAATATGGCTCATTAACACCAGCTCAAGGGCCACTGGGCATGGACAACAAGTGCTTGTATTGCAGTTATTATGGAACAGTTGAAATGCCTCAAAACATTCAGAAGATTTTCCAGGTCCTAACTTTTTTCTTATTTTCAAGGTAAATGTAAAGTATTCCATTACAAAAGTAATTTGATTAGTTGAACTATTATATTTAAAGCAAAACACAGTTTATTCATCCACTGTAGATAAAAGAAGGAAAGAAGGAATTGGAATAACTTGACTATTGGAAAACTTAACAGATACAGTAACTACAACTAATTAACTATTCCAACACAGTAAAATCCTACATACACACCCTTGGCAAAAGGCTAATTCAGAAAATAATTTGTCTCACATGCAATTCCAGCCACCTAGGAGGAAAAAAAATCATCAAGAGAAAGTTTTGAGGGAGGGTAGCAGCTGAGTGAGATTTACTGCAGCTTCCAAACCTGCTGGGACTCCATTGACAACTTCTGAAAACTTACACTAAAAATCCTGGTTCTGAGAGCTTGACTACACCAGTTAAGTAAAACACTTTAACTCCCCCTCCCACTCCACCGAGGACATGCAGGTCCTTGGACTCCTCCACCGGCAGAACACAACTACACGACGGCTGGAGGAGGAGCGCCTCATCTTCCGCCTGGGAACCCTCCAACCACAAGGTATGAATTCAGATTTCTCCAGCTTCCTCATTTCCCCTCCCCCCACCTTGTCTCAGTCGGTTCCCTCAACTCAGCACCGCCCTCCTAACCTGCAATCCTCTTCCTGACCTCTCCGCCCCCACCCCACTCCGGCCTATCACCCTCACCTTGACCTCCTTCCACCTATCCCACCTCCATCGCCCCTCCCCCTAGTCCCTCCTCCCTACCTTTTATCTCAGCCTGCTTGGCTCTCTCTCTCTTATTCCTGATGAAGGGCTTATGCTCGAAACGTCGAATTCTCTATTCCTGAGATGCTGCCTAACCTGCTGTGCTTTGACCAGCAACACATTTGCAGCTACACCAGTTAAGGCCAATTTTGTTCTTCCAACTTCAAAAAAAAAGGCCTTGCAAGGTGTTTAGTCCAGTGGATCTGGTGTACTGCTCAATACCTCAGCCTTATAACCTCTCTTCAAAAAAATCCTGGGCACAATTCAACTCTTAAAGCCACAGCATCATCACTCAATGACAATGACAGCCACATTCCACAAAGGGAAAAAAAAACATGTTATAAACCTTTTGAATAGAAGTGAAATGATAGAACATGAAGCACACAGATTGAACACAAAATCAAAAGCTACTATTTAAATGCAGTGACAATACCATATATCTGAGACAGTAATCCATAATAATATATGCATTTTGATTGTATAATGCTTTACGTGAAAATTCATTCTGAAAAATTTGATCTCTTTTACCGTGGTTGAACTTCTCAAATAAAGTAAATTTATCCTTTCTTTGCTGCACAAATCAAGATTTGTAACTTTTACAGCAATTGAAGACACTTATTTTAAAACAGTTCAGAAGCTTTATCCAGTAATGTATAATGCCTTTTTTTGTTCTGGTTGCGAATGTACAGTTACATTTATTTTCTCTATCTTTAATAGGTTCTGCAGTAAATTGGACATCCTGAGACTAGATCTAAATATGGGTTAAGGCAGTTGAAGAGAAATGTGTATCTTCTTGGTTTGAGGTTAGAAGAAATGTCTTTCTTTTGTTTCTTATATGGTTTTGATACTTTGGATCCATTATTCTGTTATGTTGAACACAGTGGGATAACTTTAGTAAGAGACTCCTCGGATGCTGCCTAACCTGCTGTGCTTTTTCAGCACCACTCTAATCTAGACTTTAGTAAGAGACATGCAGGTCCTGATTGTGGAACTAGAAGTGGATATAACTTCGTTTTGTTGGGAGCACATGAAACTCGAATTAAAAGTTTGGAATAACAAAGCCAAAGAATTGTTACAGTGCAGAAGCAGGCTGCCCAGTCCATCGTGTTCTCTAGCCTTCTGAATGAGCATTATGACTTGGTACCCCTTCCCAATAACTCTGAATTTTGCTTAAATACAAATAATAATCTATTTCCCCCTTAAATGCCTCAATTGAACTTGCCTGTAAGGCGCCATCAGGCTGTGCACTCCAGACCCCAACTACTTGCTATGTGGTAGTTTTTTTTCAGGCCATCATGTTTTCTTCTTTTGCAAATTACCTCATTATCTATGCCCTCTTGCTCTTTACCCTTTTACAATAACAATGCAGCAGGTAGGCTATAAGAGACCCTGCAGGACAAACGGGGTGTGGGGGGGGGTCTGTATTATGTTCAAACTGTCCTTTCCATCTGCATGCTCAGTACTTTGTACCACTTCTTGTTGTAATCCTTCATCATCCTCACACATCCCCTCATTCCACCCCCAAAATAAGCTCGCAAAACATAAGGATGCAATGTGGGTCAAAAAGTACTTAAGAATGCAACTAACTTTTATCAAAGCATCTGTTATCTACATATATACTTTACATTCCAAGGCACTTGCATGTCTGAGCTCAAGTTAAGCAATTCAGAAGACATATAGCACAGTTCCCTCAGTGGATCATGCTGCAAGAAAACAGTGCTCAGTAAGATGAAAACTGAGAGCTTTATATCATTATGCTACATGTCCCTTAAAGTATATCATACATTGGTGTAAGATATAATACAAGAAGGTGCAAGTTGAATACCATGCATTGTTAATTTTATCTTGAAGATAAAATTTTATTTATAAAGTTTTACATTAATGAGTGTTCATGGTATACAACTGTATTGAAAATTATGAACCTGCCACAGGAGAATGTACGAAGTTAAAAATCAGACAATACCAGGTTATAGTCCAACAGGTTCATTTGGAAGCACAAGCTTTTGGACCACTGCTCTGAAAGCTAGTGCATCCAAATAAACCTGTTGGACTATAACCTGGTGTTGTGTGATTTTTAACTTTGTACACCCCCGATCAACCACCGACATCTACAAAACAGGAGAATGTGAGATTTGACATGCCAGAAACATGTCACTGACATTTCTTTGCATCTTAACCCACCAGTGGGAAAATATGATTTTATCTTTTACCCAATAAAGTCTCTATACACTACAATTCCCATTCTTGTGGGCCCCATTAAATTCCATACGGTGAGTCACATTTGCTATTTTAAAATGCAGGAATATCTTTGTCAGGCAAGACAGAATGCAAGGGTTATTAATTTCCAGTGACTGGTTAAGATGGATTTCATTTCTTATTCATTGGATTGAAAGATTTTCATCGGTGCTTTGGGAATTGAAGTTCAAAATTCTGTCCATTATTTTATGAAAGCCATAAACCAGTGGCCATCATTTTCAGGTATATTTTTAACTTCATATTGGCTTTTTACTAGTTTTACAGCTGCGACAGAATGAGGTGGGAGTTTGAGTGCAGCAATGGTAAGACTGGGGGTGCAATTTTAGATGTGGAAATGGGGATAGGAGTGCACTGTGAAGCATAATCTGAGTTTACCTGTTTTGAGCTCTTCAAACAAAAACCCAGATTAATCATTATACAGGATGATTCAGTGGTGCAGAAAAGCATAAATGGAAGAGCTGCAGGTGTACCTGTACTAACCGAGTGGGGCTACATGTATGATAAACAGTGAAATCAGCTTGTTATAGACAGACCTAAATAATCCAAAAGCCATAAGAATAGGTCAAAGCCACCCAAGTCAACTACAGATCTCTCAGCATATCCCATTTAAATCCTGAAGAAAAAAAATCTGTGTTGGTCTATGGTTTCTTCTGTGCAAGTCAAAATGAGTTTCCACTGTAGGGCTTTACTGTGTTTTGCATAATGTGTCTCTGTTACAGGGGCAAGCTTGACCACTTTTACCATGGCTGAACTTCTTAGCTAAAGTAAACTTTTCCTTTCTTTGTTGCACAAATCAAAATTTGTAACGTTTGTAGCAATTGGAGATGCTTATTTTAAAAGTGTCCAGAAGCTTTATCCAGTACAATGTATGATTTTTTTTCTGGTTGCTAGTGTGCAGTTACGTTTATTTTCTCTGTCCTTTGCAGTAAATAGGACAACCCAAGGCTAGTTCCAATTGTGAGTTAAGGCAGTTTAAGAAGGTAGAACATTACAGCGCAATACGGGGCCTTCTGTCCTCGATGTTGTACCGACCTGTGAAACCAATCTGAAGCCCATCTAACCTACACTATTCCATTACCATCCATATGTGTATCCAATGACCATTTAAATGCCCTTAATGCTGGCGTTCTACTATTGTTGCAGGCCGGGCATTCCACGCCCTTACTACTCTCTGAGTAAAGAACAAACCTCTCACATCTGTCTATATATATATCACCTTTCAATTTAAAGCTATGTCCCCTCGTGCGAGCCATCCCCATTCGAGGAAAAAAGGCTCTCACTTTCCATCCTATCTAATCCTCTGATTATCTTGTATGTCTCTACTAAGTCACTTCTTAACCTTCTTCTCCCTAATAAAAAAAGCCTCAAATCTCTCAGCCTTTCCTCATAAGACCTCCCCTCCGAATCGGGCAACATCCTGGTAAATCTCCTCTGCACCCTTTCTAATGCTTCCACATCCTTCTTATAATGCGGCAAGCAGAACTGTGGTTGGACCAGAGTTTTGTACAGCTGCAACATGACCTCTTGACTCCAAAACTCAATCCTTCTGCCAATAAAACCTAACACACTGAACACCTTCTTAACAACCCTATCAACTTGGGTGACAACTTTCACGGATCTATGCACATGTTTAAAGAGATCTCTCTGCTCAGCCACACTATCAAGAATCTTACCATTAGCTCAGTACCTTCTATTCATGTTGCGCTTTCCAAAGTGAATCACCTCACGCTTTTCTGTATTAAACTCCATTTGCCATTTCTCAGCCCAGCTCTGCAGCTTATCTATGTCCATCTGTGACCTGCTGCACTATTCACAACTCCACCAACTTTAGTGTCACCAGCAAATTTACTAACCCATCCTTCTACACCCTCATCCAGGTCATTTATAAAAATAATGACCAGCAGTGGCCCCAAAACAGATCCTGTAGTACACTATTAGTAACTGAACTCCAGGATGAACATTTTCCATCAATCACCAGCCTGTGTCTTCTTACAGCTAGCCAATTTCTGATCCAAACTGCTAAATTGCCCTCAATTCCATGCCTCTGGATTTTGTGCAATAGCCTACCTTGGAAATCCTTATCAAATGCTTTACAGAAATCCATATACACCACATCAACCACCTTACACTCATCCACATATTTGGTCACCTTCTCAAAGAGCTCAATGCAGTTTGTGATGCGTGACCTACACTTCACAAAACCTTGTTGACTATCCCTAATCAAATTATTCATTTCTAGATTATTATAAATTCTATCTCTTATAATCCTTTCTAACACTTTACCCACAACCGAAGTAGGCTCATTTATCTATAATTACAGATGCACAACCTTTTATCTGAAATGCTCGGGATCAGATAGTTTTCGGAATTGAGAATTTTTTGAATTTCAGAATAAGTGACAGTTTGATGGTGAAATTTTTAAAAATCTTATCGGAAAAGGAGACTGACTCAGTAAAACGGGCCTTGAGAGAGAATTGAGGCCTACCAATACTGGGCCACGCCCCCACACGTCGCATCTGAGTAACACTAATCAAGCGGGTGTTGACTTGGATTAACCTTTTGCATGCCAAACAAACTTGTTAATGTGTAAAACACTTCACAAAAAAGCCTTCGGACTTTGGAGCTTTTCAGATTTCAGAATTTCAGATAAAGTATTGTCTACTTGTACCAGAGTTATCTCTACTCCCCTTCTTTAACAAGAGGACAACATTTGTTAACCTCCAGTCTTCTGGAACTATTCTTGTAGACAATGACAACACAAAGATCACAGCTAAAGGCTCTGCGATATTCTCCCTAGCTTCCCATAGAATCCTAGGATAAACCCCATTTGGCCCAGGGGTCTTATCTATTTTCACACTTTCCAGAATTAAAAGATATGTGTAGCTTCTTGGTTTGAGGTTAGAAGAAAATATTGAAAATTACTATTGAATGAGGAGCTGCACTTAATGAAGGAGACATTGCTAATAAATGATTTTGGAAAACAGGAAAGTTCAGGGTTTCTTTAACAGCAGCTCACTGATACAAATATCAGCTGAACTCTTTCTATTGCCTTACTTAAAATCATGTTCAATCCAATCCTTCAACAGACAATAGGTAGCATTCATCCAAAGACCGAACATCAATGTTCAGGTCAAATAATATTGCATCATCAGCAGCCACCACAGGAACTGCACAGAAAGCTTTCAAAAAGGTTTGTCACTTTATTTACTTTGATACATGTTTATATAGTAATTATTAGCTTTTATGAGACTGTAATGTGTTAGACCACAAACTATCCTGATGTGTAATTGTATAACTCTTCTTTCACAATTGCTGTGTGAAACCTCTGGAACTTCCTTTTTAACAGCACTGTGGGCGTACCTACAATGCACAGACAGCAGCAGTTCAACAGGGAGTGCACCACCAACTTCTCCAAATCAATTAGGATGGGAAATAAATAACAAATAAACATCCAATCAACATTGTTATTAAAAACTCACCAAAATGTAAGGAGACCAGATTGCACAACATCTGGTTTGTGATTGAAGCTCATATCCAATTATTCTCCCAACCTGCCCAAGATGATAGAGATGGTGAAGTCAATTAAACACGATTTACTTAGGCCATTGGTTTGGAACAAGGATGAACTGCTGTGTCTATGTGGTTTATGGTTGACAAAAAAAAAATGCCAGCATTGAATGCAATAATTGGAACAGTGTGGATTACTTCATACTCTTGGATATTTTGTGGAAATGTTCTGGCTGGCAATTCAATATCGGTGCAAAGAAAAGTGGAAATCTTAACTCTTTCATCCTGGAAGAATCAAGTGGATCAGGAAATAAATTCCAAAGAGTAAACTTACCACTTATTTCCCAGCTCTATTTAACATCATTGCTTGATAAAGTAATTAGGACAATTACCTAAATACTACAACCAATCAGACAAATATTTGTGCCATTTACTAGCACTGTCAACAAAAATGTTTTTTCTAGGCATTTTGGCACCCATTACAGGAGAAGGAAAAGACTGCTTTCCTATAGTTGATTTGCTCCATGAGTATCATCAACTGAGAATCTAGAATGATCTTAGAAGCCATGTTTATTGCTGCTCTTAGAATGTCACTATTCACTATCCATTGAAAAGTGCCACTTTAAGGGATTTATGGTTGTTGTTTAAAAAAAAGATCGACTTGCTGAACTCTAAGCCCCTTCCCCCAACTGATAAATATATGAGAAGCAAGAAAAAAGAATTACTTGATTAGTTTCCTGTAATTTATAGCTCTGGCCATGAGAATGACAGAGACCTTAGAATCCCTACAATATGGAAACAGGCCATTTGGCCCAATAGGTCCTCACCAACCCTCTGAACACCAACCCACCCAGACCCATTCCCTACCCTATTACTCTACATTTACCCTTGAATCATGCACCTAACTTACACATCACTGAACATGATGGGCAATTTAGCATGGCCAATTCACCCAACCTGCACATCTTTGGAATGTGGGAGGAATCCAGAGCACACCCATACAGGCACAGGGAGAACATGGAAACTCCACACAGTCACCCGAGGCTGGAATCAAACCTAGATCCCTGGTGCTTTGAGGCAGCAGTGCTAACCACTGAGCCACATGCTGCCCATACACTCCATAGTTTGCCCAATTGAAAGACGTTGTGAAAAACTGACCACATTATGTCATAATTTGAGTGTTTAACCAGACGCAAATATTTAATTTTTTTTATAAATCTTTAATTTTGAAAGTTTTGGTATTTTTCTTTCAGATCACTGTACTATATCACATATATGTAATATAAAGTACACTATATAACACAAATTACTATATAAACATCAAAGAATATTAAAAAATGTGGAATAGTCCATTAGTTTTTCAATTTATGTATTAAAACACCTTTTGATGTTTTGTCACTTTGATATTTCTGGAGGTTTTATATGATGAATTACAAATATATGATTATTTGTTCAAATGCAAACTTTTCAATGATGCTAAGTAATCTAATCTAATTTAATCTAATACATTTGGACAAGTTTTTCAAAGGAGTTCGTAATTTTTACAGTACAACCTAAAACAAAGCATTTACAAAAACAACATCTGTTCCCTTCTGTCAAAGATTTAGTTGAAGTATCAGCTCAATGTACTGCTATGATGGTCTTCTGTCATGAGACGTTGCCAAATTGTGATCCCTTTCAGGTGTCAAATTTGTAGCGGCGATGCCTGCTCAGGAGGTAATTCTGTCAGAACTGTTGGGGCCCCCGAATAGAACAGCTGCCGTAATGCATTTTCTGTCTTTGCTAATTTTAGGCATGGCCACTTTTTACTGACAAAGTTTTGCAAAAAATAGTAAGGAGCAGCTTTAGTCCAAAATGTGAATTATAATAGTGACACTATTTTAATTTTATTGACAACTGTTCTCTGATTTAAGTAAAAAAAGACCTGGTTTACTTCGAGCACTGAAAGAAAACAGAAGGGGGAATAAATCTGTAAAGATAGGATGGAAATAAGGCCCAGGACATTTGAACTCCTGTGACTGAAGATCTGAACATTGCTAACAATGCCAGTATTTATTGGCCATCCCAAATCATGCTCGACAAGGTACTGGCGAGCTGCCTACTTGAACTACTGCAGTCATTTGGTATGAGTACACCCAAATTGCTATTAGGGAGGGATCATAAAAAAAATGAGGATTTTTTCCAAGTTAGGGTGGTAAGTTCCAATGTCATTGCAGGTGATCTTGGTCAGGGACTCAGAAGGTGCTGTATAAAGAGCTTAGGTAAATTTGTGCAGCATATCTTGTAGATGAGATACACTTCTGCAACTGTGCGTCACTGCTGGAAGGAATCAATGTTTGTGAAGATAGTGTCAATCAAGCAGGCTGCTTTGTTCTGGATGGGGTCAAGCTTCCTGCATGTTGTTCGAACTGCACTCATCCAAGCAAATGGTGATTATTCCATCTCACTCTGGATTTGTGCTTGGCAAATGGTTGACAGACTTTGGGGAGTCAGCAGGTGAGTTATTTCCTAAGGATTCCTAACCTCTGACCTGCTGTTATATCAAGAGTACTTATATGACTCGTCCAGATCAGTCTGGTCAAGCATAAAATCCCTGAATGTTGAAGATGATGCTTACAATCTTTTTTGTTAAAATTGGTCATTGCCCGACACTTGGGTGGTGGAAATGTTACCAGCCACTTGTAAGCCCAAACCTGGTTACTGTCCAGGTCTTGCTGCATAGAGCCACTGACTACTGCAGGATCTGCGGAGTCATAAATTGAGCTGAGAATTGTGCTATCATCATTAGACATACCTATTTCAGACTTTTCTTTGGATTGAAGTCACTGATGAAGCAGTTGGAGATGGTTGGGTATAGGACACCGCTCCAGAAACTCCTGGAGCTATGTTCTGGAGTTGAGATTAGTGGTCTCCAACAACTTGAACCCCTCCAACCTCCCAAACTCCACCTACAACTAATTTTTCTTTCTGCTAGTATGTCTCCAATCTTTGACAGTGATTCCCATTGATTCTGGATTTGCTAGGCCTTCCTTAATGTCACATTTGGTCAAATTCAGCCTTGATGTCAAGGCAGTCACTTTCACCTAATCTCTGGCATTCAATGCTTTCTATTTTTGAGTAGACAAACTCAAACCCAAATTTGTTCTCAATGATATCAGATTCATTGGGAGGAGGAAGATGAGCACAGTGGCAGCTACAATCATAGTCTGTAGAAATGTCCAGCAATGTTAGAAGAAGTTTAATAACCACCTATGTTCTGTAAGAGTAAATGACACATCTTCTGTTTGCTATCTCACACTCACTCTAACTGTTTTACTGCACGCCTCTCCAACAAGGCTCATGGTCTACCACTCTCATTATTGTATGCAATATTTACCTCATTTCCTCTCAACTACCCATATTCCCTCCATACTACTAATCCTGCATGACCTCTGTCTTGCCTACTGTAACTATTGGGACACCGCACCACCTTTTTCCCACTCACATCAGCAGTAACAATTGTGTCAGACACTTTCATCTCATTCAATCCTTCCCACTATCTAATTGAGGGAGCAAGCAGTCCACAGCACGGCTTAGACAATCAAGGTGGATGATAGGGTGCCTGACATCATTTCCACATTTCCTACAAGGAGAAGATCTTGCCTTAGTTACAGACTATCATGAATGGTCCTGTGATATTACTGAGCCCTCCATAGTCTGGACACCAAGTTTGATTCATTGTTAGGTGTTACGCTGCTGTCCTATATTAATGCTGCATTCTTAACATGGACAAATTCTACCCATATTTCACAAATTATTGTCTGTTTTGTCATCTGCAGGCAACAGTAACATCTGCAAAGTTGTTGCCCTGAACAGAATAGCTACTCAAGACATTATCTCTGCCTCCATCTCTAAGGATGAAGCCACACATTTCTCAGAGGAAGTTCTGGAAAAGTTGCCTCCTGAACTCTCCAGCCAGCTCAGATACTGACACATCAATGGATACTTTAGCTAGAATAGAGTCAGGAGCATATCTGATGAGCATATCACTGACACATCTCTGCAGGTGACTGTGAAAGAAATGGCCCAGATATCTAGCATTCAGAGGACTGCTGAAAATCTGCTCAGTCCCAGATAAGAGAAGATCCCACAATGAGGACATTACCAACAACATCCAAATGCACACAGGAGTGGCAAGTAGTTTATTGGAGACACTGGGTGAATTAATTCAATAATTGGAGGAATCCACCAACATAATCAGTTTTATGCTGCCTCTGACATGCCTTTGGTAACTGGCTGCTTTCATGAACAAGTGGGCGATTGGCTTAAAGATCCAGGTCCAGCAAAGTCGATGTCTGCTGGATATGCACTCCATCACTCTAACCAATGGTACTCAGCACCAATGGTAAGGCAACAAGGGGGTGAAGGACTTTGAACTAATTCTAGATGCCCTTCCTTAAAAGGAGAAAGCATGGTGCCAACAGGCACCTAACTGGAGGAATAAAAATATAACCAACCCCAGAAGTCTCCTTTGAGGGCACTGCAGAACCTGGCACTCCACCTCCTCCAGGTCAGTCACCCTCAACCCTGTGGGTGTTCAAGATGAGAAAGGTGAGCTTGCATCTGGGAAGGACTGACTAATCACAAACTTTCTTGGGTTGTCCATGCAAAATTCCAAGGCCAACAGGCTCCACTGTAAAGCAAGTTTCATCTACTTCAGTTGCAGACCCCAGGACAACAATTTGACATGGTGTGAAGAAAGAAAAGATTCAATAATGGCATACAGTTAGCATGGTGAAACTTAACTATAGAAATTTTATCACATTTGCAAATATATGTTAAATTTTCATCATTAGCTCTGTGACCAAATGTTGTATTACCTGCGGCCACGAGAATGAAATTAGAGAGGCTAACCATCCTTAGGGACAGATGTTGTTGTACCTCTAACATTACACTGGATCTTTTTCCCATAGTTCCCATTACAACATTAAATTGTGTCATCACTGAAGGAGGGAGCATTGGATGTTGTAAATGTTTCCATCTTTTTGTAACCTTTAATTTTCATTTTTGTTTGTGTTGTCTTGATCCATGCTACAATACTTCAGGATACTGAAGGTTTTGTTCCATCTGAAGAACATCTTCACATTTCTACTCCAGTACCAGGGGTCAGAGTCCAATACTGCGAGGTAAACCACATAGGAATGAGATGAGGAGAAATTCACTCACTCAGAGTGGTGAGCTTGTGGAATTTACTACCACAGAAAGCTGGCAAGACTGAAACATTGTATGATTTTAAAATGGAGTTGCATTTAGTATTGTGGCTAAGAGAGTCATAGAATATGGGAGGAATAGCAAGAACAGGCTAATGAGTTGGATCAACAGTCATAATCATAATGAATCATGGAATAGGCTGAAAGGGCCTACTTCCCCTCCTATTTTCTCTATTTTTATTTAGCACAATGCTTTGGGTCTCGACGATCCCCATTGATCATTCAATGGCCTTGGAGCATCCTCTGGCTGTTTGGAGCAGAGATTCTGAAATTCAAGCAGCATCCTCTGTTTAGACAAGATTGGTTTGAAGCCCAGCCATAACCTGCAAGGAAATCTGATGTGGAGAAGGCCCTTGTTGGTCCCAATGGAAGAACGGGTTGCACTGGAAATAAGCTAGACAGCGTGACATGGCGATCTGACATCCACTTCTGGACAGAGTATGGTACAACTGCTCCTTTCCTATGGATGTTGAGTGGGTGAAGAGGGTGAAGACACGACTGCCAAGCTGGTTCAGTGTGCTACATGTTTGATGTGGGAGGTCAACGACTCTGGTGTGTCTGGCTCGTATAAGTGTGGAAAGTGTGTGCACGTTCAGCTACTGACAAAGCATATTGCAGCACTGATGAAAGAACTCAAGGACCTTAGGCTCATCTGAGAGAATGAGATCTTTCTGGACAAGACCTTCAGTGAAGTTATTACACTGACCATACCAGAAGAGAGCAGAAGAGAACAGACGATGAGGAAGGCAGAGAAGAGACAGGTGCAAGAGGCCCCGGGGGAAGTACCTGTCAGGAACAAGTTGAATCTTTTGGAAACAGTAGAGACAGATGACACTGCCAGTCCGTGAGGTGGCCAGGTCTGTCAATCAAAAGTTGGCATGGAGGCAGAGCGGAAGAGTCGGACATCGCACAGAGCCGTGGTAATAGCCGTGGTAATAGGGGACTCCATAGTGAAAGGAACTTACCGGGGCTTTTGTGGCAGCAGGCGGGACTTAAGGATGGTGTGTTGCCTTCCTGGTGCCAGGGTTAAAGACATCACAGAGTGCAGGAAATCCTCAAGGGCGAAGGTGAAGAGCCAGAGGTGGTGGTACATGTCGGCACAAATGATGTCGGGAAGAAGAGGAGGAACATACTACAGCGGGACTTCGGAGAACTAGGAAGAAGGCTGAAAAGCAGGACGTCCAGGGTGGTTATCTCCGGTTTGCTTCCAGTTCCTCGGGCTGGTGTGGCCAGAAACAGGGACATAATGGACTTGAACATGTGGCTGGGGAACTGGTGCAGGAAGCAAGGATTTAAATTCTTGGATCACTGGGGTATGTTTTGTGGTAAGCATAAATTATACAAGAGAAATGGTTTGCACCTTAATAGGTTAGAGACCAGCATTCTGGCAGACAGGTTTGCCACTGCAACACAGCTACATTTAAACTAAGTAGTGGTGGTGGGGGGGGGTGGACAAACTGGATGTTTAAGAAGGAAATTGAAGGGAAAGTTAGAACAAGGGAAGTCAAGAAAGACAACAGTATCAATAAAGCAGAAAACTCAAAAATGGATCATGCAGTAAGGTTGAGTGAAATAGGAGTTGATGGGAAAGGTGAGGGCAGTAACAAATTAAAAATACTATATATGAATGCACGAAGCATTAGAAATAAGATGGATGAGCTTGAGGCTCTTTTGGAAATTGGCAGATACGATATTGTGGTGATAACTGAGACGTGGCTTCAAGTGGACAGGGCCTGGGAAATGAATATTCAAGGCTACACGTGGTATTGTAAGGACAGACTGACAGGCAGAGGGGGTGGGGTGGCCATGTTAGTAAGGGATGATATTCAGTCCCTTGCATGGGGGGACCTAGAATCAGGGGATGTAGAGTCAGTATGGATAGAGCTGAGAAATTCTAAGGGTAAAAAGACCCTTTTGGGAGTTATCTACAGGCCCCCAAACAATAGTCTGGATGTCGGATGTAAGTTGAATCAGGAGCTGAAATTGGCCTGTCGCAAAGATGTTACTACAGTTGTTATGGAGGATTTCAACATGCAGGTAGACTGTTAGAATCAGGATGGTATTGGACCTCAAGAAAGAGACTTTGTGGAGTGCCCCCGAGATGGATTCTTAGAACTGCTGGTGCTGGAGCCTATCAGGGATAAGGCAACTCTGGATCTGGTATTGTGCAACGAATCAGAATTGATCAGGGACCTCAAAGTGAAGGAGCCATTGGGAAGTAGCGACCATAATACAATAAGCTTCAATCTGCAATTTGAGAGGGAGAGGGTACAATCGAAAGTGACAATATTTCAGTTGAATAAAGGGAACTATGGAGATATGAGGGACGAGCTGGCCAAAGTTCAATGGTGCAATACCTTAGCAGGGATGACAGTGGAGGAACAATGGCAGAAATTTCTGTGTATAATGCAGAAGATGCAGGATCAGTTCATTCCAAAAAGGAAGAAAGATTCTAGGAGGAGACATGGGTGGCCATGGCTGACGAGGGAAGTCAACAAACATATAAAGTTAAAAGAGAAAAAGTATAACATAGCAAAGATAAGTGGGAAAACGGAAGACTGGGAAGCTTTTAAAGAACAACAGAGGATTACTAAGAAGGAAATACGCAGAGAAAAAATGAGGTACGAAAGTAAACTGGCCAAAAATATAAAGGAGGATAGTAAAAACTTTTTTAGGTATATGAAAGGCAAAAAAATGGTTAAGACTAAAATTGGGCCCTTGAACACAGAAACAGAGGAATATATTACGGGGAACAAAGAAACAGCAGAAGAATTGAATTGGTACTTCAGATCTGTGTTCACTGGGGAAGACACAAGCAATCTCCTTGAGGTAACAGTGGCTGAAGGACCTAAACTGAAGGGAATTTAGATTTGCCAGGAATTGATGTTGGAGAGACTGTTAGGTTTGAAGGTTGATAGGTCCCCGGGGCCTGATGGTCTACATCCCAGGGTACTGAAGGAGTGGCTCGAGAAATCGTGGATGTGTTGGTGATTATTTTCCAGAGTTCGATAGATTTTGGATCAGTTCCTGCGGATTGGAGGGTGGCTAATGTTGTACCACTTTTTAAGAAAGGTGGGAGAGAGAAAGCAGGAAATTAGTTAGACCAGTTAGTCTGACCTCAGCGGTGGGAAAGATGCTGGAGTCTATCATAAAGGATGAAATTACGACACATCTGGATAGTAGTAACAGGATAGGTCAGAGTCAGCATGGATTTATGAAGGGGAAATGTTCAAGAAAGGATCAAGACAAAAGATGGAAAATTATAGGCCAATTAGCCTAAGTTTGGTTGTTGGTAAAATTCTAGAATCCATCATTAAGGATGAGGTTTCTAAATTCTTAGAAGAGCAGAGTCTGATTAGAACAAGTCAACATGGATTTAGTAAGGGGAGATCATGCCTGACAAACCTGTTGGAATTCTTTGAAGAGGTGACAAGTAGGTTAGACCAGGGAAACCCAGTGGATGTGGTCTATCTAGACTTTCAAAAGGCCTTTGATAAGGTGCCACACGGGAGGCTGCTGAGCAAGGTGAGGGCCCATGGTGTTCAAGGTGAGCTACTGGGATGGATTGAGGATTGGCTGTCTGACAGAAGGCAGAGAGTTGGGATAAAAGGTTCTTTTTCGGAATGGTAGCCGGTGACAAGCGGTGTCCCGCAGGGTTCAGTATTGGGGCCGCAGCTGTTCACATTATATATTAATGATCTGGATGAAGGGACTGGGGGAATTCTAGCAAAGTTTGCAGATGATACGAAGCTAGGTGGACAGGGAGGTAGTACTGAGGAAGTGGGGAGACTACAGAAGGATCTAGACAGTTTGGGAGAGTGGTCCAGGAAATGGCTGATGGAATTCAACGTAAGCAAATGCGAGGTCTTGCACTTTGGCAAAAAGAATAAAAGCATAGACTACTTTCTAAACGGTGAGAAAATTCGTCAAGCCCAAGTACAAAGGGATCTGGGAGTGCTAGTCGAGGATTCTCTAAAGGTAAACATGCAGGTTGAGTCCGTGATTAAGCAAGCGAATGCAATGTTGTCTCTTATCTCAAGAGGGTTGGAATATAAAAGCACCATTGTGCTACTGAGACTTTATAAAGCTCTGGTTAGGCCCCATTTGGAGTACTGTGTCCAGTTTTGCTCCCCACACCTCAGGAAGGACATACTGGCACTGGAACGTGTCCAGCGGAGATTCACACAGATGATCCCTGGAATGATAGGTCTAACATATGAGGAACGGCTGAGGATCCTGGGATTGTATTCATTAGAGTTTAGAAGATTAAGGGGAGACTTAATAGAAACTTACAAGATAATACATGGCTTGGAAAAGATGGACGCTAGGAAATTATTTCCATTAGGCGAGGAGACTAGGACCCGTGGACACAGCCTTAGAATTAGAGGGGGTCAATTCAGAACAGAAATGCAGAAACATTTCTTCAGCCAGAGAGGGGTGGGCCTGTGGAATTCATTGCCACAGGGTGCAGTGGAGGCTGGGGCACTAAATGTCTTCAAGGAAGAGATTGATAGGTTCTTGTTGTCTCGAGGAATTAAGGGCTACGGGGAGAACACTGATAAGTGGAGTTGAAATGCCCATCAGCCATGATTGAATAGCGGAGTGGACTCGATGGGCCGAATGGCCTTACTTCCACTCCTATGTCTTATGGTCTTATGGACTAATCTTCTGGAATTTTTTGAGGATGTAACTCTGAAGATGGACGAGGGAGATCCAGTAGCTGTAGCGTACCTGGACTTTCAGAAAGCTTTTGATAAAGTCCCACATAGGAGGTTAGTGAGCAAAATTAGGGCACATGGTATTGGGGGCAAAGTACTAACTTGGATTGAAAGTTGACTGGCTGACAGGACACAAAGAGTAGTGATAAATGGCTCCATTTTGGAATGGCAGGCAGTGACCAGCGGGGTACCGCAGGGATCAGTGCTGGGACTGCAGCTTTTTACAATATATATTAATGATATAGAAGATGGTATTAGTAATAACATTAGCAAATTTGTCGATGATACTAAGCTGGGTGGCAGGGTGAAATGTGATGAGGATGTTAGAAGATTACAGGGTGACCTGGACGGGTTAGGTGAGTGGTCAGATGCATGGCAGATGCAGTTTAATGTGGATAAATGTATGGTTATCCACTTTGGTGGCAAGAACAGGAAGGCAGATTACTACATAAATGGAATCAATTTAGGTAAAGGGGCAGTATAAAGAGATCTGGGTGTTCTTGTATACCAGTCAATGAAAGTAAGCATGCAGGTACAACAGGTAGTGAAGAAGACTAATAGCATGCTGGAGAAAGTGCGGTCTGCAGATGCTGGAGTATCAGAGCTGAAAATGTGTTGCTGGAAAAGCGCAGCAGGTCAGGCAGCATCCAAGGAACAGGAGATTAGACATTTCGGGCATAAACCTGATGAAGGACTTATGCCCGAAACGTCGAATTTCCTGTTCCTTGGATGCTGCCTGACTTGCTGCGCTTTTCCAGCAACACATTTTCAGCTCTAATAGCACGCTGGCCTTCATAACAAGAGGGATTGAGTATAGAAACAGCGAGGTTCTTCACTGCTGTACAGGGCCTTGGTGAGACCACACCTGAAATATTGTGTGCAGTTCTGGTCTCCAAATTTGAGGAAAGACATTCTGACTCTGAGGGAGTGCAGTGTAGGTTCATGAGGTCAATTCCTGGAATGGCAGGACTACCATACGCTGAAAGACTGGAGCGACTGGGCTTGTATATCCTTGACTTTAGAAGACTGAGAGGGGGTCTGATTGAGACATATTAGATTTTTAAAGGAATAGACACTCTGGAGGCAGGAAACATGTTTCTGCTGATGGGTGAGTGCCGAACCAGAGGACACGGCTGAAAAATACAGGGTAGACCATTTAGGACAGAGATGAGGAGAAACTTCTTCACCCAGAGAATGGTGGCTGTGTGGAATGCTCTGCCCCAGAGGGCAGTGGAGGCCCAGTCTCTGGATTCATTTAAGAAAGAGTTGGATAGGGCTCTCAAGGATAGTGGAATCAAGGGTTATGGAGATAAGTCAGGAACAGGATACTGATTAAGGATGATCAGCCATGATCATATTGAATGGTAGTGCAGGCTCGAAGGGCAGAATAGCCGACGCCTGCACCTATTGTCTATTGCATTCAGGCCTTCTTCATACTTCATTGTAGTCATATTAACTGCAGAGAGACCTGATCAGTTGGTATATACACTTCTTACAAAAGGAAGAACAGCACAACTTATTATTTAAGCCAACAGGGAATCAAACTGAGTAAATCAGCATGGTGTTTGAATGAGCTGAAGTTTATGAAAGTTTGAGGATGGAAGACTGGATAACCAACTCCTGTCAGTATTAAAAATTAATAGCTAAAAGATCATTTTTGGTGATAACTAATGAATAATTTTTAAGACCATAAGTAAAAGGTTCAATCACATGATTACACTGTCTTATAAAATCCTGTTCTCAAATTTCTGAACATCTTTCTACTTTGTCTAGCTATCTTGGTTGCTACTCTGTGTGCTGGTGTATGTTCTTTTCTAAAGTAACTATAACTTTAATAGAGCAGTTTCACCATCATTGAATTGGCTACATTGCTTTCTTTCTCCTTTGGTTTTTGAAAAGGTAGTGTGAAAACAAGACTTTTCTGCATTGAAGAAGCATGGCTTAAGGTCATCAAACAAAGTGATAGGAAACTTAGTCCTGTACTTCACAATAGCTTGTACTGAATCTTGGCCATTGCTTTAAGTGTGCCATTAACAGGTTAAGTGAGAGATACTTTGGATTGACAAAGAAAGTCGCTTCTTGCTTTCACTATTTTTGCTGAAATGTGTTCCTTAAGTCTTGAACAGCAAACTGGCCGTTTGGACAGAAGCAGCATAATCCTAAAACAGCTGTAACCAAGAATTAGAAGACCTTTAAACAGCTGAAATAGCACTGCTAAGGCCCAGGCAGGTGTTAAGTGAGCAGATTTATTGAAAAAAGGCAAGTTTGCTAATCAGCGCTATAAGCCTATCCTAAGGGGCTGATGACCATTCCTACCCAGCATCTAGTATAGCAGAAATGGAAGACGGAGATAGAAAACAGGCAGCAGCAGTAGTCAGGCATACTAGTGCCAGACATGGTTGATTCACAGATAGAACCCTCAGAATTTATGGCCAGTGAAGTCTAGGGCCACCAGAATCCCAGCAGTCTATCTTGCAGTTGGCTCGCTCACTTGTTGCTGAAGAAAATCACTTTGAAGAAATGGTAGGTTAGATATCATGTGAAACAAAGGACAATTTCAAAGAAGCAACACTGTGCCAAATCACACTAACGACCATAGAACTATAGATATTTACGACCATTTGAGCTATGATGTCCGTGCCAACTCTTTGCTAAAGCAATCCGTAACAAATCTCAAAACCCTGCTCTCTCCACATGGTTCTGAATTTTTGTCTAGTTCAAATATTTTCCCTTTTCCCTTAAAAACGGTACAGTAATCTCTTCCCCAATGATTCCTGTAGCAGAATATTCCTTACTCCACTCAACCTCTTAAACTTTTGTCGAACGTATCTTCTTACACTCTTTTGGTATGATTCTAAATTGGTGATTCCTCTTCACTGACACCCCAAATGAAAGGAAACATAAACTTTCTTATTTTCATCCTATAAAAAACCCTTCAGAATACTAAAAACATTGAATCCATCTCCTTTTAGATTTTTCTAACTCAATAGCAATCATTAATTATCTCAAATATCCTCATACTCTCATTACTGACATCATCCTGCTGGACCAGTTTTGTATAGTAGCAGTGAATGAAATAAATACATTGCAATTCAGTTGAACATTTTGCTGTGTGTATTTTTCTTACTTATTGAGGTAAAACAGAAAGCTAACCTAAGTCACCACTAGAAAAATGTTGAAGAATTGTGTACAAATGTATAGGTTATGGTCTTAGGGATATGATTATTTGCAACTATTGTTTGAGGCTTTAAGAAAAATTATAACAATGACATAAATTGAAATAACTCAAATATTTGCTTCACAGCTTACTGTTCCTTTTGATGATGTATGAATTTGTGTAATAGTTTTAAAGGTATCTTTCTTTTTAATTAGGCCTTTATAGCTTCAAAATCAGTTTTATTGTACACTGTATTCCTTTCTATTTTAGGAGATAAAATAAAATGTATCAGTATAATGAACATATTCTCAATTTTGAAGAATTCGGACTCCTGAAAGCTTCACAATGCTCAATGTATTTCAGCCTTCACATTTTCTTAGTGGCATTGTTCTTCCTCTGTATGGATAACAAAAGGAAAAAATACATTCAGTTTTACCCCAGGTGCTTCTCATACTGGTATGTACTCGTCAGATCAAATGACGGGTTTCTGTGCTTTCTTGTAATGTAATCAAACATGGGAAATGCTAGTAATGACATTGGATATGGGCTTTCCCACTTGGTCTCTGCTCATCAGACATCCATTCAAGTAACAACTTATCATCATCACACTTCTGAACTTCAAAGCAGATTTAACAATCTTAGAAAAGGGTGCGGATTAGGTATCATGATATTACTAGGAAATCAGGAAAGATTTAAAATAAAGGACAATTCACTTTGCAACAGTTAAGTTTAGCCGATTGGAGATTTATATGATTAGGGGATAAACAATTTCTTCATGGGCAATAATTAGGGTAATTGATTCAAAATTATCAGGAAAAGATCTTGAGTCAAAATATTTTTTTTTCTTCTTGCCTAACACATCAAAAGTTGAAGGTCATGTCAATTCACCAATTCTGTGCTGCTTGCATCCATGAAGACTTCAAATCCTGTGAAAAGTCAGGATATAAGCAATGGTATTTTTTGAATTACTGTATTTAACTGTAAAAGTGCAGATGGCAAAACTGCATATCAATTCTACCTAAGAATAATGATGAGTGCTAACAGTTTCTCCACCATTACAACCACAAGTTCTCGGTCATTGTCTTCATCGTCTACAAATCTAAATGATTTAGCCATTGTATGCTTTTGACTTAACTGCCTCTATAATTATTTTATAACTGAAAATTAATTTTAATGCTAAATCTTTTCTGAATTTTTGAATTCAGGTAATCCATAGTAATTATAATCATGTATATATAACTGTTTTTATTGTGTTTCAAGTTTTCTTATCAAATTAATATAATGGACACATATAATGGACTAATGTCAAGCCATTCCCATTTTTCTTTATACTGGAGGTAGGAAATATTCTGTACATTCTGGCTGACAACATACTTTTCGATTAATTAGTTTATTCACATTGTTCTATTTATATAGTTGATATTTTGTGGTATTTAAATTTGTTAGCAAATTCAGAATTAATAAGTAAATTAGTACTACTTCACATTGACCTTTTTCGAACCCAGGACCTATTTTAGCATTCATAGACCAAAGTAAGTTAATTTTTCAGCATCATCCTTTTGAGTATGGTTACAAAGCACTGAGTGGCTGTCCATAATTATATCATGCAAATGGCATTTGCTTTTGTTCATGCTTTTTCCCTCAGATGGTACTTTCTTTTATCACACTCCCCACACATCTGTGACTCTGAAACAGCACTGAAAAACCCTCCCCTTTTAGTCCCAGAGTTCCTTTTATTATCTGTTCTGACTGTCACATAGACACAGTTAGGATTTTGAACTCACATTGCAATGACATATCCTTGTGACATGGGTTATGTTGCCAGCTGGTATGAACAGGTGTACAGTGAATTTCCTATCAAATGGCAACATGCATTTGGCCATGGACCAAACTGAAAAATGAAAAACCTGTTCATTAAAGTCACCCACAGAAAGTGATTGGGTATTAGCAAACAGAACATACAATGGTATGTGCACTGTATGGCACCAGTGCCTGTTTAGTTCCCCAATGATTACTTGCCTTTTCTTTGTAACACTGAGGTCATAAAGCCATATAAAGCATAATATAATGGAATATAATTTTGTCCTTTTTAATTCAGAAACCAATGTGAAGTAAAACAATTATTAAAATAATCTCAAAAGGATGATATTGAGAAAACATGCTTTGATAATAGTTGAACAACAAAGACATGTATCCTCCAACCCACCGTGGGATCAGGAAATAATCAGTTTGCACTTTCAAACCTTTTATAACTTCAATGCATTTAGATCCTAAATCTAAAGAGCACTAATCTGTGAAGTGCACATTCTAAATTTCAATTTTATATCAGATTAGTTTTGAATGAAGTTGTACTCAGTGCTTGAAAGAATGTTTTGTTAATTTTAATTGTCTTAATTATTTGAAGACGAATGAGCAACTATACAAGAACAGTCATTAATAGCTAACTGAAACATTCATTCATTATTTATGCAAACAAAAAGCACCTTATCCATCTAAGATAAATAACAACAGAGTGACTCCTTTATTCTGTAGAAAGTTATCTTGTACCATTACAAATCTTTCAGTACTCCAGAATGACAAAAAGTAAATGTTACAAGTGTATCACATTTTCTTTCTTAGCTTATGTTTGCACTGGCAACAGGTGAGAATCATAAAGCAGAAACTTAATGATAAGTCCCTAGAGAGTGCTGCTGAACAAAGAGACCTTGGAGTGCAGGTTCATAGCTCCTTGAAAGTGGAGTTGCAGGTAAATAGGATAGTGAAGGCAGCGTTTGGTATACTTTCTTTTATTGGTCAGAGTATTGAGTACAAGAGTTTGGAAGTCATGTTGCAGCTGTACAGAGCATTGGTTAGGCCACTGTTGGACTATTGTGTGCAATTCTGGTCTCTTCCCTGTCGGAAAGATGTTGTGAAACTTGAAAGGGTTTAGAAAAGATTTACAAGGATGTTGCCAGGGTTGGAGGATTTGAGCTATAGGGAAAGGCTGAACAGGCTGGGACTGTTTTCTCCGGAGCGTCGGAGGCTGAGGGATGACGTTATAAAGGTTTATAAGATTATGAGGAGCATGCATAGGATAAATAGACAAAGTTTTTTCCCCGGGGTTGGGGACTCCAGAACTAGAGGGCATAGGTTTGGGGTGAGAGGGGAAAGATATAAAAGAGACCCAAGGGGCAACTTTTTCACACAGAGGATGGTACGTGTATGGAATGAGCTGCCAGAGGAAGTGGTCGAGGTTGGTACATTGCAACATTTAAGAGGCATTTGGATGGGTATATGAATAGGAAGGGCTTGGAGGGATATGGGCCGGGTGCTGGCAGGTGGGACTAGATTGGATTGGGATATCTGGTCGGCATGGACGTGTTGGACCAACGGGTCTGTTACCATGCTGTACATCTCTATGACTCTATGACTCTAAGTCAAAAGTGAATGAAGAGCATTCAGTTCAAATAGCATGCCTCCTAATACCTGAGCTAACCTATTATAGACCCAAATAAACACCTTAAGAACTGCAGATGTTGTAAATCAGAAACAAAAACAGAAGTTGCTGGAAAAGTTCAGAAGGTCTGGCAGCATCTGTGAAGAGAAATCACAGTTCATGTTTCAGGTCCTGAGGAAGGGTCATTTTACCAAAACGTTAACTTTGATTTCTCTTCACAGATGCTGCCAAGCCTGCAGAACTTTTCCATCAACTTATGTTTTTGTTTATGTTTTTGTTTCTATTATAGATACAACTACATATTAAAAAGTAGCTAGTGATATTGGCTGGAATTTGCACCTTCCTAGTGTGGCATAAGAAATAGCAAGAAAATGAAGGAAGATCCAAAGAGAACAATAAAATTGGCTCTCAACATTGAGAGAATTCCTTGAGACTTTCCCCTCAAACCTCAGAGTCTCAGCATTATATTGCTTCTGATACAAGCAACCCAACTTCAAGAAGACACAGTCCCAATGAGCTGTTGGCTGCCATTGGCCTCGATCAGGAGGACTTGGGCCCGAGGCAGCGTCAGACAAATGTCTTGTGCGTTATCTATAACAAATCTTATTTCCATGTATTTGCATCTCAATAAATGCCCTAACTCCCATTACTTCTGTGCCATTTCTAAATCCCCTCTCTTCCCCTGAGAAATTAAATTAGATTAGATTCTCTACAGTGTAGAAACAAGCCCTTCGGCCCAACCAGTCCACACCAACCTTCCGAAGAGTAACCCACCCAGATCCATTTCCCTCTGACTATTGCAATTTAGCATGGCCAATTCACCTGACCGTGGGAGGAAACCGGAACACCTGGAGAAAACCCATGCAGACACCGGGAGTGTGTGCAAACTCCACACAGACAGTCACCCGAGACTGGAATCGAACCTGGCACCCTGGTGCTGTGAGGCAGCAGTGTTAACCACTGAGCCACCATGCTGCCCCAATTTAACAGGACCACCAAGAGGGAGAATGTACAAATCCTCACAGGCAATCATCCAAGGTTGGAATTGAACCTGAGTTCCTGGCGCTGTGAGGCTGCAATGGTAATCACTGAGCCACCATGCCAGCCCAAATTAGCTGGTGCAAATTCCCAATTTGAAAGTCAAAGTAAGTACATGGCAACTTCAAATAGCTGAATACTTGTCCCAGCCATTGTTCAACCATTTCTTCATAACAACGTCACTGCATGCTCCATGGCCACCATCGTCCTTAAGCTTTCATCCATGCATGTAGGTAACAGCAAACCACCTACCTCACCAAATCATTCGGTTTGCTCTCTGACCAAGTGAGTCACTGCTTCAGCCCTGAAACACTTTGAAGCTTAGGGACACCTGTACCTTGCAACCTTCTAGAGGGTCACAGGGACCAGAATCACAGATAGACACTTAGGTAGCTCCTGTGAAAGAGTGTAAACATAAAGTAACTGTGAGTTTCAGATGCCCAAAGAGCAGGATGCAGGTAAGTAAGATGCCACTGCACAGGGTGACAGGAGGCTTGGTAAGCAATGGAGTGTCCAGGGTAAATTGGGGTAAGTGGGAGTTGTCAGTTCCAGGGCTCAGGCTCTGGTTTCATGTGGGGGGAAGGCTGGCAGTGTTGGTTTCTTGGGGGTCCTCACTGCTGCCAGGATCTTTCAGGTTTTCCACCATTAGCACAATATTTTAAGATCAGCACCATTTCAAATATTGCAAATCAATACAAGCCTTTCACAGTTGTAGCGTGTAAAGACCTGCCTGGGGGAGGGGGGGGGGAGCCTCACACGCCAGGGACCCGGGTTCAATTCCCACCTCGGGTGACTGTCCGTGTAGAGTTTGCACGTTCTCCCTGTGCCTGCATGGGTTTCCTCCGGGTGCTCCGGTTTCCTCCATAGTCCAAAGATGTGCAGATCAGGTGAATTGGCCATGCTAAATTGCTCATAGTGTTAGGTGTATTAGTCAGGGGGAATGGGTCTGGGTGGGTTACTCTTCGGAGGGTTGGTGTGGACTTGTTGGGCCAAAGGGCCTGTTTCCACACTGTAAATAATCTAATCTAATTGAAAGGAGCTAGTCAATGGAGGAAAGTGTTACCCTGTTTTTTTGATTGGGTAGGGTTATGGACAGAAGGATGTTCTCTTCCCTCAAGATTTTCAGAGGAGAACACAGCATGAGACCCTGACAGCATTTTCTAAAGTTGCCACCTGGAACAGTGTGCTATTCACAGTCCAGGGGAGCGCCCAAAAATACAACAAGAAGGTAAATGACCATCTTCCTTTTGCCAAGGGAAGGTCCATAGTCTACTCATTGCTAACTCTGTGACTGTATCCACTTGCCAGCTAGGCTCACAGCCAAATATTCTAACTGTTGAATACTGCACCTTCTCTCAATCATTCTCACCTACCCCATTCCCTCTGAGACCACTAGCCCTTCCACCCCTCCACGGATCCTACTCACTCATTTGGGATACTTTGCCCTCTTGCCTGCACTTGCACCGCTATTAACAATGGTGCTGGCCACTTTCATATCACTCAGCCCCTGCTCTATTGTCATTCCAGAAGAACAGCCCAAAGGGGGCAAAGACATTTGTCAGTTCCATCCCAACAGAGAAAGAATCTTTACCTCTGTGGAAGGGACAGCAACTGCTCATCTGGTAGTGCTATAAACCCTCATGTCTCCATAACCAAGTAAGATAAATTTCAAAGTGCTTTCTAACATGCCTAACCTTTTGCTAGTCTTTACAAAGGAAACTACAAAACAGGAACAGGCCCTTCTGCCTATCATGTCCATGCTGACCATGATGCCATTCTAAAGTAATCCCATCTGCTTGTACATCGTCTATATCTCTCTGTTTCCTTTCACAACTCATTATCTGTGTTGCCTTCTACAGATATGAGAGTCATTCTAATCCCTCTGGACATCATACCTACCTTCAGCTCTGTGGAAGCACTGGCAAGGCTGTCCTTTGCACTTTCCACCAGCTCAGATGCTGACATCTCAGTAGGTACTTTAGTTAGATGACTGGGCCTTCATCTGTCCAGGACACATGCAGCATGTCTGGTTCATCTTGCCACAAATACCCCTATGGTCATCTGCCCAAAACTCCTCCATCCAGCTGCAGACCCTCGGTGTAAATATATTATTATCACTATATGTGAACTGCCATTTTAGCTGCAGCTACAGGAATGAAGTTAGAGAGGTTAGACATCATTAACATTGTATTATGTTACAACCCTGGCTGAAGGATGACTATTCTTTCCAATAACACCCATATGGCAAGGAACCTTGTTATTACTGAATGAAGGAATATCAGGCATTGTTAAGGCTGTTCTGAGGAAGGGTCACGTGACCTGAAACATTAACTTTGATATCTCTCCACAGATACTGCCAGACCTCAAACATGTTGAGCTTTTCCAGCAATTTCTACTTTTGTTTCAATATTAAGGCTTCCACCGGTTTGTAACTTTGAGCTTTATTAAAGAGGACAAACAAAGAATGAACAAAACAGTAAGTTGCTTTAGCAGTGGTGATTAATTAGGAGATGCTTGTCTCTGTAGCATTAATACATTTATAGTCAGTGAAAAATGACTTCACCCAACTCAGTTCTATTGAAAATGTTTGACAAAGAAGTCCTGCCTGGGTTGGTATAGCTGACAACACTGCGATGTTGGATGATGGGGGTGATGTTCCTTCTGATGAATGCTGCAGCTCTCAGATCTTTATCATCCATCGCATACCTCATTGTGTCCAGAGGGAATCATGTGAGGACTATACACCAATCCCTGTTAACTCTGTAATACAATGAACCCCCAGACATGAGCAAGCATGGCAACCTCTTACTGGAAGAAGATGTTGCATTGTCTATATGCCAGGTTCCATGACATGGTATTCTGACCCCTACCTCCATACAGAATCTACTGCCCTTCAATTGGAATGTTGAAGCAGAAAACACTGTTTTGTCATAATGTCCTATGGCATATTCAACCAATGGCATCACTGTGTGTTTCTTTGTCTCTGGAAGACAATCTATCAAAGAGAAGCAACTGTTGGTCTTCTTCTTTTCTCTTCACCATAAGGATACCTTTTTTTGGAAACATTGCTATGGGAGGCTGCTCCATATACGCTGGAGGTTGCTGCTGCTCCTGGACTTCTAGATGTATATATTCCTCCATCAAAATCTGTAGATACTCATAGGGCAGTGGCCTCAGAAACTTCTGTGCTCGGATCTAATGGTATCTATTTCAATGAATCTATATGGGGAATATCAGAAGCAAAGTAGTTCCTTAGTAATGTGATCATTCAGTGTTATAACTCACACAAGTAACATTTAATCACCATTCTCTAAACAGTGAGACATGCAGGCATCTAATATGGATGGTTTCGAGATGGATCTTTTCCATAGGAGATCTGAATGAGATGAATGCTGCACGAGCCATGTGGCATACATACAGAAGGAGATTGTAAGTGTGGTAGTAAGATTGAGATCTTCTCCTCCCTACCTCAACTCCCACAAGAAAGGCTGCATTTCATAAAAGATAATGTTGAGAACATTTTATAATCTAATGTATAAGGTAATCAGCTTTGCAGTGTTCAGGCTATGCGATCTGAATGAAGGGCTTTTGCTCGAAACGTCGATTTCGCTGCTCGTTGGATGCTGCCTGAACTGCTGTGCTCTTCCAGCACCACTGATCCAGAATCTGGTTTCCAGCATCAGCATCTGTTACTTGTGTGAGTTATAACACTGAATGATCGCATTACTAAGGAACTACTTTGCTTCTGATAGTCATTGTTTTTACCTATGCGATCTGAAAGTCCATTCATGAATTGTGAACATTAAAGAATCTTTACAGCATACCTGACAATGTCTTTTGCTTCACAGTCATAACTAGGTGTCATTTGCAATGATCAGTGACATGACCAAGATTGCTGGTGGCCAGGAATTTTTGCTGACATAGTTGGTGCGTGTATGAGATTCACATCCAGAAATCTATGATAATCAATGTCCTTTGCCAGTATTGTGCAAATCCCTCATTAATCCCTCTTGAAGGAGTTTACATCACTCACAATTAGAACCTACTGCTCAGAGAGTGAAAGAAAAGCACTTACTGCATCTACCCAATATGCAGCTCCAGCCATTTTTCATTTCTATTGTGCATTTGCAATTTGGATGAAGCTTATAGGTAACACAAGTATCACTCCAAACAGTGAGTTGCAGGCTCATCCTGTCAATCTAGGTGACACCCAAAACTTCATGTTGCTTTCTGCCTTTCAATAGTAAAGACCAGAGCTAAATATTTGTTCATTTAATTCACAATTTCCTATTACGTACAATTCTCACTCACTGGAAAACAACACTCTTTTTACTTACTCCTTTCCTTTTTGAAATATCTGTACAGATATCTCTACCTAGATCACTTCATCACAGAGCAGGATTGACTGGTATGAAAAGTCATAGTTTGAAGATATTAGGAGGAAGGTATAAAGGAGACATCAGAGGTAGGTTCTTTGCGCAGAGAGTTGTGAACGCATGGAATGTGTTGCCAGCTGTGATGGTGAAAGCAGAGTCATTGGGGACATTTAAGCAACTATATTTTACATTAGGATTAAATCTCGGTACAACATCGTGGGCCAAAGGGCCTCTTCTGTGCTGTACTTTTCAATGTTCTATGTTCTATTCTTTAATCTCTTCTCCTTATTGACCTTTTCAGTCATTCTCTGCTGTTTTTTGCATTCTGAGCAATCATCTCATCTGACACTCATTTTTGTGCAGTTATTTCCTTTCTCCTTAGGTTTGATGTTTAACCTAACTTCTTTAGTTAACTACAGAAGAGGGACTCTCCCTTGAGCATATGTCTTTCCAGTAGGGTTTATTTCTTCACCAGTATTCTGAAGTATCCCCTTAAATGCTTGCTATTGTTCTTCATTCATCTTCCCCCTAGACTGGTGTAATGTTCACTTCTGTTAGATCAGATTTTATGCCCAATTAGTGGCTTTTATAAAGGTTTAAAATTTAGTCTTGAACCCAATATTCTCACTTACAAGCTGAATTTAAAATTGAAACATACTGTGATTACTCTGATCTGTGTCTTAACTCTATGGTCGTTAATTAATCTTGTTAAATAAAATCTGCTCTATGGTTGGTTCTAAAACCTGCTGCTCTAAGAAACTATCTATTGATATCAGGTTGAAAGTGTGTATTCACAGCTTTCAAAATCTTTCCTACTTGGGCTTTCTGCACCTCAGTGAGAACCAGGCAGCCATATAACTCATAGCATTCTTTTCCCAACATTGATGCATTCTTCAATGCTCAACTTGTTGTTTCATAATTTTGCCCCTGAGAATGGAAATATTCTGATGGTTCTCATATCTTTATTCATTCCCACAGCAGTCAGGTATGCAGCATTCACATGCAACATTTTGACTCATTCAGGAATTCAAAGTTTCAGACTTTTTTAAAAAAGTCACTCATGGAACATGGAAGTCAGTGGCTGGCCAGCATTTATAGCCCATTCCTAGATGACCTTGAGAAAATACTGGTGAGCTACCTCTTAAATGGCTGCTTCCATTCCTTGCACTGTTGGTAGACTCTCAATTAGGGAGGGAATTCCAAGATTTTATCCCAGCTGAAGGATCAGCAAAATATTTTCTAGTCAGGATGGTGAATGGTTTGGACGTGAACTTACAGGTGGTGGTGGTGTTCCCAAGTGCCACAAGGATCGGTGCTGGGTCCTCTACTTTTTGACATTTACATAAATGATTTCGATGCAAATATAAGAGGTACATTTTGTAAGTTTGCAGATGACATCAAAATTGGAGGTGTAGTGGACAGCAAAGAAGGTTACCTCAGATTACAACAGGATCTTGACCAGATGGGCCAATGGGCTGAGAAGTGGCAGATGGAGTTTAATTCAGATAAATGCGAGGTGTTGCATTTTGGGAAAGCAAATCTTAGCAGGACTTATACACTTAATGGTAAGGTCTTAGGGAGTGTTTCTGAACACAGAGACCTTGGAGTGCAGGTTCACAGCTCCTTTAAGGTGGAGCCGCAGGTAGATAGGATAGTGAAGAAGTTGTTTGGTATGCTTTCTTTTATTGGTCAGAGTATTGAGTACAGGAGTTGGGAGGTCATGTTGCGGCTGTGCAGGACATTGGTTAGGCCACTGTTGGAATATTGTGTGCAATTCTGGTCTCCTTCCAATCGGAAATATGTTGTGAAACTTGAAAGGGTTCAGAAAAGATTTACAAGGATGTTGCCAGGGTTGGAGAAATTGAGCTATAGGGAGAGGCTGGAGGCTGGGGCTGTTTTCCCTGGAGCGTCGGAGGCTGTGGGGGAACCTTATAGAGGTTTATAAAATTATGAGGGGCATGCATAAGATAAATAGGCAAAGTTTTTTTCCTGGGGTTGGGGACTCCAGAACTAGAGGGCATAGGTTTAGGGTGAGAGGGGAAAGATATAAAAGAGACCTAAGGGGCAACGTTTTCACACAGAGGGTGGTACGTGTATGAAATGAGCTGCCTGAAGAAATAGTGGATGCTGGTAAAATTGCAACATTAAAGAGGCATTTGGTTCGGTATATGAATAGGAAGGGTTTGGAGGGATATGGGTCGGGTGCTGGCAAGTGGGACTAGATTGGGTTGGGATATCTGGTCGGCATGGACGGGTTGGACCGAAGGGTCTGTTTCCATGCTGTACATCTCTATGACTCTATGACTCTAAGTGGCTGTGGTTTGGAAGGCGCTGTCTAAGGACCTTTAGTGAATTTCTGCAGTGAACCTTGTAGATTGTATGCACTGCTGCAAAAGAGCATTAGTGATGGAGGGAATTAATATTTTTGGATGTAGTGCCAATCAAGTAGCTGCTTTGTCCTGGATGATGTCAAGCTTCTTGAGTGATGTTAGAGCAGCACTCAACTAAGCATGTAGGGAGTATTCCATTACATTCCTGACTTGTGCCTGGTAGATGATAGCTTTGGGAAGTCAGGAGGTGAGTTACTCACTGTGGTATTCCTAATCTCTAAGCTGCATTTGTAGCCATCACATTCATATATTGTGTCAGTCCGGTTTCTGGTCAATGATAACTCTCAGTATTCAGTGATTGTAATGGAGAAGTGGATATCTTACTGGAGATGGTTATTGCTTGCCATTTGTATAGCATTACTGTTACTTGCCACTTTTCGGCCCAAAGCTGCATATTGTTTAGATCTTGTTGTATTTGGACATGGACTGCTTCAGTATCTGAGGAGTCCTGAATGGTGCTGAACATTGTGTAATCATCAGCAAACTTCTGTCAAGGGCTGTCACTCTCCCATCACCTCTGGAATTCAGCTCTTTTGTCCATATCTGAACCAAGGCTGTAATGAGGGGAGGAACTGAGTGGCCCCAATGGAACCAAACCTGGGCGTCACTGAGCAGATTATTTCTGAATGATTGCTGCTTGATAGTACTGTTGATGACACCTTTCATCACTTTACTAATGATCGAGAGTAGACTGATTGGATCTAGTTGACCACATCAGATTTGTCTTGCTTTTTAGGTAGAGGACATACCTGTGAAATTTTCCAAATTGCTAGGTAGATGCCAGTGTTGTAGCTGTGTTGAAGCATTTTTGCTCGACATGCTACAGTAGTGCTCACAAGACATTTCCAGGGATGTTGATCAGATTTTATGATCCAACCTGGTGGTTGCTAGGCTGTTTCGGAGGGCAATTGAGAGCAACCACATTGCTGTGAATCCAGAATTACATGTAAACCAGAAGAGGCAAGGATGGCATATTTCCTTACGTAAATCAGCTGCCATGGCAGGATTTGACCTGAGTCTCCAGAACATTACCTGAGTTTCTGAATTAATAGTCCAGCAATAATACCACGAGGCCATCACCTCATCAGTGCTCATCACAGTTGGTGTGAGTGACTTTAGGAGCAGTGAGATTTCCAATTAAAGTTAAGAATCAGATTATAAAATCTCCTCTCATACCTGAGGACAAAACACCATAGGTTGGATTATAAACTAAGGATGAGTTCCCTGCCATCGAGTATAGATTTTGATGGTGCACACATCTACGCTTGGCCAGATCTTCCCACTTGATTTATTTGAATGACAAAATTTTACTTCACATAAGGCAGGGTGTCTGTCCTTCTGAAGGAGGTAGTCCCACTTTATGGTGCTGCCAGTCAATTTGAGGATAGCACCTTTGGGAGATTAGTGGCCGTTGCTCAGGAGGAAGTGGACAAGTCCAGGATTTCATCCAGCTGGCTGGAAGGCCCAATGAGGATGGTGGGGTCATGTTGATCATGGCAGTAAAGAAGTTGGACAAGGGGAGGCAAAACTGTGGTATGGGCTACAAATGGCACAGGGAGCTCAAGAAAAAAGCCAACACATACCTCACCATTTAGTGACCAGCACATACGGTCAAACTGTCAGGCTACAAATTGGAGTGCAGGCCACCTGACACTCATTAAATCAGAGTGCTGGTGGAGTGTGATCCTTAGTTAGACATTAATTTCCCACTGAAGAGCTCAATTCGGTGCAGGAGAGCAGCTTACCAGTCATCCTCTCTACTGTCCAGAGAATTCTGGTGCAGTTCATTGAGTCGGCAATGGACTTCCTGACCCTAACCTTGTATTCTATATGTAGTTGGCCCATAAAATTCAGCTCAGTAATTTGGCATAATGAAAATACGATAACTCTTGAACTAAATTATTTCACTGCAAGAAAATGTAGGACTACGAATAAAATGTATTCTTGCCCTCTATCTCAGTTTGGTGGGAACGAAATAGATTATACCCCCTGAATTACTTTTATGTAACTAGGGAGAATAAATGAATCCTTTTCATTTTAGTGAAATTTATGATATATCTTGTGTGACTGATTAGTGAAAACAATGATGATCTTACTTTGTTCATCAATGATAATGCACCATCCACAAATTATGAATTATTCTATACAAAAAACTGGAAAGACTGACCCTTCTACACACAGTTATTCATGTCAAAGATTTGTGAAACAGGTAGATAGCTTTCAACCCTTTCCCCTCCCAGCTCTTCCAATGTACAGCATTTCTCTCAGTGATGGAGTAGATGCTTCTTAACACCATTATGATTAAGCTCGTGGTACTGCTGGAATGACAGATGTAAGATTACCTTTAATAGGTGTCCACTCATGCATGCAAATTGAATTAAGTAATGGGAGTAGAGATTTGTTCCGTAATTAAGATAAAAATTCATGTCAGTTTAAACCCTGGTGTATATTAGTAACATAGTAAAAGCTTCTTTATCTGGTAATAATTTTTTAAATTTAGACACCCTGCATTTGTAAAATAAGAAGTAACCTGTCCAATGCATGCTTTTCTTAACATTTGTTTTTTACATTGATGCTATTTACTTGTTAACCTTTCTTATTCTTATTTTAGTTTGCTTTTTAGAATCAAATGATAACCATATTATAAAACATTGTGAATGAAAATCCTGTTCAAAACAATAGAAAGTAAGGTAAAAACACCATAAAACATTCATAACATTTTATTTTCACATTGAGCCATGTTACATTTTTACAACTAATTTACTAATTCTAGAATCTATGTTTTCTATGCATTTAAGTAATTACTTTGGAGCTAGTTAAATTCCACCTTCTTGACTATCAATTTTGGTAATTATTCTGAATCAACAGTAATATGACTCAGTGGTACAGCAACACACTCACACTTCAGTGTTAGAAGTATGGAGTCTCAAATCAGAGTTGCATTAGAGTGCCATCTTCGTACAGAAAAGTGGGAATGCTATCTGTTTGGAGGTGCTCTCATTCAAATAAGCTGTGCAACTGATTTATCAGTTTACTTAGGGAATGCAAAGGATCACCCAGTATTATTCGAAGAGATGGGATTTTTCCCTGTACACTGTCCATTTCATAACTAAAGCAAGAAACAAGACTGATGTATTTACATCCATCTACAGTCAGAATTGCTGAGTTGATGATTCATTTTGGTCTACTCCCCAGCATCATAGTTGCCAGTCTTCAACTAATTTAATTCCCTGCACTTTATCATGAAATGATTGAAAACATTGCATACAACAAAGGCTATGGGCTCTGAAAACATTCCAATAATAATTCTAAATATTTGTGCATCAGAACTTGTGTTCCACTACACGTCCAATACTGCCATGTACTCAACAATGCAGAAAATTGCCCCAGCATGTCTTGCACACAAAAAAGCAGGACAAATCCAAATCAGCCAGCTACTGCCCTAACAGTATACTTGTAATCAACAGCAGTGGTGGTAGTCAACAGAACTGACAGCAACACCAGTAAAGGAACAATCATCTCATTGATCATCAAGGTAAAAACAATGACTGCAGATGCTGGAAACCAGATTCTGGATCAGCAGCTGCTCGTTGGATGCTGCCTGAACTGCTGTGCTCTTCCAGCACCACTGATCCAGAATCATTGATCATCAGTTTGGTTTTTGGCAGCACCACTCAGATCCTGACCTCATTATAGCCTTGGTCTAAACATGAACAAAAGAGCTGACATCAGAGGAGAGGTTAGAGTGACATCAA
This sequence comes from Hemiscyllium ocellatum, assembly GCF_020745735.1. Taxonomy (NCBI): domain Eukaryota; kingdom Metazoa; phylum Chordata; class Chondrichthyes; order Orectolobiformes; family Hemiscylliidae; genus Hemiscyllium; species Hemiscyllium ocellatum. The sequence goes on along the minus strand of NC_083407.1, from coordinate 44,625,218 downwards.
GCAAGCATACAGCTGAGTAAGATGCAAGCGAATGACACTAGTTAAAGTAATATCTGCCACAAAGGAGGGCAGTTGTGGTTTTTGGAGGTGACTCAACTCAGCTTCAGAACATTTCTGCAGGAGTTCCTCATTGGAATATCCTAGGGACGACCATCTAGGGACAATCAGCTTCACTGAAGGTTCACTGATGATATTACCGAGCATGGCGATGAAATGTCTGAAAACAAACCTTTCAGCTCAGTGAGCAAACTTATAAACTGAATCTGAACCTGAGCTACAAATCTTCTTGAAAACTGCACAACCATTTTTAGCTGCTTCATCAATGACATTCTCTCCAATATAACATCAGAAGTGGGGATGTTTGCAGTCATTGTACAATGTTCATCAACATTTACAACTCCTCATGGGCTGAAACAGCCTACTTGGGCTGATAAGTAACAAGTAACACTTGCCCTGTACAAATGCCAGGCAATGATCATCTCCGACAATAGATACTGGATTAGTGGTGCTGGAAGAGCACAGCAGTTCAGGCAGCATCCAAGGAGCAGCAAAATCGATGTTTCGGGCAAAAGCCCTTCATCAGGAATAAAGGCAGAGAACCTGAAGTGTGGAGAGATAAGCTGGAGGAGGGTGGAGGTGGGGAGAAAGTAGCATAAAGTACAATGGGTGAGTGGGGGAGGAGATGAAGATGATTGGTCAGGGAGGAGAGGGTGGAGTGGATAGGTGGAAAAAGAGATAGGCAGGTAGGACAAGTCTGGACAAGTCATGGGGACAGTGCTGAGCTTGAAGTTTAGAACTAGGGTGAGGTGGGGGAAGGGGAAATGAGGAAACTGTTGAAGTCCACATTGATGCCCTGGGGTTGAAGTGTTCCGAGGCGGAAGATGAGGCGTTCTTCCTCCAGGCGTCTGGTGGTGAGGGAGCAGCGGTGAAGGAGGCCCAGGACCTCCATGTCCTCGGCAGAGTGGGAGGGGGTGTTGAAATGTTGGGCCACAGGGCAATGTGGTTGATTGGTGCGGGTGTCCCGGAGATGTTCCATAAAGCGCTCTGCTAGGAGGCGTCCAGTCTCCCCAATGTAGAGGAGACCGCATCGGGAGCAACAGATACAATAAATGATATTAGTGGATGTGCAGGTAAAACTTTGATGGATGTGGAAGGCTTCTTTAGGGCCTTGGATAGAGGTGACAGAGGAGGTGTGGGCACAGGTTTTACAGTTCCTGCGGTGGCAGGGAAAAGTGCCAGGATGGGAGGGTGGGTTGAAGGGGGGCATGGACCTAACCAGGTAGTCACAGAGGGAACAGTCTTTGCAGAAGGCGGAAAGGGGTGGTGAGGGAAATATATCCCTGTTGGTGGGGTCTTTTTTGGAGGTGGCAGAAATGTCGGCGGATGATTTGGTTTATGCGAAGGGTGGTAGAGTGGAAGGTGAGCACCAGGGGCATTCTGTCCTTGTTACGGTTGTAGGGGTGGGGTCTGAGGGCAGAGGTGCGGGATGTGGATGAGATGTGTTGGAGGGCATCTTTAACCATGTGGGAAGGGAAATTGCAGTCTCCAAAGAAGGAGGCCATCTGGTGTGTTCTGTGGTGGAACATGTCCTCCTGGGAGCAGATACGGCGGAGGCGGAGGAATTGGGAATACGGGATGGCATTTTTGCAAAAGGTAGGGTGGAAGAGGTGTAATCCAGGTAGCTGTGGGAGTAGGTGGCACTGTGTACCACCTACAAGATGCAATGCAGTAACTCACCAAGATTCATTCACAGCACTTTCTAAACACTCAATCTCCACCATCATTAAGGATCAGCACAGCATGGGACACCAACACTGCAAGTTGTTCTTCATCTCACACACTATCCTGACTTGGAACTATATTGCAGTTCCTTCATTGCTGTTGTATCAGAATCCTTGTACTCCCTTCCTAACAGTACTATGGGTGTCCTTGCACCCCAAGCACTGCAATGGGTCAAGAAGGCAGTTCATCACCACTTTCTCAATAGCTATTAGAGGAAACAATAAATGCTGGCTATACAATTGCAACCATGAGTGAATAAAGGAATCTGGTATTTTATCTTATAACTATTTGCAGTATTTTGCTATGTGCAAATTGACTGTCCTGGTTCCCTACATTAAGAAAGCGATAACATTGCAAAAGAAGTTTTATCAGGTACAATGTACTTTAGTATTTTCTGTTAGGTTCTGTAAGACAAGTTTGTTTAAGAGATAAAATCAGAAAAATAGTTATATTCCAGCGTACCTTGCTGGCATATTTTTTCTTCCTGTTTGACAGTAAGATACAAAATTGATCCACCTTTCTAATTGCTTTGGAGCCCATTCTTTCTTCATTCGGGCATTTACATTTATTGTTCTCACTGATCTTTTAGATGAATTTGCACTGACTGAGTGGGTTTTCCTGATAGTTTCTCATGCATGTGCTGACACATTTTCCTCTCTAAAGGCTCGGACATATGTATCTTTTTGTACTTTTGCATGAGGGAAATTGTTTTAAAAGGGTGATTGTGTGGGTGGGAGAGCAGATGATGGCCATACAGTGGAGGTGATGAAAATAATAAAGAAATACAGCTGCTTTTTAAGCTGTATGAGAGCCCACACTTTTACTGTCAATTGTTTGTTGCCCTGATAAAACTATTGTATATCGAGCATTTTCCTTGAACTGCAAAATCTTGTAATATTGATACCAGCACTATTGTTAGGTAAAACATGTTATTTTTCTGTTCCTGCAATGATTAAAGATTAGAAACGTATCGCCAGTTCAGACATGATGTATGATTCAGAGTTGATAGTGTTTCCACACCATAAGTGCTCTTGTTGTCCAAGACTTCCATTTCCCCGACCCCCAATGCCTCATCTTCACCATGGATATCCAATCCCTCTACACCTCCATCCGCCATGACCAGGGCCTCCAAGCCCACCATTGTTTCCTCTCCAAACGTCCCCAACAGTACCCTTCCACCGACACTCTCATTCGTTTGGCCAAACTGGTCCTCACCCTTAACAATTTCTCCTTCGAATCCACCCACTTCCTCCAGACCAAAGGGGTAGCCATGGGCACATGTATGGGCCCCAGCTATGCCTGTCTCTTTGTTGGCTAGTAGAACAGTTGATCTTCTGTAATTACACCGGCACCACTCCCCACCTCTTCCTCCGCTACATTGATGACTGCATTGGCGCCACCTCGTGCTCTCGCGAGGAGGTTGAGCAATTCATCAACTTCACCAACACATTCCACCATGACCTTAAATTTACCTGGACTATCTCTAATACTTCCCTCCCCTTCCTGGACCACTCCATCTCCATTAATGATGACCAACTTGACACTGACATTTTTTACAAACCCACTGACTCCCACAGCTACCTGGATTACACCTCTTCCCACCCTACATCTTGCAAAAATGCCATTCCATATTCTCAATTCCTCCCCTCCGTAACTGCTCCCAGGAGAACCAGTTCCACCACAGAACACACCAGATGGCCTCCTTCTTTAGAGACCGCAATTTCCCTTCCCACGTGGTTAAAGATGCCCTCCAGCGCATCTCATCCATGTACTGCACCTCCGCCCTCAGACCCCAATCCTCCAACCGTAACAAGGACAGAACGCCCCTGGTGCTCATCTTCCACTCTACCAACCTTCGCATAAACCAAATCATCCACCTACATTTCCGCCACCTCCAAAAAGACCCCACCACCAGGGATATATTTCCCTCATCATCCCTTTCTGTCTTCCGCAAAGACCGTTCCCTCCGTGACTACCTGGTCAGGTCCACGCCCCCTACAACCCACCCTCCCATCCTGGCACATTCCCCTGCCACCGCCAGAACTGTAAAACCTGTGCCCACACCTCCTCCGTCACCTCTATCCAAGGCCCTAAAGGAGCCTTCCACATCCATCAAAGTTTTACCTGCACATCCACTAATATCATTTATTGTATCCGTTGCTCCCGATGTGGTCTCCTCTACATTGGGGAGACTGGGCGCCTCCTAGCAGAGTGCTTTAGGGGACATCTCCGGGACACCCGCACCAATCAAACACACCGCCCTGTGGCCCAACATTTCAACTTCCCCTCCCACTCTGCCAAGGACATGGAGGGCCTGGGCCTTCTTCATCGCTGCTCCCTCACCACCCGACGCCTGGAGGAAGAACGCCTCATCTTCTGCCTTGGAAAACTTCAACCCCAGGGCATCAATGTGGACTTCAACAGTTTCCTCATTTCCCCTTCCCTCACCTCACCCTAGTTCCAAACTTCCAGCTCAGCACTGTCCCCATGACTTGTCCGGACTTTTCCACCTATCCACTCCACCCTCTCCTCCCTGACCTATCACCTTCATCCCCTCCCCCACTCACCTATTGTACTCTATGCTACTTTCTCCCCACTCCCACCCTCCTCTAGATTATCTCTCCACACTTCAGGTTCTCTGCCTTTATTCCCGATGAAGGGCTTTTGCCCGAAACGTCGATTTTGCTGCTCCTTGGATGCTGCCTGAACTGCTGTGCTCTTCCAGCACCACTAATCCAGAACCATGGAATGTTACTACTGTGTATCCTATGCCAGTGTGGAAGGATGGAATATGTACTGTATTTTACAGGCATAAAGTTAGCAAATTATATGAGCATGAATAGGATTGAGCTTCTTGAATGTTGTTGCAGCTGCACGCATTCAGACAACTGGACAGTGCTCACTCGCACACAATCTTGTAGCTGTTCATAAATCTTAAGTTGCAATGATTGTTATGCATACATTTTAGTAGAAGCAGCAAACACGAATGGCTAAAGCCATTTTCCTAAGCTCTGCCTAGTCCCAAGCGCAGATGGTGTGCTGTTCAATTACATAACAGTAAAAGAAAATTCAGTGATGTAATCTGCATTTTGACAACTTGTGTGAAATTACTTCAAGAATAACTACAGAAAAGTTATTAGTCAGTTTTTTAAACTTCAAACTGAAGCTATGATTGTAGAAAAATGTTAGCTCTTTGCAAGCATTCAAGGATTCAATGAAATTTGGTTATTCAATTGCAGATAAACAGGCATATCCGAAGGTTTATTCTATATATCCAGAAAATGAGGAGACACAAACTTGCTGGACACCAAAAATGAACTGATACATTGACAGAAAATTGACATTATTTCTAATGTTTAATACAGCCAATCCAATCCAAGTTACATTAACGCTACATTATTCAACCTCTCTATGGTGCCAATAAGAATTAAGGAAACATTGCAACTACATGCTTATATCAAAATGAGAAATATTAGACTTTTTAGCAGCATTAGCATAATATAGCATTTCTTGGTTTAGTGATGATGGGATGGTAGTGGAATACTACACCATTAGAAGAGTCAAAATTCATAATATTGCAATTCAAAATTCAGCAGTGTATGCAGTAACTGGATTGCATGAGGAAGTCATCCAAAAGTAGTATTGGTTTAGGATCAATAAAGGATATAATAATGGTAATGCAGAACTGACGACTGGCTATTCACAACCCACTTGGAGACATATTTGACAAAATGTCTAAGTAATGCACCATTAAATATTGGATGCTTAACAATGACCAGTTCAGTGTATATCTGAAATTCTCCCTTGGGAAATGATATAAAATGAACCTATTACTCACATTTCACTGTTAATTTCTATTCTCTCCTTTAATCATAAATGACTCCAGTTCAGCAAATACATCCGCCAAAGTGGCAGATGCTCAGAGGTGTTGCACAATATGTCACAAACTGGAAACAATAAACCCAATCACATGACTATTTATCATGTCTCTTATCCAATGTAAAGCAAAATTGGAAGGAGCCTGGCCAGTGTATTTCAGTATATGTTCAGCTTTAAAAAAACATTCTTTGAAGGAATTTTTGCAAGTAATTTAAATAAATAAAACTGTTGTTGCAAATTTGACATTGAAACTCAGACAAAATGAATATTAAACAAATATATTGTATTTTAGTGTAACCAGTTTAAATTCCAGTTCAAAGCAGGAAATTGAAAAACAAAATCCTGATACAAGCTAACATTTTGTTAGCTGCACATATTCTAATGCTCAGCATATTATAAATCAATCCACTGCTAAATACCACAAAGAATTGTTACCTGCAGTCGCTTTAATGTAACAAGTCTTTGTTGCATTTTTATTTTTTGGTTGTTCAGTTGTACAATTCATAATTAAATTGATTGTGTTACAAAGAGCTACTAATTGTCTGCTTATATCTGCAATTTATAGAAACCCTGCCACCAAATCTAATTGCATTTAAAGCAATAACATTTCTTAGCAAATCAGTTATCCATTTGTCAGCATTTAAACTTTCATTTGTGTGAAAAGCTAGGTTATGTGCTTGCAGAGTGACACAGCTGGTGGCTGTGTGTATCAGGCTAAAGGCTAACCAAAGTCATTCATCTATCAGTGATAATTTCAGACCATGTCTGCTAATAGGGCATTCTTGCTTGTTCAGGTCCTGTGACAAATGAATATACCAAGTGTGATGACATCAGTTCTAATCATGCTGATAAAAGAACACTTATATTGGACAATACAGAATGATGAATGAGGTACATGTTCATTTACGCATCTCGTTACTTACTTTTCTGTTCATCACTTCACTAAAGCTAAGTCCTACCTATGTTTGGATCATGCTGCTAGATACACCATATGGTATATTTTAAGCTTTCCATTTTTTTAGGGATAGTTAAAAGAGAGAAGTAAAAATAGTTCAGCAACCAAGTTTATGGTTAAACTGACACTAATTCCCAAAGCTGTGAGTCTTCATCCATTGTTGACATTTGGTTAAAATTATAATTTTTGATATGAATTGCTTTAATAGTCTCTCTTTAAGCTTTACAAAATACATAGCTCCATGTGATCATAAATTTTCAACTTTGACACATGCTTCATTTTTTTACACATATGTACTATATTAAATTTTTCACATGGAGTTTACATTTAAAGTGAATGGCCATTAATATAGTACATCTATTTTGTGATAGAAATAGTACTTTAAGAACAACATTTAAGCCAAGCTATAACTTTCAGATTCTTTAATAAAATTCAACTTACTGACATGTTATTTTTTTCACAGAAAGTATTACAAAACAGATTAAGTAGGTGTTTTTATGGTACAGCTGCAAATGTGTTGCTGGTCAAAGCACAGCAGGCCAGGCAGCATCTCAGGAATAGAGAATTCGACGTTTCGAGCATAAGCCCTTCATCAGGAATAAGAGAGAGAGAGCCAAGCCGGCTGAGATAAAAGGTAGGGAGGAGGGACTAGGGGGAGGGGCGATGGAGGTGGGATAGGTGGAAGGAGGTCAAGGTGAGGGTGATAGGCCGGAGTGGGGTGGGGGCGGAGAGGTCAGGAAGAGGATTGCAGGTTAGGAGGGCGGTGCTGAGTTGAGGGAACCGACTGAGACAAGGTGGGGGGAGGGGAAATGAGGAAGCTGGAGAAATCTGAATTCATACCTTGTGGTTGGAGGGTTCCCAGGCGGAAGATGAGGCGCTCCTCCTCCAGCCGTCGTGTAGTTGTGTTCTGCCGGTGGAGGAGTCCAAGGACCTGCATGTCCTCGGTGGAGTGGGAGGGGGAGTTAAAGTGTTGAGCCACGGGGTGATTGGGTTGGTTGGTTCGGGCGGCCCAGAGGTGTTCTCTGAAGCGTTCCGCAAGTAAGCGGCCTGTCTCACCAATATAGAGGAGGCCACATCGGGTGCAGCGGATGCAATAGATGATGTGTGTGGAGGTACAGGTGAACTTGTGGCGGATATGGAAGGATCCCTTGGGGCCTTGGAGGGAAGTGAGTGTGGAGGTGTGGGCGCAAGTTTTACATTTCCTGCGGTTGCAGGGGAAGGTGCCGGGGGTGGAGGTTGGGTTGGTGGGGGGTGTGGATCTGACAAGGGAGTCACGAAGGGAGTGGTCCTTGCGGAACGCTGATAGGGGAGGGGAGGAAAATATATCCTTGGTGGTGGGGTCCGTTTGGAGGTGGCGGAAATGGCGGCGGATAATACGTTGTATGCGCAGGTTGGTGGGGTGGTAGGTGAGAACCAGTGGGGTTCTGTCTTGGTGGCGGTTGGAGGAGCGGGGCTCAAGGGCGGAGGAGCGGGAAGTGGAGGAGATGCGGTGGAGGGCATCGTCGATCACGTCTGGGGGGAATCTGCGGTCCTTGAAGAAGGAGGCCATCTGGGTTGTGCGGTGTTGGAATTGGTCCTCCTGGGAGCAGATGCGGCGGAGACGAAGGAATTGGGAATATGGGATGGCGTTTTTACAGGGGGCAGGGTGGGAGGAGGTGTAGTCCAGGTAGCTGTGGGAGTCAGTCGGTTTATAATAGATGTCTGTGTTGAGTCGGTCGCCCGAGATAGAAATGGAAAGGTCTAGGAAGGGGAGGGAGGAGTCTGAGACAGTCCAGGTGAATTTCAGGTCGGGATGGAAGGTGTTAGTAAAGTTGATGAACTGTTCAACCTCCTCGTGGGAGCACGAGGCAGCGCCGATACAGTCATCGATGTAGCGGAGGAAAAGGTGGGGGGTGGTGCCAGTGTAGTTGCGGAAGATGGACTGTTCCACATATCCTACAAAGAGGCAGGCATAGCTGGGGCCCATGCGGGTGCCCATGGCAACTCCTTTAGTTTGGAGGAAGTGGGAGGATTGAAAAGAGAAGTTATTCAGGGTGAGGACCAGTTCAGTCAGTCGAAGGAGGGTGTCAGTGGAAGGGTACTGGTTAGTGCGGCGGGAAAGGAAGAAGCGGAGGGCTTTGAGTCCTTCGTGATGGGGGATGGAGGTGTACAGGGACTGGATGTCCATAGTGAAAATAAGGCGTTGGGGACCGGGGAAGCGAAAATCCTGGAGGAGGTGGAGGGCGTGGGTGGTGTCCCGAACGTAGGTGGGGAGTTCTTGGACTAAAGGGGACAGGACCGTGTCGAGGTATTGGGAGATGAGTTCGGTGGGGCAGGAGCAGGCTGAGACAATGGGTCGGCCGGGGCAGGCAGGTTTGTGGATTTTGGGCAGGAGGTAGAAACGGGCGGTGCGGGGTTGTGGGACTATGAGGTTGGAGGCGGTGGATGGGAGATCCCCTGAGGTGATGAGGTCCTGGATGGTCTGTGAGATGATGGTTTGGTGGTGGGAGGTGGGGTCGTGGTCAAGGGGGCGATAAGAGGAGGCGTCCGCGAGCTGGCGTTTGGCTTCAGCGGTGTACAGGTCAGTGCGCCAAACTACCACCGCGCCTCCCTTGTCTGCGGGTTTGATGGTGGGGTTGGGATTGGAGCGGAGGGAGTGGAGGGCTGCACGTTCTGAGGGTGAGAGGTTGGAGTGGGTGAGAGGGGTGGACAGGTTGAGTCGGTTGATGTCACGGCGGCAGTTGGCTATAAAGAGGTCGAGGGCGGGTAGGAGGCCTGCACGGGGTGTCCAGGTGGATGGGGTGTGTTGGAGGCGGGAGAAGGGGTCGTCAGAGGGTGGGCGGGAGTCTTGGTTGTGAAAGTAGGCACGGAGGCGAAGGCGGCGGAAGAATTGTTCAATATCTCGCCGCGTGTTGAACTCATTAATCCGAGGGCGTAGGGGAACGAAGGTGAGGCCCCTGCTGAGGACTGATCTTTCATCCTCAGAGAGGGGGAGATCTGGAGGGATGGTGAAAATCCGGCAAGGCTGGGAGCTAGGACCTGGTGTGGGACTGGAGCTGGAGCTGGAGCTGGGGGCGGGGACAGAGATCGAAGTAGGGGCGGAGTTAGACGTGGTGACGTTGCTCGACGTGGGGGCGGGGTCATGCGTCGTGACGGAAATAAGCGTGGGGGTGGGGTTACGTGAAGCGACGGGAGATGGCGTGGGGGCGGGGTTATGGGCGGGGTTATGGGTAGTGACGAAAGACGGCGTGGGGGCGGGGAAACCTGAGGATTTGTGCTCCTGCAGGTTAGTGATGTCAGTGGGGGCGGAAGTGGCTGCGTCGACGGCAACCGGAGGGGCGGAAATGGTTGCGGCGACGGAGGAGTGGTGGTCATTCCCGGTGGCCGCGTGGGTCGCGGGTCCGTCGGCGATTGTGGAAGCGGTTGTGTGTGTGGTGGTCACCGGGGCAGTTGTAGGGGCGGCGATCGCGGGGGCTCCGAGGTCGGTGGGGGCGGAAGTGACGTCACGGTCGGCGGCGGCCTTTGGTGCCGCGGGCGCTGTGGAGGCCACATGTGTAATGGCGTCCGACAGGCCTGTGGAAGATTCTGGAATAGTTGAGGGGCCACGAGTGTGGGGGTAAGTACATGAAAGTTTTTGGTACTTACTGTCTTTAATCTCTGATAGGGCTAGGAAGAACTGTTTGTTGAGTTTGTGGATTCTTCTGTAGATGAAGAACAGCAGGGGTCCTTTGCAGGTCTGTGAGAGTGCTGTCCTGAGCTGGGGTAGGGCTGATTGCAGAGAGTGTAAGTGGCGACGCATGGCTGCAAGGGTGGAGCGGAGGATCCGGAGGGAGGTCTGTTGCTGGAGGCTTCGGATTTGTTGTAGGTACAGGTTGTCCTGGTTGGGTCCAAATTTTGTTGGTTGGAATGTAGTTCGGAGTCCGTGTGGGATCAGTCGGTTCCTTAGGCAGGTGCTGAGGAAGGAGATGTGGCTGTGGTAACGGGTCTGTTTGAGAACGTGGCTGAAGAGCTTCTGTGCAGAGGAGATGACCTGGGGGGTGCAGTGAGGGAGGGACTCACTGAAATCCTTGTAGAGGGAGGAAGAGAGCTTCTTCAAGGAAGGCATCCTTGTAAGAGGATTCGCAGTAGGTTAAAATCTTCGAGTAAAAAATGAGGTTAAAATCTTCGAGTAAAAAATGAGGGTTAAAATCTTCGAGTAAAAAATGAGGTTAAAATCTTCGAGTAAAAAATGAGGTTAAAATCTTCGAGTAAAAAATGAGGTTTTTTACTCGAAGACCTCATTTTTTACTCGAAGTTTTTATGGTACAGCATATTCACCCAATTTTTAAAAAATGAAGGTACTTAATGTATTAATAACTACATTTAATGTTGTTTTTCAATAGTTTAGCTTTGATAAATCTATAAATCACTGAATACAATATTTTTGTTGAAACCTTTAACTCATTTTCTGGTTTAAACAGATGGGAGCTAAGGGATGTATATAGGAGACAAGCTGACAAAGATGTAATTCAGGCAGAGTTGTGTATATGTAATGAAGTTTAGTAAAAGGAATGCTATGAAGTCTTTGATAGAACTGAAGGGTGAAATATGCAGTATAAGCTATTAGAAAACATCCAGTTGATTTAGGAAGACCCATTGATATGATGAAACATTACATATTCCTGAATTTATGTCATTGTATGAATATTAAGTGTAGTTTTTGAATTAAGTACATTTAATCGTAAATGGTTTTATGTTATTATGAAATAAAGCAGTTTATTGATTTGACTCACTCATCTGCTTTTAGAGAGCCTAAGAATTTATTATAGACACTATAAGTCACAAAAGGGATACTATTGTTATGTGTCAATAATAAGTAGTCAATTCTCTCAAAGATAAGGTGCTCAGATAGAATGCAGGAGCAACCAGTGCCTATGAAACTGACAATGTTGCCAACCAAAGGGACCAGGGTGCAGGTGCATAGTTTCACTTTCAAACAACATACTTTCACTTTTAAAGGCTGAAGGATGATTTTATGGAAGTTTATAAAATCATGTGGGGCATGGATAGGGTGAATAGCCCATGTCTATTTCCAAGGGTAGGGGAGTCCAAAACTAGAGGGTATAGGTTTAAGGTGAGAAAGGAAAGATTTATAAAAAACTTGAAGGGCAACATTTTCACGCAGATGTGGCCCGTGTATGGCATGAGCTGCCATAGGAAGTGGTGGAGGCGGGTATAATTGTGTCATTTAAAAGACATCTAGATGGGTAAATGAATAGGAAGGGTTTAGAGAGATATAGGTCATCTGCTGTGAATTGTGACTAGATTTGTTTAGGTTATCTGATCAGCATGGACAAGTTGGACCAAAAGTTTTATTTTCGTGCTGTATTACTCTATGTATATCCTATATGTATGTCAAGAGGATAACCTGTTTGGCTGTGTAGGAAACTTATTTACAAGAGTTTTGTACAAACTCGATAAATAAACATTAGTGGGACATTCAGTCCTTCGAGCCTGTTCTGCCATTCAGTTAGTTAAAAATTATGCAACACCAGGTTATTGGTTTATTTGGAAGTACAAGCTTTTAGAGTGCTGCTCCTTCATCTGGCAGCTTTGTCCATCCCTGTCCAACACTGGCATTGCCATTCAATTATTTCATAGCTAATCTAATTTTAAACTCAACTTTACATTCCTGCATACCCCTGTTAGTCTCTCATCCCTTGGTAATCACAAATCTATCTACTTCTGCTCTAAAATATTTAAAAAGTCTGCATTCACTGCCTTTCAAGGAAGGGAATTTCAAAGGCACAGAACTCTCAGAGAGAAACAAATGTTTACTCATCTCAGTTTTAAATGGGTGCCCCTTTATTTTTAAATTAAGACCCCTAGTTTTAGATTAACCACAATAGGATAGCTGGTTTCAACATCCACCCAGCCAAGTCCCCTTCGGATCTTATATGTTTCAATCAAGTCATACTGATGCTTCTAATCTCCAGAGGAAGCAGACCTGGTATGTCCAGCCTTTCCTCTCGTAAAATGTCAACTCCATGTTTTGAGTTCTACCTTCCATATCCCCCCACATTTGGAGGTAGTCCTAATGGTGGGTCCAGGCCTGAAACGTCGACTTTCCTGCTCCTACAATGCTGCCTTACCTGCTGTCCCTTTACAGCTCCACATTTTATCCACTCTCTCTATAGTTTATTTACTTTTTTCAAACAAAGGATGGTTGAATACAACATTTTTCTTGTTGTACAACTAATGACCTACTGAAATTGCATTATCTTGTACAAAACATTATGTATACCAAGTCTAAGAAATGAAAAGGTGTTTTCAAATGCAATTGTTTCTAATGAATATGCTGCTATCTACAAACTTGAGTTTGTATTTTCACAATCAGTTCAATAAGGTGGATGATCATGATCTGAATAGATCACTGAGAAAGGAAGTGTATCCTCATATATCACTTTCAACTGGTCTACTGGCTAAAAAAGTGAATTGCATTCAATTTAGTACAGAGGAGCCTTGATTATCCAAAGGCCACAGGTGAGGAGTACTTTGTTCAGTTAATCAAATGTCGGACAGTCGATGCCAGATAACATAGCTAGCCACGCAACGGGACCTTGCAATCTTGTTTAGATAATCAGAAATTCAGTTAGTCAAATGCCAGATAATTGAGGTTCCTCCGTATTGTCGTCCAACAGAGAAGTATAGGTTCCAAGCAAATACTTGGTCTGCTTTGCCCCGACAGAAATGATGCAAATCAATTTTCAGGATCTAGCTGAACCTTATCTTGAACTTCAAATCATGGTCCCTTGTATCTGTCCTCTTGTCAGAGTACGTTTTTGTTTTACCTTGCCACTTTGCCACTTCTGCTTCCACACTGGCTTTCTCATTGGATGGCAGTGACAGCTTAAGAACGGTCAATGGTATGTAAATATTATAACCTAACCTAAGTTCTACAAACACCTTTCTGGTAAGAGTGAATTATATGGGAAAAGTAGGATATGAATAAATTTGTCAAATATTTTTCCCTCCAATATAGCAGTTCCTACACTTTTCTTTATCACCCATTTAAAATAATTTGATTGCAGATTATATCACAATATAGATGATGATAAATTTTAAAGCTTGCTCAAAACCCTGTGAACCAACTAAAAATCTGTGGTCCGTTGCCTGTAGTGATAGCCTCTGGCAAATTGTATTTTGTGAATAATATGTCTAGAATGCCAATGATTATGTGGTGGTCATGAATGCCCTTTTAGTGATTTCTGACCATTTGTTCTGCACATCATGAACTACAAACAAAGCATACCAATTCCAAAGGGCTGCTTGCACTTCTCTAGAAATATCAACCTGAGATGATAACTTTGGATTTGTTAGCTATGGATTCAATGGTTGAAATGTGGGATGAGATGAAATGCACATTGTTGTAGTACTTTCGTACTACTGCTCAAGTTCCATAAGCAATATTATTGTCACCAAACAATGCAAATTCATAGCATACTCTGTGTATTATATTGTTGTTCTTATGCAGTCAGTTAGCTTATCCCAGATACAGTTTGTTTCTTTACTAATTAACTTGGGCTTGTGACACAGGCCCAATTCTTCCTACATATCGCAGGTCTCTTGGTTTTTAGGTCCTGACTCACGTTTTGCACTATGCTGTTGCTAATACTACCTTCAACTTCTTTCACATAAGATTTTGAGCAGTGCCTTCCAAAGACACTTCTCAATATCTCTATACTTCGACTGTAATTGTGGTAAAAGTTAATAGTACTGATGAACAATGCCAACTCTTTCACTTAAGATCGCATTAGATTAGATTAGATTACGTACAGTGTGGAAACAGGCCCTTCGGCCCAACAAGTCCACACCGACCCGCCGAAGCGCAACCCACCCATACCCCTACATTTACCCCTTACCTAACACTACGGGCAATTTAGCATGGCCAATTCACCTGACCCGCACATCTTTGGACTGTGGGAGGAAACCGGAGCACCCGGAGGAAACCCACGCAGACACGGGGAGAACGTACAAACTCCACACAGTCTGTCGTCTGAGTCGGGAAATGAACCCGGGTAAGTATTGTAAGTATATGAACAATCTTGACATTGTCCTATGTAGATTTTACCCAGCTGCTGACACTCTGGGTCTGCAAATGTGCATTTGTCCTTGATAAGCACTGAATTGTACTGTGTGAGTTGAGTAAGCAAAACTTAAAGCATTCTGATTTGTCTCTGAACAATGACATCAAGTTAGTTGAGTGCTCTTACAAAGTCTGACTCGAATGAAGAAATGATCTTTAGAATGTGTTAGGTGTTGAAATTAGCCCTTAGGGCACTCTTCAATACTGAAACAAGATCATGAGTACCAAAAGCTGTAAAGTATTGTCTTTGTTCTACTGGTGTTATCTGAAGATAGTTTGTCACATGTCAAACTTCATTAAGACTGTGGATTCATGAAATGATGTTTTTAATTTGTTGATTGTAGGAACTGGATATTTGTTTCAATGGATGACTTTATTGACCATCTTAAGGTTGTTGCAGAATATGATAACATTCTTGCATTATTCAATGATTTGATATGATATTCATGATGATGAGTTGATTTGAGCAACAATATGATCTGTTTCTAGTAGTTTCAACTCCTGCGACACTTCAGAATGAATTATAAATAGTGACTACTTCAAATTTTGGTGGAATGGATGTGTTAATAATAGCATGAATAAGATAGCACATCTTGATTTTCCAAAACTGGTAGATAAGCAAGGGTATCAGCAGGTAAAATCCATGACATTGATCACTTTAATGTGTGCTCTGATGTGATATTCAATTTTTATGCCATGCTTATTGAGTATATGTTAATCTAGGAAAATGTTTAGAAGCGGATGGAACTACAATTTTTCCCCAAGCTATAGTAATATAGTCTCTGGTAGATGAACAAAAGCTGTTGTAGCAGTGAAAGAAAATGGTAAAAACATAGTACTGGTGGAGCTTGTCACTTAATATAATTGTGTTTATGCCAATTGATGAGAAGTAACACTAAAATTCATAGAACCTCAACTTAGCATTCCTGAAGATGATCTGGTACTTTATCTTCCATGATGATGTACACATACCATGCCTCACTCTCAGGAAGAAATATTGATTCACTCCTTTTTTTGACAATCTACAAATTTTTGCATGTCATACACGTCTTACACATTTATTTTCTCAAAATGGACATGGTGTTGGGAATTGATTGGCATGTCCTCAATCAGGGTACACATTTGAGAGCATATGATCATAATGTACACCTTGGCAACTCTGGGGAAATGTGTATTGTTTGATTATGTCACAATGATGGAGCATGTGCTGATACGAGTGCTAAGATGTCTGCCCATAATCTGGCTGGGGAAGCTGTTTCAGCAACCTTGGTTCAGAGAGTGCATTTCTGTGATTCACCTTCACATTTGACTTAGCAGGTTTGGTTTGAATAGACAAGGTCATGACTAGATCCAAAGTAAAGTCTTCATTCTTTATGAGAAGACATTTCTCTTTTTGTGGAATTGAAGTCTTTCAATTAATTGCTCATTAATTATTGCATTGGTTAATGTGTTAAATTTACACTTAAGAGTCAACTGCTGCAACATTGACATACACTGTTTAAAGTGCTTAACATTTCATTGAGAGTGCTGGTGGATTTTTTTTATCATTTTAATTAGCTCAATTTAGTTGGCCTGGAGTATTTTCTTGAGCACTTAATGTTGCATCAAATGTAAATGTTTCTTCAGTGAACTACTGTCTATTTGCGAGAATTAACTCTAGGCAACAGTGTATAAATGTATCTTCTTTTGGATTGTTTTTCATTCCAGTTTTATTCTCTGTAACTAGTAAGTCTTGAAGCCTAAGATCTTCATGGTATGGGTGGTTCTCTCAGCAAAGAAGGAAGAAATGCTGGAGTCAATAGACTTAAGTTCTTCTCTATCATCCTCTTACACTCTTTGTGGTATATTTTATACTTCAAATCTATGCAGAGGTGTCAGTATATATGGTCATGTAATGCATATACAATTCTTTTAGTTGTCTTTTTCTATGCTTTCAACTCTTTCTTGAGCTCTTTCTTCAGCTAGTTTACTTCTCTGAGTCCAAACGCAGGCTTAGGCAATCAAGTACAGTATGTATCGATCACATGCAGATCCAAATAATGGAACACAGAGCAATTTATCATAGTGACGCCAATTTTCCTAGAACTAGACATGAATTTTGATGTCACTGCTGCTAGCAGTCCAGGAACACACTATACTTTACTTTTCCCATAATAGTAGCAAATCAACACTTCCCATTCACCACTGTCTCTGGCTCCTGCCACAGAGAAGTCTTGCACTTGGTGACAGCATCCCCTTCCCACAGCAGTGCTGAGACAACGCACAATACTCTGATTAGCAGGAGCTAGAAATTGAAATATCCGGTTGTTGAGAATTTGAAGGAGAGTAATCTTGACAGAGATAGTCCATGAAGAGTGCATAGCTAGGGTAAACAGGGATTGGGGGCACATTGGGTAACTGGGTACTATGGATTTGGGATATCAGAATTGTGAGAGTGACAATGACCTGGGGTCTGAGAGAGAGGGAAGGGGTAAGAAAATAAAAGGTAAAGAGGGAGAGATCGAGAGAGAGACAGACAGACACAGAGGAAATGGCAGATTTACTTATCAATAACCTGCTAACTGATATAAATTTTGGGAACTGTGACAGTGACCTGGTTCCAGCACCCATGCCTTGGTTCAAATATGGGAACAAAAACTGAAGTCCTTAGTGAGATGACATCAATACATTATTCCAATGCATGTGGTATGAAGAAGACCCAGTAAAACTGAGGACAAAAGGAACAAATGGGAAAATACATCTGGCTGGAGTAAAAAGTAACACAAAGGATATGTCTGTTGAAGGCCAATCACTTTAGCCAATTCCTGATGTAGGGCTTATGCCTGAAATGTAAATTCTCCTGCTCCTCAGATGCTGCCTGACCTGTTGTGCTTTTCCAGCATCACACTGTCAACAACAATCATTTTAACCCTAAGACGTTATTGCTGGAGTTCCTCAGGGCAGTGTCCTCGGCCCAGCCATCTTTTGGCTGCTTTGTCCTTAAACTTCCATCCATCATTTTATCAGAATGTTTACAGTACAGCCATTTAGTATGTTGTGATGGTGTAAACTCTCTGAAGGTTTATTTCATTTAGTATCTGGAATGCTGCAGTTAGTTTTCATTTTCTGAGAATGATTTCATTGCTTTATGAAAGCCTTAGCTGACCTTGCTTTCACTAATCTCTCAGGTAGTGCATTCCAGACCCTACCTACTGTACGAAAGATTTTCTCATATTGCCATTAGTTCTTCTACCAGTGATCTGTTCTTGATCACTCTCAATTGGAATATTTTTTACCTATCTACTCTGTCCACACCTTCATTAATGTGAACCCCCCTATCAAATCCTCCCTCAACCTTTATTCTCCAAGAACAACCATTGTGAAGATGAACTTCCTTTGAACCATTCTCATTCCAACAGTTTGCAATTGTTTAGCATCTTTAATCTGGTGTAGACACATAGTAAGATATTAATGAAAGCATTATTGAACAAAATTTTTAATGCGTAAAAGGCATCACAACAAATATCTGGATATGGAGCCTTGATATGGTATTTGATGTGATAATGGTTTTCAAACTTGCTACAAGTAGCTTGATATTAATTAAAATAGAACCCTTGCTTTAAAAGAGACCACTGGGACTGCAGCAGAGTTTATGTCCCGACCAGTCATTAAGCGTAAGTGACTGCTGTTGGATGATGTATGGTGGTGTGGGGGGAGGATAAGGTAGCAGCAGAGGCAATTTTATTACTTTGACCAGCTGTACTTTCTTCTCTATAAAAGGTAATTACATCCAGTAGTAACAAGCTAATTGATTGCTAATTAGATCAATCAGCACCTTAGCTACTGTCAGCAACTGACAGATTACTGGTCACATGATCTATATTGGAAATTAAAAGTGGACAAGGGTCTGAATGTGATTGACATGCTGAATAAAATGTGATTTGGGATCTCCTAGGTGGTCATGGAAGAGGTAAGTAAACATGATTGATTCGATGGTAATTGTCTGAGAGGAAATGAGAAAGAAATGGGCCTCAGTGGTTTGCGTTGGATCCATACCTCAAGACACTTGGGGGTTTTCACATGTAAATAACTCAGACAGAGCCTCTCACAAATGCGAATAAAGTGACAAGGAGGAGAGGGAAGAGGAGAAAAGAATAAGTGAGCTGCAGATTCAGCTTAATGTTTGCTATCAGTATGCAAACTGACTGCATATTTTGCAACACTAATAAAAAGTAATTTTCAATTAACGTGAATAATCCAGAAGTTGAATCTATTAAGGATTAATTGCACCTTAATTAAAAATAAATTGAAACACAGATGGATTCCAATGATATGGGTTTTCAGTAGTGTATCTCCTCAGACTAAAGGGGAAGGAACATTCTTGTGTTTTATCTTACAGACCAGTCAGATGTACAACATTACATTATCCTTTTAATCACAACTGAAAACAAAATAAAGTCACAGTGTGTTTTAAACACTGTTTGAAATTTGGATTGGAAAATAAAACAATGCAGTCACTCCCTTAGCATAAAAATTAAATAAAATTACTTGACTTGAAAATAGTGCAATTATGAAGCCAAATTGCATAAGTTTAAAAATGTTTTAGAGTTAGTTACATAATTAGGAAGCACAAGAGCACACTGTTCCCTTTTTAGATAACAGCTATTCTTGCACTCAACTTTGAAATGGATATCTGTATAGTAGTTAGAAATGTATTGACCACTATAATTACAGAAAAATGACATGCAGATAAATTTAATGATGTACGGATAATTTCCCAGATTTAGTTAAGACATGGTGCTTTCCTTCATAAACTTTTGAAAACTAGAAACAGGTATTTCCATTTTCAAAGATTAATAAAAACATTGTGATTATTAATTGCTGTAAATAGAGCCATTAACTCTATTTCAGGTGAGCTTTGTTAAATGAGATTAATGGAAACCTGTCTGCTAAGAATCAGAGTGAAGAAGCAAATTACTCCAGAAGTTAGAATCTGTACTGAAAACAAAAAATGCTGGAGATCACAATAGTTCAGGCAGCATCCTTGGTGAGAAAGCAAGCCAGCGTTTCGAGTCTGGATGACTCACTTCATGTCAGCTCTGATAAAGAGTCATCCAGACTCAAAACGTTTGTTTGCTTTCTCACCATCGTTGGTGCTTAACTCAGAGGAACCTTTCTTATACTGATCACCTTATTATTTATGCAACCAGGCTGTTCGGTACATTTCTCTGGGAATAAGTGCTTAAAAAAGCAGAAAGGTTTACCATTGCTAGGACTGTACAGCATTCACATCACTTGTGCTACATCTAAAGTCCGGCAGCACAGAGCTTCAGGTATTGCAAATGACCCTTAATACTGTGGTGACTGAGCCTCTTTAGGACATGAGTCGAGAGTATGATGCTGGAAAAGCACAGCAGGTCAGGCAGCATCCGAGGAGCAGGAGAGTAGATGTTTCGGGCAAAAGCCCTTCATCAGGACTTTTTCCTGATGAAGGGCTTTTGCCCAAAATACCAACTCCTCAGATGCTGCCTGATCTGCTATGCTTTTCCAGCTTCACACCCTCGACTATAATCTCCAGCATCTGCAGTCCTTTCACCTCTTTAGGACATGGTGCAGGAGAAAGGTAATCTCACTCCCCACTTTGCAGACATGGATTTTGGTAGATTGAATGGAAGAGAGGAGGGGAGTACTTTCTATTGTGGACCACCTCAGGATGCCACACAAGCAAAACAAGTCACGTAGGCCACAAATTACAGTCTAGGACAGTGCTGTTTCCTGGATGAAGCAGAATGCCCAACAGTACAGGAAGAAGTTGAATGATTAGCAGTATTCCACAAAGCTAATTGTCACCATCTTCTCTCTGATACTTCACATATATATGGCTCCCACCCACTCTCATTTTGTCACTGCACATGCCTGTCACCAAAGCTGGCGGACTACGTTCTTATTATTGCATGCATCATGCCCACATCATCTCCCAAACTACTAACCCATCCTGCCCTCTCTGCTTCCTAATGTCTCACTGGGACCACCTCATCATCTCTCCTAATTGTGCATTAGCACTAACTGCTTTTTCATTTGCTTCCATCACACTTAGTCCATCCCTTTGTTTCACTGAAGGAAAAAGAGGCCTAACCACTGGACTGATGACTCCACAATCCCTGACTGACCTACCTGTAATGCCTGTAGCGGTTACACTTGATCTTCAGGGATGACTGTAGCCTAATCACTGGATTCTATAGGACCAAGTGCCTGACTGACTATAAACGTAAAAATGGATATAAATGTTTTCACTGTTATTATTGCAGAAAAATGGCATGTGGTTAAATTTAATGATATATTGATAATTTCCCAGATATAAAGACATAGTGCTCTCCTTTATAAATGCTTGAAAACCAGAAACACCTTTCCATTTTTCAAAATTCATAAAAACATTGTGATTATTTAATTACTGTAAACAGAAATGTTTAATCTGTTTCAGGTGATTATTGTCCTTTGACTGGAATTGCAGAAACCCATTGACTGAGTGCAGCCAATCCCTTGACTGCCATCTTCCTTCACCCCACAGTGGACTGTTCACCTTTGACCTTCACACAGCCATTTGCTTGCAGCCCATGCAGAGTGTTTACCACATAAACAGCTGGCACATGCTGCTGGTGTGACATTGTTGGCACATGGTGCTGCACAACAACCTGTTCTCCCCCTTACTGTTCAGTGCTCTCCATGTCACAAGCTGCTGTCCCTCCTTCTGCAGTAAAAATGCAATGCAGTGCAAACCACAGAGGCCATCAGGATGAAACATTGAATTTAACAGCTTCAGAGCATGAATATTTTTGTCTCTTTGCTTTTTCATAAGCACCTATTTGCATTGACGTCTCTTCAATGTTACAGAACTTTCAGTTTTCATAACGATAATTCTGTTGAGTTTTAAGGATAAATGAACAGTTACATATTTATTAGACTGCTTTCAGTTGTGTAAGCCACAAAAATTGGGCTTGCAAATGCCATAAGACCAGAATTTTGCAAATCTTGCCATATAATTCAAGAGTCAAAACTAATCATAAGCCTTGTTTATGTGATTTCATAAAGATCTCTGATGACAGACATAGAGTCGCAGAGTCATACAGATATACAGCAAAGAAACAGACCCTTCAGTCCAATTTGTCCACACGGACCAGATATCCTAAATAAATCTCATCCCGTTTGCCAGCACTTGGCCCATATCTCTCTAATCCCTTCCTATTCATATACACACCCTGATGTCTTTTAAATCTTCTAGGAGAAAGTGAGGACTGCAGATACTGGAGATCAGAGCTGAAAATGTGTTGCTGGAAAAGCGCAGCAGGTCAGGCAGCATCCAAGGAGCAGGAGAATCGACGTTTCGGGCATGAGCCCTTCTTCAGGAATGGGGAAAGTGTGCCAAGCAGGCTAAGATAAAAGGTAGGGAGGAGGGACTTGGGAGAGGGGCGTTGGAAATGCGATAGGTGGAAGGAAGTTAAGATGAGTGTGATAAGGTGAGGGTGATAGGTCGGAGTGGAGGTGGGGACAGAGAGGGCAGGAAGAAGATTGCAGATTAGGAAGGTGGTGCTGAGTTCAAGGGTTGGAACTGAGACAAGGTGGGGGGAGGGAAAATGAGGAAACTGGAGAAGTCTGAGTTCATCCCTTGTGGTTGGAGGGTTCCTAGGCAGAAGATGAGGCGCTCTTCCTCCAGCCGTCGTGTTGCTATGGTCTGGCGATGGAGGAGTCCAAGGACCTGCAATTCCTTGGTGGAGTGGGAGGGCGAGTTGAAGTGTTGACCCACGGGTTGGTTGGGTTGGTTGGTCCGGGTGTCCCAGAGGTGCTCTCTGAAACGTTCCGCAAATAGGCGGCCTGTCTCCCCAATATAGAGGAGGCCACATCGGGTGCAGCGGATGCAGTAAATGATGTGTGTGGAGCTGCAGGTGAATTTGTGGTGGATTTGGAAGGATCCCTTGGGGCCTTGGAGGGAAGTAAGGGGGAGGTGTGGGTGCAAGTTTTGCATTTCTTGCAGGAGAAGGTGCCGGGAGTGGAGGTTGGGTTGGTGGGGGGTGTGGACCTGACAAGGGAGTCGCGGAGGAAAGGTCTTTTCGGAACGCTGATAGGGGAGGGGAGGGAAATATATTCAAATATCTGAATCACTTCCCATGTGGTCATTACCTTTGTCTCTCTTCCTTTTTAAAGGGCCATTGTTTTGATTTATTTTTTCCCAAACTTCCAAAACAATGCAACAGCTTATAATACAGTAATTACTGCTACTCGAGTTTGAGAAAATCAGCGCCAGTACTGAAAATATCTCAAAAAGGAGCAACTCTTAACAGCTACAATTTTACCATCCTCCATCTTGGGTAACCCCGATCTCTGATGTTTCTTAGTTTCTGGTGCAACTTCCCATAAGCTTTGCACATCATGAAGTAAAACAGTAAAATCAAGTATGTAGAGCTTTCTTGAAAGGTCACCAATAAAATTATTTTCTTTTGGGAGAATAGTATTACCAAGTTATTAAAATTATTATGGGGGTGTTTGGTTCAAAACTGGCCTCATATGATTGAGTAGTGTTCTGAGGGCGATTATCTCAGCAAATTGCATTTGATTTTGTTTTTCGTATTCCATTTGTATTTCTTGAGTTAAGTATCTCAGCCCGTATCCTCTGCATCACAAATATTGCTTATTCCCATTGTTGTCTTTCCTTACCCCATCCACTGTTGAAGCCCTTATTTATGGTACTTTAGTGGTCTCCTCACCCATCTTCTATCCTCCATATATTAAATTTAAAGTGCTTACAATTTTTTGAAGTACATCACTGTAGTAATTTTGAGAATCACAGCCTATTTGCACACAATAAGGCCCCAGAAACTGCAGTTAGAAAATTGAAGTATCAGTGTGCTTTTGCTGTTGTTGGTGAGGGATAAATGGTGATCAGGATGCTGAGAGCTTTTTTACAAATAGTGTCATGGAATCTTAGAGTCCATGTGCTGCTTATTTATTCTTTATCTCCTGTGGTCCAAAGAATAACAATTTTAAGGAATAACTTGAAAGTGCAATTGATGAAATTGGGCCTGCTTTTCTAAAGTAGTATTTTAAAAATGACCTATAAAGCCTGGTTGTATTGTAGCATTTGTGCAGGTGTTGGTCATGGTGCAAGCTGCAGCTGTTTCACAGCTTAGCGTTTGTAGTCAATTTGCAAAGCACATTCTCCACAGGGTTCTGAAAAATCCCACAAAAGAAAATACAGTCTCACCAGAGAATATTACAGTTGTTGTATCATTGTTGGATAATTTTCTGTTTTTCTTTTCTACGCGATGTTGTATTTTTATATATAGAGGGCCTGTGTGTTAACACATTGTCTATTCCTTACAACTATACCTCATCAATCTAGCTAAACATTATGAAAAGAAGCTTCTTTCAGATTTCTTTTTACCTATATCTTGCTTTTAATGTTTTCTAATTATAGTGAACTAAGACCTGAGGGATATATAGAGTAATTACCAACATAATTCATTGCAAACATCCCTCTGTCTGTTAAAGTTTAGGTATTTTTAATTGAGTCCCTTGCAGAGCTAGGATGAGTGGAACAACTCTCTATGGACTACATCCATTTCTTTACATTACTTTCAATCGTGGGAAATATTTACTATTATAGTAAATCCTCAAGCACTGTTGAAAAGTAAGTATGCAACATACCTGTCCTTTTGGAATATATTGCACTCCATCTAAATCTTTTTTATTGTTGCAATGTGGAGGTAGTTTTATGTGAAATCTGCAGTGGAACTCCAACTTGAAATTTCTACAAGTATTGCACATTGAATAATAGTTTTCTGAAGCTTTGTCCACTGAGTGTGATTAAATCAAAATGCCGTTCCCTATTTTTGAACAACTTACAATAGTTGCAGGACATTTAGAGAATTTTAATGCAATCACACAGAGTCAAATTTATGTAAGGGCAATTGTGTTTGACAAATTTATTAGTTTACTTGAAGGGTGTAATGGGCATGGCAAATAAAAAGTGAATCAAAAGCTGCAGTGTGTTTGAATTTCCAATAAGCATTCAATTAAGATATCTTACAAAAGCTATTGCGTAAGAGCTCATGGTGTCAGGATGATTTGTGAGCATCGCAAGGGGATTGGCAAACTAACAAAATGTTTTGGAAGAAGAGGCTGAGCGTATGGTAGCCAAATTTGTTGAGTTGGAAAAGCAAGTTGTGAGAAGGACTCAACAAAATTGTAACTACTGAGCTGGCTGCATGAGTTGGGAAATTAATTGGACATACCTCAATTAAAAAACACACACGATGTTCCATCCAGGCTTCAGGTATGAAATAGAATTATTCTTTACTGATCCTATAATAACTCAAGAAAGTTAGCAATCCAGAGCCTTAGACTAAGGTTCTGGAGACACAAGTTCTAATCCCGCTAATGGTGAAATCAGTAGACTCTGGAAAAAAGAATTAACCTACTGGTGACCATGTAAGCAAGCAAATTATCATACCAATCCACCTTGTTCATTAATGTGCTTCAAAAAAGCAAACCTGACCATGTAATGGCCAATACATGCTGGTTTAGACAGCCATTCCCACATTCTATGAATGAATAATAAAAACATGAAGTAACGAAGGCTGCAAACTAAGGTAAGCATTGAAAGAAACTGGTTAAACTTCAGCTTTCTGTTTTAGTTGTGTTAGTAGATTTTAGCAATCATTTACCTTTCTCCACCCCCCTTGCCCAGTAGTTCCTTATATTTTCAATTCAAACCATGCCACTTCATGTGCCCAGTCACTCTCCACGGCCACTCATTGGCCATGTCCAGTAACCAGGTATGTACTATAAATAACTAAGAGCCACATAATTAGAATGGTAACCGTGGAATCATTTCATAAATCTTCCTTTGAAAAGAAATTGATGTTCGTACAACACTAAAAATCGTCTCAATCAGACAGATCATTAAAACATGAAGAAAAAATGCTTCAAACACTTCACTCCTTTCAATTTTGTTTAAATAAACATTGAGACATTGATGAAAGCAATAGCTGAAAGAATAGCTTACAGCCACTTAAAGATGCCAATCTAAGAAAGGCATCAAATCACTTCAGTTAACAGAACCATCTATTGAGATAATGCTCTTATTGACCTGAGCTTATGTTCAAGCATGTACAATGAGTTTTGGTTATGAACAAAGACCAATAGAAGTATTAGTTGACTAATGATTCTGTTTTGACAATTGAAGTGAATTGTTGACTTTGTTTGATTGAAATATTTAAGTGGTCATGATAGTGGTCAAGATTCTTTCTGTGATCTTTTCTGTCAAGACATCAATGTTTATGTGCACAAGATTAAGAGGTGTGAGGTTTTTTAAGCTTTTGTCTTTTAAACTTTAAGGATGTCTGATAATCACTTACATAAGTTTTCTGAGTAGCATTTTTTGAAAAGTAGATTTATGAGTGGACATGTTTTTGTCTAATCAGCTTCAATGGTATACTGTTCATTGATTATAATATACACTCATTTCCTGCAAGAGATAAAGCCAAGAATATCCCTTGGATAAGTTGGAGATGGTGAGAAGTTCAGATGCTGGAGAGTGAGAGTGGATAAAGAGCGTAGCTGGAAATAACACAGCAAGTCGAGCAGCATCAGAGGAGGAGGAGAGTCGGTGTTTCAGGTTGGAACCTTTCACCAGGACTCAAGAAAAGTTCTGACCTGAAATGTTGACTCCGCACCAGTTCTGATGCTGTTTGACCTGCTATGCTTTTTCCAGTTCAACTTTCTATCCACTTTTCATGTGGATAACAAAATCATGAGTACCATTCCAATGTGCTGCAAAGGACCATATGGTAAGATTACCGAGGCAGACTGGACAAGACAATGGGAGCAAAAATGATAGGCTTTGGGCCTCGAAGAATGAGGATCTCTGGGTAGCAAATCAGTGGATGATGAGAACAGAGTGTAGAACAAAAAGGATGAGTGGGCACAAAAGGGACATGAGTAGGCATTGAGCTGGCGTGGACAATATGGTGGCCCATGGGGGTTAGCTGTGTGGATATGATTTTGTAAAGACAGTCTAAGTGGCCATGGGGTAAAGTGGGTGTGGGGGGGCAGCAATTGTGTTGGGACTCAGTTGGAATAAATGAGGTAAAAGGAGCATGGAATGGGAATGGGGGGGATGGGTAGGAGCTTTTTAATCTTATTATTCAAATGATTCCTGAATCTAGAATATATTTCACAATACTTCTTAGGAGTCATGCAGAATCTGGCCTGACTTCACAACAATTGCATGCAGTGAAATTTGATCGGTCATGAGTGCGGACTGTGGGCTTGCTACCTGCAGCCTCTAAATTAAATGTGGAATACCAGGAAAAGGTGTAGGAAACCTGGATTCAGGTACAGCCAGCCATTTTTAAATATTCTTAGAGTTATTCAAATCTACAAAAATGCAGGCCAAAGAGTCTGCAAAGGGATGTAAAATATAAACTAAAGTGAGTGGTCATTATTTGGATGAATGTAGCATAATATGGGAAAATGTCAGCTTATTTACTTTAGTACTAAGAATGGAAAAGAAAAATTTTGGATCTGAATAATGTGTGCTATGGTGAAAGATGTGGCAGAATCAAAAAGTATACCGAGGCCTATCTCAAAACAGAAGCAATTTGCTATATCTATTAGCAATGGTGATAAGATTGCCACTCAGCAACAGCAAGTTGCCTATTAAGGGGGAGTTATTGATTTTTAATGACCTTATTAACTGCACATTTTGCCTTATTAATATGCAGATTCCTATCCTATCACATATCACGAGCAATCCTGATGGCGAGAATTCTCGAGATGGATATTAGCGTGGGTACATGGCAACTTTAACTCGCTGCTGGATATGATGAGTTTCCATGTTACTTAGCACTAAACAGTATCAGAGCACAATTCATTGGCATTAGCCACATGCACCTGTTGTCCATAGACATTGACATCAAATATATTTGCAACCCTTGGGAGCTTCATGGTTCATCTCTGATTTATGTGAGGACACTGCCAAAGTTTATACCTGCATTGCAGAACACACCAGCAACTCAAATTGAAAGCTCACAATTGTTGCAAAATGGGGGAGTACTGATTCATTAATTCAGGAGGTGAAGAAGGTAGGAAGTTTCCTTACAAATATTTAACTTGATGGCATGTGACTTTGTGAGATTCAAAGTCCATATTGTGAACTCTCAGGGTTATTCCCTCTGGATTGTATTCCACTGTGCTTCCAGTTCTGATGAGACTATTCTTCTGACAGGCAGAGTTTCATCCAGGGAATGTAATGAAGGAATCTGGGACATGGGATGCAAGCTATGATATGAAATTTCCAGGCTTTTGCATGATGTAACTTTATGCCGGATGGTTAATTTGGGGTTTAATTCTTACTAGACATTGACATAATGGTTTGATACAACTGAGTGACTTGGCTAGGCTTTTCCTGGGACAGTTAAAATTAAAATTCATTGCAGAATATATGTCACGTGTAGACTCGTCTGAGTAGGGATAGTGAATTTCTTTTTCCAATGAACATTTAACCAGATTGGTTTTTACAAAAATACTATACTTTTATAGTCATGTTTAATAGAAGTGGTTTATTTTTAAAAATGTCAGATTTATTTAACTGAGTTTAACTTCTCTGATGCCATGATGAGATTTGAACTTCTGCCTCTGAATTATTGCTCCAATTGCCCAGTATATTAACATAACTGGTTTCTGTATCCATTAAATATAATTAAAATAAGTTTCTCAGTCACAATTTAGTCGCTCGATGATGATAGTTCTGTAATGTTCATATTATAATCATTCTTTTTCTCAGGTAGGTCTAGTCGATTTTTTCAATTTGTTCATGTGATGTGGGTGTCTCTGGCTAGACCAGCGTTTATTGTTCATCTCTAATTGCCCAGAGAACAATTAAGAGTCAATCATTTACACTCCATTTATAGGTTTGCTGCTGACAACACTATAGTGGATTGGATCACACACAATGATGAGATGGAGAAAAGGAAAGAGTTAAAGAGCTTAGTCATATGGTGTCAAGCCAACAAGCTCTTTCTCAATGTCAGCAAAACAAAGGTGCTGGTCATCGGCTTTAGTAAGCGGAGTGCAGGACACGTCCTGTCCGTATCAATGGTGCTGAGGTGGACATGGTCGAGATCTTCAAGTTCATAGGTGTAAACATTATCAGCAATCTGTCTGGTCTACCCACATTGACACTACATCTAAGAAAGCACACCAAAGCCTCCACTTCCTCAGAAAGCTACAGAAATTTGGCACATCCACAGAAACCAAGCTATCCGGATGCATTTCGACTTAGAATGGCAACTGCTCTGCTCAAGGCAGCAAGAAATTACAGAGTTGTGAACACAGGTCATTCTGTCACACAAACCAGTTTTTCACGCATTTACCTCATCTATACTTTCTGCTGCCTCAGGAAACCAGCCAACATCATTGAAGACCCCTCCAACCCTGGTTATACTCTTTTCCACCCTCTTACATTGGGCAGAAGCAATATAAGTTTGAAAACATGTCCCAACTGATTTAAGAACAGCTTCTTCTCTGCTGTTATCAGATGTTTGAACTGACTTTTCATATATTAAAGTTGATTTTTCTCTGCACCTTCTCTTTGGTTGTAACACTATATTCTGCATTCTTTTCTATTACCCTGATGTACTTATGTATGGTATGATTTGCTCTGAATAGCACAAAAACAAAACATTTTCCTGTATCTCCGAAGGTTCAGAAGAGATTTACCAGGATGTTGCCAGGTATGGATGGTTTGAGTTATAAAGGTACACGAGACCTTTATTCACTGGAGCATATGGGATGAGTGGTGACCTTATAGAAGTTTATAAAATCATGAGGGGTATGTATAGAGTTAATGGTAGGTGTGCCTAATGGTAGGCTTCGCAGAGCATCCACGTTCTGCCAGCAGAAAAGACCCTGAGCTTTCAGTTGCCTGTCACTTTAGCACATTACCCTGTTCCCTGACCAACAGCTCTGTCTCAGGCTTGCTGCAGTGCTCCAGCAAAGCTCAGGGGAAAGTGAGGACTGCAGATACTGGAGATCAGAGTCAAAAAGAATGGCACTGGAAAAACATAGCTGGTCAGGCAGCATCCAAAGAGCAGGAGAATAGACACTTCGGGCATAAACCCTTCATCAGGATTTGATCCATTCAGCAATACCTTTCATTACTGATGAAGGGCTTATGCCCAAAATGTGGATTCTTCTGCTCCTCAGATGCTGCCTGACCTGCTGTGCTTTTCCAGGGGCCACACTTTTCAAGTCTAGCAAAGCTCAGCGCAAGCTGGAAGAACAACACCTCATTTTCTGTTCAGGGACCTTGCAGCCCTCCGGAATCAATTTCAAATTCAATTTTAGGGCCTGAACTCTCCCATGTCCTAGCTCCCTACCACACATCACATGATCTGCCATTACACACAACCTATTGTTAGCCACTAACAGTCTCCATTAGCAGCTACCAAAAGAGAAAATGCTGGAAAATCTCAGCAGGTCTGGCAGCATCTGTAAGGAGAGAAAAGAGCTGATGTTTTGAGTCTAACTGACCCTTTGTCAAAGCTAAAAAATGGGAGAAATAGGAAGGTATTTGCTCCAGATGTAAAGGTAGCAATAAAGAGGTGATAATGACAGTGCACAGAGAGATTATAGGGAGATTAGGAGCTGTGAATGACCAAGGCTGAAACCAGTGCTATGTGACAAAATATGGGGGGGAATGGGGGGGGATGGGTGAAGCAGAGGCAAAATGGAAAACAGGGGAGAAGGGTAGCAAAGGGGGAAGTGGAGAGAAAAAAGTAATGAGAGAGTGGGGAGCGAGAGAAAGAGAGACAATCAAGAAATAAGAGGTACAGAACAGTTGTACTCCGATGTCCATCAACACGAGTTCAAAAACAATAAAGGCAGTAACTGTGCAGGTTCTCTCTCTCTCTCTCTCTCTCTCTCTCTCTCCCCCCCCCCCCTCTCTCTCTCTCTCTCTTTCTCTCTCTCTCTCCCCTGCACTGTCCACTTGCAAGAAGTGTGTCCAGTTGCAGCTCTTGTTTGACCGCATGATGAATCTGGAGCTGTGGATGGACTCACTGTGGAGCATCTGCAATGCTGAGGAGGTCGTGGATAGCACGTTTAGTGAACTGGCCACACCGCAGGTTAGAATTGCTGAAGGAGACAGTGAATGGTTGACCAAAAGGCAGAAAAAGAGTAGGATGGCAGTGCAGGTGTCCCCTGTGGTCATGTCCTTGCAAAACAGGTGTATCGTTTTGGGTACTGCTGGGGTCGATGGCTCACCAGGGGAGGGCAGCAGTTGCCAAGATCATGGCACTGTAGCGGGCACTGCTATTCAGTGCGGGAAAAAGACTTGTAGGGCCACAGTTATAGGGGATTCTATTGTAAGGGGAGTAGATAGGCGGTTCTATGGATGAAAACGGGACTCCCGGATGGTATATTGACTCCCAGGTGCTTGGGTCAGGGACGTCACCAATCTGCTGCAGAGCATTCTAAAAGGGGAGGGTGAACAGCCTGTTGTCTTGGTGCATATAGGCACAAATGATATAAGTGAAAAACGAGATGAGGTTCTGAAAGCAGAATTCAGGGAGCTAGGAGAGAAGTTAAAAAAGAGGATCTCAAATGTAGTGGTCTTGGGATTATTACCAGTACCAAGTGACTCGATGGGCCGAATGGCCTTACTTCCACTCCTATGTCTTATGGTCTTATGGTCTTATAGCCAGAGTAGAAATGAAAGAATAGGCAGGGTGAAAATGTGGCTTGACGGATGGTATAGGAGGGAGCGGTTCAGATTTGTTGAACATTGGGACCGGTTCTGAGGAAGATGGCATCATTACAAATTGGACATTCTACATCTGAACCAGACTGGAACTAATGTCCTTGGGGGAGTTTTAGCTACTGCTTTTGGGGAGGTTTTAAACTAATGTGGCAGGGGGCTAGGAACCAGAAGAGAAAACAAGTAGGCAGCAAGGTGGAAACTGGAGACTGTAAGAATCATGAAGATAGCATTAATAAGGGGAAGAGTAGGCAGAGAGCAGATGAACGTAAAAGAACTGGTGGCCTGAAGTGCATATACTTTAATGCAAGGAGTGTAGTGGGTAAGGCAGATGAACTTAGGGTTTGGATTGGTACCTGGGAGTATGACGTTATTGCAATCACAGAGACTTGGTTGAAGGAAGGGCATGATGATTGCCAACTAAATGTTCCAGGATATAGACACTTCAGACAGGACAGGGAGGGTAGTAAAAGGAAGAGAAAGAGTTGCGTTGCTTCTCAGGGATGATATCACAGCTGTGCTAAAGAAGGACACTATGGAGGGCTTGAGTAGTGTTAAGACGGTTCTACCGTCCCCGTGTTCGTTTCGGAGGAATGAGACACCGGGTCAGATTCTAAGAAACAGACTGCTTTATTCGAGAGAGAATCGAGTTACAGCAAGACATCAGACTTGCTGGAGAAGGCCTTCTGACCCCTTTGTTCTAAGATGTTTATTCTTATACCCCCCTTATTCCTGCACCGTTCCCTTATTTGGTAATGGTCGGTTCTACAGTTTGTCATTGGCCCCAGTCTCTTATCAGTGTTTGACCATGCCTTATTTGGCTATCAGTTAGCTCAACTTGTTATGTACCAGATGGCCCCCTTTGTTCTGTTTTTCCAAGTTTTACTGCTCTTTCAGTACTTTTCCACTGGTTCAGTTATCTCCCTCAGACCTCGTGTCTGTTTCCCCCTCTGGGGCCTCCTGGCCACATCAGCCTGAGAGCTATTTCTATCTAACATTTTAGTGTTACATCCATCTTACATTTGCCTGAGTGTTAATCCTACCTAACAGTAGTGAGGCACTATGGGTGGAGCTGAGAAATAAGAAGGGTGCAGTTACATTGTTGGGGTTGTATTATAGGCCTCCCAACAGTGAGTGAAAGGTAGAAGAACAAACAGGTAAACTGATTATGGAAAGATGTAGAGGATAGTGGTGATGGGAGATTTTAATTTTTCCAACATTGACTGTGATACACTTAGCGTCAGAGGTCTGGATGGGGTAGAATTTGTAAGAAACATCCAGGAGAATATTCTAGACCAGTATGTCTAGAAGGAGGAAGGGGCCATATTGGACCTGGTGTTGAGGAATGAGCCAGGCCAGGCGGCAGAAGTTACGGTAGGGGATTTCTTTGGGAACAGTGATCACAATTCTGTAAGTTTTAGAATACTCGTAAACAAAGATGAGAGTAGTCCTAAGGGAAGAGTACTAAACTGGGCCAAGGCCAATTACATCAAAATTAGGCAGGAGCTGGGAAATGTGGATTGGACTTAGCTATTTGAAGGGAAATCCACATTTGATATGTGGGAAGCTTTTAAAGATAGGTTAATGGCAGTGCAGGATAGGCATGTCCCGTTGAAAGCAAAGGATAGGAAAGGCAAGATTCGTGGACTGTGGATGACAGGAGAAATTGTACGACAGGCCGAGAGGAAAAGGAAAGCGTACATAAGGTCCAGGCAGCTCAACAGAACGGGCCTTGGAGGAATATTGGCAAAAGTAGGAATAGGACCCGTCTTAAACAAGGAATCAAGTGGGCTAAAAGGGGTCATGAAATAGCTTTAGTGAGCAGAATTAAGGAGAATCCCAAAGCCTTTTATTCTTATATAAAAAGCAAGCGGCTAACTAGAGAAAGGATAATGAAGGAAGGTTGTGTGTCAAACCTGAGAGAATGGGTGAGATTCTGAATGGTTACTTTGCATCAGTGTTCACTGAAGAGATGGACATGATGAATGTTGAGACTAGAGATAGAAGTTTGATAACTCTGGATCACGTTTACATAAGTAGGGAAGATGAGTTGGGTAGGCAATAAGTTATTAATGTGTACAAATCCCCAGGACCGGATGGGATCTATCCCAGGTTGCTGAGGGAGGTGAGAGAGGAAATAGCTGGGGCCCTGACAGATATCTTTGTGGCATCCTTAAACACAGGTGAAGTGCTGGAGGACTGGATGGTTGCTAATGTTGTCCCCCTGTACAAGCAGAGTAGTAGGAATATTCTGGGTAACTACAGACCAGTGAACCTGATGTCAATGGTGAGAAAGTTGCTGGAAAAAGTACTGAGGGATAGGATCTATTTATATTTAGAAAAGAATGGGCTTATCAGTGATAGGCAACATGGTTTTGTGTGGGGGAAATCGTGCCTTAAAATCGAGTTCTTTGAGGAAGTGACCAAGTTGATAGATGAAGGAGAGGCTGTATATTCATATACATGGACTTTAGTAAGGCATTTGATAAGGTTCCCCATGGTAAACTAATAGACAAACTGAAGTCACATGGTGTGTAGGGTGTTCTAGCTAGGTGGATGAAGAACTGGTTGAGCAACTGGAGACAGAAAGTAGTAGTTGAAGGGAATTTCTTAAAATGGAGCAAGGTAACCAGTGGTGTTCCACAGGGATCAGTGTTGGGACCACTGTTGTTTGTGATATACATAAATGATCTGGAAGAGGGCACTGATGGTATGATCAGCAAGTTTGCAGATCACCCGAAGATTGGTGGAGTAGCAGAAAGCATAGGGACTGTCAAAGAATACAGGAGAATATAGATAATCTGGAGGTTTGGGCGGAGAAGTGGCAGATGGAGTTCAATCCAGGCAATGTGAGGTGATGCATCTTGGGAAGTCTAAATCTAGAGCAAATTATACAATAAACAGAAGAGCCTTGGGAATAGTTGATAAGCAGAGAGATCTGAGAGTTCAGGTCCATTCAGGCTTGCCTTCATCGATGGGGTATTGAGTATAAGGGCTGGCAGGTCATGTTAAAGTTGTACATGACGTTGGTTCGGCCACATTTAGAATACTGTGTACAGTCCTGGTTAGCACATTATCTAAATGATGTGGACGCTTTGGAGAGGGTGCAGAGAAGGTTTACAAGGATGTTGCCTGGTATGGAAGGTGTTAGCTATGAAGAGAGGTTGAGTAGGTTAGGTTTGTTTTCATTAGAAAAAAGCAGATTGGGGGGAACCTGATTGAGGTCTATAAAATCATGAAGGATATAGACAGGGTAGATAGAGATAAGCTTTTTCCCAGGATGAAAGATTTAATAATGAGAGGTCACACTTTCAAGGTTACAGTGAAAAGTTTAAGGGATATATATGTGGCAAGTACTTTGCACAGACAGTGGTAGGTGCCTGCTTGACAGCAGACATAGTAGAGGCAGATACAATGAATTCATTTAAGATGCATCTGGACAGACGCATGAGTAGATGGAGGGGAGAGGGATATAGATACTTAGGAATTGGGCGACCAGTTTAGACAGTAGATTTGGATCGGCTCAGGCTTGGAGGGCCGAAGGGCCTGTTCCTGGGCTGTAAATTTTCTTTGTTCTTTGTTCTTTGATTTCTCTTCACGGATGCTGCCAGACCTACTGAGTTTTTCCAGCAACTTCTGTTTTTGTTAATGGTATGTGTCTTTTCCATAGGATAGGGAATTTCAAAACTAGAGGGCACTTTTTTATAGTGAGAGGAGAGAGAGTTTTAAAAAATACACGAGGAGCAAACTTTTTTTACACGAATATTGGTTCACATGTTGACTGAACTTCCTGAGGAAATGGTGGATGAGGGCACAATTACAATATTTAAAAGACTTTTGAATATTCAGAAAGGTTTGGAGGAATATGGGCCAGGATCAGGCAGGTGGGATTATGTTCACCATGGACTGTTTGGACCAAAGGATGTGTTTTCATGCAGCATGACTTGATGATTCTATGTGACAATAATCAAATCAAATCAAATTAGTCCATCTCCTCCTTAAATTTACTCAATTCCCAACATCTATCATATTCTGAGGTGGTGAATTCCATAGATGAGAGAAGTGATTTCTCCTCCATTTTATTTTAAACCTGCATTCCCTTATCTTTAAGCTATGACCTTTCGATCTAGATTACTTCATATGAAGAAACATTCTCTGTTTGTCTACTTTGTCAATCCATTATAGCATCTTATGTAAATTACTTAGATCTCCTTTCATTCTTCTAAATGCCAGACTGTATCAGCCTAAACTACTCAATCTGTCTTCATAAGACAAACTCCTCATCTCTGTAATCCATCCAGTGAAACTCCTCTGAACTGCCTCCAACATAACTATACCCCTCAAGTAAGGGGTCCAAAACTGTACTTAATACTCCAGGTATATATTGTAGCAGCACTTCTGTACTTTAAAATCTATTTGTTTAGTACTAAATGCCAAAATTTCATTTGTCTTTCTTATTTCCTGCTCTGCCTATACGAATGTTTGGCAATTCGCACACACAAGGACACCCAGATCCCTCTGCATCTAACATTCTTAAGTTTCTCCCTATTTCAATAATGAGTTGTCTTTCCATTTCTCAGACCAAAATGGATAACTTCACGCTTATCCATATTAACCTCATCTGCCAAATATTGGCTCTTTCATCTCAGTTAGGAAGTTAGGAAAGAATATCTTACCTACTTTGGTTCAAGGATTCTGCTTTAGATATATCTCTTTCCATATTCAGTGTTCAAGAATTTGATTAATTGTCCTGCAAATGTTTTTATATCAACATTTACTACACCAGATTGCAGTCTATTCCATATGCTTATTACTGTAATTATGAGAAATATTCCTTGTTTCATAAAGTTAAGGGCTTTTGTTTCTCAATATCTTGGTTCCACACAAATTATTTTCATAGATGCATTGAGAAATTTGTTCCCATAACTTGGGAATTCAGTTAACTTTCATTTGGTCTTTCCAACTGTCAGATTATAAAGGGCCATTGGATCGATTGTGCTTGTTGAATTGAGCTCTGGGTAACCACTGGTAGCTTATTTTTAGGCTAGTTCAGTGCCACCAGTCCTCCTTTTCATGTTGAGTTTGAGGGCTTGTATAATTATCAATTGTAGAGGATAAACCTCTAGAGAGTCTTAACAAGAGGAAGCATTTGTCTTACATGAAAGGGGTTATTTAACATGCGTTAGTAATAGGTGCAATTAACAAGTGGTTGGGCATAATTCCACATATCAGGAGCTAAAGAAAACTTATCTTTCTCCATTGGAAGCTCATGTTGGACTGCCTGAATCTCGTGATGAAGGGCTTTTGTCCGAAACTTTGATTTTCCTGCTCCTCGGATGCTGCCTGAACTGCTGTGCTTTTCCAGCACCACACTAATCCAGTGCCTGAATCTCCATCCAATGACTGTGAGGCATTATTAGATGGGTGAAGCTTAATGCAACTTTAGCATTATCTCTTCCATAGTCATATCCTTTGCACCAATGTCTATGCTGGCCCTTTGAAAGAGTCCTGCTTGATTGCGCATCCTTATGCTTTTCTATCATTCTGTAATTTTGTCTTCCTCAATGACCTGTTCATTGTGGAATCAATTTCCATCATTTTTTTCAAGTAATGTATTCAAGTTCGTGAAAACCCTTTGAGTAAAAAGCATTTGCCTCATCTTTTGTCCGTGATTTGGATCTGTGACTTTTAGTTATTGAACCAATTATCAGAGGAAATTCCTTTCTCTTACCTACTTCATTGAAAATGTTCATCATGTTGAAAATGTTGAAAAAACTTCTGTGTTTCAAGCAGTACACTGCTAATTTTTCCAACATTCTCTTACCGCTGGTCATATTATGGAAGATCAACCTTGTACTCTTTCTAAGGTCTTCATTAAATCTTATCTAAAGTGTGATGCCCAGAATTGTCCACAATATTGCAGATAAGACTAAACCAGTGATCTATAAACATCTCAGTTGATGTCCCTTTTTGTACTCCATTGCTCTGTTTATGAGCCCAAATAACATATGTTTTCTTTAGCCACATGACAATAGATTTGACTGATATAGTCCCATTTCACAACACACTGATTCAAAACATAATACAATCCTTCATGATAAATATTGAATCGCTTCCATTGGATGTACATACAATAACCAAAAGTAGAAATATAGTCTCTATATAATAAAAACATTAACCTTGTTTGAATGTGTGGATTAACTTGCACCTCACTGCCTATCCTTTTTGTAAGTACAGCTTGTTTTCATAGTTTTCAAAGTTTGATCAATTAGAACAACTAGATTTGTTTTTTTGGCTCAGCTTATTTAGCAGTTCAACCTTCATTTTATAACACTATTTGTTATTTTAGTATCAATTTCTTTTATCTTTTCAGTGTCAAATTTCACTTGCACTACCACGTTCTCTGATTCTCCATAAAGTTTTAAAAAACATTTATTCCATTTTCACAGGTTCCAGCTCTTCTGGAGTCTTAACTGCTCCACATCAAGATGACCCACACAAATTCTGACAAGAAAAGATCTGGAAAATTGTCTCATACTCTGTTGGTCGTAATCACTAATTAGTGTAATGGAAAAAGGAACATGCATTCATATCATGGCTTTCATGACCTCAGGAAGTCCCAAAGTGCCAAGAGCTAATGATGTACTTCTGAAGTCAAATCATTGTTTTAAGATAAGGAAACTAAGCAGGTAATTTTCTGCACAGTAAGGCCATGAAAACAGCAGTGGATTTAATTATCAGATCATTTGTTTTTTTTAATAGTGTTAGTTGATGTTCAGTGTGTCAGTAAATCTCTAACTATTTTTTGGACATGGTAGAGGAGGACTTGGTCTATTATCTTTTCTACAAATTGCATTCATGACAGTAAAGCAGTTCCTCAGCATTGAACCAAAGTGTCAAATTGATATTGCGCTCAAACACATGACATTCTGACTCACAAGCAGGAGCCTTCAGCATCAGCTGCACTCATAAATTAATTTTCAATTATGACCTTTTATATTCTATTCATGCATTTTATTTGGCTAATTTATTACTTTTATTTCAATTTCTCACATTAGGTACATGTCTTTTTGAGACAACCTTTTTTTTAAAAGAAACAGGCCCTTCAGCCCAACCAGTCCACACAAACCCTCCGAAGAGTAACCCACCCAGACCTAGCACCTAGGACTATGGGCAATTTAGCATGGCCAATTCACCTGATCTGTACATCTTTGGACTGTGGAAGGAAACCCATGGAGACATGGGGAGAATGTGCAAACTCCACACAGACAGTTGCCCAAGGCTGGAATCAAACCTAGGACCCTGGTGCTGTGACGCAGCAGTGCTAACCACTGAGCCACTATGCTGCCCCATTTTGAAAGCCTTTTGGAATTTGAGATATATTTTATAAAAAGACTTAGTCACCTCCCCACAACTTTCAATTGTATCACCATTATCAAATTCCACAACCTCTCACCCATGCACAAGTCTGTCCTCCAAAGATATCAGAGCTAAGAATGTGCAGAGAGGCATCATTGAATCATAGGGCCATGTTAGATCATCATTCTGCGATGTCTTCAGATGTATTCCTTCTTCAGACCTTCTTTGGCCATACTATTGATGGAAGGAGGGTCCTTACAAGGAAACAGATTCTTTTAAAGAGTCCAGATTTATACCAGGCACTAGCGACTAAGAGGATTGCAGTAGCATTGTAAAGGTGCTCGCAGCCATTTAAATATGGTACCAAACACTTCTTTAATGGTATCACATGAAGTCCTCCACATCAGTGCCGATGTGTGTTACCCAACTGAATATATAACATCCCCTACTGTTTGAACTCTGTCATTTCTTAGTTTCCTTTCTAACTTGTTTGGAAATCGACACATTTTGCTCAGAGCCAGGCAGGGAGAAAAAAAAAGGAGTGACAGTCAAATACAGGGGAAAACAGTATTCGGTAAAAACGATGACTGCAGATGCTGGAAACCAGATTCTGGAATAGAGTGGTGCTGGAAAAGCACAGCAGTTCAGGCAGCATCTGAGGAGATTTCCAGAAAACAGTATTCCACAATCCAAACACTACTCAGAGATGACATGCATGGCAAATGTTCCTCCACATTATCCTAAATGGATAGAAAGTCAAGGGAGTGGGGGAGGCAAACAGTTGTTGCAAATTCCCATCATACATGGATAAGATTTCACACACTTTTTTATCCTCTGCAATAAGCGATTCTGTTCCATTTCATTTATGGCTGGGCAGCTCAGGTGGCTAGTGTATCATTTATGGCATTGGCAGCAGTGTGGGTGCGTTTCTCATTCCAGCTGAGGTAACCTTAGGACTCACTTTCTCACCCTGCACCTGAGAATAGAAGGATATGGCAAATCAGCACAAACAAATCTCCTCCTTCACAGTATCTCAGGTGTCAGTCTTCAATCAATTTGATTTCATTCAAATCAAGAGAGCGCTGAAAGCAGTGGGTACTGGAAAGGCTATAGATCCTCACAGCATTCAGGTAATAGTCCTGAAACCAAAACAGAAATTGCATGAAAAACACTATGTATTGCAGCATCTGTGGAGAGAATTCAGAGGTAATACTTCAGGTCCAGTGACCTTTCTTCAGAAATAGTCCTGATGATTGGTTTGCAGAACCTGCTGCACTGTTATTTCAGTATAACTACCACACTGACATGTGTCTGACAATGTGGGAAATTGCCCAGATATGCACTGTATATAAAAAATAGGACAAAACCAACCCAACCAATTATTAGGCAAAAGTGAGGATTGTAGATACTGGAAATCAAACCCTAGGTTAGAGTGGTGCTGGAAAAGCACAGCAGGTCAGGCAGCACCTGAGGAGCAGGAAAATCGACGTTTCGAGCAAAAGCCCTTCATTAGGGCCCTGATAAAGGGCTTTTGCCCGTAACATCAATTTTCCTGCTCCTCGGATGCTGTCTGATCTGCTGTCCTTTTCCAGCACCACTCTAATCTAGACCCAGCCAATTATTACTCTACCCTAGTCTACTGTACGTCGTCAGCAAAGTAATGGAATGGGTCAACAATAGTGCAAACAACAGCACTCACAAAGGAATAATCTACCATTGACACACAGTTTGGGTTCTGCATCCCACTCCTGACCTCAGTACTGTTTTGGTTCAAACATGATTGAAAGAATTGAATTCGAGAGGTGAGGTGAGAGTGACTGCTCTTGGTATCATGGTCACATTTGAGTTAGTGTAGCATCAAGGAGCCCTCGTAAAACGGGACTCAATGAGAATCAAGAGAAAATTTCTCTACTAGTTGGAATCATATCAAGCCTAAAGGAAGTTGGTTATGTTTGTTAGACATCTCAGCTCCAGGACATCAATGCAGGAATTCCTTCAGATTGTGTGCTTAGTCCAACTGTCTTCAATTGCTTCATTAATGACCTTCCATTGATCAGAAGTGCGGATGTTCAATGATTGTTGCAAATGGTTTAACAGCATTTGTGACTCCTCAGATACTGAAGCAGTCAGTGTTTATATACAGCAAGAATGAACAATATCTGGGCTTGGGCTCATAAGTGGGAAGTCAAGATTAGAGTGGTACTGGAAAAGCACAGTATGTCAGGCAGCATCCGAGGAGCAGGAAAATTGACATTTCAGCCAAAAGCCCTTCATCAGGAATCAGTGCCATCATTCCTGATGAAGGGTTTTTGCCCAAAACTTCGGTTTTCCTGCTCCTCTGATGCTGCCTGGTCTGCTGTGCTTT
Source organism: Hemiscyllium ocellatum (assembly GCF_020745735.1). Classification (NCBI taxonomy): domain Eukaryota; kingdom Metazoa; phylum Chordata; class Chondrichthyes; order Orectolobiformes; family Hemiscylliidae; genus Hemiscyllium; species Hemiscyllium ocellatum. The sequence continues at coordinate 44,583,982 of NC_083407.1, read as the reverse complement.
TCCAGCACTGTTCTAATCTTGACTCTAATCTCCAGCATCTGTAGTACCCACTTCTGCACTGATAAGTGAGAAATAACATTATGATTACATGTGCCAAGCAGAGACCATCTCCAACAAGAGACAATATTACCATTACCCATGATGCATTGCTAGAACCCCCAGTATCAACATTCTGGTGGTTAATATTGACTGGAAACTGAAGTAGTCATATAATTACAGGAGCTAAAATGACAAGTCAGAGGATAGAAACTCTCGGGTGAGTAACTCATTTCCTGACTCTCCAGTGCCTGTACGATCAATAAGGCACAAGTCAGGAATGTGTTGGAATACTATCCTCTTGCCCAGATGGTTGTAGCTACAATACTCTCAAGAAGCTTGACACCATCTAGGACAAAGTAATTCATTTAAATGGCACCCTAGCTGCCACATTTAACATTCACTCCCTTTTATAGTCTCTTGGGATTCCATTTTCACTGCTTGCTCAGCTGATGCAAAGTTGAAGAGGTAACTCTAACTCATAACCAAGAACCTGGAAGAAAAAATGTTTAGAAAACTTGTAAAGTGGAATGATTTTCAAAAAACAAAATTCACATACTTGATTGTCAGATATTGTATCAATTACCTGGTGGTATTTGAGTTTATATCACTTTAAAATATATAACTCTGTCTTGTCGGCCTTGAACCTACTTTTCTTCTGTCAATGATGTGAATCTTGAGGAAGTAATTTTTGAAACTGTAGCCTCTGCCAAAATTTAGTGAATGCCCTTGTACTACATTGTTGGTCTGTTTGTGAACTGCATGATTTGGGCTTATTTTATTCAGTCTATTGAAACATCTTACTTGTATTTAATTCATGTAGGACTTTGAATTCTACCTCAGGTACACCACCATAACATTCAGACAAAATCAGAATATTGAGTCATCTCCCCAGTTTTTGATTTGACCTTATTTTACCCATGTTAAATGGCACAAAATAAATGGTTTTGATTATTTAAATATGGAAAAATGGCAATCAAATACTTGAAATGAAAAGGTCCAATTAAAATTTGGCCAGTTACCATGTTTAATATGACCCACACAAAGTTGCTTTATTTCCAGAAATAATACATTGAAATGATAATTTTCTGACTGAAATTATGTTAAGATCTGCTTCAGGTTTTCACTGGGAGATGATCCAGTATGTGACCAGCTGTGACTAGTTATGCTGTTTCCTAACAAGAATTGATGTGAAGTGATGTGCATCAGTCAGGAATTTGCTTTATGTATTCAAGCAGCAGTTTAAAGAATGCAACATGCAAAGACCTCCACTGGTGCACAAGAGGAAAAACCCTTCTTCTTCTCAGATTATAGATATATCGAGGTTGCTCTGAAGTATAGGAAATAGTTAATCAAACAGTAAAATATCTTTCTTTAAATCTGGATTTCTGTGGCAAAAGTGACAACTTGCCAGCATCACCAAAGACTGAATCGTACACTTATTTTGGCTATGTCTGTGTTGAATGTTTTTGGATAGATTTCCATTGTGAAGCTCAACAAGTTTTACTGTTGTAATTTACCAACCTCATCTCATTAACTACTCACCCTGTCTTCTCTAGTTCATCTCATACCCGATTCCAGTTCCATCTTGTCACGCACCATTCCGAAAACAATTCTCCACTTGGTGGATAGTGAGTTGAACATTAACACATTGAGTTGAGCCATCAACAAGGTTTTTGAGGATCAATAATCTCTCTGAATTGGGAACTCACCAGTGCTGAGAGAGAAACTCACTGTGCTGCTTGTCAGAAGCCTAAAAGGTGGGATGTGACATACCTGTTGGTGAGATCAGCCTTGTTGGACTTCTCATAAGATTCTGCCACAAATCTTGCAATGGCCCATGTCACTCAGATTCTTGTAAGATTCCAGCCCCCAAAATAAAGAGATATTTGAATCTAGCATATCAATGAAGCACAATTATATACAAGACTGAATGAATAGATTGGAACGAGATGACATAACTGCTGCAAATGATCTTAGGCTGCATTATGAGTAGTAGTTCTAGGAATAATGTGTGGAAAGATGGTCCTGGAATCAGGTATGAGATGAACCAGACTGGGCACAGTAGGTAGTTAATGAGATGATAAATTACAAGGCTATGGATATTAGCTGTAAAGAAATTCAGTGCTATCTTCCCCCTTCCTTTGTTTTCCAGCAAAAGAAGGCATGGTTTTACTTAGTAAACAGTTGCATGCTACAACATCATCTTGAATGTGTTCCAAAATGGCAACGCACATTGAAATTGAATTAAAGAAAGAAAAAAATTGCATTGATAAGTAACTTAAGTTGTGTTTTTGTGGTTATGGTGTTAGCTAAGCTACTTGATATTTTAATGATTTGGAGGTGCCGGTGTGGGACTGAGGTATACAAAATTTAAAATCAACAACACCATGTTATAGTCCAACAGGTTTATTTGGAAACACTGGTTTTCGGTGTGCTGCTCCTTCATCAGATGGTTGTGAAGTATAAGATCACAGGACACAGCAAATGTTTGCAATGTGATGTAACTGAAATTATATGTTGAAATATATTTCAATATTTTGTAAGAATCTGGTTCACTTGATCACTCTATTTTCATTGAGTGGCTAAGGAGTGCAAACAGAACAGATTCAATTCAACCTCTTGTCCATGTTTGTGTATTTCTTGTTCAAATGATGTAAGCGTCACTGGCAAGGCCAACATTTATTGCACATCCTTAATTCTACTTGAGAAGGTGGTTAGCTACCTTCTTGAAATACTGATGTCCATGTAATATAGGTTTGTCCACACTGCCATTAGAAGAGAATACAAGATTTTTGACTGAAGGACTGTGAAGGAATAGTGTTTCCATGTCAGGATGGCATTCCTAGGACAATTTTATGATTTTTCTTTTCTTTATTCAGGCCATTTCACCTGCCTTGTTTATGACTGCTCCATGGATTTAATTTATTTAAAACAGTAAAACACATTACAAATTATAAAATAATGCATTTAATCCACCAAATCCACAAATATTCTCTCCCTCCACCACAACATGGAATAGCAGCAGTCTGTACCATCCAAAAGATGTGCAGCAGAAGTTCATCAAGATTCCTTAGACAGCACCTTCTAAACCGATGACTACTTCCATCTAGAAAGATGAGGTTAATATATACATGGAAACACCAAGTTCCTCTCCAAGCCATTCACAATCTTGATTTGAAAATATAGTGTTGCTTCATAGCAGCAAAATCCTGGATCTTCCTTTACAACAGCTTGTGGGCTTACCTATTCCAAATGGACTGTAGCAGTTTGTTACCTTCTCAAGAGCAATTAGTGGTGGATAACAACCATGATCCTAGCCAGTGATGTCCACATTCTCGGAATGAATTTTAAAAATAAATTCCAGAAAAACCAACTAATATCTCTGTGTTTCTGTACAGACATATAGCTCATTAACTGGCAGACAATATCACATATTTTATACATCAGTATTGGGACTCCTTAAAGATAAACTCTCAAACTCCTTTTCCAAAATAAAGTTCACAATAACTAATGGGTCTGAGTCTCTATAATGTACAGGCAATTTGCTGATATGTCTTGGTATCGTGATGGTGAATTTTCTGGAAATGAAGTTAATTTCCATAGTCATCAATAATTTTATCTGCCATTTCTATTTGGGTTGTCAAATTTTTCTTACATGAAATGTAGTTGTTGATCAAAACTGTATAACCTGTCACACCACAGCCATATTTTCTTCCAGATTAGCCAGTGACTGATCTCATTCTTCAAGTTGTTTTCGTTGAAGTTTAGATCTCTTCTAATTTGTGGTTGTTGGTTTTTCCTATGTTCTGTTTCAGTTATTTCACTAGAGAATCATTGTTAGTATTTAATTCTCGTAGGTCTGTCTCATTAATGGTTTGTACTTCCTTTTTGTGTGTTGTAACCTGTTTTTGCAGATCTGCCATTTTCTCCAGAATTACTTTAAACTCAAGCTAATATTTCTGTGGCATTTTCTGTTGTGTCTCTGATCTTTGACTGATTCCATAGTTTGTGACTGGTGTGAGATCATGGCATGTTGATATATTTGCAATTGTTGGTCCAGTTGTATCTATGATTCAGAACATCAGCAACCTCCAGGTGGATTGATTGTATTTAGACTCTAGCACTATTAATCGTGAACATGAAATCGATGAACATTTGTATGCTGAAAGTTTTATGTTCACTGAGTTTATCATGGCTTGGCATGTTTGTGAATACGTCTTTTTTAAAATTCACAGAGGTATCATATTGGCATTTGCTGCTGTGTCAATCTTAGCTAATAATGAAGAGTTACCAATTACCTGAGGACAGATAATTGGAATGTTATAAAATATTTCAGTTAGCATGATGGCATTGATGTGTGTCCACAGGATTGACAGTACAAAACCTCTGTTCATGACCGTTTGTCTCATTGTGTACGTTGTCAGATTCTGGTTTGGGGATCACCGCATGTAATCAATTGCTCATCAGGATTTAAATAATGTCCTGGGTTATTTTATTGAAAATATTCAAACACATCACAAGTTGTAAACTAGACATTACAGCAAACCAACTGATTTCTGTGTTTTTTAACTTATACGTCCACAGCAGACAAACAACTAGGCATGCAACACTGTTCACCTCATTCCCCCTAGAGAATGCCAAAATGTCAGGTAAGTCTCCTAACATCTCCCCAGCCTTTTGTAAAATTGTGGTGGGAAGAGATTAAGTGGGAGCGGTGGATAAAGCACCAGTGACATTTTATGGGCTCTCCCACCTGCAAACCCACCCTTCTAGTATTGTGGCAGCTTGTCCTTGATGATATTTTTGACTTGGATGTTTTGGACAGCAATTTGGTGTTCAGATGTGTGTTAAACATATTTTGTTGAATAGACAATCAGATTGTTTTGTTTTTGTTCATTGTTGGGATGTTGACACAACTAGGTAGGGAACTATTTCTTGCCCAACCCTAGTTGCTCTTCATAAGCTCATGATGAGTTCCTTTCTTGAACCTCTGTAGTCCCATGATGTAGGTACATCCACATTGCTGCTATGAAGAGAGTTCTTGATCTAGCCACAGTGAAAAACAGGCATAGTTTCAAATTGTGGTAGCTTGGAGGGGAACATGATGATGCTGTTCTGGTGACTCTGATATATTTATTGGTTGTATGGTAGAGATCATGGTTCTGGAAGTTATTACTAAGAAATCCTTGGCAAAATCCTGCTATGCATCTTGTGTGTGGTACACACAGCCATAGTACAGTGGTGATGGAGAAAGCAATTTTTTAAAGCCGTGGATGAGGCTTCAGTCCTCGATGATGTTTTGTCCTTAACGATGTGAATACCTTAAGTTTAATTGAAGTTGTACTCATTCAGACATGTGGGAAATATTCCATTACAATCCTGATTTGGCTCTTGTAGATTGTAAAAAGGTTTTTGGGAGTCAGGAAATTAATTATTTGTTGTACAATTTCCTGTAATTCCAGTATTTATGTGGCCGCCAAATGGAGTTTCTGGTCAGGAAAGATTCCTAAGATACAATTGATCGGGGATTCACTGATGATAGTGAGTTGACTGTCAAAGAAATATGGTTGGTTTCTGTTTGTTAGAAATCATCACTGCATTGTACTTGGGTAGTGTGAATATTTGCCCAAGCTGGAATGTTGTACAAGTCTAACAATATGCATTACCTCTGAGTGGGACTGACCACAGGCTGATCTTCAGTAAAATTCCCATTGTCACCTAATGATGAAAGAAAAGTCACCAATGAAGCACTGTCACAGTCGGACCTAAGATATTGCCTTGAAGTTCTGCAAGAATGTCCCAGAACTAAGATCATCAGCCTCAATGCTCAAGGTCATCTTCCTTTGTCCAAGATCTGACTATAGCCAGTGGAAACCTTTTCCATTTACTACCATTAACTTCAGTTTTACTCAGGTTCTTCAATACCACACTCAGTTAAATGTTGTCTTATTTCAAAAGCAGTCAATGGAATTCAGCTTTTTCATCCATGTTTGAAACAAGACTGGATTGAGGTTAATATATATTGCTCAATGGCATATATGTTTTCTGACAGTCATTGCATAGTTACCTCAGTGGCAGTGTATTGTTATATTCTGGTTGATATTATTCTTGCCATTGAGTTCAACTTTTGTTCATTGAGTCATAGAGATGTACAGCAAGGAAACAGAACCTTCAGTCCAACTAGTCCATGTTGGCCAGCTATCCCAAGCATAATCTAGTCCCATTTGCCAGCACTTGGCCCATATCCCTCTAAACCCTTCCTATTCACATACCCATCCAGATGCCTTTTAAGTGTTGCACTTGTACCAGTCTCCATCACTTCCTCTGACAGCTCATTCCACACACACACCACATTCGTTTAAGTCTTAGTCCAGAGGCTTAAGCACATAAAATTAGGCTGACACTCACATTCAGTACTGAGGTAATGTAGTACTGTTGAAAATCTTGCAGATGAAAACATTAAATAGAAGCCTGCCTAGTGTCTCAGGGGGATTTAAATGATTCCAATGTAGTATTTCAAAGATTTGTCAACATTACTGGAACAGATCATAATATATAGAAGCAGAAGTATTCAGCCCATCGAGCCTGATCTGCTACCTTGCTATTATCACATTGCTGTTTTTGGGAACTTGCTGTGCAAGAACAAGCTGTCACATTTTCTTTATCATAATAGTGAGGAAACTTCCAAAAGTATTTAAATAGCGATAAACCATTTTGAGGAGATCTGAGCTCATGGAAGCAATTGATATACCTGCATACTTTTCTACAGGTCATATTTTATGACAACTAAATTTGATTTTTATGATGAGCTGTTTATTTAATGCTAGCCTAAAATCTTGAATTTATTCAGTGGCTTTCCACAACAGTTACATAATTTGCTTTGTAGATTTGAGTTCTTAATTTATCAGTATTTGCTTTTGAAAAATGTGCCTATATTGGCAAGTGACAACTGAGATTGTCCATGTGTTGCTTCTGCCAAATTGTACATGAACAAACATCTGTTGTTACTCAAAGATGTAGCAACCAGGAATGCCTGATATAAAACACGCATCTCATTTTCAGAAGTATGAATACACATCTTCATTGTTTAAAATACTAGAAGTCACTTTATGAGCATGTAAATTCTATGAAGAAACATTGGGTCATTATTTTTTGACATTTTGTGACAATTTTCACTCTAATTCATTATTCTTCTTGATTTTTATCAAGAACCTAAATGATTGAATGTTATGTCATATCTTGATCAATTGTTATCCCATGTCTCAAAGGGGCAAGCTGATTCCCCCTGGTCATTTCAATGCCAGAGCTGGGACAGTCACAAACTTCTGAAAAGGTCCAACTAACAAGAATGATGCCAGGAAATAAAACAACAATGAAGTGCTCCTTCTGATGAAATACCAAGAACATGGTATGGTTATAACAGCATATTATTTCATCAGGGCGACAAATGCAAGGCCTCATGGCATAACTCTTGCTCTAGATATTGGCAGTTGTTTGACTATGTTATTATCTGACTGTAGGACCACAAGGCTGTTCACATCACCCATGCCATGATAGGAACTGGCTACTGCCTAACAATCATTGCCTGATCCAGTCTACTATCTCCAACAACCTGGTGTCGAAATGACAGTAACAATATAAACACTGCCACAGTTCATCAATGGGCTCAAAGACTCTGCAAGGATAGACCTAGTCAGTCAGCATCTCACAGTCAACCAGATGTTGCTCAAAGAAGAAGAAATACAGAAGGGTCATACTGTCTGATCTGCCTCTAAACCCATCAGAAAAACACTCCCAAGCACCCAACGCTGTACCACACTGAGAACTAAGAACTGTATGATGTTCATCAAGGACAGAAAGGTGCTTAGTAGTCTTTGTGAGGATTTCCTCAACTGAGACTCAGTTCTCAATGTGAGTTTGTTTGTCATGGTAATTCATAGACCATGATAATCACTGTCTAGGCCAGCACACATTGATAATTTTTAATTGTCCAGAAGACAGTTAAGAGTCAAGTGTAGGCCAGATCACATGAGGATAGCAGATTCTTTCACCAAAGGACATTAGAGAACAACATGGGGTTTTACAAAATTCTTAGTGGTTTAATGGTCATCATTCAGCTGGCTTTTTATTCCAATTTTTTAATTTAAATTTTACAATCTATCATGGTAGGATTCAAATCCATGACTCAGATTATTAACCTGGAGTTCCCGATGTGTCATAGCGTGTCTTAATGGTTGATTTTAAAAAATGTAATACAGCCCCAGATCACTAAGGCCTGTTTATGAATGTCTCCTAAGCTAATTACTTAGGAGATGTAAGATAAATGAAGCCCAAAGGAGTATTGACTTTGCTGGTCTCACAGAAGTTCACTGATTTAGGGAGTGTTGAGAATGAGCAGGTGACTCATGGAAATTAAAGTGCCATCAGATTAGCTTAGAAGCTTTGTTAGTCTGAAGGGTTTCACTCCCTTACTATTCAACTGATTTGTGTTAAGTTGAGTCAGAACACGATACAAGTCATCATCAAGTGTCAAACAAACTGCTATGTGTCTTTCATTCCTCTGCATGTCTTTCTTCCTTTCCATTGGTATCCTGAATGCTGCAGTCATTGAATGTCCCTGCAATTCATTGATTCTTTAGTTACTTCACCAGATGCTGACGTTTTGGCCAGGAGACCTATAGGATGTGTTACAACACAGGAAGAGGGTCAGAGTCACAGCAGGCCATTAAAAATTAGTTCATCAGTGCCCCTAACTGAAAATGACCCCATCATTAATTACTGCCCAGTGGCTGTGACTTCCATAATTGTGAAGTGCTTCAAGAGGTTAGTTATGGTTCACATCAACTCTAGCCTCTCAGTCTTGCCTTGATCCCTTCCAATTTGCCTACCGGTACAACAGGTCCATAGCAGATGACATTTCCTGAACCCTACACATCCCTGGAACATCTGGATAATAAGAATATCTAACTCAAGCTTCTACTTACGCCCTACAGCTTGACAATTAAGACTATAATCCCAACCAAATCAATCTCCAAACTCTGAGATCCAGGTCTCTGCTCCGCCCTTTGCATCCTCAACTTTGGATCCTTGCCTTCCGGACCACAGACCGTACTCAGTGAAAATAGACAATAGCATTTCCTCAACAATCCTCAACACTGGTTCCCCACAAGGCTGCATACTTAGCCCCCTACTGTAGCCCTGTACACTCATGACTATGTGGCTAAATTTCATCCAAACTCCATCCACAAGTTTGCTGACAACACCACCATTGTAGGCCAGATGTCAAACAATGACATGACAAAATACAGGAAATAGAGAGAGATTGGTGACATGGTGTAAAGATAACAATCTCTCCTTCAATGTCAGCAAAACTAAAACTTCAGGAAACAAGGAGGAGGGCATGCGTTATCTACATCATGGACCAGAGGTTGAGCTGGTCGACGGCATCAAGTTCCGAGGAGTAACAATCACCAACAATCTGTCCTGGAGCACCAACATTGATGCAACAGTCAAGAAGACACAACACCTCTTCTTCCTTGAAAGGCTAAGGAATTTTACTTGTATACTAGGACCTTAATCAACTTTTACAGATGCATCTTGATAGAATGCTTTCTATGATGCATTACGGCTTGGTATGGCAGCTGCTCTGCCCAGGACCATAAAAAACTACATAAGCTTGTGAACACAGCCTAGACCGTAACACAAGACAACCTGTCATCCATGAATTCCATCTACACTTCTCATTGCTGCGAAAAAGTCCTCCCATCCTGTTTATAGTCTCTTTCAACCTCTTCTGTTGGCAGAAAATACAAAAGCCTAAGCACACTTACCAACAGGTTCAACAACAGCTTCTTTCCCACAGTTATTAGACTGCCGAATGGGCTTTCAAAGTTCAAATCTAACATTGAACTTGCTTTGTGCATCTTCCCTGCAGCCAAAACTTTGTATTTCTCGCACTGACCAATCACCCTATGATCTTTGTATGTTACGATCGGCCTATACTGCATGCAAAACAAGACTTTTCACTGTATTTAGGCACATTTGACAATAATTAATCAAATCACATTCCAGCCAGGACTATGTCAACGAGATTCCACAATGTTTTTTCTCCCCACATATGCTGCCTTGCCTCTTGATTGTATCCAGAATTTTCTAGTTTTATTTTAAATACTCTGTTTGGCCTTTACATCTTCATGCTAGGGAAGGGGAGAAAATCAGACAGTATTCCAACTCCTGATCATGGTGCATGGCCTAGGCTATAACATGTGAACATTGCATGGGTAGGATTAAGCCTACATTTCCTCTCAGCAAGATCATTTAGGCTCAGCATTCACAAATAATGACCAGCTTCTTAGTTGCCAATTTGCTACATCTGCAGACCCATTGGAGCATAATTTGCCATAAATTACAGAATTTCTACAGTGTGGAAAGAGGCCATTTGGCCCATTGAGTCTTCATTGATCCTCTGAAGAGCATCCTGCCCAGACCCAGCTCTCCATTCTATTGCTGTAACCCCACATTTGCCATGGCTAATCCACCTAACCTGCATAACCCTGGACACTATGGGCAATTACTCAAGATTAGAGTGGTGCTGGAAAAGCACAGCAGGTCAGGCAGCAACCGAGGAGCACGAAAATCGACATTCCTGATGAGGGGCTTTTGCCCGATACGTCAATTATCCTGCTCCTCGGATGCTGCCTGACCTGCTGTGCTTTTCCAGCACCTCTCTAATCTTGACTCTACAATGGGCAAGTAGCAAAGCCAATCCAACTGATCTGCATAACATTGGAGTGTGGGGGGAAACCGGAGCACTTGGAAGAAACCCACAACTACACGGGTGGATGTCCAAACTTCACACAGACAGTCACCCAAAGCTAGGATCCAAACTGAGTCCCTGGCACTGTGAGGCAGCAGTGCTAACCACTGAGCCACTGTGCCAGTGATAAAAATTGAAAACTAAATATGCTGAAAATCTGAAATAAGATTGAAAACAATGGGAATTTATGGGTCCATGTAAAGCTAGAAAAGTCATTATAGATTTTAGGTCTGTTTATAGATCGTTCGTTTGAACTTCTACTATAACCTAAATGAGAAAAAGTTAGCTGTCGTTGGAGAAAGCAAAGATTTTGCCAAAGTAAGTGATTTAATCCCAATCATGTAAATTTAAATTGAACTTTGTTAAATTAAAGTGCAAGAGCTAAATAGTTCCGCCTTTCTAACGTACTGCATGATGTTACCAAGGGCAACAATACATCATTCACTTTTGTATGTGTGCTGTTTCCTCATTCAAATTAATGTAATATCTTCCATTAGCAAAAAATGACAACAGCATCAATTAAATCATTTATTGGGAGGAAGACCCAACTATACTAAGTGAAACAGGTACTCTCTGGGGCAATATTAACATAGAAACCTCAATTTACCTTTCAGTGTGGTGCCCACGTTCCATAAAAGAAAATATTTTTCAAAAGCAGATTTTGATGATAATAACATATCATCTGCACATCTCTCATGTACTGTATGTAATTTTTAAGTGTGAAAAACTTATAAAATAGTTAATACAGACAATGATACATTCTGAAAAGACCATTTGTGCAATATGATTCTCATATTAATACAAAGAAATTTTATATACCAACAATGCTTCAATTATAAGTAATATGTCTTCAATTTGGTGCTATAGCCTCTACAGACCACTACAATAAAGGAAAAATCTAAAGAACTGAGGATGCTGGAAATCAGAAACAAAAATCAAAAATTGCTGGAAAAGCTCATGGGTCTGGCAGCATCTGTGGGGGAAAATCTGAGTTAAAGTTTCGGGTCCAGTGAAGGTTCACTAGACCTGAAAGGTTAACTCTGATTTCTCTCCACTGATACTGCCAGACCTGTTCATCTTTTCAAGCAAGTTCTTTTTTGTGACTACAATGAAAGAAATTCAAATTATTAGAAGAAGACATCTAATTTTGGAATCAGTTTGGTCTTACACATCCATTTAACCCTCTAGATGTAATAAAAATGCTAGTCAATCTAGCAAGGTGCTCAATATTTCGGTAATAAAGCTAAGCTATACGCTATCTGGATTGTCTCTGTTTTTAATTGTATCAGTCAGGTGATTACTACACTAATTGAGGGAACTGTTCACAATGTTAATGGTAACAGAACTCAGCCATAATGATAGCAAATTGAACAAGACTTTTTGTTGAGTTTTCAAATATCCAGGGACTATGAGCTAGATGTTTGTATACTTCTGAAAATCTTCAAAGGAAAATGTTGCCATAATGGAGAGAGTTTGTACTAGGTGAACAAACAGATGCTGTTTGGCTCTGAGTACTTAATGACACTGATAATTCATCTCTGTTTTGATTGTGTCACGCCCCTGAATACCTGCATTTCTTACCTACAGAGGATATGTAACATGCTGCCTAGTCAGTATTTCCTGTATTGTGACTCACCCCTAATTCCATATTCAGAATTGAAGTTTGATTTTACTGCTCCACAATGGTCCTAAGCACAGTCAAAAAGTGTTTAATTTATTTGTTAAATAATTATTGCAAGAAGCTTACTTTTAACTTTCATTTGTTAAATAGTACATCAGGATATTAAGTAATCTCCTCCAATAGAACATCACCTTCTTCCAGAAAAACAAATTGGCTTTACAACATACCTGACATTTTTTAGAAATAGGTAACGGCAACATGTTCTGAATTTGCCAATTTAATTTATTAGGAATGTATGGATTGTATAATACTGAATATCAATGAGCCTGTACTTTTCACATCTGAACTATAAGCCTTTTGAAAATAGCAGACTTATTGAAAAATGCAGTATGAATTACAAAAAAGTTGTGACCCCAAATTAGTTTTGAAAATCAGACACAAAATTCCTATTACATTTAAAGGCCATTCTTTTCAAATCAATATATCTTGTATTAATTTTTTCATAATGCTAAATGTCACCAGATGCATTATGTAGTTGTGCAATATAATGTGTGGGCCTATAATGTGTAAATCAGTAATGAGGGTATTAGCTGTTAGTTTTTCATTGCTGGCTATTAAAAGGTTTATTTGAAGGAATTATCAGAAAGAAAACAGAGAAATCCTATGGTAAAGGTTAAATTCCATTTTATTGTGTTTATTAGATTTAAAAGTTAAATCAGGAAATGCTGATTTAACTTCGAGTGAAAGTGTTGGATTAGTTTCCAGAACGAGACATGAAAGAAACCTTAATCCATTGAATCTCTAAAGGTTGAAAGGTCATTATGTAACACAGATTGTGTGAACACAGAGGCTGGCAAGCTTTTCTGTCCTTCAGTTTCTCAACTAATCCATGAGGAAATGATCTGAAGCCTCAATGTGCAGAAAGACAAATTTATGTCAAACAGTAGAAACTTGGGTGTTCGCAATTAGTAAATGTATGAGATTTATTTTTGCGTGCTGTCATAGTTTATTGAATGTAGATGCTGCATATATTTGTATAAATTATGTGGATTCTTGTGTAATTCTATTTTTTTATTCAGCACATAGAATGAACTGAGGTACACAAACTGAAACAATGGCTGGAACTTTAATAATCCTGACTCACAGGAAAGAGGAGGTTAGCAATACATGGGCAGAATGCAAGTCAGGTTTCCCCCAAATGTGGTGAAGTTTACCTCCACAGTGTGTCACTAATGTCCCTGATCTGTTCCTGCGTAGAGGCTAGCCTCCTCTATGATCTGCTGTTGTAGCCATTGTATTTATATGGCTAGCCAGAGGCTTGGTGAAGATCACAAAGCAAAAGTCATTCTACAAAAGGATGGGAGAATAGGACAGGTCAATTGCAGATAGGGGTCTGACCAACAGAGGGCTGGGTCACTGGAATGACATTATTTGGGCAAGAGTGGGTCCTGATCAGAAGGCTAAATCAGTGGAGAGGAAAGATCAGAGTTGGAGTCAAATTGGTGTGAGGATCAGAGTTCCTGGATGGGTGGCACAGTGTAGTGGTGGGGGCACAGAGGTTAAGGCCACAAGATTCAGGAAAAGGTTAATTGCTTGGAGGTGACAAAGAAATCCTTGTAGATTTCACAGAATGGAAACAGGTCCATGAGGTCAGTATGAAAGCATTTATCTCTTGAAACCTTGTCTCATCTCATGGAACTTGGTAAATAGCAATTAAAGATTAAAATCTATATGACAATTACTTGAGGCTGCAACCTCTTCTGTCTTGATTATCATCTCCCCCAATCTTTGAACTCAGTTTAACATTGTTTTATGGGTCAAACACCACTGATCTGGTCTGAATGTTGCCCTACATGCTAGCATGTGGAACAACATACCACAAAATCTGTGTTCTGGTTGCAATAAATATCTTAAGGCTTGTTAACAACGTTAATTATTTACGTGATTATGATACCTCAAGCTTACAAATAGTCTGGATTCTGTGCTGACTGACTATTACATTTCACACATATATAACTGACTGACTGAACACACTAGATTGATTCCATTGAACTGAGCAAGGACTGACTGAAGGCAAGGATATTTATATTGGAGCATCGTATGTTGTGTGTCATGTCGATTTTAACCCGACTGTGAATCCTCTTGCAAGGATGCCTGCCTTGAAGACGTTTTCCTCCTCTCTCTACAAGAATCTCAGGGAGTCCCTCTCCGACTGCAACTCCCAGGTCATTTCCTCTGCCCTGAAACTCTTCAACCATGTCCTGAAACAAACTTGCTACCACAACCACATTTGCTTCTTCAGTGCCTGTCTCCGTAAGCAACTCATCCCACACGGACTCCAGACCACCTTTAAACCAGCAGAGTTCGGACCCGAACAGGACAAACAGTACAGACTACAGATTCAAAAACACCAGCAACTGTTCTCCTTCAAAATCCTCCGTTCCACGCTCGCAGCAATGCGCCGGCACCTAAACTCTCTACAGTCAGCCCTGCCTCAGCTGAGGGCCACACTGTCTCAGAACTGCAAAGGACCCACTCTGTACTACATCCTCAGGAGAATTCATACTCTCAACAAACGGTATTTCAACTCCATCTCAAACATCAAAAACTGTAAGTATAACAAACTTTTATCTACCCACCTCCATAACCAGCGCTCCTCAAACATTTCAGAAGATTCCCCCGGCCTCTGGAACTGCTCAGACGCCATTAGCCATGCGGCTTGTGCAGCCACCATCCCCACACTGATTGATGATGTCACTTCTGCCCCCATCATGGTCACTTCCGCCCCTCACAATTCCTCATGCACCACATGTGACATCACTTCTGACCCTCAAATCATTGCTGGTGTCAAATGCTCAGTGACTTCCGCGCCCCCCCCCACTGCCATGTTTGCCATCACTTCCACCCCGACCAACGCCAATCACCTGCAATCTGCTGATACGCCCCCCCCCCCATCAATCCCACTGTCACCATCACCGCCCCCAGAACCCTGAGGGGAACACTACCCCTGCTCATTACTTCACCCCCATTCCCCCATCACCACACCCACTCCAGTTATCGGCTCCACCCCCACTCCCAGCTCTACACCCACACCAGATCCCAGCTCCCAGCCCTGTCGAGTTTTCACCATTCCCCCTGACCTACCCCTCACTGAGGATGAACGATCAGTCCTCAGCAAAGAACTCACCTTCATCCCCTTCCATCCACGCATCAATGAAATTAATACACGCCGTGACGTCGAACACTTCTTCTGCCGCCTCCGCCTCCAAGCTTGTTTTCACAATCAGGACTCCCGCCCACCTTCCAAGGACCCCTTCGCCCACCTCCAACACACTGCATCCACCTGGACACCCTGCGCGGGCCTATTACCCGCCCTCGACCTCTTCATTTCCAACTGCCACCGGGACATTAACCGCCTCAACCTGTCTATCCCTCTCCCCCACTCCAACCTCTTACCCTCTCAATGCACAGCCCTCCAATCCCTCTGCTCCAATCCTGACCTCACCATCAAGCCAGTAGATAAGGGGTGTGCAGCGGTAATCTGGCACACTGACCTCGACGCTGCTGAAGCCAAATGACATCTCGAGGATACCTCTTCCTACCACCCCCTTCACCATGACCCCACCCCCAGCACCAAACCATCATCTCCCAGACCATACAGAACCTCATCACCTCAGGAGATCTCTCACCCACAGCTTCCAACCGCATAGTCCAGGAGCCCCGCACTGCCCAGTTCCACCTCCTTCCCAAGATCCACAAGCCTGACCACCCTGGCCGACCCATTGTCTCAGCATGCTCCTGCCCCACTGAACTCATTTCTACCTACCTCGACACAGTGCTATCCCCCTAGTCCAGGAACTCCCCACATATGTTCTAGACACCACACACACCCTCCACCTCCTCCAAGATTTCCGTTTCCCTGGCCCACAATGCCTCATCTTCACCATGGATATCCAATCACTCTACACCTCCATCCACCATGACCAGTGCCTCCAAGCCCTCCATTTCTTCCTCTCCCGAGTTCTCCAACAGTACCCTTCCGCCGTCACTCTCATTCGTTTGGCCGAACTGGTCCTCACCCTTAACAATTTCTCCTTCAAATCCTCCCACTTCCTCCAGACCAAAGGGGTAGCCATGGGCACAAGTATGGGCCCCAGCTATGCCCGTCTCTTTGTTGGCTACGTAGAACAGATGATCTTCCATAATTACACCGGCACCACTCCACACCTCTTCCTCCGCTACATTGATGACTGCATTGGCGCCTCCTTGTGCTCCCGCGAGGAGGTTGAACAATTCATCAACTTCACCAGCACATTCCACCCTGACCTTAAATTTACCTGGACCATCTCTGACACCTCCCTCCCCTTCCTGGACCTCTCCATCTCCATTAATGACGACCGACTTGACACCGACATTTTTACAAACCCACCAAGTCCCACAGCTACCTGGATTACACCCCTTCCCACCCTACCTCCTGCAAAAATGCCATCCCATATTCCCAATTCCTCCGCCTCCACCGTATCTGCTTCTAGGAGGACCAGTTCCACCACAGAACACACCAGATCGCCTCCTTCTTTAGAGATCGCAATTTCCCCTGCCACCGCAGGAATTGCAAAACCTGCACCCAAACCTCCTCCCTCACCTCCATCCAAGGCCCTAAAGGAGCCTTCCACATCCATCAAAGTTTTACCTGCACATCCACTAATATCATTTATTGTATCTGTTGCTCCCGATGTGGTCTCCTCTACATTGGGGAGACTGGGCACCTCCTAGCAGAGTGCTTTAGAGAACATCTCCGGGACACCCGCACCAATCAATCACACTGCCCTGTGGCCCAACATTTCAACTTCCCCTCCCACTCTGCCAAGGACATGGAGGGCCTGGGCCTTCTTCATCGCCACTCCCTCACCACCAGACGCCTGGAGGAAGAACGTCTCATTTTCTGCCTCGGAACACTTCAACCCCAGGGCATCAATGTGGACTTCAACAGTTTCCTCATTTCTCCTTTCCCCACCTCACCCCAGTGCCAAACTTCCAGCTCAGCACTGTCCCCATGACTTGTCCTACCTACCTAACTTCTTTTCCACCTATCCACTCCACCCTCCCTCCCCCCCCCTGACCTATCACCTTCATCCCCTCTCCCACTCACCTATTGTACTGTATGCTACTTTCTCCCCACCCCCACCCTCCTTTCACTTATCTCTCCATCCTTTAGGCTCTCTGCCTGTATTCTTGATGAAGGGCTTTTGCCCAAAACGTCGATTTTACTGCTCTTCGGATGCTGCCTGAACTGCTGTGCTTTTCCAGCACCACTCTAACCTAGACTCTGGTTTCCAGCATCTGCAGTCATTGTTTTTACCTAGTCACGTAGCTGTCTTAAATGTACTGTGCTTATCTGATCTGGAATCTATGCAATAATACAGCTGTTAAAGCCAGAAATGGGCAAGTTGGAGGATAGGGTGTAGAAATTTTGAGATTATGACTTCTGTCCCATAATCAGACCATTTTTAATATCAGAATTCAATCCCATCAGCCTAACTGAAAGGAACTGTTTCCAAGAATCCATCATATCAACCACCTGCCACTCAAACTGTTGTTCATACCTGCCAACCTAACTATGAAGCCCACGAGTTAAAATCTCTTCAGTCTATATCATGACCTGCCTTGTGCTATCCACGCCCTATAAATGCACATTGATTTAAAACTGAGGCCTTAGGTTTTAATTCATTAATTGTTATATTGCAACAATATCTAATAGAGTTTTATAAGGGTAGTATTTCAGTTCAAGAATTAAACTTTAAGTAAATACTGCTGCTACTGAGTGTCAGTGGCGGAAGGAGTGAATGCTTGAGTATGTGGTACCAATCAAGTTAGAGGCTTCATCCTAAATGGTGTCAAGGATTTTGAGTGTAGTTGGAGTTGCACCCATCCAGGCATTTGGAGAGTATCCCATCATACTCCTGATTTGTGGCTTATCGATAGTGGACAGGCACTGGGGAGTCAGGAAATGAGTAACTCATTGCAGGATTCCCAGCCTCTGATCTGCTCATCACCATAGTATTTATATATCAAGTCCAGTTCAGTTTTCAGTAAATGGTAAACTGGAGGCTACCAATTGTGCTGGTATTCCATGAGGATAATGGCATTGAATTTCAAGGGGGAATGGTTAGATTCCCTCATGTTGGTGACGGTCATTGCCAAGTAACTGTGTGGTGCAAATGTCACTTGCCCTTTATCAGCTCAAACTGGATGTCGTTCAGGTCTTGCTGCATTTAGACACAGTATGTGAGGAGTCACAAGTGATTCTGAATGTTGTGCAATTGTTAAACCCTCTGGGCTAGCACACTGAAAATTACTTTCCTCTATTCCCAGAGTTGTCACAAGAGTTAAAGATTTTATAAAAATACACAAAATTGCCCAGTTCACCTGTCTTTTAGACATAGGTTACAGAAAGCACAGATTAGACTTCTGTACAGCAATGATTATTATTTATTACAAGTAAATAGATTCTAGACACAATATCAATTATGAGCCATCAATATATAATTCTACTAGTTAAAACTTTAAACCCACTCAGAAAACTCCTCTACACACAGAAACTAACAGACACAGTTTAATGGTCCCTGTCCCCATGGAGTTCATTGAGATGACTCGTCTGTCTTCCTTGGTCCTGTGCTTCTCAGTCTTCCTTTTCCGGATTCTTGTGCTTCCATTTGCTTGCAGGAGGCACAGGACAACTGATTCACAAAGTCTCTGATTTATTGGCTCAAAATTATAGTTTACAGCTGAGGGGAATAAATTAGTTTTCTTTAGGCTTGAGAGTTTTTACAGCAGAGAAAATGAAAGCTCCTTCCTTTCTGGAGGTCTCATGGCTTCTGATCCAAACATTTATACCCACCAATTATTCAGCTGCCTGGGAGCCAATTGCATTGTTGTCGATGGCAGGTAGGATGCCTTTGCCATCAATAACTGGTCATCACTGTGCAGACCAATCAGTTGCTTGTTGCCAGCCAAATATACCTTCATACACTTCACCTAGTTCCAGCTAATCTGTAGTAAACATTACCAATGCTTGAATAAACAGCAATGGAAATAGTGGTTACAATGAATGCGAAGTAGATTGTTTTAAAGCATGCAACTGCTTTTAAAGATGATACCCAAATCTCTTTGTATTTAGAGTTCTGCAATCTCTCACCATATAGATATCCAAGTAAACATTCTATACTTATGCAGAATCTCATCAGTGTCTATAGCTTCTGCACAATTCAGTGCCTTCAGCCAGTTTTTAATATCATATGGAGTGAATTGAATTGGCTGAAACCTAGCATTTGGGGGAACACTAGAAGAGGCCATGGTAGTCATCCACTCAACATTTCTGGTTGAAATGTTTTGCAAATGCTTCAGCCTTGTCTTTAATGTCAATGTGCTGGGTCCTGCTATCATTCAAGTTTATTTTCTTTGTGGAGTATCATCCAGCAGTGAGTTGATTAATTGTCCACCACCATTCATAACTGGAAATGGCAGGACTGCAGAGCTTAGACTAGATCTGCTGGTTGTGGAATTGCTCACACTAATCTATCACTTGCTGCTTATGCTGTTTGCCACACAAGTGGTCCTGTTTCATCTTTTGACACCTCATTTTTATGTGCGCCTGTTGTTGCTCCTTGCATGTTCTCCTGCACTTTACATTGAATCAAGTTAATGGCTGAGTGAGGTTTTTGCTGACCACAGGTTTGCAGATTGTGCTGGAGTACAATTCTGCTGCTGCTGATTGTTCGTAGTGCCTCATGGATGTCAGTCTTCAGTTGTTAGCTCTGTTCAAAATCTATCCCATTTAGCACAATGGAAATGCCACACAACATGATGGAGTGTACCTTCAATGTGAAGGTATGACTTTATCTCGATAAATACTTTGCAGTAGCCACTCTTGCTGGTATTGTATGGACTGACGCAACTACAGCAGACAGATTGGTGAAAATGAGACCAAGTGTGTTTTTCTATCTTGTTGGTTTCTTCACCACTTGCTGCATAGAAACATAGAAAATAGATGTGGGAGGAGGCTAATCAGCCCTTTGAATGCACTTCAATGCAGAAAACCCAGATGGCCTCTTTCTTCAAAGACCGCAATTTCCTCCCAGACGTGGTCGACGATGCTCTCCACCGCATCTCCTCCACTTCCCGCTCCTCCGCCCTTGAGCTCCGCCCCTCCAATTGCCACCAGGACAGAACCCCACTGGTCCTCACCTACCACCCCACCAACCTCCATTTATATTGTATCATCCATCGCCATTTCCGCCACCTCCAAACGGACCCCACCACCAGGGATATATTTCCCTCCCCTCCCCTATTAGCGTTCCGAAAAGACCACTCCCTCCGTGACTCTCTCGTCAGGTCCACACCCCCCACCCCAACCTCCACTCCTGGCATCTTCCCCTGCAGCCGCAAGAAATGCAAAACTTATTTCCCTCCAAGGCCCCAAGGGCCCCATATCCACCACAAATTCACCTGCACCTCCACACACATCATTTACTGAATCCGCTGCACCCAATGTGGCCTCCTCTATATTGGGGAGACAGGCCGCCTACTTGCGGAACATTTCAGAGAACACCTCTGGGACACCCGGACCAACCAACCCAACCACCTTGTGGCTCAACACTTCAACTCCTCCTCCCACTCCACCAAGTACATGCAGGTCCTTGGACTCTTCCATCGCCAGACCATAGCAACACGACAGCTGGAGGAAGAGCACCTCATCTTCCGACTAGGAACCCTCCAACCACAAGGGATGAACTCAGACTTTTCCAGTTTCCTCATTTCTCCTCCCCCCACCTTGTCTCAGTCCCAACCCTCAAACTCAGCACCACCTTCCTAACCTTAATTCTTCTTCCTGACCTCTCCGCCCCCGCCCCCACTCCGGGCCTATCACCCTCACCTTATCATCCTAACCTTAACCTCCTTCCACCTATTGCATTTCCAACGCCCCTCCCCCAAGTCCCTCCTCCCTAACTTTTATCTTAGCCTGCTGGGCACACTTTCCTTACTCCTGAAGAAGGGCTCATGCCTGAAACGTCAATTCTCCTGCTCCTTGGATGCTGCCTGACCTGCTGTCCTTTTCCAGCAACACATTTTCAGCTTGAGTAGTCAATGAAACATAATTCTGTCATTAGCCCCCTGATGTTAGTGAGGAGGACATTGCAAGGTTGACAGACTGGAGTCTGCTGTTCTCGGTTTCTGTGTCTAGGTTGATGATGGCTGATCTGCCTGGTTTCATTACTTTTTTTTTCTAAGCAGTTGATGCAACTGAATGGTTTGCTAGGTTGTCACAGGACAGGTAAAAGTTAACCACATTGCTGTGGGACAGACATCAGATATACACAGAAGAAGTAAGTACAGTAGATAACATTTCCAGAAGGGCATTTGTGAAGCAGATGGAAGATTAAGACATTGGATAATTAACTAATTTACTGGAATTCTTTGAGGATATTAAGAGTGCACTGGACAACAGGGAACCAGTGGATGTGGTGTGACTGGATTTCCAGAAGGCATTTGACAAGGTGCCGAACAAAATGCTGCTGCATAAGATAAAGGTGCATGGTATTATGGGTAATATATTAGCATGGATAGAAGATTGGTTAACTAACAGGAAACAACAAGTCAGGTTCGATGATTGTGTTTTCAGTTGGCGATCAGTGGCTAGTGTTCTGCCTCAGGGATCAGTGTTGGGAGCACAATTGTTTACAATTTATAGAGGTGATTTAGAGCTGGGGACCGAGTGTAATACGTCATAGTTTGCAGATGACACCAAAATGGAGTGGTAGAGTGATGTGCAGAGGAAAGTCTGGAGTGGGATGTAGATAGGATAAGTGAGTGAGCAACAGTCTGGCAGATGGAGTACAATGTTGGTAAATGCAAGGTCACCCATTTTGGTTGGACTAACAGCAAAATTGACTTTTATTTAAATGGTAAATAATTGCAGCATGCTGCTGTGTAGAGGATCCTGGGCGTCCTTGTGCATTAACCACAAGAAGTTTGTTCGCAGATACAGCAGGCAATTAAGAAGGTAAATAGAATAGTGTCCTTCATTGAGAGAGGGATGGAGTTTAAAAATAGCGAGTTTATGATAAAGCTGTATAGGGTGCTGGTGAGGCCACACCTGGAGTATTGTGTACAGTTGCTGTTTCCTCACTTGAGAAAGTTAGCAAGGGGACAGGATGGGGTGCACAGGAGGCTCACTAGGTTGATTCTGGAATTGAGAGGGTTGCCTTATGAGGAGAGATTGAGTAGACTGGGACTGCACTCATTGGAATTTAGAAGAATGATGGGGGATCTTATCAAAACATATAAAATTATGAAGGAAATAGATAAGATAGAAGCAGGGAGGCTGTTTCTACTAGCGAGTGGAACTATAACTAGGGGGTATAGCTTCAATTTAATGGGAGCAGATTTAAGACTGATTTGAGAAGGAACTTCTTAACCCAAAGGGTTCCAAATCTGTGGAATTCCCTGCCCAGTGAAACAATTCAGGTGACTTTGTAAAATATTTTTAAAGGCAAGATAGATTTTTGAACAGTAATGGAATTAAGGGTTATGCTGAAAGGGCCGATAAGTGGAGCTGAGCCCACAAAAAAATCAGCCATTATCTTATTGAAGAGCAGGCTAGATGGGTCAGGTGGCCTACTCCTGCTCCTAGAGCTTATGTTCTTATATTCATGGCCATCATTAGACATTTAATGCCAGATTTTGTTTCAAATTCACATTCCACCCTCTGTTATGGCACAAATGAAATCCAAACCCCAGAACATTACCTGGACTCTGGATTGCTAATCCACTCCTAATGCCCTACCCCATTGCCTTTCCAAGTTAAAGTCAACAATTGAAAACGAATATCTAAAAGTATGGATTAAAGATATTAAATTAGAAATTTTCATATCTGTCACTTCCTTTATTGCCTCCTTTTAGCTTCTGCTTCTCATTGATATGTTTTGGACATTTAGCAAGATTTTGTGACCATTTCCTACAGGCAGAATCTGAAAAAGAGTTGAATTTATGTCTTGGGCTTTTAAAGCAAAATATATTTCCAGTATTCTTTTAAAGAAAATGCTTAGATGAATCCCATGAAATACTGATGAGTTAGGCATCAAAAATGCTTCCCTAAGGATCAAGCAAAAGCAATCCATCAGCTTGCTTCACTAGTGAAAAACACTTCACATCAGTTGTATTGAAAAGTCCCTGATGGTTGGCAAAAATTGACTGGTTATTGGCCTTTCTTTCTGATTGTGAATGCCAGGCAAAAAGAAATAAGAACAGAAACATAGATTGACAAATTAATTTTTAAACAGAAATTTGCTAGGGCAGACATACACCTGGGCTTGGATATTTAGAAGCAGTAGAGATGTTTTAAATTCAAAATTTTAAAAAAAAGTGTTGGAAATACTCACTAGATCTGGCACCATTTGTGGAGAAACAGTGTATTGAAGAGTAAAGTTCAGTTCAGAAAGTTTGACTCTTTCTCTTTCAACTGAATATTTCCAGTACCTCTTAGTTTCATTACAGATTTCCAGAATCCACAATATTTTGCTTTCATAAAAAGTTAATTTGTTTAACTCAAGCAAGCAGCTTTAGAAAAGCTTAATTTTTTTATCACTATGTGTTATGCAATAACTGTTACTCCGTGTACTTATTTGTCATTGAAAAATAAACAGTTTATGGAATGTCCTGTTATAAACTGTGGATTTAACTGTCACATATATAGATATTGAGAATGTGTGTATTTTTTCTTCAGTAAAAGATGTGTTGGTGCTTATTTATGAGAACAACCATGGCAGTAAATCCGATATGGATTTTCTCCAGCAATTAGCTGCATATTATTTCATGACAACGATGTTGTTATAATCATTAAAACTCTCATAAATGTCACATGAAAGACATGCTCTAAAGATGTCATCAGAATTACTCAAGTGTTGAAACGATACATTCCATTACTTCACTTACCGTTATCTCCATTCAGTTGTTTCTCAGCTGCTGTGTATCTCAATCACAATGCACTATATTCCACATTTAGAGCATCTGAACTGTTTGCACACATCTACTATTTTAAAAAAAAACTTTTGTATTGTTTCTTTGCCATAATTAGTTGAATTACTTAAATCTGAATAATGTTTTACACAGTGATTCAAGGTCTACAATGAAATATATCAAACAATTTATCATGTGTTCATCATAACACCTTAATAATCTAAATTTATGAACAAAAAATGGAAGAACAACTGTACCTTTTTACTACTAGTGATTTTATTGCAAATAATTTATGTTGTGTTGAATTCAAATATATAGGGGCGAGGAGCAGACAGAGGTGGACTGATGGGAGATACACAGAGAAGAGGGAGGAAAGATGCAACCAACAGAATGCAATGTACATCACTTTCCTTCAGGAGGGGGATTGGACAGAGGCTTCCCAGCGGGAAATACACAGCCAATATCATTTACCTCCAAGAAGGGAAGTGGACAAATATACAGAACAGAGAGAAGGATCAACGCAGCCAAGGAAGCACGGTCTACACCACTTAGCTCTGAGCAGGGTATGGACAGAAATAAATCTGTGGGTGATAGAAAGATCAGAAACAAGGAAGATAAGAAACAAAAGTAAGAATTGCTGGAGAAACTCAGCAGATCTGCCTGCAACTGTGAGGAGGAAGCAGAGTCAACATTTCAGGTGCAGTGATCCTTATTCAGACCTACAAGAGAGATAGGTGAGTTTTTTAAAAAGATGAGATCATATGAAAGCCATGAATTAATTAGTTGGTGAATAAT
This sequence comes from Hemiscyllium ocellatum, assembly GCF_020745735.1. Lineage (NCBI taxonomy): Eukaryota > Metazoa > Chordata > Chondrichthyes > Orectolobiformes > Hemiscylliidae > Hemiscyllium > Hemiscyllium ocellatum. The sequence continues at coordinate 44,558,696 of NC_083407.1, read as the reverse complement.
AACTGATAGCAACTGTGTGTAAAGTGCTGAAATGAAAGAAAAATTCTCAAGCAACCAATATATATCTAAAACCTATACCTATGTAAGAGAGTCCACTAGAAGAGAAGTGACAAATGAGTGATTTCATAATTCATCCTGCTTTAAAGTGGTAAAGTTTATTAAATTTTAAGGTTTAGGTTAGTTCAGTGAGTGAGCAGTGAGAAGAGTCATGAATTTAAATGACAATTAGTTAATTATATAATTATACATTAGATTAATTAATTACTTAATTACTTCATTAAAGCACAATAAAGATAGCAGGACAGCTTGTGTGTTCCAGTTGCAGAATGTGGGAGCTCCTCATTGTGATCCAGAACAAACATCCTGAACAAACAGAAAATTTTGAAGTTCAAACAGATTTATGAGATGGTGATTGAACCACAAGCACCGTGATGCATTAGAGAGATGAAATATTAGAAATATAAACATAGAAACATAGAAAATAGATACAGGAGTAAGCCATTCGGTCCTTCAAGCCTGCACTCACCATTCAATATGATCATGGCTGATCATGCAATCTCTTTATCCCATTCCCACTTTCTTGCCATACCCCTAGATCTCTTTAGATGCAAGTCCCATGTCCAACTTCCTGTGGAAGAGAACTTGTTCTTCTTCATTTCAGTCCTGAATGACTTACCCCTTATCCTTAGACTGTGATCACTTGTTCTGGACTTACCCAACAATTGAAATATTCTTCCCACATCTGGTCTGTCCAATCCCATTAGGATTTTATAAATTTCTATGAGATCCACCCTCATTCTTCTAAATTCCAGCAAGAACAAACCCAGTCAATTCAGTTTTTCCTCATACGTCAGTCCTGCCATCCCAGGAATCAGTCTGGTGAATCTTCACTGGACTCCTTCAATAACAAGGATGTCCTTCCTCAGATGATGAAACCAGAACTGTATGCAATACTCAAGTTGTTGTCTCAACAAGGCCTGGTATAACTGCAGCAAGGCATCCTTACTCCAATACTTAAATCCTCTCGCTATGAAGGCCAGCATGCCATTAGTTTTCCTCACTGCCTCCTGCACCTGCATGTTGACCTTCAGCAACTGTTCCACCATGACACCCAGGTCTTCTTGCTTGCATCTCACCTTCTCCTAAACTGCCACTGTTCAGATGATAATCTGCCTTCCTGTTTTTGCAATTAAAATGGATAACCTCACATTTATCCAGATTGTATTGCATTTGTCAAGTACCTGCCCACTCAGTCTGTCCAAGTCACCCTGCAGCCTCTTAGCATCTTCCTCACAGCACACACTACCACCCAGATTAATGTCATCTGCAAATTTGGAAATATTTCATTGAATTCCTTCATCCAAATCTTTAGTGTATGTTGTGAACAGTTGGGGTCCCAACAGTGAACCCTATAATACTCCACTCACTACTGCCTGTCACTCTGAAAAGGACATGTTTATTCCAACTCTCTGTTTCCTGTCTGCTAACCAGTTCTCGGTCATAGAGTCAAAGAGTCATAAAGACATACAGCACAGAATCAGACGCTTCAGCCCAACTCATCCATGCCGATCCAGATATTCCAGATATTAATTTTCTTTACTAATCTCTTGTCAAAAGCTTGCAGAGTTGGAAAGTTCATTTCCAGACATTTTGTTACCTTATTAGGTAACATCTTCAGTCAGCTTCAGGCAAAGCAATGCTGAAAATTCCTACTTTCTATTTATATGTTTGGGTTTCTTTGGGTTGGGGATGTCATTTCCTGTGGTGAAGTCATTTCCTGGGGTGAAGTCAATTCCTGTTGTTTTTCTCAGGGGGTGGTAGATGGGGTCTAATTCGATGTGTTTGTTGACAGAGTTTCGGATGGAATGCAATGCTTCTAGGAATTCTCGTGCTTGTCTTTGTTTGGCTTGTCCTAGGATGGATGGGTTATCCCAGTCGAAGTGGTGTCCTTCCTCATCTGTATATGAGGATACTAGTGAGAGAGGGTCATGTCTTTTTGTGGCTAGTTGGTGTTCATGTATCCTGGTAGCTAGTTTTCTGCCTGTTTGTCCAATGGAGTGTTTGTTACAGTCCTTGCATGGTATTTTGTAAATGACATTAGTTTTGCTCGTTGTCTGTATAGGGTCTTTCAAGTTCATTAGCTGCTGTTTTAGTGTGTTGGTGGGTTTGTGGGCTACCATGATGCCAAAGGAACAGGAATTGACTTCACTCTAGGAAATAACATCATCACAGGAAATGACATCCCCAACCCAAAGAAACCCAAACATATAAATAGAAAGCAGGAATTTTCAGCATTGTTTCACCTGAGGCCCACTGAAGGTGTTACCTAGTAGGGTAAAGAAACGTCTGGAAATGAACCGTCCAGCTCAGCAAGCAAACCTACACTCAAAACCTCAACCTGAGCTGCAAATCTTCTCAGAACTCTTGTCAAAAGCCTTTTGAATGTCTGGATGCACCACTAGTGGTTTACTTTTGTGCACTTTACTGGTCACATCCTGAAATAATTCCAGAAGATTTGTCAAGCATGATTTCTCTTCAGTAAATCCATGCTGACTAGAACTGATTGTATCACTACTTTCTAAATGCTGAGTTATTACATCTATTATAACTGACTCCAGCATTAACCTCACCACAGATGTCAGGCTTATAATTCCCAATTTTCTCTCTCTCAACCTTTTTTTAAAGAGTGGGGTTACATTAGCTACCCTCCAGTCCATTGGAACTCTTCCAGAGTTACCTAGATACTTCATTTGAGGAGGCAGCCACACCTCTCAGGTACAGGTCTTCAGATTTGGTCACCCTGTCCAGGAAAAAGAGGATATAGTGGGAAGGAACTACGTAACGGGACTCTGAAAACAGGAATGCAGGCTTTGCAATTGTACAAAGGTTTGAGGTTCTTTCAACTTGATTGGATGAGAATGAGGCTCACAGAGTGAATGAACAAAGTGACCACAGCACTAGGGCTACTCATTTCTTTTGGTAAAAATATGCTTTATTCTTAAGTTGAAAATGTGTTGCTGGTTAAAGCACAGCAGGTCAGGCAGCATCCAAGGAACAGGAAATTCGACGTTTTGGGCCAGAGCCCTTCATCTTTATTCTTAAGTTATCAATAATGAATACAAAAGGTACAAAGTAGCTCAGTCCAAACTTCACAGAAAATACAGAGGAAGTTTGACATTCATCATGAGAACTTCAATCCAATTGTGACAGAAAGACATTTTCTAAGTATGAAAGGAAACTACTCACATTCTGAGGAAGGCTACAAGGATATTTCAAAATTTAATAGATCCTTGTTATATTTTGGCAAAAAACCTTCATCAGTGGCCTTTCCCCATTGTGCCTTGGGCAGCAGCTGACCCAAGATTTAGTGCATCTCTCAGCACATAGTCTTGGATCTTGGAATTTGCCATTTGTGATATAGATGCAAGGAAAAGAGGTCATGGATGGGGGTCATTTATAACCACATGAAAAGTTGCCTCACTTAGGGCAATGTATAAACAGGGAAATAATGAGTTGGGCAGGATGGTATTACAATAGTCTTGGATGACTTTAATCTGCATGTTGGCAGAAGTCAGATGGGCAAGTGTAACACGGCAGTTAAATTTGTACAGTGTATCAGGCATTGTTTTTTAGAGCAGCACATTGCATAACCCACCTGGTAACAAGCTACAACCATAGGATCTAGTAATATGTAATGAGATATTATTAACCAGAGATTTCATAGTTAAAGGTCCTCTAGGGGGATAGTAATCACACCATAGTAGAATTTCAAATTTCATTTGAGAGAAAGTAAATTACTTCTCAAACCAATGCCTTTGGCTTTAACATGGCAATTACAAATGCATGAAAAGGATTTGTTTAAGTTGAGCTGAAAAATAGACAAAATAGCAGATAGTTAGGCGGTGAGCAGTGGCAGATATTTAATCAGATATTACATGATACTCAGCAGCAAAAAAAACAGTAAAAAGTAGGACTTGATAAGAATTAGCAACCACCCAAAGTTAACAAAAGAGGTCAAGGAGAGTATCCAACCAAAAAATAATACATTACAAAGCAGCAAAAACTAGCAATTGGGCAGTGGATTGGGGCTTTAAAATCAACAGAAGATAACTAAAAAGCTAATAAAAAGGGTTAGAATTGATTCTGAATGTAAATTGGCAAGAAATATAAAATTGAAAAATGTGTTGCTGGAAAAGCGCAGCAGGTCAGGCAGCATCCAAGGAGCAGGAGAATCAATGTTTCAGGCATAAGCCCTTCTTTAGGAGCTCTCTTCCTCCTCCAGCATCTGCAGTCCTCACTTTCTCCTAAGAAATATAAAATAAAATGCAAGAGCTACTACAGGTACAGTGTAGAAAGTTAGCAGGTAAAATGATTGTGGAACCTTGGATGATGATACTGGGACTTAAAAAATGGAGAACAGGGAAATAATTTAAACTAATATTTTACATGGGTCTTCATCGTGGAGGAAACTGTAAATATTGTAAACATATCAGATAAGTAAAGTGCTAATGGAAGGAAAGGTCTCATAATGGTATATATCAAAACTGGCAAACTATTTGACAAATTAATGGGACTGAAGACAGACATGTTGTCAGGATCTGATGGCCTGCATCCAAGGGTTTTAGAGGAAGTTGCTACAGAGATAGTGGAGGCATTGGGTGAAATATTCCAGAACTCACTGGATTCTGACAGGATTCTGGTGCATTGTTTCAAAATAAGGAGTTTCCCATTTAAGACAGAGCCAAGGAGAAATTTTCTTTCATAAAAGGTCATGAGTCTTTGGAAATCTCTTCCCCAAAGACATGAAGCAGAGTTTTTAAATATTTTTAAGTCCGAGGTAGGTAGATTCTTAATAAGCAAAGAACTAAAAGGTTATTGGGGTTAAGCAGGAATTGAAGTAACAGAACAGCCATGATTTTATTGAAAGTGGAGCAGCCTCAAGGGGTAGAGTGGGTTACTCCTGCTCTAAATTTGTCTGTTCATATGTTTGTAATTATGTACTTGGTTTATAACATATACAAGGTAAGATTTTCCCTTGCTTGATTTAGTTAAATAAATCCTAATATAATTGTCAATCAGATTCACATCATTTCAGCTAGCAAGGAGCAGAAAATAGTGAGGAGTCATTTTAGATGCAGATTTTCGATGTTACCACCACCCTTCTTTGTTTTTATGCTTTATAGCATACTACAGATGATTTGTTATCCCAGCTATCTAGTTTAATAGAATATTGAGAAAAATATAAAACCATTTTTAGCTTCATCAAAATTTATTTGCCTAATTATGAGTTGGCTTTTGAGTGAGATGTACTAACATTTTAAATTACCTTTCAGATCAAATACTGTGAGCACATCTGATAATGTAACATTGACTGGTACCTGATGTCAAATAATCAATTTAGGAAAGGCTCATTGTGGTGCTCTGCTTCTCAAAACGTTCCACTTGTGATTGTTCATGGTTATCAGTCTATGATGGGAATGGAATCAATAGAAGGATAAATAGAATAGGGACTGTGTAGTCCAACTAAAGTGAAACTTGTATTAAGCTTTTAGAAAAGTTGGGTAATGTTGATATTCAAGTAGGTCTTGCATCTTAAAATCAGAGCTTTTTAAATGCTTAGTTGTTGTTGGTCATTATAATCTTTTGTATTATCTTTCGTACAATCATTTAACTTGTATTTATCTGATAGAGCAATTTTGCTATTTTGTAGACCAGATGTTTTACACAATCAAAAGAATTGAAAGATGTTTGCACTACTTGGAATTCCGAATTGGTTCTGACGTTATATTCAAACTTCTCTTTTCTGTGGATGTATGATCATATTGTGATTGGTATGATAGCTGCCTCATTTATTCTTGGAAATATTAACTGTGCATGATTAGATGATACGAACAATATGTATTTGATTGACCCAGTAATAAAAAAGGGATACAAACAAAGATATATTGGCCACAACATTCGACAGATTATTGATGAGGCACATAGCAGTTCCAAAATGCAATCCAGAAATGAGTTGAGAATACAGCTAATTTATTTTGTATGTTTCAAAAAGTACTGATAATACTAAAACTTACTTATTTTATTAGCATAAATATTAATAATGATTAATAAATTCTGAATTATTTACTCAGTTAAAATTTCTAATGGAGTGAAAAAAACATACAATTATTACTGTTTATTTTTCAGAAAAGTCAAACATTTGCAAGCTATTTCATAGAGTTTACTTTTTCTAAATCAGGATCTGTGATCTTGATCTCTAAATACAAAGATATGTGGCTTTTTTGCCAGATATCATGGGTTAGCTCACATTATTAGAAATGTTTGAAATAAACACTGTACAAAGCAGAACCCATGTGGAGATCATCGTTTAATAATGTATGCCAGGTGTACATAAACAGCTCAGTGTTTTGTGTATGAAATATATTATGAAAGTTTAAGATTAGATTAAAAAGATCAAAATCATGAAATGTAAAAATCGTATGATACATTTTGTATAGCCAAACTTTTAAGTTTGTTTTGTTCTATTCTGTAATATACTAAATTTTTTTTTGACATATTAAAGAATAGGTTATTTCTCACAAGTATGCTTTTACAAAAATGATCTTCTCTTGAGAAAGTAAAAATGAATGCTGATAAATCCAATACATCACTTGGTTAGGACATTCCTATACAAGCAAAGCCCTGTTTCATTTGCATCTTTGGTTTTCAATCATATATCCTTCTAATTTATGAAATATGCAAAGTTGAAAGAAATCTCCACTATTCACCTTTTTTTTCTATTTTAATATCGGTTTATTTTAATGATATTTTTCAGCAACAACTTTCTTAAAGAAATGAAGTACTGTCTATACCAACATTAAACTCCAAACAACTAATATGATTCAATTATGAAATGTAAATATTTTATTTTTAACTAATACATTGACTATCAATATGTCTTGCAAATTTGTATGGGAATTTGTTACATGAATCAGTATATATACGTACAAAATGCATAAGCTAACCTTTGGATTGATAGAAATCTCTCTTTTAATAGAAGTGACAGTATTCAAATCCTTCTGAAACAATGAAAATCAACACTATTTGCAGTTCATTTCTCAGGGCACTGCCCTGACCAAACAGACTCAACTTGCTTGATTTAAAATTTCTTTTAAAACCTAGTTGTTAACTGTCAATCATCATTTGTAGATGCATTCTCTAAGGCAATGGCACTCCCAATCAAAATTTATTTGCAATCCAATCAACACTCTTTGCTATTGTTGTTTGCCTACTGATTTTTGTCTTGAATTTGAATTCTTGTGAAATACCCCTTTGAAAGCAATATGAAAATCTTAAATATATGTGGTTTTTCTCAGCTATACTTAAGTTCTATTAATAGAAACCATGGAAAATAATAAAAATGTGAAACAGAAGTTATTCTGTGTTATTAAAAATGAAGGAAATGGAAACAAATGGAGAAAGTTAGAAACCTGTCTAGTTCTTAAACACAACGGTGGTGTAAAAATTATTAGGTTTTAGTCTCATCTGCAATTCTCACATGCATTCCCAATCTGATCTGGGTTGTCTGACAGGTTACTGAGCGGTGGCTAGACATTTTGGAAGGAAAAGAAATCTGAGGTCAAAGTCAGCCCAAGTCTGTGCCTTCCAACGTTTAAAAGATGTCACCAGGAAATTAAACTGAAGGTTTCAGGGAGATTTGCCAATTTCTTGCAGAGTGCACACAGAATGATTTTACGACAAAATAGGTAATAGTACAATATTAATTGATGGATTAGCACCTGGTAACTTTTGATAGTAATTTACCAGTAAGTTTGGTATGAAACATACAGTCTACTTACCGGTCAGAACACAATAACAGATACAACAATTTACTTGTGCTAGTTATCTTTGACATTCCATATAATTTAGTTTGTGTATGATCAGATCAGCTTTTAAAATCAAACCTCAGCCCTAAATAAAATTTGCAAATGATCTATGACTAAATTAAGTTATTGAGTCATTGAGTTATAAAGATATACAGCAAAGTAACAGACCCTTCAGTCCAACTGGTCCATGCCGCCCAAATTAATCTAGTCCCATTTGCCAGCATTTAGCCCAAATCCCTCTAAATCCTTCCTGTTCATAAACTCATCCAGACGTCCTTTAGACATTCTAATTGTACCAGCCTCCGCCACTTCCGCTGGCAGCCCATTCCATACACACACCACTTTCTGTGTAAAAAAAGTTTCCCCTTAGGTGCCTTTTAAAGCTTTCCCCTCTCACCTTAAACCTATGCCCTCTAGTTTTGGAATCCACCACCAATGGGGGAAAACACATTGTCTATTTACTCTATCCATGCCGCTCATGATTTTATAAGACTACCCCTCAGCCTCTGACGCTCCAGAGAAAATGGCCCCAGTCTATACAGCCTCTCCCTATTTTTCAAACCCTTCCAGCTCTGACAATATCCTCTTAAACCTTTTCTATACCGTTTCAAGTTTCACAACATCCTTCCTATAGGAGGGAGACCAGAATTGCATGCAAAATTCCAGAAGTGACCAAGCCAATGTCCTATGCAGCTGCAACATGACCTCCTAATTCTTATACTGAATAAAGGCAAGCATACCAAATGCCTTCTTCACTAACCTATCTACATGTGACTCCACTTCCAGGGAACTATGAACCTGCATTCCAAGGTCTCTTTGTTCAGCAACATTCTCCAGGATGCTACCATGAAGTGTATAAGTTCTGCCATGATTTGCCTTTTCCAAAATGCAGCATCTCACATTTACCTAAATTAAACTCCATCTGCCACACCTCGGTCCATTGGCCCATCTGATCAGATCCCATTGTATTCAGGAGTAAACTTCTTTGGTCTCCACTCCACATCCAATTTTAGTATCATCAAGCTGTAAGAGTATTTATTGAAAGCATTTTGACTTCACTTATGTAAGTCGAGATTATTTTGTCAGAATTGTGTTCCTCAAATTACAAAATGTTCTTTATAAAGCTGTAAGATGAAAATTTTGAAAAGTTTTGAAGTTCCTGGTCATTCTGAGAACAATGCAACATTGCTGTGCCTCAATTTTACCATTTTCATGCAACCATATTTCCACATTTGAAAGTTATGCTTATACATTATTCTGTCAGCTAAGCTTTAGTATTTTTTTTCCACTCACAAAGCATTTGTTTTTGAAGTAAAAAGGAGTGTGTTCTGTATTAAAACCATTTACAATTCATTAACACATACTACCAATTTATTCCTCTGTTATTTAAAATAAGCAAGTTTTGTTTTGTTATTTTGTCCTGAGTCTAACAGAATTGATGTACCAGTGTGGATGGTTCTCATCAGCAGAATTTTAAGGAACAGGATGTGAGATCCCTTTGAGATCCCATAATAAATAGAAAGAAATAAGAGACCATTCAATCAATCAAAGCTGTCTTCTCCACAGGCATAGATGCAGTATACCTAGATTCAGAATTGTATAGAAGCAAAAAAACACTCTTCAGGCAGCGTCAGTTATGAATGCAAAGACTTTAACACTGATTGGAAGCTCTTACATGAAGTTTTCACTTTGTATCTTAATGAATACTATCAATTAAAATACATGGTAAAGTTTGCCGTGAACAAAATAATTTGCTTCCTTAGAGCAAGTAAAGTATTGCAAGTGCACTGCCATGTACTACAGGAGTGATCAATCTTTCATGTCAGAATTCATATTTCAGACATCATAGTCAGTATTTCTGTTTTATAACATTATGCAACTGTAGGCATAAGTTTAGCTTCTGTGGTATGTTTATCCAACATTAACCAGATGCAATAGGTGGGTCAAATGCACCCTCTGCCAAAGGAATCTGCATGAGTTTTATGCTTTTTCACGGTTAGTTCTAATTTATATTAATCAAGCAATGCTGTCTGTAGGCAGCTTTCTAATTAAGAAGATGAGAAATCCACTGACTTTAAAGGTAGCCTACAGTACTTTAAGGAGGCAATACTTTTCTCAGATCATAGTAGTGGACATCAATATCAGGAAGAAACAGAATGGATGTCTTGAACAAGAGCTTCAAGTTTCTCAGATACAGTGATAGAACTGCTCAAAGATCAAATGAACAGCTGGAAGAATGACCTCTTCCAATGGGCAATGAATGCTAAAATAAATTAGTTAACAAGCAATGATAGAGGTAAAAATGTCTGAAGTATTCAGCCGCAGCACTAGCTCCTGCCCCAGCAATCCTTCCCATGATTCATGAATCCCCATGATTCACCTCAAGTAAACAAGGAGCAGTTCACTGAACCTCCTGCATTCATGTTTGCTGCTGGCCTCACTCTTGTTACCTTTTCTTCTTAGCATGCTAATCTACCAGTGACATCTCAAACACAAATGAATCCATTTACCTCGCAGGAGAAGCTGGCACACAACAGGATGAAGATTATGAAAACAGGAGGAGGTTTTGCCTCTCTGCAAATACGTGCACCAGTAAAAGATGCTTGTATTGATATCATTGATAAAGAAGATGACTCACGTCATTGGAGATAGCCAGGCTGAACATTGTGTACAGTGAGCTGTATGGGCCTCTGTCCTCGTTTTCTCATTTTGTATTTAACTCCCTTACTCTTACAGTCACACAATCAGCATTGTAGACTAATTATGCATTGTGCTGCATTGCTTATTGAGTTAAGAATATTTCTTATATTTAACTATTTATGAAACTTTCTTTGTGGTAGTCGACAACATATTTGAACTAATATGCACAGCAAAGGTAGCATACGTTTTTCATAAGCATGACATGGTTCGAAAATATCTACTCTTAAATCGGCAAATAAAGGTCCATATGTATACAACCACTGTGCTGTCAACACTTATAGATTGCATGAATGCCAAGAAGATGTCAGTAACACTAGAAGTAGAATTTGATGCACTTGATTATAAATACAAAGAAAGGTTTTGGAGGTAGAAGGGACATTGTTTCTACCAGTAAGTGGATTAATAGAGAAAATATGATTATTGTGGTTTGGCCACATATGCAGCATGCAGGAGGCACAGATCCTAAATCAAGCCTTGGTATGGGTTCCAGATGGTCAGAGAAAAGAAAGGCCAAACACTCTTCATTTGCCAACAGACGTTGGAAAGAGATCCTGAGGAAATGGATTCAACACTGAAGAAGGAAAAAAGAACAACTAATAACTGCAAGAGATGGAAAGACCTACTTGCTAGCCATTTACTTCAAGTGATGTGATAATTTAAAATAAAGATCTAAGCTTAAATTACCTGAGATTTTTGGAAAAATAAATTGAAACACCAATCTAAGATATCAAGGTAAATCATCTCCCAGAATTATTAATTCTTATTTTGCAGTAGGAAATGTTAAGAGTTGGAATTTTGTACAATTTTAAGTATGGCTGAATGTGATTTAAAAAAAAATTAAAATAGGCCATAAAGTATAGTTATGTGAAGAGGCACAGATTGATTCTTCAATCAATGTGCCATTGATGCACCGCATCAATAAACAACAGAGCCTAAGTACTAACCTAAACTTGTCAGTACTTGGCTTCTTTGTATTAATGTGGAAATATGTGAAGTTAACTTAGTTTGGACCCATACTGTAACAATTAAAATGATGTTGCATATGCCAATATTCTGTGGTCAGTAAAAATAGGTTCACATCCTGTACGTGTGTAAAGCTGAACCCATTTTCTATATAATCAACATTTGTGAGCCATGTGAAGATTTGTTTGTTACATTAAACATAAGTTTTATTTATTTCAGGTGTATTTGATTCCTCTTGGTGGGTGTTTCTGCTGGACTAGAAGTTTTTTTTTACAAATCTAGCTCCTCGGGTAGTCTTGTCCTGGCGAAGAAGACGAGATCTTTACACGTCTCAGGGTGTGTGTTTTGTGTGTCGCCCCTAGATTTCTCATACTGGTCTCTGGATGAATTGTGTGCATCAAAATCCTCAATTTATAATGACAAAAAACAGTCTCTAATTATATTTGCAATTGTGTATCTTCTTGATTCCTTTAAATTTGTGTTTGAAGTATGTTGAAATGTGCACGCAAAATAACATTTTCTGCTATGAAAACTACACATCATAGAGTTTTGATCTAAACATTTTATTGTATGTCTGTATGTAAATTAGATATTCGAGAATTACTCTATTTGAGGAGATAAGCTGAGTAATTATTCAATTAAACTCAAGAATGAGAAATTATGGCTTTTGCTTTTATTTTGTTTTCTGCAGCAGCAGGTTAATTCTCTTCTTTATTAAATGACATCAAAATGTCTGATTTATTTTATATTCTCAAAACAACCTTAAAATATTTTGTATTTCTAGGATTTAGATCAATGTGAAATATTTAAGAACCAGTTGCTAATGCTGAGTTCAGTAAAGAGACAATTATTCAATTAACTGATACTTTGTAACAATACTCCAAATTGTGCATTGCAAAAATTAGTAATTCATAGACTTCTCATAATATGTAACAGATTTAAAAGATTTGTGAAGAGAAATGAAGTTGTATGTGGGCTTTTGGCAGGTATTTAGAAGAAAAACAAAAAAAAAAGCCACTGGAGATATTCTGATCCTCTCTTGAAAGACAAATACTGAAAACTGTCACTTCTGAAAAAATCCTTTCCAACAAGCCTTTATTGTATAACTAGTGGAACAAAAAAAAGAATCACTGCAAATGCCAAAAAATCTTAGGAAACTGTGTTTTGAGCTCAATGTTCAACTGAGTAGGACACATATGTTTTATATAAATTTCTCACAAAGGAAAGGCTAACAGCAAAAAACTTTTCTTATTATGATAAATTAACCAGTGGCAATATTTTAAGTATGTCTTGATTATACTGTCAGTGAACGTTGGAGTAATTTTAAAAAATTATTATTGGCTTTCTGTGACTTTTTAATTTACTTGATTAATAGCTATTGTTTAAAATCATTTAGTACGGTATTTAATAATCATTTTGATGAATAGCTCTAAATAGTATGAAAAAGTCCCAGATGGTCCTAATTAGGCCAGATTGTAGTATCTTCCAGTACAGTGCATCCATTCCTGTTCCCAGACTGTTTTTTTTTTCCTTCTGTGAAGCTCCAAGCTCCAAGCTCATCTGCATAATGCAAGGTGAATGTTTTAAAATGACAGAAGCCATTCAGTCTAAAGTGCGAAAGGAGATTGCTGGGTGCCGTCTACTTCCAATTCAAAAGTACCAGTTAAGTTATCTGATCATTAAACAATTTTTGGTGTCACGATCATTACATTATTAGGTGATATTTGTGTCTGTGGGTGTTGTTGGATTATGCCAGGTCAATACACTCTGCTAATACTGAACAATACTGCCACCAACCTGTTTATGTGTAAGAAAATACAGACCCTGCTTTGTCTAATCATGGTGGCTTCCTGAACTAACTAGAAGAGTTTCTGCCAGTTAACAAGACAAAGGGCTACATTTCCCAAAAACTGGCTCAGTGTAAATTTTGGGGCAGTGTCATGGAGGGTTTCTTTCTGTGAGTTCCAGTGAATTCTCTCACACCATTTTACATTGCTCATCTTACTATCTATGCACTAAGATCCCCCGGTGCCCACTTGTGCCACCTCAAGCCTGACACTGATAGAATTACTTACTGCTGTCAGGATCTTCCAGGTTTCCTGCTGCCGACACCATATTTATATCTCAGCTGTCCATCAGTTCCAGTGCTTCAAGCCAGGAATTACCTTGCACAGTTCTATTTTGGAAAGAATTATACCAAAAGTGCCAATAGAAGCAAGTTGACAACCCCCCTTTGTTAATAGGGAGCAGAGGAGTGCTGCTCTCTTTCCCTAAGACTGTCAGAGGAGACTACAGCTCCAGACCCTGCCAACCTGGTCTGAAGTTACCACCCTGGTCAGGATGGTGTTCACATTCTGGAAGAACACCAAACAATGTTGTAAGAAGGGAAATTACCTTCTGTGCTTTGTAAGGTTAAGTACCACCATCTTCTCTCCATCTGTTCTCACTCAATCGAATTCTACTACTACAACCACCTTCCACCAATATTCATTGTCTATGACTTTCACTTGTACATACAGGATCCTGTCTTCATTATTCTCACCATTCATCCCTGAAAATACTAGCCTTTCCTGCTCTCTATGCATCTACTTCTTCACTTGGAGCACCTTACCACCCTGTCCCCACCTGCACCCGTACTAAAAGCAACACCAGCCACTTTCCTCTCACTCAATCCTTTCCATTGTTTTATTCCAGGATCCTGCTCACAATAGGGGAGAGAGAGCCAAGATTACTGGTGGGCTGCCCAACTTTTGTCTCCTCATCTTATCCAAGAGAGAACCTTTGAGTTCAGAGGAGAGGATAAAGACAGCTTATGTGGGATTCTGATACCTTCATTCCTGCCAATCAAAGAAGGTTCATTTGCAATTGCTGTGCTGCTATCCCATTATCAGCACTGTGAATACATTCTTAATACGGCCAAGCTTCTACCCTTATTTCACAACCATTCCCTCTCTTGTCTTCTGCAGGTACCTGTGGCATTGACATAGTCTCTGTCCTGTATAAAGCAACCTCTCCAGCCAATGCATCCTGTTTCACTTCAAATGAAGAAGACGCAAACCCCTCAGAGGAAGTCATGGCAAGGCTGTCTCCTTCACTCTCCATCAGCTCAAATACTGACACCTCTGTGGGTACTTTAATTAAATTATACTCAGGAGCACATTCTGGTGAGCACATAACTACAGCTGGGTGGGGAAAAAATGCCCGCGGTTGCTATCACTCAAAGGTCTGCCAGAGTTCAGGCACCTGCTCAGCCACAGCAGGAGAATATTTCAGGGTGTCAGCACAGACAGGCATTGGAACAGCAAACTGTTTTGTTAGAGGCACTCCATAAGCCAGATTGAAGGTTGGAGGAGTTTCCCTGTGTTATTAATACTATGCTGGCTCCAGCATGTGCATGTCTGGTTATCATCATGGACAGGTTGGTGGCTGCCATGGAGAGCCAGGTCCTGCACACTCAGTGTCTGCCAAATATGTACACAGATCTGCATCTTTCAATGTAGCTATGATGCTCAGCACCAATGTCAGGGCAATGGAAGATGAGGGACTTTAACCAGACACTCCTACCTCATGAGGACAGAGGATGGTGCCAGACAATGGGACATGGAAGTCTCTAACAAGGAAGATAATGGGATGATTCTGTGTGGAACTTGTACATAGTGGACCTGATTTAGATGAATGCCTTACAAACCATTTTGCACATTTACAGAAAGAGAATATAAGTATGTAAGAAGAATGAGGATTTCACACTATGGTCCAAATTTGATGTCCAGCTACTGGACATTGTTTAGCCAATAAAACCTTGGAATGTGTTTATGGAGTTTAAGTGAAACTTTACAGTTCACTGAAATTACTTTTACTTTACAGCCAACACTTGGATAAATTTATCATGTTTATCATGTTTCAATGTCATGATTTTAAGTGGACATGATTGGTCAGTACCTGAGATTGACATCTGGAATTCTGAGATAACAGATATCTTTAATCTGTTCTGTGTAAGTGCCTGATTAATCCAATTACCGCTTGAAGGGCTTCTCATCCTGCAGGACTGACTGTAGCCCACTCACCAGACAGTAATGATGCAGAAATATAGAATATCTGACACTGAATACCCCAAGCAGCCAACTGACCATGTCTACATATCTGGACTGACCTTAACGATATCCTTGACTGACCGAGCTGGTGTCCACCTACTGATGACAGTCCCCCTTTACTTGACTGAGAACCATTTCCCTTCGCCTTTGAGATATTGCAATTTGACTGAAGCACATTCGGTGTGTTTGCCACATAAGCTGCTGGTGCATGCTGCAGGCATGACATTGATATAGCATGGGGCCATACTGCAGCGTGTCCTTGACTGATCATTGCTGGCAACCCTTACATTCTGCCTGGTTTAGTGTCTGCTAAAAGGGAAGGCAAGACAGAAGTACTGAGAGCCTTTAAATTCTGAATGAGATCCTAATGTGCAAAAAAGCAAGAGATGACAAGGCAGAGATGCTGTGTACATCCAAGAAAATGCAAATTGAGTGAACACTACAAAAACAAGCTAAGAGCCTTGATGATTTTTGTTCTAATTAATGTGATGAATGTCTTTCCATTTGCTCAATGCAGCACTGAAGCAGCATTGCTGTTGGTCAGCTACAAAGTGTAGTATTTAAGTTGTGTGTTGCTATGTATTGTAAATGAGTGAGAGATATGTCATGAAGGTACGGTGAGGCTGATGTCATCCAATACCAACCTAATTGGGTGAAGGTAACAGGTGATTATTACACATAGAACATGCCCTGGGAAATTGGGGACTGCTGCCCATGATGAAAATCTAATGATATTGGTGAATTGCAGCCACCAGATCATGTTGGAAATTGTCACCATTTAGTTTTTCTCCACTGCCTAGGAAAATAACATATTGCATATAAATGAAGTGAGATTATGTAATAATGATAATTTAATGGCAAATACGCCCCTTACTGATCGCTAGCGAGATTCTCAAACTAGCTATTAGAAACTTAGACAAAAAAATCTGACCCTTTTATAAACTTCAAGCATCTTTTTTTTCTGACTGACTCACCATTGTCAATGTCTTTTAGGGGCTAGGAAAATTCTGTCCACAGTTTATTACATGTTAGCAATCGCGTGCAGTTTGCAATGAAATGTTAGGTCTCATTCCTTTGAGATCCTAGTCCTTGTGAAATCATTATAGCTGGTGGGGTTTATGGAATTGTTCAATGTTAACTCTATCAGATCCATGTGCAACAAATCTATAAAATGTCTCATCCCTCTTGGTTCAGAGCTTTCAGTGACAAAGACCTTATCAAGCAAGAGAAAGGGTATCTTTCTACATGCGTAATCTGTACTAATTCTTCTTTCCCTGGGCTTTCTCCAAGACAGTATTTAAGGATTGGTGGATTACCACCTCTTATGAGGCTGCACTTCACTTGTTCACATGTTCAAACGTACAACTAAGAAGCTATTAGTTATAAACCAGCCAGGATTTTAGAAACTCATTTCTGCTACTCTGATTGGTAATTAAGTGAATCATCTACTGGCCGACAGTCCTGTGTGCTTCCCATGGCAATTGTTAGTTCTTCGAAAACCACTGCTGACAAAATGAGGCTTGCCCTCTGTACACAGATAATGAGACTGAGCTTGACAGGTGTGGCGTGATGATGAAACTTTTACACGCAGCTCATTCTGCTGGCCCTTCACAGTAAACAGACTCATCAGCTCTTGCCAGTCCCAGGAGGCAAAGCATGTTTGACATTATTAATTGGCTTTTCTGTATAAGGAGTCAAATAGATGAAAAGGTTTATCAAGCTGAAATAATTAATTTTGCCTGAAACCGCTGACAGTTCAGTTCTTCCATAAAAAAGGCCTCCTTTAAACCTTTTTCTCCAGTTAATAAAGTCCAATATGCTCTGACTACACAAATAATATCTAGGTTTTTCCATAAATTATTTAAAAGGAATTTAATTAATTGAGATTTGTAAAACGAAAGCAACATATTTTCTTTATCTGGTCAACGCAAAGTCTAAACGGACAGTACTCATTATGAATATTATTGTTAAGTATAAATGTTATTTAAAATATTAATACACTGCATAAATTCTGTGTTCTTTATGCTGTGCCCCAGCCTATGCTGCAGTCAACATCACCACAAACAGAATTACTGACTCAACTTCATTCTTTATTTGGATAATTGTTTTAGGCTGCAATCGATACAAATACACCCCATTTATATTCATACTTCATAGGAACCAATGAGCAAGGTGGGGTGATTCCAGCCTGTTCAGCTTTTCAATTAGAACATAGCTGATCTGTAAGGTAACTCCATTTACCCACCTTTGGCCCACACTCCTTGAAGCCCAAACCTAACAAAAATTTGCTGATTTTACTTCTGAAAATTTCCATTGACCCAATATGCACAGCCTTTTAGGAAGGAAGTTCCAGATTTTCTCTCCTTATTTTTTGTGAAAACGTTTATTGCCTTCACTTCCAAATTACTTAGTTCTTGACCTGAATTGTTCCATTAGTGAAAGTCATTTCAACTATATTGATCTCAATGGGTCCTTTTATGTTTTGAAAAAACTCCATTGCCTTCCAGCTCTTTAGTTTTATATGTTCGTCAGAACAGAGATCATTAGTTCATGGAACTTGTCCTCGTAATCTATCCATTTAAGCCCCAATTTCTGTCTTACTTTCTCCTAGGCCAACATATTCAGCTCAGACACAGTATTCCAGCTGGGGTCTGAGCGAGGTGCTATGCAAATGAAGCAAAACCTTTCTCTTGTTTTCCAACTCTGTTTTTACATAAACAGACACTCCTTGTATAATTTGTTACTCTTCTTGAAGAGTTTATTTGTTTTAATGATTGATATGCATGAGCAGCTAAATCTTGTGATCTTGCCCTCAAAACTATGGTTCATAGTTTCAAGGAATATATGACTAAAAGATCATTGGACCCATCTTTGTCTATGATTCATGTTCTGGCTCTAGCTAGTCCTATTGTGGAAGGTGATATATATACTTTGTGCTGTATCTTCATTTCACGATTTCAGCATGCAGGCTCATGAGATACATTCTGCTGGTTAGCTCAATGGTCTATAGGGAGCCTAACCAAGTGTAGCAGCTAGCCTCCACCTCTTAAAAGTAGTTTTCCTCTCTTAAAGGGAAACTGTGCTGAAGGAAAGGAGACAGTTGTAGACTGGAAGTGCTGCAATTGCAGCAGAGAGAAGGTTCCCAGGTGCACAAAGTCAGTACTGAATCCCTAGTCATAAAGGTCAACAGGAGAAGAAATGCAACAGACAGAATTTAATGATTATGATCATGAACCTATCAAATAGTTGGAGACCAGGGCTCGATGTACGTGGCCATAAATTGCTCATTAAAATGACTAAATTGACATGAGAAATTACTCACAGGTTGACCAATTAAAAAAGGTTATCCCCTGTGTGGAACTCATTACTAAGCCTATCAGCAGTAGATGCAGGAGAGAAACAGCCTGGGTTTGGAAGAATAGTGAGGTGATGAGGAATGATGGTGAACCAGCTGGTGAAGTCAAGGGAGAGTTAGTCTGCCTGGCAAGGTCTGGGGGGCATTGCTTGCCTGATAAATCCATGGGGAGAGAAAGTCTGCCACTTTTGGGGTGGACAAGTAAAAGCTTGACATGAAGTGCATGGCTGGAAAGGAGTGGGCAAAAAAAAATGGCTGCAAAGAGGATAGGAGAGGAAGATACCATTGGCTGCAAAGGGGAGAGGTGGAAAGAAATGAATGGTTATGAAGTGAAGGCTGAGGAGAAGCAAATGATTGCAAAGGGGAGAAAGGTGGAGAAATGAATGGCCATTAAGGGGAGGTGGGGTAAGTCTTCAAATGGAACTTGTTAGTGAAGGAATACTCAGCTAACAGAGCTCAGGAAAACTTGAAGTCACAGGTAATGAATTTCTAGCAAATTAATGTGTTTTAATGATGTGTGTTGTTGCCATAGTGCATAGTGCACAGTGCACAGATCATAACACTGCTCCCTTACTAGAGCGGAACAACAGTTAGTGGTGTTACTTCTTGATAATTTACCTGCTATGGAAATTAAGTCACTCATTGGTATCACACTGCATTGTAAACCAGCTGTCCAGCTAACTGAGCCTCAATCACGTGTTAGCTATTTAAATTATGGCTGTTCACTTACAGCAGTTTATAATTTATTTTTCATTCACTCATGGGACATGAGAGTTACAGTCTGGCCAGGATTTATCGCCCTTGAACCAAGTGGCTTGCTCAGACATTTCAGAGAGCAGCTAAGAGTCAACTACATTGCTGTGGGTCAGGATTCACATGAAGGCCAGACCATATTTGCTTCCCTTAAGGACAAGGTTTCATGGTCATCGGTAGATTTTTAATTCCAGATTGCTTCCGATTAAATTCAAATTCCAACATCTGCTGTAGAGAGATTTGAACCCAGGTTCTCAGAACATTAGCTGAGTTCTGGATTAATAGTCTTGTGACAATCCCACTATGCCATCACCTCCCCATTCCAATGTCTAGGAAATTTAAGCTTTTCTTATGTGTTGTGGCTTTAAGTTTAATGTAGCATTGATTATTAAAAAGAATATTGATAAATTCTTCAAATTCTGCTTCTGTGAGCACTCAAATATCCTATACGTTGACATCATCCAAAAACTTCATAAGCAACTCCCAATGGAGGAGTTGGTGAGAATTAAAGATTAGCTGACGAATATCAAAATGTCACCCTTGAAAATCAAAACATAGTCCATGAGAAGTCTCAAGAAGAACCCTTGAATAAAAAAAAGTTAGTCCTTGCTAGAGAGTTTGTTTTCACTGCACAGGAGTCCACACTTAAAAACCAATGAAGCAGACTGCTGCTTGCCATCAGGATAACTGGGTCTTGAAGGGCAGAAATGCCATCTCTGAGAGTTGTTAGCCAAATAGTGTCTGGCGCCACTTAGGTAGAAGCAGCACCAGCAGGAGTGATGGCCACTACTGGTACTGCAGTAGGCCCCAAAAGGATTGCCCCAAGAATCCTGGAGAAAAGGTAAGTATTCTGAATTGAATCCCTGAATTGAATTCTTCTTATCTTAACTACGAACAGACTTAATGCCTTTCTCATCTGTTATAAACTCACATTGCACATGTTCCATCCATTAACTCTACACAAGTCCTATCAGCTGCTTTATTGTAGTCATTTTTACTACAGTTGATGCACAGCCGTCACTGCTTCAATTGACTTTCTCAATTGTTTAAAACAAAAACCTTCACAGAACTGAGCCACATGCACCCGCTACTATTTTAAACTTTAAATTCCAAAATATAATATAGTCGGTTCCAATATAATGCGATAGTTCCGTTCTCATGTGATCTCATGTTCTAATAAAGTCACACAATAGCCACACCATTTAAAATAATGAGACTGGAATCATGTTATATCCAGTACAGGTAAGGAAAGTTCACATTCTACAAATAACTGTCTAAATTATTCAATCATGTTAAAACCAATTCATGCTGAAGAAGCACGCATTATAGCATAACATACAGTACATACGTTTCATATCTTTCATCACTTGATGTTACAGCAGATCTCTAGAAACTTGCAAACTCAAAGTCTAGACAGGGTGGATGCAGAAAGGATGTTTACTCTGGCTGGAGGGTCTAGAAACAGAATAAAGCGTCATTTAGTACTGAAATGAGGACGAATTTCTGTATTCCAAACATGGTGAACCTTTCAAATTCAGAGGCTGTGGAAGCTTAGTCATTGAGCATGTCCACAAAGTTGGATAGACTTCTGGATACCAGTGACATTGAAGGATATGGCATAATTTGGGAAAATGATGCTGAAGTAGAGTTGTGTGCCCTCCTTGGACTTTGCAGTTCATTGATGAAATGAGTAGAGTGTAGGAGTCATAGGGATGTATTAAACAGAAACAGATCTTTCAGTCCAACTTATCCATACTGACCAGATATCCTTAACTAACCTAGCCCCCTTTGCCAGCACTTGGTCCACATCCTTCTAAACCCTTCCTATTCATATAACCATCAAGATGCCTTTCAAATGTTGTAATTATACCAGCTTCCACCACTTCCTGTGGCAGCTCATTCCATCCACACACCAACCTCTGCGTAAAAAAGTTGTCCCTTAAGTCCCTTCTAAATTTTTCCCCTCTCACTTTAAACCTTGACCCTCTAGTTCTGGACTCCCCCAGCCCAGGGAAAAGACCTGGCTTATTTACCCTATCCATGCCCCTCATGATTTTATAAACCTTTATAAGGTCACCGCTCAGCCTCTGATGCACCAGGGAAAACAGCCCCAACTGATTCAACCTCTCCCTAAAGCTCCCAACCTTGGCAACATCCTTGTAATTCCTTTCTGAACACTTTCAAATTTCACAACATCCTTCTGAGAGGAGGGAGACCAGAATACTTCTATAAACTTTACAATAACAGAAGTATGCCAAAACCTTTTCAACTTCATACATACCTGTATGTTTAAATAGTGCATTTAGAGAAGGGAGATGGTGTTCAGCTAAACATGCATGATTAACCATAAGTGTTCAGTGAATATTCACAGGCCAAGTTTGAAAGACTTGGGTCAAAAAACTAGAAAGAATAAGACATCTTTCCACAACGCATCTAGAAAGAGAAGGGCAGGAGATACATGGGAAGGCCACCACCTATAAGTTCTCCTTCAAGCCACTCACTATCCTGACTTGGAAATTTATCGTTGTTCCTTCATTGTCGCTGGGTCAAAATCCCACCCAAAATTCCCACCTAAAATTCTTTGTGGGTCAACCTACAGCACTGTATACTGTATCAGCTCAAAAACGCAGCTCACCACCACCTCCTCAACGGTACATAGGGACGAGCAATAGATGCTGGCCAGTCAGCAACGCCTTCATCACATAAGTGAATAAAAATAATGGATGCCCACTGGAAAGTAGTGGGGTCTGTCATATTGGGCTGCCATGAGTGAGGCAGAGTGCTGTCACAATCCTCCTTTCTAACATTTCAACGTAAACATTTGAAACAACATCAGTGTAAACATCCGCAAAGAAGCACAGTAGCAAAAATTAATATTTCAATGGGACCTGACTAAATGTAAAGTGTCAGGTGAATGATGATACACCCCCAGCCCCTGTGATTTTCTTTTTATTGATTTAAATAGAATAAAGGAGACTTGCCAAAACTTTTAAATAAATTTGAAAATAACATGTTTATTTCATAGAGTCATAGAGATATACTACACTGAAACAGACCCTTCAGTCCTACTTGTCACGTTGACCAGACATATCAAATGAATCTTGCCCCATTTGCCAGCATTTGGCCTATATCCCTCTAAATCTTTCCTATTTATATATCCATCCAGATGCCTTTTAAATATTGTAATTGCACCAGCCTCCACCACTTCTTCTGGCAGTTCATTCCATACACGCACCACTCTCAGCATGTAAACTTTGCCCCTTAGATCCCTTTTAAATCATTCCACATTCACCTTAAACCTAGACCCTCTAATTTTGGACTCCCCTCACTCTTGGGAAAAGTCTATTTACCCTATCCGTACCTCTCATGATTTTATAAACCTCTATAAGGTCACCCCTCAGCCTCCGACGCTTCAGGGGAAATAGACCCAGCCTATTCAGCCTCTCCCTTTAGCTCAAACCCTGGCAACCCTGGCAACATCCTTGTAAATCCTTTCTGAACCCTTTCAAGTTTCACAACGTCCTTCCATTAGGAGGGAGACCAAAATTCCTGCATTATTCCAATAGTGGCTTAACCTATATCCTGTACAGCCACAACATGACCTCCCAACCCCTATACTCATTGACCAATAAAAGGAAGCATAGCAAACGCCTTCACCACTATTCTATCTACCTGTGAGTCTACTTTCAAGGAAGTATGAACCTGCGCTCCAAGGTCACTTTGTTCATCAACACGCCCCAAGACCTTACCATTAAGTGCATTAGTGCTGCCCTGATTTACCTGTCTAAAATGCAGCACCTGACATTTATCTGAATTAAACTCCATCTACCACTCCTCAGCCCATTGGCCCATCTGATCAAGATCCCATTGTACTCTGAGGTAACCTTCTTTGCTATTCACTGCACCTTAAATTTTGCTTTCATCTGCAAACTTACGAACAATACTCCTACTATTACACCCAAATTGGTGACATAAATGACAAAAAGCAGCGGACCCAGCACTGTTCCTTGTGACAGGCCTCTAGTCTGAAAAGAAACCTGCCACCACCGCCCTCTGTCTCTGAGCCAGTCTGTATGCCACTGACTAATTCTCCCTCTATTCATGTTTTCTAACCTTGCTAACCAGTCTACCAGGAGGACCCTTGTTGAACGCCTTAGTGAAGCATTTTTGGATCAAGTTCATCACTCTGCCCTCATCGGTCCTCTTCGTTACGTCTTCAAAAAACTCAATCAAGTTAGAGAAACATGATTTTGCATGCACAAAGCCATTTTGAATATTCTTAATCAATCCTTGCCTTTGCAAATACATGTAAATCTTGTCCCTCAGGACTCCCTCCCACAACTTGCCCACCATCGATGTCAAT
This sequence comes from Hemiscyllium ocellatum, assembly GCF_020745735.1. Taxonomy (NCBI): domain Eukaryota; kingdom Metazoa; phylum Chordata; class Chondrichthyes; order Orectolobiformes; family Hemiscylliidae; genus Hemiscyllium; species Hemiscyllium ocellatum. The sequence goes on along the minus strand of NC_083407.1, from coordinate 44,534,606 downwards.
GCTACCCAGGCTTTTCCTTACCCTCATTCTTAACTAGTGGCACTACGTTAGCCAACCTCCAGTCTTCCAGCACCACGCCTGTGGTTATCAATGATATAAATATCTCAGCAAGGAGCCCACCAATCACTTCCTTAGTTTTCGACAGGATACAGCTGATCAGGTCCTGGGGATTTATCCACCTTTATGCTTTTTGGGATGTCCAGCACTTCTGTAATATGAACATTTTTTAAGACGTCGCTATTTATTTCCCCACATTCTATATCTGCCACATCCTTCTCCACAGCGAACATTGATGCAACATACTTGTTTAGTATCTTTCCCTTCTCCTGTGGTTCCGCACATAGGCTGCCTTGCTGATCTCCTTAGTTACCCGTTTGTCCTTAACGTATTTGTAGAATCCCTTTGGATTCTCCTTAACCCTACTTGATAAAGCTATTTCTTGTCTCCCTTTTGCCCTCTGATTTATCTCTTAAGCATATTCCTACTGCCTTTGTATACTCTTCTAGGGATTTTCATGCTCTCTGCTGCCTATACCTGATAAATGTGTCTTTCTTATTCTTAACCAAAACCTCAATTTCTTCAGCAATCTCATTCAGCATTCCCTACACCTGGCAGCCTTGCTTTTTATCCTAACAGGAACATACTGTCTCAGAATTCATATTATCTCATTTTTGAAGGCTTCCCATTTTCCATCTTTCCCTTTATCTGTATAAATTTGTCCCCAGTCAACTTTTGAAAGTTCTTGTCTAACACTGTCAAAATTGGCCTTCCTCCAATTTAGAACTTCAATTTTTAGATCCGGTCTACACTTTTCCCCACTGTTTGAAAACTAATAGAATTTTGATCACTGGCCCGAAGTACTCCCTCACTGACACCTCAGTCACTTGCCCTGCCTTATTTCCCATGCATAAGTCAAGGTTTGCACCTTCTCTAGTAGATACCTCCATGCATAAGAAAATTTTCTTGTATGCATTTAACAAATTCCTCTCCACCCATGCCCTTAACACAATGGCAGTCCCAAACTATATTTGGAAAGTCAAGATCCACTACCATAGCTACCCTGTTATTCTTACAGATAACTTAGATTTCCTTACAAATTTGTTGCTCAATTTCCCACTAACTATTGAGGGATCTATAGTACAACCTCAACAAGGTGATCGTCCCTTTTTTATTTCTCAGTTCCTCCAAAAAAAACTTCCCTGGCCATATTCCCAGGAATATCCTCCAGAAGTACAGCTGTAATGTTATTCCTAGTCAAAATTCTTCAAACATTTGGCAATATGGCTATCAACTAAGCTGCTATACAAATTATATCATGTTCCTCATAATCCCAAGCACGCACACATTTATACATAGGCAGGATAAAGCCATAACTGAACTTTTCAAGGTGGGGAAATAATTAAATGATAAAGGGAAAATAAGCATATCACTGCAGGTTGAGGGGTGAATTCAGAAAACAAAAATAGCTTGATATTTCATAGTTCTTTTGTATTCTGATCGATGAGATCCAATTACTGACAGTCACAGACTCCTGGAAAATCTTCAGACTGGATTTTGGATTCAGCTGAGAAGCAGTTCGGTGTCCTGATATGTGAAACTTTACCTGTTTTGTTTTCAAACTCCTTGATTGTGAGTGACATAGATCATGTTGTTTTCAGCTTCAAGCTCTGATTCTTACTGGCTCTTTGTGAACCTCTCCTGTAACTGACCACAGTTTCTAGGTGGGTAATGAAAAAAAAACACCTCAATCCAGAGGTTGCTGATGGCAATAAAATCAGTATCCTGTGTTGGTAACCTCCACTTGGAGGATTCACTTACATTTCATTCTTCCATCCTTTGAAATCGGTTCAGAATGTGTAAAAACAAAAGGTATTTCTTTTATTTTTACTGACCATTACCTCTGCATTAATTCTAATATACAAATTACCCCTATGTATGGTTTGGGCAAAAACTGAATTGCATGCATGATTAATGATGCTTGCAGTAGGTCCCTTGACGAATCGTTCCCTTTTACAATTAAATCAGCAGACATTGCTGAATTTGATATACACCAAAAACTATTTTTAGAATAAACCCTTATTGAGTTGTCCAGCATGAGAGATCCAAGTTAGAAGAACACATGCATAATGCCAAGGTCAAAAAGAAATGGTATATTGGTGGGATGATCCCCCTTGTACATTAAAAATGGTTGTGTATCATAGCTATCTGTAAATGTAAACTGTAGGCCCAAGGTCAAAAGCCACCTGTGCATTTAATATGTGCATTAAAAACAAACAGAGAGTGGAAACATAGTGAAAGGCTATAGAAAATAAAGGGTGAAATCTAGTGAAGCTACTGGGAGCAGGAAATGTGATAAGTGGATGCAGTTAGTTGTGCAGAAACAAAAAAGCAGCAAGCAACGGGAACCTATTCCATTGTATTAGTATATTATACATATTCAGTGTAATACATGGTCAAAGTAAAAGGCATCTTTGCAAGTTGACTTTCAGATTCACAACTATGGGTTCAGATTCACAAATGGTTATTGGTTGCTTGCAGCAGGCATTGAGATCTTCCAAGTTAATTTTTTGTATTAGAACTTTATTGGATGAGGGAAGAAGAGATTGAGTTATTATGCTGAGGCTTGTCTGGCAGCTGTTGAGGCCATTCAAACCATGGTTGCCCTTGTGAGGGAGGTCAGGTTGTGTAAGTTGCTGAAGACAGAGGGAGAGGTTGGGAGACAGATAGGAGATTCTCTGGCCGCAAATGGGAATCCAGGATGGTGTGTTGCCTCCCTTGTGCCAGGGTACAGGATGTCTCAGAGCAGCTGCAGAATGTTCTCAAGAGGGAGGGTGAGCAGTTGAGCACATTGACACAATTGACATTGCTAGAAATAGGGATGGGTTCCTGCAGAGTGATTATGGAGAACTACGGAAAAAGTTAAAAACCAAGACCTCGACAGTGATAATCTCTGGATTACTTCCAGTGCCACATGCTAGTGAGGGTAATAACAGGAGGATATGGTAGATGAGTTGGTGCAGGGAGCAGGGATTCAGATTTTTGGATCATTGGGACGTTTTCTGGAGCAGAGGTGACCTGTTCAAGAGGGACGAGTTGCACCCTAACTAGACGGGGACCAGTATGTTGGTGGCCAGGTTTGCTAGTGCTGTAAGGAAAGGTTTAAACTAGATTGGCGGGGGGTGAGATCCTCAACAGCAGGAAGGCAAGTGGGAGGCTCAAAGGAGATACAGTAATCAGAAACAGTAAGCTGAAGAGACAGGCCAGGCTGGAACATGACAGGGAGCAAGGAATGCCTTTTGGACTAAATTGCATTTATTTCAATGCAAGAAGGCTGACAGATAAGGCCAATGAACTCAGGGTACGGATAGATATGTGGGATTGGGTTATTGTGGCCATTACAGAAACATGGCAAAGGGAGGGATAGGATTAGCAGCTTAATGAGCCAGGTTGCAGGTGCTTTAGTTGGGATAGAGGTGATGGAAGGAGTGGAGGACGAGTTGTATTTGTGATTAAGGTGAGTATCACAGCAGTAGTCAGAGATGAAATAACTGAAAGATCATCTAGTGAGGCTTTGTGGGTGGAGTAAAGAAAAAAGAAGAGAATAGTGGCATTATTGGGGTTGTACTATCGGCCCACAAATAGTCAACGGGACTTAGAGGAACAAATATGCTGGGAGGTGGGGAGACGTGCAGGAGCAATAGGGTTGTCATAGTGGGGCATTGAATTTTCCTAACATTAACTGGGACTACATTGCATTAAGGGCTTAGATGGTGTGGAATTAGTTAAGTACATTCAGGAAAGTTTCCTCAAAGCAGTATATAGAGCGTCCAACTCAGGAAGCGGCAAAATTCGACCTACACTTGGGAAATAGGGCAGGATAGGTGACGGAGGTGACAGTGGGACAGCAGTTTATGACCAATGACTATAGATTTTTTCATTTTAAAATAGATATGGGAAGGGACAAAACTGGTTCACAGGTTCAAGTTCTAAAATGGGGCAAGGCGAATTTTGATGGAATTAGGCAGGAGCTTGCAGAGATTTATTGGAGTAGTTTGTTTGTAGGCAATGAGACCTCTGGCAAATGGGAAGCCTTTAAAAGTTAGATAGCTAGAGTTCAAGGTCTATATGTTCCTGGGAGGGTGAAGGGTAAGGTTAGCAGGAGTAGGGGACCCTGGATGACTAGAAATTTTGAGACTTTGACCAGAAAAAAGAAAGAGATATGGCTCAGGTACTGACAGCTGGGATCAAGGGAATCCTTAGATGTTTACAGGGAATACAGGAGTTTCATGAAGAAGGAAATCAGGAGGGTGAAAAGAGAACACGAGATAGCCCTCACTGAGAAGATTAGGATGAATCCAAAGAGGTACTTTAATGATGTTAAAGGAAAAAGAATTACTTGAGAAAGAATAGGTCCCCTTAAGGACCAAAATGGACATGTATGAGTAGAACCATTACAGATGGGTGAGGTTCTCAATGAATATTCTCCTCTGTGTTTACCATGGAGAAAGACATGAAGACTTGAGAACTAGAGGAAGTTAGTGGTGATATCTTGGGGACAGTCCATATCATAGTGGAGGAGGTGTTGGATATATTAGAACGTATGATGGTGGAGAAATCTCCTGACCCTGACCAGATATATCCAAGAACATTGCAAGAGGCTAGAGAAGAAATTGCAGGGGGCCTGGCTGATAGCTTTGCATCAGCATTAGTCACAGATGAGGCCCCAGAAGAGTGGAGAGTAGCAAATGTTGTGCTATTATTCAAGACAGGATGCAAAGAAAAGTCTGGGAACAATAGACCATTAAACTTTAAATCTGTGGTTGGTAAGTTACTTGAGAAGATTCTGAGAGGCAAGATATACATGCGTTTGGAAAAACAGCATTTGATTAAGAGTCATCAGCATGGCTTTGTGAGTAGGAGATCATGCCTCATAGACTTGTTAGAGTTCTTTGATGAAGTGACCAGAAAGGCTGACAAGGGCAGGGTGATAGACGTAATCTGTTTGGATTTCAGAAAGGCCTTTCATAAGGTAGGCTGCTCTGGAAGGTTAGATTGCATGGAATCCAGGGCGAGCAGGCAAATTGGATACAAAATTGGCTTGATGGTCAGAAGCGGAGGGATAGTGGAAAGATGCTTATCAGAGTGGAGGCTTATGACTAATGGAGTGCCTCAGGAATCGGTGCTGGGTCCATTACTGTTTGTTATGTGCATTAGTGATTTGGATGAGAATGTACAAGGCATGATTAGTAATTTTGCTAATGACACTAAATGGGTGTTTCATGGACAGTGAGGAAGGTTATCAGAAATTGCAGCAGGACCTTGATCAGCTGTGAAAGTGGACCGAGAAATGGCAAGTTGTGTTTAATATAGATAAGTGTGAGGTATTGTATTTTGGAAAGTCAAATCAAGGTAGGAGTTTCATGGTGAATGGTAGGGTCTTAAGAAGTGGTGTGGAACAGAGGGATCTTGGAGTTAAGGTTCACAGTTCTCTGAAAGAGGAGTCACAGGTAGACAGGGCAGTGAAGAAGGTTATTGGCATACTAGCCTTCATTAGTCAGAGCATTGTGTACAGAGATTGGGAAGTTATGTTGCAGTTGTACAGGACCTTGGTGAGGCTGCAATTGGAGTATTGTGTTCAGTTTTGGGTCACCTTTTTATAGGAAGGATATTATTAAACTGGAGAGCATGCAGAAGAAACTTACAAGGATGTTGTCAGAACTCAATGGTCTGGGTTATAGCGAGAGGTTGGTATGGGCGGCACGGTGGCACAGTGGTTAGCACTGCTGCCTCACAGCGCCTGAAGACCCGGGTTCAATTCCCGACTCAGGCGACTGACTGTGTGGAGTTTGCACATTCTCCCCGTGTCTGCGTGGGTTTCCTCCGGGTGCTCCGGTTTCCTCCCACAGTCCAAAGATGTGCGGGTCAGGTGAATTGGCCATGCTAAATTGCCCGTAGTGTTAGTTAAGGGGTAAATATAAGGGTATGGGTATGGGTGGGTTTCGCTTCGGCGGGTCGGTGTGGACTTGTTGGGCCGAAGGGTCTGTTTCCACACTGTAAGTAATCTAATCTAAAAAAAAAGCTAGGAGTTTTTTCTTTGGAGTCTAGGAGACTGAGAGGGGACCTTATAGAGGTGCATAAGATCATGAGAGGCATGGATAGGGTGAATACACTCAGTTTTTTTCCCAGGGTTGGGGAATCAAGGACTTGAGGGCATCAGTTCAAGGTTAAAGGGGAAAGAATAAAAAGGAACTGAGGTTTTACACAGAGGGAGGTACGCATATAGAATGAGCTGCCGGCAGAAGTGGTTGAGGTGGGTATATTAACAACATTTATAAGACTTTTGGACAAATGCATGGAAAGGAAAGAACGAGAAGGATATGGGCCAAGTGCTGGGAAATAGGGTTTGTGTGGAAAGACATTTTGGTCTACATGGACCAGTTTAGGCCATTTAATTCAGCTTCTCTCCATGCTGCAGGACTCCATGACTCTATGACTCTAGAACTGATTGTCAGTTAAATCAACTGTCTAATCTACTGAAGTCGGTTCAAGCATGATCAAGGGGAGGTCAAGAATGATTGAGGGCAGGTGAATGGTTAGACTAACAAAGCCGAAGGGTAACTAAGGACAAACAAAGTGACTCAGGGAGGATTGAGGATGATGGTTAGCAAGTTAAGGGTAATGATGGGCAAGATCTAGGCCGACAAAGACAGTTCCTTGTTGATACCCAGTTTATCAAGGGTCATAGGCTTAATGGTGGGTCACGGAAAACAGCATCAAAATTATATTAACCAGTGATAGAAGGAAAGGACTAAATTGAGGTTTGGTGTAGTATGATGGTCGGTATCTTCAGCGTCAGACTTGGAGTTAGCAGCAATCCATGTTAAGAAGGAGTTGACTATATTGGCCTGCTGGATATCTGGATGAAGTTGATGAAAACAGTGGGATCCATACTGGTCCTCAGGCCTGAAATCAAGAGGGAGAATCAAATTGTGGTTTGACTCATTTAATCCTGCCATCAAGATTAGGCCCAGTATATGAAAAGTATGCATATTCTTTCTGTGTGAGTGACATTGGGGCAGACAAAAAGCAACGAGTAATTGTCCTGACAGCTTGGAGACATGCAAGTTTTTTGGCTGCTACAAGCCTAACTTTCTCTGAGGCACCAGATACAAAGGTCATTCTTGAGCTGACAGATTTAGTTCTTGAATGTTACGACCCCAAGCCTCTTCTAAAACTGAGATGCTATCGGTGTTACTCAGCAATTTGAAAAACAGGAGAATCCATTCTAGGATTTTTGACGAGGTTAAGATGATTGGCAGAGGCATGCAATTTTGGTTTCACCCTTAATAAGATGCTGAAAGGCCATTTGGTTTGTGGGATTAATAATGTAACCATGCAAAACTGCCTATTAGCTGAAGCCCAACTGGACTTCAAAAAGGTACTACAACTGACTTTGTCATTAGACAATGCTGCAAGTGGAACATATGACTTGTAGGGTATTCCAAAGGAAGTGGACTCCCTTGCCAGTCTGAGTGAACTTGGGGAACACCACTTCAGTGAAGGCAATTGCATTGCCACACTCAGGACATACCCTAAACTGAATGATTCCATATCAACCCACAGCAAAACCTCAAAGCAAAGCAAAGACTCAGCCAAACAATTAAAATTTTCTTCAGGATCTGGGCTGGCAAGCCATTGAAATTGCTGCCAGTAGGCAGACTCAAGACACCCGAAGAGTCCCAATGGACCTAAATGGAGTATGAGAACTCATAGGCTGGTATCCAAGAGACTTGATGAAGAAGGGCTTATGCCCGAAACATCGATTCTCCTGCTCCTCGGATGCTGCCTGGCCTGCTGTGTATTTCCAGCATCACATTTTTCAACTCTGGCCTCCAGCATCTGCAGTCCTCACTTTCTCCTGGTATCCAAGAGAGTAAACCGCCTGGAAACTCTACTATGTCTGGTTTGGAACAGTTAAATTGCTGAGTAGCGTCCAAACCAAAACCAGTAGAAGTAAACATCTGGTTAAATGATCAATCAATTCTAATGGAGGTCAATACAGATACAACTGATTCAGTGGTTGCAGAAACAACCTTTAACAAAATTCGCTCTGGACTCCAATCCTTAGTTTGTGCAAGACCTCGGCTAGACTGAAAACTTATACTGGGAAACATTTACAGATTAAGGTTATAATTTTGGTGCTGGTCTCTGATGAAAAGTAACTGGTTCAGTTACTACTGATTGTAGTAAAAAGCGCAGGCCCAAGCTTGATGGGGCGAAATTGGTTGAGAAAGATTTATCTAAATTGGCTCAATATTTTTTGATTAGAAAATGGCTGCCTGAGCGAATTCCTAATTAGATATCTAGACATTCTTCATGAAGGTCTAGGGACAATCAATGGAGCCAAAGCCACCTTGCATGTTAATCTGCATGTGGCAACAATTCCACGATTCTACAAGGCCTATCTAGTGCCATTTGCTTTACAGGCAAAAGTTGAGGAAGAATTCAGGAGGCTGGAAAGCAAAGGAACCATCAAACTTGTCTAGTTTGCAGAATGGACAGCAGCAAATGTACTGATTATAAAGTCCAATGGGTCAGTTTGCCTTTGCGAATATTTTAAACAAACAGTAAACTGCTTTTTGCAGCTGGATAAATACCCAATCCCTCACAGAGAGGATTTGTACCCAAAGCTGACAGGGTGGCTGTTCTTCATGAAGCTGGACATGATCCATATGTAGTTGCAATTGTGGTTAAATGAAGATTTCCAAAAATATGTTGCAATGATTACCCATAAGGGTTTGTATCAAAAGGTCATTTGGGGTTTCGCCAGCCTATGTAAGCTTTTGTAACCCAAATGAACTTTATCAATGTTTAGGTATACCATTTGGAATGAAAAGTGCACCAGTATCATTTTAGTATTCAACCATCATGTTCACTGAAGGATTATGGAACTGTGTTGTATATATTGACCATTTGGTTGTCTTCAACAAAACCTGGGAGGAACTTTTACAATGTTTGATTAAAGGTTTTGATGAGTTACATAGAACTTGATCATAAGTTTAGTTAATAATGAATTTATCAGAGCAACATGATTTCATTAGTCATACAGTCATAGAGTTGTAGAGATGTACAGCACGGAAACAGACCTTTTGGTCTAACTAGTCCATGCCGACCAGATATCCCAACCTATTCTAGTCCAATTTGCCAGCACTTGGCCCATATCCCTCTGAACCCTTCCAATTAATACACCCATCCAGATGCTTTTTAAATGTTGCAATTGTATCAGCCTTCACCACTTCCTCTGGCAGCTCATTCCATACACGCACCACACACTGCGTGAAAAAGTTGCCCCTTAGGTCTCTTTTATATCTTTACCCTCTCACCCTAAAACTATGCCCTCTAGTTCTGGACTCCCTCACCCCAGGAAAAAGACTTTGTCTATTTATCCTATCCATATCATTCATGATTTTATAAACCTCTATAAGGTCACGGCTCAGCCTTTGACACTCCACTGAAACCAACCTCAGCCTATTCAGCCTCTCCCTGTAGCTCAAGTCCTCCTACCCTGGCAACATCCTTGTAAATCTTTTCTGAACCCTTTCAAGTTTCACAACATCCTTCCAATAGGAAGGTGACCAGAATTGCATGCAATATTCCAAAAGTGCCCTAACCAACGTCCTGTACAGCTGCAACATGACCTCCCATCTCCGGTACTCAATACTCTGACCAATAAAGGAAAGCATACCAAACGCTTTCTTCACTATCCTATCTACCTGCGATTCTACTTTCAAGGAGCTATGAACCTGCACTTCAAGGTCTCTTTGTTCAGCAACACTCCCTACAACCTTGCCATTAAGTGTATAAGTTCTGCTCTGATTTGCTTTCCCAAAAAGCACACCTCGCATTTATCTGAATTAAACTCATCAGCCCATTGGCTCATCTGATCAAGATCCCATTGTAATCTGAGGTAACCTTCTTCGCTGTCCACTGCACTTCCAGTCGACTCCAAGTTGCACCTAAAGAAGGAAAAGTCAGAGTTATCATGGATTTTCCTATGCCAAAGAAGAAATAAGAAATTTTGTGATGTATCACCAATGGATTTTTATCATTAATTAATTCTGAATATTAGGGCTATGGTTGCTCCTTTGACATGTCTGTTAAATGTAGGCAAAAAATTTTCATGGCAAAACAAAATCAGTACCTTTGCCAATTTGAAAGATGTGCCGATTATTGCATTGGTTTCAGTAGCACAAAATTGTGCTAAATTATTTAAACTGGCTTTTGAAGCCACAATGTCAGTGTTCATGCAATATTATTACAGGAGGATGAGTTGGAGATTGAATGATCAGTCAATTATATTTTTTGCACAATAATTTGTGTCAAGAGAAGTATTCAACTGTGCAGAAAGAAACTTAAGAGTTTAGTATTCGGCAAATATAATAACTCTTCAGAGAATCGTGCTTATTTGGATCATAATCCTCTCACTTGTCTTAAAAGGTTTCAAACTAAAGATATTAAGACTGTTTCCTTGAAGTTTAATGCTTCAACCATATAGTTACAAAACTATTTACATCACAGGAAAGAGACAATATTTTAGCAGATGCTAGATCAAGTAGTATGGAAATAGTATGGAAAAAAAATCAGAGTTGTGAACAAAATGAACCCATGTAAAATATGATGGTTTTGGAAATTCCTTGTCTGTTTAATGTGAATATAATGTTACTGTCAGTGAAATTTGTGCAAATAGAATAAGTACAGAGATGAGGAAATTATAATTAAAAATGAAAATGCCTCTTAAAGATGTCTCTTCACATTTTTGTTTTGTTGCAAAGTGTGATGAAGGTTCATGATATTATGATTATTATTTGTATATGTGAGTTCTAAAATGGACAACTGATTGTATAGAGTAAATAGTTAGTGATTTTCTTTCTTTTTATGTGTGATTATGCCTTTTTTTATCATCTTTCCACTCCACTTTCAGGAAGCTTAGACTTACACCCCAAGATCCTTCTGTCTATTAATAATCCTAAGAATCCTGTCAATTCTGTATACTCTCCTCCTGTATTTGACCTCCCAAAATATATCACCTCACACTTGTCTGCATTCAACTCCATCTGTTATTTCTCTGCCCACCTTTCCAATTGATCTACATCCTGCTGCATCCTTTGACAAACTTCCTCATTATCTACATCTCCATCAGTTTCATGTTGTCTGCAATTTATTAATTTGACACTGATATTTTCATCAAAATCAGTTATATACATTACAAACAATAGATCCTTGCAGAATACCACTGCTCACAGACCGCCAATCAGAAAAACACATCTCTACAAGTAAGCTTTATCTTCTATGACCAAGTCAATTTTGTATAAAACTTGCCACCTCAGCATGGATCCCATGCAATTTAATCTTCTGGAACAGCCAAGCCTTAAGATTCTCCTTAATCCTACTTGTTAAGGACATTTCTTGACCCTTCCTAGCCCTCCTCATATTTTTCTGTTTTCTTTGTAGTCCTCAAGAGCCTTGTTCATTTTTATTTTCCTAAACCTTACATGGGTTTCTTTTCACTTTTGACTAGAATTTCAATATCTTTTGTTTTCCAAGGATCCCAAATCTTGTCATCCTTGCCTTTCTTCTTCACAGAAAAATGCTAGTCTTGAATTCTGATCAACTGCCTTTTAAAAGGTTCCCACATAACCATTAGACCATAAGATAATGGAGCAGAATTAAGTAATTGAGTCCATTGAGTCTGCCTTGCCATTCAATCATGGTAAATATGTTGCTTAACTCCATTCTTCTGCCAACTTCCCTTAATTGTTGATTCCCTTGCCAATCAAGAATCATTTCTGTCTTAAATACACTCAATGACTTGTCCTCCACAGCTTTCTGCAGCAATGAGTTCGACCAAGTCATCACTTTCTGGCTGAAGAAATTCCTCCTCAGCTCAGTTCGAAAGGGTCATCCATTCTGTGGGTCCTAGTCTCTTCTACTCTTGGAAACATCTTCTCTGCATTCACTGTCTCCAGGCTTCTCAATATCCTGTAAATTTCAATCAGATTTCCCTCATCCTACTAAACTCCATTGGGTACAAAGAGTTCTCAACCACTCCTCATATGACAAGTCCTTCATCCTTGGGACACTTCTTGTAAACCTTCTCTGGACTTCCCTCTAAAGTTAGCACATCTTTCCTTAGATAGGACGCCCAAGGATGCTGACAATTTTCCAAATGTAGTCTGACCGGAATCTTATATAGGCCTCGGTATTACATTTCTGCTCTCGTACACTTGAAATAAATGCCAAAATTGCTTTTGTCAACCTAACCACCAACTGAATCTGCATATTAACCTTAAGAGATACTGAACTAGGAATCCCAAGATCCTTTCTGCTTCAGACTTACAAAGTCTGTCCCTGGATGTAGCTTTGCTTGCTGAGGTTAATTTCCAGGTGTTTCATCATCCTACTAGGTAACATCTTCAGTGGGCCTCAGACAAAGCACTCCTGATAAGTCCTGCTTTCTATTTATATGTTTGGGTTTCTTTGGATTGGTGATGTTATTTCCTGAGGTGATGTCATTTCCAGGGGTGAAGTCACTTCTTGTTCTTTTTTTCAGGGGGTGGTAGGTGGGGTCTAACTCGATATGTTTGTTGATAGAGTTCCGGTTGGAATGCCATGCTTCTAGGAATTCTCATGTATGTCTTTGTTTGGCTTGTTCTAAGTGGATTTGTTGTCTCAGTCGAAGTGGTATTCTTCCTCATCTGTATGTAAGGATATTAGTGAGAGAGGGTCATGTCTTTTTGTGGCTAATTGGTGTTCATGTATCCTAGTGGCTAGTTTTCTGCCTGTTTGTCCAATGTAGTGTTTGTTACAGTCCTTGCATGGTATTTTGTAAATGACATTAGTTTTGCTTGTTGTCTGTATAGGATCTTTCAAGTTAATTAGCTGCTGTTTTTGTATGTTTGTGGATTTGTGGGCTACCATGATGCTAAGGGGTCTGAGTAGCCTGGCAATCATTTCCAAGATGTCTTTGATGTCGGGGAGATTGTCTAAGATTTCCTAGTAACGATCATTCCACAATGCAGGGTCTGGTATGGACCTTCTCTTTGGACTATCAACAACGTGTTTCAAGAAATCCTCATTGATGCACCTAACAAATTCTGCCCCATCTAAACACTAAGGGAATACCAGTTAATATTGGGGGAGTTAGAATCACCCAATTCACAACCTTGCTGCTTCTACATCTTTCCATGATCTGCTTACATATCTGTTCCTCTATTTTCCACTGTCTATTTGGAGGCCTATAGTATAACCCTATCCTAGTGTTTGCACCTACTTTGTTCCAGAATTCTAACGATACAGTGTCTCTGAATGACCCCTCCAAGATTTTCTCTTTTAGTACAGTTGTGACATTGTCCTTCATCAGTAATGCAACTCCCTCACCCCTTTTATACCCCTCTCTATCTCAACTAAAACATTTAAACCTTGGAACATTGAGCTGTCAGTTCTGCCCTCCTGTCAACACAGTTTCTAAATTGCAACCACATCATAGGCCCATGCATTCATCCAAACTGTAAGCTAAATTGTCTTACTTGTTGTATTCTCATTAAAATAAATATACTACAGACCTCTAGTCCCAACATGTTCATCAACCTAGACCTGCCAGCTTTTCTCATTCATCTTACTTGACTTAATGTCAACCTTCTCATCAATCACACCACAGGCTAACCTACTGTTCTTCTTATACCTCTGCTTAAGTAAGAGTATACAATTTACATTCCATTTTTTTAAAGTTTTGTCTTTGGCTAAATGAAAATATGTACCTTCAAACATATCTAGCAACTCAAGACTGGCATCCATGAGATGCTATGGGCCATAAACAGCTGCAGAATTGAACTCTAATACAATCTGCAACTTCAAATCCCAGCATGTCCCCCACTCAACCATTAGCATCAAGGCAGGGGAGAAAACATAGTTCAATGGAGAATGCAGGAGAGCATGCCAGAAGAAACACCAGGTAGACCTAAAACTGGGGTCTCAACCCGGTGAAGCTACCAAACAAGATTACTTGCATGCCAAATAGCATAAACAGCCAGAGATAGACAGGGGTAAGCAATCCCACAACCAAAGAACCAGATATAAACTCTACAGTCCTGCCACTCCAGTCATGAATGGTTGTAGATGATTAATCGATTCACTGGAGGAGGAGTCTCCAAAAATATCCACATCATTAATGTTGAAAGAGCCTAACACATCAGTGCAAAAGATAAAGCTGAAGCTTTCACAGTAATATTCATCCAGAAGTGTTGATTAATGATACACCTCAGCCTCCTTGAGCACAGTAGATGCCGATTTTCAGTTGATTCGATTCACCCCATGAGATATTAAGAAATGGTTGAAACTAACCAGTGAGATGTGTTCTGATGATGCTAGCACTTGTCACAGAACAAAGTGATATCGTTGGCACATAAGCAGATATTTCTTGCAGTCTGTCCTGTCGCGGTCAGGTTGCATCATTGCAAGATGGAAAATCCCTCTGTTTTCTGGACCAGTAAACTCCAGATGGAAATCCCCTACCCAGTGCTGCAGGTGAAGCAAGAATCAAGGGTGCTGCAGTGACACCCACTGAATTGAGACCCAACATTGAGAAAAACCTGGAGCAAGATTGGAATCTCTCTCCTTTACAATAGATTTTCCACCTCTGCTGCAGACATCACCACTCTTCTGCTCTTTCCTCTAGTTGGAGAATCAGGGCAGAAGACAGAAAAGGGACAATCTGAATAGGGCTTGCCTCCTAGCAGCATAACAGTGCAAGGGAAGCACTCCACATTTTCAGCAGTGGCAAGAGGACGAAAATAGTGGCCTACAAAGGAGCCCTTTTATTTTTCTGCCATTTCTGTTATTAGCGCACATTTTGAAATTCCAGACCTTGTCTTTAAGATTTTGAATCAGACGATATGAGTTTTGATTCTCTCCTGTTAAATTGATAGCTTAAATCCATTTCAGGTTAGCTACTCATGGATGTAAGAACAAATGGATGGCATTTGTGAATGCATGTTGACCCTTCAGATGACAACTCCAGCTCTACGCAGTTTTAACTTTCTTCAAAACTAAAATTGGAATTAACGAATGTAAGTTTCAATTTACCCAGCATTTCTTCCTCGTGTTGCTCCAACATGCCACTTATCATTGAATCCAATTCCATACAATGCTTCAAGGCACTGATTAAGCTATTCTGTTCGGCAGAGCAAAGAGTTACTGAATAAATATTAATGAGCTAATTTAAATAGAGATTTAAAATGGCACACCGGAATTCCACAGGGGTGTTAGGGAGCAAACAAGCTGATGTGGCGCTGAACAAAAGGTGTGATGTTGTCTCTACAAAGTAAGAAATGTAAAACTAAAAATATTCACCAGTTAATCTCCCATGATATTACACATGAGCAAAAAAAATTCAAATGCCATTTTCTCCTGTAACTGTTTCTCTGCATGCCCCAGCTCATTTTTTCAGTTACATGATCATTATATTTATGTTTATCTTTCATTCTGTTTGTCAGTCTGTCAGCCTGTTCCTCTCTCGCCCTATTTTCCTCTCACGTGCTTTCTCTTGTTGTCATTATGTTTGTCTAGTACAATTTTTCTCATCTTCTTTTGGAAACTTCTTTTGTATCCTTTATCTATGCTGGCATCTTTTCCCCTATACCAGAATTTTGGTGTTTATTGCAAGGGGAATTGAATATAAAATTTGACAAGTTTTACTGCAGTCTTAGTGTGGCTAAGTCTGGAGTACTGTGTGCAGTTATAGTCTCCTATTTGAAAACAAGGATTACTTGTGTTAGATGCAGTTGCAGTAAGGTTTATGGAACTCAATCCTGTGATATGAGAAAATTATTGCAGATGCTGGGATCTGTGCCAAAAACAACCAATACTGGAGATCACAGCAAGTCAGGCAGCATCCATGGAGAGAGAGCAGGCTAACATTTCGAATTTAGATGACTCTTCATTAGAGCTGAAGTGAAGTCCGGAGGGGACAGCATTTATGCAATAGTTTGTTGGGAGTTTGTTTGGGGGTCGTAGGTGTAAGGTGCCGGATGGAGAGAAGATGTTGTTAGTTCAGATTAAGTGAATGGAATGTGAGAATAGCAGAACAATGATGGCTCTCCTGCCAGACTTGAAATGACAGGCAATCCCATTGGGGTGGGGCCAGGAGAGAGAGGACATGATAACAGAATATAACAAGCTAAAAGAGAAGAAATAGTTCACAATTTGAAGATTTTGAACTCAATCTGAAGATGAAATGTTGTTCCTCCAGTTTGTGCTGTGTTTCACTGGAACACTGCAGCATGCCGAGGACAGACGTGTGAGCAGGATGCCGTGTGAAAATGACAGGCTATGGAAAGCTTAAAGTCCTGCTTGCTCATGGACGGAAGGTGCTCTGAGTAGTC
Source organism: Hemiscyllium ocellatum (assembly GCF_020745735.1). Lineage (NCBI taxonomy): Eukaryota > Metazoa > Chordata > Chondrichthyes > Orectolobiformes > Hemiscylliidae > Hemiscyllium > Hemiscyllium ocellatum. The sequence continues at coordinate 44,518,167 of NC_083407.1, read as the reverse complement.
ATCCAGTCTACATTTGACTTCTCCCATACAGGGTAGGCCACTTTGGATGCAGTGAATACAATATGCAAGATTAGAGGAGGTACAGGTGAAACGCTGCTTCACCTGGAAAGACAGTTTACCCTCTTGGATGGTTAGCAGGGAGGAGGTGAAAGGCAGATTTTTCACCTTTTGCAGTTATATGGGAAGGTGTGGGGGGGGGGCATGGTTTTGGTGATTATGGAATGGACTAGAGGAAATGATCTCTGTGAAATGTAGATGGGGAGAGAAAGGAAGATGAATTGGTGGTGGTATTCTTCTGGAGTTGTCTGAAATGGTGGAGAATGATCCTTTGAATGCGGAGACTGGTGGGATGAAAAGAGAGGACAAGGAGAACACAATCATGTTCTGTGAGTGATGGGAAGGCGCAAGGGTGGAAGCATGAGTGATACATCGAATGCGGTTGAGGGCCCTGTCAGCCACAGTGGGTGGGAAACCATGGTCATAGAAGAAGCAAGCCATGTCTGCAGCACTGTTTTGGAAGGTGGCACCATCTGAACAGATGTGACGTAGGCAAAGGAACTAGGAGAATAGAATGGAGTCCTTGCAGGTCATGGGGTGTAATGAACTGTTGTGAAGGTAGCTATGGTAGTCAGTGGTTTTATAATGGATGGCAATGGACAATTTATTCCCCAAAATGGAAACAGAGAGGTCAAGGAAAGGAAGGGAAGGGTTAGTAATGGATGATTTAGAAGTTATAGAGGGGTGGAGATTGAAGGCAAAATAAACAAATTTTTTAAGCTCCTGGCAGGAGCATGAAGCAGCACTGAAGCATTTGCTGATGTACAGAGAAAAGAGCTGTGGGAGGTGGCCTGTGAAGGACTGGAGCAAAGATTGTTTCACATACAGAGGCAGGTAAAACTGGGACCCATGCGGGTGCCCATAGCCACTCCTTTGACTTGGCAGAAGTGAGATGAATTCAAGGAGAAATTGTTCAGTGAGAGAACAAGTTCAGCCAGGTAAGGCAAGTGATGATGGATGGGGATTGTTTAGGCATCTGGTCAAGGAGGAAGCGTGGTGGGGAATGAAGGTATAGAGGGAATGGACATCCATGGTGAACAGGAGGCAGTTAGCGCCAGGGAGCTGGAAATTGTCAAATCGCGAAGGGCATCAGAGGAATCATGGATGTAATTAGGCAGAGCCTAGGCAAGTGGAAAGAGAATGGAGTCAAGGTCGGAGGAAAGTAGCTCAAATAGGGCAGGATGGCCCTATGGCGCAGTCTGGGTTGTGGATTTTGGAAAGAAGGTGGAAGTGGCCTGTCCGGAGTTGAGAGACTACTAAGCTGGAGGCAGTGGGGGGAAGATCTCTGGAGGTAATGAGTTCAGTGACAATCCTAGTTTCAATCCTGGGATAAACGGCTTACTTTTCAATGAAAGATTGAACAGCTCGCATCTTTACTCATTGAAGTTAGAAGAATGAAAGATAGTCTTATCGATTCAGATAAATTAGGAGAATTGATTGGCTGAACTTTGGAAAGATGATCCCTGTTGTAATCTCCAACCCATTTTTTTGACTGCCTACAACCATATCTGTCATAATTTTATTGAATGTCAAAGTAGGCACAAAGCTGAATGGCTTTCAATAATATTCCTAAGCTCTATGTTCTCTATGCCTCTTTTTCTCTCTTTTGCATGCCGATAACATTCTGTATTCTTCTTATATACTTTCTACTTTTCTCTTGGTGTGCATGAGTGATATTTAAAGAAGGTGAAGGAGGTATTGGCTACTGAATGAAGAAACAGTGAAAATTTACATTGCTATGTTTTGAAAAGATCTATCTCATTAAGTGTCAATCAAGCATGAAACTAGGTAGCAATAGGCCTTCCCCAGGACCAGAGACCTGAGGCCAGAAGACTTGCTTGCCAAGAGTTGCCAGTTAATTAGAAGCTAGCAGATTTTTTTATTATTGTGCAGTGATATGATGCAAAACTGAAGCTAAGTTTTGCCAAAGGAAACAGGTACACGTGAGTGAAGGTGAAAGAGAAGTTGTAGGGAGGGGAATGGGATTTGGCAGAAAAGGGTGGGGTTCTCAATGGGACCACCCTTTCAATTCTGGTTCCTTTGGTCAGACACTGATTGCCTTTGAAGTCGGGACCACTCGTCCCACCAAGGAAGACCACAAGTAACCACAACAAAATTTACTTTTCACACTTCCTCCATGATGTGATTCCACCTACCACTGGGTAAATCCCCAGCAATGGCAAGATGAGGTCCTTAAGTGAACATTATTTACCTAAATAGGGGCCTTAATGGACAATGGGTTGGGAAGGTCTTCCAGAATCTTCTAACCATGAACTTAATAAAAGCAGAGGCAGGGATGAGACTGGGTCCCCAAACATCACTTCTTGCCTAAGTGCTCCTTGGTACCACAATCACATTATGGGAGCAAATAATTTCTGCTACATTAGGATTATACTTTTTGGAAAGCAAATTGAGGTCAGATGAGGGCTATAATTCTGGCGATGAAGGAAAAGTTGCCTGGCAATTGTGTCGTCCGAATTAACAAATTATTGGCAAAAAAGTAGACTTGCCAATGAAATAAAGCAGGCAGGTCGGCTTTTAAAGCTGGAGGCCTGGTAGGAGAATTTTCAGTGCTGGATTAACAACAGGTCAAGTAGAGTGGCCAAGGGCACATCCATCTGGAGTACAATCTCTTCAATCATTTACATTTCAAAAAGTACGCTCAGCAGCCTCAGTAATAATGTGGTAGGTTGGACAGCTCTACAGGCCACATTTGAAACTGGGTAAAGTTGGAAAACCAAGCCGGAGCACTGGCACTCAAGCAGGAAGTCTCTTCCAAGCAGGTAGCTCTCATCCATAGGGTCTTAGAAATGAATTACAAAAACCAAGTTATTTCTGACGACAGACCTTAATGGTCTATCAAAAAGTTAAATTGGTTAGGCAAAAATGAGGACTGCAGATGCTGGAAATCAGAGTCTAGATTAGAGCTGTGCTGGAAAAGCACAGCAGGTCAGGCAGCATTCGAGGAGCAGGAAAATCGATGTTCCAGGCAAAAGTCCTTAATCAGGAATAGAGGCAGGGAACCTCCAGAGTGGGAGGGGGTGGGGCTGGGGAGAAGGTAGCAAGGAGTACAATAGGTAGATGGGGTGGGAATGAAGGTGATAGTCGGAGAGGAGGGTGGGGGAAGGTAGCAAAGAGTACAATGGGTGGAAAGGGATGGAGATGAAGGTGAAAGGTCAGAGAGGAGGGTGGAGTGGATAGGTGGGAAGGAAGATTGGCGGGTAGGACAGGTCATGAGGCTGGTGCTGAGCTAGAAGGTTGGAGCTGGGTAAGGTGGGGGAAGGGAAAATGAGGAAACTGGTGAAGTCCACATTGATGCCTTGCGGTTGAAATATTCCAAGGCAGAAGATGAGGCATTCTTCCTCCAGGCATCGAGTGTTGAAGGAGAGGAGGTAGAGGAGGTGTCCCTGGCAGAGTGGGAGGGGGAATTGAAATGTTGGACCACAAGGCAAAGGGGTTGATTTGTGCAGGTGTCCCATAGATGTTCCCTAAAGCGCTCTGCAAGAAGGCGTCCAGTCTCCCCAATGTAGAGGAGACCGCATCAGGAGCAACAGATACAATAAATAATATTAGTGGATGTGCAGGTGAAACTTTGATGGATGTGGAAGGCTCATTTGGGGCCTTGGATGGAGGTAGGGAGGATGTGTGGGTGTAGGTTTTGCAATTCCTGCGGTGGCAGGGGAAGGTGCCAGGAGGGGAGGGTGGGTTGTTGGGGATGTGGACCTGACCAAGTAGTCACAGAGGGAACGGTCTTTACGGAAAGCGGAAAGGGGTGGGGAGGGAAATCTATCCCTGGTGGTGGGATCCATTTGGAAATGACGGAAATTTCAGCAGATGATGCGGTTTATGCGAAGGTTGGTAGGGTGGAAGGTGAGGACCGGGCAGGGTTCTGCCTTTTTTACAATTGGAGGGATGGGGTTTGAGGGCGGAAGTGCGGGATGTGGATGAGATGCGTTGGAGGGCATCTTCAACCACGTGGAAAGGGAAATTGTGGTCTTTAAAGAAGGAGGCCATCTGGTGTGTTCTGTGGTGGAACTGGTCCTCCTGTGAGCAGATACTGTGGAGGCGGAGGAATTGGGAATACGGGATGGCATTTTTTGCAGGAGGTAGGGTGGGAAGAGGTGTAATCCAGGTAGCTGTGGGAGTCGGTGGGTTTGTAGGAAAAACAGTGTCAAGTCGGTCGTCATTAATGGAAATGGAGAGGTCCAGGAAGGGGAGGGAGGTTGGTTCCAAATGCTAAGAGGGGGCGCTACAGCCATCTTCCCACTCACAATACTATAGAATAGGTGATTATTTGGACCTATCCATTAGTACATGAATTTTGCCATTTGGCTGCAAGACAGCAAGACTTTTGCAACTCATTCTGATCCCTGGGGTTCACCAAATAATCCGTGACACCCCTGTGGCTTTCACTCACTTAACATTCAGATGCTAATGTGACCCCTGACTTATGATGATGCAGATTAATGGCCACTTTCCCGAGAGTAACCATGATTCAAGGATTTAGTATCAATTCAGTGTTACTGAGCGTGATAATGAGAAGACTTGACTCTTGGGAAATTTAGCTGTGCATTATAATCATGACTCTTAATGCATATGCCGCACATTAGTTGCAATAAGACCCATAGCTGAACCACAATGCTGATTGAGTAGGCCTTATTCTTGCTGAAAGAGCATTCAAATGTCTGAACTGCTCTAGGGGCTGTCCTAGGAAGGTTGTCCAAAGAATATGCTGTACAACTCTACCATTGATAGAGGCATCATCACACAACTATGGTCACCCCTGTAAGAGGAGGATGGAAACAGGAAGCAACATCTGCCACCTAAAAAGAACAAGGAATGCACAAGAATAATGGTAGTAATTGATTAATGGCATTTTCCCTTGAGATATTACACTGAAACATTTGTCTTATATTATCTCGGATGTTGTCCGTTCTATCTAGTTTTCCTATTTGATCTGAGTCAGAATTGTCTAGAATACTGGTGTTTGTACTGATGCTCAGGAGGTAAAGAATTCGTCTACATAGAAAGCATGAAGGGTATGTTTTACAACAGGACAATAATGCTCATAAACCTAGAAAATAAATCTGAGAGCTGAAAGCAAAATAAAACAAGGTTTTCTTATGTTTCAAAGGTCAATGTTAGCATTCACCGATTTTTTTTATTTTCATTTCTAAGAGATGGAGTAGTTCCTAAACATAGAGAACAGTGAAAAGCTATGTTTGAACTCTTAAATTTAAATTAATCAACCAGTAAACAATAAAGCACTTTAACTTTGCTTGTTACTCGGTGAAAAAGTGTGACTTGAATTTTAAGTTCCTTTAGAAATCATTGTGTCACATTTAACCTTTACCTGCACAACGAGAACTCAATTCTTGTGAGATACGGTAACCTATACTCTCAACAGCATGCTGTGCATTTTAAGCCATATCAGCAGCTGGAAAGACTTGTTTTATTAATGAGCAATAAAAAGTTTTCAAGCAGCTTTTTTTTCACTCTGAAAAGTAACGAGGCATAAAATAATTAAATGTAATTTCTAAAAATAAAGAAGAATTGATAGACTTTTTTGTATGTAATTAACTTGTTGACAATTTAATCAGCTCCTTTTGTGCTGTATACTCTCGTGCTTAATAAATCTGAGTGAAGGCAAGAGAAAGACTGACAAATTTCCAAAGAATAAATATGTTAGACTTGAATTTCCAATGGTACCTTTGTGCTGTGCAAATTGGAATTGAAAAAGGAGGATTTATAGCAGCCGTGAGTGTCATTGTTCACTTCACCTGTGAGAAGTGCACCCAACTCCTCACAGACTGCGTTAGGGAACTGGCGCTGTAGCTGGATGAACTTTGGATCATTTGGGAGGCTGAGGGGGTGATAGAGAGGACTTATAGGGAGGTAGTCACACCTAAGTTACAGGATAAAGGTAATTGGTTGATTAGCAGGAAAAGGAATAGGCATCCTGTGGCCTTCCTCCTTAATAATAAGTCTTCCGCTTTTGATACTGTTGGGGGGAGACGACCTACCAGGGCAAAGCCACAACAGCCAGGTCTCTGGCACTGAGCCTGGCTCTCTGGCTCAGAAGGGAAGGGGGAGAATAGGAGATTCAATGGTTAGAGGAACAGACAGGAGTCTCTGTGGTCGCAAACGATGCTCGCTGATATAATGTTACTTCCCAGGTGCCAGGTCAGGGGTGTCTCGGATCAAGTCTACCAGATTCTTAAGTGGGAGTGTGAGCAGCCAGAAATCATGGAACCCATCAGTACAATGCCATAGCTAGTAAAAGGGACGGAGACCTAAAAAGTGAATGTAGGGGGTTATGTTAGTTATGTAGTTAGGGGGTTAAGCAGGATGAGCAGAGTAGTAATCGCAGGATTGCTACCAGTGCCACAGGCTAGTGAGGGAGGGAGGGCTTCACATATGTGGATCATTAGGATACCTTGTGGGGAAGGTGGAACCTGTCACGGAGGCTGGGTTGCATCTGAACTAGAGGGATACCAATATTCTGAACAGGAGGTTTGCGAGAGCTCTTTGGTAGGGTTTAAACTATTTTGGAAGGGGGGTACAAACCGAAGCTATGGATCAGAGGAAGGGTAGCTGGTAAACGGGCAAATGCAGCATGCAGAGAGCCTGTAAGGAAGGATAGACAGTTGATAGGGTAAAGTTGCAGTCAGTGTGTTGGATGTTCCAGGGTTTAGATGTTTGAAAAGGAATAGGAGAGAGGTAAAAGAGGTGGGGGAGTAGCACTGTTAATCAGAGATAGTGTAACAGCTGCAGAAAGGGAGGTCATTGAGGAGAGTTTGTCAACTGAGTCATCATGTTTAGAAGTCAGAAATAGGAAAGGAGCAGTCACTTTATTGGGAGTTTTCTATAGATTCTCTCAATGGCAACAGAGACACAGAGGAGCAGATTGGGAGACAGATTTTTGGAAAGGTGCAGAAGTAGCAGGATTGTTATCATGGGTGACTTCAATTCCACTAATATTGTTTTGAACCTCCTTAGTGCAAATAGTTTGGATGGAGCAGGCTTTGTCAGGTGTAACCAGGAACTATTCCTGACTCAATATGGAGATAGGCCAACTAGAGGGGAGGCCATATTGGATTTGGTGCTTGGCAACACACCAAGGTCAGGTGTCGGATCTCTCATGGAGAGACCATTTTGGTGATAATGATCACAACTCCCTAACATTTTTGTGATTTTTATAAATGACTTGGATGAGGAAGTGGAAGGGTAGGTTAGTAAAATGAACAGAAGTGAGCAATGAGCTTGAATACAGCAAAAGTTTTGAATATGAAATAAGGCAGCTGGGAATTGCTTTAAGTTGCAATTTTATTAGAGTTCAACCACACATTATGAGGTGGACAAGTGATATTTTTATGCATTTAGATTATTCAGTGAAGGATCTCAGGAACAGATATAGTATTCCTAAACTTGATACTCTTTTATGACTATCATTGGGTAAATGGTTGAGAATCTGTTGCTAAAAAGATAGTAGCAGGATATTGAGAAAATCATAATGTGGTGAAAAGGAAATAATTTTAACCACATCTATTAGAATTATTTAAGGATTTAACAGGCAAGGTTTATAAAAGGGAACAAGCAGAGACAGTGTACTTGGATTAACAAAAAGCTTTGGTCATGATTACACAGAAGGCCAGACCAAGTAAGGAAGGCAGCTTCCTTCCTTAATGAACATTTGTAAACCAGATGGGTTTTTCTGACAATCAGCAATGGATTTGTGGTCATCATTAGATCCTCAATTCCAGAATTTTGTTTTACTGAATTCAAATTCCACCATTTGCCATGGATTTGAACCTGGATCCATAAAAATTTATCTGGGTCTCTGGATTAACATCCCAATGATAATGCCACTAGGCCAATGTGTTACCTAAAGTCCTCCATCCTGGCCACCTGTACCCTTTACTCACTTGGTATCCTATCCCCATCCACTTGGCACCCTGCCCACTCACCAAACCCTGCCTCCACATTTACCATAGATCTTCAATCTCTTAGCAGCTGTTAAAGTGGCTTTGGGAACTTCAGACCACAGAATACAGGATGTAAGTCGATTAGCTCAATTGGTTAGAGTGTGGTGCTAATAATGCCAAAGTCATGGGGTCAATCCCCACACTAACCAGGAGCATAGATACGATTTGAAAGTTGTGGATTCACGGTTGTAATTTCTCTTTAGGGCGGCATGGTGGCTCAGTGGTTAGCACTGCTACCTCACAGTGCCAAGGACACCTGTTCAATTCCAGCCTCTGGTGACTGTCTGTGTGGACTTCTCCCTGTATCAGCATGGGTTTTCTCCGGGTGCTCCAGTTTCCTCCCACAGTCCAATGATGTGCAGGTTATGCAAACTGGCTGTGCTAAATTGCCCATAGTGTTCAGAGATTAAATTAGATTAGATTAAATTAGATTACTTACAGCATGGAAACAGGCCCTTTGGCCCAACAAGTCCACACCGATCTGCCGAAGCGCAACCCACCAAGACCCATTCCCCTACATTTACTCCTTCACCTAACACTATATATAGGTTAGGTGCATTAGTCAGGGGTAAATATAGGTTGGGGAAAATGGGTCTGTGTGGGTTACTCATCGGAGGCTCGATGTGGACTTATTGGGCCAAAGGGCCTGTTTCCACACTGTAGGGATTTTATCCAGCTACAGTCTTCCTGCTGACAAAGCAGACGTGATTCTTTCAGCACTGATCCAGTTGCTGCTGCCTATTTGGATTGCAGATCTGCCCTGCACTGTGCTGCTTCAGCTGGGAGGGCTTCTGGCATAGAGATTCAGCAGGAAAACTGTAAATGGGCAACTATTTCTCTGATCTGGGTCAGAAATTGGAATTTCAATCGAGATTGAAAGTTCAGATTATGGTTTAATTAGTGATATATCAGCAGTAATACAGAGGGACTAACTGAAAGGAAACAGACACTCAGGATAAGTAATTCAGTTTAGGTTGGCAAGCTGTACTCATATATTGGTGTAGGGATCAATGCTAGCGTTACAAATCCATGCAATCTACATTAAATAACTAGGATGAAGATTAAGACTGAAGTAGCCAAATTTACTGATGATGCAAAGGTAGGAAAGCAAGTTGTAATGAATCTGAAAAAATGTCCAAAAGTCTCTATAGATAGGTTTAGTTAATGGGCAAATAATTAGCAGATAGAGTATAAAGTGGGAAAAAGTGAGGATGTCTTTGAGTCATAGAGATGCCTACTTTGGTAGAAAATTTGGAAAAGTAGAATATTATTTAAATGAGGAGAATTGCTGAATATTGCAGTTCATAGGGATCTGACTGCTCTTACATGTGAATCACAAAGTATTTGCATGCAGGCATGGCAAGTAATTGGGAAAACATGGAATATTAGTTTCAATATAAAAGTGGGAAAGTTTTTTAATAGCTTTTCAGGTCATGTTGAGATTGTATCTTGAGAATTGTGTACAGTTCTTGTCTCCTTAAATAAGGAAGGATGTACTTGCGTTCAAATGATTTTATTCTGAATGAGATCATGGATTATCACACCTGGAAGGCAGCAAGGAACTTCATTTGCAGACACTTCAAAGGAAGAGATGCAATGCAAAAACTGAACTATGACTTCCACCGTTTGAAGAATTAATTGAGGGTGATTATCATCTCAGCAGTGAGCAACTCTGAGATTTATGTGGCAGACTATGGACACAATGTGAGTTAAAAGAAAGAAATTCTGAGGAAAAGACATATTTGTGTTTTCCCCTTCCAGTTATGTGCAAGAGCAGATGTTAAAAATAACTGCTTCCCTTCTGGCATGTTACTAATCTGGTGTTCTAGTTGTAAGGGGTTAGTGTGTGCTGTAGGTAAAAAAAAAGGGTCTCATTAATGCAAAATATTGAGGCTCAGCACAGAACTCTGCAGGACTCCACTCATCACATTTTACAAATCTGATAGAGATCTATTTAGGCATATTGTCTGCTTTCTGGCAGTCAGCCAATCTTCCAATCATGTTAATATGCAGCTCTCTATACCATGAGCTTTTATTTTCCTTCGCAACCTTTGGTGATATCTTATCAAATACTTTCTGAAAATCCAAGTACAGTATGTTCACATGCTCCCCTTTATTTACAATGCATCAAAGAGCATTAATAAATTGGTTAAACATGATTTCCCTTTGGCAAAACCATGCTGACTCTTCCTGATTACCTTGAATAATTAGAAATGTGCATCTTTAATTGCTATAATGATTGATTTTAACACCTTCCCTAGCATATGTCAAGATAACTGGCCTACAGTTAATTGTTTTCTGCCTCTGTTCCTTCTTGAATCAAGATTTATACTTGGTAATTTCCAGCACAAAGGAACCTTTGCTGTTCTAGGGAAGTTTGTAAAATTTACACCAGTGCACCTATTACTTCATTAGCTTATTTGAAGCCCACGATAACACAGAGACTTGACAGCACACAGATACATCAGTTTATTTAGTACTACTTCCCTCATGATTGTAATGTTACTGAGTTCCTGTCCCCATTCTAGCTCCAGATCTACATCTACTACTGGATGATCTTTTGATACAGTCTACGGTGAATAGAGAAACAATAAATTTGTTCACTATTTCGTTATTATATACTATTAACCCGAATTCTCATTCTTCAGTGGACCAACACTCACTTTCTTACTTGTTTCCTCTTTAAATACATATAGAAATGCATGGTATCCCATTTTGCATTCTCATATTTTAATTTCTTCCGATTGATTAACTTTTTAGTCACTTTCTACCATTAGTTATGTTCTGATCAAACATCTGATCTGCCACTCATCCTTGTGCAGTCACATTCTTTTTTCCTTAAGTTTGATGCTTTCCCGAACGCCTTTAGTTAACTATGAAAGATGGATCCTCCATTTAGATTTTTTTTTAACAATAGGAATATATTTACCATTTCTGAAATTTCCCCTCAAATGTGTTCAGGGATGTACACCAGCTCATGGGCTGGATTAGACTGCATCTCTAGGCTGTTCACTTGCTCCCCTAGTGCTGACTCCTTTTGATCCTACCTGGAAGCTTACAGGATTACTTTAATTTACATTTTTGTTCCTTGCCCTTCAGCCAGAGCTCAACATTACTAAATTAGTTTCTAGTTCAGCAGGGAGACAAAACCAGGCAGCTTATCATGGTTTTCAGCAGTCTTCAGTCAAGACAAAGGAAATAGTCTTGAGCAGCCTCTAAAATGGCCTTGGACCTAGTCCATTTGTAGCTTTGTGTGGTTAGCTTCAGGACCCTCTCCTTGTAGGAGGTGAGGAGTCAAATATTGAGCAGTTCATCACCTATCTCAAATATTTCTGCATCATTATAGGCTCTTTCCCTCCTGAAACGAGAGGCAAATACTAAGAGGGATGAAAATGGATGGAATAGCTGTTACTTTTGATTCAGATTGGGAAGTGACAAGTGAGTGGATAGTACCGAGGGCATGCAGATTTAATGGTGTCAAGGGTTGGGGTAAGTAACACCAAGTGAAGAAGAATGCTGCATATGATGATGATAAAGCAAGAGCTGTAGAGAGAGGTGAGTACAGTTGCAGAGAAAGATTGAGTGTGAGGTATTAGAGAGAAGATAGTGGCATGCTGGCAGAGTGGAGAGGATCATTGACCTTCTTATTACATTGCTGTGCATTCCTCCAGGTAGCTGAGACTGAACTGAACCGAGTGAAAATCTCAGACCAGGCTGGCATGGTCTGGTGTCATGGCATCACTGTTGGTCCTAATGGAAGACAGCAGTCTGGCTGGGCATCATCCCATTTAGCAGGACCTCTAGGTCCCTGACTATGTAGAGAGGTGCCAATCTCAACCTTGTTGCCAAGTATGGGGTGAATGTCCAGAAGTGTGCAGAGCAGCTCTGGATTGACAGTTCATATCTGCAATGGTCTTTTAAGGATGGCAACAGTACCATAGACTCATAAAGTCATAGTTGTTCCAAGAACAACATATGATAATATGGACCTAGAATAGAATGAGAAGGAGTCATAGGGGCTGGATATGTTGTTAATTAGATAAGTATGGTAAAATACTGTGAAAAATTTGCAAGGCAAAAATACATTGAAAAAATTGAGACAAATCACACTTTGCCAAGAAAAACATTATGTGCAGCCCCAAGTCTTTGTGGCTAGACTGTGATCCAGAATGTGCTAACTGCATGGATGTGAAAGCAGATTCAACAATAACTTACAACTGGGAATTATAGAAATATTTGAAGTCAGACAATTTGTAAAGACATGTGGAAAGACAGCAATAAGGTCGGAACATCAATTGATTACTTCATAATTTGACTGTTGTAAAGGTTAAACATGAAGGCATTGCTGATACAAAATCATAATCAATTTTAAGATCTTCTTTCCCAACAACCATGAAAATCAGTCCCACAATTCTTCACTGTGAGATCAATAAAGTCCAGGCTTAGCCAGAAACCAAGCTCTGTTGGATTTGTTTGAAAGTTATTAATGCTCCCCAGCTTCTTGTTGATAAAATAGTCAATTAAATAATGAATTTATCTTAGCTCAAGAAGGGAACTTGGAGTAGCATAAAAAATACAAAACCCTTCATCTAATTACACATATGGATTACAATTTTTCACATGCCAAACTGCTTCACAGGTCACTGTTCTGAAGAAAAGACATATTGGTATTGAAACGTTAATTATTTCTCTCTCCATAGATGCCACCAGACATACTGAGCTTCTCTAGCATTCTCAGTTTGTTTCAGATTTCCAGCAACTGCAAAATTTTATCTTTATGTTACTTAGGTAGCTTTGGTTTCAAACATCAGTTTGTAATCTGTAGGTTTTAGTGGTAAACCAATTACATCTTTATTTGCAAAAGTTAATTCGTATTTCAAATTTTTGGCCAAAGTTCCTCCCTAAGAGATTCTGAGGTTTTGTCTTGCGCAATGAATTGAAATTTTGATTCTGTTATGTAGATATTAAGAGTTTTATTCTATATGTAGACTAACAAATGCTAGCCTGTATATTGACATTGCTGTACTTCTCAATGACATCTCAAATAACATATACATCAGATAAATCTATTTTCAAATGTTAAATAAAAACATTTTATTATCAATGAAAGCAGCATAATATCTGGGTGGAGATAGCAGAAATTTACTTAAGGAATGTGTCTACATACTTATCCAAAGGAAAGAAAATAACTGGTTGGTATCAGCAGGCATAATTTCAACACTTCTGTTTGGGAACTTTTGAAGTCTCAAAAGCAGGTGCTGTGTCAGTTCGGGAGTTCCACACTCATCTTAACACATCATTGACTTAGAATCCCAAGGTTGTGAAGGATGGCAAGTGAAGGGTACTTCCAGCTTGATATGACTTCTCCAACTTTTGATTGAAGGTATTGTCACAATTAGAAAATGCAGAGGGAAAGTTACTGAAGGATATGTTGATAGCAGGATACCCTCCAAGTGTATCTTTCATTATTTTTCATTTAAACAATATTCTGTCTACTTTTCTCTTTGACAAAACTTAAATTATTGTGATTTTACATTAATATTTTGGTTAAATATGTACTTAATTCATTCAATTGAATATATGTAAATAGTCCTTTATTTGATAGAAAGGCTAAGAGGTAGCCAGTGAAAAGAGTGATGTATGTCATAGTTATTAAGAATCCCAGTAATATCTATGTCCTTGTGATTATTCCTGTTTATAATTCTGAAAATATTTTAATTCATAACAATATTTTCATTCAGAACAAGGAAGGTGATAACATGATAGCTAAAATATGCATGGCTGAGCTATTTGGAATCATAGGTCCACTTCATGTCAAAGGGATTATCATTTGTTGTCTTAAAATAAATTGTATTAATACTTGTTCAACGTAATGCAGTGGGTCTCTTTTATTATTACCTTTTTTATATACTATTGCAAGTTGTTTTTTTTTTGCTCTCTTACTGTTACAAGTTTCACAAACTTCCATTCTTACTTGTAGTTGCAGGACACAAATTGTATATTAGCTTTAATGTGAAAGGTTAGCATTACAGAGGAAATAAATTAAACCCCTACAGCTTAATAATGTTACTTACCATTCAGAGTGTGAACTTTTGGAAATGCCTGCTAAATTTCAAATTTTAGTCCAATAACAGAGGATTGAAATTGGGTTTTACTCTGCATGAACTCAGCTGTGCTGCAATTGTCCATACTTGCCCCAATATGTACCAGATGTTAGATACCAGCAAATATGTTCAAGAATTGTGCAGCCTGTTGAAATTAAAAACAGCTGTTTATTAGAAAAGCCTGATGGAGTTCAAAAATAAACACTTTTTGAGTCTCATTGTATACATGTATAGTTTGGGAATATGAATAAAACATATCCAATCTTATATACTTTTGACATAAAAATAAATTAGAAGTAAAATAAAATTGTAAAATTATAGTGCATTTAGTGTCTGTAAATAATAAGATATGATAAATATTCCATCTCATAAAATAATCATAGTTTACTTGTAACTTCTTGCTCATGCATTATGCTGAGTTCAGTGAATAAATTTATTATTTTTCAACACTGAACATGACACCTCTTCTACATTTGAAATAAAAATGATTTTTTTTTCAATTTTCAAATGTAAAGTTTAAACTTGTTTCACTGTTTTGTCTGTCCTACATTAAACTCCATATATTCATAATGAGAGTTCAACAATGGATCTTCTGGAATTTAGAAATAGGATTCTATTTTAAGTAATTAACATCACTGATGACTGTTATCAGCTCTGGAGAAACCCAGAAAGTTTCAAAAATAAAATTTTAAACTCCCAGTGGCTTGCTTAAAGGAATTACACAATAAGGTTTCATATTAAAAGACTTTTACTTTAACAAATAAATAAAGGACAAAATTGTCTAAACATTATTTTTTAGGCAACTTATTTTCCAACCAAAAGCCTTCCAATCAAATGCTTTAATAGAACCAAAGGTGGCTCAGTGGTTAACACTGATGCTTCACAGCACCAGGGTCCCAGTGCGATTCCAGCCTTGGGTGACTGTCAGTGTGGAGTTTACACATTTTCCCAAGTGCTCCGGTTTCCTCCCACAGTCCAAAGATGTGCAGGTCAAGTGAATTGGCCATGCTAAATTGCCCATAGTGTTAGGTGTATTAGTCAGAGGGAGATGGGCTACTGTTTGGAGGGTTGGTGTGGACTGGTTGGGCTGAAGGGCCTGTTTCCACACTGTAGGGAATTTAATATCATTATACTTTACTCTGTGCCTTAAGGAGTCACTTAATTCTCCAGTCTAGCGTGATTCACATTTTTTCCAGTTAGGATAGTATAGGTATAGAAATCAAGAAGGAGGACTGTTATATTCGTGAACTTGAAATTATAATTGAGAGGGACGAGATTTTAGCAGTTTTAGTGGATTAATATTTGATGTATCCTTAGGCCTCAATGAGAAGTATCACATGCTACTGTGGGAGGTAAAAGGGGAGATTAAAGTGGCCATTACACTAATATTTAAACATTCTGTGGTCATAGAAGAGCCACAAGACTGGAGAACAGTTACTGGTATCATTATTTGAGAAGAATGGCAGGGCTAGTCTAATGAGTGTAACAGGTAAAGAAAGTTTTTGAAAAATTTTGTGGGACAGAATGTATCTCTATCTGGAGAGGTAAGGATTAACAATTGCATCAACATGGCTTTGTCATGTGGAGCTCATGTCTAACAGGATTGATTGAGTTTTTTGAAGAAGGGACTAGGTACGTAGGTGAGTGCAAGTGAAATAGTCAGCATGGACAAGGTGTTGCATGAGAGACTGTTCAAGTAAGTAAGAGCCCATTGGACTCAGAACAGTTTGGCAAATCGCATCTAAAATTGGATTAATGGCAGGAGATAGATGTTGATGCTCTAAGATTGTTCTTGTGACTGAAAGTCTGTCTCCAGTGATGTACTGCAGAATTTGGGGTGACATGTTGTCTCAGGGGTTAGTACTGCTGCATCACAGTGCCAGAGGCATGGGTTTGATTCCCTCCTCATGCAACTGTCTATGTGGACTTTGCGCATTTTCCGTGTGTCTGCGTGAGCTTCCTTCGGGTGCTCTGATTTCCTCCCACACTCCAAAGATGTGTAGGTTAGGTGAATTGGCTATGCTAAATTACCTACAGTGTTCAAGGATATGTGGGTTAAGGATGTATGGCATTAGTCAGGGGTAAATGTAGGGTATAGGAATGGGTTGTGCATGTATTGCTCTTCAAAGGGTCAGTGTGGACTTGTTGGTCTGAATGGCCTGTTTTCACATTGTACGGATTCTATGATCCTTTGCTGCTGGTAATGTATATTAATGATCTAGTCTCAAATGTAGGAGGCTTGTTCATTTAGTTTGCAGATAACATGAAACCTGGTGACATGATAGAGAGGAGGAAAGCCTTATGCTGAAGGAAATATAGACTGAGTTGTAGAATGGGCAGAAGAGTGACAAATGTTTTATCCAGAAAAGTGTGAGGTGATGCATCATGAGAGGACGAACAAAGAAATAGAGTACATGATATGGTTGGGCATTAGGAAATACATAGGATCTGAGGGATCTTGGTGTGTATGTCGATAAATCCTTGAAGGCAATAGGCTAGATGCCAGAAGGTGGTAAGTATCTGGAACTTGCTTATTGAAAGGGTGGGATAGACAGTTATTACAACATTTATAAATATTTCGATGACCATTTGAAACAACAGAGCATAGAAATTTATTGGCAACTGCTGGAAAATCAGACAAAAGTTGATGGTTGCTTGATGAATGGTACAGTCATGATGAGTTGAAGGGTCTCTTTCCAAGCTGTAAAATTGTATGTTTCTATGTCTGTTTCTGCTAATCTCTGAACTGAGTTCATGAACTGACTTCTCCCAAGTCCTGAATTAAGGGAGACAATTGAAAAAGTATGGCAGAAATTAACAAATGGGATACTCAACACAGAGAAAAGATGCCCATTTTGCACATAAGTAAACAGGAAGGAGTCTATGTGTATGAATTAACAACATACCATTGCTTAAGCACACTTCATTTATGTGCAGATTGCTATTTTTCCAGGCAATGGAGAGAAACATAGAACATAGAACATAGAACAACACAGTGCAGAACAGGCCCTTCGACCCTTGATGTTGCGCCGACCTGTGAACTGTTCTCAGCTCGTCTCCCTACACTATCCCAAAATCATCCATGTGCTTATCTAAGGATTGTTTAAATCTCCCTAATGTGGCTGGGTTGACTAGCTTAGCAGGTGGGGCATTCCAGGTCCTTGCGACTCTGCGTAAAGAACTTTCCTCTGACATCTGTCTTAAATCTATCACCCCTCAATTTGCAGTTGTGCCCTCTCATACATGCTGATTTCATCAACCTAGGAAAATGTCTTTCATTGTCTACCCTATCTAATCCTCTGATCATCTTGATAATCTTCATAGCACCCTCTCCAGTGCAATCACAACCCTCTAATTATGTCGATTCCAGAATTCAAGTTTAAAGATTTTGTTAACTGTCTGCTATCAGCTTATTTTTCTCTAAGTATATATTCATCCGATCCTGTATTATGGCTTCCATCAGTTTTCCCACCATTGATGTCAAGTCTGTAGTTTGCTAGGTTATCCTTTGTCCCTTTCCTAGACAATTGTGTCACATTTGCAATCCTCCAGTCCCCTAGGACTAATTTTGTGTTCACAGAAGTTTGAATAATTTCTGTTAACGGCTTCACAATTTATCCCCTTACCTCCTTCAGCAATTTAGGATGGGTCCCATTCAGGCCTGGTGATCTCTCTACCTGGAATACTGCCAGCCTTTTTAGCATCTCTTCTTTATTTATACTGCACTACTCAGTTGCTGAACACCGATATGTTCAACTGTGCCATTGTCACCCCCATCTTTTAATTTGGTAAAGACATACTATTGCTCCTTTAGTGAACAATTTATCCTCCTTGGTCCTTATGCCCAATTCCATCCTTCACTAATCTTTTACTATTAATATACTTGAAGAACATTTTACTGTTTGTTTCAACGCAGCCTGACATCCTTTCCTGATGCTTTCTCTGAGCATTATTTATTCTAGCCTTTGCCTCGCTCCTGCATTTGAGATATTTTTCCTGATTTCTATTTCCATTATTATTCTGATATGCTCTAATTACTCCAATATATTTGTTAAGGCATACTATATTTGCCTGATTACCATGAACCTCAGTGGCCAACTATAACTGTTTTAATAGTAACTTCAAATATGTTCCTTATGGCAGATGTAGATACAATTACAACACTGAAAAGATATTTTAGTGGTGGTGGTGGGGGGGGAAGGCGGTTGGGGGTGGGTGGGGGTAGGGGGGGAGGTGGGGAGGAGAGGTTCAGAGTAGTAGGAAAGGTTTAGAGGGATATGGGCCTCTAGTATAGTTTTGAAACTTGGTTGGCATGGACAAGTGCATTGAAGGTTCTGTTTCCATGCTGTATGACTCTATAATTGCACACATGCTCTAGCTGTGACCTAGCTGCAAATGTGTTGCTGGTCAAAGCACAGCAGGTTAGGCAGCATCTCAGGAATAGAGAATTCGACGTTTCGAGCATAAGCCCTTCATCAGGAATAAGAGAGAGAGAGCCAAGCCGGCTGAGATAAAAGGTAGGGAGGAGGGACTAGGGGGAGGGGCGATGGAGGTGGGATAGGTGGAAGGAGGTCAAGGTGAGGGTGATAGGCCGGAGTGGGGTGGGGGCGGAGAGGTCAGGAAGAGGATTGCAGGTTAGGAGGGCGGTGCTGAGTTGAGGGAACCGACTGAGACAAGGTGGGGGGAGGGGAAATGAGGAAGCTGGAGAAATCTGAATTCATACCTTGTGGTTGGAGGGTTCCCAGGCGGAAGATGAGGCGCTCCTCCTCCAGCCGTCGTGTAGTTGTGTTCTGCCGGTGGAGGAGTCCAAGGACCTGCATGTCCTCGGTGGAGTGGGAGGGGGAGTTAAAGTGTTGAGCCACGGGGTGATTGGGTTGGTTGGTTCGGGCGGCCCAGAGGTGTTCTCTGAAGCGTTCCGCAAGTAAGCGGCCTGTCTCACCAATATAGAGGAGGCCACATCGGGTGCAGCGGATGCAATAGATGATGTGTGTGGAGGTACAGGTGAACTTGTGGCGGATATGGAAGGATCCCTTGGGGCCTTGGAGGGAAGTGAGTGTGGAGGTGTGGGCGCAAGTTTTACATTTCCTGCGGTTGCAGGGGAAGGTGCCGGGGGTGGAGGTTGGGTTGGTGGGGGGTGTGGATCTGACAAGGGAGTCACGAAGGGAGTGGTCCTTGCGGAACGCTGATAGGGGAGGGGAGGGAAATATATCCTTGGTGGTGGGGTCCGTTTGGAGGTGGCGGAAATGGCGGCGGATAATACGTTGTATGCGCAGGTTGGTGGGGTGGTAGGTGAGAACCAGTGGGGTTCTGTCTTGGTGGCGGTTGGAGGAGCGGGGCTCAAGGGCGGAGGAGCGGGAAGTGGAGGAGATGCGGTGGAGGGCATCGTCGATCACGTCTGGGGGGAATCTGCGGTCCTTGAACCGCAGATTCCCCCCAGACGTGATCGACGATGCCCTCCACCGCATCTCCTCCACTTCCCGCTCCTCCGCCCTTGAGCCCCGCTCCTCCAACCGCCACCAAGACAGAACCCCACTGGTTCTCACCTACCACCCCACCAACCTGCGCATACAACGTATTATCCGCCGCCATTTCCGCCACCTCCAAACGGACCCCACCACCAAGGATATATTTCCCTCCCCTCCCCTATCAGCGTTCCGCAAGGACCACTCCCTTCGTGACTCCCTTGTCAGATCCACACCCCCCACCAACCCAACCTCCACCCCCGGCACCTTCCCCTGCAACCGCAGGAAATGTAAAACTTGCGCCCACACCTCCACACTCACTTCCCTCCAAGGCCCCAAGGGATCCTTCCATATCCGCCACAAGTTCACCTGTACCTCCACACACATCATCTATTGCATCCGCTGCACCCGATGTGGCCTCCTCTATATTGGTGAGACAGGCCGCTTACTTGCGGAACGCTTCAGAGAACACCTCTGGGCCGCCCGAACCAACCAACCCAATCACCCCGTGGCTCAACACTTTAACTCCCCCTCCCACTCCACCGAGGACATGCAGGTCCTTGGACTCCTCCACCGGCAGAACACAACTACACGACGGCTGGAGGAGGAGCGCCTCATCTTCCGCCTGGGAACCCTCCAACCACAAGGTATGAATTCAGATTTCTCCAGCTTCCTCATTTCCCCTCCCCCCACCTTGTCTCAGTCGGTTCCCTCAACTCAGCACCGCCCTCCTAACCTGCAATCCTCTTCCTGACCTCTCCGCCCCCACCCCACTCCGGCCTATCACCCGCACCTTGACCTCCTTCCACCTATCCCACCTCCATCGCCCCTCCCCCTAGTCCCTCCTCCCTACCTTTTATCTCAGCCGGCTTGGCTCTCTCTCTCTTATTCCTGATGAAGGGCTTATGCTCGAAACGTCGAATTCTCTATTCCTGAGATGCTGCCTAACCTGCTGTGCTTTGACCAGCAACACATTTGCAGCTGTGATCTCCAGCATCTGCAGACCTCATTTTTTACTAGCTGTGACCTAATCAATATTTTGTACAGTTTCATCATAACCTCCCTTCTCTTAAACTCTATGTTTCAGCTAATAAAGGCCAGTATTTTATATGCCTTGTTGACCACTTACCGATATATTCTGCTACCTGAAGGACATGTATAAGAAAGTCCCTCGGATCCGTGACGCTTCCCAGGTTTCTGCCTTTCATTGTTGATTATTTGTCCTGCCTAAATATATCATCTCACAGTTTTTAAAGTCCCATTTACCACTGAGTAGTCAATCTAACCAGTTAGTCTATAACCTTTAACCTAAGGCTATCCACCTCCACTATTTTCCATAGAATCAATTTTCCTATCTTCTGCAAACTTACTGATCATCCCTGCTATATTCGAGTCTAAATCATTTATATATACAACATTGATCTCTTTGGAACCCCACTGGACACAGGCTTCAAATTATGAAGACACCCCTCAACCATAACCTGCTGCTTCCTGCCACTCAGAAAGTCTGGATACAATGAATCAACTTTCCTTGGATCCCATGTGCTCTATTTTTATAATTCATTTTGTGGGATGTGGGCATTGCTGGCTGGCCAGCATTTATTGCCCGTCCCTAATTGCCTGTGAGAAAGTAGTGGTTTGTGGGCGGCACAGTGGCACAGTGGTTAGCACTGCTGCCTCACAGCGCCTGAGACCCGGGTTCAATTCTCGACTCAGGCGACTGACTGTGTGGAGTTTGCACGTTCTCCCCGTGTCTGTGTGGGTTTCCTCCGGGTGCTCCGGTTTCCTCCCGCAGTCCAAAGATGTGCGGGTCAGGTGAATTGGCATGCTAAATTGCCCATAGTGTTAGGTAAGGGGTAAATGTAGGGGTATGGGTGGGTTGCGCTTCGGCAGGTCAGTGTGGACTTGTTGGGCAGAAGGGCCTGTTTCCACACTGTAAGTAATCTAATCTAATCTAGTGGTGAGCTGCCTTCTTGAAACGTGGCAGTCCACCTGCTGTGGGTTGACCCACAATGCCATCAGGGAGGGAATTCTGGGATTTTGACCCAGCGACAGTGAGGGAAAGGCCATACATTTCTAATGGATGGTGAGTGGATTGGAGGGGAACTTGAAGCTTTTGGTGTTCCCACATATCTGCTATTCTTGTCCTTCTACACAGAAGTGGTTGTGGGTATGGAAGGTGCTGTCTGAAGATCTTTGGTGAATTTCTGCAGTGCATCTTATGAATAGTATACACTGCTGCTACTGAGTGTTGATGGTGGAGGGAGTGGATGCTTATGGATACAGTGCCAATCAACCAAGCTGCTTTGCCCTAGATGGTGTCAATCTTCTGAAGTGCTGTTGAGGCTGCACTCATTCAAGGCAAGTGGGGAGTATTCCAGCACACTCCTGATTTGTGCCTTGTAGATGGTGGACTGGCTTTTGTATCCATTGCATTCAATGTGTTCTCCTCTACATCGGGGAGACAGGTCACCAACTTGCAGATCGTTTCAAAGAACATCTCTGGGACACCGGCTCCAACCAACCCACTGCCCCATGGCTGAATACTTCAACTCCCTCTCCTACTCCATCAAGGACATGCAGCTCCTGGGCCTCCTCCATCGCCAAACCCTAACCACGATACCGGTGTAAGAACGCCTCATCTTCTGCCTTGGGACCCTTCAACCACAAGGGATTAATGTGGATTTCATCAGTTTCCTCATTTCCCCTCCCCCCACCTTATCCCAGTCCAAAGCTCAGCAACACCCTCGTGACCTGTCCATCATCGTTCCCATCTATTCAGCCCACCCTCCTCTAACGTATCACTTTCCTCCCCAACTTCATTTGCCTATTGCATTCCCAGCTGCATTCCCCACAGCCCTAACCCCTCTCTTTTATCTCTCAGCCCCCCTGCCTACAAGCCTCATTCCTGATAAAAGACATATGCCCTAAAGGTGGATTCTCCTGCTCCTCGGATATTGCCTGACTTGCTGTGGCTTCCCACACTCTTGACTCTGATTTCCAGCATCTGCAGTCATCACTTTCTCCTGGCTTTTGTGAATCAGAAGGTGAGTTACTCACCGCATTATTCCTCAACTCTGACCTGCTTTTGGAGTCATTGTATTTATGTGATGAGTCCAATTAAGTTTCTGATCAGTGATAACTCCCAGGATATTGATAGTGGGGGACTCAGTGATGGTAATACCACTGAATGCCTATGGGCAGTGGTTAGTTTGTCTCTCACTGGTGATGGTCATAGCCTAGCATTGTCAGCCCAAGTCTGGATATTGTCCAGATCTTGTTGCATTCAGACACAAACTGCTTCAGAGTCTGAGGAGTTGTGAATGATGTTGAATATTGTGCAATCATCAGTGAAGATTCCCACTTCTGACCTTATGATGGAGGAAAGGTCATCGATAAATCACCTGAAGATCATTTGGCTTAGGACACTACCCTGAGGGACTCCTGCCGAGATGTTCTGGAGCTGAGATAACTGATCTCCAACAACCACGACCATCTTCCTATGTGTCAAGTACCACTCTAACCATTGGTGAGTTTGCTCCCTGATACCCATTGATTCCAGTTTTACTAGGGGTCCTTGATGCCACACTCAGTTGAGTGCAGCCTTTCAGAATTGCTTCCAATACTTTTGCCATCACCAAGGATAGATTGACTGGCTGCAGTTTTCTGATTCATCCCTATTTGAATAATGATAGCACATTGGCTGTCTTCCAGTCCTTTGGGATGTCTTGTGGCCAGAGAGGAATTGAAATGTATTGTCAGCATCCCTATTATTTCCTCCCTCGCCTCACTCAACATCTTGAGATACCTTTCATTTGGCCCTGGTAATTTTTCAACTATTAAGTCTACCAAACCACTCAGAACCACCGCTGTCTATGCTGATTTCTTTAATTATATCACAGTCCTTCTCCTTGATTTCTATATCCACATCATATGCCTCTCACTAACGAACAACAATGCAAGGTATTCACTTAGAAACCTATCTATGACTTCCAGCTTCACACTCTAATTACCACTGTTCGCTTAATGGACCCTACTCTTTCCTTAGTTACCCTTTTACCCTTAATTCACCTGTAAAATAACTGAGGGTTTTTAATTATTTCACCTGCTATTATATTTATATGTCCTCTTCTTGCACTCATAATTTCCTGTTCGTTTTAAGTTCACCCCTTGTACATTCTATACTCCTCTAGGGGTTCTGTTGCTTTGAGCTCTGGGTATCTGCAATGTATTTCTTTTCTTCTCTTTATCTAATGTTCTACAACCCTTGATATCCAGTGTTTGCTGAATTTGTTAGTCCCACTTTTTATCTTTATTGGAATATGTTGGCCCTCTATGCTCTCTATCTCTTTCTTAAATGCGTCCTTGTGTTCTAAGGCAGAATATTATTTAAAATGATATTTTGCGAAATGTGGATGAAAAAAGTGATCTGAATGTCCTTGTACAACAGTCAATGAATGTAGACAGGCAGGTGCAGCAGGTACTTAGGAAAGCAAATGGTATATTGGCTTTTACTGTAAGAGGATTTGAGTTCAGAAGTAAGGATATCTTACTGCAGTTGTACAGGGCTTTGGTGAGACCACAGCTGGAGTACTGACCATGAGATATAGGAGTAGAATTAGGCCATTTGGTCCATCAAGTCTGCTCTGTCATTTCATCATGGTTGATATGTTTCTCAACGCCATTCTCCTGCCTTCTCCTGCATTTGCACACAGTGTTCTGGTCTCTCAACTTAAGAAAGGAGATACTGGCTATACAGTGAGCATAGCAGATCTTAACTAGGCTGATTCCAAGGCTGGCAGGATTGTCACAGAGTCATAGAGTCACGCAGAACAGAAGCAACCCTCCCAGTGAAAAAATGTCCCAGCCTATCCAGCCTTTCTTAGAACTCAAACCTTTCATACCAGGCAACATTCTGGTAAATCGATTCTGAACTCTCTCTACTTTCCTATAACAGGGCCTATGAGGAGATAGATTGGTATTCATTGGCATTAAGAAGAATAAGGGAGGGATCTCATTGAAACATATAAAATTCTAACAGATTTGGACAAACTAGATGCAGAGAGGATGTTTTTCTTGGCTGAGGACTCAAGAGCTAGAGGTCAAAGTCTCCGGACATGGAGACAGCCCTATAGGATTGAGATGAAGCAACATTTTTTCACTCAAAGGGAATTAGATCTGTGGCATTCTCTTGACTGGAGGCTGTGGAGGCCACATAATCAAACATATTCAAGAAAGGGATAGATACATATTTAAATATCAAAGTATCAAGGGGTATGGGGAAAAAGTGGGAATATGGCATTGAGCAAGATAATCAGCCTTGATCATACTGAATGGCAGAGCAGGCTTGAACCCCTGAATGGCCTACACCTGTTCTTAGTTTTTACGTTTCTATGGTTCAACGATTCTATGTATCAATGTCAATGTGATTTCATTGGATGTTCTGAGTTCACAGTCTGATAATAGTTTAAAGAATCTATTTAAAAGTTCAGCTGATCGTGACAACTGAGACAAAGTTTCTTTATTTTTATGAGATTAACTGCTTCAGAAAATTTAAAAGTCTTTCAGGGGTTTTACAAAAAGGAGTTTTTTTTTTCACTATCAGGTATCTTGGAATGAGAGCTGTGTTAAATTTGAAGTTTGTGTTTTCATCTCCATACAACTACTAAATTCTATCCATGGAGGATACCAGGTGATTAGTTATGGAGGTAACATAAGGGCCATGGGAAGTAAGTCAAGGGAATTGAGCGGCATTGAGGATTTGAAGTACTATATGGATTTGAGTAAGAGGACTGAGTGGCTGTGAAAGGTGAGGGTTTTAGGATTTGAAAACATCTAAAATAACAAATTGAAGTCCCAGGGAACTGAGGTGTACATTCTAACCAGCCCATAAACTGGCAACCTATGGTCTGCTTCCAGGATCACAAGGCCTCATTCTACCTCACACGTAACCCTACAGAGAGATAATCATACATTTCAGAATACTTTTTGTTGAGACAGGTGTGACAGGTCAGAAAGTTTCCAATTTTAGTTCTGCACCTCTCTAAACAACATCTGACCCTTACAATCCATTCACCATCAGCACAGTTTCACCAACACATTCCACCCTGACCTTAAATTTACCTGGACCATCTCTGACACCTCCCTCCACTTCTTAGATCTCTCCATCTCCATTAATGACGACCGACTTGGCACCGACTCCCACAGCTACCTGGATTACACCTTTTCCCACCTCCTGCAAAAATGCCACCCCGTATTCCCAATTCCTCCGCCTCTGCCGTTTCTGCTCCCAGGAGGACCAGTTCCACCACAGAACACACCAGATGGCCTCCTTCTTTAGAGACCGCAATTTCCTTTCCCACGTGGTTAAAAATGCCCTCCAACGTATCTCGCCAACATCCCGCACCTCCGCCATCAGACCCCATCCCTCCAACCGTAACAAGGGCAGAACACCCCTGGTGCTCACCTTCCACCCTATCAACCTTCGCATAAACCAAATCATCCGCCAACATTTCTGCCACCTCCAAACGGATCCCACCACCAAGGATATATTTCCCTCCCCACTCCTTTCCGCTTCTGCAAAGACCATTCCCTCCGTGACTACCTGGTCAGGTCCATGCCCCCCTAACAACCCACCCTCCCGTCCTGGCACCTTCCCCGCCACCGCAGGAATTGCAAAACCTGCACCCATACCTCCTCCCTCACCTCTATCCAAGGCCCTAAAGGAGCCTTCCACATCCATTAAAGTTTTGCCTGCACATCCACCTCCATCATTTATTGTATCCATTGCTCCCAATGCAGTCTCCTCTACATTGGGGAGACAGGACGCCTCCTAGCAGAGTGCTTTAGGGAACACCTCTGGGACACCCGCACCAATCAACCACACTGCCCTGTGGCCCAACATTTCAACTTCCCCTCCCACTTTGCTGAGGACATGGAGGTCCTGGGCCTCTTTCACCGCCGCTCCCTCACCACCAGATGCCTGGAGGAAGAACGCCTCATCTTCCACCTCGGAACACTTCAACCCCAGGACATCAATGTGGACTTCAACAGTTTCCTCATTTCCCCTTCCCCCACCTCACCCCAGTTCCAAACTTCCAGCTCCGCACTGTCCCCATGACTTGTCCCACCTGCCTATCTTCTTTTCCACCTATCCACTCTACCCTCCTTCCTGACCTATCACCTTTATCCCCTCCACCACTCACTTATTGTACTCTATGCTACTTTCTCCCCACCCCACCCTCCTCTCATTTATCTCGCCACTCTTCTGGCACTCTGCCTGTATTCCTGATGAAGAGCTTTTGCTGAAATGTTGATTTTACTGCTCCTTAGATGCTGTCTGAACTGCTGTGCTTTTCCAGCACCACTAATCCAGAATCAGCACAGTTGCTTCTACCATTATCCAAGTGTGAACATCTTGTGCTTCCTTCCCTCTTTTATCTTTGGCATCCAAGTCACCCAGATCTGCTGTTGCCAGAATTCAGAACAGATGCTATGATCATGTTCATTTCTCCATTTTATCCCAAATTAAAGACACAAACTCAAAATCTAACAATCTTATAAAATGTCGCATTTGCAATATCACCAATTAACCTTGGCAGTCTAAAAAAAAACTTGATGCACGTGAAATGTTAATTGCTTTGCTAAGTATAGATCTAAATAATGAATGTTTTTCAAGTATGTACATTATCTTATGATAATAGAATCCCTACGGTGTGGAAGCAGGCCATTCAGCCCATCGAGTCCACACCAACCCTCCAAAAAGCATCCCAGCCAGACACATCCCCAATCTATCCCTGTACCCCTGCATTTCCCATAGTTAATCCACCTAGCCTACACACCCTTGCTTTGTGGCAGAAAACTGTAGCACCCAAAGGAAACCCACATGGGCACAGGGAGAATATGCAAACTCCGCACAGACAGTTGTCCAAGAGTGGAATCGAACCCAGGTCCCGTGCCACCGAAGTGAAAGTAATCATTTCAGAGCCGTACAGTCCAGTGCTCGAGTCCTAAAAATAAATTATTTAGTAGTCTTTTTCATTTCTACCCTTATGGAATTGTTTGCAAATGGGGGTCATGTTTGGAGAGAAAAATGAAATAGTTCAGAATGACTATTAACAGACAGTATTTGAGTAATCCAGTAGGAAGTTAAATTTCAGATACACAAGCTGTTAAGTTGAATTGAATTTATTATAACGTGTACCGAGGCACAGTGAAAAGCTTTGTCTTGCAAACAAAACAGGCAGATCGCATAGTTAAATAGCATAGATAAGTAAATAATACGTAACCAGTGAAAAAAACCAAAACACAGTTTTCCTTCACCCCTGCTGGGATGGAGCATGTAATTTCCACGAGTCACTTCACTCTATAAACTGACCAAAAGCTGATGGAATTCACCCAACTAAGACAAGCAGGTTTGAGTGACAGGCAGCTCTGGAACTCCAACTTGCATATTTCTGGACAGACATTAAGTGAACCATTAGCAGTACATATTTCAGAAAGCACATTATCTAAATGTATGTTAAAGTCCTGTTCATTTTCCTTATAGAAAACAATTTTAATATAACAACATGTTAATTGCTTTTTTTGTATCACAATTATGATTTTTCCTATGTAATTCAAAGATTACTTTTGAATTGAAGTATTAAACACATTCCTTTGAAAATTAGATTCTTTATGAGTTTTGCCTGAGGATATCTTCCATTTGTTTTTTTTATTTTTCGGCTAGTTTCTGATTACAGCCACAAAGAATATTTACATTTTATTTGCATGTCTCGATATTAATGCAACAGGAATCTTTAAAAAAGCCAGAAAACCTAAGTTAGAAGTAAATAGACTTCAAACATCTTAACATCCTATTTGTAGTTTTCATATCTTTATAGGAAAGAAGATTGGGTTTATTAGGAAATGAGTTTATTAGTTGTTAGTGAAAAAGCTTAATTCAGTTAGAGGTAATAAAAGCAGGATACTTTTGAAGTGTTGCATTTGCTTTCATATTAGTTTTCACCTAGATTTCTTTTTCCTTGCTGTCTTTCAGACTCTGCAGTGATCAACTTCTTACCTCAGTAACGTAAGTCTCCACCTCAGTTCTTCTTGCTTTATTTTAGTTGCCCTCCCATACTTCTCACCCTCCAAATATGCACTTCACTGGCTTGACTTTTCCATCACAGGAGGCCTCTCAACTCCCATGATGCCAAATAGGTCAAAGGCAACTTCTTCCTCTTATTGCTCACAATTGACACTTCACTACAACATTCAAACCCCACTTCTTTCAGTGTCTGCATTGTCAGTATTTGAAAACAACTCTCTTGTAAGAGGTTTAGAGTTCCAGTTTCAAATTCCCATCTAGATTGGCCTTCCAGTCACCAAAGAGCAACTGCAGCTATGGTTCAACAATTTTCCTTTTCTCCACCTTTGATATGCTTGTCCATTGTAAAACTATTAATTTATCAATGTTTGGACACTCTTCACACCATTCATACACCTCATATTCTTCCACCCTCACCCTCCATTCTCCTTCATTTTCCCTGCATCAGGTTCAGGGGGTATAAACTTGTCTGATACACATGCAATAGAGTTGGTTTTACCATTGATCACCAGACTTGGCTGATCATTGTCACCATGAACAGGCATTATCCTAGACAACAAGTAAAAGCTTTTGCTACCAGAGATTTGTACCTCTGACCCTGTTGATGTTGTTACTAAGATGGAGGCCATTCATTCAGCTGCTTCTAATAACCTCTTCCTCTAAATCCTCTTTTAAATTACTCAACAAGTCAAAATTAAAAAAGGAAAATACTGGAAAATCTCAGCAGGTCAAGTGACACCTGTGAAGAGAGGAATAGGATTTAATGAGAGAAATAAGATATAACGTTCTGGTCAATGATCTTTCATCAGAATCTAAAAGTCTGAGATTTTCCCTGTCATAACATCAAACTTGCAACTCTCAACTTTCTTTCTGGCTCACCTTTCCCCCCACCGCCCGTCCTTTCTCACCAAATGTTATCTATTGGAGTCAATAAAGTGTGGCGCTGGGAAAAGCACACCCTGATGAAAGGTTAAGCCCAAAACATCGATTCTCTTGCTCCTCAAATATTGCCTGATCTGCTGTGATGTTTCCAGTGCCACACTTTATTGACTCTGCCTTCTCCAGCATCCGCAGTCCTCACTATCCCAATGTTATCTATTAGAATCACAATCTGCTTCATTGATTTGATTCCCATTAATCTGCATACAATTCATGCTGCCTGAACCCCATAAGGGCATCAAGGGCATTAGAGAGTTTGTAAGGGCTGGCCAGCATCTGCTTAAGATATAGAAGCCACAGCCTGGAGACACCATCATTACTAGAATGAAATACAGTTGGCTCTGCTATAACATGTATTTATTCAACATGAATTGGCTTTAACAAGATTGAAGATTAAGACCGTCATTTGTTAAATGCAAGTTTTCCTTCCTGTATTAGGTAGACAAGCAGGAGGCTAGAAGAACACAGCAAGCCAGGCAGCATCAGGAGGTGGAGAAGTCGACGTTTCAGGTGTAACCCTTCTTCAGGACAGTGGGTGGGTGTGGGGGGAGCTGCAGATAAAGGAGATAGGGGGCACAGGGTGAAGAGGTAGGGATAGGTGAAAACAGGTAGAGGGTATGTCCTGGTTGGTCAGTGGGAGGAATGAATCCAGTTGGTAGCCAGAAGGAGTGGAATGGAGGTGTAGGTGGCTGAGAGGGGAGTCAGGGGATGGGAAGGGAGGCTATTTGAAATTGGAGAACTCAGTGTTGGTTTGTGGTGGCAATGGAGGAGGCCAAGAATGGTCATGTCGGCAAGGGAGTGGGAAAGGGAATTAAATTGGGCAGTGACTGGAAGGTCCAGTTGGCCCCTGTGTGCCTGGCTGAGATGCTTGGCAAACCGTTCTCTAAGTTTGCGTTTGGTCTCCCCGATGTAGAGAAGATCACATCGGGAGCAACTGATGCAGTAAACTAAGTTGGAGGAGAGGCAGGTAAACCTCTGTCTCACTTGGAAGGATTGTTTGGGGCCCTGGATGGAGGTGAGGGGGATGGTTTATCAGCAGGTTTTGCATCTTTCCTGGTTACAGGGAAGGGTACCTGGGGGTTCAGTGGGTTTGGTGCAGAGAGTGGCGTTAATCAAGGACTGTAGAAAGGAACAGTCCTTGCGAAAGGCAGAGAGGAGTGGTGGGGTCGAGTTGGAGTTGGCAGAAGTATTTAAGGATGTTGCATTGAATGTGGAGACTGGTGGGGTGATAGGTGAGGACAAGGGAGACTCTGTCTTTATTGCATTTGGAGTGGGAGGGGTTAGAGCATTGGAACAGGAAATGGAGGTGATGCAGTGGAGGGCTGTCTGGATGACAGAGGGAGGAAAAGCACGTTGTTCAAAATAGGTGGACATCTGGGATACTTGAGCAGATGTGCTGGAGGCAGAGGAATTGGGAGAATGGGATGGAGTTTTTGCAGGATACTGGTTGGGAGGAGGTGTAGTCCCGGTAGTTGTAAGAGTCTGTGGGTTTGTAGTAAACGTTCATTGGAGACTGTCGCTGGACTCCAGACAGACCTTTACTTCAATACATAGATTCTCACAACTCCATACCATTCTCCCAATCTCTCCACTTCTGCTGCATCTGCTTGGGCGAGGAGACATTCTACTCCCAAGCATCCCAGATGTCCACCTATTTCGAACTTAATGCTTTTTCCCCTCAGTCATCCAGACAGCCCTCCATCGCACCACCTCCATTCCTCATTCCACTGCTCTCAACCTCCCTCAACACAATAAAGACAGAGACCCGTTATGCTCACCTGCCACCCCACACATCTCTGCATCTAATGTATCATCCTTAAACACTTCTGCCAATCCCAACTAGGCCCCACTACCAAGAACATCTTCCCCTAACCACCCCTCTCTGCCTTCCGCAAGAACTGTTCCCTTTAACAGTCCTTGGTTCACACCAATCTCCCCACCAACTCCCCTGAACCCCCAGGATACCTTCCCCTGCACCTGGAAAAGATCCAAAACTTGCCAATACACTAGCCCCCTCACCTCCATTCAGAGCCCCAAATAGTCCTTTCAGGTGAGACAGAGTTTCACCTGCCTCTCTTCAACCTAGTTTACTGCTTTAGGTGTTCCCTACGTGGTCTTCTCCATATTGGGGAGACCAAATATTAACTTAGGCGATGGTTTACTGAGCATCTCAGCCAGACCCACAGGGGCCGACCGGACCTCCCAGTCACCGCCCTTTTTAATTCCCCTTCCCACTCCCTTTCTGAGATGATCATTCTTGGCCTCCTCCATTGCCACAACGAACCAAACCGCAATTTGGAGGAACAACACCTCATCTTCCACCTGGGTAGCCTACAGTCTGGAGGACTCAACATTGAGTTCTCCAATTTCAAATAACCTCTCTTTCCATCCTCCAACTCCCTTCCCAGCCACCTATCCCTCCCTTCCACTCCTCCCAGCCACCAACTGGTTTCATTCCTCCCATTGACCAAATAGGTTGTACCATCTGCCTGTCTTCACCTATCTGCACTTCACCACCTTTACCCTGCCACTCCCTTTACTGCAGCTTCCCTTACATCCATCCCCAGTCCTTAAGCAGTGTTACACCTGAAACATCAACTTCTCCACCTCATGATGCTGCCTGGCTTGCTAAGCTCTTCCAGCTTCCTGATTGTCTACCTTGGATTCCAGCATCTGCAGGTTTTTCTTTGGTCTCATTCCTTATTTGTATTCGCTATAATGCAATTCCAGCCCCATTAGTTTAAACTACTCTGCTACTTTCTTATAACATGAGATTGCATAAGAACAGAACTATAGTGTTTATGTCAGAACTGGCTGTAATAGCTTCAAGCTATATTTTGCAGATATTATACAGTATGCACCTTGGTGGCAGAATCGAATTGAGACACCAATCGATTAGGCAAAGCTTTCAAATTTTTTGGTATTTAAATCCCTTCAGGGTCGGAATGAGCAGCAGAGGTCCCAATAGCCCTGAAAGAAAGTCTTGCTCCACTCAAGTCTCAGTCTGTCTCCAGTTGCAATGGAACATCATCCCACCAAACTCAGATCCATGGTTAACTCCAGACATGACTGATTTGAGTTTTCCAGAGATTCATGTGCTGTGTCTTTTCATGCAATTGCAGACTCTCTACAGTGCAGATAGAGACCATTCAGCCCAATGAGTCTGCACCAATCCTCTGATTCACCACCACCTCAAGGTTATTGGGGATGAGCAATAAATACCGATCCTGCAAGCAATGCTTATATGCCAGGCATGTGTAAAAATATACCTATGTGTTCATGTTGAAACAGTTGGAGTGAAGTGCCCAAATAAGACTGTCAGTAAAAAATATTATTTTAAGTAATGTCACAAACATAAACAGAAATTGCTGGAAAAGCTCAGCAGGTCTGGCAACATCTGTGGAGAAAAATCACTTAATGTTTGGATCCAGTGACTTTTCTCCAGAAGATGGTATTGGGGATGAAGAAGGGTCACTGGACCTGAAATGTTAACTCTGATTTCTCTCCACAGATGCTGCCAGACCTGCTGAGTTTTGCAGCAAATTCTGTTTTTGTTTCTGATTTCCAGCATCTGCAGTTCTTTCATTATTTTTTCTTTCAAATAATATGTTTGACTTCAATTCCTTCTGACTGAAAGGTTGCAAAACAAACTTGATTGAATATCTTTCCTGGTATGCCTGATATTTCTAATTTAAGCTCCACATTAGGATTTTTTAAACACCTTTTATTTCACTTTTATTTTGATAAATAAGCAGAGTAATTAATTCTTTATTGTGATATAGTATGAAAAATAATAGCATTTATCTTATTTTTACATTGTTACGATTAAGTGGTTCTGAATCCATTATGTGTAATGTATAAAATTCTGGCAAAACATTGGTTTCTGTTGTTTCATTGCAATATGAGAGGTATTGTTGTATAAATAATAAAACATGTGATAGAGATTCACACAATTATCACCATTCTTTTTGTTTGAATGAGCTGCTTGCAAAGTGAATGGATTTTATTTTTACTAATTTTCTTTCAATTTACTTTGAGTCTCCTCACTTACAGTTTTTCAGACTCTCACTAAATCTATGCTGACAAGCCAGTCTAAAGGATTGCGGGGGGAAAAAAAAACTACATACAAGTGAATTTAAACTCTTAAATCAAATAGATTGTACAAATCACATTTGGCACTGGTGATATATGTAATTGTGCCATGTCATGCCCACCATAATTCATTCACTCCTCAGACACTTTTTCTTTAAAAATTTGATGTAACTGTATTTATTTTGCATAAATCATGGATTCCTGAAATTTGCTGACATCAGATTGCTTATGCGCATCTAACCTATTATATTGTAATGTAATATTTGGCAATATTTAATAACTTTAACAACAAGCCACTTTGTTGTAAAAAATAATGTGATCACCGATATGTGAAAAACTTGGCCTTAAATCCACATTTCCTAATACAAAGACCTGAAAATGGAAGACTTCACAAATGTCAGTGTAATACAAGGATGGTCAATAGGTTAGAGATTAGTAAATGCAATTTGATTTTCTTTGATTTCTAATCAGCCCTCGTTTGCACATGGATAGCAGTGAGTTGAGGGGCATGTAGGTTAAGTTACTATATTTTACATTAGGATTAAATCTCGACACAACATCATGGGCCAAAGGGCCTGTTCTGTGCTGTACTTTTCTATGTTCTACGTCTATGTTGATATACATTACCAGTCAGAACAACGTTTTACAGATATTTGTATTATATTTTGTATATGTGTCACACAAAAATTAGCTTTTTATAAAATCAAAATTAAGGTTGTAGCAATTAAACTGTCTGATTGTAAAACAGAGGCATTTAACTTTAATTTACTTATTTTAATAGATTTTATTTAAAGTTAGCAATTGTAATGGTAACAACACTACCATTATGCTGATGGTTTCCAAACGTGCTACCAATTCATGTAACATTGTCAGATCAGGAATAGTAAAATAAAGTAGTTGTATACATTGAGTTATAGCGCTTACATTAGTTATATCTGTAAACATCTCATTGTATTGGTATTTAATGCAACTTGGCTATGAACATTTGATTTTGTAAATTGAACTGGCATCAATGGAGAAAAAAATAGATTTGTCATATTAGTAAGAAAGTGAATTTAGCCAGTTAAATGCTGCCTAGCAGAAAATCCTCTGTTTTTATTTCCATGGATTTTGAACAGAATCCTGAGTCTTGGGAGTAGTTTGCATGATCAAGCACTTACAAGAACAATCATTCTATTGGGACACTGTGTCACATTGGTCACTAGAATAGAATCCTTTAGGGTATTGGAGCTCAAGAGCTTCGCCTAGCACCTCCCTTTCATTCTTTACATCTCTAGGGGATAATACTAATTAGATCAGGCTGCTCATTTTAAGCCAATAATTGATTTAAATAGGTTGCTCATTTGAAATAAAAAACACCCTGTCAAACATTTGGTGCACTGATTTTCCTTAGTACTGGGAACTTTGAATAAATTGTCTCATATATTTTAAATATGTTAAGATAATTTCATATTAGCATTGTAAAGTGTAGTTATAGAACAAATTAGAAGGAATAAAAAATGTTGATCTAAAATAAATAAAATGGATTCCTACCAAAAGATTTGTTAGTAGCTGGTTACTATAAATCCATTGGCATAGGGCATGGCACATATATTTTGTAACATAGACCATGATGAATTATTTCCATAACTTTTATCTTGGTTCGCCCTTTCATGAGGATTTCTGAAAGTATTTAGCAGAATATGTGAAACAACATTATTGTTAGTAGCAACGTTATTACTGCTAAAGTTTACAAAACAGATTGAAACGCACTTTCTGTACATACTCAGATAAATGCTAGAGATCCAAAATAATTTGTCATCAGCAAGATGTTTCTCACATTAACTGATCAAGAGCACTTTCTAGTGGTTGAGTTTTGGCATTGCAGCTATATTTTAATTACCATATTGTGAATCAGTTTTGTTTTAAAGCAATCTTATGAATGTTTGATCACTTGTGTAATAAATTAAAAGGGAAATTTGCAAGTGAATTACAAATCCTCCATAACTTTGGTTGTGGGATTTTGCTATTACAGTACTCAGCATCTATCAGCTAATTTTATGAAGACTACATGTTTTCAAAAATACAATTGGTCTGTACCCTTTTGGCAGTAGCTCTTCACTTCTTTTGAAAAAACAGAAGTAATGTAACTTATTCAACAGTAAAAGTGGCTCCTATTGTGTGGTCAAAGAGGAAAATTGCCACTTATATTCAGATGTCACTCATTCTCCAGGTAAAAGACACGATGGGCACAATCAAGGAAAAATATAAAAGTAATATTAAATGAGATTTATTTGTTTGAACAAACATTTTTTACGATACTTCTTTTTTTTTGGCACTCTGATGCAAGTGATAGTCTAATATACTTGACATTGATTCTACATTTCATCCTGATGAAGGGCTTTTGCCCGAAACGTCGATTTCGCTGCACTTTGGATGCTGCCTGAACTGCTGTGCTCTTCCAGCACCACTAATCCAGAATCTGGTTTCCAGCGTCTGCAGTCATTGTTTTTACCTCACAAAATAAATTCGACTACAGAGATTGTAACGAGGTCAGCTCGGTGGACTTCATAGAATATGAATTTCCTAATTAGACCTCTTAATCTGGTCCAATCATGGAGCCCTGGCTGACTGATAATAACAGGAGTGTTAGACATCCTGTTCACTCCAGGAGTTGGCTCTGAGGCAGCTGGATCAGTGTCAAGGACTCTCCACATGAAAATAAAGGGTGACTTGGTGACAGGATACCAGCCTCTGTGGAGCTATTACAAGTCCATAATGGAGTAAACCTTTCTTTAAAAAAAACTGTTTACTTTTGAGGCTGGAATATTTTTCTTATGGCCCAGTTTAAATTGCGAACTATCGATTTTGTTAGTATTTTCTGTATTGATCCACTTGTAAATACATTCTCAATAATTTCAGCAATGGTTACATTTCTCTGGAACATTTAGTGCAATTTGTTCTAAAACCGTTAAACATAAATTTGTCTATCAAACTTTTAGATTTGACTTGCTTTAAAGCTAATTTACTTTCAAAAAATATCTCTAAAAACAAGATTTTCTTTTATGTTGGAAGATGAAGAAAGTGTGTAACTGCCTACTGCCCTGATGACTTATGGCCTACTGATAAATCATAAAACATGCAATTTTGAAATTTACACCTTTGAGGACAAGGTGTTGGTGAGAAATTATCAAACGTGATGGACTGATAGCAATAAAGCTTTCATTCTTCCTAAGTAGTTATCAATTCACTCCGCTGCCAAAAATGTTGAAAACATGGCTAAGCCAATTTTTTTGTGGTAAATGCCTCAAAACAATTGGGATAAAATTAAATTTACTGATATTAAAATATGTGAAAGCAGATCTTCAAAAAATATTTTTGGGAGCAATAACAATTATAATATCTGACACTCAGCCAAACATTTGCTACATCATAATTATAAATCATTTAATTCTTGGTCAATTCTATGCTGTTCTTTCTGGCCCAGATTTGACTACCACATCAAGATTTAGCCTTCCTTTCTTGTCTTCTATTCAGCACGTGCCGATCTTTCATTCCACATTGCGAATTGTTTCCCTGTCTTTTATTAATTGATTAAGAAGATGTTGCATGCTGTCTTTGAATCTTGAAATGCTTCAACATCCTTAAGCAGCATATTAATATTACGATTTGATTTTAAGATGGGAAATGAGGTTAGATGGTTAAAAATATTTAACATACATGAAGATGCAAAGATTTTAAGAAAGAGAAAATAAGATTTAAAATTGTTATCCTTGAAAATCGGCAATCCCTTCAAAGATTGGTTTTAAATTTAATGCAGATTTGAAAATTATTATTTCACAATCAAATAAAATAGCAAGACATATTAGCAACATGTTTTGACAAATGGAAGTTGTCAGTTTCAGTTCTGGTTTTAGTTCATATTTTAAGTAACTTGGAATCTATACAATGATAATTTATAAAGAATTAAAAGTAGCTTTATAAACTAAGTTTATTCATCACAACTTTTGTTTAAGGAGTATCAATGGATATCAATCCAGAAGAATAAACTATGTAAAAATAAGTTCAAGTCACAAATAGTTTTATTGAAAATCTTCAGATGTTTAGAACAATTAATTACCTATGGAAGCATAGAAAAGACTACCAAATGAATATTTTATTTTTTAAAAAATTGAACATTTTTGGACTGAGAAATTGTTCTTTCAGTAAATTTTCTTTTCTTAATGTCCTCATTCTACTTCATGCCATTTCTAAATTCCTGTCACATCTTCACTCCCCCTAGTCCTGGGTAATGGTTGGAACTTGCATGTATCATTTCAGCACATCTTGTAGTAACATTCCAAACTGCTTCACCCATAAAGAATTACATTCTAGAATAAATGTTTTTGTGCAAGCAAACAGAACAACAATTTTGCACTCAGCCAGCTCCCAGCTGAATGATTAGTTTATCTGATTGTTTAGGTGCATTGATTGTTAAGAGAGCAATGTTTGTCAGGAAATTCCCTCTCCACTTTGAATTATTCCATAGAATTTTAAAATCTCACTCCCAAGTATACTACTGCTGACATTATAGCACTTCCACAATGCAACACTGCACGTCAGCTAGTTATATGGTCAAATTTTGGAACTTTAGGTTAAATTCAGTGGCAGGGCAGAATTATATATAAATTCAAACCTCATTTTAATACAATTTAACAAAACAGCCAGTGCCTAGTATGTTGTATCTTGCTGAAACAGGAAATAGAAAATCAAGCGTTCAATGGTAGAATAAAGGAGAATAAAAAAAATTAAAACTTGCCAAGTTTCAATAGGTCAGGTAGCATCTGTGGAGAGAAAAGTGGAGGTAATGTTTCAAATCAATGCTCTTTCATTGGAACTAGGAAAATGTGGAAAGGCAGTAAACAGGTTTAATGGTGAGAGAGATGGTGGGAAAACAAAAAACCAAAATG
Organism: Hemiscyllium ocellatum; assembly: GCF_020745735.1. NCBI lineage: Eukaryota > Metazoa > Chordata > Chondrichthyes > Orectolobiformes > Hemiscylliidae > Hemiscyllium > Hemiscyllium ocellatum. The sequence continues at coordinate 44,479,512 of NC_083407.1, read as the reverse complement.
AAAGGTCTGTGATAAAGTTGAAAATAGAAGATACTAAATAACAAAAAATTGGTGGGGTTATTTATGAGATAAGGAGAAAAAAAAAAGATATGTTCAGTTGAGGTTGAAAGAAATCTTGGGTGACAAGGGATGTGGAATATCTAATCAAAAAGAAGAAGGGAGCTTACTTAAGTTTGAGGAGGCAATGATCAGACAGGGCTTTAGAGAGTTATAATATAGTCAGGAACAAACTGAAGAATGGGCTTAGGAGAGCTAGAAGAGGGCACGAAAAAGCTTTCGTGGATAGGATTAAGGAAAACCGTAAGGCGTTCAACATTTATGTGTGGTTGGCCAGACTGAAGGTAGGACCGATCAAGGATCGTGGAGGGAACTTGCACCTGGAGTCAGAGAAAGTAGAGAGATCCTTGATGGATACTTTGCTTCAGTATTCACTACTGGGAGGGACCTTGATGTTTCTGAGGACAGCATGAAACAGACTGATATGTTAGAACAGGTTGATCTTAGGAAGCAGGATGTGCTGAAAAGTTTGTAAAACATAAGGAGAGATAAATCCCCTGACCCAGACAGGATATTCCCTAGGTTGCTACAGGAAATAAGGGAAGAGATCTGTGCATCTTGACGATGATCTTTGCATCTTCACTGTCCACTGGAGTTGTGCCAAATGATTGGAGGGTGGCAAATTTTATCCCCTTGTTCAAGAAAGGGGATAAGGATTACCTTGGGAATTACAGACCAGTCAGTCTTACGTCAGTGGTGGGCAAAGTATTGGATACGATTCTGAGAGACAGGATTTATGATTACTTGGAATCAAACTTGGAGTTTGATTAGAGATAGTCAGGTCATGTCTCATAAACCTTATTGAATTCTTTGAGGATGTGACAAAACATGTTGATGAAATTAGAGCAGTGGATGGGGTATACATGGATTTTAGCAAGTTGTTTGATAAGGTTCCCACAGTAGGTTCATTCAGAAAGTAAGGAGGCATGGGATACAGGGAAACCTATCTGTTTGGATACAAAATTGGATGGTCCATAGAAAACAGAGGTTAGTGGTATATGGAAAGCACTTGGTGACCAGTAGTGTTCCATAGGCATTGGTTCTGGGAATTCTGCTCTTTGTGGTTTTATAAATGATTTTGATGAGGAAATGGAATGGTGGGTTAGTATGTTTGGCGATGACATGAAGTTTGGTGGAATTGTGGATAGTTGGGAGGGCTGTTGTAGCTTGCAACAAGACATTGATAGCTTGCAGCACTGGTCTGTTAAGTGGCAGGTAGAGTTCAACCTGGAAAAATGTGAAGCCATTCAGTTTGGAACATCGCATTTGAATACAGAATAATGGGTTAAATGCAGGATTCTTGGCAGTGTGGAGGAACAGAGGGATCTTTAGGTCCAAGTCCACACATCCCTCAAAGTTGCCAACCAAGCTGGTAGGGTTGTTAAGAAGGCATACAAGTGTGTTGGCTATCATTAGCAGGGGGATTGAGTCTAAGAGCTGCAAGGTTATGCTGCAGCTCTATAGAGGCCTAGTTAGACCACATTTGGAATATTGTGTTCAGTTCTGGTTGCCTCATTATAAGAAAGATGTGAAAGCTTTAGAGAGAGTGCAGACTAGATTTACCAGGCTGCTGCCTGAACTGGAGGGCATGTCTTATGAAGAAAGGTTGAGGGGGCTAGGGCTTTTCTCATTGAAGCAAAGAAGGATGAAAGGTGACCTGATAGAGGTTTACAAGATGTTGAGAGGCATAGATAGAGTGGACAGCCATAGATGTTTTGGAAATGGCTATCACAAGGGGGGCATAATTGTAAGGTGATGGAGGAAGGTTTGGGGGATATGTCTGAGTTAGGTTCTTTACATAGAGAGTGATGGGTGCATGAAATGCACTGCCATCAGTGGTAGTAGAGTCAGATATATTAAGGACACTTAATTGACTCTTGGATAGGCACATGGAGGATAGTACAATGAGGATTAGTTTGATCTTAGAGTAGGATAAAAGCCTGGCACAAAAGTTGAGGGTTGAAGGGCCTGTACTGTGCTGTGCTATTTTATGTTCTGTCTTCCATGTTCTATGTATGAATGGCAGAACTACAAACAGCTGTTCTGTATGAGGGAAAGTAAGCTTAAAACCAAATTGTGCAATTCAATAAAGAGAGAAAAGGGGGTAGAGTTTTCAGTCTGAAACTGTTGAAACCAGCATTGAGTCCAGAAGGCTATAAAAAGCTTCACTGAAAGATTAGTTGTTGTTCATCAAGTTTACATTGAACTCCATCGAAACTCTGCAAAAGACTAAAGACAAATGGTCAGCAAAAGAACAAAGAAGAAAATAAAAATGAGGCAGTCAAAAGATCAGGATCATTCTTGAGACTGAACTGAAGTGTTCTAAAAACCAGTTTCCAATCTTTATCATTCTCCTATGTGTAGAGCAGATTGCAAGTGAACATCAAAATGGTATACTGTATAGTGCTGAAGAAGGATTATACCCAAAACGTTGACTTCTCCACCTCCTGATGCTGCCTGGCTTGCTGAGTTCTTCCAGCCTCCTGCTTGTATACTATGTAGTGCAGCATATGACATTAAAAGAAGCAATTGCTGTATTGCCCCAAAGAAGTGTTTTATACTCGTGAGGAGGTAGGATATTAAATGTCAAAAGTAGGTTAGACGAGAGGTTGAGGTAATGAAAGCTGTTGGTCAATGTAACAGCCAAACATGTAGGACAAGTGTTTTTATGGGACAAGGAAAAACAGCTTTTCCTAGCATCCCAAAAACCTTATCAAGATTCTGCATCCCACATAGGTTCCAAATTTGCATAGGCAAGGAATAATTTATCTGTATCAGAATCGAGTGTGTGTCAGCATTTACAAATTCACAGAACTAGGTCTTCGACATTGAAAGGCCAGCTTCTGTCCCACTGCCAGTTTCAGCTGCCTGATACCTTTTTAACAGGATCACTAGTTGTTCAAATTCTCTCTCTTTTTCACAAAATCAATGCATCACATTTATCTAACAGATTGATTATTTATCATTTTAAATAAACATTTGACGTTGGGGCGTAGATTGGACTATATACTGTTTTAAAAAGTTATTTGGTTTTATCAGACAGGGCACTTCTAATGAGGAAACCAATTTTGCTGAATTATTTTCCATCTGTAGATAGTAGAAACCAGTAATCACTGTAAAACATATTTGTAGCTCATGAAATTATGTTTCAAAATACCTGAACAGTGAAGGAGTAAAATTATAAATGTAATACGTACACACTGAGGCTTACAGAAAAGGAGGTAAAATAGAGCAAAGAGCAAAAGAAATTACAGCTCAGGAACAGGCTCTTCAGCCCTCCAAGCCTGCGCAGTTCCATATCCTTTATTTCAATCTACCACCTATTTTATAAGGGTCTGTATCCCTTTGCTCCCTGCCATTCATGTATCTGAATAGATACATCTTAAATGACGCCATAATTCCCATCCCTACTACCTCCGCTGGCAACGCGTTCCAGGCACCCACCACCCTCTGCGTGAAGAACTTTCCACACATATCTCCCCGAAACTTTTCCCCCTCACCTTGAACTTGTGACTGCTAGTAATTGAGTCTCCCACTCTAGGAAAAAGCTTCTTGCTATCCACCCTGTCTACATCTCTCAAAATATTCCATTGTGTCTGTGTCAGATTGATGCTGGAGAATCCAATTTCCATTAGTTTTTCCCATAGACCTGAATCTTTTTGCTTCAAACATTTATCCAATTTTCTTTTCTCGAAGCAATAATCTATAATTTAACTTCCTTCCCAATGTTTGTGTCTTTACAGTGCTGATAGCTCAGCATTTCATGAATGTATTAACTTCACAAAAGCAGGTCTGAACTGAACTAAAATGCTCATTTTATTATAAAACAAAACTGCATGTGTTCCTACCTAACAACCTACAACCAGAGAAAAATCTGTTGTTTTCCTTATTTTTCACTAGAGTTTAATAATTCATTAATTGGACAAGTCAGGAAGCTAAAAACAGGTAATTGTGGATAAGTTTTTTTAAAAATTTGTTACCATGCCTGGTTTTGTTTGCATCTATTTTATCACAAAATATGGAACAGTGTAAAATGTAATCATTCCAACTTCGATAATTAATTCAATGTTATAAAATGTAAGTAACTATATTAAAATGTTTTAAAAACTAAATCATTTGATTTGAATTTGACTTTTAGGAAATCCAATCAAGATCAATCATGTTAAGGAGACAGTTATTTATTCTTAATCGACTAATCATTTTATTCTTGGCCTCTATTCCCACTTCTAAATTTTCAAGCTTAGTTTTAGGTTTCAGCACTTGGAAGTGGAATAATACTTTGTAAAGGTATCATGATTAAAGGGTGTTCAGATGACAGTGCAGATTTCTGAAAAGATCTCAATTATCGCCCCCTGTAGAGTTGTGGGGCTACCAGAAAAACAGTGACAAAAGGGACAAATCACTCCCATGTCAGTGTCCACTCAGGCCACCATAGTGCCTCCTCATCCATCATACTGTGTTGAGTGCTAGGTCTTGCTTCAGACACACAAGACAACAAACTCCAGTTGATGTGGAATGCTGAGAATGTACCTCAGGCTGACAAAAAACTAGTTTGATGAGACAATTAGTGTTTTTGTTTTCTGTTTTTCTGTCAGTGAATGCAAGAGGTATGAAAGCAGCCTAAAAAGCACTCTACCTTCAGATAACAGGGAAATTTCCATGACTCTACGTTACCAATAGCAAATATATTCTCACAGAGAAAGAAATAGTTGAAGAATCAAGGCTATTTAGCCTTCCAGTCACTGACCCACAGTTCCTTCAAGCTTACTTTATTCAATGGAATAAGTTGTCCTCACATATGCTGCATTCCAACACCATATTATAGCTTGTAGGAAAACTAAAGGATTGGACTTTTTTGTACTATATAGGAATATTTGAAAACATATAAGAGGTTTGTTTTGTGTTTATATATATTAAATTTCTATTAGCATAATAGAAGCAACCTTATTGTGACCTGAAGGACATGGACTATGTGGGAAATGTGGCAGAATTGGGTGAGAAGTCCAAAGAGGCTGCTTTGAATTTGGGAACAACTTGCTACATCTTTTCACCAACTTGTGGGTGTCTGTACAAGATTCTCACTAGGTGGCCCATTACAGGGCTTATTAATGATCTTATTAACTGCAAATCTCCTCTAATTCATATTCACCTTTCTTTTGCAAACCACTGCAAGCAAGGTAGATACTGAGGATTCTCAGCATGGAAGACAGAACAGGTCTGAAAACTTCAGTTCACCACTGGCTGTGAAGAACTTCAATGTCAGTTACCACACAACAACATCTCAGAAAATGTTCCTTGAGCACTGGATGCACGCAGCCTAAATCCGTGGGTGTCAGCATGTGCCATACTTTAAGAATCCTCATTGCACATCTTGAATCCACTTATAGTATGTCTCCCTACTTCAATGTTGCACCTTAGGTTCAACAAAAATGTTCCTTGTAATGTTACAGGAAGAACATTTGTGTTCAAGAACATGTACTGCTCACCCACTGGAACAGACTGCATCTCCTGAACCAATTGTTCACTTCCTCACATAATACTCACTAACTCTAAGTTAACCTGGATGTTTGCAGTTTCCCTGCCTTGCCTTGCTTCTTTTGCACCTAGCCTCTCAACCAGAGATAACAGAGTCACAGTACTGTTGTATTACCATGCTGTTTAGTGCAGACACAAAACCAAGAAGCTTCTCATGGTTGTCAGTAGTTCTCTGTCAAATCAAGAGAAATAGTCTTCAGTTAGGAGGCCTGAGCACAAAATGTCAAAGGCAGCACCTGATACCAGTCCAGGGGATTGAACATGGTCTGTCAGTCACTCAGGATTGTCAGAGTCAGGATCCTCTCCTCGTTAGGAGTCAAATGTTAGGCAGCCCTCCAATCAGTTTTTTTCTGCCCTTTTGTGAGCTCCTTTCCTCTTGGAATGAGAGAGGGAGAGAGAAACAGATATTAAAAGAGTTGGAAGGTGGTGGTGCAGCTGTTATCATTGGTGCTGGCAGGAAAGTCTCCCAAGCAAGTGAGCAGGGGGTTGGGGTGGGTGAGAGCAAATGACAAAGCTGCTGAAGGCAATAGAAAATGGAGAGTAACAACAATCAAGACACATTTCATTGGCTGTAAAACATTTTGAAATATTTAGTGATCTTGAAAAGCATGACGAAAATGTAAGTTTTTCTCTTTCTTTTTATTGCCCTCTCTTTCTTTTTTTCTCTTATTCTCATTCTCTTTTTTTCTGTCTGCAAAAGCTTGATCAAATATTATAAGTTTTGAAGAGGCTTTAAAAAGTGGAAAGAGAGTTAAACAAGTTAGAGAGATTGATCTGAACTTCATTCACAGAATCAGCTAGTTAGTGTTAGTGAACTGGAATTCACAGGCTAGAACATACTGCTTGAGTAAGATCAGATGAAGATTTGTAAACAAAGACAAGTGGTGCATTTTCTGCTTTCATCCTTGCTCGCCCTTATTCGGAATGATATGGTGCAGCTGTTACCAAGAACAGCTGAGAGTGGTCGAAATGTGGAATGTCTGAGTCTGGAGAGTTGGACAGTTTGACTTGTAATTTCTGTGCTTGTAATTTTTTTTTCTGTCTGTGATACTGTAGTTCACTTTCTCTTCAATCTGCTGAACTCACCTAAATTTTATGTAAACCACTGCTGAGCATGTCAGACTGCAGAAATGTTACCAAACAACTCTTGTCCAATGTGAAGCCATCTTAGGAGCAGAGAAATCATTCCATGCGGCCACAAACTTTGGTTTCATTATTATGGGAAAGGACAATAGAGAGTTGTACAACCTTCAAGGCAGTTGCCCCATAAATTCCATCACACTAAATATTCAGGTAACACAGGCCACATCATGATCGTACTTAGGGGATATGTCCCTGACTAATTTGCATGTGAATACAATTTTCCCTAGATGTCCTCTTTTCATGGTGCAGGGTCTTATGAATATATAGGCAGAGATATTGTTTTCTTTGAACATTAATCTGGTAAATCTTCACCAACTACACATTTTGGATTCTTCATGCACTGTGAATTGTTCAGTGCCCGTCCTTATTAATTGTTAACATAATTAATGACCTCTGGGTAACACTTTCCGAGCTGGTGCCTACACACCTTGCTGGCAAACAATTGGCAGTCTTAGCTCTATATCTTTCTTAATCTGTAAAATTGGGTTCTTCTGTGCTTGTGTCTCATGCTCTGCTGCTTTATTTAGCTGCCTGTTCCAATACTTACTATTACAGACACTCTTGTGAATTAAGTATGAGAGAAAAACATCATGAGCCAAGCAGTATCATGACTGAGAGTCTTGTTTTTCCAAGAATCAAAGTGAGTGAGGCAAGCGATTCTCCTTTCACAACTAGTTGCCTCTAGTTTGTTGCTAAATTGCTTTGCCAAAATGCTATTTTAAATCCTGGCATCACAGACTAGAGGCACTTATAATGTGAAGCACCAAACTGCTCAAATTTGTTTTTTTTATATTTAGTCATATTACAGATGAGCAAGGCATGTTGGTTTGACTTAAAGGACCAAGTTAAAAATCACACAACACCAGGTTATACCAGTTATAGTCTAACAGGTTCATTTCGAATAAACCTGTTAGACTATAACCTGGTGTTATATGATTTATAACTTTGTCCATCCCATCCCAATACCAGCACATCCACATCACAACTGAAGGGAGTTCCAAATATTGTCCCACGGAGCCATCAATTCTTCCTTATTCCTGAGTTTGTAATGGGAAATCTATTCCACATAGTGACCAACATTGGTTTGGAGAAAAATTTCTGGTTATGACTCCTAAAATTTCAATTTGTTTCTGAGCACATAAAGAATGAAGTACACTGGATTGACAAAAACAATCTTTTCAAATTTTAAAACACACCTGCTAAAGTCATACAGTTTAATTGGAAGTAATATTCCAGGTCAACTGTTATTATACCATTTTCATAATTCTGGAATTTCATCTGTAGTATTTACATTTCAGGCATCTATAAAAAGCAATGTTAGGTGAAAAATAATCATAACAACATAGAATGATCCAATTAAAATGGCTGTCAATTTATATTACTATCTTAGACACATTTCATGATGTCAGAAAAAATGAAGACCAGAGACAATAAACCCTTGAAAAAGACATAATCAGTTTCCTTCCTAACTTATCAAAAATAATGATTCCAAGTATCCAAAGACAATCATCTGAGACCATGAAACCATTGCTAAGAAGTTCTGCAAATAGAAGCTAATTAAAGCTTTTGGAATATGCAATGGATTTTTGAATTACTGAATGGCAATTGTGAGGAAATCAGGCCACCAGTCAAACTTTGTGTGTGTGTCCTAGGACCTGTGTGGCAGAAGGTACCAGCAGGAGTCAGAAGTAGCTGCTTACCCTTATTCCCTCTTACAACCTTACCCTTCCTTTGAGCCCTGTCAGTCAATTCTTATGTGAATCCTTACAAACAGACAAGGAATTCCTGAAGAAAATGTTTCTCTATTTCTACAGCAACATTTTTAGAAAATGAAGGAACTTTCCAATCACATTTTGAAAAATCATCTCATTGAGAACTGAAACTGAATTGCAACTGGACCGTGACACCAGCCATAAATGTGAGTTGACTCTTGTTTGTATAATTTAGTATTTGGCTAAATTTAGCAATCTCTATTTTAAATCTGTAATTGTGTGAATAGATTTCGCGTGAATGCATTGTGTCTTGGGATTATAATAACCAGTTAATATTTTCATTCAGGTCAATTTCAAAATAATAAACTTGATCTCTTACTTTGCTAAAACACAAGAAAACTTGACAAGTTAGCTCTTTGCAATGAGCACACAAAGAGTGAAGTACACTGGATTGACAAAATTAATCCTTTCAAATTTTAAAACATATCTGCTTAAATTAAATGAGAAGAAGCAACAAGAAAACCATCCCATCCTTCCTCACTGATGGTAACACTTAGAACATAACTTTTCCCATGTCTGTTGTCTAGACTAAGAGGTCCACATTTCGCCAAGAGTCCCCATTACTTAAAATCTTGAACTTGGAATTACATTTATGGTCATGTTTTGTACATCCTCCAGTACTTAAATGCCTGCATCTGATTCTTGTTGGCCAGTGTCCCAGGGGGAAGATTTCCCCAGCCCCAAGGAGGAGGAGTTGGAGGCAGATGAGTCCATAGAAGAAAAATGAGAAATGACAATTTTAAATGCATTCCCACCACTGGGGAAGTTTCCTTAATGGCAGTGATCTGGATCTGCTGTCCAGACCATGGAGGTGGCCAGCCAGTTGAGGTGATAATGGAGCCAATTAGGGTTTTATTTTTCCACTATCAAGTAGACTTGGATGTCATCTTACTACAAATGACTTCCCTGCACAAGCTGAGTCCATCAGAGTCAGGGGCTAAATTGCCCAATGACAGATAGAAAAGGCTGTGCCTGTAGCCCAATCAATTGCTATACAGCAGTTTCCCCACAATTCCCACATTCCACCAACTTTATGAGTCTTCATTGCAATCCTGACACAAAGTCACCGCCTTAAAGAGAACTCTTATTGCTCCTGACTTGCCTCAGCAGCAGTCACCTTTCTGGTTGAGTTACACAAGCACAATAATTATTAGGGACTCTGGTTGGACCAGAAATATTAAGAGTCTGCCAACTGTCATTAATCAGAAAGTGATCACTTAGTGGTTAATTCAGCGGACATATCTTGAAGGATTGTACAATCCAACACAATGTTAGCAAGTGTTGGCTCAGTATATTCAGTAAGTCCTGATGTCAGGGTTCTGACTACCTGCAAATTAAGCACAAGATTCAACATGCTATCTATCAATTAAGTTTGATTTCTACTGTAAAGTTTTTTTCTGTCATCATCCAATTGGTTTTGATAATCAATTAATTTAAATTGATCATCAATTTATTTCTGGTTGAGTAAATATGTCACAATTTAAACACAAATATCAGTATTAGTATCCATTTTCAAAGGGCTAGGAATAATTAATAACATTTAACACTGCTTTGATGTTGAGCTCTAGTTATTTGTCACTGCTTGATTTTGAAAAGGGGCCGTTTTAATCGGGGCTGGCTTGCATCTGTTCTTGGTGAGAGAACCTTATTCCTGCCAAGTAAGTGAACAGCAACACATAAAATGATTACATAGACATGATGTGACCTTTGGATACCGATGTGATCAGTATTTCAGTCAATTAGGGCACATTAGTTGCCAGGTGCAGATCTTGAATCACAAGTGTAGTTGAGTGGTGTGGGAAATTTTTTGCTCTTTCAAAAATAAAGAAGACATACATCAAAAATGTGTTGGCAACACACTTCACTGTTATAGCAGTGTGTGCAAGACATTATAGGTTCATGGAACTAATTTTTTAGATAGGTTCTTTGATTGTGCAAATTGTACCATGACATTGAGGGTGGCCAGACCACCAGAGTCTTTTGTTTTTATTTCAGAATCTCAAAATCATGATCTAAATTGTAACAGATTTTTCAGGTTAGTCACAGATGCTGGCAGAGGCTTCTTTTTAAAAGCTCAATGTGATTCACCATTTGTCTATGATGGGTTGCATGTGCTGCACAAGTACCGTACAATTTGGTGTAAATGTCCTGAATGAAAGAGCTTTTAAAAGTAATAGTTGATCAATTGTGATAGCACATGTGGTAAGTAAATATGGCCACTCTCTTTGCATTGGCTTATTTTTCTAAACAACTGCTCAGAGATGTTATTACACACTCATGGAACAGATGGGACTTCAATCCAGGTGTCCTGGTCAGAGTGGAAGGAGATTCTCATGGCCCAGCTCAAACACATGGGTCATTGTGGGTAATATCTTTTCTCAGACAGACAGAGCTAGATAGAGAGTAAATATTCTGTGAATTGGGGAAAAGCTTATTCCTTTTAATAATTTTATTCCTTTGTTAATAATCCAAAGGGACCTAGGTACAGAATCTCCAGTACAAGCTCTTTGGAGAAAAATAAAAAAAAAGGGGCAGCATGGTGGCACAGTGGTTAGCACTGCTGCCTCACAGTGTCAGAGACCCAGGTTCAATTCCCACCTCAGGTGATTGACTGTGTGGAGTTTGCACATTCTCCCCGTGTCTGCGTGGGTTTCCTCCGGGTGCTCCGGTTTCCTCCCACAGTCCTAAAATGTGTAGGTTGGGTGAATTGGCCATGCTAAATTGCCCCTAGTGTTAGGGGAATGGGTCTGGGTGGGTTTTGCATTGGTGGGTCAGTGGGGACGTCTTGGGCCAAAGGGCCTGTTTCCACACTGTAAGTAATCTAATCTTTAAAAAAATCCTGTATCACTCTGTCCACCTCACTGACAATAGTGCTCCAGTAAATTGTTTTTAATACATAAATTGGATGAAGTGTCCAATGCACAGAAAACATGGATAATTCAAGAAATGCACAAAGCTTGAGCAGATTCCTTTTGTTGAAAAGAATGGATTGCGGCATAATTCTCACAACCATAAGTGAGTCAGATTACGGGCACAACTGATCATCTTGCATTTATTATTGATATAGTTAGTAGCACACACAGAATACTTTAGTAAGGGCAAACAATTGCATCTAACAGATGTTCCATTTCGGTTTTTCAAGTTCAAACTAGTTAAGTACAGTTTGCATTCTACCTATCATGAGCAGCCAGAGCAATATATTTTTGAATGATCAGCCAGTCATTGGAATATATGTCTTAATTGCATCATACTGACACTGAAATTTGAGTGCAACATTGCTCATTTGGGGAGTAGGCAGAACATCTTTTTTGGATGGAAAGCTGCATCTTATTAGTGGAAAAATACCACTCACATTGCCACTACATAGCAGCAGTGTGAAATGACTTGCTCAAGTTATCTTAAATTAAGCAATTTATCTTAACATCTTAAAGGCTCTGTCTTTCCAGGATAATTTCAGTTAGATCAGGCCCTGTTTGATCTGAAAGTGACCGCTATTAATTCATTTCTGAACCTAACAATACTTTGATCAAGATTGCTATCGTCCTACAGGTTAGGTTTGATGTATTAGATTAGATTCCCTTTAGTGTGGAAACAGGCCCTTCGACCCAACAAGTCCACATTGATCCTCCGAAGAATAACCCACCTAGAGTCATCTCCCCTTGACTAATGCACCTAGCACTACGAGCAACCTAGCATGACCAATCTACCTAACCTGCACATCTTTGGACTGTGGGAGGAAACCCACACAGACACAGGGAGAATACACAAACTCCACACAGACAGTCGTCCGAGGCTGGAATTGAACCCAGGTCCCGTGAAGCAGTAGTGCTAACCACTGGGCCACCATGCCACCCTGATTCTGTTCCTGCACTGAGTGTGCAAGGTCAGGGTCATACTTACATGATTGATGATAATGAAAACAAGAACACTAGAATAGGAGCATAAACAGTTCAAATGGTTGATTGAACCTATTCTAACATTTAATATAATCATGAATGATCTTGGGTTTCATCTCCACCTTCTTAACTGTTGTCTATTATCTATTATTATCTATTCCAGCCTTAGATGTATTCAATTATGCAGTATCCAAAATCCTCTGGCGGTAGAGAATTTCATAGATTTACAACTCTTTGAGCGAAGCAATCATTTCTCATCTTAGTCCTAAATGATTGACACCCTATCCTAAGACTGTTTCTAGATTTTAGATTCCATGACTAGTGGAAACAAGCTCTCATCACCTGCTCAATCAAATCTCTTCAGAACCTTGTATGTCTCAATAAGATCACTGCTTGTTCTTCCAAACTGTAGAAAACATGGTCAATAAGATCAATATGACATTGTGTGTACCTTTCGAGACTAAATGTATAAGTTGAAAGGTGAAGGAAGGTGGTACACTTCTGGCTTTGTTTCTCTTTCAATTACCAGGAGGTACCAGAATGTAGCATCAATAAATCATTGGTGGTGTGTCAGCACCACATATATTTTACATTGACTGATTATATCATGCTGAGGGCAACAATCGACAGTTAGAAATTTTGCATGATGATTATAAGAGAATAAGGAAGATGGCAACAAGAATGTAATATGGTCTCTCACTCTCTTTGGAGAAGGTGACTTTTCTTATTGATTATTTTATGAAAGCTTCAATGTTAACTTGTGTTTCATCTGTTTGTACCCTTCTTTGGTTTCACTGCTAGAAGTATGCATCCACATTCATTATGTTGTTACTAGCAATACAGGAATTAGTTACCGCTGTGATTGTATTAAAATATTATCATACTACATAGTAATAGTGAGGCTCTGACATTTCTATTTGGTTCATTGTGTTATATGATTAACAACATCTAGAAATAATCTAACTTTTATGGGTCAATAATAATATTGTAAACATATTTATAACTATTTCCTAGATATATGACTGCATTCTAATTTCTTCCTCTATTAATTCTTACTTTGAGATATTTTATTCACTCTGATATCTCCAAGAAACCCCATCCAACTCCTTTTCACTCAGCACTATGTATTCAATTCTCATGTGTTATCTACCTAAGTTGCTTCAAAGGAAAACAATAAAGCAATTGAAATGAGAGAAAATGTAATGGACAAGCTCTGTAGGTCTGGTAGCATCCATGGAGAAACATGACTCTTTGAATCTGTAGGAGGAGGAAAATGATGACTTTAAGCTATGGATAAAGTGGGATTGGAAGCAATGTAACAGTTGGTGAGCATGCGCAAAGCAAAAGACAAAGAGAGTGTTTCTTTTTCATTCATCCGTTAGTTGTAGACATTGCTGGCTTGGCCAGTATTTATTGCCCATTAAAAGTTACCCTTGAGGATATGGTGATAAGCTGCCTTTTTGAACTGTAACTCTCAATTTGGGAAAGATAGACCCACAATGCCATTAGGAAGGGTATTCAAGGATTTGACACATTGACATGGAGGAACAGCAATATATTATCAGGTCAGAATGAGTGACCTGGTGTGGAACTTGCAGGTGGTGGTGTTACCTTATATCGCCTACCCTTTTCCATTTTGACAATATTGGTTATGGATTTGGAAGGTACTATCTAAGAAATCTGCAGTGAATGTTGTTGTCACTGCTGATACTGAGCATCAGTGCTGGAGGGAATAGATGCTTGTAGATGTGGTGCCAATCAAACAGGATGCTTTGTCCTGGATGGTGTCAAGCTTCTTGAGTGCTGTTTGGGCTGTGTTTCCTTAGGCAAGTTGCAAGTATTCTATCACATGCCTGACTTGTGTCTTAAGGATGGGCTTTGCGTAGTCAGAAAAGGTGAGCTATGTTGTGCAGGATTCATTTCCTCTAGCCTGCTCTTGCAGATACAGTAATTAATGGTAAGTTCAGTTCAGCCTTTGGTCAATGACAACCACTAGGATTTTGGCGATGGGGAGTTTCAGTGAGAATAACAAGGAGTGATGGTTATCTTCTTTCCCACTGAAAATATCACCCTCTGGCACTTCTATGGCATAAATTTCACTAGCCATTTGTCAGCCCAAACCTGGACGGTATCCAAGGCTTGCTGCATTTCAACACACACTGGTTCAGTATCTGAAGAATGTCAAATCGTCCTAACATTGTGCAATCATCAGCGAACATTGCCATTTCTGGCCTTGTAATGGAGCTTAGGCCATCGATGAAGCAGCTAAAGATGGTAGGTTCTACTACACCAGCATGAGGAGCTGCTGCAGAGGTGTCCTGGAGCTGCGATAATTGATCATTAACAACCAGGGTCTGTTCTTTTATGTTAGGCATGACTCTAAACAATGGAGAATCTTTCTCCCTAATTCCTACTGATGACTTTTCCTCAGGCTCCTTGATGCCACACTTGGTCAAATGCAGTTTTTATGTCAAAGGCAGTCACTCTCACCTCACCTCTGAAGTTACAGAATCACAGAATCACTGAACTGTTACAGCACAGAAGAAGGCCTTTCAGCCCATCATGCCTGGACTGGTTCCATTATTTAATGTCAATCTGCTCCCTTTTCCTCATATCCCTGCATGCCATTTCTATCTAAAACAATCATCCAAAGATCTCTTGAATGTTACAAATTCACGTTGCCTCTCCCACATTTTTCCAGGCAGTGCATTCAATACATTGTGTGGAAAAGATTTTTGTGCACTATGCTTGCTTCATTTACATATTACTTTCAATCTACTCCCTCACTTTTTTCTCTTTTAAAAGTGGACACAGCTATTCCCTGTCCTCTTTACCCAGCTCACGCAAGATTTTGAAAACCTCTCAAAATCTCCACTCAGCCTCCTTCTCTCTGAAGAGAATAATCCATCATCTTTGATCTATCCTATTAACTGAAGTTTTTTTTTATTTCTAGAACCACTCTTATAAATTGATTCTGCACTTTCTCCAATGCGTTCACATCTTTCCCATAAAGTGGTGCTCATAATGGTACACAGCACTCCAGCTGAGGTCTACCAAAGTGTCTTGTACATCTTCAAAATCACGCAATACCTGATTATAGTCTAACTGACTTATTTGGAAGTACTGGCTGTCTGAGCGCTGCTCCTTCATCAGGTAACTGGTGGAGCAGGATCATAAGACACAAAATTTAGAGCAAAAGATTAGTGACATGCAATTAAAATGATTTACCTCGATTATCTGAATGACACGGGAGTATTTTGTTTGGATAATTGGGTGTTCGGATAATACAGTTTAGCCAAACATTGGGATCTTGCGATCATATTTGGATAATTCAAAATTCAGATAATCGATGATCGGATAATCAAGGTTCCTCTGTATTGAATAAATCTAGATTACTGTTAAGTCTTTCGTCTTTTAGAATGGTTTGCAGGTTTCAGTTCATTAATATGTAAATCCCAGAATTTGTTTTAAGTCACATTCTCGAGATAATTTAAGGTTTTATAAAGAAAGGAGACATCTCAGCTCAGACAATGTATTAAAGCTATGAGGTTAGAGTCTGTCTGTATCCCAATCTTGAGTCAGACTGGTTCTATTTCCAAAGTAGGAACTTATAAAATGTTATCTGCATTGACTGCCTGCAGGTTGTGTGCTTTTTGAGCAAAAATAGAATATATCTGCAAATTTAATTCTGCAAATGCAAATTCACCCCATAGACATATGAGTGTGTGGGCGTGCGTGTGCATGTGAAGGACAGAGTGTGAAAGTGTGCATGTGAGTGTGAATGTATGTCAGAGAGTGTGTGTTTCTGTGCAACAATCGTCAAACAGGGATGTTCCTTCCAAGTTGCGGTCAGGGACATTCAGCCTTGGATTTTTGGGTGACCATCCTCCAAGGCAGACTTCAGGATATGCAACAACTCAGAATGGCTGAGCAGAGGCTGCTGGCCAAGTTCAGTACCCATGGGGATAGCCTCAACTGGGACCTTGGGTTCATGTCGCACTACAGGTGACCCCACTACACTATATACTCTCATACACAACACACACACTCTTACGTACTCACATAGACCCACTCTCATTCACATGCTCTGTCTCTCTCAGACACACACATACTCTCCCCCATAATGACAGCTACGCACACAGCCTCTCACAGGCTCACATCCACTCTGCCACAGCCACACACACACTGTACCAAGCATGCACAAACACAAACACACACTCTCTCATGCGCACTCACACTCACAGACGCACAGTCAGACCTTCTCTCTCTCCCTCACATGCACACACGCGCGGGCACAAATACACACACACACACACACACACACATATGCACACACACACACACACACACACACACACGTCTATGTGATGTATTTGCATTTGCAGAATTGAATTTGCAGATACATTCTGTTTTTGCTCAAAAAGCACACAACCTGCAGGCAGTCAATTCATATAACAATTTATAAATTCCTACAAAACCTTAAGTTATCTCAAAACCGTGACTTAAAACAAGTTCTGGGATTTACACATTAATGAACCGAAACCTGGAATCCATTCTAAAAAATGAAAGGCTTAACAGCAATCTAGGTTTGTTCAATATATCTTTTGAATTGCATGACACTGTGATCATTTGTGATAAATTCTGTGTCTTATGATCCTGCTCTACTAGTTACCTGATGAAGAAGCAGTGGTCGAAAAGCTAATACTTCCAAATAAATCAGTTGGACTATAACTTGATGTTGCATGATTTTTAACTTTGTCCACCCCAGTCCAACACCGGCTCCTCCACATCATTGTACAAGTTCAACATGACCTCTCTGCTCACTTCTTTTGTCCCTGTTGAAATCAACACTGCAATAACACGATCAAGCAGAGTTAGCATGGTATCATGAAGAGAAAATCATGCCTGATAAATTTATAATACTTCTTTGAGGAGGTAACAAGCAGAATAGATAAAGGGGAAGCAGTGGATGAAATATATTTTAAATTTGAGAGCGCACTTAGTTAAGGTACCACAAGTTAGACTAAGCTAAAAGCTGTGTCATTGGAGGTAATATACTAGCATGGCTAGAGAATTAGCTAACTAATAGATGGCACAGTATTCAGATAAACTGGATATTTTCAGGATGGTAACGTAATGGAATACCATAGGGATCAGTCCTGCAGTAAAAAATGAGGTCTGCAGATGCTGGAGATCACAGCTGCAAATGTGTTGCTGGTCAAAGCACAGCAGGTTAGGCAGCATCTCAGGAATAGAGAATTCGACGTTTCGAGCATAAGCCCTTCATCAGGAATAAGAGAGAGAGAGCCAAGCCGGCTGAGATAAAAGGTAGGGAGGAGGGACTAGGGGGAGGGGCGATGGAGGTGGGATAGGTGGAAGGAGGTCAAGGTGAGGGTGATAGGCCGGAGTGGGGTGGGGGCGGAGAGGTAACGTGGCTGAAGAGCTTCTGTGCAGAGGAGCTCTTCAGCCACGTTACCTCTCCGCCCCCACCCCACTCCGGCCTATCACCCTCACCTTGACCTCCTTCCACCTATCCCACCTCCATCGCCCCTCCCCCTAGTCCCTCCTCCCTACCTTTTATCTCAGCCTGCTTGGATCAGTCCTGCAGTCACAATTATTTATGACATAAGTTGATGACTTGAATGAGGAAAGTGAATGTACAATAGCCTTGTTTGTGTCTGACACAAAAATAGGAGGAAAGGCAAGGGGTGGGGGGCAGGGGGATGACACAAAGAGTCTGCAGAGAGATATATACAGATTAAGTGAGTGGGGGGAAATAACCTTAGCAGATGGAATATAATGTAGAAAGTGTGAGCTTATGCATTTTGGCAGGAAGAATATAAGAGTTTAATAGCTCAGTGAACAGCCTGTTGTTAACTAAATGCTGCTTGAAAGCACTGCTAATGACTCCTTCCATCATTTTGTTGATAATCAAGAGCAGACTGATGGAGTGGTATTTGTCTAGCTTGGATTTGTCCTACTTGTTGTGTATAGCTTATGTCTGGGAATTCTTGCCCATTTTCAGTTTGATGCCAGTATTGTAGTGCACTAGAATAACTTGGCCATGAGTGCAATGATTTCTGGAGCACACATCTTCAGTACAATTGCAGAGTGTTGACAGGGCCCACATGTTTTGAAGTATCTCATGCCTCCAACCATTTTTTGACAGCATGTAGATTGAATCAAATTGGCGGAAGGCTTGTCTCTGTCATGCTGCGGCCTGCTGCAGAAGGCTGGGATAGATCAACCACTCAACACTTTTAGCTGAAGATTATTGCAAATGCTTCAGCCTTACTCTTTTCCAATAAAATAAGTCAAAGAACTGCAGATGCTGAAATAAACAAAAACATAAATAGCAGAAAAAACTCTGCAAGCATGGCAGCATCTGTGAAGAGAAAACTAAGTCCAATATCTTGAGTCCAATGACCCTATTTCTGTTTTCACTCCACAAATGCTGAGAGATCTGAGATTTTCCAGCAATATCTGTTTTTGATTGCTTTTTCTATTTATCCCTCATCATTGAGGATGAAAATATTTGTGGAGCCTCTTCCTGCAGTGATTTTTTTCTTTTTGTCCACCACCATTCACAACTGGATGTGACTGGAATAGCGAACTTTGATCTGATTTGTTGGTTGTGGAATCACTGAAGCCTATCTATAACTTGCAGTTTATACTGTTTGCTATACAGTGGTCCTGTTTTGTCGTTTCACCAGTTTGACACCTCATTTTTCAGTATGCCTGGTGTGGCTCCTGACATGCCCTCCTGCACATTTGAACCAGCTTGATGGTCACAGTAGAATGGGTATATACCAGTCCATGAGGTTGTAGATTGTAATATATATCCAACGCAAAATTTCTTTGAATGGGCAAAGAAATAAAATGTCTCCTCCACAGGAGGTATCCATGCTTGTTCAGGGCTGCGGGTTCGCTGAGGGGCACACAATATCTGGAGACTTTGTTCTGGACAACAGGAGGACTCAGTGAGGGTATTGGTGAGGATTTGTGGGAGATACAGTATTGCACTGAGTAGGGAAATGAGAATATTCATCAGAAAGTACATTATCTTTCCCACACTGTAGTGCAGCATCATTGGCTTTAGCAACCTAGGCAGGACTTATTTAGCAACAAGTTTCCATTGAATGAAGTCATCATTCATCATCATCCAGTGAATATATTGATGCTGCAATGTCCAGTAGCCACTGGTTAAGTCCAGCTATAAATGCAGCTGACCAGCTTGTTCTTTCTTCATGTTTCCTATTGTTTATATGAGTTAAGTTTACACATTGATGGAAACTTTAGAGAATCTGATGCTCCCTCATTCAATCTTGACAAAGCTTATTCATTTTATTTCATCAGTACCATACAAAGAATAGCTTTCCTTCAGGTCAGCTTAGAATTTTGGGTGATGTTAAGAGTAGTGAGCCATTTTATTTACACCCTTACAGCTGCAGCTAAAATAATAGTTGATCACACAGCTGATGATGAATAGTGAACATACATTTAAGAATGGGATCCTTGGTTCACAACAAAATTTCACCGATGCCACCGACGTGCTTTCAGAAGATTTTGTTTCTTCTCTCCGCCATCTTTGTTAAGTGCAGTGCTGGGGTTTGCAGCAGGTTTAGAGCAGCCTGCCCTATCATGGAGCCTGTTGGCCTTGGAGATTTATGGCAGGAAACCCCAGGGGCATTTGTGTCTGCAGAGTCCAGAAATACTGAGAGTGTCTTGGCTAGATACAAGTTCACCCTCTCAACTTCTGGGGTGCCTGCCTGTGGTGATTCCACTCTTGGATGAGTGCTTACAGACACCACACTGTCTCCTTGGGAGAAAGGGCACCTTGTGGAAGATCAAGGTCCCTCAGGCCCATGTTGGCTTGCTGCTTGTGCTAAGCCCCCAACAACGACAGTGATGGAGTGCAGGTCTATGCACATATGTAGAAGATACTGAGTACTCTGCATGGCAGCTGCAGTCTTCCTGGAGACAGGCAGACACAAACATACTGGAGCAAATATGATATAGATGGTGTAGATGCACTCACCCAAGCTTTGATCCATTTTTCTGAGTGTCCATGGCAAACCTGCCAGTTGTTCCTGTGTTAGATTGTACATGTTGATGACATCATTTGTGACTAACACTATAGGTCCTCTCCTGCATGATGCCATGCAGTTGCCTGGTCGTTGGTCATGCTTTGAGTACCAGTGACCTGGAGAACATTTCCTTGGCCAACTGTGGACTGGTGGCAATGATATCTTCACTAGACTATGTTCCTGAGATTAATATAGCTAATGTGCCATTGAGAACTTCATATCTAAACTGATGTGGGCATAAGTGAATGTCTTGCTCATGCTTATTCTGAGATGGAGGAGGACGTGCTGGCTGGGGAGGCTGTTCTCTTCGAGTTGGACAGATATGCAGATGCTGTTGTTGCCTGCAGAAGATAAATGGGTGATAGTGTTGTGGAATAGGATTAGAGGCTTGGGCATGTCAAGAAAACATTCACCATGGTAGTGATGAGAGAGTGGCACTGCACTTGAAAATGAATTCTACTGGGACATGGAAGTATCGGCATCACCACATGAGTTATCGCTATTGTACCCACTGGTTTCAAGGGTTCTCTCTTTGTACAGGGGAGAAGACAGATGTAAGGCACGTTGCCCCTGTCTTGATCCTCTGCCCCCTATCATGAGTCATTTTCTCATGGAATGAGACAAAGCAAAGGATTGAGTGAGAGCAAAGTGACTGACACAGTTGTTAGGGGTAATGCAGGTCATTGAAAGGGGCTACCGTGTGACGGAGGAGTGAGTAGGAAGTGCAGAGGGTAGGAAGGGTCAGTAGTTTGGGGAGAGGACTTGTGTGAGAGTGATTGAGGGAAGATGATACATGTATTATTGAAAGTTGTTGACCATGAGATGTGGTGAGAGGCAGGTGCTGTATCAGACTTATAATAAATATGAGGTAGAAAAAAAGAGGATAGAACAAAAATTAATTAAATTATTTTTGGGATTCCTCAGAATTTTGGACACTGCACTGATCTAGGTGACAACCTCAGACAGGCTGCTTAGACTTGGTGCCATGGTCTTGTTTGGTGTTCCTGAGGAAAGAGGGCAGTTCTCCTGTCCACCATATCATCCATCAAGACCTCCAGCCCCTTGTGGGAAAAGTGAGTGTCAGCATGCCTCCATTTGCCATCTCTTACATAACTTGTCCCACATTGGAAATGTGAAAGGCAATTACCAGCCTTCATATCTGAACTGGTACACAGCAAGGCTTTATGGCGCCAGTGGGAAACCCAGAGTATCCCAGCAGTACAAGCATTTCCACTGCTACTGAGTGCAATCACAGAATCATGGATTCCCTACAATGTGGAAGCAGGCCATTCATCTCATCAAGTCCCCAACAACCCTCTGAAGAGAATCCTACACAGACCTATGACCCATCCTGTCCCTATGACTCTGCATTTCACATGACCAAACCACCTAACCTGCACATCTTTTGACTGTGGGAGGAAACCGGAGCACCCACAGGAAACCCATGCAGACACGGGGAGAAGGTTGGAAACTTTATACAACCAGTCACCTCTGGAATCAAACCTGAGTCCCTGGCGCTGTGAGTCACCATGTCAGCTAATATCATGTGAAAGTGGTGCTGCAGGGAAGTGATGGATAGATAATGAGATGAGCAGTATAAAACTGGATGAGAAAACTTACTGGAGCTCACAGAGAGAAACCCTCTATGAAATTTCTTTGGATTGACACTTTGCTGATTTTTTGGAAACTTCAGCTCTATGTTTATAATCACATCAAGCAATGAAAATGTTGTAACATACAACAGAAAAACAACAATTGTATTAAATCACTTTGAAGCATATTTTTGTAATCAACAATGAATGCTGTTATAACATATGGCTACAAGTAGTATAAACTGAAAGAAATAACATTGCAGACTTTTGTTTTACATAGTGTGCTGCTGTAACAAATTGAGACTTAAACTTTGCGTAATCAAGCAGATCTCACCATGTAAAATCTATGCTTCCATATACTTTAGGCAAGCTGCTGGATTGCTATGTTAAAGCTGTTCTCTGCTATAGGTTCTTGATTTGGTGATTTACCAAATCTACTGTAGAAAATTTGTACACACCAGGTTCTGAAAGATACTGTCTTTGCCTAAGTGAACTTTCAAGCTGCCATTCATCATAGCTTAATTTCAAATATCATGACTAAGGATGGTAAGTATAAGGAATCTGTAAAATGAAAATATTAACTATAGATATATATAATTTGGTCAGTAAAGCCAATGTTGTTAGCAGGGTTAGATCACATGGAATACAGGGAGAACTAGCCATTTGGATAGAGAACTGGCTTGAAGGTAGAAGGCAGAGGGCGGTGGTGAAGGACTGCTTTTCAGAAAGGAGGCCTGTGGCAAGTGGTGTTCCGCAAGAATCGATGCTGAGTCCACTGCTTTTCATCATTTATATAAACGATTTAGATGTGAACATAGGAAGTATATTTAGTAGGTTTGCAAATGACACCAAAGTTGGAGGTGCAGTGGACAGCGACTAATACAATTAAAGAAAAAGTCGCGGGGAGTGTTGCTGAACAAAGAGACCTTGGAGTGTAGGTTCATTGTTCCTTGAAAGTGGAGTCTCAGGTAATTAGGTTAATGAAGAAGGCGTTTATTATGCTTGCCTTTATTGGTCAGAGTATTGAGTACAGGAGTTGGGAGGTCATGTTGTGTCTGTACAGGACATTAGTTAGGTCACTTTTGGAATATTGTTTGCAATTCTGGTGTACTTCCTATTGGAAGGATGTTGTGAAACTTGAAAGGGTTCAGAAAAGGTTTACAAGGGTATTGCCAGAGTTGGAGGGTTTCAACTATAGGGAGAGGCTGAACAGGCTGGGACTGTTTTCCCTGGAGCATCTGAGGGTGAGGGGTGACCTCATAAAGATTTATAAAGTCATGAGGGGCATGGATAGGGTGAATAGATAAGGTTTTTTTCCCTGATTTGGGGAATTCTAAAACTAGAAGGCATAGGTTTGGGTGAGAGGAGAAAGGTTTACAAGGGACTTTAGGGGCAATTTTTTCAAGTGAAGGGTGGTGTATATATGGAATGGGCTGCCAGAGGAAGTGGGTAGGCTGGTAAAATTAAAACATTTATAAGGCATCTGGATGGATACATGAATAGGAAGGGTTTAGAGGGATATGGGTCAAGTACTGGCAAATGGGACTAGATTAGGTTGGGAAATCTGGTTGGCATGGATGAGTTGGAACGAAGAGTCTGTTTCCATGCTGTACATCTCTATGACTCTATGAGTCAATTAGTCAATAATGTCTTCACTCAGCTTTGTCTAACTGAAATATTAATGATCATTTCAAAATGATTACATCCAATATTATTGCAAAAACAAATTAGAGTCAAATAATTGGAGGCAAACTTTTCTTTATTATTTGTTTTCATCTGATCAAAAATGCTCAAAGTTATGCTTGAATACTCAGAGTGGTAAAACAATGCTGTACACTATTAACCTCAACAAAAGCCTGCCCACAAAAATGTAATGATCTCTCTTCCCAGACCTCCCTTTCCCAATGGTAAAGTTGGCCCAAGTTCAAGGTAATGTGCAGACCATGGCAGTAAACAAGGTAACAGTGAACCAGATTTGGGCATTCTCACAGACAGTAAAAGTGGAAACTAAAAGCGCGTTTTTTTTTATTTAAGTTGTCAGATAGTGAAACAAATGACTATGACTATGAATTGAAACACAAAGTTAAAACAGTAGAAATAAACTTAGAAAGTAGTATGTTAGAAACATGTAGATTTCAAAAGTGGAAGAAACTTGAAATAACAAATATAAAATTCATAGAATCCAAATCGTATAGCACAGAATATTATGTTTATAAAGCCAACAAATATGTTTATCAGTAATTATGTTGTTAGTAGACCATTAAAACCCAGTTGCACTTTACTTAAAAATATCTACTTCAGACAAAGATTTCGAAAGCAAGACTGACACCATAAAAGACTTAGTTATTGCATTCTGGTCATACTTTAGAGCATATTCTTTAGAGGAATTTTAAATCATTGACAGCAACTTCTGACTCTGTTTTTAGTTTCTGTGCATTTCTAGAGTCACAATTTTCTGTCAGCTCCAGTGGCTTAATGTCTGCAAATTCTAACAGCTTTCCTATTATTACTAGCACAAAACTGAAGTCATTATGGTGTTACTGAACTACTGAGAATGTCATGCCTTAGAATGTAGAATGTTAATTCCATTAATGTTTTGTTTGCCATTGTTGCAAATTTGTCTTTTATTAACATTCAGTATTGTTTTAGTAATTTATTAATATATAGTTATTGATTTCTATCATCCAGGAGTACAGTAAATATTCTAGAATATTTTGTAAAACTTAGGTAATTATGAAACCAGAATGTAGGTGAAGGTTGGAGACCCATTTCGAATGTGATACTCATTAAGAGTCTTAACATCTACCTAACTTGTTGCATTCTTTTTTGGTTTATTCAACCTTCTCTGATTTATGTTAATGGAAAATTCTAAGGGATGTTGAAAATGTAGAAAATTAACATCTGCACTTTCCTATAAAAAGACTTAGATCAAAATGATGGGATGACAAGGGAAATTATTTAGAAATAAATAGTTAACATAATTATTTTTGTAATCTTATTTCAATTAAGATTGGAAATGTGAGCTTGCATTACAATAATTATCCACACAAACCTGACAATCTAGCAATCAGTTCTTCAAATAAATTATGTTCACATCCAAATTGTAAGAAAATGGTCTTGAATGAAAGTCTATCTCAGCCAATGTACTTTTGTATGGCAACAACTTTCTTTAAGACAACAAACTGATTATAAATTTGCTTAATAAAATATATGGATAAATTGTAATCCATGTTGCTGTTGAATTATTCAGACTTTCTCATGTCTGGGATAACATGTATTATATGGAATTTACTAAATGTCTAGTATTTATCACAGACAGAATATTCAATTGTACCAGATTTGTCACACAAGAACAGTAATTTTAATTTGTTCAGCTTTCAACTTCTGTTCATTTTAATACATCAATCTCTTACATATGTTTTTAAGTTTTGATATTTTTCAAAAACTGTGATCACATCACATGCCTACTTAATTGACAATTTTTTTCTTCACCATTGGCAATTTGAGTGATTACAAGGTTTCACACTGAACAGCATGAGATTCAATAACAAATCCTCCATTCTGAAGAGCATATTGTAACTTGGAGTATAGCCTGACTGGTTTGGTCACAAAGAGAGTGCTTCTGCAACAAAAGGCTAATGAATGCCATTTGGTAGCTTGTGGTCAGACTCGCACTTTAACTGGCAGTTGCCACAAAAAGCTATGTTTCAGTAACTCTCATACAATGCCAAATCACAACCAGATTTATCATCTTGCCGACACATGGGTCGCTGCCCTGAAAACACTATTAGCTGGTATGGAAAAAAACAGTAAACCTATTTCAGCATGGAGTTCTGTTCTTTTCAAAATGCAAATTGCAAGTCATTGTGTTCATCCTATATAATAGCATTAATTAGGCATGCATACAACTATAGGAAATGTCCAAAGCGCACAGTGCAGACAGTAGGTCACTTTACATAAATATCTATGGCATGTGATATAATTTGTTCTGGTGTGAATCCTGGAGCATTGACCTCAGTACTTAACAATATATTCAATGCATGTTTGCCTATGTAATCACGTTGCCACCAGGTTTGTCGCCTGCTTTATTTAAAAAATGAGAACGATAAATTCACCACATTAAAAACTTAGTTTATTATCATGTCTTTGGGATTATTATGGCGGTTTTGTTAATCATTCAGCATGCATATATCTGGACTATTTTACTGACTCTGCTCATGGTCATTGAAAACAGGGCACATTTTTCTTGATCTTTAAAACATGTGGCAATTATATGAACTAGCAGTTTGTAGGAATGCTGAGAATATGCAACTTGCATTCACTTAATTTGTCAACTACAAAAAGATTTAGAGGCTGTTAACAACAGCCTGTTCCCTTAACTGCTATTTCCAGGCCCCATTAGCTATAACATTGTCAGGTGCTGCTATATTCAGTGAGTGGTTGTTACATTAAAAACAGACTAAAGCTAAGTCCACAACTTTGTTCTGTATCTTTTTAAAAACTGTTCAAAACGTTTTATGTTTTCTTCTATTCATTTAGAAATAATTCAAAACAAGGTCCAAAATCAATTTTATCTTAGCTTTTTTATTGGTTGAAATCTTTGAGACCAGTGTCTGTAAGCCAGCTCCTGTCAATTGTGATTGCTGAAGTGGTTGCCTTATCCCAAAGGTGATAAACAACACTTTTTTGTGTGCGGTTCATATGTTGCTGGGATAAGAGCAAAATTTAGAAGGATAATCACAGTGTGCTGGCTCACAGTTACCAGTCTCTCATTCTCATCTGAAGCAGTGCCAGGGTGAATGGCAAAATTATTTGGCTGTCTTCAGCTGAACAATATTTTTGTATTGATGGCAAACTTTTATTTTGCACATTGTGTAGAAAAACTTCTATGTCTATGTGTGTATGACATGCAATTCTTAGACTGATAAAAGGAGAGCAGCTGCAGAAAGATGTGACGAATGAAGCAGGGCCAAATGTAGGATGTTAGTGGCAATGTGCCAAGCTTTTCTCGATCATTGACTTTCAAAGATGGTAAACAGCTATAAGGAAGAATTTACCATGACATTATAGAAGCAGTGTCTGTGTAATTTTTTTCTAACTTTCACCCTGCAGCCTAGCATTGAGAATAAAGGCACCCCTCCATGTTGGGTACTATTTGATTTCAGAACTTTGCATATTTTTTGTTCACTTGGTTAAACTTCTCTCTGAGCTTCCTTCCCCTCTCCCAGCCCTAACATTTTTCATTATTTGATAACATAGAACACAACTTAAAATTAACCATTGATTCATTTACATAGCTCTTTGCACATTTCTCTTATATTTGCTTTTGCTGCCAAGTTCTGAGTTTAATAATCATCAAACCTTGTCCACCATGCAGTGATTATTCTCATTATACAAATTTATACTGTAATTGTTATTCTAATTTCAGAGATCAAATGACAAAATACACTGTATTAGCATTTCATTATACCTACAATTCATCCAAAACTTCCAATCTATCCAATTAAAAAATCTAAAAGCCACAAAATCTGTTTCTTTTACAATCTGCATAGAGAAAGAAATAGGCATTACTGCTTCAATAAGGTTATTCAAATCAAAGATCACAGAATCAATCCTTAGCTTTGCAGAATGGTACTGGATGAAACACATGGATTGTTTTCAAACCTCCAAATAATTAAAAGAACGGATTACATGTGTGTATTATTATAGTCTTACTATCCTCTTACATAGTCTTACAACAGCATTATTAATTGCAACAGGATACATATATTTCTTTAGTTTTTATACAGACTCCTCTTTAAGCTTCTCAGGTGGGCTGATATTTCTTAGCAGTGGGTACATTAGTTTCAAGTGAAAATTATAACTTCCAGACCTGAAGATGCCTGTCCTCATTTATTTATTTTGATTGAATGTGTTCCATTGGACTTTAACGCGATTTCAGGAACAGTATGCAAGTTTGCACTTCGTTGTCGTGGGGATGAAAATGAAAGTATAGATAGATGCATTGAGGGCAGGATGCTGACACACATGATTCCTTGGCTTACTTGTATCTGCTTTGTTGGGTACTTTTGGAAGACCAGTACACTGTTTAATATAGCTATGTGATGGTTCCATTGTAGCATAACAACAATGGCCCAGATTTTCTGATGGTCAGATAATCGTTTCTGACAATAGATGGGCTTTTGTCCATGGGACCCTGTTGACTTTTTAAAAAAAATTCTTTTGTGAGATGTGGATGTCGCTAATTGGCCAACATTTATTGTCCACCCCTTGTTGCTCTTGAGAAGGTGAGTAGTGAGCTGCCTTTTTGAAGCACTGCAGTCCATGTTACGGTTAGGAAAGGACTCCCCATTGTAGCAGACTCCGAGGGAATTATCTGGGAAATTTAATATTCCATGGGCAATTCTCCTACATTTGAAACTCTCTGAATGTATCAGAAAATTTGGAGAGTTCTGCTGTGGTTAGGTAAATTGGTACCTGGGAAAGATTAGACTTTTAGATACCTAGTATAACACCTGAGCAACTCTTCAGATGATCACCAGTTTATCTCACACATCCAGTCTACACTTTCCCAGACCCCTTTCACCCCACAGACCCTGACCCAGCACACTGTCTCTCCCAATGCTCGACACACCCTGCCAGCAATCTGACATGACCTCCTTATGCCTGGGACCCAACATTCCTCACCAAACTGATAGGCAACTCCCACCTCTGACCCCGCCAAAAAACCAACCCACCTGCCCCCAAACCAGAGCTGACCTCCCATCCACCAATTCAAACAAACCCCAACCCCCACTGCCAGACCTGACCACACTTCCACCACCACCATCAGACCTAATTCCCCTTCCCATATGCCAAACCTGATATGTCAGCTTTCTAATGTACCCATCTCACATCTCACATCCCACATCCCATATCTCCATTTCATCACCCCACCAAATTCTGCCATTCAAGATACCTCCCGCCCATGTCAAGCTACTTTTAATACTCCATCATGTATCTGGTCTCCATGTGCCTGGCACCTTGTGCATATGGTACTCTCCCACCTAGCAGCCTAACTCCTACCGATTTTTAAATTAAATTAGATTCCCTACAGTATGGAAACAGGTGCTTCGGCCCAGCAAATCCACACCGACCCTCTGAAGAGCAAGCCACCCAGACCCATTTCCCTCTGGCTAATGCAGCTAACACTATGGGCAATTTAACAAGGCCAATTCACCTGACCTGCACATCTTTGGACTGTGGGAGGAAACCGGAGTACTCGGAGGAAACCCACGCAGACTCGACGAGAATGTGCAAACTCCACACAGACAGTCGCCCAAGGTTGGAATTGAAGCAGGGACCCTGGTGCTGAGAGGCAGCTGTGCTCACCAGTGATCCACCATGGACTTGTCACTTAACCGTCCTTGCACCCTAGCTGTACCCACCTAGCATTGCTTATATGGTCCACTACCTTTCCTTAACCACCCAGCTCATCCAGCACCCTAACTTCATACTTGCATCATGTACTTACTCTTTATCAAGACCTGGATCATTAAACAACCAATTGCTTTAAAAGGGGGGCATGGTTTGCCTTCCCCAAACTGTTGCATTCTACAAGGACCTGTCAAAATGGAAGTATGATTCCACATTTCTGAAGGAGCTCTGATCGGAATCTCCAATTAGAAATGAGGAGCTCTTTCATTTCATTAAAAAAAGAGCAGACTGGCAAAAGGCATGTGATTGCCACTCCGTGGAAAATCAGGCTCGATATTTTTGTATAGAACATTCAATGTAATTAAGATTTTTCCAAATTTTTTTAATGCAAACATTGCAAACCTTTGTAAGGTGTAAAAATACAAATATATTTATAATAATGCTCAAATATTATTATTTAAAAATGGCAAGGGCAGGTGTGCAGTAAGACATGCTACTTGAGAAGTTGCTGCCTGTGATTTCAATAAGACTTACATTGTTCAAGTTCAACTTGTTCTCCACCCAGAAGAGAAGAATGCAAAAGAGAATTTCACTGGTAAGTTTCTAACATTTATAATTTTGATTAGCAGTCAAACTCTGATGCAGAACTGAAAGCAGGTTAAAGTGACTTGTTGCAGAAACAAAAATAGAAGTTCCTGGAAAAGTTCAGCAAGTGTGGCAGTATCTGTGAAGAGAAGTCAGAGCTAATGTTTTGAGTATGGTGACTCTTCCTCAGAACCGGGTCACCGGACCTGAAACATTAACTCAAATTTTGCTTCACAGGTACTGCCAGACCTACTGGCCTTTTCTAGCAACTTTTGTGGTTGTTTCTGATTTACAGCATTCACAGTTTTTAGTTGCAGAAACAACTTGCTTGTGGCTGTTACTTATCAATCAACTGAAACTGAATGGGTCGAGAGTGTGGTGCTGGAAAAGCACAGCAGGTCAGACAGCAACCCAGGAGCAGGAAAATCGATGTTTTGGGCAAAAGCCCTTCATCAGGTACATTGAACTGAAACTGAATGGGTGTTAATCACTGTAGTAAGAAGCTGACTTTGCAATTGCAATTTGACTGTGAGTAATTGGTTCTTTTCTAAGAGTTTACACGTTTTGTTTTCATAAAGAGTGTAACAGCGCAAAACAGGCTGAGAATTTGGTGCAGTGAAGGAAGAAGGTGATGGTTTTGATTTTTTTTTCAGACATCAGGACTGGTGAGTCTTCAATGTATTAATTAGGCAGCCTGGATATGATAATTTGATGAGTTTTTAGGATATAACCCTTTTAAATGTAGGCAACAATTTGTACTAATACTGAGGCGGTATAAATCTTACATTAAATTTATAGCCTAACTAGTTACGCTATTTGATATTACTACATGAGCAGTTGAGTTACGTTTCTAAAATTGAAACATAAAAAGTTAAATTAAACAGAATAAAAATGGCAGGCCAGGTAAAGTGCTTCAATTGCATCTGTGGGAACTTCATCTGCAGGAAGGACTTGCAACTCAAATAACTTCAGTTCCAAGTTGATAAAACTGAAGTCCCAAGCTTTGAATTTTGTAATGCATTAAGGATGGAGAAAGTTACTTGGACACTTTGTTCCAAGGTCCAGTCCCACCCCTTAAGCTAGGTACTTTAGATTTGACCTGTAGGTTGGGAGAGGAATGTGTGACGATGCATTAGGGAGATATAGAAATGCAAAAGAGCAATGGAGGAGTTTTGCAATTGTCGAATGGTTTTGAGTTTCTTGCAGTTTGTGTGGATGAGAACAGGGACTGCAGGGAGTTAATCACTCTAACCATGACACCATGATGCAGAGAGCCAGAGTGAAATAAGAAGGGACAAAGTGTACAAATATTAAAGCACACCAGCGAATAAGGTCAGTGGAGGGAAAAATGGTAAAAAGTTAGACTTAAAGCTATTTATTTTAAGGAACACAGAATCATAAGAAAATGAGTGAATATATAGCACCAATCAACATAAATGTTTATGATAAAATAGTCAAGAAGGTGGGAAGAACTTAAGCACTACAGAAAATGAACTAGGAAAGTTAAGGAGACTAAATCCCGACATGTTCTCTAGAACTGACAGCTTGCATCCTGAGGTCTTACAGGAAGTGGCTGCAGAGAAAATGGATGCGCTTATTGTAATCTTTAAAAATTCCCTCCACTCTGGAAAGGTTCCAATATATATGAAAACATGATATGTAATACAGGTGTTCAATAAAATGAGTATCGGAAAGCAAGGTATTAGACATGTTATGCTAACATCTATCATTCTATAAATGCTAGAATCCATTATTGAGGAGCTTATACAAAGATATTTAGAAAATCATCATGCAATCAGGCAACTTTAAGATAATTTTATCATATGGAAATCATGTATAACAAATTTAATAGAGTTATTTGAAGAGATAACAAGTGGATAAAGGGGAGCCCATAGGTGTAATGTATTTGGATTCCAAAAAAGAATTTGATAAGGTGAGAAATAGTAATGTTACAACACAGGAGCTAATGACGTTGGGAGCATTATATTCAATTAACTAACGGGGAAAAAAGAGTTGGGATGAATTGGTCATTTTCAGGTTGACAAACTACAATAAGTGGATTGTAGCAAGGATCAGAGCTAGAGCCTCTATAGTTAGGATCAGTAATACTTTCTTGGATGAAAGGACACAGTGTATTATCAATTTTTTTGCTGATACAAATATAGGTTGGAAAGCAAGCGTGAGTAGGATAAAAGAAGGTTGCACAGGCATATATATAGGTTAAATTAGGGGACAAAAAATGGCAGATGGAGCATAATGTAGGAAAAAGTATGGTTATTCTCTATGGCAGTGAGAATAGAAAAACGGAATATTATTTATATAGAAAAAATTGCAGAATGCTGCAGTAGAGGAAATCTGGGTTTCTTCATATATAAATTACCACATTTTGCTATACAGGTGTAGTAAATAATTAGGAAGTAAAAGGTAACGTTGGTCTCTTGCAAGTGGGATGAATGAAAAAGCTGTAGTTGAACAAAGCATTAGTGAAACCCAGAGTGCTGAGTACAGTTTTGGTCTCCTAACCTAAGGAGGTAAATAGTTACATTGGAAACAGTTCAGAGAAGGCTCACTAGTTTGCATATGGGATGAGGAAACGTAGAACAGGTTAGGCCTATACTCACTGATATATAGAAGGATAAAAGATGATTCTGCTGAAACAAGCATTTCTGAGGAAGTTTGGCAGATTGGATATTCAGGGAATGTTTCTTCTCAAGGAGAAGTCTAGAACTAGGGAGCATAATTTATTAATAAGGACTTTCCCATTTAAGATAGAGATGATTGTTTTTTCTTTCTCTTTATTAATTACTAAAGTAATTCATCTTTGGAATTCACTTACCCACGTGGCAAAAGAGATTAAGTCTTTGAACATATTCAAGGCTGAATTAAAAAGAATTTTGATTGATAAGACAGCCAAAAGTTATGAAGGACAGACAGGAAAGCGGAGTTAAGGTTACAGTCAGATTAGCCATGACCTTATTGATTGCTGGAGCTGACTCGATGGACCAAATGTCCTGATCAAACTCTTTTTTTTAATGATCGGAACAAACAAAAGGTTTATTTACTTCTTGCCTTCCCTTTCACTCCAATCTTTCTTTCCCTCTCTATCTTCTTCTATGCCTGATTTGACATTGAAAACATCCAGTCTACTTCACACTTCCTCTGAGTGCTTGTAATGTTAATGTCACTGTCCTTCAATGTGATTGATTAGAAACACCATTACTTCTTGACATTGTCACTAAGTTACCAAAGTCATCCAAATGGATAGACATTTTTTTTCCATTTCACTCTTCCAGCAACTTGTAGAACAAAATATTTTCAACATCTAATTGGCAAATGTAAATCTAAATAAATATATACTTTGTTCCAGCAGCTGCAATTTTTTGAATGATTGCAATGTTTCTCAAATTTATCAAAAATCTTCCAGAATAATGAAATTGGAGCTTTTGCTTTCTTTTATACTGTTGAAGTTTCTAGATAGTATGAAATTAAACACAGCGGACGTCCAAAGAGACATGGCTGTTCAGGTGCGTAAACCTTTAAGTAACTTTTAAGTGCTGAAAATACTCAAGAAAGCAAATGGAATGCTGGCCTTTATATCTAGAGAACTAGAGTGTACAAATGCAGAAATTATGCTGCCATTATACAAAACCCCACTTAGATCCTACTGGAGTACTGCAGGCAAATCTGGGTACCATACCTTAGGAAGGCTTCAGAGGAAGTACAATTTCATTTTTAATTTCTTCACAGTGCAAGGGCATCAGTGGCTAACCCAGCATTTATTGCCCAACATTAATTGTCCAGAGGGCAGCTAAGCATCATCCATATTGTGGTGTGTCAGAATCACATGTAGCTCAGACCAATTAAGGATGGCACTTTCCTTCCCTAAAGGACATTAGTGAACTAAATAGATTTTTCCTGACAATCAACGAAGGATCCATGGTCATCATTAAACTGTTGATTACATTTTTTGTATTGAATTCAAATTCTACCATGTGCCATGATGAGATTCAAATCTCAGTTCCCAGAACCTTAGCTGAATCTTTGGATTAACAGTCTAGCAATAATCACACCAGGCCATCACCTCCCCTAAGCATATGTTTGCAAGAATGATTTGGACTTCAGGTATTGTTATGAAGTGAAATTATACAAATTAGGAACAAAGACAGAAATGGCTGGAAAATCTCAACAGGCCTGGCAGCATTTGTGGAGGGAAATCAGCCTTAACGTTTTGGGTCGAGTGACCTTTCTTCAGAACTGATGGTAGCTTGGACAAAATTGTTTTTTGTGCCGAAGATGGAGTGAGAGGAGGGGGTAAGCAGTAAAAGATGGGTGAGATAGAGCTGCAAAAGAGATTATCTTGTTCCCTGGTCAACATTCCTGTCTCAGTTCAGGGAAGGCTGGAAGAATAGCGCTTCATATTCTGCTTGGGAACTCTACAGCCTTCCTGACTCACTATCGAGATCAACAATTTTAGGGCTTGAGGCACCTTGTCCCATGTCCTTACACCAACCACCACATTGTTATCACATGGTCTGCTATTGCAAACTACCCATTAATAGCCCCCATTAGCAGCCATTCATTCTCCTAAACTGACCATGATCATTTTCTTTGTCTGTCTAACTGTTTAGATTAGATTAGATTAGATTAGATTAGACTTACAGTGTGGAAACTTCTTCTCTCTCTTTGGGCTCTATCTTCACCTATCATATACTGTACTCCTTAACCCCACCAACACCCTATCTTCTGCATGAAATGCAACTTTTTCCCGACTACCATCAGTTCTGAAGAAAGCTCACTGAACTCTGAGTTTTCTCCACAGACACTGCCAGACCTGTCAGATATTGCAGTAATTTTTGTTTTGTTTCTGATTTCCAGCATCCACAGTTCTTTTGTTTCTGTTATACAAATTAGGCCTGTTTTCTCTACAATTCAGAAAGGTAAGAGGTTATCTGATCAAAGTCTTCAAGATATTAACAGGGAATGACAGAATGGATGTCGATAAACTATGTCCATTCATTGGTGACTCTAGAACAAGGCAACATTGCATGAGAATTGGGTCCATGGTGTTCAGGAGAGATGTTAGGAAGAATTTCTGTGCAAAAAGAGTGTAGACGTTTGGAACTATCTTTCACAAACAACAATGGATGCTAGATCAGTTGTTACTTTCAAATCTGAAGATGAGAGACAATCTCATAAAGCAAAGATATCAAGGGTTATGGGCTAAAGGCGAATATATGGAGTTCTGCCAAAAATTAGTAATGATCTCATTGAATGGCATTGGAGGCTGAATGGGCTGAATAGCTTCTCATATGTTGGATACTGATTTTTGTTTGGAAAAATTAGAAAGGATAAATTAAGATTGCAATATTAATCAAAAATTGGATTCTTATAAATAAACATCAATAATTTATAATACTGATTGTAAGTTGCATTATATTTCTATGTAGTTTCATATTCCTTTAACAAAATTTTACAGCAGTACACAGTTCAATTATAAAGCATATGGATTATCATGGAACTGCAGTTAACATGGTAATGAGCTGTAATATACAAAGAGAGCCAATTTCACAATACAGTAAACTTTGTGTTATCTAGCACTCTACCAACTGGGAATTCTTACGTAACCAGAATTTCTGATAGCTCACACTTTTTTAGAACCCACTCATCTTCGTTTTCAGATGCTGCACCCTTTAAAAACAGTTAATAATAACAGTAAACTGTAAACCTGCAGAAGGTGTTCTTAGACTTTACATTGAAATTATCAATTATGATTATTGTGCTTGAATAAAGATGTACTGCTTTAAGTGACTGGCAGTGAAAATAAGGGCAGGATTTGTTTTTAAATCCAGTCTGAATACCATTCTGGTGTCAGCTTAATCTTCATTTGTGGAGCTTTTACAGAAATGCTCTGCTATCCTGGGACCTTTGACTGTCCAAGCTGTTGCCCCTCTTCCCTCAACCCATCAAAGACAGGACCTTGTTTCACATCTGAAATAATGTAACTCTCTGTTCACCAGTATTTTAGATTAACCAGCACTACTTATTCCTTGAGAATGCCAGATAACATAGAATTAGTGCAACAGAAACCAGTTCTCAATGGTTAATTAGGCTTTGTAAAATAACATCATTAAAATTAATATGCATTCAGTTGTAATGCATAATATTCTCTGCAAATTTTGCCAAAACATAACAAATATAGTTACTTGTTAATTTTTACAGTACAGTTATTTCAAAAACAACTCCACTTGCTTCTATAAATGTTGCTTTTTCTCCAAAATAACATTTTCCCATGCATTCTTCTGACTTCATGGTTTGATTGCATTTTAAAAATTGAGAATAATGCACTCTTTTTAAAAGATATCTGAGAATAGCAATAGAAATCTGTATAAATGTAATAAACTCAGTGATACATATTGCATTTTGATCATCCGTTGAATGGAGGTAGTTTGTTTAGCACACTGAGTTGTTTTTTACTGTCAACAAAATGGAATAATCTGTTGTGAGAGGATTTTAAGATGATGTAAGGCTTTGAAAGAGGAATATGAAAAAAAATTCATTTCCTGTGGTATATAGTACAAATAGTATCAGTAAAATGGCCTAGCATGGAGATTCAAGATAACTCTGCTTTCACACTGATAACTGTTTGCTCATTTCCTGACAACAAAAAACTATAAATCTCTACAGGAATTAAACACACTGGTTTGTTGAAGCGGTTTGACATTCTGTGCTAGACTGGCTCCATTTCAGTTGAAATCTGTGGCTAGAATAATAATTGCAGGTTCACTTATTATACTGGTATCAGTTTAGTGCGGCATGAGGCTGATACAGTACTGTATATGGTCAAATTCTCTTACTTTTGTGTCACTTATTTTCTCTGTGGGGCAGATTTGCATTTTAATAGAACTAGTTTATAGACTTCTCTCCTTCCTTCAGAGCGCCACAAGTGGCATCATTAAGTGAGTTAAGCCGGATTAATGCTGATGGCAAAGTCAGATAATACAATAACAGAGACCCTCATTTCCATCTGGATTAGGTGAAGAGTGCAGGCCTGTCTGGTGCAAGGTGATAATTTGTAAGCATGATCTGTTGTACTTGAGAGGATAAGATTAAATTTAGTGGGCTTAACTGTCATTCCTGTAAGTCAATTACTTCATCTTTTCAAGCTTAGAATTTCTTTATGAATAAAATAAATGGAATATTGAGCCGCTTCAGAACCCCTCACAGGGACTATTGACTCCGTGGAGAATTACACACACTGGGGCAGAAAGGTTTCCGATTCAGCTCCATAAACAATAAATAAACTCTATTCAGGTACCAGCATGGCAGTAACACTGTCAGATTGTCCATCACCAGCATTTCAACCATGACAGGATACCACATACCTCTCTTCAGTTCAAAAAAAATTTCGTCTTTTTCCTTACCTCACTTGAGATATTTAATTTTTTTCCTCACTGCATGCATAACAATTAAAGAAAATTAAATATATTTAATCCTGAAAGTCAGCCACAAGCATGTAAAAACAAAAACATCTGGAGTATGAAGAGAAGTAAATGATCTGCCACCAGTGACCTATTTTTTTATAAAGACCATACTTCAGAATATAGTCATCTTTGCTTATGTCTTTCATTGTTATCAAACCATACATATAAATCTTTAGCAATTTTTCTGAGCCAAGAATCTCATGCTGCGATTAAAGTTTCTTGTGCGTTCTTTGTTGGCATTGCTATGGAATGGTCAACAGACTAGAAACCTCAATAAATCTGATGAACACACATCTGTTTTTTATTTTAAAATGATGTTTTTAGATTCAGCTGTAGAAGCCAGTTTTAGCAGTTTATGTTTCATCAGCAAAGTGATATAACCAGTACAGGGAAACCATGTGACACTACAGTGAGCACTGCATCTGAGAAATGTCAGAGCAAAAACATAGGGATTAAGGACGTGTTTGGAACTATTATTAGTAGTGGAAGCAATCTTTGTGGCTTGGGCCTGCTATGTTAACTTTTTATCATAGCTGTACAAAGTGGAATTTCAGTCATGCTGTGGTTCTACTGATTGATTCTTATGGTGTGATCAGAAAACGCAGTATAAATTTAAAAACCTGTAGGGAGTTAATCAAGATGTGACAACCCTAGACTGTGCTGCCTTGTGGTGTCAAATCATATGCGTCAGTGTAGAAGTCCTGCTGAGAGTCTCAGCACCACTAGTATTGTTTAATATCCTCTGGCTTTTGGAGGTTTGAAATAGTGTTTCCTTTCACACAAGTAACAATTGAGCTGGTGATTATATGAAAGCGTGGTCTTGATCACAATAGGTCAGAAGATGCACTGTTTTGTCAATCCATGACCACATAAATAGTTTTTGGATTAGTGGTGTTGGAAGAGCACAGCAGTTCAGGCAGCATCCGAATAGTTTTGCCATGCTTTAGTTCATCATGACATCCAGACTGATGTGAAAGGTGAGTCAAACAATCTAAAGCTTCTTTTAGTTTAGTTTAAAAAAAGTTCTAGTTTGGATGGGCACTGAGTGCCATGAATATATCCTTCTATATGACTCCGTCAATCCCAATTTCATGACATTAATAAAGTTCATGTGAAAGGCACTTTAAAAATAATAAACACTTTTTAAAAAATCACAGCTGAGGCAAAGAAACGTTGAATCTGCTTACACAATTAGACATTTGAGACTATAGTCAGTTTAATGTTTAGAAATATTTTTCCTACAAATTAAGTGGAAATGTTTAATTTATTATACTATAAAGGAACTAAAACAGACAAAACATTATGATGGGCATCTTAAGGATAGAGGCTGGTTCAAGATCAACTACTGTGCAAAGTAAACTGAAAAGGGCAGTTTCAAAATGTTATTATTTAGGGGTATATGGGCACACTGCAACATCAGCATTTGTTGCCCATCTTTAATTGGTCTTGGAATAAGTGACTTTTTAGAGCATGTGCACTAAAGTCTGTTAGGCTAATTAGAGCAGAGTGCAGGTAAGAGTCAACCATATTTCTGTGGATCTGGAGTCACATAGTCACATAGGGAGGAAGTAGCCTGCTGGTAATGCCACAAGACTAGTATCCCAATGAATGAGCTAATTCTGCATTCATTTCCAATTCCACTACAGCAGATGGTGAAAAACAAATGTAATTAATAAAATATCTGAAATTAAAAGCTAGGTTAATGGAATTGGCATGAAAACCTACCTGGTTCTCTAATATGCTTAGAGAAGGAAAATTTGCCATCCTCATCTCCTCTGGTCTCCTGGTGACTCCAGATCCACAGCAACATGGTTGACTTTTAAAGCTACTCAGAAGAATCAAAACTCTTTAAAATATTAAAAACAGAAAGAAACTGGAGGGACCAACCATCCAGCATTAATGCAGGCACTGGCAGGATGTACCAGATGTGGCAGCACAGTGGCATACAGAGAGGAAGGAGTTGCTGTTGAAGTCCTCAAGTGGACCCAGTGGTTAAGAATTGTCATGGCCCCACTTAGAGGATGCACTGAAAGTTCAAGGACATAAATGTACTCTTAATAGCGGATGTAATGTCCATCACCAAGAGTGACTCAATAGCACCACTGCTGACTGAGCTAAAGGTCTAGATTAGATTAGTTACAGTGTGGAAACAGGCCCTTCGGCCCAACAAATCCACACCGACCCGCCGAAGCGCAACCCACCCATACCCCTACATTTACCCCTTACCTAACACTACGGGCAATTTAGCATGGCCAATTCACCTGACCCGCACATCTTTGGACTGTGGGAGGAAACCGGAGCACCCGGACGAAACCCACGCAGACATGGGGAAAACGTGCAAACTCCACACAGTCAGTCGCCTGAGGCGGGAATTGAACCGGGGTCTCTGGCGCTGTGAGGCAGCAGTGCTAACCACTGTGTCACTGTGCCACCCACAAAGGACGTAGATGCTTGATGGACCTGCAGCGAGTGGTGAGAGTAAAAACAGACTTGACCTCATCTCACTAATCTCCCTATAGCAAATGTATCTGTCCATGACAGTATTGGTAGGAGTGGCCACCACACACTGCCTTCACATTGAGTATATTCTGCATCATATACAGCATTATCAATAGATCTGAACAGGATAGATTTCGAACAGATCCAGCAACTCAGGGCTGCACACACATGAGGCACTGTGAGCCATCAATAGCCTATGAGTTATATACAACTGCAATCAATGACTGCATGATCCAGTATATCCCATCATGGCAATTTGTAGAATTTTCATTAGTAAGTATGGACTATAACAAAAATGTTAATCTCAGTAATGGTGACTTCAAAGCTATCACCAACTATACTCCTCAATGGGGACGTTGTGGCATAATGGTAAGGTCACTGGGCTAATAATCAAGAGCTTGTGCTGAAGTTCTTTCTATAAACCTCACAACCTTTAAAAAGTACATGGATGAGCATTTGAAGTATTGTAACACCCAAGGCTGTGGAAATAGGACTACTGTAGGTTGTAGTATATTTTTGATGTTACAAACTTGATGGGCAAAGGGCCTCTTCTGAATTGTATGTTTTTATAATTTCAGGACTCCCCCAAGTTACCTTTACCACTGAGTCAGGCGATCAACCCTGGTTCATTAAAGCATGCTGGGAGCAGCACCAGGTTTACCTGAAAGTGAGGTATCAACCTGGTGAATTTATACCACAGTACTACATGCTACTAAGCAATATAAACAGCAAGTGATAGAGGTAAGTGATCCCAGACCAAATGGATCATATTTAAGGTTTGAAATCTTGCTACATCCAGTTGCATGTAGTGGTTGACAATTCTATAGCTAACAGCAGATTTCTGCATCCTCAATGATGGAGGAGATGACATATAAGTTAAAAAGATAAGGCTGAAGGAGTCACAAGCATTTTCAATCAAAAGTGTATGTAAATGATGCATCTCAGCCTCTTTCTGAGGTCCCAGCATCAAGCTATCCAGCCTTCAAACAATTCAATTTATTCCATGTGATATCAAAGAAGGGCTGATGGCATTGATACTGCAAAGTCTATGGTTCTAACAACATTCAACAAAAGTTTTAGAAGCATAAAGACACAGAAAATAGGAGCAGAAGTGGGACATCTGGCCCTTTGATTCTGGTCTACTATGCATTATGATCCTGGCTAATAATCCAACTTAATAGCTTGTTCTTGCTTTTCCCCCAGATCCTTTGACCCCTTTAGCCACAAGTGTTATATCCAAATCCTTCTTGAAATCATACAATGTCTTGGCCTTGACCGCCTTCTATGATAGCAAATTCCACAAGTTCACCACTCTCTGGATAAAGAAATTTCTCCTCAAGTCAACCCCAAATGGTTTACCCTATATCCTTAGAATGTGACTCCAAGTTCTGAACTTGCCCACCATCAGGGAAGTCCTTCCAAAATTTACCCTGTCTAGACCTCTTAGAATATGATAGGTTTCTAGGAGATCCCATTTCATTCTTCTGAATTCTGGAGAATAAAATCTTAATTTGATTCATCCCCTTCTCGTATGTCAATCCCACCAAATCAGGAATCATTCTGATAAAGCTTCATTGCACTCCTGTATAGCAAGAACATCCTTCCTCAGGTAAGGGAACCAAAATGTGCACAATATTCCAGATATGGTCACTCACAGCTACATGGCATTACTCTAGGAGTTGCTCATGTTAGCATCATAAGCCAAACCATCTTCAGTGGTTTCTTCAGAGATATTCCATTCATGATGAGGACAGGAGTGAGATGTTCACTGATGTTTGCACAATGTTCTGCAGCGTTGTGACTTCTCAGTTATTGATGTAGTCTATGTCTATAAAAGCCAATTCTGGGCAACTTGTAGATTTGCATTGATGAGTGACATTTAATATTTGCACACCAACATTCACACAAATGCCAGATAATAACCATATCCAAGAAGGGAGGATCTAACCATTACCTCTTGATATTCAATAGCATTATCTCACTATTAAAATCATAAGGTTTGCCACTCAGCAGACACTGAACTGAACCAGCCACACTAATATTGTGGCTACAAGCACAGAGCATATGACATGAATTTTGCGGTAATTACTCACCTCCTATTTGCCATCTAACAAGCCAGAACCAAAAATGTGATGGAATACATTTTATTGGCCCAAATGAGTGCAGCTCCAATAATACTCAAAAAACATAGAACTATCCAGGACAATGCAGCTCTGCTGATTAACATCACATTCACCACCTTCAATTCATTTCTTTCACCACTGCTGCAGAATGACAAAGCTGTATATAATCCTCAATTTGGAGACTCCAGTGTTGGATTGGGGTAAAAATCACACAACACCAGATTATGGTCCAACAGGTTTATTTGGAAGCACTAACTTTTTGAGCGCTGCTCCTTCATCAGTAATTGTGATCAGGTGATTGTTACAATCACCTAATGAAGGAGCAGCGCTCCAAATGCTACTGCTTCCAAATAAACCTGTTGGACAATAACCTGGTGTTGTTTGATTTTTAACTTTATAATCCACAAGACACATTGCAGTTACTCATCAAGGCTCCTCTTCTAGCACCTTCCAAACTTGTGACTTCTAACACCTCCAAGGACAAGAGCACAGACCCAAAATGAACACTGCCGGTATTTCTCCTCCAAGGCACACACAACAATAACTTGGAACATTATTATCATTCCCTTGCAGTCAATGATTCAAAATCCTTCCAAACAGCAAGGTGAAAGTCTTTGACTTTGTAAAGTAAAAATTCAAAACCTGTTCATGTCTTTCTGAGTGTTTTAATATTTCTTCTTTTTGACAGTGTTCCAAACTTTTTATTGTACTTCCTCTAGTTCTTCAATGTCCTTTTCATTGGACACCAGAACTGTAAACAACATTTTGTATTCTCTGCACAAATGGATTTTAGAAATACATTTGATCCACTGATGTAATGTTTGAAAGTGTAATGGGCAGTGAGAGTGCCATTTCTTATCAGTGCTATACTTACTCTGCAGTATTCTAAATACTCAGTGCACTTAATGTCAAATATGTGGTTTACTTTGCCTATCTTGTTTTTCCAAACAAATCTGGAGCAGCAACCAACAAGCATTCACTTTACATAGGCATCACTTTCTGGAAATATCTTCCCCAGCATTCAAGATTCTGTTTAAATTATTCTGGTTCCAGAAAGAAGTTTTGGAATGAACACCTTCCATGATACAATATGGCAGGTCATATGTCATTGAGTGAATTCAGAGTTGGATCTTTTACAGTCATGGACATCAGGCTATATAAATTGAGATTGGGAGTGGGTTGTCCCCCCATAG
Organism: Hemiscyllium ocellatum; assembly: GCF_020745735.1. Taxonomy (NCBI): domain Eukaryota; kingdom Metazoa; phylum Chordata; class Chondrichthyes; order Orectolobiformes; family Hemiscylliidae; genus Hemiscyllium; species Hemiscyllium ocellatum. The sequence goes on along the minus strand of NC_083407.1, from coordinate 44,436,133 downwards.
ACACAATTGTGTTAAAGATTTAACTGATCACAGCAGTAGTTAATTAAAAACTGAATAAGCCTACTCTAATTTCATGGGTTCAAAAGTTTGCTCACACAGGTGTATTAGGGAACAGGGACCACAACAAAAAATATCTTCCATTACCTATCAGGAATTCTACCCACCACAATAGATTTACCAATATACAATGTAAATTATTTTGGCAGACCCATTGACAACAGCAAAAAAAAACAGGACTTTCAGGGTTTTGACCCATGAGCATCATATTAAATCCCAGCTGTCCACCAGCTCAAACACTGCCAGACAAGATTGGCCTTCACATTACATGTTGTGGAAGTGAAACAAAAAAAAAGCTGCTGAGGGAACATAAGTGACATGGGTGACATTTTGTTGGAAAATGAAACTTATCTGCACTATTCTGTCCCTAATGTGCAATGTAACATAATAAGTAATTGTTGAATGTGAGAGTCATAGAGTAATAGATTCATACAACACAGACATAGGTCCTTCGGTCCAACTCATCCATGCTGACCTGATTTCCCAAATTAAACTCATTCTAGTTGCCCATATTTGGCCCTTATCCCTCTAAATATTTTCTATTCATGTACCTGTCCAAATGTGTTTTAAATGTTGTAACTGTACCTGCCTCTGGCAGTTCATTCCATATACGCACCACACAATGTGAAAAAGTTACCCCTGAGGTCCCTTTTGGGAAAGCAATGGCCTGGTGGTATTATTACTAGACCATTAATCCAGAGACCCAGATAATGTTCTGGGTACTCAGAGACAAATCCTGCCATGGCAGATGGTGTAATTTGAATTCATTTTTAAAAATATGGAGTTAAGAATCTACTGATGAGCATGAAATCATTGTCAATTGTTGGAAAAACCCATCTGGTTCACTAATGTCCTTCAGGAAAGGAAATTTGCCATTTTCACCTTGTCTGGCCTACATGTGACTCCAGACCCACAGCAATGGGGTTCGCACTCAATTGCCCTCTGAAATGGTCTAGCAAGCCATTCAGTTGCACTAATCACTACACAGTTTCAAAGAGATAATCACTTGATCCAGGCACTGGAAAAGAAAACAGCAGTAACAACCCTGACAATGCTGCAAAGTCCTCTTCATGAACATCTGGGGGTTAGGGCCAAAATTGAGTGAGCTATCTCACAGACCAGTCAAGCAACAGCCTGACATAGTCACACCCATGGAATCAAAGCTTAAAGACAATGTCCCAGACACCACCATCTCCATATCTAGATGTCTCCTGTCTCACCAACAGAACCCAGCACAAGTGGTGGCACAGCGGTATACAGTCAGGAGGGAATCCACAGTCATAGAGATGTACAGCACGGAAACAGACCCTTCAGTCCAACTCATCCATGCCAACCAGATATCCTTATCTAATCTACTTCTACTTGCCAGCACCTGGCCCATATTCCTCTAAACCCTTCCTATACTTATATAGATGCCTTTCATACGTTGTAATTGTACCAGCCTCCACCATTTCCTCTGGCAGCTCATTCCATACACACACCTCCCTCTGTGTGAAAAGGTTGCCTCTTAAGTCTATTTTATATCTTTCTCCCCTCACCCTAAACCTATACCCTCTAGTTCTGGACTCCTCCACCCCAGGGAAAAGACTTTGTCTATTTGTGAAGGAGCAGCACTCTGAAAGCTAGTGCTTCTAAATAAACTTGTTGGACTATAACCTGGTATTGCGTGATTTTTAACTTTGTAAACTCAAGTCCAACACCGGGATCTCCAAATCATGTCCTGTCCATGCTACTCATGATTTTATAAACCTCTATAAGGTCACCACTCAGCCTCCAACATTCCAGGGAAAACAGCCCCAGCGTATTCAACCTCTCCCTATAGCTCAAATCCTCCAACCCTGGCAACATCCTTGTAAATCCTTTGTGAACCCTTTCAAGTTTCACAACATCCTTCCAGTAGGAAGGAAACCAGAATTGAACACAATATTCCAACAGTGGCCTAACCAACATCCTGTACAGCCACAACATGACCTTTCAACTCCTATATTCAATGCTCTGACCAATAAAGGAAAGCATACCAAACACCTTCTTCACTATCCTATCCATCTGTAACTCCACTTTCAAGGAGTTTCGAACCTGCACTCCAAGTTCTCTTTGTTCAGCAACATTTCCTAGGACCTTACCATTCAGTATAGAAGTCCTGCAACACCTCGCATTTATCAAAATTAATCCATCTGCCACTTCTTAGCCCATTGACCCATCTGATCAAGATCCCATTGTAATCTGATGTAACCTTCTTTGCGGTCCATTACATCTCCAATTTTGGTGTCATCTGCAAACTTACTAACTAGATCTCTTATGCTCACATCCAAATCATTTATGTAAGTGGCAAAAAGGAGTGGACCCTGCACTGATCCTTGTGGCACTCCACTAGTCACAGGCCTCCAGTCTGAAAAACAACCCTCTGCCACCACCCTTTGTCTTCTGCCTTCAAGCAAGTTCTGTATTCACATGGTTAGGTCTCCCTGTTTTCCATGAGATCTAACCTTGCTAACCAGTCTCCCATGGGGAATCTTGTCGAATGCCTTACTTAATGCTCCAGGAGTCCTCAACATTGACTCTGGATCCCATAAAGTCTTATAGCTTTAGGTTAAACATGGGCAAGGAAACCTCCTGCTGATTACCACGTACCATTCTCCCGCAGCTGATGAATCAGTTCTCCTCCATGTTGTACACTTGGAGGAAGCACTGAGGATGGCAAGGGCACAAAATGTACTCTGGATGGGAGATTACAATGTGCATCATCAAGTGTAGTTCAGCAGCAGCACTACTGATGGAGCTGGTTGGGTCCTAAAGGACTTAGCTGCTAGACTAGGTCTGTGGCAGCTGATGAAGCAATTAAGAGGGAAAAACATACTTGAACTAATGCTTAACAATCTGCCAAGTGCAGATGTATCTGTCCACGACAGTATCGGTAAGAGGTCCTGTTGAAGGGTGTATACCTAAAATGTTAACTGTCCTGCAAACTCGATGCTGCCTGACCTGCTCTGCTTTTTCAGCGCCATACTTTTCAACTCTGACTCTCCAGAATCTGTATTCCTCACTTATTCCAAGCCACCAAATATGACTACTTGCATGCCAACAACATAAGCAGCAAGTGATTGACAGAGCTGAGCAATCCCATGACCAACGGATCAGATCTAAGCTCTGCAGTCCTGCTATATCCAGTCATGAATGGTGATGGATTCTGGATTGGTGGTGCTGGAAGAGCACAGCAGTTCAGGCAGCATCCGAGGAGCAGTAAAATCGACGTTTCGGGCAAACGCCCTTCATCAGGAGTACAGGCAGGGAGCCTGAAGGATGGAGAGATAAGGGAGAGGATGGTGGGAGTGAGGAGAAAGGTGATAGGTCAGGGGGGAGGGTGGAGTGGATAGGTGGAAAATAAGATAGGTAGTTAGGACAAGTCATGGGGACAGTGCTGAGCTGGAAGTTTGGAACTGGGGTGAGGTGGAGGAAGGGGAAATAGGGAAACTGTTGAAGTCCACATTGATTACCTGGGGTTGAAGTGTTCCGAGGTGGAAGATGAGGTGTTCTTCCTCCAGGCTTCTGGTGGTGAGGGAGCAGTGGTGAAGGAGGCGCAGGACCTCCATGTCCTCAGCAGAGTGGGAGGGGAAGTTGAAATGTTGAGCCACAGGGCAGTGTGGTTGATTGGTGCGGGTGTCCCGGAGATGTTCCCTAAAGTGCTCTGCTAGGAGGCGTCCAGTCTCCCCAATGTAGAGGAGACTGCATGGGGAGCAATGGATACAATAAATGATATTAGTGGATGAGTAGGTAAATCTTTGATGAATGTGGAAGGCTCCCTTTGGGCCTTGGATAGAGGTGAGGGAGGAGGTGTGGGCGCAGGTTTTGCAATTCCTGTGGTGGCAGGGGAAGCTGCCAGGATGGGACGGTGGGTTGAAGGGGGGCATGGACCTGATCAGGTAGACATGGAGGGAACGGTCTTTGCGGAAGGTGGGGAGGGAAATATATCCCTGGTGGTGTCTCAAACATATGTGGGGAATTCCTGGACTAGGAGGGGATATGACAGTGTCAAGGTAGGTAGAATTGAGTTCAATGGGGCAGGAGCATGCTGAGACAATGGGTCGGCCAGGGTGGTCAGGCTTGTGGATCTTGGGAAGGAGGTGGAACCAGGCAGTGCGGGGTTCCCAGACTATGAGGTTGGAAGCTGTGGGTGGGAGATCTCCTGAGGTGATGCGGTTCTCTCTGGTCTGGGAGATGATGGTTTGGTGATGGGGGGTGGGGTCATGGTCGAGGGGGCAGTAGGAAGAGGTGTCCTCGAGTTCTCTTTTGGCTTCAGCAGCGTAGAGGTCAGTGCACCAGACTACCGCTGCACCCCCTTTATCCGCTGGCTTGATGGTGAGGTCAGGATTGGAGCAGAGGGATTGAAGGGCTGCGCGTTGTGAGGGTGAGAGGTTGGAGTGGGGGAGGGGGATAGACAGGTTGAGGCGGTTAATGTCCCGGCAGCAGTTGGAAATGAAGAGGTCGAGGGCGGGTAATAGGCCAGTTCGGGATGTCCAGGTGGATGCAGTGTGTTGGAGGTGGGCGAAGGGGTCCTCGGAAGGTGGGCAGGAGTCCTGATTGTGAAAATAAGCTCGGAGGCGAAGGCGGCAGAAGAAGTATTCGACGTCACGGCATGTACTAAATTCATTGAAGCGTGGACGGAGGGGGATGAAGGTGAGTCCTTTGCTGAGGAGTGATCGTTTATCCTCAGTGAGGGGGAGGTCTGGAGGGATGGTGAAAACTCGGCAGGGCTGGGAGCTGGGATCTGGTCTGGGTGTGGAGCTGGGAATGGGGGCAGAGCCTGTAACTGGAGTGGGTGTGATGGTGGGGGCAATGGGGGTGGAGTCATGAGCAGGGGTGGTGTTCCCCTCAGGGTTCTGGGGGGCAGGGAAGGTGACAGTGGGATCTGTGGGGGGCATGGTGGTGGACAATCAAGCAGTTCACTGGAGAAGAAGGCTCCACAAATATCTTCATCCACAATGATGCAACAGCCCTGCACATCACTGCAAAAGATAAGGTTAAAGTTTTTGCAGCAATCTGCAGCCAGAAGTGTTGATCCATTATCCATCTCACCCTCCTCCAGTGATCCCCAGCATTACAGATATCAGTCTTCAGTCAAATCGTTTCACTCTACGTGATATAAAGAAATGGTTGGAAGCACTGAATACTACAAAGGCTATAGGCCCTGACAATATTCTAGCAATAATACTGAAGACCTGAGCTCCAGAACTAGCCAATCCCTTAACCAAGCTGTTACAGTACAATTACAACACTGGCATCTACCCAACAATGTGGAAAATTGCCCAAGTATGTCCTATACATAAAATCCAACCTGACCACTAACTACCCCATCAGTCTATTGTCAATCATAAGTAAAGGGATGGAAGTTGTCATCAACAGTGCTATCAAGCAGCAACTACTCAACAAAAATCTGCTCAGTGAAGCCCAGTTTGGGTTCTGCCAGGGTCATGCAATTCCTGACCTCATTACAGCCTCGGTTTAAACATAGACAAAAGAGTGAATTCCAGAGGTGAGGTGAGACTGACAGCCTTTAACTTCAAGGCTGTATTCAACCAAGTGTGGTATCAATGTAACCCTAGTAAAACTGGAATCAGTGGGTATCAGGGAGCACACCCTCCAGTGATTAGGGTCATACCTGACACATTGGAAGATGGTCATGTTTATTGGAGTTCAGTTGTCTCATCTCCAGGATATCTCTGCAGGAGTTTCTTAGTATGATGTCATAGGCCCAACCATCATCAGCTGCTTCATCAATGACCTTCTTTCTAACATAAGGTTAGAAGTAGGGATGTTTGCTGATAATTAAACCAGAGGATATGTGAGGAAATAACAAGCTTAAAGGCAGCATTTGTATCAATGTAACCCTAGTAAAACTGGAATCAGTGGGTATCAGGGAGCACACCCTCCAGTGATTAGGGTCATACCTTGCAAACAACAATACATTTACTATCAATGAATTATCACCATTCAATGCAAAGCTCTTAGAAGTGAGCATCTATTCAATCCTTTTGCATTTGACCTTGCAACTATTTATAATGCCAAAAACAATGATCTACATGCTCAATATCATTATTTTCATCCTTGGAATACTACCACTGAACTCCAACTCTTCAGCATCCATTACATTAACGTTTGCTATTCCAATTGTGCAGAACACAGCGTGCAAGTATTAGGCAGCCAACTCTATCAGGACCATCCTGTAAATACCTCCTGTTCGATCCAAGCATTGGAAACCCATCATTTGGAGGGCTATTGTTTGCTCTTATTGCCAACCCTGGGGAAAGAATGGAATGCATTGTACCTGCATTTAGCCTCAGTCAGGAATTTGCCAAAAGGAGACATCAGTCATGGTTGCTCTGCACTGGTGAAAGCCAGGTGTGTTGACAAAGCCTAGCAGCTGAACTGCAGCACTGATCCTGTAATAGGGAAACACGATGAAGCAGTGCAGTCTTGCACAAGACACTTTGTTAACACTAACAAAGGATCTTAGCCCAAAACATTGACTCTCCTGCTCCTTGGATGCTGCCTGATCTGCTATGCTTTTCCAGTGCCACACTTTCCTACTCACTTTCTCCTATATTGCTAACACCTCTGTTATATTTGTAGATTCTCTTTCCTCTGAAAAAAGAAAATCCTCCTCATATCCTTCTTAAATGGGTGACCCCTTCTTCTGAGATCATGCCATCTAAATTCCTCCACAAGGGAGAATTTCTTCATCTATCTGCATCTACCCGGTCAAACACCTCATGAATCCTTATTTTTCAATGACATGGCATTATATTATTTTAAACTCCGATTACTGCAGGATCAACCTATTAAAACTTTCCTTATAAGACAGCCCCTCCATACCTGGCATCAGCCTCGTGAACTTCGCTGAATTGCCTCCAATGTTAATTTATCTTTCCATCGGTAAGAAGACTAAAACTTCTCACAATATTGCAGCTGTGGTCTGAATATTGCTTTGTATAGTCAGATTAAGGCCTCTATTTTTATACTCCATTCCCTGTGAAAAAAGGCCAACATTTTCTTTAAATAAAAATCTAAAAAAAACTGCAGATGCTGTAAATCAGAAACAAAAACAGAAGTTGCTGGAAAAGCTCAGCATGTCTGGCAGAATCTGTGAAGAGAAATCAAAGTTTCCATTTCAGGTCCAGTGACCCTTCCTCAGAACTGATGATAGCTGGGAAAATTTCAGTTTTTATGGAGAAGATAGGGTGGGGGAGGGGAGCAGGAGGTGAGTCAGACCCAGTTGAAGGTCCTGTCACAACGGTACTGAGGAATCCTTGGTTAAGAAAGAAGATGGACATTTCGAAGGCTCCCTTATCAACGTTGGCCTCATCGAATCATACGAGATGGAGGAAATGGGAGAATGGAATGGAGCCTTTACAGGAAGCAGTTTGTGAGGATGCATAGCGCAGGTAGCTGTGGGAGTCAGTGGGTTTATAGTGGATATTAGTATCAAAAAGTGTGATGCTGGAAAAGCACAGCCGGTCAGGCAGCAGCCAAGGAGCAGGAGAGTCGATGTTTCAAGGATAAGCATCTCCAGCATCTGCAATCCTCACTTTCTCCCAGTGATTTAAAGGCTAGTCTACCCCTTCCATGACCCTGTCCTCAGCATAGAATCCTACATTTCCAAGCTACCATCAGTTCTGAGGAAGGGAAGGGAGGAGTCAGAGATAGACCAGGTGAAAGAGAGCTGAAAATGTGTTGCTGGTTAAAGCACAGCAGGTCAGGCAGCATCCAAGGAACAGGAAATATGACGTTTCGGGCCAGAGCCCTTCATCAGGAATGAGGCGAGTGTGCCAGGCAGGCTAAGATAAAAGGTAGGGAGGAGGGACTTGGGGGAGGGGCAATGGAGATGTGATAGGTGGAAGGAGGTCAAGGTGAGGGTGATAGGCTGGAGTGGGGTGGGGGCGGAGAGGTCAGGAAGAGGATTGCAGGTTAGGAGGGTGGTGCTGAGTTGAGTGAACCGACTGAGACAAGGTGGGGGGAGGGGAAATGAGGAAACTGGAGAAATCTGAGTTCATTCCTTGTGGTTGGAGGGTTCCCAGGCGGAAGATGAGGCGCTCTTCCTCCAACTGTCGTGTTGTTATGTTCTGCCGATGGAGGAGTCCAAGGACCTGCATGTCCTCGGTGGAGTGGGAGGGAGAGTTAAAGTGTTGAGCCACGGGGTGGTTGGGTTGGTTGGTCCGGGACGCTGTATACGGAGGTTGGTGGGGTGGTAGGTGAGAACTAGTGGGGTTCTGTCTTGGTGGCAGTTGGAGGAGCGGGGAGCGGGAAGTGAAGGAGATGCGGTGGAGGGCATCGTCGATCACGTCTGGGGGGAATCTGCGGTCCTTGAAGAAGGAGGCCATCTGGGCTGTACGGTATTGGAACCAGTTCTAACTTTCCTCCTTATCTACCTTGCAATGTTACCTCTTCAAATTTGTTAAGTTCTGTGGGATTATATTGCATTTTTCTATATGTTCTGCTATAACAGCCTTTAGAAGAGATGCTTAACATTTTCCAAAAATAGCTGTGAAGTTAACTAGCCTATAATTATTTGTTTATTGTCTCCTTCCCTTTTTGAATAAAGGAGTCACATTGGTAGTTTTCCAATCCTCTGTCACTTTTCCAGATGTCTTGCAAGATTTGTAGGTGGCACGGTGGCACAGTGGTTAGCACTGCTGCCTCACAGTGCCAGAGACCCAGGTTCAATTCCCGCCTCAGGCGACTGACTGTGTGGAGTTTGCACATTCTCCCCGTGTCTGCGTGGGTTTCCTCCAGGTGCTCCGGTTTCCTCCCACAGTCCAAAGATGTGCAGGTCAGGTGAATTGGCCATGTTAAGTTGCCCATAGTGTTAGGTAAGGGGTAAATGTAGGGGTATGTGGGTTCCGGGTTGGTGTGGACTTGTTTTGGGCCGAAGGGCCTGTTTCCACACTGTCAGTAATCTAATTTAAATAAAAAACTCTCAGGATGCGTACAATCAGGTGCAACAAACATATTGCACTTTAGCCATGGTTATCGAAAGAAATAAAGCAGGCTATCAAATTGAAAGAGAAAGCATACAAAATGGCCAAGAACAGCAGGAAACTGGAATACTGGGAAAACTTTAAAGGTCAACAGCAAGTCACAGAAAGAGCTGTAAAGAAAAGTAAGATAGAACATGAGAAAAATTTAGCACAGAATATGAAGACAGGTAGCAAAAGTTTCCATAAATATATAAAATAAAAACAAGTGACTAAAATAAATGTTGGTCTTTTAGAGGATGAGAAGGGGCATTTAGGTATGGGATATGATGAAATGACCGAGGCATTGAACAGGTATTTTGTGTCAGTTTTCAGTGGAGGACACTAATAACATGCCAGTAATTGACAAAGAGATGAAGGTAAGTGAGGACCTGGAAACAACCAGTTTACGGAAGAGATAGTGTCAGGCAAGCTAATGGAGCTAAGGATAGACAAGTCCCCTGTCCCTGATGGAATGCATCCCAGGGTACTAAAAGAGATGGTGGGAGAAATAGCAGGTGAGTTTGTGGTAATTTTCCAATATTTGCTGGACTCTGGGACAGTCCCAACAGATTGGAAAACAGTAAATGTGACACCACTGTTTAAAAAGGGAGGTAGACTAAAGATGGAGAATTATAGACCGGTTAGCTTAACCTCTACAGTGGGGAAGTTGCTTGAGTCTACTATCAAGGAAGAAATAGTAAGGCACCTTGGTAGAAATTGTCCCATTGGGCAGAAACAGCATGGGTTCATGAAGGGCAGGTCATGATTTACAAATCTTTTGGAATTTTATGAAGACATTACCTATGAAGACATTACGAGCAAGATGGACAACAGGGACCCAGTGGATGTGGTGTACCTAGATTTCCAAAAGGCCTTCGACAAGATGCCTCACAAGAGTCTGCTGTATAAGATGAAAATGCATGGCATTATGTGTAAAGTATTAACATGGATAGAGGATTAGTTGACTAATAGGAAGCAAAGCGTGGGGATAAATGAGTGCTATTCTGATTGGTAATCAGTGACTAGTGATGTGCCTCAGGAATCAGTGTTGACACCACAATAATTCACAATTTATATAGATGATTTGGAATTGGGGGGCATGTGTAGTGTGTCAAGTTCTCACTAAGATGAGTGGCAGAGTAAAGTGTGCAGAGGACTGTGAAATTTTGCAGAGGAATATACATACTTTGAATGAGTGGGCAAAGGTCTGGCAGATGGAATGCAATGTTAATAAATATGAAGTCATCCATTTTGGTAGGTGTAATAATAAAACAGATTATTATTCAAATGGTAAAAAGTTGCATCATGCTGCTGTGCAGAGGGACCTGGGCATCCTTGTGCATGGATCACAGAAGGTTGGTCTGCAGGTACGGCAAGTAATTAGGAAGGTAAATAGAATTTTGTCCTTCATTTAAAAGCGGGGAGGTTATGTTGCAGCTGTACATGGTGCTGGTGAGACCATACCTGGAGTATTGTGTGCAGTTGTGGTCTCCTTACTTGAGAAAGGATATACTGGCATTGGTGAGGGTGCAGAGGAGATTCACGAGGTTGATTCCAGAGTTGAGAGGGTTGGCTTATGAGGAGAGACTGAGTAGATTGGGATTATATTTATTGAAATTTAGAAGAATAAGGGGGGATCTTATAGAAACATATAAAATTATGAAGGGAATAAATGAGGTAGAAGTAGAGAGGATGTTTCCACTGGTGGGTGAAACTAGAAGAAGAGGGCATATCCTCAAGTTTAGAGGGAGCAAATTTAGGAATTGAGAAAGATCTGAAATGAAATGCACCAGGCCCCATAAGACACCTGCCTGACATGAAATCGATCAGAACGTACTGGGAGAGCAGCCCAAACACTTCTGTAAAAAATGTAGTTGGACCTGGAGCAGCAAATCAGCAAAACTATAACCAGGAACTTCTCCACTGAATCCTAAGCAAACTCCCTCTGGTAAAAAAAAACACAACAAATTACCTGCTATACTGGGTCATGTGCAGACCCTCTGCAAAAATACACTAAACTGCAACCTACCTGCTTCACAGGGTCTTAGGAAGGATCACTTCACTGGAAGCAGTCATAATCCACTCCACCAGACCACCAGACCACTCAAATGTAAGAAACCTGCAAAGAAGTGGGGTAAGCATGTCGGCCTGCTAGTAAGACTGACACTGCATGATTTCAAGACCACCACCCCCCCCCCACCCACCTTTCCTAGCTTACTCCTAGCAAATGTACAATCTCTGGAGAATAAGATGGACGAACTCAGATCACAGCTCAATTTCCAGCGTGAACTGTGGGACTGCTGCGCACTATGCTTCACAGAAACCTGGCTTAACCTATCCATTCCCAACAGTGCACTTCAGGCTGATGGTTTTTCAATCTATCATATGGACCTTACTGCATCCTCGGGGAAGACAAAGGGTGGAGGGATTTGCTTTTTCATCAAAAACTTGTGGTGCATGGACATTACAACCCTGAGCTGAAAAATGTGTTGCTGGAAAAGCGCAGCAGGTCAGGCAGCATCCAAGGAGCAGGAGAATCGACGTTTCGGGCATGAGCCCTTCTTCAGGAATTGCAACCCTTGTCAGCCATTGCTCCCCAAACATTGAATTCCTCACCATCAAATGCCGCCCCTTCTATCTACCATGGGAATTCACCACTGTTATACTAACTGCTGTGTGCATACTGTCACAAGCAAAGGTTGAGGAAGCTCTGGATGTGCTGTACTCCACCACTAACACCCTGGAGACAGAAGACCCTGAGGCCCTGTTTATTGTAACTGGGTAACTTCAATCAAACCAATCTAAGGAAGGTGCTGCCCAAGTACCACCAGAACATTACCTACCTTACTAGGGGCCTAAGCATTTTAGACCATTGCTCCACCACTGTGAAGGATGCCTACTGCCCCATTCCCCACCCTTATTTCGGGAATTCCGACCACCATGCCAGGTTTCTTCTCCCAGCTGACAGGCAAAGGCTCAAGCAGTAGACCCTTTCATGGATACAGGTCCAGTGCTGGTCGGAGGAGGCAGAGTGTCAACTCTGGTGCTGACTGGAATCAGCTAATTGGGCCATGTTTAAACAGTCTGCAGGTATGTTGGATGAGTGCACCACACCGTCATGGACTTTATCAGCAAGTGTGTGGAGGATTGCATATCGAGGAAGTCAATCTGGGCGTTCCCCCACAGGAAACCCTGGATGAATCAGGACATACACAACCTGTTAAAAACCAGGTGTGGGACTTTCAGATCAGGAGACTCACTCAAATATAAGGAATCCAAGAATGGCCTTCGCAGAGGCATTAAGATAGCCAAGGATCAGTACCGATCCAAACCAGAGACCCAGACAGACACCTGGCGACAATGGCAAGGACTGAATGACATCACAGGTTTTAGAAAGAGACAATGCAAGATAACAGACAATGACACATCCCTCCTAGATCATCTCAACGCCTTCTATGCTCAATTTGAGCATAATTCCGGCAGAGAGGTAACACCTATTCAGATAAGTCCTGACGAACCTATCCTAACAGTCACTGCATCAGAGGTCAGATCAGTCTTCCTTTGTGTGAATCCAAGGAAAGTTATAGAACCACACAGAGTTCCAGGCCGTGAACTCAGAGTATGCGCAGATCAACTGGCAGAGGTCTTCTCAGACATCTTCAACTTCTCCCTGCAGCAGGCCACTGTCCCTGCCTGTTTCAAGAGGGCCAACATCATCCCAGTGCCTAAGAAGGCTCATGCAGCATGTCTCAATGACTACTGCCTAGTAGCCCTAATTTTGGTGGTCATGAAGTGCTGTGAAAGGCTGGTCATGGCATTAATCAACTCCAGGCTCCCCACTACTCCTGACCCACTCCAATTTGCCTATCGGACCAATATGTCCATGTCAGATACCATATCACTTGCCCTTCACTCGTCCCCAGAATATCTTGACATCAAGAACAACTGTGTAGGAATCCTACTTATTGACCATAGTTCAGCCTTCAACACTATTATCCCCTCGAGACTGATTACTAAACTTAGTGATCTCAGACTAAGCCCCACTCTCTGCAATTGAATCCTCAGTTTCCTGACCCACAGGTCACAATCAGTGAAGATTGGGGACAATATTTCATCCTCACTAACACTGAATACTGGAGCCTCCCAAGGGTATGTACTCAGCCCGCTACTGTACTCACTGTATACCATGACTGTGACGCCAAATATAAGATCAATGCAATTTATAAGTTTGTGGATGACACCACCATAGTCGGTCAAATCTCAGATGGCGACGAAACAGACTACAGATGGGAGGTGGAAGACTGGGAAAAATGATGTACTGAGAACAACCTAGCTCTCAATGCCGGCAAAACCAAGGAACTCATTATTAACTTTCGGCAGGATGTTACTCATGGCCCCTTACACATTAACAGCACAGAGGTGGAATGAGTGGGGAGTGTCAAGCTCCTGGAAGTGGTCATCCACAACAAACTTTCTTGGACTCTTCATATGGACGCACTGGTTACAAAAGCCCTACAACATCTCTTCTTCCTCAGGCAGCTGAGGAAATTTGGCATGACAGCAAATACTTTTGCCTACCCTTGCATTCTGTCTAGATGTATCACTACTTGGTATGGTAACTATACCATTCAAGATCGGAGAGTGGTGAACTTGGCCCAGGCAATCACAAAGGCCAAGTTCCCTTCTGTAGAATCCATCTACCAGGCCCGCTGTCAAGGAAAGGCTGCCAGCCTTCTCAAAGATCCATCCCACCCTAGCAAAACTTTCCTACTACCTCTACCATCGGGAAGAAGGTACAGAAGCCTGGACACATGCACCAGCCCGTTTCGAAACAGTTTCTACCCTACTGCTGTTAGAATATTGAATGGATTCACAATCTCTAAGCATTTGCCTATACCTTTCTTTTGGTTTTTGCCGCTGTTTACCTAGTATTTACTTAGCTATGCTATTTAACTATGTGATCTGCCTGTCTTGCTCTCAAGACAAAGCTTTTCACTGTGCTTCAGTACATGTGGCAATAAATTCAATTCAATTCAACTTCTTCACCCAGAGATTTATAAATCTTTAGAATTCCTTACCTAGTGACATAGTGGATACTATTCCAGTAAACGTTTTTAAAGCTAAGGTAGATATTTTTTGGACGATAAAGAAATAATGAGATACAGTAAAAGCACGGTTAAATGGAGCTTCTTTTATGAAAAGATCAGTCATGATCTTATTGAATGGTGGAGGAGGCCCAAGTGGCCAGACGGCCGACTCCTGTTCCTAGTTCTTATGTTCTTATGTTCTTCTGTTAACCCCATTACCTTCCCAGGCACTTCATCTCTAATGTTATTTTTAGTATTTATTTCATCCTTCCTTTTTGTCCCTTAATTATTTACTGCTTTTAGAATGGTATTAATGTCTTTTACCATGAAGATTGAAGCAAAATATCTGTTCAATTCCTCTGCCATTTCCTAGATTCCCATTATTATTTCCACAGGCTCATTCTCTATGGGGCCTATGCTCACACTGGCCTGTCTTCCTTATATATATATATATTTTTAAAAATTATTATATGATCATCTTAAAACTGCTTTCAACTTTAGCCTCAAATTTTATCTTCTCCCTTTCCTTTGGCTGTCTTTTGTAGGGTCTGAAAACTTTTCCCAAACCTCCAGCTTACAGCCGCTCTAAGTCACATTATTCATTTTTCTTTCAATCTCATGCTGTCATTAAAATTCTTTTTTAAACTGTGGTTGGCTTACCTCCTTCTTATAATCCTTCTTCTTCACTGGAGTATATCGTTACTGAACAAATGCTCTCCACTCTCCTCAAAAGTGCAGTAAATAGCATATTCCCCAGTTTTAAAAATTGAAATAAAATTAAGCAACCTGTTTAAAAGCAAGACATCATAATGAAGGACAAAGTTATAGGAAAATAAAAAAAATCTAATACCAGAGGACAATAATACATTTACATAAGAGGAGTGGGGTAGGATGGGAAATCATATTAAATGTCTGAGAAATGTATGATAAATTGGAAATGCTGAGGGAACTGCAAAGATTCTGGCACAGTGGTTGAATTTTTGTCAGTTGATCATCCTCCCAAGGGAACAAGAAGTGATAAGTAGATTGGTTTCAAAAAGAGTAGTGGGTGTCCACAGGGATATAAGAATGGAAGATTGCAGAGGTAGGGAGAAATAAAACCTTCATAATATATCAACTGTTTCAAATTAAGGAAGGAGTGGTCCATAATCTTTGTAATTGTATTCATCAACTAAAACTCTAGATATTAATTTTGGGCTACCTCACACAGAAAACTTTTAAGCTCAGGCACACCAAGGACTAGAAACCATGAGACAGCAGTCCTCCTTTGCCATTTGATTGTGTTTTTTTTCTCTGACAAAAAAAGTAACAATGGGGAGAATGTTTTAACAATGTCTAGGTAGAAAGCTGTCACTGAAATCAAGACAATAAAAATCAGACCATTTCTATAATGATTGGCGATTCACAATATCAGTTTGACACTTGGGAGCAAGTTGAAAATTTGCAACTGTGGATTTGGCAAATTCAGATAAGCTTACCTTAATATGTAAAATTTTCATTGTCTTCTAAAGTACCAATAGTTTGATTTTCCTTAAGTTAAAAGGAGTGGGGCTTTAGCCAAGCATTCCAAATGTGGTCCTGTTGCTATAGATACAGTGCACTTCTCTTAAAGCTATTCCTTTCAAAAACACAATTTCTCCAACTGTTTCACATTATATATGAAAAATTCAAAAATCTTGCAAATAATTACTGTCCAAACATCTTACCATCCCTGCTCAGGGAAGAATTTTGTTTCATGTAGCAACAAAGAGAATCTAATACACCCATTGACAAGGATATAAGAACTGGAATGATAGGTTTCATTTGTAATCAGAAAAATTAATTTGAAACCAACAATATTAAAACAATGGTTATTAAAATTGGATTGTAGTGTATTTATTAAAGATACTTTCATAAATTTAGATGCATCTGAAAGTCACTTTCTGTAACAGTGCACAAATCCATTAAAGTACTGCAAAATTGCTTTACCCTAATAGGTTTAATGTGCAAATACATAACATGCAAATGACCGATGATACAGTATTTGATAAATTGTTTTCTGTGAGCTACTTAATACACAGAATGATTTTATGATTCTTTTCAGTAGGTTTTGTTGTACATTGAAGGGAAAGCATGGGTGACGATACACTTTGCATTTTAACTACAGGACATAAAAAGCTATTTATATATTCCCTTTATTTTCTTTGAAATCCCAGATTGCAGTCATTACAATGTACATTGGCTTGCAAATTGTTTATAATTGAAACTAAAGGATAATTTGCTTTCAAAACAGTTTTTAATAGAAAAGTGTGAGGTTTTAGCCAATGACTGTTGAATGCTTCTTTCAAAAATCATTCTAAATGCTTCTTTCATTCTAAAAATGTTTTCATGAGATGAGGATAATACAGATGAAACAAGCTTATATTACCCTAACTGCCTTTGAGAAGATGGTGCTGAGTTGCCTTTTTGAGCTGCTACAGACGATGTGGTGTAGGTACCTGTGCCCTGCAGCAGATTCAGAGGAGATTCGTGAGAATTATCCCAGGAATCAAAGGCTTAACATAGGAGGAGTGTTTGAGGACTCTGGGACTATACACAATGGAGTTTAGAAAGATGAGGGAGATCTGATTTAAACTTACAGAACACTGAATGGCCTAGACAGAGTGGATGTTGGGAAGATGTTTCCATTGGTAGGAGAGACTAGGACCTGAGAGCACAACCTTTGAGTAAAATGAAGACCCTTTAGAGTGGAGATAAGGATAAACTTCTTTCGCCAGAAAGCAGTGAATCTATGAAATGCATTGCCACAGAAGACTGTAGAGGCCAGGTCATTGAGAATATTTAAAACAGAGATGGATATGTTTTTGAGTGCCAAGAGAAGCAAAGGTTATAGGGAGAAAGCAGGAAAATTGGGTTGAAAACCCTATCAGTCATGATCGAATGGCAGTGCAGACTCGATGGGCTGAATCGCATAATTTCTGCTCCTAAGTCTTATGGTCTTATGGTCCTGTAGTATACAGACAGCTGCGTTAAAATGGGTGTTCTAGAATTATGATCTAACAACATGAAGAAATTGTAATATAGTTCCAGATTAAGATGGTGTGTGATATTGAAAGAACCTTGCAACTGGTGCCCTTGTATTTTTTGGTGGTAAAGGTCACTGGTTTGACAAATGTTCTCAAAAGATCTCTGGTGAGCTGCTGCAGTCAATCTTGTCCATCTCTGATTATTCCCTTCCCTTCCTTGTCTTCATTGTTTCTGTTTATGAAAATAAGTTATCCACTGATATCTAATGCAAGCCCACTAATTCTCAATTACCTTCGCTACATGTCTTCACACTGCTTCCTGCAAGATGTCTGTTCCATTCTTCTTGTTTCTCTGACTCCATTGCATCTGTTCTGTTGATGCCACCTCCCACTGGGTTGTCTCTAACATGATCTCCTTTTTCCTCAATGAAGAAATCCCCTCCATTGTGGTTCAGAGGACCTTCAGTTATGTCTGACACACATCATGCACTGTTGTCCTTACTCCTTTCCCTTACTTCCCAGAACAATGATTGCATTCCCATTGTCCTCACTTTCCACCCTACTAGTCTCTGATTCAAAGGATTATCCCCTCTCACTTCTGCCAAGTCCAGTTGCTTGCCATTTTAATAGCATATCTTGCTGTCATGCTAACATTTCTGTCCTGAGTCTGCTGTGATTTTCCAAGGAAGAATGCCTCATTTTCCATTTAGGCACTTTACAGCCTTGAGGTGTCAATATTGAATTTAACAACATCAGAAACTGCAGTATGCCTGTGTGCCCATCTTTCATCCATTCTCCTTCCACACTACTAGAAAGCCTTGCCTTATTTGTGTCTTGTTCACTTTGTACTTAGAAGAGGGGGATAATTCTCTTTCATACCTTAATTTATGCTCTGATTACATCTCTCTTTTTTCTCACCATTAACAACCCTTCTGCCTCTGTCAAAAGCATTTTAAAATAACAATTTCCTACAACAATCCAATTCTGATTAACAGATGCCAGACTAAAAGTATTAACTCTACTCTCTCCCCATAGATGCTGACAGACCCATTGAGTTTCACCAGCAATTTCTGTTTTTGTTTCAGATTTTCCAAAAGTTCAGCTCCAATGAAGCATCATACTGCACTCAAAAAATTAACTCTATTTCTCTCTCTACGATGCTGCCAGAACTGCTGAGTTTCTTCAACATTCCCTGTGTTTGTTTCAGATTTCCAGTATCTTGAAGTATTTTGCCTTTAATCAAGCACAGCATGACAGGTTAGCCCCACAAACAGTTTATGATTTTTCCATCGGGGAATGTGTGTACTAAATAAACTCTAAGTCTACAGTAGTATTATACAGAATTGCAACAGTACATTATCAGATATTTTTGAGCTTTTAAGAAGTTTTTTTAAATGGTAACCAAGTAATGTCTTTTTGTATATTTATGAGAGTTCCAAAAACTTCTAGAAGGTATTATAGAATTTTGTTTACACTGGGGGATGTGGCTGGAGGGATTTAAGAAGTTGAGGGAGTAGAACTTGAAGGGGAGACATGGGATAGTGGAATTATGGTAGGGGGGGCCTCAAACTTTCTTTTCAATGTGGGTCAATGTCTCAGTGACAGAGGAGGTGACAGGTCATGTCATTTCTGCCAGATGGAATCTGCATAGGTAGGCACTTTCAGGGAGGACGGAAGCCTTAACACCAAATTTCCATCTTAAAGACCTACTATATCCATCGGCTCCTTGTTATCTTTACACATAACAAGGTTCTAAGGTGGATAATGTTAAAGACATATATAGCTAAGTTCTTAACTTGCAATGTATTTCTGTATGTGTTCTTGTATTTTCAATAAGTGTCAGCCATGTCACCTATGTACCCTGAGAAGCACTTTTTTTGGATCCCCTACTATTACGTGGTGAAGGGAAGCTCCTGGTTGGCAGCACTTGACCTAGTGCATGGCTGGACTTTAAAAAGATGCACATCAATCTGGGGGTGTTGGTGAGGAATGAATGGTTCCAACTCTGGAGAGAGGGAAGATAGGATGAGCTGATCGGCAAAAAGCTGCAGGGCATAGCTGATGATGTGACCTTTGGACAATAGAGTGAGAAATCCTGGTAGAGACTTTAGAGTTGAAACCCTCCATAAAACTCGCCAAAATTGACTGTCAGCCAATTTCTGGTAAAATTCAGCCCAATAAATTTGCCAAACGCAAAATTTATTAAAATATATTTACTCTGATCATACTATGAATTTCTAAATATGTTTACATTTTCTGAATAATACATTGCAGCATTTTCTCCAAAGTGTAGAATTATAGAATTGGTACAGAAATTTAAGAAAGTTATTTAGTCGAATGGGTCTACACAGACCTTTGAATAAACAAATAATATCACTCCCCTGCCTTCTTCCTGCACATTCTTCCTTTACAGATAGTAATCTAATTGTCTTTTGAATTTTATGATTGACTCTGCATCCAACATGCTATTGGATAGAACATTTCCAAATCTTAATAACTTGCTGCATGAAAAAGTTTCTCCAGATGTTTGCATTGTTTCGTTTGCCAATTATCTTAAATCTCAACCTTCTCATTCATGTCCTTGCCCACCCTCCTGTGGGAGCAGGAACCCAAGACTGCCGTCAAGTTAAATGACCTCCATATTTGTGTTTTCTCTTTTGCTTCTTTCTTGTATAGCAGCATTGTTTCTGATATTTTTCAAACCACTGGGGCCATTTTAAAATATATAAGGAATTTTGGAAAAGCATGTGCAGGGAATTGTGCATCCCAGTAGAGAATAAAATGCATTTTATCTCACTGACCTTTCCTATACTGAAAGTTGCAAGTATCACTTATTTCAGACAGGAAGGCATTGTATTCTAGCATTGTTTCCAATATCAGACAGTTACATAACATTAGGATATATAACATTTTGGTATGAAGGCAGGTGTTATGCCTTCAGTCACTCTCTGTTATGTCTTCAATCAGGCAGCTATGTTTCTGTAACAAAAACAGGAATTTCTGGAGACACTCAGCAGGACTGGGAACATCTGTAGAGAGAAAGCAGAGTTAACATTTTGAGTACAATGACCCTTCTTCAGAACACTTTGTTTCAGATTTTCACCTGCATATTTTAGTTTTATGATAACTATGTTTATGTAATGCAAAGTATCAACAGTAAGCACAAAACCCAGATTACATATTTATTATTCAAGACTAGCAGATGTATGGAAGAACCAACACAGCAAGCTGTTATCCTAGCCACACACTTCCTGACTTGGAACTATATCACCATCCTTTTCCAATCGTTGGTCAAGATCCTGGACATCCCTTTTAAATGGCATGATGGTTTCCCTATATCCCAAGGACTGCAGTGGTTCAAGAACACAGCTCCTTGACACATATTCCAGGGTAATTAATGATGGGCAGTAAAAACTGGTGCAACCAGCAATATGCATATACCATGAATAAATAAAACAACTCTTCTCTCCCAGCCATGCTATTGGGAACTGTGGCTAATTTCAGGAATACATCAGAGTTGGTGAAGCTCTCTGGAGTCATTACGTAGGCCATCTCCTCCTACCAGCAGACATCCTATGCCCCTCTAAAACCCTGTCACTATCCCTTGCTGATGTTGAAGGAGGAGAATTACTTCATGAATTTTCTGGGAAGATAAAGCCTCCTACTTCTGAGTATTCCTCTCAGCCCTCCCACTCCAGCAGTTTGATCTGTTTTGATACCTTTCCTCATTTTCTCTGTCACAATGTTATTCAAGAAGGCTGCAAACTACAGTACCATATCTGGAACCAATTGGTTTGAGGGGAATCCTTGAAATCGGCCACAAGTCTTTCAGCACATGTCGCCCTGTTTCTTGTGGGTTTTATGAACTAGAACACTAGCATCAAACCTGTAAGTACTTGATGATTCCTTTTTAGTAACACTGGTGGGACATCCATCCTGCTGCTGAACACATGTACAAGGTCACCAGGGGGCATCAGCTGGAGAACTGACTTCCAAAACAGGAGCAATGCCATCGAATCAGCATTACATGCTGATAATGTCACAATCTGCACATTGCTGGAGAATGTTCTCTGCACGTGCACTAACCTTTTCACCAAAATGCATCTTGCATTTTCCAAGACAGCACTGATGGCACTGAGAAATAGGTGCTAAGGTTTCAAATCTTGTAACCATCCTCTTTTGGTTGCAGCTGTGAAAATTTTAAAGTAAAACATTGACTTATTGATTCAAGTTTTAGACAATAAAGCTCTGGTTAAATTGAACTCAGGTGAACATACAATTTCCTTTTAAAAGGTTCAGACATGAAATAAAGAAATTAGACCAGACTTACACAATTTGACACATAAAATTGAAGTAAAATAACTAAAATAAAAATGCATTAAATCAAAGCAGGGTAATTCTGGCTTTCAGAACATAGACATTGAACAGGAGGTTATGGATGAACTGTCAGTTACACACCCTAATCAATTTTCATTTCGATGTAAGTCTTTGGTAATGAAAATCAGTCAGGATATAAAATAGGTGGCTCATTTTCAGTGTCAGTTTGCCCACTACACCAAAAGTGAAAATGGCCCAATTATCTTCTTAAATTGTGAAATTTGTTTAATTAAATGAACATAGAACATAGAACAGTACAGCATAGAACAGGCCCTTCGGCCCACGATGTTGTGCCGTCCATTGATCCTCATGTGTGCACCTTCAAATTTCTGTAACCATATGCATGTCCAGCAGTCTCTTAAATGTCCCCAATGACCTTGCTTCCACAACTGCTGCTGGCAACACATTCCATGCTCTCACAAATTTCGGTGTAAAGAACCCACCTCTGACATCCCCTCTACACTTTCCTCTAACCAGCTTAAAACTATGACCCCTCGTGATAGCCATTTCTGACCTGAGAAATAGTCTCTGGCTATCGACTCTATCTGTGCCTCTCATTATCTTGTATACCTCAATTAGGTCCCCTCTCCTCCTCCTTTTCTCCAATGAAAAAAGTCCGAACTCAGTCAACCTCTCTTCATAAGATAAGCCCTCCAGTCCAGGCAGCATCCTGGTAAATCTCCTCTGAACCCTCTCCAAAGCATCCACATCTTTCCTATAATAGGGCGAACAGAAACTGGATGCAGTATTCCAAGTGCGATTTAACCAAAGTTTTATAGACAACAAGATCTCACGACTCTTAAACTCAATCCCCCTGTTAATGAAAGCCAAAACACCATATGCTTTCTTAACACTTGGGTGGCCATTTTAAGGATCTATGTACCTACACACCAAGATCCCTCTGTTCCTTCACACTGCCAAGAACACTATCCTTAATCCTGTACTCAGCTTTCAAATTTGACCCTCCAAAATGCATCACCTCGCATTTGTCCAGGTTGAACTCCATCTGCCACCTCTCAGCCCATCTCTGCATCCTGTCAAGGTCCCACTGCAGCCTACAACAGCCCTCTATACTGTAAAATACACCTCCAACCTTTGTGTCATCTGCAAACTTCTGACCCATCCTTCAATCCCTTCATCCAAGTCATTAATAAAAATTCCAAACAGAAGAGGCCCAAAGACAGAGCCCTGTGGAACACCACTCATCACAGACTTCCAGGCAGAATATTTTCCTTCTTCAAGGTTTGTGCGAAGATTTGTAGCTCGGGTGCTTGTTGTTGTGGTTCTGTTCGCCGAGCTGGAAGTTTTTGTTGCAAACGTTTCATCCCCTGGCTAGGCGACATCATCAGTGCTTTGGAGCCTCCTGCGAAGCGCTTCTTTGATGTTTCTTCCGGTATTTATAGTGGTCTGTCCTTGTCGCTTCCGGGTATCAGTTTCAGCCGTCCGCTGTAGTGGTTGGTATATTGGGTCCAGGTCGATGTGTTTGTTGATGGAGTTTGTGGATGAATGCCATGCCTCTAGGAATTCCCTGGCTGTTCTCTGTCTGGCTTGCCCTATGATAGTAGCGTTTTCCCAGTCGAATTCATGTTGCTTGTTGTCTGCGTGTGTGGCTACTAGGGATAGCTGGTCGTGTTGTTTCATGGCTAGTTGATGTTCATGTATGCGGATTGTTAGCTGTCTTCCTGTTTGTCCTATATAGTGTTTTGTGCAGTCCTTCTACTGCCTTATATTTTCCTTCTACTACCACTCACTGTCTTCTGTTGGCCAGCCAATTCTGTATCCAGACAGCTAAGTTCCCCTGTATCCCATTCCTCCTGACCTTCTGGATGAGCCTACCATGGGGAACCTTATCAAATGCCTTGTTGAAGTCCATATGCACCACATCCACGGCTTGACCTTCATAAACTTTTCTAGTCACATCCTCAAAGAACTCGATAAGGTTTGTGAGGCATGACCTGTCCCTCACAAAGCCATGTTGACTGCATTTAATCAAGCCATGCTCTTCCAGATGGTCATAAATCCTATCCCTCAGAATCCTTTCTAACACCTTGCAGATGACAGACGTGAGACTGCCTGATCTGTAATTGCCGGAGATTTCTCTATTTCCTTTCTTGAAGAGAGGAATTACATTTGCCTCTCTCCAGTCCTCAGGTATGACTCCAGTGGAGAGCGAGGATGCAAAGATCTTCGCAAGTGGCGAAGCAATTGCATTTCTCATTTCCCAAAGCAGCCGAGGACAAATTTGGTCCGGGCCTGGCGACTTGTCAATCTTAATGCTTGACAAAATTTTCAGCACATCAGCTTCCTCTATCTTTATCCATTCCAGCATGCACACCTGTTATTCAAAGGTTTCATTCACTACAAGGTTCATTTCTTTCGTAAAGACAGAAACAAAAGTCTCATTTAGGGCTTCCCCTACCTCCTCAGACTCCACACACAAGTTCCCTATGCTATCCCTGATTGGCCCTACTCTTTCTTTGACCATTCTCTTATTCCTCACATAAGTGTAAAATGCCTTTGTGGTCTCCCTAATCCGTTCTGCCAAGCCTTTCTCATGACCCCTCCTGGCTCTCCTCAGACCATTTTTGAGCTCCTTCCTAGCCTGCCTGTAATCCTCTAGAGCTGACCTTGACCCTAGCTTCCTCCACCTTATGTAAGCTACCTTTTTCCTTTTGACGAGAAGCTCCACCGCTCTGATCATCCAAGGTTCTTTTATCTTGCCCCTTCTTGCCTGTCTCAGAGGGACATATTTATTCATCACTCACAACAACTGTTCCTGAAACAGTCTCCACATGTCTATAGTGCCTTTACCACAGAACAATTGCTCCCAGTCCATACTTCCTCACTCATGTCTAATCGCATCATAGTTTCCTCTTCCCCAATTAAATACCCTCCCATTTTGCCTAATCCTCTCCTTCTCCATAGCTATGTAGAATGTGAGGCAGTTGTGGTCACTGTCATCAAAATGTTCTCCCACCACAAGATCTGATACCTGCCCTAGCTTGTTTCCATGCACCAAGTCTAGACTGGCCTCTCCCCTCGTCGGCCTGTCAACGTACTGAGTTACAAAACCCTCCGGAACACACTTTACAAAAGCAGCTCCATTCAAATCTTCTGCTCGAAGGAGGTTCCAATCAATATTGGGAAAGTTAAAGTCACCCATTATAACAACCCCACTACTTCCACACTTTTCCAAAATCCGTCGACCTATGCTTTCTTCAATCTCCCTGCTGCTATTGAGGGGCCTGTAATAAACCCCTAATGAGGTGACTGCTCCCTTGCTGTTCCTAATTTCCACCCATACTGACTCGGTAGGCAGATCTTCCTCGACAATGGAAGCTTCTGTAGCTGTGATACCCTCTCTGATCAGTAGTGCTACACCCCCTCCTCTTTCCCCCCCCCCCCATTCTTTTTAAATGCTCTTAACCCTGGAACATCCAGCAACCATTCCTGCCCCTGAGAAACCCATGTCTCTGTTATGGCCACAACATCATAGCACCAGGTACCGATCCATGCTCTAAGTTCATCACTTTTATTCCTGATACTCCTTGCGTTAAAGCAAACACACTTTAACTGATCCCTTGCTTCCTTCCCAGGAAATTCCTTCCCACTAGCTGGTCTACCTCTTGCTGTTGCCTTATCTGCATCAACTCTCACCTCCGGTATACAGCTCAGGTTCCCACCCCCCTTCCATATTAGTTTAAGTGAAGGCATTTAATTTGAAACTACTAGATAATCTGGTTCATTAATTGTCTTGCTTGATAAATCAACTTTCAGCAGTTTCTAACATGATCGAGATATATATTTGATGACTGACCAAAGGAAGTTACTGCTATCTGCCCATTGTTCCATAGATATGCCTGAGCTATTTTGGGATTGGAGCATCATTAATAAAGCCTTGGCAAGATACATATCCAATGCAAATCATAGGGTTCTGATTTACAATGCAGACAGGAATCAAGCTCTCAAAACACATCATAAGAATATCCCTTCTGAGATTTTACAGCTGTAATGCCAGCATCAAAGGGGTGAAAAGCATTTCAATGCCATTTTTGGGAAATCATATCACATACCATTCTATCAAGCAGGCCAATTTAAAACTGGACACATTCAGTTACTTTTCATGTCAGATGCAGCTAAGGTTTCAATAATGTGTGTGAAGTTTACAGATTTGTGTGCATTTTAGCATTCTAAAGTGAATACAAGTGATCACATTTTATAAGAAGGTGTAATACAAAGGCAGCATTATGTTTAGATAGGGGAATTCCATTTATTCATCCTACTGTCACTGAGGGTAGCATTCAGATGAAGTCAGTGGAAGTGAAAAGGAAACATCCACTGTCAATACCAGTCCAGGCCATGTAATCCAAGATCCAAACAGGCTTTAATGCAAGATAGAGGCATTTTTGTTTATTTGACATAACTTCTCTTAAGTCCAATGTCATCATATCTCTTATGATGTGGCTCCCAACATAATTTTGATACATTCATTCCCACCAATCCCTCATATTGGTATTAGTTAAACAACTGATAGGAGTGAGGAAGAATATCTACATGATGACTTAGATAGAATATATGCCAAACCTTGATTAAATAGAACAATTTTCAATTGCTATTTACATCATGCTTGAGATATATGATGGCCTCTTGTGAGACATCAAACTCGAATAAAGTTTTAATTCACATTGCTACTTTAGCTATGTTATTAATAACCATTGAAGCCCTATTTACATGCAAGACATGGCAGACAACTCTGATGAGCACTGGAAAACCAGATGTTCCTCCCTCAAACAGACATTTACATCTCATTGGTGATGTCAGTTACCCTTTCTGATATTGTACTAAACAACATGAACGCACAAACTGTTCTTTTGGTCATTATCTTTCTTATACAACTGTTTTGAATAATTGAAGTGTGTTTATCAACATCCAATTTATCCTTGAGCCTCTGACTTATTTGGTTTGAAAGCCTGTGATTTGAGGATATATTTTCAGGCACAGTTTGTTGCCACTTTGGAATCCTGTGGATCTTTGATTTCACAGATGCTCTTTGCGGATAAGGTCCTCTATCAATTATGTCACTGCAGAAGAGTTGTTCCCTTTCAAAGATCTTTCATTTCATCAAATAATGCCAGAAACGATAGTTGTATTTTTGAAAGAATGAAGAATTTTGCAGAATTTTATACTGTATTATGGTAAACTCTCATGCAATCCTTCCATCCCTGCAGGATATCATAAATTTTAATGTTTAGTCATGGATAGTAAAGCTGACCAAGCTGTCTTCACACTATTTCTATGAAACAACTAAATTGTTGACGTCAACAGTACACCACTAACTCATGATGATTGTGGTGTCAAACACGTCTAATGGTCAGATTTAGCAGATTCTTCTGTTGTTGGGAGACAATTTAATAATTTCTCCAAACCTGTGAAATCAGTAGTATCTTTTGATCTCTCAGTCATGAAAAGTTATGATACTTTAAACTAATTAGACTAATTACGTTAATTAGGTTTAAATTAATTAGAAGGGGTGATTGTTCTGGAGGGAGGTTATGTAGGCTCATGTAGCAAAAGAATATCACAGCATTGTGGGGCAATTATTCTGACAAAAATACTCAAAGAGAGACAGGACTAAAACATGGGAAAATGTGGGGTTACATAGAAAAAAATAGAAGAGCTTCATATTACTTAACTGAGCAAAGACTGAAGAAAGCTACAGCATGAAAGTACTTAGGGGTCCTTGTGCATGAATCACAAAATGCTAACATCCAAATTCAGCAGGCATTAGGGAAGCCAAACGTACCGTTGGACTTTATTTCAAAGGTAATGGAGCATAACTATAGGGAAGTCATGTGAAAACTGTGCAACACACTCATCAGTTCACTCTTGAATTACAGTGAACAATTTTGATCCTCTTATCTTAGCAAAGACATACTGCCATTGGAGGTAGTCCAGATAAGCTTCACTCAATTGATTCTGGGTCTAGAGGGATATTCTTCTGAGCAGAGAATGAGTAGTTTGGACTTGTACTCTTTGGCGTTTAGAAGAATGTGAGGAGATTGCACTGAAACAATAACATTTTTAAGGGATGGGGGGGGGGGGGGGGGTTGGTTACAGAATAGATGTAGCAAATTTACCTCCCTTGTGGGCCACTCTAGCACCAGATGGCGCAATCTCAGAGTAAGATTTTCAGACAGAAATAAAAATTTGTTTACTCTCTGAGTGCTGCAACTTTTAACTGAGATCCAGATGT
The DNA here is from genome assembly GCF_020745735.1 of Hemiscyllium ocellatum. NCBI lineage: Eukaryota > Metazoa > Chordata > Chondrichthyes > Orectolobiformes > Hemiscylliidae > Hemiscyllium > Hemiscyllium ocellatum. The sequence goes on along the minus strand of NC_083407.1, from coordinate 44,408,343 downwards.
TGAGGTGAGTCCATTAAGGTGCACTGTTACATGTTGATGAACTTAATAACTGCATATCTTCCCTCATTACTGTGTAATGTTCTATCTTACTACTTGAACAAGCAAGCATCTTGACATGGACCTGGTCACATAGTGACTGAGTAGTATTATCACTGAACTAATAATTCCAGGCCAATTTTCTCGGGCTATATGCTCGAACTCCACCATGATGGATGCTGAAATTGGAATTTAATTTTTAAATATTGGAAGAAGGAGCTGGCCTAATTATCGAGCATCTAACCATTGCTGATTTTCGCAGTCATCTTTGGGGAAAGAAATTTACTGCCATTACCTAATTTGATTTACGTGTGATTCCAGACCCACAGCAATGTTTGAAAAAACTTAATTGGGCATGAATATCTCAGGGCATGATCCATGGGTACCAACCACGTACACTGCATGACCACTAACAGAATCCTGATGATACATCTCCAATCCTCTTCCAGTATGTAACTGTATTTCAATGCTGCAGCTTAGGCAGTGGCAAGTGAGCCCAGAGTGAGCCCTTACTTACTTTTCTGGGGCAAGCATGGGACTTGGTATTGGAATTGAGAGCTGCTATGTTGGCGGAGGTGACATCGGCAAGGTAGGCCCAGAGGCAAAAGATAATACCTGAAGATTAGTGACTTCGCCATTTGATGTAGCGATGAAGGTGGTGGCAGAAGGGTATCATGGAGGCATGGACACCCAATGGCGAGAGCTGTGACTCTGATGTTAGCAGGTTGAGTGCAGGCAGTGATGGCAAAGCGATGGCAAAGGAGAATTTGGCTAGCAGCAAAGACTGGCACCTGAAGATTGGCAACTTCAATGTTGGTTGGATCTGGTGTAGACAGTGACAAGGCAGTGAAGGGGCTATGGCAGCGCGGGTCTTGGTGAAAAGCAGCTGGGCCAAGACTGATAGATTCTGTTTAAGCTATACTTATCTAAATGTTTTCTTATTCTTAAACCATTCAAAGTGGTGCCAGATCATGCTGAGAGTGGAAAAACCTTTTTGCTGTATTTTACTTTTCTCTTATTGCAAAATGCACATGACAATAAAAATCATTCAATCATTCAATGGTAACTATCATTATAATGCTGCAGCAAGGACTCTTCACTCAGAACCATGCACCAAGCTAATGGACTGGACAGGGCTGCATTGCTGGCTTAGAACTTACTTTGGGTTGCCTTGATGCTCACACCATCCTTGCCTTGTTCTTTAACCAGCCTTACAGTACTGCTGATTACCTCACTGTTCAATGTAGAGACAAACACAGGAAGCTTGGCGTAGCTGTCAGCATTCCTCAGTCAAGTCAAATGATATAGCCTTTAGTCAGCTGCTTCAGAACATTAAGTCAAGGGTACAAGGCCAGAGGCTTGGACACAGTTAATCCAATGTTCAATGCAATCAGTATCAGGATAGAACATAGAACATAGAACAATATAGCGCAGATGTTGCACCGACCTGTGAACTATTCTCAGCTCGTCCTCCTACAATATCCCATCATCATCCATATGCTTATCTAAGGATTGTTTAAATCTCCCTAATGTGGCTGAGTTGACTACATTAGCAGATAGGGCATTCCACGCCCTTACCACTCTCTGCGTAAAGAACCTTCCTCTGACATCTGTTAAATCTATCATCCCTCAACTTGTAGTTATGCCCTCTCGTACAAGCTGATGTCATCATCCGAGAACCATAGAGTCATAGAGACGTACAGCATGGAAACAGACCCTTCAGTCCAACCCACCCATGCCAACCAGATATCCCAACCCAATCTAGTCCCACCTGCCAGCATCCGGCCAATATCCATCCAAACCTTTCCTATTCATATACCCATCCAAATGTCTCTTAAATGCTGTAATTGTACCAGCCTTCACTACTTCCTCTGGCAGTCAAAGGAAAGGCTGGCAGGTATAGGGAATGCTGGATGACTAAACAAATTGAGGGTTTGGTTAAGAAAAAGAAGGAAGCATTTGTCAGGTATAGACAGGATAGATCGAATGAATCCTTAGAAGAGTGTATAAGCAGTGGGAGTATGCTTAAGCGGGAAATCAGGAGAACAAAAATGGGACATGAGATAGCTTTGGCAAATAGAATTAAGGAGAATCCAAAGGGTTTTTACAAATACATTGAGGATAAAAGGGTAACTAGGAAGAGAATAGGGTCCCTCAAAGATCAACAAGGCGGCTGTTGTGTGGAGCCACAGAAAATGGGGGAGATACTAAATGAGTATTTTGCATCAGTATTTACTGTGGAAATGTTTATGGAAGATATAGACTGTAGGGAAACAGATGGTGACACCTTGAAAAAATGTCCCTATTTTAGAGGAGGAAGTGCTGGATGTCTTGAAATGCATAAAGGTGGATAAATCCCCAGGACCTGATCAGGTGTACCCTAGTCCTCTGTGGAAAGTTAGGGAAGTGATTGCTGGGCCTCTTGCTGAGTTATTTGTATCATCAATAGTCACTGGTGAGGTGCCGGAAGACTGGAGTTTGGCTAACGTAGTGACACTGTTTTGGAAGGGTGACAAGGACAAGCCAGGGAACTATAGACCACTGAGCCTGACATCAGTGGTGGGCAAGTTGTTGGAGGGGATCCTGAGGGACAGGATGTACATGTATTTCGAAAGGCAAGGACTGATTACTGATAGTCAACATGGCTTTGGGTGTGGGAAATCAGTCTCATAAACTTGATTGAGTTTTTTGAAGAAATAACAAAGAGGATTGATGAGGGCAGAGCAGTAGATGTGATTTATATGGACTTCAGTAAGGCGTTTGACAAGGTTCCCCATAGGAGACTGGTTAGCAAAGTTAAATCTCATGGAATACAGGGAGAACTAGCCATTTGGATACAGAACTGGTTCAAAGGTAGAAGACAGAGGGTGGTGGTGGAGGGTTGTTTTTCAGACTGGAGGCCTGTGACCAGTGGAGTGCCGTAAGGAACAGTGCTGGGTCCACTAGTCTTCGTCATTTACATAAATGATTTGGATGGGAGCATAAGAGGTACAGTTAGTAAGTTTGCAGATGACACCATGGAGGTGTAGTGGACAGCGAAGAGGGTTACCTCAGATTACAACAGGATCTTGATCAGATGGGCTAATGGGCTGATAAGTGGCAGATGGAGTTTAATTCAGATAAATGCAAGGTGCTACATTTTGGGAAAGCAAATCTTAGCAGGACTTATACACTTAATGGTAAGGTCCGAGGGAGTGTTGTTGAACAAAGAGACCTTGGAGTGCAGGTTCATAACTCCTTGAAAGTGGAGTCGCAGGTAGATAGGATAGTGAAGAAGGTGTTTGGTATGCTTTCCTTTATCGGTCAGACAATTGAGTACAGGAGTTAGGAGGTCATGTTGTGGCTGTACAGGACATAGGTTAGTCCACTGTTGGAATATTGCATGCAATTCTGGTCTCCTTCTTATCGGAAAGATGTGAAACTTGAAAGGGTTCAGAAAAGATTTACAAGAATGTTGCCAGGGTTGGAGGATTGAGCTATAGGGAGAGGCTGAATAGGCTGGGGTTGTTTTCCCTGGAGCATTGGAGGCTGAGGGGTGACCTTATTATAGAGATTTATAAAATCATGAGGAGCATGGATACAATAAATAGACAAAGTCTTTTCCCTGGGGTCGGGGAGTCCAGAAGTAGAGGGCATAGGTTTATGGTGAGTGGGGAAAGATATAAAAGACACCTAAAGAGCAACTTTTTCATGCTGAGGGTGGTACATGCATGGAATTAGCTGCCAGAAGAAGTGGTGAAGACTGGTATAATTGCAGTTTAAAAGGCATTTGGATGTGTATATGATTGGGAAGGGTTTGGAGGGATTCGGGCTGGATGTTAGCAGGTGGGACTATATTGGTTTGGAATGTCTGGTCGGCATGGACGGGTTGTACCGATGGGTCTGTTTCTGTGATGTACATCTCTATGACTCTAAAGTCCCTTCACTCTGAGGCTATGCCCTCGGGTCCTGGTCTCTCCTCCTAGTTGAGTGTCAAGCTCCTGGGAGTGGTCATTCACAACAAGCTTTCTTGGACTTTTCATTTGGATGCTTTGGTTACAAAGGCCCAACAATGTCTCTTCTTCCTCAGGCAGCTGAGGAAATTTGGCATGATGGCAAATACCCTTGCCAACTTTTATAGATATGTCATCGAGAGCATCCTATCTGGATGTATCACTACCCGGTATAGTGACCATACCATTCAAAATCAGAGATGGTTACAGAGAGTGGTGAACTCACCCAGACAATCACAAAGGCCAACCTCCCATCTATAGAATCCATCTACCAGGCCCGCTGTCAAGGAAAGGCCACCAGCATTCTCAAAGTTCCATCCCACCCCGGGCAATGTTTTTCTACAACCTCTACCATTGGGGAGAAGGTACAGAAGCCTGAACACATGCACCAGCTGGTTTCGAAACAGTTTCTACCCTGCTGTTGTTAGAATACTGAATGGACTCACAAACTCTTAACATTCACCTGGACCTCTATTTTGTTTTTGCCGCTGTTTACCTATTATTTACTATCTATGCTACTTAACTTTGTGATCTGCCTGTATTTCTCACAAGACAAAACTTTTCACTGTGGCTCAGAACACGTGAAAATAAATTCAATTCATTTCAACTTAATTCAAACATCTTCTCCACATCCACTCAATCCAGGACTCTCAGTATTCTGTAATTTTTAATGAGATACCCCCTCATCCTTCTGAACTTCATCAAGTATAGACTCAGAGCCCACAGCCATGTTTTATATGACAAGCTTTTCTTCCCTGGGATCATTCTTGTAGACCTGCTCTGAACTCCATACAATCCCAGTGCATCCTTCCTTAACTGCTCGCAATATCCCAAATGTGATCTGATCAGAACTTTCTACAGCCTGAGCAGTACATGCCTGCTCTTGTATGCCAGCCCTCTTAAGACAAATGGTCCAGCAGCTTGCCGTCACCACGGGAATGCACACAGCTACCCCCGAGAGACAAGACCAGCAGCAAATGGACACTGATAACCTCGTAAACTGTTAAACTGGGGATAAGAGTTGCCATCATCAATGTGCGTAGCATCAAATCAGCTACACAATATGTTCCTATGATGGCCAACATTAAAGCCGACGTCTTGTTTTTGCAGGAGTGTGGGATACCGCACCTCAGCAGCTACAGGAGATGGTTGAGCTTATGGGCCCATGGGCTGTCAGTTTGTTTGGGGGACAACGATAGCCGCTCCTCCAGCCTGGGTATCCTGTTGCGAGGACACAACTTCACCATCTCTGAGGTTAAGGAGATGGTGGGCGGGCACCTCCTTGTCACTGATGTTATGTACAGGAATGCTCACCTGAGACTGATTAATGTGTACACCCCAGTGGGTAAGAGTGAATGGTTGGCCATCCTGCAGCTGCTCCCACTGTTGCTGGCTACGTCCAGGCCGGTTATTCTGGCCGAAGACTTCAACTGTATCATTGATGCAGATAGATGATCCGGCAGGCGGGACAGTAAACTGGACGCCATGTCCAGAGCCCTGATAGATAGGTAAAAGATGCCAAGCTGCGTGACCTCTTCAGCACCCTTGCAGACGGAGCGCAGCGTAGATACACCCGTTCATGGGTAGACGGGTCTATCCGCTCAAGGATAGATTACCTGTTTGTGTACCGAACACTCTCAGTCAGATCCATCGTCGTCAAGCCAGTGTTCTTCTCTGACCACTGCCTCCTGCTGGCCGACTGTCACCTACAGCAAGAGCAATGGGCTGGTAAGGGAATGTGGAAGCTGAACACAAAGCTGTTTACCCCAGGAAACATTGAGGAGCTCAAGAAGGACTACGCAGGTTGGAGAACCGTGAAGCCCCTCTTTGGGTCCCCAGTGGACTGGTGGGAAACAGTAAAAGGGAACATCAAGAGGTTCTTCATCTTCAAAAGTGTTCAGGAGGCGAGAGAGAGGCAGGGATAACTGTCCCAACTCCAGAAAAGTATGCAGAACCTGCTCCTGCTGCAGATGATGGGGGTCGATGTCACGGAGGACCTCAAGAAGGTGAAGGGCCAGCAAGCCTCGCTCTTTGTCTTGGAGGCCTCCAATATAATCTTCCAGTCCAGGGTCCGTTTGGTGGAGCAGGACGAGATGGGCTCACGTTTCTTCTTCCAGAAGGTGCACAAAGAGAGCTCCGTGCTCAGCAGCCTGAGGAAGAAGATGGCTTGATAACGTCATCTCAGGCTGACGTCATGAGGATCAGCAAATCCTTCTATGCCAGTCTGTATGATGCAAAGCCAACCGACAGCGCGGCCTCTCAGTCGTCCCTACCCTTTATCTCGGAGGTCTTAGACGACAGAACACGGGAGAGGCTGGACCAGCCGCTATCTCTGGATGAGCTGACCAAGGCCCTCAAGTCCTTCGAAAAGAATAAAACTCCCGGAAGTGATGGCTTACCAGTCGAGCTCTAATCTGCTCTGTGGGACTTGATTGGCCAGGACCTGCTGGAGTTGTATGTCAGTATGCTTCTGGCAGGTACCATGAGTGAATCTATGAGGAAAGGCATCATTACCCTCATCTACAAGCGGAAGGGGGAGAGAGAGGAACTCAGAAATTGGAGACCAATCTCACTGTTGAATGCGGATTACAAAATTCTGTCAAAGGTAATCGGCAACCGGGTCAGGTCTGCTTTCAGGTCAGTGATTCACCCTGACCAAACCTATGCTGTACCAGGCAGGAAGATCACTGAGAGTCTCACACTCCTCAGGGATACGATTGCCTACAGGCAGGACAGAGGGTTGGACACCTGCTTGATCAGCCTGGACCAGGAGAAAGCCTTCGACAGGATATCACACATATATATGAGAGATGTTCTCTCCAAAATGAGCTTTGGGGAGGGAATCTGCAATTGGATCAGACTGCTCTACACCAACATTATCAGTGCAGTCTCAATCAATGGGTGGGAATCAGATAGCTTCCCAGTCAGATCTTGAGTCAGGCAGGGCTGCCCTCTCTCCACTGCCTTGTTTTTGTGCTGCATAGAGCCACTTGCCAAGTCCATCAGGAAGGAAGCAAGCCTGAGAGGGGTGACTATTCCTGGCAGCGGGGCCCTGCAGGTTAAGGCCTCCCTATACATGGATGACGTCGCCGTTTTCTGCTCAGATCCACTGTCCGTGCACAGACTCATGCGCATATGTGACCAGTTCAAACGGGCCTCGGGGGCCAAGGTAAACCGAGGCGAGAGCGAGGCCATGCTCTTCGGGAACTGGGCTGACCAATCCTCGATCCCCTTCATCGTCAGGACCGACCACCTGAAGTGCTGGGTATTTGGTTCGGGGGGGCTGGGACGTGCGCCAAGTCTTGGGAGGAATGTATCAGCAAAGTGAGGCAGAAACTGGGCAGATGGAAGCTACGGTCGCTCTCCATCATGGGAAAAAACCTGGTCATCAGGTATGAGGCATTGTCATAGCTGTTATATGTGGCACAGGTCTGGCCTATTCCCAGAACCTGTGCCGCTGCAGTCACCCGGGCCATCTTCCAATTTATATGGAGATCAAAGATGGATCGGGTCCAAAGGGACTCGATATATAAAGATCTGGGCAACAGGGGAAAAAATACACCTAATGCCACCCTCACCCTGATGGGCACCTTTGTGCATGGCTGCATCAAGCTGTGCGTGGATCCCCGGTACGCAAACACCAAGTGTCACTAAGTACTGAGGTTCTACCTGTCCCCGATGTTGCGAAGGATGGGCCTGGCCTCGCTGCCGTGGAACGCTCTGAGTAGTTGGACCATTCCATATCACCTGTCCTTCGTGAAGAAGTTTATGAAGAAAAACACCTTTGACCACAGGTCCATCAGGAAGTGGTCAGCACATAGTATACTTGAGACCCTTCGGGAAAAGGAGAGGGCGGATCCTATCAAGCGGTTCCCTGAGCAGACTGTCAAAGTAATTTGGCAGAATGCCTTATCGCCAGAACTTTCCAACAAGCACCAAGACGTGGCTTGGCTGGTGGTGAGAAGGGCTCTGCTTGTGAGATCCTTTATGCACGCCCAGACTCTCAGCCGCACCGCACGCTGCCCTCGAAGCGGCTGCGGGGCGGACGAGACTGTCACACACCTCCTTTTGGAATGTGCCTATGCAGAAGAAGTCTGGAGGGGAATGCAATGGTGTTTGTCGAGGTTCGTCCTGGGCAGCGCCGTGACGCGGGACTCCGTGCTCTACAGTCTGTTCCCCGGGACGCACACCGAGACGAACATCAACTGTGCCTGGAGGATCATCAACTCAGTGAAGGATGCTCTCTGGGCGTCCGAAACCTGTTGATCTTCGAGCTGTGGAGTTGACCCCGACTGAGTGTTGCAGACTGGCACATTTCAAGGTTCAGGACTATGTGTTGAGGGATGCACTGAAGCTTGGGGCAGCTGCCGCCAAGGCATGGTGTGGAAAGACCACCGTGTAACATCTGCCTGCCTAAGAAGAAAAGGGGGCCCATGCAATCATTTGGGCTCTGCTGATGCCTCAGCTAAATATATGGACATACGATTGATAAATGTACAAATCTGTATATACAAATAATAAATTCTGATCTCTGTATGGAAATGTTTACATATGTAAGGCATGACCAACTGTATAGATCAACAAATTATTTTATGAATAAAGTATATTTTTGAAATAAAAAAAATTGCCTTCCTAGCTGCCAAATGAAACTGCAGGTTAAGGTTAAAAGTCCTGAACCAGGACTCCGTAGTCCCTTCGTACTCTAGATTTCTGAAGCCTATCACCAATTTTAAAATAAGAGAAAATGAGGACCTCAGATGCTGGACATCAGAGCTGAGAGTGTGGTGCTGGAAAAGCACAGCAGGTCAGGCAGTATCTGCTATGCTTTTCCAGCACCACACTCTCGACACTCAATGAGAAAAATAGTCTATGCCTTTATTCTTCCTCCAAAGTTCACGATCCCACACTTTCCCACATTATATCTCATACTTGACTTCTCTGCCCACTCTCCGAGCCTGTCCAAATCTTTTGCAGCCTCCCCACTTCCTTAGCACTACTTGCCCCTCCACCTAACTTTATATCATCAAGTATCACTGTTGTTAAGCTTAACAACAATGCCCTCAATTCATTTGTCCATATTGTTAATGTAGAACAATATCATGGAAATAGTTGTGGTCTCAACATGGACCCTTGCAGAACTCCACTCGTCACCACCTGCTTTCCTGAAAAAGAGCCTTTTCTTCCTACTCTCTGCTTCTTGCCAGTCAGCCTACGCATGCTAGTATCTTGCCCCTAACTCTGTGGACTCTTACCTTACTTAGCCGCTTCCTGTGCAGTATCTTGTCAAAGGCCTTCTGAAAATCTAAATAAATCACATCTACTAGCTCGCCTTTGTCTAACTTGCTTGTAACCTCCCCAAAGAATTCTAAAAGGTCTGTTGGGTATGACAAAGCCATGCTGACTCATCCCTACTTTCCATGCACTTCCAAATACTCTGCAATTTCATCCTTAAGAATGGACACTAAAATCTTACCAACTATAGGCTAACTGGTCTATAGTTTCCTATCTTCCATCTCACTGCCTTCTTAAACAGGAGTGTTACCTGCCCTGACTCTGAAAGTTAACCACCAATGTCTCCATAATCTCCTCAGCTATCCCCTTCAGAACTCTGGGGTGTAGCCAATCCACATAAGGAGTGGGGAGCCAAATGTCAGGCAGCCCACCACTCATCTTTACTCTTCCTGACCTATTGGGGGGTGTTTTTCTCCTAAAATGGCAGAGTGGCAGCTATTAGGGGAGGCAAGATTGATGCAACCTTTATTTGTACATTTGGAGGAACATCCTGAGTGAGTGAGTGATTAGCTGCAAATGTGTTGCTGGTCAAAGCACAGCAGGCCAGGCAGCATCTCAGGAATAGAGAATTCGACGTTTCGAGCATAAGCCTTTCATCAGGAATAATTCTGATGAATTATTCCTGATGAAGGGCTTATGCTCGAAACGTCGAATTCTGTATTCCTGAGATGCTGCCTGGCCTGCTGTGCTTTGACCAGCAACACATTTGCAGCTGTGATCTCCAGCATCTGCAGACCTAATTTTTTACTGAGTGAGTGATTAGCCAGTACAGAAGGCTGCAGGGTTAGCTGGGTTGGAATGGGTGACAGTAGGTGTTGAGACCATCACTATTTTGTTTTTATTTTTCCCATTTTTAATTTGGAACTGTGAGTTGTAGCTGAGAATTCAATGTTGAATTTTGAACTGCAGTTTACATTAAAAAGTAACACTGTAGGTTAATTATTGCTCTCAGGACACTGCAGACATTTTGGCACTGAGATATTTCTGTGCTCAGCACTGGTAAATGGTTGGATGATGTCTTGGTCAATGAAGGAAGAATTGGTTCTGGCTAACCAACCACAAAGAACGTTGAAAGAAAAGGCAGTAATGCATGAACTTTTTATTTAACTCATGCTGACTGGGTTTTGAGCAACAGGCAGTTTTGTGTTTTGAAAGCTTTTGGATGGTGCTGTTTAATTTAGCTCTTGTCCTGGTTTCACTCCAGTTGCTCTGGGTGCTCTGGTTTCCTTCCAAAGTCCAAAGATGTGTCAGTGAGATGAATTGGCCATGCTAAATTGCCCATAGTGTTCAGGGATGTGTAGATTATGTGTGTTAGTCAGTGGAAATGTAAAGTAATTGGATAAGGGAATGGGTTAATCTTCAGAGGGTTGGTGTGGACTTGTTGGGCCATATGACCTGTCTCCACCTCCTGCAGGGATTGTATGATTCTATGTGGAGGTGCAGGTGAATTTGCGACAGAAAAGGAAGGATCCATTTTGGCCTTGGAGGGAGGTGAGGGAGGTGGGGGGAGGTGTGGGCGCACATTTCGCACTTCTTGCGGATGCACGGGAAGGTGCCAGGAGTGGGGGTTGGGTAGGTGGGGATTGTGGACCTGACGATGGAGTCGTGGAGGGAGTGGTCTCTCCAGAACCCTTGCAGGGTTGGGGTGAGAAATATATCCCTGGTGGTGGGGTCTGTTTGGAGGTGGCGGAAATGATGGAGGATGATATGATATATCCAGAGGTTGGTGGGGTGGAAGGTGAGGACCAGTGGGGTTCTGTCCTGGTGGCAATTGGAGAGGCGGGGTTCAAGGGCGGAGGTGTGGGAAGTGGAGGTGATGCGGTGGAGAGCATCATCAACCACGTCGGAGGGGAAATTGCAGTCTTTGAAGAAGGAGGCCATTTGGGTAGTTCGGTAATGGAATTGGTCCTCCTGGGAGCAGATGCGGTGGAGGTGAAGGAATTGGGAATATGGGATAGCGTTTTACAGGGGGCAGGGGGGAGGAGGTGTAATCTAGGTAGCTGTGGGAGTCGGTCAGTTTGTAGTAAATGTCTATGTTGAGTTGGTTGCCTAAGATAGAAATGGAGAGGTCTGGGAAGGGGAGGGAGGAGTCTGAGACGGTCCAGATAAATTTGAGGTCGGGGTGGAAGATGTTAATAAAGTGGATGAACTGTCCAACCTTCTCATGGGAGCATGAGGTAGCGCCAATACAATCATCGATGTAGCGTAGGAAAAGGTGGGGTATGGTGCCAGTGTAGCTGCGGAAGATGGACTGTTCCACATATCCGACGAAGAGGCAGGTATAGCTGGGACACATGCAGAGGCTCATGGCAACTCCTTTGGTTTGGAGGAAGTGGGAGGAATGGAAGGAGAAGTTGCTAAGAGTGAGGACCAGTTCAGTCAGTCAATTCCTGATGAAGGGCTTATGCTCGAAACGTCGAATTCTCTATTCCTGAGATGCTGCCTGGCCTGCTGTGCTTTGACCAGCAACACATTTGCAGCAGTTCCACTGACACCCTCCTTCGACTGACTGAACTTGCGCCCACACCTCCCCCCTCACCTCCCTCCAAGGCCAAAATGGATCCTTCCATATCCGTCGCAAATTTACCTGCACCTCCACACACATCATTTACTGTATCCGCTGCACCCAATGTGGTCTCTTCTACATTGGGGAGACAGGCCGCCTACTTGCAGAACGTTTCAGGGAACACCTCTGGGACACCCGCACCAACCAACCCAACCGCCCCGTGGCTGAACACTTTAACTCGGCTTCCCATTCTGCCAAGGACATGCAGGTCCTTGGCCTCTTCCATCGCCAGACCCTGACCACACAATGCCTGGAGGAAGAGAGCCTCATCTTCCGCCTAGGAACCCTCCAACCACACGGGATGAGTGTAGATTTCTCCAGCTTCCTCATTTCCCCTCCCCCACCTTATCTCAGTCCCAACCCCCGATTCAGCACCGCCCTCTTGACCTGCAATCTTCTTCCCGACCTCTCCGCCCCCACCCCCTCTCCAGCCTATCACCCTCACCTCCTTCCACCTATCGTATGCCCAGCGCCCCTCCCCCAAATTCCTTCCCCCCTACCTTTTATCTCAGCCCTCTTGGCACACCAGGCTCATTCCTGAAGATGGGCTTATGCCCGAAACATCGATTCTCCTGCTCCTCAGATGCTGCCTGGCCTGCTGTGTTTTTCCAGCACCACATTTTTCAACTCTGGTCTCCAGCATCTGCAGCCCCCACTTTCTGCAACTTTGGATTCCAAGCAAGATATACAGTTTTACATGTATGTAGCACAATCGATCATTCAAGGATTTCATAAAGGCTTATATTCATTGTTGATTTGGTTATTAAACTGACAAAATATGTTGCTTTTATTTTCTTTTTTAATTTATCCCTTAACTGTGTCTGTCAGTACACAAGTGGGATTTTTGTTTAAAGATATGAATTAGATTGCTTTGTAGTTTATCCATATTCTGCTGAAGTTACACTCTTAGTAATAAATTGTTAATTTTTGTTTAAATTATCAACTTGGTGTCCAAGATTCGTTATTTGTAAGGTTTGGTTCAGAACAATTGAGCATTTTGAGAGTCATTGAATGTTTAAATCCAGTGATAATGTGGTTTCAATTGCTTTCCCTGTGTCATGACACAAGTAAGGGAAGATATTGCAGGCAGTAATAAGTGTGGTAGAACATGAGCTTGGTGGGAGGCGGTTTCATTGAAGGGAGGCATTGAAGAGAAAATGATAACCTTTATGCTCACAGAGTGGAGAAGGTGATTGACCTTCTTCTTACAATGCTGAGCATTCCTCCAGACAGCTGAGATTGCACTGACCCAGGTTATAGAGTCATACAGTGAAAAAGACCTTTGGCCCATCAACCACTAAAGGCACACTAATCCCACTAATCCCAGAAATCACACTAATTTCCTGCACTTGTCCCATATCCTTGAATGTTGCTATATTTCAACTGGTCATCCAATTTCTTTTTAAAGTGTACAGTTTCCTGTCTTCCCAGGCAGTTCCAGATTCCCATCACCCTATTAGTGAAAAGGTTTTTTTTATCTCAAATCCCCTCTGAATCTCCTGCCCCTTTCCTAAAATTATGCCCCTTCGTGATTGACACCTCAATCAAGGGGAATAGCTGCTCTCTATTCACCCTGTCATTACCCCTCATAATCTTATACACCTCAATCATGCCCTCTCTCAGTCCTCACTGCTCTAAAGAAAACAACTCAAGCTTATCTAATCTTCAATTTGATTTGATTTGATTTGATTTGATTTGATTTACTGTTGTCACATGTTCCTAAGTACAGTGAAATGATTTGTTTTGTGAGTAGTACAGCCAGATCATAACAAACAAGAGCATACAGATCACAGGGTGTTTAGACTGAATGGGGCATACAAGGCTATCATTTTACAGGAGGTGCACAAAGGCATGTTCAATATAAAATTGAATTAGAGAGGTCCAATCAGCAGTCTAATAACAGGAAGGAAGAAGCTTTTCCTGAACCTGTTGGTGCCTATATTCAAGCTTCTGTATCTTCTACCTGATGGAAGAGGTTGGAAGAGAGCATTATCGGACACAATAGGTCTTTGACGATGTTGGCAGCCTTTCTGAAGTAATAAGCGGTGTGGATGAAGTCAATGGATTGGAGATTGGGTCCCATGATGATCTGGGCTGTGCATGCGACCTTCTGAAGTTTCTTACAGCCCTAGATACAGCAGTTGGCTTACCAACTCGTTATGCTCCCAGACAGAATGCTTTATATGGTGCATCTATAAAAGTTGGTGAGGGTCCTTATGGACATGCTGAATTTCCTCATCCGCCCGAGGAAGAAAAGGCGTTGTTGTGCCTTCTTGACCATCATATCTACATGGGAGCTCCAGGACAGATTACAGGTTATCATAACTTTGAGGAACCTGACACTCTTGACCCTGTCTACCTCAGCTCTGTTGATATAGATAGGGCGTGCCCTCCTCTTTTCCTGAAGTCAATGATCAGTTCTTTTGTTTTGCTGACATTGAAGGAGAGATTGTTATCATTGCACCATGATACCAAGCACTCTGACTGCTTCCTGTTGTCTACCTCATCGTTGTTTGATATCCATCTTACCAACGGTGATGTTATCAGCAAACTTGTCAATGACACTTGTACGAAATTTGGTTACACAGTCGTGGGTATACAGAGAGTACAGTAGGGGGCTGAATATGCATCCTTGCAGGGCACCAGTGTTGAGGATTATCATGGAGGAAGTGCTGTTGTCTATCTTCACTGATTGTGGTGCTCAGGATCCAGTTTCAGAAGGCAGAAACGAGACCTAGGTCTTGGAGTTTTCAGATTAGTCTGGTAGGGATTATGGTTTTGAAGGCGGAGCTGCAGTCGATAAGTAGGAGCTTAACGTAGGTATTCTTATTATACAGATATTCCAGGAATAAGTGCAGGGCTAGGGAAATGACATCCACTGTGGACCTGTTACGTCAGTAGGCAAATGACAAGGGATTGAGGTAGGTTGGGAGGCTGGAGTTGATATGGGTCATGACTAACATCTCAAAGCACTTCATGATTGTGGAAGTTAGAGCCACTGAGCAGTAATTTTTAAGGCATGTTGCTTGTATTTTCTGTCGTACTGGGATGATGGTGGCCTTTTTGAAGGAGGGAATTTCAGATTGTAGCAAGGAGCCATTAAAAATGTCAGCAAATAATTCCCTCAGCTGGTTCCCACAGCCAGAGACTCCAGCTGGGTCAGTTGCTTTCCTCAAGAAGGCCAATTGACATCTGCAGCAGTGACAGAGGAGAATGATGCTTCTGGTCCTGTCGGGGCATTCTGCTCAAACTGAGCATAGAAAGCTTTGAGCTCAGGGAGGGATGTGTTTTTGCCTGGTATTTGTTCTGCTTCATTTTGTACCCTATTATGCCATGTAGGCTTTGCCACAGGAGGCGGATGGCTGTGTTGTTAGTTTGGGCCTCCATCTTGGTCCGGTACCACGTCTTGGCATCTCTAATGACCTTGAGGAGATCATCTCTGGATTTTCTGTATAGGTCTGGGTCATCCAACCTGAATGCTGCAAGCCTAGTCTTCTGTAGGTTTGTGGATTTCCTGGTTCATCCAAGATTTCCAGTTGGGGAGCAGATGGATTGGCTTCTTTGGCACGCAGCCCTCCACACACTTGCTAATGAAGTACATGATGGTGATGAAGTACTTGTCTAAGTTGTCCACTGACTTCATGAATATGGTCCAGTCCATTGATTCCAAGCAGTTCTTGAGAAGCTCTTCCGCTGCCTCAGACCAGTATAGTACTTCTTTCTCTGAAGGATCCCTTTGTTTTGACTGCTGTGTGTAAGCTGGGGGGGAGGAACACAGCATTGTAATCTGATTTTCCAAAGTGTGGATGTGGTATGGAGGAGCAGGCATCTTTGGTGGTTGTGTATGTTTGGTCTTCTGGTGAAGCAGGAGATGTTTTGGTAGTATTTTGGTAGTACTCTCTTGAAGTTGGACTGGTTGAAGTTGCTAGTCACAATGTAGAAAACTTACAGATATGTTACAGTGTCTCCAACCTTTGCTAAGGCTCCAAGACCCAGAGCTCCAGCTTTTGCAGCTGAGAGAACTTCCTGCACACGTGGTCATCTAGGACACTGGCATCATCCAGGACTCCCCAAATGACAGGGTACACATTGAGCTTCACTGTCCTCTCCTGACATGTCCTAAATTTACAATTAACACCCTAAACTAAATTATTAGACAAAGATTGCAAACAATCAGGGTGGAAAATATTCAGTAAAATATTCTAAAATTTCAAGGTTTTGAAACTTTTAAGATCTTAATTAATTAGGTACACTTAATTAGCTATATTAATCCTCACCCAACGGTAGATTTCCTTCTTTTTTTAGGTGTTAACCTCAGACATGGTGATTCACCTTTGCACCATATTATCCACCACACTAACCACCATACTATCCATCTTTTTTTCAACAGGACCTCTAGGTATTTGCCCGTAAAAGGAGGCACCAAATTTCCCTTCTCTGCCACATTCAGGATAAATATCAGAAAATGTGCAGCTCTGGACTAACTATGCAAACCAGCCACTTAAAGATGGCAATGTTACTAAGGACAGCAGTCCATTCCAGAATACTCTGGCAGTGTTGAATTGTTTTGTGTACAGTGAGTAACACAATGGAGCTAGAGTTAGGTAGGATGGACACCACAGGGGCAAGGTAGATAATTAATCAGGTAAGTTTGTTATGATATAGGAAAAGATCTCAGTGGGCATCAGAAACAGAAACTCTCATGAAACTCAACAAAACTGACACTTAGTCAAAGAGGTGTAAGAATCAGCCCGTTTTTGTTATTTATGCTGCTTCTTTTTAACTCCACAATTGCTACAATAACTTCTAACCTCAAAGGAATTAAAACATGATTTGCATTGGTCTATCATTTGATGTTTTCGCACTTTAAAAAGTCATCAGAGGCTGACAAGCTTTTGGAGTTAGACTAGCTTGTTATTCCTATAATTTTCTTGTTCTATTTTCAAATTTCAGCTTCCACCACTATCTTGTCAGCTCTTTTCACTGTGAGGTCCTCTTTTGTTTGGAACATCTCTAAACGAGACATATCAGAAATTCAATATTTTTAATAGTTGTAGCTGAGTTCAGCTTTAACAGGCAGGCTGGGCATTACTTGGACTCCTACAGCATTCTACTGCTCTTCTACTGCCATGTGTTCACCAGAACTAGCAGGCTCTGTCTGCTTTCAAGCTGTTGAAAATTTTTTAAATGCTTTCAGTTTTTTTTAACTGGCTTGTTTTCTTACTCTTTTTGCTCCTCAGATAGTTGTGGCTTTTGTTGAACTGAAGATTTTATCAGGCTGTGCCCACTGTTGTTAAATTAAATCTTCCGATCCTGACTTTTTCTTTCCATTATTACTCACCAATTAAAATGGTGGTTGCCCTTCTACCAATGTATTTTGGATAGATTTACTGCCACCTACCCTTTGGATTGGTATTAGTCAAGCTACTGATCAAATCTTGTCTACCAGTGACGTCTAGTCCTAGGTGAACATCCACATGCTTCCTAGCAGAAAATAAAACTAAATAACTGCAGATGCTGAAAATCTGAAGCAAAACTAGGAAGTGCTGTAGAAATACAACAGGTCTGATAGCATCTGAAGGGAGAAAAACAGAGTGAATTTTTTGAGTTCAGTGACTTCACTCTTCTCTAAGTCCCAACCCAATCCATCTACTTGTGCCTACATCTGCTTAATGTCCCGATTGTCTCGGCCCTGGTATGTGAGATGACCATGCCATATGTGATCATTCACTGCACACTCACCAACCCTTTGAAGCTGGGTTGTTCCTGACAGTGGATAACCCACCCCTTCCACATTATATCCTCCCAACCATATTTTATAGTAATTGCTGCTTGCAATCCTACTGCCCTCTTCATAATTGCATTGTGCCCTTACCCAGAGCCTGAAGCCCCCAGTCCCAAAACTTAATCTACTGAAGTTTGGTCTGCAGAAATATCTGCAATTCCCCTCCCTCATCCCCCTCTGTTTCTGCGGGGTGAATGGATTCACTGTGACACACCTACAAAGCCTCCTTTACAGGTCAGACCTAAGCAAGATGTGCCCAAACACCTGACTGCTGCAAATGTATGACACAGGCAATATTTATTTATCTCCAGGACTTGCTGCTACGGAGGCAACAGATAGTCCATGACTAATGACATGGGCTGCAAAGTCATGGACCACTTGACTGCGAACACCCTGACCAGACGCCTGACCATGGCCAATCCCCAGGACTGATTGAGGGGTATAGGCCTTATCTTATGTATCAGGACCTCCTTCCTGGCTGCCAGCAGCCTCAGTGGACTTCAGTGAGGACTCTTTCACAAAGCCTTTGAGACAAAGCTGCCTGCTTGCTTCACAAACTGTGTATTTACTACAAAAATATGTGGATCAGTTGTGAGATTGACATAGCACACAACCAGACAGAAAAACAAGCCTACTAGCCTCCCTAGACTGAGGACTGCTTAGCAGTAAGGCAAGCTGATTGTTTCTGTAACTATCCTAATTGGCAAGACAAGGCAGGAATGCTAAGAACATGGAAGTAAAGGCAAAGCAGAGCATTATTGAACTACAACCTGCATTCTGTGAGTTGGTTGTCAGTCTCTTTGTGCAAAGTGTTCTCAACAGCCTTTTCAGAGCATGCTGTCAGTGTATTGGAGAGGTGTTATGATGGTCATGATGGGATGCCAGACACAAGGTACTAATGTCTGTGGAGGAAGGGGTACATACAGCAGTTGTCAGGCCCTGAGATGTTGTTGCCCAGTGTCTAGTACCGTGGTTGTAAGAACAAGCAGTGATCAGAATCCGCCAAGTGCTTGCTCTGGTAACCTTGAGGAGTTTACCCAATATCTAGCTTGTTTAGTGAGTTGTTACCATAGGAATCTGAATATTAATGGTACACATTGTGGCATTAGTAGGGCATTTATGAAACATTAATCCTGTGAATCGACATCTTACCATTTCCTAGCGAGAATCTTGCCATGGGCTTGTGAACAACATAAAACACGTAGCGAGATGATCTTGATGTCAAGAGGTGCTTTGTCAAATTATCAAACCATAAATACCATAAGATCTAGGAGCAGGATTAGGACATTTGTGTCTGCTCTACAATTCAATCATGGTTGATATTTCTCAACCCCAATCTCTTGCCTTCCCTCCATACTAACCAAGAACCTATTTATCTTTGACTTAAGTACATTCAATGACTTGGCCTCCACAGCCACCTGCAGCAATGAGTTCCACAGATTCATCACCATCAGGCTAAAAAAAATTCCTGAAGAAGGGCTTATGCCCGAAACGTCGATTCTCCTGCTCCTGCTGCCTGACCTGCTGCACTTTTCCAGCAACACATTTTTCAGCTCTGATCTCCAGTATCTGCAGTCTCACTTTCTCCTAAAAAAAATTCCTCCTCATCTCAGTTTTAAAAGGTCGTCCCTTCATTGGAGGCTGTACACTCAGGTCCTCATCCCTCCTCCTAGTGGAAACATCTGCTCCATATCCACGCTATCCAGGCCTCTCAGTATTGTGTAAATTTCAATCAGATCCCTCTCTCATCCTTCTAAACTCCACCAAGTACATACCAGGTCCTCAACCACTCCTCATATGACAAGCCTTTTATTCCTGGAATTATTCTTGTAAACCTCCAGTGTCTCCCTCCAGCACACACCCTTTCTTAGATACAGGACCCAAAACTGTTCCGAAAATTCCAAATACAATCTGACCAAAGTTTTATCCAGCCTCGGCAGACATCTCTTCTGTTGTTTTCCAGCCCTCTCCAAATGAATGTTAACATTGCATTTATCTTTCTAACTGCCAACTGAATGTTAACCTTAAGAGAATCCTGAACTAGAACTCCTAAGTTCCTTTGTGCTTCAGATTTCTCAAACATCTTTCTATTTTATAAAATATTCTATGCCACTATTCCTTCTACCAAAACACATAACTCCACCACATATTGCATCATAGTCAATGTTGCCCTGACTCCTATAAGATTCTGCCTTCAGTATTTTCCCATCTTTCTCACTGATGCTCATACCACACTATGGAAGGCAAAATTCCATTCTTTGTGTGCAAGTCCTTGTTATTGTAGATTTGTGAATAGATGGTGAAAAGTTAGTAAACCTCCAAGATATCTAACTTAACAAGAACCCACTGTGGTATGAATTTCATTGATGAACATAAAGTGAACAACATACCACATCAGCTGTGATTGAGAAAGCATCTACAAAAGGCCACAGACTACCAGATCTTCATAATGTTCAAAATGAGCTTATCATTCTAATTATTTCTTTCCTCACGTTAAATAAAAACTCAGTCTCATTTCATAATCATTGAGGAAATGCATTGTCAATATCACATATGAAAATTACCAGGGAATTTTAAAATCAAACAACTCTTCAGGGAAAATGAATGGTGCTGAGGAATTCACCACATGGTTGAATATATGACCTATTAGTGCTGGCTGGGTCAAGCAACCACAATCACCACCCTTTGTAATCCTTTCAAGATGTCTGATTTAAATTCAGAACCGTGGATTGAGTTTAGAATTGATTTTGCAGGTTTTCCCACTAGGGAATACCTGCCTGTTGTCCCTGATAACTATAGCAGATTTCCAGTCATGAAAATAGTTACATCAACTTCAGAAAAGCTGTCATCCCATAAGTTGAACAGATTTTAGTCTGGCTTGGAATCCCTTTAACGTGACAATGGATAGTCATTCAACAAAGATGAATTTGGTAAATTTGCGAGCCACCTAGATTTCATTAATTAAAACATTTTACCCACGAGCTAACAGAGGAATCAAGAAATTTACACATTCTTTGGAAAAAGTAATACAACTACATCTGAGAGTAATTAGTGGAAGGACTTGTAGAATTGCTTTAGAACATAGAACATAGAAAAATACAGCGCAGTACAGGCCCTTCGGCCCTCGATGTTGCGCTGATCCAAGCCCACCTAACCTACACTAGCCCACTATCCTCCATATGTCTATCCAATGCCCGTTTAAATGCCCATAAAGAGGGAGAGTCCACCACTGCTACTGACAGGGCATTCCATGAACTCACGACTCGCTGAGTAAAGAATCTACCCCTAACATCTGTCCTATACCTACCACCCCTTAATTTAAAGCTATGCCCCCTCGTAATAGCTGACTCCATATGTGGAAAAAGGTTTGCATGGTCAACCTTATCTAAACCCCTAATCATCTTGTACACCTCTATCAAGTCACCCCTAAACCTTCTTTTCTCCAATGAAAACAGCCCCAAGTGCCTCAGCCTTTCCTCATACGATCTTCCTACCATACCAGGCAACATCCTGGTAAACCTCCTCTGCTTTGATTGTGTTTATAGAGTATCTCCTCACTCAATTGCTGGAAAGCCTGCAAGTACAGTCATCTTTGCACATCCTATTTGTACATTTCTTCTTGTGCTACTCCATGGAGGTAATGGTCAACATGCCCACAAAAAACAAGAAACGCTTTAGAATAAACTTAAGGAGAAAGGGGGAAATATGAACTTTACAGCTACACCAGTAATGCCAGGAGATAAATTATTTGGAAAAATAATGATTGCTGGAAAGCAAACAACCCCCATGACATCCTCCCATTTGTTATGACCAACATAAAGGCATCAATCAAATGAAAGGAAAATACTGTCGATGCAAAAGATATGAAATAAATCAGAAATTCGAGAAACTCATTAGGTCTGGCAACACCTGTGGAGACAGAAACATGTAATATTATCAATCCAATATGACTCTTCTTCAGTTGGATGAGCTCTATTTATTGATTTTGTCCAGCATTTCCTGTTTTTGTTTTAAAAGACCAATGATCACTGTGAATCACGGTTTACCAATCATCACAAGAAACATGTTATTTTTGCAAAGCGCTGAAGACACCATTTGTTAGCATTGAATCTAAATATAACATCAGCATCTCAGATGAAGAATATAAGTTAAGTGACACTATATCTGATATTAGTTGATACCCTACTCATGAGGGAAAACACCTCACAAATTTGAGTGATTATGCCACAAAGTTAACTGCCTTTCAATTGGCGAACAAATCTTTCATCTTACTGCATGTGACTGAACACATTGATAGAATATGAGAGCAACAATTTTAGAGCAAATGTTACAGTGTGCAATCAGTTGAATATTCCAGTTATGTTGAGGTTATTGTTTCCATTAATGAAATATTGTCAACAATAGTGAACAATTTAAATCTCAGGGAAGGGAACTAATGTACTGAAAATTTCAATGCACATTTTGTCAACTTGAAAACACCAAAGAACATTTGCTGGGAAGACAGTATTTTTAAAATCTATGTTTAACAGCTCATTCAGTATTAAGCCTAAATATCTCTCCTTGAATTTGTAAGTATTTCAGATTACAATTACTAATGCATATCACCTACTTGATCGCATGTATCAACTTAAGGTGTCAGATAAGTAAAACATGCATTTCTGGAGTGCACTACAGTTGTTATGAGAGATTACTTAAATGATGACTACATGTAAAAAATCCAGAACTTTGGCACTGAAAATCCTGGATCATTATATATATAATATGATTTATGGTATATTAAACATTTGAATATAATTTTAATTCCTCTTGTTAAGTTCATTTTAGAAGGATTTAATTTTCAGTAAAGTAAAACTTTGAGGAACTATAAATTTATTACAATATGAATGTAATGAGACCCTGCTCTTCGATTACAGTTAATTTAAAATGTAGGAATAATTATATGATTGCAAAATTAGCCTTTGAGCTTTGTGCCTAATTGACAATGCAAAAATGTGTTTCTTCTCTAGGGTTATATAATTGTAGTCTATTTCAAACATATCCAATGACGAAAATGAGCCCACTAAAATCAATTTCATAAAAATCAGGAAATAAGAACAGAGGAGCTAAATAGCAAGGGCATTAAGTGTTGAGTGTCTTAACATCTGCTTAAAAACATCCCTATTCTCATGTAATCGTTCAGTAGCCATGACATAGCCAGCACTTTGTAGACAATAGGGTGCCTTCAATGAATGTAATCTTCAGAATCACAGTATCTCCAAGGCAGAAAATTAATGAGTAGAAGTTAAATGTCTCCTTTTCATGTGAACAAAATTGGTTTTCAAAGGATTAAGGGATTAACCCAATGTTAGCTCCCTGAAGTGGTTCAAATGCCTTAATATTCATTGCAATGAAATAGAGCAAATTAAAATGGATTCTAAAAGCTTACACTTAAAATTCAATTCAAGGAAATTTCAAATTCTCTTGATTACAATGAAGTATGCATTTTCCTTTCTTAATATTCAATGTTCTTATGTTAAAAAACTAAAATTGCATTCCAATCTTCTATGGGAGGCTCGAAACTTCTGAGATTGTAGTAAACAGTTAAGTGACTCCAGTCTTCCTTTATCACAAAAACAAGAGCCACAGGCTCAAGCCCCAAGGCTGCTTCATCAATGTTGCCTTTTTTTTCTCTCTTCCTGGTCAGTCTGGACCACCTGAAGGTAAAAAAAATCACTTCATATAACCACTGTTTTTAACTTTAAGCATATCTGTGAGAATTCGTAATTTAGGCGACAACCTTCAGTGAGTCATATCCTAAAGCTTCTCAGCCTTAGGAATCTGCTGGAACTTTTGCATAAATAGGAGTGAGGAATTAGAACAGAAGAGGAAAACAAAAATACATCTAACTTCAGATTTACTTTTTATTTGATGAAACATGTTGTCAGTTATTCTCCAATCTAGATTTTCCACTTCATTTGAGAAAATAATAATGTTACATGAACAAAATGATGACTTGTTTTATGTGATCTTGTAATGTGAGTTAGGCCACCATATATTGCCCATTCCAAATTCCCAGAGGACAGTCCAAAGTCAATCACATTACTGTGGGTCAGAAGTCTTACATAGGCCAGACCAGATAAGGATGATAAGTTTCCTTCCCTGAAGGACATCAGTGAAATAGATGTTTTTTTTAATGGCAATCAGCAGTTGTTATGTGATCACTATTAGGCCAGTATTTTCTTTTTTATTCCAGATCACTTTTAATTAACTTTAAATTCCATTATTTTTCTAATGTTTTTAAAACCATGTTCTCAGAACATTATCCAAGGTCTAATTACTAATCTTATGATAACACCACTATACTGCTGTCTCCTTCATCTGTTTTTAGTCTTTGTCTCAGCAGAGGCTGAAGTTTAGATCTTTGCTAATAGAAATCATTGCAATTAAACCAATTACTTCTGGATTACCTTCTAGCCTTGAATAAACAATCAGGGATTTTTTAAGTGGTGAACCAAAAGTCTGACAAAAGCCCATTCATGTTAAAATACCTCCACAGAGGCCAGCATCCTATCTCCAAGCCAGCCTTTACTTCCCTATGAAGAGTCCTTGACTTTGATCCAGCTGCCTCAAAGACAGCTGTCACAGTGAACAGGAAGTCTGACACTTGTATTCTTATCTGTCAGCCTGCACTCCCTGATTAGACCAGCTTAACACCCCAATCAGGGAACTCATACTCTGGCTGACCTTGTTACAATTACTACAAATGTGACTGTGTGTTTCCAAATCAAACTATTGCAAAATCCATCCAAGTAGAGTTACTCTTTGCCTGATTAGCAATGCAAACTCTCTACCAAAGCAATTCAATTCACTAATTAAGTTCAGACAATTTGAGTATAGGCTGCTAAAAGTCAAGGCTTGCGAACTTCCGGATGGGCACAAGAGCCCATGTCTGGCTTAGGTTTTGGATTACCAAATCTTGGGCAGAGCATCAACTTAAGTGCTGTATTCCATTTTGAATAATAATACCTCGAATTCAGTGGAATCCACAAAGAGAGCATGTTTTCGCAAGGGAGAATAGTCGTTGATTGTTCGAACAACTGTGAGGATCTGAAACTTTACTGGATTGACAACAGATAATGTGAAAACTGAAGTGATGTAGTGAACAGCACAACAAACCACAAAATGTCGGAATGAATTTCTACTGTCTCATTAATCTCAGCAAGGACACATACCATATTTAATTGAGCATGGGATTTACAAGTGAAGGTGTGGAGCTCTCAGGAGCAACTATTTGTCTCTTTGCACACTCAATTGTGGCAGTAGCCACATCTTAGTTATTAGTGCCTGGTCTTATTTCAATCCCAAATAACTACTTTCAAGGATTTGCAAGCCAAAACCCAGTTATGTGACAGAAATCTTCATGTGGTGAAAGTACAGGAAGAATATATAAGAGTAGGCATAATATGTATGAATATGAGAAATAGCTTATAATGTACCTGTGGCGCTGATATTATATCCAGTGCTAGCAGAGATGGACACGATCCCCAGCACAGGCAGTGGTATTTGTCAGGCTTATTGATTGCTAACCAGTTTACAAAGACCTACTTTGAGGCACTTTGAGATTGTATTCATTGTGACTGAGTTCTCCCCAGAATTCTGAAATGTTGCAACTGTTTTCTTCATTATTGGCATGAATCTACTTTAAACTTGGGCCCTGGCTTCTATATAAACATGAGAAAAATAAAGTTAAGCAATTAAACAAACGCATACGTAGTACACATAAAATATAATAAAAAAGGTCAGGACTCTGATCTTTCATCTGAAAGATCATCAACCTGAAATGTTGATTCTGTTTTGTCTCTACAAATGCAATGGGATCTGCTGAATATTTCCTGGATTTTCAGGTTCATTATGAAAATTAATTTTTTGCAGAAACATTTTAAACTAAGACCTTATCAGGACTTTGTTGCCACTGAAAAGGATGTTCAAGATAAAGATAATATTAGCATCTGTAGAAATCTCTGATGCTAATTTAAATTAATCATATTCAATGCTGTCCTACATCCTCACTTTAACAAAATCTGAAAATAAGATGGTGCATAGTTTAATTACGAGGATTTACTCCTCTGCCAATCATTTTTAAATGATAAACTGCTGAAATGGACTGGGCTCACTTTTGTTTCAATTTTTTTCTTTGCCAGTCCAACACCCAGCAGGTCTCAGGCTGACCTCTTAATAGGATTAAAAACAACTCCTACGACGATGAGATCAGAATCAGTATTTGCAACTAACCTTGTGGTTTTGAAAGAGGCATTCAATGATTCTTCAATCATTCTGCATGTAATTGTCTGTAGTCTTATTGATTAGTTGACATTTAACCTTAAGGATATTACGTTTAAATTGTTGAAGAGGTATCTCACTTTTTTTTTGGAAAGGTTTCAAATGTTTTCCAACATTAACAATAAATATTTAATTTTAGATTACTTCAATAAAATTGCTAATAGCCTTTGTCTATATCCACATCATTTGATTTTTTCATCTATGCCTAAATAGGATGAGAAGGTCTTTTGAATTGGTTATAATAATATATTTTGCAACAACGTGTCATAAACAGAATGGAATTAAGCTTGAAGAGTATAAAGGGCATCTCCAAAATTGCAGTCATTACTTAATGCATTTATGTGTTATTAATTTACTCACTAACTTAAGACTATTTTCAATTGATTTATTTTAAGTAAGTTCAAATATGCTACTAAAATTGTGGAACACCAGATACGTGTTCGGCGTTCATTTATTAATAACTCCAATTATAATTTATTGGCACATGTAACTGTGGCGAAATAAAAGCTATGGCTAGTCAAGTAGTTTTGAATAGTATTCATGATTTCCTTGCTTTTATGCCTAATGTTACCCAAATTGCAGCTCCTGTGGAGAAGTCATTGATGGTTTTGTAAGGAGCCCATGTTGTTTGCAAACTAATGGGTTTTTGTGTATTTTTTTATTTTACAAAACTGTCCTAATTTCAAGCCACAATATCACCTTTTGGTGACAAACGCAAGAACCTGTAGAACATTTTTCATATCACCATCATTCCAAAATACTCTAAAGGGCAATGATGGAAAGTGAGACCAAACATACAGGAGGTGTCTAAATGTCTGGATGATGCGCTCGATTCTAAGATGATCATAACTTGATAGTAATTTAATAAATCGGTGTTTTTGGAGGATGGAGGTTTATATATAAATAAAGAAATCAGTTTCCTGACCCACAGGCTGCAATTGGTGAAGATGGAGGACAATATTTCATCTTCACTAACACTCAACACTGCAGAACCCCAGAGGTGCATACTCAGCCCCTACTGCATCACCAAATACCTAATGCCATTTACAAGTTCAGTGATGACACCATTATAGGCGGTCGAATCTCAGATGGCGACGAAACAGACTACAGACTGGAGGTGGAAGACTGGAAGAATGGTGCACTGAGAACAAACTAGTTTTCAATGCCAGCAAAATCAAGGAAATCATTAGTGACTTTCAGCAGGATGTTACTCATGCCCCCCTACACATTAACAACACAGAGAGTGGAGAGTGTCAAGCTCCTGAGAGTGGTCATTCACAACAAACTTTCTTCGACTCTTCATATGGACACAATGGTTACAAAGGCCCAACAACGTTTCTTCTTCCTCAGGCAGCTGAAGAAATTTGGCATGACAGCAAATACCCTTGCCAACTTTGATAGGTGCGCCAACATGAGCATTCTGTCTGGATGTATCACTACCTGAAATGGCAACTGTATCATTCAAGATCGGAGATGGTTACAGAGAATGGTGAACTCCACCCAGACAATCACAAAGGCCAACCTCCCATCTATAGAATCCATCTACTAGGCCCGCTGTCAATGAAAAGCCGCCAGCATTCTCAAAGATGCATCTCACTCTGGCAATGTTTTTCTACAATCTCTACCATCGAAGAAAAGGTACAGAAGCCTGAACACACGTACCAGCCAGTTTCAAAATAGTTTCTACCCTACTATTTTTAGAATACTGAATGAACCCACAAACTCTTAACATTTGACTGGACCTGTGTTTTAGTTTTTGCCATTGGTTACCTATTATTTACTTGTAAAAGTTGCTTAACTTTGTGATCTGCCTGTATTGCTCGCAAGACAAAGCTTTTCACTGTGCCTTGGTACACATGACAATAAATTCAATTCTAACGTATCCAAAATCCATCAATAGATGAGCAGTTTATTTTTAATCAATGCCTTTAGTCCTGACTCATGCATGAGACCCCTATGCTTTTGACATACAAAAGCTTCCAGTTAAACAATGCCTCAGTTTTAAAATCCATGCACTTGTATTCAAATTTCTCCATGGTTTTGCAATGCTGCAATTGTTTTCATCCCCACAATTCACCAAGATATTGTCATTCTTCAACTTTAGCTTCTTGAGCATTCCCTAAATTTGATTGCTACTTCATTGAATACATAACATTGGATTCAGTCTCAGCACACAGAAACCAAATCTGCTGTGCCCCCATTTCTTCTTGAATTCTGGTGTTTAACATCAGGAAGGGGTGGAGCTGCAGTTGGAGTGCTCCTGGGATATGTTAATAGGAATTAATGGAAATAATGTTAAAGAAATAGCATAATTCTTCAGTCTCAGCAAACCAAGCATGCATTGTTTCTGTTCAGCAGTGCAGGCAGGAGGTGGTTAGGAAAATCGCCATCCATTTTATTCCCCAGTGAAATAGAATCATTATGGACCTTAATGCGCTGACATCCTTTAAATTTCTTTCAATAGCACATAACTCTGTAAATGACACACATCTAAAAATACAGTTGCTTTTGTTTAGCTTTCTAGTTAATTTATTACTCCATAATGGTAGTAGTATCATGGATAATTTTGTATATTTATAGATCCCATTTAAAAATGCTTTCTATTTTAAAAGTTAGATTCAATGCTATCTTAGACATTAACCTTTAGCTCACTGAAAATCCACCGGGTACATTGCAAGACTTCATATGTAACCACAGAAGGTTTAGATATACAGATTGCTACTACTTCAGAACTATTGAATTTCATTCAAGGGCAATGTAGCTTGAGAATGTATTTTTATGAACTCCCTTAGTTATTATTAATATACTTATTTCATGACTTACCTGGATTTTCTACACTTTAATAACATCCTTGTCAACATCTTTTTCAACCAGACGGGAAAAGATGGACTTACTATATGAAAAAGATAATAAATATATAGAAATTCCATTCCATTTTGAAGTAAATAGCAGACGTTAATAAACATCAAAGAAACTTACAAATTCCCAGTGGCATCTTTAAACACTTTGTTTATGTGTGTGTTTTTGTGTGTGTATCTTTTTTCAGCAAAGATTATATAATTAGCTACAGAATAATATTCAGTAGATAGCACAAGTATTTAGTATGAACAGTGCATGCTACTGAAAAGGTCATGCTTAATAGGTTACTTTTATTTCACCAGTCTTACTGTGGTTGAACCTTAGAGTGAATGCTTAGCCATAATGAACCTCGAGCCATATGCCTTCTGCTACAGATGTCTCGAGGTTCATTAGCTCATTAATGAGTCCATTAAAGTGTCCTAGAATCTAGGACCTATATCAATGACATTACACTTTGCAAAAACCCTTGTTAGAGATTTTAGTGTTTTTAGCTACATTAATAGTATAACAAGGCAGACGTACATCAGAAATTTATGACATAGTGTAAAATTCAATTTTTATTATGGTGTGTGTTTTGAAAGCACCTGGAGAAAGCTATACAGTTGACTGTATCTATGATCAAATTTAAATTTTCCTATAATTCTGGTTATTAGATCTAACTTGTTCAGAGATTATAAACAATGAGGTTGTAAATGATTGAAGTTCTAATATATATTTGCTTTGCATATTGAAGAATAAGTCAAATAACAAAGGAAGCAATGCTTCAGATTTAAAGGAGTGGTGAATCATGGTATTAGCCATTCTTTGTACTTACAGTTCCCACAGATTTCTTTAAGCTTTTGCATTAGATGTTACTGTAATTAGATATTCAAAATAGTGAGATGAAAATGGAACTGTGTAAACAATGAAAAGAACCATTTACTCTCTTAACAAATCAAACTGAGGAATTCTTACTAAGCCACACAACATCTGAAACAGCACATGTAGTTAATTGATTTTCATTTCAAATGCAGAAAGTAAAACTAAAAAGGGGGAAGAAGATGGGTATGAGAGAAATATGAAAGTTATTATTTACATTTTTATCTTTACTTTAAAAATAATTAATGCCAGAGAAAAGATATTTGTCCGTAGTTAAGATTAAAAAATGACTTAACAACAAAATGAGACAACTCTTACTTTTTCTTTTCAGGTAGCTTTAGTGGATATCCACTGAGGATATATAACAACTTTACACATTCTGTCAGCTAAATTTTAGTGGTAGGATTCTGATCCCAACATCTGGCTGAATTCAAGACTGCAAACCTGGAGGCACTTCTGGATGAACCTTGGAGGAGATTATTTAGGAGCTGGCTAATTAAAAGGAGCCTAGTCCAATTAAGGATGGTATGTAGACTTCACTGCTAGAAGGCTCCAGAGGTGCATCAAAATGGAAAGTATAAAGGTACCTCAAAATGGAAGAGCCTTTGTTGACAGAGAAATTTTACAAAATATACTTTGACTGCATCATAGTAAAATGTCTCACGATAGCCTCACAGCTAAGTGAATATATAGAAAACTGCTTTTGTAGGTTATTTCTCTGTATATGTGAAAGCAAAACTGTAGAAGGTATTTGGTGAGGCTCATGAGGTGAATCATAGAGTAAAAGGACACACCAGCTGCAGTTTATATTTCATGCCAGCTTGCAAACATGAATAAGGCAAAAAGATATCATCATTCTGAAAGTCTTTCATTAATGTTGAATGCAGAGGCATAAATCACTGTCATCCCTATGAGACTACCTCCTCCAGTAGGAAGTGCAATACCTCTGTCCCTGAGTGGTTTACTGCTGCTCCTTCCTTATGTGCGAACTTGTCCTGCAAGATGGATGAAGAATGTTAGGGAGCATCAGGCAATGTTTCAGATTGCAGTGGAACACCTAATTGTGAACACCTCATTGTTTGGCATGAGCCTTAATTGCTAATGGATGAGTAATGAATCTGTTGTCCATTGAATTGCAAGATATAAGACAAAGAACAAAGAACAAAAAACAGTCCAGCACGGAACATGCCCTCTGCCCACCAAGCCTGTATGGCAAATGACATATTTCTAAACTATAAACCTTTTGCCTCTGGGCGGTTTGATCCCTCTATTGCCTGCCTATTCGTGTACAGTATCTGTAGAGATGCCTCTTAAGTGTTGCTATTGTATCTGCTTCCACCACCTTCTCTGGCAGTACATTCCAGGCACTTACCACCCTCTGTGTAAATAACCTACCTCTCCCATCTCTTTTAAACTACTTACCATTTTAACTTTAGCCTATGTCCTCTAGCAATTGATATCTTTACACTGGGAAAAAGAGACTGACTATCCATTCTATCCAAGCCCCCCATAATTTTATAAACTTATATCAGGTTGTTCCTTAGCCTCCAACATTCAAGTGAAAATAAGCCAAGTTTGTCCAACTTCCTGGTAAAATGTTTCTGTACCCACTCTAAAGCCACCACATCCTTCTGTTAGTGCGGCGACCAAACGTGCAACATCCCAAACGTGGCTCAACAAAAGTTCTATACAACTGCAACATGACTTATCAATTTTTATAGTTCATGCCCCTAGTGATGAAGGCAGCATTCCATATGCCTTCTTGACCACCTTATTCGCTTGTGTTGTCACTTTCAGGGAACTGTAGACCTGTACACCTGGATTCCTCTGTATGTTGATTGAATTTGAGTTGGCTTTATTATCATGTCTAGCTGAAAATGTGTTGCTAGGAAAGCGCAGCAGATCAGGCAGCATCCAAGGAACCGGAGATTCGATGTTTCGGGCATAAGCCCTTCTTCAGGAATGAGCTCAATGGATGCTGCCTGACCTGCTGCACTTTCCCAGCAACACATTTTCAGCTCTGATCTCCAATATCTGCAGTCCTCACTTTCTCCCCTTATTGTCATGTCTACTCAAATGAGTATAGTGAAAAGTTTACAGTCACTACATTACAGCACTATCTGAGGTATGAAGGTACCTAGGTGCAGATATTCAAGATTAAAATCTTGAGAAGCAAAATAAATTAGAAAAGTAAAGAAATAAATAGTCCAGTGTTAAAGATCATAGAGATAAATTAGAAAAACAAAAAAGTAAACAGTTCAGAATACCAGTCGTGTCATCCATGCTGGCACCCAACCTCCGTCACCTCGCCACCACTAGTGCCAGACCAACCAATATAAGAGTTGCCCCATTTTGGAAGTCATCTCTTTGCCACAGGGCCAACTTTGCTGATGCCACAATACCCACGCTCACCTTCAACCAAGAGTCCCTAGCTTCATTGCCAGGTCAAGCCACCCACCAGGCCATGGATCCCAATTTTCTTGCAGATGTCACCTTGAAGAGTCTGCTGCTGCCAGTGTTATCATCCCTGATCGCTGAAGGAGCTGCGCTGTAACTGGCCCTGGATGCCAGGAAAACAACCTCGCTGCTCCTACCACTGGTTCCGACACCAGGATAATGACCCAGCTTCTGCTACAATTGGCCCCAAATGCCAGGAGAATGTACTCGCTGTCGCCATCTTCTATCGCCAGGAGAAGCCTCGTCTGTACTCCACCTGTGGCCCAGTCTCGCTACAGTGCCAGTGTTACCAACCAATCCGCCACAGAAATGAAGAGAAAAAGGCTAAAAGAAAAGGAAAATAAAACAAAAAAAAATCAGAAGCAAAAATAAAACAAAGAAAGAATGCAGATGGGAGCAGATGGGCTTTGGGCAAGAGTACACATGCAGCCTTGGTACATTGCGATCATTTTGCACCGGAACATAGTTCTAATTCCCTCCTGCATTCTCCTTCTTAAAATGCATCACCAGATTTGTCCAGAATAAACTCAATCTGCCAATTATCTGCCCAAGTCTCCAGCCTATCTGTATCCTACTGTGTCCTCTGGCAAACATCTTCACTGCCTGCAGCTCCCCTAATCGTTGTGTCATCCACAAACTTAGTAATCAGGCCATCTACATTCTCCTCCAAATCATTTATATATATATATTTACAAATTACAGATATTCCAGCACTGACACCACTATTCTCTGTCTTCTATGATCAAGCCAATTCTATATCCATGGTGATGGTGTGCGGCATGATATCATGTGACAACATAGTGGTTCAGTGGTGAGCACTACTGCATCACAGCTCCAGGGACCTGGGTTTGATTCCAGCCTCAGCGGCTTCTGTGTGGAGTTTGCACATTCTCCCCGTGTCTGCCGGGTTTCTATCAGCTGCTCTTGTTTCCTCTCACA
This sequence comes from Hemiscyllium ocellatum, assembly GCF_020745735.1. Classification (NCBI taxonomy): domain Eukaryota; kingdom Metazoa; phylum Chordata; class Chondrichthyes; order Orectolobiformes; family Hemiscylliidae; genus Hemiscyllium; species Hemiscyllium ocellatum. Next base: position 44,375,240 of record NC_083407.1, on the reverse strand, counting down.
ATCCAAAGATGTGCAAGTTAGGTTGATTGGCCATACTAAATCGTTCATAGTGCTCAGGCATGTGTAGGTTAGGTGCATTAGCCAGGGGAAATGGAGGAATAGTCTAGGGGGATGGGTCTATGTGGATTTGTTGGGCTGAATGACCTGCTTCAACACTGTGGGGATTCTAGAGCATATAATCACTTACCTCGATCACCCTTGTGATATCATTGAAGCACTGAAGCCAAATCTTTATAGACAGATTCATCCCCATTGCCACTTGCTCTCATTCCATTTGTACTGTATGCCTTAATAGTCGTCAGGATTGTTCAAGATTAAAAGGAAACAATTACTTCCATAAGACCATAATATATAGGAGCAACATTAGGCCATTCAGCTCATTAGGTTGGTTCTGTTATTCAACCACAATAATATGTTTCTCAAAACCATTCTTCTACCATGTCCCCATAACCATTAATCCCCTTATTAACCAATAACTTATCGTAAGACTATAAGACAGAGGAGTGGACCAAGGCCATTCAGCCCATCGAGTCCATTCAGCCATTTAATCAAGGCTGATGAGCGTTTCAATTCCACTTGTCCGCACTCTTCCCATAGCGCTTAATTCCTAACTTGAAGACGACCAGTGATTTGGCCGCCACAGATTAACTACCCTCTGGCTGAAGAAATTCCTCTTCAACACAATTCTACATGGTCATCTCTTTGCTCTGAAGCTGTGTCCATAGGTCCTAGCTTCTCCTACTAGTGGAAACATTTTCTCCATGTCCATTCTATCAAGGCCTCTCGGTATGATGTAAGTTTCAGTGAGATCACTCTCTCATTTTTATAAATTCCATTGAATACAGACCTAGAATTCTCAATTACTCCTCCTATGACCAGCTTTCATTCCTGGGATCATTCTTGTGAATATCCACAATACCATCCTCAAAGACTAGCACATCCTTCCCGAGATACAGGCCCTAAAACTGTCCAGGTGATCATATAATTATATATTAAATGCTGCAGCTCCTGCTAATCTTGCTCTGTCTACAAAATTGACAAGTGCTGGAGAGCTTGATCGTTGCTCCTAAGGAAAGAATGAACAGGAGTTGATGTCTTGTTCGCTGTGCAATAAGGTAGATTAGGCATATTCACCTAGAATCAGGCTGCAATAGTGATGCCATATCTAGTCAATGTCAGACAGCTGGCAGCAACTCAGAGAAGTGCTGATTTTCTTGGCACATCCAGCTCATGGTACCCATAGGCTGTCTGTATGTTCAATTAAGCAGCCAAGTCACAAGATGATGCAAGGCTGCTGAAGGACACTGCTCCCCTTCAAGGAGCTCAAATTTAGGAAGACACAATTTCTTGGCCACTTTTGCAATATAAATGGATGGGAAATATTATTTTACTTTGAAAAAATATATTTTCTAATAACCCTTTCACTGTAAACCCATCAGAGCTAGTGGATGACTTAGCTTTGAAAAGTACCTGTCATTAGCCTTTACACTGAAAAATAATCAAGTGCACAACTTTGTTGAAGGACAAATTCAGTAACACTTTCCACTGAAACAGTCCACCAGAGGATGTATTCTCACAGCAGAATCTGTAAGAAATTGTGGTACAGTGGGGAGGCAGTGAATCCCCAACATAATTTGCTTTCTAACCCCATCCCTAGAATCTGCTTCACCTTAGACATGACTGACACCTCGCTGCCAGCTTCATGAGACATCACTACAGCTGCCGCTTGCTGGATTATGTCCATCCTGAGTTGGCAATCCTATGATGAACAAGCAGAAATAAATTTGCATACTGCTTGTATCATCTCACCTGGGTAAACGGTAATTAATCATTGTGATTCATGTGCCCTCTAGCAGGCTTAATAGAATTTTTAGTCCATACTTTCTATATTAGAGATTGTTATAAATGTTCCATTTGTATCACAGTCAAAATATTTATAACAGAAGGCACTACCAGATTTGGAATTATTCTCTGTTAACTTGCATTAATTAAATAATGTTGCTAATTCCATTTTTCTTATTTTGTTAAGGTTCATAGAATTTTGTTAACTGTTGGTTTGGTTTGATTGTTTCCACATTACAGCATTTTAGGAAGCCTCCTACTCATCATTAATATTTTAAAATGTTATGAATGTGTATTCCTCAGAGATTTCCTCAAGGTAATTTGAGAGTCTTAAAATATGGAGGAATTGCAGAAAAAATAATGTGTGGGCTGTCTGTTGGCATCTGAAATAGATGCTTTATTTTTAATCAGGGTGAGATAGATTCTTGATTACCAGGGATGAAAGATTGTCAGGGATTTGCGGGAATGTAGAGTTGAATTTAAAATTAGATCAGCCATGATCTTACTGAATGACAGGGCAGGGACAAAGGGCTGAGTGGCCTAATTGTGTTCTTTGTTCATATGCTCACGTTATGTGGATTCTGTTGTAACCCATGTGTACAGTTACATTTACCTCTTCGGTACAATTTAGGAAATTCAAAGACAATTTCAAAGGAAAGTTCCACTTCCACCTCTCCATTTTATTGTTCATGATTGTATCCTTTATTTGTCTATTTATTACATATTTTGTTTTTAAAAACAGAAAATTAAGTCAGTTTGGAATTTTGCAATTTGATAAAGCATGCAACATGTATCTGACTCAGAGACTTATGTTGATTGAGATAAGTGTGTACTATATGCAACTAAATTGTGTTACACTGACTGAAGATATTGTGTCCTTGAAAGTTCTACGTGATAGATCAAGCTTTCAACTGTGCATTTCACCTTGAATAAGTGACTTGCTAGTCTGTATATACATACATGAGAAGCTCTAAAAATGTCTATGTTAATGTAAAGCGTTAGACTGGTCAAGTAGTGAATGTATTGAACAAGTTAATAAACAACAATTTACAGCAAGCCATCTTAGGTTTCTTCTAAATATGTTTTGTTGTCTAACCTGTCAGATATCTTAAATAAGCTGGCCTGTTCTGCATCTGCTCTCAAGTCCTGCAAGTAGTATATACAGCATTAACTCACTATAAAATGGGTTTGGCCATTCTGTCACCTGTCAGAAAGCATTTTATGCCTTTGCATCAGGTTTCATTTCATTTCATTTTACCCTACTACATCTTTACCTCCTTAGTCTTGTCAAAACTTTGAAATGCATGTTATTTTTTTTCAAAAGATTCTAAGAATTGTTTTCCCTAAGCATTCACTTAAGTATATCTAAAGTACCTTCGTTCCTTTAAATTATATCAGAAACATATTTTTGCAATATTCTATCAGCCTTGCCATCTGTATAAAGCCCAAATTTTATAGTCAACTACAAAAAAAGAAGGAATTCACATTGAAAATAAAAGCCCAGTTAGCTAGAAATTCGAGCTTACACTTAAGTATGACCACAAAAGTGGTATAGATTTTCCAAATTAAAAGAGGTTATATTTTCATACACAGCATAATTCAGGCTTTTTGACCTAAAACAAATCTAAGCTTAAGCTTACTTACTCCTATTTAATATTATTCAATAAAATACCTTAGGAAAAACATAAAGCCTATCAAATTAATTGAGCACTTCAATTAGTTTCATATCTTCTTTCCAGAGTGCTGACAATTGATGTCAACTTTCTGTGAAAGTGTTGGAACTTCAGTTTAGTTTTGCTTCTACTATTAACTGCAATTATCTTGACTATCATCTAAACCAGAAGTGCATTCTAAAAATTGCACTCGCACTAGCTTATCGTTATTCATCCACACATGCCAAACTTCCTTAATTCATAGAGCACCATGAAATGTACTTCTTATTGCCTTCTGTAAATGTCAAATCTTATTGCTTCGTTCCTGATGTTTAGGTAATATTTTCAATGCCATGTTGGACATGTGTGGTAGTGCAAGCAATGGAGTTTTTAGACTGTGAAAATGAATCGAACAGAACTGACTATATGATTGAAAATTCCTTTATGTTGTTTTGTTAAAATACTAGTGTAGTTGTGTGGGTGGGAAGTAGGGATATGAGGGTGGTTTGGGAGAGCGACTGGAAAGGATAGCAGCATCATTATGTTAACCATTGTCATAGTGATGAAGTCTGAGTGATGTCATTTTAAGAACTCTACTTAAAACAGATTATTAAAGAAAGTTGATAAAAAAAAACAAATCAACCACATTTGTAACATAAAGAAATCTATGAGTATGATTTTATAACTTTTTTATGAGTATCACGGTATTGGAAATGCCTTCTACTTTATCTGAAAACACAGATTTTGTCATGTTTGCTCTTATCTTTCATGAAAATTTACTGTATGCTGGAAGTTGTCTCGAGAGCACCAATTATGCTGTGAATGCATTCTTGTGATTTGTCAATAATCAGAATATTAAGTTTCTGACTTGTAAAACTGAAGATGTGCTATAGTATTTGAGTATCAATAGAATATATTCCCCAGAAGCAAGATTTAGGTCCAAAACTCAGTTAATCCCTTCCATTTCACTTCTAAGAAAATCTATCAGAAGTGCAAGGAATTCTGATGTGTACATAGTTTAATGAGTCAGTGAAAACTCCCAAATAAAAATCCATTATCTTATCATATTCTTTTCCTGTTAACCTTTTAAGTACTCAATTTTTTTTTGAAAATCCACTAAACTCTTTTATACTTATACTTAATTTTTATGCTTGATGTTTATGTTACAAATGGATAATATCTCGAACAATAAAAATTTGTTTGATGTCTGAAACCCTTTGGGATATTTTATTTATTTCCATTATGTAATGTCTTTACTCAATATGCCTACTTAAAGTGATAGATTAATGACTTGAAAATTAGTTTAGAGTTCAATGTAAACTATGATTAAACTTTTTTTTGTCAAAGCAGAACTCTGCTCCTCCTGTTGACAGTCTCTTGCTTTTCATTTTGTTAAAAGCTTTTGTTTTCTGCTTAAAGTATGTGACATCTGTTGAATTAATAATCCTGGGATTATTCTTTTGCAAAGATCAGTGCAGCAAACATCCGATGTCCCAAATCATCAAGAGAAGCAAAGCTTTTAATGTGACATGCTGTATTGTTCTTAATAAACAAAGTCCTCACTTTGAAGTGGAAAATTTGTGTCTGTGAAAGGGATCAGTAACTGTGAAGTATGTGGACATTATTTCAACTTTTTCAGCCTATTTTCCTTTCTGTGTTTTCTTCAATTCCTTATTTTGTATTAAAGGTCCAGTTCAAGATCCAATCATTTTTTTTTTCTAATTATCAATGGCAGCTGAATTCAGAAACTGTATAATGAGTTGCTCATTGCTTTGTAATAACCTAAAACAGGAAATTAGCCACTTGATCCCTTGGTTCAATCCTATTAAGACCCCCTTGGAGTATTGGTAGATACCTACTTATCACAATACTGTTACTGTGACAACCAGATCCTGAACAACAACAAAAAGACAAGAAGATGGTTGGTAGAACTGCCTTCACATATAGAGTTTTAAAGAAAACAGCAGGAAACTGACCTTTGTAAATAAAGATTATTTCTCATCTGTTACACAGTACCTGGAATAGTACATTATAAGTCTTATATGTGCCATAACTAAGGAATTTTGACAGTTCCTTTGCATTTTGTAATCAAAATAAAAGTAAATATCAAACTTCTGGTGATAGTCAATGTTAAAATACTTTTGCGATTATTAATTTTAATGACAATACAAGGATCAATGAAATAGTGCTCAGCCAAAAGAAATTATTTTCACTCACATTAAACTGATCATCTATTTTTAATTATCAGTTATCAATACAATGATTTGATACTGTTTGAATGCTGCATTTTTATTAGAAACAGCTATTAATTTCAATTTGATCAAACTTGTTCTTTTGTTGATAACAGTTCTGTATTTTGTATCTTGGTTTAAAGAAGAATATTCAATAATTACAGCTTCTCAATCCCCATCCAGTTTCCAAGTCTTTTATTTTTATGAAACTGTTCCAATTTTGTTGAGTTTTTCTTCAGTTTTGAATCCGTTCTATAAACGTTAAGAAAGACAGTGGCCTGAAAATTCTTGTACCCTGGATGAATTCAGAGCATCCTTTTCAGAAATCTCTTGGTTAGCTAGCTTCAATTATACTGGCTAGACAAGGGTAAGAGCCCTCTCACGTGGAGAATTGTGACCATGGAGGAAAGGAAAAATCCGCAAAATATGAAACCAGGGTACCATTTCCATATTTAAAGAGCATCTGGATTTAAAGAACTGAACAGGCTTCTGGAAGAAGTAGTGATGATAAGAAGAAAAAAAGCAAGCAATGAATTCTTCTGAGATTATGATAAAAATATTGTTGAAGTAGATAATAGAATGGAGGATTGCAATAGTCACTACATGCCACAAATGTGGGAAATGTAGATGGAAATGGTTGTGCCTTTGAGTGAGATCTTCATGAGGACTCATTTGCAGAAATGGAATAATTTTAAATAACTACCTCCACCTATACCAGATTTTTTCGACAATTTTCAGCATATTTTGACATCCTTTGACTTATTTGTGTTCAACAGATTTCATTCACACTTTAGAACAGTCAAAAATTAAATTATTTCTCATAAAATGCAACCTTTCAGCTATTAATTGATACCAATTGCACTGAACAGCAACCATAAAACTATAACATGACATTCCAAGTGGTTAATTGAAATCAAATATATCATAATATTCAAGTAGTTGCAAGTTAACATCATTGAATTCCTTCAGTGGATAAACAGACAGACCAAATAAGAAACTAAACCAAGATTTGACTAAGTCCCACACATCCATTATTATCAGTCTTCATGTCATTTTCTCAGTGCCAACTGATTAGCCCTGTCTTAAGAATTCTGCCATCCTTTTTATTTCTTTGTGAATCTTTGAGACGCTAAGTGTGGCTTAAAAATATTTTCATTATTTAATAACATTTCATTGTAAAGTCAATCCTGGTTTACATATCTGTGATGCTTATACTTTAAGAATATAAGATAATTAAAACCATCATTCCACCTCCATGTGGTAACTAGGAATAAGTGTTTAGTGCAGCATCCACTTTAAAAATGCTGTTGATTATATACGTTAATTGGCAAAGTGTTTAAACCCACCCTAAAAAAGACATATATTGTAAACAGTTTGCAAGGTGATTCTTCAAAGTGGTTATTTGATAACTGGACAGAATCTAGTGATGCCAGTGTTGTCTTGACAGATTTTTAAAAGATATCATCTTCAGCATGGTTAGCTGGCAAAAATTTAAATTCAATATTTGGCACATTGTCCATGGTCATACCGATAGTGAAGTACACACAAGCATCTTTTGTTGAAGGTGCTTGTTGAACAGATCTGCTTCAGATTAAACACATCTGCTGAAGTGTAATTCCAGTTAACAGATCATAACAGAGTACAACATCCATTCATCGTGCTACAGCTAATCTCGTCAGCACAGCAATCTACACACAGCTACAGCTACAGTCTTGTGCGTTGGCACATGGACATCATGTGCATTTCAGAATAACTCCACCCAAATAAAATCACCATCTTCCAAAAAAACAATTTGATAAATATTACTCTTCAGTGTAGAATACCAAAGACTACATACAAGCAAGCCTTGGATCTTGATACAGAGGAAAGAGAACAGGGCTTTTGATGCCGACCATGCAATTTCCACGGCAGATAAAAGCTCCTTCTCATTTACTGGTGTCATTTTCCCTATTGCATTCCCTGAAATGGCAGTATCAATTTGATGCTTGACAGCTTGATTTCACAAGTGATTGTAGAAGCCTACAGCCTTGGAACCAAGAGGCAATCTCATGCCAAGTTCAGGAATTGTAAGCAGAGATGTGACAGCATTTGCTATCAGCATTGCAGGCTTATTAGCACCATGGACAAGTCTCAGCAGCTTTCCATTAAGCCCTTCAAAAGAAAAACAGCTATACGCCCAAATAGCTCCTAAATTCTGAACTACATCAAATAAATGCAGTAACTAATGTTCATTTATTCTTGAGTCGATCAATGTACAAGGCACCAAAGATTGCAATGGCAGTTATTAATCACCGAATGACAGTGCAAAAGATCAGCATTTTCTATCCTGTCCCTGCATGGTATATAACCAGTTTCTATTAGCAGAGGTGGAATTCATTCAGTAGAATGCCACAAAACACAGGGACAGAAAATATAAAAGTTATGCTCTGTGTTTTGGCATGATAAATATTGTTTGATAGACCTTGAAAAGTGAGAGATTAGGTTTGGTGATTTTATAATGAGTGGTCTCTGATCATCTATGTCTATATACTTACTGATGCCGAATGAGTCTAGCTGATATTTTGGCTCAAGGCGTAGCCTGTGTGTTTGCCTGACACCACCTGGAAGGACAACATGCATGTAGGCATTGTTTCACAAAATGGTTTCAGGTGAGAAATCATGCATGGTTTCCCTTCACAAAAGCACAGAGCACAAAGGATGATTTATCTGGGATTCTTTCCTTAGCACTGGGGATATAAACTACAGTTACATAAATAACCTAAAAGTTCCTTTTGCTAAACTTAAGCTGTTGTGACCCATTAACACATGAAAGAAATGTGATTAGGTTTGGACAAGAATCCTGCAGGCTTAAAAGGTAACTGCAACAGACTGCCAACTAGATGTCACAATGATATTGAGCTTTTGTCCTAACAGTGAACAAATACAGGAAACCTCTTGAAAAACAGGCCACTTGAAATTTCTTTAGCTTCCACTTCAATGTGGTCACTTTCAGCACATACATTCCCAATGCTTGATTTGTGCATTGATTAATATCACTGCTGTCACCTAAGCATTTGTATTTATAGGTAACAATTATATCACAATAATCACAAACCTGTGAAGCTCGAGCTGAGATTTCAGTCCAGAAAAGCAGTTTATAACAGGTACAGATATGTATTGCAAGGATTAAGGGGCAGACAGTGTAATTCAGAGAGGAGTAACAAATAGCCCAGATATTGCCCAGAATGTCCATGTCAATGTGTAGGGTTAATGTTAATAATGTATGTTCCAAGACTGTAATGGGGACAACTGGTTGAGAAATGTGTGATTGGACGAACTTACATCTGCAGGATCCAGTTCCTCTCCCAGCAAAGGGAAGTTGTTTTGTGTCTTATTAAACTTGTCTTCAGTGTCAACTGCTGTAAAAAAAATGACTGAGAGTAATCACATGGATACATGCTAAAGAGAAATAATACAGGGTGACAAACAGCCATGTTTCTACCAGAAACATGGTCAATGGCACAGATTGTACTCAAGAATGGAACCTTGTGCTAATTGCAATATGCCTTCCAATTCATAGAACATAGAACAGGCCCTTCGGCCCTCAATGTTGCACTGACCTGTGAACTAATCTAAGCTCATCACTCTACGCTACCCCATCATCATCCATATGCTTATGCAAGGACTGTTTAAATGCCCCTAATGTGGCTGAGTTAACTACCTTGGCAGGCAGGGCATTATATGCCCTTACCCCTTTGAGTGAAGAACCTGCCTTTAACATCTGTCTTAAATCTACCACCCTTCAATTTGCAGCTATGCCCTATCGTATAAGCAGATGCCATCATCCTAGGAAAAAGACTCTCACTGTCCATCCCATCTGATCCTCTGATCATCTTGCATGTCTCTATTAAAACGCCTCTTAGCCTTCTTCTCTTGAATGAGAACAGACTGAAATCCCTCAGCCTTTCCTCAAAAGAACTTCTCTTCAGCCAGCCAACATCCTGGTAAATCTCCTCTGCACCTTTTCCAATGCTTCCACATCCTTCCTGTAATGCAATCTGAACTATACACAATATTTCAAGTGAGGTCGCACAAACGTTTTGAACAGCTGCAGCATGACATCAGAGCTCCGGAACTCAATCCAAACGAAGCTTCTCAAAATTCAATCCCTCTACCAATAAAACCTAACACACAGTATGCCTTCTTAACAGCACTATCAACCTGGGTGGCAACTATCAGGGATCTATGTACATGGACACCAAGATCTATCTGCCAAGATCCATCAACACTACCAAGAACGTTTCGATTGACTCAGTATTCTGCCTTTCAGTTATTCTTCCCAAAGTGAATCATCTCACAATTTATCTCCATTTGTCACCTTTCAGCCCAATTTTACAGTTTATACAAGTTCCCCTGCAACCTACAACATTCTGCCACACTGTCCATCACTCCACTGACTTTAGTATTATCTGCAAACTTACTAACCCATCCACCAATGTCTATGCCCAAATCATTTATAAAAATGACAAACAGCAATGGTCCCAAAACTGATCCTTGTAGCACACCACTAGTAATCAGACTCCAAGCTGAATATTTTCTATCAACCACAACTCGTTGCCTTCTTCCAGAAAGCCAATTTCTAATCCAAACTGCTAAATCACCTTCAATCCCATCCTCCACATTTTCTCCAGTAGCCTACTATATGGAACCTTATCAAAGGTTCTGCTGAAGTCCATGTACACCATGTCAACTACCCTACCCTCATCTACATGTTTGGTCAACATCTCAAAAAACTCAATGAGTTTTGTGAGACATAATCTGCCAATGACGAATCCATATTGACTATTTCCATCATTGATTGTTCCAATCAAATTGCTGCTTGCTGGATGGTTATAAATCCTCTCTCTTAAATACTTTCCAAAACTTTTCCTATAACAGACATAAGGCTCACTGGTCTACAATTACCTGGGTTATCTCTACTGCCCTTCTTGAACAAGGGCACAATGTTTGCAATCCTCCAGTCGTCTGGTACTAAGCATGTAGACAATGACGACTCAAAGATCAAGGCCAAAGGCTCAGCCACCTTATTCCTTGCTTCCCAGAGAATTCTCAGAAAAATCTCATCTGGCCCAGGGGACTTACTTACTTTCACTCCTTCCAGAATTTATGACACCTCCTCCTTACTAACCTCAATCCTTTCAAGTCTAATAACCTGTGTCTCAGACTTCTCCTCTCCAATATTCTGATTTTCCTAAGTGAAAACATATGAGAAATATTTGTTTAGCACCTCTCCAATCTATACAGGGTCCACATACAACTTCCCACTTCTGTCTTTGACAGGCCATATTCCAAGGTGGAAGTGGGTACAGCAGATGCTGGAGATTAGAATCATGATTAGAGTGGAGCTGGAGAAGCACAGCAGGTCAGGCAGCATCTGAGGAGCAGGAAATTGACATTTTGGGCAAAAGCCCTTCATCAGGCCCTATTCTTACCCTAGTCTTCCTTTAATTCCTCACATACCTATAGAAAGCTTTAGGGTTCTCCTTTATTCTACTTGCTCAAGACTGCTCATGTCCTCTCCTTGCTCTTCTTATCTGTCTCTTCAAATCCTTCCTAGCTAAACTGTAACTTACCCTCGTCTCATCTGAACCATCTTGTCTCAAAATCACATAAGCCTCCTTCTTCCACTTAATAAGAGACACAATTTCTTAAGTAAACCACAGTTCCCTGACCTTATCATTTCCTCCCTGCCTGACAGGGACACACCTATCAAGGACACGTGATATCTGTTCCTTAAACCAGCTCCACATTTTGATTGTCCCCATCTTCTGCATTTTGCTGCCCTGTTCTCTGCCTCCTAAGTCTTGCCTAATGACATTATAATTGTTCTCGCCCCATCGATAACTCTTGCATTGTAGCATGCACCTATCCCTGTCTATCGCTAAGCTAAACATACCGGATTATGATCACTCTCTCCAAAGTGCTCACCTACCACTAAATCACACACCTGGCCTGGTTCATTAACAAGTACCAGATTCAGTGTGGCCTCCCCCCTTGTCGGCCCTTCGATGTAGTGTGTCAGGAAATCCTCCTGCACAGATTGGACAAAACGTGATCTATCTGACGTAATAAAGTTACAGCATTTCCAGGCAAAAGTGAGGACTGTAGATGCTGGAAATCAGAGTCTAGATAAGAGTGGTGCTGGAAAAGCACAGCCAGTCAGGCAGCATCTGAGGAGCAGGAAAGTCAACGTTTCAGGCAAAAGCCCTTCATCAGGATTGAAGCATTTCCAGTCAATGTTGGAGAAGTTAAAATCCCCCATAATGACCACCCTATTCCTTTCACTTCTGCCCAGAATCAACTTGCCAGTGCTCTCCTCCACATCTCTGGAACGTTGTGGAGATCCATAAAATGCTCCCAGCAGTATGACCTCTCCTCTCCTGTTTCTAAGCTCAGCCCATACCACCTCAGTAGATGAGTCCTCGTCAAAAGTTCTCTCAGCTACCGTTATACTATCCTTGATGAACAACACCACATCTCCCCCTCTTTTTCCACCTTCCCTGATCTTAAGGAACTTGCAACATCCATTCCTGACCTTCCACTATCCATGTCACAGTGATGGCCACAACATTGAAGTCCCAGGTACCTATCCATGCTGCAAACTCACCTACCTTATTCCAGATACTTCTGGTGTTGAAGTGGACACATTTCAAACCAGCTTGCTGTCTGCCATCACACTTCTGTGACCGTGAAATCCTGTCCCTGTCCTCCATACACACATCCGCCTGTGAACTGCAACAACACAGGTTCCCACCCCCCCGCTAAGCTAGTGTAAACCCACCTGAATAGCACTAACAAATTTCCCACTCAGGATATTAGTATCCCCGTGGTTCAAGTGAAGACCATCCTGTTTGCAGAGGTCCCACCCTCCCTAGAATGTGCCCCAATTAACCATAAACCTGAAACCCTCCATCCTGCACCATTCCTGCAGTCACGTGTTCAGGAGATATCTCTCCCTGTTCTTCACCTCACTATCACATGGCCTGGGTAACAATCCAGAGATAACAACTCTGTTCTCACTCTCAGCTTCCACCCTAACTCCCTGAAGTCCTGCTTTACATCCCCATCCTTATCAGAGACATACCTCATTGTCAGGTAGCGTCAGAGATGCTGTGATTCCAAACCAAGCATAACAGAATGGCAGCATGCCAATGCATGATGACAAAACAAGACTATTGCATGGAACATGGTTTTATTTGTCTTTCATTCCAAAGTGTCTTTGGATGTGGCCTGCAAGGGGATGTTTTCTACATTAATAACTTCAGGATAATGTCTCTTATCACAGCAGCAATCATGCACGGATTATTTTAAAGATGAATCCTTGTCATCTCCAGAAGACAGCCTTTGAGTTGTCGCATTCATCTGTTTCCCTTCAAGCATTCAATCCTGCACCATAACTGTGTCCCTGGTAGGCAGATGAATCCAGCTGCATAAGAGAAGCCTTCAGTGCAATTCATTTATAACATTAGGACCATATAGAAAAACAAGATTGTGCTTGTGAGCAATTTATCTTCTCAGTTCACTCCCATTTTGGCCTGCAGACAAACTGGCAGAACACGCTGCAATAGCTTCTTTGTATTGTGAGGAGTCATCAATGTACCGAATTCTGACCTTGCATTATGCAACTGGCAAAGTTCAAGGCGAATCTACTCAGTATTTCAGAATCAGAACCATATTGTTGATATGAATGCAATGAGCTTTCTTCTCTGGGCAGAACCACATCCTCCCCTCTCCCCATCTATATTACCAGCAGGCTAACCTGAATCAAGAACATCTGCTAAAATTTGAGCATTATGCCCCTCACGCTTCATGGAGACCCACTATCCATTGCTCACAGCACAACAGAAAGCTGATCTTCATGTCTAACATACTGGTAATAAAAACCTCTGCACTTCCCTTTGAACATGAAGAAAGTGAGGTCTGCAGATGCTAGAAATCAGGGTCGAGAATGTGTTGCTGGAAAAGTACAGCAGGTCAGGCAGCATCCAAGAAGCAGGAGTATTGACGTTTCAGGCCAGGGCCCTTCATCAGGCTCCGGCCTGGAACGTTGATTTTCCTGCTCCTCGAATGTTGCCTGACCTGCTGTACTTTTCCAGCAACACTCCCTTTGAACACTCCCTTTGAACAGTTGAACTAGACCAACTGAATTAACTAAGGCCTTGGCAAATCCAAAAGTGGATTAAAATGTACCTAGAGACAGCAAGAGTTCAACTTTTGAAGATGAGTTTTCACTGTGTCTTTTCATGCTTTTACCTTGTCTTCTGAAATCCTGGAGAGAGAAACTTGTTCTCATTGCCACATTGGTTTGAACTCCTTCTGAATGCTGACACACAGTATGGCTCTGCTCCCTAAATGTTTTGATCTCACCAGGAGCATTTGAGAGCAATTGTTGTGCTGTAGCTCCACTCTTTTGCTCCAGCAGCTCAGTCACAGATCATCTCTGATCTGGGATTTTTGAAAGAGAGAGAGTTGTCTATTCCTGTCGGTGGCCAATATGGGCATCGCATGCAAGGGCTATAGGGGCCATCGGGTAGACTGTTGTGGCCACAGTGTAGCCAGTTGTGGCCAGGAGCACTCAGTAATAAGCAGGGGTAGAAGCATTATGGGTACAGGGAGATCCATCTGTGGGTGGTGGGTGGATGCCATTGCCACCAGGAGAAAGTCAATCTAGCCCAGGAGTAGCCTTCAATGGCCATGGGCAAGGCCACAGCAGCCACAGGTGAGCCAATCACAGGCAGGGGGATACTATTATGACCAGACAGAGGGACACTCGTGGGCACAGAGGGTGTCATTGCTGTGAAGGAAGGGAGCCTGTTGCAGCAGCAGGGAACAAGCAGAAACTGCTAGACAGCCAATAGCTGGCACAGAGGGGCACATTGTTATCACAGGAGGGCCAGTAGCAACAGTGTGAGAATTAGTTGTGCCTACAGTGGTGCTGCTTGGGTCACAGGAGGGACATCAGTAGAACCCGCAAGGGTAAGAAATGCACATCAAGAATAGTTATCCTGAAGAAAACAACCATCAATGAGATGTGTAGACTAATATCCTCTTACAAAACAGGGAACAGCCACACAAGCTGAGAATCATGAATGGGTTTTCAAAGGAGATTTGATTTAAGTACCATTCAGGAACATGCAAAATAATATGTAGTCTGAATTCTCTTGTTGACACATGGAATTTTGTTCCACAGCCACATACATCTCCAATCATCAAAATTGTCACAAATTCAAACACATTTCCTAGCTTTCAGAACTGTGGACAAATCATGTAGAAAATTGAACTGTCATCAGCAGGTGTTTCTGTGACCTGTGAGCTATTGGCAGTCCTTAGTCATGTGGAGAATCCATAACTTACATTGAGGCAACTGCTGAACACACTCTTCCCAAGAGGGTCCCTAGCCAAGTCTTTAGCAAGGGCATGGCAGCTGCTGCAGTGTCCTGGAAAAAGCCTTTCTTGCGAAAGGCTATTCAAGTTGTTAAGGTCGAGTGCATAGTTTTGCAATAAGCAGTCACTTAAAAGCACGCACATGTATTGCACAGAGAGCACTCTTGAAAAAGATCCTGTAGCTAAATAGTGACATGAACACACTCAGTTCTGGGATCTCAAGAGACAAAGTTATCATTTCAATCATCACCAGTTAGAAAGCAGCAAGAGTGGCATGGCATTCTTTCAAAAGCCTTTGGAGATAACTTTTTTTTATCTGAAGTCATGACAATGTAATTAAATTTTGCATTTTAAGGGCTACTAGTCTTAGCATTCTATACATTTCACCATAATTATTTCATTCATTATGAAATGTAATCAGCTGCTGGAGCTTATGTGAAAATTCTTCAATCTTCAAGATGTCTCCAAAGACTTTGATACCTTTGAGTGTTATTATTCTCCCCAAACAATAACATTTGAGGGCTGTGCTATTTGAGGGCTGTGTTATTTGAGGGCTGAGCTATTTGAGAACTGTGTTATTTGAAGGTTGTGTTATTTGAGTGCTGTGTTATTTGTAACAGTATTGGAAGCTGAATCAATGTTGATATATTCTGGTAGGGTTGGCAAAGATAAGAGTGTTTTCAGATTAGTGACTGAGCAGATAACTGAATTACTTAGAACCATATGATTGCGCCCCAGCTCTATAATCCAGCAAAATGCTTTAAGATGTCACATGATCCCTGATGAAAAGTCATTTTGCATCATGTCACTTGCCATATACCTTGGAGTTTATTGTTTCCTTCTTGAAATGTGACATCTTGAGTAAGGTTGGAATTTTCTGCTCATTTCTAGTTACCTTGAGAAGGCTGTAGTTATTTGAGGCAGTTGATCACAAGGAAACAATTTTACAGTTTAATCAATCATATTGATATAGGGCTGCAGTCATAATTTGTCTTCAGCTTTTTATGAAATTTGAGTATGGTGATATGGAAGTTATTTTGCCTTAAATGGATTATTCTTTATTTATGTATGTTATTTTACAATCTCTTTACTGCTTCTAACTTCCTTTCTAAGTGAGCTACAATGGAGCAGATTAAAATGGAATACAACTTAAGCAAACACAAAGTTAACTGTACTGTTTACTTTCTGATCGGATGCTGCAATCCTGGAGTTAGGTAAAGAGATTGCTGAAGAGCAAACAATGTTCTTGCTACCCTGGCTACTTTAGTGACCACTCATTCTCTTTATCACTTTCTTTCACTTAGAAGCCCAGGGATAAACACTAGAAAGGAAAATAGGATTTGCTATGATACCATGAATGAATCCTTATGAGATGATGCTGGTGAGCTGAAGGCTTGAAAGAATGACCTGGGGTTATTCACTGTCTCCTTCCTTTATGGGCACATTATGCTGACAGGAAGGTAGACTCTGAGAATGGGAGTAAATGTGCTCACAGTCAGGATGGGGGAGGTGAATTCAGCAATGACACATGTTTGTTTATTGTGTAGAATAACACATTCCTGCTCCTTATTGTTCCAGAAAATTGATTATAACAGTTACCCTTTTCACCTCTTCCACTGAATTTCCAGAAAGATACACAGCACATGCTCCATTCTGATGGGCTTTCCAAGCAATGAAATGAATTGATGAAGCTTATTTTAAAATGGTAAATAAATCAGTATTTGCAAAATACTCTGAATGTGAAAAATCTGAATAAAAGGATAAAAGGAAGAAAATACTCAGCAGTTTACAATGCACCTATGGAACAAAGGAAGACAAGATGACCATGCAGTTCCTCAAGTCTGTCCTGCATTGAAAGCAATCATGGCTGCTCTGTGGCTTCATCTCTACTTTTCTGTTTACTGTCCATACTATGGATTCTCTGAGAGACTGAAAAATCTATCTATCCTGGATTTAAATGTATTCAATCATGGAGACTCCACAACCATCTGGAATGTAGAATTTAGAAGATTCAAACTGTTTGAAAAAAATAATTTGATTCAAAATGATCAGCCCCTTATCCTGATAATTGTACACCTGCATTCAGTTTTCCTTACCAGCAGAAACAATTTCTCAGTACCTAGCCTATCAAACCCCTCCATAACCTTGTACACCACACTGAGACCATACCTCATTCTTCCAGAAAATAGAGATCCAATTTGGTTAGCCTCTCACCAAAAGTCAATTCTCATCTCTTCACCAACCCAATGCCTAAATAGCCACCTGAGACAGAGAACCAGAGTTTAGTAGGCTGGATTTTGTTGTTATTTTAATTATTTATTCATGGTATATAGCATCGATTGTTGGGTCAGCATCTATTGTTGGTCCTTTATTATCTTTGAAAAGGTGGCGGTAAACTGCTTTCTTGAACCACTGTATATCATTTGGATTGACCATAAGACCATAAGACAATGGAGCAGAAATTAGGCATTCAGATATCAAGTCTGTTCTGCCATTCAATAATGGCTGATAAGTTCCTCAATCCCATTTCCTGCTTTCTCCCTGTAACCCTTGACCCCTTGATACTCAAGAACCTATCCATCTCAGTCTTAAATATACTAATGACCTGGCCTCCACAGCTTTCTGTGGCAATGAATTCCATTGATTCATCACTCTCTGGCTAAAGAAGTTTCTCCTTATCTCTATTCTACAAGGTCTTCCCTTTACTCTAAGGCTATGCCCTCAGGTCCTAGTGTCTCCTACCAATGGAAACATCTTCCGAACATCTACTTCGTCCAGGCCATTCAGTATTCTGTAAGTTTTTATTAGATCCCCCTTCATCCTTCTAAACTCCATTGAGTATAACCCCAAAGTCCTCGTATGTTCAGCTTTTCATTCCTGGGACCATTTTCATGAACCTCCTCTGAACATGCTCCAGGACTAGTTTGTCCCTCCTGAGTTATGAATTTCAAAATTGCACACAGTACTCTAAATATGGTCTGACCAGAGCCTTATACATCCTCAGAAGTACATTCCTTTTGATTTGATTTACTATTGTCACATGCATCTAGGTACAGTGAAAAGTATTGTTTTGTGGGCTGTTAGGGAGTGAGTTCCAACTATTTGATGCAGCATCACTGCAGGAATAGCAATATATTTCCAATTCAGCATGCTAAGTGGCTTAGAGGGGAATTTACAAGTTGTGATGTTCCCATGCATATGCTACCCTTGTCCTTCCATAGATTAGAAAAGTGCTGTCTAAGGAAACTTGGTGAGCCTTTCTGTCATAGATTGAAGACACACTGCTGTAATTGAACTTCAGTGATGGAGGGAGTGGATGGTTGTACAATCATATAAACAGTTAATCCTGGATGGTGTCAAATTTTTTTGAGTTGAAGCTATATTCATCTAGGCATCTGGGGAGCTTTCCATCAAATTTTGACCTGTGCCTTTTCGATGGTGGACAGGCTTTAGGGAGTCCGGAGGTAAGTAACTTGCTCGAGGATTCCTAGCCTCTGACCTGCAGTTGTAGCCACAAGTCCTGTTCAGTTTCTGATCTATGGTAACCACTAGATGCATATCGAAGTCTCCCAATCAGAGTACATTCTGTGTACCTTTGACACCTACAATGCTTCCATCATGTGGTGCGCTTCATGGAAATATCTCAAACTATGAATGTGATGGTAAAAGGACAAACGTCTGGACAAAAAGGTAACCAAAAGGGTTACTTTTATAAAATTAACCATGTTGTGATCAACCAAAGGGGCGGATCAATAATGAAGGGAAACCAACTCACCTCTCCTCATTCAGAAGTTTAACACTTCGAGATATCCCATCTGGAACTATAACAAATTGGGGAATCAATACTGGAGACTGATTGTAACAGTGTATGATATAGGATCCAGATTTGTACAGATCAATGAGAATCCCACTTGGTTTAAGTGAGCAAATTGTCCACAAAACTGAGGGCATGGGAAAGATGGTGGTTGATCAGTAATAGAGCAGTGTGCACACCACTTCCAATTGAACTTTGCTACCATTACATATGTACCTGGCTGTGGGAGTTGAAATCTCCCCATTGTAGATTATTTACATTTGAAATAGAGCCTGAAGTGATTGAGTAATTGCGTAGGCAAGTCAACTCCTGATTCTGGTAGAAGTGAATGATGAGATCACGGTTCCTGCCTCAGTTTAATTGAATGAAACAACAGAATCAAGATATGATCTATTCCTATGTTAAAACAAGGATCTTATGGATCATAAAAAGCTTGGTGTGGAAAGGAAGGTGTGTGATGGGTTGAGACTTCCCAGTAACAGTATTCATTTCAGCTCTGAAGGTGTGCCAAATTGGTCTGTCTCTCAACTGTCTGACAGCCTCTGCATCTATATCCTTTTCTTAATGGGCGAGGTCTACTGCATCAACGGTATCATTGTCGGGTTCTCTGAGAATCTGTGGAACATCTATCATCAACCCATTTATGATTATTATATTGTGAAGCACACATTAGCCCAATTTTCAAGACTGTGTTGTGTACAATGCAAGGCTCCCACGACCAATTCCAGGACTAGAACATTGTTTTGAGCATCACAGTCCCACGAGGAAAAGATGTCAAGGACAAGCGGAACATACTGAATGAATATGGTGCTCAGGAAGATGCAGGAGCCAATATAAATTGGGGTCACTCAAGATATTTCAATAGAATTTCCACTTCAATAATTGGATCACTGATCAGAGACCCTGTGATATCATGCGACCCGGGTAGGTTTAGAGCTAAAATGTGGTTTCAAGTACATAGAATATAGAACATTACAGTGCAGTACAGGCCCTTCAGCCCTCAATGTTGTGCCAGCCTGTGGAATCAATCTGAAGCCTATCTATTCTACACTATTCCTTTTTATCAACATATGGATGAAAGCACAGGTTTCAAATATCCCATACATTGGACAGGAATAAAGAGAAGAATGTGAAAGAGTGTCTAAAGTTATATTTCTGTTTATCAGTCACTTCTTACTGCATTGTTGCTCTTGTTTTTACTGTATCTCAATCAATAAGCTTTGCACAAGCAGTTGGAAGAGAGCACATCCTGAGTGAGGCACAGCCAGAGTGGTTTGTTTGATTCTGGAAATTTGGAGCACGTGGGAATTGAACTGGCAAGTTTTTTAAAGTTCAGTAGTTAGTTAAAAGGTTATGATTGTATTTAACTCAGCTGACTGAGGGTGAGTTAATCTGAAGGCATAATAGGGCCTTAATATGTGTTGATTTTTACTGAAGTGTGAGTTATCTTAGCTCTACTTAAGAAAGTGACTGTTGGAAGTGCTTGATCACAAGCTTCACATGAGCAGCGGGGTAAGAGCAGAGAGTGAGTGAATGAGTGAGGAGAACAACGAGGATTTGGTGCAGATGTGAAGAGGGACTTTTGCTTTTCTTGCATTTTACATTTTGTGGAGTCGCAGGTAGTGAAGAAGGCATTTGGTATGCTTTCCTTCATTGGTCAGAATATTGAGTACAGGAGTTAGTAGGTCATGTTGCAGCTGTACAGGACATTGGTTAGGCCACTGTTGGAATATTGCATGCAATTCTGGTCTCCTTCCTATCGGAAAGATGTTGTAAAACTTGGAAGGGTTCAGAAAAGATTTACAAGTATGTTTCCAGGGTTGGAGGATTTGAGCTATAGAGAGTTAAACAGGCTGGGTCTGTTTTCCCTGAAGTGTCGGAGGCTGGGGGGGGACCTTATAGAGGTTTACAAATTCATGAAGGGCCTGGATAGGGTAAATAGGCAAAGTCTTTTCCCTGGGGTGGGGGAGTCCAGAACTAGAGGGCATAGGTTTAGGGTGAGAGGGGAAAGATATAAAAGGGACCAAAGGGGCAACTTTTTCATGCAGAGGGTGGTGCGTGTATAGAATGAGCTGCCAGAGGAAGTGGTGGAGGCTAGTACAATGGCAGCGTTTAAAAAGGCATTTGGATGGGTATATGAATAGGAAGGGTTTGGAGGAATATGGGTGGGATGCTGGCAGGTGGGACTAGATTGGGTTGGGACATCTGGTCATCTGGTCATCATGGACAGGTTGGTCCATGCTGTACAGCTATATGACTAAATGACTGTATATTCCAGAGTAATGAGGATCAGTAATCAGAGTAATTAATATCATTTGATATTAAGCATCTTCTAAAAGGTTTAATTTAAAGGGGTAACTAGTGGCAAACACTTCTTGCACTATCTGGCAAGCCAGGAACATTTCCAGTGTCGGGGCCATGGAAGTGTCTCCACCACAGCTCCTGAAAGTCTGAGTATTGGAGCTGGATCAGTAATTGAGAACATCGTGGTGTTGTGGATCACAAGTATAGAGAGGTGGTCATACCACAGACTAAAGGTATATTGGCCTTTATCCTTCAAGGATTCATGTACAAGAGTAAGAATGTCTTGTTACTAATATACATTGCCTTGGTGAGACCATACCTGAAATATTGTGCAGTTTTGCCCCTTAATTTGAGAAAAGACCTTACAATAGAAAGAGTGCAACAAAAATTTATGGACTGATTCCTGGGATGGCGTGACTGACGTATGAGCAGCATTCACTGGTATTCAGAAGAATGAGGATTTCTCATAAAAAAAACCCTAAAATTCCAACACGAAAAGGAAGAGTGGGTGCAGGAAGTATGTTCCTGATGGTGGGGGGGATGATCACCCATGATCATAATGAATGAGTGGAGCAGACTCGAAGGGCTTAATTATCTACTCTTGCTCCAATATTTTATTTTTCTGTGTAAAACCAGTAACTAATTTAGTTCCTTCAGTCTTCCCTTTCCCCACAATCTTTCCCCAGATTTAAAAACTTTACACTGCTGCCTTTCATCCTCAAATATGATCTTCCCCACTTCCACCTCGATTCCTTTACTTTAAAAGCTTATCTGTGGTAAAATGTACAGACTTTATCACTTTTTGCAAGAATATAATTATGCCATCTGGTGTTTTCTTCTTTATTTGCTCACATAAAGTTTAGTTTAACCTCGAGCAAATAATTTGTTTTGATAATTGCTATACATTTGGACAAACTGTCACTTGAACATACTAGAGGGAACCAGAAAAAAAACACTCTTGCAATTTATTTTTCATTTGCGTTTGTTGTAAAAGCAAAATTTATTTAACCAATCCAGTTACGGAAACTAGATAATAGATGATGAGGGCCAGGCATCAGATTGAAAAGATTCCTTTTCTATGATGATTTATTGCCAAATAAAACAGCCACCCATGAAGATTTTAAATAAATCATTTTGCACCTGTCAAAACAGGAAAAATATGTCATGGGATTATTCAACAAAAGGCAAAGGTGCTTTTCCAGAATCAAGGATAATGTTTACTCCCAACCAATTTCAAAAATGGATTATCTTAGAATTGCCAATATTTCTAAAATACCACAGGAACATATTATCCAAAAGAGAGCACCTTGAACAGTACAGCACTTTTTCAGTAATTCACTTTGGTGTCAGCCTAGATTTTGAATTTCTGGAGTGGTATTTGAACCTCAATGTCAGAGGCAAAGTGTCATCACTGAACCAAAACTGTGACTGTTAAAATGTGTCACAACAAAGAATAAGCAGTAGCGCAGTTTAAGCTAAAATTTACTTCCATGGTTGGCATTGTTTCAATTTTAGATTAATTATCAAAACTATTTAGACATTAAGATGAAAGTTTTTATTTGTTTTGTTGTTACTTTGTTCATAAGTTAAGGTGTAAATTGAAATATGTAGACAGAGAAATCAGGGTAACCGTCCCTGAAAGAGATTTTGAAGTAAATCATAATGGCATGTTTTTCTCATGCAGTTGAGAAATATGAGCTAGTCCACCACATGTGAGATATCAGCTTTGGGGAATAAAGGGAGTTCACATACTTTGTAAAAGTAATCTTTCAGACTTTTCAAGATTTTATGCTATTACCTGCTTTCATTCTTTGTACAGGATTCAGGAAATCTTTTCCCAGGACAGACACAGATGCAGTGTCTCTGACTGCGTTAAATTCCACACCTGCAATATTTGTCAAGGTTTTCAGATAAAACAAACAAAGTAGGCTCCAGAGACTCAGCACATTATTTCAATTAAATGTGGCTGACCTCAGTGGATAGAAGACAAAAGGCTCAACAGGAAGGTATTTTCCTTAAAACTGGAACTTTCTTCAAGCCATTACCCTCCTTAAAAAGATGAGCACAGAAGGATAACAGCCCTTCCTTGGGGACAAAGCTGCTCAACAGCTGCTTGGAGTAGCAGGTCCAGTTTCTGGAGGTCAAATGTTATGTCAACAACTGCTATTTAGCTTATTCAAAGTAAAAAATTGCCTGTAGTCTCTAAGACTTGAACATAAAGGACAACCATGCTATCACTTAAAGATGTCTATCTGTTATATTTTACAAAAAATCTTTCAAAATTGCACCTCTTCCTTTTAAAACACAATCAATAGCCATCTTGGCCTGGATGTTTGCTAATGTGGCAAAAATGATAGGCGAGACAGGAAATGTCTACTGCCACACTGGAACATTATACCTCTCATTTTCAACTGGCATGGAAATGGGGTCATACCGGGTTTTATACATGTGTGGTTAAGTCAGCTAGTCATTTAAATCATTAGTTGCTTCCATTCCCATATGATTTTGGTAGCTCAGGAGGGTGAAACTCAAAGTGGCTGGAGTAGACCTACTAAGAACAGACCTGAATATTGTGCATTTTTTAGTTAACCTGTGTACACCTTCAAATAGGTGTCCCTTTGGATATGGTCTCAGGACACCTGTGAGGACGTTGGGTGATCTTCAGGGAGGTGAGGTGACCTCTTGATTAGTTAAAAGTAGGCATGAGTAAAAAAAATGCATAAACTCTTGAGCTCTTAAACCGATTAGGTCTGTCAACAGGCCTGTCAAAATAAATTGTGAAAAGAATCAAGAACAGCTATCAAGAGAACCTGTCAAAGCTGTCAAAAGGAGGCATGATGCTATCAAGACATTTGATAATCCTGCCCTTTGCATCATTGAAAAAAGTATGAAGAGATTTTTAAAAATGCTTGCCATTTCACTCTGTTCACATAATACAGTCAGCTTTCATTGCTGGATGACTGTTGCATGATTGCTTTTGTGACCATCCATTATCACAGCAGTGTGTCTGCAATTCCATAGTTTGATTGACAAATCCAGGTGGTTATTGTTATCCCGGCTGATGATGATAATGTACATGTCAGATCCCAGTGTGATTACCTGGCATGATAGACTATAAGTTTTATTTTTCTTTTTGCTTACTTTTGGAGGTCAGTCATTGCATTTAGTCACAAAATGTAAGGCATTCACAAAATAAAAATATAAACAGTTCTTTCCTTATGTCCCAACAGTACCATTACAGACACTCAAAGTTAAATCTAAATCCCTACTTACATGTTAAAGCTTCTTGTTCAGCTAACCGCATGTAATCAGTTTCCTTCCAGAAAATCTCTGCTCATTCACTCAATGTTACTTGCTTCCGTTAATGTCACTCACGAAGATGCTTAAAACAACTTCATAAATTCATAAGATATGGGAGCAGAATTAGGCCATTAGGCCCATCAAGTCTGCTTGGCCATTCGAACATAGCTGATAGGCTCCTCACCCCCATTTTCTTGCCTTCTCCCCATAACCCTTCAAACCATTTCCAACTAAAAATCTGTCGAACTCCTCCTTAAATTTACTCACTAACCCAGCATCCACTATATATTGGGGTAGCGAATTCCACAGTTTCACAACCCTTTGGGAGAAGTGATTTCTCCTCAACTGAGGGTTGGAATATAAAAGCAGCGATGTGCTACTGAGACTTTATAAAGCTCTGGTTAGGCCCAATTTGGAGTACTGTGTCCAGTTTTGGTCCCCACACCTCAGGAAGGACATACTGGCACTGGAACGTGTCCAGCGGAGATTCACACGGATGATCCCTGGAATGGTAGGTCTAACATATGAGGAACAGCTGAGGATCCTGGGATTGTATTCATTGGAGTTTAGAAGATTAAGGGGAAACTTGATAGAGACGTACAAGATAATACATGGCTTGGAAAGGGTGGACGCTAGGAAATTGTTTCCATTAGGCGAGGAGACTAGGACCCGTGGACACAGCCTTAGAATTAGAGGGGGTAAATTCAGCACAGAAATGCGGAGAAATTTCTTCAGCCAGAGAGTGGTGGGCCTGTGGAATTCATTGCCGCAGAGTGCAGTGGAGGCCAGGATGCTAAATGTCTTTAAGGCAGAGATTGATAGATTCTTGTTGTCTCGAGGAATTACGGGCTATGGGGAGAACGCTGGTAAGTGGAGTTGAAATGCCCATCAGCCATGATTGAATGGCGGAGTGGACTCGATGGGCCGAATGGCCTTACTTCCACTCCTATGTCTTATGGTCTTATGATCTTAAGGTCTTTCAAATTTGCTACCCTAATTTGTTATCATAAGACTATGACCTCTCATCCTAGAATGCCTCACAAGAGGAAGCAATCACACCATATCCATTTTATCCATACCTTTTATCATCTTGGATGCCTCAATTTGACCTCCCTCATTCTTCTAAATTCAAGAGAGTATAGGCCTAAATTGTTCAATCTTTCTTCATATGATAAACCCCTCATCTTTGTGGTCAATCTAGTGAACCTCCTCTGAACTGCATCCAATGCCACTACAACTTTCCTCAAATAAGGAAACCAAAGCGGTGCACAATACTGCAGGTGCAGTTTCATCAATGCCTTATATAGTTTCCTTATTTTATATTCTATTCCTTATTTTATATTCTATTCCTTAGCTGTAAAAACCAATATTCCATTCACTTTTTTTATTATCTGCTGTAACCTGTGTGATAGTTTTCTCTGACTCATGAATGAGGATACCCAGATCCCTCTGCACTGAAGGATCCTGAAGTTTCTCCCCCTTAGGATAATAGGTCACCTTCCCATTTTTTTGACCAAAATGCACAACCTCGCACTTGTGCACATTAAACTCCACCAGTTACATTTTCACCCACTCTCCTAACCTATCCATATCCATTTGTAAGGTTCTTATTTCCTCATTGCAATTTACCATACTGCCTATTTTTGTGTCATCCACAAACTTGGCTATAGAGCCTTCTATCTCTGTATGTAAGTCATTAATGCTGTTTGTAAACAGCTGAGGTCCAAGGATCAAATCCTGTTGCAACCCATTAATTACATCTTGCCATCCAGAAAAAAGAACATTTATCCCAGCTCTCTGTCTTCTGCCCATCAGCCAGTCATCTATCCAATCTAATAAATTGCCCATAACCCATATGATTCAACCCTCTGAATTAACTTTTTGTGGGGCACCTTATCAAATGCCTTCCAGAAGTCCAGATATACTGCATCTACAGGATCCCCATTATCCACTTTGCTTGTTACATCTTTGAAAAAACACTGGCAAATCAGCCAAATATGATTTGCCCTTCATAAATCTATGCTAACTCTGATGGATAGCATTTTGACTTTCCAATGTATTCCTAATATTGCTTCCTTGTTAATTGGTTCTAAAGAAACTGCTAAGTTCATGATTACTTAATATAAGTTCTCTAAACTCACGTATTCAACAATCTTATAAAATGTCTTCATCTAAAACATTCCCACAGCCCTGGAACTTTGCCTTCACTGATTTCTATGCAACTTAGGCTCCTTTCCAGCGATGACTGTTTGGAGACTGTGACTAGCAGTACCTCTAGCATTATAGACTTCTTCCCCTGAAGCTGCAGCTGACCCCTTCTGCAGGTTGTAAAACTCAAGTCAGCAAATACTTGACCAATGATCTTGCCAAGTGACTTGCAAGTCACTTAGATTAAATTACATGATTCCTTGTAAATGTTATTTGAATTCATTGCTCAAAGTGACTTGCTCAACGATATTAAAAATGAAAAGATCAGATCCTCACAGAACTGAAAAACTAAAATTCATTTGTCCTCCCCTTTAAAATTTTAATTTTCATAGTAATAATAGTAATATATTATGAATCTTCATAACATTGTTCACTCTTTGGAGTGGGACTCTACATTAATTCCAACGCTTGCTATAATAAGGAATTGTACACTTGAATGAAATGCTTGTTCTTATATGGCATTATCCAGTTTAAGAAATTTAACTGTGTATTTTTAATATTTTTTTCAATATAGTGAAGTCTGCAACTTACACTTTCAATATGATTTAATAGAACATGCTGTAACTCACCCATTTGTAGGTCCTGAGGTTTATTATGGACATTATTAGATCAGTTTGCACGGGTAGTGAAAGGACTGCAGTTAGGGAGGGTGTTGATTATGATGTATTGATACTGAGTTGACGATGGGGTTATGTAGGGTTATGGCTGTCAACAAAGCAGAATAATATGGCTAGATTAGAGTGGCGCTGGAAAAGCACAGCAGCCAGGAAGCATCCGAGGAGCAGGAAAATCGACGTATTGGACAAAAGCCCTTCATCAGGAATATTCCTCTATTCCTGATGAAGGGCTTTTGCCTGAAACATCAATTTTCCTGCTCCTTGGATGCTCCCTGATCTGCTGTGCTTTTCCAGCACCACTGTAATCTAGACTCCGGTTTCCAGCGTCTGCAGTCCTTGTTTTTACCTTTTTACAAAGCAGAATAATATGGCAATATGTAAAGGAGCATAGTATAATACAAAGGTTATGAGATGTAATGAGTGGATGGAGCATGGAATGATATGCGCTAGCATAAATAGGGCATAGAAACAGAGTGGGGATGAAGGATTGTGAGGGATACATATGAATATACAAATTAAGAACAGGATTAGGACACTTGGCCCATGAAATTAGCTCTCCATTTCTATAAGAATATGAGTGATCTGATTGCTCCACATTCTAGCTGAATCCTGATGACCTTTCATCCCCATGCTTATCAAGAATCTATCTGCCTCTGCCATAAATTATTCAATGACTCTGCTATCACTACCTTTTAAGGAAGGAAGTTCCAAAGGTACTATGTGAGAAAAGAGTTCTCCATGTCACTATCTTAAGTGGGCTATCCCTTAATTTTCAATAGTGATTCTTGTTCTAAACTTTCCCACCAAAATATACATATGTTCCATATCTAACCTGTCAAGACCATTCAAGATCTTGCATGTTTTAGTCAAGTTACCTTTGTTCTTCTAAACTCCAATAGACACGAGCCTAGCCTGTCCAACCTTTCCTCATAAAACAACTTGCTCATTCTGGGTAATTGTCGAGTAACTGCTCCCTGAACTGTTTCCAATGCATTTACATCCTTTCCAAAAATGGAATACAACACCGTACAGAGTATTCCAGATGTGATCTCACCAATGCCCTGTATAATTAGAGCATAACCACCTTACTTATTCAATTCTCTTTACAATTATCAAGTTAATTACTTGATGTGGCTATATACCAAACTGTTATAATTCATCTGCAAGAGCATTCTGTTCTTCTATATCCCATAGCTCTACAACCTCTCGCAATATAAATAAACTTTTTACTCTTCCTGCCAAAGTGAAAAATTTCATATTTTCCTATTTCATACTCCATTTTCCAGATGTTTTCCCATTCCTTTAAGCTGTCTATACCATTTTGTATCTTCCTCTGTTCCTTTCATAACTTACTTTCCTACTTTGTGTTATCAGCACATATAGCAACCATACCTTTAGTTCCTTCATTCAAGGTATATGCACAACTTCAAAAAAAAGGTCAGGCTGCTGCTCTGATCCATGTGGCATGCCACTCATTACATTAACCACAAAAAAAGAGCAATTTGTATCTACTTTCTGATAGCTAGTTAGTAATTTATCCATGCCAACATATTACCTCTTAAATCATAAGCCTTAGCTTTTGACAATCAACTTTGATGTGATGTCTTATCAAATGCCTTCTGGAAATCCAAGTACAGCACATCCACCAATTCTTCTTCATCTACACCATGCTATTTCCTTAAAGAAGTCCAACAAAATAGTTAAACATTTTTTGTTTTTCACAAAAACATGTTGATTCTGCTTAAACTTTTATCTTAATCTTCTAAGTGCCCTATTCTAACATAATTAATTAATAACTTCTACCACCACTTACCTTCGACAGCTGTCAAAGCTCACTTGCCTGTAGCTTCCTGGTTTCTAACTCCTTTTTTGAATAAAGAAGTTACATTTTCCACTTTCCACTTTAATGGATCTTTTCCAAAATATAGGGAGTTCTGGATGATTAAAACCAGTGAATCAATTATCTGACTAGTCACTTCTTTTAAGAACCTGGAATGAAGTCCATCAGATCCTGTGGACTTTTCAGCACATCGCTCCAACAATTTACTCAGCATCTTTTCTCTGGTGTTTTCTTGAGTTTCTCTTTCCTTCTGATTTGCAGTGATGCATGGCGGATTTTCTTCTATGATTTATATTTGGTAATTTTAAACAGTGCTGGTGCTCCCAGGCAGGCCATGTACGAAATCTGACTCCAAACCAGGCGATGTCCATTCTCGATCCAGGGTGTCCTGATTTCCTGCCATTCCCCCCACCCCCAATTGAAAACATAAGGTTCAGGCAGCCATTCTTAAAAGTTCAGTTTACAGGGTGGGCATTCACCAAACTCCTCTCCTTTGATTTTTAAAAATTAATTCATGGGATGAGGATCTTGCTGGCGAGTCCAGCATTTATTGTTCATCTCTAATTGTCCAAATTGTAGTTAAGGACTGGCCACATTGCTATAGGTCTTGATTTAAGTAGGCCAGACCAGGTAAGGATGGCAGTTTCCTTCTTAAAGGACATTTGTGAACCAGATGGGTTCTTACTACAATCAACAGTGGTTTTGTGGTCATCATGAGACTCTTAAGTCCAGCTCCTTATTGGATCCAAATTTTACCATTTGCTATAGTGGGCTCTGAACCCATGTGTCCAGAGCATTATGTGGGTATCTAGATTAACAATCCAGTGATAATACCACTAGGCCATAGCCTCCCCAAAGTCATGATGAAAAGGACAAACAAATTACATTGGAAAAGTGGTGCAACATGTGCCAGGCTTTATGGCAATAGGCCATTACCATGGGCTATCTTTAAGTTACTTGGCCTTAAAATCAACACCTTTAGCAAGTAACTTACAGGGGTCTTAGATCTGTTTTAGCTGGCAATGCCAATGAATAATTACAAATATATTAACAGCCAGGGTGAGCATTTTCTCCTCTGAGTCAGATGCAAGTTTCACATCAGAGACTTGAATACATAATCCAAGCCGACAACACTGAGACATTTCTGCCCTGTTAAAGGAACCAATTTTGGTTGAGATGTTAAACTGAGGCTATATTTGCCAGCCTAGGTGAATGGCGAAAGATCCTTTTGGACAAGCCAAAGAATGTCAGGAGAATTTCTTCCAGTTTCCTACCCAATAGTCACCATCCCCAAACAATTTCAATGGAAAAAATGGATAATCTGACTGTCTTCTGATTGTTATTTGTGAGGTCTTCCTGTGCATAAATTGAACTCCATATTT
Source organism: Hemiscyllium ocellatum (assembly GCF_020745735.1). Lineage (NCBI taxonomy): Eukaryota > Metazoa > Chordata > Chondrichthyes > Orectolobiformes > Hemiscylliidae > Hemiscyllium > Hemiscyllium ocellatum. The sequence goes on along the minus strand of NC_083407.1, from coordinate 44,344,627 downwards.
CCTGCAATACAAGAAGGATTCGATTCCAAAGCAAAAATATTTCAATGGCTGTAAATCATGAACGATGCTTTATAAATACAATGTCATGGGTCAGTTCCAAACTAAATTCAGCACAACACCATCCTGTCTGACAGCAGCACCAAGGGATGTTAATGTCAACTCTCAACAGGACAATCATCCATCAACAGAAATAGAACTTCCATAGTGATTGAGCTAAAAATAGGTTTATCTTTTTTTTAGGGGGAAGGCAGTTGCAATTCATGGCCTGCTCATACCAAATCCATTGGAGGTAAGCAGCATTTAAATTAATTGTTATTGCCTGACAGCAGCTTTTAGCTGAATGGTTTTCATACTGTCAGCTATCTCTATACTCAGTTGTATTCTTAGCTCACAGAACTCCAAAGTGGCATCCATGGAACAAATTTAAGATCAATTTGCTCCAGACACCATAATTGTGAGAGGGTTAGCACATGTACAGTGCACGCCCTCTAGAGGCATTGAGAAAAGGCCAACATGATGTCAATCAGCATGCAATGCTGATTTGCCACCAGCAGTGTCTTTTTGGAATTCAATGCTCCAGCTGGTGCCCTGTCTTAACCTCACACAGCTAACATGTGTTGAGCAGCAGGAAGGATACCTTTTCTCACCCCTGCCAGCACTATTTAAAGGGATATCATCAACTATTTTCCTGGGAGGTCCATTCTATAGGGTGAGGTCCATTCTTGGGCACAAAGCTGCGCCAACTGGATCTAATGGGAATGAGACTCGGTGCTGTTGATAAAATAAAAGTGGCAGCAACAAATGCTCCTTTAGTGGCCCTCATTGGACTCCAAAGGGTGTCAATTCTCCCAAAGGCTAGTGGGCTGCTCAAAAACCCTAAACTCCCACCTGTTTTTACAAACATCTCCCCTCCTGCCAGCCCAATTCCAAGGGATGGTGGGGGCTGCAAAATTCTAGCCAACAAGTATGATTCAGGACTATCACTGAGATCTGAGTACTCTCCACAATCTATCCTGGAGAGCCCTAAAAACCCCTTTGCACATTATAATCCACAACTAAAATTGACAGTGGTCAAGGTCTGTGCAAAACCTTGTGAAAGTTAGTGCTAAGTTCCCTGCTTTTTGACTGTGATTTCAAACTTTCTAACAAGCCCAAACATTTCAGTTCATTAAGTCTTCTGAAGGCAGTCCTATCAAAATGCATATTGACTATATTTGCAGCAGAATTCATGTGTGACTGACCTCTGGGCTAGCCTATCATTTGCTCTGGCTGCTGGTTGTTCAAGTTCTGCTTCTCACCACATTCAGAGCCCTCCACCCACTTGTCTGTCCTCTGAGGTATAGACAGTGTCAGTATCTGAGCCAAAGGCTGTGCGTGTGAATTCAAATAATGGTGCTGTATTTTCATCATGACCTGCTTCATGATGCTTCTGCACTAACTGACTGATTACAACACTGGGATTTCAGAAAGGAAAAAGTTACAAGTGTAAAGGTGTGGTTCAGAATGGAGGGAAGCCTAAAAAGCATAAGATGACTAAACTATCTACTGCTTAAAAATCATAACAGATTGTGAGTTCCTGGAAGTAGACTCTAAGAAAGAGTGTTAGAGGATCTCACCTTCTTCAATCGCTTCAATGCCTTCGTTTATTGTGGTTGTACATCTGGGCATCCCAATAATGAACTATTCCTCGAAGATAGAACATGTAGGTGGATTTATCCTCCTCTGATTGTGTGCCACCTTATCCACCCTGAGAGAGGAATTGGTGTCAGTGAATAAAGGGCAGTGAATAGTTGACAGTGAGTGCAATCCATGAGTGTAAGGCTTGTAGCAATGCCAGCTGTGCTAAGGGAGGAGAGTACATATGAATACTAGATATGAGTTGTGATTTTCATAGATTTTTGATGGATTAGTGTTGCAGCTGTGATAAGTTGAATTGTGAGTGAAACTAGTTGTCAGCTATATATACGACTATTACAAATATAGGATTGCACAAAAATTGTTATGTTTTGGGAATATGGACACACTTTCCTCTGCCTGGACATGGTGAGACAGATAGCAAGAAGGGAAATGATTAGCTCAGTTGGCTTTTGAAAGTAACCCACCTCTTTCAAATTCCCTCACTAATTAATTCTCAATAAGACGCCAATGGATGACATTCTAGATATTTATAATCAACCTGTTAAGAATTTCTTTAAAAAATTCACTCGTGGGACATGTGCATCGCCACTGGCCAACATTTATTAACAATCCTTAGTTGCCTTTGAGAAGGTGGGCATGAGCTGTTTTCTTGAACTGCTGCAGTTCACATGTTGTAGGTTGACCCACAATGCCCTTAAAGAGGGAATTCAGGATTTTGGCCCAGTGACAATGAAATAATGGTGATATGTTTCCAAATCAGGATGGTGAATGGCTTGGAGGAGAATTTGCAGGGTGGTGATGTTTCCATAAATCTACTTGCTCTTGTTCCTCCAGATGAAAGTGGTGGTAGAGGGAGTGGTGTTGTGGATGTGGCACCAATCAAGTGGGCTGCTTTCTCCTAGATGGTGACAAGCTTTTGGAGTGTTGTTGGAGCTATACCCATCCAAGCAGGTGGGCCAATGCTATGGTATACCTCTGGAGCAGATAGAACCTGAATGTGGGCCTCCTGGCTCAGATATATGGACACTACCATTGTGTCATAAGAGCCCTTATTAATGTCTTTCTAAACATATTAAGGCACTTAAGTGGTCAATTGGTGGCCATTTAGTTAATGACAAGGACTTTCAGAGAGGATGGATTACTGAGATTTCTTCAGACTGGATATAACAGATAGAATGGCCAGTATCTGTGAAATGGATTTTCCATTATTTAAAAGTAAAAATAAGTGCATGTTCTATTCTGTAGGTTAAAGCATGAACTGCCTGCAAAAAATGCATTTAGTCATTCATGCCTTTAATCTTTTTCTTAAATTCACCTGCGAGACATGGGCATCACTGGCTGGGGCAGCATTCATTGCCTGTCCTTGGTTGCCCTTGAGAAGATGATAATGAGCTGTCTTCTTGAACTGCTGAAGTCCATGTGCTAATGGTAGATCCACAATGGCTTTAACAAAAGAATTCCAGGATTTTGACCAGTAATATATTTCTAAGTCAGGATGGTGCATGACTTAGAGGGGTAACTGCAGGATGGTGGTGTTCCCATGTAACTGCTGCCCTTGTCCTTCTAGATGGAAGTGATTGTAGGTTTGGAAGGTGTTGTCTAAAGAACTTTGGTGAATTTCTTAGTGCAGAAGCATCTTCAGATACTGTCCACTGCTGTACTGAGTATTGGTGATAGAGAGGGTGGATGTTTTTGGATGTTGTGCCAATTGAGCAAGCTACTTTGTCTTGAATAGTATCAAGCTTCTTGAGTGTTGTCAGAGCAGCACCCACCCAAGTGAGTGGGCAGTCAGGAGGTGACTTTCTCACTTCAGAATTCCTCCACCGAAAATTTGATATTTTGCCATGTCATCCTTTCACCTATCAACTGAAAACTTGAATTTCTATTTTTGTAACTGACTGTCTATGCAGATTTGCATCACTGACATTGGCATGTGACATCATTTAGTTTCTTGTAGCATTGCATCACATCCTCAGGGCTCAGCTTGTGGCATTTACCTCTATGATCAGCTTCACCCACTGCCTTGCCAGCATGTGGCTGGAGCCGTCTCCGTCTCCTGAGGGTATAGGCCATATATCTTCCTGTTCAAATAGGGGTGCAGTACTCATACAATTCAGAACCTGATCTCTTACAGGTTGTGCCATTCTTAACAGTTTCCTTCAGTCAGATTCTCTTGTTGTGATCAGTTTCTGCCACAATGCTCACCTCCTTCAAGATGCAACCTTTAAGTGCAAACTACGTTTTGACTCCCCTGCTGATATGTGCAGGGAATGAACAGCATAGTTTGTGCTGGCTGCATGTAGCAATCATTCAAATGAACATTCAGCACAAAGTTGATCTGCTACCTGTGTTATATTGAACAGAAATAATTTAATCATACATTTCAATCCTTGGGCCCTTTTTCAGCTATCCAATTTGGCCCCACTTCCTTTATATATTGTTGGGATGTAAAGAAGTCTTACTTGAACCAAAAGTAAGATCAATGCAGAGGAAGAGGAAAGAAATGTAACAATCAAAGAGCAATTTGTGATGAATAGTCCTTAAAGGAACAAATTTCTTTTCTTTTTTGCTATCATGCTTATATACATGTTCCTTGGTACACTAAATATGAGCATTTAATACTAAAATATTAGGCAATGTCCATAAATCATTGTAATATAATCAAAAATCAGATCTATTTAAATAATTGCACAAAAACTGAACCAGTTATGAAGTATGCTTTTGCCCTTACAAAATATTTAAATTCATTTTTAAGTCTATACTTATAATTTATTTTTCATTCATGCTCACAGTTAATTGAAGCATATGATGGAAACTGGTCAGGTAGTCTGTCAAATGACAGACTTACTCACCCATCCTTATGTTGCCAGGGTTAAGCCACTTACAGATTTAACAAGTTTGACAAAACCAACCATTCATTCCTTAAGCTTGTTCAGTCCCAACAGTGATTTTAACCCTGGCCTGAATATAAAAGCTGCTGTCCCTTTCCAGTCAGGCTAACTTAAACATAACGGGGTCAACAAGGCAATGAAAGGTAAATTCTCTTCTTCACATTGTGTTGTCAGGAGAAACAGGACTGCTCTTCCAGGAAAACAATCTCTCTGAGCTCTCCCTTTCCAAGATTCGACAGTGAAATGTCCCTGGAACTATCCCGCTGAACCTGCAGTTTTCCACCATATTCTCCAAGAATGTGTGGAAGTCAGCTCATGAGATTTTGAAGAAAAGCCCGACTATGAAAACCATTCAATCTGGGTTTCATTGCTGTTCCATCATAACTTATAAATGATTGCAAGAACTGGCTTAAACAGCTGTATCTACTGTTTTTTGCTAAGTTCCTCTCTCACCACCATTATATGAGAGGATTAGAAGAATTCTTGTGGAACTTAAATCCTCATGGCTTTCAATGTTTGGTCCATCCTGAATCTTTACTGTGCTGTGAAGCAATCCATTTCCTTAATTTTATCATAATCTGGAATGTTTAAAATGAATTTGTTTGTACCCTTACCAACATTGCTCTATCACCTCTCATTGATTTATTTTTCAATAACTTTAATGCTGGCAATTAGACACAGTAAGACAGTCGTCATCTCAGGCAGGATTTTCTCTGTGACCTTCTGAACCCGTCTGTCATGTTCAAAATGGGTGACTGAAGACCTGCAATGTGGCAAACAGCAATTCAATGTGATTCTCCTTGGGGAATGTAACCAGTTATCAAAAGCTGGCTCACTGTCCAATCAGAAGCCTTCCAGCTTCAAATCAGCAGTATGCATCAATGGAATGTAAGGAAGGGAGATGGCACTTCAAAATTGAGATGTAATCTGTCCAACTTCTTAAACTGAAAATGTATTTTGCAGCCAGGTCATCAGTTCAGAAGGATCTCTTCTATTGGATGGTCTGCATGAAGGCACCCTAGTCCTGCCTGGAACTTTGCCCCACTGTTTGCCTGTGGGAGGCTATTTCCAGGTAACTAAAGGCCCTGCATTCTCCAGAAGTATGGCAATTGATTAGAAAATCCTAGTTAATCTTCTTTAGTTGGCTTTAAGTGACCCCAAGCATGAATAGCTGCCCATTCATGGAACTACGGAACATGTATACTGGCCAGTGATGCTATCTTTAGCACACTTCTGATCTTGATGCTAGTGGCTCATTAAAATCAGGCACTTGTGCAGAACATGCCTCTAATGGCTTGATGACTACTAAGAAATGGTGAAAAGTACTTAATATAATTTTGTATTTTTGTGCATTTTTCCAAGTAAACCTCTTTCCATCTCTGTCTCTTCCTTTAAGATGATCCTTTTAATTCACTCTTTTACCAAGATCTTGATGGTCCATCATATTACCTCTTTATGTGGTTTAGTGTCCAATTTTGTCTGATAACTATGAGAAGTCTTGAAATGTTTGACTGGGTTAAAACGTGCTAAATGTCTGCAAATTATTGCTGTTTCACAAGTGGTCAATCAGCAGAAAAACCAAAGGATTGCAGACGCTGGAAATCAAAAACAAAATCAGAGGCTGCTTGAAAATCTCAGCCGGTCTGGCAGCATCTGCGAAGGGAAAGTATTTTGGTCCAATGACCCTTCTTCAGAACTTGTTCAATTGGTAACTTGTGTAGGTTAAAACCAGGAATTGAATTCTAATGACACTCTGCTTTATGACCCATAAATTAAACACTGTCCATGCATGCAATTATATGCTTACTAGAGAATGTCAATCATTTTGTTGCCACAGGATAGCCAGCATATATCATAGCTTTGTCAGTCTAAAGAAGCAAGCAATTATTTATACCTTAAAGAGTACTAAAACAATGCAATAATTCAATGTCGTAAACAATGGTGAAGATGGACTCAGTTGTTAACACTATTACCAGCTGGAATGTTTGGGCTTATATTCTCCAAAGAAATCCAGTGGCAAACATTGCATTACAGTAAAACATTTTCTCATTTAAGGAAGTAGTTTTTGTTAATTGATTGGTTTGTTTCTTAGCATTAAAATTTACTGGTGTTGTACGGGGTCCGGAAAAGATTTATAAAGATGTTGCCAAGCTTGGGGGGTTTGAACAATAGGGTGAGGTTGAATAAACTAGGGCTATTTTTCCTGGAGCATTGGAGGCTGAGGGATGACCTTATAGAGGTTTATAAAATCATGAGGGGCATGGATAGGATAAATAGAAAAAGTATTTTCCCCTGGATGGGGGAGTCAAAAACTTGAGGGCATAAATTTAAGGTGAAAGTTTTAAAAGGGATCTGAGAGGCAACTTTTTTATGCAGAGGGTGGTCTATGCATGGAGTGAGCTGTCAGAGGAAGTGGTAAAGGCTGGTACAATTACAACATTTAAAAAGTATCTGGATGTGTATCTGAATAAGAAGGGTTTACAGGGATATTGTCCAAATGCTGGTAACTGGGACTTGATTTACTTAGCATATGTGGTCAGCATGGTGAAGTTGGAGCGAAGGGTCTGTTTCCATGCTGTATATCTGTATAACTCTATGAATTGTGTGATAGCGATATTCAATTCATAAATTTCAGTCAAAATCTTTAACATGTTTGTGATAATACTTTTTTTAAAATAATATTAATACAATGATGTTTATGAATGTCAGCAAAACAGAGCTGTACAGGAAAGGGTAAAATGTCACAGGCTTTGTTTCTCATCACAAACTCAAGAAGTGGAATTGCAAGTCACTTTGCATTTTTTAAATAAGTTCTATGAAATACCTGTTCTTGTCATTAGGGTTAAAGACCTGTGTTCCAGGTTGGCCCATTAGTGTAGTAATGAGCAAATCATTGAACTGTTGGATGTTAGAGGCAATCTTCTCCAGATGAAAGATTAGACCAAGTAACTAGCTGACTGTTTAGATTGTCATTTATGATCCAGTAGTTTTTGTTTGAAGAATAGTAAGGAAAAATCAATATTCTTGTATCAAAGAGCAAAGTCAAAATTCAACTAATTTGTTTAATTAATAAAAAGAAGGAAGCGTATGTAAGGTATACACAGAATAGATCGAGTGAATCCTTAGAAGAGTATAAAGGAAGTAGGTGTATACTTAAGAGGGAAATCAGGAGGGCAAAAAGGGGACAAGAGATAGCTTTGGTAAATAGAATTAAGGAGAATCCAAAGAGTTTTTACAAATACATTAAGGGCAAAAAGGTAGCTAGGGAGAGAATAGGGCCCCTCAAAGTTCAGAAAGGTGGCCTTTATGTGGAGCCACAGAAAATGGGGGAGATACTAAATGAGTATTTTGCATCAGTATTTACTGTGGAAAAGGACATGAAAGATATAGACTATAGGGAAATAGATGGTGACACTTTGCAAAATGTCCATATTGCAGAGGAGAAAGTGCTGGATGTCTTGAAACGGGTAAAGTGGATAAATCCCCAGGACCTGATCAGGGGTACCCGAGATCTCTGTGGGAAGCTAGAGAAGTGATTGCTGGGCCTCTTGCTGAGATATTTGTATCATCAATAGTCACAGGTGAGGTGCCGGAAGACTGGAGGTTGGCAAACGTGGTGCCACTGTTTAAGAAGGGTGATAAGTACAAGCCAGGGAACTATAGACCAGTGAGCCTGACGCTGGTGGTGGGCAAGGTGTTAGAGGGAACCCTGAGGGACAAGATTTTCAGGATGTATTTGGAAAGGCAAGGACTGATTCAGGATAGTCAACATGGCTTTGTGCATGGGAAATCATGTCTCACAAACTTGATTGAGTTTTTTGAGGAAGTAACGAAGAGGATTGATGAGGGCAGAGTGGTAGATGTGATCTATATGAATTTCAGTAAGGCGCTCAACAAGTTTCCCCATGGGAGACTGATTAGCAAGGTTAGATCTCACAGAATACAGGGAGGACTAGCCATTTGGATACAGAACTGGCTCAAAGGTAGAAGACACAGGGTGGTGGTGGAGGTTTGTTTTTCAGACTGGAGGCCCGTGACCAGTGAAGTGCCACAACGATCGGTGCTGGGTCCTCTACTTATTATCATTTACATAAATGATTTGGATGCAAACATAAGAGTTACAGTTAGTAAGTTCACATATAACACAAAAATTGGACGTGTAGTAGGCAGCGAAGAAGGTTACCTCAGATTACAACAGGATCTTGACCAGATAGGCCAATGGGCTGAGAACTGACAGATGGAGTTTAATTCAGATAAATGCGAGGTGCTGCATTTTGGGAAAGCAAATCTTAGCAGGACTTATACACTTACTGGTAAAGTCCTAAGGAGTGTTGTTGAACAAAGAGACCTTGGAGTGCAGGTTCATAGCTCCTTGAAAGTGGAGTTGCAGGCAGATAGGATAGTGAAGAAGGTGTTTGGTATGCTTTCCTTAACTGGTCAGAGTATTGAGTACAGGAGTTGGGAGGTCATGTTGCGGCTGTACAGGACATTGGTTAGGCCACTGTAGGAATATTACATGCAGTTCTGGTCTACTTCCTATTGGAAAGATGTTGTGAAACTTGAAACGGTTCAGAAAATATATACAAGAATTTTGCCAGGTTGGAGGATTTGAGCTATAGGGAGAGGCTGAACAGGCTGTGGCTGTTTTCCCTGGAGCATCAGAGGCTTATAGAGGTTTACAAAATTATGAGGGGCATGGATAGGGTAAATAGGCAAAGTCTTTTCCCTGGGGTCGGGGAGTCCCAGACTAGAGGGCATAGGTTTAGGGTGAGAGGGGAAAGATATAAAAGAGACCTATGGGGCAACATTTTCACACAGAGGGTGGTACGTGTATGGAATGAGCTGCCAGAGGAAGTGGTGGAGGCTGGTACAATTGCAACATTTTAGAGGCATTTGGTTGGATATGTGAATAGGAAGGGTGTGGAGGGATATGGGCCGCGTGCTGGCAGGTGAGACAAGATTGGGTTGGGATATCTGGTCTATATAGATGGGTTGGACCGAAGGGTCTGTTTCCATGCTGTCCATCTCGATGACTCTATGACTCTATAATTGCACATTCACTACTTATTGTTTGAAAAATAAGTAGTGCTCCAGGAGACAAGTACCTGTAATTCAGAGGCCTTGAAATAAATTAAAGAATGTAAGTTTAGATCTCACTCGGACTGTTATGGGAATTTTAATAGTTCCTTAATTTTAAATCTTGAATCAAGACTTCCATATCAATAAACATGACCATAAAGTCAAATTGTCATAAAATCTCCAAATGTTTCACTAGTGTTTTTAAGGAAGAAAGCTGCTGTTGTTACACATGTAATTTCTGTGCTTTTTAAGGGAAAAGGCAGGAGATTTAGAGGGGATTTAAAGAGGAAATATTTCACTTAGAGGGTGTTGGGTATCTGAAACTCATGCGTGAAACATTAATAGAGTCTTAGAGTCTTGGAATCATAGAACATGGAAGCAGACCTTTCCGTCCAACTCATCCACGCTGAACAATCTGACCTCGTCCCATTTTCCAACATTTGGCCCATATCCCTCTAAACCCTTCCTATTCATACACCAATCCAGATGCCCTTTAAATATGGTAATTGTAACCACCTCCACCAAGACTTTGACAGCTTGTTCCATACAGGCACCATCAACTGTATGAAAATGTTATCCCTTTTTAAAATTTTCCCTCTCACCTTAAACTTATGTCCTCTAGTTTTGCACTCCCACATCCTAGGAAAAAGACCTTGTCTATTCACCCTGTACATGTCCCTCATGAGTTTATAAATTTCTATAAGGTTATCCCTCAGCCTCTGACACTCCAAGTGGGTGAAACATATCCAAGCTATTCAGCCTCTCCCTCAAACTCAAATCGTCCAATTCTGGCAACATCCTTGCAACTGTTTTCTGCACCTTCTAAGGTTTTACAACACCTTTCCTATAGAAAGGCGATGAGAACCGTACACAGTATTCTAAAAGTGGCTTAACCAATGTCTTGTGTTGCTGCAACATGACTTCCCAACTTCAACACTCAATGTTCTGACTTGTGAAGACAAGCCTTCTTCACCACCCTGTCAACCGGTGACTTCAATTTCCAAGAATTACACATCTGCACCCCTAGGTCTCTCTGTTCAGTAACATTCCCCAGGGCCTTGCCATTAAGTGTATAAGTCCTGCTCTAGTTTGCCTTATGAAAATGCCACACCTCACATTTAATTAAATTAAACTCCATCTACCACTTCTCAGCCCAGCAGCCCATCTAGTCAAGGTCCTATTATACGCTGAGATAGTCTTCTTCATTGTCCACCATGCCACCTATTTTGGTGTCATCTGCAAACTTGCCTCCCATATTCACATCCAAATAATTTATGCAAATGAAGAAAAACAGCGGATCCAGCCACGCTTTCTGTGGCACACCACTGTCACAGGCCTCCAGTCTGAAAAACAACCCTCCACCACCACCATCTATCTCCCACCTTCAATTGAATTTTATATGCAATTGGCCAGCTCCCTCTAGATCCCATGTGATCTAATCTTACTAATCAGTCAACGATGTGGAACCTTGTTTAATGCTTTGCTGAAGTCCATTTGACAATGTTCAGCAGTCTACCTTCAATCATCTTTGTCACCTCCTCAAAATGAGACAGGAACCATTACAATGCTTAGATTATCATTTCAAGCTCCACTGAGTATTGGGCTATGGCCCAAGTGCTGGAAAATGGGACTAGAGTAGCTAGGTGCTTGATGACTAGCATGGGCTGAAGGGCCTCTTTCTGAGCTGTAAATCTCTTAATAACACACAAATATAGTTGACTATTAATTGCCCTCTTAAGTGGTTTGGCAAGCCACTTACCTGCAGAAAACCATCACTGAGTGGTTTCAGGAGAATGGCCATCTTTACCTTTCATGAATAAGTAGGTTGGGTAATAAACGCCAGCCCAATGAGCAAAGTGATCAGCTCAAAAGTTGGACTCTACTTATCAAACTTGTAGGCAGGTTGCAATGGTTTCACAGTCAGAAAACAAACTCCTTTCTCGTCTCCTAAGAAGGTGGCAAGTTGAGGCCTTAATTGACAGCAGGCAGAGTAGGCTTTTATCTAGAATTTAAGTGCTGAGATGGTCAGATCAGCCAGATTCTTTAATAATGGCGGAGCAGATTTGCGGGGCTGAACAGCCTATTCCTGTTCCTATTTCTTATGGTTTAAGGATGTGAGTTTCCCACCAGGATTAACAACTTATTGTGAAGTAAAATATGGAACAATTGTTTCCAACGAATAGGGCCCGCCAGTGGCAGAATTTACAAATTGATTCAAGAGGGCACCTTGGGATCCGGATGCTTTCATGACAGCTTGCAAGTTTAAACAAACCAGCAGGAGTGAAGGAACAGTTCATCTACTTATTGCCAATAAATTCCTGTTAAAGTGACTGTGTCCAAGCAATTCCATTTTTAATCGTTAATTTGGAGAATGAAGACTCATGTTTGTTCAGAGCTAGCGGGCTTTCTGCAGGATGATCAGAAACATTCTCTCCATTTATTCATAACTTTCCTGAACTTCCTTGTCCTGTTTCTGTGCTGGATTGTTATCTAATCCCTCAGCATTGTCATCACTGTTGCTGACCCATTGCTGAGCTGCTTGTGCTTTTTAATAACATTATGACATCCAACATGGCTGCCATCTACCTTAGCTGTTGGCTCTCAGCAAGCAGCTCCCACTTTCTGGTGTTTCGTGGTGTTTCAGATTGGGCATCAACCTTGCCTCCTGACTAAAAAAATAACATTGCAAGAAGTGAGAAACAGGGTCAGGCACTGAAATTCATCTGAGTTTTAGGTTTCCAATGCAGCATTGAAAATCTGTCCGTCTGTATCAATTATAATGAAGACTTAGCTGTGGAATGGCAGAAACATGGGACACGGCGCTGGCAGTGTAAATTTAATTTGCCAGATAACATCCACCTGTTGTGTCATAAATGCTGGATGTCTGAAATAAAAACAGAAAATTCTAGAAAGACACTGCAGCTTCTCTGTCAAGGGAAATGTAAAATTAATGTTTCAAGTCTCTGACCCTTCAGAGGATAACTCATCAACCTGAAAACAATACCTCTGCTTCTCTGCACTGTCTGACCATCTGAGCATTTCCAATACTTTATTTTTATTTAAAAATGTATACAATTTCCCTTTGAATGATATTATTGAATATATTTCCAGAACTCTTTCAAGCCATACATTCCAGATTATAAAATGATGTGTATGAAGAAAATAACTTCATTTCACCTCTGGTTCCTTTTCCAATTATTTTAGACCTCGTGTATATAAATAATGTAACATGAAAACACTAGCATTGTAAAAAGAGGCTGAGATTTATAATGTAAATGAATAATTTATACCGTTGCATAACATGCTGCATTAAATTAACGAAGTACCATAATAAGGATAGCTGAGTGGAATTAAATTAAAGAAATGGAAATTAGCTCTCTAAATCTCAATTTGAGGAATGTTGTAATCAGATTATATAGATTAATGAAATAGTATTGATACAGTATCATATCAGCAGGATGTCACATCCAATGATGCATTTTAGAAATATAGTCACTGTTACAATGACTAAAGCAGTAACCAATTAGCTCACAGATGAACAAGCAGTTAATCTGTTTTTGATGAAAGTGGTGGTGGTGGGAGGAATGTTGGCCCCAAACACCAACAGAACTCCCTGCTGTTCCTTCAAGAATGCCACAAAATCTCTTTCATTATTAAATGTTTCATCCAAAAGACAACAATTCCAATAGTTACTGATTGAAAGCAATTGAGAAAAAAAAAATTCATACAGTGAGTGCCTAGGGTCTGGAATGTGATGTCTGAATTGTGATGGGGCCTAGTTCAACTGAGGCATTCAGGAGGGTATTAGGTGCATGTTTACATTGAAGCAATGTAAAAGGTTATTGGGGAAAAAAAACAGGAGGTTAACACTAAGTCAAAATCTCAGCGAGCCAATGCAGATACAATAGGCTGAATAACCTCCTCTGCACCCATCACAGTTCTGTGATTATGATTCTATGATAATGTAGCATTTCTTCAATACTAGAGGACTGATATACTTGGTGTGCTCAAGATTGAACATAGCTGAATCTTCAAGCCTAAACTCAAGATCGTATTTGGAAAATGTTTTAATATTAGACTCTCTCACAGCAAAATTGAACAAGACTTGAAACAAGCAATAAAGGATTAATTAGTATCCATTGCTTCAAGAGCAGACAATAGGCAAACATGGTGCTGCATACTCATTTAATTTTTATTCTTTCATGGGATGAGGCTAGGCAAGTATTGATTGCCCATTCCTATTAGCCCACGCAGCAATTAAGAGTCGGCCACATTGCTGTGGGTCAATGGTCACATATAGGCCAGACCAGGTAAGGGTTGCAGTTTCTTTCCTTAAAGGACATTAGTGCACCAGATGGGTTTGTCCAACAATCGACAATAGATTCATGGTCCTTATTAGTGACTCTTGAGTCCAGATTTTTAATGAGTTAAAATTTCACCAGCTGCCATGGTGGGATTCAAACATTGACCCAGAACATTACTTGGATTAACAGTCCAGTAATAATACCACTAGACCATAACTCCCATTTCAATGACTTCTGTTGTAGTTCAAACCAAGTGTGCTGCTGAGTGGCTGCAAGACAGATTGAAGAATGCAAAATCAAACAAAGCTTTCATATATCTATGCATCATATAAAACCAGCCTGCCTTTCTTAAATGAGAGATATGTTCTGATCAAAGAAAGCACAATAAATCATTCAATGAGTGAGTTTGATCTAGGAGAAATACAATGTTGGCATAACATGACATAAGAACATACAAAATAGAAGCATAATTACAGCTCCTTGATTGCTCTACCAATCCACAACACCATGTCTGATCTGTTTGTTTCAAACTCCACATTCTTCTTTACCTACAATAACTCTGATTAATCTGCTTAACATGAGTCTGTACACCTCTGTTTTAAAACTATTTAAAGACACCCCCTTCCCATCTCTATTATTTTTTGAGGCACAAAGTTACACAATATTTGGAAAGAAAAGATAAGTTCTCATCTCTGTCCTGAAAGGGTGTCCCTATTTTCTTAAAAATGGCCCCTGATTCTGGACCAACCCACAACAGGAAGCATCTACGTCATGCCCACCTTGTCAAGATGATTCAGGATATTATACTTTCCATCATTCATCCTTTGCTCTTTTACACAACCTTGAAAACAATAATAATCTGTCTAATGTATCCCATAAGACAACCGAGTCATCCTCGGCATCAATCTAGTAAACCTCCTTTGAACTACCTGCAAAGTATTTACATCCTTTATTCCATATGGAAACTGAAAATGCGCATCGTATCATTACATTATGTTCAATTCCCTTCAAAAGATAACTTTCCATCACCCATATTATTTATGAAATCTGTGCATTACATTTTTGCTTAAAGAACACTTAAATCCCACTGTGCTTTGGAATTCTGCAATTGTTCTCCATTTACATAATTCTTTTCTTTATTCTTCTTCACTTTTTTTTGCAATTTACTCCAATTGACAGATTTTTGCCTCCCTTAACCTATCTATCCCCACTTTCAACATCCTTATGTTTTCCTCATAACATACCATCCTGCTATTTTGCTGCCATCTACAAATTTAGTCACCATGCCTTTGCTCCCTCCACATCCAAGTCATTAATGTAAATTGCAAAATATTAAGGACTCAGCACAGATGTCTTTGAGACTCTGCCCACCACAACCTGTCAATTTGACAAAGAACCATTAATGTATACACTGTTATCTGCCAGCTAGCTAGTGTTGGGACGGACCCGTAGGGTCTCGTCTCCACGTGTTCTTTGGAAGGAGAGATCACACCGGCTAGAGTTTGGAGCAAAAACACCGTTTATTACAGAATCAAGACTGGCAAACTATACAACGAATTCAAAAGCATGCAATTCGTTGGAGAAGGCGTTCTGTCTTCCTCTACGGACCTGGAGCAGTTATACTTCGCGCTTCCTCGAGTTCCCGGTCAGGTTCCCCTCGTTCGGTTCTCTCATTGGTCGGTTCACCTGTCTGTGAAGGGATTAGTGTCTCTATTGGCTGCCCCGAGATACCTGTCCAGCTCCTGCTGTGCTGAACAATGGGTAGACATCCTGGGTTCAGCAGTTTCCGATCTTGTAATTTAAAAGTTTATTGTTTGGAAGGGTTTCCTCATTGCTATGCGCCTGGCTGTCTGGGCGTTCACAATAGTTCTCCATAGTTGAATATACAGGTATTATCATTTAACACAGGACCTGAATGAGTTTGACGTCAGCGGAGGCATTAGCAAGTACTTTATCAATCAAGTGTAGTATCGGTGCGATTTACACTATCCGATAGTTACCGGTTTCCTTTATTAACAATGAGATTGTAACAGGATGATCTGAAACTGACGGACATGTTCTAATCCCCAAGGAATGTGGCCTGCAGTGGCTGGGTCTACTTTACATGGCTGTGTTTTAGCTGGTACCTGACAGTGTCTGCTTTAATCATGGTGCTCCCCTCCCTAGCCCCAATATAGGTACCCCGAAAGCAGATTATCCCCAACACTAGCCTTCTATCCTTATTGACATGTAATCCCATATCGTATGAGCTTTTATTTCTGCAACAATACTTGATGTGGCATTTTATCAAATATCTTTGTGATATCCAAATATGGTATATCTACAAACTCTTTGTCATCTGCAATGTGTGTTACTCCTTCCAATAATTCCTATAAATTGGTTAAACATGATCCTTTTGACAAAACCATGTGGAATCTTCCCGATGACCTGGAGGTTTGTGCAGTTATAATCTCCTTAATGATCAAATCTAAACCTTTCCTATGACAGATGTCAAACTAATTGGCCTATTGACTCCTTTGTTTTCTTCCCTTCCTTCTTGAATAGAGGGATATTTGCAACTTTCAGTTTAAGGGAAACACTCCTGAATTTAAGGAATTTTGGAAAATGAACACCTATGCATGAACACCTCATTTTCAAACACTTTTATGCCCTAGGATGGGGTCAATCTGAACCTAAGAACTTGTCAGCTGACATCTTCATAATTTGCCTAGTACCATTTTCCTCATGATTGTAATTTTATGAATATTCCTCTCTCCATTCCACCACCTGAATTACAACTATTATCAAAATGTTGATGTATACTACGTAGTGAAGATAGAGCAAAATATTTGTTTACTACAGCCTCTATTTCCTTATTATTCACTATTAATTCTCCAGAATCATTCTCTAGAGGTCCAACATTCATTTTATTTCGTCTTTTTCATTTTAAAACCTTATGGAAATTCTTGTTCTTTGCTGTTACATTCCCAGCTAGCATCTTCTCATACTCTGAATCTTTCCTCCTGAACCACAGATGGTGAGTTCTCCCTTCAGAATTTGTCTGTATAGTAGGAATGTACATATTTTGAGCATTCTGAAACATCTCATTAAACGTCTATAGCTATGTATCTATTAATCTATCCTTTAACCTAGTATGCCAGTTCACTCCAGCTAACTCAACTTTCACGCTTATATAGTTGCCCACTATTTGACACTAGTTTTAGACCAAATCTTCTACCTATCCAACAGGATATAAAATTCAATCAGATTGTGGCTGCTGCTACCTCAGAGTAGTCTAAATCACTAATTAACCCTGTCGCTTTACATGGTACCACACCAAATCTAACCGGCTCTCTGGTCATTTCCAAAATGTATTTCTCTAAAAATAATCTTGGAAATATTCTATGAAATCCTCATTCAGAGTATGTCTGATAGGTTGTTTTTCCAGTTTACATGGTCATTGCTGCTCTATTATCATGAGACAAAAAGAAATGGCAGATGCTGGAATCCAAAGCAAACAGGCAGGAGGCTGGAAGAACACAGCAAGCCAGGTAGCATCAGGAGGTGGGGAAGTCTGACATTTCAGGTATAACACTTGTTCAGGTCCAAGGATGGTGGTAGGGGGAGTTGCAGACAAGGAGGGGAGATGGTTATGGTTGGGGGGGTTGGTGGAAGAAATGGAAGGGAGGAGGCAGGGCTGGAAAGGGACGTGGAGAGTGGGTGAGAAGGCTATTTGAAATGGGAGAACTCAATGTTAAGTCATCTGGGCTGTAGGCTGCCCAGGTGGAAGATGAGGTGTTGTTCCTACAATTCACGGTGGCAATTGAGGAAGTCAAGGATGGACATGTCAGACAGGGAAGAGAAGAGGGAATTAAAATGAATGGTGACCAGGAGGTCAGGCTTGCCTTTACAGGCCTGGCTGAGATGTTCGGCTAAACATGTCTTTAGTTTACATTTGGTCTTACTGAAGTAGAGAAGACCACATCGGGAACACCAGATGCAGTAAACTAGGTTGGAGGAGAGGCAAGTAAATCTCTGTCTCACCTGGAAGGACTCTTTGGGACTCTGGCTGCTCTATCAAGGAGATGTTACACTCCCAATATCCCATATGTCCACCGAGTTTAAACAACGTATTTTTCCTCCTTCTGTCATCCAGTCGGCCCTCTACCACGTCTGCTCCATTTGCCACTCCACTGCTCCAAACCCTGCCCCATCCAAACATAATAAAGACAGGGTCCCCCTTATCCTCAATTTCCACCCCACCAGTCTAGGCATCCAACATATCATCCTTAAACACTTCCGCCAACTCCAATTAAACCCCACCAAGAACATCTTCCTATCCACATGCCTTTCTGCTTTCTGCAAGGACCATTCCCTTTGACAGTCCTCGATTCATGCCACTGTTCCCACCAACCCCCACCGAACACACCAGTACCTTTCCCTGCATAAAAGACATAAAACCTGCCAGCACACCACCCCCTCACCCCTATCCAGGGCCCCAAATAGCCCTTCCAGATGAGACAAAGATTCACCTACCTCTCTTCCAACCTGGTTTACTGTATCAGGTGCTCATGATGTGGTCTTCACTATATCAGGGAGACCAAACATAAACTCAGGGCACATTTCCCTGCACATCTCAGCCAGGCCCACATGGGCCGACCTGACCTCCTAGTCACCACCCATTTAAATTCCCCCTTCCCACTCCCTTTCCAGCATGACTATCATCAGTCTCTCCGCCCCTCTCCCCACCCATAACCCTACCCCCCTTTTATCTGCAAATCCCATACCCCTATCCCTATTACTAAAGAAGGGTTATACCTCAAACGAGGGACTTCTCCATCTCCTGATGCTCCCTGGATTGCAGTGCTCTTCCATTCTCCTTTTTGACTCCTTTATCACAAGAATCCAAAATTTATCCTTGTACACTTTGTCCTACATTATGGTTAGCATGAGCAACTCCCACCAGAGACCTATTTTCTTCACTTCTCCCAAAACTGATACCGTATCCTGATCACATGAGTCAAAGTCATTTCCAACTATGGCACAAATGCCATCCTTAATTAGCAGTGCAACCCCTACAGCTTTATTTGTGTTCCTTTTTTATAACATTTTATATACTCTTCAATATTCAGGATCAAGACTTTATCATCCATGTTCCTGTTATGGCTATGAGATTGAATTTATTTACTTCGACATGTGCAAACAATTTGTCTACATCTTTTTAATGCCACCTGCATTCAGATGGAACCTTTCATTTTGTCTCTTTGTTATTCTTATGACATTTAATCTTGCATTCCTAGATTTTTCTATCTGACACTTCCTGCCATACTTTGACCCTTTTTTTGCCTTATTATTATTTTCAATTCTTATTTTGTTTATACCCTTTCATATATATCACATCTTTCAGCACTTGATCCCTAAACTTGGATATTTAATTTGAAACACTCTCTACATCCTTAGTCATGCAATTCACAAAACATTGGTTCCAACATGTTCAAGTACAGATTTTCTCAACAACATAGCTTCTATTTTTCCCAGTACTGGTGCCAGTGACCCATGAATAATAACCACTTCTCCCACACCAGTTTTTGAGCCAAGTGTTCAGCATTTTTATTTTATGTACACCTTGCCAATTCATGCATGGCTCATGCAATAACCTAAGGGTTATAATCTTTGAGGTTCTGCTTTTCAATTTAGTGCCTTGATCCTCACACTCTCCATGCAAATGTCTTTCATCACTGTACCTGTGTCATTGTTATCTACATGGACCACGATCATTGAGTCCTCCACTGCACTGAAGTTTCCTTTAAAGGAAAGTGCAGATGTTCCATACCCTGGCACTGGGCTGAAAACATATATTTCTGTACTCTCACTCTACCCATTCCTCATCTGCAAGTTTGTTAAGGTGTCTCCACCTCCTTGTTCGATCTCCATTGTCAATGTAATAGCACTCTGGAACTCCTTCAGCCTTAATTCTGCATAAATTGTCTTTGCTAATGTACTTAATTTGAGATTTGCTTTCTAAGCCTCAATTAATGAAGATGTGTTGAATTCTTCCCTTGAATTATCCTCACCAGTAAAAGAAGTTTTGGCTCCTATAACATCTGCCTGTTGCATAACTTTGACCCTTGGTGATGGATTTTGTTTAACCATTGTTCTGGTCATCACATGTAACCTGGAATGTGGTTTTATAACTGATCCTTGATTTAACCTCCTTTGGGTTTTCTATAGTATAGACTTTCACTCGGGCCAACTCATTACCCAGGAGTAAATCCATTCTGACCATGGGTAATTCCTTAATGGCTCCTACTATCCCCATCCACATAACAAATTGCATTTTAATTGCACCTTGTGCCACAGAACCAAGATATAATTTTCCCTTATTCCATTTACTAACACCCTTGCTTTCATTTAACTCTCTGGACAGAAAATAGATCCTCCTCCAACAAGAGAGTTTGAGTATCTCCCTTGTGTCCTTTAATATTTTCACGCAGTATTTAGTATTAGTATTTTAGTATTTACTTATTTTTTGAGTTTAGATTTTTGAATTCAGAAAATATCACACATGAATTTGCTATGTTTCTGAAAGGGTTTAATAATTACATTGTAAATATTTTCATAGCCATGGTAATTTCTTCTTTTGTGCTTACATTGGGAGAATTTTATGAGTGAACAAAATAAACTGCTGTGTATTCAGTTCCAGTTTGTAAGTCAGGGAATGATTCTTTTCTTTTGTATAGAAAATATCCATGTCTTTGAAAAAGTTGTTTTTAGTTTAGTTTGGGCAGTTCTGCAGGATCTTGGCTGAAGCTTGATATATAAAGCAGCTGTTCCTGACAAAGAATTGTTAAAAAATAGATTACATCAGTGTAAGGAGTATATTTTAAAGTTCCAGACAAGAAGTGTTTGGTTACAACCTTAAAGCGGTTATTTGAACGTGAAACTCTCTCAGTTTAGTTTTATAAAGGCACCAGGAAGAAGCTATCAGATTCTAAAGATTAAGGAGTTGAAGCCACAGCTAAATTGAGATAAAAAGGGGTGATGGAGGAGGAAAGTCTTTCTGGTGTGTGTTCTATAAAGGAGTGCTTTGGGAATTAATGAGATAATATTTTTCAAGTGTTTAAAAATTGTAAAATATATGTTATATGTAAATTGTTTTGTTTATTCTATTTACATGCATTTGTTTTGCGTGATTAACTTTTCATTTTTTGTTAAAACCAAGCCTGCAGCATTACTTATATTTCAGTGACAGACCACCTCATTAAATTTTTTTAAAATGAGCTTTCAGAGCAAATTTTAATCTGGGATCTGAATTGCCCAGAAATAGTATCAAATTAGGTAATAGCAACATTTTTATGGGTTTAACAACATTATTGTCAGAAAGAGGCATTATATTTCACTTCAGTCATAACTTTTCATAGCTCTCATCTACTCTACTTCACATAACAGTTTTTACTTTTCTGGTTGTAGTTGAAGTGACAGTTTGATCCATAGCCCATTCCTTTTGAGACCCTTTCTGGACCAGTTCTTATAAACACAATCATTTCCTTCACAATGTCCAGCATTCTGAGTGATGGTATCCTGCTTTATTCCAATGGGAACACTGAGACCCTTGATTTTCACCTGTACCTTCAGGATTTTCCCTTCTGATCTGATTTTGGGGAAAGTCCAGATATCCTTTCTATATCCTAGCTACTTGTCTTCTATTCACTTTACCATTCTCTTTTCTTGGGTTTAAGGAAGTGATAGAAAAAGGGTTTAGTTTTGGATCACCCATAATTGCCCCAGTCATCATTGCTGCCTGTCCAGTAGTTGCAACCTTTTGTTCTTCTGCAAGAATTCTATTACAATAGTTCATAAGATTTTAAATTTTTCCAAGAGACTGATACCTCTGGAAATTTCAGACATGGTTTCAACTCCCAATGCTTCTATCTACCAGTCAAAATTAATGTGATTAATCCTTTCAAATTCCATATCAATGTACCCAAGCTGTTTCTTCAACCTGTTGTCTTATATGCTTCTTGAACTCGATATGTGCAGTGTATATAGCTTTTTTAAATTGTGTCATAATCCCTTGAAACCTCCTCTGACAGTGAAGCATACATTCCCTGTTCATTTCTCTCGATGGAAAATATCCAGTTGTCCTTTGGCCAATTCATTTGTCTAATTATTTTCTCCAATGAAATACCCTTTTCTTTAAATTTTGTTTAGGCCTGCACAAATTTAACCATTTCCTTACTGGACTTCAGACTATGTATAAAATTTTGCCTCACAAAGTCTGCATCAGCATCAACTGCATCACTCGAAGCTTAAATTATTTACCAATCTCTCTTTCTCTTTCTCTCTCTCTCTGTCAAGTCTCTCTGTCTCATGTCTCTATTTTCAGTCTCATAAGCCTCTCTTTCACATGCCTTTTCTTCAAAGTCCAATCTGTTAAATTCCACTTCCTTTCTGTGTTTTGTTTTATTTTAGATTAGATTAGATTACTTACAGTGTGGAAACAGGCCCTTCGGCCCAACAAGTCCACACCGACCCGCCGAAGCGCAACCCACCCATACCCCTACATCTACCCCTTACCTAACACTACGGGCAATTTTAGCATGGCCAATTCACCTGACCCGCACAGCTTTGGACTGTGGGAGGAAACCGGAGCACCCGGAGGAAACCCACGCAGACACGGGGAGAATGTGCAAACTCCACACAGTCAGTCGCCTGAGGTGGGAATTGAACCCAGGTCTCTGGCGCTGTGAGGCAGCAGTGCTAACCACTGTGCCACCGTGCTGCCCACTAAACGCATTTCTTGCGTTTTAATTTATTTTCCATTTCAATCAGCTTTAACTGTAATTCAAAGTTAACTGATTTCACTGTCTCACTTCTTCGAGTACTGAAGCAGTTCTAGGCAGACAATTCCATTTCGAGTTAACTTACCAGTTCAATCAACCTGGCTTTTGTGATCTCTTTTCAGTTCATCAGGGACAAATCCTCCACTTGCAAGAAGGTTTTACCAATTTTAGTGTCATCTTATTTCTGTAGTACAAGGCCTCATGTTTATTCTTTTAAATGTTTATCACTAATGGCCTTCACACTTATCTTCCTTTTTAAGGTAACAATCCAATAATGAAGGAAGTCAAAGGATGTGGTCTTTACAAAAAAAACAGATCTATACCAAGCTACAGGATATCCAACTGACAAATAGTAGCGTCAAAACAGAGCCTATACACAGCACATGACCTAAGATGATAAAAAAACCTTAATAGACAATTAAATTACAACATATGAAATCATAACCACAATTATTAAAATATAAGAATGTGGCATTGGCAGGAACTATATCTGGATTACAAATTACAAATTCAAATAACTAATAATAACTGAATTAACATGAATTGTCTTCTGCATTCATTCATCTGAATCATTCCTTCCTCTTTACAATTAAATTAATCAAAGCCACTAACTTATTAATATTCAATTGCACATTTCAAATCAAGAATTTAATAAAATAGAGGTCTTAATATATCATATATAAGGATGTGCAACCTACAGTTGTTTCCATGACTAGCAACATTAAAAAATCATGCTTTATAATATACGTTAGAGACAAAACAACTGCAGATGTTGGAATCCAAAGTAAATCAGCAGGATGCTGGAAGAACACAGCAAGCCAGGTAGCATCAGGAGGTGGAGATGTCAATGTTTTGGGTGTTACCCTTCTTCAGGAGTGGGGGTGGTTGTAGGAGGAGCTGCATGGTGACACAGTGGTTAGCACTGTTGCCTCACAGCGCCAGAGACGTGGGTTCAATTCCTGCCTCAGGCAGTTTGCACATTCTCCCTGCATCTGCGTGGGTTTCCTCCGGGTGCTCCGGTTTCCTCCCACAGTTCAAAGATGTGCAGGTTAGATGAACTAGGTGAAGGGGTAAATGTAGGGGAGTGGGGCTCTTCGGAGGGTCAGTGTGGACTTGTTGGGCTGAAGGGCCTGTTTCCACACTGTAAGTAATCTAAAGTGTGTGGCGGGGGCAGGGTGGTGAAGTGGGGTTAGGTGAAGACAGGCAGAGGGTACGACCCTCAGGTGGGCCCGTAGGGGCCAACTGGCCCATTTTAATTCCTCTTCCCACTCCCTTTCTGACATGACCATCCTTGGCTTCCTGCATTGCCACAACAGACCAAAGCACAAATTGGAGGAACAACACCTCATCTTCTGCCTAGGCAGCTTACAGCCCGGAAGACTCAACACTGAGTTCTCCAATTTCAAATAACCTCCCTTCCCTTCCCTGACTCCCTTCCCAGCCCCTCCCCCTCCCTTTCAGTCCTCCCAGCCACCAACCAGATTCATTCCTCCCTTTGACCAACCAGGTAATACTCTTTGCCTGACTTCACCTATTCCAATTCACCACCCTTCCCCGCCACCCCCTTTATCCCCTAAACCCACACCCAGTCCTGAAGAAGGGTTACACCCAGAACATTGATTTCTTCACCTCCTGACGCTGCCTGGCTTGTTGTGTTCTTCCCGCCTCCTGCCTGTCTATTCATAAAATACGTTGGCAGAAAATGATATGCCTGGCAATTTGATACCAATTTTATTATATTTTATTCAACAGTTGTACAGATATGTTGGCAACTTCAGAAATAGATGCTTTGTGCATCACAAATGTATTTTTTCAAGGTGCAAATATGGGAACATGAACATTATCTGAAATGTTACTTCATAGAATGTTACATCATCACCAAATAACTCACTTTAAGTTTCTTCTTTAAAATCTCTGCACATTGTTTTCTCAATTTACTCCACCTTCATGAATCCCTTATCTGAACATTACTAGTAATATTGACTGAGGTGAGTAAAAACAAGTGTGAAGGGTACCAACTGAACTGATTCTGGCCTCCAGAAGTATTGGTACTTTACTTAATTAAGAATGTAAATGCATCGAAGGCAATTCTAATGTCTTTTAGGAAAAGAAACTGCCATCCTTACATGATTTGTACTTCCTGTGACTCCAGAACCACAGCAATGTGGTTGACTCTTAACTGTCCTCTGACAAAATAGGGATGGGCAATAAATGCTGGCCTAGCCAGCGATGCCCTCATTCCATGAAGGAAGCTTTTAAAATTTGCGGGAAGGTTTTTTAGACTGATATCTAGAGCGGGCATCTGAATATTACTGACTTTATTAATGCCAGCTTGTACTAACACAGTATGCATTGTTTATGGCATTGCTCGCCTAAAAGAAATAAAAACTTTTAATAGCACCTTTTCTATCTTTAATATAAAGTAATATACAATTTGATTATAATAATTTTTGGCTTAGTTGCCCAGTTGTAAATTTCATTACAGTCTAACTCATTCAAATTTTAATAATGCCCTAAGAAATATATGGAAAGAAGAAAATACAGAAAAGACACATAAAGTGAATATCAGGTGCTAACAGCAAATTAAATCCTTGAGCTTCATATGAAAATTCCAGATAAAAAATGTTATATTTAAGCATTGCTACTTTTAGATACATATTAGTATTGTGGATTAAAGATTGAATTTAAACCAAGTGGCTTCAAGTTAATGGATTTCAGTTCCAAATAGACATCTGTGATGAGGTGATTCTGTTTTCAAATTCTATTCAATGTGTTGGAACGCCTCTCGCATTGTTAGGAAAGACAAGTACTTACTGTTTTGTGTGCATTTATTGAATAGAAAGCATTTCTAGATTTTCTTGCTGAATATTGACTTTGAATTGAGAATGGTGAATGAAAATAGCTCTGAATAGAGATGTGAGCATCTTCAAGTTGAAATATAATTGCTGTAATAATGCATGTTTAACATACAGTAAAATATATTACGAACAGGATAATTAATTGGAAAATAATGTTAAAAGAAAGCAGTAGAAAGAAAGGATACCTTAATCTTTTATTGAAAGGTAGCAACATCTAGTGTATTTTAAACCAGAAGTGTCATCATTAGACAAATAACATTGGGGAGTATTTAATAAAAGAGGTAAAATTGATTTTCAGCAGTTACAGTTAAGGTGCAATAATTGTTAATTTTGCAATTATC
Organism: Hemiscyllium ocellatum; assembly: GCF_020745735.1. Taxonomy (NCBI): domain Eukaryota; kingdom Metazoa; phylum Chordata; class Chondrichthyes; order Orectolobiformes; family Hemiscylliidae; genus Hemiscyllium; species Hemiscyllium ocellatum. Next base: position 44,318,694 of record NC_083407.1, on the reverse strand, counting down.
AGAGAAGGTGTACAATAAGCATTTTGTTTCAGTGATGGAGGTAAATTTCAGCTCCAACATCCAAATGAATGACATAGAATGCTGAAGGATGTATGGTATCACACCACAAACTCACCAGAAACAAAAACAGAAATTGCTAATGAAATTCAACATGTCTGGTAGCACCTGTAGGAAGGAAGCAGAGCTAATGGGTCAACTCTAGTGACTCTTCATCAGAACTCAGGGCACGAGTACCAACTGGACAGCACTTTCAAGGAGGCATTAAACACTATGGACCTTTCCTGTGTGCATTGCTATTTTGTGTTTACATATGCATGTATTGCATTGTGTACACAACTAGCTACTATGGTCACATATGCATTTTTGAAAAATACATCTACTTTCCACTTTCTCTTCGTAAACTCTAAGCTGATAAAAAGGAGGAAGAGAGATAAAGGCAGAAACCACATGGTCATTGAGAGAGAAAGAGAAAGAAATCTGCACAAATCTGTCCTGTCTGACACAGCAGTGAATCTGCACAGATACTACCTTGCTGTGTGACTTTAAGTACTTGTGGACATCGGAGTGTGTCGAAGAAAAATTAACAAACAGCCAAATTCACAATTGACCTTGAAGGAACCTATGTGGGAGACCTCACAATACAGGAACAGATACGTGCATTTTTTTTAAGTGTAATCCTGCTGCCTTTCTTCAATAGTGAGTAGAGTGGGTTCTTTCTGGTTATATGATGTATTGAGATCTGTCTCTTGCTCAATATTTAAAAATATAAAACATTTGCATTAAGTTAGCCTGGAGCAGTGTTTGTTAGGGCAGTAAGACTGTGCTATTTTCTGATTTTAGCGATTGTTAAAGTGCGAAGATAGCCTTTAATAGTGATGTGCTCTTCCTGCTGGATATGGGAGATTAGGGAGAGTCTCCATTTTACTGATGATTATGTCTGCAGTAAATGTGTTTGGTTGTGAACCTGATCGGATCACATGGATCGGTTGGAACAATGGTTAGAGGCAACAAGGAATTTACAGGAGCTAGGGGGTGTGATGGATAGCAGTTATAGGAAGGGGAAAAATAACGCAGATACAGTCAGGTAGATGGGTTACTGCCAGGAAAGGTAGGGGAGAGAGAGGTAAGTAGTACAGGAGTCTCCTGTGGCTATCCCCATCTCAAACAAGTATGCTGTTTTGAAAAATATAGGGGGTGATGGACTCTCGGGGGATTGTAGCACGAACAGTCAAGTGTCTGGTACCGAGAAGGGATCTAATGTAATGAGAGGTATATCAGGTTCCAAGCAATCAATTGTGATAAGGGACTCTCTAGTCAGAGGCACAGACAGACATTTTTGCAGTTGACAGTGAGAAATCAGAATGACGTGTTGCCTCCTTAATGCCAGGATCAAGGATGTCTCAGAGAGGGTGCAGAATATTCTCAAAGAGGAGTAGGACCAGCAGGAGATCATTTCACACATTGGAATTAATGACATAGGAAAGAAAAAGAATAAGATTCAGAAGGGAGAATAAAGGAATTTAGGCAGGAATTTAAAAAAGGGATCCTCGAGGGTTGTAGTATCTAGATTACTACTTTGCTATGGGCTAGTGAGAGTAGGAATAGGATTGAGCATGGCTGAGAAGCTGGTGCAGGGGAGAGGGGTTCATATTTTTGGATCATTGAAAATACTTCTGGGATAGAGGTGACCTACTATACTGGCAGGGAGATTTGCTAGAGCTGCTTGGTAGGATTTAAACTAGCAATGTTGGGGGGTGAGGGGGCAGGGATGGCAGGAGGGGGTGTACCCAGGGAAATAGTGAGGAAAGAGAGAAATCTGAGCCTGATACAGTTGGGAAAAGGAGCAAGTCAAACATTCAGATCGGTAGGAACAAAGCAGAGAATGAGGTAGGACTGATAAATTAAACTGCATCTATTTCAATGCAAGAAAGTTAACAGGGAAGGAAGATGTACTCAGGGCATGGTTAGGAACAGGGGACTGGGATATCATAGCAATTATAGAGACATGGCTCAGGGATGGATAGACAATAGACAATAGGTGCAGAAGTAGGCCATTCTGCCCTTTGAGCCTGCACCACCATTCATATGGCTGATCATCCTTAATCAGTATCCTGTTCTGCCTTATCTCCATAACCCTTGATTCCACTATCCTTGAGAGCTCTATCCAACTCTTTCTTAAATGAATTCAGAGACTGGGCCTCCACTGCCCTCTGGGACAGAGCATTCCACACTGCCACCATTCTCTGGGTGAAGAAATTTTTCCTCATCTCTGTCCTAAATGGTCTACCCCGTATTTTTAAGCTGTGTCCTCTGGTTCGGCACTCACCCATCAGCGGAAACATGTTTCCTGCCTCCACAGTGTCCAATACTTTAATAATCTTATTTGTTTCAATCAGATCCCCTCTCAGTCTCCTAAACTCAAGGGTATACAAGCCCAGTCGCTCCTGTCTTTCAGCATAAGGTAGTCCCGCCATTCCAGGAATTGACCTCGTGAACCTAAGCTGCACTCCCTCAATAGCCAGAATTTCTTTCCTCAAATTTGGAGACCAGAACTATACACAATACTCCAGGTGTGGTCTCATCAGAGCCCTGTACAGCTGCAGAAGAATTTCTTTGCTTCTATACTCAATCCCTCTTGTTATGAAGGCCAGCATGCTATTAGCCTTGTTCACTGCCTGCTGTACCTGCATACTTACCTTCATTGACTGGTGTACAAAAACACCCAGATGTCTTTGTACTGCCCCTTTACCTAAATTGATTCCATTGAGGTAGTAATCTGCCTTCCTGTTCTTGCCACCAAATCTTGCTAATGTTATTACTAATACCATCTTCTATATCATTAACATATATTGTAAAAAGCTACGGTCCCAGCACTGATCCCTGCGGTACCCCACTGGTCACTGCCTGCCATTACAAAATGGAGCCGTTTATCACTACTCTTTGTTTCCTGTCAGCCAGTCAACTTTCAATCCAAGTTAGTACTTTGCCCCCAATACCATGCTCCCTAATTTTGCTCACTAACCTCCTTTGTGGGACTCTATCAAAAGGTTTCTAAAAGTGCAGGTACACTACATCTACTGGATCTCTCTCATCCATCTTCAGAGTTACATCCTCAAAAAATTCCAGAAGATTAATCAAGTATGATTTCCCCTTCATAAATCCATGCTGACTCTGACCTATCCTGTTACTACTATCCAGATGTGTCATAATTTCATCCTTTATAATAGACTCCAGCATCTTTCTCACCACTGAAGTCAGACTAACTAGTCTATAATTTCCTGCTTTCTCTCTCCCACCTTTCGTAAAAAGTGGTGCAACATTAGCCACCCTCCAATCCACAGGAACTGATCCGCAGGATAGGACTGACAGCTTAATGTTCTAGGATACAAATGCTATAGGCAGGTTAGAAAGGGGGGTGGAGGGCAAGAGAGGCGTTTTGAGAAGGGATAGCATTACAGCTGTACTTTGGGAGGATACTCCTAGGAATACATTGAGAGAAGTTATTTGGGTGGAACTGAGAAATAAGAAAGGGATGATCACCTTATTGGGATTGTACTATCGATCCCCCACAATCATCAGCGGGAAATTAAAAAAAAATTTGTGAGGAAATCTAAGTTATCTGTAAGAACAATGGGTGGTAATGGCAGGGGATTTTAACTTTCCAAACATAAACTGGGACTGCCATAGCGTTAAGAGTTTAGATGGAGAGGAATTTGTTGAATGTATACAAGCCAACTTATGATTCAGAATGTGGATGTACTACGAGAGAAGGTGCAAACCTTGACCTACTCTTGGGAAATAAGGCAGGACAAGTGACTGAGTTGTCAGTGGGGGAGCACTTTGGGGCCAGTGATATTCGTTGTATTAGTTTTTAAAAAGTGATGGAAAAGGATAGGCCAGATCTAAAAGTTAAAGTTTCAAATTGGAGGAAGGCCAATTTTGACAGTATTAGGCAAGAACTTTCAAAAATTGGATGGGGAAGAGGGGATGTAGGGGGGGTACTGTTCACAGGTAAAGGGTTGGCTGGAAAATGGGAAGCCTTCAAAAATGAGACAATGGGAGTCCAGAAGCAATATGTTACTATTAGGGTGAAGAGCAAGGATGATAGATGTACAGAGACTTGGATGACTACAGAAATTGAGGTTCTTGTTAAGGAAAAGAAGGAACCATATGTCAGATATAGACAGTAGAGATTGAGTGAATCCTTAAAAGAGTATAAAGGTAGTAACAATATACTTAAGAGTGAAAGCAGGAGGGAAAAACGGGGACATGAGATAGCTTTGGCAAATAGGGTTAAGGAGAATCCAAAGGGATTTTATGAATACATTGAGAATAAAAGAGTAACTAGGGAGAGAATAGAACTCCTCAAATATCAGCAAGGCAGCCTACGTGTGGAACCACAAAAGATGGGGGAGATACTAAATGATTATTTTGCATCAGCATTTACTGTGGAGAAGGACTAGGAAGATACAGATGTGGGGAAATAGATGGTGACATCTTGAAAAATGTCCATATTACAAGGAGGAGATGCTGAATGTCTTAAAATGCATAAAAGTGGATAAATCCCCAGAACTGATCAGGTGTACCCGCGGACTCTGTGGAAAGCTAGGGATGTGTTTGCTGGGCACTTGCTGAGATATTTGGCTCATGATTGGCACAACTCAGGTGCCAGAAAACTGGAGGTCGGCTAACGTGGTGCCACTCTTTAAGAAAGGTGGTAAGGAAAAGCCAGGAAACTCTAGATTGATGAGTCTGACATCAGTGGTGGGCAATCCTGAGAGATATGATTTACATGTATTTGGAAAGGCAAGGACTGATTGGGAATAATCAACTTAGCTTTGTGCGTGAGAAGTTATGTTTCACTAAGTTGATTGAGTTTTTTTGAAGAAGTAACAAAGAGGATTGATGGGGGAAGAGCGGTAGACATGACCTATATAACTTCAGTAAGGCATTCGACAAAGTTCCTCATAGTGGATTAGTTAGCAAGTTAGATCACATGGAACACAGGGAGAACTAGCCATTTGGATGCAGAAGTTTGGCTCAAACTTAGAAAACAAAGAATGATGGTGGAGGGTTGCTTTTCAGACTGCCGGCCTGTGACCAGTGGAGTGCCACACAGAATGTTGTTGGGTCCATTTCTATTCATTACTTATATAAATGATTTGGATGTGTACATTGGATTATAGTTAGTAAGTTTGCAGATGTAGTTGACAGCAAAGAAGGTTACCTCAGAGTACAAAGGGATCTTGATCAGCTGGGCCAGTTGGTTAAGGAGTGACAGATGGAGTTTAATTTAGATGGGAGTGAGGAGCTGCAATTTAGAAAGGCAAATCAGGGTAGGACTTATACACTTCTTGGTAAAGTCCTGGGAAGTGTTGCTGAACAAAGAGACCCTAGAATGCAGGTTCGTAGTTTGTTGAAAGTAGAGTCACAGATAGATAGAATAGTGAAGAAGGTGTTCGGTATGCTTCCTTTTTTGGTCAGATCATTGAGTACAGAATTTGGGAGGTCATGTTACAGCTGTACAGGACATTGGTTAGGCTATTTTTAGCATATTGGGTGCAATTCTAGTCTCCCTAATATATGAAACATACTGTGAAACTTGAAAGGGTTTACAAGGATATTGCCAGGGTTGGAGGTTTTGAGTAATATGGAGAGGCTGAATAGGCTGGGACTGTTTTCCCTGGAGTGTCAGAGGCTGAGGAATAACCTTATGGAGGCTTATACAATTACAAAGGGCTTGGATAGGGTAAATAGACAAGGGCTTTTCCTTGGGGTGGGGAAGGGTCCAGAACTAGAGGACATAAGTTTTGGGTGAGAGGGAAAAGATTTAAAAGAGACCTACGGTGCAACCTTTTCAAGCAGAGGGTGGTTTGTGTATGGCATGAGCTGCCAGAGGAAATGGTGGAGGCTCGTACAATTACAACATTTAAAAGGCATCTGGATCAGTATTTGAATAGGAAGGGTTTGGAGGGATATTGGCCAAGTGCTGGTAAATGGGACTAGATTAATTTAGGATAGCTGGTCAGCATGGACGAGTTGGACAAAAGAGTCAGTTTCTGTGCTATACATCTCTATGACTCTGTGACTCTCAGTAGCAAAAAAAAATGCATCAGTATGTAAATTGGACATAGAAGCTGTTGAGGCATCGTTTGTTGGTGTATAAAATTAGGCACTTGAATCCACATCCCTTGAAATTGCAAATTAAATCCCAATTCAAGAAATGGTTTGGTATAATCAATCAATACATTGAAGATGCATTGAACCCCTGCAGCCATTGTCTGCTCAATATACAGCAAAAGGAAAGTAGCCTCTTTGTGTAAGGTTTGGAAAAAATGTTTCTGTTTGAAGGTAAATTGTGACACCAACCCGAACTTTGTGTATATACCTGCCAGCATGTGCACCCAAGGCTAAAAGTCTGATGTGAAAAATGTGGTTTCTGGTAAATAACTTGCATTGTTTAACATCAATTGACCTACTTTCATGCAACTTATACAATTCAGATCAGTATGTAAATATAAATGTAACCCCACTATTCAAAAAATCAAGAAAAAGAGGAAACAATGATCAACAGACCCGTTAGTCTGACATCAGTATTCAAATCACATTCAGGATAGGGTCCAGCGGATGTAAGAGGTCTGAAGGAGGTGTTTTTCAGGTTATGTGTGGTAAGTTGCAGGACGTCATAGGACAAAGAAACATTGGAAGTGCAGCACAGGAACAAGCCCTTCGGAATTCCATGCTTGCGCTGCCAATAATACCATTCTAGACTAATCACATCTGTCTGCATATGTCTGCATTCATCTATTTTCTGTCTGTCCATGTGCCTGTGTAAATGCCTCTTAAGCATTGCTATCATATCTGCTTCTATCCCCTCCCTTGAAATGTGTTTCAGGTACCTACTACCCTCTGCATAAAAAACTTGCCTTGCACGTCTCCTTCTAACTTTTCCCCTCTCACCTTAAACATTTGCCCCTAGTATTTGATATTTCCACCTTGGGGGAAAAGACTCCGATTATATACCCTATCCATGTTTCTCATAATTTTATGTACTTCTATCTGGTTGCCCCTCAGCTTCCAACATTCAAGTGAACAGAATCCAAGTTTATCCAATCTCTCCTTATAGCTAATACACTCCAATCCAAGCAGTATATGGGTAAACCTCTTTTTCACCCTCTCTAAAGTCCCCGCATTCTTCCTATAAACCAGAACTGTACACAATGTTACAAATGTGGCCTAACTAAAGTTGCATGCATTTGGAACAGGGTAAAAACAATGACTGCAGATGCTGGAAACCAGATTCTGGATTAGTGGTGCTGGAAGAGCACAGCAGTTCAGGCAGCATCCGAGGAGCAGTAAAATTGACGTTTCGGGCAAAAGCCCTTCGTCAGGAGCCCTTGTGCTCTCGGATGCTGTCTGAACTGCTGTGCTCTACCAGCACCACTAATCCAGAATACATTTGTAATATGGCTTGCCAACTTCTATATTTAATGCTGAAGGTAAGCATGTCATATGTCTTCTTCACCACCTTATCCAAATGTGCTTCCACTTTTAGGGAGTTATGGACTTGCACCCCAAATCCCTCTGTATGTCAATGTTCCCAAGGGTCCTAACATTTGCTCTATACTTTCCTCTTGTATTTGACCTGCCAAAATGCATCACCTCACACTTGTATGGATTAAACTCTATCTTCCATTTTTTTCATCCAACTTTCCAACTGATCTATAACCTACGGGCTCTTTGATAACCTTCCTCAGTATCCACAATTCCACCAATTTTCATGTCATCTGAAAACTTACTAAGCAGACCATCAACATTTTCATACTACATATATATATTTCAAACAACAAAGACCCCAGAACTGTTCCTTCTTGAACACGGCTGGTCACTGATTTCTGTCAGAAAAACAAACCTCCACCACTACCTTGTGTCTTCTACAACTAAGTCAATTTTGTGTCCAACTTACCAACTCACCATGAATCACAGGTGACTTAATCTTCTGGATCAGCCCACCATGAAGGACCTTGTCAATTGCTTTCATAAAGTGAATGTAGATTACATCCACTACCCTACCCTCAGCAATCATCTTCATCACTTCTTCAAAAAATTTAATCACATTTGTGAAATAAGACCTCCACTGCACGAAACCATGTTAATGGTCCTGAATAAGTCCATTTTTTTCCAAATGCGAGCAAATCCAGTCCCTAAGAATCTTCTCCAATAAGTTCCTTCCTAATAATGCTGAAAATGTGTTGCTGGAAAAGCGCAGCAGGTCAGGCAGCATCCAAGGAACAGGAGAATCGAAGTTTTGGGCATAAGTCCTTCTTCAGGAATGAGGAAAGTGTGTCCAGCAGGCTAAGATAAAAGGTAGGGAGGAGGGACTTGGGGGAGGGGTGTTGGAGATGCGATAAGTGGAAGGAGGTCAAGGAAGGGGTGATAGGCCAGAGTGGAGTGGGGGCGGAGAGGTCAGGAAGAAGATTGCAGATTAGGAAGGCAGTGCTGAGTTCGAGGGATTTGACTGAGACTAGGTGGGGGGAGGGGAAATGAGGAAACTGGAGAAATCGGAGTTCATCCCTTGTGGTTGGAGGGTTCCTAGGTGGAAGATGAAGCGCTCTTCCTCCAACCGTCGTGTTGCTCTGGTCTGGCAATGGAGGAGTCCAAGGACCTGTATGTCCTTGGTGGAGTGGGAGGAGGAGTTGAAGTGTTGAGCCATGGGGTGGTTGGGTTGGTTGGTCCGAGTGTCCCAGAGGTGTTCTCTGAAACATTCCACAAATAGGCGGCCTGTCTCCCCAATATAGAGGAGGCGACATTGGGTGCAGCGGATGCAATAAATAATGTGTGTGGAGGTGCAAGTGAATTTGTGGCAGATATAGAAGGATCCCTTGGGGCCTTGGAGAGAAGTAAGGGAGGACGTGTGGCCGCATGTTTTGCATTTCTTGCGGTTGCAGGGAAAGGTGCTGGGAGTGGAGGTTGGGTTGGTGGGGGGTGTGGACCTGACGAGGGAGTCACAGAGGGAGTGGTCTTTTCAGAATGCTGATAGGGGAGGGGAAGGAAATATATCCCTGGTGGTGGGGTCCGTTTGGAGGTGGCGGAAATGACGGCGGATGATACACTGTATATGGAGGTTGGTGGGATGGTAGGTGAGAACCAGTGGGGTTCTGTCCTGGTGGCAGTTGGAGGGGCGGGGCTCAAGGGCGGAGGAGCGGGAAGTGGAAGAGATGCAGTGGAGGGCATCGTCGATCACATCTGGGGGGAAATTGCGGTCTTAGATGAAGGAGGGTATCTGGGTTGTACGGTATTGGAACTGGTCCTCCTGGGAGCAGATGCGGTGGAGCCGAAGGCATTGGGAATATGGAATGGCGTTTTTACAGGGGGGAGGGTGGGAGTAGGTATAGTCTAAGTAGCTGTGGGAGTCAGTCGGTTTATAGTAAATGTCCATGTTGAGATTTGGTCGCCCGAGACAGAAATGGAAAGGTCTAGGAAGGGGAGGGAGGTGTCTGAGACGGTCCAGGTGAATTTGAGGTCGGGGTGGAAGGTGTTGGTAAAATGGATGAACTGTTCAACTTCCTCGTGGGAGCACAAGGCAGCGCCGATACAGTCATCGATGTAGCTGAGGAAAAGGTGGTGGGTGGTGCCAGTGTAGCTGCGGAAGACGGGGTGTTCCACATATCCTACGAAGAGGCAGGCATAGCTGGGGCCCATGCGGGTGCCCAACGTTTCAGAGAACACCGCTGGGATACCTGGACCAACCAACCCAACCACCCCGTGGCTCAACACTTCAACTCCCCCTCCCACTCCACCAAGGAGATGCAGGTCCTCGGACTCCTCCATCGCCAGACCATAGCCACACGATGGTTGGAGGAAGAGCACCTCATCTTCCACCTTGGAACCCTCCAACCACAAGGGATGAACTCAGATTTCTCCAGTTTCCTCATTTCCCCTCCCCCCACCTAGTCTCAGTCAAATCCCTCGAACTCAGCACCGCCTTCCTAACCTGCAATCTTCTTCCTGACCTCTCCGCCCCCACCCCACTCCGGCCTATCACCCTCACCTTGACCTCCTTCCACCTATCGCATCTCCAACGCCCCTCCCCCAAGTCCCTCCTCCCTACCTTTTACCTTAGCTTGCTGGACACACTTTCCTCATTCCTGAAGAAGGGCTTATGCCTGAAACGTCGATTCTCCTGCTCCTTGGATGCTGCCTGGCCTGCTGCGCTTTTCCAGCAACACATTTTCAGCTCTGATCTCCAGCATCTGCAGTCCTCACTTTCTCCTTCCTAATAATGTAACGTTCACTGGCTTATAATTCTGACTGAGGAGTTGACATTAGCCAACATTGTTTCTTTGTATAACAAGAGCAACAGAGATAATCTGGGAAATTATGGGCTTTATGTCAGTGATAGGTAGATTATTGAAAAGATTCTTAAGGACATGATTTATTCACATTTGGAAAAGTTGGGATTTATTAACAACAGATAGCACGGCTTTGTGTGGGAAAGGTCCTGTCTCACAAACCTGATGGAGTTTTCTATGAGGGCAGGGCATAGCAGTTCTCCATATGAACTTTAACAAGACCTTTGACAAGGTACCGCATGGTAGACTGATACAAGTTGATACAAAATGGGATCCACAGTGAGCTGGTAAACTAGATACAAAAATAGCTTGGTCATAGGAGAAAGAGAGTAGTGGTGGAATAGTGATTTTCTGACTGGAGATCAGACCAGTGGTATTCTACAATGATAAGTGCTGGGACCCTTGTTGTTTGTAATATATGCAAATGACTTACAGACTTACAGACTTACAGTGTGGAAACAGGCCCTTCGGCCCAACAAGTCCACACCGACCCGCCGAAGCGCAACCCACCCATACCCCTACATTTACCCCTTACCTAACACTACGGGCAATTTAGCTTGGCCAATTCACCTGACCCGCACATCTTTGGACTGTGGGAGGAAACCGGAGCACCCGGAGGAAACCCACGCAGACACGGGGAGAACGTGCAAACTCCACACAGTCAGTCGCCTGAGTCGGGAATTGAACCCGGGTCTACAGGCGCTGTGAGGCAGCAGTGCTAACCACTGTGCCACCGTGCCGCCCACAAATGATTTGGAGGAGAATGCAGATGGCCTGATTAATAAGTTTGTGGATGACATAATAATTGGGGGCACTGTACATATTGAGGACGATTGCCATAGGATACAGCAGGATACAGAGAGACTGGAGACTTGGGTGGAGAAATGACAGATAGATTTTGATCTGGACAAATGTGAGGTGATGTGTTTTGGAAGATTTTATGTAGGAATGAAATAGATAGTATCAGCATACTGTTGCAACAGCATACAGAGAGATCTAGGCATATAGGTCCACAGTTCCCTAAAAGTGGAAATACATGTGGCTAAGGTGGTTAAGAAGGCATATGGCATGCTTGTCTTCACTGGTTACAGCATAAAGTATTAAAATTAGCATGTCAAATTGTAGCTGTATAATGCTTTGGTTAGGCCACATTTCGAATATTGTGTACATATCTGTTCACCACACTCCCAAAAGGATGTGAAGGCTTTACAGAGGATACAGAAATGGTTTACCAGGACGTTGCCTGGTTTAGAGGGTATTAGCTATGAAGAAAGATTGGACAAACTTGGTTTGTTTTCACTTTAAATTCAGAAGATGAGGAGCAACCTGATGGAAGTTTACAGAATTATCCAATGCATGGATAGAATGGATAGTCGGTGCCTTTTCCCTAGGGTATAAATGTCAATTTCTAGGCGATATAGATTTAAGGTAAAAGGAAGTAAATTTAAAGAAGATGTGAGAGACAGGTATTTTACATGGAGGTTGCCTGCTGCCAGAGGAGGTGGTGGAGAGGATGCAATAGCAACTTTTAAAAGGCATCTTAACAGATATATGAATAGGCAAGGAATTGAGGGATTTGGGCCACATAGAGATGTACATTTTTTGGTTTAGCAAGGCATCATGTGTCGACACAGTTTTTGTAGTCCATAGGGCCTGACGCTGTTCTGCACTATTCTTTGTTCTTTGTTCAACTAGACCTGGGTGACCTTGTTCACTAGACAGCAACAGTTAACATACAGCTGTGGCAAACAATTAGGGTGATTAATTTTCCTTCATTGGAAGAATTTTTAAATACTGGAGTAAATGTATCTTGCTGCAATTGTACAAAGCTTTGGTAAGACCAAATGTAGAGTATTACATACAGTTTTAACCTCCTTATACAAGAAAGGTTTATATTCACAGAAGAGGGAGTGCAAACAAACTTCATCAGATTGATTCTGGGATGGCAAGTTTATCTTTTGAGGAGTGAATGAGGAGATTGGCCTAAATTCTCTAGAGTTTAGAAGAATGAGAGGTAAACTTTGTTTTAAGAGTTCAGCATTCTTAAAGGGCTTACAGGGGTAGAAACAAGAAGGGTGTTTACCCTGGCTGAGGTTCTGGAACCAGGGAACGTACTCTCAGAATAAAAGGCAAACTATGAAGGACTGGAATGAGGAGGAATCTCTGCTCTCAGATGGTGATGAATCTCTACAATGGAGGGTTGTGAAGGTTCAGCCATTGGTTGCACACAAGACAGGTATTGATGGATTTGTAACCATTAAATATATCAAGGTTTATGGGGATGGATAATGTAGGAAAATGGTATTGAGGTAAAAGACCAGCAACGAATTGGTTCAATAGTAGATTAGACTCAACAGGCTGAATGCCTGACCACTGTTCATTTTCCCTGCATCCCTTTATTTCATTCACTTAATAATGGATAGTGATTGCAGTAATTATAAAACAGAATATAATTAAGTATACCAGGTTATAATATGTAATCAAAATTCAAAATGTTTAGAATGATTTTCTTATGACAACAAATATCTTTAAAGATGAAAACTTTCCCACAGTTAATAAAATTTGATGCTGCTCGTGGCTCAGTGGTAGAACTCAAAACAGAAAGCACTTTAAATACCCAGCAGTTCTGATAGCATCTATGGACAAGGAAATAGGAATGAATTTTATTTTTGTTTCAGCTAAATGCGAATTGTGTCAGAGTTTTTGGAGGTATTTTTGCCAGATTGGTCCAATGAGGTCAAATGTTTAATAGTTAGTGCTTTCAACAAGCATACCACATTAACTGCCTACCTCAGCCCCGTGCCATCCTTCACCTCCAATTCTAGCTCCATCTTACTATGTTCTGTTCTCAGAACAACTCACCATTCAGCAGTACCCACTAAAGGCCAGCATCACTTGTGCCCATTCCACCTTTGAGAGGCTGCTGTGCACATGAACAGGCATTGACAATCTGCTGTTGCTTTATTCCTGATGAAGGGCTTTTGCCCGAAACGTCGATTTCACTGCTCGTTGGATGCTGCCTGAACTGCTGTGCTCTTCCAGCACCACTGATCCAGAACCAATCTGCTGTTGCTCCTCACTAGCAGCTCAGTAGCTACAAAGCCACACTGCCCATAACATGTAATTGACATGACTGATACTCCTTTGTACATCCAACTGTCTTTCATGCCCTTATAACATTACAGCTCAATGATGCTCACCCTGCTTCTCTACCCTCTGCCTCTGGAGACCATGATGGTCACCACTGCCCGCTACTATACCCTCCAATGTTACTCCACATACCCCATATACACATTGCATTTGTTGCCATTACCAGCTTGTTCCCACCTCCACACATGTCTCTGCTTTCCTCTCCCAAAGGGAAAAATGGTTTTCCTGAAGTAGGGCTTATGCCCGAAACGTCAATTTTCCTGTTCCTTTGATGCTGCCTGACCTGCTGCGCTTTTCCAGCAACACATTTTTAAACTCTTTCCTCTCCCAAAGCCTTGACTTCTCTAATCTTTTTGGTAGTGATACCTCTGTTTCCCCAACATGATCCCTGGCAAACTCCAGCGCGCTCAAGAGACGGATACTCAGGGCTAGATTTGCCCCAGACATCTGACCGCTGTCTTTGCAGCTTCTGGCTGACAGTACATGACTCCCCTGGCTGCTGGAGTAAGCCATACAGCACCGACTGCTGCAGAATCCCTGGACTACAGTTGGACAGATCACCTGATGTTGAGCATCCCAAGCTGACAACTGACCATAGCCAAATTCCTAGACAATTTGTGCAATTCCTGCACAAATTCTACTTCGTACTGACAGTAGCAGAACTCCCTTGTCAACAGCAGCTACCCCTTCAGTGGACTAAGGACCAGAAACGAACCCATTTCCAACATTGCCGTTTGATTGAATACACATGCAGTGCTTTTTCTTCACAGGCAGCTGGCACTTGGCGTATTTGTTAAACTGACAACACAGTGTACCATGTATCAAGATGTCCCCTACACTCAGACAGATTCTGATTGACAAGCAGCCTGTCTGTGCAAAATAGCACATTAATACAACAATACTGAGAGCCTTTGTCTCTGGTTGAAGCGACATCACACTAACATGCAATGCTTGGTACAGTAAGAGATGCTGCAAGCATGGATGAAGCCAGTAAGTGAGCAATTGATAAGGGAGCCATTGAGGAAGCCTGTGCTGCAGCCTGGTCCAATCTGTGAGCTGGGTTCTTGACCCTGTACACAAAGTGTGCTTACTGCAGCCTTTCAATGCTAGTTCCTAGTACACCCTGCAACGCAAGTCTGTGCTTCCTAAGCTGTCTGTAATTGGATCAGAGAGGTGTCATGAAAAATTAGGAATTGCCAGGTATTAATGTCAATGAATGAGGTGTGCACACAACCCCTGCTCTTGGATCATGCCTTGAGATATTGTTTGCTGCTGAACCAAATGGAGGCTTTTCACAGCCAACAATAAGCTGAAGTGTCTAGGTATCCACTTTGATTTCCACGTTGAGATTTCTCAATATCAAGCTTGTTTGGAGCATTTGGTAAAATAAAAAGTTGGATATTAATGAGACAAGTTACAGCATAAATATGTTGATTAACAAACCATAATCCTCCTTAATTAGCAACTCACCATTGCCTAGTGAGAAACTCACATCATCACATTGCAAAAATGTAAACAATGCAGAAAGTTTCTCCCAATGTAGCGATAAGCCTCGCTGGACTTCAATTCATAGAATCATCTAGCATGGAAACAGATCCTTTAGTCCAACCAGCCTATGCCAACCATGTTCCCAAACTAAATTCGTCCCACCTGCCTATGCTTGGCCTATATCCATCCAGACCCTTCCTATTCATGAACTTATCCAAATATCCTTTAAATGTTGTAACGGTACCTGTACCATCACTTTTTCTGGCAGTTCATTCCACACATGAACCACCCTGTGTAAAAATTGTTGCACCTCATATCCAATTTAAAGCTTTCTCCGTTCACCTTAAAGATATGCTCCCTAGTTTTGAACTCCCTCACCTGATCGAAAAGACCCATGTCATTCACTTATTTATGTCCATTATGATTTTATAAACCTTAAGAAGGTTACCCCTCAATGTCTTACGTTCTAGTGAAAAAAGTCCCAGCCTATCCAGTCAATTTTTATATCTCTCATCAACTCTGGTGCAAATGCCATTTATAAGATTCAGCACAGAGTTAATGTTTCATTCACTCTGTTTGCTTATCCACAGATATTGCTGACTGAATATTTCTAATACATTTTGTATTCTTATTCCTGATTTCCAGGACCTTTCAAATGTTTTATTATGTTTTCATGGGTTGTAACTTTGGTGGCCTTTGTTGTTCACTACTATTTAGCCTTGAACTGAATATCTTGCCATGCCATTTCAGGGGGCAGGTAACAGTCAGCTATCTTGCTGTGAGTCTGGAGTCACATGGAGGCCAGACATGGTAAGGACAACAGGTTTCTTTTCCTGAAGGACATAATTGAACTGTTGGGCATTTGTAACAATCTATGATAGCTGTCACCATTACTGACATTAGCTTTCTATTTCTGTTCAATTAAATGAATATAAGTTCCACAAGCTATTATGATGGGATTTGAACCCTTGTCTGCTGAGCAAATAGTTTGAGTTATGAGAAGAGGTGAAAAGGCTAGGACTTTTTCCTTGGAGGTTAGGTGGTTGCACAGTGAGATATAGTGAATAGCAGGTGTCACTTCCATAGAGTGTGAGATTTCAAAACCAGTGTGCATATTTTTAAGGTGAGAGGAGAAAAATTTTAAAAAGATGTGAGAGGCAATTTTTTACACAAAGAGTGGATCGTGTGTGAAATGAGGAATGTGGATACAGTTACAACATTTAAAAGACATTTGGATAAGTACATGAATAGGAAATATTTGGAAGGACATGGACCAAACAGGTGGGACTAATTTAGTTTAGCATTATGGCCGGCATGGACTGGTTGGACCGAAGGGTCTGTTTCTGTGCTGTACAACTCTATGACCCAATGAATCTACAATTGCCTGGGCTTCTAGATTATTTATATTTCCATTACTGCTATGTCCCCAAGTATAAAGTTGGGAGGGAGTCACCTGGGAATCCTCAATATTAACTCTGGACCTCTGAAGTCTCATGGCATCATGTTAAACATGTACAAGAAAACCTCCTGCTGATCATCATCATTGACTACATCCCTCCTCTCAATGATGAATAGTGGTCCTCCATATTGAACACCACCTGGAACACACCCGGAATATGCAAGACACAGAAGATACTCTGCATGGGTGATTTCATCGTCTAGCACCAAGAGTGGCTCAACAATATCACTCATGACCAGGATGCTGAGTTTTAAAGAATACAGTTGCTGCACTAGACCTATGGCATGAGGGAACTATCAAGCAGGAAAAAGTACTTGACCTCATCCTCTCAAATTTACCTGTCACAGATGTTATCTGTCCATGTCAGTTAGTAGGAGTGACCGCTGCACAGTACCATCCTCACATGAGGATAGTCTCACTGAATGGAATAGAATTTGAACACATTTCAAAACTCAAATTATGCAACCATGAGGCAGAGTGGGCCATCAACAGCAACAGATTTCAATTCAACCAAAATCTGTAACCCCATTCCTAACAAATTCCTAGCTCTATCGTCACCATCAAGACAGTGGATCAACTTGAGTTCAGTAGTCTTCAAAGTGCATGCCAGGAGTATCACTGGGCATGCCTAAAACTGAGGTGTCAACCTGGTGAAGCTACAAGACAAGGACCACATGCATGCCAAGCAGCATAAACAGCACAGTAAAGATAGGGCTAAGTGATTTCACAATCAATGAATCAGACCTAAACACTGCAGGACTGTCACATCAGTTGTGGATGGTGGTGGACAATTAAACAGCTCAATGCAACAATTAAGGCTTAAGGATTTGCAAGTATCTTTGGCTTGAAGTGCTGAGTAGACAATCCATCTCAGCCTCCTCCAGTGTTCCCCAGAATCATAAATGCCAGCCTTCAACTAATTTCTTTCATTCTGCACAATATAAAGAAATAGCTGATGATCTGAGTTGCTAGGGTTATGACCCTGGTACTGTTTTAGCAATAGAAATAAAAACCTGAGGATCCATGATTAGTCATACTCCTAGCCAAGCAGTTCTAGCAGGTGTAACACAGGACAATGTAATGTCATAAAACTGCCCAGGTATGCCCTGCACACGTAAACCAGGAAAAATCCAGTCCAGCCAATTACTATCTACTATAAAATATTCGCAAAGTGATGGAAGGAATTGTTGACAGTGCTATTGGGTGGCATGTATTCAATAATAACCCATTCACTGACACTTTGTTTAGGTTCACCCAGGATCAAATAGCTTCTAAACTCTTAACAACCTTGATCCAAACATGGACAAAAAGAGCTGAAATCAAGATGTGAGATAAGGATGTATTTAATGTCAAGGCAACATTTGTGAGAGCATAGAATCAAGGTGACCTATCAAAATTGGAATCAACAACAATCAGGAATTAAATTCTCTAGTGGTTTGATTAACACTAGCATAAAGAAAAATGGTTGTTGTTATTGGAGGTCAACCGTCTCAGCCTGAGACATCTCTGCAGGAGTTCCTTTGCAAAGTATTGTATGCCTAAGCATCTTCAGCTGCATCTTCAATGAGCTTTTTTTAATCACAAGGTTAGAAGTGGAGCTATTCATTGATGGCTGCACAAGTGTTCAATTCTTTCATGACTCCTCAAATACTGAGACGTTCCACGTCCAAATCCAGGAGGACAAAATTCTGTCTTTGGCTGATTAGTGTTAAATAACATTCTTGCCACCTAAGTACCAAGTAAGGACAATACTAGTGAGGCAGAATCCTACCATAACCCACTGATTTTACTGGCACTTCTTAAAGTGAGTCCCCTATTATCAAAGTTCAGTGTTGCCGCTGACTAGAAACTGAACTGAACGAGCCATATAAATATTTGTGGCTTTAAGAGCAGGTCAGAGGCTGGTAATACTAGGAGGTGGCAAATAACTCACTTCCTAACTCAGCCAAGACATAAGTCAGGAGTGTGAAGGAATACTCCTTGCTCACCTGGATGTGCACAGCTCCAACATCACTCAAGGAGCATGTCACTATTTAGGACAAAGCAGCCTGTTTGATTTGCACCTCATCAAACATCTCCAACATTCACTTTCTCCTCCCCTAATGTGCAGTGGCAGCAGTGTGAGCCATCTACAAGATGCATGGAAATATCTTGCCAAGACTTCTTAGACTACATCTTCCAAACCCACGTTCTTTAACATCTTGAATGACAAGGGCAGCAGATGAATGAGAAACCACCAGCTGCAAGTTGTCTACCAAATCATACATCATCCTGAATGGAATTATAATGTCATTCCTTCACTAAAGCTGTGTCAATTTCCAGGAACACCCTTCCTAATAGCACTGTGGCTGTACCTATTTAAAACGAGTGGTTCAAGAAGACAGCCAACCGCTACCTTCTCAAGGGAAATTAGGGAGAAGAAATAAATGATGGCCCACCCACAGAAGTCCACATCGTGTGAATATTTCTTTTATAAAATTTGAAGATAGAAAAAGGCTATCATCAAGGCTTGGATACAGCCATCTCTGGATTGGCCTTATTCAACATGTTGAGCAGCATTTTTCTAGTTAGCAGTGTGCATGTGCTTCCTAGCTGCCATTTTTGAACTTCAGGAAAATGCCTAGAATCCATGAATCACATGCAATGTTTCTCAATTAAACCAGTCTGGTGTTTACTGCAGTGTGTTAATATGACATCAACAAAATGGCACAGTGAGATAAAAGAACTTTAAGAGAAGTGAACAGTGAACACTACTTCATCTGCAAAGAATTAGTCAGTTTGGGAAACCAGGAATTATCCAAGGAATAGGGAAGTAGGCGATCTTAAACTGCCAAGGAAATGGAATTGGAGATGAAACATTACACTATAATGAAAATATTACATATTGGGAGGAAAAGGACTGGACCTCCATGCACATTTGATTCATCGCATCCTAAACCACTATGGAGATTAGACAGATTGGATATTTAACCTCCAGTCCACTCAAGAGATCAAGTTTACACATTTTAGATGACATTACAGGATATTAGATGCATACATCCCACGAGACTACTTGAAAGATCAAATAGATCAAATACATGTGGCATAAAGGCTAAAAAATATTCTACTAATGAAGTTCATTTAAATATTTTAAAATGATTAACAAACAATGAACTCATTTTCTATTAATACATACAGGTATATCTATTTATATTTTATTTTTCAGTTAACTATATCTCAATATTGCAACTCAAATCATGTAGTATAATATTGTTGATTATTTCTCATGCAAGGAAGTCCACTTTCAGTTGTCAACCAACATGAACCTCCCACCAGCAGAAAAATTCACAAACAATAAAAATTGTAGAATTGTAAGATATCCTTAAATCTGTATCTATTGCTTAAAATGTATAAATCTGCAGTGTGTTATAAGATAGTAACACACCAGCAGATTCAGTCGATGTTGTAAAGTGTTCCAGCTTCATACATAAAGTTAATATATCATCTCAACTCCTTGATGTGTTACTGCTGCTTAACACATTTCAGACTGCAATCTTTAAAGCATTTATTCATCACTAACTTTCAGATGTCAGCTTGCAAAACCACATGGAGGCACTCTTGGCGCATCAATTGCTGGCATGAAGTGACAGATAAGTAGCATGAGATATTATACAATTATGAACAAACGAAGTCGCAGAGTAATGCAACAAACAGGGACGTTCTGAGTGAAATGTACCAAAATATTCATGACTACATGCTTACACCCAATTAATATATCCACAAAGGTTGACAATTGAAAATAACAATCATCATTTATTACTAGATCTGAAAGGGTTAATTAACATGAGTTTGTTTTAAAAATATGATATACTTCAAGTGCACAATGAAAGCAGTGGAATTCAAGGAAAATACTTTGAACATTTTATATCTTAGCATAGATTGTAAAGCCAAAGACAACAAACCATTGATCAAGCCCTCTGTTTGCACAGCACTGGTTAGCGAACCTTGATCTCCTCATGGCTGTGATTTCATTCTCAGCAGGACTTTTCGTTCATGAATTATGTTCCTTTTTGTGAATGCATATTTGTATTTACACCAGTTCAAGTACATTCCTTTTCTTTTTGGATTTTAGAGTTAGATATATTGAAATACATATGATTTAGCTGTAAACTAGCCATATGTGTAAATTGATAGGTAGAGATTAAACCATTCAGTCAAAGCTTTCTACACACTTTGTTAGCTACAACAGCTCCTTAACGCTTTGTTACTGCTGTAGGAATTAGAGTTAGACTTTCTGTTCAATCGTGACTAAAATGTGTAGCTATGGTGACTGGCAAAGTGCATATACTAAGATGCTAATCACCAAAATTTGTTAATTTTATGAACAAGTAAATGTGTGGATCAACACTTTAACAAATTGGTACAGATTCTACCCATTGCTTTCCTGACTGTTTAAAATATAATGCTACTCCATGTGATATATTTGTAATTTACTTCAACATTTACTTTCATTCAACAGGATCCTTCAGACTTTGTGACACTATATTACACATTTATATTTTATTTTCCTAAAAGCATTTGGCATATATTTAATTTTATCTGATTTCCTTAGAGAACAAATAATAAAGATAGGCTAAATATTTAATGTTTAAGATGATGTTTATTTCATGGGAAATGCATGGAAGGACCACAATGCGAATAATATTTCAAAACTGAAAATCTGCAATAAATCAACTTACATACCCAAACGAACTATATAAGTCACACAAAATGAAGTGACAAGTATTTTCAAAGTAGCTTAACAGAAGTATCAAGAGAGAGATTGAGTTGGCTGATGCCGCAGCTAGTGTATGAAGCAGATTTAATTTAGAGAATTTGCCTGAAGGAACAAATGGAGGGAAAAGAATTATGCCAGGAAACAAAAATTTAGAACCGTTAAGCCTCTGGGAAAGTAATTGGGAAGAGTATCTGTATATCTAAGAGAAGGTGCAGGAATAAGGAAATTGGAAACTTCAGAGTCCATAGGTCATTCCATATATCTATTTAGACTCAAGTCGGCCCCAGTCACATGCAAATACAATTCTTATGGAAAATTGTAGTCAAGGATTTGAACAATGTGGCTTAATGGGTAAATTTCCAAAATAAATTTGAGCAGGAATAAGTCATATTTTGTAGCTGGTAATAGTCAGGAAAATATATTTTCTAATTCTTTCTCAACCTGCAACCATGTGACTACAAAACTATTCCCAACCCTTGGATTGGTTTAAAGTTGCTATTCAGTTCTTCTTTTATTATTGTTAACAAAGGTGTATGTTTCCCCCCTGGAAAAATATTTGTGCAGTCATCACCAGTTAACTGACCGATATTTAAATCAATCTTTCCAGCGTCAGGATGGTCAATTAAAATATTATCGCTTTCACCTTGTTTTGCATACTATATCTGCAGGTCAGAAGCAGACACTCAATAAGTTGTGTCAGCCTCAGTAATGTGTGCTGCAAATATGACAATAACATAACAAAACAATTCAAGTACAGCTAATGCAAACAGATTTTACTTAAATACATTTTTGCTTTACTTTCCTGTCTGTTTATCATCTACTACTCCTGCAAAATTTCAATGATAGTGAGGTTCCTTTGCTGCTGTTACTGCCCCTGGTGCTCATATTAAGATTATTATTATGACAGAAGAAATTTACAGTAAACAAGCAAGACCATGCAAAGTAGCTTTCTGTGCAAAATGTCAATGATACCATACAAAATATTTATTCTCCCCGTGTCTGCGTGAGTTTCCTCCGGGTGCTCTGGTTTCCTCCCACAGTCCAAAAATGTGCAGGTTAGGTGAATTAGCCATGCTAAATTGTCCGTAGTGTTAGGTGAAGGGATAAATGTAGGGGAATGGTTGCGCTTCGGCGGGTCAGTGTGGACTTGTTGGGCCAAAGGGCCTGTTTCCACACTGTAAATAATCTAATTGGTTCTCTGGAATGAGTATGTTTAACCATTGAGAGGCTCAATTAGTGTCATCATATTTTAAAACTATCCAACACTCACAGTGCGGCCATTGCCTTAGCCTCGCGAGCTGATTATATCCCCACTTTTGCCTAAGAACATTTTTCCCTTGCATCACACCTTGTAATTTCCCATCAGAATGGTTTTTCGTATCAAAGGTATTTTGAGCTTGACTCTGAAGTTATTTACCTCAACAAAAGTACTGCTGCAATCTGTCAAGAAAATGGTCACTACATGAAAGTCAGTCTGATAGACATTAAAATATTTAAATTAATTCAAAACTGCTAGTGAGGGGCAAATTAGGATTTCCATGGGGAAATACTGCTCCTGGTGTTATGCTGGTGCGAATGTCAGACAAATGAGTTTTATTGTGTCAACAGTAACGGTTGGAGAGTAGGATTGAAGGAGCATGTTTCAATTATCTGTTTATCATACTTATCCCTCTATGATTTTTTTTTGTATGTTTCACTGATGTGAAACAATCGTGTTAAATGATGAGAAATCTATACACCTAATGAACTGAAATGGGTGACTATCTCAAAGGAATGATAATTAATGTAAAAACTAAAATTAGGAAGACAACTATGGTTGTCACTAATTAGCATGTATCTATTTATCTTTGATTGCTATTTTTAATTTGATGCAAGAGAGCTCATGCAAAAACAGCTGTGAATCAGATTAATATCCGACTGAAGGGCATAAAGACCTGTGGAATTTTCGATTGGCCGATGAAGTGTAATGTCACCAGCCAAATAAAGTTTTGAGTTTGCAACTTGCAGATCTAAGACTGCTTTATTATTTTTGTTTTGATCTTTCTGTTTTATACTAAAGCTCCAGGGAGTACATGGATGGCCCAAACAGGATGCAGAAACTAAGTGTCCATATTGAAGAATGGCAGGATTTCTGTCACAATGATGGAGGATATTCCACCTTCAACCTGACAAACAGGCTGTGCTTTCCCCCTCTGTTTAATGGATAATATCCACATCAGGTGTTAAAACAAGGCCAAATATTCACAATTCAAGGTATCTCCAATATTCAATGGTGGCAATTTTTTGTTCATTTGATCAATTCAGGTAATAAGTAATGTCTCTGTTTGCAGTAAACAGAATTATTAGGGTGAAATCTTCAATGAATAGTTAAAAATATAAATTAGCCTTTATTTTCAGTCTTAAGTCTCCATATGGCCGTCCCTGATAGCCAGTGATACCAAATTATTTCAGTAGCTGTTTAACACCACCTACTGGTATCATTGAAGTATTTGTTCGTATCTATTTTGCAGTATAAATGTTTCTTTTTCACCCATTTAATATTGGAATAGCATTACAATAGAGAAATATGTTGATAGAAAATATCAGAAAACTAACATAAATCTTACTAATTTATTAATTAATTTCACACATACAGAATTTCCATGAGGCGACTACTTAAAACATGGTCCATGTTTAAAACTGTTGCATTCATGATCTACTGGTTTAAAGAATAATTCCCAACAATAACTCTTGAAGTTATTTGAAAATCAATCTTTCAAATTTATGCAAGGGCAAAATATGTTAACATCAAATAAAATGTAACTATATTTTTCAATTCTGATGTTTAGTTGCTCATGAGAATGTGTCCATAAATAGATGGTTTTTCCTTCCCTTCCTGGGAAGAATTGGTTTGCGTTGTTTAGCAGTTCCTTTATATGGTTAGACAGCATATTGGGAATTCACTGCAGGAGTCTTTATAATATTTATTTATAAGGAAATTCCATTCTGGGCTTTAGTCTGTTTCAAATTTACAATGATTTGATTTTATTATGAAATTTTCAACAAAATGAGATGAAAAGGATGTCAACAAGAGACATATTTCAGGTACATAGGATCAGCATTTATAAGTCAGTTTTAGCACAACCAAATAAAGAATTAAACACCTAAAAATTAATACTATCCTTCCTTTGGTTCAGGCAGTTTTATGCTGTGAACTGCCTTCAACTGGAAATGGGAAGGATAGATCAAACTCATTCCATGACTACAATCTGGGCTAAATTAAAATTCAGATCTCTGAGATGAAAGAGAACCATGCTGCATGATTACTAGATATTGATTTATTGTTGCAAAATTTTTGTTTTACACATCTAATGGTAAGAATTAAAACTGTATGTCAAAAGACATTTTGGGTATTATAGGAAACAGTGGAGGTGGGTACAGTTACAACATTTAAAAGACATTTGGATATTTGTACATTGGTAGGAAAGGTTTAGAGGGATATGGGCCAAATGCAGGCAAATAGGAGTTATTTAGTTTAGGAAACATGGTCAGCATGGACAACAAAAAGAGAAAATGCTGGAAAATCTCAGCAGGTCTGGCAGCATCTGTAAGGAGAGAAAAGAGCGGATGTTTCGAGTCTAACTGACCCTTTGTCAAAGCTTTATGAATCTTTAGCCTGGTTTTCAGTAGGGAAGAGGTATGTAAATATTTGTAAAACCAAGATAAAGTTGGTATATAAGAAGTTAATATGGCCTCTTAAATACTAGCATTAATCTGCAAGTAAATAAATCTGAAAAACTGTTTTTTTTTAACACAGCTTCTCTTTTTATTTTGGTTCTAAGCAATGATATATAAAAGGATGAAAACAGCCACCAGATATGATGATTGGCAGTTTGAATCAGTTAACAGTTTTTTTAAAATGCATCCAGTTTTATTTTGGGTTAGTTCAGATTCAATCTTGATTATTTGTTTTGAATTGAGTAAAATTTTCCACTCCCTTGAGTGGCATGGGAACTTGGAAAAATACAGCAAAAATGAAAGTCACAAACTCAATTTGAGGAAAGAATGTCAGATATTCCCCTTAAGGTTTAAATGGAAAGGTCAAAACCTTACTAATGAGAAGGTACTTGCTTACTTTCATGCATTTGCACCTCATCATTAGGTCAATGAACATCTTTTCTGCAACTCCCAATTCTCCCCTCTTTCCTCAAAAGATGAGATAGTGTCAATTCCCAACATGAAAACTGGAGAGGTTACCTGGTGATAACAGCCAGGTGCTTGTTTCTCTAGGTGCTCATCAAATTCAATCTTTACACAGCATCCCTGCATACTCTGCATATACCATTCTCTTCCTTTCATCCACACAAGTGTGCATCAGCAAACCACCAGCCTCATCACATCAAGATGTCTGCTGTTGGAGCAACTCACACAAAACATAAACCCTATAGGACTTCACTTTGGAGCTCAAGAATACTATCTTTTGCATGCTTCTGTCAGGTCACTTTGCACACAAGGATACACAGGCATATTATGTATCTACAATGAAAGCACTTTATGTCTCTAAGCCTCATTTCTTAGAATTCACTCACTTTGTTGTTACTTGAAGTCTGCTGACCACTGTGACCCGCATTACTTTTCAGTGCATATGAAGAGAGAGGTGGCTTTAAACAGTCAAGAGAGTGGGCATACCAGTGTTCAGCATCAAGTTATGTCAATGTCATACTTACAGGTATGACAATGGCTTAAGTGATAAACATGTGTGAAAATAAAAGGTGACCACTTATTAGTGGGGTCAAACGGGACTACAATCAGTCAGGGTTACCCACCACTCAGTCAAGAGGGTTTGTTTGATTCCAGACCAAGAATTTGGCCATGGCCAGACACACATTTGGTTCTAACAGAATTTGGAGATTACCGTCTTTTCAGTCTAGCGATTGGGTCACAATCAGTCTTGCAGATCAAGTGTCACCTGTCCAGGAATTACATGTAGATCAGTTGGGGAGGTGTAGAGACACCAATCAGGGATGTGGGCCAATGTTTCCTGTAATTGGACAAAGAAAGGTATGAGAATGATGGAAGAGATGTCCATAATGAGTGAATAGGGGGCACAGGGGCAGAAAGGATTAGCAGTTTGGGAGAATGAGGTGTGTGAGGATCTTCAAAAGGACATGCTATATGCAATGTGAAGTGTTAGAATCCATGAGCCTTAGTGAGAGGCATGTGCAGTGTCAGTGTTTGAATATAAAGTAATAGAAAAATAGTGGTGACATCTGCAGAATTCAGAAGATCTTCCTTTACACTGTTGAGTACTGAACATCACCTGGGAGACCATTGTTTTGGCCTGGCCTGGCTGGATCTGGTGGCATTGCTTCCTTTGCCAATCACTGAAAAAGGTTCTTCCCTCCTCTCCATCACTTCATCCACAGCACCTTCAGGAGTCTATTTGTAAAGCAAGGAGTTAGTTTGTCTTTCTTGGCCATTTCTTTCTGGATAATAGTCTTGGACCACAGCATGAAGAGCAGTTACTGGCTTGCGAGGTCTGAAGTGATGCATAATTGGCTTTAAAGATGACACTAACAATGTGAACTATACAATGTCCTGCAGCAACATGCTCTTCCTCTTCTTCTATTTTATGGTTCCACAAGATCAGCACTTAAGAGTCCAGTTGCATTTTCATTGAAATGAAGAGCAGAAGATTCTGTGAGCAAAATTGCCATGGGCCATGGCAGACCAGGCGCCATGAATCTCACTTGAGAAAACATTTTGCCAAACACTGGGAAATTTCAGCCACATGTTTCACATTTATCATGAATTCTGCTTATGTAATCCAAAAGGTTAACTTTTTTAAAAAAGCAATAGTATGTTGTTTAATGCTTTTATTTCCATAGGATCAAACATCTCCTTTATTCTGTAAGAAAAATGTTGTTTGAGCAAATTTGGCAACCCAGTTCATACGTATAGGGTGGTCCATTTTGGATTGAAGACTAAATTGCTGACTTGATTTGCCAGCCAGCAGTGTTTAACTTATTACATAACTTCATTTCACAGGATTATTTGTTAGATTATTAAATGCATATGTGGTGGAATTAATTGGGCATCAAAGTGATTGAAGATATAAAAGCCTACAATTCACTCTTTCAACTGTTTTAAGTCAGAATGGCTATAAATTTGTGATTTCCATATGCAATACCAAAAACAATAGAAGAGGGAAAGGAAGTGGCGCCAGACTAAATATTTCCACATTTCAATCAACAAGCCAAAACTGTAAAGAAGCTGCACAGAAGCATCTTGCGCAAGGATCAAGGAACTCTGCCACATAATGGTAACTTACAATTTTGTATCCACATGCTGAGTTGCTTAACTTAGTTAAACCAAATGAGATCTTAAGTGAAAGTATGACACTTTCCCTTCCTCCCTAAGAACAAGAAAAAAAAGCAGAGATTTATTCAATCAATACTGATGTCAATACCTCTGAGTGACTAAATGTTGATGAACAGATCCAGCAGGGATTTGAGCAGCATAAGTAGCTTTCTCACAACCTATGAGGCAATAAAATATATAGGAGAAGTGAGGACTGCAGATGGTGGAGATCAGAGTCAAAGAGTGTGGTACTGGCAAAGCGCAACTAGTCAGGCAGCATCCGAGGAGTAGGAGAATCAATGCTTCAAGCATAAGCCCTTCATCAGGAATGTGCCCGATGAAGGACTTATGCCTGACACATCTATTCTCCTGCTCCTCGGATGCTGCCTGACCTGCGGTCCTTGTCCAACATCACACTCTTTGGCAATAAAATATATCACAATATACTGATGAAAAGATGAAACAACAGGCTGGAGGAGTATATGATCAAAAAAAATGCTTTGAGAAATGTCATGAATGTTTCTTAAATTTGAAAAGCTACTCATTTCTCACATCATTAAAACCAAGCAAATGGCACTTAACTTTGAGAGCAATTTATACTAGTGTTGCAAACAGAATTTATGTATTCTTTTTTCCCCCATGATCAGGATGTTTCGTGACTTTTACATGTGACTTTTCACACTCTCTGGGGTTATAACCTAATTGCATTGAGTTTTTGTGAGTTTAAAACACAGAAAGGTTATTTATTCTCATTGTTTCTCTCTCTCTCTTTCTCTCTCTCACACACACACACACACAATCTTATGATGAACTCAGCCTCTGGTTCACGAACTCCAGTCTCCTCTAATGCAGACATGTTTTCTTGAATTAAGGTGATGAAGTGAGCAATGTATAAATCTATGGTTTTAAAAGCAGGCAACAACATGGCTGCATCAACATATGATATACAAATTCAAACTTCTTTACAAATAAGGTAGGTGATTATATTGATTGCACATCCTCTAATGTGGATTAACACTTCTGAGGATTTGAGACAGTCAAAGCCTTTGGACAGAATTTTCCCCATCCTAGGGATTAGGTAATTTAGCCTAATGAAATACTTGACCCTTCTCCACACCTCACCAATTAAGGTCTGGGCAAGAAATGCTACCAAGGGCATCCTTATTCCACCAAACAACAGCTCTTTAATTGGTTAATTAATACTTAAGGGCTTCCACAATTACCCACATTTGAGAAAAGTAGTTAGCTTCCCAACTAGGAAACTGGGAAAATCTGCACTGGCACTGGAGTAGCTACACTTTTCCATAATGTCATGCATGTTGTCTTCATTTTCTCTGCTGTATTTTCTGTTACATTTTCATAAAGTAAGCAACAACTTTATAGTTGCTTCTTCACTTTCATTTTAATTGTCTGATCTCATGCTCGCCTGTTGAATGTTGTTTCAGATTTGATTCTATGCTTTCTTGCCTGACATTTCTTATTGTTTTTCACTGATAAATTCAGAATCATTTTATTTTCCATTTGCATTGAGTATCCTGATTGAATATATGCTAACTGCTGTAACGCAGTTCTGGAGTATTTTGGAAAACAGGACATCAAAAGGGAACGATTGGTGCCGAGAAGTGAAGTGGATGTGAAGCAAGAGCTCCTTGATCACACTATCCACAACTTGCTCAACACGTCATTGAGCAGAATGAGTGTTTCTTAATAGATGAGATTCTCTCCACAGATTCTCTACAGTGTGGAAACAGGCCCTTTGGCCCAACAAGTCCACACCCACCCTCCGAAAAGTAACCCACCCAGACCCGTTTCCCTCTGACTAATGCACCTAACACTATGGGCAATTGAGCATGGCCAATTCACGTGACTTGCACACTTTTGGACTATGGGAGGAAACCAGAGCACTCGGAGGAAACCCACACAGACACGGGGAGAATGTGCAAACTCCACACAGACAGTTGCCCAACGCTGGAATCGAACCTGGGACCTTGATGCTGTGAGGCAGCAATGTTAACCACTGAGCCATCAGCCAAAGTTTATTACTAAAAATTAAAGCATAAAACATACCTTCTGCTCGAAACTCTTCTCTCGCTTCACCCTCCAAGCCCCAACCACTTGATAGAGGCCATGGATTTGGAAGGTGCTGTCTAAGGAGCATTTGTGTATTACTATAGCAGACCTTTTGATGGTACATACTGCTGTTACTGCTCATTGATGGTGAAGAGTGTGAGTGTTGAATCACAGAAACAGAAAAGATAGGATCAGGAATAAGCTATTCAGTCCTTCAAGCCTACTCCACCACTCAATACGATCATGGTTAATTGCTATTCAGTACCCTGTTTCCACCTTCACCCCATACTGTTTGATCTCTTTAGCCTTAAGACCTATATCCATCTCTGATAAATGCTGAATTGGGTACAAATAAAGTAGGCTGTGTTATCTAAATTGGCATTTAACTTCTTGAGAGTACTTGGGAGTGATACTCATCCAGATAAGTGGAAAGTATTCAATTATATTCCTAACTGTGTCATGTAAATGATGGTTAGGTTTTGGGGAGACAGAAGGTGAATTAGTTATCACAGAAGTCGCAAATGCTGACTGGCTCTTGTAGTATTAATATGGCTAGCACATTTCAGTTTCTGGCCAATAGCATTTCCCAGGATGCTAATTGTGAGGTTGGTGATGTCATTTAATGCCAAAAAGAGATGGTTAAACTCTCTCTTATCTGAGATGAGCATTGCGTGGCACTTGTACGGTATGAATGTTCGAGCCACTTACCAGCCCAAATCTTAGTGTTGTCTGCATGTTGATGCATAAGATTCGGCAGTATCTGAGGCGTTCTGAATGTTGCTTAATATTGTGTAACTATCAATGACCATCCCCACTCTTACCTTAAGATGGAGAGAAGATCATTGCTGAAATTGGTGAGGCCTAGGACTTTATGCTAAGGAACTCTTGCAGAGATGTCCTAGAGCTAGGTAATTGACCTATAACAACCACTACCAGCTTTCTTTGTGCAAGGTATGACTCCAACGAATGGAGACTTTTCTCTCCATTCTCATTGAGTTCAGTTTTGGTAGGGCTCCTTGATGCCATACTAGGTCAAATGCTGACTTTGTGTTAATGACAATCACTATCTCCTCACCTCAAGTGTTCATCTCTTTTGTCTATGTTTGGACCAAGATAGCAATGAGGTCAGGAACAGTGTGACTCTGACAGAACATAAGGTGAGCATCAATGAGCAAGTTATTACTAAACAAGGTGACAGTCAGCCATCTATCACCTTGCTGCTGATTGAGATTGACTGATAGGATTGTAATTGAGCTGGTTGGATTTGTCCTGATTTTTGTGGACTAGATATTATACTGAGGCAATCTCAGTATAGTCATTAGGTGGATGTCAATGTTATTTCTGTACTAGAACAGCTTGGCTAGGTGTGTGGCTTGTTTAGAAGCACAAATCTTTAGTACTTGTCCCAGAATTTTATCAGGTTTCGTAGACCTTGATAAATTGTGTTTAGTCATTTCTTGATGCCATGTGGAAAGAATAAAATTGGCTGATAACTTGCATCTGTGATGCTAGGTACCCAGGATGAATCATCCACTCGGCATTTCTAACTGAAGATGGCAAATGGTCAGCCTTGCCTTTTGCACTAATGTGCTAAGCTTCGCATTCCTTGAGGATGGAATCATTTATCTAGCTGCCACAGCTCCTGTATTCCAATGCCCACCATGATTCACAATTCAAGTGGCAAAATTGTGGTGTTTAAATTTGCTCAAGTGGTTGTGGGATCACTTATCCCTGTTTAATGGTATATTGATTCTGCTGTTTGGCACACAGGTATTCCTGTGTTTGTAGCTTCATGGGGTTGACACTTATTTTTATTTATGCTTGGTGCTGCTCCTCCTATGTCCTCCTGCACTCATCATTGAATCAGGGTGGTCTATTGGCTTGATAGTAATTGTAGTGTGAGGGTTATGCTGACAATGGAGCTGACAGAATTTGTTTGAATTCAATTCTGCCACTTCTGATAGCCTGTAGCATCTGGGTGCCCAGTTTTCAATTGCTAGATGTGTTCAAAATCTATTACATTTAACTCGGTGGCAGTGCCATGCAACATTTGGGGATATTATCATTGCGATGACAAAAAATAATCTCCACAAAGACTGTGTGATTGTCACTCATACAAATACTTTCTCTGACACATGTATCTTTGACAGATAGATTGATAAGAATGAGGTCAAAGATATCTTTCCCTCTTGCTGGCAACCTCAACATTGCAGCAAATTCAGTATGCCGACTGAGCCAGCTTGGTCAGTAGTGTTGCCATTGAGCCATATTGAATTCCTTTACCTTGCTCAGTACATTTTCCAGTTGAGGTTCAACATGGAGGAGTATTATTCATCAGCTGAGAGGATTTGGAGTTAAGTGCTAATCAACAGGATTTTCCTTGCCCATGTTTGATCAGATGCCATAAGATGTCATAAGGTCCAGAGTTAATGTTGAGCATTAGTTGGATAGTTCCATCCTAATTTTAAACCACTGTTCCACAACTTCTGCTGAGTCTATAGGTGGCAAGGTGACAATTGTTGTGTCTGGCACATTGTTTGTGAAGTATGATTCAATGAGTATGAGTACATTTAGTAGCCTTTTGATTAGTGGATGAGATAGTTTGCTTCCAATTTTGGCACCAGCTCTCAAATGTTATTGAGGACATTGCATGGTCAATAGAATTAAGGTTGCTGTTATTCTTTCCTGTGCCTAAGTCCAGTGCTTATTCAACTGGTTTCATTTCTTTTCTTAGACTTCATAGCCATTATATACAACTGAAAGGCTTGCTAGGCTTTTTTCACAGACAACTAAGAGTCATAGAATCATAGAATCTCTACAGTGTGGAAGCAGGCCATTTGACCCATTGAACCCACACCAATCCCACTAACTAATCCCACCCAGACCCACCCCATACCTGTGACCTTTAATCCTGAATATTCCATGACTTATCCATATAACCTACTCATCCTTGGACACCATGGGCAATTTAGCATGGCCAATCCACCCAACCTGCACATCTTTGGACTGTGGAAGGAAACCAGAGCACCTAGAGGAAAACCACACAGACACAAGGAAAATATGCAATCTCCAAACAGATAATTGTCTGAGGGTAGAATCAAAACTGGGTGTCTGGTGCTGTGAGACAACAGTGCTAACCACTGAGCCACCATGCCACCCAACTCACATAGCTGTAGGTCTGGAGTCATTTAGGCCAGACCAGAAGAAATGTCAGAGTAGCTATTCTTAAAGGACATTAATGAACAAGATGGGTTATTTTCAACAATCACCAATGGCTTTGTGGTTGCCATTAGACAAGCTATTAATTCTAAATTTATTAAATAAATTTAGTTTGCACCATCTGCCTTGCTGAGATTCAAGAGGTACTTGATCTGCAATAACTTCCGCACTGATGTGTTCCTGTTCCACCAGGGCCACTCAGATCCCAATCTCATTACTGCCTTAATGCAAACATTGACATTAAGAGCTGAACTTTGGAGGAGAGGTGAAGTAAAAATGACTGCTCTTGACTTCAAGGCAACAGTTGACTGAGTAAAGCATCAAAGATTCCTTGCAAAACTGGAATGAATGGAAATCATGGGGAAAATTCTCCATCAGTGAGAGTCACCCCATCAATGACTTTCCTTCCATCATAATGCCAGAGGTTGTAACAATGGTTGGCGATGATTGCGCTGCTCATAACACTTCAGAAACAGTGCATGTCCAATTACAGCAAGACTTGGACAATATCCAGGTTGGAGTTAATAATTGGCAAGTAACATCTGTGCCACACAGG
The DNA here is from genome assembly GCF_020745735.1 of Hemiscyllium ocellatum. Taxonomy (NCBI): domain Eukaryota; kingdom Metazoa; phylum Chordata; class Chondrichthyes; order Orectolobiformes; family Hemiscylliidae; genus Hemiscyllium; species Hemiscyllium ocellatum. Next base: position 44,285,305 of record NC_083407.1, on the reverse strand, counting down.
TGCCATGCAATGACCAGATCCAATTAGAAAGAATCTAACACTCTCCCTTTAACATTCAATGATGTTATCATCACTGAAACTACCACTACAAAATCCTGGTGGCTACCCTTGACCAGAAACTAAACTGAGCCAACCATATAAATACTGTGGCTACAAGAACAGGGCAGAATCTAACAATTCTGCATTTACTAAGTCATCTGATGTCTTCCCAAGGAGGAGAAAGTGAGGACTGCAGATGCTGGAGATCAGAGTCAAAATGTAGTGCTGGAAAAGCACTGCCAGTCAGGCAGAATCAGAAGAGCAGGAGAGTCGACATTTCGAGCTTCCCAATCCCTGCATACCATCTACAAGGCATAAATCAGGACTGTGATGAAATACTGACTACATGCAGGATGAGGACACTCAAGAGGATTAACACCATCCACTACAAAGCAGCTTGTTTGATTGGCACCCCATCCACATCCTTCAGCATTCATTCCCTTTACCACCAAAACTGAATGTGTAGCATTTACAAGATGTTATTCACCAATGTTCCTTAAACACTACTTTTAGACTTACAGCATCTACCAACTAGAAAGACAAGGGAATAGGTGTAGGGAAGCTTCAAGATTCCCTTCTAACCCACACACAATCCTTCACCGTTGCTCGGTCAAAATCCTTGAATTCACAACCTAACATTACACTGGGTGGCTCTGCATCTCAAGACCTACAGCGGTTGAAGACAGCTGCTTACCACTCACATTCTCAGTGTAGTTAGACCAGTCAATATATATTGGCCCGGCCTGAGAGCCGAGTACACATTTATTTTTTCTTCAAACATTTTAAACATTCACATGTTACCTCTCAGATAAGCTTGAGCAGAAACAGGTTGTAGAAGAAACAACCCACTTTAATCCACTTTAAAAAGAGCTTTGTGTAGAAAAGTTCCTTTAAAAAGAGTAATACTGATGCAGAAACCTTTAAGGACTGAGAGTTCTGTACAGTATTTAAAATATTACACTCATCACCAGGAGAGTGGACAAAGAAGTGGCAGATGAAATACCACGTGGGGAAGTATAAGGCATGGACTATTTGCTGAATAAGGAGAAAATTCATAAATCTGAAGTGCAAAGGGACTTGGGAGTCCTAGTCCAGGTTTCTGTTAAGGTAAACTTGCAGGTTGAGTCGGATGTTAAGAAGGCAAATACAATGTTGCTATTCATCGCAAGAGGACTAGAATATAAAAGCAGGGATGCACTTCTGAAGCTTTGTAAAGCTCTGGTCAGACCACATGTGGAGTATTGTGAGCAATTTTAGGCCCCATACCTCAGGAAAGATATATTGGCCCTGGAGCAAGTCCAGAGGAGGTTCACAAGAATGGCACCAAGAATGAAAGGCTTAACATATGAGGAACGTTTGAGGACTCTGGAACTATACTTGATGGAGTTTAGAAGGATGAGGGGATCTAACCGAAACTTACAAAATATTGAATGGCCTGGGCAGAATGTACATTGGGAAGATGTTTCCATTGGCAGGAGAGACAAGGACACAAGGACAAAGCCTTAGAGCAAAAGAAAGTCCCTTTAGAACGGAGATAAGGAGAAACTTGTTCAGCCAGAAAGTGGTGAATCAGTAGAATTCATTCTTACAAAAAGTTGTTGGGGCCAGGTCATTGAGTATATTTAAAACAGAGATAGATAAGTTCTTGGTTGCCAAAAGGATCAAAGGTTGTGGGGAGAAAGTGGAAAAATGGGGCTGAAAATCCTATCAGCCATGATCGAATGGCAGAGCAGACTCGATGGGCCAAATGGCCTAATAGCTGCTCCTGTGTCTTATGGTCTTATGGTCTTTGTATTTGAATCACTCTAAATTTGGAATGACAACATTTTGTGATGTGCAGTGATGCCCTCAGACAGGAAAATGGAAGAACAACTCTTCCATGAGCAGGGTTTGGACTGCATTGGGATGATAGTGGGGATGGTGGTGGTGGGAGTGAACACGATATTTGTTTTATTTCCTTAATTCAGAGTTAATATATTGAATTGGAAAATAGCTTAGAGAGTAAATGGAATCTTCTGACACCTGGGAGTGGTAACTTTTTTGCATTAAGAAAAGTGCCTTACTCCACTTTGTGTGTAAACATTTCTGCTATTAATTTAAAAGGAGCAATGCCATTAAACTGATTGGTTCAAATGAAAGTTTGGAAAAATGTGACTCATTCGGTGTTGTTCACTTGAAAGTTACAAAAGTTATGAGTACGACATGTTAAATTGAGCCCACATTCTTTTCACTTAAGTAATAAATAATATTCAGTTTAAGTTTTAATTCAATTCTTCTGGGCAGTATACGTTTCAATATAAAATTAATATTTATCAAACATACTTGACAATTTTTGCCAATTGGTGGAAGAAGAGCATGCAAGCTTATCTCAAATTTTTTTAAAAATCCATTAGCAGAAAAGCTGGAATAGTTGCCATTCAACTAAACATCATTATTTATTCAGCCAAGGTGGCAATAGGGTACCATCAGGTGCACTGCAGCTGAAATGATAAAATAGAATTTCTTTATAAATAAGAATGACCACCTAAGTAAGTGAATATTACGAGAGGGATACAAACTGATGAACAGCACCCAGACTTCACTAAGGTCAGTCAAAAACCACTTCACAAAAATATCTCCAACCTTAGCAGGAAAATCAGTCCCTCTAGTTTAACTTAGCTCCAAATTTTTATTTTATGGAATAAAATTATACAGTTTTTTCAAACATTTATAATATTTTTAACATTCCATTCTTATTTATAAATCTTTTTTGTTGGTGTCACAGTATATTTTGGGTTTTGTGGTTCCCGGGGTGTAGGTGAAAAACTAAACTAAACAATTTTCACTCTCACTTTTTTATATATATTTATAAAAAACAAATTTGTTCATAGGAATTATAACTTCTTGGTGTTTTTATAACTGGTTGTCAATTGAAGTGGATTATTATGGATTTATTGTGGTACACATAGTTCATCAAAAGCAATCCCTGTAATTCCCATGATGCATCACTTTATTCTACCACTATAGAGAATGTGTTCACAGCAACTATAAGACCTCAGCATCTAGGAGTTGATTAATTTCCTAGACAGAGATACCATCCTTTATAGGATTAGGAATTTTTATGAGGCATTTCTACTATAAAATGGTGAATTTTCTTGGTTAGGCTGATAAATTTTAAAGAATGGAATTTTGTAGGTTGCATTATAAAACAATGTCATAACCGAAGTAGAGAGGTGAAATAACTGCAGATAACAATATATTATTTGAATTATTTCATTAGTCAGTTTGGCAATTGTTGATGGTTTGTGAACATTAGGTAGAGGCTTTTCTGCTGATTACTTATCCCTCATTTTTTTTAAAGCTTTTTGTTTATTTGGACACATCTACTTTGATATTTATTTGGTATTTTTGTAGATTAGTGATCTTTGAATTGTATTTTTTGCTCTATGGAAATACACTTGCCCTTGATAGGTTTGCACAATATATGTGTGGGAATGCAAGGCTTTTCATTATCTTGATTTCTGTGAATTTCATATTTTGTATTACATTGTTTTATAACATACTTAACAGGCGGCAGGTGGCTCAGTGATTAGCACTGCTGCCTCACAGGTTCGATTCCAGCCTTGGGCGACTGTCTGTGTGGAGTTTGCACATTCTCCCCTTGTCTGCGTGGGTTTCCTTCAGGTGCTCCAGTTTCCTCCCACAGTCCAAAGATGTGCAGGTCAGGTGAATTGACCATGCTAAATTGCCCATAGTGTTAGGTGCATTAGTCAGGGGTAAATGTAGGGGAATGGGTCTGGGTGGGTTGCTCTTTGGAGGGTTGGTGTGGACTTGTTGGGCCGAAGGGCATGTTTCTACACTGTAGGCCATCTAATCTAATCTAATCTAAACAAAGCATTAGAGACAGTAAAGGGGTAGTCTATGTACAATAGCTTGGGAATGATGACATAACATCACAAGTATTATAATATCCTAGCTAGGGTCCATAAGGCCCATACTAGCATAATATGCACATATAATCTTGATTAATGTTGTAATATTATGCATTTTACATACCTTGCAATGCCATGCACAAACTCAGCGTTGCTTCAATTGATGAAAAATAACCAATTTCCTATCAATACCACGGCAACTGGATGAAAAATATGAAACGTAAAAACAATGACTGCAGATGCTGGAAACCAGATTCTGGATTAGTGGGGCTGGAAGAGCACAGCAGGTTCAGAGCTGCTCCTTGGATGTTGCCTGAACTGCTGTGCTCTTCCAGCACCACTAATCCTGAAAAATATGAAAATCTAGTTTTTATTAAGCAGCACAATTATTTGTGATTATTATACTCAATTTGTTTTAAATGTCATTTACCAAGATTGCTTATTAATAATTAATTTTATTAACTACGGTGAGCATTGATCAATCGCATCGGATTGAATAAAGATACTCGTTCTCTTTTCAGTAGACACTAGCCCTTTAAAATCTATTTTGCCAGTAAAGATTTTCTCCCATCCTTTGGATTTATGCAGTCTATAGAAACATGGGTCTCCTTGATAACAATTCAATGTACCTTGACATTCTAATAGAGTGCCATCCAAATGAACACAACTGAGCTACGCAGTGAAGCACGAATCATTAGGTAAGCAAGATAATCTGAAAGAATCAGCCATTATCAGGAGCACATCTGTGTATGCTATACACTGACAAATTTTAAGTCTCCAAAGATTTCATCCCGTCCAGGTGGGTAAAACAGAGAATGTCACTTCTTCACATTTATTTCCACAGAGTAAGATGCTGACTTTGCAACCACTCAGTCAGTTTATGAATATGACCCTCAAAGGGGAGAAGCAGTATCGGAGTTGTAGAACTATGTTATCACCATTATTAGGAAGCTTAAGCAGTAGCTGGGAAGAGAAGACACTAGTGGAATTACAGACTGATTGTGATTGATGTGTTCCTATTAGCTTCTCAGTGTTATCTCTCTGGATGGAAAGAACAGCCAGTGGCTTGTAACACAACAGATTACCTGAGTTTTCAGCCCTAGATGGATGTTTAAATAAAATATAGACCCTTATCGAGATGCTCATTTTCTTGGTGCAGTGCTCAGACTATTTCATGTCAAGTGCAATTTGCTATGGCTCTCCACTCAATAAACATGTCTTATCATTAATAATTTTTCAAGAGGAGGAATTCAGTGAGGTTTGTCTGATAATATGTGATACAGTCCAGAATCCTAAGCTCAGTATTTTATATTTTTGCCCATGTTGCCAAAAATGATTGATTGCGACTAGTGAGTTGGATGTCCAGCATTTCCCAACAAATGACTTTGGCCTCTAAAAGCAGACCTTGGCCAGATAGAAATCAATATTTCACCATTAAAATCTATCAAAGAAGAGTTAAGGCACCAGCTGTCCCTGCTGCCTTTCCTTGGAGTGTGAACATTAAATCCGACACTTGTAGTACATGAGTAATCAATATATAGTGGTTTACAGATCATTTGTGGTCACCATTTAGCTGTGATGGATGTCTGGAATAGTTGTGATTCATTTTGTCACGCCATTAAACAAGATTCTGTCTACTTCTTTCCTGATTTCATTTAGCAGAACATTTCTTCACAGTTCATATGAAAGAAGCGATTTTACAAACCCTGTCCTATTCCAATAAGTCACTTATAGAGATTTTGTGTCCTACAGACTGTGAAAATTCTGTAAAGATAGGACAAACATGCTTCTGTAACTACTCACTACATGACATATGCAGACAGTGTGAAGAACTGTATGTAAATCTGTTTTCCTTGTTATATACAAACATTATGTTTAACCCTTTTTATTGCTGAATGTGTATTAAGTTTGCTGCTTATCACTGTGTTCCAGTGTCTTGCACCAAAATTAAGAGCTGCACAACTGTATTCATGCAAATTATTTTTATAAACACACTATGCGGTTAAGCCATAAAATTATTAAAAGACAATGTTTAGCTTCCTGGTTTAGTGAGATATAATGGAAATAGGCAGAATGCTAACAAACAGCAGCATTGTTTCCCCTTGCACACATTTGAACAAGCATGTTTTGTGGAATCTGTTCTGTATTAATCATTTTGTCACGTCTTCAAAATGGCCATAATTGTTTATTATGTCCTTTTTCCCCAAGAGAGCCAAGTTAATTCCACATTAGGGACGAAGGTCTTTTCGCACTGAAGGTTGTTAAGGGTTCTAAGTGAAATGTGTTTTATCATTTTGCATCCCATTCCCAGTGGGAACTTATTCACAGTACAAAAACGCCCTCAAATTAGCAGAGGCAGTATGCACAAAAATGGAAAAATGCCAAGGCGAAATAAGCATTTTTAAAAGGTAAGGCCTTCAGTATATTGTCAAACTGATGCAGAAATAAAATCCTGATCTGCTCTTGGATCATGCAAGTACCTGGCTCAGGAGTCTTTGCTATCATTGCCAGATAGAAATAAAATCAAAAATAGTTCCATTCTCCAGTACTCTCATCCCTCATCTTAATGAGCACAATAAATCTTGAAACCACTGAAGAATCTTTCTCACCAGATTTCTGGTATTTCCACAGACGTGCATTTCAAACCTTCACAGAGGTATAATTCTCAGGGTAAATGGCCAATATGGTCAGGAAAAAAAAACTCTATGTTTTTAAATATTTATGTTCTACTCAAATAGTCATTTTGCTGAAAACTATTATTTTAGTTTAACAGCCCAGCAGCAAAAGATGGCGCTTGAGGATCGGCGAATTCAACATTGTTTGGTTCCAGTGTAGACTGCGGCAAGTCAGCGGAGGAGAGATGGTAGCACAGATGTTGTTGATGGTGATGAGCTGGCTCAGGACTGATGGACTTTCTTTCAACCTCTATCTTTCTATTTGTTTTCCTTATTCCTAAATTATTCAAAATGGCACCAGATCATGGTGACATTGGAAAAGCATTACGCGATATTTTATTGTTTTTCTCACTTTAAAATATAGGTGACAATAAACCATTTCAATAACAATATACATAATACCACACAAAATAATACTTCTGAATGCAAATATATCAAAATAGTTTTGATTATTTGAGGTCCTCTCTCAGATTCGTAACCAGCAAAAAAAAGGTATTTGATGTCTGACAGAGAACCACAGGCCGAATTCAGTTGAAGGCTTTAACAGCTGTGTAGTCTTTTAATTTACTGCCCCCTAGCTAGTATCTGCTATGTAATTCAGTACCTTCAGATCACATCTTTACATAGGAGGATCTATATTGATATGTTAGTGATATCTCATGATTTGAACTTGTTGACACTAGACAATAACTTGAACAAAAACTTGGTCCACACGAGAACTGCCAAATTAGGTTTCTGACTAAAAGATTTTTCATAAAAGAATTTTGGGATTAAGATGAATAAATAAAATCTCAACCTTCTCTCTAGTGAATTAAAAAAATTCATTGGTTTAATAGCTTTATAATAGACTTTGTAAGACACCTCACTCTTGCACAGTTCTATAAATTTTCAAGTTGTTAAAGTAAGAAAGAATTCGTCTAAAACTTGGACCAATTTTTATTCTAATATGAACTATTTTAAAGATCTTTAAAAAATATACTTTGGACTATCATTTATTGTTTAATTTGACTTTATTATATACTTTGTGCATTAGTGGTGGTAAGCAATGAGAGTTTGCTGTCAGATATTCAAATTAAGTCTTTAAATATTTTCAGTCCATTCAAGTGTTTCTAAGTCTTGTTCATAATTTGTTTAATAGAACATAGAACATAGAACAGAAAACACATGAACATGTCCTTTGGCCCATGATGTTGTACCAACATGACGCCAAGTGAAACTAATCCTTTCTACCTGCCTTTGATCCATACCTCTCCATTCCTTGCATTTTCACGTGTTTATCTAAAAATCCCTTAAACGCTCATATCGTATTTGCCTCCACCAACACCCCTAGCAGTGTATTCCAGACTCCTACCACTCTATGTGTAAAAACTTATCTCTCACATCTACTTTGAACTTGCCCCCTCTCATCTTACATGCATGCCCCTAGTTTTAGACATTTCAATCATAGAAAAAGATTCTGACCATCAATCCTATCAATGCATCTCATAATTTTATAAACTGTTATCAAGTCTCCTCTCAACCTTCGCCACTCAAGACAAAACAACTCGAGATTTTCTCACCTCTCCTTATGGCTTATACCCTCTAATCCAGGCAACATCCTGGTAAACCTCTTCTGCATCCTCTCCAATGCCTCAAAAACTTTTCTGAAACGTGGTAACCAGAATTGAATGCAATACTCTAGCTGGTCTAACCAAAGTCTTATAAAGTTGCAATGTGACAGCCTGACTCTTGTACTCAATTCCCTGACCGATAAAGGCAAGCTTGCCATACGCCTTCTTTACCACCCTATCTACTTGCCTAGTCACTTTCAGGGAGCTATGAACTTGAACCCCAGGATCATTCTGAACACCAATGCTGTTCAGGGTCCTGCCATGAACTGCATACTTTTCCTTAACATTTGATCTCCCAAAATGCAGCGTTTCACACTTACTCAGATTACACTTCTTCTGCCCTTTCTACGTTCATATCTGCAACTAATCTACATCCAGCTGTACCCTTTGACAACCTATCCATAATTCCATTGATCTTGGTATCACCTGCAAACTTACTAACCCACCCATCTACATTTTCATCCATATCATTCATATATTTCACAGACAACAGGGGTCCCTGCAAACAATGAAAACAATTGACAACTAAGATTAAAAGTGAAACTTGGATACTCTAACAACCAGAATTCCCTCGGATGACAATGATAGTTTAAAACAAAACCTTTCTTTTAGGTATTTCTGACCAATATTCCAAGTCTGGCTTACTTACATGTGCCCATCAAAGATGACCAGGGAAAGCTCCAGTCAGTGCAGAAGTAACACTTACTGAACAAAACAGACCAGTTTCTCACAAAGCTGCCACATTGTAAGAGTTTATATATTGACAGCAGCTGAGAGAAGGTAAGGACGTAAGATAAACAAAGAGTAGAGTGCTGAGTGAAAAGGCCTCAGGGTACTAGTAGCAGGGATAAAAGATGCCAGGTCGATAGGGTGCCAAATAAATAGCCTTCCAAGTAATTAGAGTGCCAGGTCGATAGGATGCCAGGATGGAATGCCTAGGTTAAGTTTGGATCGCAGGGTGTGTCAGGTCTGGTTTTTCAGGTTGGTCATGGTTAGGCTTGGTGGATTGGTAATATCAGATTTAGTATCAGGCATTTCCCTGCAGGTGTTGGCTTCAGAGGAGTTCAGGCTGGCTGTAGTGGAAAAGGCAGCAAAGAGTGTTCCATCCAATGTGAATGGTTCTGGTAGGGTCAAGTGGGGGTGGGGGTGGAATTGGGCTGGGTCAGGAGGCAATGTCTTGTCAGGGGATGGTTGTTAGGGATGCAGGGGTGTAAGAGTTTTGAGGAGATGTAGTCGGGGCAGCATTGGGGGTAGGTTGAAGGGCCTGTTTAACATTAATCCAGGCGTTAAAATAAATTTTCAGTGTTCCAACTTTTCTTAGATACCTGTTAACTTAAGTGAGGTGGAACTTTCTTATTTCTCCAACTTTAATGGGCTTTGCTGGAGGACGGCAGATCCTGGGCATTATCCACTGGAAAATTCAATTTGCTGGGTGATCACCATGGTATTAGCTGGATCAACAAAACTGATTGGTGCTGGCATGCAAATCCAGTCAACGGGCTGCCTCAACAACCCACAGTAGACAAGGAGGAGGCTGGAAGAACACAGCAAGCCATGCAGCATCATGAGGGACATTTCAGGTGTAATCCTTCTTTAGGACGGGGGATGGGTATGGGGGGAGCTGCAGATAAAGCGGGTGGTGAGGGCAGAGTGGTAAAGTAGGCATAGATGAAGACAGGTAGAAGGAACGACTTGTTTGGTCAATGGGAGGAATGAATCCGGTTGGTGGCAGGGAGCAGTGGAAGGGAGGGAGAGGGACTGGGAAGGGAGTTGGGGGAGGGGTAGGAGGTTATTTGAAATTGGAGAGATCAATGTTAAGTCCTCCAGGCTTTAGGCTTCCCAAGTGGAAGATGAGGTGTTGTTCCTCTAATTTGCGGTTTGGTTCATTGTGGCAATGGAGGAGACTATGTCAGAAAGGGTGACCAGAACTGCATGCAGTACTCTGAACTTGGCCTCAGCAACAACCTGACTCTTATCCTCAATGGCCTGAGCAATGAAAGTAAGCATGCTAAATGCCTTCTTTACCACGTTGTATAACTGTGACACAATCAATCCTCCATAGTGTATCAAGTGAAGAAGATGCTGACTTTTGATTCCAACAGCTCCATATGATTGAAATGATGTATCCCAGAATCCTCAAATGGGAAGAAGGCCCACCAGTGTCTGTTTAAGTGCCAGATTGGCATAATATCCAATGGGACCTCCTCCTAAAAATGAGCATGGCTGCACATGAGAAACTACCTAAAAAGAGGTTTTGACCCATTTATGCTTTATTGATGGAGAGCAGCATTAGCCAAACATTATTCTGACAAGAAAATATGACTCAATGAGTTAAAATTCCATAGTCCAAATCACATAGATACCATATTTTGTACAATTCAGCATATTGTTTGTTAATTGAAATTTTGAAAAGGTGGACTAGAATGCTTACTGAGAAACATGTGTCTGAATTTGAGCCTAAAGGGGAGACAATGGCCAAGCAGTATTATCCTTCCTCTCCTCCCCCACTCACCCATTGTACTCTATGCTCCTCTCACCCCACCCCACCCCCCTCTAGCTTATCTCTCCATGCTTCCTGCTCACTGCCTTTATTCCTGATGAAGGGCTTTTGCCCGAAACGTCGATTTCGTTGCTCGTTGGATGCTGCCTGAACTGCTGTGCTCTTCCAGCACCACTGATCCAGAGTATTATCACTAGTCTTTTAATACTGGATCTCAACCAATTCTCTGGTGATCTGGGTTCAAATCTAACCGACTCAGGCGACTGACTGTGTGGAGTTTGCACGTTCTCCCCGTGTCTGCGTGGGTTTCCTCCGGGTGCTCCGGTTTCCTCCCACAGTCACAAAGATGTGCGGGTCAGGTGAATTGGCCAAGCTAAATTGCCCATAGTGTTAGGTAAGGGGTAAATGTAGGGGTATGGGTGGGTTGCGCTTCGGCGGGTCGGTGTGGACTTGTTGGGCCGAAGGGCCTGTTTCCACACTGTAAGTCTAATCTAATCTAATCTAATCTAACCACAGCATTGTGTATTTACCAACAACACATGGACTACAGTGGCTCATGAAAGCAGCTTGACACCTTCTAAATGGCAACTAAGGACAGGCAATAATTGCTGGCCTGCCAGTGATTTCTAGAAGTAAATAGATTTTTGAAATGCATCTCTTGCAAAACTCTGAGTGCAGGAGCTATTGAACAACAGCTTTAGAGCTGTTGTGCCCATGTATTGATAATATCTAAACATCTTTTATTTCAGTCCATTCTATACTTTAAAGAAAAGAAAGACAGCAATTAAGAAATTAGGCACAATAACCTTGACTATGTTGATACCACAAGAACTCCTTAAACACCAAAATGTCATCCATGGTGTATGTGCACACATTTGGGTTGATTGCTAGTGCCTTGGGTCCATACTGGTGAAGACATTACCACTAATGCAGCAAACACCACTGGAAATATACAGATTGGGCATTTCCTGGCATAACTGTGTGCAACACAGGTTCATCACATTACTCAATTTTGGATCTCAGGCCCATTAACCTTGCATTGCATCCATTTAACAACCGGAAAACCAATAATAGTGATGATTTGGAGATGCCAGTGTTGGATTAGGGTATACAAAGTTAAATATCACACAACACCTGGTTATAGTTCAACAGGTTTATTTGGAAGCACTAGCTTTCATAGCACTGCTCCTCCACTAATAGTATTATTTAAAGAGATTGTCCACTTCTTGAATGTTAATAGTAGTTGATTTCTTTTAAATGTAGCTTTGGTTCTACAAATGTTAGTTGATTGTTCTAATTATTCAAACTTGCTGAGGTCTGCAGAATGGAATGTGGTGGTGTTAAATGAATTATTGCTGACTTCAAGGCTTTAGAACAACTCAGCTGCTATCACACATGGGTGTACTCATTGACACGGCCATTAGAAGAGCTTCAGGGTAGGGGAGATGGCCTCGGGGACCCATTAGAACACAGGATGACCAAAAGAATTAAGAGAGTCCACAGAAAGCAGGAAAAATTGCCGGAAAAGGGAAGATAGGAGCAATAGAAAGATCTCAGCAGGATAATGCAGCCACAGAACAGTTCAGTAAGCAATTCACTAACCTGTTAACATGAATGAGAAACAATGCATGACAGGTTTAGAATGTAATGTCCTTACTGAAGTCTGACACATGCTGCAAGTTAGGAATTGCATTTTCAGTGTTGTGAAGGTGAGTGTAACACATTTTGTTTGTCTCAGTTGGAGCTGTTTGTTTTTTATTCATTCATTCAATGTGGATAGGTAAGGGTGTGGATGTTGACTAGGCCACCATTTACGTCTTGCCTATCTTTTGTTGGCCTTGAGAAGATAGTGGTGAATTGCCTTCTTAAACTAATTCAATCCATAAATTGTAAGTAGATTCACAATCCTGTTAGGGAATGAGTGCCAGGACTTTGACACAATGGTAGTGAAGAAATGGCAATACATTTCCAAGTCAGGGTGTGAGTGACTTGGAGAGGAACTTGCAGATGATGGTGTTCACATGTATCTGCTACTTTTATCCTTCTACATAGAAGTGCTATGGTTTTGGAAAATGCTGCATAGGGAGCCTTGAAGAATTTCTGCCGTGCATCTTGTAGATGGTATACATTGCTACTACTGACCACTCTGCCATGCATCTTGTAGATGGTATACATTGCTACTACTGGGTGTTGATCCTGGAGGGAGTGACTGTGTATGGATATGGTACAAATCATGAAGGCTGCTTTGTACTGGGGGGTGTTTAGATTTTTGATGTTATTGGAGCTGTATTCACCCAGGCAAGTAAGGAGCATTAGACTCCTAACTTCTTGCAGCCCCTGTGCATATATGGCAGGCCAGTTGAGTTTATAATCAATGGTAACCTCAAGGATGTTGATATTGGGGTATTCAATGGTGATAATGCCATTGAATGTCAAAGAATGATGGCTAACTTCTCTCTTGTTGGAGATAGTCATTGCCTGGAATCTATGTGGTATGAATGTGACTTGCCAATTTTCAGCCCAAGCCTGGATATTATCCAAGTCTTTCTGTGCTCTTTGCACTATTTCATAACTTACAGTTCACTGTTGCATAAAGAACAATCAGTGTGAGCCAACTAAATTACCATTCTCTGTTGTCAGAGACAAGCAAGCAACATAAATATTCAGCTTCATTAGCGTTTCCAATCTTTATGGCCTATACCATCAAGAACAAACAGCAAGGCCATTGGAATGATGTTCTCTCAATATTTGTCTCCAAATCACACATCATCTTAACATGAATGTATATCAGCATTCCTTTATTGTCACCAGGCAAAATCTTCGCAATCACTACCAATGAAAATAATGAAGCTACAGCTGTTTAGAAAAGCAGTTCACCACACATCCTCAGGATAACTGGGATGGAGAATCTTATCAGTGTTACCACAAGTTTTCCACAATTGGGAAACATCCTTTGTGCTTAAAATACTTCAGATGCACTAACTATAACAGCAAGGAAATGCTTTCAAAATAATTAACATTTTCTACTCGTTACTTTAAACATTACAGCACAGCACATGAATCACATGCCCTTTCATAGGGAAAGCTATCTGCTTTGAGAAAACTTCCTCTTATGGCTAACTATCCACTTTTTGTCATAAATATCACCAACATGATTTGCATTAAAATGGTTTTGCCTAGTATGGATTTCCTGAATCTCTGTTCAGAAGCATTTTCCATTAATCTTTATCACATCGGACATTTATGAACTGATATAGTCAATAATTTATTTCCGCCCTCTGTCAACAGCACTAAACAGCATATCCTGGACAAATAGGGTGCACATGTCTCCAGGCACTCTATTGTCAGTGAATTATTTTTATACATATACAGGAAGAACACTGAAAGAGATAAAATTGACAAAACCCCATGAAAATGTATGTAACAGATTTTGGTATTGCCCTGACATTTGCAGAGTACTTGACATTAACTGTTCATCATATACGTCAGTGACTTCACTAGGGCTCGTAATCAAAATTCCTGAGTTTATAATTGCATCCCCAGGCCTAGCAAGAAGGAAACCAAAATATTTTGAAGAAAACAAAATGTTAAAAAGAGAACAGCACAATTGGGTGTTAGCATTTCGCATCAATCACCTTTCATCAGAATATATGTTGAAAGATAATTAAGCTGAAATATTCATTCTGATTTTCTCCATAGATGCTGCCTGTGCTGCTGAGTATTTCTAGTATTTTCTGTTTCTAGTTCAAATTTCTATCATCTGCAGTACTCTTCTTCTGTTCCACAGGATTGGCATTAGGCACATAGAGTCATAGAGATGTACAGGATGGAACAGACCCTTCAATCCAACCCATCCATGCCGACCAGATATCCCAATCCAATCTAGTCCCAACTGCCAGCACCTGGCCCATATTCCTCCAAACCCTTCCTATTCATATACCCATCCAAATGCCTCTTAAATGTTGCAATTGTACCAGCCTCCACCACTTCCTCTGGCAGCTCATTCCATACCCATACCACCCTCTGTGTGAAAAAGTTGCCCTGTAGGTCTCTTTTATATCTTTCCCATCTCATCCTAAACCTATGCCCTCTAGTTCTGGATTCACCGACCCCAGGGAAAAGACTTTGTCTATATCCCCTATCCATGCCTCTCATAATTTTGTAAACCTCTATAAGGTCAGCCATCAGCCTCCAATACTCCAGGGAAAACAGTCCCAGCCTGGTCAGCCTCTCCCTATAGCTCAAATCCTCCACAAGAATCATTCTATGATAATAGGTACATGAGAATATACACTGCTGTCCAATTTTTAGCATAATTAGAAAACATACTTAGTGGAACAAATGTCGGGGTCATTTTAGATGGTGCAAAACAAATCAAGACAAGCAAGCAAAGGAGCAAGTAAGAAGGCTTGTTGGCCCAAAGTTATGTTTTTGCTTTGGGAGTATGATAAGACTGCAAGAGGTTCTGGGTTCAAGATAAACCCTCATGTTGTATAACTTGTTTTCAAGTAACTGACTAAGTGTCTTCAGACTGTTGTGGTGCAGTGGTAGTATCCTTACCTCCAGACCAGAAGGACCAGGCTCAAATCCCATTTGCTTCAGAAGCGTGTCAGAAAAGATCGGTTAAAAAGATATTTATTATGTTTCTTGTTCACAGATTTACACATGAATGCAACTGACCTGACTAGTGTGATCATAAGCATAGTTTAGCTTAGCTTGAGGTGTGACCGCTGATGGTTAAGACAATAACAAGCTGCTGGCTTGTGAACTGGAATTCTGCCTGTAAAGTTTTCTTTTTTTGATTTACATTTCAGGGGCTTTTATAGTGTTGTTGTCATGTCCCTTCCTCTGAGCAAGGATGCCTGGGCTCAAGTCTTAGCTGCTCAAGAGGTATGTTATAATGTATATGAGTAAGTTGTTCAAAGAAAAAAAATCTATAAGGGAGATAGCTTCCTGTTTCTGGTCTTGGCAACAGGAAAATCAGATAAAGAGCAGAACATGCCCCTAATGGAGGGGTATTTAAATCAATGGAAAGAAAATTGAATGGGTTCTCTTACAGGCATGTAGTCCTCTCTGCTTGATTTCCTTGTTTTTGCTGTACTCAGGCAATTCTATAGGCGCAGACTCAGGAGCAGGCATAAATCTTCTGACACTCAAAGCATTTGCGACCACATGTGAAGCATTGTGCCCAGTTTTATTCACAGACCTAAAGAGACAGACAATGTAATGGAAAAGGGGGTGGGGGGTAGAAATGCTGGTTCTAGGTCTTAAATCATTGAACTATGAAGAGATGCTTCACTGAAATAAAGAAACTAAGGATGAACTTGACCATGACGTTTTAAAATCATGATGAGAATCAGTAGGGTGAATGTAAGTATACAGTGGAGAAGCAGGGGGTATGATAATAAGATAAAGCTCCGGAAGTTTAACAATCTAAGGAGCAACTTCACAGTTGGTTATGGTTGAATGAACAGACTACGTCTCTCACAGTGAATACTGACACAGTTCAAGCATACAAAAGAGGAAAAAAAATCCTTATTTAAATGAAGCAGACAAATACAGGACTGGCACCACACAAGGAGTGAGATGAAACTAACCATTAGCAAAAATCAAAACAATAGGGTAAATTAATTGAAATAAAAGTTGCATTTCTTTTAAAACTCTGCTTTATAATACATTTGCACAGCTACAGTGTTATAAAGTAAATGCTTTAAATTGCAGCAGAATCATATCTTTGCAACTAGTTAGACAACAGAACAATCCTTTATTTTTTTTCTTTTGAACTGTATATGTTCAGATTGTCCATGCACATTAGAGTTTTTTAAAGCACTTTAGTGAATTTATGAATGAGATATGAAAAGGGATCATTAAAATGCATTTTTTTCTTTTTTGTGTTTTAAATAATATTTTAGGGACATAGCACAGTGATTGGACATTTAGTTTTTTGAATCGTAATGCTATCCATTGAGTGTGTGGTTGATTGGCAACCTAGCTCCATGTACCCACCTCTGTCACATACCCTTTGATGTCTTTGAATTAAAAAATCTCAGAATTAAAATTTACAATTGATCTGGCAGAAAGAGGGTACTAAACTTCTACAAACCTTTGTTTATAAAAGTTTTATTAGTTTCACTCTTGAAGAATGTCTCTCAACATGAATGACACAATATCCTCTGATTCCAGACTCCCCTAATAAGCAGAACAATTTCTTTCGAACTAGCCTATTTGTTTTCCTCACTATGTTGAAAAATTCAATCAAATAGCCACTTAAGTTCATAAGTTCCCAGAAACAGAACATCTCATAACTTAGGAGTCCAGGTACGCATCTGATAAATTAACATTGCGCTCCTTCCATATTGCTCCGAAATTGTAATGACCAAAACTGTTTACAATAATCCAGGATCATCCCAACAAGGGCTTTGTATAGGTCTGGCTTGGCTTCTACCACCTTGTATATTTATTCACCAGAAATAAAGGCCAATATTCCATTTGTCACACCCAAAGATGATGGTTATGGTTATTGGAGGTCAATCATCTCAGTCTTAGTACATCACTGAAGGAGTTCCTCAATGTAGTCTTAAGCCCAAGCTTATTCTGCTGCTCATCTTCTACCTTCCATTGATCATAAGGTCAGAAGTAGTTATGTTCACTGATGATTGCACAATGCTCAACACTATCTGTGAATCCTCAAATACTGAAGTAGTCTGGGTCCAATTGCAGCAAAGTCCAGTGTTCAGTGCCAAACAATGACCATAGCCAACAAGAGAATATTTAACTATCTCCCCTAACTGACCAGCCAAATAATTACAAATAGTACAGCTATAGAGATGAGGAATAGTGTGATGAGTAACTCACCTTCTGTCTCCCCCATGCCTGTTTACCATCTACAAAATTTAGGAGTGAGGTGGAAGTTCCTACACTTCCCTGGATGGATGCAGCTCAAACAACACTCAAGAACATCAACATCTTCCAGGTCAAAGCAGACCACTTAATTGGAAATCACACAACACCAGGTTATAGTTCAATAGGTTTAATTGGAAGCACTAGCTTTCGGAGCGCCGCTCATTGTGGTTGTAGAGTACACAATTATAAGACACTGAATTTATAGCAAAGGTTTACAGTGTGATGTAACTGAAATTATAAATTGAAAAATACCTTGATTGTTTGTTGAGTCTCTCATCTGTGAGAATGACCTAACTCACTTTTTAGATTAGAATCAGTCTAAACATTATGGCACAGACAGTGGCGCTCCAAAAGCTAGTGTTTCCGATTAAACCTGTTGTACTGCAACCTGGTGTTGTGTGATTTTTAACTTTTTACACCCCAGTCCAACACCGGCATCTCCAAATCATCACTTAATTGGAGCCCCATCAAAATTTACAGTACTTATTCCCTTCCAATGCACCAATGCACCAATGCACAGTGGCAGTAATATGTACTATCTATAAAATGCACTGCTGTAACTTAACCGTGGTTTCTTCAACAGCACCTTCCAAATTTGTGACTTTGACCACCTAGAAGGGCAGGGCAGTAGGTGCCGAGGAACAACACCACTTCCAACTTCATTTCCAAGTTATATAGAATTCTGTTATGGAATTTATTGTCATTCTTTCACTATTTATGGGCCAAAGTCTTGAAACTCCTTTCCAAACAGCAATTTGAATATCCCTGCATCTAACAATTGGAGCTGTTTAAGAAGACAGTTCACCTCCACCTTCTCTCCGGGGCAATTAAAAATGGATAATAAAAACGGACCTGCACTCATTCTTTAGAATTAATTTGGAAAAACATATTAGGCTTGCATTTTTTAACTTGTGCAGTTTACATTTGTCGTTTTTCTTAAATATTAGCATAACATGCAAACTTTTCAATCTAAGGTATGGCCCATGTTGAGAAAATCTTGTAGGAATGATATCAGGACATCTGCAACATTACTACCTATCTCCTTTAAAACCCTGGATAGACACTATTGGGTTCTGGGAATAGGTCATTACTCTGTTTATGTTAATTTTGGTAAATCTCTGCCCCGATGCAATATTAGTTTCTTGAATATTTCTAGTATATTGGCCTCTTCCCTTAATATAAATAATTTTCTTAACATTCCTGCCATTTCCTTGTTTTCACTGATGATTTGCAATTTCAAGAGCCTACATTACAATCGGCCAACTTCTTTCTCCCAATAAAATAGGAAATAAAGTGTTGATTTTGATATCCGAAGCAAGCTTCTTTACATACTTCTCATTTTTAACTTTTGCTTTTTATTTTCTCAACCCTTGTTTCATATACTAGCATCTTTTCCATTTCCTTTTTAAAAATATTTTAAAATATTTTAAATGTTTTTAGCTATGTGTAGCACATGCGATGCAATGGGATAACAGCACTTCTAGTGACTTTGAAAATGTTGGCCACCAAATATGTCGTGGCACAACACTTCATATTAGCCAAGAGACCTTGGTGTAATTGCTGCTCTAGGCATGGTCAATCTCTCAGCATACATCAGCAGTCATCTGCGGTGCTGCAATTCTTTTCTCAAAATATTGCCTCAGAATTGGATTGTGCAAAACATATTCCGAATATCTTTTGATGCAGTACTCATGGATTTGAACATAATCTTCACCTGACTTCTGTACTTTTCTAATCTCATTTAGCATTGGTGCCAATAGGTGTTTGATTATTAGTGAATCAAACATCTCCTTGTCTTCAAAAAAATGATATTGCCTTGTTTAGACCTTGCTCCAGGAATACATGGTAATACACTGACTGTAATAGAAACAGAAAGTATTAGAGAAACTCAGTATTTCTGGCAGCATCTGAGGAGAGAAAAACAGATTTAAGAGAGTATGATCACTTCCTTCATATGCCCTGTACATCAAGGTCCAGAACATTAACATATACCAGGAAAATGAAAGGTCCTAACATCAATCCTTGGGGAATTCCACTATAAATCTTATTTCAGCTTGCAAAACAACCATTCAAAACTACTCTTTGTGTCTTATCGATAACCAATTTCACGTCAATGTTGTTTCTCTCCCTTTTATT
This sequence comes from Hemiscyllium ocellatum, assembly GCF_020745735.1. Classification (NCBI taxonomy): domain Eukaryota; kingdom Metazoa; phylum Chordata; class Chondrichthyes; order Orectolobiformes; family Hemiscylliidae; genus Hemiscyllium; species Hemiscyllium ocellatum. The sequence goes on along the minus strand of NC_083407.1, from coordinate 44,265,531 downwards.
CCATGAGACTTTACATAAAAGTTTATTGTGCAGCAATTTTCAAGTTCATGTATATCACATCAACAGTTTTATCCTTATCAACTGTCTCTATTACCTCATTAATAAACATAAGGCACTTAAATTAAGCATGATTTGCCCTTAACAAGTCCATGTTGGCTTTTCATAATTATCCAGCATTTGCCCAAATGACTTTTTATTTTGTCTGAATCATCATTCCCCACCACAAAAGCTAAACTGATTGGCCCGTAACTGATGGGCCTGTCCTTACACCCTTTTCTGAACATGGATGTTTTGTATGCAATTTTCTGGCTCTACTTCTGAGTCTAAGGTTGATTGGAAAACTATGGCCAGTGCCTTTCCACTCTCACTTTCCTCAGGGAGAGAGGAGCTCAGGAAATAGAAGCATGAGTAGATGATTTAACCAGAGCTGAAAATGTGTTGCTGGAAAAGCGCAGCAGGTCAGGCAGCATCCAAGGAGCAGGAGAATCTCCTGCTCATTGGATGCTGCCTGACCTGCTGCGTGTTTCCAGCAACACATTTTCAGCTCTGATCTCCAGCATCTGCAGTCCACACTTTCTCCTAGATGATTTAACCACTTGAGTATGATCCACCATTTAACTGGATCTTATTTCTACCTCAATGCCATATTCCCAAACAGCCCCCATATTCTTTAATGCTTTCATATTTAAAATCTATTGATCTGTATCTTGAACATAGTCAATGACTGACCATCGTAGTTGGCCACACTTGCAAACTTCAAATATTCCCCACTCTTTAAGTGAATAAATTATTTCTAATTTACTCCAAAATGGCCTAATCCATATTCTGAGCATGTCCCTTGTTTCTAAATTCCACAACCAGGGTAAACATCTGCATCTAACCTGTTGTGCCCTAGAAGAATATTTTGCATCCTTCAGTGAGCGGACTTCACATTCTTCTAAGTTTTAGAGATCACTTCAACTTCTCCACAAGGGAAAATTTCCCATCCCAGGAATTAGTCTGGTGAACCTTATTTAGATACCATCTTGTCCAAATTTCTACAAATTAGACTATGTAGTCTTACCGAAAACCTGTGCACTTGAAGCAAGATGTATTTACTCTGCCCTCAAATCATTATGTGATTAAAGTTAACAGATACTTTCCTAATTGCTTGCTGCACTTTAATGGCAGCTTTCATTGGCTGATGCACAAGAAAATTCAGGTCTTTTTGGAAATCAACACTTCCCAGTGTGGGATCATGTTCAAGTAAAGACCCAAATCAGTGAGTAACGAAAATAGTCTGCTTTATTCAGCATGGAGGTCTGTGACCAGTGGAGTGCCACAAGGATCAGTGCTGGGTCCACTACTTTTCAACATTCATATAACATTGGATGTGAGCATAAGAGGTATAGTTAGTAAGTTTGCAGATGACATCAAAGTTGGAGGTGTAGTGGACAGTGAAAAAGGTTACTTCAGATTACAACAGGATCTTGATCAGATAGGCCAGTGGGCTGAGAAGTGGCAGATGGAGATTAATTTAGATAAATGCAAGGTGCTGCATTTTGGGAAAGCAAATCTTAGCAGGACTTATACCCTGCTGAAAATGTGTTGCTGGAAAAGTGCAGCTGGTCAGGCAGCATCCAAGGAGCAGGGAGAATCGACGTTTCGAGCATGAGCCCTTCTTCAGGAATGAGGAAGGTGTGCCAAGCAGGCTAAGATAAAAGGTAGGGAGGAGGGACTTGGGAAAGGGGCGTTGAAAATACGATAGGTGGAAGGAGGTAAAGGTGAAAGTGATAGGCCGAAGTGGGGGTGGGGGTGGGGTGGAGAGGTCAGGAAGAAGATTGCAGGTTAGGAAGGTGGTGCCGAGTTTGAGGGTTGTGACTGAGACAAGGTGGGGGGAGGGGAAATGAGGAAACTGGAGAAATCTGAGTTCATCCCTTGTGGTTGGAGGGTTCCTAGGTGGAAGATGAGGCGCTCTTCCTCCAGCCGTCGTGTTGCTATGGTCTGGTGATGGAGGAGTCCAAGGACCTGCATGTCCTTGGTGGTGTGGGAGGGGGAGTTGAAGTGTTGAGCCATGGGGGGTTTGGTTGGTTGGTCCGGGTGTCCCAGAGGTGTTCTCTGAAACATTCCGCAAGTAGGCGGCCTGTCTCCCCATATAGAGGAGGCCACATTGGGTGCAGCGGATGCAATAAGTGATGTGTGTGGAGGTGCAGGTGAATTTGGCAGATATGGAAGGATCCCTTGGGGCCTTGGAGAGAAGTAAGGGAGGAGGTGTGGGCACAAGTTTTGTATTTCTTGCGGTTGCAGGGAAAGGTGCCGCAAGTGGAGGTTGGGTTGGTGGGAGGTGTGGACCTGACAAGAGAGTCACGGAGGGAGTGGTCTTTTCGGAACGCTGATAGAGGAGGGGAGGGAAATATATCCCTGGTGGCGGGGTCCATTTGGAGGTAGCAGAAATGAGGACGGATGATACGATGTATATGGAGGTTGGTGGGGTGGTAGGTGAGGACCAGTGAGGTTCTGTCCTGGTGGCAATTGGAGGGGCGGGGCTCAAGGGCGGAGGAGCGGGAAGTTGAGGAGATGCAGTGGAGACCATCGTTGATCACGTCTGGGGGAAAATTGCAGTCTTTGAAGAAGGAGGCCATCTGGGTTGTAAAGTGTTGGAACTGGTCCTCCTGGGAGCAGATACGGTGGAGACGAAGGAATTGAGAATATGGGATAGCACTTTTACAGGGGATAGGGTGGGAGGAGATGTAGTCTAGGTAGCTGTGGGAGTCAGTCGCATTATAGTAAATGTCCGTGTTGATTCGGTTGCCCAAGATAGAAATGGAGAGGTCTAGGAACGGGAGGGAGGAGTCTGAGATGGTCCAGGTAAATTTGAGGTCGGGTGGAAGGTGTTGGTAAAGTGGCTGAACTGTTCAACCTCCTCATGGGAGCACAAGGCAGTGCTGATACAGTCATCGATGTAGCGGAGGAAAAGGTGGAGGGTGGTGCCTGTGTAGCTGCGGAAGATGGACTGTTCCATGTATCCTTACAAAGAGGCAGGCATAGCTGGGGCTCATGTGGGTGTCCATGGCTACTCCTTTGGTTTGGAGGAAGTGGGAGGATTGGAAAAAGAAGTTGTTCAGAGTGAGGACCAGTTCAGTCAGTCAAAGGAGCGTGTCAGTGGAAGGGTACTGGTTGGTATGGCAGGAAAGGAAGAAGCAGAGGGCTTTGAGTCCTTCATGATGGGTGATGGAGGTATACAGGGACTGGATGTCCATGGTCCGCCTAGGAACCCTCCAATCACAAGGAATGAACTCAGATTTCTCCAGTTTCCTCATTTCCCCTCCCCCCACCTTGTCTCAGTCCCAACCCTCAAACTCAGCACCACCTTCCTAACCTGCAATCTTCTTCCTGACCTCTCCGCCCCCACCCCCACTCCGGCCTATCACCCTCACCTTTACCTCCTTCCACCTATCGCATTTCCAATGCCCTCCCCCAAGTCCCTCCTCCCTATCCTTTATCTTAGCCTGTTTGGCACACCTTCTTCATTCCTGAAGAAGGGCTCATGCCCGAAACGTTGATTCTCCTGCTCCTTGGATGCTGTCTGACCTGCTGCGCTTTTCCAGACCTCGCAAGGACTTATACACTTAATGGTAAGGTTCTAGGGAGTGTTGCTGAACAAAGAGACCTTGGAGAGCAGGTTTATATCTCCTTGAAAGTAGAGTCGCAGGTAGATAGGGTAGTGAAGAAGGTGCTTGGTATGCTTTCCTCTATCAGTCAGAGTATTGAGTACAGGAGTTGGGAGGTCATGTTGCGGCTGTACAGGACATTGGTTAGGCCCCTGTTGGAATATTGCGTGCAATTCTGGACTCCTTCCTATCAGAAAGATGTTGTGAAACTTGATAGGGTTCAGAAAAGATTTACAAGGATGTTGCCAGGGTTGGAGGATTTGAGCTACAGGGAAAGGCTGAACAGGCTGGGGGTGTTTTCCCTGGAGCCTCGGAGGCTGAGGGGTGACCTTATAGAGGTTTACAAAATTATGAGGAGCATGGAAACAATAAAAAACTAAGTCTCTTCCCTGAAGTGGGAAGTCCAGAACTAGAGGGCATAGGTTTAGGGTGAGATGGGAAAGATATAAAAGAGACCTACAGGGCAACCTTTTCACGCAGAGGGTGGTACGTGTATGGAATAAGCTGCCAGAAGAAGTAATGGAGGCTGGTATAATTGCAACATTTAAGAGGCATCTGGATGGCTGTACAAATAAGAAGGGTTTGGAGGGATAGGGAGCGTGTGCTGGCAGGTGGGAACTCGATTGAGTTGGGATATCTGGTCGGCATGGATGAGTTGGACCAAAGGGTTTGTTTCCATGCTGTACACCTCCATGACTCTATGAATCTACAACCACAAGAGCACAAGTTTGAGGCGGCAATTGAATCCTGAAGTACAGTTTTTACAAGAACCTCTTTATATGCAGTTCTTCCATGTATTAAAATTTCATTACTATGGTGTTACATTTTTTATCTATAGTACACAAAGGTTTGATGGGCCTCTGTCTTGAGAGACAGGAGATGGGATTAAATATGCTAAATACTGGCTGCTACTTCTGATGGGATTAAGAGCGTCTGTCAGTCTGCTTGCATAAATAAAAGGTATTAGTTCTTTTGTTTTTTTCAATTAGTAAATTTTAGTAAAAATACTAGCCTGTATGCTCTAAATAAGTTAGAAGTCGTACCTGTACTTTATAAAAGAATAAAGGATATTAAATTGTTTAGTGCCGCTGGGTTGTGAGATTTATTTACTTCTTGCTAACAGGGACAATAGCCCAGTTAAAAGGTGCTTACTACTTGGGGAATCTATTCAGGTCCAGGAGATGGTTGGTAAGGGCTGATTAATGTTATAATGTTTCGTGGAGATGTGATGAGGATGGTATTGCTCTGTATGCAACACTTATTGAGAGGTAAACATTGCTTGTAGGTGTGAAAATGCAGTAAAATATAGCGAGCTGGTGAGTGGGTTAATAAAGATAACCCATAACACAATATCTCATAACACAATATCTCACACCAACCACCTCCCATTTAAAAAATACATTGCTTTTTTGTTTATATTCTCAAATTAGATAATGTCACATTTTTTCATATGATATTGCATGGTCTTGCATACCCACTTTGTCTGTTTAAATTTTTTTCAAACACCTTTGCAGCTTCCTCAGGTGTCACACGGTCACCTAGTTTTCCCACCTCAGAATCCTAGAGTGAATCACATCCACTCCTGGTGCCCTAAAAACTTTAAGTACAAATGGCATTTTCAATACCTGCTCATTATTTATAAACCCACCAAGTTGTGATGATTTTAGCTGATGGTAATATTACACTAGTTAGATGCCAGAGTGAAACATTGCTTAATAGATCATGTTATTTTGTGTAGTTAGTTACCATGACGATTAGTCACTAAAATAAGGGGTAGGCCACTTAGAACAGAGTTGAGGAGAAACTTCTTCACCTAGAGAGTGGTGGATGTATGGAATGCTCTGCCCCAAAAGGCTGTCGAGGCCAAGTCTCTGGATATTTTCAAGAAAGAGATGGATAGAGCTCTTAAGGATAGTGGAATCAAGGGTTGTGGGGATAAGGCAGGAACAGGATACTAATTGAGGATGATCAGCCATGATCATAATGAATGGTGGTGCTGGCTCGAAGGGCAGAATGGCCTACTCCTGCATCTATTGTCTATTGTCTATTGTCTAAACACATTCACACAAAGATGCCAATATTCGTTAACAGAAGAATGCAAGTTAGTTACACAAATTTTAAAAATGCAAAGAATCATACACTGTAGAAAAGGATCTTCAGTTCACCAAGTTTATACCATCAAAAAATATGCTATTACCTACACTAATCCTATTTTCCCATACTAGACTTATAACTTTGTATGTTATGACACTTCAAATGTTTATTCAGGTACTTTTTTAAAGATTGCAAGATTAACCCCCTCAATTATCCGCCCAATCAATGCATTCCAGTTCCTCACCATCCACTGTGTAAAATCATGTTTTCCTTAAATCCCCTCTGAACCTCCTGCCTTTCACTTTAAGACAGTTATATGGCAGTTTTGAAAGATCTTAACATAAACAGCAAAACAAAATTTCAAACTGTTTCCCAGCAGTATCCTTCACAACAGATATTCAATCACAATGAAGTGTCACACTTATTTTAAGTCTTTCACTTCTTATTTAACGTAACTGTTTCCAGCTTAGTTGGCACAGAGAATTCCTTGCTATTCTGATAACTAAACCAGTTTTCAGTTCTGACAGCTTTCTATACAAACTCTTGTGACTTGGAGACTTCATAAACATTTAGTCCTTGATGGCATCCATTCCTCTTCATACCATCCTTTGACTACTTATATGCCTACAAAAGACTTTTAGATACTCTCTCATTTGGTTGGCAGTTTCTTCTTATAACCTTGCATCGCTTTTTCTATTTGTTATTTCAGTACCCTCTATAATTTTGATTTGGAGGGGCTGGTGTTGGACTGGGGTGGACAAACTTAAAAATCACACATCACCAGGTTATAGTCCAACAGGTTTATTTGGAACCACTAGCTTTCGAAGCACTGCTTCTTCATCAGATGGTTGTAGAGCATAATTCTGTGTCTTATGATTCTGCTCCACAACCACCTGATGAAGAAGCAGTGCTTCGAAAGCTAGTGGTTCCAAATAAACCTGTTGGACTATAACCTGGTGATGTGTGATTTTTAACCACTGTACTTCGGTTCACTTCCGAACTGCATTCTGAATTGTATGATATTCTGTCATAAGCACACTTTTTCTTCTTCGTTTGAATCTCCATCTATTTATCATTCAAAGAGATCTGGATTTGTTTGATTTTCCTTTCCCTTTCACGGAATATACCTTGACAGGACTCGAACCTTCTCTTCTTTAAAAAGAAACCATTGTACAGTGACACATTTTACTGCTAACCCTGGATTTCAGTTTATGTGGGACAGATTTATTCTGACTCCACTGAAGTTAACTTTCCTCAGTTAAGTATATTTATTGCAGTTTGCTTCTTGTTATTTTCCCATCTAAACCTTATGTTGCAATGATTATTGTTTCCTAAATGTTTTCCGACTGGCATTTAATCCACTTGGCCCACCACATTATCAAGAACCAATGCCTCCATTCTAGTTAGACTGGAAACATATTGCTATCAAAAGCTTTCCTGAATACACAATAGGAATTCTTGCCCCTCTCTGCCTTTTGCAATACTAATATCGTCATTTAAATTTGGATAGCTAAAGTGCCCCATAATAACAACACTAGAATCCTTGGACTGTAACTTCCTTGTAGGTTTGTTCCTCTACACCTTTTCCACTAGTTGGTGAATTATATACCACACTGAATGTAATAAATGTAATCACTGAATGTAATTCAGTACTTTTTTATTCCTTAACACTAGCTACTTAAATAGATTCTGTCCTTAAGCCATTTGGAACTTGCTTTCTCTCCAGCACCACAATGTTCTTCAAATCAATTCTGACACCCCACCTCATTTCCTTCAATCCTTATTTTTCCTGAACACATTGTATCCAGGAATATTTAATACCTAGTCCTGTTCTTCTTTAAGGTAGATCATTTTTCTTGTTACAATATCATATTTCCACTTGACTATCTGACCTTAACCCAGTAACTATATTGATCTACATTCACAGCAATCATAATTCAGACTTTATAGCTTCCCTCATAAGTTGAATCAAACTCATACTTTACTATTTCTTACTCTATCATTATCTGTATATCCCAATATTTTCTTCACTTTTCCTGTCTTGCCTCCTGTTTCCTGCATCAATTTAGTTTAAATCCTCAACAATAGCACTATCAAAACAATTTTGTAGAAAATTGGGCTTGACTCTGTTTAATTATAACCAGTCTGACCATTACAGACCCCAACTCTACAAGAAGGGATCCCAATGTTTCACAAATCTAAAGCCTTCCCTCCTGTATTATCTTTCCACCCGGCAATCATCTGCTCTGTTCTCTTGTTTCTATGCTAATAGCAATCTGGAGATTAGCAATTTAGAGGTCCTGTTTACTAATTCCCTACCTATCTCACTATACTCTGACTGAAGGACAATATCCTTTCTTCTACCTATGTCATTAGTACGGAGGTGGACAGCAACCACTGACTCTTCACATTGACTGATCAGGATTCTGTGCAGCCATCTATTGCCTTCCTTGATCCTGGCACCAGAGATGTAACATACCTTCCTAGATTCACATCTGCCACTGTAGAAATGCCTGCCTGTCCCCCTATTAAAGCACTAACCACTATCTTTCTTCCTATCTTATACATGCTCTGTACAGCTGAGCCAGTATGGTACCATGGACTTGTCTTTGGTCGTACTGTCAAATGAACAACCACTTTCATCAGTATTCAATATGAATTTTAATTAGAGAGTGAGATGCATTTCAGCTCATACACTTCTTGCCCCCTTCTTCTTTGTTGTGTAGCCATCAATCATTCCTTCTCTCTCTACAAATTCTTAAGCTGCAGGGTGACTACATCCTTAAGCACAACTATCTTAATCTTGCTAATGTGCCACAGTTATAGCAACTGCTTGCTTACTCTCCGGAACCCAAAATGGGGATTCAATCATATACTAGCTATTTAGTCAAGTGAGCTAGAGTGCCCCACACCCTCATTTATATGAAACATTGCTTTAACTTGTGTTTGTAAAGTTTGAGAATCTATTATTAGACATATGACATTTGTATAATGGTGATTACCTCTTTGTAGAAATAATAGATTTAGGAGATCTGTGTAGTTGATGTGTAATAATGCAATCATAAAAGATGTTGCTCAAGATAAGTGATCAAACCTTTTTGGTACAACATATCAAATTGGTAAAAATTCTTCTACAATTCTGAATATTATAAATGTGACAATATGTATCTTGGTTTAATAAAATATTTACAATTTGTGACATCATTTAAATAGTCTTTGTTCAATTAACAGTCCCATGTACTGTTTGTAAATACAATCCTAAATTATAATTATCCATTACTCACTGGAAGAGCTTTAAAGATAGTAGTAAAGAAGATAGTTTGACTGCCAAATGATAACAGTTACTACTCCCTTCCAAACATTTTTTTTTTGTTTTAGCAGCAGGAAGAGCAGGAGCACTAACCAGGGAGCTGACGGGAAGGTGAATCACTGATTTCAAAACTTTCCTTGAGCAACGGGGCCCTCCATTTTAGTTTTAGCAGCAGGAAGAGCGGGAGCATCGACCAGGGCTGATGGGGAGATGAATCACTGATTTTAAAATGTACCTGTGTATAGGCGGAGTGTTACTGAGCAGGAGTGGACACGTGACTGCTGAGGAAGTGAACTAATATATTTGGGTGGTTGCATTACCCGAACCACTGCTTAAGTAGTGCCTCTCACCCATCCTCCCCCTCTAACCAAAAAAAATTCTGTGTGCCGGATTGGTAAGGTAAATAGTTTTTTTAAATTCTTTATTTTTCTGTAGTCTCTTTGGGAATCTAAAATAGTGGGAATGGCGGTTAGGGCAGTTGAATTTTCCTCCCACAGAACGTGGGAGGTGAGGGTCACCACTAGTGTCCCTGTTGACGTCATTTGAAGGAAGTGCACCCTGCAGCTCTTTGAAAACCGTGTTAGGGAACTGGAGCTGGAGCTGGATGAGCTTCAAATCATTCAGGAGGCAGAGAGGGTTAATCAGAGGAGTTACAGGGAGGTCATCACATCTCAGGTACAAGAAAAAAAGCAGATGGCTTACAGTCAGGGGACTGAATGGGAACCGACAGGCAGTACAGGGCCATTCCCCTGAATAACAAGTATATAATTTTGGATACTATTGGGGGTGAGGGTCACTTACTAAGGTAAGCAATGGGGTATAGGTCTCTGGCACAGAGTATGTCCCTGTTGTTCAGAAAGGAAGCGAGGAGATGAACAAAGCATTAGTCGTTGGGGGACTCCATAGTTAGGGGGACAGATAGGAGGTTCTGTGATAATGAGAGAGACTCACGGTTGGTTTGTTGCTTCGCAGGTGCCAGGGTTTATGATGTCCCAAGTCATGTTTTCAGGATCCTTGAGGGGTGGGGAAGCAGCCCCAAATCGTGATGCACATAGGTACTAACAAAATAGTTTAAAAAAGGGATGGGAATGTAAGGCAGAAAATTGGGGAGCTAAAGTGGCAGCTTAGTGCTAGAACAAACAGCGATGTTATCTCTGGTTTGTTGTCCATGCCACGTGCTAGTGAGGCAAGGCATAAGGAGAGAGGGGAGTTGAGCACATGGCTACAGGGATGGTGTATGAGGGAAGGTTTCAGATACCTGGATAATTGGGAGTCATTCTGGGCTTGGTGGGACCTCTACAAACAGATGGTCTACACCTGAACGAGAGGGGTACCAATATCCAGGGGAGGATATTTGTTTCTGTTCTTCAGCAGGGTTTAAATTATTTCAGGAGGGGGATGGGAACCTATATTGCAGTTCCAGTGTCCAGAAGGTTGAGAGTAGTGAGGCTAAATTTGACATTTTAAGGTCGCAAGAGTTCACCGGCAAGCGGAAAGATTGTTTAAGTGTGTCTACTTCAACGCGAGGATCATCCAGAATAAGGTGGGTAAACATGCAGCATAGGTTGGTACCTGGGACTTTAATGTTGTGGCCATTGCTGAGACATGGATATAGAAGGGTCAGGATTGGTTGTTGCAGCTTCCGGGATTTAGATGCTACAGTAAGAACAGAGAAGTTGGTAAAAGAGGGGGTGGTGTGGCATTGTTAGTCAAGAACAGTATTATGGTAGCAGAAAGGATGTTTGATAACTCGTCTACTGAGATATTATGGGCTGAGGTTAGAAACAGGAAAGGAGAGGTAACCCTGTTATGAGTGTTCTATAGGCCTCCGAATAGTTCTAGAGATGTAGAGGAAAGGATAGCAAAGATAAATCTGGATCAAAGCTAACAGAGTAGTTGTTATGGGTCCCTTTAACTTTCAAATATTGACTGGGAATACTATAGTTCAAGTACTTTAGATTGGTCAGTTTTTTTGTCCAATGTGTGCATGATGGTTTCCTGATACAGTAAATACAGACAAGCCAACAAAGGATGAGGCCACATTGGATTTGGTACTGGGTAATGAAAATGGCCAGGTGTTAGATTTAGAGGTTGGTGAACACTTTGGTGATAGTGACCACAATTCGGTTATATTTAGCGATGGAAAGCGACAGGTACACTGTATACCACAGGGCAAGAGTTAAAGCTGCGAGAAAGACAATTGTGATGTGATTAGGCAAGGTGCAGGATGCATAGGATGGGAAAGGAAACTGCAGGAGATGGGCACAGTTGAAATGTGGAGCTTATTCAACGAACATTTACTGTGCGTCCTTGATAAACATGTACCTGTCAGGCAGGGAGGAAGTGGTCAAGTGAGGGAGCCGTGGTTTACCAAAAAGGTTGTATCTCTTGTCAAGAAGGAAAAGAAGGCTTATATGGTATTAGGATGAGACATGAAGGCTCAGTTAGGGCACTTAAGAGTTACAAATTAGCCAGGAAAGACCTAAAGAGAGAGCTAAGAAGAGCCAGGAAGGGTCATGAGAAATCGTTGGCATATAGGGTCAAGGAAAACCCTAAAGTTTTCTATAGGTATATCAGGAATAAGAGAATGACTAGAGAAAGATTTGGGCCAATCAACAATAAGAGTGGGAAGTTGTGCAAGGAGTCCGAGGAGTTGGGGAAGCATTAAATAACACTGGAAAAAGACGATGTTGTCGAAGAGAATACTGAATACAGGCTATTAGACTAGATGGGATTGACATTCACGAGGAGGAAGTGTTAGCAATTCTGGAAAGTGCGAAAATAGATAAGTCCCCGGGCCAGACAGAATTTATCCTAGGATTCTCTGGGAAGCAAGGGAGGAGATTGCAGAGCCAACAGCTTTGATCTTTATGTCATCATTGTCAACAGGAATAGTGCCAGAAGACTGGAGGATAGCAAATGTTGTCCCCTTGTTCAGAACCGGAGTAGAGACAACCCTGCTAATTATAGACCAGTGAGTCTTACTTTGGTTGTGGGTAAAGTGTTGGAAAAGGTTATAAGAGATACGATTTATAATCATCTAGAAAGGAATAAGTTGATTAGAGATTGTCAACACGGTTTTGTGAAAGGTAGGTCGTGCCTCACAAACTTTATTAAGTTCTTTGAGATAATGACCAAAAAGGTGGATGAGGGCAAAGCAGTTGATGTGGTGTATATGGATTTCAGTAAGGCATTTGATAAGGTTTCCCATGTCAGGCTATTGCACAAAATACGGAGGCATGGGATTGAGGGTGTTTTAGTGGTTAGGATCAGAAATTGGCTTGTTGAAAGAAGACAGCAGGTGGTGGTTGATGGTAAATGTTCATCCTGGAGTTACTTAATATTGATGTACCCCCACAAGGATCTATTCTGGAGCCACTGCAGTTTGTCATTTTTTAAAATAGCCTAGAAGGGTAGGTTAGTAAATTTGCAGATGATACTAAGGTCAGTGGAGTTGTGGATAGTGCTGAAGAATGTTGCAGGTTACAAAGGGACATAGACAAGCTAGGAGGAGAGGTGGCAAAAGGAATTTAATGCAGAAAAGTGTGAGATGATTCACTTTGGAAGGAGCAACAGGAATAAAGAGTATTGCGTGAATGGTAAGACACTTGGTAGTGTAGATGAGTAGAGACGTCCATGTACATAGATCCCTGAAAGTTGACACCCAGGTTGATAGGGTTGTTAAGAAGGCATACGGTGTGTTAGCTTTTATAGGTAGAGGGATTGAGTTTTAGAGCCATGAGGTCATGCTACAGCTGTACAAAACTCTGATGCGGCTGCACTTGGAGTATTGCGTACAGTTCTGGTCACCGCATTATAGGAAGGATGTGGAAGCTTTGGAAAGGGTTCAGAGGAGATTTACTAGGATTTTACATGGTATGGAGGGAATGTTTTATGAGGAAAGGCTGAGGGACTTGAGGCTGTTTTCGTTACAGAGAATAAAGTTGAGAGGTTACTTAATTGAGACATATAAGATAATCAGAGGAGTAGATAGGGAGAACAGTAAGAGCCTTTTTGCTCAGATTGCAATGGTTAGCACAAGGGGACACAGCTTTAAATTGAGGGGTGATAGATATAGGACAGATGTCAGAGGTAATTTCTATACTCAGAGAGTAGTAGGGGCATGGAATGTACTACCTGCAATAGTCACAGACTCGCCAACTTTAAGGGCATTTAAATGATCATTGGATAAACATATGGATGAAATGGAATAGTGTTGGATAGATAGGCTTCAGATTGGTTCCACAGGTTGACGCAGCATCGAGGGCCAAAGGGCCTGTACTGTGCTGTGATGTTCTATGTTCTGTATTCTTTTTCCCTGGGTGTACAACAGCCAGGGTAATTAAGGGTAATTAAGGATGCTCAACAGACATTGGCTTGGCTTGTAACACCCAAAAACCTGTGAAAAAGTTTTAAAAGTTCTTTGTTTTCAGACTCTGAAGGGAAATTTTCTCTGCTCTTCATTCCGAAAATCACATTGAGACAATGCTTCCACATCTTTGGATCTAATTTTCAGTAAAAAGGACAGAGACAATTTGCAGCAGTTTCAAAGAGGGGGAATCAGATTTTAACCAGTTCCTCAATCTTAATAATATCCAGGAATTTATGCTGGCATTTATATAAAGGACAGTTTTGATAATATTTGCATATGGATTGCAAATTTTCATCAATTAGAGGAGCACTTACCACCAAAATGTAAAAGTTCAGTTTGTCAGCCAATCCAATATACTGCTCTGTAAACAGCTTTTTATGTTGGGTTTTTATCATACTACTCCAATTTTTAGAGAATAAAATAAGTTTTTCTAAAATTAAAATAAATTTTTACTTATTATGATTGAACATGTTGTAAAATATTATTCAGGACATGAGACAGTTCATGACCTGAAAGAGGTCAAGGCCTTACTGCAAAATAAGTGATCTTAATGGCCATAATAGATATTGTAAAAGCAATATCAAAATAAAATAATGTTGGTAGCATCTAACACGCCATAAACATTCATTATCCTCTCTTGCAATCGTCCTCCTCAGGAGCAGACTGCTAAACCCAAGTACTATTGCTAATAAAAACGTGACCATATTCTATCATTTATTGATAGGACTCATAATTACAAGTTGATGACTGCTGCAATTTATTGGCCACACATTAGGACTGGTAGAAATTGATATTTTCAATGCCTTCAAGACTCAAAATGTGTGCAAGGACATTACACAGTCTCCAATTGTCACAACATTGTAGAAATAATTCTTAACATTGAAGATGTGAAGGTGAACAGAAGTCACTAAAGCTTACAGCTAGTATGAATCATTTAATTCTAATATTGCTAATACAACATAAAACAGCATCCCACTTAATGCTAACTAGATTGAAATTCGAAAGGAATAGAAAGGAATAAAAAAAAGAGAAAAACACAGCAACCTGGCACAATTACATTGCACCAACACCTTTGAGAAACACATCACAATTTTCTGGAATAATGGTGGTGAGGCTGTCAGTGCATACCATTATTATAGAGTCAATATATCAGCTACTTTAACATCTGTACAGATACAACTGAATGTGGAAAGCAAACTCCAAATATATTTCTTATCCACAATAATAACCAATGCAATCCTCATTGACAGCCTTGACAATGAAATGACTATCATGACTTGAATGTTTGGTTAAACATTCATTGGTTCCATAATATTTCCATGCAAGCAAGTGTGAGGTTATCCATTTTGGACAGAAAAAGGATAGATCAGGGTAGTTTCTAGATGGTACGATGTTAAATATAGTGGGTACCTAAAGAGACTTGGGGGTTCAGGTGGATAGATTTTTAAAAGGTCACAAACAGGTGCAGACAATATATAAGAAAGCTAATAGAATGCTGGCCTTTATATCTAGAGGACTGAAGAATAAGGATGCAGAAGTTATGCTGCAGCCATACAAAACTCTGCTTTGACCCCACTTGGAGTAATGTGGCGTATAATAACTTTGGAGGGAGTACAACACAGGTTTTCAAGTATGATACCTGGACTTCAGGGGTTAAGTCATGAGGACAGATTATACAAATTTGCCCTGTTATCTTTAGAATTTGTCAGATTAAGGTGTGATCTGATCAATGCATTCAAGATATTAACAGGAAACGAAAGGGTAGATACAGATAAACTATTTCCACTGGTTAAAGATTCTAGAACAAAGGGACATTGTCTGAGAATTAGAGCCAGACTGTTCAGGAGAGATGTTAGGAATCACTTCCATACACAAAGGCTGGTAGATGTTTGTAATTCTCTTCCACAAATGACAATGGATATCGAATCAGTTGTTAAGTTTAAATCTGAGATAAGCCTTTTTTTGTTAAGCAAAGGTTGGAAGGGACATGGCCCATAAGGCAGTACAGAGAAACCTCAATTATCTGAAGGACATGGGTGGGAAGTATTTCATTCCGTTAATCAAGTTCTGGATAATTGAATGCCAGATAACATAGTTCAGCTGAACTTCGGGACCTTGCATTCTTGCTGATCTTTGGATCATCAAATGCTGTATAATCGAGGTTTCTCTGTATATGGAATTAGGCCACAGATCAACCATGATCTCACTGAATGGTGGAACAGGCTCAGACGACTGAGTAGTCGACTCATGTTCCTATGTTTTCTATGCTTCCCAAGTAAAAAAAGATTAAAAATTTTAAAACTGTGTATTTAAGAGTCTGCTAATTTCTTTGGTAAGAGTAATTGATAATTGCTGATGTCTTTCTGACCTGGAAACTTAATTTATAATTATGGAGTCTCATTCCTTCTGAAATAAAAGCTTGTTGGAACACTTCAAGGTACATAAAACTAAAATATTTATTTAAAAAATAACTTTTATCTCTCTCCCTTAATCTGATGAGTTTTTCCCATTCTTTGGGTTAGGTTTTATTAAGATCATTGGGATCCCAATGTTGAGACCATTTGCTGGTCTCATCTCCACTCAAGGTCAATGTATATTTATAAGGTGCACAGATACCCAAAGGCTAAAGTGTTTGAGGAGAGCTTGGGTTGAGTGTTCCTATATTCATGAAGTTTAAAAGAGCAAAGGCCTGCTCAATCGTGGCCCTTGTGAAATTGTAGCAGTTATTTCTCTTCTGCATCTCAGTTGCAGATATACAGGCAAAGCATGAACATTATATAATTACAAATAATTATAATTGTTTATATTATTGTATATAAATATTACAATGTTAAGCATGCTATATAAATGTAAACAGTTCTCATTTCAATAAAGAAGACCTATTGTATTAGCAGAAAAAAAACCATGCGTACTATCATTTTTGCAATCATTCCAAGCCATCACTTTTTACTTGCATACAGACAATTACAGTGAAAACTGTCCTATTCACATCTTTAAACATGGACTACATTCAGTTAATACTTCTCTGAATTTGTCTTTTACTTAAGAGTTAAGACTAACAAGGCAGGTTAGATGACTACCAAGAGTCAGGTAGCCTTTGCAATTTCTGAACAAAACCATTTAAATGTGGATTTAGCATGTAATTAAGAAAGCAAATGGAATAATGGATTTTATTCCAAGGGGTTCAAGTGCAGATGTCTTGCTACAGCTCCTTAGGATATTTATGAGACTGCACAGAATGTCATATAAACTTTTGGTCCCTTTACTGAAGAAGCAATATATCTGTGATGAAAACAGTTCAGAGGATTCATTTGGCTGATTCCTACGATGAATGAATTGTTTTATAAGGAATGATTGAGCAGGTTAGGCTTATACTCACTGATGTTTAGAAGAGTGACGACCTGATTGAAACACAAAAGATTCTGAGGGAGTGTGACACGGATGATTCTGGAAGGTTGTTTGCCTTTGTAAGGAATCCAGAAATAAGCAGCACAATTTAAAAATAAGAGGCTTCCATTTAAAAAAGAGATGAGGAGAAATTTCTTCCCTTAAAAAGTCATTAATTTGGAATTCTGCTCTCTGGCCAGTAGTACAGTAGGTCATTGAATATGTTCAATGTTGAGTTTAACAGATTTTGATGTATTCAAGATTTGAGCAGCTGCAGGAAGAAAGTGGAAAAAAGGCCACATTCAGATCAGTCAGGATCTTCTTGAATGTTAAAACTGACTTGAAGAATCAGATGCCTCATCATTGTTCTATTTCTTCAGAGGTTATTATACAGCAACAGGCTGTTTAATATCAGTTCCTCAGATGCAGAAATTAATTGGCACTTTGTGATCATGTGCAAGCACAAGTCCCTGCCTTTGAACAAGGAAGTTAATGCCAGATTCTTCATTTAATATTCTCCTGCTAATAAGATGGCTCATCTGCTTGAACAAAGCCCAGATACAGCATGGGGCCCAGTTGTCTTTGGGAAAATGGCAAGTGTGGGTGCAAATAGGCCACTCAATTAGGTTAATAGCAAGGGTAATACACATCACATCAACTCCTGGCAGATAGCCCTCCTTATAAAAGCAATATGTTGGACAACTGATGTACTTTGCTTCAGAGTAAAATTACCTCCATCACAAAAATCCAGTCTACCTTCTTGCCTGTATACCAATGTAACCCATACTTCCCCTTGTTAACTTTGTGATTTAAACGTTATGTCATCTGTTAAAGAACTTGATTATTCTTTGTACTTTTGCCAGGCATCATAGATTCCTTGGAGAGTGCATCACATTAAAACACATGGATGATGACTAGAACCATAGGTGCAAGTTTGTTACCAACAAGGTGAAAAAACCTGTTATTTAAACATAGATAGGAAAATGTAGGCCAGTTTTTCTCCTGAAATTCTCTTCAAAGTGTTTTGTTAATTATATGTGGCAAAACATTGTCTTGAGCATCAAGACTACTGCCTTCATTCTATTATGTTCTCTGGGACTTCCCTGCATCAATCAATGCACTTTTGTATGCTCTCATTCCATCTCTCACCACTACCTCTCCTCTTTGGTACTACACTTAAGCTATGTTTAAGATCAAAATAGTTATTGCTCTATTTTAATATTTAATCTTACTGTCCTTGCATGGTCACCTTGAAGATGTCCTAAGTCCCATCTCTTCTTGATTGCATGTTTCTCCTTACTCTATGAAATAGCTTGAGGTGTCTGAATATATTGGCAATGCTATACAAAAATGAAAGTTTACATTTCAGGGAGGATGGGCCATTATATCAGAGAACAAACATAACTTCATTAGCATATACATAATGATTTCAAAATGTCACTTTTTTTAACACACTGTTAAGTCTAGTGAAGATTGTCCTATTCATATTCAATATTTTTTTCTGAACTTTTATTTAAAAAGACACCAACAATATAGGTTAGCTGCCCTTTACCATTTCTGAACACAACTAAGTTTCAGAAAAGTTCTCAACTGAATAATCAATTATTGGTGTGCAACTGAATTGAATAACTCATTATTGGTGTACAACCCCTCCATTGAATGGATATTGCTTCTGGCTTACCCAGTTAAAAAAAAATACATTTCCAGACTTCCTATGTCCAAGGTGAAATTGAAAGGAAGCTGGAGGTTATTGTATGTGGGGGTGAACAGGACATGACCTCCCCATCCCAGTCTCCATTGCATAGCAATGGCTGCAAGCTTTAAATCATTCCAGGTGGACAGCTGAATGATCAAGTAATGAACTAATTTTCACAAGAACCAGAGAGAAACTCAGAGCAAAAAAGAAAGGCAGCTGCAGAAAAGGTCAGTGAAAAACCCATTCTTCCTTCCAAAACAAAAATGGAGATGAGCACTTAAAACGTTACAACATTCAAGGCTATGGGCCAAGTGCTGGAAAGTGGGACTAATGTAGATTTAGGGTAGCTTTTATCCACAAACACTCAATCAACTGACTTGCCTACTCTGCACTGTATGACTTGATAGCTATATTTTAAGGTCTCTCAGCTGTACAATTTTTTTCAAAAGAAATCTACCAGTAGACTTTTTCCCCCAATTAACTTCCAAGAGATGTGTCTGTATGTGAACTTTCCATAATGTTCTTAAAGCATAGCAAAAGGAAAAGGCTGAAATAGTTTAAGCAGTTTTGTGTGTAATGAAATAAGCCCCTTTGAAGTATTTCATTTACTTGAAAATACAAATCAGAATGACATTTTAATGTTTTGTTTAAACAACTATAATATTTTATAGCTCAGCAATAACTTAAGACAGATGGACAAAGTGATAATCAAATGAATAATCTTTCCCATTCCTCCAAAGAAAGAAATTAAAAAGCCTGGAATTATTTTCCTCTTGCATTTATCTGGAAAGCTACAAGAACATCAAATTTCAAATAATCAATCAACTTATATACGCTAGAAAGGGTGCTCATTGATTGGCAAGATAGTCCTGATGGTTTCCTCAGTGGCAACACCTCAGTCAATTGGGAACTATAAGCTCTACAATCTCCTAGGTAATTCAAAGTTGGAAGACCTAAACAGATTCACTTTAAAAAGATAGCTCTCTATCAATTGATGTAAATAATGTGATTCTAGCAAGTATAATTAAATCATGTCACAAGCTAAACTGCTGAGCATAAATTGGTTCTAAGTATAGATTTTGACACATGCAGAACTGTTAAGCAATTGTTGCCCAATTATGGAATCACAGTTTGCAGCAAATCTTGTATTTGTTTAGGGTCCTACAAACATCGACTGCTTGAGCATATGCCCATTATAAAACAAAGGAATGTGCTATTTAATTTGATCAGCCAATCACTAGGATGGATGCCTAGGCACCTGGCACCACACTGGCACGGAAATTCATACATGACATCAATGCACCTTGTATGTCTGTTGTGAGGAAGACAAGCAATACCATTACTAATGACATCAGCACTAGCTACTTTCTCCTCAACCATATGCCTCTCAACACAGTCAACAGACACGAAATAAACTGTCAACATATCAGGCTCTCTCAGCAGGATACTGCTGACATCTGCAACTTCCTGGAACAAAATCCTAATTCCACTGCAGCAGATGGTTCTACCATCTAGCAAAGACTAAGTGGGAAAATATTATACCATGCTCAATTTCTGGATATGCTAAATTTATCTGACTGAGCAAAGCAATATTTTCCTATCAGTGTGAATGAGAGAGAAAATGATGGAAAGGGTAAAAATTGTAAGCAAGAATTTCATTTGGTAAGGCACTTGTAGCTTGCAGTGCTTTTGAGAGTTGCATGGCATGTGTATGTTGAAAGGGAAGATTCATTTAAAACTAAAAGATACTGATCAACTCAGTGATGTGGAGGCAAATGCCAAAGCTGATAATAAATGAAGATTGAAAATCAATCTTTGCACTTCACCAGAATTATTAATAAAATCAGAGTAAATTTTGCAATATAAACTGCAGTGCAAACTTTTATTGTGAAAATATGACAGCATTTGCTTTAAAGTGATAACACAGTTCCCTCGAAATTTCTTTCATGACTATGACACTGCACTATTTGACTACTGCAGGATCCCCAATCTTTTTGCACACTGATAAACCAAAATAAACACAAGTTTACATAGTTGTAGCAATTGATGGTTAGAAATTCATTCAGCTAAAATACATACAAAATGCTTAGATATCTGTACTCTTTACTAATTCTATTGCAATTAAGGAAGAAAATCCTGGCAGACATAAACGATTACATTAAATAGCACACTGCAAAGTTCCCATTTGCGCAGTCACTTAGAAAAATCTTGGATGAAGGTCTTAACATATTAAAATCACCACTTTAAAAGATGTGAAGAAAGCATACTAAAGAATTTTGTAACAAACTATTGATCCCAAGACAAGACATTGTATTCATGTGATTTTATACCTGTAACTTAATGTTAACCTGAAATCATATCATTTGTTTCAAATTTTGGTAACTGCCATAGAGCAAAAAAAAAGTGAATTGTGGTTGTTTCAAATGTAACAAAATGTCTTTTTATAGACATGTGGGTATATAATTTATGTAGAGTTTATACCCATCCCATACATATTTGAACTCCTCCCACAATCCCAATTAGAAAGTTCTTCTGGTTAAATTTTGTTACTTGATCTTCATTTTCCATAGACACCATCATGGTTAGCACTGCTGCCTCACAGCGCCAGGGACCCGGGTTCAATTCCTGCCTCGGGCAACTGTCTGTGTGGAGTTTGCACATTCTCCCCGTGTCTGCGTGGTTTTCCTCCGGGTGCTCTGGTTTCCTCCCACAGTCCAAAGATGTGCAAGTCATGTGAATTGGCCATGCTCAATTGCCCATAGTGTTAGGTGTAGGGGAATAGGTCTGGATGGGTTGCTCTTTGGAGCGTTGGTGTGGACTTGTTGGGCCGAAGGGCCTGTTTCCACACTGTAGGGAATCTAATCTAATCTAATCTAATCTACCATTAAAAAGCATCAAGGGTTGCACTATGCGACAAAACAGGACTAGAGCAGCCAGCTTTACTGAAATATATTTTATTGGAATATTCAGTATATATATTGAATAATAAATTAGTCTAAAATACTTGAGGCTAAATGATTTTATCCCACTTACAAATGAATGTCTTCTTTGGAAAAAAAGCCCCATGAAAGAACTCCACAAAACTGACAAAATAAGAACAATTTGCATTATCATTTTGTACATAAATTTCTTTAACTTACAGGCTTATAATTTTACATTTGGCTGCTACGTAAGATGTCCTTACCACAAATGAAAACCTTATATTCTCAAAGCATGTAGTAATATGCGTTCTTAAATTTCACAGAAGTGAAATGAAAATGCAGATCAATCTTCAATATGTTGAAGGAGATGTCCAAGTCCCACTAAACTAATTAATCACAGACATCGCAATATTTTGAACTATCAACAGAGAGTATATTGCTTCAATAGTATTACACATTTGTGCACGTATGTTGGTTCAGAAGTTTCATGCATCTGTAAATATTATATTTCTATTGCTACATTAGGATTCTAAAAATGGGGGTGAGCCAAAATTCAGATGTTACATTCCTTCTCAGGCAACATATTATGAAATATTATCTTTATACAAAATATATTTGAAAAAATCAGATATTAATTTTGCACTTCATTCAAATATTATTAATCATCAGAAGATTTAAAGGTTTATAAATGAACACATGCAAGCTGACAGTTATTAAAAAATGTAAATTTTGAAGATATTTAAAAATTGAACTAGCTAAATAATTGTAGGATTCTGTTCAATGACTATCTTAAAGGAAGTATAAAATCTGAAACTTTTGCTCATCCGGATTGAAACTAAAAGAGCAATGAAATCACATACTTGTTTAGAACCGCACATTTGCAGTTATGTTTCAAAATATTTCCATGGGATTAAAATGAACATTTTCCATGTACTAAGACTGAATCTAGAGTTGCGTGTAGATGTATGATGTTGCATATGGATTTGCTACACAATGGTTTATAGGACATTTTATACCACGAGCAATCACAGATTGCAGCTCATGTAGCAGTGAAAAAAACTGCAATTTTGAAACCAAAAACCTTATTTACAGCTTTTTACATTCATTTGGCATATCATCTTTAACTCCAATTGTCTATATGAAATCTTCAAATTTCCACAATAGTACGTCAATCTTGATGAGGCTTCTCTGGAATAACTTTACACTCATACTGTAATCAGAAAGAAAACACCAAGAGATCATGGTAAATAAATTGTACAAAACCTGAAGACTATCAATTATGAACGTTGTATTGTTTCTTTACTTGTAAAGTCACCTATAAATTCAACTGGAATATTAAAGAATAGAAGAAAACATTGCAAATGCAAAATAATGAATATTCTGGCAACCTGAACGAAAAACACAAAATGCTAGAAACAATTAACAGATCAGACATCATCAGTAGAGAAATGCAGGGTTCACATTAAGGATCACTGACCTGAAATATTAACTGTTTTACCCTACAGATGCTACCTGACCTGAATGTTTCCATTATCACTTCAAGTCACCCATGCTATCAACAGGACAAGTAGATGGGCAGGGGGCATGGCTGCCTTGCTTGTAAGAATGAAATCAAATCAATAGCAAGAAATGACGTATGGTCAGAAGACATATAATCTGTATGGATAGAGTTGAGGTACCGCAAGGGTAATTACATACAGGCCTTCTAGCAGTAGTCAAGATGTGAGGCAGAAAATAAACCAGGAGAGAGAAAAGGGATGTAGGAAAGGCATTATTACATTAATTATGGTGGACTTCAATATGGTGGCCGTCTGAGAAAATCAAGTTGGTAGCAGGTCCCAGGTCCCAAAAAATGTCTTTTGTGGAAGGTCTACAAGATGTTTTTTGGAACAACTTGAAGTTGAGCCCATGAGGGAACAGGCAATTCTGTATTTGGTGATGTGTTCCAGACTGACTTGTCATGGAGCTTAAGGTAAAGATACGCCAAGAGCAGTGCTCACAATACGATAGAATTCACCCTGCAGCTTGAGACAGAGAAGCTGGAATCAGATGTAACAGTATTACAATTGAGTAAAGGCAATAACAAAGTCACAGAGGGGGAGTTGGCATGAGTTGATTGGAAAGGGGGAGGGGGCCTAGCAGCGAATAAGATGGGGTAGCAATAATGGGAATTTCTGGGGGTAATTTGGGAGGCACAGCAAAAACTTCACTCCAGGGAAGAAGAAACTAAGAGCATGAGGCAACCATGACAGACAAGGGAAGTCAAAGACAGCATAAAAGCATACAATGGAATGAAGTTTACTGGGAAGCCACAGCCTTTCAAATCAGCAGTGGACAACTAAAAAAGCAAAAAGGCAAGGGGAGAAGGTGAAATGAAGGTAAACTAGCCAGTAATATAAAATAAAATTGCAAGAGTTCTTTTTAGATATATAAAAGACAAGAGTCAAGAGTGGATATTGGACCCACTGAAAAATTAGATGAGAAAAGTAAAAATGCTACAGAAAAAGTACTTTGGATCAGTCTTCACAGTAGAAGACACCAATAGCATACCAGAACTTTGACAGAGTTAAGGATCAGGGATACATATAATCGTTATCATGAAGGAGAAGGTGTTGGGAAAGCTGATAGGTCTGATGGTGGATAAATCACCCAGACAGAATGGACTACACCCCAGACTTCAACTTTCTGAAGGAGATAGCTATGGAGCTTGTCGAGGTATTGGTGGTGATCTTTCAGGAATCACCGGAGTCACAAAAGTAGAAAACAGCTAATGTAACACCCCCTGACTAAGGAGGGAGGCAGACAGAAAACAGGAAATTACAGACCAGTTAGCCTGACCTTGATTGTCGATAAGATTGGATAGTCCATTAAGGAAGAGATTGTGAAATACTTGCAAGTGTGTGGTAAAATATGACTGAGTCAGCATGGCATCATCAAGGACAGGTCATGCCTGACAAATCTATTAAACTTCTTCGAGGAGGTAACAAACATGTTAGATAAAGGAGAGCCAATGGACATTATCTATTTGGATTTCCAAAAAAGATCTTTGATAAGGCGCTGCACAGGAGGCTGCTAAACAAGAGCGCATAGTATTAGGGCAAGATACTGGCGTGGATAGAGAATTGGCTGACCGGCAGAAAACAGAGTATAAAGTCAGCTTTTTCAAGATGACAGCTGGTGGATAGCGATGTACCACAGGAGTCAGTGTTGGGACAACTATTCACATTAAAAGTTAACAATCTGGACAAAGGAGTGAGGACATTGAGTCATCTGCAAACTTAGCAACAAAGATAAGTGGAGGGACAGGTGGTGTTGAGGAAGCAAGAGACTACAGAAGGACTTGGCGTGGTTAGGACAGTGAGCAAAGAAGTGGCAGGTGGAATACAAAGTGGGCAAGTATGAGGTTATGCACTTTGGTAAGAAAAATAGGCATATACTTTCTAAATTTGATGGCTTTGAGAATCTGAAGCACGAAGAGAATCCTAGTTAGTTTTCTCTTAAGGTTAACATGGAAGTTCAGATGGCAGTTAGGAAAGGAAAATGTAATTTCAGCTTTCATTACAAGAGGGCTAGAATATAAGAGCAGGGATGTACTGTAAGGCTCTGGTCAGACTATCTGGAAATATTGTGAGCAGTTGTGGACCTCATATCAAAGGAAGGATATACTGGCCTTGGGAGGGATCCAAAAGAGGTTTACAACAATGATCCCAGGAATTAAGTGCTTGTCATATCAGCAGTTGAGAACTCTGGGTCAATGAGGTTTAGAAGGTTAAGGGGGATCTCACCGAAAGTTACAGAATACTGAGAGGCCTGAACAGAACAGAGAAAATGTTTCCACCAGTAGAAAAGACTAGAACCCGAGGGCACACCCTCTGAAAGAATTACCCTTTAGAACTGAAACAAGGAGGAATTTCTTCATACAGAGGGTGATGAATCTGTGGAACTCATTGCCACAGATGGCTGCAGTGGCCAAGACAGAGTATCTTTGAGACAGAGATTCGTTCTTGATTAGCAGGGATTCAAAGAGTTATCAGAAAAGACAGGAGAATGGGGTTGAGAAATGTATCAGCTATGATTGAATGGCGAAGCAAACTCGTTGAGCCAAATTGCTTAATTTTGCTCCTATATCTTATGGTCTATTGTGGAGATTGCGTTATCCAATTAATTTGAAGAATCTCCATCTAAACAGTCCAATTACAAAAGTTATCAAAGCGTGCACAAATGTCTTTAGTGTTCTATCATATTTCCATTTTCAAATCAGATTTGTGACGCTGCACAAAGAAAATCTCTAAAACGCAGAACTGAACATTCCTCCTTTCCCTGGATTTGGGCTTTGTTTGATGGAATGTCCTCTTCCACAAAGATGTATAGTTTTCTGTTTTCACGAACTGCATTAATGACTTAAGGCACTGAGACAACCCTTATCTCAATTCCAGATTTTTTTTATTGCATTCAAATTCCATCATTTGCTATCCTCAGAACATTACCCAAATCTCCAAATTACAGTCAGTCCTCAATATTTGCGAGGGTTCCATTCATGAGAATCCTAATGAATGATGAAATTTGCAAATGCAAAGCTAGTTGAAATGGTTAAAATGGCTAAAAATATAGCAGATGCAGAGTTTTTGTCCACAGATGTTATTTCTTGTTATTACTTAATTTTTAGTGTGGATGGGCAAATTCACGATTCATGACTTTGCAGATACAGAGGATTTACTGTACTAATCTAGCAACATTAAGATTACACCATCACCTCTCCACATAAATTATTCTAGCTGCTTGTGATAGAGGTTGGTGCAGTTATAATTTCGCTTCAATTATAAAAGGAAGCATAAAACTTACACACTCAGCACAACATAGAAAGCATTTGACAAGTATAAAAAAGAAAACTGATTCATTAAATAAAGAAAGCATTTCTCTAGTTCCATTTTGTATAAAGTGCTATCTTAGAATAAAAAATACAAACTAACCAGTTTGGTTGAGGCCAGATTTTATTCTCTTTTAGTCAGAAAATCCCGAAACAATGGAGAGATTATGCGTAAACATCCATTGAACACAATTCAACTGATAAAAAAGGTGTGCCAATTTACTCACCATTGCTAACTGGCGTCCTATATTTCCCATTGTTATTCCACCAGCAAAAAATATACAAGGTAACCAAGACCGAACATAAAGAAAATCCGGAGATGTATATCTACAAAACAAGGTGTAATAATTTGTTTCCCAATATTGAGATATCCAGTTAACTCAAATCTCTAATGTAAAATTTTGACAAATGCGTGAAACTTCCAGTACACTTTTAACTCTTCATCGGCAAGTTTGGAATTAACATTATTTATTATAAATCTGAATTTAATGCAAACCTATACACATGAACAAAGACCAGACATCAGTCCAAGTGAATTAAGGGGAAGTATTTCTCAATATATACTAACTTTGCACAGTTCAGACTATGCTGTGTTAAAAGTATGTATCACTGATACAAAACATAAATTCATCTAAACATACACACTACATAGAATTTAATTGCTAAACAATTGCTGCAGTTTTAAAAGCAAATAAAACTCCTTAGACTACCAGGTTTGCAAACTTCAACTTCAGTTTACACTTCAAGATGAAGCAAACCTTTTCACTCCTGTGACTTGAGATTACGCAGACAATCATTTTGAATTATTTAGCGTTTGTCAAATTTTTCCAATAAATTCTCAAAAAACCTGTACAATTTTTTGATTTTATACAGTGAATAGACGGGTGATGGAGAGGTGGGAGTTCAGACCCTCAGCAAACAGATTCCCACTTTATTAAGTTGTTGCATTGCCTCTGATAGCTTGGGGATGTCAAATGTGCTTTTGCTGATTTCCCACTAATTCCCTACTGGCCTCTCTCCCTGACATACTTATACAGAAAGAAAAATCTGGAAAGCATTTTAAAACCAGAGTACCTTTTCAAAAGGATTTTTTTTTAGAAAAGTCTTTAAAAATACAGAAGAGAGGCAATGAGAAACAGATATTTGCTTGTCATTTAGGTGCAATTCCAGCAGAGTGACGCTACAAATTATAGGCGCAAAATTCAAATTTTTATTTGAGTTATTTGTGAAATGTGGGCAGGGCTAGCAAGGCCTAGAATGGTTGCCTATTTCTGATTACCCTCAAGATGCTAAGCCACTTTTTTGAACCACTGCAATCTACATGGTGTAGACACATCCAGGGATCGTCAGAAAGAAGTTTCAGGATATATACCCAGTGACAATGAAGGAAGTGATATAGTTTCAAATTATATTGATGTGTGGTTTAGAAGGGAACTTGAAGATGGTAATGTTACCCTTGAACTGCTGCCCTTGTTCTTTTCGGTGGTAGAGGTTATGTATTTGGAAGATGCTTTGGGTGAATGCATAGCAAGTAGAAGTGCATTTTGTTGGCCACCTCAGTAGTGTAAGGAATAAAAATTGAAAGTGTAGGATCACATGCTAATCGAGCAGACTACTTTGTTCTGGATGGCATGAAGTTTTTTGAATGTTGTTACAGCTACCCTCATATAGACAAATAAAGATTAACCTAGCAGACGTCTGATTTCTGCCTTGTAGATAGTGGACATGCTGTAGGGAGTTAGGAGGCAGGTTATTTGCTGTAGAATTCCCAGCCCCTCACCTGCTTTTGGAGCTGTTGCATTTAGAGCATCTTCCTTTGTGCTTTCCCCGTTTCCTGTTGGCTTCAGATTTACTCCATGAAGCCACATTTGGTGAAATGCTACCTTGATGTCAAGGGCAATCAGACTCCCACCTCCCTTCTTAAAGATATAAAATGTCTGCAGAATTTCAGACATCTGCAAATTTGTGTATTTAAACAATCTACCATTTTCTTATTTTTGACAGCTTATATATGATAGAATATTAAATTGAAAATTATTTCCAACAGCTGCAACGACAATGAAAGCAAAATTGAATGTCAAAATGAATGTCAAAACAGTAGTGATAATTATTGTTTTGCATAATAGAGAAAGGTATGCAGTGCAATTTCTCCATAGGGTCAGTACAGGGACCACTGGTTTTCATAATACATATTATGGCCTAGGCTTAAGGACTGCAGGGCATGATTTTAAAATGTGGGATAACATGAAAGTTGGCAATATTGCAATAAACAAAAGAGGATGTACACAAGCTGCTGCAATGGTCAGACATGTGACAGATACAATTTCATTCAGAGACATGTGGGGTAACGCATTTTGGTAGACAGCACATGGAAATAAAGGATTCAATTTGAAAAAGGGTGAAGGAGCAGATGCACACAAAATGAAGTAACTTCAGTTACTCTTTATTAAGACATATAGTACAGTCCACTTAAATAGGGCAAGGAATGCAAAAGCAAAGACATTTCAGTTATCCTTTCTGAAATTCTCATTCAGCTTCAATGAAGTAGTGTACTTAAGTTTGAAGACAAGTCTCACAAGATGTGAAAACATTTAGAGAGGGTACAAAAAAATTCATAAGAGTGGTTCCCAGGAACAAGGATTGTCAGTTACATAAATCAATTGGTAAACACAGGAATAGGCCATTCAGCCCCTCTGCCATTCTAGGCTGTGTTGATCATCCACCTCAAAAACACTTCCCTGCAGAATCCCCTGATGTTATTAGTATCCTCAAATCCTATTTTGAACATTATTAATGACTGAGCTCCCACTGCCCTCTGGGATAGAGTATTCCAAAGATTAAATATCCTCAGAAGCATCAAAATCCTTAAGTTTTTTTTCAAATCAACCTGTCCGGGGATGTTATGATATGCATCTGGAGCAGATAGGACTCAAACCTGGGCTTCCTAGTGCAGATGTATGGGCACTACTACAGCATCACTAGAGTCCTCAATTAAATTGGGGATTTGTTTTTTTTTATTTAATCTATTTTTCTAAGCAATACATTCACAGATGTTATTACACACCCCTGAATCAGGTGGGACTTGAACCTAGGTATCCTGGTCCAGTACAGTTAGGGTTTTCTCCTTAATGGAGATTTGATGCAGCTGCTCAAAATTATGAGCAGGCTGAAGCAGATAGGGAGAAACTGTTCTCACTGGCAGAAGTGTCAGGACCATTAAGGATGAATGGCAGAAAAACCAAGACAACATGAAGGAAAAGGACTTCACAAGATTGATTCCACAGATAAGGGGTTGGTCTTATGAATTAGCAGTTTAGGCTTATACACTCAAGTTTAGAAGAATGAGAGATCTAATTCATACATAAAATATTGAAGGGATTGACAAAAACTTACAGAGGATGCATTCTCATGTGGGACAATCTTGAACGAGAAGTCAAGAGTTTTAGGATAAGGGATAGCAAGTTTTAAACAGAGCTAAGAAGAAATTACTTCTCTCAAGGGATCATGAAAATCACTACTCTACAATAAGGTGAAGCCTGAGTAACTATTAAACTGATCCCATACTTACTTCACACACACCCAAACATCCCTCCCAAACCACTTCAGTAACCCCCCCACCACATCATGACCAGACCTAATACAGTTCTCAGGACATGATTCTCCTGTACCATCACCATGAGACCCAACCAGACCCCCTGATGCCCGGTCTGACCCAATCCCACTGTGCCCTTGGATCTGACCCAATATGTCTTATGCCTTTGTCAGAAATTAACCTCCCCCCAGACGCAACATCCACTCTCCCCATTCCCTGGCAGACTCTACATTTCCCATCCATCCCAACCACACTAAACATTACATCACTTAATTTGCCACTGTGAATCCTATCCCCTTAGCACCATACCCCTGACATCATACCTCCTATTCACCTGAAATCCTACCCCTGCCCAGCTGAAATTACCCCTTATATGTCTGGCACTTATCCCCTCCTCAATTGACACCAGGACACCACATGCACATGCGATCCAAATATCTTTCCCTAATGAACTTAACCATTTGATAGCAGCTTTCACTATGGTTCTGAGGACCTTTGAATTTCAGAATACAGTTACTATGGAAAGAGGACATTTGCCTTCCCACACCAGAATGGAGGTATAGCTCCATATTTCTGAGACAACCCTGATCGGTATCTTGCCTCAGAAACACAAAGGTCCATTTGTTCAAATAAGGGCCAAGGTTGCAATCTCCTCTCATCGGAAGATCCGGCCCAATACTATACATTCCAGCCCTTCCCCAGGCACAATAATTCCAGGAAAAAGTCTGGAACATCGCAGAAAACAAAACAGACTCCACAATCTGTGAAAAATCAGGCCTGCATTACTCACTATAAATAAAGCTCCATGCACGTATTTTCATCAAAGATACAAAGTGTGAACTTATGGCTTGTAAATCATTTGGTTGGACATTACAACATTGAACTAAAATGCTCCGTATATAGGTTCTATTGACAACAACTGAGTTGTCTACAATTTAGTCTTATAGCGTAATCAAGTTGATAGCCACAGAAGATGAAATTTTACGAGAGAAACAGAAACTTTCAAAGTCAGATATGTTCTATTTTGTACTTACTGGTAAACACCATTGTAGACTAAAAGTTGAGTGACCAGTGTGGCAAGAAAAGCAATTCCTATGCCAAGCCCAAAGCCACTTCGAGATCTATCAAAAGTCCACCACAATCCAATGGAAAGTGCTGCCAAAGTAAGGGACAACTGCATATTGTTGGCAAAATCCACCTTCTATGAGAGACTTGTTAAGGTTTACTGGATAAAAACAGCATTTAATACTGACTTTTATTCTATAAACTATTTATCTGATACAAAATTATTTTTGTACAGTTTATCAGTCATCTCAGAGAAAGCTTCTTCTATCAGAAACTATACTCCATCTCAATGTTAAATGCAATTTTGTAGAAGTAATTTCTCAAAAAGTAAATCTACAGAGATTCACCATAAATTTCCGAACAGTCACTTTTCAACTTTATTGACAAGTTTATTGCAGGCATAGGCTAACACATTTTATGACTAAGATTGCAGGATATTTTTCAAAGATAACTGTGAAAAAGAATATTTATAATTCGCAGTTTGTAAAACAAAGACAAGGATACAGCACTAGCATGGTTTATGCCAACAAAGACTGCAACACAGCGCATTACACTGGACCATTCCCTCTTGAATTTGTGTGGCTCTCCCAGATGGCTGTCAATGCATGGGTAAAGCAAACCAATCACAGCTGTAGGAACAGAAAAACAGCATTGATTTGTATGACCTAAAATAGCGTCTTTTTGCATACAAGACTTTCAGGTTACTATAGTTCAACAACCTAACCAATCCAAACAAATAAAAAACTGTTGTTTCAATAGACACAAATTCAGCGAACACAATGTAATATACAACTTAAGACAAATAAACAACAATGCCAAGTGGACAAGCTCTTGAGGATGCATCAAAATATAGGACTTCGATTGTCAGATAGGTAATTATTATAAGAAAACACAATGTGCCTATATTACAAGCAAAAGTAGTCTTCCTTTACAAAAATTGCTTTTTATATGCTGATTTTCGTAATTTTGTTTTCAGATTATACACCCTGCCCCATATCCAGCTTCTTTCCTAGTGATTCACTAATAAACATTTGCCACATTACTCTAATAGCATCAACACAGTAAACACAGATTCCCCATTGATTTACTTTTTTCTTTTTCCTTCCTGTGAAAGCTCTTCACCATATTCCATTTCATCACAAATATAAACCAAGACTGTATTCATAAATCATTGCTCCCCTTAGATGACATTTTCAAAGCCTACATAGAATTGTGAATTTGTTATGCAACTTTCAAAATCCTAAATTAATTTATTTCTACCTGTTTAAACATGATTATAAATTGCACGTTTTTCTCAAAGTTAAACTTGCCCATGGAATCACAAGTATTCCCACTGCTCTGCAAATTTTATTAAGCTATAATTTGAACAAACTAGCACAATACAACTAAATCACTCATAAAATGTTATATTTAATTATGGCAAAATATGGTAGTTCAAGGTTTGTGCGAAGATTTGTAGCTCGGGTGCTCGTTGTTGTGGTTCTGTTCGCTGAGCTGGAAGTTTTTGTTGCAAACGTTTCATCCCCTGGCTAGGCGACATCAGCACTGATGATGTCGCCTAGCCAGGGGACGAAACGTTTGCAACAAAAGCTTCCAGCTCGGCGAACAGAACCACAACAAAATATGGTAGTAACATGCTCACAGGGCAAATTCCAAGGAACCTTTTTGATTTACGTTTACTGAACTAATACATGCTCCAAGATGCACTGGCACTGTAGGTACTAATCAGGCTCAACGAAGTCCACCTGCTCCAAGCCTGCTGTATCACTTCTCTATGCACTTCGGTCTTTTTTCCTTCTTCCTTCATTCATCTTAGAGGCTGGAGTGGAGTTGGCAGGCAGTGGCTGTGCCAGAGCAGGGACTCCTGGCAGTAGTGGTGAATGGAACGAGGACTCCTGGAAGAGGCCGACTCAGAGACTGGGCTTTTGACAGGGATGGTGCCCGGAGCAGAGATTCCGGGTGGCAGTGGGCCCACAGCCTGGACTCTAGGCAACTGCAGTGCCCAGAGCAGGGACTCCAAGTAGTGGTAGGCCCAGAGCCTGGATTCATGGCAGTGTCAGTGAGGTGGCAGCATCAACTGAGCCAGGGTTTCCTGGAGCATCAGCGTCACCGTTGGTGCTCCCAGAGTGGGATTCCTTGGGGATCGCAACGCCTTGCGTAGATCTTGCAGAAGCCCTGAAGCCCTCGTATGAACAGAAGATGAACTCTTATTTAAGTGATTTCTTTTTATCCTTACTGTACGTCAAAATGGTGCTGGATTGTGATGACAAAACACTTTTCATCTTCAAAATATATGAGATAATAATCATTCATTCATTATAATAAATTAGCCCAGAACATTTATCATTCACAACCAATGGCATAGGAAGGGAAAAGGTTGAGAGTCTGAAGGGAGATTACAGAGAGTGAGACAGGAATTTAAAAAGGAGGTCCTTGAGAGTAGTAATATCTGGATTATGACCTAGTGAGGACAGAAAGAAGAGGATACAGCAGATGAATGCATGGCTGAGGAGCTGGTGTATGGAAAAAGGATTCACATTTTTGGATCACTGGAATCTCTTTTGGGGTAGAAGAGACCTGTACAAGAAGGACGGAATGAACCTAAATTGGAAGGGGACTAATATACTGGCAGAGGAATTTGCTGGAGCTACTCGGGAGGATTTAAACTAGTAGGGTGGGGGGGATGGGACCCAGGGAGATAGTGAGGAAAGAGGTCAATCTGAGACTGTTACAGTTGAGAACAGAAGCGAGTCAAACGGTCAGGGCAGGTAGGGACAAGGTAGGACTAATAAATTAAATTGCATTTATTTCAATGCAAGGGGCCTAACAGGGAAGGCAGATGAACTCAGGTCATGGCTGGGAACATGGGACTGGGATATCATAGCAATTACGGAAACATGGCTCAAGGATGGACAGGACTGGCAGCTTAATGCTCCAGAATACAAATGCTACAGGAATCATAGAAAGGGAGGCAAGAGAGGAGGGAGAGTGGCGTTTTTGATAAGGGATAGCATTACAGCTGTGCTGAGGGAGGATATTCCAGGAAATACATCCAGGGAAGTTATTGGGTGGAACTGAGAAATAAGAATGGGATGATCACCTTATTGGGATTGTATTATTGACTTCCTAGTAGTCAGAGAGAAATTGAGAAACAAACTTGTAAGGAGATCTCAGCTATTTGTAAGAATAGGGTGATTATGGTAGGGGATTTTAACTTTCCAAACATAGACTGGGACTGCCATAGTGTTAAGGGTTTAGATGGAGAGGAATTTGTTAAGTGTGTGCAAAACAATTTTCTGATTCAGTATTTGGATGTACCAACTAGAGAAGGTGCAAAAATTGACCTACTCTTGAGAAATAAGGCAGGGCAGGTGACTGAGGTGTCAGTGAGAGTGTAATTTGGGGCCAGTGGCCATAATCCTATTAGATTTAAAATAGTGATGGAAAAGGATAGACCAGATCTAAAAGTTGAAGTTATAAACTGGAGAAAGGCCAATTTTGATGGTATTAGGCAAGAACTTTTGATAGCTGATTGAGGGCAGATGTTCGCAGGTAAAGGGACGGCTGGAAAATGGGAAGCCTTCAGAAATGAGATAACTACAATCCAGAGAAAGTATATTCCTGCTAGGGTGAAAGGAAAGGCTTGTAGGTATAGGGAATGCTGGATGACTAAAGAAATTGAGGGTTTGGTTAAGAAAAAGAAGGAAGCATATGTAAGGTATAGACACGATAGATCGAGTGAATGCTTAGAAAGTATAAAGAAAGTAGGAATATACTTAAGAGGGAAATCAGGAGGGCAAAATGGGGACATGGGATAGCGTTGGCAAATAGAATTAAGGAGAATCCAAAGGGTTTTTACAAATACGTTAAGGACAAAAGGGTAACTAGGGAGAAAATAAGGCATCTCAAAGATCAGCAAAGTGGCCTTTGTGTATAGCCGCAGAAAATGAGGGAGATACTAAATGAGTATTTTGCATCAGTATTTAAAGAGAAAAAGGATATGGAGGATACAGAATGTAGGGAAATAGATGGTGACACCTTGAAAAATGTCCACATTACAGAGGAGGAAGTGCTGGATGCTTTGAAACACAAAGGTGGATAAATCCCCAGGACCTGATCAGGTGTACCCGAGAACTCTGTGGGAAGCTAGAGAAGTGATTGCAGGGCCTCTTGCTGAGATACTTGCATCATCGATAGTCACAGGTGAGGTGCTGGAAGACTGGAGGTTGGCTAATATGGTGCCACTGAAGGGTGGTAAAGGCAAGCCAGGGAACTGTACACCAGTAAGCCTGACCTTGGTGGTGGGCAAGTTGTCGGAGGGAATCCTGAGGGACAGGATGTACATGTATTTGGAAAGGCAGGGACTGATTAGGGATAGTCAACATGGCTTTGTGCATGGGAAATTGTGTCTCACAAACTTGATTGAGTTTTTTGAGGAAGCAACAAAGAGGATTGATGAGGGCAGAGCGGCAGATGTGATCTATATTCAGTAAGGCGTTCAACAAGGTTCTTTATGGGAGACTGGTTAGCAAGGTAAGATCTCACTGAATACAGGGAGAACTAGCCATTTGGATAAAAACTAGCTCAAAGGTAGAAGACAGAGGGTGATGGTGGAGGGTAGTTTTCAGACTGGAGGCCTGTGACCAGTGGAGTGCCACAACGATCGGTGCTGGGTCCTCTACATTTTGTCATTTACGTAAATGATTTGGATGCGAGCATAAGAGGCACAATTAGTAGGTTTGCAGATGATACCAAAGTTAGAGGCGTAGTGGACAGCAAAGAAGGTTACCTCAGATTACAACAGGATCTTGACCAGATGGGCCAGTGGGCTGAGAAGTGGCAGATGGAGTTTAACTCAGATAAATGTGATGTGCTGCATTTTGGAAATGCAAATCTTAGCAGGACATATACACTTAATGGTAAGGTCCTAGGGAGTGTTGCTGAACAAAGAGACCTTGGAGTGCAGGTTCATAGGTCCTTGGAAGTGAAGTCGCAGGTAGATAGGATAGTGAAGGCGGCGTTTGGTATGCTTTCCTTTATTGG
The DNA here is from genome assembly GCF_020745735.1 of Hemiscyllium ocellatum. Classification (NCBI taxonomy): domain Eukaryota; kingdom Metazoa; phylum Chordata; class Chondrichthyes; order Orectolobiformes; family Hemiscylliidae; genus Hemiscyllium; species Hemiscyllium ocellatum. The sequence goes on along the minus strand of NC_083407.1, from coordinate 44,229,534 downwards.
TCAGAGTATTGAGTATAGGATTTGGGAGGTCATGTTGTGGCTGGACAGGACATTGGTTAGGCCCCTGTTGAAATATTGCATGCAATTCTGGTCTCCTTCCTATCGGAAAGATGTTGTGAAACTTGAAAGGGTTCAGAAAAGATTGACAAGGATGTTGCCAGAGTTGGAGGATTTGAGCTATAAGGAGAGGCTGAACAGGCTGGAGCTGTTTTCCCTGAAGCATTGGAGGCTGAGGGGGTGACATTATAGAGGTTTACAAAATTATGAGGGGCATGGATAGGTTAAATAGACAAAGTCTTTTCCCTGGGGTTGGGGAGTCCAGAACGAGAGGGCATAGGTTTAGGGTGAGAGGGGAAAGATATAATAGAGACCTAAGGAGCAACTTTTTCACACAGAGAGTGGCACGTATCTGGAATGAGCTGCCAGAGGATGTGGAGGAGGCTGGTAAAATTGCAGCATTTAAGAGGCATTCGGATGGGTACATGAATAGGATGGGTTTGGAGGAATATGGGCCAGGTGCTGGCAGGTGGGACCAGATGGGGTTGGGATATCTGGTCGGCATGGACGGGTTGGACCGAAGAGTCTGTTTCCATGCTGTACATCTCTATGACTCTAAATGTGGGAAAAATAAAGATGTTTTACTGCAGCTACAAATGTATTGGTGTTTCAAAATATTTCAATCATTCAGCAAGCCGCATAGGAACTAATTTAAACAAATTGTTGAAATGATCCATATTACAAAATTTGTTTTAATCAATTACTATCATCTAATCATCTTTTACTTTTGGCATTAAATTTACCATATGGAGATGTGATCAATAGCAAAACAGATTATGTGCGATAAGGAAAATCTGTACCAATAACAAGGAAATGAAAAATGTTTTTCTTTTCCCCCTCTAATGTCTTCAGCCACCTGCCAATAACTTAAAATGGTTACTAACAGGTGTTCATCAAATGTTAGGGGAAGCTCCAATTTTGCACTGTGGTGTTACTCAGTCACACAAATGCTCTGTTCTCTCAATATATTTCATTGCAATTTGTATCATGATTGCTCTAAAAATGATTTTATTGCAGTCTTGATAGATCAAATTTCCAAATAGTTTAACTTGTTTATAGATGAGAGTGCGTCAGGGAGATCTGCAAAATAAATTTCAATGTTCAAAATATTTAAAATAACATCGCTAAATCATTCAACTACATGAAGAGTGAGAGACCAGTAACAAGGGCACAGCGTGAACTAGCTTGGAACAACAACAGCTTTCTTGCCATCTTCACATTTTACCAGAATGAATTAATAGTTCTTTAAAAAGGAAATAAAAATAAAAACTATCTTGTAACCTTATAAAGACAGTTTTTTTTAAACATCCACTAAAATGGAAATACATCTTGGCACCATTTTGCTGGAGACTCCAAAAACGGACTCTCAAACTGACATGTCAAAACAAAAACGCTTGAAAATAAAAGCTATTATGAGGTTAGTTGTTTTTGGCGACTGGAAGGGATGATTGAAATCATGATGGATGAAACACATGCCCTTATATAAAACGTTTTCTTAGGAGTGAAACTGATTTACTTTCAATTGTTTGCAACATCACTGCAGACATTTCTGAAAATACAATATCACAAAACAGAATGCGATCACTTACCCGATGCCGTACCACAACATGGTGGAACCCACCAAGCAGACGAGAAAATGCTGGCAATCACATCAGGGGGAAAAAGAGTAACATTTCTTTGTATCTGTAGCAAGTTCAATACAAGTGCTAAGAACACACCAATAGAAAAAAGGACCACCCCTCGGATAAGCAAATTCATGTTCTGGTTTGTAACAGCAGAAAGGTAGTGGCCATGTCTGATCTGGACAGTCGTGGTTTTGGTTCTTTCTTCCTCCGCCATTGAGACGTGTACTTGAGTATTTATTTTCTTACAGATGATATTGACTGCAAGAGTAGACTTCTGTTTAGCCAGATCTATCTTCACTCTTTAATTCACATTATGTTTCCACCTAAAAGAATTGAACGAGAATATGATATATAATTGCTCTGACAAACAATAATGAAACAATAATTTCTGTATAATAGAGTCGTCCCTTCACAAGCAAATTAACTTTTGACTTGTGGAATACTTGCAAAAAGAAATATAATAGGTTTTGATGCAGCGAACAGTGAAGTCACGATGTCACCGGAAAGAGGCCAAACTGTATTGATGATTAGGCCACACTTCCATATTATCAAATTGTGATTGACATTTTAGTAGGTAGAAGGGTGTGGGTGACAAATCTGGAAGACCACCCACAGAACATGGGCCTCTAGCAAAGGTGTTACTGAATGAGGTGGAGAGATTAGCAATGAAATGTGAAAATGAGCCATTATGCTCATCCATCTATTCAAAGAGAAAAAATTGTAGCTTTTTCAGCTGTTTCCACCAGTCCTTTTTTTTGGGACATTGTTCCCAGCTTCATGCTGTGGACAGATCCAACACAACAGGTACTGCACTGAAATTACACTGGCAACTGAATTATGTTACAGGACCCTGCTATACAATGATAAATATATCACATACCTAGCAGGATTAGATTATAAATTGTAGTTCTAAATCTATAACTTCTAACCTAATAACCGATTACCTGATCTATGAGAATGATTTAAAAACAGGTATTGGCGTATTCCAAAACAATTTTTAGCCCTTTGCAAAAACATAAACAACAATTTTAAAAAGGTATCTGAGGAACTCTACTGTCTGTTCTGAAAGGTTCATATTAAAAATTTTGTTGCTCAAGCATTTTCTGAAATATACAGATTCCATGTAGAACATAGCAGCGCAGTAAAGGCCCTATGGCTCTCGATGTTGCGCCGACCTGTGGAACCAATCTGAAGCCTATCTATCCTACACTATTTCATTATCATCCATATGTTTGTCCAATGACCATTTAAATGTCCTTAAAATTGACAAGTCTACTACTGTTGCAGGCAGTGCATTCCACACCCCTACCACTGAGTAAAGAAACAAACTCTGACATTTGTTTTATATCCATTACCCCTCAATTTAAAACTATGTCCCTTCGCGCTAGCCATCACCATCCGAGGAAAAAGGCTCTCACTGTCCACCCTATCTAACTCTCTGATTATCTTATATGTTTCAATTAAGTCATGTCTCAACCTTCTCTCTACAAAAACAGCCTCAAGTCCCTCAGCCTTTCCTCATAAGACCTTCCCTTCATACCAGGCAACATCCTAGTAAATCATCTCTGCACCTTTTCTAAAGCTTCCACATCCTTCCTATAATGTGATGACCAGGACTGTACACAATACTCCAAGCGCAGCCGCACCAGAGTTTGTACAGCTACAGCATGACCTCGTGGCCCCGAAACTTAATCCCTCCACCAATAAAAGCTAACACACTATATGCTCATGCTCATGCAATCCCTTTCATTAACAAATGGATTGCAAATAATCAGGCAAAGATCAAAATAATTTAAAAGGTGAAGACTAAATAAATATCTTCAAGGCTTGATAACAATCATTACCCTATAAAATATTCTACCTCTCCTGATTTCATATCCACAAATAGTATCAGAACTTTAATTTTTCCCCAGCAAGTGGATCTTCTAGAGGAGTAAATGCAATATAACACCAGACACTATAAGGGAATAAAGTAGCAATGTCCAGGCACATATTCCTGATTAAAGAATTTCGAATTTTTTAAGAAAATCCTGCTGTATCTTCAGAAAATCGAGATTCATGGTGAAATAATTTAAAAGTTGAAAATTCTTCCACTGTTGCCTGTAGGTTTGGTTTAATTTTCATTTTTTGATGGTAATGTAAGTTTTTAAGCTGCTACATTAATGCCATATCAATACATTGACATTTAATCTGCTCTGTTCTTGTGAAAAGATCTCTAGTTTCTCCACTGACTTTATTACACTGTCGACCCATGTATTGTATACCAAGTTTTTTTTTCTACACCTATGCCATGTTTCAGCTGAGATGGTAAATGAACATCCAGTTCACTTTCAAAGTTAAATTAACAGGTTCAACAGAATTATTCAACAAACAGGTTCTGCCAATGCACTGGCTAACATTTAAACTTTCCTACCAAATTCATAAACCTAAACATTCAAAAAAGTCACTAAGTGATGGCAAATATGATAATGTTGAAATTTGCAATACAAATGGGAATAGTCATATAAGCTGATATTATTTTAAAACTGAAGGCATACTAACCTAAAATTTTAGTTGGCAAACTGTTTGTCTACTCGTCAATGTTTTCTTCGCAAAGCTTGAGGCTATAATTTGAAACTATAAATGAACATTTCATAATTTAAAAATATGATTTTAAATTGTGAAATGTTCATTTATAGTTTCAAATTATAGCCTCAATAAACTTTGCTAAAAAAACAATGACAAGCAGACAAACAGTTTGCCAACTAAAATTTTAGGTTAGTATGCCTTCAGTTTTAAAATAATATCAGCTTATATGACTATTCCCATTTGTATTGTAAATATGAGGTTGCATGGCAGCTGAAAACTTCACGAATACTTTTAACCTATTGAACTTATTTCTTCAATGTCATGTTTGAAAATTAGGTTCATTCTTTCCTTAACTGTATTGCAGTTTAATAGATTACTGTGTTGGATTTCTTCCAGAATCCTTGAAGAAACGTATAAATAGATAATAAACACAATATAGCAGAAGTAACTAATTGCAAATATTAATTTCACCCTACAAAACAAAACAATTGAACAATTTTATATTCAAGTAGCAGTTCATATTTTGTAGATGTACAAAGTTAACATTTCAAATTGATGAATGATCATCAAAATTAAGAATCAGGAACCTGATAAAAATGTCATTGATTTGAAGTATAGGACAAAATTGTAAACTGTGGCAGGCTGTTCTCAAAAGAAAGTATAATTTCGCTCTCCTGCATGTTGCTAATTCCCACATGATTGTATTCAAACTTAAAGTTCCAGTGGCATGCGTAGGAAACACGCGAGATCATGCAGTGGGAGAATCTTTACAGCGATCAAAGTCCTCATCTGCTGATAACGTAACAGGTACTAATGGACTGCATTTATCTCTCCACCCTTCAGGCACTCTGCCTGTATTCCTGATGAAGGGCTTTTGCCCGAAACGTTGATTTTCCTGCTCCTTGAATGCTGTCTGAACTGCTGTGCTTTTCCAGCACCACTCTAATCCAGAATCTGGTTTCCAGCATCTGCAGTCATTGTTTTTACCTATAAAAGAGCCTCCTGGAGAGGAAGGTCCTTCTTCATGACAACTTGCTACATCAAGAGCAGAAAGGTGACTTCCTCCTAATTTAGTCACCCCATTAAACATATTTCACATTCTTAGACTTCATAAAATTCATCACACCCCATTAACTCTGCTGCATTCTCCACACATGCTGCCTGGCATGCTCAGTAATTCCAGCAATTTGTTTTTAACTTAATCATATAGATTTATTAATACTTCTAAATTACATGGATTTTACTAATAGTGTGGATAGACCCCTGACTTTGCAAATCTGATATTTAATAATCATTTTATTGTTTGAAATAGTACAGTATAGTTAATATCTTCAAGGAGAAAGTGAGGACTGCAGATACTGGAGATCAGAGCTGAAAATGTGTTGCTGGAAACACATTTTCAGCAGTATAGTTAATAGTTTACATTCCACTGTATTTAATTACATCCTGAATAACTGGGGCACCAAAGAAGACTACACAACTAGCCATATAATTTTGTATCACAACAATAAACTGGCCATGTATACATGTTTTCTTTTAAATCCTTTAGGTTGATGACTCAATCATTTACATTCTTAGCAGCATCCCAAAGCAGTTCACTCAAAATGAATTCATTTTAGTCATTTCTATGTAGGTAAGTGCACAAGCCATTTTGCACATAGCAAAAAGTTAGAAACAATGAGACAAGTGAATGTTTCCCTTATTCGTTGGTGCTGGCAGAAGGAAAATTTTTGTCAGGGCCCAAAGAAAACTATTCCGTCCTCTTCAAGTATTACCAAGGGGGAACTTTCATATCAAACTGAATAAAGCAGGGTTAGTTCGACATTTCAAGGATATTGAAAGAGTGCTCCCCCAAGGTTGAATTACATGATGGAGATTTGCTTCATGATGGTCGAGGGGAGACCCCATCTCCTAACCTCCCTGTGAAATCAACAACTGCAACTCAGGATTTGCTCTAATGACCTCGTTTTTGCGGTATATGGTGTCAAACTCGGTTTCAAGAGAGTCCTAGTACGGAGGGGGGGGGGGGGGGGGGTCATGCATTATATCTCCTTGTATCACTGTGAATTCATGAAACAACATAAGCTCGAACAGTGCCAGGGTGAAGCAGGTTACCTTGCTAGCTGAGTGCTGTGGAAGGTCTGGGTAACACAGGGGTGCAATGACCCTCCCAAAAGCCGGTCAGTAGATCTTCAACCTGGATCACCTCACCGCTGAAGGCACATAGGGGAGTTCACTTCAACCTTCATTGGACCACCCGCAGCTTTAATGTTTTAACCCGACCTTACCGACCGGTTTAACCCGAAGCCTCTCTGGCCCCCTGGGGCCCACTCTACCTCACTCATCCTCCCTCACAGACCAGCTCCAACATCCACAGCCCCAGGCCAACACGCCACCTGCTCCCTTCCTAAATAATTCCAGAACACACTCTCACCCGGTTCCGATCGGCTGCTGCAGCCGCACCGCTGGAAGTTTTGGGCCCTGATGGCAGAGGCCCAGGGCCCAGGCGTCTCTCTCCCTCCCTCTGTCTCCACCGCCGCTTCCGATCGACCGAACCGCGCACGCGCACAACCGCCGCCGCTTCCGATCGACCGGACCGCGCACGCGCACAACCGCCGCCGCTTCCGATCGGCCGGCACGCGCACGCGCACACCCAAACAAAGCGCGCGCTCGCTCCCCAGCGTGACGCAAGGCGAGGCTCCCGTTTGGCGCTGATAGCCTGTTGGAGGGCCCGTGACTGTTGTGGGCAGTGAGGTGTGAATCGTGTCCCTCCAATTTTCCGACTCAATTCCCTTCCTCAAAACAAAACAAACCTCGCACTGTTAAGAAGACTCTATTCTGTTTGCACTGCATCTTGTCAAGCAAAGGTCCAATTCGGTGGAGTAGTGGACAGTGTGGAAGAATGTTACAGGTTGTAGGGGGACTTGGATTAACTGCAGAATTAGGCTGAGAGGTGGTAAATGGAGTTCAATGTAGTTAAATGTGAGGAGATGCACTTTGGGAAGAATAACAGGAAGGCAGAGTACTGGCTCATTGGAAAGATTCTTGGTATCATGGATGTGCAGAGGGATCTTGGGAGACCATGTACATGGATCCCCCAAAAGTAGCCACCGAGGTGGATAGTGCTGTTAAGAAGGTGTGTTAGGTTTCATTCGTAGAGGGATTGAGTTCCAGAGCTGCAATATCATGCTGCAATTATACAAAAAGGTAGTGCGGCCACACTAGGAATATTGTGTACAGTTCTGGTCGCCATATTTCGGGAAGAATGTGGAAGCATTGGAAAAGGTGCAGAGGTGATTTACCAGGATATTGCCTGATCTGGAAGGAAGGTCTTATGAGGAAAGGCTAAGAGATTTGGGTGTGTTCTCATTGGAAAGAAGAAGGTTAAGGGGATTTGATAGAGACATACAAGATGATCAGAGGACTAGATAGAGTAGACAATGGAAGTCTTTTTCTGAGGATGATGACATCAGCTTGTACAAGGGGCATAACTACAGATTGAGGGGTGATAGATTTAAGACAATGTCGGGGGCAGGTTCTTTACGCGGAGAGTGATATGGGTGTGGAATGGCCTACCTGTTAATGTAGTCAATTCAACCACATTAGAGGTTTAAACAAACCTTAGATAAGCACATGGATGATGGGATAGTGTAGGGGCACGAGCTGAGAATAGTTCACAGGTTGGTACAACATTGAGGGTCGAAGGACCTGTTCCACGCTGTATTGTTTTATGTTCTAATTCCCTTTTAAATGCACTTGATTGAACCAAGTCTTTACCATCCACTATGGTGAATGCATCACGCAGTTAGTACCCCAAATGGGTTAACAGACAACACAAGATAAATGCCGCCAATGCAGATATAAAGCACTGTTCCTGGGAAGTGCTAACTAATGCTGTATCTGTTCTCTGGTTTCCAGTGTGCTGTGGTGATTGTGTCCAGCTTTGAGAATGTTTAGCTCAGGTATACTCTGTATTTATGTCTTTGATATCTTACAAGAGATAATCATGTATCTAACGTGTAATCTAGCTACTAACTGAGTGATATGTAATAAACCTTTACTGCAATAAAACTTTACTGTTTAATCAATACTAATCTCACCTAAAGAAAGATATATTGGCATTGGAGGCAGTTCTGGGTTGGTTCGCTAGCTTGATCCCAGGTATGGAAGGAGACTGTCTTATGAGGAAAAATTGTGTAGGTTGGCCTTGTACACTTTACAGTTTAGAAGAATGAAAGGTGACCTCATTGAAACATACAAGATTCCAAGGGAACTTGACAGAGGGGAGCTCGAAAGATTCTTGCCCCTTGCGGCAGCATCCAGGACCAGAGTGCATAATCTCAGATTAACAGGTCACCTATTTAAGACAAAAAAAGGCTGCAGATTCTAGGTCATTAAGTAAATTTAATTAGTGAGGAAACCAAGAGTTATTAGGAGAAAGAGGAAAGTAGAGTTGTGGATTAGGAGATCAGCCATGATGACGGAGCAGACTTAGTTCGTTCAATGGCGTACTTCTGCTCCTATGTCTTATGGTCTGAACCAATACTTTGGCCGACTACATCATATGGATGTCATTCCATATTCACGATCAGTGACTAATACTAATGAAAAGGACTCTGAACATATACAGAATTAATGTGATGCAAAAAAGAAACCATTTATACCATTGCATTTGCACTGTCTTTCTGAGCATTTTGACTTCATGTCATTCTTCTCCCTTTTGCCTGTAATGCTGATAATATTGCAATTTGAAATAGTTATGTAATGCTCTCTGGAACGTTTCAGATGTACCTGCATTCAACACTCTTTCAGGTAACGTATTTCAGACCCTAGCTACCCATTGTGTGTAAAAGTTTATTTTTGTTCTTACCTTGCATTTACATTGAACCAAACCTTTACCAATCATCCAGATTATGGTAAATGCATCATGCAGTTAGTACCTGAAATGGGGTAACTGGTAGCATAAAATAAACTCAACCAACCCTGATGCAAAGCACTATTCCTGAGCTAACGCTGTATCAGTTCTCTGGTTTCGCAAAACACTTTAAAATCTGTACCTTCTGGTACTTGGCCTATTATGAGTGTACAAGTAGGAACAGTTTCTCACGACATACTCTGTCCAGACCCCTCATGATTTTGAAAATTCTATCAGATTTCCTCTTATTTTCTTCTTCTCCAAGGAAAACAGTATCAACATCTCCAATCAAGTTTTGTTGCTTGGTACTTCAATATAAAAAGGAGGTGGTATTACACCAGATTGAGTTCTCTCACAACCTTCCAGTTGCTGTCATTTGAATACTGCACCTTGCTTTTATGTTCACATTTCTGTTCATCCTTGCTCAGTCTATGAGGATGACCACAATATTCCACGTACTTGCCATTTGAATACACCAACTCCTTCTGTCCTTGTATTTCTGTCCTACATATGCTGCAGTGTTCCATTGAAGCCCAATTCATGCTGGAGGAACAGCACCTCATTTATGCTAAAGAACTTTACACCCTTCAGGACTCAATATTAAGTTCAAAACTTTTAGACTATGAACTGTATTCTTGATTTCATCCCACTTCACCCTACATTCCACCCTCAGTTTCTAGTTTTGTTGGTTTTGCCTTGACCTATGTTTTGCTACTAACACCTAAGATGAACACCCATTCTGGAGCTGTCCTACTTCTCTACAATAGTTAGCACTCCCTTTGCCTTTTGTTCTCTGACACCTGTGATCTCGAACCTACCTCACACTCTGACCTTTCCTTGACCTTCCCTCTGTCTCATGTAATCTTCCCTATCTTTTGTTTCATAGTGGTAAGCACTGATATCTCACAGCACCAGGCAACTGGGTTCAATTCTACCCTCGGGCAACTGTCCATGGAGTTTGCACATTCTCTTTGAGTCTGCATGGGTTTCCTTTTCCAGTCCAAAGAAATGCAGGTGAGATGATTGGCCATACTAAATTGCCCATAGTTTCCACAGGTGTGCAGGCTAGGTGGATTAGCCATGAGACATGCAGTGTTATAGGGGTGCAGTAGGGGATGGGTCCAGGTGGAGTGATCTTCAGAGAGTTGATGTGGACTCGATGGGCCAAATGGCTTGCTTCCACACTGTAGGGATTCTATGATTTTCTGATTCAGTATAAAACCAATTATCTTCCACCACCCTTCAGTTCGAAGGAAGAGTCGTATTGGACTTGAAACATGAACTCTGTTTTCCTCTTTGAGTAGGACCTTGACCTTGAAACATTAACTCTGTTTTCCTCTTAAAGTTGGACCTTTGGTCCAATGTGTCCATGCCAACCAGATATTTGAAATTAATCGAGTCCCATTTACCAGTATTTGGCCCATATCCGTCTGAATCCTTCCTATCGTTTACCCATTCAGATTACTCTTAAACGTTGTAATAGAACCATCTCCATCACTTCCTCTGGTAACTCATACCATATACATATCATCCTCTGCATGAGAAAGTTGCCCCTTTAGTAACTTTTAAATCTTTTCCCTCTCATCTTAAACCTATGTCCTTCAGTTTTGGACTCCCCTACCCTGGGAAAAAGACCATGGTTATTCATCCCAACCTTGGCAATCATGATTTCATAACCTTTATAAGGTCGACCCTCAGCCTCTAACACTGCAGGGAAAATAGCATCATCCCATTCAGCCTCTCCCATTAGCTTAAACCCTCCAAACCCTGGCAATGTCCTTTTAAGTGTTTTATGAACCCTTTCAAGTTTCACAACCTTTTCGTATACCAAGCCTCTTGTGTTTCTCCAGCACTTCCTATCTGTGTATCATATCTACAGTATTCACATTAATTTGTTTTTATGATGCAAGTTCAGAAGACCAGTTCATATGGAACTATTGGCACCTCTATTGGTGGAAACACGATCCTGGGCTTCAGCCTTACAACAGCAAGCATGCTATCAGCTGTATGAGACAAGCAGGGTAGCAGCTTTATAATGCGGTGGCAGCATTGCTATTTCAATGCAGATGGAATCTCAGGCCCTTTGCTCATCAGAATTACCACATACCAACCTTACAAAGCACCCACAGAAACTGGTAGACAACATAGAATGGAAACTGGCTAAAAAACTAATCTGGGCTCAGAAGTCAATAAGATGTCTTGAGAGGATGCAAGAAATTTTATGGCTGTCCTGACAATCTGTTCTTTTTTCTTTGTTATCGCAGACTAGAAAAATGTTTTGTTGTTCACAACATTTAAAAAAATTGAAAAACTTTGAATGTTTATTTGAATTTTTCAAAATAATCAATATTTTGCCCCAAACAATTGAAGTGGTTATGCTGTTTGAACTCATATTGACAGCTGATTGATTTTTGTTTATAGTTCTACATTTGTTAACAAGTTTTTCAAATATTTAGACATTTTACATTTTAATAAATACTTAAGTTATTTAAACTTTAACTTTTAGGCAGAACTTCATTCTGTCAATTGCTCCAAGCCCAAATTTGAACTCTCCAGCCCCATGGAATATGGTGAAAGTTAATAGTTGAATGTGATCTCTCATTATTCCCTTGGCTAACCTAGCACAGATTTCCCAAGATACCAACAAAGACCCAAATCATTGAAAGTTCAACATTGTAATCACTTTCATTTCTGCTGTTTGGTTTCTACAGCCTGTGATCATTAGTAAGGTTGTTATGCAGTGAGTCAATAATACCAATAGTGCATAGGCAGCTCCTCAGATATCTCCTGAAATCGTACAGTTTAGATATAAATGCTAACTCTCTTATGCAGTTTCTTCCATGTTCCTTCACCCTTTGGTTCAGTGCCTCTGATTCTCTTCTTCCTCCATCACCACTGTATCAAGGTGCAGCTCTATTACAAGTCATTTTCCTTTATCTTTTCAAGGATAGATTTCATAATTGCTGACTGCACTTGCCCCATTCTACTCTGAGTCTCTGAGCAGCTGAAAATCTTAATAATATTAGTAGGTCCCTAAACAAATTTTAAAGTAGAATACTCTTATTTAGAACATGGCAATTTTAATTTTGATAAACATTTGTTTGGATGTAACTTTTTTGATGGTCAAATGAAGAAATTGAGGATTTTGGAGCATCTTGCATTTTTGTGCATGCTTGAAGCATGTCCTGTTATCTTCAAAATCTGCATAACTTGCTTGACTCAGATTGCTCATCTTTCTGGCCACACATGTAAAGAAAACTCTGGACTCTTAAGTACGTGTGTGTGTAACACCACTGTCAATCTCATTCATTATACACCACCTCTAACTCTGGCCGTAATGCCTTCTCTCTCTTTTGTCTTGCGGGTACTGCCTCCCTCTGGATCACTACTGGGATGAAATACTCGGCTGCCCCAGAAGTCATCCTCCTTGATATCTGAGGATAAAAGTACTGAAGACCTCAGATGAAGCATCAGCAGCACTGCCTCTTTCACCCCTCACCAGCTCAGATACTCATACCTCATGGGCTGATTATCATTGGGAAGTGTGGGAGTACAATGTGGTGAGCACCCCAAGTATCAAGATCTGAGTTGGGAGCCTGCTGCTGCAAGTGGAGGCAAGATGCACAAACTGTATTTAGAGCTGACACCATTGCCCATTGCCCACCAATATTCCAATTCTTTCCTTGGCCCATGTGCACAGAAATATAAGTGTGAATTACATGATCAGGAATATATGGGGCTAGGAAGTCCATAGAAAGCAATGGCCAATGTATTATGGTGGCCAAGGATTAATAAGGCTGGAGTTCTAAGTCATGAGCAGGAGCCAGAGAGTGAAAGTTATGGGGTTTTTTTTGGACTGGAGGCCTGCGACCAACCTTGTTCCACAGGGCTCAGAGCTGGGTCCTCTTATATTTGTCATTTACATAAATGATTTAGCTGAGAATAAAAAAAGCATGGTCAGTAAGTTTGCTGATGAAGCCATGATTGATGTTATAGTGGACAATGAACAAGATTGCCTAAGATTACATAGAGATTTTGATCAATTGGTTCAATAAGCTGAAGAGTGGCAGGCAGGGTATTGCATTTTTGGTAAAACAAACAAAGACAAGACATATACAACTAAAGGTAGGACCTTAGTGGTTCAGATACATAATAATTGCAAGTTTGCACCAGTTATAGATGGGGAAGTTAAGAAGGTGTTTAGCATGTTGGCCTTAATTGCCCAGATCTTTGAGTACAGGAATTAGGACGTTATTTTGAGTTTGTACAGGACATTGGTGAGGCCTCTTCTGGAGTACTGTGTCCAATTTTGGTCTCCCTGTTATAGAAAGGATGTTATTAAGCTGGAGAGGGTTCAGAAGAGATTTACCAGGGTGTTGCCAGGGATGGACTGTTTAAGTTGTAAAAATAGGCTGGATAGACTGAGACTTTTTACACTGGAGCATAGAAGGTTGAGTGGGTGACCATATAGAATTTTGTAAAATAATGTGGGGTATAGATAAGGTGAATGACAGGTGTCTTTTCACTAGGGTGAAGGCTTTCAAATCTAGGTGCCATATTTTTAAGATGGCAGGAGAAAAATTAAAAAAAAAGACATGAGGGGCAATTATTCTTTATACAGACAGTGGTTTGAGTGTGGAATAAACTTCCAGAGAAAGTGGTGGATGTAAGTACAGTCATAACTTTTAAAAGGCATTTAGATAAGTACATCAATAAGAAATGTTTGGAGAGATGTGGGCCAAGCACAGGCAGATGGGCATAATTTAATTTGAAATTTTGATCAGCAAGGACTGGTTGGACCAAAAGGTTTGTTTCCATGCTAGGTGACTCTACGGCTGCATGTACAATGCATGGGTCTGCATGTAATGTTATTTCCTTTTAAAATCCCTCATATCAGTGGGTTTTGCAGACCCCTTCCTCTCAGGTCAAGAAATTATACCTCACCTACACTGAGTGTGGACATAATCACTTTACTTCATTACACACTTACATTTTCCAACACAATGAAAGGTGACGGTGAATTCTTCATTCAGTGGTTTCCAGTCTCCACCTCTACATGTTGCTGAGCTCCAAACATCTCGATCTGCTTCATGGTAGCTATTTCCATAAACCCCAATAGGTTCGCATGTCACCAGCTACCCATCCAATCTATCTAAATGAGTCTGCACCCACTCATCTTTACCTCTCCCAGCCTTTGGATTATGAGGTGAACGTGTTAGGTACGTTCATACACCATTCTTACCACCACTCCACCATGAAGCCAAGCTGTTCCTGACTGTCAACAAAACCCTCCCTCACATAATACCATCTTCCCATCCATGCTTTCCCACACTCTCCCCTGCATCTCTTCACAGTTGTCATATTTCTATCCATCCAGCCTACAAGCCCAAACTCCTAATCTGAAGAGTAGTTTGCCAAGTCTTCTTCCCATGATAGCAGACCATGATCTTTGTACTTCACCTTCTATTACATAGTTTATCCCATTTTCCTACCTCACCAATTCACTCTCTAGTAAGGTAAGGTGGCAGCGGTATTCTATCTGAGATCTCCAGATTCAGTTAGCTCCAATAAGCCACACATCCACGAACCCTCACTCTGATTACATCAATCCTGAAAGTGTAGCTTTGCAGTGTTACTTTTCAACTGGTTCTCATTTTTTCATGTGATAAAGCTATTTATACCAATCCATTGTAGCTCAGACATACATCATTTCACCAAGAGTTTCTGAAATTCTATTCTTTTTCTTACTGATAAACAGAAAACCTACCTTTTTATAGAGGGCTCATCTTGTTCTTTGACTGTTCAGGTGTTTAAATGTGTCTTGAAGCAACTCTTTCTTGACAGTTGTCCTTTCCATCTGCTTGCCACACTGCTTCTGGTTTTATAACTTGTTATAGCTCCCAGTCAAGGTTCACTGGTTCACATTGACCAGTATTTCTTGTCATCTAAGAAAAGTTTAATTTTCTCTCTTCATAATTGACACAAGCTCTTAAAACTCAATTCAAATATTTGTATAAACAATTACTGATTGCTCAAGAAATTACAATTCTTCTTTACTGTATTGCTTCTGTGTCCAAGGTTGTTGCAACATACACAATTGGATTAAAGCTAGTACCAAGTGAAACGTTAAATAGAAATGTTTAATTCATAACTGTATCCTAGTGTAGACCTAATGTAGAAAAATGGGTGCACATTAAACAGTAAAACAAAGTTAATGATTGTGATAGAATGAATGAATATTTGGTTCATCAGTGTCATACTTTCTGCAGATTATGTACCATCTACTTATAAAGGCCTTTTGGCCATCCACTTAATCTTTCAAAATCTGCAAAAAACTTAAAACTCCAAACAAAATCAAGCAAAACTCTACAACATTCATCCTCATCGCTCTAGCAGCAATGAAATTGTTCAGAAAACAAGTCCAATTTTTTGTTTGAAATTAATTCAAATATTTCAGTACTATGAGCAGCAACAACTTTCAAAATGCTACAGACTGTTAATTTTCACATTTTGTTTCATTAAGAACGGGTCGTCTACGTGATCTTACCTGACTGCTTCAGATTGTAAAACAAATTAGGATTTTTTTAAAAGGTCCATTACGCATAGTCTTTCTCTTCATTTTATTTGAACTAATGATTGTAATGTTATTTAAATTTTAGCTCATTTAAAGGATCATGTTATAGTCTATTAATTCATTGCATCACAAGCAAAAATATGTCAATGATTGAGTCTTTGACCTTAATATATCATTGGGGACAGTTGTAAAGGGGTTCATTGAATGAGAAAAAACAGGCCCCTGAGAAACGCACCCACTTTGGTAATTTTCATAACACCTATCATTCTCTAATGATTTACCCAAGGCTAGTCTAAGAACTCCATACACCCTCATTCCCTTATCAATAGTAAAGTAGAAAATGGCATTGATTGTAACTTGTACATAATGTTGATGATTATGACACACCAATATCCTTGACTTTAAAATAAAGCTGCATTGTGGATTCCCACAGCATTCCTGTAATTTATCAGGAGGCTTCCTGTATTTGTAGAGTTAAGTAGATCTCAGCAGTAAACACCTAATGTCACTCGATTTATAAATTGAACTTCAGGGACTGAATTTCAACAAAGCTGGGTAAGCTCTGGGGACCTTAAAAATGGTAAGGGGGGTAGGTCTCAATTTCGCCGTTCATGATCCCATTCTTGGTGCCACCAATTCTCACCGGTATGGATGTAGACTGAAGTTTGGTGATGCTTATTATCCTGGTATGCTGTGTTTCAAATGTGATTGTCTACTTTAGAGATATAGACAAATTTTCCTGCAATTTTGGCAAATTTTCAGGGATTTGTGTTCATGGCCCTTCAAGGGCGTTATGAAACATTGGATGAGAAAACTTTTTGAAAAGTAAGTTCAAAAAACTTTATCTCACCCATTGCCAACCTGTTGCCCTCCACATACCCCCTTCTCAACCTTCGATGGCTCCTGATACACTCCATGCCAACATATGGCAGTTTAATGTTCATTCATCCAGAAGATAATCTGTATAGAACCTTACTGTGACAATAGTATACAAAATATGGAAAAGCTTTCAAAAAATAACATAAATTAATAACTCACTACATCTTAAAAAAAACTTCTTTCACTGCAGATCTGTAGAAGTGTCTATCATTGAGACCTTTAAAAAGATTCAATATCAGAAACTATAAGCACTTGTCACCTCTTGAGCTTGTGCAAAAACTTTGTGCAATTGACAGAATAGATCAAACGTGAGCTGTCAAAGAAGCAATGGGCAGGATTTCCTCCTCTGAAATGAGAAGATTAGGAAAATATAGAGAGATTGAAAATATCAGAATTGTGTGATTGAGAAAAAGTATTTGTTTTTGCCTTCAAGTTGTAAATGGCAATTTCAGAATCATGTCTTGAGCGTGATTGCTTTACTTTTCTGCATTTGCATTTAATTAAATTACCAATTAACTTTATTTATATGCAGCATCCAATTCTCCTCTCCTTCCCTAAGAAACCAGATGGCACAAATTCTTGATATACAAGTCAGAGTGGGTACCAGGCAACTTCAGCTCACCAAATGCTTGTACCAGTCTTCATCCAGCCACAATGGCCCTGCATTCTCTATGGCTGTCATCATCCTTGATCTTTCATTCTTACAAACCATCAGTTTCACCATATCACAGTGCTTGCCTTTGGACCAACTCACATTCCATTTCAGCACTTCAATACTTTACTTCAGAACTCAGGAACAACTATGACTTGCAGTCTTTACCAGGTCCTTGCCCAGAGGAAGACTCATATATCTCATGAATCTTTACAGAATGCATCATATGACTCAGCCTGCTTTCTTAGCAGTTATTTACTTTCCACTTAGTTGTTGACTGTCAGACTTGGACTACTTCACATTTCTGTCTTAACTCACATTCACTGCCTTCATCAATGGCTTAGAGGGTTCGTCTTCTGTGCATGTCACCCTGTTAGTGCACAGGGTCTTCAGGGCTCAGTTACAAACTGACAGTCTCAGTGACTTGCATTCTTTATTAGAGAAGAGGGACAGGCAGGCAATTGGTAATGATGGAGACCACTAAACAGTCAATGTGATTTGAAAAAGCATAGCCAGTCAGGCAGCATCCGAGGAGAAGGAGAGTCGACATTTCAAGCACAAGCTCTTCATCAGGAATTTTTTTAAAAAGACTCCTTCTAAAACATAAATTCATTTGGGCCTGGGAGAAAGATAATCCTGTGGGAAGAGTCCCTTTCTAAATTAACATTGTTGCAACTCATCAAAGTGACAAGTGAATAAGGAAAGGGAGCCAGTTCTTGCTCCTCACCCAGAAATTTAACAGTTTGGGGTATCCCATCTTGAACCAAAATGAATTAGGAATGATCATAACATCCTTCAACATTTGACAGCAATTTTCAAAGCCAACTCACTGCATGTGATTTAAGCAACTGGCCACTTGTGAAACAAAAAGTAAGCAGTCTTAAGCAAAGTGAAGGGAAATTATAGTCGTTAAGGGGTTCTGCCAGAGTCAGTCAAGGGCCTTGTCTGATAACACTATGGAGGGTTGGGCACAGTCAGTCAGCCACTTGATTCTACCAAAATCTGGGATCTGTGTCCTTGTACTCCGGGGTTTATGCCAGAGTTAGTCCTGCAATTCAAGCAGAATCAGTCTGGAGATTACAGGTAGGTCAGTCAAGATGCTGTGGAGTCACCGATCAAGGGAGATCATGATCAGTTAGAGTTGTCCTGCCAAATCAATGCAGGGGAAGGTTTCAGTTAGTCTCAGGCATTTGGTCAGTAGTAGTCCTGCCACTTTTTAGACAACAATCCTTGAAGTCCTGGGAGAAGTGTGCATCTCCAGACTAGCAATGGGCTTCATTGTATGGATCACCAGGGAATGATGATAGTGAATAAAAGGTAATTGTAGATAGCAGAATGGAGGTTTACCATGAATGGAAGTGGACTGGATGTAGAGTGGGGGATGAATTCAATCAGGACACAATAACTTGGCCACTAAATGGGGAGGGTATAGGGCAACAAGGGCATGAGCATTTCCAAAGTTAGAGGCCCTAGGATTACCAGAGGGCAACTGTAAATATCAAAAAGGGATCAGCAGAAATGTGGGAGGCTGAAAGCTTGTAGGGGCCACAGGGACAGCAACACAAAAGGAATCTGAAGGATTTGAGGAAATTTCTGTGTCATAGGAAGAGTCTGCCAGTCACTCACAATGAAATGAAGTTGGGATCCTTGCCACATAAGAACAAAAGTCAATAACTGACCAAAATGGCTAACATCCATTTAAAGTAGGCAAAGCAAGTTACTGATTTTGCTTCAGGGCAGAATAAAACTTCTGGAATTCGACACCCAACTGGGGACAACTGCAGTGATCATGCCTCCACTAATTTACTAATGGCATTAGCGAGCTTCAATTTTCATTTTATCAATATCATACGATCATGATCTTATACAGTGCTCACAATTGCTTCCTTGTCATGTCAGCTGAGCAAACGTAATCAGATAAAAGCTCTAAGCTGGCACTTGGTGACTTCATTTCAGAAATACATTGCTTAGCTAGTACTGGAATGCTTTACAACTGCCACATTTACATACTGAACTGTAAGTAGGAAGGAAGTGGTCTGTGATATGGATTGGAGCCTTTTTGTGGGGAATGGGAGGTGGAGTTGCTAAAGTGGTTACCTGCAGAATTCTACTGCTCCAGTTTAGCATTAAAACCTGTGTTGTGCAACGTATATTTGGATAAGCTCTCATACCTTAAAGGTCTTTACTGAGGTATGTCAGATACTTCCTTGGGAAGACTTCATGTGATAAAGCCTCAATCTTTACTAGAGTTGGACCTGCACTCAGAGGATTGGGTTGCAATCCCATCCAGATGATCACTAAAGTCATAACTGCCTTGAATTTATATGCCACCATTTCTTCAAAAGGAACAATGAAACATTTCCTGACCTAAGACCAGTTTATGCATCTTGAATGGAAATGATGCCTTTTTCTCCAGATCACAGCACTTCAGGTCTTCCACGTGTGATGAGGAGAGTCAAACAGTTTGGGCAGTGGGATTCTCCATCAATGTTACTGTCCCCCTAAGAATTGGGCATGAGTTTCCTGTTGTCAATCTGCAGAGTTTGGCAAGTAAGCATGGGCGGGTATTCCCAGGTTTTTTTTTCTAACAATATGTAAATAGCCCAATGAGGTAAAGGGTCATCCAACACCAGGATTGGAGAATGAGCCCAACTAGGTGATCAAAGTTTCAGTGGAAAAGCATTTCAGGAACAATGACCATAATTCTGTAAGTTTTAAACTACTAAAGGATAAGGACAAGAGTAGTCCTCGAGTGAAATACAGGAAGGGTAACTACTATAATATTAGGCAGAAATGGGGTAATGTAGATTTGGGGCAGTTGTTTGAGGGTAAATCAACGTCTGACATGTTAGGGTTCTTTAAAGGCCAGCTGATTCGAGTTCAAGACTGGAACGTTTCTGAGAAAATGAAGCATAAGGATGGTAAAATTTGCGAGCCTTATGACAGGAGAAATTAAGATCTTAGTCAACAAAAAAAAAGGCATACATAAGATTTAGGAAACTGTGAGACAGAGCCTTCAAAGAATACAAAGATAGCAAAGAACTCAGACAAGGAATTATGAGTGTTAAAAGGGGCCAGGAAATGTTTTTGCAAACTGGTTTAAGGAAAATACCATATATAAGGAGCAATAGAGTAATTAGGGAAAGGATAGGTCCACTCAAGGAATGATGATGGAATTTATGCATGGAACTGGAGGAAGTGGGTGAGATCTTAAACAAAACCTTTGCATCATAATTCTCCAATGAGAATTGGAGAATATGGTGGGTGGTGGGTTTTGAGAGGGATATGTTGACATTCTAGGGCATACCAATATAAGAAAGGAGGAAATGTGACTTGTTTTGAAAAGTATTAAGGTAGACAAATCCCGAGGACCTGATGGGACCTATCTCAGAATGCAGAGAATCATAGAATCCCAAAAGTGTGGAAGCAGGCTAGTTGGCCCATTGTGTTTACACTGACCTTCCAAATAGCATCCCACCCAGACCCCACTCCCACTGCGGTATAAATGTCAATTACGAGGGCACATAGGTTTAAGATAAAGGGAGGAAGTTTAAAGAAGATGCAAGAGGCGGGTTTTTTAGACAGAGGGTGGTAAGTGCCTGGAATGTGCTGCCAGAGGAAATGGTGGGAGTAGATACAATAGTAATGTTTAAGACACATGTTGACAGATATATGAATAAGCAAAGACTTGAGGGAATGGACAGCATAGAAGTAAAAGATTTTCTGTTTAGAAAGCATCATGTGTTAGTGCAGTCTTGGTTGGCTGAAGGGCTTGTTTCTATATTATTCTTTGTTCTTTGTTCTTTGTTCTATGCTCCTCGACACATTTCTCTATGGTTCATTATAGCCTCTATACTAATCTAATGATAATTAATAATAACCTATGTAGCCCCACTCACCACCTTTAACCTTGTACGTGCCATATCAACTTATTTAATACCAACCATGGGCAGACCTCAAGATCCATGAAGAGATCAGATTTTTTTTAATTCAACAAAATTGAGTTCCCAGACATTGAAAAACACTGTTTGGGAGCCTGTTCATTTGGAAATGTTGAGCCGCTGCAAATTTTACATGTTTTTTGTAGTTAAACCATGAGCCCTCCTCAAGATTTTTTTGTTAACAATCTCAAAGATCTGCTGTGGAGAATTATGTTCATACAAATGTTGAAGTGTTGAAGAGATAGGCACAGGAAGGAATGGACTTGTGGATGGCCCTACCAAATCTGTGCAGGGTGATCAGAGGGAGATAGCCATTTTGAGACCTCATTATGTCAGACAGGCAGGAGAAGGAAACACACGTTCTAATGTGTACCCTTCATAAAGATACCTCTCTCTCTCATAAGGTCCACAACTCTGCCCTTTACAATCAATAGCCAAAATGTAGCAAGATAACATTTACAATCCCAGTCTTCATCTGGAAGGTTTCTTCTCTCACAGCCTTATATGCAATAAATGTATGGCTGAACTTTACCAAAAACTGATTCAGTGTCATTTCTGTGTATTTCCTGGGAGAGTGGGGTGGGGGTGGGGGTTCTCTTCACCCCCCTGAGGAAGGTTTTTTCATACTATCCTCATTGCCTCAGCGGCATGCCCCTATCGTGCCCCACTCATTGTATCCTTCCATTTGTCATAGATGGAAGCATTGGCCACTTCTGAGATCTCCTGGGAATCCTTGTGTTGATCCCATCTTTAAAGGATGGCTGTGGAGTGGTAAAATACTGGCAGTCCAGGGCAGTCCTGCCTATTCCCTGTCAATTGTCCCAGACATGTACGACAGAGGGAAATTGGTAACTCCAGCTTGCTAATAAACACTTGAAGGTCCTGGTGAAAAGGGGAAGTGCATGTGCAGTCCATAGAACAAGCTCTGAGATGCTGGTGACTAATGGAGCACTGGAGAAGCACCTGATGACCTGGAATTGCCAGGCTACTTTTCTACCTTCCGTGTCTGGAATTGTCACTATCTAGTTTATATCCAATGGGTGGGAATATTATGATGAGGATATTAATGCTTATAAATGCATGTAAGTAGGCCTCTTACAACTCACTAGTGGGAATCTGATCTCCTTTTTCAGCATATTGTTGCAAAATGGATTTTTTTTTTGTTTTTGACATCAGAAAGCTCCTCCACTTTCAATCACATGTGATTCTCCTAATTTTCTTAGCAAGACCCGCATTGATCAGGGGCTGGGAAGATTCTACTCACAGTAAAATTCTCCTGTTTAATGCATGTAACTGTTAAGTGTCCACTCTGGCCTGTATGTGTGGTCTTAGGGTTGAGTGTCTCAGTCGATTGGCATGTCCCTGAGAGGTAGAGAAATGACAATATAGAAATATGACAAGGGTGATCGTCAGGATTGTTTCCTTGCTACAGTGTCATATTACTAGTGACAGGAAACCTTTGGTGATGTGGTCGTCCACTTGTCAATCAATTAAGCAATCTAAGTGGAAAATTAATAGCTAAACCCATAGGCATTCACTCTGCACCAGGAGTGCATACCAAGCAGCACCTTCCAAGGTGTCTTCCAATTTAAGCACTCCATGTACTCGATGGTTCATTAAGGCCTTGCCACCCCTTAATCCTCACTCCTCCAGGGCAAATGCACCACTGGGTGCTCTGTGACAACCCTACACTCCCCTCAATGCCACGATTTGCCCACCTGTAGCTTTCCTGATAGACCTATCTGCTCTGAGTGGAAGCAGTGGCACTGTTGAGCTACCAGTCCTCTAGGCTGATCCATGGAGACAAAATGCCACCCTCCAATTCCACTGCCCCCTGGAAAAAGATGACCTTCTGCCTTTGGACCCTGTGGTAGGATTTCAATACCCTCTTCATAAAATTAAGCCATTGCCTGTTACTATAGCTCATATTATCTTAAGAAATTTCACCTTTTATATTGTTTTTAAAAGAAAACAGAACCCAGAACAGCTGGTTGGTGACAGATGATGGACCTTCAAACCTGAGAACTTTCATTTCCTTTGGGAGAAAGCTTTACATATCTTGGGGAGGGACTATCAAAGTTATTGGAAACAGGATGTAGGAGTATATGTTCCAATAGAGGATTCATCTAGACATTTTGAATTTGAATTTGGAAACCCCAAAAGAGTCATTTTTTAGAATATACCAAGAGATTCTAATGGCATAAGAATAAATTCCCAAAAAGCTCTTTATAACCATTAAAATTGACATAAGTGAGATAAACTAGCTTTAAAGAAAATAGTACTTTCATTTCCATTATATATTTTTTCAGACTACACTTGCAAAGTATTATTTTTCAGTTAAATGTTTATCTTAGCCCAATTAAAGCAAAAAAACACTGCTTTGTATTAAGGGTGACTTTATTAGCTGTAATTTTAGGGATATATTAATTTATGTTCATTTTATTATTTACACAATTATATTTGTATTCTTACATAATCGTTCTTTTTAACAAATCACTTATAGCTGTATGTTGAACATTAAGCATATGTCATTCAGTAGTATGATCTCATTTACCTTCGTACACCAGACCAATCGTGTTTATCTACATTTAGTACAAATAAATGAATACGTTCAATTTTCACTTTAATTATCATGCTAGTCACAGTCACACTTTGATTTCATTGTTTCTTCACACTTTAAAATAATTCCTTTGCTGAGGACCGTAATGCTATTGGGTGGGTCTAATCAGTTGATAATCAATTTGTTATTACTGCATGTAATTATCTTTTCTGTAAAATGAATGCAGCTAACCAGAGTAATAAAACTGTCTGCCCCGTTTCCAACCACAGCCAATGAAAGTCTTTTCCTTAGAGAAAAGCAAGAGATTGACACAGACTGCTGCTACAGAGCCAAGAGGCATTTTTTCTCAATAATGCTGCTATCCAAAATACAGTAAAGGATGAGTAACCTTGACACAATGTGAAACAGATGTTATACTTTTGTTACTGTGATACATTTAGCATTCTCAATTTTTTTAAATTAATGGCTCAATCATTCTGATATTTTCATACGTACAATAATGTTTGTTAACAAATGCAAATTGAATAAGTATACAACAAAGCATAAATGACTAGCAATTTTTGGTGCATAAAAATTAAATATCATTATCCATATAAAACTGGAATTATTGTTTGCTTTACTCAAAATAAGCAGCTATCGACATACATTTTCTTTCACTCTTACCTTACATGATTATACACCCATCCATAATGGTCATACATATGAAAAGAAAATTACTCAATAGTGAATCATCACATATTGGAATAAATATTTTCTCTATATTATTAGGAAAGAAAATCTAATTTCTAAGGAATGTCCCATACCTTCAGTATTTTTGTCGCTACCATTAATTTGTCTTTTTACCTAGCATTGTTGATGTGATTATGACCAGGGGATCTATAACATGATGGCCTAAAAACTAAATCTTTAAAAATAAATAACAAATCTTATATTGTGAAAACATTGGGAAATTTTTGGAAGGAGTTTAGAGCTGTAATTCAATTCGTTAAATGCTTTAATTTTATTCTCCTATTTTAATCCCAAGCTGAACAAATTGATTGAATAATTGTATTGTGACATTGCTAGATATATATCACGCAATGAAAATTATATGAAGTGTATAAAATTTCGTACATCGTATCTATATAGGTGTGATCTCATTTACAAATGGAAAGTATTATTACCAGCAACAAAAATGTCTTTAAATTATTGCATAACATGCACATTTCATATTATATCCAAAATGAATAAATATTCGGCCTCTGGCAGATGAATTACTTACAGGAAAATATACACCAGATGTTACTTCCTTCATTTTTTATGTGTAAAAATGAAAGCCACATATAATCTATTAGTAATTTTTTAATGAAATTGCACAGCCTCTGACTAAAGCAACCAGTAAAAGCACTGCACAATAAATTTCAATTATCCTTATCAGGCACCAGTGGAATGAGCATGTGAAAAATGTCCATCACAAAGCTTGGAATGTACCTCCTTTCTGACTCAGCACTTGAATATGATTCACCCTACAACCCCAGGAGATTACAAGCATAGTCTAATAGCTTTCTCCGCAGATACCATTTAAAATATGCGCAGCTTGACTTGTAGTCAAATGAAATATTCTGGAGTATGGTACCATGCATCTGGCTTCTACTAAAGACACAGCATTACAATGAAAATGTTGCCATCTTGTGGTTATATTGTAGACATTCAATTCTTCAATTATGATGCATGAAGTTGCTTAGCTTAGTTACCTGAAATGGCTGGATTGCAAAGCAGAGTAAGTGCAACAGTGGGTTCCAATTCCTACACTGGCTAGGATTAGCATGAAGAACTCTCCTTCCCAACCTCTTCCCTTGCCTGAGGTGTGGTGACCTTCAGGTTAACCCATCATCAGTTGTCTCTCTAATGAGACAGCAGTTCTATGGTGCAGTAAGACTGTAGCAACCCAACATTTACAGAACTGAGATTTATTCTCTCAGCCACATCAGACAATTGCTTAATGTTTTCACGTGACATTCTATTGTCTGTAACTTTATCCAATGCACTATATGTTATGAACTGTCCTTCCAGCAATAGCCTTAGGGTATTATGTTGCTGATGATCTGTTGAACTTTAGTTAATGCCCATCTAAAAGATTCAGTAAAAAAATCTACACTTGTAACAAAACACCCCAAGAAATGAAAATATAATTATGCATCACTTGTAATAAAAGAGTATGAGTCAGCTCAAATTTATTTCCAAACCGTAACATGTCAAAACTCTGAGGTCACATTATTGCAGTTTGGAGTGCATTTGTATGTGGTATTTGTACAAATGAATGCACCAAATGATTTATGACTCTTTTTCTAAAATAACACTTAAATGTTGGCTGTATTTCATATCAATAGCAGCTTGATTTTTTTTTACAAGTTGGAGATTCTTGAAATACAGGAAAGTTGACAAATGAGGAACAATCTGTCAAATTCATCCTTTTTTTGATTGCTTTAGATTATACCTTTCTTTATCAATTTCATTCTTTTTCATAAATAATTCTAATTAGTTATTTATATCAATTCATAATATTGGCTTAATTAAGCTTCAATGGCAATTATTCTTTATTACTACTACACTCAAAATGAAGTAGTTCCATCTTGCTTTCCTATCTATTCCTCCATCTATCTTTCCCGCTATTTAAATGAAGACTTTCACTTTTTAAGTTCATGCCAGTGCAAGTAACTTGAGTTAAATTTCTTTGAGGTGAGAAGCTCAATCTATACCTCATTCAGAAGTACAGCACACATGAGGGAAAAGAAGTTGGAACGGACAGGGTGTTGGAGGAATTCAGGTGCATCAGATTTCAAATTTGTATTCTGTCGATTCCTGAGGGAGACAGGACAGGGAGAACCCTTGTCTATCTCAATGTATATGGCCGTACTGACTATAAAGGATCACTAATACTGGCACACAGAGTTTCAGCGTTACAGTCAGGATTTTATCGGTCCCCATAGTCATTACTGTGTCCAATAATCTCAGTCAATTTTTAACATCACATGGAATAAATTAAATTGGCTAGCTTCTGACATCTATGCTGGTGGGGACCAAATGAGATGGAGTGGGATTATATTGTTGCTGGGACTCTCAATGTATTTGCTGTTAAGTCATCTTCCCATTTTATAAGAATTGCAGAGCTCCCCCTGTGAATACAACAAATCATTTTCTCTGTATAAAATAATTAATGCAATAAATCGCATTTATTATTTTTGTTTTTACATACTTATAACAGAGCTTTTTGCTGTTTGCAGGGAACAAAACAATGCTCAAGTGAATAGGGATAAATCTTCTTGTGAGGGATGTAACGGCACATTGCAGCTGTGAGCCTTCTTGTCTGTGTGAGCCATCATGCCTAGTCATTGGCTATCATCTGAACAGAATGTCTTGATGCTCTAGTGTGGGTTTTAAAATTGATTGGAGAGAAAGATAGGGGAGATGGAATGGCAGAGCAGATGACTGTCATCTGGTTACTTTTGGCAGATCCCTTGATCCATTCCAACTGATCCACAGACAGAGGGCCTATATTTTGCTTTTCAAGCTGTCTATGTTATTTACACTTAGCCACACCATAGATGAGACAAGTAATGGTCATGAAAGCACTCCTTTTTGATAGCTGCATAATTGTTAACCACTATTCTTATCTGGATATGGTAAGCTTACAGAGTTTGCATTTGCTTTTGAGGCCACATAATTCTGCTGTGGCCTGCTGCATCAGCATCCAACATACAAATGGTCATCATGTTCTAATTTCAGGAAATGATCATCCAAATCTTCAAAGGAGCAGCAATCCCATCAGATCATCTCAGGGACTGGAAAAGGATAATCAAAAGGGAGACATGCTACATGTTCTATTTACAGCAGTCACCCTCATATTCTAGTTAGGTTCATTTACTGGAGGTCAGAGTAGAAAAGTGTGGAGCTGGAAAAGCACAGCAGTTCAGGCAGTATCTGAGGTG
Organism: Hemiscyllium ocellatum; assembly: GCF_020745735.1. Taxonomy (NCBI): domain Eukaryota; kingdom Metazoa; phylum Chordata; class Chondrichthyes; order Orectolobiformes; family Hemiscylliidae; genus Hemiscyllium; species Hemiscyllium ocellatum. Next base: position 44,201,795 of record NC_083407.1, on the reverse strand, counting down.
CAGGACAGTCAACGTTTTGGGAGTAAGCCCTTCATCAGGAATGTGGAGGGGATGGAAGGGGACTGGGAGATATATAAGAAGGGTGTGGGGCTGGGAGAAATGTAGCTTGAAAGGCAATGGATAGATGCAGATGGAGGGGGGGTGATGGTGATAGGTCAGAGCAGAGAGTGGAGCAGATAGGTGGAAAGGAAGTTGAACAGGTGGGACAGATCAAGAGGGCAGTGCCAAATTGGAGGCTTGGATCTGGGATGAGGTGGGGATAGGGGAAATGAGGAAATTGGTAAAATCAATGTTGATGCCATGTGGTTGGAGGGTCCCTAGGTGGAAGATGAGGTGTTCTTCCTCCAGGCACGGGTGGTTTGGATTTGGCAGTGGAGGAGACCCAGGACATGCTTAGTGGAGTGGGAGGGGGAGTTGAAGTGGTTGGCCACAGGGTGATGGAACTGTTTGGTGTGTGTGTCCCAGAACATTTCAGAGAACATCTCTTAGACACATGCACTAAGCAACCCCACCTTCCTGTGACCAACCGCTTCAACTCCCCCTCCCACTTTGCTAAGAACATTCAAATCATGGGCCTCCCCCAACCTCATGGCATCAACATTGATTTCACCAGTTTCCTTATCTCCTGTCCCTCCCACCTCATCCCAGATCCAACCCTCCAACTCGGCATCAAACTGTTGAACTGTCCCACCTGTCCATCTTCCTTCCTACCTATCCACTCCACCCTCCGCTCTGACCTATCACTATCAAACCCCCCCCCCACATCGACCTATCACCTTCCAAGCTACCTTCTCCCCAGCCCCAAGCTGCCTACTATTTATATCCCAAGCCCCTTTCCCTCCCTACATTCCTGATGAAGTGTTTATGCCTGAAACATCAGCTGTCCTGTTCCTTGGATGCTGCATGACCTGCTGTGCTTTTCCAGCTGCAGACGTTTTGACCATAATAAATATGTAGATGTGTAAATGGATACATTGTGTAAGGTAGGGGAATGAGATAAAAGGGTACAAGGCTAGGGTGTCAGCTTGGGAAAGTGGTAGTTGGTTAGGGTAGCAGTTAGGTGAGTAAGGTGAGTATTCAAATTGGGGGGAATGGGGGTGAGGGTGGAGTCAGGGATCAGGATTGAATTGGTGTTTCTGGGGAGGGGGGTTTGGTAGGGATGAGGGGGTGAGAGGGGAGGAGGGTGGTTGTCTTCAGGTCCAGAGAGGAGTTGGTTAGCTGAATTGGGTCTCAGAAGTCAAGGGGAGGTGGGAGTTCGGGATGGGTCAAAGGGTCAGAATTGGAGCATGGATTGGGGGGCTCAGTAGGAAATTAGGGTTTCAGGGCAGAGAGGCAAAGAAGTCATTGAGGCTCCCAAAGAGAATGGAAATTACCCAACAGAAGGTTAAACCTCCAGGACAATTTCCATGGAGTCAGCGTATTGAGACATCCACGGAGTTATGATGCAAAACTCTGAGTTGCGACTTGGCATTCTGCAAGGATCCCTCAAACAAATCAAATTGAATTTGAATTTGCTTTGGATTTTCTTTCTTGTCTTAAAGGGTTAATCTATTTAAAAGCATTTCCCTTGCAGCGGCAGAATAATACATTGTATATGATATAATAATCCTGTTACTAAAAAAAGCAAGTCATTCAATTTACCATAGGTAACTGTGCTGGCAATTCTGTAGCAACCATTGTGTTTGAACAAAAGATATTTTGAGACACCTAATCAATGCAGTAAAGGTGCACATTATCATCTTTTTGTTTCATGCACAAGGCACAGGTATGTGTGTCTATTTAGGCTAATAATTCAGACCGTTATTTATAACTTATAATGAGATCTTGTCCATTTTGTTTAATATGTATTGACTGTTGTAGGATTTCCTTCTGAGATAGAAATGTAGTTCCAAGATTAATACAGTCAAAGGTATCACAGACTCCATGCTATGTGTCAGATTGCCTTTTTTATTGCAATATATTTTGTAGCTCACTGAAGCTTTGAAATCACGAGACCTGTTCAGTGTAATTTTGAAACTCAAATGTAGTCTGTAATAAGACTGATAGTCAAACATCCCTGCTCCTAGCCTTAGTTTATCATAAAATTAGATGGTGTACAATATTGTCTGCTTTGAGATAAGCCATCCGTGTAATGCTATGAATTGTCTTATCTAAAAAAGGATAACAGATTTATTTATGTTATCTACCTTTATGCTGCTCTCTCAACTGAATTTAGTGTTTTAGTAAGTTCAACAAATATTGTTTTCAAACTGCTTGCTGTTATGCATTTTTTGATTTATTTATTGCCTTTTAATACTTGTTTGTATTGCTACTGCTCTATGTGTCTAAAAAGAATAGTTTACATATACAGAAGGTATGCCCCAGGTTCTTTAAGTCACTAACTGTAACCTCCAGTTCAGTGACACAGTGAGCATAGCAGCTAATAGCGAGATGTGTGAGTGGACATGTACCCCATTCATCATTCTGTTTAGGCCAATATAAGGGTCTTTTTATCAGCACTATTTGTACCAATGTCATTACCCTTGGTATAAATCTTCTGTCAAAAGCTCTGGTAGAGGCAATGTTGTTGTCCTATTAGTGGCTGTGATCTGAAATAATCACAAACTGACCTCTGGATGTCTGTAATTAACTTTTGGCCTGATGCATACAGTCACAAAGTCAAATGATGTATCTCTGCATGTGCATTCTCTACAGGGGTTTTACTTATTATGTGAAATTTTCTTAATGAAATACAAATAATGTATCAGTTATCTATCCATTTTTTAAACATAGCATAAGTGGCCTCATCTTGTTGTCTACTTAAATCGAAAAAGAGACAAAAAGTTAGCTTTAATGTACTTTTAGCAGTTAAATCTGGAATTCAGTGTGAATGAAAATTATTTACAATTTGTGAATAAAAGACTTGTATTTATACAATTCAACTAAACTAATGTATTATTGCTTAATTTTATCATAATAGCACATTAATTATTATTAGCCTCTGAGTTGAATTTCTGCAGGAATTTGTTCATTCATCTAGTGTGCATTTGGCAGAAGAAATCTAGAAGCCCTAGAAACAATGCAATGACCTTTATTTGTGTCAAATGGCATTGTCACATATCTAGTCTGAGAATCAAACTGACAAAATCATTATTTGCTTATTATTCCATTATCAAAGGTTATTTGTAATATGTCTCAATGGATCTTACTTCTACACATAAACTTTTTTTTTGTTGCTCTGTGGTGCAAATCCAGCATAGCTGATAGTTCTACCTTCATCTTTGACAGGTTTAGTAACGTAACTGAACAACTGCTGTTTTGTGGTTACGTGCCTGCCAGTATTGAGGGACCAAAGGATAGGAGACAGCATAGAAATTAACTGAGAAATGTGAGTAATAGGTTCATTTATTCCATAACCCAAGGGAATCCTCAAAGTATTACCAAGCCTGGTTAGTTCTGCACTAAATCCCTCGTTGGCCAAGAAATACTCCCATATCCAGCTGCCCAAAATAACAGTTTAGTGAAAGTTCAGAAGCTCTGTAATTTGGTGCAGTGGTGTGGACGTTGGGCTACTGGACCAGTAAACATATAGCTTGCACTATTAAGCCAGCAGAATGTGAGTTCAGATGTTGCTATGGCAGTGTGAGATTTTGAATTCAGTTAAATAAAAACTTGAACAAACACAAAAGTGGGATGCCACAGCTACTGGAAATGTGAAACGAGAAGAAAAAGTGCTGTAAGTACTCAACAGCATCTGTGGAGATGGAAAGAAAATTAACATTAAAGGCTGGTGATCTAAATAAAAATAAACGTGACCGTAAATCTATTTGTAAAATCACAACTAATTAATTAACATGCTTAAGAAAGCTACCTGGTTTCCACCAAACTGTTGTAAAGAATGACAAGAACTTACAATGACTCAAGCAGAGAATCCACCATCATCTTCGCAGGTCAGCTAGGATGGATAAGATCTATCTGTATTGCTCACGATAGGTAAAAACAATGACTGCAGATGCTGGTAACCAGAGTCTAGATTAGAGTGGTGCTGGAAAAGCACAGCAGTTCAGGCAGCATCCGAGGAGCAGCAAAATCGACGTTTCGGGCAAAAGCCCTTCATCAGGAATATAGGCAGAGAGCCTGATGGGTGGAGACATAAGTGAAAGGAGGGTGGGGGTGGGGAGAAAGTAGCATAGAGTACAATAGGTGAGTGGGGGAGGGGATGAAGGTGATAGGTCGGGGGGGGGGGGGTGAGGGTGGAGTGGATAGGTGGAAAAGAAGATAGGCAGGACATGGTTGAAGACCTTCAGGGCAGAGGGGATGTCCATATCATGAAAATTAATTAAATATGCAAATACCCTCCAATTCATACTTTATTACGTGGATAACAGATTTTTAAAAAAAGACATAGTAAACAGAACTTTCTTCTTTAAAATAAATTGCTAGCAATTTTTACGATAACCTCGCATGTAAAGTTATCCTTGGTTCCAAACAGTGTAATTGATTTGCTCTGTTCACCCCTCAGATCAGGTTTTAATGATGCGACAGTTACATTTCTCCAGAGCCCTTCTATCGGGGCTAATTTAATAATCATATCTATTCGAAAAAAAGTCAAATCTCTGAATTTGGTAGAGGTATTTAATCCATAAAACACGTATAAAATAGATTACTGTTGGTAGTTGGTTTCATTTTCCTTCTTCTTTGTTTCATTGACTTTGGTTTACCACTCGCGCTTTTGAATAAACAGTCTGAACTGAAAAGCTAGTTCTACTTGTATACTTTTAAACCATGAAAGTGACCTGGAATGATCAGCTCTGATCATTACTCTTTCTTACAGTTAGCTTTCCTGCATACACAACAACACAGTTAAGAACAGGAATTCAACACAAACTTGCATCTTATTCTTAATACACAGAATAAGATTCACTACCATTTGCTGAGCCACTGTTCTCTGCTACAAAATAATCTTTGTAGTTAAATAAGCATTGAATTATGCTATGTTCCTCTAACTATAGTCTTTCACCTTTAGGTGAAACAGAAATGGCTACATTTTTCATTGCACAATGAGAGTTTAGCAATGCTTTGTTACATAAAATAATAACAAATTTAACAAGCTGAATGATCAATTTACTATCGGGCACGCAATATCACATTATTAGCTATCTATTAAAAATCATAAATCACAATTTTAAAAGACAAACTGCAACTGCATTAGAGAACTTATAGATTATTTTAATCACAATTTTACTGGATGATATAAAAAAAGTCATTTTCTTTTTGTTGGTAGTCTAGGTTGTGATAAAACAAGCAAAAATTCTAAACTTTGTAAGTTCCTCTACTTGAAAAACAGATATTATCAAATGTATTTTTTTTGCTGTAGGCAAAAGGCTTATGTCTTAATGGCTATAAGGTCCCACACAATGCATCACTGGCATACGTACGCACAACAGAAGTTCCACTTGTATGTCATGCAACATCAATATTTTCCATTACACTTTTTTCTTTAAAAGATTAATCATAGCCCATATGCAAAATCTGATGGATTGGGAAAAAAAATTATTGCACATCCATGTCAAACTGCCTGAGTGATATATGGAACTCTAATGAAGCCTTACAGGTTCCATTACCTTTACAGGCATTCACTAGACTGGCTGCATATTCTGTCAGTGCTAATCAGGTTCCATCTTTTTAAAGTGAGATGCAGTTATCAATGAGGTGAGTTCTAATATTCAGATTAGAACAGATGATAAATCATTTCTACATAATTAGTGTACAGCAAGGTTACAGCTGACGTGAATTTTTATCTTAATTATGGAATAAATTTGTTCCATTAATTTAATTTAGTTTGCATGAATGAGTAGATGCTTAACAAAGTTAATCTTACACCTGTCATCACTAGATTAGAGAGCTTCATTCTAAAAATGTGGAAGCAGACCCCTCATCACACAAGGTTCTTCCTGCTTAGTGCATTATAAATGGGTGGGAAATGGGAAGGTTTTACAATTTGCCTTGCCTACAAATCACTGCTTTAAACGTTATTTAATTTGTGGTGTGCTTAAAACCATCCCATAATGCATTATCGCTTTCATTATGGCTAAATATCTGAGCTTTGAAGTTGCAATTCAGTAATAGCATGATAATTCAAATATTGAACTAATGATACATCAAAACTGTATTTAACTAAATTTGTAGTCATGAGTGCTTTGCTGTCTCAATTCTGTATGTCATTATTTACCTCAGAAATCTGACATGACAAACTATGTCACATTTATTGCAGACAGCAGGAAAATACAATGAAAGTATGCAAATGTTTTGGATAAATTATATTTATAAAATCAGTTTAGCAAAAAAAAATTCAAGTGACAATTCAGTTAGTAGTTTCTCCTTTGTATTCACAATTCTTAGATTTATATTGTGATCATTGTAATACTGGCAATATTGTACTACATCTAAAGCTGCAATGAATTTCTGTTGAATGCCAAATTGACACACCAATGAGAGAAAGCTGTAAAATCACACATGATTGCATTCCATTAATTAAGTTACCTCACATTAAAATGTATCATTCAAATGTAATTGGCCAAATGATCAAGTACTGTAGTGGCTAACAAGACAGATCATGAAATGGTAGCCTAGAAATTCCATTGCCATTCCATAATCACTTCATCAGGATAAACTACATTTGCACAGGGGCACCATGCAGAAAACCTGATGCAGTTAGGTCAACGAATATCGCCTGAAAAGTTAAAGTTCCATGAGTCAATTACCTCGTGTCTGAAAACTCAATGAAGAAATTCCCAGCTAGTCTAGATTTAGAGGTTTCAGAGGGTCCTGGCTGATATAAGTTATCCAGTTAGAAGAATTACTCTTTACTCTTTATAAAATTATGAGGGGTATGGATAGGACAAATAGATAAGCTCTTTTCCCTGAAGTGGGGGAGTTCAGAATGAAAGGGCATAGGTTTAGGGTGAGAGGCGAAAGATACAAGAGACATAAGGTGCAACTTTTTCCCACTGAGGGTGATGTGTGTATGGAATGAGCTGATAGAGGAAGTGGTGAAGGTTGGTACAATTACAATATTTAAAAAGCATCTGGATGGGTATATGAATAAGAAGGGTTTAGAGTGATATGGGCCAAGTGCTGGCAAATGGAACTAGATTAGGTTAGGATATCTGGTCAGCATGGATGAGTTGGACTGAATGGTCTGGTTCTGTGCTGTACATCTCTATGACTCTATGACTTCTACTTAGGATACCATGACTCACCACTGACAATCTCCATAACCTCCTCAATGATTTCTGACAGTACTTTCACACTTGATAACTCTCCCCCAATATGCAGAACTATCGAAGCACTGAAGATAAGAACAGAAGTAGAGCATTCAGCCCTTCAACACTGCTCTAGCATTCAATATTATCATTGCTGATCATACAACTCAGTACTCTGTTCCTACTTTCTCCAATACTTTTTGACCCCTTTAGCCAGAAGAACCTTCTTGAAAACTTTAAATATTTTGGCCTTAACCACTTTCTGTGCATAGAATTTCCACAGGCTTGTCAATGCCTGAGTGAAGATATTTGTCCTCATCTCAGTCTGAAATGGTCTACCCTGTATCCTTAAACTATGGCCCTGGCTCTGAACTCCAGTCATTGGAAACCTCTTTCCTGCATCTATACTGTCTATCCTGTTAGAATTTTATAGGTTTCTATGAGATCCACATCCCATCCTTCTAAACTAGAGTGAATCCTGCCAACCCAGGAATCAGTCTGGGAAATCTTTGTTGTACCGCCTTCATAACCAAAACATCCTTCCTCAGATAACTGCACACAGTTCTCCAGGTGTCATCTCACCAAGGTCCTGTACAATTCCAGGAAGCCATTTCTCATATTTACATACCTGAAAGCGTAGCATCTCATTTGGTTTCTTCTTGGTCTGCTGCACCTGCATGCCTACTTTCAGTGTCCAGTGTACAAGGAAACCCATGTCTAGTCACTCCTTCCCCTTTCCTGATCTATCACCATTCAGATAATAATCTGCCTTACTGTTTTGGCCAGACCTGATCTTTCCCATTTGACGGACACCTCATCCCAACTCAACCCAACCAGCCCTGATAACCTTTCCCAAACCAATATGACTAGAACTGATAGCTTGCTCCTCACCCCTTAACCTATTCCAACAAATAATTTGATAACGACCCCTTCCCTCACATGGTATCCTATCACCTTGCCCTCTCACCCACCTTGCACCCTCCTTCTCACCCATCTGCGACCCTTTCCTGCACCCCCACCCACTCTCTGTCGAATGGATTGCCAACTATAAAGTGACTGTCATGAGTAAAATGTTCACTACTGTACATTGATTCTCCCACTCAGCCGATTCCTGAAGAAAGGCTTATGCCTGAAACGTCAATTCTCCTGCTTCTTGGATGTTGCCTGACCTGCTGCGCTTTTCCAGCAACACATTTTTCAGCTCTGATCTCCAGCATCTGCAGTCCTCACTTTCTCCTGATTCCCTTCATGCCAAGCAGGTAGAGTCAAAATTGTCCCTCTTACCAACCTTGACCTTGTATCCTTCCAATGTTTAATCCCAGAATAGTATTCCCAAAAACCACACATGATGCTGCCTTCCTGCTTTTCTAGCTGTTGATGAACACTGACAGAGAGATCTAAAGAGAAGTTGATAGAAATTTGCATTAATTATGAATATATACTTACATAGTAATTGTACAATTATTCATGCCATTTGCTGAGATAAATAAATGACAGGTGTTTACTGTGTTAGAAGTTCAATTTCTAACTCTGTGTGTGTGTGTGTGTGTGTGTGTCTCCACCCAGTATGCAACATTTAAGAGGGGGTGTGGTCACAGCCTAATGATGTAATTGTTGGACTGTTAATCTGCAACCCAGATAACATTCTGGGGAACTGAGTCATAGAGTCATAGAGATGTACAGCATGGAAACAGACCCTTCAGTCCAACCCATCCATGGCGACTAAATAGCCCAACCCAATCTACCCCCACCTGCCAGCACTTGGCCCATATCCCTCCAAACCCTTCCTATTCATATACCTATCTAAATGCATCTTAAATGTTGCAATTGTTCCAGCCTCCACCACATCCTCTGTCAGCTCATTCCATACACATATCACCCTCTGTGTGAAAAAGTTGTCCCTTAGGTCTCTTTTTATCTTTCACCTCTCACCCTAAACCTATGCCCTCTAGTTCAGGACTCCCCGACCCCAGGGAAAAGAATAAGCCTATTTACCCTATCCATGCTCCTCATAATTTTTGTAAACCTCTATAAGGTCACCCCTCAGCCTCCAATGCACCAGGGAAAACATCCCCAGCCTGTTCAGCCTCTCCCTGTAGCTCAGATCCTCCAACCCTGGCAACATCCTTGTAAATCTTTTCTGAACTCTTTCAAGTTTCACAACCTCTTTCTGATTGGAACGAGACCAGAATTGCACGCAATATTCCAACAGTGGCCTAAACAATGTCCTATACAGTTGCAATATGACCTCCCAACTCCTGTACTCAATCCTCTGACCAATAAAGGAAAGCATACCAAACGCCTTCTTCACTATCCTATCTACCTGCGACTCCACTTTCAAGGAGCTATGAACCTGCACTCAAAGGTCTCTTTGTCCAGCAACACTCCCTAAGACCTTACCATTAAGTGTATAAGTCTGTTAAGATTTGCTTTCCCAAAATGCAGCACCTCGCATTTATCTGAATTAAACTCCATCTGCCACTTCTCAGCCCATTGGCCCATCTGGTCAAGATTCTGTTGTAATTTGAGGTAACCCTCTTTGCTGTCCATTACACCTCCAATTTTGGTGTCATCTGCAAACTTACTAACTGTATCTCTTCTGCTTGCATCCAAATCATTTATGTAAATGACAAAACATAGAGGACCCAGCATCGATCCTTGTGGCACTCCACTGGTCACAGGCCTCCAGTCCGAAAACCCTCCACCACCACCCTCTGTCTTCTACCTTTGAGCCAGTTCTGTATCTAAATGGCTAGTTCTCCCTGTATTCCATGAGATCTAACCTTGCTAATCAGTCTCCCATGGGAAACTTTGTCGAATGCCTTACTGAAGTCCATGTAGATCACATCTGCTACTCTGCCCTCATCAATCTTCTTTGTTACTTCTTCAAAAAACTCAATCAAGTTTGTGAGACATGATTTCCAATACACAAAGCCATGTTGACTATCGCGAATCAGTCCTTGCTTTTCCAAATACATGTACATCCTGTCCCTCAGGATTCCCTCCAACAACTTGCCCACCACCAAGGTCAGGCTCACCGGTCTATTGTTCTCTGGCTTGCCTTTACCACCCTTCTTAAACAGTGGCACCACGTTTGCCAGCCTCCAGTCTTCCGGCACCTCACCTGTGACTATCGATGATACAAATATCTCAGCAAGAGACCCAGCAATCATTTCTCTAGTTTCCCACAAAGTTCTTGGGTTTATCCACCTTTAACCATTTCAAGACATCCAGCACTTCCTCCTCTGTAATCTGGACATTTTGCAAGGTGCCACCATCTATTTCCCTATAGTCTATATGTCCATCTCCTTTTCCACAGTAAATACTGATGCAAAATATTCATTTAGTATCTCCCCCATTTTCTGTGGCTCCACACAAAGGCCACCTTGCTGATTTTTGAGGAGCCCTATTCTCTCACTAGTTACTCTTTTGTCCTTAATATATTTGTAAAAAACCTTTGGATTCTCCTTAATTCTATTTGACAATGCTATCCCATATCACCGTTTTGCCCTCCTGATTTCCCTCTTAAGCATACTCCTACTTTCTTTATACTCTTCTAAGGATTCACTCGATCTATCCTGTCTGTACCTGACATATGCTTCCTTCTTTTTCTTAACCAAACCATCAATTTCTTTAGTCATCCAGCGTTCCCTATACCTACCAGCCTTCCCTTTCACCCTGACAGGAATATACTTTCTCTGGATTCTTGTTATCTCATTTCTGAAGGCTTCCCATTTTCTAGCCGTCCCTTTACCTGCGAACATCTGCCTCCAATCAGCTTTCAAAAGTTCTTGCCTAATACTGTCAAAATTGGCCTTTCTCCAATTTAGAACTTCAACTTTTAGATCTGATCTATCCTTTTCCATCACTATTTTAAAACGAATAGAATTATGGTCGCTGGCCCCAAAGTGCTCCCCCACTGACATCTCAGTCACCTGCTTGAATCCTACCATAGTAGATGGTGGAATTTGAATCAATAAAAATCTGGAATCAAGTGTGTAATGATGACCGTGAATTGATTGTCTGGGAAAAACCCATCTGGTTTGTGAACGTCCTTTAAGGAAGGAAACTGTCACCCTTACTTGGTCTTACTCCAGCTGACAGCAATGTGGTTGAGTCATAATTGCCTCTGAACAATGAGCGAGTCATTAACTGTGTTACCCTCATCCTGTGAATGAAATTTAAAAAAAACCCTAATTGAACAAATATTCCTTGTTGTATTTTTGTCTGTAGAGCTACTTAATTAGAATCTCTATATGAAATATGATTTAAAGCCTAGAAATATCTGAGATTAAAGGTTTAGAAATGTAATAGAGCTTCCATTTACATCAGATACAATTCAATTTGTACAATTATATTCAAAGACCAAATCTATAGAAGACTTTTAAAACCGTCAACTTACAATAATTACCAATTCCTAAATAACCATATTTTATAATTAGTTATTTTTTGTCATTGTGGTTCCCAATGGACTGTCATTTCTCAGCATATTTGTCCTCATCCTCAAATCATAAGAATAGTAATTTTGACTCTACAGCAAAGCCTAAAAGATTCAGTGCTGATTCACCTCTTGTGAGTTGTTCCACCATTTGATGTTTGAGATAATCGGGTCTAACAAAAAAATGAAAATAAAATTTGCTCGCAAACAATTTTTCATTCAATGACTCAGTCGTCAATTCTCTGACAGATTGAGTACAAACTCAAACAGATTTTCACTCTTGTATTTGATGTTGGACTAAATTAATGATGCAGTGAATTCATTGCACACCTGTTCACACCAGCTGCTGAGGTAAATAAGTGGCAAGATACTGCTACAGAATGAACAGAACACCCAATCTGTGCTTGTGTGACAGAATAGAAATGGGAAAGAACTCTGTGACAGAAAGGGATGTGGCTTGCAAAGGAAAACCGGGGACACAGATGTGAGAGCAGCATGATAAAAGAAGACAACATCTGAGGGAATAAGTGCAAACAAAAAGCAAATGTCATCTCATTATTTTACATAAAATCTCAGCTTTTGAAATATTTTACAATCATTCACACAGAAATGAACTTTGGATTATAATACATGAAATTAGTTTTTGCTTATTTTACCAAAAGGTCAATGAGCAAAACTAATTTGTTGATAGTCTAAATTTTCATCACAACTGAATAGTGCTTTCCCCTGCTCTTCCTTTTTATTCCCCTTTTCTATTACATCTCAATCAATGTAACAACATTCTTATTCGATGTTTCTGCCAATGTTGTTCCACAGCCATTTGCTAAAAGGTGTACAACAGCTGTTTAATCTGGGCATTTTCTATTTCTCTCTTCCACTGACATTTTACAAAACATATCACTGAAGATTAAGGCCTGCATTCTTTCATTCATTAAACGTGGTAATGATACAGCCAAACGTTTTCTTAGGATTTATTAAATAAGTGCTGTTTTATTTATTTACATATAAAACTGACAGCAATAATCTTGAAATGAAAACGCAAATGTTTTGTCGACTTCAAAGAAGCTTTTAACCTTTCTTTTTGGAAAACTAGTTTGATCAATTAATGTAATTTTCACATTCTGGGCTTTACAGAATGAGAATGTAAAGTGGCCAGTCATCCAATTCAGAATACAGAGTTGTTTATATGAACTTTGGCATTCATTATGTAATGTCAGTATTACCTAGATTTTGTTCAGAGTACATGTGAAAATTGGCTATCAGGTACATTCACAAATGGCTGTGGTCTGTTCAGAATCCAGACTCTATTACTGCAGTTCATCTTTTGTTTTGTGATGGCACTGTGATTGAAGGTTGTGTTTCTTCATAAAAACTAAATAGCTGGAAATACTTAACAGTTCAAGCAGTATTTACAGAGACAAACAAGAGTTAATAAGTGGAATTTAATGTCAGCCTCCAAGCCAAGTCTGGAGTCAGGAGATACTTAATTAAATGGGAGCATGGTGAATCCACCTTTCCAGCTTTGTCCTAATTAAATTCTTGGCAGGGAGACCCATGGATGGCTTTTTCATCCTGTCACTGATTGAAGTTCTTAAGTGGACAATTCATGCCCAATTAAGGGTCTAATTCTATCATTAGTTTATTATATAATACAGACATATCTGTGGAAATCCATAGGAGTTGCAACATACTAGATTGGCAGGGGGGGTTGGGAACCTGAGCTACAGGTCAGATGATGGAGTAGGTATTGAGCAGCCAGATACAGCATGCAGAGAGTCTGTGAGGAGGAATAAGCAATTGAAAAGGCAAAGGTGCAGCCAGTATGATGGGTTGAAGTGTGCCGGAGCCACAGATAATGGGGGACATACTAAATGAATATTTTGCATCAGTATTTACTGTGGAAAAGGATATGGAAGATACAGACTGTAGAGAAATAGATGGTGACATCTTGCTAAATGTCCAGATTACAGAGGAGGAAGTGCTGGATGTCTTGAAATGGTTAAAGGTGGATAAATCCCCAGAACCTGATCAGGTGTACCCGAGAACTCTGTGGAAAGCCAGAGAAGTGATTGCAGGGCCTCTTGCTGAGATATTTGTATCATCGATAATCACAGGTGAGGTGCCAGAAGACTGGAGGTTGGCAAACGTGGTGCCACTGCTTAAGAAGGGTGGTAAGACAAGCCAGGGAACTATAGACCAGTGAGCCTGACCTCGGTGGTGGGCAAGGTGTTGGAGGGAATCCTAAGGGACAGGATGTACATGTATTTGGAAAAGCAAGGACTGATTCGGGATAGTCAACATAGCTTTGTGCATGGGAAATCATGTCTCTCAAACTTGATTGAGTTTTTTTTGTTGAAGTAACAAAGAAGATTGATGAGGCAGAGCAGCAGATGTGATCTATATGATCTATATGGACTTCAGTAGGTTCAACAAGGTTCCCCATGGGAGACTGATTAGCAAGGTTGGATCTCATTGAATTAAGGGAGAACTAGCCATTTGGATACAGAACTGGCTCAAAGGTAGAAGACAGAGGGTGGTGGTGGAGGGTTAGTTTTCAGACTGGAGGCCTGTGATCAGTGGAGTGTCTCAAGGATCGGTGCTGGGTCCTTTACTTTTTGACATTTACATAATTGATTTGGATATGAGCATAAGAGGTACAGTTAGTAAGTTTGCAGATTACACCAAAATTAGAGGTGTAATGGATAACAAAGATGGTTACCTCAGATTACAACAGGATCTTGACCAGATGGGCCGATGGAATGAGAAGTGGCAGATGGAGTTTAATTCAGATAAATGTGAGGTGCTGCATTTTGGGAAAGCAAATCTTAGCAGGACTTATACACTTAATGGTAAGGTCCTAGGGAGTGTTGCTGAACAAAGAGACCTTGGAGTGCAGGTTCATAGCTCCTTGAAAGTGGTGTCACAGGTAAATAGGATAGTGAAGAAGGCATTTGGTATGCTTTCCTTTATTGGTCAGAGTATTGAGTACAGGAGTTGGGAGGTCATGTTGCGGCTGTACAGGACATTGGTTAGGCCACTGTTGAAATATTGCATGCAATTCTGGTCTCTGTCCAATTGGAAAGAGTGAAACTTGAAAGAGTTCAGAAAAGATTTACAAGGATGTTGCCAGGGTTGGAGGATCTGAGCTACAGGGAGAGACTGAACAGGCTGGGGCTGTTTTCCCTGGAGTGTCAGAGGCTGAGGGGTGACCTTAGAGGTTTACAAAATTATGAGGGGCATGAATAGGATAAATAGTCTTTTCCTTAGGGTCGGGAAGTCCAGAACTAGAGGACATAGGTTTAAGGTGAGAGGTGAAAGATATAAAAGAGACCTAAGGGACAACTTTTTCACGCAGAGAGTGATGTGTGTATGGAATGAGCTGCCATAGGAAGTGGGGGGGGGAGGGGGGGGGGCTGGAACAATTGCAATATTTAAGAGGCATTTGGATGGATATATGAACAACAATGGTTTGGAGGGATATAGACCGGGTGCTGGCAGGTGGGACTAGATTGGGTTTGGATTTCTGGTTGGCATGGAAACAGAAGGGTCTGTTTCCATGCTGTACATCTCTATGACTCCATGACTCTAAATATCATGAATAAGGGTGATGATCTCAGAGCATGGATCACTACTTGGAACTATGATGTTGTGACCATTATGGAGACTTGGATATCACAAGGACAGGAATGGTTGTTGGATGTTCCAAGGTTTAGATGTTTCAAAAGGAATAGAGGGGGAGGTAAACGATGTGAGGTAGTGGTATTGCTAATCAGGAATAAGTATCACAGCAGCAGAAAGGGAGATTGTCAAGGAGGGTTTGTCCATAGAGCCAGCATGGGTGGAAGTCAGAAACAGGAAAGGAGCAGTCATTTTATTGAGAATTTTCTACAAACACCCCCAATAGCAACAGAGATGCAGGAGCAGACTGGGAGGCAGATTTTGGAAATGTGTAGAAGTAATAGGATTGTTGTCATGGGTGACTTTAACTTCCCTAATATTGATTGTAATCTACATAGTTCAAATAGTTTGGATGGAGCAGTTTTTGTCAGGTGTGTCCAGGAAGGGTTCCTGACGTAATATGTAGGTAGGCCCACGTAAGGGGAGGCCATATTGGATTTGGTACTTGGCAATGAACCATGCCAGGTTCAGATCTCTTAGTGGGAGAGCATTTTGGTGATAATGATCACAACTCCATGACCTTTACTATACTCCTGGAAAGGGTTAGGAGCAGACAGTATGGGAGAGTATTTAATTGAGGGAAAGGGAATTGCAATACTATTAGGCAGGAGCTGGGGCACCTAAATTGGGAACAGATGTTTTCAGGGACATGCACAACAGAAATATGGAGGTTGTTTCAGAAGCAACTGCTGATAGTGCTGGACACGTTTGTCCCACTCTGACAAGGAAGAGCTGGAAGGTTGAAAGAACCTTGGGTGACAAGTGATGTGGAGCATTGAGCCAAGAGGAAGAATGAAGCTTACTTAAGGTTGAGGAGGCAGGATTAGACAGGGCTTTAGAGGGTTACAAGGTAGCCAGGAAAGAACTAAGGATGGATTTAGGAGAGCTAGAAGGGGGCGTGAAAAAGCTTTAGTGAGTAGGATTAAGGAAAACCTTAAAGTTTCGACACTTATGTGAGAAACAAGAGGATGGCCAGTGTGAAGGTAGGGCTGATCAGTGATAGTGGAGGGGACTTGCGCCTAGAGTCAGAGGAGGTGGGAGAGGTCTTTAATGAATACTTTGCTTCAGTATTCCCTACTGAGAGTGACCTTGACATTTCTGAGGGCAGTGTAAAACAGCCTGATATGTGAGAACAAGGTGATGTTAGGAAGGAGGATGTGCTAAAGATTTTGAAAAACATAAGGATAAATAAATCCCCTCGGCCAGATGAGGTATACTAAGGAAGTGAGGGAAGAAATCACTGCATCTTTAGCAATGATCTTTGCATCCTCACTGTCCACTGGCATTGTGCCAGATGATTGGATGGTGGCAAATGTTATTCCTTTGTTTAAGAAAAGGAATAGGAATAATCCTGGGAATTACAAATCAGTCAGTCTTACGGCAGTGGTGGGCAAAATATTGGAGAGGATTCTGAGAGACAGGATTTATGATTACTTGGAAAACCATAGTTTGATTAGAGACAGTCAGCAAGACTTCATGAGGGGCAGGTCATGCCTCACAAACCTTATTGAATTCTTTGATGTGACAAAATACATTGATGAAGGTCGATCAATGGATGTGATGTCCATGGATTTTAGCAAAGCATTTGAAAAGGTTCCCATAGTATGCTCATTCAGAAAGTAAGGAGGCATGGTATACAGGGAAATTTGGGTGTATGGATACAGAATTGGCTGGCCAACACAAGACAGAGGGTGATGGTGGATGGAAAGTATTCAGCCTGGAGCTCAGTGACCAGTGGTATTCCATGGGGATCAGTTCTGGGAACACTGCTGTTTGTGATTTTTGTAAATGACCTGGATGAGGAAGTGTAAGGGTGGATTAATAATGTTGCCAATAAAACAAAGGTTGATGGAGTTGTGCACAGTGTGAAGGGCTGTTTTAGGTTGCAACGAGACATTGGCAGGAGGCAATATTGCGCTGATGAGTGGCAGATGGAGTTCAACTTGCAAAACTGAGATGTCATTCACTTTGAAAGGTCAAATTTGAATGCACAGTACAGGGTTAAAGACAGCATTCTTGGCACTGTGGAGGAACCGAGAGATCTTGGGGTCCATGTCCATAGATCCATCAAAGTTGCCACCCAGGTTGAATAAGTTGTTAAGAAGGCATATACTGTGTTGGTTTTCATTATCAGGGGGATTGAGTTTCAGACTCGCGAGGTTATGCTGCAGCCCTTTGGAGTCCTGATTAGACCACACTTGTGTTCAATTCTAGTTGCCTCATTATGGGAAGAATGTGGAAGCTTGAGAGAGGGTGTTGAGGAGATTTACCAGGATGCTACCTGGACATATCTTATAAAGAAAGGTTGAGAGACCAAGGGCTTTTCTCAATGGAGCAAAGAAGGATGAGAGGTGACTTGATAAAGGTGTATAATATGTTAAGAGGCATAGATAGAATGGATAGCCAGATATTTATTCCCATGGTGGAAATTTGTATCATGGGGTGGCATAATTTTAAGGTAATTGCAAGAAGGTTTAGAGGAGATGTCAGAGGTAAGTTCTTTACTCAGAGAGTGGTAGATACTGGAATGCACTGCCAGCAGTGGTAGTAGAGTCAGATACATTAGGCACATTTCAGTGACTCTTGGATAGGCACATGGAAGTTAGTACAATGAAGGGTATGTGGGTTAGTCTGATCTTGGAGTAGGATAAAACGCTGGCACAACAGCAAGGGCCAAAAGGCCTGTACTGTGGTGTACTGTTCTATGTTCTTCTATAACAAACAGTCATATCACTGTTTAGTCTCCATGTGAGACTAATTAAATTTGCGTACTCTATTCCCATAACCCACTTTTTCAAATTCCTATGCAATCTAATTTTAATAATTTCTTCCTCATACATGGAGAATAGCCACAAATTTAACGTCATATGGGTTTCTCCCACCATCAGTTCTAAAATGTATTACATTTCACCTTACATCTATAGCTCCTTATATCCCCTTAATCTATGTTTCCCATCTTCTATAAATCTAATTATTACATCACAGTAATCTGCATTGTTCTAATGAAAAATCCTCGCTATTTCAAGGTATTTTTAAAATTTTTTAGTTAGCTATACCTGACTGCATCCTAGTGAATCTGCATTTTATCATCTTTAAAATCTGAATACTCTTCTTAGAGTGTGGAGTTCAATCCTGCATATTCCACCATTGTAACTAAAGTCTATTAAAGTTCATGCCTGATCATCATTATCTCATTTCTTTTATATTCTGCATCTTGAGATAAAATCTAGAATTCTATTAAGGTGTTTTACAACATTATTAACCTTGAATGAAGATTAATGTCCTCTGTGCTTATACGTGTAAGTCCCTCTGTTCTACCACTGCTCCAAGACCTTTGAAATCTTGCTTGATTCTAAAAAAACTGACTGGCCAAGAGGGCTGGTCTGTGTGCAGTGCCTGAATTTGAGAGAAACACACTTCCTGAAATATATAACTCAAGATGAATCTATTAATGTATTATTCAAATAACGTTTCTTAGTAGAAATGATAATTCCATTATAATCAGAGTTGAATAGAGAAAAAAAAAGTAAACATTTAGATAACATTATTTAGGAATCACAGAAATGTCTGAAATATGTCTTGAATATTTTGAAGCAGAATCTTAACCAATATATTGACAATATGAGAGCTAGCATTTTCTAAGAAAGAGATCACAGAAATGATTCAAATGAATGACTGTGTAATTTTTTGTAATGGTACGGACAGCAAGAGGAGTGTTAGCCACCACATCTAATGAATTCCATGTTCTTCTTTGAAGTTGTACAAAAGAATCTTTAATTCCACATCTAAAGGACTAACTGGGCCTTTGTTTAATATTTGAAGTATATTTTCTTGAATCAAAGTGCGTAGTTTTGCACAATTTCTGAAAATAAATCTAAAATCATACATTTAATAATACCATATTATGTATTTAACATGTCACATACATCCTAATGTAAAAGGCTGTTTTGGGAATTGTAAATAAATTAACAAAATCTACTCTCATCTGATAGAAATATTTCCAACATGCCATGTCATTTGATTGCTATTGCACTTGAATCAAATATTGGACTGTATAATTGCATTCTGACAAGGTCAGGGGGAAAAAGCAGAATATTAGGAATCAAAATAACTGATATAAAAAAAAGGAGATTTCTAATAGAATCTGGTAGTACTTTGCAGTCATTCTACGTTTTGTCATCTCTATTATCTGAAGTGATTCACAGTCCATTATGTAAGCTCTTCATATTAATAGTCTGTCTATCTCTTGTAATACAGACACTTCATTTCTTTAACTGTGTTCTACAGTCTAGGGAAAATCTGTCATTCTGAATTTCAACCAGAATCAATTTCTAGTCCTCCACGGGCTGTATTTTTTTCCTTTGCATTGCCTAAAATTACTGTTGATAATCTAGAGAGTTTTAAGACTCTGTCTGCACGTCACTGTATTTGGCTGTCCTGCTGAGAAGCAGTGCCCAGACTGATAAGTGGATAATGGGTTTCACTTTCAGTTGTTGAATAAAGTCAGCATTTTTATTCTGAGGTTATTGGGAGATTTGTGTGATTATGCATTGGATATCGTACTCGTGACGGTGCATTACGAGAATTCTTTCATGAGTAAAAAAGACACATAATTCACAGGCATTTCAACTATTTGTAAGTTATGATGATCTTTCACACACACGTTTAAAAGGTTTTGTGAAGCACTGTCAGAAGCACTATTCCATTTATTCCATCTATAACGTATTCCCTTTAGAAATGTGTTCTGCAAAATCTTGCAATATTAATGGCTAACTAGCAGCAAATGTTATTTTGTTTATCATTCAACTATTTCAATATTATGATGAGCTTGCTGGAACCTTTTGTAGAGCTAACCAAGAAAGTTGATGAGAGGGAAGTTGTTAATGCTATCTGCATGGAATTCCAAAAGGTGTCTGATACAATACCCAACAACAGGCTTGTGAGGGAAACTATTGGTCATGGAGTAAAAAGGAGAGTAGCAACACTGATTCAAAATTGGCTGAGGGAATAAGAATTGGGGACGCAATTTAAAAATAAGGGGAATGCCACTTAGATCTGAAATGAAGAGGAATGATGTAATCAGAGAGTTGTGATGTTTCCAAAATCAAGTGTTTTCAAGAAGGATCTGTACAGATAGGATAAACTGTTCCAATTTGTAAATAGATCAAGAACTAGAAGACAAAGTTTTAAACTGTTTTGTAAAAGAAGTAAATATGAAGGGAGAAAATTTCACCCACTCAGTAGTTGTAGTAGTCAGGAATCCATTGCTTGGAGGTGCAGGTAATTTCAACCAAGGCTTTCCAGACGGCATTGGATAATTATTTAAATAGAAACAATGTGTAGGATTATGAGGAAAAGGCAGGAGATTGGCACAAAGTTAAAATGCTCAGAGACATGATGTAGACACAACAGGCTGAATGGCCTCCTTCTGCACTGTAATAATTTTATGATTAAGGAGTTATATTAAATGAATGAGCTGCATTCTTTAATTAATAACTGATAATCTGAAGAAGAAAGATAGCAAACCTGATGCATCATCATAATTTTAATTAAAATAGTGAAAAAACTAAAATCATTTAGTGTGTCTTCCAGCATTAAGGTTATGCACAAGTAATAAAAGGTTCTGCAAAAAGTGAGTATGCTCATAATTTTGCTTTGCAATTCTTTATTTATTACCTATCATTTGAGTGGATCTTGAGAACATTTCAATTGAGGTTTAAATAATTGTCATATGAATGGAACTTTCTGCTCCCTTGAATATTACCAAGTGGGCAATGGTAAGGAAAATGGAAAAATATGGCAAAAACAAAAAAGAACTCAGATTCTCAACTTCAAGAAAAAAAAGTTATGATTTTTCTTTCATGGTTTGAATAATGAGTTTAGAATTTCACTAATGAGTGGCAAATACCTTAGTTCCATGTATTTGTATCTCATTATGAACTGATCTTATCTCATTTCAATAGGTGTTCTTATTCTCTTCTTCTTTCCTGAGAAACTAGATAGCACCAATTCCTGACATGAAAGTCAGAGTAGTAATCTAACAGCATCAGCTCCTTGCCCATTGCTTCTTGAGATTTTCATCAAACCCTTGCCTCCACCATAACATTCATGTTTTATGGACATTATCCTTTTCAATCCTTTGTCCACAGAAGTTGGCATTAGCAAACAACCAGCCTTACCAGACGAGCTATGATCTATTCAATGGTGGAAGAATCTCAAAGAGTTGAATGACCTACACCTTCTCCTTATTCATCTGATCATAAGTGTGTACGTTTACATGATTTGCTATAAATCACAAGATTGTTACAGTGCAGAAAAAGACTGTTACTGCCATTGTGTCTGCATCAGCTGTCTGAGTATTATGATTCGGAGCCAATCTATTGATCTTCCACAATACCGCCAGGCTGTGCATTCCAAACTCATCACTGGCATTCACTCAGTGATGGTAAATTTAGCTGATGTTTCCAGGAGGCAGAATTGTTCCTTGGTCTTGAGATCGTTGACATACCTTTCTTCAGTTCATGTGCTGTACTTCCTCTTGCTGATGGGTGTTCTTAAAGAATTATGTCCTTTCAGACAGGAGTTTCCTTCAAGTCAGTTTCTTCTGAACAACGGTCTCCCAAGTGTTAACACCTATGTTGCATTTCTTGAGGGAAACCTTCAAGGAATCTTTGAAACACTTCCATTGTCCTTCTCTCATTCGAGGGCCTTTTTTGAGCTGGGTGAAGAAGGTTTGCTTTGGGTAATTAGAATTCAGGCTTCCTAGGCATCTAGCAGGCCAAGTAGAGGTGGTTTTGAATGATCAGGCCCTTGATGCGGGTGCTATTGGCCAAATCAAGGACACTGAATCTAGTAAACCTGCCCTCCCAAATGATATTGAAAATTCATCTCAAACAGCTTTGATGGCACTTCTCAAGGTCTTGAGGTAGTTCGTGTTTCAGATAGAAAGAGAAGAGTTGGAAGAATGACTGCCTTATACACAAGGACCTTGGCATCAGCACAGAGGTCACAAACATCCAAGACTCTTATCCTTACTGAAGGTGGCACTCTCAGATTGGATGCCATGTTGAATCTTTGCATCAATGTCAGCTTTACATGAGAGGAAGCTCCCCAGATAAGGGAAATGTTTCATGTTTGGGAAGATTGGTAAAAGATTTGCATCTTCTTCAGGTTGAGGCTGAGACCAATTCTTTGGTATGTTTCCGCAAAGACATAAAGCATGGCTTGAAGATTCCCTTCCAAGAGAGCAGAGGTGATATTGCTATCCGCAGACTGAGGCTTCACAAGTGAAGTTGGTGTCATCTTCTTCTTGGATTTCAGTAGTTGAGTTTGAAAAGGTTTCTCATCCATCTTGTAGACAATGTCTACACTACTAGGAAGATTGTTGTTGACAAGATGAAGAATGGTAGCAAAAACAGAAATTACTGGAAAAGCTCAGCAAGTCTGCTAGCATCTGTGGAGAGGGATCAGAGTTAACATTTAAAGTCAAGTGACCCTTCCTATTCATATAGCCATCCAAATGAGGTTGAGTTTGACTTTGGTTTCCACAGGCAGGTAGATGAGCCCTCTGGATGTGGGTTTTCAGTCAGGTTGGCGGTGAAACAGGCTATATTAAGGGCATATTTTTCTACTCCCTCCTTCATGTGGGGTGAGAAGAGTAGATCCTGAAGAGGGCTGCTCAGTCATGAAGAAAGCTGCTGAAGCTCTCATGCATTCCTTTTCCAAGAGCAAAATGACTGAGTTAAGCCAGTTCAAAGCTCAGGACTTCCAGATCTCTGCTCTCACCAAGCACCACAGAACCTGTATTCTGTATGTGGGGCAGGATTGAATTTGTCTTGGTAGGACATCTTGTGCAGGACTCTTGGGAAATAAAGCAGGGCAAGTGTCTGAGATGTCAGCTATCAAAAGCTAGTCCCTTTTGTTTCTAAAAGCTGATCCTTGGTTCAAGGAGACTCTGCCTTTGATTTTTTTCAGAGGTGTAATAAACCAGACCCGGCTCCGATCAGTTTGATGTGGTACAGAGATGAAAAGGATTTTGAGAAGCCTTGTGTCTATATGTAAATAGATGAGACTTCAGGCCAAAGTGGTCATGTTTTAGAAGTGACCTGTATAAAGAAAAGCGAGTGGTCAGCTCTCTAGCTGAGCTGAGCTGAGTAGTTTAGTTCAGTCTGACCTGGCGAGGAGTTCAACAAGGAGCTGCATGGATACTGTCTCTCCCTCTCTCTCTTTCTGCTCTTCAACTTCAATCTGTAAGCATGTGTTCCATTTCTACTGGGGTTTTTGTTTAAAGAGAGTTTGCTTATTGAGACTGTTGTGTATATTTGGATCAGAATAATTAAGTCTAGTTGGATAGGTTGAATTCTGTAGGGATTCTTTATTCTGTTCTTTGTGTAATTTTGTGAATAAATGTTTGTCTGTCTTAAAATCTAGTAGTCAACCTTGCTAACTTAATCAGGGTAATTTTCACTGTAAACTTACTGAAACAAATTGCAAAGTTATGGTCTGGGGCTGCCTGATTAAGAATGTCTTGAGTGGTCTGGCCTAGTCCATAACAGATTGGGGGCTCTTTGCGGGATTTTAAACAGCAAGTGGTAGGTGCGAGTGTTTTTATTTTGGGTGGCGGTTTGGTTGGGTAGACAAAGCTTGAGATTGGAATGGCTCTTTCAGTCGCCAAAAGTTTTCTGAATGTGGATGCGGTGTCTTTGGAATATTTGCAAAAAGTGAATAAGACCAAGTTGCAAGAATTAGCAGAGAATTTGGAATTGGAACTGCCTGCTT
This sequence comes from Hemiscyllium ocellatum, assembly GCF_020745735.1. NCBI lineage: Eukaryota > Metazoa > Chordata > Chondrichthyes > Orectolobiformes > Hemiscylliidae > Hemiscyllium > Hemiscyllium ocellatum. Next base: position 44,177,657 of record NC_083407.1, on the reverse strand, counting down.
CTGTGAGGAAAGGAGAGATAATTACAGCAGTAGCTCAGAGCTAAGGAAAGGGCAGCAGAAATGAAACAGTTTGAATTATGACTAAAAGCAGAAGAGAAAGGAAAAGAGAGAGCAGAGAAAGAAAAAGAGAGTGCTTTTGAACTTCAAAAACCGACACTTAAAAGGGAAAGTCAGCTTAAGAGGCTGGGGATAAAAGCTGAGGGTAGGCTCAGTGAGGAAGTCATGCAAACTCATGTGGAAGAGCAGAGAGTTAAAACAGTAAGGTTAGCAGCTGAAGTGGCTGATGATTATGAGCTGGTCCATAAAACATGGTTTGGCTTCCAGAATCAATTTCAGTCCATGAGGGAGAGAAATTGGAGCACATGGAAAGGGAAAGGTAGATCTCTGTGAAGATCATAAGGATAATTTACCACATTGTAATTACAGTGTTGGTGGGCAAGGAGCTGTAGGAAAACCAGACAAGCCTGGAAGTTTTGTTGGACTAGTAACAAAATGCACAAGGGAAGTTAGACAACTGCCTCAGAGTGTACAAGATGCTCAGAGGTTGGTTAAGGAGAAAGTGCTGGATCTGCTTAAAAAAAATACATGCAAGGGTAAAGTTTATTCACATAGGCCAAGAGAAATAGGTCAGGAGGGTACAATGTTAAGGAACACAGGATCCTCTGCTTCTGTAATGCTGAAGAATGAGGAGACATGCACTCCGGAGGAAGTATTGCCAGAAAAGGTACTGGTAAAAGGAAGTCATTGTGAGACAAAAAGTGCTCAATCATGTAAAGTGTGGCTAGAAAGTCCGGAGAAAAGTGGAGAATTTGCAGTAAGAGTACTGGACAAACTCTCAGCTCCAGGAATACAATCTGTCCTTGCAAATGATATAGCTGATTCACTGGTAAGTGTGATGCATACTTGAGTTGAAAAGCCAGTGGTGACACAGGAAACTGAAGACAGGAAGAATGTTCTTCCAGGAATTTTCTCTGATTGTGTGATCACATTTTCACAGAGGCACAAGTTGAAGCAGGAGAGATCAAAAAGCACAGATAAGGGAGGTGACATAATGTTAACAGAAACTTTTCTTTGATCATATAAGTGAAACAGAGCAGGAGCAAATAGGTAAACATGCCAGTATTTTTAGCTCAGCTAAGCTGATAGAATTAAAGCAGAAAGATGAAGAATTAAAACAGTTATATCAAAAGGCATTTTTTGAGAAAGAAAGCGAATGCATTCCCATACATTATTATTTAACAAATGATGTCGTAATGAGGAAATGGAAACCATCATACATTCAAGCAGATGAGAAATTGGATGAACAATTCATCCAATTGGTTTGCCAGTAGGATATAGAAAGGAGGTGTTGCCAGTGGTGCATGGGCTACCACTTGGAGGTTATTTAGGGGTGAAGAAAAGACAGGCTGAAATACAAAGGCATTTTTACTGGCCTGGACTACACAAAATGTAGTTGAATTTTCTCAGACATGTCATACATGTCAGCTAATCAGAAAACCACTACTGCAGCATTTGAGGAACCTTCTACAAGATTCTTGATTGATTACATAGGTCCCCTACCTCAAACAAAAAGTGTGAATAAGTATTTATTAACAATAATGGATGTATTGACCAGATTTCCAGAGGCAATCCCATCATGCAACATCACAGCTAAAAGGGTTTTTGAAGAATCACTTAGTATTTTTACTAGATACAGACTGACAATAGAGTTCCAGTCAGATCAAGAATAAAACTTCACATCCAAACTATTCAAGGAGGTTATGGATAACTTGGGAATAAAGCAATTCAAATCCATTATGTATCGTCTGGAATCGCAGGGAGCGCTAGACAAACACTAAAGACCATTTTGAGGGCTTATGGTCAGGAGTATCCAGATGATTGTGATGAGGGAGTTCCATTTGTACTTTTTGTGATCAGAGATGCACCAAATGAATCAACCAAATCAATCCATTTGAATTAATCTTTGGGCATGAACCCTAGAACTCTGTGTGAAGCTAGAGAAGTGATTGCTGGGCCTCTTACTGAGATATTTGTATCATTGGTAGTCACAGGTGAGGTGCCAGAGGGCTGGACGTTGTCTAATGTGGTGCTATTATTTAAGAAAGGTGGTAAGGACAAGCCAGGAAACTATAGACCAGTGAGCCTGATGTCAGTGGTGGGCAAGTTGTTGGATGGAATCCTGAGGGATAGGGTGTACTTGTATTTGGAAAGGCAAAGACTGATTAGAGATTTTCAACATGGCTTTGTGGATGGGAAATCATATCTCAGAAACTTGATTGAGTTTTTGGAGAAGTAACAAAGAGGATTGATGAGGGCAGAGTGGTAGATGTGATCTATATGAAGCATAACAGGTACAGTTAGTAAGTTTGCAGATGACACCAAAATTGGAGGTGTAGTGTACAGCGAAGAAAGTTACCTCAGATTACAACAGGATTTTGATCAGATGGGCCTATGGGCTGAGAAGTGGCAGATGGAGTTTAATTTAGATAATTGTGAGGTGCTCCATTTTGGGAAAGCAAATCTTAGCAGGACTTACACACTTAATGGTAAGGTCATCGGGAGTGTTGCTGAACAAAGAGACCTTGGAGTGCAGGTTTATAGCACATTGACAGTGGAGTTGCAGGTGGACAGGATAGTGACAAAGGTATTTGGTATGCTTTCCTTTATTGGTCAGAGTAGTGAGTAAAGGAGTTGGGAGGTCATGTTGCGGCTGTACAGGACATTGGTTAGGCCATTTTTGGAATATTGTGTGCAGTTCTGGTTTCACTCCTACCAGGAGGATTTTGTGAAACTTGAAAAGGTTCAGAAAAGATTACAGGAATTTTGCCAGGGTTGGAGGGTTTGAGCTATAGGGAAAGGCTAAATAGGGGTTGTTTTCCATAGAGTATCAGAGGCCAAGGGGTTTATAAAATCATGAGGGGTATGGATAGGGTAAATAGACAAGGTCTTTTCCCTGGGTTAGGGAGTCCAAAACTAGAGGGCATATGTTTAGGATGAGAGGGAAAAGATGTAAAACAGACTAAGGGGCAACCTTTTCATGCAAAGTGTGGTGTGTGTACAGAATGAGCTGCCAGAAGAAGTGGTGGATGCTGGTACAATTACAACATTTAAGGGGTATCTGGATGGGTATATGAATAGGAAGGGTTTAGAGGATAAGTCTCAAAATGCTGGCAAATGGGACTCGATTGGGTTAGGATATCTGGTCGGCTTGGACAAGTTGGACTGAAGCATTTGTTTCCGTGCTGTACATTTCTATGACTGTATCATTCTCTAACTGCTATGGAAACAAACTGATTGCAAATTACACCTGAAGAAGTCTCATGCAGAGAGTACTGCTTGACGTACTAAGGGGTTAAGAGCTACTTGATTAAAAGCAGCTACCCCTCCTGTAGATTGTATACCAAACTGCAAATACATTTTGTGTTTTTCTCTTCAAAGCATACACAAAGACAGAGTATTCAAAGCAATGTCACCTCAACTGGAGTGTACTAGTGGGACTGAGAGCTGCTAATTTTGTAGCAGCTAAAAGGATGCAAGCTTGTACACCTTGCAACTATGGGTGGTCAGATGATAATGAAGCTAATCAGGCAAGTGCCACTGACCCTGGGACAGGGGTGTTTTTTAAAGGCAGATGTCTTTAGTCACAACAGTGGCTAATGCCACTGGGAGACCCAGTAGGTAGCCCACATTGAGCCCAATGAAGAGGATATTTTCCTCCATCCCATCAATATTTAGATAGACACATGTACTAGCAGAGAATAGACATATACAGGCCATGTGAAGGCAGGTGGGATTAGTTTAAAATGGCTTCATGATCAGCACAGACATAATGCACCAAAGGGCCTGTTCCTGTGCTGTACTGTTCTATATTCAGAATATATGTGTGAAAAATTGGTCATTTTGGTTCCCATTATTCAGTTATAAAATGGAAGCAACTGGATAATCGATTTCAGTCCATTTGCCTTGCAGCAACTGTTCTTTTGTTAGTACCAAGTGAGAATTGTGTCTGCAATTGTGATGGCAAGATTTTTCAATTTTAATAAAGAAGTGATTTGTTTATCAAACACTGAAAATGGGATTCAAAAACTTGATTACTTCAATGAAATTGCTACATGAGAATCAGCTTTATTCATTTAAATAAACAGAATTAAGCCAGGACAATTAATTTGTTTTATACAATATCAATAAATTATGGCTTAAACTACAAAGCCCCTTAAGTATATATGCTAGGGATGACTGTGGATCATAAAGTATTTTGTGTAATTCATGATTAAATTAAAAAGTACTTGATAATTTATGTGTTGTCTTTTTATTTATTAAAAGATGAAATATGCAAAAAAAAAATGATCTTTGTCCAAAACCAGAATTCTTAAGGGGATAATTTAACCTGACTGACAACCAGGAAACATCAATGCTAGAAATAATCAAACCTGGTGTGAAGCAAGCTGTCAGTTCTCCATCAGCCAGGTTTCACCTGATGATGTGTTAGTGGAACATGAGCACCATCTGCTGGTGTATTGTGACTCAACCTTTTTTGTACACACACCACAGCAAAAGGTGAACAGCTTAGCTGGGTCATGCAATTGCAATGCATGAAAGCAACTTTGGCAAGAAACTAGTGGTGTTTAATCCTAACCTTACCAACAGACTAGGGAACTACAAGAGAAGAATGAACCCCAGGAATGCCCATGATGGAGTCAACACGTGGTTTACATTTGAATTGAAATCCCATTACACAATGAATGAAAAATAAATAGAAAAACATGGTTTTCAAAATTATGCAAGACATGGAAGATTCAGATGGTGAAGATGATGATATTGATCAGGCAGAGGGAATTATACTAGCTACAAAAGCTTCAGTCCAGCAATGAGAGTTTTAAACATGGATTTATTTAATTGCAGTTTCAAAAGGCAGTTCACTACTATCTTCTCAAGGGCAGTTACAGGCTGACAATAGATACTAGCCCAGTCAACAAAGCAGCCGGCCCCTCAATGATTTGTTTAAAATTGCCCGTTATTGCACAGTGGATATACAGCCAGTCCGTGGAGAAGCTTGGATAAAATATTACCTAAATTGTTCAAATCATAAGAACCAAAATAAGATTTTTAAAAATTGAGTGTTCTACCTGCTTCAGGTTTTGAAATGGCAACATTCTGAACTCACTGTAATGCAAAGGTGTTTGTGAGAAAGTTGGAGAACTAGAAAGAGATTGATGATTATGAGATTTTTTATGTAAAGAGCAAAATGTCCAATTGTCTAACCAAGTGTTAATCAAGAGACACAAATCTTGCTTGTGAGCAGCCTAAAGCTTACTTGCATCCATTTGCAAGTATTAACATGTCATTATACCTCAAACTTGTTTTATTTAGATGCAATTGCCCATTCTTGCATCCTTCAGTTAGAAACTAGATGTTGACAATTCCTGACATGAAAGTCAGAGTTGGTATATCCTCTGGGCTTCTATCGTCGTAGCAGTCACGAGCAACTCAGGGCATGCTCACTGGCAGTGGCAGCCCATATCCCCTGTCCTCTGTTGTTAGATAGGTATGAGCTTTTCTGCATGTCCACTCATTTACAATTTTGTTCTGCACTTTAATCCTATATTTTGCAATACAGCTGCACCTTTCTTGCAAACACTTCACAAACATGAACAGGGACCAATCTCATTGACTGAGCCAGAGTGAATCGCTGAGCTCCTCATTTGCACTCAGTGTTCATTCACTTTGTGCCTACTTGATTGCTCACACCATCTCTGCCTTGCCCTACCTTGCCTTGTTTTGCATTGCCTCATCTTGCCTTTCTGCAGTTTGCCTCCTCAGCCAGAGCTGAGAGATTCACAGAGGGTTCTGTAAAAATTTACCAGGATGTTGCCAGGAATGGAGGGTTTGAGTTATAAAATTGGACTGGAAAGACTGGGACTTTTTTCGCTGGAGAAGTTTATAAAATCATAGGGGGAATAAATAAGGTAAATAGCTAGGGTCTTTTCCCTAGGCTGGGGGATTTCAAAACTAAGGGGCATTTTTTTAAGGTGAGAGGAGAAAGATTTAGCAAGGACATGAGAGGAAACATTTTTACACAGAGAATGGTTTGTGAGTGGAATGGACTTCCAGAGGAAGTGATGGATGCAGGTACAGTTACAATGTTTAAAAGACATTTGGATAAATAGATGAATAGGAAAGGCTTCAGGGGATATGAGCCAAGCACAGGACTCATTTAGTTTGGGAACATGGTTGGCGTGGACTGGTTGGATCATAGGATCTATTTCCATGCTGTATGCTTCTGTGACTCTGACTCTGACTCTGACTCTGACAGGCAGTTTTTCCTGGTTGTGAGCAGCCATCAGTCATGGGAGTGGATATGCTGCTGTGCAACATCATGTTAAGCCAATGTCAGACCTTGACAATGTGCTAGCAGCTTCCATGGCAACCACACTGAGATCTTCTCCAAATGGCCATGACTCAAAGTCAAAGAGCAGTAATCCTCAGGCAGGCAACCTGGAGTCGGGGGGGCTGGCAGAGGAAGTCAAGGCAAATTTGCTATCAGTCCAGGGGCTTGAACAGGATCTAATCATAGAATAGAATTGAATCACTACAATGTGGAAATGGGCCTTTCAGCCCAATAAGTCCACACCGACCCACTCACACCCATTGTCCTACCCTATTCCTCTACCTTTACTGAAAATGTGTTGCTGGAAAAGCGCAGCAGGCCAGGCAGCATCCAAGGAAAGAGATTCAACGTTTCGGGCATAAGCCCTTCTTCAGGAATGAGGAAAGACACACTTTCCTCATTCCTGAAGAAGGGCTTATGCCCGAAACGTCAAATCTCCTGTTCCTTGGATGCTGCCTGACCTGCTGCGCTTTTCCAGCAACACATTTTCAGCTCTGATCTCCAGCATCTGCAGACCTCACTTTCTACTCTACCTTTACCCCTGACTAATCCACCATAACCTACACATCACTGAACACTATGGGCAATTTATTATGGCCAATTCACCTAACCTGCAAATCTTTGGATTATGGGAGGAAACCATGGCACCCAGAGGAAACCCACACAGACATGGGGAGAATGTGCAAACTCGACACAGACAATCGCCCGAAGCTGGAATCAAACCCAGGTCCCTGGCACTGTGAGACAGCAGTGCTAACCATTGAGCCACTGTGGCACCAAGCAGCTGTCAGATTCTTGGGATGATGAGAGTGAACAGTCCATATTGCTGTAGTCATTGCAGCTTAGAGAGACTTATTTCTATGAAAGAGAAATAAACAAAGTGATCTTAAAAGTGACAACTGTCCTGTTTCTTATATTCCATTTCTGAGTCTGTTGGAAGCATGACCAAGTGTCCAGGTACTGGAGGGGTCATTGTCATGATGGCTGCAATGCAATGGATATGCAAAGATATTGAAGTGAAACAGATGTACCAGCAAACTCAGGGCCAGCATTAACCTGCAGTGAATACTGAACAACTTCCACATGAACAAGTCATTACTGAAGATCCTTCAGAAGGAGGTGCAAGTGTATTGCCCTGGATGCCATTTCTCCCATATGAGAGAGACAGAGTAGCCACAAACAAAAGATGTCACAGGACACTGTCATCGATTATGTCATCTGCTGAAACAGAACTTGCAATATAAAGGCATGGGCGACTATCCTAATTCAGTGGCCATCAAGGAGAATGCAGCACTAAACCTTACTGTAACTGGCAGCTTCCACTTGTGTGGACTCTCTCATTGCTCAATCCACAAATATATCAGGGTTGTAAATAGTTCCCAATCACAGTGCTTCCTCTTGTTTCCCCAGCAGGGCAGCAGGCTTTGCCAATATAGCTATCTGTCCCCAGTTACAGGGTAGTATTTACAGTGCACAAGTTGCATTGCAAATGCGATATTACAGTGAAGCTGATTTCACCAATAAAAAAAGGTTTCCATTCCATCAATGTGTGAGCCATCTATGACCATCAATACCACATCATACCTTAGGAGCTGCCATGAGATCCTTGAGAGCTGGTTCCTGATTCATTTAAGGTACAGGTGCTTTAGGAGGATTATCAATGGGAGGTAAGGGCTACTCTCTGCAAATTATGGCTAATGGCTCTGTTATGTAATCCTCTGACTGAGGCTGAGCATGGACACAATCGGTTCATACTTCCATGACTGACATTTTGGAGCAAACAGTAAGTCTCCCAAAGGTAAATGTTTGATGTTTAGATTGTTCTTTGAGAACCTTGCAGTGTAACCCAAGCAAATTGTGCTGCATAATCCTGGCAAACTATTCTCTGCACAAGTGCAACAGGGAATGAGGCTGCCAGGACATGCTGGCACGGTCTCGTTTGCACACTCCCCTGACCAGGGCTTCCAGGATCCTACTGAAGAGTCACAGCATCATCCTACTCTTCTTCATCACCTTTTTAAAAAATGTCCTTGACTGAGCAGGGCAGCTATGGAATGCAAATATCTGTCCAGGTGCACAGCAGACTTTTAAATATGGCATGGACACTAGGGCTGCTCGTCTTTCAATAGATATCTGGTGAGTGACAATGGATTGGCAAAATGAAGGGTAAAGATGTGTTAGGCCAGAAAACACAGTACTGGATCTGAAAGTGGTTCTGGAAGGAATCATAGCTCTTTGAAAAAGAGTGTAAACTTCTGTGAAGAATTCTGATCATAGGAGGGCGGAATCTTGTACTGGTAGATCCAAGACAAGATAAGTGTGTGGGTAGAGATTAAGGACAGGGTTTGTGGAACAGACTGGGGCTATCACAAGAAGCAAGGGTTTTATGATGCAGAAGTTGTGAAATGTTAGAAAGAAAAGAAATTTCTTCTTCTGTTCCAAAATCAAGTTGGACGATGCAAGTCACTAGTTGTCAAATTTATTTATAAAATAGATGCTTGTTCCAAGCAATTATTGGAATTGTTGAGGAGGAATTGTTGGTGGCATGACTCTCAAACTCTTAACATTCGCCTGTACTTGTGTTCTTATTTCTGCCGCTGTTTACCTATTATTTACTTAACTATGCTACAAAACTCTGTGATCTGCCTGTATTGCTTGCAAGACAAAGCTTTTCACTGTGCTCGGTACATGTGACAATAAATTCAATTCAATTCTAAAAATATGAAGAGATATCCAATTTTGTATGGATTAATTTGTGGTTCAATTTTCTTTGTCTCTGAAAAGTGATATGGAAGGCTGACTATACTGCGTGGAATATGAATAATAAACAGTTTTGTTACTGTTCAGTTGTATTACAAGGTAAAACATAGAAAATGTTTAATTTCCATCACTTTTTGTTTACAGATTATTTGTAGTTATTTTAATCAATCTGCTGAGGCATGTTGGACTTGAACCTGGTCTTGTGATCCAGAGGTAGGAACAGTACAATAGCACCTCAACAGCATCAAGAATTTTGTTTTTGTAAGCCTTAAAAGTTTTAAATAGGAGAATCTGTTAATATTGTAAGTAGCAAGGAGCTGGTATTAATTGATTGATTGCCTAGTTGACTGGTAGATGTAATGGACAGATATAAAGGAACAGCTGTGACTGGTTTGTAAACAGAGTGATAACACTGGGTAGCTATCCAAAAAACGTGTTTTGATTTGTGTCTCAGTGACTGGTTTGGATCTGATTTGACAGTGTTATTCTCAATTAATACCAAGTACTGTATATTTCACTTCAGCTAAAGCTAACGTAATGCTACTGGCATCATTTAAGTCATTTATTTAAAACAAAGTTATATCATGCAAATAAATCTGCTTAAAGGTCTGGAAATGAGTCAGTTAGTTTTTTCTCAATGAGTGGACATTTTTTCTATTGGCAGTGACAGCTCAAAAATGCATGCGACAAAGTAACTGACAAAGTATGCTTCAGGAAGACTGGAATTGAGTTACTCATCAAAGTAGTATGAAAAGGCAGTGGATTTGGCACACAAATAGCTCCCACATCTGTGGAACATTGGGCAGTGTTCAAAAACAACAAACCATAATATTAGCGAAAACTTACAAACTGTAATGGATTGAGAGTACTGCCAGCGCCTCAACAACTATTAAGCAATTTAAGCTCCTCCACAGCAAGAAAGCAAAACGGATTAATAATGGCGAAGAAAAAAATCACTTACGCAAGGTACTTTTTGGTCAGAAGAAAGAGAACTGCATCTCTTTACCATGGACAGAAGAGGGCAATCTCTCATGATCACATGGATCTTATTAGACTTATCACTTTGAAACCAAAGAGCATGTTTAGCTCGCAGACAGCTAGGTATGATCAGGCAAAATGTTACACAAACAGATGTCAGATCTACTGTCAGGCACAATCATTTGACATGAAAAAGTCATATCTGTTTATAGATAGCAGCAGGTCGTTCTTTACAGTTACAACTCTAAATTGGATGAGTAGTTTACTTTTGCAGCTTGATTTTAGCTCAAAAATCTGTTTTTATGCTTTCTTCACCTGCAAAATGGATCCTATGATCCCTAAAGTATGAAGTTACAATGGTACCTAGACTGTCTCAGTGAATGGATAGAACAATATCATCTAACAGGTAACATAGTTCTAGTGCATCATAGACTGCTATCTCATTGGAGAAAGTGAAAACTGGTGGTGGTTTAACCTGAAGGTCACCACACCTCAGGCAAGAGGAAGGGTGGAGCAGGAGAGTCCTAATTGGTAACTTGAGCTGGTGCAGGAATTGAACCTGTACTGTTATCTGTCCATCCAAATGAACTAATTGACTCATGTTGAATTCTTTAGAGTAAAGAGGTCCTCCAGTTTGGATCTGAGAAGGTCACATTGAAAATTTGTTCTTTATAGTGAGAGTCTAATAGCTGTAGAGGAGTAGAAAGAGTTTGCTCACCATGTATATCAATCATGTCTTAATTGTAGAAATAATATTGCATGGCATTTTAGAGAGGCATAATCAAGTGAAAATGATAGTTGAACAAAAGGAGATATTGGGAGGTGAGAGACTATTTACAAGAGGAGGGTTGATGGATTAGGAGCCAATGTGAATTGGAGAAGTTAGAAATAATGCATGAGTGGAACTTATTGAATGTTGAATTAAAGTTAATGGAAATGTGCAGGACATTTGGGACAGTATTGGAATGTTCAAGTTCAGATGGTGACAAAGGCACAGACACTTGTGCCAACATGCCAACTTTTTATCTCTGAAAGTTGCCACCCAGGTAAATAGTGCTGTGAGGAAGGCATATGTTGTACTGGGCTTTATTGGTAGAGGAATTGAGTTCCGGAGTCCTGAGGTCATGTTGCAGTTGTATAAGACTCTGGTGCGGCCTCATCTGGAGTATTGTGTGCAGTTTTGGTCGCCATACTATAGGAAGGATGTGGAGGCATTGGAACGAGTGCAGAGGAGGTTTACCAGGATGTTGCCTGGCATGGTAGGAAGATCGTATGAGGAAAGGCTGAGGCACTTGGGCCTGTTCTCATTGGAGAAAAGAAGGTTCGGGGAGATTTGATAGAGGTGTATAAGATGATTAGGGGTTTAGATAGGGTAGACACTGAGAACCTTTTACCGCTAATGGAGTCAGCTGTTACTAGGGGACACAGCTTTAAATTAAGAGGTGGTAGGTATAGGACAGATGTTAGGGGTAGATTCTTTACTCAGCGGGTTGTGAGTTCATGGAATGCCCTGCCAGTAGCAGTGGTGAACTCTCCCTCTTTATGGTCATTTAAGCAGGCATTGGATAGGCATATGGAAGTTATTGGGCTAGTGTAGGTTAGGTAGGATTTGGTCGGCGCAACATCGAGGGCCGAAGGGCCTGTACTGCGCTGTATTTTTCTATGTTCTATGTTCTATCTTCTATGTCAAGGACAGAAAGGAAAGCCAGAACAGAAGATACCCTGGATTGAGAAATGAAGAACCAAGTCGGCGTAATTCTCCAGTGGGATAGTGCAGGAGAGGCATTGGAGGAGAATAGCACAAGAAATCAAATGAAAGACAGCAGCAAAATCTAAAATAAAGTGGGAATGTCACAGTTGACATTATATGTGAGCTTGATCAGCGTCAAGAGTCACTGTACTTTTGTAGCCTGCACGGAAACCTGACTGAAGTGGTTAAAATATGAGGCTGAAATTCCCTCAGTGTTGCTCCTGTTCCACTCTCAAATTTGAAAGTATCAGCAAACTCCCAGTTTTCACTCCCCACCCCTATTAGCATTCCGAAAAGACCATTCCCTCCACAATTCCCTGGTCAGGTCCACACGCCCCACCAGCCTATATCCCACTCCTGGCACCTTTCCCTGCCACCACAGGAAGTGCAAAACCAGCACCCACACCACCCCTCCTCACTTCCGTCCAAGGCCCCAAAGGATCCTTCCACATCCACCAGAAATTCATTTGTACCTCTACCAATGTCATCTATTGCATTCGTTGCACCCAATGTGGTCTCCTCTATATCAGGGAGACAGGACACCTTGCTGATCATTTCAGAGAATATCTCTGGGACACTCGCACCCACCAACCCCACCGCCCCGTGGCTGAACACTTCAACTCCCTCCCCACCCCAATCCGTCAAGGACATGCAGGTCCTGGACGTCCTCCACCATCAAACCATTACTACCCAACACCTGGAGGAGGAATGCCTCAGACTCTGCCTTGGGAACCTGCAGCCACATGGAATAAATGTAAATTTCAACAGCTTCCTCATTTCCCCTCCTCCCACATTATCCCAGTCCCATGCCTCCAATTTGGCACTACCCTCTGGACCTGTTCATCACTCCCCCCTCTGACCTATCACCTTCTCCCTCACCTTCATCCACCTATCGCTTTCAAAGCTACCTTCACCCAGTCCCCACCCTCTTCTATTTATCTCTCAGCCCCAACCCACAAGTCATTCCTGATGAAGGGCTTATGCCCAAAATGTCGACTATCCTATTCTTTGGATGCTGCCTGACCAGCTGTGCATTTCTAGCACTATATATTTTTGCTTTATGGACTGGCTTATACAGAAAAGAAAGTGTGTATCTCAATTTGTGACATTTTCACATGAGCTCATAAGAAATCCATTCACTGTTACATACTGTTATGTAGTTTTGAATGTTTCTAGCAAAATAGAATAATTCAATCTGAATACTCTTAATTTATCACCAGCAATAATATCACAACTATTGTCTTTGTACCTGGACATACTACATACAGAAGCCTGGCACATTGTGGTTGGCACGGTGGCTCAGTAGTTAGCACTGCTACCTCACAGCACCAGGAACCCAGGTTTGATTCTAGACTTAGCAACTATGTGGAGTTTGTACATTCTCCCCGTGCCTTCATGGGTTTCCTCTGGGTGCTCTGGTTTCCTCCCACAATCCAAAGAGATGCAGGCCAGGTGAATTGGCCATGCTAAATTGCCCATAGTGTTAAGTACATTAGTCAGGGTAAATATTGGGTATGAAATGGTTCTGGGTGGGTTACTCTTTGGAGGGCTGGTGTGAACTTGTTGGGCTAAATGGCCTGTTTCCCTACTGTAGGGAATCTAATCATTATTAGATAAGCTTTGTACCTCTCCCACTGGAAAACCAATAGGCTTATAATGGCTACAACTACACATATTATTTTAATCTTAGATGCAAAAAGCATTTAATGGTAGAGATATGTGCATATGCATATAAATTGTTCAAACCTCTGCAATTCTCACTTTGAATTAAAGAACATTTAAATAAGATAAATCTAGGCTACAAAAAAGCCATGATCAAAAAAGATCACAATGGCAGCCATGAAGCAACCAACAAAAAGAATGGAGCATGGAACTAAATTGTAAAGACCACAAAGAGGCTGAAAGTTTGTTGGAAGTGGACATAGCAGTATATCAGTAGAGACAATTTTTGTAAAATCACAGTAATGAGACAATTTTTGATGTTTTATTGGACAGAAAATTGGAAAACTATGATACTGATAATCGCAGATGCTGTCTTCACATGCGACTGATCCAGTTCTTGTGAAAGTCAAATTTTGTATGATATGAAACCATCAATGCCCTTAAGAAATTGTCAGTCAAGAATCAATTTAAAAATCCAGAAAATTGTTGAAGATACAAAAAAAAGACACGTAACATGTTAATACATATCCTGTAAGTAATTTTAAGTTCTTATAGCACCTGAAGGACTTTCCAGAACTGTGCAGAGTGAATTTTATTACTTCATATTGTTTTCATAAACATTGTTATATATATTTTATCTGTCTACTTTCAATGCTAATAAAATCAAATTATTGCAAACTATACCAGCATTCTGTGGAATGATCCAAGAAACCAAAAGTGTTTGCATTTGTGCCACTTAACTGACTTATTTGAACTATACTTCAATGTTGTGATACTTAATGTAATATTGGAACTGTTGATAAAGATAAAAGCAAATAATTGGTATGGAAGACAAAGAACAAGCACACAGGACTATATAATTTTCCTGTTTCCTAGTCTAACAGAGCACCATTTTATGTCAAAATGTAGTCTTAAAGTCTAGACCAAAATATTCTCATGATAATTTACACTCTGAATGTAACCTTATAATCTGTGATCAATTACTTTTATCTCGCATTATCTGGGATGACTCTTCCCTGTGGCTGCAGTGTTGGTAGGTGTAGGCCCATTACCTACCTGTAACAATGTCCAGTTCTTGTCCCTTCAGGCATAATACTAATACTAAAAGGGTAATACATCTGAAGTACATTGCTTATTTATATTTGTACTTTAAAATTATGTGAATGTAATGTTATACTGTTTATTAAAACCTTCTATAACAAAAACAGAGCCCAAATGTCATTGATATCATACCTCAGCACAAGTTTCATTATCAATTTGCTTGATTGAAGTCTAAAACTCATGGTTTGCCCCATTTCACTAACAAACAAAAGCATACAGAAAGAAATCACCATTATTTCTCCACATTATAAAGGGTATTGCACTTCACGCATGTTCCAAGGAAGTAATGTTTCATAAAGTTGAAGGAATATTATTAAACTACTCAGAATTGTTTGTAACATAATTTCACTCCTTTCTTGTAATGTTACCATGACACATATTTCAAATTTATCTAATATTGTATAAAAATATCATTATAAAAAGTACTAATATGCATTAACCAAATATTTCTCTGTTGAAGGAAAATGATTATAGCACATCCCTCCAACATTAATTTAGTCGACTTTTAATGTTGCTAAAGTTGTTATGTTTCTCTCTCCATTGATGCTGAAAGCTTTCTCCATTATTGTTTTTATTACCTATATAATAAGTCTTGCATTATTTCTCTGTGCATAACCATTCTATGAATTAGAATATTAGCAACTTGTTTAAAAAGGAAGGTTTCAAGTACAGTATGATAACAGAACATAGAAGGATGAACACTTGTTGAAGTTCCCAGTATAAAAAGACTGAAATCTAAAATAAGGTTGCACAGTTGATTCTGTTAGTAACTCCAACAGATGGTCTTGAATTTCTATTATCTGCCAAACTACTGTCAATGCTTCAGTCTCAGATTTGGCCTTTGATTAAATGTGTTGATTTATTATCATTTCACATTGACAAGGATGTCATCACACCCCTGAGATTAGTACTCTGTTCAATGTCAAGGTTCAAAAAAAGGTGTGGATTTGTCACAGGTCATGGCGTCAGGTTGACTGCATATCTCACTGGAATCCATTTAGTTTTGTTTTGCAAGTGATGAAATCCAGAAACTTTAAGACAAGGCAAAGTATAACATCAGTTGGTGGGTAAAATTTTCAGGTAAATCTGGTCACAGCCGAATAACCTGTCTGCAGCTTACCTCTTCTGTATACAAAAAAAGTGAAGCCATCTAAAAGAAAGTTAGCAATTGAAATAGAAATAACAACATTATATTTACTATTTGTTCACTACCTAAAAATGATATCTTATAACAATTAGAAGCATTACATAATTGGTTAGTAGTCACGACACTACTTAATCTGTTAGTGTGTTTCAATGTTCTTAGAGTCACAAAGAGTCCTCACAACTATTGAGCCAACTAGAGAGCACATAATTGAGAAGGCATTGCAACAATTGGAAAACTAACAAAGGTTAAATCAGAAAAACGTAAATTTATATTGTAATTTCTATGACTATCATAAAGTTCAAACCTCTTTACACCCAATGGAGTACCATTGAGGTATTATTTATCATTATAATGTTGAAAATGCAGCAGCCAATTTGTACACAGCAAATTCCCACAAACAGCAATGTATTAATGATCAGATTACCTTTTTTGTGATGTTGATTGTAAAACAAATATTGGCTGAAGTACTTATTTTCTAAGATAGCATTTCAACAATCTTGCTTCCTAATACAATTGCATAGTGGAATAAGCTGGCAAAAGAAATAGTCCTCCTCCTCATTTAAAACCTTGAAGATACATCTTCAGATTAATTCTGTCTGAATACTTCCATTAACAGCAGGTCGGAAGTGGTTTAGCGAGAAAGACTCCCAAATATGTTGGTGTAATATATCTACTAGTGTGCAATGATGACTCAACTAAAGCAGAAACAGAGGTATTTATTTAGTCTCTCAACATATGTCCTGGATTCATGCACGAGTTATGCTTTATATTAGGTAATTGCATCAGAATTATACAAATGGGATTGAGCTGAATGGAGCCTGCTAGAGTTGCATGATTACCAAAGAGTCAGGCAAATTAAGCAGGAGTACCACATCCAATTTCTGGCAGTGGGAAAATTGTCTGGTTTTTAGTGGGGGGTCAAATCGGGCCTAATGTAGAATTCCCACAATCTGATAATAGAATATCATGTGGGATTGTTAATGCACTATTAAAAACATGTAATAAAAGATTTAGTAGCTGAGCACTTGGAAAACAGTGGCAGGACCAGACTGTTATATTGTTCGGATGATGCTACCTTCCTGCTGACATGGCTTCCTTCTTCCATAACCATGGTTTGCTGCCCACTGTAGTTGACAGGGCCCTCAACTGCATCCAACCTATCACCTGTGTTCCTACCTATGTGCTTTCCCATAACTCACAACAGTGTAATCGCGTCCCCTTTGTTCTCACTTTTCATCCCACCAGACTGTGCAGTCAAAGGATCATTAGATGCCGTTTCAGAAAACTCCAGCAGAACGCCACCTCCAAGCACATCTTCCCCTCATTCCCCCATCTGTATTTTCCTAGACAAATTAATCCATTCCTTGACCACCAACACCATCCCCTCTTCCCATGGCACCTTCCCAAGTAACCACAGAGAAAGTCCAACACCATCCCCTTCACCTCCTCTCAGTCACCATCCAAGGGCCTAAACAGTCTTCCCAGGTGAAGCAGCATTTCACCTGTACCTCGTCCAATCTTGCGTATTGTATTCACTGCACCCAATATGGCCTACTCTACATTGCAGAAACTAAATACAGACTGGGTGCCCATTTCGCAAAACACCTCCACTCCAGCAAAAGGATTTGAGTATCGGAGTAAGGATGTCTTGCTGCAATTATGCAGGGCCTTAGTGAGGCCACATCTTGAAGTATTGTGTGTAGTTTTGATCTCCTAGTCTGAGGAAGAACTTCTTGTTATTGAGGGATTCCAGCAAAGATTCAGCAGACAAATTCCTGGGATAGCAATACTGACTTATGTGGATAGACTGGGTCAGCTGGGCTTGTATTCAGTAGAATTTAGAATTAGAGTGGTGCTAGAAAAGCACAGCAGTTCAGGCAACATTTGAGGAGCAGGGATTTTCCTGCTCCTCGGATGCTGCCTGAACTGCTGTGTTTTTCCAGCACCACTCTAATCCAGAATCTGGTTTCCAGCATCTGTTTTTACCTATTCTGTAGAACTTAGAAAAATGAGGGGGGATTCTCATAGAAACATACAAAATCGTGATGGGACTGGACAGGCTAGATGTGGAAAGAATGTTCCCAATGTGGTGGAAGTCCAGAACAAGAGGTCGCAATCTAAGGATTGAGGTGAGGAAGAATTTCTTCACTCAGAGTTGTGAACCTTTTATTTAGATTAGATTTGATTCCCTACAGTATGGAAACAGGCCCTTTGGCCCAACAGATCCACACCCACCCACCGAAGAATAATCAATCCAGACCCATTCCTCTACCCTATATTTACCCAATAACAATTGCACCTAACACTATGGGCAATGTGGAATGGCCAATTCACCTGAACCTGTGAAATCCTCTATCATAGGAGGCTGTTGGGGCCAATCATTAGATATTTCAAAAGGGGGCTGGACATGGCACTTGCGGCAAAAGGTATAAAAAGGTATGGGGAAATGGTTGGAATGGGATACTGAGATTGCACGATAAGCCATGATCATATTGAATGGTGATGCACGCTCGATGGGCTGAATAATCCATTGATTACAGGAATAATCTATTCAATTCAGGCGACTGACTGTGTGGAGTTTGCACGTTCTCCCCGTGTCTGCGTGGGTTTCCTCCGGGTGCTCCGGTTTCCTCCCACAGTCCAAAGATGTGCGGGTCAGGTGAATTGGCCATGCTAAATTGCCCCTAGTGTTATGTAAGGGGTAAATGTAGGGGTATGGGTGGGTTGCGCTTCGGTGGGTCGGTGTGGACTTTTTGGGCCGAAGGGCCTGTTTCCACACTGTAAGTAATCTAATCTAATCTAATCTAATCTAATCTAAACATTCACATACTAATTAAGTGCAGTATTATACAAAAATACAAAATAATGTCATTGCAAATGTAAAAGTGATTAAAGAAAAATATATATTCAGTTTAAATTAAATAAGAGTATTTTTCACATTTGTTTTATTTGACTTTTATCAGGTCACCTGTCAGTTTTCTCTTTTCGAGAGTAAAGAGTTTTTTTTCAATCATTCCTGATAGGTATAACTTTTCACTTCTGGTATCAACCTTAAAGATCTTCCTTTTACATATTGCCCTTCCCTCTATATCTTCTTTATGATAGACAAGTACATCACTTCTTAACATTAATCCTCATTTTTGTATTCAAACCTGCAGAGATCAACCTGTGATTGTATTTTACAGCTTTAACCTGCTTGCTACTCGTAGTGATTTGTGTGTCAGTGTCCTGAGATCCCTTTGCTCTTCCACCTCACTTTGATCCATATTAGCTTTAATTGTTAAGTCACAATTAATACAGTTCTGTATTTGAAAAATGGGACGTGTAAAACAAAACAAAAAACTTTTTTTTGGTAACTTTACACTGGAGCTTTGCAGATATAGTAGGTATGAAGTGACACCTAGTGGTTACAGAAAAGAACAACCTGATGTACAGTTAGGTCCAAGTAACCGCAGGGTACATATTTCCTGGTCCAATAAACAGATGGGGAAATTCATTCATTCATTCATTCAGCAATCCCATAACATCACACACAATGTCCCTTCCAATTGTGTTTTAAACAATTATTAATCATTTGGTTCCACACATTTTTCATTAGTTTTGTGAAGAAGAATTTCCTGATATTTGTAAAATTACCTTTAGATTAGATTACAGTGTGGAAACAGGCCCTTCGGCCCAACAAGTCCACATCGACCCGCAACCCACCCATATCCCTTACCTAACACTACGGGCAATTTAGCATGGCCTATTCACCTGACCTGCACATCTTTGGACTGTGGGAGGAAACCAGAGCAGCTGGAGGGGTGCCCACGCAGACACGGGGAGAACGTGCAAACTCCACACAGTCGCCTGAGGCGGGAATTGAACCTGGGTCTCAGGCGCTGTGAGGCGTGTGCCACCATGCTGCCCACCTTTTTACTAGTTGAAACTGTCTATTTCAATTAACTTAGTGTGATACTCTAATTTATATAATTCTATAACATGACATCTCAAACATCTCTTGTCAAACAACTTTCATTTAAGCAACATCTTTTATTTGGAAGAACATCTCAAGGAATTTCTCAGAGGTGTAATAAGTCAAGAATAGTTGCTGAGGAGAAAATATTGGGATAGTGATGAAAATCTTGTTTGAAAAATATCTTAAAGTAAGAGAGGAACATGAAGAGACAAAAAGGGTACAGCATGAAACTCCCAACACTGTAGTAAAGAGAGCATAAAGTCATAGAGTTATACAGTACAGAAACAGAACCTTCAGCCCAACTCCTCCATGCCAAACATGTTTCCTAAACTGAACTAGTCCCATTTGCATGTATTTAGCTCGTATCCCTCTGAACCCTATCTGTCCAAATCATTTTTAAATGTTGTAATTGTACCTGTCTCTACCACTTCCTCTGCAGCTTGTTTTATACACTTAGACAGGTCGGCGCAACATCGAGAGATGAAGGGCCTGTTCTGCGCCCTATTGTTCTATGTTGTGTACTTGCACGTCCCTCTGTGTGTTTAAGCATTGCTCCTCAGGTGCCTTTTAAATCTTTCCCTTCTCAGCTTAAACCTGTGCTCTCTAACTTTGTGCCGCCCTCCAACCTCCCCGCTATTCACTTTATCTCTGCATCGTATAACTTTGTAAACCTCTCTAAGGTCTCCCCTTGGCCTCTAACATTCTCAGGATAAAAGTCCCAACCTATTCAGCCTCTCCTTTTAACCCAAGTTTCCAGTCAACATTCTTGTAAATCGTGTTTTGCATCCATCCCCCCAGTCTAATAACATCATTCCCATGATGTTTTGATTTGATTTATTACTTTGACTGATTTCATTGATTGTCACATGTACCTAAGTACAGTGAAAAGCTCTGCTGACAAGCAAGTCGGGCAGATCATAGTAAGCAAGGACATACAGATCATAACGTGAAAAAAAATTTTGGAAAGAGGCATACAGGTTACATGTTATCACTAAGCAAGATCAACATTAACAAGATCAGCATTATTTGAGGTTAGTGAGTTAACTCATCAGTCCAATAACATCCGGGAAGAAGCTTTTTTTGAACTGCCGGTGCATGTGTTCAAGCTTCTGTATCTTCTGCCTGACGGAAGAGGTTGTAGGAGATCATTACTGGGATAGGATGGGTCTTTGATATTGGCAGCCTTTCTGCTACAGTAAGATGTGTAAATGGAGTCCATGGATGGAAGGTTGTCTTACATGATGGTCTGCACATACAATCTTCTGTAGTTTCTCATGGTCCTGGGCAGAGTAGTTGCCATACAAGGCTGTTATGCACCTGGACAGTATGCTTTCTATGGTGCATGTGTAGATGTTGGTGAGGTTCCTTGTGGGCATGACAAATTTTCTGAGCTGACTGAGGAAGAAGAAGCATTATTGTGACTTCTTGACAGTTGCATCTACACAGGAGCTCCAAGACAGATTGTTGGTTAACATCACTCTTAGGAACTTGATGCTCCCAACCCTTTCAACCTCAGCTCTGTTGATGTAGATGGGGACATGTTCTCCTTCTTTCTTTCTGAAGTCAATGATCAGTTCTTTTGTTTTGCTGACGTTGACAGGGAGGTTGTTATCATTGCATCATGTCACCAAGCCCTCTGTTTCCTGTTTATTCTGCATTATCATTGTTTGTTATCCATCCTACCATAGCGTTATCATCAACAAACTTCTAGATGACATTCGTTCGGAATTTGACAGCACAGTCATTGGTGTAGAGGGAGTACATAAGGAGGCTGAGAGCTCATCCTTAGTAGGCACCTAGGTCTCAGAGTTTAAAATCGGTCTGGAGGGGAGAACAGTGTTGAAGGTGGAGCTGTAGTCAATGAGCAGGAGTCTGACATAGGTGTCCTTGTTGTCCAGCTGTTCCAGGGATGAATGCAGGGTTAGGGAAATGGCGTCAGCTGTGGAGCTGTTATGTTAGTAGGCAGATTGTAGAGGATCGAGGCAGGTTGGGAGACCAGCAGGTCGACCGGAATTGTACACAGTAATCCAACTGTGGCCTTACCAATGTCTTTATAGCCGCAACATGATGTCCCAACTCCTGTACTCAATGCTCTGACTGATGAAAGTAGGCATGCCAAATGGCTCGTTCACCACCCTGTCTACCTATCCTGCCACTTTCACGGAATTATGTAACTGCACCCCTAGGTCTCCTTGTTTGACAATGCTCCCAAGGGCCCTATCACTAATAGTGTAAATTCGACCCTTTTTT
Source organism: Hemiscyllium ocellatum (assembly GCF_020745735.1). Lineage (NCBI taxonomy): Eukaryota > Metazoa > Chordata > Chondrichthyes > Orectolobiformes > Hemiscylliidae > Hemiscyllium > Hemiscyllium ocellatum. The sequence goes on along the minus strand of NC_083407.1, from coordinate 44,155,663 downwards.
GTCTTATCAAGATGCAACATCTCATATTTAGCTGCATTAAACTCCATCTGCCATTCCTTGATCCATTGGCCCAGTTGATCAAGATACCATTGTGCTCTTAGATAGCCTTGAGAATTGTCCACTATACCACAAAGTTTGGCATCAGCTGCAAATTTACGAATCATGCCTCCCATATTCTCATCCAAATCTTTTACATAAATGACAAACAACAGTGGGCCCAGCACCAAACGGTGTGGGATCAGAAACAGAACAACAAAGAAATAAAGATAATTACAGATGACTGGAGACAGCGGTGACTGAATAGACTGAAAAAAAAATCAATATGGAAGACTATGGTTAAACAGTGAAAACTGTTACTTTGTAACTCAATAAAAGTCAACTCCATTGAGAAGGAAATTTGAATTGTCTGTAACTGCCTAATGAAGTTAAGAATGGTATCAAATATATGCCAGAAAATTGGGAAAAATTTTAGAAAACAGCAATGTATGACTAAAAAAGGTGACAAAATTAGAATGTGAGAATAAATGACCAAGAAATGTAAAAACTGACAACAGGTGCTTCCACAAGGAAATAAAGGAGAAAGGAATAGTCCAAGTAAATGTTCATGCCTTAGAAAAAGGGATTGAAGAATTAATAATGAAGAACAAGAGCATGGTAGAGATTTTGAGCAAGTATCTATGTCTGTCTTTAGAAGATCCTAAAAGTATCACAAAAATAATGGAGATTCAATAGAGAAAGGAAAGAATTTAAAATAATTACTCTTGTTAGAGAATTAATGGATTAAAGGCTGACAAGTCCCCTGAATCTGATGGCCTGCATTTTAAATTTTTACAAGAGGAGGCTGGGAAGATAATGGATGACTTGGTGGCAATCTTCCAAAATAATCTTCTGGAATGTCTCAAAGTGTTGTAGGTGGCATAATGCTGCATCACAGTGCCAGGGACCCAGGTTTGATTCCAGCCAAGGGTGACAGTCTGTGTGGAGTTTGCACTTTCTGCTTAGTTTCCTATGACTGCACAATCCAAAGATGTGCAGGTTAGGTGAATTGGCCATGCTAAATTGACCATAGTGTTAGATGCATTAGTCAGAGGGCAATGCATCTGGGTGATTTTTTTTAAGATGATCAATGTGGACTTGTTGGGCCAAAGGGCCTGTTTCCACACTGTAGGGAATCTAATCTGTTAGCAAACCACAAATGCAATCACCGTGTTCAAGAAAAAGAGAAGCAGTAATCAATTGCATCTAGCCACATAAGCAGATGGAGATCTGAAGTTAGATTTCACTCAAAATGTTCGATACTGAACTGGAGTCTCAACTTGATTTTTACAGTGAAGCGTTGAAATGGAAATTAAACCTTCTGGTGAATTAATTGTATTGGGAACAAAAATAGAGTATTGATTAATGAACAGAAAATAGACAAGATAAATAGGTCATTTTCAGTTCAGCAATTGTATGCAATGAAGTGCCAAAGAGATTAGTGCAGGGGCCATTGTGCTGGTAGGGATGCTGCACTGCTGTGCTTGGGTATGGGTTAGGAACAATATACAGGGTTTGTGATTGCTTTCCCAGCCCTGAATGGTGAGTGGACACTTTGAGACAGCCAGTCAGCAGCACCTGAAGTAGCAGCCAAGAAGAGGAGCTTGAAATAGGCAATTTGAAAGAAGTAGTGAATGGTGGCAGAAAGTGTGGGAATTAGAAATTGGTGGCCCTTCACACTACTGAATGTGACTACAAAATTCTGTCCAAAGGCATTACCAATTGAATCAAGTGTGCTTTAGACTTGCAAACCCATCCTGACCAGGCATACTGCTCAGTGATAAATTTGCCTGTGCACAGAGGGCACATAGTGTCGTGCGTGGGTCTTTTGGAGGCCACTTCCTCATTCACCTGGAGCAAGCAAAAATCAAAACAAACATCACCAGCACAATTTTAAACTTGAGAATCAGAAAGGTTTCCATCAAATCCCGAGCCAAGCAGGTTTACTGTCTTGTCCTGTTGTGAATTGCCAATGACAACCTCAGTTATGCCATAAGATGATTGCATGGTCAGTAGTAGTTCTTAGAGGAACTGTTTAAAAAAAATCATGTTGTTTTTTTCATTCATTCATGGATGGGGCATAACTGACTGGGCCAGCATTTATTGTCCATTTCATATTGTCCTTGAGAAGATGTTGGTGAGCTACCTTCTACACTGCTGCAGACCATATTCTGTAGATAGATATACAATGCTGTTACATAAGGAATTCCAGGATTTTGACCCAACTATAGTCAAGATATATTTCCAATTCAGGATAGTGAGTGTCTCGGACATGAAGGTACAAATTCTAGGGTTCCCATGTATCTGCTGCCTTTGTCCTTGAAGATGATAGTGTTCAGGGGTTTGGAAGGTGCTACTTAAGGACCCTTGGTGAATTTCTGTAATGTAACTTGTAAATGATACACTCTGCTACTACAGACCATCAGTGGTGAATAGAATGGATGTTTGTGGATGTGGTGCCAATTAAATTAACTGCTTTGTCCCTGATAGTGTCAAGATCCTTGAGTATTGACAAAGTTGTACTCATTCAGGCAAATGGTGAATATTCCATCAAATTGCTGGTTTATGTCTTGTAGATGGTGAACAGGTTTTGGAGAATTAAGAAGTGAGTTACTTACTGCAAAATTCCTTGCCTCAGACCTGCTCTTGTAGCCCTTATTGTATGGTTAGTTCAGATCATTACCTGCTCAATGATTACTGCCAGAGTATTGAAAGAGAGGAATTCAATGGTAGCAAAGCAATTGAAAGTCAAAAAGTGATAGTTAGATTCTCTCTTGTTGGAGATGTCATTCTCAGGCATTTGCATGGTGTAAATGGTACTAGATATTTTTTCAAGGGTCTGCTGCTGGGGCAACAGTGTAGTGGATCGAGATGTCTATTCCTCATGGCCATAGTGATCGCGGCTTTATCAAAGACTTCATCGTTGGTGGGTCTGGTCTGTTCCATTTGGTGTGGTGCAGCAGTTTCAGCAATGGCTATAGAAGTTCTGGTTTATTCCTACGGCTATGATGGCAATGTGATGGTTTCGGGCAGCAACTGAAGAGGCAAATGCTTCAACATTGTAACTGGCTGGGCCCAGTCTGCCATCCTTGCTATGGCAGCAATGCAGTGGCTTTAGTATTTGCTTCAGTGGTGGTGGCGCAGTGTGTCTGTTCTGGAAATCCTTGCTTTGGCAGCCTCAGGACTGCTTCGATGGTGGCATCCCATGGCCACTCTAGAAACCCAGGAGTTGTGGCAGGAATAAAAGATTAACTTTGCCCTAAATTAGTCTAGATTAATTCTTCTTATAATTTCTATAATTAAAATGGTATCAGATTGTGGCAACTTATACATATCTCAATGTATTTTCATAGACATAAATGACAATAAATTGCTATTCTATTATATTCATCTTCCTTTGTGTCAATTTTGATTCCAGCCAATGGGTGTTTAAACCTTAATACTCAGTAATTCCAATTTTGCAAGGGCTCCTTGATGCCACACTCAGTCAAATGTAGTCTTGATGTAAAGTGAGTCACAGTCACCTCACCTCTGGAATTTGGTTCTTTCTTCCACTTTTGGATTAAGCTGTAACGACATCAGGAGCTGAGTGGTCTTTGCAGATCCTAAACTGGGCATCAGTGAGGTTATTGCTGAGCAAGCACGGCTTGATAGCATTGTTAATGATGCCTCCTGTTATGTCCAGAGGTTGAGAGTAGACTGATTGCATGGGCAGTAATTGATCATGTTGGATTTGTCCTAGTTTTTATGTAGAAGACATATCTGAGTAATTCTCTACATGACAAGTGTTGCAACTGCACAAGAATACGTTGACTACGGATGCATCAGATTTAGAAGTACACTTCTTCATTTCCATTGCCATAATGTTGTCAGGGCCCAAAGCTTTTTCAGTGTCCAGTGCCTGCAGCCATTTCTTGATATCATGTGAAGTGGTATCTGTAGGGCTGTAGGCCTCTGAAGAAAGCTGAGATAGATCATCCACCTAGTACTTCTGGTGAAGATTGCTGCAAATGCTTCTGCTTTATCATTTGCACTGTTTTACTGGGCTCCCCATCATAGAGAATGAGGATATTTGTGGAACCTCATGCTTCAGCAAGCTGTTTAATTGTTCACCACAGTCATGAATAGATGTAGCAGGGCTATAAAGCTTAGATCTGATCTGTTAGCTGTGGAATTACTTAGTTCTGTACATCACTTGCATACCATTTGAATAAGCAGTAAGTTGTATCCTGTTTTGTAGCTTCCTCATATGAGACCTAAATTTTAGGTTGGACTGGTGCTGCATTCTTTATTAAACAGGTTGATGCCCTGGCTTATTAGTTGTGGTAGAGTGGGGGATATGCAGTGTCATGAGGTTATAGGCTATGTTGGAGTATGTTTGAGTCAATGCCATTTAAAAGTTGGTGATACTGCCATGTAACACAAAGTCGGGTATTCTCAATGCATAGACAAGACTTTGTATCTATCAGGACTGTACAGTGATCACTCTTACTGATCCTGACATGGACAGGTACAGCTGGGGCAGGCAGATGATTAGGTCATGTATGTTTTTTTCCCTCTAGTCGGTTCCTTCATCACCAGTTTGACTCCCATACTAGCAACTATGTTCGCTGGTGTTGCTAAGCCACTCTTGTTAATGGACATTCAAGTGCTTCTCCAGATGGTGTTCAATATGGAGCAGCACCGATTCATCAGCCAAGAAAAGGGGCATAGATGGTAATCAGCAGTAGTTTTTCTTGCCCATATTTGACCTGATACCATGAACTTCCATGCAGTAAATGCCAATGACTCTTGGGTAACTTCTTGCCAACTGTATAACACTGAGCTATCACTTTGGTTCTGTCGATCCTGTTGATAGGTAAGGACATATGCAGGGATGTGATGGTGCTGTGTGGGACTGTATCTAAGAGGTAAGAATTTGTGACAATGTTAGGCTGTTAATTGGTGAGTCTGTGAGAAAACTCACACAAATTTAGCATTAACTCCTGGAAATTAACACGGAGGATCTTACTTTGTTCATAAAACCTTAAGTTATAGGAACAAAATTAGGGTATATGGTCCATCTAATATGCTCTGCCATTCAATCATGGCTGATATGTTTTTCAGTTCCACTCTCTTGCCTTCTCCACATGACCCCTGATCCCCTTACAAATCAAAAACTTATTAGGATCCCTATTGTGTGGAAACAGGCTCTTTGGCCCAACAAGTCTACATCGACCCTCCAAAGAGTATCCCACCCAAGCCCAGCCCCCCACATTTACCCCTGACTCATGCACCTGACCTATGCATCCCTGAACATTATGAGCAATTTACCATGGCCAATTCACTAACCTGCACAGCTTTGAATTGTGGGAGGAAATCAGAGCACACAGAGGAAACCCACGCAGACATGAGGGGAACATGCAAACTCCACACAGTCACCTGAGGCTGGAATTGAACGTGAGTCCCTTGTGCTGTGAGGTAGCAGTGCTAACCACTCAGCCACCGTGCCACCCCTATCTCTGACTTAAATATACTTAGTGTCTTGGCCTCTCCAGCCCTCAATGACAGTGAACTCCACTGATTAATCACCCTCTAGCTGAAGATATTTCTCCTCATCTCAGTTTGAGTAGGTTGTCCCCTTTCTCAGAGGCTGTGCTATCTGGTCCAAAACCCCTTCTTAACCATCCTGTGCACCTATGACCTTACTTTCAAAGAACTCTGTACAAAGAACATGGATATATGCTCCAAAATGGGCTTTGGGGAGATAATCTGCAATTGGATCCAACTGCTGTATGCCAACATCAGTAGTGTAGTCTCAATCAATGGATTGGAATCAGAAAGCTTCCTGATCAGAAATAGAATCAGGCAGGACTGCCCACTCTCTCCTACCTTGTTTGCATGTTGTATTGAGCCTTTTGCTAAATCCAGCAGGAAAAATGTGAGCCTGAGAGGGATGATTATTCCAGATATTAGAGGTCTGCAGGACAAAGCCCCCTTGTACATAGATGATATTGGTGTTTGCTGCTCAGATTCACTTTCAGTGTGCAGACTCATGAGCATTAGTGCTCAGTTTGACCTGACCTCAGGTGCTGAGGTCAATCAAGGCAAGAGCAAGGCCATGTTCTTTGGGAATTGGGCCAACCAATTCTTTATCTCCTTCACTGTCAGGTCAGATTATCTAATGGTGCTGGGAAAATGTTTCAGAGGGGTCTGGGCGCATGCAAAAACTTAGGAGGAATGTATTACCAAGGTGAGGCAGAAACTGGGCAAAACACAGCATTGTTTGCTCTCTATTGCGGGTAAAAAAAATTGATCATAGTGTGTGACATGCTCTCAGTGTTGTTGTATGTGGTGCAAGTCTGGCCTATTCCCGAACCTGTGCCACTGCAGTCACCTGAGCAATCTTCCACTCTAGCTGGAGATCAAAAATTGATCACGCACTGACAGACACCATGTAGAAAGACATGACCCACTCTCACTAGTTTCCATACATACAGATAAAGAAAGACATCACTTTGACTGGGACAACACACACATCCTAGGACAGGCAAAACAAAGACACACGTGTGAATTCTTAGAGGCATGGCATTTTAACCAGAACTCCATCAATAAACACATCAATTTAGATCCCATCTACCTTCCCTTGAACTGGAAATGACATCGTCCACCTTAAGAAACTAAAACCTATAAGTAGAGAGGTGGGACATACCACATGTTCATCTAGCAATGGTCAGCATGTAGCACCCTTGGGACACTGTGGGAAAGGAAGAGGGCTGATTCTGTCAGGTAGCTCCCTGAGAAGACTGTCAAAGTCATTTGGCAGAATGTCTCATCAAAAGAATTCTCTAACAAGCTCCAAGACATGGCTTGGCTGTTGGTGAGAAGGACACTACCTGTGAGATCCTTCATGTACATACGGATCTCTCCGCCACCACATGCTGCCCTGAAAATTATTGTGGGGGAAGAAAAGACTGTCATGGATCTTCCTTTGGAGAGTGCCTTTGCAAAGAAGGTCTGGAGCGAGATACATTGGTTTTGTTGAAAGTTCCTCCAGATTAGCTCCGTGACACAGGACTCTGTGAGCTTCTCCTTGGGACATACAACCAGATAAATGATGACTGCACATGGAGGATGATCAGCTCCATGAAAGATGTTCTTTGATCCAATCGAAATTTGTTGGTGTTCTAGTACAAAGAGTTGATCTCAACCAAGGGTTAGCCATGGAAATTGCAGAATTACAATTATAGGGTGGAGAGGTGGGTCTGGGTGGGATGCTCTTGGAGGGTCAGTGTGGACTTGATGGGCTGAATGACCTGCCTCCGCACTGTAGGATTCTATGGTTCGATGAAATCGTCCACAATATTTTTTAAGGGAAAGCTTGATATTACTAGCTTAAATTATTATTTTGAGTAGGTAATAAAGAGGATTAATGAAGGTACTGTGGTGGATGGATTTCAGTAAGACATTTGACAAGGTCCCATATGGTAGATTGTGAAAATTTAAAGATCACGGGAAGTAGGGTATGTGTCAACCGGGATCTTAAATTGGCTTAATGATGGGAAATAAATTTAATGATCAACAATTTTTTTTTTGCATATGGCAAGTGGTTTCCAGAGGTGTTACACAAGACTCAAATTTGGGTCCTTTGCTGTTTGTATCAAATGTTAATGACTTAGACTTAAATGTAGGAAGCATGATTGGTAAATTTTCATGCGACATAAAAATTGACCAGGACATTGATCATGAAGCAGATGCTATCATTAACAAGATGAAATCAATGGTTTGGTTAAGTGGGTGGAAAAGTTACAAATTGAATTCAAGATGGAGAATAGAAAAGTTATGCATTGAGGATGGCCAACAAAGCAAGGAGCACACAATAAATGAGAGGTTATTGAGATGGCTAGAGGAGGTGAAAAACTTTGGAATGGATGTCCACATGTCCCTGAAATTGGCAAAACAGGAAGACATATTGGTAAAGAGACATTTCTTTAGTCACTCATGTGATGTGGATGTCGCTGGCTGGGTCAACATTTACTACCCATTCTTAATTTACCCTGAGAAGCTTGGGCAAGCTGCTTTCTTGAACTGTTAGCCATCCATTTTGGTTCATGAGGGAGGCAGTTCCAGAATTTTGACCCAGTGGCATTAAATTAACAATGATTTATAGCAGGGGAACAGGCAGATAAATGATGGTGTTCTCATGTACCTGCTATTCTTGTCCATCTATATGGCAGTGCTTGTGAGTTGGAGATCCTATTGAAAGAGCCCTTCGTGAAATTCAACCATGCATCTTGTAGGTGGTAAAGGGTGTGTACGGTGCCAAGCAAGCACACTGTTTTGTCCTGGAGAGTGTCAACTGTTATTGGAACCGTATTCATTCAGATAAGTGAGATGCATTCCACTACAGTCCTGACTTGTGCCTTGTAGATGGTGGACTGCCTTTGGGATTTCAGGAAGTGAGTTAGTTGCTGCAAGGTCCCTATCCTTTGACATGCTCTTGTAATCACAGTACTTACATGACTAATCCAGTTCAGTTTTTGTTCAACAGTAACCTTCCAAATGTTAATAGTGGGGAATTCAGTGACACTTATGTCATTGAATGTCAAGGAGCACTGGTTAATCTCTTTTGTTGGAGATGGCCATTGCTTGGCATTTGTATGGTGCAAATGTTACTTGCCAGTTGTCAGCTCAAGCCTGAATATCAAAAGTGAGCACCCCCACTTCTGACTTTATAATGGAAGGAAATCGTTGATGAAGTAGCTGAAGGGTGCTGCCCTGGTGAACTATCAGATGCTTTCCTTCATTGGGCATGGTATTGAATACAAAAGTAGTATGTAATACTGGAACTATACAAGATACATTTTAGGATAGAGCTGAAATTTGTGTACAGTCTGGTCACTGCATTGCAGGGTATAATTGCTCTCGAATACAGAGAGAGGTTACAAGAATGTTACCAGGGCTTGAAAATTGCAGCAATGAGGAAAGATCAATTAGGCTATGTTTTTCTTAAAACAAAGGTGGGTGAAGATGATGAATTTAGGTGTACAAAATAATGAAGGGTTTTGATAAAAATCAGTTTCCCCAAATTGATGGCTCAATCACCTGGGGCACAAAGTTAAGGTAGATGATAGAAGAAATAGAGGGGACATAAGGAAAAATGTTTTCACCCAGAGGATGGTGAGCCTGGATTCCAATGGTGGGAAGATAGAAACATCATTCACTTAAGGGGAATCTTGATCTGAATCTGAAGATCTGTAACTGCAAGGCTAGTTTCTGTAGTCGATGCAGACATGATGGGATAATGGCCTCTTTCTGTGCTGTAGATTTTCTATGGATCTATGAGTATCCTGTTCACTGTTGACCAAAAACCAAATTGGAGTAACCATGAATAGTGTGGTAAGAGTCTAATATCTGAAAGCACTGTCCACGTGTCAGGAGTGTGATGGAATTCTGTCTATTTGCTGAGTTGAGCGAAGTTCAAACATCACTCAGGTACCTCACCATTATCCAGAATAAAGCAACTCTCCTGACTGACACTCTATTCATCACCTAAAATATTCACTCCCTGCTGGCATCCTCACTGTGTACTAACTATGAGATATTTTGCTGCAACTCACTAAGGCTTCTTAAATCATATTTTTTCAGATCTGCATCCTCTACCATCTTGAATGATAAAGGGTAAACATACACACACTACTATCTACAACTTTCCGTCTGAATCAGTCACCATTTGACTTGGAACTATATCATTTTTCTTTCATCATGGCTGGGTCAAAATCCTGGAACTCCCTCCCTAACATCATTGTGAGAGTATCTACAACACATACTCTGCATCAATTCAAGAAGGCAGCTCAATTTCATCTTCTCAATGACTCCTGGGGATGGATAATACATGCTGGTCTTTCAAGTAACGTCTACATCATATAAATAGATAAAAATAAATAAACAACGCTATGTAGTGTTTCTTGGAGATGAGGTTTATGTCAACAAAAATGTCTATATTATAACTTAATCTAAATATGCTATCCAGAATTTACTGCACTGCTTGATCTGTGCATAAGAAAATGTCACCATCTTCAATTGTAAGATTAATGTGGGGGATAGTGAATTTCCAAGGGATTGTTCTGCATATATTTCAAAATGTTGTTTAAACCATTTTTTCTAGAATGTTATCAGTTTCTCTGTCAATGTTAGAAGATGGGCAGGAAAATGCCATGTAGTCAGTCTTTTTCCAATTATTATTGCATTATACATTGTGCCTCATATGCATCAGCTGTGGTATTTGCATATTATTTAAGACAAGTTGAATGCAGTCCAATCCCTTATCACTCAGCCTGTAAGATCCTCATAACTCTGCCCTCGAGCATTTTTCTTCTCTGGGGTTTTAAATTGTCTGACACTTGTGACAAATAGCAAAACCGATTTCTTTAACAGCATTTTGTCTCAGTGGGAAAATGTCAATCACTGCTGCCCTGTCTCTGACACTCTAGGCATGAATTGTAATAATCCCAATATACAAGGCACATGGTAAAATATGATGAGATCACATTATTATGACAATATGGAAAAATCAAAAGCAATTTCTGGTTTGATAGGTTTTCCTGATTTAGCATCATACCCCTAGAACAACTGAGTATCTGTTTTAAAGTATAGTGATCATAAGTTGTATTTTATTTACATGTTCTGGGAAATAAACTTGCTTTATAAAAGTGCAGTGGCATCTGCTGTATTGAACCTTCAAAGATGAAGTTGATTGACATTGCAGTCCACTGTCGGGTATAGTATTTGATCCTGGGGGAAGTATTACTTCCCATGCTAACTGAAATTGCTACCCATTCAGCTGCAATTTTCTGTCAATCACTGCAAAGGTTCACACACAGAAAGCTTTGTAATCATTCACATAAAAGATCGAAAACATTACCTGAGGCAAAAGTTTCTTTTTAAAAAAGATTGAACACCAATGAAACAAAATATTTATATTTATAAGTCATTACATACAATAAAAGCAAAAAAAAAACTGTGAACGATAGAGATCTGAAATACAAACAGAAAGTGCTGGAAAATCTCAGCAAGATTGGCAGCAACTTCGGAGACAGAAACAATTAATATTTCAAGCCCAAAGTGAAGGGAGGTGAAAACATTCTGGATTTTATGGTGTTGAAAAAGGGAGAGCAGCAAATGGAACAGAAGGACAGGTCAGGAAATGTTAAGGGAGATTGGAGATGCAGCAACAACAGCAGACCAAAGAACGTTATACATTTCAAATCCTGAGATACACATTTGATTAGATTAGATTACTTACAGTGTGGAAACAGGCCCTTCGGCCCAACAAGTCCACACCGACCCGCCGAAGTGCAACCCACCCTGATCCATTCCCCAACATTTACCCCTGCCTCGAACACTATGGGCAATTTAGCATGGCCAATTCACCTAATCTGCATGTTTTTGAACTGTGGGAGGAAACCGAGCACCCTGAGGAAACCCACGCAGACACAGGGAGAATGTGCAAACTCCACACAGTCAGTCGCCTGAGGCGGGTGTCATATTTGGTGTCATATGTTAAACCTATCACTTTATCCAGGTGCTGCCAGACCTGCTTTGTTTTTCCAATTCTGTTTTTATTTCACGACATGTAATACTTACCCAAGAAATGTTATCTCTTTTATGGGCTAAGGAAAATGAATTCCTGTTCATCTGATGCTACCTGACCTGCTGTTCTTTTCCAGCATGACACTTTTGACTAAGAAGAATGAACATCAGAACTACATTGTCAAAAAACTTTTGGAAAGTACACAAGAATGCAGCACAACTGCAAACTAATAAATACCTGCTCAGAATTGAGTCTAAGGCCACCTCAGTGAGAATGTCGTGCTACTTAAAATTAATATTGATAGAATTGACCTCCCCCCTCTTTCTCTGATTCCGCTTTCTCTTTCCCATTCCTCCTCTGTCTCTCACTCTCGCTCTCTCTCTCCTATCGACCCAATTGTAAGACTGATATGGTTTTCAAATAGTGGACATTTTATGATTGTCAGAGCAGAGCTCCACACATTGTTTAAGTACACATGATACTCCACTCTCCCAATAGGTCTGGCCAGATCAAGTTATTCAGGGGCTACTACAGTTGGGAACTAAATTCAAGTTTTTATTAATACATTTTGAAAATCCTTCTTGTATATACAGGAAGAACAGGTTTGTTTTCTGATTCCAGCAAAAGTAATTACCTCCATGTTCTTCTATCCATTGTCCACTCCAAATTACCTCCTGTTACATAACTTTGGACCATTGTTCAAATGCAGAAGTTAAACAGGTACAATAGGTTATTGTGTAAAATGGCATAAGGCCTATGGCTTTTAAACATCTTCATTGATACACAGAATGCAACATAGCATTTAATCCAGGTTGGAAATCAGGCACATTATAGAGTTCTAAAGTGGGCTTGGTGGTGCAGATTCTGAAGCCATTGTATTTTTCAAAGAAAGGGAAGACCCAAGCCATGAATGATCACCGATATGAAGATGAGAAATTTATATTTCACGCATCAGGGAACTGAAAGCTAATGTAGGTTAGTGATAAAAGGGCTGAAAGAGGAGGAGGGATACAGGCAGCAGAGAATTTGATTTGACAAAAGCAGTTCTGATGATAAGACACTGGACCCAAAACACTGACTCTGCTTTCTCTCCACCAGAGAAAAGCTGCCAGACCTGCTTAATATCTGCAGTGGTTTCTGCTTTTGGTTCAGATTTCCAGCATCCATATAATTCTTTGTTTTAATTTAGAGATCTTGATTATCTTAGTTTTAAAGGATTAAGTATTTGGAATTTGATGTAGAGAACAGAAAGCAAACTGAGGAACATTACTGGAATAAATGTATGTGGTGTCCATGAAATAGCACAACCTTGCTCATGAGGCAAAGAAAAATCAATGTTGCAATTACTGATATAATGTAGGATAGTGCAATAGCCATTTTCACACAGCAATATTTCAAACAGCAATAAATGACCAATTTCTTTTTAGTGATGTCTATTAAGGGACGAAAATTGACACTGGGACAAAACCTTAAAAAAATGCCATTGATCTTTACACCCACTTGAAAAAGCAAATTGTACGTTGGTTAAAGCCTCAGACACTGCAGTACTCCCTTGGTCTTGCAGTGCAGTGTCCTCCAGTCTCTGAGTTAGGACTTATATAGGAGTGGAGATGAACCATGTTATGAAAATAAGAGCTGTCATTTTGAGTGACAGAGGAAATGAGGATGCAAGTTCAATGCATAACTCAATGTGATGTGAAGTTGTGACAAGTCTGATTTAATCTGATACAGTGACCAGGATAAAAAGAAAGGCAAGAATTGTGACTTTGTTTAGCTGGAAAAATTGCAGCTTTTTCAAAACTTCATATTGGATGACAGTCTGTCAAAATAATCTATCAAACAGGTCAAGGAAAGTAATGGAGAGATATAATTAGAGAGAGAAGAATCTGTATTTTCCAACTTGCAATTGATTTTATTTGATTTATTACAGTCACATGTACCAAGACACAGCAAGAAGTAATGTTTTGCGTGTTAACCAGACAAATCATATATACATACGTACAGGTACAAGATCCTTTATCTTAAATGCTCGGGACCAGCCGATTTTCAGAATTCGGAATGCTTCGGTTTTCAGAATGTGACAGTTTAACCTTGTTAATGAGAGAAAAACTTCACAAAAAACCCTCGGATTTTAGAGCTTTTCGGTTTTTGGATGTTCGGATCAGGATAATAGAATAGAATGCAGAATATTTATAGCTACAGAAAAGGTGCAGAGAAAGTTCAACTCTAATATATGAAAGGTCCATTCATGAATCTGAAAGACATCAGGGAAGAAGCTGTTCTTAAATCTGTTTGTACGTGTATATAAACTTCTATATCTTTTGCCTGACGGAAGAGAGTTTGGTGGGGTGGGTCTCTGATTATGTTGGTTGTGTCTGAGAGGCAGCAGGAAGTATAGATGGGAGTCAATAGATGGAAGGCTGCATCTATAAATCTTGGTAAGAGTCCTTGTGTCATGCCAAATTTCCTTAGCCTCCTAAGGAAGTAGAGACATTGTTGTGCTTTCTTAACCATCACATTGACGTGGGTGGACCAGAACAAATTGTTCATGATCATTACCCCAGGAACTTGACGCTTTTGACCATCTCCACCTCAGCACCATTGATGCAGACAAGAGGTTGCCTTCCACTCTGCTTTCTGAAGTCAATGACCAGCTACTTTGTTTTCCTGACATTGATGGAGAGATTGTTGTCTTTACAGCATTCTGCTAAATACTCGAACTCTTTCTTCTGTTCTGTCTCAGCGTTGTTTGAGATCCAACTTATATAGTAGTGCTGTCAGCAACCTTTTAAATGGAATTGCGGTGGAACTTGGCCACATAGTCATGAGTACGTAAAGAGTACAGTAGGGGGCTGAGTACACAGTCTTTGTAGGACACCAGCGTTGAGGATTATGGTGGAGAAGTTGTCACCTATTCTTCATAATTGCAGTCTATGGATCAGGAAGTCTAGGATCCAGTTATAGAAGGGGGAGTTGAGACCTAGGTCTCTGAGCTTAGAGATGAGTTTATTTGGAATTATGGTGTTGAAGGCAGGACAAGGCCTGATGTAGATATCCTTGTTCTTCAGATGTTCTAGGGATGAGTGTAGGGCCAGGGAGATGGCATCTGCCAAGAACCTGTTTCACCTGTAAGTGAATTGCAAATAGTCAACACAATTTGGGAGGCTGGAGTTGATGTAAGCCATGACTAACCTGACAAAGCACTTCATAGTACTAACATAAGAACATAAGAAATAGGAGCAGCAGTAGGCCATCTGCTCCTCCATTCAATATGATCATGGCTGACCTACTCATGGACTTAGCTCCACTTACCCGCCCACTAACCAGAACACTTAATTCCTTTACTGTTCGAAAATCTACCTTTGCCTTAAACAACATTCAGGAAGGCTGCCTTAACTGCTTCACTGAGCAGGATATTCCATAGATTCACAACCTTTTGGGTAAAAAAGTCCCTCCTCAACTCAGTCCTACATCTGCTCCTCCTTATTTTGGAGCTATACTCCCTAGTTCTAGTTTCACCCACCAGTGCAATCTCCCTACTGTTATCTTATCTATTCCATTCATAATTTTAAATATTTCTACAAGATGCCATGTCATGCCCCTAAATTTCAATAATTGAGGCATTCTGCATGGTTTTTCATTTGGCACTGGACAGGTGTTAGTCTTCTTGAATCAGGTGGGGGCTTCAAATTGTAGGAAGGAAAGATTAAAAGTGTCTGCTAGTACTGCAGTCAGCTGGTCTACACAGGATCTGAGTGCAAAGCTAGGGACTCCACCCAAGCCAGTCACTTTCTGTGGGTTCACTCTCAAGAAGGTGGTTCTAACGTCTGTGGCTGTTACTGTGAGTACAGGTGCATCTGAGGTTGTTGGGATAGGTGGCATTGTTTCACTGACCTTCTGTTCAAAGTGAACATAGAATGCATTGAGTTTTTCAGGTAGGAATGTACTGTTGCACGCAAATATGCTCAACTTCACTTTGTAGCTTGTTATGTCGTGTAAGCCTTGCCACAGATGATGGTTGTCGTGTGATTGGTCTGGATTTCAAGCTTAGTTTCATTTTGCCTCTTGATATCTCTGATGGCCTTATAAAGGTTGTACCCAGATTTCCTGTATAGGTCAGGTTTGCCTGACTTGTAAGTCTCAGATTTGGACTTCAGTGGGAATGCATTTCCCAGTTCATCCATGGTTTCTAGTTGGGGAATATTGGGATCAACTTCTTTGCACACAGTCATCTACACACTTCCTAATGAAGTCTATAACAATAGTGGCATATTTCTTGAGGTTGGCCATTAAGTCTTTGAATATGGACGAGTTCTATCGACTCTGAGCAGACCCATAGAAGCACTTCTGTTGCCTCAGACCAACCCTGCATGACCTTCTGCACTGGGTCTTCATGCTTTAATTTCTGATCCTAAGCCAGAAGGAGGAACACAGCATTGTTATCTGATTTTCCAAAATGTGGGCGTGGGATGGAGTGGTAGGTGTCTTTGATGGCTGTACTGCAGTGATCAAGGATGTTTGTACCTCTGATGGGACAGGAGACATGTTGATGCTATTTTGTAACACTTTCTTGAGTTTGACCTGATTGAAGGCTACAATGAACAAGGTCTCTGGGTATTCTGTCTCAAGACTGTTTGTAGTGCTGTATACTTCATCAAGTGCACTCTTCACTTCCACGTGGAGTGAATGTTGACCGCTGCCAGGACAACTGAGGTGAATTTGCATGGTAGGTAATAGGAATGGCACTTTACTGCAACACATTCTCTGTTCGGGCAGTGGTCACCACATCTGAGGGTCATCACATCTGAGGGTCACCACATCTGAGCACCATGAGGTGTTGATTAGGAGGTAGGCACCACAATACCTTGCCTTGCCCGAGGACACCAAGCAATCCATTCACTGAACTGAGAAACCTTCAGATTGTAAATAATAGTCAGGTATAGTAGGAGTGAGCCATGACACTGTAAAACAGAGGTGAGCCTGGCTTTAAATTCATCCACTGGTGTCCTTTCTTGACTGGAGTGTCAACGTGAATGGACCACGATAGATCATTGATGATGTTTACTCTTAGAAACATAAAACTCTTGACCACCTCCACCTCAGCATCACTGATACAGACCAAGGATGTGTCCTGCATTTCACTTTGTGAAGTTGATTTCATTTTGCTGACATTGAGGCAGAGATTGTTCTTTACACTATGCCACTAAGATATCTATCTCTTTCCTACACTCTGCCTCCTTGTTAGAGATCTGACCCATTAGGGTAGTGTCATTACAAATTTGTAAATGGAATTAGGGGCTGAATTTGGCCACACAGTTGTGTGTACAAGTAGTAAGGGGCTGAGTAAGCAGCCTTGCAGGGCATCGATATTGAGAATAATTGTGGAGGATGGGTTGTCGCCTATCCTGAACTGACAAATAGGAAAGGGATGACCACCTTATTGGGACTGAATTATACACCCCACAATAGTCAGTGGGAAATTGAGGAACAAATTTCTCAGTTATCTGTAAGAATAATAGGGTGGTTGTGGTAGTGGATTTTAACTTTCCAAACGTAGACTAGGATTGCCATAGTGTTAGGGGTTTAGATGGAGAGGAATTTGTTAAGTATGTACAATAAACTTTTCTGATTCAGTGTGTGGATGTACCTACCAGAGAAACTGCAAAACGTGACGTGCTCTTGGGAAATAAGGCAAATCAAGTGACTGAGGTGTCAGTGGGGGAGCACTTTGGGGCCAGCAACCATAATTCTATTAGTTTTAAAGTAGTGACTGAAAAGAATAGATCAAATCTAAAAGTTGAAGTTCTAAATTGGAGGAAGGCTCATTTTGACAATATGAGGCAAGAACTTTTAAAAGTTGATGGGGGCAGATGTTCGCAAGTAAAAGGACAGCTGGAAAATGGGAAGGCTTCAAAAGTGAGATAACGGGAGTCCAGAGACAGTATATTCCTGTTAGGGTGAAAGGCAAGGTGGGTAGGTGTAGGGAGTGCTGGATGACTGGGGAATTGAGGTTTTAGTTAAGAAAAAGGAAGGATATGTCAAATGTATACAGCAGAAAGTGAGTGAATCCTTAGAAAAGAATAAAGGCAGTAGGAGCATAATTAAGAGGGCAATCAGAAGGGGACATGAGATGGCTTTGACAATTTTTTTAGACTAGATAACTTACAGTGAGGAAATAGGCCCTTCAGCCCAACAAGTCCACACCAACTTGCCGAAGTGCGACCCACCCAGACCCATTCCCCTAACACTACAGGTAATTCACCTAACCTGCACATTTTTGGACTGTGGGAGAAAACCGGAGGAAACCCACGCAGACATGGGGAGAATGTACAAACTCCACACAGTCAGTCTCCTGAGTCGGGAATCGAACCCTGGTCTCTGGCACTGTGAGGCAGCAGTGCTACCCACTGTGCCACCGTGCTGCCCACTGCCACTGTTCAAGAGTATCCAAAGTTGTTTTACAAATATATTAAGGACAAAAGGGTAACTAGGGAAAGAATAGGGCCCATCAAAGAGCAGGGCAGCCTATATGTGGAAACACAGGAGATAGAGGAAATACTAAATGAGTACTTTACATCAGTATTTATTGTGGACAAGGACATGGAAGACTTAGAATGTGGGGAAATAGATGATGACATTTTGAAAAATGTTCAAGAGGTCTTGAAATGCATTAAAGTGGATAAATCCCCAGGACCCGATCAGATGTATCCTAGAACTCTGTGGGAAGCTAGGAAAGTGATTGCAGGGCCCCTTCTGAGATATTTGGCTAATTAATAGTCACAGGTGAGGTGCCAGAAGAGTGGAGGTTGGCTAACGCAATGGCACTATTTAAGAAAGGTGGTAAAGAAAAGCTGGGAAATATTAGACCGATGAGCCTAACATCAGTGGTGGGCAAGTTGTTGGAGGGAATCCCTGAGAGACAGCTTTTACATGCATTTGGAAAGGCAAGAACTGATTAGAGATAGTCAACATGGCTTTGTGCATGGGAAACCATGTCTCACAAACTTGACTGAGTTTTTTTGAAGAAGTAACAAAGAGGATTGATGAGAGCAGAGTGGTAGATGTGATCTATATGGACATCAGTAAGGTGTTCAATAAAGTTCCTTATGGTAGAATGGTTAGCCACAATGGGTGCATAGTGGTTCAGTGATAAGCACTGTTGCCTCATAGTGCCAGTGACTTGGATTCGATTCCAGCCTCAGATGACTGTCTGTGTCGAGTTTGCACATTTTCCCTGTGTCTGCATAGGTTTCCTCTGGATGCTCTGGTTTCCTCCCATAGTCCAAAGATGTGCAAGTTAAGTGAATTGGCCATGCTAAAAAGTCCCATAGTGTTCAGGAATGTGTAGTTTAGATGCATTAGTCAGTAGAAATGTAGAGTTATAGTGTAAGGGAATGGGTCTGGGTGGGTTACTCTTCAGAGTTGGTGTGAACCTAATGGGCCAAGTGGCCAGTTTCCACACTGTAAGGATTCTATGATATCATGGAATACAGGGGAAACTAGCCACTTGGATACTGAACTGGCTTGAAGGTAGAAGAAAGAGGGTGGTGGTCGAGAGTTGCTTTCCAGACTGGTGGCCTGTGAGCAGCAGTGTGCCACAAGGATCAGTGGTGGGTCCACTGCTTTTCATCATTTATATAAATGAGTTAGATGTGAACATAGGAGATATCATTTGGAAGTTTGCAGATGACACCAAAATTGGAGCTGTAGTGGACAATGAAAAAAGGTTACCTCAAAGTACAATGGGATCTTGACCAATGGCTGAGAAGTGGCATATGGAGTTTAATTTAGATAAATATGAAGTGCTGCATTTTGGAAAAGCAAATCAGAGCAGGACTTATCCACTTAATGGTAAGGTCCTGGGGAGTGTTGTAGAACAAAGAGACCTTGCAGGTACATCGTCCTTTCAAAGTGGAGTTGTAGGTAGATTGGATAGTGAAGAAAGCATTTGATATGCTTTCCTTCACTTGAAATGGTTCAGAAAAGATTTACAAGGATGTTGCCAAAGTTGGAGGGTTTGAGCTACAGGGAGAGGCTGAATAGACTAGGGCTGTTTTTCCTGGAGCATCAGAGGATGAGGGCTGACCTTATAGAGGTTTATAAAATCATGAGGGGCATGGATAGGGCAAATAGACAAGGTCTTTTCCCTGGATTGGAGGAGTTCAGAACTAGAGGGCATAGGTTTAGAGCAAGAGTGGAAAAAATTAAAAGGGACCTGAGGGACAGGTTTTTCATGCAGAGGGTGGTGACAAATGTGCTGCCAGAGGAAGTGGTGGGGGCTGGTACAATTACAACATTTAAATGGCACGTAGATGGGTATATGAATGGGAAAGATTTAGAGGGATATGGGCCAAGTGCTGGCAATTGGGACTAGATTAGGTTAGGATATCTGGTTGGCATGGACAGGTTTGTTTCCAGGTCTGTTTCTGTGCTGTACATCTCTATGACTGATTATGATTTGCAGATCAGGAAGTCGAGGATCCAGTTACAGAGGCGGGAACAAAGTCCTATGTATCGACTATCATGCCATACCATTCAGTAATAAATTAACAATGTGCACCTTCACATACTTAATTTATTTGATATCAGTTTCTAGTTTTCATGTTTTTAGACTTAGTTAGAATCCCTACAATGTGGAAACAGGTCCTTCAGCCCAACAACTCCACACCGACCCTCCAAAGAGTATCCCACCTAAACCCATTTCCCTAC
This sequence comes from Hemiscyllium ocellatum, assembly GCF_020745735.1. Lineage (NCBI taxonomy): Eukaryota > Metazoa > Chordata > Chondrichthyes > Orectolobiformes > Hemiscylliidae > Hemiscyllium > Hemiscyllium ocellatum. Next base: position 44,135,346 of record NC_083407.1, on the reverse strand, counting down.
CTTATTAGTCTACATTTACCCCTGACGACTGCAGGGATAGTGTAGATGAGCAGAGAGATCTCAGTGTCCATGTACACAGATCCTTGAAAGTTGCCACCCAGGTTGACAGGGTTGTTAAGAACATAGAACATGGAAAAATACAGTGCAGTACAGGCCCTTTGGCCCTCGATGTTGCGCCGATCCAAGCCCACCTAACCTACACTAGCCCACATCCTCCATATGTCTATCCAATGCCCGTTTAAATGCCCATAAAGAGGAGAGTCCACCACTGCTACTGGCAGGGCATTCCATGAACTCACGACTGGCTGAGTAATGAATCTACCCCTAACATCTGTCCTATACTTACCACCCCTTAAGTTAAAGCTATGCCCCCTCGTAATGGCTGACTCCATACGTGGAAAAAGGTTCTCATGGTCAACCCTATCTAAACCCCTAATCATCTTGTCCGCCTCTATCAAGTCACCCCTAAATCTTCTTTTCGCCAATGAAAACAGCCCCAAGTGCCTCAGCCTTTCCTCATACGATCTTCCTACCATACCAGGCAACATCCTGGTAAACCTCCTCTGCACCCATTCCAATGCCTCCGCATCCTTCCTGTAGTATGGCGACCAAAACAGCACACAATACTCCAGATGCGGCCGCACCAGAGTCTTATACAACTGCAACATGAGAAGGCATACAGTGTTTTAGCTTTTATTAATAGAGGGATTGAGTTCCAGAACCATGTGGTTATGCTGCAGCTGAAAAAAACTCTGGTCCAGGTGCACTTGGAGTATTATGTATAGTTCTGGTCACTGCATCATAAGAAGGATGTGGAAGCTTTGGAAAGGGTGCAGAGGAGATTTACTAGGACTGTTGTCTGGTATGGAGGGAAGGTCTTACGAGGAAAGGCTGAGGGACTTGAGGCTGTTTTTGTTAGAGAGAAGGTTGAGAGGTGACTCAATAGAGACATATAACATAATCAGAGGGTTAGATAGGGTGGACAGGGAGAGTCTTTTTCCAAGTATGGTGATGGCGAGCACGAGAGGGCATAGCTTTAAATTGAGGAGTGATAGATATAGGACAGATGTCAGAGGTAGTTTCTTTACTCAGAGAGTAGTAAGGGTACGGAATGCTTTGCCTGCAACGGTAGTAGATTTGCCAACTTTAAGTACATTTAAGTAATCATTAGACAAGCATATGGACGTACATGGAATAGTGTCATTTAGATGGGCTTCAGATTAGTATAACAGGTTGGCGCAACATTGAAGGCCAAAGGGCCTGTAGTGTGCTGTAATGTTCTATGTTCACCTATGTATCCCTGGACACTATGGACAATTAAGCAGTTTAAACTACCATGCCCAATTTTGACTTTCATCCATGTAACATCGTCACTTGTTGGACTCTGGGGTTATGTGGTGTAGTTACAAAGCTCTTACAGTTCTCTCAGGATCCTTTGTAAGCATTTTCTGGAGGTACCCAAATATAGAACTGTAAAAAAATAAACATTTCAAAGGTCAACTGTTTACATCCTTGGTCCTAATTTAAACATCCACAAGGAATATCGTTTCTTTCGTCACCTAATTACACTTTAAAGGTTCAATTTTGAATGCAAAGAAAATTTCCTCCATGTAAATAGACAGGGGCAGCGAGACGGATGCTCAGGGACAGGCACTCACTCTCCCACCTGTCAGCTCATGCGCGTCACCACCCACGTGTCGCGCTCACGTGATCAACACCACCAGCTATCCCACAGTGCGGTGCGGCGGCTAGGTCACGTGGTGCGTCGGCAGACATGGCGGCTGCTTCGGTTTTTTCTCGGCTTCGAACGGGTTCTAAGCTGGGACCACAGTACGACCAGGAGGGTAACGTTATCGAGGTGCGGAGTCTCCTTTCTAACGTCCAGGGGGTAAACTCTCCTCTTCAGCAACGGGAGGCCCTGCAGGAAGAGTCTATATTTGCATTATTTTTGCTGTAGCCCGCAGCTGGTCCGCCTTGTTGTTATCTGGGGCTGGGAGAATGGAAATGCAGTCCGCCCGAAGAGGCTCAGGATGCTACTTTCCCAGTGTAGGGGCCTTGCTGTCTGCTGGCAGCTTTTAGCTAAGCTTGCATTGGCCTGACGCTTCCCTTCCACTTGCTGGGCTGTTTACGGGGAGTCGAGTGTGGTGCTGGAAAAGCACAGCAGGTCAGGCAGCGTCCGAGGAGCAGGAGAATCGACGTTTCAGGCATAAGCCCTTCATCAGCATCTGCAGTCCTCACTTTCTCCTGTTTACCAGGAGTGTCATTCTGATGTTGAAAATGTGTTGCTGGTTAAAGCACAGCAGGTCAGGCAGCATCTTATGCCCGAAACGTCGAATTTCCTATTCCTTGGATGCTGCCTGACCTGCTGTGCTTTAACCAGCAACACATTTTCAACTGTGATCTCCAGCATCTGCAGACCTCATTTTTTACCCGTGCCATTCTGATGCCCAAAACGTTGATTTTGCTGCTCCTCTGATGCTGCCTGAACTGCTGTGCTCTTCCAGCACCACTGATCCAAAATCTGGTTTCTAGCATCTGCATTCATTGTTTTTACCCACCCTGATGCATCTGTCTGCTCAGCCGTTAGCTGTGCTCACTTTGAAGAGGAATGGTTTAAATGATTGCGTTCCAAGCAAACTTAATTGTAGGAGCAATGTACAGCAAATAAAAATATGAAAATACTGTTTGAAATCTATGTGCAGAAAAAAAACAAAAAAGCATAGTACAGTGGAAGATGGGGATCTGGGATGAAAATAGGACATTTGGAAACTTGGCAGTATCTATGGTGAGAGAAACCAATTTAATGTTTCAAGCTCATTTTGTGGCTCTTTGGAACTGAATTCTAAAACATGTTGCTACACCTATTGTATTTCTCCAGCATGTTTTGTACAGAATTATGCAGCATGGATACCAACCAGTCCATGCCAAGCATGATCTCAAACTAAACTAGTCCCATTTGCCTGTTCCTGGCACATATCCCTCCAGACCGTTTCTATTCATACACTTATCCAAATGTCTTTTGAATATTGCAATTGTATCTGTTCACCTTCTCCATCTAGGTGCTGGTGTTCATTAGTTTCAGAAGTGCAGTCTACAGGATCTTGGTGAATTTCAACAATGCATCTTGTAGATGGTGCACCCAACTGCTGATTGATTGAGGGAGTAAATGTTTGTTGACATGGTGCCAATCAAGTGAGCTGTTTTGTCCCAGATGGTGTCACCTTTGAGTGTTAAAGCTGCAAGTGGGGGAGTTTTCCATCGCACTTCAGATTTATGCCTTGCTGTGAGTGGACAAGCTTTGCTGTATCAGTTGCTGCAAGATTTCTAGTTTCTGACATGTAGCCATAGTACTTGTATTATGAAGTTCAGTTTCTGGTCAGTGATTACTAGCATGTTGGTAGTGTGTAATTTAGTAATGGTAAAAGCTTTTTCAGGATCCAGTGCTTGAATAGTTTTAAGAATAAGAAAGAAAGAAAGATAGTTTAAAAGTGCATCAGTCCTGATCCAGCATCACCTCATCAATGCCTGCGTCGCCCTCCCTCTCTCCACTGCCTCACCAATGTCTACACCAGACCCAAACAACATTAAAATCACCACTGTTCAGATGCTATCTTTTGCCACTGTGCTGATTCTCTTCTGTCACCTGTACCAGACCAAACAACATCAGAATTGCAAGTCTTGATGCTGGTTCCACCTTGTCAATGACTCTGTGATGCCTTTTTGCTGCTGCCTGCAAACCCAACCAACCACAAAGTGGCCAGTCCTCAAGTGCCATGCTCACCCCAGAAAAGTAAAGGTTTGCTAGAATCTGAGCTTGGGTAGCTTGCTGCCACTGATGCAGTCCAAACTCAGATGTGTAGGTTAGATGAATAGTCTATGCTAAATTGCTGTAGTGTTCAGAGATGTGTAGGTTAGGTGCATTGATTTGGGGTGAATCTAGGATAATAGGAGAATGGGTCTGGGCGGGTTACTCTTTGGAGAGTCGGTATGGGCTTGTTGGGTGGAAGGATCTGTAACCACAACTGGAGTTTCATATTAACTAAATTTGACTCCCCATGATTTTACTGGATGTCTTGTATGTCTTATCTAGTTCAGTCATTGTTGCTGTTGAACCACCCCTTTTAGTGAACATTGCAGCCCCACCAGGCTACATTCCCTGTCTTTGCCACCCTCAGTGTTTCATCTAGTTAGCGTTCCACATGGATTACTGATCCATTGGCTCGGGGAATGTATAAGAGGTAATCCCCTCCACGCCACTCTGTACATTGATTTGGAAATATATTGACACTCCTTTTAATGTCACTGGGTTAAAGTCCTGAAACTCACTACAGTAGTTCAAGAAGACAGTTCACCTCAAGAACAACTAGTGATGGGTAATGCTAGCCTAGCCAGAGATGCCCACTTCCCATGAATGATTAAATAAAATAAAATATTCTAATTTCCTTCAGTTCCAAAGAAGAGTTGGATTGGCCTCCATGTTCAATCTTTCTCTCCTCAAACTTCCTCTCTTTATCTCTCCACCCTTCAGGCTGTCTGCCTGTATTCCTGATGAAGGGCTTTTGCCCGAAACATCGATTTTACTGCTCCTCGGATGCTGCCTGAACTGCTGTGCTTTTCCAGCACCATCCTAATCTAGACTCTCCACGACTGCTGCCAAGCCTGCTGAGTTTCTTCAGCAATTAGTTTTTCTCCTAAGTGTGTTGGTTTGGGTCTCTGGATTAAAGCTGCTCTACTCCCAGAGGACCATAGGCTGGTCTCTGAGAAAGCAGACTGCAGATGGGTTTAACTTGAGGGTGTCTATGCCACAGCCAGTCAAGAAACAAGGACCTTAATTACCGGTCCATTGACAACACTGGAGTTTTAAATTAAGACGATGAAGTGCAATTTTTGTCACAGTAATGATCAGACTTTTCTCTTTACAGGTTGAAACTCGTGAAGATGAGGAGCAAAGTATAAAATTGACAGAAATTTTAGAATTACTGGTTGCTGCTGGATACTTCAGGGCAAGAATTAAAGGATTATCACCATTTGACAAGGTGAGAATTGTAAATTCAATTCTCTTCCTATCCTACCAAATTAATAATTTCACTGTTGTAAATATGTTGTCATTACTCTAATTCGTGACCAGAAGTCGAAGTGTGTTGGAATTGATAAGTTAATGTGACTTTTTTTTGCCAGCTAGCCACGTCATAATGATCAATCACAGCTCATATTTAAATGTCATAATGTAGTATTATTTTTATTCGATAAAAATTGATGCCTGCATAAAAGAAAAAGAGGGGGTACCTGTGCTCAATTTTTATGTTGAAAATTGCTGTTTTAACTTTATGGATTTTTGAATGTTGGGCAGAAATATAAAATGGAACACAAGCTTTGCTTCATAGATTTTGTTCCATATCAAGAAATTTTGCTTATTATATCTGTGTATAAAGTTATTTGTTGTTCATTTTATAACTTTGGGAAAAGTATGACTTTCATTTTCTTCACAGGTTGTGGGTGGGATGACGTGGTGTATTACAACATGCAGCTTTGATATTGATGTTGATTTGCTTTTTCAAGAAAATTCTACAATTGGTCAGAAAATGTAAGTTGCTTAAAATATTTTGATTAATCTTCATGGTTGAATGAAATATAATAGCTGAAGTTTAAACAATGACTAAAATCACTTGCCTTATTGTGAAAATTTGAATGTTATAAAATGTCTTGATGCTTTGCTCATAAGAATGTGTTTTGCCTTATATATTCTTAGGAATGAAAAGTTGACAAAAAAACACATCTACTTGGGTTTTGAGGATGATTTTAAAGACTAGACAAGATACAGTGAAGTGTTACGTTAAGCAAATGGGCTTGGAAGCTAGGATTTATCAGCTAGTCGGAAATGCTGGAACAGAATTAATCATCATTAGAGGGCTGTGGACATGAATATAGGGTTCAGATAACATCACATTTGTATGCTGAAAGACTGCATGAGATTTCAATGAATGCTATAAAACAGAATTATGTCATAGTTTAAAATCTCAATCCTCTTTCTTAATAGCTAGTATTCTATGGGATACCTTTTCTCCGGTTATCTTGTAATTACCTTATAATATGACTGGAAGGTTATTTTTGCATTATGTTTTTACACAGAGCATTGACAGAAAAGATTGTGTCTGTTTTGCCAACTATGAAGTGTCCACATCGTTTAGAACCACATCAGATCCAGGGTCTGGATTTCATACACATATTCCCTGTTGTTCAGGTAAGGACTTTGTTTCTGACCAGTTGTCAGTTTTAATAAAGATAATTTCTGTAATTTAAAAAACTTAATTGTTCTGAATATTGCAGCATTCTTGTAATGAGCCCAATGCTTCAGAAAATAAGAATTACTTGTGTTTCTTAATGTTTGACATGAAACTATTGCTACTGTTACCTCAACAAATGTGATTCATTCTTTTAAAGATTAAAAAGCCATTTTTCATGGAAATTTCGAGTGGCTCCATAATTGAATCATGTTTGTCATATATCTGATATAAAATTGTGATTGACTCCAGTGCTACTTTAAATTAAAAGCACTTGCATACTATTAGGTAGCAAAAACTACCAATTTGTAAGTTGATTTTAAATCACTTTTTGCTTCACTTTCTATCATCGGTCATGATTCCTTGAGGCATTAGTGTATCTTCAAAGAAGAGTTCATCAAAATTTGTAGAAATACCTAATTTTTTTAGATTACTTAGTGTGGAAACAGGCCCTTCGGCCCAACAAGTCCACACCGACCTGCCGAAGCGCAGCCCACCGATACCCCTACATTTATAGATTTAGATTAGATTTGTTCTAGTTGATTTTGAATGCTTTTGTTTCTGTTTTAAAATTTAAGGGTTTTTATTCTAAATCCCTTTGTTTGCTTTGAGTACTATCTCACTAGAGAATCCTTCTAAAGACCCATAATCTTAGTGCATTTATCCTACAAGATTTTGCATACAATCAGCAGCAAGTTGTCATTATTTTCAGTGTTTTTTTTAAATGAACAATTTTTGGCGCTCTCTGTTTTCTCTCTCTGAATCTACCACTATGCTAAAACAGCTATTATGAAGGTAGACTTGCATTAGCTGAAACCTTTGGGTTGGCAGTTGTAAATTCTGTTACTGTATTTGTAATCTTGGATAAGTTTTTGAGGCAAATGAGAAAAACATTACATTTTTGCTGAGTAACACTTCACCTCCATTATTCTCATTTTCAAGTGGTTGGTAAAACGTGCAATTGAGACCAGAGAAGAGATGGGAGATTACATTCGATCTTTTTCAGTTTCTCAATTTCAAAAAACTCACAGTCTGCTTGAGGTGAGTTTCCCATTTTTTAAACATTATTGTTATAGTGTAAATTTACACTTGAAGATGTGTAAATTTTCCCATTTGTTTTGTTTTTTTTCACTTTACGTTCTAATGTTTGACTAGAAAGTTGAAATCAAAAGTAGAGATAAGTGCTGAAAATCATTAATAATAGAGGAGAGAGAATCTGGTAACTACACTCTTTTAAATCTGTATGTACTAAGTATGTGAACCTTTGAACAGCTATTTCAATCAGTTCTCTATAAAGACCTTCATCTAAAATCCAAATTTATCTAAAACGTAAAACTATATCCCTTGAGGATATTTGCTAGTAAATCAGCTTGGATCAAATTCTTCTTTAAACCACCACTCTCCTCCCTTATGTGCATTGGAAAATTTGAAACTGTTATCCTTTGAAAGTGTTAAAATTTCTGTAAAGACCAATTTTCTTTGAAAAGCGATTGACTTGCACTTAGAATAAGAATGAATTTTCACATTTTAAAGCCTTTAATGCACAAATTGACTAAAAATGCCTTGAGTAAACTGTTTTATTTCTGTGAGTAACATGCATTGAATTACAGAGAGGGCCATTCCTCTTTATGCTGATCACATTACATTCTTCTCAGAATTAAATCTTTGCAATAAAGTGTTCAGTGTTGCTAACAAATTCCCAGTGGGTTCCCATGTCCCTGTTTTGCCAAGTAGTAACTTTAATAAAGTACTTTGCACACTTTTCAGAGATCTGCTTACATTCGCCACCATACACACACAATACCAGTGACATATGCCAGCGTAAGTCTCCTGAACTGTTGCAGTCTGAATCCCTTTCACTACAGACTGCCTCCATCTTGCAACCAGCTCAAAACAACTTCCTGTTTCTGTTGAATGCACCGAAATGCTGACTGTGTACTCGTCATTTAGTTGTAGAAAGTTTGTCTGCTGATTTCAGAAACTAATTCCAAATAAACAAAAGGGATCAAAACATTCATCACCAAAATACTCACTGTTGAGTTGCTTCTATTATTAGAAATAACTAGTGAAACTTTAAGATGCTTGGCATCAGCTGTATTAAAGTCCATGCCATAAAACTTTCTTTTGAATTTTTCTGTAATAGGATGATGACTTTAAGCAGCGCAAAGACAAGGCTATGAAAACAGTCATCGAAGTTTCTGTGAGTAGAAATTCCTTTTTTTATATTAAAAAAGTTGACTTTCATCTGTGTCCCTCCCAATTCCGTTACTGAAAAATGTATTATGCAAATTAATGTATCACTGTTATTTACAGATTTGCAGATTACTTAGTGTGGAAACAGGCCCTTCAGCCCAACAAGTCCACACCGACCCGCCGAAGCGCAACCCTCCCAGACCCATTCCCCTACATTTACCCCTTCACCTAACATTACGGGCAACTTAGCATGGCCAATTCACCTAACCTGCACATTTTTGGACTGTGGGAGGAAATCGGAGCACCCAGAGGAAACCCACGCAGGCACGGGGAGAATGTGCAAACTCCACACAGTCGCCTGAGGTGGGAAGCAAACCCGGGTCTCTGGCGCTGTGAGGCCGTAGTGCTAACCACTGTGCCCGTTATCATTTGGAAAGTTTTTTATTTATTTTCAAATTCTGCTTGGATATCCTCGCACTCAAGTGTACTTTATGCAGCTATTCTTTGTGTAATTTATCTTGCATTGCATTTATTCCTTTAAAAGGATTAGTCAATCACACACTGAATCATGACCGATACAATCGGACAAAATAATTAGTTCTAAAGTTGAGGGGGAAGAAGAGTTGATATCTCAAGGGGGAAGTAATTTTGGGGTTTTCTCAAATGACCCAAAAGAAACCGTGTAGGATAATTGAATAAAGACGCATGTAGGTGGGCACAAGAACTGAAATTGCTGGAAAATACAGCAGCTCTGGCATATCTGGAGAGAAAGCAGAATTAACGGCTCTGAAGAGTGGTCCCTGGGCCCCACAAATTACTTCTACTTTCGGTCCACAGATGCTGCAAATCTGTGTCTGTCTCGCTGTTTTGTTTTTGTATGTGATTTCCAGTATCCACAGTTCTTTAATTTCATGTAGATAGGCAGTGTGGAAGGTAGTGAAAGAGAGGTGATTGACGAGAGGAGTGATGGAGCAGAGCGACGTGGAAACCAGAGATTTTGGACCCAATAAAGCTCTGTTTCTAGAAAACCTTAACTATAAGATGACATAATCACACTGATACTTGAGTAATGTAAATGTGGTTTGATAAATTTTAATGATGTATCTGCCTATTGTAAAGGCAAGAATTACACTTTAAATTGCTGTTATGAAAGATGTATTAGATAAACTATTGTATGGTTTGTATTCCAAAAGGACATTTCCTTCTGATAATTGAAGGCTTTACCAAATGTAAACTCCAAAGGGACATTGTGAACTTCCTCTGCTTTCTAAAGCAAATCTTAGCAATGCTAGTAAAGCCGAAAACTTGCTTTTTCAGTCAATCTTCTGGAGCATGCTATTTTTGCAAACTGCCTGACTGTTTCCTTTGAACGTTCAATTTGTTCCTACCTATTAATTTTATCTAGCTCTCTTCAATCAGCATAAAAACTATAGCAAGAGCAGGCAGTGCAGTGAAGGACATCTTTTACAGCTCCACCCACCTATTGCTTATAGGATTGAATTGTCAAAGAAAACTGGTTTAAAAGTAAAAATGTTGTGCTGGAAATATTTATGCATTAATTTTGTGTTTAAAATATACTGCTATATCCATCAGGAATAGGTTTTTCTAATATGCTTGATGTTTTGGGAACGGATATTGTAGATTTTGAGTTCTGTTGCAAAGCTTGTTAATGTTATGTTCTTAGATCTGACTATAAGATATAAGAGCAGAATTAGGCAATTTGTCCCACTGAGTCTGCCCCGCTATTTGATTAAGGCTGATATATTACTCAACCACATTTTCCTGCCTTCTCCCGACAACCTTTGATCCCCTTGCTAATCGAGAACCTATCTATCTCTGTCTTAAATATACTTATTGCCACAGAAGGCTGTGGAGGCTGAGTGCTTCACCTGCTGACTGAAGAAATTCCTCAACTCAGTTCTAAAGGGTCATCCCTTCACTTATGAAACTGTGTCCATGGGTCCTAGTTGCACCTATCAATGGAAACCTCTTTTCCCCATTTACTCTACCTGGGCCTTTTCTGTAAGTTTCAGTGAGATTCCCCCTCATCCTTCTAAACACCATAAAGTACAGACGCAGAGTCCTCAACCGCTGCTGTGAAAAGCTCTTCATTCCCAGGACCATTCTTGTATACCTCCTCCAAGGCCAGCGCATCCTTCGTTAGATACAGGCCCAAAACTGCTCTCAATATTCCAAATGCAGTCTGACCAGAGCCTTTTCCACCCTCAGCAATGCATCTCTACATTTGTATTCTAGCTCTCTCGAAATAAATGCTGATATTGCATTTGACTTCCTATTTGCAAACTGAATTGCATGTTAACCTTGCCTCCATAATCTCCTTAGATACCTTCATCAGAACTCTGGGATGCAGTCATGTGAAAAATGAGTAATTCATTGACTGTCTCAATCACTTGAAATCAAATAATTAACATAGGATCAATTGCATTAATTTCCTTCCATTTTGACTTTGCATGCATTTTAACTTGCCCTGTCCTTTCACAGACTCTTGATCGTCAATATTTAGACAACATTCACCATTGCTTGAACAGAAATTCCTTCCAACTAAGTATTGGGAGAGCCAAAGCCATAATCTTTTGGCACACAACAAACACTCTCATTTTCTAGCCATGCAATTCCATCCCCCTCTGGCAAGTGCTTGAGGCTAAATGAGATTGTCCTCAACCTTGGTGTTGTATCTAAATCCAAAATGAGTCTCTAACCATATATCTATGCTTAAGATCACCTCCTTCCACCAACATATCACCTGACTCCATCTGAATCCTTTTGGCTGATTCCAGGTTTGAGTATTCTATTGTTTTTCTGATCTACCTCTCATTGTCCACCCAACATAAATTTAAGCTCACTCCATTGCCTTTATCCTAACCTGCATCCAGTAGCTCTCATTTTAAAATTTGTCTTGTAAACTTATTGTAATTCATCAAACGTTTGATCGTATATCCTGTGTTGAAATTTGTTGGATAAAACCTGTGTTGTACCTTTTGAAGCTTTATTGCATTGAAAGCTGGGCTGTTTTGTTTGCATGTATACTAGAACATTGAATTATTTTAATTTCAAAGGATGTTTATAAACCACAACGCAAGTACAAACGGTTGGTTGCAGCAGAAGAGTTGGTGGATGAAGAATCCAGAGTCCATTCCACTCTCTTGGAATTTGGCCGGTGAGATTTGCAGACTATACCGTCCCTGAAATTTTAAGTTTTTAATGGCAGAATATCTGTTTTTAGTGTTGATCTTCATGCAGTCAGGTAAACAATCATTTTCTGTTTGACAACCAGAACAGTTTCAAGCTAGAACTTATTCAAATTGAGGACAAGTGATTTACCAATGTAGCACTTACTTCAGCCTTTATAAAAATTCTGAATGGTGCAATCAAGCTGAATTAAGTTTATTAAAATTTGATATTACAGCTTATTTTATTACAATTGTTTGCTATTACACCCATCATGGCTTTCTCTCATAGTAAGTTTGCACTTAATTGACCTGAATTAACCAACGTATTGGTAGATACATACACCTGACCTACAACAAAGGGTTAAAGCTGGTCACCTGGTGGCAATATTTTGCTGCTATTTTCAAGAATTTTGTACTAATAAATTCAAGTAAAATAATTTTTGCATATTTATATAGAAACTAAGTCACTCTTTCAATCCTTGATGGAGAAGATGAGACATTTAGCCAAAGTCAATTGTTGCTTTGGTTGTCAGAATCTATAACTGTACAGCAGCAGCAGAGAAAATATGGACATCTCTGCTTCAGTGATCAATCATGATGTCATTCATTTTTCCTGAGGGAAAATGGCTTTAAAAATGTAGTGTCACAATCTTAGTGTTGTAAAGCTCCCTATAGACAATAACTACTGCTTATTAATCAGTGTCACACTTTTATAATTATTTTAAGCAACCAGTTTGCAAATTGCCATTCCCAGTACAACAAATTTGCTGCTTGTTCTCATAAGGAAAAGTTACGAGTCATAGAATCCTTAGTGTTGAAAGAAGCCATTCAGCCCATTGAGTCTGTGCCAAGCCCCTCAAGCATCCCCTCCCTATCCTTATAACCTCTCATTTAACCTGGCTAATTCCAAAGTTTTTCTGAGGCACACAGAAATAAGGTGTAATTAGATCAGCCTGTTTAATTCTGGACCAATAGCAGTCACTGAGAACCTGCTTGGTGGATTGTTTCATTTTCTCCAGCAAAGAATTCACTAATAAGTTTATTACGCCAAATGGTATTACATCTATGAATCCCATCTTGGATATAACCTGGAATGTCTGCAGTATTTCTCAACTTTTAATTTAGTTCTAATTCTGTTTAAGATTAATATTTCAATCTATCATAGCCCATTTGCAGTTGGGTTGGTAAATCACCTCTAGTTGCATTGCATTGCATACAAGTTATACGCACTTCACTTCTTGTATGGTTCCACTTGCGAGCTAGAATGCTTATGATTGATTGTTTTACCACGGTTTTGATTTTTCTTCACATGGATTACTGCTTGTGACAGTTGCTGATTATGGATCAGTAATACTTTGAGAGATCCTTAGTCTATTTTGGATTTTTTAATACAGAATTTCACTTCCTAGTTTTATTTCCTGGCTGTTTAATGCTATTCACATCACTAGTGGAACATTAATATGGTTTTGTGGATACACAGAGACCTGAATAATCATTTTCACAGAGCAGTTTTAGGACTATTGTTAATTTACTTCATTTTGTGCAAAACCATCAGTAGCAATGGAGAGTATTGTGGATAATTGAACATTAACAGTAGTGACATAGCGGTTACTGAATTAATAATGCAATCCTGGTCTGATTTCTAAAAATGCTTTCACATTGTATCACAGCTAGAAAATTAAGTTATTTAAATATAAATTAGAAAGATATTGTAAGTAATAGAGACCATGTGACTATCAAATTCTTGGAAAACCCACTTGGTTTTTGTTTTAGGGTAAGAGATCTCCTGTCTTTACTCAGTTCTGCCATGTAATGCCATGCCTTTAGTAATGTGATTGATTCTTAACTACCTTCTGAAATGTGCCAGCAAGCCACTGAGTTGTCAAGATGGTGGCTAACCAATGTTTTCTCAAAATCAATTAGTCATAGATATTAAATGCTGAAATTGTTAGGAACATATCTAGGATAAGTCATTTGAAAATTTTATATTTCAGGATCCTTCAAAGAGGAAGGCCATGGAAAAATGTTTTGAGGCCCTTTTGGGTCCACTTCCAACCATATTCTTGTCTTGGATTTTCTTCCCTAAGACTGGCTCTGTTAACTACCTAATCAGAGCAGATTACAAGGCAGGTTGACCTTAATTGTGCACAGCATTGAAATCTTAGGAGAGGCATACAGGCTCTCAGGAAACTGGCAGGGCATCAGACGCTGTCTTGCACTGGTGAGTCGGACCTTAGCAACTGCTGTGTCTGCATCTGTCACAGAGCCCTATCATTGAAGCTGGGGTTAAACATTTTCTTGTGAAGAGTTTGCTCAACACTGGTCCTAAAGTTCTGCATCTTCACTTTTTAGAAACCTACAAGCTCTTCAGTTTGAGATACCTTAGTATTTGCTCTTTCAGTAATGGCCCCTCACTAAATGGGATTACAGGTCTTGCAGATTTGCCCTTGGACTTTCCACTTCCAGGAGGATGGCCTATTGTCCTTAACTGGATGGCAAATGTAGGAATGACCTGCTTAATTTGCTACTATCTGCAAGGCAATAAAGCTAATTGTAGCAATGTAGTTAAATTGTCAAGGATGCCCGGATGATGAATCCGAGGTGTGCAAAAGTATTCTGATTAAACGTTACTAATGCAAAATAACAGCGTGAGGTATATGCTACAAACCACTGGGGCAGCATAAGTAATAAGAAATTTTCTATGTACCGGGTACTTGTATACATACTCTCCCATTTCTGCAGTTTCCAGTCTGTGTCAATGTTTTGAGTAAGTTTGTTTATTTATTGTGTCGTTCAAACATATTGCATATTAGATTAAATTAACAGGCTCTTTTACTCCAGATCTTGCAGGCAGAAATATTTTTCTTCCCACTTAAACCAAGGTGTGCTTATATAGACATCACAGAAATGAAAACACTTTAAAATCATTTATCGTGCATCTAATGGCTACGTTTTTGTCTAATTCTCAGTTTGCTTGGTAGCTGCAATTAAGAATAGATCATTTTGATTTTGTATGGTAATAACAAAAATTTGCTCCAAAAACATGTTAGTAAAAACAAAATCTGGAAATGCTTGAGTCGGACTACATCTGGCGCAAAGAGAAGTTAATGTTCCAGGTATAGGCTCTTATGATTCTTCTTTGGGGACCGTGATTTGGCAATCTGAATAATATACTTTGTACATTCATTAAAATGTTTTTTTCAATAAGAAATGCTTTAACAAAGATGCTTGCCATAAAATATGCATACAGAATTTGATTTTAAACTTGGACAGATCTGAAGTGTCTGAATTCGGTAGTCTGAGTACTATTAACTTTATTAAATTGAGGTGCATATGAACTGAAAATGTTTTCTGAGTTCTATTTTAAGCATTTGTGAGCGGCACGGTGGCACAGTGGTTAGCACTGCTGCCTCACAGCGCCTGAGACCCGGGTTCAATTCCGGACTCAGGCGACTGGCTGTGTGGAGTTTGCACGTTCTCCCCGTGTCTGCGTGAGTTTCCTCCGGGTGCTCCGGTTTCCTCCCACAGTCCAAAGATGTGCGGGTCAGGTGAATTGGCCATGCTAAATTGCCCGTAGTGTTAGGTAAGGGGTAAATGTAGGGGTATGGGTGGGTTGCGCTTCGGCGGGTCGGTGTGGACTTGTTGGGCCGAAGGGCCTGTTTCCACACTGTAAGTAATCTAATCTAATCATTCTTTTATGAAGAGGTTAAAAACTAAACTCACTGGGCAAGTACAGCTGAAGAAATCCTGTGAGGTGGTTAGAAACACTTTGTTTGTTTAAAAAACATTGGTGTTGCTTATCCACCACTTGAAAATTTTGCATTTCAAACCAATTGAATTTATTCTTGTGCACTATTTAAATAAACTTGACTACTAGACTTTTACCTTTTCTTGGTCAGTGGAATGATCAGGGAGTTGACCAACTCAACATAATGTACTTATTATTCAAGTGATTTTTCTTAGTGTAGACTTTCACACTTGATAACAATGAGTACTGTTAACTCTGTGGAAAGAGAGAGAATCCCTTAACTTCATATAAACATGCCACTGAATTGTAATGTCACAGTTTGAAAATGTCTAACCTGCATCAGTTGTCAAAACTAAAGCGCTATTCACAGCTATTAGAATGACATAATTTATTTTAAACTGTAGCTTATCTTCATATTGAGGTATTTTCTTTCCTTGGTACTATTTTTATTTGTATTTCAAAACTACTGATTTTGAATGACTATCAAATCTTTCAATTTCTTACAATTTATTCTTCCTGCTTTATGTTAAAACTCTTATTCTTTACTTACTCCTTTTGTTGTTTTCTTAATTCTTCATTTTCTTTAGCTTTCCTGATTCCCTCATGTGAGTATTTAGCTTTAATTTTCTTTTCAAAGTTACCTCTACCACAAACTTAAAATGCTAGTACATATTTTTGAAACTTTACATTCATTATTGGTATCAGAATTTGCTATTAGTTTCTCAATTTAAGATAAGCCTGAAACAGCTAACATTTTTACATAGTACCTTTTTTTAAATTGTAAAATGTCCTGTGCTACTTCACAGGAGTATCATCTGAGAATCGACATGAATTCAAGATACTGTTAGGAGCAATAGCTAAAATTTAGTCAAATAGGACTATCTTAAAGAGCGGAAGTTTTATGGTTTAATGTGCTCAATGCAGATCATGTGGCTCCCATTGGTAAAATGAGGTATTAAAACTTTCAGGTGAAAAAGCACAATTCTCGAAGGATTTTAGGGATAGGCAATTTTAGAGGAAGGTAGGGCCATGAATGATTGAGCATGAGAATTTTAAAGTTTTAGAACTTCATGGACAAGGTGCCAACATTAATCAGCAGCACTTGGTTAGGTTAGGGTACTACCAGGAGAGTATTGGATGAACTCCTCCTTGAGAAAAGTGGGTGATGAGTGTGACCAGGTGAATATTTGAATATCAAGTCTGGAGGCAAAAAAATGTAGGTGTAACAGCATCTAATATGCTAAGGCAGGTATGGAGATTGCTACCACCAGAAATTGATGTATGGAGATTTCAAAATTAACTGGGTATTTGGCTTGATTAAATGCATCAAGATGCCAGAGTCATAGAGATGTACAGCACAGAAACAGACCCTTTGGTCCAACTCATCCATGCCAACCAAATATCCCAACCCAATCTAGTCTTACCTGCCAACACTTGGCCCATATCCCTCTAAACCCTTCCTATTCATATAACCATCCAGATGCCTTTTAAATGTTGCAATTGTACTAGCCTCCACCACTTTCTCTGACAGCTCATTCCATACATGTACCACCCTCTGAGTGAAAAAGTTGTCCCTTATGTCTCTTTTATATCTTGCCCCTCTCATCCTAAAATTATGTCCTCTAGTTCTGGACTGCCCACCCCAGATTTAAAAAAAAACTTTGTCCATTTATCGTATCCATGCCACTCATCATTTTATAAACCTTCATAAGGTCACCCTTTGACACTCCAGGGAAAACAGCCATATTTTATTCAACCTCTCCCTTTGGGTCAAATCCTCCAACCCTGGCAACATCCTTGTAAGTTGTTCCTGAACCCTTTCAAGTTTCACAGCATCCTTCCGATAGGAAGGAGACCAGAATTGTACGCAATATTCCCCTAATACAGGCCTAACCAATGTCCTGTACAACTGCAACAAACCAAGCAGCTATTGGTTCTAGTTCAATCAGAAAAACAGTCTAGTTCTTCTGAGGCAGTTGCTGAATTATTTGGATAAAATTGTGGCTCATCCAGTATTATTTATTTGTAAAACGGACTTGACAACGAGCATTGAAGGCCTGAAAGGTGTGTTGGTGAGGATTCTGAATCCATATGAATGACTACAACTAAATGGTAAGTAAGGAAGGATTAAAAACAGATTTTTGATTCAAGAGGTAATGGACTCCAGAACATCCATTATGGGAGATTTCCTGGCTGCCACTAGACAATTGAGTGGAACCAATCAGAAGTCCAATTTAACTGTACAGAAAAGGGGCGCAAGGATACTTTATAAGAGCCCATAGTGTTGGGATAGAATACTAACATGGAAAAAGGACTGGCTAACTGAAAGAAGATGCAGTGATGATAAGCGTTAGGGGGACCCTTCCAGGATTGCAGCTTGTAACTTGTAGAGCACCACAGGGACCAGCTGGTGAGGATGCACAAGGAATGCAAAGAGTTATAGGCAGGTTGTTAATGACCAAAATCTTGGCACATGGAAAAGAATGTTGGAAAAATAGGTTATGCTCTTGCGGATAGAATTGAGGAAATGAATTTTTAACTGAAGAGAGGCTGCAGAAAGCTGTACCACATGATTCCGGGCTCCTTATGATTAAATCACAAAAATCTAGTATGTGAATTCAGCAGATTAAATGGAAGGCACATGAAAATATCCTTTATTTCAAAGGGAATGGAGTGTAAAAGTTTTGCTAAACCAATATAAATACTAGTTAGACCACAGAATATCATGAACAGTTTGGGACATCTAATCAAAGAAAAGACTTAGTCATTAAAAGCAGTCCACACAAGGATTACTAGGTTGTTCCCGAGTACAGCTTTTCTTGAGGGGAGTGGAGGAAGTTCTCTCTGAGGGTAGTGAATCTCTGGCATTTTTTCGCACCAAGAGCGACAGATGCTTGATTACTAAATATGTTCAAGACTCCGATCCCAATGTTTTCATCCCAATGACTCAAGAGGTGTGGGTAAAAGACCAGAAAAGAGGAGTTGAGGATTTGAGCATTCTTGGTTTGAGTTAGTTTACATAAAGCTAAACTTACAATGGTGGGGTGGTTTTGGGGGGGGGTGGGATCCTCAGGCCCGTGACATGTGCCTCTTGCTTGATGTGGGAGTTTAGGAACGTGTCTGACGTTCCTGACTCCTACACTTGCAAGAAGTGTGTCCAGCTGCAGCTCTTGTTTGACCACGATGGCTGTGTAGCTGTGGATGGACTCACTGTGAAGCATCTGTGATGCTGAGGAGGTCGTGGATAGCACGTTTAGTGAACTGGTCACACCGCAGATTAGAATTGCTGAGGGAGATAGTGAATGGGTGACCAAAAGACAGAAAAAGAGTAGGAAGGCAGTGCAGGTGTCCCCTGTGGTCATCTCCGAAACAGTTTTGGATACTGTTGGGGGAGATGGCTCACCAGGAGAGGGCAGCAGTTGTCAAGATCATGGCATTGTGGCGGGCACTGCTGTTCAGAAGGGTGGGAAAAAGACTCCTAGGGCCATAAGTCATAGGAAATTCTATTGTGAGGGGAGTAGATAGGTGGTTCTCTGGCCGAAAACGGGACTCCCGGATGGTATGTTGCCTCCCAGGTGCTCAGGTCAGGGATGTCACTGATCATTTGCAGAGCACTCTAAAAGGGGAGGATGTGCAGCCAGTTGTCTTGGTACATATAGGCACCGAGGATAGAAGTAGAAAACGAGATGAGGTCCTGAAAGAAGAATTCAGGGAACGAGGAGAGAAGTTAAAGAGGAGGACCTCAAAGGTAGTGATCTCAGGATTACTACCAGTGCCACGTGCTAGCCAGCGTAGAAATGGAAAAAAAAAGGCAGAATGAACACTTGGCTTGAGAGATGATGTAGGAGGGAGGGATTCAGATTTGTTGGACATTGAGACCGGTTCTGGGGAAGGTGAGACTATTACAAACTGGGCAGTCGACATCCGAACCAGATCGGAGCCAATGTCCTTGGGGAAATTTTTGCTACTGCTGTTGGGAAGGTTTTAAACTAATGTGGCAGGAGACTGGGAACCAGAAGAGAAGACAAGTAGGCAGCGAGGTGGAGACTGGAAGAATTATGAAGATAGCATTAATAAAGGGAAGAGTAGGCAAAGGGCACATGGCTTGAAATACATCTACTTTAATGCAAGGTGTATATTGTGTAAGACAGATGAACTTGGGGTTTGAATTGGTGCCTGGGAGTATGACGTTATTGCAATCACAGAGACTTGGTTGAAGGAAGGGTATGATGATTGGCAACTAAATGTTCCAGCATATAGACACTTCAGACAGGGCCGGGAGGGAAGTAAAAGAGGGAGTGGAGTTGCATTGCTGGTCAGGGACGATATCACGGCTGTGCTAAAGGAGGACACTATGGAGATCTTAGGTAGTGAGGCATTATGGATGGAGCTGAGAAATAAGGGTGCAGTTACATTGTTGGGGCTGTATTACAGGCCTCCCAACAGAGAGCATGAGGTAGAAGAACAAATAGATAAACAAAGAGTTTTTGAGAGCAGTATTGCAATAATCCGAGGGAAGGGGCCATATTGGACCTGGTAATGGGGAACGAGTCAGGGCAGGTGGTAGAAGTTGCAGTGGGGGGTTTCTTAGGGAACAGTGACCACAATTCTAAATTTTAGAATACTTGCAAATAGTGGTCCTAAAGGAAGAGTACTAAACTGGGCCAAGGCCAGTTATATCAAAATTAGGCAGGAGTTGGGAAATGTCGATTGGACACAGCTACTTGAAGTGAAGTCCACATTTGAGATGTGGGAGGCTTTCAAAGATGGTGCAGGATAGGCATGTCCTGTTAAAGGCAAAGGATAGGAAGGGCAAGATTCGTGAACCGTGGATGACAGGAGAAATTGTACGACTAGCCAAAAGGAAAAGGGAAGCGTACATAGAGTCTAGGCAGCTAACAACAGAACAGGCCCTGGAGGAATATCCAGGACAAGTTTTAAATGAGGAATCAAATGGG
Source organism: Hemiscyllium ocellatum (assembly GCF_020745735.1). Taxonomy (NCBI): domain Eukaryota; kingdom Metazoa; phylum Chordata; class Chondrichthyes; order Orectolobiformes; family Hemiscylliidae; genus Hemiscyllium; species Hemiscyllium ocellatum. The sequence continues at coordinate 44,114,975 of NC_083407.1, read as the reverse complement.
CTAAAAGGGGTCATAAAATAGCTTTAGCAAGGAGAATCCCAAAGCATTTTATCTTTATATAAGGAGCAAATGGGTTACTAGAGAAAGGATAATGAAGGAAGGCCGTGTGTCGAACCTGAGAATGGGTGAGATTCTGAATGATTACTTTGCATCAGGATTCACTGAGGAGATGAACATGATGAATCTCAAGATTAGAGATAGAAGTTTGATTAGTCTGGATCATGTTGGCATAAGTAGGGAGGATGTGTTTGGTAGGCTAGAGGTTATTAAGGTGGACAAATCCCAAGGACCAGATGGGATCTATCTCGGGTTGCTGAGGGGGGCAAGAGAGGAAATAGCTGGGGCCCTGACAGATATCTTTGTGGCATCCTTAAATACAGGTGAGGTGCCGGAGGACTGGAACGTTGCTCATGTTGTCCCCCTGTACAAGAAGGGTGGTAGAGATATTCCGGGTAACCAGAGCCTGACGGTGGTGGGGAAGTTGCTGGAGAGGGTGCTGATGGATAGGATCTATTTATATTTAGAAAAGAATGGGCTTATAAGTGATAAGCAACATGATTTTGTGTGGGGGAGATTGTGCCTTACCATCTTAGTTCTTTGAGAAAGTGACCTAGTTGATAGATGAAGGAAGGGCTGTTGATGTCATATACATGGACTTTAAGAATGCGTTTGATAACATTCCCCATGGTAGACTAATGGAGAAAGTGAAGTCACATGGTGTGCAGTGTGTTCTCGCTAGGTGGATAAAGAACTAGTTGAGTAACAGGAGATAGAGTGTAGTAGTTGAAGGGAGTTTCTTGAAATGGAGAAAGGTGGCCAGTGGTGTTCCACAGGCGTCAGTGTTAGGGTCCACTATTGTTTGTAATATACATAAATGATCTGGAAGAGGGCACTGTTGGTATGATTGGCAAGTTTGCAGATGACATGCAGATTGACAGTCCCTGAGGCTTTCTGCTACTCCACCAAAGAATACAGGAGGATATAGATAGACTGGAGAGTTGGATGCAAAAGTGGCAGATGGTTTTCAACCCAGACAAATGTGAGGTGATGCATTTAGGCAAGATTAATTCTAGAGCAAGTTATGCAATGAACAGAAGAGCCTTGGGAAAAGTTGATGGGCAGAGAGATCTGAGAGTGCAGGCCCATTGTAGCCTGAAGATTGCTGCACAGGTGGATAGAGTGGTCAAGAAGGCATATAGTATACTTGCCTTCATTTGATGGGGTATTGAATATAAGAGCTGGCAAGTCATGTTAAAATTGTACAAGACATTGGTTCAGCTGCATTTAGAATACTGTGTACAGTTCTGGTCGTCATATTACCAAAAGGATATGGACGCTTTGGAGAGAGTGCAGAGAAGGTTTACACGGGTATTGCCTGGTGTGGAAGGTGCTAGCTATGAAGAGAGGTTGAGTAGGCTAAGTTTATTTCCTTTAGGAAAAAGGAGATTGAAGGGGGACCTGATTGAGGTTTACGAAATCATGAAGGGTATAGACAGGAAAGCGTTTTCCCAGGGTGAAGGATTCTATAACGACAGGTCACGCTTTCAAGGTGAGAGATGGAAAGTTTTTAAGGGGGATACACGCGGCAAGTACTTCACACAAAGGGTGGTGGGTGTTTGGAATGCTTTGCCAGCAGAGGTGTTAGAGGCAGGCGTGGTAGATTCATTAAAGATGTGTCTGGACAGATGCATGAGTAGCTGGGGTGCAGAGGGATACAGATGCTTAGGAATTGACCGACAGGTTTAGATAGTAGGTTTGGATTGGCTCAGGCTTGGAGGGCCGAAGGGCCTGTTCCTGGGCTGTAAATTTTCTTTGTTCTATATCTGGCATGATCTCACCAAATGGTGGAGCAGACTTGACTGGCTGAATGGCTGCCTTCTACTCCAATATCGTATTGTTAAGTAACATTGGGAGGACCATGGCAAGGACTATTGTGGCAAAATCAGAGTCAAAGGTTATTACTTTGACTTTGATCATTGGCAGAATGAAAGCTATTTCTTATTTAAATTATTACTGTCGTCTGTTCAATTTGGAAATAGACTCAAATAATAAAGCTATCCACAGTTTACAAGAAAAGCCTATATTATTTGCAACAGTGTTACAGTAGATTTTGATATGTACCCTGGAAGTATAAGGAACATAGTTGCTTAGCAGTAATGAAACGTCATATTTTGTCATATAAGAAATCTTGCCTTATTCTGCCATTTTAAGAAATTAAAATAGATTTCCAAACACCAGTTAAAAGTTTGAAATTTAAATAATCTATCTTTGTATGTGTTAATTTTTGACTGGTACTCAATATGTCCAGCAACTGATCTATGTTATGTTTATAGTTATGTTCTTCACTGTACCTGCCAATATATTGCATTGAGATTTTGCTTATGTTTCTATACTGCGCAGAGCTCTGCTTACTGGGTAAATGCAGTTTAGTGCTTGAATTCACTGAACCACAGAAATTTTTAACTTTGACTGCAGTGATTATATGATACTATTTTAACTTTTCACTTGCATTTGTAGTTGTCTTGGTTCTCTCGGTGTGCAGATATTTCCATTGATAAGTAATCAAGATTGTTATTGGCTCTGAAAGCAATGGTATGGCAAGTGGTCAATTGACTATGTAAATTAGCTAGGCAAAAGTAAGGACTGCAGATGCTGGAAACCAGAGTCTGGAAAAACACAGCAGATCAGGCAGCATCCGAGGAGCAGGAAAATCGATATTTCGGGCCAAAGCCCTTCGTCAGGAATGGTGGCAGGGTGCTTCCAGGGTGGTGAGAGAAAGGTGGGTGGGGAAGGGGGGAGGGTGGCGCTGGGAAGAAGGTAGCAAAGAGTACTATAGGTGAATGGGGGTGGAGATGGAGGTGATAGGTCAGAGAGGAGGGCCGGGGAAGGTAACAAAGAGTACAGTGGGTGGATGGGGGTGGTAAATTAGCTGTTTTGCTTTTTAACTGTTTAAAGTTAGATCGGCTTTGAAGTTGTTTTTAAATGGTGCGAGAATAACAGTGATTGTTACAGCACTTGAATGCTGAATATGATCTATATTAATTAAATCAACCTTTTCTTAAGAGCAAATCTCCCGTCCCAGTGGTTGAGACACTAATACTGCACATCTTGAGCTTTCCAGAACCCTACTTATACAGTGTATGGTACTCAACTAATTGTGTTTTTCATCATCTGAAGAATGTCCTTATTTAATATTGATAATTTTTCTCCATCTTTCTTTAGTAAGTACGGTTTCAGCAAACAGTCAAAAACTGAAAAGGTGAGAATTAAATATGTATCATGTTTATTCATAATGTTACATACTGTAGTTTGAGAATTTTTCATTTTGTTTGCTTTGTTCAGCATAAAAAAGACCATCCGTTAATTTGAGTTTCTTTTCAGTTAAAATATTGAGTTTTCTTCATTATATCTTAGATTCCCAGAGTAAGAGATATTTTGGAAATTTTAATCTTTGTTTCTTCCCAGTGCCACTGAATTTTAGTTGAAGATTGGGGAGTGCTAGTTTGTGACAATTTTTTAATTTGTAAAGTGTCATCATCTTAGTAGGGTATCAACTATTTGTATTCTTAAATACTCTAGTGTCTTACTTCAGGCTTGAATTGAAGTTGCCAGAAAGGAAAATGGTAATCTTCTATTACTAACATGACCAGATTCTTATCTTTCTCTGCGTGTCACTTTGAAGAGACATTGCTCATTTGCACAAAAAAATTTTGTCTTAGAGTGAGAGCAACAGAGGAGCGCTGGGCACCGAACTAGCAACTGACGTATCTGAGGAAGATCATCTGCAGGCTGATGAAGAGGTACTTTATTGTGCGTACAGCCTTGTAATGAGAATTATCTTTAAACTTTTGCCTTTTTATTTTTCCAAATATATTTACATAGTTCTTCAACTATACCATCAGTTAAAAGCAGAGGCAGCAAATAAAATTCAAATTCACGTTGTTTTTTTTTCTCATTTTTCTCATTTTAGATAGTAGTTTTTGTTGATAGTACTTTTTTAAAACTGGAACAATGGAATTCAAATAGAGTAGAGCAGGAAATAAAGTGCAAGTTGGACTGTGTTGCCTGACTTTGAGGGCCAGACTGTACACTCAAAAAAATTAGAATTGTTTTAGCTTTATGTTAATAGCTTTTAGCATGTTAAGCTGGTTTAGTAACAGGTAAATTCATTGGTTTGTAGTGAGTAGATTGCATATTTTCAAGAAGGAAGAGTAGGCCATTCAGCCCTTTTAAGGCTGCTACACAAATGAATGATTATGGCTAATATGATTATAATCTCAAATCGATTATTCATGCCTACTCGAATAACCTTTCATCCTCTTGCTTAACACGAATCCATCTTCCTCTATGTTAAAAATGTGCAAGAGTTCTGTACAGTGATCAGAATCTAGATTCTCCCATAAAGGAAACGTCCTCGCCACCTCTCCACTGTCAACACCCCTCAGGATCTTTGTTTCTGACGTCCTCTTACTCACCCAAACTTGAGCAGACAAGAGCCTAGCTTGTCCAACCTTTGGATATAAGACAACGCTGTCATCCTAGATATTGGTCAGAAACCATCTGAACTACTTCCAGTATACTTGTATTCCTACTCAAAGAAGGTGACCAATACTGTGGACAGTACTTCAGATGTGGTCTTAACAGTAACTTGGATAACTGAAGCATAACGTCCTACTCTTGAATTCAATTCCCCTCACACTAAGTGAAAACACTGAATTAGCTTTCCGAATTCTGTGCTGTATCTACATACAAATCTTTTTTATTCAAAGTTTGTGAGAAGATTTGTAGCTCGGGTGCTCATTGTTGTGGTTCTGTTCACCGAGCTGGGAATTTGTGTTGCAAACATTTTGTCCCCTGTCTAGGTGACATCCTCAGTACTTGGGAGCCTCCTGTGAAGCGCTTCTGTGTTCTTTCCTCCGGCATTTGTAGTGTAGACACTATTCAAAAGGGCCACAACACACTGCAGTACACCAGAACTGCAAAAAGAGGAAGAAGAACACCTATACAATGTATTCGCCAAAAGCGGATACCCGCGCAATTTCATCAACAGACGCCTAAGGGAAAGACAATGGAACGAGGACATGCCACAACCCAAAGGACTAGCCACACTACCATACATCAAGAGCATTTCCGAACTGACAGCCAGACTACTGCAACGACTAGGACTCATAACAGCACACAAACCAACAGCCACTCTCAACGAAGAACCCGATACCCAGCATGAGCAAAACCAATGTAGTGTACAAAATCCCATGCAAGGACTGCACAAAACACTACATAGGACAAACGGGAAGACAGCTAACAATCCGCATCCATGAAAACCAACTAGCCACGAAACGACACGACCAGCTATCCTTAGTAGCCACACACGCAGATGACAAGCAACATGAATTCAACTGGGACAACACTACTATTGTAGGACAAGCCAAACAGAACAGCCAGGGAATCCTGAGAGGCATGGCACTCATCCACACATTCAATCAATAAGCACATCTACCTGGACCCAATATACCAACCACTGCAACGGACAGCTGGAACTGACAACCGGAAGCGGCAGATTCAAACCACTACAAATGCCGGAGGAAAGATCACAGCAGCGCTTCACAGGAGGCTCCCAAGTACTGAGGATGTCACCTAGACAGGGGACAAAATGTCTGCAACACAAATTCCCAGCTTGGCGAACAGAACCACAGCAAATCTTTTATGATTTGTGCACCAGGGCATCTGGATTAATTTGCAAACATGAATTTTTTACAGGAGGGTTTCCATTCTAAACAGCAGGGGATAGAAGTTTAATCGAGGTTGGTAAATCTGGGACTGCTCAAGCCCTGGGGAAACACCAATCGGTCTCCACTATTCTCATTCCCCAGTTTATGTTTGAGGTTTTTGAACATACATCTGACGTCATCAAACTGTTCAAGTTTTGAGTTATGTATTGTGTCATACGTACTGATATACTGCAAATAGTGGTGTTTTGCACGCTATACAGGTAGATCCTACCATACAAAATGCATCAGGGTAACAGAACAATGCAGAATAAAGTTACAGTCACAGATGATGCAAAGACGGAAAAAGCAGAATTAACATGTATAGAGCAGTTTGCTCTTCTACATTACAAGTCAATTACTTGATGTGGGATTAGAGTAACTAGCTAAAAATGTTAGGTAAACTATTTGATTTTGGAATTTGGATTGGTCAAAAGTTGAATCGTGTACAAAAAGAACACCTCTTACTGCTGAAAATATTAACAGATTAATTTCTGGATGAATTATTCACTTTTAATATTTCTCTACAGCTTCGCATTAAAAAACTGATGACTGGAATGACAGTGATGGCAACTGAAGAGGTAATGGATTTAAGTGTTAAAATGCCTTCTGTGTATATATTATGAAAGAGAGTTTTTTTTAATCCTTGATTTTTAGACATAATGACTTTTTTTGTATATTACATCACTTCATCAAATTTTTACAAATAAGCTACATAACAAAATCATTTGATGGTAACATAGAGGGGTTGGGAGCTAAATAGAAATTCAGTGCTATATTTGGAACTAACAAGGTTAAGAATTATCTGTTTTCTTTCAAATAACCTAAGAGTAGTTGTAGAATCTGAAGATTCTACACTCCTTTAATCTCAAATTTTGATTATCTTATAAAATTCAGAATTTTTCTGTTTTTTGATATCAGTACACTGCTAACTGATTTACCACTTTGTTGGGGTTTTACATATAGACAATTTGAAATACCTTTTTTTTGTATCTGAACTCATTCACCTGTAAGTTTCCCTAGGACATTGGTGAGTTTTTGGAAGCACTTCATATTCTTTTCAATACAGTAGCATTACAAAATCTAACAAAAATCATTGTTTTCTATTCTGGTACTCATCAAAGAGTGTTCCATTTTTAATTTGCTTTTATTTCTTCCAGTGAATAGGAGTGCATCATTCATTCAATCCAGATCTTTCTACAATAGTACTTTATAATTAATTAAACACTTATTCTGCAATAATAGTTTCTTGAATCTGTTGTTAAGTAGATGTTCATTTTTGTATCATGTTGCATTTTCCAGATTTCTCTCCTGTTCTGTATTTTGTCTTGAGTCTTATTTTTTTTTGAGATCATGAAATCATTTAGGTGGGTAGGAAATTGCTGAATTAAAATCACGTCAGCACTTCTTCCACTCTAGTTCATATAACTTTTCACAACTGAGATGCATTTAGTTCCTCCAATAATTGGAAATATCATTGCAAGCAAAGTATGTCTCTGACTGAAAATCAGAAAATGTGATGCAGGTAGTTCTTCTATAAAACCATTGTTATATTCCAGCGAAATCTTGCTTAATAGAAATAATGGGGCCTATGGAAAAAGTTTTTGCTTGCTTGCCCCAACCCCACTATCACTCTCAGTCGCTCTGAAATCATCCAAAAATTTAACACAGTATAATTCAACCTGAATGAAGGTTAAAATTATATTTTAACAAAATAAAAGTAAGTTTATCAGTGTATTGAAAAAATGTAAGAAAGCTGTTCTCTGTACAATACCTCTTACAGCTGCTGTGTCAGCAGCTGACATCAGTGCATGTGCAGAATGGCACATTCCACACATGTGCAGAATGGCATGGACATTGGTGCATGTGCAGAATGAAACGCACGAACAGATTTCTGCTGGAATTGCGCTATTGCCAGCAGAGGTAAGTTCCTCAAAATACCATTCCCTAATTCTTCAGTGTGGTTATGGCTAAATCACACTACCGAAACATGCATTATCCCGAAACTACCTGTATGTACTCAGATTATGGTAGGTGTGGTGCAAAGGCCACCCACCCCTTACTGAAAGCTTACAATATTTCTGACTTTTCCCAGTTCTGATGAAAGATCATAGACCTGAAAAGCTAATTGTTTATCTCCACAGTTGCTGCCATAACCACCTATGTATGTATAACATTTTTCAGTTATATTTTGATTTCTTGCTTTCTGTTTTATGCTTTTCAAAGTCTGTGGCATTATTGGTCGAACTAAATTGCTTGCACACCCAAACTTCTTTATTACACAAGTTCAACTTCCAGTCTGTATTCTTGCAATCCCAAAAGCTATCTGCTTCTACGTTCGTTAACTCTACTTGCTTCATCTCATTTGATGCAAAGACTTCTGCATGTACCATTGTTGGGGCTGTCATACTTTTAAAGTTTTTTTTATTTATTAATTTAACAAACAGCACTGCAAAGTTAACAAATACTGAAAAAAATCAGATTAGAAACACTGCCTACTAGAGGCAGTACTTCAAAATATTCTGCTCATACTCCAGTTCATCACTGATACTACAGACTACATTTGTGCTGACTTTTTGCCACCCCAATCTCAGTCGAATATTTTAACATTTGATCTGTCAGCAATTCAGATTTAGTTTGTAATCCTTGTTAACATTCAATGTCTACACCTTTTTTGTTTTCAAATGCACCCTTGAGAAGTGGCTGTTGCTAGTAAAAGTGTTTATTGTTCATCTTTAGTTGCTGTTGGCTGATACGTAATATTACTAGGCCATTTCAGAGAGCAGTTAAGAGGTTGTGACATTGAAATGGAACTGGAGTCACAAATGAGTGAGACAAATAAAGGATGTAGGTTTTCCTCTGTAATGTGTATTAGTGAAGAAATAAATATTGCACTATTATGGCTACTAGTGGTACCAAGTGATGTTTTTCTAAACTGTGTATTCAGATTCTCAAACTGTCATTCGTGTGTTCACTGGATTGATTGTTTGGTCTGATGACCATTGTTACCAACTAACCCCCAGCTCCCACTCCCAATCTCTCTAATCCATTAGATCCAATACTCATTCCACCCTCAATCCAGCCTCCTAATGTTGTGTCCAGTTAATTTTGGGTCTTCCTCCCAGTTCTGAAATTCCTTTGGGATGTTTCTTGGTTTTATTGGCTCTGTAAACATAAGTTTCTGTTGTTTATTTCTTCGTACAAGACGAGGAGCAAGGAGAGATATCAGCTGAACGTGTGGCTGCAGGGATGGTGCAGGAGGGAGGGTTTCAGATATATGGATAATTGGGGCTCATTCTGGCAAAGCAGGTACCTATGACCAGGGTGATCTTCACTTGAACCAGAGGGGTACTAATATCCTGGGTGGGAAATTTGCTGGTGCTATTTGGGTGGATATAAACTAGCTCAGCAGGAGGATGGGAATCTGTGGTGAGTTCCACTGCACAGGAGGATGTGAGTAAGAAGGACAGGGACAGGATTTCATGGTCACAGGGGTGTGCTGGCAGACGGTGAGTTGGTTTGAAGTATGTCTACTTCAACGCCAGGAGTATCCAGAATAAGGCAGGTGAGCTTGCAGCGTGGATTGATACCGGGGACTTTGATGTTATGGCCATTTCGGAGATATGGATAGAGCAGGGTCAGAAGTTTCTAGGATTTGCAGGTTCCAGGGCTTAGATCTTTCATGAAGAACAGGGAAGGTGATAAGAGGGGGAGATGTGGCCTTATTAGTCAAGGACATCATAATGGTAGCTGAAAGAACTTCTGACGAGAACTTGCCTACTGAGGTGGTATGGGCTGAGGTTTGAAACAGGAGGAGAGGTTACACTGATGGGAGATTTTTATAGGCTCCGCAGAGTTCCAGGGTTGTGGAGGAGAGGATCGACAAAACGATTCTGGGTAAGAGTGAAAGGAACAGGGTGGTCGTTATGAGGGACTTAAACTTCCCCAACATCGATTGGAAATGCTATAACTCTAGTACATCAGATGGATCAGTTTTGTCCAGTGTGTTCAGGAGGGTTCCTGACAGTTTGTCGAAGGGCAGACAAGAGGGGAGGCCATACTGGATTTTGGTGCTTGGTAATGAACCAGGCCAGGTGTTTGATTTAGTTTTAGGTGAGCACTTTGGAGAAAGTGACCATAATTCGGTTACGTTTAGTTTAGCAATGGAAAGGGATAGATATATGCCAGGGCAAGAGTTCTCGATGGGGGAAGGGCAATTATAATGTGACCAGACAAGACCTAGCATGCATAGAATGAGATAGCAAAATGTAGAGGATGGGAGCAATCGAAGTGTGGAGCTGGTTTAAGGAACAGATATTGCATGTCCTTGATAGGTATGTCCCTGTCAGGCAGTGAGGAATTGGTAAGATAAGGGAACTGTGGTTTACTAAACAAATTGCATGTCTTAGGTGGAAGAAGGATGTTTATGTATCGTTGAGACAAGATAGTTCAGATGAGGTGAGGGAGAGTTACAGTTTAGCTAGGAAGGATTTGAAGAGACAGATAAGAGGAGCAAGGATATGAATGAAGGTTGACGTGGTGTATGCGGACTTCAGTAAAGCCTTGGATAAGGTTTGACATGGTAGGCTTTTGGAGAAAATGCAGAGGCTTGGGATTAGAACATAGAGAGTACGGCACAGAACAAGCCGTTCGGCCCACTATGTTGTGCCGAAGATTATTTCTAACCTAACTTACGCATCCCTCAATTCGCTGCTGTCCATGTGCATGTCCAGCAGTCCCTAATGACTGCTTCCACCGCCACTGTTGGCAATGCATTCCATGCATTTACAACTCTCTGCGTAAAGAGCCTACCTCTGATGTCTCTTCTATACCTTTCACCTAATATCTTAAACTATGACCCCCTTGTCAATCCTGCCCTGGGGAAAAGTCTCTAGCTATTGACTCTATCCATGCCTCTCATTATCTTGTATACCTCTTATCAGGCCACTCCTCTTCCTCCTCCTCTCCAGAGAGAAAAGTCCAAACTTAGTCAACCTCTCTTCGTAAGATAAGCCCTCCAGTCCAGGTAGCAACCTGATAAACCTTCTTTGCACCCTCTCCAAAGCCTCAGTATCTTCCCTATAATAGGGCAACCAGAATTGGACACAATATTCTAAGCGTGGTCTCACCAGGGTCTTTGTAGAGCTGCAGCAAAATCTCGCAGCTCTTAAACTCGATACCCCTGTTTGTGAAAGCCAAAAGACCAAGGTTTTCTTAACCCTTGGGTGATTCTGGGTGATTTAGCAGTTTAGATTAGAAACTGGCTTTCTGTAAGAAGGCAGCGAGTGGTGGTTGATGGAAAATATTCAGCCTGGAGTCCGATTAATTGTGGTGTGCCACAAGGATCTGTTTTGGGACCACTGCTGTGTCATTTTTATCAATGACTTGGACGCAGGCTCAGATGGGTGGGCTAGTAAGTTTGCAGATGAGACTGAAGTCGGTGGAGTGATGGACAGTGTGGAACAATGTTTTAGGTTGCAAGGGAACTTGGATAAACTGCAGAATTGGACTGAAAGGTGGCAAATGGAGTTCAGTGGAGATGAATGAGGTGATTCACTGTAGGAATAATAGCGGAAGGCAGAGTAATGGGTCAGTGGAAAGAATTTTGCTAGTGTGGATATGCAGAGAGATCTTGGTGCCCATGCACATAGATCCCTGAAAGCCGCCACCCAGGTTGATAGTGCTGTTAAGAAGGCATACGATGTGTTAGGTTTTATTGGTAGAGGGAATGATTTAAAGGGCTGTAATATCATGTTGCAACTATACAAAAAGCTAGTGTGGCCACACTTGGAATTTTGTGTACAGTTCTGGTCACCCCATTACAGGAAGTATGCGGAAGCATGGGAAAAGGTGCAGAGGAAATTTAGAACATAGAAAAGTACAGTACAGAACAGGCCCTTAGGCCCACGATGTTGCTCCGAGACTTAATCCTAATGCTATCACTGCTATCCATGTGCACGTCCAGCAGTCGCTTAAATGTCCCCAATGACTTTGCTTCTACCACCACCGCTGGCAACGCATTCCATGCATTCTCAACTCTCTATCTCCTTTTATACCTTCCTCATAATATCTTCAAACTATGACTTCTCCTAACAGTCAATCCTGCCCTTGGGCAAATTCTCTGTCTGTTCACTCTATCTATACCTCTCATTATTTTTTACACCTCGATGATGTCTCCTCTCTTCCTTCTCCTCTCCAGAGAGAAAAGTGCGAGCTTATTCAACCTCTCTTCATAAGGCAAGCTCTCCAGTCCAGGCAGCATCCTGGTAAACCTTCTTTGCACCTTCTCCAAAGCTTCTATCTTTCCTATAGTAGGGTGACCAGAACTGGACACAATATTCTGAGTGTGGTTTCACCAGGGACTTGTAGGGCTGCAGCAAAACCTCGCAGCTCTTAAACTTGATACCCCTGTTAATGAAAACCAAAACACCATATACTTTCTTAACAACCCTATCCACTTGGGTGGCAACTTTGAGGGATCTATGTAGTTGCACACCAGATCCTTCTGTTCATTCTCACTGCCAAGAATCCTGTCTTTAATCCTATATTCAGCATTCGAGTTCGACCTTCCAAAATGCATCACTTCGCATATATCCAGGTTGAACCCCATCTGCCATTTCTCAGTCCAGCTCTGTATCCTGTCTATGTTGAACTACAGCCTGCAGTAGCCCTCGATACTATCGATGGCACCTCAACCTTTGCGTCACCTGCAAATTTACTAACCCACCCCTCAACCTCCTCATTCAAGCCATTTATAAAAACTACAAAGAGCAGAGGCTGAAGAACAGAGCCCACTCAACACTGTCCTCCAGGAAGAATACTTTCCATCTACAACCACTCTCTGCCTTCTGTCCGCCAGCCAAATCTCTCTGTATCCCCTACTACTTGATTTTACGAATGAGCTTATCGTGGGAAGCCTGATTAAATGTCTTGATGAAATCCATATACACCACATCCACTGCTTGACCGTCATCGACCTGTTTTGACACCACCTCAAAGAACTCGATAAGATTTGTGAGGAGTGACCTGCCCCTCACAAAGCCATGCTGACTGCTTTTAATCTCACTATGCTTTGCCAAATAGTCTTAAATCCTCTCCCTCCGAATTCTTTCCACAACTTTGCTGGCTACAGACGCAAGACTGGTCTGTAATTGCCAGGGATTTCCCTATTAACCTTCTTGAAAAGTGGAACAACATTTGCCTCTCTCCAAACTCCCGGTACGACTCCCGTGGAGAGTGAGGAGGCAAAGATCCTCGCCAGCGGCTTAGCAACCTCCTTTCTCGCTTCTCAGAGCAGCCTAAGAAACATCTGGTCTGGCCCTGGGGACTTAACCATCTTAATGTTTTCCAAAATTTCTAGCACATCAACTTCATCAATCTTGATCTGGTCATGACTGTATTCCAGCTCCTCTAAGTTTTCATTTACAACAAGTTCCCTTTCCTTGGTGAAAACCATAGCAGAAAACTCATTTAGGGCTTCCCCTATCTGCTCAGACTCCACACACAAGTTCCCTCCGCTATCCCTGATCGGCACTACCTTCTCCCTGATCCATTCTCTTATTCCTCACATATGAGTAAAACTTTGGGTTCTCCCTAGTCCTTCTCGTGCCCTTTCCTGGCTCTTCAGTCCATTTCTGAGCTCGTTTCTAGCAAGCCTGTAATCCTCTAAAGCTGTGCTAGATCCTTGCTTCCTCCACCTTACGTAAGCTGCCTTCTTCCTTTTGGCAAGAAGTTCCTCTGTTCTAATCGTCCAAGGTTCCTGAATTTTACCCCTTCTCCGAGGAACAAATTTGTGCATAACTCGCAACAGCTGCTCCTGAAGTAGTCTCCACATGTCTGCTGTGCTCTTTCTGTGGGACAATTGCTTCCAGTCTGTACTTCCCAACTGCTGTCTGATAGCGTCCATAATTTCCTTTTCCCCAATTAAATCTCTTCCCTCGGTAACTGCTCCTTTCACTCTCCAAGGCTATGGTAAATGCGAGGCAGTTGTAATCACTTTCACCAAAGTGCTCTCCCACAGTGAGATCTGACATCTGTCCTGGCTTGTTGTCGAGCACCAAATCCAAAATGGCCTCTCCCCTCGTCGGTCTGTCTACATACTGAGTAAGGAAACCCTCCTGAACATCTGACAAAAACGGCTCCACTCAAACCATCTGCACTTAGGAGGTTCCAGTCAATATTGGGAAAGTTGAAATTCCCCATAGCAACAACCCTGCTACTTTTGGATTTTTCCAGAATCTGCCCACCTATGAGATCTTCAATCCATCTACTGTTATTAGGTGGTGTGTAGAAAACCCCCAGAGTAATGGCTGTTCCCTTGTTGTTCCTAACTTCCACCCATACTGACTCAGTAGACAGACTTTCCTCAACAACCTTCGTTTCTGTAGCTGTAATGCACTCTCTGATTAGCAATGCTACACCCCCTCCTCTTTGTTTTCCACCCTCCCTTTTCTTTTTAAACGTTCTAAACCCAAGCAACCATCCCTGCCCCTGTGAAACCCACGTCTCCGTTATGGCCCCAACATCGTAGCCCCAAGTACTGATCCATGCTCTAAGTGCATCACTCTTATTCTGGACACTCCTTGCATTAAAGCAGACGCACTTTAACCGGTCCCTTTGTTTCATCGCGTGAGAAACCTTCCTGATAGATTCAATGTATCCTGTCACTGTCCTGTCTGCAACTGACCCCGTCTCGGACATGTGGCTCTGATTCCCATCCCCTTGCCAAACTAGTTTAAACCCTCCCAAATTGCACGAGCGAATCTCCCACCCGGGACATTTGTACCCCTCCAGTTCAGATGCAACCCATCCTTCATGTCCAGGTCCCATCTTCTCCAGAAGGTATCCCAATGGTCTAGGTATCTGAAGCCCTCCCTCCTGCACCAGCTTTGCAGCCATGTGTTAAGCTGCATTCGCTGACTGTTCCTCATCGTGACAACGGTAGCAAACCTGAGATCATGACTCTACCCTTCCTGCTCTTCAGCTTCCAACCTAACTCTTACCAGAATGTTGCCTGGTCTGGAGGGAAGGTCTTATGAGGAAAGGCTGAGGTACTTGGGTCTGTTCGCATTGGAGAGAAGAAGGCGAACAGAAGATTTCATGGAGACATACACGGTAATCAGAGGATTGATAGGGTGGACAGTGGAGTCTTTTTCCTAGGATGATTACGTCTGTTTATAGGAGGAACATAGCTGCAAATTGAGGGGTGATAGGTTTAAGATGTCAGGCAGGTTCTTTACTTCGAGAGTGGTAAGGGCGTGTAATGCCCTGTCTGCCAATGAGTTAACTCCGTCACAGGGGCATTTAAACAGTCCTTGGATGAGCACGTGGATGATAATGGGATAGTGTAGGGGGGATGGGCTTAGGTTAGTTCACAGGTTGGTGCAACATCGAAGGCCGAAGGGCCTGTTTTGCGCTGTAATATTTTATGTTCTATAATGATTATGTAAGGAGAATTCAATGATTGCATCCTTTAATGAGTATACCGATCTACTTTTAGTCCAAGGATTGAAGGGACTACTGCTTTTTAAGGAAAGCTTTCTTTCGAAAGTGCCATAATGTTATTTTGATGGAAATAATATAGCCACATGCAATTTCTTCCAGTACTAATCCAATCTGCCTCTTCAGCCTTTCTCCCACGTCAAAGAAAATGCACCAGTTGACTGTGATCACAGAAAGCCAGGAAATCTATTCTAATAATAAATATCCTGTTAAATGCCGGGAGTTAGTTACTCCACATACATTTACTTTTGTCCCTGTCAGGATATTATATTAGAAACTTAAGAATATTTACCATTGGGACTGGTGTAAAATATGTAGCCTTTTCTTTCCATCCTAACAGTGCCATATAGTATAAATCATAAAAATATGTTTCATGTTTGAATGTAGCCCAGTGGCATAAAACTGTTTTACCCCTTGTTACCACTTGTAAGTGTTGATTTTTATTAATTGTAACTATCTTTTGAATCTTTGTGGACCATGACTTGACATACTTGCTCCATATGACTTTCAGGGAAAACTGACTGCTAGTACAGTGGGTCACATTGTAGGGCTACAGTCAGAAGAGATTAAGCAGATTGCGTCAGAATATGCTGAAAAGGTAAGGTACCTTATTATATCCTTTGGGCATTCCAATGCATTTCATAAGTGTTAAGCCATTAGTCTTGAATAGGCAATTTGCTCTGTACATAGTGCTATAAATGGCAAATTTAGATATATGGAGAGTTTTTTTATTTAAGGCTTTGTTTGGTTGGGAGTCTGGCAGATTGCTACAAGTTAATGACATGAGATTTAGGACTGTGTTTATGAACAGATTAGAATTTGATTTAGCACATAATCTGAAATAGTATTTAAAGAAAACTACAGCCTCAGGTTGAATAATAAATGAACTTGCATTGAGAATACTGGAGCTAGATTTTTTAATTACTTCATTTAAGGCTATGGTGATGTTTTGAGGTAATTCCAGTGTTCTTCTGCAAAGCCTGGAGTTGGAACACTGGGGCAATGTAAGTTGTAAAATATGAAGTTAAACTACGAATGGACTGAATTTGATGATAGGGTAGTTATTTTCAACCAAATTAGGAGATTCACCTGCGTGTCACAACAAAGGTGTGAAGTGAAATCTGTTTTGACAGTCTTGATTGAATTTCTTACAATTGAATCCATTGTAATTTTAAGATACGTCAGTCTAAGATTGTTGCACTGGAAAGTAGAAATGTTATATTTTTGCAATGGGTAATTTCTTGGTTGGGTAAATTATTACTGAAGGCAGCAATGTAAATTTTACAGTTTAGCAATGTAGCTTAGTAAATGCAGCTTAGAAGGCTGCATGGAGACTCTGTTAAGACTTGTGCAGCAGAGCTTTGGGTGAATTTTGGTTTACAGAGGATAGAATGTGGAATACTAACTAGTAATACATTTGAATAATGAAGACTGATGTTTGAGGATTTTGGCAACATATGAACTGAATCAGAGTCAGTGTTGGGCTGTTACAGGAGCAGGATAGAATTCTACTTATGATTCTAAATGCTGCTGGAGTGGGGTGTCAAGTTTGACAGCAGTGTTGAAAGTGTCTGACATTTGCAGGTGGGAGAGATGGGATTGGTAGCTAGGTACAGTGTTTGTAGTAAGTGGCTTCAGAATCCCCACTATCGGAGAAGATTTCCTGCATTTACACAACTGATAGTTGGGGAATAAAATCTAATTTGGAGACGCTGGAGGTGTTAAGATCGACATTGGAGTTGGATGTTGTCTACATACTTGTTTTTGGATGATGGTACTGAGGGATCATGTATGTGTGAGATATTGGAGGTGGCCATGAATGGATGCAAGAAGTAGTACTGTAGGTGTGGGAAGCCTGTCAGGCAATTTTAATGCCCACTTTCTATCGAGCTTAAGGATTCCAATATATTCAAAAATAAATAGAGCTTTCCCAGTTTATAAAACCATGCAGGATTATGCTTCAGGAAACATTCAGAATTGCTGTAAGCAAATCTTAGTATCAGTTGGGTAATTTTTTTTTGTTTCATTCATTACAATCACTTCATTTGACAAAAGTTAATTCAGCATCTTTGAGACTTGGAAGTAAGCAGATGTTGATAGTAGGTATTGAAGTAAAGTGGCAATTTTTATAATTGCAGCAATCTGAGTTTTCAGCAGAGGATCGTCCTGAACGACTTGGAGCTGCTCAGCAACATCGAAGACAAGTCGCATCTCTGAATAAGCAAATCTTGCAGAAGTCAAAACAGCTGGAAGAGGTAGGTTTGTTGAATCCAGTCCTTGTATGAAATTCTCCTGTAATTTGAATTCGTTCATGACACAAGTTTACTGCATATTGATCAAAACGCTGAAATGATAATTACAGAATCAGTTTTGGATAATGTGTGTTAGATTTGGATTCCTTTATATTAAACTAGGGTGCATAACTTGATCGGACGATCTTATTGGTTTTCTATTTTCAAAGTGGATTTTTCTCATCTTAAATTCGAGCATTAGGATTTTTTTTAAACCATTTAAATTGACATAGTAGCAGGATAAATATAATTCATCAATGTTTTATGTTTTAATAGGTTGTATATAAAAAGCAAAATTGACCCAACTTGTTTTAGTTCTTGCTGAAGACTAATATGACAATTAGTTTGAGATTAAAACTGTTCTTTGTGGATGTTGAGGTGATTGAGATGCAGCAAAACAGGAATTTAAGGTGAATGTTCTAGATTAGTCAACCATCAATGTTAGAGTGAAGGAAGACTGCAAAATGAATAAACAAGAATATTTAGAAATGGGAAGGAGAAGAGCTAAGTATTTTATAACTGAAATGAGAATTTTTGAAGTCTGTGTGTTGAAGTATGGAAACCGTTGGAGGTTAAAGAGGAAAGAGAACATAAATTGGATTTGGAAAAGGGTGGAGCTCAGGAAGCAACTTAGACAAAGTCACGAAATGAGGGTTTGAGCAACTTTAAGCAGAAATGATATTTTAGAAATAGAAGGAATTTTTTTTTGATAGAAGCTATAAGGGTGGTATGTGTGCAGGCATCCAGGAAGTTAGATTGGAAGTGATCAAAAAATTTTGGCAAAATGAAATGGAACATTTATCACTTGTAGTTACTATTTCCTAAAGTGCTGTTATGTCCATGATGTAGACTTAAAATAAGAAGGTGACACATTGCACAGCAGATTCAAAGTTAGTGAATGTTGATAGCCAGTGCCAGTAGGATTCAAAATGCCTGTTACAAACATGCTGCACGAAAGCTAAGCACAGTTGAGACTTGATTTTTTTTTTGTTTTGGATGTAAATCTAATATAAACTAACCAGGCGAGGGAATAGGTTGAGAAGGAGAGTCCTTCATGGTAACTTCCCATCTCGTGTGTAAATTGAACCCATGTTGTTAGCATCACCAACTAACCATCCGACCAACAGTGTTAACTGACCTCATTGTGACATAATACATTTTGATAAAACTCCAGGCATGCTTGTAAGTTCACAGCTGCTGATTGAAAGCAATCTGTTGGGATTGTACTGCCAGAGTTAGTGAAGTACTCATTGATTTCTTTGGCTTGCCATTTCATTACCAGTGCAACAAGGCTTTAGTGGAAGTTCACGAGCTGTTGAGGCCTTCTGCAAGGTCTGCTCAGTCTTTAAAGTAATGGAAGGATTAGTCAGTCTAAATTTTTAAACCACTTGAGTTGGGTGGGTTGTGGTAAATTAGGAGAGGGATATAAGCTCAAAATTAGGTTAGATGTAAAGTACTTTGGTGAAGACCATTGATGTCCAGAATAATTTGTATATGTGTTCACTACAAATATGTAGAATGCAGCTGTTAACTCGTGAATCACGATAGTCACTGTATATATTATTGCCCCATGATGTACTGAAATTATTGAACTTTTTTATTATTTTAAAAATAGCTTCAATTGAAATGCAGTGGGATTCAGGCTACCTGTGAGGAAGCAAAGAAAAAACTGGTGGAGGTAAGATTGCTATGTTTTAGGTAACTAACATACCAGCATAGAAAGTAGGAGCAGATATAGGACATATTGACCCCTCGAGCCTGTTCAATATGATCATGGCTGATCATTGAGCTCAGTACCCTAGTCCTGCTCTTCCCCAATATCCCTTGATTTCTTTCATCACAAGAGCTATATCTACCTTCTTGAAACGGAGTCTAGTAATTTTCAGTCAACCTGTCAAGTCTTTGCTGTCTGTTTGAAAAATAATGCTCTTAGTCCCACTTCCTGGCTCTTTCCCTGTGTCTCTGCAATTATTTTTGTTCAAATATTTATTCAGTCCTTCATCCTAACCAGATCTTACTACAACCTCTGTTACATGTGGCAATCATACCCAAAAAGTCCACTGTGTTTAAAATAAAATGTATGTTTTCACCCACATGTAATGTCATTTTTGCCAGTCAAGTTAGTGCTGTGGGGCTTCTGATTACTGATGTTTATGCTATTGGCAAAAGCAATGGTTAAAAGTGGATAAACTTGTAAGCTGGTTGGCAGAAAGGATAATGAAGCATGTTGGATAGTTTGTTCACTTTATTAAAATTTCTGTTGGGCATTGAAACTGTCAAAGTTGCACTGATTTGGAAATGTATTTGTCCATGCCACAAAATTGATGTTAAATCGTGTTATAGCTTGCATTTTTGTCAATATTGTTTATGTACTGTCCAAATTTTTTACAAATATTAGAAGGTTTATTTGATTATATGTAAAACCAAAGGAGCAGATCTGTGGTCTTTGTGGGGGGGAATAAAAAACAACTTTTCAACCCATCAGCTTGTTTTCTCTCCATAGACACTGCATGACCTATTTTCAGCATTCATTGTATTTAGTTTACATATCATCTCACTGAGGTTTTCTATTGCCAGGTCGTGAATTATGGCCAGAAACTGGATAAAAAACTGTCTGCTGTTGAAATTGCAGAATCCCAGGCTGATTCTGGGTATGTGATATTCGCATATTTTAAGTCTTCATATGTTTTGTAGATAAGCACCTTTTACTTTTCAATACAATTTCAATTTTTATTTCATGCAGCATAGACAGAACCCTGCTGATATATTCAATTGGTGTTTTACGTGTAAAACAGGAGCAGGGGTAGACTATTCAGTACCTTGAGTCTGTTCTGATTCAGTAAGATCATGGCAGACCTTCGTTTCAAGTTCCTAATTCTCATCTACACTCAATAAGCTTGATTCTCCTGCTGAAGAAGAATTTATCCACCTCTGTCTTAAGCATTCAATGTCCTTGCGTCCTCAAGCTGCTAAGGCAGAATTCCAGAATTGCATATGTCGCTAACAGAAAATTTAACCCAGACTCTCTGCTGAAAAGAATACCTAAATTTCATACACTATAAAGATTAATGTAACTTCTATGCAAATAGCGTTGGTAAATAATTTGGAAATAAATTCAGAAAATTGTAAAAGAAGAAAATGGACATGTGACATGTAGGTTGCAGAAAAATTCAAAGCTTTTTGTTATCCATATGATGCATGACAGGTAAGGCTTAATACCGTAGTTGCAGGCCAGTGGAATTAAAACTGTTAGAAGATTGCATTTACAAGTTTGTTGCCCCTATCTGAGAAGCGACTCTTCCACAAAGATACAGTGGAAACTTGGAGCTCTATAAAACGACAGAATATTTATTAAGTACTTCTAACTACTAGAAATGTCTCAATCACTATCTATCAATACGTTGATTTCTGTAACTAAACCCAATCATTATTACATGGGGCAGTTTGTAGGTGGCCAGTTAAAACCATATAACGTCTTCACCACACCTCCTGACGTAGGGTACCTTCTTATAATCAAGATTAGAGTGGTGCTGGAAAAGCACAGCAGGGTAGGCAGCATTCAAGGAGCAGGAAAATAGACATTTCAGGCAGGAACCATCCCTGATAAAGGGCTTCTGCCCAAAATGGTTGATTTTCCTGTTCCTTGGATGCTGCCTGACCTACTGTATTTTTCCAGCACCACTCTAATCTTGACTCTATCTCCAGCATCTGCAGTCCTTTCGCATACCTTCTTGCAATGTTAGTCTTTGAAGTATTGTTGAACCAGGAGTTTCTTCAGGTTTTTTATGCATAAGTCTCTGTTCCAAATACATACTTTACATTGGTCATGTGCATGCATACCTCCATCTGAACATTTTGTCTAAATGTATGCCTTCTTTGGACTTATCCATACATGTGAGCAATCTCAACCATTTTGTCCAAATTTATACCCTACCTGATAGAGCCTGCAGTTTTAACTCTTAGCAGATCTGACTGACTCAGTATAATTCCATTCACGTAGCAGCCCTGTTTTAGGCTTATACCAGTTCCTGTTATTTTCCTGTTATCTTCAGCCTTGTCCAACAAAGTTGTGACTGGGCAAAAAAAACCAGTTCTAGCAACAACTTTGTCCAATGCATATGATTAGATTCCGTACAGTATGGAAACAGGCCCTTCGACCCAACAAATCCGCGTCGACCCTCTGAAGAGTAACCCAACAAGAACCAGTTCCCTACCCTATATTTACCCCTGAATAATGCACCTCACACCATGGACAATTTAGCATGGCCAATTCTCCTGACCTGCACATCTTTGGATTGTGGGAGGAAACCGGAACACCTGGAGGAAACCTACACAGACATGGGGAGAATGTGCAAACTCCACACAGACAGTTCTGAGCTGGGAATGGATCTCCTGGCATTGTGAGGCAGCTGTGTTAACCACTGAGCCACCATGCTGCCCAATATATACATCATATTTTGTGTTAAAAGGAAACAAATACAAATGAGTCATCTGGATCATGATTAGAATCCTGGATATAATTGAATCAATACAGTTTAACTTTTTTTTAGAACTTGTACATCTTATGGCCTGAAAAAGTTATGAAGTTGTGCCTGAGAGCTGGAGAATAATGACCACAAGTGTGAAGCATTGTCAGTCATTTCCAACAACCCAATTTATCTAAGATTGTATAGTACAAATTGTACTCTTTCCATATCATTTAGTTTTCAATGTTTTCATGTTTTGCTTTATCCTTGTGAATTAAGGATTTCCATGTTTGTTTATCTTCCTGTGCTTATATTCCCACAGTAGTAGCAGGTTAGGAATTATTTGGCTTTGCTGTGTAAGTTGGAAATAAAAACAGACTGTTAGAAAGCACTGCAGCTGAGGTAGCACCTGTGGAGTGTTAACTATTAACATCTTAGTTTGATGCCCTTTCATCTGCAAGCATATTAGCTGTGCTATTCAATTATTTAATCTTTTAATTCTGATGTACTTGAATTTTGCTCCTAAGCAAACATGCTTTTACCTTTTAAAATATGTTAATTGATAATCTATGCACATCTTTTTATTCATTTCTGGGATGTGAAAAATCACTGGCCAGGCCAGCTGCCAATTCCAGGTTGCCCTTGAGAGGTTATTAATTTAAGTTAGATGTTACAAAAATGAAGGTAATTATTCATGTAGTGTTTTAATGTTCCAATTTAGTGTATTTCACATGGACACCACTTTGTAACAGAAATTCTTAATATTTTGAATTCCTTCTGTTCTGTTAGATTGGTACTTAATTTCCTATTCGTGTTTCTTGTATTAGTTCAGCTGTGAAGCTATTTAATTTGAATGAAGAGCTTGATTGTATCATTTTTTTACTGCTCAAATTTAATTTTCAAATAATGACTTGAAAGTCTTTGAAGTCATTCTTGCAAAGAAATTACAACGCAAAAACAGGATATTGACCTATCCAGTCGGCGTTTGTTGTTTGCATGAGCAAATCACTTTACTCATACTGTTTCCATAGCACTCCAAACCATTTTTCTTCTAGCTATTCAATTTAGTTTGGTGATGTGGTTTCTGCCTGAGTCATTAACCTTAGAAATTAAATTCACAGCATCAAAATTCCATGAAGATATGCCTGCCCTCTTTCAGATCTCCTCCTCCTCCTCCTCCACACAAATGATCTGCATTTATGTAACCAATCCCATCCTCTCCCAGTTAGAAGATTTTTCAAAACAACCTTACTACTTTGTTTTGTACCAAGTTAGATTTAAAAATATATCTTCAGGTTTATATTTCCCGGCGGCATGGTGGCACAGTGGTTAGCACTGCTGCCTCACAGCGCCTGAGACCCGGGTTCAATTCCCGACTCAGGCGACAGACTGTGTGGAGTTTGCACGTTCTCCCCATGTCTGCGTGGGTTTCCTCCAGGTGCTCCGGTTTCCTCCCACAGTCCAAAGATGTGCAGGTCAGGTGAATTGGCCATGCTAAATTGCCCGTAGTGTTAAGTAAGGGGTAAATGTAGGGGTATGGGTGGGTTGCGCTTCGGCGGGTCAGTGTGGACTTGTTGGGCCGAAGGGCCTGTTTCCACACTGTAAATAATCTAATATTTGTAAATATTGGACAATATCCTAATGTTTCAATATTGTACTTTGTTTAGAGCCTTAATATCTTTGCCCGAATGTGGAAACCAATAATGTATTCCATTTCTAACTGTGGTCTTATAATTATTCAGTATGCCTAGGTTCCTTTTGAAGATGACAAACGCACAGCATATTCCAAAATTAGCTTTAACCAATGATCTGCATTATGGTAATCGGTGTTCTTCACTGCCTGAGTGAATTATTCAAACTTAAAAGAAACAATTGAGAACTTAAGAACACCACAAATTAAAGAGCAGCGAACCTAATATCAGAAGCTCCTTGATTGCATTTCTTCTCATTCTTGTTTTATGTTGTAGTTACATAAATGTTACAGTTTTGTTTTCTTGGGTTACCTAAAGTTTTTCCTTCATCCTTACAAACACAGCAAGCCACTGTAGTTGATAAAGATCCACAACTGTGATTTTAAGTTAATGGCATTTTTTTTCTAGCTTGTGTTTTTAACACAAAGCAAAATAGCATGAATGCTGAAGATCTGCAATATAAACAGAAAATACTGGAAGTATTCTTCAGATCAGGCAGCATCTGCAGAGTGAGAAATCAATTTTGATATTTCACGTTGGTCAGCTTTCATCAGAGCCAGTGGTAACTTTGTTTCTCTTTCTGCAGAAGCTGCCTGACTACTATATTCTTAGAGCTTCTTCTGTTTTTATTATTTTATATATTACTGGTATAATATAAAACTTTATTCCTAATTAGCATACTGGAGAAGTTGAGAGCGTTGGTCACAATGAATGAGGGACTAAAGGATCAGGAGCAGCAGTTTAGGAATCATTGCCGGGTAAGTGTTCAAAATGTTCTGTTTTGTATGGTTGTTCAGATTAGCATACCTGACGTGGAGAAAACTGGACCAGATCAGACTATTTTCACAGTGCTTAAGAAGAATGAGAGAGGATCTGATAGAAATCTATAAACTTTTAACAGACTAGAGGGCAAATACAGGAAGGATGTTCCTGATGACCAGGGACTCCAGAACCATGGGTCAGAGCCTATGGATAAGGAGTAGACCATTTATGACTGAGATAAGAAGAAATTCCATCACCCAGAGAGTGGTGAATTTGTGGAATTCTCTACCACAGAAAGAGGTTGAGGCCAAAACATTTAATGTTTTCAGAAAGGAGTTGAATATCGTTCAGAGAGATGAAAGGATACGGGGAGAAAGCAGGAACAGGGTGCTGAATTGGGTTATCAGCCATGATCATCCTGAATGGCAGAGCATGCTTGAAGGGCTGGGTCGTCAACTCCTATTTTCTATGTTTCTGTGACCAAAGCTTTAAATTGGTTTAACTATCCCATGTATATCGGGTCCTTGAAGTTTTTACTAAAAGGTATTTTTCTTTGCTAATCTTACACCAATCCAACTGGCTTTGCACAAGAAATGCAGGACACATATAATACTCTTAATCTCTTCCCTGTTTTCCCTTTGCAACCCCGCCCAACAAAAAAATGGCAACTAACTTTTTTCAGATTTGAAATTCTGCCCGCGAGTTATCAAGTATTAAGGTTATAGTTCAGGTGGCTCTATTTTAAATTGTTGTAATTTGTCTTATTCTAAAAGTTGTTATATCAGTCTATGCATTTCAATCACTTAATCTTGGTAATCTGCTACAAAATTAATGATCTGATGTCATTAGCCCTGTGCAGCCTAGCATACAGTCATAACCTATTGACAGTTACCAAATACCTTAAGATTCAAAGACATATTGAAGGTATCTTACTGCACCCGTACATTTCTAAACATTTTTCATTATAAAAGTCTGGTCTTTTTATTTGCAGTAATGTAATGTTGTATGTTAGTTTGTTATACACTTTATTAAATGTCAATTTATGAAGTCAAAAATTTGCAGAATAAGTCATTTTTAAACTTCTATCTTTTTTGTAGAAATAAGCAATGCTTAGTTTGAGTAGCTTTCATGATCTTCTGTACAGTCATATTATTTCTTCTGTTAGAAGGTCATCTCTTCGTCTTCTCCCATCGGCATAGCACTATTGCCTTGTTTGAGGTATATCCAGTATTCATGGACTGAAACCTCCATCTCTGCTGTTCAGGATTTTTGGGTGTCTGATTCAAGCCCATAATCTAACATTAAGCCAAAAGCATAGGTTACGACAGTATTTTATTTACAATTCATTTGAGTGTTTAAAGTGTACGTAACATTTAGATAACTAAAATTTCCGGTGATACCAATGGACACAAAGAATGACTTGGTACAAAGGATTTTTCACCTTGATTGCTTTGTGTCATTATGAAGCTGTTTATTTTCAGGAAGAAATGGCTCGGTTGCAGCAGGTTATCAAAAATCTCAAGAGTGTAGCAGGGACTGAGGATGCTGAAGAGAAGGTAAGTGGTACTGTATAAATGAATTGTGTTTTGAGCTGCTTGTCTTTACCAATCTAAATAGGTTCTTTGATTGGAAAATGATAATATCTAATTCAGCGTCTTCATTCATTTTCCTTTCCTTTAAGTAAGTGCTGAAATTAACACAGCCCAGAGTAGGTTGTAGTATCTTTATCAATCCTTGCACTTCTTTATGCTAGGAAATAATTGAAAAAATCTGCAGAATTGCAGAATTTACAGCACAGCATGTTTGTAGATGATGTTGAAAAAAAAACCTATCCAAGTACTCCCCTGTCTTGCTTTTGAAAAGAACCATGAATCAGAAAAGGCCTGGAAATTGTTACAATCCCAAACCAGACTGCTAAAATTATATTACAGTCTATTAAATACAATCTAAGGGACTAGTAACTTCTTTATTTTAAGCTGGGTAAAGTGTGTGATACAGAGTGCTTGCTTTTAAAAAAAAAACAAAGCTTTTCACTTTTGAATAAACAGTAAACCTTACTTTCCAACATTAAAATAGTAGCACAATGTCCCAACATATGTGAAACTTACTTGTTATGCCCAGGATTCATGTGATAAAGGTGGATAATGAACTGATTGAAGACTCTCAGCATACATTAAACAGATCCCAAAGACTTCTCAACAAATCTTCTTTCTCCTGTCCCTGCCTCCATCCACCTCAAAGATGTTAATATCAAGTCTCATTGAACTTCAGGCTTAGATTAGATTAGATTCTGTATAATGCAGAAACAGGCCCTTCGGCCCAACAAGTCCACACCGACCTTCCGAAGAGTAACCCACCCAGACCCATTTCCCTCTGACTAATGCACCTAACATTACTGGCAATATAGCATGGCCAGTTGTGGGAGGAAACCGGAGAACCCAGTGGAAACCCACGTAGGCATTGGGAGAATGTGCAAACTCCACACAGACAAGTCACCCGAGGATGGAATCGAACCTGGGGCCCTGGTGCTGAGAGGCAACAGTGCTAACCGCTGAGCTACAGTGCTGCTTCACCATTCGTTCGTTCTTTCTTCACCATTCGTTCTTTCTTTCTTCATCATTCTTCACCCAGACCCTGAAACTGCCTCTTAAACAGCACTCTGACATGGACTAGCTCAATGCCTGCTCCTGTTCTGGTTACTCACCTTTCTTTGCTGGACCTACGCTCCCCTGAACTCCAAAAACTGCACTCCAGGACTCCTTTGTCAATGTAATTACAGCATCGGTATCTGTTAAATTATTGGCAGTTGTATAGCCTTGGAATGAGTGAGTTATTTAGTTCATTATGCCTCCTCCTATTTGAAAAAGAGACACAATTGCAGTAAGTCCCTGCTTAAAGATGACTTAGTCAAATTAAATATTTACCATCTTCAACAAAATGGTGACTATTTATTTGACATTGAGTTTTATTTGAAAGTTTTTTGTCACAGATTTCTTGTTCTGTGGCTAACCTGCTGTGAAGGTACTTTTCCCATGATTCAAATTTGCACTTAATGGAGACCTTTTTCGATATTTCCAAATTCGAGATTATACATAGAAGACCACATTATTAGAAAGCTCTTATAAATTGGACAGGGAAAGAAGAGTGTTATGGCCAATGGGTCCACCCTCGGTCAGCATTCTTTATCACTCATTACACAATGAAGTATCAAAAGACATGGAACAATTGTCCAAAGCATGGAATCAGGAATTGGGTTTGTAAATCCCTTCAGAAACGTGGGACGACATCTGGGAAAATGTTGTGGTTCTGTTCGCCGAGCTGGGAATTTGTGTTGCAGACATTTATTCCCCTGTCTAGGTGACATCGTCAGTGGTTGGGAACCTCCTGTGAAGCACTTCTGTGATCTTTCCTCCGGCATTTGTAGTGGTTTGAATCTGCCACTTCGGGTTGTCAGTTCCAGCTGTCCGTTGCAGTGGCCGGTATATTGGGTCCAGGTCGATGTGCTTATTCATTTGAATCTGTCGAGAAGTGCCATGCCTCGAGGAATTCCCTGGCTGTTCTCTGTTTGGTTTAGATTAGATTAGATTACTACAGTGTGGAAACAGGCCTTTTTTGTCAGCCTGTCGTGAGAGACATTGTCAAAAGTCTTGCTAAAGTCAGTGTATACAACATCTACCACCTGCCTTCATCAATCGTCTTTATCATTTTCTCAAAAAAACTGTGTCACAGCTTTCCCTCGCGAGGCTATGCTGCCCTATAGCTAATAGGTCTATTCCGTTCCAACTGAGAGTAAATCCTGGCTCTAAGAATCTTCAGTATTTTCCCCGCTGTTGACATAAGGCTGATTGGCCTGTAATCTCCTGGATTGTCCATTGCTCCCCAGTTGAACAAATGAGAATACAAAGATTTTGTACAAGGCACCAAAAGTGTTTTCCCTTGCCTCCCTCAGGTTCTGTCTCAGAATACTATCAGGTCATAGGGACTTGGCCACCTTAATGCTTTGCAAAGCACCCAAAATCACCTTTTATGTCAACATGCACTAAATTATCACTATACCCCTCTCTAGTCTCACTCTCCACCATGTCCTTCTCCTTTGTAAATACCAAAGCAATATATTCATTAAGGATCTCTCACTGTTCATCTGGCACCATGTATAAAATCTCTCCTTTATCCTTAAGTGAGCTACGTTTCCCTAACTACCCTTCTGCTTTTTATATATGTACAAAACACCTTGGGATTTTTCTTGATTCTGTTTGCCAAGGACATTTCATAACTCCATTAAACCTTCCTAACTCTGTTTTTAAGTTCTTGTTTTTTTTTTCGAGTGATCTTTGTGTTTTCAGTTTCCTAAAACCTTATGTATGCCTCATTTTTCATTTTGACTGGGCTCACAATTTCTCTTGCTATCTAAGTTTCCCGAATCTTGCCTGCCTTATTCTATTTTTACAACAGGAACATACTGGTCCTGAATGTTAATCAACTGGCCATTAAAAGATTCCCATATGACAAATGTGGTTTATCCTCAAGCAGCAGTCTCCAATTTACATGCCCTAGTTCCTGCCCAATATTGCTGTAGTTAGCCTTACCCCAATTTTCACTGGAGGACTACTCCTTCCTTATCCATAAGTAACTTGCGGAATTGTGGTCACTGTTCCTGAAATGCTCCCCGATTGAAACTTTGATAGTCTGGTTGGGCTATTCCCCATACCAGATATAGTATGGCTCCTTCCCTAGTTGTATTTTCTTGCATTTCAAGGTTATCCAATGTCTACTTCTCTCTTGGCTTTGCTGTGTTCTAGTAAAGCCCTTGACTCTTAAGTGGCAGGAGCTGGTTGCTGCAGGTGGTTCTACCTGCACAAATCTTCTGCCATGAGATGGAACCTAGTCAATTAAATCTTTAACAGATGAGTCTAATTGTAGCATGTATTTGCAGCCCTTGCATTTAAATTGCATTTCTTCTTAATAGAATATGCATTATTTCAACTTAATGTGTTTTGAATCTTTCTGCCAAGAAATGTAACTAACTGTACAGCATTCCTTTTGTATTAATGATTATGCTTCAAATTATTTTAGCTAAGAATATATTGTATAGTACCATATTTCAACCAGTACACTCTTCTTTTCAAGTAGGGAAAACAATAATATTTCTAAGGAGTTGGGAGAGTAGCTGAATTTTTGTTCTTGCTAAAATTCTAATAACTTTCTGCACTGTTCCTAAATTCATGACCAATATATGACTGTGATCGATGTTAACTCAGAAAAAGGGAAGAGTTGAATTGGACTGGGAGTTCAATTATTGTGCCAGTGAGAAGGCATCATGAATTTGAAGTATACAACAAACATTGGAGAAAACTGACAGATTAGCAACAAAAGCTGTTCAAAGCTGCTTGTAGATACCTATGGTGAGATCAGTAAAGTTGAGGGAAAATATTACAATTGCACCAAAAATGGAAGTGAATGTACTACAGTTGAGTTTGCAGATGACATGAGGTGGGAATGCAAGTAGTGAGGGTGTATCTACAGAGGGATATAGGTGAGTTGAGTGAGTGGGTTAAATCTTGGTAGAATGAGTGTGAAGTTATGCACTTTGGCAAGTAGAGGAGCTGAATATCATTTAAATATTAGAGGGGGGTTTCTGGCATCCTTATCCATGAATCACTAAAATCTAGCATCAAAATTCACGAGATAATAGAGAAGGCAATTGGAAGTTGGCTCTTATTTCAAAGGGAATGGAATATGAAACTAGGGATGTCTTGCTAAAACTACACAAGGCACGAGTCGGACCACAGCTGGAATGTTGTGACCAGTTTTGAGCCCCTATTTAGGGCAGGTATATTGGCACTGGTGGCAATCCTATAAGGTTCACTTGGCTGATACCAGGTGTGGAAGGGTTGTCTTTGTCAGGGCAGGTTGAGACAGGGGCCTGTACTCGTTTGGGGTATACAAGAGTAAGAGGCAACCTTATGGCAACACACCACGTTCTCAGGGAATTTGACAGGTTGATGCAGAAAGATTGTTTCTCCTCTCCTGTAATGTCAGAATATTACACTTTAAGGCTGAGATCTTGAAGAGTTTCTTCTTGAAGGATAGTGAATCTGTGTAGTTGAGGCTGGTTTGCTAAGTCAAGACTGAAACAGCTTTTCAAGCAGGGAATCAAGGGTTATCGGGAAATGATAGGAAAGTGGAGTTGAGAGTTATCAAGTCAGCATGATCTCATTGAATGGCAGTGTAGTCTCAAAGGGCTGAATGGCACACCTCTGCTCCAACATCTTATGGACTTGATTGTGGAGATGAAAGGATACCAGAATTGATCTCTCCGGTTCTACTGGAATTCTAAAACAGTTGTCAGATCCATGCTGGTTTGTGCATAGCTTGACCAATCTGATTACTGAGAGAAAATTTAGTATTAATAACAGAAGCATAATTTGTGCTGAATTTTTAATCCAGGTGGGGCCTAGTGAATATCTATTGGTATGGCTAATTCTAGGAATCAAACCTTATAGAAAGGATGCAAAGGCCCTTCATACAGCGGCTAATTAAAATAATAGGAAGAATGAAATATTTCAGTTATATTGACGGTGTTCTCGCTTTTGAGCAGAGAAGATCTAGGAGGGAATTTGATAGAGGTGTTCAAAATCATAAAGGGTTTTTATGGAGTTCAAAATTATTTAAGGATTTTAGTGGATTAAGTGAGAAGAAACTGCTTCCTGTGGCTGAATGGTCAGTAACTGACAAAAAGAACCACAGAAACAAGAAGGTAGAATAAAACCTGTTACAATCTGGACCACACTGTGGAGGAGCAGTGTAGGAATCATAATCAGTCTACAGGGTCAGGTGTGTCAGGCTGATCTGCATATTAAACCTGTTGGAATTTGCTTTAACCAGTTGGTTTTAATTTTAAATAGGAACATAGTGAACTTATAGAGGAACAATATAAAGGAGACAGGGAAAAATTACAGAAAATACGACTATTGCTGGTAAGTAGTCACAAACACCACAGTCTAAAAATGAACAAACTGAGAAACCACATTATCAAATGTCCATCAGGATTCAAAGTTAATGATTTTTTTTGGTGTGTAGATGCTCTTATAGAGTGTGTTTGTGGAATAGTTGTGAAAATGAAATGACAAAATAGCTGCCCTTTAATGGAGCAGATAGTTAAAGATGGATATGCCACTTAAATTATGATATTATCAATTAATTCCTACATAAGATGCCACTAGGCCATAATTTGTCTCATCCCTCTCAGAAAATTTAGTTTGTATAAACTAATCTAGCACATTCTGCTGCAAAACAAAATTGCTATATTGCAAAAAGACCTAGTTTGAGAATAAGCAAGATGTTCCCCTCCTATAAATATTTGACTCACTTCATCTCAAGCATGGAATTTTCTTTGTCTTCCCTGATGGACAGTTGACAAATTTTCTGGCATAGTTGTATATTCAAAAAATATTCATATTTCATAGCTTCCACGTAAAAAGGTCAGTTACAATTGTTTTAACAATGCATATTGT
This sequence comes from Hemiscyllium ocellatum, assembly GCF_020745735.1. Taxonomy (NCBI): domain Eukaryota; kingdom Metazoa; phylum Chordata; class Chondrichthyes; order Orectolobiformes; family Hemiscylliidae; genus Hemiscyllium; species Hemiscyllium ocellatum. Next base: position 44,082,985 of record NC_083407.1, on the reverse strand, counting down.
ATTGTTGTGCATTAAGTTAAAGTTTTACCACATTACCTCTGCAATGATGGAAGACATAATTTAATTTCCAACATACCATAGCCAAACGGAGGTTTGGAAATGTAAGGAAAACAATTTTGAATTGTCAGGCATATGTGCTTCGCATACAGCATGACACTTTGTAATGTAGTGACCAGTGTCACATCAGTGCAGCACCGGTTTTTACAAACAGCATAGTCATAGGAAAATAATGAACCGAAAGGTGCTGGTTGCGATAGACAGCACAAAACAAGTTCTGAAAATAAAAATGAAATATTGTCAGTTCTGGAAATCTGAAATTTCTAGATACACAGAACAGATCAGATCAGCTGTGTGAAGTGTAGACCGTTTTTGGTTATCTGCTTCCCCCCCACCCCGCGCGCGCGCGCACACACACACACACACACACACACACACACACACACACACACACACAACATATTGACTTGTTATAATATTAAACTTCGATATTTGAGAAGACTAATTTCTAAATGGTATGTCCAAGCTAGAATTCAGGATGTGTTCTTGGAATTCAACAAAGTCAATTTTGCCGATTACTGATTTCACTGTTGTCTCAAAGTAGCAGGCATTGAACTACTGGTTCAAAGTATACATTTGCTTATTGTGTAACTGTGTAGGGTGTCTAGTTTTGAGATTTGTAATCCAGGTTAATTTTCAACAACGTTTCCTTGCCTTCAGGCCCGACGCAATAGGGAAATTGCTGTTTTGCAACGAAAAATTGATGAAGTACCAAGCAGAGCAGAATTGACCCAGTATCAGAAACGCTTTATTGAACTCTATAATCAAGGTATGTGTTTAAACTTAACATGTTTTCAACCATTTAGAATAATGTGCTTCATCCAATGTACTTGTCTAAAGGAAATCAAATAATTTGGACCAACAACTAACAATTAGAAATTAATATTTACAATAATTTGCACTTTTCTAATGCTTTTGATACAAAGGATGCTTTTGAAAGGTTTTGCATCCCTTTGCCCATGTTGATAGAATTGCAAAATATTGTAAATAGGTTTTTGAAGTCCGAATTACAGAACATAGACCAAACAGTACAGCACAGGAACAAGCCATTCATTCAACCATGTCTGTGCCATGATGCCATTTTAAACTAATCCGATCTGTCTGCACATGGTTTGCATCCCTCTCTTCCCTGCCTGATCATGTGACTATCTAAATGCCTCTCAAACCTTACTAATATATCTGCTTCCATCACCTTTCATGGCAGTGTGTTCCAAGCACTTCACCACCGTCTGTCATGTTGTTTGCATGCCACCTACATTTTCATCCAAATCATTTGTGTATACGTAACAAACAAGAGGTCCAAGCACTTCACTGACCTCCAGTCAGTAAAGCACCCTTTCACAATTACCCTCTGTCTTCAAGCCAATTTTGTGTTCCAATTTTGTGCTCACATTCAACTTAATCTTTTAGATAAGCTACCATGAAGGACCTTGTCAAATACTTTCGTCCATGTAGAATACATTCATCGCCCAAACCTCATCAATCAACTTTGTCACTGCCTCAAAAGTCTGAGACAAGACCTCCCTTCTATGAAGCCATGCTAATGATTTGTAACAGACCATGCTTCTGCAAATTCTATCTTGAAGAATCTTCTCCAATAATTTCCCAACACTGAAGTAAGGCTGACTGGCCTATAATTCTTGGATTGACCCTGTTTCTTTTCTTAGTCAAAGAGACAACATGGGCTATTCTCCAGTCTTCTGAGACCTCACTTGTGGCTAAAAAAAATACAAAGCTCTCTGTCAAGGTTCAGCAATTTTCTCCCTGCCTCCTTCAATATTCTGCAATAGATCCCATCAGGCCCTGGGGACTAACCTGCTTTCATATTTTTCCTTAATATCAGCATGACCCTCTAAATTTAACATCATCTATGCCCTTTTCAGTGATTACCAATGTCAAGGACTCACTTTCTCTGCCTCAGTGTAAAATTCCCTCCTTTCTCCTTGAGTGGATCTACCCTATCCCTAGTTACCCACTCGCTCCTAAAGTATATGCAAAATGCGATCATATTTTCCTTAATCCTACTTGTCAAGAATGTTTCATTGCTTCTTTTAACTCTCCTATTTTCTTAAGTTTTTTTTGCTTCATTTATACTCAGGGGCCTAGTTCGATTCAGTTTCTAAACCTTATATATGTTTCACATTTTCTTTTTGATAAAACTTTCAACATCTTTGACAAAAACAAGAATTGCTGGAAAAGCTCAGCACATCTGGCAGCATCTGTGGAGAGAAATCAGACTTAACTTTGAGTTAAATGTCTCTTTCACAGAACTAATGGTAGCAAGGAAAATGTTGATTTTTATGCAGAAGATGGAGTTGGGGTAAAGGTGTAAGGAGTAAATGATAGATGGAAATAGAGCTCAAAGAGAGAGAGTGACCAGCAGTTCTGAGGAAGGGTCACTGAACCTGAAACTTGAACTCTGATTTCTGTCCACAGATGCTGCCAGTGCTGTTGAGCTCTTCCAGCAATTTGTTTTTGTTTTTGTTTTTGTTTTTGATTTCCAATGTTCCCAGTGCTTTTCAGTTTCTGTTTTCAATATCTTGCTGTCCAAGGTTCCCAAATCTTGCCATCCTTATCTTTCATCCTCATAGAAACATGCTGGTCCTGAACTATAATGTACTGGCATTTAAAAGGTTCCCATGTGTCAGATGTGGATTTACTCTCAAACAGCTGGTCCAATTAAATTTCTCTAATAGTGTAGTAATTAGCCTTCCCCAATTTAGCACTTTCATTCAATTACCACTCTTATCCTTATCCATAACTATCTTAAGTTATTGAATTATTATCACTATTCCCAAAATGCTCCCCCACTGAAACTTCGATCACATGACCAGATTCATTCCCCAAATTAAGGTTTAATATGGCCATTTCCTCGTTGGACTATCTACATATTGTTTAAAGAAACCTTCCTGGATGCACCTAACAAAACCTCTGCCCCATCTAAGTCCTTGACACTTAACCTCCCAAACAATGGCTGGGATTCTTAAAATGCACTCCTGAAAGTAGCTTTGAAAACCTTTGAGACTTGCACATCACAGTCTCTCCTTGAAAGATCCCTATCTGAGGAAATGCAACAATAGGGCATAGCATGAAAGTGCCATAGGATAGGAACAGTTCTACAACATTAAACTGTAGACGAAGATGTTTGAGTAGTTTAGAGTGATTTGATTTATTTGAAGAGGGCCGATAAATCCAAAAGTGAGGAAGCTATCCTATGCTACAGTTACAGTCACAAGGATATTACTAACTAATTTACCTATTACCTGTGATTTTTGAGAAGATTTGTAGCTCGGGTTGAGGTTCAGGTTGTAAGTTTGCTTGCTGAGCAGGTAGGTTTGTTCTAAGGTGTTTCGTCAGCATGGGAGGTAACATCAGTGAGCCTCTGGTGAAGTGCTTGTGTTTTTCCCCACTTTCTATTTATGTGAATGATATCATTTCCAATACTTTTCCTGAGATGGTTAAATGGATCCAAATCGATGTGTTTATTGATGGAGTTCTTGTTTGAATGCCAGGCCTCTAGGGATTCATGTGCATGTCTTTGTTAAGCTTGTCCTAAGAAGGATGTGTTGTCCTAGTCAAAGTGATATCCTCCTTCGTCTGTGTGTAAAGATACTAGTGATAGCTGGTCATGTCTTTCGGTGGCTAGTTAATATTCATGTATCCTGGTGGCTAGTTTCCTGCCTTTCTGTTAGATGTAACTTGTTTATAAAATACCCTACAAGGACCACAACCAACACAGCATTGGACAGACAGGTAGGAAACTAGCCACCAGGATACATGAACACCAACCAGCCACCGAAAGACATGACCAACTTTCGCTCATAGTTTTACACACGGACGAAGAAGACACCACTTCGCCTGGGCCAACACATCCATCCTAGGACCGGCTAAACGGAGACACATAGGAATTCCTAGATGCTTGGCATTCAGACCAGAACTCCATCCATAAACACATTGATTTGGACCCCATTTACCGATCTCTGAGAAAAAGAGCCGGAAGTGATGTCACCCACCTTAAGAGACCAAGACACACAAATAAAAAGCAGGACAGAACACCAACACTTCACCGGAGCCTCACTGATGATGATACCTGGTATGGTGACGAAACAGCTGAGAACAAACCTACCAGCTCAGTGAGCAAACTTACAACCTTACCTATTAGCTATTTGGTATCTGTGTTACATGAAGAGTAAATACTTAAATATTGGAAAGTATGTTAAGTTTTAAAAATGATTGAGTAAAGCCAATTATGGAGCTTAGATAGCTGATGGTGATCGTGTTTAATTAGCTAGAGTGGTTTGTGGAAAGAAGGGATTCAAGGAAGCAGATAGTCAGTTTTATGGAAGAAAAAAGTTTAGGTGGAGTGAGGAAGGGATATGGACTTTATTTTAAAATCCTGCTCATCCAAAGAAGTGTGAAACTTCTTAATAGTACAAAGTTTGAATATTGCAGCCATAAAAGACATGCTGTCAAAACTCTTAGTCTTGCACTGAACTGGTCAGATGCAAAAATGCAGATTTCAAAGGGAACAACAGTGTATACTGTATTTTAAAAAAAATTAGTGTGCTGATTCATTGGAAAGTAAATTGTGCTCAAATTGTTACAATGGAGAATGCACCAGGGAAAAAAAATTCCCCAAGCTTTTGTTCATAAAGTTTTAAATTGTCTCGAACATTTGTTCAAGACATGGTATAAGCTATTTAACACTACTTCTGTATAGTACCAACACAGTGGTATTTTTCACTAATAGCATTCTGACGTTAAATGTTCTTCCAAGCATAATTAACTAGCCTGTGTTTGCAAGACTCGAACATCAAATCAGAATGTGTTTCTACCATCATCCTTTGCTGAACAACCGTGATTTGAGGTTTGTCTGTTCGGTTTACAACATGGCTCATGTATGCTTGTTAAGAGTTATGTACATGCATGCAAAGTGCTTCCTGCAAGCAGAAAGAACATGTTCAGGTATTGGAGCTCTTCAGTTGGAGCTCAATTGTTCTCAGGTGCATTCCCTGTTTGAATGTGTCTTCAAATCAAAGAGAACTTGCTTTTCACAAATTTAAACAAAATCTTGAAGTATAGTCATTCACTATCTATTCTCCTTGGCAATGCCTCAGCCAATCAAAAATGGAACTTTTAAAATCTAAACTTTTTTTTTAAAAAATTGTAGTTGGCTTGTTTCAAATGGTTTAAGAAAATCTTAAAACTATATATATATAAATGTGGTTGATGATTTAGAATTTTTATAGTATTGAATTGTCTCCTTACTCTTCCCTGTATGTTTGTTTATAGAAAGCTTTCCAGTAACATTTTAAAAGATCTCACCAGTAGATTACATTTAGTAGTAATTTGCATTTAGAAGTTTTAAGTCTATTGTAATTTCCTCTCGTGTAGGAATTGATGCGGTTAGCCTTGAATCTATTGTTGGTGCCAATTTGTTCTATTGTAGTTGCAGCAACTCACAAGGAAACAAAGCAATTCTTCACACTCTATAATACACTTGATGATAAAAAAGTGTACTTGGAAAAAGAGGTAAGGAAATCAAAACCAACCTTTGCTTCATACTTTATTTGTTGGTTTAACACAAGTAATTGTGACAAATAAGCTCATCCAAAGTTAATTAAAAGTTATATCCAATGAGAAAACAAAGTACTGCGAATGCTGTGCATTGGGAGGTGAAAAATAATAAAATGCCTAAGAGATTAGTCACCAATCTAAAATTATGTTACTAATGTTTTCTTGTTTGTGTTATTCAGAGCTAATATGAAAACACTTTTTTTTAGTTTGAGAGAAAACAAGTTGGTGGTGGTGTTATCATTTAAACCTGAAACATTTATTCTCACTACCAGAGCGTAGTGGCAAGTGTGCTATTTACAAAATGCCCTGCAGTAACTTAAGGTTTCGCCATTTTCCAAACCTCAAACCTTCACTGCAGCAGGTGCATGGGAAATGCTGCCACCTGCAAGTTTCCTTACAAAACATATTATGGGCCTTGGAACCATTATCATGCTATCACTGGATCAAAATCTTGGAATTCCCTACTTAACAGAATTGTGTTTTTACACTACATGAACTTCAGTGCTTCAAGAATCACCAACACCTGAAGAACAGTTGCAGATAGGCAATAAATTCTAGCCTTGGCTTCAATGCCACATTCCAAAAATGAATTTCTAAAAATATTATTGCCGAAATTGCCAGGTTAAGATTGCACATGCAGAAGACCTCTAATATTACAAAAGTTAAATGTATGCATAAGCATGCACAAAGCTGAGGTCTATCTCAACCATGCATAGCTTATCACTAACATAGAAAAGGGGATGAGGAAAGAAAATGCACACACTAGTTCATTTGCATATATCAGATTTGCAGAGCATCTTGAACACCTCACCATCGTGTAAAGCAATTAAAAGGTAATTGTTTTTACATTAAAATGAGATTTTCCACATTATTACATGAAGCAAGTTTGAGAGCATGTTGAGACAGCAGGTAGTTGCAAAGAAACTGGAAATTCCATAATCTGAACTATGGTCATTAGATGTCCTATGTCTTCCCTTTTACCCTTCCCATCCAATTCTGACTTGTCACCTAAAATACTGCTAAAGTTTAATTCTGCTATGATCTGGTTATAATCTTCGAGTGATGAAGGGCTCTGGCCCGAAACGTCGAATTTCCTGTTCCTTGGATGCTGCCTGACCTGCTGTGCTTTAACCAGCAACACATTTTCAGCTATGATCTGGTTATATCAATTTACACAGCGATAACCTCTTTGGAAAACTGTTTGTTCATGCTGGCCAGCACTGCTGCATCTAATCCTGTCCTTGGCTTTCAGTTATACACGAGTAAAAAATGAGGTCTGCAGATGCTGGAGATCACAGCTGCAAATGTGTTGCTGGTCAAAGCACAGCAGGCCAGGCAGCATCTCAGGAATAGAGAATTCGACGTTTCGAGCATAAGCCCTTCATCAGGAATAGTTTCTATTCCTGATGAAGGGCTTATGCTCGAAACGTCGAATTCTCTATTCCTGAGATGCTGCCTGGCCTGCTGTGCTTTGACCAGCAACACATTTGCAGCTTTCAGTTATACACCACCAGAATGCTAGCTGATTTATTTTTTAGTCTTAATCTTTGAACCAGTGGTGCTAAGCTCAGTTTTAATACTGAAATGTTCCCTTTCTGTAAAGGGCATCAACTCTAAGACCGTCTGATCTTGACTTAGAAGAACTGCACCAGTTATGCATTTACCCACACGTATACAAATCACAATTTATTTGTATTTTCCACCATTCCTATGTAGCATGTGCTAATTAACCTAGTGTTATTTTTGCACCCTCCAGTGAATGGTCTACATACCTGCTCTTTTGCTCGCCTGTTCTATGCTCTGAGCAGTGTGACTGCCCCCTTTTTTTTTATTCCTAGTTTGACACTCAAAGCTTCATTCGAAGACATTTCCAAAATGTTGTCCCTGCTTACTGCAGTAATGGTTTGTTCAATCAGTAATGCAACACTTTCCCCTGCCTCATCTAAAGATTACATACCTTGGAATGTTGAATTATCAGTTCTACCCCTCCCTCAACCACATCTTTAATGGCAACAACATCACAATTCCACATGTCAATCCACATCCTTAACTCATCTATTTCACCTATGATACTCATTAAAGCGGGGGCCATTGAACTTGGGTCTTACTCCCTTGAAATTCACCATGGCTAAACTCTCTGCATTGGTTTCTTTAATATGCTGTATCTATATTGTACTAATGCTCTGTGTTCCCTTACCTTGCCAAACTAGTTTGAACTACTCCCAACAGGACTGGCAAACTCATCCTCAAAGATATTGGTCCATTCTGGTTCAGGTGCACCTCCCCCAGAAAGGGTCCCAGTGATCCGGGAATCTAAAGTTCTTCCTTATGCCAACCCTTGAGCCACACATTTATCCACTCTATTCTATTTCTGTATTTGCTAGCATGTGGCACTGGGAGTAATCCTGAGATTACAATTTTTGTGGTCCTGCTTTTTAGCACTGACCTAGCTCCCTAAAGTCTTGATGCAAGACACTATTTCTTATTTTACCCATATCGGTAAAATAATGTGTACCACGACCCCTGTCTTCCCATCCTTTCCTCAAGATGCCTTGCAATCTTTCAGTGACATCACTGATTTTGCCTCCAGGGAGCCATATGCTATCATAGAATTACATCTGCAGCCACAGATACCCCTGTCTGTTCCCCTAACCATAAACTCCCTCTCACTATTGCTCCTCTTTCCTTTCTCCATATACAGTCAGTCTGCTTGTGGTTCCAGCAGCTTGGTTCTGTTTGCACTCCCTTGAGAAACTGGTAGTGCCTTCAGCTTCCAAATTCAAACGCCTATTTGCGTGAGCAGGACCCCAGGGAGTCCTGCAGTACCTGCTCATTTCTCTTGGCTTGCCTGATGGTCACCCATTCCCTCTTTTCCTCCAATCCCTTGAGCAGCAGGATGACAACTTCTCAGAGTATGCTATCCATTTGAGATTAAGCCTCGCGGGTGCACCTTGGTATATCCAGCCACAGCTTAAGGTCTGAAACCTGGAGCTCTAGGTTTCTGCAGTTGGAAGCATTTCTTGCATATATCTAGTCATCGAGGGTGCTAGTAGGATCTGTAACTTCTCACGTATGACAGGTGTACTTGGCATTTGGCTGACCTCACTGGCCCTGCCTTATTACTAAAGGCACCTACCTGACCTAGCCTTGTTTGCTCACTTTTCTAATTGCTTAAGGATAGTTCCCTAACTTTATTCTCCCTTTCTCTTATTCTACTTTGACATGCTTAAACTGTGATAAATAATAATAGGATATCATACTGTCTCTGACTTCTACTTATTCCTGGTCCTTCTGAGTTAATCTTTGGGTAAAAAATGAGGTCTGCAGATGCTGGAGATCAGAGCTGAAAATGTGTTGCTGGTTAAAGCACAGCAGGTTAGGCAGCATCCAAGGAATAGGAAATTCGATGTTTCGGGCATAAGCCTGATGAAGGGCTTATGCCCGAAACATCGAATTTCCTATTCCTTGGATGCTGCCTTTCCCTTCTGAGTTAATCATCAGCTACTGTTATTCAAGACATCCCTAATGGTAGTTCCTTACCATACTATCATCTCACCATTTTCCTGTGATGTTACTTTTTTTTTCCCCAGCAGCTAATTCTTTGGAAAAGAAAATTCCTTCAAAGAATTAAAAGAATTTGGCATAGAATACTGACTGCAGATAAATATTAAGTGTTTTGGGAGCCATAAAACACCACCTAATAATGTATCTAGTGATGTATTATTTTCAGTTACGGTCTGTGTGTAGGAATATTAAACATTTTTTTGAGAAAGGTTTACTAATGATACTTTTAATTTTAATTCAAAACTTTTAAGATTAAATTCATTGTCTGGTCATAAAGGTAAAGTTGCCATAGTCCTAGTGGACCATGGGGCTGTTCTCTCATTAGAGAAAAATGACTGGTAGTTTAACTGGAGGATCGTCATGACTCAGGTGAGGGAAGAAGTTGAGAAGTAGAATCCTTCATGGTGACCTCAGCTGATGTGGGAATTGAATCCATATTATTGGTGCTGTTCTACATTTCAAATTATCCGTTCAGCCAGTGAAATTGGAGGAGCTGGCTCCAAAAATATTCCCATTTTAATTGATGGGGGAGCCCAGCCTTTCAATGGAAAAGATAAGGCTGAAGTATTCTCAACAATCTACAGCCAGAAGTGCCAGGTGGATGATGCATCTTGGCCTCCTCCATACCTCAACATTACCGGTTGTCAATCGATTCAGTTCATTCCGTGTGATATCCGTAAAAGACTAGAAACACTGAATACTGCAAAGTCTGTGGGCTCTGACAACATTAAGCAATTGTATTAAAAATATATGCTCCATATCTTGCTGCCCCTCTAGCCACACTGTTCCAATACGCTACAATGCTGGCATTTACCCAACTATGCAGGAAATTGCCCAGGTATGTAAATAAAAAGCAAGACATATCTGATATGACCAGTTAGTGCTCCATTAGTCATCACTGAATGATCGTTCATATCACAGTGCTATGAAGCAGTATTTGCTCACTTGCTCACAAATCCTTCCTTTCAGTTCCACCAAAGCCACTCAGCTTCTGACCTCATGACAACTTTGATTCAAACATTGACAAAGGAGCTGAATTCCAGAGGTGACATGAGAGTGACTGCCCTTATCATCAAGTCTGTGTTTTACATAGTGTGGCATCAAGGATCCCTAACAAAACTGGAATCGCTTGGAGTCAAAGGGAAAAGTATATCTGGTTAAAGTCATACCTGCCACAAAGAGGTTTGTTGTGGTTGTTGGAGATCTATCATCTCAGTTCTAGGATATTTCTGCAGGAGTTCGTCAGGGTAGATATTTTCTAATCAGCCAGTTCAAAGATGTTATCTGTGGAGTGTGGAATTGAACCAGTGCCACCTGGCTCAAAGGTAGGGACGCAACCACCACATTACAAAGACCCTACAAATTCCTCATATTAGACATTTGTAATTGATCTATTCAGATGTGTTATGACATGGGTGAAACTTGAATCCAGGTCTTCTGGCTGGAAGTTGGAAATGCTATCACTGCACTGAGAGCAATTTTACTGCTTGTGCAGCTACATCATGCTGTTGTGGATATTTTTAATCAACCTGATTAGACATGTCACGACATGGGGACCGTTACTAGCTTTCCTTTTCCCCAGTTCTAAGCATTCTCCATTCTTTTGTCAGCCCAAATGTCGTTCTCTCTCCCTCTGGGCTCCATCTATTGTTTACTCCTCTCCCTCTGCAAGCCCCCCCAAACTTCAGCATAAAAACCAATCTTTTCCGAGATGCAATCTATTCGGAAGAAAGCTCACTGGACTGGAAACATTGTTTTCTCTTCACAAATGCTGCCAGATCTTGAGTTTCTTCAGCTATTTGTTTCAAAGTTCCAGCCTCCTCATTCTTTATTTTTTGCCAAAGTAGACATGATGGTTTAAATGCTTCTCTTCTGTGTGGTGTGTCTCTAAGCTTGATTTAGAAACTTTACCTTCAAGTAGGGGTTAGAGTCAAAAAGTGCTGGAAAGCATAGCTGGTCAGGCAGCATCGAGGGGCAGGAGCATCAACATTTCATGCATAAGCCGTTCATCAGGAATGTCCATCAAAATGTCAACTCTCCTGCTCCTCGGCTGCTGCCTGACATGCTGTGCTTTTTCAGCGCCACGCTTTTTTTTACTCTGATCTCCAGCATCTGCACTCCTCCTAAGTTCAAACCCCTCTCAGATTTGCTGAATATCTACCTTAAACATTAGCAATAATGTAGTTAATTTACATATGCTGTCATGAAAAAATGTTGCCTGCAGAAAGTTGATCTGCTAACCCCTATTTCAAGGAGAAAGTGAGGATTGCAGATGCTGGAGTACCAGAGTTGAAAAATGTGGTGCTGGAAAAACACAGCAGGCCGCATCCAAGGAGCAGGAGAATCGACATTTCAGGCATAAGCCCTGAAGAAGGGCTTATGCCCGAAACGTCGATTCACCTGCTCCTTGGGGTTTGAACTTAGTCAACCAACAAGTTTTTTTTAAAACCTATTTTTCAGGTTAACTTGTTGAGAGAAATGTTACTACACACCTCTGGAGTAGGTGAGACTTGAACCCAGGCCTCCTGACTCGGGTAGGAATGCTACCACTGTAGCACGAGGGCCCCTGGGACAAGATTATTAATGAAAATTGAAAACTACGTTATAAGTTCTGCACTGCATAGTGCTCAGTAAAATTCATTTTGTTGGGCTTGACCAGTTGTTTCTCTCATCTTGACAACTGGAGTTGCACTAACCTAATAGCTGTTGAAATTGTTTAAATGGCTATCATAAATGTAGGTGTATGCTTTCATATTACAAAAGTACTCAAACAAATATTAGAGTGAGTTTTGAGAAGATTTGTAGCTCAGGTTGAGGTTCTGGATGTAGGTTTGCTCGCTGAGCTGGAAGGTTCAGTTCGGACGTTTTGTCACCATACTATGTAACATCAATGATGTTTCTTCACCCAGAGGCTCACTGAAGATGTTACATAGTATGGTGACAAAACATCTGAAAATGAACCTTCCATCTCAGCGAGCAAACCTACATCCACAAATATTAGAGCGTTGACTGATTTAGATTAGTGGCAAAGTTGTTTAATTGTTTTCATCCTCACAATGCTCACAAATAGTTGACTAGCTGCTATTTGATGGGCTTCCACTGCTGCACCTTTTCTTTTTGTGAGGATTTTAGTTAACATTAGTTGTACCTGTGTTTTACTTTGGTGCGAGCAAGTTTGTTGATCACAAAATATGAAGCTCATTAAGGACTAAAAACTTTAATAGAATTGTGAACTCTGCATGAATGTTTTAACAGTCCTTGCCAGAACAACTGATTTAGCTTTCTTTTTTGCCAGGTTAACTTGTTGAATTCCATTCATGATAACTTCCAACAGTAAGTACTGTGCAAATTGAATGCACTATGAGGATACTGTTTTGTACTGAGGATATAAGCACTCATTTCTTAATTATGCTGCATTCTTAGACCTGTCTGTCCTTTATATGCTCCAAATGGAAGCATGAAGAAATCTATTTAATCAACAGAAAAATTTTACCCTAAAACTATGAAAAGCATTATGAAAAAATTAATAGGCTTTTTTGGGAACTTGAGTAAGTAAAAGTTTTGTGTTTTTAGTTATGTGCTGGTGAACTGTTTTTGTTTTAAGAATAGAAGCTTTTAGCAGCACTTGCCAGCAATCATTTAACTAGATACATGAATAGGTGCTTAAGCTAGGACAAATGTTCGGCACAACGTCGTGGGCCGAAGGGCTTGTTCTGTGCTGTATTGTTCTATGAAGCTAAATGGTTAGACAAGATGCTTGGGCGACTTACTGTGTGACTGAGCTGAGTCGTTACGAACCAAATACAAAGAAGGCAGAAGCATGTTCAATTAAGAAAAGATCCATCCAAAATGTGCTGTTTAGCTGCCTCTAAGTAATGCAAAACTGGCCATGGGAATGCTGTCCAGTCTCCCCTTATTGACAATGCTATACTTTGTGGTTTTTCTTTTCCGATCTATATTTTTTAACATTTCCTTACTAAGATTCTGATCTCAGGAATTCCCATAAGATGGTAAGAAATAGCAGCAACAGTAAGTCATTCAGCCCCTCAAGGTTGCCCTCCCATTCAAGAAAGTTATGACGACCTACCAGTTACTGTAACTGCAATGTCCTGTCTGCCATGCCATATCCCTTGACTCCCTTACTGATTAAAAAAAATTGTCAATAACACAGTCTCTGCTTTTTTAGGGGAAGATAATTTCAAAAACTAGTCACTCTGAGAAAAACAATTCTTGAGCAATTGAAGACCAATTTTTAAACAGTGCTCTCTAGCTCTAGACCTTCCTGAGGAAACACGTTGACAGCTGCCTCATCCAATCCTTACAGAATCTTGTATCTTTGAATAAGATTACCCCCAGTCTTCTAAACTTGGTATAGGTCAACCTTCTACATTCCTTACAATGATAAATTGGAGAACCTGCGGGACATTGTGGTTTAGTATTACTAGTGCAGCAAGTGATGGTGTAATATAATATCTGCCTATTTTCTTTGGATGCACAAATATGGAGAATAATACAATATCTACATGTGAAGAAGAATAGGAACAAAGCTTAATTCTTTGCCCTTCAACAGGAAACTGTCAGATTAGCCAATAGCATTAAACGTGCATCTGGAACCTGTTCTCTCACTTGTTTGCACTGTGGAATGCTTTCATAAATGTCTATTCTGAAATGTTTCAGGGCTATGGCTGCTACAGCTTCTCGAGACCAGTTTTTACGGCAGATGGAACAGATTGTGGAAGGTATTAAGCAAAATCGCATGAAGGTAATAAATTTCATTTATGTCATACTATATGAAACTATTGGTCACCCTAATTTTCATTTGGGGGAAAAAAATGAATGTTAGAAAGGGAATAGAGAAACCCAAGCCAGTTAGTATGGAATGATGATGGAATTGAAAAGGTTTCAACAGTGTTAGAGGTAAGGGTAGAAACAAAGTTGCAAACCCAGAGTGCAGAGTGTAGTGATTGTATTTTTTTTAAAGAAAAGGTAAGATTAGTTCTACAAATAAAGTAAATGATTGAAACTGTAGCAACCAACTGAGCCAAATAAAATGCTGCTTTGAATTCTGGAGGAAGTATTGTCATGAACCCATTACAGCACCAACGGTAGTCATTTAGCCAGCTGAGTCCATGTCACTTTTCAGTAACCCAATTATGTGGATCTAATTTCTTCCACATTAGACACCAGAAAGGACTAAAGCTTATATTTTATTAATACTTCCTCATCAATGCCCCAGAATCCTTCACCACTATTTAATTACTTTTTGAAATGCCTTAATTGTTCCCAGTCAGTTTGCATTTGTCAAGATCCCAAAAATTAGAAATGAGGTGAATGACCATTTGATATGTATTTTGTAATGCTAGTTGAGGTATAAATGATGGACAGGACACTTGAACCTGCTCCTATCCAGATAGTGTATTACCTACTGAGCTAGCCTAGCTATTTGATATTTTGCCCAAAACTCAGCACCTCCAATTATCGAAAGTGTAAGGCAACGTATTCCTTGTATTATTCATAACACTACTGATACTTTTGGAGTCACAGAGATGTACATCACAGAAACAGACCCTTTGGTCTAACTTGTCTATACTGACCAGATACCCTAAATTAATCTAGTCACATTTCCAGCACTTGGCCCATATCCCTCTAAACCCTTCCTTTTCATGTGCTCATCCAGATGCCTTTTAAATGCTGTAATTGTACCAGCCTCCACTATTCCTCTGGCAATTCATTCCATGTATGTGCCGCCCTCTGCATGAAAAAGTTGCCCTTTAGGTCCCTTTTATATCTTTGCCTCTCACCCTAAACCTATGCTCTCTTGTTCTGGACTCTCCCCACCACAGGGAAAATACCCTGTCTATTTACCATATCCAAACCCCTCATGATTTTATAAACCTCTATAAGGTCATCGCTCAGCTTTCTACATTCTAGAGAAAATGGCCCCTCCTATTCAGCCTCTCCCTGTTACTCAAATCCTCCAGCATCCTTATAAATCTTCTCTGAATCCTGTCAAGTTTCACAACATCCTTCCTATGGTGGGAGACCAGAATCTCTCTCACAGTATTCCAAAAGTGGCCTAACCAGTGTCCTGTACAGCTGCAACATGACCTCCCAACTCCTGTACTCAATACTCTGACCAATAAAGAAAAGCATTCCAAATACCACCCTCACTATCCTGTCTACCTGCGACTCCACTTTCAAGAAACTATGAACCTGTACTTGTGCTCTCTTTGATCAGCAACACTCCCTAGGACCTTACCTTTAACTGTATAAGTCCTACCTTGATTTGTCTTTCCAAACTGCCACACCTCACAGTTATCTAAATTAAACTCCTGCAGCTGTAAATAATAAAATCCTAATTGCAAGTTGTTTACTAGTGCTTTCATATTTCTGCACTCTTTTAATTTTGTTGGTCTTTCTTGTACCCTGTCTTCCACCCCAACCAAAAGTTGGAGAAGAAAAAGCAAGAAAACAAAATGAGACGTGACCAGCTGAATGATGAGTACCTTGAACTGTTAGAGAAACAGCGTCTGTACTTTAAAACTGTTAAAGAGTTTAAAGAGGTAATGCATTTTTGTCACTCGTGAAAGGTTAAAATTTGCAGGGCTAAATATTGCATGTCATTTGTAGTTTAGAGTGGTATGCTTTGAGAATTATGGGAGGAAAGGACAAATGAGAAGGAGACTGAAAGAAAATCTTTAGCGCTTAACAATCAGATTTTTTAGTATGCTTTAAGTTAATTAGGCAGAAATCCTAGTTCGTGTTTGATGCACGACCATGCAGCCATGGAACAGCAGATGTGAGTCATTGCCCAGGAATTATTGCGTGGTGAAACTGTAGATGTGTTGTAGCATCTGCCAATGAGAGAGAACCAAAGCACCCAGCTGACTAATTCTGGAAAATGTCTAAAGGGGACAGGGGAAAATAGTATAGAAAAGAAATAAATATCAGCTCTTGTTAAAACTTCAGAGATGTAATGTCTTTTTGCTTATATTAATTAGAGGAGAGGGAACGACTTCAGTAATTACATGGAACCAAACGATTGCCTTAACGTAAAAGCACCAAGACTGATATTTGTTCAACGTTGATTCTAAATTGTCTATTCTAACCTGTTTGCTGCTTCCTTTGTAATTTTGTTTTCTTCCACACTCTTGTTTTTGTATTTCTATTTACAAATGCTTGTTCTTTTGTTTAATCTCTTTTTCTGTAGTTTCTATCTCTTCTCTTGCCTCCCCATTTCCCTCTTGCTGGGAGTTAGACTCTTGGTTACCAGATGTAGGTGGTTTGTAAACTGGTATATTTGGCAGCAATAGGAGAAAGGGGTCTCTAGGTCAGTGAGTTAAAAGGAACAGTTTGGCTAGAATATAGTACTGCAGGAAACTAGGCCTTTGATATGGCCTAATGGTTTGGTCAGGAGCAAGGATTCTCATGTTTGGTAATTGTAGAATCAACATTGATTTGTGCTAAACTCAATTTGATTTATGCGTTACATTATTCAATCAAATTATGTAAATTTAACTAAATTGCCTAATAATTCAACTTTATCTGTGCTATCACTAACTACTACAGTTTTGCAGTCTGTGATTACCACACACTGCAACATTACATTTATCTGCAAAATTATTGCTGTGCAGTCCACCAAAACCATGGTGGATGCTGAACAATCACTTTCAAATGATTTTTTTCAAGCAGCCAGTTTGTCAAATACAAAATCATCTATTTTCTTATGGTTACCTTCTCTGCTCAAGAACCTTTTTATACTATTTAATTTACTTTACTTTGCAGGAATGTCATATAAATGAAATGTTATTGACTAAAATGAGGACCAAAGGGGCTTCCTGAATGATCTCACTGGGGATCCAAGGGTGGACCTGCTATCATCTTTCAAATCCATGGCCTGAATTTATTACTTAATAAAAACAAAGGAATAGGAACATGGAACTGAATGTATCATATCACCTTATTTGTTCGTGAAATGTTAACACGTTTCTTTATCAGCAAGATAATAAAATTTGTCTGAGCAAATCTGTTGTATTATAGTTTCAAAGCAATCTACATAATAAAAATTATTACAATATATTTTATAAACTTGATAAAATTATTCTTGACTGTGAGCTAACTTGACATTTGCAAGTCACCTGTGCTGCTTCAGTCAAAGGGTACATTGTTGTGGTTCTGTTCGCTGAGCTGGAAGTTTTTGCTGCAAACGTTTCGTTCCCTGGCTAGGGAACATCATCAGTGCTATTGGAGCCTCCTGTGAAGCGCTGCTGTGATTTTTCTTCCAGTATTTATAGTGGTTTGTTCTTGCTGCTTCCGGGTGTCAGTTTCAGCTGTAGTAGTTTGTATGTGGGGTCCAGGTCGATGTGTCTGTTGATGGATGTTCTTGCCGCTTCCGGGTGTCAGTTTCAGCTGTCCCTAGCCAGGGAACGAAACGTTTGCAGCAAAAACTTCCAGCTCGGCGAACAGAACCACAACAACGGACACCCGAGCTACAAATCTTCAACCAGACTTCAAAGGGTACACTTATGTAAAAAGGGTTTCACTGCCATATTATTGGTGTTTCTTTACAGCTGCCAAATCTAATTGGATGATTTCATTGAAAGAATAATTACTACTGTGGATCAAAATTCTCTGTTCCTGGAGTTTTTCTGTGCACTGCCTTTATTGTAATGTAAAATTTTGCACTGGGTAACCTAGGAGGTCAGAAATACCTCACGTGAGAAGTGCACCCACAGGTAAAGGTTTTATGAAGATCTTACCAAGTGCAACTTTAAGAGATCTCTGTACCTTGATCAAAAAATCCTAACTTAATGTTGACTACTTATTTTAACTTGCATTTTGAACTTGTGTAGTTGACTGTAAAAGGATTAGGATCTATGAATTTGTTTCACCACTTCTGATTTTTGATCATCCTAATCATTGATGTCTGAGGAACTTTGAACTGCAACTGATATTGGAAGGTACAATATCAGGTTTAGAGACTTTAGCACGGACTCAAAGCTGATTTTTTTATTTCTGTACTAAGGGGATAGTGTATTAGAGGTGCTTTCTTTCACGTGATGTTAAATCTAGATCCCCTCTGTCCTTTCAAGTATATGTAAAAGACTCCAGACATTGGCTGAAGAGAAACAATTCAAGACAGAGTTTGTTATACCTTTCATACAAGTGGACTGGATTACTTTTTTCAAATGCTTTTATGTTGGGCCACCTAAATATCATTCTGTAGCAGAATGAAATTTTGCAAATGCCTGCAATCCAATCTAGAGATCTTAACATGACTCAATGCTAATTTTTAAAGTTACATCTCAACTGACAACAGGACCGTGATGCTAATAACAGGAAGAAGTGGCAAAAGGTGATTCATAACGGTATAACAAAATTGAAAGCCGGTCACAAGAATTAGGAGTCGGCAATTCAGGCCCGTGAGCCTAGTTCACCATTTGTTCTTATCTCAGCCTCCACTCCAGTTTCTTGCCCGATCTCCCATGACCCTTCAATCCATTATGAATTAAACATTGGTCTATATTCTCAAGTCTATTCAATGTCCCAGCATCCACCACACTTGGTTATGAATTCTGCAAATTCATGGCCTTTGAGAAAAGTAATTGCTTCTCATCTGTTTTAAACCTGCTACCCCTGAACCAAAGATTATGATCTCTCATTTTAGATCACCCCATGTAAGGAAACATTGTCTCGTTGTTTACTTGGTCAGTCCTCTTGAGCATCTTCTATACTTCAACTAAATCTCTTATTCTTGTAAACTCCAGAGTGTACATGCCTGAACTGTTGATCTCTCTTCAGAAGACAAGCCACTCACCTCTCGATTCCAATCTAGTGAATGTTCTGATCTACTTTCAGTACAACTACATTCCTCAAGTAAGGGAACCCAAATTGTACACAGTACTTCAGGAGTGGGTTCACTAATGCTTTGCACAGTTACAGCAACACTTCTCTACTTTTATACTACTTTGGCATTTTTCCAATGTTTCATTTGCCTGCCTGCTGTACCAGCATTCTGCAATTAATGTTCAAGGATCCCTCTGCACCAAAGCACTCAGAAGTTTCTTTCCATTTACACAATAAGTTGCCTTTCAAGTTGTCTAACCAAAATGGATAATCCCATGCTTATCCATATTAAATGCTATTTGCTAAATTTTGGCCCATTCATCTAGCCTATCAATATTCATTTTTCAATTTCTTATTTCTTCATTGCAACTTACTTTCCCACCTTTATTACTGTCAACTTCAAAATTGGCTAGAGTACTTTCTATTTCCATATCCAAACCATTAATATAGGTTGTAAAAAGTTGGGGCCTGAGTATTGAACCCTCTGACACCCCATTAGTCAGATCTTGCCAACCAAACAAAGGCCTATCTATCCCAACTCTGCTTTGTTGGTTAGCTAATCCTCTATTAAAACTCAAATGACCCTAACCTGAAGTGATCTTAACTAGTTGAAATAATCAAGTAGTTGGGGATTGAAATCTTGAGGAAACCAAAGCAAAATTGGCCTTTGGATCTGCTGAACATTTGTACCTGGTGTGTGAGAATAGAATGTACATCCTGAAAGTAGCGTTTTACAGTTATGTGAATCAACAAGCTGTATAAATTGGTCAAATGGTTGGCTTTCAGCAAGAAAGATGGACAAGTCATATTGGGCTTTAACCAAATGTATCTTAAATTGGAGCCAAGGAAGATTGGAAGTCGAATTATTTCACAAACCAAGTAAACCATGAGATGTTTGAATAGTATTAACAAACATTTTGCTATTCCTAAGTACAAATCAAAGTTGATCCATTAATTTTTCCAGTGGAACTTAACTGAAATTACCATAAATCATTTTTGTAAACCTTTTGAGTCGCACAAATTTTGTATTAAAATAAATATAGAGCCCAACTGTGACTCTTGTTATTATGAAAATGAAGGTTTGTTCCAACAAAGCATTTAATATCGACAAAGGGAAAGGAGAATTATTCTCTATTCTTTTCTGTTAGAGTAATTCTGATCAAAGGATATCAAAATATAGCAGTACTTAAGTAGTGTTTATGGTTTCTGATGCTGGCCCAAAGAAAGAGCTGCATTGTACAGGGATTCAATTGCCCTGATTTATTGTTGCATTCGCCACCTGAGTCACCTTTTTATCTGTGTTTGTAGAATGCAAACATTAAATGAAAAGCAATTACTCTTCTCCTGTGCACATCAGTTCAGATGGTCTTTTATAATGAGCTAGTAGGCTGCCAGCAGTGGTGTTTTTCACTGATTCTGAAGTTTTATAAGAATACGAATCCATATTAGAGCCTTGTTTAAACAATGGGCAGGGAGCACCAGGAAAGAGGTCTGCACTCTGTCAATACTGAAATGGGAGTCACCATGCTTTCGGGAACTTTTTTTTAAAAAGTACTCTGCAGGGATATTGGAGAAAGTGATTCTTCAAAGTCTCTGGATTCATAGAACTAAATCTTGAAAACTGAAGACAGTGGGAGGAAGGTTTTGGAGAATGTGGTACTCCTGAAGTTATGGCAAAGCTAAATGTTGACATTTGCGAGCAACTGAGAGGAGTCTTGGGATCTGAGTGTTGTGTGATATACTTTTGCATCAAGTATTTGCCAGCTTCTAGTAATCCAATAAGATCAGGTGAAAGGGGCCCAGATTTACTTCATCCACATTTAATCCTTCATGCCTCAACCATATTTCTTCTCCGACTTCACATTTGCATCAGGTTTTGTCGCTTTATTTTCCCAATGCCAATTTCTCTATCATCGATTGTTTCCATCCTTATATTCCAGTGTTGGAGTACTTAAAATCCTCATTCTCAAATATCTGCTGTTTAGCTTTAGGCCTTTCCTTCTGACAAGATACTATTCTGCCTCAGTTGGGATTCTCAGAATCACAGTTGTAATAGACAATAGGTGCAGGAGTAGGCCATTCTGCCCTTCGAGCCTGCACCACATTCATTATCAGTATCCTGTTCCTGCCTTATCTCCATAACCCTTAATTCCACAATCCTTGAGAGCTCTATCCAACTCTTTCTTAAATGAATCCAGAGACTGGGCCTCCACTGCCCTCTGGGGCAGAGCATTCCACACAGCCACTACTCTCTGGGTGAAGACGTTTCTCCTCATCTCTGTCCGAAATGGTCTACCCCATATTTTTTAAGCTGTGTCCTCTGATTCGGCACTCACCCATCAGCGGAAACAATGGCACAGGAAGAGTCCATTGTGTCTGCACCGCTTCTGTTATCCATTTCCTTTTTTTTTGTTTCTCTCCATAGCTCTGCACACAATTTCCAGCTAAATAATTCCATGCTGTATTACTCAATGACTCTCTGCCTCCACCACATTTCCAGGCAAGGCATTCCATAACCTAGGTACATACTGTGAAAAGGTTGTTTTCTTTCATCAGCCTTGCTTCATTTGCACATCATTTTAAATCTATGCCCTCTTACTCTTTAATTTTTTTTAACAAATTGGAACAGTTTCTCCTTAATTGATTAGCCGATGGTCTTTAAAACCACCTTCAAATTTCGCAGTCACTTTTTTCAAAGGAGAACAATCCCAACTTCAGTTTAACTTCATAAGTGAGGTTTCTAAAGCTATTCTTGTAAGTAGTTTCTGCAACACATTCATATCTTTCCAGCTGAGTTCGAAGAAATCTACAAGTTCAACATCACGTCGATGGTCTTTTCCTCTGTCTCTAATGAAAGTGGATACACTATATGTTTTATTAATTGCTCACTTGACCTATCCTGCCATCTTCAATGATCTATGCACATATGCACCCAGGTTCTCCTCCTATTGCACCTCTTTTAAAATTGTATCATCCATTTTGAAATTGTCTTTCAATGTTCTTCTGACCAAAACACATCACCACGCACTTCTCTGCATTGAACCTCATCTGCCGTCTATCACCCTCTCCACTGTCAGAGTTCCACACTTCCTTTTAATTTACAATTCTTCCAAGTTCTAGTGTCCTCTCAACTTTGAGATTGTCCTTTGCAAACCAAGTTTCAGGATCATGAATATATATCGGGAAAGCTCCCAATACTGTCCTCTGGGGAACTCCACTGCAAATCTTTCTCTAGCTCAAAAGAAATTGATCATTTCTCTCCTTTCCTACCATTTAGTCAACTTTGTATCCAAGTTGCAGCTATTCCTTTTATACCATGATCTGTAAAATTCTGCACAAGTCTCTTGTGGCATCACATCAAGCATCTAGATATCCAAGTGTATTACATCAAAGCTGCTTACCAACCCTTTGTTACCTCTTCAAAAAAAAAATTCATTAGTCAAACACCTAAGTTTCCTTTTAGAAATCTACTTAGAAAGTGCACCAATTCTCAAAGCCTCAATACACCTGGGGTTACCGCATAAGTTTATGATTTAATCAAAGTATGTCAAGTCTCCAATATACAACTCTAGAAATCAAGGTTAAAAGAAAACATTGACTAGTTCCTACATTCAACAAGAACTGTTCTTTGCTATAAGTAAATTCTAACCACAAACAAAATGCAACAAACTATCAATGTGACTCTGCTAGTAAAAACAATTACCCTCTTTAAAATTCCTGTATGCCTGCCTACACACAGGCAGACAAATACTACAGAATCGGTTCAAATGCACTAGTGTGCATATGTCCCCTTTTCTTCCCACAACCACCTTCTCTCTAATGGTTTTCCTTTCATATTCTCAGTTCTTTGCTGGAGACACCATTAGCCAATTTCACAGACACTGGTGAGAGGTGTTACAGCACTGGGTAAATCTCCTGTTTAATTTAAACCAGCAACACAGAAAAGATTTATCCGTGCAGTAATCTATGAAAATCTGAGAAGCCAAGAACTATTTAAAGTAAAAATTAACACCTCTTTCTTTTTTAAAAGTATAACAGAATAATTAACTAACAACTATTTATAAATTCCTTCCTCTAACCTATTTTTTACTTTCCCTTCTGTAATACTAGTCTGATAAAACGACCAATTAAGACTTAGTGAAAAATTCAAATTTCAAAACCAGCCAGCGGTCAAATCTCTTCATATCATTCTCTGGAGATTTGCTCTCCTGGTTGGTGTTGATTAAATTAGATTACTTACAGTGTGGAAACAGGCCCTTTGGTCCAACAAGTCCACACCGGCCCACCGAAGCACAACCCACCCATACCCCTACATTTACCCCTTACCTAACACTACGGGCAATTTAGCATAGCCAATTCACCTGACCCGCACATCTTTGGACTGTGGGAGGAAACCCTCGCAGGCATGGGGAGAACGTGCAAACTCCACACAGTCAGTTGCCTAAGCCGAGAATTGAACCCGGGTCTCTGGCGCTGTGAGGCAACAGTGCTAGCCACCGTGCCGCCCTCTGTTTTTCTCTGAGCAAACTCCTTCTCCCAAGAGTTCAATTTTTCCCGGTGTTAATATTGTCAGTATAGTAAATTCAAACTTTTGAGGTTTTTTTTGGGGGGTGGGGTTATGTGCATAATTTAAACTGATTGGCCTAATTAAAATTTGTTTTTGTCTCCAGGCAACCAGCTACCCTAGCTGCTGGACCAAAAGGTTACAGTTCAGAACAATTGATGTTGTCAGGTAGTTCTGCTAACTTTTAACTTTCTTAAAGGTACAATATTCAAGGAGAAAGTGAGGTCTGCGGCTGCTGGAGTATCAGAGCTGAAAATGTGTTGCTGGAAAAGCTCAGCAGGTCAGGCAGCATCCAAGGAACAGGAAATTCGACGTTTCGGGCATAAGCCCTTCCTGATGAAGGGCTTATGCCCGAAAGGTCGAATTTCTTGTTCCTTGGATGCTGCCTGACCTGCTGCGCTTTTCCAGCAACACATTTTCAGCTCTAAAGGTACAATATACCCACCTATTCATGACACGTTCCCCTTCAGAATAAAATGAACCATCATAATGAAAAGATGGCTTCACTATTTTTTTCTATTCTGTAAATAATTACCTTAACATACTGATAACTTTAATCTAAGTTTACCTTAACTTTTTTGCCTATAACTGTATATAAACATGAAACATGAAATAAATACAAATCTCATCTAAACTTTATCAGTTAAATCCGCGATAAAGCATCTGCGATTACATTCTTACAACCCGCAACGTATACGCTTTTCAAATTAAAAGTCTGTAGCATAGGACTCCCAACAAAATACAGTAGTGCCTCGACTTACGAACTTATTCAATTCCGGGACCCAAATAGTTCGCGAACTGAATCAATTTTTCCCATTGTTCGGATAGCGTAAGAATGCTTGGATGGCTGTTCACAGCGCATGCGCCAAAGATTAACTGAATGAGATTACGTGGGGCCCCGAGAGGTTTGGCATTCAACAAGCCCATAGCAAAGCAGAACAATGAAACCGCGTGGTCGCACACGGGCTTTTTGTGTTCATACCTTCGTTCGTACCTTGAATTTCGTACGTACATTGAAGCAAAATTTTACGTAGAATCCTGTTCGTAAACTGATTTGTTCGTGAATGGGGTCGTTCGTATGTCGAAGCGCTACTGTAATCTCATATTCTTTAAAGTGTTCTAAGAATGTAAGCAGATTGTGATCCATGTACATAACTGTCTCTAACAAGTTGTTCGTGACTTAAACATTTCAATGTTGTAAGGCCAGTATCAAACTCAATAGTTAGATTAGATTATTTAGATTAGATTACTTAGTGTGGAAACAGGCCTTTCGGACCAACAAATCCACACCGACCTACCGAAGCATAACCCACCCATACATTTACCCCTTTACCTAACACAATGGGCAATTTAGCATGGCCAATTCACCTTACCTGCACATCTTTGGACAGTGGGAGGAAACCGGCGCACCTGGAGGAAACCCACACAGACATGGGGAGACTGTGCAAACTCCACACAGTCAGTCTCCTGAGGCAGGAATTGAACCCGGGTCTCTGTTCTTCAATTGTAGAGTATTTCCTCTGGCGGATGTTGAGCTTCTTCAAAACGTAACCAACTAGCAGCTCAATCCCATCCTAATCTTCCTGTAGGAGTACAACTCCAACTCCTATGTCACTAGCATTGATGGTGACTTTAAAAGGTTTTGAAAAAATTGATGTAGCTCAAACTGGTTTGCTGGTTAATATTGATTTCAAATTGTCAAATGCCTCCTGGCATTGTTCTGTCCACTGAAATTTGGGTTCTTCTTCAGCAAATCGGTTAACGGTGTCACTACACTGCTGAAGTTTGGAACAAACTTCTGATAAAATCTGCTGAGTCCTAAGAATAGAAACACCTCTTTCTTTGAGGTTGGTCATGGAAAATCCTTGATGGCCTTTGTCTTTGCGTTCTATGGGGTCAACCTTCCATGACCAATGCTATGTCCCAGGAACCTCTGCTTTTGTGAATTTGGTTTTGTTTGTTACCAGTTTTGCTTCTCGTAGTCGTTCAGAGAGCTCTGCCAACTGTACCACATGATCTTTCCAGGACTTACTAAAGATCACTGCATTGTCCATATAGATTGCACAGTTTGTTAATCAAGCCACAACTCTGTTCATGAGTCTTTAGAATGTGGCAGGTGCGTTCTTCATTTCAAAGGGCATCACGTTAAACTGATATAGTCCATTTGGGATTACAAATGAAGAAATTTCTTTCACCGACTCTGGTAAAGGTACCTGCGATTAAGTAACCACACGTTATATCCAACTTCCTTGATACTGTCCTCCAATCTAGGAATTGGATATGAGTCTGATTTTGTAACGGCATTGACCTTCTGATTATTTACACAGAATCATTGAGTCCCATCTGGTTTGGGAACTAAGACGATCAGCGAACTCCACTCGCTGTGGCTTGGTTCGATGATGTTGTCATCGAACATGGCCTTCACCTCCATCTGGACCTGTCTGGCTTTGAAAGGATTAAAATCAACTAGACGAGAGTGAGGACTGCCGATTAGAGTAGAGTGTGTGGTGCTGGAAAAGCACAGCAGGTCAGGCAGCATCCAAAGAGCAGGAGAGTTGACATTTCAGGCAAAAGCCCTTCTTCAGGAATGATGAAGGCCATTCCTGATGAAGTTAAAAATCACACAACAGGTTATAGTCCAACAGGCTTAATTGGAAGCACACTAGCTTTCGGAGCGTCACTCCTTCACCTGACGAAGGAGCAACAGTCCAAAAGATAGTGTGCTTCCAATTAAACCTGTTGGACTGTAACCTGGTGTTGTGTGATTTTTAACTTTGTACACCCCAGTGCAACACCAACATCTCTGAATCATTCCTGATGAAGGACCTTTTCCTGAAAGGTCAACTCTCCTGCTCTTCGGATGCTCCCTGACCTGCTTTGCTTTTCCAGCACCACACTCTCGACTTTGAAAGGATTAAGCCGACAGGCGTGTTGTTTTGTTGGAGCAGTATTCCCTATGTTTATTTCATAAACAATAGCATTAGTCCTCCCCATCTGATTCTTACATATGTCCTTATACTGCAGTAACAAATCGTTGAACTGTGTTCTATTCTCCTGAGACAAATAGCTTACTGACCTATCCCACTCTTCAATAACTACTTCATTTACTAATCTATTGTGAGGCACATCAAACTCCACATCTGGATTTAATTCCTCACTCTGTGAGGCAGTAACTAGCCCCTATTTCTCCACTTCTTTCTCTCTAGTATAACACGGTTTCAACATGTTCACATGACATACCCCATACCTTTTGGTTTTCTACATGACATCTTTACTAGATAGTTCATCTGACTCAATTTTTTCTCAATTTGATAGGGACCAGTAAACCTGACTTTGAAGGGATCTCCTATCACTGGTAACATTACTAACATGTCATTTCCTCGGTAAAATGTCAGTCTCAGAGCTATCACCTGCTTCATTCTATGTTGTGTCCTCTTTAGGTGCTGTTTAGCTAACTCGCCCACTCAATTTAGTCTCTCCTTCACCTCCGATATATAATCTAAGTGTGAGATCGCTGACTTTTGTCAATTTTTCTTTAATTAATTTCAAAGGGCCTCTCCCTTCATGCCTGAATATTAACATGAAGGGTGTGAACTGAGTAGATTGCTTTGGGGCATCTCTAATGGCAACAATAAGAATGGGACACCTTTATGGAGAAAGTGAGAACTGCAGGTGCTGGAGATCAGAGCTGAAAATGTGTCGCTGGAAAAGCACAGCAGGTCAGGCAGCATCCAAGGAGCAAGAGAGTCGACTCGGAAACTGGAGAGGTGTTCCAGGGGACGTTTCAGAGAACACCTTTGGGACACTCGGACCAGCCAACCCAACCACCCCGTGGCTCAACACTTCAACTCCCCTTCCCACTCCACCGAGGACATGCAGGTCCTTGGACTCCTCCATCGGCAGACCATAGCAACACGACGGCTGGAGGAAGAGCGCCTCATCTTCCACCTGGGAACCCTCCAACCACAAGGGATGAACTTAGATTTCTCCAATTTCCTCTCCCCCCACCTTGTCTCAGTCAAATCCCTCAAACTCAGCACCGCCTTCCTAACCTGCAATCTTCTTCCTGACCTCTCCGCCTCCACCCCCACCCCCACCCCCACTCCAGCCTATCACCCTCAACTAGACCTCCTTCCTGCAATCGCATTTCCAACGCCCCTCCCCCCGAGTTCCTCCTCCCTACCTTTTATCTTAGCCTGCTGAATACACTTTCCTCATTCCTGAACAAGGGCTCATGCCCGAAACGTCGACTCTCCTGCTCCTTGGATGCTGCTTGACCTGCTGCACTTTTCCAGCAACACATTTTCAGCTGGGATACCTTTATCCCAATCATTCGGGTAATCATGACAGTATGCTCTGAACATGGTTACAAGGTCTGATGCCACCTTTCTAAAGCTCCTGGGATTCATGGTGATGTATACCTAAGCTATCCATAACCACCTCAAACAGTCTAGCAGTAAAGTTAGACCTTTGGTCCAACTGAATCTCTCTGGGTAGCCCATACCATGTGAAGAAAGCTACTAACTCCTCTACTATTTTTGCCTTGATACTCCATAATGGGATTGCCTCCAGAAATCTGGTATTAACAAGTACTGGTTCCCATTTTTCATTCTCGGGAGGGGACCTACACAATCAATTATAACCTGCACGAAAGGTTTTTCAAATGCGGGAATTGACAACGAAGGACCAAAGAAAAAGGAAAATTTACATCCCAGGAACAGGCCCTTAGGCCTTCAAAGCCTGAGCCAAATCCAAATCCACATCTAAACCTGTCTCCCAATTCCTAAGCATCTGTATCCCTCTGCTCCCCACCTACTCATGCATCTGTCCAAGTGCATCTTAAATGAGTCTACCATGCCTGTCTCGACCACCTCTTGCTGGCAACACATTCCAGACACTCACCACCCTCTGTGTGAAGTACTTGCTGTGTGTATCCCCTTTAAACTTTTCACCTCTCATTATTGAATCCTTCACCCTGGGAAAAAAGCTTATCTCTATCCACCCTGTCTATACTCTTCATGATTTTGTAAACCTCAATCAGGTCTCCCCTCAATCTCCTTTTTTCTAATGAAAATAAACCTAACCTACTCAACCTCTCTTCATAGCTAGCACCTTCTATACCAGGCAACATCCTCGTAAATCTTCTTTGCCCCCTCTCCAAAGCGTCCATATCCTTTTGGTAATATGACGACCAGAACTGTACACAGTATTCTAAATGCAGCTGAACCAATGTTTTGTACAATTTTAACATGACCTGCCAGCTTTTATACTCAATACCCCATCCAATGAAGGCAAGCATACTATATGCCATCTTGACCACTCTATCCACCTGTGCAGCAACCTTCAGGGTAAACTGGACCTGCACTCCCAGATCTCTCTGCCCATCGATTTTCCCCAAGGCTCTTCCATTCAATGTATAATTCGCTCTAGAATTAGACTTGCTTAAATGCATCACCTCACATTTGTTTGGATTGAAAACCATCTGCCAGTTTTCCGCCCAACTCTCCAGTCCATCTATATCCTCCTGTATTCTTTGACAGTCCCCTATGCTTTCTGCTACTCCAC
This sequence comes from Hemiscyllium ocellatum, assembly GCF_020745735.1. Taxonomy (NCBI): domain Eukaryota; kingdom Metazoa; phylum Chordata; class Chondrichthyes; order Orectolobiformes; family Hemiscylliidae; genus Hemiscyllium; species Hemiscyllium ocellatum. The sequence goes on along the minus strand of NC_083407.1, from coordinate 44,053,812 downwards.
CAATCTTTGTGTCATCTGCAAACTTGCTGATCATACCAACAGTGCCCTCTTCCAGATCATATATGTATATCACAAACTACAGTGGCCCGCACACTGACCCCTGTGGAACACCACTGGTCACCTTTCTCCATTTTGAGAAACTCCCTTCAACTACTACTCTCTGTCTCCTGTTGTTCAACCAGTTCCTTATCCACCCAGCTAGAATACCCTGCACTCCATGTGACCTCACTTTCTCTATTAGTTTACCATGGGGAATCTTATCAAATGCCTTACTAAAGTCCATGTATATGACATCAACAGCCCTTCCGTCATCTATCAACCTGGTCACTTCCTCAAAGAACTCTATTAAGTCGGTAAGGCACGATCTCCCCCGCAAAAACCATGTTGCGGATCACTGATAAGCCCATTCTTTTCTAAATATAAATTGATCCTATCCATCAGTACCCTCTCCAGCAACTTTCCCACCACTGACATCAGGCTCACTGGTCTGTAGTTACCTGGAATATCCCTACTACCCTTCTTGTACAAGGGAACAACATGAGCAACCTTCCAGTCCTCCAGCACCTCACCTGTGTTTAAGGATGCCACAAAGATATCTGTCAGGGCCCCAGCTATTTCCCCTCTCGCTTCCCTCAGCAACCTGGGATAAATCCTATCTGGTCCTGGGGATTTGTCCACCTTAATAACCTCTAGCCTCCCCACCGCATCTTCCCTACTTATGTCAACATGATCCAGACGAATCAAACTTCTATCTTTAATTTCAACATTCATCATGTTCGCCGTCTCAGTGAACACTGATGCAAAGTAATCATTCAGAATCTCACCCATTCTCTCAGGTTTGACACACAGCCTTCCTTCATTATCCTTTAGTAGACCAATCCTTTATCTAGTTATCCACTTGCTTCTTATATAAGAATAAAATGCTTTGGGATTCTCCTTAATTCTACTCGCTAAAGCTAATTCATGACCCCTTTTAGCCTGCTTGATTCTTCGTTTAAGAGTTATCCTACTCTTCCAATATTCCTCCAGGGCCCATTCTGTTCTTAGCTGCCTAGACCTTATGTACACTTCCCTTTTCCTCTTGGCTAGTCGTACAATTTCTCCTGTCATCTACGGTTCACAAATCTTGACTTTCCTGTCCTTTGTCTTCAACAGGACATGCCTATCCTGCACTATCTTTAACCTATCTTTGAAAGCATCCCACATATCAAATGTGGACTTCCCTTCAAATAGTTGTGTCCAATCCACATTTCCCAGCTCCTGCCTAATTTTGATATAATTGGCCTTGGCCCAGTTTAGTACTCTTCCCTTAGGACCACTCTCATCTTTATCTACGAGTATTCTAAAATTTATAGAATTGTGGTCACTATTCCCAAAGAAACCCCCCACTGCAACTTTTACCACCTGTCCTAGCTCATTCCCCAATACCAGGTCTAATAAGGCCCCTTCCCTCGTTGGACTATTGACATACTGAAGGTGCTGGTTTTATTACTGCCTGTGTCTTACCTACCATTTGGCATGTATGACATGTACAGCAAAAGTTAACCACAACCTTGTGCATTCCAGGTCAACAAAAATGTTTTTGTACCTTAGCTTGACTATTTCGTACCCCGAGGTAATGTCGTACAAGTAGTTCATGTGCTATTCGTAACAACTCCTGTCTGTATGCTAACAGCAACATAATCTGGTGCACTTTGGCCCATGTGTCCTCTGCATTAACTTATTGTTGTCTCCATCTCCATCTTAGGATTCTATCTTGCAGACAGTAACTCTCTGGAATATTCTTTGCCTTCTTTTGGAAATACGCATCTACACATACATCTTTTATCGTCTTGTCTTACTGTTGCAAATCTCTCAGTCTTTCAGGGGTAAACACTGACCCTCTGCCTCTTCAGGGTTTTCCTGCACCATTACGTCAAACAGGGTATTCTCTAACTGAACCTCAACCCCTTCATCTTTCTCTTTATTTTTCACTTCGTGCTGTGACTTATGATAGTGGGATCAGGTTACCACATAGTCTGGAAAATACCAGGATATTCCTGTTTTAACTTCTCAGTTTCTTGGTCTTTCTTGTGCTTCTCCATAACAAGGGGTGTCATCCCACTGGATCCTGCCAAATCATTCCCAAAAACAAACTGAATTCCTAGAACTGACACTCTGCCAATCTCTCTCACTGTTATTTCCCCAGTCTTGAGTTGGCACTCCAACCTGATCTTACATAGGGGAATACTAAATTTCTGTCCATCTGTCCCACAAATTACCACTCTCTTGGGTAACAGATCGGAAAGAGTGCATATTTGCTCATCCCTTACTATCAGCGACTGGTTAGGTCCTGTATCTCTAAAAATTATAACATTGTGTCCTTCTCCCCCTCTTCTTTCTAGGAAGAGAATTCTTTGTAGCAATCAGGCACTATCTTCATACCCAGCCCCTGCCAAGGCTGTGCACTCTCCTGCAGCTCTTTGGCTCTTCTTGGGGTTCTCTTTACTACCTTCACTAATGCCACTGGCTTTACTTCTTTTGCCACATCTTTCCCCACAGTGCCTTTCTTTAATGACCAGCACTTTGTCTTTACATGTCCCACCTTCTGGCAGAGAAAACAACTTTTCCCAGTGACCTTCTGAAACAACTGGCACTGTAATTTTCTGTGTCACTCCATTACAGTGAAAACACCTGAGGCCTTTCACCTCCTGTCCACCTTCTTGGGCTTCTTTAACCTGAAGTAAGATCTTACCAGTGCTCTCTACTCTTGGTTTCGTAGTATAGGATCTCCCCTTTTCCCAACGCCTATCCCTCATAGGACAAAATTCTGCTCAGAAGCTTGTCTTATATACCACATGTACTCCTCTGCTAATTCTGCTGCCTTTCTCACTTCCTGAACATTCTGTTCCTCCACATGAGTTCTTACCATCCCTGGAAATGAGTTTATAAACTCCTCCAGTAGAATGATCTCTCTTAAAGCCTCAAAGGTCCTATCTATTTTTAAAGCATGCACCCATCTAACAAAATGATTGTGTTTAATTCTTTCAAACTCAACATAAGTCTGACCTGGTTCCTTCTTTGTGTTTCTGAACCACTGTCCATATGCTTCTGGTACCAATTGATGAGCACTTAAAATAGCTTGATTAACCTCTCCATAATCTCTCGACCCCCTCGTCTGCAACAAATACCTCACCAGCTCTGCCTACCAGTTTAGTCTGAATGAGTATTGCCTATTATGGAAAATAAAGAACATGAAAGCATAGGAAGGGTTAAAGCATGAAGACCACTGGCAATCTGTGATCTGTGGAAGAGAGGATGGGGTAAGAATAGTAGAATGCTCTTACACCATTTAGGTGTAAGGTTAAGGCTGAAAGGTCACTATGGCGAGATGAGATAACACAAGTAATAAAGCAAGTTTCTCTGTTAAGTGTTATGATGACAGGATTGGGTCAATAAATATTTGGGACATGACTTTAAAATATTTAATTAATAGTAGAGTCAACTTGAGACAGACTATTGTAATAGATGGAATAGCTAAATATCTCTCATGACAGGTTAATCTAGAATTGAAGATCACTGTAGCAGAGTTAGCAATAAATATCTAACCGTGACATTAGAATAGCATTAAGTAGAATGTACAACTAAAGAGATAATGGGAACTAACATCACTGGTTTATTGTGTAGCTGGAGTGAGGTAGTTGGACATGCTGATAAGCTAACAAAAACATGATAAAACAAATATAAAAATCCACAGATCCTGAGGCTCATGGACATTCGAGAATCTGTTTTCTCAGCCTCATGGTTTTTTGTTTGCAAATAAAAGATCTACTTCTTGAGGAACTTTCTGCGTCTCCTGGTGATTCTCTATATTTTCTCCACAACACTACACATCCTCTGACCATTCCATTTGCCTAGACAATTTTTAAAATGAAACAAAGGAAGCTTTGACATATTTCTCATCAAAATGTGGCAAGGTTTTGACATATTTGTATAAATCACTACCTTCTGTTTTAATCTCCATCTGTTAACTTGACTTTACTGACTAAGTTGCAACTTCTCAAGTTCAAATTCTCTCTCTTTTTGCTCAGCTAAGTTCCTTCTCTCTCTTTTTTCCTCTCTCTCTCTTTCTTTCTCCCTTTGTTTATCTTCGAAATGCATTTTCCTCAACTGTAATTTAAGTTTTTTCTACCTCTACTGCATTTATCTGTTTCTCTGACACACCAAAGTGTTTGGGTAACTCCCTTACAATTTCAGCTTTACTTTTGTCCTTGGTTAATCCCAAATCTAACTTATTTGCTAATTCTAAAAGTACGGCCTTTTTCTTTCCTTCTAAATTTTCTTGGCAAATTTGAGAATCATCTTCAAACCCCAGAACCTCTTTAGCAATTTTAAGAGCCATTTCTCTCACTTTTAATTTAATCAACCACAAGTCACCGAAATTAAGCGAATTGCCTCTCCTACATTTTGTTTAAAGATCTAGGACACGGATATGTTTAAATCTGCTGGAATTTTCTATACCCCCAACGCTATTCAAATCTGTCTAAACCAGTTCAAATCACAAAATATAGACCCAAATGTTCAAATCATGAATAAAAGCCCCCTTAACCGTTCAAATCCTGATGATGAGCCCCCTAAAACATCAGATTATGTCATTGGCTTTTATTATTGTCAATATACTAAATTCAAATTGGATTGGAGTTTGGTAAATTTTTGGGGATATAATTTAAACTGATTGGCCTAATTTGTTTTTGTTCAGGCAACCAGCTACACTAGCTGCTGGACCAAAAGGTTATATTGCATCTAATTCAGAGTGCTTGGTGCTGTCAGGTAGTTGTCTTCAGGTTTGAGTTACTTGCTATCCAGAATACAGACAGACCCTCCTTAATCCAGTTTGGAAAATTGTCCCAGTAAATTTTGCACATTTCACTGCCCATGAGCCAATTGATAAGTTGTCTTCAGAGCACAACTGTTGCAAACCAATCAGCTACTTGTTGCTGGCCAAATCTCCCTCTGTGCAGATACTCTCTGGAGCCCTGCTTTCTTATCTCACCTGCCCACTGCTTGTAAAGCAACAGTATTAACATGATTAGTTCAAGTAACATGTTTTAAAAGTGCAATTCCTTCCCCAATCCTTGGTTTTAAAATGTAATTTCCCATTGTAATCCATAATCAAAATTACTGAAAAATTAAAAGATGCAGCCGTTGCAATAGTTCAGAGCTACTAATTTTCAAAATCTCTCAAGTCCACTTTGTCTTCATTAAAATCTTTACTCTTCCAGATCCTTTTCGTAGCCATGGGAAAGGAATTGCAGATTTAAACACAGTGACAGTGAAGGGGTATTGCTGTACAAGTAGTTCTGGGATAAAATGTGTTTGGGCAGCAGAATTTGGCTATAATGTCGCTGAAGAATTAGGGAACAGTATTTTGGAGAATGTTTACCTCTGTTGGCAATAACGCGATTCCAGTGGGGGACCAGCTTCTGCACTTTGTTCTGTGCATGTGCCAATGTCCTCGCCAGTCTTCATGCCATTCTGCATATGTGCCGATGTCAGCTACCAACAGGGCTCCTGTCCAGAGAGCAGCTTTCTTACATTTTTTAACTGTACTGTGTTAATGTTTATTTCATTAATAAAAATGATGTCAACCTTCATTCATGCTGCGCTATACTTTGCGTTAGATTTTTGGGTGATCTTTGAGTGATTGTGAGTGATATTTTTTGCTGGTCTACCCCAACCCAACTTTTCCCATAAGGACCATTATTTCTATTAAGCAATTTTCTACTAAGTGAGGTTTCACTAGAATGCAACTACAGCATTACCTATAGTTCCAAGTCAGCATATTGTGTGGATTTGAGGTGGTCATGCTCCAATACTTTTGCTGCCCTGTTGTTCTAGATGGGGGAGTCATGGGTTTGGAAAATCTGTCAAAGATGGTTTGATTAATTACTGAACATTGCATGTGTGCACAGTCCCACCCAGTAGTGACAGAGGGAGTGCATGTATAATATGATGATGTGTTGCCATCAGGTTGGCTGTTTCATCCCAGGTAGCATGGAATTTCTTGAGTTTTATTAGAGCTACACTCATCCAAGCAAGTAGGGAACCTCCTACCACATTCCTGAACAAACCACTATAAATACCGGAAGAAACATCAAAGCAGCGTTTCACAGGAGGCTCCAATAGCACTGATGATGTTCCCTAGCCAGGGAACGAAACATTTGCAGCAAAAACTTCCAGCTCGGCGAACAGAACCACAACAACGGACACCCGAGCTACAAATCTTCAACCAGACTTTAAACATTCCTGACTTGTGCCTTCTAAATGGTGAAGACAAGAGGTGAGTTACTCACACATAATATTTCACTTTTTTCCCTGGTCTTATAGCTACAGTATTTAATAACTATTCCAGTTCAGTTTCTGGTCAGTGTTAATCACTAGGATGTCGCTAAATGGGAGGTAGCCTGATAATATTAACACAGGACCTTTAATTCGGAGACCTAGATGACGTTCTAGGGACCTGGGCTTGAATCTGGAACTAACAGTCTAATGATGACCATAACTTCTTTGTTGATTGTTGGGAAAACCCATCTAGTTCACTAATGTCCCTTAGGAAATGAAACTGCTGTCCTGACCTGATCTGGCCTACATGTGACTCCAGACCCACAGCAATTTGGTTGATTCTTAACTGCCCTCTGGCAATTAAGGTTGGGCAATAAACGCTGGCCTAGCCAGTGACACCCTCATCTTGTGAATTAATTTTAGAAAAGGACTAAAATAAAATATGTGGTGCCAGGTCAGGAACTTGCAGGTCAGCAAGATTGTGGATAGGTCCGTTTCGTCTGCTGAGGGGCAGAATGCAGGCAGTGGGTGGCACGGGGGCAGTGTGGTTAGCACTGCTGCCTCACAGCGCCTGAGTCCCGGGTTCCATTCCCGACTCAGGCAACTGACTGGAGTTTGCACGTTCTCCCTGTGTCTTCGTGGGTTTCCTCCGGGTGCTCCGGTTTCCTCCCACAGTCCAAAGATGTGCGGGTCAGGTGAATTGGCTATGCTAAATTGCCCATAGTGTTAGGTAAGGGGTAAATGTAGGGGTATGGGTGGGTTGCGCTTCGGCGGGTCGGTGTGGACTTGTTGGGTCAAAGGGCCTGTTTCCACACTGTAGTAATCTAATCTAATGGAAGAGGCATTTCATTGCCAATGACCTGGAGCAGGCAGTGAAGTTATTGCTAGCCCCATCAAGGCTGTATGATGGGTGGCTGCAGCTACATACTTGATCCTCTGTCCTTTTGTTTCCCTTTTATTCCTGCCTTAGTGTTTGAACTTGCATATCAAATTGATGCATTTCTTGAGAAAAGAAAGTCAACTCTGACTCTCACATGGTGTTACAAATCTGATTGGCAGATAGAAAGAACTGGCAATGATCTTTCATGACAACACCACATCATTCAATAATTGTTAATGTTCCTTGTGCATTTGATTGTCTACACATGTACCTATCTCTACATTTAGCAGCAGAGACTAAAATTGCTGGAGAAGCTCAGCAGGGTTGTGGAGAGAAAACAGAGTTAACGTTTTTGGTCCCATGACTCTTCCTCAGAATTTACCTTGTTTCAGCTCAGTTTTATCTCTGTTGTAACCTTGGGTGTCCTGAAAAGTAAAGAAAAATGCTGGAGATCACAGCAAGTCAGGCAGCATCCATGGAGAGAGAGCAAACTAACGTTTCGAGTCTCCATGACAAGAATCTCGACTCAATTCAGTTGAGCATAGAATATAGAACAGTACAGCATAGAACAGGCCCTTCAGCCCACGATGTTGTGCCGACCACTGATCCTCATGTATGCACCCTCAAATTTCTATGACCATATGCATGTCCAGGAGTCTCTTAAATGTCACCAATGACCTTGCTTCCACAACTGCTGCTAGCAATGCATTCCATGCTCTCACAACTCTCTGTGTAAAGAACCCGCCTGTGACATCCCCTCTATACTTTCCTCCAACCAGCTTAAAACTATGACCCCTCGTGTTAGCCATTTCTGCCCTGGAAAATAGTCTCTGGCTATTGACTCTATCTATGCCTCTCATTATCTTCCATACCTCAATTAGGTCTCCTCTCCTCCTCCTTTTCTCCAATGAAAAACGTCAGAACTCAGTCAACCTCTCTTCATAAGTTAAGCCCTCCAGTCCAGGCAGTATCCGGGTAAACCTCCTCTGAACCCTCTCCAAAGCATCCACATCTTTCCTATAATAGGGCAACCAGAACTGGATGCAGTATTCAAGGTGCAGTCTAACCAAAGTTTTATTGAGCTGCAACAAGATCTCACAACTCTTAAACTCAATCCCCCGTTAATGAAAGCCAAAACACCATATGCTTTCTTAACAAACCTGTCCACTAGGGTGGCCATTTTAAGGGATCTATGTACCTGCACACCAAGATCCCTCTGTTCCTCCACACTGCCAAGTATCCTATCCTTAATCCTGTTCTCAGCTATCAAATTCGACCTTCCAAAATGCATCACCTCGCATTTATCCAGGTTGAACTCCATCTGCCACCTCTCAGCCCATCTCTGCATCCTGTCAATGACCCACTGCAGCCTACAACAGGACTCTATACCATCAACAACACCTCCAACCTTTGTGTCATCTGCAAACTGGCTGACCCATTCTTCAATCCCCTCATCCAAGTCATTAATAAAAATTACAAACAGTAGAGGCCCAAGGACAGAGCCCTGTGGAACACCACTCAACATTGACTTCCAGGCAGAATATTTTCCTTCTACTACCACTCACTGTCTTCTGTTGGCCAGCCAATTCTGTATCCAGACAGCTAAGTTCCCCTGTATCCCATTCCTCGTGACCTTCTGAATAAGCCTACCATGGGGAACCTTATCAAATGCCTTGCTGAAGTCCATGTACACCACATCCACAGCTCGACCCTCATCAACATTTCTAGTCACATCCTCAAAGCACTCAATAAAGTTTGTGAGGCATGACCTGCCCCTCACAAAGCAGTGTTGACGGCATTTAATCAAGCCATACTCTTCCAGATGGTCATAAATCCTGTCCCTCAGAATCCTTTCTAATATCTTGCAGGCGACAGACGTGGGACTTACTGGTCTGTAATTGCCGGGGATTTCCCTATTTCCTTTCTTGAAGAGAGGAATTACATTTGCCTCTGTCCAGTCCTCAGGTATGACTCCAGTGGAGAGCGAGGATGCAAACATCTTCACAAGTGGCGAAGCAATCGCATTTCTCATTTCCCAAAGTAGCCGAGGACAAATCTGGTCCGGGCCTGGTGACTTGTCAATCTTAATGTTTGACAAATTTTTCAGCACATCAGCTTCCTCTATCTCTATCCATTCCAGCATGCACACCTGCTCTTCAAAGATTTCATTCACTACAAAGTTCATTTCTTTCATAAAGACAGAAGAAAAAAACTCACTTAGGGCTTCCCCTACCTCCTCAGACTCCACACACAAAATTCCCTATGCTATCCTTGATCGGCCCTACTCTTTCTTTAACCATTCTCTTATTCCTCACATAAGTGTAAATTTCCTTTGTGTTCTCCCTAATCTGTTCTGCCAAGCCTTTCTCGTGCCCCCTCCTGGCTCTCCTCTGACCTTTTTTGAGCTCCTTCCTCACCTGCCTGTAATCCTATAGAGCTGAACTTGATCCTAGCTTCCTCCACCTTATGTAAGCTACCTTTTTCCTTTTGACAAGACGCTCTCGTCATCCAAAGTTCCTTTATCTTACCCATTCTTGCCTTCATCACTTGCAACAACTGTTCCTTAAACAGTCTCCACATGTCTATAGTGCCTTTACCATGGAACAATTGCTCCCAGTCCATGCTTCCTAACTCATGTCTAATTGCATCATAATTTCCTCTTCCCCAATTAAATATCCTCCCATTTTGCCTAATCCTCTCCTTCTCCATAGCTAGGTAGAATGTGAGGCAGTTGTGGTCACTGTCATCAAAATGCTCTCCGACTACAAGATCTGATACCTGCCCCAGCTCATTTCTGAGCACCAAGTCTAGAATGGCCTCTCCCCTTGTCGGCCTGTCAACATACTCAGTTAGGAAACCCTCCTGAACACACCTAACAAAAACAGCTCCATTCAAAGCTTCTGCTCGAAGGAGGTTCCAATCAATATTGGGAAAGTTAAAGTCACCCATTAAAACAACCCTACTACTTCCACACTATTCCAAAATCTGCCGACCTATGCTTTCTTCAATCTCCCTGCTGCTATTGGGGGGGCCTGTAGTAAACCCCTAATGAGGTGACTGCTCCCTTGCTGTTCCTAATTTCCACCCATACTGACTCGTAGTCAGATCTTCCTCGACAATGTAAGCTTCTGTAGCTGTGATACCCTCTCTGATCAGTAGTGCTACACCCCCTTCTCTTTTCCCCCCCTCCCTATTCTTTTTAAATGATCTAAACCCTGGAACTCCCAGCAACCAATCCTGCCCCTGAGAAACCCATGTCTCTGTTATGGCCACAACATCATAGCACCAGGTACCGATCCATGCTCTAAGTTCCATCACTTTTATTCCTTATACTCCTTGCGTTTAAGCAAACACACTTTAACTGATCCCTTGCTTCCTTCCCAGGAAAATCCTTCCCACTAGCTGGTCTACCTCTTGCTATTGCCTCATCTGCACCAACTCTCACCTCCGGTATACAGCTCAGGTTCCCACCCCTCTGCCATACTAGTTTAAACCCTCTTGAACTACTCGAGCAAACCTTCCATCCAGGACATTGGTCCCTTTCCAGTTCAGATGCAACCCCTCCTTCCTGTACAGGTCCCACCTTTCCCAGAAAGCATCTCAATTATCGGTGGAGTTGTGGATAGTGAGGAAGGAAGTGGTAAGTTACAGCGGGATATAGATAAGTTGCAGAGCTGGGCGGAAATGTGGCAAATGGAATTCAATGTAGCTAAGTGCGAAGTCGTTCACTTTGGTAGGAATAACAAGATGATGGATTACTGGGCTAATGGTAGGCTACTTGGTAGTGTGGATGAGCAGAGGGATCTTGGTGTCCATGTACACAGATCTCTGAAAGTTGCCACCCAGGTAAATAGTGCTGTGAGGAAGGCATATGGTGTACTGGGCTTTATTGGCAGAGGAATTGAGTTCCGGAGTCCTGAGGTCATGTTGCAGTTGTATAAGACTCTGGTGCGGCCTCATCTGGAGTATTGTGTGCAGTTTTGGTCGCCATACTATAGGAAGGATGTGGAAGCTTTAGAACGAGTGCAGAGGAGGTTTACCAGGATGTTGCCTGGAATGGTAGGAAAATCTTATGAGGAAAGGCTGAGGCACTTGGGGCTGTTCTCATTGGAGAAGAGAAGGTTGAGGGGAGATCTGATAGAAGTGTATAAGATGATTAGGGGTTTAGATAGGGTAGATACTAAGAACCTTTTACCGCTAATGGAGTCAGGTGTTACTAGGGGACATAGCTTTAAATTAAGGGGTGGTAGGTATAGGACAGATGTTAGGGGTAGATTCTTCACACAGCGGGTTGTGAGTTCATGGAATGCCCTGCCCGTATCAGTGGTGAACTCTCCTTCTTTATGGTCATTTAAGCGGGCATTGGATAGGCATTTGGAAGTTATTGGGCTAGTATAGGCTAGGTAGGATTCGGTCGGCGCAACATCGAGGGCCGAAGGGCCTGTACTGCGCTGTATCCTTCTATGTTCTATGTTCTATATATCTGAAGCCCTCCCTCCTACCCCAGCCACGTATTAAGCTGCGCCCTGTTCCTCGCCTCGCTATCTCATGGCACAGGTAGTAAACTAGAGAACACTACTCTGTTCATCCTGCTTTGCAGCTTCCATCCTAACTCCCCGAAATCACTTTTTATATCCTCAATCCTTTTTCTAGCTATATCATTCGTGCTTGCTTTCTCACAGTGGATGCTGTCTGACCCTCTGTGATATCCAACATCTTTCGTTTTCCGTTCAGATTCCAGGATCTGCAGTAATTTGCTCCTATCCATGGATGTCCACTCACTCCATCAAGTCCATGCACAAAACATTGCGGCTGCCCTAAGCCCTGCCCCCCAAATTTTCCTACAGATCGCTTACAATCTCGTTCTTAAGTAATAAATTCATTTTTGCCCGAATGGATCATGCCTTTAGCAATTTAATGGGTCTGATCAATTTAAGTTGCGTTAGAGCAAAAGTTTGGGTTGTTGTCAAGTCCTGTTTAAAAAGTGACCCTTGCATTTGAAAATGATCTATTGTGGTCCCATTCCTGACCCTGAAATGAGAAATAGCTGGGTTTGACATTGTTATGATTTGATTGATACAAACATTGTCCAGTGTTAATGGCAGGAGATGGGGGAAGGGAAGGGGAGGTATTTAGAGCTAGAGCCATAGAGATGTCCATCACGGAAAAAGATCCTTTGGCCCAACTGTCCATGCCGACCAGATATTTTAAAATTAACGTAGTCCCATTTGACCAATATCCCTTTAAACCCTTCCTATTCATATACCCATTCAGATGCCTTTTAAATGCTTTAATGGTAGCCACCTCCACCACTTCCTCAGGCAGCTCATTCCATACAGACGTCCCCTCTACATGAAAAAGTTGTCCATTAGGTCCCTTTCAAATCTTTCCCTTTTCACCTTAAGCTCTTGGGTGACACGTGATGCGTTTTACATGATTTGGAGCGCTCTAGGAGCTGGTTACAGTACTATTTTTTGGACATCAGGGAACCTGTGCCGAACATCTAATTTTGTTTATTACTCGGATAGTGCGTCTGGAATGCTGCTCCACCCAGTTTGACCAGCTGGTGTGAGCAAAAAGAGGGTCCATTTAAGTGAGTATTGTAAGCGTCTACTACCTGTGGGTGACTCCACGTTCCACTACTGCAATTGTCATTCCAAATCGAACTCTTTGACAAACCCATCAGCCTCTTTGGTCACCTTTCCTGGGATTAGAGCACTGAACTTGATCAGCCAGGAAACATGTGAATGGCTGAGCAGGCTGGCGGGGTCGAAGCATCTTCTATGTTTCCTTCTCAGCCTCTCCCCTGGCTCAGATTAGACCATCACCAGTCATTTCTCCCTGTCTCTCTGATCAGAGAGCAGCTCTATCATCTGGTAAATCCACAGTGAACAAAAAAATAAATTGCTGGAGAAACGAACAGTTCTGACAGCGTCTGCGGAGAGAAAGCAGAGTTAACATTTCGAATCCAGGGATCCTTCTTCAGAACAGACTACGGTGCTTTAACTTTCATACATTATGCATAATTATGGTTTGAACAAAGCGTGCATCTGTTTCTAGGTCACAACAACAGTAGACTACGCAATAAAATGTAATTTTGTATCCATTCTAATTCTTTGATTCATATGTTAATTTATTTATAATATATCAGTCACAAGGGATTAAACATATTTGCGTTGGGCCATTGTACCAATACCTCATGATATAATTTGGTGCACAGTGTCAGTTAAATGGGTTTGTTTTTCTCTGCCTGTGCGAGGTTTAATGAGTGTGATATCAAAGGAGCAATTTTACGGAGGTTTGAATTAGGATAATTACAGTGAGCTCTTTCATTTCGGTCCAGCCTTGGGTGTTGCAATGCTAATATTGAGTGTTACAAACAGCAAACCAATATCAATAAACTGCAATGCTAGAAAATAGAGATTCGAACATATTTTGGTGTCTGTCACAGCTGCAACAGTTATATTAAATGGTAAATTTAATCATTCAGTATTTAACAATTGGACCACAAATGCTGGGTTTCGCTAGCAAGTGCAAAACTGTAAAGAATAATAGGAACCAGATGCTGTTCAGCTGAATTGACTATTAAACACAACACTAATATTAAATTGATGTCCCTATTATCGGTCACTGCACGGACAGCTATGTAAATGTCCTTGATCAGCAGTAATTTTTTAAACAGAACAATAAAGGAGATTTTGTATTTTCTTGTATGATAGTCCAGACGCTAATTCTTCGCCGGGGCTGAACCAAGGAAACGCGAAATTATTTTCTTTTTTTGTCGCAAGCTGAAAATCATGTCTCCGTTGAAGATGTGCAATTTTGAATAATGCTCCTCATGACCTCGAGGAGCTTGCCAATGTCTAGGCTAACAGATGAAGAATGGCGAGGAGCCGTTTTAAGAGGAATAAGTTGTTGGCATTGTTGGCAATTACTCCCTGACAATATGACTGTCCACCTAAGAGATTCCTGGTCGTGGGTTCTGTGGTTCTTTGCGTTAATAATGAGCCGGACGTATCAGAAGAACCGTCCCTTCGTACAGGAGGTTCCTCCAAGTTAGTTTATTCTGAACAAGGATCTGACTGGTGTTCAGGGTGAAAAATCACACAATACCAGGTTACAGTCCAACAGGTTTCATTGGAAGCACTAGCTTTCGGAGTTCTGCTCCTTCAGCAGGTGGTTGTCCACGCTAGTGTGCTTCCAATTAAATCTGTTGGACTATAACCTGGTGTTATGTGATTTTTAACTCTGTACACCCCAGCCCAACACCGGTACCTCCAAATCCTGACTGGTGTTTACCATCCAAGTTTTCTTACATTCCTACATTATCTTCCTGAGTGTGCACTCTACCTCGGTAATACCAGAGACAGTAATAGACTTTGAATCCATAGGGGTAGAAGTGATATCTCGATTTCCACTAAAGTTGTGTAAAATGATTCCTTCATCTTAGAACTGCAATGTCGAAGTATTGTATTAAACTGTTATTTCAGAATGGGCGGCTAAAGTTTTCCATGGTTCAGAATTAATTTTTAATTAGCGCCTTGCGCTGCACCCAGGAAAATGGAAGCACGCTAATGCCAATTCGCTTAGTTTTAAGTTGCCAATACATATATTTTGTTTATTAGTTATTGCTTTAACTGGCGGCTCTTAGTCAATATTAAACGATACGTTTGAACTTGAAAGGCTTGCGTAGTGCTATTCAAGTGTTAGGTTTTGCTCAACTTTTATGGCTTGTGGAGCTACACACCGGCTCTCAAATCTCCTAATATCTCCTCCAGCAGACCTCCCACTTATCTGCTCATAAAGCGCGTGAACTGATTGTTTTTGTTTTAAATTTAGTCCCAGCTATCGTTTCTTGAGGGATTTTCAGGTCCTTTCAATTTTTTTTGACCGATTGTTCACTTGCTCCTTATTTATTTCCCATTGCTCATTTATATCTATGAATTTATTTGTTGATTTTTATTTTCTGCTGCCTTATTTAATATGGTGCTCCTGTGCCTTTTCACTCATGGTTAAAAAATAATCGACTGCCACCTTTGTAATCTTCAATGTGATATACGGGGAAACGCATTTAATACACTCACAAAAACATTAGGAAATGATATTCACGTGATCCGTGATTTCAAGGTCAGAAACGATTAAAGTGAGAATCGTTTCACGGTATATGCGTTCAAAGGAAGAAGCAGTTTTCTTCAGTTTTTAATCATTTCCTTACAAAAAGAGAAAAATGTAGACCATAAAGTAAGGTTCCAATTTATTCTGGTGAAAGTTAAGTGTAATGCCTAAATAAATACTGCTAAAGGGCGAGAGAAACTGTCGAGATTGTTCTCCGGAAAACCTGATGAATGTAATCATGCAGCCAAGTTGTTGAGGGAATGGCTGCCGGAGATTCCCTCCAGCCCTCTGCACTGTGCTGCGAAAGGGTGGAGGGCATATATTAATCTACCATTAAAATCTGTAAACGAACAACGCGTGACATTGCTTCTTCATGAAATGTGAAAACGTACACCATCCTACTTATTTGAAATTGTGTTGTATGTACCGACCCATCTCAAGAACGTCCGTACCATGTTAATAAGACAAGCATCCGAGCATGTCAGAACATCGAACTTTCTTCGAATAAACAGCAGTCAGAGGGCTCTCCGGGAGCTTTAGGTGAACTCGACTTGGAGAAAGATTGGGGAAAGTAAACTAGAGTAAGGAGCCGATTCTTCCCGCATCTGTCAGGTCCGCCTGAATATGACGTCAATTTGCACAAAGTAGCGATTAATAGCAACAAGATGCTGACAAGATAATACGTTTCATTGATGTAATGTTGGCTGAGGCACCAGGTGAATTTCTGTGGTTTTCTTTTAAGACTGGGATTGGATCAGTTATGTCCATTTCTAGAGAAAGATAGCCTCGATTTAACATTTTACCCAAACAACGTTGCCTCTGAAAGTGCATTACTTTCTCAAAACTGCATTTGCAGTCCAATACTGGGGTGGTCCCGCATTCTGCATGAGACACCATTGTTTCGTGGCTAACGTCAACAAGTAATGGAACAGCTAACCACTTATTAGCAGTTAATGGAAAAACATTGCTCCTACTGTAAATGCTAAATATATACTCTTGCCCTAGTGACTGTTATTGCTGCTTACATTCTCATATCAAGTTTTATATACATACCCATGATTATGGTTGTAAACACCTTATACTCTGTTAGCTATGACAATAGAATTCATCCTACTGATTGAACTGTAAAGAAATAGATTGTTTGATTTAAAATCTATATTTCCTGTAATATGTGGAATTCTCGCAATCATCAGGGCATGACATTTCCAGCAAGAATGAGGTATTGCATCATGACTACAGGGCAGGAATTGAATTGAATTTCATTTATTGTCACGTATACTGAAGCACAGTAAAAAAACTTTGTCTTGTGAGCAATACAGGCAGATGACAGAATTAAGTAACATAGATAAGTAAATAATAGGTAAACAGCGTCAAAAACAAAACTCAGGTACAGGCAAATGTTAAGAGTTTGTGAATCCATTCAGTATTCTAACAACAGTAGGGTAGAAACTGTTTTGAAACCGGCTGGTGCATATGTTCAGGCTTCTGTACCTCTTCCAGGATGGTAGAGGTTGTAGAAAAACATTGCCAGGGTGGGATGGATCTTTGAGAATGCTGGTGGTTTTTCTTTGACAGCGGGTCTAGTAGATGGATTCTATAGATGGGATGTTGGCCTTTGTGATTATCGGGACTTAGTTCACCACTCTCTGTAACCGTCTCCGATCTTGAATGGTACAGTTGCAATACCAGGTAGTGATACATCCAGACAGAATGCTCTTGATTGCACACCTATAAAGGTTGGCAAGACTATTTGCCATCATGCCAAACTTTGTCAGCTGCCTGAGGAAGAAGAGGTTGTTGGGCATTTCTTTGCAATCAGAGTGTCAAATTTTAAAAAGTTATTGAAGTTACTGAAGTAATTTTGATCAATTAACTCAGGAAGCAAATAGATTAAGAACTTTGTCTTTCAACGAAGAGTACATTGTCCAACAGTCTTTTTGTATAAACTTTATTTTAATATTTACAATATTCATTCCATAGTTAAGACACATTTTGCAACATAAAATATTTCTGAAATACTCTCAAAAGAATGTTTGCTGTGATTTATACATTACTTCACAGAGACACAAATAGGCAGTATGAACATAATGTCTGCTTGCCATATGCAAATAGGCATTAGAAACAAAAACTACAAAATCTGGAAATCATGCATATTAGGAGAAGTGGGTCTGTCTTAGTAAATCCTCCCTGTAATTGTATTTTCTGTTGAATGATCTGACAGTCAATCCTTTAATTGTTTTGACTCGCTGTCGCAAAGTCAGGCTGAGAACTATTTTTGATTATATGTAAGATGCAGCCTTTGGAATACCGCAGTCATCACGCCAGCAGCCAGTAGAGCAAACAAAAAGTATAGATAACGGTCCTTTGCTCATTTTGCTATCTATTAACGGGTATAATTAACTCTCAATTTAAAGTCAATAGCAATTTTTGCTGGTGTCATTTTAGGAGACATCTCACAGATTCAGACCAGATTCAGAACAACAAAATTGTCCAAATGTGATCAGGAGCCAAATGTCCAGTCGCGAGTATGAACCCAAATAATTGCATACATCGATATTCAAAGATAATCCACTGTTTGCTCAAAGAGACGGTTCTGAAACTTTACAGTTGGAAATGTTTAGTCATTTAAAATAACTTGTTCAAAAACGTAAACTCGATTATCGTCAATACCTTAACAGCATCTTGTATCTGAGATATGTGAATAAAGAGCTGGCACATGTGGTGTCAGTGTATGCAGACTGAGCTCGCGTGGTAAGGCGAACCATCGAGAGTTTTCGAAATAATCACAAGTATTTCAACACAGTAAAATACCTAGATTAAACTTTATTTTTATGTTCCACTCCAGACATCAACAGATTCGATTTTTAATATAGTGATGATTTAATGTAATGGAGTATTATGCGGGTTTTAAAAGGGGAATTTTACTGTTAGCACATTCAGGGGACTGCTTAGGACAATTTACAATTATCGCTGTTTGATAAATAAATATCTGAAGGCGTTGTTGTAATTTTTGTTGAAAGCTGTATAGATGAGAGGATTGAAGAAAGAATTGGAATAACCGAGCCAGACAAAGATACTCTTCCAGACAGGGGGAATGTTGCACGAGCACAAAGGACTGATGAGCTCAGTGATGAAGAACGGGATCCAACACAGGACGAAGACCCCGATCAAGATCCCTACCATCACCGCCGCCTTCTTTTCCTTCTGTTGGCGCCAGGCTTCTCCATCTGCCTGGAAGGTCAGGGCAGTATGTCGGACCGCACACTCCATCTGGGGCTGGTGACTGGCTTCCTTTACCTACAATAAAGTTCAAAAGCTAAAAGCATTAGACTATGCTCAAGACAGGAGGGCAAGAAAGGCAACTTTGGTATTCAGTGCTCAAAGCTTACTGAATTTCAGAATATAATATATAGTAACATTCGCTCTCTGGTCATTTAAATCATCCATATGAAGTGTCCCGCTACTACAAATTAGAAATCATTTACAAATTATAAACAAATTAGAAATCCAATTTGTTGTTTATATCTATGCAGTCGTAATGACAGTGTCAAAGTAATCAAAAAAAAACGAACGTGACTTGGAAGGCTGATGTTCATGAACAAATGGTTGAGCACATCTTCACGTTCGAAGTACTTAATATCTCAACGAACTTTACAAGAAGCGTTGCAAAATAAGATTTAATAGATCACTGCTCGATGCTAGTCCAGAATCCAAACTAGACGCACACCTTCTGACTACACCATTGCAATATTTAAATGCCACTTGTCAACAGCGAGCATTTGCCACTGTGTTGCACTATTACCATAAATGTTCCCCCACTTTTCACGTAATGCTGGCTGCTCTCCCTACATTTTCGTCATCCGGTCAAGCCGCTGATTTTGGAATCCTGTTTGCTTTCTGAAAAAAAGGTGCAACGTGAACATATTCTCCCTGTTGTACACTCTCTGGCGTCCTCTCCACAGCCACAACGTCTTCCCTAGCAGCCTCCTGACAATGCGAACTGCTGCACTGTCGATCTTTGTGGGACATTAGTACAGCTGTATATTTAAAATGCAATTCAATCATTTTACTTTATATCACAGGAAAAGATCGCGAATCAGAAGTGCAAGAATATAGAACGTGAATAAGTTTGTCAGGTTAATAATACACTTTTTGCGATTTCGAACAGGCTGGTACCAAAATCTCTTTGTACAAACATTGAGAATGATCTGCATTTGTTTATGATCCTACTTTATGGCCTGATTTTCAAATGCAGTTATTGCAGCTACTTTGACTGAATGCTAAGACTAAGTGGGAAAGTCTTTCAGGTTTCCTCATGGTTTGGAGGAATTTCAAACTTTTCCAGTGAACCCGGCTGTTCTTCAGTAATACAGAAAAAGAGGCAGGTAAATGTAAAAAAAAACTTCGATACGTTTTATCGACATAGATAAAGGGCAATTATAACACAGAGCTTTATGGTTTTCTTTTACAATTGTATTAAGTGAGGGAAAGTACCCACATGTTGTTTTAATTAATGTTGTTACAATGTAATTGTTTAAATGAGAGGAGGCGATGGCCTAGTAGTATTATTGCTGGACTACCAATCCAGAAACCCAGGTAATGCTCTGGGAATCCAGGCGTGAATTCTGCCGAGGCAGATAGTGGCATCTGAATTTAATAAATATCTGTTAATGGTGACCATGAATGCATTGCCGGGAAAACCTCACCTGGCTCACTAATGTCCTTTAGGGAAGGAAACTGCCCTAGTCTGGCCTCAAGACCCACTGCAATGTGGGTGACCCTTAACTACCCTCTGGGTAATTAGGGATGGCTGATAAATGTCGCCCTAGCCAGTGACGCCCTCATCGAATGAATGATTTTTTAAAACGTGTATCAAGAGAATAAACATTTTGACAGAAGATATCTGTATTATTAACTCGCTACCCAATATTTTACCAGAGCGCCGGCACTGGTATCTATAATCCTGAGGTGATTTCAATGCTGGTTGGGTGACCGTGCATGATAAAGGTGATAGGGAAAGGCATCAGTGTGTGTGTAGCCAAGACTAAACTCTTTTACCTGCAGTATTTCCGGCAATGGAACAACAGCATTCCTCTTGCGGCTCCCTATCCTAAACTTGGCAGCCTTGTAGATTTTCCAGTAGACGAACAGAACCACACAAAGCGGCAAGTAGAAAGCGCCGCAGGTTGAAAAGATGGTATAGGAGGGCTCCTGACTGACTTGGCAGTTTTCCTTGTCAGCCGAGTAAGTTTCCCCCCATCCAAGAAGGGGCGAGAACGAGATGACAGCCGAAAGCGCCCAGGTTAGGGCGATCATAATATTGGAGATCCGCTTTCGGGTCTTTAACGTGTACTCCAGGTGCCTGGTGATAGACCAGAACCTGTCCAGGGCGATGGCGGTCACATTCCAGATACTCGCCGTGCAGCAGAGCACATCGAAGGAAATCCAGATGTGACAAAGGACCCTGCCCAACCTCCAGCGCCTCCCGAACAGCTCATTGACCAGACTCAGAGGCATCACCAGGGTAGCCACCATCACATCAGAGACTGCCATGGAGGCCACCAAGTTATGAGGCACTCGGTGAAAGGTCTTCACTCTCAGGATAGTCAGCAGCACCAGCAGGTTCCACACGAAGGTGGCGATGATCAGAAAGCTCAACAGAGTCACACACAAGATGCTCAAGACAGTAACAGTTTCCCCCTCCGGCCTGCTGTTTCCCGTGCTTTCATTAAGGAGCAGGGACCCGTTGATGCACATGATTCCCAGCCTTACCTGGCTGGACAAACTCACATTGCGGGAAGGTTCAGCTCCGCAGACAAATAGATCATTAACAAATCACACGCAGTTTACCCGCAAACCACAGGCAGTTTGTTCAAACCCCACCTCGGTGAATGACGACTCTTTCGCTGTTCCCAGTCTGATTAAAGACGGCCAGTAGATGTTTCAGTTGGCGAGTCTTATCAACCAAACGCAGGAGGGGAGCGAGCTTTTATTTGCATGATCACTTTAACGCTTCCCCCATGAAGGCTGTAGCCGGTTAGCGGAGGACTGCGGCTCTGTGCGAACAGCGTTCGAGTACTGAGCAATTTCTGAGATAAAAAGGTCAGCTGTGGTCACCATGATGATGAACAAACCTTTATCACCAAAAAAGGATAACTTCTGAGATCATCATGTCTCCGTATCCGAATCCTTACCAATTGGCATGGGATGTTATTTTGTCTTTATGATCGAAACATTGTTCACTGTACTCAGCTTTATTCCTGATGAAGGACTTTTGACAGAAACGTCGATTTCGCTGCACTATGGATGTTGCCTGAACTGCTGTGCTCTTCCAGCACCACTAATCCAGAATCTGGTTTCCAGCATCTGCAGTCGTTGTTTTTACCTCTCAGTTTTATGTGCATATTTAAGAGATTAGATTCTATTTAACACTAATTACGTTATGGTAGTAATAGGATTCAGAAAACTGGTTAAAAGGTAACTTTTATCGATTTAAGAATACTAAAAACGTTCTTTCATGTTAGTGCTAGATTACCACAACAATATTGAAGATCGATCAGTATATACATGCAATTATTACCATTTGTAGTCTGCACGTACTCCCAACCTGTTTCTCTAACACTGCCAAAGATTTGTATAGTCTTGATAATCTATCACAGAAGGAAATATTTTCTGATAAATTGACAGTTTCCTTGTGAAGAAGCTATGATTACAGATTTATGAAAAAAAATCTTTGTCAGACATCAACACAGACAAAACTAGATCAAAATAAGTGGCATTAAAGGAACAAGAGGACTATTGGAAATTTATCATACATCCCCAGACCAAGAAAGGAAAGGTGAAACCTTATTATTCAACAAAGGATGTTTGTAAGCAACAGGACATTGTTTAGGCCACTTTTGGAATATGTACAGTTGTGGCCTCCCTTCGAAAGGAAAGATGTTGTGAAAGTTGAAAGGGTTCAGAAAAGATTTACTAGGGTGTTGCCAGGGTTGGAGGATTTGAGCTATGGGGAGAGGCTGAATAGGCCGAGGCTGTTTTCCCTGGAGCATCAGGTCTGATGGGTGACCATATCGAGGTTTATAAAATCATGAGCAGTGTGTTTGGGGTAAATAGACAAGATCTTTTCCCTGGGTTGGAGGAGTCGAGAAATAGATGTCATAGGCTTAGGGTGAGAGAGCAAAGATTTAAAAGGGGTCTGAGGGGCAACTTTTTCATGCAAAGGGTGTTATGTGTATGGAAGGTATTATGGACTAGGCCAGATCACTCAAAACATTCTTAACCAGGCAGCCCCAGACCATAACTTTGCAATTTGTTTCAGTAAGTGTACAGTGAAAATTACCCAGAGTAAGTTAGCTAGGTTGACTACTAGATTTTAAAACAGACAAAAACTTATTCACAAAATAACACAATGAAACACAAAGAACAAAAGAACCCCTACAGAATGCAAACCAGACTTAAAGATGCTGTTCCGAATATGCACAACAGTCCCAGTAAGCAAATCCCATTAAGACCCAACATAAATGGAATACGTGCTTACAGGTTGAGGTTGAAGGGCAGAGAGAGAGAGAGGGAAAGAGAGAGAGAGAGAGAGAGAGAGAGAGAGAAAAAGAGTGTGTTTCCATGCAGCTCCCTGTTGAACATCTCAGTTCAAGACTGAACTAAAACCGCTCAGCTCAGCTAGCTAGAGAACTGACCATTCCCCTTTCATTATACAGGTCACTTCTGAAACATGACCACTTTGGCCTGAAGTCCATCTGTTTACATATAAAAAAAGGCCTCTCAAAATCCTTTTCATCCCTGCACCAAACCAGACTGATTGGAGCCTGGCCCTGTTTATTACCCCTCTGAAAAATATCAAAGACAGAGTCCCCTAGACTAGAGCCAAGGAACATTTTCTAGCTAAAAAGGGACCAGCTTTGTGACACCTCCCCCTTAAAAACAAATGAACCATCAATACCAAAATATGGTTTTATTTTAACTCTTCAAAATCTGGTTCATAGTCTAAACACACATATACACGATACTAACTATAAACATGCAAACATGGACAACCACAAGCAAATTCAGGCAGCAGTACACCCACCACCTCTATCTCATTCAAGTTTTGATATTGCATCAGCAATCACATTTTCGCAACCTGCCACATGTACAATTGTCAAATTGAATGGCTGCAACAATAAGCTCCATCTAAACAGTCTGACATTTTTGTCCTTACATTTTTCCACAAATGTCAATGGGTTGAGATCAATGTATACAATTGTCTCAGGTGCATTGCTGGTAATATAAACACTGAAATGTTGTAATGCCAACAACAAGCTTAAAGTCTCTTTCTCCATCATTGAATATTTCTGTTGATGAATGTTCAATTTCCAGGAAAAATACCTGATGGGTCTTTCTATCCCTTGTCATCCTCCTGCAGGAGCACCGCACTGACACTCACATCACTGGTATCGATAGCCACCTAGAAAGGCTTCATGTAATCCGCTGTGACTAATACTGGGGCAGTGGTTAACACAGTTTTTAGGTTGTCAAATGTATTTTGACAGTCTGCTGTCCATTGAAACTCCTTGCCTTTTTTTAACAGTTCGGTGAGTGGAGCAGCTGCACTGCTAAAGTTCGGCACAAACTTTTGGTAAAATCCACTCAACTCCAGGAATTGTAGTACTGCTTTTTTCATCGATGGTGTGGGAAAATCCCCAATTACTTTCATTTTTGCATCTCGTGAGGCCATTTGTCCATGTCCAATAACATGGCTCGGGAAGGTGACTTGGGCTTTGGCAAATTCACTTTCAGCAAGGTTTACCACCAAGCCTGCTTTCCGCAGTGAATCAAACAAGTCCAATAAATGTTGTAAACATTCCTTCTACGAGTGACTAAAAATCACCAGGTCATCAATATATACCACACTGTTGGGTAATCTGGCAAATACTTTATGAGTCAGTCTCTGAAATGTTGCTGGAGCGTTTTTCATACCACATGGCATGACTTTGAATTAATATAGTCCATTTGGAGTTACCAAGGCCGAAATTGCCTTTGCTCTCTCTAACAGAGTTATTTGCCAGTAGCCTCTAAGCAATGTAAGTTGCTTGTCCCACGTTTTCAACACAGTCCTCCAACCATGAAATTGGATATGCATCAGTCTTCGTAAAGGCATTGACTTTGCCATAGTCCACACATAACCGTTGGATACCATCTGACTTTGGCACCATGACTATGGGCAAGTTCCAGTCACTGTAACTCATTTCAATTATGCCATCTTGGAGCATGCTCTCTAACTCCTGCTGAACCTGTGCCAACTTTAGAGGGCATGCTTATAAGGATGTTGCTTAATTGAACAGCATCTCCTACATCTACATTACGGATAATGAGGTTAGTACTTCCCAGTTTATTTCTGTATATCTCCCCATGTGGTAGTAATAACTCATCCAGGTCATTTTGATTTTCTTGTGGAAGGTAACTCAATAAGTTATCCCAATTTTTGACAACTTCCTCTTTGTCCAATTTGATTTGAGCCTGACCTGCTGCGCTTTTCCAGCAACACATTTTCAGTTCTGATCTCCAGCATCTGCAGACCTCACTTTCTTCTCGAACTTTATGAATGAGCCTACTATGGGGATTCTTTCAATGTAAAGCTTAATCCTTGATCTGACTGGATCTCTATTGATAGTCCATATCTAGTAAAAACTTTCATTCTTCTACAACCCTTTTAGCTGTGATGTTGTGTAATGGGATTGCCTCTGAAAATCTAGTCATCACATCCATTATTGTTAATAAGTACTTATTCCCACATTTTGTTTGAGGTAGGGGACCAATGCAATCAATCAAGAATCTTGTGAAAAGTACGTCAAATGCTGGAATAGGTATTAACGGTGCAGGTTTTATAACTGCCTATGATTTTCCGATTAGGTGACATGTGTGACATGTCTGGCAAAATTCAACTACATCTTTGTGTAGTCCAGGCCAGTAAAAATGTCTTTGTGTTTTAGCCTGTGTTTTCCTCACCCCTAAATTACCTCATGCACCACTTGCAGCACCTCCTTTCTATACATTACTGGCAAAACAATTTGATGAATCTTTGCCCATTTTTTATCTGCTTGAATGTGTGATGGTCTCTATTTCCTCATTAAGATATCATTTAGAGTCATAGAGTCATAGAGATGTACAGCATGGAAACAGACCCTTCGGTCCAACCAATTCATGCCGACCAGATATCCCAACCCAATCTAGTCCCACCTGCCAGCACCTAGCCCATATCCCTCCAAACTCTTCCTATTCAGATACCCATCCAAATGCCTCTTAAATGTTGCAATTGTACCAGCCTCCACCACTTCCTCTGGCAGCTCATTCCATGGATGCACCACCCTCTGTGTGAAAACGTTGCCCCTTAGGTCTCTTTTATATCTTTCCCCTCTCAACCTAAACCTATGCCCTCTAGTTCTGGACTCCCCAATCCCAGGAAAAAGAAAATGTCTATTTATTCTATCATAATTCTTACAACCTCTTGTGTATGAAATGAGCTGCCAGAGGATGTGGTGGAGGCTGGTACAATTGCAACATTTAAGAGACATTTGGATGGGTATATAAACAGGAAGGATTTGGAGGGATATGGGCCAGGTGCTGGCAGGTGGGACCAGATTGGGTTGGGATATCTGGTTGGCATGGACGGGTTGGACCGTAGGGTCTGTTTCCATGCTGTACATCTCTATGACTCTATGGCCCCTCAGCCTCCGAGGCTCCAGGGGAAAAAGCCCCAGCCTGTTCAGCCTCTCCCTATAGCTCAAATCCTCCAACCCTGGAAACATCCTTGTAAATCTTTTCTGAATCCTTCAAGTTTCACAACATCTTTCTGATAGGAAGGAGACCAGAATTGCATGCAATATTCCAACAGTGGCCTAACAAATGTCCTGCACAGCCACAACATGACCTCCCAACTCCTGTACTCAATACTCTGACCAATAAAAGAAAGCATACCAAACGTCTCCTTCTCTATCCTATCTACCTCCAATTCCACCTTCAAGGAGCTATGAACCTGCATCCAAGGTCTCTTTGTCCAGCAACATTCCTTAGGACTTACCATTAAGTGTATAAGTCCTGCTAAGATTTGCTTTCCCAAAATCCAGCACTTCGCAATTATCTGAATTAAACTCCATCTGCCACTTCTCAGCCCATTGACCCATCTGGTCAAGATCCTGTTGTAATCTGAGGTAACCCTCTTCGCTGTCCACTACACCTCCAATTTTGATGTCATCTGCAAACTTACTAATAAGTTTGTATACTCCGACTGCCTTTATACTCTTCTAAGGATTCACCGATCTATCCTTTCATATGCTTCCTTCTTTTTCTTAACAAAACCCTCAATTTCTTTCATCATCCAGTATTCCCTATACCTACCAGCCTTTCCTTTCACCCTAACAGGAATATACTTTCTCTGGATTCTTGTTATCTCATTTCTGAAGGCTTCCCATTTTCCAGACGTCCCTTTACCTGCGAACATCTGTCCCCAATCAGCTTCTGAAAGTTCTTGCCTAATACTGTTAAAATTGGCCTTTCTCCAGTTTAGAACTTCAACTTTTAGATCTGGTCAATCCTTTTCCATCACTATTTTAAATATAATAGAATTATTGTCACTGGCCCCAAAGTGCTCCCCCACTGACACCTCAGTCACCTGCCCTGCCTTATTTCCTAAGAGTAGGTCAAGTTTTGCACCTTGTCTGGTAAGTAAATCCACATACTGAATCAGAAAATGTTCTTGTACACACTTAACAAATTCCTCTCCATCTAAACCCTTCACACTATGGCAGTCCCAGTCAATGTTTGGAAAATTAAAATCCCCTACCATAACCATCCTACTTTTCTTACAGATAGC
Organism: Hemiscyllium ocellatum; assembly: GCF_020745735.1. NCBI lineage: Eukaryota > Metazoa > Chordata > Chondrichthyes > Orectolobiformes > Hemiscylliidae > Hemiscyllium > Hemiscyllium ocellatum. The sequence goes on along the minus strand of NC_083407.1, from coordinate 44,026,627 downwards.
TAAGATCTCCCAACAAATTTGTTTCTTAATTTACCTCTGACTATGTTGCATTCATTTTCTTTCTCAGTAAATGCCTTTTGATATAACTGTTTTAACTCGTCATCTTTCTGCTGTACTTCAATCAGCTTAGCAGAGTTAAAAATGCTAGCATGTTTACCTATTTGCTCCTCCTCTGTTCCACTTATCTGATCAAAGGTAACACTGCCTAGCTTCCTTATCTGTGCCTTTTGGTCTCCTCTGCTTCAGTTTGTGCATCTGTGATCTCGTCAGCTCACAATCAGGGAATATTCCTGGATAAAGGTCTGCCATTTCTTCAATTGCCAATGTCTTCACCGGCTATTCAACTAGAGTAGGCAGCACACCTACCAGTGAATCAGATATATCATTTGCAAGGACAAATTGTATTCCTGGAACTGAGAGTTTGTCCAGTGCTCCTGCCACAAATGCTCCATTCTTATCTGGACTCTCTAGCCTCACTTTACATAATTGAGCACTTTTTGTCTCATTATGAATTCTTGTTACCAGTATCTTCTCTGGCAATAGTCACTCAGAAGTACATATCTCCTCATCCTTCAGCATTACAGACTGAGAGTATCCTGTGTCCCTTAATATTGTAACCTCCTTCCCTACTGCTCCTGGCCTATGTGAATATACTTTACCCTTACATGTATATTTTTTGAGCAGATCTGGCATTTCCTCCTTAATCAACCTCTGGTCATCTTGTACACTCTGAGGCAGCTGTCTAACTTCCCTTTTGCTTTTTATTACTAGTCTAACAAAACTTCCAGGCTTCTCTGGTTTTCCTACATCTGGCTTTCTCCTGGCCCACCAACACTGTGATTTCATGTGGCCACTTTATTACAATGAAAACACTGGAGCCTTTTAACTTCTTTGTCTCGCTCAAGGGTTTCTTTTTTACCCTGTGATAAGTTATCCTTATGATCTTCATTGAGATCTACCTTTCCCTTTCCACATGAGGAATTCTCTTTGCCCCCAATTTCTCTCCCTCATGGACTGAAATTGATTCTGGAAGCCAAACCATGTTTTATGGACCAGCTCATAATCATCAGCCACTTCAGCTGCTAACCCTGCTGTTTTAACTGTCTGTTCTTCCACATGAGTTCCTCCAAAATAATTACTTCTCTAAAGGTATCATAGGTTTGCTCAATTTTTAAAGCTCTTATCTATCAAAATTACTCTGTTTGATCCTTTCAGACTCAATATTGATTTGACCAGGGTCCTTCCTTAGATTCCTGGAATGTTGTCTATAGGCTTCTGGTACAAGCTCAAATGCACTTAGAATGGCTTTTTTCACCTTCTCATCCTGGCCAGATACCTCCTCTGATAGTGATATGAATATCTCACTAGCCCTACCTACAGGTTTTGCTTGGATCAACAAAAGCCACATTGCAACTGTCCACTGCATTTGTTTAGCCACTTTTTAAAATGAAATAAAAAAGCTTTCATATCCTTCTCATCAAATGTGGGCAATGCTTGAACATACTTAAACAGTTTCTCACTTGGCTTCTGACTACCAGGGGTTTGCTTATCCTCAATCTCTTCCTCACTAAGCCTACTCTCAGCCTTTTATTCCAGCCTTTTAAGCTGACTTTACTTTTTAAATGTCAGTCTTTGAAGTTCAACAGCTCTCTCTTTTTCCTTCTCTTCTGCTTCTAATCATAACTCAAACTGTTTCATTTCTGCTGCCCTTTCCCTATCTCTCACCTCTAAATCAAGCTGCTTCATTTGCAATTGAATTCTTGCTATCTTTGTAGGTTCTGTTGGTTTCACCAGCAAGTTTAAATGCTGAGCTACTTTCCTCACAGAAGCTGGCAGTTCCAATTCCAGCTTCTCTGTTAATTCTTGCAACTTGGTCTTATTCCCCTTTTGCAAACCTTCCAAAGTCACTGCATCCACTTCCAGAAAATGTTTGATGACTGAACGAGCCATTACTATCCCAATCTTTGTCTACCCAACCAAACCAACACCCGAAGGAAAGACACTAGCACCTACCACTTGCTGTTTAAAATCCTGCAAAGCCCCCCACAATCTGATATGGACTAGGCCCAACCACTCAAAACATTCCAGTCTGATTGGAGCCCGGCCGTATTTATTGCCCCTCTGAACAAAATCAAGGACAGAGTTTCTTGAAGCCAAGGAACAGCTTCTAGGTGAAAAGAGACTAGCTTTGTGACAAATGAGCTGCCAGATGAAGTGGTGGAGGCTGGTACAATTATTAAAAGGCATCTGGAAGGGTATGAATAGGAAGAGTTTAGAGGAATATACGCCAAGTGCTGGCAAATGGGACTAGATTTACTTAGGATATCTCGTCAGAATGGATGACTTGGACTGAAGGGTCTGTTTCCGTGCTGTCCATCTCTATGACTCTATGGTCACCTATCATTTTTCTTTACAGTGCAGACCAAAACTATCTAACCTTTCTTAATAGGAGAATCTCTCCATGCCAGGTATCAATATAGGGAGTCTTCTCTGGACTGGCTCTAATGCCATACCGCATTGAGTCCTGAAGAAGGGACACTGGACCTGAAACATTAATTTTGATTTCTCTCCATAAATACTCCCCCTTCTCCTGAGATGTTTTAGTAGTATCTGTTTTTGTTTCAGATTTCCAGCATCCATATGGCTCTTTCAGAGTTTTGGCCACTGTAACATTCCTCAGGAAAGTGGACAAAGACTGTTCACAGTATTCCAGGTATGGTCTAACTGGTGCCTTGTATAGATTAGATTAGACTTACAGTGTGGAAACAGGCCCTTCGGCCCAACAAGTCCACACCGACCCGCCGAAGCGCAACCCACCCATACCCCTACATTTATCCCTTACCTAACACTACGGGCAATTTAGCTTGGCCAATTCACCTAACCCGCACATCTTTGGACTGTGGGAGGAAACCGGAGCACCCGGAGGAAACCCACGCAGACACGGGGAGAACGTGCAAACTCCACACAGTCAGTCGCCTGAGTCGGGAATTGAACCCGGGTCTACAGGCGCTGTGAGGCAGCAGTGCTAACCACTGTGCCACCGTGCCGCCCACAATAGTTTTGACAACTTCTGCACTTTTTAAATAAAAACAGAAAGTGCTGGAGAAACTCAACAGGTCTGTTAGCATCTTTGCTAACAGAGAGAATCTGAATTAACAATGGGTGGGGGAACTGGAGAATGGATTTAATCAAAGTGGAGGACAGAAGTCATATTTTGCACTTGTTGAATTTAATTTTGAGTCCGAGAGGGCATAAAGTGTGTAAATAGAAAATGAGGTTTTGTTTCTCCAGCTTATGTTGTGCTTTGTTGGAACACTGTAACAGACACAAGATGGAAATGTCATAGGAGCAAGATGCTTCATTAACATGACAAGCAACTGAAGGGTTAAGATCATTCCTATAGGCAGAGAGGAGATGTCCTGCAAAGCAGTCACTAACTAGTGTGATTCCTCAGATGAGGAATGAGGACCTTATATCAAATGCACCCTAGTTGAATGTTACATCATCGGAACAAATGCAACGGATACAGAGAAATTGGGATAATGGAATGGCTCTTATTAAGTGGCATCACTTGTAACATCTTATTGAATACTTTTAGAAATGTAAATTTCATCTACTGGTTCTCTTTATAATATACTCTGACATTTTATCAATGACCAGTGTTAAGCTAACTGGCTTATAACTACCAATATTGTTTCCCTTCCATATTGAATAAAGGTGCTAATTGGCAGTTTTCCAAGCCCGTTAAGACTTTTCCAGAAACTAAATGTTCTTGGCAGAGTAATTCCAGTGCATCCAATATCTCTACAGCTATTTCCTTTAATATCTTAGGATTCAATCCACCACATCCAGGGACTTATTGGCCTTCACTCTATTACTTTCACTTGCATTTTTTTCTAGTAATAGTTATTGTATTTATTTCCTTCAAAGCTCAACCTTTGATTATTTAGTACTTTCGGAATGCTATGAGCATCTCCTACAGCAATGACTGATATTAAGTATTTACTCAACTCCTCTACCATTTCCAGATTTCCCATTATTACCCATTGACATTTGCTCAAGGACCAATATTCATTTTGGTCTTCCTTTTTATATATTTAAAGAAGTTGTTAGTTTGTTTTTATGCTACTTGCTAGTTTAACTTCAAAGTTTATGTTGTGTGTCATCTTTCATTCATTTTCAAAAATTTTCCAATCTTCTTCAAATAACTCAGAATTCTCTTTAATGTGTCATATATTGCTTAACTTAAACAAGATGTTGCATTCTCGGTAATAAGTTATCTAGTCATGTAGATGCATTGCTCTATTTGTCCACACTGAGTCATAGATTTGTAAAGCACAGACACGGACTTTTCAGTCCAACTCATCCATACTGAAGTTATCTTAAACTGATTTAGTACCATATGCCAGCATTTCACTCATATCTGTCCGAACTCTTCATAATCATTCACCCATCCAGATGCCTTTTAAATGTTGAACTTCTGCCCACTAGTTCATTCCATATAGGCACCAGCCTCAATGTGAAAAGGTTACTCCTCAGGTCCCTTTTAAATCTTACCCCTCTTAACTTAAACCTATGCCCTTTAGTTTTGGACTCCCTACCCTGGGAAAGACCTTGATTATTCACTCTATCCATGCCCCTCACGATGTTATAAACCTTGAAGTTCACCCCCTCAGCCTCCAGCACTAAAGAAAACAAATACCCCAGCCTCTTCTTAGAGCTCAAATCCTCCAATCCTAACAACATTCTTGTAAATCACCTAATAGACTCAATATTTATTTCGTCAGCAATACACCAAATTATAATATTTGATCATTTCTCATGGCCATTTGCAGGATCTGGCTATATACAAATCAGCTGCTGTCTTTGCTGACATAATGAAAAGAACTGGGCAGCCTTGAAGAACTTAGAGGGTTCAGAGTGTGCTCCACAAGTACAAGCCCTTTCTAGTATGAGTTAAGTCCAGATAATCCAGTTACAAGGGCCTGCATGAGGTAATCTATCTTCACGGTCACAGAATAAATCAAACTGGCTTTGGGCATTTTTCAGCTGATGTGGGCTTCTCTGGCTGTACTAGTATTTACTGCCCATCCTTAAATGCACTTGAAAAGGAGGTGGTTTCTTGAACTGCATCCGTTCATTTGGTGTGGAGTCAGAGTATTGTTAAGGAGGAAATTCAAAGATTCTGATCCAGCAGCAATATATTTCCAATGCAGAATGGTGAATGACTGGAGAGGCACATGCACATAGTGGTTCCTTATGTATCTGCTGCCCTTGTCCTTCTGGATAATAGTGCTTTTAGGTTTGTAAGGAGGTTTGGTGAATTTTGACATTGCATCTTATAGATGGCACACACTATTGCTACAGTGGAGATGCAGTACTATACAAATAGGCTGCTTTGTCCTGGATGCAGCTGTCTGTCATTGGAAATACACTGATCCAAGCAAGTGGAGAGTATTTTTCTGACCTGGCACTTGTAGATGGCACACAGGTTTTGCTGAGTCAGATATGTCATATATTGTAACAGTCTTTATGTGACACCAGACAAATAGCAATGCAGTTGACTCTCAACTGTCCTCTGATGTGCATTAGCAAACCATGCAGAGGCATCAATCATTATGAAGTCTTAACAAGGAAACAAAACTGGACAAATCACTTAGTATTGACCCAAGCACTAGAGCTGAATGGCACAAACAGCTCTGTTGACCCTGCAAATTCCACACTACTAATATCTTGGAACTACTGCCAAAATTGGGAGAGCTGTCTCTGACGAGTCAAGCAGCAGCTTCACACAATCACAAATTCAGAATCACACCGTACAACATCACCACCCCTGGATATGTCCTGCCCCACTAGCGGAGGTGGCAGCATAGTAGTATTCAGTAGAGAAAGAATTACCAGATCCCATGGTTTCAGGTTAAGCTTGGGTAAGGAAAGGTCCTGATTACCACATACCATACTCCCTCAGTTGATGAATCAGCATTCCTCCATGTTGAACAATACCTAGAGGAAGCACTGAAAATGGCAAGAGCGCAAACTGTACTCTAAGTGGAGGATTTCAATGCAACACTACTGATTAAGCTGGTTGGGTCCAAAAGGACAATTAGACTCAGTCTACAGCAAGTGAAGGAACCAACAAGGTAGAAAACATACGAGTAAAAAATGAGGTCTGCAGATGCTGGAGATCACAGCTGCAAATGTGTTGCTGGTCAAAGCACAGCAGGCCAGGCAGCATCTCAGGAATAGAGAATTCGACGTATCGAGCATAAGCCCTTCATCAGGAATGGTAACATACTTGACCTCATCCTTACCAATCTGCTGGTTGCAGATGAGTCTGTCCATAACAGTATCAGAAAGAGTGACCACCTTGTAGAGCTAAATCTTGCTGTCACAGTAAGAATACCTTCCACTGCTTTATGTGGCAGTATCATTGTGCTAAAAGGGACAGACCTTGAACAGATCTGGCAACTCAAGACTGGGCATCCATGATATATTGGCTATCAATAGCAGAATTGTACACCTGCACCATTTTCAACCTCATGGCCCAGTAGATCTTACTATCAAGCCTGAGAATTAACCCTGGTTCAACACAGTGTATAAGGGCATGCCAGGAGCATATGAAAAATTTGGTGTTAACTGGTGAAACTACCAAATGGGCTACTCACATGCTAAACAACATAAGCAGACAGTTGCAGTTGTTGGAGTTCAGTCATCTCAGCGTAAGGGCATCTCAGTACGAGTTCTTCAAGACGGTGTCCTAGGCCCAGCCATTTCAGCTGCTTCCATGACCTACCTTCCACCATCAGGTCAGAAGTAGGGATATTTACTGATGATTGCACAATATTCAGCACCATTTGTAACTTCTCAAATAATGAAGCAGTCTATGTTCACATGCAACAAGACCTGGACAAGGGGCAAGTCATATTTCCACTACCCACATGCCAGGCAATGACCATCTCCAGTAAGATACAATCTAACCATTGCCTCTTGACAATAACGGTGTTATCATCACTGAATTTAGCACTAACAACATCCTGAGGATTAGCATTGGCCAGAAACTCAACTGAACTCACCATATAAATAGTATCTAAAACAGCAAGTCAGAGGCTAGGCAAGAAACTCACTACCTAATTCCACAAAGTCTATCCAGTGATTACAAGGCACAAGTCAGGAGTATGATGAAATGCACTCTACATACCTGGATGAGTGCAGCTCTAATAACATTCAAGAAATCATCCAGGACAGAGCAACCCACTTGTTTGTCCCACATCCACTCACTCCACCACCAACACTCAGTAACAGCAGTGCGTTCCATTTATAAAGATAAACCACAGAAATTCACTAAAGGTCCTCAGGCAGTAGCTTCCAAACCCATGACCATAGAGTCATAGAGATGTACAGCATGGAAACAGATCCTTTGGTCCAACCTGTCCATGCCAACCAGATATCCCAACCCAATCTCGTCCCACCTACCAGCACTTGGCCCATATCCGGCTATACCCTTCCTATCCGGCTATACCCTTCCTATCCATATACCCAGGCAAATGCCTCTTAAATGTTGCAACTGTACCAGCCTCCACCACATCCTCTGGCAGCTCATTCCATACACGTACCATCCTCTCCGTGAAAAAGTTGCCCCTTAGGTCTCTTTTATATATCTTTCCCCTCTCACCCTAAACCTATGCCCTCTAGTTCTGGACTCCCCAACCCCAGGGAAAAGACTTTGCCTATTCATCCCATCCATGCCCCTCATAATTTTGGAAACCTCTATAAAGTCACCCCTCAGCCTCCGACGCTCCAGGGAAAACAGCCCCAGCCTGTTCTCCCTGTAGCTCAAATCCTCCAACCCTGGCAACATTTCGAAGAACAACAGCAGAAGATATATGGTTCGATTAATAGTTGATCAGTTATGTCGGCTACCCATCCAAAAAAAAAGATTTGTTAGTTTGAGGTCCAGAGACTTTTTTTAAAGATGCATCAACTGGAACATTTAAAGTGATTGAACTGGTCATTTTCTTTCATATTTTAATGCACTTGTGTTCAAGATTTAGAGATCCCAAAGTATTGGGAGGTTATGAAGCTTTCCAAAAATGAAAGGCTGTACACAGCATTTTAAGATGACTGCCAAGGTCTTGCAACTGAAGTTGGGAGAGATTTTGTGGTCAGCACAGGCCACTGTTGTAGTTGCATCTAATGGATGAGGTTGCACAGGTAACTTACACGTTCAAGCTCAGGTCAGTAGGTACAGAAGGATGCTGGAATCAGTCAGGCTCTCATGACTGTGTTCAAGGAAGCTTGTTTGGTTCCCACAGGGACCCTGTCTATTAATCAAAGACTACTCAAAAAGGAGGCCCTCCCATGGAACCAATGAAGAATGACCTTTTAGCATCACAATACAGCAGGACAACACTAATTCCTGGGAGATGCCATTATAAGTAGAAAAAGGCTCCATAATTGGCGAGAAATAGCTGAATTGGGCCAATGACACCTTTCCCATTTCTGGCAAGATTGTACAACAGGAATTTATTAAGTAGGTACAGTCAAAGTGAGAATTTATTGCTTTATATTTCTTGTATTTTTTCATTAATAATAATAATAGAAATAACATGATAGCTTCTGATGCTAAGAATTCTAGGCTTTTTCAGTTATATCCAAATGTTCAAAAACCTTTATACTGACCGAATATCATTTTTGAGCTTAATTCCTAAGACTAGCTCTAAGCATGCTTGTGGACAAGAACTTGAGCAGTAATTCAGATATTTGTTAACTAGGTTTTGGTTAGTAAATCATTTTCTCATGGCAGCACATTTTCTGAAAGACAACACTGAGCATGAAAACTTAAAACAATGAAATACCTGAAATTTGAATTAAAGATAGTTGCAAAAATCTCACTACTACCTCCCATTGCTGCTAGATAGCTGTTGCCATCAGTACTAAGGTCGGCACATAAACTCGACGAACATTGCTGGAAATATGGCGTGAGTAGGATGGCATTTGGGCGGCACAGTGGTTAGCACTGCTGCCTCACAGCGTCAGGGACCTGGGTTCAATTCCCGCCTCAGGCGACTGACTGTGTGGAGTTTGCACGTTCTCCCCGTGTCTGCGTGGGTTTCCTCCGGGTGCTCCGGTTTCCTCCCACAGTCCAAAGATGTGTGGGTCAGGTGAATTGGCCATGCTAAATTGCCCGTAGTATTAGGTAAGGGGTATATGTAGGGGATGGGTGGGTTGCGCTTCGGCGGGTCGGTGTGGACTTGTTGGGCCGAAGGGCCTGTTTCCACACTGTAAGTAATCTAATCTAAAGTCGCTCAAAGTCACTTGTCGTCTAGCATTAATAGGCTTGCATTCCTACTGTGAACTTACTCAATCTTGATTGTACAATTTCCAGCACAACTTGCTATTAAAAGCTTAACCTTATAGTAAATGTATAGCATGTCTATGTCAGGTCCTGGATTGAGTGTTTTTATTTGCTGTCTACTCGGATTTATTTCTCCTAACAAAACAACAATAGAATATAGTACAGTCACCACATGAAGTGAGTGTAATGATATCATTCAACGTATCAACAAAAGCACTATGCAAAAAAAGGTAACAAGATCAGTCCATGGCACTGGTTAGTCGTCTTCCTTTGTATTAACAAAACCAGTAAAGTTGTTTATAACTGTACGCAATTCAGTATAAACAACGAACATATGGCCTGAGAGCAATTCTCATTGGAAATAATGTAAATAGTTGTGCAGTTGGGATGAACTTGCGACATTAGGAATTTATTATGGCTTTAGTAGAAACATAGGAAAAGAGAATTGATGGTTATAGGGTGTAGATAGGAAAGTAGAACTGAGACCACAATCAGATGAGGCATGTTCTTATTGAATGGTAGAACTGACGGAAAGGGTCGGAAAGGGTTAAATGACCAACTTCTGTTCCTGTATGCTTATGGTCTAAAGAGTAGCTGAGGTTAAGACTAGATGCTTAAAATAAAACCTACACTATTTTGAAAGTGATGCAAAATTAACACAACAAAATGCCTCCCGAAAGATGGATTTAGAATACCAACTGTGGAAAAGATAAATGTACATTTGTAAATGACATTAAAAAAAGGACTACTAATCAACAAAGCTTTATAGTCAGCTTGAACTCGTAGAGCAGTGAACACGTTATGCTCCTTCTGGCTTTTCCTCCTTTGGATGGCATTAGACTGACCTTTGTGTAGATTAACCAAACATGGAATGGTTTATTATAGTCAGCAAAAGTGAACATTTTTACATTTTTAGACTATATATTCAACAAAACTATCAATATCCCTGGTCCTGCTAAGTATCTTAAAAAAATCAGTTCAATGGGAAATACTTTGCTGAACCCAAGACACGGCAATGTGATCCTTAATATTACTCAATGTACTCTAACATTGAATACAAAACCCTGTTTATAAATCAAACTAAATGCATTTAAGTAGCAAATTCTATAAAAGATCACGTGTAAAGACAATAGTTTTACATGAGTAGAAGTGTGACTAAATCAGTTACTGACTGCTTTAAATCAGTACTGCCTGAAGTTGCCAATGCTGCTTAATCAGAGGCATTTATTGCAGAAGAAAATCCCAATGCTCTGGCATTAAAAAGGATAAATAAAATTGCAGTTGCGTTTGAGCTATTTAACGAGAAAACTGCCTCTTGTCTTGTTTACTTCTGCCAACTTGCTTGAAGATCTTTGCTTTATGGACATTTTTGGCCTTCTGGTACCCAAATCCACCTCCACCACCTCTCTTCTTCAGTTTCGTCCCTCTGCATGCATTTACATCTAGAGAATTCTGGTTAAGGAAAACTACGTCAGGAAGAAAAAGTTCAAATTATAGCTGAAATGATTAGGAAGAAATACACTGAGTACCATTTGCAAACTAATAACAATATTCAGACATGAAACACCTTTAAACATGTCTAACAAAAATTAAAGTTAAATAGGCTGGAGAGACATGGTTTAACTTACATTTGACATGTTATTATCTCCCTTGTCCTTTTTCAGAACAATGGCCAGATCATCTCTCAAACAGTCATTTTCTTTATTGTTCCAATCATTAAAATATAAACTGCATGAATGTGAAAAAATATACATTTTTATAGTTTAGAAATTCTGAGACGGGATCTAAAGAATTATTAAAAAATAGCCATAAGAATAAGACAAGAGCAGAATATACATAAGATAAAGATTTGGTTTGAGCGGCTTAATGTTTTTGGACAAGGAGGCAAAATGGCTACATACTCCATTCCTTCCAGCCGACAAGCAGCTTCGCTTAAATGTATATTTATATCAATTAATCCCACTAGGAGTAGCGGAAGTGAATATTGTGGACACACTTAAAAGGAAGCCACATTTGGATTGGCCAAAAGGAATAGGGTATTATAATAGGGCTAGACATCCAGGCAAAGAAAGAAACCTTATGCGGAGCATAAATGCCAACAGAATCCTGTACACAACCTTTTTCTGTACTATAGTAATTATGTAACTCTATGAATTGCTGGTAAGAATAGGCTTGATTCACTAACAAATACCCCAAGCCCAAGACTACAAACAGTAAAATAACTATTGGAGAACAAGTGGGGCAGAGCAGGAAGAGGATACAAATTTAGAGTTACGTAACATCAACAACTAAATGGATGATTAAAAAAAAAACATTATGGTCACGATAAACATTTAAGTTCCTTGCCGATTAGAAATTCTGTTTTAACCGTTCTTGGGCAACATTTAAGTACAAAATGCGCTACAGTATTTAAGAGCTTGCCATTTTGGAACAGTATTCCAATTTACTTTGCATTATTTGAAAGGAAAATCAACCATCTAATTAAATTAAACCATCTAATTCAATTTAAAAGAAATGACAACTTTGGGACAAACTGAATTAGATACCAACATTCATTAGAATCTCAAAGCACCCCTTCACTTTATGCTTGTTATCAAAATTAGATTTCAAACCACAAGAACCACCCACAATGGCACCTTAATCATTTTCTGATACATTCGTACACACACAAATCTGCTTTCAAATATAATGCTTTCACTTGAAATGGCTTCCATCTATATTGCTTAAATCAAGATGGTCAAAGAAATGATTAGAAAAAAAAAGCAATTTATTTTGAAGGCTGACAATATGATTATATATAACCTACTTCAATCTAGAAATAAATAAAGGAAAACACTTTTAAAAGGATACTAAGATCAACAAATGGTGGCACTTTGAAGCCAAATGAAAGAGCTACTTTGGGCAGATCCAGGGTGCTGACACTGTATATGTCTTTGAGAGAATGAGAAGCATAGGCACGGATGTAAGACTTGTACGCTTCCTGTGCTGATTTGTGCAAGTAATAATTTTGTTCAATTAACTTTTCAAGCTGAAATAAGAACAAAAACATATTTAGATTGAAGCTAATGTAAAAGGAAAGACAATCACCAGGAATCTGAGATCCACTACTGTAATACCTGATTTCAGGTTTACAAATTGAAGTGATCATGATTCATTATATAACTTTTGGAAAGACACTTCTAACATAGATGTAACCAGAGGGGCGGGGAGGACAGTGAAAAACACTGAGCGCAAACTTTTCTCATCATTCGATTTCTGTTTAACTGAAAGGATGATAAAGTGAACATAAAATGATTGTCCCCATGTTTAATGCGTACAGATGAGAATGAATAGTGGACACGATTGCTGCTTGATGTTCAGTGGCCAGAGTGAACACAAGATAAATCCATTTGCAGTATTAAACAGAAATTAAAATATGCCTTGGAGAGAAAACAAGTTTTATTCAAGTAAACACAGTGATCGAGTATTCTACTTTGCGGTATGGTTCTATAAAAGATGATTATGCCCCACAGAGCTTTAAATAAGAGCAATTGAACTTTGCAGCATATGGGGAAACTAATGTTGTTAGGTAATGTTGTTAACATATTTAAACACTGTAGTTTACAAGCAGCTGAAGATGGCTGCTGATCAATTACATGTCACAATGTTCGATTTCTATTATATATTTTTCTCATCCACATAGTTCCTGAGGCACACCTGCAGTCAGATCCCACTAAATACCATTCTGTAGCCAGCTGCCGAAGCTGACGCAGCAGTTATTTGATAACTATTCCTCACCAGAAACTCTCTTGTATATGACTGCAAGTTGTTGCTTCAGTACTTGCCACAAAGACAATATACATCCCAGAAAGGATTCCTGAACAAATTATATTTTCAAAAGTACACAATTATTCCAGAAATGATGTCATTCATATTTGCCTCTAGAGCTATTGCATTGAAATGCAAGGATTGCCAACCACTCATGCGACTAAATCATTCCCAAATTCACTGTTGCACTGAGGTTTTCCTTTTGAAACATCTTTTTCTGACTCAGCACTAGCTTTTACTATCAGGGGATTTTAAACAAATCCAATTCAAGGCCTAAAATATAAATTTCATCACTTTGCACGGTAGCTTCATTGTATGCATGGAATTGGCAAGTTCCCAGAGAAACCCGCGAACCTCATTTTTGAATCCAAAGATTTGTTCTGAAAAATACTTTAAATCACTTATAATATAGACATGCAATTTTACCTGAACTTGTATATTTGCAATCTTGCTCCAAGAAAACTCAAATTCATTCAATGGTACCTATCAAAATAAAATTTAGCATTGACATTAATAAGACTTCAAATAAAGTGAAAACTTCAATCATTTCCAATTCAATCAGGCTCAAGTGATTGCAAACGCCTGTGTCTGTCCAGGAGATATGCTATATATTGTGCCAGCAAATCAGAAGATAACTCAAAATATGCAATGTTTGTGAAGGTTTGTAGCTCAGGTTGAGGTTTACGGTGTAGGTTTGCTCACTGAGCTATAGGTTTGATATCCAGATGTTTCATTACCTGGCTAGGTAACATTATCAGTGGCGACCTCCAAGTGAAGCGAAGCTGTTGTCTCCTGTTTTCTATTTATAGGTTTGTCCTGGATGGGGTTTCTGGGGTTTGTGGTGATGTCATTTCCTGTTCATTTTCTGAGGGGTTGAGAAATGGTATCTAGATCTGTGCATTTATTGATGGCGTTGTGGTTGGAGTGCCAGACCCCTAGGAATTCTCTGGCATATCTTTGCTTAGCCTGTCCCAGGATAGATGCGTTGTCCCAGTCAAAATAGTAGTTTTTTTTTCATCCGTGTATAGGGCTACGAGGGAGAGAGGGTCGTGTCTTTTTGTGGCTAGCTGGTGTTCGTGTATTCTGGTGGCTAATTTTCTTCCTGTTTGTCCTACGTAATGTTGTGGCAGTCCTTGCATGGAATTTTGTAGATGACGTTGGTTTTGTCCATGGGTTGTATTGAGTCATTTAGGTTTGTGAGTTTTGGTTTGAGAGTGTTGGTGGGTTTGTGTGCTACTAGGATTCCGAGGGGGTCTTAGTAGTCTGGCTGTCATTTTTGAGACTTCTTTGATGTATGGTAAGGTGGTTAGGGTTTCTGGCGGTGTTTCATCTGCTTGTCGTGGTTAGTTCCTGAGGAACCTGCGGACTGTATTTTTTGAGTATCCGCTCTTCTTGAATATGTTGTATAGGCGGTTCTGCTGTTTTCTGAAGTTTGTCTGCGTTGCAGTGTGTGGTGGCTCGTTGGAATAGTGTTCTGATACAGCTTCATTTGTGTGTGTTGGGATGGTTGCTGGTAAGTATTTAGTCAGTGTTTGTCGGTTTTCTGTATATGCAGGTTTGTAGTTCTCCATTGTCCTTTCTTTCAACTGTGACGTCTAGGAATGTGAGTTTGTTGTTGATTTCTTCCTCCTTGGTGAACTTTATGCCTGTAGAGGGTGTTGTTGATAATGTTAAATGTCTCTATCTTGTTTCGTTTTGTGATGACAAAGGTGTCATCTAAGTAGCAGACCCAGATTTTTGGTTTGATGATTGGCTGTTTGTTCTAGTCTTTGCATTACCGTTTCTGCTATGAATCCTGATAGCGGAGATCCCATGGGTGTACCGTTGGTTTGTTTGTAGATTATGTTGTTGAAGGTGAAGTGGGTGGTGAAGAACAGGTCCACTAGCTTCATGATTCTTTTGTTGATAATGTGATTGATGGTGGTTGGGATGTGTGTGATGATCTCTTCTAAAAGTGTGGCGAGTGTTTCCTTTGCCGGGTTGATGTTGATGGAGGTGAACAGTGCTGTTACGTCGAATGAGATCATTGTTTCATCTTCCTCTATTTGGTGTTTTTGATGATTTTTAGGAATTCCTGGGTGGAGTGGATGGAGTGCTGTGACTCTTCTACTAGGTATTTCAGTCTTGCGTGTAGTTCTTTGGCCAGTCTGTAAGTTGGTGTTCCAAAAATCCATAAACCAGGAGCTTCCCTCAGACCCATAGTCTCACTAACCGGAGACTTTTAAAAGAGATCATCATACACACACCAACCACCATCAATCACATTACCAATGAAAACATCATGAAGCTAATGGACCTGTGCCTCACCACCCACTTCGCCTTCAATAACATAATCTACAAACGAACCAATGGCACACCCATGGGATCTCAGCTATCAGGATTCATAGCAGAAGCGGTAATGCAAAGACTAGAACAAACAGCTCTACCGACCATCAAACCAAAAATCTGGGTCTGCTACGTAGATGACACCCTTGTCATCACAAAACGAAACAAGATGGAAGAGATATTTATCATCAACACCACCATCACAGGCATAAAGTTCACCAAAGAGGAAGAAACCGACAAGAAACTTGCATTCCTGGACTTCACAATCAAAAGAAAGGACAACGGAGAACTACAGAAAACTGACAAACACTGACCAAATACTTAACTACACCAGCAACCATCCCAACACACACAAACGAAGCTGTATCAGAACACTATTCCAACGAGCCACCGCACACTGCAGCACAGACGAACTTCAGAAAACAGAGGAAAACCACCTATACAACATATTCAAGAAGAACGGATAATCAAAAAATACAGTCCACAGATTCCTCAGGAATAAACCACGACAAGCAGACCAAACACAGCCAGAAACCCTAACCACCTTACCATACATCAAAAAAGTCTCAGAAATGACAGCCAGACTACTAAGACCCCTCGGAATCCTAGTAGCACACAAACCCACCAACACTCTCAAACAAAAACTAACAAACGTAAAAGACCCAATACAACCCATGGACAAAACCAATGTCATCTACAAAATTCCATGCAAGGACTGCCACAAACACTACATAGGACAAATAGGAAGAAAGTTAGCCACCAGAATACACGAACACCAGCTAGCCACAAAAAGACACAACCCTCTCTCCCTCGTAGCCCTACACACGGATGAAAAAAAAACTACCATTTCGACTGGGACAACACATCTATTCTGGGACAGGTTAAGCAAAGACATGCCAGAGAATTCCTAGGGGCCTGGCACTCCAACCACAATGCCATAAACAAACACACAGATCTAGATACCATTTCTCAACCCCTCAGAAAACGAACAGGAAATGACATCACCACAAACCTCAGGAACCCTATCCTGGACAAACCTATAAATAGAAAACAGGAGACAACAGCTTCGCTTCACTTGAAGGTCGCCACTGATGATGTTACCTAGCCAGGTAATGAAACGTCTGGATATCAAACCTACAGCTCAGCGAGCAAACCTACACCCTAAACTCAAAATATCTACAACATATGCATTATGATGAGTCTATAGTTAATCTCCACATTAAAACTGGAAGTAAACTTCAATCATTATTGGTTGCTTCGTGCTTTGCAATGCCAGGAGTGTATAAACTTTCCTTCTATTACAAAGCCAATTAGTTTTAGACAAATCTCCAACAACAATTATTAATGCAAAACTATAAAAATTTTCAAGTTTCTATGAATGCAACTGTTCCCACAATTTACTTTATCACAATCAAACCAGAGACAACAACGAGCAAAATGAAACTGGAGATTACAAGTTTAGGGAACTTGTATTCGAGTCAAAGTCAGAGTTTAAATTTTTCCTTAAGAGATAATGCAATTCCATCTGTGACTGGCTCATTAAGGAGCAGTTTGACACTATCATGAAAGAATTTAGAAATTATCCATTATGAGCAGAGAATTCTTTAATTGTATTCATTTTTAATAAAAAAATTCCAAAACCAAAGCAAAAATTAGGAATTACCCAATTCACATCAACATTTTTAAATAGTTAACTGAACTTTGAAATAATTTTCAATGCCTGTGAAAAAATAATTACCCTGGCCTGTTTGAGATAACGAAGGAAACCCAGTTCTTCCATTCTCAGAATAAGTAATGCATTCCCTTGTGCATTAATTCCTCTTGCAGTCCTGCCCACACGGTGGATATATTCCTGGTAGGATAATGAAAAGACGGTACATAATGACCTTACATTCCATTTTGATAGAAGTACAGCATAAATACTTTCAAGGGCTTGCAATGAATACTGTTTGATAGATAATTTGGAAATAAATGATCACCAAGTTATTGAATTCTCATTAAAACTAGTTCACTAATCTCTAATTGGGAAATTCAAAAGGCTACACCTAGCTTAAATGTCATTCCAATGCCTTGTAAATTCGTAACTCTGTTGAAAGTTAAGCATGTTGCCTTTAAGAAATCAGGCCACTTCCATGGCAAACAAGATATCCTACACGAAATGTTAATTGAAACATCCAGATCCACTTAAGTGTATTTTACACTAGAAGCAAATCAATGGGCTTAAATCTGTTTGATCTATGAATACACTGGAGAGAAAACTGGTAACAAACTTCAGAATTAGTACTTTTACATTTAATGCTCACTTTAAAATGATATAATACCTTTGGATCATCTGGGGGATCATACTGTACAATCCAGTCTACTTCAGGAATATCCAGCCCTCTGGCAGCGACATCTGTACACAGCAGTATTCCACCAGCTGCATTACAGAACTGGAAGAAGGTGGATGTACGTTTTGTTTGCTTTTGCTTTCCCTTTGAACAAAGACAATTCAGAGAAAGGATTAAGGGAAGTGATTTGCATTTAGACATTACAAGTATTTGTAGATCAAATTGTACAATTCTTTTCTGTAATCATTAATATATATAATTTGAACCCATAATCCAGGCAGACACAGTGTTTTACAGAAACAGTACTTCAAAGCAGATGCAGCACTGTATTTCAGAAGAGAGAAGCCAAGATTTATTACTTCAAGCCAAAGCTTGGAAACAACACAGAAAGGTGATTATCTAAACAGCCTGAAAAGGAAGAGCAGCTTCAAAGTGAAAACCTGTATGGAGACAAGATGGACTGAGCTAATTATACTAGCAGTGGTAAAGGAGATCTTCAGGCCCAGAATTTGAAATGTGACATCAGGAATTAAAAATAGCATTGATGAGGCAGGAATATCTGATTGGCTATCTTCTTAGCCTTCATCCCACTCGGCAGCAGTGAACATTTGCTGATCTTACAGTGGCTGATCAATATGGAATGCACTTCAACACCTACCCACAAACAAGGAGGACAGTGGGCTCCTAGGATTAAGTGGTTCATGTGCTTCAGTCCCTATACATCCGACTGAGAACAGAGGGATTCTTATCAACGACGAAAAGATAGTTAGCGCTTGTAGAATACTTCACAACTGAAATGCAGTCATTGACGCAAATGCCCTTGACATTACACCACAGGATGCTAAATGCAACCAGCTGAATGCCACCTTAGCCTGAAGTGGAGAAGTCCACAGTTGAGAACCAACAAGGCCACCACCACAGATGGATCCCCAATGAAATACTAAAATACAGTGGTGAAGCACTCTTGGCAGGAATACATGACGTCATCTCCCTCATCTGAGTTTGCCTGGGAATATCTGAGACACTATCACTGTGATCATCTTAAGAAAGGAGGTGATTACAGTGTAAAAATTGCAAGTTGCTTCCTCCGTGTGGCTAAAACCTGCGCCCAGATTCACAGTGTGGATTCCAGCTATTAGTCACAGTGGACATGATCTTTACAGCAAACATGCAGCAGCTATCTTGATACATCGCCTTTTTGGATTGCACGAAGGCCTTGACTCTGCCAAGTGGGAGGGATTACAGAGCATCCTTAATTTGGCTGACTGGAGAAACTGTTGCTATCTTCTGCTTGCTGTATGACATGCAATCCATGATTTTCACCAACTGATCCATTATAGATCAAACACTATTGCAAACTGGGGTAAAACAAAGCTGGATCATCACATCAGGGGGTGGCATGGCAGCTCAGTGGTTAGCACTGTTGCCTCACAGCGGCAGGGACCCAGGTTCAATTCCTGTCTTGGGTGACTGTCTGTGTGGAGTTTGCACATTCTCCCAGTGTCTGTATGGGTTTCCTCTGGGTGCTCCGGTTTCCTCCCACAATCCAAAGATGTGTAAATTAGATGAACTGATCATGCTAAATTGCCCATAGTCAGGGATAAATATGGGGAATTGGTCACGATACATTACTCTTTGGAGAGTCGGTATGAACTTGTTGGGCTGAAGGGCCTGTTTCCACACAGTCAGCAATTTAATCTAATCAACAGTTTTTTATCTTTCTCACCACAACGTTTGCCCATAATCCATTAATTGTCCCACTAGACAACTAGAAAACTGTTCAACTGACATCTCCTTCAGACCAGGGCCAAGGTCAGCACTCGTAAGTACACACATTCAGGTACCAAGCTTTAAATACCATCAATGCCTTCACTCAGGCAAATGAGATAATGGGCTCAAGCTAAATATGTGAAAGACAAGGGTCCTCTTCCAGCTTATTCCCTCCATGCAACAATATGCTCTACTATAAAGATTAAAATCCTTAGCAAGCCAATGTACATCGTAGATCAGTTTTCACACATCAAGAACCTCCGTTCAGCGAGGGGAGACAGGGACAGTAAAACCTGACATTGCTGCTCAGGAAGGCATCAGCCATCTGAGAAATAAGTGTTTCATGACAAAAACCTCAAGACCTGGCAGTAATGTCAAGTTGTTACATGCCGTCCTTGTAGATATGGACAATGTACCACAGAGACTTCAAAACCCCAGAAAAATGTCACCAGCCATGTATCCACAAATTCCTTCAAATACAATTGCAGAATTGGTGCTTTACTATCTGTGCCTTCTCTCAGGCCAACATTCCAGTATCAAGGTACTGGTTATAGGTCAGTTGGCTGTGTAGTGTAGGCCACAGCAGTACCCTTGCCAATAGACTTTCCCAAAACAAGCTCTCTAACATGAGCTTCTATACAGCAGTAGTTAACAGGAGGGCAAAGTAATGCATTAAGGATGTTTTCAAAACCTTTTTCAAAGAATTGCAACATCTACATGAATCAATGGGAATTTCTTTTCCAAGCCAACACAATTTTGAAAAAAACATTGCAAAAGTATTGACATTTTCAGCATCTCTGACAGGCCCAAATGGAGACTAGGCAAAAAACAGCAGACACAGCATGTAAAAACTTAAACATACCACTTTGAAAACTATCTTCAACATTTGTGCAAGGGAGCTCCTATTGGCCTGGCTGACAATTAGATTTTGCAAGAAACCTGGGGCATATTATCGATATGGAATTCATTTCACAAGTGAGGGCTATTGCAGGGAAAAAGTGCACCCTTTACTCTCACCAATCACTCACTCCAGACTCCTGCTACAACATTACCCAATTGCTATTTAAAACCCAGTAACTCCTTATCAGGAACACAACAGAGAATAATAAACTGTCACCTTCCAGCATCATTCACACGTCTCAAGATGCAAATTTGGAAATGGTCTTCTGCACACCAACATTTATATCATTAATACATATCAGGAAATGTAAAGGTTCAAAACTGATTGGTTTCAAGAGGAAAATATCAATCAAAATCCTGTACCCAACAGTACAATCAATTAATAGATAGCTCAAGAACATAACCATGTTTAATTATACTCAGCTACAAATTAATCAAAACTACCAAGAGAGAATTTAAATTATTCAATTTCCACATCAGGTTATTCAATTCAAAATGCAATCATGTTCTATGCTATGCATACAGTTGAATAATCCAATCTGGTGTTTCAGCCTGTTTGTTTGTTTAGTTGCACAGAATAAAAGGAACCTCCAGGCCAGTGCCTCCTCTGCAATAAATTATTTAATCCTAGTGGCAGCATGAGCATTATCACAAGTATCTTTAAATGCCTATGGAGGAGAGAGAGAGGAGAAAATTGGCTAGTGTCCACTCTTGATCACCATTTGATAACTATGCTACCACTGTAGCTAGGCAGACCAGATTCAAGCTCATTGACATTTCTCTCATGGTTTTGAATAATCTGCCCTACACTCATCACCTTGGTTCAAATGTGAATGATGACCAGTTGGACTGGATACCAGCAACAAATAGGATATGCATGGAACCATATCCCAGTAGAAATGAAGGGCAGAAAAGATTGACAAGCTTTTCCTTTTTACTCACATGAATCGCCAGAACAGGTAGATCAATGTAGTTGAAAAGCTCATAGTGATACTTCACAGACAAGCATGTAGAGAAAAAAACCATGATTTTCTTCTTGCGATTCTTCTTTAGAAAAGTGAAGAGTAAGAGGAATCTTTTCTCAGAGGGGCAAACTACATAACCCTAAGGATAAAGATAAATTAGTCAGTATGTAGTAAAATATTGCATTTGAATTGCACATGCATTTACAACTAAAACACAGGAAAATATTTGTCCCACAGCACAGGTTTGTGCGTTCTGTGGATAATGCACCATACTTTTAAAAATTTCACTTTTAAAAACAGTAATAACTCTGATCTGTTGTAACTGACTCAACACATAAACAAACTTGAAACAGATTTTTGGAGATGATTATTAATTATGATCTAGTTACAATATCTAAAAGATCCAGTATTCTGCTCTTGAAATCCCTAATTCAATCTTCTCACAAGCTTATAATTGAAATAATAATAAGAGGTAGACATTATTCTTATCAACATATATATGTTAACTTCAAGTACTAATGAGGATTGAAAAAATAAATTAATGCAAAAATATATCGAAGTGATGTACATTGATTTTAGCAAGGTGTTTGATAAGGTTGTCTAAGATAGGCTCATTCAGCAAGTAAGGAAGCATGGGATACAAAGAAACCTGGCTGTCTGGAAACAGAATTGGCTGGCCATAGAAGACAGAGGGTGGTGGTTGACAGAAAGCATTCAACCTGGAGCTCAGTGGCCATTGGTGTTCCGCAGGGATCGGTTCTGGGACCTCTGCTCTATGTGATTTTTATAACTGACTTGGATGAGGAGGTGTACGGGTGGATTATTAAGTTTGCCAATGACATGAAGGTTGGTGAATGGTGTGGAGGGTTGTTATAGGTTGCAATGGGACATTGATAGGACACAGAAGTGGGCTGATAAGTGGGAGGTGGAGTTCAACCTGGAAATAAAGTGCGAAGTGATTCATTCTGGAAGGTCAAATTTGAATGCAGATAAACAGGGTTAAAGGTAGGATTCTTGGCAGTGCGAAGGAACAGAGGGATCTTGGGGTCCACGTCCACAGAGCCCTCAAAGTTGCCACCCAAGTTGATAGGTTTGTTAAGCTGGCGAATGGTGTGTTGGCTTTCATTAGCAGGAGGACTGATTTTAAGAGTTGTAAAGTTATGCTGCAGCTCTATAGAGCCCTGGTTAAACCACGCATGGAAAATTGTGTTCAGTTCTGGTCGCCTCATTACAGGAAAGGTGTGGAAGCTTTAAATAGGGGCCAGAGGAGAGTTACCAGCATGCTACCTGGTCTGGAGGGCATGTCTTACAAAGAAAGTTGAGAGAACTAAAAAATTGGTTGAGAGAAATTTAATCATTGAAGCGAAGAAGGGTGAGAGATGACTTGACAGAGGTGCACAAAATGAAGAGAGGCATAGATAGAGTGAATAGCCAGAGACTTTTTCTCAGGGCAGAAATGGTTATCACGAGGGGGCATAATTCTAAGGTGACTGGAGGAAGGTGTAGGGGAGATGTCAGAGGTTGTTTCTTTACACAGAGAGTGGTGACTGCATGGAATGCACTGCTACTTGTGGTGGTAGAGTCAGATAAATTAGCGACATTTAAGCGATTCTTCAATAGGCACATGGATGAAATTAAAACCAAGGGTATGTGGGTTAGATTGATCTTAGAGTAGGATAAAAGGGTGGCACAACATCAAGGTCTGAAGGGCCTGTACTGTGTGCTCTATGTTATGTTGTGGAGGTACTGGTGTTGGACTAGGGTGGACAAAGTTAAAAATCATACAAACACCAGATTATGGTCCAACAGGTTTATTTGGAAGTACAAGCATTCGGAGCTCTACTCCTTCGTCAGGTAGCACGTTGAGCAGGATCATAGGACACGGAATTTATAGCAAAAGAACATAGTGTTATACAACTGATGCGGTATATTGAACAAACCTTCAATCCATTAATACATTCCGGGATTTACATATTAATGAATAGAAACCTGCAACCAATTCTAAAAGATGAAAGACTTAACAGCAATCTAGGTTTGTTCTATATAGCGCATTAGTTGTATGACACTATGATCTTTTGCTATAAATTCTGTGTCCTATGATCCTACTCCACTATCTACCAGATGAAGGAGCAGTGCTCCAAAAGCTTGTACTTCCAAATAAACCTGTTGAACCATAACGTGGTGTTTTGTGATTTTTAACTCTGTTCTATGTTCTACGTTCAAACTGCCATAGCATTATTCTTGTACTTACTATGAATAGTCATTACTATGGATTAACTCTTGCTGCAGCTAGCTATTTGAAGATGAAAGTCATTCCATCAGTAAAACCAGAAAGCAACAGATATTTATTCAAAATTATTCCACCATATGGAACATTTGGAAAAGCATTCATTAACAATCAACCTGGATTTGTTAATTTGGGAAGGGTGTGGCTGACTGAACTCAATGATTGAACGTAGTGACAAGTAGAGCTACATACAATCGATACAAATTTTAGAAATTTTTTTGACAAAACAACACAGCATATGTCGGAAAATTAAAAGTTAATGGATCAAAGAGCATTTAAAATTGGCTCTCTGACACAAAGGCTCAATATGGAGTTTCCAGCTGTTTATAGTATTCAGCAGTGGTTTAGAAGTAAATGTAGGTGGCACGTATATGTTTAGGAAAGGTATGAAAATTGGTCATGTAGTTGACATTGAGGAAATGCAAACTACAGAAGGCCACTGGATTGGTCCAGTAGGGAGAAAAGTGATGTTTGGAACTCAATCTGAGAATATTTAATTTTTATTAATTTAAAGGATGTAGGCACTTATAGAAGAACCGTGATTATGTGAATGACACAGGCGGGGAGTATTTTGTTCGGATAATCGAATGCTGGATAACAGTTTAGCAAAGCATTGGGGACTTGTGATCTTGTCTGGATAAACCTTGGTGAGTGACTAATCTTTTGGAATTTTTTGAGGATGTAACTCTGAAGATGGACAAGAGAGATCCAGTGGATGTAGTGTACCTGGACTTCCAGAAAGCCTTTGATAAAGTTCCACATAGGAGGTTAGTGAGCAGAATTAGCGCATGGTATTGGGGGCAAAGTACTGACTTTGATTGAAAATTGGTTGGCTGACAGGAAACAGAGTAGTGAAAAACAGCTCCCTTTCGGAATGGCAGGTGGTACCATAGGGATCAGTGCTGGGACTGCAGCTTTTTACAACATATAGTAATGACATAGAAAATGGTATTAATAGTAATATTAGCAAATTTGCTGATGATACAAAGCTGGGTGGCAGGGTGAAATATGAGGAGGATGTTAGGAGATTACAGGGTGACCTGGACAGGTTAGGTGAGTGGACAGATGCATGGCAGATGGAGTTTAATGTGGATAAATGTATGGTTATCCACTTTGGTGGCAAGAACAGGAAGGCAGATTACTACCTAAATGGAGTCAAGTTAGGTAAAGGGGCAGTACAAAGAGATCTGGGTGTTCTTGTACACAAAGTCTATCTCTTAGGCATCTGTTGATAAAGTTGTGTGGGTATACAAGGTATTCGCCAAAAATGGATACCCGCGCAACTTTATCAACAGATGCCTAAGAGATAGACCACGGAACGAGGACATGCCACAACCAAAAGGACTAGCCACACTACCATACATCAGGAGCATTTCAGAACTGACAGCCAGACTACTGCGACCCCTAGGACTCATAACGGCACACAAACCAACAGCCACGCTCAGACAACTTACTAGAACAAAGGAGCCAATACCCAACATGAGCAAAACTAATGCAATTTATAAAATACCATGCAAGGACTGCACAAAACACTATATAGGACAAACAGGAAGACAGCTAACAATCCGCATACATGAACACCAACTAGCCACGAAACGACATGACCAGCTATCCCTAGTAGCCACACACTCAGACAACAAGCAACATGAATTCGACTGGGAAAACACTACCATCATAGGGCAAGCCAGACAGAGAACAGCCAGGGAATTCCTAGAGGCATGGCATTCATCCACAAATTCCATCAACAGACACATCGACCTGGACCCAATATACCAATCACTACAGCGGACAGCTGAAACTGACACCCGGAAGCGGCAAGGACAGACCACTATAAATGCCGGAAGGAATGTCAAAGAAGCGCTTCGCAGGAGGCTCCACAGCACTGATGATGTCTCCTAGCCAGGGGACGAAACGTTTGCAACAAAAACTTCCAGCTCGGCGAACAGAACCACTACAACAAGCACCCGAGCTACAAATCTTCGCACAAACTTTGTACAGGGCCTTGCTGAGACTGCACCTGGAATATTGTGTGCAGTTCTGGTCTCCAAATTTGAGGAAAAAGACATTCTGGCTATTTAGGGGGTGCAGCATAGGTTCACAAGGCCAATTCCTGGAATGGTGGGACTATCTTATGTTGAAAGATTGGAGCAACTGGGCTTGTATACCCTTGAGTTTAGAAGACTGAGAGGGGATCTGATTGAGACGTATAAGATTATTAAAGGATTGGACATTCTGGAGGCAGAAACATGTTTCTGCTGAAGAGTGAGCCCCGAAGCAGAGGACACAGCTTAAAAATAAGGGGTAGGCCATTTAGGACAGAGATGAGGAGAATCTTCTTCACCTAGAGAGTGGTGGGTGTGTGGAATACTCTGCCCCAGAAGGCAGCGGAGGCCCGGTTTCTGAATTTGTTTAAGAAAGAGTTGGATAGAGCTCTCAAGGATAGTGGAATCCAGGGTGATGGAAATAAGGCAGGAACAGGATACTGACTGAGGATGATCAGCCATGATCATAACGAATGGTGGTGCAGGCTCGAAGGGCAGAATGGCCTACTCCTGCACCTACTGTCTATTGTCTACAATCCGAAATTCAGATACTCAAATGTCGGAGAGCTGCAGTTCCTCTGTATTGTCCATCCCTAATTACCACAAAGGTAGTTTTGATCAATCATTTTGTTTAACCTTGCAAATCTTGGGGTGCAGGGACAACTAACGCTGAAAGGAATGGGGTTCCAGGATTTTGCCCAAATTTTTTTTTCCACAGTGAAAGAACAGTGATAAAGTTCTAAGTTAGGATGAGGAGTGGTTTGGAGGGATACTCGAGAGGTGGTATTCCCATGAAACTGCTGCCACTGTCTTTTTAAGTGCAGGGGTCACGGAAGGAGCTTTAAGAGAAAATCTTGGTGAGTTACGACAGTGCATTTTGTCTATGGTGCACACTGCTGCCACTGAGCAGCTGTGGTGAAGCCAGTGAATGTTGAAGGTAGTGACGGGGTGCCAATCAAGCAGACTGTTGTGAGTTAGTTGTTGTAATTGCCTCTGGTGTAGAATATTCCTTCAAACATCAGCAAAACTCCGCTCTGACCTTATGATAGAGGCAAGATGGTTGATGAAGCAGTTGAAGATGGTTAGGCCTACAATACAATCTGAGGAAGTATGATGCAATGCATTGAGTCGTCAAAAGAGGAAACAAAATATACAATAAATTGTGGAATTCTGGGAAATGTCTTCTGGATTTGGTTGGGACAGCGAGCATGATCAGGAAGGTTAAGCTTGAAACGTATAGAACATGAGTTAGAATGGAGCTAGGGTACCATTCACACTTCTGGTTACTGCATAACAGGAAAGATGTGGCCTGACCACCGAGGGTAGAAAGGCAAGCTGCAAGGATGTCACCTGGAATGGAAAGTTTTATCCACAACAAAGACTAGATAAGCTGGATTGCCTTCCTTTGAAACAAAGGGGAGACTCAATTGAGGTATAATAATGTATGAAGGGCCAAGATAGAATAGATTGTCAGACCTATAAGACCTATTTCTGTCAGTGGAGAAGTTTGGATACTTTTTTTTTCCCCTGCATGAATACAATGGGCCTAATGCTTTCCTACTATGCCATTAACTTTTCTATGATTCTATAACAAAACAGGGAACTAGCATTGTATTGAGTGAAATATCTGTAGTAAAACAACTTCACAAGTTGCATTCATCATTCAATTACTCCCCCTTTTCCTTACAAAAGGCACAATGCTGCCAAAGGGCAGAATTATCTTATTATAAACATGGCAAATGCACATTGTGACATTATAATCTAAAACACTTCGAAGTAATAGAAAAGTGCTGTAGAACGTTAAATTTTTAAAAGTCAGCTAAACAGCATTCTAGGATATACAATAAAGTTAAACACCATCACCTGATGAAGGAGCAGCACTCTGAAAGCTAGTGCTTCCAATTAAACCTGTTGGACTATAATCTGGTATTGTGTTGTGTTATTTTTAAACTTTCTACACCCCAGTCCAACACTGGCATCTTCAAATCAATACTTAGAAATAACATTCTTTTGACTTGCTGGGGTAACTGCAATTTGAACTTCCAGAATAGCAATAATTGAGGGCACGTAGATCTTATGAAAAGCTGCAATTCCCCTCTAAACTTGATAGTACTGTTGGGTTTGGCTAAGCCGCTTTAGTCACTCAGCAGACACATTAGCAGTGAAGTTGGTCATAATTGGGAAAGTAATGTGGTATTTCACAAGACTAGCTAAAATCCACGAGGGACAAGAAGCAACAAATGTTTGCAAGCCAGATGCTTCATTTCAATGTAGTTAATTAATGGGTCTGTGCTACAGGTATGTAATTAGTCATTTGAAAGTACAGATCTCTAGGACAGCTGAAAAATTACACTTTGTGAAAGCTTTTCATCTTATACTCATCAGGAGAATTGGCAAGGACACCAACATAAAGGGAAAACAACATTTACATTGTCAGAGAGAAGAATGATTGTTTAGCAAGCAGACTCTGATTGGCAGAGATGTCGCCATGGTGAATGCACCAGTTAGACTGACAGTCAACTACAGAGCATGGTCTAAATACTAAATTAGGCAAGTTGATTCTGTTTATTAAGACATTCTCCCAAGAAATAACCCATAGAACAACTCACTTATTTTGGCGAGTTGAAACAGGTGTAGTATGTACCTGTTGTTTCTATCTGCAAAGAACAGGACTCTGAAAACCACATACATTCATAGTTTTCAAATGTGGGAGAGTCTAGTACTAGTTTAAAATTGAGTCAACTCAAATTCAAAGCTGAGGTAAGGTAAAATGTTTTTCTCGAGGGTTGCTGGTCTTTAGGAATTCTCTATCTCACTAGAAGTGGAAGCTGGGTCAGTGAAGATATTCAAGATAGAATTAGACATGTTATTAATGATCAAGGGTACATGTAGTTAGGGTCACAATCAAGTCACCCATAATCTTATTGAATGGCAGAGCTGACTCAATAAACTGAATGACCCACAAGTGTGTCCCCACTTATGATTTTGTGGTTTAATCCAATATCTATGTAAGCACAGGTTGAATCTGTTACATTGACTGCACTTGCCAGGGAAAGTGCTAGTTGCTGCTTTTTTTTTACTTTGCTAATAAGTCAGGTGCAATGAGATCAGCATCCAGTATGAACAGCTTCTTGAACAGCAAGTCTGCATCTGTTCATAATACCACAAACTAATGTTAAATGGCAATGTGGATCATGGGCTAGAATATTTCTCATGATAAAATTGCTCTCCATTTTGAACTATTTTGATAAATAAATTACCAATGAGTCTTTGAAAACACTGCATATTGAACTGCTTGATATATTAAAATTATTCATAGTAAACTCTAACAAAGTTTACTGTGTGTCGGCTTGATCAGTAACAAGACAAAAATGCAAGCAAAAAAAAACCACTGAAGATTAGGTATTCATCTTACTTGCTCAAGGCCTTCTACAGTAGCAGTTTCTTTGTCATCATCAACACCAACATACAAAGGTTCTTTCTTCAGTGAGATTTTAGCTAAATCTTCCACTCTACGAGTTTGTGTTGCAGAGAAAAGCATTGTTTGTCGTCGCTCTGTAAAGATTATATACAAGCTATTAAGGATTAATTCATTTTTGTTTCAAAGACCTCCACTTAATTTATTTTTATCTCCCGAATTGCTAAATTGGCAAAAAAGGTATTTTACAATCAGTCAACAAACTAGAATATATCTCCTCGTATTAAATTATAAATGTTCCTGTCATCCCCTTTACCCTTCAGTCAAAGCAAAATGCTCAGAGACAGAGTATGCTTTTAACTCCACCTTTATGCTAGGCCCCGGAGGGAGAGAGAACAACCGCCCATGTGCACAGGGACACAGGTTCTCGGTCTTCTGTGACTGCAGTTTCTTATTTAATTATATAGTCATTTACAGGGAGCAGCATCCATATAAGGCAACATGTATATATTGAAATGGTGGCCATTACATTCAGCAGACATCAACAGTAAGATTAAACCACCTACTATTACACAATGAATATTCTTAACTTTAACTGGTTTCATACAATGAATACTTTTCACCTTGTTAACTGACCTTACATACTGAATGCTTCCAATATTATTAAATGACTCTACATAATAAATGCTTTTCCATCTTGTTAACCAATACCCTTGCTCCAGCACACCATTGTTAACTGCAAATACTTATCTGATCCAGGTCATGCTCAGCTGAACATAGTTTCACAAAACTCAACTTAACTCTGTCCCTTCCTGCTCGTACCCTTTACACATTCTCAGTCCAAGTTGAAAAATAATGAAGGTCAGAACCAAACAAACAATTTATGCAGTGCACCATAAACTAATAAACATCCAAAAGTATTTGATGTGGAGCGATTAGAGAAAACGTTCCTGCACTAATGCCCCTGTGTCACCCCATTTTTTTCCCTTTGTAAATAACGTTTGACCTCAGTGACAGCTTGCTTTGAAAGTTTGTGTAGCCTCTAATTTTGTAGATATTTTTAGACCATGTAGGCAAATAAAAGCAAATCTTAAAAATAGGAAATTGAAAATCTGCAAGCTGGGCAAGAGATGGAGATGCAGATGGAATCTTGTTTCTTTTAGGACTTATGCTGGAAAATATAAGTTGGGATGTCAGGCAAAAATAAGGGAAAACTTGTGTGAATATTTTCAGATTTTTACACTTTGCTCACATTCCACATCAAGTGTAGAAATAAGACAATTAATGAAATAGAACATATACTGAATATTCAGACAAGGTTTGATGAAACAGAAATAAAGCAAGAAATTGCTGGAAAAATTCAGCAGGTCTGGCAGCATCTGTGGACAGAAATCAGAGTTAATGTTTCAGATCAAGTGAACCTTCTTCAGAATCTGTTTGATAAGATAGAACTAACAGATTAGAGTCCATCAATTACCCAAAAATAACTCCCAAACTAAAGATTGTATTAATGCAAGAAAATCCTCGCCATTAAGCTGCAAATGCTTACCACAATGTGCTAAGTATGCTAATTAATACAGTATGCTCAAAAAGGGAAAAACACAAGTTTACATTCATAAACAGAACATTTCCTGAGTATTTAAAAATCCAAATGTTAATGTAAATTTACTTAAAACAAGCTAGTGATTTCCATAATGATTATGCTAGATTTGAATGCAATGATAGATCAATGCTGCAATGATCTGAGGCTACATGAATTAGTGCATCCAAAATTCCAAAAGGAGTCATGGACAAAGTCTTAACTTATCTTGACTAGAATGGTTAAAATTAATTTGAAATAGAAAAGATTTAATATTGCATTTCTGGGATTTTGGAAATAAGTTACTATGATGATAATAACTATTACTATTTTAATATAACACGACTATATTGCCTTCAAAAGTACAAATAAAATGACTGAATTAACTCACTCGGCAGAAGTCTAATTATCTGTTTCAACTCTTCTTCAAATCCCACTTCGAGGATACGGTCCGCTTCGTCTATTATTAGACATTGCAGATTCTTGTACATAAATCCTGGTGTGTTCTGCCAAGAGAAAATGAACCATCCAGATAATATCTCAAATGGAAGATTTTAAAGTCTCAATTATCTGAATACCACCTCCATTCTTGTTGAAATTTTCAAAAATAAAAATTGTAAATCCATTATGTATGGTGTGAAGCCAAGAAGATATATTCTGAACAAAGGAATTAATGTGAATTTTGAAACATTTACATTGTAAATTTCCAAGTCTACAACACAGGAATCAGAGCCAAGAAAAGCAACTACCAGGAAGGATTATAATGCAAAATTGAAATTTGAAAGGCATAAAGACAATGCGAAGATGAGCTGAAGGTGTTGCCTATCACAACATGAGAATTGAGTAATGAGGAGTAGATTAATTTGTATTTGAAGTCAAGCATAGACATCTAAATTCCAAGAATGAGGATCCCTCCTGATAGCAGCACTGTAAAAGGGAGATACAGTGACATTTTAACATAGCTCTAAGTGCAGTGTATATTCTCAAATCAGCTTATTCCTTTTGACATTTGAATCCTAACATAACAAGTCCATAACACAGGAGGAGCAATGTGCTGTAAGGTATAAAGCAGACCTATATGATTATAAGAAGATCCTACAAGTACCTGCATCCTAAATTATAACATATTACACATTACAAGGCAATTCAAAGAAAGGTACAATGTTTGAACATAGTACTTCAGTCCCTATGCTGTTTCTAGTAAGCTTGACTGATAATCACAAATTGAATATTAGTGTAGCTACTTGCACACTCAATTGTTCAGCAAGTGTCATATACACTGAATCAGATGAACAGTTATATTTCGGGTTTTGCAAACACGAAGAACAAGGGCACCACCTGCATGGCAACATCACAATACGCAAGCCACACACCATTCGGATTTGTAACCAGGACGGTTGTTCTTTCACTGTTGCTTGGTCAAAAATCCTGGAACTGCCTTCCTCAACAGCACAGTGGGTATATCTATACCAAAAAACATGGAGCAATTCAAGGCTGTTCATTATTACTTTCCAAGGCAACCAAGAATGTACAATAAATGCTGGCCTGGAAATTAACTCCCACACCACATGAAAAAGTCAAGATACTAAATCTTAAAAGAAAGCAGTTAAGAAAGATCCAACATCATCCTGGTTTCTTTTGCTTAGCAAAGTAATTATAGCCTAAACTATCTTTGACAAAGCACATGTGCTGAATGAAATTTCTTTATAGAAGCGAACTATATTCAACAATTTTTCTACAAAAATTAATTGAGAGGATGGTTCTACATAATTAAAAATCAGACACCAGGTTATGGACCAAAAGGTTTATTTGAGATTGCAAGCATTCGGAACTTCACTCCTTTCTCAGGAGTGGTATGATAGGAAGGTATAAGACACAGTATTTATGAGCAAAGTATTTTAATCAACAGTCTACCTCCTAACTAATTAAAGGATTCAACAGGGGCAACTAGTTTTAAAGCCGTTAACCTGTTGCCTACAACTACTGTCTTATGAACTGAGCCAGTACAAGAGGAAGAAAACTTATTTACAAAAACAAATTGTGCATTCAAGGTTTAAAAGAAAGGAATCATCATTTTGAAGTGCCAGCCTCAATCAGTGATAATACACTTGTCTGATACAGTAGTTTGAGTTTAAACCCCAATCTACAGTGTTGATCAGAATCTTAAGCTCTCATGTTAGTGCTGTACCTAAGAAATACGGCACTGTTGGTGGTAATTTCTTTTAGGCTCAAATGTTAAAATTGTGGGTCTCTCTCTCACTTGGTTGAGCATACAAGAATTCCTGGCAGTATTAAATGGGGATTTGGGGGAGCTCTCCCAAAGGCATGACCAATATTTATCCCTCAATCAACATCAAAACGATTTGATTATCTATGCTGTTGCATAATATATGCCATTCTGAAAAGTATATAATAGATTGCAAAATGTGTTGCGATTTCCTGAAGTTGTGAAGGATGCCATCCATATGGAAGTTCTTTTTTATATATATTTATGAGACTTTCACATGACAAATGCTTATTACCTGCAAATGATCCAGAAGTCTGCCAGGAGTTGCAATTAAGATGTTGATTCCATTTGCTAATTTTTGTGCTTCTGCTGTTCTGTTGCTGCCTCCCATGAGTAAGCCATAAGTATGAACATGGTGTGCCATTAGCTCTTTCAGAACACCAAATGTCTGCATGGCTAATTCTCGAGTTGGCGAAAGAACGAGGACACCAGTTCCTGAGGAAACAAGATTATTTTCAATTACAGACACAACCAGAGTGTAGTTTTATGAATACTTCTAAACTATTTATACTTCAAAAATTCGATGACTGTAGTAGTAAAGAATTGAAGTATAATTGGGTCTGAGGGGAAAGAGGGATCAAAAACGGCTAAATTAGGAGAATTTTACTGTTTAGATTTTACTAGATTTTTCAAAGCAAAAACACTTAAGGCTTGAAATTAAGGTAAACCAACTACACATATTTAATATTCAGATTTTCTTTCAGAAACAATTCCAACGACTGAAGACGTACGGTTATAATGGAATATTAGCAAAACAAAATCTCAAATAACAGAAAGATTGGCAATTTACACGTTTAGCAGAATCAGCTCTGATGAAAAAACACCAGAAATGCTAACTTTGTTTCGCTATCCACAGATGCTATCAGACTTGTTTAACTCTTGCATCATTTTTTAAAAAATTAAAACATTATTTGCTATCAAAATGCATTAGATGCTGCTCCAAACATAACAAATCAAACAATTTCTACATAAATCATTAAAATTATGAATTATGTTCAATGAGTGGACCACTATTCAACTTCAATCAAGCAAACCTGAGCTATTTGCTTACCGTTTCTGGGCATGAACTTAAGTTTGTAGATCAGTTCAATGGCAGGAATGAGAAATGCCAATGTCTTCCCACTGCCTGTCTTGGCAGCAGCCAAAATATCCCTAAAATAAACAGTTAGGTTTTAATTTCATAGCTTTGAATTTCATCTTCCATCGGAATTTTATTACTCCTATCGGATAAATATATCACGTCTGGAAAAACAGATCTTACACACAGTCCTACCGTCCACAGAACACAACAGTAGAGTACAGGCCCCTCAGCCTTCGATTGTTGTGCCGATCTGTGAAACCTATCTGAAGCCCATCTAACCTACAGTATTCCATTATCGTCCACATGTTTATCCAATGACCATTTAAATGCCCTTAATGTTGGTGAGTCTACTTACTACTGTTGCAGGCAGGGCATTCCACACGCTTACTACTCTGAGGAAAGAACCTTAATGATTCTGGAATCAAATACTAATGATCAAAAATAGCAATTTCAGAAAAAGGATACAAATAACTTTAAATATGTGTTTTAAAAGAAATAGATCTCTCAATTCTTTTGCTGCGCCAACCATTTCTATGTTTAATGCACAAATTGTCCCAGAATGTTTCATAGAAGCATTCTCAAAGATGACACACTGAACCAAAGAAGACAATAAGGACAGTTAAGAGTTAATGCTTACAGGGGTGGGTTTTTTTAAAGACTCTTTAAAGTATTATGGCAAGATGATTATCACCAACGACTAGAGTAAAATGGGGTGGGGGGGGGGGGGTGGAAGCACAAATCCGAGGGTTTGTGGGCTGTAGGGAATTCAGAAATATGAAGTGTACATCTGAACAGACTTAAAAATTAAAAGATGCAAAATCATTAAATTTGATACAAAGTTGGACAGGATACCAATGTCCCTCTGAGTATATCGGAAATGTGCAAGCAAGTCTTTTTGTGGGATGGGGTATAGATAGTACAGTTTAGATAACTGAAGCCAACAGGTATGGAGGTTAGGAGGCAGGCCATAAGAACGTAAGGCTGGTGTGAGAAAAGCATGGATGAAGTGGCAGTAGCAGTGACAAAGCAATGGGGAGAAGGACAAAGAAAGGAAAGTAGATAGTTTTTGAGGTAGTGAAAATTCAACCTGAGATCATAAGATGTCATTTGGTCCACTAAGTCTGCTCTGCCATTCAATCATGACCAATAGGTTTCTCAAGAGAAAGTGAGGACTGTAGATGTTGGAGATCAGAACTGAAAAATGTGTTGCTGGAAATGCAGACAGGTCAGGCAGCATCCAAGGCGCATAAGACGAAGGGCTTATGCCCGAAACGTCGATTCTCCTGTGCCTTGAATGATGCCTGACCTGCTGCGCTTTTCCAGCAACACATTTTTCAGCAATAGGTTTCTCAGCCTGCCATGCTGCCTTCTTCCTTACTAATCAAAAATCTCTACTGTAAATACACTCAATGACTTGGTCTCCATGGCCTTTTGTTGCATGGAGTTCCACAGACTCACCATCCTCTGGTTGTAAAAAATTCCCTCGCATCTCAGTTCTAAAAGATAATCCTTTCACTCTGAAGTTGTGCCCTCAGGTCCGAGTATCTACCAGTGTAAGCATCTTCTCCATGTCTACTCTATACAAGCCTCTCAGTATTCATTAAGTTTCAACAAGATTCCCGCTCATCCTTCTAAATTCAATTAAGGAAACCCAGAGACCTCAATCACTCGTCTTATGAAAGGCTTTCATCCCTGAGATCATGCTTATGAACCTCCTCTGGACTCCCTCCAAGACCAACATATCCTTTCACAGATACTTGGCCTAAAATTGCTCACAAACGTCAACATGAGGATCAAGGTTCAAGCTCTGGTATTGAGATTGCAGCAGAAATTAAATATGACAACTTCAAAATTTTGCATATCTAAATGTTTAGGCAAATTACAATTCAAAGACAAGGCACTGGACATACAGCCTGACAAAGAGATAAAACAGCAGCTAAGAATTGTGAAAAATTAAAAGGTGGATGTTATCAGCATACAAACAGGAGCTGAACATAAGTCTATGGATGATTATGACGAAGGGGAGGAGATGAAAAAAAAATGCCATGATAAGTTATTGGAAATCCCAAGGGCAGTGGTACAAAAACAACAATTTGTACATCTCCATTTGCAGTGAAGAAGGCAAGTTCAGAGAAGTTGATCCTGTGCTACTTCTGATGGCTTATCTAAGTAATGCACCCTAAATCATTGATCAGGTTGACAAAACGGCACTGAACAAAAGAAGAAATACTTTTTAAAAAATTACACAAATAATGTTCGAACTCGTATGAAATATATGGTAAACACAACCTACCTGCCCTCCAGTAAAGGTCGGACACTTTTCTGTTGAATGGGTGTCATATGAGTAAAGTTCATGTCAGCAATCCCTCTTAAAGTATTTTCACTGACCTTGTCAGCCAAAGAAGAAAAAGCAGTGTCTTCAAAAGCACCTGAATACAAAGAGCATGAAATTAACTGTAAGCATCACCTGAAGGTGCTACTTATCAGTAAAAAGTGAGGTCTACGGATGCTGGAGATCAGAGCTGAAAATGTGTTGCTGGTTAAAGCACAGCAGGTCAGGCAGCATCCAAGGAACAGGAAATTCGACGTTTGGGCCAGATTCCTGATGAAGGGCTCCGGCCCGAAACGTCGAATTTCCTGTTCCTTGGATGCTGCCTGACCTGCTGTGCTTTAACCAGCAACACATTTTCAGCGATGCTACTTATCACAAAGACGAATGACACTCACCACATTGCTGGATTCAAATTTTGATGAAAAGTTTCAGTTACTTCAACACATACTAAAATTTCAAAAATATTGCCAAAACTCTGAACTATCACTCATACAGAGATGGACCATTTGACCAATTAGATCCATGTCAATATTAATTCTCTTACTGTCTTCAGAACCACATTTGCATTCCTCAAGTCCTCTGGAACCACACTAACGTCTAGTGAAGTCTGGTAAATAATCTTCAGAGCATTTGCTATTTCCTCTCTGCCCTCCTTCAATATCCAACGAAGCAATCCATCCAGCCCTGGCAACATACCCACTTTCAAGGATTCCAACTCATCTAAAACTTCCTATGTAGACAACATCAAAATCTGTTGAAAAATATGCTGCAAAGACACAGAGTGTGCAGACAGATAGATAGGTTGTGTGAGCAGATAAAGAATTGGCAGATGGTGTATAATGTTGGAAAATGTGAAATTGCTCACTTTGACCAGAAGAATACAAAAAGCAGGCTGAAAATTGACTGCAGAACTCTGATGTGCAAAGGGATTTAGATGTTCTGGTGTATGAATCACAAAAGGTTTGTATGCAGATACAGCAAATAATCTAGAAGTCTAATGGAATGCTATCCTTTATTATGAGAGGCACTGATTATGAAAGTAGGATGCGGTGGCTCAAAGATAGGGCATTGGTGACAGCACAGATTGAATGCACTGCAGTTTTTGTCTCCTTACTTAAAGGAGGATGTAAACATATTGGAAGTAGTTTACACAGGGCTTGCTAGATTCTTATGAGGATAAGTTAGACAGGACAGGCTTGCTTTTACTGGAGTTTAGAAGGGTGAGGGATAACTTGATTGAAACACACAAGACCATGACTGGTTCTGTCAAGATGAACGTGAAAAGAATATTTCCTCTTGTGGGCAAACCCAGATGTAAAGGAAACTGTTTAAAACTACACACGGCCCTTTTCTGATAGAGATCGGAAGAAAATATTTCCCTCTGAGGATTGTGCAATTTTGGAAATATTCTACCTCATAAGATGGTTGGAGGCAGGGCCATTGAATGCTCCTACTGTGCATCTCAAATTTTTTCCTCAACTCTGATCCAAGATGATTATTGCACTTAAACTGCAATACCCTATGACAATTTTTTGTGAAAAGCGGACTTTAACAAAAATACATTCTTTACATACTTTCTTTTTAGGTTTTGAAAAATTTCAACAATTGAAGTTTAAGGAGACTTTTTTTTAAAATTTCTAATTTAATCTGGTCTGAACTAATAAAACCTGACATGGCACCCTGTCAGCATGCAAGCCTCATAATTGTCAAGAGGCTCCTTATTTCAACAGTTTTACAATGTACAAGCAACAGATTAAAACAGGATTTATTTCTCATCCCCTGATCCACTTGAGAAGGGGATACTGCGTCACCTTTTTCAACTGCTGCAGTCCACATGTAGAGAACCGTGAAGGAGAACTTCTAGGATTTGGATCAGTGCTGGTTATTTGCTGGGGAATCAGGTGGTTGTTTTCCATTGTGCCTGCTGTCCTTGGTCATTTAGGTAGTAGGTGATGAGGTTTTGAAAAAAATTTCTCAAAGAAACCTTGGCAATGATACATACTCCTGCTACCATGCATTGATGGTGGAGGGAGTAAATATTTAAGATGGATGCAGTACCAATCAAATGGATTGATTTCTCTTCTGTGCGTCAAGCTGTCTGAGATTTGCTGGACCTGCACCCTCATCCAAACAACTTAAAATACTAATCACATTCCTGATTTGTGCTCTGACTCTGGGAAGTCAGGATTATTCTGTCTCTGATGCTGAAGTCCTGTGCATCATCTGCTCCCTATGGGAAACTGGATTGAGTTACATAAAATAATATGAAAGATTTCCCATGTATATTACAACTATCAAAGAAGATAACCTATTCTGACAAAGTATTTTCTTAAAAGCCATGCCATGATCATCATGTGATACAAGGATTCATTAACTGAATCTTCAATCAATACCAATGCACCAACAGCCTGAGGACCAATGTTCATTTCAAATTCCAACAGAACCACTCCTCTTCAGAATGCATCATAGCCTTGATTCAAGAAAGAGATGAGAACACCTGCCTTGACATTTACAATATCAACACAACTTTAACAAAACTGCTGAACATCCAACTTCACCTTCCTGCCTCTCTGCATGTTGGTATGTAAAAGGTTTCCCCTCCTCAAGTGTTTTTTTTCCTTCAATGTTACTGGTACTGAAAAATCTACCCTGAACTACTCAGGCCCTTGCAGTCTACAGCCCATTTCCAATCTCCCTTTCTTGGAACCTTGAAAGATTGTTACAAATTAATGCAATTTTAAAAAAAATTCTATGTTTGAACCTGCTCATATATGCTTTCCAAACTGACTGAGGTCGGCAGTACAGAAGACAAACATTCCTAAAAAGGAGAAAAATAGCCAAAATATTTTGTCTTGCATTTGTCAGGAGTCTGATGCAAGAAAACAAATTTGAAAAAAAGTTATCAATGCAGTGCTTGGGAAAATAGATGTTTGTTCCCAAAATGAATTAAAACTAACCTTCAGAAGATGGGCAAAGGGGAAACAGTCATATTGGAAAGATCAACATCTGTCCTGTGCTCATTGTCACTTGTCTGAATCTTTTTAGTCAGGGTAGATTGCCAGCCATAAACATAGGAAGTATCAAAAAATACGCAGGCAGAGGACAGTCCTTATTAGATTGCAGTGAATGCTAGGTAGCTATTTTCTTCAGATGAAAGATTGACTAGAAGAGGAGGACAAAGAACCAGAAGAGCTCCCTAACATTTCAACGACTGAACAGGATGCAGCTTTCACAACTTTGATGAGTTCGACACACTCTGCCAACTACCTAATCATCTTTTCGCATAAGTAAACCAACCACAATTGTCACAGGCTGTAGTTTATTTTTGTCTAAAGAATGCCTAATATCTGCTCCTTAAACTCAAACCATTTCAAAATTTTTTACAAATAGTCAACTGCCCAGCAATGATCACGAACTCCCAAAATCTAAGATCCTTGACATGCTGCTCTGACAACATCAGTAATTACAGCAGATTTGTTATTAATTATGGTAAAAACAGCCAGCTCCACGTCATCATCTCAACCATTCCTGACCAATCCATT
Source organism: Hemiscyllium ocellatum (assembly GCF_020745735.1). Classification (NCBI taxonomy): domain Eukaryota; kingdom Metazoa; phylum Chordata; class Chondrichthyes; order Orectolobiformes; family Hemiscylliidae; genus Hemiscyllium; species Hemiscyllium ocellatum. The sequence goes on along the minus strand of NC_083407.1, from coordinate 43,986,607 downwards.
GACTTTCAGTACCTGTCTATCTAATTCAGTCCTGAAGATGAAGTTCACATATTTTTCTCCAAGATATTGGATTCCAACTTGCTTTCACACGTAGCAGCAACAATTCACCAGCAATCAAAGGTTTAAACATCAAAAATAGGTTTACCTGTCAATCCGAAAGGCAAAGTTGGTCCTCCATCATCTTCAGACTGTTCTTCATTTTCCTCATTCTTTTCATTCTGTATCACTTCTAAGTCATCAGCTTCGTTCACCTCCAGATCACCATCTTCTTTTGGTTCACTATTCTTTGGTTTTTTGATTTCTACAGTAAAAGAATAAAGCCCAAGTTAGATTATTGACAGGTGCATGAGCAATACTAAAGCTTGGCATCTTTGCCTACGCTGTAACTCCACAATACAGTGAAGCTCTCTCCCAATACAAAATTAATCTGTAACAAGAGGCTTAAATATCCCGATTCTGGAGCAGCGTGAGAAGTACTCCTCCAGTTAAGGTTGGCTGTGTCATGTGCTTGCTGCTAATAGGTTTACTGGTAAGTCACTTGTGATTGGAAAAGCACAGGCTGGGAAGAAGGGAGAGAGGTATTGTAAAGAAGAGACAAAAGGTTCAAGCTCGTCAACGGAGAATTATTTGGTTGACTGGAAGCTGGAAAACTTGAAATCATTGAGGTAATTAATTACTTTCAGGTGAATGTGGAATCTCAATGTTCTCGTCTACTTTAAGGCTGAATATGTTCAGGAACTATATGTGGGCGATTGTAATGGATCCTGCTGCAATGGACACTATGATAAATTTAGATTCGAGTATTCAGTATTTCTAATTCATTTATGAAATGCAAGTGTGACTGGCATCCCAGCTTTATTATCCGCTTCTTGTTTGCCTATGAGAAGATAACAATGTGCTGCCTTCTCGAACGGCTGCAGACAATTTAGTGTACGTACCCCATAATTCTCTTAAAGAGGAGGTCTCAGAATTTTAACCAGTGACACTGAAGGAATGATGATGTATTTGTAACTCAGAATGGGGAGTGGTTTGGAGATTCCCATGCATCTACTTCTGTTGCTCTGCTAGATGGTAGCGATCGTGGATTTGGAAGATGCTAAGGAAACTTGCTTAATTTCTGCAGTATATCTTGTAGATGGTATACGTTACTACCAAGTGTCAGTACTGGAAGGAGTGAATATTTGTGGATATAATGCCAATTAGGCAGCCTGCTTTATCCTTGATAGTGTCATTTAAGTACTGTTGGACCTGCACTCATTCAGACAAGTTGAGCGTATTCCAACACTCTCCTGACTTGTGCTTTGAATATGGTGTATTGATTTTGGGGAGTCAGAGGATGAATTAGTCACAGCAGGATACTTAAGATTGAGTCAGAGGTTATAATCACATTATTTAAACGTCTAGTCTAGTTCAGTTTCTGGTCAATTGTAACTCCTAGGTTAATGTGGGTCTGACCTAACAAAAGAGTAATAACTGCCTGTGTTAAAATATTCCAGCTTTTTGGATGTGTGATGCAATTAAATTAGATGGAATCTTATAGTAATTCAAAATTTGTGCGAAGATTGGTAGCTCAGGTGCTCGTTGTTGTGGTTCTGTTCGCCGAGCTGGAAGTTTTTGTTGCAAACGTTTCGTCCCCTGGCTAGGCGACATCATCAGTGCTTTGGAGCCTCCTGTGAAGCGCTTCTTTGATGTTTCTTCCGGTATTTATAGTGGTCTGTCCTTGCCGCTTCCGGGTGTCAGTTTCAGCTGTCTGCTGGAGTGGTTGGTATAATGGGTCCAGGGCGATGTGTTTGTTGATGGAGTTTATGGATGAATGCCATGCCTCTAGGAATTCCCTGGCTGTTTTCTGTCTGGCTTGCCCTATGATAGTAGTGTTTTCCCAGTCGAATTCATGTTGCTTGTTGTCTGCGTGTGTGGCTACTAGGGATAGCTGGTCGTGTCGTTTCATGGCTAGTTGAGGTTCATGTATGCGGATTGTTAGCTGTCTTCCTGTTTGTCCTATATAGTGTTTTGTGCAGTCCTTGCATGGTATTTTGTATACTACATTAGTTTTGCTCACGTTGGGTATCGGGTCCTTTGTTCTAATAAGTTGTTGTCTGAGCGTGGCTGTTGGTTTGTGTGCCGTTATGAGTCCTAGGGGTCGCAGTAGTCTGGCTGTCAGTTCTGAAACGCTCCTGATGTATGGTAGTGTGGCTAGTCCTTTTGGTTGTGGCATGTCCTCGTTCCGTGGTCTTTCTCTTAGGTATCTGTTGATGAAGTTGCGCGGGTATCCGTTTTTGGCGAATACCTTGTATAGGTGTTCCTCTTCTTCTTTTCGCAGTTCTGGTGTACTGCAGTGTGTTGTGGCCCTTTTGAATAGTGTCCTGATGCAGCTTCGTTTGTGCGTGTTGGGGTGGTTACTTTCATAGTTTAGGACTTGGTCCGTGTGTGTTGCTTTCCTGTATACCCTTGTGGTGAATTCTCCGTTCGGTGTTCTCTGTACTATCACGTCTAGGAATGGGAGTTGGCTGTCCTTTTCCTCTTCTCTCGTGAATCAGATTCCTGTGAGTGTGGCGTTGATGATCTGGTGTGTTTTTTCTATTTCCGTGTTTTTGATGATTACAAACGTGTCATCGACATATCTGACCGAATTTGGGTTGAATTTGTGGTAGGACTGTTTGTTCTAACCTTTGCATAACTGCCTCTGCTATGAGTCCCGAGATTGGTGATCCCATGGGTGTTCCGTTGATTTGTTCGTATATCTGGTTGTTGAATGTAAAGTGTGTAGTGAGGCACAAGTCCAGTAGTTTAAGTATGCCGTCTTTGTTGATAGGTTCTGCCTCCTGTTTTCTGTTCTGTATGTCCAGTAGGTTGGCTATTGTTTCTCTGGCTAGGGTTTTGTCAATCGAAGTGAACAGTGCCGTCACATCGAATGAGATCATGGTTTCTTCTTTGTCTATGTGTATATTTCTGATGCTGTTCAAGAATTCCTGTGTTGATTGTATGGAGTGTTTGGATCCGCTGACCAGGTGTTTCAGTTTCTGTTGTAGTTCTTTGGCCAGTTTGTATGATGGTGTCCCTGGTAGTGATACTATGGGTCTGAATGGGATGTCTGGTTTGTGTACTTTAGGTAGTCCGTAGAATCTGGGGGTGTTGTTGCTTTCTGGTTTCATTCTTTGTAGGTCAGCTTTGGTTATCTGTCCGTTTTTTTGTAGATTCCTTAGTGTGTTATTTATTCTATTGGCGAGTTGTGGTGTGGGGTCAAATTCCTTCATTTGGTAGGTGTTGGTATCTGCGAGTACTTGTGTTTTTTGGATGTAATCTGATTTATCTAGGATGACCGTCATTCTGCCTTTATCTGCTGGTAGTATGATTATGTTCTTATCGTTTCTTAGTGCTTTCAGTGCTTCCCTCTCCTTGGTGTCGAGGTTATGTGTTTGTCTTTTCCTTATCATCATGGGTACGACAGTTTGTCTCACTGTTTGTTGAGTCTCTTCTGTCAGTCCATTGTTCCTGAGTGTGCATTCCAGTGCTGCTAGGAAGTCGGCTGTCTTGGCATCCCTGTGGTTGTAGTTGAGTCCCTTGGCCAGTATTGTTCTTTCCATGTCTGTGAGCTGTTTGTGGGAGAGGTTTTTAACCCAGGTGTGTGTTGTAGTGTCCTCTTTGTTGCGTGTTAGTTTGGCCATTTTTTCTTTTAGTGCCGTTTTTTTGCGGTGTGTTGTCCTGTTCTGTCCTATAGTGACAGCCTGTTCTATGGCCCGGGCCCATTCACGATTAGTGGTTTTTGAAATTAACGACTTTTGGTGCGCAATTTCTTATTTGTATTTGTGGAGTCGGTTGTGAGCGTGTGATCATTACCTGGACCATCCTGAATCCGTTCTGCTTGGCTGTCTCCCTGGCTTGTGGGTTGTTGACTGGTGGTCTGTACCTGACATATTGTGGAAGGATTAGATTCTTTCAGCATTCGTGTAGGAACCGGAGTTGTTCGTATGTGGCGCTTAGGCGGTTAGCGCAGGATTCCCATTTCCTGGCTTGTCTCAGCGTCTCTTGCCCGTAAGTGTTCAAAGTTTGTGCGAAGATTTGTAGCTCGGGTGCTCGTTGTTGTGGTTCTGTTCGCCGAGCTGGAAGTTTTTGCTGCAAACGTTTCGTCCCCTGGCTAGGCGACATCATCTTATAGTAATTGCTTTGTGTAGAAGTGCATGATTGTCAATTTTTGTTAAAATGCCTGTTGTTTCATGCCAATTTAAGTACTGTGACATCTAGGAAATTCATTTTCCCTGTGTGCTGTGCCTTTCAATGTAATGTGATTGATGATTGCAGATATTCATGAGTCCCTCTACTACTACAGTGAGGGCCCAAATACCTTATATATCAACACAATTACAGAAGGTAATGTTACCACGTGACTGTATTACCTAATAAAGGAGTTAGCGAAATGAAAAGTGTATGAAGAATGAAAATGTGGATCTCAAGGGGCGACCATAAAAAAGTGCCCTATTGTATAAAAAACTTCATTTTCCCAACCAGTTATGAATCTCAGTAATACAGAGTATCAATTTTGGAGGATGAAACACATGAAAATCAGGAAAATGTTTTTATCCCATCACTTTTGTTTTTAAAAATTCAGCAACTAGCTTCCTTTTACTACCGATATAGAATACGACGATTTCGTTCTACATTCTTCCTTAAGTGTCCCTAATATCTGTAAACATACATAATTATTACATTAGATAGACAAAATAAGCCAATTGAAATCTAGTGTAATTCTAATAATTTCAAATTTCTTTTCATCTAAGTTGTTCGAGTTAAACCGATCAACCGCACAATACCTACTCCTCATTGTTCAATACTGGGATATTATTTAAAAAAAAAGCTTTGTGCTAAATGTGCCTGTTCTTAATTCATACAAACAATTATTGTCATATTACAAAGTTGACCAATTCCAAGTTAAATTACTTCTTCATTCTACAACTTCAATGACAAAATTATTTTGAATTTCTGACAAAAAAAATGACATGTTGTTGAAGCTTTGTCTTGTACTCATCAAGACAGCATTACCAAATTTCAAAGAACAAGAATTTATATTGCACATAAAGTATGCTGATTGGTTGCCATGTGGACTGATTGTGTTTTGGAAATGGCCTGATCAGACTGGTTGAGAATTACTAACATAGATTGACATGAACCACTTGATCTAAGGTGATTAAACTCCTTTCCATTTTTTGATTTGATCGATGTGCTTTTATCTTGCCTCAACACATGATTCCATGAAAAGCAATACTATTTGAAACATATCGCAACTGTAAATTCACTTAAACAGAAGTGTTTAAGCAGTGCAATTATTCCTAGCATAACCAGATTTTACAGAGTATGTAATCAGTGAAACTGTAATGACAAAATACATCTCATTTTTAACAATGGATGCAAATTTGGAGCCATCGGATCTACTATAACGCACGACCACGCGACCCGACTCAACTGTGACTTAGCAAAATTGTTTGTTAGAATTGAGAAGGTGTAGCAGTTTGCCAGAGATGTATTTCAGTTTGTCCCCCAGGTTCGCTGTATCCACTTAGTATGGGCTATGCAAGACACACAAAAGTGATATCCCTGTAAGCATTATCTTGTATGTGAATGATTACGTGTCTTTTCTTTTTACAACTTGTGCACTTGATATTAGTGTTAACTAGAATAGCAATTATTACTCATGAATTGGCTAAATTAAGTGACTTGCCAAAACCAGTTCTGAGCAACTTTTCCAAATGCATGGTGAAAGATTTTTTCATAATCACAAAATTATAATAGACCTACATATCAAAAGTAATACCATACCCATGTGCTCAGTGGACATTGCTAGCATTTTCACAATGTGCTGATCAAGGAAGCCAAAGACATTTATGCTGCATCACTGTATCCTAGCAATCTACACATGCTGTCAGTACCCAAATCTATATTAACTGAATTTATGAATACAAGATACTTGTACAGTTAATTTCAGCTTCAACAACACCATTTACCTGAACACAAGCCATGGAATCGCCTTTTGGGATAGCTGTTGCTAACACGTTTATCAGCTTCCAAAGACACTAATTTCGATGGAATGACTCTTGCTTCTTGCATATTTCTGATAGGTGATACATTTGTTAGATTTCAATCTGCAGTCTACACATACACACCTGAATGGGCTCAATTTCATATGTGAAATGGAGCTGTCTAACAAACTTCCCTTTCTGTATGTAGTAAATGAGAACTCCACTGATGGAGTCGCTACTATTTTACAACAGAATATCCCAATTTCTGGGGCCACAAGCTCCAAGCTAGAAATGGCTGCCATGAAGCTTGAACCTCAGTTAGCAGCAATGAACACCATTTCCTTTAACTGCACACAAATGCTCTTATGTTCCACACATTATGATTGGGGTGCTGATGCAGATGAAAGCACTAAATTCTGGCTCTGGAGATAAATGTTGCACATGGATCTAGGTTATCTGTGCAGAAGAAGAAAAAGAGAGAGAATACCTGTGAGTCCCTTCTTAAATCCTCTGTTGTTGAAATCACGGACATGGCTTAATGAAGAGCTCTTTGGTGTCCAATTCCTCGCCAAAAAAACAAGTAACAAGATAGGAATTTAAAAGTTCCTGAAGGTCAAACACTTTGTTTCTTCTTCAGGCTCAGTTCCTCAATACCAACCTGCCTCATGTGGTAAATTTCAAGCCGTCAAACAGAGTTCAGCAGGGAAAAATGTTTGGAAAATACAGGCCAACCATGAGCTCATCTTCACTGGTTAATATACACTTTACAATTCCTGCATCTCCATGAGCTACAAAATTGGCTTCACTGGCAACCTCATATAGGGTCTGAGCATTTGCACATGTTAATGTTTCTCATGTAGCATAAATGTCTTTTTCCCATTGAAATTTGGTGTTCTTGGAATTCCGTCCTGATGAATACAAAATGATAAGCTCCACTAGCATATATTTTCACCAAAACACAAGTTGTACTCATGTCTGACAAGCTATTGCACATATATTACTGAAGTACTCAAAGCAAAATTACCAATTTCCTGGATGTTAGTTGCAAGCTTTCTTTTGTTTTTCTTTTTGATTTTTGTCACCGATTTTTGTTCAGTTTCATCATTTATAAGCTTTTGTTCTTCCTTCAATACTTCTGGCACGATTTCTTGATCACTTGTTGACTCTTGTGGTTTTTCATTTTCCACATTCTTTTGTTTGACCACTAAAGAGAAAATGTAATCTGTTTATATAAGAGTCCAAATTCACACTATTTTCATGTATCAGAGTTACACACAGACTCTGATCTTTAACTTGGTTACAGAATCTAGAATTCTAACTAACGGAACTAGAATTTAACTAGAAATGAATCATCTCCAAAAACAGTATGAAAACTTACATTGCGCCTTTCATGAACTCATCTCATTCCAAATGACTTCGCAGTCCATTTGCTTTTGAATTATAGTCAGTGTTGCAAAGTAGGAATTTAGCAATATGCATAACAACAACCAACAAATAAGAGAAATCAGAAGGTCACCTGTAGATTTGAAAACTAGGTTAGAGAAGAAAGATTGGTTAGCGAGGGACACAGATAGGAGGTGGACATCAGTGAGGGATTTAGGGGATGGGGGAAGGAATAGGAGATAGAGGGTAGACAAACAGGAGACTGGAAGAACACAGCAAGCCAGGCAGCATCAGGAGGTGAAGTAGTCAATGTTTCGGGTATAACCCTACTTCAGGACTGGTGGTGGGTGTAAGGGGAGCTGTAGATAAACTGGGGGGGAAGGTGGTAGGTAGGTGAACAGGTAGAGTGTACAACCTGTTTGGTCATTGGGAGGAATGAATCCGGTTGGTTACTGGAAAGAAGGGTCGATTAGAGGAACAAAAGGGAGAGAGTCAGGAGATGGGAAGGGAGGTTATTTGAAATTGGAAAACTCAACGTTGAGTCCTCTAGGCTGTAGGCTGCCCAGGCGTAAGATGAGGTGTTGTTCCTCCAATTTGCAGCCTGATTTGCTGTGGAAATGGAGGCGACCAAAAATGGTCATGTCAGAAGGAATGGGAATTAAAATGGGCAGTGACTAGGTGGTCAGGTCGGTCCCTGCAGTCCTGGCTGAGATACTTATTCAGTCTCACTGATGTACAGAAGACCACATCAGGAGAGGTCCATACCACACTGCAACAGGAGTGAACCAATTAGGCCCTTGAGCCTGCTCTGTCACTGAATGAAAAGATGGCTGATCTGAGGGTTGATGGGGCAAGGTGGGTGAATTGGGGGAGGGGAGAGCAAATGCAGGAGCAACTGAAGAGTGAATGGCGGGCGGGAGTGAGAGCTGCTCAGCAGAGATTGTATACAATTACTTGTAGGACCCTGGACAAAGAGACCTCAGGGGTTCAGGTGTACAATTCTATGAAATTTGTGTCATTTATAGTTAAAAAGGCATTTAGTATGCTTGTCTTCGAGTATCGGAGTTGGGACAGCTCATTGAGATCGTAAGGAATGTTGATGAGTGAGGCTTCTTCTGGAATTAGTGCGTGCAGTTCTGGTTGCCGCCTTATAGGAAGGATATATTTAAACTGGTGAGGGTTCAGAAAAGATTTGCCAGGATGCTGCTGAAAAGGGAGAGCTCGAGTTATAAAAATAGGCTGAATTGGCTGGGACTTTGTTCACTGGAGGGTAGGAGGTTGAGGGATGACCCTGTTGAGGTTTATAAAATCATGAGGGGCATAAATAAGGTAAATGACAAGTCTCTTTTCGCTCGATTGGGCAAGTGCAAAAAGGACATATGTTTAAGGCTTAAAAAGGACACAAAGAGCATTTCCCCCACCCCAGTGGCGACCTTATAGAAGTTTACAAAATCTTGAGGGGCATGGATAGAATAAAGTCTCTTCCCTGGAGTGGGGGAGTCCAGAATTAAAGGGCATAGGTTTAGGGTGAGAGGGGAAAGATATATAAAAGAGACCTAAGGGGCAACTTTTTAACGCAGAGGGTGGTGCATGTGTGGAGTGAGCTGCCAGTGAAAGTGGTGGAGGCTGGTACAATTGCAACATTTAAAAGGCATCTGGATGGGTATATGAATAGGAACGGTTTAGAGGGATATAGGCCGAGTGCTGGCAGGTGGGAGGAGATTGGGTTGGGATATCTGGTCGACATAGATGGGTTGGACTGAAGGGTCTGTTTCCGTGCTGTAGATCTCTATAACTCTGTGGAATGAACTGACAGAGAAAGTGGTGGCTGAGGGACAGTTTCAACGTTTAAAAGACACTAGTTAAGCTCGTGAGTAGGAAATGTTTGGTGGGATAAGGACCAAGTGCAGGCAGGGTGAGCTGAGTCGAGTTTAGGAACATGATCAGCGTGGACTGATTGAACCGAAGGCTGTGTGTCCATGCTGCATGACGCTGAGGATGAGGGAGCCGCTATAAGTTTAAACTTAATCACATTGAGATTCTCGGCTGTAACTCATCCCCTCTGCCCACCTCACACTCACTAACCTTTTTCTCCCGCCGCTAAATTGATCTGTTTAATTTTGGCGTTTTTCTTCTGTAACCTTTTGCGGATAATTTTCATCTGAAGATCCGCCATCTTAGCGCAACACGTGAAAGATTAGGACCCACACCGCTGGGTGACTATGAGAATGCCCGCTAACAGGAAACAACCATCATCATCAAATCATCCCATTAAAATAAAGTCTCTGCTTCTACTCAACGATTTTACTCACGGAATTATATTCCAGAGGTTTTTCAATAAGATTCAGAGTCGCATACCATGGCGACCTTTTGAGGCAGCTATAAATTGCACATGCGCAGAAATGAGCCAGTGAAGGGTTCACGTTATGGATAACCCCAGTCTTATCCATAGTGAACGTGATCTGGCAAATTTTAGCTGAAGTGCTTAATTTAAATTTACTTTTTAGTGTCATTTGCAAAAATGTGGCTATAGGATGTTTTATCCCTGCATCCAAATCATTCATATGGATTATAAATACACCTGTTGGGATCTGAGAACTGCACCCTGTGGCATGTCATTAGTTACAGCTTGTCAACCAGAAAAAGACTCATTCATTCCAGCTCTCTGCCTTCTGCTGGTTAGCCAATCCTCTATCTAAATAATATATTAATCGAACTCCATATGATCATACATTTGTGTTGACATATCAAATGTCATTTGGAAGTCCAGATTTACTACATCTACAATTGCCAATTATCCACTTTGTTTGTTAGATCTTTTGAGAACTCTAGCAAATGAGTAAAACACTATTTACCTTTCATAAAACCATGCTGACTCTGATGGATTGTGTTTTGACTCTCCAAATTTCCCATCACCTATTTCCTAAATAATTCATTTCAACATGTTAAACTAGTCTTTAGTTTCCTACTTTCTGCCGCCCTCTCTTTTTGAATAAGGGAATTTCATTAGCATTTTTCCAAACCAATGGAAACTTTCAAGAATGTAAGAAAATTTGGAATGTTATAGCCAATGCATCCACTATCTCTGTTCCCACTACCTTTAAGACCCTAGGGTGTCAGCTATCAGCTCCTGGGCATTTGTCTGACCTTAAACCCAACAGTTTGCTCAGCATGTTTTCCCTACCGATGGCGATTGTTTTAATTTATTCCTTTTCTACAAATTCTGGATTACCTGTTACTATTGGAAGAATGTCAGCATTCTCCATTTGGGTGTTCCATTATTAACTCCCCAAACTTGACTTCTAAGGGACCAATTTCACTTTAACTACTCTCTTCCTTTTTATATACTTATTCACTATCTGTTTTTTATGGTTTCCACTAGTTTTCTTCCATAATTCTTTCCTGCTCTTTTATTTTTTAATACTACTTCAGATACCTCTTGGTCATGTTTTCTGATCTTCTTGTCTGCCACCGACCTTTGCGGTATAGCATGCCTTAGTTTTTGCCTTTTCATGTTTTAACTTCCTTGCTTAGACATGGATTCTTTATTGCTGCTTATAATCATTATTTCTCTCTGGAGTATAATATATTTGGGAGGTATTGAATATGTCCTTAAGGAAGAGAAGGAGAGATCTAGCTTGAAAAAAATCTACAGGCTAAAATGCAGTATCTGCAGATGTGAGAGCTTGTGTCAAAGATGACTCAGGATGTCCTGATACATTATGTAACAAAAACGCTAGCTGCTGGACCTGGAGTCACATGGACTAGTTGGCAATTGATAGCGCTAAAGGTAATAGTTGCCATTTATTTGTTTGCCAGTAGATTGTTTCAGGAATCTACTGGGCATCTCTAATGAAATTGCAAATTTTCAACTTCTAAATGCATCCAGGATATCACTGGTACTCTCCTTGAAAGAGACTACCAATTCATCTCATTTACCCTTGACATGACGTCAGGCAACCTGAGATTAAGGATTCTCAGCTAACACTGGACACAATTGATTGCAGCCACAAAAGAAGGCAAATGTCATATTCTTTATTCTTTCAAGGACATTTGTTGCCCATCCCTAATTGTACTTGGTGTAAGTGGCTTGTTAGACCATTACAGAGAGCAATTAAGAGTCTACCATTGTGTGTCTGAAATAACTTTTAGGGCAGACCAGGTAAGGTTGGCAGATTTTATTTAGAAAACCAGATGGGTTTTAAATAATTGGCAAACAAAATTAATTTCACAGTTACCATTACTTAGACTAATTCCAAATATTAATTCAAATTTAAATTGCACCAGTTTTCATAGGTGGATTTGAACTCATATCCTGTGTATATTCGATCAGAGTGGTGCTGGAAAAGCACAGCAGGTCAGGCAGCATCTAAGGAGCAGGAAAATCAACATTTCAGGCAAAAGCCCTTCATCAGGAAGAAGGGCTTTTGCTCAAAATGTAAATTTTCCTGCTACTTAAATGCTGCCTGACCCGCTGTGCTTTTCCAGCACCAGTCTGATCAAAACTCTGGTTTCCAGCATCTACAGTCCTCACTTTTGCCCTGCTCACGTGTATATTAGCCTAGGCCTCTGGACTTCCAGTCTAGTGCCAAAGCAAGTCATCTTCGCTCAACTCAGGAAAGGAACTCAAGTGAGAGGAGGACAAAGGGAGCATTTTAAAGATTCTGTGAAGGCTTTCCTCATGAATTGCAACATAGGCATCAGCAGATGGGAAGACCCTCGGTCATAAGAAACTGACGTGAGGGACACAATTCTTTGAGAACAACCCATTAACAAGAGGAAGTATGGATTAGAGTGGTGCTGGAAAAGCATAGCAGTTCAGGCAGCATCCGAGGAGCAGGGAAATCGACGTTTCGGGCAAAATTCCTTCATCAGGAAAGAGGCAGAGTGCTTGAAGGGTGGAGAGATAAATGAGAGGAGGGTGGGGGTGGAGAGAATGTAGCATAGAGTACAATGGGTGAATGGGGGTGGGATGAAGGTGATAGGTCAGAGAGGAGGGTGGAGTGGACAGATGGAAAGGAAGATAGGCAGGTGGGACAAGTCATGGGGACAGTGCTGAACTGGATGTTTGGAACTGTGGTGAGGTTGGGGAAGGGGAAATGAGGAAACTGGTGAAGTCCACATTGATACCCTGGGATTGAAATGTTCCGAGGTGGAAGATGAGGCGTTCTTCCTCCAGGCGTCGGGTGCCTCTCCCTCACCTATTGTGCTTCACCCTCCCAACTGCGCACAGCTTGCTTCTACCTACTTTCCAAAATCAACAAACTGGACTGCCCAGGCAGATCTATTGTTTCAGTTTGCTCCTATCCCACCAGATTCATCTTATCTCAACTCAATTTTGCTTTCTTCCTTTGCTCAGTTCCATCCCAATTTCATCCACTATTTTTCTGATGCTTTCTAGTTTGAAGGCTCCAGCCACTTCCTCTTTACAATGGACATGCAATCCCTTTACACATCCATCCCCAATCTGGATGACTTCAGGGGGAAAAAAAGCCTGATCATCTATACCTTGTATGACTGTTCCCTGATTGGCTGAGCTTGGCCTCACCCTGAACAACTTCTCTTTTAACTCCTCTCACTTTCTTCAGGTCAGAGTAGGGGCCATGGGTATCCAAATGAGCCCCAGTTATGCCTGTCTTTTTGTGGGGTATGTGGAACATTCCTTACTCCAGTCCTACTTGAAGCCCCTCCCCACAACTCTTTATCTGTTTCACCAATGACTTTAGTGCTGCTTCCCTTTCGTCTGGAATTGGAAAAGTTTATCAATGTTTTGCTTCCAATTTTCACCTTGCCCTCACCTTCACCTGGTTCATCTCTAAATCCTCCCTTCCCTTTCTCAAAATCTCTGTTACCATTTCTGGGGATAAGCTGGCCATTTCTCTCCACTCCAAACCCACTGACTCCCACAGTTACATTGACTATACATCCTCATCTCCTCCTTCCTCTCAAGACTCTATTCCATCTCCCCGTTTCTCGGACTCAGTTGCATCTGTTTCAATGATGCCATCTTCGACAAGGGGGCCTCTAAAATGTCCATCTTCTTTCTCAACAGTAGCTAGTGTAGTTGACAGGGTCATCAGCCATGTCTGACCCATCTCCTGCACTCTGGTCCCATCCATTCTGTTCCCTCCTACAACAGCAATAGGGTCCCCTAGTCTTCACTTATTATCCCACTAGCATCCACATCCAAAGGATCATTAGCCATCAATTTTACCTCCAGCGGGATGCCACCATCAGACACACACTCTCCTCTCCTCCCTTATAAGCCTTCTGCAGAGACTGTTTCCTCTGGGAAACTTTGGTCCACTCCCACCACTTCCCCACACCCCCTACTGCACCTTACCATGCAATCACAGACAGTGTTAAATCTGCCAATTTACCTCCTTCCTCACTATCCAAGTCCAAAGACACACCTTAGAATCTTTAGAATTAGCCTTAGTGTCACATGTACTCAAATGTGTATAGTCGCCATTTAAGGCACCATCTTAGGTACAAAGGTACCTAAGTACAAATATTTAAGGGGAAAAAAATAGAAAAATGAAAGAAATAAGCGCAACATTACAGATCATAGGAATATATTAGAAAAATAAAGAAATTAAAAAGTTCAGAATAACATCCTTCTAACCCTGTCCACGCTGGAACTTAGATCTGGTCTATGACAGGTCTGACTCCAATGGTGCCAGACTTCACCTTGAGGCTCTCAAGATTGGAAGACCATTCTGGAATCACTTTCCAGGTGAATCTGCAATTTATCTTCACTTCACTCAACCTAGTCCCCCGTATTTGCTGTTCACAATGGGGTCTCCTCCACACTGAGGAGACAAAATGCAGAATGGGCAATCACTTTACAGAATACCTATTTTCTGTCCACAAAACTTGCCTAAAGCTTCCTGTTGTCTGCCACTTCAACACAGCACTGTGTTCCCAGGCCCATATCTCTGTCTTGGACTTGTTGTCATGATCCAGTGAAGCTCAGTACAAGCTGGAAGAACAACAACTGATTTTCTGCTTGGGAGCCCTGCAGCTCTAAGTTCAATAATTTTAGGGCCTGAGCACCTTCTCCCATGTTCTTACTCCAACTCCACACATCAGGCTTGACTGCTACTATAACCATCGTATTGTCAGCCATGAATGGCCCCATTAGCAGCTATTGATTCTCTCAGACTGACCTTTAACCCTTCCTCTGCCTGCCCAATTGTTTCTCTCTCTTTATGGGTTCTATGTGCATGTATCATTTATACCCGTCCTCCTCCTCGTTCCCCACCCGCTTCAGTTTATATTTACCAAACCTTTCATTGCTACAATCAGTCTGAAAGAAGGGTCAGTGGACCTGAATCTGTTTCTGTCTCCATAGATGCTGCCAGACCTGATGACTTTATCCAGCAATTTCTGTTTTTGTGACTGAATTTACCATTACTGTCATAAATGTTTTTTGGGTCCACCACTGAGCCCCATCAGACCCTTGCTTCTGTTCTGGAGTTATTGTTACCTTCAGTGTCACTGAGATTCATCTGTCTCATTTTCTGTCTGCATTTGAAAGAAATAGATTAGTTTTCAGTTAATTCCTTTCCTCTCTGCAGGTTAATTTAAGTTATGTATGCATTTGTCACTTTTACTTTCTGAGGAAACCCTGATTTTTTTTTAACATAATATGCTTGTTCAATATTGTAGGTGGTAGAGTTTGGTTTGGATTCAATGAAACAATAAGTGTAAAATTATAATTTGCGAATGTCGTAAACTTAACATGTAAGGTTTATTAGGAATAGCTTAAAACCTGACGGGAAACATTTCCATAGCACCCTCTGGTGACCAGTTAAAATAATTATGACCTTTGGAGATGATTTCACCAGACTACAGCCAAGGCAATTCTAAAGTTATTGTAGAACTTTAACAATTTTGGATATATCTAAGATTATGAAGAAAATTGAGCTTTGTTCATAAAGTTTAAGCATAGTACAGTGAAGCTATATAAATTTCAACATGACAGCTATCTTTAGTGGTACATTGTACATCATTCAATCTAATTTTCCAATAGTACATCTTTGTTATTACTGTCATAATTTTCAATTAGTTTCAGCATAATTAATGTATTAATAACAACCTTGAAAACTGCAAAATATATTTTCATGTTTTTTACAATTTACTTTTATTACCTATATGTCCAAATTTGTTAGAATTTAAATTTGCACAAGGACTTTATAAACATACTGTATAAAAGTAGCTGTAAAGCATAAGGCACACATGGGCTCCATGTCCTATAACAAGTAACATTTCTCTATCTAGATATTGCATGTGTTGTGAACTAGACCAAACCCAAATGTATAAAGGTGGTAATACCAAATATATTAAGGAGGTAACTTGGACACCAACTTTCATTTTATTTAATGGCTTTGAGCAGTTAGGTGTGTCTAACACTGGACCAGTGGTTAACACAGCTTTCAGGCTGTCAAATGCTTTCTGACATTACACTGAATTTTCCTGCATTTCTTCAAGTCAGTCAGTGGACCAACCTGCTGCTAAGATTTAGTACAAGTATTCGACTAAAAACCATTCTGGAATTGTTGATGGTATGGAAAACTCCCCAATAAAATTTGTTTTCACATCCTGAGGAGCCATTTGTCCATGTCCAATAATTTGGCCTAGGAATTTGACTTGGGCTTTTGCAAATTCACTCTTAGCTAGGTTTGTCACCAAGCCTACAATTCTGAAAGAATTCTGATGATCCAAATGCTCTTTCTATATGTGATTAAAAATCACCAGATCATTGATATCTGCCTCACGATTGGGTAATCCTGAAATGACTTCATTGGGTAGTCTTTGAATTGTAACTAGTGCATTTTCCATACCAAATAGGATAATATTAAACTGGTATTGTGCATTTGGTATCACGAAAGCCGAAATTTCCTTCGTTTCTCAGATATAGGTACCTGCCAGTATCCTTTTGAGTAAGTTCAGCTTCGAAATATAAGTTCCTTGTCCCACTTTTTCAATACAGTTTTCCAATAATCAATACACAGATATTGGGTACCATTTGGTTTCAGCACTATTACATTAAGTGAGCTTCATTCGCTGCAACTCACTCCTATCGTTTTTGAGCATATTTTCAATCTCTTTTAAACCTGTGCCAGTTTTAAAGGGTTAAGTTTTTATAAGCATGTTACTTAACTGGAACAGCATTTCCTATGTCTGCATCATGTGTAATCACATTTGTACTTCCCAGCTTATTCCCACATAAATTTTCATGTGATTGCAATTACTCTTTAAGATCATTTTGATTTTTCTCTGGAAAGTAACTCAATTATTTATACAAATGTTTGAGAACTTTCTTATTATCCAATTTAATTTGAAGAATATCAAAATGAAATTTATTTGGATTTAGTTCTTCATTCCAAGTTGTAACAAGTTCCATATTCCCTCTTTGCTATCCTTCCATATCAAAATGCCATATTCACATGACACACTCTGTGAGTTTTCCTTCTACCTGGCAGTCTTATCAAATAACTCACTTCACTTAATTTCCTTTTCAGTTTGATAAGGCCCACGAAACTTTGCTATTAAAGGTTCACCTATCATTGGTAGTAATACTAACACATTATCTCCTCTGAGATAATGTGTTAGTACAAGTTTTTGATTTCTTGCCTGTTTCATTACATGCTGTGCTACTTTTAATGCTGTCTAGCCAATTCACCCACTCTATTTACATTTTGACTAAAATTTTACACATAGTCCAAACATGTGCTCTCCAAATTCAATTTTTCCTTAATTAATTTCAGTGGTCCTCTCCCCTTATGTCTGAAAACTAATTCAAATGGACAGAATTTAGTTGATTCATTAGGTGCATCTCAATTGCAAAATGTACAAATGGAATTCATTTATCACAATCCTCTGTATAGTCATGACTATAAGCCCCAGATATGATCTTTTAAAGTTTGATGCTATCACTCCAATAATTCTTAGAAGAGACAACTTTGCATCTGGATCTCAAAAGTTTTTTCAAACAAAAAAGGACAAAAATACCTCTGAAAGTCATCGTATCATTTCACATACACAAAAGCTTGAAAACTATATGGTTGATTTTTGGGGGAATTTGAGTTTTGAGCCAATAATAAATTCTAAGTATTAACTATTAGCAATTAATTGTAATCCTTTGCCATTCATGGTCATACATTTATGCTAGGAACATCAAGTAAGAATTTTTTTCCCCTGAAAACTGATAACTGAAAAAAAAATTCATGCATTTTTAAACAACATCCAAAGAGATAGCCCAAGATATTGTTACATTAAGTGAATATCTTTATTTTTTAAAAAAATTATTTTAGTAAAGTCCACTGTATGTAGAATTGGTTAAATATTTCAAATTCCTCGATTCAGCTCTCACCTAATACATTAAAACTACATTTTGACCTTTGATAAAATGTTGTTATGGTTGTATTATGCATTACGAAGATGAGCTCTTTCTTTTTTTTTAAAAGGTGCACAATTTACCTTGACAAAAATTTACCTTGACAAAATAGACTCCTTAGGATCAAGTGACTTATTTCTCGAGATTGAAGTGAGGGCTGAATAGGCTTCTAAAATGTAAATGTCCTAATAGAGACCTGAAGTGGTATAAGAATGCAAGATCATGTTTGGAATTTACAGTTGCTAGTATCTGAATATTTATAGAAACTCAAATGTGATAGTTGCTCCAGATTTGGTGTCTGTAATCATGAAGTCTGACAAAGAGGGATCTGAGGGAACCAAATTAACATAGAGGTGTGAATTATGTCATTCATTTATCTTTGTGTGACAATTATAGTTGACATAAAACAATTGTGGTGAAAATGGAAAGCAATGATACTATTGTCACTTGACAGAAAATATTTTTCTTCAATTTGTAGATAGTTCAATGACAGTCAGCCTGGCCTACAAAGATTAAAAGAGGTTTCCTGATGAAGGGCTTTTGCCCGAAACGTCGATTTCGCTGCACTTTGGATGCTGCCTGAACTGCTGTGCTCTTCCAGCACCACTAATCCAGAATCTGGTTTCCAGCATCTGCAGTCATTGTTTTTACCTACAAAGATTAAAGACCTGCCATCTTGCCCAGTGCAAGTGAGGACATTGTCTGAAAACTCCAGCGATCTCTGATCTAATTTTTCCACTTTAAGAGAACTGGAAAACATTTCCATGCCTGTGACAATTTCAACTGCCCTCTTGGAGAAACTGAGTAATATTGCCTTTTGGGATTTTAAGTTGTGCGTGTGCGTGTGTGTGTGTCTTGCCTGTTGTTAAATGTTACAGCATGCCAGGGGTTAAAAGTTCTTCTGAAAAATACATCTTTGTTGTGGTCAGGCTCTAGATGGAGAAAAGGTAGAAATTATATTGCATCTCTCTCTGTCTGTCACAAAGAACACCTGCACTCTCTTTTCTGAACTTTGCAAAGAGATGTGTTACTAAATAGAAGGAATGGACTTTACAGAGCAACAAGCATACATTCAATTGACATTTCAGGTCATATATCTTACAGTAGAAACATAATTTTGCAGAAATCCGAAATGGAAACAGAAAATGCCAGAAATACTTCACCAGGTTAAAGATATTTCTGAAGTGTGGTGTAGCTAACACATTCCAGTGATGAATGTTCATTGGCCTGTAATGTTAGCTCATTTTGTGTGTTCGTGGATGTTCCCTGGTCTGTTGAATATTTCCAACATTCTTCATTTTTATTCCCTTTCATCAGGACTGGAAGACATTGAGGAGGAACAGCTTTTAAGATTCCTGTAGAGTGAGAGCACGAAAGAATAAAAGGAAGTGATATCTGATAGAGTAGAGGACAAGAATAATCAAACAACAAAAATGATGATGATGACGATGCAAGGCAAAAGGATGTGAAAACAAGACAAGGGTAAAAACAAAGAATGGGTGTTAGGGAAGTGTAATTTGTTACAGCAGGATAGTAGTGTGGACGGGGCTTGCAGATGAGATTGGAATGATTGAACCCTCCATGTTGTCCCACGCACCTATGCAGCTTGCTTTTCTAGCAATTGGAACTATAGGCAAATACTATAGACATAACATTAGAACTGAGAGTAGGTGCTCATGACTCCTTGGATTCACTATCTGCTCTGTGTTATTTCTACAGTTCTTTCTCAAATTTTATTTTTAGCCTCTCTTTGGTCAGTCAAGAACAATCAAATATTTCTTATCTTTTACATTTGTCATTTTTAAATTTGATAACTTTATTAGCACCAATACCCATTTTTCCACGTCAGGATTGCCTTTATTGATCAGTACATTGAGTATGGGAGTTGGGAGGTCATGTTGCAGTTGTGTAGGACATTGGTTCAGCTGTTTTTGGAATACTGCATTCAATTCTGATCTTTCTTCTATAGGAAAGATATTGTGAAACTTGAAAAGGTTTAGAAAAGATTTCTAAGGATGTTGCCAGGTGTGGAGCTACTTGGAGAGGCTAAATAGGCTTGGGCTATTTTCCCTGGAGTGTTGGAGGGTGAGGGGTGAGCTTATAGAGGTTTTTCAAATTATGAGGGACTTGGATAGGATGAATAGACCAGGTCTTTTCCCGAAGATAGGGGAGTTCAAAACTAGAGGGCATTGGTTTAAGGTGAGAGGGGAAATATTTAAAAGAACCTAAGTACCAACTTTTTCACGCAGAGGGTGGCATGTGAATGGAATGAGCTGCCAGAGGAGGTGTGGAAGGTCCTTCCATACACATCTAAAAGGCATCTGGATGGGTATATGAATAGGAAGCGTTTAGGTGGATATGGGACAAATGTTGGCAAATGGGATTAGATTAATTTAGGATATTTGGTTGGCATGGACCAGTTGAACTGGAGGGTCTGCTTTCGTGCGGTACATCTCTGACTTTATAAAACTATGATAGTAATTGTTCTGTTACACGGTTACCTCTCCAAACAAAGAAGAATATATAAAAAGTCAAAGGTTGATGCTTACAAGCATTCACAGTCAACATTTTTCTGAAAATTTTATGTCTGGAGTGAATTTGTAACATAATGCTCTAGCCAGGAATCAAAATGCATTGGAAACTGTAGTAAATATTTGATTGTATTATTTTATGTAGTCATATAGACTTGTGTTGAAATATATAACTATTAGACACAGCCATTGATTTTGATTACGTACTTTTGACAACATGTCAGTCAATGTTAATTACATAGTGACAAGACTTAGGGTTATTGTTGGCACAAAATGCTAAGCAGAGAACTTAATCATAAATGGAAAACAATCATTAGATTTTAGCCTTGAGGTTGAAATGATTGGAGCTTGTCACAGGTCGAAACTGTGTCTGGTGGATGCTTGCTAAATTATGTTCCTTTTGCCCTGATTATTATTTGCATAACATTTCACACATAGTGTGAAAACTTCCTTAGTTCAGTAAGAATGTAGGTTTTGAGCCTCGAAAGTTCAGGCTGTTATACCTTTCAGTGGTTTTCTCTGATTTAAAAAAAAAATTTTTCTTTCCTGAAAGAAATGTATTAAGACTATTATAAAGTGTATTGTTAATTCCTATTGCATCACATTCATTTGTTTTCTGCCCCATAAATTTATCATCCTTTTACTTAGTTGACTTCAAAATAAAAAAAAGCTACTTCATGATGAAATCTTGTATATAATACCATACTTCCTGTAACAATATGTGCTCTCTCTATTGAAAAATATTTTTAATAAAAGTAAGACTTTGCTTCTCCTAACTGATTAAATATCCTTTCAAACTTCCTGAATATTATGTGATAATTCTTTAAACTTTCACATAGACCTTTTGTAGTTTTGTCCATGTCTTTGGTCATGTGAATAAATCAATTCTGAGACTGATAAAGCTCCACAATCACTGAGGACTGCATAAGTCATGCATTTCTGGGAATATTGATTAGTTTGATTACTGCATGCTGTATTTTTTTTTCATTTGATGTGGCTTTTCTAGAATAACCACTCTTTGTCATAATAATGGAAGAGGAATAGGAGCTGCGGAGGCAGCTAAGTCTAGAGAATAAAGTGCCATGAATTGAATTAGCAGCTAACGAGATGCTGTTGTCCCCAGACAGTAAATGTTTTGTCATGTGAGGATCTATTATCAGAACTATCTATCAGATGACTTCAATTTATGAAGAGCAAACCCCTGACCATCTTTGACAAGCTCTGCAATGACCTCCAGCCATAATCAAAATGTTTCAACGTGTATGTTAAAATTGAAATCACCAATACAAATTTGAAGCAAAGCTTTTTGAAAGAAGTTTATAAATTTGTGGGACAGAATACCAATAAGTATGTGGAATAAGCTTCGACATTTGTGGCTCTGGCTTTTTTTTTCTCAGCAACAGTATTTGAAACATTAGTCAAGGAGCCAAAAGGACCTGAACTTGAAAAGTTACCACCACCCTGTTCCTGAGGGTAGCAGCATTGCTCAAATGTGACATCGTGGGGAGGCAGTGGCATAATAACTATGTGACTGGACTAGTAATCCAGAATCTTATGCTAATGTGCTGGAAAACAAAAAAGAGATTGCTGGAGAAACTCAGCAGGTTGGCAGCATCTGTGGAAGGAAAGGACAATTATCGTTTTGGGCTCAGTGACCCTTCTTCAGAACTGACAGTGTAGTGATTGTAATGAGGTCAGCCAGGTGGACTTCATAGAATATGAGTTCCCTAATTGGGGCTGTTAATCTGGCCTAATCAGGGAGCTCTGGCTGACAGACATAAACAGGACTGTTAGAGGTTTGTATATGCATGCGTAAATAAAGGGTGACTTGGTAATCAGATACCAGCCTCTGAGGAGCTATTTCAGTGGCAATGAGAAAAAAAATGTTCCTGAAGAAATTTGCTCGCAACAGCTGTCTTTGAGTTGGGATAAGCATTTCATGCATTATGCTGTTATTTGGGAAGCTTGACCTATTCGATACTGCTGCCAAAGACTGTGCCCAGTAAGTGTAAAGAATACATTACTGAGAAAATGAATATGAATAGTGAGAGCTGGCTCTAAGGAAGCTGGATCAGTATCAAGTACTATGTCTGTGTAAATAAAGGATGACTGGTGACAGTTACCCACCCTCTGTGGAGTTACTTCAGATAGTATTTACACTGAAGACAGTGGATGGCGAAAAAGGAGTAGGGGGAAAGGTGAAGATGGAGCCCAGATAGAAAGAACAACATTTGGAAGACAAAGAGATGGATGATGGCAAGACAGGGAGAAAAAAAAAACTGATAATGGGGACTATAAGTCAGTGAAAATGAGTTGGCTGTACTGAAAGCAGCCCATGTTATGACAAGGGTGTGTGGGTGGGTTAAAGGATATGGAAGAAGATGTTCAGATCCTATAGTTATTGAACTTGATCTTGGGTTCTGAAGGCTATAGGATCCCCATGTGGAAAATGAGATGCTGAACTTGCAGCTTGCGCTGAGCTTCGCTTATTTTCCCAGGAACAAAAAAACTATTGGACCTCACAACTGGTCAGGAAGCATCCATGGAAAGAAAGCAAGCCAACATTTCAAGTCTAGATGACTCTCCATCAGAACTGAAGTGAAGTGTGGAGGGGCAGTATTGATGCAATTGTGGAGGGGTATTGGAGAAGATAGGTTGCTGGGGGAGAAAGGATGTTGATAGTTTGGATTAAGTGATCAGAATGTGAAAATGCCAGAGCAAAGGTGTGTCTAACTGCCAAACTGGAAAGAACAGACAGTCCCACTGGACAGGGGGGAGGGGAGAGAGGGTATGGTGACAGAGAATGCAACAAATAAAGCTAAAATGGAAGGAGTGGGAGTGAGTTCACAATTTGGAGATGTTGAACCCAGAAGGTTGTAGAGTACCTAGTTTGACACCCTGCCCCACTATTGCATAAATACTGCTCCCTCCACATTTCACCTGCTCTGAAGAAGAGTCATCCAGACTTGAAATGTTAGCCTGCTTTCTCCCCATGGATTCTACCTGACCCGTTGTGATCTCCAGCACTTGTTGTTTTCAGTTTAGATTCCAGCATCTACAGGAATTTGCTCCAACTTAATGTTCCAGGGATATGGGTTCAAATTAGTGGTAAAATCATAATTTAATAAAACTCTGGAATTGAAAGTGAGCTTAATGGCAACTATGTAACCATTGCTGATTGTAAAAAAAAAACTCATTTGGTTCACTAATGTCCTTTGGAAAGGAAATCTGTCATCCTTACCTGGTCTGAATTATATGTGACTCTGGACTCATTGCGATGTGGTTAACTCTTAATAGCCCTCTGGGAAATTAGGGATGGACAATAAATGCTAGCCTAGTCAGCAACACCCACATCCCAGGAGCTATTTTTAATAAAAACACACAGCTGGACATGCACCAATTATATATAGACTTCATGGATTTTCCACAGTGCTGTTGGTGATTGATGGAATGTACATGACAATTAAATCTCAAATTGAGAATTATGTAAATTATTTCACGTAAAAGGCCTGTCAGATGGATTGCATTGCCCAGGAATCTGCAAATGAATTGCTAAGATGTGGGCAGCTTTCATAATGTGTTCATGTGCAATCTGACCACTTTTCAGGCAGGCTAACCAGGAAGAGATACCTCTCTTGCTGCTTCTAATTATGTTCTTGATGATAAGACTGATGATAACACTGTGGTCCTGCGAGAACAGGGGATATGTTTGCATCCTAAGTAACCCTGAGGTAACCCTGCAGGCACAGATCTATTCCATTACCAAATATTCTTCTTTCTCCTCCACAGCATAAATCATAGCTTATCCTGTCTCAGCTCACAAGCTGCTGAAACCTCATGCTGCCAATTTTGTATCTCTACATTTGATTATTCTTGATATACTCATGACCAGTCTCTCATTCTCCACCCTCTGAAAATTTCAGCTTATGTACAAAGCTATTGCTCATGTAATTCACATCAAGTTTCACTGATACATTGTTAGGTTCTTTTCTTCAAAAAATATAAATCAATTGCACAATACTTAAGGAATGTTAAACACGTTCTTTAATTAAAGATAGGATTACATATAAGTAATTATTCACTGGTAGCTAATTTTTTATGTTCACTTGTAAGATGTGGGCTTCACTGGCTGGGCCAGGATCTATTGACCATCCCTGTTGTACTTGGGAAGGTGGTGGTATGTTGTAGGTAGACCTCCAATGCCATTAGGAAGGGAATTCCAGGATTTTTGCCCAACAAACTAATACATATGACCTCCATCATTGCTGACCAAAAAGACTCTCAAGCCATGGGGTGAATCCTTTTGCATCCTACTTTGAGGTATATATTGAATAACAGTAGTTTATACTCCCTTAAAGGATCATGCCATCATACATTATCCTTTTTTTCTGAACTAAAGGTTTGCTCTTTAAAAACATACTATTCATGTAAGACAGAAAATAAATAGTGTCTGAAAGTAATTTAACACAAAGCAATACACTTACAGCACACTATCGATGCTGGAGGGCCCTGAAATGCTTGTTTCTGCTTCCTAAGTACCTGTAAGTGGATCATAGACATGCGATGAGATCCTGAGGGGCTGGCAACTGTCAGATACCAATGTCTGTGGATGAAGGGTACATGTGACTGGTGCCCATGGATCAAGAAGCATCCAGTTATCATGATAAAACCAGTTAAAGAAAAGGTTAAGGAAAAAGATACTTGTAAAAATATGTGTATCTTTTTTAAAAGTATGAAGAGCTAGGCACCAGTATAAGAAGCAAAACTTCAAATGTCATGACATCTGGATTATTAACTGAACTATTAGCATAAAAGCACAGAACAAATCAAATAAGAGAGATGAATGACGGATCAAAGTCTGATGTTTTAGAAATTGGATTAGGTTCATGGGACACTGACGTCAGTATTGGAGAAAGTAGAATCTGAACTGAAAAGACAGTCTCCACCTGAACAGTGTGTGGGTTGGTGATCTTGTGAGTTGCATAACCAGGGACATAGACATGTTTTTACATTGAATCATGGAGCAAGAGATGAGATTTTCAAAGACTCAACAAATCTAAGAATAGAGAAAATGGAAAGAACAAGATCTTAATGTGAGAAATGATAAGTAGATTCTGACAGGAAGCCAGAGTTGGATAGATTCTAGTTAAGCTGGGCAAAAGGTTTTCAGGGTTGTTGGAAATGTGGGTTTGAAGTTATAATTGGATCAGCAATTACTTTGTGAAAGAGGAACAGGCTGGATGTGCTGAATGGTTAAGTCCTGCTTCTTGTTCCTATGTTCATGCAAATCTAAGAGTAAATTAACAGATAAGATTAGAGGATGCATATAACATTCACAAACAAAAAAATTAACTGAGACTGCATCTAGAAATAAGTAAATACTGGTCTTTTAGCCACTAAAGAGACATGGCTGCAGGATGACAAAATAATGTTCACTGAGATCTAGGTGTAGTAGACTAGCAATAAGCCATGTGACTAATGCATCCGCTTGTACCTTGAGGTGTGTCATGATTGACAGTAGGTTAAGATACACTGTCATTATGAATATATGTCATCATATCACAACACCCATCATTCATGTCTTCACTGTGAACATATCATTACAGTATTTAACCCGTTAGTTAGTAGCAGAAGAATTAAAATCTGGCCATAGTCTTGCTGCCATAAGAGCTATGGTTTAGAATAGAACAGGGATCTGAGTATGAATAAACCAAGGCAGAGCATTTTTGCACTGCCACTGTGGGAGCTGAAAGGTCTCAGATGGAATGTGGTGGAAGATACACAACTGATCTCATATTGCAGCAAAATAAAATATTGCTGAAAGAAATACATTTTGTGGAAGCTTTAGTCTTATACTCATCAGAACAATTCACATAAATACCAATTCAAGGGAGTTTGTACCAATCATTTATAATTGACAATTAACAGCCAGGCTGTTATTGTGTTCAACTGTGGGTATCTTATTTAAGGAAGGATGCTTAAAGCCCTGAAGACAATGAAAGAGAGATTTACTGGGATAATAGCAGAAATTAGGGATTTTAGATACAAAGCAAGGTGAAATAAATTGAGTTATTTTCCTTGAAGCTGATTAAGATGTTCAAAGTTATTGACAATTTTGACAAGGTAAAAAAAAAATTTGTTTCAACTAGTTGATATGTCAGTAACTAGAGGTTATAATTTCAAGATTTTCAGTAAGAGAGCTAGGAGTGAGAGGAGGGGAACCTTTTTTACTCCGAATTGTTAGGATTTGGAATATGCTGGCTGGGAGAATAGGGGCGATGGATTCCATAGGAGGTTTCAAAAGTGAGCTGGGCATATATTTGAAAATGATGAATTTTGAGGGTTATGGAGACAGGGCTGGAGAAAGGGACTTGCTAGGTAGGTCTTTCAGGGACTAGTACAGACATGATGGATTGAAATAACTTGTGTTATACTGTAAAGTTTCATGATTCATTTATGATTTAAACCAGGCAGATTGCCTTTGCCTCCGGTGAGGGCATTGCCCTGAGAAATGAGCCAGCAAATGACTCTCACCTATTTTGTTGAGTTGGCAAACAAAAGGGCCCTGTGTATCAACGTATGGAATGTCCAGTAAATGCACGTGGGCCACACTTCAAGCCTAATGCAGAATTTAAAATTAGTTGTCAGTGTAATTCATCACAGTCAGAGTTATGTCATCCAATGCAGAATCTTGCCTAATTTTGAAAGCTGTCAAGTACTGTCAGTACTTTGTTTTTTGGAAAAAGCTAAAGTAATATGCACTTCCATAAAATCTGCCAGTGTTTGGGACATACTGTCTACATACTTAGCATCACAATTTAATTTTGCTCCGGTTTGATGATACCATGTATACCAAAATTAATGGTTTTGCCATGGGATTCCTCTTGAGACCAAGCATTCAAAAATGTTGTTGGATTACATTGGATATGTGTTGTTGATGGGATGACATCTAACCTTCTACCATCATTCTAATGTATAAATGATGAGGTTGCTCCAATTGAACCTGCAGTTGCACAAATGAATTTCCTCCTATGTTTTAATGGATCTGTTCCTGTGTTCCAATCCACTTTCAAAAGAACTTTGAAAGGAAAAGTCAAATGGGCTCTCTTTCCTCTATTATCCTGGTGACAAAATTAGCCTGAGTATGCCCCGTTACAAACCTACCTGTATTCATCACTATACGTGTTGGCATTCCTACAGTTCCACATGCTAGAAGGTTGTCTTTACTGGCAAACTCAAACAGGGTCAGAGTCAATTTTCTTTCACTGTGCAAATTTGATTTTTTAAATGTGATGCATCAATGCTATCTTGAGTGATAATGGCTTGAGTGATCAGATTATGCCTTGCTATATATCAGGCAAACTCCTGAAAGACTCTAAGGTGGTCACTCTCAGCCCTGCAATGAGCCTGGTTTTTCTCTGATAACACTGGAAGGGGAAAGTATCTCAATGTTTGAGCAACAAGTGAAGCCTACTGTTTAACAATGTTACTACAAGTAACACACACACTTGACCGATCACACAAATGGTCATGAATTTCACGGAGCTGAAAATGTGCCCGAAAAATAAGCATGCCCGAAACGTCGAATCTCCTGTTCCTTGGATGCTGCCTGACCTGCTGCGCTTTTCCAGCAACACTTTTTCAGATCTGATCTCCAGCATCTGCAGTCCTCATTTTCTCCATGAATTTCATGGAGGCCATGTATGTAGGTTATATTACAATATACACAGATCTAAATACCTGGTATTGCAAATGAAATACACGATTTAAACATCTGCATGAAAATGCATCCAAATTGATCAACCAGCACTGAGGTGCCCTCCGATAAAGATGAAGAGAAAAAAAAAACTAGTGTGTAAGTTGTATGATGTATTGACTAGCATTAAAGCACATATAGGAACATATTCCCTTGCTGATTGGAAAGGATGCAGTTTGTGTTGATCTATCATTCATTATGATCCTGCTTCAAAATTATTCCCTTTTGGGAACAGACCTCGAGGATGATTAACTGATCTTTGAGGCAGAGGAATTCCTATGAGCTTCTTCATTGCCGCTAGGTGGTTCCTTTGGGGACAGTTGGACAAATCGCATCTGTAAGCTGCCACAATTATTGCAGACCCAAACAATCATGTGGAGGTCTCCCAAAGTCAACCTGTTTCACATAAAGTTTCTGTTGTCTATTTGGACAAGGGTAAAATTACGTGACTACAGTATCATTCTTATTTTGTTCATATAACTTAATGGTAATTTTAAGATATTGTAGATTCTGTAAATATTGGTCTCCTTCCAAGTTTTTATAGTTCTTACTAAGCTATACAGTATTCATTAGAAAGGAAAATAGTCACAAGGCCCAGATTGCAAAGTGATGTGTTATCTATTAGTATTTGTTTTCCTTTGCAATCTGATGCACTGTTCTTTTCTGTTCATTATTATCCTGATATTGGAGAGGAAACATTTAGCACCTTAATTTTATCATACTGTAGTAACTGGAGTTGCAATTAAATCATCCATTGAAATTGAAAACAGAAAATGCCTGAAATATTTAACAGGTCATAGCAGGTTCAGCTGAAAAGGAACAAATGTGAGATATTAACATGAGATTGAGATTTATTGCTAGGTCACAGGTCTCACCATTAGGACTGGAAGCTTCCCCTAACTTTTTATCAGAACTGGGATGTTTCGAGATGTAACTGTTTTTGAGCAGTGGAGAGATGAGAAAAGAAATAAGTAGAAGAAATAACAGAAGGGAAACTCTATGCTAGGGTTATGCTGCACAGTGCTAAGAGATGGTAATGGGACAGGTTAAGAAACAAAAAATAAGCTTTGAGAAAGCCAACAGGAAAATTGGATTCAAGAATAACCATTGTTTATTAAACAAGTTGGAGGCATTGAGCATGATCTGAAATTGTTGAAGTCAGTGTTGTGTACAGAAAGTTGTAAAGTGCCTAATCAAAAGATAATGTGCAGTTTCTTGCGCTTCAATCAAAACTCAGTATAAGAGTGCAGAAGGCTGACCAGATAAGCCAGAGTTGGCGTGAGGTGGTAAATTAACATGATAGATGATTGGAAAGCCAAGGTCAATAAGCAAACTAAATAAAACTTTCTCAATGTAGAGAGCAATATATTGTGAACAATGTGCAGTATATTAAATTGAAATAAGTTGATGTAAATTGCTATATCATGCAGAAGGTCCATTTGCAGCCCTGAACAAAGTTTAAGGATGAGTGTTAGGAAGCATTATTAAGGGTAGGTTGTGTTCAGAAACTTTATTGTTAGGTAGTGCTCACGTAAGGTAGTACTAGCAAGTCTGGAAACTGTTAGCTTCACTAGACAACAGTAAGCCATTATGTTACACTAAGAACAGACTGAAACACTGATGGCATAATGGGGCCACAGGGAGGGTGAACAGATAACAGGACATTGAAACCGTGTTAGATTGCACGTAGCTCATACTGAGGTAACTGAATCTTATCTCTTCTGGAACCAATACTATTAGAGAATACCGCTTCTTACCAAATAAGGATGTAGCACTGGGATGTGAGGGGCTAAAAGCTAGACAAAGAGAACAATAGATCAGAACGCCTTCTCCAGCTGGACAAATGTCTAGCTGTAACCGATTCTCTCTCGAATAAAACAGTCTGTTTCTTAGAATCTGACCTGGTGTCTCATTCCTCCGAAAACGAACACGGGGATGGTTTGAACCGCCTTAACACATGGTGACCCCTGACGTGCGGAGGGAACGGAGACACGCTTGTTGGCAGGGGTTGAGAGCCGCCGGGCGGCCGGCCATTCTGAACTGGGTACGGGGATGCCTTTTGTATAAAGGTCTCCAGTAGGCATTGACCACTCTAAATTAGTAGTTGTTCCGACGTCTCGAATACCTTCGCCAACCTAAATTGCAGACGTGAGTAGACGACAGAGAATCGCTTGATCTAAGTGTAAGCCCTTTAGGTGTGTTGGGCATCCCGGATAAGCCGGAGGTATTGGACACGGTGAGTTCTTTTTATTTGTTGTTTCTGTAGTAAGAAGAGTAAGTTCCCCAGGTGTGCGTGGAAAGATCTCTGCAATTTCAAAAGTCCTGGGTACAGTGAGTTATTTATTTTTGGTCTCTTAAGTTTATAAAAGTGAATCCTCTAGGTGTGCGTTAAAACAGCCCTGCAATTTGAAAGTCCTAGGGTGGATGAATTCTCCAGGTGTGCGTTAAAACATCCCTGCAATTTAAAATTCCTGGAGACGGTGAGGCATATGTTTGTAGCCTCCTATTGTTAGACAAGGGAACCGTCTAGGTGTGCTTTGGAACATCACTGCAGATTGAAAGTCCTAGAATCGGTGAGTACTATTCTTTCATTCGTTTTCTCTCCTGGTGGTGAGTCGGTGATTTCTCCAGGTGTGCGTGGAAACAGCTCTGCAATTTCAAAATCCTGGAGGTAGGAGGCGAGGCGATTGTGGCTTACGGACCGCACGGCTCCCGGAACGGGAGTTTGGTCGGGGATAGTGTAAGACACGGGTACTGGGGTTACGGGAGTATAAACCCACGCGCTGACGGACTTGGGGACTGGGAAGCTTCCACTGCGCTGACATAATAACGGACGCAACGGTACGAGGGGACAGAGACAGACAGAGTTCCGGACAGAGCGACTGTGTGTGTGTGAGAGGGAGTCTGTTTATGAGAAAGATAGAGTCTCTGGGTGTGTAAAAATCTGTGTGTGTATAAGTATTTCTGTGTTTGTAAAAGTCTGTATTGTTGCCCAAAGAGAGAGAAAAAGCTATTGCTGCGTGCGTCAGCGGTGTGTCTGTGTAAGAGAGAGAGACTGGCTGAAAGCTTCTCTGCTAACAGGCAGTTTAACACTTTGTGCTCTGGCTTGAGTTCATCTGTTTGATAGTGATTGAATGTTTAAGTCTTGTCACCTAGGGCGTAAGTCCCGGGACTGTTTTGGATGTGATTGTTATGGTTGTTTAACATGATTTAGATGCATCTGTTTGTTTGGTGATTGAATTCTTGTTTTTGTTTCTAGAGCTTGAATTCCGGGACTGCTGTTTAAAGTGATTTCTTTTTATGTGATCTTAACATGATTTTTTTAAGGCTAATAACTCCTGTTCTTTTATGAGTCATGACTCCCTAACTACTTTTCTTACTAACCTCTTTTATTTTTACATAAAAGCAATTTATGAAGGACAGTCGAAGTTTCGTTCGACAGTGGGTAGTTGTATGAAATGAAAGTTTCCATGGTTATTATCTGTGACCTTGGATTCGACCATTGTGCATGCGTTAGAAGTTTTTGACTTGAATTGACAAATTGTTGTAAGACAGCTCTGATTATTTTTATGACCTAAAGTATTTTAATTGAGTAATGATTGACCAGGAGTACATAAGAAAACTAATTTTGGATCTAAATTAAGGTACTAAATCTGGACGGTTACAGTGGATTTCAAAATTGGGAACTGTATGCATTTTACATTTTAAATATTAAACACTGAATAAATGGACGCAAATATATGAATATGCTTACAAGTTAGTTACAGACATTAAAGGTAGTCAAGCATGAATTGATAAATTGGTGTTTGAGCATATGAGAAGATAGGAACATTGGAAAATTTCTTAAAAGAAAGAGACAGGGAAGAACATAACGACTTGTCCCCTTCGGGAAGTGTTGATAGGGGACAAGGAGATTGGGTTTGTGTGTGTTCCCCTCACCAGTGGGGAGGTCGGAACATTTAAAAGGAAATGACGGTCCTGGTTGAGAATCCGATAGGATTGTCAGAACAAGTTAATTTATTTTTGAGGCCCAGTCTGTATTTGTGGGCTGAGTTAATGTCTATTTTGAATGTTACTATTTACTGCGGGAGAAAGGAGAGTTATATGGGGATGCTGGATAGGGAAAGATACGGAAGATAGAAGGGTGAAGTGGGATAAATCCATTAAATGAATTGTTAGGAGGGGCACAGAAAGTGTTTGTAAAGAGAGAGGACGAGTGACAGGAACAGAAAGCGTAAATGATGGTAGCTGCGGTTGATGAGGTAATTAGGAGAAGAATGCAGCCAAAAGTGAGCAACCGGAGCAGCGAGTGATAGCATGTAGGGCAGAGAAGAAAGGGAGTAGGGAGAGACAAGGAGGAGCATTTGATAGAGAGTTTGAGCGACAGGGGCAGAGACGAAGGTCTCCACAGGCAGGATGCCATTATTGTGGAAGGATAGGGCATTTTGGGCGGGGGTGTCCTGATCTAAAAAGGGAAGAAAGAGCCATTCCGCTTATGATTTCTGATAACGACATGGAGGGGAACGACAACTGGCATCATTTCTGAGCAGTCAGGGGTAAAAAAAAAACCCAGTGATAGATTGGCTGAATAGCACATTCGGTAGATGGGGAACTGTGCTGGGACAGCTGGCCCTTGGTTTATGCATTTCTGTTGCTATCTTTATTACCTGTGGTTGTTGTTGTATACCATGTATCAGGATGCTTGTGACACATACGATCGACCATGCCCTGACGGGAAAGGATAACCCCCCACCCGCATACCAGGCAGCGGGGCTGGAGGAGCCTGTGATGGGGGCACCCGATGGAAAGATTACGGGATCGGTATCAGAGGGAATGGAGGAGATATGCCTGCGAGGGAAGCACGGGACAACTTATGATTTTACTTTATAACTGTATCTCTCATTTCTAATCCTTCCCATATTAGGGCCTCAGAATGTGAGGGCTGAGGTGCAGAGACCCCCTAGTTGTGTATTTTTTCTCTCTCTTTCCCGTTCAAATTGACAACAGGTAAATTTGTGCTTTTATGCTGCAGTTAGAGATTGTGAAGTGCTATATGCCTCGAGACTCAAGAGACTATTGTTCACTCAAGAGATTTCCTAGCCATCATTTGGTATTCCTAAATGGCTTCGATTGGTCTCGACGGCCACTGTTCACAATAATAAGCCAGTTACCACTGCCCGTGTCCGTACTTGACAGCTGTAAAATGGATGTGGGTTTTTATTGGTCAAGTGAAGGTGACTGGTTAGCCAATGACGGGTAAGATTCCTCGAGTGAGGGACAACCTAAGACAGGCACAGTCGTGCATTGACCTTCAGAATAATGGCCTGTGGTCATGTGGTTTTAGCAGATGCCTGGCTTTTGTATCCGTGTCGGGAATCTGGTCAAGTTTCTGGCTTGCAAAGCAGCTTGATATAAGGAAAATCGTGTGCCCAGCAGTTTGACATTGTATTCACTGTATTTTTGACGAAGGAAAATGCCAGTTTTGTGTCATTTTCCAGAACCGACTTAACAACAACCCTTGAGGAAGGAAGGAGAGCTCATTGAATCCTATTGCAAAAAGATTTGACACTATGTCAGTAGTTTGAAATTTTATTTTAAGGTGTCATGGTATAATACGACCGACTTTACTGGGAGGTTGTACAATTGGGTGTTCTTTGAACAGCAGAGCTTCATTCTGCTGGTGTCCTAACTCATCCACTTTGTGTTTTCCTCTGGTGCTCTTAGCTTTTGTTATCATACTCAGTAATCGTTTTGTTGGTTTTGAGGTGGCTTTTTGTATATGTTTACAACTTTTAAGTGCTTACATCTGTTATGTATTATTTCACTGCTTCTTATGCCTTAACGATTGTATGCGAACTGGAGAGGCGCATAGAGTAGGGATTTTGCGTCGCGGAATGCTTTCTGTAGTTGTATGCTGCTTAGGGACTCCTCTCCACTATAACTATGTCTCCCTAGAGTCAGACAAGCCCGGTTGAGCCAATTGGTCGGCCTTGCAGAGGAGCGATGGAGGGGCGCTCACCGACCATCCGGGTCCTGACTGCTGCGCGCGAACTGCTGTATTTTGTGTGGCCTCTTTCGAGGCCAAGGGAGGGAGTGTTAGGAAGCATTATTAAGGGTAGGTTGTGTTCAGAAACTTTATTGTTAGGTAGTGCTCACGTAAGGTAGTACTAGCAAGTCTGGAAACTGTTAGCTTCACTAGACAACAGTAAGCCATTATGTTACACTAAGAACAGACTGAAACACTGATGGCATAATGGGGCCACAGGGAGGGTGAACAGATAACAGGACATTGAAACCGTGTTAGATTGCACGTAGCTCATACTGAGGTAACTGAATCTTATCTCTTCTGGAACCAATACTATTAGAGAATACCGCTTCTTACCAAATAAGGATGTAGCACTGGGATGTGAGGGGCTAAAAGCTAGACAAAGAGAACAATAGATCAGAACGCCTTCTCCAGCTGGACAAATGTCTAGCTGTAACCGATTCTCTCTCGAATAAAACAGTCTGTTTCTTAGAATCTGACCTGGTGTCTCATTCCTCCGAAAACGAACACGGGGACGGTTTGAACCGCCTTAACAGGTAATATGTA
This sequence comes from Hemiscyllium ocellatum, assembly GCF_020745735.1. Classification (NCBI taxonomy): domain Eukaryota; kingdom Metazoa; phylum Chordata; class Chondrichthyes; order Orectolobiformes; family Hemiscylliidae; genus Hemiscyllium; species Hemiscyllium ocellatum. Next base: position 43,951,932 of record NC_083407.1, on the reverse strand, counting down.
GCATCACCCCTCATAAGGTGGTAGGGGAAGGGCAGCCAGTGTTGGAATAGTCAAAGAATGGATAAAGGCATTGTGAAGGCAGTCGTCCCTTTGGAATTCTGAATTAGAGGTTGTAGATATGTGACAAATGGATTTTTGTGTCTTGGGAAAAGTGCTGTGACTGATAGCTTTTCTTGTTTCTCTGCTTATAGTTGAAAATCTTTGTTTCCTTGTCATTTGCATTCTTGTAAATTTTCCTGATGAGTGCTAAATGAAAAACTTCAACAAAATGTATCCTTTTTAAGCAATACTTTGAGGTTTTAGTGAAAGTTTGGAGGGATATATAGACTGCATGGGCTGCACGTCTGGCGTAGTCCAAGTGTAAGAGATTGAGTATATAGTGGTTTCTGTCTCTCATAATAGGTAAATGCTATAGACAGGGACTTGGTCATTGAGAAACAAATGCATTTACATTGCACAAGTAGCTGGACAGTGGGCTATAAATGCAGGGGCAATAGAAGAGATTGTCACCTACTGGTATCACCTTTGGAGCAGGTCAAGGCTGGAAGGGACACTTGAATGATCGCCAGAATGTTGGAACTCAAAGTAGAGGCTTGATTCTCAGTCTTTGGCCCACATCCTCCACAAGGCAGAACCCTGGGGCTCAAGACAGAAGAGGGTAAGGGGTACAAAGGGCCTATCATCTCTATGACTCTATAGATTGAAGAACTCCTTAAGCTTCATCATCATTTACCTCTTTTCTTGCCTTGCAATCCATAAAGGTCGTCTAATAAATATGCCTTCCAATATAATTTTCTATAATGCTCTGAATGGAAAACAATACACAATTAAAGTAAAGTAAGAAAACAGTCCAGTGACCTATTCAGGGTGCTGTATGGTGCATTGGTCTCTGCACTCAACCTCTTCTACACGATGCTACATTTGATGTCTTGAAGGAGTTTTCAGGTAACCTGTTCAATTGCCTCAAATGAGAAGCTTGTGGCGCTTATCCTTATCATGAAGGGGCGTTTCTTGAGGCTATGGCAAGGACAGCTTCTGTCCCTCTGCTATATAAATGCTGTCATTATTGGAGAGGCAAAGTATGCTGAGGGCAATTAAAGCGCACCCTGATGATGGCACCTTCATTCTTCTTGGTGATATGTTTCACTCTTGACAGTCATACTGGCTGGTTTGAGGGAAATACCTGGCATTCCCATCAAATGTCCCTGCACCATTGACCATTCCAAGCTACATAGTGAATGTCATTGTTTAATTTCTCAAGATTAGAGTGGTGCTAGAATAGCACAGCAGGTCAGGCAGCATCTGAGGAGCAGGAAAAATCACTGTTTTGGGCAAAAGCCCTTCATCAGGAAAGTGTTTCGTTTCTGCACATGCTCCAATTGCTGCTTCATCAAGTTCTATAAGGGACTAGTCACCAACTCCATGGAGGACATTTGTGTTCATAGCTGTGAACTTTCGGTGCACATGTGCTCGATAAATTCTTCTGTTCCCTGATCATGGCCCATCATTACCACAGAAACTCTGGCATGGGGGAGCACATCTACTACTGCTGGTAGAATCTATTTTGCAGAGATGCCTGAGATCTTGTGTCTATCTCTAGCTGAGCCTGGCCTCGTTAGTACTCCCTCATACAGGGAACATGGCCACATCTGCCTCTCCTCTAATGCCTCCTGCTGTACACTGCTTCTGTGCTCCCTATCTAAACACGTGCAAGGATCCACTGAGCTGAGATTATCTGCCAAAATGGATTTGTGCACTTGTCAAGTATGGCAATGTTTATTTGGCACTTTTTGGTCTTGATGGAGAGGGACAATGTCTCATGGGCTGGGTGTTTTTGTACTTGTGGAGACAACTCCACATTTACCCCAAACTAACATACCCCTGAACACTGTGGGCAATTTAGCAGACTAATTCACCTAACCTACACATCTTTGGATTGTGGGAGGATACCGGAGCACCCGGAGGAAACCCATGCAGATAATCACGAGAGTTTGCCTTCTGCAGGGATGAGGTTGGGTATTCTGCTTAGCATGTTAATTGCAATCAACATGGTGCCTAGCTTATATCTCACTTCAAGGTTATATTCTTGGAGACAATTGATTAACTCAATTGTGCTATTTAAAGTCTATTCTGCCACAATGGGTCTGGCTTGAATTTCATGAGCTGTGACTTCACTGAAATCAGTAGATTCTGGTAGTCCTGCCACTTCTGGAAGATTGATATTTGTTAAGTGGAAGATGTCAGCAAGCCAAATTGATCTTGTGTTTTGACACTCTTGTGATTTTGGTAAAGCATGAATAGAAATCTATTGTATTGCTGTGAAACAGCTTATTAATGAGCTCATGGAGTGCCATTTATTGGGGTACTTCCCTTTCAGGATGCAAATTGGTAATATGTTAGTATAAGCTACCTTACTAATTTTGGCTTTTAATGTGTAGTGTACTGCCTATTCAGGCCATATGATATTCATGGGTGTGAAAGCTCCTGATGTGGTGTGTAGGAATCACAATATGGAAATCCTGTTCATCTGCTGAAATTGCCTTTCATTGGTTGACTCTGAACCACAGTGAAGTGTTTGTGTTTGTGCACCTTCTTCACATTGACATTGTTTCCAACGTTGTGATGTTGTGCCATCCTGTTGATATCTTCGAGTAAAAAATGAGGTCTGCAGATGCTGGAGATCACAGCTGCAAATGTGTTGCTGGTCAAAGCACAGCAGGCCAGGCAGCATCTCAGGAATAGAGAATTCGACGTTTCGAGCATAAGCCCTTCATCAGGAGGGCTTATGCTCGAAACGTCGAATTCTCTATTCCTGAGATGCTGTCTGGCCTGCTGTGCTTTGACCAGCAACACATTTGCAGCCATCCTGTTGATAACCTGCCTTATCATTTGCAACCAGATTTCCTGCACATCTGCACCCATTGTTCCTTGGTGCCACATGCTTTATCAATATCCAAAAAGACTGGACAACCTTAGGTGATATGGCAAATAGCATCTGTTACAGACTTTATGCTTTACTGACTGTAGCACCTAAAGTGGCAGTACGGTGGCTCATTGCTTAGCACTAATGCCTCACAGCACCAGGGACTCAGGTTCAATTCCAGCCTCGGGCGACTGTGTAGAATTTTTACACACTCCCTGTGTCTGTGCGGGTTTCCTCCCACAATCCAAAGATGTGTAGGCTAGGTGAATTGGCCATGCTAATTTGCCCATAGTGTTCAGGGATGTGTTAGTTAGGGGTAAATACAGAGTTACAGGGTGGGGGAATGGTTAGGTGAGATACTCTTTGGAGGTTTGGTGTGGACTTGTTGGGCCAAAGGGTCTGTTTCCACACTTTAGGGATTCTATGATAAAGACATATAATTGCTATTTGCCTGCCATTATGGCTTGAGACTTGCATCCATCTTCAGGTAATGCATTAATGCCATGCCAATTTCCCTTGTCCAGAAGATCCTGTCTAATGGCTTTTATTGGTGTAGAAGCAAAGACTAGCTCACTGAGCCCTTATGACAGTTCCTGTTCTGAAAAACCTCACTCATACCCTTTCCGATGGGATCTTCTGACAAACTGATCGATAGACTCTTAGGGTGCCTGTCTATATGATATGGACTGGAGTTTGTTGATTCTGAAATTAATTATCTTGAGCTTGCCTTTGAGCACCTTCCTGATATTTTCTGGATCTTTCTGTCCATCATTGGGAAGACTACCTGTGTTAAATCTGCACAGTCCGTCCCTCCACTGTATACTTCATTTGCATTGTTGTAGTTCAGTAAGAGTGTTACTGGATGTGTTTCAATCTATAATTATTTATGATTATGCCTTAAAAACATTGCACTGTCCATCTTAAGCAGTGTGTCACTGACTTTGTCAGTGTAAATTAATATTACTGCTCCATTGGCCTTGGTTCCTTTTTAAATGCTTCTTTAAAAATTGTAGGCATCTAGTTACAGGTTTCAGCCTGCAGGTGCTGTTCACACCAAATAAGGAATGATGGCATCACATGGGCTTTGTACATTTTTGTACTGATTTGGAGACAGAAAATGACAGAACTGACAGAGATCTGCATGGAGGTAAAATCTTTTAATGTAGAGCCTGTTGAAAGAGTTTTTAAACAGTCTTACTTTTTACAGGAGATTTGGATCTGTTCGCAGAACAGTTTAGCTTTGATTATTTTTAATAAACCAGATAAGCAGCCATTCCTTTTTTCCTCCTCCTGTGTAAACTTCAATATTGATTATATTTGTAACTTCAGACTTTGCATTTACAAGTAAGGCATTCTTGGAAATTTATTTTAACATGAAAGAATTACACATTGTATTCGTAAGGAAATTAGCTGTGTCTTATTGTCAGTCTTATCTAGAGATCTGTGCAGCTGTTTGATTTACAGAAACTGAAACTGCTAATTGTGCAAATTCTCCAATATCCAAAGCTCTTGTTGGGTTATTCTTCAACTAGTTTTTCAAATATCTACTGGCAAGATCTTTGAGTCTTTTTATAACAGATAACAATGCTAATGACTATTATGTGACTTCTGCCTCTAGCATTGTTTGCTCTGATGTAGCAATGCTTATGTTACCCCCATTACATAAAACATTGGGTATGAATATTGTGGTATTGGTCCAACAGATACATATTACAACTAACTATTATGCACAAGTATTACATTCACAGAAACTGCAGTGTCTGCTAAAATTCAGCTATTAGATTACAAAATTCAGCATACTTCAAACCATCTTGGGATAAGATGGTGTCAAGGACCATGAAATATACATATTATACAGGCCTGTGAATGCAAAGGTCTATTCTGAGAGTCGGACATAGCATCCCTCTTGCAAAAATGTTGTTGCTGATGCTAGTAGAGAGTTAATTAGCAAATTGTGTTCGTTCTGGTATGCCTGAAAGTAGTGAGGTGAGAGGTTGGTGTTTGTGTGTTACAGTGATGTGACCAGGTGGGTGGGAATCAGGGAAAGAAAGAAAAAAATTAGAATGTTGGTTGCCTCTAGAATGGCAATTTGGTATAAAATTAAAGAATTAAGGATTTGTTATGGGAAAACCCTGGTAAGTTGCTTGAGATTTTTGAGAATTGATAAAGGGTAATACTGTTGATGTAGCATACTTGGATTTGTAAAAATCATTTGATAGCATATCGCTGTTAACAATATTTTAGCTCATGAAACAAAAGGGATAGCATGACTGTGGGTACAACATTGGCTGAGCGAAGGAAAACACTAGTGCTGAATACCTGTTTTTCAGAATAAGGAAGTTCTGTAATCGTGTTCCCCAGGGTTCCATGTTTGCAGTTCCTGATATATAAATGACCTAGATCTTGATGCATCAATAATCTTCCAAAACATGCAGATTGTACAAAACTTGAAGTACTGTCTACCATGAGGATGATATTGTAGAACTTCAAAAAGATATAGGTAGGTTAATGATTCATTTTTGTGAAAGAAAAAAATATGCTGCATTATTTCTGTGATTCTATGGTTCTGAGCAACATTTGGGGGCAAATCACATGGTTTGACGGTCATAAGACTAAAGATTTAATTCTGTTTCCCAAATTTCACTGCATCTGCTGTATTCCAGGCTCTTTTTATCTTAAGATGTCTCCAAAATTAAACAGACAGGAGTAAGATAGTATCTGTGTCACTTTCACTCCCCACAGTTGAACTTGCTGTGGCCATTGCCGACCATACTGCTTCTGCAATTCTCACCAGAACTACAGCCTTCGCAAATGCTGCCCACCACATCACTTTCGCTGCTGTGGTCATCACTACCAATGCTACTTCTGCCCCCACTGATGTCACTCACTGGAACTTCCTCACCGAACATGCTACTTCTACCTCCATTACCACTAACATTTACATCATTTGTGATGATGTTACAATGATCACATGACTGCCCCCACTCCCAATTCCAGCTCTACACCAGGTCCTAGCCCCAAGCCCTACTGAATATTCACCATTCCCCCAGATATCTCCCTCACTGAGGATGAGCAATTTGTCCTCAGTAAAGGTCTTGCTTTCATCCAACTATGCTTCTGGGTCAATGAATTCTGCATGTGTTGCGACATTGAACTTTTCTTCCACCACCTCCGTGCTTACTTTTTCAATTGTGACTCTCACCAACCCTCTGAAAGCCCTTTCTCCCCTCTCCACCATACTCCATTCTCTTGGACACCCCATGCTGGCCTTTTACCCTCCCTCAACTTCTTTATCTCCAATTGCTGTCGTGACATTGACCACCTCAATCTGTCCACCCTTCTCACCCACTCTAATCTCTCACCCTTGCAATGCGCAGCCCTCCACACCCTCTGCTCCAACCCCAATCTCACCATTAAACCAGCTGACAATGGGGCTGCAGTGGTAGTGCGGTTTACTTACCTTGACCTAGCCAAAGCCAAATACCAACTTGTTGACACCCCCTCTTACTGCCCCTTGATCATGACTCCACCTCTCATCACCAAACCATTATCTCCCAAACCATCCATAATCTTATCACCTCAGGGGATCTCCTAACCACAGCCTCATAATTCACCAACCCCATAGTTCACCAACCCCACACCATCTGGTTCTACCTCTTGCCCAAAATCCACAAAGCTGACTGCCTTCGTAGACTAATTGGCACTGGCTGCTCCTGTCCCATTGAACTCATAGCCTCAAATTTTGACTCTGTCCTGTCTTCTTTGGTCCACGAACTCCCCATATACATTCGGGACACCAGCTGTGCCCTCCACCTCCTCCATGACATTTTATTCCTTGGCCTCCAACGCCTCATCACCATGGACATCCAGTCCGTATACACCTCCATCCTACAAGCCCTCCATTTACATTGAACATTACGGTGCAGTATAGGCCCTTCCGTCTTTGATGTTGCGCCAACCTTTGAAATTAATCTGATGCCCATCTAACCTACACTGTTCCATTATTATCCATATGTATGTCCAATACCCATTTAAATGATCTTAACTTTGGCACGTCTATTACTGTCGCAGGCAGGCCGTTCCATGCCTCTACTACTCTGAGTGAAGATGCTACCCCTGGTATCTGTCCTAAATCTATCACCCCTCAATTTAAAGTTATGTTCCCATGTGTTAGTCTTCACTATCCGAGGAAAAAAAGCTCTCACTGTCCACCCTATCTAACCCTCTGATTATCTTATACATATTGATTAAGTCACCTCTCAACCTTCTTCTCTCCAAGGAAAACAGCCTCAGTTCCCTCAGCCTTTCCTCGTAAGACCTTCCTGCCATACCAGGCAACATCCTAGTAAATGTCTTCTGAACCTTTTTCAAAGTTTCCACCTCTTAACTATAATGCAGTGACCAGAACTGTATGCAATACTCCAGGTGTGGCCTTACCAGTGTCTTGTACAGCTGAAGCTTGACCTCGTGGCTCTGAAACTCAATCTTCCTACCAATAAATGCCAACACATCATATACCTTAACAAGCCTAACAACCTGAGTGGCAACTTTCAGGGATTTATGCACCTGGATACAGATCTCTCTGTCCATCTACATTTTACCATTAGCTCAGTACTCTGCATTCCTGTTATTTCCTCCGAAATGAACTACCTCCCACTTTTCAGCATTAAACTCCATTTGCTACTTCTCAGCACAGCTCTGCACCTTATTTATGTTCCTCTGTAACCCACAACATCCTTCGATGCTATTTACAACTCTGCCTATCTTTTAGTGTCATCCACAAATTTACGAACCCATCCTTCTACGCTTACATCCAGATCGTTTATAAAATTGACAAACTACCCCAAAACAGATCCTTGCGGCACACCACTGGTAACTGAGCTCCAGGATGAACATTTCCCATCAACCACCACCCTCTGTCTTCTTTCAGCTAGCCAAATTTGGACCCAATTCACTAAATCACCTTCAATCCTGAAACTCCATATTTTGTGCAAGAGCCTACGATGTGGAACCTTATCAAACACATCACTGATACCTTACCCACAACCGATATAAGGCTCACTGGTCTATAATTACCCGGGTTGTCCCAACTCCCCTTCTTAAACAAGGAAACAACATTTGCTATCCTCCAGTCTTCTGGCATGAATCCTGTCAACAATGATGACATAAAGATCAAAGCCAAAGGCTCTTCAATCTCCTTCCTGGCTTCCCAGAGAATTCTAGGATAAATCCCATCTGGCCCAAGGATCCTATTTATTTTTAGATCTTCTTAAATTGCTAAAACCTCCTAGTTGTCAACTGCAATCCCATCTAATCTAATAGCTGTATCTCTGTATTCTCACTAACATTGCCCTTTTCCAATGTGAATAGTGACAAAAAGTATTCATTAAGCGCTTCCTATATATCCTCAGATTCCACACACAAGTTTGTTCGGCTCTAATCCTACTCTAGTCATTCTTTTATTCCTGATACACATTTGGAAAGCCTCAGGGTTTTCCTTGATCCTATACACCAACAACTTCTCATGACCCCTCCTGGCTCTTCTTAGCCCTCAGATCTTTTCTAGCTACCTTATAACTGTCTCAAGCCCCCTAACTGAGTCTTCAAGCATCTTCCTCACATAAGCCACCTTCTTCCTCTTGACAAGAGCTTCAACTTCTTGAATAAACCATTGCTCCCTCTTTTGACAACTACCTCCCTGCCTGATAGGTATATACTTATCAATCACCCATATTAGCTGTTCCTTGAATAAGCTCCACATTTCAAGTGTGTTCGTCCTCTGCAGTTTCCTTCCCCATTCTATGCATCCTAAATCTTGCCTAATCACATCATAATTGCCTTTCCCTAGTTATGCCCCTTCCCTGCTGTATATACCTTTCCTGCCCATTGCTATTGTAAACATAACCGAATTGTGGTCACTGTTGTCAAAGTGCTTACCTACCTCCAAATCTAACACCTGTCCAGGTTCATTCCCCAGTACCAAATCCAATATGGCATTGCCCCTTGTTCACTATTTCTTCCTCTCTGGCTATCCTGACCAGAATCCCTCACCAACATACTTATTCGATTAGTGGAACTGGTCCTCACCCTCAACAAGTTCTCCTTCAAATCCTCCCACTTCCTTCGGATGAGAGCAGTGGCTGTGGACACCTGCATGTGCCCCAGCTATGCCTGCGTCTTCGTAGGATATATGGAACTGTATATCATTTGTAATTAGACCAGCACCATACCCCACCTTTACCTCTGCCATATCGATGACTGTATCAGCATCACCTTGTGCTCCTATGAGCATCAACTTCACCAACACCTTCCACCCTGACCTAAAGTTCTCATGGACTATCTCCAACATCTGCCTCCCCTTCTGGGACCTCTCCGGTGTCCAACTCAATACAGATATCTATTTCAAACCTGACTCCCACAGTTACCTTGACTACACCTCCTCCCACCCCACCTCCTGTAAAAAGCGATCCCTTACTCCCAATTTCTCCACCTCAGCTATATCTGTTCCCAGGAGGAGCAATTCCACTCCAGGACATCCCAGATGGCCTTCTATTCAAGGACTGCAATTTCCCTCCTACATGATCAACAATGTCCTCCAGCGCATCTCGTCCACTTCCCATACCTCTGCCCTCAAACTCCACCCCTCCAACCACAGCAAGGATAGAACCACCCAGGTCCTCACCTTCCACCTCATGAATCTCCAGATACAGAGCATTATCCTCTGCCATTTCCAGCACCTACAGTCACACCCCACCACTGAGGATATATTTTCCTCACCACCCTATCTGCGTTCTACATAAACCATCCCCTCCATGGCTCCCTTTGTTTGGTTGATGCCCCACCAACTCCTCCTCTACTCCCAGCACTTTCCCTTGCCACCATAAGAGTTGTAAAACCCGTGCCAATACCTTCCCCCTCACCTCCTTCCAATGCCCACAGAGGATCTTTTCACATCTGCTAAAGCTTTTCCTGTCTGATTTTATGGACTAGGCCAGACCACTTGAAGCATTCTTAAGCAGGCAGCCCAGATCATAACTTTGCAATTTGTTTTGTAAGTGTACATTGAAAATTACCTGGAGTAAATTGGCTAGGTTGACTACCAGGTTTTAAAACAGACAAAAATATATTCACAAAATTACTCAATGAAACAAAAAGAACCCCTACAGAACTCAGTCTATCCAAATTAGACTTAATTATGTTGTTCTGAAAATACAAAATAGTCCCAATAAGCAAACCCCCTTAACAGTAAAAAATGAACATATGCTTACTGGTTGAAGTTAGAAGGGCAGAAGGAGAGAGAGAGCCTGTTTCCACATAGCTGAACCTCTAACTAGTTCTGGGCAGAACTGCTCAGCTAGAGAACTGACCACTTCCCTTTCATTATACAGGTCACTTCTCAAACAGACCACTTTGGCCTGAAGTCTCATCTGTCTACATATAAACAAAAAGGCCTCTCAAGATCCTTTAATCTGTATACCAAATTAGTCTAATCGGAATCAGGAACTGTTTATGACCCCTCTGAACAAAATCAAGGACACAGTATTCTTGAGAAAACGAACAGCTTGTAGAAGAAAAAAGGACCAGATTTGTGACAACATCCACCCACCTCATCTACTGTGTGCGTTGCTCTCGATGTGATCTTTTCTACATTGAGAAGACAGGATACCAACTTGCGGAATGTCCCAGGGAACATCTCTGGGACATGCACACTGAACAAGCCCACCACCCTGTGGCTAACCACTTGAAGTCCCCCTCCCATTCCTCTCATGGACATGCAAGTCCTGGGCTGCCTCCACCGACAACTGGAGGAAGAATGCCTCATCCTCTGCCATGGAACCCTTCAACCACACAACATCAACATCAAATTTACCAGTATCCAAATCACCTCACCTCCCATCTCATTCCAGATCCCCAACCCTCCAACCTGGCACCTCCCTCTTGACCTGTCCATCTTCATTCCCACCTCTCTGCTCCACCCTCCACACCGACCTATCACAATCATCCCCCACCTGCATCTACCTTTCACTTTCCTAGCTACCTTCCCCCAGCCCCAGCCCCGCCCCTCCTATTTATCTATGGTCACGCCATGGTGGCTCAGTGGTTAGTGCTACTGCCTCACAGTGCCAGAGACTCAGGTTCAATTCCAGCCTCAGGCGACTGTCTGTGTGGAGTTTGCAAATTCTCTCAGTGTCTACTAGGGTTTCCTCTCTCAGTACATAGATGTGCAGGTCAGGTGAATTGTATTATGCTAAATTGCCCATACTGTTAGTGCATTAGTCAGAGGGAAGTTGGTCTGAGTGGGATACTCTTCAGAGATTTGTGGATTTGTTAGGCCAAGTGGCCTGTTTTTACACTGTAGGGAATCTAATCTAATCTCTCATCCCCTTCCTCTTCCACCTTCCTGATGAAGGGCTTATGGTTGAAACATTGACTCTCCTGCTCCTCAGATGCTGCCTGACCTGCTGTGCTTTCCCAGCACCACCCTTTTCAACTCTGACTCTCCAGCATCTGCAGTCCTCGCTTCCCCCTAGTAGTTTTGTTAGTTTTCTACCCTGCTGGTTGATTTGGAATGGAATAAAATCCCAACTTCGGTTGCTGGCACTGCAGATAAAATCTAGCCCTTTCATATGACATAACCCCATTTATTATACTTTAGATGGCGATCCAAATTTACTATTGTTGTCAGAATGAGCAATGACAGACACTTTGCCAGTTTTAAATCGATTAGGCAGAGGTAAAGTACAACTTAATTGTTGATTGCCACAGTTTATCCTTTACCTTTTTTAATAGAATTGTTCTGTCATTTGCAACCTAATTCACGTCCTGGACATAGTGTTCTTCCATTTTTCAGAGTTTACACCATTCCCTGGAAGGTGAATACAGGATTAAGAATTTCTGTTAATCCCTGGGAAAGATTGGTGTTCACGGACAGAATTTTGGAGGTCTGAGTGACATGAGTTGTGGCGTGATATTTGGCAGAATCGTGTGAGATGTCTGACAACACCTAACTTGAATTGGATATTCCTCCCTCCATCTTTTATACATTTGACAAGTGGCCTGGGGCTTTCTCGCTGGGTGTGATGAGTTACCAGTTGAAAGGGATTATTACTTGTTAAGTACATTATTAACAGTCCAACTTGCCTCATTAATGTTTGGCTTCCTATGTTGCTAAATGCACCAAACAAGTTGGACATCAAGAAAACTTGACATTCATCTCACCATTTGCTCAGAAGGACCTCCATGTTGGTAGAAAGGTACAAACCATTCAGGGTATGGTTCAGGGGCACCAGCCACATGCACCTCACATCCAAGGGCATTGGCATCTGACAAGGGTTGGTCTCTAAGAACCCGCATGTCACATCTCTGATCCACTTACTGGATGCTTCTGAGATTCAATGCTGTGTCTCAGGCTGCCCCAGCAACGATCATTATAATGCTGCTGCACGAACACTTTCAGGGACACAACCCAGATCATGAACAGGACAGAATGCACCTTTGGGCTTTTCATGGACTGGCATTGACTTAGCCTTCAATCAGGGTTCAGCACTCTATTCCCCTTGACTTGACTGAGTAGTGCTATAAACTAAGCCAAGTTCTTGGTTTAGTTTGCACTGAATGGCATGGTATCTCTGGCTCAGAGGCAATGTTCAAAAAGGTGAGGCAAGGTTCAAAAAGGCAAGACAAGGCAATACAGTATGAGAGTATCTAGTTTGGCTCATAACAGCACTAAACAGAGCACACACACTGGCTCAGTGGTTAGCACTGTTGCCTCACACTTTCAGAGACCTGATTTGATTCCAGCCTCAGGTGACTGCCTGTGAGCAGTTTATCCATTCTCTGTATGTCTGCAGAGGATTTTGCTGGGTGCTCCGATTTCCTTCCACAATCCAATGATGAGCAGGTTAGGTCAATTGACCATGCTGAATTGGCCTTTGTGTGCAGGTTAGGTGGTTTAGCCTTGGGAATGCAGGGTTACAGGGGTATGGGGTGGGTCGGGGGGGCTACTCTAACAGAGTGTCACTATGGACTTGATGGGCTGAATGGCCTGCTTCCACACTGTAGAGATTCTATGATTCTATTCTATGATGATTCTAACAAGCTGCTGAAGCCTGGCCCAGTCATGAAAAGGATGTGTGTCCCTGAGCACAAAGTGTCCTGGCAGCAATATTACAATGATACTTGTTGGTACAACATTGAAATGCAGTAGCATCCTGTAAGTGGTTTAGAGTTGCACTGAGGGTTTTTCGGAGACTGGAAAATGCTGGATGAAAATGTTATGGACAGGAGGTACTTGATGCTCTGCACCGTATATTTTTAAAAGTGGTGGCAGCAGAGATAATGAATGCATTAATTGTAATATTCCAGAATTCTCTGGATTCTGGAAAGATTCCAGTGGATTGGAAAAATGTTAATGTAATGCCCTTATCCAAAAAAAGGAAGGACGCAGAAATTAGGAAACTATAGATCTGTTAATTTAATGTTATTAGGAAATTGTTAGAATCTGTATTAAGGAAGTAGTAAAAGGACATTTGCAATGTCAAACTGCAATATATCACAATCAGCATGGGATTTTGAAGGGTAAATTATAACAAACAAAGAGAATAGTGGGGTCCCCTTAGATGTTGTACATCTAGACTTCCAGAAAGCATCTACTACAGTATTTATTAGCTTAGGTAAAGGATTGGCTGACTCATAAAAAGCAGTCAGGATAAATAGGTCTATTTCAGATTGGCAAGCTGTAACTGGTGAGGTTTGTCCTCAGTGCACTAATTATTTACAATTTATATTAATGACTTGAATCCATGGATAAAATGGACAGTAGCCAAATTTGCAGATGACACTTAAAAAAAAATGAGAAATATAAGTTGGAATGAAGAAATAAGAAATATACAAATGGATATGGATAAGTTACATGAATGGACCAAAATTGGTCATACGAATAGTAAGCAACCTACTTTCTAAACAGAGAGAAATGTTTGAATGTGGCTTCAGTGCAGAGGGATCTGGGTGTCCTCATGAGTCACAGGTTGTATGCAGGTAATAAGGAGGGCAGATGGAATTTTGAACATTTAATACTAAAAGAATGGAGTCAGAAAGTATTGTTACAATTGTTTAAGGCATAGGTGAGTCCGCATCTGGAGAATTGCATACAATTTTGGTCCTCTAACTTGAGAAAAGACACAATTGCTTTGGAGGCAGTTCAGAGAATATTCATTAGAATAATTCTAGAGATATAAGCTGTGTTATGGCAGAGTTTGAACAGTTTAGACCTATACTTGCTACAGTTTATAGAATGGGAGGAGGTCTAATTGAGGAATGTAAGATGCTAAAGGAGATTGACAAAGGAGACACAAAGCAGACGTTTCCTCCTTGGTGGAGTTGGGTACTCCAGATGCTGGAGATTAGAGTCAAGATTAGAGTGGTGCCGGAAAAACACAGCAGGTCAGGTAGCATCCGAGGAACAGGAAAATCAACGTTTCGGGCAAAATGCCTTCAACAGGATCTTTCCTGATGAAGGGCTTTTGCCCGAAAAGATGTTTCCTCCTGTCAGGCAATCTAGAATGAGAGGCTGATTTAATAAAGAGATAAGGAGGAATCGCTTTGAGAAAAGGGTTATGAATCTGTGGAATTCACTATGCCAGATTATGGTAGATGCCAGGACACTGATTAAATTTAAGGAGATAGATTTTTAATTAGTGAAGAGTTAATTAATGGGAAAGTGGAGTTGTAGCTGAAATTCAATCAGCCATGATCATATCAAATGGCAAAGCAAGCTCAAGGGGCTGAATTATTTACTCTTGTTCCTAGTTCTTACATTCAAACCCAATTGAACTGTATTGCAATCTAAGTTCCCAAAAGGAGACATTTTGAAAACTCTTCAATATAATTGATATAATGGATCCTTCCAAAGCACAAAACAAATCTCCTGCCTCATCAGACATCAAAGTGGGAGCCAGTCAAATTGATAACATTGTCATTTTAAAAGAAAAGTTGGTTACCTCAGCTAAAAGGAATATGCAGGTCTAGTTACAATCTATGCATTGATCAACCCTCACCTGATGAATAATATTTACAAAGTCTGAAATTTTTATAATTTGAAACTGTGTGAAACTTGCTGATCAATTATCTTAACATGCAGAGCTCTGCAAAGTCTGAGGGAAACACTTCAATGAGGAGCCATCAGCAAGGAGAGGACTTCGGAAGCAGGTATAGCACAAATCCAAATACTGTTCTGTTGAAGAAATATCAGGTATAAAGTTTTGAAACCATGGAACTAATGAAGAATAAGGAACCTTCTTTCTCCTTCCCTAAAGCTACTGGTTTGAAGAATCCACCGGTACAAGAAAATATCAACCATACCACTTAAACCATTACAACTGTGACTTCCAAGTGTTAACCTCTTTGCTTCAGCAACAAGGAACTTAAGTAAAAGGTCCTAATGATGTACCATAGAGATTTTTGGAACTTTTTTTCTCATGACTATACTTGTGCTTTATGTGCTCTATCTATCATTGTTATGATCTTCATATCTGAAATTTATTGTAAGTAACCTGACTTCTTTACACCAAAGGAACTTCCAGTAATAACTTATAAATAATGCTAAACTGTTTAAGTAAAAGCTTGCCTGCTTGTTTACTTTAACTTGAAACATTACAAAGTAAAATAGGAGCTTCATGAATCATATTAGTCTAAACTTTTCTGGCCATTTGGTGGTCATGACAGTAACAATAAATAAAATTGACTGCTCTTTGGAGAAATTGAGCTTTTTCACGGGATCTAATAATGGGTCTGAGTTTGTTTTTTCAAATGGCTTTCATGACTTTTCCCATCACTCATATTCTTTCCTGATCAGATTGTAAGTTTTAAACCATGAAACTGAATAGCATTTCCAAAAATTGACATTTGGTTGTTTTATGCAAATCTACAAACTCTCATACTTGTAAACTGGAAGCAGCATTAGCCATTCTGTGAAATTATATTTTTAAGATTTTGGTAGTAATAACCTAATTAAGCAAGAAATAGAATTAAAACGCTATTTTTAACATGACTATGAATTTTATTTTGAATCACATAAATGAAGCTGAAAGACAGGTTTACACTGACACGGATAGGCATTTCCCTGTCTGCCTGTGTAAATAACAGTGTGAGGGATGTCACTGCTGAAAATGGAGCTTTTATCCACTTTACTGCTGATGAAAGTAGCAAATGTGCCAAGATGAAGAGATCATACAATTTTAATCTGACAGGTTTTCACATCCCCACAACGTGGGCAGAATCCATTAGCAGCATGAGTCTTGCTTGCCAGCTGCAGAGCTGGCAAAAAAAACCCACATTTCTTATTCTGAGGAGGCCCACTCGACCTTTAGTCAAATCAGGCAGTTCTGGGGACACTGGCCTCTCCGAGAATTACATTCTCTGGAATGGAGGTTCTTACTAAAAGGAGCTGCCATCCTTTAGAGGTAGCAGTCTCTGTGTTTGGCAGTGCGATGTAGGAGGCCATGACTGTTTCTGGGAATGCAACTGCAGAGTCGAAGTATCCAAGAGCAAGGTCACTGATTTGTTGCAGGAGTGGATGTTGCAAGGAAAGGGGAACAGAGAAGTTAGAAGCAAGGCAAATGTGTGGTCAACAGCCACAACCCAGTCCCACCCTACGTCCATACCATCAATTAGGTATTTGATTGAAGACACCCCCAAACTCTAACCAATGATAAGCCTTTGCTCTATTTGTCTCTGGGAAGGCTATATGTTGACACACCTACTTGCAATTTGGTTAATGCTTGTGTTGACAGTCTGAAACCCTTTTATGACTTTTAAAACCCTCAAATTGTGACAGTTTGTAGAGTTTATTGACATATCTTCCCATCTGACTCTGAATTCTGGTGGTGGTGGGAAGATAGTGGTGTTAAGTACTACCCCACTCCACTTAATGAAATGCTCTTCCTGCCTCTTACCTGAGACAAGAAGATTCTGCCTTGACATGACCAACTTTCAATTTTGTTCTACAGTCCACAACGTGAGAAGACTATAATTTCAAATACATTGTGAACACTGTAGTGGATCTGAACACTCTTATCGCTTATACTCTCAAAATTGATGGTACACTTAATTGAATGGGAGCCACAATGTTCATTATATATTCAGCTAGCTGTTGGAGAGGTGGTGCCCTTTTGTTTGAGTGGTAAATACTTGTCAGACTTCAAACATAATTCAAACTTGGCAACGTATGATATATTTTACTAGCATATGCTGAATATAGAGATCTGAAGTCAGGATACAACTTGCATTTATCATATTTTATCTATATTGTCTACTCTGTACAGAATTACAAATCCAATTAGCTTGGAGCTCTGGCACAGCAGATCTGCAAATTCAGCGCAAATTGTAAATATTCAGTGTGCATGAAACACATTTAATAGATGCAGATCTGACTTTTGTACTTTGTGTAACAATTATTTAGTCCTTAGTTGTACTTAACTAAATGTGGCAAGGAAATGTGATTTGCAGTGTATTAAATAATTAACCTTTACCTTATGACAATGGTTCCCTTTCTCCTCACTTTCCATCCTGCCAGCCTTTGCACTCAAAGGATCACCCTCTGTCATTTCCACCATATCCAGCAGGATGGCAATACTACATGCTTCTTCCCATTCTCCCATCCACCCTCTTTCACCACTCACCCGGTCAGCATTATGTAGGGGCCATTTCTTTGTGACACCCGGCTTACTCCTCTGTCATCCCTAAGAAAGTGAGATCAAATGCAAACTAATTGATTAGCCTTGTGAAACACCTTGGCTCTCTCTCTAAGAATGATCTCAGCCTTTCAATTACTTGCCATTTCAATATTCCATCCTGCACTCATGGTAACCTTTCTGTTCTAGCTGTAATGCTCCATTGAAGCCCAATACAAGCTGGAATGATGGCCCCTTATTTTCTGCTTAGGCATTTTTGAGCCTTTGGGACTCGACATTGAGTTCAAGTCCAAAGATGTTCAGGTGACGTGGATTGGCCATGCTAAATTGCCCATAGTGTCCAGGGATGTGCAGGCTGGGTGGGTTGGCTTTGAGAAATGCAGGGATAGGTTAAGGGGGATGGGTGAGTGGGATGCTCTCCAATGGGTCAGTGTGTACTTCATGGGCAGAATATGCTGTTTCTATATGCTCTGTTCTAACTTCAGACCATATACACTCCATTTTGATTGCAACTCCCCTTCATAAACCCCAGTCTACAGTTTCTATGAGTTCTTACACAGAGCCGACCTATGTGGCAATATTAACACTGACCACTAACACCTATTCTGCATCTGTATCTCTCACTCATACCATTATCCCTTCCTTTTGTCTTTTGCACTGGACATCCTCACCATCTTTAACTGTTCCTCTTCCCCATTTGTCAATAGCATAAAAGCATTACCTTCAAACTTCCTTCAGTGCTGAAGATCATTTTGGACTCAATTTAATTCTGCTTCTCTCACCACAAATATTGCTCGACTTGTTGAGTTTCTCTAGCAATTTTTTGTTTTTATTTCAAATCTTTAGTATCTGCAATAATTTGTGGGCGGCACGGTGGTACAGTGGTTAGCACTGCTGCCTCACAGCGCCTGTAGACCCGGGTTCAATTCCCGACTCAGGCGACTGACTGTGTGGAGTTTGCACGTTCTCCCCGTGTCTGCGTGGGTTTCCTCCGGGTGCTCCGGTTTCCTCCCACAGTCACAAAGATGTGCGGGTCAGGTGAATTGGCCAAGCTGAATTGCCCGTAGTGTTAGGTAAGGGGTAAATGTAGGGGTATGGGTGGGTTGCGCTTCGGCGGGTCGGTGTGGACTTGTTGGGCCGAAGGGCCTGTTTCCACACTGTAAGTCTAAGTCTAATCTAATCTAATTTGCTTTCACTTGAGCCTCCTTCTCAGATCTGTCATTTGCCTCATCATTCACTCTCCTCTAACTTTCAAGTTGCAGATGATGAAAACATTTCTTTTCATCCTCTCTTGCGAAACCAAACCACATCTATAATCTTGCACCTCCCTTTCTTGTGATAACCAGGTTGCTCCTCTTGGCTATGATTAGATTGCCTTGTGATTGGCAAGGAGGCAGTGATAATCAAGACGTACTATTACTGAATTTCACATTTGCATCCACCAGCTCAGGCACTGATATTTTAAGTACAATATTTTTCTCTTTTTAGAATCAGCGAATCAGATGGTGAGAGGGCTGCTAATATTCCTCCAGAGCCAACTTTCTCAATTATTTGCCCTTGCCATCTCAGCAATGGATGTAAAGGTCCACTGGGGACTTTCTTAATCTTACAGACACTAAGTGGTCAGTTAATACCTACTTAATGGCTTCAACTTGTCACTGGGCTGGTTGCCTGCCTTCCTGGTGCACAAACCACATTGCTTCCCTGACCTGCTTGCTGGTTTAGGGGTTATCTCCAATTGTGCCAGTCTAGGGTCAATATGGATTAGGATTAAGGGAGGGCTGCTGAAAGTCACATGGCTTGTCTTTGCCTCTGCTCTCGCTGACATCATTTTCACTGTTGGATCTTCCGAAGCCTGTTCCTCCAGGGATAATCACTAGGGTACAGAAGCTGCTGGCTGCTAATTGCCTGGAAAGGTGAGATTTAATTGTCAAGATCTTCAGTGGTCCCAGGAAACCTGCTGGTCAGCTACTAAGCTGATTGGAGCTCAATCGGACAAACGTTCTCTTTAGAGTGCAGAAGGTTAGTTACTCCTGCTAACAACCACGCCCATAGTCAGATGAGAAAATGGAAAATTCTACCCCTTGTGTTATTTAGAAGTTTGTATAGAGGTAGGATTTTCATAATGAGACACAACCATGAGTGGTAGACAAGCAGGCACCAAGTAGGGAAAAATGTGTAGATGCCAGCTTGTTGTAGAGCTTGGTTGTGCACAAGTTCCCTACTGAGATTTGTGGAATCATGACTGATTCTATACTTTCATACTTGCTT
The DNA here is from genome assembly GCF_020745735.1 of Hemiscyllium ocellatum. NCBI lineage: Eukaryota > Metazoa > Chordata > Chondrichthyes > Orectolobiformes > Hemiscylliidae > Hemiscyllium > Hemiscyllium ocellatum. The sequence continues at coordinate 43,932,048 of NC_083407.1, read as the reverse complement.
ACATATTAACACACACTTTATGTGCACAGACCTTGACCTGGTAGACTTCCTGGACATTGCCTTTAACCTCTGTGCTCCATATGAATTGCTGTCACTGTATGTTTAATGTTTATGTTTAAGGATCCCTGATGCAAAATGCTATTTGCAGTCACTGACTTGTTTAGTTATGAGAAAAGTGATATTTATTGATTGCAATGACTCACATCCTTGGGTTTATTAACCCGCTTCTGATCTCTTGCATAAGTGTGACTTAAATTTGGACTATTACTGAAAATAAGATGAGAGCAGATATTGTAACTGTACAAGTGAAAATATATTGACAAACGTGACAGCTTAAATACAGCAATATGATACTCATGAACCCATGTGCACTCAGCATGTTTTCTTTCTCTCCTCGGTTCACTGCACTGAGATACAGGCTTGAGGGGCTTGCTGTATGGTTGGCCCTGTTGATTTAGAAGATTTGACCATCTTCTGGTACTTTCTGAGAATGTTCCCCTTTGAGAATGTGTTCAAACCCAAAATGCACAAAGAAACTGTTTTTTCAAGAAGTTACTTTTGGCAGACAAAGATGGTTGTTTTGACTGCAGAACCGAAAGAGGCTGGAGATCCCTAATTTTCTGATTTTGATTAGAAAGAAACGTGGACATTAAGAAGGATACTATATTGGTCCCAGAAATCTTCTAACCAACTTTTGTCTCAGGTTAAATAGTTATAACTCAAGTATTCTCAAAAAAACCTCCAATCTGTGAAGTCTACCATCTTTAATGGACATTATTCCCTTTAACTTTATACCTAGGTGTGTCTGTGAAAGTCCATGTGATTTCACAGAAATGTATGTTTGATGCCGTGTCATTATTATTTTCTTTGGTTTTCTAGGCACTAAAGTTGCTCTCTTACTTTAAGAAAAAACTTGGATTCTTCATCATGCTGGGAAAAGTAGGAATGTACATTTTAATTGGGGAAAAATATATTCATGTGGTGAAAAATATCTGCACTTTTGTTGTGATAAACCCAGGAGGTTGAAAAAGTGACCTGATTCACCCCTCCTTACCTGGTTGTGAAAGTGTGGATTGTTGTCCTGGTTTGTCAGCTCTTCAGAAGTCTGATGGTTGTTTGGTGTTTGTGCACTAATGTCATTACCAATATAGTGTGATGCAAAAATGACTCCAAAAAAATTAAGTTAAAAATCACACAACACAAGGTTATAGTCCAACAGGTTTATTTGGAAACACAAGCTTTCAAAGTGCTGCACCTTCAACAGGTGGTTGTGGAGTATAAGATCATAAGATACAGAATTTATAGCAAAAGTTTACAGTGTGATGTAACTGATCTTATGTCTTGAAAAAGACCTAGATTGTTTGTTAAGTCTCTCATCTTTTAGAATGAACATAGTTGTTTCAGTTATTTAAAGTCTGGTTGAAGATTTGTAGCTCGGGTGTCCGTTGTTGTGGTTCTGTTCTCCGAGCTGGAAGTTTTTGCTGCAAACGTTTCGTTCCCTGGCTAGGGAACATCATCAGTGCTATTGGAGCCTCCTGTGAAGCGCTGCTTTGATGTTTCTTCCGGTATTTATAGTGGTTTGTTCTTGCCGCTTCCGGGTGTCAGTTTCAGCTGTAGTAGTTTGTATGTGGGGTCCAGGTCGATGTGTCTGTTGATGGATGTTCTTGCCGTTTCCGGGTGTCAGTTTCAGCTGTAGTGGTTTGTATGTGGGGTCCAGGTCTATGTGTCTGTTAATGGAGTTTGTGGATGAATGCTATGCCTCTAGGAATTCCCTGGCTGTTCTCTGTCTGGCTTGTCCTATGATGGTAGTGTTTTCCCAGTCAAATTCATGTTCCTGGTTATCTGAGTGTATGGCTACTAGGGATAGCTGGTCATGTCGTTTTGTGGCTAGCTGATGTTCATGGATGCGGATTGTTAGCTGTCTTCCTGTTTGTCCTATATAGTGTTTTGTGCAGTCCTTGCATGGTATTTTGTAAACTACGTTAGTTTGGCTCGTGCTGGCTATTGGGTCCTTTGTTCTAGTGAGTTGTTGTCTGAGTGTGGAAGTTGGCTTGTGTGCTGTTATGAGTCCTAAGGGTCGCAGTAGTCTGGCTGTCAGTTCTGAGACGCTCCTGACGTATGGTAGTGTGGCTAGTCCTTTTGGTTGTGGCATGTCCTCGTTCCGTGGTCTATCTCTTAGGCATCTGGTGATAAAGTTGCGTGGGTATCCGTTTTTGGCGAATACCTTGTATAGGTGTTCCTCTTCCTCTTTTCGCAGTTCTGGTGTACTGCAGTGTGTTGCGGCTCTGGGTACGTATTTCATACGTAAATCACAGAACATTTAAAAGTTATATTCTCAAGTAAACTTAAAACTTTTAAATGTTCTGCGATTTACATATGAAAGAACTGAAACCACCCAGTTCATTGTAAAAGATTAGACTTATCAAACAATCCAGGTCTTTCTCAATATATAATTTCACTTACATCACACTGTAAACCTTTGCTATAAATTCTGAGTCTTATGATCTTATACCCCACAACCATCTGATGAAGGAGCAGCACTCTGAAAGCTACTGTTTCCAATTAAACCTGTTGGACTATAACCTGGTGTGATTTTTATCTTTGCACACCCCAGTCCAACACCAGCATCTCCAAATCAAAAAAAAATGAGCATGAAAACAGATTCCTTTTTGGAAAACAGGTGCAAACAATCTTTGGGAATTATTTTGGTTCCACAGTTAATTCTGGAATAAATGGCGGCTATGTTATGAAGAAACACTGCTTAAAATGTGCTGATTTTGTTCCTTCAGAGCTAAGTTGGTTTCTACCTATGCATTTTTATCAATGTTTACAATATAATTAAATAGCCTTAAGATTTGTTTAAATATTAAAAATAATGGATCCATGAAAAACATGCCTGCATCTATACTTGACTATCCCAATAGTCTCTGCTCTAAAATGTTTGAATGGTGTTTCTCAATGCATTAATAACTAGCCACATGTAGCTATTTTGAAAATCTGGTGTGTATAATTTCATTTTTGAATCTGAGATTAAAAATGACAAGCAAAATTATTATTAAGCATTATCTCAATCATACTTGCATGGAACATGCATTTGTGTATTTTAACTATTTTATTTATTGATGAAGTGGCAAATTGGAAAGCAGAATGCATTTTAAAAAAAATTGTGCTTTCCTTCCTTGGTTATTATTTATTGGCTATCCTTTAAAAGGGTGTGTAATAGATAAAAATACTGGAAACTTTGGTGCCATGGAAACATCGACAATATTGCATGAAGTGGAACCTGACAGCATGGACAGCTCTAAATGTTTCCAAAAACAAAATATTGCCTATGCTGTTTACTTAATATCCAATAATTTGAGTAAAACAACTTGACTATTCATAAGTTAACTGCATCCATTTTTTTCTGCTTGAGATTACAATTTTCTATTTAATATTAAACTATATTGTGGAAAAGAAAATTACCAGAGAGTACCTACTGTTACTTCGAGTGCAAGTGTCAGCCTAGTCATGTCATGCTTGTTGTGCCAAGTTGGATTTGAATGACAACACGATCATGTTATGAGTTACATTAGGGCTCCAGTGAGGTGAAGAATATAATCTTAGGAATCTTCTCTTAACAATTCAAGAGAAAGACAGTGGTATTTGCTACTTTATTATTCCAGTCATGCATCTCCCTACAAGTTTCTCTTACCATTCAACCACTTAAGTTTTAACATAACTACAAATAAAGCAATTCCTAAAATTTTATAGAACAGAGCCACAGTGTTAACAAATACACATCAAGTCATGATAGTATTTTATTTTTGTATTACTCAATGAGCAAAGTAACCTATTTAAATCTTTCTTCATCCCAAATTATTATACTAGGTAACTCAGTTATCTGTCCATCTCTCTACACCTTTGAAGTGTAGTATTTGCATGATCTTATGAATCTCAATACAAGATCATGTTTGGAAAGGGTGGAATAAGGGGAATAATATAACATTAAGAGTTGAATTGCTCTTTTCATCTTCTATATTTGGTTTGGTAATAACAGAAAATAAAATACCTTTTTCGTAAAAGCTTTTATACAAACTATTTGTATTTTACATATTTACAAATGTAAAACTGGCATTAGCAAAGATGTAAAGAACAGGTTTTATCATATAGAATGCAAATTTTTGTTGTTTGTATATTTAGTTAAGTGTTCAGCAAGATTCAAGTATTTTAGCTTCTGGCCACATGATGGCATACTTGCAACTATTTTGGAGACACAATGCCTCAATTCATTATTGATGCCTTACCGTGATCTTATATTCCTTTTGAATAAGTTCACTCATTTAACATGTGGGGCTAAAAAAAATTCAAATTAATTTGAGGACTGGGATATAAGAAAAATTCCTCAGGAATTATTTACATCCAGATTCAAACCAGGGCATTCTGGCAAGACTGAAATTTATAGGTATAATGATAATACTTTATAAATTCCAATTAATACTTTTTTTTCTTGGTTAAGTACATTGTGTGCAGTTGCATGAACGTTGACCTAAATATTGCCTGAAAAATGAATGCTGGAAGATGTATCAGTAATGGAATTTAAAAGAGATTTTAATCATGAGTCATTGAAATGACTTGTATCTGAATATTTTTCCCTTTGGGGAAATAAAATTGAAAGAGGCAATTTAATGTATTATGATTTATCATTGTTTTGCATTTTGAAACAAGATGTGGTAAATGTAATCCTGAATTATAGTGAGCTTGATGCACAGAAGATATTCACTTGAGCGCAATGTTATTGCAAGCTGTGACAATTTGCCAATAAAAGACTTATATCCAATCTTTAATTACCCGATCTGTGCTAAATTGGGAATCGTTATATTTTTAGCTACAAGTAAAATGGATATAGTGCAAAAGCAAGATTATCTAATGATGTAGGAATGTTAAGCCAATGTGTAATACACAATACCACATGTTTTGAAAACACATTCTACTTTTGAGAAGACTTGTAAAAATTCTGTTTATTTAATTAATGTCATATAATGGGATGTCAGGGAGGTTGAATGGTTTTAAATTTGTGAACTACAATGTCTGGTTTCTGACATAAAGGGTGCACATCATAATATATATGTCATCATTTTTGTGCAAATGACAATACAAAATTAAAAAGAAAATAAATGTGTCCTCTTTAAATGTTGTTACCAGTCAACAAGTATTAACATATACAGCAGTGGAGCCAAATAAAATACACATGCATTTGCACAGTTGGGATTTTAACTTTCTCTAAAAGTGTGCTAACAGGTCGATGTATTTCCAAAAATTGTTTAAATACTGTTCCTTTGAAAATAATCCTGGACCTGGCACGTGAATTCAAATCCTTTTTGCCAGTCATCAGATTCATTATCTCTAATGTGCTGTTTCTGTAAATTTCTTGCAGCTGCCCTGGTACTTCTGCACTTCCACCAACAGTGGTATTTAATGCTGGGTTCTGAGAGTTCTGTACTATTAGCTTTGTTTTTAGTATATTTTGAGTTTTCTTTCTTGTTCCTTTTTAAAGAATTCCTGAATTTATTCATCATCCTCTGGTTCTTTCTGTAATACAGGTATTTCTTCCTTGAGGCACTCTCTGAAAAAGTTGAGGATAGCACTGTACATATGATGCTTGCTTTTTTCAGCTGTAATAAAATGGCCTTCATCTGGGTAAATCTGTTTCAAGCAAAATGAAAGGTTAGTGAGATACCTGACTAATGTTATTTTAAGTATGCAATAGTTAACTTTAACCATAAATATCATTGAATTGAGCTAATAGTTATGACTATTACAATTATTGGTACCTAGTTAGACAACTGCATCAATTGAACACATTTTAGATGTATCATAATTACACAAATGACTGTCAGTGATAATAGCAATTGTTGATTGATATGACATTCTTATTATCAATCGTGTAGAAATTAGATTCAATGGAACTCCTCTTGTGCTCTACAGAAGGTGAGACGTGGAAATCTTACTCTGTTATATCCAAACTTTAATTCAATTAAAACAGCAATAAATTATGAGAAATATTTTTGTTCTGATTTCTAACCACTGGAAATTAAATATAGGCTGTCAAATTCCAAATTAATGTTCATCACACATCATCATTGTCACTTAAATATAGTTCAGATGCTCTTTTACTGGCTTATTATGGACTGAAGGTTTGTAACTCGAGGAAAGGCCCATCTTTATTTGCATGGCATTTCCATCAAGGATTCCATTACCTTGCTCCTAGTGTTCATATGCCAATGACCGTTCATTCGTTCTAGACTTGGCCAGGTTAATTAACTGTTGCCTGGTACTCAGAGTTGATTGGTGATAGGTACAAGCATCTACTGTGAATCTGAAAATTCAACTCTATTGTTGAATATTTTCTTGATCTTTAGCCAGATTGAAAAAGATAAGGTGGCATGAAATGGATTTTCTGTAGGATTCCAAGACAATAAGGTGGATCTTTAAACAATGCTCTAAAGCACTAATTCTTTTAGTTACCTCAACCTTTAGATTTATTGCACTGGCAGTGCAAATATATATTAATTAGAAATTCAATACCTGTAGGGTATAGTTTCTTTCTGCTTTCACCAGGTGTTGTATCAGCTCTGCTGTGTGCTGAAAATGTACATTTGCTGCAAAAAAAAGTTACACAATTGATAACTGAAAACTAAAACTGGCTTTTAGTAGGTGTTCATCAAAGTAGATTGCACCAAATTTTAAAACAAAAACTATTTTTAAATTGATTGACATTAATTCTCACCTAGTTATTTCAAATTTATAGTTATTAAGGTCAAACAAAGATACAACTCTACCGGGTAGTAGTGGTAAAATGTATTAAACTGTCAATCGCCAAGCTGCCATCTCAAGCTTAATGAAGAAGTACAGAATATTCATACTTTGGGCTATTCTATTAACTTCCTATAGCAGTATCTGTTCCTTTACCAAAGCAGATTGATAAAGACTAATGGATCGTCCATGATTACTCTCAATGACTTAATTCATTCATCTTAGAATCCCTACAGTGTGAAACCAGGCCCTTCAGCCTAACAGGTCTGCACCAATCCCCCAAAGAGTATCCCACCTAAACCCATTCCCCATTACTCTACATTTACCGCTGACTAATACACCTAACCTACACATCCTTGAACATTATGGGCAATTTAGCATGGCCAATTCACCTGACCTGCACATCTTTGCATTGTGGGAGGAAACCCATGCAGACACGAGGACAATGTGCAAACTCCACATAGACAATCGCCTGAGGCTGGAATCAAACCCACGTTCCTGGCGCTGTGAGGCAGCAGTGCTAACCACTGAGAAACTGTGCCGCTCCCACTGAAAAACATAAGGTTGGGACTCACATTGTTATGTTTCCATCCTCAACTGTTCTAATCCATACACATTATAAATCCCATCTCTCCAATTAAACTCTCAGTCAGAAGATGTAGGAGCAGAAGTAGGTCTTCACCCCTTTGGATCAGCTTTGCCATTCAACGAGATCATGAATGCTATGATAATCTTCAACTTCATTTTCCTGCCTTTTCCCCAAACCCTTGATTCCCTTAATGATTTCAAAATCTCTTCTTTGAATGTATTTAATGACACAGCCTTTACACAGTGGAAAGTGACACATACCAGGAGGTCTTGTTCTGTATAGATTGCTCTGAGCACAGCCAACCTAGTTTCAACTATTCACACTTTGCAATAGCACCCATTCAGTATTTTTTGCTCTTATAACTTTTTATCAATTTCTTTGTTTACTCCCCTTTCTTCCTCTATTTCAGCACTGTCTCTACGTATCTGCTTTCTACATTCACTTGCTACCTCACCAGCCTCCGCATTCAAAGAATCATAAACCAGCATTTCTTCCATCTCCAGCAGGATGCTGTCACCAGGATATATTACCTTTATCAGCGTTCTGCATGGATTATTCACTCTAGGACATTCTGGCCCACTCTAATACCTTCCCACGCAATTATTTGCCTCCTCCCTCCACTCTATCCAAGGCCTCAGACACACTTTCTGGGTGAAGCTGTATCTTACATGCATTTCATTCAATCTAACCTACTGCATTCATTGCTCAGAATGTCATTTCATCTAAATTGGGGAGATAAATTGCAGACTGGGCAAACACTGTTTGGAACACTGAGAAAACTCTCTGTAAAAATCAGCCTGAACTTGTTAAGATGCCTGTCTCTTCAAGAAACCACTGTGTTCCCATTGCCAGATTTTTTTTTCTCTCTCTCTCTCTTTCTACTGGATACATAGACGGACAAGCTGTAGCTTTCGGCAGTCTTTCTCTATTTTAAATATAATGTTCAACTCCTCTGCCTGTCGAAGTGTACAACCTCACATTTTCTCATGTATACATATGTATCTCTATATACTATGTTTTCATTCTCTTATCTTGCCTTGCCACCTGCAAACCTGACTATAGCATATTCACCTTTCTTATCCATATATATAATATATATAGATCCCATTTTGAAATTGCACCCCCACCCTGATCTCAATTTTACCTTCTTTTAATTAGCGAACCCTCTATCCAGGCTAATATGCCACCTTCAACTCCATAGACTCTTATCTTGTTATTGGCTCAGTATTGGGGCGGCACGGTAGCTCAGTGGTTAGCACTACTGCCTCACAGCACCAGGTTCGATTCCAGCCTCGGGTGACTGTCCATGTGGAGTTTGCACATTCTCCCATTGTCTGCATGGGTTTCCTCTGGGTGGTCTGGTTTCCTCCCACAGTCCAAAGATGTGCAGGTCAGGTAAATTGGCCATGCTAAATTGCCCATAGTGATAGGTGGAGGTGGGTCACTGTTTGGAGTGCCAATGTGGACTGGTTGGGCTGAAGGGCCTGTTTCCACATGGTAGGGAATCTAATCTAATCTAATTTGGTATCTTATCAAACATCATCTGGAAATCCAAAAATAGTACATGAACTACTGGCTCTTTATCTCTCCTGCTTGTTCCTCCTCAAACATTTTTTAACAAATTTGACAGGCATGATTTCTCCTTTTGTGAAGCCATCTCAACTCTACTTGAACATGTTATAATGGTCTGCTAATAGACTTACTAACATTTTCCCAATAACAAATATTACACTGACTGTATGTCTCTCGTTAGCTGCGAGGGAGTTCATTAGCTCAATTGGCTAGATAGGAGAAAGTCAGGACTCAGATGCTGCAAATCAGAGCTGAAAAGTGTGGTGCTGGAAAAGCACAACATGTCAGGCAGCATCCGAGGAGCAGGATAATCGACGCTTCGGGCATAAGCCCTTCATCAGGAACATTGCGGGGGGGGGGGGGGGGGGGGGGGGGGGGGGGGGGGGGGGGGAGAAATTGGGGGAGGTGGGGTGTAGGTTTTGAGGGAGAAGGTAGCTATGAAGGTGATAGGTAGATGGGGATGTGGGGTGATAGGTCAGAGTGGAGAATGGAGTGGATAGGTGGGAAGGAAGATAGACAGTAGGACCTTTCGAGGATGGTTGGAGGGTTGGATCTGGAATGAGGTGGGGGAGGGGAGTGGAGGAAAATTGTGAAATCGACATTGAAGCCATGTGGTTGGAGGGTCCCAAGATGGAGGATGAGGCATTCTTTCTCCAGGTGTCGGGTGACTAGGATTTGATGGGGGAAGATGTCCAGGGCTTATGTCTTTGGCAGAGTGGACGGAGGAATTGAAGTGGTCAGCCACAGGATGGTGCGTTGTTTGATGCATGTGTCCCAGAAATCTACTGTGTACGTTGCTCTGGATGAGGTCTCCTCTACTTTAGGGAGACAGAATGCCAACTCACAGAACCATTTCAGAGAACATCTCTGGGACAAGTTTACAGTACAATTTACAACCATAGGCAGCCAGTGCAAGAATTCAACCATGGTTGAAGTTACTATGTAGGAGTCTCCTCCTGAACTACTCCTCTCAACCAAGGTGTGGTGACCCTCCGGTTAAAGCACCACAGTTGTAATTTATAAGTTACCTGCTTTCTCTTTCACTTTTAAAATAAAGGTGTTACATTGGTAGTTTTCCAATCCTTTGGGAATTTTCCAGATTGTATTCTTGTAATATCACTACAGGTACATTTTCTGTCTCTTAAGTACTTCCTTTTACAAGCTAGGATGCATTTCATCCGGTCCAGGAGACTCATTGTTCTTTAGCTCATTTTCTTCCTGATTAGTTTTTTTTCTCGAGTGATAGTTATTGCATTGTATTTATATTCTCTCCTCCTTTTTGTCCCTTGATTATTTTGTATCTGTGGAATTTCTTCTTCTACTGTGAAGATTGATACAACGTATTCATTCAATTCCTCTGCAATTTCCTATTTTCCTCACCTCATGGTTACTGGCATCTCATGACGTTTTTAAAAATGTTTTAAAGAACCTCTTGCTATCTAGCTTGATAGTACTTGCAAGTTTACCCTCAAAGTTTAACTTGTCCCTTTTTTTTCCTGGTCATCTTTTATTGGATTTTAAAACCTTCTCAATCCTCTGTTTTACAAGTAATCTTTGCCACGTTGTATGATATTATTTAAATTTGATCAACTTGCCAGGTTAACCAGGGTTGTCTTAACCTCTTAGTATGCTTCTTTCACACTTTGATATATCTTTGTGTGCCATGGGCTATTTTCTAAAATGATTACCATTGCCTCTCAAGTGTGTTTGCTCCTGAACTCTATTTCCAGCAAATCCAACTAACTCTGCCACATTCCTATGTAACTATCCTTATTTAAATTTAGCACATGTTTCTGACCCAAGCATCTCCTTCTCAAAATGAAATTTATTGAGATAATTTATTAAACTTGTCTCATTATTCATCAGATTTCTGATACTCAAGTATTTGGTTTTAAGAAACTTGTCTTTTTATTTCCAATCACTCCAGTATCTTGCTCCATCTTTCGTGAAGTTGATACTAGAAAAACCTGCAGTCTGTAGGGCAATTCCAAATTCTTCAATTATTCTTATTTTCTGTTGAAGGCCTTTGATAAGATCACACAGTAGGTTTATAACATTTAGGGCAAACAAAGTCAGGGAGAAATAGCTGAATGAATTATAAAATAGAAAGCAGAGGGTTGTGTTAAAGGGTAGTTTATTTGGATTGGGGAAAGATAGAAAGCAGTGTTCCAAAGAATATGTGCTTGAACTATTGTTATTCATAATTTTGATTAACTATTTGGATTTCAAATGCTATCAAAGTTTACAGATAACAAATGGTGGTGGTGGTAGGGTTATAATTAACACTAAGGAAGAATGTAATGATCTACAAGCAAACATTTGAAAACTTCTACACAAGGTAGTAAAATAGTAAATGGATATCAAGATGGATTTACTGTGGGCTGTTTTACTTTGGTAGTGAAAACAGATACATCACCCAGACCTTAGAACATAAGAAATGGAATGGATTAAGGAGGACAATATGATCTAAGTTTGCAGGAGAACAAATGAATAAAGCAGCAAAGCAGATGAACAATACAATCAAAAATGCTAACAAACAAACTGATTTCTAGAGATGACCAATTCAAAAGTAATGAAGTTATGCTGAATCTGTATAGGACACTGGTCAGACTACTATTAGAATATTGTGCACTGTTCACAGAAACCTGGAGAACATGTAAAAAAGGTTTTATATTCATAATATCAGAACACAGATTGCAGCTCTCAGGAAAGATTGAACAGGTTTAAGATGTCTTTAAAATTATGAATGAGTTGAATAGTTTAGATGCGGTCAGAATCCTTTCACTTGTATTAATGGCTCCTAGTTTTGAATTCACCTACATGTTAGTGGTCAGTATGGAAGTAAGGACAAATTTGAGGTTAAAATGTGAAATAAGTTGAGGTTAATAGCTCTCATGCTTTCAAAGACCAACAGTAAGAGTACATGAGATAAAGGGTAACAAAGATTTGCTAAAAGGCTACAAAACGGTCAATAGAATGGGAGGAAAGTCATGGAATAAAAATCAGCACAGTCAACTAAATGACGTGAATGTTACTGTTGCATAGATGTTTTGTAATTATTGAACTAATGTTTCTTAGCTCTTTCCACCCTACTGAACCCATGGCCTCTGTTCATAGTCCACACCTCTTAGAATAAATTCAAATGTATTCTATACATTTCCTCATAATTTGACATTCATGTTTTCTCTCTGTAGAATTTGTGAAAAATGCAAGTATACTAAGGAGATCTATTTCTTTTAAGATTTGGTTTACTTGAATAATAACTTCACCGAGCTTACTTTTCTCTCAGGAAAACAACCAGCGGTGTATAAAGTTTCCTCTCCAGTTCTGATGCGTCAAACTTGGCTTTAGTTTGTTTTTACTTTAAGATTGATGTTTCACTCAGATTCAATCTGATGTTTCCTTTTGTTTTTAAAAGAATACTGTAATTCTCTGAAGGTCCAGAATTCCTTTCATTGACAGGCTGCCTTTAGAATTGGAATACTTCTCATCAATTTTAATTAGCTGCTAATCCATTGCAGATTTATATCCCGGACTTGCTTTTACTACGCAGACTAAGTTTAAAGTGGTAAATCCATTCCTGAAAGATGTACAACACTGGGAATGATGAAAATAGACACTTTTAAAAGACTGCAACACTTGTATTGCCATTCTCAGGTATTACTGTTGAGCAAGAGGTGGTGATGGCCTATTGGCAGTACCAGTAAACTAATAATTCAGATGCCCAGGCTAATGCTCAGGAAATATGGGTTCCCTTTGCAGAATTTAAATACCATTAACTAATAGATCTTCAAGATGGGGGAGCCCAGCACATCATTCCAAAAATCAAAGTTGAAGCACTGTGACTAATCTCTTTCCAAGTGTCAAATGGGTGATCTATCTTGGCTTCCTCCTGAGGTTTCCTGCAGATCAGATGCCAGTCTTTAACCAATTTATCACTCTACATGATATCAAGAAATACCTGAATAATCAGAAACTCGCGTTTAACTTTAACAATAGTCTTTTGCTTTAAGTTTTTTGCATAAACACTTTACTGTTTTAACATCCTTCTTTTCCTTCCACAATCTCTGCTTCACTGCTGGTGGCTTCTTCTGACCATCATACTCTTGTCCTTTAGAATTGTGTCCCTATTTGTTTTAGTTTACTTTCTGCTTCTGCTTTCAAAATTCTCCAAGTTTAGCTTTTCAATTGAACTTCTAATTACGGCATTTTACCTTTCAAGTGCCACCAATTTTCCTGTACCTGATATCTATTCTACCATTTCCTTTTTCATGAGATGCCTTCTTCTCCATGAACAGTACAACATAAATTAATGCAAGAAATCAGTTGGTCAGGCAGCATTTGTGGAAAGCTAACATTTTGAAACGTGCTCATGAGGGTGCAAAAATGAGACACTTTGTGACTAAGGTATTGCTCAGGCAAAGATGTAACTCCAGAACTTTTTATGCATATAGCAAGAGTGAAACACCATCCTTCTCCACCCCAACTAAGTCCACAGCAAAAGCGGAAATCTGAATGAACCATTAAAATTGTTAGTAAAAATGGCCACCAGCCAGGTTTGATGCATCAAAACATCCTCTCTTGTGAGAAACCATGATTAAGAGAGAGGATTTAGCTGCAGAGAAAGAGTTAAAAAATATATACAGTTACATCCAGAATAAGGGCTATAAGACCACAACAAATAGGAAAAGGAATCAGATGTTTAGCCCCTCGAGCTTGCTCCCTCATTCAATAGGATTATGGCTGATCCAATATTTCTCACATCCACTTTCCTGTCCTTTCCTCCTCAGCTTTGATTTCCCTTCCCGACCAATAATCTATCCACCTCAGCCTTAATTATACACAAGGATTTTGGTTGCGCAGATCTCTGTGGCAAGGAGTTTCAAAGACACTCTATCCTTTTGAGAGAAAAAACTTCCTCTTCATCTCAGTCTTAAATTGACCATTTGTTCTGAGACTTTGACCTCTGATCCTAAACTCTTCCATGAGGAGAAACATCCTCTCAGCATCTAACCTGCCAAGCCCCTTAGAAAGCCCAAATGAGATCACCACCTATCATTCTTCTCAACTCCAGCAAGTAGAGTCCAACCTGTTCAGTCTTTGCTTTTAAGACTATGCCTCTGTATCCAGGATCATCCCGGTGAACATTCTCTGAACTGCCTCCAATAAAATGATGTCTGTCCTTAAATGATAGGATCAAAACTGCTCACGATACTCCAGCTATGGTCTCACCAGCACTTTGCACAGTTGCATGAAGGCTTCCCTACTCCAAACCTTTCAAAATAAGGGCCAACATTCCATTTGCCTTCCTGATTATCAGCTGTACCTTTGTGTGAGCCTTCTGTATATAATTGTTAAAATTACACTAGATTCCTTACAGTGTGGAAACAACCCTTCGGCCCAACAAGTCCACACCGACCCTCCAAAGAGTAACCCACCCAGGCCCATTTCTCTCTGATTAATGCGCCTAACACTACAGGCAATTTAGCATGGCCAATCTACCTGACCCGCACATCTTTGGATTGTGGGAGGAAACGGGAGCACCCAGAGGAAACCCACGCAGACAAAGGGAGAATGTGCAAACTCCACACAGACAGTCAACCGAGGCTGGAATTGAACCCGGGTCCCCGGCACATTGAGGCTGCAGTGCTAACCACTGTGCCACCATGCCGCCCTTAATATCATGCATAATTACCCCTAGGTTCGCCTTTTGTAGCTTTTCTGTATTTAAATAATATCATATTCTTTTGTTGAACTTTCCAAAATAAACAACTTTGCATTTTCCCACGTTATAATCCAAGGGCCAACTTTTTTGCCCACTTAACCTGAGCAATACCTCCTTGTATTCTTGTCACAACCTCCCTATTTTTGTGTCATCTCCAAATTTGACTACAGTACTTTCACTTCCTTCTCTTTTACTGTCTTTAAATTGTGCATCAGATAGCAAAAAAATCACATCTGAGGGAAAAGCAACAGCAAATCAAGACCTTTGCAAGAATTACAACATTTGCAATGACTGACTGCATCCAAAACAAAGCTAAACAAAATTGGTTTAAGTTATGTCTCAAATACTGCCAAAGAAGTCCACATAGTATGTACTTTCATTTTCTTTGTATTGGACCCTATTATGTTTAACTTAATACCTATGTCTGTCTGAGAGAAATTGGGCCCAAATGACTACACAAAGGGCCAGATGCTTGATTTTGATTTCTTCAGTTAACTGGTAAAAATTTGCTGTTTGATTCAAGAAAATATAAAAAAAAACTTTATTGCTTACAGAGACGCATATAGGCTTGCTGTTTAACCACTAGAAATATTGTAGTCCACACTAACTCTGTCCTGACTGAATCTCAACAAAATTGTTGAAATGAGAAAATGGCAAAAGCAGTTTTTGAATCATCTTCTAAAGTCGAGAAGTGCTAAGGCCCAATGTAACACTTGAATATGACCCCAGCTGAGCTAAGCTAGCATTGTACAGTTTTGAAATCAGAAGTGGAATCCTGTTTACTTTGTATCGCTAGAATTTTTATCTGATTATCAGGTGCACAGAATCAGGAGAATTCAAATTTCAAATCCGCGAATCTAACCTTTAGGAATCACTGCCCAGATGTCAGTGTTCATTCTGTGGAATGGGGGCAGGACTCAAGATGAGTAACCCTTGAATAAGACTGGAAGCTGCCAGATACAGAGGCTGGCCCTAGGTAGTTTTCTCAAAAAAAATTAAAAAAAAGCATCTCTCCAGCCTTTGTCCGTTACAATATCACAGATAGGATTCCATACCCCATCCATGACATCTCATGCCTGCAGTCACGCACCATAACCCTTTAATATCCATTCCAACCTGAAACCTTCTATTCACTAACTATAGTCCTTTATAACCCTCATGTCACCTTTCCAACCCTGGTGGTATTTTATAACCTTTTGCCAAGTTAGTGTAAACTCTCACTAACATATGCTCTCACACACTACACTTTGTCCATTCACCTGTTATGTCAAATGGCCAAGTGTCCACCATGAACAAAACCAAGAACCCATGCAGACATGAGATGTATTATAATTCTAAGTACCTATTGCAGACTTCAATAAACTGGGGAAAAACAAAATATCTTCAGAAAGTTGAATTACTACAATTACATTCATTCAACTAAATAAAGCCTACACTAGCAACTTTTCATTCATGTACACAATCTATTATAACAACAAGCATTGCAATTCATTCCTACTGGGACTGTTTATACCTTATAATTCAATTGTGTATGACTGGAAAGTCTTTGCATCATTTAAGAAAAGACTGCATTTCCACAGAGATTCTCCTGATCTGCACTATCTTTGGTGGGAGACCAAGAGGGCCCCCAAAGAAATGGTGTGAAACGCTGTAGATGTCTGTTTGTTGTTTTGCTTGGAGCCTTGTTAGTCTACTGGGAGATTGGCAGAACTCCCAAGACACTTCCAGGTCAAAATCTATTTTTATTATCCTGATAAAAGAATGAAGTAGCAGGAAAAAAAGAGCATAGAATTCGGAGTTAAGTCTTTGAGTCTGCTCTGGTATTCAACAGATCATAGCCGATTATACCATTTCCCTCACTCCAATTTTCTGCCTACCCTTGACCTTTGACTCCCTTGTCAATCAGATGTATTATCCAAAATAGTTTTGTATATACTCAGTGATGAGGCTTCCTCTGCAGAAGAGGACCTCAATCACTAGTGATCCTCTCAAGAAGAAATACGTTTTCATCTCTCACTTACATATGCACGTATCAAGTTATAATTTACACTGAGCACCAGCTGGAGGCAGGGCCAAAGAATTGCTTGAGACTATCGCTCCCTAGTGGATGATTAGGATTGTGGAATCAGCTGCTAAATGAATAATTTATCAGGTCATTGAGTAAATGCACCGTCAATGAAATGTTCTGTCACTTTGCTGCAAGTGGTAATTGGCTAGGTTGGATTTGTCTTATGTGCACAGGACAGCCTGGGTAATTTTCCACATTATTGTATAGATACCAGTATTGTAACTGTACAGGAAAAGTTTTGTCTGAGGGCAAGGTTAGTTATATAGCACAAGTCTTCAATAGTATCAGAAGTCATGGTATATGTCAATATCAATGACATTGGTTAAAAAAAAGGAAATGAAGTTCTGCAACAAGAATTTGGAGAGTTAGGTAACAGGTTAAAAAGGAGGACTACCAAAGTTGTAATCTTTGGATTACTTTCAGTGTGATGGACTACTGAATATAGGAATAGGGAGAGAGGTGGGCGGCACGGTGGCACAGTGGTTAGCACTGCTGCCTCACAGCGCCTGTAGACCCGGGTTCAATTCCCGACTCAGGCGACTGACTGTGTGGAGTTTGCACGTTCTCCCCGTGTCTGCGTGGGTTTCCTCCGGGTGCTCCGGTTTCCTCCCACAGTCCAAAGATGTGCGGGTCAGGTGAATTGGCCAAGCTAAATTGCCCGTAGTGTTAGGTAAGGGGTAAATGTAGGGGTATGGGTGGGTTGCGCTTCGGCGGGTCGGTGTGGACTTGTTGGGCCGAAGGGCCTGTTTCCACACTGTAAGTCTAATCTAAAAGTCTAATCTAATCTAAAGGTCAGATGAACGTGTGGCTCAAGAGATGGTGCAAGAGGGAGGGTTTTAGATTTTTGAATCATTGGAACCTGTACAAGCTGGACAGGTTGCACCTGAATCAGAATGGGCCCAATATCCTTGCTGGGAGGCTTACCCTTGTTAGGGAGGTTTTAAACTAATTTGGCAGGGGGATAGATCACAGAGTAGATGTAAAATCGGGAACAAGGTGTAATACTATATAGAAATAATACTAGGATAGTCCAGTACGTGGAGAAGACAGTGGCAAGATAAAGTGCATGAGATGTCAAGGAAGTTAAATTAAATCTATTATAATGCAAGGAGCTTGACTGGCAAGATAAACAAACTTAGAATGTTGATCAACATATGGAAATATGATATTGATGCAATCACTGAGACATGGGTGAAAGGAGGACAGGATTGGCAGCTCAACTTTCAGGGTATTGACATGATAGATGGGATGCAGGGGGAAGGTAAGAAAGGTGGGAGCTTTTTCAATATTTGAATCCCTAGAGTGCGAAAACAGGTCCTTCAGCCTAATAAGTCTATACCGATCCTCCGAAAAGTAACCCACCCAGACCCATTCCCCTACCCTTTTATCCTATATTTATCCCGACTAATGCACCTAACCTACGTATCCCTGAATGCTATGGGAAATTTAGCATGGCCAATTCACCTATCCTGCACATCTTTGGACTGTGGGAGGAAACTGGAGGACCCGGAAGAAACCCACACAGATACAGGGAGAATGTACTAACTCCACACAGACAGCTGCCCAAGGCTGGAATCAAACCCAGGTCCCTGATGCGGTGAGGCAGCAGTGCTAACCACTGAGCCATCATGACTGCAGTACTGTGGGAGAATTTCTTGGGTTTTCAAATGGGTAGACCACAGAAATATAAAAGGGACAACTAACTTTGCTAGGTTTATACTGTGGGCCTCTTAACAGTCAGGAGATAGAGGGGCAGATACATAGGCAAACCACAGAAAGGTGAGGGGAAACAGCATTATACTTATAGGGAATTTCAACTTTGCTAACTTCAATTGGGATCATCTTACCATGAAAGGATTAGACACAGTGGAAATTTTGAAATGCTTCTGGGAGAACTTTTTGTGCTTTTATGTCATCCTACCAGAGATGAGACAGTGCTAGATCTAATCTTGGGGAATGAAGCCAATCAAATTCTTGAAGTTTTACTTGGTAAGGATTTTGGGGAATAGTAACCATAACTCTAAGTTTCAAAGTCTTTATAGAAAGGGGCATGGATGGTGTTGAAATTATGTTTGAAACTATCACTAGACAGGATCTGGCAAACTGACTAGGAGCAGTTACTTGCTGATAAAGTGGGAATGTTTTAAAAGTGGTATGGTGAGAATTCAATGCCACGGTGCTCCCTTAAAAGTGAAAGGCAAGGGCAGCAGGTCCAGGGAACCCGAGATGTCAAGGAATGTTGAGAGTTTGATAAAGAAAATGAAGGAAGCATATGTCAGGTACAGTCCACTTAAAACAGGAGAGGTACTTCAGAAGTGTAGACAGTGCAGGGTATTTCTTAAAATAAATTAGAAGGACAGACAGGGGCCATGAAATATCTTTGGTCAATAGGATCAAGGAAAACCATAAGGCATTTTATAAACATGTTAAGAGTAAGAGGATTACCAAGGAAATGCTTGCAGCAGGTGGTGTGGGTGAAGTCTTAGATGATTATGCTCATTTGCATTCGCAGAGAGAAAGATGGAGCTGGGGATTTCAGTTGTAGAGGTTGTAGATCAATGAGGAGGATATTAGATGTTTAAGCAGCATAAAGGCACATAAGTGCCCAGAGTCTGATGAGATGTACTCCAAGCTGCACTAGGAGGCAAAGGTGGATACTGCTGGTGCCCTGGTGGATATATTCAATTCTTTGTAACCCTGGCCACAGGTGAAAAGATGACCGGAGGATAACTCATGCCGTTCCTTTGTTCGGGAAGGGGAGCAGGAATAGGCAAGGTAATTACAGGGGAGTTAGTCTGATGTCAGTGGTTGGGCAATTTATTGTAGAAATTATGAAGGATTGGACTAATCAGCACTTGGAAAGGTAGGGATTGATCATGTAATGATCCTCCTGTAAAAACACTATCCTTTACTCCCAGTTTTTCCACTTCCACCGTATCTGCTCCCAGGAGGAGCAATTCCAATCCAGGACATCCAAGATGGCCTCTTACTTCAAGAACCACATTTTGCCCTTTCACGCGATCAACAATGCCCTTCAGCACATCTCCTCCACTTCTCGCACCTCCACCCTTGAATCCCACCCCTCCAACCGCAACAAGGATAGAACCCCACGGTCCTCACTTTCCACTCCACCAACCTCCAGATGTGATGCATTATCCTCTGCCATTTCCATCTACTACAATCAGACCCCACCACCAGAAATATAGCTCCCTCTCCACCCATATCAGCATTCTGCAGAGACCCATTCCCCTCCATGACTCGCTCGTTAGGTCAATGCCTCCCACCAATCCACCCTCCACTCTTAGTCCCTTCCCTTGCCGCTGCAAGATGTGTAAAAACTGTGCCCACCAACTCCCCACCTTCCTCCCCCACCCTGCACACCACCTCCCCCCCCCTCCAACCTTCATCTCCATCCAAGGCCCAAAGGATCCTTCCACATCTACCAGAGATTTTCCTGTGCATCCAAACACCTCATCTATTGTGTCCATTGCTCTTGATATGGTTTCCTTTACATTGGGGATACATCATGTCAACTCACTGAACATTTCAGGAAACATCGCTAGGATACACACACCAAACAACCCCACCGTCCTGTGACTAACCACTTCAACTTTCCTTCCCACTCTGCCAAGGACATGCAAATCCTGGGTCCCCTCCACCAGCAAATCCAAGCAACATGACACCTGGAGGAAGAACGCCTCATCTTCCACCTTGGGACCCTCCAACTACACAGCATCAACATCGATTTCACCAGTTTCCTCAAGTCCACTCACCCCCACCTCCAACCCAATCCAATGCTCCAACTTGATATCGCACTCTCGAACTGTCCTACCTGTCCTTCTTCCTTCCCATCTATTCACTCCACCCTCCCCTCTGACCTATCACCATCATACCCCACTTGCATAGGTATATCACCTTCTCACCTAACATGCCCCTGGCCCACCACCCCTTCCTATTTATCTCCCAGCCCCCTTCCCCCCTCCCATTCCCACTGCTGCGCTCCCCCTCCCAAACTCCCACCTCATTTCTGATGAAGGATTTATGCCTGAAACATTGATTCTCCTGCTCCTCGGATGCTGCCTGACCTATGTTTTTTCAGTGCCACACTTTTCAACTCTGGTGTCCAGCATCTGCAGTCCTCACTTTCTCTATTGATCAGGGATAATCAACATGCATTTGTCAGAGGGAAATTCTGTCTGTCTGATTAAACTGAACTTTTTGAAGACGTGACTAAATATATTGAATTAATTATTACACAACACCAGGGTATAGTCCAACCTTATAAACGACCTGGATGAGGGCATAGAAGGGTGGGTTAGTAAATTTGCAGACGACATTAAGGTCGGTGGAGTTGTGGATAGTGATGAAGGATGTTGTAGGTTACAGAGAGACATAGATGAGCTGCTGAGCTGGACTAAGAGGTGGTAAATGGAGTTTAATGCGGACAAGTGTGAGGTAATTCACTTTGGTCAGAGTAACCAGAATGCAAAGTACTGGGTTAATGATAAGATTCTTGGTAGTGTAGATGAGCAGAGAGATCTTGGTGTCCAGGTACCCAGATCCTTGAAAATTGCCACCCAGGTTGACAGGGTTGTTAAGAAGGCATATAGTGTTTTAGCTTTTATTAACAGAGGGATCGAGTTCCGGAACCATGAGGTAATGCTATAGCTGTACAAAACTCTGGTGCGGTCGCACTTGGAGTATTGTGTACAGTTCTGGTCACTGCATTATAAGAAGGATGTGGAATCTTTGGAAAGGGTGCAGAGGAGATTTACTAGGATGTTGCCTGGATTGGAGGGAAGGTCTTACGAGGAAAAGCTGAGGGACTTGAGGCTGTTTTCGTTAGAGAGAAGGAGGTTGAGAGGTGACTTAATAGAGACAAATAAGATAATCAGAGGGTGAGATAGGTTGGACAGGAGAGCCTTTTTCCAAGTATGGTGACGGCGAGCACGAGGGGGCACAGCTTTAAATTGAGGGGTGATAGATATAGGACAGATGTCAGAGGTAGTTTCTTTACTCAGAGATTGTAAGGGTATGGAATGCTTTACCTGCACGGGAGTAGATTCACCAACTTTAAGTACATTTAAGTCATCATTGGACAAGCATATGTACGTACATTGAATAGTGTAGGTTAGATGGGCCTCAGATTGGTATGGCTGGTCAGCGCAATATCAAGGGCCGAAGGGCCTGTACTGCACTGTAATGTTCTATGTTAACAGGTTTAATTGGAAGCACTAACTTTCGGAGCGTTGCTCCTTCATCAGGGTTGTTGTGGAGGACACAATTGTAAGACACAGGAATTATAGCAAAAGTTTACAGTGTGATATAACTAAAATTATACATTGAAAAATACCTTGATTGTTTGTTGAGTCTTTCATCTGTTTGAATACCATGATAGTTTTACTTCTTTCATATGTAAATCACAAAACTATTTTTTAAAAGTTACATTCTCAGGTTAACTGTAACAATTGGTGTTAGCCAGATAATATGTTGAAGGTGTTCGCCCCCTGTGTTCCCTGTCTGTGCCATAATGGTTAAACTGATTCTAATCTAAAAAGTGAGTTAACAGAGTCTTACATGCATTCATGCAGTTTTTCAGCAAAGTACAATGTAACTCTGCAAGTACAAATTCACCCCACAAACGTATCTGTGTCTGTGTGTGTCTGGGGTGAGGGGTTATGAGTGTGAGAGAGAGTGTATTTGTGTGTGTATGTGAGTGTAGAATGTCTAAGTTTGTGAGAGGGTTCATGTGAGAGTGTGTGTGTCTATAGGAGTGAGTGTGTGTGTTTGTCTGGGGTGGGGGGGGGAGGTTGTGAGTGTCTGTGAGAGAGTGCATATGTGTGTGTGAGTATAAAGTAGTCTAAGTCTCAGAGGATGCATATGTGAGTGTGGGAGTGTGTGTGAGTGTCTGTGTGAGTGTCACGTTAATATTTAACAACCACCTTGCCCAAGCCAATTGTTTGACAGACTTCAGAACAGGTCACAAGAGTTTCTTCATTTTATCTTAAATTAAAGGGACTAGCAATTTTATAAATCTTATTTGAAACACTGACTACCATTAGCTACTGGCAGCATTTTCCTTGTCGACATTATTGAAGCTGAGCATAACCTTGACACAAATGTCAACTCTCCCATCAGTCATGCTTTGTTTGGAGGAGAGCAACATATGCAAATTTTCATATTTGTGTAGTAACAGATAGGTGAAAAAATATTTAAATTCTACAGAATTTAAGTAGATACCTAAGATAGCCAACATGGTGTGAGAGATTGAGAGAAAGGGAAGTAAAGTAACAGAGATGGAGTGGCTTAAGGATAGATAGATGTATCCATCCATTCTGGAGTTCTCAGTGAATGTGCTATTGATTACTTTGACAAAATTAAGGCGTGCTCAACTTCCACCAAAACCTTGGATACAAGAATGACTATAAACACCTTGAACATCATCATTATGAAGCCACTATCCAAACACATTGTAAAATATCTTGGGGGATAGCTGACAGTATATGCTTAAATATGAGAGGCAGGCTACAGTAAGTCTTACCATCAGCAGTGCCATGTATGATCAAGAAACTCTCATCTTTGATTTCATTAACATTTTGTAATACACTAGATTCCTGCAATAAAACCAAAATGGAGTTATTAATATGAATGTTAAACACAGTATTACTTGATTATTTATATTAAAACATAATTATTGCCTCTAAATGCACACGTGATTTTAAAAGACTAAAAGGGAATTAGCTGTGAAAACTAAATGCTCATCTCCCTCTTGGAATGGAATTTCAGCAGAATAGTATTTTCATCTGGAGTATGCATGGTGGCACAGTGGTTAGCACTGCTGCCTCACAGTGCCAGAGACCTGGGTTCAATTCCCGTCTCAGGTGACTATCTGTGTGGAGTTTGCACATTCTCCTCGTGACTACGTGGGTTTCCTCCGGGTGCTCTGGTTTCCTCCCACAATCCAAAAATGTGCAGGTTAGGTGGATTGGCCACAGTAAATTGCCCATAGTGTTGGGTGAAGGGGTAAATGTAGGGGAATGAGTCTGGGTGGGTTGCGCTTCGGCGAGTTGGTGTGGACTTGTTGGGCCGAAGGGCCTGTTTCCACACTGTAAGTAATCTAATCTAAAACTAATTATCCTGGACTGAAGCTGATTGTATAAGTGCAGTAGGTTTCTAGCAGAAATTTCACCATTATGAGGAAACTTATGTGAATGTTGCATCAACATCAAATTTTTTTCAATGATATTAGAAAGAAACCAAAGTCTGTACATGAAAGTGTCCAGGACAGACATAACTTGGGGCCTTTATCACTGTTTTCTGGGGTCTATTACCATCTTTTAAATGGCAGTAATGTGACTCAGTAGTAGGTAAAACCCTCTGACTCACGGACATTTGCATACATAAGTGACAATTAATTGACCTGTACAAATCTGAGAGATGTGAAATTAAAACATTTTAGTTGGAATGGTGATGCAGTGGCAGGTCATGTGATCTCTGGATTTTTGGACATTCACATTTCTGAGCCTTTTTAATTTTGATTAGGATTATGTGTTGCAATTCTACTCCAAAAGTGAAATAATTGAATTAATGCTTAGCCTTTATACATTGAGTGGTTTCTTTAAAAAACTCACTTGATAAATGATTTCATCTCGTGATGGTAATCCAAGGTATCGTTCTGTGAATGCTGAAGCTGTATGAAGAAAAATATTAATTTAATCCATATTTGCATGGTGTCTTCATCTTTGTGAAGCAATGTTGAACAATAAACAATAACTGACCTGAACCCATGGCCTTTCCCATTTGGCTCTGTAATCTATGAAGAGACCAGTTTCTGAGGCAACAGTCTTAGCTTTTCTACTAAATCATTAATTTGTAGCAAACAACATGACTGAATATGTTTGATTTAAAAGAAAATTCAAATCCATGGACTGTTTGCCAAGAAGGAGTAATACTGTGTCAACTTGTCCTGTGCTAATCAAGACACCTTGAACAGCACTTGAATGCAATCTCATATCAGTATAGTGCTACAGCAAGAACAATATAATCAAGGTTACATTAAAATCTATTCATTAACTATTCTAACTGCAGTTATTAGTCTGGTATGCAACTACAATTTTACTCTCCATCATCAATACAAACTGAATAATCATATAAAAGAATCCCCCCAAAATAAGTTAATTGTAATCCAGTTTAAAGATGCCATTTACTTGCAATTTAAATTCAAGATTTAGAAAGAAAGGTGACATGCCAGCTAACTCTGGGTGAAAGCTTTTAATGAAACAAAATATCCTTTGTAATTGTGTTCATCTGCTTTGTCTTTTTGCAGATGGATGAGATTTTACCTCGTTTAAAACCCATCTACTCATACAAAGTTAAATAAGGTCCTTTCATGGCTGCGGTCAAAAGATGTGGGAGAGGGCAGCAGAGACTTATATAACACAACCATGGTTAGAGTGATGAGTGTCTGGCTGAGAAATTAGCTCATTTTCATTTCAATAAATAACCTGTGACTGGATCCATTGAGGATATTTCAGCATATCATCAATTGCAATGGCAGCTCAACAATTACTGTCTTAAAAAAAGGTGTTAACAGTCAATAGGCGAAGAAGATAAATGACTGACATTCAGAATTTCTCAAGAGAGCCATGAACATACACTCTTGTCTGAAAGCAAAAGCTATGGTACATGAACAGATATTTGTCATTCTTAAGAAACCATAAGAGATAGGAGCAGAAATTAGGCCTTTCAGCCCATTGAGTCTGCTCTGTCATTTAATCATGGCTGATAAGCTTCTCATCCTTATTCTCCTGCTTTCTCCCTGTAACCCTTGATCTCCATGATACTCAAGAATCTATCTCACTTTTAAATATACTCAATGACTTGGCCTCCACAGCCTTCTATGGCAATGAATTCCATAGATTCACCACCCTCTGGCTGGAGAAGTTTCTCCTTAACTCTGTTTTAAAAGGCCTTTTAATCTAAGGCTGGGCTCATGGGTCTGAGTCTCTCCTACCAATGAAAACATCTTCCCAACAGCTACTCTGTCCAGGCCATTCAGTATCTGTATGTTCAATTAGATGCCCCTTCATCCTTCTAAACTCCATTGTGTAGAAACCTAGAGTCCTCAGATGTTCCTCATTTGTCAAGCTTTTGATTTCTGGGACCATTCTTGCGAACCTCCTTTGAAGCCCCAAAACTGTGCACAATACTGCAAATGTGGTCTGACCAGAGACTTACACAACCTCTGTATTGCATCCCTGCTTTTATATTCAAGTCCTCAAAATAAATGCCATCATGCATTTGCCTTCCTAACTACTGACGCAACCTACAAGTTTGCCTTGAGAGAATCCTGAACTTGAATGCTCAAGTGTCTTTACATTTCAGACTTGTGAATTTCCTTCCCATTTAGAAAATAGTCCATGCTAATATTCTTTCTTCCAAAGTGCATGACCTCACACTTTCCCACATTGTACTCCATCTTCTTTGCCCACTCTCTGAACCTATCAAAATCCTTCTGCTGTCTCCCTGCTTCCTCAAGCTACCTGTCCCTCTACCTATCTTTGTATTATCTGCAAACTTAGCTAGAATGCCCTTAGTTCCTTCATCTATAAAGTGAAAAATTGTGGTCCCAACACTGAACCTTGCAGAACACCACTTGTCACCGACTGCCATCCTGAGAAAGACTCTTTTATCCCCACTCTCTGCTTTCTGCCAGATAGCCAAACTTCTATTCATGCTAACACCTTGCCTCTGACACAATGGACTCTTATCTTACTCAATAGCCTCCTGTGCAGCACCTTGTCAAAAACCTTCTTGAAGTTAAGGTAGATAACATCCATTGTCTCTCCTTGGTCTAAATTGTTTGTTACTTCCTCAAAGAATTTTAGCAGCTTTGTCAGACATGAGCTCCACTTAATTGAGACCATGCAGACTTTGTCCTATTTTATAAACACTTCCAAATATTCAGAAATCTCAACCTTCACAATGGATTCTAGGATCTTACGATCGAGGTTAAACTAATCAGTCTGTAATTTTCTATATTTTGCCTTACTTCCTTTTTAAACAGGGTGTCACATTAGCGATTTTCCAGTCTTTTGGGACCCTTCCTGATTCTAGCCATTCCTAATGCCTCCACTATCTCTTCAACTATCTCCTTTAGAACTCTGGGGTGTAGACGATGTGGTCCAGGTGATTTATCCACCTTCAGGCCATTCAGTTTTTCTGGCTTCTTCATCTTCATGATGGCCACTATACTCAGCTCAGCCCCGGCATTCTCTTAAATTTTTGGGATATTACTCCTGTCTTCCACCGTGAAGACTGGCGTAAAGTAATTATTCAGTTTCTCATCCACTTCCTTGTTCCCCACTGCTATCTCTCCAGCGTCATTTTCCAATGGTCTAGGTCCACTCTTTTGCCCTTTATATATTTAAAGAAACTCTTACAGTCTTCCTTTATATTACTAGCTAGCTTATCCTCCTATTTAATCTTCTCCCTCCTTTTTTTTTGTTCCCCTCTGTTTGTCTTTGCAAGCTTCCCAATCCTCTAGTTTCCCACTGTCCTTCACCACATCAAATACTTTCTCTTTTGATTTTGCTATCCCTGACTTCCCTAGACAGCCATGGTTGTCTTATCCTCCCTGTGCCATGCTTCTTTTTCCTTGGGATGAATCTCTGCTGTGTCTCCTGAATTACTCTCAGAAATTCTTGCCTTGGCTGTTCCACTGTCTTTCCTGCTAGGCTCCTCTCCCAGCCAATTCTACCCAGCTCCTCCCTCACGCATCTGTAATTGCTTCTATTCAGCTGTAATAACATTTCCTCTGATTCTATCTTCTCTCTCTCAAATTTCAGAATAAATTCAATCCTATTATAATCACTACCTCCTGAGGGTTCTTTGACCTTGAACTCCCTTATCAAGTCTGCCTCATTGCACAACACTAAATCCAGTATTGCCTGTTCCCCAGTGGGCTCCACCACAAGCTGATCCAAAAGCCATCTCGTAGACATTTTACAAGTTCCTTTTCTTGCAATCAAGTACCAACCTGATTTTCCCAGTCCACCTGCATATTGAAATCCCCCATGATCACTGTAATTTTGTGTTATCTACATAACTTTTCTGCTGTATGGTGTATCTTATGCCTCAGCTCCCCACTACTAATTGGAGCCTATTCTTAACTCTGACTATGTTTTCTTTTATCTTTGTGGTTCCTCAATTCTACTCACACAGATTCTACATCATCTGATCATATACTTTGTTTCTTACTATTGATTTAATTTCATTTCTTCAAGGCAACCCCACCCTTCTGCCCATCTATCTAGCATTTCGATAGGATGTATATTCATGAATATTTAGCTCCTAATCCTGATCCCCTTGCAGCCACATCTCCATGATGTCCACCACGTCATACCTGCCAATTTTGATCTGCGCTACAAACTCATTTACCTTATTCCTTATACCGCATGCATTCAGATATAACACCTTCAGTCCTGTATTAACCATCCCTCTTCTCCTTGTCATTTGTTTATCCAGTGAGCTTGAAGTTTGATTGCTAACCCTTTCCATACACTCTGTCTTATTTGCGTTTGTGCTGGAGATTTCAATCACCACTCCCAAGTTCTACACTCTTAGCTCCTTTCATTTGGGATTTCTAATTTCCCCTATAACTGAACCTTCCCCTTCGAAATAATTTAACGCCCGATCTACAGCCCTCATTATGTGATTCACTTGGACTCTGGTCCCA
This sequence comes from Hemiscyllium ocellatum, assembly GCF_020745735.1. Lineage (NCBI taxonomy): Eukaryota > Metazoa > Chordata > Chondrichthyes > Orectolobiformes > Hemiscylliidae > Hemiscyllium > Hemiscyllium ocellatum. The sequence continues at coordinate 43,903,562 of NC_083407.1, read as the reverse complement.
GTATGATTCAAATGAAGACCATCCCGCCTGAATAGGTTCCTTCTTCCCCAGTATCGGTATCAATGTCCCATAAATTCAAACCCATTTCTCCCACACCGATCTTTGAGTCACACAGTTACCTGCTTAATCTTATTGATCCTGTGCCAATTAGCTCGTGGCTTAGGCAGCAATCCAGAGGTTATTACCTTTTTGATTCTGCTTTTTAATTTAGTTCCTAGCTGTTCATACTTCCTTAGCAGAACCTCTGTCCTAGTTCTATCTATGTCATTAATACTTACATGGACCACAAACCCTGGATCTTTACCCTCCCACTCCAAGTTCCTCTGCAGCCCAGATGATACATCCCGAACCCAAGCACCAGGCAGGCAACACAACCTTCGGGATTCTTGATCGTGGTGACAGAGCACAGTGTCTATGCTTCTAACTGTACTATCCCCAATTACAACACCATTTCTCTCCCCTCACTTGAGTGGCTCCCTGTACCATGTTACTGCAGACAATCGGCTCATCCCCCATTCAGTCCCCATTCCCATCCACACAGGGAGCAAAACTCTTTAAACTGCTGGACAGGAACAAGGGCTGAGGGTTCTGCAACTCTACCTCCTGGATTCTTCTACCTGCCTTACTCGCAGCCATACCCTCCTGTCCCTGACGACTGGCTGAGTTTGTGTTAGTTAGTCTTAGTGGTGTGACTGTATCATGAAACACAGCATACCAGGTAACTCTCCCCCTCCTTGATGTGTCGGAAGGTTTGAAACTCTGACTCCAGTTCATTGACTTTGAGCCAGAGTTCTTTCAGCAACCAACATGGTCATTGGGAACCACAATGGGATCCACCAACTCCCACATCATGCAGAAACAACACATCACCTGACCCTCCATTAGCTTGAATTTGTTTTTTTTATTTTTAACTGTTTTTGTTACCAATGAATTAACAAGATTCAATTTAATACAGATTCAAATTTAGCAGACCGCTTATTAGTCAATCAAATTAGTCCTCCTGTGACATCATAGAACATAGAACATTACAGCGCAGTACAGGCCCTTTGGCCCTTAATGTTGCACTGACTAGTGAAACCAATCTGAAGCCCATCTAATCTACACTATTGCATTTTCATCCATATGTCTTTCAATGACTATTTAAACACCCTTAAAGTTGGCAAATCTACTGCTATTGTAGGCAGGGCATTCCACACCCTTACTACTGAGTAAAGAACCTGTCTCTGACATCTGTCCTATATCTAGCACCCCTCAATTTAAAGCTATGCTGCCTCGTGCTAGCCATCTCCATCCAAGAAAAAGGCTCTCACTGTCCATCTTATCTAACCCTTTAGTTATCTTATATGTCTCATTAAATCACCTCTCAACCTTCTTTTCTCTAACAAAAAAAGCCTCACATCCCTCAACATTTCCTCATAAGACCTTCCCTCCATTCCAGGCAACAACATAGTAAATCTCCTCTGAACCCTTTCCAAAGCTTCCATATCCTTCCCATAATGCAGTGACCAGAACTGTACATAATACTCCAAGTGCGGCTACACCAGCCTTTTTTTCAGCTGCAGCATGAGCTCATGGCTCCAAAATGCAATCACTTTACTAATAAAAGCTAACACACTGTCTGCCTTCTTAACAACCTACCAACCTGGGTGGTAACTTCCAGGGATCTGTGCACATGGGCACCAAGACCTCTCTGTTCATCTACACCACCAAGAATCTTACCATTAGCCCAGTACTCTGCATTCCTGTTGCTCCTTCCAAAGTGAATCACCTCACACTTTTCTATATTAAACTCCATTTGCCATCTCTCAGCCCAGCTCTGCAGCTTGTCTATGTCTCTCTGTAACGTACAATATCTTTCGGCACTATTCACAACTCTACTGACCTTCGTGTCAACCGTCAATCCACCCTTCTAGGCCCTCATTCAAGTCATTTATAAAAATGACAAACAGCAGTGGCCCCAAAACAGATCCATGTGGTACACCACTAGTAACTGAACTCCAGGATGAACATTTCCCACCAATCACCACCCTCGATCTTCTCTCAGCTAGCTAATTTCTGATCCAAACCACTAAATCACCCTCAATCCCATGCCTCCGTATTTTGTGTGATAGCCTACAATGGAGAACCTTTTAAAATAAAAAGTGATTCCTGATGAAGGGCTTGTGCCCGAAACGTCGAATTTCCTGTTCCTTGGATGCTGCCTGCCTGCGCTTTAACCAGCAACACATTTTCAGCTCTGATCTCCAGCATCTGCAGACCTCACTTTTTACTCGAACCTTTTCAAATGCCTTACTGAAATCCACATGCACCACATCAACCACTTTACCCTCATCCACCTGTTTGGTCACCTTCTCAAATAACTCAATAAGGTTTGTAAGGCACAACCTACCCTTCACAAAACCATGTTGACTATCCCTAATGAACTTATTTCCTTTCTAGATGATTATAAATCCTATCTCTTATAACCTTTTCCAGCACTTTACCCACAACCTGAGTAAGGATCATTGGTCTATAATTAGCAGGGCTGTCTCTACTCCCCTTTTTGAACAAGGGAACAAAATTTGTTATCCTCCAGCCTTCTGGCACAATTCTTGTAGACAATGAAGACACGAAGATCAAAGCCAAAGGCTTGGCAATCTCCTCCCTAGCTTCCCAGAGAATCCTAGGATAAATCCGATCCAGCCCAGGGGACTAATCGATTTTCACATTTTTCAAAATTGCTAACACCCCTCCTTGTGCATCTCAATCCCATCTATTCAAGTACCCTGTATCTCAGTATTCTCCTCAACAACATATTTTTCCAGAGTGAATACTGACGAAAAATATTCATTTAGCGCTTCCCCATACCTTCTGACTCCATGCACAACTTTCCACTACTATTCTTCATTGGCCCTAATCTTTTATTCTTTTATTCCTGATATACTGATAGAAAACTTTAGTGTTTTCCTTGATCCTATTTGCCAACGACTTTTCACGTCCCCCCCTGGCTGTTGTTAGTTCTCTCTTTCAGTCTTTCCTGATTTGGAGATGCCGGTGTTGGACTGGGGTGTACAAAGTTAAAAGTCACACAACACCAGGTTGTAGTCCAACAGGCTTAATTGGAAGCACTAGCTTTTGGAGTGCTGCTCCTTCATCAGGTGGTTGTGGAGTACACAATTGTAAGAAACAGAATTTATAGCAAAAGTTTACAGTGTGATGTAACTGACATTATACATTGAAAAATACCTTGATAGTTTGTTAATCCCTCATCTGTTAGAGTGACCATGTTAGTTTCACTTCTTTCATATGTAAATCACAAACCTTTTTTAGAAGTTACATTCTCAGGTGAACTTTAAGAATTGGTGTCAGCCCAGATAATATGTTGAAGGTGTTAGCTCCCTGTTTAGACTGATTCTAATCTAAAAGATGAGTTTACTGAGCCTTACATGGATTCATGCAGTTTTTGAGCAAAGTACAATATAACTTTGCAAGTACAAATTCACCACACAAATGTATATGTGTGTGAGAGAGTGTAAAGGGGTCTAAGTCTATGAGAGGGTGCATGTGGGAGTGCGTGAGTTTGGGTGTGTATATAGTGCAATGGTGGTCACCTGTAATGTGACATGAACCCAAGGTCTCGGATGAAGTACTCCCTGCGGGCACTGAACTTAGCTATCAGCCTCTGCTCAGTCACTTTTTGTTGCTGCCTGTCGTGAAGTCTGCCTTGGAGGATGGTCAAAGCAAAACATCATGTGTTCACAACACAATGCCATCCGTGCTCTGAAAACCAATCACAACATTGTCATCAAACCAGTAGATAAAGGAGGAACAGATTATTGCAAGGAAGTGTACCAACAACTGAACAACCAGGAACACTACAGGCAACTACCGGCTGATCTGACCAAAGAGCACACCCGTGAACTGCATACATTGATCAGGACTTTGGATCCAGTCCTTCAGAGTTCCCTACGCACCCTCATCCCACGCACTTGTCATGTAGGTGACTTCTACTGCCTTCCAAAGGTACACAAAGCCAATTTACCAGGATGTCCCATCATATCAGGCAGTGGAACCCTGTGTGAGAACCTCTCTGGCTATGTCAAAGGCATCTTGAAATCCATTGTACAGGAGATCCCAGCTTCTGTCGCAACACTACGGATTTCTGACAGAAACTCAGCACCCACGGACCAATCAAACCGGGACCATTCATCGTCACAATGGACATTTCAGCACTCTACACCAGCATCCCCCACAATGATGGCATCGCGGCAATAGCCTCAGTACTCAACACCAACAGCTGCCAATCTCCAAACACCGTCCTACAACTCCTCCGCTTTATCCTCGATCACATCGTCTTCACCTTTGACACCCAGTTCTTCATCCAGACACATGGAACAGCCATGGGGACCAAATTTGCAACCCGATATGTCAAAATCTTCATGCACAGGTTCGAATGACTTCTTCTCTATGCAGGACCTCCAACCAACACTACACACCAGGTACATTGAAGACATTTTCTTCCTCTGGACCCATGGTAGGAGTCACTGATAAAACTACACAGTGATATCAACAAGTTCCATCCCACCATCAAACTCACCATGGACTACTCTCTACTATCTGACTCATTCTTGGACACATGCATCTTCATTAAGAATGGGCATCTCAGCACCACACTCTACCGCACACCCTCAGACAACCTCACAATCCTACACTTCTCCAGCTTCCACCCAAAACATATTAATACAGCCATTCCCTATGGACAAACTCTACGCGTGCACCAGATCTACTCAAATGAGGAGGAACGTGACGGGCACTTGGAAGTACTCAAGTATGCCCTCATAAGAATGGGTTATGATGCTCAACTGATCCACCACCAGTTCCGACGTGCCACAGCAAGGAACCGTAATGACCTCCGCAGGAGATAGACATGTGTTGCAACCAACAGGGTACCCTCCATTGTCCAGTACTTCCCAGGAGCCGAAAAACTATGCCATGTTCTTCAAAGCCTGCAACACATTATCAATGAGGATGAGCACCTCGCCAAGACCTTCCCCATATCTCCACTGCTCGCCTTTAAACAATCACCAAACCTCAAACAGATCATTGTTCGTAGCAAACTGCCCAGCTTTCAGGACAACTCCATACAACACTGTCACAGTAGGGACTGCAAGATGTGTCAGAGTGTGGACATGGATACCACCATTACACTTGGGGACACCTCCCACCATGTACGTGGCAGGTACTCATGCGACTCAGCCAACGTTGTCTATCTCATATGCTGCAAGCAAGTTCCTGAGGCACGGGACATTGGGAAAACCGAGCAGAGGCTACAGCAATGGGTGAATGGGCACTGCAAACAATCGATAGACAGGAGTGTTTCCTCCCAGTTGGAGAACAGTTCAGCGGTCCAGGACATTCAACCTCAGACCTTTGGGTGACCATCCTCCAAGGCGGACTTCGGGACAGGCAGCAGCAAAAAGTGGCTGAGCAGAAGCTGATAGCTAAATTCGGTACCCATAGGGAGGGCCTCAACTGGGACCTTGGGTTCATGTCACAGTAGAGGTGACCACCATTGCACTACACACACACACAGACATTCCTGTACACAGACACTCTCACACACTCCTACAGACACACACACACGCACCCTCTCACAGACTTAGACCCCTTTATACTCACACACACACATACACAGACTCTCTCTCAGACACACACAACCCCCCATCCCAGACACACACACACTCACTCACTCTCGTACATGCACCCTCTCACAGATTTAGACCCCTTTATTATCTCACACACATGTATACATTCTCTCTCACAGACACTCACAACTCCTCACCCCAAACACGCATGCACACATACACATATACATTTGTGCGGTGAATTTGTACTTGCAGAGTTACATTGTACTTTGCTCAAAAACTGCATGAATCCATGTAAGACTCAGTTAACTCATTTTTCAGATTAGAATCAGTCTAAACAGTATGGCACAGTAAACAGCACACATTGGGCTTACACCTTCAACATATTATCTGGGCTGACACAGAACTTCAATCTCTTTAGTGAACTACCGCTCCCTTGCTTGACCACTTCCTCCCTGCCTGACAGGTACATACTTATCAAGGACACGCAGTAGCTGTTCCTTGATTAAGCTCCACTTTTCAATTGTGCCCATCCCTGCAGTTTCCTTTCCCATCCAATGCAACCTAAGTCTTGCCTAATCACATCATAATTGCTTTCCCCCCAGCTATAACTCTTGCCCTGCCGTTTATACCTATTCCTTTCCATTGCTGAAGCAAAGATAACTGAATTGTGGTCACTATCATCAAAGTGCTCATGTACCTCCAAATCTAACATCTGGCTGGGTTCATTACCTATTACCAAATCCATTGCGGTCTCTCCCCTTGTTGGTCTTTCTACACACTGTGTCAGGAAACAGTCCTGCACACATTGGACAAAAACTGACCCATCCAACGTACTCGAACTATAGTATTCCCAGTCAATATTTGGAATGTTAAAGTCCCCCATAACAACTACTATGGCACTCTCACTCCTATTAAGAATCATCTTTGCTATCCTTTCCTTCACATCTCTGGAACTATTCAGAAGCCTATAGAGTGACCTCTGCTTTACAATTTACAGTTTTCCCTCTGAGTCAGAAACACTTACTTTCACAGGGTATTTTTCACTTGCTCCCTCTCAGCTCCAGTCCTGAAATGCAGGCCCGAAATCCACAATGTAAGATTTTATAATCTCTTACCTTCCCAGACTGCTCTCACCTTGCTCCTGCTTAGCTTTGGTCACAAACTACTTACTCTGCTACCAACAAACTTTGCAGTAGCACATCCCTCTACACTGCCACCCATCCCCCCCCCGTTCTGTGGCTTATCGACTCCAATTTATTTAATTCTCACACTTTCTTGAAATAATAAAAATCAAGGAATTTGGTATCTCTAAGAATCTAAACATTATTCATGCAATTTTATACAATTCTATCACAAGGGAATCAAGGGTGACTAGGAAAAGGCAGGAAAATGGACATGAGGAAAATCAGATCAGCCATGATCCTGTTGAATGGCACAGCAGGCTCAAGGGACCAAATGGCCTGCTCATACTCCTATTTCTTATGGTCTTGCGTATCTCCATAAAATTCTGACGTGCAATTTCTTTGTGAGCACTTGCGTAAGATTGAATATTCTGTTCTTTGACAGCCAGCAAAGTAAAAGAAAATAATTTCATTTAAAGGTGAGTATCTGTAAATAATTTTTTTGGCAACAACATCCAAGTATGCAAATAATCAGAAAGCCAAACTGACGTATCCATAATATCATCATACACATGCAAGGGCGCTCTATTGCTTTCTTTCCAATAGAGTGCAGGGGAAAATCTTGAAGCCACATATCTCCCCCAAATTTAATTGAATATATGCCTCAAGGTCAAGCACAATAGATGCTCTCTGCATCAGTAGAAATTCAGAGATTGACCCACCTCTGTCATTGTACACTAGATGAGCTAAATCAAATTAATAAATAATTCTTATAGGATTGCTTGGAATTGATTCGCTTGCTATCTTCAATCTCCACCTCTTGGCTCACCAGTCAAGAGGATTCAAAGATTGAGCTGCTGTCATATTCGCAAAGTAAGCAGGTAAAGTTAGAAGCTGGGTGACTTGGGAAGAGTGGAGACCAGGAACGGGAAGGAAAGTGATTGAGCTGAGAAGAGATGTAGTCATATCTGGAAGAAGGCCATAAGTTCGTGAGAAGGGATATTGATTGGTGGTGCTCAGGAAGGATTGAAGCCAGAATTCAGAAAGATAATTCCTTTTCACTCAACCCCAGGCTCAGTTGTATTTTTTCCATGAAGATGTTTACATTACACTGGCACTATTTAAGGGCCAGCTGTTGGGTGTCAAGGTAAGCTGATCTTGAACTCTCGCATAAAATTTAATATTCTGATATTCTGGCATTTGCAAAGCAAGAGAAAAACTATTGAATAGTTGATTCTGGTTTCAAAGAGATGTGAGGTTCATTAGGCTACATTTCATTGTTTAAGCAAATAAAACCAAATGTCGTCTGCTGGTGTTGAAATGCATGATTAGTGCAAGTTCATTGTTTAATTACATTGCGGTATATCAATGGTCAATGGTCAGAATATGACACAGATAAACCATGTGATACCATTCCTTGGAGCCTTTGCTAAACCTGAGTTCACACCCTAATGTTTTGTCTGCCATAGTAAAGTACAAAAAATAACGAGATTTATCATTTTGGACCTGGAGGTAAGCAATACATCTTAATTGTAGCATTCAGCTAATTACTTGAAATGCCTTATGATTTTTGTTGTTTACTTACCATACAACTTCCAGTCAGTAATTGGTGCTACTGCAACTCCACATTTGAAGATTCTGTCAGTGGAAGTAAGAATCATGGATGTGACATAGCCTCCATATGCCTGTTAAATTGAGGAAAATCTTAAGCATGTTTTACAAGTTCAGTTGTTTTAAAATGCTTTGAGATTAAATAACTAGATTGTGATTAACTTATTGAAGACATTATTAGTAGGCAAAGTTCATTTTAAGTCAGATCTTAAAAATACAGATTTATTTTGAAATAACTGAAAACATAAACAATGAGGGGTCTAACAGAAGTAAATTGGGTGAACTTTCAATTTTGATGAAGATGGGAAACAAAAACAGAGTGCAGTCATTATATATGCAAGACAATTATCCTTTCCAGTGATTCAAAAGGTGGCTACACTAATGCTGTCATTTCCAGTACTTGCCACTGGTGAAAATGATATTCAACATGTATATTATTGAATGCTTATGTGCACCTTTTTCCCAAAGTGAAATGTTGTGGCAATGGTCATGCTCATCTCTCGAGGGAGCTAATTACAACTCTGTTATGGCCATTTCTGGGAGACCTATTCAGACTAAGTACTGATTAGATATCCCACTGAGTGCCATTGGAGTTCCTTGGTCCACTAGAATTACTTTTTCACAGGATATCCTGAAGCAATATGAAATTCCACCCATTACAGCAGTGAACTAATCTGAGGCCTCTGCAGTATTTTGTCTGGCTCAGCTTCTGACCTAATTATGCCTTAGCTCAAACATAGACAAACAAACAGAGGTGAGGGAGAAATAACTGTCCTTGACATCAGTGCTGCAATTTACTGGGATGTGGCATCAGGAGCCCTGGCATAACTCGACTAATTGGGGATCAAGCTAACAACACTTGGCTGGTTCGAGACTGCCACAAAGAAAAATGGTTATAGTTGTTGGACGTTAGCTACCTCAGCTCCAGGAAATCTCTGCAGCTGTTCCACACTGTCATGTCATTCAAAATGTAGGGGGTGATGGGCTCTCAGGGGAACATAGCACAAACAGTAACGTTTCTGATTGTGAGAAAGGCTCTAATGTAATGAGGGGTACATTGGGTTCCAAGCGATCAATTGTGTTCAGGGACTCTCTAGGTAGAGGCACAGACAGAGGTTTCTGCAGGCAGCAGTGAAAAATCAGATTGGCGTGTTGCCTCTCTGGTGCCAGGATCAAGGATGTGTCAGAGAGGGTACAGAATGTTCTCAAAGGGGAAATGCACCAGCAGGAGGTCATTGTACACATTAGAACTAATGACTTAGGAAGGGAAAAGGATGAGATTCTGAAGGGAGAATATAGAAAGTTAGGCAGGAATTTAAAAAGGAGGTCTTTGAAGGTAGTAATATCTGGATTACTCCCAGTGCTATGGGCTAGTGAGGGTAAGAATAGGAGGATAGAACAGATGAATGCGTGGCTGAGGAGCACATGCAGGGGAGAAAGGTTCATATCATTGATCATTGGAATCTCTCTGGGGTAGAAGTGACCTGTACAAGAAGGGCAGATTGCAACTGAATTGGAAGGGGACTAGTATAGTGGCAGGGAGATTTGCTAGAGCTGCTCAGGAGGATTTAAACTAGTAAGGTGGGGGTGGGACCTGGGGAAATAGCAAGGAAGGAGATTAGTCTGAGACTGGGACAGTTGGGAAAAGGCGTGAGTCAAACAGTGAGGACAGGAAGGAACAAAGCAGACAGCAAGGTAGGATTGATAAATTAAACTGCATTTACTTCAATGCAGGAGGCCCAACAAGGAAGGCAGATGAACTTAGGATATGTTAGGAATGTGGGACTGGGACATAATTGAAACTACAGAAATGTGGCTCAGGGATGGACAGGATTGGTAACTTCATGTTCCTGAATGCAAATGCTATCGAAAGGATAGAAGTCCGGGGGGTGGGGGGGGGGGGGGGGTGACGTTTTTCATAAGGGATAGCATTACAGCTGTAGTGAGGGAGGATATTCCCATGAATACAACCAGGGAAGTTATTTGGGTGGAACTGAGAAATAAGAAAGGAATGATCACCTTATTGGGATTTATTATAGACCCCCTAATAGTCAGCGGGAAATTGTGAAACAAATCTGTAAGGAGATTTCAATTATCTGGAAGAATAGTAGGGTGGTTATAGAATGGGGTTTTAACTTTCCAAACATAGACTGAGACTGCCAACAGACTCCCAACTATTAAGGGTTTAAATGGGGAAATTTGTTAAGTGTGTAAGTGACCACAATTCCATTAGTTTTAAAGTAGTGATAGAAAAGGATAGGTCAAATCTAAAAGTTGAAATTCTAAATTGGAGGAAGGCTAATTTTGATAGTATTAGGCAAGAACTTTCAAAAGCTGATGGTGGGGGCGCGGATGGAGGGGGGGGGGGGGGGGGGGGGGGAAGGTGGGAGCTGATGTTCACAGATAAAAGGACGGCTGGAAATGGGAAGCCTTCAGAAGTGAGATAACCAGAGTCCAGAGATGGTAAATTCCTGTTAGGATGATAGGAAAGCCTGGTAGTGTAGGGACTGATGGATGACTGGAGAAATTGAGAGTTTGGTTAAGAGAAAGAAGGAAGCATATGCCAGGCATAGACAGGGTAGATTGAATGAATCCTTAGAGAATAAAGGCAGTAGGAGTACACTTAGGAGAGAAATCAGGAGGGCAAAAAGGGACATGAGATAACATTGGTAAATAGGGTTAAGGAGAATCCAAAGGGATTTTACAACTAAACATATTAAGCACAAAGGCAAAAGGCTAAGGGGTGGCCTTATAAAGGTTTATAAAATCATGAGAGGCATGGATAAGTATAAACAGGCAAGGTCTTTTCCCTGGGTTGGGGGAGTCCAGAACTAAAGGGCATAGGGTTAGGTGAGAGGGGAAAGATATAAAAGGGACCTAAGGGGCAACTTTGTCACAGAGAGTGATGCATGTATGGAATAAGCTGCGAGAGGAAGTAGTGGAGCCTGGTATAATTACAGCACTTAAAAGGCATCTGGATGGGTATATGAATAGGAAGGATTTGGAGGGATATATGCCAAGTGCTACCAAATGGGACTAGATTAGGTTAGAATATCTAGTTGGCATAGATGAGTTGGAGGAAGGGTCTATTTCTGTGTTGTACACTTCTATGAATCTATGATGTCTCGATCATAAAGTCAGAAATCAGGATATTCGTTGATTGTGCAATGTCATATTTTGTAACTCCTCAGCTACTGAAAAAAATCCATGTTCAAATGCAACAAGATCTGGACAATATCCAGACTTGAGCTAAAGAGTCGCTAGAAACATTTTCACCACAACATATCAGGTAACAGTCATCTCCAACATGAAAGAATCTAACCATCATCCATTGACTTTCAATGGCATTACCATCACTGAATCCCTTACCATCAACATACTAGGCATTATGTTTGACCACAAACTGAACTGGACTAGCTACATAATTACTGTGACGACAACAGCAGGTCAGATGAACTTACCTCCTGGCTCCCCAAAGCCTGTCTACCATCTATAAGGCACAAATCAAGAATGTGATGGAGTATTCATAATCATTGAGCATGGAAACATACCCTTCAGTCCGACTCATCCATGTCGACCAAGTTTCCCAAAATAAATTAGTCCCTTTTGCCTGCACTTGGCCCATATCTTTCGAAACTTTTTCTATTCAAGTATCATCCAAATGTCTCTTAAATGTTGTATCTATATCTGCATCTATCACTTCCACTGGCAGTTCATTCCACACAGAGGGTAGTTTTGTGTGAAAATGTTGCCCCTTGGGTCCATTTTAAATGTTTATCCTCTCACCTTAAAATTATGCCCTCCAGTTTTGAATTCCCCAACTCGAGGGAAAAGACCATACAGCTCCAACAATACTCAAGAACGTTGCCATGACAAAGCAGCTCACTTGATTGGCACATATCCATGAACATTCATTCCTTCCTCCACTGATGCACAATAATAGCAGTGTATACTATTTACATGATGCACTGCAGAAACCACTGAAGCACCTTAGAAAACTCCTTCTAAAACTATGCCTGCTACGATCTAGAATAACAAGGGGGCAGATAGGAGAACACCACTGCTTGTAAATTCCTCTCAAAGTCACTTACCATCTGACTTGGAAATATATCACCATTCCTTTTGCATTGGACCAGAATTCTGAAACTCCTTTCCTGCAAGCATTATGAGTACACCTACTCTGAATGAAATACACCAGTTCCGCAATGCAGCTCACCATAATCTCCAAGGTCAATGAAGAGTGCACAATAAATGCTGGCCCAGACAGCAAAGCCCAAATCACCTTAAATGAAAAATGAAATTAAGGCTGAACTTCACTTCCAGAGTGACCATGTGGTTGTCACTCCTATGATTACTGTCATGGTTAGACACATATGTAACTGACAGATTAGTGAGGATGAGATTAAGTAGGTTATCTCCACTTGTTGGCTTCTTCACCAGCTGCCCCGTATCTCAGTCTAGCAGCAACGTCCTTGGCACTTGCTCAGCTTAGTGATGAGCTGCCACATAGACATAGGTGTTGAAATCTCCACTCATAGTACATTCTGTGCCCTTGCCACCCTCACTGCTTCCTCCAAGTAGCGTTCAACATGGAGGAATACTGATGTATCATCTGAGGGGTGGTAATATAATAGGTGGTAATCAGCAGAAGGTTTCCTTGCCCAAATTCAACCTGCTGCTTGGGGTTGGCATAAAATGTTGAGGTTCCCAGGCAATATCCTCCCAACTGAATCCTACTGTGCTGCACTCATTGTTCTGTCGATGGGACAGGACATAACCAGTAATTAAATTGTTTATTAAATTATCTATAAGATTTGTTTCAGTGACCATGACAATGGCAGCCTGTTGCTTGACTAATCTGTGGGATGGCTTTTCCAAACTTGGCTCAAAACTGCAGATGTTACTTTGGAGGATTTTGCAGTGTTGATGGATATTGCCACTGTTCCAGCATTAATTGGCTTGAATGGAGGTCATTTTTAGAGGGTAGTTAAAAAGTCAACCACATTGCTGTGGATCTACAGATGCTTTCATCTAAAGGCCATTTCTGAACCAAATGGTTATTTACTACAACTGACAATGTTTACATCATTGTCAATTGATGTTTTCAAAACTACAGAAATTTGGAATCTAGAAAATCCTGAAATGTTTGACCTGCCACAGTGGGATTTGACTCCATGTCCCAAGAACATTGGTCCGGGTCTCTGGACTACTAGCCCAGTGGCTTAACCACCATAACACTATCTCCCTGCTTGAATAGTAAACTGGTGGGTTGGATTGGAATGGGAATAAAAATTGAGCAGGTTGGATCTTTTTGTACTTTAATTGATGACAAACCTACTCCATGAATTTAATGCCTGACCCAATAGCCTGTCTTTCTTAAAAACAAAAAATGATGGCTGATTTAATCACTGATTTCTATAACAAATTTCTCTATTGCTGCTTAGCTTGTCTGTTGTGTGGTCTGTATCTGCCTCCTGTCAAATTGTGCCTGCTATTTATTATACTGCAGGCACCATGAAATCCAGGCATTTGACATTCCATTGATTATATCTGATAGATTTTAGTAGACAATGCTTAGCAGAGAACTGGAGCACATGCTGCGCAAATGATTAAAACATATTTAATTGGGAAATAGTGAAGCTTAATTTGTCAGGTAACCAAAAAAAAACATTGAATATCATGGATCCTCTGTTTTCAGCCAAAGGAAGAAATAGCTTTCGACCTTGCAATATATAAACATAGAAACTATCTTTTATACTGCAAAACAAAATACACTAAACACTGCTCTCAGGTATATAGTAGTGGCACTCACACATAAACTAGGTGTGTAATTCATTTCAACTTGTGAAGAAATACTATAGTAGCTGTATTTTACCTTCCCATAAACACCTATTCTGTTTGCATCAATAAATGGTAGCTTCAATAATGATCTGAAATAAAAGAGAAATATATTAGAGCACTTTGAGTTAAAACTTTGCCCATTTTAAAATCATAAATGTTTAAGTTGTCATGATGACAAAATGTCTGGTCTACAGTATAATGTGAATTCCATTAAGTAAATATGAGTGACAATGTGAAATAAGACATGCATTCAATTGAAATCCTCTAGCGTATTGAATCCTTTTTATTGTCCAGCAGCTTGACTTTACCATTTGCTGGACCTCAGTAATTTCATTGTTTCATTCACAGACTAGGTCATTTCTGAGCAATTCCAAATATCACTCAACACTCATGTTCATCTATTCATTATGGGAAATAACAACAGGAATTTTGCAACTCCCCTAGCATAAGCTCTCCATAAATTAATTATACTACATTTTCAAATGCACAGCTCTCTAAAATGTTGTTCTTTATTTATCATAGTTCTATAGCTGTTACTTTTAGGCAATTTGTTAGCTTTACAGTTAATACCTTTATATTTAACCTTCACTCTCTTCCAGCCATTTCATTCCCATTGTCTGACCTCTATCTTCATTCCCTTAAGCAAAGACGTTGCATCTTGCTCATATCAAACAATTTAGCTACCCATCCTCAGATCTTGTTGCACCATATAAAGCACTATCAGGCTTTTGTTCATGGCTCCAGGATCATTCTGGAATTAAAGGTAACCCACAATTTCTTTTTCCTTTGACACCTCCTTATACACTTGTGTCCTCTATCCTCACCTGCCAGGATCTATGTGATGAGGACATTCATTCAGTTGCCTCTGCCATTTACTCCTTGCTATATTTAAGGCAAGCCTCTACCAGGGTTTCTGAAGTACTCTTTTTCTGTAATTGCCTTTCAGAGCTTATTTTGTTCATCAGAAAAAAATGCTACCCCTGTGGCTCTAGTAAAATGTAGACTAACTTAATTTCTTTCTCAATCTTTACGTAGTGCCTTCCTGTCATTGAAAAACTGCAAGCATCACCCCGACTCTTCATAAAATCCATCTTTCACCCCATCTTGCAAACAACCACAGCACCATCTCCAATGATCTTCAACAAATTAACATTGTCCTCCTGTAAGCACACAATCTGTGGTTCAATGTTGTCAATCAGGTTTCCACCTCTCCCAAAATGCTACAATGACCTTAAGCAATGTCAGGAAACACATTCTGTATATCTGTGACCATAGAGTGTTATTTCTATCCCCTACAACCGCACCCCCCTCCCCCCCCCACCTCCGACCCCCACACCATGACTTCCTGACCCCCAGGCTTTCTATGAACCTCTGAGATGGCCATTCTTCTTCAGTTCTGACCTATGTTACGACACAGGGTAACACCCCGCACCCCCCACCCAGCTAATTTAAACCAGCAATATAGCAATGATTTACTCTGTGCAGTAATCTGTCAAAATTCAAGAGGCAAAGAACTATCCCAAAAGTTGCTATTTGAAGTAAAAATTAACAACTTGTTTTTAAAATCTAACAGAATATTTAACAACTATTTACAACTCATTTATCTAAACTTGTCTTTTACCTTCCCTTCTACAATACTGGTCTGCTAAAACTTCCGATTAAGATTTTCAGAAAAATTCAAATTTCAAAACATGCCAGCTGTTGAATCTTCCCTTTGGATTTTCCTCTGCAGATTTGCTTTCCAGGTCAGTGTCGATGTTTTCCCCTGTGCAAACTCCTACTTTAGACAGGTACCTCTCAGAGTTTTTACTAGCAGCCTACATCTGTGGTTTTTTTGGCAGTTCTACCCTATCTGTTCAATTTTTTTCTGGTTTTATGCCCCCAAAACATCAGATCGTTTCATTGGTTTTAATACCATCAAAATACTAAATTCAAGCTTGATTGGAGTTTGGTATCTTGGGGCATAATTTAAACTGGCCAAATTTGAATGTGTTTTTTGTTTCATAGCAACCCAACCAGTGCTAGCTGTTCTGACAAAGTGTGACATTGTTGCCTTGTTCTGGACTCTCTTTGCCTCCTAAGTTCTTGCTAGCTTTTCCACTCTCTTAAAAGTATGGTACCCCTACATCTTCATAACACCTACTTCTGAAACAGATGATTCCAAAGTTAGATCTGCTGTCCTTGAGGATAGGTTTTGGGGAGGCCACACTAATTGTAAGATTGACAGCAGTAAAAATTCACTGCTGCGGGAATTCCTAATTTCTCCCAATTAAAGCAAACACTGTTAGATGTTGAGATAAGATAGAAAAGGTAAAAGAAATCATAAATATTGAACAACTTGTTTTCAAAATGAGAAATTCAATATTACACCACCTAACATTAATAATGTATATGTTTAAGAGAATTCAGCAGTTTGCTTTTTTATGCAAAAATACAATCCATTGAATCAAAAAATGTTTTGTAAAGCAGACAATGCAATGAAATAAGTTGTATCAAATCATATCATCCCTTCACTTTTGTACATTATAAGAAAGTTGACATTCATTCCTTTTGTACACATACATATTTCAAAAGATAAAGTGCTTGTGCTAATTAAGTTTGTAACACTTGATTGAACAGCAAAAACAATCTTAATCCAACAGATGTTTAAATACGCACTGTACTGCTGTAATTTGGTCTTTGACTTCCACTGTTCCCAACCTTCGATGGATATCCTGCAGAATTTTAAGCCCTTGGAAACCACTCCCCCGGCCATCAAAGCGAGCAAGGATGACATTATCAGAGCTGACAAGTACTGAATCCCAGTCAATCCGAAATTTATCAGTAACCACCTGGCTCCCTGGGGCTCCATCACTGCAATTACCAATGCAAGAATGTTGATCATTATTGACAAGCCTTCACTTAGCTTCTTTCATAAGTCATTAACAGGTAAAACCTTGGAAAGGTGCCATAAAGAAACAGTGCATCATTGTTTCCTTATAAGAACTTAGATCATTACACAAAACCCAGTGACAGTAGTTTTGGTAGCCAATAAAGAATATTTATATCTTAATCAAATTGGTTCAGTATGTACTTAGGTGGAATTTCTACTTGCTTCTTGAGATCACTGTTCAGGTCAAAGTACAGCTGTATTTACATTACTGTCAGGTATTTTGATTACTTGCAAATTTAGGATTGTTCCCTAACTATACCGTGAGAACTGGAAATAAGATTTAATCTTGCATTAATGTCAGATCATACAGATCTACAGGCCAAGAGAAAGAGTTCCTTAAAGAGTAGATATAAATACCTCTTTTGTGGACTAGGGAATCTCTCAACTCTACAAGAAGAACGTGGCCCATTGTCATTCTGAGGTCTCTCTAGCACTGCATCCCAGTTACTCCACCAACCTGTCATATTCTTGGCAACCATCATTTTTCCATTTCTGAGCCCAGGTGTACCTTTCTGCTGGCCAAGTTGTCCTCTAAGTCACCTAATACTATTCAGGCCTGAGGCTAGCTCAGGTAAATGCAATTTTTCAGAGGAATGTCAATCAAGTTTGACTCTTGAGATAGATCAGGTGACCTTCTGGAGAGATGGAGCAGCTGGCTAACTAATACCAAAAGCTATTTAGCCTGCGATAAATTTTAACTTTCACCAGTGGGAGAAAAATTCAGCATCATTGATAGATGTCAGCTGGGGTACTCAGTGATGGTACTCATGTCTTCCAGTTAGAGACTGTATTTCCAAATTCTACTCCAGTATTTTGAACAAAATATAGGCACTGTGGTACTAAAGGAGCGTAGCAGTCAGAAGTATTGTGTTTTAGATCCTAAACTATAAGTTTAGGACACGTTCACTGTCTTAGGTGAATGTAAAAGACCAGTTATTATTGTTTTGAAGAAGAGCAGCAGAGTTCTTCCGAGTGCCCTAGATAATATTTATCCCTCAACCAACAATCACTGAAAAACATGGACTGTCAAATCAATATCTCATTATGGTTTTTGTAACCTTGTTTGCAAATTTATTTTCCCACTTCTTTTCATTTTAACAGTAACTGCATTCAAAAATACTTAACTGGTTGAGGTCGTCTTTGGAGCAACCTGAAGTTGTGAAAGATGCAGTTAAATTACAGGTTCTTTTTTTCCAATTGGCATTACATACTCCAGTTTATTTAGTCATAGACTCCTTGGAAACTTCAAGGTGCTTCAAGTCCTTTTTCTTCACTGCATCCAGTTAATGGACTGTTGAAAGTTAGCTGATACATGGTGAGCACTTGCTGTGAATCACAGTTCACTTGTATCTTTGTATTGCTAGTTTTTCCTCTTCACCTTGTATTCTTCTTCATTTTAACACAGCATCAAATCACCACTGCACTTTTACTTTGACAGGAAACCTTTCTATACTATATGTTTGCATAATGATTCAATTATAGTATTTCAATTACATCTGGGCACCAATGGGGAAAAAAAAACTCACCACTTGATGTGAATCTGAAACTACAGAAAGTTACTTGAGTTTATCATCGACTAAAATCAGAAATTAGTTTCAACTTACAAACAATTTTACCTAATATTAAGAAAAAAAACTATATTGAATGTGAAAACAGCTAATTGCATTGGCAAAAACCTGCTATAAAGAATTGAATGGAGCTTGATATAAATGTAATGCTTTCAAAATAAATGATGCATTTTGACGTAGCAGAAACCCAAGTTAGAATCTAAAATCCTGTATGAATCTGAGAGTATTTTACTCTGTGCAATATCAGTGACAGTATAATGTGGTTCTTGCAACGGCAGTATCTTGTATTCATTCTTGGGAAGTGAGTAGTGCAGACAAAGCCAGCATTTATTGGCCATCTCTAATTCCTTTTAAACTGATGAATTTGAGGTTATTTCAGTGGGTAGCCAAGTCTTAACCGTTGCTGTGTATCTGGAGCCACATGTAGGGCCAATTGGTTAAGGATAGAGAGTTACTCCAATGATAGACATTAATGAGGCAGGTCAGTTTTTACAACAATTTAGCAACTTTGCAAATATTACTTAACTAGTATTTCACTGAAGATTTATTAATTAATTGAATTTATTTAGTAAATATATTTAAAGTCCACAGGCTGTTGTGGTAGGATAAGAACTTCAAAGTACTAATCTTTGTTTCTGGATCACTCATGTAGTAACATGACAACTACTTCATCATTCCCCACTAAATGCTATACAAGTTCATCTTTGTGATAATATTTTGATTTATTGACTATTTTAATTAACACAATGCCCTTGGCTTTTGTGATCAGTGATGTGCAAACACTACCTTTGCAATCACCAAAGACCTGCATGAACAAGGCAAGAAATAGTGTATCAGCTTAGCAAAATGGATTGGATTCAGAGTTGCAATGATAATTGCAGAGAAACAACATTCAGCAGTGTTGTTTCACGGAAATGTACAGCAACTTTGTGAGTCTATAGAATATTATACCAGAGAATGCTGTTGAGTTCCCCACATGGTGCAATCCCCAATCAACATTAAACTGATGAAGTCATGATTTGGAGATGCCGGTGTTGGACTGGAGTGTACAAAGCTAAAAATCACACAACACCAGGTTATAGTCCAACAGGTTTAATTGGAAGCACACTAGCATTTGGAGCATCACTCCTTCATCGGGTGATAGTGGAGGGCTCAATCCTAACACACAGAATTTATAACAAACATTAACAGTGTGATGTAACTGAAATTATACATTGAAAAATTGATTGTCTGTTAAGTATTTCATCTGTTTGAATGCCATGATAGTTTCACTTCTTTCATGTGTAAATCACAAAACCTTTTTAAAAAAGTTGCATTCTCAGGTTAGCTGTTAACAATGGTGATAGCTAGACAATATGTTGAAGGTGTTAGCCCCTTGTGTTCTCTGTTTATGCCATGATGTTTAGATTGATTCTAATCTAAAAAGTGAGATAACGGAGTTTTACATTAATTCATGCAGTTTTTGAGCTCAGAGTTCTACATGAATGCATGCAGTTTTTAAGCAAAGTACAAATTCACCCCACAAAATATATGCATGGGTTTTTGTGTGTGTGTGTGTGTGTGTGTCTGTCAATGGTGACCACCATTGCACTACACACACACAGACACTCACACACCCTTACAGACACACACACTCCCACATGCACCCCCTCACAGACTTAAGACACTCTACACTCACTACACACACACATACACTTTCTCACACTTTCAACCCCCAACCCAGATATGTAAAACTCCGTAACCTCACTTTTTAGATTAGAATCAATCTAAACATCATGGCATAGACAGAGAATGCAGGGGGCTAACACCTTCAACATATTGTCTAGCTATCACCATTGTTAACAGCTAACCTGAAAATGCAACTTTTAAAAAAAGGTTTTGTGATTTACACATGAAAGAAGTGAGCTGCAAATGTGTTGCTGGTCAAAGCACAGCAGGTTAGGCAGCATCTCAGGAATAGAGAATTCGACGTTTCGAGCATAAGCCCTTCATCAGGAATAAGAGAGAGAGAGCCAAGCAGGCTGAGATAAAAGGTAGGGAGGAGGGACTAGGGGGAGGGGCGATGGAGGTGGGATAGGTGGAAGGAGGTCAAGGTGAGGGTGAGGGTGTATTCCACACCCCCCACCAACCCAACCTCCACCCCCGGCACCTTCCCCTGCAACCGCAGGAAATGTATCCACACCCCCCACCAACCCAACCTCCACCCCCGGCACCTTCCCCTGCAACCGCAGGAAATGTATCCACACCCCCCACCAACCCAACCTCCACCCCCGGCACCTTCCCCTGCAACCGCAGGAAATGTACCACTCCCTTCGTGACTCCCTTGTCAGATCCACACCCCCCACCAACCCAACCTCCACCCCCGGCACCTTCCCCTGCAACCGCAGGAAATGTAAAACTTGCGCCCACACCTCCACACTCACTTCCCTCCAAGGCCCCAAGGGATCCTTCCATATCCGCCACAAGTTCACCTGTACCTCCACACACATCATCTATTGCATCCGCTGCACCCGATGTGGCCTCCTCTATATTGGTGAGACAGGCCGCTTACTTGCGGAACGCTTCAGAGAACACCTCTGGGCCGCCCGAACCAACCAACCCAATCACCCCGTGGCTCAACACTTTAACTCCCCCTCCCACTCCACCGAGGACATGCAGGTCCTTGGACTCCTCCACCGGCAGAACACAACTACACGACGGCTGGAGGAGGAGCGCCTCATCTTCCGCCTGGGAACCCTCCAACCACAAGGTATGAATTCAGATTTCTCCAGCTTCCTCATTTCCCCTCCCCCCACCTTGTCTCAGTCGGTTCCCTCAACTCAGCACCGCCCTCCTAACCTGCAATCCTCTTCCTGACCTCTCCGCCCCCACTCCACTCCGGCCTATCACCCTCACCTTGACCTCCTTCCACCTATCCCACCTCCATCGCCCCTCCCCCTAGTCCCTCCTCCCTACCTTTTATCTCAGCCTGCTTGGCTCTCTCTCTCTTATTCCTGATGAAGGGCTTATGCTCGAAACGTCGAATTCTCTATTCCTGAGATGCTGCCTAACCTGCTGTGCTTTGACCAGCAACACATTTGCAGCTGTGATCTCCAGCATCTGCAGACCTCATTTTTTACATGAAAGAAGTGAAACAATCATAACATCAAACAGATGAAAGACTTAACAGACAATCAATTTTTCAATATATAATTTCAGTTACATTACACTGTAAATTTTTGCTATAAATTCTGTGTGTTAGGATTGAGCCCTCCGCTACCATCTGATGAAGGAGCAATGCTCCAAAAGCTAGTGTGCTTCCAATTAAACCTGTTGGACTATAACCTGGTGTTGTGTGATTTTTAACTTTAAATCGATGAAAACCTCCATGATAAAACCATCAGTCATGCTGTAATAGCTCTTGAAAGTTAGTACCTTGTAGAAACACTTTTACTGGGTTTTAAATAATTTCCTAATTATTGTTAAATATTCACTGGTGTGTTGTAATAGATTTCATAATCCTAGAATAATAAATTATTCCATTATGTTACAACATTACTACATGTTATCATCTGTTTAAAATGTTTTAAAGGAGCGTCGCTCTGAAAGCTAGTGTGCTTCCAATTAACCTGTTGGACTACAACCTGGTGTTGTGTGATTTTTAAAATATTTGTTTATCCTAGTATAGGCTCCATCTTAATCTATTTCAATATTTATTAAAACCATTTATTTCAATATTTAGAAGTAACATTACAAGTGAAGGAAATGAAATGTATTCAATTTTCTGGTTTGATGTCTCTGAAAATAGTCCACTGTGATTCTCTGTTTATCTGCCTATGGACAACATTATTGCTGGACACCTGGAAATTTCTTTGACTTACTGTCATATTTAGTCATTCATCAAAGCAAAATCCACATTATAGATATCACCATGCAGACATTTTAATGATCATTTTAATTGGCTGTGGCATAGCTTAATGTTGGAGTTCCACACAGCAACAGAAAGTTTCACCTTTACAGAGCATTTTTAAAAAAAATGCTTCTGCAGAATGAGAACATCACTGATCAGGTCAATATTTATTACCCATCCTTATTTGCCTTTGAGAAGGTGGTGATCATTAATCCACTACCCATCTGCTTATTGACATCACTGCTGCTGGATACTTGGTGACATCTTTGACTCAGTGCCAGATCTAAACAGTCACTGAGAAAGGGGAAATGTGCGTCACAAATATCAATCAAAAGATAGTTAATTATTAAATGGCCATTCAATGACTTGACATGGGACTTCTGCCCCTTAGCAACAGAAAGTCTTGCCTTAGAGAACTTTTTCTTTGTGGGCTGCAAGTATCACTGTCATCTGTTACCTGTCTCTAGTTGTCATTGAGAAGGTGGTGATGAGTTGCCTTCTGGAACCACTGGAGTCAACATGGTGAGAATACACCCTCAGTGCTGTTAAGAAGTGAGTCCCAGGATGTTAAACCTTGACAGTGAAGGGATGATATAGTTCCAAGTCAGGATGGTGTGTGGTTTAGAGGGGAACTTGTAGATGATGGTTTTCCCAAGCATCTATTCATCTTCCACGTATTCAAGGGCATAGGTTGGGGAAGGTGCTGATAAAGGAGTCTTGGTGAGTTGTCAATCAAAAGCTCTCCAGTAGGGAGACGCACAGGACTGGATTTCTTAAGGGGGCTTTTCTGCTGTGAGTTCAATCTCCATGGTCATTTGATGAGGCTCTTTAATT
The DNA here is from genome assembly GCF_020745735.1 of Hemiscyllium ocellatum. Lineage (NCBI taxonomy): Eukaryota > Metazoa > Chordata > Chondrichthyes > Orectolobiformes > Hemiscylliidae > Hemiscyllium > Hemiscyllium ocellatum. The sequence goes on along the minus strand of NC_083407.1, from coordinate 43,880,139 downwards.
AGGTATTAATTGGCCACTTAATTTGAAGGCAACCTCCACTCCTCTTCTCTGTCCCCCCCCCCCCCCTCCGATCGTGGTAAAATTGCACTGGAGATAATTCATTTGCCAGCTGCAATTTTGAATGATAAATAACAGAATTACTTACACAACCAGCAGAACAGGATATTGATTGTTTTCATCAAAGCCCTCAGGATACAGCAACTGCAGAGTGAGCTCTGAGAACAAAAGATATAAGCTATGTTCAGAGTTATTGTTGAACTAAATTACACACAGAAAGAAAAACACATTTCTGTTTTACTAACATTCATTGAATCTGAAAGTTTTTTTTCATTATGTACATAGCTTGTCAATTGTTAAAAATGCAGTCAATTTGATAGTGGCAATTCAATATCAAGGAACCATATAATCATCACAATTTTCTTCCATGATTTTCCGCTGTTGTGATGAATTTAAATTAATTGTGAGCTATCTATTGCTGAGGTCACATTAATCAGATTTCTGTTATTAAGAAAACAGAAAAAATGTTTCCTATTTAGTTCAGGGAAGAAAAATCCTTTTGTGTTTTCTGTTATCTATAGTTCACTTACTTGGCTGATTTGGCAAATAGCAAAATTAACTCCTTTATTTAATAAAGGAGAGAGACCGAAAGCAGGAAATTACAGGCAAACTATCCTCACATTTGTCAAAGGATAAATGCTGGAATTATTAAGGAGTTTATAGTAGGCATTTTGATTATCTTCATGCAATCAGGTAGAGTCAACATGATTTTGTAAAAAGGAAATCATATTTGTTTAATTTCTTAGTTTACTTTAGAAAGTAAAAAGAAACATAGATAAAGAGACATACTGTACTTAGATTTTTGGAAGTCATTTGACAAGGTGGCACATTAAGAGAACAAAATATTAACAAGGACATGGACTGATTGGCTCACAGGAAGCAGAGTTCAGGCATGCATTAGTTGTTTTCACATTGACAGAATGTGATGAATGGCATCAGAGCTTGGTGTTAGGATCTCTAATGTCTGTAGATTATATACAAATAAACTTCCATGGTTGTTTAACCTGCTGATAAAACAAAGGTAGGAAAGAAAGTTGTGAAGAGGACATAAAGAATCTGCAAAGATAAGTTAAGTGAATGGGCAAAAATTTGGGAGATGGAAAATAATATTAGAAAATGTCAACTTGTCAAATTTGGCAGGAAATATAGAAATGCAGTATTTAAATGTTAAAAATCACACAACACCAGGTGATAGTCCAACAGGTTTACAGGTTTAATTGGAAGCACTAGCTTTCAGAGCACTGCTTCTTCATCAGGTGGTTCTGGAGTACATAATTATAAGACAGAATTTATAGCAAAAGTTTACAGTGTGATGTAACGGAAATTATACATTTAAAAATACCTTGACTGTTTGTTAAGTCTCTCATCTGTTAGAATGACCATGAGTTTCATTTCTTTCATATGTAAATCGGGTTCGTGATCCGTAATCGTTTTGGGATCTTTCCAAAGCATTTAAATGGAAAGAGATTATAGATCTACAGAAGGATCTGAGTGTTTTGGTACATAGATCACAAAGGGTCTTATGTAGGTGCAACAAATGATCAGCAAAGTATATGAAATTTTGTTGTTTATTTCAAAGGGAAGAGGATATAGAAATAGGTATGTTTTGCTACAGTTGTGTATGTGGTATTTTCTCCAATGAAGTGAAATTGAACAAACTGGTGCTGCATTCTGTGCAGTTTTCAAGAGTAAGAAGTGATTTCATTGAACCTACGAATTACTTCAAGATAGACAGGATAAATGCAAGTAAAATAGTTTCCTTGGATAGGGAGTCTAGAGACGGGGCACAATATATAAAGAGGGAGAGGAGGACCTATTTTCACTCGGAAGGTTGTGACTCCTTGTAAATCTCTGGCCAGAGGGCTGGGAGAAGCTCAGCCTTTGCGAATATTTAGAGTAGGAGTTGATAATTTTTGATTATTCATGGCTTAAAGCCACTGTGGAAAGTATTCATAAAGATCATTGAAGTGTTTGATCAGTCATAATTGAAATAAATGGTGGAGTAGACTGAATGGGCTGAATTGCCTACTTTTGTTCCTAGATGACAACTGCTGGGGCCTTGAAGTAATTATTGCTTTTACACTATGTGGTACTGGGGAAGGTTTTCTGCTAGAGGATTTTTTATCTCTCTGATATCCTTCACAAAGGATGTCACTCTTTGTAGACCTTGATATTGGTCTGGAAGTCCCTTTACTTTCTGAATTTCTCTCATTGAGAAACTTCGAGGTGATAACTCAGGTAGTTACTCCATGACATCATCTGCTGAATTTTAATCTGGTCAGAGTCAATTCTGGAAGCAGGCTGTATGGTTGAAGCAAATACTTTCTTCCATGCCGTATCATGAATTTCTTGACCAGGCAATATCCGTCGAATTGGAAATGCATCTGTTTTGCATTATGCTCAATATTTAGAGCAGGCAATTTCTTCTTGTTCACCATGTTTTGTATGTGTCGGCAATGATCTGACTCCCTTGGATTGTTGTATAAACTGGATGACTTTAGTTGCTATTGTTGTTGTTTGACCGGTGAGGGAAAACTTCTCAGGCTCTCAGTTGTCCTTCTGGAAGATTGATGCTCATTCAGTACAATCTCTGTCACTGGTATTGCCTGTTCTGTTATTTGGAGATGATCAGTAAAATATTCCTAAATGGCTTAAAATAGATTGTGCTGCTTAGTCTTGTTCTTAATATCCCCATTCTCTCTGATAGGTTTTCCTGGGTTTTAATTTCTGCTCTGTCTTCAGTGAAGACAGAAGCATTTTCAGGCTGGACAATCTTTAGATTTCACAATGATATGGGAGATCATTAATATCTTTTTTGAGATCTCTGGCCAACCACAGCTGACTAAGTCATGGCTGTACGCCTTGCATTGGCCAAGTGTTTCTTGTGCATTCTTTCCAATTTGGTTTGCTGAAGAGAAAATGGAGTATGTTTTTTGCCATGTGTTAGTAAATGGTCCATGATTGTGAAGTGCTCTCCATGCTTGGAGTATGTGTTCTCAGTCGAATCGTGGGACTTGTGGTCTTTCAATGCAATGATGGTGAATGGTAGCACATTGTTGGTCAGACTTTTTTCTTGTCAAATTTGATGGAGCCTGTTTTAGCCATTGTTACTTCTTGGGCATTTAAAATGTTTCTTCAATGACAATCACATCACTCTTTCTGGGTTCCACTATGAGTTTAAGAAATCTAATGTATCTTGACTGGTTGATCAGCAACAGTTTGCTTCTGGATCAGTTTACTCAGGGAGTAATTCAAACTCAGTGTAATTTTCTAAGGAAGTTGAAGTAGCATTTCCATGCATGCAGGCTCAAAAGTGAAATTGCCTGATTGCAAGCAATGTAAATATTTTCAACTCTCTCAATGTTACATTGTGACTTGTAGCATTCCTATTTTCCAGATATTCCAACTATACGACATAGTCTACTTCTGTTTCTTCAAACATGGTATCTGAAATGTTAGGATGGTGCTGTGGGCATGGGTATCAAACTTAAATTCAATCGGAATTTGTATAAACAAGTTCAGCGAATCCTGGATCATTTGGTTTCACCAACTTTCTCTATCAAGCTTTGAACTTTCTTGTCTAAAAGAGATATGACTATCAGATGTAGAAGCAGAAGTAGGCCATTGGCCTATCAAATCCTCTTCACTATTCAAATGAGATCATGCTTGATCTGATGATCCTCAACTTTACTTTTCTGATTTTTCCCCATAATGCTTGATTCCCTTATTGTTTAAAAGTTTTAATCTTTAGCAACCAGCCTTCTGTGGTAAAGGTTCACTACTCTCTGGATCCTCCTCATCTTTGTCTTAAATGTGTGACAACCTTTTCTGAGATTGTGCCCTCTGGTCCAAGATTCTGCCTCAAGGAGAGACAACTTCTCTGCATCATATCCTGTCAAGCACCCTATGAATTGTCTATATTTCAATAGGCTCTCCTCCCATCCTCCAAAACTCCAATTAGTGCCAGCCCAAACTACGGTACCACTGTAAAAATCAAAACAACTGCGGATGCTGGAAATCAGAAACAAAAAACAGAAATTGCTGGAAACATTCAGCAGGTCTGACAGCATCTATGGAGAGAAATCAGAGTTAATGTTTTGGGTCCAAATGGTTAATTCTGATTCCCCTCTACAGATACTATACCATTTTAATATGTTTACATGTGTAAAATCCTCTTTTCTGAAACACAGTAACTGAGATATTTGCACTTAATGTTTCATTTTGGCTATGTTAAGAAATGTCAACTCCATAAAGTCTAATACTTTGTTTTGTGTAGCCCTTTTATTTGAGCTTAAGTATGCTAAGAAATATAATATCATTTTTCTATTTCTGTATTTATTGATAAACTATTACTATATTAAAGCTTTATCATTTCAATATTGCCTTAAATCTGTTTTCCTTTAAGTTTGCATTCACTAAAGCTGCTTTAAACTGAGTTCTGTAGAGGTTGTTAGACTCTGTAGTATATTTGCAAACCTTTATAAGTCATATGAATTCTTCAATAAAACTTTAAAATGTATTATTGCATGTTCCATACTAAGTTATTGTTTTCAAACATTTTAAAACGAATTATTTTAATACCATATTTACTTACTGCTTAATAGGCTTCCCCACCTTATTTTTGGAGTTTTCCCGCCTTTCGTAATGATTAAAATGGAGACTAGTGTTTTCCTACAACATGCAGCCAAGATAGGGTTTTGCGGTTTCTTGCTGGGTAAATGAAGTTTTCCTGCCTTGCACAGTCTTAAGCTACCCAAGCACATTTTCTGCATAAATTTTCAAGTAAAGTTCTCTGACTCTGAAAATTTATAAATATTTCCATTAAAATTGAAAATTAATTAATTCCCAGACCTTTATAATTCTTTGATTTTTACTGCTATTTTTCTTCCGCAAGGGAGTTTCTTCAAATGTGCTTTTTAGTTTAAATTCTGAAGCTTTCCTGTTCAGTAGCCTTGGCTGTCCCTTGCAGAGCCTATGTTGACAAGGCTTGTTGTGAGAAATGAGAACTGTCTTGCATGCTCCCTTGCTTTTTCTTTCCAGTATTTGTACAATTTCCCCAAAAATTATCTCCTTTGGAGATCTCTAATTCTTCCTCCTGAAGCCTTAATTTCTTTGTTTAGAGCCTCCTTTGCCAAGAACTCTGAATTTTCCAAGAACGAATGAAAAGCTTTTTTTCTCTCTTTACTTAGCCCACACTCTTGCCTGAGTACTTTTAAACAGCTTTTGAATGAAGTTTTGCCTTTAAAGTGTTAAGCATGTTTTTCTACTGTTTTTATAGTTGCTCTTGTTTATATTTCCTGAATGTTTATTGTATTATAGCAATAATTACAACTTCACTTCATCAGGCATAATTACTCAAACTGTTGGAAGCTGGTACAGATACATCTGAAAGCTGGAGTGGAACTTTGTGTCTCCACCAGAGATTCAGTGTGACATCAGTAGAATGGATGTAGCTGATGTTACGTGCACATTGACACTTTGAGACCCATTATCCTTATACAATAGTGTAGTGTGTTGGTCAGACCATGTCTGAAGTACTGTGTACAATTTTGAGCTCTTTAATTAAGAAAATGATGTTAACGCATTAGAAGCGATTCAGAGGTCATTCATTCGATTGTTATTTGGGGTGAATAAATTTTCTTATAAGGAAAAGTCCTACAGGTGTGGACCATATTCAGTGGATTTTGGAAGAATGACAGATGATCTTTTTTAAAACATGTAAGATCCTGAGGGAATTTGATAGGATGGATGTTGAGAGGATGTATCACCTTGTGGGAAAGACTGGAGTAAGGAGCCTCCCATTTCAGAGAGACCCTTTTTTCAGAAAGGTTCATTCTCTTCTTCAGGCAGAAAAGGCAGCATATTGAATAGTTTTAATGCAGGCATAGATGGATAATTGATAAACAGGAGAGTCAATTGCTTTTGGGGAAAGGAAGGAGTATAGAGTTGAAGCATAATCAGATTATCCATGATCTTATTGAATGGTGAATCTAGGAGGGGCTGAATGGTCTCATCCCGTTCCTAATACCTAGTTTGTGTGTTTATATGTTGTCAGCAAATGATTGTGGTTTAGTTCTTCGGCTTATATTTTGAACAGAGTTGAGAATGAGTTGCTGGAAAAGCACAACAGGTCAGGCAGCATCCAAGGAGCAGAAGAATCAATGTTTTGGTCATAAGCCCTTCATCAGGAAGAGCTTTCTCCTAATATTTTGAATATACTAGGAATGTACATAATAGGGTTTCCAAACTTTTTTGGCTTAATATCAAATATTATTTGTTATTTACAGATATTATTATTGTTGCCATTTGTCATTTTGTAAGCCTTCCCACCCCGAGTAGTGAAATTATAGGATATGTTGTACAGAGAAACACTATCCTGCTTTTGGTTTGTTGGTCGTCACTGAACTCCACATTCAATATTGCTTTTTAAATAAAATGCAGTTACACTGAGAAGTCTCTCCCATAAATTATTTTATGGATGCATTGAAACATAAATACAACTGAATTTGCAATTGCATGTCAAAAAAATGGTGCAGTAAGAACAACAGATGTCTATGGCAATTATAGATTACTGCCTATCAAAGAATTTGATGGGGTGAGATGTTTGTTTACTCATCCAGCTTTTACTATCTGTTTGTAAATTACAATTGGCTAATTGTCAAAGTATGGAATTAGTACAGACATGAAACTATATAATTCATCTGCTAGATTCCCTTGTTTTGGAGGAAATGGCAATTTTCAGATGAAGGGTTATTTAATTTTGTATATTTGTGGACTATACAAACTTAAATTATAGTGAGTCATGATATTTCCCAGAAAACTGAATGTATTATTCATGATTTTGAATTAAAATATAAAATCATGATAAAGCTAAATTCCTGGTAAGAAAGTAATAAATAGAAAGCTTTTGCTAGAGTCTCCTTTTTGCAACTGACTCAAAAGACTATACCACTACAAATGGATTTTTGATTTTGGCACAAATAGTGCACTTAAGGAAACCTCTCTGTATGACTGGAAATGTATATTAGTGGTCATTGGATGTAATATTGGAAACATGCATTTTCAATTAATTTTAGACAATTCAATTCTGACTAATTCCTGTCAGATATCATTGTATGTTTAAACATATGTCCATCTAAACAGGTGAACACAGTTAAGAGATCAAAGTATACATTATAGTTTTCCAGTGCAACTCATAACTTGGAATAATATTTAAAAGCTAATGAAAATGGGCATCTTTGGTAATTTGAATTTGTATATAACAATATTATCTCCGTAGAATTGCATGATACACTTCAACTTATGGATGTGAAACAAGTGCTGGGACTGAACCTGCCTCTGGAGAAACTGTCACTGTTGAAGTTTTTGTGGAGGCACCCACTAAATTGACCTGGAAACAAATTAGGAATGGGCTAGCAACCTTGGAGAATAACCTCGGAGACCTTCTAGCTTGAGAGGAGCAACAGTAAATGGTAAGTAACTGAATAGGTGCTTCAACATCAAAGGCAAGAGGGGGTGGTAGAAAGGAAAGAATTTTTTCGGAGAGTGGTTTTTGATTGCACACACATCCAAGCAGGTGGAGAGGAGCCTGCCAGTGCCTGCTCACCTTCAGACAGTTGCACTATTCGCTGTCGAATCAGGAAATTAAGAAACTAAGTAGAAAATCATTATCAGCATCCTCTCTGTTCCTTCAACAAAATTCTTAATGAGTCAATGTTAATTGAAAATTAATGGGGAAGGCAATCCTGCAAGGATCCAATTTGAGCCTTTGTTATTATTTTTCCCAGATGCTTGAAAAATTACAAAAATCTGCAGGAGCAAAGATATGATTTTCCTATGCCATGTGAAAGGACAGAGAGTGTAAATCTGACAAGTTTCACTTCTGTGTTGAAAGGTAAAAGGAAGAGTCTTTCATGGGAGAAGGTGGAGTCAACTGTGATGAAAACAGATTTGACATAAACTGATGTGACTACAGTGTGACTGTAACAATTTTATACTAAGAAATTTTATGAACATATTCACATATTAGCATTGTCCCCAAGGTAATGGTGAATTCTACATTTCAAATAGTGCATTGTGGAAACAGATTGACCAAGAATGTTCGAACAAATCCCTATAGTGGTGGGGGAATGTAGCTTGTGATTTAATGTTGTGTGGCCTGTTGTGCAGGGTACTAAGATCCTGGAGCAATCTTATAATGATGTCATAGAGCTGCTTCTACAGAGCAGAAATAGCTCAGTGGGGACAGAATTCAATTAGAATCAAGGATGATGGAGATGTGGATGTCAAACATTTAAAAAATGCAACAATAAGATCAGAACCTGGTCGTTCAGATTACGGAATATTGTATATTATGTTCATAGAATCCCCATATCATAGAATCCCTGCAGTGTGGGAGCAGGCCATTCAGCCTACAACACCCCTCCAAAGATCATCCTATCCAGACTCATCCCATCCCTGTAATCCTGCATTTACCATGGGTAATCCACCTAACTAAGTAAAAAATGAGGTCTGCAGATGCTGGAGATCACAGCTGCAAATGTGTTGCTGGTCAAAGCACAGCAGGCCAGGCAGCATCTATTCCTGAGAATCCACCTAACTAGCATACCCCTGGATAATATGGGCAATTTAACATGGCCGAACCACCTAATCTGCACAACATTGGAGTGTGGAAGGAAATTGGAGAACCCAGAGGAAATCCACCCAGGCACGGGGAAAATGTGCAAACTTCACACAGCCATCCGAGGCTGGAATCAAATCCAGGTACCTGGTGCTGTGAGGCAGCAGTCCTAACCATTGAGCCACAATTAACATGCAATAAATATAATTGTATGAAAGTCTACATTTTAAGAGAGTTCTTGACTTTGCCTTCTCCTAGATCAGTCTTGAAGCTAAACACAGGCTTTACTTGAAAACTATATGATGAAAAATAGTGATGGTATCCAGCACCTATAAAATCAGGGTTGTTGTGAATAACTGGAAACAGACACAAAATCATCTGGAGAAGAAATAATCTCAGAAAAATGACTTTTCCAAAAGAAGCCCATCAGTAAAACCTTAAGTCCAATGAGCAGACAGGAAGGTCATAGAGCTTCTACATAAAGGAAGAATCTCTGAACAGAAGACTTCTGCAGAGAATCCACCAAAGCAACTGTCAATTGATGAAAGCTTTTTCTTTACAGCAAACAAAACTGTAAGGGAAATAAAAATGAATTCAATAAAAGCCACCAGTAGCCAATGGGATAAATCCAAATCAAGCAATCCAGAAAATAGGTTGAATACCAGACAACCAGAGTAGACTCAAAGCTTTCAATGAAAGTCTTTAAAAAAGACCTTGGGAAACAGACCTTGTGAACTCAACAGCCATTTAGCAGCTTGAGCACTTGATGAAAAACGTGTCAAAAAAGCAAGTTAAGAAATTTCTTCAATAACAAGCTTAAGGTACAATGATCAATTGAAAAAAAATCGGAGGAAGAATTTTAAATTCAATGTTTCAGTGCTATTTCAGTAAAATTAATTAAATCTTAATTATTTTAATGCTTTGCCTGAGAAACACAAGCCTAATTTAGTAATTTCAAAGTTTTACTGTGGTTATCTATTTAAAATTGCAACAAAGAGTGTGATTCTAATCTGTCAAATTCAACATGGAAATCTCAACTACAGAAAAACCTTAGCATGAACGACATGACAGCAGCATCTTTGATGCAGCCACAAATAACAACAGAATCTTATTGATTGATGCCATTTTGAGAAAACTTTTCCCACAGACCATTGAAAATAGTTCAACCAGCTAGGAAAAAGATTCATTCATTCACTCATCATTTATTTCTGTGCAGATGGCATTTTGGTGAAGCAAACCAAACCTTACACAGAAAACAGCATTTAAAACAGCAGAAACTCAAACTGTTTGCAGTTTTAGTATTGCAATAACAATTTTTACGACTATAAACAACAAAGAATACCACACAATAACAATTTGATTGCAACATAAGATTACCCAAATCCTAAGAATCACCTTTAAAACCAAGAAAATGATCATGATTTGGAGATGCCGGTGTTGGACTGGGGTGTACAAAGTTAAAAATCACACAACACCAGGTTATAGTCCAACAGGTTTAATTGGGAGCAACGCTCCTTCATCAGGTGATAGTGAAGGGCTCGATCGTAACACAGAATTTATAGCAAAAATTTACAGTCAATTTTTCAATGTATAATTTCAGTTACATCACACTGTAAATTTTTGCTATAAATTCTGTGTGTTAGGATTGAGCCGTCCAATACCACCTGATGAAGGAGCGTCACTCCGAAAGCTAGTGTGCTTCCAATTAAACCTGTTGGACTATAACCTGGTGTTGTGTGATTTTTAAGAAATTGATCAACCCTCTCAAGTGTCTATCAACAGTGCTCACTGGTATCAATCTTTCCATCTGAGAAATTTCAGATATAAGATCCATTTGTTGGCAAGTGTGGAAAGTACAGTTCTTAACATTTCAAAAAGCTTCAGCACTGAACACTAAATCAAAAGCAGAACAAGTTAGCACACCTCACTACTACATGGAAAGAATGTCAGATTGTGGTACATTGACAAGATCAATGAGAAACAAATCACATTTGAAAGCCTCAAATCAATATTTCACTTCAAGAACAAATTAGACACTGACAAAATCACACTTCAGTTGCTGATACCAACTTCCAAGAGAGTTTGTCAATAGTTTCATTAATTATTTGTATGTACTCCTGAAGCATGCAACTAGGGAAACATACCAAATGGAGCTCATTTGCGACAGAATTCTCACTGGTCTCTTTGATAAATCAATCACTCAATTTCATAAATGAAATGGGGATTGAATTTTAGGAAGAGTCCAAATACAGTGGATACAGAGTTTAGAAAAGTGACCATGTAACAATATACAACAAAAGTTCATACTGCAACGTGAGAAGATGGACCTCTTAGAAATATATACTATGTGATAACTTGTAGTCCTAAACACACTAATGCTACTGTATTTTGTCAAAGGTGTATTTCCAAGACTCCATATTAGCAAAGTCAAAACTTTCCAGCCTTACTGCAACTATGTGCTTATTGTAGGAAAACAGCTCAATTTTTAAGATGTGCTGCAGTCTCAAGAGCATTACCAGCATTGAACCAAATCATTTCCAAGTCGATTGGTAGGTCATGCTTTGGAACAAAACCCCGAGGAACAGGTCAATACAGCAATGGGACAAATTTCTTTAAACAGGGAACAATTACAAATGGATGAACCACACCACTCTTCTCAGAGAAGTAATACCATCACCTGATCCAAATGTTTCAGAGGAAGGATAAGAAGAGATTTTAATTTGCCCATACATTCCTGCAGTTCATTCAACCTAAGACCCTTCAGCAAGTAACATCCATTCAGGACATCAGGCCACCAGATTGATTAAATCACTGATTAGACAACACCAGCTTTACAGTTCACCAATTTTATCTCAAGTGTTTCTACACTTGATTTGACTCTCTGTATCCACCTATTGCCAGTAATGATGAATCAATTCAGAGACTGAGGGAGGGTGAGAGAGGAAAAAGGCAAAAAATGTGTATAAATACTGTAAAAAGGGTATCTAAGTTACTCAAGTAAGAATGTGTAAAAGATCAATGTTTATGACAGGGTTGGGGGAGGGGAAACAAAACCTGGGAAGGGGTATTTGTAAAGTCTCTCAGACCCTGACACGACCTCACAATGATGTCATGGGGCTAAACAGCTCAGTGCAGGCAGAATTCAGTTAGAATCAAGGGAGAAGCAGATGTAGGTGACCAGTCTTTTTTTAAAAAAAAGTAACAATAAGATACCAGAACCTGATTTTTCAAATTATGTTACACAGTATATAATGTTAAGATGCAATAAATAAAATTCTATAAAAGTCTACACTTTGAGAGTTCTTGACTTTGCCTTCTCCTAGATTAGCCTTGAAGCTAAACTCAGATATGCATCAAAAGCCAAATGACAAAAGATGGGGCATTCTTGAATGACAAAAGTGCCAAGTGTAGTGCCAGCAATTTGTTTTGGGACGAAAAGTGTTCATTTCATTTAAGAAACAGGGTCATTTAGGATGCTGTTCTGGTCCCTTCTTGAAAGAACAGAGGGTACAAAGTAGTGAAGCTTTTTTTCAATGTTATATGTGACCATATCCATCTTGCAAACATGATTAAGCACTATACCTTTTCGTTGCAGACAATCTGGTCTGTTAGCTGTCATGATTATTTGCTATTTCTGTCAAACTATAACATTCTACATAAGTTAACTATTTATTATTTGGTGAGATTTGGGTGTTATTGATTCTGCCTGCATTTATTGCCCATTCCTAGTTGTTCTTGTGGAGGTGATAAAGCTGCATTCCTGAACTATTTCAGTCCATTTTGTGTAGGGAAGATCTACAATGCTACCAAGGAGGGAGTTCGGTGGTTTTGACCCAACTACAGTACTATAGTGAAGGAATGGTGATATATTTCAAGTCTGGTTGGTCAGTGGCTTGGAACGGAACCTGAAAGTGGTGGTGTTCCCGTGTATCTGCTGCCCTTGTCTTTCTAAATAGAAGTCATCATGGGTTTGGAGGGTGTTAACTTAGGATCTTTGGTGAATTTCTGCAGTGCATCTTATCTTTTGCACCGGTGCATTGGGCTCTTCTGCCATTGAGAATGGGGATATTTGTGGAGCCACTGTTTAATTGTTGTCCACCATTCACAACTGGATGTTGTAGGACTGTACATTTTAGATCTGACCTGTTGGTTGTGGGCTCACTTAACTCTGCCTATCACTTGCTACTTATGCTTTTTGAAATGCAAGTCATCCTGTTTGGTAGCTTCACCAGGTTGATTCTTCATTTTTAGGTATGCTTGGGTACAGCTCCTGGTATGCCCTCTTGCACTCATTATTGAACTAGATTTGATCTCCTGGCTTGATGTTCATGGTTGTTTGGGAGATATGGCAAACCATGAGGTTGCAATTGTGCTGGAGTACAATATATCTTTTAATACAGAAATTCAGATCATGTTCTGGGGAGCTGGTTTGGCCAAAATGTGACTCCAGACCCATAGCAATATGGTGACTCTCAAGTTTCTTCTGAAATTGCCTCTCAAGCATTTCATTGAATCAATCAACCTCCTGCTGATTACCACGTACTGTCATCCCTCTGCTGACAAATCAGTACTCCACCATGTTAAACAACACTTGAAGGAAGTGCTGAGGATGGCAAAGGTGAAAAGTGTAATTTGGGTGGCGGATTTTATTGTCCAAAGGTCAGAATGGCTCAGCAGCAACACTACTAATAGACTTGGTTGGGTCCTAAAGGGTATAGGTGCCAAACTGGGTTTGCACCAAGTGGTGAGGGCACCAACAGGAGGAAAAAGACATACTTGAACCTATCCTTACCAATTTGCCAGTTGCAGATGCATTTGTTTATGATAGATCAGTGAGAGTGATCGCTGCACAGTCCTTGTGGAGACAAAGTCCCATCTTCATGTTGAGAATAACCTCCATCTTGTTGTGTGACACTATCCCCATGCTAAATGGGACAGACTTCATACAGACCTAGCAACATAGCTTTTTTTTACAAAACTCACTTGTGGGATGTGGACTTCACTGGCTGGCCAGTGTTTATTGCCCATTCTTGGTTGCCCTTGAGAAAGTGCTGGTGAGCTGCCTTTTTGAACTGTTGCAGTCCATTTGTTGTGGGTTGACCCACAATGCCTTGACATTCAGTGATGTTACCAATACAGTATTCTTCACTATCAACTGGATTTACCATTGACCAGAAACTGAACTAGATGAGCCATATAAATACTGTAACAAGATTTAGTGAAGGAATTCCAGGATTTTGACCCAGTGACAGTGAAGGAATGGTGATATATTTCCAAGTCAGGACGGTGAGTGGATTGGAAAGGAACTTGAAGGTGGTGGTGTTCCCATTTATCTGCTGTCCTTCACCTTCGAGGTGGAAGTGGTCGTGGTTTTGGAAGATGCTGTCTGAGGATCTTTGGTGAATGTTTGGAGTGTCAAGAGATGTACAGCATGAAAACAGACCCTTTGGTCCAACCCGTCTGTGCCAATCTAGTCCCACCTACCAGCATCCAGTCCATATCCCTCCAAACCCTTCCTATTCATATACCCATCCAAATGCCTCTTAAATGTTGCAATTTTACCAGCCTCCACCACTACCTCTGGCAGCTCGTTCCATACACGTTCCAGCCCGCAGCCTCCAACACTCCAGGGAAAACATCCCCAACCTGTACAGCCTCTCCCTATAGCTCAAATCCTCCAACCCTGGCAACATTCTTGTAAATCTTTTCTGAACCCTTTCAAGTTTCACAACATCTTTCCGATAGGTAGGAGACCAGAATTGCATACAATATTCCAACAGTGGTCATGTAGAGCTGCAGCATGACCTCCCAACTCCTGTACTCAATACTCTGACCAATAAAAGAAAGCATACCAAACACCTTCTTCACTATCCTATCTAACTGTGACTCTACTTTCAAGAAGCTATGAACCTGCATTCCAAGGTCTCTTTGTTCAGCAACACTCCATAGGGCCTTACCATTAAGTGTAAAAGTCCTGCGAAGATTTGCTTTCCCAAAATGCAGCACCTCGCATTTATCTGAATTAAAGTCCATCTGCCACTTCTGCTGCTATTGAGAGTTGGTGGAAGAGGGAGTGGATGCTTGTGGATGTAGTGCCAATTAAGCAGGCTACTTTTTCCTGAATGGTGTCACTCTTCTTTTGTGTTGATGGGACTACACTCATCCGGGCAAGTAGGGAGTATTTCATCACATTCTTGACATACATCCTGTAGATGGAGGACAAGCTTTGGGGAGTCAGGAGGTGAGTTACTCGCCACAGTACTCCTAGCCTCTGATTTGTTCTTGTAGTTACAGTATTTATCTGGCTCATCTCGTTCAGTTTCTGGTCAGTTGTAAATTCAGTTGATAGTAAAGAATGCTGCATTGGTAACATCACTGAATGTCAAGGGATGATGGTTAGATTCTCTGTTGTTGAAAGTGATCATTGCTTGGTATTTGTGTGGTCAGGATTTACTTGCCACTTGTTAGCCTAAGCCTTGATGTTGTCTCAATCCTGTTGTATTTGGACTTGAATTGCTTCAGCATCTGAGGAGTCATGCTGAACATTCTGCAATTATCAGCAAACATCCCCACTTTTGACTTGATGATGGTGGGTAGGTCATTGATGAAGCAGCTGAAGATGGTTGGGTCTAGGATACTACCCTGAGGAACCCCACAGAGATGACTGACCTCAAATAACCACAACCATCTTCGTTTGAGTCAAGTATGACTCTAACCTGCAGTAGATTTTCATCATGATTTCCATTGACTCCAGTTTATGCTGGGGGTTCTTGATGCCACATTCAAAAGTGGCCCTGATGTCAAGGGCAATCACTCTCTCCTTATCTCTGAAATCTTTCTCTTTTGCCTATGATTGAAGTGGCTCTTGTGAATCTCAAACGAGGCCTGAGCAGATTATTGCTGAGCAAATGTTGCTTGACAGCTCTGTTGATTACTTGTTCCACACTGTACTGATAGAGGGTGGCATTCAAAAAGGAGCTGGAAGAGTTCAGCTCTAACATGTGCCCTTTCGAAGGAATTGTAGGAGCAATTAGTTCAGAGAACCCTATATGTCTAGGACAATTCTGGACTGCATGAGGAAGAGGAGTAGCAAGTTCAAAGGCAGCAATTCAGCTGCTGCCCCAGAGGAATACAGAAAGTGCAGGACCGAACTTAAGAAAGCAATCAGAAGAGCAAAAAAGACATAAATAAAGACTTGTGAACAGGATTAGGGAGAATCCTAAAATATTTTATAAATACATTGAAGGGAAGTGATCAACCAGGGAAAGAGTAGGGCCCATTAGGGACCAAGGGACAACCTGTGTGTAAAGTGGCAGGATATTGGTAGAGTATTGCATAAATACTTCTCTTTGGTTTTGGTCTTCATTCTGGAAAAGGAGAACATAGATTTGGAATTCAGGAAAACAAACCGTGAAGATCTTTGACATAGGAAATGGGGGAGTATTGGAGGTTTTGTTGGAGTTAAAAACTGACAAATCCCTTCGCCTAGATGAATTGCATCTCAGGCTGCTGTGGGAAGTGCGGCAGAAAATTTCAGAGGCTCTGACAGAAATGTTTAATTCCTCTCTGGCCACGGGGAAGTGCTAGAGGATTGGAGGATGGCTAATGTCATTCCGGTTTTTAAGAAGGGTGGCAGAGATGAACATGGAAATTACAGACTGGTGAGTCCCACATCTGTGATAGGGAAACCACTGGAGAACATTCTGAAGCAACAAATTAATTCTTACTTGGAAAGGCATGTGTTAATTACAGATAGTCAGCATAGCTTTGTCAGAGGGAGGTCATGCTTAACTTTATTAGAATCTTTTATGGATTTTAGCAAAGCTTTTGACAACGTCCCACATGGGAGACTGATGAAGTAGGTTTAAGGAATTTAGGGAAACTTGATGAGATGGATCAGAAACTGGCTTAGTAATGGGGCGCAAAGAGTAGTGATAGAAGGCTGTTTGAGTGGCTGGAGGCTGGTGTCCAGTGGATCAGTATTGGGACCCTTATTGTTTGTTAATTAATAGAGATGAAAATGCAGAGGAATGTCAAGCAAGTTTTCAGATGACACCAAGATTGGTAGAGTGGTTAATTGCAAAGAATAATCCCTAGCAAAAACTGTAGGTTGGAGGAAGATACAGATGGGTTGGTCAGATAGGCAGATCAGTGACAGATGGTAGTTAACCCTGACAAGTGCAAGCTGATGCATTTTGGAAGAAGAAACAGCATGAGGGAATATTTAATGAATGGAACTGGGTAGTTTAGGAACAGAGGGGTCTTGGGATAATTATTCATCAATCTGTGAAGTTGACAGAGCATTTGAATAGGATAGTTGTGGCATAGGGTCAAGCGAAATGAGGTAGTGTTAGAGTTGTACAGAGTGTTGGTCAGGCCACAGCTGGAGTTACGTGTACAGTTCTGGTCACCTCACTACAAGAAGAATGCAATAGCATGAGAGGGGGTACAGAGGATGTTCACCAGGGTATTTCCTGTGATGGAGAAATTGAGCTATAAGGAGAGACTAAATAGGCTTTGATTATTTTCTTAAGAGTAGAAAGGGTGGAAGGGGAGAGACATGATTGAGGTGTATAAGATTGAGGGGTAAGGACAAGGTGAATAGAGAATAATTGTTCCCCTTCGTTGAAGGGTTAATGAGGCAGAGGCTGAGGTATAGTTTTAGGCTAAAGGGCAGGAGATTCAGAGATTTGTGAAAAGTATTTTCATTCTGCATATGATGGGAATCTGGAATGCACTGCCTGGGAAGGTAATAGAGGCCAGAAGCCTTACAATCTTTAAAAAATATTTAGATGTGCACCAGAAATATCATAATATTCAAGGATATGGGACAAGTTAAGGAAATTGGGATTAGTGCAGCTTTAGTGGTAGTTATTTTGGTGCAGACTCGATGGATCAAAGGACCTTTCTGTGCTGCATGTATATATGTAAAGTAGACTGATGGAGTGGTAATTGACTGGGTTGGGTTTGTCCTGCTTTGTGTGCACAAGACATACTTTTCACATTGTTGGATAGAAGTCAGTGTTGAAGCTGTATTGGAATAGCTTGGCTAGGGAAATGTCTAGTTCTGGAGTATATGACTCAGTACTATTGCAGGAATGGTGACAGGACCAATGGGCTTTGCAGTATTAGTCAGAATTACTGACTGTTGTGGAAAGGCATTCTAAAATGCAAAAAAACAATTCCAGTGGAATAAGAAAATAAAAGTAAAACAAATCAGTTTCATAAAACAGACATAACAAAATATAGGTACTGTGCAAGATGGGTTAATATGTATGAGAAATTACATAAATTCTGGATGTGATATAAATGAATCAGTAATTAACAATTAGCCACAATTAACACCAATTTAAATAGGTGCTCACAATGGAAATTGCTTCAAAACAGACATGTTTCAAACAATGAGAATGATAATTATCAACAAGAAAATAGTACAAAGATAATCTACAGAACAACTGATATATCTGCCCTTCCAGTCAATTGTTCTGGCATCTGTTACACTTTTGTTTTCTTCTGTTCACTTTCTGCCATGTCACATATTTTAAAGGCTTCAAATGAGACAATTGCTGCGAATTGATTTTTGTTCTCACTCTCCACTTCATTTCTTTAAAGTGGATAATTTTTGCTTCATTTTGTATTTGAAGTCACAACAATGAATAGAATACTTCTGCTTATTATCACAAGCAATCTAAGGTTAAGCTGAAAGCAAATTCTTTGGAGAATAAACCCCAGTCTATCCAAACATTCCTTAACCCCAACCCTAAAAGTGGAGCCTCTGTTAAACGACAGTGACAGATTTTCATTTTGTATGCAAACCATCCTTATGGCCTCTCGGAATGATATTGCCAAATTACTGATAGATTTTGCAGAAGTGGCTCGGGGAATGGAGCACTATTCTATGCGAATACAAATTGATCCCAGGAACCATATTCCAATGTGCATGATTCATGAAAGTATAGACTGACATACGTTATAACAATACTGAAAACCCCAGAGAAATTGTGCAAATAGCTATTAACGCTGTTTCCATAATGTTTCTGCTGATCTTCTGCCAAAGTTATGGGAAGAGATCAATGTGGCCTCTGTGGAAATTCTAGGCAAAGCCAGGTAGTTCAGATAAGGGGGTACCTTTGTTCTGCCCTTTTATTTACATGGGAACATTGGGATTGGAGATGAAAAAGACTACATTTCATGTTGATCTTCTGCAATCTTGGGGGTTGCATTACGTAATGATAATGGATATGTTGTCTGATCGTAGTCGTCAATCTCCTTCAATTAATCTGGAACAGATTCAAAGAAAATTTGCAATCTCAATCCCAGGAACAAAAGGACCAAAGTGCCATTTTGGTCCACGAATATTATGCTTAATGTACATCAAAGCTTAAGTTACTGATATGCTGTATATTCCATTTCATGAAGACCTTGCCAAATTGCTAAGAAGAATACAGCTTTTTGATGAAAGCATAATATCACCACCTAATACCAACTCTCTCCAAATTACATGGACCAAAGCTAAAGCATGTAGTGCAACTGTATTCTTTAATCTTGTGTTGATCCTCACCTTGCAAGGAATTAGTATGTTAGAGAATGACTTCTACATATTGATGAGTTGCGTCCATGATCCGATTTATATAATACCTTTGATTACCACTGGATGTTTCAAGGTGCTCATAGCCAATGAAGCACTTTTAACGTGTGGTCACTATTTTAATGTAAGTGTTTGCACAATTAAGAAAGCCCCTGGGACCAGCACATTCATCACAGCTCCAAAGGTTTTTGTGAGCAGGATAATTAGTTGAGAGTCAATGTTATTTTTGTTGTCAAATTCAGAACTTCCCATATCATGTGTCATTTCAAAGACCTTACCTTTTCACTTTCAGCATTTCACTGTATAAGGTTATTTCAAAGCACTCTTGGCACACCTATTAAGTGTTTCTTGGGCATTCCTGGAAAGAATTCACCTTTTACCATTGGTTCAAATTCTTTCTCCAGCTATTACAGATCATAGAGTCATAAAGATGTACAGCATGGAAAGAGACCCTTCGGTCTAACCGTTCCATGCCGACCAGATATCCCAAGCCAATCTAGTTCCACCTACCAGCACCTGGCCCATATCCCTCCAAACCCTTCCTATTCATATACTCATCCAAATGCCTCTTAAATGTTGCAATTGTACCAGCCTCCACCACATCGTCTGGCAGCTCATTCCATACACGTATCACCCTTTGCATGAAAAAATTGCCCGTAAGTCTCTTTTATATCTTTCCCCTCTCACTCTAAAACTATGCCCTCTGGTTCTGGACTCCCTGACCCCTGAGAAAAGACTTTGCCTATTTACCCTATTCATGCCCCTCATAATTTTGTAAACTCCTGTATGGTCACCCCTCAGCCACTGACGCTCCAGGGCAACAGCCCCAGCCTGTTCAGCCTCTCCCTGTAGCTCAAATCCTCCAACCCTGACAACATCCTTGTAAACCTTTTCTGAACCCTTTCAAGTTTCACAACATCTTTCTGATAGGAAGGAGACCAGAACTGCACGCAATATTCCAACAGTGGCCGAACCAATGTCCTGTACAGCCTCAACATGACCTCCCAACTCCTATACTCTGACCAACAAAGGAAAGCATACCAAACGCCTTCTTCACTATCCTATCTACCTGCGATTCCACTTTCAAGGAGCTATGAGCCTGCACTCCAAGGTCTCTTTGTTCAGCAACACTCCCTAGGACCTTATCATTAAGTGTAAAAGTCCTGCTAATATTTGCTTTCCCAAAATGCAGCACCTCACATTTATTTGAATTAAATTCCATCTGCCACTTCTCAGCCCATTGGCCCATCTGGTCAAGATCCTGTTGTAATCTGAGATAACCCTCTTCACTGTCCACTACACCTACAATTTTGGTATCATGATTATTTGATTCCCTACAGTGTGGAAACAGGCCCTTCGACCCAACAAGTCCACACCGACCCTCTGAAGAGTAACCTACCCACCTCTGCTAATGCACCTAACACTATGGGCAATTTAGCATGGCTAATTCACCTGACCTGCATATCTTTGGACTGTGGGAGGAAACCGGAGCAACTGGCGGAAACCCACGCAGACACGGGGAGAATGTTCAAACTCCACACTTACAGTCGCCCAAGGCTGGAATCGAACCTGGGACCCTCGTGCTGTGAGGCAGCAGTGCTAACCACTGAGCCACCGTGCCACCCTATCATCTGCAAACTTACTAACAGAACCTCTTATGCTTGTATCCAAATCATTTATGTAAATGACAAAAGTAGAGGACCCAGTATCGATCCTTGTGGTATTCCACTGGTCACACCCACCACCCTCTGTCTTCTACTTTTGAGCCAGTTCTGTATCCAAATGGCTAGTTCTCCTTGTATTCCGTGAGATCTAACCTTGCTAATCAGTCTCCCGTGGGGAACCTTGTCAAATGCCTAACTGAAGTCCGTATAGATTACATCTACCGCTCTGCTCTCTTCTGTCCTCTTTGTTACTTCCTCAAAAAACTCAATGTTTTATTCTTCATTCAGCCTGTCCTTAACTGATGTCAGTAACTGTATTATTTTAAAATCTGGAAATCATTGAGTATTCTGTTCTTCAAGTGAATTCAGAATTTTCATTTGTTCCAACAAGGCTGAGGAAAATGATCAGTAATGTCAGGATTGTTTTGGCCAGCAGTTAACTAGTTCAACAGAATGTCCATCTTTGAGAACCAGACACTAGTTAGGGCCAGGACTTTGTCCAAATGGAACACTTTGGAACAACCCAATGAATCAAGAATATGATTCATCCAGCCATTCTGAAATTGAATGGGTTAACCTGCTAGGAATCATGATATGTTCTTTAAGAGAATGAAAGTGTCCTAAACTTCTGATCTGGGTCAGAATTTCTATTTCAGACCCAGGTAAGACAAAAGAAGTTACCTCTTTATTTTACTATGATTTTTCTGGTCTGACTTGCAATATAGAATGAATATGAACAGACAGTATAGTAATCCATGCAAAGAACATCAAAGTGAATTTTTGTACTAGCCAGGTTCCCTTTTTACAACATTTAATTGCCATGTTATACTAAGTAAACAAAGGTCCCAAAGTCACTTTAAAACATTACCAAAAAACAGCAAGTGTTTAATAAAAGTAGGGGAGTGAGTTGGATGGCAGCACATGGGTGATGGAACGATGAGGTATCCACCAACTGTGGAGGTGGGGGTGAGTTTCAGGTATCGTGGCATGTTGGCCAAGTATTGGATGTCGCAGGGATTAGCGAGGGGGTGGGTTTGGCGGGGTGGCCGGGATGAAGTGTTTTTATCAGTTACTGGAAGCCATCACAAGACAGGCATGATGGTACAGAGTGTATGATGCAAGAATAGGGTATGTGACAACCTTAAGCCAGCTCCATTGTTTGCTGAGATCCTGGCTGATGTGGATGTAACTTCAATTCTACATTCCCATGAACCCCCATTAACCTTTCATCCCCTCACTTCCCAAGGATCTATCCACCTCTGCCTAAAAAACATTCAAGGACTCTGCATCCACTGCCTTTTGAGGATAAGAGCTCCAAAATTATGATCCTTTGAGATAAAATACTTCTCCTCATTTCTGTTTTAAAAGGTGCAACCCATTATTTTTGAACAGTGATCCCTAGTTCTAGATTCAACCGTATGAGGAAACATGATGCCCACAAACATCCTTTAAAGCCCTCTGAGGACTTTATATGTTTCAATCAAATCACTGCTTACTCTTCTAAACTCCAGCAGACATAAATTTTGTCTGTTTCCTGATGAAGGGCTTTTGCCCGAAACGTCGAATTTCCTGTTCCTTGGATGCTGCCTGACCTGCTGCACTTTAACCAGCAACACATTTTCAGCTTTGTTCAACTTTTCAACATAAGACAACCTGCCCATGCCAGATATTAATTGAGTAAACCTTCTCTGAACTGCTTCCAATCAGTTTGCATCCTTCCTTAAAATGAAAACCAATATTGTATACAATACTATGATGTGTGGGGGTGGGGTTAGGGGTCAGTACAAGATTGTGAGATTGTTTTACAGTTACACTTGAGTTAAAATAGTTTTAACTTAAACTACAATGTGTAAACTGAAGATCAGGACCCATCTGTTTTTTGAAACATACCAAATTCTAATTGAAGGTCCAAATCATCATTGTTGTCAAACTGATGGCCTTTCATTTGACAAAACAATTTCTCTCTCTCTCATCATGTAACAAACTCATTGTCCAACTTTGTTGGTCATGTCTTAATGGTACCATAAAAGGGCAAGTAGAAGATGGAGGCTCTGAAAACTACCTCAAGTGCTACAGGGATTGAACTCATGCCTTCATTAAGCATCATGCTTCAACCAACTGAGTTAACTGATCCTATCCACAAAATGTCCGACAGTTTAAACTGCCACTTCCCTTAATGCTTGACAGAAGTTTAGACTTTTACCAATTTTTAAAATCTTTTCCAAACATCACTTTTAGGCAGCAATTCTCTATTAACATGTTCTAATATATGAACTCAGGCATTGGAGATTAGAACAAGAGTCTAATTATTTCATGATTTTATAAGTTTTTATTTACATGACATTCACACTAAAATATGCACCTCCTAACACAGCCACTTCAGATTCAGTTTGTTCCTTTTATTCAAAACACAATTGAATCCTTAGTTCATGGCATCATCTATAGATAATGAAACGTTTCATACATTAATTCCTCCAAATATTAGCACTGAAGTGAAATACCTGTCTGTTTGAGGTCAGCACACCCATTTGTTAGTTGTCCTGCCCAGTGGAAGTGGAAAAAATCCAGATTTAAAACTTTTCAAAGTATTTGAAGTACAGTCTATGGCTTATGTGTTTCCATTGTTCGAAATACCTAGACCTAATTCAAATGGTCTAATATATAACCTCGAGTTTTAGTAAATAAAGTTTTCATGCTGAAAATTGGACTGTCTTGGCAGAAATTTCAAGAGATATACGCTGAAGTATTGGTTAAAATTGAAACCAACAGGATCTCAGTGTAATTTACTATACCAATTTAACAGTAGAATATCCTTGTCATTGCTAAAGGAAGTTCTTTTCTGTGGAATTCTGTGTTATTTGGAATAATTAACCAAAATTAAATTAGTAGCATTAGAAGGAGAGTTGGAGTTAGAGATAAAAGCAGAGGCTGAAAATAAATGCAACATTATGGCATTCAGACTTGGAAGAAGGAAAGGCTGTCCTCTGCCCAATGCAGGTTGAGTTTGTCAGGATTCTACTGTGAATGAAGCGTTAAAAAATTAATAAAAGATGGAGAAAAGATATTAAGGGAAGAAAGAGATATGGGAAGAAGAAAGAGGAACAGCATGAACAACAATAGGAAATGTTTCTGTGACAAAGTAAAAGCAGAACTTATAGTTTGAACAGTGGTTCAAAACCAACTGAGAGTTTTGACTTTGTAAAGAATATCCATTTGTACAGAAAAAGTGAATGGTTGTGTAGCCATTAAAGTTAACAGAAGAACCTCTACAGAATCCAGAATTCACTAATTATTTTCAAATCTTTCCTTTGAAGGATTATGACACAACCTTAGGTTGATCATTTAAACAGTGAATGAATTTACAACATTTTGCAAAGTAAGGAAATTCTTGGCGATCATTGGTAGTGGTGGGGTGTAGAAGAGTAACATTAGAACTCAGTGTAGGTTAATACAAGTTTTAACGTCAAATTAGTGGTGCTTGGTTTTCTATTTCTATTTATATATAATAAGGTTTGTATTTGTTTAAAAAGTGTGTAATTTTGTGGCATGGTTCAGTTGATTACTTGCTGGGTATCTGGATTTATTAAAAGCTAAATTGTATCTAATAGGATTATGACATTGAGAAAAATTGAGATTTTATTTTGAGGGCTTAATAGAAATTCATGTTTAGTATACTTTATTAAGGATTTTTGATAGATGGTATGTGGTCTGTAATTTGGAGCCCTGTACAGAAGTGTACTTTTTGCGAAACCTTATCCGTTTTCTTTTTGATCTTAATCTTCTTTGGACAGTTAGTATCCACAAAAGTGAAAAACCACAAATTACTGGATCTGGATAAATCATTCCTGTATAATTAAATAACACAAAATAAACTTAATTCACTCACCATAATCAGCAATATGAACAGCCCTGTATTCTGGTTTGTGGATCCTTTTTCCTTTGATACATTCATGCAGAACAGCATTATCTTCCAGTATGTAGGTGTCTATATAATAAAAATAAAATAAATACATTTGTTTAGGCATCATAAAAGGCATGGTAATTTTAATATCAATCATGAGGGTGACCAAACATATGGAGACAATTGCAAGGTACATCACTTTTATTACACTACTCAGGTTACAACATTTTTATGAGTGACAGTAAAATATCACAATAGAAAATCACTTGACCCATGCTAGTGTAACCAAGATTAATAAAAACAAAACCATTCAGACCAGAAATGAACTTTCCACATTTTATATTTACCAGTGCATTACTTTGTGGTTTCACATTACTCTCATGTTATTCTATGTCCTAATGTTGTTCTCATTATTCAAGACAATGCACTTCATTAACATTGAATGGAAAACCAACCAGTCACTTTTATCTGAGTGACTGTAATACTCCGGAAAAGTTATTGATTCTCAACTTGACAATATATGTCCAGAGGCAAGAACTGGATAAATGTTCCACATAAACGATGAAATCCCAATAGTACTATAGCCCCTCAGTAATATTTTGAAGTATCAACCTAGACATTTAATAGTTTGGTCTGGAACTTAAAACCCATGCAGCCTTCTGGTGCAAAATGTATCATGTTATCTCATAGAGTTACAGAGAAATACAGCATAGAAATAGACCCTTCGGTCTAACTTGATCTTGCCAACCAGTTATTCTAAATTAACATAGTTCTATTTGCCAGCATTTACCGATATCCTCTAAACTCATATACCCATCCCGATGTCTTTTAAATATCGTACTAGCCTCCGCCACCTCCTCTGGCAGTTCAATCCATACTCGCACCACCAATCTGTGTGAAAAAGTAGCCTCTTAGATCCCTTTTATATCTTTCCCCTCACACCCTAAATGTATGCTCTCTAGTTTTGGGCTCCCTTACCCTAGGGAAACAAACTTGACTAATCATCTTATCCATGCCTTTCATGATTTTATAATTATTAAACAAAGACTGATTAAGATTTGCATATGTCAAGTAAAAGCAAATGAATAATTTCAGTCTCATAGTATGGAGGATTAAACTTAAATTTGGTTTATGATTGGTAATAGAAGATAAACATCAAGAAAATATTTCACAATTTTACTCTCTGACTCCCCTCACACATGGGAATAAGTTCAGCTTTAAGATTGAAGCAATCATTCTGTAAATTTAAAAGGAAGGTTAGGATCACTAAAAGTTGATTACATTAACCTACTGCTTCTGCAGCTTTCAAAAGAAAACTTGGTTACATTCTTGACATTTAAAAGGGCAAACATTAATGAAAAGCTGTTTTTCAAATCAATTTCTGTTTGTTTATAAACACAGATGGCACTGAGCCAAGTCTAATCAAAGTCTAATCAACTCCTTCAAAAAAAAATTGAAAAATATTTCTTCAGAAGAAAGTAGAGGGACAAAGGAGAAGACCAGATGTCTCTGAGGAAGCCGTGATGTCTGCAAGATCTAGCTATACCTATGTGTTCTGCATAATAATTGGGGTCCTTGCTATTTTAAGGTCTAATGTCTGTATTCAAAAGCTGTCTAAAATTAAGGACAAACAAATAAGCATATTTGCTCCAAGTAAGTTGATCGTGTAGATCTAGGAATATATACTTACTGTTTGGATTGCTTGTGCTATGGACTGAGACCATCGGTATATTGGGACCTATATGAAATATAGAATATAAGAAAAGATTAATCTAATACCCAGTAAAATTAAAATATGTATATGCTTTTGTGAGAGACAAGTAGGATCTTATTCATCTGCACAGCAATTTTTTTTGCTGTGTCCTGATCTAAAGGTATATCAGAGAAATAAAGAAGGTCATAATTGGATCTTTTAATGTGAGTACATTTCTTTCATAGTACAATATTCAGAATAAGGATATTAATAGAATATATATGTCAACTTATATGAACCTCACAATCATGTTATAGCACTGTCTTTACATGTGAAGAACTATTTTCAAATTTGAACTTTTTATTACACTAAAGTCACTTGAGAAGCTGAAGATGAAAAATAAAGTTGCAACCAAAAATGGTATTTGAATTCCCACTTGCGGATATCAGAAAGGAAAGTAAAGATTTTTAAAATTGGTTCCTTTTAAAATGGAGATGGTCAAACAATCAGCTTTAAGAAGATTCAAGTAATGTGATCCTGTTCTGAGGTCCTTACTGCCTCATTAAGTGAGCAAATAAAGTGGCACATATCAGATATTTGAAAGAAATATATGCCAGCATTCAAAATAGAGATGAGATTCTTGCACTTGAATGGAGAGGCCTGAGACACAGCTAATAGCAGGACACAATCTCACTAGTGTAGACAGCTTACTGAAGACGAGGCCTTGAAGATCTATGAAGGAGATAACTGGTGCGGAATCACGTTTAGGATGGGGCTTACTGGCAATTGGAAGGTACAAGAGAGAGGCCGTTGCCAGAAGAGAGAGGATGGCCAAGAAAGCAATGTTTGGGAGAGAGCAACTCACAAAATTTGAGGAGGGAAGGGATAGCAGGATGGTGTGTAGCAGATTAAGAAATGGAACAGTGGCCATGATCGGACTCTTAATAGTTGAGCTGCAATTTTTCAGAACAGGCCATTGCATTCAAGTGCAAGTCATCATCACAAGATGTTATGTTTTAAAAAAAATTCTACTGACTAAATACAAATGAAATGGGAGTTACTCGCATTTTAAGGTTTCCTGGCTGCTGTAACTGCATTTTGTTCCTTCCTCAATATAGTCAATGAATCACCTGAAGCATTCAAAAGGTACTGGATTGAATCACAGTTCAATAATAATGAAGTAGGTCTTGTGTCAAAAGCAGAATGCAAAGATCAGTTTGAAATACAAAGTAAAACCTGGAAAATGGAGTTTTAAAAATTGCAAGTACGATTAAACAAGAAACAACAAGATGCTATCATAGAGAATAAGGGTAGGTTGGCCAGCTTGAAGAGTTAATTTATTACTATACCCATTAAATAACTGTTCTGCATTGTTGAAAGTAGCATCTGTTCTGCTGTTATTTTATTCAATGGAATGTGTATAATAACATGTTTTGTGACAGGCTTAGTTTATAGAGAGATGATGAGATACTTTTACTGAACTTTGAAGTAGTATTGAACATGGTAATTGAAGAACACAATACATGTTTTAATGACACAGCTTTTTCCACTATTGCAATTCATTTTAAACAAATGGCTTTCTAAGTAGAGTAGAAAAGGAGATTTTACACAAAATGTAGACACTTTCATTATTGCTAAAGCACGACATGATCTCAGCCCCTGCAGTTTTGTATTAACTTTGTCTTTTGTCTGGACTTTAAAAAAAAATTGATCCACATAACTGCTGCAAGCTAGAACAGAAGTTAATTAAGCCTTTGTGCTACAAATTACAAAGTTCTTTTATAAAGCACTGATTTGACTCTGTTACTTTGAAATGAATGCATTTGAATACCTTCCACAGTATAAATTCACTGACACAATAATTCAATTGATCCCAAAGAAACTATCTAATCTCAACAATCAAACTATTTTGGCATATTACAGCTAAGTGTGGGGGGCTCGGGTTAGGGCCATGAAGGTAGGGGAGGGGAGGTGGAAGGCATTGGAAGTAAAGGCTGGGAAGTGGCCTTTGGCAGCTATCCAGTAGCAACACTGTCCCCCACCCCACCCCCTCATGATGGCAATCTGCAAGTAGACTGAATTTTAGTTTGGCTTTTGACCAGCTAATTTGTTGCTTTATCTTTACTCGTCTTCTTTGGTCAATTCAGACTTTTTCAGAGATTGTTAGTGTGCTCACCAAATCTTCTCTACTTTTCTTTTGGTAAATTCTTAAATTCCATTTGTCACCGTGGCGAGTCTGCACTTCCCATCTAAAGTTTTGCAAGTCCCGGAAAACAAGTAGGAGAATCAGCACTATTGTGTGATGGTCTTATCTATGACCTGCATTCCCATGTGGTGATGCTCTGTGCTGGAGTTTAATCTTCAGAATTCACTAAGGAGTACACTGTTTTAATTAGAGAAAATGAGTGACTGATGACAAAGACTTTAATTTCTCTTCTGCCAGTTTATCTGTTTCTATATCTAGTCATTAATAAATAACAAATCATTGGTTACATTCTATGTGCATGATAATATTATTCAGTAAACCGATTTTATCAAATGCTGATATGGTCAGGCAAACAGGCATAATAAAATGACTCAGACAACAAAAACATTCCTTGAAGGGGTGGCAAATAATACTCACTCTCTTTGACTTAAGAGCTTCACTATGGGATAAAATTATTTTTTCAACAAAACAATTACTTGGTTTGAATAGATTCCCATGAGGTTTTGTACCCTCCTCACTGATAAGTCATGTCATTTCATTACTGTCTGACAAGAAGTTACCAGTTGTCATTGTGGGCCAGGCATCAGGGAAGCTGCTGTTAATATACTCAAGGAGAGGCTTAGGATCAGTGGAAGAACTTAGGAATGACAAGCTACCCACTCACGACCTTCCCTTCCAGCTAGTTAAATGTCCTCCTTTGCCACCAAACCACAATTCCTTGATTTCTACAATGTATTTTGGCTTACAAGTTATATTTTTGTTCGATGAAAAGTGAAACACATGGTCTAAACTATGACATTAAAAAAGGTTACAACTGAAAGCACAGTGAAACATGGTGTTGTTATGACTTAGTATGTAGCCTTGCCCATTATTTTGTCAGTTGTATCTCAGAGGAAAAAAAACTCAAGCTCAAATACATCCATTTTCTGCAGGGTTGAATGTAGAAATGATAGAAGGACATGTGCATGCTGACAGTAAAAGGACCATGATTTCACATTTGAAATATATAGTGCACTTATTATGCACACTGAAATTGCAATAAATATTATATTATTGTATACCTCCACATTTTTTGGCTATTTTGTAAGCATGGGTAAAAATTGGAACAAACTGAAATACCCTACATGAAATTAGAGAGAGAAAAAAAATTGTAATCATTTGGAGGAAGATGCTCCAAGCATGGAAACACAATCCACACTGTGATAACATAAAGTAACAGTTGGTCTGAGACTCTTACACTATCTCATGTAAAGTCGCACTTTAATACCTAAAAACTTCCTCCATTATGAGTCAATATACTTGTGATCATGTAAATTATCTAATTCGAAACACCTGTCATCTCTTGATATTTTTGACTGAAGAAAGACAGAGCAGAAATACAGGGTAAGGGCTAAACTGATCATTCTTGTAGTAAGTATGACCAAACTTGAATGCAGAAACTTAAACAAAAATAAATATCTTTGAAAATTTTAATGTAAAAGTGTAAACAATTTTACAACAACTTTATAGACACCAAACAACATTGCACAAAGATATGACTATTATATAGCCTTGTGCAATATTCTGAACTAAATATGGAAATTGCAGAGATTTTAAAGTCATGCATCTCAAAGTTGATTTTGATTATCATCTTTTGCATTTGTAGTCAGAATAAAGATTCATAACCCACTATCTCAGCCTTCTGTAGCAATCCCTTGCATCATAGATGTCTGTCTTCAGCCAATTCAATTCACTCCACTTGATATCAGAAAATTAATCAGATACTGCAAAAGCTATGGGCTCTGACAACATTTTGGCAATTGTATTGGAGACTGGTGCTCCAGAACCTGGTATACCTACCATACCTGTTCCAAAAATAACTACAGTACTAGCCAATTTTCTGCATTGTCTAGTGGATGCTGGGTATGTGCTATACATGTAAATCAAGGCAAATCCAACCCAGCCAGGGAAGTGATGGAGGGTGTCATCAACAGTGCTTTTATGCAGTACCTGTCTAACAATAACCTATCTATTAGCACCCAGTTTGGCTTCTACCATGGTCATTGAGCCTTGGTCCAAAGACTGACAAAAAGGATAAACACCAGAGATGTTGTGAGACTAACTTTTTTTGGCATCAAGGAATTCCAGCAAAGCTAGAGTCAATGGGCACCCTGACGAATATCTCCACTACTTGGAGTCAGACATGTCACATTGAA
The DNA here is from genome assembly GCF_020745735.1 of Hemiscyllium ocellatum. Classification (NCBI taxonomy): domain Eukaryota; kingdom Metazoa; phylum Chordata; class Chondrichthyes; order Orectolobiformes; family Hemiscylliidae; genus Hemiscyllium; species Hemiscyllium ocellatum. Next base: position 43,849,215 of record NC_083407.1, on the reverse strand, counting down.
ACTAACAGAATATGGAGAAGCCTGGATACAGTGGACATGAAGATGGTATTATTACGAGTAACGGAGATTGGACCAAAGGGCACTGCCTCAGAGTGAAAGGATGATCCTTCAGAACTTAGCTGAGGAAGAACGTTTTTCAGCCAGAATATATGGAATGCATTGCCACCAAAGACTATGGAGAAAGTGAGGACTGCAGATGCTGAAGAGTCAGAGTCAGAAAGTGTGGTGCTGGAAAAGCATAGCAGGTCAGACAGTATCTGAGGAGATGGAGAGTCAATGTTTCGGCATAAGTCATTCTGGATGAAGGGTTAATGCCCAAAACATTGACTCTTCAGCTCCTCAGATACTGCCTGACCTGCTGTGCTTTTTCAGTGCCACACTTTTCGCAGAAGAGTATGGAGGCCAACTCATTGAGTGCCTTTAAGACAGAGAGAGATATTTCTTGATTAATAACGTGATCGATGTTTGAAGGGAGAAGGTGTTGAGAAATATATCAGTTATGATTGAATGGTAGAGCAGACTTAATGGGTCAAATGGCCTGATTTTGCTCCTTTAGCTTATGGTTTTAAGGCACAAAGGAAGATAGTTGTGGTGGTTGGACGTCAGTCATTTCAGTTCCATGTCATCTCTGCAGGAATACCTCAGGATGTAGGTTTGTTTGCTGAGCTGGAAGGTTCATTTCCAGACGTTTCACCACCTTACTAGATAATAGCTTCAGTGGGCCTCCGGGCGAAGCATTGCTGATAATTCTGCCTTTTTTTATATGTTTGCGTTTATTTGAGTTGGGGATGTTATTTCCTGTTCTTTTTTCAGGAGGTGGTTGATGGGGTCCAACTCAATCTGTTTGTTGATCGCATTCGGGATGGAATGCCACGCTTCTAGGAATTCTCATGCATGTCTCTGTTTGGCTTGTCCTAGGATGGATATGTTGTCCCTTTTGAAGTGGTGTCCTTCCTTATCTGTATGTAAAGATACTTGTGAGAGGGGGTCATGTCATTTTGTGGCTAGTTGTTGTTCAATGAACCTTCCAGCACTGTGAGCAAACCTACATCCAGAACCACAACCAGAACTACAAATCTTCTCAAAACTCGCGAGGAATACCTCAGGCCAGGGGTCTAGGCCCAACCATCTTCAGGTGCTTCACCAATGACCTTTCCTCCATCTTAAGGTCAGAAGTGGGGATGCTTGCACAATGTTCACCACTATTAGTGACACCTCAGACACTGAAGCAGTCCATGTCCAAATGAAGCAAGACAAGGAGAATATCCAGGCTTGGGCTGACAAGTGGCAAGTAACATTTTCACCACATAAATACCAGGTTATGACCATTTACAACATGAGAGAAAATATCCATCATTCTTTGATATTCAATAGTAATACCATGGCTGAACCCACACTATTAACATCTAAGGAGGATATCATTAGAAAAGTGATTCCAAGAACAGGTTAAAGGCTAGAAATCTTTGAGCAAATAACTTATCTCATGACTCACCAAAGCCTGTCCAACATCTACAAGGCACAATCAGGAATGTGCTAGAATACTCCCCACTTGCCTGGATGGGGATGGGGGGCATATCCAACAACACTAAAGAAACTCAACATAATCCAGAACAAAGCAACTTGCTGGATTAGGACCGAATCCACAAACATCCACTTCCTTTACATTGACACTCAGTAGCAGCAGAGTGTGTGATCAACAAGATGCACTGCAGTAATTCACCAAGGATCCTCAGACAGCACCTTCGAAACCCAGGACCAATATTGTGTAGGACAAGGGCATCAAATTCATGGGAACACTACCATCTGCGAGTTCCCCTTCAACCCAATTACTATCCATACTTGGAAATATATTGCTGTTCCTTCAGAGTCACTGGGTCAACATCCTAATGGATGTTTTGCTGTACCTACATCAAATAGACTGCAGTGCAAGCACACAGTTCACCATCATTTTCTCAAAGGCATGGATAATTAATTCAAGCCTAACCAGAAATGCCAACATCCATGAGTAAATTAAAAAAAGCAAGCTGGGTGGTATGGTGGCTCAGTGGTTAGCACTGCTGCCTTACAGCACCAGGGATGCATGTTCAATTCCAAACTTGGGCAACTGTCTGTGTGTAGTTTGTACATTCTCCTGGCGTCTGCATGGGCTTCCTTTGGTGCTCTGGTTTCCTCCCACAATGCAAAAATGTGTAGGTTAGGTGCATTATTCGGGGTAAAGGTAGAGTAATTGGGTAGGGGGAATTGGTCTGGGTGGGTTACTCTTTGGAGGGTTGGTGTACTTGTTGGACCGAATGGCCTGATTCCACACTATAGGGGATCTATGAAGCATAGACACTCAGCTGTTGGAGCCTACCCCTTCTCAAAGAATTACTGGAGTATTGTGATGGTGAGTAATTATTTTTCAGGGTAACTCCATTTCTTACAAAGCTCACTTTAGGGGCCAGCAGAATGATGGGTGCCTGCATGGAATTGCTAATCACCTAAAAAAAAATGGACAATTGGCAACTATGCAATAGATACATGATTTTTTTTCTAGTCACAAATGCTTAAATCAATACTCATGAGACCTTCCACTTGATCTTCAGCAAGTGAACTTGCCCTGAATAAACCACAACTAGCTTTTGCTTCTTAAAGTATCAGGATATTTTAATTACAGAAGAACAGTAAATCAATTGTATTTATTGTCTCCCACAACTGACTCAGAGCCTACCTTCACAGTGCAGTGTGAAGTGTTCGTTACTGGGGCTGAAGTATGCACTGAAGTAAGTGCAGTTATCTCTATGGAAAGTGCAGGAAAGACACTGGCGATGAAATGATCCAACAGTGTGTACACTATCAAACAGAGCAAACATAAGAAAACAGGTTACCAACAGAGAAATATGTACCAATGTGCTGTTACTGACATGCTCGTGTAATCATAATGCAAATTCAATATGTTTTCACCAAAAAACAGACCAAATATTTATCCCCAATCAAAAATAAGGACTGTCAATATTGGAAATAATGACAGAAAATGCTGAAAATATCCAAAGTCAGGTGGAATTAGAAATGGCAAAGTCAACGTTCAGGTTGATAACATGTCATTAAAACAGGAGGTGTGAGAGATGAACAGTTAGGGAGTTACAGAACTAAACAAAAGGCAGCAGGAATAGTGATCTGTAATTAGATAAAAGACAAGTGATGGCTAAATAATAAATAATAAGGATTTAATAAATAGAGACGAACCAGAGAAGCAAGAGACGGAACAAAAGCCCAAAAGGTGTGTCAATAAGACCATAAGGTGGAGGAGCAAATGTAGGCCATTCAGTCCATTAAGTCCTGTCATTCAATAAGACCATGGCAGATCTGAGTTAAAAATCAGCCACCAGGTTTATTTGGCAGCACTAGGTACTTCCTGGTGTTGTACGATTTTTAACTTTGTCCATCCCAGTCCAACACTGCCTCCTTCACATCATGGTTGATCTGATTAGCCCCAACTGCACTTTACTGCTTTCCCCTATGACCCTCAATTCCCTCACTGATTAAAGTATCTGCCTATCTCAGCATTGAATATACTTAATGACCCATCCTCAACAAGTTTCTACAGAAAAGAATTTCAGAGATTCAATGCCCTCTGAGAGAAGAAATTCCTCCTCATCTCTGTCTTAAATATGAGACCCCTAATTCTGACATTATGCTATCTGGTCCTAGACTCTGTCACTATGGGAAACAACATTTTCTCTTCTACCCTATCATTTTCCCAGAAACCTTGCATATTTCAATAAAGACACCTCTCGTTCTTCTATATTCTAATGAATACAGATCAATTTCTATTCATATGGAATAAACTTGCAGAGAAATTCATGGATGCAGGTACAGTTACAATGTTTAAAAGGCATTTGGATAAGTACGTGAATAAGAAATGTTTGTAAGGATATGGACCAAGTGCAAGCAGGTAGCACTAGTTTAGCGTTGGATCGTGATCGGCATGGACTGTTTGAATTGAAGGATGGGTTTCCATGCTGTATGACTATATGAAAGAATTAACCTCAACTTGGAGACGCAAGGTTTGATCAGGGATAGTCAGCATGGCTTTGTCATAGGGAGAACATGCCTAACAAATCATGGATTTTTTGATAAGATACAGAAGAAGGTGATACAGTTGATGTATGGCTTATATGGATTTTTGACAAGGTCCCACATGGGAAACAGGCAAATGGGGATCCAGAGTAACTTGGATTAATGGTGCTGGAAGAGCACAGCAGTTCAGGAAGCATCCAAGGAGCAGCGAAATCGATGTTTCAGGCAAAAGCCCTTCATCAGGAATAAAGGCAGAGAGCCTGAAGCGTGGAGAGATAAGCTAGAGAAGGGTGGGGGTGGGGAGAAAGTAGCATAGAGTACAATAGATGAGTGGAGGAGGGGATGAAGGTGATAGGTCAGGGAGGAGAGGGTGGAGTGGATAGGTGGAAAAGGAGATAGGCAGGTAGTAAGTCCAGACAAGTTATGGGGACAGTGCTGAGCTGGAAGTTTGGAACTAGGGTGAAGTGGAGGAAGGGGAAATGAGGAAACTGTTAAAGTCCACATTGATGCCCTGGGGTTGAAGTGTTCCAAGGCGGAAGATAAGGCGTTCTTCCTCCAGGCGTCTGGTGGTGAGGCAAGGAGGCCCAGGACCTCCATGTCCTCGGCAGAGTGGGAGGGGCAGTTGAAATGTTGGGCCATGGGGTGGTGTGGTTGATTGGTGCGGGTGTCCTGGAGATGTTCCCTAAAGCGCTCTGCTAGGAGGCGCCCAGTCTCCCCAGTGTACAGGAGACTACATCGGGACCAACAGATACAATAAATGATATTAGTGGACGTGCAGGTAAAATGTGGATGGATGTGGGAAGGGAAATTGTGGTCTCTAAAGAAGGAGGCCATTTGGTGTGTTCTGTGGTGGAATTGGTCCTCCTGGGAGCAGATACAGCGGAGGCGGAGGAATCGGGAATACGAGATGGCAAATTCCAGAACCTTAGGAGAAGACAGCTGAAGACATGACTGCCAATAATGAATGAAGGAAGGAAGGTGGGATTAAACAATTGATACAGGTGAATTTTCTTCCAGAGATTACCTTCCAGACCAAATTGATTTTCTCCTGCTCCAACTTTTCCAGGATCTGAATACACATTATGACAAAATGCCATCCCGTATTCCCAATTCCTCCACTTCCGCTGTATCTGCTCCCAGGAAGACCAGTTCCACCACAGAACACACCAGATAGCCTCCTTCCTTAGAGACAGCAATTTCCATTCCCATGTGGTTAAAGATGCCCTCCAACACATCTCGTCCACATCCCGCACCTCCGCTCTCAGACCCCACCCCTCCAACCATAACAAGGACAGAACGCCCCTGGTGCTCACCTTCCACCCTACCAACCTTCGCATAAACCAAATCATCTACCGACATTTCCGCCACCTCCAAAAAGACCCCACCACCAGGGATATATTTCCCTCCCACCCCTTTCCGCCTTCCGCAAAGACCGTTTCCTCCGTGACTACCTGGTCAGGTCCATGCCCCCCTACAACCAATTCTCCCATCCTGGCACCTTCCCCTGCCACCGCAGGCACCAACCTGTGCCCAGACCTCCTCCTAAAGGAGCCTTCCACATTTATCAAAGTTTTACCTGCATATCCACTAACATCATTTATTGTATCCGTTGCTCCCGATGCGGTCTCCTTTACATTGGGGAGACTGGGCACCTTCTAGCAGAGCGCTTTAGGGAACATCTCCGGTATACCCACACCATTTAACCACACCGCCCCGTGGCCCAACATTTCAGCTCCCCCTCCCACTCTGATGAGGACATGGAAGTCCTGGGCCTCCTTCACCACCAGACGCCTGGAGGATGAAAGCCTCATCTTCTGCCTCGGAACACTTCAACCCCAAGCATCAATGTGGACTTCAACAGTTTCCTCATTTCCCCTTCCCCCACCTCACCCTAGTTCCAAACTTCCGGCTCAGCACTGTCCCCATGACTTGTCCGGACTTGTCCGACCTGCCTAGCTCCTTTTCCACCTATTCACTCCACCCTCTCCTCCTTGACCTATCACCTTCATCCCCTCCCCCACTCACCTATTGTACTCTATGCTACTTTCTCGCCACCCCCACCCTGCTTTATCTTATCTCTCCACGCTTCAGGCTCTCTGCCTTTATTCCTGATGAAGGGCTTTTGCCCGAAACATTGATTTCGCTGCTCCTTGGATGCTGCCTGAACTGTTGTGCTCTTCCAGCACCACTGATCCAGAATCTGGTTTCCAGCATCTGCAGTCGTTGTTTTTACCCTATCCGGGGTAACTTGGCAAGTTTGTTCCAAAATTGGTTTAGTGGTAGGAGGGAGACAGTAATGGTCGAAGGCTGTTTGTGTGACTGGAGGCCTGTGGTATACTATAGGGATCAGTGTTGGGTCCCTTATTGTTTATGATAAATATATATAAACAATAAAGATGAAAATATGGGGGAATGATAACTAAGTTATGGATGACACAAAGATGGACTGGATAGTTAACAGTGAGGAAGAAGATCATAAGTTACAGGAAGATAATGACAGGTTGATGGAGGACTTTTGCCCAAAACATCAATTTTCCTGCTCCTCAGATGCTGCCTGACCTGTTGTGCTTTTCAAGCACCACATTCTCGACTCTAACCTCCAGCATCTGCAGTCGTCACTTTTGCAAGGTTGGCCAGATAGGCAGATCAGTGCAGATGGAACTTAACCCTGACAAATGTGAAGTGATGCACTTTGGAAGAAGTAACAAAAGAGTACACAATGAATGAAGCTCAGAGGAATAGAGGGATCTTGGGATGCTGGTCTACAGATCCCTGAAGGGTAGGACAGCTTAATAGAGTTAGTTGAAAGGCATACGAGACATGTGTCTACATCAGATGTGGCACCGATTATAAGAGCAGGGAAGTTATGGTGGAGCTGTACAAAAGTTTGGTTGGGTCACAGTTGGAGTACTGTTTGCAGTTCTGGTCACCATAGGAAGCATGTGACTGCACTTCAGGGGGTGCAGAGGATATTCACCAGGATGTTGCCTATGCTGGAGCAGTTGATCTATGAAGAAAGGCTTGATAGGCTCAGGTTGGTTCTTTGGAGCAGAGAAGGCTGAGATGTGACCTGATTGAGGTGTATAAGATTATGAGGAGCAAGAACAGGGTGGACAGAAAACAGATGTGGCCCTTAGCTGAAAGCTCAATAACAAGGGGTATAAATTTAAGGCGGCGGGCAGAAGGTTTAGAGTGTATTTGAGGAAAACATCTTTCTCCCTCAGGATAGTAGGAGTATAGAATGCATTGCCTGATAGTAGGAGAGGTGGGAATCCACTTCACCTTTGAAAAGTAGATGGATGTGCACTTAAACGTTCAAAACATTCAAGGCAATGAACTAAAGTCTGAAAATTGGGATTATTGTCAATGGGTCTAATGTACTTTGCAGTACTCTAAAGTAAATGGGTGGAGATTCAATGGACTAAAGTGCTTCTTCTGTTCTGTAAGACTCTATAACTCTAAAAATATGAAATAACAAGCTCTAATGCATTTTAAACAGTCTCTGCAGAAAAGTAGTTCTTTAGCAACAAATCAAACTTCTTTTAGCTATTTTCCTTGTTTTAATGTACTTGTAAAGTGCAACTTTAGGTTAGTTTGCTAATTAATTGGACTCAACAATTGCTTACTCAGCACATCATTCAGATATATTTGGCTCCAAAATAATTTTTTTCCCTACCAAAATTACTTTTTAGCCTCTAATACGAATTGTGAATGTGAAAGAAATATAGTCAACCTTCACCATGAGTGAGTGGTATGGTCTCAATGTGTGCATCAGCATGCTGTAAGATGCCAAGGGATTAATTTTGATCAATACTGGATAGATCAAACTTGGTGATAGACCATGTCCCAGGATAAAAGTGAATGAAGTGAATCAAATAAAGACAACTGCAGACTTGAGATCCATCCAGAGATGACATTTCATTGGAAAACTCAATGAGAATATAGATTTGCTGTTACAATTTAAAAAATCACCATCTCATAATCATTAATCACATCTCAGTTTGAACACAACATTGTTTTGAAACAGGTATAGTTTTACCTGATTCTGCTTACCTGTACAAGTGTCTTCCTCTTGGCGAATCTTCCGTACTTAGAAAATATCTAATGAATTAAATTAGATCAGCAAACCATTAGTTGGTATTCACATATTAAAGAATATTGTTCTGTGAAGGAGACCTTGAAGCAGTTACTTATAGTTTCAATTAATGCGGTAATGTTATGTGACAGAAAATAATACTTCAAGATTTTTTTAGTAGGCCAAGTTAAATTTATCGAGTAAAAAATGAGGTCTCCAATTAAATTTATAGCAATGATTATGTTTCACCAAACTACATTTTTCAAATCTTATTTTTAAAAAACTCAGGCATTTATATTGAGGGTTTCGTGATGTCTGGGCATCTGAAAGCTATGTAACTACCTTTGAAACAAGGTCTCAACTGTGAATAATGTTGGCCTAAATATTCCAATTAGTGTCAGGACAGTTCCCACTTATGCTAATCAGAGGAAAAAATACAATTAACTGCCGTCACCTTTGCAGCCTAAGCTTCTAATGATGCCTGCTCTCCGGAGATGCTGCATAGAAAGCTGGGCACTTCGCCACACAGTGCAGGAAAGGTCAAAATATGTCCCCTCTTTTTAGCACCCTCTGCCATAGTACAGTAAGTAGAATTTAAATTTCATAGAAGTTTTAATTGTGTTGGAGTGAGTGTGTGAATGTTTAGATGTTTAATTGGGTAGGGTGGATGAGGTAAGTGGATAAAGGAATAGTGTGCTGTCAGTTGGCTGTCTGGAAGAGTTAGCACTGAGGCTTCTTTTAAGGCGCTCCCACTTAGGGATGGGAAGTCAATTGGCAAAATATTTATCTCAATTGACTGCTATAGAATCCTTGAAATATCTTCTCAACAAGATACAAACATGGTACTGGAAAAGTATCAAGAGAATACTTTTCTGAGGGTCTCAGACATTTGCAGTGATGTGTAATCCATTCTTTCTAACCATTGTAGCAGATGCTGCTTCAAGCTGCAGGCAGTGATTGGATGGATCATAAACTGGTATTGTTATACATCAGGAGTATTAATACACAAGGAAACAAAATATGCTGTGATTGAGAAGGAGACTCTCTCAGTTGCATGAGCTTGCAAGAGATTTCAGGTTATGCTCAGAAAGTGGTCAAAAAAATGGATCACAAACCTTTAGTTGCTCTACTGCATGAGAAGGAGCTAACAGGAATGCCTCTAAGAAAACAAAGATTTTACCTTTGTCTAATGAGGTTTATCCATGAAACACTATACATGGTGAGAAAACTGCAGTTGATAGTGGATGGACTCACCAGAATGATGATTGACAATGTTACCAAGCATGACATTGAATGTATGTCACGCACTCAGTCCACAGTGGCACAATAGCCGGCAATCCTCAATCAGATTGGTCAGATTTCACCAGCAAATTACCAATCTTCCAAATCCAAGAAGAATGTGCTCCAGGAAATTAGTATAAATCCAGATAATTTGGAGGTTACAAATTCAGAGATGTGGGTGAGTAGGATAGTGGTAAATGTAATTAAATATTAAGGGTATGATGATGTCAAAACTTGTGGGCAAAATAATTCAGGATCTCGAAAGAGTGACATCTAGAATTTGGTCCTCCTTAACGTTTTGGTAAGAATGTTTGTGATATCAATATAATCTGCAACTAGTTGCTAACATGTGATAAACTGCATTTTGTTAATGATAACCAATTCTTCTTGTTAGACCAGGACAGGAATTTCCTCCATCAGATGCTAGCATTTCCTATGCTTAAAGTGAATGGTGGTAGACCTTCATCATAAGTAGCAGTTCGTTCAGCATAGTGAGCTTGTCTGGTGCCAGTTACATTGGCCACTGGTTGGGTAAGGTAGCAGGGTGTCAATGCTAGCTGTGTAGGGCATCAACTATAGCATGACTGGATAGTGGATGGCACAGTGCCAGCTAGATGGTTTGGCAGATGACAGTGTCAGAATTCCAATTGGGCGGAGTGGCAATGAAGTAGTTTGAGCAACTGTTCTGGGCTGGGTGCCTTTTGTGTAGGGTGATAGGGTGGCAGTTTGGAAGCCAGGTAGCGTGCCACCTGTTAATGTTGATGCACTGACAGCGAGGCAGGTAGGCACCTGGCTGGGAGTAGAATGGCAGCTGGTAACTAGCCTGTGGTTGGGTGGTTGAGTGGCAGCAAGACAGCTGATAGGGTAACAGGATGACAAGTGTATTATGCAACAAGATGGTGAGGTTGGTTCAGCCTGATGTGTCGGGTGACAAGGTGGTAAGGTTGGTTCAACCAGATGTGTAGGATGACAAGGTGGTAAGGTCAGTTCAGGGTGAGCTAGGGCAGTCATGGGCAAGAGAGGGGTGTGGTGGGGAGTAATACATATTTGTAATCATGAGTTAAAACTGGTTTTAATCAGTCAGTCTAACTTATCCTTCATAACTATCTATGTATGTAAATTGCAACCTTCCAAAGTCTCAAACTCTAATTCAGAGCTCTGAGATGTTGTAGAGGGTGTCACACATAGGGTTTTGACAAAGAACCCAATGTAAATTGAAGCTTTATGAGCAATTCCTGCCAGAAGATCTTGGCCATTATGTCGAACTGGATACTAGGTGGGCAATGACTATATAAAGTGGGCAGCACGGTGGCAAGTAGGCAGCATGGTGGCACAATGGTTAGCACTGCTGCCTCACAGTGCCAGAGACCCGGGTTCAATTCCCACCTCAGGTGACTGGCTGTGTGGAGTTTGCACGTTCTCCACGTGTCTGCATGTGTTTCCTCCGAGTGCTCCGGTTTCCTCCCACAGTCCAAAGATGCGTGGGTCAGGTGAATTGGCCATGCTAAATTGCCCGTAGTGTTAGGTAAGGGGTAAATGTAGGGGTATGGGTGGGTTGCGCTTCGGCAGGTCGGTGTGGACTTGTTGGGCCGAAGGGCCTGTTTCCACACTGTGAGTAATCTAATCTAATCTAATAATAATTCCTTCCTCCTGTGTTGAAACATGAGTATCTTGTCATTGCTTATTGGTAAGATCAGAAGTTAAACAAAGAGGACGACGTGAATGGTGTCACTACAGCTGGGCAGTCAGTCAATGTTTTGTTATGCGAATAATGTTCACAAAGTTCAATCCCAACACAGTCAGCTTCTTGATTAATTTGGTTTTGATTGTTTGGCAATTACTCTCTGTGTAGTCGGCAGAGACAAAATTTAATGCTGAAAACAGTTTGCAGCACAGCTTCTTATGGATCCACTGCATAACTGTAATGATGGATCTGGAGGGGAAGTTTGAAGCCAACTATAATGTACATCAACTCTGCACTGCAGTTCTTATTTCCTTAATGTGACACTAAGAACACTTTGTCGTGGTTGTGGGTATGCTCGCTCAGCTGGGAAGTTGATTTGCAGACATTTCTTACTCTGTTTAGGTGACATCTTCAGTGCTTTTGAGCCTCTAGTGAAACGCTGCTGTACTGTGTCTTCTCAAATCGATTGGTTCTGTTTCTGCTGCTTCCAGTTACCGGTTCCTGTTGCTTGGTGTAGTGACCAGTATATTGGGTCCAGGTCAATTTGCTTGTTGATAGAGTCCATGGATGAGTGCCGCGCTTGTAGGAATTCTCTGTTTAGCTTGCCCTATGATTATTGTGTTGTCCCAACTGAATTTGTGGTCCCTGTCATCTGTGTGTATGGCTACTAGGGACAGCTGACCATGGCATTTAATGGCTAGTTGGTGTTCGTGGATGTGGATTGTTAGTTGTTTGCCAGTTTGCCCTATACCGTGCATTCTTTGTATGGAATCTTGTACATTACGTTAATCTCGCACATGATGGGTATAGGGTCTTTGGTCCTGGTGCGTTGTTGTCTGAGTGTGCCTGTCGGTTTAATGGCTATCTTGAACCTGAGCGGATGGTAAAGTCTGGCTGTCAGTTCCGAGACGTTTCTGAGATGTCAGGTCCTGAATTACAACAGCAATCACCAAAACACACACAAGAGAAGCTGCATTAGCACCCTGTTCAAAAGGGCGACAACGCACTGCAGCACTCATGACCTACAAAGTGAAGAAGACCGCTACAGAATATTCGTTAAGAACAAATGTCCCCACAACTTCATCCACAGGTGCCTAACAGACAAACAATGCAACAAGAACATGCCATGACCCAACTCACTAGCCCCTCTGCCATACATTAAAAACTAACAGCCAGATTTCTCCAGCCACTGTGATTCGTATCAGCCCATAAACCGACAGCCAAGCTCAACAACAACTCACTAGGATAAAAGATCCAATGTCTGGCATGTGCAAGACTAAGGCAATTTACAAGATTCCATGCAAAGACTGGGCGAAATACCATAACTGGCCAACAGGAAGACAACTAAAAATTTGCATCCACGAACACTTACTCGCCACTAAACGTCATGAACAGCTGTCCGTAGTATCCATACACACAGATGACAGGGACCACAAATTCGACTGGGACAACACAACAATCATAGGACACCCAAACAGAGGACACAGAGAATTCCGAGAAGCATGGCACTCATCCATGGACTCTGTTAACAAGCACATTGACCTGGACCCAATATGACGGCCACTCTAATAAACAACTGGAACCAGCAACTGGAAGCAGCAGGAACAGAACCAAATAAATTCCAGAAGACACAGTACAGCAGCACTTCAAGGAGGTTCCAAAGCCCTGAAGATGTCACCTAGACAGGGAACAAAATATCTGCAAATCAACTTCCCAGCTCAGGGGACGTACTCACAACCACAATAACCGGCACCCGAGCTGCGAACCTTTACACAAATCTGACTCTACCTTGAAATTCTCACCAACATGGTAGCTATAGTTTAAAGGGACTGGTTATCTTCCTACATTTTACTAGTCCTCGGAGAGGAGATGGAGAGGGTTATAGTTTGAATGTTATCTTGAGTCTCTGTTCCAACAACTTTGTTCAGAATTGAAGGAAATAACATGTCCTTGTGGATAACACTCCAGTGTTAAAATATGTTTGAAAATATTTATTTTTGAAGAGTCAAGACTAAAGCTTTATACTTCATCAAACAAAATTATTAAATAAAATGTGTATGGCCACATTACCATTCTGTAGAAAGGAACTCTTAATACATATGCTTGAATATTGTGTTAAAAGCACAAACTAGATTACATAACTTTATTCGGAACCACTCAAAACCCTTGCAACATAATATGTTAATGCTGCATGTATCATCTCAAAGTTCAATATAAATAATACATTTAATCTTGTTAACAAAATATAAGAGACCTGACTTTTGTAATTGTTTCCATTATTATATTAGTTGTCATTACTCAAAAAAATCAGTTTGGCAAAGTAGAATATACTCACATCTTTTGATGAACTTCGTCATATCCAAGGATTTGTGTGACTTCCCAGTTTCCTGATGTCAGGTGACGCACGCTACTCAGTTCACTTTTTGGCTGCAAATTTCAAATGGAGACATTGATAATATAAAGTACAATGAAAATCATAGATGTATCAATATAGCAGGCTTTAGAAACACTTAAAGAGCAACAGAGGATAACTAAAAAAGCAATACACAGAATTTAAAAGTAAACAATTTTTAATTGTAAATGCATTGCTTTACCAAATTTGATGATTCATTCGCAATTGCCTGTCTTCTAATGATGTGTATAACACAAAGACTTCAGATTTTTAAAAAAATTCTTCTAATTAATGTGAGGGACCATATTTAAAGGTGATCTCCCCTTCCTTTATGGACCTCAGTTTCAGCAACGTATTAACTTTAAGAAATTTATACATTCAATTTTCCTCCATTACATTGAGAATGCGCCCAAATTTCAGATTTATAACTGCTATAACATTTTCATAACTGCAAATTTTCTACTGCTTATCTTGCCCATAAAGCTTACATAAACAACCTTCCCATTATTTCATTTGAAGGTAGCTTTCTGATGTGGAGCCAAACTTGCTCAAGCTTTCATTCAGTCTTTTAGTTGCAATATTGGCACACAGTTGCTTTACATATTGGCTTGGTTCAAACTTGGTTTTGGGAATAAGTGAAGATGTACCACTAATAGCTTCTGGGGGCCTGAAATGACTTCTGTTAACATATGTTCATGACACTTTTGTGTGCCCATTCAATGGGCTGTATCTCATCACCCTTGCAGACACCCAGAGACTTACAAGATTCTGATCCAAGGAAGATCAACTCCTCAACACTCATGAACAGGAATAGGAGTGGCTGCTATTCCTGGCCGGCACAACTGATAGATCGAGAGGGTCTGAATGGCTGCCAGATTTCTAAGGTGGGGTTTCTGATGCTGGAGGGGCAGAAACCCTCCCTCCACTCTATCACCAGACTTAAATAACTATGGGACAGCTTCTGTTCTTCAGGGGAGGCTCTTTCCTCCTAAAATGGATTCTTAGAACAGCTGGTACTGGAGACTACCAGGGAGAAGGCAATTCTGGGTCTGGATCTGCAACAAACTGGATTTGATCAGGGACCTCGAAGTAAAGAAGCCATGAGGAGGTACTGACCATAATATGATAAGTTTTAATCTGCATTTTGAGAGGGACAAGGGAGAATCAGAAGTGTCAGTATTGCAGTTGAACAAAGGGAACTATGGAGCTATGAGGGAGGAGCTGGCCAAAGTTCAATGGTTCAATACCCTATCAGGGATGAAAGTGGAACAACAATGGCAGGTATTTCTGGATATAATGCAGAAGGCACAGGATCAGTTCATTTCAAAGAGGAAGAAAGATCCTAAGGGGAAGCAGGGGTGGCCATGGCTGATGAGGGAAGTTAAGGACTGTAGAAGGATAAAAGACAAGAAGTATAACATAGCAAAAATGAGAGGGAAGCCAGAGGACTGGGAAACACTTAAAGAGCAACAGAGGATAACTAAAAAGGCAATACACAGGGAAAAAATGAGGCAAACTGGCCAAAATATAAAGGAGGATAGTAAAAACTTTTTTAGATGGAAAAAGAAAGGTTAAGACTAAAATTGGGCCTTTGTAGATAGAAACGGGTGAATTTATTATGGGGATCATTGAAATGGCAGAAGAGTTGAATAGGTACTTTGGATCTGTCTTCACTGGGGAAGACACAAGCAATCTCTCAGATGTAGCTGAAGGACCCAGGGTAATGGATGAACTGAAGGGAATTTATGTTAGGCAGGAAATGGTGTTGGAAAGACTGTTAGGTCTGAAGGCTGATAAGTCCCCAGGACCTGATGGTCTGCATCCCAGGGTACTTAAGGATGTGGCGCTAGAAGTTGTGGATGCATTGGTAACCATTTTCCAATGTTCTACAGATTCAGGATCAGTTTCTGTGGATTGGAGGATGGCTAATGTCGTCCCACTTTTCAAGAAAGGAGGTAGAGAGAAACAGGGAATTATGGACCTGTTACCCTGACGTCAGTGGTGGGAAAGATGCTGGAGTCAATTATAAAAAAAGATGAAATTATGACTCATTTGGATAGCAGTAATAGGATAGGTCAGAGTCAGCATGGATTTACGAGGGGGAAATCGTGCTTGACTAATCTTCTGGAATTTTTTGAGGATGTAACTATGAAGATGGACAAAGGAGAGCCATTGAATGTAGTGTACCTGGACTTTCAGAAAGCCTTTTATAAAGTCCCACATAGGAGATTAGTGAGCAAAGTTAGGACACATGGTATTGTGGGCAAAATACTGACTTGGATTGAAAATTGGCTGGCTGACAGGAAGCAAAGAGTAGTAATAAGCAGGTTCCATTCGGAATGACAGGCAGTGACCAGTGGGGTACAAGATTTGGTGCTGGGACTGCAGCTGTTTTCAATATACATTAATGATATAGATGAAGGTATTAAATGTAATATTAGCAAATTTGCTGATGACACAAAGCTGGGTGGCAGGGTGAAATGTGAGAAGGATGTTATGAGAATATAGGGTGACTTGGACAGGCTAGGTGAGTAGATAGATGCATGGCAGATGCAGCTTAATGTGGATGAATGTGTGGCTATCCACTTTGGTGGCAAGAACAGGAAGGCAGATTACTATTTAAATGGAGTCAAGTTCGGTAAACGGTAAATGTAACGAGATCTGGGTGTTCTTGTACATTAGTCAATGAAAGCAAGCATGCAGGTACGGCAGGCAGTGAAGAAAGCTAATGGCATGTTGGCCTTCATAACAAGAGTTATTGAGTATAGGAGCAAAGAGGTTCTTCTGCATCAGTACAGAGCCCTGGTGAGACCACATCTAGAGTATTGTGAGCAGTTTTGGTCTCTAAATTTGAGGAAGGACATTGAGGGAGTGCAGGGTAGGTTCACGAGATTCCCAGAATGACGGGACTATCATATGTTGAAAGACTGGAGTGACTGGGCTTGTATACACTTGAGTTTAGAAGGATGAGAGGGGATCTGACTGAGACGTATAAGATTATTAAAGGATTGGATACTCTGGAGACAGGAAGCATGTTTCCACCGATGGGTGAGTCCAGAACCAGAGGACACAGCTTAAAAATAAGGGGTAGGCCATTTAGAACAGAGTTGCAGAGAAACTTCTTCACCCAGAGTGTGGTGGATATATGGAATACTCTGCCCCAGAAGGCAGTGGAGGTCAAGCCTCTGGATACTTTCAAGAAAGAGATGGATAGAGCTCTTAAAGATAGTGGAATCAAGGGTTGTGGGGATAAAGCAGGAACAGGATACTGAATATTGGATGATCAGCCATGATCATAATGAATAGTGGTGCTGGCTCGAAGGGATGAATGGCCTACTCCTGCACCTATTGTCTATTGTTTATAAAACACATTTCAGCCGGGAATGGGGGTGGGGTTCAAAAGTTATAACACCCAAAAAGATTAATTCCACCAGAAAAGAAATATCACAAAACATGTAAGACAGGTAGTTGGTTTACACTGACAAATTTTTGATCATCGATTGAACTTAAAATTATTTCACCCAATGGATATTCCGGGTAACTAAAGATCAGTGAGCCTGACGTCGGTGGTAGGAAAGTTGCTGGAGAAGGTACTGAGGGATAGGATGTATTTATATTTAGAAAAGAATGGGCTTACCAGTGATAGGCAACATAGTTTTGTGCCGGGGAGATCGTGCCTTACCAATTTATTGGAGTTCTTTGAGGAATTGACCAAGTTAAAGGAAGGGCTGTTGATGTCATAATCATGGACTTTAGTAAGACGTTTGATAAAGTTCTCCATGGTAGATGAATGGAGAAAGTAAAGTCATATGGTGGGCGGGGTATTGTAGTGAGGTGGATAAAGAACTGATTGAGCAACAGGAGACAGAGAGTAGTGGTTGAAGAGAGAAAAGTGACTAGTGGTGTTCCACACGGGTCAGTGTTGGGGCCACTGTTGTTTGTAACATACATAAATGATCTGAAAGAGGGCACTGTTGGTATGATCAGCAAGTTTGCAGAAGACACGAAGATTGGTGGAGTAGCAGAAAGCATAAGGGACTGTCAGAGAATGCAGGAGGATATAGATGCTGCCTGGCCTGCTGTGCTTTGACCAGCAACACATTTTCAGCTGTGATCTCCAGCATCTGCAGACCTCATTTTTTACTGGAGAGTTAGGCGGAAAAGTGGCAGATGAATTTCAATCCAGACAAATGTGAGGTGATGCATTTAGGCAATGCTAATTCCAGAGTGAATTATACAATGAACGGAAGAGCCTTAGAAAAAGTTGATGGGCAGAGAAATCTGGAAGTGCAGGTCCATTGTACCCTGAAAGTTGCTGCACAGGTGAATCGAGTGGTCAAGAAGGCATGTAGTATGCTGGCCTTCATTGGACGGTGTATTGAGTATAAGAGCTGGCAAGTTATGTTAACATTGTACAAGACATTGGTTCAGTCACATTTAGGATACTGTGTACAGTTCTGGTTGCCACATTACCAAAAGGATGTGGATGCTTTGGAGAAGTTGCAGAGAAGCTTTACGAGGCTGTTGTCTGGTATGGAAGGTGCTAGCAATGAAGAGAGGTTGAGTAGGTTAGGTTTATTTTCATTAGAAAAAAGGAGATTGAGGGGGGACCTGATTGAGGTTTAAAAAAATCATGAAGGGTATAGACAGGGTGGATAGAGACAAGCTTTTTCCCAGGGTGAAGGATTCAATAATGAGAGGTCACGCTTTCAAGGTGCGAGGTGGAAAGTTTAAGGGGGATACACGCAGCAAGTACTTTACACAGAGGGTGGTGGGCATTTGGAATGCATTGCCAGCAGAGGTGGTAGAGGAAGGCACGGTAGATTCATTTAAGATGCGTCTGGATAAATGCGTGAGTAGGTGGGGAGCAGAGGGATACAGATGCTTAGGAATTGACCGACAGGGTTATACAGTACATTTGGATCGGCTCAGGCCTGGAGGGCTGAAGGGCCTGTTCCTGGGCTGTAAATTTTCTTTGTTCACCCAGAAACAATAACTGTACTGATAAATGTTCATTGTCACGCCTTCTGGATGATGATTTTACAAAGAGATTTGCCTTCTTGTTCATCAATCATCCCTGTTCTCACAATAAGTATTGGTTTCATTAAGTTACAGCTCCACTTAAAAAGAATTCCGCATCTTAACCTTCACTTTTTCTTCAATATTCCCCAGGTACCTCTGCAAGCTCTGTAGACCTCCAACTCTGGTCCCTGAGCATTTCCAACTTAATCAATCCATTATTCATGACTCTGCCTTCAGTTATCAAAGTCCTCAAAGCTCGAATTCCTTCCATAAATTTTCCTGCCTCTCCATCTCTCCCACTCTCTCTCATTCTACAGGATACATTTTTTAATCTTGTTGCTCAAATATTGTCTTATGATAAACAGCAGTAAATCTGCAGTCACCAAATTGACAGTGTGATAGTCTGTTTACCAATGGTCCTGCTCGCCAAACTTGTTCTATGCATTCAAGCCTTGAACTTAGTACTAGAGACATGCCAAGAATTCAGACCACTTTCAACTGAAAAGCCTTCAGAAGCTTCCAAAGTTCAGATTAGATTAGATTAGATTACTTACAGTGTGGAAACAGGCCCTTCGGCCCAACAAGTCCACATCGACCAGCCGAAGCGCAACCCACCCATACCCCTACATATACCCCTTACCTAACACTACAGGCAATTTAGCATGGCCAATTCACCTGACCCGCATATCTTTGGACTGTGGGAGGAAACCGGAGCACCCGGAGGAAACCCACGCAGACACAGGGAGAATATGCAAACTCCACACAGTCAGTCGCCTGAGGCAGGAATTGAACCCAGGTCCCTGGCGCTGTGAGGCAGCAGTGCTAACCACTGTGCCACCGTGCCGCCCAAATGTGAGGACAAAATACAGAAACTGAGATTCTCATCCAGGAAAGTATGCTAAGCATCTGCACCTTATTGAGATCAGTGCTCCAAATCCATGGGGAAGCATGTAAATTTCCCCCAAAGTATGTGGAGAAATTCATGATGCTAGCTACCTTTCTATGTCCTGGGCAGAACGTGTGGGACCGTTAGGTTGGCAGGGATGGCAAATCTGGGGAGCTGTCTGGCAGGACATCCAACTGCTGGGTCTTTGGGGACTACAGGAGGACAACTACTGGGAGAAGAAAGAGGCTGCACCTGCAAGGGGGAAGGTGAAGAGGAGAAAGAGACTGCAAGGGTTTTGGGGGAGGAAAGAAGCTAGAAGAGTCTTATCGCAAGAGTGAAAGACTGCAAAGGAGATGTAGAACTGGAAAGGCTGCAAGGGGATTTGGGAGAGGAGAGTTCGGTAAAGGGATTGGGGCAGACTGTGAGGTTGCAAAATGTTTGGGAAAAAGAGAGACAGGGATTGCTGAAGAGGCTGAACATGGGTGAGAGAGGGAGGTTCCAAGGAGATGAAAGGACATCTGGAAGTGGAAAGAGAAAGAGATAGGCTGCATGATTCAGGAGGAGAGGGAAGCAACAAGGGACAACTGAGAGTTAACTATAAGGGTTAAAAAAAAGCTAGAAAGAGGGAAAATGGGAGGATGCAAAGCAGAGAAAACAGATTTAAAAGCATCATTGACAGAATATAATGTGGACTTGCTGGTGTTGGACAAAGTCATTAATCACACAACATCAGGTTAAAGCCCAACCAGTTTATTTGGAACTGCAAGCTTTCAGAACCCCTGCTCCTTCCTCAGGCAGCTAGCCCTCAGAGAGGGAATACATTAGGCACAGTATTTATAGCAAAAGACCAAAGGGTCACACAACTTATGCGAATGTATTGAACAAACCAGATGGCTATTAAGTCTTCAATCAGTTAGAATGGAGGTGCAGGTTTCGATTGATTAATATGTAAATCCTTGCCCCAAGATAACTTCAGGTTTTATCAGAATAAAGGTGACACCTTTGGTCAGGCATTGCATTTTAGGTATGAGGCCATGTTTCAATCTTGATTTGGAGTTGCTTGTGTTGGACTAGAGTGTACAAAGTTTAAAATCACCTGATGAAGGAACAGCGCTCCGAAAGCTAGTGTGCTCCTAATTAAACCTGTTGGACTATAATCTGGTGTTGTGTGATTTTTAACTATGTTTCAATCTGTTTGTGTCCCATCCTGGAGCCAGACTGGCTTTATTTCCAAATGCCAAATTGACTGTCTACAGATTTAAAAATCACACAACACCAGGCTATGGTCCAACAAGTTTAATTGGAAGCACTAGCTTTCGGCACACTGCTCCTTCATCAGGTAGTTGTGGAGTATAAGATTGTAAGACACAGAACTTAAAGCAAAAGTTTACAGTGTGATGTAACTGAAACTATTGTTTGTTAAGTCTCTCATCTGTTAGAATGACCCTGTTAGTTTCACTTCTTTCTTATGATGAAGGAGCAGTGCTCCGAAAGCTTGTGATTCCAAATAAACCTGTTGGATTATAACCTGGTGTTATGTGATTTTTAACTTTGTACTCCCCAGTCCAACACTGGCATCTCTAACTCATGTCTACAGATTATGTGTTTTTTGAACAAAATAGAATGTAGCTGCAAATTCAAATCTGCAAATGCAATTTCACCCCATATTTTTATATGTGTGTGTATGTATGTGAGAGAGAGAGAGAATGAGTGAATGAGAGAGAGAGAGAAGGAGGGAGAGGAAGAGAGAGTGTGTATGTGTGTGTGTGCTCTTGAGAGAGAGAAAGAAAGAGTATCTGTGTGTGTGTGCTTGAAAGGGAGTATGAGTGAGTGCATGTATAAGAGAGCGTGAGTGTATAGTGTGGTGGGGTGATCTGTAGTGTGGCATGAACCCAAGATCCTAGTTGAGGCTGTCCTCATGGGTATCAAAATTGGTTATCAGCCTCTGCGTTATTGCATGTCCCAAAGTCCGTCTTGGAGTATGTTTGTCAGAAGATCCGAACAGAGGCTGATAACCAAGTTCAGTACCCATGAAGACAGCTTCAACCAGGATCTTGGACTCATGTCATAATACAGGTCACCCCACCACACTGTACACTCACTCCCAGTCTCCCTCTCTCACGCGCGCGCACACACACGTATATATATAAATCTATGGGATGAAATTGCATTTGCAGATTTGAGTTTGCAGCTACATTCTATCTTGTTCAAAAAGCACATAATCTGTAGACAGTCAATGTGGCATTTTATAAATTCATACTTTGGAAATAAAATGAGTCTGTCTCCAGGATGTGATATAAAACACACTTAAAACATGGCCTCACACCAAAAATGCAATGTCTGACCTAAGGTGTCACCTTTATTCTGATAAAACCTGAAGTTATCTGGGGGCAGGGATTTATATATTAATCAAAAACTGCACCTCCATTCCAACTGATTGAAGACTTAATAGCCATCTCGTTTGTGCAATACATTCGCATAAATTGTGTGATCTTTGACCTTTTATCTTACATTCTGTGCTTAATGTATTCTCCCTCATTAGCTGACTGAGGAAGGAGCAGGCACTCTGGAAGCTTGTGGCTTTAAATAAACTGGTTGGTCTATAATCTGGTGTTGTGTGTTTTAGCTTCACCAAAAAAAAACAGTCCTGATGAAGGGCTTTTGCCTGAAACGTTGATTTTCCTGCTCCTGGGATGCTGCATGACCTGCTGTGCTTTTCCAGCACCTCTCTAATCTAGACTCTGATTTCCAGCATCTGCAGTACTCACTTTTGCCTAAAACAATACTTGGCCAACAATGAGCCAAAAATCAATCAAGTCAGGAATTCCTTGAAAATTGATATGGAAACTTTAGTTTTAGGTCACAATATATAGTGGATGCTTTTAATGTAATGAACAAGGTGTTAGTTGTCAAATTTAAATCGGAGATTGAGGTCTGAGATACCAGAAAGAATGTGTTAAACTGCTTACTTAATACTTTCTAGTTTTAGAAATGTGTTTTCTGTGTTTTCCCTTGTCTGTGGAAGGTGTATTCAAGGTGAAAGTTTTTTTTAGATGCAGAAACAGGTCAGTTAAATTATGTTTGTTATCTTGTGCCAAATTAAATAGAGTGCTATCAACTAAATTAATGTGTTCATTGTATATTATGGATTAAAGCTTAATGGAGTGTTGGCAACTATTGAGGATATTAACGAATTCCACTGTTCCTGCATTCATGTAAATTCAAGTGCTTCAAATGTTAGCATACATACCAAAGGTATTGTTCCTATGTGAAGCATAATCTATTAAACAAGTTAGTAATAACGAGAAAGAAATTCCTGAAAATCAGAAGTTGCCCTTGAAAAGAATTCATGAAGAACCCTTGAAAAGAAAGAAGCAAATTGTATCAGTCACAACTGAGTTAGACTTATCATTTAGCCAGAATTCCTGGCACATACTCACCCTTTCTATTAATAACTTGAGTCATTAGGTCATATAGTCCCGTCAGTCGAACTCATTTGCGCTGACCAGATATCCTAAACTGATCTAGTCCCATTTGCTAGAATTTGGTCTATGTCCCTCTAATCCATTCCTATTCAGGAACTCAAAGTGATGCCATTTAAATTTTGTAATTATACCCATTTCCATCACCTCCCTGGCAGCTCATACATGCACCACCTTCTGCGTGAAAAAGTTTCCCCCCAGGTCCTTTTTAAATCTTCCACCTCTCCCCTCAAACCTATGCCTCTCGTTTTGGACTCCCATACCCTGGGAAAAAAACCTTGGCTCTTCAGCCTATCCATAGTCCTCATGATTTTATAGACCTCAATAAGATCACCCCTCAGTCTCTGACATTCCAGGGAAAAGAAGCTCCAGCTTATTCAGTCAGTCCCTGTAGCTCAAATCTCTGACAACATCCTTGTAAATCTTATCTGAACCCTTTCAAGTTTCACAACATCCTTCCTATAGCAGGGAGACCAGAACTGAACACCGTATTCTAAAGGTGACCTCACCATTTTACATGACAGTCAAATAAAATGCGACAAGGACACTCTAAAGGCTTCAGTTCAGAGTTTTAATATTGAATTTGAGTCCTGGGAAAAGCTTGCCGTCGACTGCTGCCCCTGGTGCAACCAAATAAAATTTGACGTGGCTTCCTTTGAAAACAAGCGGAGATAAAACAAGGAGAGAACATCCTGAATCAGGAACCTGTCTAATATTCAAAATTAGCTGCTCAGTCTGAAGAAGGGTCATACCAGACTCAAAACTTTATTTTTTTTCCCACAGATGAATAGTCTCTATTTGTTTTCTCCAAGAATTAATTGGCTATGATATCCCTTCCAATTGCCACTAGAAATGTTTTGGCACAGATCAGCTTTAGCAATTCACCTTCAAGCCCACCAGAATATGACTAAACATCCTAGATGATAGACATAGCCACATTTGTGATGTAAGATTAAAAAGGTTGCTCTTGGTAGTTTGCTGTTAAATAATGTTTGACAATATTCCTGTGAAACACCTTGGGATATTTTGATAAATTAGAGAAAGTGCAAGTTGTTGTTGCTGCCATGTCATTCATTTTTAATTTGAAATGCTGAAGATGAAAATTCACTCCAGACAAATTCAAAGTTGACAATGATGTGTTAAGATTCTCAATTTATGTGTTGCTACAACTCCTCTTAAAACATACAACTCGATAATTATAATTAAGCTAAAAAGATCAATGTGTTACTTAATAAATCTAACTGTTGAACATTTTTATTTGCTAAAAATGCAATTGTGGTTCCTTTTGTAAACAATCTTGTAAAGTTCTGTAACGACAAGGATACAGGGACCAGTTTTATATTAAAAATTGTATCATGTAGTCTGAACTGTACTCATATCCAGCTCCAAATCTTTTATGCAAGACCGTGAACATGTTTATATTCATTCGCAGGCTGAGTGTAACTGGCTAGGCCAATAGTTTTTACTCCCTGAGAACTGCCCTTGAGAAAGTTGTGGTGGGCTGAATCACGGCAATCCTTGGTGTGACGATATACCCAAGATGCCATTAAGAAGATAGTTCCAGGATAATGACTCAGTGACAGTAAAGGATCTGCAGTATGGTTGTCAGGATGTCAGGAAGTCAGGATGATGTGTGATTTGAAGATGAACTTGCAGGTGGTGATCTTTGCATGCATTTGCTGCTTTGATCCATCTAGCCAATAAAGATTACAGGTTTGAAAGGTGTTGACTAAGTAATTTCCTGCAAGCATTTTGATGTTGGCATGCACTGCTACCTTTGTGCTTTGGTGGTGAAGGGAGTGAATGTGATGCCAATCAAGAGGACTGCTTCATCTGGATGATGTTGAGCTTAATGAGTGTTGTTGGAGCTGCACTCATCCAGGCAAGTTGAGAGTATTTCATCATCCTCCTGACTTGTGTTTTATAGATGGTGGACAGACATTGCGTGTACAGGAAGTGAGCTGGTTGCCATGAATTTGTGTCCCTCTTTATGGGAGCAGTACAGTTTTGCTGCAATTGGATGCAAAAGTGGTTCTCTGATTGAAAGTTACAAAAGTAGTGCCTACATTTCAAGCAAGGATCAAATCAAACTCAAGTAACTATGCATTCATTCGTTTTACAGTTATACTGTGTGAAATATCTAAATGGCCACCTTCAATTTGCTGACCTACTAGGATTCATCTGTATTCAGTTGGAAGGTTAGGCTTGATTTTCAGAAACCATTCATCTCCCACCAAAGATAACCTGACTAAGATTGGTGACTCTCTCCACTGGGAAGTCAAATTAATCTTAAAATCTGAATGCAGATTTCTTAATTGGAATTGATAAGGTCAACAGTAATGGCTTTTCTCAAATTCTATGTATTCATGTTCTTTGCATGAGGAGTTGAATACTTCAGCACAGGAGACACTTAGTGATGCTACATCATAACAATTTGGCATTTTTAATAGAGGAAAACTATTCAAGAAAGGGTATATCCATTCAAAAGCTTGAAAGCTCAAAAGGAGTACTATTTCTATGGATGTTTATCATCTCAGTATTTTCTTGAACTTGGCCCCAGAAACTGCTGTTACACTATAATTTGTTAATACGAGATGAGTGCAGTGTTTTTGAAAAACACTGGTGCAGATTGCTTTTCAAATAACAAACATGACAGTTATTGCCAAAATACTTGAATAAAGTCTTATATTGCAAGAGAACATTTTGCCACAGAGAATTATTGTACAGATAAAGTCAAATAAATTACATTGGCCCAAAATGTGCAGATAATGGAGAATTGACAAAGCTTGCATCTTTATAAAAGCTGCCCATACAAATCTAACAATATCTGTGGTGCACAGTACACTTTTAGTTCTGGGGTTGAACAAGTGGATCTTTGGGGTCCAGTAATAATGATACCATCAAGCAGACTAAATAGTCAATCACATTGAAAATTTCTCACTAACTGCAAAGTGGCAAGTAAAAACACTGACCATCTTTCACTTTTTAATCATGTTACAGTTATAGGAAGGTCAGGATAGGCATATGGGATTAAGTTAGAAACTGATTAATTATAAACAAACTTTAAACACACATTATTTGAAAACTACAAACTAATTTTCATCATAAAATTCAATAGTGCATAAACATAAATATGTTTCTGCAGGTCACAGAGGTTGTGTTTTTTTAAAGTGAATGAACAATGAGTGCATAAAATTTTATTTATGTTCCACCACCAGGAAGAAAGGAAACACCCGAGTGGCCAGTGACAAGTCGTGCCCTTCTCATCCAAGGGCAATACTGCGTGGTCAAAAAGTGAAAAGGGATGGCAGGGACTAAATCAAAATAGAGTCAGAGGGGAAATAAAATACCCCACATCCTGCAGTGCCCACCTCTCCCTGAAGACCTTGAGGGTGTTGGTAGTGCTCCTTCTCCAGGGACACTCGGGCCCAGATGTAACCACAGAAGAGGGCAGCAATTGGCCATAACGACCCCTTCTACGGCCCACTGCCTGGACCTGTTAATGGCCAGTTTGACCAGGCCCAGGAGCAGACCTATGAGGAAGTCAGAGAGGTTGTTTATTTCTAATCAATCAACTTAGAATGCAATTAAAACCCATTTGCACCTCAATCAAAAAGGCATATGTTTGCCAAGAGTTTTTTTTTACAGTGAGTCTAACAGTGTAATTTGGCATGAACTTGCACTTTTAAGCATTTTTTTCTGAAGAGCTCCATCTGTGGGGATTTTAACTGTGCACCCTATGGAGAAATCAAATATCACAGTCAACAACTTCTGAATTTTCGTGAAGAAGTGTGGATGCCAAAACTTGATGTCAGCTTCACAGTTGTCATTTTGGGAATTGCTGATGTGTTCGGTTATTACAAGTAGATAATCTTACTGAAGTCTAGAAATTTGACATGCTTGGCAACAGAGGCCAGGTTTGAAATGTGATAATATAACTGTGTACATATTGATGAACATCTTATTCTAATCTTCAGGATAATACAGGAGAGGAGCTGGAGCAGAAGGTTCAGGTGCCAATGGGATAGGAATGCACAAGAAGTAGAAGTCAGGCAGAACTGGAAACCCGCATAGATCAGGAAGTTAATTGATGAGCACACAGGACATCTTGGGCAAATAAGATAGAGATGCGCTGAATCTATAGTGATAGGAGGATGGGATGTCAACTATGAGAGCATTGGAATCATTGACTCTGAAACTGATAGAGGAGGATTTGCCTAACTCTGTTAACCATAGTAAAGTGATATCAAAATTACAGCGTTAAATTACAATCATCTTAACTGCTTTGAAGTTCATTCCTTACGCCTGTCTAATTAGATTTGCTCAGTCAAACGTATTATTAATAAATATTAGATTCTTTAGTATTGCGAAGTAGCATTATAATGGCAAACAAATTATTCACATTTTCCCACAAAGTTCTTAACTGCCCATTGAAATAGTCTAGCAATACACTTAGTTAATGACAATTAGGGATGAACAGTAAATGAAGGCGCGGCCATGACAACAGCATTCAATGAATGAGAGAAAAAAATTTACTCACTGATTTAATCATTCTGTTTATTGCCATCTCAAGTTTCTTTGAGAACTTTTATTATGACAACCCCAGGTTAGAACCCCAAAATAATGCAAGCATTTTTACCCCATAATTCCCAAATGCGTCCTTTTTTTCAAGAGAACTGCTTCAAAGATAAAATGGCTGCTTGGTTAAATTCAGTAGTTTGGTGGCAAAAAAGAATTGTAGAGGATTGTTGGAATGTAACAGCTAAAGGTATTAAAGAAACTTCAAAAGAGAGCAATTTGTGATAACAAAGAGGCTGATGAAACTATTGTTTCCCCATCACTTCTAGATAGAGACACATCTCTTGCAGACATTTTTGTGGTTTCACCTTCCAATAATATTAAAAGAAAGGGATCAAAAGAGAAGTTTAAGACTAGTCTGTATCTTATTAGAGATCTGAAACAAGCAAAAACAGAAATTGATGAAGAAACTCAGCAGGTCTGGCAAATCTGAAGTTCTGAAGAAGGGCCACTAGTCTTGAAATGTTAACTCTGTTTTCTCTCCACAGGTGTTGATAGACCTGTTGAGTTCCTCAAACAATTTCTGTTTTTGTTTGTTGCAGGATAGTAGAATCTAATTTTAGGTTTGAAGGAGGCAGATGTATCTTAGATATATAATTTAGGCTGCTTACATTAGGCATGGCTTCAATATTTTTCCCATATGTGCAAACCACCATTTCACCTTACTACACTAATATCTACATCAAAGGAAATGGGCACCTATCATACTTTAGCCTTAGTGTGACAGAAATATCGAGCTAAAATAGGAAGGAAATGACCTTGTTTGAATTCCCTTCATTGGTACAGCATGAATAATGGCTAGAAAGGTGAGAAAAGATGATGTGAATGAGTCAGGAATATGCTTCTCAATTCTTTTCGTGAGGCAGTTGTTGATAAAGTTGGAATATCACCATTGGTGACTATCTTATTTCCATGCATTTGAATCTCATCCAAACTCCAACTCACCTTGTTTCTGTACAATTTCCAGCTTTCCCTTCCTTTATAAATGCTATGTTCAGAAACAGATGGCACAAACATTTGACATATAAATCAAAGCAAGTACCTTGTGTGCAGTTTGTCTATGCTTGTCATGGCCATCAAGCAACCCTTTCTTCAGAATAGTATTCCTCCATGCTCCATGGTTACTATCTTCATTGACACTTTATCCACGCAAACAGGATTCAATAAACCAGCCTCACCTCATCATCATGCCATCTCTTGGATCAACTCAGGCACGATTTCTGCTTTGAAGGCTATGGATACCTATGAGTTGTGTAGTTACATCAAGTTGTGTTGTATGCAGAGGCACAGAATGCAGAGAAAATGTGCAAACAGAAGTAGAAGTGGGCCATTTGGCCTTTTGGACCTGCTCAAGATGACCATAGCTAATCATCTATTTTAGTACATTGTCCCTGTTTTCTCCCATGCCTTTGATTCCTTTAACACTAACTATGATAACTACCTCCTTCCTGAAAAGAAAATCAATATTTTAGCCTCAATTGCTTTCTGGGGAAGAGAATTTCATCGACCCGCCACTCTCTGGGTGAAGAAATTGCTCCTCACCTCAGTTCTGAACAGTCTACCCTGTAATCCTTAGACTGTGACCTCTGGTTCTCGGATGCCCAATCATCGGGAACATTCTTTCTGCATTTACCTCATTTAGTACTATTACACTTTTATAGGTTTCTATGAGAACCCTCTCATTCTTTTAATACCAGTGAAAATAGTCCTACCTGATCTAATCTCTCTTCATACTTCAGTCCTGCCATCTCAGTAATTAGTCTGGTAAATCTTTGTTGCATTCTTTTCATTATCTGACCATTCTTCCTCAGACAAGGAGACCAATCTGTACACAATACTCCAGGTATAATCTTATCACTGCAGTTTCTGCAATCAAATCCTGTCAGTATGAAGGCCAACATATCATTTGCCATATTCATAACCTGCTTACTTTCAGTGACTGGTATACATGGACACCCAGGTCTCATTGCACTTCCCTTCTCAAGTTATCACCATTCACATAATAATTGATCTTCCTGTTTTTGCTACTAAAGTGGATAAGCTTACATTTATCCTCTAATCTCACTTTGCCCAAATCACATTGAATCACCTCTGAATCCTTCTCAAAGCTCACGCTCGCTCCATCAACTTTGTGCCATTGCAAATACGGAGATATTATATTTAGTTCCTTTATGTAAATCATTAACATACATTGTGAATAGCTTGGGCCCAAATACTTAACCCTGTGTACCTCACCAATTACTGGTTGCCCCTCTAATCTTTGTTTCTGATCTAATAGATTTCTGTATCAACATCAGTACACTATCCCCAATTCCATGTGCTTTAATTTTACATGTTAATCTCTTATGTGGGACTTTATTGAAAACCTTCTGAAAACCACATCCACTGGGTTCCTACTATCAACTCAACATGCTCAAAAATCTCCAGCAGATGTGTTACACATGATTTCACTTTCATAAATCTATGCTGACTCTGTCCAATCCTGGCACAGTTTTCCAAGCGCTCGGTTATTAAATCTTTTATAATGAATTCTAGCATTTTCCTTGATGTCTGGGTGACTGGTCTATAATTCCCTGTTTCTCTCTAGTTCAATTTTTTTTCTTTACATAGTGTGGCATTAGCTACCCTCCAATCCATGGGAACTGTCCCAGATTTTAGATTGATTTTAAAAGATGACCACCAAAGACACTTTATTAAGTTCTCTGGGGTGGTGAATATTGGGCCCTCGGGATTCATTGGCCTTTAATCCAATCAATTTCCTGAACAAAACTTCCTTTTCTCTCTCTCATTAGACTTGTTGGGATGTTACTTCTGTCCTGCTTTGTAAAGACAACCAATTTTTTTGTTTAATTGGCTTGCCATCTCTTTATTCCCCATTAGCTTGATTTCTTAGTACTCATTCATTTGATCTCTTATTGAGGGGATTCCAGCCTCTGCATACTTAACATTCCTTTCTTATTGCACGGATTGACTTCAGGACTGATTAAAGGCTGTGAGACTCTGCAAGGTCTGCTATGACTTCTTAATACACAAGAACTTTAATGTCAAGTGCTGTGACTTACAAATTTCTTTTCATGCAGAGGAAGGATCACAGTTTGTTACAAGTGGAGAGTACTGAGCAATTGATACATGAGTCAGACAGGGGCTAGACATGTTGCTGCAATGAGCAACCTCCATCACTGTGAGTAGCAGCATGTGCCAGCAATTTACCTGGCATACATTCTGCATGTACTTCAAGTAAATGGTGATATGTGGCAGTCAACAGTCCTTGGTAGGGTGAAACAGGACTATATCAGTCAAAATGTTTGTCTAATTATTTTATAGTGGTTTGGCCACAGTCAGTCACACGCTCGGTCTTACATCACACACCTGGTTTTACCAAATCTGGGGGTTTCAAGTCTTCGAAGTCTGAGGTTTGGGCCAGGGTCAATTCAGCAAGTGAACTGTAATCAGTCAGAGAATTACTAATTGGTCAGTTGAGTGCTAATGAGACATCAGTCCAGGGTGAGGATGGATTTGGGAGCTTTTCCTGAAATGAGATAAGGAAGTAATGGAGTAAGATGGAAGTAATTAGAAATGAATATAGTAATGCATGAGCTAAAGAGACCCTGATGTGTCTGCATGAGTAAAGAGATGGTTCAATGGGCAGGAAGCAATAATAGTTTTGGAAGATTAGGTGACTGCAGACCATTGAATGAACATGATGCGCTGAACACTAACAGCTGTCTTCATTGAGATTTGGTAAGTTTTTTAAGGCCCTGTGAGCGAGGTAATAGAATATATTGGCACTTACGCTTACAGAACACAAAATGTCATTTTATCTGTACTGCTTCATTGGTTGGACAGCTGGTTTGTGATGTAGAATAATGCCAACAGTACAGGTTCAATTCCTGCACCAGCTGAGGCCACCAGAGAGCTCTCACCTTCTCAACATCACCTCTGTCTGAGGCATGATGACTGTCAGGTTCAATTCACCATGAGTTGTCTCTCATGGTGAATATCCCTATAGTCCTATGAGATTATGGTGACTTGATGCTACTAGGTATTCCTGATAAGCTGGGTTGCAATCTGTATCCATTCTGATTGTACCTAATGGTGTGGTCTCCTATAGTAGTTGCTGGAAAAAGGTTATCCTCCTGTCCTTCTCTCTGTCCACTAACATTTCCATGTCTCTGTCCATGAAGTGGGAAGTGAGCTTTCCTTCCCTCTGGCCCACATATTCAATAATAACCGTTCAGCACCACAACATGAAGGGGAGTATCTGACATGATATGCAGCTGGGCCTGAAGCATGGTGCTAGAGGTATGAAAGCTGAAAGGTCTTGGCTGTGCATTTCTGCCTTTAGTTGTGCAAGTCCTGAGATAGGCACCCAAGAGCCTGGTTACATAATGAATTTAACATGATGAGTTTAAGAGCTCATTAAAAAGCAGGATTGAGTGAGAACGATTGCTCTGAGCCTGATAAACCAGCTTCTATGAATCACACTCAACAAAATGCTAACTGCAAATGGGAATATTCTCCAAATCTTTCTGAAACGCAACATTATAACCAACTGGTAAGAGTAAAGGAATGTTTTAAAGTATGTTGTTTTATTGGTTGAATTGTGACTATTTGCATCCACTAAAATGGGTTAAATGATGCCTTTTCAGTTTTACTTAGCCTTTCACAGTATAACAACAATGCAACGACAACGAGGGAGAATAATTCAAAACCACTGACTTGTAGTAAAATGCATTTCTTGTGATCAATGCACAAAAGAAAATAAAAAAAAGTTATGCTTTAGGGCAGCTATTTCATATTATGATACAATTGAGAACTCGTGTCATCATTTAATCTTGGTTTCTCCAATGACAATATGTTCATTTCTGGAAATCTGTTACCATAGCCCAGAGCGGCAAGCCCTCAAATCATTCACGCCGTTCATTTTTGAACTCTGTCCTGTACAGCAGTGCCCTTTTGGAGATAGATCACCCCAAATTACAGTTACTGACCTGGAATTTGTAGCAGTAATAATGACAAGGCTGTTACAGTTAGCGACTTAGAAGGTACAAATCGGACACTGATTCATGGCATTTATACATGCACTGCTAAATCCTGAAGTCTGGAAGCTGCTGCGTGAGATACCATACTTCTCCACAGGGTGTCCTGATGGAGGTTTTGCCAATGGAATCAACACAGACCCTGTGAAATTAGACAAACCCTGAAAACAGTAGCATTCCCCATGTAATCAACATAGATCTACTGCTTCTGAGGTAGGCTGCAAAAAAACAGGTTTTATACATGATTTTAAAAAAATGTCTTCCAACCTATTGATGTGAGCAAGTGCCACTGTAATTTCCTCTTCAGAAGTATGGCTGTATTTCATTGCATAAAAAGGGTCAAAGCCTTTAAAAAGCAATGATTGTGAAGTGGTTTACTGCTGCTGAGATGATGCATTTAATTACTTTGTATGGAGAAAGAATGTCAGACTAAAATTATGCAACCTGAACTTACTAATCATATACAACCAGAGCTTAAGTAGTAGTCAAATGCATTCTCACTTGTGAACCCAATAATGATGTTGCATCTGGGCTATTTAGGCCCAGAGCTCCTCAACATTGTTCTCTTTGGCCACCTGGAATCTTCCCCTACCAAACATTTTCAGCCAAACCAAAAGGGATGTAACCACTGTATGAAGTTACAACAATGAAGCCAGATGGAAAATGGTGTTAATGGAATACACAAGGATGAGCAATCGATGTTTATGTGTAATTATTTTATTTATAAATCAGGTTTGGAATGTTTATTTTGAATTAGCTTTTACAAGTCCAAATAGACTTTGTGATGGTCAATAACAAAGGACAGGTGACCAGGATGTGGATGTGCCACTGTTGGACAAGGTCAGAAGTCACACAGTCAGGTTTCTCCTAAATTTTATGCCAAGTGACCCATTATTCCTGTTTGTCAGTCTTATTTACACTGTAATCCAATATTCTGACTAAGAAATGCAACCCCAATTCCCAACCTTCTGACAGCCCATGCCTTGCCTTTCTTCTGGTCAGAAGTCCCACCCCCAGCTTATAGTCCAAAGGGTTTATCTGAAATCATCAGCTTTTGGAGCACTGCTCCTTCGTCAGGTGAAGTCAAGGAGCTCTGAAAGCTTATGGTTTTAAATAATCCTGTTGGACTATAACCTGGGGCTGTGACTTCTGACCAGAGGAAACGCAAGGCATAGGGCTGTCAGAAGGTTGGGAATTGAGGTTGAATTTCCTAGTATCTCAGTCAGAATATTGGATAACAGTGTAAATCAGACTGACAAACAAGAATATTGGGTCACTTGGCATAAAATCTAAGCTGCTAAAGCTTTAGAGAAACCTGACTGTGAGATAGAAAGCCACATGAATTATTTGATTAACTACAGATGAGATCAGGGAGGGAAGAGATGGAAGGTCACATGATAATGTGATCAAGGAAAGATGAGATTGGGGATTAAAATGGAAAGAGCTAACTTAAGACAAAACAACTGATCAAGTGAGCTTGTTGTAACTGTATAGATTTACTGCTTAAATGTTGTAGAACCCCTAATATAATGCATAACAGTATGACTTCCTTGTGACTTGTATATAATGAAGATAATTTTTTTGAATATGACATCCAATTTTTGAGTATTGGGTAAAATGAAAGCCTTCACCTTTACATATAGTGACAAGGGTATGCCATATTGCAAATGCAGCAGAGAGGATACTGGTGAAGGGACTTTATTTTACCAATGGTAGTTAGGAAGCACCTATCTTGTATTTGTTGGACTGGTGGTTCAAATGAGTATTAAAGAACCAACACTGGAGACCTGAGTGTTGAATGATGAAAACATACACAAGAGTAGGGATCACGAGTTGAGAGAACCAAACTGAGAAAGCTGCAACACAGGTGACAGCTGCCAGGAGAGATCAGAACCACTGCATGACAGCTAGGCCAGAATCATCAGGGCAGTAGATCTAAGCTGGTGCACAATAGAGGTCAGAATCACATCAGGTAGGGGCCCGAGCAAAAAATTGCCATAAGAGTAGTGGGAAGAAACTAGAGTTGATGACCAAGTGGAAACAGAGAAACGTGTCAGAAAATAATACCTTTAGCTGGGGGTGTGAAGCATTTCTAACTAAATTCCTAGCTGATGAGATAAAGATAGGAAAGAAAGGGCAATGATAACTATAATTAATTCGCACTTGAGACTCTGTGGATCATCCGCAAATATATCCAAAAGTAGAAACAACTTAGTAATGAGCCCAGAAACAAGCCCTAGGACAGAAACAAATTTCGGAAAACTAGGGGTATAAATTACATTGGAACCAACACAGCAGCTTAGAATGCTATTGGAAAAGGCAAGGGCTGGGTTTTCTGAGGAGCGGAAATTAACAATTATTGTACATAGGTGTTAACTAGGTTTTTAATTGACTACTTTCTCCTGTGAAACTATTTACTTAACTGTAGCAGAATCCTTTGAACTTAATAATTTAAATGGATACTTTCAGGCTTCCCATCAGAGGGGCATTGCCATCAGAACCTTCAATTTCCTCAGTCTGTTATGTCATGGATTCTACTTGGTTCTGATATATACATTGCAGAAATGACTATTGTGTATGTGTTTGTGGGCATGTGTGTGTCTAAATCTCTGCTGGGGTAATTTGATGAAAGTGTCCTTTTTGCAGTCTGTGTGTTTGCAAGCTGCTAACTAATTAATGTTCCTAAACAAAGTTATGCTGCTTTCCTTCCTTTCAAACATTTCTATAGCTTTTAGTCTGTATGTGACATAAACAGATTTTCTTTTATAAGCATGATATTTGTGGTTGATTTTGTGATTTTATGATTTAGATTAAAGTGGACACATATTACCTCAAAGGGAGGTTATATCCAACGTGAAAAAGTAAGTAGGAAACTTGCAAGGACAGCACCACCACCAAAGGAAGTTGCAGTCATTAAGCTAAAGTTCAAGAGAAGATCACTATTCTAGTTCAGCAGGGAAATGGATGGACAGGCTAACTGTGAATATTGAAGAATATAAATGGAGAACGAGATGAGACATGCACTGGCAGTTCAAGATGTTTAATGTACTGAACAAAGTAAAAATTAAAAGACTTTTGACATATTAACTATAAATGAGTCCAATGCACTGGAGGCAGCGGAAATTATAGGGCACTGATATGTATATCATAAAAGGTATTCAACAAACTGAATTCAGGATTCCTGAATGTAAACAGCCAACATTCTGGGTAATCAGTAAGACTTGCATTGGGTCTGGAGGAGTATATCAGTAAATTTGTTATGGATAAATATAAAATGACAGTTCAATGGGTTTGATGGAATGGAGGAAAGAAATAAAGGAGAAGAAAAAGGGCAATGAGAGAAGCATTCCAAAAGAAATGTATTCACTAAGTTCAGAGTTGCTTTTACCAGGCTTGCTCTGCATACTTCAGGTTTATGCTTCTGCACTAGCCAAATTACACTGAATGGATGTAACAGATAATTTATATGGCCAGCTGCCTGCTTGAAGAATGTGTGAAACACAAACTGACCTCATGAAAATGGGAAGTGCCACCACTAGGAAACAGGCTTGCAATTTGGGATTCATGTACCATTTACCATAAACGGAGAGACTCCTTATCAAGGCAAACATCCAGGCATTGTTAACAAAGTTATGATCAAATACACTTTATCAACCAGCACGACTTGTCCACACAAAGTTAAATGAAAATAAAGAGCACACCCCACTCTTTACATCACCTGGTCATTTTATTTGATTTTGAGCATCACTGTCTCTGTGTCTTAACATTTACTGTTTACATATGAAAAGCATTAGACTTTAAAATAAAATGAGAACATGGAGCTAGCTCATTAATATATCAACTAACTAATTAAATATTTTTCACTGTATAAATACAATGCTTCCAAACTTTAATAGTAAACATAACTTCCTCTCAAATCCTCCTGAACAAATGTTCAAAATGACTGAAAAGTTATAATTTTTACTAGCTCATAATTGTGTTTCCATATCTTCCACTGGCCGTGCAGCATAATGGAGCTATACTCATTACCACTGCTCTGCAATCACAGGTTGCAGAGATGGCCAGCTTGTTGCTTGAGATATCAATGCAACTGCACCTATGGCACAGCATCATGTGTTTATTTAAATTAACAATGAGGTTATAAATAGGGGGATGATGATTTAGTGGCATTATCACTTTAATAGTTATCCAGAGGCCAAGGCTAATGCTCAATTCCCACCATGGTCATACACACACCGGAAACTGTGCAAAGTCCACTTTTAACACTATTGAAATGTTACCACATAAGCAACACCTGTCCAGGAGAGTCAGCTTTTGGAAACTCTCCTACCATGTCACATTCAATCTTCAAACACAACATACTGCTTTGGTGTGACATTTTTTCCAGCTTCAAAACCTGCCACCATGTGGGCTGCAAATGAAATGGTCAGTTTACTGATAATTAGCACCAAATCAGAACAAGGAACATCGGACAGAACAGTACAGGAACACACCTTCAGCCCACCATATCTGTGCTGACCATAATGCCGTTCTAAATTAATCTCATCTGCTTGCACATGATCCATATCCCTCTATTCATTAAAAAAAAGAAAGAACTGTGGATGCTGTAAATCAGAAACAAAAACAGATGTTTCTGGAAAAGCTCAGCAGATCTAGCAACATCTGTGAAGAGAAATCAGAGTTAACGTTTTGGTCAGGTGACCCTTCCTCAGAACATTCCTGATGAAGGGTTTCTACCTGAAATGTCAATTCTCCTGTTCCTTGCATGCTGCCTGACCTGCTGTGCTTTCCCAGGAACACACTCTTGACTCTGATATCCAGCATCTGCAGTCCTCACTTTTTCCCTGATAACAATTGAAGTTGATCCCACCTGTCCTTATAGTTAATTCAGTCCAATCCAGGTAGCATCCTGGTAGACCACTTTTGCATCCGCTTCAAAGCTTGCACATCCTTCCTACAATGTAGCAACTAGAACTACACATAATACTCCAAATGTGGTTTACTTAAAGTTTTTTTTTATAGCTGCCACATGAGTTACCAATGTTTATATGCAATGCCCTTGCCAATGATGGGAAGCATGATGTAAGCCTTCTTTACCACCTTATCTAATTGTGTTGCCACTTTCAGGTATCCTAAGATCCCTTTGTCTGTCAATTCTCCTAAGGGTCCTGCCATTTACTGTATACTTTGCCCTTGCATTTGACCTTTGAAAATGCATAACCTCACACTGGTCTGGATTAAACTCCACTGGCCATTTCACCACCCATCTTTCCAACAGATTTATATCATGCTACATTCTTCGACAATCTTCCTCACTGTCCAGAATTCATTAGTTTTCATTTCCCATGAAAGCTTACTAATCAGATTATCCACATTTTCATCTACATCAATTTTATATATTACAAACAATAGAGGTCTAAAGGGTTTTCATTTTCATGTGTACTTAAGCTAGTTTGAGACCTCTTGTGGTACAGTGATACTGTCCATGCCTCTGAACCAGGAGACACAGGTTTAAATCCCATCCATTCCAATTCATAACACCTCTTAAGGGATTGACTAAAATTACCAAAAAGCCAGATTGCATCTGCTCATTCTTGTTCATATAGGTGCCTCACATTCAACATTCACCTCATTTACATAGGCTAGATTTGACCTTTTTGGAAAAGAAAGGTTTGAGTTACTTTAATGTGAAATTTTCATGAGCAAATGAGCAATGACAGGTTTACATTCGTGTTTCACTGGAACATAAAGAGCATGGTGTTTAGAAGTCAAGGGGCAAAATTTAATGCCTGGCAATTGGCAGACTGGCTGCACCCCCTCCTGACCTCTTTACCACCCCTACCCCCCCTCACCACCACCCCGACCAATTAATCCTCCAAGGAGATGAAGTCCCAACTCTTTGTGCTGACTGTCATTCTGATTAGTTAGCAGCTTGGTAATCCATAGACTCTCAGTTCCAAAACCAAGATGGAAGCAAGTGAGAGATGTCTCATGGCTGGGATGGAAGGAGGAAAAGAGAGGGAGGAGTGGGAGTCATATTGGAAAGGCTGGTGGTGGGTAAAGATTTTAGGGAAAAGAGCCCCAATGGGGGAAGCAACCTTCTCCCTTCCTATCCAATGAGGTTTGGTACCACCTGCCCACAATTGCTGACTGAACTCAAAATTATGGAGCTTTGACAAAGGGTCAGTTAGACTCAAAACGTCAGCTCTTTTCTCTCCTTACAGATGCTGCCAGACCTGCTGAGATTTTCCAGCATTTTCTCTTTTGGTTTCAAAATTATGGAAATTTGACTTTAAAATAAGTACTACTAATGTTGGAAGTCTGAAATAAATAAACAAAATGTGCATGAAGAACTCAGAAAGCTTGGCAGCATTTGTGGAAAGAGGTACGAAGTTAACATTTTGAGTCTGATATGACTCTTCTTTGGGACCTTAACTTTATAGTTACCACCAGACTGGCTGGATTTCTCTAGCACTTTCTGTTTTTACTTTAAAACATTGACTGATTGTCCCAGCCTCCCTAGGCATGTAATCTTCCTCTATAAAATTAAGAATGGGTTGAGGGCAAGCAGGAGGATGGCAGGAAGGCAATACTACCAATTTAATGTCCTTTCCACCTCCCCCTTCCTCCACAGTCTGTAAATCTACTGGTCAGCTGAGTTATAATACCTCTCCCAATGATTTCTGCAGTCAGTGGTTTTAAAATCTCAAGCTATCTTTCTTGTATAACAGGCTCAACTCAGAATCAATCTTTCCAAAGGTAAATTTGACAATCTTAAAGTGGGTCAATCTTATTGAAATTCACAAATGTTCATTATTCCAGTGGTTTTAGTTATTTACAAAAGTCTATAAGTGTTAAACAAAAAGGCTCATGACTATATTTCCTGGCATGTTGAATCATTGGGACTCAAATTTATTTCCAATGGTAGCTTAAAATGCTAGTATTGAATTAGCCATCAGCTATACATAATATTTGATATATCATTCCAATTACTACAATAAACCAAATATTAGGAAATGCATAAACCCTGCAATCAATGTAATACTGCCCACTTTGAACCACTGAGTGAGATAAATTTCCACTCAATTTATATTTATGTTGCACTAATCTAAGATTCAGCATTGCAGTAAATTCTTAAATAAGATTCCTACTGAAAATTAAATCACATTTATGAATGATTTGCCTATAATCAAACAACCGGTCAACTGTAGGATTTTGTTGTGATGAGCAGAAATTGTTGTGTTTCATCTTTCAAAGTAAAATAATACCTATCAAAACTCAGAGCAGTTAACCATTGTGAAATAATTGCTACTACTCGGCTGTAATATTTCACCACG
Source organism: Hemiscyllium ocellatum (assembly GCF_020745735.1). Classification (NCBI taxonomy): domain Eukaryota; kingdom Metazoa; phylum Chordata; class Chondrichthyes; order Orectolobiformes; family Hemiscylliidae; genus Hemiscyllium; species Hemiscyllium ocellatum. The sequence continues at coordinate 43,809,380 of NC_083407.1, read as the reverse complement.
TTAATTGGTGAAGGTGAAGGAGATTTGACAAACAATAAGTAATGCCAGCTGGAGTCATGTGAGCTATATCATGTTCTCTCATCTACATAAACAAAATGTCTTGTAAATATGAATCACAGCATCTCACCTGAAGAGTGAACATGGCAATATGATGGAATTCTCCACGACCACCTTGTTTTACAGGTACTGTCATAAAAAAATTGCTGCCATCCTTGGAGAATACTGGTTCCTCATTCTAAAAAAAAATACAAAAATGTCACAATATTATTAAAAAACATTTAAAATTAAAATATTAAAAGCAAGATGCAGGAAATTCAATTAATATTCTATTTTAATATCACACAGTTTGCAAAACACTATTCTGGAGCTATCATCTCTTTTGCTTTTAGCTTGCACAGATTGGGCTAATGCATTCCACAAATTCGATTTCCCAAGAAAGTGCCTAGAAGTTATGAAGTTTATTTCATGGAATCACACAACATAAAAGAAGGTCATTTAGAAACAGCATGTTCTTGGTAGGGTGAAGGCTAAGGCTGGTAGGTGGAGGGAATGATGGATGATTTGAGAAATTGAGGTTTTGATTAAGAATAAGAAAGAAGCATTTGTCAGGTAAAGACAGCACAGATTGCATGAATCCCTCAAAGAGTATAAAGGCAGTCAGAGTACACTTAAGAGGGAAAGCAGGAGGGCAAAAAGGGACATGAGATAGCTTTGGCAAATAGGGTTAAAGAGAATCCGAAGAGATTCTACAAATGCATTAAGGACAAAAGGGTAACGAGCGAAAGAATAGGGGCCCTTAAAGGTCAGCAAGACAGCCTATGTGTGGAACCACAAGGAATGGGGGAGATACTAAACAAGTATTTTGCATCAGTGTTTACTGTGGAGAAATATATGGAAGATAGAGAATGTAGGGAAATAAATAGCGACAACTTGAAAAATGTCCATATTACAGAAGAGGTATGCTGGAGATCTTAAAATGCATAAACATGGATAAATCCCAGCTGATCAGGTGTATCCTCGAACTCTGTGAAGCGAGGGAAGTGATTGCAGGGCCCCTTGCTGAGATACTTGTATCATTGACAGCCACAGGTGAGGTGCTGGAAGAGTGGAGGTTGGCTAACTTGGTTCCACTACTTAAGAAAGAGCCAGAGAACCATAGACCAGGAGCCTGATATCGGTGATGGGCAAGTTGTCGGAGGAAATCCTGAGGGACAGGATTTACATGTATTTGGAAAGGCAAGGACTGATTAGGGAAAATTAACACGGCTTTGTGCATGGGAAATTATGTCTCACTAACTTAATTGACGTTTTTGAAGTAGTAATGAAGAGGATTGATGAGGGCAGAATAATGGCTGCGATATATATGGACTTCAGTAAGGCATTCAGCAAAGTTCCTCATGGTAGGCTAGTTAGCAAGGTTAGATTACATCGAATGTAGGCAGAATTAACCATTTGGATAAAACCTGCTTGAAGGTAGAAGACAGAGGCTGATGGTGGAGGGTTGCTTTCCAGACTGGAGGCCTGTGTCACAAGGATCGGTGCTAGGTCCACTGCTTTTTGTCATTTATATAAATGAGATGGATGTGAACATTGGGGTTATGGTCAATAAGTTTGCAGATGACACCAAAGTTTGAGGTGTAGTGGACAGTGAGGAAGGTTACCTCAGAGTACAAAGGGATCTTGATCAGATGGACCAATGGACAGAGGAGCAGCAGATGGGGTTTAACTTAGATAAATGTGAGGTGTTATAGTTTGGAAAGGCAAATCAGGGCATGACTTATACACTTAAAGGTAAGGGCCTGGGGAGTTTTGCTGAACAAAGAAACCTTGGAGTGCAGGTTTATAGTTCCTTGGAAGTGGAGTTGCAAGTTGATAGAATATTGAAGGAGTTTTTTATGCTTGCCTTTATTGGCTAGTGCAGTGAGTATAGGAATTGGGGGTCGAAGAGTGTGGTGCTGAAAAAGCACAGCCAGTTAGACAACCATCCGAGGAGCAGGAGAATCGACGTTTTGGGCATAAGTCCTTCATTAGGAATGATGAAGGGCTTATGTCCGAAACATCAATCCTCCTGCTCTTCGGATGCTGCCTGACTGGCTGTGCTTTTCTGGTACCACACCCTTCTACTCTGATCTCCAGCATCTGCAGACCTCACTTTCTCACAGTAGTTGGGAGGTCATGTTATGGCTGTACAGGACAATGGTTAGACCACTGTTGGCATACTGTGTGCAATTCTGATCTCCCTGCTACAGGAAGAATGTTGTGAAACTTGAAAGGGTTCAGAAAAGATTTACAAGGATATTGCCAGGATTGTAGGGCTTGAGCTATAAGGAAGAGGCTGAATAGACTGCAGCTATTTTTCCTGGAGCATCAGAGGTTGAGGGGTGACCTTATAGAGGTTTATAAAATCATGATTCCCCTCTGGTGGAGGAGTCCAAAATTAGAGGGCATAGATTTAAGGTGATGGGGAAAGATTTTTAAAATGATTTAAAGGGCAACTTTTTTGTGCAGAGGGTGGAGCGTGTATGGAATGAGCTGTCAGAGGTAGGGGTAGAGGCTGGTACAATTACAGAATTTAAAAGGCATCTGGATGAGTACATGAATAGGAAGGGTTTAGAGGGATATTGGCCAAATGCTGGCAAATGGGTCTAGGCTTATTTAGGATATCAGGTTGGCACAAATGAGATGAATCGAAGGGTCTGTTTCCATGCTGAAAATCTTGTTGACTCTATGGTTCACTGTGTTCTTTTTAAAGGACTAGTCAATTAGTCCCACACTCCTGCTCTGTCTCAAAACCCTGCAATATTTTCCTTTCCACAAAAATTGCTATTGTGGTTGTTTTACTACCTTTTCAGGAAATGCATTTTAGTCTAAATCAGCTCTCTACAAAATAAAAACAAACACTCATTCTTTCCTTGATTTAATGCCAAATCTTTGTTCCCTGGTTACCAACTTTCCTGTCAGTCTTTCTATTCACTCATCGTAATTCTGAGCAGTACTATTAAATCTCCCATCAAACTTTTCTTCTTTAAGAAGATGAATAATAGCTTCTGCAATCTGGTTTGATACTGATGCCCCTCATTTCTGGCAGCATTCTAGTAAATCTCCTTTGCTTTGTTTCCAAGTTTGTCCTGATGTGCACTGCCAGAATTGGACATGTGATAGTTAATAAAGCACAGGACTCTCATATGTTTTTAATGGCCTTATCAATTTGAGTGCAACTTCAAAGATTTTGTATCTGTGCATCAGCAGGAAGCTCCTTTCTTGTACATGTACCTCCTTTAAAAATGGACCACTTAGTTTATATTGCCTTTCTTCATATTTCCTTGAAAACGATAATAATTTACACTTCTTTACAATAAATTCAAACTGCCACATTTCTGCCTGTGTCCTGTTGGAGCCTTCTCCTATCCAGTTGACTGCATATTTGAATAACCTCTTCCTCTTTCAGTATACTTCAAGAATCAATTGCACACATGTACTGAATTCACAGGTTGACCAACACAGGTTAAACATAAAACACTTCCTTAATGATGCCCAACCCCCCCACCAAAGCAAAAACGCAAAGTCAAAGCATAATTCAATACCAAAATACAACTTGAAAGAAAATTGGAACCTGTTTTATGGAAGATTTTATGGAAGCATTACAACTTTAGATTTTTATTAAGTCTTATTAAAAGTTATTATCAGCAATATCATTTCATTTTTCCAGGATCTTTCTCAAGTATCTTATAGACATTATCACTGAAGTAAAGATAATCTGAATATGTTCCAATCATCCAGTACCTCAAATAGCCCTGCCAGATGATACAACAATTTTCTTGTGCTCCTTTTAATTCAGTGAGCTACATTTGGACCCAAAGTCTAAGTTAGGGAACCGAAAAGTGCACTTTGGGCAACTGGTTTACTGTGTTTCTGTGTTTCCAACGGATAGAGAGACAGACAGTAAAATGATTTCTTCATCCAGTTGTAAGTTTAAACCACGTCTCAATGATTCTGAGGTCCCTTTTGTCTACTATCAAGAGGCAAGGTGTGCAGATGGACATGTGGAGTACAGTTGAATAGTTCATAGAATGTGTTAACATCTGGATGATAGGGAATGGAGCAGCTGCTGAGAATAACAAATATCTTCTAAAGCTCTTGTAAGATCTTTCTCTTTCCGTTGTGAACCTGATCACTTTGAATCCAACATGAAACATTAAAACAGAAAACTTTCAGGCCATGGGTGGAAATGGCTTGTGTGAACATGGTGAAAAAGTTTGAGTGCAGAAGGGAAATGCTCAGTCATTTTATGCCTGGGATAAAGGTTCATAAAATCCACAACAAATGCCTGTAGAGATCTCTTGACAAACGAAGATTTCATGCTGGTGTGAAGGTACTTGTCTATTTAGCCAATGTACATCCCTCACAACTTAGGCAGTAGTCATCAATATCAGCAGTCTTCCTGGACAGTAATATTGCTCACAGGTCAGCACAGTCACCTTTTCCATTGTTTGAATTTCTGCTTGATCATGAAATGTTACCAACACTTAATACTTCAGGCTGTTGGGAAGCATGAATTGCTTCACACCTCTCTCAACATCATGAAATAGATGATAGTGTGTTCCATTCTCTTTCCTGATCCTCTTCAAGCATCTCAATAGTTTCATACCTGTTTGGATGCCTTCTTTAGCTGGTTTGGAGTTGGTGAATGTTGGGCCTTTCAGTAGTTGTACAGTCTACTGATACCCATGTCAAATAGTGAAGCTGTCTGATGTACTCTTTCAAGATCAAAGGGAAAGTCTTACCTGGCTCTACCTGCCTATGTGATTAGGATCTCATTCAAAGGTGCTTTGGTCTTATTTTGCTGAATCTTGGTGTGATTTTCATAGGATTCAGGGTCAGAATGCTAAATTTGACTTTGGAACAGAGGTACAGCATCAGTCACAGCCTCCTCTAACTGGGCAGGGGTGGATTTCCTCTTGCAGTCAGTTTTCAAAATAAAGATATCAGCATTTGTATTAAATCTTCCTGACCTGTACCTGACCTGGAACTGAAACTGAGTAAGCCCATTGGGTCCCTGTATCTCCAAACCTTGCGCATGATTGAAGGTGGCTGATTGTCTGTAAACACTTCAAACTCTGCACTGACCAGAATGTCTCTGCAATTTTGGGAAATGGCCCAAATCAAAGATAAAAGTTGAAGTTTCATACTAGAGCAATTCTGTATGTTCCTCAAAAGTGGTTTATGACAATAACTAACATAAGTATTAATCATTCATTTCAGCCTTTGAACCTGTGACAACACCATTCCCAAGCCAAGGAAACAACATTGGTTTCCAGTCTGAAAGGGAGATGGAAATCTGGGTCATGAAGGATAGGTGGTCAGATAAGTTTCAGCTTGTGGGTATTATGACCAAACCAGGTTCCCTAGGTTGTAATTCCATTATCAAGCTGGATGAGGAAGAAAGAACCAGCTTCCTTCCTTATTCATCTGCCCTCTCGGTTGTGGCAACAATTAATTTTTCTTCCAGACAAATTAATTCATGTATTAAAAGAACCAATTTAACCAGGTTCTCATAAATTAAAAGCAGTGAGTTTGCCTGATAAAGGTACCTGCCAATAACCACGCAGTAAGTCCCAATTCTTAGGTATTTGCTAATTCTAAAAGTATGGCCTTCTTCTGTCTTTCTAAACTTTCTTGGCAGATTTGGGAATCATCTTCAAAGCCCAAGACCTAGAGCAATCCTCAGAGCCATTTCTCTCATTTTTAATTTAACCAACCACAAGTAACCAATATTAAACAAATTGTCTCACCCACGTTTTATGTAAAGATCTAGGACACTAATTGGCAAATGTTAAAATCTGCTAGGATCTTCGTAGATTGGGTTGGGATATCTGGTCGGTATGGACAAGTTGGACTGAAGGGTCTGGTTCTATGCTACACATCTCTATGTCTCTATGACTGATGTTATGTCCCAAAAACATCACCTCTTCCTTCACAAATTCTGTTTTCTTTAAGTTTATTACCAGTTTTGCTTCTCATAATTGCTCAAAGAGTTCTGCCAACTGTACCATGTGATCTTTCCATGATTCGTTAAAGATCGCTACATCATCCAGATAAATAGCACAGTTTGTTAACCCAGCCACAATCTGTACTTGAGCCTTTGGAATGTGGCCAGTGTGTTCTTTATTCTAAATGGCATCACTTTGAATTGATATAGCCCATTTGGGGTTATAAACACAGAAACTTATTTTGCTTTCTCTGATAAAGGTCCCTGCAATAACCACGCAGTATGTCCAACTTTGGGATGTAACTGGCTTGTCCAACTTTTTCTGTACAGTCCTCCAATCTTGGTATTGGGTAGGAGTCCAATTTTGTCATGACACTGACCTTCAGATAGTCCACGCAAAATTGTTGAGTCCTGTCAGATTTGGGAACTAACACAATTGGCAAACTCACTCACTCTGACTTGGTTCGATGATATCTTCGTTAAGCATCACATCCATTTCCTTCTGGATCTGTGTGGCTTTGTTTTATTGGAACAGCATTTCCTACTTCCAACTCTTGCACAATATTATTAGCTCTCCCCATCTTATTCCTGCAAATGTTCTCATACTGCTGTAACAAATCTTTCAACTGGTTTGCTCCTGAGACAGATAATTCACTAACCTAACCCACTTTCAAGGATTTCCTCATTGTTTAACATATTTTGTGGTACATCAAACTCCACGACATCTGGATTTGATTCTTCACTTTGCGGGGCAATAGCTTACACCTGTTGCTTCAGTTCCCTCTCTCTATTATAACAAGATTTCAACATACTCACATGATATACCTGATATTATTATTCTAATAATATGGCCTTCTTCTGTCTTTCTAAACTTTCTTGGCAAATTTGGGAATCATTTTCAAACCCTAGAACCTTTTCAACAATCTTAAGAGCCATTTCTCTCACTTTTAATTGAACCAACCACATGTAACCAATATTAAACAAATTGTCTCACCTACCTTATATTTAAAGATCTAGGAGACTAATCAGCAAATGTTTAAATCTTCTAGGATCTTTTGTACCCTAGATCTGTTTAATTCTGTCCAACTCTCAGACTGGATCTGTCTAAACCTGTCTAAATCATGGACCCGAGCCCCGACGCTATTACGACATGTCAATGGCCTTCTGTTAATTGAAACAAATACCCAGAAAATCTCACCTGGTCTCATAATCTGTTAAAATATAAGTGACAGAAAACTCCCAAATTCCACTATTTAAAGAAAATGATATCAGTTTATTCCTTAAATTTAAAAGTGAACATTATACAACAACTATTCACAACTCTAAGCTCCCCTTTCTCTTAACTGCCTATTATCTGCCTCCAACTCTATAACAATATACTGTTCCGATGAACACAATTATTAAAATTGCATCAACTTAATTTCAATACAATAGTGGCTGTTGTCTCTGGTGTTTTTCCCCCTATTGGCTTAAGATCTCCCTGGGTCATCTTCTGCCTTTTAATGTAAAGATGTTTCATATGAAAAGGCACCCTTGATATTGGGAGTTAATTTGAATGACAGTCTTTGTCAATGGCAGTTACTCTCTTGATGGCAGTTATTCTGATTTTCGAAATGCCTGTTTACTTTAAACCATAAAAAAATCAGATCGTCTGGTTGGTTCGATGTTGGGAAAAACAATAAATTCAAACTTGATTGGGTTTTAGCATCCTGGGGATTTTTGTTAATACTGCAAAAACATCAGATTGTCTCATTGGTTCGTGTTGGGAAAACAATAAATTTAAACACGATTGGGTTTTAGCATCCTGGGGCATACTTTAAATTTAAATTGTTGTCAACACAGCAACCAACTCAGGTATCTATTTCACAGTCAAATGTTACATATTTTCAAATTTCCAGGACGCACTAAGACAGCTAGTTATTCATATGACAGATGCTTGTAAGCTCTCAGTACAAAAGAGCATTCATTCTCTCTTAAAGGTACAATGCCTGCCTTTAACTTCATAACAATTTAATAGTTATTATAGGTGAGAAGAAAGAATAATGCAACATATATTCTAACAGATTAGCAATCAGAAAGGAGTGCAAAAAACACATCAAAAGCTCTACAGGTCAGTCTCTGGATTGTTCATGAGGACAGAACAGTTGAATATTGTGGCCATTTCACTGGATGTAACTGATAGAATTAATATTGGTCATTGAACATGTTATTTTTGAGACTCTTGGCTTTTCAGATTGATTGAAATTCTTATATACTGGTTCTGTACAACATTTGAAAGCAATCATTACTCAGAATGACGTAAGCCATTTTTCTTTCTTTACCTGAACTACAAGGATATTTCATGGTTTCTCTTAAGACAGAGACTTCACAACACACTTGTTCACACATGAGGATGTCAAGCTATTGACATGCACAGAATAGCTTTGAAGTTCACTCTTAACCCCTGTCCCTACATACTCTTGAAGGAGGAAATGCAATATGTCTCTTGCCCAGACTGCTATGACTTTTTTAAAACTATCATGTTCACAGTCTGAGAAACTGACAGATGACTATATTTCAGTTTGCAGTGTATTTTTCCCTTTGAACTGCACTACTTTGAAGTTTTCTTAATACCTTATCAGGTGTGACACTCTCTATCTTTCTTGACAGCCAGTGTATTTACATCCATAGCCATTTGTCTGGTCGAACAGATGTAGTCCTCTTTAAATAACAGCTATGGGAATTTAAAGTTTAATGTCATGACAGGAGAGCAAAAAGTATATTCATTCAGCAGAGTTCTACTCCCTGTGATACTTCCATGAAGTTTCTTCCCGTCTCCTTCAGCAAGCTATGATCTTATCAGCAAATCATGGAGTGGGTGACCAACTATGCATAACCATGTAGTAATGTTCCGCAGTATCCAATGTGGTTTCCTCTGTGCATTGTTCACATTTCCCAACTGTCTGGATTAGTACATTTCTTGACAACAATGTCCAAGGTACCATACTTTAGTCCAGTGAAGTTAGCATTTCTCTGGTGTGACTTTCAAGTTAAACTTGCAATGCAGGCTAATATGGTGTTCAATCTTTGAAGGGTCTCCTCCCATTTGACTTAAAACAGTAACTGACATGAACATTAACCATCCTTTTTTTGCCCTTGACCGTATGACAGCACCATTCCTAAAATAGCAAGGGTATCATCGAACCCAAAATGATACTCTCGTGTATTCAGTAAATCCTCTAGTCCACATTCAGAATGTTATCCGTGACAATACTATGGTTTTAAGAAGTATATTTTGTCCTTTTTGTTTGAAGAAAAGTTTAGATAGGGGTACGAAGTGTCTGCTCTAAGTCAATAAAGTAAACAGCTCGTGAGGATATGGGATTTTTTTTAATAGTTGGAACAGTAGAAACAGAGAAATGGGTGGGGTCAAGTTCCCAGAGAACCAAGATTAGCTTTCAACAATTGCTGAGATCTTAAAGTTGCACTTGGTAGTTCTTAATTTGCTCTCTGTTACACCTAAAAGCTGGGGCTCTCTTCCTGCTGTGAGAAGAGCATTTGAGACAATCTAATTTTCTGATTTTGCCTTTGCCAAGGGTGTGTTTATGGGATGTTGCTATATTGGAACAGTTAATTAGTAGAAATATAATTTTGTTTAGCATTTTGAGAGAGTTACAGTTAAGTCAATTCTTTTCTTTTCATTATGTCTGTGATTTAAACGTAGTATAAAAATAGAGCATGTTTTGCTTAAAGTTGAGTAGTTTGACCTGTTCAATTACATCTGGAATGCAACTCCTTACATTTATCTTTAAAATAAGAAAACATTAGGGTCTAAGCTATCTTCTGAATATATTTTGAGGGGGTTGGGTTTGGTCCATAACATATGTTTGAATGCTTTGTTCAATGATGGGTAGCTGCTTAGAAGTGAATAAGTCAAGACTACAGAAATAATCTGAAAACTTCTAACACTTGCTAAATCCTAGATAGAGAGTAAGAAATAACCAATAGATTTTATGTACATGAATTGTTTCAGTGCAAAAACAATAATTCGATTAAATACTTTCCAGATGAAGCATTAAAATCCATTCTTATGAGTCTTTGCATTGAGTGCTGTTAATTGACATAGATCTTCAGTTTTCCATCTTTCCTTCTTACAAGGGCTATCAGGGAGGTGTATGGACTTGGTGAGCAACAGATGACACCTCCTCCAAAGATTTTTGCAGAAGTTATTTTTACTGGATGGTTATCTTTTGTCATAAGTCTATTTTACTGTTTTTTTCACTAGTAAGCTTCCTCGATGCTGACTAGATGTTCCGGGCCCTCATTGCCTCTGCTAAGCATTTCAACAACTTCCTTTCCTTAATTGACTTGAAGGAGGGGTCTGGGAGGATGATGGGATTGCACAACTTTCACAGCTTCAAGGGCCAGGTCCTCTTCTTTGGCTTGATTGTACTCAGAAAGCTTCTACTGTAGCCGTATCATATTATTGGTACCCAGAAACTTGTCTCAAAGATCCACCATGAATTTCTTTGAATATCCATACCATTTCCCAATATTTCTGGATGGTTTTCATACATAGTTTTCCATCACAAATGCTGTATACTTCCTTGTGCTCAGGTCCCGAGATGCTATAATCTCAAAACCATTCTTCAAGTGCTGGTCTTCTGACTCTGTCCGGTTTCCAACTCTTTGGCCAATGGATTATCTGACCAGACATACCTCTTTCTGCCTTCATAGTGTCAAGAGATCATACAATGGGGACCTTTGCATATTTTTGTCTCTTCTTCTCTTCATGTGGGCTTTACCTGTCAGACAAAACTCTCTTCCTTCTGAGAGGATCACTCATCTGCTTAAGTTCCTCTGCTTGGTGCCCTCCTTTCACAGTTGCTATTGAAGACAAGGTTACAACAAAGTCATAAAGTCATTCACTGTGCAGAAGAAAACCAGTTGGCCCATCGAGTCCATATTGACTTTCCACAGATTCATCTGATTAGTCAAATTCTTCCATTCTGTTCCCATAATCTTGCAAGCTTAATTCCTTCAATTCTCCACCCAATTTTCTTTTCAAACCATTCTTTCAAATCAATCATCCACAATGTTCAGAGGCAGCAAACCTTCATTCTAAAGAAACATGGGATTCGTCAGGAACAATGACACATCTTTCAAATAGGCATTTTAGTCTTCTGGGCTCACTATCAAGTTTACATTTTCAGGTCATTGTTCAAAATTTTTTTGGACAATCATGCTGTTCATAGTTCAGAGCAGCGAGAGGTGGGAGCTGGGAGGAGGTGATGTTGGTGGGAGGTGATTGTCGGGAAGGTCGGTGAGTATATTTAAACTTCTTACCTTCAGGCCAGCAAGGGAGGAGTGAGCAAAGGACTTCTGGGAAGGGTAAGTTTACATTTGCGTGGTTGCGTGAGGTGACGAATAGGAAGAGAAAGGAGTTGAATACGTGGCTATAGGGATGGTGCAGGATGGAGTGTTTCAGGTTTTTGGATAATTGGAGCTCTTTCTGGGGTAGGTGGGACCTCTACAAGTAGGATGGTCTTCATCTAAACCAGAGGGGTACCAATATCCTGGGTGGGAAATTTGCTAAAGCTATTAAGGTGGATTTAAACTAATACAGCAGGGGGATGGGAACCAAAATTGTAGGACAGGTACAGAAGAGGATGAGAGTAGGGAGTTCCAAAATCAAGTATCTGACCCTGGCAAGTGAGAACCTGGTTTGAAGTATTTCAACACGAGGGCGCATCCGAAATAAAGTGGGTGAACTGGCAGGGGGGTTGTTACCTGGGACTTCGATGTTGTGGCCATTACGGAGACATGGATAGAGCAGGGACAGGAATGGCTGTTGCAGGTTCCGGGATTCAGATGTTTCAGTAAGAACAGAGAAGATGGTAAAAGAGGGCGAGGTGTGGAATTGTTGATCAGGGACAATATTACAGTTGTAGAAAGGATGTTTGGGGACTTGTTAACTGAGGTAGTATGGGCTGAAGTTAGAAACAGGAAAGAAGAAGTCACCATGCTGGGAGATTTCTACAGGCCTCCGAGTAGTCCCAGAGATGTCGAGGAAAGGATAGCAAAGATGATTCTCGATAGGAGTGAGAGAGGCAGGGTAGTTGTCATGGGGGACTTCAACTATCCAAATATTGACTGGGATCACTACAGTACAAGTACTATAGATGGGTCAGTTTTTGTCCAATGTGTGCAGGAAGGCTTCCTGACACAGTATGTAGACAGGCCTACAAGGGGCGAAGCTACTTTAGATTTAGTACTGGGTAACAAGCCTGGCCAAGTGTTAGATTTGGAAGTAGGCGAGCACTTTAGAGACAGCGATCACAATTCTGTCAGGTTTACTTTAGTGACGGAAAGGGATAGGTGTACTCCACTGAGCAAGAGTTACAGCTGGGGGAAGGGAAATTATGATGCAATTAGGAAAGATTTAGGAAGCATAGAATGGGGAAGGAAACTGCAGGGGATGAACACATTAAAGACGTGGAGCTTATTCAAGGAAAAGCTCCTGTGTGTCCTAGTAGAGTATGTACCTGTCAGGCAGGGAGAAAGATATAGAACGCGTGAGCCTTTGTTTACTAAGGAAATGGAATCCCTGGTCAAGAAGAAGAGGAAGGCTTACGTTAGGACAAAATGTGAAAGCTCAGTTAGGGCGCTTGAGGGTTACAAGGAAATTAGGAAAGAGAGCTCAGGAGAGCCAGGAGGAGACATGAGAAGTTGTTGGCGGATAGAATCAGGGTTAACTCTAAGGCTTTCCATAATTATGTCAGGAATAAAAGAATGACAAGAGTTAAATTAGGGCTAATTAAGGATAATAGTGGGAAGTTGTGCGTGGAGTCAGACGAGATAGGGGAAGCACTAAATAAATATTTTTCGACAGTGTTCACTATAGAAAATGAAAATGTTGGTGAGGAAGATACAGAGATACTTGCATCTAGACTAGAAGAGATTGAGGTTCTCAAGGAAGAGGTATTAGAAATACTGCAGAGTGTGAAAATTCCCTGGGTCGGATGGGATCTATCCTAGGATCCTCTGGGAAACAAGGGAAGAGATTGCTGAGCCTTTGGCATTGATCTTCAAATCATCATTGTCTACAGGAATAGTGCCTAAGGACTGGAGGATAGCAAATGTAGTTCCCTTGTTCAAAAAGGGTAGTAGAGACAACCCTGGGAATTATAGACCAGTGAGTCTCACTTCAGTTGTTGGTAAAGTGTTGAAAAAGGTTATAAGAGATAGGATTTACAACCATCGGGAAAAGAATAATCTGATCAGGGACAATCAGCACGATTTTGTGAAGGGTAGGTCATGCCTAACGAATCTTATTGAGTTTTTTGACAAATTGACCAAACAGGTAGATGAGAGTAAACTGGTTAATGTGGTGTATATGGATTTCAGCAAGGCATTCGATAAGGTTCCCCACAGTAGGTTATTATACAAAATGCGGAGGAATGGGTTTGTGGGAAACATAGCAGTTTGGATCAATAATTGGCTGGCTGAAAGAAAACAGAGGGTTGTAGCTGATGGAACATGTTCATCTTGGTGTCCAGTTACTAGTGGCATACCGCAATAGTCGGTGTTGGGTCCACTGCTGTTCGTCATTTTTATAAATGACCTAGATGAGGGCTTAGAAGGAATGTCTTACGAGGAAAGGCTGAGGGCCTGGAGGCTGTTCTCGTTAGAGAGAATAAGATTGAGAGGTGACTTAATAGAGACATACAAGATAATCAGAAGGTTAGATAGGGTGGACAGGGAGAGCCTTTTTCCAAGTATGGGGACAGTTAACACGAGGGGACACAACTTTAAAGTGAGGGAGATAGGTATAAGCCAGATGTCAGAGGTAGTTTCTTTGCTCAGAGAGTAGTAAGGGTATGGAATGCTTTGCCTGCAATGGTAGTAGATTTGCCAAGTTTAAGAGTATTTAAGTCATCATTGGACAGGCATATGGAAGTACATGGAATAGTGTAGGTAGGATGGGCTTCAGATTAGTATGATGGCGGGGCAACATCGAGGGCCGAAGGGCCTGTACTGCGCTGTCATCTTCTATGTTAACTATTGCCATAGTTCTGCAATGCTTTCTCCACACATCTTCATTTCTTTATTTCACTCGTTACCTATCACTTAACCTTGCACAATCATTTCTTTAATCATCAATTCCCTGCTACATTGCCACCATCATTGATTTTCCCTGTTTTTAAATCTCTTCTCTCTATCTGTCCCTTTCTTTTACCTATTTTTGCTTAACATCTGTTAAATCTTAATTTTTTCCAGTTCTGTTGCATGACCACAAATCTGAAATGGTTAGTTAGTTTCTTTCTCCACAGGTGCTGACATCTTCTTGCATTTTCAGCTTCAGTTTCAGATTTCCAGCATTCACAATGTTTTGCTTTCTTTTTATGGCCCTGGTATGTTTTAGAAAATACATAGACAAACACAAAATAAAGAAATAAAATCTATTGGTGAATTAGAAGTTATGTACAAGTTGTTTAAGTGCAAAAATTAAAATCCTACTAAATAATTTCCAGATGAAGCATTGTTTCTTTTTGGAAAATAGATCAATTAACTTGTTGTAAAGTGTTAAATGGAATGTTCCTTTGTGTAACATCACATTTTGCTCAACTCCCTGCATAATGCCAGATATATGATGTCACTGTGTTATGTTAGACATTAGAATAATTTTATTTATGTTTATATTATTGACACTCTGCTTGAGAATTATGTGTGGAGAATACTGTTTTTATAAAGATGGCAAAATATTAACTATTTGATTTACTCCTCAGGATTCAAACATATACATCTTACAGATGTGGCTGCTCATTTCCAATTCTTATTTGGTCCTACACAAGAGATCTACAAATGTTTGATCTTTGTATAATATCCAAGATGTGGAAACAGTTCAAAAACTTGTGGCTTTCCCCATACCTGGACGTAGACAGAAAGAAACTTCAGAATATTTCATGGACTTTAAAAATGAATAAAATCAGAAGTTTGAAAGAGATAAACTACAAACTAGGTTAATTGAAGACAAAGGAGAAAGTGAGGACTGCAGATGCCGGCGATCAGAGCTGAAAGTGTGTTGCTGGAAAAGCGCAGGTCAGGCAGCATCCGAGGAGCAGGAGAATCGACGTTTCGGTCATGAGCCCTTCTTCATGCCCGAAACGTCGATTCACCTGCTCCTCGGATGCTGCCTGACCTGCTGCGCTTTTCCAGCAACACATTTTCAGACGTAATTGAAGACAAAGACATGGGTCTTTTATCGCTAGATGGAATTGAGCCATCCAATTCAGATGTTGCTCAACTTTATGTTCCATCATGTGCAAAAAGACACCCAATTGGATCAACCAGACAGGCAGCTGATCTACTGTTGTGTTTTTACATCCAACAATTAAATGGTCAAATAGTCAAATTTTAGACAGACTGCAAGTTGTTGAGACCCAGACCACTTAGATAAATTCTCATCTGACCGACAGAGAAAATAGTGTTAAAAAAAGTAAATTGTACTTGTTGTGTATGTACATGTAACAGTTTATGTCATGTGGTCAACTGTTTCCTCACTTGCAACTGTGTAAGCTCGTGGGCATGATTCATTCAGCATAGGGATACTGATGTGTGTGTCCAGTGTGACTTTGGTGCAAACCTGTCAACTTCTGCCATCACAGTTAGAACATAGAACATAGAACATTACAGCGCAGTACAGGCTCTTTGGCTCTTGATGTTTCTTGGACCTGTGAAACTAATCTGACGTCCATCTAACCAACACTATTCTATTATCATTCATATGTTTATTCAATGATTATTTTAATGCCCTTAAAGTTGTTGAATCTACTACTGTTGCAGGCACGGCGTCCAATGCCCTTACTATTCGCTGATTAAAGAAACAACTTCTGACATCTGTCCTATACCTATCAGCCCTTAATTAAAGCTATGTCCCGTCATGCTAGCCATCACCATTTGAGGAAAAAGGTTCTCACTGTCCACCCTATATAATCCTCTGATCACCTTATATATCTCCATTAGTTTACCTCTCAACTTTCTTCTCTTTAATGAAAACAGTCTCAAGCCCCTCAGTCTTTCCTCATAAGAACTTCCCTCCACACCAGGCAGCATCATGGTAAATCTCCTCTGCATCCTTTCCTATGTTACCACATCCTTCCTACAATGCAGCGAACAGAACTGTGTATAATACTCCAAGTGCGGCCGCACCAGAGTTTGTACAGCTGCAACATGATCTCATGGCTCCGAAAAGCAATCCCTCTATTAATAAAGGCGAACACATCGTATGCCTTCTGAACAACCCTATCAACCTGGGTGGTAACTTTCAGGAATTTATGTCTACTCATCCATACTACCAAGAATTTTACCATTAGCCCAATACTCTGTATTCCTGTTACTCCTTCCAAAGTGAATCACCTCATCATTTACATAAATGATTTGGATGCAGGCATAACAGGTACAGTTAGTAAGTTTGCAGATGACACCAAAATTGGAGGTGTAGTTGACAGTGAAGAAGGTTACCTCAGATTACAACAGGATCTTAATCAGATAGGCCAAGGACCAAGAAGTGGCAGATGGAGTTCAATTCAGATAAGTGCAAGGTGCTGCATTTTGGGAAAGCAAATCTTTGCAGGACTTATACACTTAATGGTAAGGTCCTCGAGAGTGTTGCTGAACAAGGAGACCTTAGAGTGCAGGTTCATAGCTCCTCGAAAGTGGAGTTACAGGTAGATAGGATAGTGAAGGTGTTTGGTATGCTTTCTTTTACTGGTCAGAGCATTGAGTACAGGAGTTGGGATGTCATGTTGCGGTTATACTGGACATTGGTTAGGCCACTGTTTGAATACTGCGTGCAATTCTGGTCTCCTTCCTGTTGGAAAGATGTTGTGAAATTTGAAAGGGTTCAGAAAAGATTTACAAGGATATTGCCAGGGTTGGAGGATTTGAGCTTTGGGGAGAGGTTGAACAGGCTGGAACTGTTTTCCCTGGAGCGTCGGAGGCTAAGGGGTGACCTTACAGAGGTTTACAAAATTATAAGGGGCATGGATAGGATAAATAGACAAAGTCTTTTCCCTGTGGTGGGGGAGTCCAGAACTAGAGGACATAGGTTTAGGGTGAGAGAGGATTGATATATAAAAGGGACCTAAGGGGCAACTTTTTCACCCAGAGGGTGGTGCGTGTATGGAATGAGCTGCCAGTGGTGGAGGCTGGTACAATTGCAACATTTAAGAGGCATTTGGATGGGTATATGAACAGGAAGGATTTGGAGGGATATGGGCCGTGTGCTAGTAGGTGGGACTAGATTGGGTTGGGATATCTGGTTGGCACAGATAGATTGGACCGAAGGGTCTGTTTCCATGCTGTACATCTCAATGACTCTTTAGCCTATCTATGTCTCGCTGTAACCTACAACATCATTCGGCACTGTCCACAACTCCACCAACCCTCATGTCAACAGCAAATTTACTAACCCATTCTTCTACGTCCTCGTGCAAATCATTTTTAAAAATGACAAGCAGCAGTGGCTCCAAAACAGATCCTTGCAGCATACCACTAGGAACTGAACTCCAGAATGAACATTTCCCATCAACCACCATCCTCTGCCTTCTTTAAGCTTGCCAATTTCTGATCCAAACTATTAAAATCATCCTCAATCCCATGCCCCTGCATTTTGTGCAATAACTTACTGTGGGGAACCTGATCAAACGCCTTACTGAAATCCATATATACCATATCAACCACTTTACCCTCATCCACCTGTTTGGTTATCTTCTCGAGAACTCAATAAGATTTGTGAGGCATGACCTACACTTCACAAAACTGTGTTGACAATCCCTAATCAATTTATTTCCTTATAGATGATGAGAAATCCTATCTCTTATAATCCTTTTCAACACTTTACCTACAACCGAAGTAAGGCTTACTGGTCTATAATTACCAGGGTTATCTTTGTTAATTATAGACCAGTTGGAAAATTATGATGATAATAAAAACAGGGATATTATATTACCACGGTGTGATTAGTGTCTTGTCACAAATGGCTTTAAGATGTCTAGTGTGGACAAAGTTACAAACCTCATACTGGTAGTGACCATTCCGCTGAGTTCAATAGGAACACACAGTACCGTGGCTTTGACGGTCCATGTTTGCTAGCAAAACTTTCCACTTTGGTCAGGATTTTCAATTTAGTAAATAATTATTCAGGAAAAGCTAGATTAATAAATACCTCATTTGACCCCTGAGTAACTATCACACTGACCACACCACCTTCCTCTACCAGGCCTCTTCTCCACGAGAAAAGACCTCCTCATATTCATTACACCCCCCAGACCCTGACCTGACAGCCCAATTCATCCTGACACATGACCTGCTCTTCTCCTATTTCAGACACAACTCCCACTCTATTCCACTTCTCTAGATCCTGCCACTAGAACAAATCTCTACCCTTCCCGCAATCATTCAAATCTGACCTCCTCTTCACCTACTCAGACCTGACCCACTTCTTTCCCTGTTCCAGACCCAATATTCCTGCTCCAGTTCTGGATCCAAGACGCCCCTTCCCCTACCTCTGGATAGCCCCATCCCATATATCAATGCAGAAAACAAGGATGAAGCATTTGCAACAATCTTCAGCCAGAAATGCTGTGTGCATCATCTTCAGGCATTCAAAAATCACAAATGTCCATTTTCCACCCATTCACCTCAATATTCCAAGAAATTGCATTGGACGCTGCAAACTTAGTCAGGTCTGATAACCTTTCAGCAGCCCTCCCCAAGATGTACCAGTGTAACTGCAACTTGTTAGTAGCGGGCAATGTTGACAATTGCTCAGATATGTCTTATCCATGAAAATCAGGAGAAATGCAACCTTATCATTTATTACCCCATCAGGCAACTCTTGATCATTAGCAAAATAGAATGTGTCATTGACAGGCAATCAGTAGCATTTGCTCCACAAGAACCTGCTCACTGATAGTCAGTTTGGGTTCCACCAGGCCTACTTAGTTCTTTATCTCATTATAATCTTGAGCAAAACAGCTGAATTCCCAATGTCAGGTGAGAATGATTATTCTTGACTTCAAGGCTGCATTTGACCAAGTGTGGCATCAAGGAGCTCTGGCAGCATTGGAGTCGATGGGAATTGGGGAAATCTCTGGTTTTGGTTGGAATCATACTGAACAGAAAAGAAAATACTTGAGATTCTGGAGGTCAATCATCTCAATCCTAGGACAAGTCTCCAAGAGACCCTCAGGGTAGTATCCTGGGCACGATCATTTACAGTAGCTTCGTCAATGACTTGCCTTCCATCATAAGGTCAGACGTATGGTAATTTCCTGATATTGCATAAATATTTAGCACCATTTGCAAATCCTCAGATATCGAACCAGAACATGTCCAAATGCAGAAAGACTTGCATAATATCCAAGTTTGTGCTGACAAGTGGCAAGCAACACTTGTAGCACACAAGTGCCAGCCAATGGCCATTTTCAGAGAGAGAATCTAATCATCACTCTTCAAAATTCAGTGGCTTTACCATTGCTGAATCCTACACTACCACCATCCTGAGGCATGCGACTGACTGATCAGAAACTGACTGGAATTTCCAAATAAATACTGTGGCTGCAGAAGTAGGTCAGAAGCTAGGAATTTTGGGGTGAGTAATTCACCTAACTCTTGAAAGCCTATCCAACATTCAGATGCACAAGTCAAGAACAGAGTGGAATACTCTTCACTTACTTGGGATGAGTGCAATTCTTACAATACTCAAGTGGCCTGACATAAGACAGGATAAAGCAGCCCACTTGATTGGCACCCTCTTCAACATTCAGTCCCACCATTGCCAATGCACAATGGCAGCAATGTGTACTAACAATGACATGTATTGCAGCAACTCACCAAGTCTCCTTCAACACCATCTTCCAAATGTGCTGCCTCTACTGCCTAGAAAGATGAGGTCAGCAATAAATAGGAGAACCAACTGCAAGTTTTCCTCCAAGCCTAACACCATTCTGACATGGAAATATATTACTACTTCTTCATCGTGGATGGGTCAAAATCATGGAATCTTTCTTAACAACTTTGTATATGTACAGCCTCACTACATGAACTGCAGCAGATCACAGTGACCAGAGACAACTGAAGTTGGGCATAAATGACGTCTTGCCAATGACATCCTCATAATATGAAATAATGTTTTTGAAAACTCTGAATATAACTAACTGTGAGTCACCCAGCGCTTCTAATTATTTGCCATTTTAATTCAAACAACTCAACTCCCACTTGGACATTTCTGCCCTCAGCTTCCTACACTGTTTCAATGAAGCTGAACATAAGCTTGAGAAACAGCACCCACCTTTCAATCAAGTACTTTTTATCCTTCTAGGCTCAACACGGAGTTCCATAATATCAAATCATAATCTCTGCCGTATTCAGCACCATTTGCAAATCCTCAGATACCAAACCAGTATATGTCCAAATGCAGATGCATAATATCCAGGTTTGAGGTGACAAGTGGCAAGCAATACTTGTAGCACACATTTGCCAGTTAATGGCAATCTCCAGAAAGACATAATCTAACCATCACTTTTCAACATTCAGTGGCTTTATCATTGGATAGCAGCAATTTTGTATGATTTGGTTGTTTGCCACTTAGTCCTCTTCTGAATTCATCACTAATTCCTTAACTTGTCCCATTGCCATTTGCCTGATGGTATTCTATATCCTTTCATTTAATCTCTCCAAATGTCCACCCAATCACAGACATTTGTTTTCTTTATTCATTCACATGAGGAGGGCATCATTGGCTAGCTAGCATTTATTGTTCATACCTAATTTTCCAGAGGCAATTAAGAGTCAACCACATTACTGTGGATCTGGAGTCACATGTAGGTTAGACTAGGTAAGGATGGCAGTTTCCTTCCCTGAAGGACATCAGTGAACCAGATGGGCTTTTCCAACAATCAACACATGGTCATCATTAGATTCATAATACCAGATATTTATCGAATTTAAATTCAACCATCTGCCATGGCAGGATTTGAACCTGGGTCCTCAGAACATTATGAAGGGCTTAGGCCAAAACGTCAGCTGTCCTGCTTCTTGGATGCTGCTTGATCTGCTGTACTTTTCCAGTGTCACACTTTTTGTCTCTGGATTAAGAGTCCAGTGATAATACCACTGGGACATTGTCTCCCCTCCTTTTTTGCTCTTTTACAATTGAGTTGCAGTATTGATATATGTAGTATTTCAAGAATTCACTGCTTTTATTTCAATGGTGCCCCTCTCCTTAATCACATTTCTGGTCATATTATAATTTGAACATCAAGGTGATCAATTTAATTAACAGTAATTATGGTTTTAAAATGAATCCATTTTAACCGATATATTTTCTTACCTGTTTAGAAAGCCAGAGTTCAGACACTGCCTCATGTTTCTAAAATAGCCACAGAAAAGAAACAGAATGAAAATGAAAGCAAAACACAATTAATTATTCATCTGGAAGAATTTCTTAACATATCAGTCTCTGAATCTTGAAATAAAGGTAACTTGTGCATTATCTGTACTTCTATTTAAACTAGAAAGGAGGAACAATATGGGTAACCATACATATTCTATAAGAATATTGTACATTAACAATTTGAAAAAATTGTTAGGCTTTGTACACTGCATTTCAACATTGTCTCATGGGTTTCACTAACAACTTGGTGCCCGCCAAGATCAAGAATCCAGTTTTAATGTGAACAATGGATCCATGAGACCATGACATCTGAAAATCAAATAGGGAAAAAAAAACTATTGCATTCATAGCTTTCTTGGTCTGAATCAAATTGAGTACGGAAGTACTGAACAGTGACTGCCAGCAATTTGAAAGAATAGGAAGCAGAGGGTGCCACTTGGCAGGTGAGCATAAGTAATAGCAACAGTGTTTTAGGAGTGAAACCTATCTCCATCCTTGATGCTGCAGGTGTTAGTTCAGGCAGAGAAAGAAAATCAAACAAAAATGCAAAAAAAAAGCCAAAGAAAATTTACAGCCCAGGAACAAGCCCTTCAGCCCTCCGAGCCTGAGCTGATCCAAATCTACCGTCTAAACCTGTCGCCCAATTCTTAAGCATCTGTATCCCTCTGGTCCCCACCTACTCATGCATCTGTCCAGATGCATAGAGTCAAAGAGATGTACAGCATGGAAACGGACCCGTTGGTCCAACCCATCCATGCCGACCAGATATCCCAACCCAATCTGGTCCCACCTGCCAGCAACCGGCCTATATCCCTCCAAACCTTTCCTATTCATCTCCCCATTCAAATGCCTTTTAAATGTTGTAATTGACTCCACCATTTCCTCTGGCAGCTCATTCCATACATGTACCACCCTCTGCGTGAAAACGGTGCCCCTGAGGTCTCTTTTATATCTTTCCCCTCTTGCCCTAAACGTCTGCCCTCTCGTTCTGGACTCTCTGACCCCAGGGAAAAGACTTTGCCTATTTAGGCCATCCATGCCCCTCATAATTTTGTAGACCTCTATAATGTCACCCCTCAGCCTCCGATGCTCCAGGGAAAATAGCCCTAGCCTGTTCAGCCTCTCCCTGTAGCTCAAATCCTCTTAAATGAATCTACCATTGTTGTGGTTCTGCTCGCCGAGCTGGAAGTTTTTGCTGCAAACGTTTCGTTCCCTGGCTAGGGAACATCATCAGTGCTGTTGGAGCCTCGTGTGAAGCGCTGCTTTGATGTTTCTTCCGGTATTTATATTGGTTTGTTCTTGCCGCTTCCGGGTGTCAGTTTCAGCTGCAGTGATTTGTATGTGGGGTCCAGGTCGATGTGTCTGTTGATGGATGTTCTTGCCGTTTCCGGGTGTCAGTTTCAGCTGTAGTGGTTTGTATATGGTGTCCAGGTCAATGTGTCTGTTGATGGAGTTTGGGGATGAATGCCATGCTTCTAGGAATTCTCTGGCTGTTCTCTGTCTGGCTTGTCCTATGATAGTGGTGTTTTCCCAGTCAAATTCATGTTAAACGGCAAGAACATCCATCAACAGACACATCGACCTGGACCCCACATACAAATCACTGCAGCTGAAACTGACACCCGGAAGCTGCAAGAACAAACCAATATAAATACCGGAAGAAACATCAAAGCAGCGCTTCACACGAGGCTCCAACAGCACTGATGATGTTCCCTAGCCAGGGAACGAAACGTTTGCAGCAAAAACTTCCAGCTCGGCGAGCAGAACCACAACAACGGATACCCGAGCTACAAATCTTCAATCAGATTTTGAATCTACCATGCCTGGCTCTACCAGCTCTGCTGGCAACGTGTTCCAGACACCCAGAACTCTCTTGTAAAGTGCTTGCTGTGTGCATCCCCTTAAACTTTCCACCTCTCACCTTGAAAGCGTAACCTCTTATTATTGAATCCTTCACCCTGGAAAAAAAGCTGGTCTCTATCCACCCTGTCTATAGCCTTCATGATTTTGTAAACCTCAATCAGGTCCCCCCTCAATCTCCTTTTTCCTAATAAAAATAAACCTAACCTACTCAACCTCTCTTCATGGCTAGCACTTTCCATGCCAGGCAACATCCTCAAACTTTCTCTGCACTCTCTCCAAAGCATCCACATCCTTTTGGTAATGTGGCGACCAGAACTGTGCACAGTATTCTAAATGCGACCGAACCAATTTTAACATGACTTGCCAGCTCTTATACTCAATACCCCATCCAATAAAGACAAGCATACCATATGCCTTCCTGACCACTCTATCCACCTCTACAGTAACCTTCAGGGTACAATGGACCTGCACACCCAGATACCTCTGCCCATCAACTTTTCCCAAGGTTCTTCCGTTCATTGTATAATTTGCTCAAGAATTAGACTTGCCTAAATGAAGAAATCCCCCACCGCAACTTGGCTCATTCCCCAATACCAGGTCCAATATGGCCCCTTCCCTTTTCGGACTATTGACATACTGCTCTAGAAAACCCTTCTGGATGCTTCTTACAAATTCTACCCCATCCAGACCTCTGAAGCTAAGTGTATCTCAATCAATGTTGGGAAAATTAAAATCTCCCATCACCACTACCCTATTGCCTCTACATCTCTCCATAATCTTTTTACCTATTTGTTGTTGTGGTTCTGTTCGCCGAGCTGGAAGTTTTTGCTGCAAACGTTTCGTTCCCTGGCTAGGGAACATCATCAGTGCTATTGGAGCCTCCTGTGAAGCGCTGCTTTGATGTTTCTTCCGGTATTTATAGTGGTTTGTTCTTGCCGCTTCCGGGTGTCAGTTTCAGCTGTAGTAGTTTGTATGTGGGGTCCAGGTCGATGTGTCTGTTGATGGATGTTCTTGCCGCTTCCGGGTGTCAGTTTCAGCTGTAGTGGTTTGTATATGGGGTCCAGGTCAATGTGTCTGTTAATGGAGTTTGTGGATGAATGCCATGCCTCTAGGAATTCCCTGGCTGTTCTCTGTCTGGCTTGTCCTATGATGGTAGTGTTTTCCCAATCAAATTCATATTCCTGGTTGTCTGAGTGTATGGCTACTAGGGATAGCTGGTCGTGTCGTTTTGTGGCTAGCTGATGTTCATGGATGCGGATTGTTAGCTGTCTTCCTGTTTGTCCTATATAGTGTTTTGTGCAGTCCTTGCATGGTATTTTGTAAACTACGTTAGTTTGGCTCGTGCTGGCTATTGGGTCCTTTGTTCTAGTGAGTTGTCTGAGTGTGGAAGTTGGCTTGTGTGCTGTTATGACTCCTAAGGGTCGCAGTAGTCTGGCTGTCAGTTCTGAGACGCTCCTGACGTATGGTAGTGTGGCTAGTCCTTTTGGTTGTGGCATGTCCTCGTTCCGTGGTCTATCTCTTAGGCATCTGGTGATAAAGTTGTGTGGGTATCCGTTTTTGGCGAATACCTTGTATAGGTGTTCCTCTTCCTCTTTTCGCAGTTCTGGTGTACTGCAGTGTGTTGTGGCTCTTTTGAATAGTGTCCTGATGCAGCTTCGTTTGTGTGTGTTGGGGTGGTTACTTTCATAGTTTAGGACTTGGTCTGTGTGTGTTGGTTTCCTGTGTACCCTTGTGGTGAATTCTCCGTTGGGTGTTCTCTCTACTAACACGTCTAGGAATGGGAGTTGGCTATCCTTTTCCTCTTCTCTCGTGAATCGTATTCCTGTGAGTGTGGCATTGATGATTTGGTGTGTTTTTTCTATTTCTGTGTTTTTGATGATTACAAAGGTGTCATCGACGTATCTGATCCAGAGTTTGGGTTGGATTTGTGGTAGGGCTGTTTGTTCTAACCTTTGCATAACTGCCTCTGCTAGGAGTCCCGAGATTGGTGATCCCATGGGTGTTCCGTTGATTTGTTCGTATATCTGATTGTTGAATATAAAGTGTGTGGTGAGGCACAGGTCTAGTAGTTTAAGTATGCCGTCCTTGTTGATAGGTTCGGCCTCCTGTGTTCTGTTATGTATGTCCAGTAGGTTGGCTATTGTTTCTCTGGCTAGGGTTTTGTCAATCGATGTGAACAGTGCCATCACGTCGAATGATACCATGGTTTCTTCTTTGTCTATGTGTGTATTCCTGATGATGTCCAAGAATTCCTGTGTTGATTGTATGGAGTGTTTGGATCCGCTGACTAGGTGTTTCAGTTTTTGTTGTAGTTCTTTGGCCAGTTTGTATGCTGGTGTCCCTGGTAGTGATACTATGGGTCTGAGTGGGATGTCTGGTTTGTGTACTTTGGGTAGTCCGTAGAATCTGGGGGTGTTGTTGCTTTCAGGTTTCATTCTTTGCTGGTCCGCTTTGGTTATCTGTCCGTTTTTTTGTAGATTCCTTAGTGTGTTGATTATTCTATTGGTGAGTTGTGGTGTGGGGTCGGAATCCTTCATTTGGTAGGTGTTGGTGTCTGCGAGTAGTTGTTGTGCTTTATTGATGTAGTCTGATTTATCTAAGATGACCGTCATTCTGCCTTTATCTGCCGGTAGTATGATTATGTTCTTGTCATTTTTCAGTGCTTTCAGTGCTTCCCTCTCCTTGGTGTTGAGGTTATGTGTATGTTGTTTTCTTATCATCATAGGTACGACCATTTGTCTCACTGTTTGTTGTGCCTCTTCTGTCAAAAACGGATACCCACGCAACTTTATCACCAGATGCCTAAGAGATAGACCACGGAACGAGGACATGCCACAACCAAAGGACTAGCCACACTACCATAACGTCAGGAGCGTCTCAGAACTGACAGCCAGACTACTGCGACCCTTAGGACTCATAACAGCACACAAGCCAACTTCCACACTCAGACAACAACTCACTAGAACAAAGGACCCAATAGCCAGCATGAGCCAAACTAATGTAGTTTACAAAATACCATGCAAGGACTGCACAAAACACTATATAGGACAAACAGGAAGACAGCTAACAATCCGCATCCATGAACATCAGCTAGCCACAAAACGACACGACCAGCTATCCCTAGTAGCCATACACTCAGACAACCAGGAACATGAATTTGACTGGGAAAACACTACCATCATAGGACAAGCCAGACAGAGAACAGCCAGGGAATTCCTAGAGGCATGGCATTCATCCACAAACTCCATTAACAGACACATGGACCTGGACCCCATATACAAACCACTACAGCTGAAACTGACACCCGGAAGCGGCAAGAACAAACCACTATAAATACCGGAAGAAACATCAAAGCAGTGCTTCACAGGAGACTCCAATAGCACTGATGATGTTCCCTAGCCAGGGAACGAAACGTTTGCAGCAAAAACTTCCAGCTCGGCGAACAGAACCACAACAACGGACACCCGAGCTACAAATCTTCAACCAGACTTTACCTATTTGTTCTTCTACCTCACGCTCACTGTTGGGAGGCCTGTAATACAGCATCCAAGGAGCAGAAAAATCGATGTTTTGGCCAAAAGCCCTTCATTGGGAATAGAGGCAGAAAGCCTGCAGCGTGGAGAGATAAATGAGAGGGGGGTGGGAGGGGAGAAAGTAGCATAGAGTACAATGAGTGAATGGGGGTGGGGATGAAGGTGATTAGTCAGAGAGGAGGGTGGAGTGGATAAGTGGAAAGGAAGATAGGCAGGTAGGATAGATCATGGGGTGCTAGTTGGAAGTTTGGAACTGGGGTAAGTCCTGTTTGGTACCAAACTCTGCTGGCTAACCTTCCAGCTAGCACCATCCTCATGACTTGTCCTACCTGCCTATCATCCTTTCCACCTCTCCACTCCACCCTCGTCTCTGACTGATCACCTTCATCCCCATCCCCCATTCACCCATTGTACTCTTTGCTACTTTCCCCACTCTCCTCTCTGACCTATCACCTCCATCCCCACCCCCATTCACCTATTGTACTCTATGCTACTTTCTAGCCCCTTCCCCCCCACCCACTCTCATTTATCTCTCCACCCTGCAGGCTTCCTACCTCTATCCCTGATGAAGGGCTTTTGCTCCTTGGATGCTGCCTGACCTGCTGTGCTTTTCCAGCACCACTCTAATTCAGACTCAGGTTTCCAGCACCTGCAGTCCTCATTTTTACCGGCCTATAATACAGCCCCAACAGTGTAACTGTACCCTTCTTATTTCTGAGCTCCACCCATAATGCCTCACTACTCAAGACCACTATAGTGTCCTCCTTTAGCACAGCCGTGATATCATTCCTGACTAGCCATGCAACTCCACTCCCCCTCTTACTTCCCTCCCTCTCCTGTCTGAAGCGTATGTATCCTGGAACATGCCCTTCCTTCAACCAAGTCTCTGCGATTGCAATAACGTCATACTACCAGGCACCAATCCAAGCCCTAAGTTCATTTGCCTTACACACTATACTCTTTGCATTAAGGTAAATGCATTTCAGGTCACCAGTTCTTTTGCGTTCATCTGCTCTATGTATACTCTTCCCCTTATTAATGCTATCTTCATGATTCTTCCATCTTCAGTTTCCACCTGGCTGCCTACTTGTTTTCTCTCTGGTTTCCAGTCCCCTGCCATATTAGTTTAAAACTTCCCCAACAGCAGTAGCAAAAACTCCCCCAAGGACATTGGTTCCAGTCTGGTTCAGATGTAGACCATCCATTTTGTAATAGTACCACCTTCTCCAGAACTGGTCCCAATGTCCAACAAATCAGAACCCCCCCCCCCTCCTACACCATCCCTCAAGCCATCCTGCCTATTGTTGTTTCATTTCTATACTGGCTAGCACATGGCATTGGTAGTACCAAAGATCACTACCTTTGAGGTCCTCCTCTTTAACTTCTATCCTAGTTCCCCGAATTCTTCTTTCAGGACCTCATCTCGTTTTCTACTTACATCATTGGCGCCTATATGCACCAAGACAACCGACTGTTCACCCTCCCCTTTTAGAATGCTCTGCAGCCAATCAGTGACATCCCTGACCCGAGCACCTGGGAGGCAACATACCATCAGGGAGTCCAGTTTTGGCCACAGAACCATGTATAGAATCCCCTATGATTATGGCCCTATGAGTCATTTTCCTGCCCTTCTGAACAGCAGTACCTGCCACGGTGCCATGATCTTGACAATTGCTGCCCTCTCCTGGTGAGCCATCGCCTTCAACGGTATCCAAAACGTTATATCTGTTTTGGAGGGAGATGACCGTAGGGGTCACCTGCACTGCCTTTATACTCTTTTTCTGCCTTTTGGTCACCCATTCACTGTCTCCTTCAGCAATTCTAATCTGCGGTGTGACCAGTTCACTAAATGTGCTATTCAAGACTTCCTCGGCATTGTAGATGCTCCACAGTGTGTCCATCCGCAGCTCCAGAGCTGTCATGTGGACAAACAAGAGCTGCAGCTGGACACTCTTCTCGCAAGTGTAAGAGTCAGGAAGGTCAGCCACGTTCTTGAACTCCCAAATCAATTAACAGAAAATGATCTATCGGAGAAATGATTTCTACACTTGGTGTAACAGATTGTTAACATGGTTCAGTATGTTTGAACAATTAGTGTATTTTACTAAACCTTATGCATTTGTTTTAACTTGAAGTGAATTTTTTACTTGACACGTTTGTCTCCCACCAACTTAGACTAGTCAATTTTTCTCCCAACTAATTTACACAAGTCACTTCTTAAAAAATAAGTTGTATGTTAACCCTGTGCAAATCAGATTTTCTGTGGATAATATGTATAACGGTGAGTCCTTAATGTTCCCCTATTTTTATATTTTATTAGTAGACCTTAAAGTCATCAAAAACTGGTATCAGAGGTTTTCTAGTGTGAGTACAAAAATTCCATTCTGTTTTGAATCCTTTAAGGAAGTAATTTATGGTAAAAGCCACAACGTTCTTAAAATGAGGGAAAGCTAGACTTCATTTTGTGAGTAGAAGTATTAAATTAGGACCTTAGACTTAGTAGAAAAGATTTTTTTTTACTTTCTCCATATACTCAATGCAGGTCTAAATCCCCAACAACCTTAATCATTACAATTATACTGGACTAGGACAGCATTGCAAAATTGCAGAATTCTCTGTCATTAATATTATTCAGATTAATCCTGTGTGAGGCCAGTCCCCAAGAGATCAGCAGACATTAATTACATCCAATTGTGAATGAATGTAAATTAACAGATGTTGAGTCAGTTAAAGTATGGCCCAAAGCTTTGACCATGTATATACAAATAGTGGGATGGGAGGGTTCAAATGCTGACTATTTTACTTATTCTTATACATTTGCCTTGTCCCTACAATCCATGACCCAATCACCTTGATAACTTGTTATGATCTCTCTACCTTAATTAGTTTGTACAGTTTTGGATTACTTGTAACTTTGGTTAGACCTTCAGGCCTGTGACTCGTACATCTATCATGGTATTCCAGCCATTTTATTTGTTTCCAGTGTCATCTTATTTTTATATTTTTGTAATTATCTCTCTGCCTCAATTAATTGGATTATAGGTCGTCTTGCTATTCACTTGCTATTCAGCTGTCGACTCTTTACTCACACCATCTGATGCTTTTGATCACCTGCAGAGACTTATTATTTGTCCTGTCAACATTCCACTCAAACCATTTGCACAATCTTTTGAACTCTCGCCTATAAATTATGTGCCTGTGTGCCTCTCTTCAGTCATCTGATGAAGGAGCAGTGCTCCAAAAGCTTGTCATTTCAAATAAACCTGTTAAACTATAACCTGCTGTAGTGTGACTTCTGATACTGACAAGATATAACAACACCACCTTTCTGGGAGTAAGGTTTAGCAAAATGAGTCATATTAAGTTCAAGGTGAATGAAGAACATTCACTCTTCAATTAACATACAGAACTAACTCAAACAACAGTTTAGCAAAAGAAAGGGACCTTCCTCCATTTTCAAATGATCACATCATTTAGAATTCTGCTGGCTGCAGAAAACAGCTAACTCTGTACTATTTTGTCAGATATAAGAGAAAGCTTGCTAAAGATAAGGCTAAACTCAAGTTACTTGTCAGATGAAACATAATTTATTGACAGATTTGATTAACTTCCATTAGTTTCTCATTTCTTAGATGATTCAAAGTCTTCAGGCAAATGAGCGCTGTATTTAATGACATTTAATAACATCACAATTCAGGAAAATACTTCATACGAATAAAATGTCTTACCTTAGAACAAGCCCCAGTTGTAATTTCACAGGTAGTAAGAATGGAAACATTTTGAGGTCTGTTCAGCCAGTTTACGACAGTCTTTGTATTGCTGACCCACTTTACCATTGTGATGTAATATTCCCTTGTAAAGAAATTTAAGCTCTACGTTGGTAAAAAATAGCTTTAGTAAAGCCACACATACATATTGTTAAGTGTGTTACTATAAATGCATTTTACAAGCTTAATTCTTATATAAAAATCCCAAACCAAATAAATTATGAATTAGTCCTGCATCAGAAAAAAAAAACTATCAAGTGAGGTTTTTCAGGGTGTTTTCTCTAGTTTGGTTATGTTGGCATCACAGATGAACATCCATTTTCCACAATTTGGTTTGTTATGGACACCTTTAATAATATGATAATGATCATATAATCTGTTTTTAGTGATGTTGTTTGAGGAATAGATATTGACCAGCGCAATGAGGAAACCTGACCTAGCCTTCTTCAAAATAGAGCCAAGGATCTTTTATACCTCATTGAATAGGTTGATGAGCCCTGAGCTTAACACCAAATCTGAAAGATAGCACCTCTAAAAGTCGTGATTCTTTTACAGTAGTACACTGCTTCTTTTTTCATTAGACTATTGTGTGTCTCTATTTTAACAGAACTAATCATTATTGGTACAATTTCAGTTGACATTTTGGCCCAGGCAGTGTTCACAGCTTGATAGTTTGGATCAAAGCAACAAACCTGATTGTTTATTAACCAATAGTAATTAACTGACACAAGAAATAAGTAAGAAATGAAATTTTGATTTAAAAATATTGTAGGCTACGACTTCATTTAACTGAATGGGGAAAGTTGTGGATTGTAGAGTACAGAGCTGTTTACTTTACCTCATTGGCTAGGCTGCCCTATAAACATGGTACCAAGGAGCCTGAATCAGCACCAACATAATTGTGAGCTGAGACAGAAAGGCAAGAGTCAATTTAGCTTAAAGAAAGATCTTCAGTTTCATTTTAGCTTCTCACAAATAGCAAACACTTCTGTCTTGTTTCCTAAAGCTGAGGAGCAGGTTAATCTTGGCAGCTAAATTTCCTGTGTAGCCTCATGATTGACTGACAAGATCATTACATCAATTTGAATGCAGTGATAGGAAGGATCACCTGCTTTAGTGTATCCATCAGTTGTCAAGGCTTGTAAGTTGGGAAGATAAAAGTTAACACAAGTTGCAGTACATTGTTTAGAATTGATAGTGTTTGGAGAAAGACAGGACTATGTTAATTATTCCATCAAGTGAAATAGGCATAATTGTGAAGATGATGCTTGAGCCTCAGAATTATCTCTCCGTATAGACAGACATCATAACCTACACACACAGCAGCAGATAGATGTACTGAGCCATTGCATTACAGAGGATCAGAGTTGTACTTTGAAATTCTTCATTTGTTTTCTACTGACTGAATTCAGCTATCAATATGAGCATTATTTGTGCAAGGTACTTGCTTGCAAAGTTGCAAAAAGAATTAAATGCATTTGGTTTAAATTAGGTTAGTCTTGTGAACTATCTAACAGTCAATCACAAGTAACACTGACAGATGGACTTATCATCTTTGTGTTTGAATTGGGTACAACAGAGTAAAATCTGAGGGGAGAATGCAAGGAAAAATGAAGAAGAGTTGATCATTAGATGGTAGCCATCGGTTCAAACCTAAATCACCAAACTATTAAGTAATATGTTCATCAATTTTGCACCAAATGTATGCTACTACATCTTTAATAAGATGACCAGTAATAATTAGAGTCATAGAGCTGTACAGCATGGAAATAGACCTTTCCATCCAACTCGTCCATGTTGACCAGATATTCTAAATTAATCTAGTCCCATTTGTCAGCATTTGGCCCATATTCTTCTAAACCTTCTTATTCAAAAACCCATCCAGATGTCATTTAAATGTTGTTATTGTACCAGCCTCCACCATTTCCTCTGGCAACTCATCCCATACCACCTTCTGCATGAAAATGTTGCTCCTTAGGTATCTTTCAAATCTTGCCCCCCCCCCCTCACTCTAAAACTATGCCCTCTAGTTTTGGACCCCCCCTACCACCCACCGCCCCACCCCCCAACACTGGGGAAAAGACTTCACTGTTCACCCTCTCCATGCCCCTCATGATTTTATAAACTTTTTGAGGTCACCCCTCAGCCTCTGATGCCCCAGGGAAAATAGCCCCAGCCTATTCAGCCTCTACCGATAGCTCAAAACCTCCAACCTTGGCAACATCCTTTTAAATCTTTTATGAAACTTTTCAAGTTTCACAATATCCTTTTTGTGGCAGAGAGATCAGAACTGCAATGTCCGGTATAGACACAATACAACCTCCCAACTTCTATACTCAATGTGCTGACCAATAAAGGCAAGCATACCAAATGTCTTCTTCACTATCCTGTCTACCTGTGACTCCACCTTCAAGGAACTATGAACCTGCACTCCAAGGTCTCTTTTTTCAGCAATACTCCCCAGGATCTTACCATTAAGTATATAAGTCCTGCACTGATTTGCCCTTCCAAAATGTAAGATCTCACATTTGTCTAAAATAAACTCCATCTGCCACTCATTGGCCCAACTGATCAAGATCCCGTTGTACTCTGACCTCCTTCGCTGTCCACTACACCTCCAATTTTAGTGTCATTTGCAAACTTATTAACCTTACCTCCTTTATTCACATCCGAATCATTAAAATAAATGATGAAAAGCAGTGGACCCAGCACCAATCCTTGTGACACACCACTCGTCACAGGCTTCCATACTAAAATCAAACCTCCACTGCCCTCTTTCTTCTACCTCTGAGGCAGTTCTACATCCAAATAGCTAGTTCTCCCTCTGATTTATGTGATCTAACCTGGCTAACCAGTCTTCCATAAGGAACTTTGTTGACTGCCTTACCAAAGTTCAGATAGATCACGTCTACCACTCTGCCTTCATCAATCCTCTTACTTCTTCAAAAAATTCAGTCAAGTTTGTGAGACATGATTTCCCATGCAGAAAGCTATGGTGACTATTATTTTTAAATTTGTAAATACAGGGTGACTGTGAACCCAATCTTACTTGGACTTGAAATTCTCTGGTGGCATCAGTTCAAGAGTATGAGTTGGTCCATAGAGATTCACGACAAACAGCTTCACTATTGGATTGGCTTGTCCTGCCTGATAAGAAATAAAATGATGAGTGAAATACATTGAATAACAATTGGCAACATATTTCCAAAGTACATAATATGTACAGCTAACATTATCAGCTTTTGAAAAGTGGTAGCAAATATTTTGCAAAAACTTAACTAATTTGATGGAAGGCATATTTCAATTGAGGTAAAAGATTGCGTAAAATTTGATTAAATTTAGTTATCCGCAAGAAGCAGTGAGAATTGATGAAACTATGATGCCCTTCTGCTTCAGGTTGTGTCAAACTATCTTGAACAGATATCTTCAAATCAGGAAATGGCAGGAACTAATCTCTGATCCATACCCAAATTACGTAAGACAAGGATTCATAGGATGAACAGCCAAGCAAGATTACAACCTTCTATTACTTTTGGTGCAGGAGCTCACAGAATCTACATTTGTCTGCATAGATAAGACCTTCTACTTGGCCTAAATCTAGGTATCCTACATGCCTTTCAAGATAACTAAGTGGTAAAGGATAGAACTGTAACCAGTCTTGGCACAATTATAAGCTTTTGTGCACAGAGGTACAAAGTACAAACATGGATCACCAAAACCAACAACCAGAGTTTCAATCTGTCCTTATTTATCATTGATGTGTTAATACCTTTTCACTGTGCCTTGGTACACGTGACAATAAATTCAATTCAGTTCAATTCAAACCTCTGAAGTAATGTTCTTAAGTACTCAACATGCAAATAAATCAAGTACCTGCATGTTATCACATGGCCACAGGACACAGGCTCTATGCAGAGTGGCATCCAAGGCACAGGATATTTCTGGAGATAATTTTATACTTTAGTTTAACTGTAAATAAACTGTCTTGTTGTTGTGGTTCTGTTCGCCAAGCTGGAAGTTTTTGTTGCAAACGTTTTGTCCCCTGGCTAGGCGACATCATCAGTTGACAACCGGAAGCGGCAAGGACAGACCACTATAAATTCCGGAAGAAACATCAAAGAAGCGCTTCGCAGGAGGCTCCAAAGCACTGATGATGTTGCCTAGCCAGGGGACGAAACGTTTGCAACAAAAACTTCCAGCTCGGCGAACAGAACCACAACAACGAGCACCCGAGCTACAAATCTTCACACAAACTTTGAACTGTCTTGTCTTTGCTATGTTACACTCACTCAATCTCTGTTACTGCACACACCTCTCACCAATGCTCATGGTCGACCATGATTGGATGCAACATCTACCTTCATCGTTCTCATCCACTCAATTCCCCTATACTACTTATCCTGTATTGCCACAATGCTGCCCACTCACTCACTTACTATACCACTTGTCTCGCACCTGCTCTAGCCATTTTCATCTCACTCAATCCCTGCCTTTGTCTCATTCCAGATGAAAACAACTCACAATAAGTTGGAAAGAGCCAAGGCATGTTGTGGGGTGCCCAACATTCAATTCCTCACATCCTATGAGGAGACAGTTCTGACCCTGACCAGTATAGACCACGACTGCTCATGTGGTAATGCCAAAATCTCCAGGTTCCTGCAACTAAAGCAGCAGCATGGATCATTGCTGTATTGCTCTCCCATTATCACTACCATGAATAAACTCTTAACATACCTGAACATCTATTCCACTTATGAGACTTTCTCCCTTTTGTCTCTTGGAGGTACCAGTGACATGCAGATGGTCTCTGTGATCAAGAAGGCAGCCCCACAAGATACCACCTCCTCTGCCTTTGAGGATGAAGTTGAAGTTTTCGCAGAGGATGCACTACAAGGGTTCCTCCTGCACCCTCCACCAACTCAACACTGACACATCTCTGAGTACTTTATCTAGATTAGAGTTGGGAGCACATTCTGGTGAGCATATCACAGTCTTTGTAGCTGACCAAGGATAAAATGCCCAGGTCAATGGCACTCAGAGAACTGCTGGAGGCTAAGAACTTTCTCAGCTTGAGGCAGGAGAAGACCCCATGGGGTCAACAATAAACTACTTTAATTAAACACACAGGTGTTTAATATACAAGACCAATAGCTACATTAGTTGAAGACTTGGAGAATTAACTGAAAATTTGGGAGGACTCCACCAATCCTGTTTGCACTATGTTACCTTTGGTATGCAAGTATCTGGGTGCATCCATGGCCAGGTTGCCAGGAGCCAAGGCTAGAAGCCTTAGAGCCTTCTGGATATAAATGGAAACCTGCATTTCATTGAATTAGCCATTGGTGCTCAGTGCCACTGTCTTGTTGACATACCGACAAGAGACTTTATCTTTATCCAGGTGTCCCTTCCTCGGAAGAAGATAGACAGTGTCAGTTGTTACACAACAGAGGAGAAGACACATATGTTCTTCAGAAATCTCCTTTAAGACATTCCAGAGGTGGCCAGGCCATCCATCTTTACTCTACTTCTCATCCTCAGTCCTGTGGGAATTCAAGATGACGAGTGTCTGCCTGCGTCTGGACAGGGCACTTTCAGCACACCCTGACTCTCTCACCACAAATACCCCTGGCCAAAATTTCAAGGCCAACAGGATTTACTTGTTAGGACAACTTCCTCCACCTCAATTGCAGAGACAGAGACTGCACTGAGAAGGGAAAGGGAAAGGAAAAAGAATACACACACAGATGGCACAGGGGAAACATAATTGAAAATACATTCTCAAGTTTGGAAATATATGTTCACTGTTCATCGCTGGTTATGTGAGCAAATCTCACTCGAACATCACCTACAAAGTTGAGGGTATAATGCTTAGTTATCCTTAGAGCTGCATGATGTTTTACAGTCCAAGACGTGAAAGGAGCAGCTCCTGCATCATATGTAGGCTACAGAATTTTGGAAGATTATTGTTATTTTGGTGTTTACACAATAAGTCAATGTCTAAGGTCACAACAGCATCTTGTGTTCACTGGCGTCTTCTGACAAAGGCTCACAGTGGTGCCCACATACTAATTAAATAATAAGGAACAGGAACTTAAATAGTTACTCAAGTAAATTTAATTAAAAAAACTAATGGGTCAATAATAAGCTGACAAGTTCCCCTGAATTGAGCGTTTCTCAGAAAATCAATGAACTAGTTGTAGCTTTTAAAAATTGTTGAGATCTAGAAACGTCCCAAGACACTGAAAAATGCTCAAATGGCCCACTTCTGTTCCTATTTCACATGTTCTAATGGAAAATGATTCTTGGGGTCTTTGGAGAACTCTATATTTCCCTGACATATATCAGCCACTGCATTTGACAAGTGGAGGGGGAAAAAATTGGTCATGTAATATTATATTCGTAAGTAGTCTAACCAATGGGTACAAAAAAGGAACAATAGTTCATCACTCTCCAGAACTGAAAATTGCATACATTGTTCACTTAAAATATACTGTATATTTATTTTCAAGCCAAACAAGGGAATAACACTTCAAATTGAATCCTGTTAGCAACTCCAAAGAATGTTAAATTTCATTTCAACATTGCCTAATTGCATTATATCCCCTTCAAGATAAAGATCCAGTAATAATGTGCTAAAAATATTGATTCAAATGTCTTCAAACACCAATGACTTCAGGAAATCTTTAAAGCTGTGTGAATCTTATAATTATAGGTTACTTTACTATGCAGCTTATCAATTGGACTTACTCTATTAGCAGCAGCCAAAGGTGCAGGGTAAATGCATGCCATAAACACTTCATCAAGACAGAACTGAGTGGGAAATAAATTATTGTTGACTTGATATTTCTAGCTATCTTCATTCCTTTACAATTCAATTTTCATATATGCTGTTTTCTCCTGCATACTACCATTTAGACCTTTATTCACAAATGAGATATTCAATAATATTCAGCCATGTTGGTACTGTATACGAGACTTCGCTTGCACTCATCAAGATTACATGAAAACGCATAAGTACTGACATGATAATTCAAATCATTTTCGAGTTAAAAAAATTGGTACAAAAGAGTGAATTAGAAAATTTAGTTTGGAGAAAGAAGTCCTGATAGCTTCAAAGTGCAAATAGTTATAATAGATATAAGGGTTTGAATTTCCAAAACCATATTGAAGACACCATAAAATGTGTTATAGCAGTGAGCAACAGACTAATGAGCTGTTGAGCATTATGACTTAATAACAAATTCGTAATTGGGAAGTTTGTGAAAATGACTGATATTATGACAATGCTGTTCCCAAGCTGTAGTCTCGCCTTGTGAGTTTCTTTGATTTAATTCATATAGTTCCTACCAGCTAGATCATTTTTAGCTTGAACGTAAATTCAAGTTCAATATCTTAAGTTTTTGGAAGACTGGGACAAGCTTTTCCATGATCATCAGATTTTTAGGTCTGACATTTTAAAGACATTTCTCACTAAGTCCAGAATTTGGCAAGTGTCACAATAATCCATAATCATTTCAGCATTTTTCTTGAAAAACTTTAACCTTGTATCCAAAATACTTTTGTTGACGACAAATTCTGCTTCAATAGATTTGAATGGAATCTTGTGAAAAGGGTGTTGACTGGAGAGCTGTCAATGCCCCCAACTATATTGGAGAAGGCCAGCCACATCTTGTACTAGTCAGACATAAAATGGGCAAGAGCTAGGCTATTTTCCAAAATCAAGTACCCCAGGGGATGAAAGATTTTGAAGAACAGTCAAGGAAGAAGAGTTAAGGCCAAGATAAGATCAGCCATGATCATATGAAATGATGAACTAGGCTTGAGGGGATGAATTTCCTACTCCTTTTCCCAGTACTCATGTTCTCATGTACTACTTATCTTGAGCTGTCTGCTGCTATTCTGCACTCAGTAGTGCCACTGGAGACATTGCATTGCTGCCAGTACTACATCACAGATCAGAGAAGAATCCAGACAAAAGTGAACAATGACAAGGTAATGGGGGGTGGGAGTAAGGGGGCTTAGCAGGAAAACATGAAATAGTCCAGAAGGGATTTTTACACAGCACTAATGAAGTCATGAACACATAATTATGAATCTAGAAAAAGATCTACCATGCTGCATCCAGGACACATGGTCATTAATATCATCAAAACAATAGAAAGAGATGAGAGACAGAAGTATGTGGAAGATCTAGAAAGGAGAAGAGATGATAAGGAAACAAGATCAAAATGTAAATGAAAGAACCTGGAGTAGGTACAGTCACATGGATGGGTTAACTCCAGGAAGGCTAAGAGAAGTAGGCACCTAGGACAGGAGTCTTTTGTGGAGATACCCATTTCAAACAGGTATGCTGTTTTGGAAAATGTAGGGGATGACGGATTTTCAGGGGAATGTAGCACGAACAGCTAGAGAAAAAACAGAATGGTGTGTTGTTTCCCTGGTGCCAGGATCAAGGATGTCTCCGAGAGGGTGCAGAATGTGCTCACGGGGGAGAGGGCCCAGCAAGAGGTCTTTGTCCACATTAGAACTAACAACATAGGAAGAGAAAAGGTGGAGATTCTGAAGGGAGATTAGGCAGAAATTTAAAAAGGAGGACCTCAAGGGTAGTAATATCCAGATTACTCCCAGTACTATGAGCTAGGAGGATAGAGCAGATGAATGCACTTCTGAGGAGCTGGAGTATGGGAGAAGGATTCACATTTTTGGATCATTGGAATCTCTTTTGGGGTAGAAGTGACCTATACAAGGAGGACGGATTGCACCTAAATTGGAAGGGGACTAATTAGATTAGATTAGATTAGATTACTTACAGTGTGGAAACAGGCCCTTCGGCCCAACAAGTCCACACCGACCCGCCGAAGCGCAACCCACCCATACCCCTACATTTACCCCTTACCTAACACTACAGGCAATTTAGCATGGCCAATTCACCTGACTCGCATATCTTTGGACTGTGGGAGGAAACCGGAGCACCCGGAGGAAACCCATGCAGACACGGGGAGAATGTGCAAACTCCACACAGTCAGTCGCCTGAGGTGGGAATTGAACCCAGGTCTCTGGCGCTGTGAGGCAGCAGTGCTAACCACTGTGCCACCGTGCCGCCCAGTACGGGCAGGGAGATTTGCTAGAACTGCTTGGGAGGATTTAAACTAGTTGGGGAGTGGGGTGGGGAGGTGGGGCCCAGGGAGATAGTGAGGAAAGAGATCAATCTGAGACTGGTACAGTTGAGAACAGAAGTGAGTCAAGCAGTCAGGGCAGGCAGGGACAAGGTAGGACTAATAAATTAAACTGCATTTATTTCAATGCAAGGGGCCTAACAGGGAAGGCAGATGAACTCAGGGCATGATTAGGAACGTGGGACTGGGATATCACAGCAATTATAGAAACATGGCTCAGGGATGGACAGGACTGGCAGCTGAATGTTCCAGGATACAAATGCCACATGAAGGATAGAAAGGGTGGCAAGAGAGGAGGGGGAGTGGCATTTTTGATAAGGGATAACATTTCAGCTGTGCTGAGGGAGGATATTCCCAGAAATACATCCAGGGAAGTTATTTGGGTGAAACTGAGAAATAATAAAGGGATGATCATCTTATTGGGGTTGTATTATAAATGCCCTGATAGTCAGAGGGAAATTGAGAAACAAACTTGTAACGAGATCTCAGCTATCTGGAAGAATAATAGGGTGGTTAAGGTAGGGGATTTTAACTTTCCAAACATTGACTGGGACTGCCACAGTGTTAAAGGTTTAGATGGAGAGGAATTTCTTAAGTGCGTACACGACAATTTTCTGATTCAGTATGTGGATGTACCTACTAGAGAAGTTGCAAAACTTGACCTACTCTTGGGAAATAAGGCAGGGCAGGTGACTGAGGAGTCAGTGGGGGAGCATTTTGGGGCCAGCAACCATAATTTATTCGTTTTAAAATAGTGATGGAAAAGGATAGACCAAATCTAAAAAGTTGAAGTTCTAAACCGGAGAAAGGTCAATTTTGATGGTATTAGGCAAGAACTGTCGAAAGTTGGCTGGAGGCAGATGTTTGCAGGTAAAGGGATGGCTGGAAAATGGGAAGCCTTCAGAAATGAGATAACGAGAATCCAGAGAAAGTATATTCCTGTCAGGGTGAAAGGGAAGGCTGGTAGGTACAGGGAATGCTAGATGACTAAAGAAATTGAGGGTTTGGTGAAGAAAAAGAAGGAAGCATATGTCAGGTACAGTGAATCCTTGAAGAGTATAAACGAAGTAGGATTATACTTAAGAGGGAAATCAGGAGGGCAAAAAGGGGACATGAGATAATTGGCAAATAGAATTAAGGAGAATCCAAAGGGTTTTTGCAAATATATTAAGGACAAAAGGGTAACTAAGGAGGAGAAAGGGCCCCTCAAAGATCAGCAAGGTGGCCTTTGTGTGGAGCCACAGAAAATGGGGGGGGGGGGGGGGGAAGATACTAAATGAATATTTTGCATCAGTATTTATTGTGGAAAAGGATGTGGAAGATATCGACTGTAGGGAAATAGATGGTGACATCTTGCAAAATGTCCAGATTACAGAGGAGGTGGTGCTGGATGTCCTGAAACAGGTAAAGGTGGATAAATCCCCAGGACCTGATCAGGTGTACCCGAGAACTCTGTGGGAAGCTGGAGAAGTGATTGGTGGGTGTCTTGCTGAGATATTTGCATCATCGATAGTCATAGGTGAGGTGCCAGAAGAATGGAGGTAGGCAAACATGGTAGTACCACTGTTGAAGAAGAGTGGTAAGGACTATAGACTGGTGAACCTGACCTCGGTAGTGGGCAAGTTGTTGGAGGGAATCCTGAGGGACAGGATGTAGATGTATTTGGAAAGGCAAGGACTGATTCGGGATAGTCAACATGGCTTTGTGTGTGGGAAATCATGTCTCACAAATTTGATTGAGTTTTTTGAAGAAGTAACAAAGAGGATTGATGGGGGCAGAGCAGTAGATGTGATCCATATGGACTTCAGTAAGGCGTTTGACAAGGTTCCCCATGGGAGACTGATTAGCAAGATTAGATCTCATGGAATACAGGGAGAACTAGCCATTTGGATACAGAACTGGCTCAAATGTTGAAGACACAGGGTGGTGGTGGAGGGTTGTTTTTCAGACTGGAGGCCTGTGACCAGTGGAGTGCCACAAGAATCGGTGCTGGGTCCTCTACTTTTTGTCATTTACATAAATGATTTGGATGCAAACATAAGAGGTACAGTTGGTAAGTTTGCAGATGACACCAAAATTGGAGGTGTAGTGGACAGCGAAGAGGGTTACCTCAGATTACAATAGGATCTTGACCAGATGGGCCAATGGGCTGAGAAGTGGCAGATGGAGTTTAATTCAGATAAATGTGAGGTGCTGCATTTGGAAAAGCAAATCTTAACAGGACTTATACACTTAATGGTAAGATCTTAGGGAGTGTTGCTGAACAAAGAGACCTTGGAGTGCAGGTTCATAGCTCCTTGAAAGTGGAGTTGCAGGTAGATAGGATAGTGAAGGCAGCATTTGGTATGCTTTCTTTTATTGGTCAGAGTATTGAGTGCAGGAGTAGGGAGGTGATGTTGCAGCTGTACAGGATATTAGCTAGGCCGCTGTTGAAATATTGCATACAATTCTGGTCTCCTTCCTATCGGAAAGATGTTGTGAAACCTGAAAGAGTTCAGAAAAGATTTACAAGGATGTTGCCAGGGTTGGAGGATTTGAGCTATAGGGAGAGGCTGAACAGGCTGGGGCTGTTTTCCCTGGAGTGTCGGAGGCTGAGGGGTGACCTTATAGAGGTTTACAAAATTAAGAGAGGCAAAGTCTTTTCCCTGGGGAGTTCAGAACTAGAGGGCATAGATTTAGGGTGAGAGGGGAAAGATATAAAAGAGATCTAAGGGGCAGGTTTTTCATGCAGAGGGTGGTACATGTATGGAATGAGCTGCCAGAGGAAGTGGTGGAGGCTGATACAATTGCAACATTTAAAAGGCATTTGGATGGGTATATGAATAGGAAGGGTTTGGAGGGATATGGGCCGTGTGCTGGCAGGTGGGACTAGATTGGGTTGGGATATCTGGTCAGCATGGACGGGTTGAACCGAAGGGTCTTTTTCCATGCTGTACATCTCTATGACTCTCTGAGGTAAGAGTGGGATGTGAGTAATAGAGAAGAATAAGTCAAGAAAATCAGGAAGATTCACCACCTAGTGTAGAGGAGGGCTTTCCAAGATTTCACTTTCTCATTATTGGGATCTGCATCGTTTAATTTGGGGTCTTATATGATGGTGCAGTTACAGCTCAATTATGACACCTCTATAATATGGCTAATTTTATGATTCCATGCTTCCTGACCTAAGCTTCATATTCATCATTATGTATTGTTAAGGTATAATTTATATTCTGGATGAAAGCAATTCCAATATTTTCCATTCTTAACCTTAATTTTCCGATTTAATCACTTTTTGGGATAAGGAATAGATTGGTAGATTGTAGGCATTGAATAAAATAAATGTCTTATGTTTCTATTTCATGAGAAGTTTAATGGCTCTATATGAGTACGAAGTTTTACTAAGTACTTGATGAATACTCATCTCTTCTCCGACCTGGAGCAGGATGGAGAGAGGTGACCTGATATAAAGATGATGAAAGCTCTCGAATGCTGAAGAGCTAGCTGAACATAAATTGCATTCTTCTCAAGATTGAGAGTATAGCTGGTTCAAGAAATTATTTTCAAGTCTTGCGTGGTTACTGAATTTTGGAGAATAGTCATGGGATTACTATTATCACACTTCCATGTTGTTTTCAAAGATATTTGTGTTCATCTGTAAATCTGACCAATGTACCTTCTTTTATTAACTTTGCACCATTATCTCATTATGAAATTATCTAATGCATGTCACAGTCTTTGGATGTCTCAAAGCACTTTACAGCCAGTTAAATAGTTTTGAAATATATCTACTGTTCTAAGATGGCAAATAACTTGCACACAGTAAACAATGTGGTAAGTGAGGGGACAATCTGACGTAATGTTGATTGAAGCAGGACAACAGGGGTAACTGGCCTGCTGTTTTCACAAATCATGCTATGGGGTAAGTTCTTGGACATTGGTTTAGCATCTCATTTAAAAGACAGCATCTCTAACAGAATGTCACTCCCACAGTGCTGTACTGGAGTGTCACCTTGTTATTGTGGTCCAACCCTAAGATCACATTTGAACTGATAACCATCTGACAACGAGGGGCAAAAGC
Source organism: Hemiscyllium ocellatum (assembly GCF_020745735.1). Classification (NCBI taxonomy): domain Eukaryota; kingdom Metazoa; phylum Chordata; class Chondrichthyes; order Orectolobiformes; family Hemiscylliidae; genus Hemiscyllium; species Hemiscyllium ocellatum. The sequence continues at coordinate 43,765,553 of NC_083407.1, read as the reverse complement.
TGACAGCTGAAACATAGATGACACCTCATTTAACCCTAAGGAAGTAACAATGTTAATGGACCACCACTGTCGATAATATGCTGTAATGCTGCTTTCATAGCATTAATTACAGGAATTATTTTTGAAGAGATTGCAATGTGCATTTTACATCCTTTCTGTTAAATTGTTTCTGAACAGAATAGAACAAGTCATACTATGGATTTATAGACAAGTGATTTGTTTTGCAATAGAATCTTTGTTATCCAGTAGAGCCAAACAAACTTTCTAGTTGTTAATGGAAATTGAGTGCAGACACTTTGATTGTACACTTCTAAGTCTGGGAGAGAATTTATGTAGAATAGAACAGAATTAACAACTCAAATTGACATTTTTTTTTGAGCTATGAATCTGACTTGTATATTATTGGAATACCTTCTGGAGAAGGTGGGATCTGTACAATAAACTATAATAGTGACCATTATGGAGACCTGGATATCATAGGGGCAGGAATGGTTGTTACATATTCCAGGGTTTCGACGTTTCAAAAAGAATTGGGTGGGGGGTATAGAGGTAAAAGAGTGGAATAATGGCTTTGCTAATCAGGGATAGTATCATAGCCAAGGAAAGGGAGGTCGTTGAGGATAGTTTGTCTACAGAGTCTGTATGGATGAAAGTCAGAAACAGGAAAGGAGAAGTCACTTTACTGGGAGTTTTCTATGGACCCCCAATAGCAACAAAGACATGGTGGAGCAGAATGGGAGGCAGATTTTCGAAAGGTGCAGTAGTAACAGGGCTGTTGTCATGGGTGACTTTAATTTTCTTAATATTGATTGGAATCTCTTTAGTTCAAATAGATTGGATGGAGCAGTTCTTGTCAGGTGTGTCCAGAAAGGGTTCTCAACTCAATATGTAGGTAGGCTGACTAGAGGGGAGGCCATATTGGATATGGTGCTCGGCAACAAACCATGCCAGGTGTCAAGTCTCTCGGTGGGAGACCATTTTGGGCGTAGTGATCACAGCTCCTTGAGCTTTACTTTATTCATGGAGAGGGATAGAAGCAGATTGTATGGGAAAATATTTAATTGAGGGCTGGGGAATTACAATGCTATTAGGCAGGAACTGGGGTGCCTAAATTGGGAACAGATGTTCTCAGGGAAATACAACAGAAATGTGAAGGTTATTTATGAAGCACCTGCTGATAGTGCTGGACAGGTTTGTCCAACTGAGGTAAGGTAGGAATGGTAGATTGAAAGAGCCTTGGATGACAAGGGATGTAGTCAAATGGAACAAGGAAGCCTACTTAAGATTGAGGAAGCAAGGATCAGACAGGGTTCTGGGGGCTACAAGGTAGCCAGGAAAGAACTGAAGAATGGACTTCGGCGAGCTAGAAAGTGACATGCAAAAGCTTTAGCAGGTAGGATTAAGGAAAACACTAAGGCATTATACACGACAAATCTGTAGAGATTATTAATGTATTTTGTTTCTCCTGGTTGTTCAATTCCTGTATTAAATCTTACACTGTCAAAAATCTATTTGTTCTGAAGTTGAAGTAATTGGTAAAATCGGGCAGACATAATCAAAAGTGTCAAAAGTGTCCTTATTGTCTTCATGGGCTTATCCTCATCTGCTATTGTCCCTGATGAACGCTAATATATATTTTATTCTTAAACTTTTGATTTAGTATCTAGTTTGGAAGATATTCTGAATATTTTAAAAATGTTTTCTCTAAGATGCCCAATTTTGTATTTTGTTTGGACCATCTCCAAAATTAAATCTCAAATATTATTTCTGTTGCAGTATATTCCAAATGGGATTAATTAAATTAATAAAAGGGTTTGGAATCCTAGTGTAGTACTGTGCACAATTGGACTGAATAATATCCAATACAAGTGGTGTCAAATCAAGGATTCCTACGTTCTTCAGTAAAAATGGATGATCCCACCTTCTGCAAATAAAAATGAATGATTCTTGCCCTTATTTAGCTTTTCTAAATGAATCCTTCTAATTGTGGCCTTTTTTTTGTTACTACTGAATGAGTCACACTGCCTCTGACCTTAATCACTAAATCCCATTTCCTTTGCTGGTTGCTAAATAAATCACGCTGCCTGCGGATTTAATAAACAACTCTCCCCCATGAACCACATTAATGATTGTTCTTCTTTTGGAGCTGTTTAAGATAAATCCCATTCCTTTACAAGGTTTTTTTCTCCATAGATTCTGCCATACTTGTTGAGCTTCACTTTGCTTTTGTAAGTGAAATTAGATTTTAAAAAAATCCTTAAAGAAATTTTGATGTCTACAAATATCTTCATGCATTCTTTTACAATGATAATGAGAGCCAATGCTTCAGTTACTGTCTTATGATTACAATTGTTTTTAGGTGCTGCCTGATCAGAGTTTCAACTCAGTTATATTATGCATGAAGAGCAATGTCTGATGCAGAAACATAATGTTCCATTATTGAGAAGGAAGCTCTTAGCTACATATGCCTGTCAGGAATTTCAGACTAAATCTTTGGTTTGTAAATGATCACTGAAACAACACATTAACTTTTAGTTTCTCTACTTTATGAAAAGTAACTTCCAAAAATGCCTCCAAGACTACAAAACTTCTGATTTTGCTGAATGAGATATATTTAGGAAACAGTCTACATGCAAGAGAAATTGCAGACAATGACCAATACTCAAAAGTGCAATGGCGAATAGATTTGCCAAATGCGATGTAAGAAATCCAAAAAATCAAATGATACACCTGCTCCACAAAGGGATAAAGGCCAGCAAGTTCACAAGTGATTGAGGTAGATTTAACAAGAACAAATGGTGGCCATGAAAACATATTTCAAACACAGGAGTCAATTCACAATTATTGATTACATTTAAATCATACAGTCATTGATCCATAACATAATACAGCATAGAAACAAGACCTTTAGCTCACGATGTCTATGCTGACCAACAAACACCAAACTATACTAATTCCATTTACCTGCACTTAGTCCATAGCTACAATGCACTGGCATTTTAAGTACTCATCCAGATGCTTGTAAAATGTTGTAAGATTACTTGTTTCCAATACACTCTCAGCTAACACATTCCACATATCTACCATGCTCTGAATGAAAAATCTTTTCTTGGATGTCCTCCATACCACTTATTCCTCATCTTAAACTTATACCATCTAGTCTTAGACATGTCTGCTATGGGGAAGAGATTTTCATGATCTACTCTGTCTACACTTCTCATTATTTTGTTAAACATCAATCAGATTACTCCTCAGGCCCCTCTGCTCCAAGGAAAGCAAACCCAATCTTTCCTCATCCCAGGCAAAATCCCTACTGAATTCCCTCCACACCTTCTCCAGTGCAGTCACATTCTTCTGATGGTGTAGCAACCAGAACTGCACACAATTATTCCATCTGTGGCTAAACCAATATTTCATAGTTACGATAAAACTTCCTTACTCCTATATTCAATACCCATTTGCTTTCTTGACATCCGGTTTCAACGTGCTGATACCTTCAGGGAGCTATAGACTTATACACTTTATTGCTCATTACTCCCTCAGGACCTACAATTCATTGTGCATATCCTGCCCTTTTCAGATGTACCAAATGCATCATGTTGCACTTATCAGGATTAAATTCCATCTGCCATTGCTCTGTCCAATTTACCAGCTAATTAGTATCAGATTGCAGCTTGAGACCATTTTCCTCACTGTCAACAACACCATCAATTTTCATGTCATCTGTGAACATAATAATTATACATTCACATCTAAACTGTTAATGCACAACAATTGAAATTCCTTGGAACTGACTCATCATCTGAGCTTTACTTGGGGAAATGGCTCAAAGTACCAGAGCTTAGTCATCATTGTGATGCCCTATGATCTCTAGTAGCACTGAGGAATTTATTGCCAATTATGAGACACATGCTGTCCACACGCCAGGAAAAAAAAGGTACCTTTAATAGCCCCCATATTTTCAACATGGGACATATGGGAATGGATTTGCTTCTTATTCATGCAAAGAATTTTTTCATTGTTTTGATTATTTCTCCTGATGTATTTCAGTTAAGACATTTCATACAGAAACAGTTACAGGTTCATAGATAGAGTCATAAAGATGTCCAACATGGAAACAGACCCTTCAGTCCAACTCGTCCATGCCAAACAGATATTCTAACCTAACCTAGTCCCATTTGCCAGCAACTGACCCATATCCCTTTAAACCTTTCCTATTCATATACCCATCCAGATGCCTTTTAAATGCTGCAATTGTACCAGCCTCCACCACTTCCTCTGGAAGCTCATTTTGTACACTCACCACCCTTTCATATCTTTCCCCTCTCACTCTAAACCTATGCCTTCTAGTTCTGGACTCCCAACCTCAGGAAAATACTTTGTTTATATATCCTATCCATGCCCCTCATGCTTTTATAAACCTCTATAAGGTCACCCCTCAGCTTCCAGAGAAAGCAGCGCCAGCCTATTCAACATCTCCCTTTCACTCAAATCCTCCAACACTGGCAACATCCTTGTAAATCTTTCTTGAACCCTTTCAAGTTTCAGAACATCCTTCTGATAGGAAGGAGACCAGAATTACACACAATATTCTAAAAGTGCTGCACCAATGTCCTGTACAGCTGCAACATGACCTCCCAACTCCTATACTCAACACTCTGACCATTCAAGGAAAGCATACCAAATACCTTCTTCACTATCCTATCTACCTGCGACTCTAGTTTCAAGGAGCTATGAATCTGCACTCCAAGGTCTCTTTGTTCAGCAACACTCCCTGGGATCTTACCATTAAGTGTATAATTCCTGCTTTGATTTGTTTCTCCAAAATGCAGCACCTCACACTTATATAAATTAAACTCCATCTGCCACTCCTCAGCCCATTGGCCCATCTAATCAAGATCCCATTGTACTCTGAGGTAACCTTCATCGTTGTCCACTGCACCTACAATTTTGGTGTCATCTGCAAACTTACCAACTATGCTTCCTATGTTCACATCCAAATCATTTATATAAATGATGAAAAGTAGTGGACCCAGCACCAATCCTTGTGGCACTCCACTGGTCACAGACCTGCAGTCTGAAAAGTAACCCTCCACCTCCAGCCTCTGTCTTCCACCTTCAATCCAGTTACCTGTGTTTTAAATGACAGTTTTGCAACTGTTGGAATGATGCTTTCAGACAATGGACTACAATTTGCGAATGATTGCAGTGTATGGTGAAGGAAGGAAGAATAAGGCAATTTTTGTGAAGATTGTGCCCTAACATATATTACTCCACCTTCTTTATACCAGAAGTAAAATTTCAGATAATAAAAACCACGATGGACATCTCTGTGCTAAAAGAATGGTGCTGTTCACCAGAAAGTGAATAACCCATTGTGTCAACTACTACATGGAGGTATTATGCCCATGGTCATCTGGCTGAAAACCTCAGTCTTTGTTTGCCATTTTATATAACAGATTGATCATAAGCAGCCATGAAAAATCTGTACTGTCAGCCAGGGAACAGCCTGGACACGTATTGAGAAAGAAGCTGACACATTTTTCAGAAGATCGAAAGAATAAAATCAGTTCAGTATAACAAAAAGTCAGCACTGTGATAAGTCATACAGTTCTCCTACTGTTGAAAAGTGTGGCACTGGAAAAACACTGCAGGTCAAACAGCATCCAAGGAGCAGAAAAATCAATGTTTTGGGCATAAGCCCTTCATCAGGAATGTTGGGGAGGGAGAAGGAAAGGGGCTGAGAGATAAATAGTAGGGGGTGTCTGCGGCTGGGAGGGAAGATAGCTGGGAAGGCAATAGATAGATGGAAGCTGGGGTTGATGGTGATAGGTCAGAGTGGAGGGTGGAACGGATAGATGGGAAGGAAGATGGACAGGTAGGACAGTTCAAGAGGGCAGTGCTGAGTTGGAGGGTTAGGTCTGGAATGAGGTGGGAGAAGGGGAATTGAGGAAACTGGTGAAATTGACATTGATACCGTGTGGTTGGAGGCATTGGCTGGCTTGGAGGAAGAGTGTCTCATTGTCTGCCTTGGGACCCTCCAACCACATGGGTCAATGTTAATTTCACCAGTTTCCTCATCTCCCCTCCCCCCACTTCATCCCAGATCCAACCTTCCAACTTGGCACCACCATCTTGAAATGTTCCACCTGTCCATTTTCCTTCTCACCTATCCGTTCCACCCTCCGCTCCGACCTATCACCATCAACTCCAGCCTCCATCTATCTATCTGCTTCCCAGCTACCGTCCCCACCCTGCCACATTCCTGATGAAGGGCTTATGCCCGAAACATCGATTCTCCTGCTTCTCGGATGCTGCCTGACCGGCTGTGCTTTTCCAGTGCCACATTTTTTGACTCTGATCTCCAGCATTTACAGTCCTCATTTTCTCCTAGTTCTATTTTTGCTTCTGGCACCTATAAAACATTTATTTTTCTAAATTACAACTGTTTTATTTTCTCAACTTTCTTGAGTACTTTGTCTGATCAAATGCAAATAATCTTTCCTGTACATATCAGATGTTTTCTGTTAGTTGCCACAATATCATCAGCTTCAGGAATTCAGCATACACTGAGCCCTTTCAGGAAGATAATGAAGGGACAACTTATAGCTGACAAGGTACACCATTCCTATCAAGGATAATGATCCCCTAGAAGTTGCATGATTAATAGCTAAGAAATGTTATACTGAGATGCATATCTTGATCAGTATTGTCATGCATGGACCCAGTGGAATCTTAAAGGAGTGCTTCTGATGGAAAAGGAGGCATGTTTCATGCCACCATTATGCTGCCATCTAAAAAGATCTTGACATTGAGATTGCTGGAGTAGTTAGGGTCTCTGCACTGGATGCAAAAGAGCATTCAGTAAGGCAATAGTAGGATCATCACTGAGTTCCAACTGTAGGGATATCAGATCTTAACTTACCAATGAATATGCCATTTGTTTACTTAAGTCTACTTTTGTCACACTCCCTTGATTCTGTCTCCCTCATCTTTAATTTCCATAAAATCCTTGAATTCTGTACATTTTCTGGATCATTACATAAAATTACATAAAATCAACTGCACAAGAGTAGGCCTTTCTGGGCAACCGGTACATGTTATTGTTTGTATGGCATGTAAGTCTTCCATTTTAATGACAATTTACCTCCTTCCCCATAAATTCCTCTATCTCTTTCTTCCTCGGTGCCTACCTTAATTACTCCAATTATTTCCACATCAACACCCCACAACGGAATAGGTTTTCACCACCAGGAAGAGGATGTGGAGGAAGGGAACACTTGCAGGGAGAAGACCTTGGTTGGGTGAGGGGGTGAAATGGAATCTGATTTATTAAAGGTGAGATGTACTCTTTCTTGCCTAAGAACCACACAAGGTGACTGGCTCCTGAACTCCACTGAAACTTGAGGCAGGATGGGGAGTGCTCATTCGAATGTGGACATATGAGTCACCGTGTGCTTTACTCAGCCCCAGGAATTGCAGAGGGATGGGAGCAGGTGGAAGGTCACCTGTAAAAACCACTGGTGGGAGACCATAAAACTCTGCCATTGGGAATATTGGGAAAAATAGATCAGTCAGTTGTTGCTGCTTTGAAATGGTCTGTCAGCAAAGGCAGTGCTTTCAAGAGAAAAGAAGAAGAAAATGGTATTGCACAGAATGGTAAACTGGATAGAAAGAGAATTTGGAGAATTTTCACAAGATGTTTTCTGATTGTTCACCTTGGGAGTGCTGCAAGGATGGTGAGAAAATGGTGGAAGCAGCATCTATCAATTTTCCAGTCTGAACAGCTTTTCTCCCAAAATTTCAATGGAAAGGCTGGTAATCCTATGTAGAAATTCACGCTTGTTTTGTCTAGCGCAAAACATCTGTTAAACTGTTGCTATAACTTTTAAATAATCGTGTTCATTGGGTTGAGAGTCGATGATTGAGCTATCAGGTTACTGCTTTGTATATCATCCTTATGTGATTAAGCAATAAGTTTCCATACTTGTATGACAAATCAAATAGTGCAAATAGAATAGAAATATGTACTGAAGTCACACGTCTGACCTGCACTTTGCTTTTGTGAGTTTTAAATCATTTATTAGGCAGAAGTCTTCATTTGTGAAACAATGTAGAGACCTATGGATACCTACAAATTTATCAAATTGAAGAACTCTAGGTGGTTATCATCAATCCCAGGAACACTAGAGCAGAGTGTAATGAATGTCTGAACCTTAAGTTACTGTCCTGCTATATAGCCATGCTGGGGTAACTGCTTTAATTATAGTTCAACTACGAACTAGAACTGGGCTTATTCATATTACGTTTTGTTTTCATGTGTGCTCATTTTGTCTTGATTCCACGTGCCCTTAACACTTGCTATGTTCAATGTGGTTTAATAGCTCTGATATTATTAGGTCACGTATTGGATAATTATATCAACGATAGATGAAAAACGGAATTGTTAATGAGTAGGTTACAAAATTGGTGAACACAACGTTATGACATTGAAATGGACTGAAGAGTGCACTAATTTCAAAGATACCTTGCAATTTTGAATGACTAGCTTCCAGATGTTACTGACAGATTAATATTGTGCTATGAAATAGCTCCTTCCCAGTTACTACACAATAATTGAAAATTACCACTAGATGGCACATTGAGTATAGTTCACAATTAAAATTGTTTTCCAGTATTTAAGATTCATGGTGTTTAATTCTTTTTGCCAAACCTTCATGATCTGTTTGTCAATGTACAAACTATGCTTTAATAAAAGCATCCACCTTGTATTCATAAGTATTGCATTAATTTATAAATTTACCAGTGCAGTAAATCACAGTACAATCTGCATACTTTAACCTCAATGACCATCTGATCAGTATATTAAAGCAGAAGTACATTTCACAATTACCTTCTTGGTAGTCATTTTTTTGTCAGATTCTTGACACAAGAAATGCAGCGTGCATTAGGTATCTCAAGGGACTCAGTTACTCTGAGACAAGGCCCATCATTATTGCAAAAAGGCTCTGGAGCAGTCCAGCTGATTCACACACTCAATCCACCTATGAAATATTGGGTTTTGAAAAGGCATACAACAAAAGGGAATGCACATTGCGAGGAATTAATAAGTGCACAAAAATTGGATTTTCATTAAAAATATTAACCGCACTTAAGTTAATATTCAAAGATGTTGCTTTTTCCAAATATAAAGAAATTGGCCCACCATGTCCAAAATTTATGTCTTTTTGAAGAATCCTCCAGTAATTAATTTAATGACCACCATTTAGGAGCAATAGAACTGACAAATCATGTACATGGATTATCTTCCTTCTTGAAAGTGTGCATTTGGGGTGCCTACAGGAGTAGATCCCAATGCACATATCTTATTTATAGCTTGTCTGTTTTGAGCACAAGTGTTGGATATCCACATTAAAAAACCTGTCTGAATACGGAGATAGATAAGCAAATGGATGGTCAGGTCCCCTGACAGAAAGGCTGCCATCACTCCTGCCCTTTCTGGTGGGAGATAGACAGCCAAAAGTTGAATATCATTTCTTACATTGTCATGGGTGAGAATGCAGCATTACATTGAGTGAATTCATATATCACATGATGTAATGGGGAAGGTACTGAGAAATAGGATCTATTTATATTTGGAAGAGAATGGGCTTATCAATGATAGGCAGCATGATTTTGTGCAGAGGACATAGTGCATTACCGACTTTAAATAGAGTTCTTTGAGGAAGTAACCAAGTTGATTTTTGAAGGAGAGCCTGTAGATATCATACACATGGACTTTAGTAAGGCATTTGATAAGGTTCCATGTTAAACTAATGGAGAAAGTGAAATTACATGGTGTGCAGGATGTTCTAGCGAGGTGGATAAAGAACTGGTTGAGCAACAGGACACAAAGAGTAATAGTTGAAGGGAATTTCTTGAAATGGAGAAAGGTGACCGATGGTGTTCTACAGGGATCAGTGCTGGGGCCACTGCTGTTTGTGACATAGATAAATGATCTAGCAGAGGGCATTAGTGGTCTGATCAGTAAGATTACAGATGACACAAAGATTGGTGGAGTAGCAGAAAGCATAGAGGACTGTCAAAAAATACAGGAGAATATACATAGACTGGAGAGTTAGGAGGAAAAGTGGCAGATGGATTTCAATCCAGACAAACATGAGGTGATGCATTTTGGGAGTCTAATTCAAGAGCGAATTATATAGTAAATGGAAGAACCTTGGGAAAAGTTGATGAGCAGAGAGATCGGAGAGTTCAGGTCCATTGTACCCTAAAGGTCGCTGCACAGGTGGATTTAGAGGCCAAGAAGGAATATGGTATGCTTGCCTTCATTTGTATTGAGTATAAGAGCTGGCAGATCATGTTAAAATTATACAAGAGTTTAGTTCAGCTACATTTAAAATGCTATGATTAGTTCTGGTCGCCACATTGCCAAAAGGATGTGGACGCTTTGGAGAGGGTGCAGAGAAGGTTTACGAGGATGTTGCCTGGTATAAAAGGTGCTAGCTATGAAGAGAGGTTGAGTAAGTTAGGATTGTTTTCAATAGGAAAAAGGAGATTGAGGGAGGACCTGATTGCGGTCTGCAAAATCATGACGAGTATCGACAGGATGGATAGAGACAAGCTTTTTCCCAGGGTAAGGGATTCAATAACAAGAGGTCATACATTCAAAGTGACAGGAGAAAAGTTTAAAGGGGAGACACGTGGAAAGTATTTTATACAGAGAGTGCAAGGTGCCTGGAACGCATTGCCAACAGAAGTAGTAGAGGCAGACACAGTTGATTCATTTAAGGTGCATCTGGACAGATGCATGAGTATGTGGGGAGCAGGGGGATACAGATGCTTAGGAATTGGGTGAAAGGTTAAGACAATGGATTTGGATCGGCCCAGGTTCGGAGGGCCGAAGAGACTATTCCTAGACTATAAATTTTCTTTGTTTTTTTTTCTTTGTAACATGGCATGACATAGCTGATAATCTGTCACTATTATACTATAATACTTAAGTTAGCTCCCATAACAACAGGCCGAGATATAGGTCACATACTATACTCCCTCTAATCTGTGCAGCCACGAAACTGCTTCAAGATTCTGCTTACAGATGTCAATGTTGTGGACTGAAGTCAGAAGTCTGCACAAGAACCTCGGAGATCAATGCACCAAGAAAAATAAAGAGATCATTGGTAACATGGTACTGAAGAATCCAATACATTATTGAACCTCCTAGCCTCCACATATCACAGGCACTTGCATCAAAAACAGAAATTGCTGGAGAAACTCAATAGATCTAGCAGTATGTGTAGAGAAAAAAAGCAGAGCTAACATTTGAAGTTGACTGACATTTCTTCAGAACAGATGGTAGCTCGGACAAGCTGGTATTTATTCTGAAAACAAGGAGTGGTAGTGGGGTGGGGGAACAGTGGGGGGAAAAGAGGTGAGAGAATAGGTGGGGATGGAACCTTGGGAGAGAGAGAACAATATTTAGGGAGTCTAAGAAATGGATAACAGTGTGCTTAGGGCACCACAAGTTGGTGAAAAGACATTGGCTATGCTGAAAGCAACCCATGTTATGAAAAGGCCTGGGGTGTGGGGTTGGGAAAGGGCATAGAAGAAAGTGTTCAGATTCTAAAATTATTGAACTCAATGTTGAATCCTGAAGACTTCAGGGTGGCCAAGCAGAAAATGCAATGCTCTCTCAGCTGGCACTGAGCCTTGCTGGAGCACTGCAGTAGGCTTAAGACAGAAATTTCTCTCTATATACACTATAGGACCTGTTGAGTTTTTCCAGGAAGTTTTGTTTTTGTCTCAGATTTCCAGTTGCTTTTTTATTTTACAGGCACTTACATGTTTGGACTCAAACAATGTCATTTGGATGTACTGCAGCCCGCTTCCCTCAGCATGCCATGCTACAAAAGGTGAGAGCTGAGTAATTTAGAGACTATGAGCTTTATACCATTAGGTCACATGCCATGATATGGTGACGACATCATGAGCATGTCCCTTAAAGGTATATTACACATCTGCAATAACACAAGATCTCCTATTTTCTAAAGAAAATAATCTAAGACAGGTATACATTTTTATACATATAATCACTGAATCCCTGAAATGTCAAAGCAGGCCATTTGGCTCATCAAGTCACACTGACCCTCTGAACAGCATTCCACCTAGACTCTCACCCCCCTTACTCTATCCCTGCTACACTGCATTTCCCATGGCTTGTCCACTCAGCCTGCACATCCCTGGACTTTATGGACAATTTAGCATGGTCAGTTCACCTAATTTGCGTATCTTCAGACTGTGGGAAGAAACCAGGGTTACTGGAGTAACAAAAGCATTCTACAGAAGCCTTGGAGCTAGGAAAGATTTAAGAGAGAAGAGGGTGACAGACACCTAAAGTGAAAGGTGAAAACAACAACATCTAGGATAAGAATAACAATAATTGTATCCTAATTTGGAGAAGGAAATGTTAATCACATCAACCTGTGACCTAGAATGGATATCAGTTTACATAAAGTGAGATTGGAATTTGGATAGTGGGATAGTATACAGTAGTGGGACAGCTTATTGGTATAAAGGCACTCAATTTTTGTGTATTATTCAGTGTCTACCAGACGGAAGATTTCAGACATCCAAGCAGAATGTGTACATTGGTCTCGCAGCATGATTCATGATCAGTTCCATAACAATAGTGTGGCTTGACCCAAAGCATGTAACTGATGCTGACCTGCTTCATGCTGATGCTCATCTTCCAGCAAGACATCAATGTTATGACCCTTTTTCTTACACAGAAAATCTTTCTGGAAAGTATTGATTGGGGCAGAGTCAATTACTAACTTGACTTAGCGTCTCCACCAGATCTTCTTCAGAAAAATCACATTCATGCCCTTTGCAGCAACATCTGGCCACACAGTTGTTGTTAAACTGTTTGGGTTTCTGTCTGTATGACTTGATTTGGAGTCTCGAGTACTCTTCATTGCTTCTCTGGATTTTTAAAATTCTCCTTAGGTAGACCAGATGTTTATATTCAGTGAAGCCCCTCCTTGCTGTTAGCAAGTCATATGTTAAGAGATCTCTTCTTGGGGTCATTTATAGCTTTATCTGCATAGTAAAGCTACCTATGTTACCTAAATAGTTGTGGTTCAGTGAAGATGTCAGTCAGAGTCCTATCTGTAATCAAACGCTTACCTTTCATTTCTTGTTGAAGGTCTGAGATTTTCATTTTATTGAAAAAGGTTGCATCGCTTATTCTTTTTTCTTCCTTTTACTTGGTTTGCTGTTCTGTAACTTTACTTTTCATTCATTTGGTTTTGTTTTACTTTTTATTCCTAGTTGTGGATCTCATTAAGAAAGCAGTTCTGAATGTCGGTCTGTATCATTAAAAGATGAAGATTTTAAGTAGCAGATTTTAACCATTAGTGGGAGTTCACACCACATAAGGAGTGATAATGTTACATCAGCTTTTGCAGAAATCAAAACAGTGGAAGCATCTGACCACTGCACATTGGTAAGCTGTTCTGGTTTGTAAAACTATGTTCTAGTGCTTAAAGAGTTATTTTTTGAACAGGATAGTCCTGTAAGTAAATTTAAGGTATCATTTAACTTTCAATGTTGTTTTAAGCCTGTAAGAAGCTTTATAGCTGTGGATTTTAGTTTTACATTAGGAAGCAGGGTAAAGCTTAATTTCCTCTTATTTTAGTAATGGTGACAGAGGGCTTATAACATGATAAATTGTAGAGTCATGAAGATTGGCACAATCAATATTCTGAAGTTCATAAGCATTGACTTAAGAAAAAGCAAGTGGACTTTAATTAAATGAATTTGAAGTCTTGAATTTAAAGTATAGGAAAAGTCTGCCTGCTGGCTATTTAAAGTAGACAAACAGGAGGCTGGAAGAACAGAGCATCAGGAGGTGGAGAAGTCAATGTTTCAGATATAACCCTTCAATAATGAAGATGGGGGTGCAGGGAGCTGCAGATAAAGAGTGGGGAGAAGGGTTATGGGTGGGGAGGGGGCAGAGTGGTGAGGTACTGATAGGTGAATAGAGGTGGTGGGTATGACCTGGTTGGTCGATAGGAGGAAGTAGAGCTCTAACTTTGGCTATTTAAGCTGGAGATGTGTATTCATGTAAACCTAATGGGATTGGTTGCCTCAATACTATAAGATCCAGGGCTGACTGAACATCAATGAAGACATTTTATAAGCATTTACTAGCTCTTACTGCTCCATTGTTAACATGAGTTGATATACCACAATGGAGTATTGTGGTGTTGTGTACTGATCATTTGCCGCTTACTGCTGCACTTAACGTTGACTCCCATAAAGAAAGGATGAGTAGTGTCAAGAATACAAATAACTTTTGAAAAGCACTGGTACCTACATAGATACATGACAATCACATGCTACTTGTGCATCCAGACCAAACTAAGCAATCTGCCATACCATTCCTTCAGCATCTTACACTGCAAGAGAAAAGAGCTCCATGACATTTTGTCGCAGGCCACGATATAGTGATGACATCAGATGCATGTCCCTTAAAGGTATATTGCACACCAGCTGTGAAAGTAACACAACACTGGGCACCCAAGAACCAGGAGAAAAAAAAACAACAATGTGGAAAATTGAGGCTCAACTTCCTTGAAGAGACAGTGACTATTTTTAAGTGCAGGAGCCAGTCCCATTTGCACTGCTGATACAAACTGAAACTTACATTTCTTTTTTTAACATATTGCTGAGTATGTGCTTCATTTGTTCAATTTTCTTTCAATCATTCCCCTAGTGCATTGTGAGACACTGAATGCACTGAACTTTGAGTTTTGGTTGGAAAGTTGGAAAACATTAAGGAATAGCTAAGCTCTTTCATGTAGTGAAGGGAGCTGATAATTTTGATTTGAGGTAATGTTTCAATAATTAAAGACTTGCTTTAAAGGTACCTGACCATGGGTTTTTATGCTTGGGTTGCCATAAATTGAACAAATTTCTGCTGGGGGAATCATCTGGCACATGTGCTGACCTGCCCATATCCACCATCATGTAACAATTGCATCTCCAAGCTTTGGCACACTTACCTTGTAATGACGAAGGCAGCCACTAGATATGCATGGAGATGGTTGCAGAGATAGGATATTTGCTGTGAGAGCACATGCACACAATCTGAATCAGAATTAGCACTGCCAGTAGCAGTTGAGGTTCAATCTCCCTTAAATGTGAAGTCTCCCTCCTTCCTTCCAGTTGGCTTCCACTTTACCTGCAAAATTAGCTCTTTGCTGCCTAGCTGCATCAACCAAGTGGTCAATGCACTGTACAATATGGACAGCAGTTGGATCTCCACTGAACAGCTACATTTGTTCATTTATCACACATGATGAAGCAGCCAGTAAAGTCATCTTTGTTTCTCTTCTCCTCCACATCCCCTTATCTTCTGATAGGTAGCAATGTTATCAGCATCTGGTTTCTACCCCTAGAACTTCATCCCAAAACATTCAACCTCTCTGTCTTTAAAACCATGTCAAATGACATATGATGTCCTATTTCTTATGTATCTCAGT
This sequence comes from Hemiscyllium ocellatum, assembly GCF_020745735.1. Classification (NCBI taxonomy): domain Eukaryota; kingdom Metazoa; phylum Chordata; class Chondrichthyes; order Orectolobiformes; family Hemiscylliidae; genus Hemiscyllium; species Hemiscyllium ocellatum. The sequence goes on along the minus strand of NC_083407.1, from coordinate 43,750,008 downwards.
TAATCTTTTCTTTACTGGCTTACTGTTCGCTCCTGGTTATTTAAATACATTGAAAACATCCTAGTGCTGAAAGTCTTGAGAATAAGGGGAGGCAAAGGCATCGTGGACTATTAATCCAGAGGCCGAGGGGATGCTCTGCAATCTCGGGTTTGAATCTTGTCATTGCAGGTGGTGAAATTTGAATTCAATAAAGATCTGGAATTAAATGTCCAATGGTGACCGTGAATGCATTGATGATTGTTGGAGAAAACCCGTCTGATGCATTCATGCCCTTTAGGGAAGGAAATTGCCATCCTTACCTGATCTAGACTAGATTAGATTAGATTAGATTACTTATAGTGTGGAAACAGGCCCTTCAGCCCAACAAGTCCACACCGACCCGCCGAAGCGCAACCCACCCATACCCCAACATATACCCCTTACCTAACACTACGGGCAATTTAGCATGGCCAATTCACCTGACCCACACATCTTTGGACTGTGGGAGGAAACCGGAGCACCCGGAGGAAACCCACGCAGACACGGGGAGAACGTGCAAACTCCACACAGTCAGTCGCCTGAGGCGGGAATTGAACCCAGGTCCCTGGCGCTGTGAGGCAGCAGTGCTAACCACTGTGCCACCGTGCCGCCCCCAACTACATGTGACTCCAGATCCACTGCAATGTGGTTGACTCTCAACTGCTTTCTGGGATGGGCAATAAATGCTGGCCTAGTTGGCAATGCCCTCATCCCATGAAAATAAAGGTTTCCCGCTATTAAATAATGACTTATAAGGGAAAATTTGATAAACTGGGACTGTCTGCTTTTGCAAGAACAAGAAAGAGTAGGACTTGATAGTTGTATGTAAAATGTTATGGAGAATAAAAAATATTCATCTTCAGCATTATTTTAAGTGAAACCATGACACAGGTCAAGGTGATTTAGACTATTCCACAAAAGGCAATATTTAGACTAATGTCAGGTAAATGTCACTCTGAGTGTTTGGTGGTTTTTCAGCTATAAACAGATGGTTAAGTGGTATTATGGGGAAACCATTGAATTACAGGGAAGAATAAGCAGTTGAACTGAGTGGTTTCATTATTTGTAGTTTCATGTACACAGAATTACAGGGAAATAAGGGCATCATACATTAACTGCACTTTAATAATATAAAACCATCTTTGAGAGAATTTGATGCAGGCCAACAACCTTTCAGAATGCAGACTGCTTATTATATGACTGCTGCAGGAGCTTTCTCAATAGCAACAGAAAACAAGATGATGCAGGAAAATCCAAAACACAGTATATCTAATAGCTGGGCTCTTTACATAGAAACTAAGAGAAAAAATAGGCCACTTGACCCTTTGAGCCTGTTTTTTTCCTTTCAATATGATCATAGCTGATTGTATATCTCAATGTCATATTCCTGCATTCGCTTCACACTCCTTCAAACCTTTAAATCGAAAAAAAAGGTTTCTTGAATATAATCAGTGACTGGTTTCCACAGCCCTCTGTGATAGCAAATCCCACAGTTAATGATCCTCCAATTAAATAAATCTTTCCTTATCCGAGTCCTAAATGGCCCTCTCCACTTCCTGAGACTGTGACCCTGGGAAACCTCTTCCTTGCATCTACTCTGTTTAGCCTCGATTAAATGTTTTGTATTTCAAACATATTCCCGCTTATCCTTCTATACCTGAGTGAATATAGGTCCAGTCAAACCAATCTCTCCTTATGATAGTCCTGCCAAACCCAAGTGAACCTTTGTTGCACTCCCTCTATGATATGTACATTCTACTTTATGTACCTACCTGTACTAAGATACCCATAATTCTGAACTTAAATTCTCTTGCAAGGACGGACAATATATCATTCACCTTCATAATCGCTTGCTGCACTTGCCTGGTGAATTTTATTGACTGGTATACAAGGGCACCATTTGTACATGCACATTTCCTGACATATCACCATTTAAATAATACTCTGTTTTTCATGCTGTAGTATACAGCTTCACATTCATCCAAGTTATATTGCATCTGTTATGTGTTTGCTCATACACTTTTCAAGATTACCCTAAAGTCTCCTCACAACCTTCTCACACCTCATAATCCCACCTAGTTTTCTGGCATCAACAAATTCAGAGGCATTGCATTCAGTTCCTTCATTCAGGTCATTTAGTGAATAGCTGTGACCAAAGCACTAATCCCTGCTGTGCACCACGAGTCACTACCTGCCATCTGGAAAAAGACTGACCTATTTCTATTCTCTGTTTCCTGTCTATCAACCAATTTTCAATCAATGCCAATATGTTAACTCAATCCCATGTGTTTTAGTTTCCCACTCGCCTCTCATATGGGACGATATCAAAAGCCTTTTGAAAATCCAAAAATATCAAAAATATCCAAAACGATTGGTTGTCTCTTATCTATTCTACTAGTTACATTCTCAATTATTTCAATTTCCCATGCTGGCTTTGTCCAATCCTGATAATATTTTTCAAGTGTTCTGTTAAAATGTCTTTTGTATTAGCCTCTAGCATTTTCCCCACTACTGAAGTTAGGCTAACTGATCTTAATTCTCTGTTTCTTCTCCAACTCTATTTTAAATAGAGGGTTTACATTTGTCAAACTCCAAAATGTTGGAACTGTTCCAGAGTCTGCAAAATTTTGGAAAATGACCATCAGTGCCACTGATATTTCAAGGGACACTTCCTTTTCATACTGCAATGTGCAGATTATCAGGCCCTGAGGATTTCAGAGCCTTTAACCCCATTAATTTTGCTATCACAATATTTTCATCCATTTTGATTTCATTCTATTCTCTTTACTGACTAGATTATTGATCTCCTAAAATTCCTGGGAATTTATTTGTCTCCTCTGTTGTGAAGACAGGACCAAAATATGTGTTCAATTGTTCAATCATTTTTTTTATGTTCCCCGTTATAAATTTCCCCATTTCTGGCAATAAGGGACCTACATTTGTCTTCAGTTCTTTTTCTCCTCACTGATGTATAAGCTTTTACAAACAGTTTTCTATGTCCTTTGCAAGATTTGCCCCTCTTGATCAAGCTTTTTGTCCTCTTTTGCTGAATTCTAAATTGTTTGCAGTCCACAGACTTGTTGCTTTTCATGGTAATTTGATATGGCAGCTCTTTATATCTAATGATATCCCTGATTGATTTTGTAAGCTATTATTGAGCCAACTTGCCTGTTTTATTTTTGCACCAGACAGGAATTAATACTTGTTGTGTATGTTCTTTAAATATTACACATTGACAATACACTGTCAACGTTTTTCTTTAGTAAAGTTCCCTATCCATTATTGCCAACTTGTGCCTCAGTCTTACAATTCCTTTTATTTAGACTCAGGACCAAGTTTTGGATTCAACAACTTTACTCCATCCTAATGAACAATTTAATCATTTGTGGTCACCCTTCTCCGAAGGATCCAATACAATAAGATTGTTCATGAATTATTTCTCATTTCACAACACCCGGTCTAGTATAAGCTTCTCTCTCTTTGGTTCCTAAACATATTTGTCTAAAATCCATCATTATACACATCTTTTGTAATAATTTTGGAGCCTTCAGATTTTATATATAATATGCATTACAAGTTGAACACACTGGAAGAACTGTTCACGAAAAAAAAAGTAGCTTTTTGGAAATCATATGGATCCTAATTATGATTCTCTCCTTGTGGACTATTCAAACCACTCTTTATTCTGGATTAGAGTGGTGTTGGAAAAGCACAGCAGTTCAGGCAGCATCCGAGGAGCAGGGAAATCTTCTTTATTCCAGTTCTAGGCCCTTACCCTTTTCCTAGTATACTTTTTATGGTCTTTGTACCATTTCTTGGTCTTGTGCTGAACTTAAATAGTTCATCAACTTTTGTTTTAATGTTCCTCCCTACTATGCCTTCAGATGGTTCAGCTCTGACTCTCCCCTTCTCTATCTCTACATATGGGGATAGGCTATCAGCAAATAATCACTCTAAACTCTTAAAGACACCTAGGCTACAATTCCTCTCACTCCATCTCTTAATGGTTTCATTTCATTCTCTTGGTATATGTATCTTAATAGGTCTGACAATGCCAGCTTACCTGTGATTTCCTTTTTCCTCAGTTAAGGATTTCAGAAACACTGTGGTTCACAAGATTCCCAACCATGTCCATTCTAAACTTGCATTTCTACTCCATCCCTTCCCTTACTTCTCAGAACCATAATGGGCTTCTCCTTGTCCTCCCTTTCTATATCATTAGACTTCATAATCAATGGATTATCCTCTGCCATTTTCTTCATCTCCAGTATTAAGTAATTTTGAAAGAGATTCTCCTTTCCATTTTCTTTTCAGCATTCCAAAAAGATTGTTTCCTCTGAATCACCCTGCCCCAATGCCCACTCCTCCTCTCATCGGACCTTCCAATGTAAATGTAGGGTATACAATACTTATTTCCTTCTTAATATTCATGGCCCAAAACACTCCATTCACAAGAAACAGGAATTTACTTGCACCACATTCAATTTATATGCTGTATTTGCTTCTCCTGGGAGATCAAACATTTTGTCTATTTGGTGGAAAACTTCTGTTAGTCTGCAAACGTACTCTGGATCTGCTGCTTATGTTAATTCTCTACTGTTCCAATTCTGACCTCCTCTAGTCTCAGTAGCCTACTCTCTGATAATAAAGCTCACTTTAAGCTCAAGCAACAGCACTTCACCTTTCAATCAAGAATTTTTTAGCAGTTCATACTCAATGCTGAGTTCAAAACTTTGAAATTATTCTCTTTCCTTGAACAATAATGTTCTGCATTTCTAACTTGCAGTTCCATTAGGCCCATTTTTTGCTCCTTGCCTTATCTCCAACCAATATCTTTTGCCTTGCATCATCATTCCTTTAGCCACATAATATCTCTTGCCCGCCACTCTATTATCTCCCTTTCCCTCATGTTTTCTTCTTTCCAGCCTCTGCATTTACTTGAAACTTTGCTATTTTGAAGAATGACTGAAAGTGTTAACTTGTTTTTGTTTTCTCCACAGATGCTACCTGTCCTATTGGGTATTTGCAGATTTCCAGCGATGGCATTTTTCTGTTAAAAAAGTGTTTAATTTCTGACTGGATGATTTATGGTGATTTTTCTTACAAAACAAGATTTGATACGTTAAGACAGTTTTAAGTAACCTCATTGAGTATGCTACATAAACAGGGAAGTGAAAATTGATCTTCTGTCACTGTCCAGTTTTCTTCCTGTATCAAAATGAACAGGTTGTTGCTATTCATACATGCATCTATATCATGAAGTACAGAACTGACTTCAACAATGTAAGAGACAGATTCCCTATAACTGTGTGTAATTTACCATTTGTGCCATATAAAGTATATTTTGTGCAAAGGCCTGACGGGAATATTTACATTTTCTCAGAGGTAGCTTGCTGAGAGAATATTTGAAGACTCTCTGACCTACCTCATTTCACCCACTTGTCAAACCCACAGAAATTTGGTGTCTCTGCTAGGTGCCGATTAGGTACATTTGTGTAAACAGACTCAAAAGGCAAATTACATTTCAATGCATACGCAGTCTATTTCCGTTCCTTTAGTACAATTGTTCATAGAATAATTCAAAATATGAAGACAAGCATTTTTTTTTGCATTTCTCCAAAAATACAACTGATAAAATTTACTTATTGAAGACAATACCTCAGTGTAATTAGATCCCAATGAACTAAATTGTTCATGCTAGATATGCCAACAATTTTACACATTTATTTGTTGCTCAATAGGTTTTGTTTTAGGATTCAAACTTCCGTTTCTTACCTTAGGATAAGGATACTGTTTTCCTTTTGGGTACAGATTACCAGTAAACCGTGGGATTGCCATATTTGGTACCAAAGTGTCATTTATCATCAGAAATGCCAGTTGTTCTCCATTTGGCGACCACCAGTGGGTAACATGGGAATGCATCAGCTCTTCTGCAATCAAAGCACTTTTGTCAAAGTAAGGCAATCAATAAAAGCAATTAACCCATCAAATGTTATGGGGTCCAAAACGATTTGCAACTAACAGAAGCCTATGATTGTTGGAAGGTTTAAATACAATATAAAATATTTAACACTCAAGTATGTTTTATATATTGCTTTTGTGGATTATATTGAAACAGAATGTAAGATAATAACCGAATTGTATTTCTCAGTGAAAGGTTCACATTAGCAGTCAGTTTACTATCCAGTGCAGTTTTGGCTCTTCTGCATTATTAAATAGTTTTTTTTTTACAGAAGTTAATAATTTTGTTATAAAATACAACTAATATTAGTTCCCTGTTTTATAGTACAAGCTCTTTTTTCTCAACTCATTTCTGAATTAACGGCAAGGCATTCTGCAGGGGTAAGGCACTGGTGTATCTAATCAATTTATCCCTGATGAGCTTCCAGTTCTACTTAATAAATAATTTAGTATTTATCAATCGCTCAATATCCCGAGAGAATTAAGGGAAAGCCATTTAGTGAGTGACTGAAGTCAGAACATGTAAAAAATAGGAAGATGTGCTTGCTTAAGTTGTGCCATTCAATACAATCATGGACTAGCATCATCATTAAACCCACTTTCCTTCCCATTCCCTGTATCTCTCGATTCATCAAGAGACCTAAAAGCTGTATATCTCAGTGTAAATATATTCAACAATGGAAGACTTTGAACTCCTGAGGTAAAGAGTTTCAAAGATTCACAATAACTGGATTGAAAAGATTTCACTACATCTCAGTTCTAAGTGGTCAATCCCTTATCCTGGGACTATGCTTTCCATTCTCCAGCCAGTGGAAACAAACTGTTTACCTTTTAGAGCCTCTTCAGAATATTTCAATGATATTACTTCGCATTGTTCTAAATTCCAGACAATGCGTGTCCAGTTTGCCCTGCCTCTCATCCCAGGAACCCATCTTGTTAACCATCACTATATTGCATCTAATGAGAGCGGATCTTCCCTTGACATGGTGGGATACCCAGGTGTGGTCTTTCCAAGGCTTTGTACCATTTCAAATGTTCATTTAAACATTTCTTAAATGCTATGAGGATTCAGATCTCTAGAAACTTTCAAGGCAAAGAGTTCCAGATTCTCAACACTGCCTGGCCGAAAAAAACCTCTTTCCTCAAAACCATTTTAAGCCTTCTGCCTCTTACCTTAACTTTACTGTAGTAATTTTTCTCTTGAGCATTAACTTGACTATATATATTCTGCCTTCTATACTGACTTGGCTTTTCCTCTTCTTTGCCTTTGCATCATCCCCTACTGTAGCCCTCTCTATATCCTACTCCCTGCCAAATTATTGTTCCCTGCATCAACTATACTAGCAAACCTTCCTGCAAGGATGTTGCTCCTGTTCCAGTTCAGGTGCATTGTCAAACTTGTACAGGTCCCACTTCTCCAGGAATGAATCTAGTGATTCAGGAATCTAAAACCCTCTGTCCTGTTCCAAATATACAGCCATGTATTCATCTGCTCTACCTAACTATTCCTACATTCTCTAGTATGTGACATGTGACAACACAATGGCTTTAAGAGATTTATTTTATCCTTTTTTTGTATGAAGGAATGTGAGACAGAGGTACTGCACAGTCTGTTCAAAGCCCATAAAGTAAACAACTTGTAATCCTTTGATTTATAAAAAAATTGGAAAAATGAAGAAGTTTGAATGGGTAGGGTCAGGCTCCCACAGAACCAGGACTTTTAGTTTTAGCTTTCTGCAACTTTTGAGGACTTGAAGCTGGATGTGGAAGAATTTATACCTCTCTCTGTTACAGCTAAAAGCTAGGGTTCTCTTCCTGCTGCTTGAATTGCATGTGAGGAAATCTATTTTACTGAATTTGCTTTTGTGTGTGTTTGTGTTTATGATATGTCACTCTATTGGAACAGTTAATTAGTAGTTGTCAATATATATTACTTTGTTGAACATGTTGATAGCATTATAGTTAAGCCAGTTCTTTAATTTAATTTTTATTTTTGTATGTATTTTAATTGTAGTGTAAAAATAAAGTATGTCTTGCTTAAAGTCGATTAGTCTTACCAGTCGAATTGCATCTGGAACATTTTGCCTTACACTTGCCTTAAAATAAGAAGTAATTAGGGTCTAGACTTTCTTCTTAATATATTTTGTGAAGATTTGGTCTGGTCCATAACAGACACCAGGAACAATCTAGACATTGCAACATTTGAGGCACTGCTTTTCAATCTGCTCCCTAGCTCCTTAAATTCTTGTTGCAGAACCTTAACCCTTTTTCGACCTATATCATTGCTGCCTATGTGAACCATAATCTATGAGTGCTTGCCCTCCCCCTAGTGAATGCCCAGCAGTCAGTGACCTCCTTTACTCGGTCTGAGGGAAGCAACACACCATCCTGGAGTTCCGTCTGCAGCTGCAAAATCTCTGTTTCTACCTCTCACTACTGCATCTTTTATCACTATTGCTCTCCCTCCTTGGCAGCTGTGCTCTTGTTGCACTCACCACAGGAATTCTCACTCTCATAATTTTTCAACATTGACCATCTATTCTTGAAAAGTACTTTACGGCTTTCCTGACTGCCAGCCTGACTTTCTTCTAGCCTGACTAGTGAACATCCCCTCCTTCTCTGACTGTGCTTTCTTAAGCCATGGAGTGACCTTGTCTAAAACATACTACTCTTGTATCTTTGAGCCTTGTGGATGCACAGTTATGTCTCTTGTCAACACTGGAGTACCAAAGTCCAGTGCTCAAGCTGGTGAAACTTCTGGCACTTTCTGCAGATGAGGTCATCCTGATAGCCAGGAGCGTCTAACACTTCCCTCATACTGCAGCCTGTGCAACCTAGGACTAAGCTTCTCTTTTGTACCTTTAATTATTTTGCTAAGTTTCAGCTATGTGGAAAATTATTTGTTTTTTTGAAAAAGCTAGAACTCCTAGCTTCCCTAATGCAGCTTTAAAGTGGAGAAAAATAACTTACCCGCTATTTACCAATCAGCTGTCTGCTTTGCACTGACTGTCATTTTTGTCAGCCTTTTTTGAGTAGTGGAAGGTTTCCTGTTGGGCTTAGCTACTGCTCCACCTGGCTCAATCTCTCTTTCTCATGCTATTTTTATGGCACTGAATGTCTCTCTTATACCTTGTCACAGGGTCCAGAACTGACCTGCTCCTCTCAGTGATGCTGACTGCCTATCATAGGTTCCTTACCTTTCCCATACTTCCTTCTCTTTCATTTCCTGATTCCCTAGAATAACAGTGTGGAAACAGGCCCTTTGGCCCAACAAGTCCACACTGACACTCTGAAGAGTAACCCACCCAGACCCATTCCCCCACCCCATTATCCTATATTTACCCCTGACTTATGCACCCTAACCTACACATCCCTGAACACTATGGGAAATTTAGCATGTCCAACTCACACAACCTGCACATCTTTGTGGGAGGAAACCAGAGCACCTGGAAGAAAACCACACAGACACGGGCAGATTGTGCAAACTCTCTCACATTCCAACCTGAAGTTGGAATTGAACCCAGGTCCCTGATGCTGTGAGGTAGCAGTGCTAACCACTGAGCCACCATGCTCAATGCCTTGTCTCCTTGCCTCCAAGGGATCATGATTAGCTATTCTCTTTTTGTGTTTGTCAGAGCTTGTGCAATCTGTTCTTATATTCCTGGCAAGTTTACTCTTATATTTAATCTCTCATCCCCTTTTTGTCAATTAGTCACCTTTGAAATAAGATAACCTGGAGCCCAAATAGAAATCAATGGTTTTGATCGATTTGCTATTGCAGAGACTAAGTTAAAATATAACCAAGATTGGGAAGCAAATATTCCAGAGTACACCACATTTTGAAAAGACAGACTGATTAAAGGAGAGATGCAGCTCAGTTAGTTATTAATTAGATAAATACATTAGTGCAAAAAGTTCCTGTTCCAGAAGATCAGTAAATAGAATCAGCAAGGTCGGGACGGGGAATACCAAGGGTCAGAAAACATTGGAGATGTTTACAAGTGCCCAACAGTAATTATCTTCTTGGAAAGACAACTTAACAGTAAAAATTGTCATTGTAACAAAGGAAATGGAATAATTGTGGGAAACCGTAAACTTCACAAAACTCAGTGAAAGACAGCAAGGGTAATTTGGAAGATGAAAGCCTTTCCTAACAATTTCCTATAACAACACATTGTGGAACATATCACAGATAAAGCTATTTGACATGAAGTCTTGTGCAGTAAGGCAAGATTAATTTATAATCTATTAGTAAAAGATCTACTGGGACAGGGGAGGTAGTGCCATTGTGGTAATGTCACTGGACATCTAATCCAGAACTCTAGGCTCATGTCCTGAGGATATGTGGTTCATATCTCACCTGAATTCAATCATAAACAAAATCTGGAATAAAAAGCTAATCTAATGGCAACCATATAACCTTTGTTGATTGTTGGAAAAATCCACTTGAGTCACTAATGCCCTTCAGACAAGAAAATGTGTCAAAACAATCCCTACCTAGTCTAGCCTACAGTTCAGTCCAAACCCACAACAGAGTAATTATCTCTTATATGTCCTCTGGATAATTAGAGTTGGTTTACACATGTTAGTTGAGCATATAATGCCCAGATCCCATGAATGAATAAATAACATAATATAATATAATTTGTTAGTAAGTTCAAAATTGCCATATCCTAACCCAACCAAAGTGTGAAATTGAAACAAAACAAATGATGCAAGTCTGAGTAGGCAGATGGCTAAGGTAATTTGGATAGATGCAATTAAAAGTTACTGCAATTAAAGCATTTAAATAAATCATTCAGAATATTCAACAATAATACATCCATTGAGAAACAAAAACTTTGCAAAGAAGATCCATCCATGGCTTATTAAATAATTTAAGAATAGTATTAGATTAAAATAATAAAGTTAAAATAGCATGAAATAATAGTCCAACAGGTTTAATTGGAAGCACTAGCTTTCGGAGCGCTGCTCCTTCATCAGGTGGTTGTAGGGTACACGACTGTAAAACACAGAATTTATAGCAAAGGTTTACAGTGTGATATAACTGAAATTTATATATTGAAAAATACCTTAATTGTTTATTAAGTCTCTCATCTGTTAGAATGACCATGTTAGTTTCTCTTCTTTCATACGTAAATCACAAAACATTTTTTAAAAAGTTACATTTCCAAGTGAACTTTAGCAATTAGTGTCAGCCCAGATAATTTATTGGATATGAACACTTCTGTGTGCTGTCTGTGCCATAATGCTTAGACTAACTCTAACCTAAAAAAAATGAATTAACAGAATCTTACATGGATTCATGCAGTTTTGAGCAAAGTGCAATATAACTGTGCAAGTACAAATTCACCCCACAAACAATGGGGTCACCTGTTTGTGGTTGAGGCCATTTTTATGGGTACTGAACTTAGCTATCAGCCTCTGCTCAGCCACTCCGAGTTGTTGCATATCCTGAAGTCCGCCTTGGAGGATAGTCACCTGAAAATCCGAAGCTGAACGTCCCTGACCGCGGAAGCATACCACAACTTGGAAGGAACATCCCTGTTTGGCGATTGTTGCACACAAACACACACTCTCTCACATGCACACTTTCACACTCACTCCTTCACAGACAGATGGACACACACACGCGCACAGGCATAGACACTCCTACACATACACAAACATACATGTGCGTACAGACACTCCTACACACACACAAACACACACACACACACAGGCAATCTTATATACACGCGCATACAGGCACTCCTATGTACACGCACACACACAAGCATTTGTGCATACATATATACACACACGCATGCACACACAGGGGCAATCGTATATACACACACATAGGCACTTGTATACACACACGCACACTTCTACAGACACACATACTCCAACATGCACTCTCTCACAGACCTAGACCCCTTTACACTCACACATATACACACACATACATTATCTGTGGCTGACACTAATTGCTAAAGTTCAGTTGAGAATTTTTTTTAAAAAATGGTTTGAGATTTACATATAAAAGAAGAGAAACTAACTTGGTCATTCTAACAGATGAGAGACTTAACAAACAATCAAGGTATTTTTCAATGTTATCATTTCAATTACATCACACTAAACTTTTGCTATAAATTCTGTGTCTTACAATCGTGCACTCCACAACCACCTGATGAAGGAGCAGCGCTCTGAATGCTAGTGCTTCCAATTAAACCTGTTGGACTATAACCTGGTGTTATGTGATTTTTAACTTTGTACGCTAGTTAAAGTCCAACACTAGCAACTCCAAATCAAGGAATAATAATAAGCATGATTGGAGATACTGAGGAAATGAACAAATAGCCTCAAAGAAAAATCCAAAGCAGCAACTTGCAGTCATTTTCTGAAACTAGCTCAGAAGATTTATTGAACTGAATTTTATAATTTATCATGATTGGATTATGAGGCTTTGAGCTATAAAGCACTCAGTAGTTAATCACTGCAACTTGTGTTTGGACATATTATAACAGTTCAACATCCGTTAGACAAATAGGCAGAAAGTTCCTGAGCCCTCTAGTTGGAAACGTTAATCAGCTCACTGGGGGAAAAGCTATTTAAAATTATTTTAAAAATAGAGAAACTTAACAAATAATACCTAAAAACAAACTTCATAAAATTAATTTCTATAATAATGCTTTAAAGAATAAGAGATCTTCTTTCATGTTATAACATTTCTCATATAACAAATATAATTGAACAAATATAATTTGCATCATAACAAACATCTGTACAGATAATAGACAACTTTAAGGAATCACTTGATGGAAAAACTAACCATTAAGCAACATGCAACATGATGGAGGATCAATACACCTCAAAGGATAGAACATTACTTAAAAGTGTTAGATATCCGTTACCGTCAAAGAGGAAAAATAGATCAGTATTTTGGCTCCAGATTGCTTTAATGGAACTCTGTGTGTTGGTGTACATCTGATGTGAGCGACAGATTTTGATTGTATTTCAGATGTAAATGAATATGCTGTATCTTATCTTGCTTCTCCACATGAAAAATGGTCTGTTTTCTTTCCCTATATGTTAGAACTTACAAGCCAATAACTATGATCTTAATTATTGGAAGGGTAATCATAACAGTGGCCCACTCTTGAAAAAAATAGTTTGTCAAGATACATTTGTTGGTCTTACTAAGGAAGGTAGCGGTGCAAATCAAAAAAATAAACTACCACTCTTGGTAGAGAAGTTTGTTGAAATCAATTAACTGAGCATTCAGCTACATTTGGCCAAATCACCCTAAGACAGCCATAGACATTCACTTCTCATTTTGTATACCTGGCCTTATGTATGACTCATGCTTTGGTTTCTTTGAAACTTTGTTATGTTATTACTTACTTATCTAACAATTTGGATGTTTATTCAAGGGACAGAATGTGGCAAAACTCTCAGAAGCAGGAAACAAGGCAGGAAATGAAATGAAAGTTTGCTGATAGTGGGAAGAAAGTTGGGAAGTGAGTTGATAATGATTAATGGTGTAGCATGATTCCTGGCAACAAGTCACCAAATGAATTTGCATCTTTGCAGTGAAGTTAACAGCAAACGAGAAATACATGCTTTTGGATTCACAACTGATAAAGGGTGAAGTAGAGCAGACAAGGTATAATTCCTGGTGAACTTGGAGAGAATTGATACTTTTCTGATAAGCGAATGTTTGTTGGACTGGGAAGAGGAAGTTGAACTGGTCATAGACTGGCGTTGGGGCTGTCCAGTCTCCTCTTATCCACGTTAACTCGGCAACACATATTTTTGATTGTGGAAGAACAAATTGCTTTGATTGTGGAAAAGTAAACCGATAATAAATGAGGTGCTGAAGGCAGCCCATTCAATTTGATACCATTAACTAACACTTGAAGAAATGACCTTGTAAATATGTAATCAACATTTGGCAAGATGTTGTCTGCTCTTGCATGCCAATATCCATTAGTAATGCTTATTTGATTTTTCATATACTCAAGGGGATTTTTCCATTCACTATGTTCCATCAGTTTTTTTTTACAAGAAGCACGTTACTTAAGCCTTTCCAATATTTGCTCGTCTTCTATGTCTATAGGTGTTGGCAGTGATTCAGCAGTATTCTGCCGCTAGCACCCCACAGCAAACAATGCCGTCATGGCATTGGTAAGCAGTACCGGAGCATTGCACATTTACTTGAGAAGAGCACAGTTTGATTTTTTGAAGAAAGCAATAATTGAAACATAAAGTAAAAGTAAGAATGAGGAATTTATGGTAAATGGGAGGCTGAAGGGAAATTCTGGCCTTCTCCAATGATATCTCAGATGGAAGTCTCAGGACTTATTCCATCTACTGTCAACATACAAATCCATATTGCTATTTGAATATTCTTCATTTATTGATTTATTTGACAACATCCAAAGTGCTTTATAACATGGAAAAGTCCACAAGATTTGTCTATTTACTGACATTTTCTTTGACTTTGGGAAAAGTACAGTGAGTGGGTATGGGTCTGTTTAAACATGACCAAGTAATCTTGATGTTATCAGCTTGCTCCTTGAAATCATGGCTATTTCAAATGCAAGAAGAGTTGTCTTTGGACACTCTTCCCCGTTCAGAGTTAATGTGAGACAGAAATGGAAGAAACTAAACCAACAGAAAACAGCCCAGACCATCATGGAGCTAGTTGTCAATCCATGGAAGCCATTTGCATAGCTGGTTGCTGTGGAAAAGCTGCCAACATCAAGGGCCCATTGCAGACTACTAATTATCTCTTACAGCCTCTTCCATCAGGCAGAAGATACAGAAGCTTGAATACATGATGCACCAGCAGCTTCAAGAGCAGCTTCTTCCTAGTCATTATTAGACTAATGAATGGACTCTCTTGCCTCAAATAATGCAGAACTTGCGAACATTGATTTCTCATAGAGCACACTGTGCGATGTAACCTGTATGCCTCTAAGTATTTTTTACACCTATGATCTATACATCCTTGCCTACTGTGATCTGCCTGTAATTGCTCATAAACAAAGCTTTTCACTTTACTTCAATACATGTGACAATAAACCAATCTATCAATCAAGCACCATAAGACCAGAAGATATAGAAGCAGAAATTAGGCCATTCTGCCCATTGAGTCTGCTCTGTCATTCAATCATGACTGATAAATTTCTCTATCCATTCTCGCTTTCTTCCCATCACTCTTTTTCAACAGTATTCACTCTAGAAAATGACAATGTTTTCGAGGAGAATACTGAGATACAGGCTACTAGACTAGGTGGGATTGAGGTTCACAAGGAAGAGGAATTAGAAATCCTGCAGAGTGTAAAAATAGACAAGTCCCCTGGGCCGGATAGGATTTATCCTAGGATCCTCTGGGAAGCCAGGGAGGAGATTGCCGAGCCTTTGGCATTGATCTTTAAATTGTCATTGTCTACAGAAATAGTACCAGAAGACTGGAGGATAGCAAATGTGGTTCCCCTGTTCAAGAAGGGGAGGAGAGACAACTCTGGTAATTATAGACCAGTGAGCCTTACTTCAGTTGTCGATAAAGTGTTGGTAAAGGTTATAAGAGATAGGATTTATAATCATCTTGAAAAGAATAACTTGATTAAGGATAGTCAGCACGGTTTCGTGAAGGGTAGGTCGTGCCTCACAAACCTTATTGAGTTCTTTGAGAAGATGACCGAATAGGTAGATGAGAGTAAACCAGTTGATGTGGTGTATATGGATTGCAGCAAGGTGTTCGATAAGTTTCCCCACAGTAGGCTATTGTACAAAATGCGGAGGAATGGGATTGTGAGAGATTTAGCAGTTTGGATCAGTAATTGGTGTGCTGAAAGAAGATAGAGGGTGATGGTAGATGGGAAATGTTCATCCTGGAATCCAGTTACTAGTGGTGTACCGCAAGGATCGGTGTTGGGTCCACTGCTGTTCATCATTTTTATAAGTGACCTGGATGAGGGCGTAGAAGAGTGGGTTAGTAAATTGCAGACGACAAGCAGGTCGGTGGAGTTGTGGATAGTGACGAAGGATGTTGTAGGTTACAGACACATAAATAAGCTGCAGAGCTGGGCTGAGAAGTGGCAACACAGGAGTTTAATGTGGAAAAGTGTGAGGTGATTCACTTTGGTCAGAGTAACCAGAATGCAAAGTACTGGGCTAATGGTAAGGTGTTTGGTAGTGTAGATGAGCAGAGAGATCTCTGTGTCCATGTACACAGATCCTTGAAAGTTGCCACCCAGATTGACAGGGTTGTTAAGAAGGCAAGTACAGTGTTTTAGTTTTTATTAATAGAGGGATCGAGTTCCGGAACCATGAGGTTATGCTACAGCTGTACAAAATTCTGGTGCGGCTGCATTTGGAGTATTGTGTACAGTTCTGGTCACCACATTATAAGAAGGGTGTGGAAGCTTTGGAAAGAATGCAGAGGAGATTTACTAGGATGTTGCCTGGTATGGAGGGAAGATCGTATGAGGAAAAGCTGAGGGCCTTGAGGCTGTTTTCATTGATGAGAAGAAGGTTGAGAGGTGACTTAATAGAGACATATAAGATAATCAGAGGGTTAGATAGGGTGGACAGGGAGAGCCTTTTTCCAAGAGTGGTGACGGCAAGCACAAGGGGGCATAGCTTTAAATTGAGGGGTGATAGATATAGGAGAGATGTCAGAGGTAGTTTCTTTACTCAGAGATAGTAAGGGTATGGAATGCTTTGCCTGCAACGGTAGTAGATTCGCCAACTTTAAGTGCATTTAAGTCATCATTGGATAACCATATGGATGAAACTGGAATAGTGTAGTTAGATAGGCTTCAGATTGGTATGACTGGTCTGCGTAACATCGAGGTCCAAAGGGTCTGTACCGCGCTGTAATGTTTTATATTCACTTGCGATACTCAAGAACCTTTCCCTCTCAGACTTAAATATACTCAATGACCTGGACTCCACAACCTTTTGTGGCAATAGAACATAGAACACAGAACACAGAACAACACAGCGCAGAACAGGTCCTTCAGCCCTCAATGTTGCGCTGAACCTGTGAACTATTCTCAGCTCGTTCCCCCTACACTATCCCAAAATTATCCATGTGCTTAACTAAGAATTGTTTAAATCTGCCTATTGTGGCTGAGTTGACTATATTAGCAGGTAGGGCATTCCACACCCTTACCACTCTCTGCGTAAAGAACTTTCCTCTGACATCTGTCTTAAATCTATCATCCCTCAATTTGTAGTTATGCCGTCTCATACGAGCTGATGTCATCATCCTAGGAAAAAGTCTTTCACTGTATACCCTATCTGATCCTCTGATCATCCTGTATGTCTCTATCAAATCCCCCCTTAGCCACCTTCTTTCCAATGAGAACTGACCCAAGTCTCTCAGCCTTTCCTCTTAAGACCTTCCCTCCAGACCAGGCAACATCCTGGTATATCTCCTCTGCACCTTTGCCAATGCTTCCACATCCTTCCTGTAAAGGGGCGATCAGAACTGTACACAATATTCCAAGTGTGGCCGCACCAGCATTTTGTATAGTTGCACAATATTGTGGATACAGAACTCAATCCCTCTATGAATGAAACCCAACACACCGTATGTCTTCTTCACAGCATTATCCACCTGGGTGGCAACTTTCGGGGATCTATGCACATGGATTCTAAGATCCCTCTGCACATGCGCATTACCAAGAATCTTTCCATTGACTCAGTACTCTACCTTCCTGTTATTTTTCCCCAAAGTCGATCACCTCACATTTAGCTGCATTGAACTCCATTTGCCACCTCTCAGCCCAATTCTGCAGTTTATCCAAGTCCCCCTGCAACCTGTAACATTCTTCCAAACTATCCACTGCTCCACTGACTTTAGTATCGTCTGCAAATTTACTAATCCATCCACTTATGCCTGCGTCTAAGTCATTTATAAAAATGACAAACAGCAGTGGTCTCAAAACAGATCCTTGTGGCAGACCACTAGCAACCGGACTCCAAGCTGAATATTTTCCATCAACCACCACTTGCTGTCTTCTTTCAGAAAGCCAGTTTCTAATCCAAATTGCTAAATCACCCTCAATTCCATGCCTCTGCATTTTCTCCATCAGCCTACCATGTGGAACCTTATCAAAGGCTTTACTGAAATCTAAGTATATCACGTCAACTGCCCTACCCTCATCTACATGCTTGGTCACCTTCTCAAAAAATTCAATAAGGTTTGTGAGACATGACCTGCCCTTAACGAAACCATGTTGACTATCTGAAATCAAATTGTTGCTTGCTAGATGATTATAAATCTTATCTCTTATAATCCTTTCCAAAACCTTTCCTACAACAGACGTAAGGCTCTCTGGTCTATAATTACTGGGTTATTTCTGCTGCCCTTCTTGAACAATGGCACCACATTTGCAATCCTCCAATCCTCAGGTACTAAACCTGTAGACAATGACGACTCAAATATCAAAGCCAACGGCTCTACTAGATCCTCCCTAGCTTCTCAGAGAATCCTCAGATAAATCCCATTCAGTCCAGGAGACTTGTCTACTTTCACTCCTTCTAGAATTGATAACACCTGTGTATAACTAACCTTGATCCTTTCTAGTCTAATACCGCGTATCTCATTCTTCTCCTCTACAATATTCTCCTTTTCCTGAGTGAACACTGACGAGAAATGTTCATTTAGCACCTCTCCGATCTCTACAGGGTCTACACTCAACTTCCCACTTCTGTCTTTGACTGGCTGTATTCTTACCCTAATCATCCTTTTATTCCTCACATACTTATAGAAAGCTTTAGGGTTCTCCAAAATTCTATTTGCTAAAGACTGCTCGTATCCTCTCTTTGCTCTTCTTAACTCTCTCTTTAAATCCTTCCTAGCTGATCTGTAACTCTCCATCCTCTCATCTGTACCATCTTGCCTCATCAACATATAAGCCTCCTTCTTCTTCTTAACAAGAGATGCAATTTCTGCAGTAAACCACAGTTCGCTTACTATATCACTTTCTCCCTGCCTGACAGGGACATACCTATCAAGGACACGCAATATCTGTTCCATAAACCAGCTCCACATTTCGATTGTCTGCATCCCCTGCGTTTTGCTATCCTGTTCTATGCATCCTTATTCTTGCCTAATCGCATTATAATTGCCCTTGCCCCATCGATAACTCTTGACCTGTGCATGTACCTATCCCTTTCCATCGTTAAACTAAACGTAACTGAATTATGGTCACTCTCTCCAAAGTGCTCACCTACAACTAAATCAAACACCTGGCCTGGTTCATTACCAAGCACCGGATCCAGTGGGGCTTCCCCTCTTGTTGGCCCTTCGACATACTGTGTCAGGAAACCCTCCTGTACACATTGGTCAAAAACTGATACATCTGACTTACTAGAGCAATAATATTTCCAGTCAATGTTGGGGAAGTTAAAGTCCCCCAATGAATTCCATAGATTGACCACACATATTGCATGAAGAAGTTTCTTCTTATCTCTGTTCTAAAAGGTCTTCCCTTTACTCTAAGGTTATGCTCTCAGGTCCGAGTCTCTCCTACCATCTTTTCAACATCTACTCTCCCCAGGCCAGTCAGTATTCTGTATGTTTCAATTAGATCACCATCATCCTTTAAACCTCCATTGAGTATAGACCCAGAGTCCTCAAGTATTCCTCATATATTAAGCTTTTCATTTCTGGGACCATTCTTGAGAACCTCGTCTGAACACACTTTAGGGCCAATATATCCTTTCTGAGATATGGGGCCCAAAGCTGTGCACAATACTCTAAATGTGGTCTGACTAGAGCCTCATAGACCCTCAGAGGTACATCCCTGCTTTTATATCCAAGTCCTTTCAAAATAAATGCCTTCATTGCATTTGTCTTCCTAACTACTGACTCTACCTGCAAGTTTATCTTGACAGAATCCTAGACTGGAACTCCCAAGTCTCTGGGCACTTCAGAATTCTGAATTTTCTTCCCATTTAGAAAATAGTCCAGGCCTCTATTCTTCCTGCCAAAGTACATGACCTCATATTTTCCTACATTGTACTCCATCTGCCACTTCTTTATCTACTCTCCTAACCTATACAAATCCTTCTACACCTCCCTGCCTCCTCAATGCCCCCCCTACCTATCTTTCTATCATCTGCAAACTTAGCCAGAATGTCGTCAGTTCCTACATCTAGATCGTTAATGTATAAAGTGAAAAGTTGTGGTCCCAACACTGAGCCTTGCAGAACACCACTTGTCACCAGCTGCCATCCTGAGAAGGATACACGAGGAAAATAATGCAACCAACTAAATGCAAAAGCAACTTAAATGGCTAAAACAACCCATAAACATCTGTTTTAGAACGTGAGGCTAATCTATGGTTTTAACTTCTTTAGATCAAACTGGCAAAAGTGGAAATAATGATTGAACTCCATGACTGAGTTTCTGCCGAGTCTCCATTGAGTGCCTCTAGTAACACAGATACAAGGAAAATATGCAATTGGAGCCATTCTTTTATTGAGCAGGTTTGTCTATTTTACAGGTTCTCTAATTCCCCTCCTAACCCTGTCCTAAATGGATGGCTTCTTCTTAGCATTGTAAAGTTACCTTTAATACTCAAAGAGAAAAGATCACCCAGTGCCCAGATATTTTTATGCAGTCATTGTTTAAAGAAAATTCTGCTTTGCTATTATTCATTAGGAGAATCAGTAAATCCCTTCAGGATGGAAGTAGGCCATTCAGCCCATCGAGTCACACTGACCCTCTGAAGAGCATCCTACCTAGACCCAAACCCCCCCACCCTGTAACTCCATGGTCAATCCACTTCACCCACACATCTTTGGACTACAGGAGGAAACCAGAGCATCCACAGGAAACCAATGCAGACACAGATAATGTGCAAACTCCTCATGGTCACTCAAAGCTGGAATTGAACCCTGGTCCCAGACCAGCAGTGTTAACTACTGAGCCACCATGCCAAACGACAATACGAAGTCTGTTCATATCAATTACTAGAAGCAAAATAAATAATTCAAAAAGCAATTCTTGACCTGATTCCTCAGTGTAATATAACTGATTGTTCGGAAGACATCTTTCAGGTAGCCATGGCATACTGGTTCAAATTTGGAATAAGCCCATTAAAACTCCACATTAACATAAAAGGTAGGTAATTATGATTAGATTAGATTAGATTACTTACAGTGTAGAAACAGGACCTTCGGCCCAACAAGTCCACACCGACCCGCCGAAGTGCAACCCACCCATACATTTGCCCCTTACCTAACACTATGGGCAATTTAGCATGGCCAATTCACCTGACCCGCACATCTTTGGACTGTGGGAGGAAACCGGAGCACCCGGAGGAAACCCACGCAGACACGGGAAGAATGTGCAAACTCCACACAGTTGGTTGCCTGAGTCGGGAATTGAACCCGGGTCTCAGGCGCTGTGAGGCAGCAGTGCTAACCACTGTGCCACTGTGCCGCCCACCATTATATGGTGGTATGCTGAAACTAAAGGAGTTAACTGTCTTGTGAAAG
This sequence comes from Hemiscyllium ocellatum, assembly GCF_020745735.1. Lineage (NCBI taxonomy): Eukaryota > Metazoa > Chordata > Chondrichthyes > Orectolobiformes > Hemiscylliidae > Hemiscyllium > Hemiscyllium ocellatum. The sequence goes on along the minus strand of NC_083407.1, from coordinate 43,728,522 downwards.
TATATAAGTACAATGGGGTGAAATTAGTTGAAATCGAAATAAGATTTAAGGCAGAATTTTACCAGAAGTCATCTCATCACAACGTTCCCCCCAATTCGCTTATTGGTGTGGTGAGACATATACCAGGTAGCAGCAATGACCAAACTGATGCTCTTTATTCCTTTATTAAAATGGCTTGTTAACAGTCCAACTCACCATGCAATGTGATCTCTCCTATCATGGCATAAAAATTAGCCATTGGGAAGAACTCAATACAGAAACTAAAGCAGTTCTTCACAAGTTCAAATAGCCACAGGGTGCAAAAGACTTCTCTGGGCACCATCATCTCTGGCATGCTCCCTAGGATTCCACGTGCTATCCACATTCACTGAGGCTGGCATCCGACATGTGCCAGCCTTTATGAACCCTCAGGACATATCTCTGATTTCCTTGCAGGATTCTTCACTGGCAACTATCATTGTAATGCTGCAGCAAGGACCATTTGTGGTCAGGGATATACATCCAGATCAGGAAATTGGACCAGGATGCATCTTAAGGCTCTTTGTTCCCTGTCATAATGCTCAGGTCTGAGGAGCTGGATGACAGGCAGTACACCGTCGGTTTTGACTCTTTTTGCCCTACTGTGGTCTGTTTCACTCCTGGAATGAGAGCCCGCCAGGTATTATGGAACATGGGTAGCACAGCTATTACTTTTGGTGAAGGTGAGGAGGTTTCCTGAGTGAGTAGATAATGCAGATGGCATTGTGTGTCAGTGGAGTTGTGGTTGAAATGGATGAGGGCAAGTGGGGAAGATGTTACAGACAATAATGAGAGTAGTAGACCATTATCCTTAGTGGATGGTAGGTATTGTTAGAGAGATAGAATAAGTCTGAGATATTGGAAAGAAATAGTATCACTTATGCTGGCAAAGTGAAAAACGTTGACCTTCAACTGAATATGTATTCACTATTTAGCAGGACGTATACACTTAATGGTAAGCTCCTAGAGAGTGCTGCTGAACAAAGAGACCTTGGAGTGCAGGTTCATAGTTCCTTGAAAGTGGAGTCGCAGGTAGATAGGATAGTGAAGGCGGTGTTTGGTATACTTTCTTTTATTGGTCAGTGTATTGAGTGCAAGAGTTGGGAGGTCATGTTGAGGCTGTACAGGACATTGGTTAGTCCACTGTTGGACTATTGCGTGCAATTCTGGTCTCCTTTCTATCGGAAAGATGTTGTAAAACTTGAAAGGGTTCAGAAAAGATTTACAAGGATGTTGCCAGGATTGGAGGATTTGAGCTCTAGGGAGAGGCTGAACAGGCTGGGGCTGTTTTCCCTGGAGCGTCTGAGGCTAAGGGCTGACCTTATAGAGGTTTACAAAATCATGAGGGGCATGGATAGGATAAATAGACAAAGTCTTTTCCCTGTGGTGGGGGGAGTCCAGAACTAGAGTGCATAGATTTAGGGTGAGAGGGGAAAGATATAAAAGGGGCCTAAGGGGCAACTTTTTCACCCAGCGGGTGGTGCGTGTTAGGAATGAGCTGCCAGAGTAAGTTGTGGAGGTTGGTACATTGCAACATTTAAAAGGCATTTGGATGGGTATATGAATAGGAAGGGTTTGAAGGGATATGGGCTGGGTGCTGGCAGGTGGGACTAGATTGGATTGGGATATCTGGTTGGCATGGAGGGGTTGGACCGATTGGTCCGTTTCCATGCTGTACATCTCTATAACTCCATAACATTGGTGGCAAGCTTCGACCAGGCAGTCATGGTGTTGTGGTCACCACTGCTAACCCTGGGGAAGGGAAAGTCCGATTTGTGCAAGACTTATCTTGCAGAAACTCCAGAACCAAGCCCATGAAGCAAGGTGAAGGTTTCCTACTTTCTGCCAAGTGTTGGACCTTGGAGGGTAGCTCTGGACTGACAGTACCTGCCTTGGTTCACAACAGCTTTTTAAATTTGGTACTAGTGCAAGGGATGACAGTCAAGTCCAGGATCTCCAGTAAATGGTGAGTTGCTATGGGAATGGGCACATGGTAAAATGGGGCTGAATTATGACATGATTCTTAAGGTGAAGGCTCAAATCACAATTAAAATGATGGGTTTGGTAAGGTACAGTGAGAAAATACGCTCAGTCTTGTTGTGAGAATCTCTTCACCAAACTTTACAGGAATTGCACTTAACAAAAGAATAGCAAGATTCAGCTTTTAGTGATCAAACAAATATGGTAAACTGGGTTTGTAAGATATCATTTAAATGAAGGTTTGTACCTCTTTGCTACAAATTCTGTTCAGAATATATTACACACTAAATAAAAATGAGGATCTACAAATTAAAACCCCCAACTCTCTGCCTGTGATCCATAAAATTCAGAATCATCTTGCTTCAGAAAAAATTCAATCTTTACTGAAGCACATGGCTAATCTGTAATGACATTGAGAGCTGTTTAATTAAGTAAGAATATATTCTCTAAACACCCCTATCTGCAGCCTAGTTTATTGGATTTCTGCAATTTCAAATGCAGAGAGAATGAAATGAACGATTTCTGAGACTGATTATGAATTTTGTACTTCACTGGCCCATAAATAACAATGTAGCTTGAAAATGGAAAGCTTAAAGATCATGAATAATGGAGAAGCACTATCTGGATTACAAAAAAAAGGTTTTAGCTCTGCAATCATGGCCTACTGTATAAATTGAAAAATAAACTTTCTTAAAGTTGACAATTAGAGGCTGAAGTTTTCTTTCCATCCTGATGAGATCATATTTATTTGCATTCATGGATACAGTAAACAAGCTTGTTTTAGGCCACTTTGATCCTCCAATCAAGAAAACAGAAGCTATTCAGTGATAAACTGGAATATGACACTTATTGTGAAAAAGAAACCTATTGAAGGGATGCTTTTCTCCTAACTCTTATTTAACTACAATCTTTTCTGAGTATTTATCTTCATAGAAAACATTTTTGTAATGCTTTTTAAAACTAAGTGGATAAAAATAATGAACTGTGCAACTTCCCTTCATTATGTGTACACCATATAATCATGCAAATACTATTATCTGACCAATTAATTTTAATAATAGTGTAACAGTCAATATTGTTTACATTATGAACTTTAGACCATATTGGTTTGTTTACTTAATTATCAAATGTCTCTTTTTATTTAAATTAATGTTTGTTCCTCTGTGAGTCCTCCATGACTGAACAGACATGCAGGGGTGAAATTCACAGTTGGCGCTGGAACAAATAGGGCAATATTCAAATCTTAATTAGATTTATTTTCCTTTATGTTATTTAAAAGAATCCACACAGGTCGGTCAGTAAGAAAAAGTCAGACAAAATTTCAGGTCTAAGCCTGATTGGATTTTGCTATTTAAAGTAATAAACTGTCTTTCTCTTTCAGATGTCCACTCGGCTTCAATAACCTCCCCCAGGTTGTTCCTTGCTTTGCCTGAGTTATGGATTCTGCAGCAGAGCACTCACTGAGTGGGGCTTTTAGCACAAGCTCAGCTACTGTGCACAATGCTATGATTGAAGCAGCACAGGTGCGAGCACTAATCTGAAGCTATCAGTCCTGTGTGCATTTACTCTGTTGGGAATCATCTTGAGACAACCATTGCACAAACCAAAGATTTCAAAACCCCATTTCTGTGCAATGTTGAAACAGATAGGTAATTGTGAGAGGTAATGTTCAGCAATATGAATGAGGAATTTTGATGGCAACACAGTACTTAAACATTCCTGTCATCTTATTTAAAACAAACTGCTGCAGCATAGTTCCTAAACATAAAAACACAAACACTTCTTGTTTTGGCAGATTCTTGAATTGTAAGGGGATTCAACAGTTCTGTGGAGAAGGCTAATACATTTCTCAACCGTATATTCCTGCCATGATCGAATGGTAGAATAGACTTGATGGGCTGAATGGCCTAATTCTACTCTTGCATCTAATGGTCTTATGGCAATGCCTGCAATTGGGCAAGTGAATACTTGGCCTCCTCCAAACTTGGAAGGAAATGTCAACATCTATAAATCCTCGTTTCCTGTGGTTTACTGTGTTAGTGGGCTCCTGGAGTGGTGTAGGGAGGATCAGTGGTTATGGTGGTGGTGGAATAAAAACCTATGGATTGAAAGTAGAAATTTCAAACTATATGCTTCCTCCAATTGTAAGCGCTAAAAAAAAACACGCTGAATGCATCTGAAGTGTATTGGTAAATGATAGTAAAGTTTGTCCCGGAATGCATTGGAATATCGCTTTTCTTTGGTAAGAGGAACATTCAAGTTGCCGAACAGAAATGGTGTGGCGTTCTTTAATAATGTTATCCAAATGATCCTCACTGACATGATGGGGTTAAATTAATTGCCTCTGAAAATAGGAATAGGAATGACAATGTTTATCCATGCCCTTTGGTTGAAATGCAGGCAACACGTTAGTTCTATGCTACTTGCATATTTCAATGATTTTGTTAATCAGCCAGTAATATCTGTGCTGTTGATTACATCAAAAAGATCAACAGAGGCAAATATTGGCCGTGTCTAGCAATATTTAAAGCTTTGTTTATAAAGGAGACATACCATCACTGCACTAATGCAGACAACCATGCAGAAAGTTTATCCAGTCTGGGGAAATGGATAAGTGGCACAACATGGGATATTGTGGATTCTGGTGGAAAGGAAGAGATGTGCCCTTGATACATAGAATATTAGAGAATTTCCACAAAGAGGTGCAAAGTGGGAGTAGATGAACAAAATCAGAAATTGTTTGAAAACCTCAGTAGGTCAGGCAGTATCTGTGGAGAGAAAGCAAAGCTAATGTTTTGATTCTGGTGACCCCTCTTCAGATCCTAAGTAATGAATTCTCTTTCTTTTCACAGATGCTGTCTGATCTGTTGAGATTTTCCAGCAATTTCTGATTTTCAACATCTGCCGTTCTTTGGTTTTTTTTTGGAAGCAGGTAAATGTGACAATGACAGGAGTCAAGCCTTGAGGATATGACCATGTTCACCAACATCGCACAATTGTTCAAGGTCAGGAAAGACTTCTTCAAATACCATATCCTACTAGCTCAGCCAATAACCTCAGAAGTTGCTCAATACACAATTCATTTTCTTTTATCCATTCACATAATGAGGACACCACTGGCTAGGCCAGCATTTATTGTCCAGAGGACAGCTAAGAGTCAACCACATTGCAGTGAATCAGGAGTCACACTTGGGTCAGATAAGGTGAGGACGACAAACACAAACATTAGTGGACCAGAGGGATTTTTCCAACAATCGACAATGGATTCATGATCACCATTAGCCATGGTGGGATTCACACCTGGTTCTGCAGAACATTATCTGGGTCTCTGGATTAACAGTTCAACAGTAACTTGGTCACTGCCTCTCCTTAATAAATGTAAAGCTATTGGTACATAAAATTAAATGTAAAAATGTTAATAAAAGCTTTTATATGTATGTAAAAAGGAAAAGGCATATGTGGTTCCTTAACAGGGAGAGACAGAGAATTTCATAACAGAGAATAAGAAATGTGCTAAGAAACCAAATAAATATTTTGAGTCTGTCTTCATGGAGGAAGATGCTGTAAACCTATCAGAAATATAGGGAACCAAGGGACTAGCTGGAATGAGGAACTGAATTAGTGAAAAACAAGTAGGATTGGAGACATTAATGGTACTGAAAGTTGGTAAATCCCTATACTTGATGATTGACATTCAGAGTAGAGGAGGACGTGGCTGCAAAGATAATAGATGCAATAGGGTCATCTTCCAAAATTCTAAAGGTTCTAGAATAGTTTCTGCAGATTGGAATGTCGCAAATGTATCCTCATTATTTAAGAAAGGAGGGAGAAAGAAATATGGGTAACTACAAATCTGTTAGCTTGATGTTGGAATTAGGTTAAAAATCACACAACACCAGGTTATAGTCCAACAGGTTTAATTGGAAGCACATTAGCTTTCGGAGCGACACTCCTTCATCAGGTGATTGTGAAGGGCTTGATCGTAACACAGGATTTATAGCAAACAATTTGCAGTGTGATGTAACTGAAATTATACATTGAAAAATTGATTGTTTGTTAAGCCTTTCATCTGTTAGAATAGTGTGATAGTTTCACTTCTTTCATGTGTAAATCACGAAACCCTTTTTTAAAAAGTTGCATTCTTGAGTTAGATTAGATTAGATTAGATTACTTACAGTGTGGAAACAGGCCCTTCGGCCCAACAAGTCCACACCGACCCGCCGAAGCGCAACCCACCCACACCCCTACATATACCCCTTACCTAACACTATGGGCAATTTAGCATGGCCAATTCACCTGACCCGCACATCTTTGTGACTGTGGGAGGAAACCGGAGCACCCGGAGGAAACCCACGCAGACACGGGGAGAACGTGCAAACTCCACACAGTCAGTCGCCTGAGGCGGGAATTGAACCCAGGTCCCTGGCGCTGTGAGGCAGCAGTGCTAACCACTGTGCCACCGTGCTGCTGTTAACTAACTGCAAATTTTTGCTATAAATTCTGTGTTACGATCGAGCCCTTCACAATCACCTGATGGAGTGTCGCTCCAAAAGCTAGTGTGCTTCCAATTAAACCTGTTGGACTATAACCTGGTGTTGTGTGATTTTTAACTTTGTACACCCCAGTCCAACACCGGCATCTCCAAATCATGTTGGAATTAGGGAAGTGTTGGAATTTATTATAAAAGATGCGATAACTAGGCATGAGAAAGGAAAGGTACAATTAAACAAAACTAATATGGATTTATGAAAGGGAAATCATGTTTGAAAAACTTGGAGGTATGTTGCCAACAGATTAGATGAAGGGAAAACTGTGGATGTGGTGTGCTTGGATTTTCAGGGTATTTTCAAATAGGCCCCAAAAGACTTCTATAAACAAAAAAATCACATTATATTGACATTAAATGCAGCATGGATTGAGAATTGGTTCAAGTGTAGAAAATGTGTTGCTGGTTAAAGCACAGCAGGCTAGGCAGCATCCAAGGAATAGGAAGTTCGACGTTTCGGGCATAAGCCCTTCATCATTCCTAATGAAGGGCTTATGCCCGAAACGTCGAACTTCCTATTCCTTGGATGCTGCCTAACCTGCTGTGCTTTAACCAGCAACACATTTTCAGCTGTGATCTCCAGCATCTGCAGACCTCATTTTTTACCTCAAGTGTAGAAAACAAAATAGGAATACATGGGTAATTTCCAGATTAGACTGCTGGACTGTAAGGTACAGCTAGAATCAGTGCTTGGATCCTAGCTATTCATAATATATATTAATTATTTGGATGTGGAACCAAATTGAATATTACCAAGTTTGCTGATGAGGTAAAACTAGGTGGTGATGTGAATTGTGAGGAAGATGCAAAGATGCTTCAAGTGAGTTGGCAAAACATGGCAGATGGAATAAATATATGGACAATGTAAAGTTGTTGACTTCAATGGGAAATAACAGAAATGCAGACTAGTTTTGAAATTGTGAGAAATTAGGAAATGTTGGTATCTAAAGAGAGCTGGTGTCTTCAGTCAGGATTCGCTGACAGTTAACATGCAGGTTAAGCAAGCAATTAGGAAGGCAAATGATCCCTGGGGTGGGGGAGTCCAGAACTAGAGGGCATACGTTTAGGGTGAGAGGGGAAAGATATAAAAGAGACCGAAGGGGCAACATTTTCATGCAGAGGATGGTACGTGTATAGAATGAGGAAGTGGTGGAGGCTAATACAATTGCAACATTTAAAAGGCATTCGGAGGGGTATATGAATAGGAAGGGCTTAGAAAGATATGGGCTGGGTGCTGGCAGCTGGGACTAGATTGGGTTGGGATATCTGGTCAACATGGACGGGTTGCAACGAAGGGTCTGTTTCCGTGCTGTACATCTCTAAGACTCCATGTGTTGACCTTTATCACTTGAGAATTTGACTACAGGAGTAAAGATAACTTCTTGTTGAGACCAGACTTTGAATATTGTGTAAAGTTTTGATCACCTTACTGCCAGTGCAACAATTGTTCTGCTTAACTGATTCTGGTAAGGTAGGATTGTCTTTTGAGTAGATATTGAAGAGACTGGACTAATATTCTCTCGGGTTTGGAATAATGAGTGGTAATTTCATTGAAGCAAATAAAATTATTATAGGTCTTGACAAAGTAAATGTAGGTAGGAGGTTTCTGCTGGCTGGGGCTCTGGAAGCAGCAGGCACAGTCTTCCAATAATGTATAATGCAGAACCATGATGAAGAAGAATTTCTCCATTCCTTTGGGTGGGGCAGTGGTCAATGGTTAGCACTGCTGTCTCACAGCACCAGGATTCGGGTTCAATTGCAGTCTTGGGTAACTATCTGTGAATATTCTTCTTGTGTCTCTGTCAGTTTCCTCTTGGTACTACGGGCTTCCTCCTACAGTCCAGAGATGTCCAGGTTAGGTGGATTGTCCATGATACATTTTCCCTGTAGTGTCCAGCGATGTGAGAACTAGGTGCATTTGCCAGTGTAAATACAAGGTTATGGGGAAAGGGTGGGTCGAGGTGTGATGCTCTTCAGAGGGTTGGTGCATACTTAATAGGCTGGATGGTCTCTTTCTGCACTGTAGGGAGTTTCTATGATTCAGAGAGTGATGACAAGTGTTTGGAATTTTCCATCCTAAGACCTGTGGATGCTAATTCATGGAGTATGTTTATAAATAGAAATTGACAGATTTTCAAGTGCTGAAGACATCAAGCAGTTTGAGGAATACGTGGGAAAATTGAAGGTGTAGTTGAAGGTCAGCCATGACCTGCCATTGAATGGCAGAGAAGGGACTCAAAGGGAGCATTTTTGAAAAATGCATTAATGTATGTAGGCGTCATTGGCTGGACTTGTGTTTATTGCCCATCCTTAATTGCTATTGAAAAGGTGGTGAGTTGCATTCTTGAACTGCTGCAATCCATTTGGTGCAGGTATGTCCACAGTACAATTGGGGAGGAGTTCCAAACATTTGACTCAGTGGGACTGAAGGGATGGTGAGTAGCTTGGAGGGGAACTTGCAGGTGGTGTTCCTATCTATCTATTTCCCTTGTCCTTCCATATGGTAGGCATTGTAGGTTTGAAAAATGCTGAAGGAGCCATGATGAAGTTCTATAGTACATCTTCCAGATGATACACATTGCTGTAATTGAACATCAGTGGTGGAAGGAGTAGATGCTTGTGGTTGTGGTGCCAATCTAATGAGCTATACTGTCCTGGATGGTCTCAAGTTCTTTATTGTTGATGGAGCTGCAGCATCCAGGCAAGTGGGGACTATTCCGTCACACTCCTGACTTGTACCTTGTTGATGGTGGACAGGCTTTGGATAGTCAGGAGATGTTACTCAGTACAGGTTTCCTACCCTCTGACCTAATGGATTAAGTTTCTAAGTTCCTATATCACAGTCTTAGTAGTTGAATGTAGCCCAAGAGTCTGGATATGAGATTTTGATTTTTGACAAGGGCTGGCTTAAATGGAACATCAGAGGTGTAATTTCACCTGGCTGACATTCTTCCTGTGACCTTTCCATTTTGGCTCCAGAATGTAATATGTCTACTTTAAATGAAGTGAAAGACATTAAAGGTTCATCTACACAATGGTCACATCATAAAAATTGGTAAAAACAAGGACTGCAGATGCTGGAAACCAGATTCTAGATTAGAGTGGTGCTGGAAAAGCACACCAGTTCAGGCAGCATCCAACGAGCAGGAAAATCGACGTTTTGGGCAAAAGCACTTCATCAGGAATAGAGATTGCTGTGTAGTTTTAAAAAACTCTGGCAAGGACCCAGAATATTCCTTAAATTTTGTTGTTGACCAAGATTAAAAATGCTCCTGCAATTTTGTTTTTATTTTCAGAAGTCTTAGGCAAAGTTTTACATCAAAACATGAAATAATTATTTTTAAAAGGCCATCTGCATTAATTGCACATCCTGCAATTGCACCTCGAGACTACTTTTTGTTGTCTTCACAAGTTTTCTTTTTATAGTATACAGCAACCCCTCAAGATCTGCCAGTCTGTTAAATTCCATACTTTCTTGGTCAAATGTATTGCAAGCTAAACTTTCTAGGCAAGCTTTTCATGTTCTAATTCCATACGCAATCTCATAGAGGCGAATTGCCATGGTTTGTCTATACTCGGTACATTAGCCTGAGTCATGAACTAAGACATTCACGTTCAAGTGTTTGTTTTCTACTTAGAAGATTAATACAAGTTATTACACTGAATAACTGCACACTTAGGCATCACCTAACATCATGAGGAACAGTTCTTCCTTACGTGGTATGTAGTTGAAGAAACTGATTCAAAACAAAGTTGTTTTATTTGAGCATTCAGTGTTTGTGTCAGTAGTACAAAAGCAGAAAATCCCTACATGTGGAAGCAGGCCATTCAGCCCATCCACACTGTTCTCTGGAGCATCCCATACAACCCTTCCCTCTTAGCCTATTTCTGTAGCTCTGCATTTGCACGGTCAATCCACCTAGCTTGGAACAGTCTTGGACAATACAGACAATTTAGCATAGCCAATCCAGCTAACCTGCACACCTTTGGGAAATGGGAGGAAACTGGAGCACCCGGAGGAAACCCACACAGACACTGGGAGAATGTGCAAACTCTATACAGACTGTCGCCTGAGGCTGGAATCATCCCTGGGTTCCTGGCATTATAAGGCAGCAGTGCTAACCACTGAGTGACCATGCTGCCCCCAGCCACCTACTTGGATCTCCTGCCAGAATGAATTATTTTACTCATATTTAGGAATCTACAGAATTCTTATACAAAATACATAATTCCCATATTTGTCACATAAATTAACACAGACATTTCCACATGAGTTGACTTTCTGTCTGTGCTTTCTTGATTGTCTACAATAACTTGGGTGAAGAATCCATGGAAATCTTAATGAAAATAGGAACTTCATTACTTTTTTTCTGAATAGTGCTGTTGATCAGGAGAACCAAAATTCACTTCCCTAATTACATTTTTCTGTTCAGCTAAGCAATACCTAATTGTAGCTTAGTAGTCCTATGTACTCTTTTACTTGGCTTGCTACATTTTGCTAATGCATCCTAAATTACAAGTTTCTGCTTTCATATTGAGCTTCCACTGTAAGCTGCACTCTGAGGCAATGCAATCTTTTCAATTTGCCAAGGCATGAACTCTTAGGTAACATTAAGACAAAAAAAAGGATTGATTTGATGGAGAAAGAGATGGATATTAAACATAACATATACTTATTTTTTTCTATGGAACCTCCTGTGTTAATTTATGTAAATAATAGTGATTAAAAAGAAGCTGTTCTTTTGCAAGCTAACATGTATTTTTCACAGTAACACAGAATCACAGAATAGGGTACAACAGGAGGAGGGTACTTAGCTTATTATTTTGGAGTCAGTTCTTTCAAAGCGTAATCTAGTTAGCCATATTCCCCACTCTTTACACGTGTCTATTCAATTTGTTCTTTGTCAAGTATTGATCCTTTGATTTTGCTTTTGGAAGCTTCTAGTGAATCTGTGTAACCTCCCTGCTGGACGGTATGCTCCAAGGTTGAAACATTCTCTGCCTACAAATGTTTTTTGCATGTTACATTATAAATTCTGATTATCGATCCTTCAGCAATTGAAAACATTTTCTCTTTATTTCCACCTGCAAAATCCTTCATGATTTTAAACAACTCAATCAATTCCTCTTCAATAAATCACTTCTTTGCCAAAGTCAATGCTTTCACATCCTCTGAAGTTTAGTATGTAACATCATATTGAGGAGGAGCTAACCTAGATTTTTTTTCATATTGATTTAGCATAAATTTCTGGCTTTTATACTCGATGCCTTGACTTCAAAAGACAAGGATCCAATTCACAAGGTGGCTAGTACTTGAGCCTTTAATTAAACACATTTAAAAAATAATCCTACCTTATGCTCCAGAGCCTAAAAAGCAACAGAAGTGCACCCTTTCACGGATTTATTATGAAATCTATGAAACAGAATTCAATTGGTGTTGGAGGGAGTGGAAAAACGAGTTATTGTTCAACTACATGATGGGACAAAGAAAAAAATGTAATGGCTACTTTGTCATGGTCAATAAATATCTTAAGAACTTCATAGTTCATACAAGAAGCATTTCTGGAACACTGCTTCAACTCGGTGCTTTGCAGATTAGGGTTGGTGCACCATATTGTAACAAATTCTCTGATTCACTTCCTGCAATGTCATTTTCCAAGGTAATCCAACATATTCCACTATTTATGAAGACAGAAACTACTCTGAATTTGGCATTTTTGAAAACAAATATTTACAAATAATTTTCTGTCCTTTTCAATTGTGCAAGCATTCAGTTTGGATTATGCTAATACTGCTGCAACAGTCTTAACGAAATGTACAAAAATTACAAGTAACGAGGAAGTAGATTGTAAACAAGAAAAATAAGAGACAGAAAACACTCTTGGACTGAGAAAAAAACCTTACTATTGAGATGCACCTGTTTGTGATGGCTGACAATTCATTGATACAGTTGGTTAAATTTGAAACAAGGCAGGTTGATTCTGAATGGTCAAGACATTGCCCTTAGAAATGAACCAGAGAAAGGCTGTCACATTTATTTTGCATTTTTAAAAAAAAGTTGCAGTGTGTATGTATTTTCTCTTTTTGGGAAGAACCGGGGCCTGTGTATTACAATATGTAGCTCCAGTACATTCAAGTGTGTCATGCTGCTAACTGACAATCATAAATTGGCTATCAGCATAATTTTTCATACACTCTTGATTATATAGCAAATGTTCTCCAATTGCAGAATCACACCAAATGTTGGACACTGAATTTTTGAAGTTTAGGTTGGTTCAGTATGGTCAGTCTGTTGCTTCTTGCAAACAGCCAAGCGGATATGTTCCTGTAACGAAATATCTTATGACCGTTGAGATCATAAGATTGGGAGATGATGGTTAAGGGGTCTTGGTGAGTTGTTGCAGTACATTTTGCAAATGGTACACATTGATGCCTTTGTGATTCAGATTTGGAGGCAGTGAAAGTTGAAGGTGTTAGATGATATACCAATCAAGCAGGCCACTTTGGCTTGAATAATGTTTAACTTCTTCAGTGTTGTTTATTCTACCTGCCAAAATGAACCAGTTCTAACATTATTCCCATTTCTCATTTATTTGCCCGTTCATTTAAACTTGTTATATTCCCTTGTACTTTCCTTATACTTACTTGGTAGCTAACTGTCCATCGAGTCATAGAGCCATACAGTACAGAAACAGACTCTTTGGTCCAACTAGTCCATGCTGACCATAGTCCCAAACTAAACTAGTCGCACCTGCCCCTTTCTGGCCCATATCCCTCCAAACCTTTCCTGTTCATGTATCCATCCAAATGTCTTTTAAATGTACCCTTATCCGCCACTTCCTCAAGAAGTTCATTCCACATATGAATCACCCTCAATGTAAAGAATTTGCTTCTTATGTCTTTTTAAAATCCCTACTCTCACCTTAAAAATGTGATAGGTAAAAACAATGACTGCAGATGCTGGAAACCAGATTCGGGATCAGTGGTGCTGGAAGAGCACAGCAGTTCAGGCAGCATCCAACGAGCAGCGAAATCGACGTTTCAGGCAAAAGCCCTTCATCAAGAATAAAGGCAGAGAGACTGAAGCATATAGAGATAAGCTAGAGGAGGGTGGGGGTGGGGAGAAAGTAGCATAGAGTACAATAGGTGAGTGGGGGAGGGGATGAAGGTGATAGGTCAGGGAGGAAAGGGTGGAGTGGATAGGTGGAAAAGGAGCTAGGCAGGTCGGACAAGTCCGGACAAGTCATGGGGACAGTGCTGAGCTGGAAGTTTGAAACTAGGATGAGGTGGGGGAAGGGGAAATGAGGAAACTGTTGAAGTCTACATTGATGCCCCGGGGTTGAAATGTTCCAAGGCGGAAGATGAGGCGTTCTTCCTCCAGGCGTCTGGTGGTGAGGGAGCGGCGGTGAAGGAGGCCCAGGACCTCTATGTCCTCAGCGGAGTGGGAGGGGGAGTTGAAATGTTGGCCACGGGGCGGTGTGGTTGATTGGTGCGGGTGTCCCAGAGATGTCCCCTAAAGCGCTCTGCTGGGAGGCGTCCAGTCTCCCCAATGTAGAGGAGACCGCATCGGGAGCAACGGATACAATAAATGATATTAGTGGATGTGCAGGTAAACTTTGATGGATGTGGAAGGCTCCTTTAGGGCCTTGGATAGAGGTGAGGGAGGTGGTGTGGGCACAGGTTTATCAGTTCCTTCAGTGGCAGGGGAAAGTGCCAGGATGGGAGGGTGGGTCGTAGGGGGGCATGAACCTGACCAGGTAGTCAGGGAGGGAAATGTGTTGCCTAGTCTTGAAATTCCCCATCCTTTCAAAAAGACAACTACCATCAACTTAACCTATATCTCTCATAATTTTATAAATTTCTATCAGGTCATTTCGCAACCAGTGAAAAATGTCCCAGCCTATCCAGCCTTTCTTTATAACGCAAACCTTCCATACCCAGCAACATCCTGGAAACATCTTCTGAACCCTCTCCAGGATGATAATATCTTTTCTATTGCTGGGCGACCAGAACTGGTCACAGTATTCCAGAAGAGACCTCAACAATGTCCTGCACAATCTCAACAAAACATCCCAATTCCTATACTCAAAGGACTGAGCAATGAACAATTTGTCTTTCACTGTCATTACTCGCAGGGAACCCGCCACCCCTATCTTGTCTGCAGTGAATTCTCCTCTGACATAGTGGAATACTACTGCTTAAGGGAAATGATGTGTTCTTCATTAACTCGGCAAACATTTATTTTCCATCCCTAATTGTTCTGAAGTAGATTTTGATGAGCCACCTTCTTAAATCACAGCAGTTGATTTGGAGTAGATATGATCATAGTGCTATTAGGATGAGAGATCAGGATTTTGAACCAGTGACAGATATGGGATGGTGACATATTTTCAAGTTAGGATGATATGTGGGAACTTGCAGTTGGTGGTGTTCTCAGTTTTATCACTCCATTGCCCTTCAAGATGGTGGAAGTGGTTGAGCTTTAAGGTGCTATCAGAAGAACTGTTTTGGTAAAGTGTTGCAATATATTGTTCAGAGAGTGCACACGGTTGGCTTTGTGCATTGGTGGTGCAGGGAATTAATGTTAGGGATTAGTTCGATAGCCAGTCAAATGAATTGCTTTGATTTGGATGGTGATGAGCTTCTTGGGTGTTGTTAAGGCTGTACCCAGTTGGGCAAATGGGGAAATTCCCACTAGACTACTGAATTGTGCTTTGTAGATGGAGGACAATTTTTGAGGAGTCACTGGAGAATCATAGTCTCTGAAATGATCTTGCAGACAGACAATTTGTATGTCTGGAAGAAAACAGCAAGCCAGGCAGCATTGGCAGGTGGAGATGTCAACATTCCGGGTGTAACCCTTTGATGTTTGGGTGTTACTCTTCATTTGAAGAAGGGTTACACTTGCAACATCGACTTCTGTACCTCCTAACGCTCCCTGGCTTGCTGTGTTCTTCCAGTCTATTGGCTTGGGTTCCAGCATCCGCAGTTTTTTTTGTCTCTAATCAAATTGATATGTCTGGCACAGTTTATGATGTGGAGGTTGGTTTCTGGTCAATGATAACCCCCACAATATTGATAGTCTGGAATTCAGTGATGGTGATGCATTTAATGTCAGAAGGCAATGTTTTAGATTGTTGGAGATGGACATTGCCTACCACTTGAGTATCTCCGAGCCAAAAGGGCTGGCTTCAAGTCCAAGAGGGTTGTGATAACATCTCTGAACAGGTTGTTTTGAAAATACCCTGGCATTTGTGTGACATGATTATTGCTTGCCAATTAGCAGCCCAAACCTGATTACGATCCAGGTCTTCTTACATTTAGACATGGTCTGCTTCAGTATTTCAGGAGTCATTAATGTTGTTGAACCTTGTGCATCACTAGCAAACATTCCCAGCTCTGACCTTATGCTGGAAGATGGTCATTGATGAAGAAGTTGAAAGTGGTTGGGTCTTGTACGCTAACCTAAGGAACCCTGACAGAGACACCTTGGGATTGAGTTGAATGACCACAACCAGCTACCTTAGTCATTAATATGAATCCAACCATTGGAGAATATTCTCCTTCATTCCCATTGACACAATTTCTGATAGGTCTCCTTGATATCACACTTGGTTAAGTGCTGCCTGTTGTCAAGAACAGTCATCCCTACTTGGATACATCCCTTTTGTTTATGTTTGGATCAAGGCGGTTATCAAATCAAGAGATGGGTGAGACTAGTGAAGTCCAAACTGAGAGTGTCAGTGATCAGGTTATTGTTGAGAGTGTGTGTCATTTTATAGAACAGTTGATGATACTTCTGATGATTGAGAGTAGGCTGATGGAGTGGCAAACACGATTGGGCTGACTTTTTCTGGGCAATGTTTCATATTACCAGGTAAATGCAAATGTTGTAATTGAATTGGAACAACATGACTTGGGATACAGCTAGTTCTGGGGCAAAAGTGTTCAGCATTATTCAGGATGCAGAACCCATAGCTATTGCAGTATCCAGTGTTGGCTGAAGGTTGTTAACTGTGGTTCTGGGGAAACTCTGATTGATCATATGCTCAGTACCTCTGGTTGAAGATATTTGCAAATTCTTCAGTCATAATGTTGCACTGATGTGCTGGGCTCCCCATCATTGAAGAAAGTGATATTTACACTGTCCTCCACCATTAAGATTTTGTTAATTAATTGTTGGCAGGGCCAACATTTATTGCCTATGAGTTCTGATGGAGAGTCACCAGAATCAAATGTTAATTCTGCTTTCTTCCCATTGATGCTGCCACAACTGCTGACTTTCTTCAGTAATTTTTGCTTTCTTTCGGATACCTATCTTTTACAGTTATTTGTTCTATTTTAACTTACTTCCCATCCCCTAGCTGTTTTGAAAAGGTGGTGGTGAACTGCTTTCTTGAACAAATGCAGTCTATGTGCTGCAGGTACATGTATAGTGCTTTTGGGAGAGAGTTGCAGGATTTTGAACTACCAACACTGTATGAATGGAGATGTATTTCCAAGTCAGGATTTTGTGTAGTTTGGAGGGGAACATACAGTTGGTGGGGTTCCAATGCCCTTCGAGATGGTCCTGATCATGTATTTGGAAGGTGCCATCAAAGAAAGCTTGGAGAATCTTTGAAGCACATCTTTTAGTTTGGTTGTCCACAACTATTCATGCCTGGATGTGACATGACAACAGAGTTTAGATCTGATCCGCTGGTTGTGCAATTGCTTTGCTGCATTGCATATTACAAACTTGGTTTACATGCACGTAGTCTTGTCTTGTAACATTATCAGTTAACATATCACCTCATCTTTGTACGATACATTGTGTTGAACCAGGGTTGATTCTCTGGCTTGATGGTAATAGTTAAGTGGGGGATATGCTGGGCCATGTGGTTGAAGATTATGTTTGAGCACAATTCTGCTGCTGATGTCCCATGCTGTCTTGAGTTGCTAGATCTGTTTGAAGTCAAGCCAATTCAGCATGGTATTACTGTCACACAACAATGTGAAGATAAGCCATTTTATTCCACAAGGACTGTGCAGTGATTCAATCTTAGAATGACAGACTCCCTATAGTGCAGAAAGAGGCTATTTGGATCTCCACATACACTCCAAGGACAATCCCACCCAGATAAAGCACCTCACCCCCTCCACCCCAAGTGACATTATAATGGGAAAATGTATTTGCATCAGATACGTGAGGACAAGGTCAAGTATGGCTCCCCACCTTGTTGGTTCTCTTATCAGCTACTGCAGAGACACACAAGTAATTTTGGATTTTAGGACTTAACTAACTTGGTCAGTTGTGGTGAGCTACCAGACCACTCTTAGTGGTGGTCATTGAAGTCCTTCACCCAGACTACACTGTGCACCCTAACCACCCTCAGTGCTTCCTCCAAGTGTTGATCAACATCAATGAGTGCTGATTCATCAGCCAAGGGAGGATTATATCTAGTAATCAGCAGCAGGCTTCCTTGTCCATGTCTGATCTGATATTGTGGGACTTTGTGGGTCCAGAGTCAACTTTGAGCTGCAGTCCCATATGTATATCATTGTGCTCCCACCTCTGCTGAGTCTGACCTTCCAGTAGGGAATAACATACCTGGGAATAGTGACAGCTATTTAGGATATTGTCTGTAAGATATAATTCTATGCCTGTAAGACTGCTCTCCTAATTTTGACACTAGACTCCTGATGTTAATAAGGAGGAAATTGCAGGGTTGTCTGATGCCTAATTGTTACCAGTCTAGTCTGTCAAGTTTCATTCAATTTTGAGATTTTCTAGCAGTTCATCCAATTGAATGAGGGCATTTTGGTGGGCGTTAAGACTCAACCACATATCTCTGGGTCTGGAGTCATATTCAGGTCAGACTGGCGAAAGTGAGTACTGTAGATGCTGGAGATTAGAGTCAAGAGTGTGCTGCTGGAAAAACACAGCAGGTCAGGCAGCATCCAAGGAGCAGGAAAATCAACATTTCAGACAAAAGCCCTACATCATTCCTGATTTTTCTGCTCCTCAAATGTTTCCTGACCTGCTGTGATTTTCCAGCACCACAGTCTCGACTCATGTTCAGGTCAGACTAGTAAGGACACCTTTTTTGTTCTGACAATCAACATAATCTTCATTTATCTTAATAACCTGAAAAACGATGGTCATGTGAATTCCCGATGCACATCCTTTAAAATACTACAAGAATGACTGTCTGCTTTATTGGTAAGGCCCTTGGCATGACATTAACTGGGTAAAAAAAAAATCTGAACCACTGACAAAAACAGGTTTCCCATTCATGAGATATGAAAGGCTGTTATCATGACTAAATGAACTGTGAAAATGCTAAACTTTGTGCCTGTAAATGACAAATATTCCTGGAGAAATACATTCAGTAATGTCATTGTTCCAACAATATAAAATGTGAATATCTCCCCTGGTCATGTGTTCCTTAAATTATAGGTGACTTTCATTAAATCTAGAAATGTCCATCATTGGAAGGCAAAATCTTCACTGAACAGTCTATTGATTTCAGAGTCAAAACATTCTGAGAGGAAATACAATGTGTATAAGTGACCTTCAGATAAATAATGGGTCAGTGAGGTAAAGCAACCATTTGTCTCTTGCCTAGTTTCACTAGATCTGACATCCTTACATGAACTGAAATACTGTTGTGTTTTTTACTTGAAAATTCAAACATTTAGAAAGTAACCTCACTATCTTAAATGGACAAGGTGGTCATCACTTCCACAAAACTGCAAAAATTCTCTCTATAGAAACATGACTAGTTTATTTTGAAGTCATAGGACAAGATTGTCAATGCAGGGTCAGGAATACACCTGGATAAATTTGAATATTGACACATTATTTTTAAATCTAACTGGACTAATTGGCCAGTAGGTGAATGTGGGTCCCAATTGGAGGATTTGAGCAGCTCCCAGAGGTGGGAGTTGCCTGCCTGATGTCAGAGGCAAAGACAGCGCCCATGGACAATATGGTTGGATGGGGCTCTTGTGCTGGCACTAGCTGACAAATTATACTTAATCAAAATAACAACAGAGAAAATTATTTTGGCTGCACGGGAAATTCAATAGTGTACTATTACATGCAAAAGATAGTTTGACCTTAATAAATGTGAAAATTCCAAACTCAACTGGCCAGGCACCTTAATGAGCTCATTAATTGGTTCAGGGTGCCATTAATTGGCAAGACTTTTTTACAGTCTCCTCCACTCTCCTTCCTGTACTTTGAAATACAAACTCTCTTGGAGGCATCAAGGTCCCAAGATGGTTTCCAGGACCATAATTTTTAACTCATTCACAGACTGAGAACTGTTAAAATCCATTCCATACAGTCATTAGTCAGCATCTGCACGAATTGGAAAAGTGGACATTCTTAAGGGTGTTGGGAAATGAACACACCCTCCCTCTTCACTTCTTCTGCACCAGTGAGAAAGCAAATAGGATTAAGCATCGATTGGGCACTTTTGAACTGATAGCAGTCCTCATCCTATCAAGGGCCTTTGCAGTGAAGTCCCACCCTGCCTGAAGCTGCTGACCAATCAAATGCCAGTAGCCATGAAACGACTGTGAAGATTTGTACCAGTATGGTGAGAGTTATTTTTAACTGGGAAGAGGTGGGGTGATGATTATTGCAGTGGAAGGCTGTAGGTTGTTGAGAGAGGTGTGTCAGAGGCAAAGGCAGGAGGCTTGGCTTTCAGTAGCCACCTCAAATTTATACCCCTAGTTCGATCTAGATTAGGACAAATGGAGGCCCAAACCAACCTGACAGGCAAACCACTGTTTGGATAAGAGTCATTTTTCTCACCTTTCGGGAAAGTAGATAATTGCGCCAGTGGCAGGTGGAACCCCTTATCTTGTCATTAAATGATAACTTAAAGATCTTAATCGGTAACAGATCAGAAAAAGTCAACCATTGATCATCCTGCTCAGAAGTTAAATTTAGAGGTAGCAAGAAGTAGGCTGATTTATCTCTTGTGCCAATCTGACCTATTATTTACCCTTCTGCCATCTGCCATGCAACTTCTAGAACGTGGAAAATTGTGCTCACTGTCTCTACATTACAGAAGGAGGCTATTTGGATCAGTAAGTACATGCCAGCTCTCTGTAAAGCATTCCAATTCTCTCTTCCTTGTCCCTGTGATCCTGAAAATTTATTGAGTTATTCCAAATTTGTAGCGATATAATCTATCTTGGATAATTCCTGACAAGAATAAAAAACTGTTTTTTTTTAGTTTGGTCGCTCATGAATGTGTTGAATTGAGGTCAAGATTATTTCATATCAAAGCAACACTATTTTTAACTTGTTGATAGTATTTTCAGAATGGGGGGGGCTTGTGACACTCATGCAGAAAGTAAAGCTAGAGCTTCCACTGTATGGAATGGGAAATGCCATGACTTAATTTGTTTTTAGTTTTACTTCAGACATTCTACTTGCAACAAACTTTATGTCTCTTACCTTCATATAACCAATCTGCTATGCCATTGTAGATTATCCCCTCTTTTCCTGATGAGGTGAGGCGCAGGGCACTGCTTTTTACTTCAGTTTGGTAGTAGATATTATTTTCAAAGATATAGACCTAGGGTTTAAAAATAATGGAATGTATGCTTATTGAATGAATTGACATTTTAAGTCTACATTGTACTTATTGCTCTCACATAAACACAGAGTTGTACCTCTGCATGTTAAGTGTGATGCATATTAGAATTGCTTATTTGCTACAAACAGTTAAGATTAGTTTCATTTTATAAAGTGTTTACCAATGTCCAGTTTATCCAAAAGTAATTACGATGTGTTGTCTGAGGTTGGATTCCCTGGAGTTTGACTGTTATAATAATGAAACCAAATGTTTATTTAATTATTTTATTCACAAGGCTATTATAAAAATACAATTCCTAATTCGGTGGAAAATGTAAAAATAATGTGAGAGCAGGAAACTTCAGATCTTTTGAGGGATTATAATTAACATGCTGTACCACTAACTGGATTATTACTTATAAAAATTGTAATAAATCTTAATAAAATATATTTTGAAGACTTCCAATTGCAATGGGTTAAGTAATTCTAACATTTAAAACTGAAATATCCAATGCATTAATTATTTTGCAATCTATCAGTGCATGCATCACATTACTGTATTATCTTTACAATTCCCTAGAACAAGTATTATCTGGAAAGATCATCTTTCAATGTTAAAACACAACATTAATGCAAGAATAATTATTTGCTTCCAATAAATGTTTTGGATTATTACAAGAATTGAGTCAATATGTATAATAGTAGTTGGAGTATTTAGATCAGATATAACGCACAAGAAACTAATGGTATATAAAAATGAATTCATCTGAAATAAAAAATATGTAATTGCAAAAATAATAATTGTAGATATTTCAAGTTACTCAATTTTAGTGTTTCCTTCTATAAAGATTAATGACATGTAAGGCATAGAATGAAGAAATAACGTGCTTAAGACTGGCCGACAATTTAATGGGTGAACTATTTTATTGGAAATGGAATAAAATTAAATTTTGTACATTTCATAATATAATCTGCTCACTTAGTTTTTTCACATCACTAACGATGTTCAAAGGCAAGCATAATTAATATCTCTCTATATATGTAATATATAAGCTTGCATACATTTATAGTTGTTCAAAGATAACTGTACTCTAATTAATAACCAGGATATTAACACCGGTAGCATAATGACACAGTGGATTAGTACTGCTACCTCATAGCGCCAAAGGCTCCGGTTCAATTCCAGCCTTGGGTGGCTGTGTGGAGTTTGCACATTGTCTCTGTATCTGCATGTACGTTCCCTCAGTGCTCCTGTTTCGTCCCACAGACCAAGGATGTATAGGTGAGGTGGTTTAGCCATAGGGTAAAAACCCCATGCAGGATTATGGGGATAAGATGCATCCAAGTGGCATGCTCTTTGGAGAGGCTGTACAGACTCAATGGGATGAATGGCCTCCAGCAGCATATTAGGGATTCTATGATATATACACATCCATATCTACTAATTTATATCCTTACAAATGAAGAGATGAAGGTGGATATGTACTTATATATTAATGCCTTGGCTAGGCTAAGTCATAGCCAGTTTATTAAAACAGAATCAGTTATCAAATTCACGTTTAAGTTTCAAGATGACAGACATTTTATTCTTCCTCTCAAATATAATTTGAAAAAACATTGGATTAGATTAGATTCCCTACAGTGTGAAAACAGGCCCTTTGGCCGAACAAGTCCACACTGACCCTCCAACGAGTAACCCACCGAGACTCATTTCCCTCTGATTAATGCACCTAACACTATGGGCAAATTAGCATGGCCAATTCACCTCGCCTGCATATCTTTGGACTGTGGGAGGAAACCAAAGCACCCAGAGGAGGAAACCCACGCAGACACGGGGAGAACGTGCAAACTCCACACAGACAGTCTCTCAAGGCGGGAATCCAATCCAGCTCCCTGTTGCTGTGAAGCAACAGTGCTAACCACTGAGCCACTGTGTCGTCCAGCTTTCCTCCCACAGTCCAAAGATGTGCAGGTCAGGTGAATTGTTTGGTCATGCTAAATTGCCCATAGTGATTGGTGAATTTGTCAGGAGTAAATACAGGGTAGGGGAATGGCTCTGGGTGGGTTACTCTTCGGAAGGTCCGTGTGGACTTGTTGGGCTGGAGGGCCTGTTTCCATACTGTAGTGACTCTAATCTAATTGGAGTGAGAAACGCAAAATATCACATAATACATCCTAAGTGATTTTTTTTTCTCTGTAAACCATCTATTGATTAGCAGTATTTGTTAATATATACTCAAATAGTATACCTCTATTTAAAGTATGATCATGTATAAAACTTAATTGATAATTTGCGGAGCTAAATTCAAAATCTAAAATTTAAAATGGAAGTGGTCAAAAGCATGTGAAAAGTAATTTTGGAAAATATAACTCACTAAATTTTCACCTGAACCTTTTTTGCACCAACCTTCCTGAAAAGTACTTTTGAACATATTTCCTACCTTATTCACTAGCTAATACTGAAATGCCAGAAATTTGCATAAAACAACTTTGGGTCATGATATCAGATAGTGAGTGGACTGCTATCTTGCTTCACTCACACAGACCATTGCCTGAGCTGTCCCTTCCTCTCTCCATTATCAAGAGCATTCCAGCTGTGTAGTCCTTCTTGGCATAGTTCCAAAATGTAGTAGGTACAATGAGATAGACTTTGGTTAAGTATAGCTCAGATCTGTCAGACAAGCAGCCAAAACAAATGAAAAATAAATTGCTTTTAAACTTGACAAATTTCAGCCACATCAGGTGTAAAAAAAAACTGGAATAAGCAAAGTAGAAATAAATTGCACCAAAGGTTTTTGGTATTATGCCAAGTCAGTGTATTGTTTGTTTAAATCCCGGGTGTTCTCATGAATCCGCTATTTGCACGAACCTATGCAAATTTAGGTGTCAGTTTATGTTTCTGGAAAAATAATTGAAGAAAACTGCATGTACAAAAGTTTAAGATTAAATTATGAAATACATTTATTTGCATTGCAAAATTTCCTCTCCTCAGATGATCTTGAGTTTCTTTCTGAATTTTACAGTGTTGTGTAGACATTACTGACCCGCTTTTCTATGTTGCAACAATGAATACATTTCAAAAGTACTCCATTTCTTAAGTATTTAGATGCCTGGTGGTCTTGAAAAGTGCTGACATGAATGTGCTTCTTTAAAAGTTTGCAACACAGCCCTACAGACTGTTACAGTATGACTATCATTGCAAAATATCAATGAGTCAATAACATAATGTCTCAAATCTATGGTTGACAGAAGGTGCATTGCTTTCTGAACAGAAAAACAAAACACGTTTTCCATTCCTGTCTTTCTGTGGGGTAATAGATATCTTCTTGGATAGAAAGGCAAACTTTTTTTTAAAGTTCTGCCAAAATAACATGTATAACTTGGTGAATTTCATTTACACAAAGGCCTTTGTCTTTGCTGGTCCTTTTCCTCTCCATTGACAATTTCTGACTTTATGATGGAAAGTAAGTCATTGGTGAAGCAATTAAAAATGTTTGGGTTTAGGGCACAAATATAAGAATCTCCTGGGGCTGAGTTGGTTGACCTCAAACAAACACAATTGTTTTTCTTTGTGCTGTACCAGGTGACATGGTTGGCAGCACAACACTACTGGTAAGTGCTTTACTTTGAAACATTCCATTACTGCAATTTTAAATGCACTGTAGTGTCTAAAATTCTTTGACATTTAATTTCTCTTCAGCATGTTCACTATTTGCATGACATGATCTTGTCAAACATTATGAATAATGCCATTGCACTGATTTGTTTTTCCAAATGTTCAATACATCCTCCTCCACAGCACATAATCATTCTGATAATGGGATACAAAAACCTGATTTATGTGTAAACAGCAACTCACCTGAATCAGACAACAAAAGTTTTATGTCTGCTGGTTTGAATTATATATCAATCTATTAATTTTTTTTGGAATCCGTGTGTTTACCAGCCTTTCAAATAAATAAACTAATGCTAGATTTTTCTCCATATGATTAGGATTATATAATTGATCTTCATTTTATCGCTAATCTGAGATGTACAGTCTCTAAAGAGAAAATAAACATTTTGTAGAACAAACAAGCACAGGCAATATTTCAATATGTCACCATTTAGCACTGTTGGACAGAATGTAGTTTGATCAGGAAAATTTATGTTTTAGGTATCTCCAAGTTTCACAATCTTCATTTTTTTTTTAACTGATATGGGGCTGCAATTACTCTGATACACCGCTTGTTTTTCAGCAGCACAGCTGATTCATTACTCAGTCCCCACTCTTAAATTGGGCCTTTTTTTCCATCGTCTTCTGCCCATCCAGCAGCCAAACCTCCGCACAAATGAGGTTTTTGACTGTTTGCTCATTGATCAACACAGTGTAATGAAATAAGAATAAGTAGGTGAGTCAAGAGAAAATAACTGACCTCTTTGTCTTCCAGTGACCCATGGTATCATCAAAACAGATATTAAGTCTGCATGAGCAGTTTAAATGTAAAGTCTGGAATGGAGCAATAGTTACTGTACCTGGCCACACCTGGCTCTCTTTTTACTAATCCTTGGAGATATGGCTGTAGTTCAATAAGATTTGACTCAAATCTTTGGGCAACATTTGCCCCTTTTAATCTGAGCTGCTTCCTTTCTCAAATCTGAACTGAAGGTCCCTCTGTACTATAAATGGAACATTTTGCATTTTCGTCATTTTCACAAGGAATCAACCATATAGCAGACCCCCAACCTATAAAATAAAGTTGGTGTCAAGATGGAGTTTGGGTTCCTGGGTCCTACCTGGCTCCTCCCCTCATCTGATCTGAGTAAAACAATGCCCTGGTTAATTTGTGTCTTGCCGTTAATTCATACATTCTCTGAAATGCATAATGATAAGGAAAAAAGATATTGTGATTCTTTACTCAATGTGAGTGTCAGACTGTAATAAGATTTTTTTGCATCCTCCCTTGCACAATGATTGTGTGCAAAAGAAATCATCTTGTAAATAATTGGCTTTGTTCAAAGGAATGTTGTTGAAAAAAAAACTCTGGAGAACATTAAGTAAACTCAAGATATAGGCTTGGGCAAAGATGGGTGATGGTAGGGTGTTAGCCATTATATAGGCCCTGGCTGGCTGGTAAACAGACTAGGGCCCAAATGGCTGTCCTGCAGCCTACTGCCTGACTTGACCCATCAGATATTCCAATGGACTTGGGAATTGCCAAGCAAGGCCATTTAGGGAACTGAAGGGTTGTTTCCTGCTTTGCTGCTATTTTGAAGCCGGGTTGAAGAGATCAGGGATTTTGACAGGGTGGATTCATGACAAGTTAACCTTTTGAGCCTCAGATACAAAATGAGGATGAGAGGGTTGTTCGCTGTTAAACCAGACACCACGTGAGGTTCTCGAAGATTTCACCATTCCATACAGTTATCTCAAATTGTAAAGCCCGAATAAGGAATGATGAATTGGCACCCTTTTCTTTTTCACCCAGACCCTTACTTGGACACACACGGTTAACTTATAATGGATCCTTCTCTTGTGGATGCCTATCTTCCAGATCAAATTAATTTGTTTTTAAAGGGAGTCAGTTTAACCAGATATTCTTGAGTTGACAACAGTGAGTTCCTTTTTTCACTAAACGTGAAAATAAATAATAACATATCACATAGATTAGGAATAAGAAATGACCCAAGGGAAAAAAAATGTTTGAAGGTATACAGATCAGAGTGTCTGGTGGTTCATGAAGCACATATAGTAGAATGTTCACAGCTGAAGAGTTGACTTTGGGATTCTTGGCTTTTGCTTGATAATCCTTTCATCCTATTCCCTTTTGACAGTAGTTGGTTGGCAACTGTCAAGATGAGAGTCCTTCTTGATTGGCTTCCTTCTAACTGACTTGTTATTTAGTTGTCTTCTATCATTCAGAGCAAAAGTAGAATTTTACCTGCTATACAGGGATGAATAGTGAATTGTTCTTTGACTGTGACCTTCTTGATACACCAGTGCTTAAATACAGGCTTGAATATTTAGTTTGCTATAACATCTTCTCCCATTAACACACAAAGATCAGGTTTACAGTAGTTTTTTTATATATACTTCTAGAAGTACAAAATACAAAAATATTTCTTCATGTGCTGGCGATAGTAGTGTAATCTGACAGATCTTACCCTGTTACATCTCTCTCTCTTCCTTTTGACAAATCCCTGACAGGCCCTGGCTATTAAATTATGAAATTTAATTGCTTCCACATGGAACTTTGACAAATAAGACAAATTTACACCTGCCATTTTTTTTTGTTTATTTGTAAATAGTCCTGTTTTGAAAATCCAGTTTGACTTGAAAATTAAAAGATGCCTATAGAATTTTAGGGTTCTGATCCATTATCATGAAATTAGAAAAATCAACTGCCAATTCCTTATTGCTCATTTTGTTTCCTTACCATCTGCCAGGCTCTGGAATTTACTCATTTTTCTTAATGCCAGTTTCTGTAATAATCCTGCCAATGGGAACGTATATCTAAATTTTCCATTCATTGTGCTCAGTTACCCTTGATGGAAAATAATAATCAGCCTTACAAGGGCATGAAATTGACAATTCCAGGGAAAGCCAGCTGCTGTTTTATGCATCTCTCAGAGGCTGCATTGGAACTTGGGCTTGTCCATTACAAATACTGTCCTTGCTGACAAATCTTCCCAAATATGAGGGAAAGGGATGAAAGGATCTGAAATATTTTGATGCCCTGGAGCTGAGAGAACTGTCCTCCCACAACCACAATCATTTTCCGATGTGCCAGATATAACTCCAACATGTGGAGAATTTGGCCTGATTCCCATTGATTCCACTTTGAGAGGACTCCTTTGATGCCACTCTCACTCTAATTACGCCATTATGTCAAGGACTCTCTCTCTCTCATCTCACTTCTGGATTTCAGCTCATGTTTCAACCCAGCTGTAATGAGATCAGGAGCTCAGTGGCCCTGGCAGAACCCTAACAGGGTGTCACTGAGCAAGTTATTGCTGAGCAGGTGCTGCTTGATAGCACTGTTACTGATGATTGAGAGTAAACTGATGGAGCAGTAATTAGCTGGGTTAGTGTTGTTCTCCTGAGAAGGATCCACACACTCAACAAATGCTTTTTTCAACAACTTATCAAACAGTAGGGAACGTAAGCACACCAAACTCTCATATACTTACCACCAAACTGGGGATTCCTTGATCACTCCAGACCCTTCTCCCAGCCTCCAGAACCAGTCGGACACCACTATCCACACAGCTGCTACAGCCACGTTCAATGCTGCAAATGATGACGTCACTTCTGCCCCCACTGCCACCGCCGACGTTACTGCCTCCGCAAATGCTGTCAGGGACCACTGGGACCACGATCACTGCCAGGACCACTGGAACCGTGCTTACCACCGGGACCACTGGAACCGTGCTTACCACCGGGACCACTGGAACCGCGCTCACTGCCGGGACCACTGGAACCGTGCTCACTGCTGGGACCACTGGAACCGCGATCATTGCCATGACCAATGCCTCTGTAATTGCCGCCAGGACCACCGCACTTAAAACCTCCATGAAGGCTGCCCATCACGTCACATTCACCCCCACAGTTGCTGCCAAAAGTACCACTTCTGCCCGCATTGACATCACTCACCCCAGCCCTGCCGATCGTGTCGCCTCAGTAGCCACTGTTGAAGATACTGAAAATGTCACATGGAACGTCACATCTGCCCCTGTGGATGACACCAAATACATTGCTGCCATCCCTGACCACCGCGATTTAAGTCACTTCCTTTGGTGACATCACCAAGTCCACACCCACTCCAGAGGTTGTCTCCAAATCCAGTCTCTACACCACGCCCGAGCCCCCATTCCTGCTGGGTTTTTATCATGCCCCAGACCATCCCCTTACAGAGGATGAACGATCAGTCCTCAGGAAACATTTCACCCAAACTCCATTTGCTCCCAGGTCAACGAATTCCATACGCGTTGCGAAATCGAACGTTTCTTCCCCCGCCTCCACCTCTGTGCTTACATTTTCCATTAGGGCTCCCATCCACCCTCCCAAGACCCCTTCTCCTGTCTCCAACATTCTCCATCCACCTTGACACCCTATGCTGGTCTGTTACCCATCCTTAGCCTCTTTATCTCCAACTGCTGCCATGACATTGACTGGCTCAACTTGTCCACCCCTCTCACCCACTCCAACCTCTCACCCTCACAAAGTGCAGCCCTCCACTCCAACTCAACATCACCGTTAAACCAGCAGGCAAAGTTGGGGGGAGGGTGGCCGTAGTGATAATTTGGCGCGCCAACCTCTTCATTGCTGAAGCCAGGCGTGAAATCATGGACACCTCTTCCTACCATTCCTCAAACACAACCTCACCTCCCATCATTAAATCATCATCTCCCAGACCATCTACAATCTTATCACCTCAGGGGATCTCTAATGCACAGCCTCCAACCTCATAGTCCGGAACACCGTATCAGTTGGTTCTATCTCTTACCCAGAATTCACAAACCTGACTGCCCCGGTCGACCCATTGAATTTATCTCCTCATATCTTCACACCATCCTGTCCCCCTTGGTCCAGGAATTCCCCATATACATTCAGGACACCACCCATACCCTCCATCTCCTCCATGACTTTAATTTCCCCAGCCCCCAATGCCTCATCTTCACCATGGATGTCCAATCCACGTACACGTCCATCCACCATGGTGAAACCCTCCGTTTCTTCCTCTCCTGCTAACCCAACCAGTACCCCTCCACCAACACACTGATTTGATTGGCAGAACTGGTCCTCACCCTCAATAACTTCCTTCAAATCCTCCCACTTCCTTCAGACCAAAGGGGTAGCCATGGGCACCCACATGGGCCCTAGTTATGTCTGCCTCATAGTTGGGTATGTGGAACAGTTCATCTTCAGCAGTTACACTGGCACCATTCCCCATCTTTTCCTCTTTTACATTATTGACTGTGCTGACATCACCTCATGCTCCCACAACAAGGTTGAAATACATCAACTGCACAAACACTTTCCATCCTGGCCTCAAGTTCACCTGGACCATCTCAGACACCTCGTCCCTGCCCTTTATGGACCTCTCTATCTCCATCTCTGGTGACCAACACAACAAGGACATCTACTTCAAACCCACTGATTCCCATAGCTACCTGGACTACACCTCCTCCCAACCCACCCTCTGTAAAAACACTATCCCTTACTCCCAACTCCTCTGCCTCTGCTGTATATGCTCCCAGAATGGCCTCCTATTTCAAATACTGCAATTTTCTCTCCCACATGGTCAATAATGCCCTTCAGTGCATCTCCTCCACTTCCTGCACCTCCACCCTTGAACTCCACCCCTCCATCCACAACAAGGACAGAACCTCCCGGTGCTTACCTTCCACCCTACTAATCTCCAGATACAATGCATCATCCTCTGCTATTTCCACTACCTACAATCAGACTCCACCACTAGAGATATATTTCCCTCCCCATTCCTATCAGCATTCCACAGAGACCATTCCCTTTGTGACCCACTTAATAGGCCCACGTCCCCCACAAGAACACACTCTCCACTCCCGGCACCTTCCCTTGCCACTGCAAGATATATAAAATCTGCGTCCACTCTTTCCCCCCCCTCACCTCTGTCCAAGGGCCCCCTCCACATCCAGCAGAGATTTCCCTGCACATTCAAACACTTCATCTACTATGTCTATTGTTCTCAATGTGGTCTTCTCTACATTGGGAAGCCAGGACACCAACTTGCGGAATGTTTCAGGGAACATCTCTGGGACAAATGCACCAAACAACCCTACTACTCTGTGGCTGACCACTTCAACACTCCCTCCCCTTCCTCCAAGGACATGCAAGTCCTTGGCCTCCTCTACCGCCAAATTATGGTCTTATGATCTACCAGCGAATCCAAGCCACCCAACGCCTGGAGGAAGAAAGCCTTATCTTCTGCCTTGAGACCCACCAACCACTTGGCATCGACATAAATTTCAACAGTTTCCTCATCTCTCCTCCCCCAACCTTATCCCAAAAGTAATCGTCCAACTCAGCACTGGACTGTTGAACTGTCCTACCTGTTCATCTTCCTTCCCACCTATCTGCTCCCCCCTCCCCCCTCTGGCCTATCACCATCACCCCCACCTCCTCCACCTATCATCTTCCCAGCTACCTTTGCCCTAGACACACCCCACCCTCCTATTTATCTCTCAGCCTCCTTACCCTCCACCACATTCCTGATGAAGGGCTTATTCATGAAATGTTGATTCTTCTGCTCCTTGGATACTGCTTGACTTGCTGTGCTTTTCCAGAGCTGCATTTATTGACCAAACATGGACATCTACTTCAAACCCACTGACTCCCATAATTAGCTGGACTACACCTCCTCCCAAGCGCCTGTCCTGTAAAAACACTACCCCTTCCTCCCAATTTCTCTGCCTCTGCCATATCTGCTCCCATGAGGAGCAATTCCACACAAGGACATCTCAGATGGCTTCCTATTTCAGATACCGCAATTTCCAATTATTATGTGGTCAGCAATGTCCTCCAGCACATCTCCTTCATTTCCTGTACAGGACATACCCAGGCAATTTTCTACCTTGTCAGATTTCAGTGTTGTAACTATAGTGGAACAGCTTGATTAGAGGAGTAGCAAGTTCTGAAGCACAAGTCTTCAGGACTACTGCCAGACTGTCGTCAGCGCCCAAAGCCTTTGCAGTATCCATCGTCTCCAACTGTTCCTTTTCATCATGTGGAGTGAATAAAACAGTATCTGTGATGCTGGGCATCACTGGAGAAGACCAGGATGGATCATCCATTGGCATTTCTGGCTGAAAATTGCTGTGGATGTTTCAGTTTTATGTTTTGCAATGATGCATTAGGCTCTTCCATCATTGAGGATGAGGATATTTGTGGAGTCTCCTCCTCCAGTGAGTTGTTTAATTGTCCACCACCATTCATGGCTGGATGTTGCAGGTCTGCAGAATTCTGATCTGAGCCATTGGTTGTGGAATCACTTAGCTCTATTATTTGCTGCTTCTGTTGTTTGTCTTGCATGTTGTGCCATTTCTCAGCTTCACTGGGTTGACACCTCATTTTTAGGTATGCCTGATGCTGCTCCTGGCATGCCTTCCTGCACTCTCCATTGAACCAGGGCTAATTGCCTGGCTGGATAGTAATGGTTGAGTGGGAGATATGCCAGGCAACGTTTTGCAGATTGTGCTGGAGTACAATTCTACTGCTGTATGGCTGACAGTGCCTCACGTGATGCTCAGTCTTGAGCTGCTAGATCTGTTCGAAGTCTGTCCCATTTAACATGGTGATAGTATCACACAACATGGTGGAGGTTATTCCCAATGTGAAAGTGTGACTTTGTCTCCACAAGGACTGTGTGGTGGTCACTCTAACCGATACGATTATGGACAGATGCATTTGCAGCTGGCAGATTGGTAGGATGAAGTCAAATATGTCTTTTCTTGAAAAAGCTTTGTAATAATACTCTTACGCCAAATATATGCTGATACACAATTATAAACTAAAACATAATACAGGAAAAATATTCCAGTGTAATGTAGGTGTTTAATTACATGTAGTAATCAAATGATTAGATTCCCTACAGTATGAAAACAGGCCTTTCGGCCCAACAACTTCACATCGACCTTCCAAAGAGAAAGCCACCCAAACTCATTCCCCTACATTCACCCCTGACTAACATGCCTAACTTACACATCCCTAAACACTATGGGCAATTTAACAAGGCCAATTCACCTAACCTGCACATCTTTGGATTGTGGGAGGAAACCGGAGCACCCAGAGGAAACCTACGCAGACACGAGGAGAATATGCAAACGCCACACAGTCACCTGAGACTGGAATCAAACTCGATTCCCTGGTGCTATGAGCAGCAGTGCTAACCACTCAGCCACCATGCCACCCTGAAACGATTTCTCTTATTTTTCAGAAGGTGGTTTGTTTAATCTGCTGCCTTGCTAACAAATTCCAAGTCAGATGAAAGCAGGTTCACAAAGTCTTTTTAGATATTTTGATGGTGTGTTCTAGCTCTAGGTTCATTACACCATAGAAAAGAGAGCCCTGGAGAAACTGAGATGTAATGATTGCTGGAAAAGATACTTAAAGTGGAGCTTAGACTGGGAACTCCTGCTCAACTTTGCCTAAGTATTAAATTAGCAACGAGGAACAAAGAGCTGTGAGTTTCCACTGCAGGTAAACAGTATGCTTCTCAACAAACACTAATACATTTTTACATTAAAGGCTGCTGTCTTAAAATTACTATTGACAACATGTTCTAATCAATAATTCTACAGTTATGAAGTCAGCAGAGAGACTGTGAATAGAGAAAATTTCTGGTTTTGGATACAGAAATCCTTCTCAAACATGGGTTTGATGTGGAGATGCTGCAGTTGGACTGGGGTGGACCAAGTCAGAAGTCACACGAAACCAGATTATAGTCCAAATTCAAATAAACCTGTTGGACCACAACTTGGTGTCATGTGACCTTTGACTTCAAACATAGGTTGACAAGGAAAGAGGTGTTGTGAAATCTGGTTGCAAAGGAAATTAGTCCTCTTGGATCAGTGCATTAGATATAGTGACAACAGTAGGACAAAGTTTAAGATTCATTGTAGAAGAGAAAATATCAGTGTAAAAACAAGTACATTGGGGTGATAAGAAATGATATTTTCTCAGAACATTAATAGGTGACTCAGCTAGGGTGAGATGATCAGAGAGGTAAGAGTTATAAAAGGTTGAGATTTGGAGCCATGTTAATGCACTATGTTTGACAAAATTTGTATATAAGCTGGGAGAATGTGATGGTGAAATTTATCAATAATATCAAATAAGGAAGGTAGGTTACTTTTTTAAATAACCAAAGGGACTTGTAAAAGAACATTGACAAGATGTGAATGCATTAACATGTTACGTTTGGAATTCAAAGTTAATGTGAGGTGATAACTTTAGTTAAAGAAAAGCATTAATTATATACTGAATGTAAGCCAAAATGATGCACACAAAGAGAAAAGGGATTTGATGGATAGATTCATGGAGCATTAACGAGGATGGTTGAATTTTGTTTTCTTTGCAAGAGCAAGTTTTGTGTCGGGGGTATTTATTTGGGTATGAGGGTGGCCAGTAAAGTCCCTGCATTGTTATAATGTTGCAGCTTGTGGTGAGAATGGATCGAAGCCATGAAATATTGAAACACATTTTTTATTTTTCATTCCAAAAGAGTTTGTTGTCAAAGGAGGACTGTGACAGAAAAACTGTGGATTGAAATTAAGTGACTGTCTGGCAGAGTTGCATGTGATATCAATGGAATGTCACACCCATAAATTTAAAAGGAACATGTCACATAGGGAGAGATTTTACAAGAATGGATCATGTGGGAGTTCTCTCTCCTGCCAGCAGAAAGCCACCCTTTGAAGACTTGTCTATTTGATTCTCAATGAGTATATAAGGATACAGGTTAAAAAGTCAGTTTCAACTCCACTGAAATAAACTTGTAGGACTGAATACTCATGTGTACCATTCTGGATTCAAATATTAGTGTGCTGGTAAGGTCACAGTCAAAGATCTATCCTCTCGTGATCCCTGTGTTGCAGACAGAATAAGAACGCTCTCCCAAACAGCAGAAAAAGAATTAGGACTAAGGAACATCAATTATTGCAAAAATCATCAGTTTAACTGCAAACATCAATTCTACTGTGATCCCCAATGTCCACAATGTTCAACTATCCATGTTTGGCCACAATTCATTTTGTTTTAGCACTTATCCTTTTGGACTCATCTCTCAATACTAATTTGTGCGTTTGTGAATTAGGTTACTAATTTTTTTTGCATTTCGTAATAAATAAACTCTTTATTAATTCAAGAAAGCCTGTTTAGATTGGTTTCCTTTCAAACATAACTCTTGGAAGACAGCTAATAAAATGCTTTCTTGATGACAAAATTATTAGATTTCTGAGGACTGATCTACCTTTCATACACTTTTGGGAAGGTGGTGGCATAGTCATAATGTCATTAAATGAGTAATCCAGAGCCACAGACTCATGTTCTGTGGTCATAGGTTCAAATCCCACCATGGCAGACAGTGAAATTTGAATTGATTAGATTCCCTACAGTATGGAAACACAGGCCATTGGGCCCAAAACGCCCAAACTGACACTCTGAAGAGGAACCCACCCAGACCCATTCCCCTACCCTATATTTAGCTTTGACTAATGCACCTAACACTATGGGTAATTTAGCATGGCCAATTCATCTGGCCTGCACAGAGGAAACCAGAGCACCCAGGTGACATTATTCAGAGGAAAATGGGTCGGGGTGGGTTACTCTCTGGAGTGTCAGTGTGCGCTTACTAAGCCAATTGGCTTGTTTCCACACTGTAGGGAATCTAATCTAATCTAATCTAATCTACAGTATGTGGGATTTTAATGTTAATCACAAAGTCTGGCTTAGTAATCACGTGTGGCCCAAAGGAAGATGGCTGTGATTGTTGGAGGTCAGCCATCTCAGCTCCAGTATTTTACTGCAGAGGTTTGTCTAGTGGTGTCACAGATCCAACCATCTTCAGCTACCTTAGAAATCACCTTCCCTCCATCATAACGTCAGAGTGGGGATGTTTGCTGATGATTGCTCAATGTTCAGCACCATTCACGACTCCTCAGATACTGAAGCAGTATGTCTGTGTGCAGCAAGACTTAGATAATACCTAAATTTTGGCTAATAAGTGACAACTAGTATTCACAACACACCAGTGCGAGGTAATGACCATCTCCAACGAGAGAGAATCTAACCATCACTCTATGATTTTCAATCACATCACCCCTTTACTGAATTCTCCCATGATCAACATATGTTTGTCTTAACCAGAAACTGAACTGAACCAGCCATTAATACTGAGGCCACAAAGCAGATCAGAGGCTAGGAATTATGTAGTGACTATGTTTTCCTATATCCATGGTGTCTGTCCACCAACTAGTGATGGAGTCTCCTTGCCCGATGAGTGCAGCTTCAACAACACTCGAGAAGTTTGACACTATACAGGATGAAGTATCAGCTTGATTGGGATCCTATCCACCACATTCAAACATCAGTCCTTCACCACAGTGGCAGCACTTACTATCATTTAGAAGCTACATTGCTATAACTTGCCATACCCACTCCTTACAGCATGTTCTAAACTCATGGTCTCTACTAAATAGAAGGCAAAGATGGCAAAGAACATCAACAACTTGCCCACTCTCCATATAGTCTTGCACTATTTTGATCTTGAACTATAATTCCTTCACTGTTACTGGGTCAAAATTGTGGAACTCCCTCCCAAACAGCACGCTGGCTGTCCCTACATCCCAAGGGCAGCAATAGTTGCCAAAGGCTGCTTACCAACATCTTCTCCAGGATAATTGAGGATGGTCAATAAAAGTTGGCTTAGCCAGTAATGCCCAAATCCCACAAATGAGTAAAATAAAGCAAACTTTTATTTGTTTTATTCTTGTTAAATATATTCTTTTCTGTTTAGTAAACTTAAAAGTTTTCTTAAAATGATTGACAATCATCATCATAAATAGGGAGCATCAGCTGTTTTGCAATATTCTGACATGATCTCTATATTTAATGAAATGTGAGCATTTTTTATCCATAGTTCACTACTGTAGCATCATTTCTTGAAGCTTGGATGCAGAACATTTCATCCTTTTGCATTATGAATATTCAAAGTTCCAGATGTTAATGGCTATTTCATTACTTGCTGCTGTTTTGTAAATGAATGCTAGCAAGTCTTCTGCAGTTTCAAACTCTGGCAAGCCTATACCTTTCCTTCTCATTGAAAAAATTTCTTCTTCATTTTCTCTCTCTACGTTACCTGTTTTACTGAGATGCATTGGGTGTTTTACAATTTACTTTAAAAAAATTGTTTTGCTGAAAGCAAATAAAACATGGTCTTTCCAATACTTATATTTCATTTCAGCATGTCTTTTAATTTACCTTCCAATCATACAATTTACTGTAAGAGTCAGCTTGGTTCCTTGCTAGCTATTTCATCTCTTAGTGAAAAGATTGAGGGTTCTAGCCCTAATCCAGTATTTGAGCACATGGTTAGATTTCAGTACAATGTAACAGAGAATATATTGCATTGTCTTTTGGATAACATAAATAGCACATATATTTACATTGGCAGACTTAAAAGATCCCATAGCACTATTTGAAGGAAGGCAGTGGTATTCTTCTGTTGATTTTATCTCCATTAAAAAACAATATCTTTACTTTGCCTCATACCTGTTTTCACATGAGACATTTATTTAAAGATGAGATTGCAAAACATCTGGAGATGAAGGTTTATTTCAAGAATCATAATTGCAGAATTCTAAAAGGAAGATTGTTGAACCAATCTTATTCAATTTCTCGTAAAAGTATCAGAGAGCATGCTTTGGATATGGGATATGATGAGTGTTGTAGCAGTAAAGTCACTGGACTATTAATCCAGAATCCCACACTACTGTTCTGGTTAGAATCCCACCATATTAGATTGTGAATTTTGAATTCAATAAAGAATCCAGAGTAAAAAGATTACCTGTAACCATGACCATGATTCTGTTGAGTAAATTGACTCTGTTGATTGTTGTAAAAACCCTTCTGGTTCATAATGTCTTTTAGGGAAGGAATTCTGTCATCTTTACCAGGACTGGTGTACATGTGACTTCAGATTCAAAGCAATGTGGGTACCTATAAACTGACCTCTGGGAAATTAAGGATGAACAAAAATATTGGCACTTACATTTCATGAATGAGTTTTTAAAAAAATGACATTTCTGTTAGCCTTTGATAAGGTGCCAGACTGGAGAGCTGACAAAAATCATTTGTAACAGAACCCATACAACAAAATGTACTGAAATACAGCTACAAAACTGAGGGTAGAAGTTAGACAAATCTTACTGTATACTGGTAAAAAGTGCTTCTCCATTGGAATCTATGCTGAGTTTGGATTAGATTACTTACTTACAGTGTGGAAACAGGCCCTTCGGCCCAACAAGTCCACATCAACCCGCTGAAGCGCAACCCACCCACACCAATTCCCCTACATTTACCCCTTCGCCTAACACTACGGGCAACTTAGCATGGCCAATTCACCTAACCTGCACATTTTTGGACTGTGGGAGAAAACCGGAGCACCCGGAAGGAAACCCACGCAGACACGGGGAGAATGTGCAAACTCCACACAGTCAGTTGCCTGAGGCGGGAATTAAACCCGGGTCTCTGGTGCTGTGAGGCAGCAGTGCTAACCACTGTGCCGCCCACTCTATGCTGAGTTTATTGTTTACCGCTTATATAAACCATATAGACTGAGGATTTGGAAGTATGAATACATGTAGTGAAAATAAAATTAGGGGACATAATATTGCTGATTGTTCCAATATGCAGGTAGACCGAAACAGGCTTCCAATGTGGGTGGACAAATAATGAAATGGCTTATTTTGGTAAGAGAAGAATTATTTCTTGGGAAGTTGGCCACAAAAGAACAAGGGAATTTGGGAACACATATAAATCTCTAAAAGTAATAACAAGTGCTAAAGTGGTCTCTAGGATAAAGATTTCAAAAGCAGTACAGATATGGCCAACTTTGACTTGCCTTGTCTCTACAGTAGTAGCTAAATAATTGAGCAAATAGGAAAAAGAAACAAAACTGATGTACTGCAGATGATGGAAATTTGAAATAAAAGTAGAAAATGTGAAAACACTCAGCAACTCTGGCAGCATCTATGGAGAGAGAAACAGAGTTTACATTTCAGATCTGTAGCTTTTCTTCTGACTGTCCTGACTAAAGGAAATATGAACTCTGATTCACTCTACACAGGTACTATCAGATCTGCTGAGTACTACTAGCATTTTATGTTTTAATATTGTATATAAAAGACTGAGCTGTCCTTTACCTCATCTCCTAATATTCATTCTCCAGTGAAATTCAGAGTAAGTTAATGAGGTTGCAACTTAATTTGTTTTTATTGCTAACAAAGAAGAAGATAAGTGACACTGCATTGAGGGACACACATTAATTGGAAAATGCGAAGGGGGAGCAAGGATGGAATGATTGGCAAATAAGATTCTGTACAGTTGATTAAACCTTACATGAGTTGTACGTATGTAGTGTAGATTTTGGGAGGCAGTTATAACACCCTTTGCATGATTTTCGATAATGATAGCAAAGGAAAGACAGAAGCTTGCACCTAAACAGACTCTATGAGATCTGTAGAGAACTGAAGTAATGACAACAGATTCTTAAGTAGTCAGGTTATTAGCAATCAACAGAGGAAATGATTGAAAATTGGAATATTATCTCTTAAAAATCAATTCTACAATTTCTGTCTCAGAAAATAATAACATTATCGAAGGTCTTCTAAATCCAAATTTGCTGTACAAAATACAATCAAAATTGACACAATTGATCCAATGAATATACCTCACCATAAAACTTTCTATTTTGCTTGCTATCTCAGAATATTTCAAAGTTGCAACTCCCCTGTCTAATTTTAGCTTTAATAAAATTATTAAGCAGCAGCAAACACTTACCTGACTGAAATAATAGCAACTTCATGTACTTAAGAGTAAAAAATGTTGTGAGTAGTCAGAGGTTAAAACACATATAATTGTAAATAAATTATCAAAATTATCTCAAATTACTGTTTATATTGATCTGACAGACAAATCATATTAAAGCAATTTGCAGAATATTTAATGAAATCACAACCTTTTGGAGAAGAATGCTGCCTTTTCTTCCTTCCCATAATAAAAAAAAAGTTTGATTAAGGTGGTTAACATTTATCCAGTTAGATATGAGCAATGGACCACAACTGAAACTTTGAAGCAAATTTAACTTTAAAAACAGTTCGGTTTGATTTGGGCGAGAGTTTAAAATTTAAAAATAAAACAGAACCCAACCATCCTGGTAGCCATTTCAGCGAGCTGGTTTCAGGTTGAAATGGTTTGGAACTTGAATCTTAAAGTGCACAGGATATTTAGAAATGATAGGAAGCTAGGAAAAGGTAGATGCATGACTCTGTTAGTTAATTAATGCAATAGAGGGGGATGGCATAAGTTCAGGAAACCAGGATGTGGAAACAATTTGTAATAGAAATGACAAATAATAGACACCAAGAAGTCACTTGAAGGAGTGGTATACACATCCTCTAATAGTAACCACATGATAGGATGGAGCATAAAGGCAGATATAATATGAGCTTCTCAGAATGACACCACAATAATAATGGGGCATTTAATTCACATGTAGACATATAAAAATAAAATCAGATAGGCAAATCTAGCCTAGTTGAGGAACTCATTGAATATTTTCAGGACAGTTTCTTGGATCAGCATGTTCTGAAGTCAATCAAAGAGCTGGCTTTATTAGATGTGGTATTGTGTAATGAGATAGGATTAATGAAGGATCTCATAGTGAAAACACTCTCGGTAGCAGTGATCATAATATGTTTGAATTTTACATTTAGTTTGACGGAGAGAGCAAGAGATCTGAGACTATAAATCTAAATTTATAATTTTAAGTAAGAGGAGTTATGAGAACACGAAAGCACAGTTGGCTAATATGAACTGACAAATTATGTTAAAGGATAGAGAAATGCAACAGCAGAAATTTAAGGGATTATTTCAGAATACACAGAATACGTAAATTCTAAAGCATAAGAAAAAAATTCAAAGGATGGATCTACTACCTGTTGATAATGTTAAAGATAGTATTAAACGAAAGGAAAAAAAAACAATAATTATGCAAAGACAGGTGGTGGGTCAGAAAATTGGACAGAATACAAAAAGAAACAATGGTAAAAAAATGATATGGCGCTAGTCAAATATTAAAAACAAAATCTCATCAGTTTCTCTGAATATTTCAAGGTAAGAGTTAACAAAGTGAGCTTAGTTCTAATCTCACTTTCCATTGAAAAGCAATCATACAAAATAGAAAATGGCAAATGAATTGACCAAGAGTTTTGCAACATTCTTCATTATAGATGATACAAGTAACATCAAGAAGCAGTGATAAATCAGGAAATAAAATGGAGGGGGCCAATGAGAAAGCTGTGGTATTGCTTTTTCTTTTCTCCAAGCCTTCCTTGATTTGGGATAGTTCCTTTACATTGGAAGATAGTGAAGGTAACATTTTTTATTTAAAAAGAGAGATAGAAAACCAGAAGCAATGGGTCAATTAACTGAATATTCGTCGAAGGTTAAATGTTAGATGCTATAATTAAAGAAGTTATAGCACAGCCCTTGGAAAATTTTAAGGTAATCAGGTAGAGTCAATATGGTTTTGTGAAAGAGAAATCATGTTTGACCAACATTATTAGGGCTCTTGTGGTGGTAACACGTGCTGTAGTTAGTGGGGACTTGTAACTGTGTGGGGAACTTACAGCTGTACTGAATTTTGATTTCCAAAATGCATTTGACAAGGTTTCACATGAAATTCTATTTTGGAAAATAAAAAGTCAGTGTGTAGGGGGGAGCATACTGGCATGGAGAGAAGATTAGATGGCTAACAAAACGCAGAGATTAGACATAAATCGGACGTTTTTTTTCAGATTGGCAAGATTTAACAAGTGTTAAACAAAAGGTATTGATGCTGGAAACTCAACATTTTACAATATATGTAAATACCTTACCTTTCTTCATGAAAGTTATGTTGCCAATGATATGAAGATGTGAAAGTAGGTTTAGGAGAGTCCATGCAGAGGCTACATAAAAGGTACAAATAGATTAAATGATGTGACAAGTACAGTAAAATGTGGGAAAGTGTAAAATTGTCCATTTTGGAAAAAGGAAGCATACTATCTGAATGTTGAGAGATTGCAGAGCTGTGAGACACAAAACAATCTGGGTGTACTTGTGCATGAATCACAAAAGGCTAGCTTGCAGGTATAACAAGTAAACAGAATGTTAACAGTCATTTTGAGGGGAATTGAACACAAAAGTAAGGAAGTTAAGCTTCAGTTATACAGGGTATTGGTGAGACTGCATTTGGAAAAACTGAACATTCTATTGGTCATCATATAGAAGGAAGGGTGTAAATGATGATGTTCAGAGAAGGTTTTCCAGACTAATACCTGGAATTATAGGGTTGTCTTATGAGAAATGGTTGGACAGGCTAGGCTTGTATTCATTAGAGTTTAGTAAAGCATGAGGTGACTTGACTGATTATGAATGATCCTGAGGTGTTTTGACTTTATTAAGCTCTGGTAAGGCCTCATTTGGAGTACTGTGTCCAATTTTGGTCCCCACACCTCAGGAAGGACATACTGACACTGGAGCGTGTCCAGCAGAGATTCACACGGATGACCCCTGGAATGGTTGGTCTAACATACGAGGAATGGCTGAGGATCCTGGGATTGTATTCATTGGAGTTTACAAGATTAAGGGGAGATTTAATAGAAACTTACAAGATAATACATGATTTGGAAAGGACGGACGCTACGAAATTGTTTCCGTTAGGCGAGGAGACTAAGACCCATGGACACAGCCTTAGAATTAGAGGGGGTCAATTCAGAACAGAAATGCGGAGACATTTCTTCAGCCAGAGAGTTCTTTGCCGTAGAGTGCAGTGGAGGCCGGGACGCTAAATGTCTTCAAGGCAGAGATTGATAAATTCTTGATGTCACAAGGAATTAAGGGCTATGGGGAAAATGCTGGTAAGTGGAGTTGAAATACTCAACAGCCATGATTGAATGGCGGAGTGGACTCGGTGGGCCGAATGGCCTTACTTCCACTCCTATGTCTTATGGACAGCACAGATATGGAGAGTATCTTTCCTCATCTTGGATGGTCTAGAACTGTGTGTCTTTGTTGAACCATTATCTGTTTAACACCATCTGCCAATTTGCTAATTGTATGCATTTAGTCCCCAGCTGTAAAACATTGTGAACAGCAAGGGCCCAAGTACTAATTGTTACAAAAAACACTGATCACAACCTACCAACAGAAGAATGATCTATTGATTCCTACGATCTGTCTTCTGCTTATTTATTTCCATTTATTCCTATTGTTTTCTGTCTGAGAGTTCTGAACAAGAGTTACCAGACTCAAAACACTGACTTTGTTTTCTCTCCACAGATACTGCCAGATCTGTTAAGTTTCTCTAGCTATTCCTGTTTCTGATCCCCATTTGCATACTGACTATGCAGAATAGGATCTTCATCAACGTGGTGTCTATTCATTTCATCTTTTACAATGGATTCTATCATTTTCCATACTACCGATGAAAGGGTAACTGTTCTATAGTTCCCTGTATTCTCTCCCACTCCTTGCTTAGATAGTGGGGTGACATTTGCTATCTGTCAATCCACAGGAATCATTCCAGAACCCACTTCAACTTGCAAAGGCATTAATTTCCCCAGTGAAATCTTTTTCAGTCATGAAAATTTTCTTCAATTCCTCATTCTCCCAAGCCACTTAGATCTTTATTTATGGGAAATTACTGGTATCTTCTCCAGTGAAAACAGACAAAGTCATCATTTAGCTTGTCTGCAATTTTTGTTTCTCCCATGATAAATTCTCCAACCTTGGTTTGGAATAGATTCACATTCAATTTTGCCAAATGTTTCCTTTCTTCATATTAGATGAGCTTTTACAATCAATTTTTGTTTCTTTCACCAGGTTGCATTTGTATTCCATTCTCCCTTTCCTCATCAATTTCTTGGCCTCCTTTATTTGATGATGCTGTTCCTTTAACAAGGCTGTTTTTTTTCTCAAGAGAGGTGGTGCAGTCTGAGGTGCAGAAATGTCTGGGCCTAGTTTAACAATAGCAAAGGAGTGGCCAGTTCTCCCAGTTCGTGTGTTTTTCTCTAGTTTATTTTAATTGTAACAATGAGAAGCTGCTACCGTCCAGAGAAAGGTTCCAAACTTCAGCAGATGGTTCTTGACTGGTTTTCTCTCTGAAATCATCCCTGCCTGCAGGAACCTGTGTTTGACTATACCTTTTGTTAAGGGGTATGTGTATGGGATCTTATGGGAATTAGAGCAGCTCCTTAGTTAATTTGTGATATCGAGTCTGTTGAGTTTTCAAATAGTTAAGTTATTCTAAATACTGTTTTCTCTTGTTCATTAAACCACAGTGTTTAAATAAATTCTGTTTTGCTTAAAGCTGAATGGTTTGACCAGCTACATCAGACCTGGAATATCCACTTCGCATCTGCTTTTAACGTAAGAAAAAAAGAGGGTCTGGGCTACCTTCTTAAAATATTTTTGAAGGGTTGGTCCGTGCATCTGTCGATTCTATAAACCTTCCAATCCCCAGAATTACTGATCTTTCTGGCAAACTTATAGACCTTTTATTTTAATCACCCTTCTTAATCACACTTAACTAACGTATTTTAAGTTTTTGCACGTGAAGGGATGTATAGTTGTTGTAAGTCATGTAACAATTCTTTAAAGACTATTGAATGCATACATACAGTCATGCCTTTTAATATTCATCCCCAATTCACCTTTCGACAGAATGTTGTTCTTTAGGCAAGTGCACAGAAACTGACTGATCCATACCAGAAGGCCCTAGAAAGGCCAAAAAGGTTTTCAAACTAAAACAACC
Organism: Hemiscyllium ocellatum; assembly: GCF_020745735.1. Classification (NCBI taxonomy): domain Eukaryota; kingdom Metazoa; phylum Chordata; class Chondrichthyes; order Orectolobiformes; family Hemiscylliidae; genus Hemiscyllium; species Hemiscyllium ocellatum. The sequence continues at coordinate 43,683,809 of NC_083407.1, read as the reverse complement.
TGATAACAAGATGCAGACTGCTTTGTTTATAACTAGTTGACAAAATTCTGGAATAGAAACAGAACTGGAGAAACCCAGCAAGTCTGGCAGCATTGGTGATGCACTTAACATTTAAAGTCCAATAACTCTTCTTTTATGTGACAAAATCACTGGCTTGCAATAAAAAAAACACCAATTTAGAAGCTGTGGAATGTTTAGCTTGAGAAAAGGGGACATAAAGCCAATTGAAACCAATGCACAGAAATACTTCAACTTTACATTTTGTTTTGATGCCAAGTTAGAACATTGGTGAAGCTCCATAGCTCTAATCTTCCAATTAGCACTGTACCTTCTGTCCCTGAGACTGATCAGACATAAAAGAAAATGTACCAACTTATCTTTGTCTGATTTTTCTGGTCAAGCTTCCAATGATTATACAAACGTCATGCAGTGCAGAAAAACTGAGAGATGGAATCTGTGCAGAAGGCAGTTTTTATGGCATGAGCTGTCATATTCTGGTAAGCAAAAGTCTGAATTTCCTGAAACTTGTGTTCATTCTGCTACTCCCACCTGTCTCACAGTTAAAAGAATATGGTGTTCAGAAATAGTGTCTATAATTATTAATTATCCCATGACTTGCAATTTTTTTGTTTAATAATCTTTGTGTGAACATGCTGAGACAAAATGAGTTACATTTGAAAATGTTTATATTTGCATTTAAGATCACTTGAAGCTGTCCAAAACTACAGAGCCTTAACCTGCTGACTGTGCAAACACTTGTTCATGTCAGCATTTCCTCAGGGTCCTAAGTTCTATATTGCTTTATTTTGACCCAAGTGACCAAGTATGCTGGGAGAAAATGACTTTCCTAAAGAGTTTTAAAATACATTCATGGAAATAAAAGGATTACATGGATGAACATATTTTTAAAAACACTAATACAGTTGTCTTAAAGGCAACTCAGTAATTTAACAGCAACAAAACTGACATTGGTTGATTTTGGTGGGGTGTATCTACTTTTCAAATTCAGCAAGTTCTGGCTTTCCTGCAAATATTGCCAGATTTCCAAATCGGTATTTTAATTGTCAACTCAAAGAGATTTCTTGGCTGGGCAGAGGACATGATCCAATAGCTGATGCAATAGCATATTCAGTTTGAGTTAACTGAAAGATCCATGTTAAATAATAATTTGACATACTTTTAAGGGTCACTCTAAGCTCAGTTTTTGTTATTTTTGATTTTCTATAATCACCTGTAGGACTTGGGAATTAACTGGTGGTGAGCATTTATTACCCTTGCTAGTTGCCCTTGAGAAATCGCCTTCTTAAACTACTGCAGATTGCGTGCTGTAGTAGATCCACAATGCTCTTAGGGAGGGAATTCCAGGATTTTGACCCAGTCACAGTGAAGGAACAGTGATATGTTTCCAAGTCAGGATGGTGAGTGGCATGGATGGGAACTTGCACGTTCCAATGGTTTTAAATAGTTACATATAAACATTGATATATAACAGTTATGACAAATAACTACTTGAACCAAATCACTATTTAAACAAAACAAATTCACTCTGGAGATCTGTGACACTTAACATTTATCTTCCAGTTCAACCAACTCTTGTCTGGCATCTGTTGAAAAAGGAATCATCACTCAACTTCCCAATGTAATATATGAGTAAACAAAGTCATCTAATTTTATTTTCTCAAGTTGACTTTATGTGGCAGCAAATAGTCTAGTTTGACTGGGCAATTAAACAAGACAGAGTGAGTCAAGATGAATTCCATCTCAAGGACATATGATAGCCTGAAGCATATTATTGAGAAACATGAGAATGTTTCATGTCTTATGATTTCCACAACGTAATATTTCAAACATACAAAGTACCCATTTCTATATGATTATACCACAATAAAATAGAAAATCATTTTCATGCAGAAGCAAGTTGTACAATTAATTTTATTCATCATTGGAGTGATATATTTCTTTATTGTCTATCACTCAAGATAATCTTTAGGCACCATCCAGTAGCTAAAGAAATCAAGATTGTCTCAGCAGTAGGCTTTACTACAAACCTCAGAAGGCAACCCATGTTGTAATAATGATATATTTCAATTTTTATAATTTGGTTATGATTTAAATGGGTATATTAGTTTATAAGGACCAATTTATTATCAGTTTCAAGAAGTTGAGTCGAAGTTAGCTAAGTCTGGTCACTAATGTTCATGTCAAATTCTAACAGTTCTGAGAGCAGGAACTTTGCCATTCAGTCAGATTAGACTGAATTCAGAACCATGACAACTAAAGGAAAGAATAACATTCTCACTCTCAGTAATTTTTCTTCATTCATTCACAGGATGAGGGCATTGCAGGCTAGCCAGCATATATTACACATCCCTAATTGCCCACCCAGTATTTAAGAGTCAACCACATCTAATGTCCATATTATTTTATCTAAATATACTAATAATGCTCTTTCTGGAGTTAGATACATTCATATACCAGCACTGTTTTAAACTAGCAAAGTGAAGTGATGAGCACTTCTTTCATCTACATTCCTAAAAAAAAATCATGAGCAATGCAAATGTAATAAGTAGCTCTTACCAGCTGCTGTCCTGCTATGCCCCATGCTGCATACTGTAATACAGAATTTGCCACCTCTGGGGGATTCAGTTCTCTCACTTCCCTTTAGTGAAAAGAAAATTAAAATTAAAAAAAATGGGTTTGGCAAAGCTTTTAAATAAGTCAAAATGAAACAAATTCTGCTAACATTAAATTAAAAAAAGCTATTTCAGAAAGGAAACAATGATATCAGTAAGAATTGCATTAGCTGCAAAATAATATCATGAGTAAAAAGCTGAATGTTTATCCTTAGAGAATAAAAACAATTGTGCTTAGTAAAAATTGCAATTAAATTTGTGTTTGCATTCAGATATATTACGAATGTCATGGAATTGAAACTCCATCAAAAGAAGTTACATATTTACCCAAATGCAATCTCAAAAAATCTTCATAAAGAATACACTTCATCTCTTGATGCTGTTTTACCATTTTGTCTGAGATTTTTCTTTTATCTCTGCCAGCTTTTCTGGAGTTAATGGACAAGTCTGTCGCCTTGCAGGGTGTTGTCACATTTAACCCATCAAACACCTTGTCACATGATAAGAAATGTACCAGAAAGTGAACAGGACTTGACAGTCACCACTGAAACAGTGAAAAAGCCACTTTAAGATCTGGCATAAAGAATTAGAAAACCATCTCAGTTACAAAAGGGTCACACAGCTACGCTATATCTCTTATTCTGAATACTGGGGAAACACCTGAAAGGATCACAAAATTACCATGGGGACAATAGCAGAGTTGTGCAATGTGTTGCAAAGTTTACCTAAAAGTTGAGGCTGAATAGACTGGGTTGTTTTCCCTGGAGCATCGGAGGCAGAGGGCTGACCTTAATACAGGTTAATAAAATCATGAGTGGCATGGATAGAATGAATAGGCAAGATCTTTTTCCTGAGATGGGGGTGAGTCCAAAGCTAGAGGGTATAGGTTTACGTGAGAGGGGAAAGACTTAAAAGAGACCTAAGGAGCAACAGTTTTTATGCAGAGGAAAAGTGTGATTAGTTGTTATGTTGCGCATGTATGGAATGAGCCGCTAGAGGAAATGATGGAGACTAATATAATTACAACATTTAAAAGGCATTTAGATGGGTAAATGAATAGGAAGGTTTTAGAGGGATTTGGGCCAAATGCTGGCAAATGGGACTAGATTTATTTAGGATATCTTGTGGACATGGACAAGTTGGAACAAAGGGTCTGTTTCCATGCTGTACAGCTCTATCAGTGTAAGCATCCCTCAAACACAGGACTATACCAGAAAAAGCAATCAAGTCGATAACTACTCTCTGCTGAATCAGGAAATTAGTAGTCTAAAGATCTCTAACACATGTAACTCATGCTGCACTCACTTGACCAAATATTTTAGGGCAAAAGAGTAGCAAAATAATAGGTCAATCCAATTCTTCCACACCACAAGATTCACAAAAGTCCAGAAGATGATTAATGGTGCACAATGGTACTTTGGATTCTGAGACTCTATGGTCTAGCAATTATGATCACAAGCACATTCACTCTACCAACGTCAGGTGATTTGGAGATGCCGGTGTTGGACTGGGGTGTACAAAGTTAAAACAACCTGATGAAGGAGTGACGCTCTGAAAGCTAGTGTGCTTCGAATTAAACCTGTTGGACTATAACCTGGTGTTGTGTGATTTTTAACTATGTCAGGTGATCCATTGTCAGCACTGTGAAATCCTGTAAGCCAATACCAGGCAGCAGTTAAAAAAATATTAGTTTGACGTAACTCACTGTGCGCAGATCATTTGAAAGAGAAGTCAAATTTTAAAGATTTTCCCTTGGAGATAAAGTCTATTTTATGGGATCTGGCCAATGACGCTTTCAAGACATCTGTGTTCAATACTGAATGTAGGTTCATTGGTGTCATGCATTTAACTGCATAGTGGCAGAGCAGACTGCTAATATTTTCAAACAACATTTGGGAGCACTTACAATACAGCCTCATAAGGGACATAAAGATCATTAACATGTTTTAGATGTTTCATGGATTTGGCATTTGAAAAGGCATAATTTTATTCTTCATTATAAGACCACACTGCTATTAACCTTTCGGATGTTGTTGGTTTACTTCTTTTGTGTGATTAACTTTACCTCACAAACACATTTACTGACATGTGGACTAGGTTTGTGGCAAAATCACAATCATATTGCCACAACCTTAATTAATTTACAATTAAAGCTCACCCTTCCATCTGCATTATGTTTTATGCTGTCCAAACAGGAAGAAATGCTTTGATTAAACTTGAAATAAATGCAATTATTTTATTTCCTCAAGTATGATTAGTTGTTATTGATCTTCTGAGTACATAGAACATAGAAAAATACAGCACAGTACAGGCCCTTCAGCCCTTGATGTTGTGCCAATCCAAGCCCACCTAACCTACACTAGCCCACTATCCTCCATATGCCTATCCAATGCCCGTTTAAATGCCCATAAAGAGGGAGAGTCCACCACTGTTACTGGCAGGGCATTCCTTGAAGTCACGACTCACCGAGTAAAGAATCTACCCCTAAAATCTGTCCTATACCTGCCTCCCCTTAATTTAAAGCTAAACCCCCTCTCAATATCTGACTCCATACGTGGAAAACACGTAGCAGTTTTAGTTTCTGACCTGCGAGGTTACTTGACATCTCATGCAATCCAATCACTTAAATGAACTCCAACAGTTAAAATAGCCAAAAAGTCTTGTCATATTGCTAAGATGGAAGGAATTTAATGTGCTGAATATTTTTCCCAATTGAAGCCTGTTCTGAATTAAATACTGTAACAATGCATACCACCTACTCCCACCCCCAAACCTGCACCTTTCCAACCATATTCCATTGGAATCATTTTATTACTAAATAGGACACTCATACCTGTTACAAAAATAGACATTGCTGGCACAACTCAGCAGGTCTGTCAGCAACTGTGGGAAGAAAGCAGAGTAAATGTTTCAAGTCCAGTGACTCTTCATCTGAAGTAAATCACTGCACTCAAAATGTTAAATCTGCTTGCTTCCCACAGATGCTGCCAAATGCTGAGTTTTGTCAGCAATTTCTGTCTTTGGTTTCAGTTCTCCAGTACCTGCAGCTCTCTGTTTTATTACACTATTACCTGTTAGTTCTGCTGAGGGAATATGAGCAGCTGGGACTAAATTAAAAAAGCAAAATGAAAGAGGTAATCATTTCTGGATTACTACCTGAGTCACGAGCTAATTCGCACAGGGTCAACAGGATTAAAGAGATAAGTGTACAGCTCAAAGATTGATGTGAGAGAAATGAGTTTGACTCAGAGTCATAGAGGTTTACAGCATGGATACAGCCCAACCTAGCCATGCTGCCCTGGTTCACAATTAAGCTGGTTATATTTGCCTGCATTTGATCCATATCAGTTCAACCTACCCCATCTCTGTACCTGTTTAAAACTCTTCTCAAATAACAAAATTGTACTTGCTTCCATCACTATTTCTGGCAGCCCATTGCAGACACTCATCAACCTCTGTGTAAAAAAATGGCCCTCTGGACCTTTTTGTATCTCCTATCTCACTTTAAACCTACACCTTCCAGTTTTAGCTTTCCCTACCATGGTTATCGATGCCTCTCTTGAGTTTATAGACCTCTATAAGGACATCTCTCAGTCTCTTATGCTTTAGGGAAAAAAAACTTGTATCCAACTTTTCCTTACAACTTAAACCCTTGAGTCCAGATAGTAACCCAGTAAATCTTTTTAGCAATCCTTCTTGTTTAATAATAACCTTCCTAGGGCAACTAGAACTGCACACAGTACTCCAATTGTGGCCTCACCAACGTTTTGTATAGCTGCACCAAGGCGTCCCAACTCCTATACTCTTTGCTCTGACCGATGAAAGTAAGCATGCAAAAAGCCTTCTCCACCATCCTGTGCCTGTGACTCTACTTTCAATTAGATGTGAACTTGAACTCTGAGATCTCTTTGTTGAATAACACTCCCCAAGGCCCTGTCATTGATGGTGTAAGTCCTTCCCTGGTTTGGCCCACCAAAATGCAACATCCTGCACTCACCTAAATTAAGCTCCACTTGCCATTCCTTAACCCACTGACCCAGTTGATCAAGATCTTAATGCATTCCCTGATAACACATCAATTTTGATGTCATCCATAAACTTACTAATGATATCTCCTAAATTCTCACCCAAAACATTTATATAAATGATGAGTAACAGTGGATCCAGCACCAATCCTTGTTGGTCACAGCCCCCCAGTCCAAAAAACTGGGTGGCATGGTGGCTCAGTGGTTAGCACTGCTGCCTCACAGCACCAGGGTCCCAGGTTTGATTCTGGGCTTGGGTGACTGCCTGTGTGGAGTTTGCACATTCTCTCCGTGTCTGCGTGGGTTTCCTCTGGGTGCTCTGGCTTCTTCCCACAGTCCAAAGATATGTAGTTCAGGTGAATTGGCCATGCTAAATTGCCCAGAGTGTTCGATGCATTAGTCACAGGGAAATGGGTTTGGGTGGGTTACTCTTTGGAGGGTCAGTGTGGAGTTGTTGAGCCGAAGGGCCTGTTTCCACACTGTAGGGAATCTAATCAAAAAAATACAATCACTACCCTCTGTCTTCTACTCTCAAGCCAATTTTGTGCCCAGTTGGCTTGCTCTCCCTGGATCCTGTGAGATTTAACCTTACTCAACAACTTAACCTTGTCAAATGCCTTGCTGAATTCCATATAGACAACATCTACTGCACTGCTCTCATCTACTTTCTTGGTCACCCTTTCAAAAAAACCCCAATCATATCTACGAGACATGATTTACAAACATAGAAAATAAGAGCAGGAGAAAGTTATTTGGCCTTCATCATGATCATGGCTAATCATGCAACTCAATAGCCTAGTCCTGTTTTCTCTCCATGACCTTTGGTTTCATTCAGTCCAAGTGCTATATCTAACCACCCCTTGAATATATTCAATGTTTCGGCATCAACTACTTCCTGTGGCAATGAATTCCAGAAGTCCACCACTCTTTGGGTGAAGAAGTATTTCATCTCTGTCCTAAATGGTCCACTCCAAATCCTCAGACTGTGACTCGTGGTTCTGGATACACCCACCATCAGAAACCATTTCCTTGCATCTGCCCTGTCTAGTCCTGTTCGAATTTTATAAGTCTTTATGAGATCCCTCTCACTCATCTGAACTCCAGCAAAAACAATCCTAATCTAGTCAATCCCTGCTCATATGTCAGTGCTGGTACTGCCACCCCCAAAGTCAGCCTGGTAAACCCTTGCTACACTTCCTCAAGAGCAAGAACATCCTTCCTTAGAAAAGGAGACCAAAACTGCACACAGTATTCTAGGTGTGGCCTCATCAAGGCCCTGTATAACTGCAACAACACATCTCTCCTCCTGTACTCAAAACCTCTTACAATGAAGGCCAACATAGCATTTGGCTTCTCTATAAGTCTCCATGAGATCCCCCTCACTCGTCTGAACTCCAGCAAAACAATCTACAAACCTATTTTTCCTTCTCCCAAATTATAGCCATTCGGGTAGTAATCTGCCTTCTTGTTTCTGCTTCCAAAGTGAGTAATCTTGCGTTTCTCCAATTTATAATGCATCTGCCATTGATTTTCCCACCCACCCAATCTGTCCAGATCATGCTAAAGGAGCTCTGCATCCTCATCACGGTTCACCCTCCCACCAATGTGGTACCATCTGCAAACTTTGACAGGTTACATTTTGTTCCCTTATCCAAATCATTAATATATATTGTGAAAACCTGGGGTACTAGCACCGATCCCTGTGGCACCCTAGTTACTGCCTGCCAATTTGAAAAGCACCCATTAATTCCTTCTCTTTGTTTTTTCTCTGTCAACCAGATTTCTATCCATCTCAATACACTTCCCCCAATCCCATGCGCCTTAATCTTGCACAATAATCTCTTATGTGTGACTTTGTTAAATGTTTTCTGAAAATGAACTGGCTCCTCCTTGTCAACTTTGTTAGTTACATCTTCATAGAATTCCAACAGATTTTTCCAGCATGATTTCCCCTTCATAAATAAATGCTGACTCTGTTGGATTCTGCCACTGCTTTCCAAATGATCCACTATAAAGTTCACGATAATGGATTTGAGAATTTTCCCCAATACCAATATTAGGCTTTTATTAGTATATAATTCCCTTGTTTCTCTCTACCTCCCTTTTTTAATATTGGAATAACATTAGCTACCTTCCAATCTGTAGGAATTGTTCCAGAGTCTGCAGAATCTTGGAAGATGACCACCAATGCATCCACTATTTCTAGAGCCATTTCCTTAAGTACTGTGGAATGTAGATTATCAGGCCTTGGAGATTTGTCCACCTTCCATCCCCTCAATTTTCCCAACACCATTTCTCTACTCATATTGATTTCCATCAGTTCTTCCCTCTTTCTAAATCTCGCATTCTCCAACATTTCTAGTATCTGATTTGTGTCCTTTTTTTTGTGAAGACAGAGCCAAAATATGAATACAGTTGCCCAGCCATTTCTTTGTCCCTTATTATATATTGCCCATTTTCTATCTGTAGGGACCTACATTTATCTGCATTAATCTCTTTCTCTTCATGTACCTATTGAAACTCTTAGTGTCAGTCTTTTGTTCCCTGTAAGCTTACTTTCTTTCTGTATTTTCCCCTTCTTAATTGATCCCTGAGTCCTGCTTTGCTGAATTTTCAACTGCTCCCAATCCTCAGACCTATTGTTTTTCTTGGCCAATCTGCATGCTTCTTCCTTGGATTGGATACTATCTCTAATTTCCTTTGCAAGCCATGGACTGGCCCTCTTACCCATTTTGCTTTTGTGTCGGACAGGTATAAACAGCTGTTGCAGTTCCCCATGCATTCCTTGAATGTTTGCCGTTACCTATCCACTGTCATCTCTTTAACTCCCCAATCTGTCAAGGCCAACTCACATTCTATATCTTCATAGTTTCCTTTCTTAAGATTCAGTACCCTAGTCTCTGAAACAACTATCTCATTCTCCATCATAAAAAAAAATTCTATCATATTATGGTTGCTTATCCCCAAGGTGTCGCACACAGCTGGATTGACAATGATTCCTTTCTCATTACACAGTACCCAGTCTAAGATGCCTGTTCTTGAGTCGTCCACATTTTGAGCAAGAAAACCTTCCCATATACACACCAAGAATTCCTCCTCTACAACATTTGCTTAATTTCATTTGCCCAATCTATATGCAGATTAAAATCACTCATGATCACCGATATTCCCTGCATTCTCTCATTTCCTGTTCAATGCCATTCCCAACATCACCACTGCAGTTTGGGGATCTATATATGGCACTCATATATACCTGCCTTCGTATTTCTAAATTCAACCCATACAGACTCCACATTGTCAGAGCTCATATCCTTTCTCAACATTGTGTTAATTGCCTCTTCAAACAGCAATGCCACTCCACCACCTTTTCCTTTTTGCCTGTCCTTCCTAAATACTGAATACCCTGGGACGTTCAGTTCCCATTGCTGGTCACCCTGCAGCCATGCCTCCGCAATCCCAATTATATTGTACCTACTTACATCTATCTGTGTGATTAGTTCAACCACTTTATTTCAAATGCTTTGTGCATTTGGATACAAAGGTTTTAAATTTCCCCCCGACAAAGCCATGCTGACTATCCCAAATGAGTCCTTGTCTCTACAAAAGCTTGTTGATTCTGCCTCTCAGTATCGTCTCTACCAACATACCCACCACAGATGTTAGGCTCACAGTCTGTAGTTCCCAGGCATTTCCCTGCAGCCCTTCTTAAATAATGGCACAACAACTTCATGGAACATTAATACCAGTACTGGGAAGGAGGTAGCTGTTCCAATGGGACAGGGTCCACCTAAACCATTCTGGGACCAGAGATCTGGTGAATTGCATAACAAGGGCTATAGATAGGGCTTTGTAAATCAACAAATAATAGGAGCATATAAAAATAATAGAACAATAATTATGTGTGACTTTAATCTTGATGTTGATTGGGCTAATCAAATTGGAAACAAATCCACAGAATGCAATATGGATGGTTTCCTCGAGCAGAATGCATTATGGGTAGTTTCCTAGAGCTTTTGCCCAAGGGCAAAAGCCCTTCATTTCTGATTAAGGGCTTTTACCGAAAACATCGATTTTCCTACTCCTCCGATGCTGCCTGACTTGCTGTGCTTTTCCAGCACCACTCTAATATAGACTCTGATCTCCAGCATCTGCAGTCCTCACTTTTGCCTAGTTTCCTTGAGCAATTTGTTGTGACATCAACCCGGGGCAGGTGTTTTGGATCTGGTAATGGGTAATGAAACAGGTATAAAAATGACCACAGTATAAAAGATCCCAGAGGATGTAATGATCACAATGTGATGTTGAATTCAATATTCAGCTTAAAAGTGACAAATTTGCCCTGATGTCTTGCATTGTAGGATCATAAAAGAGGTAGCTCAAGAGATAGTAGATGCATTGGCTATAATTTTTCAAAAATTGTTAGGTTTTGAGAAGTTCCAGGGTTATGGAAACTGATAATTAGATTACTTACAGTGTGGAAACAGGCCCTTCGGCCCAACAAGTCCACACCGACCCGCCGAAGCGCAACCCATCCATGCCCCTACATTTACCCCTTACCTACCACTACGGACAATTTAGCATAGCCAATTCACCTGACCTGCACATCTTTGGACTGTGGGAGGAAACCGGAGCACCCGGAGGAAACCCACGCAGACACGAGGAGAACGTGCAAACACCACACAGTCAGTTGCCTGAGTCAGGAATTGAACCCGGGTCTCAGGTGCTGTGAGGCAGCAGTGCTAACCACTGTGCCACCGTGCCGCCCACCAATTAATAATATTACACCCCTTTTCAAAAAGGGAGGGAAGAAAAAAGCAGTTAACGACAAGTCAATTTTTTGAATATGTATTGTTGAAAAAGTATTAGAATCAATTATTAAGGAAGTAATTGCAGCACATTTGGAAAGTCATGATCTAATCAAGCATAGTCAGCATGGCCTCATGAAGGGCAAATCATATCTGTCCAACTTATTGGAGTTTTTTTTTTAAGGAAACCTAAATTGGAGGGGATAGAGCGGAATCAGTAGATGTGTTATATTTGGACTTCCAGAAGACAGTCAACAAGGTAACAAACAAAGGTTAAATCATAAGTTAAGAGCCCAAGGTGTTAAATGTAGTATACTACCATGGATAGAGAATTACCTAAAGGAAACGGCAAGTGGGGATTCTTTTTTAGATTGTTGACACATAGCCAGTGGGGTTCCATAACAATCAGTGCAGGGACCATAACTATTTATTATGTACATTAATGACTTGGAGGAAGGAAGTGAATGTACTGTAGACAAAGTTGTGCATGACTGGAACATAGATGGAAAGGCATATTGTGCGGTGGTTACAAACAGTTTAGAGAGTGATATGGATAGGTTAAGTAAGTGGACAAAAAAATCGGTAACTGGAGTATAATGTAGGAAAATGTGAAGTTGCTCATTTTGTAAGGGAGAACAAAAGAAAAGAGTATTATTTAAATGGAGAAAAATGTCAGAAGGTTGCAATACAAAGGGACTTGGGGGGCACTTGTCCATGAAACACAAAAAGCTAGCACACAGGTACAGCAGGAAGGCTAATGGAATGTTGGTCCCTATTTCAAAGTGTTTAGAGTACAAGAGTACTTTATTACTGCAACTGTATAAGGTGCTGATGACACCACACCTGGAGTACAGTGACCAGTTTTGGTTCCCTTATTTAAGGAAAGATGTCATTCCTTTGGAGGCAGTTCCAAGGATGTTCACTTGGATGATCCCAGGTGTGGAGGGATAGCCTTATGAGCAAAGGCTAAACAGGTTGGTTGACACTCTACTCATTGGAGTTTAGAAAAATGAAGGTGATCTCATTGAAATATAAAGGAGTCTTAAGGTACTTGACAGGGTTAAATGCTTAGAGGATGTCTCCCCTCAAGGGGCTGTCTAGCACCAGAGAGCACAGTCTCAGAGTAAAGGAGTGCCAACTTAAGACTGAAATAAGGAGAAATTTAATCTCTCAGTGGGTTAAGAGTCTTTGGAACTCCTTGTCACTGAGAGTTGTGGGAATAGGGTTCTTGTGTGTATTGAAGGCTGAGATAGATTTTTGATCAGCCGGGGAATAAATGGCTGTGGGTCAAGATGGGAAAGTGGATGTGAGGAAGATTAGACCAGCCATGATCTTATTGAATGATACAGCAGGCTTGAGGGGCCAGATGGCCAATTGTTGTTTTTATTTTGGCCTTAATTAAAGAATTAAAAACAATAAAGGTTTTCTATAAAGAAAATAGAGGAGAATTACTTATTCATAACGATAGACCATAAATTTAAGAATGTCACCACAATAATGAAATGAAAAGTTTGGAGACTTTTTTCAATGAAAAAAGAATGCCTGGATATGGACTGCCTCATCAGAAACATTATGAGGTGCAGCATCTGGAAATGATTTTAAAAAGGGAAGTCAATATACATTTGAAAAAAACTAAATTTATAGGGACAGGAGATATGCATAGATTTGTCAAAGACCCTGCAGAGATGTCTGTGATTTATGATTCTCATTACAAAAATACTACAGATTGTCCAGGTGTCTCTCCACTATAAATCTATCCTTTGTCCATGTTTTAGAGTGAGAAATTAGGTGAATAATTCACTATCTTCAAGCTAACTCCCATGATTTACTGCTCCTGGATAAGATACGTCAGCATAGAATGGGATCCACCTTTGTGAAATAAATTTTACAAGCCTTATCCTGTTAGTTATCTGTCACTGCTATGATCGTGGGAAATGTATGGGAAACAATTTTCCCCCTTTAGAATGCATTCCCTTTATGAATGCATACACACTATTTTAAAGGATTAGCCGATTCAAACTGGCTGTGTTACATCAATAATCAAGACAGAGTCAGTTCAGTTATATTCTATGCTATTTATCCCTAATTTTAATAAAGGAAAATGATCTTTGATAGAAACCAACCACCAAAACATTAATGATATTAAGAACATTTTAATACCACTACACAGAAATAATGAATATTCCTTCCTTTATTATTTTAATAAATCATATTATAACTGAGTGCAACATTATAATCCAGAATTAAGAGTGTAAGCAAGGTGGCCTAATTTTTAAAAGCTAAATTATCAAACCTCTTTAGTGGCTTAAGGCAGGAATTGGTGAATATATCATCATTGACACTATTGCTTTTGTTGGAAATAATAAAGAAATCTAATAGTTCCTATTCTTCCTCCCATCAATTCTTTTTTGGAAGAGGATAGTTCAGAGAACAGCAACTGTTTAACAATAAAATATGAGGGGCAAATGATAAGAAAACAAAATGGCATGTGCAAAGTCCTGAGAAGCTTTTAATCTGTATTAACATCACAAAGTGGAATGAATATTCGCCAGTATTCAAAAATCTTTAGCATATGATTTATTTCTTACAAATATCAAGAAAATTGAAAACTTTTGAAATAACTTCATAAATAGATATTTTACTGACCTGGTATGTATGTCATAAATAATATATGATGCAGTATAAGAGTAATGATAGACCTATAAAAGATGAGAAAAATACATTGCATTATACAAAGTAATTACTTTTTATGCTTAATCTATATAGAATTCTTCACTAATTAGCATTTGCTTTTCTTTTAAATTTAGCCACAAAATAAAAACAAATGAAATACATTTATGTTAAAAATTTAATTGTAAGCACTTTCATTGTGGAAAAGAGTCATTAGCCATAACTATCTAATATTAATTTTCAATTCTGACAACTGTTATTGTGTGTATATTTTTTGGAATCATAGAAATGTTAAAATAATATTTTTTAAAAATACATTCATGCCATGAGTGCATTTCTAGTTAGGCCAACATTTATTGCCCCTCCCTAATTGCTCAGAGGGGTGTTAAGAGTCAATTACATTGCTGTGGGTCTGGAGTCACATGTAAGTTAGACCAGGTAAGGACGGCAGTTTCCTTTCCTGAAGGGCATTAGTATATTAGATATTGACATGAACAAAAGTAATTGAATTGTTAATAACCTAGGTTAGTTCTAAACAGTGGGGAAGTATTCAAACTTGGGCTATTACATGCAAAAGGATCTGCTGGAGCCAAACAAACAATTTATTGTCTAGTATGTGGTGGCACTTCATTTGCTCCATCTGTTCAGTAAATAATCACATCTAGTAATCTGGACCCCAAATGTCATTTTGATGGTCAACCAGGCAGATTGTATGCTGTTTATGCTTGACACAGCTTTTCAGTGCAGGAGAGCAAAAGTGGCATGTAACAGGTATGTTTACAATTATTTTCATAGTGCTTGGAGGAATGACCAATTGCTTACCCATGAGAGTTACATTCCTGCTAGTGAGGATGCTTGGTCACCTGGCCTGAAGCTGGCAAGCTACAGCAGTACACATTTGGCTCCTGCAGTTTGCTGATTATATGATAATGAGTCCTGATGTTCAAAATGGACCTGGCCTCCTACTGGTTGAGCATGCTTAGCCTATCAGCTGCCTGATTATTAAAATCTTTCCCGTTGAGTCTCATTTCAAGCCAGTTGATCTTGACATATTGCTGATGAATCATTAATTGTATTTAAATCTTACATTTTAGGAAATAACTTCTTCCACTTGATAATGAGGGTCTCCTGAGTAAAATGAGTGAATATATTACAGCCTGCTCTCAGAAAGTGTAATTAAGCTCAAAGAGTTAACTCTAATGGGAATTGTACAATTTCTAGAAGTAATTTTGAGAACACTGTTCCTATAAATATTTCACCTTTCTAAGGAGTGAGATAATGTTTATTGCATTTCATGTGGATACAGTAAGCTTATACCAAATAAATATTGCACAAAACATAGGCTATTAAACCTTACACAAAATTACATCATGGAGAACCACCAACTACAATTAATATGTCTCAGAAGATTAAGAGTTGCTGAACCAAACATGCTATATCTTTCAAATTAAAGATATGCACATGTATTAGTACTCATGAAAAAACCTCCCAGCCGAAAGCACACAAGTATTCTGTAAACATATAAAAGTTTGGGTTTAAAAAGGTTATTGGAGGTCTTTAGAAATGTGTAATTGCAGCCACCCCATCAGATCTGCCACAGACTTACTGAATGGCAGAGGAGGGTCAAGGGGCCAAATGATACAGTCCCACGCTTATTCATATATTTGTATGCATCTTTGTAGAATAATGCTTTTCTGTTGAGCCATTGTGCACCAGATTTCTGTTGCTACAATACAAATTTGAACATACAGCTTTCTGCTCTTATATTCTTCAGCATCAAATGTTTAATTTGATTTCCCGAAAAGATGCAATGGTCTTTGCTTCTTACTTTCTATGCAAAGAAATTTCTCATAATCTGTCTGCCTACCGACAATTTTAGACTGATGATTCCTTGTCATTGTAAAGACTTCTCAAACAAAAGAGTCTGTTTTTAAATTGTTGTCTGGAATAGGAAAATCACTGTTGTAAAATCCAAGGATTATTGATGGACGACAGCACTTGTGAAAACAATTAACCTGACTATATTGCTAAATGCTGGTTACACTGTTGCTGGTCCAAGCAGTAATGGAGAACTTACAGACAACCTGGAGCCAAGGGCTGTGAACAACTGGAGATTCAGCCAGCAACAAGTAGCTGATTAGTCTGTGTGCCCATCATCAGTTATCACTGACAAAAGCTCTGATTGTCAACAGCCATGTGACTGGTTCCCTAGGTAGCTGAAGAGCTTAGGGTTGTGAGCAACATAGGGAGAAGGCATCAGATCTCCACAGACTGGAGCTGTCTCTGTATATAGTAAGCCTGGAGAAATATGGTTTATTTTGCCTTGAGCAGTTGCTGTAAGCTGTGGCTTTTAACTAATAAGTCAAAAACCTTGTATAAGGGTGAACCAGACACCCTGTGTCCTGGAAACCACAGAAAGCATCCAAAGAAGGAAGACTAGAAAGCAGCATTCTGATGAGAGAAGAATCATCGTAGTTAATCCTGTGAACAGAGACTATTGATCTGCTTTCTCAGTTTTTCTCTGTGCCCATAACACCCTTTTATTCCCTGCTGGTGTGACTCTGTATGTGTGTGTAAGGGGGGAGTTTATAAAAGGCTTAGAGTTTTAATTCATAGAGTTATTTGCCAAAGGTTTATAACTGTTTACCTATAATTAGAGTCAATTTGTTTGTAATAAATAGAAATCTGCTTAAGTACAGAAATCTGCGTTAAATCAGAAACATAGCCGTATTTTCTATCAACCTGGGTTTAAAAGACAGGTTAATTAGAGATATCTGCAAACTTTTCATAACTTTTGGGATTACTCCAGAATAGTGAACTTGATTTTCAGCATGCTACTCCAGTGAGGGATTACATATTTGGTTTCACAATCAGTGGGGCTGTGATTATACGGAAGGTAAATTCTTGAAACATCATAACTTGTGTTTTCTCTTTGCAGGTGTTGATAAATCTGCTCAATATCTCTAAATATTTTCAAAAGCTCGTGTTATGTTTTATCATAATGTTTCCGTCACAGCACTTTCTTGGTTAAAAAGAAAATCCATTATTAAATTTCCTTTGCTCAAATCAGGCAGGAGAGACTTTAAGTCTCTCCTTGTAGCTCTATTTTATATTGTGGTGTGGTTCTTCCAGGCTTCATACCTTCTAATGCATTTGTAACACAAAAAAAACAGGTTGAACATCAACTTACATATCTTTCTGACATATGCCAATGGCAGGTGGAAAGAGTGAGTGAGATTTCTTGTCAGCCTTGTGATGGGAAGTAAGTGGAGTTTCTAACATTACTGTCCTTTGCTCCAAGCTACAAAATGCATCTAAAAGCATATGTTACCTCAGAAACACAGAGTGCTTGAGGATTGATTGGCTCAGATAACCAGTGTGGATCAGGTTGGTGCCATCAACATGGGTTTCAATTTCTGTTCTGGCTGGGATGGATTTAGGACCTCTCTCCTTACCCTACCGGAGATGGCAATGTCAACATTGTCAGTTGGACCTACCTCTCAGCAAAGAACTTGAACTGAAGAATACTCTATGTAGCTATATTAAAGTGCTCAAAGCTAAGCACAATACACCAGTTGTGCTTTAACCACTTCTACACAATCTTATTAACTTATTATATGTCCTGAAAGTCCATCATGAAACTTTAAGTTTCTAATGATTTTGGGCTCCCTCAATATGAACTGTCTCAACATACCTCAACTGTGAAGAAGTATTTACAGTATTTGTATTGAGAGATCTTGCTGTTATAGGGTATATGAGGATGATTCTCTCTCTACAACAATGATTAGAGACCCCAGTTGGCCTGCACTGGTTTACTGGTCAGATAAGTTAACACTTTCTCATCCAGCTTGGACATTTAACAATTTCTTCCAGACAGGAATAGGTCCTTAATTCATCAATAAGTGGTCAACATTAGAGATGGAAAAGTGATGGGAGTTCTGGTATGTCACCAACCCACCAGATTAAGTTTCTTTTCTGCCATCAGGTCTTTGAGCTCTATGAGAGGAAGATTCCTCTCTTTGTTTAAGAAAGGACATAAATGGCAGAACTTATGACACGCCCAAGTTTGTGGAGGGTAGAATGTGAAAAGCTGGCCAACAATCAAGCTTAGATGTTTATCAGGATTTCGGTGAAGGCTTTAGGAACAGAGAAGCTGAATCAGGATGAAGTTGGTTGCCATTATTTTAATAGTGATAGATGGTCTCAGTGAAAGTTTGGATATGTGTTTGGAAATTCATCTCAGTATGACAACAAAGTTGCCAACAGTCTTGTTGAAATTCCTAGTTAACAGACAGAGAGATGAAGGAATGCATCTGATCTAGTACAGGAAACTGAGCAAATGTCATTTTGTTTGATTCCATCCAAGGCTTTGGGAAAAGATGTGGTAAATAGGATTAATGTAGTTAGATCTCTGATGACTGGTATGGACATAATGGACTGAATAGCCTCCTTCTGTACTGGAAATGAGTCTTTAGCAAGCAAACAGAGTTTCCTTCAAAACAAAATATATTCTTAAAATTCTTTAAAGGTTATGATTAAAGCACATAATCCCATTTTGACACAGGGTTAAAGAAAATTAAATCCAATTTAGGAAACCTAATGCTTCCACTGTACCTGATCCAGTACAGTAAACTGAACAAATTTAATCTTCTTTGACTCTGAATTGAATTGAACAAACATCAGATCAATAAAAGCAAATTCCCAGTTACCTAGGTAAACATGAAAATGAAAAGGAACCTACAAGTTCAGATGAGCTGGAAGTAGATTTGTGTTACATCTAGAATTTAAACAACTTTGATTGATGCAACAGCTAATTAAGCAACTCTTCCATTCAATCTTAATTTGGAAGCTCAGCAGACTATGTGTGTCTAAGGAAACATACTCTAACTGCTGCCAGAGAGTAAACACAGCAAGTTCATTAAGATAAGAAAACAATTCTAATCTATGGAGTCATATATCACAAGGTTTTAATTAGTGGGCACAACAGCTTAACTAAAACCCTATTACTGCAAACAAATGGAATGAATATAGATCAGGTTGGTCCACATCTATTTGCTCCATTATGCTTTAATACACCATGTGCACAGGGAAGAAGCAGCTCTTAATCAGAATGTTTATGCAGTTATCATCATCTTATGCCTCCCACAACATCAGGTACGCCAACAATAAAAGTAACACCTGCAACATATATAATAACTTATGTTTACTTATACCAAAGTCTATGTTAGTTCAAGCATCCATACTATGCAATTTTCTCAACACCATTTATTGTGATCTTACAGAACAACTATACCTTTATTACAATTGTGATTGCATTACAGGGCCACTTACCACTGTGGTTAATTTTAATTTGAAGCAATGGTGTTAACAGCTGCAGATCTAGTTACTCCACATAGATTATTAATAACACCATTAGCTTTGCCTTTTCAGAAAAAGATGATGTTGATGACATTTCAAATATTATACACTGTTGGCTAGGAATTAATGAGCATCCTGATTTTACTGTTTAATTTCAGTTGACCTGAGTGGAGATGAGTAGATCAGATTTATGTAAAATTTTACAGCACAGGAACAGGCCAATCAGTTCAACAGTTTTATCCTCTGCATGAGCATGTGCATGTGAATATGAATTTAGATTCTCATGTCACGCTAACACTGGGTTCAGATTGAAAAAAAACACTTTGATTTAAGATCTGGCTGGCACCCTGTCTGTATTTCAGGTGATCAATCCATTAAGCTTCGAAGGATAGATAGAAAATATCTGTGTATTATGTCAATGGTGCAGTGCTGCCACATTGATCGGTTGAAAAATTAGTTCCTTTGAACTTTCAAGTAAGGGTCCTAATATCTTCTTGAGATTTCCACAGCAAGATTAGTTTAACCTGAAGGCACAGAAAAGGCATATGATGCACTGAGGAAAACTAGGTTCAGATGCAACTTAAGATTTTTAACTTACGCTTCCTGATTGAATGTTCATGCTCATTTTGATGAAATATTCAAAGAGTCTGAACCTTTAATATATTGCTGCCATTCCGATCACTGCGAATCATCCAGAACTAATAAACACTCCAACTCCACCCAGTCATTATGACCTCTGAGCCAAATCATCCACTTCACTGGCCCCCACACTGAGATGACAACTAATACAGCCAGCATAATATCCCAATTTTCTGTCACACTTTTTGAGTAAACTCTGTGTGACTGTACAGTTCACTGGTTTGATTATGAGGAAGATGCACAAGTCCTGGAATGTGCAGGAGTCGGCCATATGGCCCAACAAGCCTGCTCTATGCTTCATCGTTATAAAGGTTGATCTCTATCTCAGCACAATAGTCCTGCTATCTATAGTCCTGCTGGTCCACGACCAGCTATCCTTAGTAGCCACACACGCAGATGACAAGCAACATGAATTCGACTGGGACAACACTACTATTATAGGACAAGCCAAACAGAACAGCCAGGGAATTCCTAGAGGCATGGCACTCATCCACAGATTCAATTAATAAGCACATCGACCTGGACCCAATATACCGACCACTGCAACAGACAGCTGGAACTGATAACTGGAAGCGGCAGATTCAAACCACTACAAATGGTGGAGGAAAGATCACAGAAGCACTTCTCAGGAGGCTCCTAAACACTGAGGATGTCATCTAGACAGGGGATGAAACGTCTGCAACACAAATTCCTAGCTCGACGAACAGAACCACAACATCGAGCACAAATCTTCTCCCAAACTTTGAAGTCCTGCTCTCTTCCAATAGCCTTTGACGCTTCAAATGTATAGAAACATATCTATTTCTTAAATATATTGAATTGAATTGAATTTATTGTCACGTGCACTGAGGCACAGTGAAAAGTTTTGTCTTGTGAGTAATACTGGCAGATCACAGAGTTAAGTAACATAGATAGTAAATAATAGGTAAACAGCGACAAAAACAAAAACACAGGTACAGGCGAATGTTAAGAGTTTGTGAGTCCATTCAGTATTCTAACAACAGTAGGGTAAAAACTGTTACAAAACCGGCTGGTGCGTGTGTTCAGGCTTCTGTACCTTCTCCCCAATGGTAGAGGTTGTAGAAAAACATTGACAGGGTGGGATGGCTCTTTGAGAATGTGCAGCCTTTTCTTGAAAGTGGGCCTGGTAGATGGATTCTGTAGATGGGAGGCTGGCCTTTGTGATTGTCTGAGCCGAGTTCACCACTCTCTGTAACTGTCTCTGATCTTGAATGGTACGGTTGCCATACCAGGTAGTGATACATCCAGACAGAATGGTCTCAATGGTGCAGCTATAAAAGTTGGCAATGATATTCGCCGTCATACCAAATTTCCTCAGCTGCCTGAGGAAGAAGAGGAGAAGTTGTTGGGCCTTTGTAACCAGTGCGTCCACATGAAGAAGGCTTGTTGTGGATGACCCCTCCCAGAGCTTGACACTCTCCACTTGTTCCACCTCTGTGCTGTTAATTTGTAGGGGGGCATGAGTAACAACTGGCCGAAAGTCAATAATGAGTTCTTTGGGTTTGCCATAAATCACACAACACCAGGTTATAGTCCAACAGGTATAATTGGAAGCACTAGCTTTTAGAGCACTGCTCCTTCATCAATCAGGTGGTTGTGGGGACACAAGCTAGTGCTTCCAATTAAAGCTGTTGGACGATAACCTGCTGTTGTGTGATTTTTAACTTTGTACACCCCAGTTCAACACCGGCATCTCCAAATCTTGGTTTTGCTGGCATTGAGAGCTAGTTTGTTCAAAGAGTACCATATTTCCAGGTATGAAGTCTGCTTTGTCACCATCTGAGATTCAACCGACTACGCTGGTGTCATCAGCGAACTTGTAAATGGCATTAGTCTGGTATTTTGCAATGCAGTCATGGGTATACAGTGAGTACAGTAGTAGGGGGCTGAGTACTCACCCGTGGAGGGGCTCCAGTGATGTGTATTAGTGACGATAAAGTATTGTCCCCAGTCTTCACTGATTGTGGCCTGTGGGTCAGGAAACTGAGGATCCAGTTGCAGAGAGTGGGGCTTAGCCCCAAGATCACCAAGTTTAGTAATCAGTCTTGAGAGGATAATAGTGTTGAAAGCTGAACTGTAGTCAATGAGTAGGATTCTTACGTAGTTGTCTTTGGTGTCAAGATGTTCTAGGTAGGAATGAAGGGCAAGTGATATGGCATCTAACGTGGATCTGTTGGTCTGATAGGCAAATTGGAGTGGGTGAAGAATAGTGGTGAGGCTGGAGTTGATTAATGCCATGACTAGCCTTTCAAAGCACTTCATGACCACTGAAGTTACGGCCACTGGGCGGTAGTCATTGAGACATGCTGCATGAGCTTTCTTAGGCATAGGGATGATGTTGGCTCTCTTGAAATAGGCAGAGACAATGGCCTGCTGCAAGGAGAGGTTGAAGATGTCTGCCAGTTGATCTGCACATGCTCTGAGTGCACGGCTTGGTACTCCATCTGGTCTCATTGCTTTCCTTGGATTCACATAAAGAAGTATATTTAGTGACTTGACCTCCACAGTCAAATTAGATTACATACAGTGTGGAAACAGACCCTTCAGACCAACAAGTCCACATCGACCCACCAAAGCATAACCCACCCAGACCCATTCCCCTACATTTACCCCTTCACCTTACATTACGAGCAATTTAGCATGGCCAATTAACCTAACCTGCACATTTTTTTGGACTGTGGGAGGAAACTGGAGCAACCGGAGGAAACCCACGCAGACACAGGGAGAATGTACAAACTCCACACAGTCAGTTGCCAGAGGCGGGAATTGAACCCGGGTCCCTGGTGCTGTGAGGCAGCCGTGCTAACCACTGTGCCACCTTGCCGTCTACAAATGTGCTACAGAAATCACTTGGTTCATCACTTTTTTGAGTAAAGAAATCTCTCATCACCTCAGTCCTAAATGGCCTTCCCCATATCCTGAGATTTTAATCCTTATTCTAGAAAACATCATTTCTTTGCAGCCCTATCAGAATTTTATACATTCAATGAGATCACTCTCAGTTTTCTGTCCCATTAATTTCTCCAGAACCTTTTCACTACTGTCATTTTTCCATTTACTCCTGACTACACCCTTAGGATCCCTGGTCCTCCCTTGCTGTCCCTTGCACTACTCTAGTCCTACTCAATGTACGGGTGATTTAAGTCCCTCATTATAATTACGCTAGAACGTTTTTACCTCTCTGTATTTTCCTTGCAGATTGGTTCATCTATATAATTGTAACACACTCTTGGGACCTGGGTTTAAATCCCATCATGATAGATAGTGAAATGTAAATTCAATAAAGACTAGAATTTCTTTTTTACAAAGTCCAATGATGACCTTGAAAGCATTGTTCATTGTTGTAAAAAGCAATCTGGTTCACTATTCTCATTTAGGGCAAGAAATTTATCATTTTATACTGGTTGGCCTGTGTTACATGCATGTGGTTCTGTATGTTTCATCACTATGGTTGGAGCTGAAAATGTGTTGCTGGAAAAGTGCAGCAGGTCAGGCAGCATCCAAGGAACAGGAAATTCGACGTTTCGGGCATAAGCCCTTCAGGCTTATGTCCAAAACATCAAATTTCCTATTCCTTGGATGTTGCCTGACCTGCTGCGCTTTTCCAGCAACACATTTTCAGCTCTGATCTCCAGCATCTGCAGACCTCACTTTCTCCTCACTATGGTTGGAGCCTTTCTGTTAATGCACATTCTGGGTTATGTTATACTAGTGTAGTGAAGGTGTAGAAGTGTTTCTGCACTTTCAAAACACTAGACACAAATCTATGTGGGTTCTATCAGTTATTTTCTGTATTGGGAGGGACTCCTTCTATCCCTAGTGAAACCCAGGGTTCTGTCATTCTGCCCTGTTGGTTCAAATGGTAAAATCTAACTTTCTTTTGCTGAGCAAGGACAGCATTTTCCACCTATTCGTTGCAGCGAAGCATTTCAAATTGATGGATGTTCCCAGTGTCAGGTGTTACAATCTGGAAAGACCCTGAAGCATAGAAATTCAGAGCAACAATAACCTTCAGAGCAATAGGCTGTGAGGAGTGGGAGCTGGTGTGGCGCTGCAATTGCTTCTGTTTCAGGGTTGTAGCACTGCCACAGCCTGCATGGCAAAATGATACTCCCAGAGACACAGCCCCACAGTTTCTGTGCATCTGCGAATGAGGTCTTTCATATTATGTTCTGCCCCCAGCTGCAGGTCTCTGTAGTTTTTCTCAGTCATAAATAAACCTAAATTAAAAAGGTGATCTGAAATAATGACTTCTTTACACACAATATAAGAAATAGGAGCAGGAAATGGCCATTCAGGCCTTCAAGCCTGCTTGGTCATTCAGTCAGATCATGGCTGATCTTCCACTTCATCCATTTCCCTGTACTATTTCCATATTTATTGATGTAGAAATTCACCAATCCCAACCTTGAACATATTCAATGACTGAATCTCCAGAGCCCTCTAGGCTAAAGAATTGTACAGATTTATAGGAACATAGCAAACTAGGAGAAAGAGAAGACTGCAGATGCTGGAGATCAGAGCTGAAAATGTGTTGCTGGAAAAGAGCAGAAGGTCAGGCAGCATCCAAGGAGCAGGAGAATCGACGTTTCGGGCATGAGCCCTTCTTCAGGAATGAGGAAATTGTGTCCAGCAGGCTAAGATAAAAGGTAGGGAGGAGGGACTTGGGGGAGGGGCGTTGGAAATACAATAGGTAGAAGGAGGTCAAGGTGAGGGTGATAGGCCGGGGTGGAGGTGGAGGTGGGGGCGGAGAGGTCAGGAAAAAGTTTGCAGGTTAGGAAGGCGGTGCTGAGTTCGAGGGATTTGATTGAGACCAGATGGGGGTAGGGGAAATGAGGAAACTGAAGAAATCTGAGTTCATAGCAAACTAGGCCATTCAGCCTAATCGAAGTTGAGTTACTTTGGGCATGTGTCCTGGAGCTATCCTACAATAAAGATGATTCTGGAAGGACCAGGAGAGGGAAATGTGTAAATTAGAAGATGATTCAATGGACAGATAACATTATGAAAATAACTGGTTTGAATTTCACAGACACTGAGAATGAGACAAGATCAGTGCAGCTGGAGGTATCAGCATGTTGCCAAGCAACTCAACCTCCCCAAATTATTGCACTCTAATGCATAACCCATGTATGTAAATATTAAATGTCTTTGGGTGTTGACTGTTCAAATCACACAGTGCCACCTCCTTCTCAAAAGTTAATGCCAAGGATTTGTGAAATAATGAATACAATATGATTGATAAAAGAGTATTAATCAGACAAAGTATCCTAAATTGCTTACAGTTTAAGACATGTCATATGATGCACTTCCTGTGCAGCTTGGGAGATGGCATATTCTTCATAAGATTTTGAGGTCTGGTGTTGACGTTAAGTAAGATATATAGGTGGCCATGAATTAAATATCTTCTCTATGGTTTTCTCCATAGTTTATTTACCATTTTCTTCGCGTTTGTCCTAATTCTATGCACTGATGTGACACTCGCTGTTTTCCGGGCCATGTCTTATTCACATCTAGTTCAAAATGGATAAGAAACACAAAGATCTTTGTTGTTCAAGTTTTGTTTTCTTATTTTGTTCCATTATTTCTGCATTGTCTTTGTAGCAATAGTTTCCTGTTGTTTTAATTTTTGTCATCACCATAAGCATTTCTTTTCGTTTTCAACTTGCCATCAGTTCTTAGATTTCACATTTATTTCTGTAGGCGCACTAAACAATGCAATGACAGGATGCACTGCAATTAAATGAAGACACAATATCTGTGTTAATTAATACAGAGCAATTGCACAGAATGAGTCTACAGTGAGTGGTTTTCTATCCAGATTGTTCATGATATCTACAATATCATGGAGACATGTAATTTATGTTAAAACAGTGCACAGAATATGTATGAAAATCAGTTGAAAAACTAATTGCAGTTGAGTTAGAATAGGGTGCGAATGAAAATGATCTCTAAGGTACCTTTTAGATCCAGTAGATTTATTGTCATTCAGGTGGACCAATCATAAAATTAGAAAGTGTTTTACCTGCCACAACTTAAATCATTTCAGCGTTAAGTTTCAAGCAGAAAATGGAATTTGAGTATTTATGATTCTCTGGTATATATGGAGTTGTGATACAACTCTCCTGACAAGTGTGTTTTAAAGCATGAGTTTGAGTGATTTGAGTGACTTTCAAACTGTAAAGCCGAGCAGCACAAAAGATTTCAGATACATTTGCTGCTAAAAGGTTAGAGACCCACAACACTGAAAAGGGAGAAGGCACAGACTATTTTGATACCATCATGGATGATGAACCTTATATTAATTCTTTAACTTCATACACAAAACCCTTGGTTTCAGATCTCATTAAATGTGATGATGCAGGTGCTGTTATAAAGAAAACAAGTCAAATGAAATATTGCTATTATCCAAAAAAAAAATTGCTATTGATTTTTTACGAAGTGCCAACCTAAGGATCAACTCAAAACCACTGGTTGTTATCTTCACAGTCTCCCACTGACACAATGATTGAAAGGATGAGAGGTCCCAGTTTTCAATTTGAACACCAGTCCCTGAAGAATTATTTAAAAGTGTTATCACTGCAATAACATTAAAAGTGTGGATTTCAGAAAACTGATTCTGTGAAGTTATAAACAGTGTATTTTGACAATTTCAGACTTTAGACGGTCAAAGGGGAAAATTGCAGATTATCTAGTGGTGCTACAATATGTTGAAGAATGCAGAGGAAAACATTACCAACTTGGGTGAAATTCTCTCGCATGTGCTGGAATGTTTAGCCAACTTACTGGTGGGGGTAGAGGGTGACAATTTGGCACCCAACATCTTCCTGCGTTCATCCTGAGAAACTTGTGGCTGCCTTTCTCATCCTTATGCCAATTTGTTTTCTCTTTGATCATAAGAAGAGGGCATTACTGGCTAATTTCCCAGAGTAGAGTTAAGAGTCAACCACATTGCTGTGATTCTGGCATCATATGGAAACCAGACCAGGTAAGGATGGCAGACATCTTTCTATATCAGTCAGCCAGGTAGGTTTTTACAATGACCACCAGAAGTTACACAGTAATAAACAGACCTTGGAGTGCAGATTCATAGCTCATGGAAAGCAGAGTCTAGGACAGTGAAGGAGGCATTTAGTATGCTTGCCTTTATTGGTCAGTGCATCGAGTATAGGATTTGGGAGATCATCTTGCGGCTATACGGGACATTGGTTAGGCCACTATTGGAATACTGTGTGCAATTCTGGTCTCCCTGCTATAGGAAGGATGTTATGAAACTTGAAAGAGCTCAGAAAACATTTACAAGAATGTTGCCAGAGTTGGAGGGTTTGAGCTTTTGGGACAAGCTGAATAGACTGAGACTAGTATCCTTGGAACATCAAAGGCTGAGGGGTGACCTTACAGAGATTTAGAAAATCATGAGGAGCATGGATAGAGTAAATAGCCACTATAATTTCTTCAGGATGGGGGGATCCAAAAGTTGAGGGCATAGGTTTAAAGTAAGTGGGGAAAATCTAAAAGGGATCCAAGGGGCAATTTTTTTCATGCAGAGGATTGTGCGTGTGTGGAATGAGCTGCCAGAGGAACTGGTGGTATAATTACATTTAAAAGACATCTAGGTGGGTAAATGAACAGGAAGGATTTGGAGGGATATCAGCCAAATACTGGAAAATGGGATTAGATTTATTTAAGATCTCTGGTCGGCATGGATGAGTTGGACCAAGCTCATCATTCCTAACATTCAATAAATTTAAATTTGACTGTGAGCCATGTGGGGATTTGAATACAAATCAGCAAAATATTAGCCCGTGATTCTGGATTATTCATCTAATGACTTACCACTATGCCATAACCTCCTTTTTAAACTGAGGTTTTTAAAGTGTGCAATTACTGCAATTATATGATATACCATGAATGAATAAGTAATAACTAGCTTCAAGGGCTCCTCCTGCCAATGTTGGTATTAATCCAATGTCAAGTGAGGGGCTCGCCAAGTGGTGGGTACAGAAGGCACTTGTTCCACTTGTCTTCATTGGTTAAAACATTCACTCTAGGATTGAGACATCGTTGCAGCTGTAGAGTATATGAGTAACACCCATTTTCAGAATCCTGTATGTAATTCTGGTCCAGTATCCCTGTTATAGGAAAGATTTGTTAAACTTGAAAAGGGTTCAGCAAAGATTTACAAGAATGTTGCTGGGATTAGAGAGAGAGATCGAATAGGCTGAGGCTTTCCCCCCAGAGTGTCAGAAGTTGAGGGGTGACCTTATAAAGTTTTATAAAATTGTGAGGGGGATAGATAGGATGAATAGCCAAGGTCTTTTTTTCTAGGGGAGGGGAATCCAAAACTAGAAGTCTTAGGTTTAAAGTGAGGGGGGTAAGTTTTAAAAGGATATGACAGATAACGTTTTCATGCAGAGGGTGGTGTGTGTATGGAATGAGCTGTCAGAGGAGATGGTGGAGGCAAGTACAATTACAATATTTAAAGGTATTTGGATAGGTATTTGAATAGAAAGCATTTAGAGGGATATGGGTCAAATTTCACCAACTGGGACTGGGTCAGTTTAGGAAACCTGGTCACTGGGGATGAGCTGGACCAAAGGGTCTGCTCCTGTGTTGTATGACTCTAGCCTCTATGTATCATTGCGTGTGTGCAGCTGGGTGTGGGGTTGGGGGTCCTTGTTCAAAGACACAATGTACCACAGTGGCAACATTGGGAAGACAGCTGCCTGCTGACAATTATCTTCTTGTCCTTGCTGCCATCTTGCCTCTTCCCTACACCATAATCACCACTCTATGTCCTCCTTTGTTTCACAACTCCAGCTTCGGCTCCAGATCCACTATATCATATCTCAGCAGTGTGCTGTATCAGGAGCAATCAATGCCCCCCCCCCCAGGTCATAGAATCCCTCCAGGGTGAAAACAGGCCATCCAGTCCATCGTTATGAAGAGCAGCCCATCGAGTTCCACCTGCGACACTTCCCCTGTAACCTTGCATTTCTCATGCAATCCACCTAACCTGCACAACTTTAGACCTAGAGACGAAACCGAGCACCATGGGGGAAACCCACGCAGACAAGGGGAGAATGTGCAAACACCACACAGTTGTTCGAGTGTAGAATCGAACCCGGGACCCTAGTGCTCTGAGGCAGCAATGCAAATCACTGAGCCACCGTGCCGCCCAGAGACACTGCAGTTCAATAGAGCTGCCAGCATTTGGTTGTCCAACTGCTCCTGGGAGATGTAAATCTGACTCTAGAATTCTTGATTGTGGCTGATGTGCTGCCATTGGTGCCTTAACTACTTGAGTGAAACAAGGTGCAGCAGGTAGTTGAACTGGCAGCTGAGACTCAGATCACCACCATATGATTCTGCCTATGCTATGACCATGCTTCTATTTTCAATGGAGCTCTTGGTCCCCTCAATGACAGTTACGTTCTTTGCAGGGGTCTGCGACAATATTAGCAGGTTGTGTTGACTCTACACTCCACTCTGTCCTTGTCTTTGTCCAGCTCAGGAGACTTTAATTTTCTACTCCATTGATCTGCAGACATGCTGATACATACCCTAGTAGTATTAAGACATGGAAATCTCTCTTTGGACGCGAACATGGCTAACCCTTGTCACCCTTTTAACCAATAGGTAAAAACAGGGTAAAAACAATCACTGCAGATGCTGGAAACCAGATTCTGGATCGGTGGTGCTGGAAGAGCACAGCAGTTCGGGCAGCATCCAACGAGCAGCGAAATCAACGTTTCAGGCAAAAGTCCTTCATCAGGGCTTTTGCCCGAAACGTCGATTTCGCTGCTCGTTGGATGCTGCCTGAACTGCTGTGCTCTTCCAGCACCACTGATCCAGAACCCTTTTAACTAATGCCTGTCCTGTTGCCAAACTAGTCAAGCAGATGCTAAGTCTGCTTGACTGAGCCAGATCAGCCTTCCGTTGCCCATGTCAAAGTAAAATGCTAACCATTTTGAAACTGTTGTGTTTACACTGCTTTTCTGCAAATCTGACCATTAGTTGACATAAATGCCAACATTGATCTTTGGATTGGTATGGTTTATTCATGGGTGGAAGGACCTAGACAGATGCTCAACAAACATTAATCCAAGAACAGAATTTGGACATATTCTGTGCTACTGAAGGATTGTGATGCAGGCAGATATTGGAAGACTCCCAGTGCCTCAATAATCTATAAGTCAACAGTAAAAAGAGCCTTGCACACAGTTTGCAAAGAATAATTCTTGACACCAGTCTCTACCTTGTTCTATAGCCTTGCATTGGAATTTTGGTGCAGAGAAAATAACAATCCACAACAGCTTCTTGGAATGTCAGCAAAACAATGTGTGGCATCATGTGCTGTTGGTGATCAAACTCAAGGCACACATTGACAGCCTGGAAGGTTGCAATTTATAAAGCTGTTGTTCAAAGGATCCTGCAGGCAAATTATAATAGTTTATGAAGCCCAGGATTTAAATGCATTATATGGGATCAATAATAGCTAAAGCTAACAACTAAACTGCATATTTGTGATGTCAAATGGTATCAGCTATCACATGAGCCGTTATTGAAGAAAGTTCTCATGCAGTCCAGCTCAATTATTCCTCTTTATGTAGTGTAAATAAGAAATCAATGCTTATTGGTTTGCCTCATTATAGTGCTAAAATTCATTTGTCTAATGCTCTCAAAACTTGCTACTGATATTTTTACATTGCAGGTAATTTTGCTATCTGTACAAACTCCTGGTGTACTGCTTCCAAGTATCCAGAGGGAATGTGACAAAAGTGTTTGATCTATTAATGTATAAAGCAAATCCAAAGTAAGGTTGGCAATTGGTGTTGATATCTCTTGTTAAAGTTTGGAAGGAATTGGGAGGTAAATAATTTGAGGACAATGGTGACAAATAATGCGTAATTATTTGTTTGCAGGTCAGGTTTCAGGAAATACAACATTGTGACATGCTCAGAAAAGAATTGCAGCAGTCTTACTACTTCTGACAGAAGGACAGGTATGTTGTTTCAAATCTTTAAACACTGTTAGGATGGTGAGGCTAGTTGCAGTCAAGCAAAAAAAAACATAATTAGGCACGATTGAGAGCACAGATAGCCATGACTTCCTCGAAACACCTGAGCCCTGCTCAGCTTTCAACTCTGTCTGTCTGATTTCTGCTACAAATTTCATGTTGAATAATTTCATTTGCTTTCTGCCCGTGCCCCTCATGCAAACCACATTGCAACCTTCAAACCCTGTTTTTTGACCATGACCATCCAGGAAGGCCCCTGCTGCAGAGAGAGACTACTTAAACTAATTCAACTCTCCCTGCCATTACCAGGAGAACAACTAGTCATTTACAACTTTAGATCTGAAGCATCAGGAGCATCAAAGGAAAGTTGGAAGAACACTGGATTCAGCCTGAAGCCAACTGAGTCACCAAATACATATTGCATGTTTCAATTTATTTTTATGAACATTAATTTAGCCAAAACATTCTCTCCCACCATGTAATCCATATTGTATGATTTGAGATATATGCAAAAGTTAAAATATATTTTATTACTTGGTTTAAATTGATTTTCTTAAATATAAATCAAATTTGATAACTTCAAGAAAACAAATCTGATCCATTCCTAACATCAAGACGTGTAAATATTTAATGGCAAGAAAATAAAATGAAAACACAGGAGCCATAAGATGACCCTTTCACACATGACCATGCCCTTTTTGTAATGTGTTACTGCCTTTCCTTTTGCAATCTTTGCCTATTACAGTACAAAGCTTATTCTGCAAATATTTTTTCAAATAATTAAAAATATAAAACATTGAAAATAAATTCTCGCTTCTTTCAAAAAATGACTTGTCAAATCCTAAATATAGACACAAAATTATTTTTCTAAAATAAGTATTTTCTTTTGAGATGAAGAAGCAACATAGGATTGGTTATGTTGAGGTTTATTATTTTAAATAATTTATAAAGTTCACTTTATTTTGTGATATCCATTAAATATCTGTTAAATATGGAAAAAGCTGAAAGGAATTAATGCTCATTACAATCAGGAGATTACAAAATACACCAATAATATTAATTGCAAAGTTTTTTTTTGCTTATATGAATGCAACAATGTTAATCAAATATGGTCATAATGCCAAAATCACAACCTTAGGGTCAGTAATTACTTTTATTCCCAGAAGGTATAATTCCACAAGAACAAACAGAGGTTTTCATTCAAATGCCACCTTTCTTGATCTCCAGGCAATCAAAAGCACTTCAGTCAATTAATTACTTTTGAAGTAATGCCAGGAAACACGATAGCAAAGTATTCCACAAAAATGTTCTATGATAAATGACCAGGTGATCTATTTTTGTGATGATTGGACGTAACATCTTGCTCTTATTCGAAAAGAGCTATTATATCATTTATACTTCAGAAGACAGATGGAACTTTTGTTTAAAGTTTAATTTGATAAGGGCAGCTCTCTCCCAGGACTGTGTTAGTATCAGATACGCAGAAGTGGAGTCTGAATTCAACACACTCTAACTTAAGCTATTGCTGAATTAAGATCATTTGACTTCAAAGATACTACATGTTGAATTTAAAAAAAACTAGATATCAATTTAGTCCTATTTTACAGCTGTATCCTAACTGATGAAACTATGGTTGATATTGGCTATTAAATAGACTGAACGCTCAGATTACATCCAATTCACATTTCATTCAAAAGCAGTTTTAGAATCATTGAATTGTTATAGACAAAAAGAGGCCATTTGAACTGTCGTATTTGTACAACACTCTGAAGGAGCTGTGCACCTCTCTCTACCTTTTTCCTGTAGCTCTGCATTTTTTTTCCTTTCAGTTAATGATTCAATTCCCTTATTTAATCTGTTCCTACTACATTCTCCATCAGTACATTTTAAATTCATGTGACCATTAATTATTTTACCAATAACATTCAAGCTTTGTCCTCTGGCACTTGATCTTTCTGCAAATAGGAATAATATTTTCTCAGCATTTTCCACTCCCCTTACAATCTGAATACCTCCACCGAATCTCCTCTCAATCATTTCTTCTCCAAGAATATCAGTCCCAGTTTCACTACTCTTTCGAAGAAACAATTGTTCCTCATTTCTGGAACCATTCTCATCAATGTTTGCTGCATATCTCCCAATGCCTTCACATCCTTCCTAAAACATAGTGTCGAGAATTGGATGAAATACTCAAGTTGAAATTGACTAAGTGTTTTATACAGCTCTACAGTAACTTCATTGTTTGTGTACTCTTCATTCCTATTGATAAAGTCCACCTTTTCATGTGCTTTACAAACTATGTTGTCAACTATCCTATCAATTTCAATGATCTATGTGTGTGTATATATAAATATATATCTTATATATGTAAAATAATACACACACCCAGGTTCTCTACATAATCTTTAAAATTGTACCTTCTAATTTACATTCCCTTTTCACATTCTATTCAAAAAAATGCTTCACAGTTCTCAGAGTTAAATATCACTTGTCTACCTACCAGGTTCTGCCCTTTTATACATCTATGTTAGCTTCCTCCCAATGTAAAATATTGCCAAGTTTCTATCATTTGCAAATTTTGAAATTGTACCTCACAGATCAAGGTCGAGGTCATCAAGATACACCAGAAAAAGCTGGGATCCTAACAGCAACCTCTGGGGAACTCCATTATAAACTGTACGCAATCCAAAAATCTATTCAATATTTAACTTTGCTTCTTGTTCCTCAGTCAATTTACATGCTGCTACTGTCCCTTTATTTCATGAGTCCACAACTGTTCATAGGTCTGTTGTGTGGCACCTTATCTACATGACTCCAATAAGTCCATGTACACCAGAATAATAGTGTTGCCCCCACCAAACTTCCCTGTTAGCTTTTAAAAATATTCAAGTAAAAAGTGAGGTCTGCAGATGCTGGAGATCAGAGCTGAAAATGTGTTGCTGGTTAAAGCACAGCAGGTCAGGCAGCATCCAAGGAGCAGGAAATTTGACGTTTCGGGCCAGAGCCCTTCATCAGGAATCTGTCGGGATGGAAGGTGTTGGTAAAGTTGATGAACTGTTCAACCTCCTCGTGGGAGCACGAGGCAGCGCCGATACAGTCATCGATGTAGCGGAGGAAAAGGTGGGGGTTGGTGCCAATGTAGTTGCGGAAGATGGACTGTTCCACATATCCTAAGAAGAGACAGGCATAGCTGGGGCCCATGCGGGTGCGCATGGCAACTCCTTTAGTTTGGAGGAAGTGGGAGGATTGGAAAGAGAAGTTATTCAGGGTGAGGACCAGTTCAGTCATTCGAAGGAGGGTGTCAGTGGAAGGGTACTGGTTGGTGCGGCGGGAAAGGAAGAAGCAGAGGGCTTTGAGTCCTTCGTGATGGGGGATGGAAGTGTACAGGGACTGGATGTCCATCGTGAAGATAAGGCGTTGGGGACTGAGGAAGCGAAAATCATGGAGGAGGTGGAGGGCGTGGGTGGTGTCCCGAACGTAGGTGGGGAGTTCTTGGACTAAAGGGGACAGAACAGTGTCGAGGTATGCGGAGATGAGTTCGGTGGGGCAGGAGCAGGCTGAGACAATAGGTTGGCCGGGGCAGTCAGGTTTGTGGATTTTGGGCAGGAGGTAGAAATGGGCGGTGCGGGGTTGTGGGACTATGAGGTTGAAGGCGGTGGATGGGAGATCCCCTGAGGTGATGAGGTTATGGATGGTCTGGGAGATGATGGTTTGGTGGTGGGAGGTGGGGTCATGGTCAAGGGGGCAATAGGAGGAGGCGTCCGCGAGCTGGCGTTTGGCCTCAGCAGTATAAAGGTCGGTGCGCCAAACTACTACCGCGCCTCCCTTGTCTGCCGGTTTGATGGTGAGGTTGGGGTTGGAAGGGAGTGGAGGGCTGCACGTTCTGAGGGTGAGAGGTTGGAGTGGGTGAGAGGGGTGGACAGTTTGAGTTGGTTAATGTCGCGGCGGCAGTTGGCTATAAATAGATCGAGGGCAGGTAAGAGGCCAGCACGGGGTGTCCAGGTGGATGGGGTGTGTTGGAGGCGGGAGAAGGGGTCGTCAGAGGGTGGGCGGGAGTCTTGGTTGTAAAAGTAGGCACGGAGGTAAAGGCGGCAGAAGAATTGTTCAATATCTCGCTGCGTGTTGAACTCATTAATCCGAGGGCATAGGGGAATGAAGGTGAGGCCTCTGCTAAGGACTGATCTTTCATCCTCAGAGAGGGGGAGATCTGGAGGGATGGTGAAGATCCGGCAAGGCTGGGAGCTAGGACCTGGTGTGAGACTGGAGCTGGGAGTGGGGGCGGGGACAGAGATCGACGTAGGGGCGGGGTTAGACATGGTGACGAAGCTCGGTGTGGGGGCGGGGTTAAGCGTGGGGGTGGGGTCATGCGTGGTGACTGAAGCGTGGGGGCGGGGTTACGCGTGGTGACGGGGTTACGCGTGGTGATGAAGGTCGGCGTGAGGGTGGGGTTACGCGTGGTGACAAAAGTCGGCGTGAGTGCGGAGACACCTGAGGCGTTGTGGTCGTGCAGGTTAGTGATGTCAGTGGGGGCGGAAGTGGCTGCGGCGACGGCAACCGAAGTGGCAGAAATAGTTGTGGTGATGAAAGAACCGTTGTCATTCCCGGTAGCCGCGGGGGTCGCGAGTCCATCGGCGATCTTCCTGGCGATCTTGGAAGCGGTTGTCTGTGCGGCGATCGCGGAAGCTGCGAGGTCGGTGGGGGCGGAAGTGACGTCACGGTCGTCGTCGGCCATTGGTGCCGCGGGCACTGTAGCGGCCGCGTGTGTAATGGCGTCCGACATATTGTAGAGGCCGATGGAAGATTCTGGAACAGTTGAGGAACCACGATTGTGGGGGTAAGTACATGAAAGTTTTCGGTACTTACTGTCTGATGAAGGGCTCTGGCCCGAAACGTCGAATTTCCTGTTCCTTGGATGCTGCCTGACCTGCTGTGCTTTAATCAGCAACACATTTTCAGCTTAAAAATATTCAAGCAATTTAGTTGAACATGACTTTTGCTTAACAGGTCCATGGAAGTGGCTTTCCTTAAATCCTAAGCATTTCCTCACATTTTCAAAAGAAATAGGTGACAATCATTCTCGATTCATTTCTCAGGGTAATAACTGTATGTAATGAAAACTACATTTCTTCAACACTGGGCTAATATTAGACTAATATGCTATAAAGTTGAGTATACTTCTAACTTCACATGATTTGAAGTTTTTATTTTGTGAGTCGTCTTGTATTTGTTTTTATTCACTTGAGGGATGTGAGTTGAGTTAGTTTGGTATGCTTTATTGACTGTAGCTTTAGAAATGGATGCATAAAAATCATGTAACTATTATTGGCCTTCCTTTGGGACTTCAAACTTTCTTCTATCCTTAAACAATGCATCAATGCTATCGCCATTTTCTTTTACACAGAAGGACTTTTCTAAAGGCTTCAATTGGGTTAGAGGCAATGACCAACTCACTTAACTCCCTGACGATTTCTTTTTGGAAAAATCACATATGATGACACATCTTATGACAAACCAGTTAATAGACTCTTGCTATTGCTGTCTGTGTGACATGAGATTGTCCATCTTGAAATTTATTCTTACCTTTAACTGGTCTGTGACAACTTTCCAGGTCTTTTCTAGATTTTTATCATCTATGTTAAAATTAGGTATATTAATCAAATCCCTTATTGCCAATGGCAAGCAAAATTTTATAATTCTTTTGATCTCTCTCGATCTGTGAAATAGAACTGTATTCATTGTTTGAACAGTTTTTATTCAGCAAGAATATCATTGGATGTCTAATCCAAAGCAAGGCTTCTGCTATTCATCATTAAAAACTTTGCACTACTTCACCCAAAGTTGTGTGTCCCTGACTTCTAGTTAGTGTAGATTAAAGTTGCTGTTTCAGTGAGCCTTGGTCCCATCAAGACTGCTGCTATCCTGGCCATGATGCCTTCAAAAGCATACCTTAAAAATTGCAGGTGTATAAGAAGCAGGTTTCTGTCTCTGGTGATATTCAGGATCGAGGAATTAGGAAGTCATGTTGAGGTTGTACAGAACATTGGCGAGGCCTCTTTTGGAATATTGTGTCCAGTTCTGGTTTCCCAGTTATAAGAAGAATATTATTAAGCTGGAGGGGGTTTAGAAGAGATTGACCAGGATGCTGCTGGGTATGGAAGATTTGAGCTATAAAGAAAGGCTGGACAGGTACTGACATTTTTCTCTGGAGCATAGGAAGTTGACAGGCAACCTGACAGAAATTTGTAAAATAATGAGAGGAATAGATAAAGTTAATTTTGGTTGTCTTTTCCTTAGGATGGGGATTTTCAAAACTGGGGGGCACATTGTTAAGGTGAGAGGAGAGAGATTTAAAAAAGATGTGAGGGGCAAATGTTTTACACAGAAGGTGGTTGACGTGTGGAACGAACTTCCTGAGGAAGTGATGGATGTCGGTACAATTACAATGTTCAAAACTCATTTGGATAGGTACATGAATGGGAAAGGTTTAGCAAGATATGGACCAGGAGTAGGCAGCTGGGATTATGTTCCGTATGGACTAGTTTGACCAAAGGGTCTGTTTCTGTGCTGTATGACTCTATGTCTCTAAAAGGAGTCATGACACCACACATGCTTTATTTAAATTTTCCTGCCAGTTTCGATAAAGGAAATAACAGAATGAACCAACAAGTGCACCTTCATAATTCCTTAAAAGTGGAGTCACAGGTAGAACAATAGCGAATAAGGAATTTGGTATGCTTGCCTTGATTGGTCAGTGCATTGTGTATAGAAGTTGAGACATTATGTTGCGACTGCACAGGACATTGGTTAGATCATTTTTGGAATACTGCATTCAGTTCTGGTACACCTGCTATAGCAAAGTTGTTGTGAAACTTGAAAGGGTTCAGAAAAGCTTTACAAGGATGTTGCCAGAGTGAGAGGGTTTGGGCTGTCGGGAGAGGCTGAATAGGCTGGGGTTGTTTTCCATGAACAGTCAGGGGCTGAGGGGTGATCTTATAGAAATTTATTAAATCATGAAAGGTATGGATACAGTGAACAGCCAAGGTGTTTTTCCAGGTTAGGGAAGTCCAGAAGTTGAGCGCAGAGGTTGAAGGTGAGAGGGGAATGATTTAAATGAGATGTTAGGAGCAACTTTTTCATTCACAGGGTGGTGCATGTATGGAATGTACTGTCAGAGGGAGTAGTGGAGACTGGTACAATTACAATATTTCAAAGGCATTTGGATAAGTATGTGAACAGGAAGGGTTGAGAGGAATATAGGACAAGTGCTGCCAAATGGGACTAAATTAATTTTGGACATCTGGTTGGTATGGACGAGTTGGAATGAAGGGTTTGTTTCCAAGCTTTATATCTCTAGGAGTCTGTCTGAATACAGGTAGGTTTACTTGATGTAGAAAACTGTGTGTTTTTATAAGTTGTTTTTTTCTTGCAGAAGAACTTTGGAGTTGTGCTTTCAGGACAATTTTAAACAACACAATTTAAATTGGAATAGCAGCTTCTCATATTTTTGGTTAAGAGAGAATAGAAGCATGTGGAATACTCGGTGTAGCTATAAAAGGCCATTGCTTTCAGTTTTGCTTGTACTTGTAACTGCTACCTTATTATTCTTAAGTAAGGCACTCTTGGAATTATTTTTATCACAAAAGTACTTATATGCTACTAAATAATATTAATTCTGTCCTTTCAATATCCTATGTATGTATTTATGTCTGTTCTCAAATAAATTAATATTGCTATAGGATGAGAAACTGTCCTTTTGTCTGAATTCTGTTGTCTAAAACTATGTCTGGTTCATCTTCAATTAGTTTTTCAAATATTTATCAGCAAAATATTGTGTCTGAGCTTGTCTTGAAAAGATTTTTTTAACCTGATGCAACAATGATTTTATTTTATTTGTCACTTATATTTTGTTACAAAATAGCGAAAACTGTTGTATGGTATCGCCTATAACTTGAGAAATTTTGCATGGATATTGTGATATTGCCAAATCCAACTGTCACTTATGTACAAGCATTGTATTCCTCAATCACCTAAATGTTTAGGCTAATATTAAGCTAATACATTACAACAGAGGAGCATGCTTCCAGTAGCATACTTTAAGTAATTTGTGGAAAAGTTGTACATGATATCTTTATATCCTCACGTTACAGGTTATAATGCAATAAAGATATTGTGAGCATGGTTCTTAAAGCTAAACAAGAGACACAATACAACACAAATGACCTGACCTGAAGTTGTTACTGTGATTATTGACAAACTCAGGCAACTCACATGGAATATACAAGAACTAGTTGAATTGGGATCATCAATTTAATCAAAAGGCACTGAAACTTAGTGCAGTGACAAGAAATGCACACTTGTTGTTTTACTCACAGTTGCATCATTAATTCATATACTGACAGGTCAAAAGGTGCTTACAACTACCCAGCTTAGTGTGGAACAATAGCACAAGGACCAGAATCTGCAAAGAAACTGAAAGAACTGCAGATGCTAGAAATTAGAAATAAGAAATTGCTGGAAAAGCTCAGCAGGTCTGGCAGCATCTGTGCAAAGAAGTCAGAGTCAAAGTTTCAGGTCTAGTGACCATTCCCCAGAACTGATGGCAGCTAGTAAAACATTCGTTTTTAATACAGAATCATAGAATCCCCACAGCATGGAATCAGGCCATTCAGCCCATCAAATCCACACTGACTCTCCGAACAGCATCCCACTTTAATTCACCCCTCCTAGCCTATTCACATAACCCTGCATTTTCCAAAGCTATCCCACCTAGCCTGCACCAGGTTATACTGTGTGATTTTTAACTTTGTACACGCCAGTCTAACACTGGCATTTCCAAATCATGCACATCCTTAGACACTTTGAGCAATTTAACATTGCCAATCCACCAAATCTTTGGACTGTGGGAGGAAATTCGGAGCACCTGGATAAAACCCATGCAGATGTGGGAAAAATGTGCAAACTCTACACAATCACCTGAGGGTGGAATTGAATCCAGATGCTTGGTGCTGTGAAACAGCAGTGCTCACCAGTGAGTTACTGTGCCACCCCCATATAGGGTGGGTGGGGGGGCGGGGAGGAGGGGTAAGGAGCAAATGATAAAGGCCAGAGAAAGAAAAGGACAGTCAGACAGACAAAAGAATGGATAACGATCAGGCTGAGAGGATGAATGGGGACTGTCAATGGCTAACTTTAACAGGTATTCACCCTATTAGCCTGAAAGGAAACTGATTAGCATAAGCAGCCTTTAAGTGATAATAGATATAAGAAAAGGATACATAACTGCAAGGACATTACGCAAGTTCTTTTCATCCTTCTCAACTCAATCTCAGAAGCCATCACTGGTTTATAGAAGAGACCATGTATTGAGAAATCAAGTTTGTCTACAAATTTTGCCATTCCCAAAGAAACAGGGCAACAGCTAAATTGTTGGGACTCAGTTTTCTCTCTCACAACTCAAAGCCTTTAAAAAAAACTTGTTAACTGCCTTAATCTTCTTGTCTGTATAGAAACCCTCTCTTACATTTTAAGCTTATAAACTCCTTTTTGTGTGTGTTTTATGCTATTTTTCTTGGGCTTAATAGGTAAATATCAGCTACTCTTTTGCTTTCAAGTAAACCTTAGAATGGGCTCTCCATTGTTAATTTGGTTAACTAAGTTTAATTGTGGAATGTTGAAATAGCTACATGCAAAAAAACCCAAAAATATCTGTTGCAACTGACTGAGAAGGGTTTAAAAAAAGGGGACCTGGTCTTCCCTTCTCCCCAGTCTTAGGATCTTTCTGTTGTGCACTTACTGTTACTATTAAATGCAGATCTAGGTCAATAGAATAACTTATTATCCAAATAATTATTAACTCCATTATTAATAACATCTTACAGTGTAATAAGATCAGCAATTTTTGACATATGTCTTCTGCTGAGTCTGTCAATATTGATTGGAAATAATCCCTTAGAAAAGCCTAAAACACATTGGAATAAGAAATTACACTGAAGGTCTTGTTATATACAGAGTCAAAAAGTATGGTGCTGGAAAAGCACAACCGATCAGACAGCATCCAAGGAACAGGAGAGTTGACGTTTCGAGGAAAAGCTCTTCACCAGTTTCATCATGTCCCCTCCCCCCACGTCATCCTAGATGCACCACTTGGCACCACCCTCTTGAACTGTCCTACTTGTCCATCTTCTTTCCTACCTATCCACTTCACTCTCCACTCTGACCTATCACCATCACCCCCCACCTTCAGCTACCTACTGCATTCCAAGCTACCTTTCCCTCAGCCCCACTCTCTCCCACTTACCTCTCAGCCC
The DNA here is from genome assembly GCF_020745735.1 of Hemiscyllium ocellatum. NCBI lineage: Eukaryota > Metazoa > Chordata > Chondrichthyes > Orectolobiformes > Hemiscylliidae > Hemiscyllium > Hemiscyllium ocellatum. The sequence goes on along the minus strand of NC_083407.1, from coordinate 43,642,331 downwards.
CTTTGCCACCATCCCCCAGCACCCCAACATTCATGAGGAAGAGCTTACGGTCTCCTGCTCTTTGGATGCTGCCTGACCGGCTGTGCTTTTCCAGCACTGCACCTTTTCACTTTGAGCTCCAGCACCTGCAGTCCTCACCTTTTCCTAGTCTTGTGACATATTATCTTATGATTTTATCCATAGGCATCCCCAGAACGTTTTGACTTGTTTGGAAGTCATTAAATTAATGAAAGACTGAAGATGAATACAGGTTTTGGATGAACAGGATTTATTTTAATTTGCTTGAACGTAATTTTGCTTGACTTTAGAACGTGGTTACATCTTTGGCAGAAAAGGTACAGTAATCCTGGCAAGATAATATCAACAATACATTTGCCAATTTTATCCTCCAGTGTTGAAGATAAGTGACAGGGAGAAAGTGAGGATTGCAGATGCTGGAGATCACAGCTGAAAATGTGTTGCTGGAAAAGAATAGCAGGTCAGGCAGCATCCAAGGAGCAGGAGAATCGACATTTCGGGCATGAGCTCTTCTTCAGGAATGAGGAAAGTGTGCCAAGCAGGCTAAGATAAAAGGTAGGGAAGAGGGACTTGGGGGAGGGGCATTGGAAATGTGGAGGTTAAGGTGAGGGGGTTAAGGTGGTGGTGATAGGCCGGAGTGGGGGGTGGGGGCGGAGAGGTCAGGAAGAAGATTGCAGGTTAGGAAGGTGTGCTGAGTTCGAGGGTAGGGACTGAGACAAGATGGGGGGACGGGAAATGAGGAAACTGAAGAAATCTGAGTTCATCCCTTGTGGTTGGAGGGTTCCTAGGCGGATGATGAGGTGCTCTTCCTCCAGCTGCCGTGTTGCTATGGTCTGGCGATGGAGGAGTCCAAGGACCTGAATGTCCTTGGTGGAGTGGGAGGTGGAGTTGAAGTGTTGAGCCACGGGGTGGTTGGGTTGGTTGGTCCAGGTGTCTCAGAGGTGTTCTCTGAAACATTCCGCAAGTAGGCAGCCTGTCTCCCTTGTCGGTTCTGAAGGCAGGTGCTGAGGAAGGAGGTGTGGCTGTGCTAGCGAGTCTGTTTGAGAACGTGGCTGAAGAGCTTCTGGGCAGAGGAGATGACCTGGGGTGTGCAGTGAGAGAGGGACTCACTGAAATCCTTGTAGAGGGAGGAAGAGAGCTTGTTCAAGGAAGGCATCCTTGCAAGAGGATTCGCAGTAGGTTAAAATCAACTAGGAGAAAGTGAGGACTGCAGATGCTGGAGATCAGAGCTTAAAAGCGCAGCAGGTCAGGCAGCATCCAAGGAGCAGGAGAATCGACGTTTTGGGCATGAGCCCTTCTTCAGGAATGAGGAGAGTGTGCCAAGCAGGCTAAGATAAAAAGTAGTGAGGAGGGACTTGGGGAGGGGCGTTGGAAATGCGATAGGTGGAAGGAGGTTAAGGTGAGGGTGATAAGGAGATTTGTCGGTTCCATAGGCAAGTGCTGAGGAAGGAGATTTGTCGGTTCCATAGGCAAGTGCTGAGGAAGGAGATTTGTCGGTTCCGTGAGTGACAGACAATTATTCAATTGGAAAACACCTCTACAGGCCAGCAGGTTCTTTAATGATGGGAAGGGGGCAATTCTAATTTTTCGAGGGAATCATTCAGCCAATTATTTTTCGCCTTCTTAACCGAGGTTAATGGGTCAAATGTAAGGCTCTGACTACTGTACTAGCTAAGGTTAGTTAATCAGCATAGGAATAGAATTGGAACCTGGAACTTTTCAGTGCCTGTCTTACTTAATTAATACTAGGAGCATATTAATTACCAGAACTGCATTTCCACACACTTCTTTCATGCTATGAAATAGTCAGCAATCCTTTTGAGGAGAAATATATATATATATATATATATATATATATATATATATAACTGCAAAATCTTGACCAATCCACGAACCGTGACTGGATTTTGCAGCTATATACATTTGGGAGAATATAATTTTTAGAGAGAGATTTTCACTTTTCTAGATTACTCTCACCTGTTAGAAAGGCACAATTAGATTTATACCCCATTATGTAAAATATTTCCTTTCATTTTATTCAAAGCCCTAATCATACAATAGAGTTCAGAGACTGTCACTATGCAGAAGCCTGTATCTACAATGAAACAGACAGCTCCTTCATGATGCTAATCTTTCTGAAACCTGCTTCTGCAAATGTTTGAGTATCATCAAATCAATCTTAGAAATCATGAGGTTATTGTGGATTTTAGACATGGTATAAAGAGTGCCTCTTAGGAAAAGGTATATGTTATCTCCATTATATATACTTCAAAATAAAATCCACTGAAACATCAACTTTTAAAAATATACAGTTTATAATTGAAAATAAGTTCCACCAGCAGAATTGAGAGGCTATTGTGTCAATCATTTTCTGTAGCTCGAGATTAGTCAAATCTCACTAGGATGCAAGAGTATGCAAGGATGCATAGCTAGAGCAGAATTACTTCAGAGAGACTCAAAAATAGGTGACATAAAAAATAAATGAGAATTATCAAACAGTGCACTATTCATGTACTACTGACGTTTTAAGCAATTTAGCTTGTGGCTTTTTAAAGGGGGTATAGAGTTCATCAATGATTTTTTTTCCTTTCTCTCGTAATTTTTGAAAACAGATATTTTTATCATCATTATATAGAATTCTGAGTGCAAAGTTACAAGTAGGACAGGTAAATATAGATTACTTACAGTGTGGAAACAGGCCCTTCGGCTCAACATGTCCACACCGACCTGCCGAAGCGCAACCCACCCAGACCCATTCCCTAACACTACGGGCAATTTAGCATGGCCAATTCACCTGACCTGCACATGTTTTGGAATGTGGGAGGGGACCGGAACATCCGGAGGAAACCCACGCAGACACTGAGAGAATGTGCAAACTCCACACAGTCAGTCGCCTGAGGCAGGAATTGAACCCGGGTCTCTGCCGCTGTGAGGCAGCAGTGCTAACCACTGTGCCACCGTGCAACCCACTGCCACCATGCCGCCCAGTCAGGGTTGACAGGAGATTTTGGATCTGCTTGGGTTAGGCCAGGTTAGGGATGTCGATATCCATGAGTTAGGGAGGTGGGAATGCAGAAAATTTGGATCCAGTGAAGTGTTTGTGGTGTTGTGGCCAGTGTACTGAAGGGAAATGGGGTCAGCACTTGGGGCTTCACAACCAATGGAGAGAGTTGGGTCCTGAGAGGAAGTCAGGGGGATGCAGTCAGGTCTAGTGGTCCAGTAGCAGGGATGAAACTCCAGGGGATGGAGGCATGTCAGGTGCTAGCAGAGACAGATGTATCAGACTATGATATGGATGTTGGCTCTGGGAGCAGGGGAAGGTATATTGATATGTCATTCCACCCAACTGCTGCTTGGCAGTGTACATATTCTGCCTAATGTGATGACAGGTGTACTACACACACACACACACACACACACACACACTTTTTATATATATATATATATATATAGATATATATAGATATATATATATATATATGTGATATATATTATATAGTTGTTCCTACAGATTTTGGGAAAGTCACCTGGGAAATTGAAGATTCCAACAGGCCTACAGATGAAACTTTCTGAAAGCATTCATTTAAATTGGGAAATTGTAGGGGTTCCCACTGCAGTTAAATAAATGGTAGAGGTTAGACTACTAAAAAAAATCTAACTTCTGACTATCAAACTGACCCCATTGTCACACTCCCCCAGCTACATTACCTCAACATCCCCTAAAATTGAGAACAGGACCTGATAACTCTCTCTACTTCCTGTGACACCCAACATTGTACCTCTGCTGCTGGATCTGACAACCCCTGTCCTGAGATCCAACATCTTCCACTACCTCCATCTGGGATCAGACATTCCCGTTTACTCCCGGATCTGATAACCTCCATCTGATATATGGCTTGGATCCAATACCCTATCACAGATCTGCAGCCTTCCTCAGCCCCATCTCATTGCTGAATCTGACACGCCACTCTTCTGCTGTATGCCAACATGCCTCCTAACATCCAGGAGTTGATCTCTGTTACCCTACCACCAGGCCTGACAGCTTGCCTCCACTCAGGACCCAACACCTTCCTGCCACCTCAGTTGGATATGAAGTTCTAGATTCTGATCTCAATTCCTTGCTACTGGATCTGACCTTCCTGAGGCACTGACAATACCCGAATCCCCCAGGCAGATCCAAACCTCCTGGTGTCCCCTCCCCATGTCCTTGGGATCCAACATCCTTATTTGCCTGACCCAGACAGACCTGATGTCTCCCATCAACCTGACTACACTCCATTACTCACCTTGCCTCCTTGTTACTTTGCACATTGTTGCCTTACCCACCTGGTACCCAACAGTCCCAGAACCATAGTGCATTTCACACTTCCCCTTTCACAGGAGCTGGCAAAGTAACTGGTTGAGATACAGATCCTTTAGATCACAACTAACAGCAAATGCCTGTCATGAAAAGGGGGCAGATTAATCTGGATCAGTTCTGTGAAAATATTTTTAAAACAAAAGACTGAAAGGGCATTGTGACTCCAGTGCATGAAAGTATGTGTCTACATGGGAGAATCCATGTAGTGATAATGGGTACGTTATTTATATTAGTGAGTTTGTAGGAGACTAGACAACCATTAGTTTGGGGGGTTTGACTTGAGAACAGGAGAGTCAAAGTCTCAGTTTTGGGGAACCAGGAGGTCACAACATAAAAGAGAAAAGTTGCTCTGAGCAGGAGAATCAACTTCTAGCTCACGGGTATCAGTTACCATAGTCAAAGTGTTTAGCTTTGCAGAGTATACAGCCCAGGAGAGTTGGATCAAGGTAATTTTTGTAGCAGAATAGAAATACCTCCATTGCCAATCACTCACTACTGAGCATGATTGCCCAGCTAGGAAATTCCATGTCTCTGCTCCTGGGTTCAGAAGGCCTTTGTATGGCCAATGTTTCTAGAGTCACACCTCCGATTTCAGATTTGGCAGGTGTATCTGAGAAGTGGAATTGGTCCGTAGCCATAAAATTGCTAGCAATCCTTTTTGATTCCTCTTGTCAATGGGTATTCTCAAATAATTGTGTCTCCTTCAAGTCAGTTTATTCTGAAGAAGGGTCTTCTATGAACTGACATCTATGTTGCATTTCTTGAGGGAAGGTTTCAGGGAGTCTTTGAAACACTTCTTTTGCCCTCCTCTCATTTGAGTGCCTTCCTTAACTTGGGTGAAGATGATTTACTTTGGTACTCAGACATCAGGCATCCTAAACATGTGGTTGACCCAATGGAATTGGTTTTGGATGATTATGACCTTGATGCTGGTGTTATTTGCTGCTTCAGGATGCTGTTGTTAGTATTCTATCCTTCCAGCTGATGTGGAGGATCCATCTCAAAGAGTGTTGATGGTACTCCTCAAGGGTCATGAGGTTTTATCTATGTTTAGTCCAAATTTCAGAGCCATCTAGATGAGTTGAAAGGATGACTACCTCATGCACATGGATAAGAATGGAAAGAGTTGTGGATGCTGGAAATCAGAAACAAAAACAAAAAGCTCAGCAGGTCTGGCAGCATTTGTGGAGAGAAATCAGAGTTAATGTTTCAGGTCCAGCGACCCATGCTCAGAACTCAGTTACTTTCCATCTTCTATGACCAAACTCGTTCTGTACCAAATTACTAGCGGATCACATGTGATTTCACCGTTTGTATCAGCCTGCAAAATAGGACCACTATACAATACTTTTCACCATATTTTTTAACAAAATACACATAACAGCAAATAATAAGATCAATCAAATAAATCAAATCAAATCCACCATTCTGCCCTCATTAATCATCTTTGTCACTTCCTCAAAACATTAAACCAAGTTTGTGAGACACCATCTCCTTGACACAAAGCCATGCTGCTTGTCACTCATTCAGTCCATATTTTTAAAAATTTGAAGAACTCTTATCCCTAAGAATCTTTTCCAATAATTTTCCTACCACTGACATAAGGCTCGCTACCCTGTAATTTTACAGATCATCCCTGTTGTCCTTCTTAAACAAAAGTAAATCATTGACTAACTCCAGTCCTTTGGGATCTCTTCTGTGACTGAACGGGATACAAAGATACAAGACCCAAATAACTTCCTTCTTCACCTCCTTCAGTCTACTTGGATAGATCCCATCAGGTCCTGCAGACTTATCTAACTTAATGGAATTCTTTGAACTCCTTTTCAAAACACCTAACACTTCTTCCTTTTTTTTATACTGCCATATCAGCTTTCCAGAAGGATTTCCTCAGAGAGAGAGAGAAGGATTAGTTAGGATTCAGGCAATGATCTTCCTAGTGATGAAGAGGAGGGATTCCTCAGTCCACTTTTTCTCCTTTATTGAAGACGATGGTGATAGCAACATCCTTGAGATCAGCAGGGATTTCTTCTTTGTCCTCGATTTTCAAGATCAGTTGATGGAAATGAGTGGGTAGTTCTTCTCCTCTAAATTTAAAAATCTGTCTACTCAGCTGCATTTCCTTCATGTGTCTAATGGAAGATTCTGCCACACTAAGTGGAAGTCCAAGATTATTTTTGATGGAACTTTGGGGGATTTTCTCAAAGACTGCCTCATCGACAATCGTATCACAGTTTATTAAGTAATTAAAGTGTTCTTTCCATCAGAGGTTAATATTTTTCATCTCTCACAAGGATTCAATCCTTATTTCACACCAGTTTGAGTCCAAAGGTGTTGGATCCATACATTGCCTGGTGGCATTGAAGAAACCCAAGGTGCTGTGCTTCTCAGCAAGAAATAGCTGTTCTTTAGCTTTCTGAGTCCACCATTGGTTGCAGGTTTCCCTCATTTTTTTTTGTAACCTTTGCCTTTGCTGACTGATTAGATCTCCTCTTTGACGTGTTGGTGATATTTTGCCAGGCACGGAGAGTTTTCTTCTTCTTGCTGATGAGGTCTTCAATGAAATGGTTATTCTTGATGTTTCCTGGTTTCTTCACAGCTGTTTTCAGCTCTTTCCAGATTTCCTTCACATCAATAAAGTGAACTCTGAAAATTTTGATGAAGCTATTGTTGGAAGTTCATTAGTTTGGTTTATCTCTTGAAGCTGCTCAATATTGAGCTTTTTAAAAAATTGTTTCTTCACCTTCAGCTGCTTCTGGTTGAATTTGATGGACATTGAGGAGCGGATGAGTTGGTTTAATAATGAGGTTATTGCTTTAATAATGAGGACATTCTTCAGGGATCGAATAATCACAGTCAATCATGTGTCAGTCCTTTGATTGTGGATGCCTCCAAGAATTTCTGAACTTGTCTTTTTGGTGGAACAGTTGTGTGAGTGATGATAGGCTGGTGTTTTGCACATTTAGTGAGCAGGAGAATCATGTTGGTCTTGCAAATCCTTACTCCATCCTTTCAGATGGTTCCTTTCTAGAATTTGGAGTCCTTTCCAAACCTGGTGTTGAAGTCTCCAAGGAAAATAATTAATCTTCCCTTGGGATTTTAGTGAGTAGTGTTCAGACAACAGAGTAGAAACCTACTTGGACTCATTTGTGCTATCATGTGTTGGACCATAGGCACTCATGACTGCTGCCTTCTGGCTCATGGACAGTCATGAAGTGAATGTGGATGGCAACAGGAAAGCCAATTGATGAGCTTGTTCTTGATTGCAAATCCAATTCCAAGCATCCTGGGTTGATAAGTTGAAGATAAAGATGTAACCATCACCCTTTTTTCTGTAAGCCACCCTTTGCCTGCCCTGTAAGTCTCCTGCATAGCAGAAATTAAGATGTTGAAGTGCCCATGTTTAAGGGTGACATGGGCAGTTATTCATTCTGGATTATGATTTTGCTCACTATCCATGAGGGTTCCTATATTTCGGGTTCTGAGATTGAGTTTCACTTAGGTTTACAGACTGTAGGTAGATGAATCTGCTGAATGTGTTTTCCAGACAGGTTGGTGATGGAACAGATTGCTTTTTTTTTAGGATATATTTTCTCGCCCCTGGCCCATGTAGAGTGAGTAGAGTGGATTCTGAAGATCAGTCATGAAGGAGGCTCAGTCATGAAGAAAGCTGCCAATACAATTGCCTGTTCCTATTTCAAGAACAAAACGATTGAGTCAAACTCAACTACCTATGTGAAGATTCAAAGCTCGTGACTTCAGATCTCATAATTCTATCCCCATCAACAATTGCCAATTGTGGCAGGTTTTGTGATATGTGTGTTGAATTCATCGAGGTAGGTGCTTTGTGTGGAAATGTTGTTGCACAGAAAAAGATAATAAATTCCCAAATGGCAGCTTTAGGCATGCAGTGTGTGCTGTTAAAACATAAACCTACATTACTTATACCTTTGATACATTGTCAATGTCTAAGTACTGCTGTCTATAAATGACCTATGGGCCCAGAGACTTGCTTAAGTAGTTAGGTACTTCAAAAACAGCTGAGCAGCTGGCTGTTAATTGAGAGATGTAATTTCATCAGATTCATTTCCGATGCATTATTTATCTCACAATCCATCCATATTTCTATTTTTCTATTAATATACTATTTCATTATTCCTTTTGCTAACTCAAATCTTCCAGTTTGAAGTCTATTAATAGAGTAATAATTTCCATTTCTCACACCATTTGTGCTCATTTTATTCATGCAATTTCCATGAAAGATACTTTGGAGCTGTCAAATGATTAAATGCAATTTGCAAGAAAAAGATGATCTTGAGTACTACGTGACCTTACCAAGAATTACCTCTTGGGATTAATGGGGCTTCTAAACGGTGCCCAGCAGTCACATGCTATTCCTATTATCATGCTTAGACACAAATGTAGAGCTCAGAAACATATAGAAAGCTAAATGGTAAAGCTGCAGCTTTTGCTTAGGAAGATCGGCATTAGATATTCCAATCTATCCTGTTCATTACTTATTTTCTGTACTGCCTTATATAGATATAGAAGGTGGAAGGGTTATGCACTTCCTGGCAAAAGTATCCAGTTTACAGCTGCTTATTCAATCCACTATGGATACATCAAAAATAAAATCTACTAACTTGAAATCATATGGCAATAAAAGTGTAAACGTTTGTACTATCCCAAAGTTTAAAATCATTGGTCAAACATTCCAAAGTTTATCGTTCTTTCTTTGTAAAGAGCAACATTTATGGCAATGACAAACAGTTTGTTGCATCCTGACACTTCCAATGATTCTGTTCGTAAAACTATTATTGAACCTGATCAGATTAAAACAGAAATACTCGCTTAGTATTTGATGACTTTTGTGCTAGAGACTTCTAGACAGGGGCTACCTGTTATGAGCCAGTCCAGGGTTTCTCAAATCCAGCAGCAGAGAAAATCAACATATAGTTTCCATGTTTGCTTTACAGTGCTGAGTGCTATATTCTAGAGCTTAAATGTCCAGCAGCTCTTTGAAAGCTACTGCGAAGGAATAACTAAGTAAAATTAGGAGGTAGGGTGAAATGGAGGTAAGAGGTTATAGTGTGCCAGGTGAATGAAATGAATAGGACACCTAGGTTCCAGTTAACTGGATAGGTCCTTAGGGTAACTTGAAGGAGGGGTGGCAATCAGATTCAACAGGAGTGAGTATTTATTAGAGTGGTGCTGGAAAAGCACAGCAGGTGAGGCAGTATCCGAGCAGGAAAATTGATGTTTCGGGCAAAAGCCCTTCATCAGGAATGATGCTTTTGTCTGAAAGGTCGATTTTCCTGCTCCTCGGATGCTGCCTGACCTGCTGTGCTTTTCCAGCACCATTTTAATCTTGACTTTAATTTTCAGCATCTGCAGTACCTACTTCCACCTAGGAGTGAGTACTTGTCAGGTCTGGAAAAGGTGGATGAGTGTTGAGTCAGTTTAGGCTGGGGTCGGTGGTTGTCAGGTTAGTCTGGGTGGGGATAATTGTGTCAGGTCTGAAGGTAACATGATGGGACTGAGATATCAAGGCTGGCTTGGACTGTCAGGGCAGGAATGAGTGGTCAACTTGTGTTGTGCCGATTGTTGGTTTGGAGGTGAGACATCAGGTTGGAAGTGAAGTGACTGGTCAGGTCGGAGTTGGGCATTGTTTGGATGTGGGGTGCAGATTAGGGTTTGGGTGTCAGGTAACGGATAGGTCTCAGGTTGAGATTGGGTCTCATGTTGGAGTGGGGTGAAAGTTGGGGAGGGGATGTTGTGCTGCATCTGGTAGGGGTGGGCTGATGAGTCAGGTTGAAGCTGGGCTTGGGAGTTGGCAGTTGGGTTAGGGGTGCAGTTTCAGGTCAGTCAGTTCACTGGGAGTCCAGGTCCAGCAGGTGCGGTCTCAGATCTGACGTGTATTAGGAACTGCAGAGGGAATGGTCTTAGATCATCAGTGGTGTGTTGCGGGCTTAGGTTAATAGATTGCAAAGAGTTAGAGATGGTTTTTAACCCTGTAACTTTTCCAGAGTAACTATAAGCTTAAGCTGATCTGGAACCCTCTAAGATTCCTACTATCAAGCTGTTTTAGATGGTTCTAAACACAGGATTATGGCCCATTCAAATTTTGTATCAACTGGGCAATATCACCAGATTCAACTACTTTGTGATTTCTATCTCATCAAGATGTGCAAGTCCAGTCCACACAACTGAAGTTATTATCTGGCCATCAGAATATCTGGGCAATTATGTTCTTGATAATATAAATATAAGCTTAAGAAGTCAAATAGCTGATCTATTTCTTTTCTGGTATCATACTATATTAAAATATTCAAAACTTTGCAGTGGAGGACAATTCCATAATACGACACTGCATGTAGTTACATGATTGACCTTTTTCCCTTGCTCTAGGCTCTTGTCAATCACAGAGCCATAAACAATGACCGCACAGCAGCAACCAAAGTAAACATGCAGTACTGAAAATGTTTATCTCTGAGGAATGCTGAATTTTGTAAGTAAACTCTGTTTCTAATGCCTGTGGGATGTGTATGTTTGGAGGTTATCCATAGCCTAGAAATTACGGTTGGTGGGTTATTCATGAGAATTTGATCATGGTTGTGGGGTGATTGTGCTACTGCATGAGTAACTCTAAGGATGCCAACTCTGGTTAAATGTACTCTTGAAGATGTCATTATACAAAACATTCCCAAGCTCACCAGCCAATAGATCTATCATCATGATGCAATGCCTTCCACGTGATGCCAACATTGAAAGCAAAAAGACTATTACCAACTGGATGATGCTTGATTGCCAGTCAAACAGCATTATCAGAAAGAAAAGTATTGAACATGGTTAAAAAAAAGAAAATATTTTCAAAGAAAGTGACAAATTATGCACAAACCCTTTTAACGTCTCTGATCTTGTACCCAAATTGCACACATCAATGTGATGGAGATTGATCTTCAATTGTTGGAGCATCTAATGCTGGTGGGTTTACAAGCTGAGTAATCTGCATTAATTATCCAAGGAATTCAAATTCCAATCTCATGATAGCAACTTGAGAATATGAATTTAGTTCAAAAGAAAACTGCAAGTAAAAATTGTTAAGAACGAAATAAGAAAATTTCAAAACTCCTCAAATGGTTTATGACAATCACAGAACTCTTATACCACAGAAGGAGGCCAGTCAGTGCAAAGTGTATGTGCTCTGCTGGTTGTCATGATTTGGAGATGCCAGTGTTGGACTAGGATGTAATGCCATGTAATGGACTGGGATGTAATGCTCTGCTGGAGCATTGCACCTGGTCCCCTTTCCCAGTTTATCAGTGGGATCCAGCAGTTTTGTTCATTTTGGATGATAATCTAATTCTCTTTCGAAAGCCACAAATGAATATTCCTTCGTGAATGTATTTCAGATCCTAACCACCAATTGAACTAAATGTTTTTCTTCACCTTCATATTGTCATTGCTTCTTTCTTCTAATCCCATTTGGTAATGCCTTCTGATTCCCTGACCTTCCACCAAAGGGAAGACTTTCTCTCTGTTTATACCATTGAGACATGTCAGGATTTTGAAACTTTCTATCAAAGCTTCTCTCAACCTACTTTTCTGCAAGCGAAACATCCCGACTTTTCTACCCTGTCTAAAAAAACTGAAATACCTAATTTCTAGAAGCAGTTTAGGAAATTTATTTCACCATCTCCATCACCTTCACATGCTTCTTAAAGTTTTCATTGCAGAAAACAATACAATTTTCCAGTATTTTCCAGAGACTGAACCAATGCTTTATCACGGTTTATCATAAATTCACTGCTTGTGTTTGCTATGTCCAGTTTTGAAGGCCACAGATCCTATAGGGTTAAAATGCACTCTCAACCTGCCTTGCAACCTTCAAACATTAGTGAATGCATACTCCAAAATCCCTTCCTCTTGCAACCACATCAGATTTATACCATTTATTTCATACTGTATCTTGTTTTTCAGCATGCCAAAATGCATCACTTCATACACCTCTGCTCTTTCACTGTTCTTATCAGATACAGGCCTGATACAGTCCTACACTGAAGTGCTTCCAGGTAATTTTAACTTTCGGAAATAATATAAAATTGACTATATTAAATTAGCTGCCCATTGAGTATCTGAAGATTGAGCATTGAGATTCCTGAAGAAGGGCTTATGTCTGAAACGTCGAATCTCCTGATTCTTGGATGCTGCCTGACCTGCTGCGCTTTTCCAGCAACACATTTTCAGCATTGAGCATCTGCCCTAATTTCAATTTAAATTTCCCATGTTAACTATTAACTGCCCTCTGAAGTGGCCAGGCAAACCATTCAATCACAATAAAGGAGCTTCACAAATAAGATTTGCAACAGTTCAAGAAAAAGACCCATTACTAACCTTATCAAGTCATTACTATACCACTGAATTAAGATGTTCACTACCACCTTTTCAGGGTAACTTGGGCTGGGCAACAAATAGCAGTGTTCACGTTACAGGAATGAATAAAAACAAAATGCTTGTGCAGTCCTACTAGGAGGAGGACAAATATTTGAAGTAACATTAGGGATGAAAAAATCAGAAAATTGCTGTTGAATGAGTGTTGAGTGAATAAGAAAAATCAGTCCTGCAGAAATAGGCTGCAAGGTCGACTGAAAAACTCCTGATGTTTGACTAGAAACCCAGTTTTTCTCTCCAGAGATGCTCCCAGAACTGAGTATTCAGCACTTTCTGCTTTTATTTTAAATTTCAAGCATTTGCAATATTTTGCTTTTAAAGAAGGACATATAACAGTAGAATGAGAATTTCCAGAGAAATTGAAATGCAGAGTTCTTGTCTATTGTTTATGTATCTTGTCTACATTGAGATTAAAAAAAATACCTTCAATCTATATAGTGCACAGCATTGAGAACAGTTGCTTAAATGGTAACTTTGGATATAGGTAATCATCTTTTGAGATCAAGGAAAGCCAACAGGTTCTTTCGAATTGTACTGCTCTCTTGTGTTGCTGTTGTTGCTTTGTGATGAAAGTGATGAAGTCACTGGCCTGTTGAATAATACATCTGTGAGCTCTTTGATAACACTGTGGACAGAAAACTGACTGACGGCAGAGGTCCCCGGTGGAAGTCTGCAAAGAGCCTGATGCATAGAAATTAAGTATTACTTTGACCTTGGATATGAGCAGTATATATGGTAGCTCCAAGATATGGATGATCTTCAAAGCAGTGTATAATCAAACAGGGCAGAAATAGAAATGAGTGCCCTACCTGACACCACCCTCTTTCTGCCAGGCAATTTAGATTAAAATTGGGAGGAGAGATTATATGAGATTTAATGGCCAGCACCACATATTATGGAATTCATTTTCTTTATTCATTTTTACTAGTTTTTCAAAGTGCAGCAACTTAATTATACTTATTACTTCAAAGCAGGAATATTAATACAATGTCATGAGACTTGTATTTCATGAAAAACATTTCCATTTTATTTATTTTAGCATTTTCAAATTGCGAAAATACGTGAGAAATATAGAGTTAGACTGAACCTAAATATAATTCTTCTGCAAATATTATAAAAAGAGAAAATGTGTCATTTGATATGAATATCTAAACACATTCATAGCATGTTCCAATAACATAGGTCATAAAAATCTGAACAAATTGAAATATTTATTGGCAATGGCCAATGCATGAAAGTTGCAGTATTCTGAGATTATTAATATTCTACAGTTTGTGTGAAATACAGAATTGGACATACTCAAGAGTTTATCATGCACAGAACATTTTACTGGAAATTATTTTAAGAATGCTGTATTTACACAAAAAAAATCAGAATACAAATTAAAATTTATACTTCCAAAACTTCCTGTTTGAATCTAATTTTCCAAACCTTCCTTTTGATTTTCCGACCGTTTTTCTGTCATTTTGTTTTTAATGTGGATTTTGCCAAATTTGAGTTATTACAATTGTATCTCTTTGTTTCAGAATTTTTCCTTTATTTTATCCTCATTCCCTTCTTGTTAACGATTTCACGTTGGTCTTGATCCTTGATGTCTGCACTGATTATGTATCCTCACACACTTTTTGTTTCTATTGTTGTGATCAGGTTAGGGAACATGGAATGGTTCCCCTAGTTTCAAAGTCCTTGTTTGACTACTGTAGGATTGTTTTTTTGAAAAGGACAATACTTGACAATTCAGTGAGTCTTTAACTCATTATACCGTGTAGTCATCAATTAAACAATCAAATATCTTAGTTTTTCTTTAAAATATAACCTTGATTTTTTATTTAAAATTTTAATTTTAAATAATTTTAAAAGATCTCCAAATTTCACAGACATACATGCAGAGTCATACTAATACAAATGCAATACAGAGCAGGGAGAACAGATTAAAAAAGAATAGGGTTTAGTAAAATTGAAAGGTATATAATTTTGGCCTTAACATGGACAAAAGAGCTGAACCCTGGAGGTGAGGTGAGGGAAACAACAATTGACATGAAGACCACATTTAAGTGAATAAAAGAACAATACTACAGGTGCTAGAAATCTGAAATAAGCACAGAATGCTATGGAATTGGAATGTCTGACAGGATGTGTGGACAAAAAAAAAATAACAGATTGCATCTGGTAGGACTCTTCTTCAAAACTGAAAGGTGTTGGAAAATAGTTTTTTTTAATACTTTTGACAGAGGCTGTGGGTAAGAGTGCAGATAGTGTAGAAGCTCAGTTCAAAAGACAAAGGATTATTAACAGTGGAGAAAAAAGATATTAAAAGGATATATGAAAGGGAGAGAATTGATTGTTGTTACGAAATGCAAGGTTACATTCTCACCCCGCCCACTTCATCCACAGCCATGTCATGTTTATGTCTTGTTTACCTTGTGCTCAATAGCCTTTTTGACACCCCTCGCCATTGAATCCCAACATCTTTGAACTGAACTGAACAGCCACATAAATACTGCAGCAAGTACCTCACCTTCTGTCTTCTCAGCGTGAGGAAGTAATATATTTGCATTTTTAAGAAGGCATTTCATTAGGCTACTGAACAAGAAAAGTGACTATATATGGGGATGGTATATTAGCCTGGACAGAGGATTGGGTAAATACCAGAAGACGGAGTTGGGACAGAGGAGCATTTTCAGTATGGCAATCAATAACTAGTGGAGTGCCATAGAGATGAGTGCTGGGGCCATAATTATTTACAATGCATGTTGATGAATTGGATGAGGGAAGTAAATGTACTATAGTCAAGTTTGTGAATGACCCCAAAAGGAAGGAAAGCCTTCAGATGAGTATGACCCTTAGATCCTACAGATGATTACAGACAGGTTATGTGAATGGGCAAAAACTTGTCAGATGGAATATTGTTCAGAAAAATGTGAGGCTATGCACCTGGTTAGGAAGAACAGAGCAGCAAAATACTACAGCACAGAAGGAAGGATTCGGGACTCCTGTGCATTCAATCACAAAATGCTAGTGTACAAATAAGCAGATAATAGGCAAGGCAAACAAAATGTGACTTTTATTTCAAAGGGAATGAAGTAAAAGATAAATGGAGGTCTTGCTGGAACTATACAAGGTGGTAATCAGATCACAACTGGTACTGGCACGAGTGACAGTCCAGATAGGGTACACTAATTTGATCGTAGGAATGAAGGGATTCTGTTGAGCAGGTTGTGCCTGTACTCATTAGAGTTTAGAAGAGTGAAACGTGACCTTATTAAAACATACAAGATCCTTGAGGGACTTGAAAAGATAGATGCAAAATGATTGTTACCCCTTTTGTGTTACCTAAGACAAGAGGGTACAATCTCAGAATAAAGGGTTGCCCCTTTTAGGCAGAGATGAGAAGGAATTTCTTTTTTTTTACACACACATATGTGTTTGTGTGTATTCACTCATGGATCACATGGCATCAACTAAGGCACCGGAAAAGACAATAGCAGAAATAGTGTTGTTGATCCTGTACAGTCTTCCTCACTAACATTTGAGGCTAGCCTCAAAATTGAGAGAGCTGTCTTACAGGAAGCTGAAAATGTGTTGCTGGAAAAGCGCAGCAGGTCAGGCAGCATCCAAAGAACAGGAAATTCGACGTTTCGGGCATAAGCCCTTCATCAGGAATGAGGTGTCTCACAGACTAGTCATGCAGTCATACCTGACAGGTAATATCCTAGTCACCACTATCACCAGTTGTGGATATTTCCTGTCCCACCAGCAGGATCAATGTCTAGTAATAATACCACTAGACCATTGCCATGCTTCAACAGTAGTGAATCTTTGAAATTTTTCACTATAGAGGGCTTTCGAGGCTGGGTCATTGAGATAAACAGATTTTTAATCAATGAAGAAATTAAAGGTTTTGACAGAAGGGTAAGTGATGAGGAAAGAGAGGCTGAGCATTATCAGATCAGCCACAATCTCATTAAATGGCAGAGCAGACACAATGGGCTAAATGGCCTATTTCTGCTCCTACATCTTAGGGTCCTGTCCAGCATCCTGAAGGCATAAGTCTGGAGTGTATAGAAGACTCCTCACTTGTCTAAATGGGTTCTGCTCCAACAACACTCAAGAAACTTGACACCATTCAGGATGCAGCAACTCGCTTGGTTGGCATTCCAATCACTCCCTTTAACTCCGAGGCGCAGTAGTAGCGGTATTGACCGTCTGGAAATTACAGTACAGCAAATCATTGAGCAACCTGCAACACCTTCCAATCAGTGATATCTACTGCCTAGAGAGACAAGGACAACAGATGTATTGGAATACTAAAGGAGGTGATGCTTGTACATACTCCTGCAGTACTACTGCTTTAAGTGTGGCTTTTCTGACAAGTTGTCCACATCTAAATGAAGCAGTAATGTAGAAGGTACAGTGATGCAAACATGCAGCCACCTTTAGCAATAATATGAAGTCACAAGATAAGACATATGATTTAGATTAGATTACCTACATTGTGGAAACAGGCCCTTCGGCCCAATCAGTCCACACTGAGCCTCCGATGAGAAACCTACCCAAACCCATTTCCCTCTGACTAATACACCTAACACTATGGGCAATTTACCATGGCCAATTCACCTGATCTGCACATCCTTGGACTGTGGGAGGAAACCGGAGCATCCAGAGGAAACCCACACAGACACGGGGAGAAAATGCAAACTCCACACAGACAGTTTCTAGAGGCTGGGATATATTTTAATATATAAAGCACAGTTTGATTTTTTTTGTGAATTTCTTCTCTTCCTTGATTGTTCCACATAGTTAGAGTCAGACCTTTTCCTGTGTCCCTTGTTTAGCTATAAAGATTATGTGTCTGCCCCTGTGTATGATGGGTTAAAACTGAAGGTAGACGTATTGGCTAAAGACCTGGACCTGGGAGAGAGTGAGGGAGGATGAAAGAAAAGTTTAGAGTAAAGGGCTCAGGCAGGATCATCCTGGGATCCAGAAAATGAATCAGAGCCAGAAATGACATTAGGCAGTAAATCGAGGTCACGTGAGAATGAAAAGCTGGATAGAAATGGATTGGGCACTAATCTAGAAATTGATGCCAGAAATTGGGACAAATCTGAGTACCAGGCTTGGAATAGAACAGTTTCTCTTGGACACTTAAACAAAGATGAGCTCAGAGTATGAAAGGATGCATAAAGTGGCTCTGGGAGCCTTAGCAAATGACACAAATGAAATTTCTCAGGCTGGTGGTCACTGTGGAAATATGGTGACCATAGAACAGAAAAATATCTTGGCAAAACCTTGTGAAAATGATGAGGTTTTCACCTGCTGGTTAAAGCGGTGGTAAGACCTCTGCCTCTTTTTGAGAATGCATGCTGCAAGTGTGCTCGTCAGATGTGTAACACACCAGCATTTAGCCCAACTGTGAGTACTAAGATTTCTGTGGAGGAAGTCCCATCTGCTGGGAGATGGCATCTAATCAAAGGCCAACAGTTCTGTATGCAGCAGTATACTTGCGAGACAGTAATTACTGCCAATACTGCACCCACCGGAGGGCTTAGCTCCAGAAAGGACTCAGGCTACAGGTACAAGATAGCATGAGGGGATGAGGGAGACACAACAGATGAGGGAAGGGATCTGCAGCAAGGCTGGAATTTCCCTTTCCATTGCAAGGTACCAAGCACCCTTTCCTACCTCTTTGGTAACCACAGTCAAACACAGGTATATTTATTTGTCATGCTTCCCACATAGATTGCCCCTTCCCTGCTGTTGGATCAATATCAGCAGTGGTGGGTGAGCAGTTTCAGTGGGCACTAATATACTTCTCACCACAGGTGGAATTGGGTGGATATGGGAATGCAGTAAGTTCTCCAACTGACATCCTTCAACCTTGCCCTCAACTCACCATGGCAGCATGCATGAAGTTGTACCATTTGTTCCTGACCTGATTCCACTGTCTGTTGCTGAAGGGCATTACCAATTATCTAAAAATGAACCTGCATTCTCCTCAGCCGCAGACAAAGTGGTGATAAGGACTGTACGGATAAGGACAAAGGACTGTACGGATAACTGACAAGATAACATCTAGTGTTTTAATTCAGAAGGATACAGAAACATTACTAATACTGTTAAACTAATTATAGTCAATAGTTAGTAAAAACAATGACTGTAGATGCTGGAAACCAGATTCTGGATTAGTGGTGCTGGAAGAGCACAGCAGTTCAGGCAGCATCCAAGGAGCAGCGAAATTGACGTTTCGGGCAAAAGCCCTTCAACAGGAATAAAGCTTTATTCCTGATGAAGGGCTTTTGCCCGAAACGTCGATTTCACTGCTCTTTGGATGCTGCCTGAACTGCTGTGCTCTTCCAGCACCACTAATCCAGAATATAGTCAATAGTTGCTAATGTAATCCAACTTTTACCATGATCAATACCTCAATCCAGCATCTAACTTTAAAAAGATGTTGTTTGCCTTCAACAGTTGCTTCAAGATCTGATTCTACAATTGGATGGTCTCAGTGATAAGCAACTGGGCATGCAAATCAGGAAGTTCTGAAATCTAAATTGATCCCCAGCTCATTATTGTTCAGTAAGCCACATTCCTCGCCGGTAGTGAAAAAAAGTCACTGAATTAGGCTGACAGTTTCAAAATTTGCATATCCAGCAGAATAGGTGTGAGAGGCCTATTATGTGTCCTTCACCTGTGCCTTTCTTGCCCATCAGTGAAAAGGACATATCAAGTTCTAGAATGGAGATTTCCCACTGAAATGTTGCATTGGAAACTTCCTCAGTCTGGATATCAGTTTCTGTTGCAGAGCAAAAATTTCTCCGATATGTCTTCTAGCTGCAATAACAATATTTTACGAAGTATTTACAGCACAGAAGCAAGTCACTCAGCCCAACAGTTTCATGTCGATTATGAATTGTCTTTCTATGAAGTATGCCATTTAAATTTTTTTTGTCAATGTTTTGAATAGTATTTTTATACCATTTTTTTCCTTTTAACATTTTTAGAATTGTAATGTCATACCCCCTTTCTAAAATTCCCTGCTGCCATTTCTTGCCAAATACTTATCTGCTACTGACTACCCGAGTTTGATCCATAGATATAAATTTAGAACCACCTCTGGGCAAATGTACGCCAGTGATTCTTCAACGAATGGCCTATTCAGTGAGTTGACACAGCCTTTGGGATTCAGGTGAATATTAACATACACATTATAATGCCACTTGAATCTTACTCTAAATGTCAGGATTGTATGTGTATTTGACACCGGTCGGTGTGCTGCAATCTCATGGTGATACTCAAGTTCACTGTGTAACATGGGGAGAAAGCAAGCCAGTTAATCCACAAGTCCTGGCTAATACTCTGGGAGGTAGGTTTAAATGGCAGCTGGTGGTATTTAAATTTAGCTACTCTCAGCAATAGGGAACCTGAAATTATCATCGATTGACATAATAACCCATATTTAGTAATCAAAATCAGCTATCCCTATTTGTTCTGGCCTCATGTGATTCTGGATTCATAACAATGTGGTTAACTCTGAACTCCTCTCTGAAATTGTCTAGTAAGCCTTCAGTTCAAAGGCAATTCAGCACAGTCACCAAAAATCTGCAGGAATTGTTTTCTCTGCAAAAAGGATCAGAGTGGCAGACATGGCAATTTCACCTGCTCACCAGGCCATTGCAAACATATAAATGATGGAGTTAACTCCTTCAGCAAAGTCCACCTTGAAGCTTTTCTTTCCAATGGGATTTCTGTTTGTTCACAATCATTGCTTTCTATTTTCCTCCTAGTGTTTGGTAAGATGTTTGCCTAAACACACTTTTACAGCTACGTCTCATTACCTGTGACTGTCTTTAGCTTCACTTTGCAGCATGTGAATTTGGGCTATAGTTCCAAGCTTCATGTTTTGAATCCACCCAGGAATACAGGTATTCCTGTGACATATATTATTCCTTGGACAGCTGTTCTCGCTGAATCTGAGATTCAGACTCAGTGCCATGCACCCTCACTATCTCTCTTTCACAGCAGCCTCATGCTTACCCAAAGCTGTCCTGGTCACTAGTTTCATTTCATTCTTCAATTCATTTGACACCTTAACAACAATGCTTTTTCTTTCCCTTTCAGATGTTAGGGAGCATAAGTTCCAAAAACCTATCAGGACCCAACATTCATCTGGATACATAAGAACATAAAAACTAGGAGCAGGAGTAGGCCATCTAGCCATTTGAGCCTGCCCTGTTATTCCGTAAGATCATGGCTGATCTTTTTCTGGCCTCAGCTCCACTTATCCACCCTCCAATCATAACCCTTAATTTCTTTACAGTTCAAAAAAAGTATCTATCTTAGCTTTAAAAACATTCAATGAGGAAGCCTCAATTACTTCACTGGGCATGGAATTCCATAGATTCATAACTTTCTGGGTGAAGAAGTTCCTTCTCAATTCAGTCCTAAATCGGCTCCCCCTAATTTTGAGGCATGCCCTCTTGCCCTAGATTCACCCGCCAGCGGAAACATCCTCTTTACTTCTATCATAGTTTTATATGTTTCTATAAGAACCCTGTTCATTCTTCTAAATTCCAATGACTATAATCCCAGTCTATTTAGTTTCTCCTCATAAGCCAACCCCTCAACTCCAGAATCAACCTCATGTACCTCCTCTGTATCCCCTCTAGTGCCAGTTCATTCTTTCTCAAGTAAGGAGACCAAATCTACGCCAAGTGTGGCCTTACCAGCACCCTATATAGTTGCAACATAACTCCCTGCTTTTAAACTCAATCCCTTTAGCAACGAAGGACAGAATTCCATTTGCCTTTTTAATTACCTGTTGCACTTGCACATGAACCTTCTGTACACAAGGTAATTAAAAAGGCAAATGGAATTCTGCCCTTCATTGTGAATGGGATTGAGTTTAAAAGCAAGGAGGTTACATTGCAGCTGTATTAGGTGCTGGTGAGGCCACACCTGGAGTACTGTGTGCAGTTTGGTCTCCTTGCTTGAGAAAGGATGTACTGGCACTAGAGGTGGTACAGAGGAGGCTCACTAAAGTTGATTCCAGAGTAGTGGACGTTGGCTTATGAGGAGAGACTAAGTAGACTGGGATTATATTCATTGGAATTTGGAGGGCTTGTACAAGGACATCCAGGTGTCTCTGCACAGCAGCATGCTGCAAACTCTTACCATTCAAATATTGGTCATTTTTACAGTTATTCCTACAAAAATGGATGACTTCACTTTTATTAACATGGTATTCCATCTGCCAGACCTTTGCCCACTCACCTAAAGTATCTATGTCCCTCTGCAAACTTTCACAGTTCTCTGCACACTTTGCTCTACCACTTATCTTAGTGTCATCTGCAAACTTTGACACACTGTAGGTGGTCCCCAACTCCAAATCATCTGTGTAAATTGTAAATAATTACAGTCCAAAAATGATCCCTGAGGCACACCACTAGTCACCAATCACCAACCAGAAAAGCAGTCATTTATTTTCACTCTTTGCTTCCTGTCAGTTAATCAATCCTCTATCCATGCTAATACAGAGGAACCTCGACTATCGAATATTGATTATCCGAATTTCGGATTATCTAAAGATGATTTCAAGGTCCCGCAAAAATGTTACAAAGAGGTAAGTGTATTCAATTTATCTTTACTGAAGAAGATGTGAAAACTCTGGCAAAAATAAAGAAATACAAGCAGCTCAAACATCAGCGTTAGCATGTTTTAGGTAAGGATTGTTACACAGCCCTATGCAAAAGTAAGTGTGTTACAGTATTCCTGTCACTTTACCAGGCCATTTATGAAAAAAATGGCTGAGAATGTAAAATATATGTAAGGCGGTGCTTCTGTTTCTCTATTGCGAGACTGAATTTCTGGAAACTGACAAATGCTCCTGTGATTGCAGAAGCTGGTCGGGAACTTGTTTAATACTGTGTTCATTCACTCCTTGCCAAATGCTAACTACTGCTGCGTTTTTAAAACATTTTTTCGTGTTATCATTCTTTATTTTGTTCATCATGTGAAATCTGTTTCCTTTTGCGCTCAATACAGTAAAAATATAGATTTAACAAATTCTCCGGTTCAGGACAATATTAGATCTGCATGGCTTTCTTTGTTCAAGGTTAAAATCAATTATCCGAATAATCAATTATCTTAACGAATTAGTGCTGGCCCACTTCATTCAGAGTATCGAAGTTCCTCTGTACATTATCTGTAACACCATGCATCTTTATCTTATGCAGCAGCTTTTTATGCAGCACTTTGTCAAATTCCTTTTGGAAATCTAGATATACCGCATCTACTGGACCCCCATTGTCCACCGTACTCATATTGTCTTCATAGAATTCCAGTAGATTAGTTAAGCATGACCTGCCTTTCATGAACTCATGCTGTGTCTGCCCAATGGGACAATTTTTATTGAGATTTTTTTTATTTCTTCCTTGATAATAGATTCAAGCATTTTCCACACCCAGAAGTTAAGCTAACCTGTCTATAATTCCCCATCTTTTGTCTACCGCCCTTTACTAAAGAGTGACACCACATTTGCTGTATTCTAATCTGCTGGAACTGCCCCAGAGTCCAGCGAATTTTGAAATATTTCCTCAAGTGGATTTGCTATATCTCCTACCTTCTCTTCTAGTACCCAAGGATGCATTCCATCAGGGCTGGGAGATTTATCTGCTTTTAGCTCCATTAGTTTACCCAAAACTATCTCATTTGTGAGAATAGTTGTTTCCAGGACCTCACCTACCTTTGCCTCCTTGTCAATTTTGGCATGTTGTTAATGTCCTCCACTGTGAAGACCGATACAAAATACCTGTTCAATGTCTCAGCCATTTCCTTATAGCCCATTACTAAATCCCCCTTCTCATCCTCTAAAGGACCAATGTATACCTTAGCCACTCTTTCTCATTTTATATATTTATAGAAACTTCTGCTATCTGTCTTTGTATTCTGAGCTCATTTACTCTCATAATCTATCTTACTTTTCTTTAAAGGTCAACAGAAAGCTACAATCTTCTGGTTTTTCACTGGTCTTTGTCACTTTGTATGCCTTCTCATTTAATTTGATAGCCTCTCTTGTTTCGTTAGATATCCATGGCAGAATACCCCTTTAACTGCAATTGTTCCTTTTCACTGGTATACACTTTTGCAGAACACTTTGAAAAATTGCTTTGAATGTCATCCACTGAACATCAACTATACCACCATAAAGTCTTTGCTTCCAGTTTACGTTAGCCAAGTCTTCCCTCATCCTATAATAGTCTCCTTTGTTTCAGGCAGAACCCTGGTATTGGATATTATCTTTTTCACTTTCCATCTGTATTCTAAATTCAACCATACTATGATTGCTCCTTCAAGAGAATCCCTAACAATGGGATCATTAATTATTCCTGTCTCGTTACACAGGATCAGATCTAGGAAAGCTTGTTCCCTCATCAGTTTCATTACGTACTGTTCAAGAAAACTATTGTGGATACATTCAATGAAGTCATCCTCAAAGCTACCCTGACCGATGGGTTTGACCAATCAATATGCAGTTTAAAGTCTCCTATGATAATTGCCGTACCATTTTTACAGGCGTTAGTTATTTATTTGCTTATTGCCCGCCCAATGTGACATTACTGTTTGGTGGCCCTATATACTATGCTTATCAGTGACATTTTTTCCTCCCCTCTGCTTCCTTCTAACTCCATTTCTTCTTCTAATCCCATCTCTTCTCTATACCCTCTGATCATCTGCTCTCTGATGCTGTTTGATCTGTACAGAGAAAATGACTCATGTTCTTTTGCATTCCCAAGTCAATGAATTTTGAATATGACACTGAACTTTTCTTCCATCGCCTTTGCCTCCGAGACCAGTTCTTTGGAGAAGAGACCTGTCTTTGCTTCAGGATCCTTTCACCCATTTCTAATACTTTCCATCTCCCTGGAGTCCTCATTACGGCCCCTTACTTGCTCTTGATCTCTTCAATGAGAACTGTTGGTGAGACATTGGCTGCAATTTCTTCTCTGCTGCCTTCACCTACTCTAACCTGTCTCCTTCTGAACTTGCTGCACTCCATTCTTTCAAGTTTAACTCTGACTTTGTTATTAAACATGCCCCTCATCTGCCCCTGGATCCTGACTCCACCACTGAACATCAAGCTGTTGTTTCCAAGATGGTCACTAACCTTATCTCTTCCCCAATTCTTCCCTCTCCAGTTCCTCAATCATTGTCACCCAAACCAAGACAGCCTGTTTCTACCTCCTTCCCAAACTTCACAAAGAGGATTGCCCTGGCAAACCCATCAGTTTAGCCTGTTCCTGAAAATAACTATTTTTCCCTCCCTCAAATCTACTTTTTTCTCCCCTTATCTAGGCTCTTCCCATTGTGATTCTTGTGATGCTTTACATTAGTTCCATAATTTTCAGTGATCTGGCCCCAGCTGCCTTCTCTTAAACATTAATGTGCAATTCCTCAACATATCCAATCCCCATCAGGATGCTTTGGCGACTATTTCGTACTTGCTGTTTTATATTGGTTCCAAAATTTCTGTTTCTTTCCACAGATGCTGCTCGACCTGCTGAGCTTCTCCAGCATTTACTTTTTTTTTAGTGCAAATGATAAAAGCTATCCTTTGAATCAACATAGGAAATAACCTTAGAGATTTATCAATCTTCATTTGTCTATAATCTGGAATGGAGAAAGTGAGGATGCAAATGCTGGAGATCAGAGTGTGGTTCTGGAAAAGCACAGCTGGTCAGGCAACATCTGAGGAGCAGGAACATCATAAGCTCCTGATGAAGAGCCTATGCTCGAAACATCGACTCTCTTGCTCCGCAGTTGCTAACTGACCTGCTGTACTCTTCCAGCACCTCATTCTTCAACTATAATCTGGAATGGCCCATTGAAGTCTGTACTTGCGTAGAGGACTAAGAGTTCAGCAGATGTGAAGTATACATTAGAAACTGGTCACAAGTCGTCATTAATTATTATTTTAATTAATTGTTTTAGTCCTCAGCTCAGTTCTCAGAGGCGTTTGATTAATGAGCTGTGCATCCTCTCAGCTTCATGTAGATACTTGAATATCAGCTGTTTTTAATATGCTTTTTTAAGGCATAGTCTTTGAGAGCTAAATCTGAAATCTTACTGCAATGCTGAGTGGCTCAACTCTGCAGTGTTAATTTATCCTTCAGGTTATAGACTGATAATATGAAGTATAGTGAAAATTGATATAGCTCTGTAACCACTTTAAGCAGTTCTGATTATAATTCCAAGCCTGAACAATGGTACATCCTGTCCAGATTATGCTGCTCATATGAACTTAATTTCCATTTTACGTAGACAAATAAAATAATTATAACTTAACTATTTGTAAATATAAACCTTAAAAAAAATCAAAATATAATTTCAGTGCAAAGTCAAATTTGTGACCAACTGATGTTGTAATTGTTGATTAAAATATTCTCTGTTTGCAACACCTTACATGGATTACCAATCTGCTTTATAGAAGTACAAAAGGTTCAGTAGTTCCCTTGTTATAAAAAAAGGCAATTTGTTATTAGCAATTTTAAAAATAGTCTCCGAGTATGACAATTCTATCGGGTGCTCCTCCATAATATAGGAAGCGACACACCAATGGATTTATCTGTGCTCTAGGATAGAGGATCTTGTGTATTTATTTAGTCTATTGCTGGTCATCGCACCATTTGGCTCAGCCTCAAGTTCTAGAAAAGCCTCCCTGTTCTTCTAGGAGAAAGTGAGGACTGCAGATGCTGGCGATCAGAGCTGAAAATGTGTTGCTGGAAAAGCGCAGCAGGTCAGGCAGCATCCTGAAGAAGGGCTCATGCCTGAAACATTGATTCTCCTGCTCTTTGGATGCTGCCTGACCTGCTGCGCTTTTCCAGCAACACATTTTCAGCTCCCTGTTCTTCTCCAAGATACACCGTCAAACCTAACTGCTGACCATGCTGACCTAATATCCTGTCATGTGGCTTTGCCCCACACTTTGTTTTACAATGCTCCCCTTAATGCTTTGCTGAAGGTACTATGTAAATGTAAATAATTATCTCAGTTTTAGCTGGATGGTTGGTTTGTATTGTAGAGTGACCTCTTCTTAACTTCTCCCCTCATCTGAGGCATGATGACCCTTAGGTGAAACTTCCACCAATTGTCCCTCTCTCTCTAATGAGAGAGCAGCCCTACAATCTGATAAGACTATAGTGACTTTACCTTAACAATATATAAAAATATAAGTTGTTGTTGTATTTATAGGTCCTGCTAAAAAAGTGACCAACTATGTTGTCAATTAAAATGGTTCAGTGAGGGAAGAGAATGACGATGAAAGGACAGAAACAGAATTTCATTCATGATAGATGTGAGAAACATTTAAGTTTGTAAAGGAGCTCTAAATAGAATAGCTGACTTTATTGGAGAGGAAATAATAAACAGAATGGTCCACTGAAAGATTGAAGAAAGTGAAGTCAATAGGAAGTCAAGGATCAATCAGGTAAAAACTACAAGGAACAATCAGTAAAGACATCAGAGAACAATGTTTTCAGAATTTATACTTTGAAATGCAGCTGTTAGGGCTTGGCAGCAATATGAATAACAATAGACACAGAGAGGATCCTTGAATAACGTAAAACAGATGGGTGATAATTATGGAGTACCACGTAATTCATAGAGAAGACTGAGATTGAGTTGAACTGTCAGAACAATCTTAGCATAAAAGCTGCCACATATGGAAAGTCATTCAGTGTCATTCTAAAAGATGTGAAAAATTTAAAGGAGCTTCTAAACAGTATAGTTTGAAACGTTTCCAACACATTTTTTTAATTTCTGTGAGAGAGATGTTGATTATTAAGCTTCTATTGAGAAGACCCAAGATTATTATGGAAGCAAAATCAAACTAAGGTCACTGAAAGCTTAAGACATTTCTATTTAGACTTCAATTACTGTATTAATGTAACAAGTCTCAAGAAACGACAGAAGATTAAACATCAGATTAGAGAATGATGTGAACCAGAACAGGAGGTAAGTCTTGATGTGGAGGCATTATTGCACCTTCAGGCTGACTTTCTGCTGACAGGTTTCTGTTATGTACTATATGATACGTACACCTTATTTACACTCCAGCGTCATCAAAGTTCTGGACATCACAAAAACATTTTATCTGACCATGTAGCATAATTCTAAAAGGTTATCTGTAGATTTGTTGCTTTTTCCTTAATTTCCAAAAATCATAGAATTACAAAATATTACAAAATTTAATAAAAAAAAATTCTGCTCATTATGCCTGTGGCAAATCCTCAAAACCACTCTTTACCTTATCCCATTGGCCTGCAATATTTTGCTTTTCAATCATCAATCTTTCAGGCAGTGCACTCAAATTATGACAATTCACTGCATCAAAGTAATACTTTTAATCTCTCACCTGATTATTTTGCCAATGATTTAAAACTATGTCCTCAGGTTATTAATCTCCTGCTGGCGGAAGCACTGTATTGAATATTCTCTGCCCCTTGACAATGTGGACATTGTCGAGTTTATTGGAGCAGATATGACGAGATTGGAAAAAGTGAAATTCATGTCATTAAGAAATATAAGTCAGATTCAACCACAAAGTTTTCACAGCCAGATGAGCATCTTGCTAGTGAACGGTGAGAGGCATTTGAATACACTAGCATCTCATAGAGTCATAGAGATGCATTCCAACTCATCCATGCCGACCAGACATTCAAAATTTATCTAGTCCCATTTTCCAACATTTTGCTCAGATCCCTCCAAACCCTTCCTATTCATGTATATCTAGGTGTCTTTTAAATGTTGTAGTTGTACCAGCCTTCACCACTTCCTCTGACAGTTTTTTCCATACATGCACCATCCTCTGAGTGAAAAAGCTGCCCCTGAGGTTCCTTTTATACCTTTCCCCTCTCACCTTAAACCTATGCCCCTCGAGTTTTGAATTCCTCTACCCTGGACTATCCTACACCTTGATTCACCCTATCCATGCCCCTCATGATTTTATAAACTTCGATGAGATCACCCCTCAGCCTCCGATGCTCAAGGGAAACTGCCCCAGCCTATTCACCTTCTCCCCATAGCTCAAATCCTACAGTCCTGGCAATATCCTTGTAAATCTTTTCTGAACTCTCTCAAGTTTAACAAAATTCTTTCTATAGCAAAGAGATCAGAACTGCAAGCAGTATTCCAAAAGTTGCCTAACCAATGTCCTGTACAGCTGCTACGTGACCTACTGACTCCGATACTCAATGCCAATATTACCTAACCGTGCCTTATTGATAAGCAGCTTCTCATTTTCCCATGCAGCAGACAGACAACTGGAAAGTAATAATTTCTGACATGAAAGTCAGAGCAGATACTTAGTGATTTCAGCTTGTTGCTTGCCTATGTGAGCCTCCATCTTGAACAGCAGTGACCAACTGTTCCTACAATCTCATGGCACACTCTATGGGCAGTGAGTACCCATATGCCACCCATCCTGTCCACAAAGATTAGCTTTAGACACGTACTATCCTCAACCCACCCTCATACCGTACCTCTGACTTACTTAGCGCACAATTTTGCAGTCCAATGCTGCACTTTGTAGCACACTGGCACTATCAGGACAATTTGCCCACAGGGACAAGCACACATTTCATAGATTTGACCAAGCCGCAACTCACTCACTATGCACCTACTTTGATATTCACAGCATCTCTACCTTGCTTTGCCTTGCCTTGTCTTGTCTTCTCATTCTTTGTTCTCTTTCAAAGATTCACTGTAATTTTGTCTGGTCTTTCCTTTTAGCACAAACTAAAGCCATGAATTAATAAAAGATAGTGCACTAGAAATGGAAAATGGCTGTCACCACATCTGGAGTGGGCAGAGTAAGTTGTTTTTGATTGAGCACATGGGCTCTACTGTAGGGACTAATATGAGTCCCTACAAGGGGCAATTGTATTAATCACACATTTTCACAGTACAGGTTGAAGGCAGGTACTGAGAGCCAAAAACAGTGAAAAACCTGAGAGAAGGATAGAAAGTATAGGGGGTCATTTTAAAAAGAAATCAAAACAGTAAAGAGTTACCATGATGAGAAAATTCGAATGCATTTCATAAGTACGTTAGGGGAAAGAGAACAATAAGTGGCAGACTGTGTGTGGAGCCTGAAGATGTTGAAGAGTCCTGAAATGAGTACTTTGTGTATTATTCAATATGTAGGTATAGAAATCAGTGAAGGTGATGTGATAGACTAGAACAAATTACAATTGGGGGGAGGAGATATAACAGTTTTAGTGACCATAAAATTTTATAAATACCCAGGACCAAAGATGTTTTCCTTGCAGTCTTTGCATGCTCACCCGATCAAGATTCTGTTGTAATCCGAGGTAACCTTCTTTGCTATGCAGTGCACCTCCAAGTTTGGTGTCATCTATAAACTTACTAGCTATACCTTTTATGCTCACATCCAAATCATTTATACAAATGACAAAAAGTAGAGGACCCAGCGCTGATCCTTGTGGCACTCCACTTGCCACAGGCCTCCAGTCTGAAAAACAACCCTCCACCACCATGCTCTGTCTTCTACCTTTAAGTCAGTTCTGTATCCAAATGGCTAGTTCTCCCTGTATCCCTGTATAACCTTGCTCACCAGTTTCCCATGGGAAACATTGTTGAGTGCCTTACTGAAGTCCATATAGATCACATCTACTGCTCTGCCCTCATCAATCTTCTTTGTTACTTCTTCAAAAAAACTCAATCAAGTTTGTGAGACATGTTTTCCCACACACAAAGCCATGTTGACTATCCATAATATGTCCTCGCTTTTCCAAATAAATGTACATCGTGTCCCTCAGGATTCCCTCCAACCAATTGCCCACTACTGACGTCAGGCTCACTGGGTCTATAGTTCCTTGGCTTGTCCTTTTCCCACTTTGGAAAAAAGAATACAAGCATGGACTACTTTCTGAACAGTGAGAAAATTCATAAAGCCAAAGTACAAAGGGATCTGGAAGTGCTAGTCGAGGATTCTCTAAAGGTAAACTTGCAGGTTGAATCCGTGATTAAGATAAATGTTGTCATTTATCTCAAGAGGGTTGGAATATAAAAGCAGCGACGTGCTACTGTGCCTTTATAAAGCTCTGGTTAAGCCCCATTTGGAGTACTGTGTCCAGTTTTGGGCCCCACACCTCAGGAAGGATATACTGGCACTGGAGTGTGTCCAGCGGAGATTCACATGAATGATCCCTGGAATGGCAAGTCTAAAATATGAGGAACAGCTGAGGATCTTGGGATTGTATTCATTGGAGTTTAGAAGATTAAGGGGAGATCTAATAGAAACTTACAAGATAATACATGGCTTGGAAAAGGTGTACGCTAAGAAATTGTTTCCGTTAGGCGAAGAGACTAAGACCCGTGGGCACAGCCTTAGAATTAGAGGCGGTAAATTCAGAACAGAAATGCAGAGACATTTCTTTACCCAGAGAGTGGTGAGGCTGTTGAATTCATTGCCGCAGAGTGCAGTGGAGGCCGAGACGCTAAATGGCTTCAAGGCAGAGATTGATAAATTCTTGATGTCACAAGGAATTAAGGGCTATGGGGAGAATGCTGGTAAGTGGAGTTGAAATGCCCATCAGCCATGATTAAATGGCGGAGTGTACTCGATGGGACGAATGGCCTTACTTCCATGCCTATGTCTTATGGTATTATGGTCCTTACCACCCTTCTTAAACAGGAGCACCACGTTAGCTAACCTCCAGTCTTCCGGCACCTCATCTGTGACTATTGATGATACAAATATCAAGGTCCCAATGCTTGGCTAAGCTGCGTTATCCAGCATTCGATTATCTGAACAAAATATACCCAGTTCATGTCATTCAGAATAATTAAGGATTACTCTGTGCTTTGAAAATTCACATTCTTGTTGAGGATAACCTCTTTATGCATTTTAAACTGTGTGGACTTTCTGGTCATATTCCTTCACCATCTCCCCATGTATCAACATGTTACCTATGTGTCACATGGCACCTTAACTCACTGAAATCACTTTGCTGAGTCAAAACCTTGGAACTCTTTTCCTGAAAGCGCTACGGGTGAACCTACACCCCATCGACTGCAATAGATCAAGAAGGCACATTTCCACATCTTACCAGAACTTTCTCCGGGGCAATTAGGAATTAGTAATAATGTCTGCCTTGCCAGTGACACCCACATTCAATTGTTACACCTCACTGTAGTGCACTGGAAATCAATTCCCACTATTCCTGTAGCCATCATAAAAGTTAGAAGTACATAGAATTCCTCAATTTACCTGTCTTTTAGACTCATTTTGACAGAAAGTATGAACCATGTTTCTGTCCTTAACAGGACTGACCATTACAAATAAATAGATTCTAATGGCAGATAGACTATTATAAACCATCAACATATAACTTCACTCATTAAAGCTGAATCCCTTATGTTCACACAAAGTCAGACACACACAAAAAAAGTGTGATGGCTGGAGGGAAAGATTGAGAAGGCGCTTCAGTAACTATTGTTCCAGGGTTTGCTAAAATGATGCTTCTCAATCTTCTTTCTCAAGATATTTACATTTGTTTACAGAAAGCAAAGGGTGACTGGTTCATATTTTTATTAAATAAAAGTATACCTTACAGCAATTGATCAGAGATATTAAACTGGCTATCTTCAGGCTCAAAATGCCTTTTACCACAGAGATTAAACAACTCTTAGTCTTGCAGAAATCCAATAGATTTTGCCAGAACACCCCAAGCTGCTCAGCTACCTGGGAGCCAATCACATAGTGCCGGCAAGCAAGAGGGCTTTGTCATTGCTAGACACTCATCATTTCACAGACCAATCAGCTCTTTGTGGGCAGCCATATCGCCATTTGTCCACTGTGCCCAGGCTCCTGTTCATCTGGAACTGGGCATTCCTCACTGCTTGAACCAACAAGCTGCATCAACAGCTCTTAGAATGAGGGTCAGGTTCTGTGCTTTTAAAAGGTGCAACAATCTTTCAACAATCCTTGGTTTTTAAGACAGTTCTTTTCCTATTTGAGTCAAAAATACAGATAAAGAAAAATATATGGTCTTCCCACAATGAACAAACAAAGGAAAATAGATTGATTTCCTGAATCTTCTCCAAGTCAGCCTGGAGTCATTTATAGAGTCTTACCAATATAAATACAAACAGCCAAGTTGCAGTTAAAAGCAAATAATCCTTTCCAAGTAGATAACTACTATCCACTGTTATGCAAGTTGTCTACTCAATTAGTGCTGAGGTACCTTCATCAGCCTCATGATTGAACAACATGGCACAGATGCAAGTGCCACCACAATGATACAAGTGTTGGAGTTCACAATTTCCAACCATCCAGTGAAGACCACTGTAAGATCTAATCCTAAAAATTCATTGTTACTGACGTTCTGGAGAGCTGGAAAACTTTGGCAGCTGTGACCAATAAACACAAAAGGGAGGACAAGGCATTTTATGGTATGTAAAGTACTATCTTAGGGTATCTACATGGCATTGTTAGCTAATCTTACTTGTCCACATTCCATAACATATATTGTTTCCCAGTCTGGCTATCCTCCACATACTGTATAAGATCATGAGGTCACCAACTGGGCATTATGAACTCCCGTCCTTTGAAAGGTTTACTGGTGTCACTTTACTAGGTACAATGTGTTGCCATCCATCAACAGCAGGTTGTACGTAATGCTACAGTGTCCAAGATTCCCCTTAGTGCTTCTGCACTGATTTGTCCGACCTGGTCCTCAGATTGTCTACTCATTTCTTCTTAAGAAGCATTTGGAATAAAGATCATTGAGCATTACAGCGCAGTACAGGACTTTTGTCTCTCAGTGTTGCATTGAACTGTGGAACTAATCTGAAGCCTATCTATCCTACACTATTCCATTTTCATCCATATGGTTATCCAATGACCATTTAAGTGCCCTTAAAGTTGGCAAGTCTATTACTGTTGCAGGCAGTGCGTTCCACACGTTGACTACTCTCTGAGTAAAGAAACTACCTCTGACATCTGCCCTATATCTATCATCCCTCAATTTAAAGCTATGTCCCCTCATGCTAGCCATCACCATCTGAGGAAAAAAGCTTTCACTGTTGACCCTATCTAACCTTCTGATGATCTTATATGTCTCAATTAAGTCACCTCTCAACCTTCTTCTCTCTAACGAAAACAGTCTCAATCCCTCAGCCTTTCCTCATTAGACCTTTCTTCTCTACCAGGCAACATGCTGGTAAATCTCCTCTGCACCCTTTCCAAAGCTTCCACATCCTTCCTATAATGCAGTGACCAGAACCGTATGCAATACTCTAAGTGAGGCCGCAGCAGAGTTTTGTACAGCTGCAACATGACTTCGAGGCTCCGAAACTCAATTCCTCCACCAATAAAAGCTAACACATTGTATGCCTTCTTAACGACCCTGTTAACCTGGGTAGAAACTTTCAGGGATCTATGTAAGTGGACACTGATATCTCTCTGCTCATCTACACTACCAAGAATCTTACCATTAGCCCAGTACTCTCTATTCCTGTTGCTCTTTCTGCAGTGAATCACCTCACACTTTTCCGCATTAAACTCAGTTCTCTCCAATCACTTACATAACTTTACCTCACATGCTCAGGGCAGCATGGCTAATGGAATGGGTTCTGCACCAGAAAAAGATTGCAGAATCAGCCCCACTGTGACAGTATTGCATAATGTTAAAGAACGTAAGGAAGGAACAAGCTGGCTGTTTGTAAACCCATATGTACAACCCAAACAGAGGAATTTAATTAACTTCTTCACTCATTATTTGCAAAGGGAACAGAAAACCTTCTGGCACACTACTTTAACAAGTAAACTAAACCCTGTTGCTTGTTAAGGGAAAAATCCCAATTAAAAAATCTGAAACATAAACCAAATGTGTTAGAAATAAAGGTACATCAACATTCGAAAAAAGAAAGTCAAACAGTTCAGCAGTTACATGTTGAAGTGTAGAGCTATTCATATGCGGGTGAGTTGTCCTAATGATTCAACATGTTTCCTCAGGCTGAATCTTACCATTTTATATGTAACTTTCTTGGGAGTTTCTTCCAATCTCAGTTTATTGACTAGCTACCCTGCCTGAACGGTGCCCTCTCACCCAATGCTAATCCAATATCTACCACTTACTGTAGCCACAAGAGCTTGCATTTGCTGGGATACCCTGGAATTAAATGGCAACCTTGGGAGTGCGACAATTTGAAAAACTGGCTGTGCAACCAGTCAATTCATCATCAACATCGTGGCACAGCAGTCATAAGCCAGCACTTCTCACAGAACAGAAGAGGCAAGATGAACACTGCCTTATACATGCAACTGAATGTGCTCACCTTCATCACTGTTGAAGTGCCAGGTCATGCATGTCACAAGTCTGTAACCACAACTCACTTCACAATCCTTCCTTAGTCATAAAATACTCTATCGTCAATGGCTTCTGGAGCCCAGCATCTCACTATTGTTCACTCTGGAGACAGGAAGACCTTTAAGCAATGTGTAACATTAGGTGTTGTTGACAAAAAATGTGAACAGAAATCAAAAGAATAGAGATTGCATTTCCCTCTTGGCACACAAACAAACCACTGGCATCTTCAGTAACAATTATTTTACAGTCAATTAATTCTCACGCAACTCGCTCCCATCTACTGGAACAGAATGTCTATTAAATTCTATCTGGTACTGACACAACTCAGCTCTGTTATGCGCAAAGTGCTGTTCCTTCTGCTCAATGTCTCCGACTCACCCTCCTCAGAAGACCGCACATGCTCTCTCAATTCCTCAGCGCTCATCATATCTCCTCACTGCTTGCTCAGTTGTGCAGATGGATAGGATATGCAGCACACTGTTTGATTATACTGAAGGGCTTTCTAAATTTTTCCAAAGAGTCACCATGGTCCTCGTGGAAGAATGGTATTCTTTGCTCCACCTCAGACAGAGCTTGTGTAATGGAATTGACCCCATGGTCACAGAAGGTAGCCCTCATCTCCCAGTAACCAGCCTTGTAAGGTATGTGGACCCTCAAACCCAGCAGGAACGTAAGAGTTGTCAAGGATATAGGGCTCCCAGGGTACTGGGCACAAATCTGCAAGAAATGACACTGGTAATCACAAATCACATGAATGTTCATGGAATGAAATCCATTTCTATTAATGAACAGCAGCATTGTAATATGGCCCTCTCCACATCTATTTGTACGATGTATCATAGCTTGCACATAAAGGAAGCCAGCTATGTTGCTAAAACCTACTGTCCATGCCCCAGCTCTGACCAAGTATTGAGGAAATGGTATAAAGAGGTGTGATCTCTCACAGATGGCATCAGTCACAGCCTTGATGCCCTTGTGGGTGCATGACTGAGAGATTTCACACAGGTCCTGAATGGCTCCCTGGAAAGAACCAGTGGCATAGATGATCAATACAACTGTTGACTGGGTTTGACTGGGACAACACTACTATTATAGGACAAGCCAAACACAGAATAGCCAGGGAATTCCTAGAGGCATGGCACTCATCCACAGATTCTATCAACAAACACATCGACCTGGACCCAATATACCAGCCACTGCAGCGGACAGCTGGAACTGACAACTGGAAGCGGCAGACACAAACCACTATAAATGCCCGAGGAAACATCACAGAAGTGCTTCACAGGAGGCTCCCAAACACAGAGGATGTCACCTAGACAGGGGACGAAATGTCTGCAACACAAATTCCCAGCTCGGCGAACAGAACCACAACAACAAGCACCCAAGCTACAAATCTTCTCACAAACCTTTTTCAATACAACTGTTACATTGATAATCTTTGATTGGCACTGGATGGCCATGTACTCCTTCAGGTCACAGGACCTGCTCTAGCTCAGTCACAGTGTCCAAGGACAGGTACAGCCTGTGCCAACACCTTGCTTCACTCAGGTGAAAGAAATGATCCTCCTCCGCCTGCATGTCATCCTTCAGTTGCGACCTCCTCATGTGGTGGAGGCTCTTCGGGTTGGGTTCAGGTGATGATGGAACCTTTTGCACCTTGCTGCCCTCAGTGCTTCCTCCACGTGTTGCTCAGCTTGGAAGAGTACTGATTCAGCAGCCAAGGGAGAACAGTATGTTATAATCTGAAGGAAGGTTTTCTTGCCCATGTTATGAAACTTAATGGGGTCTGGATTCAATGTTGAGGACTCCCAGGGCAACTCCTCCTTATCACTGTGCCACCACCTTTGCAGGTCTGTCCTCTTGGTGGGACAGGATGTATGCACAGATGGTAATACACATGATGATATGATTGTAAATAAAGTGAACCTGTTTCCTTAAAAGGCTGCTCTTTGTTGAAAAGTGGAGTCTCCATTTTTGGAAAACAAACTGATCATGATTCTGTCATCTAGGCCTGGTTATAGACATTTTCCATTCAAAGATTGCCATTTGTATTCAACAGATTAAGGGGAGGCAATGGCTGAGTGTTCTTAATGCTGAACAAATAGTCCAGAAACTCAGGTAATTTTCTGAGGATCCTAGGTTCAAATCTTGCCGTGACAGATGCTGTAATTTTATTCAATGAAGAAGTATCTGAAATTAAGAATCTACTGATGATCAACGAAACCATTGGCTCAGTAATATCCCTCAGGGAAGGCAATCTACCTTACAATGTCCCAAATGTCACCATCATCATCTGTGGATACATCCTACCCCACCAACAGAGGCGATGGCACAGTGGTAGGGGGGTGTTGCTCTGTGAGTCCTCAACATTGACGCCAGACCCCATAAAGTTTCATAATATTGGCAAGGAAACCTCCTGCAGATTATAAGGCACCGTTCTCCCTTGGCTGATGAATCAGTACTCCTCCAACCTGAACAACACATGGAGGAAGTGGCTCAGCAGTACCACTACTGATCGAGCTGGTCAGATCCTAAAGGGCACAACTGCCAGATTTGGTCTGCAGCAGCTGGTGAGGGAATCAGTAAAATGGAAAAACATACTTGACCTCATTCTCACCAATCTGCCAGCTACAGATGCATCTGTCCATGACAGTACTGGCAAGTGTGACCACTGCACAATCATTGTGGAGACAAAGCCCCGCTCCTGAGAATACCCTCCATCGTGTTGTGTGGCACTATCGCTGTGCTCAGTGGGACAGACTTTGAACAGATCTATAACCCAAGACTAGGTATCCACAAGGTGCTGTGGGCCATCAACAGCAGCAGAACTGTACTCCAGCACAATCTGCAACTCATGGCCTGGCATATTCCCTACTCAAACATTACCATCAAGCCAGAGGATCAGCCCTGGTTCAATGGAGAGTGCAGGAGTGCATGCCTAGAGCAGCACCAGATATACCTAAAATGAGATTTCATTCTGATGGACCTGCCAAACTTGCACACAAAACAGCATAGGCAGCATGGGATAGAGCTAGTGACCTCAAAATCAATGGATCAGATGTAAGCTCTGTTGTACTGCCACATCCAGTCATGAATGTAGGTGGACATTTAAATAGCTCACTGGAGGAGGTAGCTCCAAAATATCCCCATCCTGAATGATGAAAGAGCCCAAAAGATTTGTGCAAAAGGTAAGGCTGGTATTTCTCAGCAAACCTTTTAGCCAGAAATGCCGAGTGATGATCCATCTTGGCCTTTTCCGCTGATCCCCAGTATTACAGATGCCAGTCTTCAGTCAATCTGATTCATTCCATGCGACATTAGGAAATAGTTGGACTCATTGGGTTTTGCAAAGTCTGTGGGCCCGGACAACATTCCAGCAATTGTACAGAATTGTGCTTGAGACTTGCCACTCCCCTAGCCAAGCTACTCCAGTGCAGTTGAAACATTGGTATTTACACAACAATTTGGAAAATTCCATCGATATGTCTTATACACAAAAAGCAAGACAAATCTAAACCATCATTTTGCTCTTTATCATCAGTAAAATGATGGAAGGTGTTATCAACCGTGCTCTCAAGCTGTACCTGCTCAGTGATGGCCAGTTTGGGTTCTTCTAGAACAATTCAGCTCCTGACCTCATTATAGCTTTGGTTCAAATATGAACAAGAATGTTGAATTCTAGAGGTGAGGTGAGTGTGACAGTGTTTGATATTAAGGCAACATTTGACTGAGTGTGACATCAGGGAGCCCTGGTAAAACTGGAATCAATGGGTAT
Source organism: Hemiscyllium ocellatum (assembly GCF_020745735.1). NCBI lineage: Eukaryota > Metazoa > Chordata > Chondrichthyes > Orectolobiformes > Hemiscylliidae > Hemiscyllium > Hemiscyllium ocellatum. Next base: position 43,603,336 of record NC_083407.1, on the reverse strand, counting down.
CGGGGGAAAATGTTCTATTGGTTGAAGTCACGCTTGGCACATAGGAAGCCGGTAGTGGCTGTTGGAAGTCAGTCATCTCAGCTCCAGAATGTCTCTGCAGGAATTCCTTAGGATACTGTCCTGACCATCTTCAGCTGACCTTCATCCATGACCTTCTTTCCACCATCAGGTCAGAAGTGGGGATGTTCATCATGGGGATCGCATCATTCAGTACCATTCACAACATCTTAGACACTGAGCAATCCATGTTTAAATACAACAAAATCTAGATAATATCCAGGCTTGGGCTGACAAGTGACAAGTAACATTCATGCTATTTAAATGCCAAACAATGACCATCTCCACTCTCAGACAATCTAATCACTGCTCCTTGACACTCAACGGTGTTGCCGACATTGTGAGCCTCACTATCCTGAGTGTTACCAACTCAAATGGACTTGACATAAAAATATAGCAATTACAATAGCAGTTCAAAGCTGAGGATTATTGCAGTGACCAACTCACTTCCTGATTACCTGAAACCTGTCCACCATCTACAAGGTACAGGTCAGGAGTGTGATGGAATATTCCTCACATCCTAACTAAAGATTCTGACCTGAAACATCGACTCCCCTTCTCCTCTGATGTTGTTTGACCTGCTGTATTTTTTTCCAGCTCCACTCGTTATCCACTCTGACTCTCCAGCATCTGCAGTCCTCACCATCTCCAATTCTCCCCATTTGCCTGAATGGGTGCAGTTCCAACAACACTTAAAAAAACTTGACACCATCCAGGACAGAGCAGCCCACATGATTGACACCACATCCAGAAGCATCGGCTCCCTTCCACCACAGATGCTCAGCAGCAGTGTGCATTATCTACAAGATGCACTGCAGAAATTCACCAACATTTCTTAGACAGCACCTTCCAAATCATACCCATTTTCATTTGGAAGGACAAGAGCAGCAGATAAAAGGTAACAGCACCACTCTGCAAGTTCCCCTCCAAGCTACTCACCATTTTGACATGGGGTTATATTGCCATTCCTTCACCATTATTAGGGCAAAATCTTGGAATTCCCTCCCTAAGTTCATGTGAGTCTGCCTACAGCATGTAGGCTGCAGCATTTCAAGAAAGCAGGTCACCACCATCCTCTCAAAGGCAACTCGAGGCAGATAATAAATGCTGGCCAGCCAATTACACCCACATCCCACAAGTGAATAAAAAAAATCATGGAAGGCAAGAAAAGTTGTCATAGTCACATTGACTAGCAGGTTTGGGTCATCAGATTTGCTTCCCTCTTTGAACTTCCATGATCTTTTCTAACTGGCATTTTCATCTATCAAATCCCAGCCAAGCAGCAGCCCACATCTTCTTTTGCACTACCAGGTCGTTCCCCCACCACCCCACTTTGTATATTGTTCATTCCCAATCCACGTTCTCCACATCCTATGCTGCTGCCCACAATCGTCAGCATTAATCTGATCACTTTCCTTACAATACTAATGGATCAGATGTACCATTGCTCACTACACTGAGATCGAGCACTGATTGTTACCTATTCCCTGGTGTAGATTGAGATAGAACTCCTGAGCATCACTGCTCAAACAGATTACCAGTTGCAGACAAGCCCCTGGACTGTGCACTTGACTGACTGCACTGGGACCCACTGTCAGCAGGCTCCCCTTGACTTGAATGAGGACTGTTCTTGTTTCAACTTTTGAGACATAGCCATCAGATTTAAAAACATGCTGTGTGTTTTGCACACAGGCTGCTGACACATGATGTAGCTGTGAAATTAACATAACACTTTGCCATTCAACAACATATATACTTCTTGACTGCTGACTGCTAACAAGTAGGATAAGCTGCCTGGTTTTGTGTCTGTTACACTGCAAGGCCGCACAGAAGTAATGTGCATACTTAAGTTCGTGCTGATGGGGCAAAGTGTGCAAATGCAACGTTGAGAGGATCCAGGTGGACTCAAGATGACTGAGAGTTAAGGGAGCAAGTGAACAGCTTGAGATGCAGCCTGATTCAATCTGCAATCTGTGTGCCTATCCCTGTGTACAAAATGTCCTTGCAGCAGAATTGCAATGATTCTTGCCAATGCAGTATTACATTGCAGTAATGCATTGTAAGTGGTTTGGAACTGTGTCACAATGGAGCATTAAGACTAGTGTGTTTTCGACGTCAGGACATGATTTATCTGCTACATTATCCATGGAGTATACTCTGAAACGTTGCTGCTGGGCATCCAAGATGATAGGAGAAAGTGAGGGCTGCAGATGCTGGAGATCAGAGCTGAAAAATATGCTGTTGGAAAAGCGCAGCAGGTCAGGAAGCATCCAAGGAGCAGGAGAATCAACATTTCGGGCATAAGCCCTTCTTCAGGATTGAGGAAGTGTGCCAAGCAGGTTAAGATAAAAGGTAGGGAGGAGCGTTGGGAATGCGATAGGTGGAAGAAGGTTAAGGTGAGGGTGATAGGCCGAGCCACCCCCTCTCCGGCCTATCACCCTCACCTTAACCTCTTTCCACCTATTGCATTCCCAATGCCCCTCCCCCAAGTCCCTTCTCCCTACCTTTTATCTTAGCCTGCTTGGCACACCTTCCTCATTCCTGATGAAGGGCTTATGCCCGAAACGTCGATTCTCCTGCTCCTTGGATGCTGCCTGATCTGCTGTGCTTTTCCAGCAACACATTTTTCATCCAAGATGATGGCCTGAAGGAGAATGCAGCAGCTGGAGTTGACAGGTACTAGCTCTGACTTTTACATTGAGAATTCTCAACATCTAACTTCACTGCAGCGCATGGAAGGAACATGCACATTAATGAGGTGAGATTCAGTGTTAATGAGAATGATTGTTACACCCTCTTGCAAGAATCTTGTGTTGATGTCTGGAACTCTGTTGGGACATCCAACTTGTTCCTCAGACATTCAAAAAGGCCTTGCCAGACTTCTCTCACAATTCTCCTTCAGTTTTTTGCCCTCGTCCACAGAGTTCAGCCCCCTATACAAAACTGACTCTTTTCTTAGGTTCCCATGTGCTTTCCGTGTATTCAAACATTTTCTGATTTATTTCCTCACTTTTTGATTATACTGAGCTTTATAAAATAGTATGAAATATTCCGTTGGGAATTGAAGTTGCAATTTGGACTTGGCTTCATGCAATCAATTGAAAAACAGCAAGAATTGAGAACACCACCCCTTTGTAGAGGGATCCTCAGATTTCAGGATGCCTGCTGTCAACAAAATGGCAGCCAATACGTGCAATGAATGTTAGAGATACATTTTCCATCAGTTTCCTGCTTGAGGCCCAGACTAACCAATTCTCAGGTTTTGCTCCATCTCAGAACTCCTCTTGCCAAACTGCGGGCAGGAAACAGCCTCAAAGTGGTCATTAATTGGCCAGTTGTAAGCCTCAGCTGGGTCATGGAAGGGCAAGTCAGCCTGGGCTGTTCCAGCAGGAAATTATAGGGAAGCCATGCTAGCAAGTGGGATACTCAGTAAGGGGCTCCCTGCAAACTTGTTGTTGAGGGAGATTAAAACTCCGCTGAAGGAATGTAAGAAATTCAGAGATAGGAGGACGAGTAAGTTATTTGGCCTTGCAGATCTTCTCTCCCATTTAGTTAGATAATAGTTGATGAATGTGAAAATACCTTCACTTTTCTCTTTACTCCTCACCTTCCCTCCCACTAGGAGCTTCTATTTATTTCAAAAGATTAACATCAGGCCCCACAGTGTTTTGCTTGAATGTCCTGCCACTGCACTGTGAAACATTGTGTACAACTGCATACATTTCCTTGCCAAAATACAGTCTATTTATTTTGTATCCTGAGCAAATTATTTTATGTTTTGTGATGCATAGGGGAACAATGCAGAGCAGGCAAGTTTCTGGTTCAATTTGTAGTCTGTGTTGAATTTCCTGGGACAGAAGTAAGGGGCTGTGGGTGGAGTTGGTGGTGCAAAGTGATGCTTAAGTCTATTTGGTTGTTGGCAGAAATGAAATCAGTCAGCACATGATTGTTTGCCATTTCTTCCTAATGGATGTACATGAATTGCTATCAGATCTGGGCAATATTAATCATATGTAGTTGTCTCCTGATGTCAACTATACCACGACACAGATACTGGAGTTTGATGCCCTCTTTTCAAACTGTTCTTCAACTGAGCAGAAAAAAGGGAAAGGAGATTAATAGTTATAAAAATGTTTGGAAAAGCATTACATTATGGAGATATGGGCGGCACGGTGGCACAGCGGTTAGCACTGCTGCCTCACAGCGCCTGTAGACCCGGGTTCAATTCCCGACTCAGGCGACTGACTGTGTGGAGTTTGCACGTTCTCCCCGTGTCTGCGTGGGTTTCCTCCGGGTGCTCCGGTTTCCTCCCACAGTCACAAAGATGTGCGGGTCAGGTGAATTGGCCATGCTAAATTGCCCGTAGTGTTAGGTAAGGGGTAAATGTAGGAGTATGGGTGGGTTGCGCTTCGGCGGGTCGGTGTGGACTTGTTGGGCCGAAGGGCCTGTTTCCACACTGTAAATCTAATCTAATCTATAATTATAGAAATGAAAGCTGCAGGAGTGGCTTTTTGTATGCAGTGCAAAATCAGACATTTATTATCATAAATGTAAGCTGTAAATGTAGCAATCCAATATAGCTTTGCCTGTAAAACACTTCCTGAAACTAAACACAAAGCCTATGATTACATTAGAAGAATCTTTTTTTCACAACAGAATTTTGGGTGACACCGTGGCTCAGTGGTCAGCACTGCTGCCTCACTGCATCAGGGACTGGGTTTGATTTCACGTTTAGTGACTGTCTGTGTGGAGTTTGCACATTCTCCCTATGTCTGCATGGGTTTTCTCTGGGTGCTCCGCTTTCCTCTCACAGTCCAAGATGTGCAGGTTAGGTTGATTAGCCATGCTAAATTGCTCATAGTGTCTGGGGAATTGCACGCTAGGTGGATTAGCCATGGAAAATTCAGGTTTACAGGGATAGGATAGGGGTCCTGGGTCTAGGAGGGATGCTATTTGGAGGGTAAGTATGGACCTGATGGGCCTCCACATTCCAGAGATTCTATGATTCCAATACTTGAATTCAAGCATAGATTTACAGCAAAGAGTTTGGCATGACTCTTTCTTATTTGTGCAATACTTAAGGTTTTCTTTTCCTCTTAATTTTTCTATTCTGTAAATTTATTACCAAATTCTTTCAATATAATACTGAGTAGCATCTATAAAATTATTCCCTCAAAATCAAAAAGAATATTTTGTATATTTTAATTTGAATTAACTTCTAATATTTTATTATTGTTGAAATGTGCTTAACATGCGACAGAGAAGAGATCATCAAGGGTTTTATATGGAAAGATCATATCGGATTGAGTCTCTCAATGCTAAACAGTGTCACTGTGATGGGGTGAGTCAGATACCTTGATATGTGTTGCCAAAACTAATATATATAAATTGCCTACACTAGGAGTAATGGCTAATGGCAAAGAAAATGCTTTAATAGGTTTTTTTTAAAAAAGGTATGCCCGTTTGTCTGCACAGCGTGTCTTGTCAATTAGAGATTAGATATAATAGACAAGGTAGCACAACCATCTGTCTAAATAGCAGAAAGTCTCGGCTTTCATCACCTTATTGACAGACCAGTCAGTAACCCAGTGATTTGCAAGTAAGCATAATCAATTTTTAACCACCTTCACAGATTTCTTAGCAGCTAATCCAACAAGTTTATAAGTTGGTTAAAAACTTTAACCTTAAATAATCTTTATATTCATGTCATAAACAATAGGACAGAATTTTACAAATAAATCATGAACATGCTGTTAGCTCAGATTCCAGCTGCATCATGCACAAACTTACCTACCAGTTCCTGCTTTGTCAGGAACATGGGACATGCATTTTATTGCATGAGTCAGGCGGAAATGCCACTTTAGGAACATCTCAACATACGATTGTACAAAATCCTGCAGATAACTCCATTACCCAAACCAGGGGTAGTTTGCTCAGACTTCACCTTTACCAACATAGATACTGAACTTGTTGGTTTCTTGAGCAAGTGAATTACTTGTTTTTCAAAGGGAAATATTAGCCTCAAATGACAGATTTTGTATTTTACTCTGTTCATTGGGTTTACGATGTCTATGTGCTGCCTTATGAGACGGTGGCAATTTGGGAATGTTACTGCATCAGCATGATGACATTGATAATGCCAATGTGACAATTCTAGAGGTTAAGAGTAATATGCTAGAGGTAATGCTCAGGGTCCAAGGGTTCAAATCCCAACACTGCAGCTGATGGAATTTGAATACAATTAATAAGTATGAGTATTAACTAGTAATAGTGACCTTATCAATTATATCAATGGTTTTGTAAAAATTCATCTGATTTAATAATGTGCTTTGGGGCAGAAAATCTGCCAACCTTGTCTGGATTGGCTTACAGGTGACTTCAGATCCACAGTAATGGGGTTGACTGTTATCTGCCCTACAAAAATGGCTTAACAATCCATGCAGTTCAAAGGCAATCAGGGATGAGTAACATATGTTAGACTTGTCAAGGATGCTGACATCTAATTACAGAATACCTCATTTTTGAAAATTCAAGTTTGTTATTAGGTCCAGAAATACAATCTCCTGACTGTGGGGATGTTTATTGCAATAATCGTTTGAGCAGACAGAAGCTTGACTCTTACAAAGTAATGAGAAAGCTTGTAAAAACAGTGAGGATCTTGAGCAACTAGCTCTCTCTACATTTCTTAAGAACTTCACTAGTTTCCAACTGGAGTAGGTTTGAGTTTTCTGTCGAATCCTCAGACTTCTGTCTTCTAAATTTGAACCACCATCTGCGCAGTTCCATAAAATCTTTGATAAATGACAAATTTTGCCGTACTTCAAGTAGTAGGGAAAAAAATTCTTTCAACTAAAACAAGAGTAAACCTGATGGATATTGTTTAGGCTGGATGATGAGCAACTGGTGGAAATATTATAACATTTCATAATCCCATTTGAGAGCAGTATTTAGTTTAATGGACAGGTGTCCCAGAACAGAAGGAAAGAACAAATGGCAAACAAATAAAAAAGGCCAGGGATGCAATGGAAAGATTTATTTTATATTTCAGGGTTCATTATGTGCTTTAATAATAGATTGATAATTCAGGCACTGGGACTGCTACTTCTTCAGTGCTGCAATTATATTATGCTGATCTGATGTTATGAAGCAGAGGCAGTTGGTTAAAAATCTGCTGAAATGGAAATCTGATGCATTACCAATGAAAGAAACATATTGAATTACTGTCTGGTAACACTGCTGTGTCTTTCTCAGTGTTTCACACCTCTACTGCTTCACTTCATTTCCAATATAATGCAGAATAGAGGAATGCCATGCTCATTGCTTCTTTTGAAGACTAGAATGGTGCACAGGACCAAACTATTTTTGGTGCAATGAGATGGGCAGGCTTTCATTAACAGTGGAGAAAATGAGGTCTGCAGATGCTGGAGATCAGAGCTGAAAATATGTTGCTGGAAAAGCGCAGCATCCAAGGAACAGGAAATTCGATGTTTCGGGCATAAGCCCATTCATGATTAGATAGAGATTAGATTAGATTAGATTACTTACAGTGTGGAAACAGGCCCTTCGGCCCAACAAGTCCACACCAATCCGCTGAAGCGCAACCCACCCATACCCCTACATTTACCCCTTACCTAACATCTTTGGACTGTGGGAGGAAACCGGAGCACCGGAGGAAACCCACGCAGACACGGGGAGAACATGCAAACTCCACACAGTCAGTCGCCTGAGTCGGGAAATGAACCCGGGTCTCAGGTGCTGTGAGACAGCAGTGCTAACCACTGTGCCACCGTGCCGCCCACGATGAAGGGCTCATGCCCGAAACGTCGAATTTCCTGTTCCTTGGATGCTGCCTGACCTGCTGCGCTTTTCCAGCAACACATTTTCAGCTTTCATTAACAGTGGTCAGCCCTCAGTTTAAAAAAAAATTCAAAAGTACTACAAAAATACGTTTGATGCTCTAGTTGTCAATATTAGTCAACTTTGGGTCATGCTGCACCTTACTTCTGAAATGCAACTTTCTGCTGAAGATTATTTAGATACAGCCAAGGAAGTTATAGCGGGTGTCACAGAGCATGAGGCATTGCAGGAGGGGACCCAGGCTTAATGGGTAGATGGGGACAGCAATATAAAAGAGAGTGTTGGTGAATCCCAGAAGGAATTTTAAAAACTGAACAGATTTGTCTTGCAATAAATAAATCCAAAACTGGCATAAATTTGGTGCAGATGGGGTATATAGGTCTTCCCTCAAAAAGGCAGTGAAACTCTGCCCTTACACTATTGGTAGGTCAAAGCATTCCAGAAAATTTAAGACTTTCAATATTTGCCTCTGCAATGTATAGTAATTACAACACTAAAAACCCATTGGTGCTTTGTTGCCTTCTCATCAAATCTATCATATAATTAAGGAATTCACCATTTGAACAAAACCAAAGTGACAACCTAAGGACAAGATAGGACATGACAAGAGAATAACAAATACAGTGTTAATGGATTTCAAAAAGTGCATAATGTACAATATCACATGACTTTCGACTCGCCATCAGCTATTAGTTTTCTCGTATTCAGTAATAACTAGTAACTAGTAAACTCTTTGGAATTTTACAGTAGTCCTTTAAATATTTATTGCTTTTGTGATGCTGAAACTTAACCATTGGCATCAGCTTTCGCTTATTTTCCAACAACAGTGAGAAGGTGAATCTGAAATATATTGATATTTTCATACATTAATCTTAGGGTTGCTAAACATGCTTATCATGTTATTGAATGAAGTACATGTTTAGCACCACAGTTCATTAGATTAAACCTAGTTACATGTCAACTGTTGCCTAATGACAACACTCTTACCTTTGATTCAGAGAATTATACTTTCCAGTCCTAATTCATACAGAGCTCAACACACAATCCAACCAACAGGACCATTGAAAATGCAAGTCTATCTGTCCTCTCACATTGTTGTTGAACATATCCTGATACTGTATATTACATATAATCTGCTTGAATATGGCACCCAGTGCAGCTGTCAGGATGTCAGAATTGTGGACATGTGTTTTTTTATTATTCGTTTGTGGGATGTGGGCATCATTGGCTGGCCAGCATTTATTGCTTGTTCCTATTGCCCTTGAGAAGGTGGTGGTGAGCTGCCTTCTTGAACCATTGCAGTCCACTTGCTGTGGGTTGACCCACAATGCCATTAGGGAAGAACTTCCAAGATTTTGACCCAGCAGTGAAGAAATGGCAACATATTTCTAATTCAGGGTGGTGAGTGGCTTGGAGGGGAACTTGAAGATGACGGTGTTCCCATGTACCTGCTTCCCTTGTCCTTCCAGATGAAATGGTTGTGGGTTTGGATGGTGCTGTCTGAGAATCTTTGGTGCATTTCTGTTGTGGATCTTGTAGATAGTACATGTTGCTGCTGCTGACATCAGTGGTGGAGAGAATTGATGCTTATGGATATAATGCCAATCAAATTGGCTGCTTTATCCTGGATGGTCTCAAACTTCTCATGTGATCAATGATGTTCTAAAGAAGAATAATGGTAGATTGAACACATTAACTTTATTCTCTATCCATAGCTGCTGTAAGACCCAATGAGTTTCTCTATGACCTTCTGCTTTTATTTTAAATTTCCAGCATCTGAAGGTTTTTATTCTGTAATTCATGATGGTTGTTAAGAAATGGGGCTCCATCTTTTCGGTAGGGTTTAGCCAGAGTTCAGGTTTGACTGTACCTCTTTCCCTCATGCCTCATCTATCACTGCCCATTCAGGGTAGATATTTTTAAATCAGTCTATTCTGAGATATTGTTACACACCTCTGGAGCAAATGGGACTTGAACCAGGGCTTTCTGGCTGAGGGATAGGGACATTACTATTGTGCCACCAGATTCCCTCCCTTTCAAGGAAATGCCTTAGCCCCAACCAATTACAACTGCTCTCAAGAACCTTCCTTCTATCATGAGGCCATAAATGGAAATGATTACACAATGTTCAGAATCATTTCCAATTCTTCAGATAGTGAATTAGTCCATGTCCACAGGCAGCTATTAACATCAACAAAATCTAATCATCTCCCTCTTGACATTGAATGGCATTATACTCAGTAAATTCTCTATTATCAAGGTGACTAATCATTGTCCAGAATTTGAACCAGACCAGGTATATAAGCTGGTCAGAGCACATCAGAAACTGGGAATTCTGAGCCAAGTAACTCTTCTGCTGACAGTTGTCCATTAACTACAAGGCATAAGTCAAGAGTTATTGGAATACATTCCAGCTGCCTGGATAAGTGTGGCTGCAATGATACTCAGGAAGCTCAACTCCATCTGGTGTGAAACATTATGCAAGAGCAACACCCAAGCTACCAAGTTAAACATTCACTGTATTCACCACCAATGCACATTGGCAGCCCTATACTCCACATATAAAGTACACTTCAGCAACTCAGCAAATTTCCTTCAATGGCACCTTCCAATCCTGCAACTTCAACTTTATAGAGGGACAGGAGCAGCAGACACTACCCTCTTCAAACTCCTCTACAATCCACCCATCATCTTGCTTTGTTGTTCCTTCATTCAATCACAATCCTGGAAATGCTCTTGCAACAGTTGGATGAACTCACTGCAGTCCAAAGATGTGCAGAATAAATGGATCGGCCATGCTAAGTTGCCCCCAGTGTCTAGCAGTTTTCAGGCTACGTGGATTAGGCATGAGAAATGCAGAGTTATAAGGATGGGGGGAGTCTGGGAGGGCTGCTCTGTGGAAGGTCAGTGTGGACTTGATGGGCCAAATGGCCTGCTTCCACACCATAGGGATTCTATGATTCTTCTATGAGTTCAAAATGCTGGTGACTACTATCTTCTTAAGGACAATTCAAATGACAATGGCACTCTTCAGTGTATTATGGTGCCAAAGGTTTCAGGTTGATAGGACTTTGAAGGGCTGCACAGTGAATGTTGTTAAAAGAAATGAAGTTTGATAGATTATGATTTATTTTTGGACTGTGTCTTTAATGAGTGTAAAATGGAAGAATTAAGGGAGTCGTGTGACCTGTACTGAATCCTAACCAAGGACAAGCTTGATTGCTAAAGGTTAAAACGTTTCCCAGCTTATTTAACAGGAAAGATATCATGAGATGTTCACATGTATAGACAGATACCAGTGCAGCTGTGTTGATGATAGAGACAGTTAATCGCCATGTCTCAGGGTGGTGTTAGGAATGCCAAGTTTTATTAATATTTAGGCACTAAATTATCTATTTCAATCCAGGATTGAATGGAGTTTACTGTCTAAAGGATTGATACTTAGCATTTCTACCTTTGATTTGTGATTCAAATGGCCAAGAAAATTTGCTTTGTGTGTTGGGGGTTGGGGAGGGGTGGGTGTTGTGGGGAGGTGCGGTGAAAGGATCCATAGGATGCCACTGTAGGATTATGATGGAGATTTTCCTAAAAATATCAGTCAATGTCACAGACAGAGGAAAACACAAGAAACTGAGAGAAAAGAGAGAATCCTGTGAGATAGAAGCAGCAAGTCTATTGTTCATTGGGTATCTGTGGAAGTTTTTCATGGAAGATACCAAGTTCATTAGATTTCAATTAAGTTGGGGTACTGGCCCAGCATTAACGAGGTGGCCAGGAAATTTCCAATTCATAACGGAAGTCAGTTTGAGTAGAAATTATTCTACTAAAAAGGAAAAGAAGATGAGAAAAGTTTTGGACTGTTTCCTTCAGAATGGAGTGCCAACTTAAGAGACAAAGTAAGATATAAGGACAAAGTGAGGACTGCAGGTGCTGGAGATCAGTGTCGAGTGGTGTTGGAAAAGCACAGCAGGTCAGGCAGCATCCAAGGAGCAGGAGAACCGATATTTTGGGCATCAGCCCTTCATTAGGAATAATCAGCTCCTCGGATGCTACCTGACCTGCTGTGCTTTTCCAGCACCACAGTCTCAAAAGTAAGATATAACCATAGCAGGGGGAGTTTTAGTCGCTCTAAAAGTTGAATGGAAATATATACTATAGTGCAGGTAACAACTTTCTACTAGAATAGTGCTTAATCAATGTTACCTTTAGTTTGCTTTTTACAGTAAAAGTCTTAAAACTTGAACTGTTGACATTGGATCTTTCATTCGGTCACTGAAGACTCACACTTCACAGTTTTATTGGTCTGTAAGTGATTCTGAACAATAATAACCAGCTATTTGGCATTGTTGTCAGCTCCTGTCCTATCCACACAAATGCAGGAGTAACTTTAGTTCTCTTCTCTGTCCCTTGAGTGATGCTGAGGAAAGCAATATACTACAAGCTGCTGTCTTAGTTTAGATCAGCTAACTAAAAGTAAAGACCAGGATTTGAACCTGAGGTAAAAGCAATGACTGAAGATGCTAGAAACCAGATTCTGGAATGGTGGTGCTGGAAGAGTACAGCAATTCAGGCAGCATCCAAAGTGCAGCGAAATCGACGTTTCGGGCAAAAGGCTTTGAACCGGAGACCCTCAATCCAACAATTACATAATTAAAGGATATGGTTGTTCACTAGAATTTTTAGAATCTACAAAGTATTACAAAATCTGTCATTTGTTTGTATTTCTTGTCAACCTTTACATTACAAATTCCTATAAATACACATATAACGGTACATGGGATGAGGAACTTCAATTATGTGGGAGAAATGAGAGAACGGGGGCTGGTTCCGCACAGCAGAGAAAGTTAGGTATAGATTTAATAGAGGTCTTCAAAATCATGAAGGATATTGATTAAGTAAATAAGGAGAAGTTATTTCTAGTGGCAGGAGGGTCGATAGCCAGGGGACACAGATTTACAGTAATTGCCAAAAGAACCAGAGGGTAGCAGATTTGTAGACCACGAGAAAATGAGATCTTCAATTCTCCTGGTGGAAAAAGAGGGAAATACAGTAGTATAAATCCTGCAATATTTGCCACAAGTGCGTGCGAATAAAGATCTCCACAAACAATCTCAGTGACCTGTCAATAAGTTCTTCCATTTCGATGGATGAACCTGGCAAATTGTGCATTTTAAACATACGACCAAAAGACAAAGGAGGAGAATTAGGTAATTTCGTACATCTGTTTAGTTCCACCATTCAAAGAGATTACAGCTGATCTGATAATCCTCACCTCCAATTTCATGCCTTTTCCCCATAACACTTGATTCCTTTACTGATTAAAAATCTATCTTAACTTTGAATAATTTTAACAACCCAGTCTTAACAGCCCTCTACAGCAATGAATTCCGCAGATTCACTACTCTCTGAGAGAAGAAATCCTTTATTATCTCTGTCAGAAATCGGCAACACTTTTCTCTGAGATTATGCCCTTTGGTCAGAGTCTCTCCAGCAAGTGGAAACAGTCTCTCCACATTAATTCTGTCAATTCTCCTAAGCATTTTGTAAGTTGCAATAAGATCTCCTCTTATTTGAAGGTCTAACAGTATTGATTCAAACTGCTTCATCTCTCATCATAAAAGAATCCCTTCTTACTGGGGATCAACTTGGTGTACTTTATCTGAACTGTCTCCAATGATAGGATATCTTTCCTCAGATAAGGGAACCAAAATTGTTCATAGTATTCTAGCTATTGCTTGACTTGTGCCTTGTATAGTTTAAGCAATACTCTATCTTTGAAATAAAGGCCAACATTTCATTCACCTTACAAATTACCTGAACTTGTATGCCAGTGTTTTTTGATCAACGCACAAGAATTCCCAAATCCCTCTGTACTGTACTTTCTAGTCTTTCTCGACTTAAATAACATTCATGTCTATTATTCTTTCTGCCAAAGTGTATAACCTCATATTTTCTCACATTATATTCCTTCTGATGATTTTTCCCCCATCCATTTAACCCTTATCTATAGGTTGCCTGTATCCCTCTGCAGACACTTAGTGTCATTCTCAGCACTTGTTTTCATTTTTTCTTGTGCCAGCTGCAAACGTGGCAAAATTCACTTCCATCATCTCAGTAATTAAGATACTATAAATAATTGCGGCCCCAGCATTGATCCCTCTGACACTTGACTAGTCACAGGCTATCATGCTGAAAACGCTGTTGCTGCTTATTCATAAATACACATTTCTAAACACACTTCTATTACATTCTTTTTAATAAACTATACCATTTTTGCAATGACAGATGTTAAGCTTACTTGTTCAGTGTAACCTTTTTTAATCTCCTTCCCTTCTGAACAGAGATGTTACTTTGTCAGTTTTCCAGTCCACCAGGACTTTTCCAGAATCTAAGGATTCTTGGAAGATTATTAACAGAGCATCTACTATCTCTGAAGTTACTTCCTTTAATAGTATTGGATGTTTCCCATTAGGTCTTTATCCCATTGGTTTGTCTAAAATCTTTTCAATACTGATTGTTACTTTATTTATTTCCTCTTTCCTTTTTGACCTTTAATTGTTTATCAATTTGTAATGCTACCAGTCTCTTTTAGCCTGAAGTCCAACTCCTCTGCCATTTTCTGGTTCCCTATTATTACTCCCCTGTTTTATTCGCTAAAGGGTATGTGTTTATTTTGGATTATCTTTCTTTTATATATTTAAAGAGGCTTTTGCTGTCCATGTCTGCATTTACTGTCAAATCTTATTTTCTTCTGCAATTACTTTGTTCATTTTTGCTGGGTTTTTAAAACTATCCCACTAATCCTTAACTCCCGTTGTTAACAATGATTGGTTTATCCCCGCTTCAAATCCTACTTTCTTACGTGAATACATTTCTGTTGTGAACCATGATCCATTTTCTTTAACGTCTATCATTGCTCTTCAATGGTCTTTGCTGTTAAACTCCTTTCCCAATCTACTTCAGCTCGCATTGCCTTATTCCTTCTTAATTCCCTTTATTCACATTTAGCACAATTGTTTCCAATCCAGTTTTCTCCTCCTGAACTGAATGTTAAATTCTACCATATCTTGTCATTGCATTCTAAAGGATCTTTTACTCTGTCATTATTTATTCAATCTTACACAATACCAGATCCTAAACAGCCCAACCTTTGAAGGATCTGCAACACAATGTCAAGGAAATAATCCTGAATATGCTCCACGAATTGTTCCTTATGATTAATTTTTCTAATTTGACTCTCCCAAATCTATGTTAAGGCTAAAACCACCATGATTATTATAGTGTGTTTTTTTGTCCTCATTATCTCTTTATTTATTCTCTGTCCTACTATATGGCTGTTAAATGTCTATAGATTATTCCTACAAGTGTATACCTCCCCTTATTATTTCTGACTTTCACTGCTATGGATTCTGTATTTTTTAATCCAAGATTATTTCTTACTATTGTATTATTCTATCCTGATACCTAACCGTTCCTTTCCTCACTGCCTTTCGAAAAGTTACCGCTGAATATTTAATTTACAACTTTAACATAATTGAAATCATGGCTGTAAGATCATACTCATAATCCAGTGCCAGTAATTGATCCATTTCATTCTGAATATTATATGAATACAAGAGGCATCCATTTTCCCTTTTTACCATTTTTTCCCCCCCTTTAATCCAATTTGCTGCTGTTTTTATACATTTGTAAATTCTGGTACAGGGAGCCATTTAAGTGGGAAGAGAGAACAGGAAAGTAATAGTGGTAAAGGCAGTATAATTGGCAGATAGGTACTGTTTTATGCAGCCATGAGTACTAGCCGTGAAGGTTGTATTGCCTGCCCAATTCCGGATTTAAGAACATCTTTTCCACCTGTTGTCATCCCACTGGCTTCAACAACATTGATAGCAGTAGAAAACAGGTTCTGCTAAAAACATTTAAATAGTTAAGAACTGAATTAAAGAGCAGAACCTCCAAGGTCCAACCTTGGGATTACAAACTGAGCCACAGGTGATCCAGCGAAGGGTAAATAATGTCAAGGAGTTAAAGGCATGGCTTAAAGATTGATGTGAGTGGAATGGATTTCAAGTTATGGGATACTGGCACCAGTATTGGGGTAGAAGGGAGCTACTGTGGTAGGATGGGTTTCATTTGAACTATGCTACCAGTTTCCTGAGGAATCAAATAGCTCGGGCTGTAAAGAGAGTTTTAAACTAATTAGGGAGGTGTGGGTGGTTTGGAAGAAAGAAAATGTAGGTTTACAAAGTAAAAAGAATATGTTTGTATTGCAGGGAACTGACTTGGACAATGATACCCAGAGTGAGACAAGAAGGGATATAGGGAAACATATAATTTAATATGGTCAAAGGGGGAGAAAAAGTTATTTAAAAAGGAAAAAATAATGTTTCTTTACTTGAATGTGCACACTATTCAAAACAAAATATTGTGGGCTGCAGATAATAGAAACACTGGGAATTAAACTAACTGTGGGAGTTTTAATCTTTTGTTGTCTTAAAATCTAGCCAGCTGTTAGTGAAGGGTGGACATTTAATGTTGTTTCTTTTTTTTCAGGTCTTAGGAAAGTTAAAACATGCTCTCTTAGTGCTGTAGCACATTGAGGGCAGCTAATTAGATAAACTGATTAAGTCTACTTCTTATCACAGAGCAGGCTATGTAGTATAAAAGCAAGGCCAAAGGTACTCCCAATACAGACTGTGAGCTACAGTGAGTGCAAACACTGGGAGTTCAACTAAGTGTGGGAGTGGGGTAGGTTGGAAGGAGACATCTGTGTGTTTTGTTCTGACCACTTTTTTGCAAGGTCCTACATTATGGTCAAGTACTAGGTCTGGTAGGTCGAAGTGTACGTCTAGGTAAATACCAGACTTTGCTGAGGAGCGTGAGCAGCAAAAAAGGTAAGGGCAAGGTAAGCCTGGTTTTTCCCTTAAATCCACTTGTTATTAAAGGGGCAGAGAAATAGCTGTCAGTGGAATGGGATATTCCTCCTGTCAGATGTGCCAGGGTCAAGAATGATTTGGAACAGTTGCAACAAAATCTCAAAGTGGGCATAAGCAGCTGAAGGTCATTGCACGCATTGGTACCAATGAAAGAGGGAGGAGAAGATATGAGGTCCTGCAAAGTGAATATAGGGAGCCAGGCAGGAAGTTAAACAGCAGGACCTCGAGGGCAGTGGATGGAAACATGGGACTGGGATATCAAATCGATGACCGAAATATGGCTGAGGGAGGGACAGGTCTGGTATCTCAATGTTCCTGAGTATAGATTCTATAGGACGGATAGAAGGGGAAGCAAGAAAGGAGGGGGATTGTGTTTTTAGTTAGGGAAAACACCATAGCAGTACTTAGAATATTCCTGGGGGAATCATGCATTGAAGCTATGTGGGTGGAACTCAGAAATATGAAGGGGGTGTCGAAACTTGACAAAGTATCTCTCTATCAATTTTGCGACTTCACTCTTTGCTACATTTTACTTTCACTGGTTGCATTCTACAGTCCTTTTAACCCTGTAATCCTTAAAAAAAGGAAACATATTCCCATGGGCTGTTTATTAGTACAATGCTGCAAGCATGCTGGAGGACCTGAGAATGCAAGAAGAAAGTTTGCTTTCAGACATTTTGTAACCATACCAGGTAACATCTTCAGTGAGCCTCCGGATGTGTTTGGGTTTCCTTGGGTCGGTGATATCATTTCATGTGGTGACGTTATTTTCTGTTCTTTTCTCAGGAGGTGGCAAATGGGGTCCATGTCAATGCGTTTGTTGATAAAATTCCGGTTGGATTGGCATGTTTCTAGGAATTTTCTTGCTGATCTCTGTTTGGCTTGTCCTGGGATGGATGTGCTGTCCCAATTGATGTGGTGTCCTTCCTCAACCATATGTAAGGATACCAGTGATACTGGGTCATGTCTTTTTGTGGCTAGTTGATGTTCATGTATCCTGGTGGCTAGTCTTCTGCCTGTTTGTTCAATGTCATGTTTGTTACAGTTCTTGTAAGGTATTTTGTAAATGACATTAGTTTTGCTTGTCTGTATAGGGTCTTTCAAGTTCATTAGCTGCTGTTTTATTGTGTTGGTGGGTTTCTGGGCTACCATGATGCTAAGGGGTCCGAGTACTCTGGCAGTCATTTCCAAGATGTCTTTGATATAGGGGAGAGTGGTGAGGGTTTATGGATGTATTGTCTGCTTGTTTGGGTTTGTGTTGGACTGTGTTCATTGGGTACCCATTCTTTTTGAATACACTGGTCATGACTTTGCATTCTCTCTGTAAGGTCAAGAGAGTGTGAGAAAGGGGTAGCATCTGATTTAATTTTAATGCATAATGTTGATGGCAGAGTTATCAGAAAAATAATGTTTTTACATCTATTTGTATCAAAATTTAGCTTCATTCTCGAGCATCCCTATATAGCTTCTATTGCCAAATGAAGCCTTCAGGCCGAAAGGTCTCTACACGTTTGAATTAGCAAGATATTATGAAATGATGAGGCAAGTATTTCCCCTAGGACATCTCAGATTGCTGAGTCTTAAATCCCTGCATTGCTGCATACTTTCTGGGAGTGTCTTTGACAGATGCCTGACTACAGTATTCTTCGAGCTGCGTTTGACCTCAGGCAAATACTTGAAGAGTAGAAAATAATTTGAAAAATGGGATTGTAGCTCTATAAAATAAAAAAAAGGTCTACAGTAATTTATGGATGACAAAGGGCTCAAAACTTTCAGTAAATAAATCTCTTCACAGGTGTTTCACACAGATTGCATTAAGCAGAATATATCGTTGCAGAATCAGAATGGCAAACAACACTTAACAATGATAGAGTTGAAATGAACACCAGGAAATGTTTGCAAATTACTAACATCAGTAATGGAACATCCATCACTGACTAAACTAGAAACATGAATAAAAATTAAATTTTGCACACAAGCATGTAGGCACGGCAATTATCATTAAGCTGAAAAAGAACAGTACAGAAAGACCCTGGTTAGAATTCTTCAGAACAAGTGAGTAATACATCAAACGTAAAGGTTACAAGGCAGGCTTGGTAGTACGCAGATTCAATGGGCTAGCTTAATTTACATCACTGGCATTCAATGGGAGATTGTGACAGTCATAATTCAGAATAGACTTGTCTCACACATTGCAATGACTGTTGGCCCAGCAGTTGTATTTTAATGCAAGCTGATAAACAATAGGTAACAAGGGTTGAGTAGAGGAAGCAGGGGTTGCGGAGTTGGGGAAGAGGGGGTAGTGATGATGGGGATTTGGTTCAGAATTTGATGTTTCCTGCTCAGTAACTATGAAAATATAATGAGTTCAGGTATTAAGCAAATAAAAAAAAACTTGTCATCCTATTCTGGCTATTGTTCTTGCATCATTTCTAATATGCTGAACATTAAGAAGGCAAAGCACCAACATTAAATCAAAACAATGATTCCCCTGGAGATGGGATGGAAGACAGGGGCTGTATAATTGGACTAGAAGGTAAAAGGTAGAGGTTCCCTTGTCTTCTAATTACTATCCCCCTCTTGCTGATTAAATCCAAGGCAGAAAGATGGTTAGCTTTCCTATTCACAGGCCAATAACTCAAGTGCAGTGTAAAGGCCTTAGCCCATTGCCACTGGTATTCAAGCAACAACATGCCCTATGTTCTTGTGGTTGGAGGCCTTCTTGTTTAGATAGTTCAATAAGAAAAACTAATAGTCACCCCTGTGAGAAGGCCTCTAATTGCTTGTCATACTAAACTTTCTCCCCCTACTTGTTGAGGTTTCCATGACTGGACTTGGTGAACTCATCTCACCAATCTTTACTCCAGGGTTACAGTGATAATCTTCAGTCTTGGACCAATACAGCCCTGGCAACTGGTCCTGGTGGCACTTCCAGTATGGGACAGCTTCCAGCTTCTGATTGACTGAAGCCTTGAAGAAACCAACGACCTTTGGCTAACAAGGGTAGGGGTGGAGAATAACTATGGCACTGTTGCCACAAGTTCCCAAGCCAGTTGACAATGCATTACATTTGATTCAGCATGTTTAAGTAAATTATGAACTCCGCTCTTAAAGGGAAGCTGCACTAATTCACAAGAGCTGAATACCATTAAGGGAATAAAGGGACCCCACGCAGAGGGAGGCCTCTACAATTCATGGATGCAGTGCTGAAGTATCATCATGGAGATGGAACGAGGAGGGAAAGAAAGGAACCTCCATGAACACACACCTGAGTGCAGATGGCTAGTATGGCTTCTGCCAGCAGTGCTGTAAGACACTGATGGCTCCCAGTTGGTCAAGGTCAATGCATCTAAACATGACTTCCCATATCTACCATTGTACAAATGTCTCATGCTGCTCATCTCTCCTGTATCAGAGATTGCTAGCACTCAGTGGAGAGGTGTTGGGGCCAAAGCGTGTGTTCATCTACGGACTCAATGGAGGAGATGGTATTCTTCATCATGGGACAGCTGCTACAGAGCACAGAACATCCAACATTGCCAAGATTATTATTATTGATGTTATGATACTGTCTATGGTCCTTCTCAATTCCTTCCTCCTTTCCATCATCAAGTTTTCTGCTGTGATTTGCAAGCTACATATCACATGATGATGGGCCACTTGTTTACACCTCATCACCAAACTTCCACTCAACTTATCTTTTGATTTTATGCTTCCAAATACACAAGGGATGGAGCACCCCAAGCAAGGGATAA
This sequence comes from Hemiscyllium ocellatum, assembly GCF_020745735.1. Taxonomy (NCBI): domain Eukaryota; kingdom Metazoa; phylum Chordata; class Chondrichthyes; order Orectolobiformes; family Hemiscylliidae; genus Hemiscyllium; species Hemiscyllium ocellatum. Next base: position 43,582,731 of record NC_083407.1, on the reverse strand, counting down.
AGATATATTATCTGATTATATTATGAGATCATCTGATATTTGAAACTGCCAATGTTGATATTAGCACAGCACATGTCTTTGAGGATGGTATCAAGTTAGAATCAGCATACAGTGAGTCACCAGGCAGGAGTGGGTTGCACCTACTGTTTAAGGGTAAAGTTAGATTAGATTACTTACAGTGTGGAAACAGGCCCTTCAGCCCAACAAGTCCACACCGACCCGCCGAAGCGCAACCCACCCATACCCCTACATATACCCCTTACCTAACACTACAGGCAATTTAGCATGGCCAATTCACCTGACCCGCACATCTTTGGACTGTGGGAGGAAACCGGAGCACCCGGAGGAAACCCACGCAGACACGGGGAGAACGTGCAAACTCCACACAGTCAGTCGCCTGAGGTGGGAATCGAACCCAGGTCCCTGGCGCTGTGAGGCAGCAGTGCTAACCACTGTGCCACCGTGCCGCCCCATAAGTGTGTGCTTACGCCCTCTAGAAGGCAAACCATGAATTCTGTTGCAGAAGTTTCCATTGAGAACTTTGATGTAGTAGTATACTGAGAATTCTAACCATCAAGATGCCTGGTACTTTGAATAGGTTGTCAAACAGCCTCCTATCGTTGTTGTGGAGCTTGCAGAATTCCACTTCTAACATGGAGTCATAGAGATGTACAACATAGTAACAGACCCTTAGCTCCAACCCGTCCATGCCGACCAGGTATCCTAACACAATCTAGTCCCATCTGCCAGCACCCGGCCCATGTCCCTCCAAACCTTTCCTATTCATATGCCCATCCAGACGCCTTTTAAATATTGCACCACTTCCTCTGGTAGCTCATTCCATACACGTACCACCCTCTATGTGAAAAGGTTGCCCCTTAGGTCTCTTTTATATCTTACCCCTCTCACTCTAAACATTTGCCCTCTAGTTCTGGAATCCCCCACCCCAGGGAAAAGACTTTGTCTATTTATTCTATCTATTCCCCTCATGATTTTGTAAACCTCTCTAAGGTCACCCCTCAGCCTCTGACGCTGCAGGGAAAACAGCCCCAGCCTGTTCAGCCTCTCCCCATAGCTCAAAACCTCCAACCCTGGCAACATCCTTGTAAGTCTTTTCTGAACCCTTTCAAGTTTCACAACGTCTTTGCAATACGAAGGAGACCAGAATTGAATGCAATATTCCAACAGTGGCCTATCCAATATCCTGTACGGCCACAACATGACCTCCCAACTCCTGTACTCAATACTCTGACCAATAAAAGAAAGCATACCAAATGCCTTCTTCACTATCCTATCTACCTGTGATTCCACTTTTAAGGAGCTATGAACCTGCACTCGAAGATCTCTTTGTTCAGCAATACTCCCTAGGACCTTACCATTAAGTGTATAAGTCCTGCTAAGATTTGCTTTTCCAAAATGCAGCACCTCGCATTTATCTGAATTAAACTCCATCTGCCACTTCTCTGCCCATTGACCCATCTGATCAAGATCCTGTTGTAACCTGAGGTAACCCTCTTTGCTGTCCACTACACCTCCAATTTTGGTGTCATCTGCAAACTTACCAACTATACCTCTTATGCTCGCATCCAAATCATTTATGTAAATGACAAAAAGTAGAGGGCCCAGCAACGATCCTTGTGGTACTCCACTGGTCACAGGCCTCCAGTCTGAATAACAACCCTCCACCACCACCCTCTGTCTTCTACCTTTGAGCCAGTTCTGTATCCAAATGGCTAGTTCTCCCTTTATTCCGTGAGATCTAACCTTGCTAACCAGTCTCCCATGGGGAACCTTGTCGAATGCCTCACTGAAGTCCATATAGATCGCATCTACTGCTCTGCCCTCATCAATCCTCTTTGTTACTTCTTCAAAAAACTCAATCAAGTTTGTGAGACATGGCAGAGAACAGCGCACAAAGCTTGTAGAGTATACGATATGAAAATGGTTGCCAGTTCCATGACTGCACTAACAGACCCAAAGGTGACAATGAGTCTGGTAGCCATTGGCTCATCTTCCACAACACCACAGGGAGAAATGAACCTGTTTAAGTGTAAAAGACTAGGTCTAGCCAAATAAAAGAAAAGTAGAGCAATGTTGGAGCTTTGACATAAAGGCAAAAAGTGCTGGAGAAACTGAGCAGGTCTGGTAGCATCTGTGGAGCGAAAACCAAAGTTCATTGAGTCTGATATGAATCTCCTTTGGAATCTCCAAAGAATGTGACAACAGCACCAACGCTGTGAGGCCTGCTGAGTTTCTCAAGTGCTTTGTTTTCACGTTGTGAGATCCACTCTTGTTGCTGTAGCATGAATAGTATGAAAGCTCAAACGAATACATCTACTGTGCACAAATGAACTTGCAAGCCTTCCAGCAAACTGTACTCTGAAACATTGATAGGTTAAGAGCAACCCTGGTAAAAACAATGACTGAAGATGATGGAAACCAGATTCTAGATCAGTGGTGCTGGAAGAGCACAGCAGTTCAGGCGGCATCCAACGAGTAGCGAAATCGACGTTTCGGGCAAAAGCCCTTCATCAGGAATAAAGGCAGAGAGCCTGAAGCGTGGAGAGATAAGCTAGGGGTGGGTGGGGGTGGGGGTGGGGAGAGAGTAGCATAGAGTACAATGGGTGAGTGAGGGAGGGGATGAAGGTGATAGGTCAGGGAGGAGAGGATGGAGTGGATAGGTAGAAAAGGAGCTAGGCAGGTCGGACAAGTCCGGACAAGTCATGGGGACAGTGCTGAGCTGGAAGTTTGAAACTAGGGTGAGGTGGGGGAAGGGGAAATGAGGAATCTGTTGAAGTCCACATTGATGCCCTGGGGTTGAAGTGTTCCAAGGCAGAAGATGAGGCATTCTTACTCCAGGCGTCTGGTGGAGAGGGAGCGGTAGTGAAGGAGGCCTAGGACCTCCATGTCCTCGGCAGAGTGGGAGGGGGAGTTGAAATGTTGGGCCACGGGGTGGTGTGGTTGATTGGTGCGGGTGTCTCGGAGATGTTCTCTAAAGCACTCTGCTAGGAGGCGCCCAGTCTCCCCAATGTACTGTGATAATGCCACAGAGCTGCACATCACTAAGTATAAATGGACAGTATAGGTGCAGTTAGAACATACTGGAACTTTCGACACTTTGGAAGCAAACTTCAATGCTCTCTTGGAAAGACACACTGAGAGCACATGCATGAATTCAAAGAAGACAGATTTGTCCTTATGCAATGTAACTGTAAGCCCAAGCCTGGTATACCTATGATTACTATGTGTTGCAGTATCGAGTATTAATGTGTTAATGTATAATGTTATCTTGAAATCTATACCCGAAGACTGTCGTTGACTTTGTCTTCTCAACTAATCTGTAAAGAACCCAAAGTGTAGTATCTAAGTATATGGTAACAGATTACATTCTCCAGGGTAGATAAAAGACTATCCTGGAAAGTGACATTCATTTTGTGGAACAAATACCTGATGTCTTCTTTCAAGATGACAACCTTTAAGTTCCAGCAACATAGGCACTAAAGAAATTCAGCATTTGAAGACTTTATTTATACTTTGATAAGGGGTGTATTGTAAAATGAAGATGTTATTGAAAATTTCTCTGAGATTGGCTTTTATTTTGAGATGATGGCACAGAAAATGTTGTGATGGTGTATCTAAGGTAGATATAATAGCAAAGACTGGGAAATCCATGGTGGTCAGGGAGAAGTAGTTTTATTGAAATTAGAGTCTGCGGATAGCTCTTTGACAGCCTGATCAGAGAGAAAAGGTTCAAAATGCACCCCCCAATTCCTCCTGCCATAGTGGCCTCAGTTCCTGGAAACAATGTCTGTACCTGTGTGAGATCATATCTGGGAGATCAGGAGACTGTTTTGATATTGAGTTCTGCTTTGTACTGGACCATTTGGTGAAAGTGGGTACTGCAGATGTTGGAGATTAGAGTAGTGCTGGAAACACACAGCAGGTCAGGCAGCATCTGAGGAGCAGGAAAACCGCAACATCAATTTTCCTGCTCCTCGGATGCTGCCTGACCTGCTGTGCATTTCCAGCAGTAAAAAATGAGGTCTGCAGATGCTGGAGATCACAGCTGCAAATGTGTTGCTGGTCAAAGCACAGCAGGTTAGGCAGCATCTCAGGAATAGAGAATTCGACGTTTCGAGCATAAGCCCTTCATCAGGAATAACATATTCCTGATGAAGGGCTTATGCTCGAAACGTCGAATTCTCTATTCCTGAGATGCTGCCTAACCTGCTGTGCTTTGACCAGCAACACATTTGCAGCTGTGCATTTCCAGCACTTCTCTCATCTTGAGGGGACTACATGGCTCACCCTAAATCATCAAAACTGTGGAACCATTGCTCAAGCAAAATGAATGCTTGATGTACATAATGTCTTGTAGTTCTTATAAAGCTGCTGTCCTTGCATGGCCAGGTGTTGGAGTGGGGGTGGGGTCTCATCAGCCATGTGTATAATGTGCCAAACTCTAGTCTTTCATGGAATTTTGAAGATGAGAGGTATCACAGACTGGAACAGGATAAACTCATTGTGGCTGCTGACAGTATAGATAATCTGATCTATTTTGCAATGTTGCATAGATGTGCTGGACAATGAATGAGGTTACCTAAGAGTACAACAGGATCTTGATTAAGTAAGCCTGAGGAATGGCAAATGGAGTTTTATTTAGATAATGCAAGGTGTTACATTTTATTAAGACAAACCAGGGCAGGACTTACCTGGTGAATTGTAGGGCCATGGGGAGTGTTGTCGAACATAGAGATGTAGGGGAGCAGGTACATACTTTCTTCAAAGTGGCATCACAGGTAAACAGGGAGGTTCAAAAAAAAAGTCATGCTTGCCTTCATCAGTCAGAACATTCAGTACATGGGTTGGAACATCGTGTAACATTTGTACAAGACATTGGTAAGGCTAGATTTCGAGTACAATGTACAATTCTGGTTGCCCTTCTATAGAAAATATATTATTAAACAGGAAAAAGGTGCAAAAAGCATTTTGAAAGATGTCACCAAGACTGAGAGTTTGTATTAGAAGGAGTGGCAGGATAGACTCCTACTACTTACCTTGGAGCATAGGAGGCTGAGAGGTGATCTTGTGGAGATTTATAAAATCATGAAGAGCATAGATAGGTCTTTTTTTCAAGGTAGGGGAGTCTAAACCTAGAGAGCATAGTTTCAAGGTGAGAGGGAAAAGATTTAAAAAGGAATTCGAGGGGCACCATTTTCACATAAAGGGTGGAACGAGCTGCCAGAGGAATTGGCAGCGGCGAGTACAATGACAACATTTAAAAGATATTTGGAGAGGTACATTGATAGGAAAGATTTAAGGGGATATGGGACAAATGCTGGCAAAGGAGACTAGTTCAGTTTAGGGAAGCTGGTAGGAATGAATGAGTTAGGCCTAAGGGTCTGTTTCCGTGCCGTATAACCCTATGACTCTATCAACTACATATTTATGGAACAATATCCTTTGCAGTTGCTGTATTTTTTCCCATGGACATTCCTCTGAATGCTGCATGCAACATTGGGAATTTTGCTTCTCAGACAAAGCACTTGCCCTCTTATCTTCCTTGTCACTGGTCAGGGACAAAATGATATCTTCTCTGCTCTCGGCCTTCTGGTATACTCCATTAGACTACATGTTGGAAAGTGATCGATGTGTCCATTCATATCTAGAAAAACCTGAATAGACTGAATACACAAAATTTTGATGCACAGTGAGCCTTCAGATTCTGGCATCATCATCCTCATCTTTGTTGGAGGTCCTAGATCAAATTGTTGATGATTTACGTGTACTCTTTATGTGCCTCAGGAATTGCTTCTGGGTCAGGTCAAGGTTGATGTTCTCACAAACATTTATTGGCCTTCTGTGGGAAGCTTCTGTGCTCCTTTCATTCCACAGTACACCCCCACCACGCCCCTCCCCCAACGACCCTGCAGACTTCATTTCACGACTATAGACAGCTACAAGCAAAATGCCAAAACCACAATCAACAAATCCTGTGTCGTCCTTGATTTTAAATTCCACCTCTCAAAAATATCATCAATATTGCACAATATTTTCAGGAAGTTAACCTAAGCAGAAGTCAGTCAAGAGCAACACATGCAGAAGTTGGCATTAGATCCTTTAAATATTGTTTCTGAGAGTCTCTTCATGCTGCTGATAACCTATTCAACTTGCCACTCCCAGACTCTCTGCAGGGTTCTACAATCTGTGACAGTTCCAGAGTGGATACCTCAAGCTCCTGAGTTCCTACCTGGTTAGTTGCAATTAGGTTAAAAATTGATTGTTTTCATTTCTCCTAGATCCAAATGACATTACGTTTTAAAAGAAGCCAAGTTAACTCAAGGAAGCCTGGTTAAAAATTAAAGAGTTTATTAATTACTGAATGCAAGATTAATTAATAGCACACCATGTATTGGTATCATGGCTATCCCTCAAGATATGAGAATGATGATCTTTGTTCCACTGAACTATTGATGGGCTCTCAGGTGGCTTATGAGTCCAATCTTGGCTTTGAAAGTTCTTCCACAGTCAGGACAAATAATTCCCGATGGCAGATTGGGTTTTGGTTGTTGCTACCTCACTTTCCATTTTCTTCTATTTTCTTCTAGTTCTGCTCATCTCTTGGCTTCAAAAGTTGCTGTTCCTTCTCGGATGATGGTTTGCCAGAGTTTCCTGTCCTTGGCATTGGTTTCCCAATTGCTAATGTCGATGTTATATTTCTTCATGTTTGCTTTTAAAATGTCTTTGAATCTCTTCTGTTGTTTGCCTCTTTTACAATGCTTGTTGTTTTTGCTTCATTTAGCACACTAACATTGCCTCTTATATCTTCCCAGCTGACATTCAACATGTTTTGAAGGCAGCTTTGATGGAACTTTTCAAGTGCCTTCAGATGTCATCGGTATGGTATCCAAGTTTCTGATGCGTACAGGACCATTGGGATCACCATTGCTTTGTACACTAACATTTGGTTATCTGTCCAGATGTTGCAATCATGAAAGACTCTTGTTTGGAGATGTCCAAAAGTTGTTCCAGCACATTTAAGATGATGTTTCATCTCATCATTAAGTTTTGACATTGCAGGAGAGGTGATTTCCAAGAAAAGGAAAGTGGTTCATATTTTCCAGGGTTGTTTCACCAAGATGAATTGATGGTTCTATCCAATTTGTCTAAATTGATGATGGTTGATAGATGGTCGGAGTCTTCTTGGAATTGATGGTAAGTCCAAGTTTTGTGTACGCATGGTTAAAGACAGTCAGAATCTGTTGTTGGTGATTTTCTGAGAGAGCTGCAACACTGTGTTGTCATATTGGAATTCAATGAGGAAACTCCTACATGTCTTGTTTTTGGACTTAAGATGGACAAGATTGAAAAGTTTCCCATCTGTTCTGCAGCCAATTTTGATTCCTGGGTGTAGGTCATCCTTGATTAAGTGGATGATTGTAACAGTAAAGAGAATGAACAAAGTTGGGGCAATCATGCTGACCATAACTGTGACAAACATGCCATTGTGGAGTTGTCTCAGGATTAGAATGTATTTTTCAGGGATTCCTTGGTGCATAGGACATCCCATAGGAGTTCTCTAAAAACCGAGTCAAAGGCTTTGGTGAGATCAATGAATGCCATATATAAAAGGTTGAAGTCGTTCATGATATTTTTCTTGTTGTTGTCACATGGTGAAAATCATGTCGATTGTTCCACGTGATGATCTAAAACCAGCTTGTGTCTCTGGAAAGATCCTCTCAGCTAAAGGCTTGAGTTGGTTGTTCTTGACGTGGGTGAGGGTTTTTCGTGCTGTTGCTAACAGGGAAATTTCATGATAGTTTCCACATTCGGATTGATTGCATTTCCTTTAGTAGATGGTAATGATTGCTGAGCCTTTAATGTCTACTAGTATGTCTTCATTTATCCAGATCTCGATGAGAAGTTGATGCAGTTGGTAATGAAGCAAGTTACCTCCAATTTTGTAGACCATGGATGATATTCAGCAGCCTTATTGTTTTTCAAGCTTTTGATGGCTTCCTTGACTTCTTCAAATATTGGTACTTGGCTTAGGGAGTCATCATCGGGCTGTTTTGGAATGTCGTTGATCACATTCCTGTCAAATGGGGCAGTTTGATTTAGAAGATTTTCAAGATGCTCCCTCCATCTAGAATTGAGGTAAACATTGCTCTTCAGGATGGCTGAACCATCTTTGCCTTTGAGAAGGGCTTGACCATGAGTGGATGGGCCAAAAAAATAGCTTTAGTTGTGTTGAAGTTTCGAATGCCATTGGTGTACACTAGTTGTTCCATTTCTTGAGCTTTCTTCCTCCACCATTGGTTTTACAGGTTTCGGGTGTTCTTCTGAACTGCAACCTTGCATTCTTGATTGTGTTTCCTTTTGATAGTTGATTTTTGGTCATTTTATAAAAGGTGATGAAAACTTTTGTATCTTCATCAAGTTGTTGGAGTAGTTTGTCATTATTGTCAAACCAATCCTGATGTTTCTGCATCTTGAACCCAATTGTTTCTTTGCAGGAGGTGATGATAGCATTCTCCAGTTGATTCCAGTATTCTCCTATGGATGGTGGGATTTTTTTCAGGCAGTTGTTCTTGAAGATTTTGTTGGAACTTCTATACATGGTTGGTGTCTTGGAGGATGTTAACATTGAATTTCTTGATACTGTTCTGATTTTAGTGTTTCCTTTTGGGCTGAATCTTCATTCCCATGGTGGATGAGATGAGTCGATGGTCTGCCCAGAACTTGTTGGCACCAGGAACAGCTTTTGTTATCAGTACATCTTGTTGGTCCCAAGATCGTACAACGATGTAGTTGATGAGGTGCCTAGATGCTGCCAGGAGATTTTATGCCAGTTTCTCTGGCAAAATAGGATGTTTGTAATCACCAGATTATGTTCAGCACATTTGGTGAGGAGTCTTTCTCTGGTGTTGACCTTGCCAACTCCTTCCTTGCATATTATTCCAATCCAGAGCCTATGATCTTTCCCAACTCTGGCATTGAAATCTCCAAAGAAAATGATCTTGTTGTTGTTGGGAACAGAGGAAAGGACACTGTCAATTCAGCATAAGAATTCTTTACTTCTTCTTCATCGCCCATTGCTGGAGCATAGGTGCTGATGATGGTGGCATGTTGATTATTGACGAGCTGGATCTGCAGAGTCATGAAACATTCATTGATTCCCAATGGTTGCTCTGTCAGCATCTGAAGTAGGCTGTTTCAGATGGCAAAACTTACTCCATGGATCCTCGGTTGTACTTTCCAGAAGGTATATTAACCTTGCTCTTCCTTTAGTTTCCTTTCTCTAGCTCTGCAGCTCCCACTCAGAACACCAATATCAAAGTTGAATGTTTGGAGTTCCTGGGCAACAAAGGCAGTTCCCCTTTCTGGCCAGTCTGAACTTGGGTTATCCATCAGAGTTCATATATTCCGGGTTCCAAATTTTATAGTTTCACTTCTTGATGTTTTTCGACCGCATAATGATGACCCCTCTGGATGCGGCTTTTCCGATAGGATGGAGTGAAGCAGACTATTTTTAGAATCCCTTTTCTAGCTCCCTCCAAGTTCAGGGTGAGCAGTGTGGAATTTAAATAGGGCTGCTCAGATGGGAATACTGCAACCAAACAACTTTCCTGCTTCTGTCCAAAGGTTGAACGACTGAATCAGGTACTCACCTCTTTCATGCTGGTTCTTAATTAGGATCTTCCAGCCATTATATTTCCTGCTCCCAGTGCCCTCCTCCTATTGCCAAAAGTATTGAAGAAGTAGACCACAGAGTGAAGACGCTTGTGCGTGTATTTGTTTAACGTGTACTTAATGTTGCACTACAAGAAGTGCACAATACTTCACAAATCAACCAACTGATTCCAATGGCATGGAGACCATAACAATTGGAGCTAATGGATTTGTTGCAGCCTTCACAGCCCCTTTTAGTTTGAAGTAACTTCATCTGCCTATTCCACTGTTGAGGTGTAGGTTGGATTGTTCTTTGTCAGTCAGCTCACCCTCGACCTGGCTGCCATGGGTGACCCTAACAGGAGCACAGATCCAGATGGCATCACTCACGAGACCCCAGGACCACATAAGCTTCTCCAACACGGCAGATAACAACCCACGGAGAAGTCAACATGTATACACACAGACAAGTAAGATTTGAGTCCAAATGATGAAAGTTTTAAAAAAAGACAATATGGATCTGTCTCTAAATTATTTGTGAATGGCAGATAGTGGAGTGTTGCAGTCAACGTTACAGTTAGCATTGATGGTTATAGTTAAATAGTCCATGTCATAATTCTTAGTTTTATATATTGGCTAAAATTCAACAGGCAAGCAACAAGTAGTTTAGGTCAGGTTTGCAAACAAAATGAAGGTATCCAGAAAAGCTGTTACTCATTACATTGAAAAGACCAAATGCAGAGAGTGTGAACTGTGAATACAGTTTCCTAAATCAAAAGTGTTAAATAACTTTGTTTAAAAAAAAATCACAATGCAGCACAGAAAAGTCCCAGCATAAAAATCACAACCCCAGGATTTAAGTAATGCTGGATTAGTGGTGTTGGAAAAAACACAGCAGTTCAGGCAGTATCCAAGGAGCAGTAAATTCGACGTTTCGGGCAAAAGCCTTCATCAGGAATACAGACAGAGTGCCTGAAGGGTGGAGAGATAAATGAGAGGAGGGTGGGGAGAAAGTAGCATAGAGTACAATAGGTGAGTAGGGGAGGGGTTGAAGGTGATAGGTCAGGGAGGAGGGTGGAGTGGATAGGTGGAAAAGAAGATAGGCAGATTGGAGGAAATGACCTGGGAGTTGCAGTGGAGAGGGACTCCCTGAGATTCTTGGACAGAGAGGAGGAAAACTTCTTCAAGGCAGGCATCCTTGCAGGAGCATTCACAGTCAGGTTAAAATCAACTAGGTAAAAACAATGACTGCAGATGCTGGAAACCAGATTCTGGATTAGTGGTGCTAGAAGTAATGCTGCCAAGTTATGGTAGGAATGTTGAAATTTGGGACAGATTTCCCCAGACTAAAGAGGAGAAAGATTATTGTGCTCCTGTGTGGACAGTACTTCATTTCATGACCATGCTAATGCTCTGATAATGTTAGTAATTAGTCTGCAGATTTTCCTGAACTATTCGTGAGGTGTAATTCTGATCACTCTGCATCAGTAGGGCACAATCCATAATTAATTCCACTTTGCTATTTTCTCAGTATAGCCCTGTATTGTATTAAAAATATATTTAAAGTTTTTAAAAGACCAATATTTGTCACTAAGCTGAGATGACTTTGCATCCAAAATGAATCATTCATTGCCTATAAAAGATAAGCATAGTTTAAAATTAAAGGAAGGTCATTAAGGGTGCAAAGAATAGTTTACATCCAGGAGACTTGGGGAGATATGAAGCATATGTAAGCTAGAAGTTGTCCCCAGCACAAAGATAAATTAATTTCCTTTCAAATTAAGTGTCCCAATATTTTGCCGTCTTAAAGGTAAACAACTGCTTATACTCTCTGCCCCTCCAGGTTCAATTTTCCTTTGATAAAATATACACGCATAGAATTAAAATAACTAAATACAAACAGAAAATGCTGGAGAAAGTCAGCAGACTTTGCAGCATTTTGGAGAGAGGAACAGAGTTCATGTTTAGAATCCAATTACTTTTATGGAATAGTAGTTCAAGAATACCACCAACCCATTCATCCCAGAGTTCTATTGCAATGTAGACTTGTGCTCCTTTTTATCTTAAGTAAAACTGTTCCTGTGATTTAATGCATCTTTAGGTTAAACTGGTGAATGAACGTTCTGTCCCATTCCATTTTTGGGTAGCACAACAGTGCTGAGGGCTCTTGTTCTACAATATCAACGGCATGACACTGAATATTTTATCCTGAAATTTGAATGTTCACAAGCATCTCAATGGCAGTAGCAGTAACTGGAAGAAAGAAAATCCTGAAAATATTCAGACCACAAATGTGACACTTAAAAATTATATGACTCAGAAGATATTGTCAAGGAGAATATGAAAAATCAAATGTCAGCTCTAACAAATAGATTATTCTAAACTTGTTAGTGCCAACTGAATTGTGAAGAGGATGATGTAAACATACTTTATTTTATTCATTGGAGTTAAACCTCTGAAACATTGACACTGCAGATTTGTTGTCTATTTCCAACCTGTGATAACTATCTGTTCTATTTGCAGAATAAATAATTCAGTGTCAAGGAAGTTGTCCTAAGGGAACTTGAAAAAAAAAATGGAATCTGTGCAGTAAAGGTTATCAGAGTACGTTCATATTCAAGGTTATTAGAGTATGGTCACTTACCTCTAATGATATTCTGAATATTGATTTTAAATGTAGTCAAAGCTGAATAGGTTGACACTGTGAGAAATAGAATGAAGGTGGCAGAATAGCAGGGGAGGATGTATTATTGATTACTATGCCATATAGCCGCTTTATTTAGTAACCAATTTTGTTGAAGGTGAAGAACTCTTCATTGTACTTTAATGCTCGTCAAGACAACTTATCTTTCCCATAAGTAATAATGTCACATTTCAAAATGTGCCCAATATATTTTGAGTATAACACTAGTCAGAATCACATTAAAATCAATATTTAGAACAGTTGTTCCTTTTATAACTCACAAAAAATTCGTGTTCTCCAGCTACATAGTGCCAAGTAAGAACATGAGTATTTTTCTCCAGTTTTGTTGTTAATCTAAAAACTTTGTTCACTTTAAAAATAAATAGTTAACATGGACAATAGATGACCAACACTAATATTGAGGTACAAACGCTAAAGAAATGCTAAAGATTCATGCTGCATATGTGCCCTTTTAGCTTTTCAAGAGTGACAAAAATGTAAGTTAATGCATTCTCCCTCAACACACCATTACTTAAGAAAGGTGGGGCGGCACGGTGGCACAGTGGTTAGCACTGCTGCCTCACAGCGCCAGGGACCAGGGTTCAATTCCCACCTCAGGCGACTGACTGTGTGGAGTTTGCACGTTCTCCCTGTGTCTGCGTCGGTTTCCTCCGGGTGCTCCGGTTTCCTCCCACAGTCCAAAGATGTGCGGGTCAGGTGAATTGGCCATGCTAAATTGCCCGTAGTGTTAGGTAAGGGGTATATGTAGGGGTATGGGTGGGTTGCGCTTCGGCGGGTCGGTGTGGACTTGTTGGGCCGAAGGGCCTGTTTCCACACTGTAAGTAATCTAATCTAATATGAAAAGATTGGGAACTATAAACCAGTGAACCTGACATCAGTGGTAGGTAGGTTGTTGGAGGGGTCTCTGAGGGACAGGATTTAGTGCATTTGGAAAGGCAAGGACTGATTAGGGATAGTCAACATGGCTTTGTGTGTGGGAAGTCACGTTTCACTCGCTTGATTGAGTTTTTCTGAAAATATGACAAAGAAGATGGATGAAGGCAGAATGGGAGATATTGTCTATATGAACCTCAGCAAGGTAGTTGACAAGCTTCTGCATGGTAGACTGGTTAGCAAGGTTAGATCACATGGAATCCAAGAGAAGCTAGCCATTTAGATACAAAATTTGTTTGAAGCTAGGATACAAAGTGGTGGTCAAGGGTTGTTTTTCAGACTGGAGGCCTGAACAGGCCTGCCACAAGAATCAGTGCTGGCTCCACTGCTTTTGGTTATCTATATAAATGGTTTGGATGTAAATATAAGAGGTATGATTAGGAAGTTTGCAGATGATACTAAAATTGGTGGTCATAGAATCCCTACAGTGTAGAAGCAGGCCATTCAGCCCATAGAGTCCATACCAACTCTCTGAAGAGCATCCAACACAGACCCACACCTCCTACCCTATTACCCTTCATTTATCCCAGCCACCACCTGCACAGCTTTAAACACTATGGGCAATTTAGCATGGTCAATCCACCTAACCTGTACATCTATGGGCTAGGAGAGGAAACTGGAGCATCCGGAGAAAATCCATGCAGACGTGGCAAGAATGTGCAAACTCCACACAGACAGTCACCTTGTATTGAAGCTTGTATTGGAACCCTGTCCCTGGTACTCTGAGGGAATGGTGCTAACCACTGAGACACACTGAAGATGGGACTTTGATCAGATGGGCCAGTAGGTCGAGGAGTGAAAATTGATGTTTAATTTAGATAAATGTGAGGAGTTACATTTCGGTAAGACAAACCAGGAATGACTTATACACTTAATGGTAGTGACATGGGGAGTTTTGCTGAAAAAAAAGACCTGGGGTGCAGGTGCATAGTTTCTTGAAAGTGGAGTCACAGGAAGACAGGGTGGTGAAGAAGCATTTACTGGTCAGTGCACTGAGTATAGGAGTTGAAATGTAATGTTTCAGCTGTACAGAATATTGGTGAGGCCACATTTAGAATACTATGTTTAATTCTGGTCTCCTTGCTATTGGAAGAATGTCGTAAAATTTGAAAGGGTTCAGAAAATATTAACAAGATTAGATCAGCTGCGCTTTTCTCCCTGTAGTATCAGAGACTGAGAGGTGACCTTGTAGAGAATAAAACCACAAGGGATATGGATAAGATGAGTACCCAAGGTCCTTTTTCCGAGGGTATAAGAGTACTAAACTAGAGGGCTAGGTTTAAGATGAGAGGGAAAGATTTAAAAAGGGCCAGAGAGGGAACTTTTTCACACAGAGGGTGCTGAGTGTAAGGAATGAACTGCCAGCAGAAATGGTGGAAGCTGGTACAATTACAACATTTAAAAGGCATCTGGATGGATGCATGAAAAGGAAGGGTTTAGAGGGATATGGGCCAAATGCTGGCAAATGAGAATAAAATGGTCAGCACTGCTGCCTCACAGTGCCAGGGATCCTGGTTTGATTCCACCTTTAGGTGACTTATTGAAGTCTGCACATTTTCCCTGCATCAGTGGGGGTTTCCTCTGGGTGCTCTGGCTTCTTCCTATAGTCCAAAGATGTGCAGGTTAGGTGGATTGACCCATAGTAAATTTCTGAGTGTCCAGGGATGTGCAGACTAGGTGGATTAGCCATGAGATTTGCAGGGTTACAGGGCCTGGTTGGGATGCTCTTCAGAGGGTCAATGTGAACTCTGTGGGATGAATGGCCTGCTTCCACATGGTATTCTCTGGTGATCAGTTTAGGAAATTTCACTGGCACGGATAAGTTGGACCAAAGAGTCAATTTCCATGGTATATAAATCAGTGTCAGACAGTTATAGAGTTATTTCATTAATGCCATCGAGTGGCCTTATCCATCTTTATCTGTATGCCAGCTATCATCAACTACTTTAAATATTTACAAATGTCAGCAGCCTTTTCAATGCCTTCATACATTTGAATCTCACTAGATTGATTTCTGGAGATCTTTGAAGTTGTATTGATGTGTTGAATGATTGTGCTATTTATTGTTAGTTCAAGCATATATGTTGATGAAATATTCCATTTTGCATAGATAGCAATACATAAACAGGTAGAACAGTTTTCCTGTAACTTCTAAATAAAGATGATTATTTTCCTTTCACCTGGAGCAATGACTTTCAAGTTAAAGTGTAAAATTATGAATGATGAATCAATTAAAATATCAGCATCTTAGAGCCACTGAATGTTCTAATTGAGTACACAGATTTGTTAAAATAGACATATGCTAAATTGCCATATTATTAACATATATAATACACTGGATTTTCATGTTTGTGTGCATACCCTGTCATCTTGCTCCACTATAAACTCCCATGCCAAATTGAGAATGGCAACTGCTAATGGAAATGTGTCCGAAGGTGTCATTCCACTATGACATGGGCATTCATTATGGAAATATAAATTTAATGAAAGAATAATTATCAAATATCTGAGAATAAGATGAAATATCCTTTCCCAAATATTTTCCTGTCTAATAATTCTACCTTGCCTTTAAATTATTCAGAGTCATAACTCTGCATGCAATGGTATGGAGCAATGTTCCGGAATTGAGCTGACTGATTTCCAACAACCTCAATTACCTTCTTTGAAATTAGCTATAACTCCAGCCAGTGGAATATTTCCCATGGGATCTATGATGGAACAATCTGCCAAATGCTACCTTAACGTTATGGACACTCACAACGTCCTTCTTGAATCCAGCTTTCTGCCATGTCTGGAACTAGACGGAGTAAGGTTAAGAGCTGGATGAACCAACAATGAGCATTCGTGATTTGGTTATTGCTGTGCAAGTGCCACTTGATAGTACTGTTGATCATACTTTCCATTGCTTGGTTTATGAATGAGATAAGACTGATGGGGTGGTAATTGGCTGGATTAACTTAATCTTGCTTTTCACGATAAGGATAGGTCTGAATAATTTTCAACATTGTTGGTTAAATGCTGCTGTTGTACTAGAACAGCTTGCCTACAGCCAGGTTGATTCAGAAGCATAAGATTTCATTAATGTTGTTGGAATGTTGTCAGAATCCACAGCTTTTGCAGTATATTGTGCCTATAAGCCACTTAGCAAAACCACATGAAGTGAATCAAATTAGCTAAAGATTGACATTTGTGATGCTGGTGAGATCAGGAGGAAGCTGAGATGGACCACCACTCATCAATGGGAAATAATGCAGAAGTGGAGCTTGAGTGTGACATCAATCATTATCTTCAAATCTGCTGAAGAATAGTCTGCATTTTGTTCTGCCATCTATTCAGGTCTAAAGGTATCAAAAGGTAGGCCAATTTAAATATAGCTTCAACTCAATAGCTAAGGCCATAAGAGTAGAAGCAGAAGTAGATCATTTGGTCCATCAGGCTTCTTTCACCTTCAATGAGATCATGGATGATCTGAGACTTCCCAACTCCACACTGCTACCATAAACTATAACCCTTACTGATTAAAAATCAATTTATGTTGCTTTGAGTACATTTAATGACCCAGCCTCAACAGCTCTCTTCAGTCAAGAATTCCACAGATGAACTACTCCTTCGGAGAAGAAATTCCTTCACATCTGTCTGGGTGATTCTTTACTCTGAGTTAATGGCCTCTGTTCCTTGACTCTTTTTCAAGGGGAAAACAACCCTTCTGCACCTAAACTGGCAAATAGTCTAAGAAGTTTGTATAGATACTTCAGTAAGGTCTCCATTCATTCTCTGAACCTCCAATGACTAAAAATCAAACCTGCTGATACTTCTTAGTTATAAGATGATATTTCCATACCCAAAACCAACATAGTGAATCTTCCTCGAGCAACCTCCACATCTTTCCTTACGTAAGTGCCTCAAAACTGTTCATAGAATTCCACATTTGGTCTCACTAGCATCTAGTATATATTTAGCAAGACTTCCCTATATTTATATTTCATGTCCAGTGAAATAAATGGCAACAGTCCATTTGCCTTCCCTATTAGCAGCTGAACTTATATTCTAGTTTTTTGATTCATTTTTTCTCAAATCCCTCTATGCTACAACAATCAGCAGTCTCTCTCTATTTAATTAATATACAACCAGTCTATAAATCCTACCAAAGTGCATAATCTCTCAGTTTCCCAAATGATATTCCATTTGCCAAGTTTTTTGCTAATTCACTTAACCTGTCTATATTCCTCTGCAGACTCTGTGTCATGCCCACTACCTCCCTTCTCATCTATTTGTGTGTCTTGGCATGAGTAAATTCACCTTTATCAATCAAGTCATTGATATACACAGTAAATACTTTTTTCTCCACCAGCACAGATCCCTATACCATTCTACTAGTTACAGGTTGCTTTTCTTAAAATATGCTCTTCATCCAAACTTTCTGTCTTCTATTAGATAACCTTTTTCCATGCTAACATAATCACCCATCACCTGGGTTATTATCTTATTAAGTAAGCCTTATATGCAGCATCTATTTGAATACTTTTGGAAATCCAAATATATTATGTCGACTGCTTCCTCTCATTTATCTGTTTTTTTTTCATCTCCTCAAAAGAATTCCAATAAATGTGTCAAGCATAGTTCGCTCTTTATGAAGCCTTTCTGATTCTGTTTGAAATTTAATGTATTTTTAAATGCTTTATTATCCTCAACAAGAAACTGTAACATTTTCCTAATGACAGACATTTAGCTAATTAGCCAAGAGTTAATTGTTTTTGTTTTCCTCCCTTTTTGAATAAGAGTGTTGCATCAATGATTTTCCAAACCTCTGAAACTTTTCCAGGATTTAAGGATTTTTGGAAGATTACAAGTAGTTATTCAGCTACCTGCTAGCTACTTCCTTTAAATTCTAGGATACAACTCCTCAGGTCCAAGAGACCTATGAGCAGTTGGCCCATTAATTTTCCTAGAACATTTTCTCTAGTGCTGATTATTACACCTATTTAAGTTTTCCATTATTATTTTCACAGCCTCATTCTCTCAGGGAATGTCTGCTTGTTTACTTTGGCTTCTAGCTTCCTTTAAATATGTTTAAAGAAATGCTTACTGTGTATTTTTACATTACTTGTTAAGTTATCCTCACAGTCTATTTGCATGGATGTCTTTTGTCAGATTTAGAAACTTCCCTCATCCTCTGGCTTACCATTAGTCTTCACCATGTTGTATATGTTTTGATATTATCCTTAACTGCCTTGTTGCTTTATCTCTTGCATGAATCCTTCTTCCTCATTAGGATACATTTTTGTTGTGAGTCATGAGCTAGTTTCCTAAGCATCTGCTCTTGTCGTTCAACATTGTTTTCTGCTGAACTCCTTTCCCAGTCCACTCCAGCTACCTCTGTCCTCATCCCTATATTATTACCTTTATTCAAATTTGGCATAGTTGTTTCTAACTCTGGTTTCTCCCTCTCAAACTGAACGCTAAATTCTACCATGTTACCGTCACTATTCCACGAGGAATCTTCTTCCCTGAGGTTGTTTATTAAATCCAACATATTACACATTATCAGATTCAAAATAGCCTGAACCTTGATTGGATCCTCAAAATATTGTTCCCAGAAACTGTCCCAAATACATTATGAATTCTTTCTAATAGCTACCTCTGCTGACTTGATTGTCCCTATTTATGAGAAGATTAAAGTCATCCATGATGAATGCACTGCTTTTTAAAAAATGTCCTAATTATCTCCTGATATAATCTTTAGCCTACAAGCCAGCTGTAGCTATGAGGTCTATAAACTACTCTCACCTCTGTCTGCTTTCCTTTTGTTTTAAATTCACCATATGGATTCTACATGATCTGATCCAAGATCACTTCTTACTATTGTATTTATTCCATCTCACACTGACAAACATACACAAACACCCTTCTCTTCCTGCTTGTCCTTTTGAAAACTCATATACCCCTCAGTATTTAGTTCCCATCCCAGCTTTGATTGCCTTGTAACCATGCCTCCACATTAGCTCTAATATCACACTTAGGTTACATCATGGGGCAAACTCTCCTGCTTAATTTAAAACCAGCAACAGAGATAAGACTTTTCCCACGCAGTAATCTGCAAACCTTTGAGTGGCCAGGAACTATTTAAAGTAAACATTAACAACTTTATTTCTTAAAGGATAGCAGATAATAATTAACTAACAACTATGTATAAGTCCTCGCTCAAGCCTATCTTTTACCTTCCCTTCTATCATACTAGTCTGATAAAACTCCCAGTTGTACAACACAAAACCTCTTATCTGAAAACCAGGCAGCTTTTGCTTCTTCTATTTGGATTTTCCTCTGTCTTCTTTTCTTCTTCTTAGGAATTTCTCCATGATAGGTTATTCATTGAAAAAGGTACTTTTAAGAGAACTATTTGTCAGGCAATCTTTTACCAGCTGGGGTTTGGCAGTTCTCCTCTCAACTGTTCAGTTTTCCCCGGTCTAATACCCCTCCACCAGACACACACAAAGCATCAGATTGTGTCATTGGCTTTTAAGATTGTCAATATACTCAGTTCAAACTGGACTGGAGTTTGGTATTTTTCTGGGTATAATTTAAACTGATTGGCCAAATTTGAATTTGTATTTGTCTTCAGATAATGAGCTAATTGAGTTGTTCAATCAAGTGTTATATTATTAACTTATTGAGAACATTTGGTGCTGTCTCCAGTAGTTTTGTGGCTTTTAGCTCTCTTAAAGTACACCCACATTTTGTAACACTTATTAACCTTGAATTGTTTTCTTAGTTCATTTATTTTGTTTTGAATACTATGTACATTTAAGTAAACAGCCATTAATTCTGTTATTTTACCATTTCTTTGTTCATTTGTCTATATTTTCTACATGCATGCTTGTACTTTCTATCCTTTCCTGTCCACTCTGTGTATCATTATCTAAATAGTTGCCCTTAAATGGCTCCGTATACTTTTGCTCTGTAACCCGATGTATCCCCCTCCAAAAACCTCTCTTAGCTAATTAGTTAAAGCCGTCTTCTTAGCCTTGTTATTCTATTTATCAGCATACTGGTTCTAATACAGCAGATAGCTTGCCTCCTGGCATTTCCATTGCTTCTATTCAGAAGGTACGGCCCACTAGTAATTTAATAATACAGTGTGTGTTATATAACACTCCTGTTACTGTGAAGCATCTGTTCACTGACTACTGTGAAGAATGCTTATGAGGATCATTAGATTGACGTTAAATTTTTAGTGTGTGTTATTCTCAATAGTCCTCTACTCTTTCCCTTTCACACAAACATTTAAAGTCTGATATATTCATGAAACTGAAGCATCATTTTCTAAGATTCAAGGACAAATTTTTAGTGTCATATAGTTTTGGTTTTTATAATCTTTAGTCACCATTTTTAAGGATTTTGAAGCAGGGCTTTGTGTAGTTTCAAAGTGCAATTTTATTGCATTATAAAATGCCTATATTTTGCAATTAAACATAAATTTGAAATTATCTACGCTTTGGGGCAGAGTAATAATGCATCAGTTGTCTGCATTGCGGCTGTCTATGAAAGATAAGTAGATGACTTGCTTACTTGGTAGATAGTAACTCAAGACTGCATCCTCAAACAAAATAGTAGGTAAACAGAAAAACAAAGAGGTTGAAGTTTTAAGAACTCCTCCAGAGGCCAAAATGTGAAAAAGCAGATTCCCTGCTCATGTTTGGGACTATGGTACAGATCCTGACCCAAATTGCTGGTCTTTCAAATACTAGGTTCATGTATCATACCTACAAGACCATAAGACATAGGATTGGAAGTAAGGCCATTCGGCCCATCGAGTCCACTCCGCCATTCAATCATGGCTGATGGGCATTTCAACTCCACTTACCAGCATTCTCCCCGTAGCCCTTAATTCCTCGAGACATCAAGAATCTATCAATCTCTGCCTTTTTTAGATTTTTTTTAGATTACTTCATGTGGAAACAGGCCCTTCGGCCCAACAAGTCCACACCGACCCGCCGAAGCGCAACCCACCCATACCCCTACATATACCCCTTACCTAACACTACGGGCAATTTAGCATGGCCAATTCACCTGACCCGCACATCTTTGGACTGTGGGAGGAAACCGGAGCACCCGGAGGAAACTCACGCAGACACGGGGAGAACGTGCAAACTCCACACAGTCAGTCGCCTGAGGCGGGAATTGAACCCAGGTCCCTGGCGCTGTGAGGCAGCAGTGCTAACCACTGTGCCACCGTGCCGCCCCCTTGAAGACATTTAGTGTCCCGGCCTCCACTGTACTCTGCGGCAATGAATTCCAGAGGCCCACCACTCTCTGGCTGAAGAAATATCTCCACATTTCTGTTCTGAATGACCCCCTCTAATTTTAAGGCTGTGTCCACGGGTCCTAGTCTCCTCGCCTAACGGAGAAAATTTCCTAACGTCCACCCTTTCCAAGCCATGTATTATCTTGTAAGTTTCTATTAAGTCTCCCCTTAATCTTCTAAACTCCAATACAATCCCAGGATCCTCAGCCGTTCCTCGTATATTAGACCAACCATTCCAGGGATCATCTGTGTGACTCTCCACTGGACACGCTTCAGGGCCAGTATGTCCTTCCTGAGGTGTGGGGACCAAAACTGGACACAGTACTCCAAATGGGGTCGAACCAGAGCTTTATAAATTCTTAGTAACACAACAGTGCTTTTATATTCCAACCCTCTTGAGATAAGTGACAACATTGCATTTGCTTTCTTAATCACGGACTCAACCTGCATGTTTACCTTTAGAGAATCCTCTACTAGCACTCCCAGATCCCTTTGTACTTTGGCTTTATGAATTTTCTCACCGTTTAGAAAGTAGTTTATGCTTTTATTCTTTTTTCCAAAGTGCAAGACCTCGCATTTGCTTACGTTGAATTCCATCAGCCATTTCCTGGACCACTCTCCCAACCTGTCTAGACCCTTCTGCAGCCTCCCCACTTCCTCAGTACTACCTGCCTGTCCACATAACTGCGTATCATCAGCAAACTTCGCTAGAATGCCCCCAGTCCCTTCATCCAGATCATTAATATATAATGTGAACAGCAGCCCCAACACTGAACTTGCGTGACACCGCTTGTCACCGGCTGCCATTCCGAAAAAGAACCTTTTATCCCAACTCTCTGCCTTCTATCAGACAGCCAATCCTCAATCCTTACCAATAGCTCACCTTGATCACCATGGGCCCATACCTTGCTCGGCAGCCTCCCGTGTGGCATCTTATCGAAGGCCTTTTGGAAGTCTAGGTAGCCCACATCCACTAGGTTTCCCTGGTCTAACCTATTTGTCACCTCTTCAAAGAATTCCAACAGGTTTGTCAGACATGACCTCCCCTTACTAAATCCATGTTGACTTGTTCTAATCAGACTCTGCTCTTCCAAGAATTTAGAAACGTCATCCTTAATGATGGATTCTAGAATTTTACCAACAACCGAGGTTAGGCTAATTGGCCTATAATTTTCCATCTTTTGTCTTGAGCCTTTCTTGAACAAGGGGGTTACAACAGCGATCTTCCAATCATCCGGGACTTTCCCTGACTCCAGTGACTCTTGAAAGATCTCAACCAATGCCTCCGCTATTTCCTCAGCCACCTCTCTCAGAACTCTAGGGTGTATCCCATCGGGGCCAGGAGATTTATCAATTTTAAGACCTTTTAGTTTTTCTAGCACTTTCTCTTTTGTAACGGCAACCATACTCAACTCAGCCCCCCGACTCCCTTTAATTGTTGGGATATTACTCATGCCTTCCACTGTGAAAACTGACAAGCATCATCGGAGGTTTCTGCGTCAATCCATCAACAGATCTTGATGCGAATCACTGTCAGATAAAAAACCTCAAAGATTTTTAAAAGTAAAGCATTTCACAGGTTCTGCTAAATAAAACAGAGCATATATTGGAATAATAATCAATCTCCTCTCTGATCAACTACCTTTAGCTTTGTGACTTTTGGACCTCATCCAGGGGCTTCAAAAGGAAGTGCTCTAGTTTTTAGTTTTTAGTTTCACATAGTGGAATTTGGCTGAAGCTCAACCACAGCTCTTCCAACTATGTCTCTTTCTCTCAATTATTAAAATAGATTTTAATAAATCCCTGTACTAATCCTTGGACACTTCCACATCACCACAGACCCACACTCTCAGATCACCAGCTTGAGAAAATGCCATTTATGCCTACTCTTTGTTTCCTGATTATTAATCATATTCTTCCTCTTTAGTTCTCTGCTCAAACACAGATCTGACCTGTATCACCATAATATCCATGGTTAGGGAACAGAGGAAGATCCCAAATCTGTTGCAGACAGAAGGATGACTGAACTCATTGCTTTTGGAACCAGACTGATCCATACCTAACTGAGCTGACTGATAATTTAAGTTTTTTTAAATGGGATGTAAGCACCATTGGCAAGATCAGCATTGTTGCCATTCCCCAATTGTGCATGAATTGAATAGCTTGCAAGGCTATTTCAAAGGACATTGTTTTAACTTTGGAATTACATGAATGCCAGACCAGGTAAGGACAACAGAATCCCTTCTGTGCAGGTCATTAGTGAACCAGATCAATTTTATGACAATGAATAACAGTTTCACAGCTTAATTTACTGAGACTAATGTTCAATTCCAGATTTTTAAATTGACTTGAAATTCCAATTGCCATGGTTGGATTTTAATCTATATCTCCAGATCATTAGTCTAGATCTCTGGATTACTCATACAGTGAAATTACAACTATGCCATCATCTTCCTCAATTTTCTTAATTCATTTCATTAATTTCCTCACTCTTTTTACATCTATCTTATTGTCCATTTCTAATGTGACTACAGGCATGAAACATTTCAATATCTCTCCCATTTCTTTTCTCCACATCATAACTTCTCCTAACACTGCTTCTCAAGGACCAAGATTTAGTGACACTCTTCAGAGCCTTTGAAACTTAGGGCTAGATTTTCTCCTTTGAGGTCAGAATCACAAGTCTGGAGATTTCCAGATATTGTGACTTTGTCTCCTGCCCAGCAATTTCCACTGTAGGTGTCACTGGCTTGAATCAAGGTTCACCTCTTGTAGCAGGCCCAAGATGGAATAGTGATGGACAGATGGTAAGACTGGCAGTTTAGAAGGCACATTTCTGAATGAGTAGTAAAAAACCTTGAAATCCCCCGCTCCCCCTCAGACTCATCTGCTTTATAGTCCCACCTCTAACCAAATGCCCAATATCCTCTCCAAGCTCCAACTTAGGTCAGACATCTTGAGCTTGACATTGGGCAGTCTTTGAAACTGTCAAAAATAAACAGCTATTGAAAATCCATTTGGAAAAAAATTCTTAATCCTTTTAAGATCTCATAAAGCTGTCTGTCAAAAGATCGTTCATAGCGCATTTAACTGCTGCATCAATAACCCCGCTGAATTCATTAATGGAGTTTATGGCTCAGTCAATCATTTTGAATGATATTACACTGAACATCTGTCTTGACAAAACCTCCAGAATTGAACACATTAGAGTCACTGAAGTAACCTGTCATTTAGATCGCTTCCTCTTGCTGTTTAAACAATTGAAATAAAAATTGAAGAGGTATCCTTCGTGCACAGTACTGCAGCTCCAAATACATCATATCTATTTCCATTATGACTTGTTTAAATACAATCAACTTATCCATTTATTATCAAATATTTCTTAAATTGCAATACTCTATCTGATGAAACTTGTGGTTAAAAATGCTTGAATGGCTGAGTGGTTTGTGAAATGTTTCATAAGTGATAGCACCTGGGAGCCAGGATATGTTGAGCAGAAAATCTTGGTCTTCAAGAAGAAATGCCAGCAAAATTGCTCAAATATTTTTATCGTGATAATTTATAAAGTTGCTTTATAGACACTCACAGAACTAAAACATAATTTTGACAATATGTTTATATATTTTTTTAATATGGTATAGTAATAACAGTATTATCTTCAGACAGGTAAGTTTAAGATACAGTTGTCAGATATATTCTAAAGAAAGGAAACTATTAAAATAGAATTCACAATGCTGCATCAAAGATACATTGCACAATTCAGCTTTTGAAGGGATAAAAGTGATGAGAAATGATCGAATAAAACCTGAACCTTATAAATAGTTAAGTACCTAGAAGGTGATGACCATAATGGCCCTGGGATTGCAGTAGATAAACATTTTATTTGAAAGCTAATCTCTGAACGAAGTAATATGGTGTGGCATGTTGGATGACAGATAAAGATCCAGAATAAAACGGGAAGAAAAACTAACAAGGGGGAAAAAAAACAAGAAATAGGAAGATGGTCTACCCTTAAAATTTGGGTCAGGGTGATAATTTAAAAAATAAAAACAAATGACACGGAGGCAAGCTGGCATTTAAAGGAAATGAAACATTTAGACTATGTAGTAAATGCAATTCTAGGTATTGCAATGATTAAGGCAAGAGGTAACTAGATTAAAGGTGTTAAAATAGCAGTGTTACAGAATCACAATGTTGAGATAGGAGTAGCATTTTTAAATAGTGTGAAGTAGAATATTTTTGTGTCTTGTCTGCAGAACTATATAATCAAATTGCTATAATTAAAAATAGCAGAGAATCACATGGGAAGCTTGTGAAAGGACAACTAAAAACTGAATAATTTAAATAAAATGCTTCAGGCCAGAAGAGGAAATATTAACATTGTTATGATCCCAGTCGAGATTAATAACTTTCAACAGGAGATTTGAATTCCTAGTGTTGAACTTACAGGAATTGCACTGCGATTTCTAGTTTTAAGATACTTATGTAACAAACTAAAAACAACATAGTCTCCTACTAAGTAATGTTAAGACAAATACTTTAAACTACAGAAAAGAAAATTGTATTAGTGCTTTAACATGATTGTTAACCCTATGTCACACACATATACATTACAACATGCTCTCCACAATCTTTATAAGTAACAGCATACAGCCATTCTAATAGATTCTAATGGATCAAGAACAGCCAAACCACTGGCTGGAGCTAGATTTGAGTGATCACCATAAGGTGCACCCATCATTCATGGAGTATTTCTAAATTGACTATTAGAATCTCAAAGCTCATTCTGGCAATTTCTCTTTCTACATCAGCAGAGCAAATCTTCCCGAGTCTTCAGATTGCTATGGGAGGTGTCTCTTCATCGAGAGAATGTCTTCTTCCTGCATTCTGTCTGATGACTCTCAAAGCTTGCAGTCTTCTTTTCTCTGCCTACCAGACCAATGCAGCCTTTTGTGCCTGACCTCTTACTTTCTCTCCTTTCCTATCTAAAAATCTTGGAATCCAAAAGACTGTTTACAGTACCAAAAAAAGCTACTCAAAGGGAAAAACTTTATTCTGTAGCTGGTAGAGAGCTGGATGGCTGCAAAGAAACAGAACAGAAAAACCAGGCAAATGCTGTAAATGGAAAGGCATTAGGAGACACTGTAACGAGCAACTTAAGGTTCCTGAAGATCAATGAAGAGATCCTTAGGGGAAAAAGCCAGCATATTTATGAAAAAAAGCCATCTACAGTCATTTTTTGGCTTTATGTCCTTTTCTTAATTAAGCATTGTAATTAAGCATTCAGTGTGTTCATAAGTACTTTAGGGTTCCTCCATGATCATAAAAATAGCCGGGGTACATGTCCAGCAAATTGACAGAGACCCATTCTTGAGTATCCACAGCATTTTGCAAACATGGATAATTTATCAGTGCTTGAAAAAAGCTTAGTTACTTCAGCTACCTTTCAAATAATGTTTTGAAATGATACATTGAAGACACTTAGGTATTACCAGCTGTACAGCCAAGGCTCAGTCTGTGGTGTAGTTATCAGGGATCCCATAATACTATCTGTGATTCCAAAGTCAGGTCCAATAAACACATTGGTAGATTAGAAGGCATAGCTCAGCAAAGTTTACCAGAAAGTGTGGTAGAATCCATAGCTGCTCATTGTGAAATCTTTAAATGAATGCTTCCTGACAGCACAATGTCTGCTGAATGAATTCATAAAGCAGAATAGTGAAAGTTAGCAACACAGAAAGTGCTGAATGAACAGAAATCTTCCAGTAGTATGACTGAAACTTTGAGAAAGTCGACTTCAACATTCGAACAATGAGACAGGGTGACTGAAGATCAACAAATCAAGGAGGAGAAGCTACATTTGACTATATAGGTCTGCAAATTCAGAACACATACAAGAAGGAGGAACTGCCTGGTCTATGCATCCAGGATTAAATAGGGACTCTCTTCCAATCAGAGATGTGTTGCCTCAGCCAGAAATTCAGGACACTCGGCAAAAAAGCACTTATTTCAACAAAGCAATTGCATTACATGAAAGAAATTCAGGAAATAAAACACCCTTCAGAAAAAGTAATTGACCGCCAAGACCTACAAAAAATGAAGCTTTCTGGGAGTGATATCTGAGAGATAAAGGATCCACTAGAGGAAAAATAATCTCCAAAATTAAACCAGGTCAAAAACGTTCAAAGAGTGCATTCTGAGGAAAGTGTGAAGTGTTCAGATTGCCTGTACTTGTAAAGTCAGAGACTTGGAGGGAGATGGGAAGAGATATATTGGGTTCTGAAAGAGTTAGGTTTCACATTCAATTGGGTCCACCTGTTCTGAGGTCACACACAACCTATGCATGGAGACAAAAAGCTCTATTCTCAGTTTCGAAGAGAGCTTCCAAAACTATGAATAATTATGCTTCACCAAATATAGTTGTCGTTAAAATGCAATAAACCTTTTTGTTACCTAAGACACTCTGCCACAAATTACTAGACAGATCCATGTCAAACACAAAGGAGGATTATTGGCAGCATACTCTCTCAAACAACCACAAACAACAACAACAAAAATTACTTGAAAATCTCTGTAGATCTGCAGCACCTATGAAGAGAAATCAGAGTTAATGTTTTGGGTCCAGTGATCCTTCTTTGGAACTGAAAAAGGGTCGCATGACCTAAAATGTTAACTCTGCTTTCTGGCCACAGATGCTGCCAGACCTGCAGAGTTTTTTCCAGCAATTTCAGTTTTTGTTTCTGATTGAAGCATCCACAGTTATTTCATTTTATTCTTAATATTTATACCCAGTACCAGATTCTGGTGAAGACCATCAGGTGAAATACCAAAGTAACTACTGCAAATTTTAAATAGTCCTACTGTTGTATGCACAATTCGTGAAGGACATGTTTGAATACCAGCAAATAAGTTTTTTTTTTAACAAACAGGTAACTCAACTACTGTCAAAAGCAGTAATAGAGCAAAAAAAACTCTCTCTCTTTTGAGACAAGTCATAAAACAGCAACTTTTCACTGCTATGGTGAATTAATGTTTTAAAGAACGTTTCTTTGAATGTTAATGGAACTTAACCTCAGATATGAGTGGTGTCATGGATCATCTGTTGCTCCAACACAGTTCATTGCTGAACATGTGCTGATATTTGTATTATCTATGCTTCTATGAGCAGAGCTCCTGGGTTATATCAGATACTGTCTTTTAAAGCATTTCTCATATATTGTCTATAACACCAGTGAACCCTGCATATCCATCAGAAATCATTATAAGCTTTGTGCATTCCTGCAACTTGATAGCTCATTTTACAGTCAAGTAACATGGTTTCAACTGATGCATTATGACACGGATAAGAGAAAGACATACAAATGCATCATTATTTGGAGGTGCCTGTTTTGAATTAGGGTGGACAAAGTTAAAAATCAGACAACACCAGGTTATAGTCACATAAGTGTCTTATGATTCTGCTCCACAACCACCTGATGAAGAAGCAGTGCTTCGAAAGCTAGTGCTTCCAAATAAACCTGTTCGACTATAACCTGGTGATTTTTAACTAAATGCATCATTAGCACTTCACCATTTTTCCAAAAGCTTCGGAAATAAAGCATATGCAGACTGTGCGAAGTGCTAAACATTGGCATGAATTTGTAATTCTGCGATTATAAGTATGCTGATTGACTAATAGCAGAGTTCAGTGGAAGCTCTGGACTTTAGGTGAGCCATTCATCAACATCCCACTTGTTGGTTCCCCAATCAATGGAATGTGACAAAGATGGCACATCAACTCTGCAAAATGAAGGACTTCTAATAAACAGGGTCATATCTGCTCTGTCAGTGATTTTGAGAGTATGGGATTCCCTAAAATTCAAGCACATTTGTGGCCTGCTGCCTCCCCCAAGCCAGTCTCAAATTTTCCAGGAGGCTGTGGTGATGCTGGGTGTCCTGCCCAGCACGTTTGGGCTGATTAAGAACAGAGGAACAGGAGTAGGCCACGTAGCATGCCAAGGCTGCTCTAACATTCAAAGGTATCATGGTTGATCCGTGGCCTAATTCTCTATACCTGTCTTTGGCTCATATCCCTTAATATTTCAGCTTGATAAAAAATTATCTGTTTCAGATTTAAAATTAACAACTGATCCAGCATCCACTGTCATTTGTGGATTGGAGTTCCAAGCATCAACCAGCCTTTGTGTGTGGAAGTGTTTCCTAATATCACTCCTGAGCAGAGTGGCCCTAATATCAGAGTACGATCCCTCGTTTTAGAATATCCAAGAAGTTGAAATAGTTTACCTGTATCTATTCTGTCTTTTCCTCTTAATACCTTGAGGACTTCAATCAGATTACCCTTAACCCTCTAAATTCTAAAGAAAACAGACCTCATTTGTACAATCTCTCCTCATAAACTAAATCCTGAAATCCAGCTGTCACTTTTGTAAACATACATAGTGCTGCGTCTAATTGCCCAGAGGACAGTTAAGAGTCAACCAAATTGCTGTGGGTCTGGTGTTGTATGTAGGCCAGACCAGGTAAGTTCTCTTTGTCAGGATTGTCCACAGTCCCAACAGTGACCACCACTACTACCTGCCACTGCTGAAATCTGATTGCTCAGCAGCTTGCTTAGACAGGACTGCATCATAAAATGGTGCAGGCATTGAAACACCTGTAACCCTACACTTCCATGACCAACCCGCACATCCCTGGACTCTACGAGCAATCTAGCATGTTCCATCCACCCAACTTGGATTGTAGGAGGGAATTGGAGCACCCAAGGAAAACCCACGCAGACGCGGAGAAAACATGCAAACTCCACAGAGACAGTCGCCCAAGGTCGGAATCAAACTGGGGTCCCTGAAGCTATCAAGCTGCAGTGCTAACCACTGTGCCACCCACAGAGAAGTCAGCTCCCTAGGTCTCTCACATATATCAGGAGACCTGACTGTAGGAATTAGAGTTTGCAGTATGGTGATCTGTCTCATGCACAAGAAGTAAAGGATAAATTCTCCATGCAACAAAGCATGCACAAAGTAATTGAAGAATTCACAGCAGACATGTGGCCTCTTCAACCTGGAGACAGTACACGAAGAGGATTCAGGAGAATGGAAAAGCAGAATGCAATAACACTTTCAGGAGCCAAACATGACACACTCTCTCTCTGCATTTTCCTGTGCAGCACTTTTCAAAACAATGTACCTTGCAAGGGCAGTTATTCTCTGTCTCCCACACCTCATCAGACTAGATCCTTTCAACTGTCTGCATCCTTACTCAGTTCCTCATCAAAAATGTTCTTCTTCCTTGCTATCCATTACCTACACCCACAACTCTCCACTTTGCCTACTTTCAGGAGAAGACAACACAATCTATGGAGAGACAGAGTCCTCACACAGGATTGACTCTCCAGTGATAAGTATATTGATAACTATTGGCAATTTTCACCTCGTCTAATAGTGAGTGATCATTTTGGAAAAGTTTGCAGATGTTCGCAATGATCTGAAGTGAAAACATTCCAGCCAAGCTTAGCTACGTGAACCTGAAAGGCAGCTGGATGATGTCAAGCTCCTGACTTGACACCATTTTCAAGAGATTTAAGTTCCCAAGCACACTCTAACCTGCTTCTTCTTGCCTGAGGGGAAAAAAACTTCCACTTATTGTCTCTCGACTTTTGTTAGTTGTCTAGCATACATTTTTTCTGAGAAGATGGGCAGACTACATAATGAGAGCTTGCAACAGACTGTTCTATTTCAGACAAAAAAACCATTTGCACAATCTTCTTTTCTCGCTATGTTAAAGCTTAACATTATCTATTTTAAATTGTTAGTTACTTAAATAAATGTTCACTTTTTAAATTGAGAAATGTTACCCAGTCTGAATATTTCATCTAATCTGTTCATTTTTATTTTATAAATCTGTTTGTGGACTTCTTAAATTCTCTTTTTGAAAGGGAGGAATATTCAGAGTATTGATAAATGTGGATATCATGTTTGTTAGAGTTTTAATATGACTGGAGATGCAAAATGACAGATCTGTCTTTGGATAATACCTCCAATCATCTCCTGTAAACAGCTTCAACTTCCTGTTATTTTAAAATTGAGAACTAATTATGAATGGGATGTTTTTGTTGGTCTTTGTCTCCTGTTCAATAGCATTGTTGCTGTTTATGTAATGGCCAGATGGCTCTGCTGTTGATGTGGGCCATGGCAATTACCACAAATGGGTAAAAAATCATTATCCAACTTACAGTTGCCAGATAACCAGTCACCACAGACAATAATAAATATGTTAGTAATTAAGGCTTGTAAAGGAAATTAACAACATTAAAAAAAAACAAAAGTTAAACTGCATGAGAAGAAGAATGAGAGTGATCAAATGGCAATATATTTTAGACTGATTCTTAAATAGCAGGTGCCATATGATATATGATAATCAGAAAAAGCAGGAGAAATTCAAATGTTCCACGGTTCAATATGATCATGGCTGATTTGATTGTGGCCTGCTCTCTGTAATACTTGACTCCTTTGTATAAAAATTTGTCAAAGTTAAACTTGAATCTATTCAATGACTCAGCCTTTCCTGATTTCAGAGAAGAGAATTCCAAAAAGCCTCAGAGAAAAGTTTCCTCCCCTTTCATCGAAGGGCACAGCCAAGCAAAATTTCTCTGTACAGCTGTCAATGTAAGTGTGTCTTTTAACTAAGGAAACAATAATTGTGCCTTGTATTCTAGATGTAGTCTCACCAATGACCTGCAAAAATGCAGCAAATCTTTCATTATTACATTCCCCTTGTAATAAATATCA
Organism: Hemiscyllium ocellatum; assembly: GCF_020745735.1. Taxonomy (NCBI): domain Eukaryota; kingdom Metazoa; phylum Chordata; class Chondrichthyes; order Orectolobiformes; family Hemiscylliidae; genus Hemiscyllium; species Hemiscyllium ocellatum. The sequence goes on along the minus strand of NC_083407.1, from coordinate 43,550,336 downwards.
TTCCATTTGCCCTTGCCTTGTCACTTGTTGTACTTGCATGCTGATGTTTTGTGATTTATGTGCCAGAATACTCAGGTACACTCAAGAGTGCTGCACTCTCTCTACTAAGTAACATGCTGCTTTGCTATTTGTTCTGCTAATGTGGACAAATTTACTATTTCTCATATTATACTCCATTCATCAAATGTTTCTTATTCTCTAACCTACCACTATATTATCAGCAAATGCAGCAACATACATCCAATGTGTTCACTGATGCTCAGTTTGCATTCAGCAAGATCACTGAGTTCCTGATATCATTATAGTCTTGATTAAAATATAGACAGAAGAGATGAACCCCAGGGTGTAGTGAGTATGACTGCCCTTGATATCAAAGCATCAAGGAATCCCAGCAAAACTGAAGTCAATGGGATTCAAGGATTAGACTTCCACTGATTGGAGTCATACTCCATTTAAATTGAAGAGTAAGAAAGATGGCTGTTTTAATTCGAAGTCGATCATCTCAGTTGCAGGACATCATTGCAAGTGTTCACAGGGTAGTATCCTCGGCCCAACCATCTTCAACTGCTTTCCTCCGTTATAAGGTCAGAAAAAGGGTTGTTTGTTAATGATATGCAATGCTCAACACAATTTTCTACTCCTCTGACACTGAAGCAGCAAGTGGACGACAATATCCAGGCTTGGACTGATAAATTTAAAGTAACATCATGCCACAAAAGTGTCAGTTATTCTGTCTTTTTGGATGTAAACATTACCTATCTACTCTGCTATTCAATGCCATTGTTATCTCTTAATGCCTCATTATCAAATCATTGAGATCAGAAACTGAAGTGAATTGGTGTTTTAAACTCTATAACTATAAGAGCAGGTCATAGGCTAGTAATTCAGAGAATTAAACCACCTCTTGTCTCCTCAATGCCTGTCCACTAGTCATTAGGTACAAGCACAGTGGATGTACCTAGACCCCAAGGATTGCAGTGATTCAAGATGGCAGCTCACCACCACCACCATGTCAAATGCAATTACTGATGTGCTGAATTAGCCAAAAACATGTATGTCCCATAAGCAAAAATGTTGAAAATGCATCAACTATCTCAGTTATGTAAGCGATCCCACCCATATTTTCATTTTTTGGGACTATTAGCTAAAATTGAAGTTAGGTTGCTGTAACTAAAACTAAAATACCAGCAGAGTATATCAACTTACAAAAAAAAAAGTGCTCCATCGTATTGCTTTGTGTAACAGTAAGAGTTGGATTTTACTCTGAATAATACAGAATTTTTCAAGTTAAGGAAATTCAGCCTGACAACAGTTTTCTAGTTAGAAGTGTTACAGAGTATTAAAAAGTTGAAAGTGCCAGGGCATCAGAATGGGAGAAACATCCAGAACCTGCAGACAGAAAATCTCTCTCCATTTCTCTATATGGGAAAGAAGTAAAAAAAAACAGAACAGTTTAAAAGGAAGAGTTCTGAAACAAAAGATCTGGATTCATATGATCCTTCACTGTATCAGAGAATGACCATCAACCTGCAGACAATATATCATCATCACAAAGAAAGTAATTTCCCACCTTATGATATGGACTTTGAGCTTCTGAATTTTGTTTAGTATGTGTATATAAACCCTTTCCCACACATAATATGTGTATTTAACCATTTGTCTTTGGCCTATCAAACTCATGATTGAATGTTTAAGGAGGGATTGCTAAATTGGATTTTAGTAGATTAGAAATCTTTTCTTTTCTCTGCTCTTGTTAAAGTTGTCTACTACAATAAATAATTATTTTACAGTTACTGACATAAGCTGCTTTGAATCGATTTTGTCCTGATCAGCAGTCAGCCAGAGAAATTGGTCATTTTGGTGATCTAATTGGGATTTTCAGATATTTTGAAATGGCTTGTTGGATAGTTGGGCACAATTATCAGTGGTCCCTTGAAGATAAATCATAATAAAAGTGTATTGGCTAAGTCAGATTTGTCCGGCTTTTTGTGTGCATCACATACGGGCAATTTTCTATATTGTCGAGGAGAGGCAAATGTTGTAAGTGTACTGGAACAGCTTGGCTAGGAGTGCAACAAATTCTGAAGCCTTTTCAGTATCCAGAACTTCCAGTCATTTCTCGACTGCACACAAACTGAATCAAATTGACTGATGACTGGCTCTGAAATGCTGGGGATTTGTGGAAGAGGTTGTGGAAGTCATCCATTTCTGGCTGACTGTTGGAAAAATTTCTTCTGTATCTTTGCCACTGATGAGCTGATTTCCCCATCACTGAAAATGGGAATATTTGTGGAGCCTCCTCCTCCAGTGAGTTCTTTAATTGTTTACCGCCATTTAGAATTGGATATGACGTGACCGCAGAGCTTAAACCTGATCCAATGGTTGAAATACAATAAAAGCAAAGTTCTAACTTTATGCCTAAATTTTACTAGGACATAATAAGCAATATGAATGTAAAACAATTGATGTGTACTGTCTATCACCCACAAACTCAGAAAGCTTTGGAGAGATACCATCAGTCTCTGAAAATAATAACAATGGTTTGTTGTCACAAATAATCCCAGGGCTGGGACAAGAAAAAAATAGATTTGAGATTATTTCAGAGATTTCCAAAATTAGTTGATTGGTTACTTCCACTCAAGTTGATCTATAGTTATGAGAAAATAGGTCCATTAAAATTATTTAAGGAGAGATTTTTAAGGTAAAATAACAACTCTCCAATTTTGGATGACATATCCATATTTCTCAAGAGAGTCACAGAAGAGTGTAAATTGGCACAAGCGCAATTTCAAATTTACAAAGATGAAAGAATGGGCAGACCAGACAATGAACCATTTTAAAAAGGAGATGAAATGTCAGTGTTATATTTTAGTTTCACAAGGTGAAACTTTGAAGAGATTCAATGGTGCATGTAAAGATAATTAGGAGACTTAGTGATTTGCTTGGTAGATATGCCTTATCACAGGAGGAAGAATCAGTTATGTCATGTGAACACGTTAAAGCAAAACCATCATTGGGAGGATAATCTAAGAAACTACAAAGCTGTCAGCTTGACATCAATAGTGGGAAAATTGATGGAGGACATAATACAGGATAAGGTAAACAAATACTTAGACAAAAGTTCACATTGGACAGTCAACCTGGCTTTGTCAAGGATAGCTCATGTCTGACACGTTTAATTGAGCTGTTTGATGAGTTGAAACAGCCAGTGAATGTTGTACATTTGTACTTTCGAAAGGCGTCTGATACAGTGCCAATGGCTGGTTAGTAAATTAGAAATGGTTGGGATTGATGGGTCCTTGGCAAGATGGATCAAACTTTGGCTAAAAGATAAGCAACAAGGGGTTCTTAGACTGAAGATGCATTGAAATTAGTGTTCCTCAGGGATTGGTGTTGGGACTCTTGCTTTTGTAATTTATATAAATGATTCAGAGATAGGTATTGAGGGCAAAATCACTAAACTTGCAGATGATACTAAGCTAGGCAGAATAGTGAATTGTGAGGATGATGCTGAGCAACTTCACAGAGACTGACAATTTGGCCAAATGGGAAGACAACTAGCAGATGAATTTCAATGCAGAGAAATATGAATTAATGCAGAAATATGAGCGGAAGTACAGGAGCAGAGTAATCTCAGGACTCAAGTACATAATTTTCTGAAGGTGGCCAGGCAAGTTGAAACAAGTGTTATGGCGGCTTATAGGATCCTAGGGTTTATATACACAGGCATGGAGAATAAAAGTAAGGAAGCTATGCTATACTTCTACAAATCATTGGTCAGGCTACATTTGGAGTAATTTGTGCAGTTCCGGGCACCTTATTCAAGAAATTATGTTAAAGTCATGGGGAGACCAGATTTACTAGAGTGAGGGATTTTAGATGCAAGGAAAAATTAGAGGATGTGGGCTTATTCTCCTTAGTCTGAGGGGCAATTTCAAAGTTTATGGATGATGCAAAACTTAGAAGAATTGTAAACGGTGAGGACCGTGTGGTTTTCCAGAAGGACATTGACAATTTGGCAAAGCGGACAGAGAGGTGGCAGATGACTTTCAAAACAGATAAATGTGAAGTGATGCACTTTGGTAGGAAGAATATTGAAAGATATCATAAAATAGGGGGTACAATTCCTAAAAGGGTTTAGGAGCAGAGTGACCAGAATATGTCAGCACATGACTGAAATATCAGGAGAGCTTTGCAACTTAAAAAAAAAGCAAGTGCTGAATATTGTTGATCTGCATGACATAATGCTACTTTTTGATGCATGAAGAGGAGGAATTCAACACTTAGTGGCGATGAGAATCTTTCATTTTAAGGAATCTTTGTCTGACAACAGTCTCCTGGCTGCAGAGTGTGAAAAAGATCTATGTGCCATGGTAGCAGAATGGAAAGAAAGACAGAAAAACCTTGAAAGCTTAAAAGAAAGAATTCTAAAACAAGACAAGACCTAAGCTCACCGGATCAAACACTGAATCAAAGGAGTACAGTCATCCTACAAACAACAGTGCAACATCTTGGGAAAAAAAAATCAAGTCACTGAGAAAATAACTTATCACTTTGTAGTCATGGACTTCTGATCTTCAGCTTATGTTTACTCTGGGTGCATTCCTTTTCCACCCAAATTATGATTGAGTGTGTGCACATATTTGGGACTTTGAAGGGGCATAGATATGCTTTCATAGCAGTAGATGAGAAATATTTTTTTTTAAGTGTATTACAATAGATAATTATTTTACAGTTATTGACAAAACCTGTTCTGAATTGCTTTTGTCCTGAAAAGCAGCCAGCCAAGGACATCATTTATTTTTGGTAATCATGGAAGTCTGGTACATTTTGAGACAGCTTCTGGAATGGTGGAGCATGATTACTGGTATAGTGCCCCAATTAAGTTTTACCAGTAGCCACTTCATTTAGCCACTTCACTTGGACTAAAGCCAATCGGTACCTGAGGAATTTTCAGCCTTTCGTTTGAAGAATTTTCTTGTTACCTTTTCCATAGTAGTTGCAACCGTATTCAGATTCTCCTTCCTTTTCAACTCTTAATCAATAAGTAATTCTGAAATATTATTTGTGTTTTTGTAGATACAAATAAGCTTTCAAATAATCTGTCATTTCTTTATTTTACATTTTTAATTTCTCAGATTCAAACTCTGGAGGGACAGCACTAATTGTAATTATACTTTTCCTTCCTAAATATCCCTGGAAACTCTTGTGTTTTAACCATTTCTTGTTAGTTTTCTCTCTTTCTATATTTTTCCCCCATAAACTTTTTAGTCATTCTTTGTGATTTTTAAAAATATTTTGTCCTATTTTCTTACCTGTTTCTACTTGCATTTTTTTTTGTGGAATAAAGTAATTTTTCTTTCAATTTGATACGATCATTATCTTCTTTAGTTAGCCACAAATGGTGCTCAGTTCCTGAAAGCCTTTTAGTCTCACTGGAGTTCTCTTCGCTGATTTTCAAAAAATATCTCCTTATACATCCACCTCAATACTTCTCCTAACTTCCTGCTTAATCTAATTTCCCATTTTGTTTCAGCCAATATTGTCTTTGTGCCCTTATATTTGCCTTTAAGTTTTAAATAATGGTCTCAGACACATTTTTCTCTCCCTCAAACTCAAAGTGAACTTCATTCAGACAATAATCATTGCTCCTTAGGAGCTTCTTTACTATGTGATCATTACTTAATTCTGTCTCATTGCATTTAGCTAGTCTAGAACAATCAGCCTGGCTCTAGAACATACCAAAGGAGTAGCCATAGGCACCCGCATGGGCCCCAGCTATGCCTGCCTCTTCGTCGGATATGTGGAACAGTCCATCTTCCGCAGCTACACTGGCACCACCCCCCACCTTTTCCTCCACTACATCGATAATTGTATTTGCGCTACCTCGGGCTCCCACGAGGAGGTTGAACAATTCATCCACTTTACTAACACCTTCCACCCCGACCTCAAATTTACCTGCACTGTCTCAGACTCCTCCCTCCCCTTCCAAGACCTCTCCATTTCTATCTCGGGCGAACAATTCAACACAGACATTACTACAAGCCGACTGACTCCCACAGCTACCTAGATTACACCTACTCCCACCCTGTCCCCTGTAAAAATGCCATCCCATATTCTCAATTCCTTCGCTTCAGCTGCATCTGCTCCCAGGAGGATCAATTCCACTACTGAACAACCCAAATGGCCTCCTTCTTCAAAGACCGCAATTTCCTCTCCGACGTGGTTGACGATGCTCTCCACTACATCTCCTCCACTTCTCGCAACTCTGCCCTTGAACCCCATCCCTCCAATCGCCACCTGGACAGAACCCCACTGATCCTCACCTTCCACCCCACCAACCTCTGGATACATCGTATCATCCTCCATTATTTCTGCCACCTCCAAACAGACCCCACCACCAGGGATATATTTCCCTCCCCACCCCTATCAGCGTTCCGGAGAGACCACTCCCTCCACGGACTCCCTCGTCAGGTCCACACACCCCACCAACCCAACATCACTCTCGGCACCTTCCCCTGCAACTGCAAGAAGTGCAAAACTTGCGCCCACACCTCTCCCCTCACCTCCCTTCAAGGCCCCAATGGATCCTTCCATATCCATCACAAATTCACCTGCATCTCCACACACAACATTTACTGTATCCGCTGCACCCAATCTGGTCTCCTCTACATTTGGGAGACAGGCCGCCTACTTGCGGAACATTTCAGGGAACACCTCTGGGACACCTGCACCAACCAACCTGATCGCCCCGTGGCTGAATACTAACTCCCCCTCCCACTCTGCCAAGGACATGCAGGTCCTCGGCCTCGTCCATCGCCAGACCTTGGCCACACGACGCCTGGAGGAAGAGCACCTCATCTTCCGCCTAGGAACCCTGCAACCACATGGGATGAATGCAGATTTCTCCAGCTTCCTCATTTCCCCTCCCCCTACCTTATCTCAGTCCCAACCCCTGGATTCAGCACCGCCCTCTTGACCTGCAATCTTCTTCCCGACCTCTCTGCCCCCACCTCCTCTCCAGCCTATCACCCTCACCTCCTTCCATCTATCGTATTCCCAGCACCCCTCCCCCAAATTTCCTCCCCCTACCTTTATCTCAGCCCGCTTGGCACATCAGCCCTCACTCCTGAAGAAGGGCTTATGCCTGAAACGTCGATTCTCCTGCTCCTTGGATGCTGCCTGGCTTGCTGTGCTTTTCCAGCACCACATTTTTCAACTCTAGAATGTATTGCCCAAAAACACATAATGAGTCAACCTCCAGGCCACCTTTGCCAAATGATATGTTCACTTAAATTAAATTTAAAAAATAAGATTACCATGATTATCACTGCATTTTTCATACATCTCATTTCTTCCTGTACATCTTATCCTGCAATGTAGTTGCTGCTCGGACATATATTGACCATTTCCACAAATGACATCTTGCTTTTACTAAATTCTTCTTTCCACTCAAACTTTTTCTGCACCTTAAGCTTTAGGACTAAAATAATCACTTACTATTGTACTAATGTTATCCTTTATTGACAGGGCTACTCAATTATCTTTTCTTAGCTTATTATCCTTCCAACAGTTCATGTATCCTTTAATATTCAGATTCCAGCCTTTGTCGTCTTGCAGCCTTATCTACGTAATTGCTATAATGTATTTCAATTTGTGCTGACAATTCAGCCGTTTTGATACAAATCTTAAATGCATGTGGATGCAGAATGTTTACTTCTTCTATTTTACTACTTCTGAAACCTCTACCCTTATCTACTGATGCATAACTAAGTTGGCATGCTGTTTCCCTTCTGCATGCTTTGATTATTATTTCCCTAAGTGTTATGGGTTGCCTTATCCTCAGTCTCCCTTTATCCAAATCTCCCTCGCACCTGTATTTCATTAAAAATCCTTTCGTGTGTCCTCTTTATAATATTCATTAATTGCAAGTCCCAGCATGATTCAGTAGAAGATTATTCCAATGGTATAGTTCCCACTTTCACCTACTGGTGCCAGTGCCCCTTGATGCAAAATCCCGCACCAATCTTTCAGAATGCATTCAACTTAATCTTATTTAGGTAATGCCAATTTCCTCCGAATAACAAATCTAAATATTATTCATTTTATGTTTCTTCTTTTAAATTTAGCACAATAGCATTCATATTCCATCAGCAGAAAATGTGTCCTTATTCTTCCTATGCCAATGGTACAGAGTCTTCGTTTAATGATGCTCTGTTTATCATTAACTTGCTTTAATGCTGTTAAATTAGTGGGACAAAGATCCTGCAAAGCATTGGAAGATTTATTTAACAATATTTGTCCTGCTAAGTTTCTGACTTGTGCTTATTCCCTTGATTTACAGCTTCTTTCAGTGCCTTTCTCCTGACTTTCAGCCTCTTCCTGATCTGACCTGATAATGGAATTCTAATGTGAGCGGTGTTGGCAAAAAGGAGTAGTTTTATTTTTCTGGTTCACTGCCTGTTGTATTAAGTTTTTGGGAAAATTATTTACTGTAAAGGTGACTGAGATTTCTCACCAAATCATATGAACCTTTATTAATTACCCAAACTCTATTATAGAACTCTTGTCTGATTCTATCTTTATCTAACAATGTACCATTCCTAGAATAACTTGTCCCACTCAGTAACTATCCATTGAAAGACCATCTTCACCTGCATGAAACATCTTTAAAAGGCCATTGTGCATCTAGACAAGCTTTGGAAATCTAGCATTGCCTCTCACTGACAACAGGCACATAACTAGGCTGCTTGGTAAGATTGCAGCGAAGTAGGATGCTCCAGCCAGTATTCGTCCATTCTGCCCATTCTTTTTCCTCTTTTTAAATCTTTTACTTCCCTCTCTTCCTCCCTTATCTTGATCTTGAATACACCTCCAATGCAGAGATGGCGGTTGGTGGTCTGAAGTGGGGACATCAGCAATGAGCAGCCCGGTGCAGGAGTGGGGTCATTGGGCCAGTGCAGTGTGTTGCAGCAGCCAGCGGTCAGTTTACATGGAGGCTCCCTGCACTGGTACACTGATTTCTCTATTCTGTAACAAAGGATTGTACCGAGTTACTCTGTACTGAAGATGGCACAGTGTCTTAGTGATATTGTTATTCTGTAACTGAAGAAGCTGTACCTCGATACCTTTGTACCTAAGATGGCGCTGCATGGTGACTTACTAACTTTTCACTGTACTCATTTGTGACAATAAAGCTATTTCAATTCCTGGAACAAAAAAACAAAGCTGGCATAGCTAACTCTCCCTTGAACATGCAACCCCATTTTCTGCCCCTTCCTCGCTGTCTAAATATCATGCCTCATAGTAGTCCCATCCTTAATTTCATCCCATCTAAAGATTCTTTCACAATTCAAAGTTTGGGAGAAGATTTGTAGCTCGGGTGCTTGTGGTTCTGTTCGCCGAGCTGGGAATTTGTGTTGCAGACGTTTCGCCCCTGTCTAGGTGACATCCTCAGTGCTTGGGAGCACCAAACGGATACCCGCGCAACTTCATCAACAGATGCCTAAGGGAAAGACAACGGAACGAGGACATGCCACAAACCAAAGGACTAACCACACTACCATACATCAAGAGCATTTCCGAACTGACAGCCAGACTACTGCGACCACTAGGACTCACACCAGCACACAAACCACCAGCCACTCTCAGACAACTCCTCACCAGAATGAAGGACCCGATACCCAGCATGAGCAAAACCAATGTAGTGTACAAAATCCCATGCAAGGACTGCACAAAACACTACATAGGACAAACAGGAAGACAGCTAACGAACCCCATCCATGAACACCAACTAGCCACGAAACGACACGACCAGCTATCCTTAGTAGCCACACATGCAGATGACAAGCAACATGAATTTGACTGGGACAACACTATTATTATAGGACAAGCCAAACAGAGAACAGCCATGGAATTCCTAGAGGCATGGCACTCATCAACAGATTCATTCAATCAATCAATAAGCACATCGACCTGGACTCAATATACCAACCACTGCAACAGACAGCTGGAACTGACAACTGGAAGCAGCAGATTCAAACCACTACAAATGCCGGAGGAAAGATCACAGAAGCACTTCACAGGAGGCTCCCAAGCACAGAGGATGTCACCTAGACAGGGGACGAAACGTCTGCAACACAAATTCCCAGCTCGGCGAACAGAACCACAACATTCTCTCACAATCACCATTACTCTGTCCAATGCTCACTGGAGACCTGTAGGTGTTATTGGAGAAAGTGAGGACTGCAGATGCTGGAGATCAGAGCTGAAAATGTGTTGCTGGAAAAGCGCAGCTGAACATGTGTTGCTGGAAAAGCGCAGCTGAAAATGTGTTGAAAAGAAGTTCTTCAGCCACGTTCTCAAGAAGCTCTTCAGCCACGTTCTCCTTTCTCCTCGAAGATTTTAATCTACTGTGAATCGTCTTGCAAGGATGCCTTCCTTGAAGAAGCTCTCTTCCTCCCTGTACAAGGATTACAATGAGTCCCTCTCTCACTGCACACCCCACGTCATCTCCTCTGCACAGAAGCTCTTCAGCCACGTTCTCTGCGCTTTTCCAGCAACACATTTTCAGCTCTGTAGGTGTTATTGTCTAGTAATGGAACAGCGCATACAAACAAGCAATTGGACAATTCTAAACACAAGATTTTATTTACAGCCAGCTAAAATGAATACAAAGAAAAAGAACAAAGGCTGCAATTCATTCCCACAGTGCAAACAAAATCTTGTCCAATGCAATCTAATTTACATTCTATGATGGTCTGCTGCACACTGTTCACATCTACTGGAACCAAGTATCAATTAGTCCTGTCCAACTTGTAGCATCCAATGCAGCTGAGTTCTGTCATGCACAAAGAAAACTTCCTCTTCCCCAGTGACCTCATCCTCCTGTTCAGAAGACTTCCTATTCTCCCTTTTCCTTACCATCCAGCACATCACATTGTTGCCTGCTTTAATTGCGCAGAGCACAGCATGCCAATATAACACACCCCCAGAACTGTGGCTTCAACAGCCCTATCATCTGCTCCATCATGGCTAAAGTCAAAGCATGTTCCAGCAGTGCATCTATTGTCTGTAAAAGTTAGGGGCTTGTACAATGTTGTCAAGAGCCATTGTAACAGTGGGTAGCCCTTGTTCCCCAGTAACTAGCCAGGTAAGGTCTCTGAACCCTCAAATATATCTGGTACACTGAAGTGCACCAAATAGGTGTAATGATGACTTCCAGGGTAGCAGGCACACCACTTCAGGTAGTGACAACATTGATCATGGATCACATGAACATTAATGGAATGGAACCTCTTATTGATGAGTTCTGCAGTGTTGTGATGTAGCACTCTCAGTTTGATGTATGTGCAATCAGTGGTACCCTGTACCAATAGGAAGCCAGCTGTGTTTATAACTCAGCTACAGCACTGACCTCACATTGGGAAATTTAAATAAACAGATGACATTGGTGACTATCTTCATGCATTTGTGGATACATGATTGAGATATCCCACACAGGTCAGCCCTTGATCCCTGGAATGATGTAGAACTTACGTAGAAGTTCAACATGACTGTCACCTTCACAACCATTGAGAAAGGACTCCTGCTACCATCAGACCCTGGTCTAGTATCTGACTCCATTTTGTTTCAGTGTTTAGGGATATACAGACCTTGATTATACACTGAGTTTTGCTCAAACCTGGGAAATGGAGTAGTGAGTGAAAAAAAAATTGGTCCTGATGTGAATCCCGTTTATCCCGATGGGCCCTGGGGCTGCAAACTCTGCCTGAACTGAGCGCTACTCTGCCTCCGTGGTGTCCAAGGCTTGCTGTTGGCCTTGGTCCATCTCCATCCATCTTCACTTTCACTCGGTCACTGTTTCTGTTCCGATCTCTACACATGCCTGTTTTCTTCCCCCAGCCTTGACTTCCTATCCCTTTTGAAAGTTACTCCTCTGCTGTCCATGCAGGTCCCTCTTGGATCCTTGTCACTGACTGATGTCTGGCACCCCAGGATTGTATTCATTCTATGTTCTGAAAGTGGGACAGGGTACTGAGTTGGATGATCAGCCATGTTCTATGTTTTCAACAATTTATTGTGTCTATCACTGGGAAAACTTACTTTAAAAAATATAAATTAAGCAAAGAGCATTAGGTTACAATTACTCTTTATTTGTTTACAAGTTGAATAATTGATTCCAAATGGCCTGCCCTGTTGTCTACCTACTGATAGGCGCAATTTTGTTTTGCAACCCTGTAATTGTGGCATTATGCTATTTTAGCATTAACCCAGTTATTGTAAGCTGTTCAAATTCTCTGACAATGAAGAGAGGAATCTCAAATAATTGCAATAATATTTGTACACTAGTGTACACTATAATGTCAAAGTCATTTTTAGAAATCTACAGATTGTGAAAATATCAGTTCTAACGAGAGATATTGATACATGTGAAGAATGCATTAAGTTTGAAAAACCTTCCAAAGTGTCCCGCTCCAACATTCACCATCCCCGTTATTAAGTCAACAGAAATGTTACAGAAAATTAACTTCTTTATAAACTGCAATTTTGTTCACTTGCATAATTATATCCTCAGGGGTACTGCACTGCATTATACCAGATAACTAAGGAAATTAATGTATGACTATTTATAAATTAACTGTGTGATGCTTACAAAATTTTACTGCAGGGGTATTTGTACAACATTAACAACAGACAAAAGCAATTGATATTGCAACTTATTGGAGCAAATTTCAGTTTGATTCTCCTTTCACCCTGAAAAGTTTGTACCATTTCAAGGAGGTAATTTCAAGGAGATAAACTAAGAGGTCAAACCTGTGATGATAAGAAGTCATCAGTCTTTTATGATTATTCATGACACATCATTTGTATGGGTGGAAGGATTGCTGAAACTTATTGAGATCATGGCAAAATTAGTACATACATACATTTACAATTTGATTCCTGAACTTTAATTATACATTTTAAAATATATTTAATCCAATTGATATTTAAAGCTATACTAGGCAAATAAATTGTCCACAAGGACACGAGGGAAAGGTAAATAATTGTTGGCCTAGCTAGTCATGTCTACATCTTATGAAAAAACTTTTAAAAAGTATTCAATGACACCAATATGCCCACCTTTTAAATTTTCCTGATTATCTGCAATCATTTTGCCTCGTAAATATAAAGGTTGACTGTAGAAACGCAATGTAAACAAGAGTTGGCTTGGATTAGCACGTTCAACCAATGGATGACATTAGCCTTGAGTCTTAATCGAGCAAAAGTCCTTATGTTTACAATTCCTTGTCCTTTCTCTCTTTCTCACTCCCAATATGTCCATCAAAAGTTAAGCATTTAGCCAGCATGATGGATTAAGCCATGAAAATGTATCCAGTTCCTATCTTAAGTGATTTTTTTTCCCGAAAGTGTGCACAAAATGATTAATAACCTAAAATGCACATGAGCTGAAAATGTGTTGCTAGTTAAAGCACAGCAGGTCAGGCAGCATCCAAGGAACAGGAAATTCGACGTTTCGGGCCAGAGCCCTTCCTGATGAAGGGCTCTGGCCCGAAACGTCGAATTTCCTGTTCCTTGGATGCTGCCTGACCTGCTGTGCTTTAACTAGCAACACATTTTCAGCTCTGATCTCCAGCATCTGCAGACCTCACTTTTTACTCTAAAATGTACATGAAACCATTTTATTTGATTCACATTGCTATTTAACTATATGCACATAAAACAAAGCTGTAGATTCACTTTATATAACTATTCAACTTATTTCCAGTTTAGTACCTAGACCTAATCCATTTTTACACTCAGTTCTCAGTTCTTCTGTGTTTCAATTAATTCTTGCTTTCTTTCAGCAATTTATCTATAAATATACAGATTCTACAGCTTTGAACAGAGTAAAGATGTAAGCAGTTGGTTGAGTGATGTTTGGAAGCTCCCTCCACAAAAGAGTCAGGTTTAAAAGGTGTTTGTGGAGAATATTTTTATTCCATGTAAAACAAAACAAGGATTCTTTCGGCATATTGTCCTTTACTGCCAGTTGAGTAACCTCTTTTTATCATCTTTATCATTAAAAAGCATGAGAGTCATCTATATCTCAGTTCAAGTCACTTCCAGACAACATAACAAAAGTGGCTTACAGCACAAATTAGCCTTCTCTGAAATAGCCCTCAATTGAAAATATGAAGAACAGTATTCCAAAAAGCTGACAGAAGAAATTGATCTCCTGCACTTACAATTGTAATGATCATTTAAGAAATAAAACCTTCTTGGTTAACTCTAACTTCAGGAAAATTAAGAATAACAAGGAAAGATCTTCAGAGGATCGGAGGTCTTGGAAGTACAGCAGCCACACTGCAGGAATGGGCACAGATGGTGCAGTTGGGGACTGTAAGGACACTTATCTACAAGTCCCCTCTGAATAAATTTCATCTTTCCAAATCAAAACAGTTTCATGTACAGTATGAATTAGATTATTGATAGTTAAAAATTTTGTTTCAGAAAGGATACATGACTTAAAGTATTAACAGTACACATCTTTTTGGCTCTGCCTGTAACTGCATTTCATGCCTTAATGCATCATGCTTTTTTAATGCTTCGTAACTTCTGATGGACTGGTTGTGGGTGAGGAGTATGGAAAGAGGAGGAATTGTAAATATAAGGACTTCCTCAAGAATTGGACTTAAGACTTATAACCTACAAACACCAGGATGATCTGTGGCTACAGCCACGGCCACCTGATTCCACACATTAAGTGAAGGGACAGTGCCCCCCCCCCCCCCCACTTCCCCACCCCCCCCAGGCCCATACCAGGCTACCTCCAGGCATTGGCTAGGCCTTGGACTCAGTGGGAAGCTGCAGACTGCCAGGAATATTCTGATGGCATTTCCAATCTGTCCAAAAGTGGACTCTAGGATACATAGATTGGTTGGTTGCCAAAGTCAGCTACACTCCCACTGGAGATGTTAGTGGATTTTAGCTTTCGAAACGTAGACTGGGACTGCCATAGTGTTAAGGGTGTAGATGGAGAGGAATTTGTTAAGTGCGTACAAAAAAACTTGACCTACTCTTGGGAAATAAGGCAGGGCAGGTGACTGAGGTGTCAGTGAGGGAGAACTTTGGGGCCAGCGACCATAATTCTATTAGTTTTAAAACAATAATGGAAAAGGATAGACCAGATCTAAAAGTTGAAGTTCTAAATTGAAGAAAGGCCAATTTTGATAGTATTAGGCATGAACTTTCAAAAGCTGATTTGGGTACAGATGTTCGTAGATAAATGTACGGTTGGAAAATGCGTAGCCTTCAGAAATGAGATAACGAGAATCCAGAGAAAGTATATTCCTGTCAGGGTGAAAGGATAGGCTGATAGGTACAGGGAATGCTGGATGACTAAAGAAATTGAAGGTTTGGTTAAGAAAAAGAAGGAAGTATATGTAAGGTATAGACAGGATAGGTCGAGTGACTCCTTAAGAGTATAAAGGCAGTAGGAATATACGTAAGAGGGAAATCAGGAGGGCAAAATGGGGACATGAGTTAGCTTTGGCAAATAGAATTAAGGAGAATTCAAAGGGTTTTTACAAATACATTAAGGACAAAAGGGTAACTAGGGAGAGAATAGGGCCCCTCAAAGGTCAGTAAGTGGCCTTTGTGTGGAGCCACAGAAAGTGGAGGAGATACTAAACGAGTATTTGCATCAGTATTTACTGTGGAAAACGATATGGAAGATGTAGAATGTAGGGAAATAGATGGTGCCACCTTGCAAAATGTCCATATTACAGAGGAGGAAATGCTTGATGTCTTGAAACAGGTAAACAGGACCTGATCAGGTGTACCCTAGAACTCTGTGGGAAGCTAGAAAGGTGATTGCTGGGCCTCTTGCTGAAATATTTGTATCATTGATTGTCACAGGTGAGGTGTCGGAAGACTGGAGGTTTGCTAACATGGTGCCATTGTTTAAGAAGGGTGGTAAGGACAAGGCAGGAACTATAGATCAGTGAGCCTGATGTCAGTGATGGGCAAGTTGTCAGAGGAAATTCTGAGGGACAGGATGCACATATATTTGGAAAGGCAAGGACTGATGAGGGATAGTCAAAATGGCTTTGTGTGAGGGAACTCATGTCTCACAAACTTGATTATGTTTTTTGAAGAAGTTACAAAGATGATTGATGAGGGCAGAGTGGTAGATGTGATCTATATGGACTTCAGTAAGGTGTTTGACAAGGTTCCCCATAGGAGACTGGTTAGCAAGGTTAGATCTCACGGAATACAGGGAGAACTAGCCATTTGGATACAGAACTGGCTCAAAAGTAGAAGATAGAGGGTGGTGGTGGAGGGTTGTTTTTCAGACTGGAGGCCTGTGACCAGTGGAGTTCCACAAGGATTGGTGCTGGACCTCTACTTTTTGTCATTTACATAAATTATTTGGATGCGAGCACAAAAGGCACAGTTAGTAAGTTTGCAGATGACAACAAAATTGGAGGTGTAGTGGACAGTGAAGAAGGTTACCTCAGATTACAAAAGGATCTGGACCAGATGGGTCAATGGGCTGAGAAGTGGCAGATGGAGTTTAACTCAGATAAATGCGAGGTGCTACATTTTGGGAAAGCAAATCTTAGCAGGACTTGTACACTTAATGGTAAGGTCCTAGGGAGTTTTGCTGAACAAAGAGACCTTGGAGTGCAGGTTCATAGCTCCTTGAAAGTGGAGTCACAGGTAGATAGGATCGTGATGAAGACGTTTAGTATGCTTTCCTTTGTTGATCAGAGTATTGAGTACAGGAGTTGGGAGGTCATGTTGCAGCTGTGCAGCACATTGGTTAGGCCACTGTTGAAATATTGCGTGCAAGTTTGGCTCCTTCCTATCGGAAAGATGTTGTGAAACTTGAAAGGGTTCAGAAAAGATTTACAAGGATGTTGCCTGGGTTGGAGCATCTGAGCGACAGGGAGAGGCTGAACAGGCTGGGGCTGTTTTCCCTGGAGCATCAGAGGTTGAGGGGTGATGTTGTAGAGGTTTACAAAATTATGAGAGGCATGGATATGATAAATTAACAATATCTTTTCCCAGGGATCGGGGAGTGTAGAACTAGAGGTCAAAGGTTTAGGGTGAGAGGGGAGAGATATAAATGATACGTACAGAGCAAATTTTTCACACAGAGGGTGGTAGGTGTATGGAATGAGCTGCCAGAGGAAGTACACTTTTAACATTTAAAAGGCATTTGGATGGGTACATGAATAGAAAGGGTGTGGGGTGATATGGGCCGGGTGGTGGCAGTTGGGACTAGATTGGGTTGAAATATCTGGTCGGCATGACGGGTTGGACTGAAGGGTCTATTTCCATGCCATATATGTCTATGACTCTCTGACTGTATGAGATGAGGATGTGTCAAACACCAAACTAATGCCATCTCAGATCCACTGTAAAAGCTACTGTGGCAGGCTTGAAAATATTTCACTTCCTGATTCTTGTATTGTGGAGGCAAGATAATATTGTGTGTAAGATGGCAAAGGATTGAAATGTGAAGATTAAAAGCATGAATATTCTGCAGTAATGTTTAATTATATTAGAAATTAGTAAAATTTGTTCCAAATTTTCTCAGGTTAAATAAAAAGAAACAACTTGCATTTATTTAATGTTTCTTATATCTCACTGTCAATAAATCCTAAAGAACTTCGCAATCAATGAATTACTTTTGAAATGCAGCAATTATTCTTATGCATCAATCAATATTCACACAGTGAAGTTCCAAATTAAATAACTGATCAGTTAATCTGTTTTAGTGCTGCAGGTTAATGTGCAAATGGTTGTTCCGATGCAAGGAGAACTTACTATTCACCTTTAAAGAGTCCATCGTATCCGTTTGACTTTTTATTTGAATACTGTATCTTTGGCATTTCAAGGCTCCTTCAAAATGGTGTCTGGGTTCAGTACTGGAGACCTGGAGTCAGACTTGAACTTACAACCCTCAGAATTAAAAAAAATGCTATTGAGCCAAAGTGACACTTGGTAAAGCAGTTGGGATAGTATCCTTGACCAAATGGATGGAAGGAAGAATTGCTTCAGAGAATGGTCTTGTCTTGACCCCTGCTGTTTTATGTTTGATGGTCTTTGATCCAGAGTTTGATATTGTGGATTGCTATAATGTGTAAATATATACGAAAAGAATATTCAAGCTATTGTTACATACAATGCTATAAGAATGGCGACAAGTATTCTTTGTTTGTGAGACAACATGACATCAAATAGAAGCAGATTTGAATGCAAAGAAGGTGCTTAATTTACGCAATCTTGTTTTGGCTAGGTAGGAATAAATTACCAACCATTTTAAAAAAATCAAGTTGCTCTGCTCTCATTTGCAAAATGTTGAAAGTTTACAAAGATTAATCCTATAGCCATGAACAAAAGTATATTTTTTTTTAAACTGTAAATGGAACTGAATGGGTTATCAACAAATTGTTATGGTAATCAGATATTTGGCAGGTATGGTTAGGAAAAATGCTGTTTACTACATGATATCTCTTTCAGTATTCATCTCTTGTAAATGTTCAGTCGACAAAAATACCTCACACTGGCTACACAGTCAGTTGATATCAAAGCATGTGAAATTGCAATATTTCAGAATCTTCATGAATGTTCAAATAATTTGAATATATCCTTTACAAATTTATTTTTGTATCAAAGATAAAATAGCAGCATGAAGCAGACAAGCAAATGGAAAAGTGAAAACAAGTGTGGCAAGATTTGAAAGGCTGAACAGAAAAGGATAGAAAATATTGTCAGGATGTCTTTGTACAATGAAAGTGACCTCTTGACTAGTGTATTACATCTCTTGGGGCAATGTTCTTGGCAACACACCATAGCAACAGCATACTTTCTATTACAGATACTGTTTTGCATCTGTGCCAGTCACTACACGCACTTCATCAAATTCCCTTCCTTAAAATTTATTAGGAATAGCTCTTAAATACAATGACTCTGCTGAGACTGCTCAGCATCTTAATACAGTAGTATGAAAAAGGTATGTACACTTTTCTTCATTGTCAGTAGCTGAGTTGAATTATTTGTCAGCACCATCCTCTATTCGGACAGACCGAAGGCTATTAGAGACTGGAGGCTACATTAGCAAGATATTGAGGGCAAAATTATTCTTTGGTGAATGTGTGAGGTGATCATTAGCAAGGAAGCAGCTTGTCATAGACTGTACTTGATTTTGAGACAATTGATTTCATTGGAAAGGGAAAGAAAGTACAATGTAAAATTGTCAGCTTTGCATTTTTGAAAGATACATTTCAGCACAAGTGATCAGTGAAGCTACAGTTGAATTCCCACAATATTTAGGTTCCATGTTTGAAATATTCTTTCCGAAAACGCAAAAGTTGGAATTGATTTTAACTATTGGGGAGGGATGCAGCCTGCTGAATGGGCATGGAGCATTACTGGAGCCTGAACAATTTTAGTGGCTGAGCCTGACTCACACGCAGAGCAGACTACGATCCAGTTCAAGATGGACCAGAAGTTGAAAGTCAGCAATTGCCTAGGATTTAAAATTAGACAGAAAACTGCCAAAGACCAGCAGTCATGCTTTTCAGGGGCAGCTGGCAGGCATGGGGAATGGAACCGAGCTGAGGAAGGGAACAAAGATGGGCAGGCCTAGAGGAGCTTAGCTGTTTCCTTTGACCAACAAGAATATTGTAAAATGTTTGAAACAAAAACAAAGATTCTGATGACTTTAGGAAAGCTTTCTTTTGCATTTGTAATTTAAAACTGCAGTTGACCAGACCATCTGAGAGGCCAAAGGGTGAATCTTGAGCTCTATTTTAACAATCAACCAAAATGTTTCCACCAAGAGGAGCTAGTGAGGTAGTGGAAAACACCTCCTCCACCACCAACATCCTTACTATATGCTTAAATCAAAATCACTTGCTCCAAACTATTGTGAATGCTTCCTTATGGTAGAGATCTGGCTCGCTGACCTTGCTGTGCAATACATTAACACATTACTTTATGCCTTGCACACAATTACACAATGACAGTTATCAGATATAATGAATATGAAATGATTCAATGAAATTTCACATAATGAAACCAAGAGAATAATATTCTGTATTAAGGACAAAACCTGTATGAAACTGTCATGAATAATTAGAATTCAAAATTAATAGAATCTGTACATGACAGTGCTTAAGTCTGGTGTAGAATAAATTACACTGCAGTCTTTTATTCTTAATATATTAATGGGCCTTAATTTAAACTTCACCAATGCTTCAATACAATTTATGGACAATGTCTTCATTATGAGCAACATTTGATATTTTATGCCTCAATTGCATACTTGAAATTGTGGGAATTTCTTTACACAGCAAAATCATAGACTTTCTACAGTGTGAAAAGAGGACATTCAGCCCATCAAGTCCACATCGACTCTCCAAGTAGCATCCCACAGAGACTCACCCCTTACCCTATCCCTATAAACCTGCATTTCCCACGGGTAATCCTCCTAACCTGCACATCCTTGAACACCATGTCACAACTCAACATGGCCAATCCACCTTACCTGCACATCTTTGGACTGTGAGAGGAAACCGAAGCATCTGGAAGAAACCCACACAGACATAGGGAGGATGTGCAAAGTTCACATAGACTGCCGCCAGAGGATGGAACTGAACCAAACACTGAGCCACCGTGCCACCCCAAAGTGGTCTATATTATCACCTAGGGTCGAGATAAATGCTGACAAAGAAACAATCATAAACCCAGGACGTTTTTCAACTTGTGTCAATTGAGGCAAGCAAAGTAATAAAAAGGTTATGGGAATCTTGTAATTTTACAAGACCAATGAAACAAAGCTTTGTTTTTATTTTAAAAAAAATAATTTGCGACTGCAACACATTATGTTCCCTGCTTAATTTCTTATTATTTTGAACTGTCCTTAATATTTTATAATAGTGTACTTAAAATGACAAGGTTGCATCCAATCAGATTTGTCCTTTAACTTTCTTTCAAACTTTACTTTTTAACCAAGTTACTTTCCAATCAAAGTAATCGACTGGGAAACTCTTCACAATAAAGTTAGGTAGCCAATTAGAGGGAAAAATAGATAGTCAAGTGCCATTAAGCACAACATTTTAATTTTGACAATTGAAAAAGCCATTGAGACAGGTTTGCCTCAATTTTTCTCTGCTTGTGTTTTTCTTTTGGCTGTTCTAAGGTTGGTGTGTGTATATTTCCATATAATAAGTTATTGACATTTTTCACCAAATGTACACTTTATCATGAAAAGATATATCACTCTCAGAAATACCTTTCTAATTGATTGATTTGGGATCAGGACCTGAGCAAAGGGAATATGTCAGGGGATAGTAACCTGGGCCAAGGGCTACATTTTACTACTATGAGACATGATATAAATGCAAGCCATGGTTCTGCTGCTGCTGCTGCTATTGTTTAGCATCATAAATTGTCAAAAGGGTAGAAGGTGGCATGGTGGTTAGCATTGCTGGCTCACAGTGCCAGGGACCTGGGTTCAATTCCAACTTCAGATGAATTAGCCATGCTAAATTTACCAGAGTGTGTAGGGTAGGTAGATTAGCCATGAGAAATTCAGGGGTCCAGGGTAGAGGAATGACTCTGGGTGGGTTGCTCTTCAGAGAATTGATGTGGACTTGTTGGGCTGAATGGCCTATTTCCCCACTGTAGGGATTCAATGCTATTCTCACAAGTGTTCAAAAGCAAATTTATCCAAGTGTTCAAAAGCAAACTTTGGGTATTGCATAGCTGGGTAAAATGTTCATGAGTGAAAACATACTAACAACTGTGCTGATGTCACAATTGTAAAACTAAATGAAATAAAAATGAACTTATTACTATCAAATTAAGAGTTGGTGAATGTATGACAAGAAAAAACCTCTTTAGAATAGGTAGAAACAGCACTGCAACAGGACCCAAGCACAGGACAGGGGATAAGACAAAAGGGAAATGTTTCCAAAAATTGTAAAATATAGTTTTAATCACAGCCCAGAGGGATTTACTGCTTCAGGGGCAGAAAGACAGCCTTTAGCACTTCAATAAAGTTCCATTTTGTAGCATCAGATTTACAAATCCAGCAAAAGATAAAGTTGGCTTAAGATACTTCAGATTGATTAAGGTACTGGGTTCAACAGGCAAAATCTTTGCAAACCAGAGAGCAATAGCCATGATTGAGGTAAAGTATAACATCAATCTGATAAAAGAATGAGATCTGAAAACTTTGATGTTGGATAAAAGAACACCAGATACTTCATTAGCATAAATCGAAGGGTTAGAAGAATACAGGCAGGATCTGGATCAATGAAAAACAGCAAACCATGCTCAACTTTATTCCAATTGTCTGATTCATGGGACAATCTTACAAGCTCGTGGGCATCTCACTTGCTAGCAACAGATAATTCCAGGCAAGCAGTAACAACAATTTTCCTTATGTAGTAATAGGATTCCTCCCTTAACAAGACAGGAACGTTACATAGTATGATTTGTTGCAGGGATATCACAAGAGGTAGAAAGGTTCTAGGGTGAGGAGTCACAAGATCGTATCACAGTTTGGACTGAAGTTGAACAAAAGGAGTAAAAGATCAGCTGATTCAAGGAGAAAGTGGTAAACTAATTGAACTACTGCTGCAGATCTTTAGGAAAGTAAATGTTCCAGGTCATTCGGAATATTTACCAGTCTGATCAATTGAAAAATAAATAGAGATAAAATATAGGTTTCAGTGAAAATGGAAATTCATGGATCAGACCGATAAATGCAATGGCAGAATAAAATTATAAGTTGGTGTGAATATTACAGAAACCCACAGGGTATTTAGTAAAAAAAAATCATTGCAACCAATAAGATGCAAGTGTAAATAAATCATGTCATACAGTGTGCCTGAGTGATTTCCTGTTGGTATTTGATGGCCATCAGAAATCATTTCAAAGCATGACACATTTATATTGTTAGTTAAAAAGAGAAAATAAGAAAGTGATCTGAAATGTATTTGTTCATTTTGGAAAAGCTGGGGGAAAGGAACATCTACTCTCACATATGACAGTCTGCCCACATGCCGTGGCTAAGACAATATTCACAAAATAATGATTTTTTCAAAATATATTATGGATTTCAAACAAAAATAGTTGCTTCCATAAATCATGCTGTTTTGTGCAATCATTGATAACTACATTGTTTACAGAATACAAGGGATAGCATATTCTTTGAAAATCACAAACAGATAATTAAGAAATGAATATCTTCCATTGGACAGAAGATACATAAGTTTGAATACATGTACAGATTCAAGAACAACTTTTTTCCCTACTGTTATCAGACTTTGGCCCTCTCAAATGTTAATTCTGGCCTCTCACTCTCCCTTCACCTTCTCTGTGACTATAACCCTGTATTCTGCACTTTGTTATGCTACCCTGATGCATTTTGTATGGTATGATCTGCCTGTATAGCATGCAAAACAACACTTTTTGCTGTATCTCAGTCCATGTGACAACAATAAATGAACTAATTTGGACCAGATATGTTATTTCACAGTTTATTCTTTCATGCTTGAACAGAGATTAATTGTTGATTGGTATCAGTATCAATACGGATGATCAATTTAGTCCTTGAATGACCATCATGCTTAAATGGACAATGTTCATTGATATGGAATATGAATGAATGATTATTTCTATTGGATATGTAATGAATAATGGGCAATTTTAACCATGGTCACTGCAAAGCAGTCAAATAGGCAATAAACAATAGCCAGACAACTTTCTATTGATCTCCTTAAACTATTTTGCTATCTTCTATTTTAACTTGTTTTTTTTTCAGCAGACAAGGACACCTTGCTGAGCTGGTGAGATCCTTCATAAAATTCTAATTTAAGTTCCAATGAAGTCTGTTTCTTGGCATTAATTTTGGTCTGAATGGGAGGTGGAAAAAAGTTTTGGATTTTGCAATCAGTGACAAAGATACAGCACATGTAACTGATCATGAAGAAAGCTGCCTATAAAGAATGTGATTTTTTTGCATGAATTTCATTTTTTTGTAATATTGGTTTGAATCTGGAAATAAGCCAAAGTTTTCTAGAATCCAGCAATAGTGTTACCTTTATTAGGACAATAAAATCACAGTAATTTTATTCAATTAAAAATCTAGTTATGAGTTCAATGGCAACTGGTGAGACTTAAATTCAATTAATTAGTAAAACTGGAATTACAAAATAACCAGTTTCATGAAGAGTGACCATGAAACTATCTATGCCTTTTAGGGAAGGAAATCGGCCAATTTATCTGGTCAGACTTGTCTACAACTCCACACACACAGCAACTTGGCTGAGATTTAACAAACCTCCAAATGGCTTAATAAACCATTCAATTCAAGGGGAGTTAGGAATTGACAACAAATGCGGATTTTGCTGATGAAGGCTGCATCCCACGTAAGAAAAATGTTCAGTTTTGACAAGTCAAATATCAGAAGCATTTTAGAATGTCCCCCACTTTCTTGGATCAATTCAGCTCTACCAGCACTCAAGAAGTTTGACAATATCCTAGGAAAAGCAACTCACTTGATGAATGTCCCATCCCTTCACCATTGATGTACAGTAGCAACTGTGTGTGTTATCGGTTTTGTGTGTACTGTATATTATCTATTGTTTGTGTAATAGTCATTAAAGTTAGTCATTAAAGTTCCTTCAACAGCACCTTCTCCGACAAGCCATACACCATCCTAGTTAGGAACTACACTGTAATTCCTTCATGGTCACTGAATCAAAATTCTCAGACGCTCTTTCAAACATCAGCCAAGTATAGCTAAACCTGAAACAATATATAAGTTCAAGAACATAGCTCAATGTCACCTTCTCCAAGTCAAGTAAGAATCAGCAAAAAATACTGGCCAGCGAGAGATACCCACACCGCAAAAGATTTTTAAAAAAATGTTGTTTATTGACACAAGTCTGAAGGCTTGATTTCACAACTACCGGTTATCACAGTAGAATGCCTGCAATTTCACAATTTGATCAACAACTTCAAGTGGATACAGACTCTATGAAATAGAATTATAAATTAATTCCGACGCTTGGTATAAGGGATTGGTCACTTGAATTAAATACTTGCTGGTATTAGGCTTTATATAGTTGAAGAAAGGTAAATGTAGTAATTGTTTTTAAAATATGAGTATGTTATTTCAATGTACTGGAATCTGCATTTGCGACTTGGAACTTTATTTCAGTTCTGCTTGGGTCTTTAAGTCTGTGCATGATAAATTCTAGATGAGTTGGCATGTTAGGATTAAGGGCAAAGGATGGTGGTTGGGTCGTGTGCATTCAAACTAAGTTGGCACATACTTGCACGGAGACCAAGACAGGCAATGGAAGGTTGGTGGAGGAGCAAAGTTGGTCTGGAGGACAAGAGGAGCATTGGAGCAGGAAGAGAGGCGCAGAGTTTAATGGAGAACTGCAAGGACCATGGCTAGACATGGGTGGAGCATTGGGAGTGTTTGGGAGGATGAAGACTTGATGGTTGTTTCTCTTTTTATTAAAACTCAGTAGAATACTGGGACAAGCCTTATGTCAAGCTGGCCTCCACAAATGGCACTACCCTGCCTGTCTTCCAAGAAACTCAGTGAAACGGAAATGAAAATCTGACCTTACAGCTCACTATTTCCTGGGTCAGGTTTGTGGAGTTGAGAAAAGTCCTGGCAGTGCTCTGACCCGGGAATGAAAATCCAGATGTGACTGTTTGACTCTCAGAGTCATACAGCAGTACAGCATGGAAATAAACCCTTCAGTCCATCTATTCCATGCTGACCAGATATTCTAAATTAATCTTGTCCTATTTGCCATCATTTGGCCCATATCCCTCTAAACTCTTCCTATTCATATACCCAACCAGATGCCTTTCAAAAGTTATCATTGTACCAGTCTCCACCACTTCCTCTGGCAGCTCATCCCATACACGCACCACCCTCTGTATGAAAATGTTGCCCCATAGATACCTTATAAATCTTTCCCCACTCACCTTCAACTTATGCCCTCTAGTTTTGGACTCCCCCATCCTGGGAAAAAGACCTAGTCATCCACCCTATCTATGCCCCTCATGATTTTAGAAACATCTATTAGGTCACCCTTCAGCCTCTAGGGCAAACAGCCAGCCTATTCAGCCTCTCCCTCCGACCCTGGAAACATCCTTGTAAATCTTTTCTGAACCCTTTCAAGTTTCACAACATCCTTCCTACAACAGGCAGACCAAAATTGCAGCAGTTTTCCAAAAGTGGCATAACCAATGTCCTGTACAGCTGCAACATGATCCCCCAGCTCCTATACTCAATGTACTGACCAATGAAATCTACCTGATACTCCACTTTCAAGAAACTATGAGCCTGCATGCCAAGCACTAGCAAAACCTAAGCTATTATGTCCTTCCTAAAGGATAAATGTCAAGAGCAGAGTATCTGTGACCAGAAGAGACCAAATAAATATTTTATTTAACATTGTTAAAAATCACAGAACACCAGGTTAAGGTCCAACAGGTTTATTTGGGAGTACTAGCTTTCGGAGCGCTACTGCATCATCAGGTACCTGAGGAAGGAGCAGCACTCCGAAAGCTACTACTTCCAAATAAACCAGTTGGACTATAACCTGGTGTTGTGTGATTTTTTAACTTTACCTACCGCAGATCAACACTGGCACCTTCACATCTTATTTAACATTGATCGTGCCCCTCTCATCAAGCTCGTTCAGCTTCAGTGAAGTATCTGGTCTTTTCTTCTGAAACCCCTTTCTGCGTGCCTTATCTTTTGCCATTGAGTGTTGCTTTGATCAGCAGCCTCCAGCTGCTGCTGGTTGCTTGTAAATAACATTCATGAATAAATGTTAGCCAGAATCTAATGTTTGGTATGAGTTGGTACTCACTTCATTTGCTATCCAGTCAAATCCTGTTTTGAATTAAAAATGAAATTATAACTTTGAGTCTGAACTCAGACAGCCATTGACTACTAAATAAATAATTGCATGGATTATGAGGCAGTTTATTCATACGATTGATCAAGTAGCAGCTCCTTGCCACATGATTAAAGATTTGATTACACTTTGACAGGACATAAACAGTTACCCTTCTGGCTCTTCGGGTGCATTAAAAAAAAACATTGAAATAGGGAGAAGAAAAGCTTGTGTAGACTTCTGAGTGAAACTGATGTTAAGAAACAATAGGTTGGCATGTTCTCATTGAACTCTGATGTGTTATGTCATTCATAAACATAACCAGCATATCATAAAGATGGACAGAAAAGAAAGCCTTTGTACCTTAATATTGTACCTTTTCCTGACCAGCAGGTTGATGAAAGTTATTTCTAGCCAATGCAGTACTTTTGAAGCATTTCATTTTGTTTTTTTAGAGACATGGCAACCAATGTGAACACAGTAAATTCCCACAAATAACAATATAATGATAACATATTCCAGGGCAGTTCTGTGGCCTCCTGGGAGGTCTGACTGCCTGTGTTTGATGACCCATGTAAGAGAAGGTATCTCTGAATGCAGAACTCCCTTATTGCTACACTGGAGTGAGAGTCTTGAATATTCTGCTCACATTCTAGAGGTGGTCTTGAACCAATCGGCTTTTGACTAAAATCAGCCCACTACCAATTAATCCACAGCTGACACCAAAGAGGGACATATTTGATGGAGAGTCAGTCATTAAATCTTAGAATCATTATAGCACAAGGATATAATTTGCCCTATCTAACCTATTCCCATTCTCTGTGGAGGAATGCAGTCAGTCCCATTTCCCTGTGTAATCCTGTAAATCTAAATTGACTTTACTTCAATTTCATCGCAAAACCATTGTCTTGGTTTCCACTAGCTTTGGTTGGAAACATTTTCCAGATCAATGTCACTTGTTGCTTAAATTGTGCTTTCTCATAACCCCCTGCACATCTTGCACAAAACCTTAAAACTGTTTCCTTCTTCCTTGTACCTTTAGCTAATGGGAATAGCTTTTCTTTGTGTACCTTATCAAAACCTAACATCATCTTATATACCTGTCTAATCGCCCCTCAATTTTCATTGGTCCAGCAATATTAAACCCAGTTGTTTGCAACCCAAGTTTGAAACTAATTTCCCTCATCCATAAATCTAATCTGATTAATCTCCTCTGCACCCTCTCAAGTACCCTCAAAACTTTCATAAGAGTGGATTGGATGCAATACTCTAGTTGGATTTAACCAGTGCTTTCTCACAGATTTAACACAACTTCCTTCCTTGTATATTCAATACCTTGATTTATGAAGGCCAAAATCCCATTTGCTTCCTTCAAGGATCTGTGCATGTGGACATCACAATCCCTCTTTCCTTTTTATAATTGTGTCTTTTTAGCTTATATATCTCCAATGTTGTAGAATTCCTACAATTATGAAAGAGACCATTTAGCCCATTCAGGCTGCACCAATTCTCTGTAGAGGACCCCACCCAAACCCAGACCACCTGCACCTTCTTCCTGAGACCCCACATTTACCATGACTAATTCACTTATCCTGAACACCTTTATAATGTGGGAGGAAACTGGAGCACCTGGCAGAAACCAACAGAAACATGGGTAGAACATACAAACTCCATGCAGTCACCCAAGGCTCGAATTGTATTCGGGTCCTGGGTGCCTTGAGGTAGCAATGCTAACCACTAAGCAACCATGTCACTCCCTCTGTTTACAAAAAGCAGAACTCATACTTATCTGTATTAAATTCCCTTTGTTACTGTTCTCCCTTTGTCCTTTTACAACAAATTTTATATCAACTTCACTGTTTTCCATATCTCTGAATTTGATGATATATTGGTCCTAGCACCTACACTTGGAGAACACAGCTGCAAACCATTCTCCAGGTGGATACAACCATTGCCACTTTTTGGCCAGATGTAGAGATCTCCATGAGCTTTAGCTTTTTGAAAGCTATTTCTAGAGTTATAGGGTCACACGGCACAAATACTTACCCTTCAGCCCAACTCATCCATGATGACCAGTTTCCTGAACTGAACTACTCCTATTTGCCTACATTTGATCCATTTCACTCAAAACCTTTCCTATCCATGTACCTGACCAAATGTCTTTCAATGTTGTAATTGTACTCACCTCCAGCACCTCCTCCGGCAGCTTGTTTCATATACACGGCATCCTCTGTGTGGAAAAAAAATACCCCTCAGGTCCCTTTTAAATCTTTCCTCTCTCATCTTGAAAGTGTGCCCTCTTGTTTTGAACTCTTCCACCCTGGGGAAGAGATCTTGATTATTCACCTTACCTATGCCCCTCAAAATTTTATAAACTTCTATAATGTCACCCCCTCAGCCTCTTATGTTCTGTTTATTACCTCTACCAACATATCGTTGTTCAATGTTATATTGGAATCTTCACCTGACTTGTCCCTAATCATTTCTATCCTGGCCCTTAATGCCTATCTGCAACTTATGTCTCACAGGAGAATTTTGGATTTTGTTTCATGTCTCACAAATAGTTATTTGCATGTGTAATGTTCTGACAAATTGTAGGATAAATATTGGATTCAAGGGATGTGCCTTTATTGAAAAGTGGGATGAAGGTGATAAAATGGTTCTGTCATAGGCAGATTGGATTATGCAGAAAATAAGTCTTTATGTGCTTTGTTGTCCCCTGAAGCAATGATGGAGGAGTCCACTGAATCTAAATGATTGTGATGTTTTTCATCACTTTGTCCTATAGCAAATTAAGTCAGAGACTTGCAAGCAAAGAAAAAGTTCTGCTTTGCCTGAATGGTGTGGGGAATAAAGGAGATACGATCTGGAAGATTCTGCAGCATCCATTTTAAATTTGGATTGATAGTGAAATGTATTCTTCAGACCCCAACTGTTCTCTTAATGACTAATCCTGCTGAAGCATGCACCTCATTGTATCACTGCTTTGATTCCATTCTAAGCCCTCTTATCACTAACATTATCCATTAGAACAGGGATTCAGATTCCATCAATTGATGTAATTATCATTGCTGAAAAGGTCCATGGGAACAAATTTCAAAGCCTCGAGATATGGTGACACAGTGCAACATGTAGGTGTTGACAAGGCAGGGAAAATTCCCCCTGTCGAGACATTTGACTAGATTTTCTGCAGAAGCATAAAAAGCAATTTTTGCATCAATAATCGCTGTTTGAAACTTTGGGGAATTCAACAGCATCACAAAAGAATTATTTTGCTGATACCTTAGTTCAAAAGATATCTGGAAGGGTTTCAGTGATTCTCCAATTAGACCCCATACTACTGCACACATCTTCCATAGGTACCCATATATGATCCTTTGCTGAAAAAGGTATGTAGTAGCCAGCTTCGCAGCCACAGTGAAAGCACTGTCATTATTTGAGTTGCATGGCTTCCTGCAGTGGGTGCCAGAGTCGTACCATTTTATTGGTAAAGCACATTCTTCATATTTACAACTCCTCAGAAATTTACTCATATAACCTGTTCAGACTATACATTCTATAGGTAATCTGATCATTTTCAACCTCTCTACACATTGACTCACTACCTTTTGCTCCAGACAGTGCTGTATCTCTTCCTTACCCTTACAATTGGCAGGATGCAGCTTTTATGTTTGATAACTTCTCAAAATGTGTACTTAGGATGAGTGGGGTGAGAGTTGGCCCAGGTCTGGTCCTGTCAAAAGTAGAGATTACCAACACAATCAGATCACATGTAGTATCACACAACCAGCCATTTATAACATGTTTGGGCTAGAATGAATTGTTGAGAAAGTTGAAGTCATATGTAAGTTAGCTCGCTGAGCTGGAAGGTTTGTTTTCAGATGTTTTGTCACCATGTCTAGGTAACATCATCAGTGAGAGTCTCCAGTGAAGTGCTGGTGGTATGCCCCACCTCTCTATTTATAAGTCTTGATTTCTTAAAGTGCGTGATGTCATTTACAGTTCTTTTTTTCAAGGGAAGGTAGGTGGGGGGATCTAAGTCAATGCATTTATTGAAGTAGTTCTGGGTACAATGCCATGTCTTTAAGAATTCTCGCGCATGCCTTGCTAGGATGTGTGTGTTGTCCCAGTCAAAATTGTGTCCTTTGTCTGTGTGTATGGAAACTAGCGATAGTTTGGAAAACAGAACTCAAAATGACATCACCCACCTTAAGAAATCAAGACCTACAAATAGAGAGGTGGGACATACCACCAGGCTTTACCAGAGACTCTCACTGATGATGTTACCTAGTTATGGTGACAAAATGGCTGAAAACAAACCTTTCAGTTCAGCAAGCTAACTTACAGACTTATCTTCAACCTTAGCTACATATCTTCTCAAAAATTGCTAGTTGAAGATATTTTTGGATATTACATTCTGCTTTTTAAATACAAAATTCACATTAACTTTTACTCAATACTAGTAGATATATTTCTGCATAAAAAAGACAAGCTGTCAAAGCTGTTGAACTCATCAGTACTCCCCTTTCCTCATGTCATACAAATTGTTTTTCTTCTTGAAGTTTGACATTCTTGTGTCTGCACTGAAGGTTGTAAGATGAAAAACATGATAGCATGTTTTTTTCTCTACAAAACTCAATTTCTGCTTTAGATTTAAATATAAATATATTTCATGCATACAAATATAGTCAGCAGTATATATTCATGATCAAAAATAAAATGTCTGATACGATATATTCATTGAGTTTCCTCTAAGCAATCTCTTATTGGATTTGCTCCAGCTCCATCAGTTTTGTTAGTTGTGTGTCTGATATTCCGATTCTTGAGTTTTGAGCCTACCATTAAATTTGATTGCATAATTAATAATGACGAAGGTCTTCCAGTCTTTCTACTAACTTACTCGTCTGTCACACTGTCCCCTCACTCAGCCACTCCTCCTCACCCACTTATCTTACAAACTTATGTTTGTCAGTAGCTCATTAAAAAGACTTCAGGACCTTTAAGTGCTGTTTCCTCACTGGAATAAAGTAGCTAAAAGAAGGGTGTAACTCCTGCAAATCTTCACTGCGATGATCTCAGTATTCGCTGGGATGGATCCTATTTTGGAAGTCAGGCCCAAAATATTTTCCAAGATTAAAAAGGTAGCTTTTTGGCTGAGACATTTGAAATGAAGATTATGGCCATAATAGAAGGATTCAGGCCAATGTATCAACGTTGCTCTAGGCAAGTTCTATTGAATTAAAAAAAGGTTTTTGTGTACATACATTATACTCATTAATTAACAGCATTCCCAGCAAATTACTGAACAACACAAATTTTATTAGGCAAAAATGAGGATTGCAGATGCTGGAGATTAGATTTGAGAGTGTGATATTTGAAAAGCACAGCAGGTCGGTAGCATCCAACGAGCAGGTGAGTCAATGTTTCAGGCAAAAACCGTTCATCAGGAATGAGGCCACAAATTTTATTGCTGATCCTATTTTCCTTCTTTTTCTGAAATTCATTTATGGCCTCTACTACAAACATATGACCTTTCAAACTAAGACTGGGAATAGGCCACTCAGCCTTTGAGTATGCTCCGCCAATCAATGAGATCACAGCTAACCTGATTTTAACCTTAATTTCACATTTTCACCTATACCTGACAATCTTTCATCCTTCCCATAATCAAGAATCTTTCTCACTCTGCCTTAAAAGATTCCATCTCCACTGATTTTTCTAAAGGAACTTCCAAACCCACTCAGCCCTTGGAGAAGAAAAAAATATCTTTATCTCTGTCATAAATGGTTAGCACTTTATTTTTAAGCAGTGACTCTGTGTTCTAAATTCTCCCACCAGAGGAAATATCTTCTCAACAACTATTCTTGTCAAGAATCTGTCTGAATCTTGTATATTTCAAACAAAAGTTAACTCTGATTCTTCTGAAGTCCAATGATTTGAATTATAGATGACAATCATTCACTGGTTCATTTCTCTGGGTAGTGCTTTGACCAATCAGAGTCACACTGCCAGATTAACTGGCAATCAGCATTGATGGGTACATTCTGCATGGCAACAGTTCTACCAATAAAAGGGCCACTTGCTAACCAATCAGCATATTCCTCTCATGTACTATAAATATCGGATTCCCCCTTGAACTGGTATTCTTGCAAAATGTCCTGATGTGTGCAACATAAAAAATTTCAACAAAATGTGACTTTTTCAGTAGTACAGTACTCAAACCTTCTTACTGTTTAAGATTGCTTTGGTTTCTCTTCATTCCTCTGATCATTTAATCCATCTCCTCTCTTTGTTGATTGGAGGTCCTGAGTCAGTTGACTGTTGATTTGCAACAGTAACCTTGGAGAACCTATATGGTACATACGATCTTTAGTTTTGGGTCATTTTCTCTTTAAGTCAGGGGAGGAAGCATGAAGACACGTGAACGATAATTTAGAACATGACCTAGGTTTCAGAAAGTGATCCTTTGTGGAGGACTCACTGTCATGTCACCTTTTTTAGTGGGTGAGGGTAATGCTATTTGATATTTGCTTTTCATATGTACATTTCAAACTGGATTACAGACACCTCAACTGAAGAGTTAAACTATACGTTTCATGCCTTGACAAAGAATCTGGCACAAAATATCCTCACACTGAGAAGTGAGCTGCATGCAGAGGGTAACAGAATTCATCACAAATTCACAACAAAGATGCAGTGAAAAAATTTAAGTGGCCTAACACTGTGGGGATTAAGAAGAATTCTAACGGACTCCTGGCAGTGAATGGAATGATAAGGAAAATCCAGACTTTTAAGTAAAACAGAGACTCCTTGATACTAAGGATCAATCAGGTTTTCCAAGTATTAAGTGCCTTGCTATAATACTGGAATTTGATTGTCTCCTAAAGCTACATATTACAGTCTGGGTATATTGTGTTTTGAAGATAATCTAGTTTGACTTATTTCAAACAAATTCTGAATTTTTGAGGAATAACGTTCAACATTTTTGACACATTTCACACTGCCCTACCCTGATAGCTACTTTAAATATGTAAAATGTCAGAGTTTGATCAATTCTGGGCATTTGAAAACATGATTGTCTCAGTTATTTTGTTTGAACTAGTGACCGAGATAGTAACCCTGAGTTGTTTCATATGGTGTGCTGTGGTACATGCCCCCATGGTTAAAAAGGGGGGCCTGCCCAAGTGAAGAACAACTACCCTGAAATCATTGGCTGTTAATAAGCGAATGGTGGGATTTTAGGAGAACCTTTCAAGAAACAGCCAGCCAGTCAGATGCTGCCAGCTTTTGTTGGAAACCTGGTGCCCTTACGAGGGATGGCTAGCGCCAGCACTGAACTCAGTGGAGTTAAGATGCAACAGTTTGAAACTTTGTAAGTTTTTGCATGCTGGGGAGACACTGGGGACAATGACAAAGACGAGTGGACTGATAGACAGTGGGCAGGAAACCTGCTGGATTTAACATACTTTCCAACCTTCAAATCACCAGAGGGTATATTAAATCCAACTTTGAATCTTGTTGACATGCTGTGCTAAGCATCTGTCACTTATACAATCTCACCCCAGAATGCCTGCATTGTACTGAATACAACAGAGTAACATTTTATATTGTTGATTTTGTTCTTTGCTTTAAAGGCAGCATGAGGTTGATTAAGGATCATAATGTCTTAGTCATCATAATTCTTTGAGGGAAACCTATCAAATTTTTCCAAAATTATAACATTTTCTTCGCATTTTTCTTTTGATGCTTTCAAAATTAATTTAAATTAAAATTATTGGTTCAAAACTCCCACTTTAAAAAGGATGGGATTTTTGGTTACTCATTGAAACTTTATAATCTGTAGCCTGTTTCTGGAAAGCGAATGGACAATTATTGTTTATTGTTATGACTTTGGGTCTGTATTCAATGGAGTTTAGAAGGATGAGGGGGTTCTCATTGAAACTTATAGAATACTCAGACATCTAGATACAATGGACATGGAGAGGATATAGAAAACACTAAGATCTGAGGGCACCATCTGAGAGTGAATGGATGACCTTTTAAAACAAAGATGAAGAGGAATTTCTTTAGACATGAGGTGGTGAATCTGTGGAAATGATTGCCACAGAAGTTGTGGATGACAAGACATTGAGTGTCTTGGCAGAGATAGATAGGTTCTTGATTAGATATGGCACCAAGAGTTACAGGGAAAAAGGCAGCAGAATGGGTTTGAGAAACACATCAGCAATGATCAAATCATGGAGCAGACTCAGTAGACCAAATGGTGTGGTTCTGCTCTGATATCTTCTGGTGAGAGAAATTGAACAGAAAGAAGTAGGGAAGTTTTGCTTCAGTTATATAGTTCACATTTGATAGTGGTGTACAGTATTGAGTTCTGTAAAGAACTCAGTTGTGTTGGAAGCAGTTCAAAGAAGTTCACTGGACTAAAATGTGGACTGAGTGGTTTGTCCAATGAGGAAAGGCTGAAAAGAACATAGCCCTGTGTACTAATATATGTAGATACCAGTACATGCTGTGATGATACTGTGTCTTGAAGAGAGACGTTTTCTTTCCTATTTCTCTTGCAGAGAGATGTTGTCACAGTGGTACCAGAATGTCTCCTTCAGACAAACAGCTTTTGAGTTCTGTCTGAGTTTCTTTTTAAATGAGATGAAATAATCATGAATGGGTGGTGTCACAGTTCACATAGGCCCAAGAAGGTTTTTAGTTTTGTTTTCAGTTTGTGAGAAGATTTCTCCTGGCTGCTGAAGGTAAAAAGCTTCTCTGCTGCTACAATCTTAG
Source organism: Hemiscyllium ocellatum (assembly GCF_020745735.1). Lineage (NCBI taxonomy): Eukaryota > Metazoa > Chordata > Chondrichthyes > Orectolobiformes > Hemiscylliidae > Hemiscyllium > Hemiscyllium ocellatum. The sequence goes on along the minus strand of NC_083407.1, from coordinate 43,514,616 downwards.
ACAGCAAGGCTTCCTCTTAAAAATCAAAATGGAACAATTATTTCTTTCTTCTGGATTTGAGAGAGACAGCACATGAGACTCATAGCTATTTTGCCGAATTGGAGTTTTGCCAAAGTGTATGTTTGTGGGATACATCTATATGGAACAGTTGATTGTTTATGGTTAAATCATATCATATCTTCCTAGTATTTCAATAGAGTTAAAGTAATGCCAGTTCTTATTTTCATTTGTACTTTAACTGTGTTTGGAGAACAAAATATATTTTGCTTAAAGCCTATTGGTTGATGGTCAAATAACATCTGGAACAAAGTGCCTTATACTTGTTTTTAAATAAATATAAACTGTTAGGGTTGAGGTAATCTCTTTCCTATATCTTTGGCTAGGAGCAGACGGTGGTCTGTTCTGGTTCCTAACAATGTAAGTGTGCCACACCATAAGCCTGAATGACAATCCTAATGCACAATTCCTTGTACATTCAGGATGATCCAGAAAAATGTTATCCAGTTGCAGAATCATATCTAATGTTGAACACTATGATAGGGGTTGAGCAACTGTGGGCCAGTTGGATACACTCTGCATCTTGTTTACTGTGAACAATCAAAGGACACACTGTTTGAAATGATCTACCAGTCTTTGTGATGTGTGGCCTACATACCTGGCATCACACTGGAAGTGTACTTCATACACAACAGTGCACATTTGGAGAATAGGAAAAAGATCTTATTGTCTTAACAACAATATCCTTTTAATGGAGAACACCACCTGTCATTGCACAGAAGCAGCATGAAACAAATAACTGGATCAGTTGCTTAAATTTTGGATTGTAGGCCATATCTCTCAAGGATTATATCAACACAACAGCATTTCAGCTCAATTGTTCACAACAAGCAAGGTACTGACAAAGCTAGGCGAAAGTGAGGACTCCAGATGCTGGAGATTAGAGTTGAGAGTGTGGTGCTGGAGAAGCATAGCAGGTGAGGCAGCATCCAAGTAGCAGGAGAATTGGTATTTTGGCTTTTGCCCAAAATGTCAACTCTCCTGCTCCTCAGATGCTGCCTCACCTGCTGTGCTTTTTCAGCACCACACTCTCAATAAGGTACTAACAAGATCCAGCCAGGCAATGCTTGCTAAACTTGCAACACTGTTTTGGTATGGACCAGGCCAAATCCCCCTCAAAATATTTTAAGTTAGCTGAGACCCTAAGTTTAGCATAATTTAAAGGCAGATGGTAAGGGTGTTCCAGGTGTGATGCAACTGGTCAAACCATTCTGCTTTAAGCAAAACAGAATTTATTCAAACAATATAATTGAAACACGAACAAAAAAAAGTGAAATCCAGTGTAACTTAACGATTAGAAAACCAAACCAACCCGATATACCAAATTAACTAATTAACTGTTCCAATACAGTAACATCCCATAAACACACCCCTTGGCAAAAAAGTAAATTCAAACACAGATTCTTATAGGCAGGAGGGAACAACATCCAGAGAGAAATTTCAGAAAAGTGCATCAAGGGTTCTTTACTAAAAGTTGCAACGCTTCTGCACTCCCATCGTGTGACTGCTACAGCCAAAACGAAAACTAGAAAAAGCATGAACTCTCCTTCCATTGTTAAACTATTAAACTCCCTAGACTCCTTGAACCTCTGCCTTTATGACATCTCTTCAAAAAGAAACAAGGACAGAATAACCTTTTTAAAGTGACTGCATCGTCACAATTTTACTTTTGATTTGATTCTGCAATTGGACAGCATTTGCTGAATAATCCTTAATGTGTGAGAAATTACATTGATAACCAATTTAGGATTGTCAGTCAGGGTCATAGTGTAGTATCACTGAGTGTATTTTATGCTATCTTAAATGCAGGATTCTGTTCTTCACAGAAGAAGCACACTTACATGCACTGCACCTGTGTGAACTTGACAAAATAGATGACATTAATTCACTGGTTCATTTCTCAGACGATTGGCCTGACCAATCAGAATAAATGCTGAAAATGTGTTGCTGGAAAAGCACAACAGGTCAGGCAGCATCCAAGGAACAGGAAATTCGATGTTTCGGGCATAAGCCCTTCTTCAGGAAGGCTTCAGGCTTATGTCCGAAACATCGAGTTTCCTGTTCCTTGGATGCTGCCTGACCTGCTGCGCTTTTCCAGCAACACATTTTCAGCTCTGATCTCCAACATCTGCAGACCTCACTTTCTCTTCCAATCAGAATAAATGCCTAATTTAAACTGTAAACTGTCATTCAGCATTAATGGGTTTATTCTCCGTGATAGTACCTCCACCAATCAGTACTATCCTCTTATGAAGTATAAATATTGGTTTTCCCGTTGAATTACTAATCTTGTGAATTGTCCTGATGAGTATAAGATGAAAGTCTTCAATAAAATGTATCTTTTTTCAGCAATACTTAAGCTTTATATTATCAAATGACTACTAGTAAGAAGTTTGTCAGATCTAAATCAGTGTGATCACTTTTAATTATTGACAGTAAATAGAAATAATGATTTGAGACAAGGGCAAAGAAATTCTTTCACAAATGAATAAGCTTTAAATTAGAGCTGAGTTGAGTTTGCAGCCAACAGGAGAGAATGAGGACAGGATCATTTTATAGTCACATTATAAATTAGTTAGCTGAAGGCTTCCAATTATAACTGGCTGATAATTGACTGGCATTTGCCATACCTGAATTATTGTTTCATATGGAAAGCACAGATGTTGCAAGCATTAAGATCAATCAGCATATTTGTTTCCACAGCAGGGGAGAGGTTGGTATTAGTGGCTCAGGCTTAATATTATCTCTTGCTGATGTTTGTCTTGCTACCTTGGTGATTTGCTTCTTGATTTCCTTCAAAATATTATATATATGGTAACAGCAATTAATATTTTTAGTATTTATGAACACACCATGTCCTAATTGTAGAAGCAGATTATGATCTAAATTATACATCAGTAATTCTAACAAACTTCTAGTGTTCAGCATTATTAAGCTGAAACCTGACAGCAATAATAATCAATTAAATTTGGAAGTCCACAAGTTGCTGTCAGTGATTCCCTATTCCTCCACTGGACGCATTGCTGAAGACCATATGGACAGTGTTTTATGGAAATCATTGAACTGATGAAAATTTTCCATTTGTACTTTAATATCATTGTTTCAACAAGCTGAAAAAGAGTTGAGTTGTTAGTGCATCCAAAGATTTACTAACTCTCTGACTGTGAAATCAATGTTTATATAACATAGAACAGTACAGCACAGGAATAAGTTCTTTGACCCACTGTGTCTGTGCTGACCATGATGCCATTCTGAATTAATTGCATCCACCTGCATATGGCCATTCTCTCTCTATTCCCTGTCTGTCTAAATGCCTTTTAAATGTTGTTATCATACCTACTTCTTCCACATCTATGGAATATCATTTTTTTCTATCATAATGAAAATTATTATGGTTAACATCATCAGATTTTAAGGCTATTTATGACATTTTGACTTTTAATGTGTATGTCCAAATTTTTTTTCAGTCTTGGTAATACTTATTAATAGGTAAAAGATAATCAGTACATTGGTCTTTCTGGTTTGTTATCTGTGCGAAAGCTTCAATGTGATTCATTGCTTCTGCTTAATGCCTGGAAATCCCTTTGACTTGATGCTAGATTCAACAAAGGTTGGGAAAAGTGAAATCCACAACACAGTTATTGATGGATCTTCATGAGAAAATTTCTTTGAGGTCAGGGCTAAACACAGCACTTGACTAGTGACTTCAAATTTTTATTCCCGAACACAAGAAACATGGGTAGGATTTTGCAGTGCCTTGAGATACTACTTCCTAAAGGCCATCAAAATGGGTGCAAAATGCCTTTCATTCAACACATGTAGAAGTAAAAGGTATATAAGAGTAAAGGTGTTGTTTTCAGTATTAGTTTGAAAATAAAGTATCATCCATACTTGTCAGTGAAGTCAGATTTCCTGTAGTTTAACTGCAAAGTTGGAGAAGTGCATACGAAAAGTGCAAGTTTAAATTTGTGACATGGTCATCCTATAAAGTACTTGTGAGACCAGATTAAATTATTGCATTCAATTCAAGCCATAAACCTTTGAAAAGATAAGAGGATATTGAAAATGGTCAAAAATGGCAATAAGGATGATCTCAGGTCTCAGGTTGTTGTGTTGTGAGCAAAGGCTTATAGAGTTCAACTCAATTACTAAAAAATGATTGAAGAAGGAATTTCATTTAAATGAATAAATCATGTTTGGAAATGATAAGGTGGAGTGGAAAAGCACTTTAGATGGAACCAGAAGAAAAAAAATGGAAGGCAATACGATGATAAGTTTAGGACACTGTGAACTGCACTGTTGGAAACCAATACTTTATTATCTAAGTAGTTGGGGCTTAAAACTACATTCATTGTATTTTGTGTCCAAACTATCCTCAGTCAAGCATGTGTAAATCTCCATAGTTATTCCAAGTTGATTTACTAAAGAAGAATGACCTTCCATGGATCAGTTTCCTCTTAACTGCTTCGGGTATAGTAGTCGAGTGGGTTATGTTACTGGATCGAATTGCAGAAATATGGCCTAATGGTTTGGAGATGAGTTCAAATCCAATCTAGCAGCTGGGGAATTGAAATTCAAGTGATAAAAAAAATCAGTAATGGTGGGAATGAAATGACAAGAAAGTTGTAAAACTCCATCTGTTTCATTAATGGCCTCTGCAAAAGGAAATACTGGTTTGGATTTTCTGATGGTTAGTTAACCATTTCTGAACAATCCAAGGGAGTTTACACATCGGAACCCTGTGGAATCCTCATCATGGCAGATTCCAAAGGAAGTGCTCAAGAAATTGACAATTCCGCTGGGCAATTCTCTCAACCTTAGAACACTCTGAAGATATCTATTTAAATCAGATAATGCAGAGAGTTCTGCTGAAGTTAGGCAAATAGTTATTGTATGATAGGGCTGATGGCTACCCGTGGCTAATGAAGAACAAGGCTTATAGTAGTTAGAGTGTGTGGGAAAATATTTGCTCAATATTGTCTCTGCAAATAGAATGATAGTAACTCTGTGTAATCAAAGTTAAAAATTACACAACACCAGGTTATAGTCCAACAGGTTTAATTGGAAGCACTATCTTTCAGAGTGCCGCTCCTTCATCAGGTGACTGTGGAGTACACAATTGTAAGAGACAGAATTTATAGCAAAAGTTTAGAGTGTGATGGAATTGAAATTATACATTGAAAAATACCTTGAATAAGTCTCTCATCTGTTAGAATGACCATGTTAGTTTTACTTCTTTCATATGTAAATCACAAAGCTTTTTTTTTAAAAAGTTACATTCTCAGGTTAACTTTAACAACTCGTGTCAGCCCAGACAATATGTTGTTAACCAATTTTTAACTTTGTACATCCCAGTCCAACACTGGCATCTCCAAGTCCTGGATAATCAAGGTTACTTAAATGAGGTAGAATGCGCAGCTACAACTGCTTATATAAATAACAACATTTCAGGCTAATTCATTGTTTCTCTTGAATTATTAATCAATCAGTATTATTAATCAGTAGATTTTAGCTAAGATTCTTCAGATAATCATAGTCAGGTTCCTAAGTAGTAATAAATACACATATATACAAAAATTCACTGAAAACCTTAGAGGAAAATATTTAAACCAGTTTCAGACAGTAGAAGCAGCCCACTCCCTTATCACTACAGGAAGGAATGAACATAGAGCTTAGCAAACATTGGAATCAGGACTATTGTGAAAAGCATCAAGGAGGAAGGTAAGGAAGTGTGTGAAAACATCATGGAGAACTGGGAGTGGACCACAAGGTTATTCATCTCAGTGATTTGCAAGCTTGAACTGTGTAAGACGCTGTATCCAAGAGCCTTTAAAGAGGGATAACTCAATGTTGCTGACCAATAGTAATCAAAGAACGGGGTGGGGGGTGTGAGCTGTAAGTTTAAACTGTATAAGTTAAGACGCATTTTGTGTGCCTTTTAGCTGTGTACTGTAATGGAGCTGTAAATCTCAATAAAGGTCGCCTGAATCTGCCCGGTACCTCTGACTCCCATTGAAAATATGGGATCTAGCAATTTGCCGTAGTCAGCAGGATTACTGAAGGAACCCAGACCTCCCTATAGACTAGAGACTCATTTTGGCACCCATAGAAGCAAGGACTACTCTTTTACTTAAAGTCCTCAGTCAGTTGTCTAAACTTGATGGCCTTTCCCTTCCTGCAATTCTGAATTCTGGAAATGCAGAAAGCTCAAGTTCCCTTTTGTCAATCATTTATATGCGGCAGAACTGAGGTCACTGTCTACAACCAGGGCTTATGAAACACATGACTCAACCTATAAGTACGATGATGTTGAATGATAATATAAAACTGGCAACAACTGCCAAGAGTGGACTGGCCCCATCTGACATATCAGGAGATGAAATTCAACTGAAACTAAAGGAGTATATAGAACAACAAAGTGATGTGAAAATCAGTTAACAGTACAATACCTCCATGGGACAATGTCTCTGGATAATATTAAAAGGGTCTGGGGAGAAATGACCCATGTGAAAACGTTCTAGTAAAGTGATCCCTCATTGTGATGGGACAGATCTGACAATGAAGTGAGATAATACAGAAGTCAAGTCATGACAAGGAAAAGACAGAGCTGAAAAGCCAATGAAAGGCTGGCTGTGAGGAAGTTAAACACACTAAAAAGAGTCAGGAAGGAGGAGAGGAAACCTCCCTATCAAAAGGATCCAGATTCCCCAGCCAACCCCTCCTTCTACTATCCTGGAGCCCAACTGAAGACCACTCTCTCTCTCACTAGGCCAATTGGAAAGCAAAATGAGAGAGAGAGAACTGAGGGAGGAGAGAAAGCCAAATATGCCACAGACTCCAGCAATGACGAGGGGCCCTGTTTAGCTCCTTACAGACTAAGCAACAAAACCAGAACCCAGCAAAAATAAAACTAAAAAAAGTAGGGAGGATTAAAATGTAAATATGAATGGACTGGCTGGCACAGAATGACCCGGTGCCATCAAACATGTGAACAAATAGTCCAAAGAACTAGTCCTCCTGCTTCCCCCCACTGCGCCCCCCCCCCCCCCCAACAAAAATGGGAAGGCTTAAAGACCTGGCAACAACTGGAAAGGCTGATGGATATTTTGATTAGAACTTTCAGCTCATGTAGAATTAAGAGAGAATGTCTTTGGTTAGCTGCTATGTATCACAGCCAACATGTACAGAGGTAAATTAGTAAACTCCCTGATTGTGACTGTTCTGGAATGTGAAACTCGTGTACATCTCAAGAGAGACAGAGTGAGACCAGCTTTCAATGCTGTGTTCCCTGAACTTGGTGTGAACTCTTTGTGGTCTGGTTTGAATATACCTTTCTTCATTGGTTGTGAAATGTTGGCTGGTGTAATATTTGTGGTTTTGTTCGCTGGAGCTCAAGATTTGGGAATGCTTCAAATTTAGTTTGCATTTTGGGAATCTATGGTGATTTGAAACTGTGGTGTGTGGCCTGCAGCAGTGTGGAACATATATGGTTAATGTAACGTCCTTTTAGGGAAACCATGCCTGTGTGAAGCAAAAGCCTGCAACAAAATGTTCATTTACAAATTTGGTTCGTAAAGTTTTGATAAAAATTACCTCTTGGAATTGGAAATTATCCCGTTTGGAATTTAACTCTCTGGCCAGAGTAAACTTCCAAATATTGGTTTAACACGAGTGAGTCTTTAATTCCAAATGTTAAGATAAAGTCAGTGTAAATGTACTTTGGTGTGATAGCATCCATGTGAAAGAGAAACTGGAATTTTTGATATTCAATTTTCTTTGAATAAAACCATCTGACAATATGTTTTAAAATCTGCGGAAACTGATATCAAGGAGAATTTTTTTTTAACAAAGGGACAATCTAACAAAAGGAGGTGGGTTTTTCCTTTGTTAATTGATGCACTTTTTCTTACAGGAGGAAGAATGAGATGGTTGACAGAATTACACCCAGGAGTTTTCATCCCACCTCTTTAAATCAGCAGTAAACCGATACTAATTAACCCATTCTGCTTGAAGTGGAATGGATGGATGCTTTGTCTTGCAGTGAATTGAAGATACTGAAGGCTTTAACTGATGGCTACAAATTTCTGAACCACTGCCCAAGGCATTGGGGCCATACGTAGAGAAATAAATAAAATCTCATAGATCTTTTGCAGATTTTCAATATTGCAACACACTGATGGATGACACACCGACAACCCATCAAGCCATTAATTAACAACACATCTCAATAGTTGAAGTACGGTGAAAACATTAAATGTGTTGAATATTGGGAATTTCAAAACCACAAAGCCTGGGTACACTTATTCACATGGCCTAGCGTTCTGTAACATTTAAAGGGAATAGTTATCCAAAAAATTTAGAATGATTCTGGAAAATGATAAAGTGTATGCACATAGTCTTAGTGGTTTCAATACATAAAGTCACTAATCACTTTTTGAGGGAGTAAACAGAATTTTGAATTTGGACAAATTTGCACAGAGATACATTAAATATTGAGAATGAGGGTTATCAAATAACTTTAAAAAATGTATGCCATCTTAGACAAAAAAATTAACAAAGTATGTTTTGCCTGAATCAGACAGAAAAATATCATAAGATGATGATCCATGGACCACAAATCCTCCAGAGCTCTAGAATTCAATGGTAATAGTTAAGTTGCAAAATTGGATGAGATGAAGTAATTAGGGATGGAGAGTAGTGGCAGAAGAAAACCAAATTAGAATAATGGGGTGAAACAACAATTGAAGTTTAGCGAAAGAGAAGTTTAGAATGAGAGTGCTAAACTAAGCTGACAGTTTTCTCTTGGTGAAGTCCTTGTGTTTCCTTATAAGAGGACTGAACCTGATGAGCTACTACCCAATGCATTTGGGCAATACATGGAGAAATAAATAAAATTTCATAGATCTTTTGATAAGATCATATGAGAGGCAAGCATACATAACATGGTTTTGCGATACTGATATAAGTGTCTAAAAGTGATTGTTGCCTTGGGGGTAACAAATATGAGGGAATGCATGATAAATCATTGAAGAACAGGTCTCAGGCACGTATACCTACTTGACAAATAGATCAGTGCATCTTGGAAAGGCACAGAAACATAGTTTAAACAATAAGACACTGACACAAAATATATAGAGAAACTTACTTTAAGACAGTGATAGTAAGCTGGAGTAAAAAGGCACAAAATGATGACGTATGGATTCCTCAGAAAAAGAGAGGGGAACACACAATAATTTGTTAGAGCTGTATAGTTTGATACCATTTATATTGCAGCTCTGAGGGGCTACTTACATATAGAGGTAGTTAACAATCAGTGATAGAATCATTCATAAAATTGGCAAAGAAGGAAAAACTTTGAAGAAATATCCTCAAGATGGAAGTCGATGAAGAGAACTGGGGAATTTTGAATCCACGTGTGATGTTAATGAGCAACCGGTGAGTGAACATGAAGTTTGATAAGAACTATAATGTTTGATCCAAAATGTGGAAATTGATTGTGTTACTGTGTGTATTTTGAGTGTTTGCTTACTAGTGACTTTCCAACTCCCTGTACCAGAAGTGAGATGAAAGAAAAGAGAATAACATGTAAATACTATTTTGTATAGGTCCCATACCTATGCCAAACATGCTAATGTTTCCAGTTGTTGTGTATACAGGAAGAAATACTCACAGTTATGCTAGATGATCCATTACAGTGAGAACACTCTCCATTTTGTTGTACGGCATTATGACTATGTCGCACTTTCTGTAGCATGCAGATGACCGCAGTGACTTTTCTCACTCAGTATTTTTGACCTCTTCAATTTTGCATGCAATTGTCCCAGCTTATCCTTGGTTGTTACCAAAACAAATCTCATATTTCAACACATCAGTCAAATATTTAATCTTGTAGGAGGGAGTCTGGACCACTTTGAAGCCTTCCCATAGCTTGGCAGCCAGCTCTCTCAAAAAGCCACCTTTATTCAGGAGAAACAACACAAAATCAAATGCTTTAGTTCAGCTTCCTACAAATAACAAAGACCTCAGAATGTCAACAAAATTCCTCATGACAGTTTTCATGACTACATTCCTAAACTGTGGCAGTCATCACCATACTTCTGAACTACTATGAGACTTGAGCTGTGTATCAGTGATACAGGGAGAAAGTGAGGACTGTAGATGCTGGAGATCAGAGCTGAAAATGTGTTGCTGGAAAAGTGCAACAGGTCAGGCAGCATCCAAAGAGCAGGCAAATCGACGTTTCGGGCATGAGCCTGAAGAAAGGCTCATGCCCGAAACGTTGATTCACCTGCTCTTTGGATGCTGCCTGACCTGCTGAGCTTTTCCAGCAACACATTTTCAGCTCTTATCAGTGATACAGAACAACCTTGGTTAGCCAAACATCAATTATCCGAATTTCAGATTATCCAAACAAGATCACAAGGTCCTGTAACTGCTTCCTTTGTTTACGATCAGATCAGTTATCCGGACAAAATACACCACGGCACCTTGTTCGGATAATCGAGGCTGTTCTGTACATAAGAGCATTAGGGAAATTTCAACAGCAGCAGCTGCATTCCCCACACACAACGGGATGACGATGGAACAAACACTTGAAGCCAGTTCCACAAACACTCAGTCAAAAATCCTACAAAACCAATGACAATGGACTGCAATTGGATACCTAAAACCTGTCTCATAACCGAGTCCTGTTTTGCAATCAATGACCATTTTCTACTGATTTCTACACAAATGCTCTAGTCATTGCTTACTCTCATTTTAAACAGGGAAAAAAACACAGGCAAATGCAAGGATTCTCAAACAATTAACACAATGATCAGTATTTTTTTTGTAGTTAATATTAAGAAACAAGGTGCCTAAAGAGAGTGGGGATAGGATAGAATCCTTTCAGATCTGCATCAGATATACATGAGAAGGCAATACAATTCTCCTGTTTAATAGAGAGATGGTATCTGAGTTATAACATGCTGTGTTTTGACAAGAGTCAGTTATTTCTGGGGCCAGCTATGGCACTTAAAATGTCAGCAAGTCTTTGAAAAAAAATGGACACCAAAATCTGTATTTGAGCAGCGAGTTGCCCCAGCAAAAATCCTCTGATTAAAATGAATAATTGCATAGCTCTGTCCTTATGTACACTATCAGACCACATAGAAAATGTATGACTCAGTCAGTATGCCTATAAATGTATCTGTTGCCATTGTGAGAATCCTTTGTATTCATGGGTGACGAGTGCAAGCTGAAATTGTCATGTCGGATTTTTGCTTATATTTTTTGACCTTGCATGCTGACATAATCACTAAGTAAAAAGCCCGAAGAAGCAGGCATATTTCAAAGCCATGTTTTTTTTAAACAATATTCCGGAGTCTCAAGGCAGTATCTTTTTAGCCTATGCGATATAAACGAGGGTAGCACTTTGCAAGGTGCATAGAAGACACTCAAAAAGGTATCCATTGCAGAGATACTGTGTCAGGTCCTGCATCACAAACATTTTGCAGATAGGAACCCAATGAGCTTTCAGAGAGTGAACAGTTTCAAAAAGGAATGGCGATTTAATAGTTGTGAATAAAGAGTTATTACTAGTTATTACCAACAGTAACAGAAGATGATAGTCACATCCTTCAGCAAAGCTGACATTGTAGAAATGATAATGACCATCCCTTCTCTTGAAACTTATGGAGGTACGACTCCCATCTGGGAAGTAACACCAGTTTCCGTGACTTGTTTTTTGTAGATGTTTCCTCAGGTCCACCTCTTCCAAATGTGAACATTTTAAGGACTGATGGATGAAAAGAAAATCCTGTTTCATTTGTCCACAACAACACAGAAAACATTATAGAAGATCCCAAATGAGCATATGATGCTGTTGGTGCAAACAACCCCAGCCACCCTTTCAAAGATTCAAGATTATTCAAACTGTATTATTCCTCAGAGCCCAATGTCTGCACAGGGGACTTTCCAGTAAGTGCATCAATTTATATTAAACTGCAGGGACAGGGCAGGTCAGCGCATGGAAGTCTCTCACCTATACAGATGCAAAAGTACCTATGTGCACCTTTCATAGGAAAATCAAAGTCAGTGTGACAATTCCTTGTATTCTGGTATTTAATACGTCCAAAGCATCTGTGTTTGCTGCCATTGAGTTTGTACATGGTTATAGACTCAGAGTCCCTACGATGTGAAAGCAAGTCATTCAGCCCATTGAGTCCACACTAACTCTCCAAATAGTATCCCACCCAGATCCACCCCTCCCACCCTATCTCTGTAACCCTCTGCATTTGCCATGGATAATCCACCTAGCCTGCATAACCCTAAACATTATGGACAATTTAGCATGGCCAATCCACCTAACCTGCACATCTTTGGACTGTGGGAGGAAACTGGAGCACCTGGAGGAAATCAACACATACACAGGGAGAATGTGGAAACTCAACAGTCAGTCACCAGAGGGTGGAATTAAAGCCAGGTCCCTGGCTCTTTGAGGCAGCGGTGCTAACTACTGAGCCACTATGCCACCCTAGTTGAGCTTTAAGTTCAGAGATTAAGTTGATTTCTCCCCCAATGAAAGGTATCATAATGATTCAGAGATTTCAATGGTCAGAGAGTCATTACAGCACTATAGACCGAGGTGAGCAGAGTCCCCTAAGCAGTGGGCCCTCGGGAATTGCCTGGGAAATTGAAGTATTCAATTAAGCCTCTGAAAAATCCCCTACATGTCAGACAATTCAGAGGTCTCCAATTTGGTTCAGCTTAAGTTATTCAGGCAAAGTTAGGGGATTGAAAACTTACTTGAACTCCTAGGTAACTGACCAGCCCAAAATTCCACCACCCTTCTCCCAATGGACTGACATCGCTCTTGCCTGTCGAAGTCAGTCCACTCCCACCTACTGGACCCAAAGACTGGATTTACCACTATATGTGCCAAATGGACCAAATTCTCCAGTAACCTCACAGATAGATTTGCTCAATAATGGGAATGAATTACAGATCTGTCTTTGTGTGCCACTGTGTACTCCAAAGCCCCACTCTCACCCAATCCACCAATACTGCCACATGTAAAAAAATCATAAAGTTGATTTGATTTTACTTCAGTGCAGAAACTTAATATTTACTGGTACCATAATTCATAATGATTGTGTTGTTGACTCATTATAGGATAGAAAAAAAAGTTTAGTAATGTCAACTTCCTTAGCCATCACTACAATGTCAACGCTTTCACAGAGGTGTGGTTACTAACTTGACTACTTGATATTTATTCCTTAAAATTACCTATGATAGTATACATAAACAGTGAAAGAGTAGTTGTTAATTAATGACCAATGTCTCCTATTTTTCAAAAACATGTTAATTATTTAATCTGTTCAGATATTAGATGAAAGCTGATAACATGGTTGAGAGGTTAACAAAATATAATATTTTACTGTTCTAAAATTGAATACAAATTGTAAAGGATGTAATTAAGAAAGACTTGTATTGCCAATGAGAATACCTGAATTAATTTCCAATTAATCTTTAAAGTGTTAATCATACAGATTTTAACTGTATACAATTCTTCATTAAGCAGGGCAAGAACTACCAATCAAATTCAGAATTATGTTATTTTTGTAAAACGGCACTGACAGAGGAAAAACAACATCTATGGAATAATTTAACATTAGAAATTTAAAAACATATTAATATGCACCTAGAGTCATGAAACGTCCAGTGAAATTTTGGAAAATCACATATGAGAGATTGTTTTCATGGAACAACTGACAAAATAATAGTTTGTAAAAGGTTTTGCAGAATGTGTTTTGTAAGAGTTGAAATTATTTCCACAGCAGGTTACTAACAAGTATTTGAGAAAGGTCAAATTAAAAAGATTCAACATGATGCTGCTCACTGACATTTATGGCTGAGGAGTAAAAGTAAGCTCTAGCACATTTGATTTGGTTACCAGCATTGCTCTTGCACTTCACCTGGGACCAAACCTCCACATCAAAATGTAACCAGCAAATTGGAAGTGCAATGACTGAAAACAACATTGGACTATATGCATTCAATTTTGCCACAAACATGAACTTTGTTGATATTTAGTTCCTTTGTAATACTTACTTTATAACATGTTGCATTTTGATAAAGTATGTTTTAAAACAAAAATTACAAATACTTTTGTAAGAAAAACTTTGTACTTATGGTTTGTAAATAAGGGGCTCTTAGCATCTGTTTAGCTTTGTATGGTAGAGTGTCCTTAGAGTTTTCAAAAGATATCTGTAGTAATCAGTTACATTGCTCTGGATGTCATATTGGAGCAAATGTAGGCAAACATGCAGTGACAATCCATCAGGAATATACAGAGCATATCATGATGCCAATTGATGTATAATGTTGATTGAAACCATTGGTGTTATTTTCAATCTAAATATTTTAGCTATTGATCTCTTAAAACCTTACATAAACAAACATACCGGTTAGCAGCTGGAATGTTCAGGCCCGAACTAACACCACTTAAAGGGATCATTTTAGAATTTCTGTTGATTCTCGTCTGTGTGTTGCTTTGGTGCTACAAGTGTTTAGTGCTTTCTATAGCTATTTCAAGTTTCAAAAATTAACAGAGAGTGGGGTGGCAAGTACTGAAGGGACTTTTGATGATTTCAAGGCTTCTCCAGACATGGGTGCACCAATCAGCATTGCACCTAGGAGCATGGAGAATGAAGAGGTTGGCCAGAGCAAGATAAGCTCCTGGAAACAGGAGGAGGAAGTGAGTATGGATGAGGGTAAAGATGGGGAGAAGTGCTCTTGGCGTGAGACCATATCCACATGGTATTCTAGAGACAATTATTGGCACTGAACCTTACTGACAAAAATGCGTGAGAATTCTACACTACAATAAGGACATCCTCATCAAAATCTGCTACCTGCCACAGTGAGAACTACAACCTCATAGGACAGTAAAGAAAGCATTGTCAATGTCAGAGAAGATCTCCATAGCAATATATTTTTATGTGTCAGGTGTATTGCTGTTTGGAGCTAAAGGTAGTGATGACATGTACTGTTACATAAGCAAAGTCGCTAACGCCTTTTATTTAAAGAGAACTAACTCTATTTCCTTTGTTCATATTGGATCAAGCAGTCAGTGTGAACATATGGCTTCACTAGGAGCGCAGCACGCTTCCCATTGTGAATACTGCCATTGCTGCACGCATGCAATTTTCAAGCATCACATGTCAGCTCTGATAATACAACCAAACAAGGCTCTCCACGTCAAATGATGTGTGACTATAACCATCAAATCCAGCTAACAGTCATGATGTCTATGTTTTATGTAAAGCAAGGACTATTCACTGATGACATAGCTGTTGATGTGTGCAGCATGGATATAATGAAAACCATGCTGCTATGTGAAATATAACAGAGAGGCTCACTGACATTGAAACAATGCTTCTGCTGCCTGAACCATTCTGGAAGAGCACTGAGCCAGAGTATATAGCAGACATACAACAAATGCTGAATGCTATGTAACACTGCCATCAGAAGGATAAAGACTATGCCACTAGCCAAACTGAACGAAGGAGAAGGATGAGCACAGAAGCAGGATCAAGAAGAAATAAGATATGAGGAAGGGAGCAAACAACATATAAAACATTTTCTGCTCAGGCTATCCATAAAGAAAATCAGTTACTGAAACTACAATTCCTCATCCAGCAAATGTCCCAAACCTTTTCTTTCTTCAGTTGTTGCCTATCACAATAGGGCATCGGGTAAAATAAACAGACAGTGTATAATACATATTCTAAATTTTATTTATATATTTTTACCATATTAAATGCAAAAGTCAACTAATCATCATTATTCAGTTCCTTTGTTCCTGTATTCATGAAAATCCTTGGCAGAAGCACTGGAACACCAGCAATATTGAATATAAGTGCTATCTCCCAGACAGCGTGACACTATTGGTGTAATTGATCAGAAAGGAAATCGATTGTGTTCAGAGTTTAATCATTCATGTGAAGTAGTTGAATTTTTTGCTGCATCATATCCAAGACTTCAGGAGCTGATTATTGTTATTGGCCTCCATGGTTTTTATTACTCCCAGTTGCCTGGATGGGTACAACTCCAGCAGCACTCCAAAAGCTTGATACCATCCAGGACAAAGAAGCCCACTTATTTGGCATGATATTGACAAACATCCATTCCCCCCACCACTGACATTCAGTAGAAGCATTATGCATCATCAAGAAGATGCTCTGTAGAAATTCAAAGATCCATAGACAACATCTTCCAAACCCACAATTATTTCTATCTAGAAGGACACGTGTATCAGATACAGGGGAACACCAGAAACTGCAAGGTTTCTCCTCCAAGCATGCATTATCCTGACCTGGAAATATATAATTGGTGCTTCACTATTACTCAGTGAAAATCCTGGAATTCCCTCTGTGAGAGCATTGTGGGTCTATATGCAGAACATCAATTCTAGCAGTTCAAGAGGGCAGCTCACCACCACCTTCTCCAAGTCAGATAGGTAATAAATGCTGGCCAGCCAGTGATGTCTACGTTCCATGAGTGAATTAAACAAACCTATTGACTATATCCTTGCTCAGAACATTGGACATATCTCCTTCTTTCTGCCTTCTCCAAGAAAGTCTGTAGTGAATCATCTGAAAACTTGGTTTTTGTACCATTGCACCCTTCTTCACTTTTTCCCAGGTCAGATTCTATTGAAATATGACTTTCAGCATCAGTTCCAACAACAATGCATATCCCCATTAAGAATTTTAGGCTAGTATCAAGAAATGCAGATTCATTTTAATCAGTCCAGACCATTCACGGTTTGGATTTCTGTTACGTATCCAGGCAGACTAGTGGACGG
This sequence comes from Hemiscyllium ocellatum, assembly GCF_020745735.1. NCBI lineage: Eukaryota > Metazoa > Chordata > Chondrichthyes > Orectolobiformes > Hemiscylliidae > Hemiscyllium > Hemiscyllium ocellatum. Next base: position 43,497,710 of record NC_083407.1, on the reverse strand, counting down.
TTAGTACTGGCTGACCAAAGTTCACATAAGTGAGTAGGCGGCATGAAGTTGATGTGTATTGGAAGCAATGTGTACAAGTTGAAATAATCCATAGATGCCAGTATGGATCTCATCAGCCCAAGAAAGAATGCAATCCTGAACCTACTGCATACAGGCAATGTTTTATTATTTTTCAGGGAGTTTCAAATTAAATTAATCACCATACATTCATGACCAAATTGATGTGCGACCTTAGGATGGAGGTGAGGTCTTTAAAGAAGCAAATAAAATTGTTGAGTTGAGTACTGAGAAACTCTTGCAACAGACATAAGTCTGAGATAATAGGCTGCCAAGATCAACATTTTTGTGCAGCTAAGCTTTCCGATTGACCTTTATTAGGGACTCTTAAAGTATTATCCTCCACCATTTCCATCACATACAATCAGAACCCACCACCAGAGATGTATTTCCCTCCCCACCCCATCAGCATTCTGCAGAGACCATTCTCTCCATTACTCCCTTGTTAGGTCCATAGACCCCACCAACTGAGCCTCCATTCCCAGCACCTTCACTCGATGCCACAAGAGGTGCAAAACCTACACCCACACCTCCCCCCTCAGCTGCATCCAAGGCCCCAAAGAATACTTCCACAACTACAGAGATTTTCCTGCACATCCAAACACCTCATCTAATGTGTCCGTTGCACTCGATGTAATCTCCTCTACAATGGGGAGACAGGACAACTTGCAGAACATTTCAGGGAACATCTCTGAGACACATGCATCAAACAACCCCACCGCCCTGTGGCTGACCACTTCAACTCCCTCTCCCACTCCGACAAGGAAATGCAAGTCCTGGGCCTCCTCCACTGCCACATCCAAGCTAGCCAATGTCTGGAGGAAAAATGCCTCTTCTTCTGCCTTGGGACCCTCCAACCACTCAACATAAACGTCGATTTCACCAGCTTCCTCAAGTCCCCTCCCTCTACCTCATCCCAGATGCAACCTTCCAGCTCGGCACTTCCCTCTTGAACTGCCTCACCTGTCCGTCTTCCTTCCCACCGATCTGCTCCACCCTCCCCTACAACCTATCACCATCACCCCCCACCTCCATCTACCTATCGCTTTCCCAGCTACCTTCCTCAGCCCCACCACCACACTCCTATTTATCTTCCAACTCCCTTCCACCCCCTCATTCCTGATGAAGGGCTTACAATCCACACAGATTAGATTAGATTCCCTACAGTGTGGAAACAGGTCCTTTGGCCCAACAAGTCCACACCGACCCTCCGAAGAGTAACCCACCCAGACACATGTCCCTCTGACCAATGCATCTAACACTATGGGTAATTTAGCATGGCCAATTCACGTGACCTGCACATCTTTGAACTGTGGGAGGAAACCAGAGCATCCGGAGGAAACCCACGCAGACATGGGGAGATTGTGCAAACTCCACACAGACAGTTGCCCAAGGCTAGGATCAAACCTGGGTTCCTGGAGCTGTGAGGCAGCAGTGCTAACCACTGAGCCACCGTGCTGCTCCACTTGTTAATTCTCCTGTTCCTCAGATGCTGCTTGACCTGCTGCGCTTTTCCAGTGCCACACTTGATCAACCGTTGCCTTGACAAGAAAGGCAGTAGCTTCCTACTCAGGTCTGGAATTTAGCTCTTCTGCTAACGAGAAGTGTAAGGCTGAAATGCAGTCTGAAGCTGAGTGATTCTCCTGAACTGTGTATTAAATCTATCAACTGGGTCAGAAACCAAGGTGTGGGGGTTGCAAGCTCAAAGGAAATTATCACACCCATGGAGTCTGAACTAAGTTTTGACAGGTACCAAGTTCATATGAAATGTTCAGGGGTTGTTCTGCCAATGGCCATGGCTAATTATATGTTCTCTGGAGGCCTGATTTCTGCCACAACCACAGCCCGCAAAAAAAATGTGGCGTTGTGTTTTCACTCTTCAGTGTAAACCCAGCTATCTTAAACAACCACACCCCTTCACCAACTCACCCCCTAACCCACCTCAATATCCTGATCTCTCTCTCTGTTTCTCATTACTTGACCTCCCTCCCCAAATTTCCAATCGAAAAAAAATGTCAACTGAGGGTGGATGAGCTCATTTGGGAAGCACTAATCTGCTGGAGCCAAACTGAGCACTCGTGAACTGGCCACTAGGGAGTAATAGCCAGCCGATAGCACTGTCTATGGCAGTTTCCAGCACTTCTGCCAAATACAGTGGGTAGACCGAAGGGATTGTAACTGGCTGGATTGGTTTTGTGGACAAGATATAACCGGGAAGGTTTCAGATTTGACAAGTAGATGCTAGTGGTGGGGCTGCAATGAAACAGCTTACTTAGGGAGGTGGCTGCTTCAGAATCATAAATTTTTGCATTATTCAGTCCATGCAGCTATTTCTTGGGAATAGGTACAATGAGTTAGATTTACTGAAGGTTGATTTTCAGTACATTGTGTGCCCTCTCTGATTCCTCTAAACATGCTCAAAATGGAGGAGAATTAATTCCTAAATAGAAGGGGGGAGGTAAATGGCAATCAATGGGATACTTCATTGCACATATTACCATAATTAAGAAGATGAAAGATAATATTATTTCATTTGGGTAACATTAATTTTTAACATTCACATTATAAAGTCAGCATTCAGAAATAGAAACAATGCATCACTGCATCCACATTTGTTATGAATATTTGTTTCTGTAGAGGAAGAGGAGATAGTTTTATCTTTACGTAAAACCACTTTTTGTTTTCGGGAATGGAGCAGGGTTTCTCATTGAAAGCAGTTCTTCTGAGGATGACATTGTTCTTTAATTGCTATTGACTTTCTTATATTAAAAACCTAAGACGTCAGTTCAAAATAACACTCATCATGAACTTTGCCAGCCTAAATTTTGCAGCATCTGTGTGCAACATTCAATATTTGGCCATTCTTTTGTTGCCTTGGAAACTGAGCAGCTCAGTTGGTTAGAGGACAACACATTTACCTCTGGGGACTGGCTTTCAATCAGACTATAACAGATGAGATGAATGCCTTTTTTCCTTCTTAGAACAGCATATTATTTAAGTGAAGTATTTTTGGTGGGTCTCAGCTAAATGTTTAGCAATCATTGATTCAGTGAAGGGTTGGAACAAATTGGTACTAATTGATAGCATCACTGAAATTGGAGTAAAGTGCATTTTGAGGGTGGAATAGAAATGGATTCACTCTCCTTCTGGCCCATACAGTACATTGCTTGCAGAATGGAAAAGCTGAAACTATTCCTTTAATGTTGATTTCCCTTAACTTGATGACAAGAGCATTTATCAGAAATTTCTAAAGTAACAAGAAAAACACTCAAATGAGCAGAAGACACTGGTTTGGATTTCAATAAGACTATCAGCATGTAACGAATGGAATTGGAATGGGTGCATGTTCTTCTAACACTTAAGACTATTAATTAGAACCTGCACAGGAAACACCGAGAATTATTGGATGGCTCCAGGTACACAAGCTGGGACACACATTTCACATGGGAGAAAGTGAGGACTGCAGATGCTGGAGTTCAGAGTTGAGAATGTACTGATGGAAATGCACAGCAGGTCAGGCAGCATCTGAGGAGCAGGAGAATCGACATTTCGGGCATAAGCCCTTCATCAGGCCTATGTCCGAATCATCTCTTCACTTGCTGTCTGACCTGCTGTGCTTTTCCAGTACCACACACTCAACAGATTTCACATGTTTACTACTTTTAGAACACACATTTACATCTCATTAGAAATGCTGATCGGATAAAATGTTCTTGCTATATTTACATACCAACCAGAAGGATCTTTTTGGGACAAATCTGAAAGGTGCCAGCTCATGCTTTGTTAGATTTTTGATAAATCTCTTAACCCTAATGAAAAGTTGCGTATTGGAGTCATAAGTTTCAGTCATCTTCTTAGTCATCCTTTGGGAATGAGGGCAACTTGCTTCCACCGCAGTTCAATGGAAATGGCTGATAAGTTCAATGTGAGATTTGCAGACTGTGCCATATACCGGGTAGATGGTACCTGAATGATCAGATATTTGGGTGTTGTGCACTCTCTGACACCTCAGCTTCAGCAAGCATGTTCTCATTGAAATATCTTTACGTGTTCAGTCCTCCCCAAACTAACCTTCTCCATTTTAGTCAGATTTTCCCATGAGTGGGAAGGGGTATTTGACCTCATCAAGGATCCTTTGAGGACAAGCATTTCTCCTGCCCAGATGACTGGGAGTTCAGCACACAGGGCACGTGGACCAGGATGGAATTACAATTGCACAAATTTTGAATATTTGAAAGATTTCCAAGCTTTACCATGAAACATTAACAGATCTTATATTTGAAAGTCGGACTGTAATGCTGGAAATTCCACATACGGTTGCACTCTATTGATATTAAAACTCGTAATTAAGTGTGTGAAATATGTCTGACTGGTGTACAGTAAGAGATATTTATTATCTGAAGCATTTAAGAAAACAAAATAAATGTTGGAAAAAACATATTAAAGGTAGTTGCAGCTTACTTTTGATAAACTTATTTAACAAAGCAGATAGCTTAGAAAGAGCATTCTGCTTTATATTTATGAATAAAGGATTTGGATGGTAAAAGTACATCTTTGTCATCTTTAATCCTTATCACCTTTGTCAACCTCCGGAAAAAGTGGCTAATCATACTGCAGTACAACATTATATACAGCAAACATTCACCATTGCCTTGGCTAAGTGAACAATTTTATGTCATTGTTATCACGGGAGTACTATAGCCAGAATTACAGTAGTTCAAAAAGATGAGTTATCACATCTTTCTTAAGACACATGAGATGGCAGTGTGAATGCACTGTTACTTGACTAATTGGGAACAGTGGGGCAACACTTAACGTTATATGACAGCTTGACATTCTACCCTTAATTATCCCCAGAAACACCTTTCATAAAAGATTCATGATTTTGGTCTCCTGGCAAACTCAGGCCAATGCTGAGAAACAGTTCAATGTGATATCCATTAGTTCAGTCTGAGATTAACATTGGCAAGTCAAGTGCATAGGCCTGAATGTGATGGAATTTTATAAAGAAAGTATTTCAAATAAGAGGTTATTAAAGAAGAAATAATGTCTGCTGAAAATATAACTATGGTCCACATGGAAACAGGAGTGACGATGAAAGACCAGACAGAAGCATTAAAAATTGAAGAGTCTATCATACAAACCGAAGCAGCTGTCAAGTGGCTTTTGAGCTGAAGTAAGTGGTCATTATAGAGAAATGCCTTCAGGCAGCAAGAGCACTATAGTAAAAGGAGAAATGGTCCCTCTTCTGCAATTAGTCTAAATTCCCTCAGGATGTTCTCAGCATTTTTAAAAAGAACAGACACAGAAGTCCCAAACCCCGCTCTCTACACACCCTGAACAGAATACCCTGGATTAAATTGATATACGTCACCTTCTCACCACTGAACATTGGGTACAGATGCTCACAGTAAAATAATGTCATACCCTACACATAATGGTTAGAGGCTAACAAAGCTGTATCCACTGAGCAGTAATTGCCTGTCTACAGTGCCAGTCAATCCAAAATCTTTCCTTCTGGCAAAAGATCAGCACTACCATGAGTGCAAACCAAGTAATGTGAATATTTCCTTCAAGTGAGGAAAAAAAATGCAGTCTTGCATATCACTATTAAACTCTCAATATTCTCACAATAGTTCACTTCACATCGGCTCTGATGAAGAGTCATCTCGACTCAAAATGTTAGCTTGCTCTCTCTCCACACATCTGCCTGACCTTCTGTGATTTCTAGCATTGTTTGTTTTCAATCCTAGGAAAGGCTTTTATCAACTGTTCTCCATGGCAACAAACTGGCAGATGGTTCATGTTGTGGCATCTCACTACAGGAATAACCTTTTTAACTTGGATTGCTCTGCTTTGGCTTTCTCCATTGGTTGACTTCTTGGTTTGCCGCATGGTTACTGGAGTTGGCAGCGGCAAATTAAAAGTACTGTCAGGAATATAAGAAGTTGAGCCAGGATGACAGGATTCTGGGATTCAAAACTTACACTGTCAGCAATTTCCATAGTTAGACTGAAATACCTTCGGAGAGGTTGGTATTCCATCATCATCAGTGGATACAGCTTTGTTTACATGTGGATTGCCATTGATACCGATGTAGCTTCCTCAGAGATGATTCTCTGAATTAACAAGATATCTGACTCTCCTGTTTATACCTGTCAGCCAGGGCTCCCTGGTTGGACCAGATTAACAGCCACGGTCAGGGATCTCATATTCTATGTGGTCCACCTGTCTAACCTCATTATAATCACTATATAGACCACTATTGTTTTACTTGAGAGTAACAAGCTCTTAAAGTTAGACAATGGTAAGCTTTTCTTCATTATCACCTCTCTTGATTCCTCCACTGTTACTACATTTTCAGACTACTTGCCTGACATCAGTCAATGATAAGCAGGTATTATATTATGATTAGTATACCAAAGCCATTATCTTCAGTTCCTTTGACAAAACACTGGTCTGCAGCTACATACTCCATTTCTCTCAAAGTTATTTTTGCGGCTAAACCAGGATGCTTGCAATTTTGGTGTCTGCAATATGTAATCCTGAGATGGAAATCCAGCTATGTATCAGATTCATCACTAAGACTGCCTGTTTCGACCAGTACAACACTATTTCAACTCTGCCCCTGTCTCAATTCATCAGCTGCTGAAATCCTCATCCATGGATTTGTTATCTCTGGACCTGAATATTCCAAACATACTCCCAGCTGGCCTCCAACCTTTGACCTTTCTTAACCTGTGATCATCCAAATGTCTGCCTGTTACACTCATTCATAACCTTTGTGCTCAGTCACCTATATTGGCTTTGGTCAAGAACTGTCTCAATTTTAAAATTTTCAACCATATAGTATTGGAATGTCACATTCAGCATCTCCTCCTTACAAGATTCTGCCTTTATTTTTACTTTCAATGCTAATTCTACTTCAATATTTTCTCAGTTTAGACGCTTTTTCGTCAATTTTAAATAATCACTAATGTCTTCTGCTTCCAAAAAGCTCTTAGTAATATTCAAAGCCATATTGAAAATCCAATCTGTGCAATAAACTTTGCTACAACATCCTGGTGTTGAGACACTGGTCTGTCTTAAATTCAATAACTCCAAATTCCAGTCAACAGTTGCCATGTTTTAAAACTCCTACCTGAAGGTCCTACTGGATAAGTCAGAATTAAATTTGGTGTTATGTATTTCTTAAAACTTTAGTTAACATAGTAGTCTTTCACTGAAATATTGTCACAACAGACTGCAGAGTTTCTTTTTTAAGCAATGGACAAAGAATTTTTATAAAATATGAAAACAATAACAGTGTCAATATATATATAAAACATTTATTAAAAATTAAAATATCCAGAAAAACAAAATTTAAACTAATTTACCGACACCATTTTCACGGTGATTCAAAATCAGAGAAATTAGACCTCTAAGTTAAATTTGACTTTATTGATTCTCCCCAGTTTCTTTTCTGTGAACTGTAGGGTCTTATTGCACAATACTGAGAGCTTAGACTTTCCCAGTTTGTGAGAACCTGCAGATTTTTAGCCAAACACTCCTGCTCTAGAAGTCACACAAACGTAACTTTCCTTCTGAAGTACCTTAACCCCGTAACTGCTCTGAGAAAATAAAATATCCAAGCAATATTTCTCTGAACTGCCCTAACAACATTCAATCTCAGATTTCTAAATAAAAAATCAACCCTTGATTATTCTGAACTGAAAACAAGCAAATGGTAATCAATGTTCAATCCACCTGTCAAAAAACACTCCAGTTTAAACAATTATTCATTAACATTCTCTGCTCCGACAAACTGTATTAGGTTACTAGTCCTCAAAAACTGTTTAACCCAGTTTTAATTTAGAAATTATTTACAAAAGTAATTAACTCCTATCCATATGCAATTTTGAAACCCAAACCCTAAACATGATACGATATATATTAGATACCTTTCATCCCAAATCCAATAATCCTATGCTTATATAATGCTGCTGTGAAAAGGGCCTTGAGGTAATATTTCAGATTAAACATGTCATTAAATACAAGGTGTTGTGAGAGTAGATAAATGAGTTAGGAAGGCTCAAAGATTGTTCTCAAACATTGTTTCAAATGAATAGCCTTCAGTAGTTGTAAATGTGCTTGCTCAAAAAACAGAACAATAGATGGCTAGCTAATATTTAGAAGAGGGCAGATAAATTCTGAGCTAAGCTTAAAAGGAAACAATGGGCTCTAGCTTCTTGAGATTTCTGATAGGGTTCACAAACTGGATGAAAGTTACCAGATGGCCATGACATATAATTACAGCAAGATAATATGCATGAACAAGTCAATGAAAACACACTAATAAGAAGGTGACAATGGAAATAAGATTAATGAAGACAGGAGTAGATAAATTTAAATAGAGACAATGGGATTCTAAAAATAATTTAAATCCATGAATTCAACCTGAATTTCTCTTTACACACGATAGTTATTCAGGTATTTGTACTGTTGAAAATCTAACTTTCAGAAATCATATACAACAAAACTGTGATTAAGAATAATAACATTTATTGAAAGGTGCACATAATATATACAAAATCTTTATTCTTAATTGATTAGTGACAATCAGAAAATTTTTGTGATATATATTTCACGTCAAATCAGTGCAAAATAACTTAAGTACCCTCTTTATATTTCTACACAACATTAATAATGTGTACACTTGTACGTTCTCTTTATTCTTACAAAACATGACTTGTTAAATTATATTCTGTCTTATGTACATAGACTGATTCTAGTTATTCTCTTGACATGAAAGGTTGACAAGGACTCCGATCTGATCTGGTTATGCTGTCATGGCAACAAGATAACCTTTCAATGTCATCCAGAAGGCATAGAAAAATGTGATCTTGATTAATCAAGAAGCTATGTTGTGCAGATTTAGAATTGTCCTTGCATTGAGGTGAAACTATTAGATAGAATAGAACAGGCATGTAATTAACCAAAATATCACTACTTAGTGAGTTAATAACCCAAGTGTTTTAGGAATGTACCTTACATTGGAAGGAAGTGGACAGTGTCACTGACCTGGGAGAAAAAAATCAAATTAGTTTTCAGAAATGCAGCATTTAGTTGAATCTTAATACATTATTAGAAGATACTGGAATCTACTTTTAACTGCAGTGGAATTAAAGATGCGTGCTGTCTCATTATACTGATGATTTATTGAAGAGATATAAGAGCAGATGAAGTATACTCATTGTCAATTATGAAAGCATACTCTTTCCTCAGAACAGCAATATTGCATGAAAGTAACTAAGACTATGTGACCATGGGGAATAATAGAAGAAATGTCAGAAGTTCTTTGAATTAATTTCTGACTGTTAGCTCTCATCTGACGAGTACAACAAACAAAAATAGATGAGATATTTTGCTTAAAAAAACATTTTGTCGAGGCTTTGCATCAAGCATGAATCAAAACATTTTTCAAGAATGTCAATCAAGTAGAAAATTAGCATTTATAGGGTAAACTGAAGGAGAGGAGAGTGCTGATTGGATGGTAAGTGAACTTTGATTGGTGGAGGTGATTCATGGGAAATGCATCAATTCATGCTGATTGAGAGTTAATAGCCAAGCTTTGTTTAAATTTTCAACCAGGCATTTTTGACTACACTAATTGGTCAGGGCAATGCCTTGAGAAATGAACCAGAGACTGACTGTCACCTATGTTGTTGTTTGACACAGTCATGGACATGTTCTTTGGGTCTGCAAAAAACAGGTCCTGTATAGTAATATACAGCTTCCAGTACACAGGTATGTACCAAACTTCGAGCCCATTGCCTGTCAGCATCATTCTTTGCATTTTCAAGATTATCCAGGAGATGTTATCTCTATTGCAGAATCACATCAAAATATTAGACACAGTATTCTGGGCTTTGTAAGTGTAATAGACGAAAGACAATAGGTGCAGGAGTAGCCACTCTGCCCTTTGAGCCTGCACCACCATTCAATATGATCATGGCTGATCATCCTTAATCAGTATCCTGTTCCTGCCTTATCTCCATAACCCTTGATTCCACTATCCTTGAGAGCTCTATCCAACTCTTTCTTAAATTAATCCAGAGACTGGGCCTCCACTGCCCTCTGAGGCAGAGCATTCCACACAGCCACCACTCTCTGGGTGAAGAAGTTTCTCCTCATCTCTGTCCTAAATGGTCTACCCCTTATTTTTAAGCTGTGTCCTCTGGTTCGGCACTCACCCATCAGCGGAAACATGTTTCTTGCCTCCAGAGTGTCCAATCATTTAATAATCTTATATGTCTCAATCATATCCCCTCTCAGTCTTCTAAACTCAAGTGTATACAAGCCCAGTCACTCCAGTCTTTCAGTGTAAGGTAATCCCGCCATTCCAGGAATTGACCTTGGGAACCTACGCTGCACTCCCTCAATAGCCAGAACGTCTTTCCTCAAATTTGTAGACCAGAACTGCACACAGTACTCCAGGTGTGGTCTCACCAGGGCCCTGTACGGCTGCAGAAGAACCTCTTTGCTTCTATACTCAATCCCTCTTGTTATGAAGGCCAGCATGCTATTAGCCTTCTTCACGAGTGCAGAGTGGTTAAGTATGGTCAGTACTTTCCTTGTGAGCAGCCCTTTTGAAAGTCCATAAGGACATGAGCAATGTGGATGTCCCAATCCACCAACACATAAGTCAGCTATATTAGCCAAACATAACCAACTACAAATAGACTCATAGAAATTTGAAGAAAAGAAGCTCAATATGTCTGTGCTGGTCAACAAAGCTCTGACTGCACTAGTTCCATTTTTCAGTCATTGCCTTTAATCCTGAAAGCTGTGACAATGCAAATGGTATCTGCTTAATTGTTAACAATAATTTCTGATACAATCGCCCTTTCAAACAATGAGTTCTAGACTCTGACAACCCTCTTGCTCAAATTATTCCTCAACTGCTCAAATCCATACTAATTCCTTTCAAACAGACACTCAGTAACAGCAATGTGCACTATCTACAAGATGCCCTGCAGAAATTCATCAACGATCCTTACATAGCACCTTCCAAACCCATGAGCAAATTTAACTAGAATCACCGTGGCAGCAGAAGCATGGTAAAGCTCAAAAATCCACATTGACATACCACACTGATAATCTATTTGGTACAATCTAACAAACTTCAGGATGTACTGCCTATAAATTTGACATTGCATCAATAGGGGAATTCATATATCACATAATTCATTTTTGGGAAAGGCTGTATACTCTTCTGGCTTGACAACTGTATCCTACCAATGGCAAACACCAGAGGCATTGCTTCTGTGAAAGTAACAGCATGAAACAGCCAGCTTCATCTATGCCCTGTTCACTTTGTTAAAACACTTTTATATTGCAGACCACATTGCAGGTTTAAGGACATCTTGTGATTCAATGCGAGCATCCCTATCTCTGGGCTAGAACTTCTGGGATCAAGTCCCCATGTTGGCTGTTGTCATGCAATCATATCATGGAGCCCATCAAGGTGTGAAAGAATATATAGTAAAACCTTTACCATCAAAGGTTACCTAAAAAAATAAGAATTAAGTCAATTATGTTACACGTGATCACCAAGTGGTAAAATAAGCATTTTTAGTATTAGAAAAATTTAGCTCCAGTCCTTTACATAAAATAATAATGTATTTTATTTGAATGCAAACTTGGTTTGACAAGTGTTTGATCTGGACAATTGTTTGATCTTAGGTGGCAGTGTTCATGGATTAAAAAAAACACACTCTTCTTGTGACACTATTTTGCTTTGTTCCAACTTGCTATTTTTCCTTCCGGTCTCTCCTACTCTTTTGTTGTTTTGTTTATCATTGCTGTCAATTTCCAGTTTGCTTTAGTGGTAGGTGTGAACCTAGGAACTTCAAGAACAAATAATCTCTGCAGAAAGTTATTATTGTCTCCTGACATCAGTGTAAATCTGGTGCCAATTCAAAAGAACACCTTGATGCTTACAGGTAAAACTGTCCACAAGTAGGCAAGGAATTACACTGAAGTATTTATGTCCAATAAAACAGCAAGTTATATTAATTTTACATTCCTTCACATTTTAATTTAAATTTTCATATACTAGTTATTTCTGCCCTTCCGTATATTCTTACCATTTGCTTTTGTAGTCTGTTACTGCCCTTTTCCAATGTGTTGTCAATGAGCCCAAACCCCCAAAAAATCAGGCTTTCATATCAGAACATGAAAATTAGGAGCAGGAGTATGCACATAAACTACCATTTAATGTTCCATTTTTAAATGTAATTTAGAGACTTCAGGCTGACAAGTGAGGGATGGTTGTAAGCAATGTGAGAAAGAGATCTGTGCATGACATCTGATTGTATTCTCAACCTCACTATTTTGACTGCTTCCTATGACCTTCAACTCTCTTGTCTATTAAAGTCTATCTAACTCAATCTTGAGTAAATTTAATGAATCATTCCCAATATTTTCTGCCTTCCAAAATAAAATATTTTCCTCCTTTTGATCTTAAAAGGGGAGATTGTGTAACCTTAAACCACATCTCCAGTTCTACGATTTTTCAAAAGAGGAAACATATGTTAGTATCCACCCTATCCAGTCCCCTCAATAAGGCTGAATGTTTGAATAGAAGCAATTCCTGTTCCTCAAACCCTGGTGGTAGAGGTTCCAACTTTTTGAACTGAAATGAACCGAATTAGCTTTGTTGTCACATGTACTCAAATGAGCACAGTGAAAAGTTTATAAGTCACCACTTACAGTGCCATCTTAGGTACAAAGATATCTAGGTACAATCCTTATTCACAAATAGAGAAATGAATAAAATGGAGTTACGTTACACAGTTATACGCAGTATAACCACAGGTCATAAACAAGATGCAAAGTTAAAAAGACAAACACCACTATTTTGATTGCCTCTGATGACCCCTAATTCCCTTGTCTTTCAAAAGCCTATCTAACTCAATCTTGAGTAAATTTCAACCATTTGTTTATTCGATAAGCCCAGTAATCCAAGAATAAGTCAGTGAAGCTTTTACAAACTGTTTCTAATGCAATTAGATTTTGCTTTTAAAGAATAAGGCCAAAACTGTCTGGTTTACAGCATACTAACTTGTGGTCTCACCAAAACCAAAATTTTACTTGTAGTAAAATTTCTCAATTTAATATTCCATTTCCTTTGCAATAAACGTCAGTTAAATGTCTTTCCCGTTCTTAGCTTATAAAACATTTGCTTCTTTATTTTACATACTTGCTATATGTGCCAAAAAATCAAAGTGAGCAAAATGCACAATGCAATTTTTAATACACTACAGCTATCATAGCAAAAAACAGGCAAATGAGAACAAATCACAGCGAGCATGGTCACCAGAAATAACATGACCAGTGATCAATACTTTTGTTTAATTACAGTTAACAAGTCCACACAGGGATCTTGACATGTTAATTATTCATGCAGTGAATGGTGAATACATTTCATGCAAGTTTCTTTTTAAAATTTTTTTGTAGTCTGGATAGATTTCTCCAAGCTTTCTGCTTTCCTTGACATTCTTGAAAAAGAAGAGATCATTGACTGTATAGACAATTTCAAACAAAATGTTTAAAACACTTACATTGCATATTCAAAGAAATGGATCTCTGAAGGAAACAGTAATGTCCCAAAGGCCCACCTTCCCAAGGGCTTTCACCTACAATCAGTTAATTGAATATTTTTGAATAGTCTTCTAACGAGTGTTTGAGGTGTTGGTTATATTTAATATTTAATTTTCATGCTGATATAAACCAGTTGTCAATGCAAAAAGAAATATCAACATTAATTTTTAATGTGAGCATTTTCCACAGTTCGAAGCTTTTGTATTTTTAATGTCTTAGCTTTGACTTTTACCTGACTGATGTTACTGTTCCATACTATCTATACATATTAACATAATCCAATAAATCCCATTCAAAATATGTGAACATGGCTTTCTCATTAACAATACTATCAAATGAAAATCAATATTTTAAAACAGGGATAATCAGAAGATCTGCAACAGAGAAGGAAAAGCAGGAACAATGTGATATTGTGCATCCAACTTGAAATGAGATCTCCAAATGGTTTGTTTTTAATTTATCTAAACATTGATAATAATATAATGCAATTCAAATAACTTAGAAAGTTTAAAGAGATAAAGTGCAAAACACTATGACCAGGAAAAATCCCATGCAAGGACTGCACAAAACACTACGTAGGACAAACAGGCAGACAGCTAATGGTCCGCATCCATGAACACCAACTAGCCATGAAACGACATGACCAGCTATCCTTCATAGCCACACACGCAGATGACAAGCAACATGAATTCGACTGGGACAACACTACTATCATAGGACAAGCCAAACAGAGAACAGTCAGGGAATTCCTAGAGGCATGGCACTCATCTACAGATTCAATCAATAAGCACATCGACCTGGACCCAATATACCGGCCATTGCAATGGACAACTAGAACTGACAACCGAAAGCAGCAGATACAAATGCTGGAGGAAAGATCACAGAAGCGCTTCACAGGAGGCTCCCAAGCACTGAGGATGTCACCTCGACAGGGGATGAACTGTATGCAACACAAATTCCTAGCTCTGCGAACAGAACCACAACGAAAACCCGAGCTACAAATCTTCTCACAAACTTTGAATCCCAATTCAATCTAGTCCCACCTGCTAGCACCCAGCCCATATCCCTCCAAACCCTTCCAAATGCCTCTTAAATGTTGCAATTGTACCAGCCTCAACCACTTCCTCTGGCAGCTCATCCCATACACGTATCACCCTCGGTGTGAAAAAGTTGCCCCTTAGGTCTCTTTTATATCTTTCCCCTCTCACCCCAAACCTATGCCCTCTAGTTCTGGACTCCCCGACCCCAGGGAAAAGACTTTGCCTATTTACCCTATCCATGCTCCTCATAATTTTGGAAACCTCTATAAGGTCACCCCTCAGCCTCCGACGCTCCAGGGAAAACAGCCCCAGCCTGTTCAGCCTGTCCCTATAATGCAAGTCCTCCAATCCTGGCAACATCCTTGTAAATCTTTTCTGAACCCTTTCAAGCTTCACAACATCTTTCCGATAGGAAGGAGACCAAAATTGCACACAATATCCCAACAGTGGCCTAACCAATGTCCTGTACAGCCGCGACATGACCTCCCAACTCCTGTACTCAATACTTCGACCAATAAAGGAAAGCATACCTCACTATCCTATCTACCTACTGTCGAGGAGCTATGAACCTGCACTCCAAGGTCTCTTTGTTCAGCAACACTCCCTACAACCTCACCATTACGTGTATAAGTCCCGCTAAGATTTGCTTTCCCAAAATGCAGCACCTCGCATTTATCTGAATTAAAAGTCCATCTGCCACTTCTCAGCCCATTGGCCCATCTGGTCAAGATCTGGTTATAATTGGAGGTAACCCTCTTTGTTGTCCACTACACCTCCAATTTTGGTGTCATTTGCAAACTTACTAACTGTACATCTTATGCTCCCATTCAAATAATTTATACAAATGACAAAACGTAGAGGACCCAGCACCAATCCTTGTGGCATTCCACTGGTCACAGGCCTCCAGTCTGAAAAACAATCCTCCACCACCACCCTCTGTCTTCTACCTTTGAGTCAGTTCTGTATCCAAATGGTTAGTTCTCCTTGTATTCTGTGAGATCTAACCTTGCTAATCAGTCTCCCTTGAGGAACCTTGTTGAACGCCTTATTAAAGTCCATATAGATCACATTTACCACTCTGCTGTCATCAATCCTCTTCGTTACTTCTTCAAAACACTCAATCAAGTTTGTGAAACATGATTTCCCATGCACAGAGCCTTGTTGACTATCTCTAATCAGTCCTTGCCTTTCCAAATACATGTACATCCTGTCCCTCAGGAGTCCCTCCAACAACTTGCCCACCACCGATGTCAGGCTCACTGGTCTATAGTTTCCTGGCTTGTCCTTACCAGCCTTCTTAAACAGTGACACCATGTTAGCCAACCTCCAGTCTTCTAGCACCAATTATTTATTGAACATTGTAATAAAATTACAGTACTTTTCATTACCAATACTGCCATACTACTCTTCATTCCAGTCAATTCTCTCCCGAGGTTTCAGCATTCAGTTAAATATGTATGAAGATATTTTTATTCATCAAGTACTCAAATTTCCATAGAAGTTGAGTACTGCTGAAAAGACACATTCTAATTTTGTACTTATCAGGACAATTCACAGGAATTACCAAGTGAAGGGAAAAATAACATTGATAGTGTATGAGATGAAAGTGCTAATTAATTGGCAAGTGGGCAATTAGAAATTGATGGAGTTCACTTTGAAAGACATTTGAAGCCATTCTTCTGTGTCGTCCCTCAAGACAAAGGATGATGTTCATCTACTTTGGTGTCATTAGACAAGGTGTGACCAATAATTTCAACATTTCATCTGCACACCCCACAACATGTGGGGAAGGTGGCATTTGAAGAAGGTAGGGTAGGTAGGTTGCTCAGATTTTCACCTTCTACTTTGCACTTCGCCTTTGCCTGGGCCTGTCAGAGATGCTCGCGGTGTTTGCTATCTTCATGGTTGCTGCTTCTCCAGTTTGAGTTGTCCACAGTAAGAAATCTTCACAATTAGGTGGAATATTACATCCTAGGCGAAAGTGAGGACTGCAGATGCTGGAGGTCAGAGTCAATTTTAGAGTTGTGCTGGAAAAGCAAAGCAGGTCAGGTAGCATCCAAGAAGCATGAAAATCAATGTTTTGGGCAAAAGCCTTTCATCAGGAATGAGGCAGAGACCCTCCGAGGTAGACAGATAAATGGGAGGCGGTGGGGCTGGAGAGAAGGTAGCTAAGAGTTCAATAGGTGGATGGAGGTGGGGATGAAGGTGATAGGTTGGAGAGGAGAGTGGAGTGGATAGGTGGGATGGAAGATTGTCATGTAGGATAGGTCATGAGGACAGGGAAGGGAAAATTAGGAAACTGGTGAATTCCACGTTGATGCCCTGGGGTTGAAGTGTTCCAAGGCGGAAGATGAGGCGTTCTTCCTCCAGGCGTTGGGTGGTGAGGGAGTTGTAGTGGAGAAGGCCCAGGATTTGCATGCCTTTGGCAGAGTGTGAGGTGGAGTTGAAATGTTGGGCCGCGGGGCGATAGGGTTGATTGGTTCGGGTACCCTGGAGATGTTCCCTAAAACAATCTGTGAGAAGGCATCTAGTCTCCCCAATGTAAATGAGACTGCATCGGGAGCAACAGACGCAATAAACGACATTGGTGGATATGCAGGTGAAACCTTGATGGATGTGGAAGGCTCCTTTGGGGCCTTGGATGGAGGTAGGGAGGAGGTGTAGGCGTAGGTTTGGCAATTCCTGCAGTGGCAGGTGAAGGTGGCAGGAGGAGAGGGTGTGTTGTTAGGGGGCGTGAACCTGACCAGATAGTCATGAGGAAACAGTCTTTGCGGAAAGTGGATAGTGGTGGGGAGGGAAATATATCCCTGGTGGTGAGGTCCGTTTGTAGGTGGCGGAAATGTCAGCAAATGATGCGGTTTATACGGAGGGTGGTAGGATGGAAGGTGAAGACTGGGGGATTCTGCCCATTTTACGGTTGGAGGGGTGGGGTTTGAGGGCAGAGATGCAGCACGTGGATGAGATGCGTTGGAGGGCATCTTCAACCATGTGGAAAGGGAAATCATGGACTTTAAAGGAGGCCGCCATCTGGTGTGTTCTGTGGTGGAACTGGTCCTCCTAGGAACAGATGCTACGGAGGCAGAGGCATTGGGAATACGGGATAGCATTTTTGCAGTAGGTAGTGTGGGAAGAGGTGCAATCTAGGTAGTTGTGGGAGTTGGTGGGTTTGTAAAAAATGTCACTGTTAAGTCGGTTGTCATTGATGGAGGTCCAGGGAGGTGAGGGAGGTGTCAGAGATGGTCCAGGTGAATTTAAGGTCGGGGTGGAATGTGTTGGTGAAGTTGATGAACTGCTCAACCTCCTTGCAGGAGCAAGAGGTGGAACTGATGCAGTCATTAATGTAGCGGAGAAAGAGGTGGGGAGTCGTGCTCGTGTAAATATGCAAGATGGACTGTTCTACATAGCCAACAAAATGCCCCAGGATAGCTGGAGCCCACGCCTCCTTTCGTCTGGAGGAAGTGGGAGGATTCGAAGGAGGAATTGTTAAGGGTGAGGACCAGTTCAGCAAAACGAATGAGTGTGTCAGTGGAAGGGTACTGTTGGGGACGTCAGGAGAAGAAGAAACAGAGGGCTTGGAGGCCCTGGTCATGGCGAATGGAAGTGTAGAGAGATTGGATGTCCGTGGTAAAGATAAGGCATTGGGAGCCGGGGAAAGGGAAGTCTTGGAAGAGGTGGAGGGCGTGGGTGGTGTCTCGAACATATGTGGGGAGTTCCTGGACTGGAGTTTAGGACAGTATCACAGTAGGTGGAGATGAGTTTGATGGGGCTGGAGCAGGCTGAGACAATGGGTCAGCTGGGGTGGTCAGGCTTGTGGATCTTGGGAAGGAGGTAGAATTGAGCAGTGCGTGGTTCCCGAACTATGAAATTGGAAGCTGCAAGTGAGAGATCTCCTGAGGTGATGAGGTTGTGTATGGTTTGGGAGATGATGGTTTAGTGATGAGGGGTGGGAAAATGGTCGAGGAGGCAGTAGGAGGAAGTGCCTTCGAGTTGGCACCTGGCTTCAGCGGTGTAGAGGTCAGTGTGCCAAACTTCCACTGCACCCCCTTTATCTGCTGGTTTGATGGTGAGATTGGGATTGGAGCAGAAGGAGTGGAGGGCTACACGTTGGGAGGATGAGAGGTTGGCTTGGGGGAGGGGGGTAGATAGATTGAGGTGGGTAATGTCTCAGCCGCAGTTGGAATTAAAGGCATCGAGGGTGTGTAACAGACCGGCATGGGATGCCCAGTGGATGGAGTGTGTTGGAGGTGGGTGAAGGGGCCCTTGGGAGGTGGGCAGGAGTCCTAATTGAAAAAGTAAGCTCGGAGGTAGCAGAAGATGTTTTCGACATCACAACCCGTATTGAATTCGCTGATGCGTAGACAGACGCTGATGCTGAGGACTGATCATTCGGATGAAGGTAAGGCTTTGCTGAGGACTGATGATGAAGGTAGGACCTTTGCTGAGGGCTCCGGTCTAGGGAGGTTTTGAGAACATCTTTGAAGTGTTTCTCGGTCATCTTGGCAAACACTTGCCATAACAATGAGGATATTATAAAATGATATATAAATGATGTGTTCTTTTTCTATGGGTTATATGTGTTCTGAAATTATGTGAAAAGCATAGATCTAAATAGAGATTCAGTCCACTGCAGCATGAAAATCCAGCAATTACATAAAATCATTACTATATAGTTATTTTCTGCTCATCAGATTTCAAAAATAGTTGAAGTCACCAAACTTAGTATCAATTCCCCCATGATCCCACTGCTGCAGTTTGATATCACAAACTATGATGTCCATGTGATCACTCTCTAATGTTTAAAATGAGCCCTTGGCAAAGAAATTTGAAACTGCTGTTAATTTCATAGCCACATGTGATATACGGTTATTCAGGACTATTCAGGGTCAGGATTTAACAAATGACATGTATCAGTAACTTAGTGTCTGCTGAGCCAAAAGCAATGCTTACACCACTTGTGGTTTAATGTGAAACAGTTGGATCTTGAACTGTAAATTTTCTGGGAAGGTCAATTTGTTCTCTTGTGACATTTCCCTCATGTTCTCTTGCTCTCCCTGTGCTGCTTTCAAAATCAAAAGCCAAAGCATGTCTTAATTCCTATACATTTCATGGTTGATTTTAATCGACTTCAATTCTAACCTATCCAGCAGAAACTATAGCAAAGAATTCCATTTAGAAAATTGCAGATTCATCTAATTTAGTTGAGACCACCTTATTAATGGCTTCAAATGATGTTTTGCTGGTAATATATATATAATTATAAATGATCAAAGATACAGGCTACTCTAACTAGCAAACATATAGGGCTGAAACCTGTTTAGGTCAGTGTCTTAATGTTACAATCAAGTGGAGCTCCAAGTCAACACCTCCACTGTTTTAAGGAAACCACTTGACAATTTTCACAGAATTGGTCATTTGATGCTTAGAATGTACACTCCCTCCCAAATTAAAAATGGCTTCCAGATTATTGAAACGGAAGGGACAAGAGGATGTCTTTCTATGTGTAAAAAGCTGGAGTCTGCTATAATAGATATGGGTGTGGGAGGATACCTTTATCTTGGTGTGTTTCCTCAGCACCTTTAATATTTTTGAAGTTATAAATAGGCCACAAGCTGAGCCAAGCTGTTCAGTACAACTATAACACTGGCAATATGGAAAATTACCCCGGTGTGTCCTCATGGTGGCAGAAGTGTGTACTGACAGATTCACCACAGGAACTAATTTACACATATCCTTTCCACAGTACCTGCCAAAACTGTGAACTCTACTATTTGCAGGGGCAAGGGCAGCAGAGATATGGGAAGACCACCACCTTCAAATTCACCTCCAAGCCAGGCAACATTTTATCTTCAAAATATGTGATGTTCCTTCACGAAATTCCTGGAACTCCCTCCCCGACAACCTATAGCACACAGACTGCAGCAGTTCAAGAGGGCAGCTCACCATTAATTTCTGCAGGATGCTTGAAATGCATCCAACACTGCATTGGCAGCCATACGCAGGCACTGGGCTATCTGTATCTGCAAATGAAACGCCTGTATGAGAAACCGTTCACTTTTCAACTTACTTTCATATAGAGAACTAGAGATAGTTAACAAATGCTGCCATAGTCATCCTGTGATTCAATGAGGAAAACAAAGAGTTGTAGCCTCTAGGAAAACTGGGCAAGGCAGAATTGTGCTGGAATATTGTTATGTCTGCTACCAGTGTGAAATTACATACTCACTTATCTTGATTCCTCATACTGGGGAAAACAGTCACCAATCAACACTGCAAAACTTCTTTTTAAAAGTCACCAATGTGTAATAGAAAAATAACGTTAATTAATTACTAATTACACCACTCATTGCCTTTACACAGCATTTGTGCAAGCACAAATCTGACAGAGACATGGGACCAATTTCATATACACTGAACAGTCAGTTTTGATTTTATACCACAATTATTGCATACTTCTCAACTTCTTATGTTTAATTTTGTTACTTCTCTCTACAGTCATATAAAGTCACATATAAATTACACAGTTTTGAAGTGTGTCAATCAAAACTGTATATAGAATTTCAAGTATGGCTTTTCCAGTGCATTTTTAAAATTTGGTTCAAAAACTGTTTGCTTTTGTGAATTTCCTACTTGAAAATTGCTCTGACCAGAGTTTTCTACTCTCCCACACTTGTTTGTTTGACTGCTCATTATTTCTTCCTCAGATAAAAGTGTGAATAATATGTGGGGTCCAGATGCCATGCACTTTCATTTTGTTTTCTCTGCATGAAAGGGGGGCATTGACTGATGTATTGCTTGAGGACAAACACGGAGATGTGATTAGTTTTCTGCCAATCACCTTGAGTGCGTTTAAAAATCCTGTGACAATGATCACATGTGGCCACTGAAAAACACATGGATGCTCTGATGGACATATAACCCTGTAACAACATCATTAGAAACAGCTCATCTGATCATTATCTTTGGTTGAGTTGACTGACACATTTTCTGGGTTGCAACAGGGCAGTACAGTGGCTCAGTGGTTAGCACTGCTGCCTCACAGCACCAGGGACCCAGGTTTGATTCCCACCTTGGGCAACCGCCTGTGTGGAGTTTGCACATTCTCCCAGTGTCTGTGTTTTTGTCCGGGTGCTCCGCTTTCCTCCCACAATCCAAAAGATCAAGCGAAATTGCCCATAGTGTTAGGTGCATTAGTCAGGGGTAAAGATAGGATAGGGGAATGGATCTGGGTGGGTCACTCTTCGGAGGGTCGATGTGAACTTGTTGGGCCGAAGGGTCTGTTTCCATATCGTAAGGAAATTAATCTAATCTAAATGATAACACTTCAAAGGAATTATATTGATTGCAAAATGGATTGGGACTTCCTGAGGACATGAAATGTGTTGTCCAAATTCAGCCTTTTCCTTTAAACTCAAAAATGGAAATGCCTCATCTAAGTTGTCAAAGGAAAATCGACGTTTTGGGCAGGAGCCCTTCAACCTGATGAAGGGCTTTTGCCCAAAACATCGATTTTCCTGTTGCTTGGATGCTGCCTGACCTGTTGTGCTTTTCCAGCACCACTCTAATCTGGACTCTGATCTCTAGTATCTGCAGTCCTCACTTTTGCCTAAGTGGTCAAAGGGTTGACCTTGGTTATATACAGAAGGGTTGGTGTGGATACTGTAGTTCAATGAAAACAACAGGTCAGAGAATCTGCATCTGGGAAAGTATTGCCTTTGAATTAGTAAAGTAGAGATCCAGGTAATGTTCAAGGGACCAAGGTTTTAAATCCCAGTATGGCAGATGGTGGAATCTGAACTCTTGAAAATGCATGAAACCATTATTCATTGTTGTAAAAATGCATCATGTTCACCAATGTCCTTCCTTTCCTGGTCTGGTCTGCACATGCCTCCAGCCAAGCAGTGATTTGGCAGACGTTTAATTATCCACTGCAATGGTTAGAAAAACATGATTATATCAAACTGTGAATAAGCTTCAAAAAAAGGAATAAAACTGTGTTGACCAGCAGGCATTGATCTAAGCAGCGGAAATGACAACAGCAAACTCAGCTCCATCATCTCTGCAAAGCATTTTTTACGAAAATCTGGGAGATAGTGCCAAAATAGTCTGTCTCTCAGAATAGGGAGGCAACATCTTAATGTAGTCCTACCAAAGAAATCAGACCTTACAGGCTGTGTCCCAGACAACACCATCACAATCCATGGGAATACCCAGTCCCACCATTAGATCAGACCCAGGCCCTGGTTTGATTAAGGGGACATGTCAGGAGCAGCATGAGGCATACTTAAAAAAAATACCAACCTAGTAATGATATAATTAATTACATGTTAAACAGCATAAGCAGCAAGTGATACACAGGTCTAAAGGGTTTCACAGTCAACAAATCAGGTCTAAGCTCCACCATCCTCCTACTCCAAGCCATGAATGATGGTGGACAATTAAACAATTCACTGGAGAAGGAGACTACAATTATCCCATCCTCAAAGATGGGGGTATCCACCATTTTAGTTCAAAACTGAAGCATTTACAAACATCTTCAGCCCAAAATACCAAATGAATGATCCACTTTGGCCTCATTTGAGGTCTCCAGCAACACAAATCTTAGTCTCCTGACAATTCGCTTCACTCCATGCGATAACAAGAAGAGGGTGAAAGCACTGGATACAGCACATGATATAGGCCCTGATAAAATTCTAGCAATAATACTCAAAGATATGCCCCAGAACCTTGCCAGCTGTGCCCTTAGTCAAACGTTTTTCCATACAGCAACAACACTGGCATTTGCCAAACAACTTGGAATATTGTCCAGCTATACCCCGTACACAGCAAACAGAATAAATTGAACCCAGCCAATTATTACGCCAACTTCTCTCATCAGCAGTAAAATGCTGGAAGTGTTAGCAACAGTGTAATCAATTGCCATGTGTCTACCCTCAATAACCCACTCAATGTCTCTCAGTTGGGTTGTGCCAAGAGCATTCGGATGTTGACCTCCTCACAGTCTTGGTTCAAACATGGATAAAAGAGTTTAATTTCAAAGGTCAAGTGAGAGTAACTTCCATTGTTACCAAGGTAGTATTTGAATGAGTGTGGTACCAAGAAGCCTCAGCAAAACTGGAATCAATGAGTACTGTGGAGGAAAAAAAAAGCCTTTTCACTGTTTGGAGACATACACGGCACAAAGGAAAAGGGTTGTGGTTGCTTGAAGTAAGTCACCTCAGATGCCCGACATCAGTGTAGGATTTCTTCAGGGTGATATCCAAGCCCAACTATCTTCAATACTTCATTAATGATCTTCCCTCGATCATGAGATCAGAAATGCAGATGTTCTCTGATGTTTGCACAATGTTCAGCCTCATTGATGGCTCCTCAGCTACTGAATCAGTTGATGACGGAAAGCAGCAAGACTTACACAATATCCAGGTCTGTGCTTCCAAGTCATAAGTAACATTCGTGCTACACAAGTACTAGGCAATACAAATCTCCAATTTGAGAGAAGTCAGCAATCACTCCTTCATCTTCAGTCACATTATCATCGCTGCATATTTCTGGATTGAACAGGCACACTTGCATAGGAACTGTTACTTTTACACTTAGATATATGCTAATTGATGCTTTTGCTATTGAACAGATAGAGAATGATATACATTAAAATACTTTCTACATCAAATGACTTCCAGATAAAAGCAGAGGAAACTAAATGACAACTGTCAGCAGAATGTGCACAAAATCACACATTCATGAAAAGAAACACATCTCGTGAACAGAATGACATTTAAAATATGAGAAATGAAGAGACTTGTGATTCTTCCATAAACAATGATAAATGTAACTGACCTTTTTAATCAAACTTCGTCACTTTGAAATTGAACATCCAAGGGTCACAGTCTATCTTGAAATTTGCTGCTTATTTTCATGGATTTTGAAGCGAAATATTGATTTCTATTTCAATTTGATTGGAATCTTATTCTGACCAACAGAATTTAGTGGACACATAAGTACACAAAAATGATGATGCAGCAAAGATAACACACAACTGAGTGATCACAAATAATAGAAAGTGACAAAAGTATACATAAGCTGATATTCATAAAAAACAGTATTTATTGTTTCAAATGTTGGTCATTCACGTGCTTTTGAAAACAGACAGAACGACTTTAAAAAAAATGTAATGTGGTTCTCATTGGCTAAGCCAATGTTTCTCGCTCATTTTCAATGAATGAGGAGATGGCGAACTTGAACTACTGCAGTAGGTGCGGTATGGTAATACTCACACTGTGTTGTTAAGGAGAGTGTTCCAGGTTTTAACCCAGTGATAGTGAAAGAATGGCAATATAATCAAGCAAGTTAGGATGACTCGTCACTTGGTTGGGGATTTGTATTTGGTAGCGTTCCTACATATCTCCTTCCTTTGTCCTTCTAGATGATGGAAGCCATTGGTGCTGCCTAAGAAGCCTTGATGAATTTCAGCAGTGCATCTTGAGATGATACACTTTAACGCAGTGGTGATGAAGTAGACAAATTTGAAGATGTTGGATGGAGCATCTATCAAGTGGGTTGCTTTGTCATGGATGCTATCAAGCTTCCTGAATGTTGGTGCCCAGGTTTGGAGGAGTCAAGAAGTGAATTACTTACCATAGAATTCTGCATTCTTGCCCGGAGGCCCACTGATGATGTTACCTAGTGGTGTGACGAAACATCTGGAAATGAACCTTCCAGCTCAGCGAGCAAACCTACATCCAGAAACTCAATCTGAGCTACAAATCTTCTCAGAATTCTTAACCTCCAATCTAGCCACAGTATTTATATGACTGCTTCTTATGAACTTATGATTGAGGGAAGCTCATTGATAAAGCATCTGCTGATGGTAGGAACCAGGTCACTATCCTGTGGAACACCTGCAAGGATGTCCTGCGGCTGAGCCGCTGACTTCAGACAACTACAACCACCTCATTTGTGCTAGGTACAACTCTAACTAGCTGAGAGTCTTCCCTGTACTTCCCACTGACTTCGGTTTTGTTAGATTAACTAGAACAAGTTGCTTTACTCCATTAAATTGTAAAACCAAGTTACAGAACATTCTCTGCACTCTAATTCTGAGGTTATGTACAATTAACAATGAAAGCTTTATGTTTATAACACACATTCAACAAAATAAAATATTGCAAAGTACAAAATATCATAAAGCAATGTTTAGCAGGAGTCTCACAGAGCTAATATTAGGATAGTTGAATATTAGCTTGGTCAAAGAGATACATTTTAGCGAATAACTTAAAAGGAGCAGAGTGAAGTGAAGCAATGATCATTTTGAGCTGTGCGGGTTGCATTCTGTGCTGAATTCTATGGTTTCAACCCTTGTATTTTTTTCAGACAGACTCCAGTTGAAATGGGTAACAAGATGGAAAAATCAGAAAGACGTTGACAGCATGGAAGGAAGTTATTCAGCCCATTGTCTCCATGCCAGTCAACAAAGTTCTGATTACTCTGATCTTATTTTCCAGCTTTGGCTCACAGCTCTGGAGACTATGGCAACACAAATAAACATCTAAGTATTGATTTATTGTTCAGTAAGTTTCTGACTTAGCCACCCAGTTAGGAAATGAGTTCAAAACTCCAACCATGACGAGTAATAAAAGAAATCCTCAACTATTACTTTTGCCTCCGATCTCTTACCGTACATTGATGCACCCTGGTTAATAACAACTCTAGTAATACAAAAAGTTACTTCTTATCTATCCTGTCTATGCCTCTCACAACCTTATGCACCTCTATCAGATCCACTCTCAATCTTTGTTGCTCTAAGAAAAACAACCCCAGTATATCCAAGCTTTCCTCAAAGATCAAACCTTCAAGTGCAGGCAGCAGCCTGATAAATTTCCTCTGCACACTCTCTAGTACAATCACATCCGTCTTAAATTACATAGTTGCAGCAAAATCTCCTGGTTCTTATATTCCAAACCGTGGCTAATAAAGGCAAATATCCTATATGTCTTCTTAAACATCTCAAGTACCTGTCCTGCCATCTTCAGGCATTTGTGGATATGCATTCTAAGGGTTTTCTTGATTTTTAGTAATTTCCCAAGTCCAATGAATTATCTGCTAAATCTTTACTTTGTTAGCCATCCTCATGTGCATTACATCACAATTTTCATAGTTGAATGTTATTTGCCACTGTTCTGCTCAGCTGACCATTCTCTTGATATCCTCCTGCAGTTTATCTTTATCCTTCACACTATCTACCACCCTAGTCAATTAAACTGTATTTTGAAATGGTAAGGAAATAGAGACTAAAACAGAAATTGGAAACCAAAACATCTTGTTCAAATTACATTAAAAGAAAGCTTAGAGCTTTGTTGATAATTATTCCACTCAGAATGGACTGGCTGAAGAAGACAGTTGCGAGGGATGTAGAAGACAAGAAGAAAAAAAGTGCATAATTGCTCCAGGTGTTTCTCAAAGTTAAACTTGATATTGTTGGATCTATGTCAACCAGACAATAATAAGCAGAGTTGAGGAAGGTGAGTTGAAGACCTGCTTTAGCTGTATCTGGCATTTAAAATCTAATTCCTTGTATATCAATTGTTTATTGATTTGGTTGTTAATTTGAGGCCAATTTATGTTGTTTTTGGGTTTTGGAGTAGTTAGTTACCTCATATTGTTTAGTTTTTACCCTTCTATATTTAAAAAAAAAGCTCTAAATAGTAGACTTTTGTGCCTTCATTCTTTCTGTAAATATCTGGGATGTTGGTTATTTCTTTTCAAAAGCTAAATTGTTTGTCTCAGATTGGATCATAACAGTAGAACATACACTGGAACTAGTCTGAATCTTACTGCACAGTAGGGAAATAAACTGCACTGAAGAATTGGTCCCTTATGGATGTGCATATGAACAGCTGCATGGCAATTGCTGCAGTTCAGAACTTAGTATGCAGTGTAACAAACAGGCTGCACACAATGTAGGTAAAGTCAAACTCATGTTGGTTACAAGATGGGCTGGAATAGGGAGAGCATGTTAGAGCTTGGAACCTTCAAAACACAACGCATGCCACTCATGTTAGAGCAATTAAAATTGGCAAATATTTAAAAGGCCATAATTGAAGAAACACAGGTTGACATTGTGGAACAAAATGAAATTATACAGATGAAGAATGGCAAGGGCATGCAAGAGTCTGAGAACAATAAAGAGAAGATTGAAGTCAGGGTATTGCTTGACCGAGGTCAAATGCATATTGTTCAACACAAGGATGCCAGGTGAACATAGAACACAGAACAGGCCCTTGCCCACGATATTGTGCCGAGAATTATTCCTAATCTAAAACAAAATAATCTAACTTACATGTCCAGCAGTTGCTCAAATGTCCCCAATGACTCTGCTTCCACCACCACCGCTGGCAACGCATTCCATGCATTCACAACTCTCTGCGTAAAGAACCTATCTCTGATGTCTCCTCTGCAACTTCCTCCTAATATCTTAAAACTATGACCCCTCATGCCAGTCAATCATGCCCTGGGGGAAAGTGTCTGGCTATTGACCCTAACCATGCCTCTCATTATTTTGTATACCTTGATCAGGTCACCTCTCTTCCTCCTTCTCTCCAGAGAGAAGAGTCCAAGCTTAGTCAATCTCTCTTAGACAAGCCCTCCAGTCCAGGCAGTATCCTGGTAAACCTTCTTTGCACCCTCTCCAAAGCCTCTGTACCTTTTCTATAATAAGACAACCAGAGCTGGACACAATATTCCAAGTATGGTCTCACCAAGGTCTTGTAGAGCTGCAGCAAAACCACGCAGCTCTTAAACTTGAATTCCCTGTTAATGAAAGCCAAAATAACATATGCTTTCTTAACAACCCTGTCCACTTGGGTGGCAACTTTGAGGGATCTATGCATTTGAACACCTCGCTCCCTCTGTTCCTTCACAATGCCAAGAATCCTGTCTTTAATCCTATATTCAGCAAACAAGTTTGACCTTCCAAAATGGATCACTTCACATTTATCCAGGTTATTCAGGTGAATGAGGTTTTGAGAGTTAAGACATGAGAAGCAGTTTTGGATGATGTCAAAATTATGGAGGGTGCAAGACCAACCAGGTGTGTTTTGGAATCGTCAACTCGAGCAGTCACAAATACTCACCTGATTAACCTACATGAATTAACTAGTGTCCATTCATTGCATTGCATGAAGAATGTCAGTGTTATGTTGCCTGTTTATTTCTATGATTTCTTTCTGCAACCACCTACCCCCATAATATACATTGGATACACAAACCAATCAGAATTTGATCACATTTTTTTGTAGCATATTTTAAAACTGCTCTGCACTTTTTAATCAGATGGTGCGTGGTGGCAGACGGTTGATGCTGAGATCATTCTGAATATTGTGCTATGGATGAATTAACAATGTCCAATTTTGAGAATAAGTGCACATCTATGTTCTTAAATGCTGCATTGTAGCTTTGATGGAAGAAAATCAATAAAATATATCCTATACCTTCAGTGGCAACTGGAGTTCCACTAGTCTCAGGTTCATAAAGTAGTACAAGAGATAACTGTGGATATCAATGTGAAGACAGTAGCCTTGAGACTGTGAATGAAGTATAGATGTGTATTTAATGATTCTATGTGAGTTGTCAAAGGTCAGCAAATGCATTTTCAAATGACATTTCTTACCAGCTACACCATTCATCTCAGCCATTTCTCAATCTACCACACCTTTATCACACACTTGGCAACAATCTCCACCAATCACAACACTTAAATGCCTGACATCACCTTCATACACTTAGCAACATTACAAGGCTTACAGCTGCACCTCAGTCTATTTGTACAAGCAACCTTTTAAAATTTGTTCATGCAGTATGAATATCTGACAAGGGCAGGATTTGTTTCCCATCCCTATGAACGTTGAAGACAGGTGTTGAACAACTTTCTTGAACTTCTACAGTTTAACTCTTAGGAATGGAGTTTCAGGACTTTGCCACCATGATAGATCAAAAATAATGAGATACTTTTGTGTGAGGATGGTTTGTGATTTAGAGATGAGCATACAGTGGTAGTATTTCTAAAGTCAGCTTCCCTTATCTTTCTCGGTGGCAGAGGTCATGGGTTTGAAAGATGTTGCTGAGAAATTTTGGTACGTTGCTGCATTGCATTTTGGGGTGGCTCAGTGGTGATGACTGCTGCACTATCCCTGGGGTTGATTCCAGCCTCAGGTGACTGCCTATGCAAAGTTTGCACATCCTCCCTGCATCTGCATTGGTTTCTGCATGGTGTTCTGGTTTTCTCCCATAGTCCAAAGATGCGCAGGTTAGGTGAATTGACAATGGGAAATACAGGGTTGCAGGGATGGATGATGTGGGTGGGTCTGGGTGAGATGATCTTCTGGGAATCAGTGTGGACTCCATGGGCTGAACGTCCTGCTTCCATACTGTAGGTGTTCTGTCTTGTAGATGGAGTATACCACAGACAATGCATGCAAGTGTGGAAGGAGTAAATGTCGAAGGTCATGAAGAGGGTGCCAATCAAAATGGAATATGTTGAGCTTGCTCAGCAATGTTGGAATTCCACTAATGCTGGCAAATGGAAAGTATTGCATCACTCAACCATGACAGCTGTATAGTCTGAATACATTTCTTATCTCCTATTGATCAACTTTCTAATTCTTGCAGGAATGGTTAGCACACAACAATAGGCAGCAGGAAATAACGGGAGGTGAGGATGATTGGTTCCATGTTTAAATCTCATGGATGAGGTAATACTGGTCTTTAGGGGAGAGATTTTATTTAAATTTAATCTTTCCTGGCAAATAGGCATCGCTGGCCAGGCCAGCATTCACTGTCCACACATAATAACTTTCAGAAGGTGGTTTTGTGCAATGTTTTTGATCCACTGTTGTCCATGAGTTGGCCATGTCTATACTGTTATAAATATGGGGGTGTACTGTACCTTTAAGAGAGTTAAAATCTGACAATGACATCTCAATAAGATATAATGTAACTAGGTAATTGGGGTAGCTAGGGTAATTGGTTGCCTGGAAATGATGAAACAGATTCAAATTAGACCAATCAGCTTAAATTATACCCCAAGAAATACTAAAACTCCAATCCAGTTTGAATTTAATATATTGACAATCTTGAAAGCCAATGACACAATCCGATGTTTGGAGGGTACAAGACCAGGAAAAATTGAACTGTTGGGAGGAGAACTGCCAAGCGACCAGCATGTAAAAAGACCACCCAATAATAACACCCTGAAAGGTACCTTTATCGATCAGTAACCTATGAAGCAGAATCGCCAAGAAGCAGCAAAAAAGACAGGAACACAAAGAAAACTGAAAGCTGCCTGGTTTTGAAATAAGAATTTTTGTTTTGTAAATCTTAATTGGGGGTTTTATTGGACAAGTATTATAGAGGAGAAGGTAAAAGATAGGTTAGAGGAAGGTGTTGTAAATAGTTGTTAGTTAAGTATTCTCTGTTATACTTTAGGAAAAAAAGTTGTTAATTTTTACTTCAAATAGTTCTTGACCTCATTTTGACAGGTTACTGCACAGGACATTTCTTTTCTTTATTGCTGTTTTTTTTAAAAAAAATAAGCAGGAGGGTTTACCCCATGTTGACGAAAGTGAGGACTGCAGATGCTGGAGGTCAGAGTCTAGATTAGAGTGGTGCTGGAAAAACACAGCAGGTCAGACAGCATCCAAGGAGCAGGAAAATTGACATTTTGGGCAAAAGCCCTTCATTCCTGATTAAGGGCTTTTGTCCGAAACACTGATTTTCCTGCTCCTCGGATGCTGCCTGACCTGCGATGCATTTCAAGCACCACTTTAATCTAGACTTTATCATATGTTGTCACCGTTTGGGGGCTCAGGTCTGTGATTTGAACTGTTTTTAATGGATTTTTTTTTAAGATTAGATTACTTACAGTGTGGAAACAGGCCCTTCGGCCCAACAAGTCCACACCGACCCGCCGAAGCGCAACCCACCCATACCCCTATGCCTACATTTACCCCTTACCTAACACTATGGGCAATTTAGCATGGCCAATTCACCTGACCCGCACATCTTTTTGACTGTGGGAGGAAACCGGAGCACCCGGAGGAAACCTACGCAGACACGGGGAGAACGTGCAAACTCCACACACTCAGTCGCCTGAGGTGGGAATTGAACCCGGGTTTCTGGAGCTGTGAGGCAGCAGTGCTAACCACTGTGCCACCGTGCCAGATTTGGGGGTATGAAAAACCCCAGCAGATTTAAACATTTGCAGGTTAGTGTCCTAGATCTTTAAATAAAACATTGGTGAGCCAATTTGTTTAATTTTGATGACTTGTGGTTAATTAAATTAAAAGTGAGAGAAATGGCTCTTAAAATTGCTAAAGAGTTTCTGGGATTTGAAGGTAATTCTCAAATTTGCCAAGAAAGTTTAGAAGGAAAGAAAAAGACCATACTTTTAGAATCAGCAAATATGTTAGATTTGGGTTTAACCAACGACAAAAGTAAAGTTGATCTTGTCAGGGAATTACTCAAATAATTAGGTGTGTCAGAGAAACAGACAAGTGCTGTGGAGGTAGAAAAGCTTAAATTACAATTGAGGAAAATGGAGTTAGAAGATAAACAACGGAAGAGGGAAAGGGAGAGAGAGAGAGAGAAGAGAAAGAGAGAGAGAGAGGAGGAAGGGAGAGACAGAAAAAAAGAGAGAGAAGGTTCTTAGCTAAGCACAGAGAGAGAGAGAGGGGGAGAGAGAAATAAGGAAAAGGGAAAAAGTGAAAGTTCTTAGCTGAGCAAAAAGAGAAAGAATTTGCACTTGAGAAGTTGGACTTAGCAAACTCAAGTTAACAAGATGGAGATTAAGACAGAATATATATTCTATGTATATGTATATATGTATGTTATATATCTGCTGCATTTTAATGAGAAAGATATTGAAACCATCTTTATTTCATTTGAAAAATTGGGTAGGCAGATGGAGTGGTCAGAGGATTTATGGGTAATGCTTTTCCAGTCGAACTAGTTAGGTATTTGCCGCATTGTCAGATGAGCAGTCAAGAGATTATGTCGAGGTCAACCAGGCTATTTTAAATGCTTATGAATTGATGCCAGAAGCATATAGACAGTGGTTCAGAAACACAAAGAAGGAACCAGCTCAAACTTATATTGAGTTCAAAAGGATTAAAAATAATCATTTTGATCAACAGGTATGTGCTTCGAAAATAGCTAAGACCTTTGAGGCGCTAAGAGAGATCATTCTGTTAGAGGAGTTGACTTCCAGAGATAGTAAGAATTCACATCGAGGAACAGAAAGTTCAGGAAGTGAGAAGGGCAGTAGAATTAGCAGATGAGTACATCTTGGTGCATAAGACAATCTTCCAGCCAGAGTTTCATCCTATGAGGGATAGAAGTTGGGAGAAGGGGAGATCCGACAGTACTAAACCAAGAGTAGAGAGCACTAGTAAGAATTTACCACATGATAAAAATGAAGCCCAAGAGGGTGGAAAGAAGCTGAAGGCCTAGGTGTTTCCACTGTAGTAAAGTGGGACATGTAAAGTCACAATGCGAGTTGTTAAAGAAAGGAGCTGTGGGAAAAGATGTAAAAGAAGCAAAGCCAATGGCATTATTGAAGGTAGTAGAGGAGACCCCTAGAAGAGCTGAGGAGCTAAAGGAGAGTGCACAGCCTGGGCAGGGGTTGGGTATGGAGTTAGTACCTGTTCTGTACAAATAATTGGCCTCAGTGGGTAAAGTTTACTCAGAAAGAACAGGGGAGAATGACAAGAAGTTAAAATTTTGAGAGATACAGTATCTGACCAGTTGCTGAAAATAAGGGATGAGTGAATATGCACTCTTCCTGATCTCTTACTCAAGAGTGTGGTAATTTGTGGGATAGATGGACAGAAAATTAGAGTTCCCCTATGTAATATCAGGTTGGATCTTGCCAAATCAAGACTGGAAGTTACAGTGGGAGTGATTGACAGATGGTCAGTTCCAGGAGTTCAGTTTGTTCTTGGGAATGAATTAACAGGATCCAAGATAGGAGTGACACCCTTTGTTGTGGAGAAGCCCAAGGAACACCAAGAAACTGAAGAGTTAAAACAGAAATATCCTGGTGTTTTCCCAGACTATGTGGTAACCAGATCCCATTATCATAAGTCACAACAAGAAGTGAAAAGTAAAGAGAAAGATGAAGGGGTTAAGGTTCAGTTTGCAGATACCCTGTTTGATGTAATGGTGCAGGGAAAACCTGAACAGACAGAGGGTGAGACAGAAGTGTGTACTCCTGAAAGGCTAAGAGACTTGCAATAGCAAGACAAGATGATAAAAGGAATATATGTGGATGTGTATTCTGAAAAGCAGGCAGACAGAATTCCAGAGGGTTATTATCTGAAAGATAAAATTCGAAGGTGGAAATGGAGACCATGGCAGGTTAGCACAGAGGAGAAATGTGCTTATGTGCATCAGATTGTATTGCCAGTAGCACGCAGACACGAGTTGTTACGTGTAGCACAAGAACTACCTGTAAGAGGTCACCTAGGGGTACGAAAGACTCAGGCTAAGGAACAAAAACATTTTCATTCGCCTGGAATACACAAGGATGGGATGGCATGGTGGCCCAATGGTTAGCATTGCTGCCTCAGCGCACCAAGGTCCCAGGCTCGATTCCAGCCTCGGGCGACTGTCTGTGTGGAGTTTGAATATTCTCCCAGTGTCTGCGTGGGTTTCCTCTGGGTACTCTGCTTTCCTTCCACAGTCCAAAGATGTGCAGGTCTGGTGAATTGGCCATGCTAAATTACCCATAGTGTTAGATGCATTCATCAGAGGGAAATGGGTCTGGGTGGGTTACTCTTTGGAGGGTCGGTGTGGACTGGTTGGGCCGAAGGGCCTGCTTCCACACTGTAGGAAATCTAATGTGGTTAACTTTTTGCTGGATGTGGTTAACTTTTGCCAAATGATAGGTAAGCCACAGGTGCTAATAAAACCTTTGTTGCCAATTCCCACATTTGAAGAACCTTTCATGTGAGTTATAATTAATTGTGTAGGCCCCCTCTCAAGAACTAAAAGTGGGAACCAGTACTTGTTAACCATAATGGATGTGTCTACCAGATTTCCGGAGGTAATTCCGTTACAGAGTATCAAGGCAAAAAGACTAGTAGAGGAGTTAGTAGCTTTCTTCACATGGTATGGGCTACCCACAGAGCTTCATTTGGATCAAGGGTCAAATTTTACTACTTGACTGTTTAAGGTGGTTATGGATAGCTTAGGTATATAGCACTTTAAATCGAGTGTGTATCATCCTGAATTCCAGGGAGCTTTATAAAGTTGACATCAGACTACAAAGACCATGTTGAGAGCATACTGTCAAGTATTACCAAAATGATTGGGATAAAGGTATCCCTTTTGTATTGTTTGCCATTAGAGATGCCTCAAATGCATCTATTCAGTTAATTCCCTTTGAGTTAATATTCAGTCATTTAATTTTCAGCCCATTGAAATTAATTAAAGGAAAATTGACAGGATTGATATCGGAGATTTCACACTTAGATTATGTTTCGGAGGTGAGGGAGAGATTAAAGCACGTAAGTGAGTTAGCTAAACAGCACCTGAAGAAGGCACAGTATCGAAGGAAACAGGTGGCAGATGAAAGCTCTGAGACCCAGATGTTGTCCCAAGGGGATGATGTGTTAGTACTGTTACCAGTGATAGGAGATCCCTTCGAAGCCAAGTTTAGTGGTCCCTATCAAATTGAGAAAACACTGAATCAGGTGAACTATCTAGTCAAGTTGCCAGATAGAAAAGAAGATATCGAGTATGTCATGTGAACATGTTGAACCTGTATTATACTAGAGAGAAAGAAGAGGAGAAACAAACAGGTGTTAGTTACTGCCCCGCAGAGTGAGGAATCAAATCCAGATGACATGGAGTTTGATGTGGCTCAAAATAGATTAAAAAATGAAGAAATCCTTGAGGAGTGGGATAGGTTAGTAAGTTACCTGTCTCAGGAGCATATAATGCAGTTGAAAGAGTTGTAACTGCAGTATAAAGACATATGTAAGAATCAGAGAGGGAGGACTAATGCTATTATACATGAAGTAGACAAAGAGAATACTGCTCTGATAGAACAATACATCTATCGGCTTAGTCCTCTCAAAGCTAGACAGGCCCTTTTGGAGATGGAGGCCATGCTTGATGAGGACATCAATTGAACCAAGCCAGAGTGAGCGGAGCTCGCCGATTGTGTTCGTTCCCAAACCAGATGGGACTCAATGATTCTGCATGGATTATCAGAAAGTCAACACTATTACAAAATCAGACTCATATCCAACTCCTGGATTGGAGGACTGTATTGAGAAAATCGGACAAGCCAGTAACATTACCATAAAAGCAGATACCTTTATCAGAGTCAGTGAAAGAAATTTCTGCATTAGTAATACCAAATGGGCTATATCAGTTTAAAGTGATGCCCTTTGGAATGAAGAATGCACCCACAACATTCTAAAAAGACTTATGAATAGAGTTGTGGCTGGGTTAACAAACTGTGCAGTCTATTTGGACAATGCAGTGATCTTTAGTAAGTCCTGGAAAGATCACACGGTACAGTTGGCAGAGCTCTTTGAAAGACTACGAGGAGCAAAACTGGTGATAAACTTAAATAAAACAGAATTTGCAAAAGCTGAGGTGATGTTCTTGGGACATAACATCGGTCATGGAAGCTTGACCCCATGGAACGCAAAGACGAAGGCCATTAAGGAATTTCCATGACCAGCCTCGAAGGAAGAGGGGTTTTGATTCTTAGGACTCAGTGGATTGTCTTGGAAATTTGTCCCAAACTTCAGCAATGTAGTGGCACTGTTAACCAATTTACTGAAGAAGCACACAAGATTTTGGTGGACAGAACCATGCCAAGAGGCATTTGACAATTTGAAAGCCGTATTAACCACCAAACCACTTTTAGCTACACCAAACATTTTAAAACCTTTAAAAGTCACTATTGATACTAGTGACAGAGAAATTGGAACTGTACTCCTACAGGAAGGTGAGGATGGTATTGAACTGCCATTTGGTTACTCTTCAAAGAAGATCAACATTCACCAGAGGAAATACTCCATAATCAAAAAGGAACCGTTGAGTTTGGTACTGTCCTTACAACATTTTATCGTGTATGTCATGAACAATGTATCAGAGATGGTTGTGTACACTTATATTCTTAGATGGCTTTATAGACAAGAATATGAGACCATTTCATTGGAGTCTTATGTTAAAGACTTAATTTAAAAATAATCAATTTTGCGGGTTGTAAGAATGTAATCGCAGATGTGTTATCGTGGACTTAACTGATGGAGTTTAGATGAAATTTGTATCTATTTAACTAAATATATATATAGGTATATGAGAAGAAGTTAAGGTGAAATTAGATTAAAGTTATCTGTATGTTAGAGCAATGTTTTAAAAAAAAAGCTATCTTTTAATCTTTTCTTAAGGGGGAGGTGTTATGAAGATGTGAGTACATTGTACTTTTAAGAGGGTTAAAAGCTAGCAGTGACAACACCAGCTGTTCTTAAAAAAGACACAATGTAACATATGCTCCAGCTACTGGGATGGCCATGGTAGCTGGTTGCCTGGAAATAACAAAACAGATTCAAATTAGGCCAATCAATTTAAATTATACCACCAAAAATATCAAACTCCAATCCAGTTTGAATTTAGTATATTGACAATCTTAAAAGCCAATAACACAATCTGATGCTTTGAGGGTATAAGACCAGGGAAAATTGAACGGGGGGGGGGGGGAACTGCCAAACCACCAGCATGTAAAAAGACTGCCTAAAACTGGCTCTTTTAAACGTACCTTTATCGATCAGTAAGCTGTGAAGCAGAATCCCCCCCCCAAAAAAACAAGAAAATAGGAATCCAGAGAAAAGTGAAAGCTGCTTGGTTTTGAGATAAGAAATTTTGTTTTGTAAATCTTAATCAGGATTTTATTGGGCCAGTGTTATAGATGAGAAGGTAAATGATAGTTAGAGGAAGGAGTTGTAAATAGTTCTTCGTTAATTATTCTCTGCTATACTTCAGGAAATACAGTTGTTAATTTTTACTTTATGACATCTCAAATTTTCACAGATTACTGCATGGGATAGATTTTTTTCTGTGTTGCTGGTTTTTAAATAGTCAGGAAGGTTTACAATACCATTCAGAATAAAGAGACTGGACATAAGAGAAATGAAATACCTAGTTCAAATTCTTCCACCCAGGTGTCCTTCAATTTTCAACCTACTTTGAACTGTCAGCTGCTAAAGTCCTGGAGAGGGGATGCAAACAAGTAGCAAGGGTCAGCCACTGGGTCCTTTGACCGTACTCTACCATTCAGTAAGAGCATATCTGATCAGGTTTTACTTCAACTCTACATTCCTGCATACTCCAGATAATCTTTTATTCACTTGATAATTAAAAAATGTTTTCACACTAGTCTTAAAAATATTTAAATACTCTGCAATTATAGTCCTTAAAAGAGAAAAGAAGTTGCTTATCTCTGTCATATGTGGTTGGCCCCTTATTTTTAAATTATGACTCCTAGCTCCCCCAGAATACCAAATATCCTTTTGACATCCAGCTGATGAGGTCCTCTCAGGATCTTATATGTTTCAACCAAATCACCTCTGATTCTTCTAAGCTCCAGAGGATATAGGTCTAGCTTGTCAAGCCTTTCTTCACAAGGCAATCTGCTCATTCCAGTTATTAGTCTGGGAAACCTTCCCTGAGTTGCTTCCAAAACATTAATATCCTTGTGCAAGTTTAGTGAACAGTGCTGTACTCCAGAAATGGTTTCAGATATGGTTTCAACAATTCTCTGTGTAACTGTAATATTACCTTCTTACTCATGCATGGAATTCCCCTCACAATAGATTAGATTAGATTACTTACAGTGTGGAAACAGGCCCTTCGGCCCAACAAGTCCACACCGACCCGCCGAAGCGCAACCCACCCATACCCCTACATTTACCCCTTACCTAACACTACGGGCAATTTAGCATGGTCAATTCACCTGACCCGCACATCTTTGGACTGTGGGAGGAAACCGGAGCACCCGGAGGAAACCCACGCAGACACGGGGAGAACGTGCAAACTCCACACAGTCGCTTGAGTCGGGAATTGAACCCGGGTCTCAGGCGCTGTGAGGCAGCAGTGCTAACCACTGTGCCACCGTGCCGCCCACTAATAAAACACAGCATTCTATTAGCCTTCCTGATTACTTGCATATTAACTTTCTGAGATTCATACATGAGGACACCCAAATTTCTCTTCATCTCACAACTCTGCAACCTCTCATTATTTAGACAATAAAGAACAGAATTTAGTTAACATATGGACCTTATAATAAAGGGGTATTGTAAGGAGTATGTACCTCAACAATGGCCCAGGTTTCACAGCATATATAACATGGGCTACAATTTAGGGAAGCACTGAGGCTGACTCATACTGGAAGTAGTAGTTTGCTCTAAAAACCACATTAATATTTGGCTCATGCTCCAAATTGAGCCACAATATTGGTTAAACTGTCCCAGGATAGCTACAATGCTCATTTGTACCTGTCAATGAGGGGAACCACGCATACGTTCTGTGCACAAAAAAAAACAGGCCAAATCAAAGTAGATCAATTACAATTACTTCTCTCAATCATCAGTAAAATGATGGAAGATATCATCAGTAGTGCTGTCAGAATGTATTCAGCAATATTCTGCTCACTATTTGGTGAGCTTAGTTTCAGCTCCCATAAGGAAGTTTAGGTCCTGACCTCATTACAGTTTTAATCCAAACATTGACCAAGGAGCTGAACTCAAGGTGTGAGGTGAGAATGACTTAATTTACACCAATGCAGCATTTACTTAAACACTATCAAGAAGGCCAGCCTATTCCAAGAAATGGAATCAGAATGTTGAGAAAGAAAAGAGAGGAGCAAGATATGAATGAGATTAAGGTGAGACCAAGGTGGAAATTGGAAGTGAACTTGGTTGATTTTTAACATTCTGGATGAGAGCGAGAAGCAGCACTGATGATGTCATCAATATATTGACAAAGAATTATGGAGAGGATATGGGTAGGACTGGAATAAGGAATATTTCACATACCTCACAAAGAGACAGGCATAATGGGAGCCCATTGCAAGTATCCATGGCCATATCTTTGACCTGAACAAAGTGAGAAGAGTTAAAGGAGAAGTTGTTCTGAGTGAGAATGAACTTAGCTGAGTGGATGGGGACGATTAATTACATTTTGCTGGGAAGAAGGGGGGAGCCCTGAGACCATCTTGATGGGAGATGGGTGTGAAAAAGGGATTGCATGCCCAGGTGAAGAGGTGACAGCTGGAACCCGCAGACTGGAAATTCTGAAACTGATGTAAAGTGTCCGAAGAATTGTGGATCTAAGTGAGAAGGGACTGGACAAGAGGACAAAAACTTCAGTCAAGGTAGGAAGAGATAAGTGTCATAGGGCAGGAATAGGCAGAAATAATGGGTCTGCCAGACAATCCTGTTGATTTTGGGAAGGAAATAGTCCCCCAAGCCTGGACATCCCAATTCTATGAGCTTGGAAACAGTGGGGTGGAGTGATGGGTATGATCCCCAGAAAAGATGAGATTAATGAGCATCATGAGCACAAGGGTCTGATGTTCCATGATGGGGACATGGTCCGGAGGAGATAGGAGGAGGAGACAGAGCTGCTATTGAGCTTCTGCAAAGCAAATGTTAGTATTCTAGACAATATAGCAATAACCTTGAAACAGCAGGCTTGCATTCAAGCTGCATCTGAGAGCAGAGAGTGCAATCAGTTCAGAGGGAGATACATTCAATTTGGTAATGGGAGTGCATAAAAACTAAGGTGACCAATGTCACAATAGCATTTCTCAATGAACAGGTCAAGTACAGGTAAAAAGCCAGAGGGAAGAGTCCAGGTGGAGAGAAAGTGTTGAAGGCAGGTGAAGAGGTCTGTGGGACAGGATCAGAGCTTTTGTTTAAAGAAATGGGATTTAAGGCAAAGGTGGTGGAAGAAGAGGTTAACATCACATTGCGCCAAAAATACAAACATCTCTTTGCATTCAAATTGCATTACCATTGCTGAATCCTGTACTATCAATTTCCTGCAAGTTACCATTGACTAAAAATTGAACAATCTAGTCATACAATTTTAACAACACGTGCAAGTCACAGTTGATGAATTCTCTGGTCAGTACTTCATTACTTGGCTCCTCAAAACTACCATCCTATCATGTTAGGAGCGTGATGGAATGTCGTCCACTTGGTTTGATGGATACAGCTCCAACAACACTCAATTAGTTGAACTCCAGAATAAAATGAGCCAATTTATTTGCACACAATTCCACTGCCGTCCATGTTAACTCCCTTTAATGACTGACAGGCAGTAGTGCTAGTGTGTACCCATCATAAAGATGCACTGCAGCAACTGACAAAGCTCCTTTGAAAGCATTTTACAAAATCATCCTCTCCATGACCCAGAGGGGCAAGACCAACAGATACTTAGGAACACCCATGATCTGAAAGTTTCCTTCCAAACCTCCTACCACCCTGACTTGGAACCATATCTGTAATCCCTCACTGCCACTGGTCATAAGGACTGCAAGAAGGCAATTCACCACTACGTTCTTAAAGGTAATTAGGAAGGGCATTAAATGATGTCCAAGTCAGCGATGCCAACATCCTGAGAAAGAATAAACTGAACGAACATTCTCCTTTCTGTGCAATTAGTGGTGGTTAGATTCATGCAGATGAACACGGCACCGGTCACATTTTATACTGGAATTTTGCACACATACCACGATGTCCTATTTCTTGTTCAAAAGGCTTTGCAATGACCAAAACAGGTGGCAGAGTGTCCAGGTTCACTATTTACCTGTCTACCTTGTTGCTACAAAATAAAGTGGAGTCGGGTACTATGAAATTTAATGTATTTATTTAAAGTCATGAAATTAATTTAGCACTAGAATTTAACTGGTTGAACTCTGGTAGCCATGTCATAAATATTTCATGCAGAATTTCAATCATAACACCAACGATCATTCAAAGTGAACTTACTGAAGGTATATTTGTCATTACCACTATCCTGCTGAGGACATGAGATTGCCTGATACAATAAAACTCTCTGTTTAATGCAAATAATCTTATCTACTCAGTTATTTTAATTAGTGTAAGCACATTCAATGTGAAGTGTTGGAAATTGAACCTCTTAAAAATGGAATTTTCCCAGTATTTACTGTGCAGCATGAGACTACCTTGAAAAGGTATTGATTTGATTTGATTTATTACTGTCACATAGAATCAAGGAATCCCTATAGTGTGGAAACAAACCATTCAGACCAATGAGTCCTCACTGACCCTCCAAAGAGTATCCCATCCAGACCCACCCCTTATCCAATAACCCTGCATTTTAGCATAGCCAACCCACCTTACCTGCACACTTTTGGACTATGGGAGGAACGAGACCACCCAGAGGAAACCTGCACGGACATGGGGAGAATGTGTAAACTCCATAAAGACAGTTGTCCAAGGGTGGAATTCCTGATGAAGGGCTTATGCTCGAAACGTCGAATTCTCTATTCCTGAGATGCTGCCTGGCCTGCTGTGCTTTGACCAGCAACACATTTGCAGCTGTGATCTCCAGCATCTGCAGACCTCATTTTTTACTCAAGGGTGGAATTGAACCCAGGTCCCTTGTGCTATGAGGCAGCAATGCTAACCATCGAGCCACCTTGCTGCCCCGAGGTGTACTGAAGTACAGTGAAAAGTGTTATTTTACAGCAGTAATTAACTTTCCAAATTGCCAGCCTATGAAAGCAAAGGGAAGAATTACAAGATGCACAAGTCACAATGCTCCATTGAACTAACAACAACTATTAATCTGACACCAAATAGACCTATTATCAGTGTATTTCTTGGTGAAGTAAAAAAAGTATTTGTTCTTAGAAAGAACAATAAACTAATCATCAGATGAAGGTTGACAAGAGGACAATAGTCATCCTGGCATCATGAGTAGCTACCCTGGTCATTGGCCAAATTGGTTTAGACAGGTGATTGCAGCTGCAAATGTGTTGCTGGTCAAAGCACAGCAGGTTAGGCAGCATCTCAGGAATAGAGAATTCGACGTTTCGAGCATAAGCCCTTTTAGACAGGTGATTGACATAGCATAGATTGCCAGTACCTAAAGTAATGTATTTCAACAGGAATAGGTGAGGCATGTGAGAAGTCATGAGATGATCCAGGGAAATAAGCTACTATCTTTTTTGGAGAAGTCGTGGAGATTCCTTACCTCAACCAAAGGAAGAAAAGGAGAACCACTTCAAAATCAACAACCTGTCTTCGCTATTCTACAGAATAGCTATGGGATTGGTAAAACATTCTTATCTGTCATGCATGTACACTTTCTTTGCCTAATTAATCATTGTATCATATCTAAAATGCTGCTTCTTAACAAATTCAATCAGAAAATTGCTACAAGTCATCAACTGATGATATTAGGTAACTGTAATCATGAATTCTCCAAAATCAACAGAAGAGCATTTGCCTCCTGTTAATCAAAACACATTAGTGACTGCAGTTCCTTGCATTGTATCGTTATATTGCTTCCCTTTTTAAGTCATTGTTCTTTGATGTTTCA
Organism: Hemiscyllium ocellatum; assembly: GCF_020745735.1. Lineage (NCBI taxonomy): Eukaryota > Metazoa > Chordata > Chondrichthyes > Orectolobiformes > Hemiscylliidae > Hemiscyllium > Hemiscyllium ocellatum. The sequence continues at coordinate 43,454,328 of NC_083407.1, read as the reverse complement.
CCTCACACTTGGAATCAATACTAAGTTAGCCATTTTTCCAACTATGCATTTTCTCTTTGAGTGGGACTACATCACTGGCTAGCCTAAATGTTTCCGTTTATCTAATTACTCCTCATCTCCATCTCATCCCCAAGGCTCTTCAGCTTTATTAAGTAGTTTGGATCAATGTTCTGACTAATATAGTGAAAACGTGCATCTACATACATCATGTCATGCATGACAATAGTTATTGCTTCAGGAAACATATTAAGCTTAAAAATTGAACACCACTGAGATTAATTTCAGAAAGCACTTTTTCCATTTCTTATATTCATGCTGTGCTGAAATAATTTGACTAGAATAAAATTTGCCACAGCGGGAATTACAACCGGCATGATGCTTACTGCATTTGACACCATCTATAGGCACATTAAGGCAATACTTTGAATGATTGTTTCCAAGCAACTCTGTGGTTACTAGCAGATCATGTTAAAAGACTGATCAGTAAAGTCTGGAAGGCAGCAATGCACAAGAATGCAGTCGATAAGCTCAACAAATAAAAACTGCGGGTGGGGAATATGACACATATAATTATAACTACAGTTATCAGAGTAAATACCATGGTTTTGGATCCCTGTTTTATTAAAACTTAAGGCCTATAAGAATAGGACTTAAAATTCTAGTCATGCCAATCACTAAAGTGATCCCAGAATTGCCGCAAGCTTCAAATTCCAATTCATCCTCAATAAGATTATTATTGCTTAGTTTTTTTTATTGCTAATATATTAAAAGAGTAATTTTAACAAAAACTCCCCATGGGAAATTGATAGAATCAGATTGTGATATGCATTTGTCAGTTTCCATGGACTACAATGCAGAAATTATTTGGTTTTTTTTGCATGACAGAGAATAAGAAGGAACAATATGCATAAAGAAGGAGAACACAAATGTAATTTCAAAAGAGATGCTGGGTATCTGTATATTGGACACAAGCCAGTTGCAGAAGAGGAAAAGAAAAGTATATCTGGGTTAAAATGCTGTGGCCGAGATTTAACATAAAATGCAATATGTCAGGATGGACATCTTCAACATTGGCTAACTGCACAACCTTCAAAGCAAAAAAGCCTGCTGGATCAATTAGGCAGTTAAGTGTTGAATACTGGGCTTCTTGGCCTATGGGGTGCCTGGTCATAAACTCGGCCTTGACTGGAGCTGCTGGTCAGAGATTGACAGCCAATGGGAGCATGAACCTAAGCCACATAACCAAGAATACCTGTACCAACATGATGTCAGAGCTTCTTGGGGGAGGTTTACATGATACAGATATTGGTGAGAGGGTATCATTAGGGTCATAGGGAAGGGCAGGGTAGTGGCTTTCATTGGCATCCTCCTAGCTTCTCATCTGTGTCTCAACTGCTCCTAGATTTGAGTAACTCCCTTTCAATGCTACAGGCAATTGGCACTGTTATCTCTGTTAGGAAGCTAGTCACTTTTCATCAGTCAGTGGCTAGTTGAGCTCCTTAACCTGTCATTAACTGACCATTTAAGGCCATTAAATCAATAGGGGTCTGGAAGTTCACTGATGGATCTTCTCACCCAGAAATGAATTTCTGAATGGTGGGCAGGGGAAAGTATCTCTGATGTCAACCTAACCCATTATGTGCCTTTTCCGATTCCTGTCACATCACTTCGACAGAGCAAAATTCAACCCGATGAGTCTCTGGAGTTTGTGGGGAGTCTTTTCTACTGGCAGCATGCAGGTAAAGTTAAACAGGAAGTTTCCCATGAAAAAAATTCTAAAAAGAGCCTTTGGTGGAAGAATCTATCCTATGGTACCTTAAACTCACTAAATTACTAAAGTTGTCCAAACTTCAAAGTGGAGGAAATTATATACATACAAATAAACTCCACCTCCTCTGCTCCCCCACTCCCAATCTGTACCTTTCCTCATGAGACAAGCCATTCATTGCAAGTATCAATATAGAAAATCTCTGAACCAACTTTAATGCAGTTACATCCTTTCTTAAATAACGAAACTCGAAATGCACACAGTACTTGAGATTTGTTCTCATTCATGCCCCATCTAAATGAAGCATTGCACCCTTATTTTTATTGAAAAATGTGGTGCTGGAAAAACACAGCAGGCCAGGCAGCATCCGAGGAGCAGGAGAATCGACGTTTCGGGCATAAGCCCTTCTTCAGGAATTCCTGGCCTGCTGTGTTTTTCCAGCACCACATTTTTCAAGTCTGGTCTCCAGCATTTGCAGACCTCACTTTCTCCTAGTTCATCCTTATTTTTTACGATCATTTCCTGTCATAATAGATTATATCATGCCATTTGCCACACCTCAATTAGTTGCTGTACCTGCATCCTAACTTTTTATGCACTTAAGCACCGAGATCTCCTGAACCTCAGGATTTTACAGTTGTTCTCCATTTAAGTAACAGTCTTCCCATTATTATTATTCTTCCCATTAAGTGAACTACTTCACATTCCCACAATATATTCTTTCTGCTGAGCTTTTAGATAATTCATTCAACCTATATCTGTCTCCAACCTCATGTCATCATGATATATTTTCTACCTCTGTGTAATCTGCAAATTTAACTAAAATACTTTCACTTCTTTCATCTACATTATTGACATAACTTATAAAAAGCTGAGATGCCAGCATAGACCCCAGTATGATTCCATTCATCCCTTGTAAACATCAGAAACATAGATATTTATGCATACTCTCTTTTCTATCAGCTAGCCAATCCTTTATCTATGCTAATATGTTATTCCCTACACATTGAACTTCCATTATTCATAATAAATTTTAATGCTGCATATTGTCAACTGGTGTTTGTGAAGGCCGTACTTGCTGACAATGTGGAACAGTTGCACTATTCCCTGAGGATGTGCATGTACAATTATGGGTGCAGCTATCAGTGGAGAAGACTTTGGGGATGGGCCGGGGAGGAGGAACAGATTGAGCTTGGGGAGAGATCTGACCGAGGACAGAGAGTTCAGAATGAGGGGGTGGGGGCTTGGGGTTGCAGGGGAGGGATATCGTGTGGGAGCGCGTGGAGTGAATGAAAGATCGGACAGGTAGACATAGGCGAGGTAGCATTTGGCAGGAGTTGGGAGAAATTGGACTGGGGGTGGGGGGGAAGGGAAATCACGCTCTCGCTCCACCAGCCCTGTCCATTGTCTCCCAGAACAACCATTTGTCCATTTTCTTTCTCCAGTCTGATTTTTCCTCCAGCAAAATCTTTTCCCTTAGTCCTCCTGGATTCCCATTCCAATGCCATGTCTGTTCTGTGCACATACACAGTGCAGACTTTGCGCACATAGTATGACAACAGAGAGAGTTTGGAACCATGCCCCGCACATTCCTGACTGTACAAGCATGCAGTTACCCCACTGTTCCACTGTCTGCAGACATTTCCTTCTCTAAACCCAAGAACATAATGTCGACAGGCTCCCCTTTATCAACAGTGTGCATTGCTCTCTCAAATAATTTCAATAAATTAGTTTGAATGAATTCCCTTTTATAAAATCATGCTGATATTTGCTGATTACATTGAGTTTTTTGAAGTGCATAACGATAACCTTCTTAAAGATCAATTCTAATATTTTCTCTATGTCAAATGTCTGTTAACCGACCTATAGTTTTCTACTTTGTGCCTTCCTTTTTAAATAGAAGAGCTACATTTATTGCTTTCCAGTCGAATGGAACCTTTCAGAATCAATTGAATTTTAGAAAATTAACTACCTCATTAGCATTGGTTTTAAAGAGCCTAGGAGGAATTCCATCTGGACCTGGGAACCTGCCTAACAATTGTCAACATGTACATGAGAATAATCTACCAGGACAGTTTTCAAATGAGTGTAAAATTCAACCATCAAAATGAGAGCACAATCACGAGCACCACTTCCATGCAAGACAAATTTAAAATTAGTTCAACTCCTGGATAATTCTTATCCCTTTATGATGCATGTAACAAGAAGCCGAAACAATCCAATGGATTGCATTTTTGTGGATAATTTCATAGCACTTCAATAGCATGCCTTTTATTACAGTAAATGAGCCATTCTCACTTATTGTAGACAGATGGTTGGATTTAAATATGCATCCATGTTGGGAGTACCAGCTAAGAGGGACTGGGGAGAGGTAGATTGGGATATAGGAAAGGGGTACGATCGAGGGAAGGGTTTTAGGAAAACCTCTTTTCAGTAGCTTTTTAACTTTTGATTTTCATTGTCTGTGGACAGGATCTATAACATAATAGTGATATCATTATATCACTAAAACAGATGCCTGGATTATTGCTCCATAGGCAGCTGTGGGAATTTAAATCTGATAATGAATACATTTCCAATAAAAGACTGCTCTTCCTAATGATGATGTTAAACCAACCAGATATTCATATCAAACCAATTTGGTTTACTAATGCCTTCAACGAAAGAGATCTTCCAGCCTTGATGTTTTCATATGATATAAGCATTACTGACAATGGTGTGACATTTGATGTGCATTGCTAACTGCAGGCTGGAGTTTCCTAGCTTCCTTCTTTTAAGAAACTCCTTAAAACACACTTTTTTAGACTAATGTTTTACTCATCTGATGTAACAATCTCCTTATGTGGCTCACTGTCCTACTAAGTTTCATTATGGCCCTGTGAGATACAGGTCGTTATGCTGTAATTGACAGTTGTGTTCCTCAGTCACCTCGCGCTATAGAAAATTGCTCTGTGGAAAACGACTATCAAAAATTACACTGCATAATTTTGCTGATAGAAAATCACTATACCCCTGATGGATAAAGTTTGCATTGTCTAAACAACGTCCATAATTTGTCAATCACGTTATATCCAATTCACGCTGACGAAATGGGTGTTGCACCTGTACTATACTAAAATAAATTGTTGTTATTTCTTAATGTTGTCAGACAGAGGTTTTATGAGATGCTGTTGAAGAAGTCTTACTGTGTTGCTGCAGTATACTAAGGTGACATACACTGAATCAATGAGGTGCCAGTAATGGAGGGAGTGAATGCTTAATGTGGCTTCAGTTGATGTATATTCTCGCATCGCTTTCACTAATCAGTTCTAAAACCTCCAGGAAGACCATTCACTCACTATTAAATTAGATATCCTTCAATGGAATTATTCTGATCAACATTTTGTTTCTTCCAAGGGGTTGCATGCACATTATGTAACATGCCATAAAATGTAAAAGGCTGTGGGTTGGAGCAGGCTTCCTCACAGGCTGTCAATTTTACCGGCTTTGACATCCACCTGTACCCGTACCCACTTAAACCTGCAAATTCAATTTGAGCTGAGGAAGTGGAGCTCTGAATGTAAATAATTTGCTGCTATTTACAATCAATAAGTGCCTGTTTGAGGAAAATTGGGATAGATTGTTCAGTCATGTAAATATGGTACAATTAAAATTACAAACAATATCAAGGAGGTCAGTTTCAAAGCAAAAGCAAGATGTTGATATAATCCAAAATATTAAGTGGTGTTGATGAATGAAACTTGAATACTTTGAAAGAGGGTAGGTCACTGGAGTACAAATTAACCAGCTCAAAAATAGCGTTGCAATGGATGTTTATCCAAAATGCTGATTGGACAATGGTAATCAGCATATTGAGTCCTGACTTAGTGCTTCCTCTGGTTTCCCCTTCCTGTCTGCAATAAATTGTGTCACTTCCATTAAATGCTTCCTTACAAGATACATCTGAAAGCATGAGCCAATTTGTTTACAGTTATCATGCCTAATCTGTGGTACTGTAACAGATGTTAAATTAATGGAATATTTGAAAACTGTTCTGATAATTTCAGTACATGCCTATAATTTTTAAAAAGAAGTTTGAACTCCAAGTTATCAGTTGTTAGAATTACACCACACTGGATTTCCCAAGTGGTTTTAGTTATCTTATTTCAGTTCCTAAACTGTAAGCTTTACTCCTAAAACATATGAATTATAAAATCAGATACGCATAACAACGTAATAAACTGTAATGTTTTACAAGTATATCTACTTGTAATGTTATCCAAGTATTCCATAGCAGTGTGGAACTTGAGTAAGGCTACTGATTCAGGACAAAGTGAGGACTGCAGATGCTGGAGATCAGAGCTGAAAATGTGTTGCTGGAAAAGCGTAGCAGGTCAGGCAGCATCCAAGGAGCAGGAGAATCAACGTTTCGGGCATGAGCCCTTCTTCAGGAATGAGGAAAGTGTGCCAAGCAGGCCACGATAAAAGATAGGCAGGAGGGACTTGGGGGAGGGGCATTGGAAATGCGATCGGTGGAAGGAGGTTAAGGTGAGGGTGATAAGGTGAGGGTGATAAGGTGAGGGTGATAAGGTCGAGTGGGGGTGGGGGCGGAGTGATCAGGAAGAAGATTGCAGGTTAGGAAGGCGGTGCTGAGTTCAAAGGTTGGGACTGAGACAAGGTTGGGGGAGGGGAAATGAGGAAACTGGAGAAATCTGAGTTCATCCCTTGTGGTTGGAGGGTTCCTAGGTGTAAGGTGACGCGCTCTTCCTCCAGCTGTCGTGCTGCTATGGTCTGATGATGGTGGAGTCCAAGGACCTGCATGTCCCTGGTGGAGTGGGAGGGGGAGTTGAAGTGTTGAGCCATGGGGTGGTTGGGTTGGTTGGTCGGTCCGGGTGCCCCAGAGGTGTTCTCTGAAACATTCCGCAAGTAGGCGGCCTGTCTCCCCAATATAGAGGAGGCCACATCGGGTACAGCGGATGCTGTAAATGATGTGGGTGGAAGTGCAGGTGAATTTGTGGTGGATATGGAAGGATCCCTTGGGGCCTTGGAGGGAAGTAAGGGGAGAGATGTGGGCACAAGTTTTGCATTTCTTGCGGTTGCAGGGGAAGGTGCCAGGAGTGGACCTGACGAGGGAATCACGGAGGGAGTGGTCTTTTTGGAACACTGATAGGGAAGGGGAGGGGAAGGGGAGGCCATATTCATGGCGGTGGGGTCCGTTTGGATGTGGCGGAAATGACGACGGATGATACGATGCATCTGGAGGTTGGTGGGGTGGTAGGTGAGGACCAGTGGGGTTCTGTCCTGGTGGCGATTGGAGGGGTGGGGCTCAAGTGTGGAGGAGCAGAAAGTGGAGGAGATGCGGTGGAGAGCATCGTCAACCACGTCTGGAGGGAAATTGCGGTCTTTGAAGGAGGAAGCCATCTGGGTTGTTTGGTATTGGAACTGGTCCTCCTGGGAGCAGATGCGGCAGAGACCAAGGAATTGGGAATATGGGATGGTGTTTTTACAGGGGGCAAGTTGAGAGGAGGTGTAGTCTAGGTAGCTGTGGGAGTCGCTCGGTTTATAGTAAATGTCCGTGTTGATTCGGTCGCCCGAGATAGAATTGGAAAGGTCTAGGAAGGGGAAGGAGGAGTCTGAGATGGTCCAGGTAAATTTGAGGTCGGGATGGAAGGTTTAGTAAAGTGGATGAACTGTTAAACCTCCTCGTGGGAGCATGAGGCAGTGCCAATACAGTCATTGATGTAGCTGAGGAAAAGGTGGGGGTGGTGCCAGTGTAGCTGCGGAAGATGGACTGTTCCACATATCCTACGAAGAGGCAGGTATAGCTGGGGCCCATGCAGATGCCCATGACAACAAGTACCCCACCTCCTGTGTGCGCTGCTGCATTCTTGTCAGCTCAACTATTAATTGAATGGCAGACCTGTCTCTAGAGTTATGAAGACCCTGACTATATGAATATAAAACTTCCCAGCACTGGGGATGCAGAGGTCTTTGCAACCTGGAATCAATGACAGCACAGTGACTCTGTGGCTCGCACTTCTGCCTCACATCATCTGGGACCCAGGTTCAATTCCAGCCTCAGATGACTATCTGTGTGGAATTTACACGCTTTCCCTGTGTCTGTGTGGGTTTTAGCCAGGTGCTCCAGTTTCCTCCCACAGTCCAAAAGTGTGCAGGTTAGGTGTTCAGGGAAGTGTGCATTAACCATGGAAAATGCAGGGTTACAGGGACAGAGTAGGGGAATGGGTTTGGATGGGATGCTCTTCAGAGGGTTGGTGTGATTTGTTTCCCCACTGTGAGGATTCTATTAAAAATCAATTTTTCATACCTTCCAAAGAAAGGTCCAGCCAAAATATAAATTTTTTGGAACTCTGGATGGCTAGATTTGCAATGTTGGACATGTATATTAACAGAGCATCCGATGTTATCTGTTGGAACCATTGCAACCACCTTTCTTCTTTACTGGCAAAGTTTCTACAAAACTCTTCTTGAGTCTAACTTCAAGGTATTGATTTTAATGTATTATGCACAGTGTCACTTGGGGAGTTCAATGGTTTGTAAAGTTATCCAGCATGGCTTTAAAAATAAGTTTATTACTTCAATTGAATGATTTGAGGAGTCAAGATTAGAGTGGTGCTGGAAAAGCACAGCAGGTCAAACAGCATCCAAGGAGCAGGAAAATCGATGTTTTGCGCAAAAGCCCTTGCCGCCTGATGTGAGGAAGCAACATAGTTTAAGCTCCCCTGTAAGTACCGTTGTGTATGTGTTGTCACTCGTGACTTCTGGGAAGTCTAGAAAGCTCTTGAATTCAAAATTGAAGTGTATGAACATGACTTTTGAAAATATCTGATAAATTCCCATTGGAATTTGCTATTTAGACAAAAAATAGAAGCTAGCAAATTCAGCTCAGTAGCACTCACTTTTTCAGTGCTACACACCGTTTAGATCAAAAATGCTGCCTGTATCTTTATTTTGCATCAATTACCGTTTAACTAGTTCATTCCCCATCTTAACACCTTTACCAAATCAGTGTCCACTTGTAGAAGAATTAGCACTCTCCTTTTATACAGAATAAATGTTGTTTCCTTTTTACATTGCTATTTCTTGGAAATTGTCATGATTACAGCAACGTGAAAATCTTTGACAAAATGTGTCTTGCATGAACAATTCTGATGTGGGCCAAGTCAGATGCTATGTTGGTAAAGATCAGTTAAGAGACATTGATTATCCATGTCTGAAGTCTAAGTTAACTAACATGTGCAAATAGGGGTGTAGCACTTGCTTCTGTTTTGATTTGTACCAGAGCCAACCCTCACTAGCAGAACTGTAGTCAGCACTGGTGCTGGCTGCCTACATGGAAGCCAATAGTAATTAAATAGAATAGAATTAGTAGAAAGAAAGTACTCACCATACTTATTGCTGTAAAACTTGATCTCTGACTTCACTCTTGGTTCTGACCTCCAGACCTTCCTGATCACCTCCTCAATCCTATCCTCTTAGACACTATTGAATGCTCAAGATAATTCCAGACTCTCTTCTCAGTCCTGCAACAACATACTAAACATCCTTGTTTTTTTCCCCCCAACATCTAAACACATTTTGCAGCCCAGCCATTCTTTCTCCAAAACTCCCTTCATCAATCACTTAGCTGTACATTGCCATGTGAACCCTTGTAGGTAGCTATTGTTATGTAATTGCCATGATATTGACATTCAAGGTTCAAAATCGTGGGGTCCTTAGATATCCTCATTTGAGTGTAGACTGTGCACTGCAGGAGATGCACCAAAAAACAGACCTCATCAAATTTCTAGCTCAATCACAACTGCAATAAACCAAATCTACACATTTTTTTTAAATGGAAGAAAGTGGGGACTCCAGATACTGGAGATCAGAGTCATGGAGATCAAAGCAGGTCAGGCAGCATCCAAGGAGCAGGAGAACTGATGTTTCGAGAATTCCTGATGAAGAGCTTATGCCTGAAATGTCAATTTTCCTGCTCCTTGGATGCTGCCTGACCTACTGTGCTTTTCCAGCAGTACACTCTCGATATATTTAAAATGTACAACTCCATGGAAAATCACTTCACCATTAAAAGTCATGCAAGGGTTCAAAGCCCAAACATCTTTTTCATGTTTGACTAGCAGTTAAATAACCATGAACATCAGGAAGGTATTGTGATCAACAAAAAAAAAGGTTTATGGAACTTTATAACTGAACAATCACTAATGTAGAATCACTGTGTTCCCATGATTGTGATTTTAGTATTCTTCCATCTCACTGGAGCCATGTCTTCATGTTTCCTCATATTAGTTGTGCTTTAAGATAAATCTAGCTTGACATCCTTCAGTTGTCCCCACAGAATTGATTACAACCTAACACCCAACAAACATTTTCTAGGCTAACCAGGTATACCTCACTAATTGGGAGTGGGATTTGTGCCCTTTTCCTATCCAACAACATAATGAGCCCAGCCTGACATTTTGGTGGCAGGGTCACATGGCAGTAACAGAATGCAGGCTGGTAAGTGACAAGAAACACAAGTGCCAGACAATTATCATCTGCAACAAGAGAGAATCGATACATTGCTCTGTGACACTCAAAGGCATGTCCATCACTGAATCCCCCATGATCAATATCCTGGGGATTACTATTCACATAAACAGTGTGACAACAAGAGCATGTCAGAGGCTAGGAATAAGGCCATAAGACATGGGAAGTAAGGCCATTCAGCCCATCGAGTCCACTCCACCATTCAATCATGGCTGATGAGCACTTAAGCGCAACTTACCTGCACTCCCTCCGTAGCCCATAACTCCTTGTGACATTAAGAATTTATCAGTCTCTGCCTTGAAGACATTTAATGTCCCAGCCTCCATTACGGTCCATGGTAATGAATTCCACAGGCCCACCACTCTCTGGCTGAAGAAATGTCTTCTCACTTCCATTTTATATTGACTCCCTCTAATTCTAAGGCTGTGCACACGGGTCCTAGTCTCCCGCCTAACAGAAACAAATTTCCAGCATCCACCCTTCCTAAGCCATGCATTATCTTGTAAGTTTCTATTAAATCTCCCCTCAACCTTCTAAATGCTAAAGAATACAATCCTAGGATCCTCAGCCGTTCATCGTATGTTAGGCATACCATTCCAGGGATCATCCATGTGAATCTCTGCTGGACACACTCCAGTGCCAGTATGTCCTTCCTGAGGCTTGGGGCACAAAACTGGACACAGTATTCTAAATGGGGCCTAACCAGAGCTTTATCAGTAGCACATTGCTGCTTTTACATGCCAACCCTCTGGAGATAAATGACAACATTACATTTGCTTTCTTAACCACGGACTCAACTTACAAGTCAACCTTAAAGAATCCTAAATAATTCTTGACTAGCACTCCCAGATCCCTTTGTACTTTGGCTTTATGAATTTTCTCACCGTTTAGAAAATAATCCATGCCTGTATTCTTTTTTCCAGAGTAGAGGACCTCACATTTGCTCAGATTGAATTTCATCAGTCATTCCTTGGACCACTCTCCTAAATTATCTAAATCTTTCTGTAACCTCCCCACCTCCTCAAAACTACCTGCCTTTCTAACTAACTTTGTATCATCAGTGAACTTTGCCATTATGCCCCAAGTTCCATCTTCCAAATCGTTAATATATAAAGTGAACACTTGCAGCCCCAACACTGAACCCTGTGGGACACCACTTATCACAAGCTGCCATTCCAAAAAAATAACTTTTTATCCCACCTCTCTGCCTTTGGTCAGACAGCCAGTAGCTCACCTTGAACACCATGGGCCCTCACCTTACTCAGCAGCCTCCTGAGAGCCACTTTATCAAAGGCCTTTTGCAAGGCTAGGTAGATAACATCTAATAGGTTTCCCTGGTCTAACCTACTTGTTACCTCTTCTGAGAATTCTAACAGGTTTGTCAGGCAAGGCCTCCCCTTACTAAATCAATGCTGACTTGTTCTAACCCAACTCTGCACTTCCAAGAATTCAGAAATCTCATTCTTAATGATGGATTCTAAAAGTTTACCTACAACAGAGGTTAGGCTAATCGGCCTATAATTTTCCATCCTTTGTCTTGATCCTTTCTTGAACAAGGAGATTAGAACAGCAATTTTCCAATCATCTGGGACTTTCTCTGACTCCAGTGATTTTTGTAAAGATTACAACCGATGCCTCTGCTATTTCTTCAGCCACTTCCCTCAGAACTCTTTGATGAGGCCCATCTGGGCCAGGATATTTATCGATTTTTAGATCTTTTAGCTTTTCTAGCACTTTATCTTTTGTAATGACTACCATACTCAACTCTGCCCCTTGACTCTCCTTAATTGTTGGGATATTACTCATGTCATCCACTGTGAAGACTGATACAAACTATTTATTATGTTCATTAGCTACTTCCTTATTTCCCATCACTAGCCTTCCTGCATTAATTTGGATACAGAGAAAAACTCAATTCCTGACTCTCCCAAAGCCTGCCCAACATCTGTAAGTCACAAATCGGGAGGAGTGTGATGCAGTACTCCCTACTCGCATGGGTAAGTGCAGCTCCAACAACACTCAAGAAACTTGACATAATTCAGGACAAAGTAGCTTGTTTGATTGGCACCAGATCCACAACCAAACATTCCCTCCAACACTGATGGTTAGTAGTGGCAGTCCATAACCATCTGCCAATGCACTGCAGAAATTCACAAAGCTCCTTCGGTAGCACTTTCCAAGCCTCAACCATTACCATCTAGAAAGACAATGGCAGAATATACATGGGAACACCATCTCCTGCAAGTTCCCATCCAACCCTTTCACCATTTGACTTCGAAATATATCACTGTTCCTTTACGGTTGCTGGGTCAAGATTCTCAAACTATTGACATATGGGTCTACTTACAATAAATGAATGGCAGTGGTTTAAGAAGGCAGCTCACTATCACTTTCTCAAAGGCAACTAGGGATGGACAATAAATGTTGGCCCAGCTAATGTCATCCACATTCCATAAGTGAATAAAAAATGAAACATTGCTGAGTTTTCATTTATTGTTTGCTCTTTTTAAAAAAAATGCCCCTAATGGATGGATAGCCTTGGAGACTTGTAATCCCATCTCTGAGAAAGTGGCCTAGCCAGGACAGAGCTAGCAAACAGCATGGATCCACATGTCTAGCTGCCTTGATGCTCTTCAACATTGGGGTTAAAAATCTTGTTTCAGTAAATTTTTTGAGACACTGATGTGTGTGTGTGTGTGTGTGTGTGTGTGTGTATATATGTATATATATATGTGTGTATATATATATATGTATATATATATATGTGTGTGTGTATATATATATATATATATAGTCTAATTGTCAGTTCCTACTTCAAAGTAAGTTTCAAATAATTATTGAAATTTGCTTCTTAAAATCACACAAGCAAGAAAGTAATATGAAACCTTGATTGGTTCCCCAATTTCATTATCCATACTGGTGTCATGCTGTTCGCTTGATGGGAAAAATTTTGAACTTCATTAAACTTATAAGACAGAGGATAATGGATCAGCCACTGTTTCTAAACTCCAATGAAATCAATGGAAATAATATTTAGGTGGGATGTGGAACAGGCAGAAAAGTGTTCATGCCTATTTTATGTCCACCACGGGGGAAAGGTTTGTTAATGAACTAGAAAATGGTTTTAATAACATCCACCTTCAATTAGTAAATGCTATCTATAAAATGAGTTTTTAAGTTAGCAACACAGAGAAAATTGATACACTAAAGACTAAATTGAGATAAATTTGGGCAATGTAATATTTATGTATTGTGGACTGGTGAGTCAAGAACACACACAGGTTTATAAAATAGCACAATATCTTTTAAAAGAGACACGTTAAGAGAAAGACCTTGGTGTTACAGCTGACTGTCCATTAAAGGTCAAAAAGGCAAAGTTCACAAATAGAAACAAAGCAGTATGAAGTCACGATGGAGAAAACAAACTAGGTTTGCTTGCACCATCAAATTCAAATTAAGGAGCATTTGAGGTCTCAGAATATAATGGATCATTGAATCATTCAACGCTGAGTATGTAATAAAGTGACCCAATGTGTTGTGTATCTTGCCTCTGTGAAGTGGCCATATTTCCCTGTTCTTACAGCAAAACTTCTTGTTATTATTTTCAAATATTCATCTACTCCTTTTAAAATGCTATTATGGAGAAGCCATCTTCTTGTACTTCTGTATGGTATTTCCTCTGTACCTCTGCATTTAACTCTCCTCTTTGTAATGGCCTTAAATTTTTGCCTTCTGGTTCCAAATGTTATGACATAGTGGGGTAGCACAGATAAATATAAATGGTAGAAAGAAACACAAGGATGCAGGGAAATCTGGGGGGAAAAAAATCCCTGGTCTTTGTGCACAAAATCTGTTGGCTTAGTTTTTGTTGTTCTGAACATTAGTCTCCTTAACTTTCCTTTTTCCAAATGTTTCCTTTGGTTTGAAAGAGGCAGGGGGGTGGCTATTGTACTTATGAAAGGTCTCTGATTTATCTAACTCAAAGTCACAACTTGTAGCATGTGCTAAAGCTATTTTTTGGTTTAAAGTGGCTTACTGCAGAGAACAGAGAGTTTTTCTTTGGCTTCTGCAGACCTGCTGGATTCTGTATTGGTTGAAGGAGCTTATCTCTGTCATGATTACAGCCTAAGCTGCTCAATTCACTAACAACTAATCACCTGTAGTTCATAGATAGAGGACATTTTTTTTGTTGATAATTGATAAATTGTTTAATTCACTTTGACACTATTGTCTGCTGTGCTGGAAAATGTGGATGGAGATTTAGGTGAAAATATAGAAAGAATCACAAACATGATTGGGTACTAGCTGTTAGAGTTTAAAAAATGTTCAATGTTAGCTTTAAATTTAGCAAGAATACATAAATATATATGAAAACAATTTGCTATTTTAGTTTTAAATGATTGTGTTTTGTCTTATTCAGGTATATTTTATGTACAAGTCAAATTTTCAATGATAATTCTGATTATGTAAATTGAAAATGGTTGAAGTTTACACTCAGTGCACTGAAATATATTAATATGAAATGAGGCAAGGGTTTAAGGTGAGAGGGGGAAGTTTAAAGTTCATTAGATAGAGGGTAGTATGTGTCTAGAACATTCTACAGAAAGGCTGGGAGAAGCAGATACATGGCAAAGTTTAAGAGGCATTTAAACAGACACATGAACAGGCAGAGAAGAGAGGGATACTGACTATGTGCAGGCAGATAGGATTAGATTAGAATAGCATTAGTTTAGAATAGAAGAGCCGTTCCTCAGCTGTACTGTTCCTTGTTCTATGTAAGTGTAATAATTTATTTTTGTTCTTCCCTGTGAATGCAACTTCTGCAATTATTACTTTACTTGCACAGACGTCCATTGTCTCCATATCTCATGATTTTCTGAAGACAAAAATGTCTTCACAATGACATATTTAAAAAGAGTATTGTCAATGATATTATTTTAATCTGAGTCAGATGGCCAAATATTCAAGTTCCTCTCTAGAAATTTGAACAAATAATTGATTTCAGCAATCCAAAGCAGCATGAATGGAGAGTTGCAGTTTTGGACTTGCCATCTTATGGATGGATGTTAAATAAAGTCCTGATCCACCCTGTCTGATTGATGTACATAATCCGATGACATATTCAGAGGAGAGCAGGAAAAATCTATACCAAATTTCTCTCTCAATCAACATCACAGAAAGAAAAATAATCTGAGGATATATGTCTTTGCTGTTTGCTAGATATCACTGAGCACAAATTTCTCTGATAAAATAATGATCACACTCTTAAAATAGTTAATTGGATTTTGGTATTTTACAATGCCCTTAGCATCTTTAAAACACTGCATATATAAATGCACATTTTAAAAAAAAATTCTGAAAACAAAAATGCTGGAACTCAAAGGGTCAAGCAGCATCTGTGGACAAAGAGCAAGCTAACATTTCGAGTCTAGATGACTCTGTTGCTTAGTGACAATGCCAGATATTATATAGTTTCAATAACTAATGTATTCTTGATATAAATTTTGAAAATCTAACTACAGAATCTATGTTTTTTTGTCAAATAGTACTGTTACCTGTCAGTGTTCAATTTAATGGTGAGAATGAAAAATAAACCCAATGTATGAACAGCAACATTGGCAAGTGCCTTTACATTAACACTGCTAATTATAGGTTAATGCAATGCTTGTCATATTTGTTATAATTACTATATCAGGTTTTTGAAAACTACATCCTAATTTTTCCAGCCATTGCATTTTGATTGAATAATGTAATTATGCATATTATGCAAATAGAACAGTTTAAAGAGGATGCTACATTAAGCATTCTATAGTGACAGTTAATTTATTAAGAAGGGTTCTATTATTTATTTAAACAATGTGCAGGATTTCAGACATTGAAATAAGCTAAATAAATATTTGAATTCCATTTTTATGAAAAGATGGAAATACTAAAATACAAGAAACATAATAACTAATATATGGCATTATCTTACTTTACAAGTGAAAGCGCATATAGAAAATGTAAAAACACTAAAAATTTCTGACAGTGAAAACACAGCATACATTATTCAGAAATATTCTTACAATTATCCCTTTGTCAGTTGTTCAGTTTCAGCATCCCTTATTCAGATTCATGTGCATGCTCAGTGCAAAATTTAGTAGAGAATATTTGAATGTCACTTTGGCAAGGGCAAGGGAACAGAAATACCATACATCAATCTTTATGGTGAAGCATACATCAAAATAATCAATCAACGATCTTAAGTCTAACAATGAGAGATTTTTTACTATAAATCAAATCTCAGGTTTTGTTTTTGAAGTTGGTTAAACTTTTGACGAATGAAAACTAAAAGTAGTATTATTTTCATGAAATTATATAAAAAAAACAATTTTTGAGTGACATGCATATTCTTACTTATTAGCTATTTGTAAATCTCAAAACGAAGCATCCATAGAGAGGCCTACTCCTAGTTTGTAGATTTGAAATTCAATTTGTGAAGGTGACTGGAATTTTCTTAACCTGTAAACTTCTTTGCTTCATTTTATTTTACATGCATGCCTGTCATTGAAAGCTTTGCTGCTCTTCATTTTAGGAAATATCATGATACTAAATGTATACCCATTTTAAGAAGTATTCAACTGATTGAGTTGAGCTTTATATTTTCAACAAAATTGTAACATGAAAAATATTTAAAATCTGCCATTTCCATTAACTTCTCTGAACTTATAAACACAGTCTGTCACTTGTGAGTGACATCAAGGTTTACTAACTGCTTCCAATCTAAAGACTTTGCTCATCAGTAGCAATGAACGTGCAATTAACTTAATAATATGCTAAGTTAAAAATCACACAACACCAGGTTATAGTCCAACAGGTTTAATTGGAAGCACACTAGCTTTCGGAGCGACGCTCCTTCATCAGGTGATAGTGGAGGGCTTGATATTACCATCGAGCCCTCCACTATCACCTGATGAAGGACCGTCGCTCCAAATGCTAGTGTGCTTTCAATTAAACCTGTTGGACTATAACCTGGTGTTGTGTGATTGTTAACTTTGTACACTCCAGTCCAACACCGGCATCTCCAAATCATAATAATATGCTGACTCTGAAGACATCCTAACTTTACAGTCTTAAGAGGACAATTACAGTTAAATACTATAAACAGTTGGCTGAATGCATTTAAAACAGAGTAAAAACAAATTAACATTCATCCGATAACATATAGTAATCCACCGAAGGAAATTTTATTTCCCTCTGACTGCTTGAAACAAGGTGGGAGCAATGTTCCAATGGAGATGATATTGCTTTATTTTTGTTACGGTGCCATTTAATGGGTCATTCCACAGCAAACAAATTCACTTGAGTTCCGAACAACAGTCTGAGGCAGAACCATCATGTCATGTTTCTCTGAAAGATGAGTTTCAGAAAACATATCCCAGAATCATTAAGACTCTCATTTCTAGCTTTGTAGCATTACCTAATGGCATCCCTATCCCAGTTCATCTGCTGTTGAAACCACTATCCATGCATTTATAAGCACTATACTTGACAATTCCAGTGCATTTCTAGCCAAATTCTATCCTCCTGTAAACTTGATGGTTGGAGATGCTTCCATGGGTATACTTAAACCTATGTTGCTTTGTCCCTATAATTTCTGCCTCCAATGGCATTGGGACATCAGATACTGAGAGATTACCATCTTAGAATAGATTGTCACTCCTTTAGGCTGAATTTTGTGTTTTCTTTTGACTAAGCCTAAGTTGCATCTTTTTCGGAGGGTTTTTATTTTCATGAGGCTTAGTGTGTTCTCACCCTACTTAACCAACTCACTGCATTAATTAATTGCCATGCCCTTATTCCACCTCTCATGTCTATTTTCCACCCCATCTTACCATGGGCCATTCCCACAACATCTCAGCACTCACCGGATATCCTGACATTTACCGGCATGGCTTCCACCTGCACATATTCAAAATCCATTGTGCACCTGGACAAGCACTGCCAATCTGGAGCTACTCTACATGGTTCCTTGTATTTGCTCTGTACATTGCAGATGGCACAAGACAATATCCTACTTAGGAGGCAATATCCTTAGATCATCATGGATAGGTGGTACTGCCACGGGATTTCATCCACTCTCAGGACCAGCAGAAGAGCCATACCAATCAGGCCTGATATTGCTATCCAAGTTAAAGCAATCTCAGTCAACAGGAGGAATCACAGCACTGTGAGAAGGAGGTTAATATCTTTTCCACTCTGCCAGAATTAGTTTCACCATCTTATCTGATACATTAAACTCACTATGAATTCTACTTTACCCATCCCCTACCAAGGCTCATTCCCTACCACTCTTAGTATTGACTGCAAAATCTTCCTTCACTCGCAGTCACCAATTTGAGCCCCAACACTATTAACCCCTATATCACCTGCTGGGAACATCTCCCCACCTGCAACAACAATAGTAGCTGTGTCAGACACTTTCATCTCTTATAATAGCTGGTATTCTCTCATTCCCTGAGCTGGAGAGCAGTGAAAGTGGATCATTGAGTACACATGTAGCTGAATTAGACAGGTACTTCTTAACAAAGAAGTCAAGAATTTTGTTCAGATAGACAGAGTTGAGGCCTCAATCAGATTAGCTATGATCTTATTAAATAATGGGGCAGGCCAAGACACCTAACTGCTTTCAGTGAATGGCCAGACCAATCCAAACCAGCGGGAAGCTGAGTTGGGAGAACTGGCCACTCCCCTTTCATTCTACAAACCTTTTGCCTGAAGCAGTATCTGTTCGCTGCAATCAAATTGGCCCGAAAACCCATCCAAGACTAGACTTTTCGGAGTCTGTGTCTTTTACGTCCTCTCTGAAAAATAAGCCAAGGACACCATAGCCTTGTCAAAGGAGCAGCGTCATCACAAACAGACAAAATGATTTGATTCAGAAAATCATGAGGCTCTGTACATTCTTGAGATTTGGATGTCCAACAAACTTTATCACGATCCTACAGCTGCTTCATGGCGATTCCACCTCATGAAGGATTTATGCCTGAAATGTCAACTGTTCTGCTCCACCGATGCTGCCTGACTCACTGTGCTGTTGCCAGTGCCACACTTTTCAAATCTGATTCTCCAGCATCTGCAGTCTTCACTTTCTCCTCAAAGGACATCCTGCTCCATGTAAAGACTTGCTGGTCAAGAATTGGCCTTTTCAGCCATGAAATGTCCCATGGTAGTCACTTGCCTGAAGTTGATATCATATCTATTCAGTACAGAAAAAAGCCCTTTGGTCAATTTTGTCATAGACTCCCTACAGTGTGGAAGCAGGCCATTCAGTCCAGTGAGTCCACACGGACCTTCAAAAAAAGCATCCCATCCAGACCCAACCTATCCTCGTAACCCTGCATTTCCCATGGCTAATCCAACTACCCTGCACATCCCTGAACATTATAGGCAGTTTAGCATGGCTAATTCCCCTAATCTGCCCATCCTCTGGGAAACCAGAGCACCCAGAGGAAACCCACACAGATATGGGGAGGATGTTCAAATTCCACACAGTCACCCAAAATAAGAATCGAACGTGGGTCCCTGGCACTGTAATGCAGCAGTGCTAACCACTGAGCCATCATGTTGCCCATTTACCCAGCCTTTATCTTATCTGGGCTTTTTAAACCTAACTATTCTCATTCAATTTTCCAGCATTTAGTCCATTGTCTTCTCTGCTTTGGCAGTGCCAGTATACATCCAGATACTGTTTAAATGTTGTTCGGGTTTCTGACTCTATCATCCTTACAGGCAACTGCTTCCAGATTCCCATTACCCTCTGGGGTGAAATAAAGTTCTTTCTCACCTCCCCTATAAACCTCCTGCCTCCTGGCCATTGATTCCACCAACAAGGGAAATGTTTACTCTACCTGTGCCCCTCATAACTATACAGTGCACCCTTGAATCAACAGACATGCAGTGACATTGATGCATCTTGGGACTTCCTGTTGCAATAAATGCAAATTAGCTTGAAGGCCAAGATATTCTCTTACAGACATAGAAATATTGGTGCAATTTTAACTCCCTTCTGAGCAGGTAGTATCCTGTCAGTAGTCCACACTTTAAAGTCTAGAGTGGTACACCAAAGGAGATCTCCAACAAGTATGTCTAATACAAAATCAGTGCGCGCTGAAAACAGTTTAATCTAAAAATATTTAAGCAATGATATGTTTTTTGAATTCCAATGTCACAAACTAATGGGTGGTTATAATGTGATACTACAATAGAGAATGATTATCTTCAAATTGCAATGTGCTGAATCATCAGAAATGACTCCCACTTTCACCACTTGAGTAGTAAAATGATGGAGTACAGCATCCACTCATTAGAGATCATAGCTGATTTTCATTTCAAATTTCACAATACTTATAAAAAAGCTCATTTTTAAAAAGCTTTCAACTTCTGTGAATTCAACATTGAACTACTTTGATAGAAATATACTGAATACAGAAGAAATATTTGCAATAAAAGCTATTTCAATACATTCCAAGATGCAAACATTTTGTTGCATGGGAACATTGTTTTATCCACTGATAGTTAATTTTAGTAAGCTTGCAAACTAGTCCCATCTTAGTAACGGAAATGCATGTTGAATAGAAACAACTGTTCAACATGCGAGAGAGTTATTTTTAAACAGCAAGTTGCTTTCCTGAAAGGCAGACTCTCTGGGGAGAAGGAAGGTCAACTTATGCTAAGATTTATATTCATTGGCTTCCATTGTTTCAAAGTTACAGAAACCTGCATAGGTAAACATTTTAATGTGTGTTCGATCTATCAATTGACACAGCTCATTAACACTTCAAAACTTTAAAGCTTTCATCTACTAACGATGAAGCATTGGGTAACAATAAATAAGATGGAGTCATAGAGTCACAGAGATATACAGCAAGGAAACAGACCCTTCGGTCCAAATCGTCTATACCGACCAGATATCCTAACCTAATCTAGTCTCACTTGCCCATATCCATCTAAATCCTTCCTATCCATATACCCTCCAGATGCCTTTTAAATTCTGTAATTGTGCCAGCCTCCACCACTTCCTCTGGCAGCTCATTCCATACATGCACTACCCTCTGCATGAAAAAAGTTACCCCTTAGGTCCCTTTTGTATCTTTCTCCTCTCACCCTAAACCTCTGCCCTTTAGTTCTGGACACCTCACCCCACCCCCCCAACTCCAGGAAAAAACCTTGTCTATTTATCCTATCCATGCCCCTCATCATTTTATAAATATCTACAAGGTCACTCCTCAGCCTCCGACCCTCCAGGGAAAACAGCCCCAGCAGATTCAACCTTTCCCTATAGCTCAAATCCTCCAACTCTGGCAATATTCCTGTAAATGTTTTCTGAACCCTTTCAAGTTATACAACATCCTTCTAATAGGAAGGAGACCAGAATTGCACACAATATTCCAAAAGTGGCCTAACCAAAGTCCTGTACAGCCGCATAACCTACCAACTCAATACTCTGACCAATGAAGGAAAGCATACCAAACACCTTCTTCACTATCCTATCTACCTGCGACTCTACTTTGAAGGAACTATGAACCTGTACTCCAAGATCTTTTTGTTCAGAAACACTCCCTAGACCTAACCATTAAGTGTACAAGCTCAGCTCTGATTTGCTTTGTCAAAATGCAGCACCTCACATTTACCTAAATTAAACTCCATCTGCCACTCCTCAGCCCACTGGCCCAGCTGATTAAGATTCCATTGTAATGTGAGGTAACCTTCTTCGCTGTCCACTACACCTCCAGTTTTGGTGTCATCTGCAAACCTAATAATCTTATGTTCACATCCAAATCATTTGTATAAATGACAAAGAGCAGTGAACCCAGCACTGATCCTTGTGGCCCAACGCTGGTCACAGGCCTCCAGTTTGAAAAGCAACCTTCCACCACCACCCTCTGTCTTCTACCTTCAAGCCAATTCTGGATCCAAATGGCTAGTTCTCCCTTATTCCATGAGATCTAACCATGCTAACCTGTCTGCCATGGGGAACCTTTTCGAACACCTTACTGAAGTCCATATAGATCACATCTGCCTCTCTGCCCTCATCCTTGTGCCCTCTCTGTTGCATCTTCAAAAAACTCAATCAAGTTCGAGAGACAGGATTTCCCATGTACAACGACATGCTGTCCAACCCAAATCAGTCATTGCCTTTCCAAATACATGTAGATGCCATATGGAATTTAATTCTTTGCCCACTGAATGCCATCTGTACTAATTTCACAACATATCTTTTTTTTGAAGAAAGATGGGCCATAGGAGCAAAAGTTACACGATGTTATACAACTATGATAACATTTTCTTCTTACCATGTAATTGATTGATTCATGAATTGCTGAAACCAACTCATGTCAGGTATAGACAGAATAGATCGAGTGAATCCTTTGAAGAGTATAAAAGCGATAGGAGTACACTTAAAAAGATACTCAGGAGGGCAAAAAGGGGACATGTGATAGCTTTGGCAAATAGAGTTAAGGAGAATCGAAAGTGCTTTTACAAATACATTAAGGACAAAATGGTAACTAAGGAGAGAATAGGGCCCCACAAAGACCAGCAAGGTGGCCTTTGTGTGGAGCCATAGGAGATGGGGGAGATACTAAACAAGTTTTTGACATCAGTGTTTACTGTGGAAAAGGACATGGAAAATGTAGAATGTGTGGAAATAGATGGTGTCATCTTGAAAAATGTCTATGTTACAGAGGAGGAAGTGCTGGATGTCTTGAAATGCATGAAAGTGCATAAATCCCCAGGACCTGAAACTCTATGGGAAGCTAGTGAAGTGATTGCTTGGCTCCTTGTGGAGATGTTTGTACCATAGATAGTCACAGGTAAGATGCCAAAACACTGGTGGTTCACTACCATGGTGCCACTATTTAAGAAAGGCATTAAGGACAAGCCAGGGTATTATAGACCAGTGAGCCGGATGTTGGTGGTGGGCAAGTAGTTGGAGAGAATACTGAGCGACAGGATTTACATGTATTTTGAAATGCAAAGACAAATTAGGGTTGGTCAACATGGTTTTGTGGGTGGGAAATCATGTCTCATTAATTTGATTGAGTTTGTTGAAGCAGTACCAAAGAGGTTTGGTGAGGGCAGAGAGGTAGTCGTGATTTATATGGACTTCAGTAAGGCATTCAACACGGTTCAACATGGGAGACTGCTTAGCAAGGTTAGATTTCATGGAATACAGGGAGAACTAGCCATTTGAATACAGAACTGGCTCAAGGTAGAAGACAGAGGGTGGTGGTGGAGGGTTGTATTTCAGACTGGAGGTCTGTTACCAGTGAAGTGCCACAAGGATCGGTGCTGGGTTCACTGCTTTTCATCATTTATACAAATAATTTGTATGTATGTATAAGAGGTACAGTTAGCAAGTTTGCAGATGGCACCAAAATTGGAGGTATAGTTGTCAGTGAAGAAAGTTACTTCAGATTACAATGGATCTTGATCAGATGAGCCAATGGGCAGAGGAGTGGCAGATAGAGCTTAATTTAGACAAATATGAGGCGCTGCATTTTGGGAAAGCAAGTCTTAGCAGAACTTATACATTTAATGGTAAAGTCCTAGGGAGTGTTGCTGAACAAAGAGACCTTGGAGTGCAGATTCATAGCTCCTTGAAATTAGAGTCGCAGGTAGGTAGGATTGTGAAGGCGGCATTTGGTATGCTTTATTTTATATGGTCAGAGTATTGAGTAGATCAGTTGGGAGGTCATGTTGAGGCTGTACAAATAGTTAGTTAGGCCACTTTGGAATTTTGCATGCAATTCTGGGTCTCCTTCCTATCAAAAGGATGTGAAACTTGAAAGGGTTCAGAAACGATTTACATAGATATTGCCAGGATTGGAGGATTTGAGCTGCAGGGAGAGGCTTTTTTTCCCTGGAGAGTGGGGCTTTTTTCCCTGGAGAGTCGGAGGCTGAGGGGTGACTTTATAGAGGTTTATAAAATCATGAGGGGCATGGATAGGATAAATACACAAAGTCTTTGCCCTGGTTTTGGGGAGACCAGAGCTAGAGGGCATGGGTTTAGGGTGAGAGGAGAAAGATATAAAAGAGGCCAAAGAGGCACGTTTTCACGCAAAGGGTGTTATGGAATGAGCTGCCAAAGGAAGTGGTGGAACCTTGTACAATTGCAACATTTAAAAGGCATCTGGATGGGTATATGAATAGGAAGGGTTTGGAGGGATATGGGCCGGGTGCTGGCAGGTTGGAGTAGACTTGGGTTGAGATATCTGGTTGGCATGGACGAGTTGGACCGAAGGGTCTCTTTCGTTGCTTTACATCTCTATGACTATGTGTTTATCCACTCCTTTCAACTCAATAATGTGTCTTTTCGCCCTCATGGAAATTGCACAGAATTTTCTCATTTGATCAGAATTTTCCAGTCCACAGAGTGAACATGTGCACTGAAGGACTTTCTATTGATTTTCTTTGTGAATTCACAACATCAGAACATGCTGAGAAAGGCTATTCTACACAAAGGATGGTGTAAAATTCAATAAGAGAATTTTGTAAACAAAATTACAGTTCACATTGGTTGGAAGTAGAGACTAGATGCCACACTTGCTTCGTGTCCCTGCCCATTAGTAACAAATATCAGGGATAAACTTATCCCACTCTAGTGTCTTGCAGCAATGTAATGACCTGCAGGTCATTTACTGACTCACAACAAGAATTCAGCTTCCACCTGAGGAAGAAGCTATGCCTCTCAGTTGCTGGCAATCAACTGGCTGAACGGCATGTTTCCAACAATACCATTGGGTTACATTTGGTTCCTCATGAAGATCATTACTGAAGCCATACACTGAGCTATGTGGGGAGGGTGTCATTGAGGCCTGTCAGCCTGAGAGGTCCCAGTGAACATGTTGCAGGGGTACAGTTCACAGGATCGAAGGAAGGGGAAATGTCAGAGTGGTCAATCTTTGATGGGCCCATTGGGACCCTTAACCAGGCTCTTTCCTTGCCCATCACTAAGTTGCATAGTGAAAGCTACTCGGCATTCCATTTGGCTCCAGTCTCAGCATGAGTAAACCTGTAGCTTAACCAAAATAAGCATTTTAATGGTCATTAATGGGACAAGATATGGACATAAGATGCTTGTAAGAGCATTTGAGGAGCATGGGGATAGGAGATTGGGCAGGCAAGTAATTAATTAATTGAGTACTGAGATGATGAAGGTACATATTTAGAATTAATGATACAATCAAATTGCTGGAAAAACTTAGTCACGCTGTCAGTATCTGTGGAGAGAAAGCAAAGTTAACATTTCGGGTCCAGTGACCCTTCTTCAGAACTGTTTTTAGCTGGAAAGAGATTGTTGTATAGATTGAAGATAGAGTGGGTGTGTGGGGGGAGAGGCGAGGTTGAAGTAAACATCAGGGCGGAGATAGAGCCCAGAGAAAGAAAAACAGTTGGGCATTGAAAAGGGACAAGTAAAGGTCAGCCTGAGAAATTGAATAGCCGCTTGTGGGGACCGTTAATGGTAGTCAATGGACTGTTTCTGGTAGCAACCCATAGAAAGGCCAGATCTGTGGGGGTTGGGGTAAGGACGTGGGAGGTGGTGCTCAGGCCCTAAAATTATTGAATTGATTAGAGATCAGAGGGCTGCAGACTACCCATGGAGAAAATGAGAGGCTGCTCTTCCAGATTTTAGTGACAGTTGGCCGAGGCAGGGGAAGGCTGATTAAACATGTTGTCTTTATGATCAAGATGTCGGATCAGGGTTGGATAATAAGTGGTGCATTGCTACTAGATGAGTGTTCAGAGACTCCATATTCAATTGAATGATATTACTTCTTCAACTGAAAATGCGAAGATTCAGCAGCAGCAGCTTGCTTCTTCACAACCCAATCATACTGTGCCAGACGTAGGCTCTATGAATGTGTTATGTAATCCAGCCAATTATTAACACACGTTAACAACTCTAAACCTCGGAGAAAATATTTTACTATTACCCTTTCAATTTCGAGATTAACACAAATTGTTTGGATTGTTTGATTCTTGCAAGGACTCGCCACACTCTTGATTTGCTTTTTTCCCCCAAAAAGCAAATTGACAGAATTCCTAACGGGTTCACTCTGAATTTCTTTTCCTCAGTACAGTCAGTCTAAAATATCCTTTCAATTGTAATAGCTTTAACAAAGTCGACTGAATATTGATAACCAGTGTGTTAGCAGTAGGGGTGCAAAATCGAACAGGAGCAGCTGAGGTGTAGAAAAAAAACCCCTTGCTAACAAGGTAATGTTCTTTAGAATATAATTTTCAACGGTCAACTCTTTTCTTCAGATGTTTTGATAATCTTCCATAGAGAACATAGCGAGATATTAGCAGAATCACACAAATTCCACTACTTCAGAGACTTCTGCAATTTGGTAGTATTTAAACACATAGGAATATAGATTATTTTGCCAATGATGCACAAGTTTTGATCTGGACAATTTTCTTCAGTGCAGTTAAATCCAGGAATTTCTACAACCAAAAGTTTACTCTTTCGTTATCATCTCACATTTGGCACTTTGCAGCAAAAAACAAATAACTGCAAGACCAAAAAAATGTAGAAACAACATCATGAGAGAGACAGAGGTTTCAAATCCATCATTTACATAGGCACTCATACTTACACTCATGTATAAAATGGATATGTTAGATAATTTATATTTTCTCTCTTTAAACCATATTTGTTTTTTCATCTCTTACTATTTACAGAGGGAAAAAAAAGGAACAAGTGGCTTTGGAACTGGAACAAGTATTCTATTTATTATAGCAGCAGGGGACAAAATTTGTTTGCACAGGAGAAAATATCCAACACACAGTAACATTCAAATCCTTATTTTTTTTCTCTCTGACAACAGTCAAAATAATCAAACTAGATTGCATCTGGAAACATTCCAATAAGTATACTGATACATCTTGATATTGTAAAATGCATTTGTGACATCTGCAGAAAAGACGCTTGCCCAAGATTTTTCTGAAAAAAAACTATGTTGCATAATTCTTGGTGTACCTGTTTGACGTCATATGCAAGGAGGACAAATCTGAGATCTGGAGACACAGAGTATTTTGTTGCTTTAAAAATCACCTAGGAAACAAAAAAAAATACG
The DNA here is from genome assembly GCF_020745735.1 of Hemiscyllium ocellatum. Lineage (NCBI taxonomy): Eukaryota > Metazoa > Chordata > Chondrichthyes > Orectolobiformes > Hemiscylliidae > Hemiscyllium > Hemiscyllium ocellatum. Next base: position 43,426,908 of record NC_083407.1, on the reverse strand, counting down.
AAATATATTTAAATCGGAATGCATCTTCAAAATATTAACCTAATCTTATGACCATCATTCATCTGATAAGCAGTTTTGTGTTGGGTTTAAATCTTTGCTATGGACTGGAGTAAAACTGCCATTATTCAAATAACTTGCACAAAAATGCAAGTTCTTAAATGTGAACTTACTGTCAAGCTGAATTTTGGACAAATACAGCTCCTTGAAGTATCTTATGGATTAACATGGTTTTTTAAAAATCCCCTGCCTCTTGCAAGATAACAGTTTTAGATTGGTCTCAAACATCATGTGAATCATTTCATTTTTGAGTTGTTGATGTTATGCAGGTCACAGAATTTACTTCATGAAAATATCTGATTATATCAAAACTTGTGCCACTAAGAAAGAGGCACTGAACATCTGAAAAAAAAACTGCACAGTAAAATTAAACACCTATGGAAATTATTTTCTGAATAATAACATTTTTACATTACTAGCCCAAACTGTTTGTATGAACATTCGATTTTCTTTCATTATTTTCAATACCTACTTTCTCTCAGTGAGAAACTTCAAATCTGTGAGATTATTCATGAGTAATGAATGTCTCAGCTGTCAAACACTAGGGCTCATCTAACACTTCTGATAACGTGAAGTTGTCTATTTCTATCAGGTATTCTCAATGGCATCAGCAACAGTGTAAGAATGCATTTCAATGAAGTGTTAAATTGCTTCTGAAAGTAGCTGTCTTTTAAGGCAGTACTGGCATCAAAAGAAAAATTACTTAACAAAATTAGGTTTTATCTAAAAATATACAGAAATCTTGCAGCATGAGAGCTGATATTTATTTTAATAAATATCATGAGTGTGATATCTCTTTTTTTCTTGCATGGGAGCACAAGAGAGGCTTCTTTTAGAAGGAAAATGGACAAGTGTTTCCCCCTTTCATAATGTGTATTAAAGTGTAAATTATAGAAATTGAAGATTTGCTAAGGAACTCAGCTTTTGGTGTCAATAGAAATTATGAGGGACACAGTTTTACAAATTCAGTTCAGTCAAGAGCAACAAATATTGGCAGCAATGCTTATATCCTGTACATTCAATTGAAAACAAAACTGACTTGGATTGAAAACTAATTACACAAGCCACAAAGATGCTTTGTTATTTCCATACTATTGCCATTGAGTTGCTCAACTTTTTAAGCAGATCAGTGTGCTGTTCCACCAGGTTTGTAGAACACGTATTCACTCCACAGATGCTGTCAGACTTGCTGAGTTTCTCCAGCAATTTCTGTTCTTTTTTTTCTAGAATACATTTCTCTCATTAGAGTTCCTGTGATTACCAGGGATTCTTCTTAGATTCCACTTTATCACTTGCACATTATTTGATTCTAATAACCATGAACATCTTGACAGAAATTAGTTCTCTCTTTTAAATGGATTAACTTAAAAATCACACAACACTAGGTAATAGTCCAACAGGTTTATTTGGAAGCACTAGCTTCTAAAATGTTGCTTCTTCCTCAGAATTTACAGTGTCATGGAGATGTGATAATACATTAAACAATTTTAGATCAAGTCTTTCATTTTTTAGAATGGGATGCACTGGTTTCTGTTCTTTGGTTTGCAAATCCCAGAACTTCTTTTAAATAACATTCTTAAGAAAGGTCTAGCTACTCTAAGTTAAAAATCACAGAACACCAGGTTATAGTCCAACAGGTTTATTTGGAAGCACTAACTTTCGGAGTGCTGGTCCTTCATCAGGTGGTTGTCACATTGGTGTGTGAGGTCTGTCTGTGTCCCAATGTTGACTTAGACTGGTTCTATTTTTAAAGTGGGATTTACAGAGCTTTACACAGATTCATGCAGCTTTTGAGCAAAATAAAATGCAATTCTGAAGAAACAAATTCACCCCATAAACTTATATGGGCGTGCATGTAGGAGAGACAGAGCGAGTATGTGTCTGCATGTGATAGTATGTGTGTGTGTGTAGGTTTGGTTCAGTGAGTTAGTGAGATTATTGGGGTATATCCCTGGGAGGAGATGCGCGCATGGGTGAGAGTGCAAGATGTGCGCGCGCGTATGTGTGTGTGTGCGTATGTGTGTGTGTGCAGTCACCTGTAGTGTGACATGAACCCAAGATCCTGGTTGATGCCATTCCCATGGGTATAGAGCTTGCTGATCAGTTTCTGTTCAGCCACTCTGCGTTGTTGCTTGTCACAAAATCTGCCTTGGAGGTTGGTCACCCAAGTGCCAAAGGCCAAATGGCCCAGACCGCTGAAGTGTTGCCTTACTGGGAGGGAACACTCTTACCAGATGATTGATGTGCAGTGTCCACTCATCTGCTCAGTCCCGCTAATATACCATGCCTCAGGGCTATCCTTGCCTGCAACATATGAGTTCGACAACATTGGCAGAGTCACATGAGTACCTGCCACGTACATGGTGAGTGGTGACCCCACGTGTAATGGTGGTATCCGTATGGACACTCTGACACGTCTTGCAGCGGTTGCTGTGACTGGGTTGTACAGTGTTTTTGTGCTGGAGACTGGGCAGTTTGCTGTGAACAATGATCTGTTTAAAGGCGAGAAGTGGAGGTGTGGGTGAGGTGCTCATCCTCACTGATAACGCGTTGCAGGCTGCAAAGACCATGGCCATAGTTGTTCGGCTCCTGGAAAGTACTGGACAATGAAGGGTACCCTGTTGGTTGCAGCACGTGTCTGTCTCCCCAGAAGGGAACTAAGGTTTCTCATTGTGACATGTCGGAAGTGGCGGTTGATGATTTGAGCATCATACCTTGTTCTTATGAAGCCATCCTTGAGCACTTTCAAGTGTCCATCACATTCCTCCTCATCTAAACAGATCCTGTGTATGCAGAGGATTTGTCTGTAAGGGATGGCTGTTTTAATATATTTCAGGTGGAGGCTAGAGAAATGTAGCATCGTGAGGTTATGCATGGGTTTGCAGTAGAGTGAGGTGCTGAAGTGCTCATCCTTGATGGAGATGCATGTGTCCAAGAATGAGACACATAGTAAAGAGTCGTCCATGATAAGTCTGATGGTGGGATGAAACTTGTCGATATCACTGTGTAGTTGTTTCAGTGACTCCTCATCATGGGTCCAAAGGAAGAGATTTTGGTCAATATATTTGGTGTATAGTGTTGGTTGGAGGTCCTGAGGAGAAAAGAAGTCTTGTTCAAAGTTGTAAATGAAAATGTTGGCATATTGGGATGCAAATATGGATTAAAACACTATATATATATCTCGTAGAGTGTGATTTTCTCTGCATCGTGATCTTATGCAAAACAGTTAACCTTATGTGCCATTGGTTCCATCTGGTGTATTACCTTTAATCCACTTTCAGACAGGATGGAAAGCCTGTGTCACAGATTTCTCTGATGGAGTTGCTGTAATAAATATATTGCAGTCACAGCATGCTGCTGATAGAGAGGTTGTATACTAAGCCCGGTGGCAGGGTGCCACAAAGTGAATCACTCTGTGTAGATCATGTTGAGCTTCTTAAGCATTGTTGTGGCTATACTGAAAGAGGTGAATAATGGCTATTCCATCATACCGGACATGAGTATTCTCGAAGGTTAACAATTTTTGATGGATTAGGTGAGCCACTCTTTGTGAATTTGCTCTGCTTTTGAAGCCAAAGAACTGACATGGATGGTCCTGATTAGATCCCACTCCATATGAAGATCTTGGTAGTCAGATCTTGCTCATGATAAGGTAAAAACAATGACCGCAGATGCTGGAAACCAGATTCTGGATTAGTGGTGCTGGAAGAGCACAGCAGTTCAGGCAGCATCCAAGGAGCAGTAAAATCGATGTTTTGGGCAAAAGCCCTTCAATGTCAGTGAAGGTTAAAGGGGGTTGGCTGAGCTTTCTCTTGCTTTAGATGATCATTCCTTGGATCTCAGATAGCACAAATAATGCTAATTAATGGCCAGTCCAACTCAAGATCATGCTATTCATATTGCAATTTGTAATGTGCTGCTTCATTATTGGAGGAGTTGGGAAGGGTATTTTCATGGAATCATCAATAAATATTTTGACACAGACCTTATCATGAAGGGAAGGATGTGGATGAAGTAACTGAAGATTTTTTTAGCCGTGCACGCATTCTTGAGGAAATCTTGCAGTGATATTTCGGGGTAGTGATGACTGCCTTTCAACAACTTAATTATCTTTCTTTTTTTGTCCACTGTGACTCTGACCATGACAGACCTCCATTTTACAGGTGACATTTATTGTTGAATGCTGAATGTCAAGGGCAAGAATTCACTCCTTTCCTCTGAATTAAGGCTATGATGCAGGCTGTAGGCAAAATGTTTCATCCAGAACCTGAACCGGTGAACACAGTATTAGTGAGTTGGTGACACTTGATCACAAGGCTAGAAGAATACAGACTACCCCATCCATTCAATTCCTCAACCAGTTTGTAGAGCTTCACTGGTGCAGATCTCACAATTGAGATCAGAAACTGTGTTTCTAATCCTGGTCAAATGTAAAAGTAACTACTTACTTTCTTCTGAATTTTCTGAACAATCATCTGATGGAGGATCCTTCACATCAAACTCAGTTCAGGAATCTCTTTAGAGAGTAGTGCAGGGAATCCATGCAGAAACATGCCCTTTTGATAGCACTAGCTACTGTATTTCAGTACGTAAAGCATAAACATCCCAGAGCTTCTCTATGTCCCAGGTCATCTGATAGGAAGATCACTGAGGCGGTTATGTACAGGGAGGAGTTATGCATTGGGATCGTTTGGAAATACAGGTCCAGGTTTTAACTGTTGAAACTTCTTATGGGTAATTGTCTTACACATGGAACCCTCAAAAACATTCACTAAATCTGAGTCAGAGTCAGGTGGTTCTGACATATTTAGCATAACATTTATCAGAGCAATTAAGCCGACTGCAATCCTTTACAACTATTAAACTGACCCCCTCAACTCACCATTGAACCACCTCAACCATGGATACTCCACAGTTGTAAAATTACTCTAATGTTAGAACTATTTTTTGTCTGCCTAGCAGTTCCTGTGTAACTATCCATGTGAGTATTTTGGAACCTGCACAAGTCTGAACCCTTAACACAGAGTTGATGATCTTTTTGAACAGTTCTGGATGCAAGATAATTGTCAAATGGATACTTGAATTTTGCAGATCATTCCCACACAGTAATTGTGTCAGGACTTCTCAGAAGCTTTGACCTGTATTTTGAGTAGGTATGTCTGCTCTCCAAATATCTGGAAAACAAAAGATCTGGCTATTGTTTGCCAAATTTCTCCTTTCACAATGGCACACTGGCACGCAACCCATTAGCTGTTGCTGGCATGCTTCATTTAGTCACTCCAACATATCCTTTTGATGTCTCTATCCTTCCACCAACCTCCCCACTTCCAATGTAACCCACAAAGGTCTCATTGGTATTTTCCCTTGTAAGCTCCATTTGCAAATGGCCCAATATATTCCTCGCTCCCTAAAAGTACCTTATGGAGCCTATTCCATGCCTGAACCATTGAATCTATCCTCTCTTCATTCTTCTCTTTGTTCTTTGCCTTTCATATCCAATTTTCTCAGCTCAACACTATGGAAGATAATCACAGCTACTGCACAGTGGCAGCAATTCCTATTCTCATGACAATGTCTACCCAGCAGATGGAGTAGTCAGAAACACTGCTGTTACATAGTTGCAATATAACTTGTACTTTGTTACATTAAGAGGAGACTGATAAGAAAACTGGACAGGTAGAATATCTTCACTATTCCCATTCTCCAACTCTCTCAGGCTCACTGAATCATCTAGTGTCACATCCTCACTGACACTAATTTCCCATCAGAAAGAAACAAGAGCAGAGAGGTAGATGCACATTTCTATCAAACTTAGAGTTTACAGTTCCTGTGCCATCTCCATGTACATGACATACAAAACAATCTTAAACAGTTTCTTTCCTTTCTGTCCAGAGTAATGGTCTAACCTACTGCCCAGGTTGGTTGAGGAGATAGAAATTGTTGATTTTCAGGTTTAGATTGGGTAGGTGGAGGATGAAAAGTTGACAGATTACACGCAGATGGAATATTAAACCAAGGCAAATCAAAATTAATAGTTGAAATTGTTCATGTGGAGAATGTTTGCTTCCGATATTGTTTCACGGCTGTTCGTCTTATCTATTTCCAGCAATCTTTTGCCAATTCACAAAGGAGATGTCTGGCCTTTCCCAAAATCAGTCTCTACTTGCTCAATCATCTCAACACCAGTAAATGAAACATCAATACAATGAAACATAGTCATAAAACTAGAAATCAACTTAATCTGGCAGGAACACACTTTCCATTTTCTGTCAAGTCAGACAAATTAATGGTCATTAAACCTTGCTCACTTCACACTGTATTTCTAAATCCTTTGTGATCTGACAAAAGAAATGGTACATTACACTTTCCATTGAGGTTCTTAGCTTTTCAAATTGTATTATACCCCTAGGGATAACAAAACAGATAGTTAAGTTCAAATGTCTATTGCAGCAGGGATTTACAGAAAGGACCTGAGCAGAGGTCCATGCTCTATTACCTGAATGAACAACTTGTGACAATAAGAATATCTTAATGATTTTCTGAATACAAGTCTAGTTTTGATTATTAAACCACATATTAAGTTAGTTCCTAGGAGAAATCAAACTCAAAGTATTCACATACATTATTCAAGCTAGCCTAACAATTGGCATCAGCCTTTGTTCAGTGTGGAATTGTACTCAGCTGTGTGTCAGGTGGCAGTGTGTTCAGGTCTCACTCCAAATGCAGCACATAATGCAGGCTGACAATCCAAATCACTTTGGAGTGCTGCATTATCAGAGGAATAATTGTTTGAAGAGATGTTAAACCACAGCCCTTTCTTCCATCTACAATGGATCCAAAACATCTCATGGCACTTTTCAATATATAGTTCTACAAGTGATCTAGTAATTTCTCTGGCAACATTATTAGAACATATTATCCAACGAGTTGTGTTGTTACTGTTTGTGAATCTTTGCTATGTGCAAATCGTCGGCTGTGTGCCCCTACATTATTACAGTGATGACACTTCTCAATTACTTAATTTATTGTTGATATATTCCATACACAAAAGGTACTACCCAACTGTAAGGTTTCTTTTAAAAGGCACAAGGCCTGTGGAATTTAAAAAGAAACATGAAAACATAATCCTACGCAAAGCAAGTAGCATTTATATTACTTTATACTGATGTACATTTGCAACAAGTTTCTGAAGTGTATGAATGGTTTGCTTATCCAGTTTTAATTATGCTGATCTTTGTTGGAAGGTGCTGCATGTTTTCAGAATGCTGGGTTAGGTTGCTTTTTCTGTGTTGAATCTTAAACTGTGTTTTATTTATAATACGACTGCTTAATGTTTCTTATTGAGGTATTTTTTCTGATCTAGCATCTGTTTCATTGAACTGTCTTGCTGTTTTGGGAGTTGGTTCTTTTGATCTTAGTTCTGTGCACATTTTAATTCTTTCTGTTGGACTCCAGCTGCTATCAGTTGACTTTGTACTCAAACTCCAAGTTTTATGCTGGGAAATTTGCTACTTGCCCCATGCCAGTCATAGACATCACAATCTTCCCCGATTTTTCAAGTGATGCATTATGTGCTCCAAGGAGTATTAACAAGTGATGACTGTGGAGGCTTGTGTGTATTTGCCTGCCAACTAACAATCCTGCATTTGTTCTGCAGTATGAAGTTGGCAAGTTCAGAATGAGTTTATGTATTCACTCATGTCACTTCAGGGAGGACAAGGTGGAGGGTATAGCCTAAAAAAAATTGGACTAAAAAATCCAGTAGTGAGAATACTAAGGACTTCTATACACAAGGGTAGTAGATATTTGGAACTTTCTGCCATGATGACAATTCATATTAGATCAATTGTTTAATTTGAAACTGAGTTTGTGAGTTTTGCAGGATATAATAGAAGGCAGGAGTGAAGTTAGAGATCAATCATGAATCAGCTCGAGAAAGTAAGTGGTCTACTCTTGTTTCTACATTTCCTACAAATGCTTTAACTGGTCCAGAGGCCTCTCTGTCTGATGAGGTGGGCATTGAAAATTATGGTCATATTATTTGTGACATTACTTACAGCAACATGTTGAGTTGTTCACAAGCATTGGTATTGAGCATGGCACTGACTTATCTTCTGCTGCAAGTTCTTCAAGATGATCTTAAGTGTACTGTAAGTGCAATGAACATCCAGCAGCCAAGAAAACAAATGGAAAGGTGCTGAAAGATTCACAAGGGTCATGGCAATAATTAGCATGCTTTGAACATACTGGTGAGATTGGTCAACTTTTGTATTTAAAAGAGGCACAAGGATTTTGAATATGGCATTCACTGCCAGATATCACATATTCAGTGCATCTCTGTACCCAGTTCAAACCAGGTTTTATATCCTTCTATTCCATCTGCTTACTACCTTCTCCCAGCTCTCAACACCCTCCTTTCAGAAATGTTCTATCAAAATAACCCCCTCCCCACCACAATCAACAACTACCACCTTCCCCATCACCTCACCTCTAACTTGCACTTTTTCCCCATCCTCTACAAATTTAATGCTCTGACCTGCGCAATGCTGAATCTGCTTAAATTAGCTAACCATGCAAGTTACATTGGATTCAGCATTATGAAGCAACATAGAAGTTCAGCATCCGTTCTAAATGCACTTTTAGAATTTTGAGCCCTTAATATTGAGCATTGTATGTTTTTTGCAGAGGTAATTTTACTTTCGCACAGCTGTTAGGAACAAGAGAAACCTTGCATCAGCAAGTCCTATTATTCACTTACGTTGATAGTTTGTATTGTAATTCAGTGCAAAATTGGCAAAACTGAATGAGGGTTGATCTCTGAGACACTAATAAAGTCCAGCACTACATGTGCTCCAAAAAGACAAAAACAAAAGGATGCTCTGAAAGATCAAAGCACACACTGAAGTTGTTGATATATTAGCTTTTACAATAAGAAAAGATAGGCAATTAAGTTGCCAAAAAAAAATGTCAAGGGGGAAAAGAAATGCTATTCACTATGTTATACATGAAAAGAAAGTGCAAATCAACAACACACAAGATTAGATTGAATGATTTATAAATGGAACATTGGGATTCATGCACCACAGATTTGACAATAAATGCTTTCTTCATAACAGGCAATATCTGAAAAGCTTACATAATTGATCAGCTTGTAATATCAATAAATATTACATTTGATCATTCATCTTGCAGAGGGATTAAAATAAAAAAAAACTTCAGCAGAATTATTTCCAAGAAATTGTATAAAATTTCTCTACCTTTGCAGAGCTATGAATCTACTTAAAAGAAGTCAGTCAAAACCTCCATTAAAATAATGATGAGAAATTACAGGCAAATATGTTCTCAAACGGTTTCCTTTTTTTGACGTAATTCAGATAAGATTGAATGAGGTCCACTATCTACATGGAATCAGAAGAATTTCCAGACAGACAGGAAGTGGTAGTTGATTGTTCTTAGCCCAACAAAGGAAACATAGCCACCCCTCATAGGACAGGTCAGACCTGAGCCTGTCATCAGTGGTATGGGAGAAAACCTTGCAGAGGATAGTCCATTCAATTCGGCACGACTGAAACATCACTTATGCATTTGATCCTGAAATGAGTTTCAAACTCACAATCATGCCATTACTATGACATCTTATTTCCACCTCCATAAAAGCACCTTGACTTCACTCTTATATATCTCTAGTGCTACTGAAGTATTCATTCATGCCTTTGTTCCCTTTGTATCGACTATTCTAATACATTCCTGATTAGTCTTTCACATATACACACCTGCATACTGGAGGTCATAGAGTGGCTGAGTTGACTGCATTAGCACATAGGGCTAATTCCACACCTTTCCCACTCTCTGCGTAAAGAACCTGCCTCTGACATCTGTCTTAAATCTATCATCCCTCAATTTGTAGTTATGCCCCCTCGTACAAGCTGACATCATCATTCTAGGGAAACGACTTTCACTGTCTACCCTATCTAATCCTCTGATATCTTATATGTTCTCTATCAAATCCCCTCTTGGCCACCTTCTTTCCAATGAGAACAGACACAAGTTTCTCAGCATTTCCTCATAAGACCTTCCCTCCAGACCAGGCAACATCCTGGTAAATCTCCTCTGCACCTTTTCCAATGCTTCCACATCTTTCCCGAAATATGGGGACCAGAACTGTACACAATATTCCAAAAAACTCCAAGCAGTGTGACCTCTCCTCTCCTATTTCTAACCTCAGCCCACACTACCCCTCAGTTGACAAGTCCTCATCAACAGTTCTCTCAGCCACTGTGATACTATCCTCGACTAACAAGGCCATATCTCCCCCTCTTTTACTGCCTTGCCTATTCTTAATGAAAGATCTAAACCCTGGAACCTGCAACATCCATTCCTCACCCTGCTCTATCCATGTCTGAAATGGCCACAACATCAAAGTCCCAGGTACCTGTCCATGCTGCAAGCTCACCTACCTTATTTCGGATACTTCTGGCATTGAAGCAGACACACCTCAAACTAGTTTGCTGACTGCCAGTACATTCCTGTGACCCTCAAATCCTGTCCCTGTCCTTCCTACTCTCACCCTTTTTGCACTGCAACTACACCTCAGGTTTCCATCCCCTTGCTGAGCAAGTTTAAACCCACCTGAATAGCACCACCAAATTTCCCACCCAGGATATTCATACACCTCTGGCTCAAGTGGAAGACTGTCCTGTTTATACAAGTCCCACCTTCCCCAGAATGAGCCCAATCATCCATGTACCTGTAACCCTGCCTCCTGCACCATCCTTGCAGCCATGTATTCAGCTGATATCTCTCCCTATTCCTTGCCTCGCTCTCATGTGGCACAGGTAACAAACCAGAGATAACAACTCTGTTTGTTCTAGCTTTCAGCTTCCATCCTAGCTCCCTGAAATCCTGGCGTACATCCCTATCTCTCTTTCTACCTATGTTGTTGGTACCTACATGGACAACGACTTGAGGCTGGTCACCCTCTCCCTTCAGGACCCCAAAGATACGATCCGAGGCATCACGGACCTTAGCACCTGGGAGGCAACACACCAACCGTGAGTTTCGTTCGTTTCCAACAAACCTTCTATCTGAGCCTCTAACTATCGACTAACCCAATGACTAACATTCTACTCCTTTCCCTCCTTCTCTTCTGTGTAACAGGGACAGGCTTTGTGCCAGAGACCTGGGTCCCACTGCATGCCCCTGGTAAGTTGTCCCCCTCAAGAGTATCCAAAATGGTATATATGTTTTTCAGGAGAACAACCACAGGGGATCCCTCCTGTTTTTTACTCCTTCAAGCAGTCACCCAACTTTCTTTGTGCCTAGGAGTAACTACTTCCCTTTAACTCATATCTATCACAGCATCTGCCTCCCGAATGATCCAAAGTTCATCTAGCTCCCGCTCTAATTCCTTCACATGGTCTTGGAGGAGCGAGAGTTGGGTGCACTTCCTGCAGATGTACTTGGGTGGGAGACTAATGGCATCCCTCACCTCAAACATCATGTAGGAGGAACATTGCCCTCCCTGCACTGCTATCCCTGCTATTCCCCTAATCACAAAGTAAAAAAAAAGAGACCTGATATGTCCCGGGTCTTTCAGGTTAGAGGAGGTGGTTGGGTGGGACACTTTACAAAGGAAGGGTCTAGGGTTGAGATAACACTGACTTATATAGCTGGATGGAAATTAAAATAAGAAGTCACTCCTTTCCCAGAAACCTCTATTCTCTGACTTCAAAATTTAAAAGCCCAAATCAGTGACTCATTGTTCCCGGCAGGCCCGTAGTCCAAGCTCCCGCCCTTCGAATTGCTGCTGCCACTGAAAAACATTCAAAATCTCTGCTGATTGTGTCTTAACTCACAGAAGATCCAATTTGATATCTCCCGTAATGGTCACTGACCCTTACCAGCTCCCAGATAAACACCACAGAGTCATAGATGTACAGCACGAAAGCAGACCCTTTGGTCCAACTCGTCCATGCCATCCAGGTATCTTAATCAATCCCCACTCAGCTGCAATCCATTTTGGTACTTTGACCAGTTTTTACTACTCCTACCAACAAAATCTTTCTAGAAGCGTGACTATGAAGTAGTATTAATGATAGCAGAAGTTGCTCAAGAAAGAAAAGTCACATTCTTATTTAAGCAACATGTCTCTCATAACTATGCAATTTTACATGAGAACAATATGGACTCCCATAAATGTAATTAGAAATGGCTGCTTCGTGGTTTGCATTTTTCACAGTTTGTTGCCAGAAACAGAAAATGATTATAAACAATGTGGACGAAGATGGAAATGGCACATTCCGCTTAGATTTATTAATGAAGATCTGATATGTCAGTGAGTCTGGTGTTGAGAAACCTTCTCACTCTGCTTGTCCTGTGATGTATCCTTATCAGGATGGAATTTCTGAGACAGCTGCTTTTATAGCCTCATTGTCCTGATTTTTTTTATTCACTTGTGGAAAGTGGGCATTGCTTGATGAACAACAATAGTTCGTCCTTCTGTCATTCCAATACAACAGTTTCATCCCTTTTAAAATTCCAAAACAAAAATACAACAATGCTGGAAAACTAATGCATTTATAGATGTCTTGTTTGAGGTTCTCTTCAATAAATGTTCTTACTTTTAAAGTTTGCATAATTGCATGAAAACGTAATAATCACTTCTAGGTGTCAAAGTTAAACCATCTAGAAATGAAAAGAAACAAATCATTTACTTACAAAAGTGCTGTTTTCCAGCAATACAGTTGTTTCATTTGTAACTACATTCAGTTTGATCACATGCCCATCTCTGGTCCGATATACCACTTCTGCATCTATCGAGAGAAGGGGAAGTAATTTAGATTTTTGTTTCTAACAACATATCTTAATTATAAATTGAAATAGGGCATCAGTTTTACATAGAAAGGAAAAAAAATGAATAAATACACAACAAATTATTAGCATTTGAAAGAGAAATAAAAGAACATTCAGGTCTTTCGATGGTCTGAGAAATTATTTTCACTCAGAACTTTAACCCTTTTCAGAACATCTAGTAACATCTGCAGGAAAAAGTTGAACACTGGCAGTGCATCCTGTTTTTAAAATCAATTTTAGATTGGGATGAATCAATCTTAAGTTTAAGTATTCTTAAAAAAAACACAAAGAAGATCTGTACACTAGTTCCTTTTGATCAATGCAATGTACAATTTACAAAATAAATTAATGCATCTTTACAATTTATCCTTTAATAACTAAACAAAAATCAGAATTATCTACTGTTGACTGCAATCCAAAAACAATTGGCAAGACATCTATTTCACACAAAAACCGAAAGTATTCAACAGTGACTTCATTCATGTTTATGTTCTTACATGATGTTTACTTTATTTTTTTCCAAATCATGACGACTTTATTTTGTTAGGTATTTATCCAGTTTCTTTTCAAAGGAGCTAATTACTATTAGATAGGAACCTGTCCCGAAAAGCTAATATTCCGTGGATGAGGTACAGATAATTAAGTTCCCTCTTGTCATATTTTCAGTAGATGTACATTGTTTCAGTATCAAAGTATAACATGAAAAACGGACATTGCTCTGATGCCATTCATTTTATCACTGTAGTTGTAAACAAATATTACTAAACAATGTTAACAATGTATGCACTAACACACATTGTTTCTTTGGCATGATTGTATATTTATGTCACCCTTTCTGACTGGGTCAATGTTCTTTTTGTAAAAAAAAAGTTGCCAATTATTTCTTACTTTCTTTATTCATTAATGGGATGTAGGTGTTGCTGTGAAGCTAGCATGACTTGCTTATCCTAACTGCCTTTGAACTCTGTGGCTTACTGGGCTAATTTGTTGACAGTTTCAGAGTCGACCATAATGCCTTCAGTTTGAAGTCACACGTAGGCCAATTCAGGTAAAAAAGGTAATTGTCCTTCTCAGAACAAACTCCATTAGTTTTTATGGGGAGAACGTGAGGACTGCAGATGCTGGAGATCAGAGTCGAGAGTGTTGTGCTGGAAAAACACAGGTCAAACAGCATCCTAGGAGCAGGAGAATCGACCTTTTGGGCATAAGCCTTACACTCACGACCTCAATATTAGCTTTTATGGTCACCAGAATGGAGAATAACTTTGTAGTCCTGGATTTATTATTATTATTTATTATTTAAATTTATATTCCTGCCATGGTGGAATTTAAGCCAATGTCCCTGGAAGAGTTCTGAAGAAGGGTCACTGGACCTGAAACATGAAGTCTGACTTTTCTCCATAGATGCTGCCAGACCTGTTGAGCTTTTCAAGCAACTTTTTTATTAATTTCAGATTTCCAGGAAGCTAATTTCTTTCTTTTCCCCCTGGAAGATTAGCTTGAGCCTCAAATTTATTCATCACACATGAGGCACCTGAAGACCAGAGGTTGGCTAACATGGTGCCACTGTTTAAGAAGGGTGGCAAGGCAAGCCAGGGAACTATAGACTGGGAAGCCTGATGTCGTTGGTGGGCAAGTTGTTGGAGGGAATCCTGAGGGACAGGATGTACGTGTACTTGGAAAGGCAAGGACTGATTAGGGGTAGTCAACATGGCATTGTACGTGGGAAATAATGTCTCACAAACTTGATTGAGTTTTTTGAGGAAGTAACAAAGAGGATTGATGAGGGCAGAGTGGTAGATGTGATCTATATTGACTTCAGTAAGGCAGTCGACAAGGTTCCCCATAGGAGATTGATTAGTAAGGTTAGATCTCATGGAATTTAGGCAGAACTAGCCATTTGGATACAGAACTGGCTCAAAGGTAGAAGACAGAGGGTGGTGGAGGAGGGTTGTTTTTCAGACTGGAGGCCTGTGACCAGTGGAGTGCCACAAGGATCGGTGCTAGGTCCTCTACTTTTTGTCATTTACATAAATGATTTGGATGCGAGCATAAGAGATCTAGTTAGTAAGTTTGCAGAAGGCACCAAAATTGGAGGTGTAGTGTACAGCGAAGAGGGTTACCTCAGATTACAATAGGATCTGGACCAGATGGGCCAATGGGCTGAGAAGTGGCAGATCGAGTTTAATTCAGGTAAATGCGAGGTGCTGCATTTTGGCAAAGCAAATCTTAGCAGGACGTATACACTTATTGGTAAGATCCTAGGGAGTTTTGTTAAACAAAGAGACCTTGGAGTGCAGGTTCATTGCTCCTTGAAAGTGGAGGCGCAGGTGGATAAGATAGAGAAGGTGGTGTTTGGTATGCTTTCTTTTATTGGTCAGAGTATTGAGTACAGGAGTTGGGAGGTCATGTTGCAGCTGTACAGGTCATTGGTTTGGCCAGTGTTGGAATATTGCATGCAATTCTGGTCTCCTTCCTATTGGAAAGATGTTGTGAAACTTGAAAGGGTTCAGAAAAGATTTACAAGGATGTTGCCAGGGTTGGAGGATTTGAGCCAAAGGGAGAGGCTGAACAGGCTGGGACCATTTTTCCTGGAGCGTCGGAGGCTGAGGGGTGACCTTATAGAGATTTACAAAATCATGAGGGGCATGGACAGGATAAATAGACAAAGTCTTTTCCATGGGGTTGGGAAGTCCAGAACTAGAGGGCATAGGTTTAGGGTGAGAGGGGAAAGATATAAAAAAAGACCGAAGGGGCAACCTTTTCACACAGAGGGTGGTATGTGTATGGAATGAGCTGCCAGAGGAAGTGGTGGAGGCTGGTACAATTGCAACATTTAAGAGGCATTTGGCATATGAATAGGAAGGGTTTGGAGGGATATGGGTCGGGTGCTGGCAGGAGGGACTAGATTGGTTTGGAATATCTGGTCGGCATGGACGGGTTGGACTGAAGGGTCTGTTTCCATACTGTACATCTCTATGACACTATGGCTCTATCTAGTGACATTACCACTGAATCACCATCTCCCTCTCAAAAATCATTCTCACATTTCAGAGTGTTAGTGCTCGTCATATAGAACATGCAAACAGGCACTAGGCAAAACAGTCCACTGCTGCTGTTCTGACAGTTTAAGTCTCCAGAGCAGTCTACAAACCAAATGAAGAACAAACATCTTAACTATACCCACTGAACTATGGAATCTGTCCCTCATTGCTCCAACATTTTCCAAACATCATTGTCACAAATAGTGAAATGCAATTTAAAGATCCTAAAGCTTCTTCAGGTTGGTGGCTAATGAAAAAAAGATCTACCAGAATACTGCCAACTATTGTTGTAAAAGGTAGGCACTGTTTGGATTCCTCGAAAATTCTGTGCTATCAAGAAGGACTCCAAAAACAGGAACACTCTGCATTTATGAAGAGGCCCAGTTTGGAAATCTGGGCCAGATATGCAAACCTCTGTCTTAATGTAAATGAAAGGAGCAGAGTGGCAATTCAAGAACACACATCTCTACATCCTCAGGAGTTTTGGGAAATTTAGCATGTCCACAAGGAATCTTACCAAATTTTGTTGATGCACCATAGCAAGCAACCTACCTGGATGTATCACAACATGGTATGGGAACTGCTGTTCTTGAGAGCACAGAGAGTAGGGAATACAGCCCAGTCCATCACACACACCAGCCTTCCATCTATTGACTCCATCTATGCTTCCCAAAGCAACCAACATAATCTAAGATTCCTGCCACCAGGTTATGCTCTCTTCCACCCACTTCCATTGAGCAGGAGTAGCTTTTAAAATGCATACAATCAGATTCAAGAACAACTTCTTCCCTACGTTTTTTAGATTTTTGAAAGGACCTCTCAAATGTAAATCCTGATCTCTCACTCTGCACCTTCTTTGCAGCTGTCATACTGCATTCTGAATTCTGTTCTGCTAACCTGATGCACATTTTAAAGGTATTGCCTACCCATACAGCACACGAAACAACACTTTTCACTATATTTCAATACATGTTACAGCACTAAATCAATCAATGGTTATTTTGCCACTCTTCAGAATGTTTGCCTCATTGATGAGCCATTTAAGATAATCAGTTCTACTGAAAGCCAGGAAAGAAAATATTAATCACTTCATCAGCATTTAACAAAATGTTTCATTTTCACTGAAGGACAATAAAAATCTTGCAACCACAAGCTAATATTCGTTTGCAAGCACATTTGGTTCCAACTTTCCTGTGAAAAACCTGCATAAGAATGAAAGTGTATATGATGCATAAAAAGTTAGTAAATAATTAGGAAAGAAAAAGTGTCATTGGCCTTAACTATAAAAGGGATCGAATATAAAAGCACAGTCTTGCTCCAGAGCCATGGTGGGACCACACATACAGTACTGCAAAGGAAAGAAGATATGAGCTTGCATTGGAAGTAATTCAGCAGAGGTATACCAGGCTGATACCTGGGATGAAACAATTGTTTTGTGAGGAAAGGTTGAGCACATTGAGTTTTGTTCATTGGAGTTTAGAAAAAGGAGAGGTGATCTTCTTGAAACATGAAAGACTCTGAAGGGGTTTGACAGAGTGAATTTTTGAGGAATTCTGGGGGCAAGCCAAATGGAAAGACCACAATGACATCAACC
Organism: Hemiscyllium ocellatum; assembly: GCF_020745735.1. NCBI lineage: Eukaryota > Metazoa > Chordata > Chondrichthyes > Orectolobiformes > Hemiscylliidae > Hemiscyllium > Hemiscyllium ocellatum. The sequence goes on along the minus strand of NC_083407.1, from coordinate 43,409,361 downwards.
ATTATTTTGCAAATGATGGAGCAGGTGTGAGGGATACAATAGCCTAATTCTGCTCCTATTTCTTATTCTATTTAGATGGAAATTTAGCTTTAAATTTAAATTCTTACTATTGTAATTTAGGAAGCCTTGTAAATTTTAAATCAGCATTTTATTCCTCACTGTAATAATGGAAATGATTGGAAGGGTGACATGGTGGCTCAGCGGTTAGCACTGCAGTCTCACAGTGCCAGGGACCTGAGTTTGATTCCAGTCTCGGGTGATTGTCTGTGTGGAGTTTGCACATTCTCCCCGTGTCTCCGTGTGTTTCCTCCAGGTGTTCCAGTTTTCTCCTACATTCCAAAAGATGTGCAGGTCAGGTAGATTGGCCATGCTAAATTGCCCATTGTGTAAGGTGAATTAGTCAGAGGGAAATGGGGCTGGGTGGGTTACTCAGAGGGTTGGTGTGGACTTGTTGTGCCTGCTTCCACACTGTAGAGAGTCTAATTTTATATGCATTGATTTACAAGATTGAGTTTGTAGATAGGTACAAATTCAAACAAGAATATTTATAATTGTGTTTACATAATACATGGAAGTGATCTGGACATTGAGTAACTAAATCACACATAAGAATTTCAAAATTCACTACATCACACTTTTTACACATCAATCTGCAGTGAAGGCTATAAAATGCTGGAAACAAGGATAGGCTCCTTTGATACAACAATTTGAAGAAAGAGGGATTAAAATGTTTCATTCTATGTTTTCATGCAATGTTATTTCTCTTCTGTACATTTCAATGTGGTATAATGACTACACATCTTGTTTAATGAAGGAAATTATTGTCTAATAAGTGGTGTAGATATTTCTATTTTCATCTGATAGTTTTCCAATTTAAATGCTCAAATACTTAATAGCGTAAAGCAATCATCCTGTGTTCACACTAATGAAGTTTTCATCTCTTTTGAGCTAGTTGTCTTTTCACAGAATCCATTATGAAAACTGACAGTAAAATTCCTGATTTCTTTCTCTCCATTATGTTTAACATTATTTCAAAAGATTATTCCTAGATAGTTGAACATAGTGGAAACAAAGTTAGCTTTTTTTTCTCCCCTTCTTTACTCGCTTGCTGGATACTTATCAATCTTTGAGAATGCTTGCTCAGGGAAAAATAGCAAAATTATTGCTGAAGAATAGATGGACCGGTCAACTTGGCCTGATTAGATTTACTTCTTAGAATTCAAAAGGTCTTTAACTGTAAATATTTACTTAATTTTTTTAGCCTTTTGTTCTGAAGTGGCTGGTTTAGATTGATGCTAACATGTTGCCTAAGGCAAATATATCTACAAAGAATTTAGGAGACCCAAAGCAATCACCACAGGTTAGTAGAGCCTTCGCCACCCAAGATTCTCTTGCATTGTAAGTTTTGGAGTTCAGCTACAGTGAGTAAAAGATAGTTACTTTATCAAAATATGGTACCTGTGGCATCTTGCTGGTCACATCCTTCCTTTCACTACAGGTAGAAATACTCGTTACTGCTTGGACCTCCAAAGACTCCCAGTGCCAGCATTGTCGTTAAAGTCTAACTCTGCACCCAATCAAGTGCTGCCAACCAGGGGATGCCCCTACTTCTGTGCATGTAATGGAGGGTAAGCAGAAACAGTTGCCAGGGCTCATTGGTAGCATGGCTGACATTCCGTTGCACATTTGTGCATATATTATTGCTCTTTAAGAGCAAAACTACACAGTTTACTAGTCCTCGCCTTATCTAATCTTTTTGCAACGTCTCATGTCACTCAACATCCTCGTATAGCTCAATGTGGGGCCATAACAGGAAAACCTTCAAACGTCACAAGACGCGGTTTGTTTTTGCTGTTACTGAATAAAAGTCAACCAATAAATGCACTTGACAATGGCAACAGGCAGCTTGCATTTCAACAACAGAAAATTTACAGTAGATGAGTAATCACCGCACCCAACTCTCACCTCCTGCAAATGGTGTCCATTGCATCCTGTCTGACTTGTTGTGCTTGATACTGCACTGCTCAATCATGGTAAAGGTAACGTTCCTCTTTTTCAAAGTCCTCATCTTCCATCTTGGAAGACTCTCTGAGCTCTTCAACATTCATCACATCGCCTTGTTACCTGCTCCAGTTGTGCAGAGCACAATGTGCAAGTAGCACTCAGTACACACAGCCTATACTGCAAGTTTCCTTGCAGGCTGACCCAAGCAGCAGAACCTCACCTTCAGCAGGCCTATCATCTGCTATATGCTGGCTCTGGTCAAAGGATGGGCTGTATTGTATTTGCAGTCTGCCTTGGTCAGTAGGTTACATGACTGAATCATCAAAAGTGTTTGCTGAGAGTAGCCATTTTCTCCCAGTAACCATCTTTGGAAGGCATCTGGCCCTTGAATTACAGCAGAATTATAAAAGTTTGCAGGGCATAGACTTCATGGCAGCTCCAGGAAACTTGGGTCTTATTTCTCGGTTGCGGTACAGATGGTCACAGACTTGTACATTGATGGAATGGAACCCCTCCCTACTGATGAATACAGTTGTATGATGATAATCTGTTCTCAATGTGACATGTGTACAATCTATAGTGCACTGCACTGGGGAAATGTAATGAGTTTGGCAAAGCTTACTGCCCAGGCTGCATCATTGATCTTGTCCTGTGAAAATGGGATAAAGTGGTGTCACTATCTGCATTGGGCAAGGATGTTGATGGTCCCTGGTGGTGGCTTCTTGGAAGCAGCCAGTTGTATAAAGGTCATGTGCAGCTACCCCCTTGACAGCCACTGGGCTAGGAAGGCCATCTTCTCTGTCATGTCTCAGGTCCCAATGCAGAAGTTGGCATAGTTCTGAGATGGCCTCAGACTGCAGTAACGCTGCACCATGTTCATCTGGAGTAAATGGCATTGAGAATGAAAATCTCTGGCCTTGCTGTGCCCCCAGTACAGCCTGAGGAGACCTTCACTCTGACCGCTTTACATGGAGATTGGTCAGCTGGAGGTTGCTGCTACTCCTGGGATTGCTGATACATCTGTTGGTCCTTAATTTCTTTGTACTTTAATTGAAAATTAGCCACAGTGATAATAACCACTGCTGTGCCTGGATCAATTGGCCACAGTTCTAATGAATCAGTCTGGCAAACATTATAAACAGACTCAAATCTTCGGAATGTCAGCAGTCAGGATTTGTATCTTCTGAACAAAGTCACCTTGGAGCGCAGGTTCATTGAAAATGGAGTCAAAGGTAGCTAGGATAGTGAAGGTGGTGTTTGGTATGCTTGTTTTTATTGGTCAGTGCATTGAGTATAGGAGTTGGGAGATCATGCTAGAAATGTACAGGACATTGGTTAGGCCACTTTTGAATACTGTGTGCAATCCTAGTCTCCCTCCTATAGGAAGGTTGCTGACAGATGCAATAGGGTTCATTAAAAAATAACAAGGATGTTGCCAGGGTTGGAGGGTTTGAGCTATAGGGAGAGGCTGAATAGACTGGGACTATTTTTCCTGGAGCATTGGAATTAGAGGGATGACCTTCTAGAGATTTATAAAATTGTGAGGGGCATGGATAAGGTCAATAGACAAGGTCTTTTCGCTGGGGTGAAGGAGTCCAAAACTGGAGGGCATGGGTTTAAAGTGAGAGGGGAAAGATTTAAGAGATCTAAGGGGCAACTTCATGCAGAGGGTGGTAAGCATATGAAATGAGCTACCAGAAGAAGTGGAGGAGAACATTTAAAAGGTATCTGGATGGGTATATGAATAGAAACAGTTGAGAGAGATATGGGCCAAACGCTGGCAAATAGGACTAGATTTATCTAGGATATCTGGTAGGCATGGATGAATTAGACCTGCACTGTACATCTCTGCGACTCTATGACCAATGACAGTTTAGCATAGCCCTCCATCAAGTATGCCATGAACAACTCTGAGAGGAGGACCAGGAATGTCTCTACATGACCCTTGATGAAGGGACTTTATAGTGGATAATGCAGCTGAAACCATATTACATGAATACTGAAAGCAATTGTAGGTGCTGTATGATTCTAGGAGAAAGTGAGGACTGCAGATGCTGGAAATCACAGCTGAAAATGTGTTGCTGGAGAAGCGCAGCAGATCAGGCAGCATCCGAGGAGCAGGAGAATCGGCGTTTCGGGCATGAGCCCTTCTTCAGGAATGATTACCAATACCTTGTCCTCCCAATCTCTTCATCACTCATGGAAGAGTTCATTGGTGAATGCATACAGTTCAGGGTTAGAGCAAATCATTTCCATGCCTTTGTGCAGTCGATGATAACTTGGCTTATCTTCGTGATTTGTGTCTCTCAGATGCCACTCTTTTTGGGTTTCCTGTGATTACTTCTCCTTCACAGAAATGGGTTTGTTTAATCTGCAATGACTAATGGCACGGTCAACATTGCACGTGTCCATGATTTGTATCATCCACCGTGGGAACGGAGTACATTTCGCATGCTACGATTACAGATGAATTTAAACTGTACTATGCAAGATTATTGCAATTGCTCTTTAAAGGACCTCACATTGTTCACTCAGAAACAGAAGAAGAAAACATTTACTCTATCCACTCTGAATGTAACAACAGCCATTTTCCATTTCCAGTAGACGTTTTTGAGTCATGATAATGGAAAGCAATCAGGTTGTTCTTGACACAGTGAGACACAAGCTCAACTTGGTAATTAAGGTCCCTTCACAAAACTTCAATTATCTTTTCTTCTTGGCATTCCTTGGCAAGCCCATCAGTACTGAGGCTTCCACACATTCCCAAACACCTTTTTGAACTATGACTTCATCTTTCAAAATTATCGTTGAGCCCAATAGTCCTGTAGCATATTCATGCAAAGCATCATGCCAAACTCCAGTTCTGAAAACTGCAGGGCGATTGTGATAGTCGATGACTCACCTCTCGACCGGTTAGCTCTGCTCTCCAATGCACAATTATCTATCTCCACTCTGACATATTGCATTTTCACCCTTCACAATGATTGATCTCTGCATCTCGGCAAGCCACCACTCGTCCAGAACTGATTTAACCCAATTTCCCTATCAGAGTAGTGATCCTTGATAAACTCCTGGACTTTCACTGAACTGACCCTCAGGACTGACATTGGCCTACCCCTGACTGTTGCGTGAAAAGCACTGACTGAAATGTAACTAGACCTCTGCTTGATCTGTGTGTAGTTGCCAAGTGAACTGGTGTGACACCCAGATTAGTTTCACTAACCTGCAAGAAGATGCACATGGCCCATTTCTGGATTGACATTATATGTATTCCCTGAGCATCCCAAGTAGTCAACAGACAATATCCAAACACCTGGATTGATAGCAGATGACATCCTTGACTTACTGTGCTGGGATCTCCCTTGGTTTGACTGAGGACTACTATGTGATTTTGATACATGGCCATCTGTTTGAGGCACAAACATTATGAGATTGATGTCTCAGGACATCCCTTCAATGATGGTTGCTGACAATCATTGTGACTGTACTAAAAAGCACAGTAACAGAGAATTAATATGTGCCATTAAACTCTGATTTAATTGGCAAATCACAAAAAGGCATGGCTAAGCTGTAAGTATTGAAGTGCAAGGTGAGTATGTTAAGGAAGCTTGCGAGGTTCACTCAGTTGAAAACATGAGTTGGCTGTCTGTCCCTACATGCAAAGTGTCTTGGCAGCAGGGTTCCAGTGAAATGTGCCAGTGAATAATAAAGTGCAGGAATGAAGTTCAGTACTGTGTTGTAAGTGGATTGAATATGTGCCACGTGAGTGTGGAAAGGCTGATACATAACTAATGCCAATATCCATAGATAAAGGTAGAGGTAGTGGTTGCAGGTACTTTTTTGCCCATGGATTGTGTCTCAAGATTTTGGGGACTGCAGTCCAAGCTGAAGGACTGAAGATTCAAGCAGTGAGCAGGAATTGAGCTCATATTCATGCAGGAATTGTTGTTGTTGTTTAGTTTCTAACCAGTGCACTTTGAGAATGGGAAACTGCATAGCAATGATGCAAGATTAACTTATAATGATAGGTTAATGCATGCAAATGATTGCAAATGGACTTGTCAAGGCTCATGAGAATTTCTTATCTCACTAAACAACTTTCAGGTGGAAAATGGGACTTTTTTCTCTTGATATTGAGAATCTCCTGACAATAGATTTTACTATATTTTGCCTTTTTTTTGGAAAGGCCTATGTTGTTCAGCTGTTGGGCAATTTCCACCTGTAAGGTCTTCATGTAGCTCAATGCCATACTTTGTTTCATAATGTTCTTGTGAAGTACCTTGGAAATTTTTGTATGTTAATGTCTATATAAGTTATTATTGTAGATGAATACTGTCTTTGTAGCATTACTTTGCAAGACATTGATATTTTCCACATTGAGCTAAACGTATGAGATATGACAGGAAGAAATAGTATATAATTTGCAATATAGCACATATCATTGCGAATCTTTAAAATAACAGAATAATCCCTCACTATTATATATTGATATGATATCATTAAGAAATGGAATTCTTCATACTTTTTAAACAGGAAGACTACCTACAGTTTCTATCCATTGCACCGTAGCAAGGATTTTTAATATGGTTGTCAAAGGCAAGGCTAACTTGGCAAGTGTTAACTGAGAAAGTGCTTTTTTTAAAAATGGAAAATTAAAGTATTTGAATGTAAACAGAACGGGGTAATGTTTTAATTTGTGAAATAAAAATGGCAGTCATTATGTTTCTATAACTGGTAACTGTTTGGCTGTACTAATTTTATGCATGGTTAGAAATTTTAAAATGTTCATGAATTTATGCTGAGATGTCTCTTCTTTTCATTTGTTCAGAGAATGCAGACTTTGTTGGGTATCCAGGGTTTATTGCCTGTTGCTACTTGCTCCTGAGAAGGTGAAGAAATGTCTTCTTGAACTGCTGTGAATCATAGAATCCCTGTAGTCTGGAAGCAGGCCATGGGTCCCACTGAAACCACACCAATCTACTAAACAGCATCACACCCAGATCTACCCCTCTACCCTGTACCTGTAACCCTGCATTTCCTATGGCTAATCCATCTAGCCTGCGCAGTCCTGGACACTATGGGCAATTGAGCATGGCCAATCCAGCTAACCTGCACATCTTTGGTCTGTGGAAGGAAATCAGAGCACCTGGCTGAAACCCCTACAGACATAGGGACAATCTGCAAACTCTACACAGACAGTCGCCTGAGGATGGTATTGAATCCAGATCCCTGGCGCTGTGAGGCAGCAGTGCTAACTACTGAGCCACCATGTCATCTCCCTTATTCCCCTGCCTTCCATCGTCCGCAGGGATCATTCTCCACACATCCCCATACACTCTGGCGCACTCCTCATCCATTCACAACATCTCCCCACACCTCCATTGCACCCTCCCACACAATCACAAAAAAACGTAATACCTACTCATTTACTTTCTCTCTCCTTAACAACCAAGGCCCAGACATACTTTTCAGGTGAAATATTGATTTATCTGTACTGCATTCAATCTCATCTAATATATTCACCATTCACAATGTGCCCATATCTCCACTGGGGAGACAAAACACAGACTGGGTGACTGCTTTACAGAACACTTGTATTCTCATTGCAAAAATGACCCTGAGTCTGCCATTTCAACAAACCATCCTTATCCTTTATGTTGCGGGACTACTGTGAGCCTCAGCACAAGTTTGAAGAACATCTCATTTTTTGCTAGAGACCCTGCAGATTCTAGAATTCAACATTGAGTTCATAATTTTAGAGCTTGATTCCATCCTTCCATTTCTTTTATTCACCCCACACCCTGTCCTGTAATGACATGGGTTGGTTTTAGCAAAATCACCCATCACCAAGTGCTCCTAGACCCATTGTCACATTATGTGGGTTGCATTCAGTGCAACTAACCTATTTTCTTATTCTTTGCTCTGGTTATCATTTATTCAGTTTTTCTTCCATTCTGGCCTGCTATCCTTTATCTCCTTGTTTAACTGACATTTGAATATCTCTGGGCTCCAACTACACCTTTCTCTTCATCACAACTTCCTGCCACCCCACCTTCCCCAAACCTTGCTTTCTTTCCACAGATGATGTCAGACCTGTTGACCTGAACTTCATATCATAAATTAAAGCAAAGAAGGAGGAACGAAAACAGATACTGCTGGAGAAACTCAGCAGACCTAAATTTTATTATGGGTACTGAAAAAGAATTTATTTAGAACTAATCATGGGCTGTGGGCATCACTGATCAGACCAGAATTTATCGCCCATCCTTAATTGCCCAGAGGGCAGTTAAGAGTCAACTACATTGCTGTGGGTCTGGAGTCACACGTAGGAGATGCTGGAGATCAGAGCCGAGGATGTGGTACTGGAAAAGTACAGTCAGGCAGCATCCAGGGAGCAGGAGAATCAACATTTCAGGCATAAGCCATTCATCAGGAAGGCACATGTAGCTCAGACCAGGTAAGGATCCCTAAAGGACATGACTGAACCAGATGCTTTTTTTCTTCTGACAATTGACGACAGTTTTGTGGTCATTATTAGATTGTTAATTCCCAATTCTTCATTGAAATCATGGTGGGATTCGAACCTGGGTCCCCAGCAAACTAGCTGTGTCTCTGGCTTAACAGTCCGTCACATCTCTTTCTTTATATGCTATATCTCTTCATAACTAAATCTTCTAGAAAACTCAGTGGCACAGATCTAACTTTATGGAGATCCTTAAGTGGCATTTCAAACTAGCTGATACAAACAAAATATGTTTATACAAAAACACAAATAGTGAACTACTCTGATCCTACTGTTCCTGATGCAATAGTCAGTCGTACACTCCCATGTTTCATTTCTAGCTTTTGTTTATTGAATTCAACCCAAGCAGAAATGGTGTAATTTTTCCAATGTCTTGAACCTAAAGAAATAGAAAGTGAGTCACCTAATCATCACATTATTGTCTGAGAAACCCTGCTGTAAATGTGGTCAGAAATCTGGTTGTGAAAACATTATTGTTGAAAAACTCATTGAAGCTCACTGTCCATTCACAGACACATGACAAAGCAAAGAAAGTCTAACCAATGAACTTCCACCCTGTTTCCTTCAGGAACAAAGGAATAAAAAGAAGAAATTCATTCAAGAAAGTTACATTTGCACCATGTTTACAAAAGGAAAAAAAATAATCACCTTAATGATAATTTTGTATCATTTGAAGTATTAAAAAAAACCATCATTGTCTATGTAGTATCAATGTATTACTGCTATGCCATATTATTGTTATAGGCTTGACAATTTCTCCAAGCAATTATGTTAAACTGCAATTCATTCACAGACAAACAGAGGATGGAAAACAGAGTACACTGGTTTTGAATAAGGTAATATTTAGTTCTTCAGTACCTGCAAATAGGTACATAATCCATGAGTGGGTCCAGACTCATAATATTTTGCATTTAAAAAGCACTTGAACTGCATGCCAATGATCAGCAGAAAGCATTTCAATACAAAATTGCTCAATTATCTTCTTTAAATAGAGTTTGATAATGTACAGGGTGGCACGGGAAACCTTATATTTTGTAACAAGCATTCAATCCTCAATAGCGAATGAGTCATCGCAACCAAAAAGTTCAATGAAAATTATATATAAGCGATTGTAGCGGATTCTCATAAAATATTATTTGTAGAAGATATTCTCCTCAAGAGGATGTTAGATTAATAAATTACATCCCTGCCTTCCACCAGAGCAAGCAAGTGCATCCATTTCAAAAATACATTTATTACACATAGTGGAGCAGAACAGGGACTAGTATTGTTAAATGCAGTGATTGTAATGGGGTTAGCCAGGTGGACATCATTGAATACGAGTTCTCAATTGGGGCAGTTAACCGGGCCCAATCAGGAAGCCCTGGCTGACAGATCTCAACAGGACTGTCAGAATTTCTGCTCACTTTGAGAAAGCCGGACCAGCAACGAATACTATGCACATGTATATAAAGGGTGATTTGCTGATGGGATACTAGCCTCTGTGGAGTTAGTTCAGTCGTCGCAAGAGAAACAGATATGTTCCTAAAGAAATTTGCTCACAACAGTTGTCTTTGAGTTGGGGGGAAGCATTTCTGGCATCATGCTGTTATTTGGGAAGCTTGACCTATTCAATCCTGCCATCAAAGACAGGGCCAATTACGTGGAAAGGAGACTATATTTTCTGGGCAAATGACATTGGGGCAGACAAAAGCAAACAGTAATTCTCCTTACAGCTGTGGACCCGCAGCTTTTTCAGCTATTGGGAGCCTAATAGAAACAGAGATGTGCAGCATGGAAACGGATCCTTCAGACCAATTCATCCATGTCGCTCAGATATCCTAACCTCATCTACTTCCATTTGCCAGCACTTGGCCCATATCCCTCTAAACCCTTCCTATACACATACCCATCCAGATGCCTTTTAAATGTTGGAATTGTTTTTCCTGAGGTACCAGATACTAAAACCTTTCAAAAGTGGATGGATTTAGTTAAGAAATATTATAACACCAAGTATCCTCTAATCCGGAGATGCTATCAGTTTTGGTCAGCGGTTCAAGAACCAGGGGAATCCGTGTTGAGATTTTTAATGAGTTTAAGATGACTGGCAGATGCATGTTAATTTGGTTTAATCCTTAATGAAATTCTGAAAGACCATATGGTATGCTGGATTAATGATGTAATCATGCAGAAGTGCCTACTAGTTGAATCCAAACTGGATTTCAAACAGGCACTACAAATGTCTGTGTCATTAGAAAATGCAGCAAATGGAGAATGAGAGTTACAGGCTGTACTGAAGAAAGTGGACACCCTCACCAGTCTGACTGAGCATGTGCAAAGACAATTGCATAGCCTCGCTCAGGACATATCCTGAACATAGGGATTCTATGTCAGCACAGACCAAAAATCCCAAAATAAAGCCAAGCCTTAGCCAAACAGTTAACATTTTCTTCAAGTTCCAGGCCAGCAAGACATTGTAGTTGCTGCTGCTATGCAGGCTTTAGACAGTGAAGGAGGCTTAAATTGAGTATGAGAACTCATAGACCAGTATTCAGGAGAGTGCACACCCTGGAAAGCCTACCTGGCTTGGAACATTTAAATTGCTTAGCAACATTAAAATCAGAACCAATCAAAATAAATGCCTGATTAAATGGTTACCCGGTTCTAATGGAGGTTGATAATGGAGTGGCTGTATCAGTGATAGCAGGACCAGTCTTTAACAAAATTAACTCTGGACTCTGATGCTTAAAATTGCATAAGACTTCAATTAAACTGAAAATCTAGACTGTGAATTTTTACAGATTCTGGCCTCTTATGAGCAGTGACTGGTTCAGTTACCAGTCAGTGTAGTAAAAAGGCACAGGCCAAAACCAGATGGGGTCAAATTGGTTGAGAAATATTCACCTTGATTGACTCAATAATTTGATTAGAAAATGGCTGTCCCTGGGTGAAGTCGTAATTGAGTACCAGGAACTTTCTCAGGAAGGTCTGGGGACTATTAAAAGAGCCTTGGTCACCTTGCACGTTGACGAGGAAGCAAATCACAAAACTGCACGACTCAGTCAGTGCCATTTTCCTTTCATGCAAAAGTAGAGACAGAAATCAGGAGGCTGTAAAGCAAAGGAATCATCAAACCAGTCCAGTTTGCAGAATCAGCAGCACCTGTTGTACTGGTTGTGAAGTCTGACAGGTTAGTTTGCCTTTGTGGGAATTTTAAACAAACAGCAAACTGCTTATAACAGCTGCATAAATACCCAATCCTTTGCAAACCTGGTGGGGGGGGGGGAAATGGGGGGAGGGGTAGGGGAGGGGGTGGTGGGCTGCCATTCATGAAGTTGGACATGAGCCCTGCGGACCTGCAATTGTAGTTCGATGAGGATTTCCAGAAGTATGCTACAATTAATACTCATAACAGTTTGCACCAATATCCTCATTTGGGATATCATCAGCCTATTCCATTTTTCAGCAGACGATGGAGAACATTTTACAAGGTCTACTCCACGTCACTATTTATCTGGATGATGTGGTAATAGCAGGGAGGATCAATAAAGAGCTCTTAGAGAATTTGGACATAGCCCTCAGATTTTTGTTCAAGGCAGGGGTATGGCTAGGATGGGAAATGTATGTGTTCCAGGCATTACAAATGATCACATTGAGCTACAGAGTTTTCAAGGCCAGGTTAAATTGGTTGGAAGTTATAGCAAGGCAATCAAAGATGTCCCAGCTCCCATATTGGTAGTGAAGCTTATGTCTTCCTTTTGATTATTACAGAATGTTCATGCGCAATGTAGCCTCCATCCGAGCACCCTTATATCTGCTATTGAAAAAGGGTCAGCCTTGGAAATGGCCTTGTAGACCAGACATAGCCTTTATAGAAGTGAAGCAGCTATCATTGTCTAAAGGTGTTGACACACTATGATCCCAAGTGAGCTCCGGCACTGTCATGCAACACTTCCCCGAATGATATTGGGATAGTTGAACACATGGCCGAATGGAGAGAAACGCCCAATAGCTTATGTTTCTCAGACTGATGCAGAGTGCAAATGTGCACAGATAAAGAAGGAAGATTCAGCAGTCATCTTTAGTGTGAGAAAATTCCACCAGTACCTGTATGGGTATAAATCTATAATAGTAACAGACCACAATCCCTGCTAGGACTACTCAAAGAAGACAAGGTTGCACTGTCCACAAGTTCAGGTCGATTTCAACAGTTGGCTCTCATTCTAAGTGCATACAATTACAAGTTGGAATACTGTCCAGGAGGCCAAGTAACAAATGCAGATGTCTTGAGCTGCCTCTGACTGGAAGATACACCACTGGAAGAGTCCATTCTGGTTTTAAACTTTCTGGACACACTTCCAGTCACTGCTGACAACATTAGACTGTGCATCCACAAAAGGAGCCACTCCTGACAAAACTAAAACAGCTGGTGGTGACTGGGGAAACAAAATGGCCATCACAATCAGAATTGAAACTTTTCTGGATCTGGTGAAACCAGATGACAGTAGTGGTTGGCATTTTAATATGGGGAGCTAGTGTGTTTGTCCTGAGCAAAGGTTGCTGCCAGATACAAGCTGACCTAACCAGGGTTACCCAGGGTTCTCAAAATGAAGGTGTTGGTGATTGGCTACATCTGGTGGCCAGGATTGGATGCAGACATAGCTGTGTTGATGGGGGGCAGTGCCCACAGTGCCAACAAGGACACAAATTACTGCCAATTCTGCCACATTATGGGAACACACCTGTAAGCCCTGGACTTGGTTACACATCGACTATGCCAGCTCTTTCATGGGCTCAATGTTCTTAGTCATTGTGGATGCCCACTCAAAGTGGTCGGACGTGTATAGACTTTGTTTGTCAAACAAGGAGATGATGATTAATAGAAAAACTGCGAGCACCTATAGCAATACATGGGCTCCTGGAATTATTGATCACAGACAATGGGCTATCGCAGGAAATTTGAGTATTTCCTAAAGTCCAGTAGTCTTCGGCATGTAACGACAGCTCCATACCATCCATCACACAATGGTCTGGTGAAAAGGGCAGTACAGACTTTGAAGACAGGCTTCAAGAAACAGCTTCCGGCTTCACTCGATACCAAACTGTTCCAATTTCTATTTGATTACTGGACGACCCTCATGCAACTGCAGGGATAGCTCCAGAAGAGTTGCCAAATGGGAGAAGACTCCATACCAAGTTAATCTGATCTTCCCAGACCTCACAGTTCTGGGGGTAGGGGGAGAAGCAATGTAGAGGGTGAACAGCAGGGAAACGTCGATGCCAAACACAAGACTTTTCTAAGAGATAGATTACTTCAGGAGACAAAGTTTTGTGCCAATACCATGGACCTGGCCCTGCATGGGGAAGAAGCATGGTCAATGTGAGGTCATATCCTGTGACATACACATTTTGGGGAGGTGAGGTGGTCCTGAACAAGCACATGGATGACATGAAAGCTGTAAACTTGCAAATAGGGCAGGAGCAAAAAATACCCATCCCCTCAGGATAGTCAGAAAAGCTGTCAGAACCCATGGGTTCTCCCCGCTCTGTCAAAGAAACCTCAGTATGAGATGGACATGGTGGATGTCAGAGTTTAGACACCTTTACCATCTGAAGAAAAGGATGACTTTCTTCTGAGATGCTCTGGGCGCAAGAGGCAAACTATCATCCAGTACACACTGCCCATATCCAATATTGCCTGGGAGGAACCGGACCCCGTGCAAGAAAGCCCCAAACAAAGCTATACATAAAAGAACAGGCCTACGTCCCCAGACTTAGAGTGGAAAGGATAAAATGATCGTAACAAAATGGATCAGGGAAAATAAGTTCCCTGATTAAGGCTGTTAATCTGGTCCAATCAGGGTGCCCAGGCTGACAGACAAATAGTAGTATCAGAGGTTCACTCTGAGAGCTGGTTATAAGGAAGTTGGACTGGTGTCAAATATTATACACATGTAAATGAAGGTTGACTTGGTGATGGTATTTCATAAGGAATCTATCTAGAAAATTTCTGCTGATAATAACATGAATCATTTGTGTTATTTTCATATGTTTATAAGTCACACTTTGATATTACATTCATCAATACTAATTTTGGTTGTGATTTGTGTGAATGATCAGATATCACAATATCTAGAATAAACAAAAAGTACTGTAACCTGCATAACCCATATGAAATATCATCATAAACAATCAAGCAAGTGACATTTATTGTTGTATATTTCTGACAGTCAGAATTGTCAGTGTATATTTAAGAGAAATGATATCACCATTGTATCATAGCAGGTGAGTGTGTAAAGGTCTCACATACCATTTTACCCCAGGGAAAACGTGAAGCATGAAACTTCACTGGAAGCTATTCTCTATTGTACCCTAATATCTTATCTTTAGCTAAGACACTTAAGAACAATGTTTGTATCTAATAGTTAGCTGTAATCAACATTCATTGGATTCTTCAATACAATGTCACCCATGCCCAGTTTCTTACAATTCAAAACATAACTTAAGCATAGCTCCATCAGGTGAGATATACTGCTAGTGGCTAAATCTTAAAAGTTAAGTCCGACACTACCATTGTTAGGTGTTAATACGATAAACTGTATTATACAGTAATCCTTTGTACACATTTTTAACAGGTCGACCTAAGATCAAGGCAATGTAAATCATAATAATAAAGATGGGATATTTTGGGTCAACTTTCATCCTTACTCCCAAGGTAATTCTCGATTGATTCGATCCGACTCTAATAACAGAGGAATATAAATGGAGTATCGTTAAATGGAGGGAAAAGAATAATAAGCCTCCTGAAGAGAACTACAAGACACTTCAATGTAGTAGCAGCCTTTGTTAAGTCTGAAGGATAAGATGTTCATTAGGGACAGGACAGAGATATAGGTTTGCATCTGGTACAAATGCTGAGTGTTCTTTTGTAACTAATGACAGGGGAAGGGGCTGAAGGTTTGCTGGGTTTCGTCAAACCTGCTGGGCTTTTGGCATCTGATATGCCTTCAGGTTGAAAATTGGACAGCTAATAAAACTGCTACATATGAAAAATTGTTAATCCTTATCTCTGGCCAACCAGAAAAATCAGGACAATAAAGCGAATAGGAAACTGATGGAATTCATCTTGCCCTATTCATGATGCAAACTTGGAGCGGATATAAAAAAAAAGTGCCCATCCAAAAAAAGGGCAAAAGAAGCCTGATTTCAAAGATAGTTGAGTGTGCACTGTACTGAAGCTTTTTGAGGAAGTAATAGGCATGGTTGATGAGAGAAAGGTCATGGAAATACACCTCCTGAAAATGTAAATTTGTACACCTCTATGAAAGAACAATACATTAGAGGTTAGAAGAGAAAGAAGAAAGAATTAGGAATAGGGGAGCAACCCGGATTAAAATTGTTTGAAAGGGAAAAAGCAAGGAGAAGGTAAAATTTTATTGAGCAAATAAAAACCAGAAAAACTGTAGATGCTGTAAATCAGACACAAAAACAGAAATTGCTGGAATAGCTCAGTAAATCTGGCAGCATCTGTGAAGAGAAATCAGAGTTAACGTTTCGGATTGAGTGACCCTTCATCAGTGTTTTGTTGGGAATGGATACGGTATCAAATGGGATTCAACTCTGTTGTCATGCCATTCACTGTGTGCTTCTAATGATTTGGAGTTTGGGTATCAATTAATATTTGATGCATAATAACAAAATATAAGACATCAATCTCAATATAAATAGACAGTGGATTCCGGGCAGATCGGGTATGGGACTTGAAAGGGTTTTCAGCATGCCTCTTGGAACAATTTAACACCTCATATTCACTTAAAAATCAAGGACACGCTGCCCTTTCAGATGCTTCCTGAAATGCCGAACCATCCTTTATCTCACACACAACTTTCAGCCTAATTCTGGTTGGTACTTCGAACAAGGCATAATTTTTAAAGTGAGGCTTTATTCCCTGCTTTCATCTCTGTACCTTTTAAAATGTTCCAAAGAACAGAAACACATGACCTGGAAGGCAATGCAAACGAAAAGGTTGACCCATAATTTATTGATACTTCCCTGGAGATTTTAATTGAAGAAGTGAGAGAAAGGATAGATGAACTCTTCCACAGAACCCATGAGTGTCACAAAGGCCACTGTGAATCAGTCATCGACAGAAATAGCTGAAAGGGTCAATGCCTGCAGCATCATCCCCTGCAAATGTTTTCAAAGTTTGAAGAGGTTCCATAATCTCGCAACAGCAGGCTGAGATAAGCACTAGATTCTCAAATCTTTCTGCTTAATAGCAAATCCTCATCTTTTTACTGTTGTATTAAACATGTGCTTCATCTATTTAATCACTTTTGTATCTTTCCTATAATAGGGTGCACAAAATTGCACACATTGCATTTAACTAATTTATTGCAGAGTTCAATACTTTATCCCACCTTATGTATTCAATGCCTCTCCATGCAAAAGTAATCACTCCATATCCTATTTTATAATGGCCTCAATTACTTGCACTGACACCTTTAATTATCTCTGAATCAACACACCATGGTCCCTTTCCTTCTTCACTTCTTTGTGCTTTTCTGAAATTTCATGAAATCCTTATCTGTTAAATCTAAGCCACAGCTTGGATCATAAAATACAGAAGTCCAGTCTTCTCCTACTCTTAACATTTTCTATCAATGTAATTACAATAATTTTAAAAATGTGCAACAGCAATTATTAAATTTGTGATAAACTCTCAAAATTTGCTAATATTTCTTGTATTCTAATCTTTCCTGAAATAATATGCAATGAGATCTAAGTCCAGAGAATATAAATTTCTTAAATCATCTTATTCCACTCTCTAATTGAAATGCTTCAACACAGTACTATTGATTTTATAATTTACTATACTAAGGTAAATATAAATTCATGATATATATATATATATATATATATATATATATATATGATATATATATATATATCATATATATATATATATAAATAAATAAATAAATAAAAAACACACACACAAATAATATATGTATGTATACACACACACACACACACACACACACACATATATATTTGTGCATGTGTATATATGACTTCGACATACCCACCCAGTCTGTAAACTGTTAGTTCAGTATTCAATTAGAAAGGAATGTAGATAAAAGGACATAAGGTTGAACATATCTCCTGTCTGTTCTGTAGATTATCTCCATGCCTGTGGGTAATTTGCTGGAGGTGAGTGCAGTATTGCAGCAAGAAATAAAGGATTTATGAAAGAGCCAACACTGTATGACCCTAGTTTCCATTGAAATAGGATTCAGATTGTTCCAGTTGGTCAGAAGTCAGTGTGCGTGTCATCATTGAGTAGATGGAGGATGATGAAAACTTCTTACAAAAGTCAAATTTGAGGAGGATACATAAGGCTGCACAGTTGACAAAGTCAAAGGCTTTTGAATGGTTGCTAAAAGGACATGCACAGTCATTAGCACTGTTCTTCACACTTTCCTCGATTAACTGCAAATGCCTGTCATGCGTCTTAATGGCTGAGAGTCCAGAAAAAGCCACAAGGAGACTGTGACTGAGTGGACAATCCTGGTCTCTGTGGCACACAGCAGGGGCATTTACCACAACCAGACTTGAATATAATTACAGTCACAGTGTCCGAAGATCCCCTGGCATGCTTCCCATGTGAAAAATACGAGGGTTGTATTACATGTCAGGAGTGCATGTCTGCTGTGTTGTAAAATTTAAGCAGGGATCCCATCTGCCTCATCATTTCTCAGCTATCTAATGGCTGTCTCTACTTCAGTCAGATCTGTGACAGACCCAAGACTGAGCAAAATGGGGTATTAAAAAATAGAGCTGAGGATATTCGAGTCAAAACCAGAAGCTTGGCTGAGGAATTTTAAAAACAAACTGAAGACAAAACGCTGGTCATTGGTGTCAGATGTCTGCTGGATTTTCCATGGTCTTTACACCTACTATTTGTTCTTTAAGATGCATCCTATTGTTGCTTTTGGTCTTCATAGGACCTCTCTATTTCTGCTCTGGCATGATGAAATTTGCAGTCTACGAAGGCTCTGTACTTATGTTTAATTAGGTCCTGTATCTCTTGGTCATTTTCACCAAACAAGTCACACTGATTTCTGGGAGAAAGGTTTCCTTTTGGTGCTTGTTAAACCAAAATCACACTAACCTCAGCTAGAGTATTCTTGTGTGCATACTGATTCAGAAACTAAATCCAAGATCATTCTTGCTGTCTTTTCCAGAGTAAATGAGAAAATGGACTAAGGTCCTTTTCCAAAGAACTCTCACAGCACAAATCTCCCCAATGATTGAGAAGTATGGTGGCATGCTGTAAGACATTGATCTCTTTCTATATCTTGGGAGCTTTCTCTCAACAAAGACACTGATGGCAAAGTTAATCACTTTCTGCAATTTGTCCTTGACTGACAGAAGAAAAGTGTGTTTGAAGAGGAGGAACTTAGTCTGAGACAAATTTCATGGTTTTCCAGACAGCAGTAATGCACCCATGCTCCTATAAAATGTGGCGTGCTAAACAACACACAGAAGCTACCTTAAATAGGACTGAAGAAGTATCGCCAATGATGCCTTTGTAAGATCCTTTAAATTGCTGGTAACAAAGGCAGTGCAAACACAATATCCTCACCCAAACCAATACGCCCAGCCTCACAGTGTGAACTACTCAAAACCAGCTAGATGTATTGTTTGTACATCTAATACCAAACTTCCAAAGCAAATGTTTTATTTGGAGGTGAGTCACAATGGCAGATTCCCACCAGGAGGGTAGAAACACTCCTATGACATCTGCAGAACAACATTAAATAGATGAAACCTGCCCACCAATTAGATAGCAAACATGGTTGAAAAGTCAGTGAGCGAGCATAGAGATAAAGTCAAGGCATCATGGGGAGCTGATAAACCTCCAAACAACTCATAATCCATGGCCTCTTAAGCAGCACCTGTCTTGTGTATGAGAGAGTCTGGAGTCTACACATTGGACTTAGCAACTACGCCAGAATCCATCAAACTGAAGTGGAAGCAGGTCACTTTTCTTCCTGAGGTCTTGCTTAATAGAAAATAACTTGTTAAAACTGCTTTACACTTGTGTTAAAGTTTATCATTACTAACCAAAAATTTCTACTTTTGATAAAAATAGAATGTAGAGTCGTAATTTTCAGTAATGAAATTTATGATTAGACATTAAGTCCAATGCTCATATCCTCACCCTTTGTAAAAATGTTATTAAACTCAACAAGTAACCAATCTTATGCTTTCAGGATATTCCAAAATGTCAGGAACTAACCATAATCTTGAAACTGTAATGTTAAAAACAATGTGCTGCAAAATAGACCCACCAAAGTAATCTTCATGATTTTCATTCAGTTCAAATTGTACATCCACAGCATATCTTTCAAACAGTGTTTTCCATCAGTTCCAAGATATAAAATTTTGAAATCAATGTTGTTTTGAGGAGGATAACAAGCCTTCTGTACATGTATCTTTCATTACACTACATCATTTTACTTTTGTAAGCAACTGGCCAAACGGAAATAAGGATTGGTAGGAACATGATTGGAGTATATCCTGTGATAAATGATAAGTTACAAAAGGTCACTTTCAATAGTCTTCAGGGCACATCACTGTCATCAGTAACGGGATCTGAATGTCAGGGGAGCTGAAAAACATTCCACAATGCTTTATCTGAAAAGAATCACATTAAATGATAAAAGTGGTATTTGATATTGAATACAATGCAATTCTGTGTCTACACACATCTTAAAATGTTGAATAATGAGGGTTACCAGACTATGACAACCCAGTGAGGATATAAAAAAAGTGAATACCAATTCGAGAGTTATTATTGAACATCACAACCTTTTTTTGCATTTTAACCACAAGACTCTTCTGTTGATGCTCCATCAGTTTTGTTGATCTATCAGATGCACATAAAATTAACTCCTGCTCATCAGTTTCTTATCTGAAGATTTTTTTCATGAATATGCCTCTATCAATACTTCTATTATGGAATAAACATTATGCATTCTTGTCAGTGAGTTTTGGTGGTTTATTTGGTAATATAAGAGTTTCAGAATAGAATGTGATATCCTCCATGTGTGTTCTTACAGCTAGATTTACAATAGGACAACTGGCAGGTGGATAAGAATGGAGGCACTAGTTTATATTTGCCTCTTCAATCTGGTGTAATGAGAACGGTGACGAGCACCAACAATTTGACCTGACTGAGATCAGTTCCCTCAGCGCAGAGCACTATTGAAATCTGCCACGTTCCTGGATGGCTCAGCTGCTCTCTGGATAAACTCATTGAGTTGCTGCAGAAACATTTTCATGTAGTCATAAATAGCTTAAATTCCAGCAAATTCAATGATTTTCCCAATCCATCAGCATTATCAGTGCATACTTTCTTATATGTGATCTTCTATTGAATGTTGTCTTTTGTTTACTTTCATTTTATTCAATCAGGTTTTCCATTATTTTCTTGGTAATACTTTTTGTGTGGATGTTTACTCCCACCACCAGTTGTAATAGTAATCCTATTGTTCTCTGCCACTTCCTGTCTTCTATCTTTTGGCTTCTTAATGTATGAATTCCCTCGCACAGCATGTCTGAAATATCTTGAGAATAAACTACTTCTGAACTTACAAGCTGTGCAATTCTCATCAAACTTCATGATAATTAACTTACAGTGCAATTTCAAATATTTTTTATTCTGATGAGACCAGAAATAAACAGTGACTTCTCCATTACAATGGAATTCAGCCTGAAGAGCTCCTCACTGGTCAGGTTCAAGTTTATCTGCAGGATAGAGATCAAAACTTCCAAATTACAAAGCAATTTTAGTTTTCAGGAAACAGGTTATTCATATCAAAATGGAAGGAGAAGATAGATCCTCTGAGCTGCAGAACAGTTACTATTTGTAGAAAACCAACTGCACTCTTTACAATTGGTTGGCTTGCTGAGGTCAGTGACCTCTACCTCCATTGCAAGTGTCTTTGCGTGCAGTCTGTGGTAACCATTAATGAATCTTATCTTGAAAAATGGTGTCAAAAGCAGAGCAGCAGAGGATATGTGGATTTTCAGGGCTGAGAGAGAGTAAGCTACTGAAACTAACAGTAAGGAAGTAAAAGATAGAGGAGTCAAAAATACGTTTTCCATCTTGGTAAAGAAGATTAGATTACTTACAGTGTGGAAACAGGCCCTTCGGCCCAACAAGTCCACACCGACCCGCCGAAGCGCAACCCACCCACACCCCTACATTTACCCCCTACCTAACACTACGGGCAATTTAGCATAGCCAATTCACCTGACCCACACATCTTTGGACTGTGGGAGGAAACCGGAGCACCCGGAGGAAACCCACGCAGACACGGGGAGAACGTGCAAACTCCACACAGTCAGTCGCCTGAGTCGGGAACTGAACCCGGGTCTCAGGCGCTGTGAGGCAGCAGTGCTAACCACTGTGCCACCGTACCGCCCAGATATGGAACAGAATTGGAATTATTTCCATTCTCAGTGGCAAAAGCATGAAATAAGAACAGAATTAATAACAAGTAAAGAACTATCAGAGGAGATCAGATTTGCAATCTTGCTATCAATGCTGGGAGAATGCTACAAACTGTAGTGCAGCTGTAGATCTTACTGAGGAGCAGAAAAACCAGAAAGGAGAGATTTTTCAGGCTTTGAAAACTCACATTGAACCCTATTTTAATTTTAATTATCAAGAGTATTTATTTAACAACAGAGTTCAAGGAGAGAGGGAGATTTTTGATCAGAGTATGATCACAGTGGTACACCTAGCTTAATGCTACGGGTTTGGGAAATCGTAAGATGATCTCAGCAGAGATAATTTGCACATTGTCTCAAAGAGGAGAAATTTACTCTGAAGTAGTATATTGACTTGTACAGAAGCTTTGAGGTTATCAACCATCAGCTGGAGCATAGTTATGGGAAAACAGGTGACATTTTGCATTATTCTGAGAGACATCTTTGACTGAATGAGAAACAAGAATTGGGAAAAAGGAAGCAATATGTGCAGAAAAGCCAAAACAAAGATCAAGGTCAGAGGTCAGGATGTAAATATTGTGGAAATCATTAAGCAAAAGAAAAGGATGCATGTCCAATGTGGGGAAAGCTGTAATCAAATTGCAAGGATTTGAATCACTTTGCACATCAGTACTTAGCTATAAAGAAGTAATACAAAGCAATATAAATGGCTGTTGGAGAAATATCAGCTAACGTGTCTGACAAATCACTTCACAATATTCAATAGGTTAGCATTGTAAAGCTAACAGTTATACATATTTTGTGATTGTTAGAATAATGACTGCAAAAAGACAGCAACGAGCGAACAAGAAGAATCAGATGGACACCACTACTTTATACAATATCATGATCTTAATAGACATGAATGAAGTGGTTCAAGCTAAAGATCGAAAGAAAAGAAGTGCTTGAAGGTAAGGTTCAGACTACATGGTGGAATGATATACAAGCCAAGAGGACATATAAAGGTACAGCCCAAATGAAAGAAGAATGAAGATCTGAGGCTGAATTCTTCCAGAGATCAACTAAATGTCATTTTATATCATATTAGCATAAAGTCTGCTATTACACGCAACATATTGTTAGCACGAACAGTCTTCATTAATAGCTATTCACCCTCCTAGCCAGGCTATTATTCTAGGATTCTCTGAGAAACTAGGGAGGAGATTGCCGAGGGTTTGGCTTTGATCTTTGTATCGTTGTTGTCAACAGGAATAGTGCCAGAAGACTGGAGGATAGCAAATGTTATTAGCTTGTTCAAGAAGTGGAGTAGAGACAACCATCAAAATTATAGACATGGCCACCTTGCTTCGGTTGTGGGTAAAGTGTTGGAAAGGATTCGAAGAGATAGAATTTATCATCATCTAGAGAGGTATAAGTTGATTAGGGATAATCAACACAATTTTATGAAGTTAAAATCGTGCCTCACAAACCTTATTGAGTTCTTTGAGAAGGTGACCAAACAGGTGGCTAAAGCAGTTGATGTGGTGTATATGGATTTCAGTAAGGTGTTTGATAATGGAGGGCTATTGCACAAAATACGGAGGCATGGGATTAAGGTGACTTAGTGATTTGGATCAAAAAAGACGACCAACAATGGTAATTGATGGGAAATATTCATCCTGGAGTTCAGTTACTAGTGGGGTAATGCAAGGATCTGTTTTAGGTCCACTGTTATTTGTCGTTTATATAAATGACCTGGATGAGGGCATAGAAGGTTGGGTTAATTTGCAGATGACACTAAGGTCGGTAGAGTTGTGGATAGTGAAGAAGAAAGTTGTAGGTTACAGGGAAACATAGATAAGCTGTAGAGCTGGGCTGAGAGGTAGAAAATGAGCTTAATGTGGAAAAGAGTGAGGTGATTCACTTTGGAAGGAGTAACAGGAATGCAGAGTACTACACTAATGGAAAAATTCTTGGTAGTGTAGATGAGCAGAGAGATCTTTGTCCAGATACATAGATCCTTGCAAGTTGCCACCCAAGCTGATAGGGTGTTAAGAAAGCATACAGTGTGTTAGCTTTCATTGGTAGAGGGATTGAGTTTCAGAACCATGAGGTCATGCTGCAGCTGTACAAACCTCTGGTGCAGCCACATTTGGAGTATTGCTTATGGTTCCGGGCACAGCATTAAAGGAAGGATGTGGAAACCTTGGGAAGGGTTCAGAGGAGATTTACGAGGATGCTGCCTGGTATGGAGAGAATATCTTACGAGGAAAAGCTGAGGTACTTGAGGCTGTTTTTATTGGAGAGAAGAAGGTGGAGAGGCAACTTAGTTGAGACTTACAAGATAATCAGAAGGTTAGAAGGGTGGGCAGTGAGATCCTTTTTCCTCGGATGGTTATGGAGAGCTCAAGGGACACAGTTTTAAATTGAGGGGTGATAGCTATAGGTCAGATATCAGAGGTAGTTTCTTTACTCAAAGTAGTAGGGGCGTGGAACGCACTACCTGCAACAGTAATAGACTTGCAAACTTTAAGGATATTTCAATGGTCATTGGATAGGCATATGGATGAGAATGGAATAGTGTAGGTTAGATGGGCTTCAGATTGGTTCCACAGGTTGGCGAAACATCGAAGGCCGAAGGGCCTGTACTGCACTGTAACATTCTATATGCTATAATCCACAGCTTTGTTTGCCCAACTGTTCTTACC
The DNA here is from genome assembly GCF_020745735.1 of Hemiscyllium ocellatum. Lineage (NCBI taxonomy): Eukaryota > Metazoa > Chordata > Chondrichthyes > Orectolobiformes > Hemiscylliidae > Hemiscyllium > Hemiscyllium ocellatum. The sequence goes on along the minus strand of NC_083407.1, from coordinate 43,384,644 downwards.
TCCCTTTGGGTTTTATCCCAACCTATCAGTTAATCCTTACCTGCTTCACCCATCTTATCTTCTGCATATGACATGACATTTTCCTAGCTACCATCACTTCTAAGGAAGGCTCACTCCACAGATTTCTCTTCACAGATGCTGCAAGACCTGCTGAGATTTTCTGGCAGTCTCTATTTTTGTTGCTGATTTACAGTATCTGAAGTTCTTTTGGTTTTATCTCAATCTTCCTTCCCACCTATCCACTCCACCCTCCCCTCCAATTTATCACTATCACCCCCTACCTGCATCGACCTATTGCCTTCCCAGCTATCTTTCCCCACCTGCTATGTATTTCTCAGCCCCATTTCACCTCCTCCCACCACACACCCCCCCACCCCCACCCCAACATTCCTAATGAAGGGTTTATGCCTGAAACGTTGATTCTCCTGCTCCTCGGATTCTGCCTGACCGGCTGTGTTCTTCCAGTGCCACACTTTTTGACTCTAATCTCCAACATCTGCAGTTCTCATTTTCACCAAAGGAAATGGTAGATGCAGGTACAGTGACAACACTTCAAACACGTTTTGACAGGTACATGAATCAGAAAGGTTTGGAGGGATATAGGCCAAATGCAGGCAAAAGTGGGACCAATTTATTTTGGAAAAATTGGTTAGCATGGAACAGTTGGACTGAGGGGTCTGTTTCTGTGCTGCATGACTCTCTAACCTTCGCTGTGAATTAATTTTTAACATGCCAGAACTCCTACCCCTCATTCACGATGCATTCTCAGTCTTGCTTTTGTGCAAACATGTGTTGCACTAGCACAGTCTCCCTGGCCAAGAGGACAGAACTGCAAGATATCCGTCCTCCAGCCCCGAGAAAGAAATCAGGGATGCCTCAAACAGGGGAAATGTCTGACCTGCAATCTGCTTTGTCTATCCCAATAAGCATTTTGCAGGTTTCAATAGGACCACCTCTTATTTTTCAAAACCTTAGAGAACACAGTCCCAGTTTGCTCAAGCTGTCTTCATGGTAGAGTCCTGCCATCCAGGTGAACATTCTTAGCACTTCCGCCATGGAAATAATATCTTCCCTGAGACACAAAGATCAAAATTGTGCACAGTACTCCATGTACAGTGTCACTATATCCTTTACAAATATAGCAAAGCAAGACTTCACTACTTCTGTGCTCAAATCCTCTTGCGATACAGGCTAATATTCCATGCGGCTTCCCTGCATTTAGCCTGCAATGGTTTATTGACAAAGTCACCCAGGTCCCTTTGCATAGCTACACTTTTTAATCACCCACCATTTAAGAAATACCTTGCATATCTGTTCCACCTACAAAAATTGATAAACCACATTTTTCGATATTATATTTGACCAGTCATATTCTTAACCTGTCTTCCTGAAAACATTTCACATTTGCCTCACAGCCTACACTCCTGCTCACATTGGCAAAGTTAGAAATATACTTGATCCCCACATTCAAATCATTGCATTATATTTTTGTGGATCTTTAAGTCTTGCATGCTTCAACTACACCAATTTCAGTCAGAGTGCATGCTATTTGTGCTGTCAGATCTCCTTTTCACTCAAACTATAAACATCCAGTGCATGCATAGCTGATGATACAGAAAGCCTCACTGAACACTTAAATATTCAGGTCCAAAAATTGATCTGAGGTGGTATGGTGTATGAGGTTCACAACTTTTAACTTGGTCAAGCTTTCAAATGTGTAGAAAAATAAATCTAATTCTAGTACTCTAAACAGGATTTTCTTTTTCGCGCAGTGCAGAATAATTAGAACGTTTTCATAGATTATTAATAGGGTCTAGATCCTCCAATCATATGGAATGAATTATTTACATGAACCATCTATGTGAGATGGATTGACCAGCTGAACTTTTATGAAGCATTTTATTGATCATGGCATGATTTCTTTTACAAGTCCCTTGTGCAAAGTGATTTCTGCTGGGCTATTAATGACCATGGTATTTACCTTTTCACATCTGTCTCACACATTGATAAGGAAAGAGAACTTGCCAGTTAGAAACTTTTGAAGTGTCCCAAGTACAGTTACTACCCACTTCTCCATAAATTTCTCTATGATGTTAGTTTTCTCCTTTCTTAAGTATTATTCTAGCAACTCAGAGTCTTGTCAATAGCTCTACAAAATGTAGGATGCAAACATTTCTGTTTCATCCCTTTACATCATTAACAAATAGCCCATGCCAGCTCACTTTCCAGATTGGAGTATTACATAGGGAATTTGTAGCCAGCATGATGTAACCCATTTACTTGCCTGAAATAGTGAGACGTCATGCATGATAAATTCTGGACTCTTAAAACATGATGTCTAAGGGAGACAGATACTGATGCACAGTGATGTTAAATTTGCAGAACAAATGCAAATGTATGTTGACAGTACTTTCGAATTGATGCTTGTTCCAAAATGACAGCAGAAGACACTATAACAACAAACCATGAAAGAGAGGTCAATTACATATTTTGTTTCTGATTTAATGGCAATTATCAATGAATATCAGCAAGTGCTAACAGAGAAAACAATTCACAGTTTTGACAGGTGTCGCAATTAACGTTACACCTCAATGAATACCTTGTATGATTATAAGCGAGTTTGAATTACCAAGCAAGACAATATCAAGCATTGCCTGTGTAAAATGTATGCGCATTCATTCAAATGACATTTTAAAGTTAGATAATCTGAATGACCTGAAAGTATCCTACCAATCATTTACAGGAGCCAGCTTCAACAATTCACTCTGTAACATACAGCAAATTGTTCAGGTTTTACCAAACATTTTTGAATTTCTGAAAGATTTCAACGTACTCTGGTAATTTCTGCGGCAATTTGAACATGTCTAATTTATATTCAATGGGAAATGAATAAAAAGCTTTATCATATTGTGTGCCTTAGGGTTGAAGCCACAAATTGGGTTTATTGAAAATAAAAATTAAAAATGGCTGAACAAGAGTTCACCAACAAAAATAGTCTTCAACCTGATGGTTCTCAATTAATAAAGCAATTATAACATTTCCAAGCTCTCCTAATAACATGGAACTTGAATTATTGCACACTTACATAAGGAGCATCAAAACAGGATTTGCAATGGGGTTTTCATAAGGCAGCATTCACAACTAACTAAAGATATCTATCTTTTATCTTGTTTAAACCGCAGAGCTAACTTTCTACTTTAGAAACATTTGTCTAAATGAGCTTTCAAACACATGCAATGCAATAGCTTGGAGGTACTTTTTACTTTGGACTTCAGTTGAAAGATGGTGATTATAAACTGGTGACCTTTAATACATGTGCCCAATTTACTTTCCATTGCCTTCAGAGCACAGTGCTTAGTAATGTAAATAAATGCAGTTTTCACACAAGTCACCAATGATGCATGAGAAGTGCCAAGAAACTACTAGCTAAGCAATAGAGAATCTGGATGCTTAGCAAGGACAATCCAGTACGAATATTTATTTCAAAGGGTTGAATTTTCTCATTTTGTGGATTTTATTTTAAAAAGCAGATGAATGGTGACCAGTTTGCCATGGCAATCTTTGACTCTTCATCTTGTTAATAAAGCAAATGTCCGCTGTGGCATCCATTGCGAGGAATCATGCAACAGGAGAGTCATAGAGTCACACAGTACAAAAACAAAGACACTTCGGTCTAACTAGCCCAAGCTAATCTTTCCTAGTCATGTACCTGTCCAAATATCTTTGACTATTATAATTATATCCACCTCTACCGCTTCCTCTGGCAGCTCATTCCATACACACACCCTGCTGTGCGTGAAAAAGATGCCCCTCAAGTCCCTTTTAAACTTTCCCCTTTCACCTCAAAGCTGTACCTCCTAGTTTTAGACTCCCCTACTCAGGCGAAAAGGCAGAAATGTTCACCTCTATATGGGTTTTGTCGATTCTGCACCACTGATACCATATCTAGACTTCAGCTGTGTTGCATATCAGACACTGCAAGCCAGGAACTGCATATCTCTCTGTGATTCAGCTCATTTATCTTGAAGAAAATGGCCCAGAAAATCCATTTAGCTCCTTACTTTGCCTACAAGGACAAGAGTTGCAATAGAAGGGAGGTGGAATTTTCCTGAATGCTTCAACCCTCCTCTTTCTTGTCCTCGCCATTTCCATTTCCGGTGACAGTCTCCAGACTGAGGTTTATTACAAAACAACAGACTCCTATAACTACCTTGTCTAAACATCCTTCCACCCAGTATCCTGTAAGAACTCCATCCCATTCTCCTAATTCCTCCTTGTCCGCCACATCTGCTCAGACGAGGAAACATTCTACTCCCAAATATTCCAAATGTTCACCTACTTTGAACAACATGCTTTTCCTACCCCCTTCAACCAAGACACCCCTCCATCGCACCATCTCCATTCCCCATCTCACTGCTGTAACCTCCCCCCCCAACACAATAAAGACAGTGTCTCCTTGGTCCTCACCTACTACACCACCAGTCTCCACATCCAAAGCATCATCCCTAAGTACTTCCCCCAGCTCCAACTGGATGGTGGAAAAATGCCTCATCTTTCACCTGGACAGCCTACAGACTCAACATTGGAGTTCTCCAATTTAAAATAACCTCCATCCCCATCCCCGGACTCTCTTCCCAGCCTCTTCCTATCCATTCCACTGATCCTTGCCACCAACCAGATTCATTCCTCCCATTGACCATCCAGGTCATACCCTCTGCCTGTCTTCACCTATCCCAATTTCATCAGCCTGCCCCATCACCTCATTGATTTGCAAATCCCCTTACACCCACTCCCAGTCCTGAAGAAGGGTTACACCAGAAATGTTGATTTCTCCACCTCCTGATGCTATCTGGCCTGCTGTATTCTTCCATCCTCCAGCCTGTTTATTTTGGATTCCAGCATCTGTGGGCTTTTTTTTGTCTTTAACAGGCAAAGGAAGACAAGCAGACAGACCCTGCCAGCTCTGGACCAAGATAGTGGCCTGGTTCAGTACAGTGCCCATTGTGAAGATTAATGATTATCTACACACTGTAAGGGGAGACATCACCTTCTCTCTTCTACCTGGTATGCAGTGATATGGAGAAAAAGGAGATTGGCACTAGGGAGTATAATCATTGCAGGAACGATGGGCCTCCATCTGCATTGTATACATTCCTGTAATGCTGTGAACTCTCACTCACAGAGTCACCTCTAACCCTAACTCTGCCATTGTCCACATTTTTCTCCAAGGATCCTGAATGAAAACTCTCACTACTGCACATATCATGTACACTAAATCGTTCTCACTCTTCATTAACTACAAACACTTCTTGCCCTCTGCTGTTTTGAATAGAGAAACTCACCACCTCTCCTGCTTCTGCATTACCACCAACTGCTCTTCCATACATTGTGTCAAATAATCCGCTACAGATATGACATTGATATAGCATAGTGCCATACAGCAACATGTCAACCCCTGCTATTGTTTACTGTGCCAAACAATCACAAGCTGCTGCCTCTCCTGATTGGCTAAAAGGCAATTCAAGCCACAGAAGCTGGCTGATTCCACATAAGCTCAAAATCTATGAATGCTCAAAAAATGAAGTCAACAGCCATCTTAGCTGCATGAAATGAATATATGCCTTTACAGGCAAAGTGATCTGGAAAATACATGAAAGCTGTAAGTGACCCTGAGGTTCAAACTGAAGCATTGAGGTGATAAATAAGTTGGTCAACGAGCAAGCATGTTGATGTGATGAAGCTGGTGGATTACCTTTGCTGACTTGCTTTGATGAAGGATGGATAAAAATGGTGTCCATTGAGCATGTCAGTATTTTGTCATGAAAGGGAATTGCCTAGGGAGGCAAGCAGTGAGTTGCCATAACCAGGTTACCTCTCTGACTTTCATGTCAAGAAGTGGTACCATCAACTTTCTTAGTGAAAGAAAGAAAAAGTGGAATCTGCACAGAAATGAGTCAAGACTTGCTAATAATGACATTAAAATGCATGGAAATAGGATGGTCACTACTCTGGAGTAAGTTTCTAATGTTATCATTTCAACTTAAGAGAAAAATGAAAATTATTTTCTCAATGTTAAGTTTTTTATTTTTCTTCTTTCTCATCATATTTCCCACATTGCCCACACTAATCAAGAGTGGAAAATTCTGCCAACAGGTTCATGATTAGAGCGTATCTGCTGTACTGTGACTAATTTTGGTTCCCTTAAAATTATGGGATATTGAGACCTTGAAAAAGTTTCAAAATCAGAGTTGTAATCTGGGTTTACCTATCACCAGGAAGCAGGAGATAGAGTTTCAGAGATTTACAATACTGGGGCAAAGTCATTTTTCAGTACAGGCCAGGGTGATGAAATTCAAAAGCATTGTGGGGTTGGGCCTTGATGCAAGGGCAGCCATGCTGTGATTTGGAAGGCAGCAGGCAAGTGTCTATCCTAATGTTTGCCAACAATGATTTATGGCTTTTGAACTTTTGCTGTACTTCCAGTGAGACTTGGAAATTGTAGTAGTAAATTGAGGAAGTGCAACTTAGAAGTGAACAGCAGTAATGACATATCCAGGAGCTTGGGCATCCATTTGTGTGGAAGCAACTGGTGTAGATTGGTAACAGAGACTGAAAAAACAGCAATTTGAGGCAATCATTTTATTTAGGGGTTGGTGTAGCAAATGGTTGAAAGAGGTATTTTTGTTCACTTGATGATCACTGGGATCCACAATCATTGAGATTACACGGTTTATCAGAAGAGGAGAATGTCTGCACTGTCACAGCCATTACAGGGGCACCTGAAGTCAAAAAAGGAATGAGGATACTGAGTTCTGACAGAATTAGGAATGCAAATTCCAAAAATGTGAAGAGGCTTTAAGTCCTATCAACACAAGAGGTTATCAAATCTGGAGGGAAAGTTTTGCAGAATCAGAAACCAACATGTGATCCTCCATGGTTACTTTTGTTCTCTCTACAGTCCACCCAGGCATTACAGGAAAAACAAATCTACCCCATAAATATCATTAGTGAACATTAACTCCAATTCTTTTCGGAGTGCTGCAGCTGCTCTATATAGAAACTGCAATAACCCAAAACATCCAGAAATATTAAAATGAAACTAAAAACACAGCTGAAACTCATTTAGCTGCTCTTCCTGGGAACTAAGGATGTTATGCAAATAAAGTATTAACTGGCAAACACTTTAGTAATGTCTAAGGAATTCAATCATCTATCAAATGCCTTTAATAACATTCAATACATGACACATTAAATTCACTGTCAATTCTCATGGAATGAGCAAGAAGATAATATGCACTCAAGATGTCCATGTCTTCCATGTATTGGATTATACCGCAACTGAACAAAGGATTCACTTCCTGTAACTTCAGGTCTACCCAACCAAATAACCACTTTTCGTGCTGTCACATAATGACTATTGTAATGAAAAGAATAACAGTAGCAAATTTATGTCAATCAAGGTCCTCAAGCTTTAGTGAAAGACAAAACCAGATGATCTGGTTAACTAAAATTGAGATGTTGGTTGAATAATAAATATTAGTCATGAGACCACAAGATAACTTCTATTTTTCAAATAGTGCCAAAAGATTTTTTAAATCCACCTGATAAGACAGACAGGGCTTAGTTTAACATTTCACCTTTAGTGCACCATCTTTAACACTGGAGTATAACCTCTGTATTGCACTGAAGCATTGAGATGAATTTTATGCTCATGTCATGAGAACTCCCGTGAAGCTCAGGTTTTGGCTCAGAAATAGTATAACCAATTAGTCAAGGCTAAAGACATGCATGAATAAAATCCTACAAAGCTATAGCTGATAGAGAAATGTTTAAAAATGTGCTGATGCAGCTTCTAAACCTATATGGAAAATGCAAGGATTGCAAAAGACAATCAAAGCCTAGTACCATGACTGGTGATGAAAAACAATTGACAATACCTAATTAGTGATTGCAACATAATGAATTCAAGATACAGAACAGAATATGCACAAGGTAAAATGTTAGCCAAAAGCATCAAGAAAGAGTTGTGGAACAGTATTTTATGGCCAAGCATGAATAAGCTATTGTAATTAGGAAGTGCATTGAATATGCAAAGAACAAATAATGTGAAACTGTGGTTCTTTCTGGTCCTCCAAACATTTGTAGCAGAAAGATTGGACTGGCATATTTGAAATTATCTCAAACAAGATTTCTACTAGTACCTAAACTAATTCGCAAGAAGTGATATCATATATGAAATCCAGAACTACCCGCTCTAGCTTATCAGAGAAAATATCAGATAATGGATCATACTTCACGCCAGAAAGATTTGTAAAGTTTCACAAATAATCTACTGCTCATCCACAGATTATTGCAACAACAGCGATGTTAAAATCTATACAAGGTTCACCTGAACAAATTAATACTTGGCATGGTTGGGGAAAAAAAAACAGTGCCTCTGACAAGTAGCACAACCCAACAGTATTAATGGAGAAACATTTTTTCTGATATTGTTGGGAAAATTTCCTCCTTAATGATTGCACTAGGTTATAGGGAGGGTTAGGGTGCAGGGTGGTTTAATTTTAGACCCAGTGATGAGAATAATGCAACAAGTCGCCTCCTTGATCTGGTTGATGCAAAGACAAAGGGTTCCGTAATAAGAAACATACCAATGGTACACACCACAGATAACCTCAACCTAGAATTCTGGAGGACAGAAGATTTTCCTTCATAATCATGAGAAGTAGGAATTAATTTTAAGATCTAGAAAACTCTCTATAGTGACTGAATTCATTCCTGACATTGCAACAAAACGAATATTCCTAGGAAGACTGTTACTTTAACTAGGTGAAAGAAACAAATGTATTGGAATTAGTACAAAATAAATTATTCTGAAGTTTAATGTTCAGAAATTAACATACTTTCATTATGTTTTTAGCAAGGGGAGAAGGTTAAGCTGTAATGTAAATGAAGACCAGCAGAGGGAGTGCAACATCCCGATGTAGATACAACAAAGGCTAAGATTTGGAGAGAGATCATTGAGCAATGCAGAGTTTCAGCAAAGCTAGAGTGCTTTGAAAACCATATAAATCAAATAGTGTTTAGGAGGCCATCTGCATCAGAGTCCATTTCCAGTAGAATCCATTGTATTCTAAAATGAAGTGCTATTGGATGTTATGTATTGGAACTGTGTTGAAGTGATCGGAGTGGAGCTTTGCTATAGGATTATACTGTGTTTTTCCTTAGACATCTTAATGAGTCTGGTGGACAACCTGCATTCCAGTGATCAGCATTGTGATGGATTATAAATGACATATTCAGTGAGCACACAACCAACCTGATTATGAGGCAGCATTGCTATCGAAGAATAACAATTATTAGCCTCTTAAATTATTTAGACAGTTCAATGGCTCTAACTTGCATTTAAGCTTCATCGAGTGAAACAAAATCTATGTCATCATAGAGCATTGTCTTTTGCCGAAGTGTTCAACAGATATATATTTCATCTAAAAGTGTCATTACACATGAAGTCTACAGGAAGGCACTTACCCTTTTTGAACAACTGGTCTTGGTATATCTTTACATAGAACATAGAACAGTTCAGCACAGTTCAGCACAGGTCCTTCAGCCCACAATGTTGCGCTGCACATTTATCTTAAACTAAGATCAACCTAACCTACACACCCCTCAAATTACTGCCTTCCATGTCCAGCAGTCGCTTAAATATCACAAATGTCTCTGACTGTGCTATTACTACTGGCAGTGCATTCCACGCACCCACCACTCTCTGTGTAAAGAACATACCTATGACATCTCCCCTATACCTTCCTCCAATCAACTTAAAATTATGACCTCTCATGATAGCCATTTCTGCCCTGGGGAAAAGTCTCTGGCAATCTACTCCATCCATGTCTCTTATTACCTTACTCTCCTTACCTGTTTTCCTAACTATATGTAACATCCGTGTTCTGCTGCTTTTTCAATGTATATTACTTGGGAAAGAGTTGATTAGTTTTAGCCTGAATGCAACAACCTGGCAGTGTGGTATTTTCTACTTTTTAGAGATATGGAGAAATTCATCTGCATGACACATCATATCCACTTCATTATATTGTAATTAAAAGTTTTTTTTTCATTCCATGCCATCAATTAAACTGCAAATATTGGCTGTTAGGAACCTTTTTTTCTGTATGTAGAAACTACACCGTGAGCGGCATGGTGGCACAGGTGGGTGGCATGGTGGCACAGTGGTTAGCACTGTTGCCTCACAGCGCCAGAGACCCAGGTTCAATTCCCGCCTCAGTTGACTAACTGTGTGGAGTTTGGACATTCTCCCCGTGTCTGCGTGGGTTTCCTCAGAGTGCTCCAGTTTCCTCCCACAGTCCAAAATAAATGTTCAGGTTAGGTGAATTGGCCATGCTAAATTGCCAAGGTGTAAGGGAATGGGTCTGGGTGGGTTGCGCTTTGGTGGATCAGTGTGGACTTGTTGGGCCGAAGGGCCTGTTTCCACACTAAGTAATCTAATCTAATCATACTATTTCACGATGAGCTATTTACAAAGTTTTGGGAGAAAAATTGATCTGTGAGTGGGTAAAGAGTGCCATGAAACATTTTGAGCTGTTCATGAGCATAGCACATAGAAATTGTGACCAATCAAATGATTTTGTCGCATCAGATCCTTTGCTGAAAATGTGTTGTTGGAAAAGCGCAGCAGGTCAGGCAGCATCCAAGGAGTAGGAGAATCGACATTTCGGGCATAAGCCCTTCTTCACCTCATCAGATCCTTTCTCTTGTCTTTATGTTTTAAAATAAGTTATCCATGGAACACAGGAATTTGAAATAGAAGTAGACCATTCAGCCCACCAAGACAGCTCCATTTATTTGGCAAGTCAGGAGGTCTCATTTCCTTGTTGAACAGCAAAACAATTCTCTTTCTCAATATTGTACTTCTGAACGATGTTATAGAAAATATCTTGAACAAATGGTCAATCCTTCAGATGTAAGTCTCTAATATGTCAGAATGTTATTTGCATTTGGAGGGGGTGGGGTGCTTGCAGCCAGGAATAATCCTGAATTCACTTGTGTCTACACTCACAAATCACTCCTCTCCAGTCATTCAATATTATAAGGCAAAACTCTGGTTAATATATCCTGTCTTGAGATTTGGGGCTATTTCCTCCAGTGAGTTAACTAAGGAAACCAGGTGATCACACTAGGAACACTATTCCAGCCTATGCGTAACTTAGCACAATAACAAATGACAAATTACCACCTGAACCATTAGGATGCCAAAAATAAATTTGTTACAAGTCTTGAACTGTGTTTGAGATTTCCACTGACAGTGTTCAAATCAAAGTCAGCACAGGAAATGCTCAATCAGTATCTGTGAATAGAAAAGGAGAATTGTATTTAGGGTTACTGCCAGAATCCAGAAACCCAATGATAGCAGTAAAGCTGTCAGAACTGGTTATTATTACTGTGTAAAACTGCAAACAGCTTTATCTTGTGCTTAAAGTCAATTCTGTATGTTGAGATAGCAATCTGTAGTATCGCTGGGTTGTGGCTATCTGCACATATATTGTCCCTGAGGCTCTTTGCTCCTTATCACTAAGTGGAGAGTGGAGACTGGAGAGTCAATGTTTTTACTGCATGGAAAGAGGCCCTTCAGCCCATCGTGTTTGTGATGATCATCAACTATTTATCTACTCTAATCCCATTTTCCAGCACTTGGCTCATCGCCTTGTCAGCTTTGGAGTTTCAAGTGTTCATCTGAATAATGCTTAAATATCTTGAGGGTTATAGATTCACACAGTATGGAAGCAGACACTTCTGTCCAACTCGTCAGCACTGACCAGACATCCCAATCTGACCTAGTTTCATGTTGCAAATATCCCTCTAAAACCCTTCCTATTCAAATACCCATCCAGATGCCTTTTAAACATTGTGATTGTACCAGCCTCCACCACTTCCTGTGGCAGTTCATTCTGTAAACACCATCCTCTGAGTGAAAAGTTACTCCTCAGGTCTGTTTAATTATTCCCCTCTCACCTTAAACCTATGACCTCTAGCTTGCACTCCACTACTCTGGAAAGAAAATAAACATGGTCTATTCACCCTAATGATGCCCTTCATGATTTTATAAACCTCTACAAGGTCATGCCTCAGCCTTTGATACTCCAGGAAATAAGTCCCAGCCAATTCAGCTTCTCCAAATCCCAGTAACATTCTTGTAAGTCTTTTCTGCACTATTTCAAGTTTCACAACATCCTTCCTATAGCAGGGAGACCAGAATTTAATGCAATTATTCTAAAGTGACTCATCAATGTCCTGTATAGCCACAATGTGGCATGCCAACTCCGGTTCTGATCAATGAAGATAAGTGTGCCAAACACCTCCTTCACCACTCCATCTATCTGCAGCTGCACTTTCAAGAATCTATGCATCTGTTCTCCAAGGTCACTTTGTTCGGCAATATGGCTCAGATCCCTACCATTAAATGTATAAGACCTGCCCTGGTTTGGCTCACCAAAATGCAGCACCTCACTTTTATTTAAATTAAACTCCATCTGCCACTCCTTGGCATATTGGTTCCTCTGATCAATGTCTCATTGTACTCTGAAATAACCTTCATTATCTCTAATTAAGAATCCAATGATGACCCTGAATCCATTGCCAATTGTTGGAAAAACCCATCTGTTCACTAATGTCATTTAGGGATGGAAACTGCCATCCTTACTTGGTTTGGCCTACATGTGACTCCAGACCCACAACAATGTGGTTGACTTTTAACTGTCTTCCTGTCAATTAGGAATGACCAATAAATGCTGACCTAGCCAGTGATGCCCTCATCCTGTGAATGAATAATAAAAACTACACCACCTATTTTGGAGTAATCTGCAATCTTACGACTCATACCTCCTGTACTCACATTCAAATCATTTATATAAATGACAAACTGCAGTGGACTCAGCACTGATCCTTATGGCATACTGCTGGTCACAGACATCTAATCCAAAAAGCAACCGCTCTACCACCACTCTTCCTACCTCTACCACCCTTTTAGACAGAGTTCCAGATACATACAATTGTCTGAGTGAAAAAATTACTTTCTCAAATTCCCTCTAAATCTCCTGTTCCTTACCTTAAAATGATGCCTCCTGGTAACTGACCCTTAAACTAGGAGGAAAAGCGTATCCTTATCTATCCTATCTGTATCCTTCAGAACTTCATACATCTCAATCAGATCCCCATTAGCCTTCTCTGCTATAGGAGAAACAACCCCAGCCTTTCTAGTCTCTCATAACTGAATTGTTCCTATCCAGGCAACATCCTGGTGAATCTTTCTGCACCCTGCCCAACAATCACATCCTTCCTCTGGTACTGCAACCAGAACCACATGTGGGCCCCAGCTGTGGCCTAAACAATATTATATACAGTTCCATCATCACCTCTTTGCTCTTCTATTCAATGCCTTGACGAACAAAAGTGCATCCCATATATCCTCTATATCACCTAATCTACTTTTTCTGCTGTTTTCAAGGATCTATGGGTGTGCACACCAAAGTCCTCGATTTTCTGTACTTCCTTGGATTTTATCATTCAATATGTACTCCCTCGCCTTGTGAGTCTTCCCAAAATGTATCATCACACACTTTTCAGGATTCAATTCCAGTTGTCACTGTTCAGCCCATCTACAATCACAAAATGCTTACAATGCAAATAGAAGCCATTCAATCAAGTTGGCAACAGCCCTCTAAAGAACATCTCAAATCTATTCCCATAACCCTGCATGTACTATAGAAAATCCACCAATCCTGAATATCATGGATACAATGGGCAATTTAGCATGGCCAATCCACCTAACCTGCATAGGTTTGGACTGTGGGAGAAAACCAGAGTGCCCAACTCACGCAGAAATGGGGAGAATGTGCAAACTCCACATAGTCAGTCACCCAAGGTGAGAATTGAACCTGGATCCCCAGTGCTGTGAAGCAGCAATGCTAATCACAGCCATTGTGCCACTCTAGCAGACTAACGTTTTCCCGTTGTTATTTACCACATCACCAATTTTCAATGTCATCTGCAAAATTAAGCAAAGTTCTTCTTTATGCTTTCAAATACAGCTCTCCAGCATAGTGTCTATTTTCACATGCATGTTCTATATTGATGTCTTCTCCCTTACTGATGCCAGAGTTGTTATCAGTTACATCATGATGACTATATGAACCTTATTATACCATAAGAACACCTGGTGCTCACACATGTACAATTAAACATGGAAGTTTGGAAGGTGCTGCCAGAGATACTCTTCTCCATCACAAACTGAACAATTTTAGTCTTCATTATGGAATACTTTAAAATCATTAAGTAGTCACAAGCTTAGACAATGTTGAGAGCACTATTAAATTTAAGCCTTCTTCAATCAGGACTAACTGAACTTTTAACGGTATACCAGTAGCTTCATCTTTGATTCTAAAATTCAACTCATTAAACATTTTTTTCAAACTGAGTGCTTTCAGTGTTGTTTATTTTTAATTAAGTTTACAGCATTTACAAATATTTTAAATTCATATTCAAAGTACACTTGTAGCATTGATAAAACATACAGCAGCTAATTTGGGAACATTAGCCAGTCAGTGGAACTACAGATATGTTACAGCACAGAAAGCGACTATTCAGCCCACCCTGACTGTGCAGGCTGAATACAACAGTCTCCCATCTTAATCCCACTTTGCGGTACCTGATCCATGGCTTTGCAAACCACAAAGCTTCAAATGCAGATCCAATTCCTTTGAAATGAGTGAAGTGTTCCCACCTGAATCACCAAACTGGGCAGAAAACTCCAGACTCCAACTACCTCACTGTAGTTCTTCGTGTTTCCTCTATTCTTCCTTACAATCACCTTAAGTTTGTTTTCCTTGGTAATTGAACTCTCAATGAGGGGAAAAAAAGAACTTCCCTATCCATTGTATCCAAGCCCCTCAATATTTTGTACACCTGGATTAACCCACCCCTCAGCCCCCTCCAAGGAAAATGATCTTAGCCTGCCTAATCTTTCCTTATATTTGCAATTTTCAAGCCCCAGCAACATTATAATAAATCTCCTCTGTACTCTCTAGAGTAATCATGCCCTCTGTGTTGTAATCAGAACTATACACAAAACTCCAGCTATAGCCTAACCAATACCTTATGTACTTCCCTGATGTGGAGGTGCTGGTGTTGGATTGGGGTGGACAAAATTAACGGGTAAAAAATGAGGTCTGCAGATGCTAGAGATCACAGCTGAAAATGTGTTGCTGGTTAAAGCACAGCAGGTTAGGCAGCGTCCAAGGAACTGGAAATTCGACGTTTCCATAACGTCGAAAAAAACGTCGAATTTCCAGTTCCTTGGATGCTGCCTAACCTGCTGTGCTTTAACCAGCAACACATTTTCAGCTGTGGACAATATTAAAACTCACACAACACCAGGTTATAGTCCAACAGGTCTATTTGCAAATACAAACTTTCACAGCACTGCTTCTTCATCAGGTAGCAGTGCTCCGAAAGCTTGTACTTCCAAATAAACCTGTTGTTACATGATTTTTGACTTTGTGTATTTCCAGCATCACAACCCTTCTCGTGTTGAAAACCTTGCCCAATGACAGAAAGGATCCTATTTCGATTCTTTATCACTTTACCTACCTCGACTGGCATCTTCAAGAATCTGTGGAATTGCATTCCATGACCTCTTACCTCCTCCACCCTCTTAATATCCTTCTATTTGTTGTGAATTCACTTCATTTATTTTCCTTATTTGCTCTTTACAATAGGAAATGGAGAACTAAAGTTGAGGCAAATAGAGACTTTTTTGACAAAGCAGCATTCCGTGAATCAAAACAAAATGATTAATCTGGTGCATTTGGATTTTCAAAAAAAGCTTTTGATAAGGTGCCACAACTAAGGTTGCTACACAAGATAATGACACATGATGTAGAGGTTTATCTATTAACATGGAGAAAGAAGTCATTCACTAACAGAGAGGAGAGAACAGAGATAAATTGGTCTTTTGCAGACTCGTAAACTTTGACTTGTTCATTAAGGCAGGGATCAATACTGATTTTTAACTATTTACAATCTATATCAATAATTTGGATAGGAAGGCTGCACATCAGGTTGCTAAATTTGCTGATGGCAATGAAATAGGTGGGGATGGAAGGTGTTAAGAGGAGATAGCATGTTTAAGAAGGTATGTAGACAGATTGATTGAATGGGTAAAACCGTAACTGATGAAGTACAATGTGGTTAAACGAGAATTGTCCATTTTGTTAGGAAGAATAGAAAAGCAAGATATTATTTAAATTGAGAGATATTGTAGAACTCATATGTACTAAAGGATCCAAGTGTCCTGGTACATGAATCACAAATGATTATTAGGCTGGTGCACCCAAGGTAATTATGAAAATAAATGTAGTTTATTGCAATGAGAACGGAATATAAAAGTAGGAAACCCTTACTGCAGCTGTACAGCACATTTGTTGAGATTATATTGTCATACTTTGCACAGTTTGCTCTTTAAACTTGAAATAAAGAAACAGTTTCTTCACAGGTAGTTCAGAGAAGGTTCACTTGATGCATTCCTGCTTTGAAGCACTTATCTTGTGAAGAAAGCCCTAATCTGTTCAACCTAAAGCAATTGGAGTTTAGAAGAATTAGTGGTGATCTTAAATGAGATCTTGATGGAACTAGATTAGGTGGATGTTTAGATGATGTCTCCTCTTGAGGAGTAGACTGAAACTAGGGGATATGAAGTTAAAAATCACACAATACCAGGTTATAGCCCACCAGGTTTAATTGGAAGCACTAGCTTTCGGAGCGCCATGCCTTCATCAGGTGGTTATCATCAGGGGATACGAATAAGGGATCTCCCTTTTAAAATAGAGATGAGCTTTTCTTTCTCTTAGAGGGTCATTAGAACATGGAATTTTCTTCCCCAGAGTTAGTGGAAAATGTGACTTGAAATTTATTAGAAGCTGATTACATATAGAACATTGAACATTACAGCGTAGTACAGGCCCTTTGGCCCTGGATGTTTCATTGCCCTGTGAAACCAATCCGAAGCCCATCTAATCTACACTATTCCGTTCTCGTCCAAATGCCTGTCCAATGACCACTGTAATGCCTGTAAGGTTGGCGAGTCTACAGCTGTTGCAGGCAGTGCACTCCATGCCCCTCCTACTCTCTGAGTAAAGGAACTACCTCTGACATCTGCCCTATCACCCCTCAATTTGAAGCGATGCCTCCTTGTGCTAGCCATCACCATCCAAGGAAAAAGGCACTCACTATCTACCCAATTTAAACCTCTGATTATCTTGTATGCATCAATTAATTCACCTCTCAACCTTCTTCTCTCTAACGAGTCACAAGTTCCTCAACAGATTTTCATCATAATCCTCATAAGATTTTCCCTCCATACCAGGCAACATCCGAGTAAAAGTGGAATTATGTAGTTGAGATAGGCTTCAGATTGGTTACACAGGGCAGTACAACATGCAAAACATATTTCGAAAGATAAGGTTGTAAAAAGCAGACAGAAAAAACAGATGAGAGCACAAGACAGACAGGTACATTGAGTGGTGAAGTAGGCTTAAAGGATCAAAATGGCCTACACCTTGTTCTAATTCCTATGCTCCTCTGAGTATGAGTACCATTGACATCAAGGCAACATTTCATTGAGTATGGCATCAAGGGGTTCTTACAAAACTTGCGTCAGTGAGAATTAGGGGAAAATTTTCCACTGGTTGCAGAGCTTGTGGTTGCTGGAGCGCAGTCATCTCAGTTGCAGGATATCACTGCAGACATTCCTCAGCCACTTTCAGCTGCTACATTAATGAGACTCCCTTCAACAGAAGATCAGATTGGGGAAATTTGCTGTTGATGCACAACATTCAGCATCATTTCTCACTCCTCAAACTGAAACAGTTCATGCCTATATGCAAGATTTGGTCTTGCACTGGAATGGCAAATAATGTTTGCATCTCCCAAGTGCCTGGCGATAATTATCTCTAACAGGAGAGAATCTAACCACCCCATCCCTTAACATTAAATATCATTTCCACTGCTGAATACTCCATTTTCAATGTCCTGGGATTACCATTAAGCAGAAAATGAGTTGAACTGGCTGTATAAATACTGGGAGAACAAGACTGAATCAAAGGCTGGGATAACTAAGGCAAGCAACTCACCTCCTGTCTCTCTAATGCCTGTTACAAGGCTCAAGTTAGGGGTATGATGGAATACTTCCCAATTGTTTGGATGGGTACAGTTCCAACAGAACTCAGGCAGCTTTACACCATCTAAAACAAAGCAACACTCTTGATTGACACTCCAATTAATACCTTCAACATCACTTCCTCTACCAGGGATGCGCAGTGAAAATAGTGCATACTATCTATAAGACACAATGCAGAATTCATCCAAGCTCGAATAGCACCACTTAATAAGCCTGTTATCTCTGCCATCTAGAAGAAGAATGGCAGCAAATACTGAGAGGGGCCACCACCTACCCATTCCTTGCTAAGACACACATATTTCTGACTCGAAACCATATTGCTATTCCTTGACTGGAAAGTTCAGTTGTTAGTTGCCATCATACATCTATTACTATGGGTTCCTACATTTGCTGTTTCCTTGCTTTAGCACATTAGAAGTGAACTTGTTAGGTAATCTTCAAATCATGTATGACCATTTTATGTTGTAACAAAAGGGCAGTATATGGAGCACCAATGTTTTTAGCCCTTAAATTGAAAGGCACCTAACAAGGAGCATAACAAGGGCTATAGACAGGGCTTTAAACTAAATGGGTGGGGTGGTTCTCAGTTACAGGGGAAATTATAAAACCAAAATTAAAGGAGGAGGTAAGAGTGTAGAATTCAGAAGAGATTATTAAAATCTCCTGTACAGACACAAATAGGACAGAGTGTATGAAAAGGGTTAACAATCAAACTTCAAGCTCACTGGACAAATGAATGACAATGAGAAGAGGGACAGTTAATACAGAACTGAAGGCATTATATCTGAATGCTTGCAGTATAAGGAATAAGGTAAATGTGGTTGTGGTGCAGATCAAAACTGGCAGGTATAACATAGTGGGCATCACAGAGACATGGCTGCAATGGGATCAGGATTGGGAGCAGAACATTCAAAGACGTACATCCTATCGAAAAGATAGGCAGATGGGCAGAGGGGCTGAGGTTGCCTTATTAGTAAGAAATGAAATTAAATCAATAGTAAGATATGAAGTAGGGTCAAATGGCGTAGAAACTGTGTGGGTAGAATTGAGGAACTGCAAAGGTTTTAAAAAAAAATAGTTAGTGTTGTTATGTACAGGCCTCCAAACAGTAGTCCGGAGCTGGAGCAGAAAATACACCAGGAGATAGAACAATGTGTAGGATAGGCAAAGTTACAGTGACCATGGGGGATTTCAATATGTAGGGAGACTGAGAAAATCAGGTTGGTAGTAGATTGCAAGGAAAGGAATTTGTGGAGTGTCTGTGAGATGGCTTTTTGGAGCAGATTGTAGTGGAGCCCACTAGGGAATAGACAATACTGGATTTAATGTTGTACAATGAGGTAGACTTGATAAGGGAGCTTAAGATGAAGGAACCCTTAGGAAGCAGTGATCATAATATGATTGAATTTACTCTGCAATTTGAGAGAGAGAGAGAGAGAGAGAGAGAGAGAGAGAAGATTGAATCAGAATAAATGGTGTCATGGCTCAATAGAGACAACTACAGAGGCATGAGGGAGGAACTAGGTAGAAATGACTGGGAGAGGAGCCTAGCAGGAAAGACAGTGGAACAGCAATGGTCGGAGGTTGTGGGAGTAATTCAGGAAACACAGCAGAGATTCATTCCAAGCAAAATAAAGCATGGTACAGGGAGGATGAGGCAACCATGGCTGACTGGGGAAGTCAGGGATAGCATAAAAGCAAATAATATGGTGACAGGAAGTGGGAAGCTGGAGAATTGGGAAGCTTAGAAAGATCAACAGATGGCAACAAAAAGAGAAATAAGGAGGGACAAGATTAAAGATGAGGGTATGCTAGTCAATAATATAGAGGATGACTGTACGTGTTACTTTAGATATATAAAGGGCAAAAGAGAAGGAAAAGTGGACATTGGGCTGCTGGGAAATATCGCTGGAGAGAGTAGTGGGGAACAAGGAAATGGCTGACGATCTAAATACTTTGTGTCAGGCTTCATGGTGGAAGACCTGATAATATCCCAAAAATACAAGAAAGTGAGGGGGCAGAGCTGAGTATGGTGGCCATCACAAGGAGAAAGTGCTAGAAAAAACTGAATGGCTTGAAGGTGGATAAATAACTTGGACCAGATGGGTGACACCCCAGACTTCTAAGGGAGATAGCTGAAGAGATAATAGAGAAATTAGTAGTGATCTTCCAGGGATCACTAGAATCGGAAGGTCCCAGAGGATTGGAAAATCATTAACATGACACCCCATTTAAAAAGGGAGTAAGGCAAAAGATGGAAAATTACAGACCAATTAGCTTAATGTCAGTTCTGGGTAAGATCCTGGATTTCTTTGTGAAGGATGAGATTTCTGAGTACTTTAAAGTGCATGCTAAAATAAGGCAAAGTAAGCATGGTTTCATCAAGGGGATGACAAATCTGTTAGAACTCTTTGAGGAAGTAATTATCAGGTTAGACCAAGGAGAGCCAATCGATGTTATCTATTTAGACATCATGAAGGCGTGCACTGGAGACTACTGCATACGATAAGGGCCCATGCTGTTGAAGGCAAGATACTAGCATGGAGAGAAGGTTGGCTGTCTGGCAGAAAGAGAATGGGGATAAAAGGATCCTTTTCAGGATAGCAGACAGCGACAAGTGATGTTCAGCAAGATTCAGTGTTGGGACAATAATTTTTCACTTCATACATTAACGATCTAGATGAAGGAACTGAGGGAATTCTGGCTAAGTTTGCAGATGATACAAAGATAGGTAGAGGGATGGGGAGCATTGAGATGGTGGGGAGGTTGCAAAAGGATATGCAGAGGTTATGAGAATGGGCAAAGAAGTGGCAGGTGGAGTACAATGTGGGAAAGTGTGAGGTCATGCACTTTGGTAGGAAGAATAGAGGCATTTTCAAAAGGGAGAGAAAGTTCAGAAGTGTGAAGTGCAAAGAGACTTATGAGTTCTACTCCAGGATTCTCTCAAAACAAACTTGAAGGTTGAGTCAGTAGTTAGGAAGGCAAATACAATTATGGCATATATTTTGAGAGGACTTGAATATAAAACCAGGTTTGTATTTCTGAGGCTCTGGTCAGACCACATTTAGAGTTTTGTGCACAGCTTTGGGCCCCATATCTCAGGAAGGACGTACTGGCCCTGGAGCATGTTCAGAGGAGGTTCACAAGAATAGCCCCAGGAATGAAAAGTTTAACGTAATGTTTGAGGACACTGGGTCTTTACTCAACAAAGTTTAGAAGGATGACGGGGGATCTAATTGAAACGTACAGAATACTGAATAGCCTGGACAGAGTAGATATTAGAAAAATGTTCTCATTGGTAGGAGAGACTAGGACCCGAGGACACCACCTTAGAATAAAAGGGAAGACATTTTAGAATGGAGATATCAAGAAACCTCTTCAGCCAGATGGTGGTGAATGCATCAAATTCACTGCCACATTCGACTGTGGAGGCCAAGTCATTGAATATATCTAAGACAGACAGGTAGGTTCTTTAGTATCATGGGGATCAAGGGTTATGGGGAGAAAGTGGAGGAATGGAGTTGAATTAGTGGGAGGCACGGAGGCACAGTGGTTAGCACTGCTGCCTCACAGCGCCTGAGACCCGGGTTCAATTCCCGCCTCAGGCGACTGACTGTGTGGAGTTTGCATGTTCTCCCTGTGTCTGCGTGGGTTTCCTCCGGGTGCTCCGGTTTCCTCCCACATTCCAAAGATGTGCGATTCAGGTGAATTGGCCATGCTAAATTGCCCGTGGTGTTAGGTAAGGGGTAAATGTAGGGGTATGGGTGGTTTGCGCTTCGGCGGGTCGGTGTGGACTTGTTGGGCCGAAGGGCCTGTTTCCACACTGTAGGTAATCTAATATAATCTAAAAATGTATCAGGCATGATTGAATGGCTGAATGGCCTAATTTCTGTTCCTATGTCTTATGGCCTTATGATGCTTATTGGCACACCACATTGTGCATTGACTGTTCAGTATTAGGCAGCCAATTAAATGCATTTCAGCTTGACCTTGACATGGTGCTCCCATTGGCTGGAAATGCTATTTACTGATTACTTGTTTAGTCTCATTGCTCTCCATTGGCAATCAATGCTATGATTCTTACAATTACAAAACAGCAATAATTGATTATAAGTGTGATTTCATTACAATCAATTTTATGGAACTTGGGTTGCTATAGCTTCTAACTCCAAGCCAATATTTAAAGAAGTAATTAGTTCCAGTATGCGTCAGTGGATGGAGAAGATCTTATACATGCTTTGGAAGTCAAGGCTTGGATCATCCTACTGTTTGGACTAGATCCAGGACACTACTGCATAATTTGTAATGTGATTTAAACAGAAGACTAACACTGATTATAAATGGCATTAGAACACCAATGGTACAAATCAAGTCACTGGTTGTTAGTGTTGCATAATGAGAACTGGTCCTGACTGAAACTGTCACATATTGACTGTGACATTGCTAACGCTTGCATTGCAACGAGACTAAAAAGATTAACGTGATTGGGGCGAAAAGAATCAAATTGCTTCATTTATTAGTTTTCAATCAAAACAGAATAGCATTAAGATGATAACATTTTAAAAGCCACTGAGGAAGCAAAATGCAACAAAGGAAGCTATATTATTTCTTGTCATTTCAAGTAAGATCTTGACAGCATTTTTAATATTCAGGTAATATTACAGAATTTTGAATATAAATGATTTTTTCCACAACCACACTGACCTCTTATAAATATTGAGTGGCTAATGTATATTTCTGACTCAGACTTAACATCCTGTGTTTGAAGCTTTGTTTAACCCCTTCCTTTTTGTGCCATTTAGTTTGTTCATTATATTTAGATTTCATGAAACACTTAATAGATTGTGAAGTTTGAAAGTTACATTAACAATTTGGTCATGCCTTACCTGCTGAGAAAATGCTTTTCTTGGAATTTATTAGATGCATATTTGCAGTAGATCCAGTTATTGCCTTTATGACTAATATTTACACTATCTTAGTCTGTTATCTGAGATAATACATTCTATATATCAATTCTTATGTGACACTCCTCAGAACACGACCAGACCTCTATGCAAACACAAGAATGTTGGAACCAGTGAAGGACAACAATATTACAAAGAACATCTACACCTAGCAACAATCATTGAAAGGAATCAAATCTCCAGGCAGCTGTACTTTTATGGGACAAGTGTAGCCAGGAAGAGATGCCCTTTCTGTGAAAAATAACAACTCTCACAGTGATCTTGTCACAATACATGAGGATGTTAATGATCAGAATAACATGTTCAACTCCAAGCTTCAGTGGAAGAAACAAAATAATGCACTCATCCCATCTTTTTTTCATTAATTCATAGTGTGTGAGCTTTGCTAGCTGTGTTTATTGTCCATGCTTAACTGCCCTTGGGAAGAAGTTAGTGAGATGCCTTATTGAGCTGCTGCAGTCCTTGAGGTCTGGATACACCTAAGGTGCTGTTAGAATCGAGTTCCATGATTTTGACTCAGCAACAGTGAGAACATTCAATATAGTTGCAAGTCAGGATGGTGTGTAGTTTGGAGTGAAATTTGTAGGACTTTAGTTTTCCTGTGCCTCTGCTGATCTTGTCCTTTGAAGTAGTGGAGGTCATGGATTTGAAAGATGCTGTTGAAGAAGCCATGGTGAGTTTCTCTTGTGTTTCTTGTAGATGATATATACTGCAGTTACTACATTTTGATAGTGATGGGAGTGAATGCGGATATTGGTGGATTGGGTGTAAATAAAGCAGGCTGTTCTGTTCTGGAAGGTATCCAGCCCTTGAAACCCATTGGAGCTGCATCCAATCAGGCAAGTGGGGAGCATTCTGTTACACTCCTGACTTGTGCCTTGTAGATGGTGGATAGGGTCTGAGGAGTCAAGAAGTGAGTCACTTGCAACAGAATTCCCAGCATTTGACCTGTTATTGTAGCCAGAGTATTTATGTATCTAGTCCAATTTAATTTCTGATTCATAGAAACCCAAAGATTTTGACAGTGGGGCAATTAGTAATGGTAATGCCTTTGAAATTAATGAGCAATAGTTAGGTTCATTTTTTTGCTGGTGACAAACATTGCTTGGCATTTGTGTGGGGTGAATGCTACTCTCCACTTATCATACTGACCCTGAATGTTGTCCAGGGTCTTTCTGCTTATGGACATGAGCTGTTTTACAGTCTGAGGCGGCAGGAGTTGAATATTGTGCAATTATCTGAGAATAGTTCCATCCCAGACATTATGACCAAGGAAATATTATTGTCAAAGCAACAAAAGATGGTGTGGCCTTAGTCAATACCTGAAGGGCATCCTGCAGTGATGTGCTGGCATTGGAAACTAACTAGAAATGATAGCAATGGAAAGCCAGAATTATGTAATTGGCATCGATTGTGAATGGCCCTGGCAACTAGGAAATTTGAGGGTTGGGGGAAGCTGAGGTGGTTTAGGAGAGATCGTAGGCTGGGGTGGAGAGATATTGATGGAAGAGACTAAAATGAGCATTTGGATAGGAAGAGGAACCAGCTCAAAGCTTGGGGCAAAAGAAAGGCTAGGGGTCAGGCTGGTAACTGCGAAGGAGGAGGAACCATGAAAACCATGAACCATGGAGGAAGGACCATGAGCATGGAAAGCAGATGAGGCTGATGAAGGTAAAAGATTTTCTTGAGGGGCTCAGGGATTACTCTTGCACCTCTGGGTCTCAAGGAGTGCTATTAAAAACAATTACTTGTTTAATTTAGCTGTTCCTGTCTTCGCATAACTTTTACCAGCCAAACAATATTAAATTTAAATTATGGTCCCAACTGCACTTGAAGAGACTAATTTAAAGACTGTCTTGTGGTATTCTGCCTGTGGGAACAGGCCATAAGCACACAATGCTATTCCATATTAGAGAAATGGTAACAAGTGTAAAATGCATTCATTTTCTTTTAACCCATATCTCTCCCACCCCCTTTCCTGACCAATTGTTGGGAAATTAATATTCATTAATCAGGTAAAAGCCCATTTCCAGTTCTGAAAGTCAAAGCTTCCACATTTATTGTGTAGTATTTCAAATCTCCATTGTAAATACATTAAATCCTAATGCTTTGAAATGCTCCTTCTCCTAATAGCTGCTTTGATCCACCATAACAGTGTGCAATGTTTCTGTAATCAAAATAAATACAGGAAACTTCCCAATTTGTGGGGGCACACTAATAAATTCATCCAAGATATAAACCCAGCAGAGATGGCGGTATTGTAGTATGTATTCAAAGAGAGTTGACTTGGAAGTCATCAATATTGACTGCAGACCTCATGGTAAATCATAGTATGAGGTTACACATGGGCAAGGAAACAGCCTGCTGATTACATGCTGCTCTTCAATATGGATGAGTAGTGACTCATCTGCTGAGTGAACAGCATTTGGAGTACAGCAAGGCTGCAGAATGCACACTGAGTGGGGGACTTCAATATTCAATGTGGCTTGGCTGCAATACCACTGGTGACTGAGTAGATAAGTCCTAAAGGAAACAGCTGCCAGACCTGGACATGGTCAGTGGTGAGGGATCTAATAAAAATACTTGACCTTGTCCTTTGTCTGCTGCATTTGTAGCTGTGCATGACATCATTGGTAAGAATGACCACCACATAGTTCTTATGGAGGATAATCAACAGTGGAAGGCATTGTGGCCTAATCTGTCTAGTCCTGGCCAACACTCCATCAGGAGTCATTCATTAGTGGTCTGGAGTAGGGCGATTGGAGCAGGGTGAGCTGGACAGGGCAATGTTAGATTTCACACGAGCATACGAGTTAAGAACAGCAGAAGGCCCCGACCCCTCATTCAAGCAGATTACGACTAATTTAATAACTTCAGATTCCTACCCACGCACAATAATCTATCATAGTATTTGGGCTTATTGTGTGTGTGTGCGCGCGTGCGTGCACGTGTGCATGTGCATGCTGCGTGAGCACGTGTGTCTAGGTTCGGACTGACAAATGGCAAGTCTCATTCATGGAGGAGAAAGTGAGGACTGCAGATGCTGGAGATCAGAGCTGAAAAATGTGTTGCTGGAAAAGCGCAGCAGGTCAGGCAGCATCCAAGGAGCAGGAGAATCGACGTTTCGGGCATAAGCCCTTCTTCAGGAATGAGGAAGGTGTGCCAAGCAGGCTAAGATAAAAGGTAGGGAGGAGGGACTGGAGGGAGGGGCATTGGGAATGCGATAGGTGGAAGGAGGTTAAGAGGAGGGTGATAGGCTGGAGAGGGGGTGGGGCAGAGGGGTCAGAAAGAAGATTGCAGGTCAAGAAGGCGGTGCTGAGTCCAAGGGTTGGAACTGAGATAAGGTGGGTGGAGGGGAAATGAGGAAGCTGGAGAAATCTGCATTCATTTCAGGAATGAGGAAGGTGCGCACCACATGTGCACGTACACACACAAACACACACACACACACACACACACAATGCCCAAATACTATGATAGATTATTGTGTGGGGGTAGGAATCTGAAGTTATTAAATTAGTTAAATTAGTCGTATCTCAGTCCCAATCCTCGGACTCAGCACTGCCTTCTCGAACTCCCTGCCCCCATCCCCACTCCAGCCTATCATCCTCACCTTAACCTCCTTCCACCTATCGCATTCCCAATGCCCCTCCCCCAAGTCCCTCCTCCCTACCTTTTATCTTAGCCTGCTTGGCACACCTTCCTCATTCCTGAAGAAGGGTTTATGCCTGAAACGTCGATTCTCCTGCTCCTTGGATGCTGCCTGACCTGCTGCGCTTTTCCAGCAACACATTTTTCAGCAAGTCTCATTCATGCCATGCAAGTGACAGGTAATAACTGTCTCCAACAAGAGAGTATCTAACCATCATCTACTGATGCCATCAATAAATCGCCCGCTGTCAACATCCTGGAGGTTATCATTTACTAGAAACTGGACTGGGCCATATAAAGTACAGTGACCACAAGAGCAGGTCAGAGGCTTGGAATCATACAGTGAGTAACACACCCCTGACTCCCAATAGCCCATTTACCATATACAAGGCACAAGTCAGAAGGGTATCAGAATACTCTCCACTTGCCTGGGTGAGTGTCATCCCAGCAACACTCACTTTATATCACTGAGAATAAAAGTAGCCTGCTTGAATGGCAAAACATCGTGAAACATCGAGACTCCATCACCACCAGTCAGTAGCATTGTGCACCATCTATCTGATGTGCTGCAGAAATTCACCAAGGTTCCTTACACACCACTTTCCAAACCCACAAACATTACCCTCTTGAAAAACAAGGACACCACATACTTCCGAATACCACTACCTACTTGTTCCCCTCCAAGCCACTCACCATCCAGACTTGGAGACATACCAACATTGCTTCAGTTCATTGAGTCAAAGTTCTAGAATTCCATCACTAATGGCACTGTGGGTTTATCTGAACCAAATTGACAACAGCAGTTCAAGGGAGTATCTCGCGACCTCCTTCTTACTAGGATAGACAATAAACACTGATGTCAAGATTAGAGTGGTGCTGGAAAAGCACAGCAGGTCAGGCAGCATCCGAGGAGCAGGAAAATCGACATTTCAGGCAAAAGCTCTTCAAATAAACACAGGGCCCAGCCAGAGAAACACCCTTACCATTAATGAACGTATAAAACATTTGACAGCTAATAACAACACCTTAGCTTTTCTAGTATAGTTAGAACAGGAAGAAAAGGAAATTGTTTTCTATGGGCTTTTGGATTCTGGATCAACAGACTGCTAATGTGAAGATTGCTCATGACTGGGCATAAAGAACATGTGGGTAGAACTAAAAGCAAGAGACAAATACATTGAAATCGAGACAAAGGTCTGAAGTCTAGCCCTGTGCATGTTTAAAAACTGTGAAGAGCAGCATGTATAGTAGATTGATATATTTTGGAAACTGTACCACTAAATGCTAAGGCTTTGCATGCCTTTGACTATTGTGTATTGGTATATTAAACCTTAATATAGATTAAACAGTGTTACAAAGCTTTCCAAGGCTGAAGACAGTTCTTGACCTTGCTTTATCTAGGAATGGTTCAATTTGAATCTAAACTTATGGTTGTGGGCAGAAACAACACAACAGAAAATGGTGGCAGTGGTGGGATTCAATATCTAGATATTGTACAGCAAATGATCAAGAAACAGACCAGCTAAATTAAGCAAGCTTTTTAAGGGTTTGCAGTGAAAGATTGAGATTTTCTTTATTGTTAATTCAGAAATTTAAAAGTCGACACATGTTTTCAATTTGTTTTTAAATTGCAAAAGTTTTTGTTTGAAAAATTATTTAAACACATTATTTTACATAATGAGTTGTGTTTTTGTTCTGGAGAGTCCTACATGTGGTCAGCTCTGAAGAAGATTTTTTTTGTTTGAGGAATTTATTGAAGAGGAATCATTTTTATTCAGTTAATTAGCTAAACAGCTGATTTTATTATATATATAATGAAAGATAGGTGATTTTATATAGAAGGCATTATTGAAACATCCTTTTTAGGCTTAATTTTTCCACAGGCCATATATAAGGTGCAGAGTGAGATGTCTGGTAGATTTAGAAAAGTTATTACCCAGCAAGATCAGTCAGATAGATGGGTGACTGTCGGGAGAGGGAAGAAGATAGTTTAAATGTCTCTGGTAACTATTCCTCTATCAAATAGATATTCAGTTTTTGGAGCTGTTGAAAGGGATAGTCTCTCCAAGGAAATGGAAGTTATTGGACACTTGGAATGATTTTTATGTTAGGCAGTATTTGACAAGATTTCATTGAATTATTCTTAGAGATGACTCTGCCGCCAGGGGCATAGACAGGAGGTTCTACGGTAGTGTATAAATTTGCTTTCCTGATGCCCGGATTAAGGACATTTCTAAACACTTCAACTACATTGTTAAAGGTGAGATTGAGAAGACAGGAGTTATTGTACATATTGGGAGGCATAACATTTTTCAGCAAAAGACTAAAGCAGTACAGAATGAAATTAAGAGGTTAAGTGGAAGATTGAAAAATAACACCTTAAAAGTAGTAATTTCTGATTAACTTCCAATGTCAAACTCTAATGAGGGAAGGAACAAAAGACTGAAGGGGATGAATCATTGGCTGAAGAGCTGGTGCATTGTTCAGGGATTCAGATTTTTGGACAATTGGAAAGTCTTTTGGGATAGAAAAGACCTGTTCAAAGAGGATGAGTCTAACCTAAACTGGGAAGGGACCAATATTCTCTTCAGATAAACTTGCAGATTTAGTCAGTAGTTAGGAAGGCAAATGCAATGTTGGCATTTATTTTGAGAGGACTGGAATATAAAACCAGGGATGTACTTCTAAGCCTCTATATGGCTCTGGTCAGACAATATTTGGAGTATTGAGCGCAGATTTGGGCCCAATATCTCAGGAAGGATGTACTGGCCCTGGAGCAGGTTCAGAGGAGGTTCATGAGAACGGTCCCAGGAATTGTGAAACGTATGAGAAACATTTGAAGACTCTGGGACCAAACTTGATGGAGTTTAGAAGGATGGGGGGGGGGGGGGGGGGGGGGAATCTAATTGAAACACATAACATATTGAACAGCCTGGACAGAGTAAATGTTAGGAAGATGTTTCCATTGGTCGGCAAGGCTAGGATCCGAGGGCATAGCCTTAGAGTAAAGTGAAGACCATTTAGAATGGAGATAAAGAGAAACTTCTTCAGCCAGAGAGTGGTGACTCTATGGAATTAACTGCCACAGAAAGCTGTGGAGGCCAGGTCACTGAATATATTTAAGACAGAGATAGGTAGGTTATTGATTGTCAAGGGGATCAAAGATTACTGGGTGAATTCGGTTGAGAAACTTACGAGCCAAAATTGAGTGGTGGAGCAGATTCGATGGACTGAATGGCTAAAGTTCTGCTCCTACATCTTATGGTCTAATATCCTAGCAGGGAGATTTGCTCATTCTATTGAGGGAGACTTTGTACTGATAGAGAAGGTGAGTGGAGGAATTCTAAGCAGCTGTGTTCCTGGATGTAGGTTTGCTTGCTGAGCTGGAAGGTTTGTTTTCAGATGTTTCGTCGCCATACTAGGTAACATCTTCAGTTCTCTTTCTCAGGGGTGGCCAATGTAGTGTTTGTTACAGTTCTTGCAGGGTATTTTGTAAATGACATTAGTTTTGCTTGTTGTCTGTGGAAAACACGTCCAGAAACCCGTGCCACTCTGCCCGACAAAGTCATCTCAGAAACGATTGCCAGACTACTCAGACCAAGGCAGCATGGTAGCCCACAAAACACACCAACACACTAAAACAGCAGCTAATGAACTTGAAAGACCGTATACAGACAACAAAACTAATGTCATTCATAAAGGACCTTGCAAGAACTGTAACAAACACTACATTGGACAAACAGGCAGAAAACTAGCCACCAGGATACATGAACATCAACTAGCCACAAAAAGACAGGACCCACTCTCACTAGTATCCTTACATATTAGATTAGATTAGATTACTTAGTGTGGAAACAGGCCCTTCGGCCCAACAAGTCCACACTGACCCTCCGAAGAGCAACCCACCCAGACCCATTCCCCTACACCTAACAATACAGGCAATTTAGCATGGCCAATTCACCTAACCTGCACATTTTTGGACTGTGGGAGGAAACCGGAGCACCCGGAGGGAACCCATGCAGACACGAGGAGAATGTGCAAACTCCACACAGACAGTTGCCCGAGGCGGGAATTGAACCCGGATCTCTGGCGCTGTGAGGCAGCAGTGCTAACCACTGTGTCACCATGCCGTCCTCATATGGATGAGGAAGGACACCACTTCGACTGGGGCAACACATCCATTCTAGGACAAGCCAAACAGAGACACGCACGTGAATTTCATGAAGCAAGGCATTCCAACCGGAACTCTATCAATAAACACATTAACTTGGATCCTATTTACCATCCCCTGAGAAAAAGAATAGGAAATGACATCACCATATAAAATGGCATCACCAACCCAAGGAAATCCAAACACAAATAGAAAGTGGGCTACACCACCAGTGCTTTAATCGAGAGGCTCACTGAAGATTTTACCTAGTATGGTGATGAAATGTCTGAAAATGAACCTTCCAGCTCGTGAGCAAACCTATAACTAGAACCTCAACCTAAGCTATAAATCTTCTCAAAACTCACTGGCTGTGTAAATGGAAGGATTGATGGGGAAGGTTTCTGAATGTAACCATGTCAATTAGAAAAATAAAGACAAGAGCAAGTCAGAGCTTGCAGTAGCTCTGAAGAACTAAATTGCATCTATTTCAATGCAATGAGTATTAGAAGTAAGGCTGATGCATACATAAAATAGGGATGTCATTGCTGGTACAGAAACATGCCCGAGAGATAAAGAAGACTTGCAGCTCAGGGTTCCAGATTCTAGTTGTTAGAGGAAGCATAGAAAAGGAGGCAAGATAGGAGAGGGTGTGATGTTTTGATTAAGGAATACATGACTGCTATAACTATTCCTGCAAAAAGTGTTTGGTGACAGTACAAATAGGAAAGGAAAGATCACTTTGATGGGATTGTGCTATAGACCACACAATAGTAATAGAGAAATTCAGAAACAAATATGTAGGGAGATGTCAGACATATGTAAGCATAATAAGGTTTAATAATTCAAAGTTTGTGCGAAGATTTGTAGCTCGGGTGCTTGTTGTAGTGGTTCTGTTCGCCGAGCTGGAAGTTTTTGTTGCAAACGTTTCGTCCCCTGGCTAGGAGACATCATCAGTGCTCTGGAGCCTCCTGCGAAGCGCTTCTTTGATGTTTCTTCTGGTATTTATAGTGGTCTGTCCTTGCCGCTTCCGGGTGTCAGTTTCAGCTTTCGCTGTAGTGGTTGGTATATTGGGTCCAGGTCGATGTGTTTGTTGATGGAGTTTGTGGATGAATGCCATGCCTCTAGGAATTCCCTGGCTGTTTTCTGTCTGGCTTGCCCTATGATAGTAGTGTTTTCCCAGTCGAATTCATGTTGCTTGTTGTCTGAGTGTGTGGCTACTAGGGATAGCTGGTCGTGTCATTTCGTGGCTAGTTGGTGTTCATGTATGCGGATTGTTAGCTGTCTTCCTGTTTGTCCTATACAGTGTTTTGTGCAGTCCTTGCATGGTATTTTATAAACTACATTAGTTTTGCTCATGTTGGATATTGGCTCCTTTGTTCTGGTAATGTTGTCTGAGCGTGGCTGTTGGTTTGTGTGCCGTTGTGAGTCCTAAGGGTCGCAGTAGTCTGGCTGTCAGTTCTGAAACGCTCCTGATGTATGGTAGTGTGGCTAGTCCTTTTGGTTGTGGCATGTCCTCGTTCCGTGGTCTATCTCTTAGGCATCTGTTGATAAAGTTGCGCGGGTATCCGTTTTTGGCGAATACCTTGTATAGGTGTTCCTCTTCCTCTTTTTGCAGTTCTGGTGTACTGCAGTGTGTTGTAGCTCTTTTGAATAGTGTCCTGATGCAGCTTCGTTTGTGCGTGTTGGGGTGGTTACTTTCATAGTTTAGGACTTGGTCTGTGTGTGTTGTTTTCCTGTGTACCCTTGTGGTGAATTCTCCGTTCGGTGTTCTCTGTACTATCACGTCTAGGAATAGGAGTTGGCTATCCAACAAGCATCCGAGCTACAAATCTTCGCACAAACTTTGAACCATTACGGGCGAGAGACGCTGAGACAAGCCAGGAAATGGGAATCCTGCACTAACCGCCTAAGCGCCACATATGAACAACTCCGGTTCCTACACGAATGCCGAAAGAATCAAATCCTTCCACAATGTGTCAGGTACAGACCACCAGTCAATAATCCACAAGCCAGGGAAACAGCCAAGCAGAACGGACTCAGGATGATCCAGGTAATGATCACAGACGCTCACAACCGATTGCACAAATACAAACAAGAAATTGCGCGCCAAAAGTCGTTAATTTCAAAGATCGCTATTCATGAATGGACCCGGACCATAGAACAGGCTGTCACTATAGGACAGAACAGGACAACACATCGCAAAAAAACGGCACTAAAAGAAAAACTGGCCAAACTAACACACAAAAAAGAGGACACTACAACACACACCTGGGTTAAAAACCTCTCCCACAGACAGCTCACAGACATGGAAAGAACTATACTGACCAAGGGACTCAACTACAACCACAGGGATGCCAAGACAGCAGACTTCCTAGCAGCACTAGAATGCACACTCAGGAACAATGGACTAACTGAAGAGACACAACAAACAGTGAGACAAACGGTCGTACCTATGATGATGAGAAAAAGACAAACACATAACCTCAACACCAAGGAGAGGGAAGCACTGAAAGCACTAAGAAATGATAAGAACATAATCATACTACCAGCAGATAAAGGCAGAATGACTGTCATCCTAGATAAATCAGATTACATCAAAAAAGCACAACACCTACTAGCAGACACCAACACCTACCAAATGAAGAATTCTGACCCCACACCACAATTCACCAATAGAATAAACAACACACTAAGGAATCTACAAAAAAACGGACAGATAACCAAAGCAGACCTACGAAGAATGAAACCGGAAAGCAACAACACCCCCAGATTCTATGGACTACCCAAAGTACACAAACCAGACATCCCACTCAGACCCATAGTATCACTACCAGGGACACCAGCATACAAACTGGCCAAAGAACTACAACAGAAACTGAAACACCTGGTCAGCGGATCCAAACACTCCATACAATCAACACAGGAATTCTTGGACGCCATCAGGAATACACACATAGACAAAGAAGAAACCATGATCTCATTCGACGTGACGGCACTGTTCACTTCGATTGACAAAACCCTGGCCAGAGAAACAATAGCCAACCTACTGGACATACAGAACAGAAAACAGGAGGCGGAACCTATCAACAAAGACGGCATACTTAAACTACTGGACTTGTGCCTCACTACACACTTTACATTCAACATTCAGATATACGAACAAATCAACGGAACACCCATGGGATCACCAATCTTGGGACTCATAGCAGAGGCAGTTATGCAAAGGTTAGAACATACAGCCCTACCACAAATTCAACCCAAACTCTGGGTCATATACGTCGATGATACGTTCGTAATCATCAAAAACACGGAAATAGAAAAAACACACTGGATCATCAACGCCACACTCACAGGAATCCGATTCACGAGAGAAGTAGAAAAGGATAGCCAACTCCCATTCCTAGACGTGATAGTACAGAGAACACCGAACGGAGAATTCACCACAAGGGTACACAGGAAAACAACACACACAGACCAAGTCCTAAACTATGAAAGTAACCACTCCAACACACACAAACGAAGCTGCATCAGGACACTATTCAAAAGAGCTACAACACACTGCAGTACACCAGAACTGCAAAAAGAGGAAGAGGAACACCTATACAAGGTATTCGCCAAAAACGGATACCCGCGCAACTTTATCAACAGATGCCTAAGAGATAGACCACGGAACGAGGACATGCCACAACCAAAAGGACTAGCCACACTACCATACATCAGGAGTGTTTCAGAACTGACAGCCAGACTACTGCGACCCTTAGGACTCATAACGGCACACAAACCAACAGCCACGCTCAGACAACAACTTACCAGAACAAAGGAGCCAATACCCAACATGAGCAAAACTAATGTAGTTTATAAAATACCATGCAAGGACTGCACAAAACACTGTATAGGACAAACAGGAAGACAGCTAACAATCCGCATACATGAACACCAACTAGCCACGAAATGACACGACCAGCTATCCCTAGTAGCCACACACGCAGACAACAAGCAACATGAATTCGACTGGGAAAATACTACTATCATAGGGCAAGCCAGACAGAAAACAGCCAGGGAATTCCTAGAGGCATGGCATTCATCCACAAACTCCATCAACAAACACATCGACGTGGACCCAATATACCAACCACTACAGTGGACAGCTGAAACTGACACCTGGAAGCGGCAAGGACAGACCACTATAAATACCGGAAGAAACATCAAAGAAGCGCTTCGCAGGAGGCTCCAGAGCACTGATGATGTCTCCTAGCCAGGGGACGAAACGTTTGCAACAAAAACTTCCAGCTCGGCGTACAGAACCACTACAAGGTTTAATAATGGGTGATTTGAATTTTTCAAATATTGACAGGGACATTGTGTTAAAGGTTTGGATGGTGAAGAATCTGTCAAATATATTCAAGAAGATTTTCTTTATCAATATGTGGATGCTCCTACTAGTGAAGGTGCAAAACTAAAAACTTTCTTTTGGGCAATAAGGCAGGACAGGTGACTGAAGTGAAACTAGGGGAAAACATTTGAGGGGGGTCATAATTCTATTTATTTTGAAATGATTATGGAAAAGATAAGTCTTCCATAAAAAGTTTTTTTTTTACTGGAGTAAGGCAAACTTTAATTGTATGAGACAAGAACTTTCAAAAGTTGATTGGAGTAGACTGTTCACAGGTAAAACGATGTCTGACAAGTAGGAAGTGTTCAGAAGTGAGATGACTAGATTTTCTGTAGAGAGAAGACAAGGCTAGTAAGATTAAGGAACAATGGATGAATAAAGATATTGAGGTTCTAGTCAAGCATATACGATAATCTTATTTTAGATAATAGACAACTTAGTTCAATTGAATCTTTTAATCAATATAAACAGAGTATAAGGGGATTCTTTAGAGAGAAATCAGAAAGGCAAAGAGGGGATATGAGATAGCATATTGCAGATAAGGCTAAGGATAATGCAAAGAGATTCTACAAAATTCCTTAACAGCAAGAGGGTAACTAGAGAGAGGCTAGGGCCTCTTAAAGATCAAGGTGGTTGTCTTTGTGTTGAACCCCAGGAGATGGGAAAGATACCAGATGAATATTTCCTGTCAGCTTTTACTGTGGAGAAAGAAATGGAGTCTAGAGAATACAGAGAAATAAATGTTGATGGTTTTAAAACATTTCCTATTACAGAAGGGAAAGTTTAGGAGGTCTTAGAAAATGTAAAGGTGGATGAATCTGCGGGACCTAATCTAATGTATCGCAGAACGTTATGAGAAGCAAAGGAGGAAATTAGAAAACTCCTTGCAGACATATTTGTATCATCTATAACTACAGGTGAGGTGCCTAATGACTGGAGGGTGTCTGATGTTGTATCTTTATGTAATGAAAGGTTGTAAGGAGAAATTGGGTAACTACAGAGCTGAGAGTCTGACTTTGATTGTGGGTAATTTGTTGGAGGCGATTATAAAAAATAACAATTTTGGACATTGAGAGAGACAAAAACTGATTAAGGATAGTCAGCATAGTTTTGTGTGAAGAAAATCATGCCCCAGAAACTGGACTGATTTTTTTTTGAGCAAGTTACCAAAAAGGTTGATGATGCTAGAGCAGTACACTTTGTTTATATGGATTTTAGTAAAGCCTTCAACAAGGTTCTGCATGGTAGACTAATTAGTAAAGTTAGGTCACATGATATTCAGGATGATCTGCCCAAACGGATACATAATTAGCTTAATGGCAGGAGACAGAGAGTAATGGTGAGGTTTGTTTTTTCGGACTGGAGGCATCGCACCAGTGGTGTTCCACAGGGATCAGTTTTATGTCCTTTTTTTAAATTTATATAAGTGATTTGGATGAGAATATAGAAGGCATAGTAAGTTTGTAGATGATACCAAAACTGGTGGCAGAGTAGACAGTGAAAGAGGTTTTCTAAGATTACAAAAGCATCTCGATCAAATGGGTCAATCATGGGAAAAATAGCAGATGGATATCAATGCGAGGCATTACATTTTGATACAACATACAATGGTATAGCTTATCAAATTAACAGTAGAGCTTTGGGTAGTGTTGCAAAACAGAGGGACCTATGGGTGCATGTACAGAATTGATTGAAGTTTACATCGAATATAGACAGGATGATGAAAAAGGCATTTAGCACAGTTGTCTTCATTGCTCAGTCCTTTGAGTATAGGAGTTGAGACATTATGTTGAGGTTGTACAGGACATTGGTGAAGCCTCTTCTGAAACACCGTGTCCGGTTCTGGACGTCCAATTAAAGGAAAGAAATTATCAAGCTGGAGAGTATTCAGAAAAGATTTACCAGGATGTTGCTGGGTATGGAAGGTTTGAGTTACAAAGAAAGGCTGGATAGGTTTGGATTTTTTTCACTGGAGAGAAGCAGCTTGACAGGTGACGTGATAGGAGTTTCTAAAATAATCAAAGGTATAGATAGAGTTGATGGTAGTTGTCTTTTCCCTAATATGGAAAATTTCAAGACTGTGGGAACATTTTTAAGGTGACAGGAGGGAGATTGAAAAAAAAGACATGAGGCATTTTTTTTACACAAAGGGTGATTCGCATGTGGAATGAACTTCCTGAGGAAGTGGTGGATGTGGGTACAACTACAATGTTTAAAAGATGTTTGGACGGATACCTGAATAGGAAGGATTTGGAGGGATATGGGCAAGGAGCAGGCAGGTAGGGACTAATTTGGGATTATATTCAGCATGGATTGGTTGGACCAAAGGGTCCGTTTCCATGCTGTATGACTATAACTCAATGAGAATGCTGTAGTACAAAAATTGAAAGCTAAGTTTCTGCTATTCTAAATATTTTTCACTGCAAAAGCTGTTTCCCTTCAATACTTCCTCTCAATGATTTTTAAATCTATTAAGGATGGATACTGTGACATCACTTGTGCCATTTTATTTTTAATCTTAGTTTTTTTATATTTATATTAATACCTGTAAAGTAACAAGCTATCAGATGCATATAATAGATTAGAAAATTCGCTGATATGGAAAACACAATTCCTAAGATTTCAAACAACTCTGGAATTGGACATCAAATCAATTGCAGAACAAACTAACACACTTCTCTACTACATTAAAAGATCAAATCATGTGTTACATTGACAACAGATTGGTAGGAATCAAATTAAGTTTGACAACCTCAACTTTTAATTGGTATCTAATTTGAAAAGCACATGGGACATTGGCAGGATTTCACTTCAATTGCAGATCCCAGCACCTGGGAGAGTGTGTAGATAGTGATGACACCTTAACTATGAAACTATAGAAACTTACAGCTTACTCACTTGTGGCAGAATCCTCATTAGTCTCTTAGATAAATCAGTGACTGCATTCCCTCACTCAAAAGAAGATTGAGCTCCAGAATGAAGTTCCAAATAACAATGGATACAAGGAGTTGGCAAAATTGCTTCAGAAACATGATGCAGCAAAACATTAAATGTCAAACATTTACAGAGTGTTGACTACTTAAAGGTACAACAGAGCATTTGAATAGGGACCAAACCTCTTATCTAAATAATATTCTGTGTGACCACATCAGTGCAAAGTCCGAAACAACTAAGACCAGTACCTTTAAGACCATAAGAAATAGGAGCAGAAATTAGACCACTCAGCCCATCAGGTCTGTTCTGCCATTCAATCATGGCTGATAGGTTTCTCAACCTCATTTTCCAGCTTTCTCCTTGTAACCTTTGACCATCAAGAACTTACCAATCTCTGTTTTAAATATACTCATTGACCTGGCCTCACAGCTGTCTGTGGCAATGAATTCACAGATTCGCCACTCTCTGGCTGAAGAGTTCCTCCTCATCTCCATTCTAAAGGGTCTTCCCTTTATTCTAAGGCTATGCCTCGAACCCTCATCTCTCCTACCAACGGAAACATCTTCCTAACGTCCACTCTGTCTCGGCTGCTCAGTATTTCTGTAAGTTTCAATTAGATTCCACCCTCATCCTTCTAAACTCCATCAAGTATAGTCACAGAGTCCTCAAACGTTCCTCGTATGTTAAGCCTTTCATTCCTGGGAACATTCTTGTGAACCTCCTTTTAACCCGTTCCAGGCCCAACACATCTTTCCTAAGGTATGGGGCCCAAAATTGCTCTCAATACTCTAAATGTGGTCTGACCAGAACCTTATAGAGCCTCAGAAGTACATCTTGCCATAGGTGTGGTTCCAAAATCCCATGTCAAAAATGAAAACATTGTCCAGCCATATGTTCATAATGTATTCATTGTAGGAAAACAGGATACTTTTCCAAGATTTGATATAGCATAAACAATATTCTCAGCATCAAACTAAATAATTTCTAAATCAACATGTATGTCCATGTATTGAAGGACAGGTTAAAACTGTTATGGAATAAGTTTCTTCACATTGTAACAACTCTCAATGGACATGCACCATCACTCTTTTATTGAATAATTCACACCATCACCAACCTAGAAGCTAATAGCAGAGAATAAGAAACAGCATCCCCACACAACCCTGTATTTGCATCAACACAAGCACAGCTAACCAAACTGAAACCAGCAGAGGTAGAGAAAGCTCACCAACTTTACCTCAACTGTTTTGATACCTTGACTTAGACTTTTCTGATACACTCACCAACAGAAATGAATGTATTCAAAAGGTTGGTGAGGGATGCAAAACATAAGGAAAAATGCACAGTAAATATTGTCCAAACATGAAAAAAGTGGCAACTAATTTGAGCATGTGCCTCAGTGTCAATGATCATGATTGAAAAGAAAAGAGTCTTTTTAAGAATTTACCATACTCAATGGCTTGTTTTGTGACATAATAAATCCAAAACAAATATTTAACATTGTAAAACAACAGATTCAAATTTTTTTCTGTTATTAGTTACAACATTTGTTTTCTAAATACACTAAAAACTTTAATTTTGAAGACCAATTGTAAAAAGTGTTCATATGGACTTTCTGAAAGTTTATTTGAAATAAAAACTTCAAAGATACAGGAGAATTAGGGGAAATATATTCTAAAAGAATAGGATATTAAGATCTCCTTTGATCTGACAGCTTTCAGTGGCTTGTATCTTGCTTCTAATGCACTGGACTAGGAGTCTAATTTAAGGTTGGATCTTATATTTCTGGCAAAAGCAGCAGCATATGCATTAATACCAGAAGTGAGTGCACTTGAGTTGAGTTCATTGTCAGTTCCACAATAAAGTACATCAAATTAAATATCACTAACAGTTTAATATTGCAAAATAAAACAAAATACATTACAATAAAAAAATTCTTCTGCATTGCTGCAAAAAAAACCTAACGTGAATAACCCAAATTTGAATGTAATGCATCATTGTACGTGTATAGCCTCATGGATTGTAACTATCCATTCACATATACTTGAAGATGAGCTCTTAATCCTGCATTCACATAATCAGATTCAATGTCAGCTAAGTCATTTCAACATGAACGTGCCTGTCAATTGGAGGGAGATTAGAACTGCAAAACATTCTATAAATAAAAGAAAAACAGCCCTTTGAGACACTGTTTGTTCACTTTCTCCATGTTTTTCATTCCCATTTTAATTATCTTTTTCTCTATCATTCATTCATTCTTTTATCGCCTGCTTTACCTCTCACACGTACATCTCCTTGAAGCTCTAATTCACTCTCTGACTCCTTAATATGGATTTGTTGAGAAACCGTGTTTGCATTTCTTTTGCTTTATCAGAGTTCCATCACCCGACAGATAGCATCTGTAAGCAAGTTTGTAACATACTGCCTTCTGATGTTCCACAATTCCATCAATGATTTTTCAACGCCTTAAAAGTCTACATATTCACAAATCATTTATCTCACCTGCCATTGTTCAGTTTTGGCTAATGCTTCCTTTTGCCAAGTCTTTATTTCCTCATTCGTTCCCTCCAGTTTCCAATGCAGTGAATTTTATTGCACCTGTGAATGGGGTGGAAGTGAAGGATGCATAATGTGCCATGCCTAATGCCCATCAACATGATGCAAGATCACAAAGCATAAGACATTGGTGCAGCAATTAGGCCATTCAGCCCATTGAGTCTGCTCTGCCATTCAATCATGGCTGATAAGCTTTTCAACCCAATTCTCCCACTCTATCCCCATGACCCTTCATCATCTTGATATTCAAGTACTTATCTGTCGCTGTCTTAACTATACTGAATGACTTGGACACCGCAGTCTTATCTGGAAATGAATTCCAGAGATTCATCACACTCTGGCTGAAGAAGTTTCTCCTTATTTCTGTTCTAAAAGGTCTTCCCTTTACTCTAAGGCAATGCCCTCGGGTCCTAATCTCTCCTACCAATGGAGACATATCCTAACATTTACTCTTTCCAGGCCGTTCAGTATTCTGTAAGTTTCAATCAGATTCCCCCTCATCCTTCTAAACTCCATCGAGTATAAACCCAGAGTCCTCAAATGTTCCTCATATGTTAAGCTTTTCATTCCTGGGACCATTCTTATGAACCTTCTCTGAACATCCTTCCTGAGAAATAAGGCACAAAAATGTACATGTACTCTAAGTGTGGTCGTCAAGAGCCTCATACAGCCTCAGTGGTACATCCCTGCTTTTATATTTAAAGTTTTCTCAAAATAAATTCCATCATTGCATTTGCCTTCCTAACTACTGACTCAATTTGCAAATTTACCTTGAGAGAATCCTGGACTATAACTCGCAAGTCCCTTTGCACTTCTGAATTTTCACCCTATTTAGAAAATAGTCCAAGCTTCCACTCTTCCTATCATAGTGCATGACTTCACATTTTCCTACATTGTACTCCATCTACCACTTCTTTGCCCACTCTCCTAACCTGTTCAAATCCTTCTGCAGCCTCCCACCTCCTCAATGTTACCTGTCCCTTTACCTTTGTAGCATCTGCAAACCTACCCAGAATGCCCTCAGTTCCTTCATCTAGATCATTAATGTATGTCCTAAGGTAATTTTACCAAAGGGCATCATAGATTCATTGAATCCTTATATTCAGCCCATCAAATCCATACCGACTGTCTGAAAAGCATTCCACTCAGACCTGCTCCATAACTGCATTTCCCATGGCTAACCCATTCAACCTACACATCCATGGGCAATCCACCTCACCTGTATATCTTTATACTGTGGGAGGAAACTGGAGGCACCCAAAGGAAACCCATGTGCACATGGGGAGAATGTGCAAACTCCACATAGACAGTCGCTCAAGAATGGAATCAAACCCAGGTCCCTGGCGCTGTGATGCAACAGTACCAACCACTGAGGCACTGTGCTGCCTAAAATTCAAATTTCACCATGCCAGGATTTGAACCCAGGTCCCCAGAACATTACTTGGGTCTCCTGATTAATATCTAAACAATACCACCACTAGGCCCTCCATCACCTCCTGGAGATGGAGGCATTGAAAGGTTGTCCTGCACATAGGCAACTTGATGTCTATGGTCACTTAATTCATTCCAGCAACTCAAAACAAGGGTTTTGGCATCTGACAGCTGTCATTGTGTGTAAAGGGGACTTACTGGAAGGGCTCTTGTGATATAGTGGTAATGGCCCTACTTCTGGGCCAGAAGTCTGGGTTCAGATCCCACCTGCTCCAAAAGTCAGTCATAACATTCCTGAACAAGTCAACCAGGTAAATGTCAATAGCACTCTTGAGAAAAGCAATAGAATAATTGCATCCCCATTCCAGAAGAAACCCTTCACTTCTGAGTTGGGAAGAGGCACATAACAAAATTGTAGGCTATAAAAGAGAGTAAAAGCTAGATATACTGGAAATAGACCAGGGACCATTGTGTAGAACTCTCTGTAGGCGTGACTGGGAGTTCGGGAAGAAATGTTAGAGATCCCCGAGGCCAAGGACAATGATTTTTACAATGATGAGGCAAAGGAGCAAGCTGAGATGGTTAGATGTGTCACTGTCACTAGGCTCATTGAGGCACAGTGACAGTAGACAGAAGAGTAAAATTATAAAACCCATTGATATAAAGACTGCAAGTTTCAGAGGGACAACTGTGAATGTGAAATACTTGCAGAAATAAATAAACAGAATAACAATAGTTGAAGAATTATGTGCACTTTAGAAGATTGGGACAAATAAATAAATATGTGGCCTTAATGTGAAGTTTTATTGACGTCACAGTACAGAGGTGCATTTGGAAAAGATGTGCAAGGGTCCGTGAAAGGAATTTGCCCAGAAAAAAAGCTTAAAAATGTCATCTAGGCGAACAGAAGAAAGCATCAATTTCACTAGCAGAATGCTAGAAACCACAACTTTCTTTGTTAAAAATGTTGAAAAAAATCTCTAGTAATTAAAATAGAGCCACAGTAATGAGTACCTTTGAGGAAGCTGTTCAGAGGATTCAGAATTACTTCACCATTACACATCAGTTCCTAAGCTGAACAAGTTAATATACTTACTGTGTTGAGTAGTCTAAATAGCAGGCATTAACAGTTAACGCCAATGCCGTAGAACAAGGCCATTAGACAAGTACTCGAGAATACTTGTAACATTTATTGGGGAATTTTGCTTTAACAGACTACCATTTGGGGTAACCTTAGCCTCAGAGACCTTTCAATGGACATTGCTCAATTTGTTACAAGGTTCAGAAGATGTCACATACCACATTGATGACAATGATACATGGGGTGATTGTGATAAACAATATCAGAAGGTCCATGTGATTTTAAAATTCCTATATACGAAATGCTTACCCTCAGTGGAAGGTGCAAAAATTTCAAAGAATCTTTCACTTCTGAGGGAATTTGGGAATGACAAAGATGGGATAAGGTCATCAGAAAATGAAATTGTTAAGGAGTTCCCTATTCTGAAGGAAGTTCATGACTTGCAAAGATTCCTAGTTA
The DNA here is from genome assembly GCF_020745735.1 of Hemiscyllium ocellatum. Lineage (NCBI taxonomy): Eukaryota > Metazoa > Chordata > Chondrichthyes > Orectolobiformes > Hemiscylliidae > Hemiscyllium > Hemiscyllium ocellatum. The sequence goes on along the minus strand of NC_083407.1, from coordinate 43,340,778 downwards.
TGGTAAACTGGTTGGAAGAAATGTTTGCCCCTCCAGACAATGGTGACTGAACCCTTGAGAGAACATCTCAAGAAAATGCAAGGATGGTACATGGACTCACATCAAGAGGACTTTTCCAAAAGACCAAGGACATGCTGATATCCAAAGAAGTCCAGACAATCGCAATTTATCCATTGATCCTTTTTGACTTTGATAGCTATGGATACTTCAGTGGTGGGCATAAGAATAGTTCAGTTTTAGGAGCAACCTGGTGATTGAAGAATTCATTGTATTATGCATCCAAGGCATTGCTATATAGAAACAGGATAGGAAGCTCTCACCAATTCATGAGCATGCAAAGGTTTTCAGACTGCATCTGTGGCCTCAAGGTGCTTATACAAATGGATCATAAATTAATGTATCCTGTTTGATAAGAAAGAGTTTGCTAGGAAGCCTCCTTGGATTCAGACCTACTGACTCCACCTAATGAGGTTTGCCTACGAGAACAAATATGTACAAGGACAGTGACAAATGACAGTGTTTGTGGTCTCCACAGCGAGTACCAACAGCTTTACAATGACTGATGAGGGATTCATTGGTGAGATTGAACAGGCTGAATGAATCTTAGCAAGTACAAAGGAGCAGCAGGCCACCCGTTATAATAAAAGAGATTGTACATAACAGCAATGTATCTCAACCACAGACAGCCCAATGCAACAACCATTTCCATTTTAGCATGAGAACCTTGAATTTGTTCCAATTCTAATGAAAAGTAATAGACTTGAATTGCTAAATTTTGTTGCTCTCTCCACTGATGTTGTCTGACCTATTGACTATTTCTAGCATTCTCTGTCTATATTATCACAAATGATCATGTAGTAAAATTGCAATGGTTCCTCCTCTACATCAGCCTTGTTTTCTGATGCACATTGATATCTGCTATAGATGCTAAAAGTTTGTGACTAGATTGGTGGTGGAGGGTTGTTTTTGGGACTAGAGGCTTGTGACCTGGAGGCAGTATTATACAGGGATCGGTTCTGGGCCCACTTTAGTTTAACATTTATCTAAATGCTTTGGATGACAATACGGGAGATATGGTTAGTAGGCTTGTGGATGAAACCAAAATTTATGGTATAGTGGACAGTGAAGTTGGTTTTCTAAGATTACAAAGAGATCACGATCAATTAGGTCAATGGGCTGAGGAGTGGCAGATGGAGTTCAATTTGGGAAATGCGAGGTATTGCACTTTGGTACAATAAACAAGGGCAGGAATTATACAATTAATGGTAGGGCCTTGGGTAGTGTTGTAAAACTGAAGGACCTGGTGTTTAGGTACGTAATTCTTTGAAATTTGTGTCAAAGGTAGACAGGGTGGTTATGAAGGTAATTAACATGCTTGCCTTAATTGCTTACACCATTGGGTATAGGAGTTGGAACATCATATGAGGTTGCACAGGTTGAGGCCTCTCCTGGAATACTGTGTACAGTTCTGGACGCCTTGTCATAGGAACAATACTATCACACTGGAGAGCGTTCAGAAAAGATCTACCAGGATGTTGCCAGGAATGGTGGGTTTGAGTTATAAAAATAGACTGGGTAGGCTGGGTCCTTATTCAGTGGAGGGTAAGAGATTGAGGGGTATCCTTATAGAGGTTAATAAAATCATGAGGCGTATAGATAATACATTTTCCCCAGTGCAGGGGAATTTAAAACTAGGAGGCATATTTTTAGGTGAGAGGAGAAAGATTTGAAAAGGACATGAGGGGCAACATTTTTATACAGAAAGAATGGTTATTGCGTGGAATGAACTGCTCGAGAAAATGATGGATGAAAGAGTATTTACAATTTTTAAACAATGTTTGGAAAAACTCATGCATTGGAAAAGTTTGATGGGATGTGGGCCAAATGCAACCAGGTGGCACTAGTTTAATTTGGAAACATGGTTGGTGTGGACTAGTAGGACTGAAGGATCTGTTTCTGTGCTGTATGATTCTATGACTCTGGAACAGGCTTGATGAGCAGAACAAGATTTTATTTTTTTTTCGGTTGTCCTCAAAGATTTTCAAGTCTTCAAGATTGTTTTGATACAATTATGGTTTATTCTGAACACTTATTTTCTCAGGAAGATGTATTACTAAAATTGCAATGAACTTATGTGCAGAGTAACTATAGAAAACCAGTCAGCATACTTCCATCTTTCAGTTGGCATGACCATTGTCAAGGTCACATAACATTTAACTGACTGTCTGTGTCAAACCATTGGACCTGAAACTGCCATTTGCTTCTTCCAATGTAATTATCCCAAAGTATAACATAATAATGTGCCACAATACTGTATGAATTATTTCAGCTATGATACTTATAATAAATCATTCAAAATACTGCCACAGTAGTTACTGTAATTATTGACATGCCTGTCATGCAAAGCTTAAAAATAATCCCATGCTAGTCAATTACAAAGGACAATTTTTTTGCACCTATTAACCAGCTCCTCATGTGGTGCAGCCTTTAAAAGAAATGAGCTCAGAATTATTCATTAAATAAAATTATTTCAAAAGATTCCCTGGGCTATTTCACACCTCATTTCTGTTAAGACTTGATCTGCAACAAAGAACTTTAAGATATGTTACCTTAATGGCCAAGTACCAATCTACCTAAATATCCCATTGCATATTTTTGGTGACATAAAGTGAGCAAAGAGAAAACTATTCTCAAACACTTTAAACAAAATGTCAAATAAATAGTTCTGACACAGCCCTAAATCATTCACTTCCAACTCTGTAGATCTATTTTAATTCTAATTCAAGGATAAATACCACAAAGTTACTTCTCACTGATGCTGCAGACCTGAAATTAAAAAGAGAAAGTCCTGGAGAAATTGAGCAGGTATGTCACTATCTGTGGAGAAAGAAACAAAATTAAATCAGGCTTGAAATGTTAACTATCCTTCAGAGCTGAAGGGGTTTGGAAAATTATGGTTGCCATGCTGTTGACAGGGAGGAAAAGGAGTGAATGGAACAGATAATGATGGTGCACATAGCAAAAGATAAAGGGTGAGCTGGTTTTATAAAGGAACGATATGAATGCAAAAGAGATGTTAATGATGGACGTGAATGGAGAAAATAGTTCAGCTCTGCTGAGAGTAAACTGGTGCCATCAAGCCTCAGAGCACAGCAGGTGGGAACAGGTGTTAGGTTTGTTGGTAGAGTGGACCAAGTAACCATGGAGCGAAAGATTTCTGGAAATGCTATCAACAGAGGGGAGGGATGCCTCCAATGGGTTCTCCATTTCTCTCAATGGAGTTTTCCAAAGTTGAGAGGGTCATCAGCTGTGTCCAATATATTTCTCACACTTCTGTGTCCCTTCCCCTTTCTTTCAGAACAATGGCTGTGTTTCCTTTACCCTTACTTTCCAGCCCACCAGCTTCAGTGAAAGGATTTTGGCCACCACCAGCAGGATGCCACCACTAGACATATTTTCCCCTTCCCTCCCTGGTCAGTTTTCTATAGGAACCATTCCCACTCTAATACCCTGGTCTATTCATCATTCATACCCAACATATCCTCATTTCCCACGCAATCATATAAGGTGTAACACTTGTCCTTATATTTCCTTCCTCTTCGCTGCCTAAAGACAGTAACATACCTTCAACGTGAAGGAGCACATTACTTGTACTTCTTTAAATCTGGTCTCCTGCATTCACGTTCACAATGTGGTCACCCCTCTGATGGCGAGACGAGTGACGTTTTTGCAGAATACTTCTACTTTGTCTGTAAAATTCATCCTGACCTCCCAGTTGCTTCCATTTAAATACATCAAATTGCTCTCTTTCTATTGCTTCTGTCTTAGATCTGTTGTAGTATTTCAGCTAAGACCAACAACAGCTGGGAGAGAGATGTTGTTTTCTGATAGGTGCTTTAGGACTCCACTTGTTCAACAATGTCAGACAATGGACATGTTCCTCTGTTCTGATTGCACTCTTCTTTCCTCCTCTTCTCTGGGGGCCTTGATGTCATGGGTTTGCTGTCAGCAGGGCTGGTCCATTTTCTACTATTGATACCTCTTATAAGCATCAATTTTGTTTCTACGTCATTTCTTTACTACCATACACATTCTCCATGGCTTTTGCTTTGTGCACCTTCACCATATGTTCCATTTTCTCCATGCCCCCACTTTATCAACACTATAAAAAAATATAATTTTCCATGCTCCTTCAAAAGTGTCACATTGGACAAAAGTATAAACTTTCTTACTCTCAAAAATTGTGTTCTTACTCTCTCTACAGATGCTGTCAAATTTCAACTTTTTTTCCTATTTCTGTTTTAACTTTTCACCAATTGCTGAGCAAGGTAAACATTGAAGTTGGCTGATCTTACACTCATCCCATCACATAGGGGAAAATAGCATAGGGTAACCTTAACTGTGAAATACTGAAACAAAACAAAAGGAATCACCTTTCTTACCTCCATTTTACATGAAGCTATTATTAAGCTTGGCAAGTTGACAAATGTACTTTAGTGAGACCCTGTCCTTACCCAATATAAACCATATCTGACTCCAATCCACAGCAATTGGCTGATTCTTACATGTTGCCCTGTTAATTGAAAATGTAACATTATAATTCTGTAATTTGAGAGACGGAGAGGATACAGAAACACACAAATGTGGTCACCAAGTAATGCAGCTTCAAGACTGCTACGACATCCTGGGAAGCTAAATTGATCCTGTTGGGAAGATAGCTTGAGGTTCATTTACACACAATTATGTGCAGAGTTTGGAATTTAATATGCAGTGTATGGGGATTGTAGGCCAAGAGATCCTCAACCACTTCAAAATAATGCCAAGAGGCAAGCTCTTGATTCTGTTGTGGGAGTCAATCATGAGTTGCCTTTATACACCTTAAAATCAAGTGGAAGAGAGGGGAGAGGAGAGGTTTGCTGTATTGTGGTGGCAGGCCTTTAAGACAGGGCATTCATCTGCTTATGACTTCAAAGGAAGTGTGAGAATTAGGACATTAAACTACTGATTGATTTATAAGAGCAGTAGGAGCAGATGGGTGCAGGTGGATATTTGAGTCAAGATGAGAGTGATGCTGGAAATGCATAGTAGGTCAGGCAGCATCCAAAGAGCAGGAAAATCGACGTTTCAGGCAGGAGCCCTACATCAGGACTCCTGATGGGCTCCTGCCCGAACAATCAATTCTCCTGCTCCTCGATGCTGCCTGACTTGTGTGTATTTCCAGCACCACTCTAATCTTGACTCTAATCTCCAGCATCTGCAGTCCACACTTTTGCCTGCTGGTGGATATTACCAATAGTTAAAAGGAGACTACCAAAGGCAGAGAATTTCAAATTACAACACATAAAAGACAGCGATACCACCTGCTGCATATCCCATACATCGTTTTCCTGGACCACAGAGTGGAGAAGGTGGGTTGGAAAAGAAACAAGGTCAGGTCCTAGTCATGGGCCTTTTCCAATCCCCCTCTATCAGACAGACGTCCAGCTGCAGAGACCCAGCAACAGCTGGCTGCAGCGAGAAAGGCCCGATTGTGGCCAAAGTGTACCTGAGGCCAATGGCCTGCTGACGTTCAAGCAGCTGTGCCAACAAAGGCTGTTGTTCTCAACAAACGTATTTATTAACATAAAGAACTGTGATGCTTGCGATTCAGCAGACATTGAACGCACGTGGTCCCGAAGATCACTGTTGCACATAATTTTTTTATTTAATCGACTTTTTCCTAGATTCCAATGGGGTGCATGGGAAGTTTCCCAGGCTGCAGATTTCTGCTTTGGGAAGTTGAGCAATGTCATATTTCAAAGGACAACAAGTGCGCTATTAGGTCAATAAGATTCGGAACCACTGCTGGGTTATCCCAGATGCAGAGGATCATCAACTCCTGCATTTGGCCATCAGGGCTCTCCAGGACAACCCAGCAACCTTGATACACAGGAAAGAAAAATCCTTTCTATCAGTTCCAAATAGTCTGCACCTGTTCGGTTTTTTGATTCTCTGAGTTGACTGCAATCTTTGCATTGTCTTAAAGACTGCTCATCCTGTCAATGGAGGGAGTTTTACTTTGGAGGAAGTGGAGTCTTTAGAGTGTCGTTCTATGAGCTGTTTGCAATGTTTAAGGCTTGATTAACAGCAGAACCAGCAAACCTTTGAAAATGGCACCAGCACCTATTTTTACCACAGGTCACACTGAAATTGGTGCCTAATCCAACAACACTCTTAGGCAGACCTTGCATCTCCAGGCTGGTATTTAGCCAGTGGCTGCATGATTATGATCAGCTAATAATATTTCTCCAATAAGATGGTGCCTTATTCCATGGCTCCTAATAAGACATGTAGGAGGCAACATGCACTGAATTCAGTTGAGAGGATGGGGCTTGACAGAAGGTCCATATTCTGACTATGGGAGGCAGCATATAATTATGTGACAAGTTTTATGACAGAACTGGGTGCAAGAGTTTTTTTCAGAAAAATTAGGTTACGGACAAAGTTTTAAAAAATGGAATCTGAATATTGTTTGTGTTCTCTGATTTATTCATCCCAGTTTCTCATTCTGATTCACCTGAGGACCATGGTTCTGTCAAGGGAAGTGTGCTGGAAATCAAGCTCTGCTATTCTCAGAGTCATCACAAAAGTTAGAGACTTTTAAAAAATATATATAAAATTCCTCAACTTTCTTGGCTTGTTAGAAAGCTTGGACCAAGTTTCTGTACTTAACAAGAGTTACTATTTATTACAAAAAAAATTCTGAACCAATTCTGAATCAATTCTGAACTGTCAGCATATAACTTTAGTAGTTAAAACTCTAACTCACTAATAACACTTCCACTCCATACACAGATAGAAAGAGACACAAAAAAGTGTTCTGGGAGAAAGGGAAGACTGAGGACCAATCCTTTTCCTTTAAGTACTTTCACTTATTGCAAGAAGCACAGGGTAACTGGCTTGCACTTATAAAGGAGTCTGATTTGTTGGTTGAAAGTCAAAGCTTCCAGTGAATGGTAATTGGAAATAAACTGGCAATGAGTCTGGAGATGCTTTTTTTTAAACCACAGCGCAAAAGCAGTTCCTTCCTTCCCCAGTAGACTAACCACTTCTGAATATACACATCCCCAAGCCGCTTAGCAATTTGGAAACCAATCATAGCAGCCTTTGTCTTCAATAACTGGACACCATTTCACAGACCAACTGGCCACTTGTTGCTGACTGTATCTCTATGCATACACAGCCTCCTGGCTTCAGCCCAGCAGGAACTAGGCATTCTCCACTGCTTGAACTAACAGCTGTGTAAACAGCACTTACAACAAGTGTCAGGTATATTGCTTTTAAGAAACACAGCAATTCTTCAACAATCCTTGATTTTTAATATTTTTAAACCAGTTCTATTCACATTTTAGTCCACAACCAGAAGTCCAGAAAAACAAACAGATATGTCCTTTATATACATCCACCATTAAAAAAAAGATATGCCGTTTGAAAAATCCATTTCATTACAAAATATATGATAAACAAACCTAAACGAATATATGACTTACATCCATGCATTCTCTTCGCCAACACCCATTCCTCCTTTCCCCAACACACACAGCTATACAACCTAAGACAAACTGAGCACTTTTAACTTTAACTTATGCCAACATTTTACATTTTGTTCCAGCAATGTTAGTAATCTTTACCTTAAATGGTTGTAGCAACAGATTCAATCCGTATAATCTAGCATTCCAAGTTTAATTTATTTCCAACTTTTCAATGACAGCCATTAGATTTATTTTAGATTAGATTCCCTACAGTGGGGAAACAGGCCCTTTTGGCCTAACTAGTCCACACCGACCCTCCGAAGAGTACCCCACCCAGACCCCTTCCCCCTAACTAATGCACCTAACACTATGGGCAATTTAGCATGGCCAATTCACCTGACCTGCACATCTTTGGATATGGACAAATTGGTATTTCCTTGTTATTGAGTCAGACATAGATATCTAAGTGTTGTAGGGCCCAACGTCTCTTTTTCTACTGTAGTATACTTCCGTTAATACTGATTTAGCTTCTTATGGAAGTACCCTGTTGATTTAATCATTTTTGACTCATCATCCTTCAACAAGACTGTACCTACCCCCAGATATTAGCATTAATTGTTATTTTCAAAGGTATAGGAACATCAAGGGCAACTAACACTGTCACTTATCAAGATTGCCCACAATTTCTCAAAGACTAAATTACATTCTGCTGATCATGCCAGTTTTGCTCGTTTCCTTAACATGGTTTTTAAAGGGACAGCTATCATGTCAAAGTTTCTCGTAAAAGCCATGCATTTCTCAAAAATGTATGATTTCTTGTTTAGCTTAAGGAACAGGAAACGTTATTCAAGCCCTCCCATTTGCTGTCCTTGGCAACACTCATTCGTTTTCTACAGTTTGTCCTAATAAGTTACTCTTGCTTTTCCAAAAACACTTCTGGTGACAAATGTAATTGCTAAGTCAGATCTCCTACTGGTCTCACATGCTCTTTTCATGTGTTACAAATATATCATTTAATTAACAACACATCTCTGAACCTCAGCTACAACTTGGTTGATCAGCCTCTGGAATGTAGCTGAATTATCGTTAACTTGAATGATATAAACCATTCAGTTTAAAAAATAATGATGGATATCTCTTTAGCCCTTGATGTTAATGACACTTGCCAGTCCTCATTCAACAAATTAGTCTTAGAAAGAAAAGTGACACTGCCAATCCTATAAATACATTTTCCTAACAGTCATAAAGTACAAATCTGTCTTTATGACCACATTTACCATTCCATAATCTAAACTGAGTCTATTTGATTCATTTTTTTTTATGAACTAGCACTATTGGTGAATTCCACATGATTTGACTAGACTCAATCAAGTTGCTTTCCAGCATATATTGAATCAATATTTCTATGTGAGCTTGTATTTTTGTCTCTCTGGGTTCAACCAAAAAGACTTTTGTTCTATCCGTCCCTTTCAAATTTATGGGGGTGAGAGAATAAAAGGTTTATTTCTCTGGATTAGCTCATAATTGTCAGCTATTTATTTCTGCCTGTCTAGCAGATGCAACCCTTTGGTCCTCAAAGTGGGAAGATGATGAGTTTTTAAGTTCCCCTAGGAGGATAATATATCTGAGAGCTCTGCCTCTCAAAATTACTTTGCTTAAACCTTTCAAATTCAATATATTTTGCCACAGTTAATTCCTTATATTCTGGAATGTTTGCTAAAATATATCAGGCACTAACTCAAGTGCAGTCAATATACATTTGCTTTGCAGCATCATAGTGCCTGGAAATCTCCTATGATGGCGATACATCATTTTTTTTTCCAAATGACAAGAATGCCTCCATTTCCTTTTCCTCAAATTTCGGTAGAAAGTGTGCATGTAATTATTGTAACAAGATCAGCCAGGAGGACCTCACAGAATATGAGCTCCCTGATTGGACCAAATTAACAGTCCCAATCAGGGAGCCCTGACAAACATTAGAAAAATTTCAGACATCATGACATGCTGAGAGCTGACTGTCCAGCAACACATTTTCAGCTGTAAGGGAGCTGGACCAGTGTTAAAAACTCTTCGTATGTAAATAAGGGGTGACTTGGTGATGGGATATCAGACTGTATGGAGTTTTTTTCACTTAAGTACAAACTTAAGTATTGCCTTACTGGACTTGCCCCTTCCTCACCTGTCTCTGTTTTTTTTCATGCCTTCTCGGCTTTGTCTGTGTCATTTTCTGCATAAATGGCAACTTGATGCTGGGATACAAGCCTTTTGTGGAGGTATTTCAGTGACAAGGAGTCTAAAGCAGTTTCATGAAGAAATTCACTCACAAAGATTATCTTTGGGCTTGGGTAAGCATTTCTGGCATCACAGCATTATTTGGGAGCTTGATTTGTTCGATCTTTGCCATCGAAGACTGGGTTTAGTATGTGGAAAGAATGCATTACTTTTTCTGGGCAAATGACATTGGGGCACATGAAAAGTGGTTGGATGTGCATAGAGTTAATTGGTCAAACATGGGAGCGATGACAGAAAACTGCTTGCATCTTTTGCAATACATAGACTCCTGGAAGTGTTGGTGAAAGATAATGGGCCATTACTTTCCAGCATGGAAATTGAGTATTTCCTAAAGTCAAATAAGGACATATAAGGACAGGTCCATACAATCGATCATCAAATGGCTGGTGGAAAGAGCAATCCAAACTTTGAAGGCAGGCTTGAAGAATCAGCCTGCAGCTTTGCTAGATGTGAAACTGTCCTGGTTCCTGCTTGAATATAGGACCATCTTTTATGCAACTACAGGGATAGCTCCAGCAGAATTGTTAACATAGAGAAGAATCTGCACCAGGTTAAATCTGGTCTTCCTGGGATGGGGGTGGGGAAGAGGTCAGAATGCCAGTGACGGATACCAGGCTCCACCATGAGAGAGAGAAACAGTTCACTGCAGGGGATGAACTTTGGTGTAGGAACCACAGAAATGGCACTGCACTGTATGGTCAACAGAAGGTCAGGTCAAGTGACGTATAAAGTTTGGAAGAAGCAACGGTCCTGATCAAGCATGCGGGCTATACGAAAACTGTGAATTTGCAACGGCGCAAAAGAGCAAAACATGCCCTGCTCCTAACTGTCAAACATTGACTAGACGTCGAAATTGGAGATGGATGTCGCCGATCTCACCTTTGCCACTAGAGGTAGGGAGTGAATTTCTCACCAGGTGCTCTGGGCACAGGAGGCAAGCTCCTGTCCATAATATGACACCGGCATCCAACACAGAGTCGGAGGAACCTGACTTGGTGTGAAAACGCTGTAGGAGGCGCTACAAAAACAGGACTGTCCTATGTCGTCGGACTAAGAGGGGGAGGGATGTAGGGATTTAAGGAGTTCAGCCAGTGGACCTCATAGAATTTGACTTCCTTGACTGGGGTTGTTAAATTTGTCTAATTAGGGAATCCTAGCTGACAGATTAAAAAAAACTGTAACAGGTCCAGGCAGCGGGCTTGTGGAGAGGGTCATTCGGGCAGATTGCCTGCCCCACTTCCGCAGTTATGTCAGAGGCTGGGTGTCCCTTGAGAAGGAGCACGCGGTGTCCACCAATATCCTCGAGATTTTCAGGAAGAGGTGGACACTGCAGGGAGTGGAATGTTTGATTTCTCCCTCCAGCTCTATTTTGATTTAACCCCTGCCCTCCCCTTTCACTTTTTGATTACCCAGAATTGCCCTTTGTTGAGATAGGATAGGCACAAGGATGGTAGTAAAATGTAGGGTGTGTAGGTTAGTTTGATCTTTGAGTTGGATAAAGGGTCGACACAACATTGAAAGATGAAGGGCCTGTACTGAGCTGTGCTGTTCTATGTTCCATTAGTTCACCATGACCCCTACAAAATGACATGTGAAAATGTGGATGTACAGGTCTGTGTGTCCACTTTACTTGTCATCACAGTCGGATTAATTTTGATGAATGAACAAAGGAATTCATACAGGAGCAGGTGGTTTCATTCCAAATCAATAATGGAAAAGAATATGTCATCATCACGTGCACATCAGAACCAGTTTTCATACACAGAAGTGAGTGAATGAATAAATTTATTGGCAACGAACAGTTGCTCAATAAGTGAAATTATAAAACAGCTGGTTAATTTAGTGTATACCCATGCTTTACTTACAAATAACTTAATAACCCAGTCATTCTAAGTCCTGACGTGAAATACTAATTTTCACAAACAAGCTTGAAACTTATCGCCCATGACTGTTCAACTATATATATCTCATTCCTAATTCATCAGCCATGTCAGTATTAAATCTTGACATTTACATAAACAGCCTCAGATTTTCTCCTTTGTATTTAAAACCTTCTTTGCAGTTTGTGTACTGTTAACCTCAACCCCAGAACAAACAATGTTCCTATGTTTCATTTGATTTGAATTGTGATCTTTAATGTTTGCATTTCCCCGAGGTTTGATCATTTGACAAATTGTGAACTTCATTTTGAAGCTAAAATCAGAAAGCAAATCAGATCAAAATGAATTCTGACAGAAATAGAGATCATGTAGGTCGAATATCTCCTTAGAAATTTGCACACCTGTTAGACAGTTCTGAAATACCTCAATAATCAAATAAACATAAGATAATTACCATGCATTCCCAATATCATACCAATACAAATGAAATCCTACTAATGGAAATATTTTTGTGATGCACATAAGTTAATAGCATAATAATTATCCTAAAATATTTGCATGATCCTCAATAGTGATCCCACAAAAACTGCCAGTCCACCAATGTGACTGCCCTGCAAAAACTCATTCAATTCTTTTGACAGCACGCCTCTTTCTACAACCTCTGCCACTAAGAAGGACAATGATAGCTCTGATGTGATACAACATTTGACAGGAGCATATATCATCATTTCTTCATTGTCACTAGATCAATTTTCCAGTACGTTCAATGTAACACAATTGTGGAGACATAGCACAACAGAATCTACAATTTTACAAATGAAAGGATGACTGTCCCCTTCTTAGGACAACTAGGCATTGGCAACAAACCATGGCATTTCTTTTGGGTAACAATTTTAAAATTGCAGCAGTTCTATAACTTAAGTTAGTTTTATAGTCACAGCACGATGAATTAAACCTGAAAGTTAAAGTTAGAGATGGATAGTTTATGGACACAATTATAAAATTGGACCAACATGCAGTTGTGGCTTGACTGACAATAACTGAGGAATGATCAGGAGTTGTCTAAAAAGCCAGAGTAAGAGGGGAAGGAGCTTGCAAGGAGAGTCGGGTGGCAGTTACTATTGAAACTTATAGAGATATTCTTTAGACGACGAAGGGTTTCAAAGCTTCAGATGACTGGTGAAGCTAACTGTCTCACGCTGCTACTATATAGAGTAGCAACACAAATGGTGCTCACAACGAACAGGTTGCTATTGTTAAGCCAAAACAATATTCAGCCTATCACACAAATGAGTAATAAAAACAGAAATTGCTGGATGAACTCAGCAAATCTGGCAGAACTGAAGAAGGGTCACTAGACTAGAGAAGTTAACTCTGCTATCTCTCCATAGATGCTGCCAGACCTGTCGCGGCTCTCCAGCAATGTCTGTCGTTGTTTCAGACCTTCAGGTTTTTTTGTTTGATGCACAATTGAGTAATGTCATCTAAGAATTTCAAAATCAGTGTGATACCAGATATGATAGAGATTTTCCTTGATATCAAGATGCTTTTGACCCCACATGGCATCAAGATGCCCTGGTAAAACCAGAGGCAATGGGAATCAGGTGAAATCTCTCCATGGGATGGAATCACACCTAGCATAAAAGGAAGATAATTGCAATTGTTGGAGGTCAGTTATCTCAACTCCAGAACATCTCTTCAGGAGTTCCTCAGGGTAGTTTCCAAGGTCAAACCATTTTCACCAACTTCATTAATGACTGTCCCTCCACCATATGTTCAAAAGTGGAGGATATTTGCTAATAATTACATGCTGTTCAACACATTAGCAACCCCTCACATACTGAAACAGATCATATTCAAATATGGCAAGAAATGGACAATATCAATGTTTGAGTTGACAAATGACAAGAGGAATTCATGCCACACTAAAGCCAGATAAAGAACATCCTTGCTCCTTGACCTTGAATGGCCTTACCATCACTCAATGCCACTCTGTCTACATTTTGGTTGCAATCATTGACGATAAACTAAACCAGACTAGCCATATTTCAGACTGTGCTTTTGAAGACAGGTCAGAGGTTTGGGATCCTGCAGCAAATAACTCACCTCCTGATTCCCTAAAGCCTGTTCACCATCTACAAAAAAAAATCAGGAATTTTATGAAATTAGATCTGTTGTCTGGATTAGTTCAGTTCCAACAACAGTCAGGAAATTTAACAAACTATATAGGTCAAAGCCTACTTGATAACCACCTCATTGACAAACATTCACTCCTTCTCCATCAATACACAATGAGAACAGTGTGTCTCATCTCCAAGATACATTGCAGAAACTTATAAAATCTCCTTTGCCAGCACCTTCCACAACCATTACCATCTAGAAGGACAAGGGCAGCAGGTACACAGGAACATCATCCCTTCTGATTCTGCCTCCAAGATAATCACCATCTTGAATTGGAAATAGATCACAATTCCTTCAGTGTTGCTGGGTCAAATTATTGGAACTCCCTCCCTGAAAGCATTGTGGATGTTTCTACACTGAATAATTTGCAATAGCTCTAAAGGGCAGCTCGTCAGTGCCTTTCCCAGGACAACTAGAAATTGGCAATATATGCTGACCCATACAATGAAGCCCATATTCTTAAATGTGCAAAACAATTGCAAGCTATACTTTCCAAAGACTGGTGGATCCTATCAAACTGCATATCCATTTGGCTGCTCATAGCAGTAAGAAACTGAGCCAGTCTGAGTTTGTGAATTCCACAGCAATGTCCAGCATTGTGTATGTTTCTGCAATTAGACAACATTCACTGATATTGTGAAGCATGAATCGAGTCACACTAAAAATCAAATTACAATTGTCAGTCAGGCTTGTATTTGAATGTACTGAAAGTTAAGCCTGTTAATATACAGAAAGAACAAGTGTATGCACTGCTCAAATCTCAACTGAACAAATGGCAGCAGGGCATTGCCCTGACTATTCAGTGTCAGGCTGTCTCGTTAAAAATCTAAAAATATCTGAAGGAAGGTCATTGTACCCAAAACATTAATATTGCTTTCTCACCACAGATGCTCCCAGACCCTTTGAGTTTCTTCAGCTATTTTTTTTTCTTTCTGATTTCCAGCAACCTCAGTTCTTATTTTTATTTATGTATAAAAATCCTGGTTGTTAGTTGTCAATCAGCATTAATGGATCCATTCTCTATGGAAATCCTACTCTTTAGTGTCCACTTGCCAACTAAGCAGTACTCTGCTCTCATGTAGATTAAATACTGTTTTCCTGTTGAATACGTACTCTTGTGAAAATCTTGATGAGTAGAGATCAAACATATTGATAAAATGTCTTGTTTTGCAATAACACAGTTATCTAAAAAAAAACACTATATAAAAAAATTAAAGATTTTTTCCAGTCCAATCACATCTCAGCAGATGTGAACATTGCAAACATAGAATCCCTAAAGTGCAGAGAGGCAATTTGACCATCGAGTTTATCCCAATCCTCTGAACACCATTGCATCCAGAACCAGCACGCTAACCCTATTCCTCCATTTGCAATGGCTAATCCACCGAACCTGCACATCCCGAGACATTATGGGGCAATTTAGCATGGTCAATCTACCTAATTTGCACATCTTTGGACTGTGGGAGGAAACTGGAGCTGCCAACTGAAATCTATGCAGACATGAGGAAAGCATGCAATTTCTACACAGTCACACAAGACTGGAATTGAACCTAGGTCCCTGATGCTGTGTGGCACTAGTATAAACCACCAAGCTACTGTGTCATCCTTTCACTGTGAAAGTGAGACTGGTTTACACCAGATAAATTGGCAATAGACACTACAGTATTTTCATTTTTCACTGGCTGTTAAATATTGCAGAAATTTAAATTTCAAACCAAAAGGGACACTCGGTGGAAAAATAAGTTTTTTAAGAGTCTCACAAGCTTGAGGGACTGAGTGACCTACTCCTGTTTCCAAATTCTACTTTTAACTATCACTCTGTGAGCTCCAGAGGAAAGAAGTTAATGCGAAACAAAACATCAATTGTTTCTTAACAATAAGCCATTTTGGAGCTACCAGCAGGGATAAATTTGACCCCATTTACTTCATCTGGTCATACCAGGCTAGACAGCAAGAAAACTGTAAATGCTCAGCACGTGCCTCAGCTACACAGTAATCATTTGGAATCACAAAAGGAAAAAGCAGACTCAAATTTCTATTAGAATGATGGGTACAAAAAAGGAGAGAAACAATGAATTAATGATTCAAACTGCTTACAGAAACATTAAGAAGTATGTAACACTTCTGAAAAAACTGAACAGAAGTCAGGTACTTTGTTTCTCTTTCTTGTGACTTTTGGTTTCTTCTATGTTACCTTGTGTTACTGCAATGCTGGTTGGCCACTTCATATCATCTATGTCTTGGATTTAGCAACTGTCGTATTCAGCTGGATACCCTTCCTCCATCAACCCTCTTTATTTATCCAAAGGGATGGCCTTTGCGGTACCAGCCTGATGCCCTCTACTAGGACCTTGTGGTATCTGTTACCTCTGCCAGTATGTGGTACAGCACATGGTTTGAGACAGGATTGAATGGCAGCAAACTCATTTGTCTATGCTTTGTGTAGGGATTGTCCGATGATTAGTGGTAGAAGATACCGTCATTCTTTATGGAACAGACATTTTTCTTAGTTATTAATATAGTATATTATATGTAAGCAACAAACCCTGTGGCTTTTTTAGTTTGCTACAGACCCTTCTGTCCAGTTTATTCATGCCGACCAGATATCCCAACCCAATCTAGTCCCACCTGCCAGCATCCGGCCCATTTCACTCCAAATCCTTCCTATTCATATAACCATCTCAATGCCTTAAGTGTTGCAATCATACTAGCCTCCACCATTTCCTCTGGCAGGTCATTCCTGATGAAGGGCTTTTGCCTGAAACGTCGATTTCACTGCTTGTTGAATGCTGTCTGAACTGCTGTGCTCTTCCAGCACCACTGATCCAGAATCCATTCCATACACACACCACCCTCTGCATGAAAAAAGTTGCCCCTCAGGTCTCTTTTATGCCCTCTAGTTCTGGACTCCCCTACCCCAGGGAAGAGACTTTGTCTATTTATTGTATCCATGCCCCTCATGATTGCATAAACCTCTAGAAGGTCACCCTCAGCCTCCGATGCTCTAGGGAAAACAACCCTAGCTTATTCAACCTCTCCCTATAGCTCAAATCCTCCAACCCTGGCAACATCCTTATAAATTTTTACTGAATCCTTTCAACTTTCACAACAACTTTCCAATAGGAAGGAGACCAGAATTGCAGACTTCACGATCCGCTGACTTATCACTAATCTTCACGACATTGTATGCTTTTTCTTTTGCTTTTATGCTGTCCCTGACTTCACATGTCAGCCATGTTTGCCTCCTCCTCCACTGAGTATGTTCCTTCTTTCTTGGGATGACTTTTTGCTGTGCCTCCTGAATTACCCAAGATACCCCTACCATTGCTACTCTGCCATCTTCCCTGCAAAGGTCCCCTTCCAATCAGTTCTGGCCAGTTCCCCTCTCGTATCATTTTTGTTGCCTATATTCAATTGTAATATTGTTACATCTGAGTCCAGCTTCTCTCTTTTAAACATGGAGAATGCTATCATATTATGGTCACTGCCCACTAGAAGTTATAGTCACTGAATTGGCTTACATTTGAAGAAACCACTATCATTCACATCTCTGTAACTCGATGACTTTATGACCAGACTGCATTTGGAACATTGTGAGCCTGTATTTAGGGAAGATAATGCTGGCATTGAAGGAAGTCGGAGGAGTTGTATAAGAATGCTCTCAGAAATGAAGGGCTTGTCATATGAAGAGTGGTTGAGCGCTCTTGGTTTGTACTTACTGGAGTTTGGAAGTATTGGGGGGAGGGGGTGGGGGAGGGGGGGGTGGGGGTGGTGGTGGATCTATTTGAAGTTACAGAATACCGAGTAGCCTTAATTGTGTGGGTATGGAGAAGGTGTTTTCACTAGTCGGAGAGACTACAACATGGGGGCACAACCTCAGAGTGAAGGGACAGCCCTTTTGAACTGGAATGAAAGAGACTTTTGTCAGCGAGAGGGTGGTTAAGCTGTGAATGTTTTGCTCCATAAGGCTGTAGAGGCCAAGCCATTTAATGTATTTAAGACAGATCTAGACGGGGTTCTTGATTAATACGACAATCAAGGGTTACAGGAAGAAGATAGGAGAATGGGATTGAGAAACACACCAGCACAGCAGACTCATTGGGCAGAATGGCCTAATTATGGTCCGATATTTTATGGCCTTATGGATCCTCCCAGCTTAGAGAGAATGCTGCATGTTAGCAATATGTACAATGATATTACATGTTAGGCATAATTACTTCTACTCTGGGGACCTGGACCAACTACACCTCTCTTAATTTGGCGTAGAACGTATTGTCTCCATCCACAGACTGTGTTGAAATAAGAACATTAACTCCTTCAGAACCATTACCTGAAATAAAATACTAATATACATAGGCTCGCCTGCACCAATGACACTTTAAAAATTGATTCATTAGACATGGGTGTCACTGGCCAGGACAGCATTTATTGCCCATACCTAATTGCCTAAAGGGCAGCTAAAAGTGAACCACATTTTTGCAGACCTGTTGTCACACATTGTTTCCTTCACAGCTTCCTTTTTTAAAGGACTTTAGTGAACTAGATGATTTTTCCAACAGTTGTCAGTAGTTTCATCGTCATCACTAAACACTTAATTCTATCTTCTTATTAAATTCTGCCATAGTGAAATTCTAGCCTGGGTCCCCTAAACATTACTTGGGTCTCTAATTGTCTTGTGATAATACCACTAGATCATAACCCCCATTTAAAATTATTTTGTAGCCAGCAAGTATTGGAGAAGAGCTGGTGCCTTTTTTGGCTCAAAGGCTGGAGAGTGACCTATTGAGCCTCTCCACATTCTGTCTTGTATATTTGAACAAATAATCAATGTTGACAAAACAAAGCCGCTACTCAGCAATTTCAAGAAGCAGAGTAATGGACATGCCCCTGTTTGTATCAGCAGTGCTGAAGTGAAGGTGGCTGGCAACAATCTATCCCAGTCCATCCACGTCAAGAAAGCACAACAGTGCCTCTCCTTGCTCCGAAAGCTGAGGAAATTCAGCATGTCCACATTGACGCTTATCAAATTGATGCGCCATAGGAAGTATACCATCCAGATGTGTCACAGCAAGCTATTGCAACTGCTCTACCCAAGACTGCAATAAATTACAGAGAGTTATGTACACAGTCCAGTCTATCATGAAACTCAGCCTTCATTCCACGGATCCTGTCTATACTTTCTGCTGACCAGAAAATTATCCAACCTAATCAAAAACCCCTCTCACCCCAGTTATACATCGGGCAGAAGATAAAAAAGTTTGAAAACATGTACCAACATATTCAACAATTCCCCACTATTACCAGACTTATGAACGGACCTCTCATATATTAGATTTGACCTTTCTCTGCAACTTCCCTATAGCTATGTTCTGAATTCTGTTCTATTATCCTGAGGCACTTATGTAAGGTATGATTTGTCTGGTTCGCATACAAAACAGTACTTTTCACTGCGCCTGACTATATATGACAATAATAAATCAAATCTAAATAAATGAACTCATACAGTTATCTCCAATAAGGTGCTGTGGCATGGCATGGCAGGGCAGGAGATATGTAATTCAGCAGCACCACCTTCTGCCATTCAAATTAATGGCGGTAGGTTTTGGTGTTACCAGTACACTGACATGGGGCAACTCTCACGATTAAATGGGGCCAACTGCATCACTGTTTCCAATGCTGCAGTAAACCTAATATGCTGCCTTGAGAGTGGTGCAAAAGTATGTTGTGGGTCATTAGCAGAATCTAGAAAGCATTTTCTGTAGTTTCTTTGTAAATATGTAATAGAATAAATATTGTTCATACAAAGCAATGACAATAATATAGGAATGCTTCATTTTGCCATTACTGGTATGGCTCGTGTAGAATTCATCAACAGGAAACTGGAATAGAATCCACTCCTTT
The DNA here is from genome assembly GCF_020745735.1 of Hemiscyllium ocellatum. Taxonomy (NCBI): domain Eukaryota; kingdom Metazoa; phylum Chordata; class Chondrichthyes; order Orectolobiformes; family Hemiscylliidae; genus Hemiscyllium; species Hemiscyllium ocellatum. Next base: position 43,321,013 of record NC_083407.1, on the reverse strand, counting down.
CACTCCAGATCCAGTATTGGTTAATTAACAATAAGAACCTATGTCTGGCTTCCAGAAAAAGTACATCTTCTTTTGAAAAAACATTGTTGACCAATTTTGCTTTCTGATAAATGATGATGGAATGGCTTCACCTTGGGTAAAGACAATAGTTTATACAATTTATTTGTTCAATATTTCTTACCGAATACAATAAACTGCTATCTGTCATCTGATTCTATTTGCATGGCCTAATTTACTGAAAAGTGAATGAGAACAAAAAGCAAAATCAGAAGAAAGAGTGTGAAAGAGATGACTGAATGTGTTTATTTTGATGTCTGTCAGGTCTTGGAGAAGATAACAAAATATCATTGTGAAGGTGCAATTAAAACAAGATTAAAAATATAGCTTAAAGGTGTTATAGAGAGAAAAGCCAATTGTTTTTCATGTACACATCGAAATTCATCAAAGCTGTTAAAAATCATTTAACAATTCAGCAATTCTACTCATCCCATAATGCTGTAAACCTCTGTTTATGTTGAACAAAACTGGTTTTGGTTTCAGTTAATCTATTGTTTAATTTTTCAAAAATTTATTAATGGCATTTTGCACATGTGTAAAATTTGTGTTAAAATATGCCTGGTCTTATAAATTAGAATAGAAGTGTTTAGCCACAAATAAAACATTCTAATATTAGTTAATATGTCCTGAACATAATGTATATTGACAGTTTCTGTTTATTGGAAAAGCGTAGCAGATCAGGCACCCTGAAGAAGGGCTCATGCCTGAAACGTCGATTCTCCTGCTCCTTGGATGCTGCCTGACCTGCTGCACTTTTCCAGCAACACATTTTCAGCCCTGATCTCCAGCATCTGCATTCCTCACTTTCTCCTAGTTTCTGTTTATTGTCATGTTTTAATCGTGTTGTCAAACACAACATTTGGGAGAAAATTACCATATGAACTGACCAGTTTTAAATGACTTGTCTAATGCCAAGAGGTAAAAGATTCAATGTTGTTATGATTTCCATAGAGAACAGTAACCGTTGAACAAAGATCAAAAATTCCAGTTCCTTGGTGAAAAAAACTGCACATCAAAATTTAAAACTTTTATTGTAACAAATGATTGAAAGCATTATTGACTAAACAATATTTTCATTTTGTAGTCAACATACTATATAGATATTTTTTATCCATAACATTTGAATTCAGGCCTCAAAGCAAACTTTCCATATTTGAACTCAGCTCCAATGGGATACTGTATTCCCAGTTCACTGGGAAGTAATCTCTAGTGACCATCTTCAAACACTTTCCTCAGGTTTTGGAGACTTGTTTAAATCCACCACTAGTCATAAAGCCTGTTCAAATGATTTTTCTTTTCTCCTAGCGATGTCAGAACAAATCTAGAATTTCTCAAAGACTGCAAGATATGCCTCTTTGATCAGAGCTATTGTATCTTGTGTCGAGCTGTGCAATTTTTTTTTGACAATGAAGCAACCTTTTCTATGTGCTATGCCAACAGAATGTCTGCTGTCTATGATATTAAGTAATTCGTAATGAAGCTTGTGACTTAATCTTAAAAATAGATTCCTCATCCCTTTCCCCATGGCTCATAGAACATATTAACCTTTTAAATAGCTAGAAATACTAATTAACTACTCTGGATTCTAATTTCATTCCAGTAAGCAGTCTTTCACACAGACAATGTTAACAGCATCTTTCTGGGACTTTGAAAGAGACAGAGTCTATGTATAACATGGTCAGACACTACTGCAAATGTCCACTTGCTTACAAAGCAATTATTGTATTTCAAAATATAATTCATTCTTTTTTAGGTACTCAAGCATGTTTAATAGGAAGAGACAAAAAAAAGGCATGGTTAGGTATGTAAGGTCAGGTTATATTGTAACACACCTGCAATTTCTTGCCTATTTATTTTAGTATTCTTGGGAACATCCTCTCCAATCCCTTGACTTATTTTCAGATTCCCTTCACGTTTAATATTTTGCCATGATCTTTCTCTGTGAACAGATATAAGGAGCTGGATTGATTTTTATAGTTGGTAGATTCAGTGGACTGTCAAAAATGTTGGGCAGGACCTGGGTTTGGAAGACCACTCCCATTTCTGTTAGACCTAAAGGATTCAATTCAGATTGTTGCAAGTGCCTTAATCTGCAGGGTCCAAGTTACAAATTTATAGAGTAGATATAAATAGTTTTGGAGTCCACAGTTAGTGTAAATGATAGCATTTAAAACTGGAAAAGGGTAAAAAAACAGGCTGCAGGATTTATTGAGAGTTAAAATAATGCTGCTTATTGTTTTGATACTTGTTTATTTACAATTTCCTAAGGATCCATTATGATGTGTGGCTGATTTTCAAAGGTAAAATTATCACAACAGGGGAGTTATAAGTCCATAGTTATAATAGATATATGATCCAATTAACTGATTAGTTGTCTTTGATGTTGGATATGCATAGAAGTTTAACTGTCAAGAGAATTCAAACATTTTTAGATTTATTTCATGGGCTTTCATGAATGTGAATTATTTTTGCGATTGATTTTAAACTGGTGTTGTGTGATTTTGAACTTTGTCCACCTAGTCCAACTCCAGCATTCTCAGGTTAACTGTAACAATTGGTGTTAGCCAGCCATAATGTAACTTTTTAAAAAAAAGTTTTGTGATTTACACAAGAAAGAAGTGAAACTATCATGGTATTTGAACAGATGAAAGACTCAACAAACAATCAAGGTATTTTTCAATGTATCATTTCAGTTACATCACACTGTAAACTTTTGCTATAAATTCTGTGTCTTACAATTGTGTCCTCCACAACCACCTGATAAAGGAGGAACACTCCGAAAGCTAGTGCTTCCAATTAAACCTGTTGGACTATAACCTGGTGGTGTTGTGATTTTTAAACTTTGTACACCCCAGTCCAACAACAGCATCTCCAAATCATAAGAACTTTATGGAAGACAAGAAAATTAGCAGGGTGATACATAGTGAGGAGTGTAGCCATTGAGCAACAGGAGGATATGAATGGACTGATCAGCTGGGCAGAGCCATGGGAAACACAAGTGAGGTAGTACACTCGATGATGGCAAATAAAGCAATAACTTCACAATGAGTGTAGGACTCTGGAATGAACTGAAAAATCAGAGGGTCCTAAGTGTGCACATCCACAGATCACTGAAAGGAGCAGGGCAGGTAGACAAGGTAGTTAACATGGCAAAAGGGATACTTGCCCTTATTAGTCAAAGCATAGAATATAAAAGCAAGGAGGTCATACTGGAACTGTATAAAACACTGGCTCGACCACAACTGCAGTACTGCATACAGTTTTGGTCTTCGCATTATAAGAAGGGTGTGATTGCACGAGAGGAAGTGTAGAACAGATGCACCCAGGATGCTGCCTGGATTGGATAGACTGGGATTATTTTATTTGGAGCAGTGATGGTTGAGAGAGGATCTGATAGAGTTGTAGAAGATTGTGAGGGGCACAGAAAATGTGGCTAGGAAGGCACTATTCCATTAGTGGAGTGTTCAAAAGCCAGGATGCAAAGATGAAAAGTAGAAGATGAAGAGGAAATTTGAGGAGAAATGTTTTCATTTCGAAGGTTGGAGGAGTCTGGAACTCCTTATCACTCCATGAACACTTCACCACAACCTTTCTACAATGACTATGTATCCATCACCAATTTACCTTAAAGTCCAGGTTTAATCACTTTGTCTTCAGGACTGCATTTAGTCCCAGCAGTATTCATTGTCCAATCCAAATGCTGGCACACAGATTGGCTGGCATCTCTCTCAAGGAACATCGACCAGATTGGGGCAGAAGTTGCACCCTGAATATTTAAGATTGCTTCCACTTAATATCACTGTGAGGCAGTCAGGATTCAAATGAGCAGACAAGCAAATTACTTCTTGGTCAGTGGGGAAAGGGTTGGCAGTCAATACTGCACCCTTATAAAATTCTGCTCATGATGTTTAACCACACTAGTGAGCTAGTTCTTTCAAGTAAAGCACTGGTTTTGTATCATGGACGTCATTACTGATTTTTCTTTCAGATTTCTGTGGAATGTCAGAATTGTACCATTTCTGACGATGAAGGGCTTTTGCTCGAAACGTCGATTTCACTGCTCCTTGGATGCTGCCTGAACTGCTTTGCTCTTCCAGCACCACTAATCCAGAATCTGGTTTCCAGCCTCTGCAGTCATTGTTTTTACCCCAGAATTGTACCATCGCCAAGCAGGCAACTGTCAGTTGTGCTTTAAGTCACAGTGACACAGTTAATTTTATTGCTTGATTTATGGAGGAGAGAGTGTTTGAGAATTCAAATAAGAAGCTGATGTTCAAGTCTTGCATGTTGAAAGATGCTTTTGATTTATAACAATTTTACAGCAGATACACTTCATGTCTCTGGCAGTGCAATTTTAAACACTCAGACTAATCAGGCATAGAGCGGACAATGTACTTGTGGCCCAGCTGATCCTTGAGCCATGATGACAATGATCAAAGCTCTATTGGCCAAGGACAGCATTAGTTAAACTTCAAAGAATGAAAGAAGCAAGTGATTTTTGAGAATGGAAAAATGAAAGAAGCTTTTCTGGTACCACTGGTACTGTCACCTATTGAGCCATATTTTTTGCAATGTAGTTTCATCATCATTTTAGATGGATTCATAAGCACAAGATAGGGTCAAACTCAGGTCTAGCTGAACATTGAGCTCTTCAAACAGAGGGAGATGAGTAATGATGTAACTAATTATAAATAACATTGAACCAGCATTTGGCAAATAATATCAACAGCTACCTTCCAGGTTTCAAGTACTTCGTGTGGGTCCATTTAACTCTTTGATTTTCTGGAGAAAAGTCATAAGATGCAATATCTTAACATTGCTAACATTTAAACTAGCTACAGTTTACACAGCTGACAATAATATTGGCCACCTCCCAACAGATATGTGGATTAGATCACAGAGCTGTGATCCGGACAAGCCTTGCTTATTAGAAGTGCATATTGGAGACGTGCATCTAGAAAATGACAATGTTGTCAAGGAGATTACTGAGATACAGGCTACTAGACTAGGTGTGATTGAGGTTCACAAGGAAGAGGTATTAGAAACCCTGCAGAGTGTGAAAATAGATAAGTCCCCTGGCCCGGATGGGATTTATCCTAGGATTGTCTGGGAAGCCAGGGAGGAGATTGCTGAGCCTTTGGCATTGATCTTTAAATCGTCATTGTCTTCAGGAATAGTGTTAGAAGACTGGAGGATAGCAAATGTGGTTCCCCTGTTCAAGAAGGGGAGTAGAGACAACCCTGGTAATTATAGACCAGTGAGGCTTACTTCAGTTGTTGGTAAAGTGTTGGAAAAGGTTATAAAAGATGGGATTTATAATCATCTAGAAAACAGTAATTTGATTAGGGATAGTCAGCATGGTTTTGTGAAGGGTAGGTCGTGCCTCACAAACCTTACTGAGTTCTTTGAGAAGGTGACCAAACAGGTAGAGGAGAGTAAACTGGTTGATGTAGTGTATATGGATTTCAGCAAGACGCTCGATAAGGTTCCCCACAGTAGGCTATTGTACAAAATACGGAGGAATGGGACTGTGGGAGATATAGCAGTTTGGATCAGTAATTGGCTTGCTGAAAGAAGACAGAGGGTGGTGGTTGATGGGAAATGTTCATCCTGGAGTCCAGTTACCAGTGGTGTACCGCAAGGGTCAGTGTTGGGTCCACTGCTGTTTGTCATTTTTATAAACGATCTGGATGAGGGCATAGAAGGGTAGGTTAGTAAATTTGCAGATGACACTAAGGTCGGTGGAGTTGTGGATAGTGACGAAGGATGTTGTAGGTTACAGAGAGACACAGATAAGCTGCAGAGCTGGGCTGAGAGGTGGCATATAGAGTTTCATGCGGACAAGTGTGAGGTGATTCACTTTGGACGGAGTAACCGGAATGCAAAGTACTGGGCTAATGGTAAGATTCTTGGTAGTGTAGATGAGCAGAGAGACCTCTGTGTCCATGTACATAGATCCTTGAAAGTTGCCACCCAGTTGACAGAGTTGTTAAGAAGGCATATAGTGTTTTAGCTTTTATTAATAGAGGGATCGATTTCCTGAATCATGAGGTTATGCTACAGCTGTACAAAACTCTGGTGCAGCCGCACTTGGAGTATTGTGTACAGTTCTCGTCACCGCATTATAAGGAGGATGTGGAAGCTTTGGAAAGGGTGCAGAGGAGATATACTAGGATGTTGCCTGGTATGGAGGGAAGGTCTTACGAGGAAAGGCTGAGGGACTTGAGGTTGTTTTCATTGGAGAGAAGAAGGTTGAGAGGTGACTTAATAGAGACATAAGATAATCAGAGGGTTAGATAGGGTGGACAGGGAGAGCCTTTTTCCAAGAATGGTGACGGCGAGCACGAGGGGGCATAGCTTTAAATTGAGGGGTGATAGATATAGGACAAATGTCAGAGGTAGTTTCTTTACTCAGAGAGTAGTAAGGGTATGGAATGCTTTTCCTGCAACGGTAGTAGATTTGCCAACTTTAAGTACATTTAAGTCGTCATTGGACAAGCATATGGACATACATGGAATAGTGTAGGTTAGATGGGCTTCAAGTCGGCGCAACATCGAGGGCCAAAGGGCCTGTACTGCGCTGTAATGTTCTATGTTCTGCCATATTTTAATATCTGCTTCTTGCCTCCACCTTTTTGAAAATTTGAAAAAAAAAGAAACTTTAAAATTACTGAACAAGAAGCTTGTACTTAGGTTAAATCCATTAGTCTTGAAGTACATTGGAAAAAGGACAGTTAAAAATGCACACTTCATCAAATGCTTGAGGGGAGTCTAAAAACAAGATCAATATTATCCACTTACTAAGGTAGATAGTAAAAAAACGTCACCAATCAAAGTGAAGCAAAATTAAAGCAACGGTGGACCAAAAGTAAGCAATGCAGCAGCTCAACACCAATTCCTTATTGAGATTGTTTGATAAGAGCTATAAGGGCATTGGTATTGTCAAAGACGATTCCAGAAAATATGACTCTGTTTACCAATCTGGGGCATACTTCTCATAAGACAGCAGTAGAGCTGGTATTTAAATAGCTAGCGATAGGGGAGGAGATAATGGCTGAATGGTATTCTTACTAGACTATTAATCTAAAGACTTGGAGCATGTTTTGGGGACCCGGGTTGGAATTCCACCATGGTGGATGATGAGATTTGAAGTAGAAAAACTGGAATTGAGATTCTCATAATGGTCATTTTTGATTGTTGGGGAAAAGCCCATCTAGTCTCCAGTGGAGATATAAGGGAAGGGATTCAACAGGAATCAACAGGAGATGCACTCAACCAGGGTGCAGCTGTGATTATGGATTGCTTCAATTTACATATGAATTGGACAAATCAAATGAGCATAAACTGGATTTCCTGGAATGTGCAATGGATGTTTGCTTTAGACCAATGTGTTGAGGAACCAAAGAACACTTTCTTCCAGACTAGGTACTGTACAATTATATGTACAATTACAAGGCTAGAATCAAATCCTGATCTCTGCTGCGGTGAGGTAGCAGAACAAATCACTGTGCTACCCTGATTCGTGATGAAGGGCTTATGCCCGAAACGTAAATTCTCCTGTTCCGCAGATCTTGCCTGACCCGCTGTGCTTTTCCAGTACCACACTCTCGACACTGTGCTACCCTAAATGAGAAAGAATTAATTAACAAACACATTTTGTGGGGGTATTTGGATAGAGTGACCATATTTGATAGAATTCATTAAAATGGAAAGTGAAGTAGTCATATCTGAAATTACATTTCAAAATCTAAATAAAGGAATTATGAGGTTATGAGGTGTGAAGTGGCAAGGATGGATTGAGGAACATTACTAAAAGGGTTGATTGTAGATAAGTAATTGTTAATATTTAAAGAATGTGTTCATGAATTACAACAATTATTAATTCCTGTCTGATAGAGAACTGAAAGATGAAGGTGGCTCAACCATAGGTTACAAAAGAACTTACGGATAGTATCAGGTAGAAAGAGGAAATGTACAAAATTGTTCCAAAAAATTGCAAGCCCAAGGATAGGGAAAAGTTTAGAATTGAGCTGAAGCGGACAAAAATTTTCATCAATTAAGGGAAAACAGAATGAGAGAGTAACATTATAAGGATTGTAAAAACTATCGAACTTTCTATAAATACATGGAGAAAATGAATAAATACAACTGTATGTCTCTTACAGTCAGATTGAAATTATACATTGAAAAAAACAATTTTTCAATGTATAATTTCAGTTACATCACACTGTAAATTTTTGCTATAAATTCTGTGTGTTAGTGGAGGGCTCAATCCTATCACCTGATGAAGGATCAGCGTTCTGAAAGCTAGTGCTTCCAATTAAACCTGTTGGACTATAACCTGGTGTTGTGTGATTTTTAAACTGGATATACAAACGTATACTAGTCAATGAAAATAGACAGGAAGGTGCAACAAACAATTAGGACAAATTGTATGTTGGTTTTCATTGCATGAAGATTTGAGTTCAGAAGTAGGTAAGTCACACACACACACACACACACACACACCCCTTGATTTTCCTATGAGGAGAGATTGGATCAACTAGTTTCTATTCATTGAAACATATAAAATTCTAACAGGGTTAGACAGAATAAATGTAGAGATGCAACCGCAGATTGTGGTGGAAAAAAAAAGAAAAAAAAATACAACCAGGAGAACACACAGCATTGCCCTTTGACGAAGAAAGTAAAAAAAAAAATAAATGTAGAGAGGCTGGTTTCCCTGGCCAGGGTGTCCAGAACCAGGGGTCACTGTCTCAGGATAGAGGGTTGGCCATTTAAGGCTGAGATGAGGGAAGAATTCTTCACACAAAATGTGAACCTGAGAAATTCACTACCACAGAAGGCTTTTGAGGCCAAGTCACTGAACATATTCAGGAAATGAGAGATAAATTTTGATATTTTTAAAAGGCAATAAGGAATATGGGGAGAAAGCAGAAAAATGGCTTTGTGATAGAGAATTATATTGAATAGTGGAGCAGGTTAAAAGTTCTGGATGGACTACTCCTGCTCTCAATCTCTACAGTTCTATGTAATTTTTTTGGAATGACAGTAACACTGCAAAAGTCAAAGGATGATTCTGTTTGTTAGTGCACCACAGAGAGGGATGCCCTAAGCCAAAACACAGAAAATGCTGGAGAAACTCAGAAGGTTGGGCAGCATCTGTAGAATGAGAAACACAGTTTGGGTCTGGTATGATCTTTCTTCAGAATTCCAGTTATCAACAAGGGTTATTCTGGACTCAAAACATTAATTCCGTTTCCCTCTCCTCAGGTGCTTCCACGCCTGTTGAATTTCTCCGGTATTTTTGGTGTTTGTTTCAGATTTCCAGCATCCACTCTATTTTCTTATACTTCCTTCACAGTACTTTCTTTCTTGTATTGAATGGTGGAGCAGGGTGGAGATGATGATTTGTTTCTAATTCCTATGTCTGTGAACATGACTATATGTACGAGAACTGGATGGATTATTGGCAGATGCAGTTTATTGTGGGCAGGTGTATACAGAATGAGTAGATGAAATTAATTTTAAAAAGTCATTCATGAGATGTATACGTGCAGTCTAGTCCAGCATTTATTGGTCTTTTTTGGCTTTGAGAAGATGGTGATATGCTATGTCGTGAACTACTATTGACCATTCGGTATATGTACTCGCACAAAAATGTTAGTGTAGGGGTTCCAGGATTTATGCCTAGCAAAATCAAAGGAACATCAACAGGCTTTCAAATCAGGATGGTGAATAACTTAGAGAGGAAGCTTGTAAGTGGGATTATGTATCCCTTTGTCCTTCTTCATGGTAGTGATTGTAGGCTTTGAAGGTGCTATCTCAGTGAATGGAATGAAAGAAATGGCTTAAGAATGGAATCTATGATATTGGCAACTCGAGAGGAAGCTGAGATGGATTATTTACTTGGCACTTGTGGCTGAAGATTGTTTCAGAAACTTCAGCTTTATCTTTTATACTGATGTGCTAGGTTTCTCCAGCATTGAGGATGATGATATTTATGGATCCTCCCCTTCCAGTAAGTTATTTAGTTGTCCACCATCATTCATGACTGGATATGGCAAGAATGGAGAGCTCCGACCTGAAACCTTGATTATAGAATTGCTTAGCTCCAGATATCACTTACTGGTTATGTCAATGGACTCATATGTAATCCTATTTTGGAGCTTCATCAGATTGACCAGATCTCATTTTCAGATATACCTCCTGCTCCTGTCATACCTTCTTGTGCTTTTCATTGAACCAGGCTTGAATGCATTGGCAGAGTGCTTTTTAAAAATTCATTCACTGGATTGGGGAGTTGCTGGCAGGACGAACATTTATTGCCACTCATAGTTCATAGAACCACAGAATCTCTACAGTGTGGAAGCAGGCTCTTTGGCCCAACAAGTCCACATTGACCTTCCGAAGAGTAATCCATTCACACACCCTATTATCCTATATTTACCATGACTAATGCACCTAACCTACATATCCTGAACACTATGGGGAATTTAGCATGACCAATTCACCTAACCTGCAGAACTTTGGATTATAGGAGGAAATCTTCGAGTAAAAAGTGAGGTCTGCAGATGCTGGAGATCAGAGCTGAAAATGTGTTGCTGGTTAAAGCACAGCAGGTTAGGCAGCATCCAAGGAACAGGAAATTCGACGTTTCGCGCCAGAGCCCTTCATCAGGAATGACTGTCATTCCTGATGAAGGGCTCTGGCCCGAAACATCGAATTTCCTGTTCATTATAGGAGGAAACCAGAGCACCCAGTGGAAACCCAGGAAGTCATGGGGAGAATGTGCAAACTCCACACAGACAGTCGCATGAGACAGGAATCAAACCCACGTCCCTAGTGCTGTGAGGTAATAGTGCTAACCACTGAGCCATCATGCCGCCCTAATAAAATTGCCCTTGGTAAAATGGTGGCGAGTTGCCTTCGTGAACTGCTGCAGTCTATTTACTATAGGTACACTAAGTATGAAGGAAATTCCGATATTTAGACCCAGCAACACTGGGATGGGATGTTTCTAAGCCAGGATAGCAAGTGATTTGGAGGGAAATTTGGAGGTGTTCCCATTTATTTGTTGAATATGTTCTTATTGATGATAGAGGTCATGCATTTGAGGGGTCCTATCTCAGGAGGCTTGGTAAATTTTTGCAATAAATCTTGTAGATGGTATACACCTTCGTGAATGAGTATTGGCAGTAGAAACAATAAATGTTTGTGTGGTGCCAATTGAATATCCAATTATGACCTTAACTTGTTAAGAGATTGACCAAACTTTACTCCTAAAAGCCTTTCATTCATTCGATTTCTCAGTATTTTCTATTTCTGGTTCACTAATACCCTTTTGGAAAGGAAAATTGCCATCCTTACCTGGTCTGGCTGACATGCTATACCAGATCCACAGAAATGTGGCTGCTGTCAAAAAGATTTGAGATGTTAGGCTTTAGAAAAATAATTTTTAAGAATTGCACATTGAGGCAAGTTATGTTTCTTTGTAGAGTACTGATTGATCCTAAGTATTGCAGAAATCTTGGATAGGGTGAGGTGAATTAATTAAGTGGAGTGATTTGTAACTCATTATTTGAGACTAAGTGGAGCGCACTTTATTAAAGGTAGGCAGACTTTTTGCTCTCAATCCTTTACCAGGGCTGTTCTTTTTTTCCTGTTTGCTAAATGGTGCCTCTAAGCAATCCAAGTTAACTTTGAAGTTTCTCTCTTTCCTCCTGGGAATAGCGCCTTGCATGTTACAGATAATTTGCTTGCAATCAGAAACTTGGTATGCAGAGAACAGTAACAAAGAAGCTGCATCCCACAGCACTGTAGTACAATATTTTGATACATTAATAAACTATCCCTAGAGGCTGTCTTCAAGTAATCACCAGATTCTCTCATCTTACTTTAAACTGAAGCAGTGTGAGACCATATTCTTGCACACAAACCTTCTGTGTTTTAACTGAACAGTTAAATGACAAATTTATAAGTACAAAAAATGTTTTAAAATAAAACGATGACAAAAACAAAAAAATACTTCCAGTAGGAAATATTTTAGAATTCAAACATAGAAATCTATTATTTAGAAATGTGGACTGCACTTAACAACACATTAAAATCCAGGAGTTTTATTTTAAACAGATATTCTTCATTCAGGATACAACTCGCAATAAATTGGAATTCATCTTCAATGCTTCTTTGTTTGGAAACCAGAGAATTGCACGTGTAAACAATGACTGATTACTAAACCAAACAATTTGATTTGGAGATGCTCCAAACAATATGAGTTTTCTTTAATTTTCAAAATATGCAGATTTGAAAAAGCTTCAAAAGGACAGAAGGGAACTTTAATTGCTTTTAAAATCCTAATTTGATTGGTAAAGATAAGCTTTATTTACATAGCAACTCTCTTGACTTTTCCAAAGGCTCTTTATATAATTGGGTATTTTAGATGTGTAGCAATTGTTTTTAAATGAAGTTTTAGCTAAAATATACATATGCTGAGACACAGATTAGAATGTCCGATACTCTTGGATAATGCGAGAAGATCTTTCATATCGACTTGAGAGAATAGACAGGGCCTTGGTTCAGCAACAGATCTGAAAGCCAGCATCTCCAACAGCACTCCGATGTGGTTGCATTGATATGTCAACCTACATTATCTAAACAAGGATGAAGTTTAGTGCTGGCTATGGGCATGCTGCCCATTGGTTAGAACAAGTTGGGTATTCCCGTTACCTTTCACCAGAAGGTTGAATGCAATTAACATATATGCAATGCAGCATCTAGCTACCGATTTGCCAAAGTCCCTTATTAAGGGAGATCCTACTCCCAAGAGCTGCAAGTCAATCAGAGGCTGACTGTTCTCCAGTATTGGCAGGCACAGCAGAAGTGATGGTTTTGACTGCCTTTCATGAAGGATCAACAATGAATTCCTGGAGAGAGATGAGTGGAGCAGGATGGTGATTGCAATGAGATCGTCACTACTGAGAAGGGGACTGGAGAATCAGAAGCACAGGTGGCTTCCAGCAGATCCCTCTTCCTGAAATCAGATCACTTGATCAAACACAAATTGCCAGTCAATGGGAGGTCATCATGCTCCCAACCCAAGAAGGCCATTGGCAAACCTGCTGGATAGATTTATGGAAAGTAGACAAGCAGGAGGCTGGAAGAACACAACAAACCAGGCCACATCAAGAGGTGCAGAAGTCAACATTTTGAGTATAACCCTCTCTCACTCAAAACATCGACTTCTTCACTTTCTGCAGCTGCCTGGCTTGCTGTGTTCTGCTGTGTTCTTCCAGCCTCCTGCTTGTTTACTTTGGATTCCAGCAACTTCAGTTTTTTTTTGTCTCTAGGATAGATATATGGAGGCAGAGGACTCCCATGCAAAACTTGTTTCATGCATGATCCACCAATACAATTAGTCTCAGTGAATTTTAGGATGTTGTTAACAAGCCAAATTGACTTCTTGTCAGCAGGAAACTCTTCCGTGTCCGTCCCTTCATGCTGTAAACCTTACACAGGACAGAGCTTCCACTGCCAGGAGTCAGTCCTGTGGTCTTCCACCCAATTATCTGGTACACGCATGGGCCCCAGCTATGCCTGCCTCTTTGTAGGATATGTGGAACAGTCCATCTTCCACAGCTACACTGGCACCACCCCCCACCTTTTCCTCCGCTACATCGATGAATGTATTAGCGCTGCCCCGTACTCCCACGAGAAGGTTGAACGGTTCATCCATTTTACCAACACCTTCCACCTTGACCTCAAATTTACCTGAACCAGGGTATTTCCCTCCCCTCCCCTATCAGTGTTCCGAGAAGACCACTCCCTCCGTGACTCCCTTGTTAGGTCCACACCCCCCACCAACCTAACCTCTACTCCCGGCACCTTCCCCTGCAACCGCAAAAAATGCAAAACTTGCGCCCACATCTCCCCCCTTACTTCCCTCCAAGGCCCCGAGGGATCCTTCCATATCTGCCACAAATTCACCTGCACCTCCACACACATCATTTACTGCATCCGCTCCACCCGATGTGGCCTCCTCTATATTGGGGAGATAGGCCGCCTACTTGCCGAACATTTCAAAGAACACCTCTGGGACACCCAGACCAACCAATCCAACCATCCCGTGGCTCAACACTTCAACTCCACCTCCCACTCCACCAAGGACATGCAGATCCTTGGACTCCTCCATCGCCAGACCATAGCAACACGACGGCTGGAGGAAGAGCACCTCACCTTCCACCTAGGAACCCTCCAACCACAAGGGATGAACTCAGATTTCTCCAGTTTCCTCATTTCCCCTCCCCCCCACCTTGTCTCAATCTCAGCACCACCTTCCTAACCTGCAATCTTCTTCCTGACCTCTCCGCAATTCCCTCCCAACCCCAACTCCGGCGTATCACCCTCACCTTAACCTCCTTCCACCTAACACACTTCCAACACCCCGCCCCCAAGTCCCTCCTCCCTACCTTTTATCTTAGCCTGCTTGGCACACTCTCCTCATTCCTGAAGAAGGGCTCATGCTCGAAACGTCGATTCTCCTGCTCCTTGGATGCTGCCTGACCTGCTGCACTTTTCCAGCAACACATTTTCAGCTACACATACCATTTCACCCAATCCAGCAAGCTTCATCCAAATCTCTTGAATGGAATTTGTGTACACCACCTTCTAACTGTGAGGCCTCAAATAATAAAGGGTATATTTGACATTCATACACTGTATGATATGCAGATACAACTGATAGATTAAATACTTATTTCTACACTGTAAACTGTGTTTTCTAGTGGCATTTTGCAAGATAAATTTGCATTTATCATCATAAAACTAGTATCTTAAAATAAATTGCACATTATAAGATCAACAAATGTAGTTACCTCTCTAATAGCAGAGCTGTCCATTATGTGAAAGATCTTTGGCATGGTTCTTACATCATGTCCGTGACTTGAGCTGAACAATGCTGAAGCTGCTTTGATGAACCACTCTGTTGGTAAATTGCACCTCCATGAGCAACACTGTGAAGGTGATTGCCAGTGCTAATGAGGCATCTCATCTAAACTTACAGGTGGTAGCAAAGATGCTGTTGTTGAAAGCTTGTAGAAAAAAGGTAATGCCCAGAGAAGAAAAAAAAGTTCGTTTGGATCCTTGGGAATAATTTGTCTTTCTTTTCAGATTGAATACCTTGTATCATTCATCAGATGCATGCAAAAGTTAGTTCAATTAGGACTAGAGGCACCACTATTAGTCACTGAACTTCCCTTTTCTGCACTTGACAAAATAGGTTAGAAAAAAAGATATGACCTTCATGTCAAAATAACAGGAAACAACAATTCACAAACTGTTCCTGAGAAAATGGTGCAAAATATTGATAGAACCGACAATTGCCACATAATGTCCGACAGCAATTATATTTTGTGTTGATTATGCAGTTTTGGCCATTAAAAGCATGAATCTCATGAGAGATGAATGAGATTTAGTGGAAAGTGTGTGGAAAGAAATAATGCATCTAATGAAGGCAGCTGGCTGGCTCCCCAGAAGGGATCAAAACCCATAATGTTTATCATTTTCTGTAGTTAAAAATGTCATTTTGTAGTGGCTGTTTCTTTGCTCTGAATCTTTCTTAATCACTCAACCATCACAGTTCCATAAATTATGCACACAGAGCAGAATATTGCTAAACCCAAAGAGACAAGTAACTTTCTGGGATAAAATTTATCCAGATCCATTTGGTAACTTGCACTATAACTGGAAAATAGAGATTGTAGGTACCTCCTGATGCATTTTTAGTCAGAGTACAGAAGTAATAACTTCGAATGACACAATCATTAAATATCATTAGTAAGGTTCCTTAAAGTGCATTAATATTGAACAGTTTTCACACATAGCAGTATGGTGTGCTATATTGATAACCACTTCTATAACTTTTATATAACATCAAGGTACCTTAGAAATAGCCTCCATGATGGGCGATAAATAACTGAAATAGATGCTTGGCTCTCTCTCTCTTATTCCTGATGGATGCTTGGCTCTCTCTCTCTTATTCCTGATGAATGCTTTGCTCTCTCTCTCTTATTCCTGATGAATGCTTGGCTCTCTCTCTCTTATTCCTGATGAATGCTTGGCTCTCTCTCTCTTATTCCTGATGAAGGGCTTATGCTCGAAACGTTGAATTCTCTATTCCTGAGATGCTGCCTGGCCTGCTGTGTTTTGACCAGCAACACATTTGCAGCTGTGATCTCTAGCATCTGCAGACCTCATTTTTTACTCGAAGATTTTAACCTACTGCGAATCCTCTTACAAGGATGCCTTCCTTGAAGAAGCTCTCTTCCTCCCTCTACAAGGATTTCAGTGAGTACCTCCTTCCACCTATCCCACCTCCATCGCCCCTCCCCCTAGTCCCTCCTCCCTACCTTTTATCTTAGCCTGCTTGGCTCTCTCTCTCTTATTCCTGATGAAGGGCTTATGCTCGAAACGTCGAATTCTCTATTCCTGAGATGCTGCCTGGCCTGCTGTGTTTTGACCAGCAACACATTTGCAGCTGAAATAGTGGACTATCTACCTGACAAAAGAGCAGCGCTCAGAAAGCTTGCATTTCCAAATAAACCTGTTGGACTATAACCTGGTGTTGTGGAATTTTTAAACTTTGTTCACCCCAGTCCACACCGGCATCTCCACATCATGTCTACAAGATCAGATCAGAAGCTGGGAATACTGTGGCGGCTAACACACCTCCTAACTCCCCAAAGCCTGTCCACCATCTACAAGGCACAACTCAGGAGTGTGAAAGTTAAAATCTATTAATAACTAAAATGATGTATTTCAATATCCAAGCTTGGGCTGGTAAGTGGCAAGTAACTTTTACACCATACAAATGCCAAGCTCTGACCATCACCAATAATAGACAGACAGACAAGACAATCTAACCACCGCTCATTGCCATTCAATGGTGTTACCAGCACTGAATTCTCCACCATCAATATCCTGGGGGCTATCATTGATCCAAACATCAACTGGACTCACCACATAAACACAATGGCTACAAGAGAAGATCAGAGGATAGGAATACCACAGCAAGTAACACTCATAGAACATAGACCATTACAGCGCAGTACAGCCCTCAATGTTGTTCCGCCCCATGAAACCAATCTGAAGCCCATCTAACCTAAACTATTCCATTCCTGTCCATATGCTTCCCCAATGACCACTTAAATGCCCATAAAGTTGGTGAGACTACAACTGTTGCAGGCAGTGCATTCCATACCCCTACTACTCTCGGAGTAAAGAAATCACCTCTGACATCTGTCCTATATCTATCAGCCCTCAAGTTGAAGTTATGTCCCCTCATGATAGCCATCATCATCCTAGGAAAAAGGCTCTCAATGTCCACCTGATCTTGATTTTGTGTTTCAATTAAGTCACCTCTCAACCTTCTCTCTAACAAAAACACCTTCAAGTCCCTCAACCTTTCCTCATAAGACCTTCCCTCCATACCAGGCAACATCCTGGTAAATCTCCTCTGAACCATTTTCAAAGCTTCCACATCCTTCCTATAATGTAGTGACCAGAATTGCACGCAATACTCCAAATGCAGCTGCATCAGAGTTTTGTACAGCTGCAGCATGGCCTCATGGTTCCGAAACTCGATCTCACCACTAATAAAAGCTAAAATACCATATGCCTTCTTAACAGCCCTATCAAATTGGGTGGCAACTTTGGGGGATCGATGTGCATAAGCATCAAGATCTCTCTGCTCAACTACACTCCCAATAATCTTACCATTTGTCCAGTACTCAGCATTCCTGTTATTCCTTCCAAAAAGTGAATCACCTCACATTTTCCTGCATTAAACTCCATTTGCTATCTCTCAGCCCAGCTCTACAGCTTATTTATGTCCCTCTGTAACTGCAACATCCTTTGACACTGTACTGGCCTTAGTGTCATCCATAAATTTACTAACCCATTCTTCTATGCCCTCATCCAGGTCATTTATAAAAATGTCAAACATCAGTGGACCCAAAACAGATCTTTGCGGTACACACTAGTAACTGAACTCCAGAATGAACATTTCCCATCAACCACCACCCTTTGTCTTCCTTCAGCTTGCCAATTTCTGATCCAATCCACTAAATCACCCTCAATTCCCTCTCTCCATATTTTGTGCAATAGCCTACCATGGGGAACCTTATCAAATGCCTTACTGAAATCCATATACACAACATCAACCGCTTTACCCTCATCCACCTGTTTGGCTACCTTCTCAAAGAACTCGATAAGGTTTGTGAGGCATGCCCTAACCTTCACAAAACCATGTTGTCTCCCAAGGTCTATCTACAAGGGGCAAGTCAGGAGTGTGTTGGAATATTCCCCACTTGCCTCAATGAGTGCAGCCCCAACAACACTCAGAGCTTGACATCAAGCCTGCTTGATCGTTACTAAATCCAATAGCATCCACCACCAACACCCAGTAGCAAAAGTGTATACTCTCGACAAGATGCACTGCAGAAATTCACTGCAGAAGATTATCAGACAGCACCTTCCAAATCCACGACCACTTCCATCTAGAAGGACAAGGGCAGCAGATATATGTGAACACCACCACTTTCAAGTTCCCCTCCAAGTCCCTGACTATCCTGACTTTGAAATTTGTCACTGTACCTTTATTGTCACTGGCTCAAAATCCTGGAATTCCCTAATGGCATTGTGAGTCAACCCACAGCAGGTGGATAGCAGCGGTTTAAGAAAGGCAACTATGGATGGGCAATAAATGCTGGAGAGCCAGTGACGCCCATATCTCACAAATGAATAATAAAAGGAACTCATTTAGTCATTTTTATGAATATAAAACTATTAATATTGTGCCTAGCTTTTACAGCATCCTAATATCAATGTTTCATCCTAAATTGAATGATAATGAATTCACAGTAATGGATTTATCATAGAATACCACTTATGGCTATTTAAGGAAATTCTGGCACCATGAGGGCAGATTTTGAATCCAATACTTGGTAGCAAAGATTTACATTGGAAATAGATTCCCATGAAATACAGAGACTGATTTTCCTTCTCATTCCTTTCAAGTTTGTTAACAAACCGTGGGGGGAAACAGTTGCTTCCAGTGCTGCTAGCAGACATAGGTCAATTCCCCAGAAACAGATAATACCAGATATATTTGTGTGGTGTTCCCCATCGACATTGTTGAGACATACTATAAACCATGACACACTCTGCCCCAGGAGTCAATGTAATCTGAATGGAGTATCATTATGTGAACATATTTCTTCTCACCGTGTTTTTTTTAAACTTGCTCAATCTCTTCTCACAGCTCCCTTATACCTTAAATAGGATAGAACAAAAGTCACCTGATCCAGTACATTGTCCTCCTCTCACTTCTAAGCTGCAATCTTTCTCTACATTTTGCAAGCTCTCTTTTCACTCTATACATTTTATTGAAACTGATAAAGCATTGCTCTTTTCATTACCTAAATGGTCAAATGGCCTCAACCTCTGACTTTGCATGGAGTAACTTATTTTTGGTTACTTGATTCTCTATCACAATTTGACATTTCCCATCTCCCACGATAGTTCTTTCTTTTGAAAGCTTAGAAGTTGTCTATTTCCTTTTACACTTCCTCCATTATCCTTCCATTCCTTCTTATTTCATAAATTTGAAAGAACAAGCACTGCTTAAAAGGATAGTGGTAGCAGACTGAATACTGAAGTGATATGCAAAAGGGAATTAGATAAATACTTGATTGAGAAAAAAGATGGACCTATGGGGAAAGGAAAGTGAATGGGATTAATTGAATAGCTCTGTCAAAGAGGAAATAGGCTGAATAATATCCTTCTGTGCTGCATAATTCTATATTTTGCAAAATGATTTATTTGAAAAATTATGATTGCACATTCAAGTTCTCCAGTACAAGTGCATCTGGTTGATTTTTTTTCTTTTAATATGGAATTATCCAAGCTTTTATGGACAGTTGGATTTTTCTGCATTACGCAGATGCAGCTCAGTGTCTAAAATTCATTAAGACAGCATGGTAACTTAGATCTGTTTACAGTTTGGTACATCAGCAAATCAACATGTCACTTCTTTACTAAGCTGGAATTCAAAAAGTTTTTCATCTGTTTCAGCCATGAATTACAAATTTAATTACAATGTTGTTGAAAAACCATACATTAAATCCAAGCATTTAGAGAAATAATAGATCAGCTTTGACAGCACAAAACGTTTTTGATGCTAATGGCTCGAAGTTGAGTGGGCCACATGTAAAAGAATGAGTTCCATGTCAAAACCAGCAAGAGAGAAAATGAATACTTACTTGTAGTGGGAGTGTGACATTTCAGATGGATTGCTATCATGAAAATGGAAAACCTTTACGCATGGTTTGAATCAGCAGGTTTATATACTTTTCAC
This sequence comes from Hemiscyllium ocellatum, assembly GCF_020745735.1. Classification (NCBI taxonomy): domain Eukaryota; kingdom Metazoa; phylum Chordata; class Chondrichthyes; order Orectolobiformes; family Hemiscylliidae; genus Hemiscyllium; species Hemiscyllium ocellatum. Next base: position 43,300,543 of record NC_083407.1, on the reverse strand, counting down.
CACATGTACCAAGAGACAGTGACACGCAATGTTGTTTGCATCCCAAAAGCAATTACGCTGATCAAGACATTAGTGCTTGTAGTTTTTAATCCTGTCTGCTTTTCTTTAAATGGAAATAACAAATTTTGAAAATGACTTAATGTGTAGAACAACAGTTTGTATTTAGTGCATTTCAAAATGTAATTGACTTTGAAGCCCAACGATGATAAAATAAAAATTATCTTTATGGTCTGGACTTTGTAATTCGTTCCCATCAATTGTACTGACAAGTCAGAAGTAATTATATTTTGGATAACATGACACAGCTCACAATGGCTCACGAGTCTTATATTGTACGAGAGCTTTGGCCAACATGTCCTGAGCTATGTGGAATGGAGAGGTCTTGAGTTTGAGTTCTGACCTGTGTAGTTAGCTGGGGCCTGATTTTTAGTCCAGGATCCAGAACCTAACCAGTTCTGGGTGCTGACACTCTGTTTTCCAGGCATACACAAATTGACTTTTTTTAAAAAGATGAAACCTACCAATGTCAGGGAGGCCACCAGCCTTGACAAATCAGCAGCGTCAGTGACTAAAGCACAAGCTGCCAAGTTTGGATAAAGAAAGAGAGGCACTTCAACATGGAGAAAAGTCCAATAGTTTAGAGACTTAGAAACACAATGGCTCTCTGGCTGTGATTATGGCAAGGCATCACATTCACAGTGTAGCCAGTGGCTGCAGTCGTGGCCTGACAGCCATGACTGATGGGGTCTGGGGAGGGTGTCTCTACTTTCTGAAGAGAATCCAGTATCGCTGTCTGAGTCGTGGCCCAGACCAATACATCCATTGCCATCAGTGGCGGATTGTGGCACTGAACGGATCAACAGCCACAGATGCATGATTGTGGACCTGCCCACCTCTGACCCTGCCTTGCATTTAAGAATCTAATCATAACAGAATTACATCATTGGCCTCCGTGACTTTCAGTTTGACAAGTTAAATCAGACAGCTTTCCCATTATGGATCACTAGCCAATGATCTACTGGAAAGTGCACATATTAACACCAAGACCTGGATTACTTGGGAGTTATGATGGGAACTGGATCCAGATTAGTCAGCTCTGACAGGTGTATGTTTGTTGATAGGGAGAAAGGAACAGTGGCACCCAAACTGAGCAGAGCCATTTGAATTCAGTGCGGAGTTCAAACTGAGTCTATTTTTGCTGCAGCAAGGACAGAATCCTAAAGTGAGTTCAGTTGATGGAGTTTTCAATGTCTTGACAATAAGGTGAAATTTTAAAAATCCATAGCATCTTCACCCCTAAAAGCAATTTTTGACACTTTAAAAGGGCTTTACACTAATGTGTTAAGACAAAACAATGAGGACGTAGCAACCATATTCAGCATTATCTTCTTCCTCTCATTCTTTAGGACTTATCACCAATTATACTTGCCATGTAAATTAATTTCTAAAATACCCTTACAATGACAGGATATAGACCTAAATCTTCCCTTTGTGACAAAGCTATTTAAAATCACTCTGAGCTTGAAGTAATCTCTTTTGTGCACCAATAATAAAGATTAGATAGCTAGAATGTAAAGCACCGCTCAATACTTCATATAGAAGGAAACATGAAATGTAATCATCTGTGGCTTTGTTTAGACATATTGGCTGCAAAATTCGATAAGAACCAAAGTGGGTGCAGGGATTGTGATGCGTGATTAAGCCATGCTTGTTGCTTTAAATGCAGGCAGCCTGTAAACTTTTAAATGTGAACAGGCAACACAATGATTTGGGAGTGCAGCCAGCCTGAAATGTGTTGATGAGTGGTTCCACGCATCAGCAGAGGTGTAAAATCATGAGAGACTAGCACTAATTTGGTTCAGGTGCTAAAATTGGTTGCAGAAAAGATGGTGAGCTCATCGAATGCTGAATTATAGTGAAGAATGCACAAATTGGAATTCCAAGTTGCTCTATCACTGCACAAAAGGCCTTGGTTAAAGAGGGCAGTTGTATGGAGATGTTATCCATCTGCAAGGGGGCAGAAGGCTCTGTAACTCTCAGAAGATAATAAGGACAGATAGCTATGACTATAAATAGCAGCCTCATCGCTCCAAGGATTTTGATGCAGTGGAAAACAAAGTTCACATGATTAGTCTAGGTCAGTAACTGCATCTCCAAATGTAATTTCCCACTGATTGCCACACTAGCCTCACATTGCCATCACTCAGCAACAAATAATCTCTACCAATTATGACTGAAACCTAACATTGACATACCTGACCTCACCTTTACACACTTTGTACTAGTGCAAGATTCACATTGACATCTCACAGCATGCAAATTACATTGCCCACTATTCAAAAATGAAAACCACATCAATCGAGCTGCACCATACTCACTGATAAACCTCATTTTCAATTGCAGGACCACGTGGCACACAACTCAAGGAAACAGGAAATAACTTGTTGGGGTGAGGCACATAGTCCATATCTTTGTACCCACAGAGGAGATAACCTGGCACCTTTGGAAAAGCAGTAACTGAGGCCATGACTCGGTGTGGCTGTGAAACCACTGAAGATGGTCTGATGGTATGCTTGTACCTAACCTTCCTCCTCCTCAGAAGACTATTTTCAGTTTCATCACAGAATATCACACGCTGTGATGCAAACAGTATTCTTTCAAAGGGGGAAGGTGCAAGTCAAAACATCCAGTTACCTCTTGCGATTGCAAAGATAACGAAGAGTGAACAACCCCCCGTTCAACAGGAAGATACTCCCTGTGGATTACATTTCAAACTGTCAACATATTTTGTGGGTTTCCTTCTTAAGAATACATGAGGCAGGAGTTAAAAACTCAGTTTCAACACTTCTCATGTGTACCGGGGCGACAGCTTGCCAGTGCCATAAGATACATATGTCTGTGTGTTTGAGTGCTAATGTGTATTGAAAGTTACAGTTGAAGAGCTATGCCCTAGTCACCCATGTGTTGCGTGCTAGCAGCTAGCAAGGTGGAAAGGCAGACCAAAGGAAACCAGTCATCGAAGGGACTCGCCCTCACCATGAATTTTGAAATTTTGTCACGGTTGAAAAGAATCAGAGGAACAGAATTTCAACCAAGCCGCAAAACTAAAAATCTTGAAACTAACTATTCAATCACCGATGTCAATGTTATCAGTACCCTCCACTGCAATAGCCATGACATTTAACTACCCTCTCTTTTGTGAAAAATTCAAAGACTGCTCCTTATTTTTTGTTCAGAAAAGCTTGGTCAGTTTATGCTTACCTCTTGTGTCTAAGCAGTGTGCTTATATGTGCTGTATTGTTATTAATTGTCAATTAATTTTTCATTCCATTCTGAAGAGGAGTCGCTGAACCCAAATCATTAATTCTGCATTCTCCCCGAGGATGTTACTGGATCTGCTGAGATTTTCCCAATTGGTTTTGCTTTTGTTTTGCTCCTTGTTAACTCAAGAAAGCCTGGTTCAAACAGTTCTTTTTAGAACATTTGTTCATTTAAGTATGGCAGAAAAAGTATCCACAAAAGAAAGTATTTGTTTTCAAATTAAAATTATCGTGACCAACTGAGGGGAATGGGTGAATAAAGAAGGGGAGCCAGTTAATCTCTATCAGGTAGGTAAAAACAATGATTGCAGATGCTGGAAACCACAGTCTAGATTAGAGTGGTGCTGGAAAAGCACAGCAGTTCAGGCAGCATCCAAGGAGCAGTAAAATTGACATTTTGGGCAAAAGTCCTTCATCAGGAATACAGGCAGAGTGCCTGAAGGGTGAAGAGATAAAAGTTAATCTCTATCACCTGGGAGTTTATTGATTTGCAATACATTGTTTGGAACTGTGACAATTTGGGGAACCTTTGCCAGGGTCTGGGAATAACAATGTTGTTCAGGATGTAGGAAACCACCAAGTCAAAACAGGATGGGCACCCTACTGAGTACTGAAGACCACCCCTTGGTCTAGTGGCATTATCACTGGACTGTTAATCCAGAGACCGAAGTATGCTCTAGGGATACAGGTTCAAATCTCACCTGGGCAGATGGGAGAATTTCAATTGAATAAAAATCTGGGATTAAAAGTTCTAATGATGACAACAACTCCATTATCTGCTATCCTTATCTGGTCTGGCTGACATGTGACTTCAGACCCATAGCAATTGTCCTCTGGCCAATTAGATAGGCAATAAATACTGGTCTAGCCAATGATGCCCTCATCCTATAATTTTTTTTTAAAAGCTATTGCCTATGTAGACTTCATATCTACACAGGGCCATGAAGAAAGGGAAGCGTTTTTTCATTCTCCAAGCTAACTGCCTGCCAGAAAGGAAAATAACCAGGAATCAAAAAGCTCAAAAGTGGAAATTTAAAGGCTATTGGTGAGGTGATGATTGTAAGAAAAATATGAGATCTTGAAAGTTTAGAAACGGGATACTGTAGGGGGACAAGCCGAGAATAGTTCACAGGTTGACACAACATCGAGGGCCAAAGGGCCTGTTCTGCGCTGTATTGTTCTATGTTCTAAATCATAATGGATTGGGTTGCTAGTTTGGGGAATCTCAGAAACTGAGGAGACATTAATCAAAGGCAGTGAGTAAAATGCTCATGATCTTTTTGACTCTCATGCGGTGCTTAAATGCACTTAAGTACACTCTTTTTACCTCTGCACCAGCCAGAATTTCTGAGTGTCAGGAAAACTGGCTAACAATGAACATGGTATTAAAATGAAGAAACCCATCTTCCTGAAGTGAATTTTATTGAGTGACAGGCTTCAGACTGTTAAAATTCTAATTAGGTAGGTTGGGACTTGGCTTCAAAATTTTGAAAACTTCACTTCTGTTGCTAGTGTTAATAATTGCACTGGTAAATACAATGACTGCAGATGCTGGAAACCAGATTCTGGATTAGTGGTGCTGGAAGAGCACAGCAGTTCAGGCAGCATCCAAGGAGCAGGGAAATCGACGTTTCGGGCAAAAGCCCTTCATCAGGAATAAAAGGCTGTTTATTGAAAAAAATGCATTCATATCACAACAAAGCTCTTTAAATGTTTCTTATACAGATCATAACGTTAACTATCCATATTTTGTTTTAGACATCGTGCGGCAGCATTATACTGCATGAACCTCAGCAACAGCCATCTTGGGGCTTCAGTGTTATTAGACTTTCAATGAGCAAATAACATTCGCTTGTGACTTCCTGCTGATACTTCCCAGGCACTAAACATGCTTCAGATCAATTTATAATTTATGAAAATTAGAACAATGTCATCTTTCTACCTTGAAAATTCTAACACTCTATTTTTGCAATAACTGAAGCTTGGAATCCATTCATTCCAAATGTATTTACATCTGCGATTCCAGCACTCAGAGATAAAATAGGATTGAACTGTTGTTAAGTGAATCAGAGGGCTATATAGTTAGACTGCTGCATGCTTGCTGCTTGAGAGTTCTTTGAAACATAATGGGTAATGAGTACAATCAGAGACTTTGGAAGTTTCTCTGCAACTATAATATAAATTCCGATGGTTTTTCTCACTCCCTTTTTGAGTTATAGCAGTTGTTTTGAAGTTATTAATAACAACAATGAGATCTAGAACATGTGTATGCTCCCAACTTGATTTGAGCAACAATGTGGTATCTTTCCAGAAAGTCTAGATCCTTGACTTTTAGTATGCTACTTGTCTGTCTGATCTTCAGTCCCCAAACCCAGGGAATTCCAGATTAAACAAATAGATTAAAACCATCATATAAATCGCAAATGCATGAATGTAGATGATCTTCGATTATTAGAAGTTTTGCTCTGTATGTCCTCGACTGAGTTTGGTTGCTGAAAATGTGATTGAAACAAAAAAGCAGCAAAAGCATTGTATTTTGTCATGGTTGAGATTGTGAATAAAAAGTTATACAATAATATAAAAAAAAGCTTAAAAATGCAATATAATGTAACTTTTGCTCATGTTTGGTTGAAAAACATTTAATAAGGGAACTGTGAACACATCCTTTGACTTGGATAAGGTATATGCTAATTAAGTATGAACAAAGTTACTGACCCATTTATCATTCTATCCAATTTTCATTAATCATACATGCAGCCCGAAGTATAAAAACTCGATGTATGAAAGCTTAGCTTTTTACTGGGTGTCTACTTTCTCCTATAAACTTAAGATCATTCATTCATATTAAAGCAATTTTACAAGTTATGTAAACTCCTCCATTAAGAAATAACACACAATTTCCTATTTAACAAATCGATCTTCTAATATAACTACTAAAATCCAAAGAATACTGTGAAGAGGTGTTATGTTTAGTTTCAAACGAAGCCTAGCCCCCTGGTGAATTAAACCTCTGGCACATTAAGATTATTACTTTGTTTTAGTCTAACAATATGACAAGCTCCATAATCTAATTAAACTAATCAAAATGTTCTCACCTTACAATAAATTTTAATCATACACCTTATTAGCTTGATGTTTGAGCATTATTGTTGAAAATAGGAATACTTACAACAAAGAACTAGTCTTCTATACTTCTATTCAAACTTGAAATTTCAATTTATATCTTAGTTAATTTGTCTACTTTTTTAGCAATTAATATGACAAGAAATATCTATTCACTTGCAATAAGATAGGATTCTTTCAATGATCTGGACACATTCTTGTAGAAATGCATAAAGCGCTGAAGGCAAGAAAGTTTTGAGCCCTAAATGATTCTTCCTTGCAAACTAAAACCTACTGAGTTTTTCCAGCACCTTGTTTTGTTTTTAATTTTATATTTCTAGCATCTGCAAGGTTTGACTTTATTATAGTAGCATAGATAGAGGACTTGGCAACTAACAGGAAATAGAGTCAGGATAATTGGATTATTTTCGGGTTGGTAAACCATAAGAAATGGAGTGCTGCAGCCTCACTATTTATGATCTATATCAATGATTTGGACAAGGGGCTGACTGTTGCAGCCAAATTTGCTAATAATAATAAGATAGATAAGAAAGGAAGTTGTGAGGAGGGAAAAAAAAGTCCACAAAGGGATATATGATAGGCTAAGGGAAAAGACTGGCCATTGGACTATACTGCAAAGAAATTTGAGGATGGCCCTTTGACAGAAATAATATAAAAAGAATAATTTTTAAATGGACTGAGATTACAGAATACCACACTGTACTGATCTGGGGGCCCTTGTAATTGCATCACAAATAATTAGATGGCTGAAAATTAAGAGAGGGGAGTGTACAGTGGGATCTGGGTGTCCTTGTGCACCAGTTGCTGAAGGTAAGCATCCATGTGCAGCAGTTGGTAAAGAAGGCAAATGGTATGTTAGCCTTCATTGCCAGAGGTTTCACATACAGGAGCAGGGATGTGTTGTTGCAGTTATACAGGGCCTTGGTGAGGCCACACCTAGAATACTGTGTGCAGTTTTGGTCTCCTTTTCTGAGGAAGGGTGCTCTTGATGGAGTGCAGCAACGGTTAACCAGGCTGATTCTGGGGACGACGGGACTGATGTATGAGGAGAGATTGACTAGGTTAGGATTGATTTGGAGATGCCAGTGTTGGACTGGGGTAAACAAAATTAAAAAATCACAACACCAGGTTATAGTCGAAAAGGTTTAATTGTTAAAAGCAATTCAACACTAAATGCATCAAATGTAATATTAACAAACAATCGAGGTATTTTTCAATGTATACCTTGATTGTTAATATCATAAAATGTAATATAGTGTTGAATTGATTTTAACAATTAAACCTGTTAGACTATAACCTGGGGTTATGTGATTTTTAACTAGGTTAGGATTGTTTTCATTGGAGTTCAGATGAGTGAGGGAGGGGTCAGGACGAGACACTGTAGATGCAGAGAGAATGTGCCCATGGGTGGGTATGTCTAGAATCAGGGATCACAATCTGAAGATTTGGGGTGGTCCATTTGGGACAGAGATGAGGAGGCATTTCTTCACCCAAAGAGTGGTGAGCTGTGGAATTCATTACCACAGGAAGTAGTTGATGCCAAAACATTGACTGTATTGAAGAGGCAGCTAGGTATAGCACTTGGGATGAATGCCATCAAAGATTAGAGAGAAAACAGGATTAGGCTGTTGAGTTGGATGATAAACCACGATTATGATGAATGGCAGAGCAGGCTCAAAAGGGCCGAATGGCCTCATCCTGCTCATATGTTTCTACATTTCTATGTTTAATTAGCAAGCAGGTACAGAAAATAATTAGAAAGACATATGAAATGTTATCCTTTATTCCAAGGGGATGGAATATGAATTTGGAATGGCTGTTTCTGTGTTTAGCTTTGTGAATATGCTTGTACTGACAACAGTTCAACAGTCAACATTTACTGGGCGGAATCCTGGAATGCAAGCTTGTCCTGAAGGAAAGAGGAGGAGGTTGGGCCTATAATCATTGATATTTAGATGAATGAGAAGTGATATTGAGATATGCAGTGACTTGAGGGAGATTTGACAGGGTAGGTGATGAGAGGAACTTTTCCTCATGCTGACCCTAATGTTTACGACCATAGTTTTAAAATAAGACAGAGTCCATTAAAGATAGAGATGATGAAGTATTTTCTCTGACAGAGTAATTTGGAATTCCTTGCCAATAGGAAGCAGGGAAGGCTTGGCTGAGAAAAAGTTTATTCCACAAATGAGTCAAGGATTATGGGGCAGGCAGGAAGCTGGAATTGAGGCCAGAAATTATATGGTCCACAGGTTTGACGGGCAGAATTGGCTACTCCTGCCAATTTGTTGGGATTTCCTGATCTTATTAGTGATGTATATAGACATGAAATTAGCAACAACAGTTGTCATTTAAATCCCATTCTGATCTCTAAACTAGCATAAGCAGTGATATCATCAGTAAGGTCATTGCACCAATTCCTCCTTATTTCTACAATAAAACCAGCCAGGGTAGGAATGCCAGGTGAAAGTTCATGACCCAAATCAGCCCCATTTAAAAAGAGGCCTCCATGAAAATCAGAGTGCCTGCATATTACATTTTATGCATTTAGTGTTGAATTGTTTTATAACAGTAGATAAAAGCAGATGTTACTACCTGTCCCTTCCATTAAAACAAAATCATTGTGTGAGTGAAACATTTGCATATAAAGTTGTCTATTCCTGGCTAGCATACATGTTAAAAATTCATAGGCCATCTTGTCACAGAGTTGTATTCAGTTAGGATGGTTTTAAAATCATGCACAGATCTTGATTCCAGGATTCCTGATCCCATTCTTAATCCTTGCATTTTCAGAGCTTTGTAAGGCTGAAAGTCGGTTGGAGTCAAATGCCCACCCTCGACACTCCTAACCCTGACTGATCCTTAATGGTCGATATTAATTGTAGCTGGAGCCAGCTTTTCATGGCACAGCAAAGGTATCCTGAACCACGATCTCCATAACGATTGCCTTCTTCCTTAGGCAAGTATCGGAATGTCTGCTTAGTGAGAGCCTGATAACCATTATCCTGTTTAAAAAGCTGCACCCCTTCTTGATTAATGGCTTTGGTTGTCTCATCTCTGTCAATTACACAATACTGAAACATGAGAAACATTTTCAAATGGCTCACCCTTTCAGGTCGAGAAATTTTAAAGGGTCTAGATTGCTGATTTTTTTTATTGGAAAGTGGTGACTATTTTTCTCTAAAATGGGTTTTAGTGGAAAGTTATTAATGAAATGTTTGAACTTCTGAGGAAGCACCAAGCATTTATTGCTTCCATGCAGCTGGAGCAGCAGAGTGGCTCAGTGGTTAGCACTGCTGCCTCACAGAGCCAGGGACCCGGGTTTAATTCCAGCCTCGGGCCACTGTCTGAGTTGCGTTTGCACATTCTCCCCAAATCTATATGGGTTTCTCTGGTTTCCGCCCACAATCAAAAGATGTGCGAGTTAGATAAATTAGCCATGCTAAACTGCCCATAGTGTTCAACAACGTGTGGGTTAATTGCATTTGTCAGGGGTAAAATATAGAATGGTAGGAGAACGTGTCCGGGTGGGTTACTCTTCGGAGGGTCGATGTGGACTTGATCGGCCAAAGAGTCGGTTTCCACACTGCAGGGATTCTGTGATAATATACAGTGTTGAGTGGGTATAGAATTGCCAAATCTTTGTATGGGGAATGCAACTGCCATAAAAAGGTTGGAAGAGAGGTGTACCAGGACATGGCTGCATGAAAGATAATGGTGTGGGATGATTTGAATGGTGTCAAGTGATGTGGACGTGATGTGGGGAATAAGCGAGTGTGACAGTGAGAGGTGCAAGGCCTTTGTTTTTTATTTACAGCTGAGACAAATCCTACAGTACCCAGTCAAGCTGCTTAAACAACTTGTTCTTGCATCTGGCGATTGATGTTACTTGTCCAAACCAATTGGAGGTTCATCTGACCTGAACGCAGCTGGCACTCACCCCTGGCAATGACGATCTCAGCCCGAGAGTTGTTATTTTCTGAGGCAGGCGCATGAAGCTTAGACTTTCCCCAACACCCACTAACTACCTCAGGGATGTTAACCTGGCCCAGTTTGAACCTCCAGATCTGATGACTGCATTTCCATAAGACCATAAGACATAGGAGTGGAAGTAAGGCCATTTGGCCCATCGAGTCCACTCTGCCATTCAATCATGGCTGATGGGCATTTCAACTCCACTTACCAGCGTTCTCCCCATAGCCCTTAATTCCTCGAGACAACAAGAATCTATCAATCTCTGCCTTGAAGACATTTAGCGTCCTGGCCTCCACTGCACTCCGTGGCAATGAATTCCACAGGCCCACCACTCTCTGGCTGAAGAAGCGTCTCCGCATTTCTGTTCTGAATTGACCCCCTCTATTTATAAGGCTGTGTCCACAGGTCCTAGTTTGCTCGCCTAATGGAAACAATTTCCTAGTGTCCACCCTTTCTAAGCCATGTATTACCTTGTACGTCTCTATTAAGTCTCCCCTTAATCTTCTAAACTCCAATGAATACAATCCCAGGATCCTCAGTCGTTCCTCATATGTTAGGCCTACCATTCCAGGGATCATCCGTGTGAATCTCCGCTTGACACGTTCCAGTGCCAGTATGTCCTTCCTGAGGTGTGGGGAGCAAAACTGGACACATTACTCTAAATGGGGCATCTGCTGAACACAAATCTGTATGGTATAGCTATAACATTACCTGCGTTTAACATCACTGGTTCCTGATTTCAGAGTGAATGTTTTCATGAGAAACTTGTAATGATTTACAACTTCCATAATATTTTATTGTCCTAATTGTGTTTGTGATCCTGGTTATATAATTGCTTTCACTTGTGTCAATAAGTAGAAATGGAAATTCAGCATAGCTGGGCTAAAAGTAAATATATAGTGTTTACATAGAATAGACCTGATTTATGCAGATCTCCATATTCCACCCAAGCATTCTCCCACTGTACTTCAATTAGCTCTATCAGCATTCCTTCTGTTCCTTTCTCTTTCAAGTCTTTATCCATCTTGTAAATGAATCTATTATGTAAACCAAAAGAATTAGAGGGCTCTATTTTAGTAATTTAGCATTGAGTGTTATAATTGACACTGATATATTTGCCATGATAATTTGCTTGAAATCTTGAATCTTGACCACCCTTTCTGAATGGAATGTTATAATCCCAGCTGTTACTGAATAAGTCAGACTCCAGACTGAAACCTGGTTTTCAGATCATATTTCTTTAATTTTTAGTTTTGGCATCATGGTCTTACACTGAAACACAAGTATGCAATGCTGTGGATTTGTTGTTCTAAAATAAAACAAAAAAGTTTATTATGCAAAAAAAGAAATGAAATAGGAGAAACCAAACTATTTAAATACAAGTTTAAAGATTTGGAAAGATGCAGTAAAGTACAATTCATAATCCATACTAAAAAGACCATTAGATGTCTTTATAATGTCATGTCAATATGAGCATTCTTTAGGTTTCCATAGAAGTTCATTATAACTCGAATAAATGCTGCCTTAGGTAATTACTTATACTTTACCACAAAAAGCATGTAATCACACAATCACTAAATCTCTTCACTGAACATTCCATTTTCACTATGGCTTGAGTCCTGACAGTTTTTAAGCTTCTTTTCAAGTGTTAACCGCTCAAATACTTTCTTGCAACTAATTTCCAAACTTTTGCACAGCTGCCTTGAAAGGTTTAGAATGTTTACAGCTCAAGCTTAAATTTCACATACAATTCCTGAGCAGTGATTCCAAGAGAAAATTAAAAACTCATCTCATTTCTAACCATTTTTGTTTCATTTCCTGGCCTTGAACAGATATATAGATTGCTTTCTCCCAATCTGGTCCTAGGCTAAGTGCCTTCACCTACATAGGTTAATAGGTTTCCTGCTCCAACTCCAAAACAGGTGTAACATCTAATCTCTCTTCCCTCATGAATTCTATCACAGGCACAAGCTCCCATATGCAGACTGTACAGTCAACATTCAGATATGTATTTTTACTGTTTAAGGTGCTGGGTTGGCAATCGCTCCCTTGATACAGCAAGTTGAAAACTACACAATAAAGATGCCACTGTCTCTATGTGCTGTATTTCTAGATAGATAGGAAAGCCGGTAATTTAATCCCAAAATTGGATTCACCATCCCTTTTGCTTTTTCCTTGGGAACACCTTAGCCTTCTCTCCAAGAAGAAACATAAATCACCTACACTTGACCACAAGAATCTTTCATACTACAAACAAAGAGGTAGGTTTCAGAATGACTATTAATACTCTTGACAGTGGTGTCATCTTCGAGTTCCAGGAGATTTAAAGTCTTTTGATCATAGACACAGAAAAAGCTGTGATTGTCCTCAAATGTAAGTATTGGCTACGTGGTGTTCAGTAACACAATTTGAGTGTTCCCTTTCATCTTTGGTCATTACCTCCCAACTTTTACACAGTCAGGTAGATGCAAGCACTGATCACATGATCTTTCTCATTTATCCTAATTTGCTGCTGAGACCATCGCTACTTTTCTTTGTTTCTTTCATTTTTGGTTTGAAACCATTAGAGTTGAACTTGGGAGTTTCAATAGTTTTGAACAAAAAAACAAACAAACTGTTATTCATTTACTGGATCAGGCCTGGAAAGTTAATTGCAGATTGGCAATTGTTCCAAGAATGCTGCAGACATTTTGGTATTTGATATGTACTATGCTTGAGAATTGGCAGCTGCTTGAACGTTCAAAGAGACATCAGTGCCAGCCAGTCAAACAAAGAGAATGTTGAAAACAAGAAAGAGAAAGCAAAGATTGAACTGCTTTGGACTTTTCTTTTGGCAGAAGGGAGATTGGCTGTGAAAGCTGCTAGATGGACTTTTGGTTGTTTTTTCGCCAGTTATCAAATTACTGAAAGCTGTGGGAAAAGAACTTCAGTCTGTATAACATAAGAAGTCTCCTGCAGTCTGCTGAATCTGTTTGCATTGACTAGTAACTTTATAATTCAAGATATAGAATATAGAATTCAAGATATAGAATCCCATGACCCAGAAAACAACTCATTATTCCAAGATTGCTTGAAGGTTTAGCAACTACTGCTCAAAACTGCTTAAATGAACTGACTAATTACAACTTTTTTATTTTTCCTGTATTTTATCCCTTAGCTCTGTTATTCAGTATGTGTAAGTGACTATTGCAGATGCTGGAGATCAGAGTTAAGATTAGAGTGGTGCTGAAAAAGCCAGCAGGTCAGGCATTCCTGATGAAGGGCTTTTGCTCGAAACATCAATTTTCCCGCTCCTTGAATGCTGCCTGATCTGCTGTGCTTTTCCAGCACACTCTAATCTTGACTCCATTCAGTATGTGTGCATCTGTCTGAGTGTGTTGGGGCTATGATCAAAGATCCTAACCTGCAATCCTATTCCTGACCTCTCCGCCCCCACCCCACTCTGGCCTATCACCCTCACCTTGACCTCCTTCCACCTATCACATCTCCATCGCCCCTCCCCCAAATCCCTCCTCCCTACCCCTTTTATCTTAGCCTGCCTGGCACCCTCTCCTCATTCCTGATGAAGGGCTCTGGCCTGAAACATCGAATTTCCTGTTCCTTGGATGCTGCCTAACCTGCTGTGCTTTAACCAGCAACACATTTTCAGCTATGATCAAAGAAGATTAGGTTTAAATCGTTGACATTAATTAGATTATATCACTATTTACCATTGCTTTACTAAAGTTTAAGCGTATTAATAATAAATTGTTAATCTTTAATCTTGGTGTCTGATATTTATCATTTGGAAAGTCTGGTTAAGAAACATTGGGCAAGTTTAAGAGTCATTGTACATTTTAATTTTACTATGTTGAAAATATATGTTGTGTCCTATCTATGTAGTTTCAAATGGGTTATTTAAACAGTTATTATAAAACCAGTAGACAAGCAAATTTTATACAAACATGACAAATGGCCATACAGCAATATAGCAAAATTCCTTTCAAAGCTATGGTTATAGATCAAATACAGCCATCAACTGAAAATATTAAACTTTTAACAAAAATCACTTGAATAAAAATGTTTAGAACAGAAGGTCTACTGGACACATGAAGACCGACAGTAACCTGCAGGGAGTGCTGCAGAGAACATCCAGTTATTATTGACTTTTGTTTCATGCATGCGTACAAGACTTTGTATTTAAATACTTAATGAGTGGTCAGCCCACTGATGATTGCAGGAGTACAGAGTGTTGGAGTCTACAATGACAAGTTCAATGAAAGCTTAGATCACAGCTACCCTGGGAATTCAACGTCCCCTCTGACATACACAGCCTGAAAATAAAAACTGTATTTAAGATCTTTGTGAACCTCTCAACATGTATATACTCTGTTCTCATGCTGAGGTGATCCATGGAAGGTGTACCTGCCACCCTCGCAGGATTATAGGATAGGTGATTTTCTGAAAACCCTTCAATCATCGCCTGGACTAGAACAGACTAGTCAGGTTGTCCATCAAAACAAACGACATTCCATGCTCATTTCGATACAGATGTAACAATAGTGTTTCAATTCCTATGCAGAATCTCTATCAGAATTACCTGACACACTTACATGTTGTAAGTGTTTGTTATGGAAGCCTATTGAGTGTCCATACTGACATGATGTTGGGAGCACTCTCAGGGCCTTTCTGCTGTGACACTTCCAAATCATCATTGCAAAACGGAGTCTCAGTACCTCTACTTATACTTCAAATTTGTCAAAGGATAGTCACATATTTTCAACATGAAATTTCCTCTCTTTTCTCCTTAGCAAAACTCTGTTGCTTATCAGATTTAACTGACATGATTAGTTTCCATGCTTCAAATTCCTTCCAGATGATATTGGTGACTCTTGACCAGATGCATTTGCAGTGGGAATAAAATGGCCAATTATCCTGGGTTCAATCATAATTACAAGTATCTCACTATAAAACAGTTTTGGCACAAGACTATGAGGATTTTTTTCTCCATCTCTTCTTAATATATTTATAGCATCTGCCTTTTGCTTTGCTCATGTTAATGACTTGTTGGTAAGTGAGTGTTGCCAACATGTTGAGCACACTCCCTTTCTATCTTGAAAAAGGAAAACCAGGAGAATGCTAATAAGAGACCAGGTTGGGTGAGCATTCACAGTACAAATGAAAGGCTTCTCCAAAAGTTATAGCACCTGCTGTTTTACTTATCCATTTCACTGTACCACTGAAGATGAGGTAACACTCAGCAAAAAAATATTCTTTCCTTCCAATAGGAAAAGAAAAATTACTGAGTGAACTCCGATACCAAGAACACCCTGTTGATAAGTGGAGCAGGAAAACAGACAAAACAACATCTCTGGACTTGGACCATTGAATCCAATTGCTACAGATGAAATTTCACACTCAGGTTTGTTCAAACGTCATGGTACAAAAAAAAAGCAATCATATACACAACTAAAAACAATGTTTGGGCACTATTTGATTATTCACACTTTTCTTTCAACACCACAAGACGATAAAATGGCAGAAAATACATTCCCTTTATTGTAGTTAGACATTTATCATTCATTTATGGGATTTTATGGTTGCTGGAGAATTACTGTCCATCCAAACTGTCCTTACAGAAAATAAAAAAAGTGTTCAGCCAACTTCCTCAGGCTTTTTGACCCTGGGATAGTGAAAGAATGGCACAGACCCCCAAATTAGAATGATGCGTGACTTGGAGGGGGACTTGTAGATATCGGCATTCCAAATCACGATTGGCTTTGCCCTTCCAGGCCCAGTAGAGATAGTAGGTTGGGAGATGCTTTTGAAAATGTCTTGGCAGTGAATCTTGTTATTTTGTTTTCAGTTATTCATGGATGTAAGCATCTGCAACAAAGCCAACTTTTACTCCCTTTGTCAAATTATCCAACCTTCCTGAACTGTTAAAGAATAATGTAATGTCAATGCACGCATGATATATGTAGGGAGGGGAGACTTCCAGGAAAGAGTGAAAGGTAATAGTGAAAGAACATTGAAGTCCTTCCAAATTGGGAATGTGTGTGAAATGTTGAAGAATTTGCAGATGATGATTTGTATGAATTGCTCTTGTCCTTCCAAACTTTGGTTGATGAAATTGCCCAAAGCCAGACAAAAACCAACACCGCACTTGGCCAGTGCAACGAAAGGCTTTCGTGACAGGAAGGAATTTATGTCAAAACACAGATCAAACTTTACCAAGCAGTGATTCTTACTTCAATTCTCTATGACTGTGAAGGATGACCAGCATCACAAAGCAACTGGATGTATTCTATCTTTTCCTTTTTATGGTTACTATGGATTCATGTAAAAGTCTTAACATTGAACTTCTTGTAAGATGCAATCTTCCTGGTACTGACAGCATACTCACCGGAACTCACCTTTGCTGGGTCAGCCACGTGCATGGATTATTCCTATGCATGAAAGGAAGTACTCCACAATAAACTAAACACAGGAACGGCACCAAGGAGACCCAATGTCAGATACAAAGACATTTTGTAAATTAATCTTATAAAGGTGTGAAGTAAGTGTGTGTGAAGTAACAATCCTGGACATCTGTCATCAAACAATCTCAGCATCGGTGGGGAATAGAGTTAGGTCCCTATTAGACATGTGAGCATGCCACGAAGCCAGTGCTTTCATCCACCCCTCTATCAGTAACTTCACATGTAATAATTGTAATTTGATGTGGAAATCAAGATTTTATTTAATATTATGAATGAAGTGATACCACCCTAGACGGTGAACATTTTTTCCCTTGCTGAACAATCATTCATCAAAGTAAAGGAAGAATCCATTATGAATAAAAACTCTTTTATATTCACATCTTATGTGATGATATATGTTTCAGTCTATCTGGAACCAGGTGATGAAATATGGGAATAGAAGACTCAAAACTGATGTTAAAAGCTCAATACTACTTCTTTGAATTCTCAATACAAATTCAAAAGAAAGAATTCTAGATTAGAGGCATGACGGTGTCACCAAGACAAAATTACCTGCTGTTACTTTGAGCATACTATCAGTCTAGCTTAAGTGCCAGACGGGAATTCATTGATCTATTAGAGAAGTATCCCAGGCTGCAGTGATTTGATGGACTACTGTGGAAATGAGGCCCACAGCTTTTAGGTGTAGTTACAAGAATTTTTGTCTGTATGTTGGAAGATCCTGAATAAAATGTTCTGAACAAATGTTCCAAAATGTTGACTCTGCTTTCGCTCCACAAATGCTACCAGAGCTGCTGAGTTTCTACAGGAATTTCTGTTCTTGTTTCTAAATAAATGTTAACTCATCTCTTGGAGATTTAAATCCAGTGTATATCCAATTAGTTCTATTGGCAGAACCCACATGTCACGTTAGGCATGTCTGTGATGTTCCTGAATGGGCATGTCACAATATTGCCTTCAGAGAGTGAATTAGATTAGATTCCCTTTAATATGGAAACACATCCTTTGGCCCAACAAGTCCACACCGACTCTCTGAAGAGAACTCACCCAGACCCATTCCCCATATTGACTCCTGACTAATACATCTTACACTATACGGGCAATTTAGCATGTCCAAATCACCTGGCTTGCACATCTTTGGATTGTAGGAGGAAACCGGAGGACCTGGAAAAAAACCCTCACAGACATGGGGAGAATGTGCAAACTCCACAGAGTTGCCTGAGGCTGGAATAGAACCCAGGTCCCTGGCACTGTGAGGCAGCAATGCTAACTACTGAGCTACCGTGACGACCCAGAGGCCAGCCTATAAGTCGAAGTACTGCTCAGGGATATATCTTCCCAGGCAATTATGTACCTCACAGCTTATTGCATATTTAAGCTTATGTAAAACAGCAAATATTATGGGAAGGGGACAGGAGGCTCTGTCCCACATCAATACTTTCCAGGCTCCTATTTTCAGGTGCCTTGTTTAAACTGTATCTGGGCAGTACTTCACTCTCTGAAACCCAGGAGCATGAGCCCCACTCACCCACCCAGATGATGTCAGAGACCAGTAAAAAGCAAAATCATAGTTTAGCAACAGCTCCCTCGAGGTTATCCTGAAGATTGTCCAGGAGAGAAGGGAAGGACATTTTCTCAGGATTGGCAACAGGAGCCATCCTGGCTGATGAAGACAGGCTGGACAGAGTTGGCTGCAGAGGTCAGAGGCAATATGTAACTCAAAGTTTGTTTAACTGCTGCAAGAAGTTAAACAATCTGTTACACCTCACCAGAGTATGTAACATTCTCGACTTATTCATTATGCCCGAGTGTGAATTAGCACCATAAACATGCCACTGCACAGATATGCCATTCACAAGATTGGGTCCTGGGTACCTCCATCAGAAACATCATGTACAGTCAATGTCTGCCACTTCATTGCAGTTATGAATAGAGCACAATTTCTCAACTGCTCTCACATATCAGCCAGAGTTTGCTTTTAAAATATAAAGGATCTCGGAGACCCTGTGGCTCATGCACAAACAGCTCACTGACCTTGCATCACAACTAGGAAAATCTACATATCAGAGATTTTCATTAAAGACTTGAATGAAAGAACACCAATACAAAATATAGCTTCAGGGTGACCATCTCACAGCTATCTCAGGCATATATATCACGTACTTTCTTGATTTGGATTAACCCTGCTCTTTAATAAATCAGAACTCTAATTCCTAATCCCCTCCCTCCCCCACCCCATACCTCATCCTTCTAATTGGAAACACACAAGAACAATTGCAACTCTGGGACTACATCGCTATCTGTATCCATCAATGCAGACAAAGTGCTCATGCCCAGATTCTAATTTCTCTTGATGAATCTCTCTCTCTGCAAGAGAAGAAAATACACATCCAAAACATTTGAGCCCAGAAAGAGATTCGCAGGGGTGCCTAATAAAAGCCACCTTACCCGTTTCAAGGAGCAGGCTGCAGGAGAGCAAGGGAATGTGCCTCTGCTGTGAGGAGAGTTGGAGATCTACAACCATCTAGTGAGAAAGCCTCAATCTGCTACTCCCAGCTGCAGACCAGGCAGCAACATCTCAACAAAACCTTTTCTAATGTTGGCAGCTCATGACCCTAACAAATCTTTGTTATTTTCAGTGTAGCCTCAGAATCCCATTCTCTAGGCATGACAAAAAGAGGAGGATTCCTTGTAGCCAGCCTCACCATTACCAGCATCTCAGAGGAGAGAACAGCACCATTAAAGCCTCCCTCCCAACTCTCCACCAAAGCGGTTCATAACGCATTTAGAGTAGACTCGGGGTTTCATTCTGATGAACACAACACTGGCACAGAGCCGGAGCTAGAAGAGAAAGAAACATTTGAGGTCTCTGACACTCAGAGGACTGATGGAGAGAGGCTCCCACTGAGCCCAGTACTTATGATAAGCCTCTAGACCTCAGGCATTAATGAGCTGACAGAGATGCACGGACAACAGGGGAATGTGCAAATGACCACACACAAAATATAGAGAAAGGACAGAAGAGTCGATCTAAATTCTGTCCGATTTTCATGGCTCCAGCACATGACTACATAGCTGTCTCCATGGAGGAGCTGAAATCGCTCTGGAAAGTGAGGTGCAGCAGAATATTCAATATGAGCCAGACATGAACTAAGACCTTCACTCCAAGACTTGAGATACTAATCAACTCAATCACAGGCTCAATGACAGTGCACTAAGAGAACCTGACATCCCTCCAGGTGCTGCACAAGGGGTAAGGGTCACTACTCATGGATTAGGAGTAACAGCAGCAGACAGGCACCAAAGGATTATTATCTGAGGACACTCTAAAAGGTGCCCTATTGCACCATTTGCCTTTGTCTAGGGCCCCAAAAGCTTGAGAAAAAGGCAGGTGCTGGAAATCAGAAACAAAATCAGAAATTGCTGAAAAAACTCAGCAGGTCTGGCAGCATCTGTGGAGAGAAGGAGTTTATGTTTCATGTCCAGTGACCCGTCTTTAGAACTAATTGTAGCAGGGACAAGATTGATATATATGCTGAAGATGGGGTGAGGAGGGAGGGGTTAGGAGTAAACAATAGGTGGATATAGAGCAGAGAGAGACATAAAAATAGTTGGGCAGACTAAAGAATGGATAAGGATGAGACTGGGAGAATCTATAGCTGCTAATTAGGACCATTAGTAGCTGATAACAGGGTGGTTGTGGTAACAGCCCATATGATGTCAAGTTCAAGTATTTGAAGATTGGGATAATGAACAAGGGAGAAAGTATTTGGGCCTATAATTATTGAAATGACTGAGAGAACAGCGGATGAGAAAAATACAAATTGTTAGAGAAGCTCATCAGGTCTGGCAGAATCTGTAGTAAGAAAATCAGAGTTAACGTTTTGGGTTGAGTGATCCTCCCTCAGAACTTAAAATTGTTGATATTGAGTTCCAAAGGCTGCAGCATTCCCAAGTGGAAAAGGAGATGCGGTTCTTTAGCTTGCACAGAGGTTACTGAAGCACTGCAGAAAGTCAGAGGCACAGCTGTCGGCCAGGGAACATAGCAGCGTTAAAATGGTAGGTAACAGGGAGCTCAGGGTCACTTTGTGTACAGAAAATGGGTGCTCTACAAAGCTGTCACCCAGTCTGCACTTCATCACCTGATGGAGGATGGACATGTAAAGGGATTACATGTCCATGGTAAAGAGGACGCAGCTGAATCCCACAGCCTGGAAATTCTGAAGCTAGTGTAAAGTTGAAGTATTACAGATTAATTAATCGTAGGTGTGAGTGAGCAGGGATTGGACATTAAGGCCCCAAAGCCTCCATTAGGTCAGGTCAAGGAGACTGCATCTTCACCTTCACCTTCACAGGAAACCTCAAAGTACTGTAGTCCTCTCAGGACATCAATCAAAGTTATCTGAGGCAAAGCATAAAGCAATTGCCAGGATTCCTCAAACTCAGTAGAGGCTGCCAAGGCAACACCAAGATGTAATGCTAGGAAGGGGAAGGTTACAAATTGTTGAAAACAGTGGGTAGATGGATGCCAATTTCCCCATGTTACATTTGACAGAAACAGAACAGTTTGCATGGCAGTCCAGAAGTCTCTATCACTCCACTATTAACGCTTTCCTTGCAGACTACCATAAAGGACAGTGATCTCCAGATGCTCACTCATGCATTATGTGCAGCAGTGTGACGAGTGCTGAGGCTCACATTTGTTGGTGTCCTCAAAGAGGAACATATCCTCTGGGAATTCAAGCCAGAGGTTTCAGTTTGGGGAGTCAATCAGCATATTTCAGACCTTCTACATCTCAACGATAATAATTGTATCTTGCAAATTAAGGCTGGAGTCATACCTTTCCATATAATCCTGCATTATTCCATACTCTGGCCAGAAAATTAAACTGAAGTTTATTTATGAAAAGGGAGAAACTAACTTCCAATTTATGCTAAACAAAGTGAATGGTTTAAAGCAGATATTTTGAAGTTAAAGGCTTATGAATGCTTTAGAATGGCTATCAGTGAAATAACATCCCCAGCAGCATCACTATTGCCGGGCATTCTAGATTTTTTTTGACCAATTTTAGTGAATGATGCGACATGGTTGGGATGCTGGTATTTGGAGCAGTAAACATATTTTCATTTATTTTGCAGCAAGGGTTTCCCTTCGGTAAAAAGCCCAGAATGAAATTCTTGTACAAGAGGATTTTTCAGTCTTGGATTTGCCTCTCCTAGTTGGATGTGTTTGTAAATGCGTAAAAACATATTCAAATAGATCTTGGAAATCCATCTCTTTTGTACTCTACATTCTCAGAGAAGCTTTAATTTAATAAATCAATAAAATAATCACCAAAAGAAAAGATGCTGATTGTAAACTTTTCCTTTGGAGTTGTTTACCCTTGAACGTCTGTTCTACAGATGGCCTACTTCTTTTCCTGTTCAATCTCCCCATGATTAATAGTCATATCACCACCTCCTTTAATATTTCAACTCTTCCACCAGCTCTACTGCCATCCAAATCCCCATACTCACCCTCAAACTGCACTTTGTTCAGTATACCTGCTTGTTCTCTCTTCCCAGCATACCAAAAAACCTAATATTCGGCTCTCATCTTTCCTCATCCTTATTGCCATATCACTGATACTTTCTCTTCTAATGATCCTTCTAGTGTTCCTGACAAGTCCTTTACCCTCTTCTGTTCCTTTCTACCCAGCCCACCTTCCAAATGAACCTTTACCTGTTGAACAACCTTTCCATTTCTTACTCCCTTTCAGTCGAGCTCCACTTCACTGTTCCAGTGAGTTTTGTTGGCATTAGTTAAAAAGCACACAAACACCAGGTTATAGTCCAATAGGTTTAGATTAGAAGCACACTAGCGTTCGGAGTGCCGCCCCTTTATCAGGTGATAGTGGAGGATCGAGTGAAGGAGCGCTGCTCCGAAAGCTAGTGTGCTTCCAATTAAACCTGTTGGACTATAACCTGGTGTTGTGAGATTTTTAAACTTTGTACACCCAATCCAACATCGGCATCTCCAAATCAATCATTGTTGGCATTAGTCAGTGTAGCTGCCCACCTTGGGCTAGTGAGCGAGTCCTAGGCATCACACACCACACTGAGTACAACAAGCAATGCTGCATATGATTGACAAGTTAATTTTAATGGACAGAAGATCACAAGGAGGATATCAGGCAGTTCAAGATAAATCCACCCAGTGGGTGCACATAAGAGGAGTTCAAAAGTCACTGCATCTAGAAACTGCACACTTATGTTTTACAAACAGCTAAAATCAAAATGAAATTGCACTATGTATACAAGCAAATTTTTATGAGTAATATGAATGCAAGTAACACTTTTTAAATTATACAGACAGCTAAGAATATCCAGTCCTAAAGATCTGCGAATGCAAGTGACATAATTGGCAGCGAATAGCTCGGCTGAAAACATCTGTGAATTTTGTAACAGAAAAGGTGTCTTCTGATTAAATGTAGAATTGTTTTTTCATCATACAGGAAAAGTAGTATTGAGGTCACTTCTTACAAGGTTGTCCACTACAGTATTAAAGCTAGGCATGGAACACAATCTCCAAGGTGACAAATCTGACCATCACCTCTTGGCATTCAATACTGTGAGCATCACTGAATCCTCCACTATTAACATTCTTGGAGTTACCATTGGCCAGAAACTCAATTGTACTCCCCATACAAAACACATGGATGACAAGAGCAGATCAGAGGCTAGGAATACCGCAGCAGGTAACTCACCTCCTGACCCCTACAGCCTGTCCACCATCTACAAAACAGAAGTCAGGACTGGAATGGAATGCTCCCTAAAGGCTTGTATCTCTGCAGCTCCAACAACACTGAAGCAGCTTGACACTATCCATGACAAAGTGGCCCACTTGACTGGTATCACATCCACTAGAATCTACTTGCTCTCCACTATTAATGCGTTGTAGTATGCACTATGTACAAGATGCAGTGCAGAAATTCAGCAAAGATCGTTTGACAGCATCTTCCAAACCAATAACACTTTCATCTAGAAGGACAAGGGCAGCAGATACGTGGAAACACCACCACCCTGCAAGTTTCTCTCCAAGTGACTCCCCATTGTTATATATCATCGTTCCTTCACTGTCGCTGGGTCAAAATCCTGGAATTCCCTCCCTAAGGCATTGTGGGTCAATCCACAGCAGACAGACTACAGCAGGCAGCACACCACCACCTTCAAGGAGAACTTGGGATTGGAGAAAGTCGGGACTGCAGATTCTGGAGATCAGAGTCAAGAGTGTGGTGCTAGAAAAGCACAGCAGGTCAGGTAGCATCTGAGGAGCAGCATAATCAATGTTTTTGGCAAGCTATTCGTCAGGAATCTGTTCTTGACATGTTTTTCCAAAATCTCACTCTCGACAACTAGGGATGGCCCAGAAATAATGGCCAGACGGTGATGTCCACATCCCACAAGTGAATATAACAAAAAAAAAACAAAACAAAGAGAATATAAGGCACTTTGCTGTAAAGGTTCATTTCTTTCTGATCAAAAATCTAAACTTTTTCTACATACAGTAGAATAACTTGTTGCACAAGCATCTAAAACCACGTCATCATCAGTTAGACACATGCACTGTCTCCTGCCATATCTGTTGCAGCCTGTTTACCAAATTGCAGAGGACCTTTAATTTTGTTTTGCAAAGGCACACATACACAATTCCTTCATTCGGTTGAATTGTACTTGGTCTATGCTGGACCAATTGAGTTTAGAGTTTAGGATGCCTGCTTAGGATGTTTTTTTTAAAACTGCTTGTCAATTTGCAGCGAATGCAAGTTGACAATATTGCAGAGAAGGATACAGTGTCTGGGTCCTAAGTGAGGAGGTAAACAACTGCTTAACTTCCAAATAAATTTGATGGAAGGACCATAAAATTAATATCACATGGTCTGAGAAATTGTGTGAGTTACAGAGTGGATAAATTCAATGTTAAATTAACACTGAAAGGGAAAAATGAAAATAGGCAAAAAAAAAGCAATTAGATTAACAGTGATAAACAGAAAGGAAAATTAAGACATTCATAATTGAGCATTTAACAATCTGAAGAATTTACAACAAATATAACCTAAAAGAATAGACTTCATAATTGTAAAGAGTTACTTTTAAAAATCCTATTGGGTGGTAATTAAGAGTTAACACACAATTGAAAGAATACTTAGTTTGAAATTAAAACAATGTAATCTTCAGCAACAAGTTTAATTTCTTATCTATTGGACAAAATAACACTTTGCTATTTCAAAGAGGAGTCAGAGAGAGCGAGACAGAGCACGCGCAAGATATCTGTAGGACAACATTTAAAAAAAAACTTTTGAATGTTGTCACAAAACCACATTTCTAGCCTAGTTTTAGAATGCTACATAATTTACATAAAGTTACATTTATTTCACAGCATTGAAATGTGCCACTTATCCCAATGGTTTACACTAAATGTTAATGCCTCACATGAACCTTCCAGACCTCCTCCTGTGATACAATTAGTATATCCTTCTATTTCTTTTACCTCAATGTATTTATTAAGATTTCCCTTAAATACACCTATTCTGTTCCCTCATTTGAGCTTGTAGTTGCTCATTACCATCACCATAAGTGATAGAATTTAGGTATTAGTAATGCTTGGTGCTTTCTACAACCTATCATTGTCAATGTAGAGATGAGATGATTGCACATTCACAATTTGATAGTTCAAAGGTTAAAGATTAAAAGATAATTGAAGGATTAATTTGTAATCTTAATCCAATGTCAAAACTATGTTTATTGTATGGACTGGACATTCATGAATTGGAGGATTTAGGACTTAAACTCTCTTTCTCAAGCATAGCTGCTGAGGTCTAGCTTTGGTGAAAATTAGGCAAGCTGGCATGAAGAGCATAAAGTAAAAGAATTGTTCGTGGGTGGTATGGGGTTGCATGAGTTGGAACTACATTAGCACAGGGAATATAAAAGGGCCATTAGTGGGGGGCATGGATTGAGGATACAAGGACCTTTGGCAATGGATGAGGAGCAGGAGTTGGCATGGAAAGATGAGAAGCATTAGCTGTGCATTGGCATATATTTGCTTGTGGAGTTGGGTGACAGGTATATGAGGGGGGAGAACAAGAGTCCTTGATGTTTAACAAAACAACCAAAATGAAGTTGGAGGCAACTAGCAAGACCACCTCAGCACTCAGTAACCTGGGGCCACCTCCGATCTGTGACTGGATGGTGATGACTGGTGGGCCAGACACCATGTGCCACCCTTCAACTGGACAGAAAGGTCCACCATTTTATGAGACCTTTCCCCAAGTGAGCATATCAAGCAGAAGCATTAGCCTCAGGCCCAATTTCTATATGTCTGATCTGTTCCCTTGTGTTACCTGAAGATCTTTATCAGATCAACCCTCAGCCTTTACTTGTGGAAAAGAACCTCAAAATTATTCAGCTTTCCCCTCTGCTCTCGTATCACACATACATTTTGTTTTCATTTTCTCCAACGATTTTAGATTATTTTAATAATGTGGAATGCAGACCGTCTGCTGTATTCTAAATGTGGTCTCACCAAGATTCAATACCTGTTTAACCTAAGCTTCCCTGTTGGTTTGACAGAAGATTATGGACGGTTTTAAATTCAATCAATGCGTGTACTTGTTTAATAAATCATTCTAATCAATAGCTCATTGAGAAATCCTTGGTGTTAACATGCTATTTGTACTTTGTGAACAACTGTAGTTCTCCTGGTAATAAAGATCTGTTCCATCTGACTTAAAACATATGCAAAATGAGAGATTATTTTCCTTTCTCTTGGTGGGGCTATTCAGCTACATTTAAGAGTGTTTTTCATCACCACAGTAACTGCTGCAAAGGACAACTTGTCTGATTCTACCTCATGAATGATGAGCATACCAACAGATGGCACCACGCAATATACAGATCCACCTCTTGGAAAATTCAGCTCTGTACAAGTTATTCCCTCTCAAAATGAATACACTAAATTTCATAAATAAGTCTTTGGCTCAAAAATAATTGCTTGAAACCAAATACTCAATTTATAATGGGCGATATTTCTCAAATTAACATTTCCAATTCAAAGTGCATCTACAGAAAGATTGGAGTTGAGCACATCAGGGTATGGGGCAAAATTACTTTTCTTCTGGACTTAGCAGAATCAGCTCTCAATTCATTCATAGCTTGTAAACTGCATAAACAATCAACATTTGATTTCATCTAATTTTTTTATTATTACTTTTGAGTGTGTCCGTAGTGTAGTTTGTGAGCCATGAACCACCATACCATCCAGTAGGAAGAAAGCTTTCTGCCCTATCAAATAAAATATTGCTACTTGTAATTCTAGTAGATTGTGCCAACAAACCAGAAACCACATTTTTTTTTATTACAATTTCTTGAAAATGTCATTCACATGGAGACACTGCATGGAAAGATAATTTGAAACTCAAAAGACCATGTTGATGACAGCCTTGGGTGCCACAAACGTAGATGGGGAGGCACAAAGTGTGGGTGACACAGGAATCAACAGAGGAATATTGACTGATCAAGTGAATGATCAAAAAGCTTGGCAGATGGAATGTATGTGGGGAAAATGTGATGTTATGCAATTTGGCAGAAAGAATAGAACAAACAAATATTATTAAAAAGGAGAAAGACTGCAGAAAACTGGGATTTGTGGGTCCTTGTGTATGAATCTAGCATTTAAAAGCTAGCATCCAAGTTCAGGTGGTATTAGGGAAAGTAAGTGGAATTAGTGAGTTTTGAGAAGATTTGTACCTCAGGTTGAGGTTCTGGATATCGGTTTGCTCACTGAGCTAGAAGGTTAATTTTCAGATGTTTTGTCACCATACTAGGTAACATCTTCAGCAAGCTTCCAGATGAAGCACTGGTGGTATAGCCCTCTTTCTATTTATATGTTTAGGTTTCCTTGGGTTGGTGATGTCATTTCACGCTTCACTGCTATAATAGTGTATGCAAGGCATAATCATTTCAAGGAATTCATTTTGTTAGATAGGTTTTTTATTGTGCAAATTATAATTTGAGGGTGGCCAGACCACCAGAGTCTCTTGTTTTTATTTCAGAATCTCAAAATCATGATCTAAATTGTAACAGATTGTACAATCCAACACAATGTTAGCAAGTGTAGGCTCAGTATATTCAGTAAGTCCTGATGTCAGGGTTCTGATTATGTGGAAATTAAGCCCAGGATTCAACATACTGTCAATTAAGTTTGATTTCTATACTGTAAAGATTTTTTTTGTCATCATCCAATTGGTTTTGATAATTAATTTAATTTGATCATCAATTTATTTCTGGTTGAGTAAATATGTCACAATTAAAACACAATTATCAGTATTAGTATCCATTTTCAAAGAACTGGGAATAATTAATAACATTTAACATTGCTTTGATGTCAAGCCCTAGTTATTTGTCACTGCTGGATTTTGAAAAGGTGCCATTTTAATCGGGGCTGCCTTGCATCTGTTCTTGATGAGAGAATCTTATTCATGACAAGAGAGTGAACAGCAACACATAAAATGATTACATAGACAAGATGTGACCTTTGGATACCAATGTGATCAGTATTTCAGTCAATTAGGGCACATTAGTTGCCAGGTGCATTTCCTTCGATGATGTCATTTTCTGTTCTTTTTCTCAGGGGGTGGTAAATGGGACCCAAGTCAATGTGGTTATTGATAGAGTTATAATTGCAGACTACTTAGATCTCTTGGTATTGTGGTAGTCCACAAACCTACCAACACACTAAAACAACAGCTAATGAACTTGAAAGACCTTATACAGACAACAAGCAAAACTAAAGTCATTTGCAAAATACCTTGCAAGAACTGTAACAAACACTGCATTTGACAAACAGGCAGAAAACTAACTACCAGGACACATGAACATTAACAAAAAGACATGACCCACTCTCACTGGTATCCTTACATATAGATGACGAAGGACACTACTTCAATTGGGACAAAGCATCCATCCTAGGAAAGCCAAACAGTGATATGCACAAGAATTTCTAGAAGCATAGCATTCCAACAGGAACACTAATCAACAAACACATTGACTCGGATCCCATTTACCACCCCCTGAGAAAAAGAACCAGAAATTACATCACCATAGGAAATGTCGTCACCACAGGAAATAACATCACCAATCCACGGAAACCCAAACATATAAATAGAAAGTGGGCTACACCAACAGTGCTTCATCTGGAGGCTCACTGAGATGTTACCTAGTCTGGTGATGAAACGTCTGAAAACAAACATTCTAGCTCAGCGAGCAAACCTACATCTAGGTTGGTCTTTATTTCACACTTAATGAAGTATAACAACATTGAGGTCTTGAGAAAACTTACAAGGCTCTAGTCAGACCACAGCTGGAATACAGTCAACAATTTTGGTCCTCTTACCCATAGACAGATATACTAGCACTGAAGACATCCAGAGAAGTTTCACTTAATTGATGCTGGTTATGGAGAGATTTTTTTCATGAGGAGAGTTTGGGTAGATTGGGCTTATAGTCATTGGATTTTAGAAGAATAAAAAAAAGACATATAAAATTCCTTATAGGCTTGACAGAAATAAACTGGAGAAGTTGTTTCCTCTTGTGCGAGTATCGAGGATCAGAAGCATTAAAATCAGAACAATGAATTGCCCAATTAAGACAGAAAAGATAGGGAGCTTTTTCTCTGTGGGTGGTGAAGTTGTGGAATTCTTTACCACAGAAGATTGTCAATGTTGAGTCATTAAGTATATTCAAGGCGGAGACAGATAGATGTTTAATCAATAACAGACTCCAGGGTTGTAAGGTAATCTTTGAACCATTCTTAGTTCATAAAACATTTTTCCCTTTTCAGTCCACAATCAAAACTACAAAGTAAAAAAAAAGTGGGTTTCAGAGTTTTATGGAGAAAGAGTGAAACTAATTGTAGATATCAAGTGTGTGCGTGATAAACAGAATGATTTTGTTTTATGCTGCATTATTATGAGTTAACACTAACATATTCCATTGCTTATGGAAATGACTCATGCCCTGCAAATCTATTACAATGCTAAAATTGGAAGCATGCTAAACATCCTGTTTAAAACCACTAACCCGCAAGATGTTGGAGCAGAAGTAGACAATTTGGCTCATTACATCTACTCCATCATTCACTGAGATCACTGGTGATTTCATAATCCTCAACTCTACTATCCTGCTTTTTCTCCATCACCCTTGATTGCCTTACAAGTTAAAGACGTGTCTGAAATAACTCCACAGAGTCACCCTTCATTTGTACATGCAGAGTACTTCACACTGGTTTGGCTTCCTCAGAGTCAGCTCTAAGAATAAACAGAACCTCTGACACACAGTCAGAATATACAACACGGAAACAGACCCTTCGGTATGCTTCATCCATACCAACCAATATCTGAAATGAATCCAGTATCATTTGCCAGCATTTGGCCTATATCCAATCTAAACCCTTCCTATTCATATGCCAATCCTGATGTTGTAATTGTACCAGCTTCCACCACTTCCTCTGGTAGCACATTCTATATACACACCACCGTCTGCATGAAAACGTTGCCCCTTAGGTCCCGTTTAAATCTTTCACAATCTGACCATAAACATATGCCCTTGAGCTTTGGACTCCCTGCAATTTGGGGAAAAGATTTCATCTATGTACCCTGTCCATGCCCCACATGATTTTGTAAACCTTTATAAAAAGGTCACTCCTCAGTCTGTAATACTTTAGGAAAAATAGCCCCATTGTATTCAGCCTCTCCCTGTAGCTCAAACCCTCCAACCCTGGTAAAATTCTTGATAAATCTTTTCTGAATCCTTTCAATTTTCACAACATCCTTCCTATAGTAGGGCGGCCAAAATTGTACACAATATTGCCAAACCCATGTCCTGCACAGCCTTAACATGACCTCCCAACTCTTGTACTCAATGCACCGACCAATAAAGGAAAGCATACCAAAATGTCTTCTTCACTATCCCATCTACCTCTGATCCACTTTCAAGGAGCTATGAATCTGCACTCCGGGGTCTTTTTGTTCAGAAAAACTCCCCAGGACCTTACCATTAAGTGAATAAGTCCTGCCCTGGTTTGCCTTTTGAAAATATAGCACCCCACATATAATCTAAATTAAACTCCATCTGCCACTCCTAAACCCATTGGCCCTCTGATCCCATTGTCCTGAGGTAACCTTCATCACTGTCCACCACACCTCCAACTTTGGTGTCATCTGCAAAGTTACTAACTGTACCTCCTATGTTCACGTCAAAATCATTTATATCAATAATGAAAAGCAGTGAATTCAGCACTGAACCTTATGGCACACCACTAGTCATGAGCCCCCAGTCTGAAAAGCAACCCTCCACTACCACCCTTTGTCTTCTATCTTCGAGTCAGTTCTATATCCAAATGCATAGTTCTCCCTCTATTCATGAGATCTAACCTACAATGTGAAATCTTGTCGAACACCTTACTGAAGTTCATATCGATCACATCCATCAGCCTGCCCTCAACAATCCTCTTTGTTACTTCAAAATAAAAAACTCAACTAAAGAACAAACAACAAAGAAAAATATACAGTCCAGGAACAGGCCCTATGGCCCTCCAAGCCTGAGTTGATTCAAATCTACTGTGTAAACCTGTCGCCCAATTCCTAAGCATCTGCATCCCTGTGCTCCCCATTTACTCAGGCACCTGTCCAGGTGCATCTTAAATGAATCTACCGTGCCTGCCTCTACCACCTCTGCTGGCAATGCATTCCAGACACACACCACCTTCTGTGTAAAGTACTCACTGTATATATTCCCCTTAAGCTTTTCACCTCTCGTTATTGAATCCTTTACCCTGGGAAAAAGCTTATGTCTATCTACCCTGTCTATACTCATGATTTTGTAAACCTCAATCAAGTCCCCCGTAATTACCTTTTTTCTAATGAAAACAAATCTAACCTACTCAATCTCTCTTCATAGCTAGCACCTTCTATACCAGGGACAGTCTCATAAACCTTCTCTGCACCCTCTCTCAAGCGTCTACATCCTTTTGGTAATGTGGCAACCAGAACTATACACAGTATTCTAAATGTGGCTGAATTTAAGTTAGTGAGACATGATTTACCACACACACACAGCCATGTTGACTTTCCTTAATCAGTCCTTGCCTTTCCAAATGCACGTAAACCCTGGCCTTCAGGAATCCCTCCACCAACTTACCCAACACCGATGTCAGGCTCACCATTCTGCAGTTCCCTGGCTCTTCTTTACCACCTTTCTTAAACAGTGGCACCATGTTACCCAATATCCAGTCTTCCAACATCTCACCTGTGATGATCAATGATGCAATTATCTCAGCAAGCAGCCCAGCAATTACTTCCCTAGCTTCCCACAGTGTTCTAGGTGCACCCGATCAGATCCTGGGGATTATCCACTTTTTTGCATTTTTAAGACACCCAGCAACTCCTCCTTTGTGAAAGGACATTTTTCAAGAGGTTCATATTTATTTACCCACATTCTATATCTTCCAGATCCTTCTCCACAGTAAACATTGATGCAAAATACACATTTAGGCCCCCTTTTCCTGTGGTTCCATCCATAGGCTGCCTTGCTAATCTTTAAAAGGGCCCTATTCTGTCCCGAGTTGTCCTTAAATGTATTTGCAGAACCCCATTGAATTCTCCTTAACCCTTTTCGCCTTCCTAATTTCCCTCTTAAGTATACTCCTACTGCCTTTATACTCTAAGAATTCACTCGATCTCTGCTGCCTATACCGGACATACGCTTCTTTCTTATTCTTGACCAAAACCTTGATTTCTCTAGTCATCCAGCATTCCCTACACCTACTAGACTTGCCCTTCACCCTAATATGGACATACTAGGATATTAAAATGTCTTCAAGGCAGAGATTGATAATTCTTCACGTGATCAAGTATTTAAGGGGTACGGGGAAAGTGCAGGTAAGTGGAATGAAATGTCCATCAGCAATGATTAAATGGCATAGTGGACTCAATGGACTACGTCTTATACTATCTCCAGACTCTTGTTTTCTCATTTCTGAAGGCTTCCTATTTTCTAGCCATCCCTGTATCTGTGAACATCTGCCCACAATCAGCTTTTGAAAGCTCTTGCCTAAAACCCTCAAACTTAGTCTTCCTCCAATTTGGAACTTCAACTTTTCAAATTTGGTCTATCCTTTTACATTACTATTTTTAAACTAACAGAATTATGGTTGCTGGCTTCAAAGTGCTCCTCACTGACACCTCAGATACTTGCCTTGCCTTATTCCCCAAGAATAGGTCAAGTTTTGCACTTTCTCTAGTAGCATTTCTGCATATTGAATCAGAAAAATCTTCTTGTACATATGTAACTACTTTCTCCCCACCCAAGCCCTTAACACTACAGCAGCCTCAGTTTAAGTTAAAATCTCCAACAATAACTACCCTATTATTCTTACAAATAATTCAGATCTCCTTGCAAATTGGTTTCTCAATTTCCTGCTGTCTGTTGGAGGGTTCTATAGTACAATCCTAATAATATGTCAGCCAGGACTCCCTGATTGAGGCTGTTAAACTGAACCAGAGAACTCATTCTATGAGTTCCATCTGACTGATCTCATGACAATCGCTAGATCCCTCACCCCGAGTCTAGGTCATAAGCCTACTCTTTCTCTTGTAGCCTCTCACAGAGCTTTTCCATACCAGGTCCAGATCCACCAACTCAGCCTTAGATACAGGCAGTGTGTACCAGTGCATAGTCCACCTTTTGTGCCCAGAGCATCCTGGAAGAAACTCCACTTTTTCAGGCAGCAAATCCGATGGGATGGTGACACCCATCGTGTCTGAGATTTCAAACTTGCTTTTACCCTGGAAGGAGGGGGAGGACTGGGTGGGTTACTCCTCGGGGTGGGGGAAAGGGGATTGGTGTGGACTTGTTGGGCCGAAGGACCTGTTTCCACACTATAGGGAATCTAATCTAAATCTGTCAACTCTTTAAAAGTTGTAGTTTCTGATGCCTCTGGAAATTTTAGGCTCCTAAATCCGAAAAAGCTGCTTGTTCACAAGCCCATCAGAATAACTCATTGCTTTTCATCTGCCCCAATGTCACTTGCCTGGAAATATTAGCACAGTCTTTCTACATACGGGACCCCATCTTCAACAGCAGGATTGAGTGAGTCGAGCTTCCCAAATTACAGCATGATGCCAGAAATGCTTACCCCAACTCAAAGATGACTGTTGAATGCATTTTTTTTCTCTCGTTGCCACTAAAATAACTCTAGTGGTCAATATCCCATCCTCAAGTCACGTTTATTTACACTTGCATAGTATATGACACTGGTCCAACTACTTCAGAGCCAGCTCTAAGTGGACAGAATCTCTGACTCTCCTGTCTATTTTTTTTCTCTCTTTTTTTCTGCAGTAGAACTGTCCTGTTTATACCTGTCATCTGGAACACCTTGATTATACCAGGTTAACAGCCCCAATCAGGAGACTTATATTCTAATAGGTCCACCTGGCTGACATCATTACAAATACCATGCTGTCTACTTCAGCCTTGGATATACTTAATGGTCAAGTCTCTACACCATCTGCAATAAAGATTTCCACAGAATCATTACCCTCAGAGAAAAATATTTCTACTAATATTTGTCTTGAATGGCTGACCCCCTACTCTTAGATCATGCCCTCTGGTTGTGGAATCCACAAGGGGAAACAATTTCTCAGCATCTATCCTGTCAAGCCCACGTGGAATCTCACGTTAATAAATTTCTTCTTCTACACACCAATGAGTACAAGCCCAAAAAACACAACCTCACATCAGAAACTGCCTGAGTGAATCATTTCTGAACTGCCTCCAATGCCAGTATGCATTTCCTGAGAGAAAGGGACCAAAACTGTTCGAGTATTCTATTCTATAGATGTATTCTAAGTGTGCTATAACTGTTTTACAGGCTTAGAAGGCTTTAGTTTTTTTTAAGTATTCAATTTCTTTTGAAATAAAGACCACTATCCAATTTGCTTCCCTATTACTTGCTAAAATCATACATTAGCTTTTTGCGATTCATGCTTGAGGATCCCCAAATCCCACTGTTCTGCATCTGTCAATAGTCTTTCGCTAGTTAAATAAAACACAGCTCGTCTACTCTTCCCACTAAAGTAGCTAACATCATATGTTTTATCTGCCAAGATTTTGCCCACTTAGTCAGCCTGTTTATATCATCTCTAAACTCTTGTGTTATCCTTCCCATTTACCTGCTCACCTTTTTTTTTAGGTCATTTGCAAACTTGGCTACAGTACATTAACTTTACTTACCGAGATCATTAATGTATATTGTAAATAATTGTGACCCTAACACTTTTCTCTGCAGTGCACCACTAGTTACATGTTACCTTCCTGAAAATGCCATTGTTATCTGAATTCTCGGTTTTCTATTAACTAATCAATCCTCTACTCATGTTAATATAAAACAGCATAACTCTTATCATATTAAACAGATGAACTGTGCTACCGTATCAAAATCCTTTCCAAAATTCAAATGCATTCCATCTACTGGTTTCCCTTATCCTGCTATGCTTGTTATCTCTTCAAAGAATTCTCAAGTTCTTCAGGCATGATTTCCACTTCATAAAGAAATTCTCTCACAGTTTGATTATATTATGTATTTTTAAATGCTATGCTATTTCCTCCTTTGTAATGGACCATAACATTTTCCCAATGATTGATGGCAGGCTAAATTTGTTCTGCAAAGCTTTATGATAAACTATTCTATCCTCAGTGCAAATATTCTTCATTTTGATGATTATGAAATTCCAAAATAAGTCTTATGAAATTACAGTTTGGTTTAAAAAAACTAAATAATATTCAGAGTTTTGAATAAAGTTCACTGTATTTACAGCTCCGTTCTAATGCAAATAATACAATTCGCAATTATGGAAAAAGTAATAAGTTTCCAATGCTCAAACATTTCACTTAACTTCTTATTAATGGATTGCTTATTTGTAATTATCTAGCAACTACTGGCAAATATGTGCATTAGTGTGTATTGAAAGCCTGCATTTCAAAATAAATTTAGAAACTTTAAGGAATATTATTGAATTTTGTAAACAAATACAATTGATTCACCGTTTGCCTTTGTTTCACTGACTAAACAATTTCCAGTGTACTGGTGTACCTAAATAGGGAACTTTTCATTTAGAAGTCTTTTAGCTATGCTAAACTCATCAATCTGTAAATTATATCAAAGTAAAATATGCAGGAACATTTGTTACAACTATATTAAGCTACCAGCAATTGGGATTATGACAGACAAAAGTTACATCTGATTAGGTCAAACTTATTATCTGTTACTGGCGAATGGCTTGTTCAAGAAGAACAAAGGATCAGTTAGAGAGCCTGGAAATATACATTTGAGTTTACTTTGAATCAACTAAAATGTGAAAATGAGTAAATATATTTCACTTCATTACAAAGAAAACTACTTACTTAAAATTAATGGATAAATTCAGATAAGTTAAAGATTAATTTAGTCTATAAACTTCACAAGACTTATTTTTTCCTCTGAAATATGGTAATTACATCATTAAATTATTTGTCTGAGCAATTTTTTTTGCAGAAAATCTTTTGGCTTTTAAAAATACATTAATTTTAGGGATAATGTTTGTGTTCACTTGAGGAGAAACATGCCAAGGATTTGACTGTTTCCACACTTCTTATGCTCAATACAAGAGAAG
The DNA here is from genome assembly GCF_020745735.1 of Hemiscyllium ocellatum. Classification (NCBI taxonomy): domain Eukaryota; kingdom Metazoa; phylum Chordata; class Chondrichthyes; order Orectolobiformes; family Hemiscylliidae; genus Hemiscyllium; species Hemiscyllium ocellatum. Next base: position 43,263,916 of record NC_083407.1, on the reverse strand, counting down.
GGTTCTATATCTGTAGTATGGGTTATTTGCAGAGCAAAATACTCTTATCTATCCTTGGCAATATGTCTTGATGACAAAAATCACAAGTGTAGGTTTTGAAACACCTTCAGGTTTTCTTTTCTAATCTCTCTTTTCAGTGGATGGAAGGCATTCTTGTTCATGTTGAAAATCAATTGTAGAATCAAACAAAAATTACACTATAAAATGGAGGCTATCATCCAATCTGTCCATACCAGAGAAAGAAACATCTTGACTTTTCCCATATTCCAGATCTCAATGCTTCTAATCCAAAGCACATCAAGTGGATTTACATTTTAAGAGGGTTTCTGCTTCTGTGCAACCAGTGAGTTACAAATCCTCACTACCCCCTAGATGAAACAAGCTTCCCTCCAATCCCCTTTAAACCTCATACACCTTACCTTAAATCTATGCCAACTGGTTGCAGAACCCCTGAAACACAGAAATAGAGCCTTCACATCCACTTTGTCAACCTCTAATCATTTAATATGATGTCCCGTCAGCCTTCTATTAAAACAAAACAACTTCACTTATCTAATATTTCCTCATTTCTCAAATTCTCCCACCCAGGCAATAATCGGTACAAAGGACATTTATAATGTTTCCACTGCAATCACAGCTTTGCTGTAGTTCAGTTACCAGGACTACAGAGCTTCAGGAAAGGCTGGCTAGGCTGGGACTTATTTCCCTAGAGCTTAGGAGGCTGAGATAAAAGGTGAATACTCATGGTCATTTCCACAGGGTAGAGGAGTCCAAATCTAGAGAGTACAGGTTTAAGATAAGAGGGTAAATATTTAAAAGGAAACAAAGGGGCAACTTTTTCTCCCACAGAGGGTGCTGCATATATGGAACAAGCTACCAGAGGACGTGGTACAGCCACATGAGGGACATAGGCCAAACTAGTTCAGTTTAGCAAACCCAGTCCGCATGGACATGTTGGGCTGAAGGGCCCGTTTCCACACTGTATGACTATGGTCCAATTACACAATGCAATACCTCAGCTGTGGCTCAACTGGTATTTATAATTTCCAACATAACCTATTTTAATATCCTAAACCACAACTAATAAACATGTGCTTTCTCGATACCTTTATCTAACTATTCAAACACCATTATGGAATTGGCAACAAGCACAAAGTCTCGATATTTCATTCCATTTCTTAGTATCCTTTCATTTATAGAGTAGTCCCCTTCCTTATTAGACTTCCTCAAAGGCCTCACCTTAAGATAGTCAAGACGACGTATGGGATGCTTGTTGTCATTGGTTGGGGCATAGACTATAAAAATTGGCAAGTCATGTTGCAGCTGTATCAAACTATAGTGAGATCACATAAAACATTGCTACAGTTCAGTTTGTCAAACTACCAGAAATAAGTGGGAGTTTTGAAGAGGGCCCAGGAAAGGTTACCAAGATATTATCTGGTTTGGAGGATATTAGCTATGAGCACAGATTGGACAAACTTGGTTTGCTTTCTCTTGAACATCATCGGCTGAGAGATGACTTGATATAAGTTTACAAAATTATGATAGCCACGATGTGGAGGAGCTGGTGTTGGACTGGGGTGGACAAAGTTTAAAAAAAAAATCACAACACCAGGTTATAGTCCAACAGGTTTATTTGGAAGCACTAGCTTTCAGAGTGCTGTTCCTTCATCAGGTAGCTGTGGAGCAGGATTATAAGTGACTGAATTTATAGCAAAAGATTACAGTCATGCAACTGAAATGCAGTATTGAACAAACCTAGATTGCTATTAAGTCTTTCATCTTTTAGAATGGTTTGCAGGTTTCAGTTCATTAATATGTAAATTCCAGTTCTGGGATATTAATGAACTGAAACCTGCAAACCATTCTAAAAGATGAAAGACTTAATAGCAATCTAGGTTTGTTCAATACTGCATTTCAGTTGCATGACTGTAATCTTTTGCTATAAATTCAATGACTTATGATCTTGTTCCACAGTGACCTGCTGAAGGAGCAGCACTCTGAAACCTACTGCTTCCAAATAAATCTGTTGAACTATAACTTGGTGTTGTGCGACTTTTATAATTCAGATAGGCACAGTTAGAATTTATAGTTGGCATCATTTGTTTTTAGGGCAGAAATGTCAATTACAGGGGGACATAGGTTTAAGGTGGGGTGGGGAAAGTTGAAAGGAGATATGAATGCAAGTTTTGTTTCACAGAGGATGAGAAGTGTCTGGAATGCACTGTCAGAGGATAGGGTAGTAATGTTTAAGAGGCACCTTGATAGATATAAGAATAGACAGGGAATACAGGGATATGGGCCATCTAGAGGCAAAAGGGTTTTAGTTTAGAAGGGTGTCATGTGTCTGTACAGGCTTGGTGGACTGACGGGCCTGTTACTGTGCTGCACCATTGTTCTTGATACATTTCTCCAGATTGACTTCATTTGTCATTGTTCTACCTACCTGAACAGTCCGTTGATATCTTGATTTCTTCAGCTTGCTTCTTCATTATCAATCATACAACCATTTTTTGTAGTGTTATTATTCATACATGGAATGTAGGCATTGCTGGTTGGGCTAGTATTTAATGACCATTCTGCATTGCTCTTAAGGTGATGGTGGTATGCTACCTTCTTGAACTGTCACAATCCATTTGTTGTAAGATAGACCACAATGCCATTAAAAAGCAGTATTGTGGGTAACCAGTAACTAACTATCTGGCAGGGAATTATTAATCACACCATTAAGAGATTCAAGTCTAAAACATTTGTATTGACTCCAAAAATAAATGGGCATAGTACTATGTCCTCTGGAATACTATTGGAAACAGCCTTCTTTTCATAAATTAACTCACTATTTCTGGACTAGGGATCAAGAATGAATTTGGACTGCTCTGCATTGATGTAACTGAACAAAAGGAGCACCAAATACAACGATTTTAGAAAATGATGAAAAACATTAATACACAGAAAAATTGATAAATTCTACATGCCAAGGACAGACAGGTACCCATGTGGAAAAACATTAAGATCAAGGATTAGTCTAAACTATGACTCATATTCAGATTTCTCCCAGAAGAAATAGCAATTCCTGCATCACTGAAACATACTTCACTTCTAAGCTCATCCTTAAACCAGAGAGTAAAAGGGAACTTCACACTTAATATGATGTATTATATAACTTTAAAAGGACTGTGATTTTAAATGATAAACATAGAAATTCTACAGGGCCAGAAAAGGCTATTTCTGTTCATCTAACAAACCCCATAAATTGCAAACTTAAATAAACAATACAATACAGATATCTCAACTTTTTAAACTAAATAACAACATCTGTTATTTAAGAAGGAATTGTACTATCAGCTCTCATTGGCTGCTACTCTAAACAGTTACTGTTTGAAACTGAGAAACTTGCTTTGTCCATCCAAATCTTTTGAGCTTCAACCTATGTCCCTTCAATGTCATCCACAGTGCCATGGTAATCTTTCTCTGGGTTCAACTTTTTTTTATTTGTTCATGAGATTTGGTGATCATTGACAAGTCTAGTATTTATTGCCCATCTCTTAGTTTTCATTATCCTGGAGGGATTTGATTGTCTAAGATTTCCACCTTGCCTTGCTCGCACTGGTAAAACAGCTCTCAAGTCTCTCCTTGTAGCTCAAGTATTTGATAGACTCTTTCCCAATGGCACAATAGTTTCTTTGCAGTGTGTTGTAACCAGAAAAAAACATGAGGATTCTCTGTCAGAATGAATCAATTTCTTTTATAAGATCAGTAGCACATCTATAATCGATTCCATATGCCATACAATCCAAGATCCTATTTGTCTTATTTACCACAGGCAATTACAATGCTCTGTCCGCTTACAATTTCACATTATTTACTACACATATCTTCCAGATAATCAAATAATTATAGTTCTAATGTTTGTTGTCCTTCCCTGGTGTTATCACTTTGCACTTGTATTCACTGAATTTCAATTCCATTTCTCAAACCAATTTCTTAATTTATCTCATCTCTCTGCATCCAATTAAACTGTTCTTGATTTTTTTTTTGAAGGCATCCACTTTGGTGTCATTGGTAAATGTTGATAGTGTTATATCTATCCCCATTCAAACACAACTCCTATCCTCTTTCTTATTTGATACAGCACAGTGCCAAGTTCAATGATTTCACTGTAATTCCATGCTTCTTTATTTTATGGGGGAAAAGTGAGGACTGCAGATGCTGGAGACTAGAGTTGAAAACTGTGGTGCTGGAAAAACACAGCAGGCCAGGCAGCATCCGAGGAGCAGGAGAATCGATGTTTAAGGCATAAGCCAGTCTTCAGGAATGAGGCTGGTGGGCCAAGTGGGCTGAGATAAAGGGTAGGGGAGGGAGGGGTGCTGGGAATACAATAGGTGGAAGGAGGTGAGGGTGATAGGCCGGAGAGGGGGTGGGGGCAGAGAGGTCAGGAAGAAGATTGCAGGTCAAGCGGGCGGTGCTGAATCCGGCAGTTGGGACTGAGATAAAAAAAAAGGTGGGGGGAGGGGAAATGAGGAAGCTGGAAAAATCAACATTCATCCCATGTGGTTGGAGGGTTCCTAGGCCAATTTCCTGTAATATATGGCATCAAAAAGTTTATGATGCCATAATTGTTACAATGTTCACATTTATTGCCAGAACAATAATCATCAATAGCATGGGGTATTGTGGACCTAATGTTGGGTACTTAGGAGAATCATGAGCCTGTCCATATACTCAGTGCACACACTGTTTCAACTATCCAGAAGCTGTAGTTGATTGCTCCCTAGTTGGCTGCTTCCACACTCACAATCCTTTTAAGGAGGTCAGGCAGTCACCAGGAAACTGTGGACACAACCAGAGGTGCTGCAGAAATGCTATGCTCATAATTCCACCGTAAGAGGTGGTTACTGTCCAGGCAGGTGGGTGAGCATGACAATGCTTCAATACAAAGGCTGCCTGGGCTGCACATACAGGAGCAATATATTAAAAAAAAACTCAAAAACTGATTGGACCATGATTTGGAGTGCAACTCTCTCTGCATTCCAATGCAACATAAAGATGCAATATTTCATTCCAACAGCTCCAATGACTCTTTAGCTTGCTGCCAGCAGTCTGCCTTGTTTGAGTTAATGGCCTCTGCTCATAGTGAAATAATGGTGCCATAGTAGAATATTGGTGCCAGCACAATATGGCTTCTCAGTGGGTATTGGATACAATACTTGATTGGTGTTATAATCCCTATGGTACTAATAAAAGTTGATGCATTTTCAAGTGATTAATGAAGTAACTGAAAGACAAGATTTCGTGTCTCAAGACTTTTACTAGAACAAATTAAAGTCAACATGGATCAATCATTGACAAGAGACAATTAATGAACCAAACTAAAAAATATATAATTTTTTATTAGCTAATGTTCATAAAGAACCTTTTTGCTATTGCCACACTAATACTAAAATTTGTGACATTTCTGTATTAGTTCCATAGTGGGTCTCCATTGGATACAGTTATACATACCATTTTAAGACAAGATTTGGAGATGCCGGTGTTGGACTGGTGTGTAGCAATTTAAAAATCACAACACCAGGTTATAGTCCAACAGGTTTAATTGGAAGCACACTAGCTTTCGGAGCGACACTCCTTCATCAGGTGGTAGTGGCAAAGTACTTTGGAAATTTATAGAATCCCTGTGGCATGGAAGCAGGCCATTTGGCCCATCAAGTCCACACTGACCGTCCAAAGAGCATCCTACTTGGATCCTCTCCAATACCCTATCCACTTAACCCTGCATTTCTCATGGCCAACTCACCTAACCTGCACATCTTTGGTTTGTGGGAAGAAACCGGAGCAAATCCATGCACACACAGGGATATTGTGCACATTCCACAAAGACAGTCCATCGAGGGTGCAATCAAATCCAAACCCTGGCGCTGTAAGGCAACAGTGTTAACCACTAAGCAACCATGCTATTCAGGTAATGTCTTTCAAATCTAATTTTTTACCAAAAAAGGTCCACACCTCAATGATTCTCTTATTCTTAAATCACCAATAAGTTCTCACTTTCCTTTTAAACAGAAACTGAACTCTTGCCAGCATTGGGTCTGGCTGTTGGCATAAAGCAGTCCACCTTCAATCCAATAACAGGATAATCTTTGTTTGTTTACTTATCAAAAAGCAGATTTCCATTTCCTTTGAGATACAGTGTAACTGTGAAAATGCAAAGCCTGTCACCTGATATTCCAATAGTGTTTTTTTTCATGAGCTTTTCCCCACAAGGCAACCAGGTTTGTGCTCAGTTAGGGGCATATGAGCCTGTTCTGAGTTTGGAGTGATTTTGGGGTTATCTGCCTCACAATGGGCAAACACTACAATCAGGCTTATAGGATCTCCAATGAGGATAGAGCCGAAGCCCACACTGTACAAGGAACAAACAAAATTACAGCACAGAAACAGACCTTTTGGCTCTCCAAGCCCCTTTTTTTTAAAAAACAAAAAGAGGTCAATGGAAACCCATCTCTGAAAACATTTTTGGCGGAGATTAAGAGATCAAACAAGTTTGTGCAAGTATGGATGCTATTGATGCAAAAAATGCAAACGCGAAAATAACAAGAGGAAAGATCAATACAGTGAAGAGAGCAAAAGACAAAGAGCTAAAATTGGAAGGTAAAAGGGTACGGTAACAGAACATAAAAACAAAAATACATGTATAGATGAAATACAAATTACATTGGAAACAATGCAATCAGCATTCATGATCCAAAAAAAAACAATTCTTATGATCTGAAATAATTGAACTCTGTGTTGAATTTGGATTTGACCAGTTCCACTGACTACTACTTAAAGTCCCCTTGTGTTTGAGTCATCTTGACCTACAGTTTTATCCTCTAATATTTCCATCATTTTCTACTACTATTACTTAGGTCCATTAAACCTCCCAGAAAATCAATCATCTATTGTAATACTCAGCAGCATCTTCCATGAATACCAATCAAACAAAGCCAAAACTTACGAAACACAGGAATTCAACCAAAATCCATAAAAACTTAAGTGGAAAAAAAAACATGCAATATATACAAGCAGATTGAAACAATACAGTTTTATACAGGAAAACATTACTAAGCAAAGGTTTTCAATAGTTTGTATTGAATCTTTGGTGCACGCGAGCAGATTTAAGCTGATTTTGTGATGTTTCCTGATTTATGGCTCTTCCATAAATAAAACTATAAAATTGCTGTTGCTGGCTCCCAGATTTTAAAAAAAGGTAAGATTCATTAATGAAAAATAGTAAAATCTACAAGCTATATCAGGAAACATGGGATGGAAAATTGCTTTGTGTAAGATTGTTACAAAACCCTGTGCCATTCCTGGTGTTTCCTACATGGCCAGCCATTTCCTCTGTGGTCAGTGTAGCATTCTGCCAGGAAAGATGATATCATTTAATCTGCTGAATTCATTGGAAGGTTTTGATATAGCTTAGTCCTGATGAGACACATTCCAAATATTTTTTGCCAGCTCCTAGAGGTTCAGAATGTGAAAGGTGAACTTTCTGGTCACTGGGTCCCATACCCTTCTGAATGTGAAACCTGGTGAACAGTTGTGCCCACTGACAAATAGTATCTCGACCCACCTGTATTCTCAATGCCTTTCATGCTACATCTGTCATTATGGATCTTGCTTTTGGCCTGGTATTTTGTAATTTATTTTATCGTATTATGTGCAGGTTCCCTTTAAGATACAGACTGCATTTCAAACAAACCAGACTACCTTCACTGCTCTGCCAACTGTACTGCCAATCTGTCACGCCTGCCATGCACAGGAATCACAGGTAAAGTTTACCCTGAGTGGGCAGGAGGTTAGTCCACATAGAAGGATCTCTACTTAAAAATGCAATGTCTTTGATTCGTTCTAATGACTGAATAATGCAACAGCATTTTGCCACAATATATGATGCAATGTCATACTTGCAAGCTGAGATATTATGCATTAGCTTGAAAATCAACAAAATGGGGCTACAGTAAGTGAAACAACAGAACAAGGTTCCAATCAATGCCTCAAAGCTAAAACGTGAACCTGAACATAAATTTTGCTGAGGCATAATCCAAGCAAACTCTCAATTTCTGAGGTTTCAACTTGTTGACAAATATGTGAAATGGGAGCGCTGTCAACCAAAAAGTTATGATACATGAAAGAGTATACACTACAAATTTGTTATGAAACAAATTGTTAACAGAAGCTAACTTGCAATGATCAGTGATCAGTCATGTCATGGATGATTGACCAGAGAAGCCCAAAACACTTGCATCATGTACATTGACCAAGTGAATATAACAATGCACAGATAGTAATGAAAGCACTTGAAAGCATCTTTGGAATCAAAACGTTTCGCATGTTTTTGTTGATAGAAACTTTATATCAATAACAAAGCATAAAACCCTAGAAGTTATTGTGGGATCAAAATCTACAATACAGATGATGGCAGTATCAAGGATGTTGTGTGGGCTGAATTTCTCCCACACAAATTAAATTTGAGAGTTCAAAAGAAAATACTTTTGCTATGGAAGGCTTCAGCAAAGCCTGTAAACGTGCAATCTTCACAACACAGAAGATAGGACATTCTAGCCACTGCGAATGAGATTGTAGCTGAAACTCAAAGGCTCAGTCTTATTAATTGTCTGTAACAGTCAGTGAATGGAAGAACAACATTTGAACAATATACTGATGTGGAACTGAAGTCAGTCCACAATCTTCACAATGAGTTGTTGTATGATCAGGACTGCATCTCAAGTGGGATTAGAAAATGATAGTACTGGTGATTATGGAAGAACTTCACAGTGAGCACACAGGAATAGTTACTGTGAATTACATAGGCAGAAGTGTGTTGATTTGTCAGGTCTAAATAAGACTGGGTCAGAAGCTAGGAATACTTTGGCAAGTAACTCACTTCCTGACTCCCAAAAGACTGTCTACTATCTTTAAGCACAAGTTATGAGTGTGATGGAATGGTCCCCATTGTCTGGATGAGTGCAGTTTCAACAACACTTAATAAACTTGACACCATCCAGGGCAAAGCTGTCCACTTAATTGGCACTACATCCACAAACAAACATTCCCTCCACCAACGCTCAGTAGCAACTGTTTATTGCATGCTAGATACACGTCAGAAATTCACCAAAGATCCTTAGACAACACTTTCCAAATCCATGGTTATTTCAATCTAGAAGAACAAGGGCAACAAATATATGAGAACACCGCCACCGTCTAGCTCCCCTCAAGCCATTCCCATCCTGACTTGGAAAAATACTGTTGACCCTTCACTGTCGCTGAGTCGAAATTCTGGAATTACTTCCCCAAGAGCATTGTGGGCCTACTGCAGCCCAGGGACTACATTGGTACAAGAAAACAGATCACCACCACCTTTGCATAGGCAACTAGCAATGAAAAATGATGTTACAATTATTGTGAAGTATTGCTACAATTATATAAGGCATGGGTGAGACCACACCTGGAGTATTGTGTCCGGTTTTGCTCTCCATACTTAAAGATTATGGTGGACTGGAGGCAGTTCAGAAGAGGGTCACTAGATTGATTCCACAGATAAGAGGACTGTCATATGAGGAGCGGTTGAATAGCTTGGGCTTCAAGTTCAGAAGAATAAGGGGGCATATGATTGAATTATATAAAATGCTAAAGGGGATTGAGAAGATGGACATTGAACAGACGTTCTGCCTTGTGGGATAGTCTAGATAGGGCATATAGAGTGAGAGGAGGTAGATTCAAAACTGAAGTGAGGAAAAACTACTTCTCTCAGAGGGTTGTCAACCTGTGGAACTCACTGTCAAAGTGCAACAGAGGTAGAATTAATCAGAATCAAGAAATAAATGTTTCCTATGAAAAGTGGGATCAAAAGGCTTATGAGACCAGGATAAGATCAGCCATGATCATGTTATGTGGTAGATGGGCTTGAAAGGCTGTATTGCCTACTCTAGCTCCTAAATTCTATATTCCTATGGCATTAAAGGCTGGCCCAGCAAGTGACACACACATTTCATGAGTGAATCAAATCAAATATCTACTTGATCTCGTGCTCAATCTTTATGTCACAAATGCATTCGCGTAAAACAGTATTGGTATGAATGACAAACACATAGTCCTTGTAGACAGGAAATCCCACTTTTATATTAAAATAACCACCAATGTGTTGTGTGACACTATCATGCTAAATGGGACAAAATTTGAACATACCCAGCAACTCAAAACTGGACCTCCATAAGATATTGTGAGTCATCATTATCAGCAGCAGAGTTGTACATAACCACAATTTATAGTGCTATTTTCCATTTTATCCCCCACTCTTATTACCATATTTGCAGATAAATCAATCTTGGTTCAATTAAGGGAGCAGGAGAATATGCCAGGAGCTCCACAAGGCAAATCTATAAAATGAAGTGTCAACCTGACAAAGCTTCAAAACAGAGCTATCTGCTTTCCAAACAGTGGAAGCAACACGCAGTGGACAGGACGAAGCAATCCTATGATCAAATGAAGCATTGTAATCCTGCCAGTTATGAATGGTGATGGACAATTAAACAGCTAACAAGAGGTAAAGGATCCACAAATGTTGGCATCCTCAATGATGAGAGACACCAATACACCAGTGCAAGAGACAAAGCTGAAGTATTTTTGCAGCCAGAAATGCCAAAGGGATAATTTATCTTAGCCTCCTCCAAAGATCTGCAGTATCCCAGATGACAGTCTTCAACTAATTTGATTCACTTCGCACGGTATCAGAGAATAGCTGAAGGCACTGAATACTGCACAGGCTATAGGTCCTGACAATTTTCTAGTAATAGCACTGAAGACATACTCAAGAACTAGCCACTCCCCTAGCCAACACAGCTACAACACTGGCATTAATCCAACAATGTAAAAAAAAATCACCTAGGTGTGTCCTCGACAAATCCAAAAAAACGAACACTCTGGCAACTCTCAATAATCAGAAAATCGTGGAAGTTGTTATCAGTGCTACCAAATGATACTTGCAACGGAATAGCCTGCTCATTGTTGATCAGTTTAATTTCTACAAGGGCCACTTAGTTTTTGACCATGTTACAGTTTTGGTCCAAACAAGTATAAAAGAGCTGAACACCAGTTAAGGTGAGAGTGACTGCCATTGACATCAAGGCCACATTTGACCAAATAAATCTTCAAGGAAAAAATAGGGGAAAATCTCTTCACTGGTTGGAACCATACCAAGCACAAACAAAAAAAATTGTGGTTGAATTATCACACCCTCAGGATATCACTGCAGTAACTCTTCAATGTGGTATCATAGGCCCAATCATTTTCAGTTACTTCATCAATGACCTTCTCTCCATCCATATGATCAGAAGTTGGGCTGTTGGCTGCTTACATAATTTTGAGCCCCATTTATCACTGAACATATACAGGAGCAGACTATGCCTAATACCATGCCATGCCCAGGTCTTTTGAGGAAAGGCTGAGACACTTGGGTCTGTTCGCATTGGAAAGAAGACTAAGAGGGGATTTGATAGAGACATAGAAGATGATCAGAGAATTAGATAGGGTTGACAGTGAAAGCTTTTCCTAGGATGATCACGTCAATTTGTACGAGGAAGCTTAACAACAAATTGAAGGGTGATGGATTTAAGACAGATGTCAGAGGCAGGTTCTTTACGCAGAGAGTGGCAAGGATGTGGAATGCCCTACCTGCTAATGTAGTCAACTCAGCCACATTAGGGAGATTTAAACAATTCTTAGATAGGCACATGGATGATTCTGGGATGGTGCAGGAAGATGAGCTGAGAATAGTTCACAGGTTGGCGCAACATCAAGGGCCGAAGGGCCTATTCTGCGCTGTATTGTTCTATGTTCTAATAGAAAACTGGATTGGGTAACATCCATGTTTGGGTTAATAAATAGCAAGTAGCATTTGTGCCATAAAAATTCCAAGTAATTACCATCTCTAATAACAGAATTCAACATTTCTCTTTATGTTTACCATTCTTGAGTTCCCCATTCTGAACATTATGGGAAATACCATTGAATGGAAATTGGAATGCACCATCAGATAAATAGATCTGGGCAAAGACTAGGAAATAAGCAGCAATTAACTTTCCTTCTGTCTCCCAAACACTCAATTACGAGGAATTATTTAGGAGTATGATGGAGTACTCTCTGCTTGCTTGGATGAGTGCAACTCCAACAACATTCAAGAAGCTTGACACCATCTAGTGGGAGATATCCCACTTAATTAGCACCCCATTCACCATTCACTCAATTCTCAGTTTTTACCATTTACAAGATGCATTGCAATAACTAACCAAGGCCCCCTGAGCATTTTTCACATCTGAAGCCTCCACCATTTAGAAGGACAAGGACAGCAGATGTACCACTATCTGAAAGATCCCTTCCAAACCTTTTAGGACACTGACTTGGAACGATATGGTCATTCCTTCACTATTGGAGTACTGGATTTCTCCACCTAATAGCATTGTGGATGCATTAACACTTTATTGCTTGCAGTGATTCAAGAAGACAGTCTTCCCCAGGGCAATTAGGAGTGGGCAAATCATGCCGTCATGCTAACGATGACAACATCCAAGAAGGCATAAAAAATTAATCTGCAAATGTACTGTGTGGAAAAGTAAACTGCTAAAAACTCTTAAAAGCATGGTCATGGCCACTCAAACATTTCAACAAGTTCATCTAGACGTTTGTGAGAAACTTTCTTGGTACTTATCAACAATCATTCAAAATGTATTCAAGTAAAGCACATGGGTAAAAACACCAGTACTGAACGGACAACAGAAAATTTGCAGTCTAGTTTTGCTTGCCATCGATTTCCCGAAGAGCTTGTTTCAGCATAAGTCGATAAACTTATTCTGCCCATTCCAAGACTTTATGAAGCAAAATGATATTAAACAAACCTGCACTACTCCTTAGTATCTGGTAAACATAACAGCAGACAAATCCATTAGGATAGTCAAAGAAGCACTCAAGAAACAAGTGTGTGCGCTTGTTCAAAATCCAGAATGAAATATGAGCTGGCTAATTTCCTATTGAAGCATAGAACAACTCTGCATTCCATTACAGAATAAACACCTGCTGAGCTTTTGATGACGAGATGGTTAATGATACAATTTAGTCAGGTCATACTAAATTTGACTTTTAAACTGAACATGACCAGCTCAGTCAAAAATGGCAATATGATACAAATAAATGAGAACACTGTCTCAATACAAATGACCATGTTTTGTTTTGAGGCATCCTCACAGGAGACAGAAGTGGAAAATAAAAAAAAACAGCAACAGTATATGGAACCAAAAGATATTGTGAAATTTTAACTATATGTGGATTTACATGTCCCTGGCCACCTGTGAACCAAAACACAGCTACAGATCTTCAGATCTAACAATAGTATGAACCAGTTCAGAAACAGAGTTTCTTTTGACCTGAACTGAACCTGAACAGTAAAAACTTGGTCGTACACTAAAACCTGTAAGGAGATGAGGAAAATGTTGTAAACCATTTAATAAAACTAAACGGAAACAAAAAATACTAACAATAGTTTTCTTCAAAAACATAGCAGATTTTCTGTAATGCATTATGAAAGAAGATGGATGTCAAGTATGGCCAGTTTAAGCAAATGTCATTACATCATTAAGGCACTATAAAAATCACAGCTATTAGAAAAATATACAATTACTTTACAAGGAGGATCCTGGCAGAGAATGACTCCACTCTGTAGAACTTCCAGAGACTTCAGAAAACAGACAAATTGAAGCGAATTATGAGAAGGCTAGCTCTTGATGCTCTGTCTCTTCTTTCAAGTTCCTGGATTAGTGGTGCCGGAAAAGCACAGCAGTTCAGGCAGCATCCGAGGAGCAGGAAAATCGACATTTAGGGCAAAAGCCCTTCATCAGGAATACAGGCAGAGAGCCTGAAGCGTGGAGAGATAAGTGAGGTCTTGCTGTGGTTGTATGGGCTCAGTTGGCCCAGCAGCTGGTTTGCCATGCTGAGTGACTTGAACAGGACAGGTTCAACTTCTGAACTGTTTGAAGTCACCAGGCAGGGGTCACCTTCTCAAACTTGCTAGAGGTGTGGGGCTCCTCAGATTCAAGACACCACCAGTCTTTAATGGGAGCAACCCATGGTCCTCTGGGACTATGGTGACTTTTACTAATAAGATGTGCTTTCAGCATGGGTTTTCCAAGAAGCCAACCTATCAAACTAAGCAAACATGGTGACAAGTGGCTAAAGAAGGTATGTGCAATGTGTGGTTCCCCAGAAATTTCATGTAGTGTATTCTAAGAAGAAGTGCTCTTCGTTTAAACAATATTTAGTTTCTACGAGTCAGACTCAGATGAGCAACACAGAAACAGACCCTCAGTCCAACTCATCCAAGCCAACCATATATGCTAAATTAATCTAGTCCATTCACCAGCACTTGGGCCATATTCCTCTAAAACCCTTTCTATTCATACAAACATCCAGATGCCTTTTAAATGTTGTAATTGTACCAACCTACACCATTTCCTCATTCCATACATACACCACGCTCTGCATGAAAAAGTTGTTTCTTAGGTCCCTTTTAAATCATTCCTCTCTTCCTAAACCAATGCTTTCTAGTTCTGGGCTCCCCCACCCTGGGGACAAGACCTTGACTATTTACCCTATCCATGCTCCTTATGATTTTAGAAACCTCTATAAAGTCACCCCTTAGCCTCTGACACTCCAGGGAAAACAACCCCAACCTATTCAGCCTCTCCCTTTGGCTCAAACCCTCCAACCTTGGCAACATCCTTGAAAGGGATCCAAAAAGATTTACAAGTTTCACAACATCCTTCCTAAAATTAAACAGCAAATGCCTTTATTGTTGCACGTCAGGTTGATTAGTATTGATCAGAGGAAAAATGCCAAATTTTATGAATGAGATTCTTCTCTGCTGGGCCTTTTTCACATGTGTCTGTGGTTTCTCCAGTTTGAAGTCATTTTTCACCTTCTATCTCCTTTAAATTTCGAATGTCTGTATGTCTTAGCGTAAATTAATCTTGTAGAGGTTATGTTTTTTTATGCAGACAGAAAGAACATGTCCACATACTGCAAGTCTTTCAACTGAACAAAAAAGGTGACAGCCATTCTCTGCATCGTTCCTCAGGGCAATGCTTTCACCAATCAGAATCAACCTGTCTGATTTATATATAAAGAAAGCTTGGCAAACTACCTCACACAGTCATCACTGAACTAATTCATTCTCCATGGCAACGCCTCTACCATTAGAGTAAACCTGCCAGAGTCCACTCACCAATCAATTAGCATTTTCTTCTCAGAGTATATTTTTTTTTCTCTCTTGACATTAGCATTCTCTCAAACTTCTTAATAAGGGCAAAATGAAAGACTTTGACAAAACGTGAGTAATTCAGAAATTAATAATTACAAATAAAATTAAGGGGTTATAAACTCCACTAGTAATTATTTAATTACGGTAAAAGAAATACCTTGCGCGGTAAACTAACCAGGTAAAAACAATGACTGCAGATGCTGGAAACCAGAGTCTAGATTAGAGTGGTGCTGGAAAAGCACAACAGTTCAGGCAGCATCAGAGGAGCAGTAAAATCGACGTTTCAAGCAAAAGCCCTTCATCAGGAATAAGCTAACCGGGGGAGTGAATAATCCCAAATGTGGTATCACAGATCTGTAGAATAAAAGAAAAAAACGCTTAAATGTGTCTAACTGGAAGATTCAATGCATGTCTATCTCAACTACTGATTTACAGCAAGATTTCAGGATTTTGGTAGATGCAAGAGAAGGCAGTTCTGCACGACCACATTGAGAGAAAAAAAAAGTGTTAATCCTGCTTTCTGGACTTCACCGACAGCACAGTATTAATGCAAGTTAAACTTGAGGGATTTTAAAAATGAAATGAAGTATTCCTTCAGGTTGTAGAGCTTGTTTACATGCAATGCTTTCCAAGGCTGTTGTGTGAAATTTAAAAGGTCTGAGAGTTGGATTTGTGACAAAATTGAAATGGTCATAGTGAAGGAATGGTTTGAATTTAAATTGATCTGGAAGAGGAGTCAGTCTTGAGATGAGCTTAAATATCAAAACACAGAACAAAAACACATCAATTAAGCAATTAATAATGAATTAACATTATAATCAGTAATAGACTGGAAAATCTAAAATGTTAAGATTACTGAGACATTCCAAACAGTTATGCCTCTGCAGTTTTGGCATAAAGATCAGAAATACTCACTAACCAAAATTACTTTGGCTTCAGGATAACGTGCAGATGAAGAGACAATAGCTGTGAAATTGAATGGTGAAAACAGCTCAGTTTTGAGCTAAGATAAGTCTGGCATTACTCTGGTAGGAATTGGGCATTGAAGAATACTCTGAGGCATCACATGTGGTTGAGCTGTGGGCTGACAAGGAAGTGGTGATATGATGAGCATCACAAAAACAATTTGGACTTTTCCATTGTGGGACTGTTCGTCAGCCCAATGTGAAAAGGTAATGGGTCAGTCATTATGAGAGGATGCAATTTATTTGCCTAGGGGAGGTTATCCTACCCCTCCTGAAACATAATGCATGCAGTATCGGGTTAGCATGGATGAGTTGGACTGAAGGGTCTGCTTCCATGCTTTACAACCGTGTGAACTCATGAATCAAGCTCTCCTCATCACATTTGACTTCTGCAGGTTTCCAAACACAGTATCCTTTAAAGCTTTAAGTGAAACAAAACCACATAATTTCCTTAAAATGTTTAAAATGCTCAAATTCCTCCTAAGGGCCTAATAAAAACAAAATACAGCATATGAAGATCTGAAATAAGAAAAAGAAAATGTTTGCGAATCTCAAAACAACTGGCAGCGTCTATATAAAACAAAACACTTAACAATTTGACAGTTTTTCAACACTCTCAGACTTGCCTGGAGCAAATTGATTACACACTACCTAACATTCCATAAACAAATGGGTTGCAGGTGAGTTTGGGTCTCATTTGAGAATATAAAAACATTTTATCTTCCTACCTATTTTTCTTTTGCCGTTCAAATTTCCCACATCATTGTGACGTATATAGGT
The DNA here is from genome assembly GCF_020745735.1 of Hemiscyllium ocellatum. NCBI lineage: Eukaryota > Metazoa > Chordata > Chondrichthyes > Orectolobiformes > Hemiscylliidae > Hemiscyllium > Hemiscyllium ocellatum. The sequence goes on along the minus strand of NC_083407.1, from coordinate 43,246,825 downwards.
AATGTGGGCACTCTATCTTGCTACAAATGAATGGTTATCCAGTCTGGAGGAATAGAACTGCTACCAAGGGTTTGAATGCATTCCATGTGAATCCAATAACAGAGTTAAAGTTGTGCATTCCTCACATGGTTCTAACAGGGAAACAGCAATATTCTCATGGATTGTACAAGTGCCTGATAAATTTAACCAGCTAATTCTAGACCTAATCTTATTAACCCTAGACACATATGAGGATTTCTATCCTTCTCTTTTTAATTACTTGCACCCTAATCCTGGAATTGTATTCCAGTTGAAGAAATTAGGTAGTTCATATTGGCAACTGAATGTTCAAGGATGGAAGTCCACAAATAGTGGGGTAATTTTACACAGCAATTGATGCACACCCACTGAACCCAATAATTGGAAAATGAAACAATCACTGAAAAGGAAACAAAGGTAGAAATTGCTGGAAAAGCTTGGCAGGTCTGGCAGCATCTTTGGGGAGAAATCAGAGTTAACATCTCGGGTCCAGTGACCCTTTCTCAGAACTTACAGTTGCTTGGAAAAGTTGTTTTTTTAAGCAGAAGGAAGTGTTGGGGAAAGCGTAAGGAGTAAACAATAGGTGCAGATAGAGCCCAAAAGAGAGAAAAGAGCAGCTGAACAGACAAAGGAGTGGATAACAATGAGCCAGGGAGATGAATAGAGACTAACGGGGACAATTGGTGGTTGACAAAGTTTTGGAGATGCTGGTGTTGGACTGGGGTGTATGGAATTAAAAATCACAACACCACGTTATAGTCCAGTGGTTTAACTCAAAGCACTAGCTCTTGGAGCACTGCTCCTTCATCAGGTGGAACCACACATCTGATGAAGGAGCAGTGCTCCGAAAGCTAGTGCTTCCAATGAAACCTGTTGGAGTATAACCTGGTGTTGTAATTTTTGACTTGGTTAACAATGAGTAGTGTGTAATAGCATACCATGTGATAACAAAGCCTAGTGTGTGGGGTTGGGGTAAGGACATGGGAGAAAGTGCCTCAAGTCCTGAAACTGTTGACTCAATCATGAGTACAGAAGTCTGTAGAGTTCTTGACAATGGTTGAAAATGAATGGAATAAGATAATAACTTAACTTGTTTAGGCAATACAACAACATTTTCATCTCAACCTGATACAAAGTCTCAATGGTTATTTCCCTTTCTTTGAATCCTTCATGTAATAGTTACACACAGATCATTTCTCCAATCATTCTATTGCAGAAGAGGAATGACCTTTGAAAGACCAAAAAGGTAGCATCAACAGGGATAAGAATGAATAATGGTGTCATGGAATGCCTTCATGAATTTTAATAAAAGCATCCTGATAAAATTTGCAACCTATAATGAAAACAGTAAAAAATCCATTGACCAACAGCCCTGTTTTACTTCATGTATCAAACATTCAATGTACCAATATACTATACTTGAAAAGTTGACATACTAACATTTGTGTTTGAGATATATTCAATTATAAGTATAGATGAACACCAATAGATTCAATGCTTTTTAACTTATTTATTAATCAACCTGTTCAGAGACTTCATTATGCACTCTTGGAACAGTTGGGACATGGATTGGGCCTCGTGGTCAGAGAAAGGGATACTACCCCAAGCTCTCTTCTACTGCAATTGGTATTCCCAGGCAGTCTCCCATCCAAGTGCTAACCAGGCCAGAGTCTGCTCAACTTCTGAGATCAAATGCTTTCAGACTATTATGTCTGTATCAAAAATGCAATTCACACGAGCAATGAAAGAATTTCTATAAGTAGAATTCAAATGTAATTTTATGTTACTTATTTATTTATATTCTGAATACTTTTACATCCAATAATAGCTGATACTGATTATGTTGGGTTTGCTTCCTGAGTTCACAGCCCTCTGGGAGGCAGCCATACACTTTGAAAATTAAGGTCATACCGCTTTTGTTTCACTATCCATTTAAATTAACTCAATGAAATTTCTGAGGAGAATGCCTATGATTTTGTGCTCTGAGAGACTGGAGGAAGAGACATCCTACTGATTATGCAAACCCAGAAATTCAGCACTTTTACCTAAATGAGATGATCGTAGTTCAAAGGCACTTAGCAGAAGTTATGGAAATTACATTTGCGAACATAAGAAAACATAATAGGCAGTGTAGTATAGTTTATTTCTGTTGGTTTGCCGGATACACAATCTGTGATATTGTTGATGAGAAAGAAATGAGTTCAAACAGCTGACAAACTTCTTTACGATGATGGCTCAACCTATCATTCAATCAGTTATTCCATAAATCAAAGATTTTAATGTCAGCAGCAATGGGCGTCTTTTCACCCCTACCTATAATGACCCAAAATGTCAGCATTTTCATAAGATAATGAATACAAGTGACTGCCATACAATGTGTTTAATGAAATATTAATTAGCAGCTCCTGAAGATGTAGTGCTCAGAAATAGTAAAATAAGCATAATATTTAAAAAAATAGACACCAGCTATTGAGGTGAATGAAAGATTTCAGACAATGGAACAGATTGTACATTGTAGATCTAGACTGAAAACTGATGGTAACAATTAAGCCTTCCTTTGCCAGTGAACCGTAGCTTATGAAATCATACAAGTGTCATATGCAGAAAGCGGTCACTGGCCCATCATTCATGCACCTACTTACTGAATGAGCACCATTACCTTCCACATTTCCAGGGAGTGCATTCCTAACTACTCACTGAGTGAAAATATTTTTCCTCACTTTAGCCTTACTTCTTTTGTAGATCATTCTAAATTTATGTCCTTTGTTCTTGTTCCTTTTATGATCAAGAACAGTTTTTCTCTATCTTGCTTATCATTTTGAAAACCTTAACCAAATCTCCTCTTAGCTTTCTCTCCAAGGGCAACAGTCCCAACCTCTTCAATCTATCCCCACAACTGAAATTCCTCATTCCTGGAAACATTCTTATATACATCTTCACGTTATTTTCCTAAGTGTTCACATCTTCCCTACAATGTGGCACCCAGAATTCCAGCTGAGACCTAAGAATTGTCATGTACAAGTTCAACATCACCTCCTTGCTCTTGTATCCTGTGCCTCTATTAATAAAGCAGAGGATGCTATGAACTTTATTTACCACTCTATCTACTTGGCTTGGCCAGCCCATCTCCAATCATATACACCCAGATCCCTTTGCTCTTGCACCCCTTTAGAATCATATGCCCTATTTTACATTGTCTTTCACTGTTCTTCCAAACTAAAATACTTCACCTCACACTTCTCTGTAATGAAACGTATTTGCCACCAGGCTTTCCACTCCACCAACTTGCCAATATCCTTCTGGAGTTCTATCTTCTCCTCCTCACAGTTTAAAATTATTGCAATAGTTTTTCATCAGTAACTGAAATTCAAGAAGTTGCCCAATATGTAATACAGAAAAGGATCATGTTACTTCACCCAAATTAGATTGATATTCCAGTTAACCACATTTTTGCATAGATCAAGAGAGCTCAATTTTTCCTTCAACACAAATTGGGAGTAGTGTACTTCAAAATATGCATCAGCAGCATATCAGTGCCAAAGCATTACTTTTGCAAAATTTTGAAATAGTTTAACAGTGATATTTTTTTCACTGCAAAGGGTTAAAGATAGCTATAGCAATAAGGAAAGCATGTGATGTTTTGTCAGACTTATTAGCAAGGTTGAAAGCTCTACTTACAATGTCAGTATCAAATGGTGCCTACAGACTAAATGTCAGCAATAAGTTTAAAGCTATTCTCCTCAAAACAAAGTAGGCAGAAGAGAAACAAGAAATTTTCCAAGTTATGATGGGTTGGCAAGAGGAGATGAGAAGAAATTACTCCTTCTCTCAGCAGGTGGGGTCAGTAACAAGACAAATTTAAGTTAATTGACAAAATACCAAGAGTGAAAGTGAGGAGTAAATTACTAACACAGTGTTCATTTATGGCATAAATTGCACTTCTTAAAAAGTGAGAAAAGCAGATTTCTGAGCAAGCTTCAAATGTAGATTAGATACATACCTGGAAAGGTATAAACAAAGGATTGTGGGGGAAAGAGCAGAGGCGTGAACTGATTGGATTTCAAAGAGCAGGTGGAAGTACTTCAGATGCTGTGCTTTCTTACTGCACAATTCAATGGCACATTAGATTTGCTCTGTGTCCTGCTAATTTCCCTTTTGTAGTAATTGGAACAAGGTTAACCTCATTGATGAGGTCATGATTGGAATTGTTAACAGGGGCCAATTAAGAAAGCCCAAACTAATATGGTCAGCACTCACTTTAACTCTGCAAATAAATGCATCTCTCACCAAGGCTCATAGACTATAAACTCTCACTGTTACACACACATTATATCCACTCAACAACTCATACTAACGTCATCCATCCAAACTACAAAGCCTTCCTGTCCTCTGCAGTTTCCTTCTCAATCAATGGGGATCACTTACCACCTGTCCAGTTTCTACATCATGACTGATTACTCTTCTATCCACTGGCATCATACCTTCCTTTTTCAGATGGGACATTGATGCAGCACAGCATCATATAACAACACGTCCATCCCATTTGATTGTTCAGCACTCCATATGTTGACAAGTTGCCTACCTTGCACTCTGCATTAAAAAGCATTGTAAGCCAAATAGACAGCAGCCTGCAACTGAGCACTAAGGAATGAGACTGGAAATTTCTAAGTAAGTGAGCAGCAAGAATGCAAATGAAGATATATAAGAGCATTTTGTGCAAATGCATAAAAAGGATGCATGTCCCTGCATGCATAGTGTCTTGAAAGAAGCATACAGATCTTTGATTTGCCTGACTTCTAAAGCAAATGGTTAGATATCTGAAGTGCTTTCTGTGGTGCACCAAGAGCAGACATAATGATATGGTAAGACTGGTGATTTGCTGATACAGACTTATGTATAAGAAGGGTAAAAAATGAGGTCTGCAGATGCTGGAGATCACAGCTGAAAATGTGTTGCTGGTTAAAGCACAGCAGGTCAGGCAGCATCCAAGGAATATATTCCTTGGATGCTGCCTGACCTGCTGTGCTTTAACCAGCAACACATTTTCAGCTATGTATAAGAAGGGTCAAGGAGCATGATGATTATTGACAGTGCCGAGACAGTGTTGAAGACTTACTTGGGTGATGGCCAGGACAAGGATTCGGTGAGGTGCAGCCATCAGGTTCTCGCTCTGCCTTGCGTGGTGGGAATTTTTGCCTTCTTGGGAAAGGAGAACCGATTGGAAATGCTGCACAACTAAGGTTTTTTTTAAAATGTGGTGCAAATATAATGAAATAAGGTAGATGCCCAAAAGCCAGGTTCTGAAGTTGCTGTTGAAGGCTCAAGGAGAAAAATAATTGTAGACATTTTTCTTGAAGTTAGGCCTCTGATATTTTCATTCTTACCATGTTTTCTCACCTTTCTCATTATAACTCATGCAACACCAATGAAGGAAAAAAAGTTAGTCCACTGCCTTCCGCATGTAGGATTTCAGCCCTTGTCCATTTTCTGAGTCTATGTTAATGTTCCACTCAAATAGAGAAAACAACAGGATCAAAGTTATAGCCTTGAGAATCCATAGGCAATTTTGTGGGTTCAGAAAAAGAGGTCCCATGAGAGATAGTCTGATTAAGATTGATTTGAGAAGAGTGGAAATAGAAGGGCTGTCCTACAGAGATGGAGACAGGGTGAGAAACAAAAAAATGGAACCTGGTGTCATTAATGCTAACAAAACCTGTAGAAAGGTTGAGACTGAGAAGGAAAATTCCAGAGAATGCTACTTGAAATGTTGAATAGGGTGGTGAAAAGACTAGAAAACTTGATTGGAGTGACCTGTTCTAATCTATATATTTTCCTTTTGTGATATTTGAAGACAAGTGTAAATTTAGTTGTCAGTTTCCCATGGGCAGATTCAATCAGATGGACTCCCTATCTTCATTCTTCCACATTTTATTTACCATTTACTTCAATTCAGGGTTTAATGTTAGATGTCAAGGCTTACTTTTGCCTGCTTTGATAGTACTTTATAAGTGTTTCTATTGTAGTGATATCTTATTCATGAGCATATTAGCTGGCCCAGCATTTATCGCCTGTCCCTAGCTGCCCTTCAGAAGATGGTGATAAGTGGTTTCTTGGTGCTGTAGGTAGATCCACAAAGTAACAGTAATAGTAAAAGTTCTGGTTAGAGGTTACAATAAAATCCCAGAAATTCGGGGCACCCTATTTCAAGTTTCAGTAAAATGTATTTAAAACTTCGCTTTGGGTGTGTTGAATATTTTCTAAATAAAAGTAATGCAGTTTTCAAGTTACTCAGTGAGTTTATACAAAAGTACAATGTTCTGACCTATCCAATTGCTATTGTGTTGCTAAGCATTTAAAATGATACATAACCAAACCTCAAACAATTACTGCAAGAAAACTATTCACAAATGCATTGCCCATTATGAAAGCACAGCTTCCTGAGGTGTGAAATAATAGTTCCTTGAAGCACAATGAAGAAATGATCTTCTAAAGCAACTCCATTTAAAGCTGTTAAGCACATTAAGTAGAAATTTTGTTCTTTTTATTGATGATAAAAAATCAACGTTATTATTCCAAAGAAAATATAGCAGTGGTTTCCACAGGATTTCTTTACAAGAGTCATATTTTAGGTTTTTTTTATTAGCCAACTGACAAATAATTGAACATTATTACTTTTTATGTCAAGGCTGAAGTTTTTGAATGAGCAGGATAAATAGTTATCTGAACACACGATATTTGATAAAATGTATTTTCCATTTAGCTACAAATGTAGAGACTGGCAGGGGTCAAACCATTATCCAGGACTCAGGTTATGGCTACTTTTTTCTAAAAATGTCTAATTTCCAAACTCAAGAGCATGTTCCTATCTATACATGCTGTGAACTTGATTGGTATATTTAGATTACCCATGGAGAAACTAAAAGCTTGCTGTGACATGCTAATTCAGAAATCTTTCCAATATCTAACAAAGTGAGGTGAATATCCTCTTATAATGACAAAATCGTGGTTCCATTAAATCTTAAATAAGGTGGCTCTGCAAGGGTTTACTGGGCAGTTGCAACTTAGTTTTATATCCCATCGCAACAGTGGAAGCAATGTGCTCATTCCTGGTTCGTGCTAATTTTGTTGACCTCTGAGCAGGCAGCAAATAATAATACAATTCCATGAGCAAGTGCAGATGCAACTAAAGGTTAGGATTGTTCCTGGCCATTTATATAATGGCCTAAAGTGCAAAGTGGCATATTCAGTATAGATGTCAGCTGGAGACAGAATTGCATTTATCTGTGATTACCTTATCCATAGAGTTTCAGGGCTTGATTTTTCAGCTTCGGTAGAATTTGAGTGGTGAGCTGTGTGCTCACCTAACCACTTATCACCAATTATGGTGAATGTTCCCATATATCATTTTGGCCAATTTTGGCAAGTTGAGAAGGGGGTGGTACGATTGGAGACATAGATGCAAATTGTTACTTTGTTTGTGCTCTGTTTCTCTGCAGCAGATGCCAATATCTTATTGGCAACTGGAAATGAGATGGTAAATATTTGGAATAAAGATGGGAGGTGGAATTTAATTCAGTTGGGCATAGCGTGAAAACAAGTTGGCTGAGTCCACTCAATCACTGGACATGCACCAATAATCAATCTCCCAACAAAGGAAAACCTCCTGTAATTATGTTGCAGGTGGGATGACGTCCATGTAGAAACTCATCCACTCAGAGTTTGGCTCATTAATGAACCAATAAATATTAAAAATACCTAAATTGCTGGAATATCATGGTAGCTCAAAATTTAAATTGGAGTCACAAATGTCTTTCCCATATTTAATAAAGGACATCCATCAAACACTTTCAAATTTCTCAGCAGTGTCTCTGGAAATATCTCTCATTATCAGGCATTCAATACCCAGCAGGTTTACCTGCTTGGGCCTCAATTGTACAGGTTTCTATTGGATTGGGGGGGCACCATCATTGGCCCCATTTCTAGAAATAGATACATCCTATAGAAGTGTTCTAATCCCCACCCACTCTTCCCATCATTCCTTTTCCAACCCCAGACCCCAGGCTTACATGCTTCTGTCTACTCTGTCGTTTAGACTGGTCAGTTTGGTCAGAGATCCAGCAGTGTCCGCTACTCCTGAATCGCACTTTTTGGGAGACAGAACTACTGAACAATCAGATTGTCTGGCAGCTCCTTGATGATAATAAGGCCATTGCAGTCAGGGGTAAAAGTAGGCCAGTCAGCTCATTGGGGTCTTCTCTGCCATTCAATGAGATCTTGGCTGACCTAGTGGGCGGCACAGTGGTTAGCACTGCTGCCTCACAGCGCCTGTAGACCCGGGTTCAATTCCCGACTCAGGCGACTGACTGTGTGGAGTTTGCACGTTCTCCCCGTGTCTGCGTGGGTTTCCTCCGGGTGCTCCGGTTTCCTCCCACAGTCACAAAGATGTGCGGGTCAGGTGAATTGGCCATGCTAAATTGCCCATAGTGTTAGGTAAGGGGTAAATGTAGGGGTATGGGTGGGTTGCGCTTCGGCGGGTCGGTGTGGACTTGTTGGGCCGAAGGGCCTGTTTCCACACTGTAAGTCTAATCTAATCTAATCTAATAATCCTCAATTTGGTACCTCTGGCTTATCCCCATAATTCTTGATCTCATTATTGATTAAAAATCTGTCTCTCAACCTTGAATATACTTAATGACCCCATCATGGTAGCCCTCTGCAATAAAGAATTCCACAGCATCAATACCTTCAGAGAAGAATTTCCTTCTCCTCTCAATCTTGAACGCACACCCTGAAATTATGTCCTTGGATCCACTCTGCCACAAGGGAAAACAGCCTCTCCTCATCTACCCTGTCAAATCCCCTAAGAACATTGTGCATTTCCATGTCTCCTCAAATTTGTCTGAAGTCCAAACAGTACAAGCTCAATTTACTGCTTTCATAAGAAAATCCTTCACAGCCTGAATCAACCTTACCTGATTCGATGTAGCTCCAACAACACTCAAGAAACTTGACACCATCCAAGACAAACCAGCTTGCTTGATTGGCACCATCAACCATAGCCATCCATTATCTCCAGCACTGATGGTCAGAAGCAGTAGTGTGTACAATCTACAAGATGCACTTCAGAAATTCACCAAAGTTCCTCAGACAGCACTTTCCAAACCCATGACCACTTCTATCTAGAAGGACAAGGACATCAGGTACATGGGAACATCATCACCTTCAAGATCCTCTCCAAGTCACTCACCATCCTGATTTTGACATACATTGCTGTTCCTTCACTGTTGCTGGGTTAAAATGCTGGAATTTCCTCCCTAAGGGTATTGTGGGTCTACTTACAGTAATGGACTGCAGCAGTTCAAGAAGGCAGCTCACCTTCTCAAGGGCAAGTAGAGACAGCCAATCAATGCTGACCAGCCAGAGACACCCATTTCTCACAACAAATAATACCTAGTGAACTATTTCTGGACTGGCTTCAATGCCAAAGATTCTGCATTTAGGTTGGGGGAACAAAACGTTTCACAATATTCCAGCTGTGATCTGACTATGCCTTGTGTGGTTTTGGTAAGACCTCCCTATTTTTTATATTACATTCTCTTTGAAATAAAGGTCAAAATTCAATTTATCTTCCCTATTACCTGCTGACCCATAAAGCTAGCTTTTTTTGTGATCCACATGAGGATCCCCAAAGCCCTTGGTCCTGCATCTTCCTGCAATTTTTTTCAATTTAAATAATATTTAGCATTTTTTGCATTTTGGCAGATATGCTTAATAACTACTAAGTTTCCTGATGATTGACAGGAGTTAATGGAATGAGCTCTGCGGTTAAAGTTGCACTCCCCATCAGAAATCCTGTGAAAACCCAAAAAGGAAATTCCTGACCATTCAGACTAGCTTCACAAGAAAAAAAATTATTTAGGTAAATAATTGGTCTCCATGGAATCTACCATAACCTTCCAGTATCAAGGGTGAGGAAATTACAAATAATTTATTGTAAAACAATACTATATGGAATAGGGTAAAACAAAAAAATAGCACGTGCTGGAAATCTGAAACAAAAGAAAATTGCTGGTGAAATTTGGCAGGACTGGCAGCATTTGTAGACAGAAAGCAGAGTCAACATTTTGGGTCCAGTGACCCTTCTTCAGGACTTTGTAAAGAATCCTTTTTTACCACTATCAATATCAAACTAACTGATCTATAGTTCATTGTTTTCTCTCTGCCTGTCTTCTTAAACATAGGGGGACTATAATAGCTACCTTGCAATCCACACGAATTGTCTCAGTGTCGATAGAATATTGGACGATAACTGTGAGCACATCTGTTTCTTGGACAATTCCTTAAATACTCTGAAATGAAGCTTATCTGGCCTGAGGGATTTATCTGACTTCAACCGTCTTAGTTTTCCTAATACCTTTTTCCCTAGTATTATTGATTTAGTTAATTTCAGTTCTTGCTTCCCATTAGATACTCTATTCCTCCATATTATTGTGATGTTACTTTTGTTCCTCTGTAAAGACATAACTAACCCTAAAGTTTCATTGTACTGTTTTGTATCCAATGTAACTACCTACTTCTCCCCTATTGGAAACCACGCATCAGATTCCAGTCCCATCTTAATGTATTCCATTGTCAAAACAACTTACCACTCAGTGGGTATCTGCTCACAGACTGGCATCTCTTACATCTGGGCTATCTTTAAAAGGCTGTTGTGTACCAACATGTGCACTGGGATTCTAAAGCAGTTGGAACCCTTGTTAGATTTGCCCAATTTAAAATCTTACAATTGCAACTTGTATCCAATTTCCACCATGAAATAAAATACATTTTGTTGAAGACGAGTCTGCTTTCATTAAGCCGCACTTAAAGCATTCCTTCACTACTGTGAAGCAAGCAAGCCCTTAACTCCATTCAGGGAAAGAGGATGATGCAAGCAAATTACCTGACCCACAAGCTGGTAGTGTTCACGTTACAACACGTAAAACACAGACCTACTCTGGAATTGAAAGAGGTCTCAAAGAATACAGCACCAACTGTTTCACCATGTGTCATAAATTGGAAAAAGCAAAAAGCTGACAGCAGGCAAGGTTAGGTACTTTGATTTTGACAGGACCATTGCTGCTGTTTCCATGTTGTCAGAACTCACCAAATGGTTTAACATGATTGATGAAAGGAATCCTTGGGAATTTTGTGTCATTAGGACTTTGAAGATACAAGTGAGAGACAGTTCATTGATATTCACTTTGCCAACAGAAATTGCATCAGGGACATCAAATGGAATATGCTTGTGAGCATAATTCAAGGACTGAGACATTTGAGTGGGATGTGAAAGATCCTACATAGTGGAGGCTGAGTTGTAAACTGAGAGGCTGAAAGATTGCATGTAGTCCAATGTTTGTATGAGAATCACTGAAAGTGTTGGTAAATACATGAGCTGTATCATTATTGTACTAATGATTTAAAGTGATGTTTTTGCAGATTTAGATTTTTAGATTTTGTCACATTTACCTTTGTATTTGAAACATTTTTGAATTATTTTAGTTGGATTGTTAGAGTAAAATAATTTTTAAAAAAACCTTGCACTATGGCTTTCTTTCTGTTCTCATTATGGGGATTGCTTTTATTTTCAAAAGACTCTACAGGAATTGCAGACATCAGTCAACAAGAACATAATATTTAATACTGACACTTCACTTATAACCCTTGGGAAGATTAACAATTCATCTGAAATTTTAAAAATGACAGTAAATTTTGGGATTGTTATTTACCTTTAATGGAGGATATCAAGATAGTGGACAATTGCTCTAAATAAGCTCGACATGCAATATCACAATTCATTGCCTCTATCTCATCCAACTAAGCTGGAATGGAATTTATTGCTGAGCAAAGCATAGCAATGAATTCACAGTAACATATGTGTGGGTGTGTGATCTGTGGTCAGCAAAGACAATTCTGTGTTCTTGGCTGTAATCACATCAGATAATATATTAAATAAGCACGTAAGTCTAATTAATTTAGTGAGGAACACTGCAAGGTGAAAACAATACAGGTGACTGAAAAGATCATATACATTGATAAAGGGACTGCTTCCTCTGCCATGCACAAATACATCAGCTGAAATAATTAAGAATAACATTGTACACAAAATTAAGGATAAATATCTCATTAATCATTCAACTAATGATTAATTAATCATGTAACTATCAAATGGTCAGTTTATTTACAAAAGTTAGATGACCATATGAGTGTAAATGTGAAATGTGCGCTATTATATTTTCTCTCATTCTTAAATCAGTATGAAATACTGGGTCATGCATATAATTTATGTCATAGTAAAATTGTTGAAGTATTGTTGTGAGCAGAATACTAACCACTCTCAATATTATGTTGGGGTGGTGACGTCCATGTCCTGTTTTACAAGTAAATTGAACTCACATATTCAAGTGACTGTCCAAGATGATGCCCTTCAGTTTGCTGGCATTAGCTCCATCAGCAATTACTTTGTTTGCATTTCATATGTAATTTGTATAATAGCAATAAAAACAATGTTTCCAATGATTTTAATTATCTGAAAGATTAAATGCTATTTTTACAAAACAGTGGACAAACTGTGATCGGTATATCAAGCCAGCAATATCACAGTTCAATACACATTTTTAAAAAGTGTTGTTAATTAGTTTAAGAAAACCTGACAATCTAATTTGGAAAATTAATCACATGAAGATTATTTTGATTCAAAGCAAAATACTGTGATGCTGACAATGTAAAATGAAAATTGAAGTGATGCAAATACATCTGCCATCATCTTTGAAGAAAGAAACATTTTTGAATCATGTTCTTTTCTCAGAAGTGGAAACAGCTGTCAATTTTATGCAAAACAAAAAGCAAGTTCTATGACTGGATAAAGTGGTTAAATGATTAAAAGACAAACAGTGCAAGGCAAAACAGGATTGTTATAGGATAAGTCATTTTAAAAAAATGGACCTAAAGAAAATTATTCCAATAGTGACTACAAGTCAACTAAAGGAATGATTTCATAAGGTACCATTTTAGTCATTTTCTGTAATTAAATCAGTACAATACTCCGACAACTTTATTTTGAATAAAATCTATGTGCTTACATGTATTGTGTTGCTCTTTTAAATTTTGAAGTATTCCATCCTAAGACCCTAAAGTGTTTTTTGTTCCTAATTGTTATTACATTGTGTTGTTGAATTAGAAATATTTTACAAATGTCAAATGAAAGGCTAAATTGTGTTGACAAGTATGGCTGCTTTTCAATTAACTTTGATTTCACCGATCCAATAAATTTTAAATAACATTTCATTTCTCTTAATGAATTGTATTCAATTTTAACAAGCTTCTTTTTACATTTTATCACAAAGAAGCTATTATCTTTAATTGAAATTTTAAATGGAAATTTATAGATTATGCTTTCACATGCAGATTTCATTTCGAAAATTGTGTCCATTGCAAACCTATGCCCATAAAAGCAAAGCAGGGAACAAACAATTTCTGCCGATAAGAAATTGTCACCCTTTCTATATCTAAATGAGCAATGATTAATGAAAATTGAATTGCTTAACAATAAAATAAACAAACTTACAATGCACCATAATATAATATATGGAGTTGGATTTTACCAGGCAATGTTCTGTGTCCTTGACTGCCCCTCAGGTTCAGGAAATCTTTCCTGAGTGAACTATAATCAAAAGAGGCCAACAGTTCTTGACAAACCAATAAACCCACTGGGAAACCAGTGGTCACTGTCAACAAGATAATTGACCAACTTGGGCACATATTCTCATCACAAGTTGTTGGATGATGAAAGTTATAATAATGATGTATACACTAAATTCATTATGACCAATGCTGGCAAAACCTAGGCTCAAATGTTTACTTAGTTTATGGTGTACATGTTGATTTGATTGATTCTTGACAGACCAAAGAAGAAACTATTTTTATTATTCAGATTAATGTACTGCAAGGTTTAAATTGTCACATTTGTAATTAAAGCATTTTGGTGAGTGAGTTCGCTATGGCCACGGGACAAATTTTCACAAATGATCTTCCACTTTTCTCCTCATTAAGCATGTAACCAAAATCTTGGGCGTGGTTCTTAGAGAATCTTGTAGTGAGCAAAGCAGAAATTCTCACTTGCTAGGATCTTCCAGCTTATACACTTCTGTATTATATTTAAAGCACAGCTGCACACACCAGCTCAGGTGCTGCAAGCCAGGAATTACGTCTCAACTGTGGTACTCAACTGTTGAAATATCTCAAATGAAAGGCAAGCCAGAGATCTGGAGGTGTTTCTGGATAGCACAGTGGAGAAGAGAGCATCACTTTATTCAGCTGACCATTAAAACCCACACTAACAGACCCAGCCACCTTGGACAGAAATTGCAGCGTTGGTCAGTGTAAAATCCCAAGTGAAGAGGGTCACCCACCAGTGCTGAAAATTGGACAATGATCTTTTGCACACTTCAAAGATAAGTTTCCCATTTTTGCAAAGTTACCTCACAAACTAAGATCACTAAACATTAACAGTTGCACTGCACATGCTTTTCATCAAGACTCATTGACTGTGACTCTCACTATTGCATACATAATGTTTAATCAAACGGTTTCACCCACCTCATCTTCCCAAACTACTAACCTTTCCTGGTCTTTGTTCTTTCTACTCACTGTGAACATTCCACCATCCCTCCTTTTCATGTATGACCACAAATTGCTCAGTAATTTACTTTTATTTCACTCAATTCATTTCTTTTTCTCATTGTAGAAAGAATTGCCACTCACCCTGCCAACAGACTGATGTTTCAATGACACCATGATTGACATACAATAACCCCAAAACTGCTTGTACTTGACTGTAGCCAGCCCCCTGGAGAGAAATAGGACAAACCCTTGATTGACTGTGGCAACATCCTCTAACTGCCTACACAGCTATTTAAACCAACTAATGACACTTTCCCACATCACATACATTATGTTTACCACATAAGCTGCTGACAAATCTTTCAGCCCTGACTTTGATATAGCACAGACCAATAAAGTGATATGTCCACCGTCTATCTGACTGATTGATAGATTGCTCAGTGCACTGCACCATCACAAGCTGGCGCACATCTTTATCTTAGTGTTAAAAATAAATTAAACAGTAGAGACTGGTAGCTTGGAGCCGAGCACTCAAGATCTTATGCGCTAAGAGAGGAATATCGTCCAGACAGACTGTCAGCCTCTAACTAAGTCCGAAGCACCACTGTACTCTTCCATGAATGAATAAAAGAAAATCAAAGACTGCCAAGGAAGCAAGCAAATATCATAACATGTGCATTCATGTCAGTGCAAAAGCATTGTGCATAGATGATTCAGATCTGTGGATCCCTGCAAGCAAAATTACCTGGAAGATATATCCTTTCCTGAGCTCCAAAATGTTTTGAAATATGGTTAAGTTGACCTGAGAGTAGACATGCTGAGAAGATGAGGCTGCTAATTTACTGAGGGCAAGTTGTGCAGATAAAGAGTCAAAGAGGGCATTGGACAGGGAGTTTAGTTGGATGTTGCGCAGAAGGAACAGCTGCATGATGGTCAGGACAGCCATATGGCAGCAGGTGTGGGGTACACACTGTTTGTCTGACTGTTTTGGTGCTATTTATTTTCTCACTGAGGGGAGGGGAATCAGAAGTGGGAGGTGAGATAATGACGGGTTGTGAATCAGTGCAATTCTTTACTTCAGATTGATGTAGAGAGTGAATTACAGAGTATATTCAAGGCTGGGATACAGGGGATCAAGGTTTCTGGGGAAAAGGAGAAGGTGAAGACGGCAGATGCTCAAGAATCAGATTTGAAATGTGTGGTGCTGTAAAAGCGCAGCAGGTCAGGCAGTATCTGAGGAGCAGGAGAGTTGGCATTTCAGGCATAAGCCCTTCACCAGGAATATGGGGGAAAGGCAGGAAATTGGAGTTGAGTATTAACATATCAGACATGACCTCATTGAATGATGGAGTGGACTCGATGGGCTGAATTACCAACATCTCATCCAATACCTTCTAGTCAGTGGGGCGAGATGGAAACACATGAAAAGAAGGAGCTTAAGAATAAAATTCTGAAATTACCAGTAAAAGGTTTGAGGGGAAATTGTGTGATTTTTGTTTCTTGATTTCTTTTTTTCATTCTTGTCATTGCTCTCATCAAGGAGGTGGACATTCTGTAGTGTAACATCTTTTGAACTGATCAATTGTGAAATTTAAAGCTTTTAAATGTCAGCGAGGTAAATTTTCATCTTATTGCCCTATAAGACTAAGATTCTGGATATGTCATCCATACTAGAAGTCACCCAATTTTAGTTTTCGTTAAAATAGGCACATTTACAATGTCAGTTTATCACTCAGGTGACAAGTTGAAAATCAACTCAATTATTTCCTCCAGATGAAATTCCAAAATAAATACTGCAAAAGATCTGATTCATTTTATTTTTTAGAAAGAAAAGATGATTAGGCTGATTCTACATGGAAAATGGTCAAAATTCTAATCCAGTACATGTGAAGCACATGCAAATTTCAAGCAAATTGACCTTGAACAACATTAGTTTTCACAAGGGTTTTCTTGTTTGAGGAAAGAAATGCTTTAATACCTCAATGACATTCATAGATCTCCACATCTATCAATGATGATTGATAAGGAAGTGGATGAACTCTACAAGTACATGTCTTAGTCTGATTGATGAATTCAACTGAAACGTCACTTACCTGCAACTAATTGGAGGTTGTGAAAAAGTGAAAGTAAAGCTGGTTCAAATACTATGGTTTGTGCAAAGAGTTTAACTGATACAGGTGGCTGTATTGTTGAAAGGAGTTTATGACTCTGTTATCATATCTGCATCCCAGGAAGGAGGGACGTTTACTCAGTTGAGCTACTTGTAAGATTGTAGTTACTAATACAAATGATAGTCAATGATTAAACTGCATTGGCAGCTATCAACTCAGCTGTTCTCATAAAAAACTGCAGATTTTGATAATTGACACAATTAATACTGATCACTTACTAATGTTAAATTGAACTCTGTGTGTAACTTTGGTGATTCATGTTAAATAACTATCGGTCACTTGCTTTTAAATCTTTTACATAACTGACTAAAATATTATATAAATAAAAACATCATGTACTTCACGTTTGTAAAGTTATGACATTACAAACAATAAACACTCTGTGGGTAATGATCAGTTTTTTAAAGTCCATTCTTGATGCTTCAACAAGAAGTAATAACTGCAAATAGTAGCACTGTGTTAAGCATCAGGTGGCAGCAATGGTGTGAAGATATTGCCACTGCACTTGAAATCCAGACACTCAAGTTTGAATCCCTCCATTGGAAATCTGAAAGTAACAATCAGCTGACAACTGTGCAACCATTTAGAGTCATAGAGTCATAGAGATGCACAGCATGGAAACAGACTCCTCGGTCCAACCCGTCCACACCGACCAGACATCCCAAACCAATCTAGTCCCACCTGCCAGCATCCGGCCTATATCCCTCCAAACCCTTCCTATTCATATACCCATCCAAATGCCTCTTGAATGTTACAATTGTACCAGCCTCCATCACATCCTCTGGCAACTCATTCCATACACATGCCACCCTCTGCATGATAAAGTTGCTCCTTAGGTCTCTTTTATATCTTTCCCCTCTCATCCTAAACATGTTGTAAAGTCTCACCTGGTTCACTTAATAACTTTGGGGTTTTTTGAGAGGCAGTGGTGGTGTCCCTACCTCTGAGCCAGGAAACCCAGGTTCAAGTCAAATAACATCACCAAACAGGTTGATTAGAAGATATCTAGCATTGTAGTAATGTGACTGGGTTCATAATCTAGACACCCAGGATAATGGTTCACATTCCATCATGGCAGCTGGTTCAATTTAAATTCAATTAACAAATTTGGAATATAAAGTTAGTCTCAGTAATGATGATTGTGACAACTGTCTGTGACTATCACATAAAATAACTGTTTCACAAATACCCTTGGGGGTGTGGGGGAACAGAAATGTGCTATCCTTATAGTCTTCCTGAGCAGTGTGATTCATTTTTAACTGGCATTCAGAATAGCTGACCAAGGCATGTAGTTCAAGGAGAATTAGGGATGGGTAATGAATGCTGGTTTTGCTAGCAAAAGCAAAAAGCTTCTACAGATATGTAAAAAGAGAATTATTAAAGTAAGTGTGGGTGCCTCAGCTGACACAATCTGGAGAACTGGTAATAGGGACAGAGAAATGGCAGATATTTTAAATTAATAATTTGTATTGGTCTTCGCTGTAGAGAATAACAGATAAGCCATATACTAACGGGAGGAAATAACTTATGTCAGTATTTATCACAACTAACAAAGTATTTCACAAAAAAACTCAAAAAAACTGCAGATGCTGGAAATCAGAAACAAAAACAGAAATTGCCGGAAAAAACTCAACAGTTCTGGCAGCATCTGTGGAGGGAAAGCAGAGTTAACATTTTGGTTTCAGTGAACTTTTTTCAGAAATGGTGTTTGACAAAATTATTTGACAAAATAATGGAATTAAAAGCAGACTAATCACCAGGACCTGATGACCTGCATCCAAGGGCTTTAATGGAAGTGGCTTCAGAGAGAGTGGAGGCATTGGTAAAAATATTCCAGAATTTTGGGAGGTTTCCAGAGGATTGGAAAACTGATACTGTGATGCCCATGAAGTTTCGTGATATCCAGTCAAACAGGGAAAAAGGAATCTCCTGCAGCTGAATCAGTACTGTTCCATGTTGGTCATCAATTGGAGGAAGCACTGAGGGTGGCAAGGTCACTTTGGGTGGAGAACTTCAATGTCCATCACCAAGAGTGCCTCAAGTAGCACTAGAACTGAATGAGTTGATTCATTCATGAGTTGGGTCTGCATCAAATGGTGAGGAAACCAACAAGATAAAAAAAAATTGATCTCATCCTTTCTAATTTGCTGGCTGCCGATGCATCTATCCTTGACAGTACTGGTTAGAGTGACTACCACACAGAAATTGTACAGACAAAGTCTTGTGTTCACATTGAGAATATCCTATAATGCATTGTGTAGTACCAACAATCTGTTACGTTGGATATACTTTGAACAGATCTAACAACTCAATACTTAAAAATCACACAACACCAGGTTATAGTCCAACAGGTTTAATTGGAAGCACACTAGCTTTCGGAGCGATGCTCCTTCATCAGGTGATTGTGGAGGGCTCGATCGTAACATAGAATTTATAGCAAAATTTGCAGTGTGATGTAACTGAAATTATTCATTGAAAAATTGATTGTCTGTTAAGCCTTTCATCAATCAATTTTTCAATGTATAATTTCAGTAACATCACACTGCAAATTTTTGCTATAAATTCTGTGTTATGATCGAGCCCTCCACAATCACCTGATGAAGGAGCGTCGCTCCTAAAGCTAGTGTGCTTCCAATTAAACCTGTTGGACTATGATCTGGTGTTGTGTGATTTTTAACTTTGTACACCCCAGTCCAACACTGGCATCTCCAAATCATAACTCAATACTTAGCATTCATAAGTTGTTGTGGACTATCAGTTACAGGAGAATTGTACTCCCACACAATTTACCATATCTGTCATTCTATAATTAAGAGCAAGCTAAGTGATCAACCCTAATTCAATAAAAGGTGCAGGATGGCATGCCAGAAGCAGCACAAGTCATATCTAAAATAAGGTATCAATTTGGTAAAAACCCTAAAATGGAACCACTTGCTTGCCAAACTGCATAAACATTAAGTGACAGAGCGAAATAATTCTATTATGGATGGATCAGATTTAAGCTCTGCAATCATGTCATTTTCAGTCATAAACGGTGATGGAAAATTAAACAATTCATTGTTATTGATGACTCCACAAATATCCCTATCCTTAATAATCGGGAGGAGAAAGTGAGGACTGCAAATGCTGGAGATCAGAGTTGAAAAGTATTGTGCTGAAAAAGCACAGCCACTCAGGCAGCATCCAAGGAGCAGAACTTATGCTTGAAACGTCAACTCTTCTGTTCCTCGGATGCTGCCTGACCTTTCAACTCAACAACTGGGGAGCTAAGCACCTCAGCGTAAAAGGTAGGACTGAAATACTTATAACACTTTTCAACTAGAAGTGTCCTGCGGAGGATCCATCTTGGTCTCTTCCAGAAGTCCCCCAGCATCACTGATGTTAATTTTAAACCAATTCAATTTACTCCATGTGCTATCAAATAATGGTTGAAGGTGTTGGATACTGCAAAGTCCATGACAACATTCTTGCAACAGTCCTGAAGACGTGTGCTCCAGAACATACAGCACCCCTGGCCAAGCTATTATAATACAGCATTGATATTGGGATCATAGTAGGTACAAAAGATACTTTACTCTTCACCATATCAAAAGGGTTGTCATTTGGCCTTTGTTACCTTGCCATAGGTCTTCCAATTCTCCCAGATAATGCTGAATTTGGAAAAAAAAATTCAGGATAATTTCAGGCTTTAAACTATTACATTCACCAGTAATTGGCGAAGGTTTCTTAATACTAAGACCAATGTCTTGATATAAGCTTTAAGCAGCTTACAGGTATTTATGGAACTGTTATTGAAAAGCAAACAGAAAGAAAAGCTATTGTTTTGGCATTAGTGCAGTAGACCAGCTCATGAACAAAGTCATATTGTCTCGATCTGAAGTTAATGCAGTTATAAGACAAACGAGAAGTCGGTCTAGTCACAATGTTGTCATGCTCACAGAAATCTTTTTATCCACTGAAGCGTGATGATGAGCCGAAAATGGGCTCACAATATTCAATGAGCTTACTGTAAAGGCTGAGCTTTGTAACCATTAAACTGAAATGTTTTGGATGAGAAGCAATCAATAGGCTATTACAGATGGTTTGCATTAAATTGTCACTTATCTCAAATTAAAAATTTGGAGAAGCTGACAAAAATAAAACAGTCAAGTGCACTTGATCAGATGGGATTGCCAGCTGGAAAGACAGCTATCAATGTACACTGGAGAAAATACAATTACAATACATGTACCTGATGATAAACTGTACTGGCATTGAGTGGGACCTTTACTGCCATATGAAAGAGAATTTTCAGGTCTGCCTATCATTCTTTACTTACAAAAGCCAAACAACAGACTGAGTCTTTCAAACTTCTTTGCAATTTCTCAGCAGAGCATGTGTGTATGAAATGGAGCTTTTCCTAATACCAGACTCGCATTACTTTCTTGAAACTTCAGACATTTTAAAGCTCTTCACAGCCAATGAAATACTTCCTGATTGTAGTCAAGTTGGTTATGGAGGGAAGCATAGCTGTCACATTGCAAACAGCAAGGTTTTAGAAACGGCAATGATTAGATGGCTGTTTTGATAATGTTTATTGAGCAATAAATGTCACTAAGTCTCTGTGGGGAATTTTTAAAAAAGCAAAGAACTGTGAATACTAGAGATCCAAAACAAACAAAAACAAAAATTTCTAGAGAAACTCAGCAGGTCTGGCAGCATGGCTGGAGAGAAAACAGAGTTAATGTTTTGAGTCCAGAGACCCTTCTTCAGATCTTCCAATGGGAAATCTCATGTTGTTCCATGAAATATACTATAGCATCTTATAGGCTCATTTGAGAGGTATATAGGGTGTCATTTAACTTCTTAACTGAAATATAGAACTGCTGACAATGGAGCATTTGCTAAAGGTGTTGGTATAATAATGTGCTGAAATCTCTGAAATAGGATTTAAACTCTCAACTTATGATTTAGAAACAAGAATACAAACACTAAAATAAAGATAATAATTGCCAATGGGTATATGATCATCAAGCTTGATTATAAATTCTTTTCCTGTTTTGCAACAAGATAGCCCTTCCTGATGTAGAGGTCCAGCCCAAAATGTCGATTTTCCTGCTCCTCAGATGCTGCTTGACCTGCTGTGCTTTTCCAGCAAATACTCCTAACTTTGATCTCCAACATCTGCAGACCTCGCTGTCTCCTGCATGTAAAAAATATTCTAACATTCTTCTTCCAAACATGTTGTACAACAATAGAAACCATATGTAAAAATACATTGATGTAGTACTTTCAAATAGCTGTACATACAAAGTTAAATATTAGCAGAGAAATTTATTCTGATCAAAACCAAACCTTATGTATATATTTTCATAGCCTGTTCTTAAATACATCCTATGAATGATAATGGGTATGTGCTATTGAGAAGATTTGGAGCTCAGGTTGAGGTTCGGGTTGTAAGTTTGTTCACTGAGCTAGAAGGTTTGTTTTCAGACATTTCGTCACCATACCAGGTAACATCATCAGTGAGCCTCTGGTGAAGCGCTGGTGTTATTTCCCATTTTCTAATCATGTGTCTTGGCTTCTTAAGGTGGGTAACATCATTTCTGGTTCTTTTTCCCAGAGGATGGTAGAAGGGGTCCAAATCGATGTGTTTATTGATGGAGTTCTAGTTAGAATGCCAGCCCTCTAGGAATTCCTGTGCACACACCAAATACTTAACGACAGAAGCAATCATCCCAACACCCATAAATGAAGCGGTATCAAGACATTATTGCAATGAGCCACAACACACTGCAGCACCCAGGAACCATGAACAGCCGAAGAAAAATACCTATACAGCGTATTCAGGAAGAACGGGTACCCAATAAACATAGTCTGCCTATTTCCCAATAACAAAGCCAAACAAACAGAGACAATGTGGCCAGAAACTCTAACCATATGACCTTACATCAAAGATATCTCTGAAATGACATCCAGACTACTCAGGTCCCTGGACATCATAGTAGCCCACAAACCTGCCAACACACTTAATCAGCGGCTAATGAACCTGAAGGACCCAATACAAGCAACCAGCAAAATGAATGTCATTTACAAAATACAATTGCAAGGACTGTAACAAACATTACATCTGACAAACAGGCAGACAAATAGCCACCAGGATACATGAATACCAACTAGGCACCAAACGACATAACCTACTATATCTACTATCCTTACATACTGATGAGGAAGGACACAACTTTGATCGGGACAACACATCCATCATAAGACAAACCAAACAGAGAGAAGCACAGGAATTCCTAGAAGACTGGTATTTTGCCTGGAACTTCATCAATAAACCCACTGATTTGGACCCCATCTACCATCCCGTGAGAAAAAAGAACTCTAAATGATATCACCCACTTTAAGAAACCAAGACACACAAATGGAAAGCAGGATACAACACCAGCGCTTTACGATAGGCTCACTGATGATTTTACCTAGAATGGTGACAAAATGTCTGCAAACAAATCTTCCACCTCAGCGAGCAAACTTACAACCTGATAATGGATATTTCATAAATTTGAACAACTGAAAAAACAGTTTTGTGAATAGCTTTAAAATGGACATTTTATGAGTAATTACTTTTAGTACATACCTTTGATCCATTTCACTTCTGGGTCATGTATAGTGAACTCTATTCTGAACAAGTCATCCAAGGATAGTCGAGCATCTGCTGTTTTTGAAGTATCATCTGAAATAAAACAAATATCCTGGTGATAAGTTACATTTCTATAATATATAACATATAGAACTGGCCAAGTAAACAGTATGTAATTTTTAATTTATTTCCCCGTAACTTCAGGTATTCATTTGGGATAATATTTTCTATCATCTACAATATTTATGCAAAATGAAAATGGAGTTTCACCTGATTGTCTAAACATATATTACATTTATATCTGTGTTTTTAAAAAAATATTCTGAAGGATATCAATTCTGATGGTGGCCTGGGTTTTTTTTTATCAAATCCTTTTCTTGCTTCCAACGAGTAACGTTTATTGTAAGAATGCTAGAAGAACTAAAGGCACCTGTGCAATTAGCTTAAAGATTTAGCTTTCAGTCATTCACAGGTTAGTGTAAATATTTTAAATAATAGGGTCCACATACAAAGCAATCCTCATGATTTCCTCATATTGTATAAGACTTTATTAACTATTATTATGCATCAGTTCAAATCTCCTTTAAACACAAACAATGAGTGAGCCTAGACCCTGACTTTTATCTTATTTAAAGGTAAGTATAAGGTGCTTTGTTCCAAGTGTAATTTGATTAGTTACACTACTTGACTTTACACAAAACACAATTTATTACCACCTTATGGTTAAAATACAGAAAAAAGAAAGAAGAATTTGTATAACTTCAACTCTGTTGAAAAACTCTGTTGCGAAAACTTAACAGAGTAATAGATTATCTAACTATTAAACAACAATTCTTCCAATATAGTAGCAACTTATAAACACATTCTTGGCAAAGGCAAATTCAGTAAAATTGATTGTCTCACATGCAATATTTTTTCAGTCCAGGAGAAAAGAATACCAAGAGAAATTTCTGTTGGAGAGAGGGGTATGGCAGCTTCCACAACCAAGTTCAAAATCCCAACATCTGCTGGAGGCTAAACTAAAACTCTAGTTCTGAGGGACCTAAAGCCACCCATTCATGAAGCATCTATTGTTCTAACTTAAAAAAAAGCAGGGCCTCACATGCAGTTTACTTTTTTGGCCTGGTAGATACAGCTCTGTACGTATGACTCAAAATCTCTTTTCAAAGAAGAAACACAGAAAATACACCTCTTAAAACAATCATTTTATCATACTATTCAGAATGCATTTCCTACACACCAGTGAGATAAAATAATTTGGATGGCACTTTATTTTATTTCTTATATCCTTATTTAGTCAAAAATGTGATCCCAAGCAGCCTGTGGCTTATTATTTCAAACCTCACTCTTCTTTTTGTCTTCAACACTCTTCTACCTGAGACCAATATATGTTTAAGAAACAGTTTCTGACATTTGATTTGTAGTAAGAACATATAACATAAATTCTATCAGGAGTTATCATTTTCCAATTTCTGTATAGAGATGGGATGCTGGAGATGTTTCAAGCAGAAGGGTTATCTGTGTGGAGAAAAAAGGTTTGTGGAGAGTCCTGGTGTGAATTGTTCAATCACATCAGTTTGGGAAAGGGAAAACTGCATGCAGAATACTGGCCAATATTTTTTCATGCTCACAATTGTTTCCAGTCTAATATCAAATTTACTGCAGTATTTTTTTCATTATATTTATCACAGTTTCCATGGCTTCAGTCATTTGGTCTCTCTTTTTGTTTTGTATTACCTTAAAGAGATGATTAGATTAGATTAGACTTACAGTGTGGAAACAGGCCCTTCGGCCCAACAAGTCCACACCGACCCGCCGAAGCGCAACCCACCCATACCCCTACATTTACCCCTTACCTAACACTACGGGCAATTTAGCTTGGCCAATTCACCTGACCCGCACATCTTTGGACTGTGGGAGGAAACCGGAGCACCCGGAGGAAACACCCACGCAGACACGGGGAGAACGTGCAAACTCCACGGCCCAAGTGTGTAGGCGAGGGAAGTGTAGTAAGGCGTTTGATAAAGTCCTGCATGCAAGATTGATCAAGAAGATAAAACCAGGGCAATTTGTCAAATTAGAGTCACACAGATGTACAGCACAAAAACAGACCCTTCCAGCCAACTTGCCCATGCCAACCAGATATCCAAAATTAATCTAGTCCCATTTGCCAGAAATTAGTCCATACCCCTCTAAATTCTTCCAATTCAAGTATCTATTGGAATGCCTTTTAAATGTTGTAATTGTACCACAAACTCTGGCAGTTTGTTTCATACACACATGAAAAGGTTGCCCTTTCGGCCCCTTTTAAATCTTTACCCTCTCACCTTAAATCTATGCCCATTAGTTTTGAACTTCCTCACCACAGGATAAAAAGCTTGACTATTCACCCTATCAATGCCCCTCATGATTATATAAACCTCTAAAAGGTCACCCCTTCAAAGGCTAAGGGGAAAAACAGCCACAGCCTATTCAGCCTCTCCCTGTAGCTCAAATCATCCAACCCTGACAACATTCTCGTAATTCTTGAAACATTCAAGTTTCACAACATCCTTCCTATAGCAAGGAGACCAGAATTGAACACAGCATTCCAGAAGTGGGCTAACCAATGTTCCATACAGACGCAACATGACCAGCTCAGATGCTCACTGCACTGAGCAATAAAGACCAGTATACCACATATCTTCTTCACTACCCTGTCGACCTGTGACTCCACTTTCAAGGAATTATGAACCTGTACTTCAAGATCTCTTCATTCTGTAACACTCCCCAGGACCTTACCATTAACAATGTAAGTCTAGCCCTGATTTATCGTTTCAAAGTGTAGCATCTGACATTTATCTTGATAGCCATTAATCATGGTCCTATTGTATTTTTCAGGTAACCTTCTTCACTGTCCATTATACCACCAACTTAGGTGTCTTCTGCAAATTTACTTACCATAGGCTGAAGGTTAGGGTTGAATCCAAAATTGGCTTAATGGTAGGAGGTAGAAGGTAATGGTCAATGTTCCTTTTGTGACTGGAAACCTGGGTCCAGTAACACACTGGAAGATTTGGGTCGCTATCTGTTTACAGTGAACGTTAAATGATCTATATAAATGTAGAAGGATGATCGGTAACTTTTCAGGTGAAAAGATTTGGTGCTGTGGTAAATGGATGAAAGCACAATATAGATGAGTTGGTCAAATGGACTGAATAGTGGCAAATAATTTAATCCTGAAAAGCAGGATGTGAAGCATTTAAGGGGACTAACAAGGCAAGAGAGTACACAATAAATGGTAGAATCTTTGTATGTACAGAGGAATCTGAATGTGCATGGCCACAGTTCCTTGAAGGAAGCAGGGCCAGTGAATCAGGTAGTTAAAAATGCATTACAAGTCAACAAAGATTTCATGGTCAACATTAGACTCAATTTCATACTTCTATTAGAATCAAATTCCACCAAGTGCCATGGCAGGATTCAAACTCAAATCCCCAGAACATTACCTGGATCTCTGGTTTAATAGTTCAATGATAATACCACTAGGCTATTGCATTCCCTGATATTTGTTCTCATTAGTTGATGTATTGAGTACAAGTGGATAAAGAGTAGAGCTGGGAAAACCACAGCAGGTCAAGCAGCAGAGGAGAAGGGGACTCCATGTTTCAGGTGGGAACGTTTCATCAGTCTCAGAGGAGATGGTTTCATTGGGGATGGAGCAGGCAGAGATGATTGACTGACTGGGGCAGTCAGGTTTATGAATTTTAGGGCGAAGATAGAAATGGGCGGTTTGGGAATGGAGAACTATGAAGTTGGAGGCTGTGGATGGGAGATCTCCCAATGTGATGAGATTGTGGACTATCTTGGAGATGATGGTTTCATGTTGACAGGTCAGGTTGTGATTGAGGTGGCGGTAGAAAGAGGTATCAGTGAGTTAGTTTGTGGGTTCAGAGGTCGGTGCGCCAAACTATCACCATGCTCCCTTGTCAGGTGGTTTGATGGTAATATTGGGGTTGAAGTGGAGGGAACAGAGGGCTACATGTTCAGAAGAGGAGAGTTTGGAGTGGGTGAGAGGAAGTGGAGAGATTCAGGCAGTTGGTGTCATGATGGCAGTTGGACATGAAGAGGTCAAGGAAGGGTAGGATGTCAGTACAAAACTGCTGGTTATAATGGAGCTGATTAGCTAAGGCACAGCTTGAGTACTGTATGTATTTTGGTTAACCACACTGCAGGAAGAATGTGACAGCTTTAGAGAAGGTGCAGAGGAGCTTCACCGGCATGCTGCCTGGGTTGGAGTGTCTTAGCTATGAAGAGAGGCTAGATAGGGTGGAGTAATTTTCCTTTGAGATGAGGGGTGACCAGATTGAGATGTCGAAATTATGAGGGACAGAGATAGGTAGATAGTGAGAAACATTTTACTTAATGCAGCGTCAGGGGCAATGATTTCAGGTGAGGGAGCAGAACGTTTAGAAGGGGATTTAAGGAAAAGTATTTCCATCCAGAGAGTTATGAATATCTGGAACTGTTTGTCTGAAGGGGTGAAAGTGAGGACTGCAGATTCTGGAAATCAGAGTCTAGATTAGAATGGTGCTGGAAAAGCACAGCAGGTCAGGCAGGAGCAGGAAAATTGACGTTTGGGCAAAAGCCCTTCATCAGGAATGAAGGCCCGAAACATCGATTTTCCTGCTCCTCGGGTGCTGACTGACCTGCTGTCTGAAGGGGTGGTTAATGTGGGAACACATCTTTTTTAAAAGAAATATTTAGATAAACACAATGAAATACATCTGATATACATGGATATAAGCTATGTGCTGGAAAGTGGAATTAATGTAGATAGGTGCTTGATAACTAGTGCAAATATGATGGACTGAACAGCCTTTCATGCTGCAGAATTCTAAGATACTTGATAGCATTTATACAAACTGACTATTTTTTTTCTCTCTAGTCAATACGTATCAGGAATGAACCGGCATGACTTTAAAATGGAGCAAGACCATGCATGAACAAAGTCAGGAAGCCTTTATAATTCACAAGAGTTGTTTGAAAATTGGAACACTGTCCAAGAAATACAAGGTATGTCAGGATAATCCCAGCTTTCAAGCCTGAGATAGACATTTTTTGCTGGTTACGGACCATTCAGTAAGGGGAAATGTTTTTCACTATCTAACCTATGTCATTCATTATTTACATACCTCATTCTGGTACCCCCTCAGCCTTCTCTGCTTGAACGAAAAATACTCCAAGCTATCCAGTGGTGAGCATATCAATAGATTTGGAGGGAACTGAACTTGAGATCTAAACTGATCTATTTAAAAAGTGCATCAGAATCTAGCTTCTGAATGATGCACTTCTTAACGTTGACATATAAGGTTACAAAAACCTAACTAATGAAGGATATATGTTTTCCACTGGAACATTTCATAGTCGACAAATAAATCAACCCACAGCTATATCACTTGAAATTAGGTAATCAAGTTGTTTTTGCAAATTGCATCTAGATTACGGGGTAGTCACGCTGGGCCAGGGGGTATTTAAGAATACCAATAAATCATCAAGGCAAACAATTACATTACCACATAACAATCTGCCACAAAAAGTACCATGAACATTGATTAGAATTATGGCCTCTCTTGTTAACAACAGAACTTTATACAGAGGAGATTTTTGAAATTATCTTTCCAAAGCACTGTGTACATGAAATATTATTGTGCATGCACAATCTTAAAATAAGATTCAATACTATATTTTTGTGCAATCAGTGCACCATATAAATCTAATACAAGATGTATTTTAATACACCCCAAAGTATTAATTAAATATGTTTTCAACTGACATGTAGCTGGATGACTTAACATACTGTCAGTAATTAGTTAAGAAACAGTGAGTTGGAAAATTGAGTTTTTCACTTCGGTAATACTTGCTGCCTGAAGAGTTTTAATAGCCACTGCCTGAAAGTAAGATGGTAATTCCTATAAATTTTAAGTTTATATCTTAGGTGATGTTAATGCATCTGTTTCTAACTTTTATTTTCATCCCCTCCTTTTTTCCTCTGTCTAATAGTATTACATTCGTTTGCCAGATTTCTCTTCCCCTGACTAACCCATCTAGCAAGGGTTCCATGCTAAACATTTCTTTCATCTTCTTGCAGTGGATGGATGGTTTCTTCACAATATTTTCCACTCATTTATTAACTGGAAAATCCAGGACTCAAGAGTCAGCAGGCACCTTTGTATGCATCTCACTGTGCAAGCAGAGACCTTAAGGCTGTGTATTAATCTTTTGACTGAAAAGTGAAGAGTTCTTTCAGTAGAAAGATTCACATTGTTAAATATATAACAATAAAATATCCATCAACAAACAGATAAAACAGCAAGAGGGTTACTCATAGGTGTTCTCGTTCTGCTGGAGACATTTATACTTTGACAGACAAAATTGCTCAAATATAATTTTGTTCATGTCTTCTCTCTGCAAGTTGGTGTAAAGCTTCATGTAGGAAGTGTCTAGACTCTGTACATGTATAAAATTTGGAATGGCAACCTGGCATCAAATATTCTACAAATGGATTTGTTTGCCATTTAATAATACTATATTTAACTATCTTCCGAAACACTAATTTAGAGAAAGTTAAACTTAGTCTTAACAAATTGTTTCAATTTATTCAATTTTTATGCAATGCTTCCTTTTAATGTCATGGTGATGAAACAGATGTTATGATCGATGATATAAATGTATGTATGTATACGATACAGAGTCGAAGTCATTATTATATTCATGAAAAATTCTGTTGTGTTTCAGTGTAATTTGTGTTTCTTAAGGCTTCCATTGCAGTTAAGATAAGCTGATAGGTGCATTAGAAATGATTGAGTTCCTTTATCAGAAATACAAACCAATTAAGCAACCGAGTAAAACTTATAGATATGCTTACGATATGGCTGGCTGAACCAAAAGGGAGGTCATTGCACACATTGCAACCAACAACATAGGAAGAGAAAGGGATAAGATTCAGAAGGGAGAATATAGAAAGCTAGGCAGGACTTTAAAAAGAACATCCTTGAGGTGAGTAGTATCCAGATTACTCCCGGTGCTATGAGCTAGTGAGGGCAGGATTAGAAGGTGAGAGCAGTGAATGCGTGGCTGAGAAGCTGGTGCATGGAAGAAAGGTGCACATTTTTGGATTATTGGAATCTCTTTTTGGGTAGAAGTGACCTGTACAAGAAGGTCAAATTGCACTTGAATTATAAGGGGACTATTATACTGACAGGGAGATTTGCTAGAGCTGCTTGCGAGGATTTAAACTAGTAAGGTGGAGGGGTGAGACCCAGGGAAATAGCGAGGAAAACCATCATTCTGAGATTGGTGGATTTGGGAAAGGGAGCGAGTCAAACAATCGGGGCAGGAAGGAACAAAGCAGAGAAGAAGATAGGACTGATAAAAAAAAAACTGACCTGATCAGGTGTACCCTAGAACTCTGTGGGAAGCAAGAGAATTGATTGCAGGGCCTCTTGCTGAGATATTTGTATCATCGATAGTCACAGGTGAGGTGCTGGAAGACTGGAGGGTGGATAACGTGGTGCCACTGTTTAAGAAGGGTGGTAAGGACAAGCCAGGGAACTATAGACCGGTGAGCCTAACCTCGGTGGTGGGCAGGTTGTTGGAGGGAATCCTGAGGGACAGGATGCACATGTATTTGGAAAGGCAAGGACTGATTAGGGATAGTCAACATGGTTTTGTGTGTGGGAAATCATGTCTCACTTGATTGAGTTTTTGGGGAAGTAACAAAGAGGATTGATGAGGGCAGAGGGGTAGATGTGATCTATATTGACTTCAGTAAGGCGTTCAGCAAGGTTCCCCTTTGGAGCCCGATTAGCAAGGTTAGATCTCACAGAATACAGGGAGAACTAGCCATGTGGATACAGAACTGGCTCAAAGGTAGAAGACAGAGGGTGGTGGTGGAGGGTTGTTTTTCAGATTGGAGGCCTGTAATCAGTGGAGTGCCACAAGAATCGGTGCTGGGTCCTCTACTTCTTGTCATTGACATAAATGATTTGGATGCGAGCATAAGAGGTACAGTTAGCAAGTTTGCAGATGACACCAAAATTGGAGGTGTAGCGGATAGCAAAGAGGGTTATCTCAGATGACAACAGGATCTTGATCAGATGAGACAATGGGCTGAGAAGTGGCAGATGGAGTTTAATTCAGATAAATGCTAGGTGCTGCATTTTGGGAAAGCAAATCTTAGCAGGACTTATACACTTAATGGTAAGGTCCTAGGGAGTGTTGCTGAACAAAGAGACCTTGGAGTGCAGATTCATAGGTCCTTGAAAGTGGAGTCACAGGTATATAGAATAGTGAAGAAGGCGTTTGGTATGCTTTCCTTTATTGGTCAAAGTATTGAGTACAACAGTTGGGAGGTCATGTTGTGGTTGTACAGGACATTGTTTAGGCCACTGTTGGAATATTGCATGCAGTTCTGATCTCCTTCCTATCGGAAAGATGTTGTGAAACTTGAAAGGGTTCAGAAAAGATTTAGAAGGATGTTGCCAGGGTTGGAGGATTTGAGCTATAGGGAGAGGCTGAATAGGCTGGGGCTGTTTTCCCTGGAGCGTCAGAGGCTGAGGGGTGACCTTATAGAGGTTCACAAAATTATGAGGGATATGGATAGGGTAAATAGGCAAAGTCTTTTCCCTGGGGTCAGGGAGTCCAGAGCTAGAGGGCATAGGTTTAGGGTGAGAGTGGAAAGATATATAAGAGACCTAAAGGGCAACTTTATCACACAGAGGGTGGAACGTGTTTGAAATGAACGGCCAGAGGAAGTGGTGGAGGCTGGTACAATTGCAACATTTAAGAGGCATTTGGATGGGTACATGAATAGGAAGGGTTTGGAGGGATATGAGTCCGGTGCTGGCAGGTGGGACTAGATTGGGTTGGGATATCTGGTCAGCATGGACGGGTTGGACCGAAGTGTCTGTTTCCATGCTGTATATCTCTATGACTCTGTGACTCTATAACTGCATTTACTTCAATGCAAAAGGCCAAACAGGGAAGGCAGGGCATGGTTGGGAACATGGGACTGGGATGTCATAGCAATTACAGAAACATGATTCAGGAATGGATAGGACTGGCAGATTAATGTTCCAGGATACAAACGCTACAGGAAGGATAGAAAGGGGGGGCAAGACAGGCGGCGGAGTGTGTTTTTTGATAAGAGATAGTGCCACTGCTATACTCAGGAAGGATATTCCCGAAAATATATCCAGGCAAGTTATGTGAGTAGAAGTGAGAAATAAAAACGGGATGATCACCTTATTGGGATTGTATTACAGACCCCCTAATAGTCAGAGGGAAATTGAGAAACAAATTTGTAAGGAGATCTCAGTTATCTGAAACAATAATAGGATGGTTATGGTTGGGATTTTTAACTTTCCAAACATAGACTGGGACTGCCATAGTGTTAAGGGTTTGGATGGAGAGGAACTTGTTAAGTATGTACAAGAAAACTTTGTGATTCAGTATGTGGATGTAGCTACTAGAGAAGGTGCAAAACTTGACCTACTTTTGGGAAATAAGTCAGGGCAGGTGACTGAAGTGTCAATGGGGAAGCACTTTGGGGCAGCGACCATAATTCTATTAGTTTTAAAGTAATTCTGGAAAAGGATAGACCAGATCTAAAAGTTGAAATCATAAATTGGAGGAAGGTTAACTTTGACCGTATTAGGCAAGAATTTTCAATAGCTAATCAGAGCAGTTGTTCTCTAGTTAAGGGACAGCTGGAAAATGGGAAGCCTTCAAAAAAGTGACAACAGGAGTCCACTGAGAGTTTTTTTCCTGTTAGGGTGAAAGGAAAGGCTGATAGGTCGAGGGAATGCTGGATGACTCGAGAAATTGAGGTTTTGTTTAAGGAAAATAAGGAACTATATGTCAGGAATAGACCGGAGAAAGTGAGGACTGCAGATGCTGGAGATCAGAGCTGAAAATGTGTTGCTGGAAAAGCGCATCAGGTCAGGCAGCATCCAAGGAGCAGGGGAATCGATGTTTCGGGCATGAGCCCTTCTTCAGGAAAGGGCTCATGATTCCTGAAGAAAGGCTCATGCCTGAAACCTCAGTTCCCCTGCTCCTTGGATGCTGCCTGACCTGCTGCGCTTTTCCAGCAACACATTTTCAGTCAGGTATAGACAGGAGAGATTGAGAGAATCCTTAGAAGAGTATAAAGGCAATAGCAGTATTACTTCAGAGGGAAATCAGGAGTGCTAAAAGGGGACATGATATAACTTTGGCAAATAGAGTTCAGGAGAATCCAAAGGGTTTTTATATGTTAAGGACAAAAGGATAACTAGGGAGAGAATAGGGTATCTCAAAGATCTGCAAGGCAGCCCATGTGTGGAGCCACAGGTAATGGGGGAAATACTGAACGAGTATTTTGCATCAGTGTTTACTGTGGAGGAGGACATGGAAGATATAGAATGTGGGGAAACAGATGGTGATATGTTGAAAAATGTCCATATTATTACAGGGGGGGGGGGGGGGGGGGAGGGGTGTCTTGAAACACATAAAAATGGATTAATCCCCAGCACCTGATCAGATGTGCCCGAGAACTCTGTGGGAAGCGATTGTTCAGCTTCTTTCTGAGATACTTACATCATTGAAAGTCACAGGTGAGGTGCCAGAAGACTGGAGGTTGGCTAACACGGTGCCACTATTTAAGAAAGGTAGCAAGGGAACTATCGGCCAGTGAGCCTGACGTCAGTGGTGGGCAAGTTGTTGGAGGGACAGGATGCACATGTATTTGGAAAGGCAAGGACCGATTAGGGATAGTCAGCATGGCTTTGTGTGTGGTAAATCATGCCTCACAAACTTGATTGAGTTTTCTGAAGAAGTAATAAAGAGGATTGATGAGGGCAGAGCGGTGGACATGATTTCTTTGGACTTCAGTAAGGTGTTCAACAAGGTTCCCCATGGGAGACTGGTCAGCAAGGTTGGATCTCATGGAATACTGGGAGAACTAGCCATTTGGATACAGAACTGGCTTGAAGATAGAAGACAGAGAGTGGTGGTGGAGGGTTGCTTTTGAGACTGGAGACCTGCGCCTAGTGGTGTGCCATAGGACTGATGCTGGGTCCACAACATTTCGTCATTGAGATAAATGAATTGGATGTGAACAATAAAGGTATAGTTAGTAGGTTTACAGATGACACCAAAACTGGAGGTGTAGTGAAGAAGGTTACCTCAGAGTACAACAGGAACCTAATCAGATAGGCCAATAGTTTGAGGAGCGGCAGATAAATTTTAATTTAGATAAATGCAACATGCTGCATTTTGGAAAAGCAAATCTTAGCAGGACTTACACACTTAATTGTAAGGTCCAAGGGAGTGTTGCTGGATAAAGAGACCTTGTAGTGCAGGTTCATATTTCCTTGAAAATGAAGTTGCAGCTAGATGGGGTAGTGAAGAAGGTGTTTGGTACTCTTTCCTTTATTGGTCAGAGCACTGAGTATAGGAGTTAGGACGTCATATTGCGGCTGGAGGATTTGAGCTGTAGGAAGAGGCTGAATAGACTGGGGCTGTATTCCCTGGAGCATTGGAGGCTAAGGGGTGACCTTGTAGACAATTATAAAATTATGACAGGCATGGATAGGGTGAATAGACAAAGTCTTTTCCCTGGGGTCCAGAACTAGAGGACATAGATTTACAGTGAGAGGAAAAGATATAAAAGGGACCTAAAGGGCAAATTATTCACACAGTGTGGTGCATGTGTGGAATGAGCTGCCAGAGGAATTGGTGGAGGCTGGTGCAATTGCAACATTTAAAAGGTACCTAGATAGGTATATGAATGGGAAGGGTTTAGAGTGATATGGACTAAGTGCTGGCAAATCAGACTAGATTAGGTTAGGATATCTCATCGGCATGGAAGAGTTGGACCAAAGGGTCTGTTTCCGTGCTGTCCATGTCTATGACTTTACAACAGTTTTTTTTTCATCATGGAAGCTTCTCGCAGCAACAAATCAACTGGAAAAACCACTTTTAAATGCACTTTCAAAAATGAGAGAACAAATTGCAACAATGAAAATTGGCAAAATCCTTAACTCACATGAATGAATGATACAAATGATCCTACATAGATGATCCAAAAGTGAATTTTCATGCAGTTGCTTCGTTTTAGATTATAACGCATAGATGGCCATATAGGAAACTACCTTCCACCAACATATTTGAGAATGATTGTGTTGATACGTTTAAATCCATGTATTTCCTCTATTAGCCAATTAGCAATGAGGAAACTGTCCTGATTAACAGCAAAATGGAAATGTATCCAAACAAAAACTATCATTCCAATCACTTCTTAGGCTGATGCCTAGAATTAGGCTGAGTAATGTGTTTTTCTTGAGGTGACATATCATGAAGATCTACTCAGGTGCGAGCATTTTATTGCGCCAGGAGTTTTATTTAATTGTAATCAGGGTCAAGAGATACCAAATGATATAGAAATGTCAAATGTCAAACCTCAAAAAAGAAATGTCATGCTGTGCTAAATTAATGTTCATACCTAGAATGTTGTCTGGAAATACAGCAACATCATATTAGATATGGTCAGAAGTTGATAGAGTAGAGTGGATTAGGTTTATGGTCTAGGGCAGCACATACATTGATGACCTCCAAATGTCAGAGCATGGGGATTGATAGTTTCTTTCAGGTTTCAGTTTAGCTTTGTCCCATATCATGTTCTGTCAGTGTACTAAATACAGGAGTTGGTGTAGCTATTCTCTTGAAGTAACTCCTCTGGGAATCCAAAGGATTACAATGTGACATAAATATCAACTTTTGCGATTAAGGTCACAGTTTTGAGATTTTTACTTTAATAATATTGCAGTGGCAATGACATGTTAGAGTTATTGAGCTAACTCTTACTTTTAATGATTACAACAAAATACTTTATTTCTAATATTGCTAACAGTCATCTAACATTCCAGCCTTAACTGCATATTGTTTGCTGTTCTTGTAAGAACTTTCAAAATAGCCATTTACTGTAAGCTAATATTGATATTAAATGTTGGCAAGGTATAACCAACAGTGTTAGGAGTGTAGTTCTGTAAAGGTAGAATTGTTCGGTAATTTTATACAGCTGCTCTTGAAATCCTCAACTTTGTCAATAAAATGGAGTGCTGGGCTTCTGTGGGGGAGGTCATTAAGTCCCTGAGCATCATTGTCACATCCCTGAATGAGCAGCACTCAAAATCACTACTCAACTTTGACAAACATATATCAGAATTTTTGGGGAAGCTTCTTCTCTGACTTGTCAGACTTGATTTTGCACCTCCAGGTCAGGTAACTCCTTAGGAAGCACAGAATGTAACTTACTGTACCTTACAATATGGTGTCTAACACACAAGTTATCATCATGACACCTATCAGGGCAATACAGGACAAAAGAATAAAAAGGGTTCAATTTAAGTCAGAGATGAGGAGGAATTTCTTCTCTCGGAAGGTTAAGAGTCTTTGGAACTTCTTGCCACAGAGAGCTATGGGGATAGAGTCCTTGTGTACATTTAAGGCTGAGATAGATAGATTCTTGGTCAGTCAAAGAACAATTATAGGGAAAGGGCAGAAAAGTGGAGATAAGGAGTATCAGATCAGCCACAAGCCTATTGAATGGTACAGCAGGCTGCAGGGGTTAAACAGCCTACTTCTATTATTTTTTCTTATGGTCTTCTACCTTTCTTTGTTCCTCACTGTATGGTCAGATATTGAGGTAAAAATAATGACTGCAGGTGCTTGAAACCAGATTCTGGATTAGTGGTGCTGGAAGAGCACAGCAGTTCAGGCGGCATCCAAGGAGCAGTGAAATCAACGTTTTGGGCAAAAGCCCTTCATCAGGAATAAAGGCAGAGAGCCTGAAGCGTGGAGAGATAAGCTAGAGGAGGGTGGGGTGGGGAGAAAGTAGCATAGAGTACAATAGGTGATTGGGGGAGGGGATGCACGTGATAGGTCAGAAGGAGAGGATGGATTGGATAGATGGAATAGGAGATAGGCAGATAAGACAAGTCCGGACAAGTCATGGGGACCGTGCTGAGTTGGAAGTTTGGAACTACGGTGAGGTAGGGGAAGGGGAAATGAGGAAACTGTTGAAGTCCACATTGATGCCCTGGGGTTGAAGTGTTCCGAGGCGGAAGATGAGGCGTTCTTCCTCCAGGCGTCTGATGGTGAGGGAGCGGTGGTGAAGGAGGCCCAGGAGCTCCATGTCCTCGGCAGAGTGGGAGGGGGAGTTGAAATGTTGGGCCATGGGGCGGTGTGGTTGATTGGTGCGGGTGTCCTGGAGATGTTCCCTAAAGCGCTCTGCTAGGAGGCGCCCAGTCTCCCCAATGTAGAGGAGACCGCATCGGGAGCAATGGGTACAAAAAATGATATTAGTGGATGTGCAGGTAAGACTTTGATGGATGTAGAAGTCTCCTTTAGGGCCTGGGATAGGGGTGAGGGAGGAGGTGTGGGCACAGGTTTTACAGTTCCGGCGGTGGCAGGGGAAGGTGCCAGGATGGGAAGGTGTGTTGTCGGGGGGCGTGGCCATGACCAGGTATTCACGGAGGGAATGGTCTTTGTGGAAGGTGGAAAGAGGTGGGGAGGGAAATATATCCCTAGTGGTGGGTCATTTTGGAGGTTGCAGAAATATCGGTGGATGATTTGGTTTTGCGAAGATTGGTAGGGTGGAAGGTGAGCACCAGGGGCGCTCTGTCCTTGTTATGATTGGAGAGGTGGGGTCTGAGGGCGAGGTGTAGGATGTGGACGAGATGCATTGGACGGCATCTTTAACCACATGGGAAGGGAAATTGCGGTCTCTAAAGAAGGAGGCCATCTGGTGTGTTCTGTGGTGGAACTGGTCCTCCTGGGAGCAGATACGGCAGAGGCAGAGGAATTGGGAATACGGGATGGCATTTTTGCAGGAGGTAGGGTGGGAAGAGGTGTAATCCAGGTCACTGTGGGAGTCGCAGGGTTTGTAAAAAATGTCAGTGTCAAGTCGGTCGTCATTAATGGAGATGGAGAGGCCCAGGAAGAGGAGGGAGGTGTCAGAGATGGTCCCTTTAAGATCAGGGTGGAATATGTTAGTGAAGTTGATGAATTGCTCAACCTCCTCGCGGGTGCATGAGGTGGAGCCAATGCAGTCATCAATGTAGCAGAGGAAGAGGTGGGGAGTGGTGCCGTTGTAATTACGGAAGATCAACTGTTCTACATAGCCAACAAAGAGACAGGCATAGCTGGGCATATGTGTGCCTATGGCTATTCCTTTGGTCTGGAGGAAATGGGAGGATTTGAAGGAGAAATTGTTAAGGGTGCGGATAAGTTCGGCCAAACGAATGAGAGTGTCGGTGGAAGGGTAATGTTGGGAATGTCTGGAGAGGAAAAAACAGAGGGCTTGAATGCCCTGGTCATGGTAGATGGAGGTGTAGAGGGATTGGATATCCATGGTGAAGATGAGGCATTGGGGCTGGGGAAATGGAAGTCTTGGAGGAGCTGCAGCGCGTGGGTGGTGTCTCGAACGTATGTGGGGAGTTCCTGGACTAGGGGGGATAGGACAGTGTCGAGGTAGGTAGAGATGAGCTCAGTGGAGCAGGAGCATGCTGAGACGATGGGTCTGCCAGGGTGGTCAGGCTTGTGGATCTTGGAAAGGAGGTAGAACCGGGCAGTGCGGGGTTCCCAGACTATGAAGTTGGAAGATCTCCTGAGGTGATGAGGTTCTGTATGGTTTGGGAGATGGGGGTGGGGTCATGGTCGAGGGGCAGTAGGAAGAGGTGTCCTCGAGTTGGCGTTTGGCTTCAGCAGTGTAAAGGTCAGTCGGCCAGACTACCACTGTGCCCCCTTTATCTGCTGGCTTGATGGTGAGGTTGGGATTGGAGCAGAGGGATTGGAAGGCTGCGTGTTGTAAGGGTGAGAGGTTGGAGTGGGGGAGGGGCGTAGACAGGGTGAGGCAGTTAATGTCCTGGCGGCTGTTGGAAATGAAGAAGTCGAGGGCAGGTAATGGGCCAGCGCGGGGTGTCCAGGTGGATGCAGGGTGTTGGAGGTGGGTGAAGGGGTCCTCGGAAGGTGGGCGGAAATCCTGATTGTGAAAGTAAGCTCGGAGGTGGAGGCGACGGAAGAATTGTTCGACGTCACGGCATGTATTAAATTCATTGATGTGTGGACAGAGGGGGATGAAGATGAGTCCTTTGTTGAGGACTGATCGTTCGTCCTCAGTGAGGGGAAGGTCTGGAGGGATGGTGAAAACTCGGCAGGGCTGGAAGCTGGGATCTTGTGTGGGTGTGGAGTGGGAGTGGGGGCGGAACCTGTAACTGGAGTGGGTGTGATGGTGGGGGGAATGGGGGTGGGGTCATGAGCAAGGGTAGTGTTCCCCTCGGGGTTCTGGGGGTGGGGATAGTGACAGTGGGATCTGTGGGGGGGTATGTCAGCAGAATGCAGGTGAGTGGCATTGGTGGGGGTGGAAGTGGTGGCAGACATGGCAGTAGGGATGACGGAAGTCACTGAGTGTGTGGCATCAGCGATGATGAGAGGGGCAGAAGTGATGTCACATGTGATGCATGAGGAATTGTGAGTGTCAGAGGTAGTAGTGGGAGTGGCCATGATGGGGGCGGAAGTGACATAATCAATCAGCGTGGGGGTGGCAGCTGCATCAGCCGCAAGTAGTTGCAGAGGCTGGGGAAATCTGGAATGTTTGAGGAGCGCTAGTTATGGAGATGGGTAGATAAAAGTTGTTGCACTTACAGTTTTTGATGTTTGAGATGGAATTGAAATACTGTTTGTTGAGAGTATGAATTCTCCTGAGGATGTAGTGCAGAGTGGGTCCTTTGCAATTCTGAGAGAGTGTGGCCCTCAGCTGAGGCAGGGATGACTGTAGAGAGGTTAGGTGCCGTCGCATTGCTGCAAGCGTGGAGCGGAGGATCCTGAAAGAGAACTCTGCTGGTTTAAAGGTGGTCCGGAGTCCGTGTGGGATGAGTTGGTTATGGAGGCAGGCACTGAGGAAGCAAATGTGGTTGTGGTAGCGAGTTTGTTTCCACGACAAGGTTGAAGAGCTTCAGGGCAGAGGAAATGACCTGGGAGTTGTAGCTGGAGAGGGACTCCCTGAGATTCTTGTAGAGAGAGGAGGAAAACTTCTTCAAGGCAGGCATCCTTGTAAGAGGATTCGCAGTTGGGTTAAAATCAACGAGGTAAAAACAATGACTGCAGATGCTGAAAACCAGATTCTGGATTAGTGGTGCTGGAAGAGCACAGCAGTTCAGGCAGCATCCAAAGTGTAGCGAAATTGATGTTTTGGGGCAAAAGCCCTTCATCAGGAATAAAGGCAGAGAGCCTGAAGTGTGGAGAGATAAGCTAGAGGAGGGTGGGGGTGGGGAGAAAGTAGCGTAGAGTACAATAGGTGAGTGGGGGAGGGGCTGAAGGTGATAGGTCAAGGAGGAGAGGGTGGAGTGGATAGATGGAAAAGGACATAGGCAGGTAGGACAAGTCCGGACAAATCATGGGGACAGTGCTGAGCTGGAAGTTTGGAACTAGGGTGAGGTGGGGGAAGGGGAAATGAGGAAACTGTTGAAGTCCACATTGATGCCCTGGGGTCAGATATTGGCCAACAGATCAGAAGTGGCATTGTTGCCGTGATCAGTGCTCCAAGTGTGTTTAGAGACCAGAAGTGACCATGTAGAGAATTATGGATATCATATAGAAAACATAACCATTTATTCTGCTCGAGTTGGAGAGCTAGAAGACAACTGCAGGTTTTTTGTGGTTGAATTAAAGCCAGAATGCCTGAGCAAGAGAGACCAGTTTACTACTGGTTAAAAATAAAAAAAAATTGAAAGCCAAGTCTGAGCACTGTGTGGACACTTCAGCTTGGTTATCATCCAAACAACGGGATGTGTACAACTTTGATCTTGTAACTTAAATTTAGACAGGACAGTTACTCTGTGAATTGGGATGATTCTGTTTCTCTGGGGTATTCATTAAATGAGGACACATCAATTGAAATAGGTCAGCTTGTAAGTTTTTGTTTCTTATTAATAGGACTTGTATGGAGGTTCATCAACAATCATTTTGACATTCATATTCATGTAATTTTCAAATTTCAATTTGATAATTTTATGATGTTATATCTTCACCAGTGTCATTATTTATTTTACTTTTATGAATCTAGCCATGAATTCATGCCAAACTACATCACTTGCATCCCAATGGAAATTCATTATTTCTGGATGCGGAAAGACTTAAGGAGGCATTTGGGCTGGCAAATCTGGGTGCAATGCGAGGAAAAAAAAATAGGAAAGCAACTATTGATGGAAGAGTCCATCCATTCCTTTCCAGGTCTGCACAGAATAATGTGTCAGCCTGACCTTACATCAATCACCTGCACCATTCCTGACATCCTCCATCTCACATTCAAATTAAGGCAGAGCAGGAAGCAGCTCACACCTAACAATAATTGGCAACTTCAGTCAGGAGGCTGATAGAATATTCCTCAATTGCATGGCTGAGTGCAGTTCCAACAATGTTTAAGAATCTTGATCCACTGCAAAGCAGCCCACTTGATTAGCACCATACTCAAATATTCATACTGTCTATCACCAATACTCAGCAACAACAAGGTGTACCAACTACAAGAGGCACTGCAGAAATTAACCAAAATTTTTATTCAGTACCTCCCAAAAATCATGCCCACTACTATCTAGACAAGAACAGCAGATATATGGGAACACAACCACTAACAATTTCCCTGAAAGCCACTTATCATTCTAACTTAGAAACATATCACTATCTTTTCTGTGTCTCTGTGTCAAAATACTGAAACTCCCTCCTGAAATGTATTGTGGATCTACCACATCAAATGTTCAAGATGGCAGCAGTTCAAGATGGCAGCTCGATACCAGCTTCTCAAAGGCAAACAAGGCTTTGCAATAATCACTGACCCAGTCAGTGTCACCCACATTCCATCAATGAACAAAAAATATCACTCTCAAATTCACCTGTAGCATTTTCTTCAAACTGCACAATGTTTGGGCAGTCTCAAGACATTTTTGCAGGTCTGCATAATTTGACACCTTCCTGTCACCACACGTACATTCGAGACACCACCCATGCCCTCCACCTCCTCCATGAGTTTTGGTTCCCCAGCCTCATCTTCACCATGGGCATCTGGTCCCTATACACATCCATCCGCAGTGGCGATGGCCTCCAAGCCCTCCATTTCTTCCTCACCCACCGACCCAACCAGTACCCTTCCACCGACATGCTCATTTGATTGGCTGAATTGGTCCTCACCCTCCTTCAAATCCTCTCACTTCCTCCAGACCAAAGGGTAGCCATGGGCACCCGCATGGGCCCTAGCTATGCCTGTCTCTTTGTTGGGTACGTGGAATAGTCCATCTTCTGCAGCTAAACCGGCACCATTCCCCACCTTTTCATCCACTATATCAATGACCAGCACCACCTCGTGCTCCCACAAGGAGGCTTAACAGTTCATCAACTTCACAAACACCTTCTACCCTGACCTCAAGTTCACCTGAACCATCATGGAGAGCCCACCCACCCCTTCCTGGGTCCCTCCATCTCCATTTCAGGTGACTAACTCAACACGGACATCTACTTCAAATGCACTGACTCCCCTAGCTATCTGGACTACAGTTCATCCGACCCTACCTCTTGTAAAAACACTAAACCTTACTCCCAATTCCTCCACGTCCACCACATCTGCTCCCAAGTCCACCATAGAATATCCCATATGGCCTCCTTCTTCAAGGACCACAACTTCCCCTCCCATGTGGTCAAGGATGTCCTCCAGCACATCTCCTCCATTTCCTGCACCTCCACCCTTGAACCCCACCCCTCCAACTGCAACAATGACAGATCCGTCCCAGTCCTCTCCTTCCACCCCACCAACCTTCAGTAACAACACATCATCCTCCGCCATTTCCGCCACCTACAAACAGACCCTACCACCAGAAATATATTAAAAGCAAATGCTGGATACTGGAATCTGAAACCAAAAGAGAAAATGCTGGAATATCTCAGCAGGTCTGGTAGCATCTGTCAGGAGAGAAAAGAGCTGACATTTCAAGTCTAACTGACCCTTTGTTCCACCCCCAATTCATTTATCTCTCAGAACCCTTGGGCCTCCCCCACATTCCTGATGAAGAGCTTATGCTTGAAATGTCAACTCTCCTGGTCATCAGATGCTGCCTGACCAGCTGTGCTTTTCCTGTACCATACTTATTGACCTTGTTCACGCGTACCAATCAAGATATCCAGTATCAAGAACTAAAACCTTGTGTCCCTCATTATTATATACTCTCATCTTTCCGGGAATCCATCAGCAGGCCTCATGGGAGGCTCCATTGTAGTACTGCTTG
Organism: Hemiscyllium ocellatum; assembly: GCF_020745735.1. Classification (NCBI taxonomy): domain Eukaryota; kingdom Metazoa; phylum Chordata; class Chondrichthyes; order Orectolobiformes; family Hemiscylliidae; genus Hemiscyllium; species Hemiscyllium ocellatum. Next base: position 43,202,999 of record NC_083407.1, on the reverse strand, counting down.
TCGCCACTGTTTCTGGGGCTCTGTTGGTACAAGACAGATAGTGTTATCTGATTGGCCAGCATCTCTCAAGGTAAAGGATTCTGCTCTCCTTAGATCTTAATCAGATGGGAGGCCCAGCTATGCTCAGATTAAAAGTCTGATTGGAATTAAAAATGTTGGTCACCTTCCAAAAAAAGCACCATCGAGTTCTCTAACCAGTCAATAAGAATCCCACCACCCAAATTTAACTGTTAGGTTTTTCCTCTTTTCCCAGAAACCATTCTCTGATTCTTCAATATTTCCTAAACATGAACATACAATACATCTGAGTTTTTTTTTGCAGCTTGCAGTTAACCTCATCCGCCTACAGTCTGTCTGATTCTGAATAACTATTCATTGTTAATAGAAGCACACCATTTGATGGACCACTTACAAGACACAAAGTAAGTAATTAAAGGGTTATTATTTTATCTATATCTGATTCGCTGATGTATAACATTTTCTCAACCAGTCATATGTGTAATTATATTGGATAAGATCATGTTTGCACAGATTTATGATATCAACTCAGTTTTGCAATTAAATAATTCTTTAGAATTTGATTTTCATATCTAGTGCAATGAAACTTATGTGGAATTTAATTCATTCAAATTATCTAAAATTCATCTTTCCATCATTTTCCACATAAAAATGGCAATAAACCAATTTTTTCAGCAATTTAAAAATGTACAGGTTTATGAGAAATCAGACTCAGTGAAAGTCAGTTTCTTCTCTGTTTTTGTGTTTAAATTGGAAGTAATGTGTACCTTTAGGCTTGTGAGCTATTTGACATTATTTTTAAGAGGTATCACTTGGTTATATTTGGACATTGTCCTACATGAAGTGCAATATTTTGAGAATCATATGAACAAAACTGTACAAATGGAAAAACTAATGCTAATACATTCAAAACATGAATGCTTGATTTGATGGAGATTATATGAAGTCACATGAAATACAAAAGGGGTAACAAAAATAATTTCTAACAAAATACCTGTTTTATTAGAATAGGCTTATAGAACTGGATTTGCTTCTGTTATTTTGGAAACATGTCGACTTTTAGATGATATTTTTGTAGTGTTATATTTTGTCCCAGTGGACAGATATATTGGCCTGAATGAAATACAATGCAGCTTCTGATCTGCCACTGTGATTTGAGCTTTTGCCTCCGGCAGGGTATTTATACTTGATGAGGCAATACTTAGCTCCCGTCGGAATCCATCAGAGCTAGACATTGTTAACACCATACTGACATTTATTACGGCTCTCAGTGTATTTTGGCAGGCACTTCAGTATCCTGGCTAATACTAGCTATTCAGTTACAAACAGAAGCACACTTCCTTCAGTGTATCATGCTTAAAATGGACCCAGCAAAGATAGATTCACAGACTAAGTCTTTGGATCACATTCTATTATATTATGATGATATCATTATATTATGCTACTAACACATTATGATAAGCATGTCTATTAAAGGTGTACTACATATGAGTTGTGAGACAAAACAACAATAACAGGTTGTAAAGGTTTAAATTAAGATAAGTCGCACAGAGGTTGTCATCTTTAAATGCAGCTGTTTAAAAAGCCATCTATTTGAGGATTTTAAGATAATTGAATGAGTGGATAGACTAGAAAAAAAAACTATATTTCTTTTGGTGGGACAAGTACAGAACAAGTGAGCATTCCATGACATCATCAGGAATCTGGATCACTCTTCACCTACTGGATTAAAAGTTTGAAGACCTTTATAGTAGATGACAATCTTGGTGTTTTTGAGCCATTATTCCTGGTGGCTTAGCAGTGGAAGGTACATTTAATAATGGAAACATGTTCCAGTTCTCAACTGATTTGGGGATTTCCACATGCCTGTTTATTGATTTAATAATTGTAAAATTTTATACAAATCTTAGACCAGTCAAAAAACTCAAAATTGCACAATTATCATTATTATAAATTTATACAGGACTAAAAGTAAAAGAAAAATAGGTGCTGTAGTCCCATTGAGAGATGATTGGTGATGGCTTAATTTAAGGGTCATCACGTCTCAGGTTAGGTGTGTGACTGAGAAAGTGGTATCTTTATGGTAGTCTCAGCCATATGAGAATTGAACCCACGCTATTAGCATCACTTTGTAGTGCAAATCAGCCAACCAACTGGGTTAACTGATCCTCATACAAGTCTACTTTCTATATTAGAAGATCAAATAATTATTTTAATGATTAGAGTTTTTCTAATGTGCTATTAATATTTTATTATCACATATGGATACAAATTCACTCGTGAAAAGTCACAGTAACAATAGGACCGTTTGATAGCATAGTAGAACATAGTACTCAGTACAATAAATTATGCTACACATAAAATCAACTCTTGTTTATGTCATGACACTTTTTAATAGCATTAGATAGACATTGTGAACCAAGATTGTATTTTACTCCCCTGTTGACAATTCCAAATGATTTTTACATCACTGTGGCAAGTGAGTGTAATGAAACAAAACTGCGGTGTTTGAAGTAGCAGCAGCATAATTGTAAAACTGTTTTAGTGGTGTGGGGGTTAATGTCCTGTGTTGCAGAAAGCAGTGTTTGAGACTAGGTAGTGAGTAATCTACAAGGAAAATCTCATTGGATTTACTTCTTCAGGGTTTCAGCCAAATCCTGAAAGCATGCCAGCAATATATTTAAATATTGCACCAAAAATTTATTGAACATTGTTAGCCTCTAACCACCACTGCATAAAATTGTCTTAATTGTAGAAAATGTAGCTAGATATATATCTAGCCCTAATCATCAACTTGTATATTAACACGGATTACAAAAATAAATACAGCTAAAAAAACTCAAGTTATACCAGATTATCTTCTGAAACAATTATTCTAGTTTATACTTTGTTAACTATTTTTAATGTTTTTTATTCATACATTGGACGTGAGCATCACTGACTAGTCAGCATGTATTGTGTGCCCCTAGTTGCCCTTGGGAAGTTGGTGATAAGCTGCTTCCTTGAACCACTGTAGTCCATGTGCTGTAAGTTGACCCATGATGCCGAGGGAGGGAATTCCAGGGTTTCAACCCAACGGCAGCGAAGAAAAGTGATATAAGTGTCCAAGTAAGATAAATTGCTTGGAGTGGATCTTAAAAGTGTTGATGTTCCTATCTATCTGCTGCCCCTTTCCATAAAGATGGAAATGATTATACTTTTGGAAGATAATCTCTCAGGATCTTTGCTAAATTTCTGCAATGCATCTTGTAGATAGTACACATTGTTGTTATTGAGCATCTGTGGAAGAGAGGGTGGATGCTTGTAGACGTGGTGCCAATCAAGTGAGCCACTCCATCTTCTCAAATGTTGTTGGAGCTGCACCCATCCAGGCAAGTGGGGAACATTCTATTGTACTCCTGACTTGTGTATTGTAGATTTTGTACACGCTCTGGAGAGTCAGGTGGTGAGTTAGTCGCCACACTAACCCAACCTCTGACCTGCTTTGGTAGCCATTGTGTCTATGTGGCACGCCCAGTTGAGTTTCTGATCAATGGTAATCCCCAGGATGCTTAATAGTAAGGGATACAATGATGGTAACACCATTGAATGTCAAGGGTTTGTGGTTAGATTTTTTTTATTGGAGATGGTCACTGCCTGGCATTTGTGTGGCACAAATGTTACTTGCCACTTATTAGCCAAGCCACATATCCCACCTTGATATTATCTAGATCTTGCTGCATTTGAACATGAACTGCTTCAGTATCTGAGGAATTGTGAATGGTGTGAACATTGTGCAATCAATGGCGAATATCCCCTCTTCTGAACTTATAATGGAGGAATGGTCACTGATGAAGCAGCTGAAGATAGGTGGGCCTAAGATACCACCCTTAGAAACTCGTGCAGAGATACCCTAGAGCCGAGTTGTCATCATCTTATTATCATTTGAGTATGGCACATAAATGTGGGCTATGCAACTGATGACCTCCAACACCCACAATCATCTTCCTACATGTGAGGTATGTCTCTAATCAGCAGAGAGTTTTTATTCATACATAGGATATGACTGTCACTGCCTAGGCCAGAATTTATGCTCTTCCCTAATTGTCCAGAGGGTAGCAAAGAGTCAATCAAATGGCTGTGGGCAAGGAGTCACAAGTAAACCAGACCAGGTAAGAATGACAGTTTCCTCCCCTAAAGGACATTAGTTAATCAGATGGATTTTTCTGACAATCGACAATCATCACCATTATTCTCTTTAATTCCAGGCTTTATTTTATTGAATTCAAATTCCACCATCTTCCGCTTGATACCCATTGATTCTAGTTTTCCAAGGGCTCTTTGAAGCCATGCTCAGTCGAATTCAGCCTTTATGTCAAGGGTGGTTTCTGTTAGCTCACCTCCGAAAATCAGTTCTTTTGTCCATGTCTTAACCAAGACTGTAGTGGCATCAGGAGCTAAGTAGCTGTGCAGAACTCAAACATTACTGCTGAGCAATACCCATGATGATTAATTAAAATACAGTGGAATTTTACTTCATGTAATAATAATCAAAACAAACTGGAATTATTCCTTGCTTATATGTTGAATTTTGACATCATTTGCATAGCCCATATTTATGGGCCATGCCCAAACGATAGTCAGATGATGAAATCGAGCTGGTTTCTTGATCCCTCACAGTTCACTTGGTGAAGATATCCCACTGTGCTCTCCAGCAGGGAGCTCCAGTAGCTAACTACAATGAAGGAACTGCAACTGCAAAATATTTTCAAGTCAGGATGGCACATAAGATAGAAGGGAACTTCTTGGTGGTGTTACTTTGATGAATCTATTACCCTTATCCTTCCAGGCAGAGATCATAAATTTGGGTGATGCTGTTGAAAAAACCTTGCAAATTGCTCAAATGCTTCATTTGTATTGTGTCACACTGGTACAGGAAGTGAATGAGGTTCTTGACTATTGGTGCAGCTACATGCATCCAAGCAAATGGACAGCATTCAATCACACTACTATCTTGTGCTTTATAATAAGGTGGACATGCTTTAGATAATTTGGAAATAAACCACTCATCATTGAACACCCAACCTCTGACCTGCTCTTGCAGCCAAAACATTTATGTTGTTTACCCAGGTAAGTAACTTTTCAAAAAGGACCTTGCAATGTTGCAAGAGCAGTGTCAATGAATATTAAGGAAGTTACTAGGCCCTCGCCTACTGGAGGATGTCATTAAATATTATTTGCATGGTGCATAATTTACTAAAGATAAGTCCTAATTATCAGCCCACATGTGAATCTTACTTAGGTCATGCTATATACGGGCGGAACATGTTTAATATCTTCAAAGTTCTGAATGCGTCTCAGTGTTGTGTAATCAGCAAAACTCCACATTTCTAAACTTATGATACCAGGTAGCTTTCTACAAATACCGGATACAACCGGGCTGAGATACTATCCCAAGGAACTTCTGCAGCAATGCCCTGAGCTTAGATGATTATGTTTCAACACACACAATTATCTCCTTTCGGGCTTTGCATTACTCTGCTAATTAAATGTGATCTTCCTCACACCCCAACCCTCAGATTTATTGACTCCTTAATGCCAGATGCAACCAATGACTCACTTCAGTTTTGGAATTCAGCATTTCTGTCCAGATCTGGATCTAGACTGTACTGTCTCAGAAATGCAGAATAATTACAGGAAGGAGACCATTCAGCCAGTTATATCAGTGCTGGGTCTCTGATAGATTAATTTTCCTAGTACAAATTTTCTGTCTTCTTGACATAATGCTGAACATTAAACCTGTTGGGCTATAACCTGGTGTTTTGTGATTTTTAACTTTGTACACCTCAGTCCAACACTGGCTTCTCCATATCGAGATCAGCCATAAATTTATTGACTGATGGAACAGACAGAAGAGTCTTTTTGGCCTTGTCCTGTTCCTATTTCTTATGTTCCTATGTTTTCATGGACAGGACATACCTGTGAAATGTTCCACTCTGTGTAGTTAACACCAGTGTTGTAGCTGTACTGAAGGTAACCAGGTCTTTCCTTCATGATTTTCCTCTCATGACTTACTGCAGGGTCAGCCTGGCAGATATGTCCTTGAAGACTTAGCCAATTTGACCAGTAGCAATCCAACCAAAGAGATCAATATTAACATCCCTCAACCACGCTGCATTCTGCATCCTTGCTAAATATGATATCTGCTTCTTCTAAGTGTTGTTCAACAGGCTGGAATACTTGAAAATTAGCTGAGGAAAGGAGATTGAGGGAGATTGGGTGGCATGGAGGCTCAGTAGTTAGCACTGCTGCCTCACAGCACCAGGGACACAAGTTCGATTCCAGCCATGGGTGACTATGTGGAGTTTGCACATTCTCCCCATACCTATGTGGGGTTTCCTCCAAGGGCTCCAGCTTCCTCCCACATTCCAAAGATGTGCAGGTTAGGTGAACTGGCCATGCTAAATTGCCCAGTGTTTAGGGATACATAGTTTAGGTACATTAGTTATGGGTAAATGTAGGGGAATGGTCTGGGTGGGTTACTATTCATAGAGTCGGTGTTGGGCTGAAGGGCCTGTTACCACACTGTAGGGATTCTATGACATAATCAACAGGAGGTTTCCCCATCCAGGATGAGAGGAGTTTGAATTCTTTTTTGCTGATAAGGTGCTGCATTTTGGAAAGGAAAATCAGAGCAGGACTTATTCACTTAATGGTAAGGTCCTGAGGAGTGTTGCTGAACAAAGAAACCTTAGAAACAAACAAAGCAAGTTCACAGTTCCTTGAAACTGTGTCACAGGTCACAGGTGGATAGGATAGTGAAAAAATCCATTTAGTATGCTTACTTTATTGGTCAGAGCATTGAGTATGGAGTTGGGAGGTCATGTTGCAGTTGTACAGGATATTGATTAGGCCACTTTTGGAATAGTGTGTGCAATTCTGGTCTCCCTTCTATCAGAAGGATGTTGTGAAACTTGAAAGGGCTCAGAAAATATTTACAAGGATGTTTCCAGGGTTAGAGGGTTTGAGCTATAGGGAGAGGCTGAATAGCTGGGGCTGCTTTCCCTGGAGTGTCAGAGCCTGAGGGGTGACCTGATAGAAAAAGATTTATAAAATCATGAGGGGCATGGATAGGGCAAATATACAAAGTCTTTTTCCTGGGATGAGGGAAGTGGGCATATGCTTAGGGTGAAAGGGGAAAAATTTAAAAGAGACCTAAGGGGAAAATGTTTCACACAGACAGTGATGCATGTACTGAATGAGCTGCCAGAGAAAGTGGTGGAGTCTGGTCCGATTACAGCATTTGTAAGGCATCTGGTGGGTACATGATTAGGAAGGGTTTAGATGAAAATGGGAAAAATGCTGGGACTTGATTAGGTTAGGATATCTGGTTGGCATGAATGAGTTGGATCGAAGAGTCTGTTTTCGTGCTGTATATCTCTATGACTCTAAACAGCAGTTGATGAAAGATCAGTTGTTAGTTTTAAATCAGAGATAGTTTTTTTTGTGAAGCAAAATATATTGAGGAACATGAGTCAAAGACAGGTTTATGGAGTGGGGTCACAGATCAGACATGATCTAATTGAAAGTGGAACAGGCTCAAAGGATGGAATGGCCTACTCCTGGTCCTGTGTTTTTCTTTTTGACTTAACTCTTTGAGTGATCATGAAATTTATTGGGAAGTCCCTGCATCTTTTTTTCCTTGAATGTAGAATACAATGTTATCTTTGGTGTGTCTGTCTTGTCAGTGAAAGAGGCAATACCAGAGATGGTCTTAGAGGGGATGTTGGGATGTTGACTGAAAAGTATGATTTTATGAGTGTATCTACATCAGGATATTGCTTAGCTTGATCGTGGAACATGTCTCCAATTGTCACAAGTCCCAGATGTTAATGAGGAGAATTTTGAAGAGTTGATGTTACTGGGTATTTCTTCATTGATGCCATGAAGATGGTCCATTCATTTTTATCAATAACTTTTTTGTAGCAGTTAAATTTAACCGAGAAATCTTTTCAGAGGACAGTTACGAGTCAACTACATTGCTATGTGTTTGGAGTGATATGTAATCTAGATTGAGTAAAGTCAGAAGATTTCTAAAGATTTAAATAAACCAGATATGTTCTAAAAACAATACTGTAGTTTCATGATCACTATGATGATGCTACTTTTTCAATATGGACCAGGCTAAACCACCTGAAATAGAGTCATAGAGGTATACAGCAAGGAAACGGACCGTTTGCTCCAACCCATCCAGATATCCCAACGACCAGATATCCCAACACCCAGATATCCCAGCGCCAATCTAATCCCACCTGGCCCATATCCCGCCAAACTCTTCCTATTCATGTACCCATCCAAATTTTTCTTAAATGTTGCAATTGTACCAGCCACCACCACTTCCTCTGGCAGCTCATTCCATACACGTACCATCCTCTGCATGAAAAAGTTGTCCTGTAGGTCTCTTTTATATCTTTCCCCTCAGTCTAAACTCCAAACTCCATCTGCCACTTCTCAGCCCATTGGCCCATCTGGTCCAGATCCTGTTGTAATCTGAGGTAACCCTCTTCACTGTCCACTACACCTCCAATGTTGGTGTCATCTGCAAACTTACTAACTGTACCTCTTTGCTCAAATCCAAATCATTTATGTAAATGACAAAAAGTAGTGGACCCAGCACTGATCCTTGTGGCACTCCACTGGTCACAGGCCTCCAGTCTGAAAAACAACCCTCCACCACCACCCTCTGTCTCCTACCTTTGAGCCAGTTCTTTAATTACGAGGATAGCCTGGCCCCAAACATTTTCTTATTTGAAAGGCAAGTGCCAGACTTTATGTTTCGGATGCAGTTCACCTGGTCAAACCACCAGTCTTGAAGCAAAACACACATTATTCATACACTCTACACCCAATGGCAAGGTCCTGGAGAGTGTTGCTGAACAAAGAGACCTTGGAGTGCAGGTTCATAGTTTCTTGAAAGTACAATCGCAGATAGATAGGATAGTGAGGAAGGCATTTGGTATGCTTGTCTTTATTTGTCAGAGTATTGGGTATAGGAGTTGGGAGGTCATGTTGCAGCTGTACAGGACATTGGTTAGGCCATTTTTGGAATACTGCGTACAATTCTGGTCTCCTTCTTATCTGAAAGATGTTGTGAAAGTTGAAGGTGTTCAGAAAAGAGTTGCAAGGATGTTGCCAGGGTTGGAGGATTTGAGCTATGCGTAGAAGTTGAATAGGCTAGGGCTGTTTCACCTGGAGAGTCGGAGGCTGAGGGGTGATCTTATAGAGGTTTATAAAATCATGAGGGGTGTGTTAGGATTAATAGACAAGGTATTTTCCCTGGGATAGGGGAAGAGGACAAAGGTTTAGGATGAAAGGGGAAAAATTTAAAAGGGACCTAAGGGGCAAATGTTTCACACTGGCAGTGGTGCATGTATGGAATGAGCTGCCAGAGGAAGTGATAGATGCTGGTACGATTGTAGCATTTGAAAGGCATCTGGATGGGTATATGAAAAGGAAGGGTTTAGGGGCATATGGGCTGGCTGCTAGCAAATGGAACTAGATGAGTTATAATATCTGGTTGGCATGGACAAGTTGGACCGAATGGTCTGTTTCCGTGCTGTATATCTCTATGACTCTATGACTATAGTCAAAATACAGAAAAAAAGCAAAGTAAGTGGAATAACTTAACTCTATTGGACAACTTAAAAGAATAATAGTTTAACCATTAAGCAGTAACTGTCTAATAAAGTAACATCCCATAAATACATTCTCACATATAATTCTAGTAGTAGGAAGAGAACCTGAGCTTTTAGCTGTAATGGAGAGGAAAAACAAGTTCCACATCCAGCTTCAATATTCCAGCAGCTCCTACAGAAAAACCACATCTAAAAATCCTGACTTTGCAGGAGCATTACCCCACCCATTTAGGCTGCTTCTACTGTGCCTATTTTATAAAAGCACCAACACCTCACATGCTGTTTAGACAGCTTTCCTCTTCTATCTTAAAACCTCACATCAAAAATAACCAGGTCAAAATACATGTCTTAAAGCCATAGTATCATCACCAATTACAGTTTTTAAATGTAATTAATGGACTATAAATTCCCCTGCAGTTGATATGTGATTTGAACATCAGTCTGTGATAATCAGTGCATCCACAGGTCTGACCTGCCCACAGCAATGCAACAATAGTTTTGCCAGCAACTTCATTTTACTGCTATCTCCCTGATTACTATGGGTGAAAGGCCTGATTATTTATGTAATTACTTAAAGTCCAAGATTGAGTTGACATCTGCACTTAATAGGAATACAGCAACAATTCTTTTCATTCACTTGCGGGAAGTGGGTGTTGCTGGCTGACCAGCATATATTGCGCATTCCTAATTGTCCTTAAGAAAGTGGTGGTGAGCTGCCTCCTGTAACCACTGCAATCTACCTGCTGTGGATTAACCCAATATGCCATTAGGGAAGGAACTCCAGGATTTTGGCCCAGCGACAGTGAAAGAACACTGATATATTTCCAAGTCAGGACGGTGAGTGGCTAAGAGGGGAATTTGAAAATGTGGTATTCCCATCTATCTGCTGCCCTTGACGTTTTAGTGGAAGTGGTTGTGCATTGGGAAGGTGCTGTCTTGAGCATCTTTGGGGAATTTCTGCAGTGCATCTTGCAGATAGTACACACTGCTGCTACTGACAATTGGAGGGAGTGGATGCTTGTGGAGATAGTGCCAATCAAGCAGGCTGCTTTATCCTGGATGGTGTCAATCTTCTTGAGTGTTGCTGGGACTGCACTCATTCATCCAAGTGGGGAGTATTCCATCACACTTCTGACTCATTCCTTGTCGATGGTGGACAGTCTTTGGGAGTCAGGATGTATGTTACTTGCTGCAGTATTCCTAGCCTCAGATCTGCTCTTGTAGCCAATGCACTTACATGGTGAGTCCAAATGAGTTTCTGATCAATGATTACCCCCAGGTAACACCATTGAATGTCAAGGGGCAGTGGTTAGATTGTCAGTTATTAGTGATGGTCAAAGCCTGGCATTTGTGTGGTGCAAACGTTACTTGCTGCATATCAGTTCAAGCCTCGATATTGAAATACATAGTCTTAGCTGTTATTAATAGGTTTTAACTTTTAAATGAGAACATCAGCAAATAACACAATACTTGACAAAGGTGAGCTTGGCCAAAGAAAGCTCTGTTCAATTGGGTTTAGCAGGTGCCAACCAAAATTAGCTTTTAAAAACAATTTAGTTTTAATGAAGCTTTCTATTGAGGATTATTTCAAATTTTCTTTCAGTTGTCAGGACTGTTGATTGATCAGGTACACACAAATCTGGTGGAACATATTCCATTTGTTCGCAAGTTAGTTTTCATTTCTGGAACTGTTAAAAGCCAAATACAAACACATCACATAATTTGTAACTTCTGGTAAAGCTATTATGACTGCACTACCACTAGATAGAACAAAGAACAAAGAAATTTACAGGCCAGGAACAGGCCCTTTGGCCCTCCAAGCCTGTGCTGATCTAAATCCACTGTCTAAACCTATTGCCTAATTCCTAAGGATCTGTATCCCTTTGCTCCCCACCTACTCATGCATCTGTCCAGACACACCTTAAATGAAACTACTGTGCCTGCCTCTACTAACTCTCTGGAAACATGTCCAGACACCTACCACCCTCTGTGTAAAGTACTTTCTGCATGTGTCCCCTCTAAACATTTTTCCTCTCACCTTGAATGTGTGACCTCTGATTACTGAATCCCTCATCCTGGAAAAAAGCTTATCTCTATCCATCCTGTCTACACCCTTCATGATTTTGTCAACCTCAATTAGGTCCCCCAATAATCTCCTTTTCTCTAATGAAAACAATCCTCACCTACTCAACCTCTCTTCATATCCAGCACCTTTCATACCAGGCAACATCCTCGTAAGCCTTCTATGCATCCTTTCCAATGCATCCACATCATTTTGGTAATGTGGTGACCAGAACTGTATACAGTATTTTAAATGTTGCCGAACCAGTCTTGTACAATTTTAACATGACCTGCCAGCTCTTATACTCAATATCCCATGTGATGAAGGCAGGATTACCATATGCCTTCTTGACCACTCTACCCACTTGTGCAGCTACCTTCAGGGTACAATGGACCTGAACTCCCAGACCTCTCTGCTCATCAACGTTTCCCAAAGCTCTTCCAATTACAGTATAGTTCACTCTGGAATTATACCTTCCAAAATGCATCACCTCACATTTGCCCAGACTGAACTCCATCTGCCACTTCTCTGCCCAACTCTCCAGTCTATCTATATTCTCCTGTATTCTTTGACAGTCCCTATACTTTCTGCAACTCCACCAACCTTTGTGTCATCTGTTCACTTATTGATCAGACCACCAATGCCCTCTTCCAGATCATTTATGTATATCAAAAACAACATTGCCCCAGCACTAATCCATGTGGAACACCACTGGTCACCTTTATCCATTTTAAGAAAGTCCCTTCAACGACTGCTTGCTGTCTCCTGTTGCTCAACCGGGTCTTTATCCACCTAGCTAGAACACCCTGCACACCATGTGACTTCACGTTCTCCATTAATTTACCATGGGGAATCTTATCAAATGCCTTACTAAAATCCATGTGTATGATATCTACAGCCCTTCCTTCATCTATCAACTGGATCACTTCCTCAAAGAACTCTAGTAAGTTAGTAAGGCATGATCTCCCCTGCACAAACCATGTTACCTATTACTGATAAGCCCATTCTCTTCCAAATATAAATTGATCCTATCCCTCAGTACCTTCTCCAGCAACTTTCCCAATACTGACATCAGACTCACTGGTCTGTAGTTACCAGGAATATCCCTACTACCCTTCTTGTACAGCAGGACAACATTAGCAACTCTCCAGACATCCAGCACTTCACCTGTGTTTAACCAACGTGATGAACCACATACTAAATCTGGTGAGACTTATTTGTATGTGAAACAATACATGGTTTGTTGGAGAAATAGTGAAAATGTAGTGAAATGAAATGAGTGATATGGCAGAACTAATGGTGTGGCCTTAGTGAACTGCAACAAATACAGACTGGAAGAGCATCAAAGCAGAGATTCTCCAGAAGGGCAACTGTGAAAACATTATAAGGATAAGTGCTGTTACATACCATGTATATATAAAAAACATTAGAAAAGTGACTTTCTGGGTCAGTTCAGCTTATCATTAGACATACAAAAGTACTTGACATGTAATATGATGCAAGTGTAACCCCTTTCTGGTACTAATGATGTCGAAGACGAGTACTGCAATATACACTGTGAAACAACCATAAACATTCCTTTCTTTTTTTCCTCTCCTAAAGGTTCCCTCATTATTTGTGGGATCGAAAGAGGTAAATTACCCATTGAAAACCTTTATCTGGTCTGATATTATAAGTGGAAATGTTGTTTACCTGGAGTTAAGAGGATGACCGAGATGGTGATGAGAGAGCACACAGCAAGGATCACGAGCAGTGCAATGGCAATTCCTTTCCAGTTTCTTTGTGGAGGGCTTGCACCTCCTATCTCCTAAAAAGGCAGAAATAAAAGGTTTCACAATCAAAATTTCATAATCATAGCATGCTGTTCAAAATGTGAAAAACATAAGCACTAAGAGTTCATTGCAATGCTGATGATCATAATTTTCATTTTTGATTGCTCAAATTTACAGACACTTGAATGTTCTCTTGCATTTTACAACTGCTTGTTTTTTTTAAAGTTCTACATTTATAACAAACATTATATTTTACTTGTTTTTCAACTATCCTCATGGTGATGAATTGAATCTAACAGAAGCAAGGGCATATTAAAAGAAAACTGCTTTGTAATTGAACAATTCTGTTTGTAAAGTCTGTATGGCTCTCAGAAAAGTGCTCCTTATCAATATCTTAGACAAGGTTTCAGGACCAGTTCCACCCAGAAGTATATCTCCCATCAACTGGTAAATCAGTATGAGTATGGATTTTGTGGAATAGCACATTGTAGGTCACCTGCTCTCCTGTGCATTGAGGGAAATTCAATACAGCAAAGCAGCTTTTTCAAAGAAAAATACTCATAAGAAAAAAAGAGAGCAAATGTTCAATAGAAAAGCTGGAGAGAAATTTTGAGAATGGTCCCCTCAACATAATTTCAGAACATCATTAACATCTTTAATGCAGGTGCTTCCCAAGAGTGATATCAGATGAAATTTGACCCTATCTTCATAAACAACCATATGCCACAAATTTTTCTTACAGTTCTATAAGTATGGGGTCATTCTGTGAATTTAGTTAAATGCTGTGATGCTAACTGTAAACAATTAAATGCAGTCGTATATTATCACTCAGGAATGGTTGAAAGACACAGCTTATATCCCTGCAGAACTATGAAAGGAATCAATACCACCAGGAACTGACTGAAAACATGCCATCATATTTCACTGCAGAGGAACATTTTATTTTCAGTCAGTGGTGTTCCTTACGTTAATGTAAATTTTTCAGCATGTTTGCCAAATTCCCAACTGAGAAATACACAGTGAGAGGATTGATTTACTCAATATGGAATTTACACTCAAGTCAATAACTGAACTTGAAGGGACAAGCAGAACTAAAATTGATGAGTGAAGTACTACATTATGCAAAAAAACCATTCTGAGTTGCATATGGGAATCCTGGATGAAACGCAGTTGGCAGGTGAATTGGTATGAGAGTATTTAGGATGTGTGGACCAGTTCATACAGGCATAATTCACTCACTATTGTAAAATCATTCAGTTTGCATTCACTTTTATAATCCAAGTTTTCTAAACACCCACAACCACATCACTGTCCCTGGATATATCCTGTCCTGCCAACAGAATAGATAAGGTGGAACAATGGTAAACAGTGGGAGGGAGTTGCTCTGGGAATACCCAAAACCAACTGCAGACCCCACAAGGTCTCATGACATCAGGTCAAATACTGACCAGGAAATTTCTGCTGATTCGCCAAAACCCATCCCTGATTTTGCCACTCCTCAGCTGATGAATCAGTATTCCTCTATGTTAAACATTACTTGGAGTAAGGACTGGATAATATCAAGAGTGCAGAATGTACTCTGGGAGGGGGAGCTCAATGCCCATCACTAAGTGTATTCAGCAGTTTGACAGTCAGTGAAGGAATCATCAAGAAGGAGAAACATACTTGACCATGTCTCCACCCATCTGTTTGCTGCAGCTGCATGTGCTTATGACAATATGGATTGGAGTGACCATTACACAATCCATGTAAAAACAAACTGTTAGAATGTCAGGTCAAAACCCCAAAGCGCTACGGACATTTTTAGACATTAATTCCAAAATGTGTTTCTAAAATTCAAAGACAACTGCTACATAGACAAAATAACTGTAGGCATAAACTAAATTCTGTGTGGGACGAATGGGATGTAACATCTAAAAAAGTAATGAAGAAATTTTAAACAGATTGGATTGTGACCTGTCATGATTACAAAAGTAATGAGGAATCGATGACTCCTTGTTTAAGAGAAAGCCATCTCCTGTGGATTATGTTCAAAAACTGCAGACACATTTTGGGTTTTTGTCTTTGAGGAATACACAAATATTGATGCTAAAAAACAAGATTCAAATCTACTGGAGTGTCCTAATCAGTCTGAAAGACCTTGTGTATACCAGCTTGGGTCTGATGTGCTCTGAGTGTGCTGTGAAAGTCAATGAGAAAACCCCTTGTTAGTCGTGGTGCAGATAAAATCATGCTACACAAGTTAAAAAGGAAACAGGAATTAAAAAAGAACACTGACTCACCCTGATTGCTGGATTTCAAC
The DNA here is from genome assembly GCF_020745735.1 of Hemiscyllium ocellatum. Classification (NCBI taxonomy): domain Eukaryota; kingdom Metazoa; phylum Chordata; class Chondrichthyes; order Orectolobiformes; family Hemiscylliidae; genus Hemiscyllium; species Hemiscyllium ocellatum. The sequence continues at coordinate 43,187,171 of NC_083407.1, read as the reverse complement.
CAAAATTGAAAGAAATCACAGAATGACAGAATCTCGTCTAATCTTTTAAAGATTGTGCAACTGACCATTCAATTAGTAATGACAGCCTTACTGTTATCATTCACTTCAACGGCAAGAACTTTCAACCATTCGTTCTGCACAACCGTATGGGAGCCTAATATGTACACCTTAGTTTTTTTTAAATAAGCTTGTATCTTCTTGGACTCACATCTAATTTATAGCCTGTATATATTGTGTCAATAACACTTCTCATGTTTAGGAATTGATAGACTCAGTTATTCTTTTTTTCCAAGAATGTCTTGTTAAATTGCTCATATAAAATACAAATTAACTTTGGTCTGGGAGAAATGTATCCACATGGACAGGAACCATTTTTGAAAAAAAAAATCCTTGCTGTAATGAATCAAAGGGATGGATGAATAAAGAAGTGGAGCTAGATTGTCCCTCTTCACCTGGGAGCTTAACGGTTTAGGGTATTCCATCTGGAACCATAAGAAATGGGGAACCATACCTGGGATTTCCTCACAGTGGAAATAGCACTCAGGGTTAGAGAGATCAGAAGTTGTGGTGGAAAAGTGGGAATAGGTTATTGAGTTGGATGATCAGCTATGATCATAATGTTTGGTGGAGCAGGCTCAAAAGGGATGAATGGCCTATTTTTGCTCATATTTCCTATGTTTCTAACAGTACTGTTCATCTCATAGTGGGAGTATCACTATGTTAAACAGGATAGATTTTGAGCAGATCTAGCAAATCAAAACTGGGCATGCATGAGGTATTGCAGGCTATCGGCAGACACAATGACAAACACTCAAACACAAAAGTCAGTTGCACGATTTCCCACTCTACCATTAGCATCAAGCAAGGAGATCAACCCAGGTTCAGTGAAGAATTTAGACATGCTAAAAAAAAAATCAGGATTCAAACTGGTACAACTACAAAACAAGACTACTTCCATGTCATTCAGTATGAGAAGCAAGTAATAGACAGAAGTAAACAAGCAATGGATCTGATTTGAGTTCTGAAATCCTGAATGGGGGGAGCAATTAAACAATTCACTGGAAGAGGATGTTCCAGAAATATCCTCAAAAATGGGGAGACAGCACGTCAGCGCAAAAGAGAAGACTGATGCACAAGCAACACGTTTCAACCAGAGGCACCAAATGGATGATTCTACTTCAGAGGGTCGCAACTTCATCGATGCCAGTTTTCAACCAATTTGATAATCAACAAATTGCTGAAGGCACTGGAACTTGGCTGTACCTCTGGGCAAACTGTTTCAGTACACCTTCAATACAGGCACTTACCTGACAATGTGAAAAATTAGCCAAAGATGTTCTGTGGACAAAAAAAAGAACAAGACCAATCCAGCCAATTACTGCCCCATCAATCCACTCTTGATCATCAGTAAAGTGATGGATAGAGTCATCAATAGTGTTATCATCAGTACTTGCTCAGCAATAACTTGTTCTCTAATGTTCAGTTTAGGTTCCGCCAGGGCCACTCAGCTCCTGACCTCATCACAGCCTTGGTTTAATCAACAATAAAACAACAAAACTAGAAGGTGAGGTGAGAATGACTGCTCTTGTTATCATGGCTGCATTTGACTGTGTGTGTCATCAAAACTGGAATCAAAAAAGTCAGAATGAAAACAGAATGATATTGGTTGATGTCATACTGGGCACAAAAGGAAATGATTACAGTTGTTGGGGGACAGAAATCTTAGTTCCAGGATATCTCTGCAGGAGTTCCTCAGGGTAGTCTCCTGATCTCAATCATCTTCAGCTGCTTTATCAATGATCTATCCTCCATCATAAAGTCAGAAGTGGGGATGGTCACTGATGATTGCACAGATGCTCAGTATCATTTGCAACTCCTCATACACTGAAGCAGTCCATGTTCAAATGCAGCAAGACCCTGGCAGCACTTAGGTTTATGCTGACAAGTGGCAAGTCACATTCATGCTTCAGAAGTGCCAGGCAATGGCCATCTTCAACAAGACAGAATCTAGTCATCACCCTTGGATATTCAATGGCACTACTATCGCTAAATCACCCACTATCAATATTCTGGGGTTTACGGTGAACTATAAACTGAATTGGATGAGCTATATCAATAGTGAGACTAGAGTAGGTCATAGGCTTCATTAGTGTGTAAATGACCTCCGAACTGTCCATCATCTTACAAGGCACCAGTCAAGAGTTTGATGGAGTACGGTGGCACAGTGGTTAGCACAGCTACCTCACAGCGCCAGAGACCCGGGTTCAATTCCCACCTTGGGTGATTCTCTGTGTGGAGTTTGCACATTCTCCCCGTGTATACGTGGGTTTGCGCTGGGTGCTCTGGTTTCCACCCACAGTCCAAAAGGTATGCAGGTTAGGTGTAGGGGAATGGGTCTGGGTGGGTTGCTCTTTGGAGGGTCGGTGTGAACTTGTTGGGCCGAAGGGCCTGTTTCCACACTGTAAGTAATCTAATCTTGATAATGGACTACTCCCTATTTGTCTGTATGAGTGTAGCTGCAATACACAAAAATCTTAACAGCATCCAGGGCAATTTGATGAGCACCACATCCACGAAGATTCACTCCCTCCACACCAATGCACAGTAGTAGGATTGAGTACCAGTTACAAGATACACTGCAGAAATTCACTCAGATTCCTAAGACAGCACTTCTAAACCCTCAACTAGAAGCAGACATCAAAGGAGCATTACCACGTACAATTCTCCGTCCAAATCAAGCACCATCCTGACTTGAATATATATCACCATTCCTTCACTGTCACTGGTTAAATCTTCAAATTCCCTCTCTGACAGCATAAGAGGGAAGCTCAACATTATCTTTCCAAGGGCAGTTAAGAATGGGCAATATAGGTTGACCTAGCCAGTGAAGCCTAAATCCACTGGACTGACTGAAAATCAATTCTCATTGAACACACAGCCTCATGCTGTTGTGCCTCAGTGATAAAATATAATTTTGCCATGACCAATTTAAAGAGCCAGTTACCATTATATCTGTGGAAAGTGAAATGAATGCAACAAAAAGTTGACAGGAAGATTTCTAATATTGTGGTAACCATCAATCAAGTATTTTGTACAGCATATCATTGGAGGACTCTTTCTATTCATTTATACAATTATTTCATATGATTTGAATTGTTGCGAGCATACAACTTTGCCAAAAGAGTTCCAGAGCTATTAAAGTCAAGTAGAATAAACAGAAGAGTGAGATTAATTGGATAGTTCTTTCAAAGAGTGAGCACAATGCTTGGAATACCTCCTTCTGTGCTTACAAACCTATAATTTAAAAGATGATTGTTTCTGTGGATTTGAGTAATAACAAATCACTTGCCATAATAATTTTAATAATATTACTGGAACGATGTTCATTCTTTTGTAAATTTATTTGAAAGAAAAAGTGTTTGAAATGCAAACGTCCCTGATACATATTATGCACGTGTAGTCTAATAACTATGCTGTCTTCAATATCACTAGAATTAATTACATTAAGCATCATTAAATCCATCTTTTCCATTGATTAATGTTATCCAACATTCCTCATTGGCTTAGTTTTAAAGCATAATGAATAGAATACGTTATGAGGACCAGTGAAGATTTATATTCCAAATTATAGTTACAGGTCATTATAATACATCTCAGATCTATTCTTCTAGTCTTGAGGTTTACATGTGTATTCTTTAAATATCTATATATAAAATACATTTCACATTATAGTGCAGATGCGAAATTAGCTATACACACATTTCCTCTTTTTTTTTGTTGATGTAAAATACAGATAGAGCTGTAGAGATATATAGCACAGAAACAGACCCTTCAGTCCAACTCTTCCATGCCGATCAGATATCCCAACATAATGTATTCAGCACTTGGCCAATATCCGTCTAAACCCTTCCAATTCATATATCAATCCAGATGCCTTTTAAACATTGTAATTGTGCCAGATTCCACCACTTCCTCTGGCAGCTCCTTCCACACAGGCACACACCTCTACGTGAAATGGTTGCCCCTTAGGTCCCTTTAAGTCTTTCCCCTCGCACTCTAAACCCATGCCCTCTAGTTCTGGGCTCCCCGCCCTATCCATGTCCCTCATGAATTTATAAACCTCTAAGATTGCCCCTCAGCCTCCGATGCTCCAGGAACAGTAGCCCCAGCATTTTCAGCCTCTCCCTATAGCTCAAATCCTCCAACCCTGGTAACATCCTTGTAAATCTTTTCTAAACCCTTCCATGTGTCACAACATCTTTCCGATAAGAAAGAGACCAGAATTGCATGCAATATTCTAAACATAGCCTAATCCATGTCCTGCAGAGCCGCAATGTGATCTCCCAACTTCTCTGCTCAATGCACTAGCCAATAAAGGAAAGTATACCAAACACCTTCTTCACTATCCCATCTACCTGCAACTCCAATTTTAAGGAACTGCACTCCAAGGTCTCTGTTCAGCAACACTCCTGAGGAGCTTACCATTAACTGTATGAATCATGCTCTGATTTGCTTTTCCAAAATGCAGCATCTCACATTTATTTAAATTAAACTCCATCTGCCACTCCTCAGCCCATTGGCCCATTGGATCAAGATTCCATTGTACTCTGAGGTAACCTTCTTTGCTGTCCACTACGCTTCAAATTTTGGTGTCATCTGCAAACTTACTAACTCTACCTCCTATTTCATATACAAATCATTTATATAAATGATGAAAAGTAGTGGGCACTGCACTGGTCAGAGGCCTCCAGTCTGAAAATCAATTATTCACCAATACCCTCTATCTTCTACCTTTGAGCTAGGTCTGTAACCAAATGGTTGGCTTTTTCCCTGTATTCCATGAGATCTAACCTTGCTAACCAGTCTCCAGTGGGGAACCTTGTCGAACACCTTACGGAAATCCAGAGAGATCACATCCACTGCTAGCCCTCATCAATCCTCTTTGTTACTTCTTTAAAAAAACTCAAACAAGTTCATGAGACATGATTTTCCATGCACAAAGGCATGCTGACTATCCAGAATTAGTCCTTGCCTTTCCAAATACAGAGAAACCTCGATTATCTGAATACCAATTATCCGAAAATTGGATTATCTGAAGGAGATCGCGAGGTCCCGATAGAAACATTACATCAAAGACGTGTTTCCAACAGTGATCGCGTCTTTTGTTTACAGTGATTAAACAGGCACCATCTCCAGCCCCCTCTCCCTCCATACCAATATCCTGGGAGTTAGGTTTGCTAGCACTCTTCGGGGGGGGGGTTTAAACTAATTTGGCAGGGGGATGGGATCCGGACTTGTAGTCCAGCAAGTAGGTTAGCTGTTTTTCAGGATGTCCAAGAATGTAGGGAGGCTGTGGAGAAGGTAGCACAGACAGGAAATACTTGCGGACACAGAGATGGGCTCAAGTGTGTATACTTCAATGCAAGGAGTATCAGAAATAAGGTGGATCAGGACTTGGGACTACGATGTTGTGGCCATCACGGAAACGTGGATAGAAGAGGGACAGGAATGGTTGTTGGAGGTTCCTGGTTACAGATGTTTCAGTAAGATTGGGGGGGGGGGGGGCGGTGGCGTTGCTAATTAGAAATGGTATAAAGGCTGCAGAAAGGCAGTTCGAGGGGGATCTGCCTTTGGAGGTAGTATGGGCTGAGGTCAAAAATAGGAAAGGAGCAGTCACCTTGTTGGGTGTTTACTATACGCCCCCCAGTAGAAACAGAGATGTGGAGATTGGGAAACAGATTTTGGAAAGGTGCAGAAGCCACAGGGTAGTAGTCATGGGCGATTTCAACTTCCCAAATATTGATTGGAAGTTCTTTAGATCAAGTAGATTGGATGGGGTGGTGTTTGTGCAGTGTGTCCAGGAAGCTTATCTAACACAGTATGTAGATTGTCCGAACAGAGGGGAGGCCATATTGGATTTGGTACTTGGTAACGAACAGGGACAAGTGGTGGGCTTGTTAGTGGGTGAGCATTTTGGTGATGGTGGCCACAACTGTGACTTTCATCTTGGTTATGGAAAGAGATAGGTGCATGCAACAGGGCTGGTTTTACAACTGGGGGAAAGGTAAATATGATGCTGCAAGACAGGATCTGAAGAGCATAAAGTGGGAGCACAGGCTGTCAGGGAAGGATATCATTGAAATGTGGAACTTTTTCAAGGAACAGATACAACATGTCGAAACAACAGCACATTTAAAAGGGAGAGGAACATACTAAGGAAGCACATGGTCAGGCAGTGCACGAGAGAGAGAGAAAGAAAGAGAGAGAGAAAGAAAGAGAGAGAGAGAAAGAAAGAGAGAGAGAAAGAAAGAGAGAGAAAGAGAGAGAGAAAGAGAGAAAGAGAGAGAGAAAGAAAGAGAGAGAGAGAGAGAGAGAGAGAGAGAGAGAGAGAGAAAGAAAGAAAGAAAGAGAGAAAGAGAGAAAGAGAGAAAGAGAGAAAGAAAGAAAGAAAGAAAGAAAGAAAGAAAGAAAGAAAGAAAGAAAGAAAGAAAGAAAGAAAGAAAGTGATACAGCAGTTATGCCTTTGCTGTTTGAATTCATGGATCGCTGGACATCAGAGTGCATCTGGGAAAATTAGCAAACAATGACGTTCACAACTAATCTTGGAAAGACCTGTTTGCGAGAGGTCACAACACAGAAACAGATAAGTGAATATCTTAAATGTGGCCTTACAGCAAGTCTGCAGTAGTGAGTAGAATGGGTTCTTTCTTGATTATATGTTACATTGAGATACATCTCTTGATTAAACTTAAAAATATAAGCCATAACTATTAAGTTAGCCTGGATCAGTGTTGTGCAGAGGAATAAAGCAGTGCTATTTTCTGGGTCTGCAGATTGAAAGAACTAAACATGGCCTTTAGTAGAGTGATACACTCTTCTTATTGGATGTGGGTGTCTAGGGAGAGTTTACTCTAGGGAGAGTTACTGAGGATTATAGCTGCAATAAATGCCGTTGGCTACAAATCTTATTGGATCAAATGGATTGGTTGGAGAGATAGTTAGAGGCAATGAGGAATTTACAAGAGCAAGGGGATGTGATAGATGGCAGTTATAGGAAGGGAGAAAAGTTGCAGATACAGTCACAGAGATGGATTAACTCCAGGAAAGGTGAGAGAGATAGACAGATAGTGCAGAAGTCTTCTGAGGTTATCCCCATTTCAAGCAGGTGTGCTGTTTTGAAAAATGTAGGCGGTGATGAATTCTCAGGGGAACGTAGCACAAAGTTTCTGGTATGGAGACTGGCTCTAATGCAATGAGGGGTACGTCAGGTACCAAGAGATCAATTGTGTTTGGGGACTCTCTAGTCTGAGGCAAAGACAGACATTTCAGTGGCCAGCAGTGAAAAATCAACTCCCTGGTGCCAGAATTAAGGATGTTTCAGAGAGGGTGCAGAATGTTCTCAAAGGGGAGATGGACCAGTAGGCAGTCATTGTACACACTGGAACCATGACATAGGAAGGGGAAAGGATGAGATTCTGAAGGGAGAATATCGAGAGTTAGGCCAGAACAAAAAAAGGAGGTCTTCGAGAGTAATAATATCTGGATTACTTCCAGTGCTATGAGTTAGTGAGGGCAGGAATAGGAGGATAGAGCAGATGAGTGCGTGGCTGAGGAGCACTTGCAGGGGAAAAAGGTTCACATTATTGATCATTGGAATCTCTCTGGGATAGAAGTGACCTGTACAAGTAGGACAGGTTGCACTTGAATTGGAAGGGAACTAACATACTAGCAGGGAGATTTGCTAGAGCTGCTCAAGAGGATTTAAATTAGAAAGGTGGGGGATGGCGGGGAGGGAGTGGGACCTGAGGGATAGTGAGGGAAGGGAAGAAATCAATCTGAGACTGGTACAGTTGAGAACAGAAGCAAGTCCAACAGTCAGGACAGGCAGGGACAAAGCAGAGAACAAGATAATACTGATATATTCAACTGCATTTATTTAAGTGCAAGAGGATGAACAGGGAAAGTAGATGAACTCAGGGCATGGTTAGGAACATGGGACTGGGAGATCATATCATATCATATCATTACACAAACGTGACTCAGGGATGGACAGGACTACAGTTTAATGTTCCAGGATACAAATGTTATAGGAAGGATAGTAAGAGGGGCAAGACAGGAAGGGGAGTGTTGTTTTTGATAAGGCACAGCGTCACTACTGTACTCAGGGAGGATTTTCCCTGAAATACATCCAGGGACGTTATTTGGGTTGAACTGAGAAATAAAAAAGGGATGATCACCTTATTGGGAATGTATTATAGAGCCCCAAAAAGTCAGAGGAAAATTGAGAAACAAATTTGTGAGGAGATCTCAGTTTTCTGCAAGAATAACAGGTTGGTTATGGTATGGGATTATAACTTTCCAAACATAGACTGGGACTGCCATAGTGTTCAGGGTTGAGATGCAGAGGATTTTTTTTTAAGTGCGTACAAGAAAATTTCCTGATTCAATTTGTGGATGTAGCTATGAGTGAAGGTGTAAAACTTGACCTACTCTTGGGAAATAAGGCAGGACTGAGGCGTCAGTGAGGGAGCACTTTGCGGCCAGCGACCATAATTCTATTCGTTTTAAAATAGTGATGGAAATGAATAGGCCAGTTCTAAAAGTTTAAGTGCGAAATTGGAGAAAAGCTAATTTTGATGGTATTTGGCAAGAACTTTCAAAAGTTAATCGGGGGCATATGTTTGCAGGTAAAGGGGCGGCTGGAAAATGGGAAGCCTTCAGAAATGAGATAACGAAAATCCAGAGAAAGTATATTCCTGTTAGGGTGAAAGGAAAGGCTGGTAGGTATAGGGAATGTTGGCTGACTAAAGAAATTGATGATCTGGTTAAGAAAAAGAACGGGGCATATGTCAGATACAGACAGGAGAGAGTGAGTGAATCCTTAGAAGAGTATAAAGGCAGTAGAAGTATATTGAAGAGGGAAGTCAGGAGGTTAAAAAGGGTACATGAGATAGCTTTGGCAAAGAGAGTTAAGGAGAATCCAAAGGGTTTTTACAAATACATTAAGGTCAAAAGAGCAACTAGGGAGAGAATAGGGCCCCTCAAAGATCAGCAAGGCGGCCTTTTTGTGGAGCCACTGGAGATGGGGTAGAAACTAAATGAGTATTTTGCATCGGTGTTTACTGTGGAAAAGGACATAGAAGATATAGAATGTAGGGAAATACATGGTGACATCTTTAAAAATGTCCATATTACGGAGCAGAAAGTGCTGGATGTCTTGAAACACCAAAAAGTGGATAAACCCCTAGGATCTGATCAGGTGTAACCTAGAACTTTGCGGGAAGCTAGGGAGGTGATTGCTAGGCCCCTTGCTGCGATATTTTATAATCGATAGACACAGGTGAGGTGCTGGAAGACTGGAGGTTGGCTAACATGGTGCCACTGTTTAAGAAGAGTGGTAAGGACAAACCAGGGAACTATAGACCAGTGAGCCTGACGTCGGTGGTGGGCAAGTTGTTGGAGGGAATCTTGAAGGAAAGGATGTACATGTATTTGGAAAGACAAGGATTGATTAGGGACAGTCAACGTGGCTTTGTACATGGGAAATTGTGTCTCACAAACTTGACTGAGTTTTTTGAAGAAGTAACAAAGAAGATTGATGAGGACAGAGCAGTGGACATGATCTATATGGACTGCAGTAAGGCATTCAACAAGGTTCCACATGGGAGACTGGTTAGCAAGGTTAAATCTCATGGAATACAGGGAGAACTAGCCAGTTGGATACAGAACTGTTCAAAGGTAGAAGACAGAGGGTGGTAATGGAGGGTTGTTTTTCAGACTGGAGACCTGCCATCAATGGAGTGCCACAAGGATCGGTGCTAGGTCCAATACTTTTCATCATTTATATAAATGATTTTGATGTGAGCATAAGAGGTATAGTTAGTACATTTGCAGATGACATCAAAATTGGAGGTGCAGTGGACAGCGAAGAAGGTTGCCTCAAATTACAACTTGATCTTGATCAGATGGGCCAATGGGCTGAAAAGTGGCAGATGGAGTTTAATTCAGATAAATACTAGGTGCTGCATTTTGGGAAAGCAAAATCTTAGCAGGACTTATACACTTAATGGTAAGGTCCTAGGGAGTGTTGCTGAACAACGAGACCTTGGAGTGTAGGTTCCTAGCTCCTTGAAAGTGGAGTCACAGATAGTTAGGATAGTCAAGAAGGCGTTTGGTATGCTTTGCTTTATTTGTCAGAAGATTGAGTACAGGAATTGGGAGGTTATGTTGCAGCTCTACAGGACATTGGTGAGACCACTTTTGGAATATTGTGGATAATTCTGGTCTCTTTTCAATCGGAAAGATGTGTGAAACTTGAAATAATTCAGAAAAGATTTACAAGGATGTTGCCAGGGTTGGAGGGCTTGAGCTATAGGGAGCAGCTGAATAGGCTGGGGCTGTTTTCCCTGGAGCATCGAAGGCTGATGCCTTATAAAGATTTATAAAATCATGAGGGACGTGGATAGGATAAATAGACTATGTCTATTCCCTGGGGTGGGAGAGTCTAGAACTAGAGGGCATAGGTTTAGAGTGAGGGGGAAAGATATAAAAGAGACCTATGGGGCGACTTTTTCACACAGAGGGTGGCGCGTGCATGGAAGGAGCTGCCAGAGGAAGTGGTGGAGGCTGGTACAGTTGCAACATTTAAAAGGCATTTGGATAGGTATATGAATAGGAAGGGTTTGGAGGGGCATGGGCCGGGTGTTGGTAGGTAGGACTAGATTGGGTTGGGATATCTGATTGGCATGGACAAGTTGGGCCGAAGGGTCTGTTTTCGTGCTGTACATCTCTATGACTCTATAACTCTTCCAATTCATCACACTGGCTTCTCTGAAAACAGCTGAACCCATTTACTCTGGGAGATTCTTCCCATTTGGTGTAGAGTCAGGAGTAGGAGTTGCATACAACATGTGTTCTTGCTCCATTGGCTGAGTAATGAACCCATTTATTTCTGAGTCAAACAAGTTGAGCCTTGGTCACTTCCAGTTAGACTCAAAATCATGGGTTCCACTCCATGAAAACACCCAAGAAATTACTGTACTCTTATAATTAAAATAATTACTCTCGGAATCAGGAAGGCTAGCAAGTGAAGCTGAGGTCTTCCAGTCAAATGCTTAACTCTTTCACCACATGTAATAAGTAGATACCAGGGATACCATAATTGTAAAGGAAAATTGTTGGTCCTGGTGAATTTCACTTAGTGTTGAAAGAGAACTGAAGATAGGTAGATAGACCACCACCCCATCAAAATAGTTCCAAAACATTATGATCCCAAACAAATCATAATGCAGCTGTTTTAAATCAGAAACATCAAAGTTCGGTAAAATGACAGAATATAAAGAAAATATAATAAGATTAATTTGTACTATAAGTTTAGTCGCAGTGCAAAGTGCTTTTGATTTCACTTCAATGCAAAACTTACATAGTCTAAATTGGATATCAAAATCCTGACTGTATCAGCTTCACTCTGGTAGTATAACTGTCTGAGTCAGATGGAGATGGGGACAACTCCATACCATGGTCTATGATTGCAATTCTGTATGGCACTGAGATTGTAGTCTATTGTATGCAATGTTAAATTAGGCTTCCACCTGCTTGTTTAAGTGGACATTATAAATTGCATGGCAATAGTCAGTCAATAAAGCATGACATTGGAAAAAGCACAGCAAGTCAGGCAGTATCTGAGAAGAAAGAGAGTCAATGTTTCAGGCATAATCCTTCATCAGTCTTGATGAAGGGTTATGCCCAAAAGGTCGACTGCCTTGTTCCTCAGATGCTGCCTGACCTGTTGTGCTTTTTCCAGCATCACACTATCGATTCTGACTCTCCAGTATCAGTAGTCCTCACTACCTCCTAGTTGCTGGCAATAGTCAAAAGCAGGCAGAAAATTTTGGTATCCATGTTAAATTTTATTTTGTAACAAAGATTTTGATTAATCATTATCTTAATGCTGCTTAAGGGACATTGCTGTATGCAAACAGACTACATTATCCATTTTATTTTAAAAATATCATTCAGGGAATGTGAGCTCTGATGGCTTAACTAGCATTTATTATCTGTCACTTGATGCCCTTGAGAAGATGGAGGTGAGCTGTTTTCTTGATAGACTGCAATCTGTGTGGTTAAGGTACATCCAGAATGCTATTAGGGAGGAAGTTATTAAGTGACATTCCTTGATTGCAAAATACTTGGGATCATCATAATGAGGTGAATAATGTCACCTATTAATCTGTCAACATTTTCTTGAGTTCAGTAACATCAATCACTCTCATAATCATTCTATGATTTAATGGTAGTTACCCAGCTTACTATTCATTTTCTCACAGCAAGGCTTGGGGTACTACAATGCAAACTCTGTCAACTGGATCAGATTTCCATGTGTTTTCTCCAAATCCATGACTTGATTCAAACTATTGCTTCAGTCCACAAGAAGGAATATGTGATTGTCTCATAGATTTTTATTGAATGAACAATCTTCACATAATACTGGAAAGACTAAAGATCCTATACTAACATTCTTCAGTGGACTATCTCATTTGGATGAAACGGAAGAAATAGTAAAATCATCTTGCTCCACATTTTTTTTTAAAATGAATGCTATTCAGAGGGATGATCAATTTTGTACAATTTAGTATGCATTCCAACTGATGCCCATGAAGTCTGTTGATAAAATCTCAGCATCACAATCAAACAGTTTTGCAACTAACATGGCTTTTGTTTATAAATCTAATTCAGGATGACAAAAAACAAACTGTCTTGTCCAACACGGTGAAACTTGTATTGCAGGAGAAGACTGGGCATGGTTGTTGCACGCCTATGTTAATGATTTTCATCTGCATGTTCTATTTGTTGCAACGTGAACCAATTTTTATTCCTGAGTTGTCACACAGCACAAATTCAGACAGAATCTCCTCCCTTCACAAAAATGTTTCTCCTTTTCTAATTGCCAAGTCACCAAATTCAGAATTTGTTTGGTACTTGTGTCTTTTCTCGTAACTGTTGTCTCATAGACAAAGAGCGAAGAAATCTTTCAAAACTATAAGCAAAATATATTTGTCTTATGACATGGACAAATTAATGGATCTTTTATTCCGAGAAAAGCAGGTCCCATATATTATATTAATCAAACTTCCTCTGGCTGCCCTTGTTCAACAGTATATATTGCTTTGCAGATAAAATATTTTTTTCTTTGGTAAAACAAATTGCAACATAGCAGCACCATAAAAAATGAGTTCAGAAAGCAAGAAATCTCACATTACTTGGGCCCAGTATAAGGTTAAGTGCTCATTCTGGATTTATGTTGCTTTACTAATGAATTGTAGAACTTGCAAAGCCAATCTCATTTCTTCTTAGTCTGTCCCCTGAAATAACTCCATGAGGGCCAGTGTCCTATCACCAAGTCATCCTTTATTTACATGTGTATAGCACATGAGACTGACTCAGCTTGCTCAGAACCAGCTCCTACTGTGAGCAGAACCCCTGACAATGCTGTTCATATCGCTCAGCCAGGACTCCCTGATTGAACCAGGTTAACAACCCCAGTGAGGGAATTCATATTCTAGGAGATCCACCTGGCTGACTTCATCCCAGTCACTGCATCCCCAATGGAGAAAGTGAGCACTGCTAATGCTGGAGATCAGAGCTGAAAATGTGTTGCTGAAAAAGCGCAGCAGGTCAGGCAGCATCGATTCTCCTGTTCCTTGGATCCCCAATACTCATTTAAATCATGGCTGAATAGCGACATATAGAAATGAATGCACATCCTGAAGTTACATTTACTTCCATTTTAGGCTCATTAGGATAGTTCTGAGTGAAGAATGAATCAACCAATGCAGACAGCACCAAAACTTTCAGAAGAGTTGAGCAGTTGGGGAGATGAACAGGGTGGAGTCCAAGCTATGGTCTGGTGCACAGTGAATAAGTTTGAAAACATTGAAATTTACCATTTGGGTAGCAGTCTCCACCAGTAACTTTATTCATCTAGCCTGTGCTCTGGTTGTCTATGGAGCAGCTCAACCCAAATGGTGTGGGACAAATAGGCATACAGTAAACACCTACTGCATCCTTAAAATGCAGTGGGGTCAAATTTCAAAACCCATTGTTCTTTCTCTGTTCCTGAAAACCATTTAGTTATGCAGTTTTAATGTTTTTCTGTCTTTCTCAAGTCAGTTTTCTGGTGGAGTGCAGCAATGAAATTCTGCCAACTATGATGCGAAGTAATGACAAATTATTAAATTTTTTTGTGCCGTAGTCTTGTATAAGATCTTAGTTTGAATCGATGCATTTGAGCTTAATTTTTCAAGTATGGAGAAGGAGGGGAGCAGGAAGGCAAATTTTCCCAAGAGGAAACAGGTTCACTTGTGCGTGCATTGTGCTGAATCCTCTGAAATTAAAGTTTTACTGCGATCCTTACTTCAGTCCACCTTTTTCCAGCTTTAACTTGGAAAGGTTTCAAGGCAAGCAAGGACCCCATGCAGCTATTAGTCAGGTATTTTTAAGCTGGAATAAGCAATTAGTTTTGCGTTATTGAAGATTCTGAATTTATCAGGCAGAAATCCAAGCTGTCTAGAGGTAACCAGAATCACAAGGTGAGTGTACAGTAGCTGTTGAAACTGTAAGACCCAGGGCCAAATGAGATGCGACTGTTTATTGCACTCTGTCACTTCTTCTCAATCCTCTTCAGCTGCACTTTCCTGTTGCCAGTCTTCACCATGACATGGAACCACAAGGTTTAGCTACCACACAGCTCTGATAAAGAGCAAGAGGCCAGCAACACCAAGATCTGAGGCAACGACAAGAGAAAGATCAGTCGCAGCTTTCTTTTCCTCTGCTATATGTTGTTCCAAAGGACAGAGGACAAAGTTGCAGAGGTCTCACTCAAAAGGGGGCAAGACCCAACATTCAGAGCACAGAGAGATGATCTTCTCTTTTAACATGCTAAAGCACTAGTGACTCAGAAGCATCAGGTTTTCATGACAGATTATTGGTGACGCTTACAGCCTCCTGCAACAAGACCCATTCCTCTGGACGGGCATTGCAAAGTGGCCATCAGGTTGTCCGTCAAGGGAGAACCACTCCACAGTGCTCATTTCTCCATGAGCTTGTGTGGTCTCCTCTCCTTCTGGAATATCTAGGAAAGATTCTGAGCAGCAGCAGCAGTGGCTCATATGGGTAAAACAAACTGTTGTGGAGATGTTTATTCTCACCAGTCATGTTTTATTTAATTGACTGATTTAAGGCAGTAAGGACAGGCCAGAGAATAATAGACCAGTGAGAGTGGCGTCAGTGGCGGGCAAGTTGTTGGAAGGAATCCTGAGGGACAGGATATACGTGTATTTGGAAAGGAAAGGACTGATTAGGGACAGTCAACATGATTTTGTGCATGGAAAATTATGTCTCCCAAACTTGGAGTTTTTTGAGGAAGTAACAAAGAGGATGGATGAGGGCAGTGCAGTGGACATGATCTATATGGACTTCAGTAAGGTGTTTGACAAGATTCCCCATAGGAGACTAGTTGGCAAGATTAGATCTCATGGAATACAGGGAGAACTAACCATATGGATACAGAACTGGCTCAAAGGTAGATAAAGGGTGGTGGTAGAGGCTTGCTTTTCAGACTGGAGGTTTGAAACCAGTGAAGTGCCACAAGGTTCGGTGCTGAGTCCACTACTTTTCATCATTTATATAAATTATTTGGATGTTGCTGAACAAAGAAACCTTGGAGTTCAGGTTTATAGCTCCTTGAAAGTAGAGTCACAGGTGGATAGGATAGTGAAGAATGCATTTGGTATGCTTTCCTTTCTTGGTCAGAGTATTGAGTCGTTGGACTGTACAGGACATTGGTTCGGCCACTTTTGGAATATAGTGTATAATTCTGGTCTCCTTCCTATCAAAAGGATGTTGTGAAACTTGAAAGGATTCAGAAAAGACTTACAAGGATGTTGCCAGGGTTGGAGGATTTGAGCTATAAGGGGAGGCTGAACAGGCTGGGGCCATTTGCCCTGGAGCGTCAGAGGCTGAGGGGTGACCTTATAGAGATTTATAAAATCATGAGGGGCATGGATAGGATAAATAAACAAAGTCTTTTCCCAGGGTGGGGGAGTCCAGAACTAGAGAGCATAGGTTTAGGGTGAGAGGGAAAAGATATTAAAGAGACCCTAAGGGGCAACTTTTTCACGTGTATGGAATGAGCTACCAGAGGAAGTGGTGGAGGCTAGTATAATTGCAGCATTTATAAGACATCTAGATGAATGTATGAATAGGAAGGGTTTGGAGGGATATGGGCTGGGTGCTGGCAGGTGGGACGAGATTGGGTTAGGATATCTGGTCAGCATGGACGGGTTGGACTGAAGGGTCTGTTTCCATGCTGTGTACCTCTATGACTCTATAACTTTCCATGTCAGACAGGTATTGCAGATTGTGTGAGTAAACAGTGATTTTTAATGCGAAAAGATTAATCATTTTGTTCATGATTATTGGATAAAATTTTAAGATTATTCTCCTGCAGGTCTATGTATTTGATTGAACCGTTTTGACAATGAAGTTTTGTGTGCAAGGGGAACAGAGTGAGGGTGAGTGTGCATGTTGACTGCTTAAATATATTTGAGAGGCATCCAGACAGATGGAAGGGAGTATAGCATCCTGTGGAATACGGAGCAGAAAATAGCTGGGAAAGCCAGAATGTGAGATATCGTACCTGAAAAATAGAGTTCTGTCATCCTGATTTCTCTTCATGTACTGTCTCCAAGTTTGAAGGTTTTTGCAAGTGTTCTATTTAACCCATGAGAGGGTACCCTTTAACTATGAATTCATCCTTTGACATAATTGTCTCCTTTGGCAATGAAACAGACTACAGACGGGAGGTGGAAGACCTGGAAAAATGGTGCACTGAGAACAACTTAGCTCTCAAGGCGGGCAAAAACAAGGAACTCATTATCGACTTTCAGCAGGATGTTACTCATGCCCCCTATACATTAACAGCACAGAGGTGGAATGAGTGGAGAGTGTCAAGCTCCTGGGAGTGGTCATCCACAACAAGCTTTCTTGGACTCCTCATGTGAACGCACTGGTTACAAAAGGTCCAACAATGTCTCTTTGTCCTCAGGCAGCTGAGGAAAGTTGATATGATGGCGAATACCCTTGACAATTTTTATAGGTATGCCATCGAGAACATTCTGTCTGGATGTATCACTACCTGGTATGGTAACTATACCATTCAAGATCGGAGATGGTTACAGAAAGTGGCAAATTCAGCCCAGGCAATCACAAAGGCTAACCTCCCATCTACAGAATCCATCTACCAGGCACGCTGTCAAGGAAAGGCCGCCAGCATTCTCAAAGATCCAACCCACCCGGCAATGTTTTTCAACAACCTCTGCCATCGGGGAGAAGGTACAGAAGCCTGACCACATGCACCAGCCGGTTTCGAAACAGACTCTACCCTACTGTTGTTAGAATACTGAATGGACTCTCAAACTCTTAACATTTGCCTGGACCTGTGTTTTTGTTTTGCTGCTGTTTACGTATTATTTACAATGTGATCTGCCTGTTTTGCTCGCAAGGCAAAGCTTTTCACTGTGCCTCGGTACACATGAAAATAAATTCAATCAATTTGATCTTCTTGCCTGAGCTCCCAAAGAGGAAACAAAGAGGTGAGGATTAAATGTCAGAAAACTTCAACAGCTTTTGCAAAGCTATTAAAGAGTTCACTAGATTCCCAACCCACTAATGTTCCCATTATTTCAGCAGGGATGCAGGTGAGATAATTTCTCCCACATGCCTAAGATATAAACGGGGCACCACAGGTATCGATTAAAGCTAATTTCTGTTTCATTTCTCTCGGTTGGTTTATACGTGATGTTATTTCTTTTACTTCTCACATTACCATAATCCCTCCTTCCCAGCTGTCTAATGATCTTTCAATTTGCTCTGTATTCTGATTACTCTCCTGTCCCCATTACTTTTCCCAAACAGCAGTGACATTGGCTTGAATCTCAAGTATCACAGTGGTCACACAGTGTCAGCAACCCCTGTACATTCTAAATAAATGGTCTAATAAAATGAATTAAAAAAAATTCATTTTATTCGACACAAGGTAAATTGAAAATGGTGTAGATGTCGAACATACCATATTGTTGGTGCACTTTTAAACCAACAGAAACAGCTTTGTTATTTGCATGAACTACTTCCGCTATATCATGTTGAATAAGCAGTTGCTTAAAAAAAATTCAAATCGAAAATATTTGTCAAACAACTCCATTAGAAAAACCTCCAAAATTACTTGAAAACTCATTCATGTAGCTGTTTGTTATGGGCCATGCATGAATTTGTTACATTTGCTACAAAACAGGGGCTACACTACAAAACAAATTCATTTATTGTGAAAATGCTTTGAAACACCATGAGCTCATGATAAAATGCTATTGTGAAAAATATATGTCCAGTTCAACTTGTCATTTCTTAGTTTAATGAACTTTAAACATTGAGCACAGTATTTAATAGTATGGATTTACCTAGTTGAAATATAAAAGTACAATTAGAAGAAATGTATAACTATATTTGGTTAATGTAAATGTATACACTTTCAACACAGCTATTAAAATAAAACTCTATCCTTGTGATGTTTGCTTATTTTCTACTTGAGATTCTTTTTCCCACATGTTAAATTCAGCCTTTTTGCTGGGCTCATTTAGTGAGGTTGTAATTTAGAGTCAAACAGCTTAGAAACAGATCCTTTGGTTCAACCAGTCCATGCCAAACATAATCCTGAACTAAACTAGTCCCACCTGTCCATATCCCTCCAAACTTCTCCTATTAATGTACTTATCCAAATGTCTTTTATACACTGCAATTGTACCCACAATGACTACATCCTCTGGAAGTTCATTCCACATGTGAACCACCCTCTGAGTGAAAAAATTGCCTTTCATGTCTTCTTTAAAACTCTCGCCTCTCATCTTGAAAAATGTGCCCCCTCATCTTGAAATCCCCTATCTTAGGGAAAAGACAACTATCACTAAGTTTAGCTACACCCCTCATTCTTGTTAGATTCTTGATCAATGGGGGAAGTCAAGGGTGATCAGGAAGAGAGGGCAGAACATGGATGTGAGAAATGTTGGATCAGCCACAATTCTATTGAATGGTGGCACAGGCTTGAGGGACAAAATGGCTTACCCCTGTCCCTGTTAATCAAAAAGCATCAGCAAGGTCAGGACTAGCAGCACCCTCCAGCAGATGCCAAATAGCATGTGAAGAAGTCTCAACCAAAGTTCTCCTCAGGATGAAGTGAGGTCTGCAGATGCTGGAGATCAGAGCCGAAAATGTGCTGCTGGAAAAGCACAGCAGGCCAGGCAGCATCCAGGGAACAGGATATTCGATGATTCGGGCATAGGCCATGCCACTTACATAACCTCCAAAGCTTTTCTATTCACCTTCCCTCCCACTACATGCACTGTGAAGGGCTATTCATGGCTGACAGCCATCACTTTGATGCACCTCCACTGCTGGCAAGCATATGATAGTGCGAGAGTGATGCTGTAGAGATGTGGTGCATATGTAATGAAATGAGTGACAAAGAATTGCATTAAATAACTTTCTGTAACTCACAAAGTGAAAAACTTCCATGAAACCCTTGAAACTGACATTTAGTCAATTTTTGATAACATTCAGCCGTGTAGTCACCTGACATTCCTGCGACTGCATCATCTGGCTTCTCAGCATTTGAAAAGAATGAATCATCTCTGTTCTTAATCATCTTTTCATCAATGAAAATAACCAGCACTTTCAACTTACGAGAAAACCCATGTAGCTAACACATTAAGTTCCACAAAACCCTACTTGCATCTTGATGATGTAAGAAGTAAATAATATAATGGTGCATTTCAATATGATTTATATCTTTGCATCCTGTGCTTATAAGTCAATATACATATGCAACATTCCTTCATCAGGACGGGGTTGCTTTGATTAGGACATTCTCAAAATCTATCAAGACAGATTTTTATCTTCTCAGTTTAATGGTAACCTGGCAGAAATCAATGAAATGGAAATTTGACAATTTCTGTGAAGGAATCTGTTCCATCTAGGCAGTGCAGTTGAAAGTTGAGCATATTCCCAACTATAATTTTAACCATTCAAAAAAGCAGATGCTGTGCATTTATAGTCAGGATCTAATAATATTATACCACAATTTTATTTTCTTGCCACAAATTGGCTAGATTTGTAGAACATAATGGTCCCTAACCCCCAGCTAAAAAGCAAGAGGTGAGCCTGCCCACAATCCCGGCAATGCCTTTCATGCTTTTGGCAGCACAGTTAAAGCCAAGCTGCACACAACGTCTGGTGCAGCAAACCAGAGATGGCCTTCACCCTACTGTGCCGGACCATTATAACAGGACAAAAAGCTCCCGAGGAAAGAAAAGCTTACTCCATGCTTCATGGATATTGACTTGGAGATGTTGGTGAATGGGACAGCGGAGAGGCAGGCAGTCATTTTTTCCCCCACAGACTTCCACAGAAGGCCATGCCATCAAACACAGCCACTCTGGGCACAGAATGAAGTCCTGTATTCCTTTTGATCAGGTACCTTCAGCATTGTGGGAAAAATGAATTGTCCTTCGTGCACTGCAAAGGGAAGGACCATCATTTTTTTCTCTGCTACCTCACACTCAAAAGGTTTATATTTGCTCTAAGTTTGCCACAGTATCTGTCTCTGCCTCTCACCAAAAGTAATGGGCTGCAACTATCATTATTACATGTTTCATATTCACTCAATGTCTCTTGCACAGTTCATCCTCATTAACTTTAAACTCTTCCTCTACTCTGTACTTCTTCACTCACTCACAAAGACACCTCAACACCTCTTCTGTTCATGCATTACTGCTAACTGCACTCCTATCTAGTTCTTTCATGTTCAATCCCTCTCTTTGTTTTATTTCAGGCAAACTTGGCCCAACTCAAGACTGATATCTGAACAGCTCGTCTGCTCCATCATTCGATTTTGACTGGTGTGTTTCTCAATTTTTCAGAATACTGTAAGTTTCAATGAGATCCCCACCTCAACCTTCTAAATTCCATCGAGTGCAGACCCAGAATCCCCAACTACTCCTCATATGACAAACCCTTCATTCCCATAATCATTCTTGTAAAGCTCCGCTGGACTGTCTCCAAGGCTAGCAAATCCTTTCTTAGATACAGGATCCAAAACTACTCTCAATGTTCCAAATGTAGCCTGCAGACTTATACAGCCTCAGCAGTACATTTTTGCTGTTGTATTCCCACGCTCTCAAAGTGGACATTAACATTTCATTTGCCTTCCTAACTGCCAGTTGAATCTGCATGTTAATTTTAAGAGAGTCTTGAACTAAGACCTCCTAAGTCCCTTCGTGCTTCAGAATTATGAAGCCTTTTCCCATTTAGAAAAATCGATGCCTCTATTTTATCGAAGTGCATAACATCAAACTTTGCCACATTGGATTCCATCTGCTACTTTTTTGCCTATTCCCCTTGCCTTTCCAAGTCCTTCCCCAGCCTGCCCACTTCCTCAGTACCTGACCCTCGACCGATCTTTGTGTCAGCTAAAAACCTGGTAACAATACTCCAGTTCCTTCATCCGGATCATTAAATGTATAACAGTTGTGATCATAACACTGACCCCTGTTCAAGTCCACTAGCCATTGGCTGTCATCCTGAAAAAGTTATTTTTGTTCCCATTCTCTACCTTCTGCTAGTCAACTAATCTTTTATGCATGCCAGTAGTTTGCCCCAACACCATGGACTCTTATTTACAGCTTGTCAAAGACCTTCTGGAAATCCAAACAGATCACGTCCACTGCCTAACATGCTGTTTACCTCTTCACTGGATTCTAAACAGAAATCAGACATGGCCCCCACACCCCTCCCTGATGAAGCTGTGCTGACTCACATCTATTTTACCAAGCACTTCCAAGTACACAGTGAACCTATTCTTAATAGTGGACTCTAAAATATTATCAGCGATTGACGTCAGGCAAATCAGCCATAATTTCCCATCTTCTGCCTCCCTTCCTTCTTAAGTGTGGGTGATACATTAGCCATGGTCCAGTCCTCTGGGACCCTTCCTTAGTCCATTGATTCCTGAACGATCACCACCAATGCCTCCATAATCTCTTCAGCTGACACCTTCAGAACTCGGGAGTGTAGCCCTTCTAGTCTGGGGGATTTATCCATTTTCAGACCTTTAAGCTTTTCCTTGCACTTTCTCCTGCAGGACTGATCTTGGCCTAATTCCTGGTCTGCATAGACACCGGTATCCAGATTTTGATAGGACAAAGTCCTTGAATGATCAAGGCAAACCTGATGTTGTGTACTTGGCTGATTCTCTTCACTGACTGTGGTGGACTCCTGACTGACTAATCCCCCTTTAACCCACTGAAGATTAGTTCCCCTTGTACTTTCACACATTGGCATTTGATTTCAGCACATTGCATTTATACTGACATTGATGTAGCTCAGTGCTGCACAGCCACATATCTACTCCATCTGACTCATATAAGGACTGTTCACTGTTTCCTAGCTGCCTACCTCTCTGATTGCAGTATAAAACAATGCAAGCCACAGAGGCTGAAGTCAGGGAGAGTGTATTAAGAAAGCAACATGCAGTATGCATAGGATGTCAGCCTCTCAGGTAGCAGTGAAGTGAGTAAGCAATAAGAAAACTAAGAGCCATAGGGTACATACTGCCCAGAATAAAAATAACTTGCAAATGACGACAATTACAGGGTATACACTGAAAGGTCACTTCCCCTTGTGGGAGAACCTATGACCAGAAGGCATCATCTCAGAATAAGGGTTTGCACATATAGGACAGAGATGAGGAGGATTTGTTTTCTCTCTCAGAAGACAGTGAATCTGTGGAATTCTTTATCATAAAGGACTGTCAAAGCTAGGTTGCTCAGTATATTCCAGGATGAGGTAGACAGTTTTAAAGGGAAATCAAAATTATTTTCCCACTTTCTTGGCTATTACTCTTGCCACACTATAGAGTAGAAAAAAATCTGTTTTATAGACTTTATACATTTTTACCAGAATGAACTACAGTTAATCAAAAAAAAATGTTGCTTAATCACTGGCAACAAAATTTCTCACATGAAACCTGCCAATTAGTATTTACTCTGTTGGGACTTTCTAATATGTCTCTACCTGCAGAACAATTTAATTTATCTATCTTGGTAATTCAAGTTTCGTTTGATAGGTAATAATAGTGTTGAGTAATTGTGATCCCAAATCAAAGATCATGAATTAAATTTAGTCTTGTTCTCAAACTGCAAGTTATATAACATTACAATTCTACTGTAAGTTTATGGACAAGTGAAGAATTTGTGGCTGTTGCGGTATTTTTCACGTAGAAATAAATGGAATAGCCAAGTTAACAGAGACCAGGCTGCAGCTAAATAACCAGGACTCATGATATAATGTGGAGTTGGGTTGAGATTGATTTTTTTGTTGTTTGCAAATCTAGGAAAATACCTAAGCAAAACACACTTCCTATTTTAATATAAATGATATCTCACCATTACTTTTGGTTAGATATCTTGTATAAATTAGAAGCTAATTGAAAATGTGTACAAAGGATACTACTCTCTCCAAGAATTTACCATTTACTCGTCAACATGAGGAATTACTTCAAAACGATTTTCAGCCTTTAAGTCCTATAACTAGTTGAAGTGTCTTTATTTTTTCAGATTTAAGTGTTTAAATAAGGATTTTGATGGTAATATCACAAAACTAACATACTGCATGCTGTAAATCTGAAATAAACACAGAAAATGTTGGGAGTTGTGAGGCCAGAGAAATCTGTGACAGGGAGAAAAGATATCCAGACATTGACTATCCTCTTCTCTCTTGTCCTGCAACTTTTAACTCTTCTCTTGTGAGAATTTAGTTGATGCTAAAGAGTTGTGTGGTTACATGATCTGCATGTGTAAAGAGATACAGTTTACTTTCATTGTCTTTTATTATTGGCCATCCAAGTAATGCAAGAATAGTTAAGATATGATATTTTGTGCATATTATAGATCAGTTTATCCAGGGTTAAATATGTTCATTAAACAAAATGATCCCATTCACTGTGGTTCATAGAACATGTTCAAATTTATTGCAAGATCATCATAGATTGCATAACACTGCAATTCTGTTGAGGTCAAAGTTATTCAGTATGCAGAAGTACAGTGATAATGTTCAGTCATCACCACAGAGACATATTATACTCATGCATCAATCAGTGTTTCAGTAGGTGCTGTCATTTTCTATCACCAGCCTTCACTAATCAACTAATGTGTAAAGTTCATCATTCTTTTACCATTGACAAGATTGAACACCAAGCTGTGAAGATACAAAGGCTGAAATCCTACAGGGCCCTGAATTATGTAGGCTATGGAGAGGAATCTGGCAAAGTCACGTGAGAAGACCAGTGAGGTCCTTAACGACATTGTGAGCAACTAATTACATTTTACAATGAAGTTCCAGACATTGCAACAAAATTCTTACTCGACGGTGACAAAATGCAAGCTAAGGAAGATTATCGTTTGTCATCAGCCGCACTAACTGCACATCTCATCCCATTAATACGCACTTTCCTTTCCTACAACTCATCCTAAGGAAAGTGGATGCTGACGATTTTCAACATGAAAGTCAGAGCAGGTAACCAGCAACTCCAGCTCACTCTGGACCATCATCTTGGACACCTGACAACAATGTCCCAGAGCATGCTCCTGGCCAGCTGTAGCATACACCTCTTTGTCCACGGACACTGTCATCCAACAACTGCTGGCCTCTCAGACCCTAATGGGAACTCTCTGATCCACTTGCAGGACACTTATGCTCATTAAAGCTGCACCGTGCAATGCACTGGCAACCAGCATTGCCATGCTGCTGGAAGGGCACTTTGCACCCAAGGACTGGCACCCACCTCTCAGAAAAGAGTAGGCTACATCTCAGGGCTGTTTGCTTGCTCTCATAGTGCTCATTGACCTAGTCCATGACATGACTATAGCACCCTTGCCTCGATGTGCTGTGCACTTAATGCATTGTCAAGTTCCCCAAAGTCTGAAGGTTCACAGTTCTAATAAGCTGGCTTACTGTTTAGAGCAAACACAGTGCCAGGCTGCTTGTCATAGCAACCAATTAAAAGAAGTGGATATCTTGTTGTACAACTTAATGATATGTCAATCTCACATCTGTGGCATGTACCTGCTACCTTTGTCACAGACATACAGCATGATCTTTCAAGCAAATGGTCTTGTCAGAAAGTGCAGGAAGGAATAAGCAGTCCCAGATCAAATCATGGGGGAGCTGCTTTTAATCATGGATCCTTGTACAGTCAAGAACAGTATCCACATGCAGTCCAGGGGTTTGGGCATGGGCATTCATTCAATTGGAGTGATTATTTAAGGGATATATTCAACTGCCATCGAGGGACTGAGCCACGATCAGTCCTGTAGGGCAATTGCAAGCAGTGAGGGAGATCATATCAGGGAGCTTCAACAAGAGCTGTCGGGGGTCTGGTCAGCCATAGTCAGTCAAGGGGCTGGACAAAAGTCTGTCTCAGTGCTCCATACATTGGGAGGAGGATTAAAAAGGAGGTGGGATGGCAAGAGGTGTTCTGTAGCGATACAGAGTGGCTGCATTAAACATTTGGTGTGGGAGGAAGAAGAATGGATTAAGGTAAGGACAAGAAGTGTGAATAGGGAATCCTGGGGTATGGGGGAGGGGGCAGGGGTTGATGGGGTGGAGGTGTTACAGAATGAAAAGGGCACGAAAAGCCATTGGCAGGAGAGATACTGACAATGAACATCACTGTGTCTTTCATGGGAAAGTATACAGAATCACAGAAGACATCATCAAGTTGCAATGCCAAAGCTTGGGGACAAGGTAGGAATTGGTGAAAATGGGCTGTCTGGGTTGAGCAAGGTGAAAGGGCTTCATGGGCAGCTACATGACAACTAGACTGAGACTAGTGCTGAGGGTGTTCAATGTGGGCTGGGTTCCCTGTCATCACTTCCCATTTGCTTGAAGCAACCTACAATAGAAAATGCCTGGGATAGTGCTCACAGTGAACAGGTTCAGTGTCACTCTGATGGATAAAAGCACAGATTTCACTTCTGCTGGAGAAGAGGGTATTGTCGTGGCAAATCCATCAATAACTCACTTGAAATGCTGGCAGTGTATTCAAATGCTGATCAATTAGCAATGTCCACCATGTCTTTGGTCTTTGCAAATTACACGTAAATCAAAGTTATTGCCACCAATTATTAAAGAACCAGATATTGGCCACAGCTAACACAGTTCTTCCATTACTTCCAAGGATGCTGAGAGACAGGACAGATTCCCTCTTCACCTGCACCACGAGTATTATGGTATACACTGCCGTAGCTGTGAGGGCTGAGATGGGAAGAGCTCAGTGTATGGAACAGTCCCAATTTTCTTCTATGTTTTGGTCAGTCAGTTGGTGCCACATATCTATCAAGTAGGTGGCTATCCCAAAGAAGCATGATAACTTGAAATAAGTCCCTCATTGCTGGGTCCACTGCATATCTCATTGTGTGAAGGAGCATATGTAGCAATCATCTACATGGCATGACAGCATTAACTCTTCTCAAAGCTAAGAACTAATTCTTAGTTCCTTATCTTTCTCACACAGGTTATTGCCTGCAGGATTGATGGAACCGAAGGTTTCTTCATTTTTAATATATTATTAGATTTTTAATTAGTAATGGGTTGAAGGGTTATGGAGAGAAGGCAGGAAATTGGAGTTGAGACCAAGATGAGATCAGCCATAATCACATTAAATGCAGGAGGAGGCTTGAGGGATGCCTAGTTTTTATTTTTGTATGTTCACTGTGGCTGCTTTGATAACAAGCCTACAAAGGAGATACATTGGGCTAATAATGAGATGCAAATACATGTATATAAAGTAGTCAACACTTAATGAGATTCTGAAGTTGCAATTTGAGAAAAAATCTGGAATTATTTCTTGATATCATGCCACTTCAGGGAGGGGAGAATTATTCTTTAAAAACTCATTTAATCAAAAGAAATAAATATTTAAATTCCCAACTGCATATTTCCTTGTGACTGTAAACATCTTATTCATATGAATAGTCCATTATAATACAAAGTAATGGAATTTATAGTCCCATTTCAAGCAGTGAACAACTTGGGGCTGGATATAAAAATGTGAACTGATAGTCACCCTACTTTCATATTGAAAAGCTGTGAAATTAGTTATTTAATGGTATTTCAGTAATAGTAATCCTTGGACTTATGTCAACAAGACTTTTTTTTAAACAAGATTTAAAGGACAGGAATTTTAAATGCCTTGACACTTTTGACGTTTGCTTTGACATGTTCTTTGACTTACTTCCGATAACTTTTTTTGACATGTCCATTTGATAGTTGCTTTTAATGACTAAGATTAGGGAGGAGTTGAAATTCTATTAAGGAGGAAAAGATATTGGGTGTCTTGAAAAACATTAAGGAAGGTAAGTCCTCAAAGCCTGATGGGATCTATACCAGCATACTGAGGGACACAAGGGAGGGGATTGCTGGCATCTTGAAGGAGATCTTTGCATCCTCTTTAGTCACAGATGAAGTCCCAGAAGACTGGGCAATAGGTAATGTTGCTCCTTAGTTTAAGAAGGACATCAGGGATAATCCAAGAAAATATAGGTTGGTGCTGAGTCCTACATCAGTGATTGGGAAGTTATTGTAGAAGTTTCTTGGGGACAAGATTTATTCACACCAGGAGAAGAATGGACTTATTAAGAATTGTCATCATGGCTTTATAGCGGGGAGAGGGAAAAGAGGAAGTAACAAAGGTGACTGATGAGGGGCAATAAATACTAATGTCTTGAAAATAGTCCACATTACAGAAGAGCAGATACTGGAGATCTTAAAAAGTGTAAAGGCAAATAAAACTGCGAGACCTGATCAAGTGTATCATAGGCCTTTTTTTGGAAAGCTAGAGAAGAAAAGCAGAGATATCTGAATCATCTATAGCTACAGGTGAGGTGTAGGAAGACTGGAAGATGGCTAATGTGCCCTTATTTAAGGGTTCAAAGAAAAGCCTGGGAACCTTAGACCAGTGAGTTCAATATCAGTGGTGATTACATTGTTGAACGGGATTCTGACAGACAGGATTTACAGATAAGGCAAGGAATGATTAGGAATAGTCAGCATGGCTCTGTGTGCACGAAATCATATCTCACAAACTTGATTGAGCTTTTTTTGAAGATGTGTCCAAGAAAATAGATGAGGGCAGAGTGGTTGATATTGTCTTCATGGACCTTAGTAAGACGTTTGACAATGTTCAACATTGTAGACTCATTAGTAAAGTTAGATCACAGGGGATTTAGAGACAGCTTACCAATTGATTATAAAATTAGTTTAACAGTAGGAGACAGAGGGTTGGTTTTCAGACTGGAGGCCTTTGACCAGCAGTGTTCTGCAGGGAACGGTGCTGGGTCCACTGTTGTTTGTCATTTATATAAATGATTTGGATGAGATTATAGGAAGCATGGTTAGTCAATTTGCAGATGACACTAAAATTGGTGGTATAGTAGACATTTAGGAAGGTTAATGAAGATTACAAAAGAGATCTAGATCAATTGAGTCAATGGGTCAAGGAATAGCAGATGGAGTTTAATTTTTCTAAATGTGCGATGTTGTAGAATGAACAAGGGCAGGACTTACAAAGTTAATAGTGGGGCCCTGGAGAGTGTTGTTGAACTGAAAGACAGGTTGTGTCACAGGTAGATAGAATGGTACAGGATGCATTCGGAATGTTTGCCTTCATTACTCAACTATGGAGTGCAGAAGTTGGGATGTGATGTTGCAGTTGTACAGGATGTTGGTTTGACCACTTTTGGAGTATTGTGTACAGTTTTGGTCACCCTGGTCTAGGAAGGAAATTATTAAATTGGAAAAGGTGCAGAAAAGATTCACAAGAATGTTGTCAGATTTGGAGTGTTCAACTTATAAATATGAGAGCTTTGATAAGGTGGGATTTCTTTCACTAGAGGGTAGGAGGTTGAGGGGTCACCTTATAGAGGATTTTAAAATGAATAGCAAAGGTCTTTTCCACAGAGCAAGGGAGTTCAAAACTAGTGGGCATAATTTTAAGATGAGGGGAGAAAGATTTAAAAAGGGACCTGAGGTGCAACTTTTTCATATAGAAGGTATTTGGAGTGAACTGCCTGAACAAGTAGCAGATGTAGTTACAGTTACGATACTTAAAAGACATTTTGAAAGGTACATGACTAGGAAAGATTTAGGCAGATATGGGCCTAGTTCAGGCAAATTGGATTAATTTAATTTGGAAAACTTGGTCGGCATGGACAAATTGGACCAAAGGGTCTATTTCCACAATGTATGACTCTATAAGGTCAGGGCAGTATATGCTGCCTACATGGACATTACTAAAACATTTGATAAGGTTGACTGGCCCAAAAGTTTAAGTCACGTGGGAGCTATGGTGAGTTGGTAAGTTGGATACAAAGTTAGCTTAGTCATAGAGACAGAGGGTAGTTATGGAGGGGTGTTTCTCTGACTGGAACTCTGTGAGTAATGGTGTTCTGCCAAGATCAATGCTGGGACCTCTGGTTATTATCTATATAATATTATTTGGATGAAAATTAGGTAGTCTGATTAGCAAGTTTTCAGACGACACATAAATTTGTTGAATTGTGAATAATAAGGAAGGTTGCCAATTAATACACAGAGAAATGGCAGATGAAGTTTAACCTGGACAAGTGTAAGGTGATGCGTTTTGGTAAGTCAAATACAAGAAGAAAGTATACAGTAAATGGCAGGATCTTTAGGAGCATTGACATACAGGGTGCATGTTCATAGCTCTCTGAAAGTGGTGACACAAGTGGGTAAGGTGATAAAGGTGTACAGAATACTTAACTTCATCATTCAGGGCATTGAATATAAAAGTTGGGAAGGCAATACTGTAGCTGTATAAAATTTCAGTTAGGCCATGGTGTGCAGTTCTGTTTGCCATACTATTGGGAGGATGTAGAGGCTTTTAAGAGGGGACAGAATTGGTTTACCAGGATGTTACCTGGATTGAAGAGTTTTACCTATAAGGTGAGGTTGAACAAACTTGGATTGTTTTCACTAGAGCTTTAGATGCTGAGGGGTGACTTGATGGAAGGATATATAATTATGAGGTATGGAGAGTCTGAGTTTTTTACTCAAGATGGAAATATTAAATACTAGGGGACAAAGGTTAACGTGAGAAGGGAAAAGTTGAAAGGATGTGTGTGAGATAAGTTTTTTAAGCAGAGCATGATAGGAACAGGCTGTCAAGGGAAGCAGTAAAAGCACATATGATAACAAATGTAAGACATTTAGACAGACACATGAACACACAGGGAATAGAGGGACATGGACCAAGTGCACGCAGATGGGATTAGTTTAGAATGGCACCATGCTCGGCCCAGACTTAATGGGCCGAAAGGCTTGTTCCTGTGCTAACTTTGGAAAATATTTTTGACAAATCTGTGATAGTTCCAATGTGCTTGATAATTAATGAGTTTTTGGGCTTTTTACGTAATTTTTTGTCTACTTTGCAACGAAAATGGACACCTTACCTTTCCCAAGGGATACCTGACCTCTCCCAAACACCAAATCCAAAGGGGGACTTCTCCTCTCCAAAAGGCTACCCTGACTACCCAAATAAATTTACAAAGTTGAGATCTCCTCTTAACAAGTGTCATCTTCATATG
The DNA here is from genome assembly GCF_020745735.1 of Hemiscyllium ocellatum. Taxonomy (NCBI): domain Eukaryota; kingdom Metazoa; phylum Chordata; class Chondrichthyes; order Orectolobiformes; family Hemiscylliidae; genus Hemiscyllium; species Hemiscyllium ocellatum. The sequence goes on along the minus strand of NC_083407.1, from coordinate 43,156,404 downwards.
TTGTGTTCCATACACTTGGATAGTAGCCACTACAAAGCATGCATATTTAAAACATAACGTGCCCTTATGCCCATCTTTGTGAAAATGGGAGGTACCTACCTCAGATTTTTGGCTTTCCTCAGTTTTGCATGACGGAGATGCTCTCTATCATCACAAAAATCTGCACGTTGTTTGGTAATCTTTGAGTTTTTGGTTTTTTGGGGTTAATTTTGGGAGAAGAAATAATTTGTACAATTTATACTTTTTGCAATGAATGTGCCAACAAAAGCCTGAGTTTTAGGAGGGTCAGGGATATGGGAGGTAGTGGTGGATGACTGTCAATTTTGACCGTATTACCACTCTGAAGCAGATTGTTCATTTAAGATGTCAACTTTACACAAAATGGTGTTGTAATCCTGTCATGGCAGTCTCTCAGTTATCATTCCATAATAAGCTACATTGTGCCCTCTCCTGACAATTCGAATTATTAGAATTAACACATATATCAACTTTCCTACTCTCGAATCAGGGTTAGAAACTCCATAAAAAGTTTACCTTGTTCAGTTATGTGTAACTGGATTTTTAAATGGTAATGACATTAATGAAAATTGATGAACAACAGACTGGTCCTGAAAAAAGTATTTTAAATTAATGCTGCTAAATGATATTTTGTAGATTTAAATTTAATTGTTCAATAGCTTTTCTTTTCAGATTATATTCACCTCATGTGTAAGTCTATAAAAATGTTTTAAAATGGATTTAGTTTTACTGCTTTTCATTTTGTGGTTCTGTGAAATTCCTTTAATGTGGTTGGCTGCTCAGATAATTGAATGACATCACTCACTTCTGCTCCACATTTGGAATGTTCCAGCAAATAACACTGTCATGTCACTCAACCTCACTAAAGGTGAAATTCATATCCTCTCAGCAAGATTATTCTACATTACTGATGATCTCCATTGTTCTGCCTTTTAACCACTAACTCCCAGTTATTGGGCTTTTCTTTTATGGATAATTTACACTCTAATTCTAGTTAAATGTAAACATATTGACTAATATGTTACTACGATTATGAAGATTGCGTATTGTAATACGAAATGAAAAACAAATGAGAATATTAAAAAGATTTCATGATTATTCACACAAATTGATCCCAATTTCAGAAGACTTCTATGGTTAATCAGTTTCTGTTTTTACCCAGATCAGGCTACTGCATTCAAGCATCTTTAATAATAGTACTTAGCTATTGCTTGTTCCGACTCTTTGATCAGTTCAAGCGATGCTGTATTATTTTACTCTTTTGTGAGGATTGTTAATATAGACAGCATTTATTGGTCACATCTGATGAAGTTACACCCACAGTGCTGCCAGAAAAGAACATTCTAGGATTTTGGCCCAGTGCCAATGAAGGAATGGCAATATAGTTCCAAGACGGTGTGTTCCTTGGAAAGGCATTTTCAAATGGTGGCATTCCCATGCATGCTACACAAGACTGGTTTGAGACTACACCAAGGCCAGGAGCTGAGTGGCCCTGGCAGAACCAAAAGTGAGCCTCAGTGAATGGGTTATTGATGAGTTTGTGATGGGGTCAGGGAGCTGGGCAGCTGGCAGTCGGTGGACTGGGGCTAGGTGTCGTCAGCCTGTCACAAATGGTGGTCAGCAATTTGCAAGCCCAATTGCAGTCAGCCCAGCTTGAGGGAGAGCAAGATCATGTGTAGAAAGCCCTCAGTGTGAAGTGACTGCAGGTTGTCAAAGGACTGTAATGTATATCTTTTAATTTTATTTCTTTATTTTCCTACTTTCTACTATGAAGAACTGTAATGTAGAAGTTATATCTTCTTTCCTTTTTCTATTTTTGTACCTAATCTACATCAGAACCAAAGAATTGTAGCTAGGTATTTTGTATTTAGGTTGTTGGTCTGCCCACCAAACTGGTTAGTTTGTATGCAGTTGTTTTGTCACTCAGCTAGGTGACATCATCAGTACACGTTCCAATGAAGCAAAGTTGTGCTACTCTGCTCATTATTTTTTTATCTGATCTGGTCTGTTATGTTGGGTTATGTCATTTCTGGTCCTGTTCATTTTTGTGTAGTTCCGGGGTGCTACAGTATATTATTGTTTGCTTTAATAAGTTTTGTACAATGCTCGGTTTGTAGGTGGGGTGATGGATTTGGTCTGTGTGGGTTGCCTTCCTGAATACATAGTCATAGAGATGTACAGCATTGAAACAGACCCTTCGGTCCAACTCGTTCATGCCAACCAGTTATCCCAACCTATTATAGTCCCATTTCCCAGCACTTGGCCCATCTCCCTCTAAACCCCTCCTTGATGCTCTGACCAATAAATGAAAGCATACCAACTGCCTTCTTCGCTATCTTATCTATCTGCGACTCCACTTTCAAGGAGCTATGAATGTGTACTCCAAGGTCTCTTTGGTCATTCTTTCCACTATTACCTCCAGAAATGGGAGTTAATTGTTGTTTTCTTCTTCACTGGTGAATTGAATAATGGTTTAAAAAAAAGGTTTGAGTATGTTATCCTTGCTGATGGTGTTGCTGGGGGTTGACAATTTCCGTTCTTCTAGTAGTGTGGCTAATGTTTCTCTTGCTAGTGGTGTGTCAATGGATGTGAACAATACAGTGATGAAAAAGGAAACCATAATTTCGTCTTCATCAATTTTGATGTTTTTGGGGCTTGTGAGGAACTCCTGAGCTGAATGAATTGAGCAGTTGATGAGATGTTTGAGACTCAATTGTAGCTCTTTGGCTAATTTGTACGTGGGTGTGGCTGATAGGGAAATTTTTGGTCTGACTTGTTTGTGTACACTGGGGAGCCCATAGACATCGGTGTGAAGGGGTGTTGTTTGAGCCTTCTGGTTTCATTTTTAGATAATCTGTCTTGGTGTATCCGCCATTTTGTACCTAAAATGGTAGTCAATGTGGTGACATTACACTGTTTTTATTGTGCTCCTTTATTTTTGTAGTAGAATAACTGTGACAATAAAACTCAGTTCTAATTCTAAATTAATTGATTTATCAATGATATCTTCTAAGATTTTGCTGATGATTGGGAGTAGACTGCAGAGTGGCAATTGGCCTCACTGTTTTATAAAGCTCTGGTTCGGGCCCACTTGGAGTACTGTGTCCAGTTTTGATCCCAACACCTCAGGAAGGACATACTGGCACTGGAACGTGTCCAGCAGAGATTTACACGGATGATCCCTGGAATGGTTGGTCTAACATACGAGGAACGGCTGAGGATCCTGGGATTGTATTCACTGGAGTTTAGAAGATTGAGGGGAGACTTAATAGAAACTTACAAGATAATACATGGCTTGGAAAGGGTGGACGCTAGAAAATAGTTTCCGTTAGGCGAGGAGACTAGGACCTGTGGACATGGCCTTAGAATTAGAGGGGGTCAATTCAGAACAGAAATGCGGAGACAGTTCTTCAACCAGAGAGTGTTGGACCTGTGGAATTCATTGCCGCAGAGTGCAGTGGAGGCTGGGACGCTAAATGTCTTCAAGGCAGGGATTGATAGATTCTTGATGTCACGAGGAATTAAGGGCTATGGGGAGAATGCGGGTAAGTGGAGTTGAAATGTCCATCAGCCATGATTGAATGACAGAGTGGACTCGATGGACCGAATAGCCTTACTTCCACTCCTATATCTTATGGTCTTATGGTTTTCTGTTGATTGCCAAAAGCATGCCAGTGATGTAGCTGTACTAGTCATAATTGCTAGAGGCAAATAGTTCTGGAGTACGATGACAAATTGTTGTCAGTAATCATTTTTTTTGCACCATCAAGTGCCTTCAGCCACTTCTTGATATCAAGTATGAATTGAGTCAGCTGAGGTTTGGTATCTTTGATGCTGTGAATCTCAAGAAAGTGAATATGGACCATCCACTTGACAAGGTTGGCTGAAGATGTTTTTAAAAGTATTAGCCCTGTCTGTTGCACTGACGAGTTATCATCTCTCATCTCTGGGGACGTGGATATTTTTGGAGCCTCCTCTTCCAGTGAGTTGTTTAATTATTCACTACTATTTTTGACAGTTCGTGTGTTGATTTGGAAGGGGGCGGGGTTTGGTACACATGGAATTATTTGAGGTATGTGGAGCACTGTGTTGCACCAATGATTATTGGGATTACTGGTAGATGACAACAACAGTTACCCTTTGGTATTTGTTTCCATGAGGGACAGGATGGAATTGATGACAGAGACAGGGATGGCATAGGAAAGATGAAAGGAATAAGGTAAGGATAACATGGGAAGATGGAATGACATCGGACTAGCATGGAATGGGAGGGAAGACGTGTGGGAGCGGTGAAATGAGATGAGCGAACGAGGTAGTAAAGTTAGTTAAATATGGAAAAGTGTGCAGATAATTATTTTGTACAACCTAATAATTAAAAGCTATTACTTGAAACACTAAAGATTATTAGATTTTCTAAAATAATTACACATAAATGTATCATGAAAATGAATTAAATAGAGTACATTAGAATTGATGCTATCGTGATGAAAATGTCAACAATCTATATCCTTTCCAGTTTTATCAGTCTCTCTAATGTACATGCTGCCACAAACCAAGACTCAAGAAAAGAGCAGATACAATGTAGCTACAAGACACAAATCATGAACAAGTACTTCATAACAGAACAAGATTGATCATTAGCAAGCTTCTTTTTAGAAATAATAGATTTTACAACAATAAAAGGCAAGTTTAAAAGAACTAAGAGTATTTGTTCCAAATAATATTACGACATCAAATCTCACCTTTGGAGAAAGCACTTCCTAAATAGTTTATCATATTCAAGCCACAAGTCAGAGTCATAGGAGTATAAAACATGGAAAAAGACTCTTCAGTCCAACTCATCCATGCTGACCTGATATCTTCAACTAATCTAGTCCTATTTGCTAGCATATTTGGTCCATATTCCTCCAAACACTTCCTGTTCATAGGAAGGTGCCTTTTAAACATTGTAATTATACCAACCTCTACTGCTTCCTCTAGCAGCTCATTCCATACAGGCACAACCCTCTGCGAGAAAACGTTGCCCCCTAGGTCCACTTAAATCCTTCTCCTCTCAGCTGACTCCCTTGTCTGGGGAAAAGACCTTGTCCATTCACTCCATCCATGCCCCTCATGATTTTATAAACCTTTATAAGGTCACCCCTCAGCCTCTGACATTCTGAGCAAAACAGCCTCCCCCTAAAGCTCAAACCCTCCAACCCCTGCAACATTCTTGTAAATCTTTTTTGAACCCTTTCAGGTTTCACGACATCCTTCTTATAGCAGGGAGACCGGAATTGAATGTAGTATTACAACAGTGGCCTAATCAACATCCTGTACATCTGCAACAATTCCTCCCAATTCTGAAACTCAATAAAGCCAAATACGTGACAAAATTTGAATTTTTTCCAGATGGGAAGCTATTTCTAACTTTTTTTTCTGTTGTTTTACAAGTTGTTTTTATTTTAAAAATTGTTTGAAGTATAACGAGCAATTTGACATTATGCAAAGTACCATTACAGTAAAGATACTAATTTCACAGCAAGTATCTTGAATTTCTGCTACTTAAATATGACATCATTCATGAAACAAGAAGTGTTTACAGTTGATAATTAAAAATCACACTGCTTTTCCACAGTGAAGATTTCATGATAAATGCTATATGATTAATCCATTCAATCCTCATTATGAATCTGAAGAACTAAAATTAACCAAAATATCTTAAATCAAAGATGGAATTTTAAAAAATCATTACTGAAAAGATTTACAGCATTCTGCTGTAATTTATTGAAAGACAAATTACTTCCTGACAGGGAAGCTTTATGATCTTTCATCTGTTGGTTATTTTTGATGAGAAAGCAGTAACTTTACAATCATTTTCCAACACTGTTTCTATATTTTTTTTAATCCATCTTTCTTTCAACCAACTGTCTTTTCTTTCTGCAAACAAAACATGCTTGAAATCTTGGCGGGAAAGAGCAGGCTACCATTTCGAATCTGGATGACTCTTCATCAGACTCAAAATGTTAGCTGGCTCTCTCTCTACCGATGCTGCTTGAGACACTGATTTCCAGCGTTTGTTTCATCTTCAGTACAGATTCCAGTGTCTGCAGTAATTTGCTCCTGACTATTGTTTCTAGTTGACAAAGTCTCTGATTCAATTACATACATTCCACAGTCTCAGCAATACCTGCATTGAAAAGACTTTTTTTTTCCCTTTAGTCCACATTAAACTTTTTTAAAAAATCTTCTATCTAAATTCTGTCATTTTGGAGAAGCAGATAAGTGGAAAGTTTGCTTCTATCTATGCTACCCATCCAATGCAACAATTTCTGCAACGTTCAGCAGATCTAGCAGCATCGTAGTATGAGGAACAATATTCTGATGGAAATCATTGCTCTGAAATATTACTGCTGTCTTATCCTCCAAAGATGCTACCAGATTTGCTGAGTATTTATAACATTTTGAGCATTCATTTCAGTTTTACAGCATTTGCATTAGTTTCATATTGAACTTAACTTTTGGTTACATCTTTTGATGACCTTAGCTCTCAGATTCTCTGCATCTTCACAGTGTCACAACTCCCTTTCCCCAATGATACACCAACTGTAGTCACTTGGTCACTTACTCACATAGTCACTTGCTTTCCATATGCCATTTTTAATCTTGCCTTTAGTCATTTAAGAATTCTAGGATTATTTCCTCTCTGCTTCTCCACTTCTCTCTTTGCAAACCCACTTCTTAAAATTTATTTAACTTTGCCTTAACTTTATTTTAAGTCCTAATTAGCGAAGTCCTTAATTTTACATTTCTTTAAATTTCTTTCACTCATTCTTATGGTTATCTCTTTCTTTGACTTGATTTTGATTATGGTGTGATTCTCTGAATTATTATAATGCAAATTGCACATTTGTTTTATCAATTTGTTGTTTTGAAGAGTGCTGTCAAATCGCTGTGATTGCTACTGAAAATAATAAACTATGCTAAACACGGCTAAATACATTGACTTACATGTTCCTATATTTAGGATGTTGCATAATCAATGGTGCTGAAGGGTTAATTTCAATTACATTGGCTTACACTCATGCTACTGATGTCACATATAGTTGGCAGATGGAGATAAGGGGTTCAACTCAAAATTTTGAAGGGAGCTGATGTATCTTTACCAGCTCCAAAAAGCAATAAATCTTCTTGTTATCTAGCACAGTGACAATTCTGTAGATCTTCTATGGTGGTGTATCCCCTACTACTAAACACTTGGGAGGTCCACGATAAAGCAAATACAATGGAGGTTTGGTAGCAATGAACTGAATTGATGAGGTCTGAAAGATGTGCATATGGGAGTGGGCTGAGGAAAGTATGGAATCAGTTTATTAGTTACTCAGGAATAAGAGTAAATATTGATGAGTTTAACTTTTCCTGAGTAACTTCAGTGGACTGCTCCTAATCATTCAATTTAAATGAATACTTTGAGAGGGTTCCAGATGTGGGGAATTACCCTGCAGAATCTTCAATTCCCAGACAATTCCTTGGGAATCTGTAACATTCGGGACTGTCAACTTGCTGGAACAATGACTATCAGATCATCATAAAATCCCAGGCATTTTGATATTGTGATGTATTCTTAACCATTTATCACTGGATAGGTCCAGGATAAAACAATCACAAAGGAGGATTGGTGATAGTGAATCACCTTTCATAACCTTAACCCACACAGGTAGAGATAGCATTTACCAAAATTATGCAAACAAAACTTTCGTTAATAATAGAAAATAAGTTAGTCTTTTGAGCAAATTGCAGAGATATTCATTTCACTGATGTCCTTCCAAATATTTATTTCATATCATTGATATGAATAAAGAATTGCAAGTTATGCCATGTATATTATTTTAATGATAATCAATTAAATGAGAAGTTGTAATACGCAAACAAATAGAATGAATCATGAAATGTTGTATTTAAGGCAAATGTCAAGGATGCTTTTATAATTGCTCATTTTTTTCACTTTCACAGCAAATATCTTGAAGGCAGAGTGAAGTTACTAAAGAGCTCTCAAAAACATCAACTTACGTTCATAGTGAGCAAAACAGTACATGGGAATATTATCTCAGAGTTTGTGTTACGTCAATCCGATTTCAGGTTTGCAAAATTCAAAATTAAGAAAGGATAATTTAGCTTATACTATTCATACCTTATCATTGCATCAGATGATTTATGAAACAAATCAATAAAAAAAATTTACCAGAAATTTATAATCGCACATTATATTCATCCAATCTACAGAAGTGAGATTAGTTGAATGTAATATGGTTATTACTTCCATTTTTAACATTTAATACTAAACATATTTGCCCCTCCATATATCACAATTAGATCTTGTTTCTGCAGTGGAGAACTTCTTTGATGATCAAAGTTCAAGCCGGTAAGCTGCTTTCAACAGATTTAATCATCATGTCCATTGATGCACATAAGCCAATTTAACAAAGCCCTTCAACGAAACTCGTGTTATTAGAAAACAATGAAAACTGTCAACAAAGGAAACATCAAGAAGGGCCGAGACAACGTGACTCCTTCTGTTTTCATTTCAACATTAGAAGAACATGTATATTTCTAACTTTGAGTCATTTAATGTTCTTTTTAGAAATTCAATGTTCTCCAAATGTTTTTTTTCTTTATTTTACTGCTTGTGTGTTTTTAAATTTGAACTTGATAGCTAATAGATAATATCTGTGTTGTGCCTGCTATTTGTTGAAGTAATGTCCAGCCACAAGTGCTCCCTAGGAAATTAACTGCAAATATACACTGGAATTCCTCATCAGAGCAGAAGGATCTTGTGGTCAAGCAACTTTGAACCCAAAATTGTGCTTTTGAAATTGACCCACAGATGGAGAAACCTGGCCTGACAGAAAATTAGCCAAACTAAATTAAACAGCAGCCAACGTGTGTCGGTTACAGAGAACAGTTGAAACCAAGATCAAAGAGGTTACAAATGTTCAAGAAGAACCAGTTACACCAGCCCAAGAGATGTGTATTTGAGAAGTGTTAGTCAGACTTTTTGGCACCTTGACCGCCTGAGTATGTGCACCTTACACTTCCCAGCATGGCAATAATGAAGGGTACTGGTGTGACCCCATTGGATGATTTGAATTTAGCTCATCACCACATTGGAAAAAAGTGATCGAACATTTTGGAAGGTCAGGGTGAGGAGATATAAAAACACACACCTGGAAGGCAGCATCTCAGTGAAATGAAATGAGTGAAAACTCTCAAGGAAGATTTGAAACAAGACCAATGGCAGAAGACCACGCAGTGAGCCAAGAGCACCCAGGAGAAATTTGTCCTGGTTCAAGAGGCCCATTTTTGTGGAAGAGAGCCAACCTTACAACAGAGAGGAAGGACATTTCAATGGCCCAGCTCAGCACATGGATCATTGTCAATAATATCCTTCCTCAGATGGCTAGAGCGAGTTAGAATGTAAACATTGGGGGAATTTGGGAAATGGTCAAAGTGTTTTTAATAAGGAATATTTTGTTAATAAAATCTAGCTGAACCGGAAACCAAATTCTGTGTCCCTTTGTCCATCTCAGCCTAACAACTACTTGGGTGAAGTGCTTTTGATGCATTAACTAGTTGAAACGTCCAAAGAATGGACACCAATCTCGAGCTTCAGAGAAGATGGCGATGGCACGTAGGGAGTTTGAGAAGTTAAAGATAAGATGGTTGTAGAAGTTGCCTCAGATAAAAAGGTAAAGTTCAATATTTCTTAAGAAAAGGTCAGAGCTAAGGGACTTTGGGAGAGATAAGGGAGTTTGAGGCGCAAATGGTTTTGTAAGAAAGTTCTTCAACCAAAATAAAAATCAAATGATGGAAATTTTGGGAGGAAACTAGGACAGAAAAAGATTAAGTTATTGGAGAGACAAATTGTTGGTGTCAAGGCAATGCTTGAAGGTAGATTCTGTTTAGGGATAGAATAGTCAATTGTTTACACTAAGTCACTTCCTTATTCAGTGAGAACACAAGTATAATTGTGTGCAAAGTGGAAAAAAAGTTACAGCTTTTAATGTTGTGTTATGGAAATTTGTTGAAGTAACTCAGAGAGATTTTCTCCATGGATTGTTCAATCCTACTGGGTGGCACAGTGATTAGTACTGTTGCCTCACAATGCTAGAGACCTGGGTTCAATTCCCACCTCAGGCAACTGTCTGTGTGGAGTTTGCACACTCTCCCTGTGTTTGTGTGGGGGTGCTCCGGTTTCCTCCCACAGTCCAAAAATGTGCAGGTTAGGTGAACTAGCCATGCTAAATTGTCCATAGTGTTAGGTGAAGGGTAAATTTTGGGGATTGGGTCTGGGTGGGTTGCTCTTCGGAGGGTCGGTGTGGACTTGTTGGGCCAAAGGGCCTGTTTCCACACTAAGTAATCTAATCTAATCTAGTAATTATTATAATTGACAACAAGGTTCAAAATGTGGTATGAACATAATTGATTTGTTGATAAGTGAAAGTAAATTTTTAAATGTGCAACAGTGTAGTGTCTGAAGTAAGCTAAGAGTTCAGCTGATAAAATAGCTTAGTCTAGAATGTGGAGGTAATGTATTTGTGGATTTTCTTTTCTCATGATCCACTCGCAGTTAAATATGTAGTAGTGAAGGGAAGGTTGAAAAAAGGTAGAATCTTGCCACCACAGTTTCTTTACTAGAAAAGAGGTAACTTGCTCATTAGAAACTGAGGTACTCTGATAGTGGGCCTTCCAGTTTAAACTTCTTAAGGCATCTAATTAGCAGCCTACCTCTTGGTTAATGTATGGGTTGATGGGTTAGGAGTTTGAGTTAATGTATTTTGCATAATGAGCAATCGATGATGATAATGCTATGGATGTTGTATATTTGAACTTTCATAAAGTATCTGTTACAATGACACATGGTCAGTTGGTTAATAAATTAGAAGTCTATGGGATTGATGACAGCATGGATTAGAAGTTGGCTAAAAGATAGGAACAGCAGTAGATATAGAGGGGCATTTGTCAGATTAGGGACGAGTTGAAAGTGGTGTTCCCCAGGGATCAGTGTTGGGACTTGATTCTCTGAAGGTGGCCAGGCAATTTGAAATAGTTGTTATGAAGGCTGATAGGATTCTTGGGTTTATAAATAGAGGCAAAGTGTATACAAGCAAAGTAGTAATGCTACACCTTGACAAATCATTGGTCAAATCAAAGCTGGAGTGTTGTGCTCTGTTAGTTCTGGGCACTATATTTCAGGAAGGAGAGAGTGTAACGCAGATTTAGTAGAATAAAACCAGGAATAAGAGTTTATAGATAAAACAAAAAAAAAGAGAAATTCGGCTTATTCTCTTTGGAGCAGTGAGGATTAAGAGGTGGCCATGTTGAGATGTTCAAAACTATAACTTTTTGGGGACAGTAAAAGAGGATATTTTGTTTCCATTATTTGTTACAACAGGAACTGGGGTTTGCAATTTCAAGGTTATCAGCAAGAGAACTAAGAGTGAGATGAAGATGAACTTCTTTACTAAATGTTGTTAGAATTTGGAATGCGCTACGTGGGAAAGTGGTAGAAGTGGATTCCATTAGATTTTCAAGAGAGAGCTGGATATATATTTGAAAGTAATGAATTTAGAGGGCTCCAGGGATAGGCTGAAGAATGGGACTAGCTTATAAACAAACTAATGGTCTATTAACTTGTTGCCCTTTTTTGTAATTAGCTGCAATCTAATAGCTATGGTCATCTTAGAAGCCCACATTGGTCTTTCAATAGGCTGAGACTAACTGAATAAGTTTGTGATTAGAATGGTGCTGGAAAAGCACAGTCAGTCAGGCAGCATCCGAGGAGCAGAAAAATTGACATTTCAGGCAAAAGCCCTTCATCTGAATAGGTTTGTGTCACAGCAGTTCCCTGGGGATTTTGCATGCACTTTCAGGATCCTTTTGCAATGCTCAAATACAAGCTGCACATTGAAATAATGGAAACCCTTCTTATTTACAAACAATTTGGTCTTGTGCATAGTGCTTTGATTACCATGCGAGTGTAATTACTTAACAGCTTGCACCTGAGAAATCATAGAATCCCAGTGTGGAAGCAGACCATTCAGCCCATCGAGTCCATATTGATCCTCTGAGAGCATCCTATTCAATCTTGTCCTCTTCTACCTGATCCCAGTAATCCTGTATTTCCCATTGTCAATCCACCTAAACTGCATGTTAGGACTGTGGGATGAAACCAGAGGGCCTAGAGGAGACCCACGCAGACACAGGGAGAATGTACAAACTCCACAAAGACAGTTGCCTGAAGGTGGAATCTAACCCGGGTCCCTGGGTCCTGTCAGAAAGTTGATCCAGCCCTGACAGACAGCACCCATTTGGAAATTCATGTAGTCCATTGCCTTCGCACGCAATGCACCATTCAGCTGTATGATGCAGTTACAAGCAGCAGATTGTGAGATCCATTGTTATACAGAAGCTGATTCCTGAAGTGATCTGAATACAAAAATATCCACAGCCATTGTTGACCATCACTGCTACAGGCTACTAATGCTTCTGGCCTGCTCCAAAAAGGCCCAGGAAACTGACCATCTGCACTTAGGACCTTTGCTGAGCTTAACCATTTCTTTGTTCTCTGATCATTGGTCAAGCTCTCTGCAGTTGCTGCTCCTCTTCTGATTGTTAGCCCTGTGAGCTCTGAAGTGAGAAACATTATGGCTCCTCCTTAGTGGTCCAGCCAACATGATAGAGATGAATTACATGCCACTGTATAGGCTCAAGGACATGCTGATTGTGAAATTAGGGTACAGAAACAGGCAATGTCTCACCATACCAAGCAAAAGCAGTCTCAATTAGCTATTATTATAAGGGCAATGTCTGCCTATTATCAACGACAGTTCAGAGTAATGCTCATTCTTCATTAACACCTGCAAGTTCCCAGCTGAGCCATAAACCATGCTGAATTGGAATATATAACCATCCCTTCATCATTGCTGGGTCAAAATCCTGGAGCTTTCTTCCTAACAGTACTGTGAGTGCATCTACAATTGTGGAAATCAAGGATGTGGCTGAGCATTATCAATTAGAGAGGATTCTAAATAATGGCTTTGCAAACGACACCTCCATCACATGAATGAAGTATAAAGTTGGTGGTTAGCCATGGTGCTCAAAGGGCTGCATATGAAAGGTAGACTCACCTTAGTCCAACCACTGCTCTCTTATTACAGAGAGATGACTGGTGGTGGTTTAACCTGGGGGTCATCATGCCTCAGGTGAGGGGAGAAGTTGAACAGGAGAGTTTTTAACAGCAACCTCAGGTGGTACAGGAATTCAACTAACACTGTTGGCATCACTTTGCATTGCAAACCAGTACTGACCTTTTAATTACTTTAGCATCCTATCCAACATACCTGAGGGGTTTCCAACGGACCTTCAATTCCTCTTTGCAGAAGCACTGAATAGAGTGGGATAATGTTGGGATCCTGAATTTGCCTCAAACTTATAATCATAGCATCCCTACAATATGGAAAGAGGAAAATTGGCCCATTGAGTCTGCACCAACCCTCCAAAAAGCATCTCACCCTGACCTACACCCCTACCTTATATCCTACACTATTTCTTATGCCTAATCAATCTAGCCTGCACATCTCTGGACACTGTGGACAATTTTGATGGCCAATCCACCGAACCTGCACATCTTTGGGTTGTGGGAGGAAACCGGAGCATCCAGAGGAAACCCACACAGACACGAAGAGAACCTGCAAATTCCACACTGTTACCCAAGGCTGGAATGAAACCTAAGTCCCTGCTGCTGGGAGACAGCAGTGCTTGCCACTGACCCACCTTGCTGCTCGTATATATTTGGAGGTATAACTCCTGAAAACATGCAAATGAGTCCCCCGCCCACACAGTTATCTGGGAAAAAAACAGTTTGCCCAAAGCTTTTCAATGAAGTAATTTTAAAGCAAAATTTGACATTTTAATATCAAACAACTGGTAGCCTTTAAACTGATGAATTGATTCCTGAATAAGGGCTGTCAGTAAATAGATTCATGCAATAAAACATTTATGAGCTTTTTTTCCAAGAAAGACAGAAGTAATTAACAGAAGTCACAGAAGGGCAATCTAATTTGAATTGATACAGATTTTCAATGTAAGCCTTTAAAATATCCAAGAAAATGAATACTACGTACCTTAATAGGAAATAGATATTTGATTAGCCAAACATATTAAAGAGGAACATTGATGATCTCACCCTTTACCTGAATAATAACATTGTATCTTAAAAGGCCCACACTGTAAACAAATAATTTCCCAATTTCTGTAACTATGTTAAATGCATATCAATGAAAAATTGTTTTAAAACAAGCCATTGTATTCTGAGGCATCTTCATCTTTCTTACTTTATGGCAAATATACTGTATTCTTCATTTAGATATTCTTTCTTAACAGCAGTGGAAAGCCATCATCTTTAACTCTTCCCAATAAAACTAAATTATCCCAATGTCTTTTAATGAGGAATTGAAATATTTTAGTAGCTTCCATATAACTGAAAATATTCCACTACCTATCTCTTGGGAGTAAAAGGAGAAGTACTTGTGTACTTGTGTTACACAGATGCACTTTTTATTAATTAGTCAAATGTTTAAAAGTTGCTTGAAAGTTTTCAAGGTGAAAGCAGTTACAATGTGCTTTTACAGTTAGATCACGTAGAATTTGATCTGGCTATCTGAAAAGAATTTCTTCGGAGAACTAGTCATTCTCAATATTTTGGGCAACAGACTCTGCCTGTTACCTGGTAGAATGATGAGAATAGATAGATTGTGAAATATAGGAATACGGGTGAGATATTACTGCTGATTTTTCTTGGTTGTATTTCTACTTTAGCAAAATTTGCTAACATTCTTGGTGCTATTTGTTCTGCTGTGTGACAGGCAGATATCACTGACAAGAAGCTCATTATCTCAGAAGATGGTCTGATGTTGGTACATCTCCATGACCTCCATAATAAATCTTATATGCCAGTGCAAAATGGAGGACTTAAGTTTAGAATTGGGGCACTAGATACATTGGTTTTGATGATGTCTTACTATATTGCAAATGTAAGATAGGTTAAAGGTTTAAAAGCTTTTATGTACTAACCAAGATACAAATTTTACTGATGTCTCACATCCATATTTCACACTCCAAACTGATTTCTTTACAGATCATATTAAGTTATTTATTCAGCTTTCTAATTAGTACTCAGTAGTTAATTCTTCTTAGTAAATCTGACTTTTTCTATTGCTGGGCTTTGTGTTATTACTTTATTGCACCACATATGCGCATATATAATTCCTAAATACCTGTATCTGTTCCAGTCTGTTCCTTTTCTTAATATATGCATCTTTCTTGGTGATTTTGAAATTTATATTAGAGCTTGATTTTAAGGATTGTTTCATACAGATAAGAGGTCTGTACCTTGTGGAAGTAAAGACCAACTTTTTAAACAGCTTTAAATAATCACAAACAATAAGAAAAACACAGGATAGAAAGGTATTGTGTGATTACTATGAGTCAAGGACCAATATTCAGTCAGAACATATATTAAACAAGAATATTATTACTACGTTGCAAAGAAGGTTGATAATGGTATTATTTGGAAATTGTGATCTAATGTGAACAGAATCTGTAATTCTATATTGCATGTGCCATCCAGGTTCAAATCCTGACAGGGCAGATTGTAGATTGTGAGTTCAATAAAAATCTGGATTTAAGAGTCTACTTGATGATCATGAATCCATCATGGATCGTTGGGAAAACCCATCTGGTTCATAATGTCTTTTAGGGAAGGAAACTGCCATCCTTACCTGGTCTGGCTCTTAATGTGACTCCCGACCCAGAGCAACATGGTTAACTCTTTACTGCCCTGTGCGCAGTTAGGGATGGGCAATAAATACTGGCCGAGCCAGCAATGTTCTCATGCCATGAATGATTTTTTTTAAAAACAGAAAGACATATTTGATTTCTGAAGCAGTCCTGAGTTGCCTGGAAATTTGTATGCATTCATGCATTTAAATAAGCTTTTTAAAAAATCTTTAGGTTAATAGTTCAGTGCTTCAGAAGCAAAGATAGAAGAGAGAAACAAAATTGGGCTGTTGCCAGGCAAAAATGCATCCCATGATGGGGTGTGGGGGTGGGACGGAGGTGTGGTGGGGGGAGGAAAGAAAGTAGTTCCCTTTCAAAAAGGCAACCATCCAGAAGGTTCGTGAAATTGCAGATTTCTGTCACAGAGAACATGCCTCCAAAGCAAAAAAGAGAAAATGTTGGAAAATCTCAGCAAGTCTGGCAGCATCTGCAAGGAGAGAAAAGAGCTGATGTTTTGAGTCTAATTTACCCTTTGTCAAAGCTTTCCCAGAAGATGGGTGAATGTATGAGTTTAAGAAACAATCGGCTTGCCCTTCATTTTCTTTTTTTTGACAAACATCCTCATTATCTACTAAAGGTACATATTTCCAAGCTTGCTAGCTCTCAGGTTATTTGGTCAGACAGAACTACCAGATTGGGAGAAAGTGAGGACTGCAGATGCTGGAGAATAGTGTTGAAAAGTCTGGTGCTGGAAAAGCACAACTGGTTAGGCAGCATCTGAGGAGCAGGACAATCGATGTTTTGGGCATTAGTCCTTCATCAGGAACATGAGCAGAACTATTGGGTCCTCTTTTTTGAAAGATATCAGTGAATTAAAAATAATAAATAGTTGACAGAGTCATTTACTTCTGGTGCTCGCCCACAGTTCCCAATATTCTAAAATGTAATTTTCCAACTTTCTACACTGGCACTTGATCTCATGACCATCAGGTCACTAGCCTCAAGCAATAGCCAGGCTTAAACTGGAGTCAGCAAAAATCTAACTAACTTGATACAAAATGAACAGGCAGTTTTCTCTTTTACTTTAAGCATTGCTAGTCATCAACTAGTTACTATCACCAAGTCAACATCGGTGACAGTAAAATCTCTAAGGCAGCTGAAGTTCTATTGATTAGACGCAGATTTTACCAACTGAATCATTATGTTCTGAAATTCTTTATACCAAATGTTGGAGATGTAAGAAAAATACAAAATACTGCCAGCAACATTGTGTTGCTTTCAAGCATTTCCAATGTTCTTTTCACTTTAGAATTACTTTTGAAGTAATACACATTGTGTGTCAATAAAGCTGTAATACATTAATCAGCATGGCGACTTCGAGGATACTTGGACAGCTGCAGTCAACTATGCCAGATAGTAGTTGCTCTCCTGAGGAAGTATCTATTTATAAACTCATAACTCAGTACTTGCTTTCAAAGCCTATCTATTTTAAATTTAGCACTGTGGATAACTGAATTACCAAACATCAAGTCCTCAATGGTTTTAGATTCATTACAATTCAGAAATTAAATGCAGTTTTGACATGCCACAATCCTAATAGGAGGTAAATTTGTGATGCATCGCAGAGCACTAGGTTAAGAATGCTGGAACCCAGTGCACTTATGGTATTAACTGACAGTAAGCAGTAAGCTTCATTTTATTTCTATGAGATGTGTTCAACGTCAGGCCATTTTTTTTAAATAGAGCGGAAGAAATTAAAATTTGCTGACGCTCGCACCTACTGCTTACTTACAGGGAAGTAATTATTTACCACAGTCCATTTAGGTTAAATGATCCTTAAAGCATCAACCGTGTTCATATTCAAGGCTATTTATTGTGATTTGCTGCTTAGTAAAGAACATGCTGCTACACAGTCAAAGGAGGGAAGGTTAGATGAAAGGGAAGGGTCAAGAATGTATTTCTGGTTAGGAGGAGCGGGGCAAAGCATCATAGCTGTGAAATATAGCAATCTCATAAGTTATGAGACCTTTGATTCCAGTCATTTATTATGGGGAAGAGTTCATCAGCCACCATCTGCACGTCACTGAAGGGATTAAATAAATTCAGCGCAAGGAATAAAATATGTGCAAGGTTCAGTTCATCCTGGTGAAGACTCTAAGGTATCAGAGTTTCATCTGACAAGGATCAGCAGTTCAGTTAAATGCTTGTGAAAAAACATTCTGCAGTGTTTGCAGCCATTTGAATTATAATTGGACCATATACCAGTTTGTCAAATTTACTTAACTTTCACTGCTATGGATATATAAATTGATCTTTTAATGTCATACCATACATTCTGCAAATTGGTTCCTCCTGTACCATTTCACTGATTTTGTTTTAAAAGCATTATATTTAGAATTGCAGCCAAGCATAGACTGACATGAAGAATGCAACTCAATGCAGTATATTTTAGATTTGTGGCAAAAATTTGAACCATAAATAAAAAAGACAACACTAACTTTATCACCAGTCTTTGCCAAGAAATGGAATGCACTTTGAAATTGTGAACGCTGGAAATTCTCTCCTGCTACACCAAATTAACTTCTGTTTTAAAAATGTCAATTTTACCTACAATTGCAATGACAATGCCAGGATTTGTAATTTTCTGCTTTGGAAGATATACAGACATTAACAGCATGTGCATTTTCTGAGCTTTAAGAAGTTTTTCACCTGTAGCTCCATACTCATTTTTTTACTGAAGAATGTTCTGTACGCAAGTGACTAGACCCAAGCATTAACACTGATTTCTCTCCACAGATGCTGCCAGACCTGCTGAGGTTTTTCCAGCAATTTCTAGTTTTGTTTCCGATTCCAGCAACTGCAGTTCTTTGATTTTTCATTGCTTTACTGCTGCTTCTAGTCCCATTACCAAAAACTATCAATTCTCCCAATCATTAGGAGTTGTTATAACCAGAACACACACCAAGGTTCCCCAAATTAATACGGTTCCAGACAAGATACCACATATTGTTAGGGTTCTGGGTGAGGAGGGATGAGCTAGCTCCCCTTCTTTATACACCCATCTGTCTGGCTGATTGCAATAGGCTAAGTTGGAAAGGATCCTTTCTCTTGTAAAACATTTCACATAGATACAAATGAACTCCTGTTTTAAAAGGAGTCAATTTAACCAGGCTTTTGAGAGTTAGGAAAGAAAGACACTTCATCAGTTACTAAACTTGAGAAGAATTAATAATGCAACACAAAAAGATTAGAAGGAAGAAGTAAGTCCTAAAGGATAAAAGCTAGAAAAAAAAGTATGCATTATTCTGTAAATTATTCACAAAGAGCACAAAGTTGAATGTTATGACTAGTTCAATGGAGCTTACTGGTAGTGTTGACATGAGTATTTCACCAGTCTGTTTCACAATCCTTTGTTTAACAGAAAGATTGATGCTCTGTCGTCAGATTCATTCAGCTCTGATTGAATTCAAGCATTCAGGGTAAGACATTTTTCTCTTTGATTTTACCTACAGCATAGGAATGCTTGAAATTGTGGTTCTCTCAGCTGTGGGCCTCACAGCACTCTTGTCCACAAACTAGAATGCCCAGCTAATATAACACACATAGCAGTTTTATCTTTTTTTTGTATATTCCCATTGGATAAAACAGAAATGTCTGCAACAGATAATTTTCTCCTTAGAGGGGATATAATCAGCCCCATAAAAATTCTATGTTACAGTCTGGAATCTTTGTTGGAAGTGACATGCTCATTACCTCATGGATCATAATACTACGTAGATGTAAGAATGCTGGAGGAGGAATAATAGAAGGTCCTGTTGTTCCTGTGCTAAATAGAATAGAAATCCTGAGGAACAGTATTGACATTCAAGACAGGCAAGGAGAATTCATGGGACAGTTGCATTGCACTGTCACAGTGCACTTCACAGTGACATTTGCACATCACAGTGGCACATAGACCATTAATTTGGAGGTGTGTCACTTTGATATTTAAGATTTAGATATGCATTTACACGTGTCAAGAACGCCTTGATATTATTTTGGTGGATAGAAAGGCACTTAAATAGGCAGCCAGACTGCTGCAATTGCTTTGAACATGCAGTGTGTCAATGGTATATTTACTTTATCTAGAAATGCCTTTCAGAAAGATTTAATAGTTTTGGAGACAATTAGTGTCAGAGTCATAGGGATATACAGCACGGAAACAGACCCTTCAGTCCAACTTCTCCATCGCGATCACATATCCAAAATAAATCAAGTCTCACTTGCTAGCATTTGGCCCATATCCCTTTAAACTCTTCCTATTCGTATACCCATCCAGATGCCTTTTAAATGTACTAGCCTCCATCACTTTTTCTGGATGCTCATTCCATATATGCACCATCTTCTGCGAAAAAAAGGTTGACCCTTAGGTCCCTTTTATATATTTCTCCCCACACCTTAAACCTGTGTACACTAGCTATGGACTCCCCCACCCTGGTGAAGATACCTTGGCTATTTACCCTGTCCATGCCCCTCATGATTTTGTAAACCTCTAAGGTCACCCCTCAGCCTCCAACACTCCAAGGAAAATAGGCCCAAACTATTTAGCCTCTCCCTATCACTCTAATCCTTCAATCCTGACAACATCTTTGTTAATCTTTTCTGAACCCTTTCAAGTTTCACAACATCCTTCCTGTAGCACAGAGACCCAAGCAGTATTCAAAGTGGGCTAACCAATGTCCTGTACAGCCACAACATGACGTCCCAATTCCTGTACTCAATGCACTGACCAATAAAGGAAAGCATACCAAACGCCTTCTTCATTATCCTAACTACCTGTGATTCAACATTCAAGGGGCTGTGAATCTGCATTTCAAGGTCTCTTTGTTCAGCAAAACTGCCCAGGACCTTATCTTAAGTGAATGAGTCTTGCCCTGATTTGTGTTTCCAAAATGCAGCACCTCACATTTATCTAAATTAAATTCCATCTGCCACTTCTCAGCCCATTGGCCCATTTGATAAAGATCCCATTGTACTCAGAGGTAACCTTCATCGCTGTTCAGTACACTTCCAATTTTGGTGTCATCTACAAACTTACTAACTATACCTCTTACGCTCGCATCCAAATCATTTATATACATGACGAAAAGCAGTGAACCTAGTACCATTCCTTGTGGCACATCACTGGTCACAGGCCTCCAGTCTGAAAAGCAACCCTCTGTCACCACCCTCTGTCTTCTACCTTTGAGCCAGTTCTGTATCCAAATGCCTGTATTCCATGCAATCTAACCTTACTAAGCAATCGCATGAGAAACCTTGTTGACTGCCTTACTGATTCTAAAAACATTTCAGCTAAGTTAGCTTCATTGATACTAAAGTGCATTGATATTTGTCTATAAATGACTTGATGGTTTCACCTTGCTCTTGTCACAAACTCAGGTCTGTGTATTTTAAAAACTGACTTTGATTTTAAGCTGAATTTCTGGAAAATTGGAAAGTTTGACAGGATCTCCATTTGAAATACCAAAATATTTTATTCTCTTTAATCATTTGTTCACAAATTTTGATTGTTTGTCTTTGTTTAACTTCTATCTATTGATGTATGAAAGAACAGATACTTCTTTCATTAAACAGCTAGAATTCTAACAACATGGCTGTGCAGTGCCAATCAATATTCAGAGGTTTACTTTCCATACGTATTGTGGAAAATTGTACTTTTTGAAAAAATGCCAATATATAAAGAATCTGTTTTTCAGTGTAATGTTTTTGCCTTTTTGTTGCATTATTTCTCTCTCCTTTTTGAATCTTTCAAAGGTTGCCACTCTTCTCTTAATAAAAAAGCTAACTAGCACCTGTGTGTTCATGTCAAAATTAGATCAAAGTGACATGCAACATTCATCTTCTGCACTGTCTCTGAAGACAACAAAATGGTATAGTGGACTTACAACTATGTATGAGTAAGGCCTTAATAGTATGACAGCGGGATTTTCTTTGCAGCATTTTTGTCTGTATTTCATTCCAATTTTGCTTTGCTGAAGTATAGTTATCTTGGGCCTCTTATCAACTGCCACTTTTTTTAAAATTGGACATTTTATTTTTCTTAAGGAGCGAGAGGGAAAAGGGGCCTCACCAAAATTCTTGTGCTGTGAATGTTGTGTTTCAGCACAAGTTGCAGCTTTCAGTCTTGATTATTAGATGTGAGCTTTACCTCTGAATTCAGGTAAATGATGAGTGATGACAAAGAGCCACATCACTATCATCCTTTTAGCCATAAGTAACAACTTGCTGAAACTACCTTTTTTCACACAATAAACACAACTGCTATCAGCTTCCGGTGTCCACTTGCTGCTGTCATGATGTGGTTTCCTTAGGGTAAAACACCATTGCTAATATGATATGGTCTTACTGCTTCCCTGTATGTTACCCCATAGAAGATAAAACATGAAGACTAGGTGTTTGTTGAGACGGATTTCGTCAGGTTTATCATCAACTAGTTGAGTATACTGGCATGATACTTCAGACTTACACATAGCCTATGTTCCAGGCTTATGTTCCTGCTACATTATGTAGATAGCTAATTGACTAAATAACTGGTTGTTTAATAAACTAACTGATCAACCAAGGCAAAGACCTTTTATACAATAGAATCACATTTCATGACATCATTTTGTTATTTTAAAAGGTATAGTGCTTGGTTGAGATTTGTGCAATAATACAGAATGTGCTTGGTTTCTGGAAGTATGTTTCCACATGATTAGATGACTGCTATTTTCTAAAATTGAACACTGTAAGATTCAGAATAAAAACAGAAGTTATTGGACAAACTCAGAGTTGAGTAGTGTCTGTGGAGAGTCTGAATTTATTGTTTCAAGTCTGCTTTGACTCTTCTTCACAATGGTGAGAGGTGGAAAAGTCAAAAGTTTTATAATATTGACAAAGGTGAAGAAGGAGAAAGTGAGGACTGCAGATGCTGGAGATCAGAGCTGAAAAATGTGTTGCTGGAAAAGTGCAGCAGGTCAGGCAGTATCCAAGGAGCCGGAGAATCGATGTTTCAGGCAAAAGCCCTTCTTCAGGAATGAGGAGGGTGTGCCAAGCAGGCTAAGATAAAAGGTAGGGAGGAGGGACTTGGGAGAGGAGAGTTGGGAATGTGATAGGTGTAAGGAGGTTAAAGTGAGGGTGATAGGCCGGAGAGGGGGTGGGGGCGGAGAGGTCGGGAAGAAGATTGCAGGTCAAGAAGGTGGTGCTGAGTCTGAGGGTCGGGACTGAGAGAAGGTGGGGGAAGGGGAAATGAGGAAGCTGGAGAAATCTGCATTCATTCTTTGTGGTTGGAGGGTTCCTAGGCGGAAGATGTGGCACTCTTCCTCCAGGCATAATGTTGCCATGGTCTGGTGATGGAGGAGGCCAAGGACCTGCATGTCCTTGACGGATTGGGAGGAGGAGTTAAAGTGTTCAGTCACAGGGCGGTTGGGTTGGTTGGTGCGGGTGTCCCAGAGGTGTTCTCTGAAACGTTCCACAAGTAGGCGCCTTGTCTCCCCAATGTAGAGGAGCCCACATCGGGTGCAGTGTGGAGGTACAGGTGAATTTGTGACATGGCAGGATCCCTTGGGGCCTTGGAGGGAAGTGAGGGTGAAGAAGGACCAAGTGAAACACTTGGGGAAGGTGGCCAAATCAAAGAAGGTTCTGGAGAATTCTGGAACATTCCTCTTGATGGGCCAGAGCACAAGTCATTTCTACTGAGAGTGCAGGATAATACATGAATGTAGTACAGTGCTTTTGATCAATCATGATCATCTTTCTGAAATTTAGGGTAGTAGTTCCCTGCTAATTCATGTTTTGTTAATGTTTGTTTTAGTTTGATTGTTACTGTAAAAGTCTTAAAATGTGAAATGTTGGTGTGCTGAAAACAAAAGGAGCTGGAGAAACTAAGCAGCTCTAGAAATGTCGGTGGAGAGAGAGAAAAAATAATGTTATATTTTATCTCCAATAGATCTGAAACATTAATCTTTTTTCTCTATCTACAGATGTTGCCAAACCTGCTAAGGTTCTCTGGAATGGTCTGTTTTTATTTCCCATCTTCAGCCCCAGTAGTACTATACTTTTATTTAAATATTGCTTGGATATTTTCATTCGTCACTGGGAAATTCATAACTATTTTAATGAGTTACTGGTCTTTACTGGAATAATAGCCCTTCGACAAGCAGTACTCTAAAGGAGAAATGAGGATTAAAGGTTTGGAGATGTTAGATAGATAATTCCAAATCTGAATGACTGACAGCCAAACGACCAGGCATCACTCTTACAGAAATTAAAATCAGAAGTGCATAATATTCCACTAGCTGTCTGCCCTAAGCTTGTGAACAAGCCAATACTTATAGGGAAGGGCTTAGTTAAGGAAAGCTTTATAAACAAGAATGAAGCTTTAAAAACAAGGCTGAGACTTGTACAATTAAGGCATTAGTGGAACAAGAAACAATGTGCATCAGAAAGACAATAAATTTAACATGTTTGAATCTCACATATTTAAATGAATCTCAGCAACTTTCCCTTTTCCAATGACAGCAGAATCTGAACTCCATGTTCCTTTAATCCTTTTGGTTATTTTCCTTTTCATTATGTGAATAGTTGCAAAAAAACAGAAATATACAAAGTAACACAGAAACAGAGTATTTAAATAGGAGGAAGCAATCCAGCCCTTTCAGCTTGCTCTGCCACTCAACAATATGATCATGATCATGGCTGACCATCCAACTTACCATCTTGGTCCCACTTTCGCCCCATATCCTTTGATCCCTTTAGTCCTAAGAACTATATTGACATCTTTCTTGAAAGTTTTCAATAATTCAGCCTCAACAAATTGCTGTGGCAGATAATCTATGAATTAATATATATGCCTCCTCATCTCTGTCCATCTGCAGTGTTCTGTCCTTAAAAGGCCTATTCCTTATCCTGAGGCAGTGACCCCTGGTTCTAGACTCCTTAGTCACTGAAAACATTCTTCCTGCATCTACCCAGCCTATTCCAGTTAGAATTTTACAGATTTTTATATTACCCCTCATTACTCTAAATTCCAGGAAACAAAGTCCCAACTGATTGAGTCTCTAACCACATATCAGTCCTACCATCCCAGGAATCAGCCTGGTAAACCTGCTTTGCACTCTTTTCATTGTCAGAACATTCTTTCTTAGATAAGCAGACCAAAACTACACACAATACAACAAGTGTGGTCTTACCAATGCTCTACAGAGTTTCAGCAAGACATCCCTGTTCCTATACTTGAATCTTTTCACTGTGAAAGCCAACATATCATTTGTCTTCTTCCCAGCCTGCTGCACATTCGTGCTTAGTTCCAGTGACTAGACACCCAAATCCCATTAACCTACCCCCTTTCTCAATTTATCACTATTCAGATAATAATAAATAATAATAAGTTATACTGCATCTGCCATGTATTTAGTCACTTACTTAACTTGCCCAAATTACATCGAAGCTTCTCTGCATCTACTTCACAGCATTGTCTGCCAGCCAGCTTTATGTCATCTGCAGACTTAGAAATATGAAATGTAGTGACCTCATGTAAATAATTAACATATTTTGAATAGCTGAGGTCCAAATATTGATCCCTACAGTATGCCATTTGTCACTGCCTGCCTCTCAGAGAGAAAAAAATAATACTCCTACTCTTTCTTTCTTGTCTGCCAACAGTTTCTCAACCTTCATACCATGCTTCAATACCATGTATCTTAATTTTGCACGTTAACCTCTTATATAGGACCTTACCAAAATCCTTCGGAAAATTCAAGTAAACAAATCCCACTGGCTTCCCCTTATCCACTCTATTAATTACATCATCAAAAAATTCCTTTCCTTTTCATAAATTTATGTTGTATCCGATCTTCGAAGTGCTCTGCTTTTATAATAGCTTTTAGTATTTTTCCCACTATTAATGTCAAGGTAACTGGTGTAATTCACTGGTGTCCCTAGCCCTTTCTTCTTAAACAATTTAGTTACATTAGCTACCCTCCAATCCATAGGAATTGGTCCATCATCTACAGAATTTTGGAAGACGACCACTAGAGCATCTATTCTAAGTATATTCTAAATTTAACCACAGCAATCATTTATAAACTGGCAGGATAACATCAATGCTTCAGTTTAACATTCACAGTTTAATACATTCTAGCATCAGTTTTCCTTTACTTGGTGTCACAGTTCATTGTTCTGATTAACAATAAATTGAAACCCAGAATCCCTAGATAGCTTTCATTTTCCAAGCACATTGTTTTCTTTCCATTTAATTGACGTTCCTTCCCTGCATCTTCTGCCCTCATGTGAAGTATTCTGCACTTTTCGATATTGAATTTCATCCACTGATACATTAACATTTCCTGTAATGTATCCCACTGTGCTTTGGAGAGCCGTCACTTTTGTGAGCTTTGCAACATTCACATATTTAGCCTTCTGCTTCTTTCTCCCAACTTGAAATCATTTGTGAAGATCTTGAAAAAAAGATTGGTAGAAAGTGATCCCAGACATTAAGAAAGACACTGACATGAATGCCATTTGTTTTCGATAATGCCTCCCTAACACATCTCATAATTTTAGGTGCTAAAGAAGTGGCCACACGCTGTCCACCAAAGAAAACACCTCAGCCAAGAATTTAATTCTTACATATTTTATTCCTGTAGCTATTTTTTTAAAGAAGAACAGATGTAACATAGTTAAGTAAAAAGTGAGGTCTGCAGATGCTGGATCTCAGAGCTGAAAATGTGTTGCTGGTTAAAGCACAGCAGGTCAGGCAGCATCCAAGGAACAGGAAATTCGACGTTTTGGGCCAGAGCCTTTCATCAGGAATGAGGAGAGTGGGCCAGGCAGGCTAAGGTAAAAGGTAGGGAGGAGGGACTTGGGGGAGGGGCGATGGAGATGTGATAGATGGAAGGAGGTCAAGGTGAGGGTGATAGGCTGGAGTGGGGTGGGGGCGGAGAGGTCAGGAAGAAGATTGCAGGTTAGGAGGGTGGTGCTGAGTGGGGACAATATTGATAATTCTATCTTACATGGGAATGGCTTCCTCTATTCTAATGTTGGATTCAAACACTCAGGCATTAAACAGTGTTCACAAAATTAGTAGACATATTAGCCTTAGCTCAGTCAGTAGCATTGTGCTTCAGAGTCAGGACATTGTCGGATCAGAATGCTGTTTAGAGAGCTGAGTTAAATATCTAGGTTTGCACTTCAGTACAGTACTGCACTGTTGGAGGTGGTGCCTTTTCAGTTGGGATATTTAACTGAGGGCACGTCAGCCCACAGTAGCGGAAGTGACGGATTCGACATAACTATTTGAAGAAATGTAAGGGGATGCTTCCAGTGTGCTGGTCAACATTTATTCCTCAAACAAAATTTTGAAAACTGATTATTTATTCATTGTTTTCTGTGGTTCCATAAACTTTTGTATTTAAAAGCCATGAAACACCCTGAGTGATGTGAAAGCTGCTAGATAAATGCCAATTCTTTAATTATTACAAAATGTTAAAAACAAAATGATAAAATATAGCATGAACAATGAAAATATATCAAGCCAAAATACATGCAATTGCATTTTTAAAATGTATTCACCTTTATCAGACTAGAAGGCTTAAATAGATTAGATTATTTCATTTCTTTTCTGAAAACAATTCCCTTGAACCTGCAAATACCAGACACCCAGCTTAATCAGTGCTGGCATTGGTTTGTCCACCCAAGCTGGTTGCAAATGTTACATTGTAGTTTTTGGCCAATGATCTCATTACACACAAAGACAATAAATTGCACCTGTCCCTCACCTTCCTTCTGTTCTTAGTCAAATCTGCTTGGTTATATTCTTTCTTGTTTCCAAACCACAGAAGCATAAGCTTTTGGGTCCCTTGTGTAAATCTGATGCTGAATAATTCATGATATTCAGGCCTCTGTTGTATAAATTTTTCATTAGATATTTGGCAGCAGATACATTCTGCAATCCATCAGGCTGTGACTCTGGACAGCACTGGGCTCCCCTATGGGTTCAGGGATGGTAACGTCACAATAAAACAAGGCCAAAGACTTTCAAATTGACAACTTCAGCTAATTAAGTTTGAGGTAGACAGTGAATCAGTGTGCTGATAAACAGGTGATGCAAGCCTATCAATAATAAAAGATAAAATATTTGATACATTTTTATTAGCCTACTGAAATTATTTGGTACAGTAATGATTTTACAGTGCCTGTAGACAGGGAAAGGATGGTCAGAAGACATTGTTGTAGTCATTTGCTATAATGACGATTACTGTTGAATCTAACATACAATCATTACACCCTTTTTTTGAAAATGAACTGCTGCAATATTTTGCCATCTATGTAAGATCACTATCAGTAGAAATGTGAGATTCAGGGCCTATAAACAGTTGTGATAAGCAGAATGAAAAAAATACTTACAGCATATAATATGAGTGCCTTGTGACTCGAGAAAGGTTGATCGAGAATCAACGCTATTCTTTATTTGAATCTGTCATATTGAACTAGGAGAATAAACAATGAAAAATTATTTAAGTAACACCTGAAATAAGAGTGTTGAGTATTTGGGTCGGATTTTTACCACCGAGTTGAGTCGCTCAAGTCAGGAAATTATCCAGTTTTCACTCTAGAGAGTTTGGTGCTAGATAGAATTGGGTTCACTAATCCCAGCAGAGGAGCACAGGCAAGTGCTGAGGTTGGTTCGAAAGCCTGACCTGGGATCTCATCCTAATTGTGTCAGAAGCTGTTAAGCCCATCAAACCTCACAGCATAGAATTCCACCTACTTACCCCTCCCAGGACCTAGCTTGGTGGCTCAGTCATTAGCACAGCTGCCTCACAGCACCAGGGACCTGGGTTCAATTCCAACCTCGGGCAACTAGCTCTGTGGAGCTTGCACGTTATGTCCATGTCTGCATGGGTTTTTACAGCTTTTCTCCCACAGTCCAAAGATGTGCACGTTAGGTTAATCAACCATACTAAATGGAGCTTTGCAGGGATATGGGGGTGGTGGGTGGAGCACCTTTCAGAGGGTTAGTGTGGACCCGATGCATCAAATGATCTCTTTCTGCATTGTAGGGATTCGATAACCCATCATTTATTCCATGCCACTCATTTCCTCACTTAGCCTCAAAAGGTTACCAAGCTCCCAGTATCAACTCATCCACACCAAACCATTTCTTCAATTCCACACAAACTCTCTATGTCAACTCATGACTCCACCTACAACTCTTGGTGCCCTCATATATCACTACCCTGTATACAGCATGTGCACACCATGGGATGAAGAAAAATAAACTGCTAATAATCTAATACACATATCTTACTTATACACACTTGACGGTGAAAAACTCTCATTATTCAAAGTTTTAAAATCTCATGTTGTGATTTCTTATAAAAATGAGGAAATTTCAATTGAGAGACAAAGACAGCTAAACCTTTAATAGCCTCTTTAAACTATTAATCAATCTGCAAACTCAAAACCACATCTTTAGAAAATTGTTGCTTTTGAAATTAGATGGAGCATTCATAATGGCATAATTATACCCTACGAAGAAAGAAATCAAGATAAACTATATGAGCAGATGTTTCTGTGCTTTGATTTCTAAACTGTGGCACATCATCTGGAGAAGAAAGCAGAGCTGCTTTTTTAAAAAAATCTTAACAACAGCAGGCATTTCTTTTAAAATTAAAAAACAACAGATTTAAGAAACTTCCAATCAAAACAGTTATATAAAGTTCAAGATTTGGATATGCCAGTGTTGGACTGGGGTGTACAAAGTTAAAAATTACACAACACCAGAATATTGTCCATCAGGTTTAATTGGAAGCACACTAGCTTTCGGAGCATTTCTCCTTCATCAGGTGATCAGCCACTATCACCTGATGAAGGAGCGATGCTCTGAAAGCTAGTGTGCTTCCAACTAAACCTGTTGGACTATAACCTGGTGTTGTGTGATTTTGAACTTTATTAAGTTCAAGAGCTTTCATATCTACTCTCATCAATTTGTGACTCTCGCATTGCAGATTAAGGACTTTGCAACAGAGAAAGATAGAAAACAGGAGCAGGAGTATGTGACTAAGCCCATAGCTCTTGGTCCACCAGTCAGTCAATATCATCATGTCTGACTTACTATGCTAATACCATATTCTGCTCTCTCTCTATACTTTTCTTGATGTTTTTTGTACCTCGAAACATATCCACTTCTTTCTTAAACATATTCAGTGAATTGACCTTCACTGCCCTATGAGAATTTCACTGGTTTATTGCAATCTGAATGAAGGAATCTCTCATGTCACTCCTAAATAGCCTCCTCCATATCTTAGGACTGTGAGCTCTTGTTTTGTACAATCTCTCCATACCCCTCCCAGACAAAGGAAACATCAACCCTGCGTGCAATCTGTCCAATGTTTTCTGACCTATTTGACAAAATTCATTTCTTAGGATGATCCTGCCACCACAGGAAACAGTCTGGTGAACCGTTGTTGGTCTCCTTCTTTGGTGGATATATATCCTTTCTGAAGTGAGGACACTAAATTCTCATGATACTCAAAGTGCGGCCTCACCGAGGCTCTTTACAGCAGCAGTAAGACATATTTGCTTTTGTATTCAAGTCCTCTTGCAACTAAAGGCCAACATACCATTTGTCTTCCTAATTGCTTGCCATAACTGTG
The DNA here is from genome assembly GCF_020745735.1 of Hemiscyllium ocellatum. Lineage (NCBI taxonomy): Eukaryota > Metazoa > Chordata > Chondrichthyes > Orectolobiformes > Hemiscylliidae > Hemiscyllium > Hemiscyllium ocellatum. The sequence goes on along the minus strand of NC_083407.1, from coordinate 43,125,895 downwards.
TGCTTGCTTTCAGTAAAAAGTGAGGTCTGCAGATGCTGGAGATCAGAGCTGAAAATGTGTTGCTGGTTAAAGCACAGCAGGCTAGGCAGCATCCTAAGAACAGGAAATTCGACGTTTCGTGCCAGAGCCCTTCATCAGCTTGCTTTCAGTGACAGGTGTACAAGGATACCCAGACCTCTTTGTAAATCAACATTTGTCAATCTATTTCCATTTTGTTAAAAATCATACAACACCAGGTTGTAGTCCAACAGGTTTATTTGAAAGCATTAGCTTTCAGAGTGCTGCTCCTTCATCAGGTGGTTGTGGAGGTTAAGATCATGCTCACAGAATTTTAACATGATCCGGTTCCAAATAAACCTGTGTCCACCTCAGTCCAACACCGGCATCTCCAAGTCATATTTCCATTTAATAATACTTGTCATACTTTTATATCTGTTGAAGTGGATAACTTCAAACTTATCCTTGTAGCAGTGCATTTGCAATGTTTTTTGCTCACTCACTCTTTAAAATCTCCTCACCACTCACACTAATTTTCTGTCATCAGCAAACTTAGAAATATTGAATTTGATTCACTCATCCAAGTTATTGATGTAAATTGTGAATTGCCATACATCAAATTACAGTCTTGCTGCACTGCCTTCCATTCCAAACAATACCCAATTATTCCTGCATTCTGAGAAAGGGTCACTCGACCCAAAACATTGACTCTGATTTCTCTCGATAGATGCTGGCAGCCCTGCTGAGCTTTGCCAGTAATTTCTGTTTTTGTTTTTGATGTACAACATCTGCAGCTTTTTTTTTGGTTTTTACCCAATAATTCCTACTCTCTAAACAATTCTCAATTTATGCCAGTATGTTATCCCAATTCCATGCATTTTTGTTTGGCATGGTGGCTCAGTGGTTAGCACTGCTGCCTTACAGTACCAGGGTCCCAGGTTTGATTCTAGCCTAAGGCGACAGTCTGTGTGGAGTTTGAAAGGAAAACTTTTCCTCCTACAGACTAAAGATGTGCAGGCCAGGTGAATTGGCCATGCTAAATTGCCCATAGTGCGAGGTGCATTAGTCAGGGGGAAATGGGTCTGTGTGGGTTACTCTACGGAGGATCGATGTGGACTGGTTGGGTTGAAGGGCCTGTTTCCACACTGTATGTAATCTAATCTAATACTGCGCCCAATTTTAAAATATTAAACACTGGCCATTCATTCATTTTAATGCTCTTTAAATGAAGTTATCACTCATGGTCAACTCACCCCTCATTTCACTGTAATGCCTTTGTTCAGATTTAGGACTCTAGGTTTTTTTTATACTGTCATGGGATGTGGACATCTCAGATAAAGCTAGCTTTTGATGCCCATCCCAAAATGCCCTTTACCTAAGTAGCTTTTTACAGCAGAGAGGACAGTTAAGAGTCAATTACATTGCTGTGGATGTGGAGTAACACATAAGCCAGACAGCTAACTATGGTCGATTTTCCTTCACTAAAGGACAGTGAACCCGACAAGTTTTAACAACAAATTAGCAATGGTTATATGGCTGTCATTGTACTACCTTTTGATTTCTAATTTTATAGAATTTAAAATTCACCATCTGCCATGGCAGGATCCAAATCCAGGTCCTCAGAACATTTGCCTGGGGTACTTGATTGCTAGTGACATTATGATACACTAACACCCAGCTCTACCAAACAACTCCTTTCTTGACCCTTCCCCTGTTGCTAAATTCCCAGTTTGCTTATCTGGAATCCAGTACTGAACATCAAAAATTGATACCAATTAAATAACAAGAAATCTCGATTTGATTTGATATAGTACTATTATGTTTCCCAAGCTTTACAGGTTGATCATACTATACAAGTGCATCATGGTCACAGAGCAGAGTGCAGAGTACAGTGTTACAGTTACCGAGATGATGCAGAGATAGAGCAAAATTAACCACAAGACCATAAGACCATAAGAAATAGGAGTGGGAGTATGGCCATTTTGTCCATTGAGTCCACACCACCTTCAATCATGGCTGATAGGCATTTAAACATTACCCACACTCTCCCCGTATTCCTTAATTCCCTGAGGACCTCTTCACATTTGAGAGGTCCATTCAACGTTTGATAACAGCAGGGATGAAGCTGTTCTTAATTTATTCATAGTATATATTTAAACTTGTATATCTTCTGCCCAATAGAAGACTGTGGAAGAGAGTATAACTAGGGTGGGAGGGATCTTTGATTAGTTTGGTTGCTTTCCTGATGCAGAAATATAGATGGCTGCTTTGCATGATGGGCTGGGCTCTGTAGTTTCCTGCAATCTTGGAAAGTGTAGTCACCATGTCATGCTGTGATACATCCAGACAGGCTGCTTTCTATCTTTCATCTATATAATTTTTAAAAGAATCTTTATGGACATGCTGAATTTCCTTAGCCTCCTGTGGAAGTAAAGGTGTTGTGGTGCTTTCTTGACCATAGTGTCAACATGGTTGAATCATGACAGATTGTTGGTGATCATCACACCCAAGAACTTGATGCTTTTTACGATCTCCACCACAGCACTCCTGATGCCTTCACTCCTTTTCCTGAAGTCAATGACTAGTTACTTCATTTTGCTGTCTCATCATTGTTTGTGATCTGACAACAGTGGTGTTGTCAATAAACTTGGAAATGGAGCTGGTGTGTAATTTCTTTCTTATTCATTCATGGGATGAGGGTATCACTGGTTAGACGACATTTATTACTCATCCCTAATTGCCCAGAGGGCAGTTAAGAGTCAATCACATTGCTGTGGGTCAGACCTCACATGTAGGCCAGTCCAAGTAAGGATGGCAGTTTCTTTCCCTAAAGAACCAGTGTTTATTTTCAACAATCGGCAATGGATTCATAGTCATTATTAGATTCTTAATTCCAAATATTTATTGAATTCAAATTCCAACATCTACCATGACGAGATTCAAACTGGAGTCCCCAGAAAGTTTTCTGGCTCTCTGAATTAACAACCCAGTGATAATACCATGAGGTCATCATCTTCCCCAAGGAGGAGAGTAAGGATTGAGCACACAGCCTTGCGGGACACCAGTATTGAGGATTATCATAAAGGAGGTGTTGTCGCCTCTCCTTATTGACTGTAGCCTTTGGGTCAGGAGGTCAAAGATCCAGTTACAGAGTGCAGAGTATAGACTTGGTCTTGGAGTTTGGAGATGTGTTATTTGGAATTTTGGTCTTGAAGGCGGACCTATAGACAGTAAGTAGGAGCCTAGTGTAGGTATCCTTGTTATCCAGATGTTCCAGGGATGAGTATAGGGCCAGTGAGATGACATTTGCCATGGACCTGTTGCACCAGAAGGTGAATTGCAAGGAATCAAGTCAAGTTGGTAGTCTGCAACGTTTTTTCACAATCCCTACATTGGGGAAACAGGCCAGTTGGCCCAACAAGTCCAGACTGACCCTATGGAGAGTAACCCACCCAGAACCATTCTCTTTTACTCTCCTATTACTCTACATGTCCCCTGGCTGATGAACCTAACCTACACATCCCTGAACATAATGGGCAATTTAGAATGGCCAATTCACCTAACCTGCACGCTTTTGGATTGTGGGACGAACCCGGAGCACATGGAGGAAACCAATGCAGTCAGTGAGAGAATGTCTGTGTGGAGTTTGTGCAGTCACCCGAGGCTGGAATCGAACCCAGGTCCCTGGTGCTGTGAGGCAACAGTGCTAATCGCTGAGCTACCATGCTGTCCTTGAAGCTGATGTGAGCCATGACCAATCTCTTGAAGCACTTCATAATTATGGAAGTCAGAGCCACTGGGCTGTAATCTTTAGATATACTGCATGATTTTGCTTTGACACCGGGATGATGGAGATCTTTTTGAAGCAGGTGAGGACTTCAGATCGTAGCAAGGAAAGGTTCAAGATGTCTGCGAATACTCCTGTCAGCTGATTTGCCCAGGATCGGAGTCCATGGCTTGGGATTCCATCTAGGTCAGTTGTTTCCCATGGGTTCATTCTCAAGAGACTACAAAAGGTGGTGTGCACAGCCCAGAACATCACAGATGTTCCTTACATCCATGAAGTCCATTTACATGGCCTGCTGCTGTGGATCGGCTGAAATCATCAAAGACCCATTGCACCCTGGCAAAGATCTCCGACAACCTCTTCTGTCAGCCAGAAGATAGAGGTTTGAACACATGCACCAGCAGATTCAAGAAGACCTTCTTCCCTACCACTATTAGGCTGTTGAATGGACCCTCTGACTTCAACTAATGCTAATCTCGCTAATGTTGATCTTGCCTAGCACATGCCTTGTGCTGTGTAACTTGTCTGCTAATGATCTGTACATCCTTGCTTACTATGATCCGCCTGTACTGCTCATAAACAAGGTTTTTCACTCTACTTAGGGACATGTTACAATAAATCAATCAAATCAAAGAAGGCCAATCTAACATCTGCAGCAATGACCAAGCGTACAGGTGCATCCTGTACAAGGACAGAAGACATCTATTCACTGCCCTTCTGTTCAAAGTGAGCAAAGAATACAATGAGCTCAGTAGCTAGGGATATACTGTTGGCTATGATTCTATTTGACTTCACTTTGTAGCCCATTCTGCCAAGTAGTGCTTGTCACAAATTATGGAGTGGTTAGTCTGGGTTTCAAGCTTAATTTGGTATTGCCTCTTGCCATCCTTGATTTCCTGTTTGATCGAGGTCATTCGACTTGAACACCTTAGACTTGGACATTGATTAGGAATGGATCTCTCAGTTCATCTATGGGTTGGGGAACATTCAGATTAATTTCTTTGGCACACAGTCTTCTACACACTTGCTAACGAAGTCTGTAACAGTAGTGACATACTTATTTAGGTTGGCCACTGAGTTCTTGAATATGGCCAGTCCACTCACTCTGAGCAGTCCCGAAGAGGTCCTTCCTTTGCCTCAGACAGACACTGCCCGACTTTCTGTATTGGATCCACATACTTCAATTTCTGCTTGTAAGCCAAGAAGAGCACACTAGTGTGGTCTGATTTTTCAAAATCAAAGTCCTGTCTTTGGTCCCCACCACAAATTTCAAGAGAGGGAAAGGAGGAAAGAAATGAAATCCAGAGTAAAAACAGAAGGCAGAGGAAATTAAGATGAGCAGCAAAATAGTCATTGTAACATTTTTACACAGCATTGTTTGTACTATGACAAATCTAAGGGAACTGTATCTGAATGCATGGACCATTCACATTAGGGTAGTTAAATTAACGACACAACTTCCTAGGATATGATTGTGATTATGGAGATATGGCTGTGGGGTAATCACAGCTGTGAACTGAATATCCAAAGGTATTCAGTATTTTGTAATGACTGACAAAATGAAATAAGAGATTGTATTATTAGTACCAGATGAAAGAAGTACAATATTGAGAAAATATATTGACATGGAAAATCCAGCTGTAGAATCAATCTGGTTGGTGTTAAGAAGCAACAAGGATGGAAAGTATTCGTGGGAGTTATTGATCAGATTCAAAACAGTCATAGAATCCCAACAGTGCGGAAGCAGGTTATTTGTCAGACTAACCACCCCATCATTTGTGACAAGTCCTACATGGCATAGTTGGCTACAAAGTGAAGTCAAACAGAATCAAAGCCAACATTATATCCCTAGCTACTGATCTCATTGTATTCTATGCTCACTTTGAATAGAAGGGCAGTGAATAGTTGTCATCTGTCCTTATACAGGGTGAACCTGTACCCTTGCCGCAGATGTTAGATTGGCCTTCTTTGATTTGGTCTGTGGATTACTCTAATTCCATGTTGAACTATTTTTCATTCCACTCCAATGAAGAATTTGATCATGATAAGTCACTCTTCCCTAAAGAAAACTGCACATCAAAATTATTTATTCACCCCTTCTCAATGTCTGGAGAGTAAAAAATGCCATCCACCATGACCAGGGCCTCCAAGCCCTCCATTTTTCCTCTCCAGACCTCCTCAACAGTACCCTTTCACCGACACACTCATTCGTTTGGCCGAACTGGTCCTCACCCTTAACAATTTCTCCTTCGAATCCTCCCACTTCCTCCAGACCAAAGGGGTAGCCATGGGCACACTTATGGGCCCCAGCTATGCCTGTCTCTTTGTTGGCTACGTAGAACAGTCCATCTTCCGTAATTACACCGACACCACTCCCCACCTCTTCCTCCGCTACATTGATGACTGCATTGGCGCCACCTCGTGCTCCCGCAAGGAGGTTGAGCAATTCATCAACTTCACCAGCACATTCCACCCTGACCTTAAATTTACCTGGACCATCTCTGACAACTCCCTCCCATTTCTGGACCTCTCCATCTCCATTAATGACGATCCATTTGACACTGACATTTTTTACAAACCCACCAACTCCCACAGCTACCTGGATTACACCTGTTCCCACCCTACCTCTTGCAAAAATGTCATCCCGTATTCCCAATTCTTCCGCCTCCGCCGTATCTGCTCCCAGGAGGACCAGTTCACCACAGAACACTCCAGATGGCCTCCTTCTTTAGAGACCGCAATTTCCCTTTCCACATGGTTAAAGATGCCCTCCAACGCATCTCGTCCACATCCCGCACCTCCGCTCACAGACCCCACCCCTCCAACTGTAACAAGGACAGATCGCACCACTCCCCACCTCTTCCTCCACCCTTCCACCTTACCAACCTTCGCATAAACCAAAACATCCGCCGACATTTCCGCCACATCCATCAAAGTTTTACCTGCACATCCACTAATATCATTTTTTGTATCCATTGCTCCCGATGCAGTCTCCTCTACACTGGGGAGTCTCGGCACCTCCTAGCAGAGCGCTTTAGGGAACATCTCTGGGACATCCGCACCAATCAACCACAACGCCCCGTAGCCCAACATTTCAACTCCCCCTCCCACTCTGCCGAGGACATGGAGGTCCTGGGCCTCCTTCACTGCAGCTCCCTCACCACCAGATGCCTAGAAGAAGAATGCCTCATCTTCCGCCTCAGAACACTTCAACCCCAGGGCATTAAGGTGGACTTCAACAGTTTCCTCATTTCCCTTTCCCCCACCTCACCCTAGTTCCAAACTTCCAGCTCAGCACTGACCCCATGACTTGTCCGGACTTGTCCTACCTGCCTATTTTCTTTTCCACCTATCCACTCCACCCTCTCCTCCCTGACCTATCACCTTCATCCCCTCCCCCACTCACCTATTGTACTCTATGCTACTTTCTCCCCACCCCCACCCTCCTCTAGCTTATCTCTCCACCCTTCAGGCTCTCTGCCTTTATTCCTGAAGGGCTTTTGCCCGAAACGTTGATTTTGCTGCTCCTTGGATACTGCCTGAACTGCTGTGCTCTTCCAGCACCACTAATCCAGAATCTGGTTTCCAGCATCTGCAGTCATTGTTTTTACCACATTCTCCCTATGTCGGCATGAGTTTCCTCCGGGTGCTCCGGTTTCCTCCCACAGTTCAAAGATGCACAGGTTCGGTGGACTGGCAATGCTAAATTGCCTGTTGTGTGTGGGGATGTACAAACTGGGTGGATTAGGCATGGGAAATGCAGGAACATGGGTAGGGTTGGCGACAGTGTGGGGGAGGTGGTGTGGATGTTGCTTGGAGGGTTGTGCGAACACGGTCGGATAAAGAGCCTGCTTTCGCACTGTTGGGATTCTATGACTGTTTTGAAGCTGATCAATAACTCCCACTAATACTTTCTGTCCTTGTTGCTTCTTAACACCAACCAAATTGATTCTACAGCTGGATTTTTCATTTCAATATATTTTCTCCATACTGTACTTCTTTCACCCAGTACTAATAATACAATCTCTTATTCCATTTTGCCGGTCATTCCAAAATATGGAACACCTTTGGATATTCAGTTCCCAGTCATGATTACCCCACAGCATATCTCCATTATCACAATCATACCCTAGGAATTTGTGTTGTTAACTACCCTAATGTGAATGGTCCATGCAATCAGACACAGTTCCCTTAGATTTGTCATAGTATAAACAAAGCTGTATAAAAATGTTACAATGACTATTTTGCTGCTCATCTTAGTTTCCTCTGCCGTCTATTTTTACACTCTGGATTTCATTTCTTTCTTTCTTTCCCTCTCTTGAAATTTCCCATCCCCCTCGCCACTGTAGTTGAAAACTTCTTCCAAACGTAAAGTGAATGCCCGTGAAGATACTATTCTTGACGTTTCTGGGGTGCAACCAAATCAGACTGTCCATGAAGTTGTCCCAATGCTCAGAAATCTAAAACTCTCTCAACCACACCATCTCTCCAGCTATGCATTCATCTAGTCTATTTTCCTAGTCATAATCCCCCAGTTCCCTATTGTCTGTTATATCAGAATTCATCCCTCATACCATTGGTATCGACTTTACATCCTTTTCAGAATGTCCTACAGCCTCTCCATGGTATCCTTGAGACTGGCTCCACAGATTGGTGTCACATCTGTGGCTGCAGAAATATCTGATCATCTAACTGGAGAATCCTCAATTACCATCACTCTCCTACCCTTTCTTTCACTTACCCTCTATGCAGCTAGATCACTCACTTTTTTTTGGATTAGATTACTTATAGTGTGGAAACAGGCCCTTCGGCCCAACAAGTCCACACCGACCCGCCGAAGCGCAACCCACCCATACCCCTACATTTACCCCTTACCTAACACTACGGGAAATTTAGCATGGCCAATTCACCTGACCTGCACATCTTTGGACTGTGGGAGGAAACCGGAGCACCCGGAGGAAACCCACGCAGACACGGGGAGAACGTGCAAACTCCACACAGTCAGTTGCCTGAGTCGGGAATTGAACCCGGGTCTCAGGCGCTGTGAGGCAGCAGTGCTAACCACTGTGCCACCGTGCCGCCCACTCATGGACCAAAAGGATTGGACGTTTGCTGCATTCTCCTGAGAAACTCCATTTCACTAAGTAGTATTCAAAATTAAAAAGTTGGCTGAGATGGAGATGAACCCAGATGACCCTTGCACCACCTTTTAGTCATTCTGTCAATCACCCATTCACTTTCTGCCTTTGCACTCTTTACTTGGTAGACTTCATTGTCCATGATATCTGCAAAGATTGCAGGTGGATTTCAAATAGTTGCAGCTGGGGACACTTCCTCCACACATGGTCACATTGGATACAGAAAGTGCTCCCGATTTCCAATATCACATGGGAGGAATACTACATGTAACTGAGCTGTTCCGCCGTGACGTCTTCTAAAATTACTCGACATAAGTCTACTTCCTCTAATTTACAGAGCATTAAATATAATGGAGAAAAATAACCTTCCTTCATATACTTATAACACCCCTTAATCTGAACAAAAAAAATACTCAATCAATCAACTCACAACTACTCTATGAAGTTACTCTTAGATATTTTTCAAGCACAGCTCAGCTGCTGATTAATGCCCAAACCTGCTGTTTTGTTGCTCTCCCCAGCTGCAGGTGAGTGAAGATGCTGAGACTTGTTGTGGATTTATACACCATTCTGTTCAGGTTTCACCCAAGTCCAACTCTGTTGAGCTGTTCCCCCTCCTCAAACTGCAAGTATGTCAAAGTGATCTCAGCACTGAATTCATACAGCCTGACAGCATTCAAATTTCCTTCCTTTGTTAACCATGGTCCAGCCCCTCATAATCATTATCAATATTTGGAGCAGTCAGAAATCAGAATAGAACTTTCACATACATGGTCCTGTCCACAATTTTTAAAGATCTTCAGAGTGATCAGTACTTCATGAAAATCTAGTGGTTAGGACACAAGAGGACTATTGGGCTAGCTATATGGAAGCTACAACTGATTGAAATGGGAGTATGGTCACTAATTGACTTTTTAAAACTGCAATTGGACATGAACTCTTAAATGTTGTCTGATTTGTCAAAGATACAAATGTTATAGCTCGGAAATTTTCATTTGTACATGTTACATTTGTGGTAATAGAAAGATCAACGTTTATTGTTTGAAAATTAGTTCCTCAATTTTGATTCAGTGATGGTGTAGAAAGCGTAAAATATATCCAGGCCACGGTGATATGTAATTTGCAGGTGATAATACTGCTATGCGTCTGCTGCTTTTGTCCTTCAAGGAAGATATTATGTGTTTGAAAGATGTTCTTGAAGAAACTTTGGTGAACTGCTGCAATGTGTCAAGTTAACCATATACACTTCACCATGTTGTGTATTTGTGATGAAAAAAGAAAAAGAAATATGTGGTGGTGAATGGCTTGCCAATAAAACATGTTGTTTATCCTTGATTGTGTTGAGCTTCTTGAGTGATGTTGGAGAACCACTCATCCAGTTAACAGAGAACACAACATTACAGTCCTGATTTGTGCCTTGTATGAATATACTATACCTTTAACACTGTAATTTATCCTGCTTTTTTAAACAGAGATTTTTAAGGTAGAGGTGTGAAGCTGACTATTGAAAATTCAAAGTAAACTGTTAAGGCCTTGGGGATTTTATTTTCAGAAGTTGGAAATAATAGAAGAAGCCTGAATGGCTGTAGTTAATCTCTCAGAGAACCTGGAGTTTTAGTTTTAGCTTTCAGCAGTTGTTGCTGAGGCCTCAGCAGGGTTTGGAAGCTGCAGTACCTCTCTCCCAGCTGCACCTTCTGTTTTCTCTTGGTGTTTCCCTGCTGCTGGGGTTTTGAAAAAGTGGTAGCTGTCTTTTCCCTCTCTTGGTTACAGCTAAAGCTGGGGGTTCTTTTGTTGTGCTTTAGTTAAAACGTGTTTTGCTTTAAATTTAATAGCTTGACCAATATAATTGCATCAGAATGAAATGCCAGGATTTTAGATTAAAAAAAAGTTACAGTCTTAATGTGTTTGAGGGGGTCTGGTCTGGTCCATAATACTTGTAGAAAGTGGACAGGCTTTATGAAGTCAGGAGGCAAGCTATTTACTTCAATATTTCCAGTCTCTGGCTCATCCCCTCAGGAGCAGTTTGTAAATAGCCAGTTTATTTAAGTACAATTCTGAGGAAGGGTCGCTGAACCAAAAAGTTAACTCTGATTTCTTGCCACAGAAGGTTCTAGACCCGCTGAGCTTTTCCATCATTTTCTGTCCTTGTTTCTGACTGACAGTATCCACCATTTCTTAGCCTTTTATTTGGTCTATTTGAGTAATTACAAACAGAGGATGTTGACAGTGGGGTGCTCAAGATGAAAAGGGAAAAAGTTTAAAAGAGATACACATGGATAATTCTTTACACAGAGGGTGATGGGTGCCAGCAGAATGGTAGAGATGGGCACAATAGCATCATTTAAGATGTATCTAGACAGACGGGCAGGGAGCAGAGGGATACAGATCCTTAGAAAATAGGTGACAGCTTTAGATAGAGGATCTAGATCAGCGCGGGCTTGGAGGGCCAAAGGGCCTGTTGTAATGTTCTTTGTTCTTTGTGTATAATTCAGTTGAACTTTCAGGCTAAATGCGAGACAAGCTCTCCTTGGAGATAGTTATTTTCAGACGTTTGCATGATGCGTTACTTTTGCATTACTTGCCACTTACTGACTCCATCCACAATCTTGTCCATGTCTTGATGTATGTGGGTTGCTTCATTATCTGAGGAATTGTGCATGGTACTGCTCTCTGGACAATAATCAGTGAACATTCACTTCTGACATTAGAATGGAAGGAAGATAACTGATGAAGCAGCTCAAATATGTTTGGTCCAAGGACAGTACTGTGAGGAATTCCTGAAATGGATGATCGATTTTTAACATCCATCACTATCTTCCTTTGTGCTAGGTATACTTTTAGCCAGAGGGCAGTATTCACCTTGAGACAAAATTTATTCCAATTTACCAAATGCCATAACCCTCATAGAAAGAGAGCACAGAAAATCAAGTCCATTATTCCATGGTCATTAGCACATTTGTGATGACTCAATCTAATCATTAGGATGATTAATTGGCTGACTATGACTATTATCTAAGATGAAAGGAACTCACTTGGGGATTATTAATAAACAATACAATAGAGAGAGAGAGAGAGAGAGAGAGAGAGAAAGCTCCCTCTTAAAACTAATCCAAAAGCAGTCTCTCTTTTTTCCCCCAATCTAAATACCCCTGGTGCAAGCTTTTCCTTTGTTCATTTACAGGATATGGGTGTCGCTAGTTGGACTGACATTTATTGCCCTTCACTAATTGTCCGAGGGCGGTTGAGAGTCAACAACATTGCTGTGGGTCTGGAGTCATAGGCGGTCAGACCAGGTAAGTACAGCAGTTTCCTTCCCTAAAGGGCATTAGTGAACCTGATGTTTCTCTTCTAATAATCAACATCATTAGACTTTCAATTCCATGTTTTTGCTGACTTCAAATTCCACCATCCCTCAGGCACGATTTGAATTTGCATCCCCTAAACATTACTTGTGTCTCAGGATATTCACAAAGGCGTCAAATTCAATTTCTCTAAAAGTTACATACTCTTGTATAACAATGAGTGAACATATCACAGCTCCACTTTTGCTTCAAGTTATTTTAAATGTGTTTCTTTCTCAGCAGCCCCTCAGTCCAAATTGCAATTTCCCATTTATCTGTCATGTGCAGAGCAGCCCTTTGCTCCTCACCTCTAGCATTCAGCTCTTTTTCTAAGTTTGAATCTTAGCTGCATCGTTAAGTGGCCATAGCAGAATCCAAAATAAGCATTAGTGATTAGAAGACTGCTAAGTAAATGCCACTAAGTTAATTGAACAAAAGGAAATTGTTTAAATGCAGATTTTAATTGTGTTCATTCAGGGAGAAATTGTGAACTTTGGATTAAATTGTGAGAGTGTACTGTACCTGCGCTGTCAAATTGAAATTGGAAATGAACAAAACATCAGTTCTTTAATGGGACCATTGGACGGTACTGCATATAATGTCCCAAAAAAACAGACTCAATTTTAATGGGCCTTGGCGAAACAAAAACACTCCTGATTGCAAAACAAAAAAAATGGCCAGCTGCCAGAGCATCACTATCCCATTTCTATTTATATTATCCATCTCTAACTTAGGTGTGACATGTCAACTAACTGACTTTGCCTTTTTTGGGTGTAATTTTTATTTCTACCCCAATAGATGGCTTTCAATTGTTAAAGTTGTTTCTTCAGACTCCAATTTGTGAAACCTTGAGATGCTTGATGGTGATTTTCTGGTAACATCTCTTCTCATACCATAAATCATTATTACTAAGTAACAATTCAATATCTTGAAATAAAGTCAGCTCCTTCAGCAAAATAAAAATCAAAATGCTATCTTAAGCCATGCCCTAGGACTGAAGAATTGCAAATGTCACACGCTTGTTTGAGAAAGATTGGAAAGATAAATGAGGAATTAACCCAATTGAATATAACATTTTTGAAGTCTTAAAATCATTACAAATTTTTAAATGTAAGAACTTTAAACATCTAATACAGACTTTGATCCTTTATCAAATACAAGACAGAGGGTGGTGGTGTAGGGTTGTTTTTCAGACTGGAGGCCTGTAACAGTGGAATGCAACAATGATCGGTACTGGGTCCACTAATTTCATCATTCATATAAATGATTTGGATGTGAGCATAACAGGTATAGTTAGTAAGTTTGCAGATGACACCAAAATTGGAGGTGTAGTGGACAGCGAGGAAGGTTAACTCAAATTGCAACAGAAACTTGATCAGATAGGCCAAAGGGCTGAGGAGTGGCATTTGGAGTTTAATTTAGAATAATGCAAGGTGCTGCAATTTGGGAAAGGCAAATCAAAGCAGGACTTATACACTGAATGGGAGAGTTGTTGAACAAAGAGACCTCGGAGTGCAGATTCACAGTCCTTGAACGAAGAGTCCCAGACTGGAGGGTGAGGGGTGACCTTATAGAGGCTGATAAAATCATGAGGGGCATGGATAGGATAAATAGGCAATGTCTTTTCCCTAGGGTGAGCAAGCCCAGAACTAGTGGGCATAAGTTTAGGGTGAGAGGGGAAAGATATAAAAGAGACCTAAGGGGCAACATTTTCACGCAGAGGGTGGTACGTGTATGAAATAAGCTGCCAGAGGTGGTGGAGGCTAGTACAATTGCAACATTTGAAAGACATCTGGATGTGCATACAAATAGGAAGGGTTTGGAGGGAAATGGGTTGAGTGCTGGCAAGTGGGATTAAATTAGGTTGGGATATCTGGTCAGCATGGACAAATTGGAGTAAAAAGTGAGGTCTGCAGATGCTGGAGATCAGAGCTGAAAATGTGTTGCTGGTTAAAGCACAGCAGGTTAGGCAGCATCCAAGGAACAGGAAATTCGACGTTTCGGGCCAGAGCCCTTCATCCTGATAAAGGGCTCTGGCCCGAAATGTCGAATTTCCTGTTCCTTGGATGCTGCCTAACATGGACAAATTGGACCAAAGGATCTGTTTCTATGCTGCACATCTCTATGACTCTATAACTCCAAAATAGTAAATAATTCTTCCATCTTTGAAAGAGACACCTTGTGTTTAGCTGCAAAAGACATTTACAAGTGACATGATTTGATCCAAAAGCTTTCTTGAACAGATTTCAAAACAAGCTCTTTTCCAAAGTAGCAGAACTTCTTTAAAACTAGCTAGTACTGGGGGGAAAATAAATCAAAATGAGGTCTGCCATAATTGACAAAAAGAATCATTGAATCCCTACAGGGCAGATAGAAGTTATCCAGCGCCAACTGTCATTTGAAATAAAAACTTAAGTGAGCTGAGCTCCATTGTATTTTGCGTGAACTCAAATGGGGATATTTATTTATTCAGTTATTCTAATTATGTTCTGTAAGGCACTGGTTTTCAATTGAAATAACTCCTCAAAGCCTGGTATCCTGTCACCCCTTATTTGCATGTGCATAGTACATGATACTGACCCAGTTAGCTCAGAGCCAACTCCTAGAGTAAACCTGAGACTCCTGTTTATATCTGTCAGCCAGGGCTCCCTGATTGGGGCTATTAACCTAGTCCAATTAGGGAACTCATTCCATGAGATCCACCTAGCTGACCTTGTTCCAATCACTGCAGCATCACAAATTCTTCAGTAAGTCACTATTAAATTGTCAAAAAACAAATCAATTAAATTGAATTTGTAGTTGTAAACATTATTTACAGCCCAATGAATCTACACAAACTCTCTGAAGGGTTACCCTACCCCAGAAACCCTGCATTTACCATAGCCCGCACATCCTTGGACACTTCGGGCAATTTAGCATGGCCAAATCACCTAACCTGCAAATCTTTGGACTGTAGGAACTCAGACAGACACAGGAGAATGTGTAAAATCCTCACAGTCACTCAAGATTGCAATCGAGCCTGGGTTCCTGGCATTATAAGGCAACAGTGCTCCCCACTAAGCCAACATGCTGCTCAAAGAGACATGAGATCTTAATATGCATTGCATTTTAATCTGAGACAAAACATCAAAACTTGCATTTATTTGTGACTATTACCTTAATTTATTATTTGTTTGCACATCCTGCACTCGTTTGTAAGTGAATTTGAATACTTCTCACTTAAGTTTACGTGGATTTATTACTGAAGTTTTACTGCTGAGGAACTTTGTTCTTGTAATTCTATCTATGGAGTTATCATCTCAATATTCCTGCGTATGTGAATTGGCTATTTTAATTTATTCTATACTGTACAATGTTGGAACCATTACTATAAATTTATTTGAAGATTGATGCAAATAATAATATTGTTAAGTCACAAATTATGTCAGGATCAAAACAAAAAAGTCTCTAGATTACTTAAATTAACATTCTATTTTCCCATAATGAAATTGGTAAACTCTTTGCTGGAATGTACTGATAATAGATGTATTTTATTCTGAGATACCTTTGGTAGTGTGAATACTTGAGGGGCTCGAGCTATTTTAGAACAAGAAAGCTAGTAACACTTGCCAAGTTCCGATGATGATTTAAAAATCACACCCAGGTGAGGATTTAGGTGAACTTGCACTTGTTTAACCTGCCAAAGGTAACCATAGGGTAAGGGAGTTTAAAATTAGATGGTATATTTTTACAGGTGAGAGGAGAAAAATTTTGAAAAGCACATAAGGAGTAAATCTTTTTCACAGAGTGGTTAGTGAGTGGAATGAACTGCCAGAGAAAGTGGTGGATGCAGGTACAGTTACAATACTTAAAAGATATTTTGATAACTTCATATGTCAGAAAGGTTTGGAGGAATGTGGATCAAGTGCAGGCAGGTGGGACTAGTTTAGTTTGGGAACATGGTTGGTGTGGATTGGTTGGACTGGAAAGGTATGTTTACATAGGTATTACTCTATAACTATAACATGGAAGCTTCCAGAAACAGTAAATCAGAATAAAACTAATAGTTAGATGACTAAATGTGGGTTGGTTAAGAAAGCCAGCAGGGAATTAATAAAAGCTAAAACTAGGATTTCGGTGTGTATTTTCACAGGTCATTAAAGGTATGCTCTTTATGCCAAGTGGAGAGGATCTCTGTGACACAATCACAAAGTTGCTCCAGGGCTCAAAAGCCCTTACTCTACAGGAAAAGCAGACTGGTGGAAAGCGCTATTGCTCTGAGCCATAATAAGTCAGTGAAATGACTCTGGCTATTTTTAACATATTATTCCAAAATTGATAATTAATAATGTCACCAATCATAAACATAGGCATTTAACCCCAACTATCACATTTACTTATATATAAACAGGAGCAGAGAGACAAAGATTTGCGTCAGATACATTATTTTGAAGTAACAAAAATAAAGGCAGTTGATAATGGTTAGAGAGATATCCTACCTTAGGGAAATAACAACTGATTCTTTCATTGGTTATTAAATGCTTTAGATCATTGAAGGTCATGAAAAGTGTTATTTAAATCAAGTTTCATTCCTCTTTGCCTTTGGATATATTTAATAATAATAAGTAGAACATTTGAATTTTCTAATCTGTTGATATCCATGACATGATGTTGCATGTGGATAGCATTAGTTTCTAACTCATGGTTTTTAAGTCTTTTGCCAGGGCTAGAGATTAAAGGAGAGTCTCTGCCAAGAATAACATCAAACACTTAAGCATGTTTACACAAAGAGACAATTGCATGACGTGTTTAAAATAGATTTATTACACTTTGATTTCCATGCCTTTCAAAACCACAATGATGCAGCTTTTGAATATCTCCTGCACTGAAATCTCATTTTGCTTAATTTTCAAAATTAAATGGACTTGTTTTACTCTGGTTTCCATCCTGAAATTTGATATGGAAATACAATTTCCAATTCAACCTTAAGTTATTTTGATAAATCTTGAATGAAATAATTGTTTAAAAAGTTTATACTTTGATACAGGCTAAGACCTATAATTTCATCACAAGAGATGTGTCAATGCAGGCAGATAATTCTGTTCTTTGTAGAAAAGAAAAGGTCTACTTCTGCAGATTTCTCAGTAGCATTGTTTGTAGATTCTTAAATGATGGGTTTCCAAGCGAATCAGACAACTGTTGACCAAAAGAAAAATCAATGTCTGTCGTTGTTCCAATTAGCAAACAGTTTGAATCAGATTGCTGCAGGCAGGATGGGAGGATGGAATTTTATTAGCAGATACTGAATGCTGTTGTATATAATTTCATTCAGGTTTAGAATAATTTCATGCTTTTTCATCAATGTTGAATAACAAAGGACTTTGAGAAAAACTCTCTCAAAAAGTAGTGTTATCCTGGTGATTTGGCAGGAAGAGCACACATATGACCAAAATGTTCACTGAAGCTTTTCGTAACTGACATTTTCAACTGCTTGCAAAACAAAAAGGATCTGAATGCTGCTTAAAAATAACTTACTTTTGAGAGCATTGTCCATATCTTCGGACATACTAAACTGCTTCTCATGAGTTTTATCTTGATGAGGTAGTCACTGTTGTTGTACAGACCAACTCGGCAATCAACTTGATGCATAGAAAGGTCTCAATATTAACCAGAATAGTTGAAGGACTGGCTTACAGTTTGATTAAATGTTACAAGAACATTTATGCTCACTGAAACAAGCAGGTCACACTTTCCACAACTGAGCCCCTCCTCAGCACTGCAGTAAAATGTCAGTCAATGTTTTATTCTCAAATCCTAATTCATAATCAGAACACAGAATTGGAAACCCTACTACAGTAATATATCTAATTAACATAAATTATATACATTTGTTGAGGTATTTTTTGGGAAAGGTATATATCCAACCTCACATTTAGCATGATATAAAGTGACCTTCAGGCTTAGCCACAGAACTGTTTATAATTTGAGCTATATGTTCAAATAACTTCAACATATACAACCCTATGCTAAGTTTATTTGAAATTCCACATATTTCAGCGAACGTATTTGGTGTATCTTATGAAGCACCAGTGGAACTACAGTGAAATGAAAGACGTTAGGTCAATTGCAATGTCTGATTGGTTGAATTCATAATCTCAGCCATGACCATTATCAAGAAGAAACAGAAAGAAAACATGCAAATTTCTGCCCCTTTAATAATAGGCTCAAGAGCAAAATATGCAGAGTACCTGAGAGAAGATCATTTGCCCAACTTTACAGTTAGGAAAGAATATGCATTTCTGATAAAAGGTCACGAGTATTAAATCACAGCCTTGTTTTTCTCTGCACAGATACTGTCAGACTTTGCGGAGTCTTTCCAATATTTGCAGTTTTTATTTCAAATTGGCAACATCTGTAAAATTTTGCTTTTGAGGAAAAAAAAGACACGTTTTCTTTGGGAAAGTAATTTCTGCCCAGCTGAACTGCCAGATCAGTGTTCAAATGCCTTACTCTAGAGGGCTCAGTCACAGCCTTATTATCTTTGCGGTATATGTTCAAATCCTAGGGAGGTTGCATTCACTCTCTAGTGAGATGCATCATCATTTGCATCCTTCTTTTAAAAAATTTCTTAACCGCTACATGATAAACTCTCAATGGCACAAAGCTGAATAAATTGCAATGCAGTCACTTGTGAAGATGATCAAAGTGACCGCATGCTACGAGGAAACCTGCCAATAACCTTAGCATCAGCTGGAGATGCATCCATGTGATTCAATGGGTGCCTGCAGTTCTTTCCCTGCAACAGAAATTTATTTTCTTCTGTACCCTTTTTAAAGTGATACTTCTCCAACACTCCTTGCTCACTAAATTGTCCTTCAAATAATTTCAAAATAATTCAACTGTGCTTACATATAATAGCATCAGTTGCTGCTCAGTTTATGCACAAGTAAACTATATAAGTGCTTAAAATTGAAAAGAAATTAAGTTAAGCTTGCCTGCTTTACAATGTTATAGAGACTCTTTTTCAACAGCTATAAACTTTTGATATTTTTTGACCAAGCAGAAAGTGACAAAACTGGAAGATGACTTCCTCATGGTCTACAAAATTCAGAACTAAGCTGCAGAGAGATGTGGTTAAAAGCTTACTTAAAGAGATAGACTTTACAAAGCATTTACAAGGTGGACTGAATCAAAAACAGGGTTGTGCAGTTTTTGGGCTTTGTAGCCCTAAAATAGAGCCACCAAACTGAGCAATTAAAAAGGATGGGAATTTTAAAATCAAGGTGCTGCTGAACTGAGGGCCAAATAAATATTAGCAAGTGCAAGAGTAATGGTGAATAGAAGTTTGTAGCAGTTATTTGGGACATTTAAACTCTTAATTGTTTCCTCTTGACATCCAAATTCTTGTGCCTGCTGTTTGCTCATGCAAACTTCATACCAAAGTTTGTCAGGAGCTGGGGAATGTAGATTGTGGATTTACCTTCAAATAGCTGCTCCCATTCGATACGTGGAAGGATTTTAAAGAGAAGTTTATTAGAGTTCAGGAGAGGTATGTCCCTGTGAAAACGAGGGATAGAAATGGCAAGATTAGGGAGCCATGGATGACATGTGAAATTGAGAGAGTAACCAAGAGGAAAAAGGATGTATGCATAAGGTCTAGGCTACTGAAGACAGTCAAAGCTTTGAAGTAATATCAGAAATGTAGGACCAATCTGAAACTAAGAATTAAGAGAGCTAAAAGGGTTCATGTGATATCTTTAGCACACAGGGGTTAAGGCAAATCCCAAAGCCTTTTTTTTCCAGACATAAGGAGCAAGAGGGTGACTGGAGAAAGGGTTGGACCACATGGACAAAGAAGGAAAGTTAAGCGTGGAGTCAGAGAAAGCGGGCGAGATTCTTAACAAGTACTTTGCATCGGTATTCACTGACGAGAGGATCCTGACTGATGTTGAGGTTAGGGATATAATTTGAATACTCTAGGTCAAGTCGGCATAAGGAGGGAGGACATTTTGGGTATTCTAAAAGGCATTAAGGTAGACAAGTCCCCAGGTCTGGATGGGATCTACCCCAGGTTACTGAGGGAAGTGAAAGAGGAAATAGCTGGGGTCTTAACAGATATCTTTGCAGCATCCTTGAACACAGATGAGATGCTGGAGGACTGGAGAATTGCTAATGTTGTCCCCTTGTTTAAGAAGGGTAGCAGGGATACTCCAGGTAATTATAGACCTGTGAGCCTGACACCAGTGGTAGAGAAGATGCTGGAGAAGTCATTGAGGGATAAGATCTATTCCCATTTGGAAGAAAATTGGCTTATCAGCAATGGGCAGCATGGTTTTGTGCAGGAAAGGTTATGTCTTACAAACCTAATAGAATCCTTTGAGAAAGTGACAGAGTTGGTTGATGGGGGAAGGGCTGTAGATGTCATGTACATGACTTTAGTAAGGTATTTGACAAGGTTCCCCATGGTAGGGTGATGGAGAAAATGAAGTCGCATGACGTCCAGGATGTTCTAGCTAGATGGATAGAGAACTGGCTGGGCAGCAGGAGACAGAGAGTAGTAGTGGAAGGGGGTTTCTCAAAATGGATCCATTCTGGGACCACTGTTGTTTGTGAAATATATAAATGATTTGGAGGAAGGTATCAGTTGCCTGATTAGCAAGTTTGTAGATGGCACCAAGATTGGTGGAGTAGCAGATATTGAAAGGGACTCACAGAGAATACAGCAGAATATAGATAGGTTGGAGAGATGGGCAGAGAAATGGCAGATGGGGTTCAATTCAGACAAATGCGAGGTGATGCATTTTGGAAAATCCACTTCAAGAGGGAACTATACAGTAAATGGAAAAGTCCTAGGAAAAACTGACATACACAGAGATCTGTGTGTTCACATCCATTGTTCCCTGAAGGTGGCAACGCAGGTCAGTAAAGTGGTCATGCTTTCCTTCATTGGACGGGTATTGAGTACAAGAGTTGATAGGTCACATTACAGTTTTATAAGCATTTGGTTCGACTGCATTTGGAATACTGCGTAGAGTTCAGGTTGCACATTACCACAAGGATGTGTATGCTTTGGAGACGATGCAGAGGCTATTGCCTGGTACGGAGGGGACTAGCTATGAAGAGAGTTTGAATAGATTAGGATTATTTTCATTAGAAAGATGGAGTTTTAACAAAAGATATCTTACCCCAGCTATTTCCTCTCTCGCTTCCCTCAGTAACCGGAGGTAGATCCCATCTAGACTTAGGGACTTGTCTACCTTAATGCCTTGTAGAATACCAAAAAATTCCTCCCACCTTATGCTGACTTGACCTAGAGTACTCAAAGATCTCTCCCTAACCTCAACATCCGTAATGTCCCTTGCCTCGGCGAATAGCGATGCAAAGTGCTCTTTAAGAATCTCACTCATTTTCTCTAACTCCACACATACCTTTCCTCCTTTGTCCTTTAGTGGGCCAACCTTTTCTCTAGTTACCCTCGTGCTCCTTATATATGATTGAGGTCTGCAAAATCATGAGCGGTATAGACAGGGTGGATAGCAAGAAGCTTTTTCCAGGAATGTAGAACTCAATTCCTAGGGATCATGAGTTCAAAAAGTGAGAGGGGAAAGTTTTAGGGGAGATATGTGTAAAAAGTTCTTTGCACAGAGGGTGGTGGGGGCTTGGAGCATGTTGCCCGTGGAGGTGGTAGAGGTGAGAATGATAGCATCATTTAAGATGTATCTAGACAGATACATGAGTGGGAAGGGAGCAAAGGAATATAGATCCTTCGAAAACAGGTGGCAGGTTTGTGACTTCTGTAGTGATAGGAATGAAGTTAGCCAAGTGGACCTCAGAATATGAGTTCTCTGATTGGGGCTATTAATCTGGTCAAATCAGGGAGCCCTGGCTGACAGAAAAAAAAACTGGTGTGTCAGGAATTCTGTTCACTCAAGGAGCCGGCTCTAAGCTAGCTGGGTCAGTATCATATATTAAGCATGCATAAATAAAGGGTGATGACATAGTGGCCTTTGTGGAGTTATTTCAATTGCAAATCAAGGAGCTACAGAGCACAATTATGAATTATTGAATAAATAAATATCACCATTTGAGTTAATGCACAATACAACGGAGTTCAGTTTACTTTAGGTTTTGTTTCAAATGTCTGTTGAGGCCGAACTTTGTGCTCTCTTTCCGCTGTACTGGAAGGTAGAGAGATGTTAAAATGCAATCTGATTAGCCAGCAACCCACTAAAGGTGTGACTTGGTCTCTAGATTATGGTGATCTGTCATTCCAAAGCAAAAAAAAAATCCCAGGGAGCATAAAATGCTTCTGAGATAGATGGTATGATGATGGACAGATACCGAACTAACTTTTCTCATCACGGTGTGATAGTGGGATGGGAGGTGAAGAGCAGGGAATATAGTACCCTGCAAAATTCTTTACACTGATAATGCACTGAACATTATATCATACCTGCTGTTATTCTAATTTATGATCCACAACTTCTCATAGAATTGAATAAAAGAACCTTAAAATTCCCTGCAGTACGGAAGCAGGCAATTTGGCCCATTGAGCCCACATCAACCTTCCGAACATCATCCCACCCAGACACACTCCCTTTCCCTATCCCTGTAACCCTACTTTTCTAATGGCTGATCCATCTAGCTTGCATATCCCTGAACACGGAGGATAATTGATCATGGAAAATCCATCTAACCTGCACATATAAGACTATGGGAGGAAACTGAAGCACCTGAAAGAAACTCAAGCAGACATGGGGAGAACGAGTAGACTTCGCACAGATATTCACCCGAGAGTTCAATCACCTGGGTCCCTTATGCTGTGAGGCAATAATGCTGACCACTGAGCCACCATGCCACCCTTCTCAATCTGTTGATTGAACTATGATCAAATGAAATGAAAATTTATGTTGATATAAAGTTAATTGAATTACAGAAATTTGTGTTTCAGTCCCTTGCTGGTCCAGTGCTCTTGTTTATGTCTGTATTTCCTACTAGTACAGTTGAGAGACATTCTGTGTGTTCTCTTTTAATTTACAGTTATTCATGAGTGCCCCTCTGGCACACTCGGTTCAAATTTGGCTCAGCAAATTAGTTTTATAGGCCAGGGCCAGAAGCAAAATGCTCCAACGCCATTTGAAAAATAATTAAAGAAAGCCCTCAGAAATCTTGCAAACTGGTTCATTGGATGAAGACAGAAAGCTCCAGCATTGTTTATGGGTGAAATAAAAGTAAATAGGTTGCAGTGCTTTTCAGGAACAATACACCCCATGACAAGGGTGAGTCAATCGGTGAAAGAAAACCATGGAGAGAATCAGTTTGGAAAGTCTTTAAAACATTTTGGTTCGAAATATCATTACCATGACACAAATAGGCCAATGTTCTGCAGAATAGGCTGTGGTGTAGGGAATACTGTAACTGATGATAATTCACTGAGTCTATTCTAAAAATGAACCTGCCCCAACATGTCCCTGGAGACAAAATTGTAAGCTGCACATGAGCAGTAACAATTGTTTAAACATTTTAATTCATATTTCATGCATGGCCAGTTTTATGTTGAAAATTAGAAATATAATTATTTTTTGTGACACCATCTAATGATTCAGAGGTAGAGGACTTCTCGTCATTTTGTGTGTGAATGACAGGGATTTAATCTCTACAGGGAATATCTTTGACATTGCAGAATAATGTGAAGTGCTAAAGATATTCTATTAGGGCAGGTAATATGACAAATAATTATATTTTACATTGTTGCTCAGAAATCAGGAACAGGTATCACATTTTGAGATCAGGTTTCTGCATTAAACAAAACAGATAGAAATTTGGGCAAACACTGATTCTCGTTTTAGAAATTTTTTTCTCTCCTTCACATTTTTGTTTAACTTTATTTGCAAATTGCTGATTCATAACACATATATTTTGAAGGGACCTGACTAAGTAGATACTATGGGAGTGTTTTCCCTGGCTGTAAGATCTGAAACAAGGGCACACATGCTCTCAGGATAAGGGCTGGTTACTTAGAACTGAGAAGAGGAGAAATTTCTTCATTCAAAAGGGTTGTGACTCTTTGGAATCCTCCACCTTCAGATGGTTGTGAATGCTCCAACTTGAAATGCATTTAAGAATAAGATTTTTGTTCTAGTTGTGAATAAAGGGAACTCACTGGAATGTAGTGTCAAAACTGAAGATTAGCCATAATCATAACGCATGATGGAGCAGTTTGAACAGGCCAGAGTATTCCTTCTCCCATTTTTATGGTTCTTATGTTCTGCTGTAAATAAATCTAACTATTAGTGTCATAAAATTGCAAAACTAATTTAGTTCCTTGACATTCTCTTTGAAGGCCTACAAAGAACAGCCACAGCAAAAACATCCAACTTGATGTAAAAATAGTTCAAACAGTTTCTGTTTGATGGTATTGGTAGGATGGATGAAGGCAGAAAATCCGCACTGGTGGTCATTTCAGTAAAAGGAGTTTTTGTGTTATGTCTCACGGTCAATATGTCAATACGCCTTTAGGAGACATGTTCATGACACCAAAGTTATTATTGCTCGTGACTTGAGGATCACTTGAAGCATGACACCACTGAAAGCATGCTCCTCTGTCGAAGAGCTGAGTAATATCTGTGTCTGGGGAATGTAATATTTGTATAGAATAGCTGGTTGTGAAAAATGTCATATAGAGTCATAGAGATGTACAACATGGAAACAGACCCTTTAGTTCAATCTGTCCATGCCAACCAGATATCCCAACCCAATATAATCCCACTTGCCAGCACCTGGCCCATATCCCTTAAAACCCTTCCTATTCATATACCCATCCAAATGCTTTTTAAATGTTGCAATTGTACCAGCATCCACCACTTCCTCTGGCAGCTCATTCCATACTCGTAACACCCTCTGTGTGAAAAAAATTGCCCCTTAGGTCCCTTTTATATCTTTCCCCTCTCACCCTAAACCTATGTCCTCTAGTTCTGGACTCCTCGACCCCAGGGAAAAGACTTTGCCTATTTATCCTATCTATGCTCCTCATAATTTTGTAAACCTCTAAGATCACCCCTCAGCCTCTGGACATTCCATGGAAAACAGCCCCAGCCTGTTCAGCCCCTCCCTTTACCTCAAATCCTCCAATCCCAGTAACATCCTTGTAAGTCTTTTCTGAATCCTTTCAAGTTTCACAACATCTTACCAATAGGAAGGAGATGAGAATTGCACGCAATATTCCAACAGTGGCCTAACCAATGTCCTATACAGC
The DNA here is from genome assembly GCF_020745735.1 of Hemiscyllium ocellatum. Lineage (NCBI taxonomy): Eukaryota > Metazoa > Chordata > Chondrichthyes > Orectolobiformes > Hemiscylliidae > Hemiscyllium > Hemiscyllium ocellatum. Next base: position 43,100,398 of record NC_083407.1, on the reverse strand, counting down.
CGCAACATGACTTCCCAACCCCTGTACTCAATACTCTGACCAATAAAGGAAAGCATACCAAACACCTTCTTTACTATCCTATCTACCTGCGACTCCACTTTCAAGGAGCTTTGAACCTGCACTCCAAGGTCTCTTTGTTCAGAAACGCTAGGACCTTACCATTAAGTGTATAAGTCCTGCTAAGATTTGCTTTCCCAAAATGCAGCACCTCGCATTCATCTGAATTAAACTCCATCTGCCACTTCTCAGCCCATTGGCCCATCTGATCAAGATCTTATTTTATTCTGAAGTGACCTTCTTCGCTGTCCACTACATCTCCAATTTTGGTGTCATCAGCCAACTTACTAACTATACCTCATATGCTCTCATCCAAATCATTTATGTAAGTGACAAAATGTAAGGCGCTCCACTGGTCACAGGCCTCCAGTCTGAAAAACAACCCTCCACCACCTTCTGTCTTCTACCTTTGAGCCAGTTCTGTATGCAAATGGCTAGTTCTCCCTGTATTCTGTGAACTCTAACCTTGCTAACCAGTCTCCTATGGGGAACCTTGTCGAATGCCTTACTGAAGTCCATGTAAATCACATCTACCGCTCTGCCCTCATCAATCCTCTTTGTTACATCTTCAAAAAAACTCAATCAAATTTGTGAGACATGATTTCCCATGTATAAAGCTATGTTGACTATGCCTAATCAGTCCTTGCCTTTCCAAATACATGTACATCCTGTCCCTCAAGATTCCCTCCAACAAATTGCCCACCACCAAAAAAAAACTATTAGGAAAATCCAGCAGTTCTGACAATATCTGTGGAGAGAAAGCAGAGTTAATATTTTGGGTCCAGTGTTGAATTCTTCAATTTCATACTATCCATGTTTATTTTCGCATGGAAAATAACATAATCATGTCTACATCAGATAAAACAGCCTGTTGAAGGAAGCTTTATACTAAGGAAACCTTCTGATGTGAGGTTTTGTAAACTATTGCAAACAAAAAGGGAAACTGGAGTTGCCACACAATTATTGTTTGTGCTTGTTTTGCTTACTTTAGTTGAATTATGCTGACAAATATTCTGGATCAGGTCCACAAGTGCCATTACTGATTTACTCTCCAACAATTATCATCACTGGTAAGAATTCTTAAGATACTTTGCTGTCTCAGAGTTGAATCTCTCGGCATTTGGCAATGATACCCTTTGAATTTAAGTTATCATTCAAAGCCAAGGATTCATATAAAACAATTGATATTTCAAGTGAACAATAAAATATGCAAAATCGGAAGAAAATATTGCAAAGAGCATTTGATTTATATTTTTTCCACATCTGTGAATGTCTTTGTTCACTACTTTATACTTTAAAGTAAAACATTTTATGGGAACTAATAAATTTATTTCAGAATCAATAATAAAAATGTAATTGTGAATTTGACACTGCTTAAGTGTTAAATAATTAATTTTTCCCGAAGTATATGTATTGTTAATTGCTTGGGAAGAAGGATTCTCCCTTTCTCCTCTCAATAATCCATGTTTGTTTCTAATTCTTGTGAGCTAAGGTGTTCAAGGAAATTAAAAGTAAATGTCAGCTGCTTTTCATGACACTGGTTCCAGTGTGCTGGATTCCAACTTATGTGTGCTTCGTTGTTTACTGAATTTTTTGAATGTCACAAGGGATCAGTTTACTCAAAACCATTATCCCTATGCAAATACAAGTTGACAGGCTTTGTGACTATCACTATGGCTACATCTCTGCAGGACTTAAACCCCTTTCTGTAAAACACATCCATTTTAACAAAAATCAGAAACAACAGCCAATTATAAATAGAGTTTTGAACCTTATAATTTGTGTTAACTCTATAATTTATCAATAATATGGACTTTATTTTATACCTACTAATAAACGTTGGTCAGTTACTAAACATTTTATATTTCAGCACCATGAATGATTGATATGGTTATAAGTATTTTATTGAATAAGATGTCCTATTATGCTGCAGCTAATGTATGAATTGTATCTGTTACAAATTGTCAAGGACAACAGTATTCCACTGATCAAGATTACTTCTTTGAGCCTCAGGATTAAACTAAAGATGGTGAAGATAGCTTTAAACAGTATTATATTATCACCACATCTGAGACATATTAAAACAAAATGAATATCAGTTTAGTTATGATCATCCAGTCCCTTGCTTAATAATCACATAAATGAAAGAATGCTGTATTTTTGAATATTCAGGAAATTCAACTATGCTATGCTAGTTGTTAATATATAACAATTATTGTAAACTCATGACAGATAAGCATATTTAGAGGCAATATAATCTTCAACAACAGTCTGTATTTTAAACAGACACTATCATTCAAAGGGAATGAAAACAAGATTGGAAGAGCTTAAACATATTAAATTGTTTCAATCCACAAAGATAAAAAAGCATTTATTTAATCAAAGATTTCTTAATACTAAAGACTGTCATATTCAACATTCTGTAATTGAAAAGAAAAATAAGTATTTTCACGGCAGTTTTATGAGATTGATCCAACTGATATTATTTGCATATTGAGGGTAATTTTAAATCATTAAATATCTGGGTTAGTGAAGTAGATTTTAAAAAAGTATAAAAAGTTTTTTCACTCGAATCAACTTGTGAATGTTTGGGACTGGCAGAGTAGTATGGAAACAGGTTTGAATGGGGCCGGTCAAACAAGAGTTTCAGGGTAGCTAACATTCTGGGAAATCCATTCCTGGGAGTTAGACCAATCAGCAAAAGCTGGTAAAAAAGTGGCTGCCTGAGAATGATTGGGAAATCTGATATTTTTTAAAGAAACAACCATTGGGAAACCTGATGATTTTTATTTGAGGAACAATCATTGGGAAAGCTGGCATGTAAAGAGGAGCTGAGAAGACTGGCATCTGAAAGCAGTTTTTACAGCACCACTTGTGGGCAGGGGAATGAAGGTCTCCTTTCAGTACCTTGCTTTAATGGAAGATTTAATTTTCCCAATGCCCCCACCCCCGCTGATTCTCCAGACCCTCAGCTCCATACCCTGCTAACCCAATGGTGGAGACATTGGCCTACCACCACTGCACCCTTTGGGGCCTTTAAGTAGCCAAATAGTTACCATTTCATGGCCTCATCTGTCCCTGCTGATATTTTATCCATGCAATGCATCCAACCCATGAACTGAATGTTCTCCCTTCTTGTTCACTGATATCCCAAACCTGGTCCTCTACCTCATCACTGTCTCCTCTGACCTTCAATCCCCACCCGGACCTGCTATCTGACCTTTGTGATATAGTCTTTCACTTACCATGATATCCAGATCAAGTTATGATCTCCACTGGGGTCTGCTTGTATTACCAGTAGAGGGCATGGCTCATGCCTGATACTGTCGGGACTGTAGAGTTGCGAGCAATCTAATTGGTAATCAATTCTCTTAGGTTGGAATTTATGTCTCTGTGGAATGAAATTCCATCCCCAACCTTTTAATAACTAAGTAACTGAGAAATGACAATGGAATAGCCATTTTATTTTACTGGGCAGTCTCCTCACACAAACTCTGTACTTAGGGAAGCAAGTCCCATGGCATCTGTAGCATCCATAATTCCTGCCTTTGCTGACACCTAAAATGGGACAATAGATTCCTCAGCATTGACAATTTCAGAAAAAGCTATGGCAATTTTAATAGAGAAATATATTCCAGAATTCTTCACACAAACATTATCATCCAAACATTGCTACCAATATACAAAACAAGATATATGGCTGACTAATAGCTTGGTCAAAGAGGTTCTAAAGGGTCAGGAAGAGATGATGAGTTTCTGAGAGGGCATTGATGCCTAACTAACTGAAAGTACGACCACCAAAGGGGAAATGGGATTAGAGGATACACAAAAGGACAGGAATTGGAGGATCAAAATTAGAAAAGGATTATAGGGCTGGAGGAGGATACAGATATCTGATGGGAACAGAATATAATTTGAAACTACGGAGAATTAATATTAACAAGTGGCCACACAAATGATAAACAGGTTTTGTTGGTAATGATATGGAGTTTGTGGTGGGAAATTAGACGATGGCCATAATGTCTTACCAGATGAAAGTACCACTCATTCAGGACTGTACGACAGACAAGCAGATGAAAAGTCAAGAGAATTGGTGCCAAGATTTATCATCAATGTACACTTTATGTTCACATAGGATTGCAAAGTTTCTGTTCGCAGATGAAGAATAGGAAAGAGTCACATATAGATTGTAGGGGGACCTCAAATTTAACAGGTTCAGTGACAGAAGGTTAAGTCATTAAAAGGAAATGCTGTAGCTACAACTGATTAACTAAGATTGGAGCTATGCGAAAGAAAACACACCCACTCATCTGAATTATGTATAGAAAATAGTGGAGAATTAGATTATTCAAGAAAGAGAAGATTAATATGTCATGCCTAAAACCTTAGAAGATAACTTTGATTCAGACAATGTTGGATCGGTGGCAGTAGAAGAAACCTGAGAGGAAAGGTAAAAGGTATGGAACGGAGAGAATGAATGACAGTTATGAATTTGAGAAGAAATATATTCAAAGACTTTGAAAAGGACTGTGAGGCAGTTGATGGACATTAGCTTACAAGGGAGGATGCTAAATTTGACAACTGGATGGTAGCGAATAAATATAAATAATTTATACCCGTAGTCCAGCATGAGAAATTGAAGTTAGGAGGGCAGCAATTTATGATTGAGAGAGTCAGATGCGGATCTCATGGACAAGAAGACATCAGAAAGGGGAACACAAAGAACTCTAGGTAATCCAAGATGGAGGACGGGAAAAAGTTCTGTCTGTAACAGCTGCTCCTTTTTTGAGGTATTTTAGGTGTTGGAGGTGATTTCCTCAAATTCCAGGAGCAGCAATTAGTTTTATATGCTGTTGCATTGTTTTGGAACTTTGGAAGAAAAAGTCAAAACAACTGCAGTTTTAAAGGGGAGAAGAACAGAAAAAGGAAGCACATGGTGAGGTCAGTGCAAGGTGAGGGGGAAGAGAGAGAGAGAGAGAGAGAGAGAGAGAGAGAGAGAGAGAGACACAGAGAGACAGACAGAGAGAGACAGAGAAGAGAGAGCGCGCGAGAGAGAGAGAGCAAGAGAGAGAAAAGAAACTGACAGAGCAGTGAACCTGCACAGTTAGTGCCTTTGCTGTTTGAATTCATATCACTGGACATTGGAGTGTGTCTGGGAAAACAGTGAAATTCACAACTGATCTTGGAGGAACCTGTTTGAAGAGGTCACAGCACAAACGCAGATAAGTGGATTTTAAATGTGGCCTTAAAATAAGTCTGTAGTAGTGAGTAGAGTGGTTTCTTTCTTGACCATATGTTTTATTGAGCGATGTCTCTTGATTAAACTTCAAATATAAGGCATAAGTATAATTTTATCCTGGAGCAGTGTCTTGTAGAGGAATAAGACAGTGCTATTTTCTGAGTTTGGAGATTGAAAGAAGCAAAGAATGGCCCTTAATAGAGTGATATGCTCTTCTTGTTGGATGTGGGAGTTTAGGGAAAGTTTACGGGTAACTGCGGATTATATCTGCAATAAATGCTGTTGGTTGTGAATCCTATCAGATTGAGTGGATCGATTGGAGAGGCAGGTGGAGGCAATGAGGAATTTACAAGAGCAAGGGGATGTGATGGATGGCAGTTCCAGGTGGTGGGGGGAGGGGAGGGGAGGGGTGAGGGGACTCTCAGATACAGTCACATAAATGGATTAACTCCAGGAAAGGTGAGAGAGATAGGCAGGTAGTGCAGGAGTCTTCTGTGGCTATCCCCATTTCAAACAAGTATGCTGTTTTAGAAAATGTAGGGAGTAATGAACACTCAGGGGTACGTAGCACGAGCAGCCAATTTTCTGATATTGAGATTGGCTCTAATGTAATGAGAGGTACACCGGGTTCCAAGCGATCAATTGTGTTAGGGGACTCTCTAGTCCGAGGCACAGACAGATGTTTCTGTGCCCTGCAGCGAAAAAGCACAATGGTGTGTTGCTTCCCTGATGCCAGGATCAAGAATGAGTCAGATGGGGTGCAGAATGTTCTCAAGGGGGTGAGGGACCAGCAGGAGGTCACTGTCCACATTGCAACCAATGACATAGGAAGGGAAAAGGTTGAGATTCTGAAGGGAGATTACAGAGAGTTAGGCAGGAATTTAAAAAGGAGGTCCTCCAGAGTAGTAATATCTAGATTACTCCCAGTGCTACGAGCTAGTGAGGGCAGGAATAGGAGGATAGAGCAAATGAATGCATGGCTCAGGAGCTGGTGTTTGGGAGAAGGATTCACATTTTTGGATCATTGGAATCTCTTTTGGGGTAGACATGACCTGTACAAGAAGGACGGATTGCACCTAATTTGGAAGGGGACTAATATAATGGCAGGGATATTTGCTAGAGCTGTTCGGGAGGATTTAAACGAATAGGGTGGGGAGACCGGGGGTGGTGGGACCCAGGGAGATAGTGAGGAAAGAGATCAATCTGAGACTGGTACAGTTGGTACAAAGGCAAATCAAACAAACAGTCAGGGACAAAGCAGAGAGCAAGATCGGATTGACACATTAAACCGCATTTATTTCAATGCAAGAGACCTAACAGGGAAGGCAGATGAACTCAGGGCATGGTTGGGAACATGGGACTGGGATATCATAGCAATTACATGGCTCAGGAATGGACAGGACCGGCAGCTTAATGTTCCAGGATACAAATGCTACAGGAAGGATAGAAAAGGGGACGAGAGAGGAGGGGGAGTGGCATTTTTGATAAGGGATAGCATTACTGCTGTACTTAGGGAGGATATTCCCGGAAACACATCCAGGGAAGTTATTTGGGTGGAAGTGAGAAATAAGAAAGGGTTGATTACTTTGTTCGGATTGTATTATAGATCTCCTAATAGTCAGAAGGAAATTGAGAAACAAATTTGTGAGGAGATCTGTTATCTGTAAGAATAATAGGGTGGTCATGGTAGGGGATTTTAACTTTCCAAATATAGACTGGGACTGCCATAGTGTTAAGGGTTTAGAGTGGAGAGGAATGTGTTAAGTGTGTACAGGAAAATTTTCTGATTCAGTAAGTGGATGTACCTACTAGAGAAGGTGCAAAACTTGACTTATTCTTGGGAAGTAAAGCAGAGCAGGTGACTGAGGTGTCAGTGGGAGAGCACTTTGGGGCCAGCGACCATAATTCTATTAGTTTTAAAATAGTGATGGAAAAGGATAGACCTGATCTAAAAGTGGAAGTTCTAAATTGGAGAAAGGCCAATTTTGATGGTATTAGGCAAGAAGTTTCAAAAGCCGATTGCGGACATCTATGCACAGGCAAAGGGATGGCTGAAAAATGGGAAGCCTTCAGAAATGAGATAACAAGAGTCTAGAGAAAGTATATCCCTGTTAGGATGAAAGGAAAGGCTGTTATGTATAGGAAATGCTGGATGACTAAAGAAATTGAGGGTTTGGTTAAGAAAAAGAAGGAAGCATATGCAAGGTATAGACAGGATAGATCGAGTGAATCCTTAGGAGAGTATAAAGGAGTATACTTAAGATGGAAATCAGGAGGGCAAATAGAGTTAAGGAGAATCCAAAAGGTTGTTACAAATACATAAGATTAAATTAGATTCCCTACAGCATGGAAACAGGCCCTTCGGGCCAAACAGTCCACATCAGCCCTCCAAAGAGTAACCCACCCAGAACCCATTTCTCTCTGAATAATGCACCTAACACTATGGGCAATTTAGCACGGAGGAAACCCACACAGACACATGGAGAATGTTTGTGGAGGTTGCACAGTCACCCGAGGCTGGAGTCGAACCTGGGACCCTGGTGCTGTGAGGTAGCAGTGCTAACCACTGAGCCACCATACTGCCCTTCAGGACAAAAGCGCATCAGTATTTACTGTGGAAAAGGACATGGAAAATATAGGATGTAGGGAAATAGATGGTGACATCTTGCAAAATGTCCATATTACAGAGGAGCAAGTTCTGGATGTCTTGAAACGCAAAAAAATGGATAAATCCCAGGACCTGATCAGGTGTACCAGAGAAGCCTGTGGGAAGCTAGAGAAGTGATTGCTGGGCCTCTTGCTGAGATATTTGTATCATCAATAGTCACAGGTGAGGTGCTGGAAGACTGGAGGTTGGCTAACATGGTGCCACTGTTTAAGAAGGGTGGTAAGGACAAGCCAGGGAACTACAGACCATTTAGCCTGATCTCAGTGGTGGGCAAGTTGTTGGAGGGACTCCTGAGGGACAGGATGTACATGTATTTGGAAAGGCAAGGACTGATTAGGGACAGTCAACAAGGCTTTATGAGTGGGAAATCATGCCGCACAAACTTGATTGAGTTTTTTGAGGAAGTAACAAAGAGGATTGATGAGGGCAGACCAGTAGATGTTATTTATACGGACTTCAGTAAGGCATTTGACAAAGTTCCCCACAGGAGACTGGTGAGCAGGGTTAAATCTCATGGAACACAGGGAGCACTTGCCACTTTGATACAGAACTGGCAGAGGTTAGTGGTGGGGGGTTGTTTTTCATACTGGAGGCCTGTGACCAGTGGAGTGCCACAAGGATCCCTACTACTTTTTGTCATTTACATAAATGATTTGGATGTGAGCATAAGAGGTATAGTTAGTAAGTTTGCAGATCATACCAAAATTGGAGGTGAATTGGATAGCAAAGAGGGTTACCTCAGATTACAACAGGATCTTGACCAGATGGGCCAATGGGCTGAGAAGTGGCAGATGGAGTTTAATTCAGATAAATGCCAGGTGCTGCATTTTGGGAAAGCAAATCTTAGCAGGATTTTATATACTTTATGGTAAGGTCCTAGGGAGTGTTGCTGATCAAAGAGACTTTGGAGAGCAGGTTCATAGCTCCTTGAAAGTGGAGTCATAGGTAGGTAGGACAGTGAAGATGATGTTTAGTATGCTTTCCTCTATTGGTCAGAGTATTGAGTACAGGAGATGGGAAGTCATGTTGCAGCTGTATAGAGCATTGGTCAGGCCACAGTTGGAATATTGCGTGCAATTCTGGTCACCTGCCTCTCAGAAAGATGTTGTGAAATGTGAAAGGGGTCAGAAAAGATTTACAAAGATGTTGCCAGGATTGGAGGATTTGAGCTATAGGGAGAGGTTGAATAGGCTGGGGCTGCTTTCCTTGGAACGTCAAAGGCTGAGGGGTGACCTTATAGAGGTTTATAAAATCATGAGGGGCATGGATAAGATAAATAGACAAAGTCTTTTCCCTGGAGTTGGGGAGTCCAGAACGAGAGAGCATAGTTTTAGGGTGAGAGGGGAAAGATATAAAAGACACCCAAGAGGGTACTTTTTCACTCGAAGGGTGGTACATGTAAGGAATGATCTGCCAGAAGAAGTGGTGGAGGCTAGTACAATTGCAACATTTAAAAGGATGGGTGTATGAATAGATAGGATTTGGAGGGATATGAGCCAGGTGCTGGCAAATGGGACTAGATTGGATTGAGATATCTGGTCATCATGGACAAGTTGGACCGAAGGGTCTGTTTCCATGCTGTACATCTCTATGACTCTATGATAAAGAGAAAGGAATGAAACTGGAGAAGTATGTGGGTTCGGAGTAGAAAAAATCCTTTGGGAAAGATTGGCATGCCAGACTAATGTAAAATGTTATATGTAGCAGATCTCAACTGAAGTGAAAATGTCCTTATGAGAGATGAACGCAGAGGGGAATCAATTGTGTATAAACAGTTGGTTAATTTTATACTGAGGTTATTTAGCAAAAAGAAAGTAGCTAAGGATTGTTCATTAAAATAGTTGTCTCACAAATATAGTATATACAAAACTAAAATGGACACACACTTGCAAAAAAGACTCAAAACCAAATGGTGGATGGTCCAAGCCATGCTGGAAATGGGTAGGAATGACTTGAATACCATTCTTCTCTATGCTAATGCCTGTAGCGCCAAAGCCAATACACCTACTGAATTGAATTTCACTGCTAAGCAATTAAGAAGATTGCAATACAGTACACTTCACGGCAAAGAAATGTAGACCTTTATTTTACATAGATTGCTAATCACTGGATACACAGTCATGAAGAGATAGCTTTAAATAAGAAAAGATGCATAGTAGTTACTGGCTTGATTTCTTTTTGCACCAGAATTTCATTAAACCAGTACACCTAAAAGGCTCATGGCACAAAGATTTTCTAATGAGCTCCTTCATTTGCCATTTGTAGAACTCCTGATTAGATGTAACATTGCTTGCCAAACTGGTTATATTTATCAAAATTCAGTTATGGCTAAGCTGTGCGCCTGAACATAATTTAGTTTTCATTGTGGAAACCAACTGCTGGTTCGACATTATTCACTCTCTTGTGTATAATATTTTTGTTCCATAACAGCTGACCTACAGTGCATGACACTGTTACACAATTCTCAAGTGTTTCAAAAACTGCGTAAACATTTTATGCTATCAGAATTTTTTATTTTTTGTTATACTACTTTAGCGCACACCCAGTCAGCTGTCATCCAGAGGAAAATGACATTGAAATACAAAGATTTCTCCAGAAGGATATCATATTTCCAGTGTGTGTTTCATTGATATAAATGACTAAAACAAATTGCTCATTAACAAAAATATACTTTCATTGCGATAATTTAACATAATTATGCAAGTGTGAGATAAACAAATATTGCCAGATGAAAAGCATAATATAAAAGTATTGAGTGGAATGAATTTCTGAGAGGATTCAAGCCTCAGTTAAAATTGCAGCTGAGACCCAATGATGTCTGTAGACTCCAATCTGCCTGTTTGAAACATTCATCTGCTGGTTTTGTGTGGATAGTTTACCCAGGTCTCCAATAGCATAAACAACAGGTCAAATCAAGTTCCGTTTATAGCAGGCAAGTAACCCAATCATTTTTAATCTCCCACCCTGTCCAGAGTGGTCAGCTTAGAATCACTGTAAGGATTTTGATTCTGCTAAAATTTGTCCTTGGTTTGAACTTGGGAATTTAAAACAGAATTCTTTAATTATTCAGTTTGGCTAGCAATTTATGTACACAGCTGCAGTGTGAAAAGAAATCCATGAGCAGAGAAAATTAACATTGCAACTCCCAGCCCCCAACATTGTCCCAAGAGAGGAATGTGAATATCTGTTGGGTGGGGTTTGCTTGAACACCTGCCATGTTTTCATGTTTTTGTGATTCTCTATTGTTTTCAGCAAAAGTTGCAGTACACAGTATGGAGCAGCTCAAGATATTCTTCCGAGGGATATTTACAATTTGTTCTAAATACAGAGAAGGGAAAAATATGCAGAAAGTAGTCATCAATAGCAATGAGTTATAATTTTCATAGGAAAAACCTAAGCCTTAAAAATGTTGGTATAAATCTCATAATAGAAACACAACTTTAATTGTGTAGATTTCGCAAACCATCTGAAATAATTATATTATATTGACCATTCTAGGAGACCTCACACACTGTGCTGCATAATAACATATTCCCCGTATGTATAAAATAAACACACCATAGCAGGATAACACGTGTCACAAGAGAAGCAGATCAAAATACTAGAAGGTTATGGCTAGAATTGATGTGTTACTTGTATGATCAAGATACATGTTTTACTCCCTGTGTGAAATAACATTTTTCACTGTGAGCATAAACCACAGAGAACAATGAGAATGATGATTTTCTTTTCAACTTGTTATATTGTTTAAATTGAATGGGAACTTAAATTAACAAAATGTGTACAAAGAGTCTTTTCGCACCACTGATATTTGCTCTTGGGTGAGAGAAGGATATTTATAAGAAAGACGATGGTCAGACCTTTTGGTATCAGTACCAGAAATACACTGAACTCCTTGACTGTGACTCTATCCATACTGATGTCAAAAGCTTTTTTTCCGAAAGACTGTTTTTAAAAATAGAATCCTTACAGTGGAAATAGACCATTCAGCTCATCAAATTCATACTGCCCCTCGAAAGAGCATCCCACCCAGACCCACACCTATAGCATATCCTCTAACCCTGCATTTTCAACGGATAATCCACCTAGCTGGCACAGCCCTGGACACCATGGACAATTTAACATGACCAGGAGAAAGTGAGGACTGCAGATGCTGGTGATCAGAGCTAAAAAATGTGTTGCTGGAAAAGCGCAGCAGGTCAGGCAGCATCCAAGGAGCAGGAGCATTTCCTGAAGAAAGGCTCATGCCCAAAACGTTGATTCTCCTGCTGCACTTTTCCAGCGCCACATTTTCAGCTCAATTTAGCATGACCAATCCACCTAACTTAAACACCCTTGGATTGTGGGAGGAAACTCACGCAGACACAAGGAGAAAGTGCAAACTCCACACACACCATCACTCAAGGCTAGAATCAAAGCTGGATTCCTGGCGCTACTAGGTAGCAGTGCTAACCAACACCTTGCCACCCCAATCTTTATCATTGTATGAGTTTACTTTCAATTATCTGCATGTATAAGTTGCCTTTTTCCAGCACTTCCTTTCAAAAGCAATTTAGCTCCTATAGCCTCTGCTAATTGTGCTTAATAACACTCCCCATTTCAGATTTATGTCAAAATCCATTTGCATTGTCTCTTCCCATTTTTCCTGAAGTTTGTCATCCTGAAAGACTGTCACTGTCCTCTACACTGTTTACTCATTTTCTGTTTCATCCCTGCAAATCTTAAAATGATACCGTGTATCCCAAGTCCAAGTCATTTATATATATCAAAAAAGAACATTCCAGTCAAATTCCAGCCCCTGGGAAAAATAACTGCTCCCTTGCAACTGAAAAATAAACATTCATTAGGATTTTCTGTTTTTTGTCCTTTATCCAATTATGTGTTGCCTTTAATGCCACTGGTTTTAATTCCTTTAAGAACTCAATAGTGTAGCATTTAGTGAACACAGAGATCTTCTACTGTGAAGATAAATTATCTTGTATATTCAGGTGAAGTTTTGAAGATCAAAGAGTACCAGATAATAAGAATAAAAGGTGTTTGCATTTTAAGCAAATAGCTTGAAACCACTTGGACAAGTGATGCAAGTCAGAATTTCTATTACTGGTTGAATTTTACCAGCCTGCTGGGAGGTAGGTTGGAGAGTGTGTTTGAGTGTCAGTAAAATCATCAGAAGTTGCGCTGGCTTGTCAATTCCTTTTATCAATGAGATCATAATTAAGGTCCAATTCAAGGTGCCAAGAGTGGTTTGCCTACCAGGCCCTCCTACTGCGAGAAAAGGCAGCCACTAAAAGGATGTGGTCTCCCAGGAACAACCCAGTGAAAGCCACATGCTAGGGAAGCAATCCTCATGGTTGCAGAGTGATCCCCAGATGGGTTTGTCCTCCAGGACCTGACTATTTCAAAACTCATATTCAGCTGCCTGCTGCAAGTTTCAGGTTTGTTTTGTGTTCCTCAGCAACAACTACTGATTCTGGTGACACTTTGAAACTGCTGTCCCTTTGACTAGCCAGCAGCTCTTGGGAGTACATTGTCGTCCAAGGGGGCAACAGTTCTAGTTGTGACCATGTGAAGTGGTCTGAACTAAGTGCCACTATCCAATGCATTGTTAGACCCACACATTCCCTCCAGCTGTTGAGATCTTTGATTGAAGTGCAAAATCCTGGCTTTAACATCAGTAACAGGATAGAGGTATGCAACATTCAGTGTTCTTTTTGAGTCATGGAACTCCTGGCACTGATGTCAAAAGCTCACCCCAGAGGGACATCTTTTGCACTTGGCAGAGGTCCAGTCTAATGTAACCACAAAATCTTCCCAGTGGTGAGAATGCTTTGGGGAATCATCCTGGCATGAATCCCCCATTTCTACATGGAGGTGGGAAAAACATCAGTCCATTATTTCACCAAAAGATAATGGTACTACAGGAATTGTACAATTGTTTGGATATTCCCATCGCAACAGGTTGTAGGTTGACACTGAGCAGATGTTAAGAAAAAAAAGCTTATAGCACCCAAATCTCAAATTCCCATGGAATATGAGGGTCACTCACAAGCCTGCACTGATATTCTGACTTTTCCAGTTCCCTTCAGAAGTAGGTATCTCACACATTCTGCAATTTGCAAGGTATAGGGCCAGATTTGGAAGTCAATATATTTTACTTTAGGCCTTTCATGAATCATGTTGGAACCATAGTCAGGAAACATACGAAAGGTAAACACAAGAGTTATTGCTAACTTCACATTGTTAATGAAATGCTACAAAATTATTACTCTGGAGAGTAATAACTGGGACTTCTATTGTAAAGTGAATGACAATTAAGCAAATTGTTTGCTACATAGTCATTCCTGACATTTCATGATGAAGACTCTAAGCAATAAGCAAGGTTCTGAATGTGGAATAGTCTACATATGCATTAGAGTATGTGATTAAATGAATAAAGTGCTATTGTCCACTGCACAATATGAAATTCAGAGATGTAATGTGAAATTTGCCCAGACCTTTTTTCAGTGCATTCAGCTCAGGAGCTCAAGATATCTTTAGTGCATTCAGCTCAGGAGATCCTTAGTTAGGATTCAAACCTATTGATGAATTCTACCGAGGTAGTACAGCTGGGACAGCTGTCCACCAGAGGTCTATCTAAACAAGTCTTCAAAATGAATTTTTCATGATGCACCCTTGAAAGAGAAAGAAAAGAACTAATAGAAACAGCATTCCCCTAGCGAAGTGATTGAAATATTTTTGGTTGTCTGGCTGTTTCTTATATTGAATAATTGCAAGGGAATATTGGTCCATGCATGCTGCGAGTTTATCTGAAGTCATGGTCCTGCCTCCTGACAGGCAGTGCATATCAAATTTATTAACATGGCAAGGGTTCTGGGATGGACTAGAGCCAGGCGTGCCACTGCTGGAATCAGGATCAAGACAGAAACAAGAGGGCAGCCAATGTCAATGTGGTCACTTTCAAGACCAAATCTGTTCGGTGAGGCAGTGACGCATTTTATGTGCAGATTCTGCATTCATTCCAGAATAACACTTCCCGCGACCAGAAGTAGTTTCCCACCGCAAAAACATCGGGCTTGCCCTTTTGCTCGGCTTCCCATTCCTCCCCCAGTGGAAGGATGGCATTCTGTCCAATCTTAATCAGTTACAAGGAACTTTTCTCAATTCCAGTGCAGTGTTCATTGACCAGCCAATTTTTCTCCAGCCTGCAAGCCACCTAATAATTCCTGCTGTGTTTCGGTGAGAGTCTGACCTCAAATCATTAAATTAAGTCCCATCAGTAAAAAAAATTCCCTCAGCCTCAAGCTATGCTTCACACAATTCCATTTATGTTGGCCCCTGCACATTACACTTGTGGCCAGGGTAAAAGCCAAACTCTAGCTTCAGTCCCAATAACTATTGCTTTCCAGTATGCCGGTGGCATTTTGGAAAATTACTTCCGAAAAGATCAGTATTATAGCAATTAAAAAAAATTTACATCAACCTCCTTGGCATCATTTCCCTACTTAAATTTTATTCTTTAGGGTGTCAAAGATTGAATTATTATTATATTGGACTGCCATTTATGTTAAAACAGTTATCCATTATGTTTTATTTTGTTTGTTGTTCTCTATCACCTTTGGTCACATGACTAACCACACTAGCAATATAGATTACATTTACAAAACAACCTGTTTATAGACAGACTTTTAAAATCACTTGAAATGTTATTTTTCAAGAATACATACTCAGTAGAATCTTCTGCGCAAATTACTTTTATATCAAAATCCATTATACCGGTTTTAGGGTTTTTTTAAAACTCTCAGGCATTTTTTAAATAAAGCGGTGTTGGAATTGGGACCATATTTGGACTATTTGTTGAAAATTAAACTTCCAGTCCTCCTGCCCTATTAATTTAAACCAACCAAGAGAAATCTACAACACATTTGTTATCCAGCAAACAAAAACGGACAAAGGAGCTACACTCAAGAGGGGAAGTGAATGTGTGTTCTTGATATCAAGGTGACATTTGCCAAAGTCAAATCAAGAAGCTGTTTTAAAATTGATGTCAAAGGGAATCAGGACCAAATTCTTCAATAATCAGATCATCATCATCATCACCATCGGTGGTCCCTTGCAGACAAGAATGACTCTTTTCCACACTCAGGGTGAATCCATCGGAAGCTGTGCAAACAGATATGGCTACCACAGGTTCGGTTACACTTGGTTCAGGTGGTGGTCGCGGGAAGCTACCGGTGCAGCGTTGGTGTGGCAGCACACTTCTTTTGATGTTTACGCCTCACTTCCATTTCTTTTATGACTGCAGTTCTCGGGGTACTCGATACCATCCCAGATGCTCCTCCTCCATGTCTTGGGCCAGTGATTCTCAGATGTCTGTGGGAATGTTGCACTTCACCAATGAGGCCTTGAGGGTATCACTGAAGTACTTCCTTCATTCATTTGGGGCTCGACTGCCATTTTGAAGCTCTGAGTACAGCACCTGGCTGACGGGTCTTGTGTCAGTCATGCTGACAGCGTGCCTAGCCTATCATAGCCAATCAAGAGTGATCGGTGCCTTGATGGAGGCAATGTTGGCTTTATTGTAAGATAAGATAGCTGCAAGTCAGTCAACCCAGCCGCCAGACATCATTACAAAGTTCCTTAGGGTAGTGTTATAGACCCAACCATCTTCAGCTCTTCATCAATATTCTTTCCGAAAGCATGATGTCAGAAGTGGAGGTACAAAGTAGGAGAAGTAGACCATTCAGTCCATTGAGCTTGCTCCATCATTTAATAAGATCATAGCTGATTGACCTGATTTTCAAGTTCCACCCTGATAACTTTTGATTCTCTTGCTGAACAAGAATCTGTGTGCAATATTTACTGATGATAGAGTATTCACTGCCACTCAATTTCTCAAATCAAAGCAGCAAGCTTGGAAAATCATCAGATTTGGCTTCACAAATGCAGTTTCTTTTATTCTCCGATGAGATGCAGGTGCAAATGGCAAAGCCAGCACTTATTATCCATCATTAATTTAATTTCCCTTGAATTGACTGGCTTGCTAGACCATTTAAGAGGACATTTAAGAATCAATCTCATTGCTATAGACCCAGTGTCATACTTAGGTCAGTCTAGGTAAAGATGGAAGATTTCCATCACTAAGGAACATTAGTGAGCCTGATGGTATTCCATGCTAATAGGTAATAATTTCATGGTCACCAATACTAAGACTAGCTTTTAAGTGCAGTTGTATTATTTGAATTTAACTTTTATGATCTGCTGTTATGATATTTGAATGCATGACTCAAAAGCGTTCACCCAGACATTACCATTGGACTAGCATCTTCCCCAGGTCTCACCTTATGATGATTTCCAAAACCGGGAGTCTATCCATCCCCACTTAATTTTCAAATCTATGATGACTGCTGGATCATCTTGAGGGAAATAGAGTACCATTGATCAGACACCAGGAACATCAACAAGTATTCTGAACTATAAGAACAGCTCAAAGAGCTGGGAATTCTGTGAAAAGTCACTCACCTTCTGGTATCTAACGCTCTTCAATTACCTGCAAAACAAGTCAGGAACATGTTGGAGATCTGTCCACTTCCCTGGATTAGTGCAGTTCTAACAACATGAAGAAACTCAATACCAACCAGCTCAAAGTCATACACCAGTTTAAAAGTTTATTCATACCACCTCTGGCATATTGTGGTTGTATTGTGCACCATCAGATCTCTGTAACACCATCAAAATCACTACCACTGTAAATGAGCAGAACAATGTCCACGGGTGGTAGCATAGTGGTAATATCACTAGAATAGGAGCCATCTCCTGAGGAAATAGGCTCAAATCTCACCATGGCAGAAGGAAAAATTTGAATTCAATAAGTAAAATTGGAATTAAAAGCTATCCTAATGGTGACCATGAAACCATTGCCAATTACTGTAGAAAATCCATTTGGTTCACTGGTTCCCATCATCTAAGGAATGATGGTGTGACCTACACGTGAATCCAGACCCACAGTAATACAGTTGTCCGGGGAGAGAGGTCTACTAGGACTGGCCAATAAATAAACGGGACCTGAACCAGTGACAACCACATCCCATGAACACATTTTGAAAAGTTGCAGAGAAATAATATTACATGCAAGTTTCCTCCATATCACAAACCAATCTGTCTTGCAGATTGCTGTCAATTCTTCTTCCAAGATTCTTATCTAGCGCCTATTAGAATATGTATACCACAGCAATTCAAGATGTTCCATCAGCTTCGGAAGAACAGTTGGGGATGGGCAATGTATGCTAACCTCACCAGTAAATCCTGAAGTCCATAAATAATATTAAAATTTAAAATAAAACAAGGATAAATTTTCAGTGTATGAATCAAAGAAAAACTTCTCCCGCCAATGTCATTCATCACAACTCAAAACTCTACATCTGATGCTCAGAAATGTACCTGAATTTGCCACATTAACGCTATGGCTACAAGAACAAACACAAACTAGGTTCTCTACAATCAATAATTTCGTCCTGATGAACCACTGAATTTCCATCAGCCTTGGAATTCAACTCTCTCTGCTCACCTGACCAATTGTACTCTGCTGGAACAATGTTGAAAAGTTCAACGTTTCATCTCGGCTCAATATCTGACTCTTGTTTTTTAAGGTAATGATCTGGCTGAGTACATGGAGTCAATCACTTTGAAAACAATTTTCTTTTTTGGAAACTCTACCATGGAGAATGACAAAGGCGACAATTGTGTGGGAGCACCATTGTGACATATGCGGTCCTGACTTTGACATATATGATGGGTCCTGCATGGTCATTAGATCAACATCCTGAATTCCTTACCTCACATCATTACAGAACCAGCATTACCAAAAAACTTGCACTAATTTAAAAATAATCCTATCATTAATTTCTCAGCAGGCCGAAACATGGCTAATAAATGCAGTTATATAAATGCTGTCATATTTTGTGATAAAGTAAGGAAATATTTTGTTCAATAACTTGACAGAAATACTTTATCTTTGAACACAAATGAAAACCTTTTGAGACCAAAGCCTTTCAGTTCCATAGTCACTGCAACTAAATTATCAGTCAAAGCAATAATGGAAGAAAGACAAATAAAGAGTAAAAAAAACTTGGGACAAAGAGAATGTAATACAGTTTTAAGACCAGAAGACCATAAGACATAGGGGTGGAAGGTCATTAGGCCCATCAGGTCCACTCCGCCATTTAATCATGGCTGATGGGTATTTCAATTCCACTCACCCACACTCTCCCTGTAGCCCTTAATTTCTTGCGAGATCAAGAATTTATCAATCTTTGCCTTGAAGACACCCAATGTCCCAGCCTCCACTGTGCTCTGTGGCAATGAATTCCATAGGCCCACCACTCCCTGGCTGAAGAAATGTCTCATTTCCGTTCTAAATTGACCTCCTCCAATTTTAAAGCTGTGCCCACGGGTCTTAGTCTCCCCGCCTAATGGAAACAACTTCCCAGCATTCACCCTTTCTAAACCATGCTTTATCTTGTAAGTTTCTATTAGATCTCCCCTCAACATTCTAAACTCGAATGAGTACAATCCCAGGATCGTCAACCAATCATCACACGTTAGGCCTACCATCCCAGGGATCATCCGTGTGAAATTTTGAGGGATGCAAGAACCTTATAAATGAAAAAAAAAACTCCAGTGCAAAAAAGGAAGGTTAATTTTAAAAAATACATTTAAAGAATCACATAAATTGAAACTAAACTTTGTATAAAATAACTGCACAACAGAATATAAGAAAATCTAATTAAAACTGTAATAAGTAGATGATATTTAAGGAAGAAGTCAGTGTAAAAAGAAGAAGCTATCAAATCATTACCTTGATAATTAGAATTGACTTCTTCATATTACATTAATAGTAATCAAGGGTATTATAGAAAGAAAATTAGAAATGTCAGAGATTAGAATGGATTGCTTTGTAATCCCTTTAGGACAGGAAAAGGAAGATTCACTTCTTACTTTAGTTAAAAAAAAAGAGAGAACTAGATAGAACAAACCTTTACTTGTGATGAAATATTTATTTAAAAACTATCAATGTTTTGTTTGTGTTTTTTCAATCCATTCACAAAACAGCCATAATACAAAGCTGGTGGTGTAGATTTGGCCAATCCAGATTCTTTGTATACTTTTGAAAAGATATAAAAATCAATTTTCACTAGAAACTACCCTCCCCCGACACTCACTAGATCTCAACTGCGAGATACTGTTTGGCATGCTCACAAAGTAAGTGTGACACAGTCATGCATTTTCTTGGGTGGAAAGCAAGAAAATAAAAAATGAAACAGGCTTCAGTTAAATTGTCTGAATAAAATTGCTTAATGTAAGTGAACAAAGCAAGAAAGCCAAGAGAGAGGAAATCTTAGCAGGACTTATACACTTAATGGTAAGGTCCTAGGGAGTGTTGCTGAACAAAGAGACCTTGAGTGCAGGTTTATAGCTCCTTGAAAGTGACATTGCAGGTAGATAGGATAGTGATGAAGGTGTTTGGTATGCTTTCCTTTATTGGTCAGAGTATTGAGAACAGGAGTTGGGAGGTCATGTAGTGGCTGTATAGAACATTGTTCAGGCCACTGTTGGAATATAGCGTGCAATTCTGGTCTCCTTCCTATCAGAAATTTGTTGTGAAATGTGAAAAAGTTCAGAAAAGATTTACAAGCATGTTGCCAGGGTTGGAGCTATAGGGAGAGGCTGAACAGGCTCGGGCTATTTTCCCAGGAGCATCGGAAACTGAGGGGTGACCTTATAGAGGTTTACAAAATTATCAGGGGCATGGACAGGATAAATAGACAAAATCTCTCCTCTGGGGTAGAGGAGTCCAGAATTCCAGTGCATAGGTTTAGGGTGAGAGAGGAATGATATAAAAGAGACCTAAGGGACACCTTTTTCATGCAGAGGGTGGTACATGTATGGAATGAGCTACCAGACGAAGTGGTGGAGGCTGGTACAATTGCAACATTTAAGAGGCATTTGGATGGGTATATGAATAGGAAGATTTGGAGGGATATGGGCCGGGTACTGGCAGGTGGGACTAGATTGGGTTGGGATATCTAGTCGGCATGGACGATTTGGATCGAAGGGTCTGTTTCCGTGCTGAACATCTCTATGACTCTGTGTAGTAACTTTGAACAGACTTTCCCCAAATCCTGGCTGGTATGGGCAATGGCATGTCAGTTAGGAAAAACAAAAATCTAAATGAGATTTTCACCCAAGAAAAAAAATTCTGATTTTCCACCGAAGGTTTCAACAATAAAATGGGAATCTGATTCATGAGTGGTGAAAGGCCCATTGTGTGCATTAACATTGTATTACTTATCTTGTTTTATTAATTTTCACACAGTAAAGAGAATTGAGATGGAGATAAACCTCACCATGAACTCCAGAATGGGTACTTGTGGCTCCAGTTTATTGCTTGTTTCTCGAAGCTTCCACCTTGGCCAGTAGTCCCTGATACTTCAGGATGTGTCCATAAACAGAGACTGCCTGTCCAAAGAGGTTCGCATTGGACATGCAGAAGCCTCACCAAATCATCAATGCACATAACTGATCACTTAGAATATTTATTCATTTTAATCCTGTGTTTCAGAGTGCTTCAACACTTTTTGCTGCAATGCTGCTGTTGGCTACTTTGAGTTCAGGGGCAGGCACCTGTCTCATGCATTGAAGCAACCTGCGTCTCAGCACTCTTTGCTTGCCTCTAAAGTGCTTACACTCTTTGCATATCCAGTCGGTTCTGATATAAAGTGAGATCGAAACTATCACGTAATAAGAAAATCACGCAATAGCCACACCATTTAAACAATGGGGCCAAAAACACACCATAGCCAATACAGGTAAGGAAAGTTCAGTGTAAATAATGGTCTAAGTTCTTCAATCACAGTATAGCACAAGCGAATGTGTTTGGATGCTCACAGCATCTGTCTTGCCTTGCCATTTTTGCACTTTTGCGCTTCATTCAGAATTTACAGGCTCACAGCAATCCTGTTTTGCCTCGCCTTAAAGAGCAGGGTCAAAGTCAGGCAGCTTGCCATGGTTGTCATCAGATCAATAATAAAGGGATGGACATGTTACTGACAACACCTTGTTACATTAGTGTCACATCTACAGCATGTCCCTGCAGCTTTAACAGTGAACAGACTGTGGCTCCAACTGTGGCTGTTGACTTCTTTTTTTGAATTCATTCATCAGATGTGGGCATCACTGGCCAGCCAGCATTTATTGCCCATTCCTAATTGCCCAGAGGGCAGTTAAGTGTCACCTACATTATGTAGGTCAGGAGTCACATGTAAGCCAGATTTGGTCAGGATGGGAGTTTCCTTCCCTGCAGGACATCAGAGAACCAGATGGGTTTTTGCAACAATGGTTTTTTTTTTAAAGGTTTCCAATAGACTCTTAATCCAGATTTTTGTTTTATTGAATTCAAATTCCACCATCTGTCACAGCAGAATTCAAACCCAGTTCTCCAGAATACTGCCATTGTTTCTGGATTAATAGTCCAGCGATAATACCTCTGGGCCTTCACCTCCCCCTTGTGATTTCATTGCGTATCCCTTAGCTGAGATTGAATGTAGAGAGAATGCAGCTTATTCTTCAACCATGGTAATTGTGGAATAGACAACATGCCTCCTGAGAATGAGTTTCTGATTGCTGATTCGGTCTGGGTGGGGTGGGGGAGAAAGGGGGGAGGGTTCCTTGAAGGACAGTTCTGACAGTGTGAATATGCTTGCCTATTATGCTCTGTTCAACTGAATGAGGAAAAAAGGTGTTGCTGTCGAATTGGGAGAGTAGCAGCAAACTCTTGAGAAGGAAGATGAGGACATTGAGCTGGAGGAACATTACTTTTACTGTGATAGAATGGTGCATTGCCAAGCACACAAGCCATATATGACTTAAGTTGATATCCACATCCAATAAATTGTAGTTGGATGATCACGTTGTTGCCTGAAAAGCAAACAGTGCTGATTTATTTCCAGGAGTGGACACTTTGCTTTATTGGGAGACAGTGAAGTCTGCAGATGCTGAAGATCAGAGTTGAGAGTGTGTTGCTGGAAAAGCCTGATGAAGGGTTTTGGCCTGAAACAGATTTTCCTGCTTCTCAGATGCTGCCTGACCTGCTGTGCTTTTCCAGCAACACACTCTCAACTTTGCTTTATTGTTTGACCTTTAACTTTTATTGAATAGGAAAGGCAAAGTTTTCAAATGATCGAAGGCTCTCCAACACACGATGCTCTCACTTTGAACAATGACAAGATATTATGCAACACTGGGCATTAGGGAAACACTTCCTTAAGTAGAATTATAAGAGACTATGATGTTCAGTACAATTATCCTTTGTTGTTTCATTCTTATAGCTGCAGTTGCAATGACTATCAGATAGATGATGATATAGAAACAGCAATCCATTTATGAATGTGCACTTCTATTTGCAATGAAGTATTGTCCATGCTACCTTAATCCCCTAAAAATCTGTTTTCTCTTCACTTCCTTCCCACTACATGTACTTTGAAAGTCCAATCATTAATAGCTGCAACAGATCTGGCGCATAACTGGATTTTTTGAATATTAAAAAACATGCAGAAACCCCTGGTAGTGCTGAGTATCTGTGCTACTGGTGAGCATAAGATAGCTGACAGCACTGCCATAGTGGCATGGTATAAATACAATAAAATTAGCTGCAGAGAATTGCATCACGATAACTGAGAAATCCTCCAAACTGAAAGGCTAAGACCATTGTGAAAGACCCCCCACACCCCTCACTCAAATTCTTCTCCCTCCTGCCATCTGGCAGAAGATACTGAAGCATTCGGTCTCTCATGGCCAGACTGTGCAACAGTTTCTTCCTCCAAGCCATCTGGCTCCTTAACACAATATGGTCGGACTCTTTCCCATCTGAAATTCTTTGCACGACTTCGAATTGCTACTGGAAAAATTCTGTTATTTATCATTCTTCTATTACACTGTAACTTGCACTTCTCATGCACTTTATGCCATGTATGATTGTGTAGTTTGTGCTGTCCATGTCCTGGAGGGACGCTGTCTCATTTTTACTGTATCAGTTGTATATGGGAGAAATGACAAATAAATAGCTACTATACTACTCTAATCTGAAATTGACACTCAGCCAATTTTTGAAAAGATTCAGCTCTTTGAGGCCAACATGAGAAACAGACATGAGAACTGGAGAGCTAAGCAGCGATAAGCTTTGATCTGCCCAAGACCAGAGTACAAACTATTCTCAAGGTTACCAAGAACTGTGCATATATTGAAAGTAGATAATACAATTGCAGAACCTTGATGATGTGCAAAATTCCATTTGTAAAAGTGATTCTACTACCAAGAATCTCTGTTGATAAATTGCTAATAGCTTCCTGCATGACTGAGGTAATACCACTTAATTCCCATTTAAATCAAATTAATTTCACAAAGTCCAGAGGATGTAATGACAGATCAGCAAATTTAAGATTTAGAATTCTTCATTGGTTAAACTGAATGGATACCAATATCGTGTTTCTCTCATCTACAATATTTTATTTTTGTTACAAATACCAAACATAGATTAATGTCAGATACAATTCTAGTTCATTGCCCTTGACTTGCAATGTTAATTAAAACAATACAAAATGCACTTGAATAGTGCCTTTAAATTTGAAATTCAAAATAGCTGCTCACAAGAAATGGAAGGACTACCAAATAAGTGATCTAGGATACAGTGGAAGGAATCTGAGCGACAGAAGACAAGTAGGATTTTCCAACTTCTCTCAGTGAGCCCAGCTGGCTGGTCAATAGTCAATAGGGCCCTGATTCTGACATTGGATTATCTGAATTGCTAGTGAAATATTTGGGTACTAAACTTCCTTTCTCCACCATGTTATCTTCAAATCATTTCTATACAGATTCTTCTCCCAAGAAGGGTAGTCACTTACTGCTCTGCAATTGAGTGCACATTTAAGCACATGTGGAATTAACAACAGGTATCAGGAGCTTCTGATGATGGCATGGTGAGCAGTACAACAGATTATAACATAATTGAGGTAAAAACAATGACTACAGATGCTGGAAACCAGATTCTGGATCAGTGATGCTGGAAGAGCACAGCAGTTCAGGCAGTATCCAAAGTGCAGCGAAATCTAGTTGAATCAATTTCTATCATTTTCTAATGATGTGGACATTGCTGTCTTGATCAGTTTTTATTACCCATCTCTAATTGGCCAGAGGGTACTTAACAATCAACCATATTGTTTGTGGGTTTGTTGTGTAGGATAGACTAGGTAAGGACATTAGTGATCCTTTTTATCCCATATATTCATTGAATTTAGGTTTCACCATTTGCCATGATGCGATTCTGACTCAGTTTGGTTTTTGAATGTATATTTCCGACTGTTACATTCTTAAAACTTCTAAACAATGAAAGAGAACTAAATGCCTTAGAATGTTGCTGTCAAAGAATAAACAACGCAAAACAAAATACACTTTACTGTTCTCAACCTGTTTCCAAGTTGGCATCAACTATGTCAAACCAACTGTTAATTTTTGATCAACACACTGAGATTCTGCCCAAGTTGAGAAACTATGACACTGTATAAAAACATATTGGATCAATGGGCAACACATTGGTTTGATATGGTGAGAGATGCACGTTAGACTTGCCATTTTACAAGCCAGACAGTTAACGAAATTTCCTGCCAGATATGAAAGGTATAATACAATCACTTTCTCTCTCCAAGTGAATCCAATGACACATTATCATCTGAGAAAATGGTCACTATGGCAAAACATCAGATATTAAGGCAGAAAATGAACAAATAAGCAAAATAAATCTAGTCAGAGGCTGTAAATAAGAGGTATGATCTCTCAAAGAAGGTGTTTGGAGAAGAGTCTAGTTGATTGGATTCTGGGTAATCCAAGATGAAGGACAGAAACATTTCTGGATGTAACAGCTGCTCCTTTTTTGAGGCATTTTAGGTGCTGGAGGTGATTTCCTCAAATTCCAGGAGCAGCAATTACTGTTACATATGCTGTTGCATTGTTTTGGAACTTTGGAAAAGAAAAAGTCAAAATAACAGCAGTTTTAAAAGGGAGAAGAACAGACAAAGGAAACACATGGTGAGGTCTGTGCAGGAGAGAAAGAGAGAGAAAGAAACTGAGACGACAGTGTACCTGCACAGTTACTGCCTTTGCTGTTTGAATTTATGTATCACTGGACATCAGAGTACATCTGTGAAAATTAATAAACAGTGAACTTCACAACTGATCTTGGAGGAACTGTTTGGGCGAAGTTCATAGCACAGAAACAGATAAATGAATTGTTTTAAGTGTGGCCTACAGAAAGTCTGCAGTAGTAAGTGGAGTGGGTTCTTTCTTGATGATTAAAATTAAAATATAAGCTATAATTATTAATTTAATCTGGGGCAATATTTCGTAGAGGAATAAGACAGTGTTATTTTCTGGGTCTGTAGATTGTGATGGAGCAAAAATGGTGTTTAGTAGAGTTATATGCATTTATTGTCAGATGTTGGAGTTTAAAGGGAGTTTAAGGGTTACTGCAGATTATATCTGCAATAAATTCTGTTGGTTATGAATCCTATCAGATTGAATGGAATGATTGGAGACACAGTTAGAGGCAATGAGGAATTTACAATAGCAACAGTATGTGATGGATGGCAGTTATAGGAAGGGGGAAAAGTCACAGATACAGTCACATAGATGGGTTAACACCAGGAAAAGTAAGAGAGGTAGGAAGCTAGTGCAGGAGTCTTCTGTGGCTATCCCCATTTCAAACAAGTATTTTGTTTTGGAAAATGTAAGGGGTAATCAATTCACAGAGGAATGTAGTACCAACAGCCAAGTTTCTGGTATTGAGATTGACTCTAATGCATCGAGGGGTACGTTGGGTTCCAAGAGATCAGTTGTGTTGGGGGACTCTAGTCAGAGGGTACAGACAGACATTTCTGTGGCCAGCAGTAAAAAAGCAGAATGGTGTGTTGCTTCCCTGGTGCCAGGATCAAGGATGTCTCAGAGAAGGTGCAGAATGTTCTCAAGGGGAAGAGGGGCCAGCAAGAGGTCAATGTCCACATTGCAACCAATGACATAAGAAGGGAAAAGGTTGAGATTCTGAAGGGAGATTACAGAGAGTCAGGCAGGAACTTAAAAAGGACGTCCTCGAGAGTAGTAATATCTGGATTACTCTGGATACTACGAGTTAGTGAGGGCAGGAAAAGGAGGATAGAGCAGATGAATGCATGGCTGTGGAGCTGGTGTATGGGAGAAGGATTCACATTTTTGGATCATTGGAATCTCTTTTGGGGTAGAAGTGACCTGTACAAGAAGAAAGGATTGCACTAAATTGGAAGGTGACTAATATACAGGCAGAGAGAATTGCAAGAGCTGCTTGGGAGGATTTAAACTAGGAAGGTTGGGGGAGGGGTGGGACCCAGGGAGATAGTGAGGAAAGAGATTAATCTGAGACTGGTACAGTTGAGAACAGAAGTGAGTCAAACAGTCAGGGCAGGCAGGGAGAAGATCAGACTAATAAATTAAACTGCATTTATTTCAATGCAAGGGGCCTAACAGGGAAGGCAGATGAAATCAGGGCATGGTTAGGAACAAGGGACTGGGATATCATAGTAATTACAGAAACATGGTTTAGGGATGGGCAGGACTGGCAGCTTAATGTTCCAGGATACAAATGCTACAAGATAGCATTACAGCTGTACTTAGGGAGGATATTGCTGGAAGTACATCCAGGGAAGTTATTTGGGTGGAACTGAGAAATAAGAAAGAGATGACTACTTTATTGGGATTATATTATCGACCCCCTAATAGTCAGAGGAAAATTGAGTAATAAACTTGTAAGGAGATCTCAGTTATCTGTAAGAATAATAGGGTGGTTATAGTAGAGGATTTTAACTTTCCAAACATAGACTGGGATTGCCATAGCGTAAAGGATTTAGATGGAGAGCAATTGCTAAGTGTGTACAAGAAAATTTTCTAATGTAGTATGTGGATGTATCTACTTAAGAAGGTGCAAAACTTGACCTACTCTTGGGAAATAAGTCAGGGCAGGTGACGGAGGTGTCAGTGGGGGAGCACTTTGGGGCAAGCGACCATAATTCTATTAGATGGAAAAGGATAGACCAGAGCTAAAAGTTGAAGTTCTAAATTGGAGAAAGGCCAATCTTGACAGTATTAGGCAAGAACTTTCAAAAGCTGATTTGGGACAGATGTTCGAAGGTAAAGGACGGCTGGAAAATGGGAAGTCTTCAGAAATGAGATAACGAGAATCCAGAGAAAGTATATTCCTGTTAGGGTGAAAGGAAAGGCTGGTAGGTATAGGGAATGCTGGATGACTAAAGAAATAAAGGGGGGGGGGTTGGTTAAGAAAAAGAAGGAAGCATCTGCCAAGTATAGAGAAGATAGATCAAGTGAATCCTTAGAAGAGTATAAAGGCAGTAGGAGTATACTTAATAGGGAAATCAGTAGAGCAAAAAGGGGACATGAGTAGCTTTGGCAAATAAAACTAAGGAGAATTCAAAGGGTTTTTACAAATACATTAAGGACAAAAAGGTGACTAGGGAGAGAATAGGATCCCTTTGTGTGGAGCTGCAGAAAATAGGGGAGATACTAAATGAGTATTTTGCATCAATATTTACTGTGACAAAGGATTTGGAAGATATAGAATGTAGGGAAATACACGGTGATGCCTTGAAAAATATCCGTAATACAGAGGAGGAAGTGCTGGATGTCTTGAAATGCATGGATAAATCCCCAGGACCTGATTAGGTTACCCTAGAACTCTGTGGGAAGCTAGGGAGGTGATTGACGGGCCTCTTGCTGAGATATTTGTATCATCAGTAGTCACAGATGAGGTGCTGGAAAACTGGAGGTTGGCTAACGTAGTGCCACTGTTTAAGAAGGGTGGTAAGGACAAGCCAGGGAACTACAGACCAGTGAGCCTGACGTCAGTGGTGGGCAAGTTGATGGAGGGAATTCTGAGGGACAGGATGTACATGTATTTGGAAAGGCAAGGACTGATTAGGGATAGCCAACATCGCTTTGTGGGTGGGAAATCATGTCTCATGAACTTAATTGAGTTTTTTGAGGAAGTAACAAAGAGGATTGTTGAGGGCAGAGCGGTAGATGTGATCTATATGGATTTCAGTAAGGCATTCAACAAGGTTCCCCATGGGAGACTAGTTAGCAAGGTTAGATCTCACAGAACTAGCCAATTGGATACCGAACTGGCTCAAAAGGTAGAAGACAGAAGGTGGTGGTGGAGGGTTGTTTTTCAGACTGGAGGCCTGTGACCAGTGGAGTGCCATAAGGATTGGTGCTGGGCCCTCTACTTTTTGTCATTTATATAAATGATTTGGATGTGAGCATAAGAGATATAGTTAGTAAGTTTGCAGATGACACCAAAATTGGAGGTGTATTGGACAGCCAAGAAGGTTACCTCAGATTACAACAGGATCTTGATCAGATGGGCCAATGGGCTGAGAAGTGGCAGATAGAGTTTAATTCATATAAATGAGAGGTGTTGCATTTTGGGAAAGCAAATCTTAGCAGGACTTATACACTTTATGGTAAGGTCCAAGGGAGTGTTGATGAACAAAGAGACCTCGGAGTGCAGGTTCATAGCTCCTTGAAAGTGGAGTCGCAGGTAGATAGGATAGTGAAGAAGGCATTTGGTATGCTTTCCTTTATTGGTCAGAGTATTGAGTACAGGGGTTGGGAGGTCATGTTGCAGCTGTACAGGATATTGGTCAGGCCACCATTGGAATATTGCGTGCAATTCTGGTCTCCTGTCTATCGGAAAGACGTTGTGAAACTTGAAAGGGTTTAGAAAAGATTTCCAAGGCTGAGCTATAGGGAGATGCTGAACAGGCTGGGGCTGTTTTCCATGGAATGTCCAGAGACTGAGGGGTGACCTTATAGAGGTTTATAATTTCATGAAGAACATGGATAGGATAAATAGACAAGTCTTTTCCCTGGGGGGGGGGGGGGGGGGGGCAGAACTAGAGGGCATTGATTTAAGGTGAGAGAGAAAAGATATGGTATGTGTATGGAATGAGCTGCCAGAGGAAGTGGTGGAGGCTGGGACAATTGCAACATTTAAATGGGTATATGAATAGGAAGGGTTTGGAGGGATATGGGCCGGATGCTGGCAGGTGGGACTAGATTGGGTTGGGTTATCTGGGCGGCATGGGTGGGTGGACCATGCTCTTCATCTCTATAACTCTATGACTGAAGGCTATGCCACTAACATTGGAAGGGGGTGGGAGAACACGGATGGTCAAATGGCACATAAACAATGCATGAGGAAGATAATAAAAGCCTGGAAATTATTATAGAGATACCGTGAGCAGGGGTTGCATAGTACCTCAATTGTTAGCATTGCTGCCTCACAGTGGTTTCACTTCCAGCCTTGGGTGACTGTCTGTGTAGAGTTTGCACATTCTCCGTGTCTGGGTTTCGTCTGGGTGCTTTGGTTTTCTCCCACAGTCCAAAGATGTGCAGGTTGTGTGGATTGACCATGGGAAATTAAGAGTTACAGGGATAGGGTTGGGTTTGGGTGGGAAGCTCTTCAGAGGGTCAGTGTGGACTCAATGGTCAAATTGCCTGCTTCCATACTGTAGGGATTCCATGATTCTATAATGATTCTCTCACATGACAATTAATTCAGAATTGTTTATAACAGACACACATTTTGTCTTTATAATGCCCCTTATCTCCAAAGTTCTTATTGAAATGCACTTGAGAGAAATGCTTATATTTTTTTCAGACTGGGATTGAGTTTATTACTCACAGTTAGACCAGACTTGTTCATCAAAACAAAAGTTTAGTGTTTGTGGAATATTGATGGAATATACAGCTTGGGAACATTGGGGACAAATAAGATAAATCATAGGCAGAAGCATCTGCTCTTGGGACAGAAGCTAGTACAATACATGCAGCTGCCCAATATTTGTGGTGAACTAGACAGGCACAAGGGACTTCCCAAGAATTAGTCAATGTGCTCATCAGTGATGCATGAGAAAGGCAACTGGAGGTCCTTTTCATCATACATTCAACTCATTGACAGCACTTCCCAATCCTGCAACCTCCATCTGCTAGGAGGACAAGGTCAGCAGCTGTATGTGAACACCACCACCTCTATCAAGTTTTCTTCAAAGTTACATACAATCCTGAGTTGCAAAAGTATCAGTTTTTTTTCAACATCACTGGGTCAAAATCCTGGAACTCTGTCTCTGACAGCACTAAAAGAATGTATTCATCATGAGGACTACAATGGCTTAAATAGACAGGTCACCACCAACTTCTCAAGGACAATTAGGGTTAAGCAATAAAAACTGGCCTTTCCAGTGACACTTAAATCCATTAATGAATAAAAAATAACTTACATATATTGCAGCAGGGACCAGCAGAACAGGCAGCAATAGTTTGCTAGTCACTTTAGCTGCTTTATTTCTTCCTCTCAACTGCACATATTCTCTCTGGTCTACTTTTGTTAAAATTATATTTCCTCTTTCATGAATAAATTTATGACTGACTACAAGATGTATTATACACAACATAATTTGATTTAGCTTATAAGTGCACGTGGTGTAAGCCTTCAAGGTATTTTAAAATTCCTCTGCTGACATGTGAGCCATTATGTATGAGCTGCCTGTATGCACTGTTCCTACGGGATCTCATAGCTGAGTGAACAGCAGTAGTGGTTGATTCTTCAGCCAACTGGTCAACTGAGTGGGATACAGAAAGCCAGCTGCGTACTTCTGTGATTGCAACCGTCTCTGATTCATTTGCAAAAAGGTCGGGAGGATCCAGTGCTGTTGAAGTAATGGGCTTTTTATGAAGTATAACATGGAATTCTGCTGCCACAAACTTTGTTGAAGACCTGTTTAAGAACTTTTTTTCAAAAGTTAGGCAATAAACATTTGCTTGTAAAAACTGTCATTCAAGGAATGTCGAGATGCAAGCAGAAAAAGATAGTTTGGGTTAAGTAGCTAAAGTGGATGAAACACATAATCCATTGATGGATAAAATTCTTAGATTTTGTTGTAATTATCTCAGTTTCAAAAACAGCAGGTTAGACTAATAGGATGGCCTCATTACTTGCTGGTGATTTAGAATAAACGTTTATGGATTTGTGCTCCCAGTGTGGAGCTTTAGCAACAGGAGCACATATAAAGTGTGGAGTGTAGTGGTGTCACAAAGCTAGACCCTTTTTTTTAACCCCAAAAGCTGTTCCTTGGCTCAAGGACTCTGTCCTTGATTTTTTTCAGAGGGGTAATAAACCCGGCTGGGCTCCAATCAGTCTGGTTTGGTACAGAGATGAAAACAATTTTGAGAGGCCTTCCATTTATATGTAAACAGATAAGATTTCAGGCCTAAATGGTTCGGTTTTAGAAGTGACCTGTAGAATGAAAGGTGAGTGGTCAGCTCTCTAGCTAGCAGAGCTGGGCTGAGCAATTTAGTTCAGTTCAGTCTCACCTGGTGAGAAGTTCAACAGGGAGCTGTGTGGAAACTCTCTCTTTCTGCTCTTCACTTCAAACTGTAACCATTTTTAAAGGGAGTTTGCTTCTTGGGATTGTTGTGTATGTTCGGAATTAAGTATAATGAAGCGTAGTTGGCTCGGCTGAGACCTGTAGGGGTTCTTTATTCTGTTCTTTGTGTTTCATTGTGGAATTTTGTGAATAGATTTTTGTCTGTTTTAAAATCTAGTAGTCAACATAGCTATCTTGCTCCGGGTAATTTTCGCTGTACACTTACTGGAGCAAATTGCAAAGTTATGGTCTGAGGCTGCCTGCTTAAGAAAGTTTTAAGGGTCTGGCCGAGTCCATAACAGTGGGCTCTGCATGAATGAATGCAAAAATCATTTAGAACATTTTTGTCTTTGCACAGGATGCAAGCTTTGCTGACATTTATCCCTAAATGTCCAGAGATCAACTAAGAGTCAAACACATTGCTGTGGGTATGGAGTCACATGTAGCCCAGACCAGGTGAGGATGGCAGATTTCCTTCCCCAAAGGACAATAGTAACAATCAGTAATGGCTTCATAGTTGTTGCGAGACTAATTTATCGATTATTATTAAACTCACATTCCACCATTTGCTGTGGCAGAATTTGAACCTCGGTCCCTAGAACATTACCCGGGCCTCTGGATTAACTGTCCAGTCATAATAGTACTTGGCCATTGCCTTCCCATTTTGACCACTGTACCCAGATTCCTGACATAGTTGTGATACAGCAAATAGATCCTCCATGGTGTAGTGGAGAGATTTGAGAGTTCCAATAACCTTTAAAAAATTACATCAGCAGCGCTTATTCGGCCCCCTTTGATACAAAGATCAGAAAGTGGGATGGGGACGGGGCGTGGGGTGTGGTTGGTGCAAGAAAGAGTGCAGTCCTCAGTATCCTCAAATGGAGAACAAGTGAAAGATGACTGCAGATGTTTTGGAAACCATTGAGGCATTTTTCTCCTGCTCCTCCCCAAAAGGGAAATCTGAGCAGATATCCCCAGAATTACATAATTGTTATGGTGTAGTGAGACCCTGTTTGGTCTAATGAGTCTGCACTGGCTATCTGGGCATTTTAACTTGGCGCCATTTCAGTATTTTCTCCACAACTTTGCACCTTATTTCTATTTGAGTGATCATTCAGTGCCCCCTTGAATGCCTTGATTGAAGAAAGTCCACCAACCATCCAGTTCCTTCTTTGAGAAGGTGACCAAACAGGTGGATGAGGGTAAAGCAGTTGATGTGGTGTATATGCAATTCAGTCAGGCATTTGATAATGGTAGGCTATTGCACAAAATACAGAGGCATGGGATTGAGGGTGATTTAGTGGTTTGGATCAGAAATTGGCTTGCTGAAAGAAGACAAAGGGTGGTGTTTGATGAGAAATGTTCATCCTGGAGTTCAGTTACCAATGGTTTACTGCAAGGATTGGTTTTGGGGCCACTGCTGTTTGTCAATTTTATAAATGTCCCAAATGGGGCTGCAGAAGGTGGGCTAGTAAATTTGCGGATGACACCAAGTCAGTGGATAGTGCTGAAGGATGTTGCAGGTTATAGAGGGACACAGATAAGCTGCAGATCTGGGCTGAGAGGTGGCAAATGGAGTTTAATGCAGAAAAGTGTGAGGTGATTTACGTTAGAAGGAGCAACAGGAATAAAGAGTACTGGGCTAATGGTAAGATTCTTGGTAGTGCAGATGAGCAGAGAGATTTTGGTGTCCATGTACATAGATCCAGGTTGACAGGATTGTTAAGAAGGCATAGTGTTTTAGCTTTTATTGCTGCAGGGATTGAGTTTCGGAGCCATGCGGTCATGTTGCAGCTGAACAAAACTCTGGTGCAGCTGAAGCTGGAGAACTGTATACAGGTCTGGTCACCCCATTATAGGAAGGATGTGGAAGCTTTGGAAAAAGTTCAAAGGAGATTTACTAGGATGTTTCCTGGTATGGAGGGAAGGTTTTTTGAGGAAAGGCTGAGGGACATGAGGCTGTTTTCATTTGAGAGAACAAAATTGAGAGGTGACTTAAATCAAGACATGCAAGATAATCAGAGGGTTAAATAGGATGGACAGGGAGTGTCTTTTTCATCAGATGGTGATGGCTATCATGAGGGGACATAGCTTTAAATTGAGGGGTGATAGATATAGGACAGATGTCAGAGGTTGTTCTTTAATCAGAGAGTAGTAGGAGCAAGGAATGCCCTGCCTGCAACAGTAGTAGACTCTCCAACATTAAGGGCATTTAAATGGTCATTAGATAGACATGTGGTTGAAAATGGAATAGTGTAGGTTAGATGGGCTTCATATTTGTTTCACAGGTCAGCCCAACATCGAGGGCCAAAGAGCCTTTACTGCGTTGTAATGTTCTATGTTTTAACGATTTGCTATGTGAAAAAAGTTTTGTTTTCTCACTTTGCATTTGCTTGTTTTGCAAAACACTTTAAAACTGTGTCCTCTGGTTCACAATTTATCAGCATGAACAGTTTCTCCCTATCCACCCCTTGTGTTTTTGCAGTTTTCTGTGAAATCTCCTCACAGCTCTCTCTTTTTCAAGGAAAATAGTCCCAAATTCTCCAATCTTTTCCGATAACTGAAGTGAATGAGACACTTCATTCACACAAACCTCTTCAGTACACTCTCAAAGCATTCACATTCTTAATAAGATGTGGCATGCAGAACTGCACACAATACCCCCGGTAGCCAGCTCCTTCAGTAATTCAGCTTAAGAGTACAAGCGTAAGGAGGCTATCTCCCTATTTATGAAGGCTGGAATACCGTAATCATTATCAACAGCTCCCTGTACTTGTACTGTCACCTTTCATGATTTATACACATGTACACACTTTAAAAATAGAATGCACTGTCTCTCCATGTTCATGATACCAAAATGCTTCACATAATACTTCTCTGCACTGAACTTCATCTGCCAATTACGTTCCCACTCCATCCACATATTTGCGTACTTTTGAATTCCACATTGTCGTTCCAACACTTTACAATATTCCTAAGTTTTGTGATATTCATGAACTTTGAAATTGTCCCCTGCTCAACAGGATCTGCATCATTTATACAAGGGTCCCAGTATTGATCTCTGGGGAAATCCACCACAAACCTGCTTTTACCATGAAAAACTCCTATTAACCATTTACTTAATTTTTCATTTGTAAAAGGTTGTATCTGTTTGTTTTAAATTTTTCTGTATTCGTGATTGTGGACTGAAATGGGAAAAAAAAGGCTGTTTGAAAAATTAAGCATTGTGGTAGAGATGATCGTGCTTTTTAAAAGCAAATTGCTTAACACTCATTGCAAATGTTAACATTGCTGTCTGCTCAAATAGTGGAGAGAATACGCGAGATGAGCCGAATGCAGAGGGTGTGTATAAAGGCACTTTAAGCTGGCAACAAGTGGTTGTTTGGTCTGCAGAATGCTGACCACTTGTCAATACCAACAGCTTTCTGTCTGCAACAACAATGTGATTGGCTCCCAGGTAGGTGAAAAGTTTATTGACCTGAATGTTTGGTCAGAAGTCAGTGGAACTCTGAAAAGCATATGTATTTTTTTCCTGCAGTAAAACTCACCTCAAGCCAAAAGAAATTCACTTTATTTGATCACATCAATTGCTAACTTTTAATGAACTAATCAGAGACTTTATAGGTGTCAACCAGTTACCCTGTGCCTCCTGCAAGCAAGTCGAAGTACCTAGGGAAGGTCAAAGGAGCAACAAGTCTTGACAAGTGAATGGAATTATCTCAGCAAACTCTGTGGACAGGTACCATTAAGCTGCCTTTCTAGTATTTCCCTCTTATAACACCCTTTTATGGTATGTAGGATGAGTTAGAATCAGAGTCATACAGCATGGAAACAGATGCTTCAGTCCAATTCGTCCACACCAATCAAGTATTCCAGACTTCACTAGTCTCATTTGCCTTCATTTGGTTCATATCCCTTTCCCTAACCCTTTCTTATTCACATACCTGTGCAACTGTCTTTTTAAATACTGTAATTGTACCAGCCTCCACTGTTTGCTCTCGCACCTCATTCCATGCACACACTGCCCTCTAAGTGAAAAAGTTGCCCCTCAGGTCCCTTTTAAATCTTTCCCCTCTCACGGTAAACTTATGCCCTCGAGTCTTAGTCTCCAAAGTTAGAGTTTTAACAAGTAAAGTTGTATGTCAATGTTAGATTAGATTAGATTGGATTAGATTCCTTACAGTGTGGAAACAGGCCCTTCAAGCCAACAAGTCCACACTGACCCTCCGAAGAGTAACCCACCCAGACCCATTTCCCTCTGACTAATGCACCTAACACTATGGGCAATTTAGCATTACCAATTCACCTAATCTGCACATCTTTGGATTGTTCATGATTGTTTCCCTGCATCTAGAATCAATTTAATTGTAATGAAGTCATTTTCATTACACAGAGAGACAAATTGGAGAATTTTGCAAACCTTTATAAAAATCTTTAATTTTTCTGAAAACCCAGGGAATAGTGAGGCTTGATTTCAGCATGTTACCAGAATGACATATGACCTCTCCCTTTGCCGATTTAGAATCCATGTTGCTACCATCCCTTTTATTCCATGGTCTAGAACTTTCCTCAAAGGTTTGCTATATGGCACTATATCATATACCTTTTGGAATTCCATACACATTTCTTCAAAGCCTTCCTCTTACTAACCATCCCTGTTGTCTCTTCAAATAACTCTAGTGAGTTGTTTGGGTGAAATTTCCCCTTAAAAGTTAATGCTGACTGTTCCACATTAATCCACATTTTACCGTGTGACTATTAGTTCTAAGCAGAATATTGTTTCATAACGCTTTCCAAACACCAAATTTAAACTGATAGGTATAAGTAAGTAATTGTTATATTAATCTTTTTCAAAAAGGGGAACAATGTTTGAAATTCTCCAATCTTCTTGCAGCTACCTTAAATTCAAGGCAGATTGAAGATAATTGCCAGTGCTCTTCAATTTCCACTCCCTATTCTTTCAAGACCCTTGGATGCATGCCATCTGGTCACAGCGCCGAATCAACTTTAAGAACTGATAGCTTAGCCAATACTACTTTCTTGTTATTTTAAACTTTTCTAATGACTGATTTTCCTTTTCTGTCACATGGCTGAGACACCATCTTTCTTGCCAGTAAAGACACTGCAAAGTATTCATTTAACATCTCAGCCATGTCTCTTGCCTCTCAATGTAAATCCCCTTTTCAGTTCCAAGTTGGCACTTTTTTCTTAATTATTGTTTTCGTAAGTTGCCCACTTGCGTGACTGAAGAAATTCACCCTGAGACACACTGTCATTTTAGACATTCCAGAGCAACCTCTGACATGAGCTTAGTGTCAGAAAAATCCAAAAATAACATCAACAACTCTTCTTGCATTAACAGGCTTGACTTTGACTCAGCAAAGTGTAGGGTTCTGTGGTTTTGACTGCCAAAGAAATTTAATCCGAATCCTGAACCTGTTCGTAGTGGTATGACTGAAATGATCTTGAGTGGGACATCTAAAACAAACACCTTTAAAATCCTTCAAGTGACAAGCAAGGCTGTGCAGGAACCCCTATTCTACTGAAAATCTTAAGAAAAGTAACTATTCATCTCATCAATGATGAGCTGTCCCCTGGTGTAAGTATTGAATACCTGCTAGATAGAAAACTCTATCGCCTTAGCTGCCTCCATGCCTAGCTAACCTTACCAACGTTGATACAAATGACCTACTGTATGCAGATGACCACTGTGTTGTTGCTTATTCTACACCAGATTTGTAAGCCACTCTCAGACTCTACAAACAAGAAACTCAGCCTATCCTTGCAAACTGTCAAAACTGAACTCACATCACCCAAACCCACATAGCCAAATATTTCACCTTCCAGATATGTTGAAAGAACAGTTCTTCTTTCCAGCTCTTCGCACAGTTGGTAATCAACTGTCTCAAAAAGCCACAATTGATGAGGAGATCCACACCAGGTGAGATATGCCAGTTCAGTCTCCTAAACAATACAACAGCAAAATTTTGACAACAGATCTCCAAAAGTCAACAAACATCTTGGTCACAAAATAGTTGACCCCACACTGTTGTGCTGAAGTGAAATTTAAATTGCACATCATTGACACAAAGTGGTGCTAAGAACATCGCACCAACAACGCCTCTGCCATACTCTCTGGATTGAATCGGAGCAGTAACAAACAAATGTCAGTGTTCTTCTTGAAGCCAACTTCACATCATCCAGGCAAAAGTGCAAAATCAATTAAAATGGAGTGGACATTTTCCAATTGGCTGAAATCCACCTCAGCATGTTGTTTTCTCTCGTAAATGGACAATGTTAAAGGGAAGATGAAAATAAAAACATTTCAAAAGGTATTTTGTCATTCCCATTGAAGTGCAGCATTAATGTTAATGACTGGAAGAAACTTTTGCCCAGCCACTCAAAATGTTGTTAACTTGCCCATTAAGCTGCATCATATTTTGAGTTAGAATCTTAATGATGAGGCAGAATGATGGCAAAATAGGAAAGGAAATGAATGTTGAACTCTGGATCCCACCAGTTAAAAATCACCCAACACCAGGTTATAGTCCAACAGGTTTAATTGGAAGCAGTAGCTTTTGGAACATTGCTCCTTCATTGGGCATCTCCAAATCATGGATCCCACCAGTTTATGTTCTCAATAATCTGCAGGTTGATAATCAGCCTATTCAATCATATGAAAGCCATTGCAGAAACTTGCAAGCCTTAGTGGAGACCATTCTCAACCAGAGAGACAGCTGATGATGATGATGACGACAGGTCATCACGGATAGAATATCAAAAGAGATGGTGAGACAAATAAGAGGGGAGAAAGGTTGTGAAGACTGTTTTCAGCTCCTGGTTGAAGCTTCGCCAAGATGGAGGCCTTCAGAATTAAATGCTGGATGGGAGTGAGAGGAGAAAAGGCATACGTATATTTCCCTCTTTCCAATGCAGCTCCCAGCAAATTTAATCTTACACTAATGAGCAATGCTTCCTTTACTGCAACAATCACTGCTTTGATAAAGATTTAATTAGGCTCTCAAATACTTCGGGATGGCCTGAGATCAGGAAAGGCACAGTTTACATACAAGGCATTTCTTTGTCCCTTCATTTTTTTGGTTGCTACATCCTTGGACCTACTACTACCTTTCATCTGTTGACTCCAAATAACAACATTAGGTAGAAGGGCAGTAGGAAAAGCCCATGGGATCTCAAGTGCTTCACTATCCCACCACTATTTACTTAGTGGCATGGAGTGCTCAGTGATAGTCCTATTAGCAGAAAGGTTTGTGGATTTACGTAGAGTGATGGGATGAATTCTATTTGACTGGGAGGCCTTTGTTACCATGTAGATATTTTAGGTAGGATCACGTGAAAATCCAGCCCTATGGCTTTTAAAGTTTCACCATCGCCAATAGAAATGGCAATCCTTTGAAATACATTTCCAACTTGTGACACATGTATTTGGATATTCACAAAACTCATGCTAATTCAGGGATCATATTCAGGATTTCTGAGCACTTGTAACTAAAATAATATATTGTGGTCAAGCTTAGGCATTTATTAAAAAGCTGAAATAAGAACAGAAAATTAGCAAGTTTATGTAGAGAAAAACAGCATTAAGAATCTGAGGGCAATAGGATTCTTCTTTGGAACTGAACTGTTAAAAAGCTGGATTGAATAAAATCAACCAAGAGACACAAAGCATTTTACATTAAATTGAAGAACTAGAAAAGATATTGGACATATAAAATATGCTGTTGGCTCACCAATTTGGCAATAGATTAAGTGAATTTATGCATATGAATGAGGTAATTGGAAGAATTTGGTGATCTTTTCAAAATTTCTTCACAGCATGTCAAGCGTTTTAACTCAGTTTAGAGTAGTCACATCAGAGCTTATTGAAATCCTCTAATTGTCACTATTCTGAGCTAACCTTGTCATAAAACTGATAACATATTTTTGTCTTATAAGGTCAATTTAAAGTTATCACAATTGAAATGTGTAATAATGGGATGAGTGGATGTTCTGGGAATTTGTGTCTATGTGCTGATTATAAATAATTCTGTTAATAACCTGAATGGTCTGGTTGAAAATGGTTGTAGGGATGAGAAAATATAGTACTTTACATATTGATTGAGCCTGAGTGAATAGATCTGATTAAACCTTGTGCATTGCAGAATGGCTGTGTAGAATACAGTTTTTGTGCAATTGCTCTTACACTTTTCTAGTCAAATCTCAAGAATTCTGAATTTTAAGTACACCTTCTTGGATGCTTCTAAGTATAGCAAAAAAAAACAGTTTTCAGTTATATCACTCATTCACTTCGTTATTAGGCATGCACTCAGGGATAAAAGGAAAACCGTTCATGGAATTGGAAACATAATAGTTATGGCATTGAAAAGTAATTGTCTTGAGCTCTTGTATCTATCTGAATGGATTCAAGCTTAAAGATTTCTGAAAAATTTAAGTGCAACATAAATGTGAATTTGTTACTACTAGCTTATTAGACATTTGATTTCTTGGTTATAATTCCGAATACCTCACATTCATTATGTCTGCTACTACATCCACATCCCACTAAGGCTCATGCTCTTCCCCTCTATTGGGAAAGCACTGGCCTGTTAGTATTTTCATTAGACAAGTAATCCAGAAACCCATCTAGTGTTCTGCCATGGTAGATGGTGGAGTGTCTCTTCAGTGAAAATCTGGAATTATGAGTCTACTGATGGCAATGAAAGCATTGTCAATTGTCAGAAAAGCCCATCTGGTCAACTAATGTATTTTAGAGAAGGAAATCTGCCACCTTTACACATAACTGCAGATCCACAGCAATGTAATCGACTCTTAACTACCCTCTGGGTAATTAGGGATGGCCATGAAGTGCTGGCCCCAGCCAATGATCTCCACATCCCAAAAATAGAGTTTTAAAAAAAACTATTTCTTTCAATAGCTTCACTCATTCATCCGCAATGAAGAACATCAATAACCCTGTATAGCCTTAAGAGTGCCTCCTCACTTGGCCAGTTCACCTCAGCACATTTTGCCCACCCACACCATCACAAATAGGGGGATAGGGGGAGCAGCATAGGGGGAGCAGCAGCAGCAGGCAGGTACATGGCATATGATGACCCAAAAAACTGTAGCAGTGCAGTCATTCATATGACAATCTGTCTGCCTTCATGGAAAGCCAGGCCCAGCACCCTCTGGGGCAATCTAATGGAGAGGCAGATGCATTCCATCAGCCTACCCATTGGGTCTAAGGACTGAAGGGGTCCAACAGGAAGATAGGGAGCCTTGCACACACATCCTGGGTGTCCCTTCCTCACAAGGAGCGATGGCGATGCCAGGAGAAATCTAGCCAGAGGCGAAGCCACCCATTGGTTCCCTCACAAGTCTCCTATCCATATATCACAGAACTGTCCAAGCCTTCTCTATGTCCACTCTATTGGTTGCCACCTTCTGACTCTTGGAAGTTGAATCTGTGGAGGGTTCACTTGCTTCTGACGGCCATCCAGACACAAATGCCTTTAGGGTCACCTGACCAAACCTCCAAGGCCAATGACCTCAACTGCCAATTGGGCTTCCTCCACCCCAGTCACCAAGAACTACACAAAGATGCTAGGGAAAAAAGAAAATCTATTGAGGGCACTCTAGTGGCATGAGCAATAATGTACTTTACATGAATTTTCATGTTTATTTGTTTGTTTGAATGTGTGTCGCCCTGAATGCAGCTGCATCAGCATGATCCCCAACTTCATGTCCACACAGAATGTACATGGATCGATGTCTGTGTGGAAAGCCTGTCGTAGCATGAAGCAGCAATAGAAACTTGAAAACCATTGCCTCTTAACCTACAACATCACTATTCTTTCCCTGGCTTGTGTTCGTCCAAAACTGTTGGTTTGAATGATGTAGACAACAATATTTGGTGTGCACCACTCTGCCAGACAGAGAGTTAATACATTTCAATGAGCACTGATTAGGGACCTCACAGGTCTTTGTCCTGTCCAAAGCATGGGTTTGTGTGTTACATTCTTTCATTTTAAGGACTTAAAATCAGTGGGTTCTGCAGTCCATTCCCCCATACTTAGAAGGACATACACCACCCCCCCCCTCCCCCCTGCAAAACAGATAGTCATGGTTATTTCTGTTCCCATTTCCTATTTTCAATTTCCAGCATGATGGAAGGTAACAGTGAATGCTCTTCAAACCCATGGCTTCCAGTGTTTGCTGCTTTACTTATCTGCAAAACCCTGAACTTCCAGATCCCTTCCTTGCAGCCTGAGTGAAAATATTCCTAATCTCATTCTAGTCTGAGAGTTCCACACAAACATGTGTATGTGTAAATATACAAGTGCGAGATGGAGTGTGGAGGGAAGGAGGAGATGTTGCAGAATGATGATGAACATGATGGTCACTTACCAATACAACACCAATCTATGGTTTCATTTTGGTGAATATTTGGCCTGATTACCCTCAATTGTAGTTATCTTGAGATTTATTCATTGTGAAATATGTTCAAAGTATTTTGGATAGGGGTAATACTTAACTAAGTCAAATAATCTCCAGCCACAGTGATAGTATCATGCCTACTTTTGTGGGATCTCATGGGAAGCAAACTTAAGGCTAGTTCCTCTCAACATATAGTAATTCAGAGTCTATTATAAACAGTAAATAGCTTCAGAGGTACAGTAAACTACATCATGTTTACAAGTCTCTTCCCACTGGAATTTGCCTACCCTCTCACATTCTAAACCATTTGGGCCTTAAAAAACCCACACAGTTAGAAGATGTGTACAGCAGCAGCACACAGTAAAGATACTGCTGACATTTGACCTGGAACTCTCAAAGACTAGAAACAGAGCAAGACATTAGCCTAACCAAAACATCCACAAGTTCCACTAAACTAATACATTTCAACAAATGATCACATAATTTAATACATTTGGGATATGTTTTCCTTTTGCCCAGTGCATAAGAAATGAATAATGCGAAGAAATGGAGGCCAATTATAATAAGAATCCTTGAACATGTGCAAAAGGAAGGCAGGAATCTTACATATTTGCAAAGATTAGGTTTACCAAGTCACAGAAGGCAACATCACTTCTCAAATAACATGATGCTCTAAACCTCCATTCCCACCATATTTCAGCCAGAACTCTTGTCTTTGAATGGTTTGGCATAAAACATCCAACTATTACATGAGGATTTTTTTCTCATTGGAACTGTAACACTGCCAAAAATGAAGCCACCCAGGAGAATGTCAGCAATGAAATCAAATTACAAGCCCATTTTTAAAAATGTAACAAACCAAATTTTTGAATGACAATGAACTCTCAATCTCTCAAAAGAGGTGCAGTCAAGAATTTGTGAATATTTTCTGGTAATTTGGAGACTTTTCCAATAGCTGAGTATACTGATGTCACTTGCTTTCAGCCATGCATGCAAATCATAGATCTTTCAACAGTGCAACTAAAGTATGCATGATATGAAGGCTATAACCTACACAATTTCAATATCATTGGTAAGCTGGTTTGCCATGAATAGCTTGTCCACTTGGGATTGTTAAAATAATCAGGGAATCTGAGGCAGAACACTGTCCTACAGTTGCTCCCACAGATTGTCTTTTCCTTTAAAAGCAGAACAGAAATAATATAGAATTATATGTTAAACTAATAAAAATATTCTTCTATAGGGTCAAGTAATGCATTATTGAAATTTTTCTCAGCAAGTAAGAGACATACTCTGCTAAGGAATATTAGAACAAATGTTGAAATGTATTCTTCTTGCATCTTGTGTACAAGATAAGCCTATGATCTTGACTGCACGGTGATAGACAAACATCAAACAGATGCATCAAGCTTCACCAAAGGGAGGAAGTGAAAATTGAAAAGCCAGACTTCCTAAGCTACTCCTTTTTTGCTCAACTGGAATGACATTGGCAGAGATTCGATAGCAGATTTCTGGGCACCACTTCAACAATGTAAGAATACGTAGTCCAGGAGGAACAAAAGAACAATACATACAGATTCTAAAATGAGACCATGTTTTGTAATTCCAAGAGAATTAGAAAGAAGTTATTTAAATTTGACTCATTCCCTTTGCACACTATCATTTTGAGCCAAACAAAGACACATTATTGTAATGTACAAAATGAAGAAAACACAGCATCTCACAGTTATTGAGGGCTTGAACATAACCATTAAATTCTATAGTCCAACTGAAATTATTCACTTTCTAATTCCTAACAAAATTGGAAAAACATACATGGTGGAAAACAAGGGATA
This sequence comes from Hemiscyllium ocellatum, assembly GCF_020745735.1. NCBI lineage: Eukaryota > Metazoa > Chordata > Chondrichthyes > Orectolobiformes > Hemiscylliidae > Hemiscyllium > Hemiscyllium ocellatum. Next base: position 43,055,587 of record NC_083407.1, on the reverse strand, counting down.
TAGCATTTGTATTATTAAAAAAAATGAAGACACTATTAAGGATTATAATTTTCTATTTTATATTTCCAAGATGTAGCTGTTTGGAGGGATATGGGCCAGGAGTAGGCAGGTGGGACTAGTTTAGCTTGGGATTCTGTTTAGCATGGACTGGTTGGACCAAAGGCTCTGTTCCCATGCTTTATGACTATGGCTCTAATAATGAGGGAACAACAACATAATTCCATGTCTGTATGGTGTACATTTTTGAGGGGAATTGGAAGGGGTGAAGTTGTCATACTTCTGTTGTCATTGTTTTTCTCGAGGGAAAGAGATTGTGAATGAGGAAGGTGTTATTGAAGAGGGCTTGATAAGTTGTTGTTTATGATACTTGATTTTCCACAGTACATCACTTGTTGAGGGAAAAGATGCTGGATGGTATGCGAAACAACTGGGCTAGTTTGTCTTGGATGGTGTTGGGCGTCTTGAGTACTTTTGGAGTTGCATTCATCCAGGCAATTGCAGAGTATTCCATTGCCTTACAGAGGATTTGGGATTCAGAAAATGAGTTACTAATCTCAAAATTCTAAACTCAAGTGTCATTGAACAGACATTTACTGAGCAAGTGCCAGAGCATCATCAAGACTATCTTCCATCATTTTGCTAACTAGTTGAAAGATGACTGATGGGTCAGTAACTCACAAGGCTAGTGTTGTCCTGCTATGTACAAAGGACACACCAGAACAAGTTTCCACATTGGCAGCCATTATAAGGCCATTCTGAAGCACATTGTAACTGCTGGAATGTGGTTATCAGAATCCATAACCTCTGTGTATCAAGTACTACAAACCATTTTTTGATACCATGGGAAGAAATCCAACAACCATCTAATATTAGTACATTTAATGCTGGGGACCCAAAGTCCAGAATTGTTCCTTTCACACTTCTGGGTGAAGAATGCAAATATTTAAGTCTAGACTTGTATTTCTTGTACATTTGATAACATCAATTTCTCAATATTTATTCAAAGCAAAACATGAGAGACCTTGATGGAATTAAATCAAAAAGTGTTAAAGATAAACTAACATCACCTCTGGGCCAGGCAGTAAGCTGGAATGTAACTTTTTAAACTTGCAAGACAAACATATTTTATTTTGAAGCATTCAACAATATCCTTGCTCTATGATTCAATTTTTCTGTCAATTTCTAAAATACACAAACTGCAGTGAAAGTAACTTTCTCCATCTGGCTCTAGGTCAAGGAAATGATCAATACTGCAGCAGGACTACTGCATCTTTTTGTTAATAGTATGCAGTCTGAAAAGCAAGAACACTCTAGGCAGCTGATATATAACTTTTATGTCTCCATCCAAATTGCAGAGGCACTTTTCTACTTTTTGTTACAAAATGGCAACAATTGAGACTAACATAAAAGCTAATCAACATTGTAATTTTTAAATTTGGCAAATAATTATGAAAAATACCATAATGTTAGGATGTGTATCATTAATAAATTCAGCCAAAGGCATATTGTTCCTTTAAACTCAATTAACCTTTTCAATATCTAGAGATATTAAAACTCTATTATACTGAAATTATGTTCCGGATAAAATGTCACGAATGCCAACCATGCACTTTCAACTGGGACCAACTGGGCTTTACATATTTCTGTGACTGACATTGTCATAAAGATCGTAACTCCATGCAATGGCAAGCTCCACTATAACGGATTGCAGATGCATTCACACCAGGTAGAGGTTAACAGCTAAATCTAACCAACAGGACAGGGTTCTCATCATAGAATACCTGAACTGTCAAATTACAGGCTCAAACTTTCTAATGAGCAAGGACATACACCAAAACATAGGCCTGCACCTGCTCTAACTATTCTTCTCTTTTGATTCTCTACATGATCTCCCGGAGGGCTGCTGTCAGCATTACAGTCAGCTTAAATTGGAGCTCTGCAGATGTCCTGGAGGTCCAAAAGGAACCCACAGCTCAGCAAAAATATTGATATCAGGGCCAATTTAGGATGTGCCTCAGGCTTTTGGTTTCTGGTGCATGTGCTGAAGGCACAATCCACATCCAAAAAACTAAGCCTAAATCAATTTCTAGACTGCTAAGTCTAGGCTTACTCATGTGTACAAAGTTGGGTTATTAATTTTTATGCCGAGAAAAAAAAGATTGCATATGTAATTTCATTTCTTCATAAGGTACAAAAGGCTGAAGAGAAGCAGAAACATTAACTAATGCGTTCCCAAATAAGTATGAAAGAAAAAAATGAATCAGAAACTGGCTGATCAGTAGGAATTACCAGCTGGGGTACTGGTAGTTTCAAAGATTGCCTTCTGAAAGAATGTCAATGCTTTAACCTAACTGAAGTTATACTTACTGCCCAGTCATACAGCACCAATGGTCATTTAGCAATTATCCTCTTTAAAACATACCACCATTTATTGTACATTGTTGCATTTTAAACATGGAAGCCAACAGACAAAATGTTGTTCTTTGGAGGCCCTATAGGAAACAGAGAGAATGAAAGGTAAACAAGATTACATTAGCAGGCCAAGACAGAAGAAAAGCTGAATAAGTGATAATAAGAGATAAGGGTATGGAAGAACAGGCAAGTTGCACTGAATACAACCCGTATAATATGCTAATGGATCTGGGAGCTGGTTAAACAGTGATTGCCCTAAAATCCATGTCATTACAGGACCAGATGTGAGGAGTGTCAGAACATGGATGGATGGAATCAGGCTGTGTCCTATAGGCTGAAGAGTCCCCAGGCAGAAAATGAGATGTTTCTTAAGCTTACCCTGAGGCTCACTGGAAGACTGCAGCAGGCTGCAACAGAAATATTAGTGTGGAAACATGGTGGTGTGTTGAACTGGAAGGCAGTTTGGATAACAGGAGGCATTTTTACAGACAGAACATGCATGCTCTGCAAAGTGGTCATCCGATCTGTGTTTCATCTTCAACAGCTCTGATAAAGAGTCACTGAAATTGAACCTTTCTCCCTACAGATGCTGCCATACCTACCGCGCTTCTCCAGTAGTTTCTATTTACTTTCAGATCATCAGTATCCACAGATCTTAGTTTTATTTGGAAGAACATTGAAGGTATTACATGGGGTTCCAATCAAGTGGACTGCTTTGTCCTGGATGCTGTTAAGCTTCCCGAATGATATTGCAGCTGCAATCATCCAGGTAAATATGGAGTATTCCATGACATTCCTGACTTGTGCCTTGTGGACATGGACAGGCTTTAGGGTATCAAAAGACAAGTGACATGCTGTAGGGTCCCCAGCCTCTGACTAGCATTTGTAGCCACAATTTTTAAATGACTGGTCCAGTTAAGTTTCTTGTTAAAGTTAAGGTAACTTCCAGGATTTTATTTGTGAGGGATTCATGGTAATGTCATTGAATGTAAAGTTCAAATACTTAGATTCTCTCTTGTTGGATATGATCATTGTCTAACACTTATGTGAAGTGATTATTATCATCCATAGTTGATATGTTTGAACATAACCTAACATAAGAAAAATCGAAACAAAACATTACAAAAGCATTGTATTTATATAGTATCTTTTTGAGCCTGAGAATATTCCAAAGCAAATGGTCAATTAAATATTTTTGAAATACAGTTATCAGTACAGAATGCACAGCAGCCAATTTACAAAGTTTTACAAATTATGTCTTAACAATCGGATAATCTATTTCTTTTAACAATGCTGATTGAGGAATAACACTCCTATTCTTCTTAAAAATGAAGCAATTATACCTTTTTCATCCACTTGAGACAAGTCTGTAGTTTAATGTCCTGTCGAACAGACCGCATCTTCAACTCGCAACACTCCCACAATACTACACTGGACCATCAACTGTGAATTATGTGCTCCTTGTCATGGACTTGGAACTGAACTCTCAACCTCCTGACTCAGATGATAAGTTACATTAGACACATATTCAGAAGTTATATCTTCTGAATATGTTCACTTTATCCATAAGAAATGAAAATCTTGCAGATTTTCTGAAATAAATTTCGTTTGAAGTTGATGATCTCCAATAAAAAGAATCTGCATGAATATTGCCCTAAGAATGTCCCAAAATCAATTCATTACTTTTGATTGCATTAACCCTGAATATGAAAGTAAATCTCAATTTCCATATAATAGGGTCCACCAGCAGCAATGGGATGAATGGCAATTAATCATTTTTAGTGAGTTTCGATAAACACTATTGTTAGAATTGGAGGTTCTGCAATCCATACCAGTTTCAGGCAGGATTCCACAAATTGTTAATTCCCAAATGAGGAGGGATGAGCAGGTTCCCCTTTTTGTTTTGGTACACCCTCTATTGTTTGAAACAGGGTTACGCTTTCCCTAGTGGATACCTTATTCTCAGACCCAAATGAACCTGTTTTAAAAAGGAGCCCATTTAACAAGCCTTTCTGGACTTAAAAAAGTGAATTTTATTAATTACAAAATACAGGGACAGGTGATAATGCACATGCATACCAACAGACTGGAAATAGGAGGCGAGTCCAAAAGAACAATCTTCTAAAAAAAATCAGATGTATGGGTCAGCCTTGGAACTGTTCCCAAAGAATATATAGTTGAACATTAAAGTCATTGTAGTGTAGCTACTGGTAGCATTGACATTTGTACTTGAAAGATTAAGTTTTGAGATACTTGATTTTCTAGGCTGATTGAAGTTTATTTGTCCTGATTTCATTTTTGTTTTAAAACTGGCTTGATTATAGCATTCAGAGTGAAAAAAGAGCATTTTCCCCCTGTCTGGCAGATAGCTAGCTGACTAGCACAGGGTGGGAGAGTCTCTCTACTGGCAACATGAGAATGGTTATCCTATGACCTCTAGTTTTGTACTTCCCCATCATAACCAACCTCCACTCTGTCACCCCTCAGCCTGCAATGCTCCAGGGAAAAACTGCCCCATCCTATTCAGCCTCTCTAACTGAAACCTTCCAGTTCTGGCAATATCCTTATACATCTTTTCTGCACCCTCTCAAGTTTAACAACATGCTCCTACACAAGGGCAACCAGAAATGGATGTAGTATTCTCAAAGTGGCCTCATCAATGTCCTGTACAGACACAGCATGATGTCGCAACCCCTATACTCAATGTTCTGACCAATGAAGGCAAGCATGCCAATGCCTTCTTCACCACCCTGTGTACCTATGACCCCACTTTCAAAGAAGTATGCACCTGCACCCAGAAGTCTCTTTGTTCGACAACACTCCCCAGGATCTTACCATTAACTGCAAAAGTCCTGTCCTGGTTTGCCTAACTAAAATGCAACACCTCATATTTATCTAAATTAAACTCCATCTGCCAGTTCCTTGGACCATTGCCAGCCCCTCTTTTAAAAAAACATTTCAGAAGTGCAAATTAAAAACGTTCATTGTACTTTGGGTTTCTGACCCATTGTCATGGCACTTGTAGACGCCCCTGATCATTACTGAATGTCAACAAAGAATCTTTTGTACGTATTGAAGTTGGCAGTAAATATTTCAACTTAACTCCTCATTCAACAAGCAGTATTCATTACTGTAATGAACTGTCAGTTTGCATTATGTGTTCAAATCTCAGTAGTGAGTCCTTGCTTATGACCTCCTAGCTGATCCAAGCTGTTGATATGGTATTATTCCAAGGTCCCAAGTCCACTGCCGTGATTAAGACAAAGAAACAGCATCATTGTACATTAAATAACATAGAGAATTTTATATTGGAATCACTTATTTTGCAGCACAATAGAAATGTGTTACTATTGACATAGAACCATTTAAATGCATGATTTGATATATATATAAATCTGATCAGCAAAGATTATTACTATCTTGAGATTTTGAAAAAAAAGATTAGATGGGTAATATCCATATCGGTGGCATTTTAACTTGAAATTTAGGATCAAATTGCTATATAGTGTAATAATGCAGTAGCATCTGAGAAACACTTCTGTTTCCCCTGCAAATATATCTCAAAATTATATACAACTTTATTTTCTCCAAAAAGAGAATACTCAAGTCCACTTGAAATATGTCAGTAATGAAAAAAGCAGTTCAGCAGAAGGTAGAATAACAAATACAGGTTGTTGAAATGGTAACAAATTTTATACATGCACTGCACTGTAGGAATGTGTTGAATTGAAAATTGAATAGTAAAGTGCATGGATTCCTCTAATCAGGAAGGAATGGAAAAAAAAAGTCTTTGGAATAATTGAAGTTCGCAGCTTCATGTACAGACTTTTATCCCCAAGTAAATGTATGCAAGATTAAAAATGGTCTTGATTTATGTCCCCAAGATTATTCTCATTAATTGATTGGTCTTTCCGTTAATAGTTTTATATTGGATACTTTCAATGAGTGGTTGATAATCAGCCCGAAATCCTTTCCATTTCCTCTTTCTAATGGACAGCCATTAAAAGAATACATTTCATATTTCCTATACCAATGTGCATTATCTTATATTTATTCACTCTAAAATCCATTTGGCATTTCATACTTCATCTACTTAATTGATCCAAATCCTTCTGACTGCAATAAATCTCTTTTAAACTAGTCACCTGGTCACGAAGTTTGATGCCATCTGCAAATTTTATAATACTTTATTAATTATATTATACTAGGAAATGACCCATTATATTGTTCATGGGTGACAGTGAGCCTAAGGATCCAAGGTTAGTTTTTGGGATAAAAATCTGAATATTTTTAATTATAACAACTGAAGCTGCCAGCAGTTAGCAAGCTTTTCGCTATACTCTGAGACCATACAAGATATCTACATGCAAGTATTCCAGAAATATTTGAAAAGCAAAGTAGTAATAAAAAGGTTATTAATTGCTCTATTTTATTTCAGAAATTAGAAGATCCATTCTTAAAAAAAGAAGATTTGACACCACTTTGCTATGAATTAGCATTTTTTTAATGAAAGCAATGGCAGGATTTTTAACCTGAATCATACAACAAGCTGAGAGATGAAAATACTAGCTCTGTGGGATAGAAAATAGTCAGAAAAATGCACAACATGAAATTTTGACAACTGCAGGAATGCTGTCAGATCAGACATTAACTTGGAGACCACTTTAATCGATTAAGTATTTTAAATGTGGGCCCACACAGGGAGCAAAGCATCATAACATGGGGAAACTATATGAGACTGAATGGACTCCCATCAGACTTTCAAGGGCCACCTTTTGTTTTGGGGACTCCATGGTGAGTCCCCATGTAGCAATTTCTGGCCCATAGTAATAGCAACATCCCTGGCCAATCATCATGGCTTGACAGTCTGGCATCCTGCAACTGCACTTATCTACTGCTGAATGTGCCTTAATTGTTGCTATAATCCCAGCAACACCACCACAAGCACTGGCCTTGCTGAGGCTTGTCAGCTGCTGGCCCGTTGGCCGAGCCACCTAGACTTGGCGTATGCTACAGTCCTTAACACAATCACTTAAAACATGGTCCCAGATTCTACTGTCAGCCTCAGAATGGTTGCTCCCTGCTTTTGGTCTAGTCAATGGAATTTTAAACCCTTTTGTAAAAATCTAGCCAATGTAAGCTGTACAGTGCAAAGTATAATAAAGAAATAATGATACCCCAAAAATAACAGTACATACAAAGATCGCCTAAAGAAACTCAGTCTAAATTGCAATCTAAAAAAAGTATTCAAGTTGCAAACTTCCTTTGGAGTTACATTTCTTCAACAGTGATAAATATTTTAGCAGAGATGAAAACCAACTGAGGGAGGAACATGAGCTATGGTACCTCTGCACTGTCAAACACGGATGGAAAAATCAACAAGTGCTGTTGCCTGCGTTCTTAAAACAGAGTAATAAGAAACAGCCACCCGTCCCAAACCATTACCAATTAAAGGAGGATTATACTGTGTGACAGATTGTTGGAGTGGGTGTGAGACAGGAAACTAACTTGAAGGGAGAAAAATATCCAGATAATAAATTAATAGCAATTTTAAATCTTAAATGCAATTCTGCAGAATCAGTATCCATTTATCAATGTTCAGTGCACATATGTATCAAATACAATACACTATCAATACAACACTGGGCTTTTCATAAACCTAAGCATTTATGCTATCCACGTGGTTCAATTGTGATCTGAATTTTTGTTTATATAATGGCTGTCGTAAATATTGCAGAAGTATAATTTTGTCTATTTAATTAATATACAGTGACTTTGCATTTCTTTCAAATTATTAAGATTTGGGAAATAGTCATTTTTTTGTTACCTTCAAGATAAGTACACAATATCATAAACATCAACAGCATTATTATAAACAGTACTGTAGAATGAAAGGATAAAAATGTTGGTAAAAAAACTCAGCAAGTCATTAATATGAAAAGTTAATGGCTTCTATTTCCACAAATGTTAGCAGATCTGTTGGGTTTTTCCAGCAATCTTTTTTTTCTGCAAAAAGCAACTGAGAAAATAAGTTATAAATATCAAAAGCTTCCATTATTAGGTACATGATCTGACATTTCCTCAGTGATGCAACTCTTTAGGTCCATCAGTCATTTGACTCCACAAGTCAAAATGTAGATTTCCAATTCAAGGTCAGGGACACAGCAACATGTTGATAAATGCATAACTAATTCTGCAGAAATCAGTATTTCTAAATAACAGGAGACAATGTTGTGGCTTTTGGATTTATCATGTATTAGAGGTATTATGATAAATTGTTGAGGGTTGAATTATTTTGAATAATGAAATCAAGCCTTTTTTCCTCCTATCAATGTTACTTTCTTTTTACCTTTTTAGAAATACTGACGATTGCTGGAATACAAATCCACAGATCCCGAATGCCTGTGATATCTTGTACAATATTCACATATGGATCTTGACATGGATTGTTGTAGACTATGCTCCAGCAGAGAATATCATTAGGCCGGTACACATGGGCAATTCCAGGTAGCATTATTGGCCAGTAATTTATAGCAACAATCAACTAAATTTCACCAACTAGAGTCATCAACATCTGCACAAGGTGTGGATCAAAGTTGTTGCCATTCTTACTTGTATGACAAAATTGATCACTATTGGCTCATAATGTTGAGGTGCCAGTGTTGGATTAGGATGGACAAAGTCATAAGTCACATAGCACTAGGGTATAGTCCAACAGGTTTATTTGAAATCACAAGCTTTCGGAGCATTGCTCCTTTGTCAGGTGAAGTGAAAGTGTGAGGACATTCTCACATTCTCCCTGCGTCTGCATGCATTTCCTCGGCTGCACTGGTTTCCTCCCACAGTCCAAAAATGTGCATGTAAAGTAGATTGGCCATGTCCAAGAATGTGCAAGCTAGGTAGGTTAGCCATGGGATTTGGAGGGTTACAGGGACAGCATAAGGATGTGACTCTGGGTGGGATGCTCTTTAGAGGTCGGTGTGGAGTTGATGGACCAAATGGCTTGCTTCCAGACTGTAGGAATTCTATGATTCTGTGAAACATAATTCTGCAATGGGTTTCAGAACTGTCCACTAAGATACCAAATACAGATTCCGTAGCAGCTTTTAAATGAAAGCTCAATAAATGCAATTTAATTTTCTCCTTATATGTAAAGTTATGGGAACAAAGCATTGGAATGAACTAACTGGAAAGATTTGCTCAGACAAATAGCTGCTTCCTGTGCCATATCATTCAATGATTACACAAGTGCCCAAGTTTCCTTTATGCAGTCTGGTTGGCAATGCTCTATGTTCAGATACACATTGCACACTAAATCAATAATAAGAGAAGAGAGCAGATTCACATCACGTGAGGGGTATCCATAAGGAATTAATTTCAATGTAATGGATGCTATTTCATTTTTCTTTTTGAATAAACATGAAAGAGAGATCTTTATCACAGCTGTTTCAAATGTTTTTTCAAGCCAGATTCCAGAAGCAATAACTTAACATTTTGATTAACCTATATGCCAGAAAATCAACTTCATAGTTAATGTCTTGTTTTTCCCAATGAAACTTTTCCTTTGTCAGAAAAATATAGATATTGGCAGTTGGATTTCTCTAAAATAGAGAATGAAAATTACCTCAACTGATATCACAAGGGATTTTATTTTACATACAAATCTATGATCCCACAAGTATTCTGCTTCAACCATCAAATCTTTGATTAATTTATTTTGCATTAATTTATAATATGAAAAAACCCAGGCTAATTTTTCGCTATTTTGGTTTGGTAAAGTTAAAATTGTCTTAGTATAATTCACTTTAAACCTTTTTTCTGGCTTTCTCTGATTCAATTGTAATTGCTGTCAGCACTTAAGAATTTTAAGCAGAACGCTCGCGGTCTGAAGACCTTGTAGTGCCCTCTGATAGGACTTCTGTTAGCCATTCAAAAATCTAGCCTAATCACTTTGTATCTCCTGCTGAAGTATAGTTCTAATGCTTTATTAGATGTCACTATTGAGAATAGGGGCTGTCAATAGTCTTACTCTAAAAAAAAGGGAAATAACAAAATATATGCCAATGCATAACAAGTGATATTAGCAATCATTGTAAGTAGTAACTCAGGTGGACAGAGCAGGAGCTTTCATATGAGCCCTGCACAATGACATGACCTAGGAGAATGAAATGATAATGGAAGTTCAGTGTAAAAGGAAAGAACATGCAATGCAAGGTTACTGTGCCCTTAAAGAATAAAAGGCAACTAAATGCTTCCCGAAGTTTTATTTGAAGTTTTATTAGATCAATATTAGTTCATAATTTATTATCCAAACAAGCTCCTACATGCAAGTTTTTTAAATGATTAACAGCAGTTCAGTAATGCAGGAATAACTGAAGTTTTTTTTCAATCCTACATCATATTTTAGTAAAATGTTATGTTTGAGTTGTGACTTTCAATTGCTGTTCCCAAATTATCATGACGATTTGTGTAATTTTCTCTATGTGAAAGGAATCAGTCAGCTATATACTGTGTGTAATGCATAATAATATCAATATACTCAGAATCCAGACTATTTGCTTAAGTTTGACATTTTAATCATGTAAATAGATAGTATTTACAGATATTGGATCCAAAAAGAACCTTCTAGATATTGTATATATTTTGCATGAACTAATGTAGTGTGTGGAATCTTAGTGACCTTAACAATGTGGGTTTCGGTGAGAGACTTGGGGACAATCATGTGAATGTCTGCAAGGCCTATAATCAATGTCAGGTAGAATTGAATGCATCTAAGTTCCAGGTGTCAAGCTGAGATTCTCATTGGCAGTGGCAAGTTGCCTATTAGAGGGGGATTATTGCTTGTTAATGGTCTTAAAAACTTCACATCATACCTCATTAATCTACAGATGTCTATCTGTCACAAGTACACTGGATACCAAGGATTCTTGAAATACACAGTGTGGAAAGTGTTTGTTTGGCTCAAGTTGTCCACACCGCTAATTGGACCTATTAGTCATCATAAAATCATATCATCCCTACAGTATGGAAAAGGCTATTTGGCCCAACAAGTCCACACCTACCTCTGAAGAGTTAACCACCCAGACCTAATCCCCTATCCTATTACTCTACATTTACCACTAAATTACACACCTAACCTACACATCCTTGAACACTATGGACAATTTAGCATGGCCAATTCACCTAACCTGCACATCTTTGGATTGTGGGAGGAAACCGGAGCATCCGGAGAAAACCCACATAGACACGAGGAGAATGTGCGAACTCCATACAGACAGTTACCTGAGAGGCTGAATCGGACCTGGGGCCCTTTGGCTGAGAAACGGCAGTGCTCTTTTCCAGCCCATAGGCTTGTGTGCTATGATGCTTCAAACAACCATCTAAAATGTGATCTTCTCAGCATGACTAACCTTCCTTGGAGAGTACTAAGTACCCACTGTTCTCAAGTTGGAAAAAAAGTCTTCCTTAATTCTCTTTTCAATCTATGGACCTTTACCTTAAATCTATACCCTCAGTTATTAATCTCTCTTGTAAGGGGAAAGGTTTCTTCCTATTCATGCATCTCAATGATGTCTCCTCTCAGCCTTCTCTGCTGTAAAGAAAACAACTCCAGCCTGTCTCATCTGTCTTTATAATTGAATTGCTTCAATTCAAGCGATATCCTGATGAATCTGCTCTGCACCCCCTCGATTACAATCAAATCCTTTCTACAGTGTGGTCACCAGAACTGCACAACCATCCTGCTCTTGGACTCAATGTAAGCAACGATCGCATCCACCTATCCTGTTGCCTTCCAGGATATGTGAACATGAATACTTAAGTTCCTCTAATCCTCTGTATTCTGTAGGATCCTACCATTCACTCCCTTGCAATATCAATCCTCAGACCCAAACAAGGTAATCAGATCAGGTGCCTGGTGAGTTCATTCTGTGCATGCTCCAAAGGACACCCACGTTGGACACCAGGCACCATTAGGACACACTCAATGAGCACCAGACACATGCTCTGCACATCTAAGGAAATTGGCATTCAACATGTGCTAGCATCTTAGAACATTCATGGCACATCTCCAATTCACTTACAATACTCTTTACACTTCACTGAAAGTGCTGCAGCAAGGACACATTGCATTCAGAGATATATGCCCAACTGCAGCCTGGACCGTATAATTTGCTTGCTATCTTAATACTCACTCACACCTAACATACCTGGATGCTCACAACATCCCTAGCTTGCCTTGCCTTTTTGTGGTTTGCCCCTCAGCCAGAGATACCACGCTCTCTTACAGATTTCCTTTTAGCACAAACACAAAGATTAGGAAGTTGGTTGTGGTTGTTAGCAGACTCAGTCAAGTCAAGGGAGATATTTGACTCTACAGATAGCCTTCAGTGAGGGGGTCCTGGCACAGTATGTCTGAAGACAATATCCATTACTTGGAGCTTGGACATGGCTCAGTCAGCCATTCGGAGAAGCCAGAGTTTAGATCCTCTCCTCATATGCGGTGAGGACATGTATGTGGGTAAGCCCTACCCATCTAGACTATTTCTACCCATTGTGGATGGTTTTCCTCTAGCAATGTGATATTAAGGGAGATGAAAATGGGTGGCACAGCTGTTACTTCTGATGTGGTAGGATGATACTCCAAGTGAGTGAGCCGTCTAGGCAGCATGCAGGGCTATTGGTTCCGGGGGTTGTTGTGAATGACAGCAGGTGAGGGAAATATTGAAGTCAGTAGTTAGAGTAGTTGAGAATGAGCCTTGGTCAGAGGTGGGTATGAGGACAAAGAGCAAGTGTGAGGAATTGGTTCCTTCATATCCCTTCAAGTGGCTGAGAATGCACAGACACAAGTGGCAATTTTAAAACAGTCTAAGTGTTACACCTTCTCTTGCAAGAGGATATTCTGACTCAGTATACCCAATCCACAAGACCTCCAGGTCCCTGCCCACAAAGCAGGACACCAAATTTTCCCTTCTCTGTGTCATCTGGGGGAAATGCCAGGAACAATGCAGGGCAGGTGGGGACTAACACTGCCTGTCCTGGTGCACAACCACTTTAAAAGATGGTGCCAGTGTCAGAGATGCCAGTCCATTCTGGGACATCCTGGCAGTGGAGAGTTATGGGTAAAGCAAGTGGGAGAAAAGCAAGCCCATGGAAAACCACAAGTGGTGTCAATGGCCAGACTTTTGGAGATGAAGTGTTTGCGGTATTGTTTTGAAAGGAATTACCTAACAAATATAGTTTGAATTCTGATACTTAAATAATACCATGAAAATAAATCTAAAAGTTTGTGCACAGCAGACAAGAGTGAGAGATCTGGAACTTGTGTCCTTCCCCACAGTGAGGGCTCCCACTACCACCAACCCCGCCCCCGCCCCCCCCCCCCCCCCCCCCCCCCCACCACCAATCCCAGGGGAAATGGGGACTGACTTCTTTTTCTTACAGAGAGTGACATGCCAATCCCACACCACCCGCTTCTGTTTTTTTCCTGAGTAGGTTTCAAGTCCACTGGGGAACCCATGCGAACCTGCTGGGAAACTAATTAAAACATTTAAAGAAGCAATTAAGAGCTTCAAAAGCACTGCATGCTGACGTTCCCAGCCAGAGCCCAAGTTCCATGCTGTTTCTGCTTCTCACTGGTTAGAAAAGGTGAAGGATCTGTAAGAAGTTGATGTTGATTGAAAGTACTCTGTCTCCTGTAAGCCTGAGATTCACCACAGCGAAAAGGCAGGCATTGAAATAAAACTGAAATTGAATTCAGCCTGAATTCACAGTTTACTTTAGGAACATCAACACCGTCCACAACCTAATACCGGAGAGACCTCAGCGCTCAATCTTTGCCTGCAAACTCTTTTGGCATTCCCTTAGACAACATTCCTTCATTGCTTATCCAGCTACATCATGCTGCCATTACTATTGGTTAGCTGGGGAACCTAAAGGCAAGACAATGAGGTCAGGTCACTGAAAAAAAGAGCCATTGCAACGCTCAACAATTAGCAAACACAATCCCCAATCCACAAGTAATTCTGTTATGCCAGCTAAGACTAAGACCAGAAAGTTCTGCCTGTACATCTGACCATTGCAAAATAACTGCACCAATCAAGCACTCCCTTAGAAGAAGCTATCGGATATGTTTCAAGTCTTTTTTATTCCGAGTTCTTAGAATATTCCATTCTATTCTATCAAAGGCATGGTAACTATTAGCTTTTATTTTTTTCTAGGAAGAGTAAGCACAACACTATCGAGATTCTCTACCTTGTTGTAAAATAAATGATATAGACAGGCTAAAGAAGATAACTTACAACAATCAGATGTACAACATCAGAAAAAGGTCCTTAAATGGGCTTTCATCTTGTAATTGTGATCTAGGATTGCCGTGTGGTACATGACACATGTTATGGATAGTATGCAAAGTAAAGCACCCTACTTAGACAATAGACAATAGATGCAGGAGTAGGCCATTCAGCCCTTTGAGCCTGCACCACCATTCAATATGATCATGGCTGATCATTCCTAATCAGTATCCGTTCCCTGCTATCTCCATAACCCTTGATTCTACTATCTTTGAGAACTCTATCTAACTCTTTCTTAAATGAATCCAGAGACTGGACCTCCACTGCCCTCTGGGGCAGAGCATTCCACACAGCCACCACTCTCTGGGTGAAGAAGTTTCGCCTCATCTCTGTCCTAAATGGTCTACCCCGTATTTTTAAGCTGTGTCCTCTGGTTCGGCACTCACCCATCAGCGGAAACATGTTTCCTGCTGCCAGAGTGTCCAATCCTTTCATAATCTTACATGTCTCAATCATAGCCCCTCTCAGTCTTCTAAACTCAAGGGTATACAAGCCCAGTCGCTTCAGTCTTTCAGTGTAAGGTAATCCCTCCATTCCAGGAATTGACCTCATGAACCTACGCTGCATTTCCTCAATAGCCAGAACGTCTTTCCTCAAATTTGAAGACCAGAACTGCACACAGTACTCCAGGTGTGGTCTCACCAGGGCCCTATACAGCTGCAGAAGAACCTCTTTGCTTCTGTACTCAATCCCTCTTGTTATGAAGGCCAGCATGCTATTGGCCTTCTTCACTACCTGCTGTACCTGCTTGCTTGAAAAACATTGCTTTGCCAAGTTTACAAATCAGTTTAACATCATTTGAAGAATCAGAACAGATTAATATTTGTATAGATATGTACTTGATGTATATTTCTGCTTCAAATAACCTACACCTGATATAGTATGCACAAACATTCATAGGAGCTTACGTAAATATGATAAATCTAAGTTCCTTCTGGGGTTTAAAATCTGATTGACACTATCTTGAAATTACCAAAGTGATCTTTTATTCTGAATTTAAATGCCCATCAAATCCACCAGCCTTACCTGGACTTGCCTCTTTGTAACTCCAGTTGACAATATAATTCACTCTTATCTGTTATTTGAACCAGCTTGCCAAATCTCACAGTTTTATAAAACCACTATGTAGAATACTTCATAGATTTCAATAGCTCAAAGAAGTTAGCCACCTCCTCCTCGAAGCAGTATAGATTAGCCATAGATATATTACACATAGTATTGCTTCAGAAGTCCACCATTAGAGATAGAAGTGATTCCAATCAGTTGATCCAACTACCTACTGGGGAAAATGGGATATAAAATGTGGTGAATTTGGTACTTTCAAATATTTTGTAAAATGAGCAACTAGGATTTAGAGAGGATATATAACCAATAAGCAAAAATAGAATGTCCAAAGAGTTGCAAGAGGGATGGAATATGGTGAGGAACTTAAATGACAAGACTGTAAGATAAAGACAAAAAGTGCCACCACAGCAATTCAATTGAGATCAGAATTGTAATTATAAAGCCAATTTGTCTTTGAATCAAAGTATCTTTAGAAAACGTAATGTCAATGCAATTACCCAAAATGAGGTTGCCTTATTTAGGAACGCAAAGATTTTGAAACCATGCAGAGAAGTGATCACTGGTCTGCTAGCAAGTTCCAAGTGGTCACTAGTGAGCAGGTTGAATGAAATGGAAGATCAGTATGCAAGCATTCTCATCTTTCCTCCAAACATACTTCCTTTGAACAATGGTAAATCCTTTACCTAGTGTAGATCAATATTAAAGTTTGAGCTAAAATAACTCTAAGATACATTAATACCTCCAAGGCAATTTTCAGATGTCATTTTGAAGGTCAAAGACAGCAATCACATGCCTATCAATGTAATGATTTGATTTGCAAAATTCAGGTCTTCAAATGTTATTTTCTAGGTATATTTATGCGTTGTATTCTTAGCTGATTCACCAATTGTCTTAATGGCCAAAATTCACTTTTGTGTTTCTAACAAACTAATAGAAGGTGTGTATAGGTGAGTATTGAGTAAAAACATAAGGACTGTGGATGTTTAAGTAGAAAATTTACCATCATTTCTAAGGGAAACTGGAAATGGATGGCAAGTGAAGAATTTCAAGCATCACCTGTATTTTGCGAATATCTTTTAAAAAGGTCAACAGCATTGCGAAAGAAAGGGTAAAATATACGTAAGGGAGGTAGAAATCATTCTACGCAGAATTGGAAATACAGCAATGATTTAATTTACAATGATTATATTAACTTTCCAAGTTTTCCTCTGAGTTAAACAAATTCAAAGATTCCACAGAGTCATACTGAGAATTCTTAATCCAACTCATCTCTAAGGCTAACAGGTTATTGAATGGCGCTTCAGTTTTCCAGAGAAAATGATGTGTGACATAATTTAACAATTACAAATATTATAAGTAGCTGCTTGAGCAGTTAATCTCCATTGAGGTTTTAGTTCACATTTTAGTTACTGCATTGTTCCATTGATTCTTACTCATTCATTGAGAGATATTTTGACTTGCTGATGTTCTTTTGTTCATGCTTTTTGCTCGAAATGTTAACTCAAACAGCTAACGTTAACCTAAATCTATCCATCTGAACAATGAAGTTTTAGTGTTTGAGGGGTAATTGCAGCAGCAGACCGACCAACAAGATGCTCTGACAATTGTGCAGTCCCAGACCAGCTGGTAGTTAATGAGAGGTCTGAATCAGTGTCAAAACTGTCTATCTGAAGACTCAAAACTTGCTTAAATGCCATATGGTTCATTCTCATTCCATCCATTATCACTATCAATCTGCACTTTTAGGGCCAGCTATAATACTGTTGGTTGGATTACACAATTACATACCTCTGATAGAGCTTGGCAAAAATGAGAATTGATTGTTCCCAATGAATTTAATTTTTTTTCACCACAAACAAATTTGATTTCCAATTCACTGTTAATGTTCTTTAACATAAATCATCATGCTAAGATGGCATTTTCAGTTCTTTTTAAATCTGGTAAACTTGCATGATCTCATGAATTTGCCAAAAATGTTGTGACAGTATAATGATTATGGGATGCTCAATCTCTCACACGCTCCAGTTTAATAACCAGATTTCTGATTTGATACATTTCATATTATATTTCAAAATACTGAGGCCACTATAACTGTAGTTATACATCCATCCTAAAATTCAAAACCACAATTTTTACAGGATCATTATAGATTAACAATAATGAATAGCTGCAGAAAGCAGATAAAAGTATATCTCTATGTGCATTGCAACAAGCAATGTGATCCCAATGATCTTGAGAGACTTAATTACTTCAATTCCCACATCACTCTTCTTTTGTGCCACTATTGTTCATCTGATTAAGTGCACATGTCAAACATAATGTCAGATAACAACTTACATAGTTCTTAAACTCTAACCCCTTTGACTAAAATGGGTAGCTTTGAGATCTAAAAAACTCCTTATTTAAGCAAAATGACAATAAATGTTTTTTTTTGCAATGATGAGAATTAAGGTTTCAATTATTTCCAATTATCTTCAAAACTCATTCACAATCATTCTATCAGACTAAAGGCAAATCAGTTCCTGAACGCTTTAGAATAGACTATGAATTAACAGCATTCACTGTTATATGTGTACTGTATCTTTAACAGAGTTTGCCTTTAAAGAACTGCGCATAAAAGAGTGTGATTCTGCCTGGACACACTATACTGCTACAAATTTTCAAGCAGCACACACAGAAACTAGTTGTTTGCTGTAATGTCTAGTTGACAATGTCCATTAATATTTCAAATAAATTAACCCACTGAATTAATCAATCCTGACAAGTGCTGATTATCAGACCAATTTCATTAGCATGATATTCATGTATAATGATAGATATTACAAACATCAGACTTGATTTGAACAAAGATCTATTGTTCCTAATACAATAGTAATGTGGGAAAATGCAATTATTATTGTATACACAGTCAAACCATGCAATAGATTTGATTACCACCATCCAAGTATAGGAATTTATAGAGCTTGCTTGATCTAGTGGGGTAGAGGAAAACCACTGACAAGAGGTTGTACTGATATTGATGATAACTCTTACAGATTCTATTGACATGAAAGATGTTGTGACAGAGACTATGATGTGGACAATTATGTTAGGTCACACTCCTTTGATATCCTAAGCTGTTCTGCACACAAGTCTGCACAATATCAACATAGTGTGCGGTCACTCCCAGTATTATCCCTTTCAGACATAGACCTAGAGACACAAAATATAGAAAGCAATTTAGACAAATCGAGCCTGCTCCCACCATTCAATACGATCATTGCTGATCTCCTATCTCAGTGCCAGACTTCCACTCTCTTCACATATGCCTTGATATCTTTTACACAGAAATTAGATTTCTGGATGCTCAAGATATTCAATGACTCGGTTTCTGTGGTAGACAATTTCGTAGATTTACCGAAGAGTCCTCATCTCAGTCGGAAATGAGCGAGCATGTATTCTGAGACCATGAATCCTCACTCTGGATCATCTGGTCAGAGGGAAACATCATCCCTGTGCCAGGTTCAGCACTCTCAGAATTTTATATGTTTCACTCTGTTATTATTCGAAAGGCACTTGGCAGAATCAACTGCGATAATTTTGCAAAAACTTTATTTTGGGATAATTGAGCTGAACATTTAAATTATAGGCCTACGAGGGTTTTTTCTTGGCACTTGTATGGTCAAAACAAACGTGGATGGATCCAATACATTTAGGGACAGAAATCATGCTAGAGTACCACGCATGTGCTGCTTGAAAATCTCTAACAGACTAACTGTCCAGGCAGAATCACACTGTTTTAAAGGCTGTTAAAGGCATATTACAGTTATAACTGTAAAGACTATTACATTATGCGTGTGAGGGCAATCTGGCTGTGACATCTGTCCCTACAATAATCGTTAGGGTTAATCTGGCTGATTTGGCTGCCTTGGCAGGTGTCCCAAGGGTGTCACATTGGCTCAGTGGTTTCCTCTCAGTTTCCTCCCACAATCCAAAGATGTTCAGGGCAGGTGAATTGGCCATGCTAAATTAGCCATAATGTTAGGTGCATTAGTCAGAGGAAAAATGGGTCTGAGTGGGTTACTCTTCGGAGGGTTGGTATGGACTTGTTGGGCCGAAGGGTCTGTTTCCATTCTGTAGGGAATCTAATCTAATCTAAATCATAATTTATTCTTAAGTGTTCTGAAATTGATCTGCCTTTAGTCTGATAGAATAACTGTGGAAATGATCCCCGATTTGGTAATCACAAGAAGCATGCTTTGTTAAACCATGCAGTATATTTTAGAATGTGTAGAAACATAATAATTTATCATCTTTCTTCATTCTGATGCTGTATTCAATATTAATCTTCTTTATTTCATTGGGTAATGTATGGTATTCCTGTTCAAAAGAAGCTGTAGCCTTTGCAGTTTAACATATCCAGCAGTTTGTAAAAGGTTCACGGCAAAACATACATTGCTATTTAAGTGTGAGAATTCTTCATTCAGCAGTCCATTTAGGTTTTCTATGATCTGGTTTCCCTTAGATTTAAGATAAGGCACAAGCAACTCTTCAATGCAAGTCTTATCTCTCATGGAATATGTAGCTGCACTACTGCTAATTTTAGACAGCTTTCTTTTCCAATTATGGCTAGTTTTCTGACAATATAGCAATATTTTCCATAGTAACTGAACATAAAATTCATGAGATGCCTACTGGCATAAAGAGTCCCTTGCCAAAAAGCTCGGCCTGGATCACCTTTTTCTCCATGAATACTTGATATTATCTTCCAGTGAAGACTACTTTACCTTATTGACCTCTGTTGAGCAACTATTCACTTCTTTAATTTTCTTTGTGTCCTATTTCCATACATTTTCTGAAAGTGACTTGTAATGCTACAGATAAAACTTTCACTTAAATAGCTTGGCGCAGTCTGTGGGCACCCTTTGCTCCATTTTGCTGACAAGGAATTCTAATGCCTGGTGTCCATAATAGTTGCTGTGTTGGTTTCTCACAAATGCCTCTTGTGGTTTTGAGTATTTAAACAACTGAACAAATTTTGCTCATCTTATGTGCCAAAAATAGTCTTATTTAGGATTTATCTGTGCTATTTCTACTTCTCCCATCATTTCAATGGTTTTCTCTAGAGTTATGTCTTCTTTGGACTATAATAAATCTGACAATGACTCATCATCAATTCTGACAATTTTGCCTCTTATGAATGCTGACATTAACTCACCATCATCACTTTTTCCATTAACCCATAAAGATAATTAATGAAATGAATTATGGATTTACTTTGATGCTGGAGCTTTCATTATATCTTGATCTTTCATGAGAGTTATTTATTCTGAGGTCGAAGTCGCTGTCAAAAGGTTTTCAAAAGTATCTGTTGCTTGCTTTATACCTTCCGCCTCTCACAACATCAATTATACTTCCAATTGTATGTATAAATGTACCTATTGTTCAGCTTGAGATG
Source organism: Hemiscyllium ocellatum (assembly GCF_020745735.1). Classification (NCBI taxonomy): domain Eukaryota; kingdom Metazoa; phylum Chordata; class Chondrichthyes; order Orectolobiformes; family Hemiscylliidae; genus Hemiscyllium; species Hemiscyllium ocellatum. The sequence continues at coordinate 43,034,323 of NC_083407.1, read as the reverse complement.
TGATAACAGGTTTGAAAGTTATTCTGTAAATTAAGTTGTTTTCACCAAAATATCCAGTTCTAAAGTTCTACTTAGTTCATAGCTGAAATTAAATCTTCCTGGTAATATTATCTCTAATGCCATGTCATTCTCATGTGATTGTTTGTTCTGTTGCTTAAAAAAAGGCTTCTAATTTTAAGTAATAGTGTTGCTCCTGCTCTGTGCTGCTGTACTGGAGCTTTTTCTCAAAGTGTTTGGTTAAAATGGAGGATTACTGCCTTTTCACAGCTTCATTAGATGAATCCTGCTGTTCCTGGTCTTAGTAAACAATTTCCATTTCCTAAGTGGCTTTACTGAATAAATCATTTTGCCTGTGATTTTAATAAACAATGTCCTCTTTAACTGCAAATTTTCTAAATGCCTTGGTCATTTCATAACCTTAAGAAATGGATCCCACTTCCTTAATGGATTCTCCAAGTGATTCCTGCTGACTGCAGCTCTAATAATAATCCCGAGTTCATTCGTTTTTGTCCTAGATCATTCGCATTTTCTTCAGTTTAAATATACGCTTCCCACCTTTTACTGCAGTTAAAATGAAACATAGTTCCTAGCATAGTTTAAGAATGCCATGGTTTATAATATGCCTTTTTTTCTGCTTTAATTTTAGCTGTGTGATATCCAAAGAACTGCAAACTTGATTCAAATGCCTTTTGTGGTCCTTGATATCCCTCACTATATGGATGCCTCATGGTGCCCATCTCCTAAGGCTGTGGTAATTGACCTGAGCTTTAAGTACAATCCTTATTTTTCACCTTTGCAGCCTGTAACAACAATCACGTTCCATTATCTGTCAGGAATTTTCACATTCGTTTTGATGCCTCAGACGTCCATTTCTTCCTTGGCTGAACCCAGACTAAAGATTGCTTTTACAGACTCATGCAACAGGATGAAGTCTGTCTCTATTTTGGAGGAACAGAGTCTGCTTTTTCAGGAAGTTTTGAATTCTCCAGCTGCAGCTTTTACCACTAATTTAACTACTTTTCCTTGTTGAATATTGCTAGGAGTTTCCTTTTTTATGGATTTTTTAAATCTTCAGCTCTCCCTGCTGCTACTGACCACTTGCATGTGCAGGAACTTAAAGCTGGTTCTGAAATTACAGATAAATCTTCAAACTTCCATGATGACCTTCATGTGCACATGACAGCCAAATGAAATCCAAAACCCTGATCACAATGCTGTAAGGACAGCCATCTCCTCACTGTATTACAACTTTGCTGAGATCATCCTCTTTGTGTGTAGAGCTTTGCAAGTCCTGCTTGATCTTGTGTGGTAAATGAAAACCTCTTACTTGCCTGTCTAAAAGGGCTATTGTATTGAAGAAGATGTAGTAGTTTACTGCATTTCTCAACTAGTTACCGGCTGCATCGAAATGAGAAAAATTGCAACAAAGACTATTAGGAGGACCTGGATGTTAGATCTTTCTCCTTACAGCCCCTAAGCTGTTCTGTCCACAACCTACATGACATAAATCATTGGGGTGGTGTTTATGTCACTCCTCAGCATTAACCTTTCCACATCTTTGCATCATTACATAATTATTTCCTTCTCAACAGAAGAATACTTGAATTAATTAAGTGTGAAACTTATAACAATATTAGATTATTCAGGTTAAATTGTTGCAATGGCATATTTCACATTGATTATTCATAAAATTAGTTTAACTAAAAGTAGGAAATATAAAAGAGGTGGCAATAAATCCCTGCACATCTACTTTAGGTTGTCTTTATATTCATTTTGGGAGTCGATATTCCATATCCATCATGCTTCCCAAATAGATTTTTATGAAATCAGAATAATGAATTGCAAATGAATTGAAAAATACCTATACAGCATATTCAAGAACAGGTACCCAATAAACACCATCCGCTGATTCCTAAACAACAAACCCAAACAAGCAAACACAGCGTGCCCAGAAACTCTACACATTACCTTACATAAAGAACATCTCTGAAATGACTACCAGACTACTCCGATCCCTTGGCAACATGGTAGCCCACAAACCAAGCAACACTATTAAACAGTGCCTGATGAACTGAAAGAACCCTATACAAACAACCAGCAAAACAAATGTAATTTACAAAATAACATGCAAGGACTGTACCACAGACTACATCAGACAGACAGGCAGAAAACTAGCCACCAGCATACACAACCACCAACTAGCCACCAAAAGACATGACCCACTATCAATAGTATCCTTACATTCTGATGAAGAAGGACACCACTTCAATTGGGACAACACATCCATCCTAAGACAGGCTAAACAGAGCCATGCATGGGCATTTCTAAAGGCCTGACATTCAAACTGAAACTCCATCAATAAATATATCGATTTGGACCCTAATTACCAATCTCTGAGGGAAAGAATTGTCAATGATATCACCCACCTTAAGAGGCCAAGACACAAATAGAAAGCAGGACATAACAAAGCACTTCACCAGAGGCTCACTGATGATATTACCTAGTATGGTGATGAAACATCTGGAAACAAACCTTCCAGCTTACTGAGCAAATTTACAGCCTGATTGTGAAGCAATTTGAAGAATGTTTTTAAATATCAGCCAGATAACCGAATGTCATGAAATGTGAAAGGTTGATGACATACAATATATGCAAGTCCCTTACTGCTACTGAGAAATGTAAAGCCACAAAAATTGTCTAATAAGCATTTGCTGAAAATTTTGTTTCAGCAAAATGATACAACAGTTCTGAAGAACACAATATCCAAAGTAAAAAAAAGGGGCAGAATTCAAAAGACATGATCTTCTGCAGTAGGTAATCACCTAGGGGAACAGCAAAGTTGCAAAAGGAGCATGTTTGTTCTTGTTGATGAAAATCTAATGTTTGTTATAAAATGAGTAATTTTGACTCATGCACTGGAGTATGGCATTCTTTTACAATGCTACCGCAAAATTTACAAAGTATTATTTTGATTCTATGATTGAAGTGGTTTATAACATAGAAACCTGTTTGTAAAATAAATGAATTGTTGTGTTTGTTCTTCCATTAGGGATAGAAAACAAAATTTCTGTGGATAGACTTCAATAATCGAAATGACATAACATCAGCATCATAATGAGTTTCACTGAATCAAAAATCAGGTATGGCTTTAAAAGAAAATATTACCAAAGTTTAAAGGAAACCTGTACGATGCTATTCTTATTGATTTTTATTTTGCATTCATATGTTTGGTGTATTATTTTGTGTTTGTCAAGGTAAGGGGTGTCAGTGTTAGTGATTGAATAGTTTTCCAGTGTTTGGCTTCCACTGATGGCACCAAACAGTCACCTGCCAGCAGTCAGATGATACATGTAAACTGCATTGATTATTTACTGCAACCAAACGGCTTGCCAAGAAAACTTCAAAAAGAGCAATCCCAACATTTCCAATGTCCAATTTCAGTCTTTCTTGAAATACCTGAGTAAACTTAGCAAATTACTGCCAAACTAGACTTCCTTTTGTATCATTGATTTACATCCATTAGGAATGCAATTTATATTGCTACAATTAATTTGAGTAGGAGTCTTGAAGCCAGCCAAGAGGAGACTTGCATCCCATATATCTGAGCTCAATTCAATTTTACGTCACAAGTCACATCATCCAATCCCCATCATTTTTGTTTCAATTCCAAATTAGAATCTGCATTCAGAATAATTTTTGAGGTTTTTGCCTCATTGTTGATTGCCGCCATGAGCTTGAGACACATTCACTGCTCTTTCCTCACAGCCTTGTCATTGCTTTCAATTCCAATACTTATCCAACTCCCTTTTAAATGTAACTATTGCATCTCCTTTCACCATTCTTTCTGTCTTTGCATCCCACATAATAAAACACATGGTATGTAAAATTGTTTGCTAATGTAATCACTGGTTCATTGCCAATCACTTTAAATCTGTGTCTTCTAGTTACTAACATTTCTATCATTGGGAACAGTTTCTCCTTATTTCATTCCATTAAAACTGTTCATGAGTCGAAACACTTATAACAGAAAATATTAAGAGGAGATTTGATATGACAAATACAATTCAAAAGTTTTAATCTATCTGCACATGATTGAAATCTCTAGTTTCTGACACTGTCCCAGTAAGTCTCTGCTGAACCATTTTGAATGCCTTACACCCTTCTTTAAGTGTGACACCCTAATTGAAAAACATATTTCAGCAGAGGGCTAATCAGCATTTTATAAAGGTATGGGCACAATCTTCTTCCTTTCATTCTATGTGATTATGTTAAATAAAGCGAAGTATTCCATGTTATTTTGAAAGAACAGCTTCGTTAATTTGTTCTGTCACCTCTAATATTTGTGAACATTTAGTTCCAAGTCTCCACATGCTTGTGCCCCTTTAAAAATTATACAATTCAGTTTATAATGCCCTTGCTCATTCTCGTGACCAAAGTGAACAGCTGGCACTTCCCCGTTTAAATTTAACCTGCCAGAAATCTGCTGATTTCACTATTCTAACTTTCCATCCATGTCCCATTGAAGTCTGTTACTATTTCCCTCATAGCTTACTTAATCCATCTCTGACTATCGCACCAACTATGAAATTGCGCTGCATATCCAAAACAAGATCAGTAAAATGGCTCAAAAAGGACCAAAGATATTAATGCCAGAAATCAGCATTACATATTTCCTTTAAGTCTGAAAAAAAATGTTTACCACTATTCTCTGTTTTCTGTGTCTTCAATTCTATACACATATGACATTTGGCCCTTTAGTCCCGTGAATGACAATTTTTAGGATTTTCTTATTTTGAACTTAAACTCCATAAACACAACATTAGTACCAATAGTCCAGTTAATCATTACCAACACCCCATTGCTTCAAAAGATCCCAAGCAAGTTAGGCAATTCTAACTTATCTCAGAATCACAATTAACTTTGTCATTCACCACAACTTATGCTTCTCTCTCGATCCTCCCTTTAGTGGGAACGGGTTTTTCCCATTTACTCAGTTCTGACCACCCTCATGATTTTGTGTACCTTTTTCAAGTCTCCTTTCAGTATTTTCTCCAAGGAAAACATTTATAACCTCTCCAATTTATCTTCAACACTAAAGTACCTAAAAACTGAAATTATTCTCATGAATCCACCCTGCATAAAAATCAGCACACAATTAATAATTAGCTCACATACCACTTAAATTAGCTCCGAATTATAATCTTAGTCTAATGTCTGTGGTGGGGCAATTGAGGTTAGTGTTATTTTTAAAACAAAATATTTCTATGTTTCTCCCTCAGCTCATTTCTTTTGTTAAAACAGTATGAATTTGCAATCATCCAGCACTCTGCTATCATCTGCACAACTAAGGAGTACTAAATGATTATGGCCAGAGCCACTGTTATTTCCACATTTACTGTCCTCAGTGAACTAGAATGCATCCTACCCAAAACACTTGCCTTCTCTACTTTGAGTACTGACAACCATTTATGTAGCTCTTTTTTTTAATTCTAACCTTTCCAACATCACTGTTACCTTGATTTTTACTATACTGGCAGCATTCACTTATGTAATAAAATTGATGGAAAATAGTCATTAGAACCTCAGCCTTGTCTTTTGTCTCCACAAGACATGTACTTGTTTCGGTCCCGCATTTGTCGACCTTCCTTTTGCAATTACAAAAGTAATAGAAGGTTCATAAAAAATCTGTTGGGATGCCTTTATGTTAGTTGCTAATCTATTTTTGTATTTCCTTTGCCCTTCTTATGCTCTTTTTTAAGATCTCCTTAAATCTTGCAGTTCATATTTGCTGTCAGCTAAATTTAAAATGTACGGAACTGAAGGAACGTTATTGACCTGTTCAGGAAGTTAACTGAACAAGCAGGAGACAGACAGTAGTGGTACAAGGGGTATAAAAAAACGTGCAGGTTAGGTGAATTGGCTATGCTAAATTGCCCATTGTGTTTGGTCCATCAGTCAGGGGAATGGTCTTGGTGGGTTGCTCTTCGGAGGGTTGGTGTGGACTTGTTGGGCCGAAGGGCCTTTTTCCACACTGTTGGTAATCTAATCTAAATAAAACTTGGTAGGCTAGAAGCAGTGGTACCCCAAAGTCTTCAAAAGACTCAGACAACATGAAAGACAGTCACATCTCCAAACACCAATGGCACAAGGATAAAGGAGCTACTGGAAACAGTGTGAATGAAAATATAAAATTCCAAACTGTGTGACAGAAAACATTTCCACCAGTAAGGGAGTCAGTGATTAAGGAGTATAGTCTAATTGTATGTTAGATTTTAAATTCATTCCAGTCTACACAACAGAAATTGCTGAGATTTTGTTCTGAAGTTGGGACACCGATTTTGGGGTGAATATCTGACCCTGTGTTGTGTTGGGCTGATGTCTGATGTGGTTTTTGACAACAGATCAAGGTATGACCCCGATTCAGGGGTCTCCTAAAGCTTAAATGCCAATATTGGTACAATACCATTGAACATGGGAACTGTGTCATGGTGAGAAAAAGCAAGTACCTCAAGATGCATGCACCTTTGAAGTGATTTTTAAAAAATTGAGTGTGAGATATTCCATATACAGCCATCATAGTGGAGGAACAATCTCAATTTGGTAGACAACAATTGCAAACATAGTATAACGGCTGTGATAGACACAGGGAAACTGTAATTGAAGAGGCACTGGCCCCCACTATTCACAAACCCCTTCCTCTCATCTACTATCTGGAAATTATGTCCATTTCTTGAAATTTTCAGTTGGAGTGTGATCTTAGTAGGATTATTACTTGGCTTAAAAGCTAACATTCTCTCAGTTGCCCTGGGGTTGGGACCATAGTGTGAGACCAACAGTTCAACTGATGGTGGGAAACAACATACGTGCCCATCTTTTATCCTGTCCCCATAGCTGTTTCAAAGTTTAGCCCTCTGAAATACTTCTACATTCCTGGGACTATGCTCTCTTCAACACAGTACGTACACTCCTAGAACTGTAGTAGGTCAAGGCAACAACTCACCACCACTTCACAATGGCTTTTAAAAAATGTACAATGTGGAAAGGTGACACCCATGAAAAAAATAAAAGGAAATCACATGAAGGGTGATCACAAGTTTGGAACTTTGGATGCAAAATCAATTACAAATGTTCAATCTGAGACCGATAAATGTTTGTTAACAAAAGATATGAAGAAGTATAGTACAAACACAAATATGGAGTTGTATCATTCAATTTTCAACAAATGGTGGTTTAGGCTCAAGGCTTAAATGGTCTATTCCTGGTCTCACATTCCTACTTTCTTTATAAATTCTGAATTCATCTTGATTCTCCGCTAATATGAAATATAACTAATATAACCTTTCTAAATCCATTTAATTTTAAAATTTCTATATTGATTGCCATTTAGTCATTTCCACTTTTGAACGATCTTCCTGTTCACTTCATGTGAATGTTTACTCTATCATAAACGTCAACTCTTTGAAGTCCTCCCATTATTCAATTAATGTCTTGCCTGCTAAGTTTTCATTCCATTCTACGTGGACCAGGTCCCTTTCAACTCACTGAAATCAGGTCTCCTCCAGCTAAATAATGTTTTTTTTAAACTTTATTGTCTCTTAATCCTATTCCTTGGAAATTTTAAATCTGATAGTATAATTCAGTCTGGTCCCCAGTGCTCTCCCACATACAAATGTTCTACTTAGCACGTTGCTTCAGAATTAGGTGCAGTATTGTTTTCCTGTGCTTTGGGCTCAAAATACAGTGATCAAGAGAGCTATTTTGCAGATAGTTCAGGAATTTTTTCCAGTCTTGGTCTCATATTTTCATAACACCAGCCTATTAATGTCCCCATTTGGACAGCATTATCATTTTGAAATATTTCTGCATGTTACCATGTTTTATCCAAATCTTTGCCACTAATTGTTAGCCGATTCTTTTAACAATTGATGTTCACCCCCACCAGTCCTATACATAACATACTTCTTATCTTTCATGTGTCATTTTGGTTCACATCGATGAAGAATCCACATACCACCCCACCATATTAATTAACCTCTCCAAAAAGATGCAATCTGTCCATTCAGAACCAGTACTTCCTGCACCAGAATTGGTTAATAGATTTTAAATGAATAAAATTAAGAGGGATCTGACTTTATTATAAAACTAAAATAAAGAGAAAATGCTGAAAATACTCAGCAAGCCAGGTGGTAGATATTGAGAAGAAAGAGAGGTAAGGGCCGAGATTTTCATCTTGGACTCAGGAGATGTGGGACCAGCTGATTCCAAATATCCAATTTCCAAGCCCATCTCAGAATCCCATTGACATCAGGTTTTCAACTCCGAAACAGGGACAGAATGGGGTCAGGTTTTTCAAGTCATGATGTAATGTGGGAGGGTTATGGATGTGGAGGCAGGCTGGGTAGTAGGGCCACATCAGTTATTGGGGATAGCAAGGCAGCTACCAATCCCACTTCTGTACAACCTTAACCTCACTCCTTACTGCTTTCAACCAGCCAATGACACCTCCCCATGCTCCTTATACCCCTCACCTCATATGGTCTAGAACAAATCACCCATGATTATCTGACAGCAGACCGCAGAACACCTTTAAAATGGCCATCAACAAAAGAATTTTGACAATTTAATACAGCTCTAAGATGAATATACTTCAGACTGAAAAAGATCTTTGCCTAACCTGTTGCCAATCTTTCCATTTTCTTTCAGATTTCTGGCAACACAGTGTTTCACTTTTGGATTCAACTTTAGTTGGTCATATTATTTGTAACAATACTGCATTTCCAGGGAAAAAAGTTATTTAAGAGACATCAAATTTCCAAATAAAGTTGCAGATTTGTCTTTTGCACATTTTGATAGGTAGTTATCTTTTTCTTTAATTAGCTTCCCTGCCCCAGATTAACACAAGGGCTTATTTTTAGTACATCACATTGCATTTATACTGTGTTATTTATGAAAGAACCAAAAGGTCACTTAGACTGTAACATTGACTTATTGTCTGCACTAAGCATCAGTGAGGCGCCAATACAGAAACAAATGGAAGAAAAGGTTCAGTGAACAAAAACTTTCTTATTTCTGATTCTGCTCCCAATTCTCAGTAGCTTCAAATTACTTCTTCCTTTGTAAATAAATGAAACAAAATCAGTTGTGCTCCTAGAGAATTTTGACAACAACATGTTTTTTATTTCTGATTCAAAAATATTCTCAGTACAAGTAGGAATTCTGTAAAATCTGGTTCCAATTTATGAAGGTCATAAGCATACCAATTTTCTGTTGCATAATAAAGTTATGGATTAACTAAGCTTTGGCAGACACAGACAAGTTTTACAATAAGATGCCTTTTTAAAGGTCATTTTTAAAAAGTGTGAGAAAAGTAACAGAATAGCTGGGCTTTCCAGCAACAGTTTGTAGTCACAGTACAAAAGCAAAATACAGTGGCTACTGAGAATCAAAGCCTGCAAAATGCTGGCAACACTCAACAGCTCTGTCCACATCTACTAAGAAAGAAACTAAGTTCATATTTCAGATCAATAATCTTCCATCAGAATTCCAGTGAAAGGTCACTAACCTAAAATGGTAACTTGCTGTATGTTCTCCACAGATAGACTGCACATTTTCTGTAATGTGCAGCATACTGAAGCCCTACAATCAGTTTGTTGTGGGCATAAGCAGTTCTGATAATGGCCAGTAGAGCAGCAACCCCAAAATCTATTGTTTTAAGGATATTCAGGAGATGATTAGCAAACTGTGCTGAATTTTGAAAAACACTTCTGGATAAGCACTCAAAGTGCTACAAGCTACGGTGCTACAAATCAAGAGTTGGAAGGTGTGATATTAGAAGACAACTCTTTTCTTTTGCCACAGGCAATATGAGCTGAATGATCTCCTTCCATGCTATATTGTTTCTATAACAGATATTTCTTTACTGCCAACTGAGAATCCTCTGTGATTTGGGGATATCAACTGACATTTGGTTTATTAATAGCCATGAAGATCAAAGATATAATTTATCCCATATACAATTTTAACTTGTTGGACCAGCAACCTTTAGTTAACTCATTCATGGGATGCAGGTGTTGCTAGTTAGGCCAATATTTATTGCACATTCCTAATTGTCCAGAGGACATTGAAGAGTCAGTCGCATTTTCTGGGGGTCTGGAGTCTGGTCATATAAACCAGATGATGTAAGGAGGATAGATGTTCTCTAAAGGACATTAATAAATCAGACAGGTTTTCATGACAATCAACAGTGGTTACATGACTACCATTAACTAGTTTCTAAATCCAGATTTTACTGACTTCAAGTATCTCCTGTAGTGATTGTAATGAGGTCAACCAGATGGATGTGATAGAATGTGTTGTCTGATTGGGGCTGTTAATCTGGTACAATCAGGGAGCCTTAGCTGACAGATAAAAATTGGAGTGTCAGAGTTACTGCCATTCTGATAGCTGACTCTGAAAAGCAGTACTCAAGACAAGAACTAGTCAGGTGTAAATAAAGGGTGACTTCATGATGGGATACCAACCACTGTGGAGTTATTTTACTTCCATGATGATAAAAGGATAAATTCTTTGAATCCCCTTGAATCTGCAACGGCTTTATCAACATATTCACAGTGTGATTGAAACAATGTTGATGTGCACTCTGGTAGGAAGAATAAGGAAGCCGTAGAGAGTTTGGATAATAATAGTCCAAAAGAGATGTAGAAGAAATCAGTTATTAAAGGTATGAATGCATGAATCAATAAAAATAGGAACATGGCTTAATAAATCAAAAACACACAATCCTGTCACAGGGATTCATTCCACTGAGACAAAATTGATTACTGGTGAAGTTTGTCAGACTTGTATCGAATCTTGGTTAGGCCTCACTGCAATACTGTTCATGTGCACCGCCTGGTTTCCATATTAAAATAAGATACAAGAGCTTTGGAGAAGATGAAGAGACAATTCACATGAATATTCAATAACAGAGAAAATATCCTAATTCAGGAAAGGATGGGTGTCTTTTCTCTGGAAATGAGTAGGCTGTGGTGTGATTCTGAAGTTTTTTTAAGAATCAACAAAACATGTTTCCATATGTAGTGGCGTCCAAAACTGGAGATCATAAACGTAAGCTAGTATCTAATATTACCAACATTCACATCCCAGGAGGCCATTCAGCCCATTGTGTCAACACTAGTTCACAAAAATCTGACCGCACTCATACTATTTTTCAATTTTTGTCTCAGAGGCTATGGCAACGCAAGTGAATATTGAAAAATTGTTTAATCATGATGATAGTTTGTGACTTAGTCACTCTTTCAGGCAGTGATGTTCCAAGGTATGACCATCCTCAGTGAAAAAATTCCTCCTCTATTCTCCTCTTAGCATAGTAACTCTTACGTTAAATCTTTGCTTCCTGGTTATTGACCTTTCTACAAATGGAAAAGTTGCCTTCCTATTCACTCTCTGGCACCATATTGAAAACTTTGGGAAACCCAAATGCATAACATCTGCTCTTCTCCTTTATTCCTTACTTAGATCCTCAATGAGTTGCAATATATTTGCTTAAAAGTGATTTCCTTTTTACAAAACCATGCTGACTCTGCAGGATTGTATACCTCCATTTTAGGCAGCTTCCAAGTGAATAACCACTGCATTCTCTCGAGCGCCATCATATCATTCCTATTGCAGCAAGAACTGCCGGCTGTACTTCACTTGTGGCTAAGCTAGCATTTTACACAGTTAATTCAGGAGCAACCTCTTTAACCAGGATGGTAAGAACATGCTTATCAGTTTTCAAGTTGCAGTAAATAACATTCAAGAATTTAAGAAGTTAGATAAGCACATGAGAGAGAAAAGGGAACAGAAGCACTTACTGGGTGGTGGTGGTGATGATGGTGGGGGGGGGGGGGGGGGGGCGGCAGGCAAGATAAAGTAGACAGCCCTTCTGAGGAACATAAGTACTAGCTTCGGGTAGATAGCTCAAATTGTTTGCTTCCATGCTGTGCAACTATTTAGGGAGCTGAAACGTAATAATGCAGGGAGGGCTGTTCAAATGAGGAGGGAATTCAAAAGATACCAAGATCATGCACTGCAATAGTGCAGGGAGGTGATATGGGGAGAAAGTGAGGACTGCAGATGCTGGAGATCAGAGCGAAAATGTGTTGCTGGAAAAGCGAATCAGGTCAGGCAGTATCCAAGGAAAAGGAGATTCGACGTTTCGGGCATAAGCCCTTCTTCAGGAATGACCGGAAGAAGGGCTTATGCCCGAAATGTCGAATCTCCTGTTCCTTGGATGCTGCCTGACCTGCTGTGCTTTTCCAACAACACATTTTCAGCTCTGATCTCCAGCATCTGCAGACCTCACTTTCTCCTCGAAGATTTTAACCTACTGTGAATCCTCTTGCAAGGATGCCTTCCTTGAAGAAGCTCTCTTCCTCCCTCTCTCATTCCTGAAGAAGGGCTCATGCCCGAAACGTCAAATCTCCTGTTCCTTGGATGCTGCCTGACCTGCTGCCCTTTTCCAGCAACACATTTTTAGCAGGGAGGAGATATGGGCAACTTTACTCAGGTCGCAACAGGAAGGGACAGATCATACAGAAATGAATGCAGCATGTGATGATGTTCCCCTTTAACAAGGTTATGTTGTTCTTGGATTTTTTTCAAGAGGGGTCAAAAACGCAGAGGTACTGATTGCCTGGAAATGGATACTTTGAACAATGGCAGAGGAATGGCCAGATCAGGTTTTTTCTCTAGCTTGTTTTTTTAGCAGGGAGTGAGAAAACTGCTGGGGACCGAGAGAAGCAGTTCGAATGAAAAGAAGTCCCATGCTTCTTGCCTGATTTCTCTCTGAAATCTCCGCTACCTGTGTTTGAATTTATCTGTTGCCAAGGGGTATGTTCATGGGATGTTGCAGGAATTGGAACAGCTTTGTTAAGTTGTGATAGAGTCGATTGGGTTACCACATCTAAATTCTGTTTTCTTTTGTTTGTATTTCAACCATACAATGTAAATAAATTCTGTTTTGCTTGAAGCCAAGTGGTTTCACCAGTTGCATTACTCCTGGAATATCCACTTCATGTCTGTCTTTAACATAAAAAAGTTAGTGCCTTGTCTATCTTCTTCAAATATTTGAAGCAGGCTTGGCCTCATCCATAACAACCAGCAAGTAGGATCAGAGAAGGTGCAGATGGTAAAAAGACAGAATTAAAGGTTGACTTGATCACAAACGGGAAAAAAACATAATATTTTCCAATAGCCATTACAGAGGCATGGTGGCTAAGTCTGGGAACTGAATATTCAAGAAAGTTTGACATTTTAAAAATATAGAAAGAAACGTAGTGAGGCAACTCTATTCATAAGGGATGAAATCTGTGCACTGCTGAGAAATGATCTTGACTTAGAAGATCAAGATATATAATCTATTTGCATGAAGATAAAGGATAAAAGGAAAGGAAATCATTAGAAGTAGTCCCCCAATAGTAGCTATATTTCAATGCAGAGTACAAATCAAAATAGTGGAGGGTTGTAAGAAAGGTACTGCAAAAATTGTGGATGATTTTAATCTTCATTTTGACTGAGTGAAACAATTGGCAAAAGTAGTCTTGTGGTTGAGTCCATAGAGCCTATTCAAGACACTTTCTTTGAATAATTCATTGCAGAACTAAGAGAATGGAACATATGGGGCCAGCCAACATCCATTGAGGTAGGACTAATGACGTCATGCAACAGTAAACATAAAGAAAAGTCATAATAATGTGGTAAAGTTTCACTGTAAGTCAATTAGAATTTGAATATAAGCGTACAAACAAGAACAACAACAGGTCACTCAGCCTTTTGAGCCTGCTCTGAGCAAACAGAATCTGAAAGGAGTGCCTTGAACTTACATAAAGACAATTATTTAGTATAAAGGCTAAAACTTAACTGAGAACATATGTCAATAGGCAAAGCCATAGAGAAGGTGTAACAAAATTTAAGGAGCCATTTTATTACTCTCACAAAGGGTACATTTCATTGAGAAAGAAATCCTCTCCAAGACATTTGAACCACCTATGACCAGCTAAGGAAATGAAGGATAGTATCAAATTGAAAGAAATAATAAAAACCAAAAGAACTGCAGATGTACAAATCAGAAACAAAAACAGAAATTACTGGAAAATGTCAGCAGGTCTGGCAGCATCTGTGGAGAGAAATGAGATTTAATGTTTCAGGCAAATGTTATCCCCCAATGTAAAGGCGACCACATTGTGAACAGTGAATGCAGTAGACTAGATTGAGGTCTCCTCTACATTGGGGAAATGAAGCATAAACTGGATAATCACTATGCAGAACACCTACATTCTATTCGCATAAAAAAGAGACAGACCTTCAAGTTGCCTGCCACTTCAACATACCGCCTTGTTCCCTGGCCAACATCACTCTCTCAGGCTTGCTGCAATGCTCCAGAGAAGCTCAGTGCAAACTGGAAGAACAGCACCTCATTTTCCTAATCAGGAACTCTGCAATCTTCTAGGTTCAGTATTGAGTTTGACAATTTTAGGGCCTGAGAAACCTTCTCCCATGTCATTACCCCAACTCTCACACAACAGACCTTATTATCACATGGTCTGCTATAATACGTAACACATTTTTAACCACTAATTGTCCACATTAGTAGCCACTTATTATCCCAGGCTAATCTTTATCCATTACTTTGTTTGTCTAACTGTCCTTCTCTCTCTTTGGGGTGAGGACTGCAGATGCTGGAGATCAGAGTCGAAAAGTGTGCTGCTGAAAAAGCATAGCAGGTCGGGTAGCATCTAAGGAGCAGGAGAATGGGCTTATGTCCAAAAATGTCGATTCTCCTGCTCCTTGGATGCTGCCTGACCTGCTGTGCTTTTCCACCACTATACCTTTTGACTTCTCTCTCTTTAGGATCTACCTCCACCTATCATTTACTCCTTCACCCTTTCCCTCACCATATCTTGTGAATAAAAATCAACTAGCTACGATTAGTTTCGAAGAACAGGCACTGGACCCAAAATGTTCATTCCGATTTCTCTTCACAGATGCTGCCAGATCTGTTGAGCTTTTCCAGCAATTTCTGTTGCTGTTTGTGAAAGAAAACAAGATATTGTGCTACAAAGGTTAGCGGTAGGCCAAAAGACTGGGAAAATTTTAGACACTAGAAAAAATGGTTAATAAATAGGAGGCAGAGAAATTGAAGTATGCGAGAAGACTATTAAAAAATATAACGGCAGAAATTAAACACTTCTACAACTATATGAAAGGAAGTAAATGTAGGTTCCTTAAACTCAATGGAAAACATTGAAATAACAGACTTTAAACAAATGTGTAATTTTATGTTTCTCTTCACAGTAGATGACACAAAGTACCCTAAGTTAGTCGGCACGGTGGCTCAGTGGTTAGCACTTTTGCCTCACAGTGAGCGATTCCAGCCTCGGGTGACTGTCTGTGTGGAATTTGCATATTCTCCCCATGTCTGAGTGAGTTTCCTCCCTCAATCCAAAGATGTGCAGGTTAGGTGAATTGGCCATGCTAAATTGCCCATAGTGTTTGGTGCTTTAATCAGACGAAAATGGGTCGAGGTGGGTTACTCTTCAGAGGGTTAGTGTGGACTGGTTGGGCCAGATGGCCTGTTTCCACACCGTAGGGATTCTAACCTAATTGTAGAAAGTCAAGGTAAAAAAGAAACTAAAGCAATCACAATCACTAGAGAAACAGTGATTGAAATCCTAATCAGTCTGAAGACTGACAAGTTCCCCAGAGTCTGAAAAGAAGCAGCCTTGGAGATAATCAATTGTAATCATCCAAAATTCTCTCAATTTTGAAAACGTCCCAGCAGGTTGGAAAACAGCAAATATAACATCTCTATTAAAGCAAAGGAAGCATACCGAATACAGGAAATTATATAAACTGAAAGAACTGCAGATGCTCTAAATCAGAAACAAAAACAACTTGCTGGAAAAGCTCAGCAGGTTTGGCAGTGTCTGTGAAGAGAAATCAGAGTTAATGTTTCAGGTCTGGTGACCCTTCCTTAGAACAGGAAAAACAAGAAACTATAACCCAGTTAATCTAACAACTGTCACTGGAAAAATATTGCAAATCTTATCAGGACATTTAAAATACTATAAAATCTAGCACAGTCAGCATGGGTTTGTGAAAGGGAAATCATTTATTAAATTTATTACAGCTCATTGAGAATGTACCAAGTAAGGTAGATAAAGGAGACTCAAAGATGCTATGCATTTGGATTTCCTAAAGTTTTCAGTGTGATGCGACAGAAAAGGTAACCCCACAAGCTGCATTCACAATCTGTCTTAGCAAATTAGCTGAAATGACAGTTATTGCAAAGGTAGGCAGGAGAATAAGTTACAAGGGATGGTGGAGGGGAGAGTCAAAGGTCTGTAAAGGAACATTAAAAAATTTGGAAGCTATGTTTGTTTATCCACTTTGATCAGAAGAAGAGAGAAGCTGAGTATTATTCAGATGGACAATTAGACAATTCTGCAGTACAAATGAATCTTGCTGTCCTTGTACATGAATTATAAAACATTGGCATATATATGCTCTGTGTGTCCCTTGTTTTTGAGAGAGTTCACTGTTATAGACTCCAATTGTAATGTGTGTATGTTGTGTGCCTCTGCCTGGCACTTAGTCTGTTTTGCTTTTTCAAGCTGCACACACTAATCAATTGTTTGCTGAAATGCTTGCTTTATAATTTGCAATGCATTTTATTGTTTTGAATAAATGAACACACAGAGTTAATTAATCCTAGATAAGTGAATGATTACTCAACCACTAAGTGCAGCAGGTACAGTAAGGAATTAGTCAAAAATGAGGACCGCAGATGCTGGAAACCAGAGTTTAGATCAGAGTGGTACTGGAAAAGCACAGTAGGTCAGGCAGTATCAGAGGAGCAGGAAAATCGACATTTTGGGCAAAAGCCCTTCATCAGGAATACAGGCTGAAAGCCTCCAGGATGAAGAGATAAATGGGGGTGGGGGGTGCGGGGTGGTGAGCAGGTAGCAAAGATTACAATAGGTGAATGGGGATGGGGATGAAGGTGATAGGTCAGAGACGAGGTTGGGGGAAGGTAGCAAAGAGTACAATAGGTGAATAAGGGTGGGGATGGAGGTGAAAGGTCAGAGGGGAGGGTGGAGCAGATAGGTTGGAAGGGAGATTGGCAGGTAGGACAGGTCATGAGGACAGTGCTGAGCTGGAAGGTTGGAACTGAGGTAAGGTGGGGGAAGGGGAAATGAGGAAACTGGTGAAGTCCACATTTCAATCCCAGGGCATTAGTGTTCAGAGGTGGAAGATGAGGTGTCGGGTGGTGAAGGAGTAGTGGGGGAGGCGCCCCAGGACTTGCATATCCTCAGCAGAGTGGGTGGGGGAGTTGAAATGTTGGGCCACGGGACGATGGGGTTGATTAGTGTGGGAGTCCCAGAGTTGTTCCCTGAAGCGCTCTGCCAGGCGGCGTCCAGTCTCCCCAACATAAAGGAGACCGCATCAGGAGCAACGGATACAATAAACGACATTGGTGGGTGTGCAGGTGAAGTAGGACAGTAAGGAATTAGGAAGGCAAAGAGAATGCTGGCCTTTACTGCAAAGGAAATGAAATCTGAAAGTGGGGAAGCCCTGTTGGGAACATTAGGATATTGCTGAGACATTCAGAAATTCTGTATGAAGCTTTGGTTCCGTTATTTGAAAGAGCAGCATATTCCATTTGAAGCATTTCAGAGAAGGTTCATAAAGTTAATTCTGTGGTTCGGGTGGTTTGTCTCACGAGGAAATGTTGAGCAGACTGGTCTAATACTCACTGAGATTCGGAAGAATAAATCACATGAAGGTCTGAATGATCCCCTTTTTTTTGCAAAAGTGCTTTGTTCAGAGGAAATTCATGGCAGTCGATCCTCCAATGGCCTATGTTAACTTTTCTCACATAATCCTCTGATCCTCGGTCATTAAAGTGGTCCCTTTGGTGCCAGACTCATGGAATTGGCCAGCAGGAGAGGTAGAAGTTCTTGCTGCTCGGACATTATGATAGGTTCACCAGGCTGATTCCAGGGATGGTGGGACTGACATTTGAAGAGAGATGGATTAGGTTGGGATTGTTTTCGCTGGAGTTCAGATGAAATGAGGGGGGGGTGCTCAGAGACTTATAAAATTTTAACAAGATTAGATAGGGTAGATGCTGGGAGAATGTTCCTGATGTTAGGTGTGGCCAGAACTAGTGGTCACAGTTTGAGGATTCAGGGTAGACCATTTAGGACAGAGATGAGGACACATTTCTTCACCCAAAGAGTGTTGTGCCTGAGGAATTCATTACCACAAGAACTAGTTGATGCCATAACATTGAATGTATTCAAGAGGCAGTGAGATATAACACTTGGGGTTAATGGGATCAAAGGTTATGGGGAGAAAGCAAGATTAGGCTAAGTCAGATGATCAGCCATGATCGTGATGAATGGCAAAGTAGGCTTGAAGGACTAAATAGTCTCGTCTGTTTCAGTGTTTGTCAGCATCACACCTAAACCACAGTTGCCTACCACTTCAGATGCTGCAAGCCAGGAAATGTCCTACACAGTGGTCCTGCACCATCGCCATGAAAGAAGTAGCCCAGAAACCCCATTAAAAAGCCCTGGAAGTGCTAGTAGTGAAAATGAGGGCTATCATTTTACCAACTGACCACCAAAGAAAGTCATGCAATTGGAATCAGCAAGCATATTCAGAGATAGCTATCTGGATCAATGCAGTTTCCCAGGTAAATGAAATGCACAGCAGTGCAGAAAGAAATTTAATGACTTTATAGCTTCCATATTTGTAATTGAAAGCATTTTTTCTCTGCTCACTCACATTCAAGTGGTCACCACTCATTCTCACTCTGCCATTGCACAATGTCTCTCACCAAAGTTCATGAACTTCTCACTTCTCACTATTGCATTCAAGTGTTCATTCAATGGCTTTCACACACCTCATCCTCCCAAACTATCGATCCTTCCTGGCTGGAGTTTCCAACTCACACAGTGGGCCACCTCACCATCTCTCCTAACCTTGCATCATTTGCTCTATCAACTTCCTTTGTTTCACTGCAAATGTTTATAACTGGATTGAGAGGGTGAAGACTGGTGGTAGGGAGATGGACATCAGGTCCCTCATTCCCTATGGGGAGAAATTACTTGATTTTGCCAGACAATAGTACAATCACACATATGAGGGCGTGGAGACCACCATGGACAAGCAACCCCAGTCAGCTTCATTGTGCTGCACTGCACAGCTCTCCTATTAATACCAGTGCTGATTCTTAACATGCACAAGCTTTTATCTTCTTTATACAACTGATGCCTTGTCCTCTCTAATGCAGGCACTATTGAGACCCAGTGAATCACTGCCAGGGGTCAGCACCACCAAACCTCAACTCCAATTCCATTTTGGAGGAGGAAGTGATGTAGAGGATGCACTACCAAGACTTTTGCCTCTACCCTCTACCAACTTAAAGACTTGATCCTCCGTGCCTACCCTATCTAGATTAGACTCGGGAACACAATCTGGGGAGCAACCACTGGCATCTCTCCAGCTGGTCAAGGAACAAATGCCCTTAGTCTCTAGCACTCTAGAGGTCTTACTATAGATCAGGTTCCTGCTCAGCCCAAGTCATGAGACAATCTCATAGTTGTGGCCATTAATGACTTCGCCAAAATGCACAAACTGATATAAGACAAGCCGGCAGGTTGTCAGAGGCAGTCAATTAACTGAATCAAAGGATGAAGGAGTCCACTAATGTTAACATGCAGTGTTAATATCAACGTGTCAGAGTCATACAACGTGGAAACAGAACCTTTCGTCCAAATTGTCTATGCTGACCAAGTATCCTAAACTGAACTAGTCCCATTTGCCTATATCTGGGCCATATTCATTGAAACAGTTTGTATTCACGTACCTGTCCAAGTGCCTTTTAAGTGTTGTAATTATACCAGCCTCTACCATTTCCTCTGGCAGCTCATTCCATATACGCACCACCCTGTGTGAAAATGTTGCCCCTCAGGACCCTCTAAATTCTTTCTTTCTCCCCCTATCTTAAACATATGCCCTCTACCCAAAGCCTTTTCAAGATTACTGGAGTCCAAAATTATTCACCTTATCCATGTCCCTCATGATTTTTAAAAACCTTTATGAGGTCACTCTTTATCCTCCAATGATCCAAGGAAGAAAGTCCCAGCCTACCCGTATAACTCAAATCCTCCAGTCCCAGCAACAATGTCTATGTACTGTCTCCATGGACAGTTTAGCAGCCACCATGGAGACTCAGGTCCAGCATGCTCAGCGTCTGTCAGCTAAGTGCCTATATCAGCTCTCTTTCACTCGAGCCATAGATGTTCTGCAGCAACAGCAAGGCGAGAGGGGGACAAAGGACCTCAACCTCACTCCCAATGTCCCTTCCTCTCAGAGCGACAGCAGACATCCATAGGACTCCCAGAGTTTTCCTGTAAGGAAATCAAGACATCCTTAACCTCTCCACCTCCCCATTGCATGTGATGCCAAAGTCTGCAGAAGTTCCAGCCAAGAAGTATGTGCCTGCATCGAGGCAGGAAACTCTCAGCTCAGGAAACTCTCTAGGCCTCACGATTCCCAGGGACAACAGAGCAGCTGCAAAAAAGTCAGAACTGCACTTAGACGTAGACAGAGGGAATGCAAGAAAATATATTACTGAGGGCATACAGATGGCACACCATTGCAAGTAAACTTACACTCTTATAAATATATGTTCACTTGCACTCTAAACTGTTAGCTCTAGTATCTTTGTCCCTAACATTCTGGGGAAGTGTCATTTAACCCAAAATGTCAACTCTGATTTCTCTCCACAGATGCTGCCAGACCTGCTGAGTTTTTCCAGCAACTTCTGTTTTTGTTTTTGATTTATAGCATCCGCGGTTCTTCTAGCTGTTATTTCACTTTTAAATACAGAGAGGAGGAGGAATTCCTGCTCCATGGGTTCCTTGTCTTTGGAAACTTTCCCACATCCCAGCAAGTATTAGTCACTGTGCATGTGAATAAATCCAAATTGAGTTAGACAGATTAATGATTAGACTTAATTAGGTTGTTTAGTCAAGATTTATTTGGGGGGTTGCAGGGGGTGGGGAATAGATCGGAAAGTAGAGTTAAGGCCACACTCTGACTCACCATGGTTTTAATGAATAGTAGAGCTGGAATCATGAGCTTATGGTTTCTTATTCCTATTTCTTCTATTAAAATATTCACTTGTTATTGACATTTTCCAATCAACCTGTTCAGGGATGATTTGGAGGTGTCAGTGTTAGACTGGGGTGGACAAAAATCACACAGCACTAGGTTATAGGTCAACAGGTTTATTTGGAAGCACTAGTTTTCAAAGCACTGCTTCTTCAGATAATGCTTCCAAATAAATCTGGAGGACGAGAACCCAGTGTTGTGTGTTTTTTTTAAGCTTTATTTTTTGTTTACTTTATTAAGTGGGGACAAAAACAAACTGAATGTTCTCCTTTTATCTTAGTAAAGGCCCTTCCATTATCTAAGTAGTAGGCATTTAGTTACTGTGCTTATTCCTATTATTGACTTAAGAATCTTGTTATATTACTATAGCAACTCACTTTTCAAAATATAATAGGCATTTACCATCTAAACAGTCAGTTTTTGTTTTCCTGTTTTTATCTCAGCAACTGAAATAAACAGCATTGTCAGGAAATTAATGTAACAGCATGTTCCAAAATGTCTATTCAATGGGGTCACTTGGTAACAAGAGAGGTGTGGATGGGAGAAGAGTCATTAGTAATACGATAAGTTTTATTGATATAAGCTTAAATATTCAACAGCCATTACCTTAGAAGTACATTAGCAGTATTTGATATTCCTCCCCCTCACCACTAAAGTGTTGCACTGTATCAAGAACCAAACTTAATGAGATAGAATTTGGTATGCATTGTGTATTTCCAGCATACAAATTTAGCGTTGGTACGGCCTTCCCTCTTTATTCGGACGGCTACGTAAGCAATTTTGTTCAGCATCCCCATTGGATGCTTGAAACAAGAATCGGGCCTTCCAATTGTTTAAATAATGTAAATTGGGGATCTAGCACCTGTGGCAGGGATCTTGCAGGAATCCTTTTCTTAATATTTATTAGATTGCTTGATGGTTTCCAATGCAAGGCAGTTGTTTTTTTAAGTGGTGAAGTCCTGTGGAGCTGTAAGAACAGGAATGCTCCCAGGACACAACAAAAGTGCAATCATGCCATCATGACCACCTCAAACCATAATTTGCTCTTCATCTCTCCCAACCTTGGACTTAGTTGTTGAAACTCTGTTATCAAATTAAGCACCTAAGACTGCTCTGTTTTTTTCAGACATGCCTGTTACTCAACCAATCATGGTTGGTATCTTATATGCTGACAAGGCCTGAAAAACAATTTGCATTAATCCTCTGTTCTCCCAGTTTGGATGGAGGTTTGTTGTACAACATTGAGTCTGAGCCTGAAAATAGGGTCAGTACAAAAT
This sequence comes from Hemiscyllium ocellatum, assembly GCF_020745735.1. NCBI lineage: Eukaryota > Metazoa > Chordata > Chondrichthyes > Orectolobiformes > Hemiscylliidae > Hemiscyllium > Hemiscyllium ocellatum. The sequence goes on along the minus strand of NC_083407.1, from coordinate 43,011,818 downwards.
CTACCCTGTTACCCAATGAATATAGAAAGTTTCAGAGTACAGTAGTTATGGATATTTGAAATTATTACAAGAAATTAATGTCTTTTACACAGGAGCAACAAAATGGTTTTTGAGAAATGAAAAAGCAATGAAACCTTTTTTGCTACAGCTGCTCACAAAAAATCCCTGAGAATAACTTAATTTCAGCAAGACCTCAAAATTGGCAACCAGTCAGACATCCAGGCTGATTTTAAACGCTGTTGATTTTAAGGGAACAATAACTCTCATAAAGTGCAGGAAATCAACACCAAAGTTGGAAGTTATCCACCATGCATCTGGATACACAGGACTTCAGCTGTTTGAATGGATGGAAAATCACAAAAGCAAGAAAAATATTACTTTTGCATTAATGATAACAACTGTGCATAAAAAGTCATAATAAAAATAAAATGTTGTAAAGGCACAATTATCATGAATGATTTCAACCACATTGGATTGAAAAAGTACAAAGCAACTTAACTTACCAAACAAAGGAAACACTCAAATGGCATTGCATGTGCCTGGAGGTGTCCAACCTCCTTTGAGTGTCTTTGGTCAATGCCAAGTTGCCAAATCACAGTTCAGCTCAAGACAAATTCACATTCATATGAGAATTTAATACTCAAATTTGATGCTGCAATAATTATGAACAAGGTATGTTCTCTAATAAGAGACCTCACATTCATTAAATGCTCAGTTTAATTGGTAGCTCTGTCATCTCAAAGTCACAGTTTTGCTATCAAGTCCCACTTCAGGATTTAAGCAGAAAAAACAGGGTTGACAATATACCACAGTTTTGTAAGATTGTTTGTTTAGGGTAGCATTTTTCATTTAACTCTAAACGGAGGTGCATCTGTACTCTCAGGTGGTCATAAATGATCCCTAAAAACTATTTAAAATTGACTTCATGTATTACTTCAAAGTGCTTTAGCCTATATTATCCCTCAATCAACATCACAGATTATCTGATCAATATTGCCAAGCTATTTATAGTAGCTTGCTTTTGCACAACACATTTTTAAAAATTACAACAGTTCAAAAATAATTCATGAGCTGTAAAGTGCTTTGGGACATTCAATTGTTGTGCAAGTCTTAATGTAATTGCAAATATTCCTTTTGGATATGGCCATGTGTTTTCATTGGTTTTATCTTATTTAAAATTTAGACTTCCTTCATTTGCCAGGTGTGACACTTGAAGCCTGGAACAACTCAGAAGTTAAATCCAAGCACTAAGGCTAACCAGTGCTATAATTGTCCATGAACTATATCACTGTTCCATAATAATTCTCTTCAGAACTATATAATTCATAATTGTCTGTTGTTAACATTAATGGTACACAGGGTAGACAAAGTACAGCGTGAGAAAGAACCACTTTTAACATTTTCTGCTCAGGAGTGATAATAACTAGTCCACTTTTCCCATTGGCAATATCTGAAAGCCAGACAAAAAGGTCACAAGCACAATGTAACATGAAAAAAATTGGATTCAAGCTACAATCCTGTGACAATGGTGCTGAATGTAAGAACACTTGGAGACCTCTGATCATTAAATTACTATGATTAAACTCAAAATCTTAAAATCATGCCAAGTTTTTTTGTTTTCATAAATGGTCATCAACTTGAAACGTCAAAATTATCCTGATTTTAACTCTAAGTAAGTGACTGGGTCTTGAGTGAGTTAACATCAAGCTGACGTATAAACTCCATTTCTGCCCGCGCAGATAATATCTGACCTGAGTATTTTCAGATTCTATTAAAATTTACTGTGCCAGCAAAGACAATGATGACTTTCTATGAGTTATATTAAGGTAAATTATTCATTTGTGGGAGATGTACATTATGTGGTAGCTGTAGTTCAATACATTCTCTTCATCAGTGAAAGGTACTCAAAAATTTTGCCTGGCTCTTAACTTCAGAATCTGCAATTACTGACTGTGTAAGATCAAATCTGATAAAATGATGTCCCTAAGGAACATTACTGGACCACAAGGGGTTCCCACTAAATATCTATTAAAGTGGTTTTGGTTCGTAATTCATTAATATGCAATTGTATTCACATTTGACAATGCCTTATGACAGACTGAAGCAATTGTAATGGATTATCTCCAAATTAAGACACAAGATGATCTCAAGGGGGAGTAAAGGATAACAGAATTTGGTACAGCTCTGCTTTAGTGCAGAAATGTCACAAATCCCTTATGATCTTGCATACACTGCAGAACATAGACTTCAGACAAAAACCTAGCATCGCTGATTTGCGAAATATTTGTGTCCCAAATGAGTATGCAGCACCAGAAAGAAAATACTCCCTCAATCAGATCATATAGATAAACGGTTCTATGATGCCATATTTCTCATTTCTTTAACTTAGTTTCTTTCAAATAAGGTTACTTCCATATTATTTGACTTCCTTATTATTTTAACTTGGTTCAATTTTCACTGTCATTTTAACAATTTTCATTTTAAAAATGTACATCCTGCTTAATTTTATCAGCTTCAATAACTGACTGAATATAATAGAAGAAAGACAGTCATCAATAGAAAGGAATTGAATAGTAACTTGATCTATAAATAACCGTATGTTAATATTTCAACCTGCCTGGCAAGTCAAACAGCCAGGGCAGAGTACTGCTTGGTCATCATGGAACTGTAATTCGGTTAAATTGTGTGGCATTATTAAAATGGACCAGAGGTAATAACAAGATGGGAGATCAAAAAGTACTATTGATTAGTTCACTACTTTATTACATTCATTATACTAAGCCAGAACTATAAGTAGTACCAAGACATCTTTTTTATTTTAACCTTGATGAAATCCATTGAAATCTATTTTAAATCCCTTCTGTTTCAGTAGTCTCGCGGCATGTAATAGAACACTGGGAATACGAATGATCAGCACATTCGAACCTCTGGCAATCTTTTCCCTTTTTCAGGAGCAGGGATTTTAAAGATTAAAAATGAATTGCTCCAGTAGGCAATATGACAAGAACAATAAAATAGCACCAAGCTGTGCAGCCTTTAATGTTAGTATAAATCATATGTTGATTAACATCCCAGTGATGAGACCTAAGCTTGAAAACTTTATCCTATACCATCAAAAATAATGGCATTTGATTCAGCAATGACAATGAATAATAATATCTGAGAGGCAAATAATTCAGAAGGTGAACTTTGCACAATAGGTTCACGTACTGCTGCATTGAAGAAATGCAACATTGTGCCTCATTTGCATTGTTAAAAACGTTTTCATAATAAAAAAAACTTGTTTCTATTCTTGTTTGAATTCCAATTGGCAGACAATATGAGCAGACAAAATGAGCACAACTTAATAAAAATTCATCTTGCCTTCGGCAGAATGAATTTCACGTCCACTCTTATGTGCACATTAGTTTTTGTGGTAAAAGCAAGCACAGAGTGGAGCTCTCTGCTGCCACTTCTTGTATAGAGGACATGCCACGATTTTGCATACATCCTAATTTCAGACATAACCCTCAACCCATTTTGCTCTGAATGCAAAATAACCTAAAGGAGTATCTTACACTGTGCACAGCTTGTGCTCTAGTTGACTTTGGAAAGACTTTAATACACTCATTGTTTGTCTTCATCTCAAAACTGCTTTATCTTTAGCAATCTAGCTTTTGAAGAAATTATTTAAAGCAATGCAGAATTACTTGATTTAATAATTTGTATAGGGAAGACTATCATTAATTAGATGGAGAAATGTGTAACTAATTCTATACTGTGCATCTTTATATCTGGTAGAGTGACTAAGCCAAACAAAGTAAGTAATTTGAATGCAAAGCTGCTGGATACTAATATTTCAAAGGAACAATCGTTGAAGTGGTCATGATTTGTCTAGAAATGCTTATCAAATAAATACTAATGGGCAACTATTGGCTCAGTGTTATTTAAACATGACCACTGTGGGGCAGGATAGCTTTAAACAACTTCGAAATAAATCATTTTACAGGATTTGCCCTCAAAAGATCATGAGCTGCAGACATTAATATTTTAAAATCCCATCGTAGCTGCTTTAATAACTAAATATCATATAACCTATTTAATTACTGCACAGAGATTGTGCCATCTAATCCTTTATTCGCCAAATCCCTAGATGCAGTATATTATTCTACATTTGCAATGCCACGGTTTGTCTTCGATATCCTTGGTATAATGTTTAGTTCAGTTTACTGAGCTCTCTGTGCAATACTGCACAACCCTATCATAGTTTATAGCTAGCACTGCAGTGCAGACATCCAAAAAAACTTGGAGAGAAATGAGTACAAGCTGAAGAATAGTGCTGGGCATACAGAAGGAAAAAACTGAAAATACTAAGCTTCTCTTTAGGATTTACCGAATCACTTCAAATCCTTAATGCAATAATATTCATGCACTTAGGTGCATTGCCAGAGAGTCAGTGAATCAAACACTATGTAACACAGAATTGAAAACTAATTGGATTATTTTAACTCATCCTTTACTGAAACTTACTCTGGACTATATTATACTTTCTTCAGCTCACATTAACAGCATTTCCTAAGCCCATTGTTATTATAAAATGTTGTGGAGGAAGGAACAGAACTTCTCATTTTTGAAAATATACTTAAATGAATTATTAACTGAACATGCAACAGTCAAGGTACCATCAAACCTGAAAAATGCAATAAAACTCCCAGAGCAAAGATAATGTGCACCAGGGAAGAAGCAGGGAAATGAGGAAGTACTATTTAAGCTTCTAATATATCTAACAAATTGCAACAGTGGTATTATTCTCAGTATTTGCTTCATTCACCAGCTCTACCTCAAGCGAAGCACACCATCTAGCTAAATCTAAGTCAATGACCACTGTTATGAAGTGAAATCAACAAGAAAAATACTTGTCTAGAAATAAATCATGAGCATTATATTAGAGAAAATTAATTCTGAATTACCATGAAATTCTGTAAGAATCTCAATTTATTACTTGGTGCACTTTTAGAAATAAAAGTGTTAAGAATTATCTAACAGCTTTCCTGATGTTGCAACAAACTTAACCTTCATCCAAGAAAGCATATACTGTAAAGTGGTGAGGGTTTGTCAGCGCAACACCAATGCCAGACTCTGCGGATCACATTTCATGATTAACCAGTGTGAACTATTACAGAAAATAATATTTTAATGGAAACACCTACTTGCATATCATAACTAATGTTACAAAAGTCTAATTTAGTAAACAGTTTTCAATTTCTCCTTGATGATTTAGTTTTATATTAAAAAAATACTGCACCTCTTGAAAAGTACACATTCATTACTGTTTCCAATAACATCTTGTCAAAATTTATTGCAAAATGGTGCAAAGTTTTTAAAATTAGAAGATTTTGAAAATACTGAAAATTAACAAGGACAAACAAATAAAAGTTATAGAAGTAGGCTTATTCTGTAAAACTGGAATTTATTAGACATTCATATCATAAAGCTTTGTATAGAATAAACTAGAATGAGTAAGCACACACCTTGAAGTTAATTGGACATTAAGATATTAAAATGTATTTTTCACTTAATATATTGAATGGCTAGCTATTCTTCATTTAAGTAACATGGGTTACTATTCAAATTATGTGGAATATCATGATGTTCTCTTTATACTTAGTAAGTGGTCTAAATCACGTTGGGAATATAATCATGAGTCATCTGGAAATACATGGCAAAACCGAAGTATTGGTTGAAATTTGTCAACACCAGTGGAGAGCAAATTATTAAAAGAACACATTAAGAATCTATTTGTTACTCTCAATGATCTGCATATTGGATTTTTTCATATTAATTAATATGCTGCAAAATGTTAGTTGTCTTCTATTTCAGTAATCCTAGATATAGGATGTGCTTCAATTACTCTAATTAACCCTTTTATGAGCAGAAGTCAGCATTTATGTTGCAGGAAAATGCATTTCGAACAGCATGAATCAATTTTCCTTTGAGCACATTAACTTTTTGTACAACACACTACAAATGTTCAACTTATTAATAGGCTGTATGCAATTAAATGAAATATTCAGCAAAATAATATCACTGTGTTTAAGTAATATTTCGGGATCACTTCACAACCAGTAAAACTTCAAGTTGTTTTGGGACCTTTTCAATCAAAGCCTGAAGTGCAAGATGTTATTTATCTCTAGGTATTTGTTCTCATTTTGGGGAAGTGTATGGTTTCACAGAATCACTGTGACTAATTCATATTTGTAATGAATATATTGTTTAGAAGCTAATGACGTAGAATAATTCTGTAGTCATGTCAATTACTGTATATTTGTGAGCATTAAATTACTGTGACACATCAGTCTCATTCCATTTTAATCCATAGGAGCCTAAATGTTGACATGAAAAAGATTTGTATGGAAGGAAGTTAGTTTTCCCATTTTCCACCGTGAGAAATCAAAACGTTTTGATGAAGCATTCTATAATCTCAACCAATCCACTTCCAGGTGGTGGTAAATCCCATGATAAACTGAATGACAAGAAATGAATTACAGCATAACATACAATGAATACAGAGCATTTCTACAGCAGCGAGACTCTGTCTTCCTTCCGGTTTCACTAGTTACACAATAACCAGAGAGTTTATTATGTATACTTATAAACACTAGCTGGTTAAACACAGCTAAATACTGATATAGGGAATCATTGCATCCTGCTCACAGAAACAGCTTTTTTAAAAATATGTGGCATACCCCTATGTAACCTTGACAAGCAAGCAAATAAGGTTCCCACACTGTAGCTCTGTCTACTGCAGTTTATGCCTCAGCTGACAGTTGCTGAAAGCACACAGTCTCAAGATCGTAAATAACCAGTTTCATCTCACAAAGCAATTCAAAAAGGCACAGAAGAAAATCATGCTGTAGCTTAGAGTTACGCATGTGATTTGCTCTACCCCGGCACAATTCGGACATAAACTGTTAAGAAACTTTATATAGGTAAACAGGTTTATTCTCAACTCTCAATAAAAACATAAAACCAGTAATATTGCTCACAAATCAATTAGTTTAGCTTATCCTCATTTTTAAAGAAAATACCTTCACATTTCTATGATACAAGATGACAAACTCTGATATGACATGTAAATAAAAAGACTCACTGTAGATATCAGCTTATATGAATTATCACATTTAAAATTATACTGCTACAACTGAAAAATATGTCTTAAGAGACCAATACCTGGTCTTGTTGTTGTTGGCTTCCCCTCCCCATGTTAGGCTGCTCCTTCATGGCTGTCATTGTAGATTTTGGGCACACTTACTCACTCGCAGTTCAGTATTAGGCTCCTAACTTGGCAGCTGATGCATGACAGGTCTGTTTCTTGAAAGCCTGGAAACTGCAGCTGAAGATAACAGCAAAGCAGGAGCAGCCCCTGAAGTTCTCACTGCCCAGCCTGCCAACCTGCTGCAGGTCTCCTTAAACAGGACAATGCTATAACGAATCGGCAAATGTGAAGAGGCGGATAAAAATTAAACTGTCAAAACACTCAACTCTAGGCAGCCCAAGTGACAAGGTGCCAGCACACCTGTGTGCTGTAATTCACATTCTCAAGGAACTTAGGAACAAAAAGACAAGGCCAAGGGCAAACCTCAAAGCTCAGCTGCAAGCATTTAAAACCTTACTGTCATGTCAGTAAATGACAGAATCTGACAGGTAAGCTTTCGCTGCTCTCTGCTCTTCTCTTCTGCAGTGTTCACTGCCACTGATTAGCACATCTGGAGGAAAATCAAATGTCAAATTCAGTTTCCCTCCCTCAGCTGGAAGGAACCATTTCAAATGAAAAAAAGAGGGGGAGAATGATCCTGCGAGCAGCTATGATCAAACAACAGCATTAAGCAGGCCACTTAGTGATTAGTCAGGTCCTTCCTAGCAACCTCATCTGTCAGTGAAGATGCAAGTGCTGCTTCATGCAAATTAGCAGCCTTAATAAATACAGTGACCCACCATGCTGCAATGTGTATTCTTTAATTATGCCTGCTTGTGAGAAATAATGAAACCTTAAAGTAGTGAGTGCATAGAGATAGCTTGCTGCATTAAAATATCAATTAACTGATCTCCATGGAAATACATGGGAGTTGTTAGTTCAGCCTTAGAGGGCAATCAATATGCTGTGTCTAAAGACAAATCAAATCAGGTTTGTTGTATTTTTGAAAATCTATGTTAAAAATGGATGACAATAATAATTAATTATGCATCGATGTATTTGCAATGTTAAATCATACAATATTTTAGGAATTTTTGCTTACAATGAAAAATAACTAAGAGCAAGACATTTTCAAATATTTTAAAAACAAATTACTGTATTTAAGATTATGAAATGTGTAGATTTGAATTTCCACATAAATATTCATTTTCAAAACCAATTTATAAGATTAGCTGTACATAATGCAAATAAAGCATACAGAAGATTCTATTTATATTTTTTGTATAGTAATTGATTCAAATAAGCTTAATAGAGTATCAGCTTATTTCTGCAGTACCAGTTCCTCATTTCTGAATAATTGATAAGGTAGAGCTATGTTATTTTCTCCTGAGTTGCATTATTAGCTAAACACTTAAAAAAGGCTTCTCTCCTTTTTAAAATATGGGACCTTATACTAGTTACTATACAAAACAACTATCTTGTTGTGTTGTTCAATTTATTATTTCACTGGGAATAATATTAGCAGAAGGAGGTGAATTTAGTGTGATTGTAATATTAGACCTTGGGAAAGGGATGTCAGTCTGCACTCAATTTTGTCCTCTGTTTCAACATTCATAAATGCAAACTAATCTTGAGCAATGCTTTCTTTCTTTTGCATTGGATTTTCATCATAAAAATGGACAACAGGAGCTGAGTCTATTTCCAGTAGGAAACTGCCTAAAGTTCAGTTATCCATAACTAGGGGATCTTGATTGATACAGAGACAAGTTCCCTGTCCAACTAAAGCCATTTCGGACCAGAATGGATCAGGTGAAGTGTGGGACTCATTCAGGTAAATGTGGATGTCATCACTGAGGCTATTGTTCACCTGGAAGGAAGAAAACAGCAGTTTGTGCTGAAGCCTTCTACTACCCTGAGGGAAGTGAGATTTAAAAAAGGGGGAACTGTGGATGTAGTGAAGAAATTCAAGGCTACGGTACCCTTGACTGCCACTGGCAGTAGGTGGCCAGCACGGTGGTTCAGTAGTTAGCAATGTAGCTTCATAGGGCCAGAGACCCATGTTCAATTCCAAACTCAGTGACTGTCTGTTTGGAGCTTGCACATTCTCCCTGTATCTGCACGGGCTTTCTCCATTTATTCTGGTTTCGTCCTGCAGTCCAAAGGATGCAGGCTAATTGGATTGGCCATGCTAAATTGTGCCACGGGCTAGCTATAGTAAATGCGGGGCTATAGGGATAGGGTGGAGGAGTAGGGATGCTCTTTGGAAGGTTGCTGAAATTTCAATGGGCTGAATGGCCTCTTTCCATTCCATTTAGACATGGACTTTAGCAAGGCCTTCAACAAGGTGCCCCATGGTAGACTGATTAGTAAGGTTAGACTGCATGGGATCCAGGGAGAGCTAGCTAATCATATACAAATTGACAGAAATATACAAAACAGAGGGTGGTGGGAGAGAGGTCAGACTGGAGGCCTGTGACCAGCAATGTGCCACAAATTTTGATGCTGACTCCACTGTTGTTCTGCATTTATATAAACAATTTGGATGTGAATATAGGAGTCATGATTAGTCAGTTTGCACATGACACCAATATTTGTGATATTGTGGACAGTGAAAATTGTTAGCTAAGAGTCGAATAGGATCTTGATCAACTGGGCCAGTGCGCCGATGAATGGCAGATGGAGTTTAATGCAGATAAATATGAGGTGGCTGCATTTTGGTAAGACAAACCAGGGCAGGACTTCCACAGTTAATGGTAGTGTCCTGGGGGAGTATTGAGTGTGGTGCTGGAAAAGCACAACAGGTCAGACAACATCCGTGGAGCAGGAAGATCGACGTTTCAGACTGGGAGCCTCAGGGGTGGTGGGATAAATGGGAGGGGTGTGGGGCTGGGGTGAAGGCAGCTGAGAGTGCGATAGGTGAATGTGGGTAGGAGTAATGGTGAAGGTGGGAAAGAAGATGGACAGGTAGGACAGGTCATGAGGGCGATGCTGAGCTGGAAGTTTGGAACTGGGATAAGGTGGGGGGAGGGGAAATGAGGAAACTGGTGAAATCCACAATAATGCCATGGAGTTAGAGGCTCGCAAGGCAGAAGATGAGGCGTTCTTCCTCCAGGCGTCGGGTGGTAAAGGAGTGGCAATAGAGCAGGCCAAGGACCAGCATGCTCGGCGGAGTGGAAGGGGGAGTTGAAGTATTCGGCCAGGGAGCAGTGGGGTTGGTTGGTGCGGGTGTCCCGGAGATGTTGTCTGAAGCTCTCTGTGAGCAGGCATCCTGTCTCCCAATGTAGAGGAGACCACTTTGGAAACAACGGATACAATAAATGACATGTGTGGAAGTGCAGGTGAAATTTTGATGGATGTGGAAGACTCCTTTGGGGCCTTGGACAGAGTTGAGGGAGGAGGTGTGGGCACAGGTTTTGCAATTGCTGCACTGGCAGGAGAAAGCGCCGGAAGAAGAGAGTGGGTTGTTGGGGGGGGGGCGTGGGCCTGACAAGGTGGTCACAGAGGGAATGGTCAAGGCAGAAAGCAAATAAGAGTGGGGAGGGATATATATCTCTGGTGGTGGGGACCATTTGTAGGTGGCATAAATGATGGAGAATGATGTGATGGATGCCACCTACAAACGCACGCCAGCACCCGAGATATATATCCCTCCCCACTCTTATCAACTTTTCATAAAGACCATTCTACCTGTGACCACCTTGTCAGGTCCATGACCCCTGACAACCCACCCTACCCTCCCAGCATCTTCCCCTGCCACTGCAGGAATTGCAAAACCTGTTCCCTCACCTCCACCAAAGGCCCCATAGGAGTCTTCCACATTCATCAAAGTTTCACCTGCACTTCCACACTTGTCTCTTACTGTATCCATTGCTGCCGGCATGGTCTTCTCTACATTGGGGAGACAGGACGTCTGCTCACAGAGGGCTTCAGAGAACATCTCTGCAACACCTGCAACAACCATTCCCATTGCCTCGTGGCCAAATGCTTCAACTCCCCCTTTCTACTTTGCCAAGGACACACAGGTTCTGGGCCTGCTCTATTGCCACTCCCTTACCAGAAGAATGTCTCATCTTCTGCCTTGGGAACCTCCAAACCCATAGCATCAGTGTGGATTTCACCAGTTTCCTCATTTCCCCTCCCCTCGCCTTATCCTAGTTCCAACCTTACAGGTCAGCACCACTCTCATGACCAGTCCCTTCTGTCCATCTTCCTGACCACCTATCCCCTCCACCCTCCCTTGCAACTTATCACCATTACCCCCACCTCCATCCACCTGTCACATTCTCACTACTTTCCCTCCAGTCCCACACCCCCTCCCATTTATCTCTCCATTCCCGAGGCTCCCAGCCATATTCCGGATGAAGGGCATTTGCCCGATTCCTCTGCTTCTTGAATGCTGCCTGACCTGTTGTGCTTTTCCAGCACCACATTCTGGGATAAGGTGGGGGCGGGGAAATGAGGATCTGCAGCATCTGCAGTCCTCACTTTCTCCCTGGGGAGTATTGTTGAACAGAGAGGCCAAAGGGTGCAAGTACATAGTTCTTGAAAGGAGGCATCACAGGTAGACAGGGTGGTGAAGAAAGCGTTTTGCTCACTAGCCTCCGTTGGTCAGGCAACGTTGAGTACAGGAGTTGGAATGTCATGTTACGGCTGTACAAGACATTGGTAAGGTCTCCTGCAGAGTACTGTGTGTACAATTCTGGTTGCCCTGCTATAGGAGGAATGTTATTAAACTGGAAAGGGTGCAAAAAGGGATTTACAAGAATGCTATCAGGGCTGGAGTGTTTGCGTTATAAGGAGACGCAAGATAGTTTGGGACTTTTTCTACCCTGGAGTTTAGGAGGACAAGGGGTGAACTTAGAGAGGTTTATAAAATTATGTGGCATAACTAAGGTGAATAGTTAATGTCTTTTCCAAAGGTAGGGGAGTCTAAAACCAAAGGCGTAGGTTTAGGGTGAAAGCAGAAATTTTAAAAGGGACTTGACAGCCAACTGTTTCACAGAGGGTCGTGTGTATGTAGAACATGCTGCCAACATTTAAAACCCCATGATTACCGATATTCCACTCACCTTCAGAGGTGTCTTGTGCACTCAAAGCAGGGTAAATTGAGTCTAACCAATTACTGACACTTCAGTCTACTCTTCATTGTCAGCAAAGAGAAGGAAGAGACTGTGCTATAAATTGACATTTGCAAAGGAAAAATCATATTGTAATCAACAATAAAGTAATAAATTATGCCAAGGTTACATGACTCCTGACCTCATGATAGCCTTGGTCCAAATGTGGACAAAACAGCTGAACTCCAGAGGTGAGCTGACTGGTCTTGACAGCAAGGTAGCATTTAATGCAGAATAGCATCAAGCAGATCTAGGAACACAAAGGGAATTGGGGTGGGTCATGAAGGCTGGTGTTATTCTCCATTGGTTAGAGTCGTATCTGAAAAAGAAACATGTTTTCAGTTGTTGCCATCTCAGCTGCAAGATATCTCTGCAGGTGTTCCTCAGGGTTGTGTCCGAGACCCAACCATCTTCCACTGCTTCATCAATGATCTTGCCTCAATCATAAGGTCAGAAGTGAGGATGATTGCACAATGTTCAGCAACATTCACAATTCCTCAGATACTGCAGCAATTGTAGCCATACACAGCAGGACCTGGACAATAACTAGGCTCAGGTTGATAATAGGAAATAACATTTGCACCATTCATGTGCCAGGCAAGGACCTTCGCCAGCAAGAGAAAATAACCATTGCCTCTCAATGTTCAATAGCATTATCATCATTGAATTCCCCAATTCCCAACACCTTGTGGATTATAATTGACTAGAAACTGCATTGGATCAGCTATATAAATATCGTGGCTTCAAGAGCAGAGGACAGAAATCCTGCATCTAGTAACCCATATGATGACTCACCATGCTTATCCACCATTGAAAAGGCAGAAGTCAGAAGAATAATGGAATACTTCAAACTTGGGTCAGTGCAAATTCAACAACAGTCAAGAAGTTGACTTCATCCAGGACAAAGCAACACACTTGATTGGCACCCCATTAACCACCTTTAATTTTCACTGCCAACATCTCCAATGCACTGGCATCAGTGTGTACTAATTACAAGATGCACTGTGGTATTCACCAAGGTTCCTCAAGGCGCACCTTCAAAATTCACAATCTCTGTCTCCCAGGATGACATCAACAACAGATGCATTGGAATATCACTGCTTGCAGGTTCCACACCAGGCCACATACAAACCTGAAATGGAATGATATTGTTTTTCCTTCAATGTTGTTGAGTCAAATTCAAAGAATTCACTAGCTAACAGCACATTGGGTATCCTTTCATCCTAAGCATGGCAACAGTTTAAGAAGGCAATTGACCATCACCTTCTGCAGATCCTGTAAAATGAGACAACAAACATTCTGATCTCCAGGACTCACCTCTTCAACGGGAGAAAGCGAAGTCACATGGTGTGCAGGGTGTTCTAGCTAGGTGGATAAAGAACTAGTTGAGCAACAGGAGACAGAGAGTAGTAGTTGAAGCGAGTTTCTCAAAATGGAGAAAGGTGACCAGTTGTGCTCCACAGGGATCAGTGTTGGGGCCACTGTTGTTTGTAATATACATAAATGATCTGGAAGAGGGCACTGTTGGTATGATCAGCAAGTTTGCAGATGACACAAAGATTGATGGAGTGGCAGAAAACCTAAGAGACTGTCAGACAATACAGGAGGATATAGATAGACTGGAGAGTTGGGTGGAAAAGTGGCAGATGGTTTTCAATCCAGACAAATGTGAGGTGACGCATTTATGCAAGTCTAATTCTAGAGCGAATTATACAATGAATGGAAGAGCCTTGGGAAAAGTTGATGGACAGAGAGATCTGGAAGTGCGGGTCCATTGTACCCTGAAGTTTGCTGCACAGGTGGATAGAGTGGTTAAGATGGCATATAGTATGCTTGCCTTCATCAGACGGGGTATTAACTATAAGAGCTGGCAAATCATGTTAAAATTGTATAAGACATTGTTTTGGCCGCATTTAGAATACTGTGTACAGTTCTGGACACCACATTACCAAAAGGATGTAGATGCTTTGGAGAGGGTGCAGAGAAGGTTTACGAGGATGTTACCTGGCATGGAATGTGCGAACTATGAAGAAAGGTTGAGTAGGTTAGGTTTATTTTCACTAGAAAAAAGGAGATTGAGGGGGGACCTAATTGAGGTTTACAAAATCATGAAGGGTATAGACAAGGTGGATAGAGACAAGCTTTTTCCCAGGGTGAAAGATTCAATAACAAGAGGTCATGTTTTCAAAGTGAGAGGAGGAAAGTTTAAGGGGGATATACGCGGCTAGTTCTTCACACAGAGGGTGGTGGGCAGCTGGAATGTGTTGCCAGCAGAGGTGGTAGAGGCAGGCACGATAGATTCATTTAAGATGCGTCTGGATAAATGCATGAGTAGGTGGAGAGTAGAGGGATACAGATGCTTAGGAATTGACCGACAGGTTTAGACATTACATTTGGATCGGCTCAGGCTTGGAGGCCGAAGGGCCTGTTCCTGGGCTGTAAATTTTCTTTGCTCTTTGTTCTCCATAACAAGATCTTAATAATCATGTTTGGCCTCATTAGGAATATGGTAATTTTAGTAACCTGCACTCCCACGAGCCCTCTCAAACGTTTCAGGCAAAATGAACAAAAGTGAACAACACCACCATTTTTTCTGTTGAAGGGCTTTTGCCCGAAACGTCGATTTCGCTGCACTTTGGATGCTGCCTGAACTGCTGTGCTCTTCCGGCACCACTAATCCAGAATCTGGTTTCCAGCATCTGCAATCATTGTTTTTACACTGTTTTTTCTATGCCCTTTCAGGTGCAATTCTAACAATGAAAATTTGGTTCCTTGTCTAGCCAATGAATTCAGAACACTCGGTAGTTATTTTGAGTCACCCACCTCAGCAATGCCTTGAACAAAATGACATTGCCTGTTTAGTCCGAAATCATTCATGTGATTCATTCAGGCCTATGCTTGGTCAATGTTGTTGAATCTTCTTTCTTTTAGGGGATCTTTACGAGCCACATTCTGAAGAGAAGCATTTTATTCCATGAGACTAGCCTGGATTTGAACCAGGATTGCAAGGATAGTATACAAATTCACCTCTCCATGGTTACAATTTTTACCCACTGGGAACATCACTGTATTTTTTCCATTGATGTATTTTTGACAATAAGGTATTACTGAGACCACCATGTGTTGAGCAGCTGTACTACATTGAAAACTTTGATCCATACATGCACAAGTGATGATGTGTTTTGAATAAGTTATTAATGTTTGTAAAATGTAATAGCTGTTAGTTCCTCACAGCACCCTTTCGCTCCCTGGCCTAGGATACTGTGCATGATCAAAGCATTTACATAATTGTTTACTCGTCATACATGATATCAGTCTAGAGTGCAAACAAAAAAAAATTCAGAAAGTAAAAACAAACAAGCAAGCCGAAGCATCAATTTGTAGAATATACTGGTCAAAGGGAGTAAAGAACAGAATGATCTGGACCTCCCACAAAGAAGCTATTATCATTGGAGAGCCACTCTGCTTCTCATCTTACCTACTCTAAACCTGCTATTCATTTCTGGACAAACCTGCCAAGCCTTGGCTTCTTTAGAAATGCTCAACATAACTTCAAACACAGAGGTTCATTACAACATTGGAATGATAGAGGGGGCTACAGGAATGGAGAGAAGATTTCAGGATGAGGGGACACCTTTCTGAGGTGAAAGGAGAGAGATTAAAAAAAAAATTTTATTTTACTGAGGGCAGTTCACCTGTGAACTGAACTTCCTGAGGAAATTGTGAATGTGGGCACAAATACAATGTTTAAAAGACATTTGGATAAGTAAATGAGTAGGAAAGGGTTAGAGTGATGTGGGCCAAGAGCAGGCAGGTAGGACTAATTCAATTTGGGATTATGTTCGGCATGGACTCATTGGATGGAGGTATCTGTTTCAGTGCTGTATGAGTCTGACTCTGTCCTCTTTTTATGTCACGAGCTGTAGGAAAGTAAAAGTATCCCATTTGAAAGCTGGTGAATGTGTAGGTGGATGAATGAGTGAATGATAAGGCAGTAGGATGAATAGATGAGTGAAGTAACTTTTGTTACAGTGGCTAGGTGAGTAATGGGATGGCTAGGGTGGCAGGAAGTTGAAGGGTCAAACAGACAGGTGGGTTAAGTGCATCTGTAGATCACGACAACCAAGTTTGATCAAGAGAGATAGTAAGGTTGAGTTATAGGGGTGGGTAGTCATTTGGTGAGGATAGATAGGCTGGGAGTTGGGGAAGAGTATTAACTAGTTAGTCTGGGGTTAGTATGGTCAATGAGGAAATTTGGATCAGGTCAGGAGTTAAATTGGGGGTCAGGGTGGGTAGTTGAGGATGGAGTCAGATTGGGTTGGGTCCAGGATGAGAGACATAATTGGGGAGTTGGGTATTGGGAAAGTTCAAGATAGAATTGGTGCGTGGAGTGGGGGATTGTATGTGTGTATGTGTGTCTGTCTGTCTGTGTGTGTGTTGGGAATTAATGGTAATTTTTTTTCCAGGTGTCAGGCTAGGATTTTTCTGTCTAACCTTTTTTGGTCACTATCCAGATTAATGGTTTAGAAATATCCAACATCTCCTATTATACCTAAGAGCTGATTTAGAAGATTTACAATTCTTCGACAATTCCTCCACAGATCAGTGCATCAAGACTTTTCGGGATTGTGGGGCACATATTGGATCATACATCCTGTCTCCAATAGTTTGGAGTCCAGCACATCTGAGCCAATAAAAACACAAAGTAAAAGGAAAGAAATAAAACAATCCAATGAAGGTATTGACATAATAAGTGTGTTAAAGGTTAATTTTAACTAATATGAATACAAACTGATTTAGCAATTAAACAGCAATGAGAAAATTGTGACAATGTTTTTAACATGCTTATCATTCAAATATTTTGAGAATCATCTTGTTGACAAATTGCAGTTGCTATATTGAATTGATTAGCACATGCCCAGGTCATTATTGCTTCATAATTGCAATAAAAACATTCTACTAACAAAACTCTCCTAATCGTGTTCATCCATTGAGAAACAGA
Source organism: Hemiscyllium ocellatum (assembly GCF_020745735.1). Classification (NCBI taxonomy): domain Eukaryota; kingdom Metazoa; phylum Chordata; class Chondrichthyes; order Orectolobiformes; family Hemiscylliidae; genus Hemiscyllium; species Hemiscyllium ocellatum. The sequence goes on along the minus strand of NC_083407.1, from coordinate 42,994,525 downwards.
GTGGCACAATTGGAACTGGGAAAATAAAATCAGTACATGCCAGATTCTGTTCACAGGGAGCCAAATTCCAAATGTCCTTGTCTTGAATTAATACATTTAAAAACAGTGGGGACACAGTATGCTAATAGACTTGTTCTTTCATATCTAGAAACTGGGTTCGACGTCAGGTTAGATGGATGGAAAGAAGTGGAAAGGTGACTTGGTCTTTCAGCCTTTAAATCAGTGTTGATGTTGAGAGTTGAAAATCAAATGAATTTAGAGGACACAAGTCACTCTAACAAAGCTGTAGAGTAGAACTTTTGATCTTTTTGGATACAGTATGAGAATTTGAAGGTAAAATCTCCTCCAGTCTATGACAAAGAATTCTATAGAAAGATATAATAAGAACAAAATTCAACAAAAATTTCTTATTTTGTTCAGTACCTAGAATCATTGCTGCTCATTGCATTTTTCTGATGACCTAGTATATGAGCTTATGCACATAATATTTTGATCCCCATTTTATAAATAGAAGTGACACATTTCAACAGAAAAATCATCATTAGCACTATCCAACAGAGAAGAAGACCATTCTGATTATTAACTCTGTGTCATTGTTTTGATGGTGATACTAACTGAATCTCACTCTCTGGCTTTTTTTTCCAAAACCTTGTAAATCTTTTCCATTCGAGAATTTATTGACTTCCATGTTACAGGCTACTTGTTTGATTCAATGCAGGTAATATTAGATTTAATTATAGGAAATAAAGTGGACAATTATTTAAATGAAAGACAACATCAAGAGAACAGCAACTATTTGGTTTGATAATAGAAATGAAATGCAGAAAAGTAAAGGTATTTACTCATGGAGTTATATAGCATGTTAACAGACCTTTCTGTCCAACTCATCCATGCTGATCAGCTATCCCAATCTGATCTAGTCCCATTTGCTAGCATTTGGCCCATATCACTCTAAACTCTTCCAAATCATATACCCATTCAGATGTCTTTTAAATGTTGTAATTGTACCCATCTCCACCACTTTGTCTGGCAGCATGTTCCATACATGTACCAGTCTATGAGAAAAAGTCACCTCTCAGTGCCTTTTTAAATCTTTCCCCTCTCACCTTAAACCTGTGCCCTCTAGTTGTGAACTTTATAGGGAAAAAAAGCAAATTCCACCAAAAGATGATTTGGGCAGCAACAGATTAATAATCGATATTACTTGGTTGATAAACAAGTTTGGGTAAGGAACAGACATGATTGGAGATGGCAGCAGTAATGTTGGATAAATGTTAACAGATCTGCAGCATTGGCAGTGCCACTGGAGTACTGGCTGCCTCCAGACAGAGATGAGTCTGGACAATTTGAAGATGCCAGGGAGTTGCTACATTGGCTGCAGAAAATGGAGTGAGGAGGGGTTCTACAGCAATGCTAGAGGTTTCATCATATCTTAGAATATTATGAACTTTCAGTCAATATTTTTAAAAATTGCACAAGACTATTAAAATGGCTGTTGATTCAGGGAGCAATGGTGGCATGGAATATCACCAAACTAAATTTCCAGAGGCTCAGGCTAACACTTGAAGGACGAATAACAACATGACAGCTGGTGGAATTTAAATTCAACTGACAAATATATATATTTTTTAAATCTAAAGTCATTGATGGTGAAAATAGTGTCAATTATCTTAAAAAGCCAACTAGTTCACTGACTTCCTTCATGGAAAGAATTTGGTCTTGTCCAAATGTAACTCCAGGTCCCCATGGCAGTGTGGTTGATTCTTAATTGCCCTCTGAAATGGCCCAGTAAGCCAGTCAGTGCAAAGGCAATCAATGTTGGATAACAATTAAGAATGGTTGGCCTTGCAAGTGAAATTCTCATCCCATGAAACAGTAAAGAAAATAATTATCTTACTGTTGGCATTTAAACCACGCCAAGTTTTGCATTGTAAGTGAATATCTACTTAAATTTGAACAATCACAGTCATCTGGACAAGTTATGGGGTGGAAGTAAGGATTGATCAACAGAAAAATAATCATGGAAATCCATTGGATTGTCTTTTTGTTTTTACACTCGACAGAAGGAATGCTAAAACCCAATGTCTGTGTGGTGAATGTTAATGGACCTGTTGATATTCCATTGTATTATGGTGGTCTTCCATCTGAACTAAATTGGCTGTCTCAAACTCTCAGGGTGTTAGATTACAACGTAGGATGAATGAAATGAAAATGAATTTCATCTTATGTTTGGAAAAATGACTTTGAACCTGGAAGTCAAACAATGAGGGAACTATTTTATTTAAAATGCTTTATCTCAAGAAGAAGCTATTTTGGAAACAGATTGTTCCACTGAATGTTATCAAGTAAGTTGCATGTCATCCAAGCCGTTAAGGTAATAAACAGCATAACTTGAATTTGAGAGATCCCATCAAAAGGAAGACCTGTATCAAACAACTCCAAGAAAACTGATCAGACAAAACTTCAAAACTTACCGAAAATCCTTTGTTTTACACGATCTTCACTTCAACTAAATCATTAACTACATCTAAGAAACCACAGGCCTTCCATGCAAGAGGCTGAAACAATTATAAGCTGCAACAATATTTTACCTCCATCTGTATCTAAGCTTTGTGTGTGTAAAAGTGAATGACATGCGTGAATGAGACATTGCATTATTTTATGGTAAGTGGGTGAGCCTAAATAAACTTCTTTATTTTAAAATGCACAAAAAGTTTATTGCTGGAATTATTAAATTGGGGCACACAATCTGAAGATAAGAAAACACACACCTCTTACATGCAAATTTACTGATCATGGGAAATAAAAGAAAACATTCTGTCCAAGACACAGCAAAGAACGCTTTTCCTAAAGCTGGAGAATCCGTGACTGAGGGATTTCACCACCTGCAATGTTCACTTGGAAATCTCCCAGATGATAAATTCCCTGCACCACCAGCAAAGGATGAGGCCAATAGGTTGCCATTAAGAGGTTCAATTGACTTCCATAGAAGGGAAAAAACTTGGGGAAAGTTGTTTGGAAGACAGTGGTCTCCTCACCTCACACTCAACCACCCAGTCAAAAGGTTCTTCAACTATCTTTGAACATATATTGAAGGGAGAGATGTTAAACTCTGCCAATGAGTAATAACATAAGACAACAGATAGATGATTGATCAGTGAACTTTCAGAGTTCTTTTATCTCTTTGTAAACTGGCATAGTGGTTTGAACTAGAACCAGCAAAGTATAAAGAATTATATTCAATTTACATTTTGGCTTTATTGCATACAATAAGTAATTGATGTGTCTATTAGCACAGAGTATGTCGACAGGCATTAATTAAAATGAACAATTTATTAAAGGTTGCAACTTGATTACAAAGAGGGGATAGCGCTCTTCTTTCATAGATTATAGTTCAGAGTGAGGAACTTGTTGCTTGCAACTGCCATAGTATGTTCAGGAGAAATTGAACATCTTAGAGGATCGGACATGCAGGAAATGCCTCCAGCTGCTTGACCATGAGCTTAGGCTTTCTGAGCTTGAAGAGGTGTTTACAGCCAAAGTAGAGCATGACAAAGGATGAGTATTTCCTGGATTTTACATATTTCGGGATATGGTCACTCAAAGACAGCAAGAGCTCAGGATGATAGCTATGTGATCATTTAGACGATTGGGAGAAGGCAGGAGCTGTCATTGTTTGCAGTATGTGTCCCACTCTGAAAGAGGTACTCAGCATTGGAGATACTAGGAATGAATACCCTCCAGGTGAAGTCATCAATGACCCTGCAGACTCTCAGGGTGTAATGTCAAACTTTGGAACTGTAATTATTATTGGACATTCCATAGTTATGGTTGTGAAATTTCTATAATGTCTTCATTGGTCCTGAATTGTGCATTACCTCCCTGGTGCTAGGATAAAGAATATCATGGAGTGGTTGCAGAATATCCTGTATGGACAGTTGAGGGGTGGAGGGGCACAGGAGGAGAGGGCCATAAGTTATAGTACATGTTCAGATCTCAGTGCAAATTTTCAAGACAGAGATTAAGTTAATTTGTAGGACATTGAAGATACAACTATCAATATATGGCTGAAAGGCACACAGAACTTTATATGAAGGCTGGGGTCTCAATGTGACAAATACAAGAAAATTGGACTTTTTTAAGCCCTAAATGACACATCTCCTCGGAGAGTCTGTGTTACCAGATAAAGCTTAGCCAAGAACATTTTGATAGGACAGTGCTGAAGGTTTTGCCAACTTCAGGCATAGCTTAGATGCTTTGTCCTCAAGTGTAAGCTGACCAGTGTACCAATCAGCGTTATTCAAATGCTGAAAGATTGATCCCACAGCCAACAAATTGGAATAAAGCTTCATAGTCCTGCCATAGCATGTTGTGAATGGTGGCCATAATTGCTCCTTGATGCTCACCTTTGTTTTGTAACTTGTCATGCCCTTCAAAGAATGACACAGCAAATTAAGAAGAGGTTGAGGCATCAAGAATTATTTCTGAATGCTCCACTGGGTCAATGGCTTTGTAATTCATGTCAGGGGCACCAGGCTGCTATTTGAAATAAACTACAAATAAAGAGTAACGTTAGTACTGAAAACCTGCAGCATGGCTGGAATTGACATCACAACCACTCCAAATATATAGGCTGTGAGTGCGCATATATGAGCATAGAGATCACAACCACAGCAAGACAAAGTAAGCCTTTAATTGAACATAGAACAGTACAGCACACACTCTTCAACCCAACTTGCCTGTGCCAACCATGAGGTCATTCACCTGTATGTGGTCAGTGTCCCTCTATTCCCTGCCTTTCATAAGTCTGTCAAAATGCTTTGGAAACTTTGCTATCATCTTTCCCTGCACCACCTCCCACAGCATCACGTTATAGGCATCTACCACACACTGTTCAAAAAACTTTTCTTGTACATCCCTTTTAGACTTTTCCATTTTCACCTGTGCACCTGAGTATTTGATATTTCTACCCTGGGAAAAAGACTCCCGCCATCTACCTTATCCATGCTTCGCATAGTTTTATATACTTCTATTAGGTTACCCCTCAGCCTCTGACACTCTATTGAAAAATAATCCATATTTATCTAACCTCTCTTTTCAGCTAATATCCAGGCAATATCCTGGTAAACCTCTTATGTACCCTCTCCAAAGCATCCTTCCTATAGTGTGTGATGAAGTCTTCAACCTTCTTTTCTCCAAAGAAAATAAAGTGAGCTTATCCAGCCTCTCTTCATAGCCGAATTGCTCCATCCTAGGCAATATCCTGGTGAATGTTATCTGCACCCCATCCAGTCCAATCACATCCTTCTGATAGTGTGGTGATCAGAACTGCACACAGTATTCCAGCTGTGACCTACCTAAAGTTCTGTACAGCTCCAACATGATCTCATGGCTCTTGTAATCAATGCTACCACTGATAAAGGTGAGTATCTTGTATTGCCTTTTAACCTGAAGCAGAAGTCTCCAGAAATATCACCATCATTGACAGCGAGGAAGCCAAGCATAGCAATTCAAGGGATAAGGCTGAAGCAGACACAGCCATATTCTGCCAAAGGTGATAAGTAGATGATCCATTTTGGACTTCTCTGGACATCCCCAACATTGGAGATCTTTTGCCAATTTGATTCACTCCATGTAATATCAAGAAATGACTGAATGTATTTTATCCTTTCAAGGTATGGGCCTTGACAACATTCCAGCAATATTACAGAAGATGTGCCCCAGAACTTGTCACGCCCCGAGAAGAGCTACAAAATCTGTAGCGAAACATCAATGTGAAAAATTAATCAGGTATGTCCTGTGCATAAAATGTGCAATGAATCCAACCCAGCCAAATACTTTCTCATCTTTCTATACTTCATCATCAGTAAAATGATGGAAGGTGTTGTCAAAAATGCTGTCAAGTCTCACTTGTACAGAAATAATCTGTTTATTAATGCTTAGATTGGATTCTGTCTCAGCTACTGATCTCATTACAGTCTTGGTCCAAAAGTTGAAAAATGAGCTGAAGTTCAGAGGTGAAGTCCTTGATAGCAAGGCAGCACTGGACTGAGGGACTGTTAAGGAGCATGATTAAAAGTGAAGCCAACAGATAATGAGGGAGACTCTCCACTAGTTAAAATTATGTCCAGAACAAAGGAAGATAATAGTGCTTGATAAAAGACGGTCATCTCAGCCCTAGGACATTGTTCCAAGTATTTCTCAAGGTGGAGTCCTGGGCCAACCATCTCCAGCTGCTTTATCAATGACTTTCCCTCCATCATAACATCAAAGTGGGGATGTTCAAAATAATTCCCAACTTCTCAGATATTGAAGATATTGGCAAATTATAGCAGTACTTAGACAACATGACAGCTTGAGCTAATAGGTGGAAAATAAGTGCCAGATAATCACTTTCTCCAACAAGAAAAAAATGAACCATTGCCACATAATAATCAATAGCATTACTATCACTGAATCACCCACTATCACTGCTATTAGGTCTTTTCCCCAGGGTAGGGGTGTCTAAACCTAGAGGGCATAGGTTTAAGGTGAGAAGAGAAAGGTTTGAAAGGGACCTGATGGGCAACCTTTTTGCACAGAGGGTGGAATGAGCTGCCTGATAAAGTGGTAGAGGCAAGTACAATTATAGCATTTAAAAGACATTGGGATATGGGCCAAAAACAGGCAAATAATATAGTTCAGTTTCGGAAAACTGGTCAGCATGGACCAGTTGGGCCAAAGGGTTTGTTTCCGTGACTTATCAACATCTTGGGTGCTTCCATTGACCAGAAACTGTACTAAAATAGCCATGTATATACTGTGGCTATAGGACCAAGTCAGAGGTTGGATATTCTGCAGCAAGTAATTCAATTTACTGTCTCTCCAAAACCTGTCCACTATTTATAAGGTAGAAGTCAGAAGTCAGTTAGGTAGAATACTCCACACTTATCTGAATAAATGCAGATGCAACAACACTCAAGAATCTTGACACCACACAGGACATACCAGCTGCTTGATTGGCACCCCATTTGGCACCTTAACTTTCAGTCCCTCTTCAGTGACAAAACTACAAGGAGCATGGTGGTAAATTAACTAAGTCTTCTTTGATAGCACCTTCCAAAACCATAACTTCTGCCATCTAGAAAGACAAGGACACCATTTTTATGGCAATATCCACCACTCGCAAGTTCCCCTCCAAGTCACACAGCTTCTTGGCTTGCAGCTATTTTTGCCAGTAATTCACTGTCTCTAAGTCAAAATTCTAGATCATATCTAACAGATAGGGACTGCAGTAATTGAAGAAATCTGCCCACCACAGCCTTTTTTAAAGGAATTGAAAATGGGCGCAAATGTTTGATTAGTTTGACATGCACACCATGAAAAAGTGTCATAATGGATTCCATAATCGACTTTGTGTTTCCATTCCCTTGTTTTTGGACATAAAATGTTAACTCTGTTTCTCTCTCCAGAGATGTGCAAGATCTGCTGAGTATTTTCAGCAATTTTTACTTTCTTTTCCAGCAACCACAGTTCTTTAGGTTTTTTTTCTGCCTTTGGTATTCCTGATGTGCTTCACTCAGCAATCTAGACTGCATTATATAGCAGGAGTTAAGGAGAAGGTGATAATAATGCTTCTGAAAGAAAGCAGACTCTAGAGAAAGAGAACCATGTATAATGTCCAATAGTATTAGAGCTGTGAAATAAAGGAACAGATACTGAACACCATAGACTCAGACACCCCCAGGACTCCCTCGCTAAGTACATGCCCCCCCACCAACCCACTCTCCACATCCTGCACCTTCTCTTGCTGCCGCAAGAGGTGTAAATCCTGTGCTCACACCTCTCCCCTCACCTCTGCCCAAGATTCCAAAGAATCTTTTTACATCCAACTTTTCCTGCACTTACACCTACTTCATCTACTGTTCTATTCTGTCCTGTCGATGTAGTCTCAACATCAGCCAACTCACGGAATGTTTCAGGGAACATCTCTGGGACTCATGGACCAAACAACCCCACTGTCCTGTGGTCAACCACTTCAACTCCCCCTCCCATTCTGCCAAGGACATGCAAGTTCTGGGCCTCCTCCACAGCCAAATCCAAACCCACTGGCCAACTGGAGGAAGAACACGGTGGCACAGTGGTTAGCACTGCTGCCTCACAGCGCCAGAGACCCAGGTTCAATTCCCGCCTCGGGCAACTGTCTGTGTTTGCACATTCTCCCTGTGTCTGCATGGGTTTCCTCTGGGTGTTCCAGTTTCCTTCCACAGTCCAAAGATGTGCAGTTTAGGCAAATTGGCCATGCTAAATTGCCCGTAGTATTAGATGAAGGGGTAAAGATAGGGGAATGCAACTGGGTGGGTTGCTCTTCGGAGGTCGATGTGGACTTGTTGGGCCAAAGGGCCGGTTTCCACACAGTAAATGATCTAAAAAATAGATCATTTTTCCCTCCCCCCCTAAATCATCTCAGAACAAACCTTCCAACTTAGCACTGCCCTCTTGACCTCTCCTACCTCTGTCCATCTTCCTTCCCACCTATCCGCTCTACCCTGCCCATGTACCCGGACATAATTTAGCCCCCCGCACCCACCCCCCCCCACACCTGCGTCTATCAATCACCTTGCCAGCTACCTTCCCCTCAGCCCCACTTCCAAAATTCTATTTATTGCTCAGCCCCCTTCCCTCACCTCCCCACATTCACAATTAAGGACTTTTCCCCAAAACATCGATTCTCCTGCTCATTGGATGCTGCCTGACCTGCTGTGCTTTTCCAGGGCCATACTTTTCGACTCAGGTGTAGGACACCTGTGCGGAAATTTTGCACTTGCTATGCAAAGAGTAACTAAAACAATAGTGCCAAAGAAATAATTAAACACATCAGTTGTGGTTGAAAGGAATTGGAGGACCGTTTTCAGGCAATGGTTGATGGTGCAGAATATTTGCTGTCCAGAATGATTTGAGTATTTGGGATTTTGTCAGATGAGTCTTGGTGTGGTCCAATTATATTTGCTTTAGTGCTCAAAGAATTGTGTATACTGTGATTTAGGGATCAATGTGGGTGGAGAGAGAGATAAGGAAGTGTTCAGAGGTCAGGAGGTGACAATGCATATATATTGAGGAGTTGACAGGGAGGGATCAAGAAGGGCATTGAACTCATAGGAGGAACAGCATGCCAAATTGAGAGAAATGTTGAAATCATCAAAGATTACTGCCTCAGGGCAGAGGTGGAGGATGGAATCAATAAAGATAGCTTGTTTAAAAAAGTTATGATAGGTGAGTGACCAGTTCACGATGAGGAGATATAGTGTGGAACAAGTGACACATACCTGTAGTAAGCTTTAGAAATATTAGAAGAGCACAAAGATCTAAAGGATCAAATACATAATGGTTTAAAATTGGAAACTTTCCCGAAATGCAATTTTTTTTTAAAAATGGCAAATTTAATAATTAGGAGGACACAGTACAAATGTAGTTATTAGTTAGATTGCAGTTAGAATGCAGTGTACTTACTTTATGAAGAATTTGAAAGCCATACAGAGGTTACAAGAGATACATTAAAATGATTTACATGATGAGAGATTTTAATTGAGAAGAAAAGTACAGGCTGCTTTAGCAGAGGTGTTTAAACTTAGAAAAAAATGGTTGATTAAGAAAATAAGACAAAAAACATTTTCCTGGCCAAAGTATTAGTAACTAAACCTATCACAAAATAACTTACAATGTAGATAGGGGAATCTTTTACATAAATGTTAGCTTAGATATAGAATGCCCAACGAGAAACAGTAGTAGGAGAATCCAAAACATGGTTTTTAAAAGGGTCCTTGGATAATTTCTGCAAAAGAAATATTTCAAAGGATATAGCCAAAGCCAGAGGAATGGGACTAAGTGACTTCTATACTGAATTAAGCAGGATGAGCTTAATAGCCTCTTTCTGTACTCAGCAATTTTATGATTTGATAATCCTAAATTCCCCTTGACATAATTACAGTAAAAATTAAAATGAACCTAATAGATTAAGTTCTAAATCAAGGCTTTGCAAAATTAATAAAATTCATTTTTGTGCCAGCCATCAAATATTCTATATTCCATCATTACAAAAGCTATTAATTAACACTTCAACCTCAGAAGAACAGACCCTAAATTTAGATTTTGAAAAGCTACAGCTTGCTTCATTATTTTTTAACACAATCTATCATTTACATATGGGAATTTAGGAAGCTAGGAACTGAAGTAGGCCATTCAGCCCTTTGAAACTGTTATTCCATTCAAATAGGTCAAGGTGGATATGAACGTCAATTCACTACTACATTTACGACAGATTCTTCAATACCCCAAATTAAAAAGTAAAGTTCCACCTTTAAAAATATCAATTGTGTTATTCTCAGGGTAGGCTTAAAATTCTTACAAAATTTCGTCTTTGGTTTGAAAAAAGGTGTGCACAAAACTTTTAAGATGGCTGCAGCATACATTGTGAATTTTGGCCATTGAACTGCATGTAATAGATTCTACGATTGAAACTTGATTAAGTACAGATTTGAGTGAATGTGTCTCACAGCCATTTAGACATTTCACAAATCACTTTTTTTTTAAGGATGGACTGTCAACAGAAATAGGTGAAAGTGAAGATTGCAGATGCTGGAGATCAGAGTCTAGATTAGAGTGGTACTGGAAAAGCACAGCAGGTCAGGCAGCATCTGAGGAGCAGGAAAATCGACGTTTCGGGCAAAAGCCCTTCATCGGTTCCTGATGAAGGACTTTTTCCTGAAATGTCGATTTGCCTGTTCCTCGAATGCTGCCTAACCTGCCTTTCCAGCACCACTCTAATCTAGACTGTCAACAGAAATAACCAACTTAGCACTTGCCTTGTTTTTCTGTTTCACAATAGACAAAGGATACACTGAAACTCGTGGGTGTTCGACAAATGTGAAATGCTGTGATGGTCCTTGTCAAAACACAAATAACTTGGCTGTTTCAAACTTTCAAAATATGCAAAGCCAGAACATAGATATTTCTTGATCTAATGTTGAATCATATGTGTGAGACAGATATTTTTCTTTGATTTTTAAACAGAAAGAAAACACTCTGTAGAACCAACTGCAGGCAACTAAACACCAAGCTAATAAACAGATATACCATGAATGTGAGAGAAGATCACTCCACATTGTGCTACAACTTCAAGTTTTCTTGATAAATAACATGCTGGAAATTTCACCACAAGAATGCTTCACAACATAATAGGAATTTTCTCTTTACCCAGGTTTTCATTCCTGCCAAAAGATAATTCATCCAAGAATCTACATGTTTACGACAAAAAGAGACCCAAACAATTTACAGATTGTGAGTACATTTGTTTCTCCTCTGTATTTACTTTTTACGTTGCTAAAAGCATGGAAGACACCTTCAGGGCAAGTCTATGACAAAAATACTATTACTTTTTTTTAAATTTACAAAATCTAGACATGCTTCTCATATCCTAGTGATATTTCCATTCCCACTTTAGCCCTCACCAGTTATGTTAGTACCCACTTCTGGGGCATGTAGGACTTAAACCTGGGCCTCTTCGCAAGGGCCCAATGAAAGATGACAATGTTTTAATCCTAATCTACAACAGATGATCTTTCAATCATAATACTCATTTGAATCATACTTTTTCTTTCACAGAAACCTGATACTATCCCACTCCCTCACTCAAATTTAAAGAGCAGGGGATTTATAAAACTCATATCAAGACATTTAAAACACATTATCCATCTTTCAAGAGAACTTATGTCAATTCATTCAATTTGGCATATTAATGCCCTTGGAACAGCCAATATGGTGACTCTTTGAACTCTTTAAGTTCAAATGGTGCCGCTGTATTTTGGTTTCACTCCCGGATGATTCATATCCTTCTCTGATTCTCTGTCAATAATTGTTGGATCTGGTGTAAATGAAACTTCCATGTCAGAGTCCTGCCTACCAATTTAAAAGTTCTGTGGAAATTCAGTCGTGAATGTCTTTAGTAATAATCAAAGCACAGTTGCATGATTCTGAAAAGGAGCTTTTAAATCGTTCTTTGTATCTTTTGTTAAGGATAATTTTAAGCAAATACAGGCAATCCTTAAAATTCTACAAGAATAAGACAAAGATGCAGATATTCAATGTGCAAACAGAAATCTGTAGCTCATTAATTGGTTAAGTATGAATATAAGTTGAAAATTTGTATTCAAGGTACAGCTAAACTTGATAACTCGAGCTAATTAATTGGCCCTGTGAGGTTTGTTTAATGTCTGTCTTATATCCTATCAGCCATGTTTCAGCTGTTCACTACAGCTCACCCCAACTAGAATTATATATCTGTACATCTTTGACTGTTTGCCTTCACACAACCAATACATTCAATAGAAGGCCACCATGAAATATAACTTTTCAGTGTCACAAATAAAACTACATATTAAATTGACAGAATATATTACTTTTTTAGAGTTTATTATTAGAGCAAATTAATATCGGGTTATGCAAAATTTGCACGAATTACAATTACCAATCTATACCAGCACGGGCTGCATGCTTTGGAGTAAACAGAATGACATCACTCACATAATTTTTTATGGCAGAAAACTGTATGGCTTGGAAAATACTCTGATTTTAAATGCTAACAGTAAAATGATGGAGAATTTAGGAAAGTGACTTTGTCAAGGATCAGATCTAATCACTTAACGTCAGCAAGTTGCAGGAGTTAAAATATTTTATTCATGTCCCTAAGAGGTGGTGCCCAATTTCATTCATGCATGCTGAAAAACATTTAAACCACAAGTCAAAGTCTGTACCAATTTATTTCTGACTATATAACTCGGAATCCTTGCAAACTAAGATAAGCCATAGCTTCAGTGATTATGTCCTAGCCTAAATAGAAGAGTGACATTTTCTCATGGAGAATGAACTGAAAGGAACACAAGTTTTTCAAGTCTGATTCATTTAATTCACTCATTGTTTGTTGAAAGATCAAATTGGGTCACTTTACTTGGTCATCAACCCCAACTGAAAATAACTTCTATGGATGTGACTATTGGCTTACAAATATCGGGCAGATGTACAATGCTCCCTGTTTAAGCCAATTGACATAATGTGATGCTTCCATCCTGAGGTAATATCGCTCTAAGTTATTAGCAAGACATGAACATAGGTAATACAAAGAAGGCTTATGGCTGTCTAAAGTAAACAAATCTATTATTGAATATGTGATAATATCGGACATGAAAAATTGTTCTCAGCAGCCAGTAGTTTCAATGAAAAATGAAAATAAATTAGGAAGAAGTACATCATGATTTCACCAACTGATGCCTGAACTGTACAATCAAATATGATTCTGGAAACATAGTGTTTTCATATTGTGGTAGATATATGTGATCATTTGGTACTAGACTCATTGATGGTAGGACTATGATGGTCTGGTTTTCAGGAAAAAATAATTTTTATTTTTATTTTAATGTATTTTTATTAAACCAATCAATGTGACCAAGTATTATTTTCTGCTGACTTGAGGTCAGCTTGCAACAATTGTTTGAGCTCAATATCCTTCAACTCAAAAGGTGAAAAAGTTTTTTAGGAGGCATTATGTATTAATTTTAAAAATCACAGATAGAGCAAAGGTAAATGGGAAACAAATGAAACTCTTGATAAGAACTGTTGTGGCTAGAAACATTGTTAGATGTAATGATGTTCTTGGATACACTTACAACAAATAACAGATGGAAATACTTTGAAAATATGGCCCTCACAAATTGTAGGCATCAGTTACCAGAACAAAAGGATGGGGTTTTGTTCTCCGATGGGATTTGGTGGCATTATATTTATTCATTATATTATTCCACTTTGATTATATAAATAATTTGAAAGCATGATTGAGTGGACATTTTTTTAAAAATAAAAAATCCATTCTGCAAAAATAGCTAATCATTCTTCAACCAATGTGCATATGACATATTTTGTTATCCCCAATTTTTTTGGACTTACTGTTGATCAGAAGCTAATCTGGCCAAACCAGGTCAAGGCTATATCTACAAGATGAAAGGCTCACCTCCTGCAATATTACTTATAGAGTCATAGAGATGTACAGCACAGAAACAAATCCTTCAGTCCAACTTGTCCATGCCAACCAGAGATCCCAACCCAATCTAGTCCCACCTGCTAGCTCTAGGCCCGTATCCCTTCAAACCCTTCCAATTCATATACTCATCCAGATGCCATTTAAATGTTGCAATTGTACTAGGCTCCACCACTTCCTCTGGCAGCCCATTCCACACACACACAACCCTCTGCGTGAAAAGATTGCTCCTTAAGTCTCTTTTATATCTTTCCCCTCTCTCCCTCCCCAGGAAAAAGACCTTGTCTATTTATCCTATCCATGCCCCTCATGATTTTAAAAATCTCTAATAAGGTCACCCCTCAGCCTCCGATGCATCCTTCAACCTCTCCCCATAGCTCAAATCTTCCAACCCTGCCAACATCCTTGTAAATCTTTTCTGAACCCTTTCAATGTTTCCACTCTGCTAGAAAAGGGTTCAAGTCAGGAGCACAGCAGGACGGTCAATACTTATCTGGATGAGTGAAGCTTTATCAACACCCACTGATCCTAACAGCACTCAAGTCAGAGCAGTGCATATGATTAGCAGCCTTGCTAGTGAATGCAAATATCTTGTCACTTTCATTGTTTTACTGGTTACTGCAATATGTATTATCTGTAGGAGATACTATAATGACTCAAATATATTTCAACAGCAGTTTTCAGACTTGTGATCATAATCATCAAAAATAGAAGTATAACGCAACTAGACAGGCAGTTGCAGCAAGCAATTGGAGAGGCAAATGGTATATTAGCTTTCATTGCAAGAGAATTTGAGTTCAGAGCAGGGATATCTTACAGCAAAGGGCCTTGTTGAGACTACACTAGGAGATTTGTATAAAGTTTTGTTTTCCTTACCTAAGAAAGGATAGATATGTCATAGAGGGATTGCAACAGAGGTTCACTTGGCTGATACTGGAGACGGCAGGACGAGGAGAAAGTGAGGACTTCAGGCGCTGGAGAGTCAGAGTCAAAACGTGTGGCACTAGAAAAGCACAGCAGGTCAGACAGCATCCAAGGTGCAGGAGAGTCGATGTTTCAGGCATAAACTTTGAATTATCCCATGAGGAGAGATTGGTTCAACTGGGTCTGTATTCACTGGAATTTAGAAGGATCTGAGAAGATCTCATTGAAATGTATAACATTTTAAGAGAGTTGGACGGACTAGATGTGGAGAGGATGTTTTCCCTGGTTGGGGAATCGAGAACCAGGGCACACAGGATAGACTATTTAGGACGGAGATGATGAAAAACATCTTCACTCAAAGGGAGGAATTCTCTACCACAGAAGACTGTGGAGGCCAAGTCACTGAATATATTCAAGAAAGACACTGATCAATGTTTAAATTTTCAAGGCATCAAGGGGTATGGGAAGTGTGACATTGAGATAGAACATAGAACATAGAACAATACAGCACAGAACAGGCCCTTCGGCCCACGATGTTGTGCCAAACATCTATCCTAGATTAAGCACCCATCCATGTACCTATCCAATTGCCGCTTAAAGGTCGTCAATGATTCTGACTCTACCACTGCCACGGGCAGCGCATTCCATGCCCCCACCACTCTCTGGGTAAAGAACCCACCCCTGACATCTCCCCTATACCTTCCACCCTTCACCTTAAATTTATGTCCCCTTGTAATACTCTGTTGTACCTGGGGAAAAAGTTTCTGACTGTCTACTCTATCTATTCCTCTGATCATCTTATAAACCTCTATCAAGTCACCCCTCATCCTTCGCTGTTCCAACGAGAAATGGCCGAGAACTCTCAACCTGTCCTCGTACGACCTATTCTCCATTCCAGGCAACATCCTGGTAAATCTTCTCTGCACCCTCTCCAAAGCTTCCACATCTTTCCTAAAGTGAGGTGACCAGAACTGCACACAGTACTCCAAATGTGGCCTAACCAAAGTCCTGTACAGCTGCAACATCACTTCACGACTCTTGAATTCAATCCCTCTGCTAATGAACGCTAATACACCATAGGCCTTCTTACAAGCTCTATCCACCTGAGTGGCAACTTTCAAAGATCTATGTACATAGACCCCAAGATCCCTCTGTTCCTCCACCTGACTAAGAACTCTACCGTTAACCCTGTATTCCGCATTCTTATTTGTTCTTCCAAAATGGACAACCTCACACTTGGCAGGGTTGAACTCCATCTGCCACTCCTCAGCCCAGCTCTGCATCATATCCAAGTCCCTTTGCAGCTGACAACAGCCCTCCTCACTGTCCACAACTCCACCAATCTTCGTATCATCTGCAAATTTACTGACCCACCCTTCGACTCCCTCATCAAGTCATTAATAAAAATTACAAACAGCAGAGGACCCAGAACTGATCCCTGCGGAACTCCACTTGTAACTGGGCTCCAGGCTGAATATTTACCATCTACCACCACTCTCTGACTTTGACCAGTTAGCCAGTTTTCAATCCAATTGGCCAAGTTTCCCTCTATCCCATGCCTCCTGACTTTCCGCATAAGCCTACCATGGGGAACCTTATCAAATGCCTTACTAAAATCCATGTACACTACATCCACTGCTCTACCCTCATCCACATGCTTGGTCAAGAGGATCAGCCAAGATTGTATGAATTGTTGGAACAGGCTGGAAGTGATGAATTGCCCATTTCATGGACACCCCATTCAACACCTTCAATATTCACTCCCTTCATCACTGATGAATGGTGGTTGCA
Organism: Hemiscyllium ocellatum; assembly: GCF_020745735.1. Taxonomy (NCBI): domain Eukaryota; kingdom Metazoa; phylum Chordata; class Chondrichthyes; order Orectolobiformes; family Hemiscylliidae; genus Hemiscyllium; species Hemiscyllium ocellatum. Next base: position 42,977,745 of record NC_083407.1, on the reverse strand, counting down.
TTTGCACCACCTGCAAGGTGCACTGTAATAACTTACTAATACTTCTCCAAGTGCAATTATGCTAGCCTTGTGCAATGAATGCTGGCCTAGCCAGTGATGTGCATATCTCACAGACAAATAGAAAAAAAAATACAGTGATTGAAATGCAATTTGTAAATAATTGTGAAAAGTTAGGTTTCATGTTTTACAGTTATTTTTGGATAGTAGAGTGGACTTAAGAAGATATTAAAATATACTTTCAAAAACAGGTATTTGTATTCCATGTAGATTAGGAAGAAGAGGAGTGTTTCTCTGAGCTTACCATGTAATCCTCAGACATTTCAAGCCCTATCTTCAATTTTCCTACCATAGGCAATTCTTTACAGGCATGCCCACCAGCACTAACATGTGGACTGTTCCCTTGGGTTCCTCGTAGTGCTAAACTTCTGACCAATTTCCATCAATCTTCTGTTTCTGGGTTTTGTGTTATTGTGTTTAGTTGAATTTCACTCCCATAGCATGAGGTGTTCAGTCCAACAAAAAAAGAAGGCATTGCTGGACTTGGTCTCAAGAATCAGTTGGAATAGTGAGAACAAATGTCGGTGGGGGAACAGTGATCATTGTATCATAAAGATTAAGATGATGGTGGAATGACACTGAAAAATCTAGAGTAAGAGTAGTTAGCTGGTAGAGAGCTAATATCAATGGACAAGAAAGGAGCTGGGTCGGATACATCGGAACCAAAGAATGGTGAAAATGTTGACTACCTTAAAAGAGAAGATAATTGGCATGAACAGGTACATTCCATAAAAAGGGAAAGCTAAGACAAAAAATGCCAAAGTTTCCTGGATGTTGAAGGGCATAAGAATTATCTTAAAGAAGAGAACATGTGCTTGTGACTGGTGTCAGCTAAAAAAATACAATTGAGAGCTGTGTTAGATATAAAATGTTCAGAAAGCAGCTGTAAAAGCAAAGAAGAGAATAAAATATTGGCACTTCAACAATAAAGGAGAATAAAAGGAGGTGTAGGGCTGATTAAGGACCGACAAAGGGATTTACATATGGAGGCAGGAGGCATGGCAGATGTGATAAATGAATGATTATTTCTGACGTTATCTGCCATGCAGATGCTGCTCAAGCCTTGGTGATAGCGGAGGAAACTCTGTCACAAGATGGGTTTAAAATTGATAAGGAGGAGGGACTGGATAAGCTATTGGTACTCAAAAGTTGATAACAGGGACAGATGAAATGTATTCAAGGATATTGAAGGAAATAAAAGTGAAAACTGGCTATAATCTTTCAATCTTCCTGAGACTCGGGGCTTGTGTCAGAGTACGAGAGAATAGCAAATTGGAAAGATGCAGCTAGCAATTATAAATGAGTCATTTTAACTTCAATGGTATTTAAACATCTCAAAACAATTATTCAGGATAGAACTAATATTCACATGGAAAAATATTGTTTCATTCAGAAAATCACATTTCTTTTTCAAGGGAGGCTCATTGCTAACTAATTAGCTGCAGTTTTTTGAAGAGGTAACAGGAAGTATTGATCAGAGCAATGCAATTGATGTGTTGGGCATGGATAACAAAATTGTCTGAGAAATAGATCACAGAGCAATAGTTAATGGCTGGACAAAACTTTGTTGTGATGTTCTCTGAGACAATATTGGGATCCTTGCTTTTTCTGATATGAATGATTTAGATCTTGATATGCAGTGGACAGTTTCAAAATTTATGGTTTGCAGGAGGACAGTGTAAAACTTCAAGTTGACATTGATAAATTGGAACGGGTGGTTAGGTAGAGATAAAGTTCAATGTGGAGAAGTGTGAGGTGATACAGTTGGGTAGAAAGAACAGAAGACACAGTATGAAATAAAGGATACAATTCTAAAGGAATTCTAAAGCTGCAAACAGATCTGAATTTGTCTGCACATAAGTTATTAAAGGCGACAGGATAGATAGAAAGAGTGAAAGAGGATAATTAACAAAGCATACAGTATTCTAGGTTTCATTAATAGGGGCATAGAGTATATGAGCAGGGATGTTATCTGAACTTTTATAGAGCACTAGTTCGATATCATCTGGAGTAATGCGTACAGTTCTGGGAACTACTCATTATTAAAGATGTGAATGTATTGGAAGAAGTGCTAAAGTATTTAGAAATGGTTCCCGGGATGAGAAACTTCAGTTATGAGATAGATTGGAGACATTTGACTATTTTCCTTGGATATAAGAAGATAAACAGGAGATCAGCTAAAAGTTTTTAAAAATCTTGAGGGATCTGGACAGAGTAGACAGGGAGAAACTGTAGCTGAGTGTAAGAGGAAATAGAAACAAAGGGCACGGGTTTAAACTGTTTTGCAAATAAAGAAAATATATGACTCTATCACTCTATGTGATGAGAATAAAAAACACAGTGAGTCTGGAATTCACTTCCTGAAAGTGTTGTGGAGGCAGGTTCAATCAAAGCATTCATGAGAGTGATTATTTAAAGAGAAAACGTGTGCAGGGTCATGGAGGAAAATACAAAGGAATATCACTAACAGTCACAATTGCCCAAATGGCCCCCATCTGCATTGCAACAATTCTGTGATTCTTGCTGATGTGAAGACATAGTTACATATGGTCAAGGAATTCAACAGGCAAGGACTTTGATGCAAACTGCATCATATGTTTCTAGCCTAGACTAAAATCACAAATGAAAAGTGACACATAACACAATTGAAAATCAGAGTTAATTCTACATTATACTTTACTTTTTGTGTCAGTGTTACCATTTTAAAAATTCCATCTGTTATTTTCTAGGACTGCAAAGATTAATTATGACAATTTGAGAACTTGTATTTGATATAGCCCAGAATGAAAAGATGAGAATCTGTTCTGAAATGACTAAATTTAATTAACTTCAACATTATTCCTCGAAAGCACATAGCCACAGGGAAACAAAAATCCCTAAATTGGCAGTCTCAGAGTACATAGGCTAATGCGTAAAATTGAAGTCACATGAAATATGTATTGTTCTGCTGAATTAAACATTGTGAAGGTACATTTATTTTCCACATAACCTGCTCAATACCTGACCCTAAGCCTACTTAATACAAAGTAAAAAAAATTGACGAACAATTTGATTTTCAACTACTTTATCATTTTTGTAATGTCTTAGGAAATTAATGCATTATGAATGTAGACTCTCACATCAAATATTGCACATCTGAGTCAGTTCCTGATCTCTTGGCGCATTGATTCCTAAGGTGTCAAATGCTTGCATCATTTATGCATTACTCATAAACATAGTCTATTGACTAGTGGACATATTGCCAGGAGTTTGTGAATAGGCCATTGAAATATCCTTTCTTTATTAACAACTTATTTTTGTGTATGCATGGGTTACAGGAGGAACATCTGTGGAAAAGAATTACCTATAATCTAAGGGATATGCAACATAGTTTTCTGGAATATGTTTAACCTCAAAGAATTGTTTAAATTGTTCATTTTCAATAGTAAAAGGTCTACTGATTTATTTTCTATTCTCAATATAGCAGGAAACTATATATTCAGAATAAGGCTATTGTATAAAATGTTAAATGGAATAATATATTTGTAGAGCACCTTTATCTCAATATTTGCACTATTTCTGCAAAGTCTTTAAAAATTTGAATGCACATTTTTCCTTTGAAAAAGACGTGAAACAGCGTTCAGCTGTGGGTAGTGAGAAAAAATGTTGCACTCATTTGGTAAGGAGCACAGCAAAAACTGCAACAACCATAGTGGGATATTAAAGATCAAACTGAAGATTTCCTGAGGCTTTTTGCACACACCATCAGTTCTATTTCAGCAGGTGCTGAATAATTCTGGTTCAGAACTTTTGCTTACGAGGAACAGAGCTCCAGGTTACAAAACTCCAGCAGAGTGTTCCAGAGAATGGCAAAGCAGCTGTTGGAAGAGTCGAAGGCACTGCACATTGAGAGACAAAATGGGCAACATGTGTAAAATAAGAATAGTATAATTCTAGCTGCCAGTTTATTTGAAATGTCTTTGTTATTAAACACCTTATTCCAGAGATGGCCAAAAGCTTTATTAAGATTCTGAAAATGTTGCTGAGTTCCATTGCCAATGTCTGCTCTGTTGTAGAGAAGGCTTCAAAGGTCAGAGAATTAGTTCACATGGTACAGTGGCTCACCATGGATCTAAATTGCCAGAGGTTCAGGGTTAGAGGAAGGGGTGGTGGAAGAGATGCATGGTGAAAGCAGGCTGGTGGAAAGCCTTTGTTTAAAGTAAGACACCATTTTTCATATGTTTCCATGAATGCATTGATTAGGGGTTGAATGACAGCCTTTAAGTGTGCATACTTTCAAGCATTCTCTGTGTACAGTTGCTCAATTACAGAGCTTGGCAGGTGAGTGTAGGTGTGAGAGTGTGTGAGTGTGTTAGTGTCTGAGTGAAAGAATCAGGTAATGAAAGAGTGAATAAGCCTCCATCTGCACATTGGACCCTAGTCTCAGATACCTCACCATTGTGAAGAGATATTTGTCCACTAGGAAAGTGTGGTGTTTGGTATTAAACAATTCCATGCACAGGCATCGTCCACTCCATTAAAATGATGTTAGGACATGGAACATCAATAACCTAATGGACAAGACCAGCAGAGCTTGAAAGTCACACTGTCGATCAAAGCCTGGGAATTCTAATGTTGCCCTGCCTGAGACGTGGCAAAGGGAGAGGGCTAACACGAAGAACAAATTTGTGGGTGCACATTCTTCTGGAGAAGCAAATGAGAAATAAAATCGAGTAGGATTCACCATAAGAGTCATAGAGCCATAGAGATGTACAGCATGGAAACAGACCCATCAGTCCAACCCATCCATGTCGACCAGATATCCGAACCCAATCTACTCCCACATGCCAGCACCCGGCCCATATCCCTCCAAACCCTTCCTATTCATATACCCATCCAAATGCCTCTTAAATGTTGCAATTGTACCAGCCTTCACCACATCCTCTGGCAGCTCATTCCATGCGCATACCACCCTCTGCATGAAAAAATTGTCCGTTAGATCTCTTTTATATCTTTCCCCTTTCAGCCTAAACCTATGTCCTCTAGTTCTGGACTCCCCAAACCCAGGGAAAAAGACTTTGCCTATTTATCCTATCCATGCCCCTCATAATTTTGTAAACCTCTATAAGGTCACCCCTCAGCCACCAACACTCCAGGGAAAACAGCCCCAGCCTGTTCAGCCTCTCCCTGTAGCTCAGATCCTCCAACCCTGGCAACATCCTTATAAATCTTTTCTGAACTCTTTCAAGTTTCACCACATCTTTCTGATAGGAAGGAGACCAGAATTGCATGCAATATTCCAACAGTGGCCTAACCAATGTCCTGTACAGCCACAACATGACCTCCCAACTCCTGTACTCAATACTCTGACCAATAAAGGAAAGCATACCAAACGCTTTCTTCACTATCCTATCTACCTGCGACTCCATTTTCAAGGAGCTATGTGTATGTGCTGATGTCCCCACTTCAAGGGACCAAGCTTTAACAGAAAAGTGTTTGCTGCACAGACACAACTGTACAAGTTTGGTAACTCTACCTGAGCACCTGTTAGAGCATGGTCAAAAGTGGGAGGAGTTTCCTTCCACCATGTGTGGTATTCAGTTGCAGGGCATTAGCAGTATATATTAGATCATGTAACTATTTTACTGTGGCAGGCTCCAATGGCAGTCCCTGTCAGTTAGCAAAGTTGTGTAAAATGCAGCACAAAACAAAATACAGGAGAGCTTGAAGAGATCCTTTGCAGAGACTTTCAACTGCCTGGGCTTATAGTACAATTTGACACCTGTTCTTCTAACAGGTCCTACTGTATCTGTAGTAGTCAAAGTAACAATAACCTTTTTTAAAAATATATAGCTTTTTGTTGATTCTAAGCCAAGGTACGTGATATAAATGTTCTAATTTAGCCCTTGAACATGACCACATCAGGAGGATCACTGAGCTCTTTTCCAGAGCCATTAGTTACATAACATTCCCCTTGAATGTCAGCAGATAAGAGTAATGGATTTTATTTCAAAACTAATTGTCTGCAAAAAAAAAAGCTGTGGTGAGAGTGACAGCAAGTCTGCATTGTCTATGTGTGGAATCAAGAAGCCCAAGCAAAATTGGAATCAATGGTCATCAGGGAGCAAGCTCTTTCCGAGTTGGAGTCATGCCTGGCATATGAGATGATGATTGTGGTTGTTGGAGGCTAGTCATATCAGCTTCAGAACAATCCTGCAGGAGCTCATCAGGGTAGTGTGACAGGCCAAACATCTTCAACTCCTTCACCAATGACTTTCCCTCCATCATAAGGTCAGAATTAGGGATCTTCACCAATGATTGCACAATGTTTTACACTATTTGCAACTCCTCAGATAATAAAGCATTCCATGTTATTGCAATAAAATCTAGACAATATCCTGGTTTGGGCTAACAAATGGCAAGTAACATTTGCGCCACACAAATGCTAGGCTATGACTATGACCAATGAGTGGCAATCTAACTACCAACTTTTGATTATTCATTGGTGTGACCATCTCTGACTCACCAACATTTTTAGAGGTTACCATTGACCAGAACCTCAACTGGATTCACCGTACAAAAACAGTGACTACAGGAGCAAGTCAAAGGCTAGGAATTCTGCAGCAAGTACCTCAACTGCTGACTCCCCACCATCTATCCATCATTAACAAGGTACAAGTGCAATGGGTCAAAAAGGTCGCTCACCACATTTTCTCAAGGACTAGGGGTGAGCAATAAATGTTGGTTCATAAATGACTACAGATTAAAGTGGTGGCCTCTTTAGCAAAGAGTGATTTCCTGATACATCGATCCTTTGAAACTTTATAGTTCAGTGATGCTAAACCTATAAATGTAATAGGTTGGTTGAAGATACATGTGAAAGTAATTTAAGAATGGTCTGCTGAAGGCCCACCTGCAGATTCTTCTTGTTCCCTTTCCTCCTGATTCTTTTTTTACTTCCTATAACAGTTTAGTCCCTGCTTTGCCAAATGTACATGAATTCTCAGTGAACTTGATATTCCATTCTGTGCTATTGTAGTCAAGGCATTAACTCATGCTCAATGACTAACATTTCTTCTAGGATAATGGAGAAAAAAAATTCAAACAGACGTAAAAAGCATTTTATATGTCAGCGTCCAATGGCCAGGGGCTTCGGAATGAGTTCAGAAAGCACTGCAGAAATAAATCCTGGAGCAGCTTGAAGTAATAAAACATAGTCTACTAATTTGATATCATGCACGTTAAAACACACCATTGATTTCACTCCTATCAATTTATGTTTCTGTAGTGGCGAGGTGTTTGAGGTTGTTTTGATGGTTCTGTTGTCCATGAAGAAAATGTTTGTGATTCCCAGGAATACAACATGTCTCTATTAATAGATTGCTATATTGAGAAAATTGTTCTCCATTCCACAAGGGGAACATGTCAAAATCTGACAAGAACACATAAATAATCATAATTAAGGAGTTAAGGTAAAGACTTGTGGGGCTCATCTGTCATTAATGGTCAATTAGGATAATGCCTGTCAAACGGTGGAGGTTTGCGATTGAGAATTTATGTAAGTGCACAGCCTCTCAAATACCACTGAGGCATTTTTTTTTCCAAAAAAGGGTTGAGCAATAATATTTGATTAAATCTGTTCTATTGCTAATTGTGAAGTGTGGATTTGTGCCTGCATCATTTGTTTTTATTTCTGCTAATTTATTAAATCATGTGACTGTATTTAAGCCAATTTAATCACATCATTATGCTCTAGACACTATAAATTTATATATAAAGGTCACATTTATAGCAATTTACAATGTATGTATTGAACTGCAATTAGCTTAACTTTATTTCTTTCAAAACATGTCCCACAGATTTACAGGGTTACTAGTTTTACTAAATACACAGACAGGCAGTCTTTGGTTATGACTGGGTTCCATTCTAGAATCTGTTCACAAGTTGATTTATATGATAGTCGGAATGCAATTCAGAACAATATAATGTAACCACATTTGTGAGTACATGGAAACACGCACATGTCACATCATTAAAATTAACCCCAACATGGGATTGTGTTTTTGAGTATGAGCATTTCTAAGTATAACATTTGTAATTCTTACCCCTTATAGTCAAATGTTTTAGTGAAATAAAGGGAGCTCACCCTGATTGCTGAGTTTGTACCCTATATTAATTACCAAGAGCAAATGTACCTTTGCTGTAAATCTTCACTGCCAGAAAAAAAAATTGATAATTTGTTACGAAGTTGGGTAGAGTAATTGAAGATTGGGAGACAGGAAGTAAGAAATTGGTGTTTATAAAATTGTAAAATGGGGAAAGAATTGCTTGGTACCTTTTTCTCGGTGCTTAGAGATTTTAAAATGTATGTCTGTGAACAGCAGCTTCTGTTTCAGTTTTCCAATACACAGATAGCCCAAACTGAAACATTTATATTGAAAGGCTGTATAGTTAGCAGAACAAACAACAGTTTTTTTTAAAAAAAACATGTTTTGAATGTAGCCAATCAATTTGAACCAGGCACTTATATACCAAAAACCTATTAAATGTAAATCTGATGGTTTTGACAACATAGGACCGAAATTTTGTTATGTCATCATGGGTACAAAAGAAGAGGGCAGTTGGACAGAGACCCCAGAGCTAACTGCCATCTGTCAGAGCTAATAGCCCTCAGCTCTTGAAAGAGAAATTTGCTCTCATAGCCTCATCTATGCATTAGAGAAAGCACCATCTAAATAATAACTCTACCAATGATGAAGAATCAGAGGAAAAAGCATTCCAGACAGAAGAATTGGAGGAAGCGTTCCTGACAGAACAATTGGAGGAAGCATTCCTGACAAAAGAACAACAGAAGAAGGCACAGAACATTCTGGAGGATGCATAACCTAGCTGTAATTTTGAGAGATTGAATTCTTTTTTTCGTATATAAGTGGGAGTTATGTTTATTGGAACAGCATAACATTAGAATCTTATATATTTGGGAAAAGTTAGTAGTTAGAATCGATCTAATAGGATTGTTAATAGTTTAGTTAATTTGTTCACTGTTGGAGTTAGATCAATAAATTGTTACTTGTTGATTTTTAAGTGAGTGTCAGGGAGTTATTTTATTTACACATGAGAAGTTTCTGAAAAGCAGGTTACACTACTTTTCATACTCTTTTTACAGATTATAGGGTGAGATGCTCCTCTTTGGGTGTTTTGGTTTTAAGACTCAGAGGGAGGTCAACCTTCACTGTATAACACATTCATAGTAATACGATTGACATATTCTGACAAGATGATGCAGAAAAAAATTAAATTTGGTATTACGTTATAAATGCATTACATTTATACACCATTCCTTTGTCCATAAACTTAACAGCGGCATTAATGTGGTGAAATGAATATACAGATATGTGTACTAAAACAACAGACATGATAGACTCAGATGAAAAAAGTACAAATTTTGGACAATATTATATCATTTTAATTAATATCATAATAGTTCGGGCACTCCAAGTTATTATTAGGAGTTTTATCTCTGCTAGATTTGAGTAATAGTTGATATACTGAGAAATTTGTAATTAGCTGATTTCTCAAATCTCAAACAATTGTCTTTTGGCATATTCCAATTCAAAAGTACAATCCCTATATCTAGAGAGCTATTTTTTGTTAAATTCATTTGCAATACCTTCATTTAATTCTTTTAATACCTTGGTGCAAATCAATTACTCCTCATTAGTGGCTTGTCTCATGTCCCATTATTTTCTCAAATAGCGTACTTTTTGTTTGTACTAAATCTATTAAGTTCCACCTCAACACTTATTTTTAGATTATTTGTACTATTAGTATTTGTATTAATTCTCTGCTGTGTTATGTCAGTTTATCTTAAACATGGTCATGATATCATTGCTGTATCAGAGTGTGAGACTTGAGGGCATAAAGATCTCCAATTCCTCTTACCCTGGAACCACATATCACACGATGCAACATATTGCTGCGTTGTCATCTGATACCTTAATATTACGCCCGACGTTGATGAACCTGTTAAGATAATCTTTGTACATAATTCAAAATTGTAATAACTGTCCATTGGATTTGTCAATATCATGATGTCTATGTTGTTTCTTATGTTATAAGGATAACATAAGAAGCTGGGTGGCACGGTAGCTCAATGGTTAGCACTGCTGCCTGATATCACTAGGGAACTGGGTTCAATTCTACCTTTAGCTGACTGGACTTTGCACATTCTTCATGGGTCTGTGTGGGTTTGACCCTGGGTGTGCTAGTTTCCTCCTGCAATCCAAAGATGTGCAGGTTAGGTAGTTTGGCCATTTTAAGTGTCCATAGTTTGCAGGAATGCACAGGCTAGGTGGATTAGTCATGGGAAAGGCAGGGTTAGAAGGATAAGGTAGAGGTGTGTGGGAATGGGTGGGATGCTCTTCATTGGATTGGTGTGAACTTGAAGGGTTGAATGGTCTGCTTCCAAACTGTAGGGTTTCTATGATTTCTAATCAGGTGAAGTACTAGGCTGGAGTTAAAATCAGATTTTCTTTTTAAAGTTACTTAACATATCTTTCATTTGCTTATTATTCATTACAGTTATATTTGCATTCATTTCTAACTGGCCAATATTTCCCTTTATTATTTTTTGACATATTTATTTTTGCAGTGGATTTGCAACCTTTATCTTCTTGCAACACATATTACTTTTGCTGTTTCCTTTCTCTTTTCTCGTTTTCAGCTGATACAGACTTGACATCATAGATAAATAGTGAGAACTACTTGGTGCTGTTTACCCTTTCTGAAGTCACATGACACCAGGTTATAGTCCAACAGATTTATTTGCAATCACAAGCGTTCAGAGTGCTGCTCCATCAGCAGTAGCAGCTCAACACAATTAACAATGATTAACTTATTTACACACATTTTAAGCTTTTTTAAAAATCGATTTGCTTTTGAGCCTGCCTGTCTAAACTGATCGGAAAAAATGAAGACTGCAGATGCTGGAGATCAGAGTCGAAAGTGTTTGTGCTGGTAAAGCGCAGCTGGTCAGGCAGCATCTGAGGAGCAGGAGAGTCAACATTTCAGGCATAAGCCCTTCATCAAGGGGGTAAAAGGGGCTGAGAGGTAAATAGGAGGGTGGGGTGGTGGTTGGGTGAGGTGGTTAGGAAGGTGATAGGTAGATGGAGGTGAGGGATGATAGTGATAGATCGGAGGGGAGGATGGAGTGGATAGGTGGAAAGGAAGATGGACAGTTAGGACACTTCAAGAGGGCGATGCCAAGTTGGAGGGATGGATCTGGGATGAGGTGGGGGAGAGGAAATAAGGAAACTGGTGAAATCGCTGTTGATGCCATGTGATTGGAGGGTGTTAAGGTGGAAGATGAGGTGTTCATCCCCTAGATGTCCGGTGGCTCAGATTTGATGATGGAGGAGGCCCAGGATTTGCATGTCCTTGGCGGAATGGGAGGGGGAGTTGAAGTGGTTGGCCACGGGGCAGTGGGGTTGTTTGGTGCACGTGTCCCAGAGATGTTCCCTGAAATGTTCTGTGATTTGGCGTCCTGTCTCCCCAATATAGAGGAGACTTCATTGAGATCAAAGCACTCAGTAGTTGAGGTGTTTGGATGTGCAGGAAGATCTCCGCTGGATGTGGAAGGTAGGTTGTTGGTGGACCTCATGAGGGAGTCACAAAGGGAATGTTCTTTGTGGAATGCTGATATGGGTGGGGAGGGAAATAAATCTCTGGTGGTGGGGTCTGTTTGTAGGTGGTAGAAATGGCGGAGGATAATGCGCTGTGTCCGGAGATTAGTGGGGTGGAAGGAGAGAACCAGGGGGGTTCCATCCATGTTGTTAAAACTAATATCAAATGTAATTATTTTTTCAAGGCACTGTTTGCAGTGAATCTGATATATGCACACGCACACTTTCTGATAGTGTATCTTAAAGGAACTTTCAAATTTGCTTTTGGATTCAATTATCTAGTAATTCCTGTAAGAGATCCCTATTGCTAAGGATGTCCAATGCTCCCATAATGTCCAATATCTATATGAGTGTTTATTGCAAACATCTCATTTACATCACTTATTTCAAGCAGCTTCCGTTATCTAAGAAAAACGAAAGACCAACCTGCCTGATCACTTTAGCACTTAAATGAGAACAACTTTGCATTTAATAATGCCAGTTCAAAACAAAATCAAATGATGTTTCTACCAATCCAAAACATTTTTGCTGTCATTACTAAAGGAAGATAAGACAGCTGATCTCCTACAAATGTGAATACCTGAGTAATCATAGCATTGGATATTACCTAGATAACACGCCAAACATCTTATGTCAAAGTTTCCGTGGCACTGTATTAAAGAAGACAATCCAAATCAGTTTCGCCTGATTTGCTATACTATCAAGCATTTCTGTAGGCTTTGGCAAGACTACCTGGCAATGACCACTAGAAAAAACACTTGCCAGACTTTGGGACAACAGAAAGACAGATTCAGAATTGTACCATCTGTTGCAAGGACATCAGCTACCACACAGCATATGGATAGCACATGCAATGACTGTAGTCATTAGCAGTAACTTGAAACTTGGCTGTATCTACTTCCACAGCCAAAAAAACTGGGAGCTGTATGCAGGCCAAGCTGTCATTTAGTTGCTGCAGTCTACGCCTACGCTTTGGATTCTCTTTTCCTTAATTTTCACCTGTTTTGAATCTGAGGTTTTTCAGCCTTGGTACAGGTTGTAAATGGGTTGAGTTTTTTGAATTTCTCAAGTTTTAGAAAGTTTGGCTTGTTATTGTGATGCTCAATGGTAGATGTCACAATCGCTTTGATTTCTACCTCCAGCCAATGTTTCTCTTTCATGCGAATCTGAGAGAAAAAAATAAAACCTGTCAGAAGTGGTTTCTCAGCCAAAAGAGGAAAATCTAGTCTTGCATGTTTGAAAGACAGGAAATTGTAAATAGAGTCATAGAGATGTACAGCACGGAAACAGACCCTTCGGCACAACTCGTCCATGCCGACCAGATATCCCAAACCAATCTAGTCCCACTTGCCAGCACCCAGCCCATATCCCTCCAAACCCTTCCTATTCATATGCTCATCCAGATGAATTTTAAATGTTATAATTGTACCACACTCCACCACCTCCTCTGGCGGCTCATTCTATATACACACCACCCTCTGTGTGAAGAAGTTGCCCCATAGATCTCTTTTATATCTTTCCCCTCTCATGCTGAACCTGTGCCCTCCAGTGCTGGACTCCCTGGGGAAAAGACTTTGTCTATTTTCTGTATCCATGTCCACCACTGACTTCAGGCTAACTGGTCTATAGTTCCCTGGCTTGTCCTTACCACCCTTCTCAAACAGTGGCATCACGTTTGCCAACTTCCAGTCTTCCGGCACCTCACCTTTGACTATTGATAATACAAATATCTCAGCAAGAGGCCCAGCAATCACTTCTCTGGCTTCCCACAGCGTTCTCGGGTACACCTGATCAGGTTCTGGGGATTTATCCACTTTTAACTGTTTCAAGACATCCAGCACTTCCTCCTCTGTAATCTGGACATTTTGCAAGATGTCACCATCTATTTCCCTACAGTCTATATCTCCTATATCCTTTTCCAGAGTAAATACTGATGCAAAATATTCATTTAGTATCTCCCCCATTTTCTGTGGCTCCACACAAAGGCTGCCTTGCTGATCTTTGAGGGGCCCTATTCTCTCCCTAGATACCCTTTTGTACTTAACGTATTTGTAAAAACCCTTTGGATTCTTCTTAATTCTCTTTGCCAAAGCTATCTCATGTCCCCTTTTTGCCCTCCTGATTTCCCTCTTAAGTATACAGTTGTACGAATCTCTGATGCGGCTGCACTTGGTGTATTGCGTGCAGTTCTGGTCACTGCATTATAGGAAGGATGTGAAAGTATTGGAAAGAGTGCAGAGCAGATTTACCAGGATGTTTCCTGGTATAAAGGGAAGGTCTTATGAGGAAATGCTGAGGGACTTGAGGCTGTTTTTGTTACAGAGAAGAAGGTTGAGAGGTGACTTAATAGAGGGATACAAGATGATCAGAGAATTACATAGGGTGGACCGTGAGGGTCTTTTTCCTTGCATGGTGATGGCTAGCATGAGGGGTCATAGCTTTAAATTTAGGGGTGATTGATATAGGATAGATGTCAGAAGTAGTAAGGGTGTGGAATGCCCTGCCTGCAACAGTGGTGGACTCGCCAACATTTAGGGCATTTAAATGGTCATTGGATAGACATAGGAATGTTAATGGAATAGTGAAGGTTAGAACGACCTTAGATTGGTTTCACAGGTCGGCACGACATGAAGGTATGTAGGGCCTATACAGCACTGTGTTCTATGTTCTATGTTCCAACAGAATCTCAAGGAAACAGTTGGAGAATGAGGAAACACCCTTTCCACGTATTCCTTCCATTATAAATGCTTTACCAATAGGACTGCCTGCAATCTCTCAGAGTTCTGCTCAGCGTTCCTTTAAATAGATAGGCTTCATTGACAGATTAAGGGCATTGCATTTTACTCACCCTCTCTCACTGGCTAGCAATCACAAAATTGCAGAAGAAGCTGCTCATGCTATAGTTGAGATAAACGGCGATTATAAATCCTGCTCCTTTAACAGTTGGACTCCTGACACATTCAAGATTAGAATGATTTACAAGGATGTTGCCAGGGTTGGAGGATTTGAGCTATAGAGAAAGGCTGAACAGGATGGGCTGTTTTTTCTGGAGCGTCGGAGGCTGAGGGGTAACCTTATAGACGTTTACAAAATTATGAGGGGCATGGATAGGATAAATAGACAAAGTCTTTTCTCTGGGGTTGGGGAGTCCAGAACTAGAGAGCATAGGTTTAGAACGAGATGGGAAGGATATAAAAGAGACCTAAGGGGCAACTTTTTCACACGGGTATGAAATGAGTTGCCAGAGGAAGTGGTGGAGGCTGGTGCAATTGCAACATTTAAGAGGCATTTGGATGGGTATATGAATAAGAAGGATTTGGAGGGATATGGGCTGGGTGTTGGCAAGTGGGACTAGATTGGGTTGGGAAATCTGGTCAGCATGGATGGGTTGGACTGAAGGGTCTGTTTCCATGCTATACATCTCTATGATTCTATGACTCTATGTAACATGACCTCATGGCTCTGAAACTCAATCCCTCCCACCAATAAACGCTGTATGCCTTTATAACAACTCTATCAATCTGGGTGGCATTTTTCAGGAATCTATGCACATGGCCACCAAGATTTCTCTGCTCATCCACACTACCAAGAATCTTACCATTAGCCCAGTACTCTGTATTCCTGTTGCTCCTTCCACAGTAAGTGACCTCACGTGTTTCCTTTTGCCGCCTCTCACTCCAGCTCTGAAGCTTATCTATGTCCCTCTGTAACCTGTAACATCTTTCTGCACCATCCACAACTCCACCAACTTCAATGTCATCCACAAATTTACTAATCCATCCTTCTACACCCTCATTCAAGTCATTTATAAAAATGATAAACAGTGGACAGGCACAAGAAAAGTCCTGTTCCCTGAGAACAAGAGGAAACATTGTTTGAGCTTCATAAAACAGGCTGAGGATAGCAGCAGCTGTCAGTATTAGGAGTGTGGTACTGAGGAAAGGTTTTATTTGGCTCACTTGTTTAATGAATGTGGATGCCATATTACTTACAATGGCATTCGTTACTCTTTGACCTTGCAAACAATGATTGACTAGTGGTGTCATGATAGGTGGAAAGGGAGAGGGGAGCCAGGAATATGTGAAGCATCAGCAAGAAATATGTGTGCTGCTTACAATTCCCAGTGGTAGTGTACACCCTGGGGAAGAGAATAAAGGAATCTGTCTCCATCTTTAAGGCAATAGAGAAAACTAGAATCAATGGGTATCGGAGGCAAACTCTCTGAGAGTTGGAGTTGTAGCTGACACATAGTAAGATGGTCATGGTTGTTGGAAGTCATCTCAGCTACATGACATTTTGGAAAGTCAAATCAAGGTAGGAGTTTCATAGTGAATGTTAGGGCCTTAATAAGGAGTGTAGTGAAACAGAGGGACTTTGGAGTTCAGGTGCACAGTTTTTGAAAGTGGAGTCATAGGTAGACAGGGCAGTGAGAAAGGCTTTTGGCGTACTGGCCTTCACCAGTCAAGACATTGAGTATAGAAGTTGGGAAGTTATGTTGCACGTATACAGGAATATTGGTGAGGCCGAACTTGGAATACTGTGCAGTTTTGGCCACCTTGTGGAAGAATGTTATTGAACTGGAAAGAATACAGAAGAAATTTACAAGGATGTTGCCTGAACTCAATGTCTGAGTTATAACGAGAGGCTGAACAAGCTCAGACTATTTTCTTTGGAGTGTAGGAGACTAAAGGGGGACTTTACAGAAGTGTATGAGATCATGAGAGGCACAAATAGGGTAAATGCACTCAGTCTCTTTTCCAGTGTTGGGGAAATGACAACTGGAGGGCGTCTGTTTAAGCTTAGAAGGGAAAGAATAAAAGTATTTGGACAAATACATAGATAGGAAAGGTTTAGAAGGATATGGGCCAAGTGCAAGGAAATGGGGTTCGCAAAAGTGGACATTTTGGATGGCATGGACAAGCTTGGGCCAAAGGGCCTGTCTCTGTGTTGCAGGAGTCTATGATGCTACGACTCTATGGCGTCTCTGCAGGAGTTCCTCAGTGTAGGTCCTAGGCTCAACCATCTTCAACTGCTTCATCAATGATATTTCTTCCATCATAAGATCAGAAGTGGGAATATTTGCCGATGATTGCACAATGATTAGCACATTTTGCAATTCCTTAAATAATGGAGCAATCCATGTTCAAATGCAACAAGATCTGGACAATATCCAAGCTTGGGCCAACAAGTGGCAAGTAACATTTATGCCACACAAATGTCAGGCTCTGACTATCACCAATAAGAGACAATCTAACTACCGCCCCTTGATATTCAATGATGTTACCATAATGAATCCCCCACTATCAAAATTCTGAGGTTATCATTGTCAAGTGGACTCAACACATCAACATAGTGGCTACAAGACCAAGTCAGAGGCTAGGAATACTGCAGCAAGTAACTCACCTCATGACTCCCCAAACCCTGTCCACCATTTACAAGGCACAAGTCAAGAGTGTGATGGAATATTCCCCTCATGCCTGGATGACTGCAGCTCCAACAAAACTCAAGAAGCTTGATACCATCCAGGATAAAACAGCCCACTTGATTGGCACCACATCCACACGCATTCACACTCTCCAACACCGATGTTCAGTAGCAGCGGTGTGTACTATATACAAAATGCACTGCAGAAATTCACCAAAACCCTCAGACAGTACCTTCCAAACCCATGACCATTTCCACTAAAAAGACAAGGATAGCAGATATGTGGGAACACCACCACATTCAAGTTTCCTTCCAAGTTTCTCACCATACTGACTTTAAAATATATCATTGTTCCTTCACTGTCACTGGGTCAAAAACTGACAACTATCTCTCTATGGGCATTCTGGGTTAGCCCACAGTAGGTGACTGCTGCAGTTCAAGAAGGCAGCTCACCATTATATTCTCAAGGGCAATTAGGGAGAGGCAATAAATGCTGGCCACCCAGTGACACCCACATCACACAAGTTAATTTTTAAAAGGCCCTTCTGCCCAACTCATCTATGCTGACCAGGTTACTTAAACTGGGCAGGTTAGGTGGATTGGCTGTGTTAAATTGCCCATTATATCCAGGGACTGTGTAGTTAGGTGGATCAGCCATGGGAAATGCAGGGTTATGGGGATAGGGTAAGGGGTGAGTCTAGGTGGGATGCTCTTCAGAGAGTCAGTGTGGTCTTGTTGGCCTGTTTCCACACTGTCACGATTCTATTGATTCTATGAACTGTTTCCATTTGCCTGTATTTGGCCCATATCCTTCTAAGTCTTTCCTATCCATTTACCTGCACAAATGTCTTTTAAATGTTGTAATTGTACCAACCTCTGCCACTTCATTTGGCAGCTCATTCCATATATGCACCACCCTCTGTATGAAAAAGTTGCCCTTCACGTCCCCTTTAAGTGAGTAAAACTGCCAACCGCAATTAGGGAAATCTTTCCCATCGGGGATAAATGTAGGGAAATGGGTTTGGCCGGGATATTCTTCAGAGGGTCAGTCAGTGTGGACTTGCTGGGCTGATGGACCTGTGTCCACACTGTAGGAATTCTATGATCTTCTATGATCTAAATCATTCCCCTCTCACTTTAATCATATGCTCTCTAGTTTTGGACTCCCTACCCTGGATAAAAGACCTTGGCTACTCACCTTTTCTACACCTCTCTCCTTATAACTCAAACTTTCCAGTCTTAGTTACAGCCTTATGAATCCTTTTTTGCACCTTTTCCAGTTTAATAACATCCTTCATATAGCTGAATGACCAGAATTATAGACGGTATTCCAAAGCTGGTCTGACCCCTGATATTCACCACAATGGAAACAGTGCTGACTTCAAACAGCGTTGGACACATCAGGCCACACTGAAGTTTATACCCTTTCTCAATGTCAGCATTAAATTGTGTCTAAGGATATAGGGTAAGCCTGAGATCAGGAGAAATTTCATCACCCAGAGAGTGGTGAACCTGTGGAATCTATTGCCACAGAAAGTTATTGAGGCAAAAGCATTGAATGTTTTCAAGAAGGAATTAAATACAGTTCTTTGGTTTAAAAGGGATCAAAGGATATGGAGGAATGTGGAAATGTGGAACTGAGTTGGATGATCATATTTGGATGGTGGAGAAGGCTCGAACAACTGAATGACCTACTCCTTTTTCTATTTTCTATGTTTCTATGTTATTCATTAGCCACAGACCAATGAGGTTTGACTGTCACTGGATTAATCAAAGTCTTGCCTTGGTGGTTTTAAGATTCATTGATAAGCAACCAAGACCTGTCCTCCACTTTGCTAACAGGTGGATTCTGAGAAGATCAATGCAGAAAACATATATTGGCCTTGTGAGGGTGCCACAACTCTCATCCCTTACTCTCTTAGGAGGTCAAATGCAAATGGAAATTACACAGTAAATGACAAGACCCTCAGGAGCATTGACATTCAGAGGGATCTTGGAATGCAAAGTCCATAGCTCTCTGAAAATTTACACACAAGCAGATAAAGTGGTGAAGAAGGCATATGGCATGCTTGCTTTCATCATTTGGTGCATTGAGTATAAAAGTTGGCAACTCATGTTGCAGCTATATAAGACTTTAATTCGGTGACACTTGGAATATTGTGTGCAGTTCTGGTCACTACACTGAGGAAGGATGTGGAGGCTTTGGAGATGTGCATGTAGATGGGATTAGTTTAGAATGGAATCATAGTCAATAATGACATGGTGAGCCCAGGGGCCAATGCCTATGCTGTATTGTTCATGTTCCAAATACCTAATTCTGCAGGAGGTAACTCATCTCCTGACTCCCTAAAACTATCTGCAAGCTGCAAATGAGGAATGTGACATAATGAATGTTTTTCTTTTCATTTGTTCGTGGGATAAGGGCATTACTGGCCAAGCCATCAGTTATTGCTCATCCCTAATTGCTCAAAGGGCAGATAAAATTCAACCACATGGCATTGCTTTGTTCCTGGAATCTACTGTGGGCCAGGCAGAGGTGGCAGGTTTCCTTTCATATCAGTGAAACCATATGATTATTTACAAAAACTGCCAGTAGTTAGACTTAGGTTAGCTTTTTATTCAAGATTTTTAATGAATTAAAATTTCTGGTCAGGTGTGATTCAAACCCATTTACCCAGAGCATTAGCTTTGGGTTCCAGATTGTTAGCCATAAATATTATTTTGAGTTGACCACTGCATACAAATCTTCACTTTTTTTGTTTAAGTGCGACTTGAACACAATGAAGTTTGACAGCATTCAGGACAAAGCAACCCATGTCATTGGGACTTCCCCACATATTCGACACTCACTTGCTTCACACAATGGCAACAGTGTGCACAAGCTGCAAGATATAAAGCAACAATCAACCATGGCTCTTTCAGCAACACCTCCCAACTCCATGGCCTTGACTATCTAGAAGAATATGGACAATAGATGCATGGGATAGTCACCACTTTCAAGTTCATAGTCAAGCCAATACCATCCTAACATGGTATTTCTTTACTGTTGTCAAATCAAAATCCTGGATCACCTTTCCTGATATCATAGTGTGTGCATCAACATCAAACTGCAGTGATTCCAAAATGTAGCAGATGGTCATCCTCTCAAGTGCATTAGGAATCGGCAATAAATGCTGACCCAGCCAGTGACACCCCGTGAAATAATGTATATTTTTAAAAATTCCTAAACGGGACGTAAGGAACTTCAGATCTTGATGGCTAGCTGGTTGTCATGAGAAGACATCCTGTTTCAGGTGTCTGGACATATCATCTCTATTTGACGTGAAAGCCTAAGTTTCATGAAGCAATGGTGCAAGATAACCTGTGCCCTCTGTCCCCTGGGATCGGCTATCACATTTTTTGTTTTGAACTGGACCTTTATATTTATCCTCCCTGTCATGTGCAAGGACACTTGGCTTTGGAAATGTCTGTTGCTTCTGCTGCTGCAGTTATCCTCATGACTGCGTTACTGATTTTGTTGCTCCTTCTCATAGGCCAATGTTACTGCTGCATGATTTCTTCATTGTCACAGGAAATGTTGATGGTAAAGAAGCTCAGTTGCAGGTGAGTATGTGCCAAGACAGAAGTAACTGCAAAAAGTTGCAATTGACACTCTAACCTAGTGGTTTCACGATGAGAGCAGTAATTCTGCAGTCTCAAATCTTTCCCTGTGCCTGATCACAAGCTGCATCATTTCAGTCTCTGAAGTCTTTGCAGTACATCAATTTCAATAAATAATTATTGCCCACTGTGTAATCACCTTGCTGACCCAGTGAGATTTTGAGAGCTTTTGGAACCCAAGCACTGACTGTGAAAGTCAAATGCTGGATTAAAGTGAAAACTGCAAACCTATTTAAATATATTAATTCGATTCTCAACTTGCTTCTGAAACAACCTAGGTCAAACCGTGAAATGGGTGGGATGATATTGGGTTCTAGACATGATAACTCCCTAACTGAACCAGTGTATACTGCCACTTACTAATTAAAATTCTGCCTATATAAATGATTTAATAATCATAATTTAATAAACATATCAATAACATTGACAACTGTTCTCATGGACTTACATTTCTCTCTTCCTTTATATTAATTAATACAATGTGATGAAAATTTTTTGAAAAAAAATTTTGAATATAGTTATGAAGGCGAGATTTAAATGTTTTTTTACTTTATTCTTGATCATTAAAACCTAAGATGGCGAGGGAGTAACAGTCCAGCATCAGAGCTCCTGCCCAGAACTCATCTGCTCTGTTCGCTTTTACTTTTCTGTCTTCTTACACTGCTTTCTTTTCTTATTTTAATCTACTTACTGTATATAGATTATTACTGTATGGATTATAACGAGGTCAGCCAGGTACACCTCGTGGGATATGCGTTCCCTGATTGGAGCTGCTAATTGGTCCAAATAGGGAGCCCTGGCTGACAGATAGGAACAGGGGTGTTAGATGTCCTATTGACTCTGAGTACTGGCTCTGAGGGAACTGGATTAGTGCCAAGAATGCTCCATAAACAAATAAAGAGTGATTTGGTGATGGGACGTTGGCATCTGTGGAGTTATTTCAGTAGCAATGAGAGAAAAGCACGCTCTGAAGAAATTCACTTGCAACAGTAGTCTTTAAGTTGGGGTAAGGATTTCTGGCATCATACTGTTATTTCAGGAGCTTGACTCATTTGATTCTCCTGTGAAAGAGTGGGCCCAGTATATGAAAACAATGTGTTTTTTTATAGTCAATTGGCATTGGGGCAGATGAAAAATAGTAAGTAATTCTCCTGTTGAGCCACAGCCTTTTTGATTATTAGGAAGGTAAAAGCAACGACTGCAGATGCTGGAAACCAGATTCTGGATTAGTGGTGCTGGAAGAGCACAGCAGTTCAGGCAGCATCCGAGGAGCAGTAAAATCGAAGGGCAAAAGCCCTTCATCAGGAAAAAAGGCAGAGAGCCTGAAGGATGGAAAGATAAGCTAGAGGAGGGTGGGGGTGGGACAAAATAGCATAGAGTACAATAAGTGAGTGGGGGAGGGTATGAAAGTAATAGGTCAGGGAGGAGGGTGGAGTGGACAGGTGGAAAAGAAGATAGGCAGGTAGGACAAGTCATGGGGACAGTGCTAAGCTGGAACTTTGGAACTAGGGTGAGGTGGGGGAAGGGGAAATGAGGAAACTGTTGAAGTCCACATTGATGCCCTGGGGTTGAAGTGTTCTGAGGCGGAAGATAAGGCGTTCTTCCTCCAGGCGTCTAGTGGTGAGGGAGTGGCAGTGAAGGAGGCCCAGGACCTCCATGTGCTCTGCAGAGTGGGAGGGGGAGTTGAAATGTTGGGCCATGAGGGGGTGTGGTTGATTGGTGCGGGTGTCCCAGATATGTTCCCTAAAGCACTCTGCTAGGAGGCGCCCAGTCTCCCCAATGTAGAGGAGACCGCATCGGGAGCAATGAATACAATAAATGAAATTGGTGGATGCGCAGGTAAAACTTTGATGGATGTGGAAGGCTCCGTTAGGGCCTTTGGTGGAGGTGAGGGAGAAGGTGTGGGCGCAGGTTTTGCGATTCCTGTGGTGCCAGGGGAAGGTGCCAGGATGGGAGGGTGGATTGTAGGGGGTCGTGGACCTGACCAGGTAGTCACGGAGGGAACTGTCTTTGTGGAAGGTGGAAAGGGGAGGGGAGGGAATATATATCCCTGGTGGTGGGGTCGTTTTGGAGGTGGCAGAAATGTCGGCAGATGATTTAATTTATGCGTAGGTTGGTAAGGTGCAAGGTGAGCACCAGGGGCGTTCTGTCCTTGTTACGTTTGGAGGGGTGGGGCCTGAGGGCGGAGGTGTGGTGTGGATGAGATGCGTTGGAGGGCATCTTTAACCACGTGGGAAGGGAAATTGCGGTCTCTAAAGAAGGAGGCCATCTAGTGTTTTATGTGGTGGAACTGTTTCTCCTGGGAGCAGATAGACATAGGCGGAGGAATTGGGAATATGGGATTGCATTTTTGCAGGAGGTAGGCTGGGAAGAGGTGTAATCCAGGTAGCTGTGTGAGTTGGTGTTTATAAAGAATGTCAGTGTCAAGTTGGTCGTCATTAATGGAGATGGAGAGGTTCAGGAAGAGGACAGAGGTGTCAGAGATGGAGGGTCCAGGTAAATTTAAGGTCAGGGTGGAATCCAAAAAGACCCCACTACCAGGGATATATTTTCCTCCCCACCCCTTTCTGCCTTTCGCAAAGACCGTTCCCTCCGTGACTACCTGGTCAGGTCCATGTCCCCCCACAACCCACCCTCCCATCCTGGCACTTTCCCCTGCCACCGCAGGAACTGTAAAACCTGTGCCCACACCTCCTCCCTCAACTCTATCCAAGGCCCTAAAGGAGCCTTCCACATCCATCAAAGTTTTACCTGCACATCCACTAATATCATTTTTTGTATCCGTTGCTCCCGATGCGGTCTCCTCTACATTGGGGAGACTGGGCGCTCCCCAGCAGAGTGCTTTTGGGAACATCTCCGAGATACCCGCACCAATCAACCACACCGCCCCATGGCCCAACATTTCAACTCCCCCTCCCACTCTGCAGAGGACATGGAGGTCCTAGGCCTCCTTCACCACTGCTCCCTCACAACCAGACGCCTGGAGAAAGAACGTCTCATCTTCCGCCTTGGAACACTTCAACCCCAGGGCATCAACGTGGACTTCAACAGTTTCCTCATTTCCCCTTCCCCCACCTCACCCTAGTTCCAAACTTCCTGCTCAGCACTGTCCCCATGACATGTCCGGACTTGTCCCACCTGCCTAGCTCCTTTTCCACCTATCCCCTCCACCATCTCCTCCCTCACCTATCACCTTCATCCCCTCCCCCACTCACCCATTGTACTCTATGCTACTTTCTCCCCACCCCCACCCTTCTCTAGCTTATCTCTCCACACTTCAGGCTCACTTCCTTTATTCCTGATGAAGGGCTTTTGCCTGAAACGTCGATTTTGCTGCATTTTGGATGCTGCCTGAACTGCTGTGCTCTTCCAGCACCACTAATCCAGAATCGTAGTGTCCATCGTGGGAGCACAAGGTGGCGCCAATACAGTCATTAATGTAATGGAGGAAGAGGTGAGGAGTGGTGCTGAGCCTACCTTTCCCTGAGGCACCAGATACTAAAACCTCTCAAGAATATTTAGATCCAAAGCCTTTTAAATGTTGCAATTGTACCAGCCTCCACAACTTCCTCTGGCAGCTCATTCCATACATGTACCACCCTCTGCGTGAAAAATTGCTCCTAAGGTCCCTTTTATATCTTTCCCCTCTCACGCTAAACCTATGCCCCCTACTTCTGCACTCCACCACCCCACGGAAAAGACTTTGTCTATTTATCCTATCCATGCCCTTCATAATTTTGTAAACCTCTATAAGGTCACCCTTTAGCCTCCGATTCTCCATGGAAAACAGCCCCACCCTGTTCAGCCTCTCCCCATAGCTCAAATTCTTCAATCCTGTCAACATCCTTGCAAATCTTTTCTGAGCCCTTTCAAGTTTCACAACATCTTTCCAATAGGAAGGAGATGAGAATTGCATTCAATATTCCAACAGTGGCCTAACCAATGTCCTGTACAGCCACAACATGACCTCCCAACTCCTGTACTCAATACTCTGACCAATAAAGGAAAGCATACCAAATACCTTCTTCACTATCCTATCTACCTGTGACTTCACTTTCAAGGAGCTATGAACCTGTACTCCAAGATCTCTTTGTTCAGCAACACTCTCCTGGATCTTACCATTAAGTGT
This sequence comes from Hemiscyllium ocellatum, assembly GCF_020745735.1. Taxonomy (NCBI): domain Eukaryota; kingdom Metazoa; phylum Chordata; class Chondrichthyes; order Orectolobiformes; family Hemiscylliidae; genus Hemiscyllium; species Hemiscyllium ocellatum. The sequence continues at coordinate 42,952,815 of NC_083407.1, read as the reverse complement.
ACAAGTCCTGCTGAGATTTTCTTTCCCAAAATGTAACACCTCACATCAATCTGAATTAAACTCCATCTGCCACTTCTCAGCCCATTGGCCCATCTGGTCAAGATCCTATTGTAATCTGAGGTAACCTTTGCTGTCCATTACACCTCCAATTTTGGTGTCATTTGCAAACTTACCAACTATACCTTTTATGCTCGCATCCAAATCATTTATGTAAATGACAAAAAGTAGTGGACTCAGCGCCAATCCTTGTGGCACTCCACTGGTCACAGGCCTCTAGTCTGAAAAACAATCCTTCACCACCGCTCTCTGTCTTCTACCTTTGAGCCAGTTCTGTATCCAAATGGCTAGTTCTCCCTATATTCCCTGAGGTCTAACCTTACTCACCAGTCTCCCATGAGGAACCTTTCTGAAGTCCATATAGATCGAATGCCTTACTGAAGTCCATATAGATCACATCTATTGCTCTGCCCTCATCAATCCTCTTTATTACTTCTTCAAAAAACAAATCAAGTTTGTGAGACATGATTTCCCAAGCACAAAGCCATGTTGACTACCCTTAATCAGTCCTTGCCTTTCCAAATACATGTACATCCTGTCCCTCAGGATTCCCTCCAACAACTTGCCCACCACCGACGTCAGGCTCACTGGTTTATAGTTCCCTGGCTTGTCCTTATCACCCTTCTTAAACAGTGGCACCACGTTAGCCAACCTCTAGTCTTCCAGCACCTCACCTGTGACTATCGATGATACAAATATCTCAGCAAGAGGCCCAGCAATCACTTCTCTAGCTTCCCACAGAGTTCTAGGGTATACCTGATCAGGTCCTGGGGATTTATCCACCTTTATGCATTTCAAGACATCCAGCACTTCCTCCTCTGTAATATGAACATTTTGCAAGGTGTCACCATCTATCTCATTACTTTCTATGTCTTCCATATCCTTTTCCACAGTAAATACTGATTCAAAATAGACATTTTGCATCTCCCCCATTTTCTGCAGCTCCACACCAAGTCTGCCTTGCTGATCATTGAAGGGGCCTACTCTCTGCCTAGTTATCCTTTTGTCCTTTATGGATTTGTACAAGCCCTTTGAATTCTCCTTAACTCTATTTGCTAAAGCTATTTCATGTTCCCTTTTTGCCCTCCTGATTTCCCTCTTAAGTATACTTCTACTGCCTTTATACTCTTCTAAGGATTCAACTGATATATCCTGTCTATACCTGACATATACTTCCTTCTTTTTCTAAATCAAACCTTCAATTTCTTTAGCCATCCAGCATTCCTTATACCTACCAGCCTTTCCTTTCTCCCTAACATGAATATATTTTCTCGGGATTCTCGTTATCTCATTTCTGAAGACTTCCCATTTTCCAGCTGTCAGTTTACCTGCGAACATCTGTCCCCAATCAGCTTTTGAAAGTTCTTGCCTCATACCATGAAAATTGACCTTTCTCTATAATGGTTTTAAATTTTCTGGACACATATTTGACTTTGGACACAGAAACGTTTGATCCTGGAAAAACTGAAACAGCTGGTGGAGATGGGGGAAAACAAATGGCTGTCCCAACCAGAACTGAAATCTTTTTAGAGTCAGGGAAACAAGATCCCAGTCGAGGATGACATATTATTATGGGGAGCAAGGGTGAAATGTTACTGATAAATATTGGCTCATCTCCATTAGGGCTTTCCAAACTGAACATGTTGGTAAGACGAGATGCCTGGTGATCAGGTTTGGATGCAGATGTAGCAGCATTGGCAATGCAGTTCTCAGAGTGCCAACAAAGACTCGAATTACCACCAGCAGCTCCCCCACATGTGCGGGAATGACAGAGTAAACCCTAGCCTCAGTTATACATCAAATATTCAGGTCCTTTCATAGGCTTAATGTTCTTCATCATTGTGGGTGTCATTGTAGGTGTCATTGCAGACATCCACTCAAAGTGGTTGGACATGCATAGAGTTCATTTGTCAAAGAAGGTGACAACAATAGAAAAACTGCACACATCTTTCACAATACACGGACCCCCCCCAGAGGTGTTGGTCACTGATAACAATCAATCATTTACCTGCAGGTAGTTTGACTATTTTCTAAAGTCGAATGGTGTTCGACATATAAGCACAGCTCCATACCATCCAGCATCCAGTGATCAGGCAGAAAGAGCATTCCAAACTTTGACGGCATACTTTGAAGGCCGACAGCTTCACTGGATACCAAACTGTCCCATTTTCTATTTGATTGTAGGATGACCCCTTATGCAAATACAGGGACAGGTGCAGCAGATATGCTACTGAGGAGAAGATACTACACCAGGTTAAATCTGATCTTCACAGAGCTTCCGGAGGGTGAAATAGCATCAGGGATTCCAATACTCTGCAAGGCAAGAGAGACGGTTTACTTGAGGGGGCAAAGTTTATTGTAGGAACCACGGGAATGGCTCTGTATGGGTAAGAGGCATGGTTGATGTCTGGTCAGGTCCAGAGGCATATCGAGTTCAGGTAGATCTGGCAGTCCTGATAAGCACGTGGACCATATGAAAGCTGCAAACAGGCAACCTGTGTGGTAGCAAAATATACCCGGCTCCTCGATCAACTTTCCGACTGTTCTGGAATCTGTGGGTTCGCCCTCTCCATCAGCAGTGAAGATACCTCGAAATCCATGATGGACACAGCAGATGTTGCCACCTTTGCCACCAGAAGAAGAGAATGAATTCCTTCCAACGTGCGCCAGGTGCAAGAAGTGAGCTACTGTGCATCAAACAGTGTCTGTACTAGAGGCAGAGGTAGGGAAACCTGACCCGGTACTAAAACTCCCCAGGAGAAGCTCCACAAGAAAGAACTGACCTATGTGCATGGACTCAAATAGGGAGGGATATAGTGGTTGTAACAAGGTCAGGCTGGTGGACTCATAGCATATGAGTTCCCTGACTGGAGCTGTTAATCTGGTCCAATCAGGGAGCCCTGGCTCAGATATAAACAGGAGTGTTAGATATCATGTTCACTCTGGCAGCTCATTCTGAGGAAGTTGGATCAGCACGAAGGACTGTTCACGTATAAATAAAAGATGGCTTAGTGACAGGATACCAGCCTCTGTGGAATTATTTCGCTTACCTTCTGTGGAGAGCAAGTTTGTGCAGTGTGGAAGATGTCAGCATGGAGGAGAATGAGCCCAGCTCATGGAGGATCAAGCCACTGCGGGGTGAATGAGCCCAAAGCAGTGGTGAGAGAGGTCCCCCAGCATCTGCAATGGTCTCAAGCATTGGGGGAGGTTAAACAAACTTTCTGGAGAAAGCTGGTTGTGGAGAACCGCAGCAATGGCATTGCAACTTTGTTGGAGCATGGAAGCTAATGGATTCTGGAGTGGGAACTTTGGCAATTGGCAGCTCATTACAGTCCAGTGCCTGGCAACAGCTGGGATCTTGATAGTCAGGGATTGAGCCCAATGTGAAAAGAGTGAACGCAATGTTGCATCTGTGCTGGCAGTGAGAGCAGGCAGCCCAAGGTCTCCTGGAGAGCAGGCTAAAGCAGAGGAGATCAAGCTTTTGTAGGGAATGTGAGCTCACTGTGGCTAACGACTAATGAAAGACTATTGAACTTTTAATTTTATTTATTTATTTTCTACTTAATATTAAGAAGAACTGAATTGTTTAACTTTTAACTTAGATTCTTTTTAATTGTTGGTTTGCTCGCTGAGCTGGAAGGTTCATTTCCAGATGTTTCATCACCCTACTAGGTAACATCGTCAGTGGGCCTCAGGCGAATAAGTCCTGATAAATAGAAAGCAGAACTTCTTTTTAATTTTCTATTTTGTACCCAAGAGTTTGTACCTCGGCACCTTTGTACCTAAGATGGTGCTGGGAATGGTGACATTGTAAATAAAAGATGACATTTCACTGTACTCATGTACTCTGCACTTGAGTACAAATGACAATAAAATCTGATTCTAATTCTAATTTTAAATTCTAAAAATATAACCAGCTTGGTATTCACATGATGTGGCATATTGGATTCCAGAAAGGGATGCAGAACTTGCAATTCTTATGTCAAGATTGACAAAAAATGATGCTAAAAATAGGCAAGTGCTATTTTATGTAGCATCTAATTGTGCCTTCCAGTGAATTAACCCAATTGTGCTTGCCTATGATCGCCTCACTAAGTGGTGGGTACACTTAGTTCTGAGGGGAGATGGATCATATAATTTGGAATTTTAACTGGGACAAAACATTGTGTATAAACAGCATGTCAAATTAAATGACTTGATCGTGTTAACCTGTGACGTGTATTCTGCAGAAAAATGGCCTAACGTACTGTCTAATTCAAGTGTATTCTAAACGCTTTATTTTCCTGAGTTGTGTGATTAACGTATTTAATGAGGTAGAAAAGAGGAATAATACATTGTGCTTAGTCACACGACATAGCCCAGAATAAACAAGAACTGCCCATATATCTTTCTGACTTTTCAATATTTACTAGCAATTGAAACAAATGAATGTTTTTTTCATCTCCTCCCTGCCATTATTTTTTTTTCACCCCTAACTAATTTTGTGCTGTGTTCAGGTAGAAAATATTGTTGGTAATTGCTATGATGGCTTATTTTACAAAATGACTATTAGAAGTATTTCCCACACTTTACATCTGCAGTACAGGATATGATAACAACAAAGTTACTGCATGAGATTTAAGCTCATGCTCAGATTTAAAAGTCGTTTTACAACATTATTTTTCAGAAAAAATTATTCATCATCATATAATATCCCTTGCCTTTGAAAAAAAAGGCTACCTGTTTAGTGCATTCTGTTACTACATTAAATATATCACATTAACTCCACAAATGTAAAAGAGTCACAATGTATTTGCCATGAATTAGACAATTGAAATGATCCTATTTGTTAAATGTTTAAACATTTTTAAAGATCATTGTCAATTGGAGTTAGAAATTTAAATTTCTTTCTTCAATATATTTAACAATAAAGCCATTTAGATTTCCTGCTACTTCAGGTCTTTTGAAATGCTTCCAGTTTAAGTCCAGATGGATCATGTGCCTCTAGGTCCTAGTTAAATGAAACAGAAGCAGAGGCATTTGGTTTAATGTATAAACATTATGTGATGAGTTGTAAATTACCAGTTCATGACAGCAAAGTATGAGGAGAAACAATATTTTTAAAGTGAGGGCTTAACTTAATGCTGTATAACTATTGTAATTTACTACTTTTACAGAAGGGTCAACTTCAACAAATTTGTTAGGAAGAATAAATGTTCCAGTGACATTGCTAAATTTTCTTAGCTAAGTAAGTGAAAGGAAGAGTGAATAAAAATGTAAAAGAAAGGAGGAAAGATGAGAAACAGGATAGCGCATGTAGAAAATGAGACAAAGCAGTTGCTCAAATGAATAGCTATAGTAAACAGACCTAGGAGGACTCAAATTCCATACCTGTTTTGTACTGAGCTTGCTTATCTCAACTGAGGTGTCATAAGGTGTTGAATTTAACAGCTATAACTCAGATAAATGGCTACACCCAGTAACTTCCAAGTGCTTGCTGTTTGAAACTGAATCTTGGATTATAACACGACGGGATAGTTTCTGGCTCTGTTGTCTCACACATGAAGAGAGCTTCCTGGACATTCGTCATCAAGTACAATGTAAATATTGCCCAATATGCTTGAATTGATTGAGAAGTGAATTTTCAGGAATGTCAATGAGCTGAATATTTGTTAGGCTTTGGAGGCCTATCTCAGAAGGCAACAGGATACATTTATGTTTTCTAATGGGGGAAACTTGTTTTTCCACTGCATCCAATCACCAACTTCACCAAGGATCCCTCGACAGCACTTTCCACACCCATGACCACTTCCATCTCAAAAGACAAGGGCAGCAGGTACATGGGAACACAATTACTTGCACGTTTTGGAGGTGGGGAATGTCTAGTTTGCAACACACACAGAGCCAAAGGAATCTGTAAAGGTAAGGTCACTGTTACTAGACCAGCCTTCTATATTTTGTCACGTGTATTCCAGTAAAAATGTGTCAAAATATCCTGTCAGCCAGTGCTGTCATCTTTTCTGTTTTGATTTCAAAGGTTCTGGCTGGTAGACATGTCTGATTTAAGCACATGAAAATAATTTAACCATCTGTTTCCCAACATTGAATTGTGAATAACTGGCACTTGCAAAGAGATATAATAAAAAAGTTGTGTCTTTGTGGTTTCTGATTTGATGGTACAAGATAATTTGGATTATAAGCATGACAAAGTTTGATATTAAGGATAAAATGGATTCCGCCATGTAAACAATGATAGCATGTGGAACCCCTTAGGGACCTGAGTGGACTATGGTGTGATTGCTGTCAAAATCTGATGAGATTTCCAGAATGGCCCACCTTGATGCTAGGAGCATCTTGCACCATCTTTTACGTTTTGTTGAGCACCTTGACGAGTTTCTTGCTAGGCAGTGGCAAGTTGCAATTAAGGGGTTTTATAGATGATTAAACACCTTATTAATGGTGCAACTTGATTCATTAATGTTCAGTTTCCCATCTTACCAAACATGTCAAACAAACCACATGTTAAGGAAATTGGAGCAGATATTTAGCAGCATCAACTTTCTGCTTGCTCCATGCTGAGTAACAGACAACATCTTTGGGCACAATCCATGGGTACCAGTCACATGTGGCCCACATCCATGGACATTAATACACAACATATACCAACATCTAAGAATCCTCATGACGCAACTATGACCGACTTATGGTATGCTTCTGCTCTTCAATGCTGCACCAGCAGCTGTCATTGTAATGCTGCAGCACAGATACTCAGTGACACAAATCTGCTTCATGGACTGGACCATGCTACATCATTGTGTTTTACGCTTACTGACACAGGCTCAGAGCTGGTGAGCATTATCTGGATGGTCTCAGCTCCATGCATTGCATTGCCTTGCCTTTTTTGACATTTACGCCCTCAGCTAGAGCGACTAATCTTGAAATCTTTATCTTGCCATGCTCTTTAGTGCAGACACAATGCCAGGAATCTTGCCATGGTTGTCAACAGTCCTCAGTAAAATCACGGGGGGATAAGATTTGTTGAGTGGGTCCAGCCCAACAAGTCAAGGGCAGCCTCTGATAACAACCCAGGGGCTTAGACACAATCACTCAGCCCATGAGCGCCACCAGAGTCAGCAAACTTTCTACATAAAAGTGAGAACCCAAATGTTGGGGAGCCCATCACTTTTCTATATTTTCTTGGCTAATGTGGGCTTTTGTCCTCTTGGAATATGAACAAGGTACGTATTAAGAGAGATGAGTGTGGGTGGCACAGTTGTTACTCTGGCAAATAGGAGGGTTCTGAAGTGCATAAGTAGGTAGGCTGCAGCGACAGTGGTACTGATATAAAATGGGTAAGGGAGCTATTGCAAACAGTAGTGAGAGTGATAGCACATGAAATTTGATGGGAAGAATGTGCAACTGCAGAGTGTGAGGTATTAGAGAAAGGATGATGACACTTACGCTGGTAGAGTGTAGAAGGTCATTGACCATTTTTCTACATTGCTGTGCATTCCTCCAGATGGCTGAGACCAAACAGACCTGGGAACAAACTCAGACCAGGCTAGTAGTGTCATACCAGAGGTGTCATAGCCTCCACTGCTGGTCTGGGGTGATAAGGGGGAGGAATTTCCACATATACACCACCCAGTCCAGCAGGACCATAGAATGTCTACCAAGTACTTCCTGTCTGCTATGTTCAGGGCAAATTTCATATGGAGCAACTGCAAGCAATTTTGGGATTTTGCTATATATCCAGAGATAGACAAGTTGTTCTAGGAATAGTACACAGTCAGAAGGGTTTGGGATTAGAAATGGTGCACACATATAGTTAATGTGGTGCATTTGGTAAAAATGAGAAATCTCTCTGGACCTTGCAGGAAGAATCTCTTGAAAAATGTAGAAGCAAGCCATGCTTACTTTTATTGGCAAGATTCAACCCAATATTTTTGAGGAAGGCTATTTTTGAAGATGGTAAGAGGTTTTTTTTTCACAGGAAAAATGTCTTTCATTGCTTTTGCAGAGAATCTGAGGAATATACATTGTGCATATTGATTGACAGGCAATGAAAACATCAATAAGTGGCATTGATGTCCTGTTGATCTAAGATAGCATAGAGGGTATATGAGGGTTATTAATTAAACAGGGAGCATTAGTGTAGTGTAGAAGATCTGATGAATCATAACATTACATGGGGAGTGAAGGAGGTGAATGGTAAGGTTTAGGTGGTGTATAAAGTTAAAAATCACACAACACCAAGTTATAGTAACAGATTGGGCGGCACGGTGGCACAGTGGTTAGCACTGCTGCCTCACAGCGCCAGAGACCCGGGTTCAATTCCCGCCTCAGGCGACTGACTGTATGGAGTTTGCATGTTCTCCCTGTGTCTGCGGGTGCTCCAGTTTCCTCCCACAGTCCAAAAATGTGTGGGTCAGTTGAATTGGCCATGCTAAAATGCCCGTAGTGTTAGGTAAGGGGTACATGTAGGGGGATGGGTGGGTTGCGCTTCGACGGGTCGGTGTGGACTTGTTGGGCTGAAGGGCCTGTTTCCACACTGTAAGTAATCTAATCTAATCTAAAAAATTCAATTGGAAGCACTAACTTTCGGAGCATTGTTCCTTCATCAGGTGGTTGTGCAACCACCTGATGGATGGGCAGCGCTCAGAAAGCTAGTGCTTCCAAATGAACCTGTTGGACTATATCCTGGTGTTTGGTGATTTTTAACTTTAATCATAGTGTATAAACACTGTTAGAAGCTGGAATATTGTGTTGCAGAAATCAGGCAGCCCTTCTAACCATTCTGCCTCTTCACCCACACTCCTCCCACACTAGTTCACAGTTTACACACTGCACTATAAACCTAACTTCAGTGCTAACAGATTAAATTGCTGTGTGAAACCACACATAGTTGGGTGAGGTTTACCAGCTACAAATGTGCATAGTTTTGTTTATCCCTGAGCTTGGAGAAGCATTTGACCCAATATCTTCAGGAGAAGAAGTTATAAACCAGCAAAGAAAATGATTAAATTAAATAAATTTATACCTGAATACTCAGCAAGTGTTTGATAAGATACAATATATCAGGCTACTTGATAAGATAAGAACCTGTGATGTTGGAAGTAGTGTTCTAGCATGGATAGAGGATTAGCTAACTGATAGAAACAGAGTTAGGATTACAGGGACATTTTCAGAAAGGGAACCTTCAATTATGGCATATAACAGGGATCAAAGCTGTTAATGCTGATCAATAAATGTTAATGATTCGGATGAGGAAAGTGAATGTATAGTTGGCAGAGGTCACAAAAATAGGTGGGAAGGCAGGAGGTGAGGGTTTTAAAGTCAGCAGGGGAATGTAGATTGATTAAGCAAATGAAATATAATATGGAAAGACAATATTATGCATTTTGAGAGGAAGAATAGAGCTGAATATTATTTTAATGGAGAAAGACAGCAAAAAGCTACAAAACAGAAGGATTTGCATAACTCACAAAAAGGTAGCATACAAGTTCACCAGGTAACTGGGAAGGCAAATGCAATGTTGGCCTTTATTTCGAAGGGAATGGAATATAAAATACAGTGACCTGCCTAAAACTGTACAAGACGTTAGTAAGACAACAGCTGGAATACAGTGAATAGTTTTTGGGCCCTTATCTACAGAAGGATAATGTGGAGGTGCCAGCGTTGGACTGGATAGCTAGCACCTGAAGAAGGAGCAGGGCTCTGAAAGCTTGTGTTTCCAAACAAACCTGCTGGACTATAATCTATTGTCATGTGATTTTTTGACATTGTCCAACAGATGGAAGGTTGAGTAGGTCCGAGCTATATTCATCTGTGTTTAGAAGAATGCAAAGCAACCTTATTGAAGCAAATAAGATTGTGGGGCTTGACGAGGTTGATGCAAACCGCTTGTTTCCCTTTATGGGAGAGACTAGAACTAAAGGCAGAAGATCGGAATTCAACAAGGCAGAAACAACAGTCAAAGGTAAAAGTATTTCAGACCAGGAAAAGACCCACAGCAGCTGGTTGGAATGATTGGAACTCCCTGGATCTAGTGAATTGGTTACTCAAAGACAATGAGCAATAAACTTGCAGCTAATATTAAGCATTGATTCCAGAGCAAATTTGGACTATAAAGCACATCTCCAATAAGACAAAACAATGGTCACAGAATTAATTTAAGATAAGGTTGTAGATCTGGTGACACAATGAAGCCAGAACTAATGTGGTAAAGGGGCATTTTAGAAGCTAAACAGACAAAATATGACCAATGAAGAAATTCAGGAAACTATTAATGCCATGGAAAAGGTGGGAGATTGATTATCAAAATCAGAAGCACAAATTCAAGTTGCAAACAGTGGTTATCATTTATTGGAGTCATTTAAGGCCACGATTGGTGGAATTCATCCAGAAAGCCACAAAAATAGCACAAATCCTCCCTGTTATTCACAAAGGTAGGAATCTTTTACTTGGACTAATTAGCAGAAGAAAATTTACATTGCAGCAGTACACAGAGGCAGCATTGTTATGCTCCAAAGTCAAAAAAAAGCTTTGTAAGCAAGGAAAGTAAATAATCACATTAGGAAGGCATAACTTCAGAAATAATACTGTCAGGAAGACTTAATTTAAGAGACAGGACAAGTAAAACTCAGGCTGGCTAGCTTGGAGACAACAATTTCTGAGATCTAGACAAACTTCCAAAATAGATACAAAATCAGAAGTGGTGCAATTTTATAAATTTCTCAATACAATTTGAAGCATAGCTAATGACATTATTTTAAGTGCGAGCAGCAGCAGAGGTAGGACGAACTCGGAAGACTACAGCTAAAATAAGGCAGTTTTTATTAAAATTACTTACTGGTAGCAGGCAGCGGTGTTTTTCTCTTTCACAGAAGGAACAGGAGCAGCGGAAGAAGAGATGGGGAGTAGAGGGGTAGCCAGGAAGGTAAGCAGTGAGTATAAATACTCACCCTTCGATGCCAACGGCCATTTTAAGTGCGAGCAGCAGCGGAGAAGGAGCGGGAGCAGCGGAGGAAGTGACATGGACTGGAGGGGCAGCCGGGAAGGAAAGCAGTGACCATATATATCAGCAAGGCGGCTAAACCCGAGATTCTACTACTGTAGTGTCTCCCACCCTCCCTCCTCCTCTAACCTAGTTAATAAGTAGGAAGAGCGGGAGCGACGACCAGGGGACTGCTGGTAATATATCTGGGCAGTGGCTGAACCCGAGACACTACACGTGTTGTGTCTCCCACCCCACTACCCCCAACCAAAAATAGGACTCTGGTTTGTTAAGGTAAGGATTTTCTATTTCTTTATTGGTGAATGGTTAAACATTTACTTTTTATGGTTTATCTATTAATTGGTTTTTAGAAAAAGACTATAGCGGAGAGGTATCAGAAAGTAATAAAGTAATTAACTAAGCAGAGATGGCTGGGCAGGTGATGTGCTGTAGCTGTATGATGTGGGAGCTGGCTGATCCCATTGTGAATGGCAGTGACCGCATCTGCAGCAAGTGTTGGTTGCTGAAAGAACTCCAGCTCAGAGCTGATGATCTGGAATCTGAGCTTCAAACACTGCGGCACATCTGGGAGGGGGAGAGTTACCTGGACGCTTTGTTTCAGGAGGCAGTTACACCTATGAGATTAAGTAATTCACATTCAGTTAATGATCAGGGACATCAGAGTGTGACTGTAAGTGAGGCAGGCAGGGGGAACTAGAGTTCAGGAGTGCAGGAACCTCAGCCCTTGACCTTGTCCACCAGGTATGAGATTCTTGCTCCCTATATGAATGAGGAAAAGGGCTCTGGATAGGATGGGCCAGCTGACCACGGCATCATGGTGCAAAAGGCCATTCAAGAGGGGGAAGCAAAAGACAAGTAGTTGTAATAGGGGATTCTATAATTAGGGGGACAGATAGTATCCTATGCAAGCCGGATCGGGAGTCTCGCATGGTGTGTTGCCTGCCCGGTGCCAGGGTGCGGGACATCTCTGATTGGCTTGAAAGGATATTGGAGCAGGAGGGGGAGGATCCAGTTGTTGTGGTCCACGTTGGGACTAACAATGTAGGCAAAGCTAGGGTGGAGTACCTGTTTGGGGATTACGAAGCACTAGGAAGGAAATTGAAGTACAGGTCCTCAAGGGTCATAATCTCCGGATTACTGCCCGAGCCACGTGCCAATTGGCGTAGGGATAAGAAAATTAGGGAAGTAAACACGTGGCTAAGAGATTGGTGTGGGAAAGAGGGATTCCATTTCATGGGGCATTGGCATCAGTTTTAGAACTGGGGAGATCTGTACCGTTGGGACGGCCTCCACCTGAACCAATCTGGTACCAATGTTCTAGCGAAGAGGATAAATAGGGTGGTCAGTAGGACTTTAAACTTCTGAGTTGGGGGGGTGGGGGGAAGGGAAAGTGAAAGCGACAGGGAATATGAAGTTAAATGGAAAGATAAGCAGGAGGATAGCATGTATTCAGGTGGATTTAACCTTGAGGCAGATTAGGAATGCAACAAAAAGGAAGGATAACTTAGGACATGTTATGACTTCCAATATCTTTAATGATAAGAATGTTAGCATTAAGGCACTTTACCTGAATGCTCGTAGCATTCATAACAAAGTAGATGAACTAACGGCACAGATCATCGTGAATGATTATGACGTGGTAGGGGCATCACAGAGACATGGTTGCAGGGGGCTCAGGACTGGTAGTTAAACATCCAAGGATTTACAACTTATTTAAAAGACAGGGAGGTGGGCAGAGGGGTGGCCTTGTTAGTTAAGAACAAAATTAAATCTATGGCACTGAATGACATAGGGTCAGATGATGTGGAGTCTGTGTGGGTGGAATTGAGGAACCACAAAGGCAAAAAAAACATAATGGCAGTTATGTACAGACCTCCTAACAGTGGTCAGGTCCAGAGGTGCAACATGTACCAGGAAATAGAAAAGGCACGTCAGAAAGGCAAGGTGACTTCAATATGCAGTTGGACTGGGTAAATAATGTTGCCAGTGGATCCAAATAAAGAGAATTCTTGGAATGCTTACAGGATGGCTTTTTGGAACAGCTTGTCATGGAGCCCACAAGGGAGCAGGCTATTTTGGACGTAGTGCTATGTAATGAACCAGACTTTATAAAAGATCTTAAAGTAAGGGAACCTTTAGGAAGCAGCGATCATAATATGGTAGAGTTCAGTCTGCAGTTTGAAAGAGAGAAGGCAAAATCGGATGTAAGATGTTACAGTTAAACAAAGGTAATTATGAGGGCATGAGAGAGGAACTGATGAAAATCGACTGGAAACAGAGCCTAGCGGGGAAGACAGTAGAGCAAAAATGGCAGGAGTTTGTGGGTATAATTGAGGACACAGTACAGAGGTTCATCCCCAAGAAAAGAAAGATTATCCGGGGAGGGATTAGACAGCCATGGCTGATGAAGGAAGTCAGGAAATGGATCAAAGAAAAAGACAGCTCCTATAAAGTGGCCAAGAGCACTGGGAAATCAGAAGATTGGGAAGGCTACAAAAACAGAGGATAACAAAGAGAGAAATAAGGAAGGAGAGGATCAAATATGAAGGTAGGTTACCCAGTAATATTAGAAATGATAGTAAAAGTTTCTTTCAATACATAAGAAACAAATGACAGGCAAAAGTAGACATTGGGCCACTTCAAACTGATGCTAGAAGGCTAGTGATGGGAGATAAGGAAATAGCTGGAGAACTGAATAAGTGCTTTGTGTCAGTTTTCACAATGAAGACATGAGTAATATCCCAACAATTAATGGGAGTCAGGGGGCTGAGTTGAGTATGGTTGGCATTACGAAAGAGATAGTGCTAGAAAAGCTAAAAGGTCTTAAAATCAACAAATCTCCTGGCCCCGATGGGCTACATCTTAGAGTTCTGAGGGAGGTGACTGAGGAAATAGCTGAGGCGTTGGTTGAGATCTTTCAAAAGTCACTGGAGTCAGGGAAAGTCCCGGATGATTGGAAGACCACTGTTGTAACCCCATCGTTCAAGAAAGGATCAAGACAAAAAATGGAAAATTATAGGCCAATTAGCCTAACCTGGGTTGTTGGTAAAATTCTAGAATCCATTGTTAAGGATGAGGTTTCTAAATTCTTGGAAGAGCAGGGTCAGATTAGAACAAGTCAGCATGGATTTAGTAAGGGGAGGTCATGCCTGACAAACCTGTTAGAATTCTTTGAAGAGGTGACAAGTAGGTTAGACTAGGGAAACCCAGTGGATGTGGTCTATTTAGACTTCCAAAAGGCCTTTGATAAGGTGCCACACGGGAGGCTTCTGAGTAAGGTGAGGGCCCATGGTGTTCAAGGTGAGCTACTGGCATGGATTGAAGATTGGCTGTCTGACAGAAGGCAGTGAGTTTGGATAAGACATTCTTTTCTGGAATAGCAGCCGGTGACGAGTGGTGTCCGGCAGGGTTCAGTGTTGGGGCCGCAGCTGTTCACATTATATATTAATGATCTGGATGAAGGGACTGGAGGCATTCCAGTGAAGTTTGCCGATGATACGAAGTTAGGTGGACAGGCAGGTAGTACTGAGGAAGTGGGGAGGCTGCAGAAGAATCTAGACAGTTTGGGAGAGTGGTCCAGGAAATGGCTGATGAAGTTCAATGTGAGCAAATGTGAGGTCTTGCACTTTGGAAAAAAGAATACAAGCATGGACTACTTTCTAAATGGTGAGAAAATTCATAAAGCCAATGTACAAAGGGATCTGGGAGTGCTAGTCAAGGATTCTCGAAAAGTAAAATTGCAGGTTGAATCCATGATTAAGAAAGCGAATGCAGTATTGTCATTTATCTCAACAAGGTTGGAATATAAAAGCACCATTGTGCTACAGAGACTTTATAAAGCTCTGGTTAGGCCCCATTTGGAGTACTGTGTCCAGTTTTGGACCCCACATGTCAGGAGGGACATACTGGCACTGGAGCGTGTCCAGCGGAGATTCACACGGATGGTCCCTGGAATGGTAGGTCTAACATACGAGAAATGGCTGAGGATCCTGAGATTGTACTCATTAGAGTTTAGAAGGTTAAGGCGAGATCTAATAGAAACTTACAAGATAATACATGGCTTGGAAAGGGTGGACGCTAAGAAATTGTTTCCATTAGGCGAGAAGACTAGGACCCATGGGCACAGCCTTAAAATTAGAGGGGGTAAATTCAGAACAGAAATGCGGAGACATTTCTTCAGCCAGAGAGTGGTGGGCCTGTAGAATTCATTTCCGCAGAATGCAGTGGAGGTCGGGACACTAAATGTCTTCAAGTCAGAGATTGATAAATTCTTGATGGCACGAGGAATTAAGGTCTATGGGGCGAATGCTGGTAAGTGGAATTGAAATCCCATCAGCCATGATTAAATGGCGGAGTGGACTCAATGGGCCGAATGGCCTTACTTCCACTCCTATGTCTTATGGTCTTATTATAGTTCAGCAAGGTGTAATAAGCAACTTATACTTTTGAAATGATACTTAAAAAAAATTGACAACTTTTCAAGTCCAGTATAACTCTTCTTCAAAAGATGAAGGGCTCCTGCCCGAAACGTCGATTTTTATGCTCCTGAAATGCTGCCTGACCTGCTGTGCATCTCTAGCACCATTTTAATCTTGACTTCTCTCCCTATGCTGCCAGACCTATTGAGTTTCACCAGTAATTCCTGTTTTTATTTCAGCTTCTAAGCATCCACTATGTTGTTTTCATTTAGACTGCTTTCTAAACTGGACAGTACAAAGTGCAAGACTCAGCAATGTTTGAAAACACATGCAATCAGATAATCAGTATATTCTGTGCAGTATTTTCCCCTTGAACTCATTTGTGAATTCTTTAACTGATACAATATAGTTTGGTGAACAAATAATTCTGACAAATTTCAGTTGAGTATCATGAGCTGATAGCTTAATATTTTCTTATTTGGAAGTTGTGTGGCACAAATTTTACTTGCCACTTTTTAGGCCAAGCCAGGATATTGTCCAGCTCTTGCTGTGTTTGGACATGGACTGCTTCAATTATTAAGGAATCATAAGTGACAATGAACCATTCTCAAATTATCAGTGAACATCCTCACTTCTTAGCTTATGGTGGAGGGAAAGTCATTAATGAAGAAATTGAAGATGGTTTGACTGAGGAAACTACCCTAAGTAAATTTTGCAATCATGTTCTGGGACTAACCTTTGTCAACTACACTATTTTTCTTTGTGCTAAATCAGGCTCCAACCCACAGAGCATTTCCCCCCAGTCCCATTGATTCCAGTTTTCCCTCGGGTTCCTTGATGCCACATTGTAAATGCAGCCCTCATGTGGGGAAGCATTTCCACCTTACCTTTAGAGTTCAATTCTTTGTTTGATTTTGTTTCGTCCATGTTTGGACCAAAGCTGTAGTTAACAGCTAAGTGACCCTGGCAGCACCCAAACTGAATGCCTTTGTAAGTGCTGCGTACTAGCTCTGTCAATAACACATTACATCACTTTGATGATGACCGAGAGTAGAGCGATTGAACTGAAATTGTCCGGATTGAATATGCCCTACGTTTATGAGCATTACACTCCTGGACAATTTTCCACATTGTCAGATTGCAGGCTATCTTAGAATAGCTTGCTAATAGGTGCAGCAAGTTCAGAAGCACAAATTATCAGTACTATTGCTGAAATCTTGTCAGGGCCTCTGGCCTTGGCAGCATCCAACGCCTTCACCCATTTCTTTATCATATTACTTTTTGTGGGATCTATGATGCATGGAGCCTCAGGAGGAGTCAGAAATGGATTTTTCACTTGGCACTTCTGGCTGTAATGTAGAAGTGATTTATAAGATGCAAGCTCAAATATAAAATTTAATTTTCTTATCTTCTATCGGTATGTCAGGAATGAAAGAATGACCAGGGTAAGATTAAGGCCAGTCGAGGACAGTAGTGGGAAATTGTGCATAGAGTCTGAAGAGATAGGAGAGGTGCTAAATGAATACTTTCCGTCAGTATTCACACAGGAATATGACAATGTTGTCGAGGAGAAGACTGAGATACAGGCTATTAGAATAGATGGGATTGAGGTTCATAAGGAGAAGGTATTAGCAATTCTGGAAAATGTGAAAGTAGATACATCCTCTAGGCCAGATGAGATTTATCCAAAGATTCTCTGGGAAGCGAGGGAGGATATTGCAGAATCTTTAGCTTTGATCTTTATGTTGTCATTGTCAATAGGAATATTGCCAGAAGACAGGAGGATAGCAAATGTTGTCCCCTTGTTCAAGAAGGGGAGTAGAGACAACCCTGGTAATTATAAAACAGTGAGCCTTACTTCTGTTGTGAGCAAAGTTTTGGAAAGGATTATAAGAGATACAATTTGTAATATCTAAAAAGAAATAATTTGATTACGGACAGTTTTGTGAAGGGTAGGTCGTGCCTCACAGACCTTATTGTGTTCTTTGAGAAGGTGACCAACCAGCTGGATGAGTGTAAAGCAGTTGATGTGGTGTACATGGATTTCTGTAAGGCATTTGGTAAGGTTTCCCATTGTAGGGCTATTGCAAAAAAAAATACAGAGGGATTGAGGATGATTTAACAGTTTGGATCAGAAATTGGTTACTGTAAGAAGACAGAAGGTGGTGGTTGATGGGAAATGTTCATCTTGGACTTCAGTCACTAGTGGTATACCGCAAGAATCTGTTTTGGAGCTACTGCTGTTTGTCATTTTTATAAATGACATGGATGAAGGTGTAGAAGGATGGGTTAGTAAATTTGTGGATGACACTAACCTCGGTGGAGTTGTGGTCAGTGCGGAAGGATGTTGCAGGTTACAGAGGGACATAGATAAGCTGCAAAGCTGGGCTGAGAGGTGACAAATAGAGTTTAATGTGGAAAAGTATGAGGTCATTCATTTTGGAAGGAATAACAGAAATACAGAATATTGGGCTAATGGTAAGATTCTTGGAAATGTGGATGAACAGAGAGATCTCAGTGTCCTGAAAGTTCCACCCAGGTTGATAGGGCTATTCAAAAGGCTTACAGTGCATTAGCTTTTATTAGTAGAGGGATTGCATTTTGGAGCCATGAGGTCATGTTGTAGCTGTACAACACTCTGGTCCGGCCGCGCTTGGAGTAATGTGTACTGGTCGCCATATTATAAGAAGGATGTGGAAGCATTGGAAAGGGTACAGAGGAGGTTTACCAGAATGTTGCTTGGTATGGAGGGAAGGCCTTATGAGGAAAAGCTGAGGGACTTGCACTGTTTGTAACAGTAGTAGACTCGCCAACTTTAAGGGCATTTAAATGGTCATTGGATAAACACCTGGATGACAATGGAATAGTGTAGGTTAGACAGGTTTTAGATTGGTTTCACAGGTCGGTGCAAGATTGAGGGCCAAAGGGCCTGTACTGCGCTGTAATGCTCTCTATTTCTCTGTTTCCAGGAAGCAACCTCTGTGCAGGTAGTTCTAGGATAACCAGCATTATGACAGCGCGATTTAGCTATAACGTTGCTGAAAAATTACCTCGGTTCGCAATAGCACGATTCTAGCGGGGATCACTTTGTGTGCTTTGTTTTGTACCTGCGTGATGTCAGCGCTGGTCTCCCAGCCATACAGTGCATGCACCAATGTCAGTTGTAGATAGAGCAGCATCTGTGAGAGGCACTGTACAGAGAGCAGCTTTCCTACATTTTTGAAATGTAATATGTCAAATATACTTTTGTTTCATAGATATGATTTCAACCTTCATTCAGGCTATATTATACTTTGTGTTCGATTTCTGGGTGATTTTTGAGCAATTGTGAGTGATATTTTTTGCTGATCTGCCCCGAACCCCACTTTTCCCAAATGCCTATTATTTCTATTCAGCAATTTTCATTTCAGTGAGGTTTCTCAGGAATGCAACTATGGCGTTACAGGAGAACTAATGTACCAGTAATGGCAATTATGTCACAGTAAGTGTCAGTCCTCACGTTGTGTAACTGTTGGTTTCATCAATATCACATTGATAGAAAGTGAGTGAAAGCATTCAAGTTAAGCAACTAGTTGAACTAAAGAGTCTGTACACATCAGCGTAGATATATCCGCAGATTGAGACTAAACATCTGCTGAAACAGCTTGAAAATGTATTGATCTCTCCATCCTGGAGGCTCCCTGCCTCTACTCCTTATGAAGGGCTTTTGCTCGAAACGTCGATTTTCCTGCTCCTCAGATGCCGCCTGACCTGCTGTGCTTTTACAGCACCACTCTGATCTGAAAATATATTGATACAACTCCATGCAAGCTTCCACTCGGCATCATGATTAATTTCTAAAATTCAGACCTTGGTCAAGAAGAAATTGCCTCGTGGAGATCCAGATTATTGCAATTAAGAAATGGCCTGGTTCAGTAATCCAGGACATTGCAAAACAGAAGGTATCTATTTACAATGGTGCAGAGTGCTGTATAAAGAAAATTCATGGCATTAAATGTCCTCTGACATTGTACTGGAGCAATTTCCTACTTCAAAGACAACCTCTTCAAAGGAAATTTGAGAGATAAAATGTCTTCCAGTTTAAAGGAATTTTCAGAACAGAACAGAATCCAAGTCAACAGTCTCACATTTGGACGCCTGTTAATCAGCCAAGTCTAAAAGGAAGACCTTCTGGGAGAACAATGAAACAGTGAAACAAGGCAGTGCTAAAATAAGTAAAATACACAAATATTAAATCAATAAAACTTGAGTGGTTATTTTATTAAAGTGCAAGAGTCTGAATGAGTCGGTGCTGAGGATATCCTTAAACAGAATTGCCTATGATAATGTCACAGGAGTTTAGTGGGAGATTAGGTAAGGATCTCAAAGGAGTAAAGCCCACCATCTGAATCTTCCTTATATTCTCCATAACAATGTCTGTCACATTTAAGGAATGTGATGGCCTAGTGGTATTTTCATAAGTTTATTAATCCAGAAAGTCAGCTAACATTCTGAGGACTCAAGTTTGAAACCCGCCATGGTAGATGGTTGAATTTAAATTTGATTTTGAAGAAATCTGGAATTAAGAATCTACTGATAACCATGAAACCATTGCTCATTGTCAGAAGTGCTCATTTGGCTCACTAATGTCCTTCAGGTAAGGGAATTTGCCATCCTCTGGTCTACATGTGACTCCAGACAGACAACAATGTGGTTGACCTCAAATGCTAACTCAAAAAGCCTAGCAAGCCATTCAGTTCAAAGGCAGGCAGGGATGGGCAATAAAAGCTGGCCAGCCAGCGATGTCCATGTCCCATGAGTGAACAGAAAGAGAATATCAGTGTAATGGTATATTGTTGCTTGCATTCAATAAACTACATATTGTTTAAGAGACTCCTCTCTGTGGACTATCAAGTTCATTGTTTCTACCAAACCAGACTAGTGGACCATAAAAATAAAAGAGGATGGTGGCAGTAAACTCTCTTTGTGAGTGATGTGTTAAGGAGAGTTCAGAAACATGATGAGCAGCAGTGTGGATGGCTAAATAAGATAACCACTTCTGTCTCCTTGATGCAGAAGGAAATTGTAATAGATAATTCACAAACCTTACTGCAGAGTAAGGCTGGCCTTTAGTGTCTGAACGGAACCTGCACTTATATAGAGATATTTGCCACAAGCACTTTTTTCATGGCTGCACCTATAAAATCATCAAACACACTAAACTCCATGAGACCAAACATTCTTGCTTCTTGCTTCAGAACACTCTTGTACAGTTAATCCAAAAGAAATCCAAGTTGTCCATCTTCTTTGTCATGGATGACTTGGGATCTCAGATGGACTTAATCATCTTTGCAAAACAGAAAATGAAGCTTAATAGCTTTTAAGGGATTAGTTAATTAATGATTCAGAACAGCATGTAAAGTTTGTAAAGGAAATTTTTGATGCCATGGAATCCCTACAGTGTGGAAACAGGCCATTCAGTGCAACGTCCACACTGACGCTCTGAAGATTATCCCACCCAGACCCATTCCCCGATCCTATTACTCCACATTTTACCCTGACTAGTACACTAATCTGCACATTCCTGAGCACAATAAGCAATTTAGCATGGCCAATCCACCTGACTTGCACAACTTTGGACTGTGGGAGAAACTGGAGCACCCTCACAGAGAACGTACAAACTCCATACAGGCGGTCGCCCGAGGCTGGGATCAAACCCGGATCCCCTGGCGTTGTGAGGCAGCAGTGCTAACCACTGAGCCACCCTGCCACCCTAGTGAATTATCAAAGTTATTTTATAAATTTATTGCCAAACTATAAGCTCAAATTGCAATTGCAAAAACTATTATATTAACTGATTTATTTTCCCAAGTCAAACAAGCTGCACAGCTTATCTTTCACAAGACTTATGTCCTTGTGCCAGTGCCCTTCTGTTTATTCAATTAAGCATATTTCCACTTTTCTACCAAATCCAGATTTAGTGTATGGACATAGCAAAAACCGATTGAAATAATGTATACTTGCCATTAATAATATATTGTTTATGATCAACTTGCAGCAATATCTCTGCCACAATAGGCCAGGTCAACATGAAGGCAGGATAAATAAAGGTAACCTATTTCCCCTGGTTGGATATTATAGATCAGATCATTCAGAAAAGTTGTTAGGAAAAGTTGTTCCACTCAAAAAGACTAGTTTGGAACTCTCTTTCACAAATGACAGTTGATGCTAGATCAATAGATCATTTTAAACCTGAAAGCTTTTTTTTGGTTAAGCAAACGTGTTCAGGGATATGAGTCAAATGCTGATGTATAGAGTTAGGCTACAGATCAGCCATGATCTCACGAAATGGCAGAACAGGCTTGAGAGGCTGAATTACATTCTCCTGTTCCCAGGAGAAAGTGAGGACTGCAGATGCTGGATATCAGAGCTGAAAATGTGTTGCTGGAAAAGCACAGCAGGTCAGGCAGCATCCAAGGAGCAGGTGAATCGACTTTTCAGCATGAGCCCTTCTTCAGGAATGAGGAAAGTGTGTCCAGCAGGCTAAGATAAAAGGTAGAGAGGAGGAACTTGGGGGAGGGGCGTTGGAAATGCGATAGGTGGAAGGAGGTCAAGGTGAGGGTGATAGGCCGGAGTGGGGGTAGGGGCAGAGAGGTTACTGCATCCGCTGCACCCGATGTGGCCTCCTCTATATTGGGGAGACAGGCCACCTACTTGCGGAATGTTTCAGAGAACACCTCTGGGACTCCCGGACCAACCAACCCAACCACCCCATGACCCAACACTTCAACTCCCCGTCCCACTCCACCAAGGACATGCAGGTCCTTGGACTCCTCCATCGCCAGACCATAGAAACACGATGGCTAGAGGAAGAGCGCCTCATCTTCCACCTAGGAATCCTCCAACCACAAGAGATGAACTCAGATTTCTCCAGTTTCCTCATTTCCCCTTCCCCACCTTGTCTCAGTCCCAACCCTGGAACCCAGCATCGTCTTCCTAACCTGCAATCTTCTTCCTGACCTCTCCGCTCCCACCCCCACTCCGGCCTATCAACCTCACCTTGACCTCCTTCCACCTATCGCATTTCCAACGCCCCTCCCCCAAGTCCCTCCTTCCTACCTTTTATCTTAGCCTGCTGGACACACTTTCCTCATTCCTGAAGAAGGGCTCATGCCCGAAACGTCGATTCACCTGCTCCTTGAATGCTGCCTGACCTGCTGCGCTTTTCCAGCAACACATTTTCAGCTAGTCCTGTTCCCATGTGTTTTTGTTGCCAACTTGAAAGACCAAAAGAAACGGTTAACTCTGTCCTTCCAAACACTCCACCACAAAGCAATCATTCAGAATAGAGGTTGCCATCAAAATTGAGCATTGTAAATATTCTGGTAAAAAATGAGGTCTGCAGATGCTGGAGATCACAGCTGAAAATGTGTTGCTGGTTAAAGCACAGCAGGTTAGGCAGCATCCAAGGAATAGGAAATTCAACGTTTCGGGCATAAGCCCTTCATCAGGCTCATTCCTGATGAAGGGCTTGTGCCCGAAACGTCGAATTTCCTATTTCTTGGATGCTGCCTAACCTGCTGTGCTTTAACCAGCAACACATTTTCTGTGTAAATATTCTGTCTGGAATCCTGCAGGCCACCATTTTAAGTGTTCACTTCATTTCATTGGCTCAGATGACCATTGGTAATTTGGAGTCATGATGCTATAAAAATTAGAATCCCATTGGGTCAACAGTTCTTGAATAGCACTTGACTTTGGTCTGAGAGGGAAGTCATTTTGTATTTCTATCTTTTTTCTGACAGAAACATATTGGGTATTTGTTTTTCAGATTTTATCTTCAGTCACACAAAAAACTGGCAGTAAGGCGAGGGATAAAGTTCGAGCCAGGAAAACTGAGTCAGGTTCAGAGAAAACTAAATTGCAGTTTGAGCATCACCAAACCTCAAGAAAACAGTTTACTTCACCAAGCTTAAACAGAATATGTATTTGTATTCATAAAATATGTTCTTCATGCTTTGAACAATGAAACTAAAAGATGATGAAATCAATAAATATTTCAGAAGACATAAAGGCTTGACTGAAGAACTGAGCATGATGGTGAAATGCCTGAAGCCACCTGTGACATTAAGAATACATTAACTCCTCCTGAAAGGATAAAGCTACAAAACAAAGCCTCTGTATGTGCACAAAAGCTAACTATTTTGATGCTGACAAATCAGGGAATTATTTTCACATGAATTGATCTCTTTATAATCTTTGCATAACAAAATAACGAGGCTCAGTAGCCTTAAAGGGGTTAGTTAATTAATGATTCAGAACAGCATGTAAGGTTAGCAAACGAGATTTTTGACAACACAAGTTAAACATCAAGTTAATTAGTTAAATTTATTACCAAAATTTAAGCCCAAATTGCAATTGCAATAACTATTATATAAACTGATCTATTCTCACAGGTCAAACAAACTGCATAGCTCATCTTTCAGAAGCCAAGAATATTATGCCCTTGTGCCAGTGTCCTTCTGTTTTCTTAATTAAGCATCTCTCCACTTTTTCACCAAATCCAGATTTAGTGTACTGAAATAGCAAAAGCAAATTGAAATAATGTGTACTTGCCACTAAATAATGTATTGTTTATGATCATCCTGCAGCAAGTATTGCAGTGGTAAGCAATCTAAAAATACTGTT
The DNA here is from genome assembly GCF_020745735.1 of Hemiscyllium ocellatum. NCBI lineage: Eukaryota > Metazoa > Chordata > Chondrichthyes > Orectolobiformes > Hemiscylliidae > Hemiscyllium > Hemiscyllium ocellatum. Next base: position 42,928,677 of record NC_083407.1, on the reverse strand, counting down.
TGTCAGGCAGCCAAAGTAATTGTAAAGGTAAAATGCTGGATATCGAAAGATATTGCAAGTCCAAGCTACAAAGTGGGGGGAAAACAGAAAGATAAAACTAATGGCCTGATTCTTCCTCTAAACTAAGTAAAAAAGAACTGATCTATGCACATTCATAACACTCAAACGCCACTCCTAATCCATGTGATGCCTTCACACACGTTTTTATGGAACTTGTGAACTGTATGCCAGTGTGGGTATAGAGCCAGGCTGCTATGACGCTCACCTGGATTCTTCATGCACAGGATCCAGGATTCCAGCCATAATTAAAAGGTTTTCAAAATCTTACTCCTCACCTTTTCAAACCTCACTACCGCATCCTATCCAATGCACTCTCCGATCATCCATTTCACTTGATGCCCACATGTAGCCTCCATTGCCATCTTCCATTTTATAAAATGTACAGCTCTCAGATTTCATGCAAAGTCTATGGAAAATACTTTCCATTTATTGCAAGTAAATGAACCTCTTTATACATAATAAAAGCTTCTGTATCATTGAAACAGAGAGGAAAAATGCACTCCAGCATGAAAAAAGACCATTGCAAATTCTGTATTCCTATTACTGTGTGTAAACCAACCAGAAAGCACAGCAAAAGCACAATCTGTGACTATAACATAGAGTCATAGAGATGTACACAGCGGGAACAGACCCTTCAGTCCAACTCGCCAAGCCGACCAGACTTCTGAACCCAATCTAGACAACCTGCCAGCACCCAGCCCATATCTCTCCCAATCCTTCCTATTCATATACCCATCTAGATGCCTTTTAAAGTTGCAATTGTACTAGCTTCCACCACTTCCTCTGGTAGCTCATTTCGTACACATACCACCCTCTATGGGTAAAAGTTACCCCTTGGGTCTCTTTTATATCTTTCCCCTTCACCCTAAACCTATGCCCTCTATTCTGGACTCCCCCACCCCAGGGAAAAGACTTTGTCTATTTATCATATCCATGCCCCTCATGGATAGGATAAGGTCACCCCTCTGCCTCTGATGTTCTAGGGAAAACAGCCCAGCCTAGTCAACCTCTCCCTATAGCTCAAACCTTCCAACCCTGGCAACATCCTTGTAAATCTTTTTTGAATCCTTTCAAGTTTCACAAGATCTTGAAACTAATTTAATTTTCAGATAAAAGGCAGACCTATTAATTTGAAATAATGGCCAGAAATGACAAAAGGGAGAATGCTGTCTTGGAAGGAGAGAATTACAGGCATTCATGTGAGTTTCTATGCAGAGCCTTTCAATCAATCCAGAGGGGCTTTACTTTTAAACATTGAAACTTTTTAAAAAAAAATCGTCAGCCAGAAACATTTAAATCACAGTAGAAGAGATGACCGTCCAGCTGACAAGATTTTGCAAAAATATTTCATGGCTTTATGATGCTTTTTGTATTGAAAAGCAACTTAATAAATGTAAATAAATACACGAGCTTGATCAACGCAAGGGTGAACTTTCATTTAAATGAGAGATCCTGATGATGTGTTGTTGCATTAAAAATTGCATGTACATTACAATATAGCACTTAATAGTGGTATTTGAAAGTGTGAAACACTTCACACATACATTTTAGAATGTTCCAAATTCCTCAGCAGGCTTTCCATTTCCTCACAAGCTATCAAATCTGGTGTTCTTTTAATGAGTTTCCAGTACTGACACTTACAAATTAATGGTGGGAGAAAATTTGATTTTTGTCCCCATTGAAAATGGAGAAGCAAAGTTTGGCCGTGGTGAATGTGCTGTTTGCAAGCTAAACCTTCCTGACTCTCAAAGCAGGATAAAGTGAGGACTGCAGTTGCTGGAGATCAGAATCGAGAGTGTTGTGCTGGAAAAGCATAGCCAGTCAGGCAGCATCCGAGGAGCAGGTGAATCAACATTTCTGTCATAATTCCTGATGAAGAGCTTATGTCCGAAATATCGATTCTCCTGCTCGGATGCTGCCTGACCTGCTGTGCTTTTCTAGCACCACACTCTCAATTTTGACTCTCAAAGCAGCCTGAGAAAAAAAATTCATGTTAGGAATGTGAGGTTAAGTCAAATTTCTTAAAAAAATATTAATATGGCCATTCATGCACTAAAAAGCACATATGGATCGATATTTGATCCACTCCCTTCTTCTTCTCTCTACAAGTGCTGAGTATTTGTAGCATTTGTATTGTAAGCCAAAGGAATTATTTAAATAACAATTGTAATGTAAAATCCTGAAGGCAGAAAATGAATTAGATGAGATAAACATTAACTTTGTTGGTTTTCATAATTCCCTTGAAATAATATTCTCCATCAAAGATCTATGTGCCTTTTTAAATAATACGGTGTATGTGAACATGCATAGTTGCATATTGACAATACTGACCCAATTTGCATACGTACACATGTATTAACACATTCTGAAGATCACTTATGTAGTTTTTTTCTTTATTCAAGGTCCCAGTGAACAATGCACAGAAATAAAGTTTCACATATGCCATCACAATATTGTAATCATTACATATTTTTAGAACACCTTTCAGTAGCCTTCGCACTGCATACTGAATTAGATGAGAAAGTTTTCATTATACAGCTATCATATTACAGAAGCTGCACAAAAGCCAGAGGTTATAGTTACTTAAATTATACATTGTTAGGAATTGCAATTATGTAACATGAACATCACTGTTTTTTTAAATGTACTTTAGAAAATGGTTTCATTTTAGCTTGACATTCTCTCCAAGCTGCAAATTAATAATAGGTTAAGTTAATGTTTTCTAAGTATCCCTCATGATCAATTGATCTCAACAGTGTTGCTGGGAGACCTAAGAAATACCCTTTGATAGCTTGCTGTCAATGCAATAGGAACTATTTAATTTATTGTCTTTTCTGTACTGTGATTGCACACAGCAGAAATATTAGACTAAATGTTGCAGATAGAGTTCTCTCTTAAAACTGCACCATTCTAATTTTTGCCTTTACCTATTTTTATATTTAGAAGTAGTGATCGAAGATCCATGGATTCTGGATTAAGCTATGATTCATCTCTTCGCTGTCAACTCGCATGGATCTTAACAGATGAGCACAACAAGACATTGGTGAGCATGAGCTACATTCAATAAATGCACACCGTGGACGTTGGAAACTTTAGAATTGACTTCTTACATGACAGAAGTTGTCCAAGACCAGCTGTCCAGTCATGAACCCTTTTGCTATGTGATGAAAGGGCTGTGGTCATCATGATTTTCAAAAATTGCTCCATCCAACATGTTAGACTCTTGCCTGATTAGAACTCCATGGGTGTAGCCCATTTGTAAAAGCCACTAAACTTCAACTCACTCATTATACCAGCTTTCACAATAGTATTCAAATAAGATGAAGCAGAAACTGCAGATGTACCTCACCCTTATGCTTAGTTTCATGCTATGGCTGTGACTAACATGGGAAGAAGGAAACTCAACTCTATACATGGGAATCTAAAAACTTCTAGAAATGATGAAGAGATGGCATGTATGTGTACATGAGGTTGCAACAAGAAACCAGACGCATTCAAAAGAATCGAAGATTTAACATCTAAAATACATGCCAGCCATTCATTGATTTCCCCATGAAGCAATGACTGATGGATAAGTTTATTACTGTATGTGATCCATGTGGATGGCATAAGTAACATGAAGAAAAAAAGCTTCCTCAACATTGTAACAAAGCAATAGTCTAAAACTTTCATTACTCTTGTCATTCAGTATTGAAAAAGAATATTTGGACCCAGGTACAACTTTACAACTCTATGTTGTAACCATAAAGAAATCAAATTGACTCACCGTGGGTTTTAAAAATGCCAATTTTCCACATAACTTCTCCCATAAAAATGAATTTATCAAGTACTTTGGTATTAAATACAATGGGGAGCCATTGTAATTGCCGTGAAGGAAGTACATTTACCAGGTCAGCTAAAACACAATTTCCAAATTTGCTTAAGTAAAAAGAAAACTTCTCATGGCATTAAAAACCAGACTTAAAATATGGAGTCAAAAGCAAAATAATAAAATTCTGGCTCTGCTAGCGCATCAAAGTGATCAAGTCCTTGGGTGGTGGGTGCTGAGTCCCCTGTGGTATAAGGTCATTGCTGGGAGTATGCAAGGGGTCTGGGGAAAATGTATTTGGAGTGTGTGGAGGTAAGTATGGAGTCAGTCAAATAGTTACTCAGGAATTCGACTACATATTTTATAGTCTAAATTTTCCTAAGTAATTACTTAGAACATTTCAAATTCTGTGATTTATTTTATATTTTCAGCAGGTTTCAGCATTGATAAATTGCTCAGCAGAATCTACAACTTTCCATTCAATTACAATGGGGGATGTACCCCTTATGCACCTCCCATCTATGCTGGACTAACAATTGTTTGACAATCAGAAAATCTGGGTTAATGTGTCCACTAATTGTAGTCTCTTTCAAAAGAAGAAACATCCTTCTGGTATCCACTCTATCTAATCCCCTCACTATTTTATATGTTTTGATAACATTTCCTCTCATTCTTCTCAACTCTAATGGGTACCCACCCAACCTTTTCAACCCTTTATCATTGAAAGAACCCTTCAACTCAGAAATGAGTTGAGTGAACCTTCAGTGAACTGCTTCTAATACCATTGTATCCTTTTACCAATAATACCAGAATGGGTCTGAGGAAGGGTCATGACTGCAAACGGTAACTCTGATTTCTCTGCACAGATGCTGTCAGATCTGCTGAGCTTTTCCAGCAACTTCTGTTTTTTGATTCAAGATTATAAGTTAGCTTGACAGAGTAGGTGCAAGAATATTTTCCTGCTAGTTAGAAGATCTATAACAAATGGACGCAGCTTCATAATAAGGGGCTGGTAATTTAGATAGAACATGGGACTGTACAGAACAGAAACGGGCCTTTCGGCCCACAATGTTTGTGAAGAAAGATTTGGAGAAATTTCTTCACTAAAAGGCATAAATCATTAACATTTTCTACACCAGGGGATTATGGATGCTGCATCACAGAAAACAATTAAGATTGAGATAGAATCTATCTGAAATGGTCTCTCAGGGAATCAAGGAATATTTGGGACAAGTGAGAATGTGGAGTTGAAATCCATGATTACTTCAAAAGATGGAGCAGTCTTGCTTTGCAAAATGTTTTTTCCTGTTCCTGTTTCGTATAATATGTTTCTCTGTGTACTGAAAATACTCCTGAGTACAATTAGAACTGTATGATCTTATCCTAGGGTCAACAACATATTTTAAAGTAGAGATAAGCTAAACAAAAGATGATCAACACTTGGTAACTGACTTTGAAATGTGAATTGCAAGCAAAAGAGGATTATTTGTTTCTTCCCACTGTGCATAACCTTGGTTTGAAATACCTTGGAGTTCTGGCCTGCATTCAATTGGTATTGCATTTCCATATTGACAGAGTCTCCTGCTATTCCACCAGTTTTCTGTACCATAGTCTATCAGTAATTGCAGAATCAAATTTCCTGCAGTCTGTTCAATTTTCTTCCACAGGTCAAACCTTACTTCAGGCAACTAATTCCAACTTCCAACACCAACAGTTGCTAATTCCTGTGTTTAGAATTGCATATATCGCTATTTCTTTCTCTCACTTGCCGAGCTCAACATTCCACAAATCTGAAGTTGTTTGGTTTTCCTTGTTAAGTAATCATGAATGGGATTGGAGATGGAAGAGTTAAACATTTAACTGCTAGTGATTCAAGATGGCCTTTGTGAAATGGATACTTTCTGGTGCCTGTGGGATTGCGACTGCTAGTTGTGGATTGTCACTTCTGTTAACTCATGAGCTGACTGGTCTTTCCAATGGTGTGATTCGGAGGTGCCAGTACTGGACTGGGATGAACTGGAAAAGCACAGCAGGTCAGGCAGCATCCAAGGAGCAGGAAAAATCAATGTTTTGGCAAAAGTCCTTCATCAGTTTTGAGGCTGGGAGCCTTGGGGGTGGAGAGATAAATGGGAGGGGGTGGGGCTGGGGAGAAGGTAGCTAAGAGTGCAATAGGTGGATGGAGGTGAGGGTGAAGGTGATAGGTCTGAAGGGAGGATGGAGTGGATAGATGGGAAGGAAGATTGACAGATGGGTCAGGTCATGAGGATGGTGCTGAGCTGGAAGGTTGGAACTGGGGTAAGGTGGGGGAAAGGAAAAAGAGGAAACTGGTGAAGTCCAAACTGATGTCATGGGGTTGGAGGGGAGGCGGAAGATGAGGCGTTCTTCCTCCAACGTCGGGTGATGGTGGAATGGTAATGGAAGAGGCCCAGGACATGCATGTCCTCAGCAGAGTGGGAGGGGGAGTTGAAATGTTTGGCCACAGGATGGTGGAGTTGATTGGTGCGGGTGTCCCAGAAATGTTCTCTAAAGTGCTCTGTGAGAAGGCATCCGGTCTCCCCAGTGTAGAGGAGACTGCATCAGGAGCAACTGATGCAACTGAGCAACATGTCATTTATTGTATGCTTCTGATGCGGTCTCCTCTACACTGGGGAGACCGGATGCCTTCTCGCAGAGCGCTTCAGAGAACATCTCCAGGACACCCGCACAAATCAACCCCACCATCCATGGCTGAACATTTCAACTTCCACTCCCCCCCCCCCCACCACCACCACCACTCTGCCTAGGACACTACCCAATGCCTGGAGGAAGAATGCCTCATCTCTGTCTCAGGACCCTCCAACCCCATGGCATCAATGAGGACTTCACCAGTTTCCTCATTTCCCCTCCCCCCACCTTACCCCGGTTCCAATCTTCCAGCTCAGCACCCTCCTCATGACCTGTCCCATCTGTCTATCTTCCTTCCCACCTATCCACTCCACCCTATCACCTTTACCCTCACTTCCATCCACCTATTGCACTCTTAGCTACCTTCTCCCAGTCCCACCTGCACCCACCTTCCATTTATTTCTCCACCTCCCAAGGGTGCCAGTCTCATTCCTGATGAAAAGCCTTTGCCCAAAACATCGGTGTTCCTGCTCCTCAGACACTGCCTGACCTGCTGTGCTTTTCCAGCGCCACTCTAATCTTGACTCTAATCTCCAACATCTGCAGTACCCACTTCTGCAAAGTTAAAAGTCACAAAACACCATGTTATAGTCCAACAGGTTTATTTGAAAGCACTATTTGGAAGCTCATGTTGTGTAGTGCCTCAACTCCTTGATATACTTGGCAAACTATTAAGGGATTATGGGTTTGAATGATGTGTGTTTGCACATAGTCAAATAAGTAAAAAATGTCATTTGGAAAGGGTGTGAGAGCAGCCATAGGTCATGATTCATGTGAGAATCAATAATGTAGAAAAGAATAGCGTAGAATTCGAGCTGAGGAAGTCTAAAGAGTTAGGTTTAAGGCTAAAGACAAAAATATTAAAAGGTATCAGTTTTACGATTAATTCCTGTGCTAATCACAACATAGGCAATTACAGGTTATATCTATTAATGATTGAATTGTGAATGATTTCAAATTCCTTATAGCATTATTCTAAAGCAGGATGAGTATTAAAAGCAGTGTTTAAACCTAATTATGTCACATCCTCAGAGTTTCTGTCATCGACCAGGTCCTTCAATTTTTCATGGAATTTTAATATATTTATTAATAGGAAGAAAGTCCTGCTTTTAACCATCACCCAGACTCTCAAAGCACTTCACAACCAATGAAGTATTTTTTAAGTGCTGTTACGTTTGTAAATATATGGAATGCAATAACTAATGTGCACATAGCAAATCCCCACAAACAGCAATGTGATAATGATCATAGATGGAAAACATTGCCCTAAAATGCCATGTATAATTTCCTTGTTCTATTGTGAAATCATAGCACTACCTGCCATTCATTCAAAACAGGCAGATGGGACTTCAGTTTAATATTTCATCCAAAGGTCAACAGTTCTAGAAGTGCAATTTTCCTTCAGTACAGCTGCAAGAGAATGCTAGCATTTACTTTCGAATCTCAGTCATGGCCTAATATGAACACATTAATACAAATTAAAAGCAGGAGCTGGCCACTGATTAAACTGTCCCTCACTACCACAATGTTCTTATCAAATCCCCTCTCCCCACCCCCCAGAACGGGTTGCCTGTGCCACAGATCAGTTTTGTTCTACCCTACTGCCAATTTTTCTCTCTATTTAAGCTGTAAGAATCTCAAACATGTTGAACAATTGTAAAGGCCCCCACAGACACTCCCTCGAATCTGTAGTCATGGACCAAATCACAAGACTCTGGGCTAAGGATATGACTGCCCTCTGGATCCATGTATCCAGATAACTTTCATCTTACCTGATAATCATTGTCCTTAGCTTAGAGTTCAGCTCATATCCTCTGAACTGATGTTCTTAAAGCTATTGACACTTACAGGATGATGTTTGACAATGGATCACACTATAATCAATGCGCTCCCACACAACTAAGTTGCAACAGATCAACTGTCCTGCTGTCCTAATTCAGTTTCAATTAATTCATAATTCTACTAATTAAATTTTAATCAATACCTCAAATACTGACTATTTCAATTGAAGTTCTAGTTACTCTGATTGAACAGCCTTTTTTTTTAAAATAAGAGAAGTGAGACACCATGATTTTTCATTCCAAGCATGGATCTAACTCACCCGTGATGGCAGTGGCAGATGACATCACATTCTCAAGCTGCCTCTTACTCTTTTGAAGGCTCTGAACTCTCTCTCAACATTTTTATTGGTCCGCTAACTCATAGGTGACGATCAAAGAACTCAAATCCTCTCAACCACAAATCTAGGCAAAATCCCATTTACCATGTAATCCCTTCTCTCTTAGGCCTTCTAATATCCACAGGAGGTAGTAAACATACTGCTGTCTCTGGAGGCTCTCTCTTTTTGGCTGTTTTCCAATCCTTGGGCACTTTTCCCACTTCTTGCAATTCTCCATTAGTAAATAATGAGAAGGATACGATTAAATTATCTCACCACTTAAAGAATTTTTATACAAATTCCTTCTAAGTTTGGTACCTTGCCTAGCTTCCTACATTTTCTCATTCAATAACGGTTGAGTCTTATAATCTTTTGACTAAGTGCTAGTTGCATTGCGTTTTTTTTTGCAAGGATTCTCACTACAGGCGCATTGATATATACCCTAATTTACAAAACATGCCTCTTTAACTATTTACCTCACCCTTGTGGCATCTCTCGTGTCCAATTATATTCCATCCTACCTCACACCATTCCCAGAACAAATCACTAATTGGCAGATACCTGCTGAAATACTGGCATCCCTTGTACTACACTTGCTCACTTTAGCCAACACGCTTTTGACAGGAATGATCAATGTGAGCAGCCATCCCAGGCCAGTAATGCCGTTTTCTTGTCAAGGTAGTCATCTTATCCATCATTTAATACCCTGCTCAATCATGAATGGCTACCAATGCTTGTGGCTGTCAGGAATGATGAGTTGCTTCACCGCTTTCTCATTGTCATGAACCAGCCAATACAGGATTGCATCCTCTTTCCAATCCTCTTCTAGAATCTCAACTCTTTCTGTGCTGGTTTAGACTCCTTCTTCAACTGACCCTGTGATGGTAGATGTTGGACTTTCTGATAATGGTGCAGTCTACTGATATTCACCGAGGTTGGCAGAGATCCTCTTTTTCAAGATAGATGGGAAAGATAAAACCATATCTGAGTCTACCTGTCTGGATCTTATTTGGATCTCACTTCTAAATGTATTATTAACACTGTATTGGATCTTAGTCTAAATTTCTTAAGGAATGGGATTTTGACTTGGGATTGAGCAGCGAATCAGCTACAGTCTCCTCCAGCCAGGCAGGGGTAGGTTCCCTCCTGTGGTTGGTCGTCTGATTAAGAATATCAGCACTTGTATTACTTTTGCTTGACCTCTTACAGATCTGGAATCAAAACTGCTAAAGTTCATTGATCCATTGGGTCTCTCTTGCTCCCAGCTTTGTGGACATTTGAATGTAGTTGAATGGGCTTTTGTTGGTAACACTTCAAACTCTGCACTGATCAGGGAGTCTCTGAATGTTTGGGAAATAGCTCACCTCAGCCTGAATTTTGTCGTGTCATAATTCTGCATATTCCACTAATCTGGCTCATGTTTCAGACTGGTATAAGTAATAACTACTCTTTTCTGCCCTTGGTCATTTGACAACACCATTCCTAAGCCAAGGAAAATGGTGTCAGTTTCTGGTCTGAAAGGGAATTGGAAATCTCGGTCACCAAGGACATGTGATGAAACAAGTTTCGGTTGCTTGCCTTGTCCATGCTCTCTCAACCATGCCTCGAGCATTGTAAGACTTCCTTAGCAAATCATGGAATGGGTGAGCAAACTGTACGCGGGCTTGTACAAGTTTCCTCTCGTAGCCAGCTTGTGTAGTTCCCTTTCTGTCTTACACCAGGATGACTCCTCTACTGCCCAGTTCATCAGGAGTAATGGCTTTGTTGGTATGATATTTTGTCCCAATAAGTTGGCACTTCACTGGTTTGATTTTCAAGTGAAACTGCAAGAAGTAGACTAAGACAATGTCTAGTGTTGCGAGAGTCTCCTCGAATGTTATACTGAAGCTGAGAATATCATTCAGATATGCAATGATGGGCTGAAGATTAAAATCGCCAAACACTTTATCAATTACATATTTGAGACATCACAGAATTCATATCAGGGTATTCATAAAGTCCCCCAGTGCCTGTTTGGAATGCCATCTTTTCAATGTCTTGTTCAGCAATGGAGAGATGGTTATAATCAGAATTACTTTGCACTTTTAAGAGCTTGAAAGCTTCCTGAATCAAGATGGAAGGTAGTCATCATTCTGAATCATTGCATTGAGTGCCTGTTAATGGACACAGAGTCTCAGTTTTCCACTATTCTTCCTTACAAAGAACATAGGGGAATGACTTTCAAATGACACCTCACTCCAAAGACCTCAGCAAATAGACCTAAAATTCCTATTAGCAATGGGGTGAGATCCTGAGGTGAAGAATCTTTACTGGACAGTTACTTGTTGTCACAATCATATGGCGTCCCAGGTCGAAATACCCAATGTCATCATCATCTTTATTGAAAGTCCTCTTGAACCTGGTGAGACTAGAAACAAACTGCCTACTCTGAGTCTCTTCAAAATTGCCAATGTCCATTTTTGAAATGAGGTTAGAGATATTACCTCCGGTCAGTCCACTGTCCACAACAAGTTTAAGGGCACCTATGGGTGTTCTAAGTTGGAGGTAAACATCTTTGTTGTTGAAATTGGCAATCTACATGAGTACACTGTTTGTTCACAGCAATGAGGGTGGCTCACAGAGTTACATCAACTTGAAAGGATTCAGAAAAGGATGTTGCCAGGGTTGGAGGGTTTGAGCTACAGGTAGAGGCTGAATAGGCTGTTTCCCTGGAGTGTAGGAGGCTGAGGGATGACTCTATAGAGGATTATAAAAGCAAGAGGGGCATAGATAGAGTAAGTAGAGAAGGTATTTCCCCTGGGTTAAGCGGGTTCAGAACTAGAGGGCATAGGAATAAGGTGAGAGGGGAAACATTTAAAAGGAACCATAGGAGCAACATTTTCATGAAGAGGGTGGTGCATGTATACAATGAGCTGCCAGAGGAGGTAGTGGAGGCTGGTACAATTACGCCATTTAAAAGGCATCTGGTGGAAATATGAATAGGAAGGGTTTAGAGGGATATGGGCCAAGTGCCGACAACTGGAACTAGATTAGTTTAGGATATCTGGTCAGCATAGATGAGTTGGACCAAAGGGTCTATTTCCATGCTGTATATCTTTATGATTCTATGACTCTCAGTGGGAGCTGTGCTAAATGTGACATGTGACACTCTAGCAAGGCCTAATGTTGACCACTTTCTGTAAGACATCTGTAGTGCTGCGACAAAAGCTGAAGTTTTCTTGAACACCTGCAGACACTTGTTGACACTCCACTCACACCATTTCTATGATCCTTTGATATCTCTGCTTATAGATTCTTTGCCTGTCTGCTTTTCTTCACTCCACCTGATGAAGGGAGAATGCTCCAAAAGCTGATTATTTCAAATAAACCTGTTGGACTATAACCTGGTGTTGTGTGACCTCTGACCAAAAACCATTGTCAGTGCATTGGTGCATCAGCCAGAACCAAAGACTAATTGGCAATGGCATAGTAAGGTATGGATGCTGTAAGCATGCAGGTCGGCGCTAAGTGAAAAAGTGCCGAAAGAATAAATGAGGGATCTGAGAAGCAGCCTAGTCCTATTTGTGACCTGGTTGCAAAGTGTCCCTGTACAGCCTTCTCAGTGCTAGTTGCTGGTATGCACTGCAGTGTGAGTCTGTATTTCCGAAGTAGCCTGGAAGTGGATTACAGAGGTGACATGATATTTGGAAGTATTTCGCAAAATGCCAATGTTATGAGATATTCTTTGCTGCTGATCAAAATGGGGGCTCTTCACATTGAGTGACAAGTTGTGTCTAACTTTTGTTGACATCCAGATACAAATTTATATTTCATAAAGCAAGTTGTAACATTAAGTGCACAATAATCTCCCTAATTCGCAACTCACCACTGCCTCACAAGAAATTGGCTTTGCCATGAAGCAAAATCAAATGGTGCAGCAAAGTTTTCCCAATTTCAAGGTAGCCCTTGCTGGACTTCTCATCTGATTTTGCCATTACCCGACTAAGATTCCACCTTACGATTTTATCTGAAATTCACTGGGTAATTCATCAGAGAAGTATTAATTCTGTGTAATTGCTGGATTTGACCATTTCATACCACTCTATTGAGCTCAATTGGGATTCTTCAAATGGTGCACCATTGCCATTTTTAACTGCATAGTGTGGATATATTTATAGATATATGTTGCGTATGAACTGATTTGCATCTAATGGAATTAATTTGGATTGATACCATGAAAAGGGAAGGTTAATTTCTAAGTTTGAAAATATCAATCTTGTTAAGCTATTCATCAAAACTGTTAGGTATGACACTGAAATAAGAATACAAATTGAGTGCTATGTATGCCTTTTCTTATGTCTAGCATTCAATTAACCATTTTAATTGATTGATTTGGTGTGGTGACCATAACTGTGGACAAATTAACAGCTAGGAGACACTAATTAATAGCAGAGTCAAACAAAAAATATAGCATATGTATTGCTTAGTCACAATGCATAACAATTATCTCAATGAGGTTGAGTAGCTAGTGTTCGAATGTCACCTATGATTTCTATGATAATCTAAATGGTAAATAATACAAAAAAAATAAGTAAGTAAACAGATTATTAGGCCAATATTACAATATTCTTTGTGGAACTTTGCTGTCTATAAATTGGCAGCTGTATTTCATTGAACAGAGCAATGACTATGCTTTCAAAGTATGTCATTCGATGTAAAATGCTTGAAAATATCTGATGGTTATGAAAGATCCAATGTAAATGTAAGTTTTTTTTCTCTTCTTTTAAAATTGCATTACTGTACAAACTTTTGTTTCAGTTAGTGTGGCGACTGATAATGGTGAAGTCTTCATTCCAAATTACTGACAAATCTACACCCACCAGAGTGCACACTCTCACCAAAGTGACACAGTCCATTTACATCACTCAGTCAATGTTCCCAACTGTATGTTAGTTCAGTGGCACAGTTTTAACTGGTCAAACAAATTAACAGTAAGCTTCCTGTCACTTTTCAGGTACAAGTATTTTATCCATTAGGAAGTTTGTCTTCAAAGTTAATGGATCTGAGAGTTACAGAAATCCAATCTGCCACCAAACCTGCCTACCAGCCAGAGAGTTAGTTGCTCGTCAGCAGTAGAGAGTGAGTCTGCTTGATCAGGCATTGAATTTCAGATCTGCCACATGTCCTGACATTGTTTTAGTTATCACCTTTCAAAAGCACTGCATGTCTTATAATCCTTTAAAACCAATTATTTACTTTGAGTGTAGTGACTGTCATAATGTAGGAAATGCTGCAGTAACATGTGGATTGCAAACACCTATTATCAAATTGTGATAATGGCCCAGATATCCACTTAGTTTTTGAGATATTTGCTTTGAATATTTTCTAAAGTTTGGTTTATTGAATAAATAAATAAAACTCACTTGCTCAAATCACTGCAGTAATTTATGTATTGCCCAGACCCAAATCACCCTTGTTTATTCCTAAACTACTCCCTGAACTTTGTTTCCATGGAAGTTGTAGTTTTGGGCCTAGAGGATAGCAGATACTGGGTTCTTAACACAAATTCAAAAGATATTGCAATTATATGGTGCCTTTCATAGCTACTGTAAATCCGAAAGCAATTCACAATAAATTATGATTTGGAGATGCCAGTGTTGGACTGGGGTGTACAAAATTAAAAATCACACAACACCAGGTTATAGTCTAACAGGATTAATTGGAAGCACACTAGCTTTCGGAGCGACGCTCCTTCATCAGGTGGTAGTGGAGGGATTGAGCTGGTGTGCTTCCAATTAAACCTGTCGGACGATAACCTGGTGTTGTGTGATTTTTAACCCAATAAATTAAGTACTTTTGAAGTGTACTTACTGTTTTAAGTGTGCTTCCAATTAAACCTGTCGGACGATAACCTGGTGTTGTGTGATTTTTAACCCAATAAATTAAGTACTTTTGAAGTGTACTTACTGTTTTAAGGTAAGAAATGTAGGGGGCAATTTATACTGAGTAAACTTAATCAAAAAGCAATATAATAATAATCAGATAATTTGTTTTTTGCAATCTTCATTAAGGGGTAACATTGAGTAGGCCTCCTCTATTTTCAACATATTCTGAGGTGCTTGACAGTTGTTGCCAAGAGATGTTTTCCCCATGTGGGAGAGTCGAGAACGAGAATACATAGTTTCAAAATTAGGGGTCTTCCATTAAAGATGGTGAAAAGGGGAAATTTCTTCTCTAATAATTTTTAGTGTTTGGAATTCACTTCCCTATGGAGGTTAGGACACTGAATATGTTTGAAATTGATTGGAAAACCTTTTATTGGAGGGAATCCAATGTTTTAACAGTCGGGACATAGGCAGTAAAAAATGGACTTAGCCTTAACTATCACATTGGCTATGATCTTACTGATTGGCAGAGCAGACTTGAGAGGTTGAGTGGTTTACTCCTGTTCTTATTTCTTACATTCTTACATCCACCTGACAATGCAGATGGGAATTCTGTGGGAATATTTTAGCAAAAACAAGGCAAATTTAACAACGAACACCCCTCACTACTAACTGAAGTGGCAGCCTAGAATTTACTTGTAGAAATGGAGGCAAGAGATGAGGGGGAGTGGCATTTTTGATAAGAGATGGCATTACATCTGTGCTGAGAGAGGATATTCCCAGAAATACATCCAGGGAAGCTATTTGGGTGGAACTGAGAAATAAGAAAGTGATGATAACCTTTTTCGGATTGCATGATAGACCTCCTAATAGTCAGAGGGAAATTGAGAAACAAACTTGTAAGGAGATCACAGCTCTCTTTAAGAATAAAGGATGGTTATGATAGGGGATTATAACTTTTCAAACATAGACTGGGACTGCAATAGTGTTAAGGGTTTAGATGGAGGGGAATTTGTTAAGTGCGGACAAGAAATTTTTCTGATTCAGTAAATGGATATACCTACTAGAGAGGCTGCAAAATTTGACCTACTCTTGGGAAATAAGGCATGGCAGGTGACTGAGGTGTCAGTGAGGGAGCACTTTGGGGCCAGCGATCATACTTATAGTAGATTTAAAATAATGATGGAAAAGGATAGACCAGATCTAAAAGTTGAAGTTCAAAATTGGAGAAAGGGCAATTTTGATGGTATTAGGCAAGAACTTTTGAAAGCTGATTGGGGCAGATGTTTGCAGGTACTGGGACAGCTAGAAAATGGGAAGCCTTCAGAAATGAGATAACGAGAATCCATAGAAAGTATATTCCTGTCAGGGTGAAAGGAAAGGCTGGTAGATATAGAGAATGCTGGATGACTGAAGAAATTGAGGGTTTGGTTAAGTAAAAAGAAGGAAGCATATGTAAGGTATAGACGGGATAGATCGAGTGAATCCTTAGAAAAGTATAAAGGCAGTAGGAGTATACCTAAGAGGGAAATCACATAGGGCAAAAAGGGGACATGAGATAACTTTGGCAAATAGAGTTAACGAGAATCCAAAGAGTTTTTACAAATACATTCAGGACAAAAGGCTAACTAGGGAGAGAATAGGGCCCCTCAAAGATTAGCAAGGCAGCCTTTGTATGGAGCTGCAGGAGATGGGGAAGATACTAAACAAGTATTTTGCATCAGTATTTACTATGGAAAAGGATATGGAAGATACAGACAGTAGGGAAATAGATGATGACATCTTGTAAAATGTCCGTATTACAGAGGAGGAAGTGCTGGATGCCGTGAAATGCATAAAGGTGAATAAATCCCCAGGACCTGATCAGGTGTACCATAGAACTCTGTAGGAAGCTAGAAAAGTGATTGCTGGGCCTCTTGCTGACATATTTGTATCATCGATAGTCACAGCTGAGGTGCTGGAAGACTGAGGTTGGCTAACATGGTACCACTATTTAAGAGGGGTGATAAGGACAAGTCAGGGAACTATAGACCAGTGAGCCTGACGTTGGTGGTGGACAAGTTGTTGGAGAGAATCCTGAGGGACAGGATGTATATGTATTTGGAAAGGCAAGGACTGATTCGGGATTGTCAACATGGCTTTGTGCTTGGGAAATCATGTCTCACAAACTTGATTGAGTTTTTGGAGGAAGTAACAAAGAGGATTGATGAGGGCAGCATGGTAGATGTGAACTATATGGGCTTCAGTAAGGCATTCGACAAGGTTCCCCATGGGAGACTGGTTAGCAAGGTTAGATCTCATGGAATATAGGGAGAACTAGCCATTTGGGTACAGAACAAGCTCAACGGTAGAAGACAGAGGGTGGTGATGGAGTGTCACAAGGATTGGTGCTGTGTCCTCTACTTTTTGTCATTTACATAAATGATTTGGATGCAAGCATAAGAGATACAGTTAGTAAGCTTGCTGATGACACCAAAATTGGAGGTGTAGTGGACAGCGAAGATAGTTACCTCAGATTACAATAGGATCTTGACCAGATGGGCCAATGGGCTGAGAAGTGGCTGATGGAGTTTAATTCAGATTGATGCGAGGTTCTGCATTTTGGAAAAGCAAATCTTAGCAGGACTTATACACTTAATGGTAAGGTCCTAGGGAGTGTTGCTGAACAAAAAGGCCTTGGAGTGCAGGTTCATAGCTCCTTGAAAGTGGAGTCGCATGTAGATAGGATAGTGAAGAAGTCATTTGGTATGCTTCCGTTTATTGGTCATAGTATTGAGTACAGGAGTTGGGACGTCATGTTGTGGCTGTACAGGACACTGGTTAGACCACTGTTGGAATATTGTGTGCAATTCTGGTCTCCTTCCTATTGGAAAAATGTTGTGAAACTTGAAAGGGGTCAGAAAAGATTTACAAGGATGTTGCCAGGGTTGGAGGATTTGAGTTACAGGGAGAGGCTCAACAGGCTGGGGCTGTTTTTCCTGGACCGTCGGAGGCTGAGGGGTGACCTTATAGAGGTTTACAAAATTATGAGGAGCATGGATAGGGTAAATAGACAAAGTCTTTTCCCTGGGGTGGGGGAAGTCCAGAACTAGAGGCCATGTGTTTAGAGCTAGAGGGAAAAGATATCAAAAAGACCTAAGGGGCAACTTAGGTGTGGTACATGTATGGAATGAACTGCCAGAGGAAGTGGTGGAGGCTGGTATAATTGCAACATTTAAAAGACATTTGGATGGGTAAATGAATAGGAAGGGTTTGGAGGGATCTGGGCCGGGTGTTAACATATACCAGATCATTTGGAGGGACTCACAACTTGTGAAATATCAGGACTTAATGATCCAAGTCCTTGTCCTCAAATTCAGATTCCCATATGACAGTGTATGTTTCAATCATTCATTATTGCAAAGTTATGAGGTTGTTTTCTTCCCTGGAATTATAGGTTTGGATCAGAATTTGTTAAAGCATTTTTACGTTTTGCAACAAGATTTATTGGTGTTTACTTCTAGGTCTCAAGCATGGGTTAAAACAAGTTCTTTTGGAGTAAACGTACTTTGAAGAATCTGTACAGCAGTTGATAGACATGTTTGGAACCCATGAGCATGGCCTCAACCAGGACCTTGGGTTCATATCACACTACAGGTGACCCTACTTCAGTATATACTCTCTCTCTTTCTCTCTCACACACACACACGCACACACACTTCTATCAAACATATGCTCTCTCATACACTCACACATACACCTCCCAAACTCATACCCCCACACACACCCTCTCGCAGGCTTTTACTCCATTACACTCTCACAGACACTTTATCAAGCATGCACACACAATCATGCACTCTCTCATACGCACTCGCATTCACATGCACACACTCACATGTATACACTTGCAATCTGTCTCTCTCATACACGCACACACAATATAGATCTATGGGGTGAATTTGCATTTGCAGAAATATATTTGCAGATGCATTCTATTTTGCTCAAAGAATGCACAATCTGAAGGCTGTCAATGCAGGCAGTCAATCCATGTTATATTCCTACTTTGGGAATAGAACCAATCTGACTCAAGATTGGAATACAGACAGACTCTAGCCTCACACCTTTAATGCATTGTCTGAGCTGAGATGTCATATTTTTTAATAAAACCTTAAGTTATCTTGTTTATGCGACTTAAAATATGTTCTGGGATTTACATGTTAATGAATCAAAATCTGCAACTCATTCTAAAAGATGAAAGACTCAACAGCAATCTAGATTTGTTAAATATATCATTTCAGTCATATGGCACTGTAATATTTTGCTATAAATTCTGTGTCTTATGATCCTGCACCACAGCTAACTGATGAAGCGGCAGCAATCTAAAAACTAATGCTTCCAAATAAACCTGTTGGACTATAACCTGGTGTTGTGTGATTTTTAGCTTTGAAGGATAAAGGGGAACAAATACAATAGTCATGTATGTCACAAAAATAACCTAAATTAGCAACTTTTTATCAATGAAGAATAAGGGGGGAAAGGTCAAAGCACCCATTTCTCCTTCTCAACATGTTTCCAAAGAACCCAGCTGAAGATGCCATCCATCAGGTTCTTATGCCAGAATGCCCTAAAATTTGTTGCCATTATTTCATTAGCACAGGATAAATTCTGGAACTCCCTCCTCATGATACTTTACGTGCATGTGATAGATTGTAGCATTTCAAGAGGTAGTGCATCACCACCTCCTCAAGATTATTCAGGTATGAGTAACAAATATTGACCTTGCCAGCATTAGCCACAATCCACTAAATAATTAAACATATCTTCAAAATGAATGTTTCAATATTATTCAATACTTATTAAATAAAAGTCTCATGTGGCATAGTAAATACCCCTCAGTAGGAAACTGCCTCATAAAGATGTGCAGGTCAGGTGAATTGGCCATGCTAAATTATCCATAGTGTTAGGTGCATTAGTGGGAAATGGGTCTGAATGGGTTACTCTTTGGAGGGTTGGTGTGGGCTTGTTGGGCCAAATGGCCTGTTTCTGCACTGTAGGGAATCTAATCTAAACACTTCAAGGACACAGGGCTCCTAACATAAAGAGATGTTCAGAGAAGGTCCTATATTAAGGCGAGAGAAAGTGGCTTTGCGAAACATCTGAATCACCTTTGAAGGCTTAGGAGACCACCCTGTCATACAAATTATTTTTAAAATGCCCTTCACAGGACTGATGGACTCCTCAGTCCTCTTCCCATTTGTTTCAGAATGACAGGAAAGCCACCAAGGCTGGTCTACTTGGGCATGACTTGAATTTGGTTCGGACCTAAGTAAATCATTGGAACTATGCTCCCTCTTCAGAGCAGCTAGATTAACCCAGAAATATCTGAACAATGGTAGCAAATCAGCTGAGAAATCATTTGAGACATTTTAGTTGTCTGCTCACTCAGTCTTTGCTCAGTGGGTCGACTCAAAATCATCTCTTAATGTTATCTCTTCTGATACTTCTACTCACATGCTGGGTAATACTCATTCATTCCTCTCAGAGGCAAAAAGCAGCATCATGTGAAATGATGCATACAAAATCACATTTTAAAGGCATTTCCATATATGTAGAAGCAAAATTCCATTTTTCCTAAACATTATTAGAGAAATGATCCCCATCACATTTGGAAAACCACTGGAAACTTGACATGGTTATAATGGTGCATTTACCTCAAATTTATAATAATTCAAGGGATAATTTTACAATCACTTCTTCAGCAATAATCTGACAGATTAGCTGACTGTTGTAGCATACATCAATCTTTCACCATAATTGAAGCAGTGGACCCTACAATAGTTGGAGTTAAACTCTGCTAAAGTATCAGCCAAACATTGCAATGAAAACAGAAAATGATGGAAATACACAGCAGGTCTGTTGGCCTCAGAACAGATGGATTTAGCTTTTAGATTGAAGATGTCTCCATGCCTGCATAAGTGATTTATAAACAAGAAACAAGTTTAAATGTTACGCATGGGAGACTAATTGTTATTTAAAACTAAGTAGGTTCAATCTACACTCGAGTAACAATTGAAATGTGACACAAATACATTTCAGTATATTGAATGAAGTTTTAAACTGAAACAGATTTTGAAGTTTTATAAGAAAACATTTAATTTAAATGAAATAAATTTGCCTCAAGGACCAGTTTTCTAGTTCTGTGATTCTATTGCCTTTGCTTGTTCAACATCCAGGGTCCTTCATAAACAAAACTTCCCACCAACAAACATTATAGCAGACTAAAGTCAACGAGCAGGACTTGTCAGCCATTGGTGGTAAGTTTAAACCAGAGTTTGGGTAGTCTGGAAATGCATGAGTAGAAATAGGCTATTCGACACTTCAGTCAGACAGGAGTATTCCATCACACTTCTGACTTGTGCCTTTATAAATGATGGGCATACTTTAGAGAGTTAAGAGGTGAGTTACTTGCTGTAGGATTCCAAGTCTCTGATCTGCTCTTGTAGGCACAGTATTTATATGGCTAGCCCATTTCACTTTTTGGGCGAAAGTGAGGACTGCTGATGCTGGAGATTAGAGTTGAGAATGTGGTACTGGAAAAGCACAGCAGGTCAGGCAGCATCTGAGGAGTAGAAGAAGCGACATTTCGGGGAAAAGCCCTTCATCAGGAAGGGTATATCTCATTTCATTTGCTAGTCAATTGTAACCTCCAGGATGCTGATAGTGGAGGATTTAGCCATTGATATGCCATTGATAGTTAAGGGACAATGGTTTGATTAAGTCTTGTTGAAGACCGTCTTTGCCTGGTACTTGTGTGGTGTGAATGTTACTTGCTACTTATCAGGTCAAACCTGTATATTTTCTAGCTCTTGCTTCATTTGGACATGGACTGCTTCAGTATCTGAAGAGTCATGAATGGTGCTGAACATTGTGCAAATATTAGTGAATCTTCCAACTTCTGACTTTACATTGGAAGGAATGTCATTGCTGAATTAGCTGAAGATGACTAGACCTAGGATACCAAACTAAGGAATTCCTGCAGAGAGGTCCTGGAGCTAAGCTGTCTGAACAAACAGCTTTGTGCTGGCTATGACTCCAACCAGTGGAGTCTACCCTCTTATTCCTAATGATTCTAGCTTTGCTAGGGCTCCTTGACATTCAGTCTATTGTGACCTGAATGTCAGAGGCAGTGACTCCTATTTCCCCTATGAAATTCGGATCTTTTGTCCATTTTGATTCAACACTGTAAAAAGATAACATTTCAAATGTACAATGTAGCAAATGTTCCCAACACAAGGATGTCATTGAAATAAAGTCTAAGATGCTGTTTTCCTCATGGTAGTGTCACATGACTATGGCAAACTAGACAGACATTAATACATGATTGCATTACAATCGAAAAGGTTCTTCTTTGTTACAGAAGAAAAAGCAAAAGAAAGCACTATCACATATATTTTTAGTTACTCAACTATATACACTACTGTTCTCATGCCTTAGCAATTCAAATTTCATCAACTTCATGCGTTGATCACATCGTCCTTAAACTATGTTGCTCTTCTCATGACATGCCCACATGTCGGGACATTGGCTGTTTATCTGGGTAATGCTGTTTTGCTGGGAATGGTGCTCTTCTGTCATTTGTTGTTGCTGAAGTGACCATTCTTGTTCTGTACATGTTGTTGGATGTCAGCAGACATCTGTGTCTGATGGTTGACATATGATTTATGTAGGTAATATATTCACTTCTTTCTTATCAGCCACCTGCCACTGAGGAAGAAAAATTGTTCTGAAGAAGGGTTACACCCAAAATGTAGACTTCTCCACCTCCTGATGCTGCCAGGCTTGCTCTGTTTTTCCAGCCTCCAATTGTCCTATTTCCGATTAGAAAACCGGCTCCTATCCAATTTCTTTTATTCTTTTTGCTTTTGCATGTTTTTGTTTTTTTGTCTTTTTTCTTTAAAGCCTGGAGAGTGGCAGGTGAAGGAAGAGGCATTGCAGCAGCTGCAACAATGCCTGGCTTCACCTCCCCAGCTCAGGGTCTCCCGATGAGCAAATCCTGGGCTGATTCCTCCGACCCAGACCCGCAGGCTGTGCTGAGGCTCTAGGTCTGTGGCAATGCTCGGGTGGCTGAAAGAGCAGAAGTGTTAGCAAAAGGGATGGCGGAGGACCATGACAACCAATGAGCGGTGGCAGCATCTGGAGGAGCATCAGTGGGGGAGCAGGAAGGTACAGAACCCACATACAATCACGCCCATGGCTCCAGCTCGGACACAGCAGTCATGATTGTGGCAGCTCCGGTGGGCCACAACCGAGATGCCAGGGCCTATTACAGAGACACCCCCCCTCCCCCCAACCCCCTTTTACAGAGACCCCAGGACCCATTATAGAGACACCAGGGCCCTTTTCAGAGACTTCAGGACCCATTACAGAGACCACAGGGTCCGTTACAGAGATCCAGGAGCCTGTAACAGAGAAACCAGGAGCCTGTAACAGAGAAACCAGGAGCCTGTAACAGAGAAATCAGTTGCCTGTTACAAAGACCCAGGAGCCTGTTACCGAGACCTGGGGTCCGTTACAGAGACCCAGGGCCCATTACAGAGACCCAGGAGCCTGTTACAGAGACCCAGAGCCTGTTACGGAAACCCAGGAGCCTGTTACAGAGACCCCGGACCCGTTACAGAGACAGGGCCCATTACAGAGACCCAGAAGCCTGTTACAGAGACCTCAGGGCCCATATCAGAGACCCCCAGGGCCCATTACAGAGACCCAGGAGCCTATTACAGAGACTCCAAGGCCCATTACGGAGACCCCAGGGCCCATTGCAGAGACCCAGGAGGCTGGGTCAGAGAATTCAACTGATACCAAGCAACGACTTGAGGAGAAGCAGAGTAGTAACAAGAAAAGAGAAAGATGAACTATATTGCAATAAATCTTGCATTATATTCAATGTTTCAAGTACTGGAATGTGGTGACACTGTGTGTAACACATAAAAAAACACTTTTCACTGTATTTTATGTACATGTGACAAAAAATCTAAACCTAAGTCTAAATTTAAATTACTTCTACATCTATTGGTTGCTGTATTGATACCATGACTCTCACCTTTTCAGTATTTGGTGAGGATTTTTTGCTGTTGGTACATGAAAATGTAATGGACTACTGGCGTCTTTAATTACAACTATTTCTTATTTAACTTAGAATCATTTGGCAAACTCTGTCAATTAGTTCATCATTAACAATAGCCACATATGTCTTTTCCTACTTAAACTAGCAGACCATCCACAGTTACTTCCACTTCTGCAAAATCATTAACTACCTCATGTCACCTTCGTTGTTAGCCTTCTGGAGCACTAGAAATGCCAAAAAATACGTACAACCATCTGCACCTCCTAAAAGGCATCAGGACATAATAACAAAGCTATGACTTCCATTTCATTTCATTTTTTAGTAACCATTCTTCACATCTAGATTTGTGAAGAGTTTTATCTTTGTAAATTGTGGCAAAATATTTGTAATGTCTCGCATGAGGAAGTTAGATCACTTTGATGCTTTACTTGAATTATTTGTATCAATACGTGCTCTTAGCTTTCCAGGCTGTTTCACTGCTACCATGCTGCTAATCCATTCTGTGGGATTTGTCACTTTACTGATGAGTCTCTTCTTTCTCCAACTATATATTTTCTTTCAGTCATTCTTTAAGGACAGCTGGATCTTTCTTCATCAACTACTCTTTTGGCCTACTCTTGGGAAATAAGGCAGGGCAGGTGACTAAGGTGTCAGTGAGGGAGCACTTTGGGGCCAGAGACCATAATTCTATTAGACTTAAAATAGTAATGGAAAAGGATACACTAGATCTAAAAGTTGAAGTACTAAATTGGAGAAGGGCCAATTTTGACGGTATAAGGCAAGAACTTTCAAGAACTGATTGAGGACAGATGTTTGCAGGTAAAGGGATGGCTGGAAAATAGGAAGCTTTCAGAAATGAGATGACAAGAATCCAGAGAAGGTATATTCCTGTTAAGGTGAAAGGAAATGCTGGTAGGTATAGGGAATGCTGGATGATGAAAGAAATTGAGGGTTTGGTTAAGAAAAAGAAGGAAGCATATGTAAGGTATAGACAGCATAGAATGAATGAATCCTTAGAAGAGTATAAAGGCAGTAGGAGTATACCTAAGAGGGAAATCAGGAGGGCAAAAAGGGGACATGAGATAGCTTTGGCAAATCGAATTAAGGAGAATCCAAACAGTTTTTACAAATACATTAAGGACAAAAGGTAACTGGGAGAGAATAGGGCCCCTCAAAGATCAGCAAGGTGGCCTTTCTGTGGAGCCACAGAAAATGGAGGAGGTACTAAATGAGTATTTTGCATCAGTATTTACTCTGGAAAAGGATATTGAAGACATAGAAAGTAATGAAATAGATGGTGACACCTTGCAAAATGTCCATATTACAGAGGAGGAAGTGCTGGATGTCTTGAAATGCATAAAGGTGGGTAAATCCCCAGGACCTGATCAGGTGTACCCTAGAACTCTGTGGGAAACTAGAGAAGTGATTGCTGGGCCTCTTGCTGAGATATTTGTATCATCGATAGTCACAGGTGAGGTGCTGGAAGACTGGAGGTGGGCTAACATGGTGCCACTGTTTAAGAGGGGTTATAAGGACAAGCCAGGGAACTATAGACCACTGAACATGACGTTGGTGGTGGGCAAGTTGTTGGACGGAATCCTGAGGGACAGGTTGTAAATGTATTTGAAAAGGCAAGGACTGATTCGGGATAGTCAGCATGGATTTGTGTTTGGGAAATCATGTCTCATAAACTTGATTGAGCTTTTTGAAGAAGTAACAAAGAGGATTGATGAGGGCAGAGCAGTAGATGTAATCTATATGGACTTCAGTCAGTTATTCAACAAGGTTTCCCTTGGGAAACTGGTTAGCAAAATTAGATCTCATGGAATACAGGGAGAACTAGTCATGTGGATACAGAACTGGCTCAAAAGTAGAAGACAGAGGGTGGTGATAGAGGGTTGTTTTTCAGACTGGAGGCCTGTGACTAGTAGAGTGCCACAAGGATCGGTGCTGGGTCCTCTACCTTTTGTCATTTACATAAATGATTTGGATGCAAGCATAAGAGGTATGGTTAGTAAGATTGCAGGCGTCCCCAAAATTGGAGGTGTGTGGACAGTGAAGAAGGTTACTCAGATTACAACAGGAACTTTATCAGATGAACCAATGGGCTGAGAAGTGGCAGATGGAGTTTAATTCAGATAAATGAGAGGTGCTGCATTTTGGGAAAGCAAACCTTAGCAGGACTTATACACTTAATGGTAAGGTCCTAGGAGTGTTGCTGAACAAAGAGGCCTTGGAGTGCAGGTTCATAGCTCCTTGAAAGTGGAGTCATAGGTAGATAGGATAGTGAAGAAGGCGTTTGGTATGCTTTCCTTTATTGGTCAGAATATTGAGTACAGGAGTTGGCTGGTCATGTTGCAGCTGTACAGGTCATTGGTTCGGCCAGTGTTGGAATATCACATATAATTCTGTCTCTTTATCAGAAAGATATCGTGAAACTTGAAAGGGCTCAGAAAAGATTTACAAGCATTTTGCTAGGGTTGGAGGGCTTGAGCTATACGGAGAGGCTGAACAGGCTGTGGCTGTTTTCGCTGGAGTGTCAAAGGCTGAGGGGTGACCTTATAGGGGTGAACAAAATTATGAAGGGCATGGATAGAGTAAATAAACAAAGTCTTTTCCCTGGGGTCAGGGAGTCCAGAACTAGAGGGCATAGGATTAGGGTGAGAGCGGAAAGATATAAAAGAGACCTAAGGGGCAACATTTTCACACAGAGGGTGGTACGTGTAGGGAATGAGCTGCCAGAGGAAGTGGTGGAGGCTGGTACAATTGCAACATTTAAAAGGCATTTGGATGGATCTATGAATAGAAAGGGTTTGGAGGGATATGGTGCAGGTGCTGGCAGGTGGGACTAGATTGGGTTTCGATATCTAGTCGGCATGGACGGGTTGGACCGAAGCGTCTATTTCCATGCTGTACATCTCTGTGACTCCAACTGCTGAATTGGTCTTGCGTTCTCATTTGTTTTGGTAATCTCCTGAAAAATATGATAACCTTGAGAACATATCTTTGTACTCATCAAGGATGTGTTCCATGGTTAATTCTTCAGTGTTCTGTGAAACTTTTTTGGGATATTCAGCAACAGTAGTCCAAGCTTTAACCTTGCTCTAGCTGGAATAGTGGTTTGCAGATGACATCAAAATTGGTGGTATATTGAACAGTGAAAGAGGTTATCGCAGATTAAAAGAAAATCTTGATCAATTGGGTCAATGGACTGAGGAGTGGCAGGTGGAGTTTAATTTGGATAAATGTAAGGTAATGCATTTTTGTAAAACAAGAAAGAGCAGAACTTATACAATTAAAAGTAGGGCCTTGCATAGAGTTGTAGAACAGAGAGAACTAAGATTCAGGTACATAATTCTTTGAAGTTTGCACCACATGTGGTTAAGAAGGTATTTAACAAGCTTGCCTTCATTGCTCAAACCTTTGAAGATATGATTTGGAATGTCATGTTGAGAATGATATTGGTGAGACCTCTTCTGAAGTACTGTGTCCAGTTCTGGTCACCCTGTTGTAGGAAGGGCATTATTAAGGGGGAGAGGGTTCAGAAGAGATTTTCCAAAGTTATTGCCGAGAATGGAGGGTTTGAGTTATAAAAGTCGGCTAGATAGGTAGTTACTTCTTTCACTGGAGTTTAGAAGGTGGAGGGGTGACCTTACAGAGGTTTATGAAATCATGAGAGGCTGTTAAGGTGAATGGCAGTTGTCTTTTCCTTAGAATGGGGATTTCAAGAGGAGGGGGCATATTTTTAGGGTGAGAGGAGAAAGATTTTAAAAAGACATGGAGGCAATTTTTTTTACACAAAGACTGGATCATGTGTGGAATGAATTTCTAGAGGAAGTGGTGAAGGCTGTTACAGTTACAATGTTTAAAAGGCATTTGGATATGTCCATGAATAGGAAAGGTTTGGCAGGCTATGGGCCAAGTGCAGGCAGGTGGGACTAGTTCAGTTTGGGAACATGGTTAGCATGGACTGGCTGGATGATTCAAGATTAGAATGGTGCTGGAAAAGCACAGAAGGTCAGGCAGCATCCTAGGACATTTTGGGCAAAAACCCTTCTTCAGGAATGATCAAAGAGGAGAACTTCTTCAAGGCTTGGAAGAGGATTCTCAGTAAGGTTAAAATCAATTAGGTGAAAGAGAGTACTGCAGATATTAGAGATTAGAGTCAAGATTAGAGTGGTGCTAGAAAAGCACAGAGGTCAGGCAGCATCCAAGGAGCAGGAAAATTGATGTTTCACCAGGAACAAGGGGTGATGAAGGGCTGATGAAGGGCTTTTGCTTGATTTGTTGATTTTGCTACTCCTCGGATGCTGCCTGACCGGCTGTGCTTTTCCAGCACCGCTCTAATCTTCATTCTAATTTCCAGCATTTGCAGTACTCACTTTCTCCATGCTCTATGACTCTATGACTGTGATTAGTAGCATTTGGTTGGAGCTCCAGATTTTTGTAAATGCTGTTGCAATAGGCTAACAGACGAAGCTATCCTTTTAGCTCAAATATATGCCATCAAATGATCATAACTTTACTTTCAAGGGCTTAATTTTTAGATCACCATATTGAGCCACTTTGTGAATATTATAATGTTGCATAATACACAAGCATGTATCTAACACTTTATGTTAACATTTTGCTCTTCTTCTGTAGTCCTCATTCCAACAATCACATCTCATGCTTCACTCATTGACTTGCAAATAGCAACCTGTTCAATGTCATATGGTGATTCATCAGAATCTTCAGCTGTTATCTCTCCAGTGGCCATCTGTAACTGCTTGTTGTGCTGTCATACAGTTTTTAGCCACACTCTTGTGTGCAAAATGAGACTGCTCTTTGCAATAAGAACACTAGTTTTCCCACACTGGACATGCTTTCTTCTCCTTTGCATGACAATTTCCACAGTATTTGCATCTTGCCCTTTATCTGTGCTTGTTTTGCCCTGCATGACTAGAGAATCTGTCAGCATCATGTCAGACCTGGTCTTTTCTGCACGAGTTTGCTTGAATTGTTGATCCACAGCCTGAGCATTTCTGCAGAGGTCAATTGCTGAGTGTAAGATTGTCTTCTCTGAAGAAAGTGTACTTTCATTTTTATATCCATTATTCCTAATACAATCTCCACTTTAATTAGCTCATCCTTTAATTGTCTAAATTCAAAGCTATCTGTGAGCACTGTTAATGACATTACCTTCTAATCAGTGGACTCCTTTTTCACTTTATTCCCTCATATTGAATGCATACCAGACAGAAGTAATGTTCACGTTGGGCTCAAAGCATTTTAAAGTTTTGGCTGTATCTATTTTTCTGCTCTTCAGAGAGATTTATGGTACATGTTTTGAAATGGTATCTTCACAACAGTGGTAAAAGAAAGTATAGTGAATCGTCCTTGCCATGGTTCGATCAACAAATTGCATAATTCTGCCACTGTTCATCCAACTAAAATTCCGAGTTTAACTCATTTCAATAGGAGCTGGTAGTGGTGAAGCTGCAGCCACTTTCTCTCAAGGGATCGTTTAACTGTAATCTTCATTTTCTTTTATTTTTCAGTGGAAGCTCACAGCAGTGCTTTGTATTTTAGTTCTGGATGCTCAATATTTTTGAGGCATGCTTTGACTGTACCAACAGTGCAGACATCAGTGAGGTGAAGACTAAAATGTGTGCCTAAAGGAAGGGTGCCTTATGGAAAATGTCACATGTTTATTGAGTCATACAGCACAGAAACAGACCCTTCAGAATAACTTATCCATGCTGACCACATTTCCTGTACTGAACTAGTTCCATTTGCCTGCATGTGGCCCATATCCCTCTCAACCTTTCCTATCTATGTAACGGTACAAGTGTCTTTTAAATGTTGTAATTACACTTGCCTCTACCACTTCTTCTGGCAGCTCATTTCACCCCCTGTGTGAAAAAGTTGCGCATCAGATCCTTTTTCAATCTTTTTTCTCTCACCTTAAACCTTTGCCATAGTTTTTGATTCACCTACCCAGGGGAAAAGATCTTTGCTATTCACCTTATCTATGCTCATGATTTTATAAATCCCTACATACAAAGTCACCCCTCAATCTCCAGTGTTCCAGGGAAAGAATTCTCAGCCTATCCAGCCTCTCCTTATAACTCAAACCCTCCAGCATCGATAACATCCTTGTAAATCTTTTTTGCACCCTTCCCAGTTTAATAACATTCTTCCTGTTTCAGGGCAACCAGAATTGTACACAGTATTCCAAACATGGCCTTATCAACATCTTGTACAGCTGTACCATGGCATCCCAACTCCTGTAATCAATGCTCTGACCAACGAAGGCAAGTAAGCCAAACTTCTTCACCATCATATGACACCATTTTCAAAGAACAATGCACCTGCACCCCTAGATCTCTCTGTTTGACAACACTTCCCAGAGCCTTACCATTAACTGCATCTGTCCTGCCCTGGTTTGTTTTACCAAAATGCAACACACCACATTTATCTAAATTAAACTACATCTGTCATTCCTTGGCCCACAGGGTCAAGATCCCATTGTACTCTTAATAACCTTCTTCCGCAGCCCACTACACCATCAATGTTGCTGTCATCCGTAAACTTATTAACTATGCTTCCTATGTTTCCATCCAAATTGTTTATGTAAATGATGAACACAGTGGACCCAACACTGCTCCTCGCAGCACACCGCTGGTCACAGGCCTCCAGTCTGAACAACAACCCTCTACTACGACCATCTGTCTCCGAAAGACAAGCCAATTTTGTATCCATTTGACCAACTCGCCCTGGATCTCATTTGATCTACCCTTACTAACCAGTTTACTGTGTGGAACCTTGTCAAAGGCCTTGCTAAACATTCTAGGCAACTCAGACATTTTTCCATGATTTCATTTTAATCTAGGTAAGATAAGGAGCTGAGTGGCCCTCGCTGAAAACAAAATATCAAATTGTTAGAAAACCAAAATGAAATGTAACATTTTAGATGGAATTTGACTAAAGGAGAGGAAGCAGTAAAGATGGCAATGTGTGATAATGCTTCTCCTTTAACAAGGTGTTGTCCTTGGTTCTGTTCAAGAGGGGTTGTAAAAGGCAAAGGTTCCAATTTGTCTGGGATTAGGGACTTTGCTAATGGCTAACAGATACTGCCTAAGGCAACAATCAGGAAAAAGGCTTTTAAGTTTTTTTTGAAAACAGTTATACAATGAAAAGGGTGTGGTCAGTTCCCCTAGTTCAGGGTTTCTTTTCCTGGTTTAGTTTGGTTTGAGCAAACAATCTGTTCAAACTGCTCGTCAAGGAAAGCTACTGGGAAAAAAGATTCCCTCATTCAACAGATGTTTCTGGCTAACTTTCTCTCTCTAACATCTCTTATGTAAGAACTTGTGTTTGATTTTACCTTTTTGGCCAAAAAGGTGTTTATGGCGATGTTGTAGGAAATTGGAACAGCATCATTAAGTTGGAATAGAGTCAGTTGGGTTTTCAGACAGGCTAAGTAATTCTATATTCTGTTCACTTTGTTCATGTTTCATTTGGTAGTTTAAGCAGCTGCATCACTCCTGGAATATCCACCTCACATCTGCCTAAAACAATTAGAAAAGCTAGCGTCTGGGCTACCTTCTTGAAATGTTTTAAGGGAGTCTGGGTTGGTTCATAATAAGCATCAATATGAATGTGTAGTATTCTGCTTTCTTGATTCCAGATAGAACAGAGCACTTTAACAAAGTAGTCACATGATTTCTGAAATAGCTTGAAAGTTAAGAACACTGTTTTGTGATCCACAAATGCAGTTCATAAATACCACTTACTCCCACCAGGGGTTTGTTTCTCCCCAGGCATATTTCCATGCCCGGTGAAGGCATTTTATTATGAATCTGTACAGTTATGTTATGACACAGGCCTGAAGTAAGTCAGACATGAATCTGATCCATCTGGCTCAAAGGTAAGGTTACTACCTCTGTGCCATGATGAGGCATTCTTAACTGTTCCTGGTGGGTTCGCAGGGCCCACAGTTTAAAATTCTTTCTAATTTGGCATGAGGTGGATGTGAGAGATCAAATGAAAAATCCAGAGAAGGTCTTCTGAAGTTGGAGCAAAGTAGAAAAAAACCCTACTCTAGGACAGGCTGCGTTCCTGTGTACTATCAAATCCTAGTGCTTAAACTAGGTCAAATCATTCATAAGTGATGATATCCATTAGTTCCAATCCTCCAAATATCACCATTGTTGTGACGTATGACTAAGGTTAGGTTTTGAAAGCACTCTTCATATGAATTCTCTAATACATCAG
Source organism: Hemiscyllium ocellatum (assembly GCF_020745735.1). Classification (NCBI taxonomy): domain Eukaryota; kingdom Metazoa; phylum Chordata; class Chondrichthyes; order Orectolobiformes; family Hemiscylliidae; genus Hemiscyllium; species Hemiscyllium ocellatum. The sequence continues at coordinate 42,896,764 of NC_083407.1, read as the reverse complement.
CCTTAAGAAGAGCTTTTGCAGAGGTTCATTACCATGCACAGTATGACTGGGCTTGATTAAAAATGTGCACTATTACTGATATGTCAGGACTTGGTATATTTATAATTTATTTTCAATAAGTGATATGCATTAAAAATGGCAAGATAACAGTTAGGCGTGTGCTTAATAACTTAAAAACTTATTGAAAAAGACATTTTAAGTACACAATTTATGATTTAGGCTGATGGTATTTTGAAGTAATTATTCAAAGATATTCTATGCGGCCATTGTCAATGTCAGATAGATAACTATATGAAATGATTGGAACAGGACCACCTGCTCTACTGGCACATTTTCCAAGATAATTAGAAATAAGTCAGAAGGTATTCTTGACATATTTAACAATGGAGAGCTCTACTTTCTGCAGCATCTTTAATATGTAAAGAAAAATACTGCTGCAATACTAGTGGAGAGTGATCACAAAATTAAAGTCCTTTGTCCATACCACACCGTAAAGTTAGCTCATGAAAAGGAAAGGGAAAAGGAACACATATTGCTTGTGTAATGATGGCTTCATATTTAATCATTTTCATGGCCTTGAGTTTAAAGGAATGTGAATGCCTCGAATCTACTTTTTTAAAGAGGTCAATGAAAGTATAGTTTAACTTTATTTTTAAACCGGTCTTTTCAGAAATGATATGGTTCAAGACAATTACTGATCTTGGATAACTGAACCCACTTCTGAAAAAAATACTTTTTTTTAACAACTGGATATTGCGGCTGGTCTATGTAAACGGTGCTTTTCTAGCTTAGAAATGGAATCATAGAATCCCTACAGTGCAGAAGGAGGCCTTTTGGCCCATTGAGTCTGCACAGACCATCTAAAGAGTGTTGCACCCAGACACACACCCCTACCTTATCCCTGTAACCCTCCATTTCCCATGTCTAATCTACAAATCCCTGGATGCCATGGGCAATTTAGCATGGCCAATCCACCTAGCATCCACATCTTTGTACTATGGGAGAAAGCCAGAGCACCCAGTGGACACACACACACACACACACACACACAGACAGTTACCTGATTTTGGAGTCCCTGGCACTGTGAGGCTACAGGGCTAACCACTGAGCTGCTCTGCCCAATGGGGGGAAGCTTATTGAAAGAAAGGTGCAGCTCACCTCGTGTCTCCTGTTTCTGAAGCCACTTTCAAACCTGATATCCGTATTGAAAAACAAATGTAAGACTTCTCAAGACAGTACTTCCTGAGCAAGCTGCACTTGCAAACATAGAGACATTTGCCTCTGCTCCTGACAACCACCTATATGGGCCAGAACAGCAGCCAAACAGACAGTCATCTCAACGTTGCTCTGACCATCAAAAATTAAGATAAATAGGCCAAAAGATCTTACTCTCAAAGTGAATCTCTGCAGACATAAATTGATTTTTTTTCCTCTTTTGCTCTGTAATAGCTCCCACAAGGTCCATGGGGAATCATGAACTAATCTCCCTGTGAAACTCATTGAGTATGAGTTCCCATGGTAACAGGCAGTGGCCTGCCCAGATAGTGCTCATCACTTGAATCTTTTCTCCAGAGGTTATGCAATAACACCTCTGAGCGGGTTGATTCAGAAATTATAAATTTTAAAACAGACCCAAACCCTTCCACTCTCCCTTACTTTTGATGGTTTGCATCACCTGTAATGGGATTTGCATGTGAACTTCTAATTGCCTCGATGTGTGATTTAATGGTGGATTTTAATAGTTTAAAAAAAATGAGTCACGGTGATTTGAAGTAAAGGAAATAAGGCCGACCCAAGCATAGAAATTGGGCTGGGACTGGCCTATGCTTGCACACTATTTTTGTGCTCGACCATACATGATGTTCCTTTTCAGTCAGGTTTTCCAAATTATTACATTACAAAGAATAAAGCAGATCCAAAGGACCATTTTGGTGCTGTGGTAGACTCCCTATTTCTGTTCCAGGAGGCTGGGTTCAAGTTCACCTGTTCTACATGTGTGTAACCACATCCCTGAGAAAAAATAAAACCTAAAAAGATTTTAAAAAATGCAGATCCAAGGCAAAAAAAAAAGCACTGTGATTCAATGATAGGAAAGCTGTCCAGTTGTTGCAAAAATACTTCTGGATTTAGCAATAATAAAATAAATATAAAACAGACCTAAAGGGTTGGCATTGACCCTATCTCTGACCTAGGAGACCAGGGTTCACCTCCTACCTGCTCCAGAGCTGTGTAATAACATCTCTGAACTGGTTAATTGGAAAATATTTTTAAAAAGACAAAGATTCTTGGAGTGAGGGAAGCCAATTGGAAGCCTGTAGACAACTGCAGCAGGCTGAAACTGTGACTAGGAAGTCGAGAGCTGTGGAAGGGGACTTACTGAATGTTTCCAAAAATATATATAAAGCAGATCCAGTTTTTAGTTATTTGATAAAACATCTTTTGCTGTGTTTTTGGTTTTACTTCAATCCCATGCTTCTGATCTTTGAATATCTCGTGTGGAGGAGTATGGGCAGATCGGAGGACCTCTTCATGGGTCTTCTTCTGGGCCTGACCAAGCTGGCTATTAGGAGGACCAGGCAGCCTGTTGTGGAGGGGGTCATCTCTGTTGACTGACTGCCTCTGTTCCACATGCTTGGGTGTGCTCGGAGATGGAGCACACAGTGTCCACCAATGCTCTTAATGCCTTTAGTGAGAGATGGGCACTATGGGTGCTGCAATGCTTTATTTCCCCTCCAATTTTGGTGTGGTGGAGGCCCGTCCTGCTCTCCCTATACTCCCCCTTTTGCATTGCCTGTAAGGGGCTTTGCAAGTAAGTAGCCAATTGGCTGCATGGATGTTTTACTGGCAGTGGCTAATATTAAGAAAAAAGTCATGGTGATTTGTTATTGGAAAACACCATTCAGTTATGTGTAAGAGCCTTTCTAAATACCAAAGTAAAAAGGGGTACCCAGGGATGAGTCTCCAGAACTGTCTATCTTGCACTGGGACTAGCCTATGTATGCCATGAGTAGTAGACCTATTTTGGTATTCAACAATAAATATATTCCTTTTCAGTTGGGGTTCTTGAGTTATTACATTCTGGTTTTGAATGTCTGTGTGCTGTGTTTGTCATTACTTAAAAGTGCTACATGCTTACATTTTCATTAAACTGATAGCCACTTCTGCATCTTTATGGAATAGGCTTTGACTTATAATCAATGAGTAATTTTAGGTTTCTTCAAAAAAGAAGTCTGATGAACCATTTTATTCAATGTCTAATATAGAGAAAGCTAACAATTGGTCCTATCAGAAACCTTTCAAAAACACTGCTCATTGTCTTCTTTCGAGCAACTAGGGGTGGGTAATAAATGCTGGCCCAGCACACATACTTATATCTCATGAATAAACAACAATTTTGAAAACCAAGTTGCCATGACAAAGTCTATGATGGTCCGACCGGCTAACAAAAGACTCCAACTCCAGGAGGCACAAGATCTTGAGGGGCATGGGAAAATCACCATGAAATTTACTCACAGAGGATGAAATATTTGTGGAACTCAATAATTTGAGGAATCATCAGTTCTTCAGTGTTGAGCTGTAATACATACACTCATTTCAAACTTGTAGAGTGAATGTACGCCGTGTTTAAAAAAAAGGGGCAGAATGGTGTCATAAAAACCAGGCATTGGTTGGTTGCATAAATATTTGAGTACTGCTTTCCTCCATGCCCCCCAAGATAGAGTTAGCGTCAGTAATTAAATGTACTAGGCACTTTCCAAGTATTGCCAGAACTGCCAGTGAACAAATCTACAAGCTTGAACAAATGTGACAAAAGTCGTTTGTAGAAGAGTAGAGATTTGCAATAATGCAAGTATATTTTAAAATCACAAAGATGGAGAAACACATCTGAGGGCATGTGCAAAAGGCAATACAACACTTTAAATTCATCTAGGAAAATGTCCAGTTACTAGTTAAGTTCACAATCACATTGTATTGTGAAGATCAGGGTAACTCACTCAAAGTTAGGTATTGGGCAGTTGTGATGAACTCATAAATAAAATGCTAGAATTATCTGTGAAAATGACTAGTGTTGTTTTGCCTAAGACAATATTTATGGCAGAGCTCAAACAAATAGTTCTCAAGATTGTAGACCAGAGCACCAAAAACACAAAGAGTATTTTGCTGTCCTTTGCATAACATGCAGAATTTTATTATTACACATCATATTTAATAACAGTGACTACAAAAAATCCTGAACAAATGTGCTTAATCAATGCTTGAAAAATGTGTACTAGAATGTACATATACTGATATGGAAAATACTTGGGAACTTAAGGACTGTTTCTGTTTCATTATATCCCAACAATTCACTTTCTTCAATAAATCACATTTCAAGCTTTCCATCCAGCATTGGACATTGTATGCCATTGTCCTTAAAATAAAACTTTAAGTTCCTTTTTATTATCTTGCCATCTACTCTATTCACTCATTTTTAATGAGAGACAGACAGAAAGAGAAAAGGAATGTATTCACAAAGCACCTTGCATTTCCTCAATATGCCCTGAAATGATTCACATCCAATGAAACACTTTGAAATGTAATCATTGCTTTTCTTGGCAAATTCAACACATGGAGATAAAGCTTAATGAATATGCAGTTAAGCCTCTGTGGTATGCTTTGATGTAAGTGTGAACTCAAGTCATGTGTAGGAGACTCTAAGAACATAGGAATCAGAGAAGATCTAAGTCGAAAAGAAAACAGACATTGCTGGGGAAACCTAGCAGGTTTGGCAACATCTGTGGAGACAAAGCAAAATCAACATTTTGGGTTCAGTTAGCCTTCATCAGAAGTCATTATGTGAAGTGAGGACAAACTTGGACAGGTGAAAGAGCATGATGGTACATGGGAACGGTTTAGGCCTTTTTTCCAGGAAGAAGCAAAGACCTCTGAGACATTCCTGATGGGGAATGGATGTTTAAAGGGATTGTACATCCATGGTAAATAGGAGACAGCTAGTGCTCATGAACTGGAAATTCTGAAACTGACATGAAAGTCACCATGGGTGTAAGTGAAAGGTACAATAAGATTATGAGACATATAATGAGATGAGTAACTATCATGGATATAAGAGCCTGATATCCCCTGGTGGTGTGTGGTTCGGGGTGAGATAAGAGGAGGTTCTGGAACTGCACTCAATGTCTAAACTGTAGCGGTCAGTATGCCAGACAACTAAAGCACCACCCTTATTGGTAGGCTTGATCGCCAAGCCATGGTTGGATAGGAGATCGTGGAGTGCAGTCAATTCAGAGGGAGATGGGTTCGAATAGATGAGGTGGACAAATAAAGTAAAGTAACCAATGCCACATGACAGTTGTTAGTAAACAAGTTGAATACAGATAAAAGTCAGATGGAATGGTCGAGGTGGGGCGAAGATTGTTGGAGGAGGGCGAAGAGGTCTGTGCGATGGGGAGAGTCTTCTTGCCCAAAGAGGTGGGCTCAGAGGCACTGGTGATGGCAGAAGAGTTCAATGTGATGTGGTGCCTGAAATTCATTGAATTGAGGATGCAGAGAGATTAAACTAAGACCTTTGCGAGTAAACAGCATTCAACATCAGTGGTCGGAAGATCAGAAGGGATATTAAATACATGACAAGAAATGGAGTTAGGAGAAGGAATGTAGTCAGAGGGAAAGCAAGTTGGGGGGCAGTAGTGGCAGGTTGCCAATGGGTATCGGTATCTCTCAGTTGTTGCAGCTTTTGTTCTTTAATGCCTGAAAGGAAAAAAAAAATTCCTGTTAGAGTATTGAACAAACCAGAAAATGAAGTAGAACTGAAGCCAGGGCAGATCTGAGACAGCGTGACGTGGTGCTGATGGAGAGAGAAAAATTGAGAGTGTGTTGATGGCAGTACACAGCACTGAGTACAGATCTCAGGATACAGTGAGAACAGCTGTCAGGATAGCATTGCGCATTATTAAGATATCTGGGATCCAAGATGGAGTCAAAAAACAAAACATGTTACTTCTGTTGGAATCCACGCAGGGTGAGCCTGAGTCAGTCCATTACTGAGGAATGAGATGTGGCTGTGGATGTCAATTAGGAACAACAAAGGAAGAAATGATGGTGAACAAGGAGAAAGATTGGAATGTAAATCCTGTCAGAGAGAGAAGCAGAATTTCTTCAAGGTGGGCATACCTGGAAGAGATGTGGCAATGAGTCAAACACCAAAAAAAAAGAAGTACAGTTACTGGAAATCTGAAACAAAAAAACCCGGAAGTTTCTGGAGAAACTCAACAGGTTTGGCAGCATCTGCAGAGAGAAAGCAGAATCAATGTTTTTGGTCCATGACCCTTCTTCATCAGAACTCCAGGCAGAAGGTCAAAGTAGAAATGCCTTATGTTAATTCATGTAAATAATATTACAAAATACTTTTGAAACTTGAGTTGAGAACAAATATACCTATACTAAATTGTGTACACAGAATTCCAGAAATAAAATTGAGGCAAGTGTGCTGCTACTCCGTTTGAGTGATTTTGATTGAGGAATAAGTATTGACCAGTAGTAGAGCCACAGAATATCTCATGGACCAGAGACCAGATGTACAATTCAAGATGCACATTGGGACTCCAAAGATCCTGTTTGTTAACCTCTATCAGAATCAGTTTGAACTTCTGAAAGATAATTGCAATTGTATCTGGAAACCTCCATTAAAGTCTCCAACTAGAATAGTAAACTTTGATCAGCTCTACAGTATTGATCTGAAAAGCTAATAGTTTATCCAAGACTACAAAGTGCATGTCAATTGACCAATACTATTCACTGACTAACAATGTTCATTAAAACATAAACAGATATTTCAGTACTTAAGAAAAGACATGGCATCAAGTCACTTGGTATTTCAGTCTGCTGCATAGATATGTTAGATGTGTTTATGTACAAGATTTCCTTCTGGAGATCGTTAGTCATTACATCAACTATAGACACATTGCATTAAAACACCAGGAGGTGTGTTGTTAGTTGGCTTTTCAAAGATGCTGCTTGAAATCTTCAAAAGTACTAATATTTTGAGTTCACCTGATTTTGTACATGAGCCACATGCAATACAAACAAATCTCAAATGGTATCTTATTTCTTCATTTGCTGTTTATAACAGATTGTTAAGATCAAACACATTTATATGGTTAGTCATTCTGCATCACCCTTATTTTATTTACAACCACCAGCTGTGAAGGTTAAAGCAAGAGATTTCATTGTCATTGAAAGATGCTCCTGAACAGGATAGCTTTATGGGGGTTTTTTCTCCACTCAATTATGTGCACAATTCAAAAAAGAGCATTATTTTTAATAATAGAAATGCCCAGGTAACATTTCATTAGTATACATGTTAGTAAAACTCCCATGGCATTTTTCTGGTTAGTTTGGACACTTGTAATTTATTCCAAAAAGTGCATGGATCAAACATAAATTGGCACTGCAACAACAAATTTACAGAAGTATTACCTGACTGGGAGACTGGGTCACAGAATCTTGCAATATTTGAGATACTGTAATGTCTGCACTGTATCAAAATCCTAAAATTCCATTACGGCATGCCAGCATACTCAATGTGAAGACTACAGCAGTTCAAATAGGAGTTCCACCACTAGCCAACAAGAGAACCAATCAACCCAATCACCCCGTGACTCTCATTTCAACTCCCCCTCCCACTCCACCAAGGACATGCAGGTCCTTAGACTCCTCTATCGGTAGATCATAGCAACACGACGGCTGAAGGAAGAGCGCCTCATCTTCCGCCTAGGAACCCTCCAACCACAAAGGATGAACTCAGATTTCTCCAGTTTCCTCATTTCCCCTCCCCCACCTTGTCTCAGTCAAATCCCTCAAACTCAGCACCGCCTTCCTAACCTGCAATCTTCTTCCTGACCTCTGCGCCCCCACCCCCACTCTGGCCTATCACCCTCACCTTGACCTCCCCCAAGTCCCTCCTCACTATCGTTTATCTTAGCCTGCTAGACACACTTTCTTTATTCCTGAAGAAGGGCTTATGCCCGAAACATTGATTCTCCTGCTCCTTGGATGCTGCTTGACCTGCTGCGCTTTTCCAGCAACACATTTTCAGGACAATTTAGCATGGCCAATTCACCTAGCCTGCAGCTTTTTTTTGGACCGTGGGAGGAAACCGGAGCACCCGGAGGAAACCAACGCAGATATAGGGAGAATGTGCAAACTCTACACATACAGTCGCCTGAGGCGGGAACTGAACCCGGTCTCTGGTGCTGCGAGGCAACAGTGCACCGATAAGTCCACCTATCTATATATTGAGTCAGAAATTCTTCATAGACACACCTGAGAATATCTATTCCATCCAAAGTATTTGCACTGAGGAGGTTCCAATTAATATTGGGGAAGTTGAAGTCACCCTTGACAACAACCCTGTTACTTCTGCACCTTTCCAACTTGGATGAATTAGATAAATGAATTGCTTTCATTATAGAGAGGACCTTTCTGCTTCTATACCTAATCATCTTGTAATGCATGGGTACAATGAACACTGGCAAATCAGTTGGAGAAAAATATGTTCTTATAAAGAAAGTGACTACTTTCTATCAATTTAACTTTATAAAAGGAAAATTGAGCTAGCTCCCTAATGAGGGCAACCTAACGTCCTACTTCTCTGGCTTATTTCCTCATATTTTACTTTCTTTTCTCTATTCAGAGATGCTACCACATTACTTTAGCATTTGTTTTGCACCAATGAACCTAAGTTACTTATTAAAATAACAATTAACCAACATGACCCACCAAGGCCAATGTGACAATAACAAATACAGAACATGGAACATAGAACAGCACAGCACAGCACAGGCCTGAGAGCCGTTGATATTGTGCTGTGCATTTATCTTAATCTAAGATCAATCTAACCTATACACCCCTCAATTTACTGCCATCCATTTGTTTGTCTACCAGTTGCTGAAATGTCCCTAATGTCTCTGACTCTACTGCCACTGTTGGCAGTGCATTCCACACAACTACCACTCTCTGCATAAAAAAAAACTTACCTCTGACATCTCCCCTATAACGCCCTCCAATAACTTCAAACCTTTGACCCCTCATGATAGCCATTTCTGTCCTGGGGAAACATCTCTGGCTATCTAATCTATCTATGCCTCTCATTACCTTGCACAACTCTATCAGGTCACCTTGCTTCCTTCATCTCTCCAGTGTGAAAAGCCCTAGCTCACACAATGTCTCTTCAAAAGCCAAGCCCTTCAAACCAGGCAGCATCCTGGTAAATCTCATCTACACCCTGTCTAAAGCATCTACATCCTTCCTATAATGATGCGACCAGAACTAGACACAATATTCCAAGTATATTTGTATAATCAGTTTTATAGAGGTGCAGCAAAACCTTGCAGTCATACACTCACTCCCCCTGTAAATGAAAGCCAAAACACTATACACCTTCTTAACAACCCAATCAACTTGACTGGCAACTTTGAGTGATCTATGTAATAGACTTGAACAGATTGGTATTAAGAAAGTGCAGTGCTGAAAATTATGGGAATCATCAAGATAGAAAGGTCCCAGGGCTGGACCAGATACATCTAAGATTGCTATGGGACATGAGGAATGAGATTACTGTACTTCTGGTGATGATCTTTGCATCCTCACTCTCCATGGGAGTAGTACCAGATGATTCCCACAATTTCTGATACATCCTCACTCTCCATGGAAGTAATACCAGATGATTCCCACAATTTCCAACACATCCACTTTCTTAATATGATCTATTCAAATCTATTAACCTGGTCCATGGTGTTGTCATTATCAATAAGGTCTCTCTCTCATGAATACTGAGGAAACAGTAGGGAAGAATGAATGGAACTAAATTAAATTGGTGTTGGAAGGGAAAATTCAACCTGGTTGGATCTCCTTGTACAGACTATTATTATGACGTTGAAGGCATGTACTGTAACTTTAAGAGAGAGTGAATACTATTATGAACTTAGAGTTTATATGCAAGATGTGATATACTAGATGGCAGTCCCAGAGTATACTGGAAAATTGGAAATATGAAACATTTGGCTGTGAAATGGATACCTGAGTTGGTGGCTGTTTTGAGAACAATTCAAATTTAAACAATCGGTTTAAATTCTGCTCCAGATATTAAAACCCAACGAGTTTGAACCAATGAGATGATCCAATGTTGGGGATATAAAAATGCTAGGAAAAAGTGAGAACTACAGATGTTGGAGATCAGAGCTGAAAATGTGTTGCTGGAAAAGTGCAGCGTGTCAGGCAGCATCCTGAAGAGGGGCTCATGCCTGAAACATCAAAAAACGATTCCTGAAGAAGGGCTCATGCCCAAAATGTGATTCTCCTGCTCTTTGGATGCTGCCTGACCTGCTGTGCTTTTCCAGCAACACATTTTCAGATATAAAAATGTAGACATTTTGAAAATTGGAGACAGAGCAACTGTCATCAACACAGATCCAAGAAATTAAGAAACATTCTGTCTCAGAACGCACCTTTTCATATGAAATATACTCACAGTAAAAAGAAAGAAGATGACCGAGGGAGATCTTCAGCTGGAAGAATAAAGACACTGACAATGACACCAGCGGTGTGGTTTTGAAATTGGGTTGATGAAATTTTAATCAGTGCCTTATTGGAACATTACATTGTTATAGAGTTGGAGGTAGGTAATAAGTAGTTAAGAGAAAGCAAGGCTTAAAGTTGTGAATAATTGCTGTTTAATGTTCACTTCTAGAGTTAAGGAATCAATTGATACAATTTTCTTTAAATCATAGAATTTGGGAGTTCTCTGTCATTCATATTTTAACAGAATATGAAGCAAGGTGAGCTTTTCTGGATGTGTGGTTTAATGAAGAGAAGGGTTCACCACTGTGTCATAACACTATGATCAACAATCCATTCCATTTGAATCAGAAAACTTAGTTCTTGCATTGTACCTACAAGGAATTCTAGGAGATTAAGAGGGAAATGCTGTGTATTGGCCTGGAAGGGTTAATACTGAAAAATGCCTTAAGCACTTGCCATTCAGATGATGTTATTTTGATTTGTGGGCAGAACAACTTAGGATCTCGAAGGAGTAAGGTCTGACCATCTTCAAACTCTCTGCAATAATGGCTAACATATCAAAGCAGCATGTAAGCTGTTAGTAATGTTAGTAATGTGCAATTAACTATGTCTTGTTAACTATAAGAACTCATATGATAAGACCAATGCCCTGTAGGTTCTTTCATTTAAAGAATATAATGACAATGGTATATGAAAATGGTATATTTATTTTAAATTTGTAGTTGCATACATTATTTAAAATACACTTTAACTTACAAAAACTGATTTATAGTTCTAGGAAAAGTTGTATTTTGGAGTAGTACTACATCAGTTGACAGACTGTGATCATTCCTTTTAACTTAGGGCTTGATGAGATCATTGTCCAACCATTACCTACAATGCACAACTTGGAACATCAGAAACATGCTCCTTGAAAAAAAATCTCAAAACAACTATTAAATATGATGAGGTACTGGTGTTGGACTAAGAAGAACAAGATCAGAAATCACACCACACCAGGTTATTGTCCAACAGATTTATTTGTAATTACTTGCATTCAGAGTACTTCTTCTTCATTAAGTGAAGTGGAGGGAAGCACACACGCATAGAATTTATAAAGTTAAAAATTACACAACACAAGGTTATAGTCCAACAGGTTTAATTGGAAGCACACTAGCTTTCGGAGTGACACTCCTTCATCAGGTGATTGTGGAGGGCTCAATCATAACAGAAGTTATAGCAAAAATTTGCAGTGTGATGTAACTGAAATTATACATTGAAAAATTGATTGTCTGTTAAGCCTTAGAATACAGTGATAGTTTCACTGTATTGAAATGATCGAGCCCTCCACAATCACCTGATGAAGGAGCATCACTCCGAAAGCTAGTGTGCTTCCGATTAATCCTGTTGGACTATAACCTGGCGTTGTGTGATTTTTGACTTTGTACACCCTAGTCCAACACTGGCATCTCAAAATCATAGAATTTATAGGCAGAGAGATCATTGCAAGATAATCCCAGGTAATTAAGAGTGTCAAAAGATAGTGCAACTAGTATGAGTGGAGTGTCGACAGGCTAAATAACAAGTTAACAAGTCTTTGCAGGTGGTCAAAGTGTCAAATGGTACAAGTAAAGTGTCAACACCTGAATGGCAAGTGAAAGGGTGATCTATGATCCGATTAATTCAGGCAGAAAGATAATTACAAAAAATCAAAAATAAGATGGTGCTAGGGACAAACCAAAGTATAAAGTAATCCAAAACTGTACAAATTAATTAATGATGATAACGAGTTATCAAAATAATGGTGTCAATACAGAACACTAAGGTAGATTTTACAAACACAGAACAATGCGGTGGGGTTACGTGCAACATGACATGAACCCAAGATCATAAGACCATAAGACCGTAAAACATAGGAGTGGAAGTAAGGCCATTTAGAGCATCAAGTCCATTCTGCCATTCAATCGTGGCTGATAGACATTTCAATGTCACTTACCTGCACTCTCCCCATATCCCTTATTTCCTTGTGAGAGTAAGAATTTATCAATCTCTGCCTTGAAAACATTCAACATCCCAACCTCCACTGCACTCCTTTACAATGAACACCACAGACCCACCACTGAAGAAATACCTCCTCATTTCCATTTTAAATTGACCCCTCTAATTCTAAGGTTGTGCCCATAGGTCCTAGTATCCCCTGTTGATGGAAACAAATTCCCAGCATTCACCCTTTCTGAGCCATCATATTTGAGGCTGTCTTTAAGGGTACGGCGATTCTGCATTATTGTGTATGTCTAAGGCCGTCTTGGAGGACACTTATCTGAAACCTTGTGATTTCAAATAAAGCTTTTGGATTATAACTTGGTGTTGTGTGACTTCTGACTTTGGATTAAAATGTTAAATCTTTGCAGGGATGAGTGGAAATTTTATCATCTTTTTTCCCTAATTGGGCCTCTATTCATCTTTTGTCTGGTTGTCATAATTATGGTTTTGTTGATTTATTATGGTCATTATAACTTACAACCTTCTACAGAACTAGAACTCTAATTGTCTATCTTACCCTGAAGCAGGGTTTTGTTTAAGAATGATATCCAAAGTATCGTAGGTTCAGGAAAGTTTTAGACATCTTAAGAAATGTCTGCTGAACGAAGGATGCAGGTTAGTTGGTCGACAGACTCCAGACAGACAGACTTGCTTGTTGAAATCCTGTGTAAAGTCTAACATCAAATATCTTGTATTTTTTTTTGAATGATGCTTGCTTAATATAAACATCATTCCTATAAATGCTGGAGTTGAAGGCAGAAATGACAGCCAGGAGTCTTTTTTACTAATTTTAGCTTGTTTGGTAAGAATTGCTCAGTCCAGGCTGTTGTCATTAAATAAAACTAATCATTTGTTTGGGTAGTTTTGCACACTTGCGCATTACTGATTTACCACATTGCTATATATGGATTTTATTTGTTTCACTTAGGTTAGCTGGTTATTCATTTCATTGGATTTTAATGGGATCTTCTGTTTCTGCTTGGATATACCTATAAAATAACAGTGACTGCACTTCAAACAAAATCAGTTTTATTGCAACTGTTTTGAAGTTATGTATGAAGATATAGTAAGGCAATATGTAAAGGCAAGACTTTTAAAGATGTAATTGAGTCAAGCCTTACATTTACTATTTTCTGCTGTAAAAATAATGTCTAATTTACAGTAAAAAGCTTTCTGTAGTGTTACATACATTTTCAATCTGGGTTTTAGCAAGGAAGAGATTATACCCACTGAAAATAATAGATGGATTTTAAATAATAACGGGACACTTTTATGTCCACAACCTTGTTGACATTGCTTCAACATTAGCATATGATTAAACATTGATGTTAATTTTCCATCAAATCACAACCTGTCATCTAACACAGGAAACTAGCTCAATCTTTAGCTATAGGAGAAAGGCAAAAAGGAAGCACGTTAACTTGCTATCTGATTTTTTTTCTGGTATGTAGCATAATAAACAACAGCACAGAACTGCTAATGAGGACTGAGATACAGTAACATTGTCTGTTACTGGACAAGTAATCCAGAGGCTTGGATGAATGGTTTACATGCATAAATTCAAATCCCACCAGTGTAGCTGGGGAATTTACATTCAATTAATTAAATAAATCCAGAATACAGAACTAGAATCAGTAATGTTGTTCATGAAACTACCAGATTCTCATAAAATCCCATCTGGTTCACTGCTGCTCTTTAGGACATAACATCTGCCATTCCAACACATTTTAATGTATGCATAACTCCTAAGCACTAAGACTAACAATTATCTTCTCTCAGTTAAAAATCACACAACACCATGTTATAGTCCAACAGGTTTAATTGGAAGCACTAGCTTTCGGAGTGCCGCTTCTTCATCAGAAGTTTAACAACCATTCAGTTGAATTAAACATCTACGAAAAATCTACAAGCAAAACTCCATTGGCCAATTGACATTGATATTGGCACTAGATTTGGTAAAAGGTATTCCCAGCTGAATCCAATCTGGAAGAACTCACACCATTAATCTGACCAACTCCATCACCATAACTATCACTGTTCATACCTGTCCCAATGGCAGGATAGAATTAACAGCATAATGGTATGTAATCAGAAAAAAGTTGACCTGGCAACCCTCAACATTAATTTTGAACTCATGAATAGTAATAGTAATGGAACCTATTGCTCCTCTTAACTGATCAACAATACTCCTCCACTTGGACAAAACTTTGAGGTTAGCAAGGGCAAAGACTGTTTACTGAGCGAGATCTTCAATTTATGTTGGTAGCATCACAATTGTACAAGTTCTGGAAGGCATAACTGTTAGACTGGGCTAATACAGGTATTATGAAAAAAAACCAGGAAAAAAAACCCGAAAACATGACCCTTATCACAGATGCAATCTCCATGACTGCATTGATCAAAATTAACATCACAGGTCAAGTCCTACTGAGGATAATCACAGTTATCCTACATGGCACTACTACCATGGTGAATGCAATTGATGCAAAATAGAACTAGCAGCTCAAATCTAAGCATCTGTGAGCCATTTCAGCTGCAGAATTATATTCAACAATATCCTATAATCTCAAGCCTAGAATATTTCTAATTTGCCATTCTCACCAACCAAGAGGCCAACTCTGGTTGGAAGACAAGTGTAGTAGAGCATCCAAGAAAAGAATTTGGCAGATCAAAATAAGAGAAACCAATTTAAACAAGTTGCAGTACAGAACAACATGTTTACTAAGCATGTATTCCCACTGTAATAGATTACGTACTTAAAATAATTGGATTAACTCAATGTGATATTTAGAAATGGTTGTGAACTAAGTTCAGTAAAGACTCTGTGCATTGATGACATCTATTCTGCAGTTGTCCTCCTGTATCAGCTGCATCTCTCACTAAGTCAACAATGTGGAAAATAATACAGGTCTGCCCTACTCTCTCAAATTGCACAATCTAAATTTATGTATTAAAGGTCACCTTCTATCATCAGGAAAATGATAAAATGAAAATACAAAGTAGCATTTACCTACAAATATCTTGGTCATTAGTTCTAATTTGGTTGCTACTAGATCACTCAACTCCAGATCTCATGTTAGCCCTTATCCAAAAAATGGACCAAAGAGCTGAATTCTAAATGTGATGATTTGGAGGTGCCGGTGTTGGACTGGGGTGGATAGAGTTAAAAAAAATCACACAACACCAGGTTGTAGTCCAATAGGTAGATTTGGATGCACTTCCAAATGAAGAGGCAATGCCTCAAAAACTGGTGATTCCAAATCAACCTGTTGGACTTCAACCTGGTGTTGTGTGACTTTTAATTCTAAATGTGATGTGAGAGTTGCTGCCTTTATAATGGAGATAATATTTTGATCTACTGAGGTATCAATTACCTCACAAAATTGATTAACTAAGTGTGTTCTGTTCACAAAAACACGACAAATCAAATTGGCCAATTATCACCCCATCAAACTACTCTTGAGCATCAAAGTATTGGCAATTATCATTGACAGAGCTACTATACGACAACAACACAACAATAACCTGCTCATTGATGCTCTGACCTGATTACAGCTTTGGTTCGAAAACAGACAAACCAGTTGAACTCCAATGATGAGTCAGAGTGACTTCCATTTGATTCAAGGCAGCATTTAAAGAGTGTTAGTGCAATCAAAGTCAATGGAAATCAGGGAAAACCTCACAATTAAGTAAAAAAAAACCTAAAAAATAGCAGATGCTCAATATCAGAAACAGAATGAGAAATTGCTATGCCAACTCAGTTTTCTTTCACACATTTCTGTTCATGTTTCAGGTAAAGCTCTCATTGTTTGGAGTTAAAACTAGCACAAAGGAACCTGCCAATTGGAGGCCAATCAGCTCAGCTCCAGAACATTATTGTAGGCATTCCTTAGGTTAGGCATACAGCATGAAAACAGACCCTTCGGTCCAACACATCCATGCCGACCAGATATCCCAACCCAATCTAGTCCTACCTGCCAGTACCTGGCCCATATCCCTCCAAACCCTTCCAATTCATATATCCATCCAAATGCTTCTTAAATGTTGCAATTGTACCAGCCTCCACCACTTCCTCTGACAGCTCATTCTTTACCCGTACCGCCGTCTGTATGAAAAGGTTGCCCCTTAGGCCTCTTTTATATCTTTCCGCTCTTACCCTAAACCTATGCTGTCTAGTTCTGGACTTCCCCATCCCAGGGAAAAGACTTTGCTGAGAAGGTCACCTCTCAAACTCTGACGCTCCAGGGAAAACAGCCCCAGCCTGTTCAGCCTCTTCCTACAGCTCAAATCCTCCAACCGTGGCAAGATCCTTGTAAATCTTTTCTGAACCCTTTCAAGTTTCACAACATCTTTCTGATAGGAAGGAGACCAGAATTGCACACAATATTCCAACAGTGGCCTGACCAATGTCCTGTACAGCCACAACATGACGTCCCAACTCCTGTACTCAATACTCTGATCAATAAAGGAAAGCATACCAAATGCCTTCTTCACTATCCTATCTACCTGTAACTCCACTTTCAAAGAGCTATGAATCTGCACTCCAAGGTCTCTTTGTTCAGCAACACTCCCTAGCACCTTACCATTAAGTGTATAAGTCCTGCTAAGACTTGCTTTCCCAAAATGCAGCACCTCGCATTTATCTGAAATAAACTCCATCTACCACTTCTCAGTCCATTGGCCCATCTGGTCAAGATCCTGTTGTAATCTGAAGTAACCCTCTTCATTGTCCACTACACCTCCAATTTTGGTGTCACCTGCAAACTTACTAACTGTACTCTTATGCTTGTATCCAAATCATTTATGTAAATGACAAAAAGTAATGGACTCAGCACCGAACCTTGTGGCACTCCACTGGTCACAGACCTTCAGTCTGAAAAACAGCCCTCCACCACCACCCTCTGTTTTCTACCTTTGAGCCAGTTCTGTATCCAAATGGCTAGTTCTCCCTGTATTCCATGGGATCTAACCTTGCTAATTAGTCTCCCATGGGGAACCTTGTCGAATGCCTTACTGAAGTCCATTTTTTTTCCAATCAAACTTTTCAGGCACGTTATTACTCACCACTGAAGCAGTTGGGACTTGAACAAAGGATTGATGGTTTAGAAATAAGGACCCAATCACAGGAGCTCTCGAGTTCCTCTGGTAGTGAGTTTCTCATCAATCCATTCAGAAATATTATAAAACAATGTCAACTACTTCAATGATCTTCCCACTATCACAGGGCCAGAAAGAAAAAGGTTTGATAACAAAAAAAGAGAGCTACAGATGTTGGGAATTAGAGAGAAAAAAAATCAGAAATTGCTGAAAATACTCAGCAGGTCTGGCAGCACCTGTGGAGAGAAAGCAGTGTTAACATTTTGGGTCCAGTGACCTTTCCTCAGAACTAATGGATGGTAGCTTGGAAAAGTTTGGTACACATGTTAGAGGAGTGGGAGAACTGTTGGATAATGTTTTGCAAGAACAATGTTAAAAAAAACAATTTACAGGAACACACCCAAAAAATTTAGTCCAGTGTAGTATAGTTCCATCACTGATGACACTTTTTTACTTTAAGTTTCTACTCTTGTGTTTGTTGAGAGTGTTAATAATTCTTTTGACAACATGCACAGCGTATAAACAAATATACAATTAAGCAGAACCATTCTGGAATGTCAGTATAAAATATGTTGCTTTAATGCTCTTAAACCTTTCAATGCATTAAGCCAAGCCTCAGTTAATGAGGTGTAAAAATAATAAGCAATGCGAAATAGAAAATTATGTTTTTTCAGCCAGTAATAATTAGGGCCATTTGTAATTTCCAGGATATTGACTATTTTGTTTTCAGAATGTTTTGGACTCTTATTTTATGCTCTCCCATTAGTAATTAAAAATTGCTAAATTCCCATTTAATTGCTAATCAAAATTTATACTGCTACATGCTGCTTATGTAAGTACTAAGATGTACAAGGAGAATTTGGGAGCTTCGTGGCAATTGAGAATGGAGGTGAACAGGGCTAAAAAGTGTGACCATTTCTGCAGGTCAAGGGCAATGAGGTCAGTATAGGTATTCATTGCCTAATCAACCCATTCAGAGATGTTATTACACTTTGTCCCAATGTGAGACTTAAACGTGGGCCTCCTGGTATGGAAGTAGGGATCTCGCCACAAGGGCCCTTATGGGTAGATTAAAATTAGGTTCGTTAGGAGCTTCATTAACAGCATTTTAAAAGGACACTGACAGGTATTATCTGGTCAATGGTCAATGCTAGCTTTGAGTTTTCTAAGCTGATGGGTCTAATTTAATTTCTTGGAAGCATGTAGCCGTAATAGGTCTGATGCCTTGAGATACAGGTAGGCAAATCACCCTCTGTATCCATGTGTGGGTGTAGATAAAGGCTGCCCCTTTCATGTATTCAATAATATTACTCAAAGTACCAAGCCTGATCAGTTTTCTGCATTTTTTCAATTTAAATTTTTTTAAAAGTTGGTGAGTGGATGAAGTGTGAAAGTACTAACGTGCTATCTCAGGTACTGACCCTCAAGTACAGCCAACTGTTTATCTCAAGCTAGAAGATCTTCGATTTGCCTTTCACTTTGGTAGCCTGCCCACCATCCTTCCATAGTTGAAAATATGGTGCTGGAAAAACACAGCAGGCCAGGCAGCATCTGAGGAGCAGGAGAATCAACGTTTCGGGCATAAGCCCTTCTTTAGGAAGGCCGAAACGTCGATTATCCTGCTCCTCGGACGCTGCCTGGCCTGCTGTGTTTTTCCAGCACCACATTTTTCAACTCTGGTACTCCAGCATCTGCAGCCCTCACTTTCTCCACCATCCTTCCATGGACAGAAATTGGCTCACTCCCAACTGAAAATGTTCACCTTTGCGAAAACCGTAAAGTGACAGTCTCCATTAAGTTTGGGAACTGGAAATTGTCCAAACACCTATTTCACAAACCCAGAGGTAAAATTCAGCACCATCTATTTATTTAACAGAGCAAAGACGAATATATTATGGCTCATTATTTAGATAATAAACAAACTGTTTTGCTTTCAGGATGTTGACTATTTACATCTCGAAGTTACCAAGTCCAGTGAATCTGTATCTGTGTCATGACCTGTGCTGTATGCATGTAGCACTTGCATTTTGAAACATTATAGTCAATTGCATCGAGATATGTAAAGTTCCTTGAGAGCTGTAAGATTCTGTAGCAATCTTACATTGAGATTACTGTCACTTAATTGTAGTGGATCACCAAACATGCGTAGCAAGTCTTCATGATACCCAAGATCTTCTCTGCAGGAGTTCCTCTGTCAGCTGATTGATCATTGAACATACATTCATACATTCATCATAAGATCAGAAGTGGGGATGTTCACTGATAATTGCATAATGTTCAGCATTATTTGCAAGAGCTGCTCGGGAGGATTTAAACTAGTAAGGTGGTGGAGGAATGGGACCCAGGGAGATAGTGAGGAAAGAGATCAATTTGAGACTCGTGCAGTTGAGAAAAGAAGCGAGTCAAACAGTCAGGGCAGGCAGGGACAAAGCAGAGAACAAGGTAGAACTGATAAATTAAACTGCATTTATTTCATTGCAAGTGGCCTAACAGGGAAGGCAGATGAACTCAGGGCATGGTTAGGAACATGGGACCTGGAATCTCATCACAATTACAGAAATGTGGCTCAGGGATGGACAAGGCTGGCAGCTTAATGTTCCAGGATACAAATGCTACAGGAAGGTCAGAAAGGGAGGCAAGAGAGGATGGGGTGGGGGCATTTTTGATAAGGGATAGCATTACACCTGTACTGAGGGAGGATATTCCCAGAAATATATCCAGGGAAGTTATTATTTCGGTGGAACTGAGAAATAAGGAAGGGATGATCACCTTTTTCGGATTATATATAGACCTCCTAGTATGCAGAGGGAAACTGAGAAACAAATTTGTAAGGAAATCTCAGTTATCTGTTAGTAAAATAAGGTGGTTATGGTAAGGGATATTAACTTTCCAAATATAGACTGGGACTGCCATAGTGTTAAGGGTTTAGATGCAGAGGAATTTGTTAAGTGTGTGCAAGAAAATTTTCTGATTCAGTATGTGGATGTACCTATGAGAGAAGGCAGGGCAGGTGACTGAGGTGTCAGTGGGGGAGCACTTTGGGGCCAGCAACCATAATTCTATTAGTTTTGAAATAGTAATGGAAAAAGATAGACCAGATCTAAAAGTTGAAGCTCTAATTTGGAGAAAGGCCGGTTTTGACAGTATTAGGCAAGAACTTTCAAAAGCTGATTGGGGGCAGATGTTCACAGGTAAAGGGACAGCTGAAAAATAGGAAGCCTTCAGAAATGGGACAATGAGAGAAGAGATACAGTATATTCCTGTTAGGGTGAAAGGAAAGGCTGGTAGGTATAGGGAATGCTGGATAACTAGAGAAATTGAGGGCTTTGTTAAGAAAAAGAAGGAAGCTAATGTCAGATATCGACAGGATAGATCAAGTGATTCCTTAGAAGAATACAAAGGCAGTAGAAGTATACTTAAGACGGAAATCAGGAGTGCAAAAAAGGGGACATGAGATAGCTTTGGCAAATAAAGTTAAGGAGAATCCAAAGGTTTATTACAAATACATTAAGGACAAAAGATTAACGACGGAGAGAATAGGGCCCCTCAAAGATCAGCAAGGTGGCCTTTGTGTGGAGATGAACGATACTGGGGGATACTAAACGAGTATTTTGCATTAGTATTTACTGTGAAGAAGAACATAGAAGATGTAGGATGGAGGGAAATAGATGGTGACATCTTGAAATGTCCATATCACAGAGGAGGAAGTGCTGGATGTCTTGAAATGCATAAAAGTGGATAAAACCCCAGGGCCTGATCAGGTGTACCCTAGAACTCTGTGGGAAGCTAGGGAAGTAACTGCTGGGCCCCTTGCTGAAACATTTGTATCATTGATAGCCACAGGTGAGGTGATAATCATCTTACTGGGATTTTATTGTAGACCTCCTAATATGCAGAGGGAAATTGAGAAACAAGTTTGTAAGGAGATCTCAGTTATCTGTAAGAATAATAGGGTGGTTATGGTAGGGGATTTTAATTTTCCAAACATAGACTGGGACTGCAATAATGTTAAAGTTTTAGATGGACAGGAATTTGTTAAGTATATACAGAAAGTTTTCCAATTCTGTATGTGGATGTGGTGCTGGAAGAACAGTGCCACTATTTAAAAAGGGTGGTAAGGATAAGCCAGGGAACTATAGACCAGTGAGCCTGACATCGGTGATGGACAAGTTGATGGAGGGAATTCTGAGGGACAGGATGTACATGTATTTGGAAAGTTAAGGACTGATTAGGGATAGTCAACATGGCTTTGTGAGGGGGAAATCATGTCCCACAAACTTGATTGAGTCTTTTGAAGAAGTAACAAAGAGGATTGAGGAGGGCAATGTGGTAGACGTGATCTATATGGACTTCAGTAAGTCATTCGACAAGATTCCCCATGGGAGACTGACTAGCAAGGTTGGATCTCATGGAATACAGGAAGAACTAGTCATTTGGATACAGAACTGACTCAAAGGTAGAAGACAGAGGGTTGTGGTGAAGGGTTGTTTCTCAGACTAGAGACATGTGACCAGTGGAGTGCCACAAGGGTTGGTGCTGGGTCCACTACTTTTCGTCATTTATATAAATGATTTGGATGTGAGCATAAGAGGTACAGTTAGTAAGTTTGTAGATGACACCAAAATTGAAGGTGTAGTGAACAGCGAAGAAGATTACTTCAGATTAAAATGGGATCTCAGATTAAGATGGGCCAATGGGCTGGGACGTGGCAGATGGAGTTTAATTGAGATAAATGCGAGGTGCTGCATTTTGGGAAAGCAAACCCTAGCAGAATTTATATACTTAACGGTTCGGTCTTCGAGAGTGTTGCTGAACAAAAGGACCTTGGAGTGCAGGCTCATAGCTCCTTGAAAGTAGAGTCACAGTTAAATAGGATGGTGAATAAGATGCTTGGTATGCTTTCCTTTTTTGGCCAGAGTATTGAGTACAGGAATTAGGAGGTCATGTTGCGGCTGTACAGAACATTGGTTAAGCCCCTTTTGAAACACTGTGTGCAATTCTGGTCTCCTTCCTATCGGAAAGATGTTGTGAAACTTGAAAGGGTTCAGAAAAGATTTACAAGGATGTTCCCAGGGTTGGAGGATTTGTGCTATAGGGAGAGGCTGATCAGGCTGGAGCTGTTTTCCCTGAAGCATCTGAGGCTGAGGGCTGATCTTACAGAGGTTTATAAAATCATGAGGGGCATGGATAGGGTAAATAGACAAAGTATTTTCCCTGGTGTTGGAGAGTCCTGAACTAGAGGGCATAGGATTAGGGTGAGAGGGGAAAGAAAAAAAAAAGACCTAAGGGTCAACCGTTTTACACAGAGGGTAGTGTATGGAATGAGCTGCCAGAGGAAGTGGTGGAAGCTGGTACAATTGCAGCATTTAAGAGGCATTTGGATGAGTATTTGAATAGGAAGGGTTTGGAGGGATATGGGCCAGCTGCTGGCAGGTGGGACTATATTGGATTGGGATATCTCAAAGGCATGGACAAATTGGACCGAAGGGTCTGTTTCCCTGCTGTACATGTCTTTGACTCTATGACAAGTGAGAGCTCGGAATCCTGCAGTGAATAGCTCACCTACTGACTCCTCAATATCTGCCCATCATCAACGAGGCACAAGTCAAGAAAGTGGGGGAATACTCCTCCCTTGCCAGGAAGAGTGCAGCTCCATCAACAATCAAGAAGTTTGAAACTATCCAGGACACAACAGCCTGGTTGATTGCCACCACAAATATTCAGTTTCCATTGCTAATGTTCCGAAGCCACAGTATATGCTATTAACTATAGAAATTCACCATGGTTCCTTAAACAGTGCCTTCCACATCAAATTAGAATGACAAGGGTGACAGATATATGGAAACACCACCACCTACAAATTTCCCTCCAAGCCACTGACCCTCCAGACTTGGAAATATATCACCATTGCATCTGTGTCACTGCAACAAAATCTTGGAATCCCCTTCCAGATAACATTTGTACCTACTCCAAATGGTGACAGTTCAAGAAGACCACCACCTTCTCACTGGGCTGGGCAATAAATGATGTACCGGCCAATAATACCCAAAATCCATGAATGAATAAAAAGAAAAATAGAGAGCATAGAATTGGAGGTACAACACTCATACAGATTGAGAATTGGACAACAGACAGCAAACAGAGAGGAGGAATAAACTTATCAATCTCAGGATGGCAGACTGTTACTGTTGAGGTGTCAAAATGATCAGTACGAGGTTCATAGCTGTTCAGGATCTATGTTCAAAATTTGGATATGGGGAACATGTGTAGTATTTCCAAATATGTAATAGCACAAATGTTAAGGAGAATCTACAGGACTTTGGCCCACTAAGTGAATGGGTCAGAATTTGACAGATAAATTATAATGTAAATAAGTGTGAGGTTATCCACTTCGATAAAAAAAGAGTATTTCTTAAATTGTGAAAGATTTGAAAGCTTTGATGTTCAAAAGTTGGCATGCAGACTCAATGATCAGTTTGTAAGTAAATGGCTTTCACTGTGAAGGGGCTTGATGAAGAAGTAAAGCTGCCTTGCTGCACTGTAATGGAGTTGGCATTATGTTTAAAAGTTAGTTGAAGTGAGTGAGTGGAACCATGTCCTGGTTTTGGACTAGGGTGTTGTTTTTGGAAAGAAACATTGTGCAAGTTGCAGTACCCCTGTGCTGCATTAATAGAACAGGTGTAGTTTTTTTTTATATGAACTGTTACAGTTTAAGGGCGAATACAACTTTACATTCTCTCACTAGATTTCATGTCAACATACGATCATAACAACATAAGAACTAGGAGCATCTAGTCCTTTGAGCCCACTCCGCCAATCAATAAGATCATGGCTAATCTTTTCGTGGACTCAGCTCAACTCACCTGCATTTTCACCTAATCCTTTAATTCCTTTATTTTTCAAAAAGGCATCTACTTGTTACTGGAGTAGTGTCAACTACTTCCCTGGGCAAGGAATTCCATAGATAAGCAACTCTCTGGGTGAAGAAGTTCCTTCTTAATTCAGTTCTGAACCTGCTCCCTCTAATCTTGAGGCCATGCCCTCTTGTCCCGGTTGAACCTACTGTAGAAACATCATCTTTATTTCATAAGTTTATATGTTTCTACAAGATCTTCCCTCATCCATCTGAATTCCAATGAATATAATCCCAATCTACTCAGCCTCTCCTCATAAGCTAACCCCCTCAACTCCAGAATCAACCTAATGAACCTCCTCTGCACCCCCTCCATTACCAGTACATCCTTTCTTAAGTACCTAGACCAAAGACTCTGGGTGTGGTCTCACCAGCACCTTGAACAGCTGCAGCATAACCACCCTGCTTTTAAACTCAATCCCTTTAGCAATGAAGGACAAAATTCCATTTGCCTTCCAAATTACTTGTACTGCAGACCAATCTTCTGCAATTCATGCACAAGGACACTCAGGTCCCTCTGCATAGCTGCATGCTGCAACATTTTACCATTCAAGTAATAATCTATTTTGCTGTTACTCCTTCCAAAATGCATGACTTCATATTTACTAACATTGTATTCCATCTGCCAGACCTTTGCCTACTCACTCAATATATGTGTTCTTCTGCAAAGTTTCACAGTCCTCTGCACACTTTGTTCTGCCAGTCATCTTAGTGTCATCAGCAAATTTTTAAACCGTACACATGGTCCCCAACTCCAAATCATCTGCATAAATTGCAAATAATTGTGGTCCCAATGCCAATCCCTGAGGCACACCACTAGGCACTGATTGCCAGCCAGAATTGCACTCATAACTTTGAAAGATTAAGTGTGTATTTTAAAAAAAACTTTGTCTCCCTTATATTTATTAATCCCATTTGTTCCTACCTCTCTAACAGATCTCCAGATACGACTGAAGCATTGAATTAAACATTGGAAGTTTTCTATTTCGGATTTAAGCTGGCATATTTTGGTCATGATTCTTAAACTTGATCAATTAGTGAGATACACAATTGTTTACAACAATTGCAGATCAACTGTAGCGTGCACAAAACTGGTTTTTATTTCTCGAGATTGATTTTCAAAGTGGAGGTACAAATTTGGAAACAGGAATAATCCTGTCTCTGTCACAAGGTGAAATGTTTTAGCAATCCAAGTGTTATGTAGCCTGGAGAAAGGCCAGAGTTGTAAATAGTAATAGGGTGCTGTGTCCAGAAAAAGCAAATTAAAAGATTTGCCTCCATTTATATTAAAAAATAATATGAAACCTCATGCTCAGAATACAGTCAGTGGTTCATTGATATGCAGTTAAACTTTATGACCACTTTAAAGACTTCCCTCACTCTCACTTCCAGCCTCATAAATTGCCTGTTCTTCCCTTTAAGAATAAATTTCACAAGTCCTACACACAGTTGGATATTAAAAGGATCTAGTCATGCAGTGGCAATGTCCCCACCAATAAGACAGGAGACCTGGGTTCAAGTTCCACTTGCTCCAGAGGTGTCTAATAACTGAGGCTACCATGAAGGACTCTCATTCTCAACCTCTCCCCTCACCTGAAGAGTGGTGACTTTCAGATTAAACCACCACACCAGAGATTAGCCCTATGGTCAGATAGGACTATGGTGACTTTACCATTTCAATCATGTGAAATTTATTCTACAGTTTATCCATTACGCTTTTTTCATCTGAAGACCTATCCACATTTACAGTATTGATTTTTTACTTGACAGCTTACCAACTGTCAGAAGTAAATCTGGCAAACTCATTGTTTAATTTGTAATTATGCTTTCCAATAATTGCACTGTCATAACCCGCCTTAATGAATTACAAACAACTTCTGCTGTAACATTTCATGAGGAGCTGTAAAGAATGAAAACACATTCAACTAATATTTTAAACTCACCACCAATCATGGTCCTTGCCTTCATGCAATTGGAGTAAAATTTGCCTACCATGAAAACTAGATGCTCAACTAGGCTCTGGATGAATCCACAATCATATCAATTCCTCCTTAATGGGTTGCATGGCCTACTTCCTGACCTGCTGTTGTTGCAATGGTTGAAGGAGAAAATGGAAATGGGCCACAGGCAGCCATTCTTCCCAGTTTCTTCCTCCACGTAGTCCCTGGTGGGAACCAGGAAAATCTCAACTCTAATCACAAAAACCTTCAATGAGAAAGTACAATGGAAAACTGACAACCTTGTTCATTGTTGACCTCAAAATCAGGTAAATAGGTTTATCCTGCAAATTTACCAAGACAATTCATCCAGAAATTCCAATCAGGGCTGGAAATAGATTAGAAAATATCTAATTATCCACAGATAACATGTGCACTCAGGATTCCTGGACAGGGGCTTTGTATGATTAGAACAAGGCCCAGAAGGATCTCATTGACTATGAGATTGTTGATTGGGGCTGTTAATCTGGGACCATCAGGGATCCCTGGCTGACAGATATAAATAGGAGATTCAGAGAGTCTCCTCATTCTAGGGACTGGCTGGCCAGAGCCCATATAGTGTGTACATGTAAATAAAGGGTGATGATATGCAGTTATTTCAGGCTTGCAATTATGAATCTATTCATGAATTCTCAAATCACAGGAGAGAAGAGCTTTGTGGAAATGCCAAACATTTTTATAACAGTGAGTGCTGTATACTGTAGGCTAAATGTCCAACTTGCATCCTCCAACAGTAACCCTCAAAGTAAGGTGAGTGTGCAGGGTGCCAGGTAAGTAGATGAATGCTTAGTGTAGTTTGTGATGGCTGTGTTGGATAGGGCATAGTCAGTCTGGCTGGGTTTTAGGTCAGTGGTTCTGTCTCAGGTCAGATTGGGATGGAGGATGTTGGTTCAGAGTGGGTGTCAAGTCATCAGTTCCAATTGGCTGCCAGGTCTAAAAGGGGTCAAGTAGAGAGGTTGGGGTGACATGTCTAGCAGATATAGCTGGTGGAGTTTGGGATGGGTAGTGGTGAGTTGGGGATGGGTTCCTTTTAATAGTTACCAGAAATTAGTGTGGAATCTTAATTTTCTAAAGTGTTTTTGGTAACTACTAAGCTGAAGTGAGTTGGAACTATCTAAATTCTTTGACTTTAAGGGACATTTTTCAGAAGGTTCTGAATACAGGGCAAATACTCATTAGAATTTTCAATTTCCTGGTTAATTCTGTGGAGTTTGCTGCATCAGGACATCCACATGTTCCTGACATAAAGACAAGTCTTTCCTGCTACAATGATTATGCAGCCAAAGAAATATCTTGGCCAACACTGAGTTCAACATCACCAACTCACAAGTCATGGGCAGAATTTAAAACATAGGTGTGATGGCTGGCTGAGTGTTCCAGAATCAAAGGCAAAGTTATAAGGAAAGTGCTGTGACATTTTTAGTATGCAGTGAAATGTGAACTGGTATCTTTGTACAAAATCTGACAATATAGCTCGTTCTCCTACAACACATGAGTCATCAACATGATTTGGCTGTAACGTGATTGGTGAATTGGGGAATAGTTTTTAAAAAAATGAATGGGCAATTATACGATTCCATCCCCAGTCACCTTAAGTCCACTCTCAGTGTTTACTTCAGTAACCTCCTGCAGCTTTGTATTCTCCCTCATTGTGAAACCATCTGCAGTCCCCACAATGCTTCAGATCAGACTACTCTTTCTCTGTAATCTCCTGCACTCCCAACAACCTTTCCTATTTATGTTACTTCCTTCAGATGTCTCCAGCTTCCTGAAACCTCTTCCTGCCATTGTAAACCTCTCTATTTCAGCACCATCCTCCTTTGCTTAAACCCTCCCTATTTTGGTAACCTTCTCCAGTCCCTATAGCACTCCCATGCTGTGGAAATGTCTTCAGGTCCCTACAGTCCTCCCGACCTTTGTAACCTCCTTCACTACCATGAAGCCTCACAATTACTGACCTTCATTTTGAACTTTTTTCTCATTATTTTTAAGTGGCAGTTTTTGAAATGCAGGAATTGGTTTCCAAATGGCCAAAATGAAGCCCTTATCATCAACCTTTATGCATCCAATGGAGTTTCATTGATTCTGTTGTTCTCTTCAAAGGATTATATAATGAGGAAACAGACTGCAGATTGGTACTGACATGGTGGCACAATGGTTAGCATTGCTACCTCACAGTACCAAAGACCTGGGTTCAATTCCCACCTCAGGCAACTGCTTTCGTGGAGTTTGCACATTCTCCCTGTGTCTGCGTGGATTTCCTGCCACGGTCCAAAAATGTGCAGATTAAGTGCTTAATTGCCTGTAGTGTTAGGTGAAGGGGTAAATGTAGGGGAATGAGTCTGAGTGGTTGCTCTTTGGATGGTTGGTGTGGACTTGTTGGGCCAAAAGGCCTGTTTCTACATATAAGTAGTCTAATCTAACAAATTCAGAAACACCTTAAGGTGTTAAATTTATTGTATTATCTCATTAAAATGTATGATTTTGACACTTATTTAGACTATGCTAATATTTGTGTTCAGCTAACTATTATTGACTTCAAGTTTTACTGATATTTTTGGTGGCTTATCCCTAACCCTGTTTTTCCCACAGGCACCATTAATTCTATTGTATGATTTTCTATGACATGAGATTGCACAAGAACACAACTACCATGTTATAGCGAACAGATTATGTAAATAACCAGCACAAGGCATGAAAATGGATTCTGATGATACATAACATTGAAATATTAAATGACCATACAATGAATAAAATAAGCTTTTACCTATGCCTGACCAATACTTCTCATTATTACTTTATAAATAGCAGATAATTACTGTATTGTGTCTGTAAAAAACTGAACATCAATAATATGCATTTTCTGGATCATTAATTGAAAATTTTTGTAGACCATTCTGAATGTAACAATATCAGTAACATTGTTTGGTGTCTTTCAGATACTGAAGGCTTGATTATATGAACCTGATGAATTGCACAAATCACAACATAGTTAAGGATGAGGAAGGTCACTTTTTACTTATCTGGAGGCATATTAAGGAACTGTTATTGCTTGACAGGTTGAAGTCTGTCTGCTCACACTTTACACAATCTTGCTTTCCTTATTTTTGCACAAGTCTCTATTTTCAGCTCGAGGTTAGGGAGGGGAATTTTTGGGGGGCAAATAAAATGTTGTGGTTCCAATGACTAGCAAATAGGTTTTTCACATATCTAATCAACTGTGAAAATTAGAAACCTAAAAACTTTCTTTCATCAAATGTAATTTATGTAAGACAACTGAAACAGCTGTGAAAGCCTCCAGTTAAAGTTAATAGTTTTAAATAATGTGGCACATAATTATTATGCACATGCACTTCATAAATAGTGTCTACAATGAACTATAAATTGTGCTTTTATTTGTTTCTCAATATGATCATTTTTAAAAAGAATTATGACCACAGAAAAATGCAATGATAAAACTCACCTATTTATATGGTTTTTGTTCTTTTTTCACTCTTTGCTGACTGAGATCTGCCCAACATGATACTTCCTTTAACTTTTGGTGACAGTGCACATGAACTGAGAAAGCCAGTAAGCAATGGGGATCATAAAATACTGTTGAAAATGGTAGAAAACAGTGAGGCAGTTCAATGGGGTGAAATGGCTGAAGGAGCATGAAGTCAAGGAGTGTTTGTGCCTATACTTTGTAGATTATAAGATAGAATGTGTGAGGAGGTGGGATGCCCTTGAACAGTTGAGAGGAATATCGGTCCTAAACCAATTCTGGTCAAGATTGTTAAACATGTCCAGAATAAGATTAGAAACAGTCCTTTTGTATGGACAATTTGTGGGATGAAATCAAGAATTATAGGCAGCAAGGATTTCATTTGCAAGATTTAGAACAATGAGGTTAGACTTGCATTTAAGTAGTGTCTTATGTTGATCAGAAATATTTCACAACACCAGATATATGTTTTAAACCTCAAGGTCTCCCAAAGAGAAATATGATGAAAAGAAAATATTGATTGGGGGAGAAATACTGGAGAAGACATTAGGAGGAATTTTGTGCTCTTCCTTGAAAAAGAGACACCTCATAACAGCCTAAATCATGGCAGTATGTACATGGAGAATTGGAATCTTGATTGAAAACTTTAATTTGAAAGACTGAGGTATCTGTGTTAGGGTAGGCTTGAATTGAGTTATGTAGATGAGGTTGGAGTAAAATAGACTTGGTCTTGGTTATCTGTAAGTGTCACTGGTTTAGTAGCCTGTAAGGATGGAACTTTAAGGGTCTCAATGACATGGACTATGGTGAAACATGGTCTGGCAAGACCTGTCTCAATTCCAGGAGCATCTCACAGCATATTTTATGACAGGCAGCAGTGAGATTAAATTAAAAAGGATTATAGTTATTAAACACCTACATCAGGCATGACTCACCTCACTAAGTTTTTGTAGTTTACCAAATACAACAAACAAGCTAAATATCAAGTATTTTCAACATTGAAACTTCAGCTTCAGATCTCAGGGCACACCACACTTCATGGGCACAGGCCCCAAAAGGTGCATGTGACCACAGTTTGGCCTTACCATTTAGGAGGGAAGCTTGTCAGCAGGTCTCATTCAGGTTAAAGAAGATTGCGGTCACTCAGATAGTCCTGAAAATGAAGAGCAGCTTCTGATATTATTCTAAGGACTTGAACATAGTCAGTCAGCTGCTTGGGGCAGTCAGAGTCAGGATGGTCTCCGCATAAGAGTTGAGAAGTCAAATGTTGGCCAGCCCACCATCTGTCTTTTCTCTTTCTGCCCTAGAGTAGGCTGTTTTCATCTTGGGATCGGAGGAAGCTTATATTGCCACCAATGAAAGTGGCTGGACCAGCTATTATTTTCAGTGCAGGTGGAGAGATCTCCAGGATGAGTGAGTAAGTAGTACACAGAGTATACATGGTTAATAGTATTTGGGATTGGGACATGTGATGGTGAGTGAGACAAAACATATTTTCAATAGTGTGAGTGGTGGTGACTGAGTGCAGAAGCAGAGATAAAGTGAGTGTGAAATGTGCAGGTGGCACTAATGCAGGTGGAATGGAAATATTCATTGACCTTCTCCCTGCATTGCTGGGCATTCCTCCAGACAGTTGAAATTGGCAACCTCAGATCAAGTTGGCATTATCTGTTGTCCTGACCTCCACTGTTCATCTCAGGGGAAGAGGAAGTCCCTCATTCATCCAAACTATCCATTAGGACCTCCAGGTCTCTGTCTGCCAAGTGGGACATCAGTTTCCTTAATCTGCTATGTCTGGGACAAATATCATAAACGATGAAGGACAGTTTTGGACTGACAGTGCTTATCTGGTTGCAGAACAGGCTTTTAAAGATATACTGGCACAAAGAAGGTTCATCTTTCAACAGATAACTGGTGAATGGTGAGTTGTTCCTGGAATAGCGAGTTGTAAAGTGGGGCTAGAATTAGATGTGAAGGCTGGCAGAGGATGGAATACAGGGTAGTTAATAAGCCATATTTGGTAAGATAGAGCAAAAATTCATGCTGGACCTCGCTGTAAGAATCTCTCCATAAAATGTGACACAACTCTCATTTAGCCAAGATTCAAGTGATTTGCTTCCCAGACAATTGGTTGTCCTCTACTGAGCATCATCCCAGACATATTAAAATTGGGAACGTGCTATGCAGTACTGTTGATATTGGAATTTCCATATGAGGATAATATACAAAGTGCATGGATTGTTTGACATCCTTAGTTACACTTAAATTAGTCCTTAACATAAAAGAAACTAAAGTACATATTAGTTATACATTAAGAGCTGGCTTGTGCAATCCAAGTTGGAAAAAAAACAACAATCAAGGTTGGTTGAGGAAGGAGAAAACATTGCAAATTGCAAATAGATCAGGAGAATTGCACTGATAATACACCTCAATTTGTTAACGGTTTGAATGTTTAAGGAAATTCAGCTCAAATTTATTGAGGTTTGACAGTATAAATGGCCTGGACGTGGTATGAAAAATACATTGGTCTACCTGACTTTAACACCAGTAGAATCTCTCAAGAGGCTAATATTTTTGAAAGTATAAATCACAAAAAAACAGACAGATTACGAAACAATTAAGACCACACAGTAATAAATCTCAGTCGATAAATATAAAACTTGGGTGTCTACAACCTCAACAGAATGTTTACAAAACTAAGAATGCATATTCAGAAAGCATTCCAATTGACCTTGTATCTTGATGGAAATCAATGCAGTTTTCTATGTAAGTTTCAAGCCAGTCACTACTGTAGAAAAAAAAAGATTAAATATTGACTGTTTTATAATACTTTTCTTTCACTCACCAAAAGACCATGAAGGACGTTATTTCAGAAAAGGCTTTCGGTATCTTGACAAATGATCAGTTTAAGGCAGGTATTATGTGGTTACATTCTCAAATGAGCTGCACCATCTCTGACTCCAACTCCAACTCTAACTTAATATTGGATACACTGCACAGTTCTGAGTTATCTCAAATAATTGCACAGGAAATTTCAGATGGAAAGGTGAAAAATCCAGTTCAACTCCTGGGTAACTATATAACTAATGGCACCAATTAACCTCAGCTACCCACCCTCAGCTCACATGACTACCTGTCACACTAAGCTGCCAACCTACCCAGCTGGCTTCCTATCTGACTGCCAGTCTCTACTTCCTCACACATCTTTCTCACAATACCCCCATATACATTCACTCATTTATTCATATACAATCATTCACAAACACACTGAAAAGCTATATTAATGTTCCACAGTTTTTCAGTGCATCAGTGAACACTTCCCATAATATGTGTGGTAGTGATGTTTAAAAAAAAAATGGAGTGTGGTTCACCTTCCTCCAAATTCTGCATTATCAGGGAACAGTCAAATAGAAGCTATGGTCTGTGTTATAACTCAGGAAACTTGACTGGAAGGAACATTATTTATTGTTGAATATTAAAAATACAGCCACTACTTGTGACATACAAAACCAATCCCAGCCCTGGGAAGACAGTTCTACAAACCCATCCCTGGGTTTGCAATGTTTAAAAATGCAGTTGGAAGGGGTAATAAAGCATAGTATTTCATGCAGTAGAGACTTCTCTCCAAAAGGGATCTTTTAAAAATATTTCCTAATCAATCACTACAGAGATGCTATTACACACCTCTGGAGCAGTTGGGACTTAAACTTAGGTCTTCTGGATCAGAAGTAGGGACACTACCACTGTATCACAAGGATGCTTAGCTCTGCATTATAAAGGGTTCAGGTGATGAGTTCCAACAGGACAAGCCACTGTCTGTTACTGGGGGAAGAACTCCATGAGGAAATTAATTAGTGATTCCAATATGCCTTGTAGGGGTTATCACAGTCCACATTTCTGAGGAAGCCAGAATCAGAAGACCCAGACAAAATTGCAAAACTCAGTCATCAAACAAATGTAATTGTGGAGTGGCATTGCAATAGTGATTGGCTTTTTCTCAGAAGATTCAGATATTGTTATCTGCAGGACTGATCATGCTGGAGGAAGAAAAATAATCAATGTTTTGATCAAGGCCAATTCTTTCCTGATCAAAACATTTAGAATATGGCTGGTTCTGCTATAATACGTTTTTCTTCAGTGCGAATTGGCTTTAACGCGATTGAAGAGTTTAGACCATTATTTGCAGAATGCAAAATTTCCTTACCTGTACTGGCTGATATGTGATTCTGGTCCCATTGGTTGAAATGTACTGCAATTACACAATTTTCTGATAACGCAGGATCACACAAGAATGGAACTGTCGCACGACAGCAGAACAGGCTGTATTACTAATTTGCATTTGCATCAAAAGTCCATCAATTCTGTGACATTATTCCTTAGCAACATAAGTAGTTTTATAGGTAAACTTAATCCTGTCCACATCCAAAACCTCATTGGAAGTATTTGATAAATATTGTGAGAAGTAGGGCCAAGTTGCCTCTCACACTTGCTGTACATTGTAGTTCACAACAGAATGATTATTATCATCATTTTAAAACAGCATTTCCATCCAAAACACAAAATGTAACAAAGGGTCACCATAATAGAATAAATTCGTAAATTATACCCTTGTTGTTGTGCAAGCAAAAACAAAGTTTGATATAATTCAAGGACTAACAGTCCATCAACCAAGTTTTCTCCTCAGAAAATGAAAAGCAACATAGGAGCAAATGTAGGCCATTCAGCCCCTTGAGTCTGCTCTGATACTTTAGATCATGACATCTTTTATCTTAATTCCATTTTACTGCAGGATCCACATATCCTTGATGCCGTGGGTGAGTAGAGATCAATTTCTATTCTGAACTTAATGATTGAACTTCCACAGCCCTCTGGGGTAAAATATTCCAAAGATTCACTATTGCTGAATAGAAAGATTCCTGACGATGGGATCATTTTCTTTCGAGGAAAGTTGATACAACTGCTCAGAATCATGAGGGGTCTGGAGAGATGGGGAGAAATAGTTCCTATTGGCAAAAGGGTCAAGAATCAGGAAGCATCAATTTAAAGTGAATGATGGAAGAATCAAAACATAAAAGAAAATTTTCTTTTCACAACATATTTTTAGGATCTGAGATATACTGCCTAAGAGGCAGATTCAACTGTGGCTTTCAAAAAAGAAATTGGATATTAATGTAAAGATTAATAAAAAAAAATGCCGGGCTAAAATGTATAGTTTGTGAGGACAGAAAGGAGTTTGAAGCTCCCAAAATTGTGTGATTAATCGAGTGTTACATTAAAGGGTCTCAATGCAGATGACAGTGATTAATTTGGCATGATTATGATGACTGATCAGGATCAAGCACATAAGTATTTGAGGATTTCAATTGGAGCAAATTTTACAATTAAATTTTGCTTAAAAAATCTTCAATACATCCAAGGCTGACAATGGCATTGAGCCAGGGAAGCTTCAGGATGCTGAGAATATAAAATGATGGCAGGTGAGAAAGCCAACAAGAAGCTGTGTGGCAAATGAACCAGTTCATGACAGCCAAGCAAATTAGAACAAAGTAGGTACCTGTAATTGCTTTGCCACTCACAGAGAATACAAAGCAGCAGCAAATAATCAGGTGCAATTCTCATTGCACACAACAGTAGAAATAGGGAAGGAGTGGGTAGGTTATAAGAGAATGTTGAAGGGTGAGCAAAAAGACAGCATCATTCAAGTCTCAATTAAAACAAGTGGACACACACCAAAGTTTGCGACAACAAGGTCTGCATCGAGCTATATAACGGACAGGCTGAATGAATCTTGTACACTCCAAAGTAATGGCATATTAATGATACATACTTACTAAGATGCTTACATGCTCATTTTTTCTACATGTGACAAATAGATGTGTTGGCATCTAATTTCTAGCCCTATATATTTTCAGATTGACAAATTTTAACTAAAACTCATTCGAACAAAATATCGCCAGACAGCTTTCTAACCATTCACCAGTGGTAATTGCAAACAATATAAGTTCACATTATTCCAAAAGGAAAATAAGAATGTTCGAAGACCTGTATTAAAGTATATTGAGGAATTCATAGCTTCAAAATATGAAGTAAAAACAAAATATTTATTTGGTAACCTAACAGATTACTGCCAGGAAAGTGGAGTATGGATATCTCCTATAGTTGCCCATTGGAGGCACTGCCATACCTCTAACTGCTGCCAGCTTCTCTCACCCAATCCACTGCCCACATTCTGAGCATCAATATACTCCATATTCATAATATTTACCTATAACATGTTTGTGATTAAAATAGAATATGTGATGAAAATTGTGGAATATAAATTGAACATCACTTATAATGTGGAAGCAGAGTCGTCTGTGAATTATCAGGTCAGACTAATCGCAGAATGTAAATCATGTCCTATGGCAGATTGTCACGGATCTTTCATTTCAATTCTTAGTGCAGAGTAAACATTCCTGTTTTTTGAATGCTTGTTTAAAGCTGGCTGCAAATCAATGAGATTCAGATCAGACTGAAGTAAATAGCCCAGTTCAAATCCATGGTTACGTTCTGCCTGAAGGAAAACCATAACACATGTATCAGCTTGGTAATCCAATAACAGCAAATGAACAGGGTAAACATGATCTGAAGTAAATGTAATCTCTTCCAAGGTACAAAGCGTTTCAAGCTATCTTGCCTGCTACCGTCACATTGTCTGAATAAATTTACCCATGACCTCCAATGCAGACTACTAATCTCTATAATCTCTATCATAGTTGTGTAGATTTCACTTCTAGGAAATAATGACCTTCGGTGTCGAGCAACTAATATATAAGCATTGTTGATCACTACCATTATAAACACCAACACCAATCAAGTTAACATGAAACAGGAACATTGGTTTTGAGTGAAAAAGTGAACATAAATACAATTTATTTGCAAGAGATGTTTTTATTTATGCCTGAATTGCTTATTTATCTACTTATCTACATAAAACAAATCAAGTTTTCCTTATTCATCAAACACCCAAACATTCCCTAAACTGTACGATAACCATAATTAAAACAACAATCATTATTATATCTTTTTCAATTTGCTACTGTCCTGATGGTGTCAACACTCACTGAATATGATTCCATTGATACAGATAGTTTACCAATGCTCCTAAAGCAATTATATAGCTACAGTGAAAATGTTCATGAGTTATTTGACAATTGTGGCAAGATGACTGACTCCAGTAATATTATTACCAAACATACACAGATGCATAATTTCCCTCAGTATAATCTGGAAAGAAACTCTTTGTCCAAGAGGTCTAACTGTAATTTTCTAATTGTATTGCCAACTATGTATGGCTGAGAATAGATAACCCAGCGTAGATCAATGCCCAACCTGGGACAGTCATCCCATTCTTAAGCAGCAGAAAATAGGACTTTTTTTTAACATGTGAGTCTTTGCAGCATTTACACTACTGCATAAGAGAGTTACACACAGTGGCTGAGATTTTCTCAACAGCATGTCATTTCTGACATTGAAACCAGAACTATACACCATTTCACTTTCCCGCTTTATACTGCTTTCCTTGTAACTGCAATTAAAATATTAAATGCCAACCTTATGAAAAATACATTTGATTTAGTAATAGGTGAAACTTATCCCCAGATGACAGTGCTGCATTTACGGGCAGTCTGTTACAGCATCTCCTTGTCAAAAAGGAAGTCTGTGAATATAATATAAAAGCATAAGAACAGGAGCAGAAGTAGGCCTACAGACCCTTTGGGCCTGCTCAATCATTTGATAAAATCATGGCTGATTTTTTCACGGATTTAGCTCCACTTACCCGCCCTCTCACCATATCCCGAAATTCTTATTTTGTTCAAAAGAAATCTATCTCCGTTTTAAAATTGTTTCCTGAAGTAGTGTCAACTACTTCACTGGGTAGAGAATTCCATAGATTTATAACTCTCTGGGTGAAGAGGCTTCTTCTCAATTCAGTATGTTCACTTTCCTGCCAATTACATTGCCATCTTTATAAGACTTACTAAAAGTATGGGTGTTCTTCAAAACGAAATTGCACATCTACAAGTTTTACGTAGTGTTGGTTTCACTTTATTCATGTGTATATCAACATTTTTGTTGAGACTAGCTAAACCTGAGAACTAAATGCACTGATATTTCATAGTTGACAAATATTCATTATTACATGGGAATTAAGGATATTTTGTTTACTGGGAAGAAACAATGTTGTGTTTTTACACTCACTCTTTATTGAATATTCATATTAGTGTCTAGTGCTATACTTGCATTTCTGTGGAGCCTGACTGAATTTGTAAGCTTAGCTGAGCCTCTCTTCTATGGATTGCAAACAACATCATTTGAGATTAATCTCAACAGGGATAGACTAAATATTGTAAGAGAATTCAAAATCCTGTATTAACTTTATAAGTTAACATCTTGATTTGGAGACATATTTGAATAGCACCGACCGGTTTTCAGGTCACTCATTTTTGAATCTTGACTGGCTGCCTATACTTCATCCCCAACTTCCAACATTTAGAACAGGCTTTTCCCATTCCACTTCATTATGCTTCTGACTTCCACCCCGTGTCATTTCCTGGAACTCTCTCGCAAACTTCCATACCTCCAACTCCATCCCAGAACACTCCCCATCACATACTTACTCTTGCCAGTCCAGATCCTCAAGACAAGTATTTTTGTTTCCTGCTCACCTCACTTGTACCTTTAGTTCAACAAGGAAATCCAATGAATATCCACACAACAGCACTTTAAACAATCATCAGCTTTTGGTTCCTTGCGAACCAGTGACTTTATTTTGAAGGTAAGACTTAATTTTTTTTCACTCTCATAAGTATTCATATCATGCAAATGTTTTAGGATAAATCTGCCACAGGCTGCTGCAATGCGAGGCAGCTTGCAAACAGACTGCTGACGTTATCTCTGCATCTCAACATTGAAATTTTTCACCCCCCTTTAATAAGTCGCCATATTTCTTGCTCTTTTAAATTCCAAATTTTTTCCCTTTCTACTGTTTCTATTAAAAAGACTGTGATGGGTGTGACAATGTTCCCATCTGGTAGCAGGTTGTTTTCTGAACCCCATCTGTTGGAGGAGACAAAGGATGAAAATTAAACTGTGCAGTCTTATGATGATTTTGCCATGCTTTAATGAAAATTGCATACTCTGAACTCTGTGATAACTGCCATTCTCTCCATTGTATATCATACTACAAACCTCACCAGGGTATAGGGTACTCACAAGCAAATGGGCACCACCCATTGAAACCTTAAAATTCATTGTCTTTGTTTTCTGGCATTGTTAGCACATTTTTTTAAAACTTGTTTTGTTTTCAGTTTAAAGGTAATGAAGAGAAACATGTTACAGAACAAAAAACTAAAATACCAGTAAGAAATTTAAAAAAAACAAATTAAGAATGAAATAAATCAAATACAGATGTAGGGCCAGACAATGTGATGTACTTGTATGATGTGGGAGCTGGTGGATCCAACTGTGGTCCACAGTGACCTCACATGTAGCAAGCGTTAGTTACTTGAGAAACTCTGGCTCAGAGTTAATGAGCTGGAGTCTAGATTAGAGCGGTGCTGGAAAAGCACAGCAGGTTAGGCAGCATCCGAGGAGCAGGAAAATCAATGCTTCAGGCAAAAGCCCTGATGAAGGGTTTTTTGGCCAAAAAGCTTGTATTTTCTATCTATTTCCTGTAAAAGTCATCCCTACTATATCACATTATAAACCTTTGACAAAGGAAACTGCATGTTCCCATTAACCCACTTAAAATCGCATTTATTCATTCATATTGGTAACTCTACTCTTCGCTCTTTGTTTACTATATTGCGTCTCTATTCATTCATTCAAAACTCTACTTAGCCCATTTGGTTTACTACAGCACGTTTTGATTGATTGATTCATTCAGACCAATACTATGTCTATCAGTACTTATCACACTTTGTTCACTGCACATCCAAATGTTAATATTGTTTAAAAGTTAATTATTTTAATTGTGCCATTATATCTGAATAAAAGTAAGATATATGAGCTATGTATATCTTTAATTCATTGACAAATTTGTTAATGTTGCTGAAGTTACATATGAGAGTAAATGGGAGGGAAAAGGAAGAATTTGGTGGGAATATTCAAGACATTGACACTTTCAGAATTTAATAAATGTTTCATTTAAGTGTCCCATTATACCAGGCCATAACAGTGCTGAACAGTGAGATTTTGCAGGATTTCAATGATTCTTTAACATGTTAAATTTTCGTGCCGTTATGTATAAATAAAATTTACTATCAATAATTCATTCATGTTTCTCTCACTTCTATCCTGTAATTCCCTTTATCATAATTCATTGTGTTTTTCTTCTTTACCCGAGATTAGTTGAACAATCAAATTGACTTCTGCTAATAATATGGTATTTTGAACAGCAGCATGAATTTCAGCCCCTCAAAACTAGTGCCCGTGTAACAGTTGACCTGTCAATTGAACCTTAAAATAGCCAAAAAAATCAGACTGTCACACAAGTATATTTGGTATTTTAAGAAGCAGAACTAATACAAATAGAAATTTCTAGATTGCTACCTGAGAATGGGTTAATTGACAAAAGCTCAATAAGTAAAACAGGCAAGTGCATGGTTCAAACACTAGTGTGGAAAAAATGGATTTGAATTCATGGGATATTGGTAATAATACTGGGGCACGAGTGGTCTCTTCTGCTGGGATGAGGTCTATCTGCATCATGCTGGGACTATTCCTGGCAAATTGCATACCTCGGGCTGTAAATACGGCTTTAACCTAAATAGATGGAGTGGTGTGACGGGTATTTCAGTTGCATAGAAAATGTTAAAAATCACAGTTAAAGGAGCACAAGTTTGTGATGAGGCTGACTGCAACCAGAAAATAAAAGTAAGGGTCAGAATGTGAGAATATCATATCACACTAAGGACTCATACATGTGTAGGGGAATTTGATATTTGAACAAACTTGAAGATTTTGGTTCTGAATGCAGGAAGCATTCAGAATAAAAATAATGAATAAAATAAGAGTGTAAATAAGGCAAATTAGTGGCATGGGTGGCACGGTGGCACAGTGGTTAGCACTGCTGCCTCACAGCTCCAGAGACTCGAGTTCAATTCCTGCCTCCTGCAACTGTCTGTGTGGAGTTTGCACATTCTCCCCGTGTCTGTGTGGGTTTCCTCCGGGTGCTCCAGTTTCCTCCCACAGTCCAAAAATGTGCAGGTTAGGTGAATTGGCCATGCTAAATTGCCCGTAGTGTTAGATGGAGGAGTAAATGTGGGGGAATGGGTCTGGGCAGGTTGCTCTTTGGAGGGTCAGTGTGGACTTGTTGGGCAGAAGGGCCTGTTTCCATATTGTAAGTAATCTAACCTAGTATGATTTGGTGACAGTTACTGAGACATGCTTGCAGGGAGACCAAGTTTGGGAATTGAATTTCTGAGGGTACTCCGTCTTTTTAGATGAAGAGACAGGAAGGAAAAGGAAATGGTGTAGCTTTATTAGTAAAAGGGGAGATCAGTGCTGCAGTGAGAAATTATATCAGCACTGGAAATCAGAACATAGAGTCATTCTGGATAGAAATAAGAAATGGAAATGTGTGATCCCTAAATCCCCAAACAGCAGTCCCATAGTGGGACACAGTGGCAAACACAAAATATGAGTTGGGGGAGGGGGGAGGATTTGTATAAAAAGCTACAGCAATAATCATGATATTAATATGGTTACAGAATGCATTAATCAAGCTGGCAATGGTGACCTCAAGGAAGAGTTCATTGAATTTATTAGAGATTGCTTCTTGCAGCAATATGTTGGGGAACCAGTCATGGAGCAAACTGTTCTGGATTTAGTGTTGTGTAATGAGATGGGATAAATGATCCTATAATAAAGGATCCTCGAAAGAAGAATGATCATCGCATACTAGAGTTTCAAAAGTTGTTGATGAGTGAAAACCTGGAGTCCCACACTAGTTTCTGGTGTTAAAGGTATTTGCAAAGGCGTGCAGACAGATCTGGCCCTAGTCCTAGCAGATTGGGCAGGGACATTAAAAGATAGGACCATTGATGAGCAGTGGCAGGTGCTTAAGGAGACACTCAATTGTTTCCAAATGAAATATATCCCAGAAAAAAAAAGGCAGTAAGAAGAGGAAACACATCCATGATTAAGCAAAGAAGTTAAAAACAAAAACTAAGACATTACATATTGTAAAGGTGAGTGATTGGCTGGAAAATTGGAAAACCTTTAAAGATCAACAAAGGATTATTCAAAAAGTCATAAAATGAGCAAAGGTAAATGATGAAATAAAATTAGTGCAAGGTATAGAAACAGATTGCAAAAGTTTCTATGAGTATTAAAAAGGAAAACTTGTATGTAGGTAAGTATACTTAACAGGGAAATCAGGAGGGCAAAACGGGGATATGAGATAGCTTTGGGAAATAGAATTAAGGAGAATCCAATGGATTTTTATAAATATATTAAGGACAAAAAGGGTAACTAGGGAGAGAATAGGGACCCTCAAAGATCAGCAAGGTGGCTTTTGTGTGGAGCCACAGAAAATGTGGGTGATACTAAATGAATATTTTGCATCAGTATTTACTGTGGAAAAGGATATGGAAGATATAGGCTTTCAGGAAATAGATGGTGACATCTTGCAAAATGTCCAGCTTACAGAG
Source organism: Hemiscyllium ocellatum (assembly GCF_020745735.1). Taxonomy (NCBI): domain Eukaryota; kingdom Metazoa; phylum Chordata; class Chondrichthyes; order Orectolobiformes; family Hemiscylliidae; genus Hemiscyllium; species Hemiscyllium ocellatum. Next base: position 42,853,978 of record NC_083407.1, on the reverse strand, counting down.
GAGGAAGTGCTGGATGTCTTGAAATGGTTAAAAGTAGGTAAATCCTCAGGACCTGATCAGGTGTACCCGAGAACTCTGTGGGAAGCTAGAGACGTGATTGCAGGGCCTCTTGCTGAGATATTTGCATCATCGATAGTCACAGATGAGATGCTGGAAGACTGGAGTTTGGCAAACGTGGTGCCACTGTTTAAGAAAGGCGGTAAAGACAAGCCAGGGAACTATAGATCGGTGAGCCTGACCTCGGTGGTGGGAAGGTTGTTGGAGGGAATCCTGAGGGACAGGATGTACATGTATTTGGAAAGGCAAAGACTGACCCGGGACAGTCAACATGGCTTTGTGCATGGGAAATCATGTCTCACAAACTTGATTGAGTTTTTTGATGAAGTAACAAAGAAGATTGATGAGGGCAGAGTAGTAGATGTGATCTATATGGACTTCAGTAAGGCATTCAACAAGGTTCCCCATGGGACACTGGCGAGCAAGGTTAGATCTCATGGAATACAGGGAGAACTAGCCATTTGGATACAGAACTGGCTCAAAGGTAGAAGATAGAGGATGATGGTTAAGGGTTGTTTTTCAGACTGGAGGCCTGTGACCAGTGGAGTGCCATAAGAATCGGTGCTGGGCCATCTACTTTTTGTCATTTACATAAATGATTTGGAAGCGAGCAAAAGAGGTACAGATAGTAAGTTTGCAGATGACACCAAAATTGGAGGTGTAGTGGACAGTGAAGAAGGTTTCCTCATATTACAGCAGGATCTTGACCAGATGGGCCAATGTACTGAGAAGTGGCAGATGGAGTTTAATTCAGATAAATGTGAGGTGCTGTAGTTTGTGAAAGCAAATCTTAGCAGGACTTAAGCACTTAAATGGTAAGGTCCTAGGGAGTGTTGCTGAACAAAGAGACCTTGGAGTGCAGGTTCATAGCTCCTTGAAAGTGGAGTCGCAGGTAGACAGGATTGTGAAGAAGGCATTTGGTATGCTTTCCTTTATTGGTCAGAGTATTGAGTACAGGGGTTGGGAGGTCATGTTGTGGCTATACAGGCCATTGTTTAGGCCACTGTTGGAATATTGCGTGCAATTCTGGTCTCCTTCCCATTGGAAAGATGTCGTGAAACTTGAAAAGGTTCAGAAAGGATTTACAAGAATGTTGCCAGGGTTGGAGAATTTGAGCTACAGGGAGAGGCTGAACAGGCTGGGGCTGTTTTCCCTGGAGCATTGGAGGCTGAGGGCTGACCTTATAGAGATTTACAAAATTATGAGGGGCATAGATAGGATAAATAGACAAAGTATTTTCCTGGGGTCGGGGAGTCCAGAACTAGAGGGCATAGGTTTAGGGGGAGAGGCGAAAGATATAAAAGAGACCTAAGGGGCAACCTTTTCATGCCGAGGATGGTACGTGTAGGGAATGAGCTGCCAGAGGATGTGGTGGAGGCTGGTACAATTGCAACATTTAAGAGGCATTTGGATGGGTATATGAATAGGAGAAAGTGAGGACTGCAGATGCTGGAGATCAGAGCTGAAAATGTGTTGCTGGAAAAGCGCAGTAGGACAGGCAGCATCCAAGGAACAGGAGATTTGACACATCGAGCATAAGCCTTTCTTCAGGAATGAAGAAGGGCTTATGCCCGAAACATTGAATCTCCTGTTCCTTGGATGCTGCCTGACCTGCTGCGTTTTTCCAGCAACACATTTTCAGCTCTGGGTATATGAATAGGAAGGGTTTGGAGGGATATGGGCCAGGTGCTGGCAGGTGGGACTAGATTGGGTTGGGATATCTGGTCAGTATGGATGGATTGGACCGAAGGGTCTGTTTTCATGCTGTGCATCTCCATGACTCTATGACTCTATGACATCAGGTATTGTGAAGGGACATGGAAATTTGGCGTTTAATGCCAGAAGATTATTATAAATGCATGGAAGTGTTCCTGCAACTGTACAAGGTAATTGCAAGTCCATGCCTGGAGTATTGCTTACAGTTTTGATGTCCTTACTTTAAGAGGAATGTAATTGTATTAGAAGCAGTTCAGGGGACATTCACTAAATTGATTGCAGAGATGAAAAGCTTGCCTTGTGAAGAGAGATAGAATAGTTTCAGCCTATACTGTCCAGAGTTTGGAAGAATGAAGGGAGATTTAATTAAGGTATATGAGGTGCTAAAGGGAATTGACAAAGTAAACATAGAAAGGATGTCTCCTCTTTTGAGGCAATCTAGATTGGGAGGTCACAGTTTTAAGATATGAACAGTAAATTTAAAGCAGAGTTGAAGTGAAGTTACTTCTCTCAAACAGTAGTGAATCTGTGGAAATCACTAAAAAAGAGTGCAGTGGACACCGTGACATTGATTAATTTAAGGAGGAGGTAGACTGATTTTTAATTAGTAATGGGTTAAAGGATCATGGGGAATGGACAGGAAAGTGAAGGTGCGACTGAGATGAGATCAGCTATGATCATATCAAATGCTGAAGCATGCTTGAAGAGTTGCATTGCCTTCTCCTGCTCCTAGTTCTTATGTATCAAGCAGATTGACAACAATACCTCTATATGGCCTTTTGGATATATTCAGAAATGTGTGTTGTTTTTCTCAACTATCATGCAACTGGGCTTATAAACCTTTTTGCTACTTATGTCATATGTCAGAAAGCTAGTTGCTCTTCACTAACCTTTTGCATTGTTTTCCCATATTTTGCTCTTTGTTTTTAGCTTAATGTGGAGTATATTCGCAGCTATGAATGTGACACAAAAACTCATTTGATTGAATGATATACTACACAAGTGTAAAGAATGCTGGAGAAACTCAACAGGTCTGGCAGCATCTGTGGGAAAGGAAACAGGTTTTACATTCTAGGTCTGATGTGACTCTTCTTCAGAATAAACTTAAGCGCTAACTCTGATTCTCTCTTTCACAGATGGCACAAGGTCTGCTGTGTTTCTGCAACAATCTCCACATTTGTTTCACATTTTGAGTATTTACAGTATTTTGCATTTATTTGAATAAAATTCATAATGCTGCAGCAATAAAAAGCATATTTTCAATTGCAATTACATACCTTACCGCCTTCGTTGATATCATTGGTATTTTCTTTGATATTGCTTCTGTTTTCCAATACAGAATTAAACCTGTGTCATTTCTTCCAAAATATGAATCCAACAATTCTTATCACTGATCAAGTATTTAATTCTGGCTACACAGCAACCAATCTATATGTGCAAATGCAGCACAATAAGATTGGGAGTAGGTAGCAGGTGTTGTTGTTATCCTGTTCCCATTCCCCAACAAATAGCCAGCTGGTTTTGTTTCAGATTATTAGGATTGAAAAGCAATGTAATAAGTAACAAACCCTGTGTTTATTAATAAATCCTACCCTTGTTCATCTTACCAAAAAGCAACACCTTTCATTTATCTAAATTAAACTTCATCTGCCACTCATCAGCCCATTGGCCCAATTAATTAAGATCCCTCTGTATTCTCAAATAACCTGGTTCACTGTCCACTATATCACCAATTTTGTTGTCATCTGCAAACTTACCAACCATGTTTCCTATATTCTCATCCAAAACATTAAATGACAAACAACGGATTCAGCACCAATCCCTGCAAACACGGCTGGTCAATGGCAAAGAGTATGAACAATAATCCTCCACCACAATCCTCTGTTTCCTATTGTCAAGCCAATTTTGTATCCAATTAGCAAACTCTCCCTGAATCCCATGTGACCTAACTTTACTAACCAGTCCACCATGCGGAACCTTATCAATGGCCTTGCTAAAATCCATATAGACAGTAGTCAGACTCTGGGGACTGATAGCTGAAAATGTGTTGCTGGTTAAAGCACAGCAGGTTAGGCAGCATCTCAGGAACAGGGAATTCGACGTTTCAAGCATAAGCCCTGATTTTCAGCTGTGATCTCCAGCATCTGCAGACCTCATTTTTTACTCTGGGGACTGATAAACAGAGACCAAGGGGCTCAGCTGTATAATTTCTTGAAAGTTGATCACAGCTGGCCAGCATGGGAAAGAAGCCATTTAGCATGCTTGCCTTCATTTCTCAGAGTCTAGATTAGAGTAGTGCTGCAAAAGCACGGCAGGTCAGGCAGCATCCGAGGAGCAGGAAAATCAATGTTTCAGGCAAAAGTCCTTCATCAGGATTTCCAGCATCTACAGTATCCACTTCTGCCTAGTTCATTTCTCAGAGCACTGAGTACAGGAGTTGGGACGTCTTTATGTGGTTGTGCAAGACATTGGTTAGACCACTGCTTTTGCCCGAAATGTCGATTTCGCTGCACTTTGGATGCTGCCTGAACTGCTGTGCTCTTCCAGCACCACTAATCCAGAATCTGGTTTCCAGCATCTGCAGTCATTGTTTTTACCACTTTTGGAATATGTGTAAGGTTCTGGTCACCTTGCAATAGGAAGGATATTATTAAAATTGAGATGGTGCAGAAAAGATTTACATGGATGTTACTGGGACGGGAGGGTTGAGTTATAAGGAGAGACTAGGTAGGCTGGGACCTTTTTCACTGGTGCATAGGAGGTTAAGGGTGACCTAACAGAGGTTTATAAAATCATGAATGACATAGATAAGGTGAATAGTAAAGGGTAGGGCAGTTTAAAACTAGAGGGAAAAATGTTAAGGTGAGAGGAAAATGATTTAAAAATGAACTGAGTGGCTACTTTTTCATGCAGAAGGTAATTCGTAGTTGAAATGAACCACCAGAGGAAGTGATTGATGGAAGTTCAGTTACAATATTTGAAAGACATTTGGACAAGTACATGAATAGAAAAGGGTTAGCAGGATATGGGTCAAATGCAGACAAATGAGACTAGTTTAGTTTGTAAACTTGTTGGACTAAAGGATCTGTTTTCATGTTATATGAATCTACAACTCTACTATTTTTTGCCTCTAATCTAAACTAGAGCGACCATGCTGCAATTAAGTTCTACTCTTGGTCACTCAATAATTGTCTTGGTGGAATTTACTGGAATCAGCTGGAAATGGAAATGTTATCACAAATCCTCCTATTTGCTTTGAATAAATATTTTTAGTTAATGCTGAATGATTCATGTGACAAACTGAAATTCAATGGCATTAATGTCACTGAATCTCCCACTCTCAACATCCTAAGGATTACCATTGACCACAAACTGAACTGGACTGCCATATAAATTATATGACAACAAAAGTGTGTCAGATGCCAAGACTTCTGAAGACAGTAACTCACCTCCTGTCTCCCCAAAGCTTGTCAATAATCTGCAAGGGTTTAGATTAGAGTGGTGCTGGAAAAGCACAGCAGGTCAGGCAGCATCCGAGGAGCAGGAAATTCAACATTTCGGGCAAAAGCCCTTCATCAGGAATGGTAGCAGGGAGCCTCCAGGGTGAAGAGATAAAAGGGACGAGGACAGGGTTGGGGGGGGGTGGGGTGCGGGATGTGCTGGGGAGAGGTAGCAAAAAGTAAAATGGGGGGGGACTGCAGGTCATAGGTCAGAGAGAAGGGTGAAGCGGATAGGTGGGAAGGGAGGTTGGCAGGTAGGACATGTCATGAGGTCAGTGCTGAACTGGGGTAAGGTGGGGGGAGGGGAAATGAGGAAACTGGTGAAGTCCACAAACTCTGGTTTCCAGCATTTGCAATTCTCACTTCTGCCTAATAACCTGCTTAATAATCTGCAAGGCACAAGGATTGTGTGCAATGGGATATTTTCCATTTGCCTGAATGAATCAAGTTGCTAAAACACCCCAGAAGTTCAATACTATCCGAGACAAGGATATGGCAGCTCATCCATCAGCTTCCGCATTCATCTCCTTCAGCATTGATGCACAGTGACAACGTTATGTATCATCTACAAGATGCAGTGCAATAACTCAGCAAAGCTCTTTCAACAGCAGCTTTTATGCTCGAACCTCTACCACCTTGAAGGACAAGTCAGCAGAAGCAAGGATGCACCACCACATTTATGTTCACCTCCAAGCTACACGTAATCTTGACTTTGAGTATATTGCCAGTCCATCATAGTTGCTGTGCCAATCTCCTGAAAAAAACATTCCTAACAGTTCTGCAGATATTGCTAGATTCCAAGGACTTCTGCAGTTCAAGAACTCAGCTCATCACCATCTTATGTAGAACAATTAGAGATGTGCAATCAATGCTGGCCTATCCAAAAACACCAACATCCCATGAACAATTAAACAAAATTTCAGCAGTCTCTTTGGTGCTTTCTGGAATCCCGCATCACTCTGGTCATATTTACTTGTACATCCTGCTTGTACAGTATACTCCTTTGAACTTTGATACAGATATATTCTTGACTTTGTCCTCAGTTACATTGATCTTGCTACTGTTAAATTCACAATAACATTTTGCTTCATGACATTCAAAATGTCTCGTCATCCTTAAAGATTACCATTGCCATCATTCTTGAACCAACATCGTGTGGATGTAGATTGTATTATCTGGCTCTCTACTATAATAGGTGAATAAAGTATTACAGCTTATTGACAAAAATATTATACTTATGTTAGGTTATTAAATATAAATATTTGTCTCAGCCAGACATTACATAGTCTCCATCACATACTTTGTCATTCTAGATTGACGTTTTAAACAATACTTTATCTCCTCAATTTGTTCAATCTCTCACTGCTCTAGATTTTTACAAATTATGTATTATTCAAAGATCTCCATTTGATATCAAGCAGTAAATTCAAAACCTGCTATCATATTTTTGTGTTGTATGTATCTATTAAATTATCTTGTCATTCTCTTGCTGTTTGTTTTTCTTAGTTTTCCTGCTCTCGTCTTGGGCCACTCTTAAATTGGCACAAGAATTATAAGGAAAGACAGGGTAAAATGTCCTTTATCATTTGCTGGAATATTGGGCTAGTTATGGGATCAGAGTGAAGCCCCCTCAATCTTTACTCCCACTCCCACTTAACCTTCACCAATAACCCCTGTTTTGTCCTCTGAACTACACATCCTCTTTTCAGCCTTAATCCTCATCTAATGCGCTCTATCGTCTCAGTGCCTAACACCCTTCTAGTTCAACCAATTCACCCAGTCTTCTTTATAAACATAATTCACCGTTCCTAGAATGACATCTGGAATGTCTTTGAGAAGTTCATAAATTTGTCAAAATGAACAAACATGAATTCTCATCAAAATAAAACTATAATCTTAACAGCTGACAAATCTATCAAATAAACACATTTTACTTGAATATCCATTTAAACAAGTAATATCTTAAAAACTAACATTTGTCAAAATAAAACATGTTCATATTCTTGTTGATAGTCTTGGAAACAACACCTGCTGAGCAGATTCCGTTATAACGAAAGCAAAATACTTTGAATGCAAGAGGTCTGAAATTAAACCACAAGTGGTTTAAGAAATTTGGCAGGTTTGGTACCATCAGTGCAGAGAGAAACAGCATGAGTGTTTTAATGACTCTTTTTTGGATCTGAAAGGACTGGAAAAGTGAAAGGCTTATTGCTATAGAAGAAATAGGGAGGAGAGCAAGTGGAATAGATGGTAAAGATGCCCCAGAACAAAAGATTAAGGGATTGCTAATTCTGTTGTGTGGTTTTAAGGCCATCCCTGCATATAAATATCCATGGAAATTTCAGATCCATCAGATTCTGACCTTATTATTACATGCAATCCTCCATCTTGAATTAATCACCCATTTTCAATCTCTTCTCTTTCTCTCAATGTATTGCTAGTGACTAGAAGGTGAGGCTTATTTTTGCAGATAAAGTCAATGTGTTCCACAAAGCAGTCACCCAATCTCCATTTGGTCTCAGCAATATAGTGAAGACTGCACTCTGGGTGGTAATAGCAATAGACTAGATTGAAAGAAGTAAAAATAAGAATTGCTTCACCACATAGGTGTCTGTGGAAAGCTGACAATGCAGGGGAAGAGGAGGAGGTGTTTGGTGGTGGCATCCGCTGGAGGTGACAGAAATAGCAGACATCAACCCTTGGATTATAGAGACTGGGGTGTGTGGAAATTGAGGACAAGGGAACCCCAACATTCATGAGGGAACTGAGGGAAAAGGGTGAAGACAAACGTCAAAGAAATGCTAGTTCACTACCCTATTCCTAGACTTCTGCAAGTTCAAGTGAAACACATCCACTAGCTCCCCTTTATTATCTCTACTAGTTATACTCTCAAAAATGTTCGACAGATTTGTCCAACATGATCTACCTTTCATAAACGCATGCTAACTCTATCTGGTACTGTCGCAGTTTTTCAAGTGCTCTGATAATAAATATTTTATAATGTGCTCCAGTATTTACCCTACTGTCAATGTCAGGTAACTGGTTTATAATTCCTTATTCTCCTTCAATCTCCGTTTTTAAATAGTGGAGTTGCATTAGTATGCTTCGATTCATAAGAAATGTTTCAGAGAATGTAGAATCTTGAAAGTTGACCATCAATGTATCCATTATTTCAGGAGTCACTTCTTCAAGAACTCTTGGATTTAGAATATCAGGCTCAAAGGATTTCTGGACCTTCAGTCCTATTAATTTCATCAACAACATTTCCCTACTAATACTGATTTCCTTCAGGTTCTCCCTCTCACTTGACCTTGTGCTCCCCAGCATTTTTGGACATTATTTATGATCTCCTTTGTGAAGACAGTAATGTATTTAATTACTCTTCAATCACTTTGTACACCATTATGATTTCCTGTGTTCCTGAATATAAGTGTTCTGCATTTGTCTTAAGTAATCTTTTTTTCTTCACATACTTACGGAAGTGTTTATAATCAGTTTGCATGTACCAGCAAGCTTACTCTCAAACATTATTTTTCCCCGCTTAATCAATACCTTTGTCTTCCCACTGCTGAAATCTAAAATGCTCCCAATCCTCAGGTCTGCGGTTTTTATGGTCAATTTGTCTGCCCTTCCATGGATCTGCTTCTATCTCTAATTTCCTTTTTTAGCTATAATTGGCCCACATTCCCATTTTATTTTTGTGCCAGACAGGGAAGAAATATTGTTGTGGACCGTCAAGGTGCTCTTTAAATACTTGCCATTGCCAATTCGCTGTCATCCTTTTAAGGAACATTTCCCAATTTACTTTAGTGAGCTCATGTCTCAATCCACTGCAGTTTCCTTTTTTTAGATTCAGGATTTTAATCTCAAAATCTTAAACATCATTCTTCAAATAACTCTGAATTATTCATGGTCTTTTAAAAAAAAACAAAGGCTTTTTCAAAACAGAACTCCAATAATAGTCATTGTTCTCAATCAAAATGGGTCACATCTTTTGTACGTTTCATCTGGTTCCAGCCTCCGAATCATAGTAAAACCACTTGCTGAACTTGGTTAAAAAATGTTCATTCAGTTGGCTAAAGTGATTTTGGAATCCGTAAGAAACTGACACAAATTGACAGTGATTACAAACATCAGAAGTTGTATCTTTTAATTTGCAGAGAAACTGATTTCACAAGAACCTTTCTTTAAAATTTGTTTTATCAGTTAAACTTTGACTTGAAGTCATTAAGCAATAGCATGTTATGTAAAAGGCAACAATTTGGGAACTCCAATTCTTTAATCTTCTCGGAAGCTGCCTTTGAGTGTTTGATAATTACCTAAGGACATCTGCAGCATCCAAAAGGGATGGAAAAAAATGATAGAAGGAAGTGGAAAACAGACAGACAGCATTAAAGTGGCTGCATAGCATTGTGGATTCAAGAAATAAATAGACAACACATTAGACAATTCTGATCTAAATTGATTTAGATAGGACGTAATAAAGCTGTCAATAAAATATCCTGATCAACCTGAAAGTAAATGTATAAAATCATTGCAGGGAGCAATTTATGCTGTAGCCAATGAAATTGTCAATTACTGGATGTTGACTGCTTATTGGGAGGTGGTTAAAAAAAAACTCCTAACCGATTTGTAATTGCATGTGTTGCTAACTCACATTTTGCATAGCTGAAGGAAAGCTGGCAGATAGCAGATTGTGGCAAATCTTGGTTGAGAACTATGATACCTGTATGATTGAAACCTTATGAAGGAGATAGTGCTAGTGTCACTGGAGAGAATGAAGGAATGATTACGATCTCCAGAAAAAATAGACATCGCCAATTGCACATTGAGGGACCGAAATCACATTTGAGTTGAAAAATAATCAAGTTCACAAAACACAAGCAAAAGAGAAATAAGCAGAGAGTCAATGGCACCATGATCGCATTAAGGAACCCTGCGATCTGAGTAAACCCTTGTGCTTGGTCCATCTTCTCATTTCCTGAAAGCCAGAATGAGACGAAATATTCTATCTTTCAATCAAAAGGCTCAGAGATCTCCTTTATGTAGCAATGTATGTGGCAGGGTACTATAAATTTTGAGAGGTCGTTTTATACTTCCAACAATCATGTGGAAGCAGCCAGGCTCATAAAACATTTGAATTGCTGCCAGCTTGACAGCCACAGCAAATGTGGTCCATGCCCTCCTTTGACACTGCAGTTCTGTTTGCAGTAATTGCTCACTTTCTGTCACAACTTCTTTAGTGAAGCTAGGACATGTATTGATCTTCACAGAAGCTTAGCTCAAAGAATTCTTCCCAAAAGACTCTGTTTGAATGTAGTTCTTCTTCCCCACCTCCTCCCTGTTTTAGCAAAATGTTCTGCTCCACACAGCCTTTCTTTGTACTTCAAGTCATGTACCATTCCAAGAGAAAGGCTTTCAGGCTACCCATTTCTGGAAGCAACTTGCTTTGTTGCAGGAATTCATTTCAACATTAGCCCGATCTCTCCACTGAAATGTTAGACAATTATCAGAAGTTTCCAAATCATGTGTATTCGCACCAGCTGCTCAACAAAATAATCCAACACCTCAATTGCAAGTCATTCTAGATCCCTGTTAAATCACACTGGTGAGTTTTGAGTGTGGGAGGTGTGCCTATCCTTCAAGCAATTGGACACATTAATAAAACCTCCTTCAAGATCAACAACTTTGAAAACAAGCTTTGAACATTCAGTTAATAACTGAAACAACGACACAAGAAGATTTCACAAGTTAAGACATTTACTATAACAGAAATCTAAAAAATTCTATTGACTGAATACTCTGTTGACAGGTTATACTTTAGATCGCAGAAACATGCCACTTTTTCATTTTCCGATAACTGAAGGAACACAGTTCATATATATACACATGACAATTTCCTTTAGGCAAACATTCAATTCTCATGAAATCAGTCCAAAAAGAGCCTGCGGTCCTAAAGGTGTATATTTGTTCTTTTGATTTCTCAGCCTGGTAATGTCAAATCCCAGAACTATCCTTCAAGTTGAAAAAGAACTTAAAGTCTTTCCTGTAACACAAGCCAGGTACATTTTTCAGCTTCGTTATAACTCGCAATAAATGAAGCATTTTTAATCTGAAATGAGCTTCTACTCACAGTCCTGTGTGTTGAGCCATAGAAACTTTTGGCCTCTAATTGTTCTCTCCCTCCCAAACCCTGGCAGATTAACCTGCCTTTGATATTTAGTGATATGTTATGAAAGCTTGGAATGTGATGTTACAATGGCTTCCTGTGTTCCCTTACAATTTCAAAACCCTGCACCATGGCAACATATAGTACATGGATCTGTATCTATATAAATATTACAAGCAGGTTGTAGGTGCTTGAGATATGAAGGTTGGACACCATACTGGTGCATAAATGTGGACATTTATTCACTTTATAAAAGTGGCATGATTCAGCACAATTTCATTAGAACATTCTTTTTTCAGGTCTGAGATCCACGCAATCTGGCATCATTGATGTAATTGAGCTACTACAGACCAGATTTAAACCCGTTATGCTACAACACTCCCAAATCTTTCTACCTCCAAAACCCCCAACAAAGTCTATTTCACCAAAGGAGATTACCTGCAACAGTATTCTCAGCTTATTTTAAGGAAGGGTGAAATATATGCACTCTATTATTTTCAACTTGTCAATGCAGACAAATTGACAGGCTGGGATGCTAGGCTCATGCAGCAGCTGGTATGTGGGCAGTGCCACAGGCATTGACTTGTGGGCAAAGCAGTGAAGCTGGTTAAAAGAAGAACTGGTTCAAAAGACAAATCTTAACGTAATGGATCAAAAACTCAGGGAAGAAGGTAATGAACTGAAATCTAATTTTCTTCTTCTTCTGTTCATTTAAAACAGGAGAAAAGTTAAAGCACTGGCTTGGAACCATGGAGGACTTTAACTTCCCAGAAAAGGTTCATTAGATGTACCACCAATTGCTACTACAACAAAGAAAGACCAAGGATGAGAAGAACAAGGACGATCTTGAAGACTACCTTTAAACTGAACAAATAATGATTTACCTACTACTCCTGTGGTAAGGTTTCTTCCTTTCTGTAGGTTGCAGTGCCACTTCCACAGTCTTGTGAGTGTGTGCCTGCAACTTTGCAGAAGAGATTTCCAGCAGAAAAGAAGATTTCACCATCATCAACAACTGTATAAACTTAAAGTTAAACTTATGACATAGGGATAGCAAAGTAAATCAGACAGCTTCACTGTCACTGGATTTGCAACACAATGAAATGACTCTCAAATTTTCCCAATTGTTTCTAACCAGACTTTATGAACAACCAGTCTTGAAACTTAAATTTAGAACTTAAATTTTTAAAAAAACTATATTATTTAAAATGTAACTTTAGCAGAACACACATAAACAACACAGCAATCTAAGTGACATCAGTCCAATTATTACATGGCAATGTAAGCCCAACCTTCATCGAACACAAGACCTCATTCACATACCTATAAATGAACAGAGTCCAGGGATGGCTTTTTTAAAAATGCCAGATTTCCAATTTTCTACTTTGATAACTGTTTCAACAATGAATGCCAGGCCTACATGAAATCCTTAAATGTTGAGTGATATTTTAGGCATATAGAACTGAATACATTGCTTGAATTCCAAGTCACCAATTAGCACTAACAATTACAGAAGTCTTCTGAAGATATGTGCTTATTTCTTATTGACTGAACTTCTTTTTCTCAAAACACTCAACATTTTGATAACTGGAGAGAAATTAGAGAACAAAATAAAAAATAAAAGCTACCTTGAGAAAACTGCCTCCTACATCAGTTCACACTTTTTCAACATTCTGAGTGTTGAAGCTTTTACAGTGTCTTGAGGGGAGTAATTAACTTGCATTATCTTTCAGGCTAGTTTCCAATCTTTCAAGGATACACAGAGAAATGGGGTTAGAAACTTACTGAAGTTTCTGGCTTGGCTGTGTCAGGAACCTAATATGCTACTGTGTGGATTAATGTGTTGTGAAAGTTATAGTTTGTAAATACCCCTTCAACTGTGGGAAAAGAAAGGCAAAACACATTCTCTCATGCTGAGTACTGCCAGCCAGCTATTTTTGAAACAACCCAGGACAAAATAATTCCAAAGAAGTTGAAAAGTCAAGAATCTCAAAAATCAGTTATTCAATCACCAACATATAGTACCATCAACATCATACCGTCTACTCTTCATAAATCATACATTGTCATTCTGCAGACAATAGGTTATCAAATCTTCACATAAGAGAGGACACATAATTTATTTATTCCTTCATTCAATTCCATCTCAGTAGCTTGTCCTGAAGCATTTCTCACACTGAAACTTGGAGACACCTGTATGGCTCCTGTGTTTTATTTGTGTATCAAATTTTGGACGAAATGGATTAGTATCTGAAATGTGGATGGTACAGAACCAAGTTTCCCTTCATGATGTAAAGTTCTGTACTGTAAGAACTATAGTTCATCATGAGACATTTCAGACATGTCCATTTGTGGAGTATGCCTGAGTGAGATTCTTCAAAACTAAATTAAAGGTGGCATGTTGTTTGCCCCTTGGGCTTCTCAGCTGTCAGTTAAACTCAGGCAATTCCTCACCACTAAGCAATTAAAGTGTAATTGCACATAACTTCCTACCAGCCTATAGTTTCCATCATGATTTAAAGCTGTGACTAGAGAGATGAATGCTCAACACTGAGCAATTAAAACTCACTGAATGGCTGTGCTATTACCCAATTCACTGCTGCAATTTAAACCCATGAATTTAGATAGGTAAAGTATGATACTTCTGATTTACTGAGAAGCTAAGATTGTCAACTAGAAATTCAAAAGAATTATACTTAAGTAAACAATGGACAAGGTTTAACCTCAAATATTGAAGCTATTTCTGTTAATTGGAAGTTTTTTAAAAATCATTTATATTCAAAATTAACCATGCTCATCAGGATTAACGCAGCAATTTAAAATATTAAGGGTCACATTGGAGCCATAATACTGACTGGATTGATGTTTAAATTGATCATGCAACTCCAGTTAACATCAACTGATTGTCCATTTCAGAGGGGGAAAACATCAGTAAAAACAATTTAATACTTGGAAATGAATAGTGGCTGTGTTGGGCCTTCACTTTGATGCATATAAGTTAAGATGGAAACTAGTTTGCCACTAGTTTTCCTTCTATGAAATCACTATCCTCCTGTAAGTCCCTCAGTTTAGCTGTTCCAAGTATGACAAAGTGGAAGATGGCAGTGTAGGAAAAAGCATTTACATTTGTGGTCAACTTACTGCAAATTATATATTTTTGGGACAGTCTGACTGTCATAATAATGGAATTTCCCTGGTAGAGAAAAGAACTGTGATTGGATTCTCATTTGATGTTGGGCATTTATGGAAAGGGAACACTGTTAACATGAAAACAAATGTAATCAAAAATGTTAGCAAGAAATGGAAGAATAAAGAGTAAGGCATATTATTCTAAGAATCAGAAACATTGTCATGCAAGAGGTCATTTAAAAGAATAGAGGCTTTCCTCAACAATGAACATCTCATGACTTTAGGAAGAGTAGGCCAGCAAGAAGGGACAGAGATAATACCTCATGTGTATCCAATTCCCATCTTTCTGTGCATTTGGGACTAGTGCCAGAAGAAGGTCCATAATCTTTTCAGGTTATTGAAGATAGGAGAAAGCATAATTAACTGAAAACAATACGGAATACTAGGCAGTACACATTGATCATGGAACATTTGTTTGGTTCTAGGCTATATTGTAGATTTTGGAAAATTTGCTCTCTGCCTCTTTTCCAGCCCCTTTAGGGAATTCTACTTTGAGTGCAATATGTTGTTTTCTGGAGATGTAATTTCAAGGGTATGCTTGTAACCTCTGGTTCTCCTTGTTTTAGCCCTCATCTGCATTTGCATAATGTGCTTTTTCAAAAAATTCATTCTTGGTATGTGCACATCACTGGCAAAACTAACATTTATTGCCCATCACACATTATTGCATTTATGGTGAGTCAGCTTCCTGCATACAAAAGAATGATATTCTGGGCCACTTCAAAGGACAGATCAGAACTAAAAGTGCTGCTGTGGGTCTGGAGTTACATAAGGAACAAGCCAGGTAAAATTAGCTTATCTCATTTCATAAAAGATGTTTGTGAGACACATAATTTTTTTATAGCAACAATCTTGTAGCTTCATGGTCATTATTACCAGCTGTTAAAATTAAAAAAAATCCATTGCAGTGTTATGTTTCATAGCTAGATGTCAAGTATACCTTTAAGAGAAATGGCTTTAATATCATCACTGTATCATGAAACTTGAGATTTCATATTTCAGCTTACCTCAGATTAATTGAAGGATGTCATTGGACTGGAAGCATGCTCCTCTGTTGTAAACTAATCATTTACTCTCAACCAACATGCTTATATGTTTGAGGAATGTAAACTTTGTACATAATAACTAGTAGTTATAAATGTTGTATTGAAGAATCCAACAGATAATAACCACGATCAATTTCTTATGTTACAGGAAATAAAGTAAACATTGCTTTGTCAGGAAAAACACCCTGTCAGAGAAAAACGCACACCATATACTACACTTAATCAACTGAATTTAAATGTCTCAGTTACAATCTGAATTCAAATATCTAGATTAGTAGTGCATGTCTTTGATTTACTAGCCCAGTAATAAATCCAGTTTAGTAGAATTCTGCATAGCATTGTATCAACTACTCACAGAAATAAATTCTTAAAACTGTAATAAAGAAGAATTAGAAAAGAATACAAGACATTCAAAAATAAGCACCAAATTTTCTCAAAAATCTTTTCTATAGGTTTGTTTAAATTTATAATAACAGTGATATCCTGACAAGGACAACATGTGAGAACTGTAATTTTAGTCTTCTAAATAAATGCCAATAGGCATATTCAGTAACAGTAAAACTGATGTGCCATTAAGTAGACAAAGAAACATAACGATCCTTCTATTTTTCAGTTCATTGTGCCAAATTGGTGATCATTTATTATTTTCTTCTATCTCAATTGCAATTTGGTCACCTTTGTTTACATGCAACAACAAAAAAGTACTGATGGAGAATTCAAGTTATTTGATAGAACAAAAATTCTAAGATCAGAGTATTCTTATTTAAAATATTTGAATACCATTTCCCAGAGCTGCACATTGAAAACCATTCAGCACTTCACACAAAAAAAACTCTTCAAACCAAGAACTGACGATGCCTATTAATAAGAGAAACAGAATCCAAACTCTTTCCGTTAGTTGACTCTTTGCTGCAGGCTCCAGATTCCTGATGCTCAAATATTCAGTCACCCACTCTAACAATATAACATGAATTAATGTGGTGTCAGCCTATTCAATAGATTGAACCCTATGCCTTGATGAAGCAATGAGCTTAGCAAGATGAAAGAAAGTCATGTTAAAATACAGGTCTTCACTTGACCACTTTACTGGTTACAGGAGAAAGTGAGGACTGCAGGTGCTGGAGATCAATGTCAAAATGTGTGATGCTGGAAAGGCACAGCAGGTCAGGCAGCATCTGAGGAGCAGGAGAGCCAATGTTTCAGGTATACACCCTTCATCAGAAATATGATGAAGGGCTTATGCCCGAAATGTTGACTCTCCTCCACCTCGAATGCTGCCTGACCTACTGGGCTTTTCTCATGCCACACTTTTTTGTCACTTATTGGTTACATTCTACAATCATCACATCAGGATTGAATTATTTGTACACAGTAAAGCATCATTTTCAGAAATAAATCTAATTTGCAAGATTAAATTTCTTGCAATATATCTTTGACATAGATTAACATAACTCCTGACCACTGAATTTCTAGAATTTTGATGATCTTAAATCATGATATCAACATAACTCCTGTTACAGAAGTAACAGGATGTATGTTTTGGTGTACATAGAACATAGAACAGTACAGTACACTACAGGCTCTTCAGCCCTTAATGTTGTTCTGACCTTTTATCCTATTCTAAGATCAAATTAACCTACATATTCTTCATTTTACTATCATCCACGTGCCTATCCAAGAATTGCTTAAATGTCCCTAATCCATCTGTCTCTGCAACCACCCGCCACTCTCTGTGCAAAGAACCTGCCTCTGACATCTCCCCTAAACATTCATTCAATCACTTCAAAATTATACCCCCTCTTGGTAACTATTTCAGCCCTGACTATTCACTCTATC
This sequence comes from Hemiscyllium ocellatum, assembly GCF_020745735.1. Lineage (NCBI taxonomy): Eukaryota > Metazoa > Chordata > Chondrichthyes > Orectolobiformes > Hemiscylliidae > Hemiscyllium > Hemiscyllium ocellatum. The sequence goes on along the minus strand of NC_083407.1, from coordinate 42,836,465 downwards.
TATGCCCATTATCATCTTGTACACCTCTATCCTGTTGCCTCTCATCCTTCTTCGCACCAATGAGAAAAGCCCAAGCTCCCTCAACTTTTCTTCAAAAGACATGCCCTCCAGTCCAGGCAGCATCCTGGTAAATCTCCAATGCAACCTTTCCAAACCTTCCACATCCTTCTTATAATGAGGCGACCAGAACTGAACACAATATTCCAAGTGTGGTCTAACCAGTGCTCTATAAAGCTGCAGCTTAACCTCATGGCTCTTAAATTCAATCCCCCTGCTAGTGAAAGCCAACATACACTACACCTTTTTAACAACCCTATCAACTTGGGTGTCAACTTTGAGGCATCTATGGACATGGACCCCAGGATCCCTCTATTCCTCCATACTGCCAAGAACTCTGTCATTAACCCTATAATCTGCATTCAAATTCGACCTTCCAAATGAATCTCTTCACACTGTTCCAGGTTGAACTACATCTGCCACTTTTTAGCCTAACTCTGCATCCTGTCAATATCCTGTTGCAACACTATCTACAACTCCACCAACCTCCATCAAACATACTAACCCACCTTTCCACTTCCTCATCCACGTCAATTTTAAAATTCACAAAGAGCAGAGGTCCTAGAACAGATCCCTAAGGTACACCACTGGTGACCGAGCTTCAGACTGAATACTTTCCATCTACTATCACCCTCTATCTTCTATGGGCCAGCCAATTCTGTATGCAGATAGCCAAATTTCACCAATCCCATGCCTTCTTACTTTCTGAATGAGCCTACCTTTGGGAACATTGTCAAATGAGGAGAAAGTGAGGTCTGCAGATGCTGGAGATCAGAGCTGAAAATGTGTTGCTGGAAAAGCGCAGCAGGTCAGGCAGCATCCAAGGAACAGGAAATTCGACGTTTCGGGCATAAACCCTTCATCCTGATGAAGGGCTTATGCCTGAAAGGTCGAATTCCCCCTGTTCCTTGGATGCTGCCCGGCCTGCTGCGCTTTTCCAGCAACACATTTTCAGAACATTATCAAACACCTTGCTAAAATCCATGCACACCACATCCACTGCTCTACCTTCATCAATATGTTTTGTCACATCCTCAAAGAATGCGATAAGGCTTGTGAGGTATGACCTGTCCCTACAGAGCCATGCTGACTATTTCTAATCAAACTATGGTTTTCCAAGTAATCATAAATCCTGACTGTCAGAATCCTCTCCAATAGTTTGCTCACAACTGACGTAAGACTGACTGATCTGTAATTCCCAGGATTATCCCTATTCCCTTTCTTGAACAAGAGCATAACATTTGCCACTCTCCAATCATCTGGCACTACTTCACTAGACATTGAAGATGCAAAGATCATTGCCAAAGGTGCAGCAATATCTTCCCTCGCTTCCTGTAGTGACCTTGGGTATATCCCATCTGGCCCAGAGGACTTATCTATCCTCATGTTTTTCAAAAGTTTGAGCACATTCTCCTTCTTAACATCAGCCTGTTCAAGCATAGCAGCCTATTTCATACTGTTCTCATAAACAAGGTTCCTCTCACTGGTATATACTGAAGCAAAGTATTCATTAATGACCTCCCCTAACTTCTCCAACTCCTGGCTCAAGCTCCCTCCACTATCCATGATAGGCCTTACCCTCACTCTGGCCATCCTCGTGTTCCTCACATAAGTACAGAATGCCTTAGTGTTTTCCTTAATCCAACCCGTCAAGGCTTCTTCATGCTCCTTTGAGCTCTTCTACATCTATTCTTTGGTTCCTCCTTGGTTACCTTGTAACCCTCAAGAACCCCATCTGATCATTGCCGCCTCAACCTTAAGTAAGCTTCCTCCTTCTTCTTGACTAGATATTGACATCCCTTGTCACTCAAGGTTCCATCACCATACCATCCCTTCCCTTGGCTCAGTGGGACAAACCTATCCATGACTCACAGCAAGTGCTCCCGAAACAACCTCCACATTTCTGTAGTACGTTTTCCTGAAAATATCTGTTCCCTTTTAGACACCCCAGTTCCTGCCTAATAGCATTAACTCCACCTTCCCCACTTCAATACTTTCCCAAATGACTGCTCCTATTCCTCTCCGTGCCAATAGTAAAGGTCAGAGAGTTTTGATCACTATATATGATGTTCTTTTGCTGAGACATCTGACACCTGGCGTGGTTCGTTGCCAAGCACCAGATCCAATTTGGCCTCCCCTCTAGTCAGCCTATCCACATATCAAGTCAGGAATCCTTCCTGGACACACTTGACAAAAACTGCTCCATCCATACTATTTGAACTAAGGAGGTTCCAGTCAATATTAGGAAAGTTAAAATCACCCATGACAGCAACCCTGTTACATCTGCACCTTTTCAAAATCTGCCTCCCAATCTGCTCCTCCATGTCTCTGTTGCTATTGAGAGCTCTGTAGGAAAAAATCCCAATGCAGTGACTGCTCCTTTCCTGTTTGTGACTTCCACCCATACTGACTCTGTGGACAAACCCTCCTCGAAGATCTCCCTTTCTTCAGCTGTATTACTATTTCTGATTATCAATGCCACTCACCCACATCTTTTCTCTCCCACCGCACCCCCCCACCCCCACCCTCCCCACACACATCAAATCCCTTTGAAATATCTAAAGTCTGGAACTACCAACAACCATTCCTGCTCCTGTTATATCAAAATCTCCATAATGGTCACATCACAGTTCTAAGTACTGATCCATGCTTATTCCTGATCTTCTTGCATGAAAATAGACACACTTCAATCCATCACACTATCTGTAACTTTGCCCTATCAACTGTCTATCCCATCTCACAGACTCTCTGAATGCTGTACCTGACTATTTACTAGCTACTCCAACCTCAGATACATAGCTCCGGCTCCTATGATCCTGCTAATCTAGTTTAAACTCTCCTGAAGAGGTCTAGCAAACTTCCCTCCCAGGATATTAGTGCTCCTCCAGTTCAGGTGCAACCTGTCCATCTTCCACTGGCCCGACCTTCCCCAGAATGGTCTATTCGTACCATAACTTTTTTTTCATATTGAGATATTGTTTCCGAAGATTAGGCTTGAACATACACCAGCCCGCCAATTCCCCTTTGAAGCTCAGGTCCTGTGCTCTGGCTCTAAAGCTTTGGACAAAGTGCAATACCTGGTCATGGTCAATGCAAAGTCTTTTCAAAATGGTTATTTCAATTGTGGAAGGAAATAATCATTTACATTGAAGGATTTGTGCAGTGGTGGTATTTAAAATTACTTTTACTATGTTAATTATAAGATTAAATGACTTTCACATGTCTATTTTAGTGTGAATTAAATAAAAGTTTGAAAGTAATCTCTGAGTATTGAACAATAGTTTGTCTGCATAACTTTAAAAATTGGTGGATTTGGATCTTAGTTAAGCTGTTGCTATTTAGTCATTAACGTGATATACTCCTTGTCTGCATTTCATGAGTGTCTGATGAATTGTTAGCAGTTATCAGATATTGATCTCCTGCCAGAGCTAGTTTTAATGATTGTATTCATCAGACCTCTCATTTTCTGTAAAATTACAGCAAGCATTTCAAATGGAACCTGTTTCTGTGCAACTTCATCTAAATTGTATGCTATGGTGTATAGCAAACAAAACTAGCTCTGAGTTGTGACCATGCTTGGCAATCACAGCTCATTTCCCAATATTTCATCATTGCAAGTAAGATGCATTGGGTAAACAGGCAGAACAACCAGTTCTGCCAGGGACAAATGCTGAAAGTCAAAGGAAAGAGAAGGCAGTATGAACGAAAATGGAACTTCAATCCCATCAAACAAGTGCAAATCTGAAGTAAATACACATTTTGTGCATTTGTGTTTTCCCTTCCATGAGTTCAATACTTTTAATTAAATATTTAATAATTTTTGTTTAACTAGCTAATATACTTCTGACGTTTATTTCCAATACAGCTAATACTTTCTGGCTTTCAATTTCTTATGAGTGCATTTAATTCCATTTTATAAGTTATAGAACATTACATCTTCACTGTTATCGACCTGTAGGTGAGGGTAATGATCTTGGAAATGCCAGCCTGCTCCAAATCCAATTTGTGCTGCGAAAGAGAAGTAATTCAATTCTCTCAGGGTAACCCTCTGAACCTGGCTCTAATTTGCAAAACCTGTTTACATAAGATGCGACTTTTGTAATATCACATGTAAAAAGCAAAATCAATTTAGTGATTTAGCCTGATTAAAGTACTCCATTTGGATTCCAAACTGGTGCCACTCCTGACTTGCTTTACAGATCGTGAAGTATTTCATTTCAGCCTGACCAAAATTTTAAAATGAATTATCTTTTGTGTAGACAGCTTTTATTAAGATTAATTCAACACATAACATGGGTCAAAGTATATCATCTCTTGCATTGGAAAAAAAGTACAATACAATTAAATGTTCAATCACATTGTTCACCTACTCCAGTTGAAGACCTTCAGATCTAAACGAAGACCTTCAGTGTGTAAATAAAAGGAGATCCCTTTGCACAATGACAATTTTGTATCGCTGTGATCAAGCAAATCATAACTAAATCATAGCATACAACAAAACAGCAGTTAAAAAAAATCTTAATTTTTCAACATTTCATGAAAGTTCGTAAATTAACGCAAAAATAGACATTGCTGGAAAATATTAGCAGCTCTGACAGCGTCTGTGGAGAGAAATCAGAGTTAATGTTTCAGAACGCTCCTGACGATTTTCAACAATTTCTGTTTTTGCTTCTGTTCTCCAGCATCCACAGTTCTTTTGGTTTTTCATAAACTGACAATTGTCTCAAAAATAAAGCCAACAAAAATAACAATAAATGACTGAATTGATTTCATTTAAATTGCTTTGCACCTCTGTGTTTAATCATATGTGTCCATCAAATAATAAATGGAATACATCTATGAAGAAGTGGACAACACAAACAATATCCTTGTGTGGTTGAAGGCAAATATCTTTGCATGTGTATTCTGTTGGTCTGAAAGTATTGGGCCAATTATAGTTTTTAAAATGAATTCTTGTGGATATAAATGAACAGCTCATAGAGTCATAGAGATGTACAGCATCGGTCCAACTCGTCCATGCTGACCAGATATTCCAACCTAATCTAGTCCCACTTGCCAGTACCCAGTCCATATCCCTCCAAACTCTTCCTATTCATATACCCATCCAGCTGCTTTTTAACTATTGCAATTGTACCAGCCTCCACCACCTCCTCTGGCAGCTCATTCCATACATGTACTACCCTCTGTGTGAAATGGTTGCCCCTTAGGTCCCTTTTACATCTTTCCCCTCTCACCTTAAACCTATGTCCTTTCATTCTGGACTCCCCAACCCCAGGGAAAAAATTTCTTCTATTTATCGTATTCATGTCCCTCATGATGTTATAAACCTCTATAAGGTTATCCCTCAGCCTCTGACGCTCAAGGGAAAACAGCCCCAACGTATTCAAACTTTCCCTGTTTGAATCCTCAAATCCCCTAACGCTGGCAACATCCTTGTAAATCTTTTCTGAGCCCTTTCAAGTTTCACAACATCGATCCAATAGGAAAGAGGCCAGAATTGCATTCAATATTCCAAAACAGGCCTTACCAATCCTGTATAGCTGCAAAGTGACCTCCTAAATCCTGTTCTCAATACTCTGACCAATAAAGGAAAGCATACCAAACACCTTCTTCACTATTCTATCTACCTGTGACTCCACTTTCAAAGAGCTATGAACCTGCACTCCAAGGTCTTTTTATTCAATAACATTCCCTAGGACCTTACTATTAAGTGTATAAATCTTGTGAAGATTTGCTTTCCTAAAATGCAGCAGTTCACATTTATCTAAATTAAACTCCATCTTCCACTCCTTGGCCCATTTGAGCAAGATCCCATTGTAATCTGAGGTAATATTCTTCGCTGTCCACAATACCTCTAATTTTGGTGTCATCTGCAAAGTACCAAACTATACCTCTTTTGCTCACATCCAAATCATTTATATAAATGATGAAAAATAGTGGACCCAGCAACGATCCTTGTGGTGCTCCACTGGTCACAGGCCTCCAGTCTGAAAAACAACCCTCCACACCATCCTCTGCCTTCTACCTTTAAGCCAGTTCTGTATCCAAATGGTTAGTTGTCACTGTATTCCATGTAATCTAACCTTGCTAACCAGTCACCCATGGGGAATCTTGTCAACTGCCTTACTGAAGTCCATATAGATCACGTCCACTGCTCTGGCTTCATCCATCCTCTTTGTTATTTCTTCAAAAAACTCAATCAAGTTCATGTGACATGATTTCCCACACACAAAGCCACGTTGACTATTCCTAATCAGTCCTTGCTGTTCCAAATAAGTAAATCCTGTCCCTCAGGTATCCCTCCAGCATCTTGCCCGCCACCAACGTCAGACTCACTGGTCTATAGTTCCATGCCTTGTCCATACCACCTTTCTTAAACAGTGGCACCACATTAGCCAACCTTAGTCTTCCGGCACCTCACTAGTGGCTATTGATGATATAAATATCTTAGCAAGGTGCCCAGCAATCACTTTCCTTGCTTCCCACAGAGTTCCATGATACACCTGATCAGGTGCTGGGGATTTATCCACTTTTATGAGTTTCAAAATATCTAGCACTTCCTCCTCTGTAATATCGACATTTTTCAAGATATCACCATCTATTTCCTTACATTCTATACCTTCCATGTTGTTCTCCACAGTAAACAATAATGCAAAATACTCGTTTGGTATCTCCTGTGATTCCACACAAAGGACGCTTTGCTGATCTTTGAGGGGCCGTATTCTTTCCCTAGTTACCCTTTTGTTCTTAATATATTTGGAAAAACTGTTTGGATTCTCCTTAACTGTATTTTCCAAAGCTTTGTCTTGTCCCCATTTTGCCCTCCTGATTTCCCTCTCAGATATTTTCCTACTGCCTTTGTACTCTTCTAAAGATCTATCACTTGATCTATCCTGTCTATACCTGACATATGCTTCCAACTTTTTCTTTACCAAAGCCTCAATTTTTCTAGTCATCAAGCATTCCCTACACCTACCAGCCTTTCCTTTCACCCGAACAGGAATATACTTTCTCTGGACTCTCATTATCTCATTTCTGAAGGCTTCCCATTTTCCGGCTGTCCCTTTACATGCAAACATCTGCCCCCAATCAGCTTTTGAAAGTTCTTGCCTTATACCATCAAAATTAGCCTTCCTCCAATTTAGAACTTCAACTTTTAGATCAGGCCTATCCTTTTCCATCACGATTTTAAAACTAATAGAATTATGGTCACTGACCCCAAAGTGATACCCCACTGAGACCTCAGTCACCTGCCCTACCTAATTTCCCAAGAGTAGGTCAAGTTTTGCACCTTCTCTAATAGGTACATCCACATAATGCAAAATTCTCTCCATCTAAACCCTTCATACAATGGCAGATTCAGTCTATGTTTGGAAAGTTAAAATCTTCTACCATAACCACCCTATTATTCTTACATATCACAGATAACTGTGATCTCCTTACAAATTTGTTTCTCAATTTCCCTCAGACTATGAGGGGTCTGTAATACAATCCCAATAAGGTGACCACACCTTTCTTATTTCTCAGTTCCACCCAAACAACTTCCCTGAATATATTTCCAAGAATATCCACCCTAAGTACAGCTGTCATGCTATTCCTATCAAAAATGCCACTTCCCCTCCTCCCTTGTCTCCCTTTCTTTCCTTTCTGTTGAATTTGTATCCTGGAACATTAAGCTGCCAGTCCTGTCCATCCCTGAGCCCCCACATTTCTGCAATTGCTATGATATCCCAGTCCCATGTACCTAAACACGCCCTTAGTTTATTTGCCTTCCTTGTTAGGCCTCTTGCATTGAAATAAATGCAGTTTGACTTATCAGTCCTACCTCGTTCTCTGCTCTGTCCCTGCCTGCTCTGACTGTTTGACTCTCTTCTTTTATCAACTGTACCAGTCTCAGATTGACCTCTTTTCTCATCATTTCCTGGTTTCCCCGCCATCCCCAACCTTACTCATTTACATCCTCCCGAGCACCTCTAGCAAATCTCCCTGTCAGTATATTAGTCACCTTCCAATTCAGGTACAATCCATCCTTCTTGTACAGGTCACTTCTACCTCAGAGAGATTCCAATGATCCAAAAATGTGAATCCTGCTCTATCCCCCTTTTCCTCCCCTCACTAGGTCATCGTACCAGAGTAATCCAGATATTACTACTCTTAAGGACCACCTTTTTAAATTCCTACCTAACTCTCTGTAATGTCCCTTCAGAATCTCAACCTTTCCCCTACTATGTCATTGGTTCCAATGTGGACAATGATCTCCTGCTGGTCCCTCTCCCCTTTGAGAACATTTTGCACCCTCTCTGAGACATCCTTAATCCTGACACCAGAGAGGCAACACACTATTCTGAAACGTCTGTCTGTGCCTCAGACTAGAGAGTCCTCTAACACAATCGATCTCTTGAAATCAATGTCCCCGTCATTGCATTAGAGCCAGTCTTCCTCATTGCCTCTATCTGTTGCTCTAACCGATCCATTCAATCTGATAGGATTCACAAACAATGGCATTGATTGTTATCACAGACATAATTCTCAGTAACCTATAAACTCTCCTGAAACTCCCATATCTGTCAAGAAGAGCATACCACTCTACTAAGGGCCATTTTTACTTCTTCCAGTCTACAGATCCAGAAATTAACACCTTCTTATTCTTCTACAAAACATTGTTCCAGTATAACTTAATATTTATGGCTTATATTTTTAAGTTTAATCAAGAGACTATCTCAAATAAAACATATAATCAAGAAAGAACCCACGCTACTCACTATTGTAGATTTACAGCATGGCCACACTTAAAACTATTCACTTATCTATTTCTGTGCTGTCACTACTCCCAAACAGGTTCCTCCAAGATCATTTCTGAATTTCGCTGTTTGTTAATTTTCCTTGACACACTCCGATGTCCAGCGATACATGAATTCAACAGCAAAGGCAGTAACTGCGCAGATTCACTGCTGTGTCAGTTAGCAGTGTGGGCTTCTTTCTTTCTCTCTCTCTCCCTTTCCCTTTTAAAAATGCCATTGTTTTGACTTTTTTTTCTCCAGAGTTCCAAAACAATGCAGCAGCATATAAAACAGTAATTGTTGCTCCCGGATTTCAAGGAAATCACCTCCAACACCTAAAATAGCTCAAAGAAGGAGCAGCCTGTTATAGCCAGAAATATTTCCTGAGCTCCATCTCATAATATAGCGAAGTAATGGATGGGTTGCATCCTGCTTCATCTCACAACTACATCCCCACTTTCACTAAGAGCCACTACATTATGGGAATCCATTTTTCAAAAGGACACTTTCTTCCCCACTACTAAATGTGTTAGTGTATATTCATGTATTCTGCTTATGATGTTTCTCTGAGGAATTGTATGATTGGACCTTTACATAGTTCTTACACATAGTGGGTCACTGCATTAAAGATCTGTATTCTTCTGATGGATATCAGATACAGAAAGCCTTTGAAAGCAGTGGCAAAATTACTTGAAGCCATTAACCATCTTATCCGTTCCAGTTATGCGATTATACATATATAAGATGGATTGCCACTTGACAACTCATCTTCCAATTCACTGTCCTCGATGAATAATTGCTTATTCATTTTTTCAATGTTAAAATAGGAGGTGATACAATATCACATCCTCCATGCAAAAATGGAACAATTTGTCGGTTCCGTCCTTGATGAATACAAGCAGACAGAACCAAGCCATGAAATTTACAGAAAATAATATGAAGAATTATTTTACATGAGAAAAGCTTTGCCTTGACAACATCAATTGTAAATCAGAACAATTATGTTGGCATTTTTAAGAAATTGTAATAAGCTGAGTTATGTCTCAAGGGCAACGTGGGGATAGGCAAAATAATCCTGGCCAAGACAATAATGCCCACACCCCATATGTGAAAGTTCTGATTATAAGTCACAGCTGACAATAACAAATAGTTGATGTAATCTTATACAATGTTCATTCAAACTAGAATGCTAAAATCATGTCATATTTACACTAATTTCAGGTATTTAATCATGTTTTTCCAGAGTTGTTTCACCCACTTTGTAAAAACAAAGATTATAAATTAATAAAGCATTCAAATTTCCGAAATAGTATCCTATAAGCTACTGCAGATGACTTTTAAATTAATTATTTTCTGCTAACACAAAACTAACGCGACAAACTAATGAGGCTAAAGACAAATAAGTCCCCTGACCCTCATAACTTGCATCCTGGGATCCTAACAGAAGTAACTACATAGACAGTGATGCAGTGGTTGTAATTCTCTAAAAATCTTTGGATTCTGGACATCTGTGAGAGGATTGGAAAACTGACAATAGGACATCGTATTCAAAAAGGAGGGGAGGCATAAAACAGTAGGCTGATTAGTTAAAGTATTTTGTTGGAATCAATTATTTAGGAAGTAATAGCATAACATTTAGAAGATCAGAATCTAATCAAACAGAATCAGCATGACTTCATGAAAGGGAAATCATGCCTGACCAATTTTTTTTAGAGATTTTCAAGGATGTCTCAACCAGATATACTGTACTTAGACATCCAGAAGGGATTTGACAAGATACTATACTAAAGATAAAGTCATAGGGTAAGACACCATATTGTTGGGCATATTATGTTCGTGTGGATGGGGAATTGACTAATTAGCAGAAAACAGTGTGTGGGAAAAAGAGGTCCTTTTCATGTTGGCAATGGGGTTCCACAGGGATTACAGCTGGGGGCGCAACTAATAACAATATACATTAATGACTTTGAGGAAGGAAATGAATGGACTATTGCCAAATATAAAGTTGATACAAACTGGTTGGAAAAAGAAGTTGTGAGAGGAATGCAGCCAGTTTACAGAGAGATATGTAAGTGGGCAAAAATATGGCAAATGGAGTATCATGTGGGGAAAATGCCAAGATTTTCTTTTTGGAAAGGAGAACAAAAAACTTCATATTAGTTAAACGGAGGTAAACCACAGAAAGCTGCAAAGGGTCTAATGGATACTTGTATTTGAAAGTACACAAGTGCAGCAGGTAATCAGGAAGGCTCATGGTGCAAGAGTCTTTATGCAGTATGAGAGGAGGGAAGTTTTACTACAACTGTGCAAAGTTCTGGTGAAACCACATCTGAAGAACTGTGAGCAGTGTTGGACCCCTTACTTAAGGAAAGATGTTATTTCATTGAAGGCAGTTCAAAGAAGGTTCACTAGGATTATTGCCTATGTGTAGGGATTGTCTTATGAGCAAAGGTTAAACAGATTGGGATTCTACTCATTGTAATTTAGAAGAATGACAGTGATCTCCTTGATATATACATGATTCTAAGGGGCTTGACATGAGAGGATGTTTTCCCTCGTGAGAGAATCTCGGATCAGAGGGTATAGCCTCACAATAAAGGGATGCCAATTTAAGATTGAGATGAGGAGGAATCTCTACTCAAAGAGGGTTCAGAGACTTTGGAACTCATTGCCACAGAGAGCTGTTGGGGTAGAGACCTTGCATATACTTAAGGCTGAGATAGATAAGGCTAGATTCTTGATCAGTAGGGAAATCAAAGGTGATGGGGAAAAAGCATGAAAGCAGGCATGGGAAATGATCATATTTAATGGTGGAACAGGCTTGTGGGATGGAAGACTTACTCCTGCTTTTATTTCTTATGGTCATAAAAGTTGAGTGTCTCTTCAAAGAAATATAGGACAGAATTTTCCATTTTCAGTTAAGATGTTTTGTTGAGTCTGATTCACAGCACCTGATCCTCTGGTTCAAAGGGACTTTTTTGTGTAACTTTACAATCTTCACATTATTAGTTATGCCTCCAAGTTCTTTGGCACACTTTCCAAGCTCTCATCTGGAAGGAGAGTTGAAAGGTTTTGTAATTGCTGGGACCTTCTGCCATCCACATTACTGGTACAATTTTGGAAGCCTAGCGGGACAATTTTCTGCTGGAAGGCAGAAACTGGCCCTCACATAGAGGTGCTCCAATATCATCACTGAAGACTTAGTCCTGAAAGCCTTCTTGCTTCATGGACAGGAGCTGGAAGTGCTGGCTTGTGGGAGCTGGGTGGAGAAAAGGGGTATCTTTCCTGCTCCAACTACCAAAGAAAGCCATGCTATCAGACAATGCTGTATCCCAGGTTAAAAAAAAGGTCGCTGAGTAGCTCAGGAAAATGTTGAATGATCTTTTACACTCTGTAACAGTAAGTGCCACCATCTTCTCACATGCTTGCCCCTCATTCTAAGTTTGCCATATTTTTCATCAAGGCTCTTGGGTTACATGTCTCATTATTATATGTTTCATGTCTGATCAAGTGCTATCACACAGGTCATTCTCCAAAACAGCTAACATTTCCTGCTCTCTGTGCTTCCTACTTACAAAGTGGGGGTATTTTACCACCTTTCCTGCACTTGCATCACTACAAAGTGGCTGTCCATTCACTGGCATAATCAATCACTTTACATCTTATTGCAGGACAAACTGGCCTACAACTGGGCTGAGAAAGCAAAGACACCCAGGAAGAGAGCAACCAAATAAAAGATTATTGATCTGCTGTAGAAGACTAAAACCAAGGCAACATCAACAGCCAACCAATCCAATAAACACCATTGTGTTGTGTTCCATTGTTGGACTGTTAAAATTAGTAGTGATTCATTCTTAATCAGCACAGGTTATATCTCTCTTACTCATCTAATTCCAAACCATTCTATATGCAGGTATTCCCCACACTAATGGATGCCACGAAGAGACATCACTGGAGATCCTCAGCTGCACCTCTATTTCTGAAGAGTTTCGGATTGTAGCCAAGGTACTTTAATGTAGGCCACACTAAGGCTAAACATAACTCCAGAAATTGTGTTAGGGTTTAGTCTGCACATATCATTTCTCACTTATACCAACCTGGAGAGTGAAAACACAGAGTCAATGATGATGCTACACATCTCTGGATAATAAGCTTTGTTTGACCTATTAGCTTTTCAAGGGAGGTGCTGCCATTCAAGGCTGGTAGCTGTACAATGGGCAGCTTACATATCCACTCTCTCTCATCTGTGAACTGCCAAGAAAAGCTGCAAAGTAGATTCAATGTTGGACCAGCGGATCCTTAAGCATTTTCAGGGAACTTTGCAGCCTACTTATACTCTGAAATATGAAGGAATACTCAGAATAGAAAGGTCAAAATGGAATTCCTCAAGATGTTTCTCCAAATAGCTGGTTATTACAGCAGAATTCGCTTTACAGCATTTGAATATAATATGCTGACAGAAGCCTTAAGATTTACCTTACCTTGTGTCGTGTGATGATAGTTCACTCTTTTACTCACTTCTGCTTTTCCCTAACAGTCCATAGAATACATATTATTTAGATACTTGAAAGTAGGATCATCAATGATATCAAGTGTACAGATAGATGCTGTCTTGTGGCAGAGCGGTCACATCGCTACCTTTAAGCCAGGACGTCCGGCTTCAGATCCCACCTGCCCTCGAGGTGTGTCCTTACATGTCCAAATGGGTTAACTATAAGTAAATACAATCACATTTATCCTGAAAGTGGAGTTAATGAAAGTATCTCTGACTTGTCATGGTTGACTATTCATGACTCTGCCCTGCATCCTTGCATGGTACTCCTCAATGTTCAGATTCTCATCTCAAGATTATAGGCATCACTGAGAGCTTTAGAAATAGGTAGAAACTATGGGTTCTCAGGTATAAAAGACTGATGGAAGCTGTCAGGATATCTGGTGCAAACCTACAATTGACTGTTATAACTTACACATTGATGGAGCAAAAGTCTTTTCTGTTGATGAACTTTGCAAGTTAGTGATTGGACTTTCTGAAAACAAGTTGATCTGTGCCTGGGAGAAGCCAGTGATGGTGGAGAATCCCAGTGTCTGAACTATAGCATTCTCTTTGTTATTGGGGCAGGATAGAAGCAGCTGTGAATTGGAGAAAATGGGATCAGTTACTTATCAGATCCAGCCAAGGAGTAGGAGACACTGCATAGTCCATAGTTGCTGTTTGTAACTAACAAAAGATTAGGGCAGCTAAAAATGGGATTTCTCAAGAGTTTTCTCCAAACAGCTGGTTATTACAGCAGAATTCGCTTTACAGCATTCAAATATAGTATGCTGACTGAAGCCATAAGAGTCACCTTACCATTGTGTTGTGTGATGATAGTTCACCCTTCTACTCACTTTTGCTTTTTTTCCTAACAGTCCATAGGCACCAGGATGGGATTTCCTCCTCTTTCTTCTGAGCACAAGTCCTGCTCCAATAGTTGACAGTGATGTTGGCCAGAAATATCTTTCATCAGCACCTACAATTTCTTCACCTAACTGAAAGACAATGACAACAATGCCTGTAGATACAAGATAATAGCATTATCTTTTGCTTTCTTGGTAGATCTTCATCTGCTGCTTCTCCCACTGGAGTTTGCTGTTCTTGCTGAACCTGCAGATCAAGTAGCAACTCCTATGTCCTTCTCCTTTGACTTTGTAGTTGCACCAATGTCACAAGGACACCTACTGCAATGATCTCCATGTGGCACCTGTGAGCTAATAACGGGGGAATGTCAGAAAGATTACACAATTTTATTGAAGAGCCTCCTAAACCCTCACATCCATTAAAGTGAAGTCTCATGTCATGCTAGGGTGAAGTATGGCATGGATGATTCTTAAACAGGCCATTGTCATGATTATAAGGACCACTGAGGTATTATGTCACCTTATCCAAATGTATGCTGCAAAACTAAGGCTTTCATATTATATTTGGGAGGGTAGAACTCTGCCAACAAGCTAATATGATGGCCTCCAGCTCCAAGTTACAGATTGCAGTCCAGTGTCTGAATGTAGCAGTTGCATGGTTTTGGTTTCCAGTATGAGGTATGGAATGGGTTTCAAATATAAAATGCTCATTTGATGCTTTTATGTATATTTGTTAAATTATATTTGCTTAGCTGACAGGACAATGAGGAAATTACTGTGCACAATGTAAATGTCGTGATTGTTTGAAGCCTTACTGTATATTGAATGACCTGCCAATGAACGGCAAATTGAAGCCAAATGGATGACAAGCCACAAACAATGCAGCAATGGTTATTACAATTTCACCAGCGGGGCCTCAGATTCCATTTATTTTATTTTGATTCCAAGTACAAAAAAATCAGTGATTTTGCTATTTTGTACATTTATTGAACGTTTAACTTTTGATCGGAGGTGTCAACCTTCGTGTCCTTGTGAAGGAGTTGCAGGCTTCACCTGCAATGAAAGATTATCTCTATCTTTAATGACTTTTTTTTGTTGGTGTCCCTATGGTCTCTATGACATTTCAGCAATAACACCCTTTATACAACAATTATTGTCCCACTTTACTCTGAGAGTACATGGCTTTGAAAATGCTCATGCCTTTGTTGGTCCTACACTCTCTCCATGTCGAGGCTAGAGTGACCCTGACCTGTAAGAACCAAAGTCCTGTGGCTTCCTATTCCCCCCTTGTTGTTATTGAGATCCCATTCTTCTAATTGGAACTTCTCTTGAGTACTGTGCAGATCCTGGACTGATCTTCACTGATCTACGTGTAAGCACTGGTCTGGTTAAACGTGACTCACAAGACTGAACGTGGTCTAATCCCTGGATTGAAACTGGATGTGCCTTGAGTGCCTGTGACCTATGATCTGACTGCCTATGGCCCCCCTCTTCCCTACTAAAGATTACTCTCTTTTGATTTTCACACAGGGTCAATTGCTTGAAGTAGACTTTTTTTATTGTAAAAATATAATTTATTCATAGAACAAAATCTTTGGTACAGTTAGTGGAGCCATTCATATCTATGCTCTCTTAACTCACAGAGAACAAATTAAGTCTTTGATGCTCACCATTCTCTATACTTGCAGTTGACCTCTTGGCATTCAGCTGAGGCATCAGTGGGGCCTAATTACTGAATGGACCCCCGTTATTCTTAGACAGAAGGACCTTACACAGTGGTATTTCCCCAATAAGCCTTGGTGGCAGCTGCCCCAAGCTTCAATGTGTCCCTCAGCAGATAGTCCTGGACCTTGGAATGTGCCAATCCATCACATTTGGTCGGGGTCAACTCCTCCAACAGAAAACCAACAAGTTTGGGCAGATGAAAGAGCATCTTTTACCGAGTTGATGGTCGTCCTGGTGCAATTGATGTTCATCTCGATGTGCATCCCAGGGAACAGATCGTAGAACACAGCGTCCCTCATCACAGCGATGCTCAGGATGAAGCTTGACAAACACCACTGCATTCCCCTCCAGACTTTTCTGCATAGACACATTCCAGAAAGAGGTCTGTGACAATCTCATCCCTTTCACAGCCGCTTCAAGGGCAGCGTGTATTGGCGCAGAGTCCGGACATGCTTAAAGTATCTCACAGGCAGAGCCCTTCTCACCACCATGCAAGTGATGTCCTGGTGCTTGTTTGAAAGTTCTGGCGATGAGGCATTCAGACAGTCTGCTCAGGGAACTGCTCAATAGGATCCACCCTTTTTTTTCCCTCAGGGTCTCAAGGAGACCAATGTGCTGACCAATTCCTGATGGACTTGTGGTCAAAGGTGTTTTCCTTCATAAATTTTTCCATGAAGGACAGGTGATAAGGAACATTCCATGGCAGCAGGACCAGGCCCATCCTTCCGAACACTGGGAACAGGTAGAACCTCAGTATGCAGTGACACTTGGTGTTTGTACATTGGGGATCCACTCACAGCTTGATGCAGCCACACACAAAGGTGGCTATCAGGGCGAGAGCAGTGTTGGCTGTATTTTTTCCTTCCTTTTTCAGATCTTTGTACATGGTGTCCTTTTGGACACGGTCCATTTTGATCATCACATGAAGTAGAGCAGGTTCAGGGAGTAGGCCAGATCTGTATCACGTAAACCAACACTTGATGACCAGGTTTTTACCTGCCATGGAGAGTGACCGGTGCTCCCATCTACCCAATGTCTGCTTCACCTTAGTGACATGCTCCTCCCAAGACTTGGTGCATGCGTCAAATGCTGTATATGCTGCTGTCACATGCTGAAATGTGCCACAAAGCAACATGTCCATCTCCATGACTGTTTAGTGCCCTCCACTATTACAATCAACCTGCCGCTCCCAATATGCTAAAAAATGCAAATCACAGAGCACAATGTGAGTGAGTGCTAAGTAGGCAAGCTGAGCGCATAAGATGCATTCTTTGTAACTGCATGCAATGCACTTGTTTCTCTGTACACAAATTGATCTGACAGAGATATTCAAATTGTAGGTGTCATTGACCTCCAAGCCAAAGTGTTGAAGAGCTGAAGTGGTGTGTGTTAAAAGCAGGCATGATGATGTGGTAAGTCTAATGGTTTGCCATTGCTGTTAAGTAGGCAAAGGATTGAGGAGAGTGGTGACCATGGAGCTTGCATAGACATTGTGGACAGAGAACATTGCATTGTAGCCAAGAGCAGCAGTGCATAAGTTACAGCTATTAGTCAAATGCTCTTACTATCACATTAGGAATTTGACCCATCTAGGTTCTCAAGAAGAGAAAGGAGAATTAGAAGTGGCATCTATGTAAGACAAGTTAGGCTTTAATGAGATGCAAATAAATGGAGATAAGGTTGATGTCATACATCAGTGAGATTCTGAAGTCACTATGTAAAGTTTATGGGGGAAATTGGAAATGTATTTTCTCAATGTCACAATTCTCATTTTCATTCTCGCAATATTTTTCCACTTCTCTCACCATTGACCATGCCATAGTATGGGGGAGGTGATGGCCTAGCGGTATTATTGCTGGACTCTTAATCCAGGGGCTCAGGTCTTGTTCTGGGGACCTGGATTTGAATCCTGCAGTAGCAGGTGTTGGAATTTGAATTTAACAGAAATCTGGAATTAATTGTCTAACAATGACCATGAATCCCTTGTTGGGAAAACCCACCTGGTTTGCTAATGTCCTTCAGGGAAGGAAACTGCTATTTTTACCTGGTCTGGCCTACATGAGACTCCAGCCCCATAGCAAGTGGTTGACTCATAACTGCCTTCTGGGCAATTAGGGATGGGCAATAAATGCTGGCCTTGCCAGTGACTCCCTCATCCCATGAACATTTTTTTTTAAATGCAGGCAAGGTAGAAAGTCTTCACATGTTTAAAAACATCAGTTATGATTGAAATTTCTTGCCAGTTGAGTTAAGGACATGGATTGACAATGGAATTGCAATGTTGGTGTCATCATAGACCTGTGGCTATGGGAGGGGCAGGACTAGCAAGTCAACATTCTGGGCAATAAGATCTTCAGGCAGGACAGGGGAGGATGTAGAGAGGAGATGGTATCACATCAGTAATGAAGGAATAAGTGACTGCAGTCAGGACAGATAATGTCTTGGAATGGTCTTCAAATGATGCTATGTGGGTAGAGCTTAGGAATAAAACATGGGCAATCACACTATTGGGAGTGTGTTATAGACCCCCAAACAGTCAGGAGACAATCAGAGAGCAGATATGCAGACAAGGTGTGTAAAAGTAATAATAGTGTAATTATATTAGAGGATTTCAATTTCCCCATATTAGGGGTTTAGTGGGGACAGACTTCTTGAAATGTATTTAGGAGAGCTTATTTTATATCAACGTGCAGATATTCTAACAAGGGAGGTTGCAGTGATAGTGGTGATAGCAACCACAACACAATACATTTTAAGTTATGGGAAACAAAAAGAACACCTGAAAAAGAATATCTGCAAGAAAGGGGTTGGGCCTGATAGAAAGCAAATTTTATTAAAAAAAGGTAGGATCTGGCCAAGTAAACTGGGGGACGTACTTCTCGATAAGTTTACTGCAGAGAAGTGGGAATGTACAAAATAGAATTGGCGACTTACAGGCCCAGCATATTCCCTTTAGGATGAAGTGTAAGAATAATGACCCACTAGAACTATGACTGTCTATGAATAATCAGAACTGGATAAGAAGGAAAAGAGAAGCTTTTAACAGGTGTAAAGGGAGCAACACATGCAATTGGGAGAGTAAAAAGGGGGCATGAGAAAACATTGGCCAGTATGATCAGGGAGAATCCCAAGATATTCTATAAGTATATCAAGAGAAGACAATAACCAGGGAAGGAGTACTTAACTAATAAAATGTACTTACCTATTGTTAAGGAAAATTTCTATGACCTTTGTGTTCACCATTGCATTTTAGCTGGATGAAGCTGTTGAGTGAATAATAATGTATCGGCACCATCAACACACAGTAAGAATCAACCAGCTATATTGACTAAGTTATACCAGCACTATATAAAATTGGTAATAGAATATAAGCAATGCATTATACCTATGAATTTGCGTATTTCTGACGTTAAGTTAAATTAGTAAGTTAAGTGTGAACCAGTCACCTCATGCCTCCTGCAAACAATTGAAAGCATCGAGAGAGGAAGATCAAGAAGTAATATTCTGATCAGGTCAAGTGTCAGATCAGTAAGGGTCTAGGTTAGAGTGGTGCTGGAAAAGCACAGCAGGTCAGGCAGCATCCGGGGTCAGATCAGTCAACCTGGTGAACAGGAATCGCTGAACTGCCTTTTCGATTCTTCCCTTTGCCCATAACAGCCCATTTTCTTTTTTTGACTATCTGCATGTGAGCATGGGAGATTTTATAAGGGCATTAGAGATTTAATTAGTAAAGTTACTTGCTGATCGTTCATAATTGTTTGCCTGTAGTTAGATTCTACTTACTTGTAATAAACAGAAATCATTAAAGCATTGAAATCTGGTCTGTGCTTTCTGTCAAAATGGGACTGAAGGTTGCACAAATTGTGAAATTTTGCACCTTTTGTAAATGTTTAATGTTTGTGACAACTCTGGGGAAAGCAGGACTTTATTTCTAACCCAACCCTACACCAGTGAGGCTGCTGGCCCTCCAATTGTTGTCTCGTGTAGTGAAACAGGAGGCTGGAAGAACACAGCTAGCAGGCAACACCAAGAGGTGGAGAAGTCAATGTTTCGGGTATAACTCTTCTTCAGGATTCCAGCATCTGCAGCTGGTTTGTCTCCATTTTGTCTCTGGCTCAGCCTGGGAGAAAACCAGTCATGACAGAATCAGCGTTAACTTTTCAGCTTCTTGTTTGATTGAATTTCATCATAGCAACATTTTACTCTACTGCTAAGTTGGTCAGCTCTTTTTAAGGCCACAGAGAATAATACATGCAAAGAAACAAATGATGAGATCAGTGAGAGAGATTATTTCTTGAATATAATCCCAATTAAATTTTAATTGTTTTTTATGGATTTCTTCAAACAAGAAATTGACTAAACTTAATTCTCACATTTTTAAAGTTAGTTCTGCAATTTTAATAAATATTTGTGTACTCATTCATTGTGTTATGTAACAGCTCTGGTGAACTAAATGCACCTAAATTTTCTGCTTGACTCATTTACACACCTAATCAAGTATTTCTAGTACAAATACATGTCAAATAGAAAAAAATATTTGTTTGGGAACTCGAGTGAAAGTTAAGAGTGCTCAAAGTTGGATTATCCAGAGGTACTGCTGCACCTCAGTTTATACAATCATGTGGTTAGATACCACACTCCCCAGTTCAAACATCTTATGAAATCAATAATCATTATCGATGCTGAGAGAAAATCTAACCAAACCAAAAAATGTAACACTGTCATTCTGGTTTACCTCCTGATTTTAGCTGCTATATTTTATAATTTACATCTTTGGATCAAAAATGTCAAGTGATTTGAAATTATTATCGATCAATACTCTCAATGTGATCAGCAAAAATCACAAAATATCTTATATTGACCATGTATTTAGGAACTAAAATCTGTAGAAAATACGCCGGTCTATAGTTATCCATTGGTTCTCCTTTTTATATAAGTTCAGTTTACCCTTTCAAACAATTCCAGCAAGACAACGAGGCATGGTTCATTGCCTTTAACTTCATACTGAGTATTCCTTACAACATCTATGTTCTTTAATGAGATCTGATAATGTCTTGTAAAATGTTTTCAACTATTTTCCTCATGACATAACTGTAATTTGCAGTTTTGTATCCAAGTCTATTTTAATAATCAGGATAACAATTGCTATGCTGCAGTCTTCTGATGCTGTTACATTATTTATGGAGCTCCTAAAATATTCACCAGAGCTTCACTTATTTCTTCCCTCATTTCTTTTTTTAGATTTGAAGAATGTCCCAGCTGGCCTCTTTATTTTGCTTCCATCTCTTTGACAGCTGCTGCATTCTCATCTACAAGTACTTCTATCCATTGCCTAGTTTTACAAATCTATCTTTGTAAAACCTTACTTTTTTTAGTTTCATCTCATCCCTAGCTTCCACTAACTGGTACATATTTGTGATGTCACTCCAGTCATTAATTTTCACTGCACCCACCTCAATCCCGAGAAGTGCATTTTCAACTCAACACATGTTTTCTTGGTTGATATTTCTATTTTTTTTTCTGCATTTATTTTCCCTCTGCCCAGAACATAACCACTTTAAACTACTTCCTTTGCTTAGCTATATTTACCAACATATTATCCTCTCTTTCCAATGCCTCTACACAAATTAGTTGCACTTGAAAGAAAGATTTCTTGATTTTCTTCTCCAGCCAGAAAGAAATGTGTTGTCCCTGACAATGAATTGTCTGAAATGTTCCCAAAATTGCAATTATATGTCACTAATGTCAAAGTGGATCAACCTGTTAAATGAGCACCTACACTCTGTTGTTGCATTAGACATGTATCTGTGAAAATGAACGTAAGAGAAATATTTTCTTTTTTTTAACTTATACTGAATGAAATTAAGTAAGGCTTATATCTCTACAAATGCAAAAATAATTTGTATTGAAATTGAATCGTATCAAATCCATTTAGTGGTGCAAAACAAGGTCCAGTTGGATCAATTTTTGGACCCACACTCTGTGCTATAATACATTATTGAAACAGGTTTACAGAATTCCTGAAGGCTTTCAAAAAATGTTAATCATCTTATCTGTAAGAAAGAATCCTTTCATTTGCTTTCAAAGTCCTCTCAGAGATTGTACTGCAGGAAAAGTCGAGGCATTGACCAATTTTACCTCCCTTCCCTGGACCCTGGACTTACATGAGAATGGTTATTGGAAGTGCAAGCAGCCTGGCAGTAATCTCGTTGAAATATATTATATGTATATAGTTCTATTTAATAGAGGAAACTGTGCAAATTTCAGATTGACATAGATAATCTATACCCCTCCCCACCCCAACCTCCACTCCCAAACTGCATTGTTTTCATGTGTCTGCATCAAAATGAAATCAAAGTATGATAGAATCTGTGAAAGATCACCACTGGAAGGAGGTCATCGACCCATTATGCATAAACCAACTCTTTGAAAGAGTAATCCAATTAATGCCAGTCTCTTGCTCTTTCCTAAAGGAATTTAAATCTTTTCCCCTAACAAATCAGTGTGTAATTCATTTGCTCTTTTGCATTGACATTGGTTCTTTAGTAGCACATCCAAAACTGAACACAACACTGTAACCTGTTCCTAATCAGTATTTTATAATGATGTAACACAACTCCTCTGGTACGGGTACTCAGAGTGGGAAACGCAAGAAATTGTCAAAAGCAAGGACACTTTGAAATACCAGACATCTTACTCTCAAATGCAAAAAAAATATGGTCTCAATCCCGTCAGGTTCTAATGGTCTATTAATGAAGCTCCAAATCCAAAATGCCTTTATAGCAGACATTGCAGATGTCCTGGCACCAAAGACTTTTGTACATACAGTCTCAGGCCTCTATTCCTGTATTGTTGTGAAAAATTTGACAATTTAGTAGTTTGTATTCTATCTTCTCATTCTCCCTAACAAAGTGAATGATGTAATCACATTTCTCAGCGGCAAATTTCTTCTGCCATGTGTCTACTCAATTTGTGAACATATGTTCTCTTTAAGTCAATTATTATGCTTTTTATTGTTGACTTACATTTTATATTGACTTCAATATCTCTCAAATATAACTACTCGAACAATGATCACTAAAGACTGCTATTGTATACTTCTCTCTTGTCTCAACAACAACCAATACATAGTTTCTATTGTTTTACCCAGTTTTGAATCCATGTTGCTGTCCCTTTAGTTTCATCTGTGAATTAATTATTTATTCTTTGAATAGGACTGTCTTTTTAAAACATTTACTTTATGCTCTACAGCTTATCTTCTCCCCCTAATTTGCATTATCAATATATATCATTTTCATTCTAGAATTGATTCTAGTAATTTATCAGCCCCATATCACCACTTCATCGAAATAGCTGAGACCAGCAATCATCTTATGAAATCAGCTGTTGAATGTTGTAATCGCAAGTAATGACATCAATGTGCAAAATATCTTGAGGAAGGACAACAAAGCCTATCTGGCCGTAGAATGTATGGGCCAGTTTTCAGCACAAGCCTAGATATACTGCTAATCTTGTTGCATTTGAAAGTGATTCAGTATCTGAGGAGTTGTGAATGTTGCTGAATATTGTGTAATCATCAGCAAACATCCCCACTTTTGACATTATGGTGGAGGAAAGGATGCACATCTGAAGGTGGTTGGCCTTAGAACACTATCCTAAGGAATTCCTGCAGAGATGTCCTGGAGCTGAGATGACTGGCCTCCAACAATGACTGGCCTCCAACAATGACTGACCTCCAACAATGACTGACCTCCAACAATGACAACCATCTTCCCATGAGCCAGGTCTAACCCCAACCAGCAGAGAGTTTGCTCTGACACGCATTGATTCCATTTTTGCGAGGGTTCCTTGATGCTACACAGAGTCAAATGCAGCCTTGATGTCATGGGCTGTCACTCTCCCTCCACCTCTGGAATTTAGAAGTGTTGTCCCTGTTTGAACTAAGTCTTCATTGAGGTTAGGAATTGAGTGGCCCTGGCAGGATTCAAATTGGGTGTCACTGAGCTGGTTATTGCTGAACAAGTGCTGCTTGATAGCACTGTTGATGTCGCCTTCCATCACTTTACTAATGATTGAGAGGAGACTGATAAAGCAGTAATTGGCTGGATTGGATTTGTGTGCTGTATGTATACAGGAGATAGCTAGGCAGTTTTCCATATGGTTTGATAGATGTCAGTGTTGTAACTGTACTAGAAGAGCTTGTCTGAGAGAGTGGCAAGTTCTAGAATACAGATCTTTAATACTATTGCCAAATGATGTCAGCGATCATAGACTTTGCAGTATCTAGTGTCTCCAACCATTTTTTTTTAACAGATATGGAGTGAATCGAATTGGGTGTAGCCTGATATCTGTGATGGTCAGGACCAATTGAGAAGGCTGTGAAAGTGTCATCCACTTGGTATTTTTGACTGAAGATTGCTGAAAATGCTTCCGCCTTATCTTTTGCACTCATGTGTTGGGTTCTTCAATCATTAAGG
The DNA here is from genome assembly GCF_020745735.1 of Hemiscyllium ocellatum. Taxonomy (NCBI): domain Eukaryota; kingdom Metazoa; phylum Chordata; class Chondrichthyes; order Orectolobiformes; family Hemiscylliidae; genus Hemiscyllium; species Hemiscyllium ocellatum. The sequence continues at coordinate 42,812,029 of NC_083407.1, read as the reverse complement.
ATGGGGTTATTTGTGGACCCTCCATCTCTAATCAGTTGTTTAATTGGCAACCACTATTCATGATTGTATGTGGCAGTCCTGTAAAGTGCACATCTAGTCTGTTGGCTGTGGGATTGCTTAACTTTGTTTATCATTTGTGCTATTTGGTAGAGAAATAGTCCTGTTTAGTAACTTCATCTCATTTTTATGTATGTCATACGCTGCTGCTGGCGTGGCATCCTGCAGTCTCCATCGAACCAGGATTGATCCCTTGGCTTTATTGTAATGGTTGACTGAGAAATATGCTGGGCCATGAAGTTGCAGATTGTGCTAGAGTATAATTCTACTGACGTTGATGGCCCACAGCATCTCATGTATGCCCAGTCTTGAGTTGCTAGATCTGTTCAAAGTCTATCCATTTAAAATGGTGATAGTGTCAAGCAATACGATGAAGGGTATTCTCAATGTGAAGGTGGAACTTCACCTCCAAAAGACTGTGTTGTGGTCACTCTTACTGATACTGTCATGGCAGATGCATCTACAACCAGCAGCTAGGTAAGAATGAGTAAAAATATGTTTCTCCCTCTTGGTTTCCTCACCACCTCTCATAATCCCAATTGAGCAGTTATGACCTTTTGTGCCATGTAGGTAGGGCATCTATTGATATAACATATTAAATATATGGTTGATAGTCTAGCAATATAGATGACTGAATGACTTACATAGGGAACATTAATTCAATCCACATCATGCTTTTGAGAATTTTGATTTTAATTTAAAAATAACCCAGAATATAGAGCTGGTAAGAGTCAAGGTGACTAAGAAGCTATCAGGTTTCTGCAGAGTAAAGACCTCTTGTCTTCATCCAGTTATGTCAATATGTGAACTGTTTTACACCAATCTTGTTCTTGAAAGATTGTTCTTTTTGTTAAGAGTTAATGAGCTATTCAAGGATCGTCATTTTAGCATGGTCAGTTATATGACATGTGCAGAGAAAATTTAAACAAATTAACCTCTCCTTGAATTAACATGCAAAACTGAATCATAAAATAATACAACGTGCAAAGTAGAAGTAGAAATATTCCATATCTTCTGTAAAATTCTGTATCAGTAGCAAATGAAAACTTTGTGCCACATTTTAGTCTTCAATACAGAATACTGTTGTGAATTTTCATATAAATTCATTTAGAATGAATTTAATATCATGTGATTCAGTACAAGCAACATCACAGGAGATTCAATTGTGTTTCAAAATTATTAATGGATTTAGAGCTCTAAAAATATATATTTTTGATGTTGCAACTCTTCAGCCTTCTTGACACATTTGCTGTTTTCAGAAGATATAATGATGTACAATTACATCTGAACATTTGGCTACAGGGTGAAAGCGCAGTACTGTGTTTACAGTGACAGTTTTACATAGTGCTAAGCTACACATACTTGAGCAACAGTGACTTTTGACCCCTCTTGGATTCTTTGAATTTCTAATTCCTGAATTAGTAAGAGATGATGAAAGGAACTGGAACCAAACCAACAGATAAAATAATACTTCCCCTGAAAGAATTACAGTAAAGATTAGTTGTACATTGTTTCATGTGTCAAAAACTGTTATAATTATGTAACTAATAAGACTCTAATAGAAATTGTTTCTGTTGAAGTTTTAAACAATTATAGCAATTTTCATATATATGGAATGTTAAGTCATATCTATCTTTCTCTTCACTTGCGTCTATTGTTTAAATACTTTGCCATTGCTTTGAATGTCAAATTTTAAGCTTATTATCATTATCCACTCATTTCTTGCAGTAACTAGGTGATTAAAAATGCAAAATGATTCACAGCATACCCCATGTGCAGCAATGAAGCCCAGTCACTCATTTTAATGTTTATAATTGCAATCATTTTGGATAATTTCAATGATGCAGTAGATTGGTCTTTTGTTTAGAACAAAATGTAGAGTTAGAAAATCTCAGCAGGTTATGGAAGTATCTGCAGACAGAAACAGATTAACATTTCAGATTTGTAAGCTCTCATTAGAACTGGGACAATTTAATGATGTGAAATGTTTTAAGTAATGAGTAGGTTGGACATAAATTTCATCAGGTCAAAATATTGAGTGATTGAAAGACTAGAGTGAATCTTCCAGGGCGAAAGGGAATGGTGATGAGACAAAAAAAAAGCAAATGAAACAAAAAAAGAGGTGCACCTAGAGCAGGTGCATGAAAACAATACATGCGAAAAAGAAAAGGAAACAAAATGGAACAGAGATCATGGTCTAAAATTGTTAAACTCAATATTGAGTCCAGAAAGCTATGAATGGTCTAATTAAAAACTGAGTTGCTGTTTCTCAAGCTAACATTGAAATTGACTGGAACAGTACAGCTGTCAGGGTTACATTTTGAAATGTGATGACAAATAACGATCACTTTAAAAAGTTTCTTCCAGCTCAATCCCAATTTGATGAGATTCATGCGCAAATTATGTCCAGTACAAATGAAGTTTCTGTAAACTTTTGCACTGGTATAAAAGATATCATCCTGGAAAAGACTCCCACTCCTAAAACTGAGGGTCCCCTAGATCAAAGTAAACACACGATAAGTCTTCAAGTATTTAGCTTATTTGATGGCTCTTCAAAGAAGGGTCTGAAGAATAATTCTTTTTATTGTTTTCGGCACAAGGACACTTATGTTTTGAAAGTTTTTTTTAAAAATAGGAAACTGACTACTTGTAATGTAATGAGTAAATGTTTTCAGGTAACATTTTTACAACCATGTGGCAAGGAGAAAATTTGTTATTTTTTTTTATTTAGACAGACTCAGTTGGTTGCAACAAAGACTTTTCTTTATATCTCTCAGCTACAACACTTTAATTTAAATAATTTGCTGAAAAATGATGGCTCCAAGATGTAGGTTTGCTCACTGAGCTGGAAGGTTCGGTTTCAGATGTTTCATCATCATACTGGTTAACATCATCAGTGAAACTCTGGATAAAGCACTGGTTGAATGGCCCACTTTTTATTTATGAGTAACACATAAATTTAAAAAAAGGCCATAGCACTACTTCATTGGAGATTCACTGATGATACATCTGAAACCGAACCTTCCAGCTCAGCCAGCAAACTTACATCCAAAACTTCAATCTGAGCTACAAATCTTCTCAAAACTTAAATGTTCTGCTCCTCTGGTAAGAATTTTTAAAATTTCACCAATAAACTATCACTATTCGGAAAACCAAAAAATTCCGAATTCTGAAAAACAGCTGGTCCTGAGCATTTCGGATAAAGGATCTTCTACCTGTACGAACAAACACGGGTAATAAAGTTTAAAAGCATAAAACAAAGGTACAGAAACAAAGGTGATACATTTTAAAAACAATTAAAGTTATCAAGGTGTTAGATTCTTAACTTGAGACAACAGTCATTTAATTGTTGACTGGCATGGCAAAGGTTGCTAATATGTTTGACATTAGAGTGAATATAGTTTGAATAATCCTTGCTTTCTGAGATAGTGGGACATAAGGAAATTCTTGTTGTTCTCGCTGCTACCAATCTACATTGTTTCTCTTTGCTGTGAGGCTCAAACATAGCTGTGGAAATAAAGTTCATTCTGTATTCCTGAGTCTGGCTTTATTGTCCTTTGAAACAGGAAAACTTGGTAACTGGTTTTCAGCTTTTCATCTCCCTATCTGTGAAATTGCTATCTGCAGGAAATGTAAATTTCTTGATGGTTATTTCAAAGTCTTTAGATACTTCAGGAACAACCACTTTCTTTATTCCACTGGGGTCTCATGAGACTTGCCTTAATTTATGGTCAGTGCCCATTGAAGCCATGTTAGGTTCCTGTTTCTTCCTTTTTCAAACTATAAGGTATTGGATATAACAATCAGATGATTGAAGTTGAAATTCATATTTACCACTAGTGTAACTTTGTGAAAACATGTGTTCCTTATTAGTGTTTTAAAGTCATTCCACATTTTCAGCAATATGAATAAAACTTAACTAGATTGCAAGTTTAGATTAGAATCCCTACAGTATGGAATAGGCCCTTCGGCCCAACAAGTCCACACCGACCCTCCGAAGAGTAACCCACCCAGACCCATTCCCCTATCCTGTATTTACCACTGACTAATGCATCTTACACTATCCCACTATCTCAGAAAGCAAGGATAATGCAAACTATATTCACTAAAATGTCAATTTACCTGAACTGCAGGTCTTTGGATTGTGGGAGGAAACCAAAGAAAACGTGCACAGGGAGAATGTGCAAACACCATGTAGTCGCCCAAAGCGGGAATCAAACTCAGGTCTCTGGCACTGTGAGTCAGCAATGCTAACCACTGAACCATCGTGCTGCCCCCAGTCTGAAATATATCCAGATTTCTCTTTTAATTCAAATTATATTTGGAAATAAGAATGTTCTTATATGCTGCCTGATTGTGCTGGTTCATAGTAATTTATTTTTAAAGATACATAAACAGCTGAGAATTGAAAGCTAATCAAAATATTCACTGTGTAAAACAAATGAAATTTTGAATGTAGTTGGCTGATTGCACCATTAGCAGGAACTTTTGATCTCTCTAATGATAAATGATTTTTGGGTTATCTTTTATATTGGGTTACCTTTTATATTATAGCTACTAATCTATTACCATTCATTCTCTTTGCTCCTCTCATGTATTTTATGAGACTTCCTTTGCATTTTCTACATTCTGTGTAATTATGAACATTACAGTTGACATGTAATCCTCCTTGTATTGTTATATTTTATTCTGATGGGTAAAGTCTTATCACCTTAATTTTATTTAGAATGTCAAGATCTTTTTTTCCAACTGGTAACATGGAATTTAGATGACCAGGCTTTATCAAACAGAAAATAATTAAGACCTGTTCTCCAGCTTCCAAATGAAATGAGGACAGGGGTTTAGGATGTGCCATTTTGTCAAAAGGTTTCAACTTAATATAGACCAAGTGTATGCTGAAGAGAAACTCATCAGCTTTCATTGTTTATTTTGGCCTGCAGCATGATCAGGAATGGGGAGGAATCCTAAGAACGCAGGAGAAACAAAAACTTTAAATGAAACACTCAGTCAATGTCTTCTTCTATCCTTGATAATGGAGCTCCAATATGACAAATGCATTCATTACCAGCATTGCTGATCTTTTCTCTAGTTTTCTCCCTCTAGGAAGACTGTCTTTAGATCTCCTACTGTAACCTGCAGATTCAGCTGAGAATTTTGAGGGTTGGGGTATGGCGTGCATCGCAAGCTGAGGTCAAGAAGAAAGGTATAGCCTCTCCAACCAGGAGAGCAGAAGTGGCTGAGGAATTGAACAGCAGCTGATCAAAGTAACACTTTCATGTGCCAAGTCCTATTCTCTGACTGGTACAACATCCATTTGCACAGCATATTTCAGATAAATGTACTTTGAAGCCCATTTCATTTCTCTTCACATCAACACCCTATATGCTCACATGAACAATCAACATGCAGACTCACCACCAGACTATTGCATCTTGTACACAGGCCTCACAACTACCCTCCACAAATGGTAATTTTCTTTGACACAAATAGTTAAAACTATTCACATCACCCTGCACTCTCATCTTCCATGAGGAAAGAGCACAATACTTGTGAGAGACAGAGCCACAGGGTTGTGAGATAAAGGGGAAGATAGACCTCCAGTTGTCAGTCACTGGCAATCCTTCACCCACCCTTCTTGAGGAGCGGGAATCTCAATCAGATTGTTTCCTCATGGCCTTTCCTGTAAATGAAAAGAAAGGTCTGTGTTCTTGGGAAGATTCCCATCAGAGTTCCCTCAGAAATGTGGAGCCATACTTGCACTCTGACAGTTCTTTCAAACCACAGAATTGTCGGACGAAGGGAAACTACATTCCCTCTCTAGAGCAGTCAGCTCCTGTATGTTGAAATGTAGAGGACCTGACGGCCACTTTGTCAACTGCCGTCAAGCTGTAGGTAAAACAGGTTAGTGTGACGTAAGATGGAAGGTAGGGAGCACAGGAAATAGGGTGCCAGATAAGTAGGATGCCAGCTGGAAATTGTGTGAACTGTGTAGGGTGTCAAGTGAGTAAGGTGCCAGCGTGCAAGGTAGAAATGTAATTGATAGTGATTAAGGCATGTTGAGATGAGTGGAAGAACTCAGGTCAGATTGGGCTAGGTTAGGTATCGAAGGGTCATGGAGGGCAGAGTGTATTGTATGGGGGAGTGTGGAAAGGAGATGTCAGTTCAGAGCAGTTGTGTGTGTGGGATTTGGTGTTGGGGAGGGGTTGTTGATGCATCCGGAAAATCAACTGGGCGTTTGGGTCAGAGTCTGCAGAAGGTGGGGTCAGGTCCAGTCTGGCCCAGTGAGGGCTGAAGGAGTTTGGGTCTGGAGAAGTTTTAATTATGGGTGTGTGAGGTAAGCATGGGATGAATTTAACAAGTAATCATGAGTTAGACAATGTCGGAAATAGTGTAGCTTTTCCTGAGTAACTACTTTTCTTAATTTCATCAGAACATAGAAACACAGAACACGGGAGCAATAGTAGGCCATTTGACCCCTCAAGTCTCAATATGATCTTGGCTGATCATGAAACTCAATATCCTAATTCTCCACCACCATCATTACCCCTGCCATCCCCAAACACCAGTAATACCTTGATCTCTTTAGCCACAAGATCTAGAGCAACCTTCTTCTTGAAAACGCAATGTTTTGGTCTCAACTACTTTCAGTGGCAGTGAATTCCACAGGCTCACCACTCACTGGATAAAGATATTTATCCTCTTCTCAGTCCTAAAAGGTGTTCCACTTATTCTTAAACTGTAACCCATGGTTATGGACTCAACCAACATTGGGAACATCCTTCCCGCATCAAGCCTGTCCAGTCCTGTTCAAATTTTATAGATGTCTATGAGATCCCCCTTCATTCTTCTTGACTCCACTAAATACAATCTTAGATTAGAATGGTGCTGGAAAAGCACAGCAGTTCAGGCAGCATCTAAGGAGCAGTAAAATCGACGTTTTGGGCAAAAGCCCTTCATCAGGAATACAGGCAGAAAGCCTGAAGGGTGGAGAGATAAATGAGAGGAGGGTGGGGATGGGGAGAAAGTAGCATAGAGTACAGTAGGTGAGTGGGGGAGGGGATGAAGGTGATAGGTCAGGGGGGTGGAGTGGATAGGCGGAAAAGAAGATAGGCAGGTGGGACAAATCATGGGGACAGTGCTGAGCTGGAAGTTTGGAACTAGAATGAGGTGGGGGAAGGGGAAATGGGGAAACTGTTGAAGTCCACATTGATGCCCTGGGGTTGAAGTGTTCTGAGGCGGAAGATGAGGCGATCTTCCTTCAGGCGTCTGGTGGTGAGGGAGCAGCGGTGAAGGAGGCCCAGGACCTCCATGTCCTCAGAAGAATGGGAGGGGGAGTTGAAATGTTGGGTCACAGGGCGGTGTGGTTGATTGGTGCGGGTGTCCCAGAGATGTTCCCTAAAGCGCTCTGCTTGGAGGCGTCCAGTCTCCCCAATATAGAGGAGTCTGCATCGGGAGCAATAGATACAAGCAATGATATTGGTGGATGTGCAGGTAAAATTTTGATGGATGTGGAAGGCTCCTTTAGGGCCTTGGATGGAGGTGAGGGAGGAGGTATGGGCGCAGGTTTTGTAATTCCTGTGGTGGCAGGGGATGGTGCCAGGATGGGAGGGTGGGTTGTAGAGGGACATGGACCTGACCAGATAGTCACGGAGGGAACGGTCTTTGCGGAAGGTGGAAAGGGGTGGGGAGGGAAATATATCCCTGTTGGTGGGGTCCGTTTGGAGGTGATGGAAATGTCGGTGAATGATTTGGTTTATGCGAAAGTTGGTGGGGTGGAAGTTTCCAGCATCTGCAGTCATTGTTTTTACCTAAATACAATCCTAACCAACTTCTCACACATCAGATAAAAACCTAAAGAACTGTGGATGATGTAAATCAGATTCAAAACATATATTACTGGAAAAGCTCAGCAGGTCTGGCAGCATCTTTAGAGCGAAATCAGAATGTGTTCTGACCCGTAACTCAAGCTGAAATGTTAACTCAATTTCTTTCTTCACAGATGGTGTAGATCTGCTGAGCTTCTCCAGTAATTTCTGTTTTTGGTCCTCATACACGAATGCTGCCATCCTTGGAATCACTTTGGTAAATCATCCAAAAATCATCCAAAGTCTCCCACTTCCAAAGGATTCCAAGCATTGTAAAACTACCCAGTGGAAATTTCAATTTCCCAGGCAATTCCTGCGGAATTTGCTACGAATGGGAAACCTGGGGTCCCATCCATGCTGGAATAATGATACTCTGGCCTGCAGAAAATTCAGGCTTTTGTTACATTGTTTATATGCAACATCACAATGAACCAAACATCATTTTAATGCATAATTAAATGTATCATCAAGCAAGTAACAATTTGATTGCAGATAGCCAACATGATTTCTTCAAGAGCAGATCATGTTTCACAAACCGTATTGCATTTTTTGAGAAGGTGACCAAGCATGTGGATAAGAGTAGGGTAGTTGATGTAGTGCACATAGACTTCAGTAAAGCCTTTGATAAGGTTCCACATGGTAGGCTGTTGGAGAAAATGCAGAGGCATGGGCTTGAGGGTGTTATTGCAGTTTGGAGTAGAAACTGGTTAGATTAGATTATTTACAATGTGGAGACAGGCCCTTCGGCCCAACATGTCCACACCGCCCCGCCGAAGTGCAACCCACTCAGACCCATTCCCCTACATTTATCCCTTAACCTAACACTACGGGCAATTTAACATGGCCAATTCACCTAACCTGCATGTTTTTGGACTGTGGGAGGAAACTGGAGCACCGGAGGAAATCCACGCAGACACGGGGAGAATGTGCAAACTCCACACAGTCAGTCGTCTGAGGCGGGAATTGGACCCGGGTCTCTGGCGTTGTGAGGCAGCAGTGCTAACCACTGTACCACCGTGCAAATTCCACACAGACAGTCACCCAAGGCTAGGATTGAACCCGGGTCCCTAGTATTATGAGGCAGTAGTGCTACCCACTAAGCCACCGTGCTGCCCCTAAACTGGCTTTCTGAAAGAAGGCAGCGATTATTGGTTGATGGAAAATATTCAACCTGGAGTCCGATTGTTAGTGGTATGCCAAAAGGATCTGTTTTGGGACTACTGCTGTTTGTCATTTTTATAAATGACTTAGACACAGGCATAGATGGATGGGTTGGTAAGTTTGCAGATAACACAAAAGTTGGTGGAGTAGTGGACAATTAGGAAGAATGTTGCAGGTTGCAGGGGGACTTGGATAAACTGCAGAATTGGGCTGAGAGGTGGCAAATGGAGTTCAATACAGATAAATGTGAGGTGGTTCACTTTGGAAAGAATAATAGGAATGCAAAGTACTGGGTCAATGGAAAGATACTTGGTAATGTGGATGTGCAGACGGATTTTGGAGTCCACGTACATAGATCCCTGAAAGTTGTCACTCAGGTTGATTGTGGTGTTAAGAATGCATACGATGTGATAGGTTTCATTGGAGAGGGATTAAGTTCCAGAGCCATAGTGTCACGCTGCACATATACAAAACGCTAGTATGGCCACACTTGGAATACTGTGTACAGTTCTGGTCGTCCCATTACAGGAAGGGTGTGGAAGCATTGGAAAAGGTGCAGAGTAGATTTACCAGGATGTTGCCTGGTCTGGAGGGAAGGTCTTATGAGGAAAGGCTGAGAGACTTGGGTGTGTTCTCATTGGAAAGAAGAAGGCTAATAGGGGATATGATAAAGACATATAAGATGATCAGGGAATTAAACAGGGTTGACAGTGAAAGTCTTTTTTCCTAGGATGATGATGTCAACCTGTATGAGGGGCATGGCTACAAATTGAGGGGTGATAGATTTAAGACATATGTCAGAAGCAGGTTCTTTACTTAGAGAGTGGTAAAGGCGTGAAATGCCCTGCCTGCCAATGTAGTTAACTCAGCCACATTAGAGAGATTTAAATATCCTTGGATAAGCACATGGATGGTGATGGGATAGTGTGTAGTGATGAGCTTAGATTAGTTCACAAGTCCGCACAACATCAATGGTCGAAGGGCCTGTTCTGCCCTTTATTGTTCTATATGCTAAGTTCTATAATCAAAAAATGAAATCCCTCCCCAATCAGCAAAATTTCCTCTTCAACTTAGTTTATGTAAGATTGAATAACTAAACAGAATACCTGAACAATTTGATATTTGGGAGATTGACTTTGTAAAATTAAAGAGATGATTTTTCTTTACAAAACCTGACATGTAGGCTATTAAATTTTTTAACTTTGCGGGAGTCTAGTACTGGTTATAATTTTAGCAACAGTTAGATGACAGGTATTTGAAATAATATAAATTCTAATATCTTAGAAATCCAACATGACTTTGTGAGTGGGTAAATATTACATTCAACCTCCAGTTAAAGATTGAGTTTGCTCTAAGATACAATTTTTAAATGATGAATGATATCTAACATTTTCAATTGATTTTCATTCCTCTTGAAACAATGGAACTATGATATTGAGCTTTAAGTTGAGAGCACTATCATTATTTATGCATAACCTATTACAGTCACCAGTGGAAAGTTACCTTCATTAGTTTTGGACCACATTCAGCTGCAAATCTCCAGAGGTGAAGTGGAGTACATGGCTCATAATAAATAATTTGCTTCTAAGTAGTCTTGTGCAAGACTATGCAGACAATTAATTAGAAAGGATGTGGTTTAAGTTGGGTCAGGTCAATCCTTGGCATGCTATAAAGTGTCAGAATTCTTTGACCTTGCACTAAAAAGAAGTCAATAGGCTTCTTAGATTGCTGATGGAAATGATGTGGATCGAACTGAAATAGGAAAACTCATTGATATGACTGAGAAAAGGCAAACAGCTTTCCTCACAGATGTTCTGCACAAAACTGCCGAATGCACAATATTTCAATGTAATATACAGTACCTTGTACCATAAAATACAAAAAAGTGCTATTTAGTTTTGCCACCCACATAGGTGCAGTTCACAAAAGAAGTTAACCAACACATTTTCTGCAAACTACACAATTCTCACATCTGCACACTTTGATTCTTTTAAATTTTACCCAGGAGATGTTCAGATTGTCAGATTGTGAGCATTTATATTGTGTGTCTGATATGAATAAATCAATGCAGTGATTTAAATTTTTCAATTCTCAGTCAAATACTGGTTAGTATTGACTGGTTCAAGACTTCCAAGGGTAAATCAGGCTGCAGGATTAGTGATTAGCAAACTATATGAACAACTTTTAATCAGAATATTCTGTGCATGTGAATGAATTTGTAATGGAGAGAAAAATAGTCAGTCTTCAACAATGCTGTATTTATACCATATTTTCAATTGATATAAATCTCAATTAGACTAAAATATTAAAATTTAATATTCACCTTCAAGTTTTAGTACATTGAACTACTAAATTACATACATGTAATTTCTGGCTTTAATGAGTACCCCATGATAAAACAAGGTGTAGAAATTAGAATTAAAAATAAGAAGTGCTGATGGAACTTAATAGGTATGGTAACATTTGCAAAGATAACATTGTGAGTCTTATATGACTTTGTTAGAACTGTTTTGAAGAGCAGTCATATTGGACTCGAATAATTAATTTTGCTTCCCTCACCGCACTTACTGCTTTCATACCAGACCTCCAATATTCACTATTTTGCTTTTAGTTTAATATATAAATTGTGTCTGCTTTCGTTATTGAATACATAAAGATAATTTATAAGATGGCAACCTTTAAGTTACAAAGCAATACTCATTTATTAATGCAAGAACTCAGCTTCATTGACACTTTTCATAGTCTGGAACCAATACAAATAGCTTCAGCTGGTAGTTCTGTGAGCTGTAAAATCATTGATCTACTTCACTGTGAGCAATATTAGGTCTTGGAAAAGCTGACAGGTTTCCTAAGCAGATCTTTCAATACTTTAGAGTGCCTTCGCAATGCCAGTCATTCTGCTGAAATGATCATACAGCAGCAGAAGACAAGGAATGCAAACTGATTAGGAAGCAATTTGCAAATTTAGTCAATAGCAATGTCTAAACATTAAACCATGCTTTACGTGAAATTCCAAAGGCAAGGTGTTCATCTCTTTCCAAAACAAGCTTAAAAACAGTTGGGTTATGGCACTGGATGTGCCTACTAGTGTTGGTTCAGCTTGTAGGTAATTCCTGTGATGATCATGACACGTTACCAGTGATATTGTGGGTGGCACGGTGGCACAGTAGTTAGCACTGCTGCCTCACAGCGCCAGAGACCCGGGTTCAATTCCCGCCTCAGGCGACTGATTGTGTGTTGCATTTGCACATTCTCCCCGTGTCTGCGTGGGTTTCCTCCGGGTGCTCCGGTTTCCTCCAGCAATCCAAAAATGTGCAGGTCAGGTGAATTGACCATGCTAAATTGCCCATAGTGTTAGGCAAGGGGTAAATGTAGAGGTATGGGTGGGTTGCACGTTGGTGTGGACTTGTTGGGCCGAAGGGCCTGTTTCCACTCTGCAAGTAATCTAATCTAATATTCACACTGCTTATTGGCGGCTGTCTCTGAGTTTGGAATGGATTGATTATCAAGCTACTTGATGCAACTTGAAAGGCATCTAACAATCTGATAGTGGAGATGTGGGAATGCTTTTAGAATGGTTTTGCATTCTCCGATACTATTTTGAATGCTGTGAGATAAGCAGGGGATTCACTTTTCCCCTTCGGATGAAAGTTCTTCAGTTAACAACTTTATGAAAAATACATACCATCACACACTAGGAAAGATGAATCATGCAGTTCCTCTATACCACTCCACTATTCATTGAAATCATGGCTGATCTATTATGTTCTCAACTCTACACTCCTATCTATCTTCTATAAACATTGACTCCCCATCTGCCTCTGATTCAAAAATATTCGATGATCCACGCTGACCACTTCCTGGGGAAGACTCAAAATCCTTATAGATAAGAATTATTTTTTTCTCCATCCTAAATGGCAGGCACCTTAGTAATGGAAATAGGTTGTTTAGAAGATATTTTCCTCATTTGCAATCAACTTGATGGTCTCCTTAAGTTAGTGAGGATACTTTCACAATGCTTTAGGCAGGAAATTGTAGGAATTTTTAATGCAGAAATGAAGGAACAACAAAAATATCTAAGTCAGAGTCATCCATTACTTGGAAGAAAAATTGTGGCTGCCGATTTACTTCCCGCCCTTCTTTCTCTAAAATGTGGAGGCCAGGGCTTAGAGGTACAGAGAGACGTTTGTGAGTTACAGATACATATTTCATAGATAGTACTGCAGCCACAAGATGCCAGTAATAGAGGGAAAAGTAAAAAATGAGGTCTGCAGATGCTGCAGATCACAGCTGCAAATGTGTTGCTGGTCAAAGCACAGCAGGCCAGGCAGCATCTCAGGAATAGAGAATTCGACGTTTCGAGCATAAGCCCTTCATCCTGATGAAGGGCTTATCCTAGTAATAGAGGGAAACTGATATTAAGGGTTATGGATGAAGTGCTAATCAAATGGATTGCTTTATCCAGAATTGTTTCAAGCTGTTCGCATGTTGCGGCAATTCCTCCCACCTGGGCATGTGAACAGAACTGAAATGTTCTTTTGGTGGGTCAGAACTTGAGTAATGCTGAAATAAGACAACTTGTCAAAACTTTCCAACTTGTACTCATCGTGACAATTTGCAGGAAACATGAAAGTAAACGGAAAACAACATTTATGTATATGAGAAGAGAGTGCTGATTGGTTGGCAATTGGCTTTGATGAGTTATCAAGGAGAATGCACGAGGTAATTTTGACTGACAGTTCAAGGAGAATGCATGAGTTAATGTTGACTGACAGTTAATTGCCAAACTTTGTTTAAACTTTAAACCAGGTAGGTTGACTTTGATTAGTCAACATATTACCCTGAGGAATGAATAACAGAATGGTTGCCACATATATTGTTGAATTGAATCAGGCTACAAAAGGCAATCAGAAAGAATATGTGCATGCATTGTGCCTGTTTCAACTCATCAAAATAAAAGAGCATCCCTCTAGCAATGTGATGTAAAAATGCTGTCAGTGATAGGAGCCTCCCTGAACACTTTCACATTTCATTTAAATCTAATGTAATTATACCTTCATGGTTGGAGTAACCATAATATTCAAACTCACAGGTTTGGCCATAATGTATCCAAATTTCTTCATGGATATCTGAGAGGCTGCTTAATACAGACCTTATTCATGATCTAATGAGAACGCTGTATTGAGTTTTTAAATTCTTTTGCAAATTTAGGTTTTCTGGATGTGATTGCAGCCCAACCATTGAAAACATGAAATAAGTGTAATCATTTGTAATTTGAATGTGTTAGCAAGAAGAGGGGGACTGATGCATTCACCATCACTGTCTTTCTGTTGAAAATCACCTTTATCCTCTTCTTGTTATCACTATCCCACTCTATGACCTTATCAAGCTTTTTTGGTATCTGTTCCAGGGAGGCAAACAGCCTATGTTTGAAGTCTTCCTCCACGGTAATTCATCTTTCATACTTGAAAGCCAGCCTAAACTAATTTCTAGGCCATGCAATTGCCATTTACTTCCTTTCAATTTTAGTTCAGGCTGCAGGAAACCATTCATTGCTGTCTCCAGATGCGCATTATGTACTGTATCTGATTCTAGTCTACAACAGATCAGACATTTTGCACTGAAATACTTCAGCTGCTGCTGACAGAATTCCAAATGGGACTCATCAGAAAGAGAACTGACCAAAAGGAGATAATGAAAGTTGTCAGCAGGGCATTTTGTAGATTCAGTACTATCTGCCAAAACACAGATGAAGCAACCAATGAGGAAAATAACTGCTTCAGCCAGTTTGGGGGTCAATATCTATCAATGTACAAAAAACTAATCTTTCCCACTTTACCACTTCATTCAGGCACTTAAGATCCTTACAGATCCAAATGTTGCCTCTTTTTAAAAAATGATTGCATGTGCTTTTCAAAGGTTCAGCTATTGTTAATATATTAGCTTTCTCATTCTGCTAAGTTCTGACACTTCAGATTCTCAATGTCATCAAGCAGATCATAGCTAATCTCTTCTCTCTTTACTGAATGCAACTTGGCCTAGCAGATGATTAACATGTGACGTGATCAAGAAAAATTCAACACCCGTACTTTCTTCCCTTGTATGCTGCATTACAGTAAATTGTTCTTTCAAATCTAATATTCCTCCTGGATTTTTCAGTATTAAACCTGATTGCTGTAACTGGAACACTGTGGTAGATGTGATGTGGTTTTGTGGTAATTCTGCATCAATATTAATCATTAAATTTATGATATTGCCATTTATCTTCAGGTTTACTGGCCATGATTTGTCTATGTTATTATGCATTAATGATTCAAAAGGCAATGACTCCTCATCATCTGACTTATAACTAGTCATCATTGCTTTAACAACGGGATAAAAATTATTTCAAAATGACCCAGCTTATTATATTTCTGACATCTTTGATTACATTCTGGACAGTTATATCTTTGACCATGTTTTCTGATTGTCTATTGAAAAGAATGATAGAGCTCTATGTGTGCAGATTATTCATTTATTCCCACTCCTTCCTCTGTACATAAATGGTGGCTTTTGTATAACATGATCCAGAGACAGAATATTCCTTTCTAGGATTGGAATATTGATATTGTGATTCTTTTGAGATCTTGATCCTGCCTCCATGGAGGTAGACAATTGATTCACTGAAAGGGCAGTTTGGGTGCTTAACTAGCAACCATGAGAGTGTAAATATACAACTATGGCCCAATTAAAAAGCCATTTCATTGTATTATCAATGATGTTTTCTTAGATGACTACTCTTGGTACCTTGTGGAATTTGCCACCTTTGGCAGTGCATGCTAATGGGTAAGAGTTGTAAGAGGTAGTCCACTACCATGAATCCTCCTTTTCCTTGGAGCTATCTAGTAATAAGTGTTAGAGGATACACCACTGTAGAATAAGTGCAGATGAAATACTGTTCTGAAAAAACACTGTGTACATTTTGTCAAGCATAGTTGCAAGGACCTCAATATCTTCTCCCCTCAAAAGCCAGAGTAAATCTCCTTGTGTCTATCCACAAACTGTATGTGACGTCCTGTAGAATATGTGGAACCAATGTAATGAGAACATTAACAATAAAGTGCTGGCTCTACAGCCTACCGTGCAGGTTCACCTCCACCATTCTGATGCCAGTCTATGTATCAACCCAGGTGGATGTGAAAAATGCTCTGGATGAAATTTATACCATCACCAACACTTTGGAGTTCAAATTCCCCAAGGCCTTATTCATTGTGACCGGCAACTTCAACCAGGACAACCACAAGAGGATGCTGCCAAAATACCAGCAGCACTTCTCCTGCCCTACCAGAGGATTGGACATCCTGCACCACTGTTATACAATAATCAAAGAGCTTACCATTCATCCCCAACCCACATTTTGGAAAATCAGATCATAACACTGTGTTCCTCCTCCCAGCTTACAAGCAAAAGCTCAAATTGGAGCATCCTTCACAGGAAGTAATACAGTGCTGGTCTGATGCAGCAGAACAATGTCTCTGGGACTGCTTTGAATTGGTGGACTGGACTGCATTCAGGTACTCAGCAGAAAACCTAAGTGGGCATGCTACCACTGGCAAGGACTTCATTAAGTAATATGTGGAGGACTGCGTATCAAAGAAGTCAATCCATGTGTTCCACAACCGGAAATCTTGGATGAACCAAGAAATCCACTGTCTACTGAAGACTAGCTGTGCAACATTCAAGTCAAATGACCCAGGCATACACAGAAAATCCAGATATGACCTCCACAAGGCCATTAGAGATCCTGAGAGGTAGTACCTGACCAAGTTACAGGCCCAAACTAACCACACAGTCACCAGCTACCTGTGGCAAGGCCTAAACAATATAGCAGGATACAAAATGAAGCAGAATATGAAGAGGACAAAAATACATCCCTCCTTGTGTGTGCTCAATGCTTTCTGTGCTCAGCTCTGGCAGAACACCAGTAGCACAGTGTCACCTGTCCCAACAGCCCCAGACACAATGGTTCCTTCTCTCACTGCTGCAGACATCAGATTGGTCTTCCTGAGAGTCAACTCAAGGAAGATGATGGGCCCGAATGGAGTCCCCAGCTATGCACTTAGATCCTATGCAAATCAACTGATGGGCTCATTCACTGACATCTTCAACCTCTCCCTCCTACAAGCCAAAGTCCCCACGCTTCAAGAAGACCACTATCATCCCTGTATCACGAAAGCACATGCAACATGCCTTAATGACTGAGACGCAGTGGCTCTGACCTTTATAATTATGAAGTGCTTGGAGCGGCTGGTCATGGCCCAGCCTGCCTCAATCTGCTGCATTTTGCCTACCAACATAAAAGATGGATGGATATTAAATGATGTGTTGAATATAAAAAGGAGATAGAGGGCTTGGTTTTATGGTGCAATGATAACAACCTCTCTCTCAATGTCAGCAAAACAAAAAAAAAGATTATTGACTTCAAAAAGAATGAAGGAGAACAAATCCCCATCTGAGTCAATGGAGTGATGGTTGAGAGGGACGAGTCCCTCAGAGTGACGATAACTGACAACCTATCCTGGACTTCCCACATAGATGCGATGGTCAAGAAGGCACAGCAATGCTTCTCTTTCCTCAGGCAGCTTAGGAAATTCAGCATGTCCTTAAGGACCCTCACCAACGTTTACAGATGCACTACTGGAATCATACTACCTGGGTGCACAATCACCTCTTACAGCAATGGGTCTGCCCAGGTGTATAAGAAACAACACAAAGTTACGTGCACAGTCCAGACCATCATGGAGGTCAACCTTACATCCATGGACTCCATCTACATTTCTCATTCCCACAAAAGGCTGCGAATATCATCAAAGACCTCTCCCAACCTGGTAATGTTCTCCTACAACCTCTTCAGTCAGGCAGAAGAAGACACACACACACACACACACACACACCGGCAGAGAAGCAGCACATTGGAAGTTTGAACTTCCTTGACATACTCCACATTCATTTCTGTGTAGTTATGACTCGTGTCTCCCAACCTGTGCATCACACGTCCAAAGATTCAGAGACCACAGAAGGCTCCCAAAATAGACAGCTGGTTCACTCTAACAAAATACAGCAAATCTCCAACCACAGAAATAGAATGAGTTAATCTTGTGCAAGGTTCCTGGACAGTGATTAATCTCTACTTTTTGAAAGTGACAGCTATAAGCAGGCCTGCTAATACACTAAGTATTTCATTGCATATGCCCATCAGTGAATCACCAAAATCCTCATCTAAATCCAACAGTAGAACCGAAATGTGACCCCTCATTCTCTGGGGAATTAACATCTGTGGGAACTTTTTCTCCTTGCTCTGACTGCAGATGCCCAAAGGCTCACCAAACACAAATCCCATCCCTGCGCTATCCTCTGGAATGTGTTAAGCACCAGTATTTGGTGCCAGCAAGTGTCAAATCTAGTGATGGTTTTTGACAACCTTCAGCCTTCTCCTTTTGCTTCTTATGGTCCACCAATTGCTTGGTAAGTGCCAGATCTTGGTTATTTGAAAAAAGAAAATGGCTGAGGGTAGGTTTGCAGGGAGGGAAATGGAGAAAAACAAGAGGTACGTGCTTACACCAGCTGTAGGTTGGAGATATAAAATATTGTGGATGCCAGGGATTTGGGAGATGAGGAGGAATTTGAGATAGAACTCTTTGACTGTTTCTCACTGTAGGCCACAGCCTCAGCCACAGGGCTGTTTTGTTAAAAGCAAAAGTGTGTATCTTCCATCAAGCTGAGGACATGCAGGCATCTTTGATCTTGCCAATACATACAGGATCTTACACATAGAGGATCCTTCCATTATGTTCATTTCCTGAATTGAGATCTCCAATGCTTCATTGCAGGAGCTTGGAGCTCTCTGTCTGCATGTTACAGTTTTCCTTTGTCTTTCATTGATCTAAAACCATTTCTGCAATCAATTTCAGAATTGCTCAAACTAAAATGCACTTTCCTATTAGGTTATGCACGCCAGCTGCAATTTGCTGCTCGACCCTAAATATTTTGAATTGACATACCCAAATCATAAAAATGAACTTCTTGCTTTGCAGCAAATGGACACAGTTTAATTGTGCTTTGAGTATCAGCTGTAGATCAAATGGTGGCACTCCAGTTTGAGTCACAAGGTTTCGGTTTCAAGTCTGAGCATAAAATTTAAGGCTGACACTGGCATAGCATTATTCTATTGGAGGTAACATCTTTTGGATGAGATGTTAAATCAAGGCCTAAACTGCCTTCTTAGGTAGGTATAAAAGATACAATGACACCAGTTTGAAAGGAGAGCAGAAGAGTTATCACTCATGTCCTAACCTGTATCTATCCTTCAATCAACATCACAAATAGTATCTGGTCATTATCAGTTGCTTTTTCTGGGAGTTGTACCATGTGTACTAAGCAGCCACATTTCTACATCACAAGTGATTACACTTCAAAAGTAACTCACTACTTGTAAAGCACTGTTGTGAATGAAAAATTCTACAAAGAATGCAAATCTTTCTTTCTCTTTCATTCAATTTTGAGTGGAGCAATCTTGGAGGAAGCACAGCAACAGCATCAGGCCTCTATTGATGAGGTTGACAAGGGGAAAGCCAAGGAAACAGATCAAGGTCAATTTAACATCTTGCAGCAAGATATGCGAGATGAGTTCAGTGCTCAGCAATTCTAATGATTCGATCATTTCTTGAACTGAAATCTTACACAAAGCCCCTCTGCATTAACAGCCAATATTAGATTCTTCACCACTTCTTCAATGCTGCATTAAAGGATGTTGAAAATCTTTCAGTCAGCGGCTACATCAATGACATACTGACAACACAGCCTTTGAATCTGCTCTAGCTTCATTTTGCCAGTTTTTTTTTCTCCAGTATACATTTAAGGTGACCATAATGACCCAAAATGAAGATCTTCAGAAAAGATTTACCAGGCTGTTGCTGGAACTGGAGGCTTTGATTTGTAAAGAGAGATTGGATAGGCTTTGACATTTTTTGTGCAATGTAGGAGACTGAGGGGTAACATTATAAAGGTTTTTAAATCATCAGGGGCATAGATAAGCAATGAATAGCAAGGGTCTTTTCCCTATGGTGAGGGAGTTCAAAATTAGGGGGTATATTTTAAGATGCAAGGAGAAATATTTAAAAAGAACATGAGGGGCAACTTTTTTAAAACAGAGAGTAATTCGTATGTAGAATGAACTGCCAAAGCAAGTGATGGATTTAGGAAGTTACACATTTAATCGACATTTGGATAAGTACATAGATAGGAAAGGTTTGGACAGATATGGGCCAAGCACAGGCAAATGGGACTAGTTTGGTTTGGGAGCCTGGTTGGCACAGACTAGTTAGACCTAAGGGTCTGTTTCCATGCTGCATGACTCTATGGGATATCTAGCCTCTTATGAAAATCAAACATTTATGCTCACAACTCCACATATATTGACTATTATTCCTATCAGAAAATCATGGAGTCATCAATTGAACTGTGAAGTCACAGACCTCCCATGCCCCCATTTCACTCTGAGATATTTTCTGATCAACCTTTTGAGAGATGGCATGCTATTTCCTAGCACAGTTGAGATTTGAACCCAAACTACTTCACTTTGGTGACAGTGGGTTGTGAAGAGCAGTTAAGCAGAGATAATGCTTTAATTAAAGCACAACCAAGACCAATTGAATCTACCAGAACAGGTAGCTTTTACTCTCAGAAACAAGCAGTCTTTTCAAAGTTTATAGATTGTGGGATTTTAACAACAAGCATCTGATAGCCAGTTAGTGGCCACGGAGTAGAAAGATAACCAATTTGTGTTGGGAAGGAGGAACTGTCTGTCCAATTGGGCATCCAGGCCAAGACATCAAGTGGGAGAAGAGTTATGCCATGAATAGTCACAGCCTCCAATTTAAAATTTCTTAACCTCTATTTGTTATTGTAACCCAAGTAGTATTAAATAGAAGAAATAAATGGTGCTACCTTGAGCAGTAGTCTCTGCTACAGCCAGCCATAAGTCCATTTGTTGGCTTTGCATCTGCTATTGTGACACCTCTTTAATCCTAATGATATCACTTGCTAACATTTTCATACCAGACTGCCATGAAGAGGAACAGGCAAAGTAAGAAAATTGCTGTGTGCAATAAACTCAAGACTTATTTATTTTCTATGTTGTGGGAGAGCTTCTGATTTTGGCACTTGCTTGGGTGCTGTCACATTGGATACTCTTGCAATGATGTTAGCTTGCCAAGTCAATGCCAAATACCATATTTTATGCAGGTGCAGGGAGTTGGCACACGTTGATTAGATTTGGAGGTGCCAGTGTTAGGCTGGGGTGTACAAAGTTAAAAATCACACAACACCAGGTTATAGTCCAAAAGGTTTATTTGGAAGGACAAGCATTTGGAGCGCTGCTCCCTCATCAGGTGGTTGTGGAGTATAAGACCATAGGACACAGAATTTATAGCAAAAGTTTGCAATGTGATGTAATTGAATTATATATTGAAAAAGACCTGAATTGTTTGTTAAGCCTCTCATCTTTTAGAACGGGTGTGTTGGTTTCAGTTATTTCATATGTAAATTCCGGAACTTTCTTAAAGTTACATTCTCAAGTGAACTTTATGAAGAGGTGCCATGTTGGCGCAGATAATGCATTGAATATTTGAGGTGCCCTCTGTGAGGCTGTCTGTGCCTCAATGTTCAGACTTATTCTAATCTAAAAAAGGGAGTTACAGAATCTTACATGGATTCATGCAGGTTTTGAGCAAAATAAGACATAGTTCTGCAAGTACAAATTCACCCCACAAACTTATATGTTTGTGTGTGCAGTGGGATATGCATTTCAATGTGCATGTGTGTGAGTGTGGGTGCAAAGGGGTATAAGTCTGTGAGAGGGTGCGGGTGTGAGTGTGGGAGTGTGTGTGTGAGCGTATGAGAGAGCTCGTGTATGACAGAGGGTCTACATGACGGTATGAGTCTGTAGGAATGTGTGTGTGTGTGTGTGTGTGTGTGTGTGTTGCAGTGGGGTCACGTGCAGTCCAACATGAACCCATGGTCCCGGTTGAGGCCATCCCCATGGGTACCAAACTTGGCTATCAGCTTCTGTTCAGCCACTTTGCATTGTTGCGTGTCCCGAAGTCTTGAGCACCTTGTAGGATGGTCACCTGAATGTCTCCGACCATTGAAGTGTTCTCCAACTGGAAGAGAACACTGTTATCTGTTGATTGTTGTGCGGCACCCATTCATCTGTTCCCGGAGGCTCTGCTCAGTCTCACCAATGTACCATGCCTCAGGGCATCATTGCCTACAGGGTATGAGATAGACAACGTTGGCCAAATCAAAAGAGTACCTACCAAGTACAAGGTTAGAGGTGTCCCCATGTACAATGGTGTATCTGTGTTGACACTGACAGGTCTTGCAGTATCTACTGTGACAAGGGTATATGATGTTGTCCTTTCAAATCCTCTCTCATACATAAGCTCTCTCTCATATGTTTACCCATACACTCCCACACTCACACACACACCTTGTCACAGACTTATACCCCTTTACACTCACGCTCACACACACATATACATACACCCACTCTCTCACCGATACTCATACCCCCTGAACACATGCACCCACACATATAGTTTGTGGGGTGAATTTGTACTTGCAGAATTACATTTTATTTTGCTCAAAAACTGCTTGAATCCATGTAAGATTCTATAAATCCTTTTTTTAGATTAGAATCAGTCTAAATATTAGGGCACAGACAGCCTCTCACAGGGCACCTCACATCTTCATTGCATTATCTGTGCAAACATGGCACCTATTGTTAAATTCCTCATGAAAGGCTTTTGCTTGAAACGTCAATTTTTCTGCTCCTCAGGTTCTGCCTGACCTGCTGTACTTTGCCAGCACTACTCTAATCTTGACCTATTGTTAAAGTTCACTTGAGAATGTAACTTTAAGAAAATTCTTGAATTTACATATTAAAGAACTGAAACCAACATGCCCATTCTAGAAGACTTAACAAACAATCCAGGTCTTTTTCAATATATAATTTTGTTACATCACGCTATGAACTTTTGCTATAAATTCTGTGTCCTATGTTCTTATACTACACAACTACCTGATGAAGGAGCAGCACTCTGAAAGCGAGTGCTTCCAAATAAACCTGTTGGACTATAACCTGGTGTTGTATGATTTCAAACTTTGTACACCTAATTTAATGCTGTGAAGTCCAGCCTAGTTCTGCATGAAGTAAGCCTTCACAGTAAAAGGATTTGACTTTGTAATACTGTAATTATTGTGGTTAATACATCAATCCAGAAGGAAAAACCTCCAAATGACACATGCTAGTTTGATTCACCTTGTATCCTGCAAAATGGCAATCTTCCCTGACTAATAATTTGGTATTTTTCCATTGAAAACAAAAGGAACAGAATAAATTTTGTGCTAATTTAACACACTTTATTATTATAATAAACCAATGGGACTAAATGTCACTCCTGTCTGAAAGATTAAGTTCATAGCTCAATGAATATTATCTGTCAGGCCTAGATTGAAAGTGGCTCATCAGCTAATATGCCAATTACTGGAGTCAATTTGTTATCACGAGGAAAAGGCTTCAGGCAATAAGTTGAATGCAGGGATTTTGTGGACTTCAAAAGATATTGAGTGGGGAATCATGGGTAGGGAGCAAAGGTCCAGACTTTTCGCAACTAAAGAAGCATAAAATACCTTCAGCTGTCTCATTTGATTCACTACATATTTGATCATGTAGAGGTGGCAGTTTTATTACTCAGGATCAGGATGAGATGTCATCTGAGTCCTCTGTACTTTATTGGGATTTATTAAATTTATTTATTAAATGCTCCTTGCATTTATCAAGTCTAGCCAAAATCCATCAAACGAGGTCACCCACTCCATTCCTACTGCTTGGGGCAGTGTAAATTTTCCTGATAGTCAACATTATGGCAGGAATTTGCAGGGGGCTGACTGACATGTGTTAAGTTGAGAAAAGTGGCAAAATTGTACAAGGAATCCCATGAGGCTTATCTCAACATCAGGAACAACTCACAACATCACTTAACATGTCACAGGTATTCGAGAAAGTGTTTCATTAGGCAGTGGTGAGTTGCCAATGAAGAGCATTTATTGCCCATTGATGATCGAATTGGATGACCGACCATCGGCAAATAAAGAATTCTTGACATGGAAATGAGAGTGAACACCTAATGACATTGCTCATTACATTTTCCAAAGAAATCCATACTGGATACTAGGCATCAACAATCTCAGGGCATACACAATAGGCACTGGCCACACATATCTCACACCCACATATATTGGCATCAGACATGTGTCAGCTGATAAGATCCCTCATAGCACATGTCAATACAGTATACTTTTGTATTTCAATGCTGCATCTCAGAATGTAACAGCAACTATCATTGTAGTACTGCAGCAAGAACATTTTGCACTCGGTGCTACACACCCAGCTCGCGGACTAGACCACCTTGCATCTCCAATAGTTTTGTTGCTTTCTATATGTCCACTCACTTTAAGCCTACCCGGATGTTCACAACATTGTTATCTTTGTGCTTTGCCACTTAGGCAGAGATATCAGGCTCACAGTACTGCTCATTTGCCTTCCCATTTAATGCAGACACAAATGCAGGAAGATTATCATGGTTGTCAAATATCCTCAGCTAAGTCAAGGAGAAAACCTTCGATCAGGGTCTCAGCACAATATGTGAAAGGCAGCCTCTCATAACAGGAACTTGGACAGGGTCAGTCAGCCACTCAGGACAGTCAGAGTCAGGATCCTGTACTCATAAAGATGAGGTGCTGAATATCAGGCAGCACACAAGTTGTTTTGACTTTCTGTGAATTATTATGGGCTGTTTTCCTCTTGGAATGAGAGTGAGGCAAGGATTATGGGAGATAAATGACGTTGACAAAGCTGTTAATGCAGGTGTTTCAAGTGAGTCAGTAGGCAGTGCAGAGGGCATGGAGGTTCGGTGGTATCAGGAATTGCCATGAGTGACAACAAGTGGGGAAGATGTTGCAAGCAATAGTAAGAATGGTACAGCATGAGTATTGATGGGAGGTGGAAACTGTAGGAGAAATAGAGTCAGTCTGAGGTATTAGCATGTCGATAGTAGAACCTATGATGGTGGATTGGAGAAGGTCCTGGATATTCTTCCTGCATTGCTGCATATTCCTCCAGATGACCAAGACTGCGCTGATGCCAGTGACATGGTGTGGTGTTGTGCCGTCCACGCCTGAGGGAAGATTTCCTATCTCTGCAGCACACTATCCAATGGAACCCCCAGGACCCTGATCACAAAATGTGATACCAATTTCCCTTTCTCTGCCATGTCTGCGGCAAACGATGAAGGCAACACCAAACAAAGAGAGTTAGGTGCATAATGGTCTTTTAAAGATGATGCTAATGCCGGGGTGCCAGTCCATCTCAGGCAGTGACAAATTGATCTTGGAATGGTGGTGTTAGCGCCAGAATTGTTTGAGAGGGGTTCCATAATGGCGGGGTAGATAGTTAATGAGGTGAGTTTGATAGGACATAGTGAGAAAATGTGCTGGGCTTCATGGAAAGAAACTCTCACTGAAATTGACAGCCAGAATAATGCAAGATTCAGCCATCTGAGTCTAGTTGTCATGGGTTCAGTGACAGCTTAAAATGTTATTGACAGGTACACAATGCAGGCAGGAGAACTCCACACTAGGTCTGCTTATTCCAGCCTCCATATTTTGCAGCTACATTTACAAATAATACGAGCATAAGACCATGATAAAAGATATTAGAAAAAAAACAGCATGTATTGGTATGATTGAAATCATTGAAAAATTATCAATTCAGCGTTAAAGGCTCAGGACTTCTCACATTCACATCAATTGCTTAAATAATGAATAAAATACCATGTTTTCCATTAGGTCAAGTTTTGAATGATTGCTTTTGAGGAATTCTCTATCATATTGAAAGGTTTTCTTACAGTTCTGAAGGGTAGCCATAACCTCAAAGGCAAGTTGCTCATGTGCAACACGATCTCATTGTAAAACTGTATGAATATTATTATAAATAGCTTTGGTTAGCTTTAGAAAAGAACAAAATTGAATAATCTCAAATGTACAGGGTCAGCGCTTACAAACACAGCACAATGCAACAATACAAATCTGACACATGCCATGTGGTATCACTGTAGAAGTTAGTTCAACAGCATCAAAGATGTCAGTACAAGCATTAAGTGGATACATTAAAGAATGAAACTAATAGTCAAATTAATGGATTCTGCCTGAAATAATAGTATTGGTTCTTTTGTCTTAGTTGTAATCTATCCATTGGCATGAATTTCCTACAATAAGAAATAATAATTTATTGAACTTAACATTTTAAATGAATAGTTTCAGTGATTAGACACAATTTAAAAAATTTTAAAAACTCAGTTAATGAAATGCCATGTGAGTGGGAAGCATTGATCTTAGGGCCTTGACTTTCACTTTTGTAGACCAGTAGGGATTGGTCATTTTATACTGACAGCCAGTAGGTTTGTACTGGTAATGCAAGATCAGTTTTCACCAGTAGTTACTTGGTATATTTGTCCTTTCAATCCTAATGCTGTCTTTGCATTAACTGCCTTGTTCTGGTGCCAATTTGCGATGCTTTCAACTGAATCTTAACTGATCTCAAGGTACTAATCTGCTTTTACTTGTCGCTTTTAGAATTGTGCAAGGTTTTAAGGAATTGTACTCTTCGATAATGCCAAATTAAAAATACTTTCAAAATATATGAAATGATGATCCTCCAGATTGGTGCCCCTTGTCTTGATTTTGTGGTTCATTCAATGATATATTATTGTTTTTCATTAATTACATAATTGCTGTGAATGCTTGCATGTTATATAATGGTTCTGTATCGATCAAATTACACTCCATAGAAAAGGCAAATACATTTGTGGCTTACACTAGATAAGGATTTTTGAATTTACTCCAGCATATTTGAAAAATAATCAAAGGTTTCTGAGCATAATTAAAACATTTGGAATAGGAAGCAGCAAGTATTCAATTGCCTTGTTTGTTTGAAGAACGATGGATTATATATTCTCATATTTTAAAATCAAAGGTGATGCCATAAGCCCTCAAACCAATGTCTGCTAATTTGCAAGATTTTCCGTAAGCTGTCTTAAGAATTCATTGTCATTTCCTAAAGAAAATTTCATAAGCAATAGCAACAAATCCTTTAGTTTCCAAATGACGATGAAGTTAAAGATAAGAAGATCCCACTTAGAATGACCTTCTTCGACATTTTATTTCAATTCCCAAACATCACATTGAAAATAATTTCAGAATAACAGCAAGCCACCTATTCCATTATCTTCACACTGTTGATTAGTGCAAACATGCCTTTTCCTGTTAGCTACTAACACAATCAAAACTATGGTAGATAGTGAAAATATTTTGTGACAGATGTTATCAATTGTCACTTACTGGTGATCATAGGGTAGCTTTTAAGACCAACTAAAGTAGGTATCAATGAGCAAATGGTGATGGTGGGTGAATGTGATGAGATGGAGACACACTTCAAAGCAACACAAGAAGTTATACTTCAAATCCAAAATTAGATCTAAACCAATTATGAAAGGCTTTGGTAGAGTGGACACTGGGTGAATGTTTTCTCCTGTGGGTAGGAATAGCTAGAGATAATCCATACAGGATAATCATCAAGAAATCCAATAGGGATTTCACAAGGAACATCTTCATCTAAAGGGGGTGGTGACAATGTGAAACTCACTAGCAGAGTAAGTGGCTGAAATGTAGAGTGTAAAATTATTTAATGAAGGATTAACCAACCATGTGTGGCTGAAGAAAACAGGATTATAATAGTGGGTTTAGATAAGGTAAGATGGGAGGAGGCAGAAGTGAGGCATAGCCTGTTGGGTTGAATTACCTATTTGGTGCAATATATTCTATGCAATTAAAGCTAAACAGTATGGATGTTGGAAATCTGAAATAAAAATAGAAAATGCTCGTGAAACTCAGCAGTTCTAGTTGCATCCGTGAAGACAGACAGAAGTTCATGTCCTGTTCAACTTGAGAAGTGAAAGTGGTTAGAAGAATGTTTTTTAATGCTGTTGACTGAGAGGGAAGATGAGGAGGAAGAGTGAGCAGAACAGATGGCAAGAGCATCAGATCAAATGGAATGCTCATGATGGTAAAGGAGGGACTGAAGTGTAGAATAATTGCAAAGTCGTGGCCAAGAAGTATGTGGGGGGGGGGGGGGGGGGGTGTTGGGGAGAGTTGTAATAAATTAGGGTACAGTGGTCATAATCTGTTTGAACTCAATGTTAATTCTTAGAGGCTGCAATGTGTCTTAATGGAAAATGACGTGTTATCCCTTCTGCTTGTTTTGAGCTTTCTTGGAAAATTGCAATACACCCAAAATATAAATGCTAGCTTGGGAACATTTTGGTTTGTTGAATTGACAAGGAATTGGAAGAGTAAAAAGTGAGGTCTGCAGATGCTGGAGATCAGAGCTGAAAATGTGCCAGTGGTTAAAGCACAGCAGGTCAGGCAGCATCCAAGGAACAGGAAACTCAACATTTCAGGAATGATGAAGGGCTCTGGCCCGAAACGTCGAGTTTCCTGTTCCTTGGATGCTGCCTGACCTGCTGTGCTTTAACCAGCGGCACATTTTCAGCAAGGAATTGGAAGGTCAATTATGGACAGAGCAGAGGTGTTCCACAACGTGGTCACCCAGTCTGAGTGTGGTCTTACCAATGTAAAGGAGACCTCATTGTCAACAGTGAATACAGTGAAAGTACAAGTAAACTGCTGCTTCACCTAAAATGTGTGTTTGGGGCATGTAAGACCAGTGTGATGTGAGGGCGTGAAAGGGTGAGTTATGGGTTTCTACTACACAGGGAGAGAGGATTGAGGAAGTGTTAGGAGTGGGGGAATGGACCAGATAGAATAACCCCTATAGAATGCTAATGGGGAGAGGGTGATGTATTTGGTAATAATATCCTGCTGGAGGTGAGGTAAACATAATCACATTCTACATCATCTTTTGTGAACCCAAACAATTCAATCGCAAATAATATGAGGCCTCTGCTTGTACCGGGTGTGGAATAGTGCAAAATCTCATGTGGTGTCAAATCTGTTTCAGTGTGTTCAGAATGTCTTTTTGAGAGTTATTTTTGAGCTGGCTGCTGACACCTATATTATAGATACATTTTATTTTTATTGACTCAGGCTTTCAGGTTCCAAGAATCCACTTCATGCTCATATACATAACAAGGATTAGTCAGACTAGAATCAATTTGATGTTCTAATTCTCTTAAGGTTTTTATAATGCTAAAGCTTTGTGAATCAACCTAAAAAGTTAAAGCCCTAAGTTTTAAAAATGAGGAAATTAACTTACTTTAAAGAAAGAGGAAGCTTTCATTGACAACAGCACGGTGGCACAGTGGTTAGCACTGCTGCCTCACAGCACCAGAGACCCGGGTTCAATTCCCGACTCAGGCGACTGACTGTGTGGAGTTTGCACGTTCTCCCCGTGTCTGCGTGGGTTTCCTCCGGGTGCTCCGGTTTCCTCCCACAGTCCAAAGATGTGCGGGTCAGGTGAATTGGTCATGCTAAAATTGCCCGTAGTGTTAGGTAAGGGGTAATGTAGGGGTATGGGTGGGTTTCGCTTCGGCGGGTCGGTGTGGACTTGTTGGGCCGAAGGGCCTGTTTCCACACTGTAAGTCTAAGTCTAAGTAAGTCTAAGTCTAAACATCCCTTGCTTATTGAGTTCATATACCAGTGAGTGTCAGCATTAAATAATCCAATTATCCTCAGGCTTTTTTTATAATAAACCAGTTGAAGACAATTCGAAGCCCATTGGTAACATCATCACTCATTCATTCATATCCTAGCTTACATAGATTAGTGATGGTCAACAAAATTGAACAGAATTGGTATCTTTATCATTCATTCTTGGGATGTGGGCTTCATTGGCAATGTTAGTAATTTTTGCCAATCTTTATTTTTAGATTAGACTCACAGTGTGGAAACAGGCCCTTCGGCCCAACAAGTCCACACCGACCCGCCGAAGCGAAACCCACCCATACCCCTACATTTACCCCTTACCTAACACTACGGGCAATTTAGCTTGGCCAATTCACCTGACCCGCACATTTTTGTGACTGTGGGAGGAAACCGGAGCACCCGGAGGAAACCCACGCAGACACGGGGAGAACGTGCAAACTCCACACAGTCAGTCGCCTGAGTCGGGAATTGAACCCGGGTCTACAGGCGCTGTGAGGCAGCAGTGCTAACCACTGTGCCACCGTCTCCCTGGAAAAGGGTGTATTGAGCTGTCTTCTTGAACTGCCAGTGGTCTTAAAGATAGGCTCATTTTCTCTTTGCTATGACCTGATATTTTTAATTTTAGATTGATATGTAAGTGGTTTGCACTTTATTTGCTGGGAGCTAGATGATTCAATCTCATCAATCTCCTTGTCTCAGCTGCATCTACCTGTAACAGTATCGGTAGAAGTGACTACTACATGGTATTCCTGTGGCCAAAATCCCATCTTCACACTGAGAACATTTATTCTGGTGTTTTGTGGCACTTCCATGAAAAAAAATGTGGGATGGCTTTAGAATAGATTCAATGACTTAAAACTGGGGATCCATGAGGGACTGTGGACCATCAGCAGAAGTTAAATTAGAGTCAACCACAATCTATAATTTTAGTCAGGTGTATCCTCACTCTAGCATTACCCATCAAGTCAGAGTGCCACCATTGGTTCAATGAGGGAGGTAGATGGGTATGCAAGGGCACATATAAAAATTATCAGTTACCCTGCTGAAGCTGCAGTACCGGATTATATTAATGCTAAGTAACAAATTACAGATCTAAGCAAATCTGCAAACAATGGTTTTGATCATTGCTCTGTAGTAATGCTATATCCAATCATTTTTTTATGGTGGCAGTTGAGTAACTAACAAGAAGAGAAGCTCCAAAAATATGCCAATCTTCAGTGACAGGGGAGTCAAACATATGATGGAAGGCTGAAGAAATTGCAACAATTGTCAGTCAGAATTGATGAGTGGCTGGATCCCCATCCACAAAGACAGTTGATGCAGAATCTGTGCATTACTGTCCAACCCTTTGTGCTGTCATTTTACATTGACCTTGTGATGAATGTTCATTATAAACAAAAATGAAAAGTATTATTTGCGTATTCATTTGTAGTGAGGAATTGTTATGATGTTGGTAAATATGAACACTAACTTTGAATATACAAAACCTAATTATTTCATCTCAGAACTTTCATGGACTAAAATTGACTTTAAAAGGACAAATACTGAATGAAGACAGTTGCAGGGGTTTCCTGACTATACATTAAGGAAAGTTCAGGAAACTAATTTGGAATAAACAAAACGGCATGGTGGCTCAGTAGTTAGCACTGCTGCCTCACAGCACCAGGGACCTAAGTTTGATTCCACCCTCAGGTGATATACTGTGTGGACTTTGCATATTTTCCCCTTGTCTGTCTGGATTTCCTCTGGATGCACTGGTTTCCTCCTACAGTCCAAAGGTGTGCAAGTTAGGTTAATTGGCCATGCTAGATTGCTCATAGTATTCAGAGATATGTAGGCTAGGTGCATTAGTCAGGGGTAAATGGAGAGTAATAGAATAGGGGAATAGTTCTGGGTGGGATAGTCTTTGGAGGGTCGGTATGGACTTGTTGGGCCAAATGGCCTGTTTCCACACCATAGGAATTCTATGAAAAGAGTCTGCATTAAAATTATTTTTCTGCAAACAATGAAATCAGGCATCAAGAAACTCTGATCTGTATCTCTTGTTTTTATTTGCATTTTTTCATTATTCTTTCATGAGATGCTGGCATTGCTAGCAAAACCACCATTTTCTTGCCAACCCCTATTTGCCATTTAACTGAACAGTTAGCTTAGTACTTTCAGTTATCCACATTGCTGTGCGTATGGAGTCACACAAAGGTCAGATAGGTAAAGGTGGCAGATTTTCTTCCTTAAAGGACATGAGTGATATTTTTTGGAATAACTAATGATAGTTTCATGGTCACCAGTATTGACATTGGCTTTCAATTCCAGTTTTATTAATTGAATTTAAATTTTTTCCAGTTGCTACAGTGGGATTTGAACTTATGTTTCAAGGGCCTTAAGACAATGATTTCAGTGACGTTACAGTTATCCCATTTTAATTTCACGCTTTGAGAGATGAAAGGCTCAACGATACATCGCCCACTTGAAAGGCAAAGAATGTACAATGGACGATATTTCAACAGTTGTTTTTGAACATCAGAGCAGAAAGAAAGTTCAAGGATTTGTGAAAAACAAGGATTAAAAAACTCAATTTTCCTTACTGGTTCGTCCTCAACACCTTTTAAAACTACAACAAATGAGAAATCAAATTAGGAAAACAGCCATTTGATGAGATCTCAAAGACATTTCTACGATGGCTCAGTGTTTAGCACTGCTACTTCACAGCAACAGGGACCTGTTGATTCCACCCTTAGTTGACTGTTTATGAGAAGTTTGCACTTTCTCCCCATGTCAAGATGGGTTTCCTCTGGGTGCTCTAGTTTCCTCCCAAAGTCCAAAAATGTGCAGGTTAGGTGGATTGGCCATGCTAAATTGCTCATTGTGTCCGTGGATGTGTGGGCTAGGTGGACTAATTCTGAGAGATGCAAGGTTACAGAGATAGGTGGGGGCGTGGGCGTGAGTGGGATGCTCTTTGGAGGATTGGTGTGGACTCGAAGGGCTGAATGGCCTGCTCTATACTGTAGGAATTCTATGAAACAAAAGGAAACTTTTCTAATGAATGGAGCGGTCAACAACAAGGGAATTGTTTTCAAGTAAGGAGCAGCAGGTAAGAGGGAGTATGAGGAAAATCATTCTGACCTGAGGGTGGTGGTATTCTGGAATTCACTGCCTGTAAAGATGGTAGAAGCAGAAACACTTATAACATTTAAGCAGTATCTACATGTGAACTTGTGATGCCAAAGCATGCACAACTGTGAGCCAAGTATTGGAAGTAGGATTAGGATAATTAGGTGAGTGTTTTTTGACCAATATGGGGGTCCAAAAGGCCATTTTTTTGTGCTCTAAATCTCTATGACTATGACTAAATATTAATATCGTTGAGCTATATGGGGCAACAATTAAACAACTGTGGTCTCAGTTTAAAATTAAACATGTTGAGAACACGAAGGACTTATAAATGGTGTAGACTTTATTCTGCCTATTTATACCAGACATTGATCCTTTAAAATTTATTACCTGTGTTTGTATGCCTATTTGACATTGCATTTTAATTATTTTTCTCAGGGTAAGTAGGTAATAAAATTCTTCTTTCTTTCACCCAAGAAAATCTTGTAATTAACTCCTTCATTTTGATCTATTTAATTACATTTTTTAATTGATGTATAATATTGCTATGCACTAAAAATGAATTTTAAAAATTTGTTGCAATTGACTGAGAGGAAGCTAATGAAAGGGAGACATGAATCAAGTTTCATAAGAGCTTTGAGCCCTAACAACATGATGAATGCAATACCATGGACATGTGCTTTAGAACTAGCCATCCCCTGAGACAAACTATTCCAGAGCCACTACATCAACACTGTATCACTCAACAATATGGAAAATTGCCAAGCCTTGTCCACTAAAAGCAGGATGAATCCAATTTACCAATTATTGCCCCGTCAGTCTATTTTCAGTCATGAACAAACTGATTAAGGATATCGTTGACAATCCTATCAAGTAGAACTCATTCAGCAATAAGTTGTTAACCAATGCTAATTTTGAGATTAACCAGGGCCACTTGACTCCTGACCTTGTAACAGCCTTGTTTAAAAAAAAATGAATCAAAGAGTTGTTTTCCAGATGTGAAGAGAGTGCAACAGGTCTTGGTGTCAATGCAGTGTTTGACCAAGTATGGCATTAAAGATCCCTAGCAAAATTGATGGCAATGCGAATAAAGGAAATATACTATCCATTGGTTAGTTCATAACAAGCACAAAAGAAAATGGATATGGTTGTTGAATGTCATTTTTGCAAATCTTAGGACATTACATTGTCCTCATTGTACAGTGCTTTATGTCTCCTATCAACTCCATTTTGATTTAGCCTTCTCCCTCTCCTTATACGTCTTCCTCATCTCTGATGTTCTGCATTGCCCTTAATGAGTTTTGCAAGTAAATTATTCAATTGTAATTTGAGCAGTTTTGGACCCTGTATGGAAGGAACATGTGTGCTGGTCTTGGAGAAAGCTCAGAGAAATTCACAAGAATTATCCTGGGGATGAAGGGCTTGTCAAATGAGGAGGAATTGAGAACTCTGGATCAATGGAATTTAGAAGGATGAGAGAGATCTGACTGAATCTTACAGAATGTTGAGAGGCTTGAAGAGAGTGGATGTGGAGAAGATGTTTCCACTATTAGGGTAGACCGGGACATGAGAACATAGCCTCAGAGTGAAGGACTAATGGGAAGCCTTCAGAAATGAGATAGCAAGAATCCAGAGAAAGTATATTCCTGTCAAGGTCAAAGGGAAAGCTGGTAGGTACAGGGAATGCTAGATGACTAAAGAAATTGAGGGTTTGGTTAAGAAAAAGAAGGAAGCATATGTCAGGTACAAACAGGATAGATCAAGTGGATCCTTAGAGTATAAAGAAAGTAGAGAATACTTAAGAGGGAAATCATGAGGGCAAAAAGGGGACATGAAATAGCTTTGGCAAATAGAGTTATGGAGAATCCAAAGGGTTTTTACAAATATATTCAGGACAAAAGGGTAACTAGGGAGAGAATAGGGACCCTCAAAGATCAGCAAGGCGGCCTTTGTGTGGAGCCACAGAAAATGGAGGAGATACTAAATGAATATTTTGCATCAGTATTTACTGTGGAAAAGGAAATGGAAGAAATAGACTGTAGAGAAATAGATGGTGACATCTTGCAAAATGTCAAGATTACACAGGAGGAAGTGCTGGATGTCTTGAAAAGGTTAAAGGTGGATAAATCCCCATGACCTGATCAGGTGTACCCGAGAACTCTGTGGGAAGCTAGAGAAGTGATTGCTGGGCCTCTTGCTGAGATATTTGTATCATCGATAGTCACAGGTGAGGTGCCGGAAGACTGGAGGTTGGCAAACGTGGAGCCACTCTTTAAGAAGGGTGGTAAGGACAAGCCAGGGAACTGTAGACCAGTGAGCCTGACCTCGATGGTGGGCAAGTTGTTGGAGGAAATCCTGAGGACAGGATGTACATGTATTTGGAAAGGCAAGGACTGATTCGGAATAGTCAACATGGCTTTGTGCATGGGAAATCATGTCTCACAAACTTGATTGAGTATTTTGAGGAAGTAACAAAGAAAATTGATGAGGGCAGAGCAGTAGATGTGATCTGTATGGACTTCAGAAAGGCGTTCGACAAGGTTCCCCATGGGAGACTGATTAGCAAGGTTAGATCGTATGGAATACAGGGAGAACTAGCCATTTGGATATAGAACTGACTCAAAGGTAGAAGACAGAGGGTAGTGGTGGAGGATTGCTTTTCAGATTGGAGGCCTGTGACCAGTGGAGTGCCACAAGGATCGGTGCTGGGTCCTCTACCTTTTGTCATTTACATAAATGATTTGGATGCGAGCATAAGAGGTACAGTTAGTAAGTTTTCAGATGACCCCAAAATTGGAGGTGTAGTGGACAGCGAAGAGAGTTACCTCAGATTACAACAGGATCTGGACCAGATGGGCCAATGGGCTGAGAAGTGGCAGATGGAGGTTAATTCAGATAAATGTGAGGTGCTGCATTTTGAGAAAGCAAATCTTAGCAGGACTTATACACTTAATGGTAAGGTCCTAGGGAGTGCTGCTGAACAAAGAGACCTTGGAGTGCAGGTTTAGATTACTTACAGTGTGGAAACAGGCCCTTCGGCCCAACAAGTCCACACCGACCCGCCGAAGCGCAACCCACCCATACCCCTACATTTACCCCTTTACCTAACACTACGGGCAATTTATCCCGGCCAATTCACCTGACCCGCACATCTTTGGACTGTGGGAGGAAACCGGAGCACCCGGAGGAAACCCACGCAGACACGGGGAGAACATGCAAACTCCACACAGTTAGTCGCCTGAGTCGGGAATTGAACCGGGTCTCCAGGCGCTGTGAGGCAGCAGTGCTAACCACTGTGCCACCGTGCCGCCCATACCAAGGTTCATAGTTCCTTGAAAGTGGAGTCGCAAGTATACAGGATTGTGAAGAAGGCATTTGGTATGCTTTCCTTTATTGGTCAGAGTATTGAGTACAGGGGTTGGGAGGTCATGTTGTGGCTATACAGGACATTGTTTAGGCCACTGTTGGAATATTGCGTGCAATTCTGGTCTCCTTCCCATTGGAAAGATGTCATGAAACTTGAAAGGGTTCAGAAAGGATTTACAAGAATGTTGCCAGGGTTGGAGAATTTGAGCTACAGGGAGAGGCTGAACAGGCTGGGGCTGTTTTCCCTGGAGCATTGGAGGCTGAGGGCTGACCTTACATAGAACATAGAACATAGAACATAGAAAGATACAGCGCAGTACAGGCCCTTCGGCCCTCGATGTTGCGCCGACCGAATCCTACCTAACCTACACTAGCCCAATAACTTCCAAATGCCTATCCAATGCCCGCTTAAATGACCATAAAGAAGGAGAGTTCACCACTGCTACTGGCAGGGCATTCCATGAACTCACAACCCGCTGTGTAAAGAATCTACCCCTAACATCTGTCCTATACCTACCACCCCTTAATTTAAAGCTGTGTCCCCTAGTAACACCTGACTCCATTAGCGGTAAAAGGTTCTCAGTGTCGACCCTATCTAAACCCCTAATCATCTTATACACCTCTATCAAATCTCCCCTAAACCTTCTCTTCTCCAATGAGAACAGCCCCAAGTGCCTCAGCCTTTCCTCATAAGATTTTCCTACCATTCCAGGCAACATCCTGGTAAACCTCCTCTGCACTCGTTCCAATGCCTCCACATCCTTCCTATAGTATGGCGACCAAAACTGCACACAATACTCCAGATGAGGCCGCACCAGAGTCTTATACAGTTGCAACATGACCTCAGGACTCCGGAACTCAATTCCTCTACCAATAAAGCCCAGTACACCATATGCCTTCCTCACAGCACTATTTACCTGGGTGGCAACTTTCAGAGATCTGTGTACATGGACACCAAGATCCCTCTGCTCATCCACACTACCAAGTAGCCTACCATTAGCCCAGTAATCCATCTTCTTGATACTCCTACCAAAGTGAATGACTTCACACTTAGCTACATTGAATTCCATTTGCCACATTTCTGCCCAGCTCTGCAACTTATCTATATCCCGCTGTAACCTACCACTTCCTTCCTCACTATCCACAACTCCACCGACTTTTGTGTCATCCGCAAACTTGCTTACCCAGCTTTCAAGCCCTTCCTCTAGATCATTTATAAAGATAACAAAAAGCAATGGTCCCAAAACAGATCCTTGTGGTACACCGCTAGTAACTGCACTCCAAGATGAACATAGTCCATCAACTACTACCCTCTGTCTCCTTCCAGCCAGCCAATTCCTAATCCAAACCTCTAATGTATCCTCAATGCCATACCTCCGTAGTTTTAGCATTAGCCTACCATGGGGAACCTTATCGAACGCCTTACTAAAATCCATATACACAACATCTACTGCTTTACACTCGTCCACTTCCTTAGTCACCTTCTCAAAGAACTCAATAAGGTTTGTGAGGCACGACCTGCCCTTCACAAAACCATGCTGGCTATCCCTGATCACGTTATTCCTACCCAGATGTTCATAAATCTTATCCCTTACCATTCTCTCTAAGACTTTGCCCACCACTGAAGTCAGACTCACTGGCCTATAGTTACTAGGGCTATCCCTACTCCCTTTCTTGAACAAGGGGACCACATTCGCTATCCTCCAGTCCTCTGGTACTATTCCCGTTGACAATGACGACATAAAAATCCAGGCCAATGGCTCTGCTATCTCCTCCCTAGCTTCCCATAGGATCCTAGGGTAAATGCCATCAGGCCCAGGAGACTTATCTATTTTCATCCTCTCCAATATTCCCAGAACCTCTTCCCTGCATATTTCCAGGCCATCCATTCTAATCATTTGTGACTCCATATTCACATCAGCAACAGTGTCCTGTTCCTGAGTGAATACTGATGAAAAGTATTGATTTAGTGTCTCTCCAATCTCCTCCGCCTCCACACACAACTTCCCACTACTATCCTTGACTGGACCGATACCTACCCTAGTCATCCTTTTATTCCTGACATACCTATAGAAAGCCTTTGGGTTTTCCCTAATCCTACCAGCTAAAGACTTTTCATGTCCCCTTCTCGCTTCTCTTAGCTCTCTCTTTAGATCCTTCCTGGCTACCTTATAACTCTATATCGCCCCAACTGAACCTTCACGCCTCATCTTTACATATGCCGCCTTCTTCCCTTTCACAAGGGATTCCAATTCCTTACTAAACCACGGCTGCCTCACAAGGCCCTTTACACCATGCCTGACTGGTACATACTTATCGAGGACACGTAGTAGCTGCTCCTTGAACAATCCCCACATCTCATTAGTGTTCTTCTCTTGAAGCCTGTTTTTCCAATCCACACATCCTAAGTCATGCCTCACTGCATCATAATTTCCCTGCCCCCAGCTATAACTCTTGCCCTGCGGCGCACACTTATCCCTCTCCATCACTAAAGTAAAAGTCACCGAGTTGTGGTCACTGTCCCCGAAGTGCTCACCTACCTCCAAGTCTAACACCTGGCCTGGTTCATTACCTAGAACCAAATCCAGTATAGCCTCACCTCTTGTTGGCCTGTCTACATATTGTGTCAGGAAACCCTCCTGCACATATTGGACAAACACCGACCCATCTAATGAACTCGAGCTATAGCTCTCCCAGTCAATATCTGGGAAGTTAAAGTCCCCCATAACAACCACCCTGCTACCTTCACTTTTTTCCTGAATCATCCTCGCAATATTATCCTCTACTTCTCTAGGACTATTAGGAGGCCTGTAGAAAACACCTAACAGGGTGACCTCACCTTTCCTATTTCTAACCTCAGCCCAAACTACCTCAGATGGCAAGTCCTCTTCCATCGTCCATTCCACTGCTGTAATACTATCTTTGACAAGTAATGCCACACCTCCCCCTTTTTTACCCCCATGTCTGATCCTACTAAAACATTTAAACCCTGGAACCTGCAACAGCCATTCTTGTCCCTGTTCTACCCACGTCTCTGTAATGGCCACAACATCGAAGTCCCAGGTACCAACCCACGCTGCAAGTTCACCTACCTTATTTCTTATACTTCTGGCATTGAAGTATACACACTTCAATCCACCCTTCTGTTTACAGGCACCCTCCTTCGAGATCGCTGTATTATTCATAACCTCCCTACACTCAAGGTCCTGTACCCTAAAGCTACAGTCCAGGTTCCCATGCCCCGGCGGAGTTAGTTTAAACCCTCCCAAAGAGCACTAGCAAACCTCCCCCCAAGGATACTGGTGCCCCTCAGGTTCAGGTGTAGACCATCCTTTTTATAGAGGTCCCACCTTCCCCAGAAAGAACCCCAGTTGTCCAGAAACCGGAATCCCTCCCTCCTGCACCATCCCTGTAGCCACGCATTTAACTGCTCTCTCTCCCTATTCCTCGACTCTCTGTCACGTGGCACGGGTAACAAACCAGAGACTACAACTCTGTTTGTTCTAACTCTGAGCTTCCAACCTAGCTCCCTGAAAGCCTGTCTGACATCCTCACCCCTCTTCCTACCTATATCGTTGGTGCCAACGTGGACCACGATCTGGGGCTGCTCCCCCTCCCCCTTAAGGACCCGGAAAATATGATCAGCGACATCACGTACCCTTGCACCTGGGAGGCAACATACCAAACGTGAGTCACTGTCGCCCCCACAAAACCGTCTGTCTGTACCCCTCACTATCGAGTCCCCAAGAACTATCGCTCTACCTTTCTCCACCCTTCCCTTCTGAGCAACGGGGCCAGGCTCCGTGCCAGAGGCCTGAACCTCGTTGCTTGCCCCTGGTAAGTCATTCCCCCCCACAAGTATCCAAAACGGTATACTTGTTCTTGAGGGGAATGACCGCAGGGGGTCCCTGCACTGGCTTCCTCCTCCCACTCCCCCTCACTGTCACCCATCTATCTTGAGGAGGGCGGGTGGGAGGCTCTTCTGCTGAAGTGCCTCGGGTTACTCGCCTGCGCGTTTAAATAGAGAAAAAACCCTACCCAGGTAACCTAGCAACACAAGCCTCCGGGTCTACCCGGCGTTTTTTTTTAAAAAACTTTTTAAATTTTTAGTTTAAAAAAGTTAAAAAAAAGTTAAGTACTGGAACTTACAACTTAAATTTTTAGTTTTTAAAACAAAAATAAGAAAAACTAAGAACTGGAACTCACCCTGGACTTCGAACCGGACAAACAGCCGTCAAGTGATCCTCCGAGAAACTGAGGCCTACAGCTCGCCTGCGCGTTTAAATAGAGAAAAAACCCTACCCAGGTAACCTAGCAACACAAGCCTCCGGGTCTACCCGGCGTTTTTTTAAAAAAAACTTTTAAAATTTTTAATTTAAAAAAGTAAAAAAAAAGTTAAGTACTGGAACTTACAACTTAAATTTTTAGTTTTTAAAACAAAAATAAGAAAAACTAAGAACTGGAACTCACCCTGGACTTCGAACCGGACAAACAGCCGTCACGTGATCCTCCGAGAAACCTTATAGAGATTTACAAAATTATGAGGGGCATAGATAGGATAAATAGACAAAGTATTTTCCTGGGGTCAGGGAGTCCAGAACTAGAGGGCATAGGTTTAGGGGGAGAGGCGAAAGATATAAAAGAGACCTAAGGGGCAACTTTTTCATGTAGAGGGTGGTACGTGTATGGAATGAGCTGCCAGAGGATGTGGTGGAGGCTGGTATAATTGCAACATTTAAGAGGCATTTAGATGGATATATGAATAGGTAGGGTTTGGAGGGATATGGGCCATGTGCTGGGAGGTGGGACCAGATTGGGTTGGGATATCTGGTCGGCATGGACGGGTTGGACCGAAGGGTCTGTTTCCATGCTGTACATCTCTATGACTCTATGACTCTGTAACTGAGATAAGTAGGATTTTTTTTCAGCCAGAGGGTTGTGAATCTGTGAAAATCATTGCTGCAGAAGATTGGAGAGACCAAGTTATTGAGTGTATTTAAGATAGAGATAGATATGATCTTGATTAGTAAGGAGATCAAGGGCTACAAGGAGGCAGGAGAATAGGGTTGAGAAAATATCAGCCAAGATTGAATAATGTTTTAGAGGCAAAAAAAAACTGCAGATGCTGGAATCCAAGCTAGACAAGCAGGAGGCTGGAAGAACACAGCAAACCAGGCAGCATCAGGAGGTGAAGAAGCTGACTTTTTGGGTGTAACCTTTCTACAGGACTGATTGAATGCAATGCAATGCGAATGCGAATGTAATGTTGTCACTTATCTCAAGAGGGTTGGAATGTAAAAGCACGTTGTGCTACTGAGACTTTATAAAGCTCTGGTTAGGCCCCATTTGGAGTACTGTGTCCAGTTTTGGTCCCCACACCTCAGGAAGGACATACTCGCACTGGAACGGGTCCAGCGGAGATTCACACGAATGATCCCTGGAATGGTTGGTCTAACATATGAGGATCGGCTGAGGATCCTGGGATTGTATTCATTGGAGTTTAGAAGATTAAGGGGAGACTTAATAGAAACTTACAAGATAATACATGGCTTGGAAAGGGTGGACGCTAGGAAATTGTTTCCGTTAGGCGAGGAGATTAGGACCCGGTGGACACAGCCTTAAAATTAGAATTCAGAACAGAAATGCGGAGACATTTCTTCAGCCAGAGAGTGGTGGGCCTGTGGAATTCATTGCCACAGAGTGCAATGGAGGCCGGGATGTTAAATGTCTTCAAGGCAGAGATTGATAGATTCTTGATGTCTCGAGGAATTAAGGGCAACGGAGAGAATGTGGGTAAGTGGTGTTGAAATGCCCATCAGCCATGATTGAATGGCGGAGTGGACTCGATGGGCCGAATGGCCTTACTTCCACTCCTATGTCTTATGGTCTTATGGAACAAACTCAACAAACTGAATGACCTAATTCTGTTCCTAAATCTTATGGCCAGACGGAAACACTAATAGTGGTCAGAAGAGGAAAAAATTACTGTGGGAATTTGGTAATGGGAGAAAAAGTAATTGTTCAGTTATGTGTAAGAGCATTTCTGGAAATAAGAAAGATAATTAACCTGCTCAGTTTACAGACAAATGGGCACCGCAGGAGGGAGATTGATATTTCTCCCATTCTAACTCCATTTTGATTTAGCTCCCTACCTCTCCCCACCCTTGATGGCTTGTATTGCC
Organism: Hemiscyllium ocellatum; assembly: GCF_020745735.1. NCBI lineage: Eukaryota > Metazoa > Chordata > Chondrichthyes > Orectolobiformes > Hemiscylliidae > Hemiscyllium > Hemiscyllium ocellatum. The sequence goes on along the minus strand of NC_083407.1, from coordinate 42,769,467 downwards.
TTAAACAGACTTTCTATGTAAATGATTCAATTTGAAACATGGGTGATTTACAGGTGATTGTTAATAATTGAAAAATAAACCACAGAGATTTGGTGATGATTAAAAGAAAGCCAAATAAATAACCCATTCAAAGATGTTATTGCATATCTCTGCAGCAGGTGGGATTGGAAGCTAGATCTCCTTGATTAGGGGCTGGGGCATTACCACTGCACTACAAGAGCCCCACAGAGTTCTTCATTTTATTGTCCAAGCCCCAACTATCTTTTTAGCAGCTTTGTAAATTACATTCCCCCCAACATAAGATTAGGACTGGGGATGTTCATAAAAAACAACTACACAGCTGAGGTGTGAACTAATGACTAATGTAAGAGATATGAATGAATTCCTCTTAACATTCAATTACATTACTCATGCTGATTCTCCCACTATCAACATTGACCAGAATTGTAATTAGTTCAGCCATACAAGTACTGTGGCCATAAATAGCATGGTGACTTTTCTGCAAAAGAAAATTCAACTTCTGGCTCCCCAAGCTTGCCAACCAACAAGACACAGATCAAGAGTGTAACGCAATAGTGTGCACATAGATATAAATCATTTGTCACTGCTCTGATGAATCACACTGTTGAAGGAGGGAGATGTGTATAAAGGTCTTGAACTGGATTGTTGAAACTTTGTTCACTTTGCTAGATGCTTTGTGCTTTCATTTCAACCCACTGTACCCTCATGTCCTGTACTCTTCACACAGTCTGTTTCATAACTGTCCCTAGTCTCATTGTTGTTTTTTTCATCATGTTTCCTTTTATCTCAGACTAATGTCAGTCTTAACATTTGGTTATTTGTTATTTTCTAGTTAAATGTTTTATTGACACTTTGAAACTTCTCAATCTTCTGTGTGTGCATTTCCTTTGAGTATTCCTCTCTATTCGGCCATTCTGTTTTTTTGGTGTTTATAGCTATTTTTCTAATTCATTTATGGGAGATGGGTGTTGCTGGTGGGCTATTATTTATTGCTGGTTCTTAGTTGCCCTTGAGAAGGTATTAGTGAGCTGCCTTCTTCAAATGCTGCAGTCTGTGTGCTGTCAGTAGACCCACAATACAATTAGAGAGGGGATTCAATGCTTTCGACCCAGCAACAGTAAACAAATTGTGACATATTTCCAAATCAGGACAGTGTGTGGCTTGGAGGGGAACTTGCATGCAGTGATGTTCCCATGTATCTGCTATTCTTGTCCTTCTAGTTGTAAGTGGTCATGTGTGGAAGATGCTGTCTAAGGAAGTTTGGTGAATTTCTCTTGTGGATTCTATACACTGCTGCTACTGAGTGTTGGTGGTGGAGGAAATGGAAGTTTGTGGATATGGTACCAAAAAGATGGGCTGTCTTGTCCTAGATGGTATCAAGCTTCTTGAATGTTGTTGGAGCTGCACCCAAAGAGGCAAATGAGGAGTATTCCATCACATTCTTGATTTGTGCCATGTGTACGGTGGAGAGGTTTTGGGATTGTAGAGGTGAGTTACTTGCCTCAGTATTCTTAGCCTCTAGTCTGCTTTTGTAGCCATTGTGTATATGGCAAATCTAGTGAGTTTCTGGTCAATGGTAACCCCCAGGATGTTGGTAGTGAAGGATTCAGTGATGGTAACACCATTGAAAGTCAAGGCGTGGTAATCAGACTGTCTCTTATTGGTCTATAGTGATGGTCATTGCCTGGCATTAATGTGATGTGAATGTTACTTGACACTTGTCTGCCCAAACCTAGACATCATCTAGATATTGTTGCTTTTGAACATGGATTGATTCAGTATTAGAGGAGTCGTGAATGGTGCTGAGCATTGTGCAATAGTTGGTAAATATCCCCACTTCTGACCTTAAGATGAAACAGCTGTAGATCTTTGAGCTTAGGACACCCCCCTGGTGAACTCTTGCAGAGATGTCCCGGAGCTCAGGTTTGCTAGGTATAAGTCCAATCAGCAGAGAGTTTGCCCTCAATATCCTTTGTTTGCAGTTTTGCAAGGACTCCTTGATGCCAGGCTCAGTTGAATGCAGCCGTGATATAAAGGGCTGTCACTGGATGTAAGTTTGCTCGCTGAGCTAGAAGGTTCGTTTTCAGACATTTCCTCACCATACCAGATAACATCATCACTGACCTGCCGGTGAATCACTGTTGATATGACCCGCTTTCTATTTATGTGCTTAGGTTTCCTTGGGTTGGTGATGTCATTTTTGTGGCGATGTCATTGCCTGTTCTTTTTCTCAGAGAGTGGTAAATGGGGTCCAAGTCAATGTTGATAGAGTTCTAGCTGGAATGCCATGCTTCTAGGAATTCTCATGTATGTCTCTGTTGGGCTTGTCCAAGGATGGATGTGTTCTCCCAATTGAAGTGGTGTCCTTCATCATCTGTATATAAGAATATTAGTAAGAGTGGTTCATGTATTTTTGTGGTTAGTTGACGTTCATGTATCCTGGTGGCTAGTTTTCTGCCTGTTTGTCCAATTTGTGTTTGTTACAGTTTTTGCAGGGAATTTTGTAAATGATTTTCCTTTTGCTTGTTGTCTGTATGGGGTTTTTAAGTTCATTAGCTGCTGTTTTAGTGTGTTGGTGGGTTTGTGGGCCAAGTAGTCTCGCAGTTATTTCCTAGATGTCTTTGATGTCGCAGAGAGCGGCTAGGGTTTCTGGACGTGTTTTGCCTGCTTGTTGGGGTTTGTTGCTAAGAAATCGGCAGACCGTTTTCATTGGGTAACCATTCTTTTTCAATACACTGTATAGGTGATTTTCCTCTGCTCCACATAGTTTCTCTGTGCTGCAGTGTGTGTGCTGGCTAATTAAAATAACATTCTGATGCAGCTTCGTTTGTGAATGTTGGGACGATTGCTTCTGTAGTTCAATATTTGGTCCGTATGTATTGTTTTCCTATAAACACTGGTTTGAAGCTCCCCATTGGCTGTAAGCTCTACTGTGACATTTAGGAATGGCAGTTTGTTGTTTTCCACCTCTTTTGTGAATTTTATGCCATAAGGATATTTTTGATGTCTTGAAGTTTTCCTCTAATTGGTTTCATTTGGTGATGACAAAGGTGTCATCCACTTAATGGACCCAAAGCTTGGGTTGGTTGGTTGGCAGAGCTGTGTGTTTGAGTCTCTGTATTACTGCCTCTGCTAATAACCTTGATATTGGAGATCCCATGGGTGTTCCGTCGGTTGCCTGCAGGGTTTGTTATTGAAAGTGAAGTCGGTAGTAAGGCATAGTGTTGTCCTTGCTGATGAGATTAGTGGTGTTTTGTCTTTGGTTCTTCTAATAGGGTAGTCAGTGTTTCTTTGGCCAGGTGGATGTGAATAGAGCTGTTACATCAAAGGAGACCATTATTTCATCCTCATCTATCTTGGTGTCTTTGATAATGTTCAGGAATTCTTGGGTGGAGTGGATGGAATGGCGTGAGTCTTGTACTAAGTGTTTTAGTCTTTAATGTAATTCCTTGGCTAATTTGTTGGTGTTCCAGGTAGCTGCAGAGGCTATCACTCTCACCTCACCTCTCAAATTCACTCTTTTGTCCATGCCGTAATGAGGTCAGGACCTGACTGGCCTTGGCAGAACCCAAGTGAGACATCACTGAGCAAGTTATTGCTGTACAGGTGCTGCTTGAGAGCACTGTTGCTGATACCTTCTATCACTTCACTGATGATTGAGATTATGCTAATGGGACAGTAATTTGCTGGGTTGGGTTTGTGCTGCCTTTTATATACAGGACATATGTAGGCAATTTTCCACATGGCCAGGTGGATGCCAGTGTTGTAACTGTACTGGAACAGCTTGGCAAGGGGAGTGGCAGGTTCTAAAGTCCAAGTCTTCAGTACTATTACCAGAATGTTGTCAGGGCACATAGCCTTTGCCTCCAACTGTTTCTTGATATCACATGGAATGAATCGAATTGGCTGAAGATTGGCATCTGAGATGCTGGGGACCACTGGAGGAAGCTGAGATGGATCATCCACTCTGTATTTCTGACTGAAGATTGCTGCGAATACTTCAGCCTTATCTTTTGCACTGACATGTTCGTTTTTCCATCATTGAGGATGGGGAATTCGTGAAACCTCCTTCTCCAGTGATGATTTTTAATTGCCACCGTTCACAACTGCAGATGGACTGCAGAGAATAAGTGTGATCTATTGGTTGTGGGAATTTAGCTCTGTCTATCACTTGCTGCTTATGGTGCTTATCATGCAAGTAGTCCTGTTTGGTAGCTTCACCAGGTTGATGCCTCATTTTTTAGGTATGCTTGGTGCTGCTCCTGGCATGCCTTCCTGCACTTTCCATCAAACCAAGGTTGATCCCCTGGCTTGATGGTCATGGCTGAGTGAGGAATATGCTGGATCATGCAGCTGTAGATTATGCTGGAGTACAATTCTGTTGTTGATTATGGCTTACAATGTCTCATGGATACCCAGTCTTGAGATACTAGATCTGTTTAAAGTGTGTTTCATTTAGCATGATGATAGTGCCACACAATATGACGGCAAGGTTTTGTCTTCTTGAGGAGTATGGGGCAGTCAGAATTACCGATAATGTGATAGACAGATGTATCTGCAGCCGGCAGATTGGTACGGATGATGTCAAGTATATTTTGCCCTCTTGTTGATTCCCTCATCACTTACTGCAAACCAAGTTTAGCAACAATGACTTTTAGGAACTAACCAGCTTGATCAGCACTGCGACTGATTCCTGATGAAGGGCTTATGCCCGAAACATCGAATTTCCTGTTCCTTGGATGCTGCCTGACCAGCTGCTCTTTTCCAGCAACATATTTTCAGCTCTGATCTCCAGCATCTGCAGACCTCACTTTCTCCACTGCGGATATCTAGCCAATCTTAGTGATGAATGTTAAATTCCCCACCCAGAATACATTTTGCAACCATGCCACTCTCAGTGTTTCCTTCAACATGGAGTACTGCTTCATCAGCCGAGGGAGGACAGAATGTGATAACCAGCAGGAAGTTTCCTTGCCCATGTTTAACCTGAGACTTCATGGAGTCAAGAGTCAATGCTGACGACACCCAGATTAACTTGCTCCCACCTGTTGACTACAGCGTTGCCAGCACTGCATGTCTATCCTGTCATTTGGTCAGGACAGTTTCTACCATTGTCTTTTCTGGTGCCTTGGTCAATGTCAGGTAGTCGGTCTGGTTTCAGTTCTTTGTTGAGACTTTTAGTGATTGATACAATTTCTAGGCCATATCAGAGGACAACTGAGATTGACATTGCTGTGGGTCTGGAATCACATATGGACTGTACTAGGTGAGGATAATAGATTCCCTTCTCTGAAGGATATTAGTGAGTCCAATGGGTTTTTCAACAATCAACAATGGTTTCATGATCATCAGTAGAGTCTTAATCCCAGATACATTTTATTGAATGCAATTTACAGTGGGATTTGGATCTGGGTCCCCAGAACAGTAGCTGAATTCCTGGATTGATAGTCGAGCAGAAATACCACTAGGCCATTGTATATTCTTTAAGCAGTATGTAACCGTAACATGATTTATGATTATATTATTTCAGTTTTATAGTCCTGATGAAGGATCTGTAACTGCTTGCCTGCTTTCTCCACTTTGACAAGTTTCACATGGTAGACTAATTAGTAAAATTAGATCACATGGATTTCATGGTGAGCTTGTCAGTTGGATACAAAATTCGCTTTACATAGGAGAAAGAGTTTGAAGGACTTGAGTTTGAAGGAAGGGTCACTTGATCGGAAGCATTAACTCTGATTCTTCTCCACAGATGCTGCTAGACTTGCTGAGCTTTTCCAGCAATTTCTTCACTTGGACAAAGGGTGGAGGAATGTTTACCTGTGACCAGCAATGTTCCACAGGAGTTACCATTGGGTTGACTTTTGTTTGTCCTTTATGTGAGCAATTTGGATGGGAATACAGGAGGGATAGTAAGTTTGAAGATGACACTCAAGTGGTATAGTGGACAATGAAGAAGGCTGGCTAAGAAAACAAAAGAGATCTTGATCAGTTTGGTCAATGGGCTGAAGGGTGTCAGATTGAGTTTAATTTGGATAAATGCAAGGTATTGCATATTGTTAAAACAAACAAAAGCAGGACTTATACAACTAATGTTAGGGCCCTCTATAGTGCTGTAGAACAGAGAGAGATGTAGGGGTTCAGGTACATAATTCTTTAAAATTTGCACTATAAATAGACAGGATGGTTAAGAGGGCATTTAGCATGCTTGCCCTTCATTGATCAGACCTTTGAGTATAGGAGTTGGGACTTTACGTTGAGGTTGTACAAGGTTTTGGTGAGGCCTCTTCTGGAGTGCTGTGCGCTATTCTGGTTATCCATAAATTGGAGATGGTTCATAAAAGATTTATCAGGATGTTGCCAGGAATACAGGATTTGAATTATAAAAGTAGATTGGATAGGCTGGGACTTTTTGTTTATTGGAGGATAGGAGGTTGAGACATGACTTTATAACATATTATAAAATCATGAGTGGCATAGATAAGGTGACAGCAAAGGTCTTTTCCCAAGGGTGGGGAAGCTGGGGATATATTTTTAAGGTGAGAGGAGAAAGATGAGGGGCAACTATTTTCCATAGAGAGTGGCTCCTGTAAGGAATGAACTGCCAGGGGATATGGTGGATGCAGGTACAGTTACATTTTAAAGACATTTGGATACGTGCATGAATAGGAAAGGTTTGGAGGGATATGAGGCAAATACAGACAAGTGGGACTATTTTAGTTTGGGAACATCGTCAGACTAGTTGGAGCAAAGGATCTGTTTCTATGCTGTATGGCTCTAAGACTCTATGACGAAAGAATTCTTCTCGAACGAGGGGACATAGTCTTTTAATTTGGGGCACACCATTCAGGAAAAATGTTCAGAAGCATTTCTACATATAAAACTCTCTTCCACAAATGGCAGTTGTTAATTTTAAGAGTTAAATAAATATTTGCTTAGCTGCAAATGTGTTGCTGGTTAAAGCACAGCAGGTTAGGCAGCATCTCAGGAATAGAGAATTCGACGTTACGAGCATAAGCCCTTCATCAGGAATAAGAGAGAGAGAGCCAAGCAGGCTGAGATAAAAGGTAGGGAGGAGGGACTAGGGGGAGGGGCGATGGAGGTGGGATAGGTGGAAGGAGGTCAAGGTGAGGGTGATAGGCCGGAGTGGGGTGGGGGCGGAGAGGTCAGGAAGAGGATTGCAGGTTAGGAGGGCGGTGCTGAGTTGAGGGAACCGACTGAGACAAGGTGGGGGGAGGGGAAATGAGGAAGCTGGAGAAATCTGAATTCATACCTTGTGGTTGGAGGGTTCCCAGGCGGAAGATGAGGCGCTCCTCCTCCAGCCGTCGTGTAGTTGTGTTCTGCCGGTGGAGGAGTCCAAGGACCTGCATGTCCTCGGTGGAGTGGGAGGGGGAGTTAAAGTGTTGAGCCACGGGGTGATTGGGTTGGTTGGTTCGGGCGGCCCAGAGGTGTTCTCTGAAGCGTTCCGCAAGTAAGCAGCCTGTCTCACCAATATAGAGGAGGCCACATCGGGTGCAGCGGATGCAATAGATGATGTGTGTGGAGGTACAGGTGAACTTGTGGCGGATATGGAAGGATCCCTTGGGGCCTTGGAGGGAAGTGAGTGTGGAGGTATGGGCGCAAGTTTTACATTTCCTGCGGTTGCAGGGGAAGGTGCCGGGGGTGGAGGTTGGGTTGGTGGGGGGTGTGGATCTGACAAGGGAGTCACGAAGGGAGTGGTCCTTGCGGAACGCTGATAGGGGAGGGGAGGGAAATATATCCTTGGTGGTGGGGTCCGTTTGGAGGTGGCGGAAATGGCGGCGGATAATACGTTGTATGCGCAGGTTGGTGGGGTGGTAGGTGAGAATCAGTGGGGTTCTGTCTTGGTGGCGGTTGGAGGAGCGGGGCTCAAGGGCGGAGGAGCGGGAAGTGGAGGAGATGCGGTGGAGGGCATCGTCGATCACGTCTGGGGGGAATCTGCGGTCCTTGAAGAAGGAGGCCATCTGGGCTGTGCGGTGTTGGAATTGGTCCTCCTGGGAGCAGATGCGGCGGAGATGAAGGAATTGGGAATATGGGATGGCGTTTTTGCAGGGTTCAGGGTGGGAGGAGGTGTAGTCCAGGTAGCTGTGGGAGTCAGTCGGTTTATAATAGATGTCTGTGTTGAGTCGGTCGCCCGAGATAGAAATGGAAAGGTCTAGGAAGTCTGAGACAGTCCAGGTGAATTTCAGGTCGGGATGGAAGGTGTTAGTAAAGTTGATGAACTGTTCAACCTTCTCGTGGGAGCACGAGGCAGCGCCGATACAGTCATCGATGTAGCGGAGGAAAAGGTGGGGGGTGGTGCCAGTGTAGTTGCGGAAGATGGACTGTTCCACATATCCTACGAAGAGGCAGGCATAGCTGGGGCCCATGCGGGTGCCCATGGCAACTCCTTTAGTTTGGAGGAAGTGGGAGGATTGAAAAGAGAAGTTATTCAGGGTGAGGACCAGTTCAGTCAGTCGAAGGAGGGTGTCAGTGGAAGGGTACTGGTTGGTGCGGCGGGAAAGGAAGAAGCGGAGGGCTTTGAGTCCTTCGTGATGGGGGATGGAGGTGTACAGGGACTGGATGTCCATAGTGAAAATAAGGCGTTGGGGACCGGGGAAGCGAAAATCCTGGAGGAGGTGGAGGGCGTGGGTGGTGTCCCGAACGTAGGTGGGGAGTTTGCTTAGCAAAGATATTAAGGGATATGGGCCAAAGGCAGGTAAATGGAGTTAAGACATAGATCAGCTATAATCTCATTGAATGGTGGAGCAGCTGAAGGAGTTGAGTGGCCTTTTCCTGTTTCTATGTTCCTATCCTGTATATACTGTATGGCCTACTTGTGAACCTGAATTCTATTGCAGTGGCTGGAATCCAAGGTTCTTGTAAAAAATGGGTTTTGTGCTGCAGTTAATGGTAGCAGGACAGCTTATTCAAGCTTTGTACCACAACTGCAGTTGGTAGACTCCTGATATTATGGTCCAATGAAGGGGCAGGCAAACCTGAAACAAACTTGGACACCTGTGGGTGGGATTGGTGATCCATGCAGGATAACTTGGGGGCTTAAATTGGTAAATTTAACAAAAAATCAGGGTGCTGAGTGCCAGAGGGGAACTCCTGTAAAATGAACATTTAGATTGAAGGTAGCACTTAGTTTTAACACAGGGAAGCTGCCTCCATTTAGCTGCCAAATCACTCATGTGGCATAGAGTCATCCCGTCATCGATAAAATAGTGACGGAACAATAAAACTGGGCCTTAATTAGGCTATTCATTACGGTAATCTGCTCTCCTCCCCCTTTAAGTGACAGCTTCTCCATTTCTGGAAAATGTTGAAAACGTCAGGGAGACCATGCAGTGAAGCTTGCTCTAATTTTATCAACTGTCTCACCTTTCATCACACCTCCCAGGGGCTTTTAAAAACCTGGTCAATGCTTCCAACATATTCTTAATTTCTGATTTTGTAAAAAGTTGATTTTGTTAAGAAGTACACCAATTGATTTTATTCAGGTGTAACGGGGTGAGGATAGTTTTGGGAATGGATGGGTTGCATTAATTAGAATTTGAATGGCACCAGATGAATGGAAGAGAAAATCATTCAATGTCAGGTAATTTACACAGTTCATTACCAACTTCTACTTGTATTAATACTGTTACTTCATTTCATCTTATAAATTGCATAAACTGGTCACACACGTATTGTTTTTATCTACAATGCATCATCAGTGCCACCTGGGGGTCTGAGCATGTGCATGTGTAATTAAGGTTAGTTGTATACAATAGTCTGTACAACTCTTTAATGTCCTAATAAATAACATTTGCACCAAGAGATGGACTGATTCAGAATACTGGGCAGACTTGCATATTTCATCAAGGTCCTCCCTCATAAAACCGAAATTATTCTGACAGGCTTGTGTATCTGGGGTGAAGCCTGAGGGAAAGCAAAATACCAGACATTGGATATTTAAGTGATATTTTTTTCTTTCCTACACTTTATCCCAGTCCAGAAAGCTCTTCAAAGACCACGCATTATGTTTGCCCTGTGTGGGACTGGAGAGTTCATAACCCTGGCAGCATTTCAGCTGAAATCCCCAACCAAAGAACAATATTGTTAACCTCTGTAACACAATGCTCTTCATGTGCTGCACAGAGGCAGCATTTGACATCTGCCATCATGATTCACTCTGGGTTGCATTTTATAAGAGCCAGATATTGAAGAGTTATACAAACGGTTGCACATAACGAACCTTAATTACACAGTCACATACTCAGACCTCCCTGTGTCACTGATGATGGATTGTAGCTAATGCAACATATTCTGGTGACCAGTTTGTGCTATTTATCAGACAAAATTAAGCAATTGTCAAATATTCAAATAATCATTAAACTTTACCTTAGTGTAGGATACTTGCATTCATTAGGTGCAAAGTCTGCGTAGCTCTGCAGATTTTAATCATTTCCCATCGCAATATATTCAAAGCATAATGCAAATATATTGTAATTGTATTCTTACATATTCATCTTGCAAATTTCAGTGGCATGTATTTAATCATTAAAATATATCCCTGTACCCTGTAACTGGAAAGTTCTTGATTATCAAAATGAAGTTGGTATTAGTAGGCCATATGTTATACGCAGCTATGCTCTGATTGGCACTAAGGTTATAAATGTATACATGTACTTTACAGCCTTCCTTCTAGCACTCATTATACACTAATTGTATATGTGTTCTGAAAGATCTTCTGTGCTGTTTTCCTGATTAGTTTCTTATCAATTGTCAAAAATGTTGACGGCCTTGAATATATAACACATGTAGTCCATAGAAAAGTGTAACACTCAGACCCTGGGCACAGTTCCCTAAAGTGTTTTGGTTCCAGAGGGGATTTCCCAAACTATTAAGCTCCTGGGTAAGGAGGTAATTAACTGCCTTCCCCCATCTTTATTTGCTAGTCCCCTCAATCGATTACAACAGGGTTAATTTTAAAAGGATGCCTTCCCTTGTAGATTCTTTCACCATGACTGAAATTGACTTAGGCTTTAAAAAGAGGCAAATTTAAGCAGTCTTTATCGAATTTATTAATTACTAAGTGTAGGAAGAATTAATAACTCAACAGCATCTGCACTGTAGGGAATCTATGATTCTATCATTACAACACAGATTACAATAAGAAATGAGCTAAGACAGATAAAAGATTAAAAAGAAAATCCTTAATGATCCTTAATTTGACAGATTATCTGAAATTGTGTTGTTCTGATTCCTTTTGACCACCACTGAATACCAGTATTTGGGGTGAAAGATTCCTTTTTGTTGTTTTCTTAGCTTTTGTGTGATTTCCAGTACTCCAAGTGAAAAAAACAGGGATAACAAGAGGACAGTTCTTTGAATGTGACCATCACAGCATGCTAACACTGAAAACCCAGATGTATATGCCCAACATCCTTGCCTGGTCTGTCTGAAATATGGCTCCAGGCTCAAAGCAGTGTGATTTGATTTGATTTCACAACACTTTATAATGGCCTAACAAGGTTCTCATTTCAAGAGCAATTCGGAATGGACAGCAAATGCTGACCCTGCCAGTGATGTCCAAATCCTATAAAAAAACTTAAAGTCACCTGAGAAATATAAGCTGTTGTTGTTTCCTCACCAGTGAATCTGTATTTAGAAAAAAAAAGTCACCATGCACACCGTTCTTCACCACATCTCAGATGCAGGGATAGATGACCTACCATGACATGTTTGTTACCTTGACCTGCTCATACCCTGAATAGAAACTGAGAGCCAAGGTGTTCCGATGACCTTTGGAAATGCTGTACTTCTTTTAGTGTGACACTGTGGGTCTGGCTTGAGGTTAACTGTGTTTTGGAAACACCTATTTGTAAAATGCCAATGGTTTAGGCACTGGTCCAGGATGAGGTGGAGATGGTGAGGAGCTCAATTAAAAAAAACATGTTGGACAGGGCTTTCTGAAGAGAGTGTAACACCTATTCTTCCCTCTGCATGCAGCTTCTTCTCAGCAGTCTTTGCTGTGAATGCCAATCATGTTCAAACAGCCGATGTTTATATAATTCAGAACTAGAAATGATTTTGCTATTAGGCAATATTTACCAAGTAATCCAATCTGTGCTAAGAACTAACTAGGAACCATTTTAAGATAATCAGTTGGGCTTGTCGTGCATTTCATTTCTGCACATCAGAAGTTACATCTATCTACAAACAGGACCTTGTTCAGTAGTGGCAAAAAGCAATTTGTAGATAGGAGCACATTTTCATTGGAAGGATGTTTGAAGATTGCCAGACTCTGCTGCATTCCTCATGACAATCCCCTGATCAGATACTGTCTACTTGCATGGACTAAGGTCAATCAGCTGGCTAAAGTTGACAGTTAACAAATCCAGCTACATTCCCATACCAACCAATCAGTTTCCTCTTCTCATGCTACATAAATTGGTATTCCCTTTCTTGCTTCTTGGTCCTGATAAGTGAAAAACAAATGTCTTTTTTTGGCATTTAATGTCTCTATTTAAGTTATAGAGTTACAGAAACATACAGCACGGACACGGACCTTTTGGTCTAACCAGTCCATGCCGAACATAAACCCAAACTAAACTCGTCTCACCTGTTTGCACTTGGCCCATATCCTTCCAAATATTTTTTATTAATGTACTTATTCAAATGCCTTTTAAATATTGTAACTGTACCTCCTTCCAGCATTTCTGCTGGAGGTTCATTCCATATATTATCCACTCTCTGTGTAAAAACATTGCCCCTTTTGTCATTTTTACATCTTTCTCCTCTGATATCAAAAATATGTCCCAGAGTCTTGAAATCCCCTACACTAGGGAAAATGCACCTGCCATTTGCCTGATCTACATCCCTCACAATTTTATAAGTCTCTATAAGGTGATCCCTCAACCTTGTACCTCCAGTGAAAAATGTACCAGACTATCCAGCCTCTAATTATGATACAAACGTCCACCGCCCCTCCCCCCATTCCTGACAACTTCCTGGTAAATCGGTTCTGAACCCTCTCCAGCTTACTAATATCCTTCCTATAACAGGGTGACCAGAACATGACACAGTACTCCAAAAGATGCCTCACCAAAGTCCTGTATAACCTCAACATGGTGCCCAAACTCCTATACTCAAAAGTCTGAGCAATGAAGGCAAGGAGTTAAATACCTTCTTAACCATCTTATCTATGTGAGATGTAAACTTCAAAGATCAAAGTTTGGGAGAAGATTTGTAGCTCGGGTGCTCGTTGTTGTGGTTTTGTTCGCCGAGCTGGGAATTTGTGTTACAGATGTTTCCTCCCCTGTCTAGGAATCTGCCGCTTCCAGTTGTCAACCACTATTCAAACCACTATAAATGCCGGAGGAAAGATCACAGCAGCGCTTCACAGGAGGCTCCCAAGCAGTGAGGATGTCACCTAGACAGGGGACGAAATGTCTGCAACACAAATTCCCAGCTCGGCGAACAGAACCACAACAAACTTTAAAGAATTATGTATCTAGGTGTCTGTAGAGCACTACCCAAAGCCCTACTTTTAATTGTACAAGTCCTGCTCTTCTTTATTTTATCAAAATGCAACACCTCACAGGTATGCAAATTAAACTCTATCTGCCACTCTGCAGCCCATTGATCCAGTTGATCAAAATCTCATTAATCTTGGATAACCTTCCTGATGAAGGGCTTTTGCCCGAAATGTCGATTTTCCTGCTCCTTGGATGGTGCCTGAACTGCTGTGCTTTTCCAGCACCACTCTACTCCAGAATCTGGTTTCCAGCATCTGCAGTCATTATTTTTACCTAATCTTTCTCATTGTCCACTTTACCACAAATTTTGGTGTCATCCACATACTTACTAACTATGCCAATTATATTCTCATCTAACTCATTTATATGAATGTTAGACAATCCCGGGTAGATAGGATAGTGAAGAAGGCATTTGGAATGCTTTCCTTTATTGGTCAGAACATTGAGTTTAGGAGTTGGGAAATCCTGGTGCGGCTGTACAGGACGTTGGTTAGGCCACCTTTGGAGTATTGCATGCAATTCTGGTCTCCTTCCTATCAGAAAGATGCTGTGAAACTTGAAAGGGTTCAGAAAAGATTTACAAGGATGTTGCCTGGGTTGGAGGATTTGAGCTACAGGGAGAGGCTGAATAGGCTAAGGCTGTTTTCCCTGGAGCGTCAAAGGCTGAGGGGTGATCGCAAAGAAGTTTATAAAATTACAAGGGGCATGGATAGGATAAATAGACAATATCTTTTTCCTGGGGTGGGAGAGTCCAGAACCAGACTTAGTTTTAGAGTGAGAGGAGAAAGATATAAAAGGGACCTAAGGGTCAACTTTTTCACACAGAGGATGATGCGTGTATGGAATGAGCCATTAGAAGAAGTGATGGAGGCTGGTACAATTGCAAAACTTAAAAGGAATCTGGTTGGGTATATGAATGGGAAGGGTTTAGAGGGATATGGGCCAGATGCTGGCAAATGGGACTAGATTAAGTTGGGATATCTGGTCGGCATGGACGAGTTGGAACAAAGGGTCTGTTTCCATGCTGTACATCTCTATGACTCTATAACAGTGGATCCAGCATGAATCCTGGTGGAACACTGTTGATAACAGGCCTCCAGTCTGGAAAAACAATGCTTCATCATCACTTTCTGTCTTCTGTTGTCAAGCCAATTTTGTATCCAGTTGGCAACCTTGTCAAAGTCCAAGTAAACAACATCTACTGCTCTGCCCTCATCAATCTTCTTGGTTACTTCATCAAAAATCTCAATCGAGTTTGTGAGAAATGATTTCCCTTGCACAAAATCATACTGGCTATCCCTAATCATTCCTTGCCTCTCCTAATGCATATGAATCCAATCTTTTAGAATCACCACCACAACTTACCCATCACCAAAGTCAGATTCACAGATCTATAGATCCCAGCTTCTCCTTACATCCCTTCTTAAACAAAGGCAAAACATTTGCCACTTTTCAGTCATCGGGCACCTCACCTATAGTTATGGAGAAACAAATATTTCTGAAAGCGACCCAACAATTTCCTCCCTAACTTCTCACAATGTTCTGGGATACACTAGATGAGGCTCTGGAGATTTATCCATGTTATATTATCTTAGAACTTCAACACTTGCTTTTTTGTAATGTGAACCTTTTCAAAACATCAATACATATTTCTCTCTGCATTACAAAACAATTATTTGAATTAGTTCACACTTTATGAAATCTTAAGTGAGAAATTGGCATAGATTTACCTTACTGGTTTGAAACAATTGCAGCTGGGAGAGGAAATCTCAAAAAAAAGTAATGAGTGGATGCAAATCATTAAATGTTGCTTGTCCAAATAACTTCTTAGTGGTTTTAAAGAAGGAATATTTCTCAATGCAAAGCTTTTGACATAAGGCAAAGATTTTTGATTTTATTGGTTTTAAAACTGATTGTGCTTAATAACCCTAAATATTATTCGAAGAGAGGGTACTCTATTAGTTATATACTAATTGAAGACTGGCAGTGGCCATTAACTGGATTGTCGCTTGTGCCCCTATACACAGACACAGACTGAAACTGAGGCGATTGGTTTGGAGCAATGTTCCCGTTAAGCTGTACAGTTACTTAGCCAATGGAAACTTCATTTGCATAGATTGTTTTGCTAGTGAGTGGCTTCTGTTTCTGAAAGCCACTGCCCTGTATAAATCTCAGAGATCTGTGCAGCAGCAAAAAAGATTGCAAAGAATACTTGTTTGGGGATATATGCTTGCAAAATATAACTCTGAATAAATCTAAACATGTCTAAAGGTCGCTTCGAGTTCTAACTTTAACCACCTGGCTTCATGGACTAGAACACACGAGGCAGTCATTAATGGAGCATACAGACAGATTTTATTCTTAGACAGCAAAGATGATTCATCTACACAGTACAAATAAGGAGGCCTGGTCTCCTCCTTTCTTTGGAGCTTCCAGAATCCATCATGTTACACATTTTAGTTTGACTATTTCAAAACATACATTTTGCAGATAAGACCTTGTGATTTATCTGATCCTGACTTGGATAGTTTATTGTTAGCTTATTTACATAAACATTCACTCAATACCATGGTTAATTTATCTTACTATGTTTGTTTATTTACCAGTCACTAAACATTAATTATTTATGGTTGATGTTCCCCCGATCACTATTTTCTTGTACTAGAATTATTCATGGATAATAATCTCACATTGTGCGCAGAAAATAATTCATCTGTCCAATTCACCAGTATTCCACTATTTTCCTGTAAATATTTTGAAAGCCAATTTCTCGATGAGCAGTTACAGTTGAAATTATGTAGATTAATTTGATCCTTCGCTTTTAGTGTCACGAATGTTGTCTGCAAAGCATTCCCGGAGATAGATTGACAAGTAATGGCATCTTGTGTATTGTTGAGAAAAAAGGGATGTGCCCCTGAAGCCTTTTGCCTTGCATTCATTAGAAAAAAATATGAAATTTCAAAAAGAACAACAATTTATACTGCATGAGAAATTGGGTGCTGTTTGGCAGCTGGATTGACTGGTGAAGGTATTGCTGTGGAGGTTGCACTAAGAACAGTGTCCTCCAAGCTACCATTTAATTGAAAAGATATGATGCCTGGACAAATGCCTGGGCCTAGTTCTATGTGACCATAAGACCATAAGACATAGGAGCAGAAATTAGGCCATTTATCTCATCAAGTCTGCTCTGCCATTCCATCATGGCTGATACTTTTCTCAACCTTATTCTCTCACTTTCTCCCTGTAACCCTTGATCCCCTTGATACTCAAAGACCTATCTATCTCAGTCTTAAATATACTCAATGATCTGGCCTCTACGTTCTTCTGTGGCACAGAATTCATAGATTCACCACTGTCTGGTTAAAGACGTTTTACTTTATCTCCATTCTAAAAGATCTTCTCTTTGGTCTAAGAATATGCCCCTGTGTCATAGTCTCTCCTATCAATGAAAACATCTTCCCAACATTCACTCTGTCCAGACCATTCAGTGTTCTGCATGTTTCAATTAGATCTCCCCTCATTCTTTTTAACTTCATTGACTATAAACCCAGAGTCCTCAACATTCCTCATATGTTAAGTTTTTCATTCCAGGGACTATTCTCGTGAACCTCCTCTGAACACACTCCAAGGCCAGTACATCCTTCCTGAGATATGCAGCCCAAAGCTGTGCAAAAATACTCCAAATGTAGTCTTAGCAGAACCTTACAGAACCTCAGAACCTGCTTTTATATTCAAATCTTTTCAAAATAAATGTGATCATTGCATTTGTCTTTCCTAACTACTGACTCAACCTGCAAGTTTACCTTCAGAGAATCCTGGACTGGAATTCCAAGCCTCTCTGCATTTCAGATTTCTGAATTTTCTCCACATTTAGAAAATAATCTACATCTCTATTATTCCAACCAAAGTGCATGACCTCACACTTTTCCATATTGTACTACATCTGCCACTTCCTTGCCCACCCTACTAATGTGTCCAAATCCTTCTGTAGCCTCACCGTCTCCTCAATGCTACCTGTCCCTCTATCTATCTTTGTATTGTCTGTAAACATAGCCAGAATGCCCTCAGCTCCTTCATCTAGATCGTTAATTTGTAAGGTGAAAAGTTGTGATCCCAACACTGAGCTTTGTGGAACACCACTTGACACCAGCTGCCATCCTGAGAAGGACCCTGTTATCCCCACTCTCTGCTTTCTGCCAGATAACTAAGCTTCTATCCATGCTAGCACCTTGCCTCTAACACCATGGACCCTTATCTTGCTCAGTAGCCTCCTTGTGGCACCTTGTCAAAGGCCTTCTTGAAGTCTGGGTTGCTAACATCCATTGGCTCTCCTTAGTCTAACCTGCTCATTACTTCTTCAAAGAATTTTCGCAGATTTGTCAGGCATGATCTCCTCTTGAATTTTTGGGATATTACTCGTGTCTTCCACCATGAAGACTGACGCGAAGTAGTTATTCAGTTCCTCAGCCACTTCCTTGTTCCCCACTACCATCTCTCCAGCGTTATTTTCCAGTGGCCCAATATCCACTTTTGCCCTTTATATATCGAAACCCTTTATATAATCTGTAGTGAATATGATTAGTATTCTGCCTGTACAGAATAACCAAAGTGATGTACTGCTTAATACAATCTACAAGTCATTAGGATGTGCGACTTACACAGCTGACATCACGTCAGCATTGAAATTATATGTCAGTTGTTAGGCAGAGAGTCATTGGAATTGAAAGCAGCATCCAGTTAGTGAGGAATATCAGTCATGCCATTTGCTGTTGAATACTATCAGCATGAAGCCATTAGCTTAAGAAGAACTGTTCAATCTTCAGAACCAAGATGAGCAGCCATCCGTCTGTTCACGAATTTGCATGAGATATGATGAGCATTAATCTGATTAGGTCGCCATTATGATGCACAATGGCTTTGAGGTACCATGTTTTGGCATCAAACTTGTGTAGTGAGCAAAGACTTGGGCTCTATTTATAAGGTTGAACAGGGTCACTTATGATGTGCAGAGCTATAGGAATCCCGACAGGTGTATGAATCAGTGAGGGTAGGGCTGTGGTGTTAGCAGTGGAGAACCTAATTGTGTTTTTCTCAAGTAGCACTACAAGATAAAGGAATTTGTTCACCTGCTCAATTTTGAAGATGAATTTGTTCTCTGTTTCAGTCAGTCAAAGTTGATATGTCTTTTTCTTGGATTTATACAGAAGCTATTGGGTAACTGATTCCTGGTAAAATCTCTATGGCCCTAGCTTAACCAAGCAGACCAGTTGCCAACAAGGCAGTATTCTGTTTTTTCTACACATAAACTATTATGCCCTTTGTAGTTTGGTATTCTTACAACTGTACAAATGTGTGCAAGCTGAAAAATACCATCCACATGTCTCTTTTTTTTTAAGTGATCCTCAAAATCTGTGTTACCAAACAACTATTTAGAACATAACGGTTGATTTGAATTCAAGAACTTAATTAAAGAGATTACAGTTGTGCCCTTTGACAAACTCAAAATAATTGGAAAGGCTCAGTATGGTTTGATAAAGGGTAATCATGGAGTATTCATAAGGAGACTTTTGAAGGAGTGACATGCTGTAGTGAAAGAGGACCCTGTTAATGTACTATACTTGGATTTCCAGAAGGCATTTGATAAGGTGTTCCAGCGAAGGTTCTTGCAAAAGATAAAAGTTCATGGCATAGGGATAAAAATATTAGCATAGATTGATTAGCTGACAGAAGATGGATTGCATACGTAGGCATTTGGCTGATTGACAGGACATGCCAATTGAAGTGCTGTTCGGGTCTGTGCTTTACAATTTACATCAATGACTTCAATGTGGGGATTGAAGGCATGGTACCTAAATTTGCAGTCAACACTAAGGTAAGCAGGAAAACTTGCTGTAAAGAACACATCGCAAGGTGCAGAGAGATATAGGTAGGCAGATGGAGTATAACATGAGAAATGTGAAGTTGTTCACTTCAGCAGAAACAATGAAAAAGCAGACTGTTATTTAAACAAAGAAGAACTGAGGATTCCAAGGGGCAAATGGGTTTACATGTTTTGGTGCTTGAGTCACAAAACATTTTTTCCAGATGATGCAGTTAATCAAGAAGTCAAAATTGTGAGGAATTCAGCATAAAAGTAGGAAGTTATGCTTCTGTTATAGCACATTAGTTTGATTCCATTGTGAATAATGTATGCAGTATTGGTTTCCTTTATTTAAGGAAGGATAACAATGCATTGGAAATGGTTCAGACGAAGTTTACTACATTGATGTCTGGAATTAGTGGGTTGTCTTTTAAAGTCAAACAGGCTGGAATTCAGAGTGAGATGTGACTCAATTGAATTGTATTCAGTCCTGAATGATTTTAACAAGGTAGATGTGGAAAGAAAGTTTCCTCTTGTGGGTTACTCCAGAACGGTGAGAACAGTTATAAAATTATGCTTTGCACTTTGGGGTCAGAGATGAGGAGAATTTTTCTTTTCTCTCGGAGTCTTTGGAACTATCTGTCTGGGAAGGTGATGGAGGGAGGCCATTGGACATCTTTTTTAAGACAGAAAAGGATAAATTCCTGTTAGACAGGTGAATCAGGGGTTACGGAGGTTAATCAAAATGTGAAATTCAAAACACAAACATATCAACCATGACCTTATTGAAAGCGGAGTATGTTTGAAGGTCTGAAAGATCTAACTCTGCTCCCATTTCTTATTTTAGTGAAAAAAGCAGAATTCCATTTTTCTGTCAGTTAGAAGTGCATTACTCTATCATATACTTGGGTAATTAATGTTTTGAGATTGTTTTCCTTTAATATTCTATTTTTTTTCATTTTCTTTATTCATCTTCCATTATAATGTTTTTTTTCCCATTGCCAATCTTCCTTTTTTTTGTTCGAGAGGGAAGAAAATCACATAAACTGTAAAATGCTTAAGCTCAGCTACAGATGGTGGTGTTGAAAAAATATCAGTCAAACTCTCATACATGCAGATTTCAATTACTGCTGCAAAATTAGAATCCCAGCAAAATTATATGCACCTGCTTTTGGTTACAGAAGGTCTTATTTACTGAATCAAATTCAAACCTTTTCAAAACTATAAATGTGGTGAGGCATTCAGGGTGTAGTAACTCATTAAGTTGGTAATTCTACAGCAGATTAAGTACCAAGGGAAATCTCTCTGAAGAATGCATTTATTTTCTTATAGACAATAAATAATTGGAAAGCTTTTCGAAAGCAGCAGTTGACTGTTAAAATTCTATGTTATACTCAGATATATGAAGGCTTAATATTGTAAAACATTCAATTATCTTGAACTGTTGATGAGATATGTGACATTTTGCTGATCAAAACGATTAGATTGCAAACACACATTCATTTACTGCTTGTTTTACCAGAACTCTACCTGGATCTTCATAGCTCCTCGTTTGAATCCTTTACAGAAATGACCTTTAAATCATGACAGTTGTGTTCATCAGAACTGTTCCACCAAAGCTCCAGGTTTCTTTATTAAATAACAAAGGAAATTATTTTTTATCACCATTTGCATATAAGAACAATGTTGTAGAAGTACTGGAGAAATTGTAAAAAAACAAAATTCATAAGGGTAATAGCAAAAATGAAATGGTAGGAATAATAGAAAGGTTAAACAAGATGGGGCACATTTCTTTGGAAAAGAAAACTTGGAGTGTGACCTGAAATATTTCTTGAAAATCATCCAGGCGTTTGATAGGGTAGACATGGATATATGTGTTCTCTTGTAGAAGATTTTAAAATGCATGGCAAATGTAAAGTTGCCAACAGATAATCCAATAAAATTGTTCAAGATAGTTGCTTCATTCAAACCACTGAGAATGTATGGAACTTACTGCAATCTGAATTGGAAAAATGATGACCGTAAATGTATGTAAGGGGAAGCTGGATTACTACTTGACAGTCATATCTAAAAGCAAGACTGATTAGCTGATAATTGGTGGGTTATTTCCCCATTTCTGAGTTTTTGAAGAAAAGTTGACATTTGTAATCGCCCAGTCCTTTGCCACCACAACCATCTATGAGGAAAATTTGAAGATTGGAGCTACAAGCTCCCAGTTTCCATTATTGCTTCTGTCATGAGCTTCCCATGGAAAATAATGGACTTCCTTACAGACAGGTTCAGAAGTAGAAAAGAGTAACATTGAACTTTCAACTCCAACGTTAACTTGGAAACTAGAATGAACATCATTAATATTGTGTGTCTTTTTTGTATAATAATTAAATGTCTCAATGTCTGTGACATACGCAATTGCAATTGCCTCTGCTCCCCAGCATCTAAGTTTACAAAATGTTACAAAATAAGTATTAACAATTAAGAAAAAAATGTTGCTGCACAAAGGATATTTTGTTATTATTTATGGATGATAGCATGAGCATTGCAGCATAAAATAAACAAACTCAATGAAAACAAAATTTATTTCCACGATTAAAAGAATACTCCAGATTGAGATGTTCGGAAATGTATTCTTCATTCTATTATTATTATTCAACAATAATAAGTTGAAGAGAATTATCTTGACAGAAATTACTGAACCATTTTCTTTAATTGGTTGGTCTGGATAGAGCAATGCTTCCCATCCAGATGTTTGTATCCTGAGGCTATCTGCCACTCCATTCTGTTATTGCTGCTTAAGAATCAAGCTAGTTGCTCTTGATTAGGTATCTGGAAGCATTACACTACCACAATATTTCACTTCAGTACAACTCAGCTTGTCTTGAAAATATTGGTGTTACACTTACATAGATAAACCTGAATTTTCTTCAGGTAGTGAAAAATATATATTTATGAAGCATATTTTTTGTAATGCAATGTTATTTATGACACTGTGACACAAATCATAATACATAGTATTTGTTTCTTTTTAAAGGAGGTACAAGGATTACTATTTCAGATAAATTTTCTATCTAAGAAATGTAACAATTTTTCAGCTTGATCATTGCAACCTTGTTCATTTCATCTCCGTCATGGCTATTTCAATACCAAGCTGATTCCCTTACCCTGCACGGACTCCAATTTTAAACTCAGCTCAAGTCAAACCTTGTACGGAACATTTATCTTAATGACATTGTTCACCTCATTTTTAAATCTTCACCCTAGCTCTGCAATGTTCTCCATTCCCATTTTCACCTCATGCTATAAAAGTCCATTCAGCAGACCTTATCTTGGCTGTAGGTTTACTTGCTGAGCTGGAAGGTTCATTTTCAGACGTTTTGTCATCATATGAGGTAACATTATCAGTGATCCTCCGGATGAAACTTCTGAAAATGAACCTTCCAGCTCAGCGATCAAACCTACATCCAGAATCTCAACCTGAGCTCCAAATCTTTGCAAAACCTGCTAGGTGACCTTGTTTCTACTTCTTGTCTTCCTCCCTTTTCTATATCCTTGATTGTTGACTTAGAGGCAAGTGAATCTTACTTCCTGAAATTCTCTCCCCCAAAGTGTTTCATTGTCTTTTCCTTCATTCATTCCTGTTCATTGGACAAACTTTTGATCACGTCTGTTCATCTTTCCTTTTCTGGATCAAAATCTATTTTCTCTGCATTTTACTGGGAAGTATCATTGACAATGAAAACTATTGATGCAATTGTTATTGCTGCATCAGTAGCATTCTGTGAGACATAAATGACAGCCGTATCCAGGCCAGATATATCCAAGAACACTGCAAGAATCTAGAGAAGAAATTTTTTGCATCATCGTTAGTCATAGGTAAGGTCCCAGAAGACTGGAGGGTAGCAAATGTTGTGCCATTATTCAAGAAAGGCTGCAAAGAAAAGCCTGAGAACTATAGACCAGGAAGCTTAATATCTGTGGTAAGCTAAATTACTTGAGAAAATTTGGAGGGATAAGATATAAACGCATTTGGAAAGATAGGGTTTGATTAGGAGTAGTTAGCATGGCTTTGTGAGTGGAAGATCTTGCCTCACAAATTTATTAGAGTTCTTTGAATGAAGTGACCAACAAGGTGAAAAAGGACAGGGCAAAATTGTAATCTATATGGATTTCAGTAAGGTTTTTGATAAGGTTCAATATGGTAGGCTGCTCTGGAAGATTAGATTGCATGGAACCCAGGGCAAACTGGCAAATTGGATACAAAATTGGCTTGATGATAGGTCGCGGAGTGTAATATCGGAAGGATGCTTGTCAGACCTGAGGCCTATGACTAGTAGGTTGCCTCAGGGGTTGGTGTTGGAACCATTGCTGTTTATTATCTATATCAATGATTTGGATGAGAATGTACAAGGCATGATTAGTAAGTTTGCGGATGACACTAAAAAAAAGGTGGTAATATAGACAGTGAGGAAGGTTGTCAGAAACTTCAGCAGGACCTTGATCAGCTGGGGAAGTGGGCTCAAAATGGAAAATGGAGTTTAACATAGATACGTTTTAGGTCTTGCATTTTGGAAAGTCAAATGAAGACAGGATAGTAGGAACTTAGGGAGTGTAGTGGAGCAGAGGGATCTTGGATTTCAGGTTCACAGTTCTCTGAAAGTGGAATCACAGGTAGACAGAGCAGTGAAGAAGGCTTTTGGCACACTGGCCTTCATCAGTCAGGATACTAAGTATAGAAGTTGTATAGTTATGTTGCAGTTGTACAGTTTGTTGGTGAGGCCACACTTGGAGTACTTTGTTCAGTTTTGGTCACCTTGTTATAGGAAGGTTGTTGTTGAATTGGAAAAAGTGCAGGCTGGACTCAAAGATCTGAGTAAAAGGATGAGGTTGGACAAGCTAGGACTCTTCTTTCAAGCCCATGGGGGACTGAGGGGTGTCCCTATAGAGGTGTATAAGATCATGAGCAGCATGGATAGGGTGAATGCATTCAGTCCTTTTACCAGGGCTGGGGAATTGAGGACTAGAGGGCATCAGTTTAAGGTTAAAGGTGAAAGAATAAAAGGCAACCTGAGGGGCAATGTTTTTACACAGAGGGTGGTACACACATGGAATCAGCTGCCAGCGGAAGTGGTTAAGGCAGGTATGTTAATAACATTTAAAACACATATGGACAAATACATGGATAGGAAAGATTTAGAAGGATATGAGTTTAGTGCAGGGAAATGGGATTAGCATGAATGGACATTTTAGAACATAGAAAAGTACAGCACAGAAAAGGCCCTTCAGCCCACGATGTTTTGCCAAGGATTAATTCTAATCTAAAATAGAATAGCCAAACCTACGCACCCCTCAATTCACTGCCATCCATGTGCATGTCCAGCAGTCGCTTAAATGTCTCTACTTCCACCACCACCACTGGCAAAGCATTCCATACATTCACAACTCTCTGTGTAAAGAACCTACCTCTGACGTCTGCTCTACACCTTCCTCGTAATATCATAAAACTATGACCCCTCATGCCAGTCAGTCCTGCCCTGGGGAAAAAACTCTAGCTATTGACTCTATCCATTCCTCTCATTACCTTGTATACCTCGTTCAGGTCACTTCTCTTCCTCCTCCTCTCCAGAGAGAAACATTCAGGCTTATTCAACCTCTCTTCATAAGGCAAACCCTCCACTCCAGGCAGCATCCTGGTAAACCTTCTTGTAACCCTCTCCAAAGCCTTTGTATCTTTCTTATAGTAGGGCAACCAGAACTGGACACAATATTCCAAATGTGATCTCACCAGGGACTTGTAGAGTTGAAGCAAAATCTCACAGTTATTAAACTCAATCCCCCTGTTAATGAAAGCCAAAACACCATATACTTTCTTAACAACCCTATCCACTTGGGTAGCAACTTTGAGGGATCAATGTACTTGAACACCAAGATCCCTTTGTCCCTCAACACTGCCAAGAATTTTGTCTTTAATCCTATATTCAAATTCAAGTTCAACCTTCCAAAATGCAACACTTCACATTTATCCAGGTTAAACTCTATCTGCCATTTCTCAGCCCGACTCTGGATCCTGTCTATGTCGTGCTGCAGCCTGCAATAGCCCCCAATACCATCAACAGCACCTCCAACTTTTGTGTCATCTGTAAATTTACCAACCCACCCCTCAACCTCCTTATCCTAGACATTTATACAAACTGCAAAGAGCAGAGGCCCAAGAGCAGAGCCCTACGGGACACCACTCACCACTGACCTCCAGGCAGAATACTTGCCATCTACAACCACTCTCTGCCTTCTGTCAGCCAACTAATTCTGAATCCAGATAGCCAAATCTCCCTGTATCCCATACTTCCTGAATTTATGAATGAGCCTATCATGGGGAACATTATCAAATGTCTTCATCAACCTGTCTTGTTACCTTCTCAAAGAACTCAATGAGATTAGTTAGGCAAGAGCTGCCCCTCACAAAGCCATGCTGGCTGCCTTTAATCATGCTATGCTTTTCCAAATAGTCATAAATCCTATCCCTCAGAATTCTTTCCAAAACCTTGAGGACCACAGATGTAAGACTAACTGGTCTGTAATTGCCAGGGATTTCCCTATACCTTTCTTGAAAAGAGGAACAACATTCGCCTTCAGCACAACTCCCATGGAGAATGAGGAAGCAAAGATCATTGCCATCGACTTAGCCAACTCCTTTCTCATTTCCCAGAGCAGCCTGGGATAAATCTGGTTTGGCCCTGGGGACTTACAACTTTTAATGTTTGCCAAAATTTCCAGTACATCAACTTCATCGATCTTGATCTGTTCAAGCCTGTATCTGAGGAGTAGTAATTGGTGCTGAACATCATGCAATCATTGACAAACATCCCCACTTCAGACGTTATGATAGAGGGAAGGTCATTGATGAAGCAGCTAAAGATGGTTGTGCCTGGGACACTACCCTGAGGAAGTCCGACAAAAATGCCCTTGAGCTGAAATGACTTATCTCCAATAACAACCATCTCCCTACAAGCCAAGTATGACTTTAAATGGCAAACATTTTGCCCTCTGATATCCATTCATTCTTGTTTGCCTAATGCCATACTCAGTTGAATGCAGCCTTAATGACAAGGACTATCAGCCTAAGTTCATTTCTGGAGTTCAGCTGTTAATCCCTGCTTGAATCAAGAATGTATTGAGATCAGGGGCTGAGTGATCCTGGTGGAAACCAAACAGGGTGTTACTGAGCAGAGTATTGCTGAGCAGGAGCTGCTGGATAACACTGTTGATGATATCTTCCATCACTTACTGATGATCGAGAGTGGACTGATGGGATGGTACTTGGCCGGATTGGAGTTATCCTGTTTTTTGTGTACAGGACATACCTGCGCAACCTTTCACATGTCAGCTGGATATCAGTGTTGTAATTGCACTGAAATCGCTTAGCGAGGGAAGCAGCACGTTCTGGAGAACAGGTCTTCAGTACTATTACCACAATATTGTCAGGACCCATAGTCCTTGCCATATCTTGTATCGCCAACTTTTTCTTGACATCATGTGGAGTGAATGGAATTGGTTGAAGGCTGGTATCGGCAATGCTGGGGACATTGGAGGAGGCCAAGGTGGATCATCCACTTGGCACTTATAGCTGAAAATTGCTGCAAATCCTAAGCTTTATCTTTCACACTAATGAGTTGGGCTCTTCCAACATTACGGATGGGGCTATTTATGGAACCTCCTCCTCCAATGAGTTGTTTAATTATCCACCACCATTCACAACTGGATGTGGCAGTACTGCAGAGTTTAGGTCTAATCTGTTAGTTGTGACATTGTTTAGCTCTGTCTGTCTCATGCTGCTCATACAGTTTGCAGGCATGCAAGTAGGCCTGTTTGGTAGCTTCACCAGATTGACGCCTTATCTTTAGGTATGCCAGGTGCTGCTCCTGACATGCCCTCTTGCACTCTACATCCAATGAAGGTTGATCCCTGCTGGATGCTAATGGGAGATATGCTGGGCCATGATGTTACAAATTATGCTGGAGGACAATTCTGCTGCTGATGGCCCACAGTGCCTCATGGATTCTTTGCTATCAGTTGCGAGATCTGTTCAAAGTCTGTCCCATTTAGCATAGTGACGGAGCCACACAACATGATCAAGAGCATTCTCAATGTGCAGGTGGGACTTCATCTCCAAGGTCTGTATGGTAGTTGCTCTTATCAATACTGGACAGATGTATCTGCAGTTGGCAGCTTGACAAGATTGAGGTCAAGTACATTTCTCTCCCTTGTTGGTTCCCTCATCACCTGTTGCAGACCCAATCTAGCAGCTATGTCCTTTAAGATTTGAACAGCTCAATCAGCACTGCTGCTGCTGAGCCACTTTTGGTGGTGGACATTAAATCCCCCCGACACAGAGTACATTTTGCACTTTTGCCACCCTCAGTGCTTCTGCAAACTGTTGTTCAACTTGGAGGAGTACCGATTCATCAGGAGGGAAGATAGTACATGTTCATCAGCAGGAGGTTTCCTTGCCCATAATTAACCTGAAGCCAAGAGACTTCTTGGGGTCTGCAGGCAATGTTAAGGACTCTCAGGGCAACTCCATCCTCAGTGTAGATCACTGTGCAGTCACCTCTGCAAGACCTGCAGAGCTGGTCGGTAGTGTCTGGAACTTTATCTCTAAAGTATGATTCCATGCCTCTGACTAAGTCAGGCTGTTGCTTGACCAGACTGTGAGACAGCTCTCCCAATTTTGGTATGAGCCCCCTGATGTTAGCGAGGATAGCTTTCCAGGGTTGCTTCTGCAGTTTTCTGCCATTATATTTTCCAGACTCTAGGTTGATACCAAATGGTCCACCTCGTTTCATTTCTTTGTTAAGACGTTGTTGCCGTTGATACAACTGAGTGGCTTATTAGACCATTTCAGAGGGCTGTTGAGAGTCAGGAACTTTACTTTGGGCCTGGAGTCACATGGAGGCCAGACTAGGTGAGGGTGGCAGATTTCCTTCCCTTGTTTTACTAGTTAGGCAGTAGTTTCTTAAATACACTGCTTTTTTTAACGGTTCCTTTACATTTTTTTTTCTCCTTTCAAATTGTAGAGCTAATATCTTTGATATAGTACTTGAAGCAGGGTTTCTCAAAGTGGAGGTTGGGGCCTCAATTCAGGTCTTTGTCTGAAATCTTGGAGTCATAGATTATGAGGCAGCAATGACCACCATTGGAATCTAAATGAGTTACAACAATTGCGTTCCTGTTCTAGTACCCACTCTTACAGCAATCCTTTGGCTTTAATAGGCCATCTACTCCGTACCCACTGGTCCCTATTCATTTGCATTCCCAGAGGTCCTTCTCGCTCAACTTGCTCTCTGTCGCAACCCTTATCTCCACACTTACCCCACGTTGCCCACTGTCAGTGTTCGTGACAAGTTTCAAAGCTCAAATTGGGGACACAATGGGAAAATTTGGGAAGCAATGTGCTAAAACAATTTCTGCAATCCTTCCCCCTTATTCTCTTTCTGAAAACACTGCAGCAGAAATTTTTGTCTGACTTTTCAAGTGTTTGCTTTTGACTGTGCCTGAAGACGTTGGTGCAATATAAATGACATGTAAATGAATATCAGCATTCAGATTATCTACTCTGAGCCCAGTTCAACAAAAAAAAATTCCCAGAGAACAGCAAATTTTTAGAATTGTTATTTTGTGATTTTTATCTTGGCCAGGAACTTTTGATCTCTCTGGTGGCAAACCTATAAACAAAAGATACCTGCTGAAGGGCTTATGCCTGAAACATCTATTCTCCTACTCCATGGATGCTGCCTGATCTGCTGTGCTTTTCAGCAACACTCTCTCGAAACAAAAAAAAAGGAAATGTTATAGAAAGGCACAATCTAGGTAATTAATTTGAGAATGTACATAAATGTTTATCGAGGTGTATGATTGGGAAAAAAAGCTTGGAACAGGGGTGCAGTGTAAGGACTTTAGAATCAGACAGCAACCTTATGATGATGTCACAAAGGTGTTTCTCATTTGGCATAAGTAGCACAGTGTTAAGTTGTAAAATAAAGAAGTTAGAAACATGTGTAGAGAAACATATGGGATAGACCACATTGCATTAAGCAGTAGAGTTTATGGAATACCCTTTCAATAACATAACAGTCAGGTTAGGGCCTTATATGTCTCAGAATACCGTGTATTGTAGCAATTAGTCTTAACATGTAATAAAGTACAAAGAAGCCCAAGTCTGAGGGCAGTTCTTGTCTTTGTCTTCTCCTTGAATGGTTTGTCTTAAAAACAAGCTTTTGGATATGGACATGAATCAACATAACAAAAAACATTTGCATCAACAAAACAGAGTTCAAGGCAGACCAACTTGCCACAGTTACATTAAAAGGCTAAGAATCCCTCACTAGTAAAATGAAGTGGACTAATGCTTCTTTTATGTAGCTGATACTCATGCATAAAAAATATCTGAGGACAATATGTGAAACTTTTTTTTAGCATGTTGAGGCACAGACTATAGTCTGTGAAATTAGACATTTTCTCTTCTGTTTTATTTTCAGAAAACTAACTGAATTAAGTAAATATTCATTCACAACTGGTGAGTACAATTTTGGGAAAATCCCAGCATCCAGAAAACTGGCTTGGGAGAAAGTGCCGGGACTTTATTTCCAGTGGAGTGGGTGCTCACTGAAGTTGGACCAAATGCCTGCAGAAAGAGTTTGCAGGCAATCACAGGGGCTGCCTGATCTGATGTCAGACTGTGCTAAAGACGGTGGGCATGGTGCTTTTAAAATGACATTAAAACAAACAAAAATAAATCCTCCATACCTCCCACCTTACATCAACTTATTCCCTACCCCAAGAAACGCTTCCCATAAAACATAGACAAAAGCCAATGCCAGTCATCCTGCATGTTCTGTCCAGAGCAATCTTTTCCCTCCACCTATTCTTCAACCTTCAGACTCTTCATGCAAATCTATGCTCCACCATTCACCTCCCTGTCCCCAGTCATCAAGTGATATTTTAATCTGCATGGCAAATTTGTTCGAACCCATGCCCCAGTCTCAACCTTTGTCATATATTCTCCATGATAGCTACTATTATCCAGAAGGACAGACCTCAGGACTCAAAGAGTATGATGTTGGAAAAGTGCATCCAGTCAGGCAGCATTCGAGGGGCAGGAGAGTCAATGATTCCTATGAAGAGCTTATGCTCAAAGTGTTGTCTCTCCTGCTCCTTGGATGCTTCCTGACCAGCTGTGCTTTTCCAGCGCCACACTTTTTGACTCTCACCTCTAACACCTGCAGTCTTCATTTTCTCCAAGACCTCAGGACTCATGTAGCTCATAAGTAACTTTTGATGAATTTACAATTTGGAAAGATACTCTCATTGATAAAAATCCATTCAGCACAATCTCAAGAGGAAGTTTGCCAAGATGTTGCCTGGGCTGGAGAGATTGGAAAGTGGAGGTTGGGTTTGTGGGGAGCATGGACCTGACAAGGGAATTGTGGAAGGAATAGTCTCTCTGCAACAGATAGGGCTGGGGAGGGAAACACATCACTGGTGGTGTGTTTGTAGGTGGCAAAAATGGCGGAGGATGATGCAATATCTCTGGCGGTTGGTGGGGTGGAAAGTGAGGACCAGGGAGGTTCTGTCCTTGTTATGATTAGAGGTATGGGGTTCAATGGCAGAGGTTCAGGAAGTGGAGGAGATGCACTATAGAGCGTCGTCAACCACGTGAGAGGGATAATTGCTCCCTGGAATGTTCTATGATAGAATTGGTCCTCCTGGGAGCAGATGCAGAGGTGAAGTCATAGTCATGTACGTACCTCAATACTCGGGATTGGCGCACTGACCTCTACACCACTAAAGTCAATGCCAAATCACAGACCCCTCCTCCTACTGCCCCCCTCAACCATGACCTCACCTCCCATTACCAAACCATCAACCATAGACTATCTTCAACCTCATCATTCAAGGTATTTCCCATCCACAGCCTCCAATCTCATAATCCGTGAACCCTGGACTGTCCGGTTCTACCTCCTACCTAAAATTCACAAACCTGACTGTGCTGGTTGACCTATCATCTCAGCCTGCCTCTGCCCCACTGAACCTAGCTCCGCATACCTTGACACCATCCTGTCCACCTTGTTTGAGGAACTCCCCACCTACATTCGGGACACCACTAAAATCCTCCAACCTCCTCCATGACTTTTGTTTCACTGGCACCTAATGCCTCATCTTCACCTTGGATGTTCAATCCCTGTACACACCCATCAACATGACAAAGGCCTCCAAGCCCTCCATTCCTTCGTCTCACACTGACCCAACAAGTATCCTTCCATTGAAACTCTCATTTGATTGGCTGAACTGGTCCTCACCCTCAACAATTTCTCCTTTGAATCCTCCCACTTCCTCCAACCCAAAATGAGAAGACATGGGCACCCACCTGGGCCCCAGCTACACCTGCTTCTTTGTCAGGTATGTGGAACAGTCAATCTTCTGCAGTTACACTGACACCATTCCCCACCTTTTCCTCTGCTACATCCATGACTGTTTCAGCGCCACCTCGTGACCCCAAAAAGATATTGAACTCTTCATCATGTTGGGGTATGGGTGGGTTGCGCTTCAGCAGGTCGGTGTGGACTTGTTGGGCCGAAGGGCCCGTTTCCACACTGTAAGTAATCTAATATAATCAACTTCACAAACACCTTCCACCCCAATCTCAAGTTCACCTGGACCATCTCGGACACCTCCATCCCCTCCCAGGACCTCTCCATCTTCCTTTCCGGTGACCGACTCAACACGGACATCTACTATAAACCCACTGACTCCCATAGCTATCTGGACTACACCTCCTCCCACCCTGCCTCCTGTAAAAATGTTATCCCTTATTCATAATTCCTCCACCTCTATCGTATCTGCTCCCAGGAGGACCAATACCAACATGTAACATCCCAGATGGCCTCCTTCTACAAAGACAGCAATTAATCCTCACACATGAGTCGATGATGCCCTCCAGCTCATCTCCTCCACTTCCCACACATGCGCCCTTCAACCCCATCCCTCCAACCTAAACAACGACTGAACCTCCATGGTCCTCACCTTCCATCTCACCAACCTCCAGATACATCATGTCATTTTCTGCCATTTCCACCACCAATAAACAGAAACCACCGTGAGGGATATATTACCCTCCCCACCCCATCTGCATTCCAGAGAGATCATCCCCTCTACGACTCCCTTGTCAGGTCCATGTCCCTACCAACCCACCCTTTGGTCTCTGCACCTTCCCCTACCACTGCAAGAAGTGCAAAACCTGTGCCCACACCTTCTTCCTTACCTCTATCCAAGGCCCCAAAGGATCCTTCCACATCCGGCAGAGATTTTCCTGCACCTCCACACACGTCATCTATTGTATCCGTTGCTCCTGATGTGGTCTCCCCTATACTGGGAAGACAGGACGCCAACTTGTGGAACATTTCAGGGAACATCTCTGGAACACATGCACTAAACAACCCCACCACCCTGTAGTTGAACACTTTAACTTTCCCTCTCACTCCACCAAAGACATGCAAGTCCTCGGTCTCCTGCATTGCAAAACCCCAACTGCCTGATGCTGGAGGAAGAGCGCCTCTACTTCCGCCTTGGGACCAATGTGACACGGGATCAATGTGAATTTCACCAGTTTCCTTATTTCCCCTCCGCCCACCTTACTCCATATCTAACCTTCCAACTCGGCACTGCCTTTTTGAACTGTCCTACCTGTCCATCTTCCTTCCCGCCAATCCTCTCCACCCTCCTCTCTGACCTCTCATCTTCACCCCCACCTTATTCTTCCTATCACCTTCTCCCCAGCCCCACCACCACCCCCCTGCCCCATTTATCTCTCTGTCTCCTTGGGCAGCATTTCTCATTCCTGATGAAGGGCTTATGCTCGAAACATCAATTCTCCTGCTCCTTGGATGCTGCCTAACTGGCTGAGCTTTTCCAGCAACACAATTTTCAGCTCTGATCTCCAGCATCTGCAGTCCTCACTTTCTCCTTCGAATAGCGAGGTGGCTATTTTTGACTGACACAGACTTGGTGGTTCATAAGGCTTTGTCGACATCTTGGGTTCTAGAACTAAATTTAACTACTTACTTTCTCATGCAAATGCAAATGCTTGTTTTTTTAAACCTGATTTTAAAGACTTTATGAACACCTTGTGCAGTTAGAACAATGATGAGCTTATGGGGATTCTAATTTTTTACCCATTCACATTAACAATCCCACAGGGCACTTGACTGCTCAGAAAAGGCAACTGATCTTACCCAAAGGGTACTTTGACCTATTCAAAATGTTAGGAGAAAGTGAGGACTGCAGATGCTGGAGATCAGAGATCAGGCCTTATGCCCAAAATGTCGATTCTCCTGCTCCTTGGATGCTGCCTGACCTGCTGCGCTTTTCCAGCAACACATTTTTTCAGCTATTCAAAATGTTATCCTATCTCTAAGAGAACCCTATAGCTCCAAATAACTCTGGCAGATTTAGATTTTCTGAGGAGTGTGAAGTCCACAGATTGTGTTTTGCACATCCCATGAATGATAATTAGGCAACTTCTTTTTAAACCTTTTGAACCATGGATGGTAAAATACAACACCCCTCCATCCTCACCTGTCTGAAGTGAGAATGGGTTTGAGGCCAGGACTTCTGGAATCAGAGCTCTGGCATATTTTGGCTAACCTGGAGACCCTTTACATTATTTTCTGAATTTAGGTCATATCCTATTAAGTTTTCCCTGAAGTTTTAAATGAGGATTTTTTTCAAACCCATAAAATGCATTACAATATCTTTTCAATAAGATGAACATTAAATGTTTACAACTAAGTATTGCCATTATTAGCATTATCATGCTGGTTCGCAGTATATACTGTAATGAATGTCAATAAAGAAAACAGACCAGGTTTTCAGTTAGAAGTTTCCACTTAGCTTCCGTTAAATAGCATTGGTTGATTTGACATGCTGGTCTTTACTGAACAATACAATAGTCTCACTTCTGAACAGATTGGTGCACTGTGGTAGACCTAGTCAAAAAGATTAATGTTTAAATCACTGCACTGATCAGGATTTATGAGATTTTAATTATGAAATCTGCTGATTTATAAAACATGATCCTTGGCATATTTTATTTTCATTGCAATTTATCTGTGTTTGAAGGTTCTTTATTTCTGTTGATGTGAGAACTTTCTGTTTTTATTTGTTTGCATACTTTTCACTGAGAGTTTGGGCATTCTGCCATGTGCAAGTCGGATTGGAATGAAACTTTAATGAGTGTTATTCCAGCAGTTTGTTTAGTAATTAATACTAAAGCTATCTTGTGTAAAATTATGATTGTTTATTTCATGTCACTGAGAACACTATGACTAATAATAAATAAAAGTGATAAAGTATTGATACAATATGGCTCTTCTCAGAGAGCTGTGCAGGAAAGGACCAGCCCAACAAATGCTGAAATGTACGAGTGCTAATGACTTCAATTGTAACTAGTTATTGCAAAGTGCTAAACATAAGGAAGGAAGGAAATAATAGGCAATTTACCCCAGGCTGTTCTCAGCTATATTGTACATTACTCCAAAACTGTGCTGGAATAGTTAATCCATCTATTTGTCATCAGGCCATAGATATAGGTGAAGAATTAGGCCACTGAGCCTATCGCTTGATCGTGGCTGATATGTTTCTCAACCCATCCTCGTGCTTTCTTCTGAAACTCTTGATCCTCTTACCAACCATGAGCCTATCTGTCTCTTTCTAAATGCATTCAATAACTTGACCTCCACAACTTTTTGTGGCAACAAATTTAACAAATTCACCATCCGCTGCATGAAGAAATTCCTCTTTAGCTTAGTTCCAAAGCATTGTCTCTTTACATTGAGGTTGAGCCTTGGGTCCTAGTCCCTTTTAGCAGTGTAAACATCTTCTCCACATCCACGCTACCCATACCTCTCAGTACTGTGTACGTTTTAATAACTTCCCCTCTCATCCTTCTAAACTCCACTGAGCACAGACCCGTCGTACTCAAACACTTCTCATCTGATAAGCCCTTCATTCCCAAGATCATTCTTGTTAACCTCCTTTTGACCCCCTCCAATGCCAGCAGATCCTTCCCCAGTTATGGGGCCCAAAACTTCTTACAATAATCCAAATTCAGTCTAACCAGAGCCTTACACAGCCTCAGAAGTACTAAGATAAAACCAAAGAACAGCAGATGTTGGAAATCAGAATCAAAAACAGAAATAGCTGGAAAAACTCAGCTGGTTCAACAGCATATATGGAGAGAAAGCAAAGTTAACATTTTGAGTCCAGTGACACTTCTCAGTGGTACATCTCTACTCTTGTACTCTGGCCCTCTTGAAATGATTGCTAACATTGTATTTATATTTCTAACTGCCAACTGAACTTGCATGTTAACATTATGAGAATCCTGAATTAGGACTCCTAAATCCTTTGTTCTTCAGATTTCTGAAGCCTTTCCCCATTTAGAAAACAGTCTATACCTCTACTCCAGTGATTCCTGAAAGATCACCACCAATGCCTCCACCATCTTCTCAGCTATTTCCTTCAGAAGTTTGGGGTGTAGTCCATCTTGTCCTTCAGACCTTTCAGCTTCACGAACGCCTACTCTTTCATGATGCCACTGCACTCATTTCTGCCTATTGACTCTCTTGAATTTCTGGTATGCTGCTGGTGTCTTCTACTGTGAAAATTGATGCAAAGTTCTCAGTTTCTCCACCATTTCTTTGTTCCCCAGTACAAGTTCTCCAAC
Organism: Hemiscyllium ocellatum; assembly: GCF_020745735.1. Taxonomy (NCBI): domain Eukaryota; kingdom Metazoa; phylum Chordata; class Chondrichthyes; order Orectolobiformes; family Hemiscylliidae; genus Hemiscyllium; species Hemiscyllium ocellatum. The sequence goes on along the minus strand of NC_083407.1, from coordinate 42,733,286 downwards.
CTTATTTTCCAGGTGTCCAATGTCCACTGTTGCCTCTCTCTTACCTTTTACCTATGTAAATAAAACTCCTAGTATCTGATTTTACATTATTAACACATATTTCATCTTCTCCTCCTTCTTGCTTTTTTTTTTGGGTATCCTCTGCTTGTTTTCAAAGACTTTACAATCTTTTGGATTCCCACTAATTTTCACACATTTAATGCATTCTCATTGCTTTTATGCTGTCTCTGACTTCGCTTGTCAGCCATGGTTGCCTCATCCTCCCTTCTGTATATTTCTTCTACCTTGAGTTGAATTTCTGCTGTGCCTCCCAAATTACCCCCCGAAACTCCTGCCTTAGCTGTTCTGCCATCTTCCCTGCTGTGCTCCCCCTCCATCCAACTCTGGTCAGCTCCTCCCTCATGTCTTTGTAGTTGTCTTCACTCAATTATAATACCTTACGTCTGATTTCAGCTTCTCCCTCTCAAATTGCAGGGTACATTCCATCTTTTTATGGTCACTGCTCCCGAATGGTTCCTTCACCTTAAGCTCCCGAATCAAGTCTGCCTCACTACACATCACCAAATCCAAAATTGCCTATTCCCTAGCCAGCTCTTCCACAAGCTGCTGCTGCAGCAAAAATTCTTGTAGACATTCCCCAACATATTTTTCTTGAGATCTGTTACCAATTGGATTTTCCCAGTCCACTGCATACTGAAATCCCCATGATTATTGTTAAGTGTCTTTCTTACATACATTTTGTATCACCTGATTGAAAATACACCATGGTCTTTTCAGTAACAGATTGCAATGGAGTGAAGGTTAATGTATTTTATCTCTGACTAGGATAGATATATATATATTTTTAAATCTCAAGTAATTTGTTACTCTTTGTAGTTTATAGTGGATAATCTGCCACTTATATGTTCTGTACATGAGATCCAAACATTGTCCTTTCGAACTGTGGTCACTCAAGCAATTCAGTGGTTCCTGCCAAAGTTACAATCTCTCTAAGTGGAATATTCTGCAGAAGGTTAATTGCGAACTGCAAGCTCATTTTATCTGTGACATTTTAGCTAAATTACATACTCAACGCATCAGGTCATAAAATAGATTGGAGTACCCAACTCCTGTTCAGCAAGGTGAATACAATTAAAAGAGAATGAGGCAGCTTCTCCAGAAAAAAAAAGGCCATGGTTTACTTTCGAGTGCAATTCATCCCTTGATATATGTGACAGGGACATTAACTGATGAGAGTATAGATGCCTTTTTCTTGTGAATCCCTGAATCTCAAAAGAGAAGTGTGACCTAAATGGCTTGCTGAGAGATGTTGACTTGCATTTTGACGGACAGCTATTATCACTTTCAAGGATGGGCAAAACATAGTGTGTCATTTGATCAGCTTTTGGTTTTAATACCAAAAAAAAAGTAAAAAGTATGTTTGCCAGCTGCACATCTGGGAATTCTTTTGTGATGTAGAACAATACATTAGCCCTATTTTTATCGGTGCTGCTGACAGTTGAGAGTTTCTTTCCACTTTACAGCCCTTGCATGGTTTTGATTGACTTCTGGACCTGATATTTCCTCCTCTTGGTCGGTTTGTGATGAGGTAGTTTTACTATCCATCAAGATGGAACCATTGTGTTGTCTGCCTCTAGAAACGTGGTTGTCATGCATTGTAGTTTCTAGGCTGGATGGCCACTTACTGGTGCAATAAAGGATGGAAACAAAAGTTTTACATGTATGCTGTCGCCAGTTAAAGCACAACATCACATTTCAGCAGCTGGAATGAGCTCTAGACTTTGTGATGGCTTCACGCAGTCACTGCTGACAGAAAGGCTACATAGAGAAAGGCAATCAAAAGGAAGATATCAGAGGCAGTCAGCATCTCACCGAGTAAAATTTCCATATTTTCAGCCCTGTACAGTTCATGCTGGTCAATAAGTCACTCCTTTATTAACAAGTCAGCTGTCTGGAAAAACTTACTATGATATAAAATTCATTTCACCATATCTAAAAATCATCATTGCCTGCATGAAGTCAATCCTTTTTTTGGGTTAATCCTAAAAAGAAAAAATCTGGCATTATCTGAAGATCTTAAAACAGGACATAAAATTTGAACGATGAGAAGCAATAGCAGGCTTAGAGCTTTTAGCAATTGCACTGCAGTTATATTTGCTAAATACAGCAACAGACACCAAATGTCACATTTCATTGCAGCACACTGTGCATTAGTGACAGCATCATAAATACTATTTGAATGCATGACATTTAGTATGATCATGGGATGGTAAGGTTATAGAAAGGGCTTCTATTCATTATATACTAATGATGATTACTCAGGACAGGAGATGTCTGAAAGCAATCTTTTGGAAAATGACAGCTCCTTTCAGAACTGGCTTCTGAGTCAGGTTTTTCAAGATTTATGTTGATATTGTGACTATTCAACCCTGTTTACAATTCTTGTAAAGAATTTCTAACAATAAAATATTGTAGCAATGAACACAATTTTGAATATGTTTTTCAACTCTTAGCAACTGCATAATCCCCATTGGAAATTTGTACCATTAATGTACAGAATGACTTGACATAGTGAAGTGACCTCTACCACCCCAAGTAGGTGTCTTTGCAGGCAATCCGCTGCAGCCAGCAAACACATATCACTTGGAACATGATGTCAGAATGGTGCAGCTGAAAAGTGTGGATTTTCATAGCTTTAAGAGAAACAACTACTCAAATCAAAATAACAGGGAAGACTGAAAAGTAGCAGTCTGCAACTTTAAATTACTGAGGGCCAAAATGACTGTGTGTTTTTCCACTCCATGCTGCTGTGGAAATTAAAGAAGAAATGAAACAGGATTTGATTGTGTTTTCATTCTGAATGGCAAAACAATGAAATAGAATGAAAATTAATTTTTAAAATCCTGACCATTTGGAATGGCAGCCCTGCTATCAGCTGCAAATGTGTTGCTGGTCAAAGCACAGCAGGCCAGGCAGCATCTCAGGAATAGAGAATTCGACGTTTCGAGCATAAGCCCTTCAACAGCCTGATGAAGGGCTTATGCTCGAAACGTCGAATTCTCTATTCCTGAGATGCTGCCTGGCCTGCTGTGCTTTGACCAGCAACACATTTGCAGCTGTGATCTCCAGCATCTGCAGACCTCATTTTTTAGCCCTGCTATCAGTACTGGGAAAGAGTGCGACAAGCTGTATTGTAGTTTAGATCTCACTGAGGAGCAGAAAGCCCGACAGAACCGATTTTGGAATCTTTGAAAGCGCACACTGAAACCAATATTAGTGTTATCTTAAATGATATTAGTTCAATATTAAAAATCAAGAGAAACGGAGACTATTGAACACTATGTGACTCAGAATGATTTATCCAGTTAAAATCTTGAAAGTTTGGACAACTGAAAGATGATTTCATTGAAGGTAGGACTGTCTTAGACAAAAGAAATTCTGTTGGAAGAGTACCAGTACTAAGAGAGAAGAAACAATCTCAAGAAGCTATTGATATATGTACATGCCCTAAGGATATCAATCTTCAGCTAGATTATATAAATGGTGATAAGTCTTTGCATTATGTTGTGAAACGTTGCAGGCCCAAATTAGAACAACAGATTGAAGAAAGAAATGAAGGAATATTTGCAAAAATATAACAGGCAGAATAAACAGGATGCAAGTACTGTACAAGGCTGAAGCAAGTATACATATCACTGGATTGGCAGTAGGTCAGCGGAGGTTCACTTGGATGATCCCTGGTAAGGAGGGATTGTCTTAACAGCAAAGGCTAAACAGAATGGAACTCTATTCATTGGAAAATAAAAGCGTAGGAGGTGATCTCATTGAAACATACTGAGTTCTTAAAGGGCTTGACAGCTGTGCGATTTTTCCCCTCACAGGACAGTCTTGGACCAGAGGGCATTGCCTCAGAATAAAGGGGTGACAATTTAAAACTGAGATAAGAATTTCATCTCTCACATGGTTGAGAGACTTTGAAACTCCTTAGCATGGAGAGCTATAGAGGCAGAGTCCTAGCGTGCATTTAAGGCTAAGATAGATTCTAGATTAATAGGGGAATAAAGGGTTATGGGGAAAGGGCAGGCAAGTGGGTGTCAGGACTGTTAGATCAAATATGATCCTATTGAATGGCGGAATAGGCTCAAGGGACGCAATAGTCAACTGCTTTTCTTATTTCTTTTGGTCGTGAAGACCAGCACTTCATGTGAAGAAAGTTGAGGATACTAAGATGAGATTATGAACTTTTACAGATTCAATGAGAGCAATACTTTTAAATGCTCTGAAAATCATGAACCTAAAAGAGACATTGAATTTGAAAGACAAAGTATCTTGTCCACATGAAAGAAAACTACGCTCCAAGCTACAACTGTCCAAGTGTTGCAGGGAAAAAATGATGAAAGGAAGGTCTGAAAGAACTGTGTATGCATTTATTGCTGCAGGAAAGAATTTTACATTCAAAGATGAAGTTCAAATGACTAGTAAGAAGCTCATTAACCAGTGCAGTATTTATAAGGAATACCAAGTTTAGCAATTCCAAAGTAACTTACAATGCATGACATCCCTGACATGGATGAGGCTCGAGGGAGACTTCTACAGCCTTACAGGAGTTGACTATCTTCTCACTAACAACCAATAGATATTTTCAAATCAACCTTTCAGTGATGTTGTTAAATACCTCAGGAGCCTGTGTCATTTGAACTCAGATCTCATGGCTCAGAGAAAGGGATAATGTCATGATGCAACAAGAGCCTTCAACCCTTGACTACCATGAGTCAGAGCAGCTGACATCAATAAAACCTGGTTGAAGATTTGTAGCTCGGGTGTCCATTGTTGTGGTTCTGTTCGCCGAGCTGGAAGTTTTTGCTGCAAACGTTTCGTTCCCTGGCTAGGGAACATCATCAGTGCTATTGGAGCCTCTTGTGAAGCGCTGCTGTGATGTTTCTTCCGTTATTTATAGTGGTTTGTTCTTGCTGCTTCCGGGTGTCAGTTTCAGCTGTAGTAGTTTGTATGTGGGGTCCAGGTCGATGTGTCTGTTGATGGATGTTCTTGCCGCTTCCGGGTGTCAGTTTCAGCTGTAGTGGTTTGTATATGGGGTCCAGGTCCATGTGTCTGTTAATGGAGTTTGTGGATGAATGCCATGCCTCTAGGAATTCCCTGGCTGTTCTCTGTCTGGCTTGTCCTATGATGGTAGTGTTTTTCCAGTCAAATTCATGTTCCTGGTTGTCTGAGTGTATGGCTACTAGGGATAGCTGGTCTTGTCGTTTTATGGCTAGCTGATGTTCATGGATGCGGATTGTTAGCTGTCTTCCTGTTTGTCCTATATAGTGTTTTGTGCAGTCCTTGCATGGTATTTTGTAAACTACGTTAGTTTGGCTCGTGCTGGCTATTGGGTCGTTTGTTCTAGTGAATTGTTGTCTGAGTGTGGAAGTTGGCTTGTGTGCTGTTATGAGTCCTAAGGGTCACAGTAGTCTGGCTGTCAGTTCTGAGACGCTCCTGACGTATGGTAGTGTGGCTAGTCCTTTTGGTTGTGGCATGTCCTCGTTCCGTGGTCTATCTCTTAGGCATCTGGTGATAAAGTTGCGTGGGTATCCGTTTTTGGCGAATACCTTGTATAGGTGTTCCTCTTCCTCTTTTCGCAGTTCTGGTGTACTGCAGTGTGTTGTGGCTCTTTTGAATAGTGTCCTGATGCAGCTTCGATTGTATGTGTTGGGGTGGTTACTTTCATAGTTTAGGACTTGGTCTGTGTGTGTTGGTTTCCTGTGTACCCTTGTGGTGAATTCTCCATTGGGTGTTCTCTCTACTAACACGTCTAGGAATGGGAGTTGGCTATCCTTTTCCTCTTCTCTCGTGAATCGTATTCCTGTGAGTGTGGCGTTGATGATTCGGTGTGTTTTTTCTATTTCTGTGTTCTTGAATAAAAAACACACCGAATCATTAACGCCACACTCACAGGAATACGATTCACGAGAGAAGAGGAAAAGGATAGCCAACTCCCATTCCTAGAAGTGTTAGTAGAGAGAACACCCAACGGAGAATTCACCACAAGGGTACACAGGAAACCAACACACACAGACCAAGTCCTAAACTATGAAAGTAACCACCCCAACACACACAAACGAACCTGCATCAGGACACTATTCAAAAGAGCCACAACACACTGCAGTACACCAGAACTGCGAAAAGAGGAAGAGGAACACCTATACAAGGTATTCGCCAAAAATGGATACCCACGCAACTTTATCACCAGATGCCTAAGAGATAGACCACGGAACGAGGACATGCCACAACCAAAAGGACTAGCCACACTACCATACGTCAGGAGCGTCTCAGAACTGACAGCCAGACTACTGCGACCCTTAGGACTCATAACAGCACACAAGCCAACTTCCACACTCAGACAACAATTCACTAGAACAAACGACCCAATAGCCAGCACGAGCCAAACTAACGTAGTTTACAAAACACCATGCAAGGACTGCACAAAACACTATATAGGACAAACAGGAAGACAGCTAACAATCCGCATCCATGAACATCAGCTAGCCACAAAACGACACGACCAGCTATCCCTAGTAGCCATACACTCAGACAACCAGGAACATGAATTTGACTGGGAAAACACTACCATCATAGGACAAGCCAGACAGAGAACAGCCAGGGAATTCCTAAAGGCATGGCATTCATCCACAAACTCCATTAACAGACACATGGACCTGGACCCCATATACAAACCACTACAGCTGAAACTGACACCCGGAAGCGGCAAGAACATCCATCAACAGACACATCGACCTGGACCCCACATACAAACTACTACAGCTGAAACTGACACCCGGAAGCGGCAAGAACAAACCACTATAAATAACGGAAGAAACATCACAGCAGCGCTTCACAGGAGGCTCCAATAGCACTGATGATGTTCCCTAGCCAGGGAACGAAACGTTTGCAGCAAAAACTTCCAGCTCGGCGAACAGAACCACAACATCAATAAAACCTCTCTACCCACCTCGCTGGTCCCAAACACCAGCGAAATTGTGCATGCACGGAAAATAGCCCAATTAAAATACTTCAACAAATCTCACTTACTCACACATGTCCAAATAACACCCTGCACATGCTCCTTGGTGCCAACAAATGCAATCTAAAATAATTGAATAAACCCAGCATAGGCTTCTACAAGGAAATTCTTGCATGCGAAATACTTTGACAGAAGACAAGCTCAGGCCAATCCAATGACAAATGATATACCCAAACCCAAACGATTTTTCAAATGGTGAATAAACTACTCAAATGAGAAGTAGTAAGAGGTGTGAGGGACAAAAGCAAAAATAAAATGATAGTAAGCAAAATCTTATTGTCAGAGCTGAGCACTGGAAAGCCAGGTTGCACATATTCAATGGTCTCAACAACAATCAGCCCATGTGGCAAGTTGTGTCCTGTGCTGTGCAGTTGTCACCTTGATCATTTATAATTAATGTGAATGACGAGGTATATCATTATATCATCACAACCCACAAATGCATTCTTACAAATTGAGAGACTGTGCTTTCACTGTAGGTAGAGGTCAGGGAAAAGTGACCTTATTACATGTGCAGAGTACAGAATAATCGACAATCCCAAAAATTCACTGTTCTCTAGCAATGGAAATCAATCATTCATAGTACTCACCAAGACAACAACAATCCTCATGGAACAAAACTTACTTTAGTTAAGAAGATTTACCAAACGAACAAACAATGACAACACACGCAAATAAAATTAGAAGACCTACATGATAGAAGACTAAATATCCAATGCACATGCAAAACTGACAGAAGTAGAATTAACCAGACTTAATGCACTTTTGTTAAAGAATGAAAGATTTTGATGTGACTTGGTGCATTGGGGAACTTGTGTGTCTTGAAACTGAAAATGTTAGTGGATGCTTTTTATTTAATGAAAAAGAACTTATTTGGAGAAATGCAATTTTACTGTTAATGTACTGGTTTACTTGTCATAGTTATGAGACATGTAGCTTGGGAATTCTTCCTGTGTAGGGTATCCATCTTTCCTTGTCATTTTTGGGTTCCTCAGTTTATTGCAAGTACGTAGAAACATAGAAAGTAAGAGCTGAGACAGGCTATTTGGCCATTCAAACATGCTGTGCCATACATCATAGTCATGGTTGATCATCTATCTCAATAGCCTATTTCCATCTTTCCACCATGTCTTTTGATCCTTTGGACCCAAGTCTATAAGCTATGCCTTCTTAAAATCATGCCTTTTCAGCCTTGGCTGCTTCATCTGATTGTGGATTCCACATGCTCACCACTCTCAAGATGAAGACATTTCTAGGTTAATCTTAGTTCTATATGGCTAACCTGAATCCTTAGACTGTAACCCTTGATTCTGAATTCTCCCACAATCGGGAGCATCCTTCCTAAGTCTAGGTTGTTAGAATTTTATCTATTTCAGTGAGAATCCCCTCATTCTTCTTAACTCCAGCAAACATAATCCTAATCGATTCAACCTATCCTCATGTCTCAGTCCCTCTATTCCAGGAAGCAGCCTGGTAAACATGCCTTCAATAGCAGGAACATTTTTCCTCTGACAAGGTGGAAAACTGCAAACTATACTCCAGGTGTGGTCTCACCAAGGGCCTTGATAAGGAGTAAGAGATCCTTGTTTCTGTATTCAAATTCTCTCACTACGAATGCCAACATAGCATTTATTTTCTTAACCAACTGCTGCACCTGCATGCTTACCTTCTGAGACTGGTAAATAAGGTCTCATTGCATGTTTCCCTCTTTTAGTTTATAGCCATCTGCCTTCTTGCTTTTGTTCCCAATGTGGATAATCTCACATTTATCCTCATTATCTGTTAAGCCTTTTCCCATTCATTAATTTTGTCCAAATCACATCGAAGCATTTCTGCATCTTCCTCACAGCTCACTCGCCCACCCAGCTTTGTGTCATCTGCAGTTTAGAGACATTACATTTAGTTGCCTCATGTAACTTGACCTTCAAACTCTGCATCACATCAAGGAAGGGGAGAGTTACCTGAACACTGTGTTCCAAGAGGCAGTCACACCCTTAGTTTAACTACCTAGCACTGATCCCTACAGTATCCCAGTCATCACTGCCTCCCATTTAGGAAATAACTTGTTTATTGTTACTCTATCTTACTCCTGTCAACCAGTTTTCTATTCATCACAACATACTATCCCCAATCCCATGTGCTTTAATTTTACACACATTTATTATGTAGGACTTTGTGAAAAGACTTCTGAAAGTCCAAACAACCGCATCCACTGGCTCCCCACCATCAACTCTATGGGTCATATCCTTCAAGAATTCCCTAAAGGGCAGGGGGCGCTGGTTGTGTTTAAAACATTTCCCAATGTGCAAAGAGGCCCATTTTCAGAAGGACTTGAGTACAGATTGTGGTTCCTCTGTGGGGGCTTCCCAGTCTGGAAAGTTTGCCACAATGGGTCCAGACAGAGTTCAGACTGTGTCCCATTGAAAAGCTGGATGCTGGTGGTAATGTGACCCCATTTAAAACATTTCCCTTTTCGGCCCACAGATTCAAGTAATTAGGGAGACAAATGGATTTTGCTCTACGTTGAAAGGGGATTGTTTAATAGGTAATTTTGCATATCACATAAAAATTGATATTGTAAATAGTGAGGACGAAATCTTTAGACTACAGGATGTTACAGCCAGCCAGTTATGGGCACAGCAATGTCAAACAGAATTTAGTTTTGCAAAATGTAAAATGTCATAAGGGCTGAAGCACCTCATTTTGCAATACTCTATTACTCTAGTCCTCTGATCACCCCTGTCTGGTCCCACACAGCCTGAGGGCCCCCCTGTTGTGACATCTCCCTGAGTTGTGTGTTCATTATCCTCAAAAGTAGCCTGTGGCTGATCTTGAGCCTGCAATCACCTTTGCCCTCTTAGGCAGACAACCACTGTGACCAGTATATTCCCCAGAACTCCCTGTTCCTTTTTATGTTGCACAACATTAATAGCTCATTTACACCTATTTCAACTTTTTGGTGACTCTCTGCATTGAACTTTGATTCCAAATGTTCTCCATGCCCCCTGAGCCCCAACATTACATCTTAATGATGGCCAACCTGTTTTTATATGCTGTCTGTTAGTGGTCACTGCAACTAACATCCTCCCCTCCTGAGCATATCATGCCCTCCATTGTTGTTCTGATACCCCATACCCTATGAGTTAAAACCCTGTCGCTGTCCTTGTCTTCACGAATGCTTCTGTTGTCCTCTTAGGACCCTTGTCTAAGCCACCACCTTGACCATGATCCCTAGTCACACCCACTGTTGCCCCTATAGGCCCCTTTGCAACTCCTAAATGAGCCATGGACAGACTCCAGGGACTGCATTTGCTACAAATCTCTGACTGAGTTCAATGAGCAGCCCTGACATGTGATAGACCAAAACCACAACAGCTGTGACTTTACAGTTCCCGAATAAAAATGTGCAAATGCCCTGATCTTGGTGCTGTCTCTGTAGGATTGAATGCTTCCCACTCTGCATACGGTAGTTGGACCTATCCCCTGACTGTAAGTGGTCCAAGTGGACAACTGACCATTGCCAAGCCCCTGGATTGTGTGCAGACTGTGCCCATGACTAATGATACTGGAATACCCTGACCAGAAGTTGCATATCTTAGACTGGACTGAGATCTAGTTACAACCCAATTTCCAACATGGCTACTTGGTTTAATAAATGAGTAGTGTGCCTGCTGTACAGGCAGCTGGCACATGTTGTGGGTGTTACTTTGACATCTTGGTGCGTCATAAACCAAAACATCTGCCTCCCAACTCCTTAACCATCAATCAAATCTCTACTGTCAAAAATGACAAGCAACCTGCCTGTGTGCCTGCACTAAAAAGTAAAAAAGTAAAATGTACTGATTGCTTTTGGTTCTGGCTGGAGCAGCAACATGGTAACTGTCATGGAATGTCAAGAAATGACAATGAATGGATGGTCTGAGGGTGCTAGGATGCACTAAGTGAGTGAGCATTAAGAGAGTGGGAGAGCAGCCCATAAACTGAATATCTGTCTAAATATGCAAATTGTCCTTGCTGGTACAACCTTTCAGTATTAGTTGCTGGTGCACCTGGATATGCAGTTCTGAGTATCCTAAATGGCCTGCAAGATGCCAATATATCTTGACAAAGGGTATATGTGGTTGGAGCACCTGGATCGTGCCCTGAGTTGCAGCACTGGTCCTCCGTAATGTGGAGGCCTCTTGCAACATGGCGAGTTGAAGTCACCAAGTACCTGCTCTGACTTCCATATCGCAATTTCTTGTGTCTCATGTTTTGGCACATTTGGCAACATCGGAAGCTGAGTATTAATAAGGTAAGTTACAGCATGAATAACTAACAAACTATTAGTTGGCAATCTGCTGCTGCTTAGTGTAAACTTTCCTTGCTGCTTGACAGAAGCATAAACAATGGAGCAAGATGCTCCTGACATCGGGTTGAACCTTGCTGAGCTTCTCATTCAATTCTACTACAAATCTCAGTATAGCCCATGTTCCTGAGACCCCATAAGATTCCACCTTATGTTTCTATTAGGTTTGTTTGCAATTCTTCCTTGTGTCTTGGGATAGTGTCAAGACTTAGTTGAAGCTGAGAAAATGTTCACAATAAGATGTGATGGCTGCTAAGTTGTTCCCAACCAGTGTTCAATTTTTGAAAATAAGTATTAATCATTCAATGTAAACTATATCTGCAGTGATAGCACACAACATACAAAGCTTTGCAGTTCATCCCTCATATTACCATTTCTATCACAAAATGTCATTTACCTCACTTTATATTTTTCACAGTACAGATCATGTGCTGTCACAGGGCTTCAGGTCCTACATCTCAATCAGATTGTATTACAAAGGCACTGTGACAGGTTAAGCAAACACATTCACTCTACAGGCATATGCTGTAAAACGTAAAACAGGAATCCATTTGTTATTTTGTGATATGTTTCTTCAATGTGTGGAAGCAAAACAATAGATGGAGGCTCCTCCTAGTCAGTATTTTCCTCATGAGTGCATTCTGCTTAAAAAATCAACCCTGGAGATTGGATTTAGGGAATAGCATTCAAATCATATTAAAAAATAGTGGTTATATTTAAATTTCTTTGGGTTATCTTCCTTTTTTATCAATTAGAAAACAAGTTTACTTGTGGTGAGACCATATAAAATTGAAAATAAAAACTGAAAGAACTGTCGATGCTATAAATCAGAAACAAAAACAGAGATTGCTGGAAAAGCTCAGCAGGTTTGCCAGTATCTGTGGAGATAAATCAGAGTTAACATTTCAGGTTGACTGAGCCTCCCTCAGAACTGCTGAGCTTTTCCAGCAATCTCTGTTTGTGATATAAAAAAAATTGGAATTTGAGTAGGACAGTTGCTTTTTTGAACTTGGTCAACCATTCGACAAGATCTTGGATAAACTCCTTTATAAATTTAACCTTTCTGCACTGTTTTCATAACCTTTAATTCCCACATGACACAAAAGTCTATCAATATTTATCATAAATATATTCAACAAATAAGCATCCACAGCTCTTTGGATTAGAGAATTTCAAAGTATCACAATCGTTTTGAGCAAGGATTTTCTCCTAATCTCAGTTCTAAACCATCGACCCCTTATTCTGAGATTGTTCTATATTCCCATCCAGGGGTAACATTCTCACAGCTGTTAAGAATTTTATACATATCAATCATAGTACCAATGTTTTTTTTTAAACTCCATAGCAACATAGAACTAGTCTTTCTATCTCTCTTTCAAGGACATTTGAATCTTTGTTGTACTGCGTCTCGGGCATATATATCTTTTCCGACTTAGACTAAAACTTCACACTCTAGGTGTGACCTCACCAGTGCTCTGTATATTTGTATTAAAAGTTTATTTAATCATATCATATGCTTTCATCCTTTTGTAGCAAAAGCTAACATTTTAATTGCCTATCTATTTGCTTTTCCATTTTGTGATTCATGAACATTGAGACCAAAGTCCATCTGAATGTAAATCTTTCTCAGCCTTTCAACAATGTTGCCTTTTTATGTTTCATGCATTCTGTATACTATGCTCTTGCCTGAGCACTCAACCTATCTTTATCTCTCTTTCACCCTTCTTCCCACTAACTATACCATCTAACATTACAATATCAGCAAACAGGGATATGACACATTCGATGAACATCCCAGTTCATATGTTATATCATGAGATGCAACCTGCCAATTTGAAATATTCCACACACAGAGGAACCTCGAATATCAATTATCCGAATACTGGATTATCCAAAGGAGATCTTGATGGCCCAATAGAAACATTATGTCAAAGAGCTGATTCAACCCTGATCATGTCTTTTGTTTACAGGTACAGTGATTAAAAACAGTCAGCTCTCTGAAATGCTGCCAAGAACCGTCCTGAACAGTCCAGGCACCATCTCTAAATGATTGACCTCCAGACCCCCCTCTCTCTACCACGCCCTTGGAGCTCTGCACAGAGGTGAAGGCTAACCAGCCCCCTCCCCCCACCCCCTTCCCAGATAATCTCTCCAACGTTGTCCTGTACATGGTAAACGTGAAAACTGTCAAACAGTTACAGTAAAACGTGTGTGTGCACTATTTGGATACTTACCCCACAAAGGCAGCAGCAGTCTTACTGTCCATCCAGCTGCCCCAGAGGGAGTGGGGCTGCAGGACAAGGGGGAAATGGGTTGAGGGCGTACTGGGGTTGGGGCGGGGTGGAGGTGGGCAGGGGTTGGGGGATGGTGTGGGGGTGGACTCGTGTTGGGGGAATGGGTTGGGAATGGGCAGCAGTTGGGAGAGGTGTTTGCGGATGGACAGGGGAAGGGCAGAGGTTGGGGTGGTTGGGGGTGTAGGGTGCAGGCGGGCAGTGGTTAGGGCAGACAAGGGTTTGGGGCGGGATGGGGGCAGACTGGGTTGGGGGCGAGTTGGGTGTTGGGAGGGGTGGGGTCTTGCATGTGTTCTGCTGCTGCCTATCTCCTGAACAGGGAGCAAACTTCATAGAAAACTCTGAGCCCCAGAGGAAATCAATTAAACAAATAATCAATTATCGGAACGCAATTGTGCCTGACCATCTTTTTTGAATAATCGAGGTTCCTCTTTATTCCTATTCTGTTTTATAGTCATTAACGCACCCTCAATCAACATGAATATATTATCCTAATTTTGGGTGACCATCTTTGTGTGTGGCACTTTTAAAAACCTGATGGTAACTAAATAGGAAGGTGAGCTTGTGGAAATAAGACCCGGAGATATGACTGGCCGTGCAGAGATGGGCTTACCATTGAATTTTACCACAGGATTTGGTGCTGCCACCCCAATATATAGGTCAACCCCAGTTTTCGATGTAATTAAAGCACTTTCAAGCTTAAAATAACATTATATCACATTATGATTACATGTTTTGAGACCCCTTTACTACAAAATTATTTGTTATTCCTTTCTCATTATGCAACACAGCTTCAAACATCACCCTTTCTTTAGTTAGTCCCTCAACGGTCTGAGTGAGAAAACAAATGTAAGAGTTTGCCTTCTAGATATTACGTCAAAGCCCATGCCTGTTGTTTAAAGGTAACAGGGTCCTTGAGCAACCTTGCATTGATGTCACAGAGCTGCACATCATTGAGTATAAAGAATTAAAGTGAGTTAAATTGCAACACAAAGAACACTATAAGACATATGACACTGAAAAAGACACAAAGAACACATGGGCATGAAACTCAAAGAAGATGCATGTAATGTAATTATAGGTCAAAGCCTGATACAAGAATATATGATAATACTTAGTTAAGGTTCTAATAAGTAGTGTTACAGCGTCTACTTGTACCATTCCAAGATCGTGGGTTAGCACTGCTATCTCACAGCACCAGAGACCCGGGTTCAATGCCCACCTCAGGCGACTAACTGTGAGGAGTTTGCACATTCTCCCCGTGTCTGCGTGGGTTTCCTGCTGGTGCTCCGGTTTCCTCCCACAGTCCAAAGATGTGCAGGTTAGATGAATTGGCCATGCTAAATTGCCCGTAGTGTTAGGTGAAGGGGTAAATGTAGGGGAATGGGTCTGGATGGGTTGCGCTTTGGCGGGTCGGTGTGGACTTGTTGTGCCGAAGAGCCTGTTTCCACACTGTAACTAATCTAATCTAATCACTCAGATTCCCTCCCTCTCCATCTAATTCACCAATCACAAGGAAATGTCTTTAATCCTGGCATTAGACAGACAACACACCTTTTCGAACAGCCAACAAAATAGGAAGTATGGATTTCTTGATTGCACTGGAAAATTTAATAAACTGCAAGAAGAAATTAATGACATCTTGATCATTTAAAGTAATGGAAAGTTTAAATCCCAATTTTGATTTTAAATAATGTTCATGGTGTAGAAAACAGGAACTGTTCTGAAGAAATAGTTGGATTTTGTCACAATTTCTCTTGCACAAGATGTGCTCTTGGATTTAACTATATATTTAATACTTGGAGAAAAAGGAGTAACATGAGGTGTTCTGAAGATAGTATGCTTTATATAATTATCTGGACCCCAGAGTTTGATTCACTCACATAATTGAAGATGATTAATCATTGGTCCCAATGACATTGATGTGATTGGAAAGGAGGTTCTGCTGAAAGATATTAAGAAGGAGCAGCACCTCCAAGGAATAAGCGCTAGGTTACTACTTCCTGAGCCACAGGCAAACTGGCATTAGGTAAACAAAGTCAAGGAGTTAAATGGTGGTTCAAAAGATTGTTGTGCATGGCTTTTAGTTAGTGAGATATTGGCATCAGTAATGGGGTAGAAAGGAGCTGTTCCAAAGTGATGGCTTCACTTGAACCATGCTGGGACCAGTGTGCTGGTTTGTTGAATAAATGGAAAGGGACAGAGGCTTTAAACTAATTGGAGCTGGTTGTGGATGACAGGGATGAGGTTGATTCTGTCAGCAGGATGATACAAGCTTTCAAAGCAAGAAGATATGGCAGCAAAACAGAGCAGCTACTTGGATAACCATAGGAATGGTATGTAAACATAGAAAACAACAGTAATCAGGATAAAAGTGGGAGGAATGATGAAAAGGGAAAAATATTGACTTTTTACTAGAAATTAATTGTTTGGAACAAAATGAATGAATTAATGATGTAAGTACAAATTAATGGGTATGATCTTGTAGCCATTACAGAGACATGGTTACAATGAGATGAAAGCTGGGAACTAAATATTCAGGATAGGTAACTTTGCAAAGGCATAACAGGAAGGATAAGGTTGTTTGGTAACACTGTCAGTACAAAATGGAATAAGCACTGGAGCAAGATCTAGATCTAGAATTTATATGGGTAGATGTAAGGTATCATAAAGGGAAGAAGACACTGGTAGAAGTAATCTGTAGGGCCCTAGAAGTAGCTATATGGTAGGTCACAGAATATTTCAGGAGATAATGAGGGCAGGTAATACAGGCAGTACATTACTCATGGGTGACTTTAATCTTCATGTTGATAGGAATAGACAGATTAGCAGAGGAAGCCACAAAGAAGAACGTGCATTCGGGACAGTTTCTGAGAAAATATCTTAAGATTCCAAACAGCTATTTTGGACCTGGTGATGTATAATTAAAGAGGTTTAATAAAACAATGTCAGAATAAAACATCTCCCAGGAAACAGTAGATATAACATTGTAGAATTTAGCATTCACTTTGGAAGGGAGGAACTTGGGTTGGAAACAATTGTATGAAGCTAAAATAAGGATAATTACAAAGGAATAAGAGCAAAGCTATCTGCTGGACTGGGAAAGGAGTTTCACAGCAAAGGTGATTGGTGAACAATGACATGTTTAAGAAATTAGTTTATGACTCACAGCAAAAGTATAACACAGTGAGAAATAAGTATTACAATAAAGGGATAAGCTAACTGTGCTTAAAAAGAAAAGTCAACAATGGCATTAAAATGAAAGAAAAATACGTATAATTTGATAAAGATTAATGGTAAACCAGACAATTCAAAAAAATTTAATAACTAACAAAAGACTGGCAGAACATAATAATGACATAGAAGATAAACTTTGCAGACAAACTTGTAAATAATATCAAGATGGACAGCAAGAGCTCCTTTAAGTATATGAAGAGGAAGCGGGAGGTCAGATTTAACCAAGACCCCTTAGAGAACAAAACTTGGGAACTTACAAAGGGAAACCAGGAATTGACAGAAAAGTTCAAAAACTACTTGGCATCAGTCTTCACAGTAGAAGATGCTAATAGGATTCCAAATTTACTAAATACATTAAGTTCAGGCAGAGAGGAATTGAATACAGTAACTATCACGAAAGAAAATGTGCAAGGGAAACTAATAGGACAAAAGACCCACAATTCCCTGGACTTGACATGATGCAACCTAGGATATTAAAGGAAGTAGCTACACTAATAACAGGTACATTGATCTTCCAATATTTAGATTTGGAAAATATGGTAATGACAAATTTATTTAAAAAAGGAATGAGTGAGAAGGAGATCAGTTAGCTTAATGTCTTTTAATTAGAGAATATTAGATTGTGTTATGAAGGATGCAATAACAAACAATTTAGAAATGCATTTTATGATTAAGCAGATCCAACACGGCATCACAAAGGAGAAATCATGCCTGCCAAATGTATTGGAATTCTTTGAGGAAGTAACAAGCAGGATAAATAAAAGGAAAATAATGGACGTAATATATTTGAGTTTTCAGATGATGTTCAAAAAGATACTGCATAGTAGTCTAGTTAAAAGATAAGAGCCAATGGTGTTGGAGATAGATAATTTTCGATTCATGCTCAACCTAAGCAATAGAAGACAGAGAGCTTGGATAAGAACATTTTTAGGATGGCAACCTATAATTAGTGAAGTGCCAATAGAGAGGTCTCTTGAAAACCTGACCAGCTGCTTTTCCTCAAGCTAGCATCTATTGCTATTTATAGAAACTTGCTGAGCATAAACTGACCGCCAATTTTCTCTCTGATACAACAGTGAACAAACTTCAAAAGTGCCTAATTTTGATGAAAATGCTCTGAAATATCATTTTATAACTGTTTACATATTTATTCCTTGAACGTTCTATTGCAATGGCTGAGTGGAAGGATGATGGCCTAGCAGTACATTATTAGACTAATAATCCAGAGACACAGGTAATATTCTGGGGCCCTGGGTTTGAATGCTGTTATAGCGGATCATGGAACATCAATTCAATCAAAATCTGGAATTAAGCATCAATTGTTGGGGAAAAGTCTGTCTGGTTACGTAATGCCCTTCAGAAAACTTGCCATGCTTACTTGGTCTTTGGTGTTGACTCATACTCTTTGAGAAATGAGGGATGGGCATAAATGCTAGTGAAGCTTGCAACCACATACCTGTGTACAAATAAACAAAAAGTAATAACTATCTCTGCTTGTGAAATAACTACCCAAGAAAGTGTGAATTTCCTCTTGGACTCTCCCAAACTGCTGAAGTTCTGGCAGTCAAAGATTGGTAAAACTGAATCAAGCTTTCTGCCAACATCTGTAGAAGTTATGGCAGTTATTTGGGGGGTGGTGCAGTGGCTAAGTTGTTAGCACTGCTGCCTCACAGTGCAGGGACTCAGGTTCAATTCCCCCTCAGGTAACTGTCTGTGTGGAGTTTGATCATTCTCTCCATGTTTGTCTGGGTTTCCGCCAGGTGGTCTGGTGTCCTCCCAAAGACCAAAGATGCCCACGTTAGATGAATTGGCAATGTTGAATTGCCCATAGCGTCCAGAGATGTGTAGGTTAGGTGGGTTAGTCATAGGAAATGCAGAGGTGTCAGGAATTTGAGGGGGAGTAGGGGGGAGCGGGTGAATCTCAGTGGAATGTGGTGAATCTTCAGAAGGTTGCTATGGACTGAATGGGCTGAAGGGCCTCCTTATGCACTGTGTGGATTCTATGAAGCGATAATTAGGAGACTACTGAAAAATTCCCAATGCATGCAAAGAAAAGGGAGAAAAAACACAATGAGACAAGAAACAAGAATTTGAACACTTTCAATCATCTCTATTGCAACCATCAACAAGGACAGCAGTCACAAACTAAAAATGTACTGTCAGAATTTCAGTTCTCCTTTCGCATAACACCACAATAACTATGTTAGGCAAGGTAAATAATTTTAAAATATGTTTGTGATCTCTTGACTTGGTAACCTATTCTGATTCACCCATTGTCAAGTTAGGCCTCTTAAGTGGCATCTCTACAAATAGTCGCCTGGCTTGTTTCGTTGCACTAAAGGTTAGCTTTGTTACAAATCCACTTTTCCACAAAAATGTAACACAAAATTCTGTTAACCAATGATTTTTTAGAACCATTCAGGCCTTTTAATGAATATTCATACAATTTGAATCATACAGTAATTTGGTGACAGATGCTGGAGCTAGATTATGTTATGCCAGTTTGATTTTAATAATTTTGATTGAATACTGATGCAGCTAAAACCAACAGTTCTGTTCATTTTCAGATTTTAACTGCATCAAGCTGAAAAGTAGACTTGCAGACTCTGTGTGCAAAGTAAATCATTAGTGTCAGCTATGGCTCAGATGAAACTACTTTTGCATCTGAATTGCAATGATACGCTACTACAGTCTCACCTTTATGACTTGGGCACAAACAAAATTCAGATTGATGTACTGGTGCAACACTGGGGGAGTGCTGTACTATTGAAGATACCACTCGATTGATGACTTGGCAAACAAAGCCTTGAATGTTCCTTCTCAAGTGGATGGGAAAGATCACAAAGCAATATTTCCCAAAAGACAATAGCCAATATTATTGAAACAGATGATGTAGTCAGTGTGAGATTGGTGTTTAATATGCAAATTAATAGTTGTATTTCCAACATTAATTACTCCACTTCAAAACTTGATTTTTGTAAAGCACTGCGGGCCTTCTGAGATTATCAAAAGTATTATACAAATGCATTTTTAAAATATATAACAAAGAACTGTAGATTAAGATCTGAAACAAATTAAACCAGAAATTCAGCAGGTCTAGCCGCATCTGTGGAGTTAAAACAGATTTAATGTTTTGTGTCCAGTAACCATTCTTCAGAAATGATCATAACAAGGATAAAACAGTATTTATGCTGATGACAGGGACATTGGGGGAGTTGGGTTGGATAGATGGAGATGGAGTCCTGAAAAGAAAAAACACTTAGCTGACAAAGGGATAGTTGATAGTAGACCAGGAAGAAGTGAATCTAGGGGAGTTGCTAATGGAGACTACTGAGTATGTGAAAATTAGTTGATTGTATTAAAAGAAACCCACACCATGTCAGGATGTAGGGGGTAGAAGTGGCTAATAGATATGGAAGGAGGTATTGAATCTCTACAGTTGTTAGTCCTAAAGGCTGTAAGGTCCCCATATTAAGTCCTGAAGGCTGTAAGGTCCCCATGTAGAAGAAAAGGTACTGTTCTTCGAGCCTGCACTGAGTCTCGCTGGAGCACTGCAAATGCTTCTTCCTTCTTAGAATTTTAGTCTCAAATTTCAGCAAGTTTGCAGAGATGTTATCAACACAATCCATTGCAATCGGCCAAACAATGTATAAGATTGTGAAATTTTACACACAATATGCACCTATCATAAATCAATCCACAAACCAATATGTCCTGTGAACTAACAAACCTTTGAGTTGAGTTTGTTTTTGAGCATGTAAGCAGGAATGATTTACTAGTTTGTTTTTGTGTTATACACCATGAGAAACTGATGACAGTGCATTAACTGAACCAGAATGTTTTTCTTTCCAGGTGATTTGTAAAAGTAATTTTCAGTGATTAAAAGTATTACTTACAAAGAGGGACCAAGCCATCCAATTCTATCACTTGAGATCAATCCACCTTCAGCTGAATCACAATGGCACGAGGTTACCATTCATAACTCTCAGAATCATAGAATCATTACAGCGGAGAAAGAGGCCATCGTAGCTGCATCTCCAAATAAGCTTCATTGCATAGTGCCCCCATACCTTTGCACATTCTTTCTATCCAATTGACTGCTTCAACTGAATTTGCCTCCACACTTGCAGACATTGCATTCCATACCCTAACTACTCACTGAGCAAAAGTGTTTTTCTCACAAAACTCATGCTTCTTTTGCACATCCTTTAAAACCTAAGGTTTCTTATTCTGTCAATTTCATGAGTGGGAATAGCATTTCTAATCTATCTAATGCAAAGGACTATGTGATTCACAAAGGTGTCTTTATCTTATCTCTGAAAATAATGTCTATATAAATAATAACAATCTAAGCCATTTTTTAGAGACTGTTTTTATTGTTGATATGATAAGAGTTGTGGAATTATCTAAAGACTGCAATCAATGGGATCTTTATGGTAATACTAAAACTCTTGTCAAATGTGCATCCATCATTGTTGGCAAGTGATAGATTTGTTAGGTTGTGATTTAATAGTTGTGTTAACAGAGCTTTCTCAAAATGTAAGTTCCTTATCTTAAGTGAGAGAGATTCAGTTGAAATGTTCTTGATTTGAAAGATCTCTGAAATGAATGACATCATGATGAAATATTCATATCTCATGCTCTCTTGACCTCAGTAGGCTTGAACATCCACGTGTTGCTACCCCACTTTCTGAAAATTTAAAATAAACTGTTAAAATTAAGAATTGTTAAGGTACTTCTAAGTTATTGAGATAGCAATCATAATATATTGTGACGATTTTCAACTGTAACATAAGTGCAAACTTCCCAATTTTTCATCATGATATTCTGTTCAGATTGGCACAAGAGATGATCCCATTGTTAAATGTGCATGGTTCTTGTGTTTTAGGTTTTAGTACTGTGAGTTATACCAGACTCACTAGCTGTCATAAGATTGCATGATGAAATTTGTTGTCGATGAGTGAAACAGGATTTGAGTCTTCAGTTAACTTTCAGTGGCTCCTGCGGCTGATAAATATGTACTCACCCTGTGGATTCATGAGGACCAAGTGTAGTTGTCTGACTCCCACATGAATTGTCCCTGTGCAACCCCTACCTCCCTTTCCATAGACTACTCCAATCTCCTTCCCTAGAAATTGCCTAAGGGCTGCTTCAGGCAACACGGTCATCTCAACATTGATATCCTACTTCATGCGAACTGCCTTTAGAGGAGTAACCAGTATTAGTAGTTTATGACAAATTAACTGATGAGATTCAAGTACAAATTTCCATTTTAGCTCTGTACCAGATATTAACATTCTTATTTTTGAATTAGGAACTGTGGGTTAAATCCCATTCCAAAGATTTTAGCATGTAATCAAGAATGGCAAGAGAAAACTGCATTGTTGGACATGTCTTGAAAATTGTTTGAAATTTGTCCCCAAAATAGAGTCAGCAATGCTCCTGAACTAAAAGGTTCTAAACTGCAAATAAGAACAAGGTATTTTTATGGAAAATAAAGGTTAGGACATTAAAGCTCAAAGACTAGTTCAGGAGAAGTGATAAGTGTATGGCTCCATGGCTGAAAAAAAATGACATACTTTGTAATAAGAGTCTGTGAAACTCAGGGAATTAATTTTCCACATGACATGCCTGGATTCCATGGTTACCAGTAAAGTGAGATTGTTAAGGACAGTGGTGTGACTGTTTCAGTTGATTGACACAAAAAAGAAATGAAGTTCTCTGTTATGTCACTCATATTTGTCAATCAAGGGAAAGGTTTACTTCCTTTAAAAATCAAGGTTACACAAGAAGGTCCTTTGAAACTTGGCTTCTTGATTTTAGCTTCATTATATAGTGTAAATAGACGGACATTTCTATAAAAGACAGAAAGTATAACTCTGGCAGAGAGCAAGAGATTAGAGAGGTCAGGTTGTACAGCAATAGCAGTCAGTCATGGGCAGTTAAGTGTAAAGTTTTTCCTGAGATCAAGGGAGGCATGATAACAAGGTAATTAGTCAGGTCGCTGCCCTGGGCTTGACATGTATGCTCAAACCGTCCAGAAATATATAAACGCCAGATTCATCAGCCGTACCCACAAGATAGAGCAAAATATCACCTGTTCACAACGTAATGCCATCCAGGCTCTCAAAACCAATCACAACATTGTCATCAAACCAGCAGATAAAGGAGGAACCATTGTCATTCAGAATAGAACAGATTACTGCAAGTAAGTGTACCAACAACTGAATAATCAGGAACACTACAGGCAACCACCAGCTGATCCAACCAAAGAACACACCCGTGAATTAAACACATTGATCAGGACTTTGGATCCAGTCCTTCAGAGTTCCCTACGCACCCTCATCCCACGTACTTCTCGTGTAGGTGACTTCTACTGCCTTCCAAAGGTACACAAAGCCAACACACCAGAAAGTTCATTGTATCAAGCAACGAGACCCTGTGTGACAATCTCTCCGGCTGTGTTGATGGCATTTTGAAACCTATTTTACAGGGGATCCCAAGCTTTTGTCACGACACTACAGATTTCTTACAGAAACTCAGCACCCACGGACCAGTCGAACTGGAAACATTCCTCGTCACAGTGGACATTTCAGCACTCTACACCAGCATCTCCCACAATGACGGCATCGCAGCAACAGCCTCAGTACTCAACAGCAACAGCTGCCAATCTCCAAAAACCATCCTACAACTCATCCGTTTTATCCTCGATCAAAACATCGTCACCTTTGACAACCAGTTCTTTATCTAGACACATGGGACAGCAATGGGGACCAAATCTGCACCCCATTATGCCACCATTTTCATGCATAGGTTAGAACAAGACTTCTTCTCTACGCAGGACCTCCAACCAACATTATACACCAGATACATTGACGACATTTTCTTCCTCTGGACCCATGACGACCAGTCACTGATAAAACTACACAGAGATATCAACAAGTTTCATCCCACCATCAAACTCACCATGGACTACTCTCTATTATCGGTCTCATTCTTGGACACATGCATCTCCATCAAGGATGGATCCCTTAGCATCACACTCTACCCAAACCCATAGACAACCTCACAATGCTACACTTTTCCAGCTTCCACCCCTATGGACAAGCCCTATGCATACACTGGATCTGTTCAGATGAGAAGAAATGTGATGGGCACCTGGAAGTACTCAGGGATGCCCTCACAACAATGGGGTACGATTCTCAATGCATCGACCGCCAGTTCCGACATGTCACAGCAAGGAACAGTAATGACTTCCGCAGGAGACAGACACGTGCTGCAACTGACAAGGTACCCTTCATTGTCCAGTAGTTCCCAGGAGTTGAAAAACTATGCCATGTTCTTCATGACCTACACCACATTATCAATGAGGATAAGCACGTCACCAAGACATTACCCACACCTCCACTGCTTGCCTTTAAACAACTGCCAAACCTCAAACAGATTATTGTTCGTAGCAAACTGCCCGGCTTTCAGGACAACTCCATACAACCCTGTCACAGCAGGCGCTGCAAGACGTGTCAAGTGTGGACATGGAAACCACCATGACGTGTGGGGACACCTCCCAGCTTGTACATGGCAGGTACTCATGTGACTCAGCCAACGTTGTCTATCGTATACATGCAAAAAAGGATGCCCTGAGGCATCGGACATTGGGGAAACCGAGCAAAGGCTACGGCAATGGATGAATGGGCACCGCAAAACAATCAATAGATGGGAGTGTTCCCTCCCAGTTGGGGAACACTTCAGTGGCCCAGGACATTCAACCTCAGACCTTCGGGCGGCCATCCCCCAAGATGGACTTCGGGACAGGCAAGCAGTGAAAAGTGGCCGAGCAGAGGCAGAGAGCTACGTTCTCTACCCATAGGGAAGGCCTCAACTGGGACCTTGGGTTCATGTGACACTACAGGTGACCACTATTGTACTATGTGCACACACAGACATTCCTACACACACACACACACACACACACACACACACACACACACACACACACACACACACACACACACACACACACACACAGACACACACCCCTAAGACACTCACACATGCATCTTCTCACAGACTTAGACCACTCTACACTCATGCACACACATATACTTTCTCTCTCACAGACACTCACAACTCCCCCATCCCAGACACACACACACACTCCTACAGACACACACATCCCCACAATCACACACGCACTCCCTCACAGACTTAGACACTCTACGCTCACATACACACACATATACACACTCACACTCACAACCCCTCACCCCAGACAGACACACACACACACACAGACACATACACACACACACACATACATACATACACAGACACTCCTACAGACACTCTCACATGCATCCTCTCACAGACTTAGACCACTCTACACTCATGCACACACATATACACTCTCTCTCACAGACACACCCAACTCCCCCATTCCAGACACACACACATACTTCTACAGACACACACACCCCCACACTCACACATGCACTCCCTCACAGACTTAGACATTCTACACTCACATACACTCACATATACACACTCTCTCACACTCACAACCCCTCACCCCAGACACACACACACACACACACACACACATCCAGTAAAAAATGAGGTCTGCAGATGCTGGAGATCACAGCTGCAAATATGTTGCTGGTCAAAGCACAGCAGGCCAGGCAGCATCTCAGGAATAGAGAATTCGACGTTTCGAGCATAAGCCCTTCATCACCCTGATGAAGGGCTTATGCTCGAAACGTCGAATTCTCTATTCCTGAGATGCTGCCTGGCCTGCTGTGCTTTGACCAGCAACACATTTGCAGCACACACACATCCAAATGCACACATATACATTTAAGTTTTTTGGGGTGAATTTGTACTTGCAGAGTTACATTGTACTTTGGTCAAAAACTGCATGAATTCATCTAAAACTCTGTTATCTCACTTTTTAGATTAGAATCAGTCTAACCATCATGGCACAGACAGAGAATACAGGGGGCTAACACCTTCAACATATTGTGTGCCTAACACCAATTGTTGCAGTTAACCTGAGAATGTAACTTTTAAAAAATAGTGTTGTGACTTACACATGAAAGAAATTAAACTATCATGGTATTCGAACAAATGAAAGACTCAACAAACAATCAAGGTATTTTTCAATGTATAATTTCAGTTACATTACACTGTAAACTTTTGCTATAAATTCTGTGTCTTCCAATTGTGTACTCCACAATCACCTGATGAAGGAGCGTCGATCCAAAAGCTAGTGCTTCCAATTAAACCTGTTGGGCTATAGCCTGGTGTTGTGTGATTTGTAACTTAGCTGAAAATGTGTTGCTGGGAAAGCGCAGCAGGTCAGGCAGCATCCAAGGAACAGGAGAGTCGACGCTTCGGGCATGAGCCCTTCTTCAGGAATGAGGAAAGTGTTAGTTTGGATACAGTTACTCACGAGCAGACAATCAAAGAAGAATGGGCACTATATATATTGAAGGTGGTTCATTGCCTGACATTCGAGAAACGAACACCATCAATCCAGATGAAAGCAAAATGATCAGTTCAGCCATAAAATTCCTGAGGGGAGTGTTCTCATGTACATTTCTTCTATCAAGTAAGAACGTTTGGCCAAATCCAAATAGTTAAGCTGCTTTGTCTTGCTGATAGCAAATAAACATTTGTTCTAAAAGTAAATTAAGAGTAGAAAATCTCAAAAATACATTACAGATCAGGGATCAGTTAGAGTCATCGTCACAGAGTCCTATAGCATAGAGACAGGCCCTTTGGCCCAAACTGGTTCATGCCGACCAAAATGTCCACTCATATTAACCCCATTTCCCTGCACTTGGCCTATATCCTTCTAAACTTTTCCTATCTATGTATTTGCCCAAATGCCTTTTAAATTATGTTAATGTACCTGCCTCAACCACTTCTGCTGGCAGCTCATTCCATATGCATACTACCCTCTGTGTAAAAATGTTGCCCCTCAGACTGCCTTTTATTTTTTCCCCTCTAACCTTAAACTGATGCCTTCTAGTCCTTGATTCTCCAACCCTGGGAAAAGACTGAGTGCATTCACCCTATCCATGCCTCTCGTGATCTTATACACTTCTACAAGATCCCCCTTCAGTCTCCTATGCTCCAAAGCTTGTCCAAGCTCTTCCTATAACTCAGACTGTTGAGTTCTGGCAATATCATTGTAAATTTATTCTGCACTCTTTCCAGTTTAATAATATCCTTCTTATAGTAAATGACCAAAACTGAACACAATACACCAAGTGTGGCCTCACTATCATCCTGAACAACTGCAACATAATTTTCCAACTTCTATACTCAGAGGTCCAATGTGCAGTGAAGCCTTCCTCACTGCCCTGTTTACCTTTGACTCGACTTTCGGACAACCATGTGCCTGAAATCCAAGGTCCACCTATTCCACTACACTCCTTAAGGCCCTACCATTCACCATGAAGCTCCTATCATGATTTGACTTTTCAGTTAATTCTGATCCTTTCATCATAGATGCTGTCTGACCTGCTGAGTATTTCCATCATTTTCCACTACTATTTCAGATCTCTGGTATTTTTAAAAAATTTAATGTAAAACAATAGATATGCCTAACAATTTTAATCACAACATGCTTGACATCAAATGCAACCTACATTAAGAATGAGAGTGAATTATATTGTCATGCCTTTGTAGTGGGGTAACAAAACATTTGCATGTTTCCAAAACAAAGTATGTTTGATAAAAAATTTAAAATAGAGCTTCTTTCTCTTGTTGGCCTGATCAGTTTCTTAAGAATTTGAATCTTATTCTTCTTTTGCTTCTGTATTATTAACTTCTTCCAGAAGTCCTGTCAATAGCAAATCAATGCTTTACCCCATGAAGAATGATTTCTCAGCAGATATCCCAAAGCAGACACAAATGAATATTTCACCCTAAAAATAAGTAACTTGCCAGGAACTTTGAGAAAGGCTAACAAACTTGTTCATTGCACAAACACACAGTCAATGCATGAAAATACCCTAGACATACCATTGTTCTGAGGTAAATTCTAAATATTTGATTTAATTGTCCTTGGAATGGGAGAATGTTGGCTAGTTGATTGCCCAGCCTCAATTATCCTTGAGAAGGGTTAAGCTGCCTTCTTGAACTGTTACAGTCCATATTACAATCCATATTACAATCCATATTACAATCCATATTACTGAAGGGTACGTGATACTGCTGAGTGTCTTGTTAGGCCAATTCAGAGTCAAGTACATTGCTGTGGATCTGGAATCATGTGCAGGACAGCCTGGATAAGGACAGCAGATTTCCCTCCTTGATGAACCAATTTTTCTTCTATAACCAAATTGTAGTTTCATGTCCATTGGTACAGAGACTAGCATTTTATTCCAATTCATTAATTACTAAGTTTAAATTCTCGCAACTACTATGGTGAGATTTGATCTCATAGGCTTCACTACATGCTATGGGTTGTTGGGTAAGGGCATTTGTGACCTGGGAGCAACCTTTCAATGATGCCACAGCTGCACGTCATTGAGCATATATAACACAATGTAGGCAAAATTTTAAGAGAAACCATAGTACACCAGACTATTCTACAATAGAATTCAGCACTCTAGAATGTTGGAGATTCTTGAGAGTACATAGGCATAACAAACAAGCCGTTATCAAATGTAGCTACAAATTCGGAGCCTAGTAAATTTGTAATTTTCATGTAAAACAGCGTTTATTTTTCATGTATACTAAATAGTGTAACTGTAGACAGTTTTCAACTTTGCCTTCTCTGCAGCCATTCTGTCTTGAACACACGATAAAAGGGAATGCTTCCAGCACTTCAGCATAAATTTCAGAGCTGAACTTGCTTGCACTTGGCCGGCTCACTGAGATTTAACTTTGTAGCTGACAGTCTTCTAATTAATACAAGGTGGCACTTTTGTCTGTCTCAAGGAATTTACATCTTACAGAGCTACTACTCATTTGGAAGTTAGTAACTCTGTGCCAACCAAAATTAACCAGGAACAGGAACTGTGATTTATACCAAAATAAGACATACGGGCTAGGTTATCAGACTCTGGCAAGGCAAGAAGGAGGACTGCACATGTTCCAAACATGGCAAAGCTGAATAAGGATGGTAAATCTGCTAGAGAGTAATGGGCAATGCTCCAATTGGCACAGGAGCCTTATGGATGAGGCAATCCCCTTTCATTAATTAGTCACTAAAAGGCTACATCTCCTGAGCTATACATTAGGCACATTTGTCTTCTGCTGCCCAGTAAATCAGTGTGGTGGCAAGGGTAGACCCTTAATTGGCCATCAATTGCTCACTAAGGACCTCAATTGGGTCACAAGAAGGCAGTCCACCTCACATATCTCACATTATCTCTAAACTCATGGTAAAGGCAGGCTAAGTGGGTATTGTGCTATTGGCATGGTTTCTAATTTTCTTTCCTGATGAAGAGCTTATACTTGAAATGTCAATCCTCCTGTTCCTCAGATGCTGCCTGACCAGCTGTGCTTTTCAAGCACCACAATCTTGACTCTGATCTCCAGCACCTGCAGTCCTCACTTTCTTCCTAATTAGCAGGCCCACCCATCTGATAACCTGCCCATGGATGGCACCTAAAATTCATATCTCTGAAGCATTAATTTCTGTCTCTGATTTGCTTATCAAGTAAAATTTCCACTGTGTTCCTGTGCCCACTCAAACTCATTGGAGTTTACAGTGCACCACTTCATCAAGTCATAGAGATGTACAGCATGGAAACAGACCCTTCGGTCCAACCCGTCCATGCCGACCAGATGTCCCAACCCAAACTAGTCCCACCTCCCAGCAGCCGGCTCTTATCCCTCCAAACCATTCCTATTCATATACCCATCCAAATGCCTCTTAAATGTTGCAATTGTACCAGCCTCCACCACATCCTCTGGCAGCTCATTCCATACACATACCACCCTCTGTGTGAAAACATTGCCCCTTAAGTCTCTTTTATATCTTTCCTCTCTCACCCTAAACCTATGCTCTCTAGTTCTGGACTCCCCGACCCCAGGGAAAAGACTTTGTCTATTTATCCTATCCATGCCCCTCATAATTTTGTAAACCTCTATAAGGTCACCCCTCAGCCTCTGACGCGTCAGGGAAAATATTCCCAGCCTGTTCAACCTCTCCCTGTAGCTCAGATCCTCCAACCCTGGCAATATCCTTCTAAATCTTTTCTGAACATTTTCAAGTTTCACAACATCTTTCCGATAGGAAGGAGACCATAATTGCATGCAGTATTCCAACAATGGCCTAATCAATATCCTGTACAGCCACAACATGACCTCCCAACTCCTGTGCTCAATACTCTGACCAATAAAGGAGAGCATACCAAACGCCTTCTTCACTATCCTATCTACTTGCGACACCACTTTCAATGAACCTGCACTCCAAGGTCTATTTGTTCAGCAACACTCACTAGGACCTTACCATTAAGTGTATCAGTCCTGCTAAGATTTGCTTTCCTAAAATGCAGCACCTTGCATTTATCTGGATTAAACTCCATCTGCCACTTCTCAGCCCATTGGCCCATCTGGTCCAGATCCTGTTGTAATCTGAGCTAACCCTCTTCGCTGTCCACTACACCTACAATTTTGATGTCATCTGCAAACTTACTAACTGTACCTCTTATGCTCGCATCCAAATCATTTATTTAAATAACAAAAAGATCCTTGTGGCATTCCACTGGTCGCAGGCCTCCAGTCTGAAAAACAACCCTCCACCACCACTGTCTGTCTTCTACATTGAATGTAATGGATTCTTCAAACTCTTTTTTTGTGGAAATTGCTTTATAAAATAATTATTTTGTTTTAGAACAATCATAAAAATTCATTGATTTCCAGCTTTAATTAAACATTGTTGTTACAACTGAATAGTTTTAGCATTCAGAATTTATCCTTACAAATGTAATGAGAGGTATCATCATTCGCGAGAAAATGGCAAAAGAAATTCAAAGTCTACTTGGATTTTTTTTCTTCCATTTCTAAAAAATGCCTGATTTGTGTGTAAATTGTAAGATTTCTGACAGTTATTTCACATCTCAGAAGGTTCTTAATTACCCAAAGACTGATGAGTGCAGATTTGGATTTGTGAATATTATTTTTCTGCCATTAAAAATCTTGAGAAATCAGCAATTCAGCAGATTTAAATACCCAGAACCATCTTAAATTAATTTCAACAAACTTTAATGAAATCCGATTTGAAGTAGCTTTGCTTTCACTAGTTCAAGCTGTGGACAAGCTGATTATTATGGTCCACTGAAAATTCTGAATTAACATTCACACCAAGGCTTCATGTGAATGTTTCACCTTCAATTACCCTCAATGCCATTAAGTCATCTCAGAATTTTTTCTAAAACAGAAGGAAGGAGGTGAGGGCTTTCATATGTAAACTGGAAGAGCTACAGTTTAACTGAGATAATGCAAAGATTATTTTAATTGCTTGTTTTTAAGAAAACATGGTGGCTGTCACCTTTATTAGCCACAAACTGCAGATTTGCTACTAAAGCAATCAATCTGTGGATATGTGCTCAATAAGAACTAAGACAATTAATGCTCTTCAGTGACAGATTTACAACAATCCTTTTTGCCTCTTTATTTTGTGCTAGTTGCATATTTATTTCTCCTTAACTAATGAAAACATTCACTCAGAATGAATTTCTCCACAATATAAGCTATGTATTGATAATAATTACCTGTCCTTCCCTTCAGCAAGTTAAGCTCAGAGCAGGATATTATACATTCCTGATTTTGTCTTACTGCAAAGTTGAGATATTATTATTAAATTCTTTTAAAATCATGCAACACAGAAGGTGGCCATTTAGCCCAGCATATCTATGATGTTTCTTTCAAAGATCCAGCCAATTAATTGCATTCTTTGCTCTTTCCTGATGTCCTTGCAATTATTTTCTTTTCAGGCAAATTCACCTCTGCTATAGTACTGAAAAGGCTCTTGTCAAAATCAGATGTCACTATGACAAAGGTTAATTATTTCTCCTCATCCTTTTCAACTTGTATGCAGCCGTTGGCATGATAGACCACACCATTGTTTTCCAATAGATCTTGTCACCATCTAATTCCACAGCCAATTAAGAGCCTCTTCTTTTATTTCTGGTACGAGCCAGTGACAGGTGGGGTCTTGCCCTGTGGGCAGCATGCCAGCGAAACTCTGGCATGCTTGGTTCCAGGCTTCCTTTGTTGTCCTTCTTAGAGGCTCTCTGTTGCTGATTGAGGGATCAACATTTTGACAGGAGGGTCGACAGAGATCCACCCCCTGCCTTTGCTGTTGACCCCATGCCCCTCTCATTCTCAATGTCACCACTCTTGCTACTGCCGTCACTCATTTGTGCCTATTTCTTCTTTGATCCAAGATCTTGGCTAATAATGGCAGTAGCTTCTGCCTCATTGGATAGGGTTGCTGAGTACAGAGGTGCTGCTGGGACTCTTCATGACCAGTGATTCTTGGCAGAAGAGATATCTTCCCAGGATCTTGATCCTTGGGGCATGGTATGAAGCCTGGCCTGTTCAGTACCTGAGTGACAGGTTTTCTTGAAAAGAGACAATGAGAGAAGCTGGCCAGCCCATCCAGACTCGATCATCTTCTCAAGATTCCTCCCAGCATTCAGACAGAAGTCTAGGCAGTGATTTATGGAGGTTGAACATAATTTCTTGGCATTTTTTATGCTTCTTTTTATGAACCCTTAAATCCGATATGGTTTATAGTAGCTTTCTAAAGCATCTTGCCACATTCAGAGATCTACTGAAAACATATGTTGAACTGCAGCTTGATAATATTATACCTGTTTTTTCTCATTGTGCCTGCAGTAAAAAGGTATGCAGTTTATCATAAGAAGATAACCTTTATTCTTTCCAGTCTGATGCCATTATCTTGGACATTTGTTTGAGATAAATATTCTCCAAGTTAAGATCAAACTTGATCAATTCATTCAGATACAATTCTTCATTGTCATGACACACTGGGACAGCACACTGGAAATCAAGCTCCACTATTCCTGAATGCATTGCAAATGTTAAAGATTTTGAAATAAGTTCATAAAATTCCCCAATTTACCTGATTTTCAGACCTTGATTGGAAGCACTTAACAGTACTTCACAAGAATTACCATTTATTACAAGTAATTAGAATCTAACTACAGGTGAACCGTAATAAACCATTGGCATGTAACACTACAAATTAAAACTAATCTCCTTACCAACTCTCCCTCAAACATACCCAAACACACAGACATGGAAAAGTATATTATGCATAGAGGAAAACTGGGAATCAGTTCAGTGATTCCTAGTCATGGGTAACTGAGATGATCCATACGATTGTTATGCTGGTCAGATTGCTGCTTTTTTTATTTAGCTCCCTTTAAATGCTTATATTTGTTTGCAAGAGACTGAAAGTGGCTGGTCCACTTTAAAAGTCTCTGACTAACTAGTTAAAAGTTACAGCTTACAATAACTGCTGAAAAAACAGATGAAATATTTTCCTTGAGGTTTACAATGGGTTTGACTGCAGAGACCAGTGAGAGAGCTCCTGTTACTGGTGGAAATGAAGCCACTTCTCTCCATTTTGCTCCCAGCCCTAAACTGTACAGTTACCCAACAACTAATCACTAATCTGAAGACCAATCAGCATCTTGCTGCCATGGAGTTATATTTCACAACCCCTCAGCTCTGTTTCACTCATAACTCAAACTTCAATAACTGCTTGTTCAAACAGCCATTGGCACTATGAAGGTCAGATGACCTGCTTTTCAAAATGTCAGCAGCAATGTTTCTAAACGATGGTTTTAAAATAGTTCTTTCTAAATTCAATCTTCAAATTTAATAGGAACAAATATTTTTTTAAAATGTTGTCTTTAAATCAAATCTATTTATAACTCTGTCAGTGAAAAAACAGGAAATTATTTTAGAGACCAAGAAACTCACCTTTCTCCCATATCTGTCCCAACTGTACAATCACAAACAATATTTGATGTTTATCTATTCTGTTTCCAACTCATAATATAGTAGAACAGGAATAAGATGTTAATGATGATGATGTATGCAAAGATGTGATTCTGAGATCAAAAGTCATTTATTTTCAAGACCTCTGAGAAAAGAGGAATGGAACTTGAGAGTTGTCATCAGTATTTTGCTCATACAGATGTAAACAAAGGATATGTTGGAACACATAAGTGCCAGACAATAGGTGCTCTTAAATAGGGTAGAGACAGATTTGCAACAGACTCAGAGTCAGGATAGATGACCAGGGTAGAGCAGCCTCAAGAGTGCAGGTACAGGCATTTATCATAAGTAGAATCCAAGACAGATAATGCAAGGTTGACTTATGGAAGCAACACACATCCTGGATACAGCAATCACAAATCAATGCACATATTAGTCAAATTTCATGTAAAATAATTAAAACAACAAACCAATTCTCAAGGAACAAACTTCAAAATTTCAATAACCACTTATTTAATACAATGCTTGGTAGTCTGGCTAACAAGATCAGATCACATGGAATACAGAGAGAACTTGGCATTTGAATACAAAATTGTCTTAAAGGTAAGATACAAAGTGGTGGTGGAGGGTTGCTTTTCAGACTGGACGTCTGTGACCAACAGTGTGCCACAGAGATCAGTTCTGGGTCCACTGCTTTTTGTCATTTGTATAAATGTTTTGGATGTGAATATTTGTGGTATGACTAGTAAGTTTGCAGATGACACCAATATTGGTGGATAGTGGACAGCAAAGAAATTGATCTCAGAGTACAATAGGATCTTGATCAGATGGGCCAGTGGGCTGAGGAGAGGCAGATTGAGTTCAATCTAGGTAAACATGAAGTGCTACATTTTGGTAAGGCAGGGCTTGTACATTTAATGGTAAGGTCCTAGGGAGTGTTGCTAAGTGAAGAGATCTTCGAGTGCAGGTTCATAGTTCCTTGAAAGTACAGTTACAGGTGGGCAGGGTAACGAAGAAAGAATTTGGTAAGCTTGCCTTCAGTGTATTGAATATAGGAGTTGGAAGTAGTAGAAAACGAGGACTGCAGATGTTGGAGAATCAAGTCGAGAGTATGTGCTGGAATAGCACAGCAGGTCAGGCAGCATCCGAGGAGCAGAAGAATCAACGTTTCGGGCATCAGGAATGAGTCTTGTGGGCTGGGGGGGGCTGAGAGATAAATGAGAAGGGGGTGGGGCTGGGGTGAGGTAGATGGGACTGTGATAGGTAGATGAAGATGAGGGAGAAGGTGATAGGTCGGAGTGAAGGATGGAACAGATAGATAGAAATGATGATGCACAGGTGGTGCCAAGTTGGAGGCTTGGGACTAGAATCATTTGGAGGGAGGTGAAATGAAATCCACATTGATCCCGTGTGGTTTCAGGGTCCCAAAGTGGAAGATGAGGTGTTCTTCCTCCAGGCGTTGGGTGGTAAGGGTTTGGCAATGGAGGAGGCCCATGGAGTTGGGAGGGCATGTTCTGGCTGTACAGGATATTGGGTAGGCCACTATTAGAATATTGTGTGCAGTTCTGGTTTCCTTGCTAATGGGAGGATGTTGTGAAAAGATTTACAAGGATATTGCCAGGGTTGAGCTATTGGGAGAGGATAAATAGTCTGGGCTGTTTTCCCTAGAGCATTGGAGGCTGAGGGGTGACCTTACAGAGGTTTATAAAATTATGAGGGGCATGGATAGGGTAAATAGATGAAGTCTTTTCCTGGGGGGGGGAAGTCCAGAATTAGAGGGCATACTTTTAAGGTGAGTCAAAAAAAGATTTAGGAGTGATGTAGGGGATCACTATTTCAGGCAGAAGGTAGTGTGTATATGGAATGAACTGTCAGAAAAAGTAGAGGACAAGCAGGAAGCTGGAAGAACACAACAAGCTAGGCAGCATCAGGAGGTGGAGAAGTTGATGTTTTGAGTGTAACTCTTCTTCAGGACAGGGGGCGGATGTAAGGGGAGTTGCAAATAATGAGGTTGGGGGCAGGGTGGTGAAGTGGGGTTAGGTGAAAACAAGTAGAGGATACAACCTGATTCATCAATGGGATGAATGAATCTGGTTGGCGGCTGAGATGAATGAAAGGGAGGAGATGGGGCTGGGAATGGAGTCGTGGGCTGGGAAGGGAGGTTATTTGAAATTGGAGAACTCAATGTTGAGTCCTCTGGACTATAGGCTGCCCAGGCGGAAGATAAGGCGTTGTTCCTCCAATTTGTGAATTAATTCATTGTGGCAATGGCGGAGTCAAAGGATGGTCACATCGGAAAGGGTGTGGGAAGGGGAATTAAATGGGCGGAGACTGGGATGTCTGGTCAGCCTCTGCGGGCCTGGCTGAGATGTTTGGTAAAACATGCCCTCAGTTTATGTTTGATCTCCTCGATATAGAGAAGACCACATTGGGAGCACCTGATGCAGTAAACTAGGTTAGAGGAGAGGCAAGTGATGTCAGTCTCACCTGGAAGGACCCTGGATGGAGGTAAGGAGTAGTCCATGTAGTTGTGAGAGTCTTTGGGTTTATAGTAAAAGTTTGTCTGGAGACTGTCCTCCGAGACTGAAATGGAGATGCCAAGAAAGGGGAGGGAGGTGTCAGAGTGAATTTGAGGATGGGGTGGAAATTGTGGGCAAGGTCGATGAACTGCTCCAGTTCAGCCTGGATGTAGGATGCTACACCGATGCAGTCATCGATGTAACTGCAGGAGAGTTGGGGCACAGTGCCTGTGTAGGCACTGAAGAGAGATTGTTCGGTGTGGTCAACAAAGAGGCAGGGATAGCTGGGGCCCACCCAAGTGATGGAGGTTGGTGCAATTACAACATTGAAAAGGCATCTGGCTATGTATATGGATTGGAAAGGTTATAAGGTTAAGGGCTAAATGATGGCAAACGGGACTAAATTTATTTAGAATTTCTGATCAGCACGGAGGAGTTACTGGATCGGTGGTGCTAGAAGAGCATAGCAGTTCAGGCAGCATCCAACGCGCAGCGAAATCGACGTTTCAGGCAAAAGCCCTTCATCAGGAATAAAGGCAGTGAGCTGGAAGCATGGAGAGATAAACTAGAGGGGGGTGGGGTGGGGAGAGAGTAGCATAGAGTACAATGGGTGAGTGGGGGAGGAGAGGAAGGTGATAGGTCAGGGAGGAGAGGGTGGAGTGGATAGGTGGAAAAGAAGATAGGCAGGTTGGACCTGTCCGGACAAGTCATGGTGACAGTGCTGAGCTGGAAGTTTGAAACTAGGATGAGGTGGGGGAAGGGGAAATGAGGAAGCTGTTGAAGTCCACATTGATGCCCTGGGGTTGAAGTGTTCCGAGGTGGAAGATGAGGCGTTCTTCCTCCAGGCGTCTGGTGGTGAGGGAGCGGTGGTGAAGGAGGCCCAGGACCTCCATGTCCTCGGCAGAGTGGGAGTGGGAGTTGAAATGTTGGGCCACGGGTTGGTGTGGTTGATTGGTGCAGGTATATCGGAGATGTTCCCTAAAGCGCTCTGCTAGGAGGCGCCCAGTCTCCCCAATGTAGAGGAGACCATTTTGGGAGCAACGGATACAATAAATGATATTAGTGAATGTGCAGGTAAAACTTTGATGGATGTGGAAGGCTCCTTTAGGGCCTTGGATAGAGGTGAGGGAGGAGGTACGGGCACAGGTTTTACAGTTCCTACGGTAGCAGGGGAAAGTGCCAGGATGGGAGGGTGGCTTATAGGGGGGCGTGGACCTGACCAGGTAGTCACGGAGGGAACGGTCTTTGCGGAAGGTGGAAAGAGGTGGGGAGGGAAATATATCCCTGGTGGTGGGGTCTTTTTGGAGGTGGCGGAAATGTCGGCGGATGATTTGGTTCATGCGAAGGTTGGTAGGGTGGAAGGTGAGCACCAGGGGCGTTCTGTCCTTGTTACGGTTGGAGGGGTGTAGTCTGAGGGCAGAGGTGCGGGATGTGGACAAGATGCATTGGAGGGCATCTTTAACCACGTGGGAAGGGAAATTGCGGTAAAGATGGAGGCCATCTGGTGTGTTCTATGGTGGAACTGGTCCTCCTGGGAGCAGATACGGTGGAGGCGGAGGAATTGGGAATATGGGATGGCATTTTTGCAAGAGATAGGATGAGAAGAGGTGTAATCCAGGTAGCTGTGGGAGTCGGTGAGTTTGTAAAAAATGTCAGTGTCAGGTCGGTCATCATTAATGGAGATGGAGAGGTCCAGGAAGGGAAGGGAGGTGTCAGAGATGGTCCAGGTAAATTTAAGGTCAGGGTGGAATGTGTTGGTGAAGTTGATGAATTGCTCAACCTCCTCGCGGGAGCACGAGTTGGCACCAATGCAGTCATCAATGTAGCGGAGGAAGAGGTGGAGAGTGGTGCCGGTGTAATTACGGAAGATCAACTGTTCTACATAGCCAACAAAGAGACAGGCATAGCTGGGGCCCATACGTGTGCCCATGGCTACCCCTTTGGTCTGGAGGAAGTGGGAGGATTCAAAGGAGAAATTGTTAAGGGTGAGGACCAGTTTGGCCAAACGAATGAGCGTGTCGGTGGAAGGGTACTGTTGGGGACGTCTGGAGAGGAAAAAACAGAGGGTTTGGAGGCCCTGGTCATGGCGGATGGAGGTGTAGAGGGATTGGATATCCATGGTGAAGATGAGGCGTTGTGGGCCAGGGAAACGGAAGTCTTGGAGGAGGTGGAGGGCGTGGGTGGTGTCTCGAATGTATGTTGGGAGTTCCTGGACTAGGGTGGATAGGACAGTGTCGAGGTAGGTAGAGATGAGTTCAGTGGGGCAGGAGCATGCTGAGACAATGGGTCGGCCCGGGTGGTCAGGCTTGTGGACCTTGGGAAGGAGGTAGAACAGGGCAGTGCGGGGTTCCCGGACTATGAGGTTGGAAGCTGTGGGTGGGAGATCTCCTGAGGTGATGAGGTTCTGTATGGTCTGGGAGATGATGGTTTGGTGATGGGGGGGTGGGGTCATAGTCTAGGAGGCAGTAGGAAGAGGTGTCCTCGAGTTGGCGTTTCGCTTCAGTGGTGTAGAAGTCAGTGCGCCAGACTACCACTGCACCCCCTTTATCCGCTGGCTTAATGGTGAGGTTGGGATTGGAGCAGAGGGATTGAAGGGCTGCGCGTTGTGAGGGTGAGAGGTTAGAGTGGCGGAGGGGGGTAGACAGGTTGAGGCAGTTAATGTCCCGGCGGCAGTTGGAAATGAAGAGGTCGAGGGCAGGTAATAGGCCAGCGCGGGGTGTCCCGGTGGATGCAGTGTGTTGGAGGTGGGCGAAAAGGTCCTCGGAAGGTGGGCGGGAATCCTGATTGTGAAAGTAAGCTTGGAGGCGGAGGCGACGGAAGAATTGTTCGACGTCACGGCGTGTATTAAATTCATTGATGCGTGGATGGAGGGGGATGAAGGTGAGTCCTTTGCTGAGGACTGATCGTTCGTCCTCAGTGAGGGGGAGGTCTGGAGGGATGGTGAAAACTCGGCAGGGCTGGGAACTGGGATATGGTGTGGGTATGGAGCTGGGAGTGGGGTCGGAGCCAGTAACTGGAGTGGTGTGATGGTGGGGGGAATGGGGGTGGAGTCATGAGCAGGGGTAATGTGCCCCTCAGCGTTCTGGGGGGTGGGGATAGTGATAGTGGGGTCTGTGGGGGCGTGTCAGCAGACTGCAGGTGAGTGGCGCTGGTGGGGGCGGAAGTGGTGGCAGACACGGCAGTAGGGGTGGCGGAAGTCACTGAGCGTGTGGCATCAACGATGATGTGAGGGCCGGAAGTGGCTTTGGGAGTGGCCATGATGGGGGCGGAAGTGACATCATCAATCAGCATGAGGGTGGAAGCTGCATCAGCCGCACGGCTAATGGCGTTTCCAAGGCTGGGGGAACCTTCTGGAATGTTTGAGGAGTGCTGGTTATGGAGGTGGGTGGATAAAAGTTTGTTGTACTTACAGTTTGATGGATGAGTTAGACCGAAGTGTGCTATAAATCTTTGTGACTCTATGACGCTATGATGCACTTAGGTCACTGTTTCAAATCGCATTGTCTCCTGCTTAAAATTAAAATCTTCACAGGATATATCCACATCTGTATGCCTTTATTTTAAATTCCAAATCCCAATATACTATATAATACATACCTCTTATCACATCAAGAATGAAAAAAACACATTCCTTTTGCCCAGAAAGAGCTAGTTGTCACAGAAATGAAGAACTTATTTCAACCCAAAAATCTGAACGTTTGCTGTTGCTAACCAAACAATAAATCAGTAGAAGTGTTGAAATGTCAGGAGGAAGTGTCAATGAGTTTTGAGAAGATTTTTCAGGAGGAAGTGTCAATAGCTGACTCATTTACTTTTCGTACACCCCTGAGACTTCAGAAACCTTCAAAAAAGCTGAAGGAGGGACAAAGCCAATTCAACAGCTTAAAAGGTCAGAATTAAGAAGATTGCACACCATTCCACAACTGCAGACTCACATTGGAGAATATTAGATACAGCTTAAATCTACAGCTAGTGATCCGAACAAAGGTGAAATTTTTGAAATATCATCATAGCATTGACAAAAGTAAACAGAATGTGATTGTTCTTAGAGAAAAGAGAAAGACCAGATGAGGAGCATGAATCAGATTCCCTCTTTTTAACTCCCTTTCTTTGGCTGTAACAGGAATTTTTATTTCTGTTTAGCACACAGCAGTATTACAGTTCAATTATAATGTAGCTTGCTAGTTAAAATGAAGGATCTAACTACACAGTTTCCCGAAGTGAAAGAAAGGAAATTTATTGGTTACGAACCCTGAGAAAATAACAAAATATGGTTTGGTGTGGGGGAAGATCATGCCTTACCAACTTAATCGAGCTCTTTGAGGAAGTGACCAAGTTGATAGATGAAAGAAGGGCTGTTGATGTCATATACATGGAATTTAGTAAGGCATTTGATAAGGTTCCCCATGGTAGACTAATGGAGAAACTGAAGTCACATGGTGTGCAGGGTGTTCTAGCTAGGTGGATAAAGAACTGGTTGAGCAACAGGACACAGAGAGTAGTAGTTGAAGGGAGTTTCTCGAAATGGAGAAAGGTGACCAGTGGTGTTCCACAGGGGTCAGTGTTGGGGCCAGTGTTGTTTGTAATATACTTAAATGATCTGGAAGAGGGCACTTTTGGTATGATCAGCAAGTTTGCGGATGACACGAAGATTGGTGGAGGAGCAGAAAGCATGAGGGACTGTCAAAGAATACAGGAGAATATAGATAGACTGGAGAGTGGGGCAGAAAAGTGGCAGGTTATTTTCAATTCAGACAAATGTGAGATGACACATTTAGGCAAGTCTAATTCTCGAGCGAGTTATATAGCAAATGCAAGAGCCTTGGGAAAAGTTGATGGGCAGAGAGATCTGGGAGTGCAGGTCCATTGTACCCTGAAGTTTGCTGCACAGGTGGATAGAGTGGTCAAGAAGGCATATAGTATGCTTGCCTTTGTTGGGGTATTGAGTATAGGTGCTGGCAAGTCATGTTAAAATTGTACAAGACATTGATTTGGCCGCATTTAGAATACTGTGTACAGTTCTGGTCACCACATTACCAAAAGGATGTGGACGCTTTGGAGAGGGTGCAGAGAAGGCTTACGAGGACGTTGCCTGGTATGGAAGGTGTTAGCTATGAAGAGAGGTTGAGTAGGTTAGGTTTATTTTCATTAGAAAAAAGGAGATTGAGGGGGGGCCTGAATGAGGTTTACAAAACCATGAAAGGTATAGACAGGGTGGATAGAGACAAGCTTTTTCCCAGGGAGAAGGATTCAATAACGAGAGGTCATTCTTTCAACATGAGAGGTGGAAAGTTCAGGGGGATACACGCGGCAAGTACTTCACACAGAGGGTGGTGGGCAATTGGAACGTGTTGCCAGCAGAGGTGGTAGAGGCAGGCACGGTAGATTCATTTAAGATGCGTCTGAACAGATGCATGAGTAGGTGGGGAGCAGAGGGATACAGATGCTTAGGAATTGGGCAACAGGTTTAGACAGTTGATTTGGATCGGCTCAGGCTTGGAGGGCAGAAGGGCCTGTTCCTGGGCTGTAAATTTTCTTTGTTCTTTGTTCTTTATGAGATCAAACACATATAAACACAGGATTTACGGGGAAGGTGCCTAATACAAAATAGAAGATTAGTAATACACAGTTTTTAAAAAAAGTCCTTAAGATGTTAGATTTATTTTGAGAATGTGATTGTTTCATTGATGACTTCTAACATCCTCGCCTGTTCCCCTCCCACCCTCACTCCTGTCCCCACTCAACCCCATCAATTATTTTATTTGTAGATATCTTTACATTCTCATGAATCAATGTTTCTCTTATTGCTTTTCATTGGACATCATCTTCCAAGAGGCTGAAAGAGAAAAAGGGGAAATACAGAGAGAGAGGGAGAGAAAACAGACCTCTCAGTTTTACTATTATGAATGCATCATTCTCTCTCTCTGACCGGAAGCTGTTCTCCAAAATACTGTTGATTTGTGTGCTGTCTTATCTGGGTTATTGTCTTTTTTTCCAAAGAAAGGTAATCTGCAGGTGAGTCTTTCATCCCAATATGGGAAAGTTCCCGAAAAGTGCAAATCAAATATGAAATAGACATCTTAACAATTGGTTTCAATTATTTTCATTTAATTTCATTTCAGACCGGGTCTTATTTATTGAATGGTTTCATAAATGAGACCTGACCTTGTCAGGTGGACACTGTGGTCATCTTAAATCCATGATTTTCATTTTTGAAAAGCATTTTAGTCCATGAAAGCTCTTGGCTATTAAAATCAGATGATGGAAGCAAAAATTGTGATTGTGCACTTTTAACACCACCATAAGACCTTCAGGAATTAATTTGCAAAATCAGTGCAGAAGAAATGCAATTCTTGCCTTTTACTATCTACTTATATACCCAATATGACACAAGCATACAGGATCCACTTAATACAATAAGTAAGTTAAAGCCCATGTTCTTCTACTCAAGATTTGAGTCATTTCCCTACCATTATGGATCTTGACAAGCTAAAGAAGCATTCTCCAAAGCCTATTTCTTTCACATGACTGTAAAAGTGCAACTAATGAACACACATTAGCGAGCCTCTGTTTTCTTTGTTCTTTAGGCTCACACTTTCACAGTTATCACTCGTGAAAGACTGTGTAATAGCACAGAGCTGTCACACACATGAAAAGCAATCTGTTGTTGTGTACACCTTCATTTGAAGTCACTTTGACAAAAGTCATTGATTTCTAAGATGATCAAAAGGCAATATCTATAAGCATTTGACATTTATCCATGATAAAATCCTCTTACTATTCTCTTAGTGAGGTAAAACCCAAACTTTCTGAACTATAATTTCATGCCTACAGAGAAAGGAGTGTTTAGGACTTCTTTTAAGTAAATTCTAAGGCGTATCCAAGTAAGCTGTCTGTTTCAAAAGTCAGTAATGTTATCATAAGGTCTATGCTAGAATGTCTTGGCATTCCATCTTTAAATGCCACATACATAAACACAAGTGACTATATGAGACAAAAAGCAATTTATTGCAACCAGCTAATAAGTCAACCTCTATATATTCATGCTGGTCCTCAGCATTATACCAAATGCTCCTCATCAAGTGCAATCAAAGCTCTCCTTCTTCACCAATACAGCATAAATTACAGTAGAATCATTATCTACATCTTTTATACATCTGTGATGATACCTGATTATTGTGCATTAGCTTGATTGTGCTTTTAACTATCAGCCAAACCAAGAACCTTCTCTGTTCTGCAACCTTTTCATACAATCCATGGAAAATTTAACATTTGCTTTTGTCCCACTTCAATTCCCAAATAATTGCCCTCCCCTCACCCTCTAAATCTACAGGAATTTTGCAAAATCATCATCATCATCATTGAATGCTTTCAGTGTGGAAACAAGCCATATTTTAAAAGAAAATCAATGTTTTAAAAAGCTGGAGGAATTTATGCCCCTCCCCCCCGCCACTTTCACACAGTCACTTATTTCTACAGTCCCTTTCAAGCTAAATAGTAACTCTTTAAGAATAGCACACTCTGATTCGACAAACTTCCTGCTGAAGGCTACATTTCAGGGTTGTATATCCCTGATTCGATCAGCTGCTCTGTGGAAGGCTCCTCATGCAGACCTGTATCTGTGCATGAATATACAAAATTATTTAAATAGTCTGTTCCCATCCCAACCCCACGCTGCACGTAATGAAAGGGCTTATGCCCGAAATGTCGAATTTCCTGTTCCTTGGATGCTGCCTAACCTGCTGTGCTTTAACCAGCAACACATTTTCAGCAAACATCACAATTAGTCAAACATTTTCCTCCAAATTAGAAAATTGGTTCTGTTGCTACTTTTTAAATATATAAAACCAAAAATTGGTGGAGTTTTGGACAGTGTAGAGGATTGTCAAAGGATACAATGGGAGATAGATCAGTTGCAGATCTGGGGGTGGTGGGGGGGGGGGGGCTTGGTAGGAATGGCAGGTGAAGTTTAATCTGACCAAATGTGAA
Organism: Hemiscyllium ocellatum; assembly: GCF_020745735.1. Taxonomy (NCBI): domain Eukaryota; kingdom Metazoa; phylum Chordata; class Chondrichthyes; order Orectolobiformes; family Hemiscylliidae; genus Hemiscyllium; species Hemiscyllium ocellatum. Next base: position 42,688,835 of record NC_083407.1, on the reverse strand, counting down.
ACCCTGCGCATTTTAGGAGATTGAATGTTACGAAAAATGATACAGTTAGTGGTCGGACTATGAACAGTATTAATGTACAGACTTCAGCCAGAAAGTGATGAAATTATGGAATTCATTGCTACAGAAGGCTGTGGAGACCAGGTCATTGAGTATATTTGGGATGGGATTGAGATGGAGAAGTTCTTGATTATAAAGGGGAGCAAAGGTTACAGGAATAAAGTGGGAGAATGGTGTTGAGAAACCTATTAGCCATAATAGAATGGTACAGTTGACTTGAAGAGCTAAATGGCCTAATTTTTGATCCTATGTCTAATGGTCTTTTGGTCTTATGGACTGTGAACAGCATTGACATACAGAGGGATTTTGGGGTTCAAATCCAAAGCTCTCTGAAAGTGGCCACACCACATTGATAAGGTGACAAAGAAGATGTAGGGCGTACTTGTTGGTGCATTAACTACAGGAGTCAAGGATGTCATGTTGCAGCTTTATAGGACTTTGGTTAGATTGCACTCAGAGTATGAGGTTCAGTATTGTTCTTGCTACATTACAAGAAGGATTTGGAGGCTTTGGAGAGGGTGCAGAAGAGGTTTTCCAGGATGCTGCCTGGATTAGAGGGTATTAGTTATAAGGAGAGGTTAGAAAAATTAGAGTTGTTTTTGTTTGGAGCAGAGGAGACTGAGGGGAGACTTGATAGAAATTTATAAAATTATGAGATGCACTGATAGGTTGATGGTCAGAACCTTTTTCCTAGAGTTGAGATATCTAATAGCATGGGACATGCATTTAAGGTGAGAGGGGGATAGTTCAAAGGAAATGTGAGTTACAATGTTTTTACACTGAGAGTGGTAGGTGTCTGAAATGCACTACCTGGGGTGGTGGTGGAGGCGGATACAATCGGGGATTTTCAGGGACTTTTAGATAAGCATAGGAAAATGCAAGGAATGCAGGGATATGGACGAAAGGCAGAGAGAAGGGATTAGTTTAATCTGACATCATGTTCAGCACAACACTGTGGCCCAAAGAGCCCATTCCAGTGCTCCTCTATGTTCTAATGTTCAAAAACCATTCAAACTGACTCAATTGATATTTGAAGCTGATGATCGAAACACAAGGGAGGGTTTTTATGGCATAGTGGTGTCATACTTCAGGAACAGAAGATCTGGATACAAGTCCCAACTGCCCTAGACATTGATAGTAAAATTTCTGAACAGGTTAATTCAAATTATCTGAAAATGAAAGGGTGGTGAAAATAATATCCAGGTTGACAGAGCATTATTCTGGTGATCTAAAGGATCCTGGTTCAATTCGGTGATTCAACAGTGATCACAGCAGTTAGAAATCTTGTGATACAGTGGTAGTGTCATGACCTCGAAGCTGGAAGATTAAAGTTCAAGTTTCCGGTAGAGAAATGAAATGAAAACAGACATTGCTGGAGAAAATCAGCAGATCTAGCAGCCTCTGGGGAGAAAAAGCAGAGTTAATATTTTGATTCCAGTGACCTGGACGAGAGTTCTGAAGAAGGGTCACTGGCCTCGAAATGTTAACTCTGCTTTCTCTCCACAGATGCTGACAGATCTGCTGAGTTTCTGTGGCAACGTCTGTTTTTGCATCAGATTTTCAACATTCACAGCCCTTTGTTTAATTTTGCTTCAGAACAATGTCTGTTTCAGAAGTTTAATTTAAAATGTTCACAACAAGTTTGTCAGAGTAACCGGAAACACAAAGATTGTCCATTAGACCAAATAATATTTATTTATTTTTGCATTCAGATATTTCTGTTTATGGCTGCAGGAGTTTGATTGTCACATTATTCATTATTTGTTTGCTGTCATCACTTAACACTTGATTTCTCATAACATAATCAAAGCAGTCAACCCCTGATGTTGCTTTTTAATCTTAATTTAGTTTGCACTTCTGTGTTGTATTTTGTTTGTTCTGATTATTGTTGGTATTTGTCAGCATTACTTTCAGTTACAAATCAAATACCAATTAATTGTGTATGTGATAATTAATACTCATTACACCCTGTACTACTTAGTTGCCTTACTTAAAAGATGAAAACAATCATCAAGAGGTTATGTCGGAGTGATCAATTTAATTCAATCATAACTAATTAAAAACTCAAATATACAAAGAGGGTAATGCAAGGGAAGGAAGGCTGGAAGTGTCCCTTATACAGTCTACGGAGGTCCCAAAAACTATTCCATCAAGCCCCCTTTGGTTCAAGGTCCATTTGGGCAACGTATTGAGCTGGAACGGACAACCCAGTTACAAATGGATTGGCTACAAACAACACCAACCAGCTGTTTAGATATGTTTCACATCCTGCTTTACATCCAGGAGGACTTCTCGCACCTGAAACTATGGGTTTGAAGCAAGATCTGGGTCTGTGTGACATAAGCCGGTGCACAACAATGCTGTCTCATGTGAATTGCCATTATTGACATGCATGGAGAATTAAAACAGAGACTGCTTAGTCTGTTTTTATGATGAACACAGATGACAAAAATATATCCTTCTGCTCACAACTGTGTAATGGAATTTGTCTACTTTAATAATGAGGAAGTAGTAATTGACATACTGCATAATATCTTAATCTAGGCATAATTCACAGTTCCTTTCTCCAGTTTTTTTTGTTATCTTCCTTCATGTTTCAAACACCAACTGAGCTGTTATGACATTCACAGTTACTAAAGCTAGTACATTTCAATTTTGCGTCGAAGTGTGTGGTGTTGGAAAAATACAGCATCGGAGGAGCAGTAGAGTAACTCCATCGAGGACATGCAAGTCTTTGGCCTCCTCCATCGCCAAACCCGAACCACCCGACGCATGAAGGAAGAACACCTCATCTTTCGCTTTGGGACCCTTCAACTACAGTGGATCAATGTAGATTTCACCAGTTTCCTAATTCCCTCTCCCCCACCTTATCCCAGTCCCAACCTTCCAACTTGGCACCACCCCTTGACCTGTCCATCTTCCTTCCCACCTATCTGCTCTACCCTAATCTCTGACCTATCACTTTCACCCCCACCTTCATCTACCTATCGCATTCCCTACAATCTTCCCTATCCCCGTCTGATTTATCTCACAGCCCACTCGGCCCACAAGCCTCATTCCTGATGAAGTGCTTGTGCCCGAAACATTGACTCTCTTGCTCCTCGGATGCTGCCTGACCAGCTGTGCTTTTCCTGCACCACACACTTCCACTCTGATCTCCAGCATCTGCAGTCCTCATTTTCTCCCATTATAATTTTGCATGCTAAAACCTGAAGGGATGCCATGTCCTCATAAATCCACTCCATGTTCCAGATAAATCTTCATGTTGCCTGTACTACAGTGTAGCTTAGAAACTGTAGAAGCAAAATTCTGAAATTGCCACACTTCATTCTCTCAGGTCCAACCCGAAATTTGCTATCAAACCTGCCAATAAAGGTAATGCTTTGTAGTCTGGCACACTATCTTTACTTTGTGGAAACTCAACGCCAACTCTTGGACATTTCTTCCTACATCCCTCTTGACCATGACCACATATCAAACATCAAGCCATTGTTGCCAGGACTGTCATCGACCTCATTGCCTCTGGAAATCTTCCTTTCACTGACTCCAGCATTATAGCCTCCCAACCCCAGACTGCCTATTCCTACCTCCTTCCCAAAATCCACAAACCAGACTGCCCCGTAGGTCCGTTGTATCAGCCTATTCCTGACCCACTGAGCTCATTTCCTCCTAACTTGACTTCATCTTCTCTCCACTTGTCCAGGTCCTGTCTACATACATCGTGATTCCTCTGATGTCCTCTGCCATATCAACAACTTCCAGTCCCCTGGCCCTAATTGCCTCCTGTTCACCATGGATGCCCAGTCCCTCTGTACCTCCATTCCCCACCAGGATGGTTTGAGAGCTCTTGGCTTCCTCCTTGACCAGATTCCTGATGAAGGGCTTATGCCCGAAACATCGAGTTTCCTGCTCCTAGGATGCTGCCTGACCTGCTGCGCTTTTCCAGCAACACATTTTCAGCTCCTTGACCAGATGCCTGAACAATCCCCATCTACCATCACTCTCCTCTGCCTGGCTGAACTTGTTTTCTCACTGAACAATTTTGCCTTTAATTCATTTCACTTCTGCCAAGTCAAATGAGTGTCTATGGGCACCAATATGGATTCAGGTCATGCCTGCTTCTTTGAGGTATGTGGAAAAATCCTCTTTCAAACCCTACACTGGCCACCTCCCACAAATTCTTTTTTGGTAAATCGACAACTGTTTTGGTGCCTCTTCATGCTCCTACCTGGATCTTGAAAATGTGTTTATTTCTCCCCTCCAATTTTCACCCATCTATAACTTTCATTGTTCATTTCTGACACTTCCCTTTTTTCCTTGGCCCCTCTGTCTCCATTTCAGGTAATAAACTGTCCACTGCCATCCACTACAATACTACTGACTCCCATAGTTACCTTCACGACAGCTCTTCCCACCATATGTCTTGCAAGGATTTTATCACATTCTCCCAATTCATTCACATCCATCATGTCTGTTCAGCTGATGCCACCTTCCAAAACAATGCTGCAGTCATAAGAGTCATAGACATGCACAGCATGACCCTTCAGTCCAACTTGTCCGTGCTAACCAGATATCCTAGGCTAATCTAGTCCCATCTGCCAGATCTCTCTAAATCCTTCCTATTCGTGTACCCATAATGATGCCTTTAAATGTTATAATTGTACCAATCTCCACCACTTCCTCTGGCAATCATTCTATACTTGTGCCACTATCTGCATGAAAAAGTTGCCCTCTACATCCCTTTTAAGTTTTTCCCCTCTCATCTTAAACCTATGCCCTCTAGTTCTGGACTCCCCTAGCCCAGGGAAAAGATCCAGATGGCATCATTATGAATGCCAACCTGAACCCCAGAAATGGACAATGTATTTAACTTAAGGATCGTAATCCATCAATGGTCTGATTGCCCACCTCCCCTGAAGGGGAGAAATGCAGCTGCTTTCCTGTTTGAGAATGTACAGTAAGTTGCTGGCAAGGTGGGACAGAAATGGCCATTTGCCTAAGTCATGGTGACATTGGGGCCATAAATGTAACAAGATGTTGTGAACTAATCCTAACCCTTGTCTCTGAGCTCCTGACACCCCTCTCTCAATCGCCATAATTCCTCTCTCCAGAAAACACTTTCCTTCTCTCCAGTTATTGCTGTATAGCCTGGGATTCCAGCAGCGACCTCCAGTTCCCAATGATTGTCAGCATCTGATCAGCTGGTGGTTTTTGGTGCGGCCAGACTTGAATGTTGAGATTATTGATCAGCCAAGAAAATGGTCATCCTTTAAGTTGTTGATTGAACCTTGATCCAGCAAGTTCTTTTGCTGGTATAGGAGTGGGAAGCTGGGTTAGCTGTTTGTGAAACCACCCATCCTCACAAATAGTGCAAAGATGACTGACATCTCTGTGCTAATTGGGGATTCTTGAAATATTAATCTAAAGGTATAACTAACTTGTCAAAATTCTGATTTGTGCTTTTCAAAAACTTTTTTTTTGTGATTTTACAGCAAAAGTCATAGAAATTATGAAATCTGAATGTAGGTTTGGACCATCCACCCAGAGATTTGGACTGTCAGAGTGCAAGTGTCGTACCGATTTTGGAATCCTGTTTTAAAAGACCCTCAATGTGCTAATTAACTTCAGACATTAAAACATAGTTATCAGGAGATAATTCAACAAACTGTGAGATTGGAAGTCAAATGCTGTATTGATTAATCTGTGAAAGATGACAACTGTACAGTATTACAGCACATAAGGCATGTAGGGTTTTATCTTCTCAGTAATGTAAGAAATGTAGTATTAAACTCAGAAGATATTAGCAACTTTCTAAAACATGCATTCTCAAAATTTGAATCACATCAAACAAAGGCCGAATTATTTCAGGGAATTAATTGGTCTGCTGCCAATTTTAAGATGCCTTTATATTGTAGGTGTCTTTAAATTGTAGCTGAAAATGTGTTGCTGGTTAAAGCACAGCAGGTTAGGCAGCATCCAAGGAACAGGAAATTCGACGTTTCGGGCCAGAGCCCTTCATCAGGAGTGAGGAGAATGTGCCAGGCAGGCTCAGATAAAAGGTAGGGAGGAGGGACTTGGGGGAGGGTCGATGGAGATGTGATAGGTGGAAGGAGGTCAAGGTGAGGGTGATAGGTTGGAGTGGGGTGGGGGCGGAGAGGTCAGGAAGAAGATTGCAGGTTAGGAGGGTGGTGCTGAGTTGAGGGAACCGACTGAGACAAGGTGGGGGGAGGGGAAATGAGGAAACTGGAGAAATCGGAGTTCATTCCTTGTGGTTGGAGGGTTCCCAGGCGGAAGATGAGGCGCTTCTCCTCCAGCCATCGTGTTGTTATGTTCTGCCGATGGAGGAGTCCAAGGACCTGCATGTTCTCGGTGGAGTGGGAGGGAGAGTTAAAGCGTTGAGCCACGGGGTGGTTGGGTTGGTTGGTCGTGGCGTCCCAGAGGTGTTCTCTGAAGCGTTCCACAAGTAGGCGGCCCGTCTCCCCAATGTAGAGGAGGCCACATCGGGTGCAGCGGATGCAATAGATGATGTGTGTGGAGGTGCAGGTGAACTTGTGGCAGATATGGAAGGATCCCTTGGGGCCTTGGAGGGAAGTGAGTGTGGAGGTGTGGGCGCAAGTTTTACATTTCCTGCGGTTGCAGGGGAAGGTGCCGGGGGTGGAGGTTGGGTTGGTGGGGGCTGTGGACCTGACGAGGGAGTCACGAAGGGAGTGGGCTTTGCGGAACGTTGATAGGGGAGGGGAGGGAAATATATCCCTGGTGGTGGGGTCCGTTTGGAGGTGGCGGAAATGACGGCGGATGATACGCTGTATGCGGAGGTTGGTGGGGTGGTAGGTGAGAACCAGTGGGGGTTCTGTCTTGGTGGCGGTTGGAGGAGCGGAGCTCAAGGGCGGAGGAGCGGGAAGTGGAGGAGATGCGGTGGAGGGCATCGTCGATCATGTCTGGTGGAAATCTGCGGTCCATGAAGAAGGAGGCCATCTGGGCTGTACGGTATTTTAACTGGTCCTCCTGGGAGCAGATGCGGCGGAGACAAAGGAATTGGGAATATGGGAATGGAGTTTTTACAGGGGGCAGGGTGGGAGGAGGTGTAGTCCAGGTAGCTGTGGGAGTCAGTCGGTTTATAGTAGATGTCTGTGTTGAGTCGGTCGCCCGAGATAGAAATGGAAAGGTCTAGGAAGGGGAGGGAGGAGTCTGAGACAGTCCAGGTGAATTTGAGGTCGGGATGGAAGGCGTTGGTAAAGTTGATGAACTGTTCAACCTCCTCGTGGGAGCATGAGGCAGTGCCGATACAGTCATCGATGTAGCGGAGGAAAAGTTGGGGGGTGGTGCCAGTGTAGTTGGGGAAGATGGACTGTTCCACATATCCTACGAAGAGACAGGCATAGCTGGTGCCCATGGCAACTCCTTTAGTTTGGAGGAAGTGGGAGGATTGAAAAGAGAAGTTATTCAGGGTGAGGACCAGTTCAGTCAGTCGAAGGAGGGTGTCAGTGGAAGGGTGCTGGTTGGTGCGGCGGGAAAGGAAGAAGCGGAGGGCTTTGAGTCCTTCGTGATGGGGGATGGAGGTGTACAGGGACTGAATGTCCATCGTGAAGATAAGGTGTTGGGGACCAGGGAAGCGAAAATCATGGAGGAGGTGGAGGGCGTGGGTGGTGTCCCGAACGTAGGTGGGGAGTTCTTGGACTAAAGGGGACAGAACCGTGTCGAGGTACGCGGAGATGAGTTCGGTGGGGCAGGAGCAGGCTGAGACAATGGGTCAGCCGGGGCAGTCAGGTTTGTGGATTTTGGGCAGAATGTAGAAACGGGCGGTGGGGGGTTGTGGGACTATGAGGTTGGAGGCAGTGGATGGAAGATCCCCTGAGGTGATGAGGTTATTGATGGTCTGGGAGATGATGGTTTGGTGGTGGGAGGTGGGTTCATGGTCAAGGGGGCGATAAGAGGAGGCGTCCGCGAGCTGGCGTTTGGCCTCAGCAATGTAGTCAACACTGAAAGAATATGCATTACTTTACTATTGAAATTGCAATACCTAACCTCGCGCAACATATTCTGCACTTCAAAAGTGATAGAATAAAGCTGTCTTATTGTAATCCTGCTGAAATATATTTATTGTGTATGTGACAATTTAAAATTTGCTTTTAAATATTCTCAGTAATTCAGTTATGATATTTTCCAGTTTAGACAGGATTGCATAATTATTAATTTGATTGGTATTACAGACCATAAGGCCATATGATGTAGAAACAGATGTCAGCCATTCAAGTCTACTGTACCATTCAATGAGTCATGGCTGATCTGATAATCCTGAACTCAACTTTCTTGTCCTGTCTCTATACCCCGTAATCATCGTGCTGATTAAAACTATGCCTATTTCAGCCTTGAATATACGAAAAACCCAGTTTTGGAAGTACTCTGCGTTAAATAATTCCATGGATTCCCTATTCTTTTGAGAAAAATATCCTTCTCATCTCTGCCTTAAATGTGTAACCTCTTGCTCTGAGGTTATGTCCCAGACACTCCAACAGCAGGAAACAATCTTTCACCATTTAACCTGTCAAAGGCCTGAAAAATCTTAGATGTTTCATTAATCTTCCGAGAGTGCACGGATTCTGGGAAAGTCTCAGAGGATGAAGAAACGAACATGTTACCCCTATTAAGGAAGGCGGAGAAATTAAAGAAAACAGATAATGCATAACTATTGGCTAATTAGCTTAACATCTATTATTGGGGAAATGTTAGACTTCATTATAAATGATTTAATGATAGACAATTTAGAAACAAATAAGGTAATCAAGCAGTGTCAACGTGGCTTCTTGAAGGGAAAATTAGGCCTGACAAATTTATTAGCGCACTGTGCGGGTATAACTAGCAGTTAAATAGAGGGAGCCTAATCTTTTCCCAATTAAAGATATTAAGTTAATTGTCCTATAGTTGGAGCTCAGAGGATTGAGAAGACACTTTATTGAAACATCTAAGATTTTTCAGGGCTTTGACAGGGTAAATGGTGAAAGATTGTTTCCTGCTGTTGGAGTGTCTGGGACATAACCTCAGAGCAAGAGGTTACACATTTAAGGCAGAGATAAGAAGGATATTTTTTCTCCAAAGAATAGGGAATCCATGGAGTTATTTAGTGCAGAGTGCTGCCAAAGCTGGGTTTCTCGTATATTCAAGGCTGAAATAGGCATAGTTTAATCAGCACGATGATTATGGGGTATACAGACAGGACAAGAAAGTTGAGTTCAGGATTATCAGATCAGCCATGACTCATTGAATGGTACAGCAGACTTGAAAGGCTGATATTGGTTTTTACATCACATGGCCTTATGGTCTGTAATGCCAATCAAATTAATAATTATGCAATCCTGTCTAAACTGTAAAATATAATAACTGAATTACTGAGAATGTTTAAAATCAAAGTGTTTTCTGGAGAGAGGGATTATGGCGATTGAGAGAGGGGTATCAGGAGCTCAGAGACAAGGGTTAGGATTAGTTCACAACATCTTGCCACATTTATGGCCCCAATGTCACCATGCCTTAAGCAAATGGCCATTTCTGTCCCACCTTGCCAGCAACTTACTGTACATTCTCAAACAGGAAAGCAGCTGCATTTCTCCCCTTCAGGGGAGGTGGGCAATCAGGCCATTGATGGATTACGATCCTTAAGTTAAATACATTGTCCATTTCTGGGGTTCAGGTTGGCATTCATAATGATGCAATCTGAATCTTTTCCCTGGGCTAGGAGAGTCCAGAACTAGAGGGCAGAGGTTTAAGGTGAGAGGGGAAAAACTTAAAAGGGATGTAGAGGGCAACATTTTCAAGCAGACAGTGGCACGAGTATGGAATGATTGCCAGAGGAAGTGGTGGAGGTTGGTACAATTATAACATTTAAAGGCATCATTATGGGTACATGAATAGGAAGGATTTAGAGAGATATGGCAGATGGGATAGATTAGCCTAGGATATCTGGTTAGCATGGACAAGTTGGACTGAAGGGTCATGCTGTACATTTCTATGACTCTTATGACTGCAGCATTGTTTTGGAAGGTGGCATCAGCTGAACAGACATGATGGATGTGAATGAGTTGGGAGAATGTGATAAAATCCTTGCAAGACATATGGTGGGAAGAACTGTCGTGAAGGTAACTATGGGAGTCAGTAGTATTGTAGTGGATGGCTGTGGACAGTTTATTACCTGAAATGGAGACAAAAGGGCCAAGGAAAAAAGGGAAGTGTCAGAAATGAACAATGAAAGTTATAGATGGGTGAAAATTGGAGGGGAGAAATAACCACATTTTCAAGATCCAGGTAGGAGCATGAAGAGGCACCAAAACAGTTGTCGAATTACCAAAAAAGAATTTGTGGGAGGTGGCCAGTGTAGGGTTTGAATTGTACCAGCCTCCACCACTTCCTCTGGCAGCTCATTCCATACCTGTACCATCCTCTGTGTGAAAAAGTTCCCCTCTCACCCTAAATCTATGCCCTCTCGTTCTGGACTCCCTGACCCCAACTCTGATACCATTTCCTAGTTCCTCATTGTTATTTCTCCAGTTTCATTCTGTATGGTGCTTCTGTTCACTTTTGTTTCACTTTTCCTTTTTCTATATTTGTAGGAGTTCTTACTACTTACTAGTTTGCTGACAAATTTTGTTTTCTCCTTCTTTAGACCCTAAGATCATAAGACATAGGAACAGAATTAGATCATTCATCCCATCAAATTGGCTCTCCCATTTGACCATGGCTGATCATATTTCTCAACCCCTTTCTCCTGCTTTTTCCCTGTAACCCTTGATCCCGGTATTAATCAAGAACATATCTGTCTCTGCCTTAAATCCATTCAACAACCAGGCCTCCACAGCCCTCAGCGACAATGAGTTCCAAAAATTTACCATACTCTGGCTAAGGAAATTTCTCCACATCTCAGTTCTAAAGAGTCCACCCTTCACTCTGAGACTGTGCTCTTGGTTCGAAGGGTCATATTAGTGGAAACATCTTCTCCACGCCCACTCTATCCAGGACTATCAATAGTCTGTAAATTTCATATAGATGGCCCCTCCTCTTTCTAAACTCCATCAAGTACAGAACCAGAGTCCTCAACCACATCTCAAATGACAAGGCTTTATAGAACATAGAACATAAAATAGAGAACTATACAGGGCAGAAAAGGCCCTTCGGTCCTCGAAGTTGTGCCAACCTGTGAACTAATCGAAGTCTATCCCCCTACACTATCTCATCATTATCATCCATATGCTTATCCAAGGACTGTTTAAATGCCCTTAAATATGGCTGAGTTAACTACATTAGCAGTCAGGGCATTCCACACCCTTACCACTCTGAGTAAAGAACCTGCCTCTGACATCTGGCTTAAATCTATCACCCCTCAAACTGTAGCTATGCCCCTTTGAACAAGTCAATATCATCATACTATTAAAAACACTCTCACTGTTCATCCTATCTAATCTTCTGATCATCCTGTCTGTCTCTATTAGATCCCCTATTAGCCTTCTTCTCTCCAATGAGAATAGACCCAAATCCCTCAGCCTTTCCTCATAAGACCTTCTCACCAGAACAGGCGATACCCTAGTAAATCTCCTCTGCACCTTTTCAAATGCTTCCATCTCCTTCCTGTAATGGGGCGACCAGGCACTAGTGCTTCATACACTTGTCAGAATGACATCATGGCTCCGGAACTCAATCCCTCTACCAATAAAACCTAACACACCATATGCCTTCTTAACAGTATTATCAACCTGGGTGGCAACTATGTGCATGGACACCAAGATCCCTCTGCACATCCACACTACCAAGAATGTTTCCATTGATTCTTCCCATAATGCATCACCTCACATTTATCTGCATTGAACTCCATTTGCTATCTCTTAGCCCAATTCTGCAGTTGATCCAAGTCTCCCTGCAAGCTGCAACATTTTTCCACACTATCCACCACTCCACTGACTTTAATGTCATTTGCAAACTTACTAACCCATCCATTTATGCCTGCATCCAAGTCATTTATAAAAATGACAAACAGCAGTGGTTCCAAAACAGATCCTTTTGGCACACCATGAGTAACCAGACTCCAGGCTGAATATTTTCCATCAGCCACCACTTGCTGCCTTCTTACAGAAAGCCAAATCACTCTCAATACCATGCCTCTGCAGTTTCTCCAAAAGCCTACCCTCTGGAACCTTAACAAAGGCTTTATTGAAGTCCATGTACACCACATCAACTGCCCTACTCACATCCATATTCTTGGTCACCTTCTCAAAAAAACTCAATGAGATTTGTGAGGCACGATCTGCCATTGACTAAACCATGCTGACAATCTCCAACGAAATTGTTGTTTGCTAGATGACTATAAATCTTATCTCTTATAATCCTTTCCAAACCTTTTCTACAACAGACATAAGGCTCACTGGTCTATAATTACCTGGGTAATCTCTACTGCCCTCCTTGAACAAGAGCATAACATTTGCAATCCTCCAGGCCTCTGGTTCTAAACCTGTAGACAATGACAACTCAAAGACCAAGACCAAAGGCTCCAGCATCTCCTCCCTAGCTTCCCAGAGAATCCTCAGATAAATTCCATCCAGCTCAGGGGACTTATCTACTTTCACACCTTCTAGAATTGATAACGCCTCCTTCTTACTAACTTCAATCCTTTCTAGTCTAATAGCCCATATCTCAGTCTTCTCCTCTACAAAATTCTCCTTTTCTTGAATGAAAACAGATGAGAAATATTTATTTAGAACCTCTCTGACCTCCACAGGGTCCACACACAACTTCCACTTCTGTCTTTGACTGGCCCTATTCCTACCCTAGTCATCCTTTCATTCCTCACATACTGAAAGAAAGCTTTAGGGTTCTCCTTTCTTCTACCTGCTAAAGACTGCTCAATTCCTCTCCTCGCTCTTCTTAATTCTCTCTCTAAATCCTTCCTAGCTAATCTGTAACTCTCCATCACCTCACCTGAACCAACTCATCTCAACATCACACATGCCTCCCTCTTCCGCTGAACAAGACATACCATTTCTTTAGTAAACCATGGTTCCCTTACCTTATCACTCCCTCCCTGCCTGACAGGGACATACCTATCAAGGACACACAATATCTATTCCTTAAACCACCTCCACATTTCGATTATCCCCATCCCCTGCATTCTATGCCTCCTAATTATTGCCTCATTGCCTTATAATTGCCCTTCCCCATCTATAACTCTTGCCCCTGTGGCATGTATCTATCCCTTTCCATCGCTAAACTAAATGTAACTGAATTATGGTCCAAAGTGCCCACCTTCCACTAAAGCAAACACCTGGCCTGGTTCATTACCAACACCAGATTCAGTGGGACCTCCCCTCTTGTCAGCCCTTCGAACATACTGTCTGGAAACCTCCTGCACACATTGAACGAAAACTGATCCACTCGACGTACTAGAGTTAGCATTTCCTGTCAATGTTGGGAAAGTTAAAGTCCACCATAATGACCACCCTGTTCTTTTCACTGCTAACCAGAATCGTTATGCTTATCCTCTCCTCCACATCCCTGGAGCTTTGCAGAGGCCTATAAAAATCTCTCAGCAGTGTGACCTCTCCTCTCTTGTTCCTAACCTCAGCCAGTACCACCTCAGTAGACGAGTCCTTGTCAAAAATTCTTTCAGCCACCATTATACTATCCTAAATGAACAAAGCCACACCTCCCCTCTTTTACCACCTTCCCTGATCTTAATGAAAGATCTAAATCCTGGAATTTGCAACATCCATTCCTGACTCTGCTCTATACATGTCTGAAATGGCCACAACATCAAAGTCCCAGGTACCTACCTATGCTGCAAGCTCACCTACCTTATTCCGGATACTCCTGATGTTGAAATATACACAATTCAAACCAGCTTGCTGTCTGCCAGCACACTGCTGTGACCATTAAATCCTTTCCATGCCCTCCATACTCACATCCCCTGTGCACTGGAATGACACATCAGGTTCCCATCCCCCTGCTGAGTTAGTTTAAACCCATCCAAATATCACTCGCAAATTTCCCACCCAGGATATTAGTACCCCCCCACCCCCCGGTTCAAGTGAAGACCGCCCTGTTTGTAGTGATCCTACCTCCCAGAGAATGAGTCCCAATTATCCATTCACCTGAAACCCTCTCTCCTGCACCATCCCTGCAGCCACGTGTTTAGCTGATGTCTCTCCCTGTTCCTCACGTCGCTATCACATGGCTCGGGTAACAAACTCAGGTAACAGCTCTGTTTGTTCTAGCTCTCAGCTTCTGCCCTAGATCCCTGAAATCCTCCCTTACATCCCTCTCCCTCTTTCTACCTATATCGTTGATACCTACGTGGACCATGCCTTGGGCTGTTCATCCTTTCCCTTCAGGATCCTAAAGACTAGATCGAGACATCACGGACCCTGGCACTTGGGAGGCAACACACCAACCGTGAGTCTCTTTCATTCCTAAAAAAACCTTCTGTCTAACCCTCTAACTATTGAGTCCCTAATGACTAATATTCTCCTCCTTTTCCCCCTCCCTCCTATGCAACAGGGACAGACTCTGTGCCGGAGACCTGCACCCCAATGCATGCCGCTAGTAAGGATCCCCTCTCAATAGTATCCAAAATGGTATACTTGTTTTTCAGGGGAATGGCCACAGGGGATCCCCGCACTGACTGTTTTCTCCCCCTTAAAACATTTACCCAGCTTTCCATGTGCCTAGGAGTAGATACTTCCCTATAAGTTGGATCAAAGGGTCTGTTACTATGCTATACATTTTGATGACTCTATGACTCTATAACTCTTGTCTATAACAGATTCTACCTTCCAAATGATCCGAAGTTCATCCAGCTCCCTCTCCATTTCTGTAATGTGGTCTTGGAGGAGTGAGAGTTGGGTGCATTTCCTGGAGATGTACTTGGTTGGGACACTAATGGCGCCCCTCACTGCAAAGCATCATGCAGTAGGAACATGCCTCTCCCTGCACTACCATTCCTGCTAGTCTTCTTACCAGAATGTAAAAAAGAAAAGAAGCTTACCTGATGTGTCCCTGGTGTTTAAGGTTGGAGGAGGTGGATGGGTGGGAGGCACTTAAAAAGGTAGGATGTTAGGTTTAGAAAACACTCACTTATATAGCTGAGGGGCAAATAAAAGTGCCTCCTTTTTCAGAAACCTTTGCACTCTGATGTCAGATGCAAAGATTTAAATTAGCCACTCACCTTTCCCGTTGGCCCCTGGTCCAAGTTCCTGCTCTTCCTGCTACTGAAACAGAAATGGAGGGCTCCAACGCTTGAGGTAAGGTTTTAAGGATGTAAATTAGTGAATGACATTTCCTGGCAGGCCCCTGGTCCAAGCTTCTACTCTTTTTGCTGTTGAAAATATCCCCAGGATCATACCTGTAAACCTCTTTTGGAGTCCTCTAATGTTAACATGTCCTTCCTTAGATGTGAGACCCAAAACTGTTCACAACATTGTCAATGCAGTTTGCTCAGAGCCTTATACAGCCTCAGCAGTACATCTGTGCTCTAGTATTCTGGTCTGCCTGAAATGAATCCAACCTTGTATTTGTCTTCTTGTCAATTGAACATGCAATTTTATCTTAAAAGAAATTTGATATAGAACTTCAAAGTTCTTTTGTGCTTCAAATTTCCAAAGCTTTTCCCTGTTTAGAAAATAGTCTAAGCCTATTTTCTTCCTACCAAAGTGGATAACCTGACACTTTCCTGCAAAGTATTCCATCTACCACTTCTTTGCCCACTCTCCTAGCTTGCCCAAGTCCTTTTGCAACCTCATTACTTCCTCCAACTATTTGTCCCACCACCCGTCTTTGTATCATCTTCAAACTTAGCAACAAGCCATCATTTTCTTTGTTCAGATCATTAAGGTGTGTTGTGAATCGTTGTGGTCCCAACACTGACCCCTATGGAACTGCCTTAGTCACCAGCTGCCATTGTGAAAAAGACCCCTCTATTCCTACTCTCTGCCTTCTGCCAGTTAGCCAATCCTCTACTGATGCCAGCAACTTGTCCGTAACACCATGGACTCTTATCTCATTTAACAGACTTCTGCGTACTACCTTGTCAAAGACCTTCTGGTAATCCAAGTATATCACCTCTGGATCTCTTTGTCTAATTTGCTTGGTACCTCCTCAAAGAATTCTGTTAGGAATAATCTCCCCTTGATGAAGCCACACTAACTCCAATGTACTTCCAAGTACTCAGTAATTTCATCCTTAATAATGTTCACTAAACCTTATCAATGACTAAAGTCAGGCCAACTGGCCTATCTTGCCCTGTCTTCTGCCTTCCTCCCTTCTGAAACAGGGTTTTTAACATTAACCATTTTTCAGTTCTCTGGCACCTTCCAAATGATTATCACCAATGCCTTCAGAACTCTGGGATGGAGTCTATTTTGACTGGCTGATTTATCCACCTTCAGACCTTTCAGCTTCTGCAGCATCTTCTCCTTAGTGATAGCCACTACGCTCACCTATTTTCCATGACTTTTTGAAGTTCTGTCTGATGCTTGTTATTTTCCACTGTGAAAACTGCTGCAAAATTCTTATTCAGTTCCTCTGCCATTTCTTTGTTCCCCATTATTTATTTTTCAGAGTTCCAATGTTGACTCTTGCCTCTTTCTTATTTTTTACTTGTTATTATAATTTTATTAACTATCGAATTTTGTTGGAATTTAAATCTTTCTCAATCGTCTGGCCTATACTAATTTTTGCCACATTATATTTTTTCTTTCAATTTGATACTATCCTTAATTACCTTGGTTAACCATGATTAGTCTATCCCCTTCCAAGATTCCTTCTACCTTATAGGGATATAACTATGTTGTAAGTGTATAATTATTTTTGAACTCGGGTATTGCTGATAAACAATGCAAAATAAATTTTATTGAAGCTTTCAGTCTTTACTCATTGCAGCAATTAACAAGCAATAGCAATATAATGTTTGAGAGGACAGCACTGATTGTATGGCAAGTTGACTCTGATTGGTAACTCTTCCATCAATTGGTCCACTTCTCAACAATCAACACTCTCCTTTCATTTAGTATAAATATCATATTATTTCTACATTGGTATTTCTTGCAAATTTCCTTGAAGACGATAAGTTGAAAAGCTTCAACAAAGTATCTCTTTCCTGAGTAATAGTCAATTTGATTAATGTTAATATGAGTCTTTCTTATTCCAATGGTATATTAAACTCATATCAAATCATAACTATTTCATGTTATTTTATTAATTTAGATTATTTAGGATTACTCTACTGTAGATTAGGCACATAAATGAAACAAATAGAAACACAATACACAACTCCATGCAAAATACATAAATTCTTCAGCACATTACTAAGGATTAAAATATACCTTGAAAGTTTCTTCCTCTGTAGGTATCCTACCCCTAGACCAACTGCAGTACATATTGAGTGGCTGTTGAATATGGAAATATGCAGTAGATGTTGAGCGCTGAAGTTTCCTGAACTTAGGTAAGATGGACAGACAGAGGGAGAGATGCTGGGACAAAAGGAGTGATGGCCAGCATGTTGGTGGAGGGAAGATGAGAAATTTTGCAAGATTTGTTTGGAATTCCTGAGGATGAATTTACTGATCCTCTGGGTCTACAAGCTGTGATAAAAAAAAACTTGTCTGCTGTGTGTGGTAGGACATACCTCTCAGATTTTCCAATTAAGCTGGAAGAAATCTGTCCCACAATCATTATATTGAAATGGCTGTCAAGATCTGAGGAATAAAGTCTCACGAACAAACTAAAATCACTGATTTTCTCATCTTCAGAGCAGAACACTTGACAGATAGCAGTCTGCTACAATAAAAGCAAATGTTATTGGTGGCTTTCAGATTTTCACCAATTAATCTTTATCCCTGTCCATTCTTTTGACCCTCACCTGTGCTTCCTGGGGGTGGAGTAGACTAAAATATATTGTGAAACACAATGTTGAGAGATGGAAAGAGCTACAGGTTGACAATTCATTATTGATAATATTATAACTTCCTGAGCAATTGATTTTATTTCCATTAATGTTGCCTTTCATCATCTGTTTGCTTTATTCAACAATCACGATGGCTGTTGTTGAATCTAACAATATGGTTCTGTGAAATATAATAGATTTATCCTGGAGAAATCAAAGCTTTTTTCTTCAATGCGGTCCTGATAGAAATAATAGGAGTTCAATTCTCACACAGTAACTCTTGCAGAAGTTGCAGAATAGAAATCAAGGACAGCAATTTGAGTTGACAGATCCCTTCACTAATCCAAGGACCCTAAATGATTCACCACTCAAATGGACAATTTTGCAGCACACTTCCTAAAACAATACAAGGAATAATTATTTCTGCTACATTTGATTCCTTTTATAATCATTTTTGAATTAGTTTAGTCTTAGTGTGGCCTAGAAATTATATTTCAGAATTTTAATTTTAATTTAGATTTACATTCATTTGGTTGAAACATAAACAAAAAGCTAAAACAGAAATTTCTGGAAAAACTCAGCAAGTCTAGCAACAACAATAACTAGAAAGCAGAATTAACTCTTTGGGGACAGTGACTCCTTTCAGAATGGGGTTCTGCCAGATCTGTTGAGTTTTCCAGCAATTTCTCTTTTTGTTTCTGATTTCCAGCATCCACAGTCCTTTTATTTGTTAAACATAAGTACAGCTTTACTATAGCTTTACATTATCAAGATAACTGGCATTGGAACATGTATGAAGACATCACTATAGGCAATAAAGCAATATTACATAAATATACTCCATTGTTATTAAAGCGTGAATTTTACTTCACTTCATAAAGTATATCAATTGTGCTAATAAGTATAATGTTGCAAAAATCATCCTGAACGTCCTATAGGTCCAGTCCTTCCAGATATTTTCATAAGCCTGCAGAAGGCTGTTTTTAATTATGAAACCATAAATTTAACTATATAATCATATTTTGTTTTGTTCAATTTTTTATTTAGAGTAGCTTAGGTCGAACCACCTAAGGCATCCTCCAGATGGATTGGAATGTAGGTAGCCAGAGGAAATATCATAAAGACCAAAAATTGTGGATGCTGGAAATCAGAAACAAAACAGGAATTGCTGCAAAAGCTCAGCAGGTCTGGTAGCATCTGTGCAGAGAAATCAGAGTTAATATTTACCCATTTTTGAGGAAAGATTACTAGATCTGATATGTTCATTCCTCACCACAGATGTTGCCAGATTCTCTAAGCTTTTCCAGTAATTTCTGTTTTTGCTTGTGTTTCAGATTTCATATTTCACTGTTTTAATGATCCTGTGATCACAAGTGGAAGCTAAAATGTTTTGTTTCTTTCATAAACTTGACTGAAACTGCAACTCACACTTCAAAACTGACGTTTTGTTCATTGTTTCAGATGGTATTTACAAATTGAAGAAAAATAAAATTAGCATCTTAGCTGTTCAGTAGCATATCGAAAACCCTAATGATCTACGATGACAGTAACATAGTGATCCAAATAGTGAAGCTAAATTATAAATCAATTCAACAATTTCTCTCAGGAAAAATTCAAAAGTTAACCATTCAATCCCACATAATAAACTTTAAGATTGTTTTGTGTCCCCATTGGTAATTATAACACATAATAATATAATTCAGTTATTTATTTCAAAAATAATAGAAACAATCCCTTGCAGTTTTAAATTAAGGAATAGCTTTCATTTCAACCAGAATTAAAGCATTCTGTGGATCATCCCTGATTTTAATCCCTGCACCATTCAAAAGTGCCTTTAGATACTTACATCTGAGAGGGAAGCCGATGGTTTAGTTTTACATCACAAGACGACTGATCCAGAGAATAATCCAGGCAATATTCCTGGAACCTGATTTCAAATCCCATCATGACAAAAGGTAGAGTTTAAATTCAATTTTTAAAAAGCTGCAATTAAAAACACTAACAAAGACCATTAAACTATTGCTAATAGTCGGGGGTTAAAACATTGGTTCACTGATATCCTTTAGGGAAGGAAACTGCCATCTACACTTGGTTTGGCTTCCACGTGACACTTTTAGACCCACAGTGATGTCATTGACCCTTAACTACTTTCAGGGAAATTAGGGATTGGCAATAAATGCTGACCTACTCAATGACACCCATGTCCCGTGAATTAATTTTTAAAAACTCTACAAGTTTATCCTTTGATAGTTCCACCCCTTTTCCTTTTCTTTTCACAACACTCTTTGAAACACTTCTCTCTAAATAACCTTTTGATCATCTGTTTGAATAGCTTCTTCTCTGTCTTGGTGTCTAATGTTGTTTGATAACACTCAGATGGCATGCCTCCAGATGTTTCCATGCAGTAAATGTGGTACAGAAATGCAATTTGTTGTTGTATCATTCAAAACAGATCTGTATTTGATCTTTGCATTTAAGCCTCAGCTATACTAAGAACAACATCAATATCCATATTTGTTGATAGAAGTTAGTCTGCCTTTATTAGTCTACATTTGGAACATACAACCTGTTATCATAATTGAAATTTGAATTGTCTTTAATTTTTGACTATTTAGTGTATTTTATGCAAAGAAAATAGTCAATTGCCTGAATTTGAACTTAATGCAAATGTTCATCTGATTATTCAAAAGATTAAAAGAGGACATCATGCTATGAGCAGAATATATGCCAATTGCTTTGCTCAACATCTCAAATGGTTATTTCATGCACTAAGCTAGGATTTATGCCTCACTGAGGCATTAAATAGACCTGAATGAGATAGGATTTATATTCGCTTTAGCTAGGATGATGGTACAGCCTTCTTTTGATTAGTTAAGATCTGAATGTTTGCCCTGGATTGTTTAAGAGGCTAGTCAAAATCCATTGAAATAAACTTTGACAGTTTTGAATATTTGGGCAAATTACCTTTAATCATTGGAAAAGTGGCTAGACTTTTGTGTGAAGAATAACCATGAGCAACCAGGACACTATTATTGATGAGCAAATTTAAGTTTGTTAAATGCAAAAATCAGGAATCTGAGTTGGTCTATTTCTCTAGAATGGTATTTTAGATTAGATTACTTACAGTGTGGAAACAGGCCCAACAAGTCCACACTGACCTGCCAAAGCGCATCCCACCCAGACCCATTCCCCTACACCTAACCTGCACATTTTTTGGACTGTGAGAGGAAACCCACGCAGATACAGGGAGAATATGCAAACTCCACACAGACAGTCACCTAAGGCAGGAATTGAACCCAGGTCTCTGCTGCTGTTATGCACCAGTGCTAACCACTGAGCCACTGTGCCATTCACAAAAGATTTGGCATTGAAGTATATTGTATGGCATGTGCTTGGGCCACTTATAAACTAGACACACACTACACACAATAGAAAATTTGACGGCCTGTGCATTCCAGTTTATGTGAATATTTAACATTATGGTACTCTCTTCCAAATATCCATTTAAATCATATATTTACATTATGAATGTTATTTCCCTCAAATTGTCATTAAACTTTTCTAAAAAAAGAAAATAATAGCTTTTTAAACTTTCAATTTAATTGCTTTTGTATTCTTGTTCATTTCCTCTATCTTTCAGTATTTTAAGGACCATACAAAACTTTCAATGAATTAAGTAATTTTACTCATACCATATGATTTACTCTCTGTATGAGAGTACCTACCTAAAGTAAGTCCAGTGATTGCATTGCAGCATTAATCAAGCCCATTTGTTACAATGGAAACTGCAGACATGCTACATTTAGGCTTTTCTAAAATTTGTGCATGGATTTGTGGGCATCGCAAGAGAGGCCAATAATGCCAGCACTTAAATACCATTGAGAAACTGCTTATGCAAAGCCACAGTGCTGCTGAAGAGGGGGTTCTAAGATTCAGACCTAGTAACAGTGAAGGAATGGTGATATACTTCCAAATCAGGATTTTGTGTGGATTGAATCTGCTGTCTCATAGAATCATAGAATCCTTACATTGTGGAAGGAGGCCATTCAGCCCATTGAGTCCACATTGTCCAAGTGCATCCCACACACACCAAACCTCATCTCCATAGTTAATTCATGCCTCCTACACATCCCTTGATTATGGGCAATTTAGCATGGCCAATCCACCTAACCTGTACACGTTTAGACTGTGAGAGGAAATCCACGCAGATATGGGGAAAATGTACAACCTCCGCACACAGTTCCCGAGGGTGGAACTGAACCCAGATCCTGGTGCTTTGAGGCAGCATAACCAACTGCTGTGCTGCTCCAGGTTCTTTCAAGTGGTAAAACATTCTCAAAGGTACTATTTAACATATTTTGGTGAGATGCTGAAGGACATCTTTTTGATAGTACACACTGGTCACTGTGCCTCAGTGGTGAAGAGAGTGTATGTTGAAGGTGGATGGGGTGCTAATCACATAGGATGCTCTGACCTGGATGTTGTTAGAACCACACTTCTCACGGCAAGTGGGGAATATTCTATTGCACTTGTAGATGATATGCAGACACTGAGAAGACTGGGTTAGAAGTATTCCTGATGAAGGGCTTATGCCCGAAACGTCGAATTTCCTATTCCTTGGATGCTGCCTGACCTGCTGTGCTTTAACCAGCAACACATTTTCAACTGTAGAAGTATTCAACACAAATCTATGACCCGCTCTGACCAGATCAGTACATAGTCAGTGCACAACATCACTTGTCTATTGTCAGATATCCTACAGTCCAAGGACAATATAACTGTGGTCATTTAATGCTGACTATTCCCCAAATTTAAAATTAAAATAAAGTTTCATTTTATGGAAAGGACATACTTGCCATTGGAAACTATTTTTTGAGAGACCAGGAATGATAAATAATGCAACACAGCATGAAAAGATTTATTTTTAAAAATATTCTCTATTGAATGTTGATGAAACATGTCAGGGCTTCAACATAAACATAGAGTACAAAATGAACGAATCAAAGTTTTATCGATGTATAGCTTTTGGATGCTGTCAGAGAGAATTTAAGGTATATGTTGAGATGAAGATAAAATGTGTTACATTTTTGAAGAACTGCTGCCTAATTAATGGTTTTGATACCAGTACATGTACTGTCAGATACAAATGAACAGAGACTGAAGTTCTCTTCAGCGTGACAATGATAATGTTGGCACTTTAGGAGAAGGAACACCTGAAAATTGCTATGGTGTGATTGGTGCCAGTTGCGATTTGTGTCACATTGAAGTCCAGATCTCAGTTCCACTCTGGTAGAAAAATTTTGGGAGCTCAGGGATTGGGAAGGCAGGCAACAGTTGACTCTTATGGAATGCAGTTCAGCAGTTTGGATCTTGGCTGTGGAGCTGCTCCATGCAGTCTCAAATGTACTAGTGGTGAGCTGCAGTTTTACATCAGCCCAGAGGTTTATACCTACGTCGCTTTAATTGACAAAAAGAAAAAGAAAAACAGAAAGTTTGCTGGGTCATTTTGTGGTCACTAATTGGGTTCCCCCAGAACTGTGGAGCATAGATAATTCAAATTTTCACCTCGTTAATCCCTGTTTTATATTTCTGCTACTACTGGCAGAAGAGTCTGAGTTGTGAAAGGAAGCTGTCGTGCTAGATGACTTGAATATTTTGCCAGAACTTTGCATGGGCTTTGTGGATTGGCTCAGAGGTGGAGAGATTGGCAAAATAGTATAGGTTGACCTGAACTGGTGAATCTGATGAATTCCTGCCCCATGCCATTTTATCAACATTGGGAAATGTGACATACAGTCCATTCAGAACCCAAGTCAGTCACCTAAGGGACCAGCCAATGGTCAGCCCACCTTCATTGGTCTTTTAGCTATGATGGATGAGTGGAGCTGGACTCCCTTTACTCCAGGGAGAGACCACCACTCAAGCATTGGCAGCCTTCTCCCTGAGGGATCCAACTCCTGGGGCTTGAGGTGGGGGTAGGTACTCCTTTTTTAGGGACTCCTTGGCCCACACAGCCAAAAAGTTACAATTAATACTTTCCCTGTGACAGCGGCACCTCTTGCACTTAATTACATCACTGTTCCACCTGACTGGCCAGGCTGGCCCCAGACCCACTTTCCTAGGATATTAGGACATGTGCTCATCAAGGTGTCCACTTCAATCAAGTGGAGACCCAGCAGTCACTACCATACTCAGTGGTGTTGCAGAGACTAGTAAGATGGTCCTATCACTGGGGTGGATCATCAGCCACCTCAAAATACATAGCTGCAATTCCACTTCTGTGAAAATCAATGACCTTACCACTTGTTGCCTTAGTGGGCACCACTACTGCCTCAGAAAAATCTCAGATCTGGTGTCAAACATGAATACTTTAGTTTGAAAGGATTGCAATGTTAAATTCAGATGTCTAATCATGATCTTACAACGGAAAAATAGTATCATTGGGTCAGAGTTATACAGCATAGAAACAGGCCCTCCATTCCAACTTGTCCACACTGACCATATTTCCAAACTAAACTGGCCCAACTTGCCCACATTTGTCCATTTCCTTCCAAAGCATTCTTATTCATGCACTTGTCCCAATATCTTTGAAATGTTGTAAATGTACCTGCATCATCACTTCCTCTGGTGGTTCATTCCACACCTGAAACACTATGTAAAAAAGGTACTGCCCAGGTCCTTTTTAAATCTTTCTCCTCTCACCTTAAAAATATGCCCCTGGTTTTGAACAACCCCACCTGGAGAAAATACACGAGCCATTCACCTTATCTATTCCCCTCATGATTTTATAAACCTCTTTAAGGTCACCACTCAACCTCCTATGTTCCAGTGAAAAAAAACCTGAGCCTATCCAGCCTATTTTAATTACTTAAACCTTCCATTCTCGGCAACATTTTTGTACATCTTTACTGATTCCTCTCTAGATTAATAATATCCTCCTTATCAGAGGAGATTGTGAGGACTGCAGATGCTGGCGAGTCAGAGACGATAAAGTGTGGTGCTGGCAAAGCAGATCAGGCGGCATCTAAGGAGCAAGAGATTTGACGTTTCGGGCATTACTCTTCATCCCTAAAGCAGGGCAACAAGAACTACACACAATACTTCAGACGTGGCCTCACCAGTGTTCTGTATGACATCCCAACTCCAATGCTCAAAGTATCAGTAATTTGAATTTCTTATCCAATATATTTTATTTGCATTTTGAAAATGCCTTGCTTTGAAATTTTATTATGAACTGTCAGAAGAAGTCAGTGGCAGTTGCAGCAACTGTATGCTGCTGCTGCAGTTAATCAGAAAGATTCATGGCTTGTGATAACAAAAATGGATGGTACTGAAGACCCAGTGGGATCAGTTGTGCGAACTCAGAATTATGTCTTCAGTTGGAGTCCTAACAAATTGTGTCTACAGAGGAACTAGAACAATGGATGCTACTAGAAGCTTGCATTTTACCAAAATGTATTAGTGTTCT
Organism: Hemiscyllium ocellatum; assembly: GCF_020745735.1. Taxonomy (NCBI): domain Eukaryota; kingdom Metazoa; phylum Chordata; class Chondrichthyes; order Orectolobiformes; family Hemiscylliidae; genus Hemiscyllium; species Hemiscyllium ocellatum. The sequence continues at coordinate 42,663,396 of NC_083407.1, read as the reverse complement.
GTATGCTCACATTTCTGACGCCATTTATGTGAAAGTAGGTTCTGCTATCATAATAAATTCAGTGACTGATTGTTGTGTGTTCTGAATTGTTAAGTGGAATTATATTTTCTGCATTATTTTTACTACCATTCAGAAAACATATCTTGTAGGCATCCGTCCTTTTCGGGAAGTGTTAGACTACATCTGGGGTGTTTGTCTTGTATGGATTGTACGTCATTTTTGAAGCTGTACAGGCTGTCTCATGAGTGGCAGTCCTTTCCAAAACTTGCACAGATGAATAGCTTTGGTCAAGGTCAACTGATTTTTTTACTTCCAGCAGGCTCACATATTTGTCATCTTTCTTCCTCTGCTTTTTTTTCTATGCCCTTTCTGACTGCTTTAGTGGCTGATTATTGTTCTGTGTGCTGCATTGGTTGGTGAAATTGTGTTATCCACATTCTTTTCACTTGATCTCTCAGTAAAGAATCAATATTGAGATTCTCTTCATAAGTATTGCTCCAACAGTATATGTTTTTGTTTCTATTAAAGGCATAACCTTGTCAGTTCAAATCCATGAATTTCAATCTGAACTTTTAGAATGTGTAGAAATAGTTGAAATTCATCTACAAGGATGATATGAATCCATCAGTCACCACTGCACGAAGATATTACTAAAATTTCAAAGACCTGTGATGTCAGCAAAAGCTTTGATTCTACTGCCAAGCAAAAAGAAACAAAACTTCACCACGAAGATGTTGGTATTTCAACATTTCCATTGACCAACCAAAACAGTTTTCTTTCTGAATTTACCATCTTTCACTCTCTTCTATTTTACTTATGACCAATACAATCCTCCATGTCAGTCACTGTCATGATGACAGAGGAATGCTTGTATTTTTCTAAATTTTTCATGCTATATTTTCCTACATAATATTCCATCTGCCTTATTTTTGCCCACTCTATTAACATATTGATATCAGTCTTCAACCTTATTATGTTATCTCCACCACTTACTTTGCTATCTGTATGGTTGCAACTGGATCTTCATTAAAAGTGTTCGGCATTTTGTTCTGGGAGCATATAAATTCAGCAAGCAAATTCAGTTCAGCCAAAGCTGATTTTGTACATTTTCTGGGTAAGAAACCGACTAAACTTTTACTTTGTGTAAATCTAATATAACTTGCCTTGTTATTTGTAATAACGTTCAAGTCAAATCTATGGTGTAAACACTGTACTTCTAAGTTTTGAACAGATTTCTTTTCAAGGGTACATTGAAAGTGGAGTCCAATGACTAACCTACTGAAACTATTCCTCATGAATTGACTCAGATAGATTATTTTATTAGGAGCATGTAAAACCAGCCAAGTTAGTGCAACTTGATATAGAGTGCTGAAGTTGAGCATCTCAATGAGTTATGTGGAGGAAAGAAAGAGGGCTTTGGTTGTTTCTGTTTAATAAAGTAATGAATATTGAGACGGGTGATGTTTTCAGCAGCCATGAACATAAATCCCAAAGGCTGTTTTGCCTGCCTGGTGCCAGTGTTCAGGATAGCGTCTTGGGGCTTGTAAAAAATTGGGGTGGGATTCAGCTGTTGCTGCTGAATAGCAATATCAATAAGACAAGAAAGATGGTTCTTCCGAAAAGGTTTGAACGTTTAGGAACTAGTCCATAAAGCAGTACTGCCTAGTTAATAATTTCAGGATTAGTACATGAGGCATAGGCAAACTGGCATGAGGGAAATAATGTCAAGGACTTAATTGCATTGCTCAAAGGTTGGCATGAATTAAATTAGTTTCATTTCCTGGGATACTGGCTCCAGTATTGAGGGAAGAAGGGAACTGCTCCAGTTGGATGAGTTTTATTTAAACTGTGTTTTGACCAGTGCCCTGATAAATGACTGCAGTGAGGACTTTAAATTAATTAAAGGTTAGGGGTGGGGTGGTGGGTCAAAAGAGGGCATACTTAGGCTTACAAAGCAAATTGATATGACGAATTTGCAGGACACCTATTTTTAGGATGAAAGCCAGAGACAGGAATGAACAGTGTAAATATATACAAAAACAACCAGCAAATAGGATCAAAGAGGGGTGTGGAAATGATAAAGAAAGATAAAATCAATTACTCTTTACATAAGTACATGTACTATTCAGAACAAAATTAATGAATTAACAGTACAAATATAGGTCACTGAGTTTTAATCTGATGGCCAATACAGAGACATGGTTACAAGGAGATTAAAGCTGGAAACTAAATATTCAGAGGTGTGTAGCAGACTGGAAGGGGAAGAGTGGTGGAATTGCCTTGTTAGTATACGTAATGGAATATGCATGATAACGCAAAATGATCTTGGATGCAATGATGCAGAATCTAAATAGGCAGTTGCAAGAAATAATACATGGAAGAAGACATTAATCAAAGTTGACTGTAGGGTCCCTAACACTAGTTGTTCTGTTGGACAGAAGATATATCATGAGATAATAAGGGCTTGGAGCAAAGGCAGCACATTAATCATGGGTGATTTTGAATTTTCATGTAGATTGGAAAAATTAGCTGAGTTAGCCATGAGGAAGAATTCATATAATGTATTCAGGATAGTTTTCTGGAACAAAATATCATGGATCCAAGTAGTGATCAGGTTACTTTTAGGATCTGGTAATATGTAATAAGACAAGTTTAATAAATAATCTCTAGTGAACAGTGGTTACAGATTACAAAATTTAGCATTCAATTTGAGAGTGAGAAACTTAGGTGAGAAACAGCTGTGCTAAACTTAAATAAGAGTAGCTATTTAGGGATGAGATCAGAGCTGGCTGGAATGGAAATAGGAAGGGAGTTTAGCAGAAGAAGAATGCTGAGGAACAATGTGAGATGTGTATAAAAAGAGATCATAATTTTTAGTCAAAATATATCGGAGTGAAGAACAACAATTCTATGAAGGGGATAAACTATTAGAGTTAACCAAGGAAGTATCACCTCAAAAACAAAAATATAGTGTGGCAAAGATTAATGGTGAACTAAAGGATGAAAAAAAATCAAAAGCAAACAAAAGATGCCCAAAAAATGAAAACAAAGAGGGAGAAAATAAACAAAGAGAGCAATTAATAAAGTAATATATAAGTAGATTAGTAATACCTTATTTAAATTCCTATAAAAAAGAGAAGCCAACATGAACATAAGATGTGCAGGTCAGGTGAATTGGTCATGCTAAATTGCCCACAGTGTTAGGTGCATTATTCTGGGGTAAATATTGGGTATGGGAATGGGTTTGGTTGGGTTTCTCTTCAGAGGGGCGGTGTGGACTTGTTGGGCCGAAGGGCCTGTTTCCACACTGTAGAGAATCTAATCTAATCTAAGTTCTTCAGAATATGAAGGTCGGAAAATAATAATGGAGAAACCAGAAATTACATAAGAATTGAATAATTTTATTGTGTCACTCTTTATGGTAGAGGATACTAATAGTATTGTAAAATACTAAATAATCAAGGGACTGAAATGGAGAGGAAATAAATACAATAACTATGACCAGAGGAAAAAGTATGGTACTAGAGAAATTAATACAATTAACAAAAAAAAACAAGTCCATAGAATCTGGTGAGTTGTAGGATTTTAAAGGATGTAGCTATAGAGATGGTGAATACATTGATAGCAGATCAGAAAACTTTCAATGTAACAGCTTTATTTAAAAATGAAGAAGAAAAACATACGATCTGTCGGCCATTTAGCTTACTGCCTGTTATTGGGAAAGCATTAGAGGCCATTACAAAGGATGGAATAGCAGAGCATTTAAAATATATAACATGATTTAGCACAATCAGCGTGGCATGACGAAGGGAAAATCATGCCTGACAAATTTACTAGAATTCCTTGAGGTATAAGAATTCACGAGAGGATTGTGTTTATGTGAAGTCTTTATCTCCAGAATACATTGGCAAAGCTTTTAAAGAACTTCCTGGCTCATGGTTTGATGGTAAGTTGGTAAGTTTAATGGGAAACCTGGGTTGAATCACCCAGAGCTTTGAGAACAGGGCAGGTGGGGGCACCTCACTGTGGGATGGGGTGGGGCGGGGTGACTGGGGAGGCAAAACTGCAGCTTCTCGATGTTGATCAGATCAAGGGTGGCAGAAAAATGGAAGGTGTTGCCTGAGAGGATGGGGAGGCAGGTACTCTCACAACATTTAAGAAGCTTCTGGACCCAAGCACTTAAAATGCCAGGGCACAGGCGGCTATCGACCAAGTGCAGGTCTACGGGATTAGTGTAACTGATGCTTGTTGGTCAGGACAATCATGGTGGGACAAAGGGCTTATTGCTATGTTATGTGTCTCTATGACCTTACAGTTCTATTGGACCTTGAGTTGAGATTTCACCCACTTGCTGCAGTATCACTGAAATTGCATATTGTCACTTTGGTAATGTCTGTGGGCCCTGCCCTGCCCCAGCGCACAAGCCCCATCCTCGCCTTGTTACTGCAAGACGTGAAGTTCAAACTGATGTCACTAATTCAGGTCACGTTATAGAAAAGGTCTTAGAAAACATAAAGGAGGAGAAAGCAGAGTTGCAAGTCAACAGGATAGTGAAGAGGGCGTTTGGTATGCTTTCCTTCATTGGTCAGAGTATTGGGTAGAGGAGTTGGGACGTCACAGTGCAGCTGTACAGGACATTGGTTAGGCCACTTTTGGAATATTGCGTGCAATTCTGGTCTCCTTCCTATCGGAAAGATGTTGTGAAACTTAAAAGGGTTCAGAAAAAATTTATAAGGATGTTGCCATGGTTGCTGGATTTGAGATTTAGGGACAGGCTGAATAGGCTGGGGCTGTATTCCCTGGAGCGTCGGAGGCTGAGGGGTGACCTTATAGAGATTTATAAAATCATGAGGGACATGGAAACGGTAACTAGACAAAGTCTTTTTCCTGGGGTGGGGGAATCCAGAACTAGAGGGCATAGGTTTATGGTGAGAGGGGAAAGATATAAAAGAGACCTATGGGGCAACCTTTTCATGCAGAGGGCGGTTCATGTATAGAATGCGCTGCCAAAGGAAGTAGTGGAGGATGGCCCAATTGCAACATTTAAAAGGTATCTGATGGGTATCTGAATAAGAAGGGTTTGGAGGGTACGGACTGAGTGCTGGCAAGTAGGACTAGATTGGGTTGGGAAATCTGGTCGACGTGAACGAGTTGGACCGAAGTTCTGTTTCGATGCTGTACACCTCTATAACTCTGTGACTCTATGAGGTAACGAACAGGAGAGATAAATGGAAGTCAGTGGATGTAAAATATTTGGAGTTTCAAAACATGTTTGCCAAGGTACCATGTTTTAGACAAATTAATAATATAAGAGTTCATGCTGCTGGGGGTAATACATTACAGTGAATAGAGGAGTGGCTAACTAAAGAAGGCAGCAAATTGCAATAAAATGGGTATTTTCTGTCTAACAACCTGTGACTAATGATATCATAAGGATTAGTGCTGAGGCCCCATTTGTTCACAATATGTATTCATGCCTTGGATGATAGAAGTGAATGAAATATCAACAAGTGTGCAAATAACACAAAAATATGTGGAAAGACAAACATTGAAGACAAAACAAAATAATTTCAGAGGGCTCTGGACAGTTTAAGTGAATAGGCAAAACTTGACAGATAGAATATAATGTTGAAACATGTGAGATTGTTCAATGGAAGAATAGAAGACCTGAATGATGTTCAAGTTGGGAAAGACTGTAGAAACTGGATTTAAGAGTCCGTATGTGTGAATCACAGGAAGCTATCGTATAAGTTCAGTGAGTAATAGGGATGGCAAATGGACAGTCAGCTTTTATTGCATAGGTAACTAAGTGTAGCAATAGGGGTATCTTCAACATAGAATTCAACATTGTGGAAACAGTCCATTTGGTCCAACTAGTCCATACTGTCCCTCTAAAGTGTAACCCATCCAGACCCATTCCCTAACCTATTACTGTATATTTACCCTTGATGAATGCACCTAACCTACACATCCCTGAACACTATGGGCAATTTAACATGGCCAATCCACCTAATCCACACATTTTTGGATTAAGATTGTTAAGATTATGTAGGGCATCAGTCAGATTGTGAATAGTTTTTGTCTCCTTATCTAATGTAAGTTATACTGTCATTGGGGAGAGTTCAGAGAAGGTTCAGTAGGTTGATTCTGGAATGATTTTTCTTATGAGGAGAGATTGAGTATGTTGGCTTGTAATTATTGGAGTTTAGAAAAGATATATCTTTTCTAAACTCTAGTGAGTACAAACCAACATGAAATGTGTAAATGTGTAAAAGTCTTACCAGGCTTAACAGGTAGATGATGGGAAGTTGTTTTCCCTTGTGGGAAAATCCAGGACCAGAGGCCATCATCTCACTGTAAGTGTTCACCCATTTAAAGTAGAGATGCGGAGGGTTTTATTTCCTCTGAGAGAGTAGTGCGTCTGTGGAATTTTTTTAAACCACAGAGCACTGTCAAAGTTGGGTCATTAAGTTTATTCAAGGCTGAGAGAGACAGATTTTTAATCAGTAAGGGAAGCAAGGCTATGTGGTTAAGTGAGGATTATCTGATCAGCCATTATCACATCGAATGGCTATATGAGCCAAAAGGGCTACATCTGGTTCAAAATCTTATGATCTTGTGATCATACCGTGTCAATGGCATAATTAACCGTGACAGCTTCAATTCCCCTCATCCACATCATTAATTAAGGGCTTAGCACAGAAACATGCTGCCACCTGAAACAGAATAATTCATGCAGATTATCTGCCAATTTTCTTTCCATGATTGTGTGTAACCCCTACACCAAGGGCTTATATTTTGTGCAATAAGCTTTCCGATAGAGCCTTCACAAATGCCTTCTGAAATTTCAAGTATCCCCACTTCCCTACTAAGAACATAAGAACTAAGAGTGGGAGGAGGCAATTCAGCCCCTTCAGCCTGCTCCATCATTTAATATATTCATGGATGATCTCATCTCTGCCTCAATTCCATTTTGTTCCTGTTCGCCACATCCCTTTAACCCACAACTAATTAAAAAAATGCTCATATCTCTTTTTTAAATCTATTCAGTGTCCCAGCATCCACCATACTCTGGGATAGTGAATTCCACAGACTCACCTTTTGAGAGAAGTAATTTCTCCGCATCTCTATTTAAATCTGTGATCTCTTAGACTAAAGCTATGACCCCTGCTTTTAGATTATAACACAAGGGGAAATATGAGCTCCATTACTTGCTTAATTCCCTTTACCGTCATATATACTTCAATTAGGTGTCCTCTCATTCTTCTAAATGCTAGCGTAACCTGCTCAATCTCTTCTCATAACACAAGCCTTTCATCTACGGAATCTGGTGAATCCTGTCTGAACTGCCTCCACTGCAATTACATCCTTCTTTAAGTAGCAGTTCCTGGATCCACAGAGGTTGTTAATCCTTCAAAGAATTGCAATAAATTGATTGATCAGGACTTCCCTTTGTATAAAATTAAGCTGACCTATTTCTGATTTCCTTTTACATCCTCCTTAATGATCAATTTTAACTGCTGTTCCCATTACCAATGTAAAGCTGGATATTTTTTCTGCCTCCCCTGTTTTTTAATAAAGGAGTTTTATTTGTTATTTTCTGGCCATAAAGTCAGAGCTTTATATCATACAGCCCTTCATCTCACCATTTCTATGCTTAGCAATTAAACACCAAACTATATTAATTCCATTTACCTGCACTTGTTCCATAGCCTACAATGCATTGGCATTTTAAGTACTCATCCAGATGCTTCTTAAATGTTGCAAGAGTACCTCCTCCACCACCCTCTCAGGGAGCACATTAAAGTTATGCCCTCTGATCTTAGACATGTCTACCATGGGGAAAGAATTCTCACAATATATTCTGTCTGCACCCCTCATAATTTTGTCTACCTCAATAAGATAATCCCTCCTGTGCTTCAAAAAATATAAACTATCCAGTCTCTCCTCATAACTGAGACGTTTCATTCCAGATAGCATTATCTCCTCTACATCCTTTCCAGTGTAGTCACATCCTCCTAATCGTCCGGTGATCAGAACTGCATATAATATTCTATTTGTGGCCTAACTGTTTTGTAACAAGACTTCCTTGCCTATATTCTTTGTCCTGGCTAATGGAACCATTTTAATGCCTGTCTACCTGTGCTGACACCTTCAAGATCCCTGTATTCTACAGTATTCCTCAGAGACCTGTTATTCATTGCACATATTATTCCCTTATTAGACCACCCAAAATGCATTCACCTCAAACTCTTCAGGACTAAAATTCCATCTTCCATTGCACTGTCCAATTTACCAACTGATCAATATCAGATTGCAGTTGAGACCATTTACCTTACTATCAACAATGCCACCGATTTTTGTGTCATTTGCAAACCTAATAAACCTTTTACATTCACATTTAAGTTGTTAATGTACAGAACAAACAGCAAGGTTCTCAACACCAATCCTTGTGGTATACCACTGGTCCAGGCTTCTAGTCACAAAAAGAACCCTCCAACATCACCCTTCACCTCCTACTTGCAAGCCAATTTTGAATCTAGTTTGCTAACTTGCCTTGGATTCCATTTAACTCTTAACTTGTGAACTAGCCTTCTTGGTGGCACCTTGTCAAAGGCCTGGCTTAAGTCTATGTAAATCAAATCAACTGCAGTCCCTTATTAATATATTTAGTTATCTTTTCTAAAACTCAGTTAAATGAGTCAGATTGGATTTCCCTCTAACAAATCAATGCTGACTATTCCTGATTAATTCCTGCCTTTCTAAATGTTGATTAATACTGTCCATCCAAAATTTTTCCAGTAATTTCCCCAACATTGATGTCAGACTACTTGATCTGTAATTACCTGGCCAATATCTGCTGCTCTTCTTGAACAAAAGAACCACATTAGCTATCCTCCAGTCATCTGACACTTAATCTGTATTAAATATCTCTGCCAAGGCCCAAGCAATCTCTTCTCTTGCCTCCCAAAGCAGCCTGGGATACATTTCATCAGGCCCTGAGAATTTATACAACTTCATTCCCACTAAAACATCTCTAATGCTTCCTCCTTATTAATCTTAACATGCTCTAGAGTCTCACCATTTGAACTGAGATCTTAAGCTACAATATCTTTCTCCTTTGTGAATGCAAATGAGAAATATTCATTTCAAATTTCTCCCACATCTTTTGGCCCCACACACAATTTGTTCCTTTGGTCTCGAATAGGACCCATTCTTTCTCTGGTGAAACCCTTGCTCTTAATATACTTATTACATGTTTTAGAATCTTCTTTAACACTATTTGCAAAAGATATTTTGTGGACCATCTGTGACCTCTCAATTTATTTTTAAGCATTCCCTAATACTTCAAAAGGGCCTCCTCTGTTTTTAATTTGCTGTGCCTGAAATATGCTTCTTTCTTTTTCTTTATCAAACTCTTGAAATGCCTTGACATCCAGGGTTCCTTGGACCTGCTGTCCTTGCCTTGCATTCTTAGAGGAACACATTGGCTCTGAACCTTCAGTGGACTACTTTTAAATTACTCCCACTCTCCACATGTAGACTTACCTTCAATAACTGGTCATAGTCTATGTGTTTGGTACATCCTGTCTAATGTTATTGAAATTGACCTTCCCCCAATTTAGACACTTAATTTATACACTATTCTTATCCCTTTCCTGCATGATTTTAATTCTTACAGAGTTATGGTCACTATCCCCAACATATCTGCCCACTAAAGTTTGACAGGCTTCATTCCTGAATAATAGATCTACCACTGCCTCATCTCTACCTACATTCTGACATGAGAAACTCTCTTGGGTGGAATTCAGAAATTCTATCCATCTAATTTTTTCACACTATTGCAATCCGAGGTAATGTTAGCAAAGTTAAATTCCCCTACAACAATAATCCCGTTCCTCTCTCCTTTCTGTGATTTGCCTACACATCTACCCATTTATCTTATTCTAACCATTGAGAACCTTGTAGTGTAGTCCTAACAAAATAATGATTTTTTTTTTTTCTGAGCTCTACCCTGATGGCCTCATTCAAACAACCTTCTGAGAAATTGTTTCTCATACTGCAGTGATGGTGTCCTTTATCAAATGCAATGCCTCACCTATCTTACATTCCCCACATCTTGCCTGAAATTTCTAAGCCCTGGAATATTGAGCTGCCAGTCCTGGCCTTCCTTCAACCAAGACTCAATTCTTGCATTAATGTCATACTCCCTTGGACTAATCAATAGGCTAAGTTCATCCACCTTACCAGTCAGGTCCTTTACATTAAAATAACTACAAGTCAGCTTTCCTGTCCTCATATATCATTCTCATGTCTTCTCCACTTGCTGGATTGTCCCAATATTCCTTCATTATCTGCTTGCTTCTGAATTTCAATCCATTCTGCTCATTATCCCCCTGCAAGTTAGTTTAAAACTCCCCTAACAGCAACAGCAAACCTCACAGGAACAATATGCTCTCTCTCCTTCAGGTGCAACCTGTCCAGCTTGAACAGTTCCCATCTCCTCTAGAAACTATCTCAATGATCCAGAAATCTACAATCCCTCCCCCTTACACCTTTCCTTCAGCCACACCTTCATTTGGCTTATTTTCCTATTCCTATTCAGGAGCACATTGGCACTAGAATTAATCCAGCGATTACAACTTTAGCAATCCTCCACTTTAATCTAAATCTTAACTCTCTAAAATGAGGACTTCATTTCCTCATTTTACCAATGTTATTGATACCAACATGTACCATAATTACTAACTATTCACCCTTCCCCTTCAGAATGTCCTGCAGCTACTCTGAGACATTAGCAAGTTTTGAGAAGATTTGTAGCTCAGGTTGAGGTTTTGGATGTAGGTTTGCTTGCTGAACTGGAAGGTTCATTTTTAAACATTTCGTCATCATACTAGGTAACATCTTCAGTGAGCCTCCAGATGAAGCATTGCTGATGTTTCCTGCTTTCTATTTATATGCTTGGGTTTCTTTGGGTTGGTGATGTCATTTCCTATGGTGATGCCATTTCCTGTTCTTTATTTCAGGGGGTAGTAAATCTGGTCCAATTGTCCAGTACAGTGTTTGTAACAGTCATTGCATGGTATTTTGAAATGACATTAGTTTTACTAGCTGTCTGCATAGGGTCTGCCTGGACAAACAAAGTGATAGAGAAAGTAAACTGAGAGCAGGTTGCAAAAAGGTGGACAACTTAAAAGTGATGATGGTAAATGGAATTAATGTGGAGAAATGTGAGGTTATTCAATTTGATAGAAAGATTGGAAAATTCAAATACTTTTAGAAAAAGTGAGAGACCAGGAAATATTGGTTCAGATGAATTACATTAAATTAATTTGCAGGAACAGCAACGAATTAGAAAATTAAATGGATTGTCTGCTTTTTCACAAAGTGAACTCAAGCAGAACATCTAAAGTTGACCATTCTATAAATGTTTTCTGGAGAACGGGGTTTGAAGGGTTGAATTACTAATGATATAAACTTGCAAAGACAAGCTGGTCATCTAACCAGAGTGTCCATGAGCAATATTTCTTTGACTGTTCCTTCTGAAATGTTGTAAAGTTGTTGTTCCTTCCGTTTTTCCTTAACAGCGTCAACTGGTGAACTGACTTGTAACTGAATTAATTGAGCCCAGTAAAAGCAAATATTGCAGTTTTAAGAATCTGAAACAAAAATGTAAAATGTTGCAGAAACTAACAAGTCTGGCAACTTCTATGGAGAGAGAAGTTACCTATTCAATTCCAACATGACTTCTTCAGAACTTGATTTATTAATTGTCAGGACATAGGGATTGAGATTGCAATGTAGTCAATTGCATGAGTAATTTCTGTATATTACCAAAACCAGCGAAAAAGCCTACAATAATTTTTGATGAATTAATTTTTCTTCAGGAAGGTTCTGGAGCTCAACAATTCCATCAGAATTGAAATAAGTTACCACTGCCAACTTCCTTCACATGTGTTAGGCAAGCTCATGACTTGCATCTGAAATGGAGCAGGTTTCTATCCTGACTCGAGGACAGAGTCAAAGATATTACCAATAGGTAGGCAGAAATTTATCTTCTCCCCAAATTCAGCCCACACATATTTTTCAGTGAATGCCATGTGAAAACTAGCCTAAATGAATTTCAAAATAGCTTACAGCTGTGAATCGAGAACTGAATTTAAATTATGTCATCTGAGCATGTGCAGTTAATTCCACGGGATGCATCAGCATTGGTTAGCTGGAACTCAGCAATTCTTTTCTTATCTTTTTAGCATCTTTGACTCTGTCATTTCTCTTCAAATAATTTTGAAAAACAGGATAGATATCAAATATTTCGAGGTCATAGATTCATTTGTCAAGCTGGTGTGTTTTTCTTTGCAGATGTTTCCTCATTGAGCAACACGGGCATTTGTGAGTCAGTCGGGAAGAAGGGATGATAACAGCAGAAATGAGAACCTCAACATTGACGTGGAAAAAACAGTCAGGGCTGATATCTGAATTGGTCAGGAGGGTTGGCCATGATTAGTCCCAGAAGTCAGCTCAATGAATGTCAATGGAGCCGGGGGGTGGGGTGGGGGTGGGGGGGGGCTGGCGGTGGTGGGGGGGAGCAGGAGCTGCTCATCAGGAGTGAAGGTCGACTTCTGATTGGCAGTGCTGGATCTGTATGGCAGAGATTCAGACATAATGCTGGACCTGGAATCCCAGTAATTCCATCCCTAGAGGTGTAAGCTTGAGCAAAAATCTCCTTACTCTGAAATACTGGACCAAAATCTTGCACTTTTTGAATAATTTTTAAAAGTAAAACACCAAGGTAGCTGGGCTGCGCTCTAGGAAAATACAGAGTAACCTCTAGTATCCGGCATTCGATTATCCAAATTTCAGATTATCTGGCAAGATCACAAGGTCTCGATGCTTGGCTAAATTGTGTTATCCGGTATTCGATTATCCAACAAAATGCTCCTTGCCTATGTCATTCAGATAATTGAAGTTCCTCTCTACACAGATACAGAGATAACTGCCTGGAACCATTGTTCAGCCCAAAAATTCAATTTAAGTCTCTACTCTGAAAGAACAATCAACCACACCTAACACTCTAGACTGATAGTTAGCTTTTACCCTTTGGACTACCCCAACCCAGACATTATGGATGCTTTTTCACATATCAAAACATTCAACTTCAATCAATACTCATGCACAGAGATACCGGACATTCCACTTCATCAAAATACATTCACGCATACTCTTAAAAGCAGGATGTTGGAGGAACACAGCAAGCCAGGCACCATCAGGAGGTGGAGAAGTCGATGTTTCAGGTGGAACCCTTCTTCAGGACTGGGGGATGGTGTAAGGGGAGCTGCAGATGAAAGGGGTGAGGGGTCAGAGTGGTGAGGTACAATAGATGAAGATAGGTAGAGGGTATGACCTGGTTGGTAAATGGGAGGAATGAATCCAGTTGATGGCTGGAAAGAAGGGTCGATCAGAGGAAGAAAAGGGAGGGGGAGGAGCTGGGAAGGGAACAGGGAATGGGAAGGGAGGTTATTTGAAATTGGAGAACTCAGTATTGAGTCCTCCAGGCTGCAGACTTCCCAGGTGGAAGATAAGTATTGTTCCTCCAATTTGCTGTCTGATTCACTGTGGCAATGGAAGAGGCCAAGCATGGTCATGTTGGAAAGGGAATAGGAAAGGGAATTAAAATTGGTGGTGAGTAGGAGGTCAGATTGAACCCTGTGAGCCCATCTCAGATGCTCGGTGAAACAATCCCTAGTTTAGTAAACCATGTTGGAGGACAGCAGGTGAATCTTTACATCACCTGGAAGGACTGTTTGGGGCCTCAGATTGAGGTGAAGGGGATGGTGTGCTGGCAGGTTTTGCATCTTTTCTGGTTGCAGGGGAAGGTACTTGGAGGTTCAGGGGGATTGGTGCGGAGAGTGGCTTGAACCAAGGATTGGCGAAGGGAGCGGACCTTACAGAAGGCGGAGTGGTGTGGGGAAAGGAATGGTTTTGGTGGAAGGGTCTAGTGGGAGTTGGCAGAAGTGTTTAATGATGATGCATTGGATGTGGACACTTGTGGGGTGGTAGGTGATGACAAGAGGAACTCTGTCTTTATTGCATTTAGAGGGTGAAGGGTTTAGAGCAGTGGAATGGGGAATGGACATGGTATGGTGGAGGCATGTCTGGATGACAGAGAGGGGACACCACATTGTTTGAAATAAATGGACATCTGGATGCTTGGGAATGGAGTGTCTCCTCGTCTGAGCAGATGTGGCTCAGAGGAATTGAGAGAACGAAAAGGAATTCTTGCAGGATACTTGGTGGGAGGAGATGTAGCACAGATAGTTGTGAGAGTCTGCGGATTGACAGTAATTGTCTGCCTGGAGACTGTCACCCAAGATTGAAATGGAGATTTCAAGAAAGGGGAGGGAGGTATCCGCGATGGATTGAGTGAATTTGAGGGCAGGGTGGAAGTTGTGGGCAAAGTCGATGAACTGCTCCAATTCAGCCTGGGTGCAGGAGACTAAACTGATGCTGTCATCGATGTCATGGCAGAAGAGTTGGGGCACAGTACAATTGTGGGTACTGAAGAGAGACTACAACATAGCTAATAAAGAGGCAGGCATAGCTATGGTCATCCAAATCCCTTGGATTTGGCAGAAATGGGAGGAATTAAAGGATTTGGCATAAAGATAACATGCCCACAATTGGTACAATTACAGGCCCTGACCTGAGCACCCTGAGGGAGATATACCTGCAGCTACCACCAACAAAGGGATCCCAAAGAGCTACCGCTCTGAAAGCTATTCCCCATGGCCATCTCCAGATGTGGGCTCTGAGAGTGTGATTCACATTGAGAACTATTGGCACAGCTATCTCCAGAAGAGGGATCCTGACAGCCATTCTGAAACCTAATGACACAGGCCTGTTCCTTACTCGGGGAACCAACGGTGACTGACCATGACCAGCAGACCTGAGAACCGACAACTTCCGATAACCACTGACCCAATCCATACCAGAAGGCCTCAGGCACATCCTGAGGTGAAACCCAACTTGCAAAAACCACCAGAAAGCAAGAAGAACCAAGTACTCACCTGATAAATCCAATACGCATCCTACCACATTAGCAGATTCAACCCAGACTGAAGGCTTATATTGTCTGAAGTCTTCATCGAGGTATCAGGTATGGCAAGCACAAATAGTGCTTGCAAATTCTCCCCAGTAGTGACTTTAATTCCAGAGACCCCGAAGTTTCCAACTTAGCGAGCAAGGTGAGGGAGATGGGTGGTTACAATGCAGGAACCCCAATGTTAGGAAGTCTGATTAAAGTTTCGGTGATTAAAGCTGTTGTTTAGCTTCTAATAGTGTCTTAACCTCTGTTTACTTTGATAGTGTATTTCATTATTGTTCTCTGTATAAGTGTGTCAATTTCACTGGTTTTATTTCTTGTATTATACTTACCTTTTTGTATTTAATAAAAGTAGAAACCTTTTTGCCCTGAAACACCTGTCTACTCCCTTCTTCATTGTACATTCCCTCAATAATTCCAGTGTCAGAACCAGGGATCTGGGGGTGATTCGCACCACCTAAAAATCAGCAAATTACTGACCGCAAACCTGAAACCCTATAGAGGGAGAGAAGAGACAACTAACAAGGCACTAACAAGATGAGTTTCAGAGTATAGCATGAGAAACTCTCTATGAAATTGACACTGAGCTGATATCTGGTAAATTTAGCCCAATGTGTTCTTTTTTTCATTGTTTTAGATAAACTCATCTGTTGGGAAGTATTTTTCTTAGTTAGAAATCTTGAATTCAACATATTTGCATCTGAGGTGGAGTTTCTAATCTCCCAGGCACTGGTAAAGAGAGATTGAGAGCTGGGCAGTCACAGAGAGAAACATAAATTAAGTGAAAGACAGATAAGAAGTTCCCATTTCTCTCTAATTCTATGTAGTCAGAAAGAAAAATAGGTCAGATGGATTGTATAGTGCAGATTAGAAGTTAGGGTAGAGATAGAGGCAGAAATGCACTATCACACTGTTCCATACATATTATATGGAGAAAATAATTGGAAAAGTATTGGAGGACTGGCAGACAACTAATTCAATTCCTTTGTATTCATAAGAGTGATTGAACAAATTCAAGGAATTATAAAGCAATTAGTGCAATGTTGCTGTAAAGAATGAAAATGAAATCCTTGATTTGAAATAGAAAAGCACCTAGGAACAGAAACCATAACAAAGAGGTGTCAGCTAATTTTCCAAAGGGAATCTAACTTATTGAGATTTTGGCAGTAAAAAAAGGAATTGAAATGGCAGTGTAATGGATATGTTACATTTGGATTTCCAAAAGGTTTTTAGTAAGGCACTGCATAGTAGACTCACAGCTAAGGCTAGAACATGTTGAATCAGGGAACAATTAGCAGAATGGGTAGCAATTTGGTTACAAAACAGGAACAGGGAGAAAGGTTAAAGGTAATTACATAGACTTGCAAATAGAGTTACCAAAGAATCAGTCTTCTTCCCAATAGTGTTACGAAATCTATCAATTCCACATTGTCGAGATAGACACGGCATTGGTTTGGTATCTCATTCAGAAGATAGAGAATATAAGACTTCAAAGAGAGAAACAAAGAAGAGGGATTTGAGTATGTAAAATAAAACAGAAGAGAGAGGAATATACAAGCAGCAGAGTAGAAATTGGAGAAAAACAGCAAGCCTTTTTGGAGAATAACAATATTCCTCTAACTTACTGTTTCCAATATCACGAGGGATTGCCATGGGATATATTCAAAATCTCAGCACATACAAAAGGTTACTTCCTGATGTCAGGTTCCTGTCACATTTCTGAGCCAACCTTTTTTCATTGTAAATTGGCAGTATCTATTATAAATATTGGCAATATAAATTTGTCATGCTGTAAATTTTGCCCTTCTGAAAATAATGGCTGCTCGGTTTTGCAGCTTCCAGCTTTTGCACCACTACTGTACATAGCAACACCTGTGCTTCTGACATTCTACATTTTTGCTTACTTCAATTGCTCTACATTTTGCTTTTTATCTATAAATAATGATGCAAAAGCATCATCCATAAAAATAGAATAGATGGATGAGATTTTAACTTGCTCAACAACCATTCACTTGCAGAGTCAAAATTAGGCCTAATTTATCACATTAAAATGGATCTGCAATAGGCCACTATGAATTGTACTAAAAAGGGAGATGGAAAAAAAGATCAAGGAACTATAAGTCAATTAGTGTAACGTTTATGGAAAGAATGATAATGAACTCCTTAATCTGAAATGGGAAAGCATCAAGAAACAAAGCTGTCCTCTATTGGGTGTTAACAGAAAGCTAAAATTAGTTGGCATCTCCTTGTGTAATATCTCAGAAAATGATTTAATGGTTCATTACAATGTAAAGACTGTAAATTTTCTTTAAAAAAAATCTGTGTTTTTGATAGTGAACTAAAATGAGAAAAGAACATCTTGGAAAGCAAAGGATCATTGAAAAATTGCTGCACTTTTTCAAGGCAAGTAACTGTAAATGTTTTTTGTAAATGCTTTTTACACCAATGTTTGTTCATGCAGTAGTGGAAGCCTTGTTGTAGATAAATTAGAGCCAAGAGCTGTGTTGAATGGATCTTCAGCTGGCAATTAGCTGGGTGGGTCTTGTGGGCTATTCACTAATTCACTGATGACAAAGACTTTCTGCCTTCTAACAACTGTATGATCGATGCCAGGTAGCTCAAAACTTGGGGATGTGAATGTTTGGGAGAAACTATCAGTGCGGCCCTGTGCCTAGGGCAGCACAGTGGCTCGGTTGTTAGCACTGCTACCTCACAGTGGCAAGGACCCAGGTTCAGTTGCAGTCTTGGGTGACTGGAGTTTGCACATTCTCCCTGTGTCTGTACGGGTTACCTCTGGGTGCACCAGTCTCCTCTCACGGTCCGAAGATGTGCAGTTTAGATGGATTGTCCACGTTAAATTGCCTTTAGTGTCCAGGGATGTGCAGGGTAAGTGGATTGGCCATGGGAAATGTAAGGTTATGGGGTAGGAGAATTAGTTTGGGTGGGATGTTCTTCAGAGGGTCAGTGTGAACTCAATAGGACACACAGCCTACTTCCACACTGTAGGGATTCTATGATCTCCAAAGGGCACAAGTTGTCCCTTTTCTTTCAATAAGAAGAGAACTAGTGCCGAAAAAAAGCCAATTTATTTTTCTTCAGTAACTATTGTAATCTGTACCTCTTAACCAGTAAACCAAAGAAAGTAACCCTGGTCTATGTTTTTATCAACCTAGATTTCAAAAAGCAGGTAAATTCAGCAATTCTGCGTAATTTTTGAAATCTTTATCTTTTGTGACGACTTTGGCAAAAATGGTGCTTGATTTGTAGTGCACTGCCAGTGAGTCATAACAGCAGTGACACATTATCCTTTGGATCTTCAAATTGTCATATCCAAGATTCATAGATGCCCTATAGTGTGGAAATAGGGGCCATTTAGCCAAACAGGTCCACACCAACCCTCCAAAGACTATCCCACCCAGACCCATTCCCCTACCCTAGCACAGTACATTTCCCCTGACTAATACACTTAGCCTACACATCCCTGAACATTATGGGAAATTTAGCATGGCCAATTCACCTAATATGCATATCTTTGGACTGTGGGAGGAAACCAGAGCATCTAGAGGAAACCCACACAGACACAGGGAAAATGTCCAAACTCTACACAGAAAGTCACCCGAGGCTGGAATTGAACCCACGTCTCTGGCACTGTGAGGCAGCTTTGCTAACCACTGAGCCACTGTGCTCTATAAATCAGTCATAAAGCGAAAATGCTTGGTAGAATTACAGTACGACTGCTGACTGCTAAATCAATATACATACATATTCCTCTGCCAGCACTGTGACACTGATAATGGTGAAAATAAGATCACACTCAGTAATAGAATACGAAACTCAGGTGAATGTATTAACAGATGTCATAAAGAGATAAGGCACAACTTATGATAAGGCCCAAAGCAATCTGTTTTCTTCAGCGACAAAGGCTACTTACTCTGCAGCAAGCAAACCTAAGACATGGCAGCATAACTCCACAGAATGGGATGTGTGACTTGTAGTATTAGGGATGTAATAGATAATTGACAATAGATAATAGGTGCAGGAGTAGGCAATTCGGCCCTTCGAGCCTGCTCCACCACTCTTATGATCATGGCTGATCATCCACCATCAGTATCCTGTTCCTGCCTTATCCCTATAATCCTTGATTTTACTATCTTTAAGAGCTCTATCCATCTCTTTCTTGAAAGTATCCAGAGACTTAGCCTCCACTGCCGTCTGGGGCAGAGCATTCCATATATAATCTGGTTTCAAAGACAGTCATATGTTAAGGAAATGTTGCCAGTTTCAGAAACTTGGGCTATAGGTTTCGTGGCTCACGCTTTGGCTAGAGTCATTGTGTTGAGGAGTTGGTGGTGTTGGACTAGGGTGGACCAAGTTAAAAATCACACAACACCAGGTTATTGTTCAACAGGTTTATTTGGAAGTACAGGCACACAATCCTTTATCCAAAATCCCGAAATCCAAAAGGCTCTGAAATCCAAAGATTTTCATGATGTTTATTTCTCCAAAACAAGATTGTTTGGCATGCAAACAGTTAACCCAGCTCCACACCCAGGCGTCAATTCTGTTTCAGGACCGGTAGTACTCACAGATGCATCTGCTGTTCGGTAAGATTTTTAAAAGATTTCACCATTAAACTGTCACTTATTCCAAAATCTGAAAAATTCCAAATTCTGAAAACCAGCTGGTTCCCAAGCATTTTGGATGAAGGATTGTGTACCTGTACTAGCTTTTGGAGCAACACTCTGAAAGCTGGTACTTCCAAATAAACCTGTTGGACTATAACCTGGTGTTGTTTGCTTTTTAACTACTGTGGCACATCTGTGTGGGGGAGGGGGGCGGTGAGAGTCACACAGAGAGCATGCTCACTGACCCGGTCACCACCACAGCTTATGGAACTGAAGGCAAAACAGAAATGAGGACCTGCCAGACAATCCAAGAGAAACAGGCAGGTGGTGCAAGGGTTCTCCGAGGTGCCATTCACAAATTGGTTTCTTTAACAGAAACAGTGGCAAACCCAGCCCTGCTGACTCTGCATAGTCCTCCTTGCTAACATTTGGACTTAATGCCAACATTTTAGGAGTTGTCACTCAGATTAGTTAAACAACAGCCTGACATACTCATGGAATCATACTTTACAGACCATATCCCTTTACACTAGAATGACCATCCCTGGATATGTCCTGTCCCAGCAGCATTAGAGACCCAGTAGAGGTGGTAGCAAATATGCATACAGTTGGGAGGGAGCTGACTTGAGAACTCCTCAAGTTGACTTTGGATTCCATGAAGTCTCGCGGCATTAAGTCAAACATAAGCAACCAAACCTCAGGGTAACAAGAGTGAATGTGCTCTGGGTGAGGGACTTTAATATCCACCACCAGGAGTGGTCAACAGCGCAATGACTAATAGAGCTGGTTGGTTCCCAAAGGAAATTGCTGCTAGAATGGGACTGCAGCAGATAGTGAGGGAACTAAAAAGAGGAAGAAACATAGTTAATTCATCCTCACCAGTCTACCTGCTGCAGGTGCATTTGCCAATGATATTAGAAGTAACCAGTGCACAGTCCTTGTGGAGACAAAGTACTACCTTCACATTGAGAATACCCTCTATCATGTTGTGTGGGTCTATCACTGTGCTAAACAGGGTAGATTCAAACAAATCTGACAATTCTGGACAGGGCATCCATGAGGCACTGGGGACATTCAACAGCAGCAGTAGAATTGTACTCAAACACAATCTTCAATGCTCTGGCCAGCCATATCCTCTACTGTACAACTGCCATTCAGAGATGGTATCAAACATGGTTTGGCAGAGAGTCCTGGAGGCATGCCAGAAGCAGTACTAAACCTAAAAGTGAGGGGTTAAACTTGTGAAGCTACAAAACAGGACTATTTGTGAGCCAAACAGTATAAGCAGCAAGTGGTAGATAGAGCTAAGCGATCCCACAACCAATGGATCTAAACTCTGCAGTCATGCCACATCCAATCATGAATACTGATCAACAATTAAACAACCTATTGGAGAAGATGGGCTGGAGAAGATTGAAGAAGATCCACAAATATCCCACATTCAAAGATGGAAGAGTGCAGCATCTCATTGCAAAACAGAAGGCTGAAGCATTTGCAATAATCTTCGACTAGAAGCACTGAGTGGATGATATTTGGCATTAAAACAAAAACTGAAATCAATAGGAATTGGAAGAAAACTCTCTGCTGGTTGGAGTCAAACCTGGCATAGAGGAAGATGGTTGTGGTTGTTGCAGGTCAGTCATCTCAACTTCAGGGCATCTCTGCAGGAGTTCCTCAGAGTTGTGTCCCAGGCCGAGCCATCTTCAGCTGCTTCATCAATGATCTTCCCTCCATCATAAGGTCAGAAGTTTGTCAATGATTGCGCAAAGTTCTGCACCAATCATGAGTCCAAAGATACTGAAGCAATCCATGTCAAAATTCAACAAAGCATGGACAATATCCAGACTTGACCTGACAAGTGGCAAGTAATGTTTGTGCTGCACAAGTGCCAGACATTAAACATTTTCAATAAGAGACAATCTAACCACTGCTTCTTGACATTCAATGGTGTTACCATCACTGAATCCCCCACTATTAACATGCTGGAGTTTACCATTGACCAGCAATTCAATTGGACTTACCATATAAATACAGTAGTTACAAGGAATTCTGGGTAATCCAAAGTGGAGGATGGGAAAAAAATTGTGTCTGTAAGAGCTGTGCCTTTTTTGGGGTATTTGAGGAGTTGCAATTTCGATTTCCTCGGATTCCAGGTGCAGCAATTACCGTTTTATATTCTGTTGTATTGTTTTGCAACTTCGGAGAAAAAAAGTCAAAACAATACACTTTTAAAAGGAAGAAAAATAGAAAAACATAGTGAGCACATGGTCCGTGAGGGAGAGAAAGAAAGAACACTGATAACTGAAACAGCAGTGAATCTGCGAAGTTACTACCTTTGCTGTTTGACTGAAGGGGCAAAGGGTGGTGCATGTATGGAATGAGCTGCCAGAGGAATTGGTGGAGGCTGGTACAATTACAGCATTTAAAAAGCATCTGGATGGGTATGTGAATAGGAAAGGTTTGGAGGAATATGGGCCATGTGCTGGCAAATGGGACTAGATTAGGACAGAACATCTAATTGGCATGGATGAGTTGGACCAAAGGGTCTGTTTCCATGTGGTACTCCTCTATGACTTTATTACTCCAAGTACAGGTCAAAGGCCAGGAATATGGAAGTGAATAATTTATGACTCCCCACAGCCTGTACACCATCTTCAAGGCACAAATCAGGAATGTGGTAGAATGTTCCCCATTTGCCTATGTAACAAGACTCAAGAAGCTTGACACCATTCAGGACAAGGTGAAAGTGAGGACTGCAGATGCTAGAAATTATAGTCAAGAGTGTGGTGCTGGAAAAGCACAGCAGGTCAGACAGCATCCAAGGAGCAGGAAAATCAATGTTTCAGGCAAAAGCCCTTCATCAGGAATGAAGCCTCATTCCTGAAGAAGGGCTTTTGCCTGAAACGTCGATTTTCCTGCTCCTCAGATGCGGCCTGATCTGCTGTGCTTTTCCAGCACCACACTCACCACCATCCATGACAAAGCAGCCCATTGATTGGCTCCATATCCACTCCGTCCACCACTGATGTTCAGTAATAGCACTGTGTATGATCTACAAGATGAATGACAGATGTTCAGCAAAGATCTTTAGACACCACCTTCCGAACCCATGATCACTTCCATCTGAAAGGACTAGAGCAGCAGATAGAGAGATTAGCACTATCACCTGCACATTTCCCTGCAAGCCTGAGTGGGAAAATACATTGCCATTCCTTCCGAGTCACTGGATCATAATTTTGCAATGTCATCCCTTATGATATTGTTTGTCTAAGGACATGGAAGATATAGAATGTGGGGAAATAGATGGTGACATATTGAAAATTGTCCATATTACAGAGGATGAGGTGCTGGATGTCTTGAAATGCATAACAGTGGATAAATCCCCAGGACGTGATCAGGTGTACCCGAGAACTCTGTGGGAAGCTAGAGAAGTGATTGCAAGGCCCCATGCTAAGATATTTGTATAATTGATAATCACAGGTGAGGTGCTAGAAGACTGGAGGTCGGCTAACGTGGTGCCACTATTTAAGAAAGGTGGGAAGGATAAGCCAGCGAATGATAGACTGGTGAGCCTGACATCAGTGGTGGGCAAGTTGTTGGAGGAATCCTGAGGGACAGGATTTACATGCACGGTAAACATGATCTCTATGGATGTCAGTAAAGTGTTTGACAAGGTTCCGCATGAGAGACTGGTTGGCAAGGTTAGATCTCATGGAATACATAGAGAACTAGCCATTTGAAAGCAGAACTGGCTCAAAGATAGAAGACAGAGGGTGGTGGTGGAGGGTTGTTTTTCAGACTGGAGGCCTGTGATCAATGGTGTGCCACAAGGATTGGTGCTGGGTCCACTACATTTTGTCATGCATATAAATCATTTGGATATGAACATAGGAGGTGTAGTTAATAGGTTTGCAGGTGACACCTACATTGGAGATGTACTGGACAGCAAAGAAGGTTACCTTAGCATACAATGGGATCATGAACAGATGGGCCAATGTGCTGAGGAGCAGCTGGTGGAGTTTAATTTAGATGAATGTAAGGTGCTGCAGTTTGGAAAAGCAAATCAGAGCAGACCTATACACTTAATGGCAAGGTCTTGGGGAGTATTGCTGAACAAAGAGACCTTGGAGTACAAGTTCATAGCTTCTTGAAAGTAGAGTCAAAGATAGATAGGATAGTGAAGAAGGCATTTGGAATGCTTTCCTTTATTGGTCAGAGCACTGAATATATGAGTTTGGACATCATATTGTGGCTGAACAGGACATTGATTAGGCCACTTTTGGAATAATGCGTGAAGTTCTGGTCTCCTTCCTTTCGGAAGGATGATGTGAAACCTGAAAGGATTCAGAAAAGATTTATATGGATGTTGGAAGATTTGAACTAAAGGGAGAGGCTGAATAGATTAGGGTTATTTTCTCTGAAGCTTTGGAGGCTGAGGGGTGACCTTATAGAAGTTTACAAAATCATGAGGGGCATGGATAGGATAAATAGCCAAAGTCTTTTCCCTGGGGTGGGGAAGTTCAGAACGAGAAAGCATAGGTTTAGAGTGAGAGGAGAAAGACATAAAAGGGACCTATGGGGCAACTTTTTTCATGCAGAGGATGGTGTGTGTATGGAATGAGCTGCCAGAGGAAGTGGTGGAGGCTGGTACAATTACAGCATCTGGATGGGTATGTGAAGGGTTTAGATGGATATGAGCCAAATGCTGGTAAACGGGACTAGATGAATTTAGGATATCTGGTCAGCACGGACGACTTGGACCAAAGGGTCTGTTTCTCTATGTCATCTCTATGACTGTATGACTATCTCAGTTCAAGAAGACAACTCATCGCCATTTTCTTAAGGGCAACAATGGATGGTCTACAAACACTGGTCTAGCCAGCAATCTCCATATCCCATAAGTGAATGAGAGAAAACTGTACGTACTATACTGCAAGGCCTCAATAGATCAGTCAAAGCATCTGAACCATATCTTTGGAGACCTATAATTTGGCTTTACTGGATGAATGACTGACCTATCGACACTTGAGCTCAGTCAGGGGCTGCATGCAGAAGTTACAGCCATAATTGCAGAGGGTAACCCTCATCTCTCAGCAGCCATAAAATCTGCTATCTTATGATATGCGCTGAAAATGTGTTGCTGGAAAAGCGCATCAGGTCAGGCAGCATCCAAGGAGAAGGAGAATCAACGTTTCGGGCATGAGCCCTTCTTCAGGCTCATGCCCGAAACGTCGATTCTCCTTCTCCTTGGATGCTGCCTGATCTGCTGCGCTTTTCCAGCAACACATTTTCAGCTCTGACCTCCAGCATCTGCAGTCCTCACTTTCTCCATCTTATGATATGGCCCTCTCAACACACTATGTCACTGCAATCTATAGCAAACAATACCTGACATAAGTCAATTATGTTTGCTAAGTTTATTGCTCAGGCAGCAGCACTCACTTCATCACACGAGTTATGGGCCAGATCAAACTCTCTGAAAATACACAGAGTGGCTCATGTGTGGATTGGACTGCCACAGGAAGTGGCAGATGCAGGTAGAGTTAAAATGTTTAAAATACATTTTGATAAGTTCATGAATAGGAAAGGTTCGGAAGGATACGTGCCACGTAAGACTAACTTAATTTGGGAACTTGGTCTATGTGGACTGGTTGGACGGAAGGGTCTGTTTCCATGTTGCATTATCCAAGTCTTTATGACTCTATGACACTCCTCATATGAGAAGCCCTTCATCCCAGGATCATTCTTGTAAACCTCCTCCAAGGCCAAAAACTGCTAACAATAGTCCAAATGCCATCTTACCAGAGCATTGCACAGGCTCAGCAGTAAATCTTTGCTCATGTATTCAAGCTCTCACCAAGCGAATGCTAACATTGCATTTGCCTTCCAAACTGTTAAATAAACCTGCATGTTAATCTTAAGGGAATCAACTCAGACTCTTAATTCCCTTTGTGCTTCAGACTTCTAAAGCCTTTCCCCAATTTAGAAAACATTCTACTCCTCCATTCTTTTTTACCAAAGTGAATAGCCACACATTTTCCCACTTTGTATTCTATTTGCCATTTCTTTGCCCACTCTCCTAGCCTGTTCAAGTCCTTCCACAGACTCTCTGCTTCCTCAATACTACCTGTCTCTCTTACTGCCTGGTGGTATATCAGTCCACAGCTCCATCAGCTTTCTCAGTGCCACTTCTCTTGTGATTGTGCTTTCAACAAATACGTCCCTCCCTTCTGCCAGCCTCAGGTGACTATCTGTGTGGAGTTTGCACATTCTCCTGCATTATCCAAAGATGTGCATTCTAGGTGGATTAGCTATGGAAAATAGAGGGTTATGGGGATGGCGTGGGAATGGTTGGGAGGGTTGGTATGGATTTGATGAGATGAATGGCCTGCTTCTACACTGTAGAGATTCTATGGATTTATATTCTGTTCAGTCATCTAACCATATATAGTTAAGTGCATTTTCAATTTATTTGATGCTTTTCTTAACGTCTTTAGTTAACCGTAGAATCACATTCCCTTATAAGTTATCTTTAAAGTAGGAATATATATATATATATATATATATATATACACACACACACCATGTATCTTGAAAAATCCCCTTAAGTACATGCATTACTTCTCTTGATCTATTCACTGGCCTAGATTAACAGTTCAATTCAGCTGGCTCAATTTTCATACACACATCATTGCGCGTATTTATGTTTAAATATGAGTCCTAGACCCAATTTTCTCCCTTTCAAACCAGATATAAACATCAGTCATACTGATTGGGTAAAGATGGCTTTATTCTATGTTCATTAATAAATCCTGTCACATTTTTCAAACCCCAGTCTAGTCCACAAAGATTACACTTCACAATCGATACTCTCCAGTATAGCATTCTGACCAAATGCCAGTTCTGAGTGAAAGTTGTTATGAGTAATAAGATCATTTGTTGATTCTGAGTTAGTAGCACAGGAATTCTCACTACATTTGAAATTAACTTTTCCTTATTTACAGTCAACAGTTCAGTCTTTTTTGTTGTCACTTAAGTTCTTGTATTGAACAAAAAGTTATGAAACTATCAACTTAAAGAAATGGAACTGGCACAAACAATAGAATACTTGCCCCTGTTATTTTCTGATGCTGAGAGATAAAAGCCTATATTTTCTGCCAGCTTTTGCTGGTCTCAAGTCTAATTTGCTAAACTAATGCAAGGAAGAGAAGGATGTGAATTTAGATGAAGGCCAGCTTTTTATTACAATATTCAGCTTATTTGACATCATGCTCAAGCTGGTCTTACCCACAAACCCTGTCTTACCCATAACATAATCTGCATTGTTCAATTATGTTCATTAGCCTGCCTTCAAAGAGGCACTCAAAATGAAAATTTTCTTGAAATATTGGGCACTGATGCATTGTTTAGCAGTCTTTATTTTGTGAGTTAGATATTCCTGTCCTGGGTTTTTGGAGACTGGATATGTGCTCTAAGATACACATTGAGACTCCATGAAAGATCAGATGGGAACTACCTTAAAAGTTTTAACATCCAAAAGGTAATTCCCCTGCTCCACAAAAGTCTACCTCCCTCTTCCTTGACCACCAGAATATGATCTCTAAACTACTCCTCTGATGAAACTCAATTAACCCCCACAATTTAACTCCATTCCCACCTGATAAGAGTAGATCCTGATTTGACTATCCCTCATAACTTGACCCAATTAACTTAAGTTTCCACCTACATCTCACCCAGCTATTCACCTTCCACCCTGCCCATCCTCCCTTCCAATCTAAACACCCTACTTATTCAACTAGTCACTAACATCCTCATTGCCATACAGCAGCCAGCATCATCACTGGGGAAGGAGATTGAGGCAGGTTCCCACAACTCTATAGCACTGTGATGAAACCCTCAGTCGAACACTAAATTTTTCTAGTAAAGTCAGGCTTGGAAGACCCAGCATGGAACTAGAGCAGCATTGATACAGGTAAAGTTTTGAACAGAGCGATAATCCAATCACAATTTCCATTTCTCATAATGTAAAGTCACACAGCACCAGGTTGCAGTCCAAAGGTTTATTTGGAAGTATAAACTTTTGAAGCAGTGCTCCGAAAGCTTGTACTTCCAAATAAATCTGTTGGACTATAACCTAGTGTTGCGTGTTTTTTAACTTTGTCCATCCCAGTCCAATGGTGGCACCTTTACATTATCTCTCAGAAGACAAAGGCCTTTTGATTTCCTAAGAAATTGGTTAGCCTGCTGCGAGGTTACTAGTAAATTACGCTGTTGCTTTTAAAAAAGTTATTTCAATTGCATTATTGACAGATGGTAGATTAGAAATTTATATTAAAATAGCTTTTACTTTGTGATGATTCCTGATGAAGGGCTTTTGCCCGAAACGTCGAATTTCCTGTTCCTTGGATGCTGCCTGACCTGCTGCGCTTTAACCAGCAACACATTTTCAGCTGTGATCTCCAGCATCTGCAGACCTCACTTTTTACTCGAAGATTTTAACCTACTGCGAATCCTCTTGCAAGGATGCCTTCCTTGAAGAAGCTCTCTTCCTCCCTCTACTAGGACTTCAGTGAGTCTCTCTCTCACTGCACCCCCCAGGTCATCTCCTCTGCACAGAAGCTCTTCAGCCACATTCTCAAACAGACTCGCTACCACAGCCACATTCCTGATGAAGGGCTTTTGCCCAAAACGTCGAATTTCCTGTTCCTTGGATGCTGCCTGACCTGCTGCGCTTTAACCAGCAACACATTTTCAGCTTTACTTTGTGATGACCAATTTTCAGCTGCATTAATAAAATACACCAGATTATTATTTCTTTATACTTCAGTAATATTTTGCAAAACATTTGTAGATACTCTTTAAAATGTAGCTTTAATTGCCATCGTACTGAAAGATTTTGCATTCACAAGATGCAAATACAAACATTAGCAAAGTATTCACATCTGAAAATAGTGAAGTTTTCAAGCCCAGATAATAAGTTACACTCAAAGGGAGATTTCTCCGGTATATTGTGGACTAGCAGATCAAAATGATTCAGTTAGATGATTCAAGGTGATTCAAATGCATCAAAATTTGAGAAATATCAAATATCAGTAAAAGAGTCATAAAGTCACACAGCACAGAAACAGTCCCTTCGATCCTATTCGTCCATGCCAACCAAATTTCCCAAACTAAATTAGTCCCCTTTGTCTGCACTTGGCCCAAATTCTTCTCAACCTTTCCTATTCATGTACATATTCAGATGTCTACTGTCTATCCAAATGCATCTACCATTTCCTTGAGTAGTTCTTTTCACATATGAACCACCTTTAATGTGAAAAAATTCTCCCTCAGCTCCCTTGTAAATCTTTCTCCTCTCACCTTAAAATTGTGCCCTCTAGTTTTGAAGTATCCAACTCGAGGGAAAAGACCTCTGCTATTCACCTTAACTTTGTGCCCCATGATTTTATCAACCTCTATAAGGTCAACCCTCAACTTCCTATACTCCAGTAAAATAAAGTCCCAGCTTATCCAGTCTCATATTCTCAAATCCTGGTAGCATGCTTATAAATCTTTTCTGCACCCTCTTCAATTCAATAACATCATTCCTATAGGAGGGCAACTAGACCTGGACACATTATTCCAAAAGTTACCTTACCAATGTCCTGTGCAACCATAGCATGGTGTCTCAACTCCTGAACTCAATGGTCTGAGTAACTTTTTCCAGACTTTAGATCTGCAACAATCTTGTTTAAAATATTCTTAGCTTATATTCACCTAATGTCAATGGATCAACTTGTGCTAATCTTTTGACAGCTTTTTAATCCCTACATGGCAATAATCAAAGGTGTGTCATTGGATCATAAGCTTCTTTGGGTAGACTTAATTTAGAGGAAATTAAAACAGAAGTTAATTGAGGAAAATTTTATTTCCAAACTGTTGAAATATGCTAGCTGTATATAGATTCAAATGTTATTGTCTCAAACTAATCAGCATTTATAGATACTGAGCAAAACCCAAGTTTGGGAGATAATATAAACTAAGAATTTTTTGGAACATTGAGAGAATGACTTTAAAACAGCATATGTAAGTCATGAATCTCAATGGTTCGAGCAACATCTAAGGGGAGAAAGCAGAGTTAACATTTCAAAACCCTTGTCTCTTCATCAGAACTTTTGTTTCAGACCTCCAGGATCTATAATTCTTTGTTTTATTTTATATTTAATTGTCAATTTGTTAAAATGGTGAAGTTCTTTTTTTACTTCAACATTTTTATCAGATTATGCTCCGAGATAGAATTGTCATATGTCTGACTCCAGTTAGCTCTCATACATCCTCTGGGGTATACATAAAATTGCAATAATCTGTAAATATGAACTTTGAAGCATTTTCATAGATCCAATTATTACTTAATCTCAAAAATATATTCCTCTTTAAAGTGTTTAATATAAAAGAACTGAGTTTTTAGTTGGCATTTATAGTAGCTATAACCAATATAAACTATTGCTGTGTAATACTAACATAAATCTCTCGACTTTAAACCTTAATTCTGAGATGTTTAAATTCAGGTGTATAGCATTAAAGAATGCTCCAATTCAATTTCACAATTATACAAATATAATGAAAAAAAATAATGATTTAAAACAAGCTTTTTGATTTTGGTTTCAATATCTTTAATTAACCTCATCTGAAAATGTGTACATCAGCTATGTTCCTGTAATATCACAGTGAAATGTGTTTTACTGTATGATAAAAATACTCTGCACAGTTTAATCAATCAGTCAGCTTCAGTACCAATATTTTCATCACTGTCATAGGTTAAGAACACCTTAATTAATTATCCAACTTACCTCTTTGTCAACTGAATTCATTCTGGTGCAATTCAAAAGACTAATGTGCAATGTCTAATTAAGGTCATTCATACAAGGTAGAGAAGACATAAAATCCATAAGATGTACTCTCTTCTTGGGATATTATGCTGTTGTTTACTAAATTTCCAGAACTGGTAACATTTTTACCTTGTTATTAGAACAGTTCTTCCGAAAAGAATTTACATTGGTATATCCACAATGGAGAATCACAAGGTCAGCCCAGGGTAAGTGAAGACAAAGGAGAATTGGAGGTAGCAAGTCCTTTCAACAACCTTTACCCAGTGCTGCTAGATGTGACAAATACCACAAGATACCAGGAGTGATTATCTAGGAAAATTCCACAATTTAAAAATTACCAACAGCATATGTTGCATGATTAGACAAAATTCTAAAAGAAAAATTATATTTAAAGAAAGTAAATTTATTCTGAGGCCGTTCAAAGGCCTCAGAACACTTATTCCACAATAAATCTTGCTGTTGATTTTGCTTCTGCCAATCGTTTTTCATTCTAAGTAAATCTTGTCAGTCATGTAGACTATAAACCTTGTTTAGTAGCATGGTATTTTCTGCTTGCTGGTCTGACATGAGTTATGGTAGGCATCCCAAATGTTCTCCAGTAAACAATTTTTAACAATTGGGGTTAATTGGTAAACCTGAGTCATGCTACCCTATTGAGGCTGTGAGTAAAATACTTCAATTTATAAGTGACACAGCCTGCTTGCTGAAGATGTCCCTTGGACAAAAAGCTGTTGGAAAAGCTCAAATCATGACAGCATCAACTACACATTATCCATCTATGTTATACCATGTCCAAAGTCCTCTTCAGATGCACTTACACTGCATTTATCAGTTCAACATGAGCCATAATAGGTTGGGTTCAGCCGGACAAAGCTTTATATATCATTCTTATCTTAAGTTTTAAATCTTTTGTTTAGAAAATTGTTCTCCACATGCCTGGAAAGAACTGTGAATAAGGTCATTTCC
The DNA here is from genome assembly GCF_020745735.1 of Hemiscyllium ocellatum. Lineage (NCBI taxonomy): Eukaryota > Metazoa > Chordata > Chondrichthyes > Orectolobiformes > Hemiscylliidae > Hemiscyllium > Hemiscyllium ocellatum. The sequence continues at coordinate 42,631,834 of NC_083407.1, read as the reverse complement.
AAAATTGTCAATTCAAATGTTTTGAGATCAAAGAAGGAAGAGTCCTGATATCAATTGCAATTCAACTTATCCAGTATCCAATACGTTTATGAATAATTTGTAAACTTGAGTATATTTGTTTTCAAACTTCTGCTTCATCTCATGTTAAGCTGAATCAATGACAGACTACCACCTCCAGTGATTCTCACTCCACTTTGCTTCAGGGTCAAGCCAGGTCCTTTCCTATCCAATATGAAAATCAGTATAAACACGTTATTTAACTGATATGTATCTTTGAATATGTAATCTAAGTACACAATTACACTTGAATGCTTTATAAGATTTGGTTGGCTATCTCTTATATTTAAAAAAAGTCACATTAGCCCAGAAATGCTGGTTCAAAGTGGAGGCAGAAATTTGAGCTGGAACATGTTTCTACCTCTCATTGTCTCTCAGAAGTTGAAGCAAGGTTGGTGCATTTCTCTAGCTGTCTTGTTGTGATATGCCCTAATGGCTTGTGAATGATCAGATGAAGGTCCCAATCACTGGCTCAGTAGTTAGCACTGCTGCCAGGGAACTGGGTTCATTTCCCGCCTCCAGCAACCGTCTGTGTGGAGTTTCCCCGTGACTGCGTGGGCTTCCTCCCACGATCCATAGATGTGCAGGTCAGCTGAATTGGGCATGCTAAATTGTCCATAGTGTTAGGTGGATTAGTCATGGGTAAATGTAGGGGAATGGGTGGGTTGCTCTTCGAAGGGTCAGTGTGGACTTGTTGGACCGAAGGGCCTGTTTCCACTCTGTAGGGAATCTAATCTATGTTGTATTATGTTAGGAGCAACTAATCTTGCAAGTAACAGTTGTACTAGTCTAAAAACAGCATAAAATAAGCCACCATGATGCCATATCCAGCAGTAAAGAGCTTTATGATTTTTTAAAAACAACATTTTCTGAATAAACGGTAACAACTGTTATTATACATCTCTGACACAGATGGAACTTGAAATCCGGGGCAAGTTAGGGTCTCCACTACTGCTCTACAAAAGCCCTCAGAGGTTTAAGATTCCTGATCACCTTGATCGTTTTCAGATAATTAATTGTCAAAAATAGGAAAAGAAGAAAACTAAATTTGTTTTAAATTCCCAACAGTGTGGAAGAGGCCCTTCAGACCAACAAGTCTACACTGACCCTCTGGAGAGTAACCCACCCAAACTCATTTCCCTACATTTACCCCTGATTAATGCACCTAACACTCTAGGCAATTTACCTTCGCCAATTCAGCTGATCTGCACATCTTATCGGAATGTGTTGAATTGATGCAATCCTTGGAGTTTTGTTTCACCAACAGATATTGAGCTTCCTCTTGTTCTGATCTTAACCTCAACCTGAAAGAAACCGATCAGGATCAAATGCATAATGCAATTGGTGCCTGTAATTGTATCTGGCAGATACTGAGATTTTGCAGTTTTGAGGACAGGAAAAAAGTGACAGTTGAACAAGAATGTAATCGCATTTGAGGTAGTTCAGAGAAGGTTCACGAGATTAATTCAGGAGATGAATAACTGTCTTATGTTGAGAAATTAAGCAGTTTACTTGCTAGCATTTAGAAGAATGAGAGGAGATCTAATTGAGATATACAAAATGCTCAAGGAGATTGTCAACTGTACACTGGATGCTTCCTTGTGTGACAATCTAGAATGAAAGTCATAATTTTAGGCTAAGAGGCAGTAAATTTAGAGCAACATGAGGAGAAATTACTTCTCTCAAAGGATTGTGAATCTGTGGAATTAACTATTCCTTGGTGCAATGGACACCTCAACTCTAAATAAATTTGAAGACATAGATCTTTTCAAAATAGTAATGGGTAAAAAGTTTGAGTCAGGTAGAAAAGTGGATTTGAGGCTAAGATGAGATTGTTGTGTTAAATGATTGAGCAGGTTCAAGGGATTGAATGACCTGCTTCTGCTCCTCATTTTTATGTTGACATCCCTATCTAGCCAACATGATTAAACAAAGAACTTTCGAAAGCTGATTGGAGGCAGATGTTCGCAGGGAAAGGGACAGCTGAAGAATGGGAAGCCTTCAGAAATGAGATAACTAGAATCCATAGAAAGTATATTCCTGTCAGGGTGAAAGGGAAGGCTGGTAGGTATAGGGAATGCTGGATGAGTAAAGACATTGAGGGTTTGGTTAAGAAAAAGAAGGAAGAATATGTCAGGTATAGACAGGATAGATCGAGTGAACCCTTAGAGTATAAAGAAAGTAGGAATATATTCAAGAGGGAAATCAGGAGGGCAAAACGGGGACATGAGACAGCATTGGCAAATACAGTTAAGGAGAATCCAAAGAGATTTTACAAATATATTAAGAACAAAACGGTAACTAGGGAGAGAATAGGGCTCCTCAAAGATCAGCAAAGTCGCCTTTGTGTGGAGCCACAGAAAATGGGGGAGATACTAAATGAATATTTTGCATCATTATTTACTGTTGAAAAGGATATGGAAGATATAGACTGTCGGGAAATAGATGGTGACATCTTGCAAAATGTCCAGATTACACAGGAGGAAGTGCTTGAATCCATTGAAACGGTTAAAGGTGGATAAATCCCCAGGACCTGATCAGGTGTACCCGAGAACTCTGTGGGAAGCTAGAGAAGTGATTACTGGGCCTCTTGCTGAGATATTTGTATCATCGATAGTCACAGGTGAGGTGCTGGAAGACTGGAGGTTGGCAAATGTAATGCCACTGTTTAAGAAGGGCGGTAAAGACAAGCCAGGGAACTATAGACCGGTGAGCCTGACCTCGGTGGTGGGCAAGTTGTTGGAGGGAATCCTAAGGGACAGGATGTACATGTATTTGGAACAAGGACTGATTCGGGATAGTCAACATCATTTTGTGCATGGGAAATTATGTCTCACAAACTTGATTGAGTTTTTTGAAGAAGTAACAAAGAAGATTGTTGATGGCAGAGCAGTAGATGTGATGTATATGGACTTCATGTAAGGCGTTCGACAAGGTTCCCCATGGGAGACTGATTAGCAAGGTTAAATCTCATGGAATACAGGGAGGACTAGCCATTTGAAAACATAACTGGCTCAAAGGTAAAAGACAGAGGGTGGTGGTGGAGGTTTGTTTTTCAGACTGGAGGCCTGTGACTACTGGAGTGCCACAAGGATCGGTGCTGGGCCCTCTACTTTTTGTTATTTACATAAATAATTTGGATGTGAGCATAAGAGGTACAGTTAGTAAATTTGCAGGTGACACCAAAATTGGAGGTGTAGTGGACAGCAAAGAGAGTTAGCTCTGATTACAACAGAATCTGGACCAGATGGGCCAATGGGCTGAACAGTGGCAGATGGAGTTTAATTCAGATAAATTCAAGTTGCTGCATTTTGGGAAAGCAAATCTTAGCAGGAGTTATACACTTAATGGTAAGGTCCTAGGGAGTGTTGCTGAGCAAAGAGACCTTGGAGTGCAGGTTCATAATGTCTTGAAAGTGGAGTCGCAGGTAGATAGGATAGTGAAAAAGGCATTGGTATGCTTTCCTTTATTGGTCAGAGTATTGAGTACAGGAGTTGCGAGGTCATGTTGTGGCTGTACAGGACATTGGTTAGGCCACTGTCGGAATATTGCGTGCAGTTCTGGTCTCCTTCCTATCAGAAAGATGTCGTGAAACTTAAAATGGTTCAGAAAAGATTTAGAAGGATGTTGCCAGGGTTGGAGGATCTGAGCTACAGGGAGAGGTTGAGCAGGCTGGGGCTGTTTTCTCTTGAGCGTGGGAGGCTGAGGGGTGACCTTATAGAGGTTTACAAATTATGAGGGGCATGAATAGGATAAATAGACCGAGTTTTTTCCCTGGGGTCGGGGAGTCCAGAACTAGAGGGCATAGGTTGAGGGTGAGAGGGGAAAGATATAAAAGAGACCTAAGGGGCAACTTTGTCACACAGAGGGTAGTACATGTGTGGAATGAGCTGCCAGAGGAAGTGGTGGAGGCTGGTACAATTTCAACATTTAAGAGGCATTTGAATGGGTATATGAATAGGAATGGTTTGGAGGGATATGGGCTGGGTGCTGGCAGATGGGCCTAGATTGGGATATCTGGTCAGCATGGACGGGTTGCACCAAAGTGTCTGTTTTCATGCTGTACATCTCTATGACTCTAAATATCCTGCCCTTGTTTCTCCAGCAATGATGTCAAATGCATCTTTGTAAGATTGATTGTTTCTGATATGCGGCATCATGATGGACAGTCTATTTTCAGAAATGGAAACAGAGAAGTCAAGAAAGGGGAGCAGGCTCCTCAGATGTTGCCTGATCTGCTGTGCTTTTCCAGCACCATTCTAATCTAGACATGGACCAGGTGAAGTAGGGAGCAGGATGGAAATTGAAAGCAAACTTGATACATTTTTCCAGTTCTGGATGTGAACAGGATGCAGCACTGATTACACCACGAATCATCAGAGAAACTCTTGTTGGTGAAGGACTGAATAGGGCAGGAAGGAATGTCTCAAGTACCCCACAAAGAGAGGAGCATGACTGATACCTATCTGGATTCCACAACTTTGACTAGGAGAAAGTGAGATGAGTTCAAGGAGAATCTGTTCAAAATGAGAATGAGCTCAAGCAGGCAAAGAAGGTGGTGGTGAATGAAGACCTGATACTCAAGATTGTGAAGTCAATGTAAAGCATTGGAAGAATCACAAATGTAGTTGGGGAGAGATTGAACAAGGCCATCTCCAGAAGAGATGAAGTCAGTGACAGCTTGATGTTTAGTTGTTGGGTCATAATCCACACAGAGATAAGAGGAAGTGTCTGAGAGTTTTCCCTCAGCCTCTTTAAGGTGAAGTTTCGCACACTAAATGACAATAGCACCACTCTCATCAGGAGGGTTTGACAACCAGCGTTTCACCCAAGCGGACACTGTGCAGCAAATTCAGAGGGATACAGGGTTAATGGGGAGAACAGAAATTAAGGTGCCTGATGTCAAATGAGTAGTCCTTGCACTAGTCTGCTGTATTCCCTACTCATAACGTAGTCACCTTTACACTGGCAAAACCAAATGCGAATTTGGTGACTACTTTGTAACACATCTACTGTGTCTGTAGGAATGACCTCAACATTCTAATTGCTTGCCATTTCAATAAACACCCTTGCTTTCATGCAAACATTTCTGCCATGGGCTTGCCTCAATGTTCCAATGCAGAACAATGCAACAACACCCTATTTTCTACTCAGGATCTTTACAGCTTCTGTGTTTCAATACTGAGTTCACCAATTTCAATTTCTGACCTTGAGACCTTGATTTTTCTTCACATAACTTCATCCCGTCCCCCCTCCCAACAAATAAGTTGTTCTTGTTGTGGCTTGTCTTCTTTGCTCAAAGCCCAGAGGATTCACCATTCCATGCCTTCACTAACAATTATTTTACATCTCCATTTCTCTTTCATCTCAGTTCGTAACCCCTTTGTCTCTGGGACTGGTCTCTGCATGTCACCTGTATGTCACCTGTGTCTAAGCTACTCTACATACAATAAACAGACAGTACATTTAACACGTGGTAGAAGGGCTTGGACAACTGTAAGGTACAGTCTGTGTGTGGTTCGAAGTCATGGATGCACCATGTGTCCAATCTACCACTCACTGAACATGTAACATAAAATTGGAAACCGTGTTCAAGCCCTTCTATACACAAACAAAAAGCGTGGAACTGTACACCATGCCTCCACTTTAGAACCCAAGTTTCTAAACAATAATATTCCAAACCCTCACCACACAGGTTATTCATGATATCAGATTGAATGGCTATCTGATATATCAATATGCCCACTGTGAAAGCTTCTATTTCACTCTAGTGCTAGAACACTCACCATCAAGGTACACAACTGGCTATGCTATTAATTGTTCCCAGCAACTCTGGCTTCTGTAGCACTGACTCCAGAGGTGTTACAGAGACATTTTTTCAGACATTGCTTTTCTAGTACAGGCAGGTCACATTAATGATATACCAAAACTGAAAATGTCTGCAACGTAGAAAAGGTCGTACACCCATCAGCTCTTTACTAGAAAAAGCAAACCCAACTTCACTACCCTCTTTCCATGTTTGTTCTATTTCTTTCTCAGTTTCAAATACTTATGAAAAGTTCCCTAAACTAATCCATTACTCTTTCTCAAACAAATATAGAAATTGCCGGAAAAATTCAGCAGGTTTGGCAGCATTTGTGGCAAGAAATCAGAGTTAAAGTTTCAGGTCGAGTGACTTTCCTCAAGCCCTTCCCTCCTCCTTATTCTTTCTATTAAAATCCATCATCATTTTTAAAACTTCCATTAACTTGCCTCTTAATCTTTTTTACTCAGTATATTGTTTCATTGAGCTTGTCTGATTGTTTTGGTCTGTGGGTGGAGCTAGTGAGTCAATTGAGTGCCTCCTGTCTCAGAGAAAAGTCTAGAGGGAGGGCTGATGTGGAGATGCTGGTGTTGGACTGGGGTATACAACGTTAAAAATCACACACACCAGGTTATAGTCCAATGGGTTTATTTGGAAGCACACTAGCTTTTGGAGTGCCACTCCTTCATCAGGTAAGACAACTACCTGATGAAGGAGCAGCGCTCCAAAAGTTGGTCCGCTTCCAATTAAACCCATTGGACTATAATCTGGTGTGTGATTTTTAACCTAGAGGGAGGGACTATTGCTGCTGGTCCTTACTATGATAACATGTATATTCCAAGTTCTGTAAAATTCAAGGATTCTTTTTTGTGATTATGTAGATAAATCATTTGACTTTATAATTATCTGATCATTACTCCGAAAAAAAGTAACATATACAGAAATTCAATCTAACATAACACTTAATAGAAATATCTTCCCTCAAATTCAGTAATTGCTGATGTTGTGCACATTATGTTTGCACAGTATGAGATGCATATGAATTTAGTGTGCAAGGCAGCCTTTGAAAGTGATCTATATGCAAATATTCTAAAAACTGTCATACAAATAGTTCTCATAAAGGGAAGGGACTTGGGAAATCATCTGTTTATCCATTTGGTGTTGATTGATGTTGAGGTTCTCTCTTCCCACAGACAGCTTTAATTCATAGTGAAAAAAACACATTAGTTTAAATTCCATTAGTGAGAAACAAATATTTCAAATTTCCTTTATCACGTGATTTGTTATTATTAGTCTTAAGAATAGACTAGCCACAGGAATTGAAAGTAAGACCCACACCTGATGTGTTAAACAATAAATCCTTGTGAGAGCATATCAACCACAGTCAGATCCGAAGGGATCTCATCATAACTCACTAAAATAGCCCAATGTCAGCATCAGAAGATAGCATAAATCATTTCAGTGCACCTAAAACAGTACAGAAACTCACTTTTATCTCTTTCTTCTGGTAGTCCCAATTCATAGTCAATACTTGATGCAGATGCAGTACACTAGCAAAGATAGCCCTATCAATTCAGCAGGCCAAGACAACAAGTGGGCGGCACGGTGGCACAGTGGTTAGCACTGCTGCCTCACAGCGCCTGTAGACCCGGGTTCAATTCCCGACTCAGGCGACTGACTGTGTGGAGTTTGCACGTTCTCCCCGTGTCTGCGTGGGTTTCCTCCGGGTGCTCCGGTTTCCTCCCACAGTCCAAAGATGTGCGGGTCAGGTGAATTGGCCATGCTAAATTGCCTGTAGTGTTAAGTAAGGGGTAAATGTAGGGGTATGGGTGGGTTGCGCTTCGGCGGGTCGGTGTGGACTTGTTGGGCCGAAGGGCCTGTTTCCACACTGTAAGTCTAATCTAATCTAAATCTAAAACATTCACTGTGTTATTTCAAACTCAGCAGCTTGATGACAAATTCTATCCTCAGAGATCCACCATAATGCACCAAGGTTGTACTAGTTGCATTTGTCAGGTAAATGTTACCTCATGTGGAACATATTGTCACAAATGGAACAATAAAAGAGCAGCATGGTGGCTCAATGGGTGGCACTGCTGCGTCACAGCGCCAGAGACCCAGGTCCAAGTCCAGCCTCAGGTGACTGTTTGTGTGGAGTTTGCACATTCTCCCTGTGCCTGCGTGGGTTTCCTTCTGGTTCCCCGGTTTCTGCCCACAATCCAAAGATGTGCAGGTTAAGTTAAATTGCCCAGAATGTTCGGGGATGTGTAGGTTAGGTGCATTATTCAATGGTAAATGTCAAGTAATTGGGCAGGGGAATGTGTCTGGATAGGTTACTCTTTTGAGGGTCAGTGAATACTTGTTGAGCCGAAATGTCTGTTTCCACACTGTTGGGATTCTATTCTATTCTATGAAAATAAAAGGAAGTTTGTACCAAATTAAAAGTTCTAATATAGACTTTGTCAACTTTGTGTTGCAACAAAATAACATCTTTGTGCCATATTGTCAGGAAAAAAATAATGTATTGGGCTAAGTCTCAGAGGATTCTGAGTGACAATTGGCAACGTTTGTGGTACAATTGGACAAGATATCTGGTGAAGCTTTTCTCAATGTTGGGAGTATCTCACTAAATATTTTATGCTGTTACCTACTGGTGAGGTAAATTAGTGAGTTATCAATTAAAAGGGATTATAGCTTGTTAAATTCCACACTCACCTTATTAATACTCAGCTTGCTATCTTTCAAAATGCATCAAGCAAGGTCAAGAAATCTTAATATGGAATTCACAGCAGGTGCATGGAGATTTCAGCTTGCTGCTGCCTACAAAGTACTGTTCAGCATCAAATGGCATTTTAGGGCATGATCAATGGGCACCAGCTGCACTCCCACTTTGTCCATGGACATTGTCATCTGCCATCCATCAACTTTTGTGACCAACATAGAACATAGAACATAGAAAGATACAGCGCAGTACAGGCCCTTCGGCCCTCGATGTTGCGCCGACCGAATCCTACCTAACCTACACTAGCCCAATAACTTCCAAATGCCTATCCAATGCCTGCTTAAATGACCATAAAGAAGGAGAGTTCACCACTGCTACTGGCAGGGCATTCCATGAACTCACAACCCGCTGTGTAAAGAATCTACCCCTAACATCTGTCCTATACCTACCACCCCTTAATTTAAAGCTGTGTCCCCTAGTAACACCTGACTCCATTAGTGGTAAAAGGTTCTCAGTGTCGACCCTATCTAAACCCCTAATCATCTTATACACCTCTATCAAATCTCCCCTAAACCTTCTCTTCTCCAATGAGAACAGCCCCAAGTGCCTCAGCCTTTCCTCATAAGATTTTCCTACCATTCCAGGCAACCTCCTGGTAAACCTCCTCTGCACTCGTTCCAATGCCTCCACATCCTTCCTATAGTATGGCGACCAAAACTGCACACAATACTCCAGATGAGGCCGCACTAGAGTCTTATACAGTTGCAACATGACCTCAGGACTCCGGAACTCAATTCCTCTACCAATAAAGCCCAGTACACCATATGCCTTCCTCACAGCACTATTTACCTGGGTGGCAACTTGCAGAGATCTGTGTACATGGAAACCAAGATCCCTCTGCTCATCCACACTACCAAGTAGCCTACCATTAGCCGAGTAATCCATCTTCTTGTTACTCCTACCAAAGTGAATGACTTCACATTTAGCTACATTGAATTCCACTTGCCACATTTCTGCCCAGCTCTGCAACTTATCTATATCCCGCTGTAACCTACCACTTCCTTCCTCACTATCCACAACTCCACCGACTTTTGTGTCATCTGCAAACTTGCTTACCCAGCTTTCAAGCCCTTCCTCTAGATCATTTATAAAGATAACAAAAAGCAATGGTCCCAAAACAGATCCTTGTGGTACACCGCTAGTAACTGCACTCCAAGATGAACATAGTCCATCAACTACTACCCTCTGTCTCCTTCCAGCCAGCCAATTCCTAATCCAAACCTCTAATGTATCCTCAATGCCATACCTCCGTAGTTTTAGCATTAGCCTACCATGGGGAACCTTATCGAACGCCTTACTAAAATCCATATACACAACATCTACTGCTTTACCCTCGTCCACTTCCTTAGTCACCTTCTCAAAGAACTCAATAAGGTTTGTGAGGCACGACCTGCCCTTCACAAAACCATGCTGGCTATCCTTGATCACGTTATTCCTATCCAGATGTTCATAAATCTTATCCCTTACCATTCTCTCTAAGACTTTGCCCACCACTGAAGTCAGACTCACTGGCCTATAGTTACTAGGGCTATCCCTACTCCCTTTCTTGAACAAGGGGACCACATTCGCTATCCTCCAGTCCTCTGGTACTATTCCCGTTGACAATGACGACATAAAAATCCAGGCCAATGGCTCTGCTATCTCCTCCCTAGCTTCCCATAGGATCCTAGGGTAAATGCCATCAGGCCCAGGAGACTTATCTATTTTCATCCTCTCCAATATTCCCAGAACCTCTTCCCTGCATATTTCCAGGCCATCCATTCTAATCATTTGTGACTCCATATTCACATCAGCAACAGTGTCCTGTTCCTGAGTGAATACTGATGAAAAGTATTGATTTAGTGTCTCTCCAATCTCCTCCGCCTCCACACACAACTTCCCACTACTATCCTTGACTGTACCTATTCCTACCCTAGTCATCCTTTTATTCCTGACATACCTATAGAAAGCCTTTGGGTTTTCCCTAATTCTACCAGCTAAAGACATTTCATGTCCCCTTCTCGCTTCTCTTATCTCTCTCTTTAGATCCTTCCTGGCTACCTTATAACTCTCTATCGCCCCAACTGAACCTTCACGCCTCATCTTTACATATGCCGCCTTCTTCCCTTTCACAAGGGATTCCAATTCCTTACTAAACCACGGCTGCCTCACAAGGCCCTTTACACCATGCCTGACTGGTACATACTTATCGAGGACACGTAGTAGCTGCTCCTTGAACAATCCCCACATCTCATTAGTGTTCTTCTCTTGAAGCCTGTTTTTCCAATCCACACATCCTAAGTCATGCCTCACTGCATCATAATTTCCCTGCCCCCAGCTATAACTCTTGCCCTGCGGCGCACACTTATCCCTCTCCATCACTAAAGTAAAAGTCACCGAGTTGTGGGCACTGTCCCCGAAGTGCTCACCTACCTCCAAGTCTAACACCTGGCCTGGTTCATTACCTAGAACCAAATCCAGTATAGCCTCACCTCTTGTTGGCCTGTCTACATATTGTGTCAGGAAACCCTCCTGCACACATTGGACAAACACCGACCCATCTAATGAACATGGCACTTCTCTGACTCACTTGCAGCCTGCTCAGAAAGTGCAGAGTTACATTGCAGGACACACTGGCAACTCATGTTGAAAAGCTTCAGTCAGGACATCTTGCACGCAGAAACAGGCAGTCCATGCACAGATTGCACAACGTTGATTCTCAAGGCTGCTTGTTTGCTGTATTAATAATCATTTAATTCCTGCCTGTATGCTCACAGCTCCCATGCCTTGCGATGCCATGTTGGGGTATGTGCCTTGGTGCTTCATCCAGCACTAAAGGCTCTCTGTGTAATCATATTGACATGCTGTTTGTGCAGACACAAACAAAATGGTCGTGTTGGAAACTAGAAGGAGGCCTGTCCACAGAACAGACAAGAGGATGGCAGCCATTTGTCAAGGGGTCCCAGTATCATTAGTCATGGGCACAGTCTGTGCACAGTAAAGAGGCTTGGCCACAGTTAGACATCACCTTGGGACACTTGCTGTCAGGGTTATTGTCAGTTTGCAGTCCATATTGTGGGCCACAGTCAGTCCTACCGAGCCATGCCAGCACTCAGAGCAGTCACATATTGTCAGGCAGGGGCTGTAAAGACAATGGTCAGGGGTCCACACAGTCTTGTCATTCTTTGAAGTTGATCGAAGGTCTGAGACAAATACCTTCCTAGGGGATAGTCCATCAATCATTATGGAGAGTGCGGCAGGGTGGGCACAGCAATAGGGCAGGAAGGAGAATCATAAAATCATAGTGATGATCACTGCCAAAAGGGCTTGAAGAGTTAAGGTTTTGGGGGGAGGTAGTAAGCAGAAGCATTTGGTAACAAGGACAGTGATAATGGTAACTCAAGGTATATCGTGGTTTGCAGATCAGCATTGAAAGACATGGTAGGGTATGAGAGGAGGGGTTTATGGGAACCACCACTGTGGCCTGTATAGAAGGAGTAGGGTGGATGTTATCAAATTTGATAAAGTGTGGAGCTGGCAAAAGTACAGCAGCAGAGGAGAAGGGGATTCATTGTTTCAGGTTAAAGCCTTTCATCAGGAAACATTGACTCCCAGTTTCCTCCGATACTTTTTGACATGCTATGCTTTTTCTAACCCCACTCTACAATCACTCTGACTTTCCAGCATCTACAGTTTTCACTATCTCCAAATCATTCTATGTTGAGAAATGTTAAGGTTTGGGAGGACATATATAGTTCAGGCCTAATTCATTGTGATGGATCTCCACATGGAGGGATTGGTGGAAATGGGCTTTCTGGGTTCAGTGAGGTAAAAGGACACATAAAGATTGTACAAACAAGCAGAGCCCAGTACTAACACTATTGTCCACTATTCCCTACCATCAGTCACTGTGCAGTTGAGTTAGGAGGATATAGACAGGTTAACAATTGGGCAAAATATTGGCAGATGGAATATATTGTTTGGAAATGTGAGGTCATGCACTTTGGAAGGAAGAGTAGAGAAGCTGAATCTTCTTTAATTCAAGAAAGCCCACAAAAAGTGATGGAACAGAAGGAATTGGAGGCTCTCATGCATGAAGCACAGAAAGCAGTCATCCCAGATGAATTGGTAACAGGGAAGACAAGTTACGTTTTGATCTTTATTTCAAAGAGAACGGAGTATAAAAAATAGGGAGGTTTTGCTAACATTATACAAGGCATTAGTCTGACTACTGCTGGAATACTGTGAACTGCTATTTAAGGCAAGATATTCTGACATGGGAGACAGTCCAGAGGATGTCCTCTAGGCTGGTGGTTATGGTTGGAGATTTTAAATTTGCAAACATACTCTGGGACTGCAATAGTGTTAAGGGCTTGGATGGAGAAGAATTTGTTAAGTGTGTACAATATATTTTTTGATTCAGTGTGCAATGTACTTACTAGAGAAGGTGCAGAACTTGACGTACTCTTGTGAAATAAGGCAGGGCAGGTGACTGAAGTGTCAGTCGGGGAGCACTTTGGGGTCAGTGACTATAATCTATTAGTTTTAAGATAGTGACAGAAGAAGATAGACCAGATCTAAAAGTTAAAATTCTAAATTGGAGGAAGGCCAGTTTTGACGGTATTGGGCAAGAACTTTCAAAAGTTAATTAAGGACAGCTGGAAAATGGGAAGCTTTCAAAAATGTGATAACAAGAGTCCTGAGATAATATGTTCCTGTTAGGGTGAAGGATAAGGCTGGTACGTGTAGAGAATACTGAATGATGAGAGAAATTGAGGTTTTGGTAAAAAATAAGAAGGAAGCATATGTGAGTTGTAAACAGCAGAGATCGAATGATTCCCGACAGAGTAAAAAGGCAGTAGGAGTATACTTAAGAGGGACATCAGGAGGGCAAAAAGGGGACATCAGAGAGCTTTGGCAAATAGTGCTAAGGAGAATCCAAATGTATTTAAAAATACATTAAACACAAAAGAGTAATTCGGGAGGGAATCGGTCCCCTCACAGATCAGCAAGGCTGCCTTTGTGTGGAACTGGAGGAGATACAAAATTAGTATTTTGCGTCAGTGTTTATTGTGAAGAAAGATCAAAAATACATAGAACATGAAGAAATAAAGAGTGACATTTTGAAAAATGTTAATTATCCAGAGGAGGAGACCTGCACCTCTGAACATGCATACAGGTGGATAAATCCCCAGGACCTGATCAGGTGTACCCTAGATCTTTGTGGGAAGTGAAGGAAGGGATTGATAGGCCTCTTACTGAGATACTTATATCATCGAAAGCCACTGGTGAGGTGCCAGGAAAGTGCAGATTGGCCAATATTGTTTCACTATTTAAGAAACGTAGAAAGGAAAAATCAGAGAACTATAGAATGGTGAGCCTGACATTAGTGATGAGCAAGTTGGAGGAAATCCTGAGGGATAGGATTTATATGTATTTGAAAAGGCAAGGACAGATTAGGGATATTCAACATGGTTTTGTGCATGGGAAATCATGTCTCACTGACCTGATTCAGTTTTTTTTAAAAGCAATGAAGAGGATTGATGAGGGCAGAGTGGTAGACTCGATCTATAGGGACTTCAGTAAGGTGTTCAACAAGGTTCTCCATGGCAGACTGATTAGCAAGGTCAGATCACATGGAATACAGGGAGAACTAGTTACTTGGATACAGAACTGTCTCAAATGTAGAAGACAGAAGGTGGTGTTGGAAGGTTGCTTTTCAGAAAGGCAGCCTGTGATCAGTGGTGTGCTACAAGTTTTGGTGCTGGGTCCATTGTTTTTTGTCATTTTTATAAATGATTTGGATGTGAACATAAGACGTATGGTTAGTATGTTTGCAGATGACACCAAAATTGGAGGTTAGTGGAGAGTAAAGAAGGGTATTTTAGTGTACGAAGAGAACTTGATCAGATGGGCCAGTGGATCGAGGAGTGGCAGTTGGAGTTTAATTTAGATGAAAGTGAGGTGCTGCATGTTGGAAAGGCAAATCAGAGCAGGATTTGTACACTTAATGGTAAGGTCCTAGGGAATGTTGCTGAACAAAGAGAACTTGGATCGTAGGTTCAGATTTCCTTGAAAGTAGAGTCGCAGGTAGTTAGGATAGTGAAGAAGGTGTTTGGTATGCTTTCCTTTATTGGTTAGAGCGTTGAGTATAGACGTTGGGAGGTCATGTTGTGGTTGTACAGGAAATTGGTTAGACCACTTTTGGAGTATTGTGTGCAATCTTAATCTCCTGCTTTAGGAAGGATGTTGTGAAATTTAAAAGGGTTCAGAAAAGATTTACAAGGATTTTGCCAGGATTAGGGGGTTTGAGCTTTAGGGAGAGACTGAATACGCTAGGGTTACTATACCAGTGTTAGAGACTGAGGGGTGACCTTATCGAGGTTTATAAAATCATGAGGGGCATGGATAGGATAAATAGACAAGATCTTTTTCCTAGTGTGTGGAATTCCAAAACGAGAGGGCACAGATTTAAGATGAGAGGGGAAAGATATAAAAGAGGCCTGAGGGACAACCTTTTCATGCATGTATGGAATGAGCTGCCAGAGGAAGTGGTGGAGACTGTTACAATTACATCATTTAAAAGACATCTGGATGTGTATATAAATAGGAAGGGTTTAGAGGGATATGGGCCAAATGCTGGCAAATGGGACTAAAGTAATTTAGGATATCTTGACAAGTTGGATTGAAGGGTCTGTTTCAGTGCTGCATATCTCCATGTCTATATAAGTTTATGAATATGAGGTCTGGAGCAAATATTTTATGAGGAGAGGTTGAGTAGAAACTGGCCTGTAATTGGAGAAATACAACATAAAGTGATTGGTGGCCTGACTGAAATGTAAAAGACTCTTCGAGTATATGATAGATTAGATGCAAAGATTGTTTTCCCTTATGGGTAAGTCCAGAACCAGAAGGAGTAATCATAGAATAAGGATTGCATACATGAATCAGATGAGGAGGAATTTCTTCTCTCAGATGTTGAATCTGTGACTTTTTTTACTGCAGTGGGCTACTGAGACTAGGTCGTTAAGTATATTCAAGGCTGAGATAGACATACTATTAATCAATGGGGAATCAATAGCTGTAGGGAAAATGTGAAAATAAGGATGATCAGATCAGCCATGATCTCATTGGATGGCAGAACAGACTTGATGAGCTGAATTGCTACATATGCTCTTGTGACATGTTCTTATGGTCTTACAGATGTGCAATGCTACTGGAAAATTGCTGAGGCAATGCCCATGGTGAGCCAAACCAGTGTCAATTTGATGCAAGTGCATAGGATCCACTTCTTTCATGGATAAATGCACAAAGCCTCTTTGCAAACTCCAACTATATTTAATTTGCAAACATTTCTTTGCAATGCCTGCAATGTGAACTTGCTGATGCGTCAAATGCTGTTCAAAGGTAGACCGCATCATGCATTATGTATGAGCTAAACTAAGCTTGTCATCTTAGTGATGTAGAAGTTCATGGAAATAATTAGAAAGGAGGCAGATCCTGGGCAAAAGCATTTGGAACTTCAAAGAATGCTGTTGGATGAGGGGGAAGTTACTCCATCAAAGTTATATGAGCATGGCGATGGACTCAACTGAGTACAACAAAAAGCTGAATTATTGATGTGTGTCTGGGATGACAAGGGGGTTGGAGAATAGCAGACAGTCCATCTTTGATGTAAAATGTTGGTCACTCAGATGGCACAACATCTTCACCAAGTTCATACAAATGCTAGGAATGGATGGTAGACCGAATGAAAATTTGGCTTCATAGCTTGCACCAGTCTGGGAGGGCCGTCTGGTGTAGTCAAGACAAAATGTGTCAAAACATTCTAGCATTTTGTGCTCTCTGCACAATTAGAGTAGGCAACATTGTGAAGAGACAAATGCTGAGGAGGAGGGGAAAGGGAGTACTCATCTGAGGATGCTGACATTCAGCTGGAGAGAGCTGTCCTTGTGCAATACAGACTTCACTGCTTCATGGTGTACAAGGCAGACATGACCTAATTGACACTGGTTCCAGTAGATGCCAGATGAATGCAGAAGACCATCATGGAATTTCAAGATCAATATGCCAGCAATATGTTTTCATTGTGGGGATAAATTGCAGCCTCTGTCCATTTCTTTTGTGTTTCTTCTTGGTGGTTGCCAATGTGGTTGGGCTTGTCTGATTGTTGGCCTGTATGTTCCCCTACTGAATAGTGACAAGCTGTGGATCTCCTGTGTACATCAGAAGGAAAAAAAAAGCTCTGACCTTCAGATGGCATGTTACTAAGGACAGGGGAGCTGTGTGGTGTGGTGGTTGCTAGGATGAGAGAATGGAGTTGAAATGTATAAGCAAATGTCATCTTGCCAACTATGTGTCTTGACCAGCATGGCTTTGTGGCTGCTATGCCATTATGTTGCCAGTGAAGAGCAACAGTAGCAGTGGCACAAAGGATGCAAGTCTTTGGCAGATATCCAGTAAGTAGCAACTTGTTCCAGGAAAAGTGCATGTCATGATTCTCTAGAATTGGACATGATGGATACCATATTAATGTAGTTGGGTAGTTACTGAAGTCCATTTGGTAAAATACAACAAGAAATCTGACTGGGTTTACTTGAAAGAATCCTTCCAAAAGTCAAGAATTTTACTTTACCAAAGCAAGTAAGATTTAGTATATTGTATTTATGCGTTTGATTTAAGAGGAGTTTTGTATCATTATTTGACATTGCTGACATTTTATAATGTTTAACAACATGGCAGGTATGATTTTGTGAATATTAATGTTACTTTAGGAATATAGTTAGTTCTGCTTTAATGCAATAGTTCCATTCTCATGCAATCCCGTGTTAAAAGAAAATTGTGTAATAGCAGCACCATTGAAAGAAATGGGGTCAGCATTGTGTTATATCCAATACACGCTTTAAAAGTTCACATTTATAAACAGTGTCCCCAGTTTGTCAATCGCATTGTTACAAAGTCACATTAATGAAATTTGCGTTATAGCAGAATGATATATAAAACACTTGGGAGCATTTCAAAAGCAGAATGCTGCAGTCTATTCCTCAGCACTCTTCGAGATAATGATTATTAGTTCAGACTACAAACAGTCCAGATAAACAACATTACACTACAAAATTGAAGGTGATAACATTGAAGAAACTGAGATTGAATTATTAGCCACTGACAATGTGGTATCCTTTATAGTACACTTGCTGTTCAAGATGGTGGTGGACTAAAGGGCGGTGTGCGAATACTTGCCCAGGCCCCATCCGCTCCTATCAGCTTTCCTACTCTGTTTTGATTTTGCTTCTGCTCGGTTCTTTCACTTTATTTTCATATCGTTTTAGTTTTTTCTTCTTTTCAGGTTGGGTGGCATCACGAGCACAGTAACAACAGTGGACTGCAGGCAGAATGGTGGACATGGCTTCTTCCATCGATCGGAGCATTGCGGCAGTCGATTGTGTTCTCCCACAAGTTGGGCTTGTGCTAATGGCATTGAGGTCATCCTACTGGTATTTGGGTCATTCCAGAAATCGGGGATGGCAGTTCTAGTGTCAACCAACTCTTCAAGATAGTGTCATTGGCAAGGTGACATCCACAGCCAAAGTGGGATTCATCGCCTGGCCTGAATGGGCAGCGGAGCCAGAGACTCTTAGTTGAGGGGCAAATGAAATGAGCCCAGTGGTGAAGAGACGGTACCTAAAGTGGGGATGACTCCTATGTTTGTGAGTCCAGTGCAGGCGGTATTCAGGTGGTGGAGGTCTCTTTTTAGGCTGGGTGCTGCATAGACTGGGTTGGAAAGACTAACATTCTGATCTTTTGACTTCTTTATTTTTCTAAATTATTCCTATGACCAATAATGCTGAACTATTTATTTCTTCACTTTTCTAACTTTTCTTCTTTCCAAAGAATTTGAGCTTAAGTATCTGTACCTAGGTACCTTTATGCCTAAGATGGCGCTGTAATCTGGCAACTGGTAACTTTTCACTGCTCTATTTGAGTATGTGACAATAAAGCTAATTCAAATGAGTTCCATCCCAAGCCTCAAAACTCTCCACTCAGATGCAAACACATAAACCCAGACATACATAGATAGTCTTATTGGTATATTCTTGGAGAGAAGGTGGAAAACTCATTCCTGTGGAAAACTGAGGTTGAAAAGAATAATTTGAAGGAGCAATATTCTGTGCCTAATCAATGCCCACATTACAGGCATGGGTAGATTAGCAAAAGTGGTATTCCAGCCATCTTTGATAGTTTCCAAAATTTAAAATTATGCCCATTTACCATGATAATGTGCAGATCAATAACTATTAACTTTTCCAGAATACCATTAATACTGGTAAGTGTATCTTTTACTTAAATGGTTGATTCCTACACAGTTCTTCTTAGAGGGATTGCTGAAGGCTGACACCAAACAAAAGGCATGTACATCAAATTTAAACCTACATTTATGTAAGGCTGTGGGAACAGATTCCTTCCAACATAACAACACTGATGGGACTATTTACATGGTCTCTGTCTCCCTTCTGACTTGACGTTCTGTTTGAAGCAACATAATCAGTGCCAGCAACTTGTCAACAATTTGTGGTTGAGTTCCGTGGCTGAATTTCAAAGATTTGAGCATCTGACTGATGTATAGTCAAGGAATTAACTAATTATTTCAGACCTGAAAATAAGCCAAGCCAATGTCTAAAGAAGAACACAATAGAAGGAAGTGGCATTGGAAGGAGAGCGCTGTAATAATAATAGGGCTGGTAATTTATTATTCAGTTGAGGAGAAAATTTCTTCACTCAAATGGTTGTATACCTTGAAAAATTTCTCTCCAGAGTGTTGTGAATGCTCCAACCTTGGACATATTTAGCACTAATAAAGATGAAATCAAGGAATATGCTCAATTTCTCCAAGCCCCTGTCTTTCTTGAATGCATCAAGCAAATGCTGCTCATGGGCTTCCTTCACCCTGTTGTAGATTGTGTTGAACCACCACATTGAGCCTGTTCTGTGGTAACTACCTGGAGTCTGAAAACAGCAGCACTTCTTCTGCTTCAGCATTCTCCCAGCCCCAAACTGCAATTAATTTATCTTGGGGAACATGGCTCCCAATAAATTCAAACCAGAGAACCTTCTAAAGCTCAATGCATCTCTATGATAATGCAACCTGTTCCAGAGGATCCTTATCATGACATTTGGGTTAATATCACTCGTCTAAAATTTGTACGTCAATCCAAAATGTGACAGGGTTTAACAGTCTTTCAGAATTGAATAAATTAATTGAATTCATCAAGCTATTTATCTATAATTCCCTCTGGTGTCCATTTCTGCAAGTTTTGTAAACACCATGTAGACACAGCTAATTAAATCTTTTTTTTTTAAATAGCCCCATCTCTTCCATTGTGATAAACACATGTAACCTTCTAAGCCTGCCATTTGTTTTGTGATGTCAATCACTAATGTCAAGAATTTTAATGACATAATCTTCTGAGTTGCTAACCTTTCAAATCAATATACATGACAAATATTCACAAAATGCTAGGCCAGATTTTCCAACAGAGTGGCAACCTCATAGAATCTAGATATTAAGGTTACAGGTTTAAAATAAGGAGTCTCTCATTCAAGACAGAGAAAAGAAGATATGTCCTCTAGACCGTCAGAGGCTGAGGGGGGATCTTGAAGAGATTTATAAAATCACATTGATAGGGTGAATAGTAAAGGTCTTTTCCCCAAGGTGGAGGAGTCCAAATGTAAGGGCATAGGTTTAAGGTGAGAGAGGAAAGATTTAAGGACCTAAGGGGCAGCTTTTTGTCACAGAGGTGGTGTGTGTATCTGCCAGAGTAAGTGGCGGAGGCTAGTACAATTACAACATTTAATAGGCATCTGGATGGATACATGATTAGGAAGGGTTTAGAGGGAAATGGCCAAGTCCTGGCAAATGGGACTAGATTAATTTAGGACATCTGTTCGGCAAGGATGAGTTGGACCGAAGGATCTGTTTCCATGCTGTAAATGTCAATGACAATATGACTCTATAATGCTGACATCCAAGAAAAAAAAACTATGTATAACTAGATTTTCAACGCAATGTGTTTTAATGATAGATATTTTGGTTCTCTTCAATTACACCTTGTTCTTCTTATTTTGGTAAATATTTAACAGATCACATCATTGCATCCTCCTAAAACAATTTAAGCCAGCAAGCTTCAGTGGCTTTGATGAACATAATTTGCCTTCAGTAGAAGACTACAAGAGATGGAACCCTCTTGTAAGAAGCAAGCTTTTTTTTTCCATGAAAAGGTTAACATAGATTTATTTATAAATGTAAGGAAAAGCCGGAAATTGAATACCAGGTAGCTATTTTTCTCAATTACACACAAACACTGAGTAACAACATAATCCACTGTGAAAAAATAATCATGTACAACTTGTCCCTCATGGTAAAGGAGAAATTATTTATTATGACACTTTATCATCCTGACTTTTTCTGTCAAGTAATTCATGCTCAAGCTGTGAACCTTGTTAACATGAAATAAGATTCAAATCAGAATGAAAAAATTCTGCAAAAAAGTGCAAAACACAAACCTGTAATCTGACTAATTGTTTGCTTAAAATAATTCAGCATGCTTTCTATTGTACACAATTGGACAGTAGATGAGAATGTGTTTGAAGTTTGTGACACGGTCAAGAGGTACTGATGGTGACTTCATGCGGTGCAACAAGATGGCCTTCCATAATACTGCAGTCATGAACTCACCTTAAATTCTTAGCTATCACTTTGTTAAATCATTGCAATTTCTCAATGTTGGATAGTGTAACAATATATCATCATCTCATGTGCCTCACCTTTTGATCTCACCGCAGATACACTGATGTGCTTTAGAATAAATCACCCCTCACTCGACTTTTCTTGTACATATGATCTTTTCCCTGTTGTCCATTATCTCTACAGTATGTACTCAACCAGTAAGACCACAAAAAGAAGAAGCAATGTTAAATATATTTTCCAGGAATCTACAAACATAATAACTTTATATTTTAGAAGGTTATATGATTTGGGAGTAAATATAAAAACATTTGTTAAACTGTAAATGTGGTCTGAAGGGACATTTCATCAAATATATATCTATAAAAATATAAATTTAAAAATTAACAAATAGCATATGTCAAACAATTAAAAAATAAATAACATAAATTGAACCTCAAAGACAAGATTCTCATGATATAAACTAATTTTGTTTTGTTGTTTGTTAAACTTTCTATGTAAATATGCTTAAATAGTGTGATGTTAGTTTCCTAAAAGGTTTGTGAATGTTTCACATGAAGGGGAACATTTATTTCCAGAATTTGCAAGATATTAGCAGAATCATGAAGCTGCAATGAAAAGGAAAATAAAAATCAATATAAATTCTAGATTTATGAAGCACTGCTTCTTAAATCATCTAAGCCTGTCGCAGAAACACAAAGATTTAACACAGATTGTTTCCATATTGCAGCAAAGATGTGATGTTTGTCTTTGTGAAGCTGCAGTATTAATCACTGCTTACTTGCTTTTTTGCGAGGACTGGGTGTGTGAACATTGTAGGTCAGGAATGGCAGGTCATTAAAGTACGTGAAACTGTTTTGGAGTGAAATTATCAATTACAGGTGCAAAATGAAAACTATCAGCATAATTTTATAGGAGGTTGAATGACTTGAGCTATTATGGGATTTGAACAGATTCGGTTTAGTACTCAGGCGAGGAGCATCTTGGTCAATTTTTTTATGCTTTTGTTGAATTTCGAGGTGAGTTTCTCACTCAGCAAGGGCAAATTGCAAATTAAGGGGGATTATAGTTATGAAATGCCTTATTAAAATTGCAGTGTGCCTCATTAATATTCAGATTCCTATCTTTCCAAGTGGGCCAATGAAGCTCAATATGAAGAAATTGGGACATGGATGTCAGTGCAGGCATCTGACAAACTCCACATTAGTTGCAAACCGTGTTGCTGAGGACCAAACTGCACCTCAGGGCATGATCCGTGGGTTCCAGCTGCGAGGGCATTTCATCAATGGACATTACCATTCAAATACTTGCTAACTTCTCACAACCATCATGCTACATTCCCGATATATTTGCAGATGGTTTAGGAAGCATGGACTTGCTTTTCATGGTGCACCAGCAATTAGCATTGATAACCTGTAGCAGGGACACCTTGAGTACACAGACAGGTACCCACCTCACAGATTGGACCAGGCTGTTTCTCAGGGCTCCTTAACTGCTCTCTTAGCCCTCACTCACATTCAACCTACTTGCATGTTCACAGCATCAATGCCTTGCATGTCAGTTGGCTGCTGTATTGATGTGCTCTTCAGATGCAAGGCCAAGCTCTCATGCTTGCAGTAGGATCTGTCTGAATGCACAGAGAATGTCAACTCAACACTGACAGGATGTGCCAGTCACCTGCATGGCAAATATTCTGCACATTCATTCAAACAAATAGTGATAGAATCCTAGAGTCATAGAAATATACAACAAGGAAACTGACCCATCGGTCCAACTTGTCCATGCCAACCAGATCTGCCAATCTAATGTAGTCCCATTTGCCAGCACTTGGACCATTTCCCTCTTAAACCCTTCCTATTCATATACAGTCCAGATGCCTTTCAAATGTTGCAATTGTAGCCTCCACTAGTTCCTCTGGCAGCTCATTCCATACATGCACCACTTGTTGAGTGAAAAATTTGCCACTTATGTCCCTTTTATATATTTCCCTTCTCACTCTAAACTTTTCCTCTCTAGTTCTGAACTTCCCCATCCCAGAGAAAGACTTTGTCTATTTATCCTATCCATGCCCTTCATGATTTTATAAATCACTTATGAGGTCACCGTTCAGCCTCCAGTGCTCCAGGGAAAACAGCCCCAGCCTATTCAACCTCTCCCTATAGCGCAAATCCTCCAACCCTGGCACATCCTTGTAAATCTTTTCTGAACTCTTTCAAGTTTCACAACATTCTTCCATATGGAAGGAGACCAGAATTGCATGTAATATTCTAAAAGTGGTCTAACCGTTGTTAGCAACACTCCCTAGGACCTCACCATTAAGTATGTAAATCCTGCTAAGATTTGCTTTCACAAAATGCAGCACCTCGCATTTATCTAAATTAAACTCCATCTGCTACTCCTCAGCCCATTGGCCCATCTGATCAAGATCCCGTTGTAATCTGACGCAACCTTCTTTGCTGTCCACTACACCTCCAATTTTGGTCATTTCAGTGGGTTAGGTGATGGGTGCAGAGGAGGGTCACCTGTCTTTCAAGGTGTTCGTGTATGATCAAATAAATTGTTCAGGCGGAGGCCATAGTCAATCATCTGCATGGGCTTTTCCCTGTCAGGGGATTTGTCTGATTACAGTCGAAGAAGTGAATGACAGTCAGTCCTGTATAACCAGCAGCAGTAGTCAGGGAAATTATATATCTTTAGACAGGGAGATGCAAACAGTACCTAGCAGTCTCTGGTTGTTCATATCTAGGGACTGTTTGACAATGGCTATCAGAGATCTGGTGCAAATGAGTTCTGTTCATCAATTGTTCAGGAGGGTTCAAGGGGAGATCTGTCGAGACAGTAGGGATATCACTGCCATAAGATGTGGTGGAGTCAAGGCTGTGAATGGTTGGAAAAAAACAGAGTCATTTGCAGAGATGGTGACCAGAACAATGATGGTGGGTTGGGGGAGGCAGGAGGATGAAATGTGCATGTGGTGGTATGCAGAACAGGATTGATTGGGGAGGGTGTGTAGGGGTTGGGATTTTGGGGGGATACATGGCAAGCTCCAACAGATTAGTTTAGTCAACACTACAAGGAGCATAGAGGAACAATGTAGGCATCATGAATGTGTGAATTTGGAGTGCAAGGGACAGGGAGGACAGTTGCAGTTGAAGTTCAGTGTGGTGACTATACATAGAACATAGAACATTACAGCGCAGTACAGGCCCTTCGGCCCTCGATATTGCGCCGTCCTGTCATAGTAATCTGAAGCCATCCCACCTACTCTATTCCATATACATCCATATGCCTGTCCAATGACGACTCAAATGCACTTAAACTTGGCAAATCTACTACCATTGCAGGCAAAGCATTCCATACCCTTACTACTCTCTGAGTAAAGAAACTATCTCTGACATCTGTCTTATACCTATCTCCCCTCACTTTAAAGTTGTGTCCCCTCGTGTTAGCTGTCTCCATACTTGGAAAAAGGCTCTCCCTGTCCATCCTATCTAATCCTCTGATTATCTTGTATGTCTCTATTAAGTCACCTCTCAACCTTCTTCTCTCTAAAGAGAACAGCCTCAAGGTCCTCAGCCTTTCCTCGTAAGACATTCCTTCCATACCAGGCAACATCCTAGTAAATCTCCTCTGCACCCTTTCCAAAGCTTCCACATCCTTCTTAGAATGCAGTGACCAGAACTTTACACAATACTCCGAGTATGGCCATACCAGAGCTTTGTACAGCTGCAGCATAACCTCCTGGTTTGGGAACTCAATCCGTCTATTAATAAAGGCCAAAACACTGTATGCCTTCTTAACAACCCTGTCAATGTGGGTGGCAATTTTCAGGGATCTATGTACATGGACACCGAGAGCTCTCTGCTCATCTGCACTCCCAAGAATCTTACCATTAGCCCAGCACTTTGCATTCCAATTACTCTGTCCAAAGTGTATCACCTCACACTTGTCCACATTAAACTCCATTTGCCACCTCTCAGCCCAGTTCTGCATCCTATCTATGTCTGTCTGCAACCTACTACATCCTTCGTCACTATCCACAAATCCACTGACCTGAGTGTTATCCGCAAATTTACTAACCCACCCTTTTAAGTCCTCATCAGGTCATTTATAAAAATGATGAACAGCAGTTGACCCAACACCGACTCTTGCAGTACGCTGCTAGTAACTGGACACCAAGATGAACATGTTCCATCAGCTACAACCCTCTGTTTTCTTTCAGCAAGCCAATTACTGATCTAAACTGCTATGTCTCCCACAATCCTATTCCTCCACATTTTGTATAATAGCCTACTGTGGGGAACCTTATCAAATGCCTTGCTGAAATCCATATACACCACATCAACCTGTTTACTCTCATCTACCTGTTTGGCCACTTTGTCAAAAAACTCAATAAGATTCGTTAGGCATGACCTACCCTTCACAAAACCGTGCTGACTGTCCCTGATCACATTATTCTTTTCTAGATGGTTATAAATCCTATCTCTTATAACCTTTTCCAACACTTTACCAACAACTGAAGTCAGACTCACTGGTCGGTAATTACCAGAATTGTCTCTACTACCCTTTTTGAACAAGGGAACCACATTTGCTATCCTCCAGTCCTTAGGCACTATTCCTGTAGACAATGATGATTTGAAGATCAATGCCAAAGGCTTGACAATCTCTTCCCTTGCTTCCCTGAGGATCCGAGGATAGATCCCATCCGGTCCAGGGGACTTGTCTATTTTCATATTCTGCAGTATTTCTAATACCTCTTCCTTGTGAACCTCAATCTCTTCTAGTCTCGATTCAAGTATCTCTGTATCTTCCTCACCTACATTTTCATTTTCTATAGTGAACATATGGGGCGAACATTGAAAGTAGACTGGAAATGGCATCTGGAGTAAAAGAGGACATGAAAGCTCAGAGGTGTTACCCGGTGAACAAACAGAATCCAGTGCTGACTGTGTCCACTTCATGCTGCATTTCCTGCTTTCATTTGCCATTCTTTGGATGTGAAATATATCTGCAGGTGATGTCATCAATGGCTTTTCTGAGATTCAAGAAACACTTTTACCCTTTGTGCTTCGTTGGTCACTGTCACAAAGTCTAGATGTAGGTAGATGTAGGAAGACCAGGGCAGATGGCAAGCCATGGACCGGTAGCACGCTATTGTGAAGGAGTTTCTCCTTGTTTCTGTTTTAAATCTGCTACCTCTCACCTTAAAATTATGACCTCTCATTCAAAATTGCCCAATAAGAAGAAATGTTCTCTCTGTGTACACTTTGTCAATCACTTTTACCATCTTGCTACCTCAATTATTTTGAACCCCAGAGTGGAAAGGCCTAAGCTGCTCAATCTCTCCTCATAAAATGAGACCTCTCATCTCTGAACTCAATCTCATAGATCTCCTCTGAATTGCTAGAATGCAACTACATCCTTCCTTAAGTAAGGGGACACAAACCAAAAGCAATACTCCAGTTGCATTCTCATTAATGTAGCAGTCGCAGCATTAATTTCTTGACCTTTATATCTATTCCTTAAGCAATAAATGTCAAAATTTTATTTGTCTTCTGGATTGGAATGACAGGCATCTTCTGAGGAGGAAGATGAGGTCCTAGGCAGGGGGAGTAGAAGCTCAACTTGTGCACAATCCAGTTCCACTGCATTGGGCATTACAAGACAAACGAGACATGATTAGCATCTGATTTCAGTCAATGCAAGGCAGCAGTAGCACAGCATCACTGAATATAAAATAGTCTTTGGTCATTAAGCCAGATCTTGTGTTTTATGGTAAACTGCAGTGTCTATTTGCTTTTGTTTGTATTTGCTTTTGGTGGCTATACTGAAAGCCCATGTTTGAATTTGTATGATTGCTTGCCTTTGTTTGACATTACCCTACTGGACAAAGAAAAGATCAGAGTACATTAAAGATTATACAGTACTGGGGAATTAACGTCAATTAAGGACCACAGTGGTAATTTGTATGTGGACATAAGTAAGGTTTTAAATAAAAAACTTTGTATAAGTGTTTACTAGTCAAAGGGATGATGTGGGATAGAAATCAGGAAGAAGGACTGTGATATCATTAAAGAAATTAGAATGGACAGAGAGGAGGTTCTGAGGATCTGACAGACTTAAAAGTAGATACATCTCCAGAGCCTGATGAAATGTATCCCAAGTTGTTGAAAAAGGCAGGAGCAGTAATAGCAAGAGCACTGGCAATAATTTTCAATTCTTCTCTGGATATAGGAGAGTTGCCAGAGGACTGGAGGACAGCCAATATGGCTCCTTTATTAAAGAGGGAAGCAACAATTAATTTTGGAAACTACAGGCCAGTGACACACTTGGAAGCAATTCTGAGGGATAAAACTAATCTGCAATTGGAATGGCAACGATTAATCAAGAACAGTCAGCATAAGCTTGTCAAGGGGAGGTTATGTCTGGTCAACTTGACTGAATTTTGCTCAGAGGTGAGCAGAAACGTAGATGAGGGTAATGCATACGATGTAATCTACTTGGACTTCAGCAAGACTTTTGATAAAGGTCCCACAAGGAAGACTGATAGCAAAGCTCAAAGCCTATTGGATCCAAGAAAATTTAGCTAACTGGATCCAGAATTGGCTCAGTGGCAGAGATAAGAGGGTGATGGTGGAGGGTGTTTTTATAACTGAAAGTCTGTGTTCAGAGGGGCTTCCACAGGGATGGGGCCTTTGCTGTTTCCAGTCATATAAACAATTTAGAGTTAAATGGAGGAAGGTTGATCAGTAAGTTTGCAGATGATGTAAAAATTGACAGTCTGGTAAAAAATGAGAAGGTTGGCCTAAGATTACAGGAAGCTATAGATGGGTTGGTCAGCTGGGCTGATCTGTGGCAAATGGAACTCAATTTGGATAACTGTAAGGTGATTCACTTGGGCAAGACAAGCACGACAAGACCCTGAGAAACACCACAAGTCAGAGGGACTTTGGTTTGTATGTTCATGGATCCCTTAAGGTCACGGGACAGATGGCTAAAGTAATTAAGAAGGCATATAGGGTGCTTGCCTTCATTAGCCAAGGCACAGAGTTTAAGATCAGGGAAATTATGCTGGAATTGTATAAAACGTTGTTAGATCAGAGCTATAATACTATATTCAGTTCTGGAATCTGCATTACATAAGGGATGTGATTATGCAGGAGATTTACTAGGATGTTGCTTGGGCTAGACAGATTTTGGTTATGAAGAGAAATTGGATACCTTATGGTTACTCTCCTTGGAGAAGAGGAGTCGGGGAGGCATGTATAAAATTATGAGGGACATAGTCAAGAAGAAACTTTTTTCACCAATGGATAAATCATGATTGGGGGCATAAATGTAAGGGAAGGGGCAGGAGATTTGGAGAGAATGTGGTGGAAATCTGGAACTCACTGCTGTAAGGATATTAGAGGCAGAAAGGCCCACAACATTGAAGAAGTATTTAGATATACACTTGTGATGCTAGATGTACACAAATCTCATCTGTTACTTGCTTGTTTTTCTATCAGCCTGACTCTGTTTTCTTAAAGTCTATTACAATCCCCTGCATTGTTTGCAACATTTCCAAATTTTTGTGTCATTAAATGTTGAAATTTTGAAACAGTGTATTCTGTTAGGAAAGGTGACAGTGTTTGCATGATTTTGACTTTATATTTTAACAAGCTTTTTGTTTGAGTGTGCCAAATGAAATAATTTTCTGTCGTTGGAAATTAGCAAGTTATTTACTTTGATAAATCAATAGAAGTAGTAGCATTAATAACCTTCATCTATATTTCATGCTTAGCGATTCTAGGAATATGCCACGACTTGTAGAAATCTCCGTGAAGTACTATCAGGACAAAATAAACATTTAAAGTACTGATGCTAGTCCACTGTTAGAGATACAACCTGCCATTAGATGGCTAGTAATCTTAACTTAAACAGTTTTGCAGACTGTATGGTAATAACAATACATCAAAATGTACAACAAAAACGAATACTGAGCCTGTGATGAAAAAGGATAAGCATTCAGGTTCTGTCTTCTCACTACGTATTACTTGACTCCAGTTCATTTTAGCTGGTGATATTTAAAATCATAATCAAGCTTAACAATTTCAAGGCAAAGTCAGGCAAACTGACAAATAGCAATATAGTGCAACATACAAGTCCATAACAAGTCAGATGGAAGTTTTATATTAGTTACTACATGGATACAAATGTGTCTCATGGATAATATGAATGACTATAGATGTCAGCAGAGAGCTCATTGGTCCAAGTTGTGATTCTCTTCAAATGCAACAAAAGCTCGAAAATGGAGAGGACTGATGAGGGCAGAGCAGTGGACGTGATCTAAATGGACTTCACTCAGACATTCAACAAGATTCATCATGACAGACTGGTTATCAATGTTACATCTCATGGAATATATGGGGAGTACTGCCCATTTGGATACAGAACTGCCTCGAAGGTAGAAGAGAGAGGGTGGTGGTGGAGAGTTGCTTTTCAAACTGGATGCCTGTAAACAGTGAAGTGCCACAAGGATCGGCGCTGGGTCCACCACTTTTTGTCATTCATATAAATGATTTGGATGTGAATATAGGAGGTATAGTTAGTAAGTTTGCAGATGACACCAAAATTGGAGGTGTATTGGACAGTGAAGAAGGTTATTTTAGAGTAAAACAGGATCTTGATCAGATGGGCCAATGGGCTGAGGAGCAGCAGATGAAGATTAAGTTAGATAAATGCAAGGTGTTGCATTTTGGAAAGGCAAATCAGAGCAGGACTTATACACTTACTGGTAAGGCCTTGGAGTGAGGTACATAGTTCCTTGAAAGTGGAGTTACAGATAGATAGAATAGTAAAAAATGCATTTGGTATGCTTTGCTTTATTGGTCTGAATGTAGAGTCAAGGAGTTGGATAGTCATATTTCAGTTGTACAGGACATTGGTTAAGCCACTTTTGGAATATTGCGTGCAATTCTGCTCTCCCTCCCATCAGAAAGATGTTGTGAAACTTGAAAGGGTTTAGAAAAAATTTACAAGAATGTTGCTAGGGTTGGAGAATTTGAGCTATAGGGAGACGCTGAATAAGCTGGGGCTGTTTTTCCCTGGAGCATTGGAGGCTGAACGGTGACTTTATGGAGGTTTATAAAACTTTGAGGGGCATGGGTGGGGTAAATCGACGAGATCTATTCCCTTTGATGGAGGGAGTCCAGAACTAGAAGGTATAGGTTTAGTGTGAGAGGGGAAAGTTTAAAAGAGATCTATGGAGCAATGTTTTTATGCAGAGGGTGCTGCGTGTTTGGAATGAGCTGCTAGAGGAAATGGTGGAGGCTAGTACAATTGCAACATTTAAAAGGCACCTGAATGGGTATATGAATAGGAAGGGTTTAGAGGGATATGGGCCAAGTGCTGACAAATGAGATTCATGACGGTTAGGATATCTGGTCGGCATGGACAAGTTGGAGTAAAGGGTCTGTTTCCATGCTGTACATCTCTACGGCTCTATGGGGGTTTTATCCCAGCAATCTATTAATTCAATTTAAAATGTACTGATATAAACATGAGCCTACATCTGCCTTCTTAGTGGAAGTGGAGAAGATGATCAGCTAAGTTGGAAAAGCTGTGTTCTTGTTAATGTCCAATTTTAATGCTGCTAGTTCTGGAGACAACAAACCACCCACTAGATTCAGGTAGGGGCCTCATTGGCCAATGCTAATTCGGACCTGCGATCTCAGATTTTAACTCAGGTTATAAATCAGAAAAAGCTTCCACAGCTTCCCCATCATGCAAGGAAATGTTGAGTACCAATGGGAAGGACACTGAAGACCGGGTGGCTAGGTGAAGCAATCCTGCTCCTCACAAGGACAGTTACATCCTTACCTTCCCTCCCCAAAATTGGTGTTTCATCAGTGCAGCCATTTAACTGCTCATTTATTTGATTTCTATTAGTAATTTCAAGTTAAATTTGGCCTTAGTTTGTTTTCTTTTCAATATCTTTACCTATGAAGTAATTTAATAAAATCACAATTTATATTTGCATATAACCTATGAGAAGTACAAAAGTATCTCCAATGGCTTCATTTAGTTTAGACATTAATTAGCCAGTAATATCAAAAGGTTGACCACTGAATAATTTTGAACCATGTGATTTTCCTGAAGGGAATTGGGAGAATGCAATTCATTAGCTGGAGCTAGGTATGGGACAAGATTTCCAGTCCCATAAAATTATACAGCGTAGAAATCTGGAGATCTTGTAGCGCAGTAGTTGTACCTCTCTGAGCTTTGAGGCCTGTGTTCATGTCCCATGTATCACAGTTATGTCTGAGCAGATTGACTGCGTCCTGGCTATGCATTTTGAATCATGGACTCCACTGTACCTTTGTTTTTTGGAAGAACAACTGAGTTAGTCCCACCCATTAACTCTTTCTCTGGAGCCAATTCATATTTGAAATGTGCTGTTGAATCTGCTTACAATAAACATTTTAGGTAATGTATTCTTCATTGTTGGAATTCAATCCAAAAGAATAGCATTAGCTCTAGCAACTATATTACCAATTTATGAACAAAACTGTCAAGCTAGAATATCACTCATTACTATGTTGCATGTGCTGCTGGATAAACATTATGCAAAGAGAATCATCCTGTTTGTAGTGCTCTCATTATCACATGGACAGTTGATTTTCTTATTGTCATGACTAACACATGAATAATGTTCAGATGATCAAGGTACTGACTAGCTCTTGTAAAACTCTCCTCTGAACAAGAGGCAATAACTACAGAAGGAAAGCATAGAATGCAAGAAAATTTTCATTGGAAGATCAGACTTATGAATACTTGAGAAAATGTGTTTTTCTTTAAATTGCTACATTCCTTACAGGTGACCCACCATTTCCTCATTCCAAAATGCAATCAAATTCTATTCATAGGCTTCTAGATTTTTATTCAACTACATATATCAGAGGAAAAAAATTACTGTCTGCGCTCCCCCCACCCCACCTCCCCATAATGACAGTAATACTGAAAGAATGATACTGTGACCCTTTATCCTACTGTTTCTTCATTAAGCATTTACAGTTATCCCTGCTAGTGACAGCAAGGGAAAAGTAGACAGTGCAGGAAAATGGTGTTAGGCTAGATGATCAACCATGATCTAGAATGGCAGAGCATACTCGAAGAACTGACTGACCTATTCCTGCTTGAACGTTCATTTCACCAGAAATGAATGAAGGTTATTTTAACTTGGATATGATAACTATTTGTCTCCACAGATGCTGTTTGACTTTGAGCATCTATGTCATTTTCAAGTTTTATTTCAGCATCCATAGCATATTGCTTTTGAATATTGTTCCCTCTGTCTGAGACTGTAAAATCTCCAAAATTATTTCAGAAGTCAATAATGGTCATCAAAAAACTTTGGGTTGAAGTTCACATTTGGCACACTGGTCACAAAATAATGCATGTTGACCATTGTACACATTGTACACATTGTACACATTGTCCAATTTTCCTTTCCATTGATTGGAACTCTGGTAGCCCGACATTGTAGGAACCTTGATTTCATGGCATGTCCACTGGACCCGAGAGTTATACATTTTACAAGCTTTAATGTACAGAAATAAATGTTGTATTTCACTTGCTCCAGCAACAACTCTTATGCGCCTTCCCCTACCTAGGAGTGTAGATGTGTCCCCTATACCCACCAACTGACACCTTTGACATCAATTAACCTAGCGTGTACGGGACTGTCACCTTGCTACTCTCTGTCAAATTTTTACATTTTTAAGTTTTTTTTAGAAGCAAGTATACACTTGTATTACAAGGTATTTGGGAAAATGAATTGCTGTTCACTATGATAAAATGGTAAATCCATCTTCTAAATTAAAAGGATTTTTATTTCAAACAGACTTATAAATGATTATCAAAAGTCGATTAGGGAGTGCATTAATACTTAAAGTTAGATTGTCTTCTACCTTCTCAATCTGCTACAACAAGGGTCAACTGAAATTCATAAACAATGCAATGGCATGTTTGTTGGTTAGTATGTCAACTACCTTGAAGTATGTTTATAGCTTACCAATCCTCTCCTCCATTACTTTGTATGAATGCCATTTACCACAAATTTATTAAAATGTACTGCATACTTGCAGCTGTAAATCATATTAAATTCATCAATGGAATTTTAAAAATCCAGAAACAGTAAAGTGTTAAGCAGTTAAATCAATATCTGACACTTCATGCCAGATTTTCACCCCCTCTGGCTTACAATTCATTCCAACCCAAACTCACGAGCTGCTTTCAGGGAAAATAATTGGCATAGGCTCCATACTAACCAGCTGCGCCTCTCCCTGTTGGATTCTCGTGACGTCATGCTTTGCATAACTTTCATTGAATAAATATTTCCAATCAGTATATTCCTTTGTAATTTGAGACCTACATCTGAACAAGTTGTGGGGGTTACATTTTTGGTCACTGAAATGCAAATACAGGGTATCTTACAATATGATGAAGCAACAGTAACAGCAATAGACCAATAACTATGGTCAGTAAGGAAAGATGATTGTTTTCAGATGGAAATAAACTTCAAAATAGATCAGATGTCTGACCTTGCAGATTAAAGATAAGTCAATACAAGAGGTAAATGTTCACTGCATTAGAGGACATTAATCAAATCAAAAATATATAATATTAAAGCTTAATACAGCATAATAGAAGCAGGGAGTATTTACGAGCCAGTAATCTTATTGAAGGATTTAGATGAGATTATAAATCATTTGAGAGAGAATGGTTTACAACAAACATTTGACTCCTGCAATATCTGTTGTTTAAATTTATGGGACACATTTTATTAAACTTTCAGCCTTTATTTCCTGGGCACAAATTTTCTGTCATGTTTTCAATTTTACAATGACTATTCTTCTCATAAGTAGTTCAATGATTATAATATGTTTTGTGAGGAACTAAGTTTGCAAAAGGTGATGAATAAATGCAAATCATTTAATTTATTCTGTGTTTATTCACCTATATTTGTAAAATTGAATTCATTTAGCAAAAATGGTTACTGCTGGGTTTTAAATGGGTATATTTGGTGCATACTCTTTGTGCACAATATTTTATAGGTGAAAGTGAGGACTGCAGATGCTGAAGATTAGAGTGGTGCTGGAAAAGCACGTCAGGTCAGGCAGCATCCCAGGAGCAGGAAAATCGACATTTTGGGCAGGAGCTCTTCATCAGGAAAGAGGCTGAAAGCCTCGGAGGTGGAGAGATAAATGGAAGGGGGTGGGGTTAGGGAGAAATTAGATGAGAGTGCAATAGGTGGCTAGAAGAAGGGGTGAAGGTGGTAGGTCAGAGAGGAGGGTGGAGTGGATAGGTGGGAAGGAAGATTGACAGATGGGAGACGACCTGGGGGTTGCAGTGAAAGAGAGACTCGTTGAGATCTTTGTGGAAAGAGGAGAACTTCTTCAAGGTAGGCATCTTTGCAAGAGGATTCACAGTAAGGTTAAAATCAACTATGCAAAAGTGACAACTGCAGATGCTGGAGATGAGAGTCAAGATTAGAGTGGTGCTGGAAATGCACAGCAGGTCAGGCAGCGTTCAAGGAGCAGGAAGATTGACATTTTGAGCAAGGGCCCTTCATCAGGAATAAGGCTGGAAGCCTTGCCCCACCCCCCTCTCATTTATCTCTCCACTCCTAAGGTTTCCTGCCCTCATTCCTGATTAAGGGCTCCTATCCGAAATGTCGATTTCCCTGCTCCTCTGATGCTGCCTGACCTGCTGTGCTTTTCCAACACCACTCTAATTTTGACACAATTTGTTATATTATCAAAAGTTGCAGCATAGTTTCAAGTGTTTTAGATAGGTCTTGCTGTTGCATTAATGGGCAGAGCAGAAAATCTCACTTGTGAATTTTAAAGAAAAGGCTAATTTTTAAAAATTCTCTCAGTTGTAAAACATATTTTTTTTGGAAGGTTTCAAAAGGAAATCAACCAATTAAGCCCTTTGTTATGATTCAAGGAACAGCAAATTAGGAAGTGACCAACAACTGTGAAGGAAAAGATAACAAAGATACAGGTATGAGTAAATAGGCAAACAATTAAGCAATTCAATACATCAATGATACTAAAGTGCTATTTGTACTAAATGAGGCGGTTGCAAGAAAAGTAATTCACTGTATGATGGGACAGAAATTTGCAAGTCAGAACCAAGTTCTTGACTACAGATAATCATTATAGTCACTCGTTGTGGCATTCCTGTGTTGTGTAATGTCTACAAGTGTTCAAAAAATTTCCTGTAAGATGGTGATGGAGTAAGGCTTCCCAGCCTGGGGTTTATCCACTCTGTTCACTTTTCTTCATTTTTGTTCTCTCTTCATGTTTTTTTAAATTCTCTCCTCGTGTTGAAGATGACATTTGTGCTGATAAGTTGGTCCAGTGCAGACTCATGGCAGCAGTGTCATTGGTGAGTTTGAGTTTTCCACAGTATCTGTATCAATGAAGCGACGATAGCACTGACTTATGGCTGCTGTGGCAGAGGTGAGTTTGGGCTCCAAATGGCATCTGCATCCAGCAGAGATTTGTGGAGTCAGAGTTTGTGTCCATTACGAGATCTAGTGACAGTAACTGTGTTGGTGAGGTGGACCCAATGCAGTCTCATCACAGTGGGGTCAAATTTGAGCCAGTATAGTACCTGGCAGCTTAAGTGAGGTCCAATGGGAACTCCTGGAAGTGAGGGCATTGGTGGAGGTGAGATGGTGCTGAAGAGTGATGACTTTTGTTTCAGTGGCACAGCAAAGAGTATCCTGCCTGATCACTAGGTCCAGAGTAAAGCACTTAACAAAAAGGACTGTAAAGTTGAACACATTTTTTAAAAATCCTTATTTTTCTGTCTTTTATATTCTATGTTTTGGTTTATTTTTCTGTTTTAAGATGGTGCCAGAGAGTGGTGACAATATACAACTCTTTTAATTGTATTTTATAACAAATCCATGTGGCAACATACAAATCAAATCAAATCTCCCTGGTTATTGCTAATGGATAAAGCCTTTCAAATAAAGCAGCCTCTCAACTAATTTGGCATTCTTTTTTCCATAGGGTGTCATTGAAAGAAAGTCATATCATGATTGGGACATTTTTGTTTTTTGAAGACACACCAAATATTATTGATGTACAGTCATACTTGGTCTGTAACCCTCATCTGTAATTCAACATTTATTGGTATAGGAAACCAGATCATAGGCCAAACAGATTTTAAGGGGTCACATTTGAAACATTCAAGCTTTATTTGAGAAGACGAGTTGCTACAAATGCTAGGTGGATGTCAAAATAAGATTGTTTGATTTGTTTGCAGACGTGGTTAACAGTTGGGGAGCAGAGATCATCTCACCTATAGGCTGACCTTTCTGGGATACTTCTGCAAATCATCTTTTTTCTCAATGCACTTTAGACTGGGCTTTCCCATTTCAATTGTAGTACCGATTTTATCTGCACAAGAAACCAATAAGTTGTAACAATTTATAATCTAGGGATAGGTTAAACAAAAAAGGCAATGTTGCTTAAAATGCAACAGACTTTATGTTGCTAAATCTTCTCCATGATTTCCAGAATGTTTGGAGACTCCTAGCAAAATACATGCCAATTTCAAAAGGGCACCTTTTTTGTCTTAAGTTCCCACCAATGTGGAATAAAGGATTAAATGTTACTGAAAAATGCTAACATGTCACATTAATGGTGACTTGAACTTAAGTATGTTTTCCAAAGGTCGGATGATATTCATTGGAAACTCTGAGCTTGAGTCTTCCTGTAAATGCCAGTGAGTGTTTTGCTCCACATTATTAATGAGATGACCGCTGGAAATTTAGTCTGAAACAAATGGAGTGATTACTCTGAATACTAAAATGTGCAGACTGGGCTGGTATCATCATTTTGCTGCAGCACAGCCTTCTTCAACAGCATGCATCCGCACATGAGCAGATATCATGGACAGCCTGTCAAACAGTCTGCCTACTGTGATGACTTTATCTTCTCCTAACAGGAAAGTTTCCCATACACACTGACACTGTAATACTATTATATACCCCCTTGCCTTTTTTTTTTGAGGTCCATCAAGGTTTAGGTGTTTTCCAAGCTTTAAGGAGATTTTTCCCTTTTTGGAGATCAGATTGAATGTTGAATTTAATCAAGGAATATTGGACAAGAAATATCTTGTTAATATACAGCACACCTACAACCTGAGATGAGATGGTGGCAGAGTAGCAGCTCTGTATTCAGGTCCTTGCTAGGGCTCATCTACTTCCATCTGTTTTCGTTATTTTGTTTTTATTCTTTTCTTTTTAAAACCTTTTTCTGTGTCTTCAGTAGGACAACAATAGGCCTGGCCTCCAGCACTTTTGCAACAATATTGGCATGTCCCAGTGATTAGAGCATGTGCTAGGAGGAGGCTGCCTGAAACTCCAGGCCAGGGCTAGGCCCAGGGAAATAAGACTTTAAAATCTGGACTTTTTTCCTTTTCCTTTTGGATAAGGGACTTTAAGATCTAGACTTTTTTTGGCCCTGTTTCTTTTTATTTCTTCTTTTGCTTTTATAAAAAAGTCTGGCTTTGTATTTTAAGATGGTACTGTAGAATGGCAACTTCACATTTCATTTCACTCCTGTGCTTGAGCATGTGACAATAAAATCTAATTCTAATTCTAATGAAGCCAGCCCCTTTACAGATGCTACAGGCAGCAATTTGGAATCCGTGAATGAGTCTCAGTAAAACAAAGGAGATATTTCTTCACCCAAACCAATCTCCCAAGAATGCCTTTCAATATTCTAAATTTTGTTTTGAAATTTTTTTTAAAAGGTTATTGCACAGGAGAAGTATCCACTGATTTCAATGACACTTAGTCGTTTGACTCCATTCTGCCATGTCAGTATGTGGACAAGCAAGTGCCATTCTACTGCCAAGCTGTTTGTGCACGTGTGCCATTGCTGTGTCACCTTGTGCTGGCATTCACAGCAAACACAGCCTAAACTAAATCCTGCACTCATTTCAAGCAGCTGCAGTGGCTACCTGCAAAATAGGCCCTGTTCATTTGAGCAATGATCCAAATGCTTGGGCAGATCAGATGCAAACTTTTGCCTTGCTAAATTGATACCATTGGGTAGCCTGTACACCTATGGATATGAGAATTTAAGCTTAAATATTTGCAAACTAAGGCTTCTCTTAAACTTTGAGTGAAAGCAAGCATGAATTATTTTCAAGTTAATAAGTTTGTTTATTACCTATAATGCAATTCAATCCTATTTGTGCATTTTGTGTTTAACAAATCTCTCATTTATTCCAAGCAAGTATTCCCAAAAGTGGGGAATCAAAGGTGTCTTTGGTGTTATAATTATTGGCAGTAACTATAGTACAGTGACAACCAATCCAATCTAACAGAAATAAATGGGCAAAAAGAAAGATAGGAACTGAAGACATCTGTTTCTAAAAGGTGCCTGAAACACAATGAATCAGGCGAAGATTTTCTGTGAAAAATTAAATGAAGCAGCAAAAAAATGGAAGAGTGGACAAAATGGGGAATGAGGGTATTAGAAATTAAAGGCATAGGAAATATAGCAAAATAAGCTACAACTGAACAAGACAAATTTATTTTAGTAAAATTCTTTAAAAATATTTCTGTAAAATTTACTTCTGACAATTATTTGTATTGAATGTTTT
Organism: Hemiscyllium ocellatum; assembly: GCF_020745735.1. Classification (NCBI taxonomy): domain Eukaryota; kingdom Metazoa; phylum Chordata; class Chondrichthyes; order Orectolobiformes; family Hemiscylliidae; genus Hemiscyllium; species Hemiscyllium ocellatum. Next base: position 42,592,795 of record NC_083407.1, on the reverse strand, counting down.
ATTAAAATTTTCAAATGCAACTTTTGGTGGAGATTGGAGCAGGTGATGTTTAGAAGATTGTTGCTAATCTGCTCTGAAGTAAAACACCACACACATTTTAATAATAACAGCACTGCCATCATATGGTAAAACCAGGTCACTGTTCACTCATAATCTGCTTTTATTTATATTTCTTTCATTAAGACTAATACCTTTATTTTTATTAAAATTCCAATCTTTCAATTTTACCAAATCGGACATTTTAAGTACACCTTAACAGATTTGTTCAGAGTGAAGAAAAGAACAAGCAATGATTGTCACTATGAGGTTCATATTAACAGCCATTTTACTTTGCATGAGCTAAAGTGACAGTGCCCTTGGAGATGAGTGAGACGATTATTGGTTCAAGCTCTATTCTAAAACATAACCATTCAAACCAATACTTTACAGACTACTCCATTGTTAGAGATCTAACCATAGTGATTTGAAATGTTAAACTATGTTCCAACCTGCCTCCCCAGGATGTTGCAGAGTTTACTACATTTGAAGAAGAGCAGCAGAGGTCCCTTAGTATCCTACTCCATTTTTATTACTCAAATAACACTGCCACAAAAGGATGTCATTGTTTCTCATTGTTTGGAGTGCTCTTTTGTCCACTGGTCATTGCATTTGCCCACCGAACAATTGTGACCAGAGTTTGTAAAGTGATTCATTAGCTGTAAAGGCTTTAAAATGTAATGAAGACAATGATGCAATATAATACACGGCCTTGCTTTCTGTAGAGAAAGAAATACTAGAACATAACGTGCATTGATATGGCATCTTTCAGAAGGTGAGGGTTCCCAAAGTGCTTCACAATTAATCATTTTTGAAGGATGGTCACAGTTATAATGCAAAGGAAACACAACAAAGCAGGCAATATGTAGCAGCAATGCACTGGAGACAGGAAGATGAATTGGTTGTATTGATGTTCATAATGTGATTACATTTGAGTTTGATTTATCTTGCATAGTGTTAATGACAAAAATGATTTGTCTACATGTAAATGCATAAAAGTTCCAGGAAAGAATGAAATAAAAGAATTACAGCAGTAGTTCTATTGCGGCAATATTTTGTTACTCTACCATTAGCGTCACCAAACTTATCACTCAGTCCTGACTGTCCATCACCTTTCCCATCTATCTGCTCCACCCTGTTCTCCAACCTATCACCTGCTCCCCCCCCCCACCCCCACACACACACCTTCATCCACCTATCAGATTCTAGGCTACCCCCAAACCCATCCCACACCCCCATTTGTCTCTCAGCCCCCCGACCCACTAGCCTATTCTTGATGAAGGGTTTATGCCCAAAATGTCGATTGTCCTGCTCTTCGGATGCTGCCTGACTGGCTGTGCCTTTCCAGTGCTACACTCTTGACTCTGATCTCCAGCATCTGCAGCCCTCATTTTCTCATTGTTCCTTATTATAGTCAATGATGATCAAAAATTTGTTGGATTATTGCAGCCCCAACCAGTGAAAGTGAAAACTAACTATGGCATTGTTGACCTATTAATGACATGATGTGTGGCCTTTTAGTCGAGGAAATCATCAAAAAGATATCAATATTCTGGTTGATCATCTAAACAATCTGGAAATATTTTTGTTGAACCTCATTTTTGGCAATTTATTCAACAGCTTTCTCATCCAGAATTTTTTTAATGCCCAAAGGCAATTACTTTCAAAGTTTAATAATTTATTTACAGCTATATTATTGCATTTTCTGGATTGCTTTAGCATACAATTATATATTTGAGAATGTGTTTCAATAAATTAGGGCAAAATCTTTCTTATGCGAGTAAATGCCATAACTGAGCTCAAAAGTAATTACACAATTGGCAAAAGGCATGTTCTTCCAAGATTGAGCTTAATGTTATTAAGGGGTATTCCTGGGAATCAGTTTGTAAATCTGACCTGACAGCATTTGATCCTCAACAGGATATAATTTCCTTCTCTGAAATCATTGTGTGAATTATCAAAGAAAATAAAAATTATTTGTTTCATTACAAAGTAAATGTAATCCGCTTTTAGAGGTATCATGGTTCACTATTTTCCTGTTACAAACTGCTTAATAATTAATGATTGAAAAATTATACCAACAGTAACAAGGCAAGTTCATATTGTATTTACTTTGGGAGTAGAAATAAATAACAATCAAATCATTTGCCTTTTCAAAAGTTCTGTGGACCTCCTTCAAATAAGATGACCAGCTTAAAAGAGCAGCTTTGATATGCGATGCAAAAACCTACTTGAGTAATGTAAGTACAACTGAGTTTTGTTTATTCTGCCCTTTTTAATCATTTGCTTTCATATCAAGATTATGTAATAGGACTCTTCAGAGAAAAAATGCATTTTATTATATTCTTCAAGGTCTCATTTCAAAGATTCTGAAAGGGATTATGTACTTTTGGAAACTGTTTATATTCAGGCAGTTCAGTAAATCAGGTCTTGCATTACTGATTTTCATGCAAAATTTGTGCCATCTGAAACTTGAGTAATATGGAATGCAAGCTAGCATTAAATGCCCTGCTAAGTTGTTACACAGTTCAACAGGCACCATGGTGGACAAGATTAGCTTGCACAAAATGATAGAATGCGCTCCAAGATTTTCTGATGCAGCACTCAAGGTCTTGGAGGAAGAAGTGGACAACATAGGATTAGTGAGCCTTTCATGGTAGTTATTATCAGTATACACCTGATGTGACAAAGGGCCTTTTCTGAACTGAATGACTTTGAGTCAAAGAGGAGAAGGATTCTATTTACAGAGAGACAGAGCAGAGTTTTGAAAGCATGTTTAGAGGGGAATAAAAATTGAGGAAGAGTATTCCATTGAGGACTTTGATGCTGTATCATAAAACATTTACTGGCTTCGTGTGAATAGTCAGCATCAGTGAAATCATCTTCAAATTTTTACAACTGACCCACAATCCTCATTAAGAGTCAATTGAAACAAATTCCATTCACTCACTGGCCGACATCCTCAATCAATCATGATTCATATCTCTCATTCATAGTGTTCCTTCATTCTCATACATAGATAAGCATTCATCTCCTTTGCAGAACAAAGAGACAGCTAACTACAAACATCAGGAGGTAATTGGCAGAGGTAGAGTCATCATTGCTGCCTCTGCCTATTTTCATGGGGAGATCCATAGATGGTTAGACTAAGACATAAAGGATGGTGGTATCCTCGTATCTAACCAGCTTACACATATCCTGGTTGACCCTTATCCTCCAATCTCAATTCATTTGTAGGCTATGATGGTGTGAATATGTGCCTCAGTCTTTAATCCTGTCTTCTCACCTCAATCCTTGTACCTCTGTTTTTTTTTAGATACCGAGAACTGCCAATTGATCGAACAACGGTGCAAGAACAGGAATGGTTATGTATGTGTAAATGCATAGAGGGTTCAGGAAGTAAATGAATTACAATAGTACGAGGTCAAAAAGAGCAAAACGCTGATGAAATTACATCACTTGCTCTTACATTCAAACTAACAAGTATGGTTATTGGAGAAGCCTCAAACCAGTGCAAGAAGAAAGGATTTGCACTGTTACCAGCTCCCAGTGGGTAAGATCAAACATGGGTTCGCCTGCAGAGTATTCAAATAAGTTGCTCAATGGTGTGGCATCTACAGAGAAATCTGTTGTGAATTGCTATGCCTACTGGAAACACTGTCAGCATTATGGAGAGCATGTACTCCAGCTCCCACTTAGCATTGGGCTTTGTGCAGTGCCTAGAGACCATAATTTCTGGCTTTGAAGTGGTAGCTAACTCGATGGGAAAAGATAGACACAAACATGATAGCCAAAGTTGCAGATATGATTGTAACATGAACAGGAAACATCCACTGTCTGAGTGTTGAAACACAGTGAGATTTTCAAAATCTCAGTTGATTGCATTGCAGCCTCAGACTCCTGTTATTAAGACCATAAGACATAGGAGTGGAAGTAAGGCCATTTGGCCCATCGAGTCCACGCTGATGGGCATTTCATCTCCACTTACCCGGACCCTCCCCTTAGCCCTTAATTGCTTGCAAGATCAAGAGTTTATCAATCTCTGCCTTGAAGACATTTCATGTCCCAGCCTCCACTGTGCTCCATGGCAATGAATTCCACAGGCCCACCACTCTCTGGCTGAAGAAATGTCTCCTCATTTCTCTTCTAAATTGATGCCCTCTAACTCAAAGTCTGTACCCACAAGTCCTAGTCTCCCCACCTAACTGAAAAAAATCCTCAGCATCCACCCTTTCTAAGCCATGCATTATCTTGGAAGTTTCTATTAGATCTCCCCTCAACCTCCTAAACTCTAATGAATACAATCCCAGGATTGTCAGCCTTTCATTGTATTTTTGGCCTACCATTTCAGGAATCATCCGTGTGAATCTCCATTGGACACTCTCCAGTGTGGGTATGTCCTTCCTGAGGTGTGGGGTCCAAAACTAGACACAGTATTCCAAATGGTGCCTAACTAGAGATTTATAAAGCCTCAGAAGCACTTCGCTGCTTTTACATTCTAACCCTCTTCAGATAAATGACAACACTACATTCACTTTCTTAATCACGGACTCAACCTGCAAGTTAACCCTTAGAGAATCCTGGACTAGCAATCCCAGATCCCTTTGGGCTTTGGCTTTATGCATTTTCTCACCACTTAGAAAATAGTCCATGCCTATATTCTTTTTTCCGAAGTGTAAGACTTCACATTTGCTCAAGTTGAATTTCATTAGCCGTTTCCTAAACTGTCTAAATCTTTCTGCAGCCTCCTCAGTACGACCTGCCTGTCCACCTAATTTTGTATCATCTGCAAACTTTGTCAGAATGCCCTCAGTCCCTTCATCCACATTATTAATACATAAAATGAACAGCTATAGTCCCAACACTGAACCCTGCGGGACACCGCTTCATTCCAAAAAATGAACTTTTTATTCCAACTCTCTGCCTACTGTTAGACTGCTAATCCTCAATCCATGCCAGTAGCTCACCTCAAACACCATGGGCCCTCACCTTAGTCAGCAGCCTCGTGTGAGGTACCTTTTCAAAGGCCTTTTGGAAGTTCCCTGGCCTAACCTACTTGTTATCTCTTCAAACTTTTCTAACAGGTTTGTTAGGCACAACCTACCCTGACTAAATCCAAACTGATTTGTTCTAATCTGACCCTTCATTTCCAAGAATTGAGAAATCTCATCCTTAACGATGGATTCTAGAATTTTAACAATAACTGAGATTAGGCTAATTGGCCTATAATGTTCCATTTTTTGTCTTGATCCTTTCTTGAACAGTAATAGTTGTCATAGTAGTTGTGGCTACCAATACTAAATAGTGCGACATTGAGGATTAATATGCAAAAAAAAACTATTTTGGGTAATATATTAGTCTGAATAGAGGATTGTGCTAATTAACAAGAAAATGGAGTCTGGATAAATGGATTATTTTCTGGTTAACAAAGTAATGGAGTGATAGGTCCTCAATGATTTACAATCTGTGTTAATGACTTGGATAAAGAGATAGTGTATTGTGGCCAAATTTGCTGACAACAAAGACTAGGAGGAAAGCAAGTTGCAAGGAGGTCATAAAGGATATACAAATGGATCATGTTAAGTGAGTGGACAAAATATTCAGGTACAATGCAAAAGTGTGATGTTATGCATATTGATAGGAAGACTAGAAAGATCAAATATTATCTAAATGAAGAAACACCACAAAATTCTGAGTTATATAAGAATTTGTATGCTCTCACACATGAATTGCAAAGTTAGCATGCAGGAAGCAAAGTAATTTGGAAGGTAAATTGAATTACAAATGAAATTTACAACTTGATACCACCTTGATGAAACCAGTAAAGTTGATGCTTGGTCCCTTTTGTTTTTAAGGGGATTTCCTTCCACTTGAGGATGCACAGAAAAGATTCAGTCAGCTGATTGCTGGGATGAAGGGTTTTTTTAAGAAAAGGTTGCAGCAGGTTGGACTCACATTCAATGGAGTTCAAAAGAATGAAAAATGACCGCAGTGAAACATAAGGGTGGTTCACTGCTAATGTTACTGGACTATTCATCTTGGGGACATTGGTTCAAATCTCACTATGGTAGCTGATGAAATTAAAATTCACTTAATAAATCTAGAGTTTTAAACAATTTTGGTAATAGTGACCATAAGAACTATCATTGATAATTATAAAAATTGATCCGATTCATTAATGTCCTTTAAGGAGGGAAACATGTGACCCCGGATATGTGGCATTATGATTGCCTTTTAACTGCCATCTGAAATGACACAGAAAGTGACTTGGTTAAAGGGCAATTAGAGATGAGAGACAAATGCTGGTCTTGCTTGTGATGCCTATCTCCTCTGAAAAACCAAGTCCAATAAAGGCTTTGACTGATCAGATGCTGAGGGAATGTTTTCTTATGTGGTGGAATCCAGAGCAAGGAAACAGTTTCAGAACAAAGAGTCATTAATCTTTAGAATTCTCTATCCTGAGAGAAGTAGAAGAAGGACCATTCAACCCATTCAAGGCTGAGTTGGACTGCATTTTGATCTGCAAGTGAGTCTGAGGGTAAAGGACAATTAGGAATGAACATATACTGGCCTTGCCAGTGAAACTTGCATTTCATGAAAGAATACAATTGATATAGGTGAATATTGAGGGTTAATGCAAAACTGTAAAAGTTACAATTACGAATGTGAAAGTATCAATTGAAATATGTTTACTGTCTTGTTCAGTATTTTTTTCTGTTCAAGGGATTTTTTTTAATATTAAACATGCAATTGCATTAGAAACTGAAGATGGGCTCTGCAAAATGTACAATTTTTTGATTGGTCTTTCCACTCTAATTCCACCCACTTTAGCTTCTGCACATTTTCTGATGTTAATTCTTGCAACAAAAAAAACATAAATCTTTGGAAAATTAAGAAGAAAAAGATCAGGACCATGTTGCATACAATTATCTAATCTTTTAGCTTACTGAATGTTTGCTTCTACATTGCTCTGAATTCAATTCATTTTTAAAACAGAGTATAAATTCTGAAATTTTAAAGATATTTATGTTTTGTTTGTCCTCTACATTGATTCTTCATAACTCTCAAAGATTTTTGTGGTATTTCTAACACAGGATCATTATCCTCAGCAATAGATTTTCTTAGAAAAATTTGATTTCATGCAATATAAGGTAATTAGTGATAGTCCACAAAAAAAACCATGATAGACGGATAATTTGTTAATACCTGTCTTAACAGACACTTTTATGCAAACATTGGACAAATCCTATGACCATAAGCTGCAACTGGAATTAAACCTGTACCTATGGCATAATTCTACATCACACTCTAGTTAACTGAATTAACTGATTCCACCTCATTTGATACAGTTGAAAGAAAGATGACAAACAGATGGAAGTGAAGTGAGATCACGCGAGCTGAAGTGTGCTTTGCGTCCACTGGAACATCGTCTGAGATGGAAATAAACAGATCACTTCAACAAATGATTCGTGCAAGGAGCATTTGATTTTGCCAGAGACTGGGACTGCATGCCTGATGGTACTATGAAGGTACCTAACTGTTCTGTTGGATGCATTTGTATAACAGCATGTCATCCTTTTAATAATCCTGCATGAAAAAGCCAAGTCAGCATGATCTATAGTCAACAAATTCACCAAGGTTTGCAGGCATTGTTGCATTTGCTAGAGAAACTGTTTTAGAGATCACCAGAGATTCAGATAGAGAGATGTGCCATCTGCTGATAGAATACCCAAGGTAACTGCAATGCAGGCTGATATAGCTAATGATTGTCCCAATCAGCTGCTACCTCCTCACTGCAACTACTTTAGAAAAGGTACATTGCTATGTTGGCCTATGTGTATATTAAAAATGTCACCTTTCATGCAACCACTTTCACTGAAGAGGCTAACTTACCCGACTGCTCAATAACCTGGTTGCAGCCTTATTTGTCTGTGTTTTGGTCCTCTTTTCCTTTTTTATCTGTCACCTTTTAGCTCTCTCTGAATTCAGCCCTGGCAAAGACTGCTAATAGATTGAGATTTTTTTTGTACATTTCCAAAGGCATTCAGATCTTTTGATACCTAATTCTTTCAATAATCTTTAATTGCTAGTCCTTCAACTTTTCAGTTAAATATGAATTACTGTTTCTGTTGCTGACCTGCTGAAAATCCACCCCCAAGCAATAAATCTATGCTGAGAGCTATGAAGAGGAGCCGACCTGAGAGAAATGACTGCAAACTGTGTACTTTCATTTGGGGTTGTCTAAATCCTATGGCAAAAAAAAATCACCTCAACCTGGGCATTTCATGGTTTAGGTCATTCTTAGTCTATGTTCATGACTAATCATAACTAAACATATCAGGCTTTGAGGTAAAATAGCTCATTACTTAGAATGTTTCTAACAATGCTGTTATTATAGTGTCCCATTGGAAGCAAAAGCTGACATGCTACATCTCTAAACGTTGTATTATCTTGGTACTCAAAATTACTGAAATAGTGCATCTGGTTTCAATATCTTCCAAGTCAATCTAATTAGTAAGAAATGCAGCTGCATAACTGATGAACAAATGCTCATTAACAGTAACAAAGTTCACAAATGAGCTGCCAACTTGTTAGAAACTAGTCTAAAAATGCACACGGATGTGATTACACCCTCTCCATTTGTGAAAAGTCTGTCTTCTTTTAAATTCACGCAGCTGAACAAACTATTCAAATTACTTTCATAAGCTGTTTGAAAAATGCTTTTAACACTGTAAGAGGTGATGTTGAAATTGTGTACTGTATCTTTAAGAGAGTGTGAATGTTGTTTTGCACTAAGACATTACAAGTACCTGTCATATGACTAACTAGCAGTCTCAGACTGTCCTGGAAAATTGAAAATATGTAACAGTTGGCATGAAATAGATACCTGAGTTGATTGCTGTTTTGATAACAATTTGAATTTAGTCAACCAGTTTAAATTATGCCCCAGGATATTAAAACCCAATCAAAATTAAATTTATTATTTTTGCCAAACTCAAGCCAATGAGACAATCTGATGTTTGGGGTATTTAAAAAAAAGCAGGCATTTTGAAAGTCTGACAGATTGTAACTGCCATTGAGAAAGACTGACATTCAAAACACTCTCTGTCAAAGGTATCTTTTTTCATATGAAACATCTTTGCAAAATAAAACAGAAGATGACTCCAGAAGACCTTTAGTCGAAAGAAGAAGGACACTGAAGATGACAGCTGCTGTGTGGTTTTGAAATTAAGTTGATATAGTTTTAATATGGATTTTTATTGGAACAGTGTATTGTTATAGAACTGGAAACAGATACCAAGCAGTTGGAGGGGGCGGTGCTTGGAGTTGTGAATAGTTGTTGTTTAATGTTCACTTTTAGAATTAAGGAATACATTGATATTACTTTTCTTTAAATAGTGTCACTCATACTTCAACAGTTTATGAGGTGAGGTGAACTTTTCTAGCTGTTTGGTTTAATTAACAGAGGTTCACTGCCATGATGTAACAATAAGTTACAAGGAATTAGACTTTTGCAATTTACTTTTATTAAAAATGAAATCTAATGTTAGTCATAAATTCTGTACATTTCAGAACTATTTTATCTCTGGCCATTAAATGTTATTGATATCTTCAAACCTGCTCCTTACCAATATAATTTCAATATTTTTATAAGAATAGTGTGAATCTATACAGTTTTGAGTGATATTGAGTTCAAGAGCATTATTTCCAGAAATGGACAGAAGGTGTCAATAATTAATGTGGTCAATCATATCAGTTTAGATTATTTTATGGATTAAAAGGAAAGTTTTATCTCCAATGTGGAATGCAGTGCAGGCAAGTTGGCAAATTTAAATTTTAGTCCAGTTTAATCTCGATAGATTTGGAGCTGATTGTTCCAAAAGAAATGTAAATTTCTTCTTTACATTCTTTTGTGATATTCAAACCATTTTCTTCTATGGTGATGATCTAATAGCACATTGTTTTTTTTTCCCTGTGAATCTAAGAACAATGCACACCTGTGTCCTAATCATAAAAACAGCTAATTTTACAGACATTATTGTAATACATTGTCTGTCTGTCTAATAATCTGCAACATTGCTACTAAGAAATTGTGCTTTCTAGTTACTAACTGAGAACAGGATTCAAACTCTTCTAGGTTGAAATAACTCAAGGGAGGCCAGAATCCCATCACCAAGTCACCCTTTATTTATACATGCATCATATATGTAATCTGACCAACTATTACAGAGCCAGTCCCTGGAGTGAGGAGAATCCCTGAGACTCCTATTTATATCTGTCAGCCAAGGCTCCCTGATTGGGACTGTTAACTTGGGCCAGTCAGTGAATTCATACTCAATGAGATCCATCTGGCCAATCTTGTTCCAATCACTACATGGGTCAAGCAATGTACATTGCTTGTTATGCTTGCTGGAATCAATTACTTACTGTATTGTATTTTAGGAATCTAAACATTTTTCCAAAAACTGATTGTTGCAATTAGTTGAGGGATAATCATTGGCCTGGACAAAGAACTCTCATACTCTTCTTTGAACAGTAGTTTGGGATATTCAATTTGCAATGAAGCTGGTCAAAAGTTTCTGAGGTGTAACACTTCATTTGAAGGAAACCCTGATAGTACAGCGATTCCCCAGTAGTAGACAGGATCCTAAAACTAGATCAGGAACCCTTAGCAAGATTAGGCCTTGCTTGAATTTAAAACAAAGGATGTTTACCAGCTCTGATAAACAAAGAATTGCAGATGCTGGAAATCAGAAACAAAAACTGAAACTGCTGGCAAGTGTCAGCAGGTCTGGCAGAGTTAACATTTTGAGTCCAGTGACTCTTCTTTAGAACTGATTGCAGCTCAGTTAAAGATTGGGTGGAGGTGTAGGGGGAGGAGTATATGATAGGTGAAGTTGAAATCCAGAGAAAAACAGTTGGACAGACAAAACAATGATTAACGGTGAGCCTGGGAGAATGAACCGCTGCTAATACAGAACATTAGTGGCCGACAATGGGTTAGTAGTGGTAGCAGACCATGTGATGACAAGATCCAGTGTATTGGCACTGGGGTAAGGACATGGGAGAAGGTACTTATGCCCTAAAATTATTGAACTCAATGTTGACTCCAAAGGCTGCAGGGTTCCCAAGTGAAAGATGAGGTTCTGCTCTTCCAGCTTGTGTGGAAGTTTACTGGAGCATGGCAGCAAACCTGAGTCAGAGATGTTGGCCAGGAAACAAGATGTGTTGAAATGGCAGGCAGCTGGAAGTTCAGGATCATTTTTATTGACTGAACATCTGCGTAGCTGTCATCCACTTTGTGACTTTGTCTCCCCAGTTTAGAGGAGCCTCATTATATGCAGTGTGTACAGTAGACTAGATTGAATGAGGTGCAGGTAAATCCTGTTTCACTCAGAAGGTGTGTCTGGGACCTTGGATAGTTAGGAGGAAACAAGTAAACGAGCAGGTATTACATCTTCTGCAATTGCACGGGAAGGTACCATAGGGGTATGGAGAGGTGTTGGGAGTAAAGGAGGAGTGGACCAAGGTGACCTGGAGGGAACAGATTCTGCAGAAGGCTGTCAGGAGGGGGAGGGGGGAGGGGGAGCGGGGAATATATGTCTGATGATGGCATCCTGCTGGAGGTTGTTTAAAGGGCAGCTAATGATCCTTTCGATGTGGATGTTGGTGGGAAGATAAGTGAAGACCAGAGAGTTCTTATTGTGTTGTGGGAGGGTTGAGAAGCAAAGAGGGCCAAAGTGCAGGGGACATGTCAGATACAGTTGAGAACCCTATCAATCACAGTAATGGGGAACATTCAGTTGAGGAAGAAGGTTGACATTTCAGAAGTCTCCTTGTCAAAGTTACTCTATGTCTCTATTTCTTAACCATTTCAACCATAACCATTTGGCCACCTTTAAAGAATTATTAACTCATATCCTGAGGTCCCTCTGCTCCTATACTCCCCTCAAAGTTGTACCATTCAGCCTGTATTATCTTTCTATGTTTCTTCTAATAAAATGTATTATCTCAGATTTCTCTGCATTGAAATTCATCTGCAAGGTGTCTGCCCATTTGGCCAACTTGTCAATATTTCTCTGAAGTCACTCAGCATCATCCTCACAGATCCCTATTCTCCCCAGCTTAGTGTCATCTGCACATTTAGAGATTTTGCCCTCAATATCCATCTCCAGATCATTTATATAAATCAGAAATTGCAAGTGTCCCAACACCGATACCTGAGGAAAACTACTTCAATTCATCTCTGATCTGAGAAATGCTTATCTGTACCTGCCTTCTTTGAGCCAACGTTTAATCCATACTGCCAAGAATCCATCAATCCCAAGAATTTCTAATTTTCTAAACAATCTGCTATTTGGCAGCATATCAAATGCTTTCTGAAAATCTAAATATGTAGCATTCATAGCACTACCCTCATCCACTGCCTGTCACCTCATTTCAGAATTTAATTAAATTTGTGAAACGTGACCTGCCCTTGACAAAGCCATGTTAACTGCCTAGTATTATCAGAGAAAAGTAAGTGCATATTTATTTTAACTTGCATTATATCCTCCATCAGTTTTCCCACAATTCTTACCAAGCTGATGTGTCTGTGATTTCTTGAGTTGTCCTTTGCCCCTTAAATAATCTTGTCACTTTTGCAACCCTCCAGTTCCCCAGGATTAATCCTGAGTTCAGAGAGGACTAGAACATTTCTGTCAATGGCTCCTCAATTTGTTCCTTTACTTCTCTTAGAAACCAATGATGCATCCCATCTGGGCCTAGCAAACTCTACTTGGAGCGCTGCCATTGTTTTCTGCTCCTCTTCTTTATCTCTCACTATCCTGCCCAGCTGCTCAGCACTCACATTTTCAACTGAGCCATTGTCACCAATTTCTAATTTGGTAAAGACAGAAGCAAAGTACTAATATAGTAACCCTGCCATATGCTGTGCTTCAATGAGCAATTTACCTGGCTTGGTCCTTAAGGGTTCCACTCCAATCTTCATTAACCTTTTACTGTTAAAATGTTTGAAGAATATTTTATTATTTGTTTTAGCACAGCCTGCCATCCTTTCCTTATGCTTCCTCTCGGCCTTCCTTATTCAAGCCATAGCTTCTCTCCTGCATTTGAAATACTCTTCCTGATTTCTATTGCTATTATTGTTATTCCGTTAGGCATCACACACCTCCTTTTCCTTCCTCTTCATATCCTTCATCATCCAGGGTATTCTGTTTTGGATACCTACAGACAAGTGCAGTAGAGGTAGAAAAACTTAAATTATAATTGAGGAAAATGGAGTTAGAGGATAAACAAAGAGAGAGCGGGTGGAAAGAGAAAGGGATAGAGAGGGAGAAATGGAGCGAGATAGAAAAAGGGAGAGAGTGAGAGAGAAAGGGAGAGAGTGAGAGAGAAAGGGAGAAAGGAGGAGAGAGAGAAAGGGAGAAAGGGAGAGAGAAAGAGAGAGAAAGGGGGAGAGGGAGAGAGAGAAGGTTCTTAGCTGAGCAAGGAGACAGAGAATAAAGGGAGAGCCAAAAATAGAAAGAATTTAAACTTGAGAAGTTGTGACTTAGACAGCAAAACTGAAAATGTGTTGCTGAAAAAGCACAGCACTTCAGGCAGCTTCCAAGGAGCAGGAGAATCGATGTTTCGGGCACGAGCCCTGCTGAGCTTTTCCAGCAACACACACATTTTCAGCTCTGATCTCCAGCATCTGCAGTCCTCACTTTCTTCACTTAGACAGCAAAGTCAAGTTAAAAGGATGGAAATTAAAAGAGAAAGGGGTGTCATAGAGTCATAGAGCCATAGAGATGTACAGCATGGAAACAGACCCTTCGGTCCAACCAGTTCATACCGACCAGATATCCCAACCCAATCTACTCCCACCTGCCAGCACCCGGCCCATATTCCTCCAAACCCTTCCTATTCATATAACCATCCAAATGCCTCTTAAATGTTGCAATTGTACCAGCCTCCACCATATCCTCTGGCAGCTCATTCCATACACGTACCACGCTCAGTGTAAAAATGTCCCTTAGGTCTCTTTTATATCATTCCCCTCTAAATGTATGCCCTCTAGTTCTGGACTCCATGACCCCAGGGAAAAGACTTTGCCTATTTACCCTATCCATGTCCCTCATAATTTTGTAAACCTCTATAAGATCACCCCTCAGCCTCCGATGCTCCAGGGAAAACAGCCCCAGCCTGTTCAGCCTCTCCCTGTAGCTCAAATCCTCCAACCCTGGCAACATCCTTGTAAATCTTTTCTGAACACTTTCAAGTTTCACAACATCTTCCCGATAGGAAGGAAATGAGAATCGCATGCAATATTCCAACCTGCTGAGCTTTTCCAGCAACACATTGTCCCGTACAAATGCAACATGACCTCTCAACTCCTGTACTCAATACTCTGACCAATAAATGAAAGCATATCAAATCATTCTTCACTATCCTATCTATCTATGACTCCACTTTCAAGGAGCTAGGAACCTGCACTCCAAGGTCTCTTTGTTCAGCAACACTCCCTAGGACCTTACCATTAAGTGTATAAGTCCTGCTAAGATTTGCTTTCCCAAAATGCAGCACCTCGCATTTATCTGAATTAACTCCATCTGCCACTTCTCAGCCCATTGGCCCATCTGGTCAAGATCCTGTTGTAATCTGGGGTAACCTTCTTCACTGTCCACTACATCTCCAATTTTGGTGTCATCTGCAAACTTACGAACTGTACCTCTTGTACTCACATCCAAATCATTTATGTAAATGACAAAAAGTAGAGGTGCAGCACCAATCCTTGTGGCACTCCACTGGTCACAGGCCTTCAGTCTGAAAAACAACCCTCCACCACCACCCTCTGTCTTCTACCTTTGAGCCAGTTCTGTATCCAAATGGCTAGTTCTCCCTGTATTCTGTGAGATGTAATCTTGCTCACCAGTCTCTTAAGGGGAACCTTGTTAAACACCTTACTGAAGTCCATATAAATCACATCTACCACTCTGCCCTCATCAATCTTCTTTGTTACTTCTTCACAAAACTCAATCAAGTTTGTGAGACATGATTTCCCACGCACAAAGCCATGTTGACTATCCCTAATCAGTCCTTGCCTTTCCAAATACATATCCCTCAAGATTCCCTCCAACAACTTGCCCATCACTGACGTCAGGCTCACTGGTTTATAGTTCCCTGGCTTGTCCTTACCACCCTTCTTAAACAGTGGCACCACGTTAGCCAATCTCCAGTCTTCTGGCACCTCATCTGTGACTATCAACGATCCAAATATCTCAGCAAAAGGCCCAGCAATCACTTCTCTAGCTTCCCACTGAGTTTTGGATACACCTGATCAGGTCCTGTGATAAATATAAATATCTCAAAACCCTGCCTCACTTTGATGAGAACGATGTTGAAGCCTTCTTTATCTCATATGAAAAATTTGCTGGGCAGTTGGAGTGGTCCGAGTGTTTATAGGTAACGCTAGTTCAGACTAAGCTGGTAGACTGAGCTAGTGATGTATTTTCCGCATTGTCAGATGAGGGATCAAGAGATTATGATGAGGTTAAACAGGCTATTTTAAGTGCTTATGTATTGGTACCAGAAGCATATAGATAGTGGTTCAGAAACACAAAGTAGAAACCAGGTCAGTCTTATGTTAAGTTCGAAAAAATTAAACACAGTCATCATCATTTTATTGATGGATGTGTGCTTGGAAAATAGATAAGACATTTGAGGCTCAAAGCGAGATTGTTCTGCTTGAGGCATTTAAAAACTAATTTCCAGAGATGGTAAGCATTCACGTGGAGGAACAGAAAGTTCAGGAAGTGAGAAGGGCAGCAGAAACAGCAGATGAATACATGTTGGTGCATAAGACAACCTTCTGGTCAGAAGTTCAGCCTGTGCGGGATAGAAGTTGGGAGAAGGGGAGATCCTACATTACGAAACCAGGAGTAGAGAACACTGGTAAGTATTTACCACATGTTAAAGAAGCCAAAGAGGGGGGACAAGAGGTGAAAGGCCTCAGGTGTTTTCACTGTAATAGAGTAGGACACAGAAAATTACAGTGCTGGTAGTTTCAGAATGGTGTTTTCACTGCCAGAAGGTGGGACACATAAAAACAGTGCTGGATGTTAAAGAAAGGCAGTTTGGGGAAAAATGTGGGAAAAGAAGCTAAGCTATTGGCATTAGTGAAGGTAGTAAAGGAGACCCCAAGAAAAGCTGAGGAGCTGCAGGAGAGTGCACAGCATAGGCAGGGGCTGGGTACGGAGTTAGTACCTGATCTCTACAAAGAATTCACCTCTGTGGGTAAAGTTTACTCCGAAAGGGGGGGGGGGGGAGTGAAAAGGACA
This sequence comes from Hemiscyllium ocellatum, assembly GCF_020745735.1. Lineage (NCBI taxonomy): Eukaryota > Metazoa > Chordata > Chondrichthyes > Orectolobiformes > Hemiscylliidae > Hemiscyllium > Hemiscyllium ocellatum. The sequence continues at coordinate 42,576,437 of NC_083407.1, read as the reverse complement.
AGAAGTTATAATTTTGAGAGATACAGGATCTAATCAGTTGCTGATTGTAAGGACTGAGCGAATATGCACTCTTTCTGATCTGTTATTCGAACGTGCAGTAATTTGTGGGATACATGAACAGAAAGTTAGCGTTCCCCTATGTGAGATCAGGTTGGAGTGCCAACTCAAGACTGGGGAAGTTAGAGTGGGAGCGATTGACAGACTGTCAGTTTCAGGAATTCAGTTTGTTCTTGGGAATGAATTAGCAGGATCTATGGTGGTAGGGAGACCCCTTGTTGTGGAGAAGCCCAAGGATTCCAAGAAACTAAAGAGTTAAAACACAAATATCCAGGTATTTTCCCAGACTGTATGGTAACCAGATCCCACTATCATAAGGTAAAAACAATGACTGCAGATGCTGCCAACCAGATTCTGGATTAGTGGTGCTGGAAGAGCACAGCAGCTGCTCCTTGGATGCTGCCTGAACTGCTGTGCTCTTCCAGCACCACTACAGAACCCACTATCATAAATCAGAGCGCGAAGCGAAAAGTAAAGAGAAAGATGAACGAGCTGAGATTCAGTTTGCAGATACCCAGTTTGACGTAATCGTGCAGGAAATCCTGAACAGGAATCGGGTCAGACAGAAGTGTTTAGCCTTGAAAAGCTAAGAGACTTGTAACAGCAAGGCAAGAAGATAAAAGATATGTATGTGGATGTGTAGTCTGAAAAGGAGGCAGAGAATATTCCGGAGGGTTAATATCTAAAAGATAGAATTCTAGACAGAAATGGAGACCATGGCAGGTTAGTGCAGAGGAGAAATGGGCCAAAGTGCACCAGGTTGTGTTGCCATTAGCATATAGACAGGAGGTGTTATGGGTAGCACATGAACTACTTGTAGGAGGTCACCTAGGGGTACGAAACACTCAGGCTAAGGTACAAAAACATTTTTATTGGTCTGGAATACAGAAGGATGTGGTTAACTTTTGTCGTACGTGTCATACATGCCAAATGGTAGGTAAGCCAGAGGTGGTAATAAAACCAACATCTTTGTTGCCAATTCCCGCATTTGAAGAACCTTTCACATGGGTTAGAATTGATTGTGTAGGTCCCCTCCCGAGAACTGAGAGTGGGAACCAGTACTTGTTAACCATAATGGATATGTCTAACAAATTTCTGGAGGCAATTCAGAGTATCAAGGCAAAAAAGGTGGGAAAGGGGTTAGTAATTTTCTTCACATGGTATGGGCTACCCAGAGAGATTCAGTTGGATCAAGGGTCAAATTTTATTGCTTGGCTGTTTAAGGAGGTTATGGATAGCTTAGGTATACAACACTTTAAATCCAGTGTTTCTCATCCTGAATCCCAGGGAACTATAGAAAGGTGGTATCACACCTTGAGGACCATGTTGAAAACATACTGTCAGTATTACTCGAATGATTGAGAGAAAGGTCTCCCATTTATATTGTTTGCCATTAGAAATGCCCCAAACAAATCTACTCAGATCACTCCCTTCGAGTTAATATTCAATCATGAAGTGAGAGGCCCTTCGAAATTAATTAAAGAAAAATTGACAGGACCAAAGTCAGAGATTTCACACTTAGATTACATATCGGAGGTGAGGAAGAGAGTAAATCGAGTTGGTGATTTACCTAAAAAGCACCTAAAGAGGGCACAACGTAAAATGAAGCAGGAGGCAGATAAAAGCTCTGAGACCTGGATGTTTTCCCAGGGAGATAACGTGCTAGTACTGTTACCAGTGATAGGAGATCCCTTCAAAGCCAGGTTTAGTGGTCCCTATCAAATTGAGAAAAGGTTTAGTTAGGTGAACAATCTAGTAAAGATCCAAGATAGAAAACAAAGGTATCAAGTATGTCATGTGAACATGTTAAAACCATACTATAATAGAGAGAAACAGCTGGAGAAACAAGTGTTAGTTATTTCCAAACAGAGTGAGGAATCAAATCCAGATGATATGGATTTTGATGTGTCTCAAAACGTTTCAAAACGTTTAAAAGTCACCATTAATGCTAGTGACATTGGAGTTGGAGCTGTATTCCTACAGGAAGATGAGGATAGGATTAGAACTGCCAGTTGGTTACTTTTCAAAGAAGATCAACATCCACCAAAGGAAATACTCCATGACTGAAAAAGAACCATTGAGTTTAGTACTGGCGTAACATTTTAATGGTTATGTCACGAATAATGTGTTGGAGACGGTTGTGTACACTGACCACAATTCACTTACATTCCTAAAACGTTTTAAAGACAAGAATATGAGACTATTTCATTGGACTCTTATGCTACAAACTTTTAATTTGAAAATCATACATGTTGCGGGTTGGAAGAATATAATCGCAGAAATGTTATAGCGGATTTAACTGATCGAGTTTAGATGAGATTTGTATTTATTTAATGTTATCTATATACAGATATTTGGGAAGAAATTAAGGTGAACTTATATTAGAGTTTTCTGTATGTTAGGATAATGTGTTTAAACCAGTAGAGAAAAAAGATGAAGCCATCTTTTCATTAAGATGGTTCATTTTATCATTAACAAAGGAGGTGTTATGAAGATGTGGGTGAACAATACCTTTAAGAGAATAAAAGCTAGCAGTGACAGCACCAAGTGTTTTCAATATGATATAATGTAACATATGCTTCAGCTACTGGGGTAGCTGGTTGCCCGGAAACGACAAAACAGATTCGAATTAGGTCAATCAGTTTAAGTTATTCCATGAAACATACCAAATTCCAATCAACTTTGAACTCAGTATATTGACAATCCTAAAAATCAATGACACAATCTGACATTTTGGAGCACAAGATGGGAGGAAATTGAACAGTGGGGAGGGAGAACTGCCACCCAGCCAACAGATGTAGATTGGTAGTCAGAATTCTTTGAGAGATGCCTGTCTAGTGAAAGAGTTTGCATAGAGAAAAGCCTCAACACTGACCTGGAGAGCCAATCTACTGATGAAAATAAAGAGAAGATTCGACTGCTGGCTGGTTTTAAAATTTGAATTTTCCTGTAAATCATAATTGTGAGTTTTATTGGACAAGTATTATAGACGGGAAGGTAAAAGATAGGATAGAGAGAGGAATTGTAAATAGTTGTTGGTTAGTTATTCTCTGTTATACTTTAAGAAATAAAGTTGTTAATTTTTGCTTTAATTAGTTCTTTGCCAATCAAATTTTCACAGATTACTGCACAGCATCAATCTTTTCTGTGTTGCTGGTTTAAAATTAAGCAGGAGGGTTTACCTAATGTTGTAATACTTGGTGGGCCAATTGCTGCTACTTTTGCTGCTACTTCTTACAAACTTACATTAACCAAACTTCTGTTGCTTAATCTCCACAGAGTCTATTCCTTTGATCAGAAATTTAATTGGATCGTTCACATACAAAATGTGACTGTCATGGCACTTATCTAACTTTTATATTTTCCAAAGCCTGTGCACCATCAAAAAAGCACAGGTCAAGAGAAATATTCCCTCAAAAATGTAGTTCCTGTGCATGATTCTTTTTAACAGCTTGGTCCTTTCAATGTTTTGATATGGAAACCCATATACATAATTTGTCAAAGAACAAGATCTGTGAAGTACTTTTCAGGTTGATGGATAACTGCACAGCTATGTTATTTAGCATGAATATTGGTCAAGAGTGCTTTGGAATATTCAGCATTCTTGAACGTTACAGCAGCAACAACACAAATGAAATTTTATAAATAAGCAGGGCAAAGTAGCCTACTTGATTATCAACCCAACTGTAAAGTAATAGCTTAACAGCATGAATCAAATTGATTACTGGAGTAATGACAGTGCAGCATCACTTGACAAGTAAAGAGAGTTGGAGAGTGACAAATGTAGGACACACTCTGAGCTTATATAGACGCATGACTGTACATAGTGTTGGTCATAAATAAAATGTTGTTGAGACTACTGCACAGACACTTCAGCGATTAAAATCTCCTATCACACCAAACAGAAGACAAAACACATTGCCTTAGTTTTTCACTCCCTCCACATTGGTAGTAGGGATATACACCATCTACAAGACACAGTGCAACAATATATCAAGATATCTTTGACAGCACCTTCCGAGTCCATGACATCTAGTGCCAAGAGGAACAAAGGCAGCAGACATAAGAGAACATCATTACTTGCAAGTTCTCTTCCAGGTAACACAACAAGGAGGGTGGAATCATATTTTCTTTCTTTTTTCATTATTGGATTAAAATCTCCCTCAACCGACTGTAAGAAGGCCTGTATTACATAGGCTACAGTGGTTCAAGGAGGTGATTCAATGAACTTCTCTCCAGCATTTCGGATTTGATACCAGATAAACATAAGAGTGCCAATGACGCCCACATCTCATTAGTGATTAAGAAATTATTGCTGTTGAACTGAATTTTATAAACCTTTCGCAATTCACTATTTTCATAAGTCTGATTTTATTTTACCATGCTAGGATTATGTAGGGTTTATGTTTGGACAATAGTGCCATTAGTCATTTTGGGGAATGTCCTGCCACCTCACTGAAGCAGGAAGCCTTTGTCACTGGTGTCATCATTAAGCACCAACATTGCATTGGAGCATGATGTTAATACTATTGTCATCATTGCTGTTGCCTCCCATTTGCCACTTCTTTCACCTCTTTCATTCTTTTCCATTTCATTTACTGCTCTCCCTCACTGGTCTATTGACTGCCACTTCTGCTGCTTTATTGCTTTCACTCAGTACATCTAACTGTTTGATTTACCACCTCTCCTCACTTATTCTCTTGTCTCCCTCTCACTATTTCACTCACTGCCCCTTTATCATTTCACTTGCAAAGCCCTCACTGGTTCCCTCAATCATCTCCACTTTCCACACTCCCTTAGGGCTTCACTCAATGATCAGTTTGCTGCTTTGCTCAGGTAATTGGGCAGCAACTGAGGTGGTGAGTGAGCTAGCAAGGACTCAAAGGTTAGGACTGAAAATGTGTTGCTGGAAAAGCGCAGCAGGTCAGACAGCATCCAAGGAACAGGAGAATCGACGTTTCAGGAAGAAGGGCTCATGCCCGAAACGTCGATTCTCCTGCTCCTTGGATGCTGCCTGACCTGCTGCGCTTTTCCAGCAACACATTTTCAGCTCTGATCTCCAGCATCATTTTCTACTCAAAGGTTAGGAGAATCAACAAGAAGAACAGCAAATGGATGGCAGTTTCTTCGACTAATTGCTTGAAAAAAACATAAGGGATGAGATGGGGAACATATTTGGTAGGTTTCTCTTGTGCTTGGCCTTTAAAATCCACTCACGTTACTGCCTCACTTACTCTGCCCAGACTCGTCAACTCTTTCCCCATTCCCAACTCCAGTCTTAGTTGACTCCAGAAGCTATGACTATCATCATCTGAGGGATTATTTGAAATCTCAGCAGCTGTCAGCTCTAACAGTGCTGGCAGTGCAAGAAAGCACAATCTCCTCTCACTGAGAGATGAAAGTCTTTCCCCTCCTCAAAGCTGTCAGGAACACATCATGGCTGTGAGATGGTCTTAATGAAAATTGGTGGGTGTGTCACTGCCTTTCTTTCAGATGAGATTGAGGAGTATAACTCCCTGTTCCAATAAAATTCAGCTCATTATCTTCCTTGAAGTTCCCTCTTAGTCACCTTAAGCAGATCACATCCATTTCACTTAAGAATCAAAGAGTCAGTAAGTTGAAGAAATTGTTAATCCATTTGTGAGTTTAGATTTTTTTAATGCATGGATCTAAACTTGACAGACAAGTTTACAGCTGAACTACACCAAATATTGGCAAAGTAACAACTTTGGGGAATTTCTGACATGTTTGTTTTCTATAAGCACATGGGTTCATGTGATTCTCTACTGCTCACCTCATTACATATGCACTACTCCTCCACAGCACAGCTGTCCTGTAATGCTGCACATACAATATTTAAACACAGGGTGTGTAAGTTCTAAATGAGATGGCGATGTGCACAAAAGGCAAGATAAACCGTCAATGTTGGGAACATCCAAGTTGGTGTTAAACTGAGTGTGCACAAAGAGGACAACCCAAGAGCCTGAGATGCACCCTGCTCCAATCCATGAGATGAACTTGTCCCAGTGTGCAAAATGGCCTCAGCAGTATTACGATCTAAGGTGTTGGCGCGCTCCACCATGCAGTATTGAAGTGGAGAATTTTACTGAGTTAGAGATGTGCCCCAAGGTTGGTGCATGTCCACTGGATGCAGGCAGATGCTGCCTATTGGACACAGCCTGAGGGACTTGGGAGTGCTGACCAAGATGGAGACCTGGTGGAGCAAATGATGAGCTGGAGTTGCCAGGTAACTGCTCAGAATTTCATGTTGGGTATTGTTACCATTTAGCTTCTGTCTGCCATGTAGGACAATAGCAAAGTATATATAAATGAAAAGAAGAGACAATAGTGATATTAATGCATGAAAATGGGCTTGTTATCACTCCCCAGTGATATTCTCCTCTCTCGGTTAACAGTTTGGTTAGAAAATCAAACTTGTTTTTGCTGTTGAGAATCTCAATTTGCTGATCTCGCCATACTTTCCCAAATGACTCATCATTACCCATATCATTCACAGGCTGGAAAAATGTTAAACGATTGTCTCCCTGTCTCTTAACCAGAGATACAGGGTTTAAATCCTGATGGACAAGGAAGGTGTGATTGTATATGGCCAAACAGGTTGATTATCAAATCCTTCCAACCCACGGAAATGACAGACAGAAAGTCAGGGAGTGATCGTTGTCAGCTATGTGTTGAAAGAATACTAGAGTCTTAACCATCACTATCCATAGTTTCAGGCTACAGCATGCACGTAAAGTACATGTTGCCACAGCAACCAGGACTCGCTGAGCAAACTGAGCACACCTCCATCACTTGACATCATACTTTTAAAGTCACAAGTCTGTCCAACTCCTCTGGCTTAACTAAAGGAAATGATGGTCTTCTCAACTGTGCAGACCTTCAGCTAAGACAATAGGAAGAAATCCAAGAGGAGAAGGTCCTCTTTGTGCTCAATGCTAAATCTGAAAAGAAACATGTCTGCCCGGATACAAAAGATTTACTAATCTCGATAGAATAGAACAGGACAATGGAGCAGTATGAATATATATAGGAAACAGTAAAGACCATGTTACCCCACTCACAATGCATAATGGAAAGCATACATAAATGGATGGGAAGATTGAATGATTTTGACAGGGCACAACATTTCAGAAACTAGAGGTGGAGTGTGATGAGAATTGTGTGGTGGGTATAGCAAAAGGCTTCTGGAAATTTATGTTTATAACAGCTCAGATTTATTACACATGCTGTTCATTATGCCATGTTTTTCAGCCATCTGCTAGTAGCTCACATCTTTTCTGTATATTTCCTGTGTCAGGTTTCAAGGTGGTAATTATACCAATAATAAAACATGGCATGGAACATGAAAATGAAATGGATTGGATGTATTTTCCTATTTAACAGAAAAAATAAAATTGAACACAGACCATGTGTGTAAAACAGACCAGGAGTGTAAAAATCAGCACTTCACTAGTCAAATAAATATGACAGTTACTAACTTGTGCAAAAGTTACACATGTATATCTGACCTGAATAGCATCCAAACAGCATTACTTTTCTTTTGTCAACAGCAACTTCAGCATTAGCATTGCTTCACGAACTTCTGCAGGGTAAATCAGAATCCAAATCATAATCCCTCCAGTGCAGAAACAGGCCTTTCAGCCCAACAAGCCCACACTGACTCTCCAAAGTGTAACCCATCCAGACCCATACCCCTGACTAATGCACCTAACCTACACATCCCTGAACACTGTGGGCAATTTAGCACGGCCAATTTACCTAACCTGCACATCTTTGAACTGTGGGAGGAAACAGAAGCACCTGGAGGGAACCCGCGCAGACACGGGGAGAATGTGCAAACTCAACACAGACAGTCGCCCGAATCTGGAATCAAACCTAGGTCCCTGGTGCTGTTAGGCAGAGGGGCTAATGTTTCCTCAAATGTAGACATTTTGCTGAAACTTTTAATTTCATATGTTTTGGACAGCACAGTGGCTCAGTGGTTAGCTCTGTTGCCTCATTGCGCCAGGGACCTGGGTTTGATGCCAGCCTCGGGCAGCTGTCACTGTGGAGTTTGCACGTTTTCCCCATGTCTCCCTGAGTTTCCCCTGGATGCTCCGGTTTCCTCCCACAGTCCAAAGATGTGCCAACCAGGTGAATTGGCCAAGCTAAATTTCCCATACCGTTAGGTGCATCACTCAGCAGAAAATGGGTCTGGGTGGGTTACTCTTCGGATGGTCGGTGTGGACTTGTTGGGCCGAAGGGCCTGTTTCCACACTGTAGTGAATCTAATTTAATAATTAATTATCAATTTTTGATGAAAAATTAATATTAAAAATGTGGATTTGTAAATACAAACTTTCTCACCATTTAAAAATCAAATCAGCTTAAATGATATTTTTGTCAAACATTAAACCTGTAATATTCATATTAAATCCTCTGCACACATTTCATTGTCTCACATTACTATGAGCCAGAGGTGAAGTGAGAATGACTTTCCTTGACATCAAGACCATGTTTGACGAACTGAGGCACCAAGGATCTCGAGCAAAACTGCAGTCAATGGGAATCAGGAGTAAATCTCTTTACTGGTCAGAATCTTACTCTCACAAAAAAAGATGGTTCGGAGATCATTTCAGCTCCAGGATCTCTCCTCCAGGAGTTCCTCAAGTTCAGAAGCTAGGAAGCCTATAGTGTGCCATTCACCTCCTGACTCCTCAAAATCTGCCTGCATTCTACAAATTACAAGTCAAGCATATGATGGAATACTCCCCACCTGTCACAGCTCCAACAGCACTTAAGGGAGAATGAAAAAAAGAGTGTATTAGTTAAATGGAGAAAAACTGCAGAAAGCTGCACCACAAAGAGACTTGGGAAGTATTTGTGCACAAAATATCAGAAAGCTAAAGCATAGGTACAACAGGTAATCAGGACAGCTCACGGAATGTTTGGAGTGTAAGGATTAGAAAGTTGTTCAGCAATTGTGCAAGGTTCTGGTGAGACCACATCTGGAGTAATGTGAGCAGTTTTGGTCATCATATTTAAGGAGAAATATCATTTCACTGGAGACAGTTCAGATAATGTTCACTAGAAAGAGGGATTGTCTTTTGAGCAAAGGCTAAACAGGTTGGAACTCTACTCATTGGAGTTTAGAGGAATGATAGATGATCTCATTAAAACATGTAGGATTCTTAAGGGCCTTGACAGTAAATGCTCAGGGGTTGTTTTTATTCATAGGAGAGTCTAGAACTGGGGGACATATTTTCAGACTAAATGGGTCCTAATTTAAATTCTTCTCAAGATTAGATTAGATTACTTACAGTGTGGAAACAGGCCCTTCGGCCCAACAAGTCCACACCGCCCCGCCGAAGCGCAACCCACCCATACCCCTATATTAACCCCTTACCTAACACTATGGGCAATTTAGCATGGCCAATTCACCTGACCCGCACATCTTTGGATTGTGGGAGGAAACCGGAGCACTCAGAGGAAACCCATGCAGACACAGTCAGTTGCCTGAGTCAGGAATTGAACCCGGGTCTCAGGCACTGTGAGACAACAGTGCTAACCACTGTGCCACCGTGCCGCCCACAAAGATGTTTGTGAGTCTTTGGAATGCCTTGCTGTAGAGAGCTGTGGTGTCAGAGTCTTTGTGTATATTTAAGGTTGAGATAGATAGATTCTTGATTAGTTGAGAAATCAAGGATTACGGGAAAAGAGCAGAAAAGTGGACATGAGGAATGTTGGACTAGCCATGATACTATTAAATGTTACAGCAGGTTGATGAGGGGGTGGGGAAAATGGCATACTCCTGTTCCTATTTTGTATAATATTAGGGATTAAGATTGACACTTGGCACACCAGCCTCATTCCTGAAGAAGGGCTTATGCCCAAAACATTGATTCTCCTGCTCCTTGGATGCTGCCTGGCCTGCTGTGTTTTTCCAGCACCACATTTTTCAACTCTGGTACTCCAGCAGCTGCAGTCCTCACTTTCTCCTAGTTGATCTTAACCTCACTGTGAATCCTCTTGCAAGGATGCCTACCTTGAAGAAGCTCTCCTCCTCCCTCTACAAGGATCTCAGTGAGTTCCTCTCTCACTGCATCCCCCAGGTCATCTCCTCTGCCCCGAAGCTCTTCAGTCTCAGCCCCCCTTCCCCAAATTCCCTCCCCCCTACCTTTTATCTCAGCCCGCTTGGCACACCAGCCTCATTCCTGAAGAAGTGCTTATGCCCGAAACATTGATTCTCCTGCTCCTCGGAGGCTGCCTGGCCTGCTGTGTTTTTCCAGCACCACATTTTTCAACTATGCAGGTCAAAGAAGCCAACGATCAGCATCCCATCCACAAACAGTATCTCTCTCACCTGTGGTGCTCTGTAGCAGCAATATATACTATCTACAAGATGCACTGTAGAAATTCATCAAGACTCCTTTACACAGAAACTTGCAAACCCATAACTGCTACCATTTTGAAGGTCAAGATCAGCAAATACATGGAAACACCACCACTATTCTGACTTGAAAACATATTATTGTTCCTTCAGTGTTGCCTGGTCAAAATCCTGGAATGCATTATCTCCCAGCATATGGGCCCCACACCAAATAGACTGTAGTGGGTTAAGATGGTAGGTCACCACCATATTCTCAGGACAACTAGGGATGGCAATAAATGCTGTCCCAGCCACTGATACCTATACTCCATAAATTAATTTTTTAAAGAAACAGTGAATTGCAGTGTATTTTTCAATGTTGTGCTTTGTAGATCAGCAGTATTATTGGGACAGAGGCTTTGTAAATAATTACCTGATTAGTGTGCAGTTCAATCTTAATCTGACAAGCAATATTTTCCACTGCTTAGAGGACAGTTTAACTATTGTGTTTAATCGCATTTGTGTCATGGGTCAATGTAGTGATTTGCCTAATTTTCAATAGGTTGTCAGTCACCTTCTGCATAAAAGTTTTTTCAATAGACTTCCACTAAATTTGTGTCTTATAATTTATCACCCAAGTCATATTCCTTCTATAAGAGGAGAAAAACATTTTTAGTAATCTAGTGAACCTACCTTAAATAATCTATATCTGTGGAAAAATGTTAATGATGAGATTTGGTCCCTGATATTAACATGGGGGTGTAATGAAACCTGGGTCATCCAATATTGCGTACAAAACTCAGAAGTGAGTCCAGCACATTTGTCAGTAACATTTTAATGCCTGCTAACATATTTTCACTTGGTTCAGAGTTTGGCACTGGTTTGTGACAGTGGCTATGCTGTGCATACAGAGAGTGACATGATCTCAACTTCACTATTTAAAGGATCAGTGCCAGTTCAGGGGAATGTGGTGGTGGAAGCAAAACAAGACAAAAAAACGGAATGCTTCCCTTTCTGGTGTGGTTTGGGCAATGGAGAGAAAGTTAAGAAGATATCAAGAGATTGAAAATATCAGAACCCTAACACTGAGAAAAGGTTTTGTGATTTTTCAATTAAGCCTTTAGTAGAAACTTTAGAATCATGCTAATGAGCATTGACTCCCTTATTTCTACGCATTTGCACTTTATTTGACCCGAGACTCATGTTATTTACATACAGCTTCCAATTCTTCTCCCCTTTCAAAAACTAGATGGCACAAATTCCAATATATAAACAATAGCAGATACCTGGTGGCTGGGGCTCACTGAATATTTGTCCCAATCATCCGACGACTGTGTCTTCAGCACTATGTCCCTGCATGCTCAAGGGCTTTCATCCTCTTCCATCCTTTATCCACATAAGTCAGTGTCAACATATCACCATGCCTGATCTTGAAACAATTTACATGCTGTTTTAGCCTTACAACTTTTTAACTTGGAGCTCATGGACATCTATGACTTGCAAACCTTTGTCAGGTCACTTTGCACACAAGGACACGATGGGTTGAATGGCTTTTATCTGCAATGAAGAGACTCTATGACTCTATAACACATACACATCTCATGCATTTGCACTGGTTGCACCTTCTGAGTTTTTGCTTGCTTTCTTAGCACTCTTCACATTGTGCTCACTTGGATGCTGCCAGTCTCTGTCTACTTCATTTTGCTTTCTTAGTGCACACTCACAAACTTCAGTATCTACAGAATGCCAGTTCCTGTTTGGATCACATTGCTTTTCAACCCTCAGAGACTTCAGCGTTCAGTTATGTGCTGCCATTCTCTACAGAGAAAGAAGGCAGCTTGTAACAGTGGGCAAAGCAGAACAGTCAAAGGCCTTGGAGGTATTCTCTCTGTTCATCAAGGGACCAACCAATTATACTCCAGACCATTGGCTGCAATCAGTCAGGTACTTTGTCCTGCCAGAGTCTGGAGATACATGTCCTTGCAGTCTGAGGTTTGGGCTATGGTTAGGTTGATAGGCCAATTGCACCAGTCTGGAGATGCCAGGTAGGTCATTCAGCGTGCCATAAAGACATTGGTCCAGAGTTTAGGCAGTGTTCAGATAGGGTTGGAATTCCCAGTCAGTCCAAAGTGGGGGAGATGGCCAGTCTTTGGAGTTTGCTCAAGAATGGTCAGGAGCTTATCAGCAGCCAGCCCATGGAATTCTGGGAAAGGAGTAAAATAAGCCTGGGAATGATATTCATTGCACTGAGTCACTGAGGGAATGGTGATACTGATAGGGGGCAAGTCTGGATAGAGGAGTGAGAGCTCATAAATATAAAGAGGGGACTGGGAGCTCTGGAAGCAGGAGTTCTCACAGATGATGGTCATTCTGATCTTTAAATGGAAAGGATGTAAAATCTCTGGTCATATAATGGGCATGCTCCTTTTTAATTTGAAGGCACTTGAGTTCAACGTGGAGTTAATTGATAGGTCATGGAGCCACATGGATGGCAATGTAAATGGGACAATGCTAGATAGGGACTTAGATGGAGTCTTCAACTCACTGACAAAAACATAAATTTGCCATATCTGATCAAAAATCAAATGTGCTCACTGCACTAAGTGCCTGACATAGAATAGAAAGTGGACTGAGTGAGTTACAGTTGTTCTCTTTTGGAATGAAGTAAAAATTCTGAAATGTGAATCCCTGCAGGAAGCAAGCAGGCCTACCAAACTGCTTCAATTTGCAATCATCGGCATGAATTTTATTGTCCAAGAATACACATTCCAAGTCTTAGTCTTAAACAAGCAACTTCTGTTTTTGTTCCAAATTAACTCTATTGTTCCGAGGCCCATATATTAGAGCATTGCTGCTTATCTCTTCCTGCCATAAAAGCGCATAATAATGCAACTGGGTTTAAAAAGGTGCAAGTTCTACATTTTGAATTCTTACTCTTTATTTTAATGAAGGTGAAGTGGTGGCATGGTGGTATTGTCATTTGGTTGATAATCCAAAGACTCAGTCTCAAGCTCGAGAGACATTAATTTAATTTCCACCATGGCAAATGGCAAGATTGACATTCGATTAATAAATCTGGAATTAAAAGCTAGTCCAGTCTAATATCATCAATACTCAAAAAAAAATCGAATTGCAAATCTCAATGTACTCCCTAAAATCTTGTAATGTGAGTCTTTGACAGTCAATTCTACCTGAATTGGATGGTAACACAGAAATTCTATCAGTATGACCTCTGAGCATTTCTAAATTTATAGAAATAACACTCAGTCCAACCTAACTTGGTTTTGACTTCCCCAAACCTGCAACTTCCATTTGGAAACAATGGCCTTTTCTCGCTCTCTGAATGGCTCTATGGAAGGAGGAGGAAAATGCTGTAAACACATAAGTGTACCTTTTAGTGAAGTAATCTGAAAATACTCTCCTGGGTATTCTGTAATTTAGGTCCGACAAAATAAATAGTGACTTGCCTTTTAATAGACAAGAAAGAAAGTTATTTACTCCTTTTGAAGTTTATTTCTGATATTGCTACTGTCAGAGGAAAGTGGATCCTCAACACAGTACAGTTGACTCGACTGTAATTCCCAATTGACACAAGTTAATAGAGGGATTAGGTGCACTTTGGAATGAAGAATGAAAGATCAGAAGAAGCCTTGAAACTGCAATACAAGATGAAAAGGTAGCTTAGTTTAAAAAAAATCTATTTTATTTCCAGTTTAGTGTCATGTTCCATTATAAGCTAAACTTGGAGATTTTTTTGTGCAAATAACATTGCAGAATCAGTTTGCAACATTGAAGTTACAATGACTCAATCAATTATTTATCTCTTTATCGATGAAAAACATTGCATGTCTTCATTGGAGAACTAATGTTTAAAATGATCAACTCAAGTAATCGATTAGTTACCACACTATTTAACCATAACTGCTGGGGTCCAGGGTGGTTATGCCTAATGGGCAGGAAATTCCTTCAGCCATCAGGACCTTTAACATGCTTGAGAACATTCTTTTGAAATGGTCTGCTCATCAGAAAGAAATGGTCCTGACATTATGAGAGAGAGGTCTCCAATTTCAGTCATATTTCAATCCAACCTATTGACTCAAAGGCAACTGACATTCAAAATATTAATATGGGGAGAATGAAGAGAATATTATAGAAAAGAGCACTGGTTTTCCTTTTTTAGCTTGAACTTTTGATGATCAGACAGCAGGCAGTTTGTGACAGACTTTGGACCAGTGCAATGGTCACCTGCACATTGTGTATAAATGTTAAAGGAAATGCCATTATTCTTATAGTGTCCATGCTACTGAAACCCCATCTTTGCAGTGGAGAGACCAGGGGTGGATTTTTACATCTCAGTAGAGGAGTGAACTGGATCATGAAATATATTTTTTTTTGCTGAAGAAACATTTGTTTTCCTCAGTGCCTTCTGGACTCCACACACCGTTTTTAGGTGATCCTTTTTCAGGCCAAAAAGGCCTTGGCATAAGACAGTCATATAATTCTTCAAAGGTCAGAGTCCACAGGGAAATTGCATTTCTGGGTTTTGGAAGCTCGACATATGAAAAAAATCTTAAAGGGTTCACGAAGGATAGCCTGCTCTGGACTCAGGAATTTTCTGAAATTTAAGTGGAATATTGAATGTTTAGGTACAAGTTTATGCAATATAATTTTGTAATGATGGCCGTAACCATTCTGTATACTTAGAACTCCTGCCCTCAAACCTTTCCTTCCCATTTACAAAGACAAAGATAGGATTCCCTTGTCCTCATTTTCCACACACTTGTCACCACATTTACAGGATCATCCTTTGTCATTTCAGCCACCTCCAGTAGCGGGCCACCACGAATCATCTTGTTCTCTCCCATGTGAATTTCTGACAGGAACTGTTCTTTTAAGGACATCATATTTCACTGCTCTCTCACTCCTAACAGTTCCTCACCACCCTCAATGGAATCATAGTGTAAATTTGCTTTTTTATCTCTCCCCTCCTCATTGTCAAGCTCCCATAAACACTTTCCAGATGAAACTGCAATTCTTTGTACTTCTTTCTATCTCATCTATGTATTTGTTACGGACAACGCGGTCTCCTTCACATTGGCAGGACCAAATGCAGACTGGGTAACAGTTTTGCGGAATACTTCTGCTCTCCACTTTCTTTAAGGATGGCCTTGAACTTCCAGTTGCTTGTTATTTCAATACCTCTTGCTCTACCCTCTTGATGCCATTTCAGTCCTCAGTCAGCTGCACTGTTCATAGAAGCTCAATGCAGGGGAAGGAACAGGACCACATTTTTCACCAAGGTATGTTATCAAACAACATCAAAACAGGAACAATTTGGTGATGCCCTTCCACCCACCTCTAAATCTCCCTTCCCTGTCCTCAATCCCTGTTTGTCTGGATTTGATCTCACATATTTTAGACTATCCGAAGTTACCATTACCCCCTATTTTGCATTGATATCCCTCCTTTACTGTGTTTTTTTAATTCATTCACAGGAAGTGAGTGTCATTGGCTAGGCTAATATTTATTGCCCATTCCTTATTGTCTAGGGGGCAGTTCAGAGTCAACTACATTCTTGTGGGGCTGGAGTCATATATAGGCCAGACCAATTAATCAATATTACTGAACTAGATTGGTTTTTCTGGCAATCAGCAATGGTTTCATGGTCATCATTAGACTTTAATTCCACATATTTATTGAATTGAAATTCTGCCATCTGCCATGGTGTAATTTAAAGCTGGGTCCCCAGAACATTATCTGGGTCTGTGAGTTAAGGACACCAACTTGTGGAATGTTTCAGAGAACACCTTTGGGACACACAAACCAAACAATCCCACCACCCTGTAGCCAACCACTTCAACTCCGCCTCCCACTCCGTGAAATACATGCAAGTTCTGGGCCTCGTCTACTGTCAAATCCTAGCCACCTGGTGTCTGGAGGAAAAACACTTCATCTTCCACCTTGTGACTCTCCAACAGCATCAATGTCAATTTCACCGGTTTCCTCATCTCCCCTCCACCCACCACATCCCAGATCCAACCCTCCAACTCAGCATCACCCTCTTGAACTGTCCTACCTGTCCATCTTCCTTCCTACTTATCCCTCCATCTTCCACTCTGATATATCACCATCACCCTCCCCCCCCACCATCACCTTCATCCAGCTATTGCCTTCCAAGCCATCTTCTCCCCAGCCTCACCCCACTCCTATTAATCTGTCAGCCCCCTTGGCACCCCCTGCAAATCATTGAAGAAGGACTTAGGCCCAAAACTTTGACTCTTCTGCTCCTCGGATGCTGCCTAACCTGCTGTGCTTTTCCAGCACCACACTTTTGACTTTGATCTCCAGCATCTGCAGTCCTCACATTCTCCTCTCTCTGGATTAATAGTCCTGTGATAATACCACTCAGCCATCATCTCCCAATTAGCACTCACTTTATCTTTTGCTCGGGTCATCCTCATTCTTGACTTCATTTGCTCTTCCTCCTTCTTTGTCAACAATGTAAATGCCATAATTTTCCAGTCCTGTTTAGTTCCTAAAAAGTATCCTGTGACTCAAAATTTTGACTCAGTTCCATGGATTCTGTCAGACCTGTTAAGTCTTTCCAGCATTTTCTGTTTTTTTTTCAGATCCCCAATATCTGCAGTATTTTACTTTTATTTCAAAAGTTGATAGTGGCTCAACTCAGCAAGTGGTTTATTCATATAAATGGACTTAAATTTATGAGGCTGTATGTCTTTTATGTGGTTTCTGTTTCTACACCTGATAGGCCTTTAAAGGCTTACCTCTTTTTGCACTGAAATAGCTGTATTGCCAGTATCAATGACAGCATGCTTTGGGCGGCACGGTGGTACAGTGGTTAGCACTACTGCCTCACAGCGCCTGAGACCCGGGTTCAATTCCCGACTCAGCCGACTGACTGTGTGGAGTTTGCATGTTCTCCCAGTGTCTGTGTGGGTTTCCTCTGGGTGCTCCGGTTTCCTCCCACAGTCCAAAGATGTGTGGGTCAGGTGACTTGGCCATGATAAATTGCCCATAGTGTTAGGTAAGGGGTAAATGTATGGGTGGGTTGCGGGTCGGTGTGAACTTGTTGGGCCGAAGGGCCTATTTCCACACTGTAAGTAATCTAATCTAATGCTTGAATTTGGGCTTTTATTAGATTTTTAGAAGTTGATTTTTCCCAATCACTTCAAAATAATTCCCACGGTTTCTGCAAGGCCATTAAGAAAATCATGTTGAGATAAATTGGGTGAATACATGGAGGCATGGAAGTGAAATGGAGATGGATGACCTGAGGGGACTCGAGTGGTGTGGGGTTGAATGGATAGAATGAAAAGCAAGAGGTTATGAGTAGGCATAGAGAGGCATGAAGCTGTCTAGAGAGGTGAGGGGGGCTAGCTGATCTGAAAGGATGTGGATAATCTGACCCACACAGAGGTATTGAGGATGTGATGAGGAAGGTTAAAAGGCCTGGAAGTCCTTTTCTTTGAGCTACTGTGTTGGAGAACTGAGGTGGATGTTCTAAATGGCCTGTCCTGCAGAGACACTCATCATACACCCAATCATGGGAGCATGACTCTTGTGTGAAGAGATTGAAGGCCTGGCTAAAGGATGTATATACAAATACAAATGTGCAAATGCATATTCACCCCGTATCCTTACATCACATTCACACATTCCCACAGACCCTCTCTCTCTCTCACACACATACACACGCACACACACACTCAGTCTCGTTTCACGCGCACACTCTCTCACAGACATATACTCTGTCACACTTGCACACACGTTCTATCAAGCACGTACACATGCACACTCACACACTCTGTCTCTCCTACACACACACACACACGCACACACATTTAAGTCTATGGTGTAAATTTGCATTTACAGGTACATTCTATTTTGTTCAAAAAAGACGCAATCTGTCGGCAATCAGTCCATGTGTCATTTTATGAAATCCAACTTTGGAAATAGAACTGGTCTGACTTAAGGTTGGGATACAGACAGACTTTAACCTTTGCATCTTTAATGCATTGTTTGAGCTGAGATGTCGCCATTTTTTATACTGATAAAACCTTAAATTGTCTCAGGAATGTGACTCGAAAGAACTTCTGGGATTTGCATATTAATAAATTGAAACCTGCATCAAGATTAGAGTGGTGCTAGAAAAGCACAGCAGGTCAGGCAGCATCCGAAGAGCAGGAAAATCGACGTTTCGGGCAAAAGCCCTTCATCAGGAATGAAGGGCTTTTGTCTGAAATGTCAATTTTCTGCTCCTTGGATGCTGCCTGACCTGCTGTGCTTTTCTAGTGCCACTTTAATCTTGACTCTGATCTCCAACATCTGCAGTCCTCACTTTTGCCAAATTGAAACCTGCATCCCCATTCTCAGTGATTAAAACTTTAACAACAATCTAGGTTTATTAAATACATTGCATCAGTTGTATGGCACTTTGACCTTTTACGATAAATTTTCTGTCCTATGACCCTGCCACACGAGTTATCTGATGAAGAGCAGCGCTCTGAAAACACGTGCTTCCACATAGACCTGTTGGACTATAAGCTGGTGTTGTGTGATTTTTAACTTTTTCTTGTTATTTTACCACCCATAGTCAAAGATATCAGGGTTAACAGTACAGTTGTCTTGCCATGTGTTCAGCACAAAGACAAAGCCAGGAAGCTTATTATGGTTGTCAGCAGGGCTCAGTCCAAGAGCATAGATCACAGGAGGGGGTCCCAGAACAATACCTCAAGGTCAGCTTCCAATACCAGTCCAGGGACTTGGGCACAGTTAGTCAACTTTGTTAGACAATCAATGTCAGAATGTTTTCCTCAATGGAGTGAGGAGCTAAGGGTTAGGCAGCCCACCAACTGTTTTGACTCTTTCTACCCTGAAGCTGTTTTTGTCCTGGAATGCGAGACAGGGTTTTTAGGGGAGAGGAGAGTGGTGTAGGTGGGAAGCTGTCCTGAGCAGGAGAGTAGACAGTGCAGAAGCATGCAGGGTTGTGAAGCTGGGGGTTAGGGTGGGTCACAGCCCATGAAGAAGATGTTGCAGGCATCCTTCAAAGTTGCCACCCAAGTTGTCAGGATTGTCCAGAAGGCATATGGTGTATTGGCTTTCATTCACAGGGGGATTGAGGTTCAGCGCCGTGAGGTTATGCTGCAGCACAACAGAGCCATGGTTAGACCACACTTGGAATATTGTGTTCAGTTCTGGTCACTGCATTATAGAAAGAATGTTGAAGCTTTAGAGAGGGTGCAGAGGAGATTTACCAGGATGCTGCCTGGACCAGAGAGCATGGATTATGAAGAAAGGTTTGGGGAGCTAGGGCTCTTCTTATTGGAGCGAAGAAGGATGAGAAGTGACTTGATAGAGGTGTAATTGATAGCCAGACACTTTTTCCCATGGCAGAAATGTCTGTCATGAGGGTGCATAATTTTAAGAATGGAAGAAGGTTTAGGGGACTTGTCAGAGGTAGGTTCTTTACACAGAGGGTGATGGGTGCATGGAATGCAATGTTGGCAGTCTTGGTGGAGTCAGATACATTAGAGTTTTTTAAGCAACTCTTGGATAGGCACATGGAAAATAACACAATGAAGGATATGTAGGTTAGTCTGATTTTAGAATAGGATAACAGGCCAGAACAACATCAAGGGCTGAAGGCCCTGTACTGTGCTGTACTGTTCTATATTCTATGTAAGAATGAGATTTGTAGAACATGAGCCTTTGTGGGAGGTGGATGCAATGTCTGAGGTACAATGAGTGTGAATTGTCAGAGAGAAGATGGTGCAATGTATGCTGGCAGAATAGAGAAGGACATTGGCCTTCTGTTCATATTGCATTTACATTCCCCCAGTAGTTGAGATAGTACTGACAGGGTGGCAATCTCAGCTGGCATGGTCTGGCACAATGGTCTACTCTGCTGCTCCTGGGAGAAGAGAACATCTCCCCTCCCATTCAGCAGGACCTCCAGGTCAGTGACCACAATGTGAGGCATCAAATATTCCTTGTCAATTCTTTTATTCACTCATGGGATGTAGGCATTGCCAACTGGGCCAACACTTATTGCCTGTCCCTTTGAGAAGGTGATGGTAATTTGCCTTCATGAACAACTGGAGTCAATGTGTAGTAGGCAATGTTCAGGGCAAACATCAGGGTCAGGTGAATTGGCCATGCTAAATTGCCCGTAGTGTTAGGTAAGGGGTAAATGTAGGGGTATGGGTGGGTTGCGCTTCGGCGGGTCAGTGTGGACTTATTGGGCCGAAGGGCCTGTTTCCACACTGTAAGTAATCTAATCTAATCTAATCTAAAAACTCTGCAGGTCATCTTCAGACTGACAGTGTGGGCCAGGTCGGTAGTTATTGAGTCAAATTTGATGAAATACAGAGAGAATCTAGCCCCAGGACTTTTGATGACTTGTGAAGATTATGGTTATCAAACTCTTGGACAGAGTAGAAGGTTAAGCAGGTACAGCTGATCCTTTGTTGTATTTCTTCATCAATGGTAGCTTTTTTGAGAAAGGTGGTGAATCAGATTTAGGAAACGTTCAACACAATACAGACTTACTACTCCAACATAAATATGTGATGGAATATTTAGCTAAACAGGTATGGGTTGACATGTGAGTGTTCCTTTGTCAATATTACAAAATGTGGTCAGAATCTTATGATTTTATAGGCTAAGTGCTTGTTGCATCAAGCTTTTTTTTAAGTTATCTTTGCCACAAAGTCTTGCAGGGTCTCTCAGCATATTTACCAAACTCGCAACATTAGCCACCTACCCCAAGCCTATGGTATTCCTTTCATCTTACTCTAGCCTCATCTTACCATGTGCTGTTACTGGAACTACTCAGCAGATGTCCACCACAAAGCTATCTGCCCTGGTGTCTGTGCCTTATTTAACAGGGATAAGTACTGCCATTCATCAGCTGCCTGATGATGACAGTCATTCTGAAGATGTCAGAGAAGGGGAAGGTGGCATCATGATTCTCTGACAGGAATTTCGAGCTGGTATACTTGCAAAATTAATTAACATAATTACACTGATTTAATTTGAACTGCCGGTATTATGCTTTTTTCATAACTGAAATGGTGACCATCTTAATAAATACTTGTTCATATTTTGAAAGGATTTTGTAAGCTTCCATGGTCATCTTATCAGCCACGATCATGGACTGAGGGACACATACTATCATAGAAAAACACACAAACGTTAGTCTGCTTAAACAAAAAAAAGTGTGGATTACCAAGTGAGGACTTATATAATACAGTGAGGTACAAGTTTATAAACTGTGGGACAGCTGAGATTTATGAGATTAAATTCTCCTCCACATGAAGATCTTACATGAAATGAAATTGAGCTGATTCAGTCTAAGTGCTTGCAAGCCGTGACTTTTAGTATCTTCAATTCAGTACTAATTGGCAAATCCATTATATTGGAACTAGAAAGAAATATGTCACATTGATGCAATAATTGTAGTGATTGACATTGGAGCTGAGGGATAACATTGTGTCAGAGCCGGAGGCATTCTAACTGGTTTGGAACTTAGAGTGAGAGGAATTTAATTCCTCAGCAGCAACTTTGATGAAACACAGGAACCATTATAAAGAAAGAAGTGGAAAATTTACAGTCGCAATATTGACAATATAACATTTAAAGGAATTATCAAGTGGAACCCATTAGATGTTATTTGTACAAAAATCGTAGGTGTGCAAGAGTCCAATATTAGGAGCCATTATGCAATTCTAAAAGTAACAGTAGATCTTATTGATTATTGTTTATAAATTGTCTATGATAAACCATATTGTTGTGCTTTTTGCTATTCAGGTCTTCCTATTTTTCACAATTACTCATGTACTCAAATGGGAAATATTCTGGTTAAATGTATAAGTTCAAGTACGTTCAGCCACTTATAGAAAATTGAGGTGGTACAGAAGAAACTTCAACTGTTTATAATTTTTCAGACTTCAGGTCAATGACTGGCCTGTCAATCTAACTTTATACAAAACAATGCCTTTAGAAATTGAAACTTTGAATAATGACATATTTATTAGATGCAAAGACTTTAAAAAAACAACTAAAACCTTCACATAATCAGGAAAAGTTTAAATGAAACCCTTAATGCACCCTATAAAGATAAAAAGAAAATAGGAAAATGTGAACAACCATTTTTGTTTGACCTAGGTCACTGGTTTTCAGGTCAACAATGTAAAGTGTCTCTCCCATGCTTCAGAAAGGGGATGCTGATGGCTTGATTAAAAATGCAACTTTGTTATTTTGCATGTGGAGCTGAATTTCCAGGCCTACTCATTAAAGTAACATTATGTTAATCACCCACATTATTAATGAATCAGTACTTTCTTCAGCATTCACTGAATTACAAAAAGAGACTTAATTTACTCATTATTGATCTGAGAACATCAATTTCTTCAGATTGACATGAATGTATCAGAATAGCCTTTTTTGCTTGGCAAAGCAGTTAAATCTGAAAGGTGAATCTCAGATAATGTTCAAATAGAAAGCTCATGCTCAAATTTATCCAACTTAATACGCAAACAGGATAGTTAGCTTTATTTGCTTCTGTCTGTTCAATGTACTAAAATCTCAAAATTATCAATAGGTCAGCATTCACAACTACAGTCAGCCCAAATTTTGACCAACTCAAAGACATACAGGAAGGCTGGACCAATTCCCAAATCTTTCTTTCCAGAACTGTGATTAACTCTCCAAAAACTTGCCCACTCCTTCTTGTGTTTATCCACCTTACCTGTGATGCTGTAATTTTAATGTAATTTCTACAGAATGGGAAGCTAAAGTGACTCTGCAGAGGCCGATATCCCATCACCAAGTTACTCTTTACTAACATGTGGAAAGTCCTTGATACAGATCCAACTCCCTCAGAGCCAGCTCGCAGAATGAACAGGATGCCTAACACTCGTGAGATATTGTGTTATAGGTATCTTTACTAACTCACTCACCAGCTCGCTATACCTACTAATACCGCATTCCCATTCATTCATTCATGAACCCTTACTAACCCACTGTTTACTATAACATGTTTTCATTCATTCATTCATAAAACCTCATTTTTGTAGAACATTTTACAATTACAACATAGACTAAATTAAAACATTCCATCGAAAGCATTATTGTTTCTTCACACCTTCAATCCTTATCAGCTCCATGCTGCAAGCAGTGCTCAGACCTATTTCTACATCAAAGCTACCTCTGAATAAATGTCAATATTGTAACCTATTCAGAAAGAATGCTTTCAAGACATCATGTCTCTTCGATTTGACTGAAATTTTAGAAGCATTGTAATGTTAATCAGCCCTGAACACCAGTCTCTCAGGACCTGAATAGATTACAGAACATCAAACAGTTTTCCCAACTAGTATGTACCTGTTATATACATTAGACAAGACTGCAATCCTCTTTACCACCAAAACAGCATTTCTGTGAAACTGCGTGAATGAATAAATTGATAGTAGCAAATAAAATCTCATGACCCAGCTCCAGTAATCATTTGAATATCCTTTGTTCTTTTATTAAGTGCATGCATGATTTCTAACTCACTGACATCATACTTTTACTAACATTTACTAACTTAAAAGCTAAAAGGGCTAACACCTCTTAATTACATGAGCAGACCAGACAGACCTATCTTAATCCTATCAGGAGCAGCAGTCAGCACTTAGCAAATGTTTAAACAACCTCCTTCTTACAAATTATGTCACACTATAACCATAGAATTTTAATGTTTATAGGAACTGTGTATAGAGAGACAACTGTAAGAACTGTATCCCGCAATTCCATCATCGCCTCAAACTGTGTTAATGCAGTTGTTGAATAAAGATTTCAGTAGTTATTTGAACACAATCCCACACACTCTTGTTTATATCTATCAGCCAGGGCTCCCTAATTGTTTCAGATTAACAGCCCCAATCAGGGAACTCATATTTTTGAGGTGCACCTAGCTGATGTTGTTACCATCATTAAATCACTCCGTCGAGTCAAGAACATTGGCTGGCTCCTTTTCTTGTAAGTAGGTAAAAACAAGGACTGCAGATGCTGGAAGCCAGAGTCTAGATTAGAGTGGTACTGGAAAAGCACAGTAATCATGCAGCATCCAAGGAACAGGAAAATCGACGTTTTGGGCAAAAGCCCTTCATCAGGAATAGAGGCAGGGTGCTTTCAGAGTGGAGAGATAGACTCACTGAGATTCATGTAGAGAGAGGAGGAAAACTTCTTCAAGGCAGGCATCCTTGCAAGAGGATTTGCAGTAGGGTTAAAATCAACTAGGTAAAAACAAGAAAAACAACTTTCCTGCTCCTTTTCTTGTAACGCCTCCTGGAGCATTTTAGCACCGGGTCAGGGTCCTCCAACTCTGCCTCTGAGATGGCTGCTGTGTAACACATAGGAGCTCACCTCTTGCACCCAGATTGCCTTGGAGGAAATGAATTCTCTTCTTCAGGTGGCAAAGGCATTGAGGTGGCAACATTTACCATGCCCATCTCAGATTCTGAGAACTCTTCAAAGCTTGATGAAGATGGAGGACCCATGGGTTCTGACAGCCTGTCTGACAGTTTGTTCCCTCCCCTTTGTGAATTTGCAGCTTTTGGATGGTCCACATACTTGTTCAAGACTATAGCAACTACCCAAACTTCATATGTCACTGAAACTGACCTCACGTCAACCTCTTACCTATGCAGGACCATTCTCGTGGTTCCTTCATAAAACTTTGTCCTCTAAAGTAAACTGTCTCTCTTATTCCCATGTATGACAAATGAATTCTATTTACATCCAACAAATTTGAGTGGGCATCCACAGCGATTAAAAACATTGAGTCCAAGAAAGGGCCTGCATAGTCAATACGTAACTCAGTCCAGAGTTTACCCAACTATTCCCATGAATCTGGGGGAGCTGCTGGCAGTAATGTTTGTTCTTTTGGTACTCTGGACACTTCCCCATTAATGAATCATGTCTGCATCCAGTGCTGACCACCAGACATGACCTCCCACCAGCATCTTCATTTTGTAAACTCCTGGATGACTCTGGTGGAGTTCAGCCAGTATCTGGTGATGACCTTTGCTCAGGATATCACTTTTGCTCCCCATAATAATATGTCATTCTCGATTGTAATCTGGTCTCTTTGAGTCCAAAATGGTTTCAATTCTGATTGTATCGGCCATATGGCATCCCTCATTACCACCAGATGTTTTAGGCTGGTATCTTTTTGCATCCAAAATCTGATATTGTTACATGTGACTGGAATTTAAAACCATAATAGACTGTTCCAGTGGCAGTACCACTGGAGGTGTATCTGCCAGCAGGAGGCAACTCAATGTATCTGTATTCGCTACAAGGTGTCCTGGACTGTATTCCAAATTGAATTACACAAACCTATAGTGTTAAATGCATTAGTCAGAGGGAAATGGGTCTGGGTGGGTTACTTTTTGGAGGGTCGGTACGGACTTGTTGAGCCGAAGGGTCTGTTTCCACACTGAAGGAAATCTAATCTAGCATTAGCGTCCACTGCTGAATTTGGCCTGAAGCTCTGGGCAACACTGCCTTATCCTCTTTAAGTGGACCTGGCAAGGGTTTGTAGCCTGTTATTATGATAAATGTCCATAAAGGTGTTGGTGGAACCTCATGACTCCAAACGTGACTGACAAACTTTCCTTCTCTATCTGTGTATTTAGCCAAAGTCCTGGATGTGTTTGCCATTGAACATTTCTCTCCACTGGGCCACTTATGAGCAAATACTATCCCAATGCCATAAGGGGAGGCATTGCATGTCAATACCAGATCTCACTTGGGATCATAGTGTGCCAATGCCTTCGAGGATGATAACTATTTCTTCACTTTCCTGAAGGTGACAACTTCACTATGCAACTATTTCTAAGACTGAATCTTTTGTAAGGGTTGATGTAAAAGTGGCAGGATGGAGGCCTGGTTATTTGTGAACTTATATTCCATAATATACAATATTCACCAGCCCAAGAGAAGACCTAAGGTCTGGTACTACGATGTTGGAACTGGGTTACATGATTACCCTCATTTTATCTTCCAACTGTAGCATAAGTGGGTTACTTAAGGCATCTTTTCGCTCTTAAGACAAATACCCATCTGGGAGAAATGAGGAAGAACGATGTCCAAGAACTTTAAGTGCTCCTTATTGTCTTCCCTGTTATTGTAAATGGTGACCTGAGGTTGACCTTGTAAAATGTTCCCCACCATCTGCTGAAAAATTCCATAGGCTGACGAGACGACAAATGACAGTCTTGTATAATGGTATAAACCCTTTTAGTTATCCATTTTAGCATACTTTCGGGAATCCTCATCTAACAACAATTGCAAGTACTCATGGCTCATTGCCAGCTTGGTGAAGGACAGCCCCTCTGCCAGTTTTGCATATAAATCCTTTTATGTGAGGGACCGGGTATTTATCTAGCTGTCAGGAAAATTTCTCATTGCTTTTCTTCTGCCTCAATGTCGTTTGCTTAGGGAAAAAAAAACTTTTTTCCCACGTACGGGCCCAGTCTTTGACAGCAGGATTGAATGAGTCAAGCATCCCAAATAACAGCATGATGCTAGAAATTCTTACCCAGGCTCAAAAATGACTGTTGCGATCAAATTTATTCAGGAGTGTACTTTTCTGTCATCACCATTTAAATAACTTCACAGAGGCTGATATTCTTTCACCAAGTTACCCTTCGTTTACATGTGGAAAGACCTTGACACTGATCCAGCTCCCTCAGAGCCAGCTCTCAGTGTGACATGGTGCCTAACACTCCTGCTCTTATCCAAAAGCCAGGGATCCCTGATTGGATGAGATTAACAGCGGTAATCAGGGAACTCATATTCTATGAGATCCAAATAGCAGACCTTGTTACAATCGCTACAGGAGCAGAGCAAAAGAATAGAAATAAATTAACTTGTATTATGTCAACATATATAGCTACCATATAAAGCACATTAAGTTAGTGTTTGAAATAAGTGTTAGACAGAATTTGTTTCTCAAATTGTGATAAATATTTGGAATAATCAACTCAACATGTAGACAGTTAATATTTCAAGTTTGAGTCTTCTGGTGATTGTTATTAACAACAGCTCAACCTCTAAATCAGTATTTTTCTTCTTCCAAATATTGACGGACCTGCTGTGTTATTCCAGCCTTTTATTTTAAAATTCCATTCCATGCTTGGGTATAGATCCATTCCACTAAGTTTAACATGCTCTGTTTCATATTGTGAGACAGATGCTGTCAGACAGTTGATTAATTTAAGAAGGATGTAAACCGGGAGCACATGGATGAAAATGGTCTGATAAACAGCAAACACGATATTTTGCATAGTTTTAATCAGAACAGTATTTATACTTTATTAATCTTTCTTCCACTGCACAAACTGATGAGAGTTTTTGTGCGGGGAAAGAAAATCCCTATTTAATGGTTTTTGATTGCTTTGGTTCAAAACAGCATCTTGATCTGGGGTCTGATATGCTGCAGCCATTGCAATGCAGTCTAGCCATACCTCTGACAGGAATGTGTTTGAATGGCTGCAAGTTACATGAAGCTCTACTTCCTGACCATTGCTCAAATTCTTGAATAACTTAACAAAGAGTAAAGCTTCATCCCATTCTTTACATAGCCAGGGGAATTGGAGGGGTCTATGATCAGGGATCTCTATAAGGAGACACTGCTCATCTGATTTGTCAAAAGCCTGAAACAGGAAAGAAGATATGCACTTCTCTCAGGATTAACAAGGGTCAGGCCCAATGTAAGCTGCAAGTCTTGTTTATGGTTTCATGGGGTGTCCAAAAACAGGCATATGTTTCTGTATCATATTAACCATATTGATCTTCTTACAATGGCAGCAAGTATCAGGCTTTCTGTTCAGTTTTGGTTGGCAAGCCTAGCAAGCAGAGATAATCCCTCGTGATTCAGGCATCCACCACAACGGTCATAATAATGGATCCTCCCACTGTCTCTTGTTTTTTCCCCAGTGGTCAGTGTTGCAGTTTCCTTGCAGGAAGTATCCTGATGTTATTCCTGTGATCTCTGCTCAGAGACTTTCAGGGGTTTTACATCTTGAAACACTTTGGCCTGAAAAAAAGTAGAATGTCTTCTCAGAAGGTAAGAGCAACTCTGTGTCTCTATGATAATGGAAGCACACATTATCATTGCTACAATGGAAATATTTACATGCATACATGTAGAGATTCCAAATCAAATTAGAATAATTTGATGTTTGTTGGTTTATTATTTGTCATTTTACACCCCTCTGTTAAAGAAAATATGTGCAATGCAAACTGTCTTGACTAATCTTTAAACACTGTTATTGCCCTTTTAAAGAAGTGAAATTAAATTTTTTAATCTGAAATTTTAATTAGATTTTCATTTTATGTTTTCAGTGAAGCAGGCTATTACTTGTTTGGTGTTAAAAGTGTTTTCTCCTCCGGAATAAAGACAGCAGCTGGAGAGAAATGATGTTTTGAACATTTATAAATCATTGTGTCATTCCTGACCAATCAGGGATGATATTTACTGCCATGAGACTAGGTTGTCAAATTGCTGATAGATGCCATTAATTTAATTTTGGACAGCAAGTGTAGAATTTATTCATAAAAGACAAAGGAAAAGCTGAGCTTCATTGTACCATGTAATATTTTCCTCCTTACTGTCCTGGTGTAGATTATGCCAGGCTAACAAATCATGTATGTTCACTGATCAAAAAAAAATGTGTGATTATCAAAAGCCAAGCATTTCTTTTGTGGAAAGAGAATTGTCATATATAGTAAATTATTATTGACCAATCTGAATTGGTATGAAGAAGGGGCCATTGAGATCATCCTGTTCCGATTGGCTGCCTGAAAAGCAAGTTAATCCCACTTGATTACCCCTCTCTATTAGCCCTGCAAACTTTCTCACTTCAGGATTTGGAGATGCCAGTGTTGCACTGGGTTATACAAAGTTAAAAATCACACAACACCAGGTTATAGTCCAATGGTTTAATTGGAAGCACTAGCTTTCGGAGCACCACTCCTTCATCAGGTGGTTGATGTACACCCCAGTCCAACACTGGCATCTCGAAATCCTGAAATGAGAAAGTTTGCAGGGTTATTACAAAAGGGTAAACAAGTGGGATTAAGTTTCTTTTAAGCAGCCAATCAGAACACAATGAACTCAATGGCTGTCTTCTCCATAACAATTCTAAATGGTCAATAATTATTTACGATATATGACAATTCCCTTTCCACAAAATAAATGCTCAGATTTTGATAATCAAACATATTTTTTGATCAGTGAATATACAGGATTTGTTAGCCTGGCATAACCAACACCAGGACAGTAAGAAGGAAAATATTACATGGTACAATGAAGCTCAGTTTTTCCTTTGTTATAGTCTTAGAGTTATAGAGATGTATGGCATGAAAACAGAACCTCCGGTCCAACCCATCCATGCCGACCAGATATCCCAACCCTATCTAGTCCCACCTGCCAGTACCCGGCCCATATCCCTCCAAACCCTTCCTATTCATATACCCATCTAAATGTCTCTTAAATGTTGCAATTGTACCAGCCTTCACCACGTCCTCTGACAGCTCATTCTATACACATACCATACTCTGTGTGAAAAAGTTGCCCCTTAGGTCTCTTTTATATCTTTCCCCTCTCACCCTAAACCTATGCCCTCTATTTCTAGACTCCCCGACCCCAGGGAAAAGACTTTGTCTATTTATCCTATCCATGTCCCTCATAATTTTGTAAATCTCTATAAGATCACCCCTCAGCCTCCAACACTCCAGAGAAAACAACCCCAGCCTGTTCAGCCTCTCCCTGTAGCTCTGATCCTCCAACCCTGGCAACATCTTTGTAAATCTTTTCTGAACCCTTTCAAGTTTCACGACAACTTTCTGATAGGAAAGAGATCAGAACTGCATGCAATATTCCAACAGTGGCCTAACCAATATCCTGTACTGCTGCAACATGACCTCCCAACTCCTGTATTCAATATTCCGACCAATAAAGGAAAGCATATAAACGCCTTCTTCACTATCCTATCTACCTGCGACTCCACTTTCAAGGAGCTATGAATCTGCACTCCAAGTCTCTCTGTTCAGCAACACTCCCTAGGACCTTACCATTAAATGTATAAGTCCTGCTATGATTTGCTTTCCCAAAATGCAGCACCTTGCATTTATCTGAATTAAACTCCATCTGCCACTTCTCAGCCCATTGGCCCATCTGGTCCAGATCCTGTTGTAATCTGAGGTTACCTTCTTCACTGTCCACTACACCTCCAATTTTGGTGTCATCTGCAAACTTACGAACTGTACCTCTTGTGCTCACAGCCAAATCATTTATGTAAATGATAAAAAGTAGAAGACCCAGCACCGATCCTTGTGGCACTCCACGGGTCACAACCCTCCAGTCTGAAAAACAACCCTCCACCACCACCCTCTGTCTTCTACTTTTGAGCCTGTTCTGTATCCAAATGGCTAGTTCTCCTTCTATTCCATGTGATCTAACCTTGCTAATCAGTCTCCCATGGGGAACCTTGTCAAACGCCTTACTGAAGTCCATATAGATCACATCTACTACTCTGCCCTCATAAATCTTCTTTGTTACTTCATCAAAAAACTCAATCAAGTTTGTGAGATATGATTTCCCATGCACAAAGCCATGTTGACTATCCCTAATCAGTCCTTGCCTTTCCAAATACATGTACATCCTGCCCCTCAGGATTCCCTCCAACAGATGCATTTGTAGACAATGAATCAGAGTTCAGGCTCACAAGTCTATAATTCCCTAGCTTCTCTAGATTCCCACAGAATTCTCGGTTTTCACCTGATCAGGTCCTGGGGATTTATCCACTTTTAACCATTTCAAGACATCCAGCACTTCCTCCTGTGTAATCTGGACATTTTGCAAGATGTCACCAAGTAAATACTGATGCAAAATATTCATTTAGTATCTCCCCCATTTTGTGTGGCTCCATACAAAGGCTGCCTTGCTGATCTTTGAGGGGCCCTATTCTCTCCCTAGTTACCCTTTTGTCCTTAATGTATTTGTAAAAACCCTTTGGATTCTCCTTAATTGCATTTGCCAAAGTTATCTCATGTCCCCATTTTGCCCTCCTGATTTCCCTTGTAAACTACAACCACCTGATCCGAAAGCCAGTGCGTCCAATTAAATCTGTTAGACTATAACCTGGTGTTGTGCAATTTTTAACTTTCTCATTTCAGGTGTTTTCTCTCCCTTTTTGAAAACCATAATTGCATTACTCACCCCAACTCTATTAAGCAGACACTAACCACTCATTGTCTAAAAAGATCTTGTCTCATTGTTGACATAGTTTTTTTGCCATTACATCGTATCAGTGCCCTTTCATACAACCATTTTGTCAATGAAAACAAATTCTTTTTACCTACTCTTGCCAACTATGATTTTTAGCACCACCATCAAATACCCTTTCAATATTCTCTTGCAAATGGAGATCTGCTTGACTTTTTAAACTGATATCTGTCACCCAGGAGTAATTTTTGACAACCTTATTCAAACTCCTTCTGAAACCTTTATGTCTTTCCTGAGGCAGGATGCCCAGAACTGGATTCAAACCTCCAGCTGAAGCAAGCAAATGATTTGTGAAGTGTCACATTAATTCCACCCTTTTTTGTATACGGAGCCTCTATCAATAAAACACAGGATCCAGATAACTTTCTGATCACTTCCTCAATCTGCCATCCCACGTTCAATAGTTTCCTGCTTCCCATTTTACAGTTGCATCCAATAGTTTATGTTTCTCCTGTGTTGCCGCACAGCCTTCCAAGGTCCATGTGTGGCAATGGCTTCCGGTGGATCTGCAAACTGTTTGGCATGCACAAAACTGCACAGAGGCACAGCTTACAGGAGACCTGCTTTTTATTCTTCCTACTGACATTTCACACTTTTCTGAATTAAGTTACATTTGCCATATGTCTAAACATTCCAATGTCTGTCTTCATCCTCTTGAAGTTTATCACCGTGTTCCTCACAGTTCACCATGCTTCCAGGTTTTGTGTCATCTGATTTTGAAATTTTGCCTAGCAAGTCAACTCTGGTTCATGAATGCATGCCAAAAAAAAAATGAAGAAGTCCTATCACTGATCCTTGGTGAACTCAATTTTATAAGCCTATTATATGGCACTTCAATAACTGCTTTTAGAAGATTATGATGCAAGATCAAGGACATAACGTTCAACGAATCCCAGTGTTACCAAATGAATTAAATAATATTTGCATTTTTCAAACCTGCATTGGCTGTCCTTAATTATTCCACACTTGACTAAGTGACTGTTAATTTTGACCGGAATTATTGTTTCAAAATGTTTTCCCATCACCAATTTAAATTGACTGGCTTATGGTGACTCAATTTATCCTGCAAATTCTTTAAACAGCAGTGTAGCTTTTGAAATTTTCCAGTCCTCTGGCATTATACCTTGTATCTGATTCATTGTCTACAAATGTATCTCATTCAGTCATACTAAATTATTCACTTTATACTCTGGCTCTTTTTCTGATACCACATGTTTATTTTTAGCCAATCCAGATTTCCACTTTGAGTCTAGCAGCATCTTCTTCCTTAGTAAAGAGAGATGTAATGTTCTCAATTAATACCACAACTATGTCCTCTTATGTTTAGTTTCCTTTTTTGATCTCTATTGAGGACCTTATTTCCTTTTATTTGCTGTTTACTAGTTATGTAGTTAGAGAACGAAGGCTATAAATATCTTGTTACAACTTGGGGAGGTTATCCAGAAACTCAGCTGATGTCCTGGGGACCCAGGTTTGAACCTTGCCACAGTAGATGGTGGAATTTGAACTACATAAAATATATCTGGAATTAAGAATCTACTGATGACCATGAAACCATTGTTGATTGTGAGAAAAACCCATCCAGTTCACTAATGTTCTTCAGGCAAAGTAATCTGCTATCCTCTAGCCTACTTGTGACTCCAGATGCACAGCAATATGATTGACTCTCAACTGCCTTCTGAAATGACCTTGGCAAAGTGAGGACTGCAGATGCTGGAGATCAGAGTCTAGATTAGAGTGGTGCTGGAAAAGCACAGCAGGTCAGGCAGCATCCGAGGAGAAGGAAAATTGACCTTTCGATCATAAGCCCTTCATCAGGAATGTCTGAAACATCGGTTTTCCTGCACCTTGGATGCTGCCTGACCTGCTGTGCTTTTCCAGCACCACTCTAATCTAGACTCTAAATTCTGAAATGACCTAGCAAGCGATTCAGTTCAAGGGCAACTAGGGAATGGGCAATAAGTGCTGGCCACCAGAAGCAGCCATTCCCTGCAAGTGAATAAAAAACATTATACAGGGCATTGGTGAGGCCACATCTGGAATGTTGTGCACAGTTTTGATCTCCTTATCCGAGAACATAGAACATTACAGTGAGGTACAGGCCCTTCAGTCCTTGATGCTGCGCCGACCTGTGGAACCAATCTGAAGCCTATCTATCCTACACTATTCCATTCGCATTCATCTGTTTATCCAATGACCATTTCAATGCCCTTAAAGTTGGTGAATCTACTATTGTTGCAGGCAGTGTATTCCACACCACTACTACTCTCTGAGTAAAGAAACTGCCTCTGACATCTGTCCTATATCTATCACCCCTCAATTTAAAGTTATGTCCCCTAGTGCTAGCCATCACAATCTGAAGAAAAAGATTCTCACTGTCCACTTTATCTACCTTCTAATTATATGTCTCAATTAATTCACCTCTCAGTCTTCTTCTCTCTAACAAAAACAGCCTCAAATCCCTCAGCCTTTCCTCATAAGACCTTACCTCCATACCAGGCAACATCCTGGTAAATATCCCCTGCACCCTTTCCAAAGCTTTCACATCCTTCCTATAATGCAGTTACCAGAACTGTACACAATACTCCAAGTGTGGCCACACCAGCCATTTGCACTGCTGCAGAATGACCTTGTGGCACCAAACCTCAATCCCTCTACCAGTAAGCTAACACACTGGATGCTTTCTTAACAGTCCTATCAACTTAGGTGGCAACTTTCAGGGATCTATGTACAGGGACACTGAGATCTCTCCGCTCATCTACACTGCCAAGAATCTTACCATTAGTCCAGTACTCTTTACTCCTGTTGCTCCTTCCAAAGTGAATCACCTCACACTTTTCCACATTAAACTCCATTTCCCACCTCCCTGCCCAGCTCTGCAGTGTATCCATGTTCCTCTGTAACCTGCAACATCCTTCAGCACCATCAACAACTCCACAGATCTTCATGTCATTCGCAAATTTATTCACCCATCCTTCTGTACCATCATCTAGGTCATTTATAAAAAAATGACAAACAGCAGAGAAAGGTTGTTTACATTATGGAGGGAGTGTAGTGAAGGTTTGTCAAATTGGTTCATGGGATAGCAGAACTGATGTACAAAGATAGACTCAGATGGTTAGGATTGTATTCACTGGAGTTTAGAAGAATGAGGCAGGAATCTTATAGAAACCTATAAAATTCTAACAAGACTGAACAGGTTAGTTGCAGGAAGGATATTCCTGATGTTAGGGAAAAGCCAAGGGTCATAGTTTAAGAATAATGGATAAACCTTTTAAGAATAAGATGAAAGAAAATTAATCTTCACACAGATTGAGGTGACCCTGTAGAATTAAGTGCCACAGAAAGTGATTGAGACAAAAACATTATGTGTTTTCAAGAAGGAGGTGCAAAAGGAATCAAGGTATGTGGGAGAAGGACAAAGTTAGGATGTTGACAATCAGCCATGATCAAATTGAATAGCAGAGCAGGCTTGAGGAATCAACTAACCTACTCCTGCTCCTACCTTCTATATACCTATGTTTCTTTTTTTTTTAAGATTAGGTTCCCTACAGTGTGGAAACAGGCCCTTTGGTCCAACAAGTCCACACTGACCCTCCGAAGAGTAACCCACTAATGCACCTAACACTATGGGGCAATTCAGCACAGCCAATTCACCTGAATCAAAATTCACCAATTTTGGACTGTGGGAGGAAACCAGAACACCCGAAGGAAACCCACGCAGACACAGGGAGAAATCCACACAGACAGTCGCCTGAGGCTGGAATTGAACCTGGGACCCTGGTACTGTGAGGCAGCAGTGCTAACCACTGAGCCACCATGCTGTCCCATTTCTTCATTCTAGATAGTCCCTTACTGTTCTGTTATTCCTGGGATAATTTTTTTGTGTTTTCTTCCATGAAGACAAGCACAACGAGATTGTTTTTGTCAACTGGAATTTCTTTATTCCCCATTATATATTCTCCTGTCTCTGCCTGTTCCTATAAACTTCGAGTAAAAAATGAGGTCTGCAGATGCTGGAGATCACAGCTGAAAATGTGTTGCTGGTCAAAGCACAGCAGGCCAGGCAGCATCTCAGGAATAGGGAATTCGATGTTTCGAGCATAAGCCCTTCATCAGGAATGAGAGAGAGCAGCCAAGCAGGCTGAGATAAAAGGTAGGGAGGAGGCACTTGGGGGAGGGGCGATGGAGGTGGGATAGGTGGAAGGAGGTCAAGGTGAGGGTGATAGGCCGGAGTGGGGTGGGGGCGGAGAGGTCAGGAAGGAGATTGCAGGTTAGGAGGGCGGTGCTGAGTTGAGGGAACCGACTGAGACAAGGTGGGGGGAGGGGAAATGAGGAAACTGGAGAAATCTGAATTCATACCTTGTGGTTGGAGGGTTCCCAGGTGGAAGATGAGGCGCTCCTCCTCCAGCCGTCGTGTTGTTATGTTCTGCCGGTGGAGGAGTCCAAGGACCTGCATGTCCTCGGTGGAGTGGGAGGGAGAGTTAAAGTTAAAGGGACCAACCAACCCAATCACCCCGTGGCTCAACACTTTAACTCTCCCTCCCACTCCACCGAGGACATGCAGGTCCTTGGACTTCTCCACCGGCAGAACATAAGAACACGACGGCTGGAGGGGGAGCGCCTCATCTTCCGCCTGGGAACCCTCCAACCACAAGGTATGAATTCAGATTTCTCCAGTTTCCTCATTTCCCCTCCCCCCACCTTGTCTCAGTCGGTTCCCTCAACTCAGCACCGCCCTCCTAACCTGCAATCTCCTTCCTGACCTCTCCGCCCCCACCCCACTCCGGCCTATCACCCTCACCTTGACCTCCTTCCACCTATCCCACCTCCATCGCCCCTCCCCCAAGTCCCACCTCCCTACCTTTTATCTCAGCCTGCTTGGCTGCTCTCTCTCATTCCTGATGAAGGGCTTATGCTCGAAACGTCGAATTCCCTATTCCTGAGATGCTGCCTGGCCTGCTGTGCTTTAACCAGCAACACATTTTCAGCTCTGCCTGTTCCTATGTATGTCTTTGCTAATCCTGACCTTCTATGGAAGCTTTTGTACTTTATTTTGTATATTTCTCACTACTTCATGCTCAGGTTCTATTTTCTGTGTTGTTTTTGCCTTCCTAAAATTCTCAGGTTTGCTATTCTGCTTTCAGCAATGCTCTCAGCCTGTATCTTTGATTTAGTTTAGTCTTTAACTTTTCTATCGGTCAAGACTGGATTACATTTCCTGATGGAGTTTAGTACATCACAGACATGTTAATTTGTTATAAATTATCTATTATTTCCTTAATTTGTATCCGTTGTTTACATAACATCATAGTTTTTATTCCTAAACTATAACAACCAAAATTTTCCTTATTCCCTTGCAGTTTCCTTTGATTAATTTAGGACCCTAGTTTCAGATTAAACTATACCACTTGCAAACTTGATGTAAAATTCCATCATATAGTGGTCACTCTTCTCTAGAAGTTCATTTATAGTGAGGTTATTAATGAGGTCTTCTCCATTTCATAATACTAGTCTTGAAATAGTCTATTTTATAATCACTTGAAAGTGGGAGGTATTCAAAAATGAGATAGCGAGAGTTCAGGGACAATATGTCCCTGTTAGGGTGAAGGGAGAGGCTAGTAGATGTCAGGATGGGACCATTAGCTACTGCCCTTTCACTGCCAAGGATGCACCACTGCCCATTGGCCACTGAGGAGGATTCGCCACCGGAAGTGTTTGTAACTCATTTTTATGTATAAACCAATAAAATGATATTTATTTTACCTCTTCTTTTATCAATATGTACTATGTTGTTGTATAAATAAAGGGGACTGAGAAGTATGAAAGAACAGGCGGGAGGGAAAATAATCACTACATAGATATATTTCCGGTGGCGAATAGTCTCCAGAGGTCAAACGACCCCAGTGGAGAAACGCTGGTGGCGAACCGGCAGTGGCTAATCGAATGTAGCGTGGCGAATCATCACCAACCCAGTAGATGTAGGCAATGCTGGGTGACTAGAGATATTGAGGTTCTGATCAAGAAAAAGAAGGAAGCATATGTCAGGTATAAACAACAGGGATCGAGTGAATCCCCAGAAGAACGTAAAGGCAGTAGGTGTACACTTAAGAGGGAAATCAGGAGGGCAAAAACGGAATATGAGATAGCTTTGGCAAATAGAGTTAAGGAGAATCCAAAGGGATTCTCCAAAACATTAAGAACAAAAGAGTAACTAAGCGGAGAATAGGGCCCCTTAAAGATCAGCAAGGCTGCCTATTGGTGGAACTGCTGGAGATTGGTCAGATATAAAATGAGTACATTGCATCAGTGATAACTGTGGAGAAGGATATAGAAGCTAGAGAATTTGGGGAAATAAATAGTGATATCATGAAAAGTGTCCATAATATGGTGAAGGAGGTGCTGGACATCTTAAAACACATAAAGGTGGGACCTTATCAGGTGTACACTCAAACTTTGTGGGAAATTAGGGAAGTGATTGCTGGGCTCTTTGCTGATATATTTGTATCATTGATAGTCACAAGTGACATTTTAGAAGATTGGAGATTGGCTTACATTGTGCCACTATTTAAGAAAGGTGATAAGGAAAAGCCAGGGAACTATCGACTGGTGAGCCCGACATGAGTGTGGATAAGTTGTTGGAGGAGTTTCTGAGCGACAGGATTTACATGTATTTGGATCAGCAAGGACTAATTAGAGATAGCCAACATGGCTTTATGCATGGGAAATCGTACCTCGCTAACTTGATTGAGTTTTGAAGAAGTGACGAGGAGGATTGATGAAGGCAGAGCGGTGGACCTTGTCTTTTTGGACTTCAGCAAGGAATTCAACAAAATTCCACCTGGTAGATCACATGCAATACAGGGAGAACTGGCCATTTGGATACAAAATTTGCTAGAAGGTAGGGGACAGAAGGTGGTGATGGAAGGTTGATTTTCAGACTGGAAACTTGTAACCAGAGGTGTACCACAGGGATTGGTGCTGGTCCATTGTCCTTTCTTATTCTCTGAATATCTTGGATGTGAACATTGGAGGTGTGGTTAGTAAATTCGCAGATGACATCAAAATTGGAGGTGTAATGCAGAGCGAAGAAGGCTACGTCAGAATACAGTGGGAACTTGATCAGGTAGACCAATGGACTGAGGACTGATAGATGGAGTTTAATTTAGATAAATGTGAAGTGCTATATTTTGGAAAGGCAAATGAGAGCTGAACTTAACAGTCAGGTCCTCAGGAGTGTTACTGACAAAAAGAGACCTTAGAGAGCAGGTTCATAATTCTTTGACAATGGAACCACAGGTAGATAGGATAGTGAAGAAGGTGTTTGGTACACTTGCCTTTATTGGTCAGTTCATTGAGTATCAAAGTTGGAAGGTCATGCTGCAGTTGTGCAAGACATTGAGTTGGTCACTTTGGAATACTGCGTCCGATTCTGGTCTCCTTACTGTAGGAAGGATGTTGCTAAGCTTAAAAGGGTTCTGAAAAGATTTACAAGGATGTTGCCAGGCATGGAAGGTGTGAGGTATAGGGGGAGGTTGAATAGGCTGGGGTTATTTTCCCTGCAGCATCAGAGGCTGAGGGCTGAACTTACAGAAGTTGATTAAACCATGAGAGGTATGGATAGGGTGAATAGCCAAGGTCTTTTTTCCAGGGGAGGGGAGTCCAAAACTAGAGGGCACAGGCTTGGATGAGAGAGGAAAGTTTTAAAAGGGAACTAAGGGGCAACTTTTTCATGCAGAGAATGATGAGTGCATGGAAAACGCTGCTAGAGGAAGTGGTGGAGGTGGGTACAATTATGACATTTAAAAGGTGTCTGAATAGGTAAATAAATAGGTAGGCTTCAGAGGGATATGGGCCAAATGCTGGCAAATCAGACTAGATTAATTTAGGTTATCTGGTCAGCATGGATGAGTGTGTTTGTTTCTGTGCAGTATATCTCTATAACTCTATTTCAAGAAAGCTATTTTACATACCAGGAAATTGTCCTCCATAACATTAGTGTTGATTATACTATTAGACTTGTATGCAGATTGAAGTGTCCTGTGATTACTATATTATCCTTCCTACAAGCATCTCTAATTTCCTGATTTAAATCATCCCAAAGAAAAAGAAGCATGGTACTGGAAGGATGAGGCAACCATGGCTATACACTACAGGTTCTACACTTTACTAATTCACCACTCTTTGAGAGTAGTAAATCCTTCTCATTACTA
This sequence comes from Hemiscyllium ocellatum, assembly GCF_020745735.1. Classification (NCBI taxonomy): domain Eukaryota; kingdom Metazoa; phylum Chordata; class Chondrichthyes; order Orectolobiformes; family Hemiscylliidae; genus Hemiscyllium; species Hemiscyllium ocellatum. The sequence goes on along the minus strand of NC_083407.1, from coordinate 42,536,437 downwards.
TTTTAAATCAGCTACTCCTTAGTCTTAAATATGGTCTAGTTTGCTGCACAAGGGAAACGTTTGCTTGGACAGAATTGAAATCATTAAAAAATCTCATGACCTAGCTTCTTATTCTTTCAGTATTTTTGGCAAAGAAGATAGTGATCTAAAAAATAAAAATAAAACACTGTGAATGCTGGAAATTTACAGTACACACGGACAACATGGGCATCTTCAGCAAGGCAGGCAATATCAATAGAGAGAGAAGTATAGGTTAACTTTGCAGGTTGATAAACTGTCATTCTGTATCTTGGTTATTTTATTTCTTGTCTTTCATTCTGGATTGAGCTTGTGAACAGTAAATTGTAAACCTCTAAGATAGATTAAATCATCAATTCTTTTACATTATTTATCAATGATGCATTGTTGGTGCTGATTACAATCCTTCCTCTCCCAATGCTCTTGACACGTTGCACACTGTTAATAAGATCTGCTACTGTTTTAATGCTGTCAAAGAATCTGTTTTATGTATTCAAATCATTATTTATTATTACTAGACCATTTGTAAATCTAGCACGTCTACTTGTCTTGCCAAATAATCCCAATGCCCTTGACAAAGTTAAAAATCACACAACACCACGTGAGAGTCCAACAGGTTTATTTGGAAGCACCAGCTTTTGGAGCGTGGCTCCTTCATCAGGTAGTTGTGGAGCAGAATCATAAGAAACAGAATTTTACAAAAGATTACATTGCCTTACAACTGAAGGTGATATACTGAATAAACATGAGGGGCTTTTCATGTGATGGAACAAAGAGATAGGTTAAAGTGTGTCTCCTTTAATGCAACAGTGTCAGAAATAAGAATGATGAACTTAGAGAATGGATCAGTACTCAGGGCTGCGAATGGTCATAACAGAGACATAGGTTTCACAGGAGCTGGAATGGTTAGGGTCATAGAGGTGTACAGACCCTTCAGTCCAACCTGCCCATGCCAACCAGATATCCCAACCCAATCTAGTCCCACCTGCCAGCACCCGGTCCATATCCCTCCAAATCCATCTTATCCATATACCCTTCCAAATGCCTTTTAAATGTTGCAATTGTATCAGCCTTCCTCTGACAGCTCATTCCATACATGTACCACCCTCTGTGTGAAAAAGTTGGCCCTTAGGTCTCTTTTATATTTTTCCCCTCTCACCCTAAACTTATGCCCTCTAGTGCTGGACTCCCCCACACCAGGGAAAAGACTTTGTCTATTTATCCTATTAATGCCCGTCTTGATTTTGTAAACCTCTGTAAGGTCACCCCTCTGCCTCCGATTCTCCAGGGAAAATAGTGCCAGCCTGCTCAGCCTCCCCCACAGCTCCAATCCTCCAACCCTGGCAACATTCTAGTAAATCTTTTCTGAACCTTTCAAGTTTCACAACGTCTTTCTGATACAAAGGAGACCAGAATTGCATGCAGTATTCCAACAGTGGCCTAACCAATGTCCTGAACAACCACAACATGACCTCCCAACTCAAGGTACTCAATACTCTGACCAAGAAAGAAAAGCATACCAAACACCTTCTTCACTATCCTATCTAACTGTGACTCCACTTTCAAGGGACTATGAACTTGCACTCCAAGGTCACTTTGTTCAGCAACACTCCCTAGGACCTTACAATTAAGTGTATAAGTCCTGCTAAAATTTGCTTTCCCAAAATGCAGCACCTCTCATTTATCTGAATTAAACTCTATCTGCCACTTCTCAGCCAAATGTCCCATCTGGTCCAGATCCTGTTGTAATCCGAGGTAACCCTCTTTGCTGTCCACTACATCTCCAATCATGGTGTTGTCTGCAAACTTACTAACTATACCACGTTTGCTCACATCTGAATCACTCATATAAATGATGAAAAGAAGTGGAACCAGCACCAATCCTTGTGGCACCCCACTTGTCACAGGCCTCCAGTCTAAAAACCAACCCTCCACAACCAACCTTTTGTCTTCTACCTTTGAGCCAGGTCTGTATCCAAATGACTAGTTCTCCTTGTATTCCATGAGATCTAACCTTGCCAACCAGTCTCCCATGGGGAACTTTGTTGAACGCCTTACTGAAGTCTATATAGATCACATCCACCACTAAATCCTCATCAATTCTTTCTGTTACTTCATCAAAAAACTCAATCAAGTTTGAGGGACATGACTTCCCATGCATAATGCCATGTTGACTATCCCTAAGCAGTACTTGCCTTTCCAAATACATGTACATCCTTGCCCACCATTGACTTCACACTCACTGGTCTATAGTTTCTTTGCTTGTCCTTACCACCTTTCTTAAATAGTGGCACCATGTTAGCCAACCTCCAGTCTTCTGGCACCTCACCTGTGACTTACTGATGCAAATATTTCAGTAAGAGGCCCAGCAATCACTTCCCTAGCTTCCCACAGAGTTCTAGGGTACACCTGATCAAGTCCTGGGGACTGATCCACTTTTAAGCATTTCAAGACATCTAGCACTTCCTCCTCTGTATATGGACATTTTTCAAGATGTCACCATCTATTTCCCTACATTCTGTATCCACCATGTCTTTTTCCACAATGAATACTAATGCAAAATACTCATTTAGTATATCTCCCATTTTCTGCGGCTCCACACAAAGGCTGCCTTGCTCATCTTTGAGGGAGCCTATTCTCTCCCTACTTACCCTTTTGTCCTAAATGTATTTGTAAAAACCATTTGGATTCTCCTTAACTCTATTTGCCAAATCTATCTCATGTCCCCTTTTAGCCCTCTTGATTTCCCTCGTACGTATACTATTACTGTCTTTATATTCTTCTAAGGATTCACTTGATCTATCCTGTCTATACGTGATATATACTCCTTTTTCTTAACCAATCCCTCAATTGCTTTAGTCATCCAGCTTTCCCTATACCTCCCAGCCTTCCCTTTCATCCGAACAGGAACATACTTTCTCTGGAATCTCGTTATCTCATTTCTGAAGGCTTCCCATTTTCCAGCCATCCCTTTTCCTGCAAACATTTGTCCCCAATGAGCTTTTGAAAGTTCTTGCCAAAATATCGTCAACATTAGCCTTCCTCCAATTTCGAACTTCAACTTTTAGATCTAATCTATCCTTTTCCATCACTATTTTAAATCTAATAGCATTATGGCCACTGACCCCAAAGTGCTTCCCTATTGACACCTCAGTCACCTGCCCTGCCTTATTTCCCAAGACTAGGTCAAGTTTTACCTTCTTTCGTAGGTACATCCACATACTGAATGAGAAAATTTTCTTGTACTCACTTAACAAATTTCTCTCCATCTAAACCCTTAACACTATGGCAGTCCCACTCTATGTTTGGAAAGTTAAAATCCCCTACAATAACCACCCTATTATTCTTACAGATAACTGAGATCTCCTTACAAATTTGTTTCTCAATTTCCCTCTTGCTGGATGTTCCAGGGTTTGGAATATTTAAAAGGAAAGGGGTGGGTGGGGGTACAGGGAGGAAGAAGTATAGCATTTCTAATCAGACAGTGCATCACAGCTACAGAAATGGAAGTTGTCAAGGAAGGTTTGTCTACTGAGTCAGTATGGATGGAAGTTAGGAACAGCAAGGGATCTTCTACAGACTCCCTAATAGCAGAAGGGAGATTGAAAAACTCATAGACCAACAGATTTTGGAAAAGTGACATGTAGCAGGTTTGTTGTTATGGGTGACTTCAACTTTCCTAATATTGATTGGACCCTCATTAGTGTAGATGATTTGGATGGAGCTGTTTTTGTCAGATGTTCAGGAGCCAACGAGGGGAGAGGCCATTTTGGATTTGGTGCTCGGCAAGGAGCCAGGACAGGTGTCAGATCTCGCAGTGGGAGAATACTTTGGTAACAGTGACCACAACTGCCTCACATTTACCATAGCCATGGGAAGGGAAAGGAATAGTTACCATGGGAAAATATTTAATTGGGGAAAGGTAAATGAGACGCTATCAGACAGGAGTTGGGAAGTACAGATTGGGAGCAATTGTTCCACAGATCGGGCATAGCAGACATTAAGAAGCAATTGTTGCAAGTGATGCATAAATCTGTTCCTCTGGGACAGGCAAAAAGAGGTAAGATTAAGGAGCCTTGGATGATGAGAACAGAGGAGCTTCTCGTCAAAAGCAAGAAGGCAGCTTACATAAGGTAGAGGGAGCAAGGATCTAGCACTGCTTTAGAGGATTAAAGGCTTGCTTGGATGGAGCTCAAAAATTGACTGAGAAGAGCCAGGAGGGGACACAAAAAAGGCTTGGTGGGAAACATTAAGGGGAACCCAAAGGCATTTTACGCATACGTGAGGAATAAGAGAATGATCAGGGAGAAGGTAGAACTGGTCAGAGATAGCGGAGGGAACTTGTGCTTGGAGTCTGAGCAGATAGGGGAACCCTAAATTTGTTTTTTGATTCAATTTTCACTAAGGACAGGGACCTTGTTGTGAATGAGAACTTTGAGGAGCGGGGAAACAGGCTTGAAGAGATCGAGATTGAGGAAGTTGATGTGCAGAAAACTTTGGCAAGATTTAAGATTCATAAGTTCCCAGAGCCAGACCAGATTTATCCTCGGTTGCTCCAAGAAGTGAGAAAGGAGTTTGCTAAGCCACTCACAAAGATCTTTGCTTCCTCACTCTCCATAGAAGTCATACCAGAGGATTGGAGGGAGGTGAATGTTGTTCCTCTTTTCAAGATGAGAAAGAGAGAAATCCCTGGCCATTACAGACCAGTCAGTTTTACGTCTGTGGTCAGCAAGGTTTTGGAAGGAATTTTGAGGGATAAGATTTATGACTATTTGGAAAGGCATAGTGTGGTTAAAGGCAGTCAGTATGGCTTTGTGAGGGTCAGATCATGCCACACAAATCTTATTGAGTTCTTTGAGGAGGTGACGAGAGAGGTTGATGAAGGTCAAACAGCAGATGAGGTGTACATGGATTTCAGCAAGGCATTTGATAAGATTCCCCATGGTCAACTCTTTCATAAAGTCAGGATGTATGGGATACAGGGAGACTTGGCTATCTGGATTCAGAATTGGTTGGCTGACAGAAAGCAGAGCATCATTGTAAATGGAAAGTATTCTGCCTGGAGGTCAGTGGTGAGTGGCATCCCGTAGGCTCTGTTCTTGGGCCTTCACTCTTCATAGCTTTTATAAATAACTTGGTTAAGGAGGTTGATGGGTGGGCTAGTAAGTTTGCTGATGGCATAAAGGTTGGATTTGCTGTTGATAGTATCAAGGCTATTGCAGGCTAGAGCAACATTGTCAGGATGCAGAGCTGGGCTGAGAAATGGCAGATGGAGTTGTATAAATGGATAACCTGGATAAATGTAAAGTGATGCATTTTGGAAGGTCAAACTTGAATGCTGAACATAGGATTAAAAACAGGATTCTTGGCAGTGTGGAGGAACAGAGGGATCTTGGTATTCAAGTGCATAGATCCCTCAAAGTTGCCACCCAAATGGATAGGGTTGTTAAGAAAGCATACTGTGTTTTGGCTTTCATTAACAGGGATTGAGCTGCAGGCACTACAAAACACTTGGAATATTGTGTCCAGTTCTGGTCACCCTATGAGAGGAAAGATGTGGAGGCTTTGGAGAGGATGCAAAGAAGGTTTACCAGGATGCGCCTGGACTGGAGGGCTTGCCTTATGAAGAGAGGTTGACTAAGCTCGGACTTTTATCTCTGGAGAGAAGGGGGAAGAGAGCTTACCTAATCGAAGTAGACAAGGTAATGAGAGGCATGGATAGAGTTGATAGCTAGAGGCTTTTCCCCAGGGCAGGGTTGACTGGCACGAGGGATTATAGTTTTAAGGTGTTAAGAGGAAGGTATAGAGGAGACGTCAGAGGTAGGTTCTTTACACAGAAAGTTGTGAATGCATAGAATGCGTTGCCAGCGGTAATGATGGAAGCAGAGTCATTGGGGACATTTAAGCGACTGCTGGGCATGCACATGGACAGCAGTGAATTGAGGGGTGCATCGGATTGGTTATTTTATTTTAGATTAAGAATAATCTTCGACACAACACCGTGGGCTGAAGGGCCTGTTCTGTGCTGTACTTTTCTATGTTCTAAACCTAGATTGCTGTCCTTGACAACAAGGGTATGTGTATAAAACATCAACTGGTTTCCAAACTACTAGCGCCTCCAAGTAAAAATTAACATGTGCCTAATTGTTGTCAGCATGAGACATATGAAACTGCATAGTGAAAGGGATTGAGAATGTCAGAAGCAGATTTTGTCTCTAAAAAGTTTGGGCTGACAGAAGTATAAAATAGGAGTAGGCAGTTAATATATTGTGCCCGCTGTGCAATTCAATACCATTGCAGCTGATCATTCACTTCAAGGCATTTTCCCACAGTGTTCCTCTATAATTTACACCTTTATTGTAAACACGCTCAAAATCTGAGCTTCCACAGCCTCTCATAGAGTCATAGCTATTTACAGCACTAAAAAGTCCCTTCAGCCCATTGAATTTGTACCAGTTGAGAAAAGCCAGAATCCTATTTTCCAGCACTTGGCCAATAGCCTTGTATGCCTTGGTATTCAAAGTATACATTAAAATACTTGTTAAATTTTATGAGGGCTTCTGCCTCTACCAAACTTACAGGCTGTGAGTCTTCTGGTGATTCTCAACAGGTGAATCCTCACAGCCGCTCTGAATCATTTGTCCTTTATCTTAAATCTACGCCCCCTGTTCATGGACCCCTCTACTAAGGAGAACTATTTCTTTCCATCTACCCAGTCTATGCCCCTCGTATTTTATATGTTTCAATGATGTCCACCCTCAGTCTTCGCTCCAAGTTCGGTGTAACCAAGGTTGAATACAACTGAAGTAAAATTTTGCTACTCCTAAACTCCAGATCTCTTCTGATAAAGGCTAACATACTATTCCCTTCCCAGTTGCTTGCTCACCTATGTATTGGCCTTCTCAGTACTTTTCCCCCCAACTCCACTGAAAGAATAAAGTGATGATAAAAACAAGAATCACCTTTCTGAACCGGGTGAAATCCAATCATCTCAAAATACACTCTCTGTCTGCAAGACCTTATAGAAGTTTATTAAATCATGAACGGCATGGATAGGGTGACTGGTCTTGGTCTTTTTTCCTAGGGTAGAGGAGTACAAAACTAGAGGGCATAAGTTTAAGGTAAGAGAGAAAAGATGTAAAAGGGAAGTGAGCAGCAACTTTTTTATGCAGAAGGTGATGGATATACGAAGCGAGCTGCCAAAAGAGGTGGTGGACGCTGGTATAATTACAACATTTAAAAGGCATTTGGATGGGTAAGCAAATAGGAAGCATTTTGGGAGATCTGGACCAACTGCTGGCAAATGGGACTAGATAAATTTCCGGTATCTAGTCGGCATGGACGAGGTGGACCATTGGGTCTGTTTCCATGCAGAATATCTCTATGGCTCTATAACTTAGACACTTAACAAAGTTCCCTCTGGATTTTTAATTGAACAGTGTGTGCACTGTAAAAATTTAGAGGAATTATTTGTTTTTCAGGCCAGCAAGAAATTCCTATCATAATGCATGCCCATAAAATACAGGACTCACTGAAATCCTTGTAGAGGGAGGAAGAGAGCTTCTTCAAGGAAGGCATCCTTGCAAGATGATTCGCAGTAAGTTAAAATCTTCTAGGAGAAAGTGAGGATTGCAGATGCTGGAGATCAGAGCTGAAAATATGTTGCTGGAAAAGCGCAGCAGGTCAGACAGCATCCAAGGAGAAGGAGAATCGACGTTTCGGGCATGAGCCCTTCTTCAGGAACCTGCTGTGCTTTTCCAGCAACACATTTTCAGCTCTGATCTCCAGCATCTGTAATCCTCACTTTCTCATAAAACACAGGGCCCAGTAATCCTACACCTGGTCTCCTCAGGTCATCATTTTAATGGTACTTGTGAGCATTGCTGTGGAAGACCATCTTATATTGGGTACAAGTAAATATGAAAAATATGTATCATGGGGAAAATCATATTCTTGCATTTAAATTCATTGAACCTAATACAATATATGAAGTTTTAATTATTACTCATCATCAAAAATATTATGATAGAAAAATTAATTGATGCCTGCATAATCATATAAATTCTATGCTATGACATTTTAAACAATCGTAGTGATGTTCAAATATTGATTTCTAAATCTTTTAATGCAACCACATTAGCAGAAGAGAAGCATCTGAAAAATGAGAAGAGCCCACAGACCCTCGTGTTCAATCAAATCCATTCATATTGTAGGCGGTCCCTATCTAGTGTTATCTGTGTTAGTGTTACCCCATCCGGTATAACTCTACCTTTTATGAAGGCTTTTGGGGAAAAAAATTGCTTTGTACTGATCTCTGGTTTTCACCAACGTGAGTCAATCCATGCAACTTATATGCATTGTATTTGGTGCAATCCATTTCTTCAGTATAATTCTAATTACTTTTTCCTTGTTTTGAAAACAGTATTGTTGTTTTACTGAACAGACTCATATGCCTTCAATTTATCTCATATTTGCATACAAAAGTGAAGTTGTTGCCCACTTCTCTTGATTTCTGAGATCAATTCTGATTCCTTTCAAATTTGGTTCCAACACAATTATTACAATCTAGTTATTACATTTATCGAGGTACCACATCATTTTCTAATATATCAATATCATTCTATGTGGCATTTGTTTTGTACGACTGCACTTCTATAAGGATCTGCAACACTTATAGATTTATAAGCAGTGGTTTCAAGCAGCATATAGTGTGAGACATATTATACTGTTTGTGAGAAAATTCAGTTGGTCTCTATTCTGTACTGGACAGTTACTACATTCCAGTCAAGACCAAAAAACATATGAACTCATTGTTCGTTGTAACTTAAAAGGCAAGTTTTTATTCTGTAATTATGCACTCTGTAAAAGTTCAGTACAATCTAAACGAGCTTGCATCTGGTTGATAACTCATCAGTGTGACTCACCAATTGTATGGTTGCTTACCTCCTAAAGGGACATGTTGTGTTCCAACATAACATACACCAACTGTAATACATAACAGACAAGAGACCTATTGGGCCAGCTCTAACAAGCCAGGAATTGCATTTCTTAACCAATTGTTCAGCCGAACTCTCTGTTTAAATTTTAATTTTGGGTGAATATTCATACCTCTACAGTTGAAGTGGAGCAGCAGCAGTAATATTTGGCTGCACACCAATAAGTGTTCTGAAATGGCTTGCTGGAGACAGATGTAACAACATGGGGTCTCCTCCTCAGTCTGCAGTGAGGAAGTAATCAGGTGCAGACGGCTGGAGGTGAGGAACATCAATTTGGTAGCTGCCAGAAATGTTTTGTGAAGCCGAGAGAAGCAATCCTGCTACTCGTGGTCTCACAACTATAATGTCAAACAACCCTAAAATAGACTTATCTTCTGCCTCCATAACCTGTGTAAATAATTGAATTTGCTTTCTAAATCTAAATAACTTTGCTAAAATTAGCCCTTCAAATGAAGCAAAGCAGATGCCCAGTGCTAGGTCATTTGAAAGTGGCGATTACTCACACTAATGAAGTGATAGTAATATAATTCAAAATGAGAATAGGATACTACATTGCTAAACTCACTGAGAACATTTCTAACATTCTGTTGATCTCGTTCATGTGATTAAACTGGGATTCCAAAAGGCAGAAGATTCCATTTCAAATAAAGGGAAAACATTATTCAGTTCCTTGAACTTTCTGTACACAAATCACCAACTCCCATAAATGATATTTATATCAATATTCACAGATCAAATCGTTCAATTCTCCCAAGTAATGGATGATCCACAGTCATAAATAACATAACAGTGAAGAGGATGGCAGAACAAGAAGATTTAACAGAATGGATTATTATCCATGCTGTGTTGTCAGGCTGTGGTACTTTATCCCCCTTCTATTTACTCTGCCAATGGCCACAGACACTGTCTACTGCTCCTTGCTGTTTCTCTTTCTTCACAATCTCGTTGCAAAATGGAAGTTCTCCAAGACAAAATGTACAGTGAGTTGGAAGTCTTTCTAGAATTTAGAATGTTTTGCAGCTTGAGTAATTATTTGGTTCAAATCCAAATTCTTTGATATACAGCAGGAGCAAATTATGACAGATGTTTGAATCTGTACTGAAAACAAAAATCCTGGAAATCACAACAGGTCAGACAGCATCTGTAGAGTGAGTTCTGCTGAAGAGTTATCTCAACTTGCAATGTTGGCTTCCTCTTTTTCTATGGATGCTGCCTGGCCCACTGTGGTTTCCAGCATTTTAATGTTTTCTTTGATAAAGAAGTTAATGCACTTTAACTCACAGTTAACAAAAACAATCCACTTCGTGACAAGAAGGTAGCTTTTCAAATTATACTACATTGATCCATTGCCAATTTTGAAGAACTTTCCTGAATAGTTATTGGCTATTTTCTTCACACTTTTTTAATTGTGTTTTTCCTCTCTATTTCAGTTTCATCTTATTATTTTTTTTATTTTAGTCTTCCATATTTTTTGTTCTTTATCTCTTAATAAAAGAATTAGGAAGGAAATGATGAAGTACAGGTTATCCACCAGCTAAAAAAAATTCAAAAAACAAGACAATCCATGAAATAATTTTTTTTTAAAAAGAGTATTTCATACACATATTCCAAAATATTTTTGATTACTCATTCATTTGGTCATTTAACAAGAGTATATTTTTGAGGTGCACAATGAAGAATGTGTTTGTTTTTGGAGTTCTTGGATGGAATTTTCATTACCCAACACTTGCCTAGTGGTTTGGCTTTGCAATGAAACTCATTTATCAAGACCAGAATGAGTAATCAGCAGTCTTGACGCTGAATCTGTATGGTGTGAATTGTAGTGATAGTGATTTCATTGCTATATGCCTAAACTACTTAGGTGTTTCTTAATGGTTACTGCCCAATTTTACAAATAGACACTGGAGGCAGATGTGATATGGTTGTGTTATTTCCTTTAAAGATTTGAGTCTAACAAAAAAAATCACTCAATTGGCAACAGCAAGCTGAAATAGAAGTAGCTGGAAGTACGAATCAAACAAAACTACAACTGGAGGATTTAAGAAGTAGCCCTTAATTTAAAAGGAGGGATGAGCATAAATATTTTTACAAGAGCAAAAGGGTTGAGAGGTATATCATGAGAAGACTTGATTTTAAGGTAAGGGACAAAAGATCTTAGAAGGATTTGGGGGAAAAAAACCTTTTCACTCAGTGGGTGATGGGAATCTAGAATGCACAGTCTGGATTTTAAAAATACTTGGATGAGCATTTCAAATATCGTGACATTCATGGAAATGGGACAAGAACAGGAGGTTGGGATTAGTGCACCTTTAATGGTAGTTATATTGGCGCAGACTCAATGGGCTGAAGGGCCTATTCAGTGCTATACGACTTTATGAATCTATGAATCTCTATGAATTTATAAGAGCCAACTTTAGAAACTAGAAATATGGACACATCATTTTTCAATATGCAGTATGAGATGAATGGGGTGTAGAGTGCATTCATTAGGCCAGAAAGATGATAACCAGAGCTCATTACAATGGAGATGGAACAACTAGATGCACACTAGCAAAGATTAATGGGAATGAAGGTCGCTGCTTCAAGTAAATATTGTAGTCAGAGTCAGAGAATGGGAGATAGGTCACTGGATCCTTTAATTTAGGATCAGGAGACACACACCGGCCACTCGGGTATGTTACTTAACTCATTATTAACTAGAAAAACCCAAGGACTAATATCCATGAACAATCACTCTCCAAGTAGAATAAAAAGTAAACTCTAATACTTGAAAATGAATACTTTGAACTCTGCATTTCAGGATGCGAAACCAGTCAAACCAGTATGCCTCATTCACACATTTTACTGGTTTTTCCTTCTGTATGTATTTACTCAATTTATGAATGTAGTACCTCTGGCAAAGCATGTACACACTCCCAGGTCAAGATATTGGCACTTCAGTAATCTTCGAAAAAAACGGCACTGTTCACATCAATTTTTAGACCTGTTAGTCCACAAGCTAAGGGTGTATGTTGTCTATGCTACCACAAATGTACAGATTTTGAAGTAGTTACACCATGACATGGACATTCATTCCTCTGTCTGTGTCAAAATGGTTGCAGTAGAGATTTTCAAATGAATAATTGGATCCAATTTCAGGATACCAAACCTGCAATCGAATTTTCAAACATTTTTTTCTGAGCATGATATAACTGCATAAATGGTGAGCCTGCACACCGTACCATTATTCTCACTAGATTATTGCAGGGATTGGACATTTCAAATCACCCACTACTTTGATGGAGACAGGCTTTCTTTTGCAAGAGACAATGTTCAAGGCTACACACTTGCATCAAGAATCCGACAGAGCTGTAGTCTGGGGTTAGAAACCAAAAAGCTAGAATTATATCCAACATCCCTTTCGAAAAATATTGCCTCTTCTATCTTTTAGTAACATTAGCAATCAAACACATGCATTGAAAGTTCCATTGAGAAAGTCTTTGATTCACTTCATATTTCATAACATTATCCAATAAACCAAATAGACATTAAAAAGTCACTTCAAAGAAAATATCAGATTGTTACAAATTCATAAACATGTCAGTCAATTAAAGCTACCACTCCCCTTTAGCAACTGAGTAAGTTGATTCCTGTTTAGTTAAATCCAAAAGGCATTCTTGGATATTAGCTAAGAATCCAAAAATGAAGGCCACCTTGTTTCTGATAATTAGATAAGCCCATTATATACTCCATTTATGTTTGTCACAAACCATACACATTCCTATATAGGGACTCACTGTCTGCAAACAAAAAGAATATGCACTAGCTTTATATTTTTTGGAATATTCAGCAGTTTGGGAACCCGATAACTCTTAGATGCTTCCACAATGGAAAGGCCATAACAATCAACATCCTTTTTGTCACATGGCATGAATGACTGCAATCATCTGAAATTTACCATTCTTGCATTTGCCTTGAGGAGTGTAAAATAAAAAGCTTTGGCAGCTTATCTTTGTTTCCATACACATTCAAGTTCCAAGTAATCGTTTATATCGCACGGTGGCACAGTGGTTAGCACTGCTGCCTCACAGCGCCAGGGACCTGGGTTCAATTCCCACCTCAGGCGACTGACTGTGTGGAGTTTGCGCGTTCTCCCCGTGTCTGCGTGGGTTTCCTCTGGGTGCTCCGGTTTCCTCCCACAGTCCAAAGATGTGCGGGTCAGGTGAATTGGCCATGCTAAATTGCCCATAGTGTTAGGTAAGGGGTATATGTAGGGGTAGGGGTATGGGTGGGTTGCGCTTTGGCGGGTCGGTGTGGACTTGTTGGGCCGAAGGGCCTGTTACCACACTGTAAGTAATCTAATCTCAGAAAAAGAAAATGTACGTAGTACTGGACAGGTAGGAATATACAAGTTATTTAAATAGTAATAATATAATACATTTACAGGAGCCATTAGGTCAAGAAATAGTGGAAAATGTTTCACTTGGAGAATAAGTTTGCATAAATAGCTTTTTATTCATCTTCTCTGTTTAAAGGACAGGGAAAATAAAAGCATTACATTGGGTTATGTTTCTTGTATTTGTAGAAAAAAACATTACTTGGCTCACTGCAAATTCAATATTTGATTGCTTTTTACTTTTAAATCATGATGGGTGAAAAACAATAGAAAGAGATGGCAACAGTTGATAACAGCACAAGATCACAGTCAGCGATGTGATGCGAAGGCAGGAGAATTGAAGCTGAATAAAACTCTTTATGCTGAAGCTAATGATTCTTTTCAGGATCAAATCTCACACCATTTAAATTGCTACTTTGGCTGATCTTGTTCCCTCATCATGCTCCACAAAGCAGACAATCAGACAGATTCATCTGTGAAAAATATCACTCCTTTTCCAGTTTGTGCCTACTGGGAAAAAGCATCACCTGCGCCTGAAATGTAAGTAAGCAGTATATGGAATGATGTTTGTCCTCAGAGAACCAGATTTATCTGTTCCATTTTGTATCTTGGTAAATCCAATTTTTTTTTGTTTGAAATTGCTCAGGAAGCTTGGGCTTATTTATAGCCAGAAATAAGCACAAGATTTAGAGCTTCAGATGTCACAACATATAAATAATGACTAAATAAGGAAAGGTTCAAATGGTTGTCCTGAGACTGGTTCTGTTGTGCTATGTTCATTTATGACATCACAAAATAAAAAGTCAAATATAACCATTAATAAAGGAGACACAGAGCTGATGACATTAAGGCATATTTGATGTAGTCATGTTTGAATAATCCATGCATTGTGATTTAAATTGACAATCCATTCACCCTTATGGGCCAATAGTAGACATCATTTACCAGAATCAAATGATGTGGAGAAGTGCAACATCCCATTTGTATCCATGTCACACATAGTTCATCTTGCTGCCCAAATGCTGAAAATGGTGCATTTAAAAATAATCCCTGAGACAGTAAAATTCATATTTCTGCATGTCATTGAGCAATGAGAAATATTTTATTCCAGTAAATTCCATGACATGTATCAGCATAGCATTCTGACTGAAGCAATTGCTGCAAATCTGTATTATATGGAATGAATGCACACAATTCCGTTACAACTGCACAACCATGAAGACTGTCTCTTTAGGAAGGGGAAAATGTACAATAAAGACAGAAGCACTCAGCAAATCAGACAGCATCTGTGGAAAAGCAACAGTCAACTTTTTGAGCCATTCGAACAATGTAAGTCACTGTACTTCAGTGCTTCTTGTATTTCTACTTACGTATTGCAACTTGCAGTTGTCTGAAATTCATTTCAATGAAGCCTCAACAAAGTAGCCTGGAAACCTATCTCAACAGGACAAGCACTGTGCATCTCTCACTGATTAGACTGAAGAATCATATTGAGAGAAATGGCGAGAGAGAATTTAATTTAAATGAGAAGGTGGGAACATGAGCAATCAGCCCCTTAAACCTGAATCTTGGTTAGTGTACCAAATTCTTCACGCAGCACTGGCATCGTCAAAGTTTAAAAGGCTCCAATAAGACATTGTGGAAGCAACACACTTGAGATGGATAAATGGCCAGTTAAGCTTCTAAACAAGCTTGTTGTTGATTTGTCCTTTAGAATTTACTGAGAATATGTATCACAAGATTTCTTTACAGAGCAACTCATCCACATTGCAACTCTATGACAGACATCAATACAGCCTGGATTCTATCACTTGATAGGCTGGTTGACTGATAGACTTTCCTGATGACTGTGAAGTATAGCAGTCTTAGCAGTCACGAGTCAAGTGGAATTTATGTCTTTGCACATGAATATTGCATGGCATCATGAAAGAATTATCTGAATACATTTTCTTAATTCTTTCTATGGAATATGGGATGTACTGCCTATCCAGTATTTATTGCCAATTCCTAATTGACTTTGAGAAGGAGGTGTCTAGTTGCCTTTTTGAACCGCTGCAGTCATTATGTAATAGTGATGGCATAGTCAGCAGTATTAGTTCTAGACTATGAACCTAACGACCCAGGTAATGACCTGGGGATCTGGGATTGAATCCTGCCACGTCAGATGGTGGAATTTGAAAACAATAATAATTTGGAAATAGGTTGTAATGATGACCATGAAACCATTGCCAAACATCAGGAAAAACCCATCTGGTTCACAAATGTCCTTTAGGGAAGGAAATTTGCCATTCTTATCAAGTCTGGCCTACATGTAACTCCAGACCCATTGCAATGTGGTTGAGTCTTAATACCCTCTGGGCAATTAGGGATGAGCAATAAATGCTGGTCTAGCCAGTGAATAAATAAAAGTCAATATGCTGTAGGTACACCCATAATGCCATTAAGGAGAGAGATTAAGGATTTTGACCTAGCAACACTGAAGGAATGGCAACATTATTTTCAAGCCAGGATGGTGAATGGCTTGTAAGGTTACTTAAAGGTTGTGGTGTTCCCATTAATCTGTTGTCCTTATCCTTCTTGGTGGAAATGAGTTCCAAGGTTCTCTCGAATTAACCTTAGTGAATTTCTACAGTGCATCTTGTATGTACACCACTGAATATCAATGGTGGAGGGAATTAATGTTTGTGGATGTGGTACCAGTCAAGTAGACTGCATTGTCCTGGGTGGTGTCTTAAGTATGAGTAATTCAGAGTTGCACTTATCCAGGCAGTGGGGAATGTTCTGTCATGCTCCTGACTTGTGCTTTGTAGATGATGGACAGACTTTGATGAGTCAAGGGTGCGTTGTTTGCTGCAGGATTCCTAGAATCTGGCCTGCTCTTGTAGCTACAGCACTGATATGGCCAGTCCAATTCAGTTTCTGATCAATGATAATCCCCATGATATTGATAATTGGGGATTCAGTGATTGTAATATTATTGACTGTGAAGGAAAGATGGTTATATTCTCTCTTTTTGGAAATGGACGTTACCTGTCATTTGTGTGGTGGGAATATTACTTGCCACTTGCCGGCCCAAGCCTCGATATTGTCAAGGAGTGGATGATTTGCATTTAACTATCTTAAAGTTATAGGTTTACATGTTCATAGATACATGCAATACCACAGTTGTGAGGCAAGGGATTCATGAATGCCTCAACCAAGACAGGGAAGTGGAGCAGGCACAAACACAGTGTGGAGCAAATCAGAAACAGCAGTAGAGGGTCCTCACCAACAAACGACCAGTTTTACAAAGTCAGGAGGTTTATCTGTTGAATCTCTTCAATTTTACGAAGGATATTTTCAAGGGAAAGTTTAGGGGCTGATGGTATATGGATCCATCTGTTTCTAGGTTTGTTAAAACTGCACATTCCAATTTAAAGGGAAGAAGAACATAACAGGAAATGGGTTTAAACTCCTCTGAGACTAGCTTTGAGCAGTAGCGTTTACAGAAGCAAAGTTGAACCTTTTGGCAATAGAATGCAAGGATAGGTAAGAGAACAGTCAGAGGTGATGAAAGCAATAACTTCATTAGTGGGTCTACCACCAAAGAAGAATAGGTGCAGTCAGGTGGTTTTTGGATTTGTCTGACCTCTTTGCCAATTATTCAGCATTCTGTAGGAATATTCACCATGGCCTCCCAAGACTGTCAAACTCACAGTAAACATACAGAATCTAGCAACTAGTTTCTTTCAAGGAACAGCAACAGGTATTAGTGGCATTTCACTGGCAGCAGCATATCATTGCACCAGGGAGTATCTGAATATTTCTTTCAAGAGGGCAAGGGTTATGTTGGTTCAAGGTGGATAGCAGCACTTGGGCTCGAAGGGCAGTGGACCTTGCCTTCATAGATAGATTGCGTCAGATGCAGGGGATCATTTTTTGTAGTCACAAGACCATGAAGGCTCTGACTGACCAGCAAGGGAGATTTCTCATCAGCAAGGAGTTTTTGCAGGTCTTGGAAGCTTTGCTGGAAGCTGTCTTGATGCCTATAATGTCCAGCAATTTATGCAATCATCTGCAGATGACTGTTAGTGGATAAGGCTTATTCAGTAGAAGGAAAGTAAAGGCTTTAGTGACATTCCTGTCACAGAGACTGTAAGCAATTTTACCTGAGCCCCAAGTGGCTTTCAGCCTCCTGAAGATTAGGCTTAGATATCTTGACCGGTTGGTGGTGCCCTCCAATATACATCCTCATTGACTTGCTCATTATGATGATCTGCTGATCTCTCCATACCATGAACCTCCAGGCAGGCATGGACCTTGAGGAGAGATAAAAACTAGAAAGGCACAAATCTGGACTAATAGGTAGAAGTATCTTGGCTGTTGCAGTCCTAGTCAAATTATAACAATCTCAAACCATCTTCAAGTGGGCATGATTGCATAGTGCAACATAATTTGTACTTTAACATATGACACACAAGGATGGAGATCCATAAAAATGTTGTTATCAGAAAAGAGTAAATGACCGCTGATGAGACATTTCTGTGCATAGAATGATAGGGAGGACTTTACTGTGCATCTGGAAATTTTGGTAACAGGGACGTACACCAACCCTACAATATGGTGGTCATTTAATGAAATTGACCAACAAATAGCTCAGGTTTTAAATTTACAATGCTATTTATTGATAAAAAGGATTTTTAAATTCGTTTGCAAGCCGTATCTGATGCTTTAACTGAACTGATGTTGTTTTTTTCACTGTAGTCTGCTTTGTTATATTTGCCACTGATTACTTAACTCAGAATGGTTACACTGTGCAAAGGAGCAAAGATACCAGGGGAGACTGTATCTGTAGGACTGCCACAACTGAACTATTTATACTCACTGCGAAAATTGGAAGAAATCTTTTGTATCGCCTCAATCATAATTTGTTTACCATGTCCTGGAGTAGCATTATCCTATAGCTTGGCAAGGTAAAGTGATCATTCAGACCTTAGAGAAAATGCTACATTTTTTATATATCTAAAGAATTTAGAAGATGTTTGATTTTTTAAACTTAAGCTTGGAATGGTATCAAGCATGTTGGATGGTTCATATCTGCCAAAGGCAAGAGTTCATTATCTCATGCAACCACTTGCTTTATCAGGTCGTTATCTATGGAAGCAAGTTGTTGTGTGAGTTACTCAGCGTATCATGTGTGGTAACCCAGCTGGAGGTTCTCGCCACCAGCGGGGCCTTCATATATCAAGAGTTCTGAATCTATTTTTAAAAGTCTGATGGACTCATTTCAAGGAAAGAGTTATCCTTTAGACCATGTTGGGTGTTCCTCGAAGCAGGTTAGATAGATTGGTCATGTAAATTGCCCTACAGTGGCAGCCTGTTAAGCCAGGAATTGTGGGAGATCCTCCGACTCTATGTATTTTTCTTTTAACAGGCCGTCTCCTGCCTGTAGTCCCATCAGTTTCCATGCCATGATCTACATGAGGGCAATCTGCCTGAGGAGGAGCAAATAATGCCATTATATTGTGTCCAAAATCTGCTGAGTCTGGAGGACCATTACATTACCATAGAATCCATACAGTGTGGAAACAGGCCATTTGGCCCAACAAGTCCACCTCGACCCTCCGAAGAGTAATCCACCCAGACCCATTCCCCTACCTATTACTCTACATTTCCTCTGACTAATGCACCTAACCTACATAATCCCTGAGCACTTTGGGCAAGTTATCATGATCAATTCACCTAACTTGCACACATTTGGACTGTGGGAGGAAACGAGAACACCCAGAGGAAACCCATATAGACATGAGGAGAATGTAATAATTCCACACAGACAGTCACCTGAGGCTGGAACTGAACCAGGGTCACTGGCGCTGTGAGGTAGCAGTGCTAACCATTAAACCACTGTGCTACCCTATCATCATTCTTGACAAGCCCCAAAGCACCACAGTGGACAGTTTATCTAGCATCTCAGCATCTAATCGCTGCCTTCTACACTGAAACTTTAAAAACATGTGCAACAAAATCTCATTTCTAAACAAACCTCTCACTGATGTCTGTAGGAACTGTCTTCATTGGCTGTGGAATATTTTGAGATGTCCTGGAGGATTAAAAGTTGCAACAATAATTGTAAGTCCCTTGTTTACCTTCTTTCCTCACTAACATAATATATATCACTGTTAGATTGTTCTAAGATTCATTGTGTCCATGACAGCAGCTTCATATTGATCATGCAAACATCTTCATTGTTGAGACGTCCACTAAATTACAGACAGCACACATAATCTGTCTTGCATTTACTATTGATGAAATTTGCAAACATAAAATATAATTCTGGGTGATACAATTAGACATTAATAAATTCAAGACAGATGACTTGCCATGACTTCTGAATGCTTGATTTTCATTTTTAAAACTAAAAGTCACATGTTTTAAAGTTTTGAAAAGGTATCCTGCACATTGCGTAATTTTTGTAAGTCATGTGTGAGTATTTATATTTAAAGATATTTTAAATTCAATTGCTGTACCCTTATTTCTTTGGCTTTGTTACAAATATATGTTGCTACTCAGCATTAATTATACCATACATCTGAGAGGTGCCTACGGGTAAATCTAATTATTCAGAAACCCATTAAAGTAGCATACAAATATATCTAATAAATGGCATCTACAATTAATTTCCCTGTGCACTCCACTATATAATTTAAAAACAGTTTGGGCATTCAGCCATAGTTGACAACAGTCTAAAATTTGCATTAAATGTACAGTCAGAAGTGGTATCTGTGGAAGTACAATTCAAATTCCGTGGTTGTGCAACAAAGGCGACACATTGTACCCTCTAGTGTAATGTCCTTGCCATGGGTGGTGCAGGCAACCATTTAAAGTCTCAATTTATTTCAATAAATAGACTAATCAGGCGGGTTGTGCAACAATGGGCAAATCATCTCCCTTCCATTTTGTATTCCTGCTTCAGTTTAATTTTGCAGCCTCCACTTCTATTCCTCTTTTCATGAACAACACATATTTATAGCTTACAGGTAAAAATAAGTATCTGTTTCACAAGGATTCAAAGGGAATACTCAATTAACACTGTTGCAATTTTTTAAAAGAGCAATTGCCATCTGACCAGGAAGAGCATGGGAGGACAACATTACTGCAGGAAATAAAACTGAACATTAGAGACATTTACCCAAAGAAATGACTGAAAATGATCATTGTTTCGTGATACAATTTGGGGTAGATTCAATGGATCAGGCAGACGGGCAGTTAAGATCACCAAGGTCAGTTAGTTGCTCTCGAGTGAACTTCTTAATATTAATTCATAGGTAACAAGCTGACTGGTGTTTTTTTTCCAGCACATACTCATGTTGAATCTTAATGACATTATTGGGACTGGATTACAATTCTTATTCACAGACTGAATTGGGAAATAGCAATGAATTTACTCCAAACAGGCAATAAGATGCCATTCAGTTTCTTTCCTTGTGGGAGCAGAAAAAGAAGAATGGCTCTTCCAAGGCCCACAAGAAAATTAACACCTCACTTTGCCTGTATTCAGCCCTCACTTCTGCCACCCTCCCCGTATCCCTACATCCCTATCCCCTGCACACATAAAGTTGCTTTTGGTGGATAGTCTGTAAGCCATATATGTGGCACAGATTTTGATTAAAACCTTCCAGCAAATTCACTGTCCATTACAATGTTGGACACTGTTAAATACATATGTGAACTGAGACCAAATCATTAGCTTCATGATTTAGTTATGGATTTCATTTCAATTTTTAATTTTGAATTATTTCTTACATTTTTCACATCTACAGCTATCAGTGATGCTCCGCAATATATTTTCTAGTTAAGAGGAGAAACCAGCGCCTATGTCTATAGCTTTACTAATTATGTAAGGTGAATTGTCCTTTAAGCTTCACATTTTCATGCTGCTAAACTCAATTACTTTCCACCTGAGGCCTACTCTCATGACTCAGTTGAGTTGTGAATCTCACCGTGTGAGACACCACAGCTGCAAAACCATTCCACAGTTCAAGATTTTTGTCATGCTAAGATGCTGTGCAATCAAATTCCAATTCCCCGATAGTTATGGTTGTATTTCTTGAGAAGAGGCAAGAACGGTGTTTAAAATATTAACTATTATGAGTTGCTCAAATTCAGAAATACTAAATCATCCTGAAAATCATTCCAATCTGGATCAATTAAAATTCACGTCTAATGATCTAGCACAAGTCTGGTGAGCAGCACATATGAATCCAATGAAAATTCTCATTTACCAGACAGGGCAGGAATGTTCTGTAGATAAACAGAGTAACAGCAATTGATAGAATCAAACTGACAGCCTGAAATTGCTTTGCAATTGCATTGCATTACATATAAGAAAGACATTGGGGTCGGATTTAAATGTACTGACCGGGTGTAAAATTAACATTGTGGATCAGCTTTTTTTATATAGAGAGTGTCCAATTTTTCATTTCTATTGCAGATAATGGAAATAAAAATTGAATGGTTTCTATAATGACCAGTCAATCCACAGTGCCAATTTTACGCCTGACTGGCATGTTGAAAATCTATACCATAGATTTAAAGTACAATCTCCACAGTTAAGTTTTAGCATGACTGCACCTTCAGAATGTTTTCCTTTACACAAGTACATGTTTCCTGGTACCTTTAAATGGCAATATATGTCAGAACAGATAATTTAGACACTTTTAAGCCAGATCCTTTACCTTAAATTATTCATTTATCAAAGTAATATAAGCCTTAGAGCTACAATTGTTCCTCCCTGCTCTTTGTTGTTCAGCACCGACTAGGAAAACAATGACAATTATGATAATCTTTTGTTAAAAATCACACAACACCAGGTTATAATCCAATGGGTTTAATTGGAAGCACACTAGCTTTCGGAGCGACACTCCCACAATCACCTGATGAAGGAGCGACGCTCCGAAAGCTAGTGTGCTTCCAATTAAACCTGTTGGACTATAACCTGGTGTGTGATTTTTAACTTTGTACACCCCAATCCAACACCGGCATCTCCAAATCACGATAATCTTTTGAGCAGTAAAGCAAGACACAATATTTTCTGAACAGTGACAATGCTACATATATTGCCCACAAAAACCTGATCCTACTGCACAATTTTTGTGGGATTTTCTGATTTCAGATTTTGCAGAAATGCAGAGTACTCCACCTCTTAGCAACTTCATTGAAGTACAGTAGAGCCAGGGAAAGAAAGGACACATCTCCTTCTTCTGGCACAAGCTGTGGTACTGCAACAAGTGTCCCCTAGTCTAGACTTTTAATAATACTATATGAATAAATGAATAGGAAATCAGTAAATGAATGAGCAATTGCATTCATTCACAGATTAGGGGAGTGGTGGAGCGGTAGATAGTTTAGTAGATACATGTGTTGAATTGGTGTGTGTGTGTGTGTGTGTGTGTGTGTGTGTGTGTGTGTGTGTGTGTGTGTGTGTGTGTGTGTGTGTGTGTGTGTGTGTAACTGAGGTGGGTTTTTTAACTCTTGCATTGGATGTAGGCATCACCAACAATGCTGGCATTTGTTGTCCATCATAATTGACTTTAAAATGAATGGCTTGCTCGGCCATTTCAGTGGGCAGTTAGGAATCAACTTTGGTGTAATGGGTCTGGAGTCACATGTAGGCCAGGTCTGATAAGGATGGTAGATTTTCCTTACTAAAGGACATTAGTGAACCAGATGACTTTTCATGGCAATTGAGAATGGTTATATGACCACCACTAGCCTAGCTTTAAGATGCAGGTTTTGTTTATTGAATTCAAATTGCACCATCCTCCATGCTGGTGTTCAAACGCATGTCCCCTGAATATTAGCCTGAGCCTCTGGATTAACAACCCAATGACATTACTGTGGAACAGTCCCAATGCTCTGACTGCAAATTGCCCATCGGAACTTTAAACTTTCCAGGAAAACCCCACAAAGGTTTGTGCATTAAGACTTGCCCAGGGTTCTTGCACTCATAGTCCACTGTATATCTGCTCACCAATGATGTAGAGGCTGGTATACCTGAACCAAGACTGAAATAATGCTAAAGTCCCCTTTTTCATCATTAACATGCCATCACTTAATTCACCCTTGTAAAAAATAAGATCTGTGAAACTCAATGCCATACAGAAAAGTTGTGTTTAAATATGGGGATATTTGATTATTTTGGAAGTAATAAACTTATTCCTTGTGCAAAAGAAATGACACATATTGGCCAGAAATTCTTCTTCTCCAGAAGTTTCTCTTCTGTAGATAGAAAGTAAGGATGGGTTGGAACAGCATAAGGGACTACCTACATGTGTTCATCTCAGCTCAGTACATTTGCATGCACAGGGAAAATGCCAGATTTTATAGGCAGGAAACACTGAAGCCTGCAGAGATTTTCCAAGCTCCAACACTTGAGCATCATATTTAACAAGTACCCCAGCAGCATTGCACTGTATGCTACTCAGAAGTGAGTTTCAAGCTCTGCTCCCTACATCCATACACCCCAGGAATTGTCAAAGCCCAGGAAAAAAGGTGTTACTTCGCTTTAGTGACCTTCCTAGATATTCTCCTGCAGGCTGTCCTGGAAAGAAGGAAAGTAATTTTGTTTTCCCCATGAGTGGCAATATGAAGCCCTCTGCAATGATGAAGGCAGTCTAGATAGACATTGCTGTAGAGATCAATGCCCATGCACAGCTTAGGAGAACTGTGCTGCAAAAGAATAAAGGATTTGTCGCACTCTGCCAAGGTTGGGAACCACCATCTCCACATAGTTCTATTCTTTGAGTTCACAATATAAGCTTGCTATTCCACACATCTACAACACAAGATGTTGGACACAAAATATCTCCATCAGATTACTCATGTTGCTTCATTGCAGCCACCAAGGTAGCTTGACTGGCTCCACAAGGGTACTGTCTCTCAAACATCTGCCATGGTTCATACATAAAACATAAAAGGAGCTAGAACACTAAGCAAATTGGCCACCTTCAGTTCACTGACCTTTCATCACAAAAAGGGGCACATACATATCTGATAATTTTTCACCTTTCACAGGACAAGGAACCAGCCCCAAAAGGTGGTATTGAGTTCAGCTCAGCTTGCCTGTTCTGGACATGGTTGCTGGCATGAGGCAGTCTGGCTGCCTCACTTGGACAGGCTTGTTGGCCCAGTCAAACTTTACTCCTAACACAGCAAGTGTTCAACAACGGGTTGGGGGAATGGGGGCGGGCAGTGTACCTAACTGAAACTTCTCATGATCTGATCAAAATGGAGAAGGTCACTCTTAACACTGTTAGCAAATTCTCCAAGAAGTGGCTTGGTTATGAAGGACCAAGCAACTGAAGAACCTTGCACCCTCTACCCTCTGAAGCTCAATGAACAATATTAATCCGAGCAGGTAAACACCAGTTATAGATTGTCATGTTTGTGAATAGACTTGTTTCCCATTTTTGGCTAACAAAATTGAGCCCACAGTGTAATTCTAGAAATCTGAAATTGTTAATATGTATTCATGGAACTGTGATCATTCAAAACATTTTAGGAAACCCAACCCACCTGAAAGTTGTGGAGTACTTAATAGCAAAATCATGCGGTAAAGAACAATTCAGGTGTGGGATCGGGAATGTCTTGTTGCAATTGTTCAGGACCTGAGTGAGTTCACAGAACTTTGAGTGTATGTTTTGCTTTCCTTATCTGAGAAAGAATGTTCTGGCTATGAAGGAAATGCAACAAAGGTTTACCAGACTAATTCCTGGGATGGCAGGATTAATATCTGATGATACATTGGATCAGCTGAGACTAAATTCACTGAAATTTAGAAGAATGAGGGGGAAATCTCATAGAAGATGTTCTTGAGGACTAAGGAATCCAGAACCAAGGATAACATATTAAGGATATGGCATAGACCATTTAGGACTAAGAGGAGGAAACATTTCTTCATCCAGTGGGTGGTGAGGTTGTGGAATTTACTTCCATAGAAAGCAGTTAAGACCAAAACATTAAATGTTTTCAAGAAGGTGTTAGACATAGTTCTTAGGGCTAAAGGAGCAAAAGGTTTGGTGAGAAAGTGGGCAATAGCATACAGAGTTGGATGACCTGCCATGAACAGGCCTGAAGAAACAAATATATAATTATGATTCTAAAAGTTTAATTCACCATTAGGAAACTGATTTTTTGCCTGCCGTCCAATTAAGATCCTCTACCTGTTCTTGTAAAGTTTCAGGTTGGCGTGGAAAATTCCACCCATCATTTGTTATGACAGCTGTGCATACATGAGACTTTGTCTGACATTTACTATGGTCATTAAAAACTCCAATTAAAAAATATACATTCCAAAGATAAAAAGGTGTTCATGGATATGAATTAACTAGATCATAGTGAGTTTTGAGATGATTTATAGCTCAGGTTGAGGTTCTGTAAGTAGGTTTGGTCACTGAGCAGGAAGGTTCAGTTTCAGACATTTTGTCACCATACTAGGTAACATCATCAGTGAGTCTCTGGATGAAGTACAGGTGAAATGGCCCACTTTTTATTTATGTGCTTAGGTTTCCATGGGTTGATGACATCATTTCCTGTAGTGATATAATTTCCTGTTCTTTTTCTCAGGGGGTGTAAATGGGATCCAAGTCGATGTGTTTGTTGATAGAGTTCTGGTTGGAATATCATGCTTCAAGGAATTCTCATGCATGTCTCTGTTTGGCCTGTCCTAGGACGGATGTGTTCTCCCAGTCGAAGTAATGTCCTTCCTCATCTGCATGTAAAGATACTAGTGAGAGTGGGTCATGTCCTTTAATGGTTAGTTGTTATCAATGTATCCTGGTGGCTAGTTTTCTGTCTGTTTGTCTAATGTAGTGTTTGTTACAGTTCTTACAAGTTATTAGGTAAATGACATTAGTTTTGCTTGTTGTCTTTTTAGGGTCATTCAAGTTTATTAACTGCTGTTTTAGTGTGTTGTTGTTTTTGTGGGCTACCATGATGCCAAGAGGTATGAGTAGTCTGGCAGTCATTTCTGAGATATCTTTGATATAGGGGAGAGTGATTAATATTTCTGGATTTATGTTATCTACTTGCCTGGGTTTGTTGCTGAGAAATTGATGGACTGTGTTCATTGGGTACCTTTTTTTTAATAAACTGTAGAGGTGACTTTCCTCTGCTCTGCATAGTTCCTCTGTGCTGCAGTGTAAGGTGGCTCATTGAAATAATGTTCTAATGTAGTTTCGTTTGTGGGCTTGGGATGATTGCTTCTGTAGTTCAGTATTTGGTCCATATATGTTGTTTTCCCGTAGACGCTGGCTTGAAGTTCCCCATTGGTTGTTCGCTCTACTGTGACATTTAGGAAAGGTAGTTTGTTATTGTTTTCCTCCTCTTTAGTGAATTTTATGCCAGTAAGGGTATTATTGATAGTCTTGAAGGTTTCTTCTAATTTGTTTCATTTAGTGATGACAAAGGTGTCATCCACGTAGCTGACCCAGAGTTTGTGTTGGATGGTTGATAGAGCTGTTTGTTCGAGTCTTGGCATTACTCTCTCTGCTAAGAACTCTGATATCAGAGATCCCATGGGTGTTCCATCAGTTTGTCTGTAGGTTTTGTTGTGGAAGGCAATGTGGGTGGGAAGATATAGGTCCACTAAGCTTGATGATATTGTCCTTGCTGATGAAGTTGGTGGTGTTTGGTATACGTGTCTTTGGTTCTTCTAATAATGTAGTCAGTGTTTCCAGGTTGATGATGATGGATGTGAATAGGGCTGTTACATCAATGGAGACCATTATTTCATCCTTTTCTATCTTGGTGTCTTTGATGGTCTTCAGGAATTCTTGGGTGGAGTGGAAGAAGTGGTGTAAGTCTTCTACTAAGTGTTTTAGTCTTTCTTGTAGCTCCTTGACTAATCTCTAAGTTGGTGTTCCAGGTAACAAGACTATGGGTCCAGGTGGCGGGGGGAGGGGTGGATTCCTGGTTTGTGAGTTTTGGGTAATCTGTAGAAGTGTGGTGTGTTGGATCTGTCTGGTTTCATTTTTTGGAACTCTTATTTATTTCTCCACATTTCTGAAGTTTTTTGAGTAAAGTGTGATTCGGTTCTCTAGTTGTGGGGTCAAGTCTATCACCATTCGTTGGTCAGTGCTGGCACCTGCAAGTAGTATTAGATTAGATTACTTACAGTGTGGAAACAGGCCCTTCGGCCCAACAAGTCCACACCGACCCGCTGAAGCGCAACCCACCCATACCCCTACATATACCCCTTACCTAACACTACGGGCAATTTAGCATGGCCAATTCACCTGACCCGCACATCTTTGGACTGTGGGAGGAAACCAGAGCACCCGGAGGAAACCCACGCAGACACAGGGAGAACGTGCAAACTCCACACAGTCAGTCGCCTGAGGTGGGAATCGAACCCAGGTCCCTGGCGCTGTGAGGCAGCAGTGCTAACCACTGTGCCACCGTGCCGCCCCTATGTTCACTTTCTCAATGTAGTCTCTTTGATTTAGAATGACTATCAAGCGTCCTTTATCTACAGATAGGATAACAATGTTTTCATTTTTTTTAGTCCTTCTAGTGCTTTCCGTTCTTGTGTTCCACTTCAACTAGAAAAACACATCCATCCAAGGACATGCCAAACAGAGACAAGCATGAGAATTCATAGATGCATGGCATTCTAAGCAGAACTCTATCAACAAACGCATTGACTTGGATCCCATTTACCATCCACTGAGAAAAAGAACAGGAAATGCCGTCACCACAGGGAATGATGTCACCAAACCAAGGAAACCTAAACACATAAATAAAAAGTGGGCCATACCACCAGTATTTCATCCGGAGGCTCACTGATGATATTACCGAGTGTGGTGACAAAACGTCTGAAACTGAACATTCCAGCTCAGCGAGCAAACCTATAAATAGATCATGTTTAGGCTACTTAATAAAACTTGACATCAAAATGATGAAATATTTGTACTCAGTAACTGATCCTACGATTAACATCCTATATTATTCATTGGAATATTCAATGAACAAACAGAGTGCAATAGACAGCAAGAAATATCTGTGGATGGAATTGTCCATTTCATCATCCTGCAGTAAAGAAATAATGTAGATGATGCATGTAGACTTTTAACATAGGGATTAGGTCATGCTAAGCTTTCCAATAGGTCTTCAGGATTTTGAAATGATGTCCTTTATGTTACTTGTTACATTTTCTTTTACAGTGCTAAGCTAGGTAACTATTCCTTGAACATTTATTTACTTCTTAAGATTCTTAAGAAGAGTCCTATTGGACTTGAATCATTAAATCTATTTCTGTTTTAAAAACTGTTGCCAGGTTTGTTGAGTTTCCCCAGTACGTTCTGTTTTTATTTCAATTATCCAGCATTTGCAACAGTTTGCTTTTATTTTCTATTTATGGTGTGTAATATTTTTAAGAAAACATTTTGTTAACCGAAGTCATGTTGCTTTTGTATTTCTCTTACCCTTGAAACATCAACACTTGTATACATCAAACCTCAATTACATTAAGGCAACAGATAGTGTTCTGGACCTTTGGTATTCCCATTGTATTTTGTAATGGAAGAATAAGGTTAGTTCTGTTCCATTACTGTCTCTACCATCATAGATTAAATAAATTAAAATGCCATCATCATAATCAGTAAGAAGAGTATTATATGGACAGCAATGAGGCTTCTATGTTTCCTAAACCACTTAAGATCCATACCCATTACTTTCAAGTTCATAGCAGATCTGATTTATTGGCTCTCGTTGTCAGGAATTTGTCAAGAAAATGACATATGCCGATAGCAATCACACCAGTATCACACTTCAATTAAGGTAATGAGCAAATGGATAATGATCTCATTGGAAACAAGATTAGAGAAGCTCTCAATGTCACTTTAACTGTGAACAGATATGCATAATTTACTACAAACAAATTGCTCTGCAAGGGCTAAATATTACAAAATATATTATTAATTGAAGTGTTTCCATTAATTAATAAGGAATCCTTTGAACAAATTAACTATAATAGATTTCAAAAACACTTTGAGGCATTAAAGTCATTCATGACCAAAAATATGTATCTTAACTGAATGATAATGTTGTTAGATTAAATTACAGTGAAACCTTTCATTGACGAATCATGTTGCTTCAATATCCTCACTTAAAACCAATTCATACTGATTTACTTTCTTTGTAAACGGTTTATTTCCTCTAAAGAGTTGGTAGTTACTATTGACCAGCATCGCCAACGCAACAATTTTGCTTTCAAATATTGGTAGAAAATCAATGTCTTTTGTTCTACTGCCCTCTATTGTCAATCATAAAAATCAGTTCACCTCTGTTTGCAAAAAAGCAACAGTAACAGAAGGTAGAATCTTCTACCTTTGTTGCTGCTGTAACAACATGTCCATTTTCAGATTTGGAGATGGACCACCTGCAAAGTGCACCCAGCAATTGCTCTTTGACAAAACCACCAAATGACTTTGTATTTCATGGTTCACTGACTAATTAAGGAGGAAGGATAGGATGTACCTGCCTGAGCTTCCTGAGGCATTGATGCTCAGATGCATTGAGATGGGAATTAGTTATTTAAAAACAAATCATCTAATTAAATACATAAATAATGTTACGTTGCAGGGCAATTGGTGTGTCATAAATGCAACATCTGGATGTTTACAGGCAGCTATGTCAGCACGCAGTACTTGCAGATTTCACCTGTCTGTTCAGCATATTGAGTACTGTGAAATATTTATTTTTCAACCTTGGTCACCTTGTAAACATGTCTGTATAATGGCAATTCCATCTAAACCATTTCTCTGTATTTATGCCATGAGTCGATCAAGACGGTTTCATGCATGGAGATTGAGGCGGTTACCTACTTTCAAAAGAGGTTAACATCTTTTGGAAGAAAACCCATAACACCAAGTCATATAATTATTAAAATAAATATCACGAAAGAGGCAGCACATGAGTTATGAACAGGTTAAATTCTTGAATCCCCTTTCAAGTTGTTTTGTTCTCAAGTCAGAACATCAAAGCAGGACAAAGTAATTGTTTTTAAGTTCAGGAAATGTTAAAATTACATTCCTGCATGGGATCATGTTCGTATCTACAAGTATCTGTAAGTTGAATATTTGTAAATTGGGAATCCCCAATAAAATGATATGTCATCTTTGGAAAATGTGAATCAACCATTTCTAGGTATAATAAGTAAACCATCTGAACCAGACCTCACAGTTTAACGGTGGCCTAACTAATTTTAAACTTGACACTGGGGCAAGAGTTACTTGGAAAACAAAATCCATTGAGGAGTGTAAAACTGTCATCTTTTCACAGATAACTGTATGGTGCAGGCGAAGTATTCCTGATGAAGGGCTTATGCTCGAAACGTCGAATTCTCTATTCCTGAGATGCTGCCTAACCTGCTGTGCTTTGACCAGCAACACATTTGCAGCTGTGATCTCCAGCATCTGCAGACCTCATTTTTTACTCGCAGGCGAAGTACTGTTCAACATAAAATGGATTCTACAAGCTATTCTTAAAATATAGAGACATATATGGAAAATGTGTACATCATGAAAATTCAACACTTCGACACAAGCAGAAAAGTGTGCTTTATTCTTAAAATAATATAGTATATTGAAGAATTTCAACAAGCTCTGAAGTCAAATAGCAGTGATTGCTTTAACTTTAATCAACAAGATGAAGATTTCATAGCTCTCTGATGAATGTTCTCTGAACTAGAGAGTAAATATATAAGCCACTCAATTGAAATATGTTTTATCCCAAAAATTCTGCAAGATTGAGAGATCAGATGATAACCCTGATTTTACTGTGTAAAAACTATTTAATTGCCTTTCAGTGAAAGACAAATCTTCAAAATTTGATTATTGAATAGATTAGAACCACCAGGGGTTAGTGGTAGACTGTTAATGCGGCCACTTGAACTGTTCAGCAGTAGTATCAAAGCAGTTCAGTAAGCTTTGCTGTCCATGACTGAACTTCAAAAAATGATAATGCTATCAACAGCATATGTTCAGGAATGGAAGGTTCACATTCCAGTCTAATTCATTACAACTTCAAAAGGAGAAGATTACTTCATTCAGAAACACAGCTATTTTTGGTCACATGATTTGATGAAATTAACAATCCTCTGAGGAAAACAAATTTGCAACATTGCAGAGGAATTCTAGAAATTAAAGTCATTAATATTCCAGGAGAGCAACGAATTTGAAGTGAATGGTTTGTTGACAAGCAGCAACCTTCTAAACCAAACACGTAATTGTCATTTATAAAGTCAGGGACCTTGGTGGGGGTGAGGGATAAAGTAGTGGTAAACCTACTTTACTTATCTGAAAAAATCACCTAAAGATTTTAATACCAAGGAAAAAAGGCATGGGACCGAATGGCGTGGACTATTGTATAAGACAGCTAGTATCTGAAAGGATTGATTGATATCATGAGATAAGCTCCATCCAACGGGATATACAATACTAATCCTAGTGGAGCTAGCCAGTTTTGTTCTGTCCTAGTAGTTGTACCAGTTCTACCAGTGCTAAGCTCATTTAGCAAGCAGCAATGCATGCTTACTCTTCCATTGAGCCCAGCGTCTCATACAAAACCATCATATATCTCAGTTGTAATGTAACTAACTATTAAATACTATGTAATAAACCAGTTTTTGATTTATATTGAGGCCTTTTTCCTGTGAAGACTTGCATCCTTTCCCACTTTCTATCTGCAATTCAGACTAATACCATAAAGAAGGTTTGGTGGCAATTAATCTACCGAAGGAATCTCTGGTGATTCCAGCAAAACAGCACAACACAATAAGAATTTGCACTTCTAATCTGACTTTTGTAATTTAATTTTAGCCTTCACACAGAATATCCAACCTCTTTCCTGCATCAAATTATAAATGAGTATTCTCGCATATGCAGATTATAGGTACCACAATAGGCTTAAAAACTAGGTACGTTCTTGGGTTTCCATAGATTTAAATCTTCTGGTTTCCAGCAAAGTTATTTGTGTGCTCTCTTCTATGTCTGCTTTCACATTTTAACTTCAAACTTCCATATTACTACTTTAACAAAAGTTGGTTTTGAGCGCTGGTTCAACAATCACAAATTAATGATCTTATGTGAATGAAGCCTGGCATTTCAGGTGGCTTTAATTCACTTCCAATAGCATTGGTTCGGTAACATGATTTCACTGCTTGGCAACATTAAAAAAATGGCTTTATATATCAATATGAATGACTTATTGCATTATGGATTCTTTCAGGAATTGGTAATATTTCTTATACAATAAATATTTCACACCTTCTTCTTTCAGTATAATTGTCATAAAACTGCATAGTTCAAAAGTACATTGAGAATATAATCATATATGCTTATAATCTGTAGATATCTGCCTAGGTATTAAAGGAGGATAAATCAGATGAAAGAGAAAATATACCTCAAGGGAAATTGTTTATCTTAATTATATTTCACCTGAAATGGATTAAACTGATTTACATCAGACAGAAGTACAGCCTCAAGTCAAAAAAATAACCGTGTTATGTTAAAGTTAGCAATACCTCAGTCAGAATAGACTGTCCTTTAGAATCAAGAGGGTGGTGTTGCAAATGCACAGTAGGTCAGGCAGCATCTGAGCAGCAGGAGAATTGACGTTTTGGGCAAAAGACCTTCATCAGGATTTGGCTGTGAGCCGAGGGGCTGGAGAGACAAATGGGAAGGGGGTGGGGCTGGGCGGGAGGTAGCTAAGAGTGCGATAGGTAGATGGATGTAGGGGTGATGGTGATAAGTCAGAGAGGAGGGTGGAGCGGATAGGTGAGAAAGAAGATGGACAGGTAGGACAAGTCGTGAGGATGGTGCCAAGTTGGAATGCTGGAACTGGGATGGGGGGGAGGGGAATTGACGAAATCCACATTGAGGCCGTGTGTCTGGAGGGTCTTGAGGCAGAAGATGAGGCATTCTTCCTCCAGGCATCGGGTGGTAAAGGGGTGATGATGGAGGAAGTCCATGATCTGCATGGTCTTGGCAGAGTGGCAGGGGGAATTGAAGTGTTTGGCCACAGGGTGTTGGCATTAGTGTGCGTGGGTGTCCTTGAGATGTCCTCTGAAGCACTCTGTGAGAAAGCGTAGAGGAGACTGCATTGGGATCAACGGATACAGTAAATGATATGTATGGAACTGTAGGTAAGCCTTTGATGGATGTGGAAGGCTCCTTTGGGGCCTTGGACTAAGGTGAAGGAAGAGGTGTAAGTGCAGGTTTTGCAATTCCTGCGGTGGCAGGGGAAGGTGCCAGGTGGGGACGGTGGATTGGTGGGGGGCATGGACCTGACAAGGGAGTCACGAAGGGAATGGTCTTTCCAGAATGCGGATAGGGGTAGGGAGGGAAATATATCTCTGGTTTTGGGGTCCATTTGTAGATGGCAGAAATGACGGAGATGATGCAATGCATATGGAGTTTGGTGGAAGGTGAGGACCAGGGAAGTTCTTTCCTTGTTCCGGTTGGAGAGGTAGGGTTCAAGAGCAGAGGTGCGGGAAGTGGATGAGATGTGCTGGAGGGCATCAACAACCATGTGGGAGGGGATATTGTGGTCTTTAAAGAAAGAGGCCATTTGATGTGTTCTGTGGTGGAACTGGTCCTCCTGGGAGCAGATATGGCAGAGCAGAGGAATTGGGAATAAGAAATAGCATTTTTACAGGAGAGAGGGTGGGAGGAGCTGTAGTCTAGGTAGCTGTAGGAGTCGGTGGGTTTGTATAAGAACCAGGTAGCTGTGGGAGTTAGTTCTTCAGTATGTCATGTTTGTTGACTATTTGATTAGATTAGATTCCCTACAGTATGGAAACAGGCCCTTTGGCCCAACAAATCCACACTGACCCTGCAAGGAGTAACCCACCCAGACCCATTCCCCCACCTTATTACTCTACATTTACCCTCAACTAATGCCCTACCTCCCTGAAGACTATGGGCAATTTAGCATAGCCAATTCTCCTAATCGGCACATCTTTGGCCTCTGGGAGGAAACCAAAGCACCCTGAGGAAACTCACGCAGACAC
Source organism: Hemiscyllium ocellatum (assembly GCF_020745735.1). Classification (NCBI taxonomy): domain Eukaryota; kingdom Metazoa; phylum Chordata; class Chondrichthyes; order Orectolobiformes; family Hemiscylliidae; genus Hemiscyllium; species Hemiscyllium ocellatum. Next base: position 42,501,999 of record NC_083407.1, on the reverse strand, counting down.
GGAGACAATGTACAAACTCTACACAGACTGTCACTCCAGGCTGGAATCAAACCCGGGGTCCTGGCGCTGTGAGGCAGCAGTGCTAACCACTGAGCCACCATGCCGATTCCAAAGAGTAATATCTCCTTGGATCATGGGAATTAGGTATTTTTATTCCCCTTTCTGCTTCAAAATTTAAAAATGATACAGATTTAGCAATTGATGTCAGGTTATCTGGAGATAAAAGATCATAAGACAGAGATAGAAGAGCAGAAGTAGGCCATTTGGCCCAAAGAAGTGCTTTGCTATTCAATAAGAGTGTGGCCTGTCCGATAATTCTCAAATCCACATTCCACATAGACCTTGATTCCTTTACTGATTAAAAATCTATACATCAGTACAATCTCTAAAAAAAAAGAGAACATCGGAACTAATATGCTATGTTTTAATCTTTTTACAAAAATAGAGCTAAATATTTGCTTCGTATTGTCATTTCTGACATAGCAATTAAATTGTAGTAACAATGAGGCTTAAATATACAATCCTTTTAGAAGAATGACAATTGACAACTAATTGCTACATCTCAAAATAATAATCTTCCCTGAGTTGAAGCCAAGTATAAATGTTGTGGACTTTACTAATGTGAGAAAAGTCTGAAATGGAGCATTATAAAACATTTCTTGGTCAGTGCACAAAAGGCCGGAAACTATACTATCATATCTCTAACTTAGCACTGTTCACTTCAGCAGGTTTGGCCTGATATCCAGAACAGATCAAAAAAGAAACAGTATACTGAGAAATCTCAAAGCAAAGTAGCATTACAAGTCATCATACCCAATTGAAATTGCTGTGCACAACTGGGTGGTGGGAGCTGCCCATGTGGTGGCAACAGCAAAAATTGATGGAAGTCATGTTTCAGGCCATCTTTCCAATGAGTACAGACATTTCCTTGCAGAGGAACAGCACAAGAACCAATGCAGAAGCATGAAACTTTATTTCAGCACAGGGATAAGTCATTTAAGACAGAAATGAAGAGGAGGAACTTCTTCACTCAGGGGATGATGAATCCATGGAATTCTCAGCCCCAGATGGTGATGATCACTCAATCTTTAAGTATGTTTGAGACACAATTTGATAGACTTCTGAAGATGAATGACAACAAGGAATAATAACAAAAGGGTTGGGTGCGTCATTCTTCGGAAGGGTTGGTGTGGACTTGTTGGGCCAAATGGCCTGTTTCCACGCTGTAGGGTTTCTATGATTCTCTGCATATTAACATGGAGAAGTAATTTGAAGAAAATAGTATTAGGGTGGGTGATCGGCCCTGCTTTAATTCAATGGCAGAGCATATTCAAGGAGCTGAATCGCCTTCTCCTGCTCCTACGTTCCAATGTTAATGTGTTCTTTTAGTGGATGAGACAGGACAGATTAACATGAGGAATGAGGAAATGGCAAATACATTAAACAAATACATTTGGCCAAATTTTCATGTCTATTAATCCTACCACCATGATCCTGTCTACTCAGTGTGCATAAAGGTATTGATAACATGTATCCCAGGTGGTTATGAGAGGCAAGGAAGGAGATTGCTGGAGCTCTGACAAATATATTTAATACTTTGCTGACCACAGGTGAAGTGCCAGATGACTGGAGAATAGCTAATATGGTTCAGTTGTTCAAGAAAAGCATCAGGGATAGGCTAAGTAATTAAAGAACAGTTAGTCCAATGTCAGGAGTCCCATGGGTAAGAGCCCATGGGATTCAAAGCAAGTTGGCAAACTGGATCCAAAATTAGCCTAGAAATATGAAGCAAAAGGTGATGATAAAGGGTTGTGTTTGTAATTGAAAGCCTATGACCAATGGTGTATCACAGGGATTTGAGCAGGGCACTTTGCTGTTTGTTATGTACATTAATGACTTGGATGTGAATATAGAAGGATTAATTAATAAGTTTGCAGATGACACAAAAATTGATGGTGTTGTTGATATTGAGGAGGATGGTCTCAGGCAATGTCTGATATTGATCAACTGGTACATTGGGCAGAACAATGACAGATGGAATTTAATCCAGAAAAAGACAAGGTAATGTATTTTGGGAGGTCTAATAAGGGAAGGAAATACATAATGAATGGTCAGTCTCTGGGCAATACTGAGGAACAAAGGCACCTTGGTGTACAATAAAGTCATAGAGTCATAGAGATGTACAGCATGGAAACAGAGCCTTTGGTCCAACCCACCCATGCCGACCAGATATCCCAACCTAATCTAGTCACACATGCCAGCACTCAGCCCACATCCCTCCAAACCCTTCCTATTCATATACCCATCCAAATGCCTTTTAAATGTTGCAATTGTACCAGCCTCCACCACTTCCTCTGGCAGCTCATTCCATACACGTATCACCCTCTGTGTGAAAAAGTTGCCCCTTAGGCCTCTTTTATATCTTTCCCCTCTCACCCTAAACCTGTGCCCTCAAGTTGAGAACTCCCTGACTCCAGGGAAAAGACTTTGCCTGTTCATCCTATCCATGTCCTTCATAATTTTGTAAACCTCTATAAGGTCACCCCTCCGCCTCCGACGCTCCAGGGAAAACAGCCCCAGCCTGTTCAGTCTCTCCCGATAGCTCAAATCCTCCAACCCTGGCAACATCCTTGTAAATCTTTTCTGAACCCTTTCAAGTTTCACAACATCTTTCCGACAGGAAGGAGACCAGAATTGCACACAATAGTCCAACAGTGGCCTAACCAATGTCCTGTACAGCCGCAACATGACCTCCCAATTCCTGTACTCAGTAGTCTGACCAATAAAAGAAAGCATAACAAACGCCTTCTTCACTATCCTATCTACCTGCGACACCGCTTTCAAGGAGCTATGAACCTACACTCCAAGGTCTCTTTGCTCAGCAACGCTCCCTAGGACATTACCATAAAGTGTATAAGTCCTGCTAAGATTTGCTTTCCCAAAATACAGCACCTCGCACTTATCTGAATTAAACTCTATCTGCCACTTCTCAGTCCATTTGCCCATCTGGTCAAGATCCTGTTGTAATCTGTGGTAACCTTCTTTGCTGTCCACTACACCTCCAATTTTGGTGTCATCTGCAAACTTACTAACTGTACCTCTTATGCTCGCATCGAAATAATTTGTGTAAATGACAAGAAGTAGAGGACCAAGCACCGACCCTTAAGGCACTCCACTGGTCACAGGCCTCCAGTCAGAAAACAACCCTCCACCACCACTTCTACCTTTGAGCCAGTTCTGTATCCAAATGGCTAGTTGTCCCTGTATTCTATGAGATCTAACCTTGCTAATCAGTCTCCCATGTGGATCCTTGTCAAACGCCTTACTGAAGACCATATAGATCACATCTACCGCTCTGCCTTCATCAATCCTCCTTGTTACTTCTTCAAAAAACTCAATCAAGTTTGTGAGACATGATTTCCCATGCACAAAGCCATGTTGACGGTCTTTAATCAGTCCTTGCCTTTCCAAATACATGTATACCCTGTCCCGCAAGAATCCCTCCAACAACTTGCCCACCACGGAGATCAGGCTCACTGGTCTATAGATCCCTGGCTTGTCCTTACCACCCATCTTAAACAGTGACACCACGTTTGCCAACCTCCAGTCTTCCGGCACCTCACCTGTGACTATCAATGATACAAATATCTCAGCAAGAGGCCCATCAATCACTTCTCTAGCTTCCCACAGAGTTCTAGGGTACACCTGATCAGGTCCTGGGGATTTATCCACCTTTATGTGTTTCACGACATCCAGCACTTCCTCATCTGTAATATGGGCATTTTGCAAGGTGTCAACATCTATTTCCCTACTTTCTATATCTTGCATATCCTTTTCCAGAGTAAATACTGATGCAAAATACTCATTTATTATCTCCCCCATATTCTGCGGCTCCATACAAAGGCCACCTTGCTGATCTTTGAGGGGCCCTATTCTCTCCCTAGTTACCCTTTTGTCCTTAATGTATTTGTCGAAATCTTTTGGATTCTCCTTAACTCTATTTGCCAAAACTATCTCATGCCCCATTTTTGCCCTCCTGATTTCCCTGTTAAGTATACTCTTACTGCCTTTTAACTCTTCTAAGGATTCACTCGATCTATCCTGTCTATACTTTACATATGCTTCCTTCTTTTTCTTAACCAAACCTTCAATTTCTTTAGTCATCCAGCATTCCCTATACCTACCAGCCTTTCCTTTCACCCTAACAGGAATATACTTTCTCTGGATTTTTCGTTATCTCATTTCTGAAGGCTTCCCATTTTCCAAGTGCCTCTTTACCTGCAAATATTTGCCCCCAATCAGCTTTCGAAAGTTCTTGCCTAATATCATCCAAAATTGGCCTTTCTCCAATTTAGAACTTCGACTTTTAGATCTGGTCTATCCTTTCCCATCACTATTTTAAATCTAATAGAATTATGGTCGCTGGCCCCAAAGTGCTCCCCCACCGCCACCTCAGTCACCTGCCCTACCTTTTTTCCCAAGAGTAGGTCAAGTTTTGCACCTTCTTAAGTAGGTACATCTATGTACTGAATCAGAAACTGTTCATGTACACACTTGACAAATTCCTTGCCATCTAAACCCTGAACACTATGGCAGTCCTAGTTGATGTTTGGAAAGTTAAAATCCCCTACCATAACTACCCTATTATTCTTACAGATAGGTGAAATCTCCTTACAAGTTTGCTTCTCAACTTCACTCTGACTATTAGGGGATCTATAATACAATCCCAATAAGGTGATCATCCCTTTTTTATTTCTCAGTTCCACCCAAATAACTTCCCTGGATGTATTTCCAGGAATATCCTCCCTCAGCATAGCTGCAATGCTATCCCTTATCAAAAACACCACTCCCCCTCCTCTCTTGCCTCCCTTTCTATCCTTCCAGTAGCATTTGCATCCTGGAACATTAAGCTGCCAGTCCTGACCATCCCTGAGCCATGTTTCTATAATGGCTATAATATCCCAGTCCTATGTTTGTAACCATGCCCATGAGGTCATCTGCCTTCCCTGTTCAGCCACTTGTATTGAAATTAATGCAGTTTAATTTATTAGTCCTACCTTGTCCCTGCCTGCCCTGACTGATCTTGGAGGAACTGTTTGGGCAAAGTTCACAGCACAGAAGCCGATAAGTGAATTTGTTTTTACAAGTCCTTAGATCATCAAAGATTTCAGCACAGATAGACAAAGTGGTTAAGAATGCATAAGGCATGATTGTCTACATTAGCCAGAGTGTAGAATGTAAGATCAAGAACATCTTGTTACAACTTTATAAAGCAGTTGGAATATTGCTTGTAATTCTGGTCACCATACTATCAGATAAATGTACTGGAAAAGATGCAGAGGAGATTGATCAGGATGTTGCCTGGGATGAAACTTCTCAGCTATGAGGAGACACTGGATAGGCTGGGTTTGCTTTCCTTGGAGCACAGGAATCCAATATAGAATCTGATTGAGGGTAACAGATTTTATGAGACATAGACAGGATGGATAGATTGTGAGAATCTTTTCCCATGGCGGACATGTCTAAGACCACAGGGTATAAGTTTAAGGTAATGAATGAGTGGTTAACAGGAGACCTGAGAAAACTCTTTTTCATTCAGGGAGTGGAAGATCTAGGGAACATTCTCCCTGTGAAGGTGGTGGAGGCAGGCATTCTGGCAACATTTAAGAAGCATCTGGATGAGTCCTTAAAACGCCAGTATGTAATTGGCTATGGAAGCAGTGTAAGTAAATGGGATTAGTTTAGTGTTTTGTTTGTTGGTCAGCATAGACATAGTGAGCTGAATGGCATGATTCTCTGCTGTATGACCCTATGACTGTATTGCCAGGTTGCTGGGATTCGGATTTTTTTTGCTGGAAGATTCTATTTTGTAACAAAGGTTGGTCTACCCAGTCAATTAGCCAATTAACATGGAAACCGAGGCAGGGTGACCCGGGACTGGACCCGATACAAAGCCTGGTCTTGGTCATCATTTTTCAAGAATACTCCTGCTTCTATTTCTTATGTTTTTTTATGCAATGATATTATGTACTCAAATCCATTAGTATGTCACAATGCTTCAATTACTGCTTGCACTAAATAAGGAGAACTTACTCATGTGAAAGGAGTATACAATGACCACCAGTTAAGTCAGTAACACACACACTCCATTTGATTCGTCAGTTTGAGTGCAGACTCAATGAATTTGAGGATTATCTGATCAGCCATGATATCATTGAATGGAGGAGCAAGCTGATGGGCTGAATGGCCTATTTCTGTTCCCCCATTTTATGGTGTTATGGTCTAAAACTGTAGAAATAGCTTGAAGTTATAGCTAGAAGAATGGAGTCAAAATTACAAGTCTTTGTTTAAAATAAAAACTGTGCAAACATGGAAACTAGTGTCATCTTAGTATTTCTCTGAGGTATAGAAGCATACAACTAGTCCCAAATAAGCCTCGACTAAAATCAGTCCCATATCAATATTTATTGAAATTTAGTGTGTCAACTCCTAAATTGGGAATCTGCTTACTGTCCTTAACTAGGCAGTGAATGCAGTGTTAGCCTCTTTATTGGCCATGTCTAAAATGATTGCGTTGTCATGGAAGAGATGATATCAGATGGCCCTGCGTTTGGTCCTGGCACCTGAAAATATTTTAATGATGGTGAGATTCTAACCTTAGAGTTAAGCAAAGTCAGAAATGAATCGGACTATGTTGTGATTTTGATATTTAAACGAAGGTATAGCACTGAGTTTCAATAAGGTATAGTACAGTGCTATGTTTCAATTCAGGTCAGCTGAAAACTGAGTTTCGACAGTGGGACAAGTTCTGACAAATTCAGGAAATATTCCCAAATACCCTACTGGCTGCCATCTCCACCTCACTGGAATGAGTAGCTACATTCCCTGGCAGCCCACCTTCTGCAATGTTAAATGGAGGTTAAGACTTCAAGAATTAAGTTAAGAATTCAAGAATTCCTGATGGAGGGCTTTTGCCCAAAATGTTGATTTTCCTGCTCCTCGGATGTTACCTGACCTGCTGTGCTTTTCCAGTACCACACTCTCGACAAAATCTGCCTTTGCTGGCCTATAAGTTTCCACCTTATATTTATAAATATTCAATGCTAGCAAACTCTGATAACATCCAGTAGCCAAGTTATTGGAAATGTTCCACATATCACTTTTACTCTGCAGTAATTCCTTTTGACAAATTAAACTGCCAGATATTAACCTCATGATAACTCAAATTATACTCTTATTCTGGTGTGTATCATCAAATCATGATCCCTGTTCATCTCACCAATTTCAGAATATCTGATGAAAGTGTATATTTTCCCAGATTTTAATTTCATATCTACCAAGCGAATAATTTGTTGTGGTGGTCTGCATTTAAACTTCCAAATGAGTTAATCTGACAACTTGAAACAAGTCTGCAGGTGAAGAGAATAAATGTTGTGTCCAACTACATATGACTTCAAGGTCACAATATACCATGAGATTAAAATTTATTTATTACATTCTTTAGCTGGATAAATGACTCTTAAAATGCTGTGTAATTTCCAGAACAAATGTGAATTTAGTTACTGTTCATGTGTAAACATATCACATATTAATTTATCTTTTATTTAATGCTGTCAAACTGTGACAGTTATGTTGTTATCCATTTGTTCACTCTAAATTGGTGAAAACAAAACATAAATCCTACAATTTGCTGTATGGTCTCTTGTTCTCAATCATCTTGTGATTCCACAATTAATTTCTCATCTGTTGAACAATTTTAATGTTACTGTGTTTTAATTATGTTACTATTAATTTCTTAATTAAACTGACAAAGTAAACTTTAGTTGAATTAAAATATAGCTTTTTTTCTTGAAAATGCGTCCTGCTTTCTTCAACAGATTGACAATATTGTAAAGTATTCTTGTAAACCACAAGTTTATTTTTCTCCAGTTTGTTATTATTTAACATGCTGTTTGAAAGTAAAGTTTGAAATAACTGAAATTATTACTTTGTATCAGATTTACAATACTTATAAAAGTTTTAATTTAGCTTTTCTATCACATTGAATTATCTTATTTAAATCACAATATTATAAAACAGTATAAACATATTTCTTGTTTAAGTCATATCTATACCAGTGTTATATTTTCAAGTCTAATTAACTCTTTAGGTTTTGTCTATCAACCTGTATGCCAACTACAATCAAATAAAGAAGAATGACTTCTTGTAAACATCTGATAATTAACAGTCAAAGGATTAGAGAAATGTACCAAATGGTAAAAGATTACCATCATTAATGGTAATCTGGGGATGAGCAAGAGAAATGGAATTATTGAAATTTGAATCCATGAGCGACATCTGACACTGACTTTGAACATTATCAAAGCAATTTGTATTTTTGCCTTGGTAATGGATCTTTACTTCCAGAGATGTACTCAACACTTCATCATATGGTGGGGGTGTAAGGTTTTTGTAGGTAATTGCACTGTCCAAAGCAATTTGAGTCATGCTTGTCAGTGTGAGCCCAGATGCAATTCCATTCACTGGCATATGATGGTTTGGATACTCTTAAGTAAAAGAAAACACAGTAGACTATTACAATTAGCCTTGAGAGAGGGGAAAATATTGGCTCATTCTGATTATCAGTCAGCTGAAAGTGCTTGCATGTTAACTCCAGGTGTAGAAAGGTTGCTGGCTCTTGTACAATGCCCTGTGGATCAGATAAGCTCTTGACACTAAGTAGACACAATAATAACAAATGGCTGATCAATCAATTTAGGAGTGCTTTAAGCACATTGGCTGCAAACCCCAGCAATTATTAATGTCTTCAGGAAAGAAGGGAGAAATTGATTTGACAGAGAGAGAAAAAAATAAATATCCCACTTCTATCGATCAGTATTTTTTTATTTCTCTTAAACAAAACTCATAAATCTTCAAATATTAATATTGGCAAGATATCACATAATGACAGAGAAGTGAGGATACCAGAGCAGTTAGCATCTTGTTACATGATTGCTTCCTTAACAATTTAACAGACTCATAAACTTAAAATCATGATATAACACATAATTACCTTTATTTATTATTGTTACAAAACATTGATTTTAAAATCCGTCTACCAAGCAATAGAAATCAGCCTTCCATACATTGAAGTGGTTTATCCAAGCTTGATCGTGTTATTTAGCCTTGAAGGTGGCAAAGGTCTTCTTATGAAATACAACACTATATCTCTTTGTGTACCTTTTTCTTCAGGCTCTCTTTTGTGCTGGATGGACCATTATCTGATTTTTCATGACCTCAACGGTTGTTTGAGTAGATTGTCATATAGGAAAGTAGAGCCTCATGCCTTTCTCTGAGCCATAGCTTTGTTGCACAAAATATTTGATGTGTGCTGCAAAACAACTTGCCTTTTCATATTGCAGCAAGCTCTTGTCTCCGACTCTCTACTACTGTGATCAAAAACCTGTAATCCTGACAACCCTATTAGTTCAATTATCTGCCTAGCCTATTTAATAATCCCTATGTGCCAATCTTTACTGTACAAAGTCTTCAGTCCTGAAATTCATCCTTCCAAAATGTTATGAGGCACACTGAAGAGAAATGCAATGTTTTCAAGAGTGCAATTTCAACTAATTCTACAGAAATTACTGTTTTTTTCTGTGTTCTTTATGAGAATGAGGTAAAATATATCAATATTATTAAATATCCCAGCCTATTTTACGAGATTGCATAACATAGATAATTCTGTCACAGAACAATATATCAGGACAAGACTATAAATCCAAAACAGTTTCATCAGATACACAACTGCAAAAAATGTCAGTTGTTGATCAAAGGAGTACAACTTACAACTTTACTGACTCAATATATTAAACAGTTTAGAATACTTGTCAAAGGATTGTGTTGTCAAGTAAATGCACTATTGTTAAGTATTAGAAATGCTCGAGCAGTTCTTTAATAAATGCAGACATAATCCATCAGGGCTTTGCTGAAGCTTCTCTAATTTCCAACATGCATGCAGCAGCATCAATCAAAGCTTAGGCAGTGTGTGTACAATGTGAATTCCAACTTGCAGCTCTGGTTCAAAGTTTACAAAGATAAAACATTATTCATCCTCACAACATTTAGCTCAATTAACCTCTGGGAAAGCCAATATTCACTTATTATATCTGACAGGACAAATCTTCAATCTATTGGAATACTCCCATTGACTTACATAGCTTGCACACAGTAATTTCAAAGGTACTTGAGATTGCTTGACATTATTTTCTTTTAATTTATTCTCATTTCAACATTTGTGACATTTTATTCTTGCTCACAAAACATTGCATGTAAAACTAATGCAACCCTTTCTCATATGATTGTGAAAAGTAACTTATGAAAAGATGACATACAAGATAAACACAAATCTGAACATTGTGACTAATTCTCGTTAGCATGAAAGCTGACATGATAGGTTCAACACTGATTTTTTTTAGTTCCATGTTGTTTGAGGTTCTTTTTTCATGATCCTAGTACTTCTTGAAAAATGTAAAAGTTTTTGTACACTTGAAGGTTCATTATTTTTTAAATAAACTTCCCAGGATCTGCTGGGAATGCTAGCATTGATTACCCACCCAAAGTGTAGTTGAAAAAGGGGGTGATGAGATGCCTGGTGCAATCCAAGGGGTTAGGTACACATGCTAGTATAGAAAGTTCCAGGATTTTGATCCAGGATGTTGGGCAGTGTGGCACCACAGTGCTTAGCACAACTGCTTTGCAACGTCAGGGTCCCAGATTTGATTCCAGACTCAGTTGAGTCTTGGCCTGACTCTGGAGTACAGCAATAGAAGATTCCACAGGAATATTGTCACATTTCATTTGCATTTCTCAAAGAGGACAACTCATCTATTCTTCTCATATGCAAGAATTCAATTTTAGGCTGTAATAGAAAACTTTTTCTGTTACTTAGTACAACTGAATGTTGCATCAGGAAGATACACAATTTGTTACCTCCCTTGCCATTTGCTATAAAGTGAGGTTTGTATCATTTTGATGACTAAATTGGCATGGAAGTATTGTCACAATGATTTCTTTTAATGACAATTTGTAGGGAGGGCTGCAGATGGTATATTGACAAGAAAAAAAAATGTTTTTCTTTCCTTTTGCCATCCACTGACAATCTCCTTTTGTCATTTTATCACTCAAGCCTTCCTGTTTTATAATAAAACATCTTGTTTTATTCTCCCCCATTCCAACTCTTGTGTCTCCTCAATTACCAATCACTCCTGAATATTCCTGATCTTCCCTGACCCTTCCAATTGTTGTGTTATGTCGCATGGTTTGTATGTTCATAAATCTTTAAGAGACATATTCTCGTCTTCATCATTGTATCATAATATTTGATCTGAGGGTATAAAGGTGTCATGCTCTATTTTAACTTGGTCCTATTGAAGCATTACACTCCACTGCTGTCTTGTAACTAAAAGCTGTATGTCAGCCTCAATACTGAAGTGTGTGAGGTACACAATAGGTACATATAGTTAGTTATAATAAATGTCTGCTGTTTCCTTCAGTACTACAATGCTCACACCCTGTTTATGTTACAGAAAATAATATAAGCATTGCCACCTTGGGTAAAAGAACAAAGAACAAAGAAAATTTACAGCCCAGAAACAGTCCCTTCGGCCCTCCAAGCCTGAGCCAATACAAATGTAGTGCCTAAACCCGTCGGTCAATTCCTAAGCATCTGTATCCCTCTGTTCCCCACCTATTCATGCATCTGTCCAGATGCATCATAAATGCATGATTCTACCATGCCTGCCTCTACCACCTCTGCTGGCAACGCATTCTAAATGCCCACCACCCTCTGTGTGAAGTAGTTACTGCGTGTATACCCCTTAAACTTTCCACCTCTCACTTTGAAAGCATGACCTCTGGTTATTGAATCCATCGCCCTGGTAAAAAGCTTATCTCTATTCACTCTGTTTATACCCTTCATGATTTTATAAACCTCAATCAGGTCCCCCCTCAATCCCAAAATAAATCTAACCTACTCAACCTCTCTTCATAGCTAGCACCTTCTATACCAGGCAACATCCTTGTAAACCTTCTCTGCACCATCTCCAAAGCGTCCACATCCTTTTGGTAATGTGGTGCCCAGAACTGTACAAAATATTCTAAATGCGGCCGAACCAATGTCTTGTACAATTTTAACATGACTTGCCAGCTCTTATACTCAATACCTCATCCAATGAAGGCAAGCATACTACATGCCTTCTTGACCACTCTGTCCACCTGTGCAGCAACCTTCAGGGTACAATGGACCTGCACTCCCAGATCTCTCTGCCCATCAACTTTTCCCAAGCTCTTCCATTCATTGTATAACTCACTCTAGAATTAGATTTGCCTAAATGCATCACCTCACATTTGTCTGGATTAAAAGCCATCTGCCACTTCTCTGCCCAACTCTTCCAATCTATCTATATCCTCCTGTATTCTTTGACAGTCCTTTATGCTTTCTGCCATTCCACCAATCTTTGTGTCATCTTCAAACTTGCTGATCATACCAACAGTGCCCTCTTCCAGATCATTTATGTATATTACAAATATCAGTGGCCCCAATACTGATCCCTGTGGAATACCACTGGTCACCTTTCTCCATTTTGAGAAACTCCCTTCAACTACTACTCTCTGTCTCCTGTTACTCAACCAGTTCTTTATTCACCTATCTAGAACACCCTGCACACCATATGACTTCACTTTCTCCATTAGTCTGCAGTGGAGAACCTGATCAAATGCCTTACTAAAGTCCATGTATATGATATCAACAGTTCTTCCTTCATCTAACAATTTGGTCACTTCCTCGAAGAACTCAATTAAGTTGGTAAGGCACGATCTCTCCCACACATAACCATGTTGCCATTACCAATAAGCTCATTCCTTTCCAAATATAAATAGATCCTATCTTTCAGTACCTTCTCCAGCAACTTCCACACCACTGACATCAGGCTCACTGATCTGTAGTTACCTGGAATATCCCTACTACTCTTCTTGTACAGGGGGATAATGTGAGCAACCTTCCAGTCCTTCAGCACCTCTCCTGTATTTAAGGATGTCACAAAGATATCTGTCAGGGCCCCAGCTATTTCCTCTCTCACCTCCCTCAGCAACCTGGGATAGATCCCATCCGGTCCTGGGGATTTGTCCACCTTAATAACCTCTAGTCTACCCAAAACATCTTCCCTACTTATGTCAATGCGATCCAGCCTAATCAAACTTCTATCTCTAATCTCAACATTCATCATGTTCCTCTCCTCTGTGAACACTGATGCAAAGTAATCATTCAGAATCTCACGCATTCTCTCAGGTTCATCACACAGCCTTTCTCCATTATCTTTTAGTGGACCAATCCTTTCTCTAGTTACCCACTTGCTTCTTATATAAGAATAAAATGCTTTGGGATTTTCCTTAATTCTGCTCGCTAAAGCTATTTCATGACCCCTTTTAGCCTGCTTGATTCCTTGTTTAAGACTTGTCCTACTCTTCCGATATTCTTCCAGGGCCCATTCTGTTCTTAGCTGCCTTGACCTTATGTACGTTTTCCTTTTCCACTTGGCTAGTTGTACAATTTCTCCTGTTGTCCACGGTTCACGAATCTTGCCCTTCCTATCCTTTGCTTTCAATGGGACATGCCTATCCTGCACTGCCATTAACCTATCTTTGAAAGCATCCCACATCTCAAATGTGGACTTTCCTTCAACTAGCTGTGTCCAATCCACATTTCTCAGCTCCTGCCTAATTTTGATATAATTGGCCTTGGCCCAGTTTAGCACTCTTCCCTTAGGACCAATCTCTTTTTTATCTGTGAATATTGTAAAACTTACAGAATTGTAGTCACTGTTCCCAAAGAAATCCCCCACCACAACTTCTATCACTTGTCCTGGCTCGTTCCCCAGTACCAGGTCCAATATAGCCCCTTCCCTCATCGAACTATTGACATACTGCTCTAGAAAACTCTCCTGCATGCTTCGTACAAATTCTGCTCCATCCAGACCTCTGACGCTAAGTGTATCCCAGTCAATGTTGGGAAAATTAAAATCTCCCATTGCCTACCCTATTGCTTCTACATCTTTCCATAATCTGTTTACCTATTTGTTCTTCTACCTCACGTTCACTGTTGGGAGGTCTGTAATACAGCCCCAACAATGTAACTGCACCCTTTTTATTTCTCAGCTCCACCCATAATACCTCACTACCCAAGACCGTCAGAGTATCCTCCTTTAGCACAGCTGTGATATCATCCCTGACCAGCAATGCAACTCCACTCCCTCTTCTACTTCCCTCCCTGTCCTGTCTGAAACCTCTATATCCTGGAACATTTAGTTGCCAATCATCATGCCAAAAGAGTTCTGTTGAAGGCAAACTCATTTCCCTTTGATGCCTCAGATTTCCCTTTGAACTTGTCTGATTTCCTTTTTCCCTGGCCTCTGATTTTCCTTCTAGTCCTTGATATGGGCTGATTGTTCCAGGATCCAATCTTCCCTCTGACCTCTATCTGTGGAGAGAACCCCCCACAGTCCTCACCTTCCACTCCATCAACCTCCGCATACATTGCATCATTCTCCACCGTTTCTACCACCTACAAATGGGCCCGGCCACCAGAGATATATTTCCCTCCATAGCCCTATTCGCTTTACATAAAGACCTATCTCTCCAGGACTCCTTGTCAGGACTACACCCCCCCCTCCCCCCGCCAACAACCCATCCTCTACTCCTGGCACTTTCCCCTGCACCCACATCTCCAAGGCCCCAAAGGAGCCTTTCACATCTATTAAAGTTTCACCTGCAATTCTACACATGTCATTTACTATATCTGTTGCTCCCGATGCGGTCTCTTCTACACTGGGGAGACAGGATGCCTACTCACAGAGCACTTCAGAGAACATTTCCAGGACACCTGCACCAACCAACTCCAGCGCCCCATGGCTGAATACTTCAACTCCCCCTCCCACTCCGCCAAGGACATGCAGGTACAGGGCCTTCTCCATCACCACTCCAATACCACCCGATGCCTGGAGGAAGAACGGTTCATCTTCTGCCTCGGGATCCTTCAACCCCCTGGCATCAACGTGGATTTCACCAATTTCATCATTTTCCCTCCTCCCACCTTATCCCAGTTCCAACCTTCCAGCTCAGCACCACTCTCATGACCTCTACTACCTGTCCATCTGCTTTCCCACCTCCAAGTTATTACCATTACCCCACCTCCACCCAGCCATTGCACTCTCAGCTATCTTACTCCTAGCCCCAATCCCCTCCCATTTATCCTTCCACGGCCGAGGCTCCCCGCCTCATTCCTGATGAAGGGCTTTTGCACGAAATGTCAATTTTCCTGCTCCTTGAATGCTGCCTGTCTTGCTGTGCTTTTCCAGCACCATACTCTTGACTCTAATCTTCAACATCTACAATCCTCACTTTCGCCTGCATTCATATCCAGTCCAATTACTGTTTCTCACTCTGCAGAAGCCATGGGCGATTTTGCACTATTTCTTTTTGTTTTTATTTCAGATTCATAATGTTTTATTTTGTATCATCGATCAGGCATTTTCTATGGATTAGATAGTCTTTTCAGGAAAAACACTAATCTTCTGGTTATGGAATAAACTACATTTTTAGTATTACACGATAGTACAACATTATTTTCAATGGTGTTTGAATGCAGCTCTGGAACTTAGAGTAAATTGATTATTGTTGCCATAGTTCTGTGGTATAATAAGTAACATTATTGAATAAAACAGTATTATGGCAACGGTGTTACATAAATTGTGAACTTTCCATCAGAATAAGCAACATTGCATAAATGTTTGCCTCAAGTTATAACACCAACCTAACTTAAAACAATTTACAATTTCTAATGAGTTTTCAAATCAAAGTAGTTTTGGTTGTTTTTTTTTGCATCTCACCCATTCCAGGTCTGTACCGCAGTGATAATTTTTCCTTAAGTGATGAAACGTTTTGAAAACTTGCTGGCGTTCAGTCACTTATGTTCTCCAAGGAAATTACTACCTCAGCGTGACACACCTTCATGACTTTGAATGCAACAATTAATCATCAGAGTCAACAGAATCAATATTTTGTCAAGTGATACAGATTTGCATTCTTAACTCACAGTTGGAGCACCTGAAGGTCTCTAAACCAGATGTTTCTGCTTTCAACAGGTCTGATGAAGTATTCATGTAATATGATGTATTAACGATTCAAATAAAAATGCAAGATACACTATAGATAATTTGTTCATAACTCCTAACAATGATCTTTAAAATGAAATTATGTACATATAAAATTAAGCTAAGAAAGCATTTAAACTTTTAGACAAACTGATATACCTCATAGCAAATTCATGATTTCTGAAGTGCATTTACTGTTATTTTGTACATATTTATGAAGCAGATAATTTGCTAATTGCAGTGCCTCACATCTATCCAATGTTGTATACTTTATGTCTCAGATTTATGAAGAGATGATGCCATTGGTAGAATCTTTCTGAGGAGTCAGGGATCTCACTGGTGGATATGAAAGCTGAGGAGAGACCCACACTGCCTCACCAAACCAGAAACCAATCAGGCAATAGCAAGGCCAGGAGTGGTCTTTCCACTGTAATTAAGACACAGCAGGTGAGAGACTATCTTGTCAGGAGCTGGTGACCAATTAAAGACAAAAACAGAAATTGCTGGAAAAACTCAGCAAGTCTGACAGCATCTGTGAAGAAAGAAACAGAATTAACACTTCAGGTTCAGAGACCAAACAGAGGTTGGCAGCTTGCGTCCTCAGCAGCACCATTGGAGAGGCTGTGTATGCTTCTGGTACGATAGGCACTAGTCTCCCAGGATTGCAGAGTAAATCAAGTTACAGATAGGCAATACAGGGAGAAAGAAATTTGTAGTGGAAGAGGAATGGACAGAGGAGTGGAGGGGGACTGGTAGCAAGTGTAGAGATTGGCTCTCTTTATATGGTATCAAAAGCATCAATCAAGCACTGTGCTGGTGATCAGTAGACAGCCACCATTCCCTGTCTGTGGCAACATATGAAGTGACAAACTGCATTTTAGTTTTTGCTACTGTACACATGCATTTTGGCAGGTCCAACTGCAGCTGGACTAAGACTGCTGGCAGTGGGATGAGACACTTTACTAGCCATTGATTGGCCAATTAAGTGACTCAATTGGCGGCTTAGCTAGATGATTGAACAAAGGCCTCCAGCACACAACTTAGTTCTGGTGAAGGCATCATAATAGGCAAGGTTCAGTCCCCCTATAATTGCCCCTCTTTCTGCACCCATGCTCACAACCAGAGATGGCAGAAGCTTCTGCATTATATCTAACAAGTTTCATTCACATTGATTTAAAATGTCTACTCCATGCTTCAACTGTAATTTGCATTACTTTCTACAGTTTGTTTAAACATTAAACAAATGTTTAAACAATTAAATACAGAACAATTGTAGACTACACTCAACAAGAGAGGCAGAACAATGTATAGAGCAACAGAATTGATTTTTTAAGCCAATGTTCTTTTCTCAGAACCTTTGTTCTAATTTCAGATTTCCAGCATCTCCAGTATTTTGCCTTCATAAACGTATTCAGCTACTTAGGGATGCTACTCAATGCCTCATGTTTTTAAAAATTGTCATAAGAGAAATGTGCACTGATTGTAAATTATTTTATAGTGTTCTCCAAATACATGCACTTAATTAGGTCTATTATCTGATCTTGAGAAGCTCAGTTTACATGAGCTGTATGAAATAATATTCAATAATGTTAAATTTGTTAACAAGAATTACAAATCACTAATAGAAACTGCAATGCTAAGGTCATGACAAGCTCCATGATAGCAAGACAATTTTGCATGCTCTCATATTTTCAGCAATGGCACGGGGAACCATGTAAGTTATTCTTTTTTATGATCTAAGGATAACACAAGATACCTACCAGCCAATTAAG
The DNA here is from genome assembly GCF_020745735.1 of Hemiscyllium ocellatum. Classification (NCBI taxonomy): domain Eukaryota; kingdom Metazoa; phylum Chordata; class Chondrichthyes; order Orectolobiformes; family Hemiscylliidae; genus Hemiscyllium; species Hemiscyllium ocellatum. The sequence goes on along the minus strand of NC_083407.1, from coordinate 42,484,040 downwards.
TACTTTTGAAGTGTAGTTAGTTATCATGTCAGGAAATGTAGCTTGACAACTGGGAACTGAAAATTAGGCTTTTTAATGAATTGTTTATGCGATAGTAAATTAAGGTATAAGCTGAACAGCACTTCACTGAAAGGTATATTGCTTTACTGGGGTCTTGAGTTTCGTGTTTTATTAAAAGAATGGTTAATAGGGAGGAAATATATATGAGATGAAACATGGAAGTTGAACCTTAAAATAGTTTAACAAAAATTGTCACATAAATATCAAACACTAAGAAGGAGTTTAAGGTTGCTTGAAGGTTCCTTGAAAAATCTTCAAAGCAGCGCTAGAAGTGAAAATGGTTTCAACTAATGATCAAACTGGAGCCAAAGGGTGTGTGATCCGGATCTTTAAAATGTTCAAAGATATTGATAATACAAATGTCTGCAACTTTTTGACTTTGATCTTGAATACAGAAGTAAGGATTAATTGTTATAGGACAGAGATGATTTATTAGTTCCTATGCTGTCATGGCGATGAAATGTTTTCTGAACAAGACTAGGCCAGGGTTCAAAATGGAGATGTGAACACAGACAAATTTTATGGATTTTTTTTATTAGTTTTTGAGGATCAGGGATTCTTTATGCAAAACATCCTCTCAGGGAATTAATGGTATAGGGCAGAATCAATGACAGAGTGGATTGTAATGATCAGTGGGAGGAGCAGACTTGGTTGACTGGAAGCCTTTTTTTATTCTTAAATGTTCCAATACAATTTCCAGATCACTCGTTGCTTAAAAGAACAATGAGTCTCAGGATGTAAAGACACTCATCAAGTTTGGGAACAATTGAATAAATGTTTTTTTTAATTATTAGCTGACAAATTAATGTGCAAAAACAAAATGTGGGAGTGAAGATGCATGGCTGGCTGCACTAATGGCTTGAGCCTTCTGACAAGAATACAATAGTGATCCTGATCTACTGCAGTATTGTGTGAGGCAAACTGCTTGAAGCCAGACAGTTTACATAAATAATTTCAAATTACCTTGCTGCACGGCAACATTTAATGTACACTCTGAAACCAAAAGATTCTGGCCTGCAACAAAATTAGACTAGTCTATGGTGAATAACAGCTAATTCATTTCAAAAGTGGATTAATGGTTGCTATTTTAGCAAGTTTTCTCTCTCCTATCACACTCTCTGTGTGAAGTTTTCATGTTCAGTAGTGGGATTTCTTTAATGCAGCATAATCCGTTAATCTTCGTTAAGTCATTTTAGTGTAAATAATATGAAATGAATTCCAACTCCAGCCAAAAGTAATTACTTCGGTGCCGTTTGATTTTCAGCCTGAAGGACAGCATCCCTTGACATTCATCAAACAACTAATTAATTCTGTTTTGCCAATGGATCTAATTGCCAGCAGTGATGAATATCTTAGTACAATAGTGGTGTAAACAGGCTGGCAGAAGTGTAATAAGTTATTGAAGTGCTTTCCTTCAGTGTTTTTCACATCCATCTAATTTGGTTTTTATTTGGATAGAAAGCTGAAAATGTGTTGCTGGAAAAGCGCAACAGGTCAGGCAGCGTCCAAAGAGCAGGAGAATCGACGTTTCAGACATGAGCCCTTCTTCAGGAATGAGGAGAGTGTGCCAAGCAGACTAAGATAAAACGTAGGGAGGAGGGACTTGGGGGAGGGGCATTGGGAATGCGCTAGGTGGAAGGAGGTCAAGGTGAGGGTGATAGGCCGGAGAGGGGATAGGGGCGGAGAGGCCGGGAAGAAGATTGCAGGTTAGGAAGGTGGTGCTGAGTTCGAGAGTTGGGACTGAGACAAGGTGGGGAGAGGGGAAATGAGGGAACTGGAGAAATCTGAGGCCTGGGAACCCTTCAACCAGAAGGGTTGAACTCAGATTTCTCCAGTTTCCTCATTTCCCCTCCCCCCACCTTGTCTCAGTCCCAACCCTCGAACTCAGCACCACCTTCCTAACCTGCAATCTTCTTCCTGACCTCTCCACCCCCACCCCCACCCCCACTCCGGCCTATCATCCTCACCTTAACCTCCTTCCACCTATCGCATTCCCAATGCCCCTCCCCCAAGTCCCTCCTACCTACCTTTTACCTTAGCCTGCTAGGCACACTCTCCTCATTCCTGAAGAAAGGCTCATGCCCAAAATGTCGATTCTCCTCCTCCTTGGATGCTGCCTGACCTGCTGCGCTTATCCAGCAACACATTTTCAGCTCTGATCTCCAGCATCTGCAGTCTTCACTTTCTCCTTTTTATTTGGGTACCCAAGAAGACCTGTAAAAAGCATGTTCTTCAGAAAGCATTCATCAGTAGCAATTCAAGTTTAAGTTGACTGTTCAGGATATGACACATTTGCAGACAACACCTCTATTGTATAAGGTAATGATTATGAAGAGGTTAGTGTTTATGTTGCATTGGCATCTGGCTCCATCCATTCGACTTGTGTCCCACACAGTTTGATTGAAGATTAAGAATTCTAGTCCAACTTTAGGAAGTAGCAGATATAGCTGCACCTGTTCTCAAAGGTCTTAATAATTACAATTGACCAAACGTAGTTGTACTTATTGCTATTATGCAAATCACCTTGTTATCCACGAACAGTGTCTGTTCCATGGATGCTTTACAGTGTTGGATTCTCCTCCACTAATCACTCGATAGGTCTGAGACAAAGCAAAGGCAAAGGAAGATTGATGGCTGCTAACTACCTCAAATAATTCTTACATAGTATCATATGTTGTTCGAGTTGGAAAATACCACAAGGCATCAACAATGGTCATCTGTGAAAATACCACAGGGTAACATCGGTGCAGATCTGACCTGAAACCTGAGAACAAGACACAGAAAAAAGTAAGACATTTCAATCAAGTCAGTTTGCCATTTTTAAAAAATGACTGCTTTAAAGTGGTCAAAGGTGGTCAGTCAATAGCACCACCAGCAGAAAGAGAGACAGAGACAGAGACAGAGTAGCATGGAAGTAGCAAAAGGACAAGCTCTGCACTTAAGAAACTTTGTTCTGAGACTGTAAGAAGTCTGTGGAGCAAGTGTATGGGCTAGGTAAAGATAGAAAATCCAGCCACACTTAGAAAATACAGAGTCCTTAATGAAGGAGGCTCTGTAAGCTGCAAGTGAAGGTTCTAAGAGGTAAAGCTAGATGTATCTAAGGGAAATGGGAATAACTAAATGCACAAAGACTAGAAAGGGAAGGCAAAGGAAGACTTCACCCATTACAATGTGCATTGCTATCATCGACAATAGATTCCTCGAGCACAGTTGCAAAAAACAGTGAAAGGATAAGAAAATAACTCTACGTTAGGGCTGTAGAATCAGGAAGGCCTTGGAATTTATTTCAGGTTATAAAAAAGTAAATATAAAGAAATTTAATGGAAGAATCTAGCAATAAAAGAAAATTCAAGAAAGAATGAATGTCATTCAGCCATGATTTTGTTGTGAAGTTTAAAAAAATGTGTCGTGAGAGAACCTTAGTTTAAAAATAGCATGGTAGAAAAGCTTGGAATTGTAGATTCTGAATGGTAAGAATGGCAATGAAGTGTTGCCTCAGTGTGGACTTCCAAGATGATTCCAGAGTGGTCCCAGACTCGAGAGCCCAGAGCAGTCTGGAATCAAGGCCTAATGTGGACAGTGTGGACTGGGTTGAAAGGACAGTTGTTCTGAACTTTTATTTTTCTGCTTTCTAATTTATTCCTACAGTCTGTAATGCTGGAATAATTTATTTATTTTTCTTTTTTTCCCTAAGAACTTGCATTGAAGAATCTGTATCTACGTACCTTGTATCTAAGATGGTGTCACAAGTAGTGACTTATTAACATTTCACTGTACTCATTTGAGTACATGTGACAGTAAAGCTAATTAAAAATATCTATTTTAACCCAGGAAGAAGCAGCAAAATTCTAACTTGATGGTAGTAAATGCACAACCAAGTCAACCACTACTTTGAGCATGAATAACATGGGAAAATAAAGTAAACATTTCGAAGCAAGAGTCTTACAAAAAAAAAGGCACTCCTGGAGTGCCACTTAGTACAATTTAATACAACAATGCAGTGGTGCAGAGTTTAAAGTACATACTTGCAAATGAAGGAGTGTTGCTAGCAGTCTAACATGTTGTTTAAAAGTTTCAAATTTGAATATAAAAATGCATGATTAATGAACAGCATATTTAAAATAAAACATTGTGATGATATAGATTCAAACCATTTTCACTGTAATAATATTAGTCATCACATTTTTATGAAACTGATAATGCTACTTAGTAATGCTTCCAAGGTCAGAGAACACAAGATTGAACTTCATGGATTCAACAGTTTTTAAGATATAACATTGCTTCAATGTCAAACACCAATTGCAGAAGTAGTACACAGATATAGAGTTGCAAAATAGGAGGATGCCAGTCTCCTTTAAAAAAGATAACCAAGGCCCTGAGAAAGGAAATTGATAATACCAATGGTCAGAGATTCATAGAGCTTCTTTATTTTACTGGACATCCTCTTGAATTTTTCTTGATATTGTCCAAGATTGCAAGTTGTAAAGCAATCAGCATTTATCTGCTTTAGAATTATTTAATCTTGAGGATATATGGGGCAAATGGCATTGAGATGATGTCAATTTAAAACAGATTTAAAGCAATAAAAATAAATAATTCCATTAAGTGGAAATGGCAGGAGAAATCATGCTTCTATCAAGATATATATCAGAAATGAACCTGAAAGGACATCGGATTGGATTTCTTAGAGAAACATTTTCTAAGATGCAGAATTGTTTCAAAATTAAATACTAAATCAGAATCTGGGCAAGTAAGTGCACTATTGTAATTGGTAGGTCAACAGCAGATGAGATTAATTGCTAACATTATAAAAGAAGGCACAGATACTATTGAAAAAGATTTCACATGTTTAATAAGTACTTTAACCCAAGACCAAATAAGAATCTTAAATTGACAAAATTTAATTTGAACAGTTCCAGCTTTAGAAGAATCTATAGATTTTGTCAATGAAATTGACGGCTACTACAGATTACCGAAAAGTTGTTACTATGGAGCTTTGAAATTAGGTTATATAAGAGAAAGAGCTGGTACTGGCTCGCTAATGTTCTTTAGAGAAGCAAATAATATCTATTCTGGGCCCACAGAAATGTGGCACACTCTTCACTGGCCTTTCCACCTAGTTTAAGGAGCAGTTTGGATTAGGCAATAAAATCTGGCTGTGCTCGTGATAATGACATCCCATGAAACATTTTGTTTTTAAAATGCCAAGGTGCACAGAATACTGGGACAAATAGATAACATTAGAGTCAGAAAAAAATAAATTGGCTTAGGGGTAAACGAGATTGTAACAATGTTTAATTTAGGATAACAGTGCATGTATGTGAATACACCGTCTTTAGCAATAAGATTTGTGAGTTAATAGTGCAGGTGACCATGCACAAATATGATGCTGTAGCTACACAGACCAAGCTTCAAGATAAAAGAGGAAGAAATCTGTCAATATTCAGTTAGGAGAACATTGTTTCTGGAGAGAAAGGATGTCCCACTGGGCTCAAGGACACTATTTGGCTAAAGCTGAGGAACTAAAATGGTTTGCATTGCATACTCTTACTAATCTTAGATCACAAACTAGTGGAAAGGATGTAGGGGAACAAATTTTCAAGAAAATTGCAGAAAGATGCAAAATGATACATTAAATATAATGAGAGTTTTAATTATCTTCAAATATAATGAAATAGTAGTAGTGTAAAGGACAGAGGAGGACAAAAGTTCCAAGAGTGCATTTCAACTACAATACAATATCAATAAGTTTCTGGTCCAAGGAGATAGGAGGCACCACTGGACTTGGATCTTGAGAATAAGGTAGATCAAGTGAATCAAATGTAAGTAGTAAAATATTAAGGTGACAGAGATCAATGTATCACAAGGATTTGACTGATTATGGAAAAGGATTAGAAGCATTCAGAATTATGATTAATTAATTGGGGGAAACCACCTTCAATGGGGTAAGATCTTCACCAGACTTGTTGCCATTTTAGCAGGACTGTTTGATGAAGAGACAGTGGGCAAACTCAATGTCTGTTCTCAAGAGTTTTGAAAAACTAGAGGTGGTCATATTAAAACTTATAAAATACATAAAGGAGTAGACAGGGGAGATACAAGCAAAATGCTTCCCCCAGTTGGGGGATCCTCGAACTAGTGGGTATAGTTCAAAACAAGCTTAGGTCCATTATGGGGGACCCTATTTTTTTAAATTGGTTCATTGTGAATCTTTGGAATACTCTCCTAAAAAGGATGCAAAAACTCACTATCTGTGTAACTTTAAGATAAAGATTGATAGATTTCTGATTATTTACAGAGTTATGGGTGCGTGTTAGCTAAAAGGATTTGAAGAGTTCATATAACTAAAGTTGTACTGAATGGTGCAGCAGGCTTGATGGGCTGAGTGGCTTATTCTTGTCTCCATATTCCTATAGATTTTCTTTTGCTTACCAGGAAGGAGTGAGCATTGCTGACTGGGCCAGTATTTATTGCTCACACCCAGTTGCCCATATGAAAGGTGATAATGGTTTGGCTTCATGAACTACTGTGGTCTACTTGCTCCACATGCTATTGAGGAAGATGTTGACTCTACAACACTAAAGGAATAGGTAAAAACAATGACTGCAAATGCTGGAAACCAGATTCTGGATCAGTGGTGCTGGAAGAGCACAGCAGTTCAGGCAGCATCCAACAAGCAGCGAAATCGACGTTTCGGGCAAAAGCCCTTCATCAGGATCCTGATGAAGGGCTTTTGCCCGAAATGTCGATTTTGCTGCTCGTTGGATGCTGCCTGAACTGCTGTGCTCTTCCAGCACCACTGATCCAGAACACTAAAGGAATGGTAATTATAGTTCCAAGTGTGGCTTGAAGGAGAGCTCGAACATGGCAGTGTCCCCATGCGTCTTCTGCCCTTTGGGGTAGATAAATTGGAATCAAAGATTGGCAGAAAAATATTGCAATTTTTTTTAAAAAATTGTAAATTGGATCTGGGCATTACTGGCTAGGCCAGCATTTATTGTTCCTCCCTCATTTCCCAGAAGAGAGAATCACCATAAGGCTGGAGTCTGGAGTCACATGTAGGCCAGACCAGGTAGGGATGACCGAGTTTTTTTTGTCTAAAGGACATGAGAGAACCAGATAGCCAACATGATCACCATTAGATTAGCGTTTTATTAATATCGTATGTTTTAATATTGTATTCAAGTATTACCATCTACCATGGTGGGATTCAAACCTATATCCTCGTCACATTGACCTGGGGTTTTGGAAGATTAGTGCCGTCACATTACACGACTCTGCCACCTTCCCAACTGAGCAATGAGCTGCTTTTATAGAAGAGACAGCTGCATTTCCATGATGATGCAAAGTGTGGGGAAACAATGATGCACAATCAATAATGAAAAGGATAGATGTGAAGGTGAAGTACATGATGTTTGCATATGACAGGTTTTATGACAGGTAAATAGCACAAGTGAGAACCTTAAAGTTTCAGAGGGGAATCGAGAAAAAAACAAATGGAGAAGCTAAGAGACAGTAGCAAAAGGGAGTGATGACTAACATAAAAGGAAATGCAAAATTTTCTATTGGTGCATAGACACACAATGTTTGGTAAAAGGAGGAATAAAACTTTTTAGAGATCATAAAGTGAATTCAGACATGGCTGAGGTATTAAAACAATACTTTTCATTTGGCTTCACCAAAGAAGAAGGCGTTTTTCAGAAAGACAAAGCAATTCAGATATTTGAAGCGTTAACATATAGCTGCCACTACCAGGCTCTCTATTTAACAAACTGATATCATGTTGTTGAAGGTTGATCATTCTATGCCAGAGTCTGACCCTTAATTGATATTTAAACTTGTGAAAGTCTTACCAGAACTTACCACGTGAGCCAAGTTCACTCTTATGCTAAGGCTATGGCTAAGGCTACTGACTATGCATCCAATACATTTAAAACAACCTTTTCCATTGCTCTTAGTGTCTCTCATGTAACAAGAGTTCCTCCTGATGTTTACCAGATTCCACCGCACAGTTGGATATGGATTTGCCTGAATGAGGGTTTTCAATATGAAAACAAAATGAAATAACAGTGAAATTAAGACAGTAAAGTACGACAGTGAGGGCAGTCACAGACTTTAAGGATGTATGTGAGCAGGAAGAAAGGAGGATCTTTACTCACTTAGGAGAGCAATGGGAAGCAGGAAAAGGAAGTACTGACAAACTCTCACTGAAATAAAGTCCGGGCCTCTACAGAGAATATGGGATGTGAAGGGGATCTCTTACTTTAACAGATTTAATAGGCTCAATGCATTTCTTTTCTGTACAGTGGCAAGATCCTGAGAGCATTACTCATGACATAGAGTCATAGAGTCATAGAGATGTACAGCATGGAAACAGACCCTTTGGTCCAACTCATCCACACCAATGAGACATCTTAAACTAATCCCATTTGGAAGCACTGGCCCATATCCCTTTAAACCCTTCCTATTCATATACCTATCCAGATGCATTTTAAATGTTGTGATCATACCAATCCACACCATTTCCTCTGGCAGCTCATTGCATACACGCACCACCCTCTGCGTGAAAAAAGTTACTCCTTAGGTCCCTTTAATTTTTTTCCCCTTTCACCTTCAACCCTATTCCCTCCAGTTCTTAACTCCCCCACCACAGGGAAAAGACTTTGTCTATTTATTCTATCCATGCTTTAAGAAACCCCTATAAGCATCCTTCCTACAGAAGGGAGACATTGAATATTTTCTCGCACATCTCTTGACCCTGCTGACTATTTTGATTGACATCCATTGAGAATTTTTTTGCAAAGAAGAAGGTTAATTGCGTTCAATCAAACACTGCTTCACAGAACTTTGAGATTTCATTCAGTCATTTTTCAAGCTGCTGATACTGGTGCCCCCTAACAAAACATATCTGTGCTCTAAACTATTGCTGCCAACTTATAAGCACAGCCTGTTGCAGTACATTTCTCACCCTCTCAAATGGCAAGGTCCCTATAGAGTACATATTTTCACTGGCAACTCATCAATTATTTAAATGAGACCTCATTGTGAAAATTTGCACACCGTCTTCAAGTTGACACAGCTCAAAACATTGCCCATCTCTTTCCAATCACATTTACATAATATTTAAAAGTCAAACCCAGTGCGTTTATCACACTAAACCAAATAATAATGTCAAATTCATTGGAAGCTGTTCAAACATTTTCTTTTATGAAATAAAGAAAAATTGCATTTATCCAGTACCCATTACAAGTTCAGCATACACCAAAATGCTTTACATCCAATTAAACATTGCTGAAGTAATGCAATTGTTGAAGTTCAGGAAGTGTAATGGTCAATTTGTGCACACCAAAACCAACAAATAACAGTGTGATAAATTTAATAAGCTATTATATTTTAGTGTTTCAGTCGATCATTAAATATTGGCTAGGGCACAATGAAAGCTCCTGTCCCCTTCTTTAAATAGTGCCTTGAAGTCTTTTATGTTCAACTATAAGAACATATGAAACCACAGTTAAATATACCAACTGGAAGACAGCACTAACTAGAAGTAGCTGTTTGTTTATTCTTTATTGGGTTCTAGTGGCTGGATAAAATGGAATTTTCACAAAATCACAGTTCACCATACTGACAAGTAAACATTTTACTGTATTTTCACAAATACAATTAACAATAGGTTAGTACCTAACTAACTAAAAAACTATCTATCTACTTAGAGTCAGAGAGATGTACAGCATGGAAACAGACCCTTCGGTCCAACTCATCCATGCCAACCAGCTATCCGAACCTAATCTAGTCCCATTTGTCAGCACTTGGCCCATATCCCTCTAAACCAGAGAATGTAGAACATAGAACATTACAGCGCAATACAGCCCTTTGGCCCTCGATGTTGCGCCGACCTGTCATACTAATCTGAAGCCCATCTAATCCACACTATTCCATGTATATCCATATGCTTGTCCAATGACGACTTAAATGTACTTGAAGTTGGCGAATCTACTACCATTGCAGGCGAAGCAATACATACCCTTACTACTCTCTGAGTAAAGAAACTACCTCTGACATCTGTCCTCTATCTATCACCCCTCAATTTAAAACTATGTCCCCTCGTGCTTGCTGTCACCATACTTGGAAAAAGGCTCTCCCTGTCCACCCTATCTAACCCTCTGATTATCTTATGCATCTTTATTAAGTCACCTCTCAACCTTCTTCTCTCTAACAAAAACAGCCTCAAGACATTCAGTCTATCCTTGCCAGACCTTCCCTCCATACCAGGCAACATCCTAGTAAATCTCCTCTGCATCCTTTCCAAAATTTCCACATCCTTCTTATAATGCGGTGACCAGAACTGTACACAATACTCCAAGTGCGGCTGCACTAGAGTTTTGTACAGCTGTAGCATAACCTCATGGTTCAGGAACTTGATCCCTCTATTAATAAATGCTAAAACACTGTATGCCTTAACGCCCCTGTCAACCTGGATACAACTTTCAAGGATCTGTGTACATGAACACCGAGATCTCTCTGCTCAACTACACTAACAAGAATCTTACCATTAGCCCAGTACTTTTCATTCCGGTTACTCCCACCAAAGTGAATCACCTCACACTTGTCTGCATTTGCCACCTCTCAGCCCAGCTCTGCAACTTATCTATGTCTCTCTGTAACCTACAACATCCTTCGTCACTATCCACAACTCCACCGACCTTAGTGTCATCTGCAAATTTACTAACCCACCCTTCTACGCCCTCATCCAGGTCGTTTATAAAAATGACAAATAGCAGTGGACCCAGCACCGACCCTTGCGGTACACCATGAGTAACTGGACTCCAGGATGAACATTTCCCATCAACTACCACCCTCTGTCTTCTTTCAGCAAGCCAATTACTGATCCAAACTGCTATATCTCCCACAATCCCATTCCTCCGCATTTTGTACAATATCGAACCTTATCGAACACATTGCTGAAATCCATATACACTACATCAACCAGTTTACTCTCATCTACCTGTTTGGTCACCTTCTCAAAGAAATCAATAAGGTTTGTGAGGCACGACCTACACTTCACAAAACCGTGTTGACTATCCCTAATCAAATTATTTTTTTCTAGATGATTATAAATCCTATCTCTCATAACCTTTTCCAACACTTTACCAACAACTGAAGGCTCACTGGTCTATAATTACCAGGATTGTCTCTACTCCCCTTCTTGAACAGGGGAACCACATTTGCTATCCTCCAGTCTTCTGGCACTATTCCTGTAGACAATGACGATTTAAAGATCAATGCCAAAGGTTCGGCAATCTCCTCCCTGGCTTCCCAGAGGATCCTAGGATAAATCCCATCCGGCCCATGGGACTTATCTATTTTCACATCTTGCAGGATTTCTAATACCTCTTCCCTGTGAACCTCAATCCCACCTAGTCTAGTAGCCTGTATCTCAGTATTCTCCTCGACAACATTATCGTTTTCTAGAGTGAATACTGTCGAAAAATATTCATTTAGTGCTTCCCCTTTTTCCTCTGACTCTACACACAACTTCCCACTACTATCCTTGATTGGCCCTAATCTTACTCACATCATTCTTTTATTCCTTAAATACCTGTTGAAAGCCTTAGGGTTTACCCTGATCCTATCCGCCAACAACTTCTCATGTCTCCTCCTGGCTCTTCTGAGCTCTCTCTTTAGATCTTTCCTGGTTACCTTGTAACCCTGAAGTGCCCTAACTGAGCCTTCACATCTCATCCTAACGTAAGCCTTCTTCTTCCTCTTGACCAGAGATTCCATTTCCTTCGTAAACCACGGCTCCCGCGCTCTACAGCTTCCTCCTTGCCCGACAGGTACATACTCATCTAGGACACACAGTAGCTTTTTCTTGAATAAGCTCTGCATTTCTAATGTGCCTTTCCCCTGCAGTTCCCTTCCCCCAGCTGTAACTCTTGCCCAGTGGTATACACCTAGCCCTTTCTATCACTAAAGTAAACATAACAGAAGTGAGATCACTATCAACAAAGTGCTCACCCATTTCCAAGTCTAACACCTGGCCGGGCTCATTACCCAGTACCAAATCTAATGTGGCTTCGCCCCTTGTTGGCCTGTCTACATACTGGGTCAGGAAGCCCTCCTGCACACACTAGACAAAAACTGACCCATCTCTAGTACTCGTACTATCGTGTCCCCAGTCAATATTTGGAAAGTTGAAATCCCTCATGACAACTACCCTGTCTCTCTCACTCTAATCGAGAATCATCTTTGCTATCCTTTCCTCTACATCTCTGGAACTATTTGGAGGCCTATAGAAAACTCCCAGTAGGGTGATCTTTCCTTTCCTGTTTCTAACTTCAGCCCATACGACCTCAGTTGACGAGTCCTCAAACATCCTTTCTGCAACTGTAATACGGTCCTTGACCAACAATGCCACACCTCCCCCTCTTTTGCCATCTTTGCTGTTCTCACTGAAACATCTCAATCCTGGAACCTGCAACAACCATTCCTGTCCCTGCTCTATCCATGTCTCCAAAATGGCCACAACATCGAAGTCCCAGGTACCAACCCATGCTGCAAGTTCACCCACCTTATCCCGGATTCTCCTGGCGTTGAAATAGACACAATTCAAACCAACTTCTTGTTTGCCGGTGCCATCTTGCGTCCCTGAAACTTGGCTTTGGACCTCCCTACTCTCAACCTTTTCTATACTCTAACTACAATATTGGTTCCCAACCCCCTGCTATATTAGTTTAAACCCACTCCAATAGCCTTAGCGAATTTCCCCCCTTCCTATTCATATGCCTATCCAGATGTCTTTTAAATGCTGCAATCGTACCTGCCTCCAGCACTTCTTCTGGCAGCTCATTCCATACACGCACCATCCTTTGTGTGAAAAAGTTGACCCATAAGTCCCTTTCATATCTTTCCCCATGACTCCAAGTAGATAGACACTAATTTATTGATAAGTGTAATTGTGAAAATACAGTAAAATGTGCATCTGTCACACACACACACACACACACACACACACACACATATATATATGAAGTGAGACAAAGTTAGGACAAATATTGTTTTTTGTTCATTCCATGACCTCCTGGATTTACTAACTGGCCACTGCCGAAGACTGGGGCCTATTCAACTGCTGAGGTGCGAGGCCCTCTGCAAATATTATGGTCCGAGGCCTTCTGCAACTGCTGAGGACCGGGTCCTATCCAACAGCTGAGCACTGGTGGCCTCTGAAAACTGCCAGGAACCGGACTCCTACCGAAATTGCTATGGAATCAGGGCCCATTGAAACTGCTAATGACAGAGACCCACCAAAATTGCCGAGGGCACAGACTTGTCCAACCGAAACTGCTCCACCTCATCAGTAGAAAGGAGAAAAGATGAATTTGATACAAAAGGTAAAATTAAGAAAGAATAATACAAATTACTTTTTAAAAAGGAAGATATGCAAATCAACTGAAAGGGAGTCGATGGACCAGGATCCCAAACGTGACCTAACCTGCTGACTCTGCCATCTTGCCTTATCCTCTGCAGTATTATCAGGGATTACTCCTCTGACTTGAGGATTTGAACTCATTTTCTTCATGAAGCCAAAGCTCTTCTATATATTCATTTTATCCATGCAAGTTTAAAAACAAAATCTTTAGATAAATCAGATATGTTACACGCACCCAAAGCCCACATGTCTAGACAAATTCATCAGTTTATAATGTGCATTGATGTGTAGAGAAAATAGATATCCAGAGTAATGACAATTCAACATTGTTATCTCAGGATTTAGATAATGATCTGCATCATAGTGAAAAGCTTAGTCAGTTTAAAAGTCAACAACTTTTCATTTTACATATCCAAGATTTTAATTACCGTCATATAAGTCTTAGAAACATTGGGAAATTTAATAGATTAAATCTATTTTGTTTCTTGTCCTCTCTTCCTAGTAGGGAATATCACAGACCTTAGCAAACAAAATGCACAATATTATCCGTACTAAAGCACTACTTATTATGTTATTGTGATTTTATTACCAATACGTCACACTACATTTATTATTACTTCCTAATGTTAACACACAGTATATTGCTAGAATTATTCAAACTTCAGAGTGGAGAGTGTGGTGCTTGAAAAACACAGCAGGTCAGGCAGCATCTGAGGAACAGGAAAATCAATGCTTCTCATTCCTGATGAAGTGCTTTTGCCCGAAATGACAACTCTCCTGCACCTCAGATGGTGCCTGACCTGCTGCGCCTTTCCATCTTCCTATGTGTCAGGTATGACTCCAACCACTGGAGAGTTATCCCCCCAATACCATTAATACCAATTTTGCTTGGGCTTCTTGATGCTGCTCTCAGGTGAATGTGACCTACCACTCTCACCTCATCTCTGGAATTCAGCTCTTTTGGCCATGTTTGAACCAAGGCTACAATGAGGTCAGGAGCTGAGTAGTCCTGCCAGAACCCCAACTGGGCATCACTGAGCAGATTATTGCTGCTTGATAGCACTGTTGATGGTACTTTCCATCACTTTACTGATGATCGAGAATAGACTGATGGGATGGCAATTGGCTGGGTTTGTCCTGCTTTTTATCTACATTTTCCACATTGTCAGATAGATACCAGTGTTGTAATTGTACCGGAACAGCTTGGCTAGTTCTGGAGCACAGGTCTTCAATACTATTGCCAGAATGTTGTCAGGGCCCATAGCCTTTGCAGTATCCAATGCCTCCAACCGCTTGTTGATATCACTTGGAGTCAATCAAATTTGCTGAAGACTGGTATCTGTAATGCTGGGGAGGAGGCTGTGTAAGTGTCCTGTTATCACATTCTTCACATTAAATTCTAACATTTTCCCCTCAACAGATGTTAAGCTGCAACTGATCTGTAACTCCCTGATTTCTCCTGTTTTCTTTTAAATGGCAGAGTTTTTTTGTGCCATCCTTCGATGTGGCAGGCCTGTTCCAGAATTCACTACATTTTGGAAGATGATCATCAATACATTCACCTATTTTATAACCACCTCGTTTGGCTCTGGGATGTTTTCATAGTAGGCTCTGGGAATTTATCAGCTTTCAGTCTCATTAATTTTTCTAAGCCAATGTTAGCCTTCTTCAAATCCTCAATCCCAAAATGCCTTTGCTTCCTTAGAATGTCTCGGAAGCTTTTTTGTGCCTTCTTTTATCAATACAGAGCCAAAGTAATCGTTTGAATGCTCTGCCATTTTCTTATTCTCCATTATCAATTCTTCTGTTCCTTTAAAGGGCTTACATTTATCTTCATTAATCTTGTTCTTCTCTGCATATTTATAGAAGGTATTACAGTATATATATTTACATACCTTGCAAGTTTCCCACTTGACCTATTATCCTTTGCTAAACTCTAAACTGTTCCTAGTTTTCAGTCTTGTCACTTTTTTGAACAATTTTACATTTGAATTTCATTCTATCTTTCATTCCTTTTGTTAATATAATTCACAGTAATATAATAAGCCATTTATGTATGCTCTTTCCCCAAAAGGAATGCATGACAGCAACAATACATTTACTTGTTCTTTAATTATTAACTATCACCTATCCACTATCATGCCTTTCAATGAAATAATGCAGTTTGCAGCAGACAGCTCACCCTTTATACTCTCATAATTTCCTTCATTTAAATTTGGGATTGTAGTTTAGAATTAGACTGTTTCACTTTCAATCCCAATACAGAATTCTACCATTGTCACTTTTTCTCACAACATCTCAAAACAAGTTGATTAATTAGTTCCTCTCTTTGCACAAAACAAAATCTAGGATAGCTTGCCCCTAATTTGCTTCCTCAAAGTACTGGTCTAAAACTCCATTTTATGCACATGCTAAGAATTCATTCATCACTATTATTACAAACATGTTTTGCTCATTTAAATACAGATTGAAATCAAACTTTATTGTAACATCATCTGTACATCTGTAACTTCCCCCTAGCTCAGCACCAATGTTTGGACTATAGATTACTCATACTACTTTTTTCCACCCCTTCTTACTTCAGAGTTCTGGTTAACCTGATTTCACATCGAAACTGCTTGCACCAATATCCTTTCTTGTAGTTACATCGATTTAATTTTTTTCTTAACAACACCAACGCACTTCCTTTTACGTTTTGCTCATCATTCCAAAGTTTTGAATAGACTTAGGTGTTCACTTCCCAGCATTGGTCACCCCACAGACTTCCACATTAATGGTGCTACTTAAATGCAAATTATTCTTGGTGTTGCTGGTGGATGTGTGTGCTTTATGTACTCTGCTTCCTCAACTGGGGTTCTCAACAAGGTACACATTTCAGGAAGTTTTACTGCATGACTGTATAGGATGGGCTGAAGGACTAAAATTGTTGATGATATTCAACAACTGCACGAGCTTGAATGAGTCCTGTGAATGATCCTGTATGTGCCAAAGAGGGCACAATCAAATTGTGTTTCTGAACTGGCTGTTTGTTACACTGCATAAGAGAAAGAGTTTCATCATGAATCATTGGATCATCACCTCAGACCAGGATCGTGATCGATGCCAGGATCAAACCTAAGCCTGCAGACCAGCTGTCGATCGAGGGCTCTCTGACATGTAGGAGGGCATGAGACCCATTGCTTTCTTTTCCTTTTTCATTTTATTTTAAACATTACCTAATAAGTGCTCATATTTGAGCAAATTGCTGTTGTTGAATGTTCTCTTAACTACATTTAACTGAATCTATAAGATCCGCTTGAGTACAGCCTGTGTTCCAAGACAATGACTTTCCGCCTCTATCCATCCATCTCTCCATGATGCCACCATTGACTACCCTATATCTCCATCCTCTTGATGTCTAGTCTTCGCATGATAATTGAAAATTGAACAATTGATTTGCGTTTTTGTTCTCTAAGTGGATGAATCTTGACTTTCAGTCAAATAGCTGTTTTCTTTTCTCCCCCCTCCCCCAACTCCAAGAGTTTATCATGAATTTTGTTTATTTGTTTAACCAAATTTGTTCATTTTAGATTAATACCCTTGTAATGTATGCCCCCCCAGATGGCTTGTGACAGAGTTCCAGAGATTTATTTTAATTTCTGGAAATGCTGGTGAAACTGGAAGATTGACAATCGTATGTCAGGTGCTGGGCAGGGAAACAAAATCAAAACGTTGAAAGCAAGAGAAGAATATTCACAACATATTCAGAAGGTCAGGCTGTATTTATAAAAGAAAGAGCAGTCAATGTATCAATAGCCACTTGATATCTAAAATCTGAAATATTAATTGACAACTTTGCATCTGTATAGTTGCTGCCTGATGTGTTGAGTACTGCAGTATTTTTACCTTTTTGTTTTAATTGTCCAGGCTATCTGCATCTGAAATCTGCTGACATCAATGGAACTGTAATCTGAAAAGAGATTATGTCTACTCAAGATTTAAGGAAACTTTTTATTAAAGGAATACACCTAAATATTGTGATCAAAAGCATTTCTTTTGCAAAATATATGTTCTACAGTTTTAGTGAAATTACTTAATTAATTAACTATTGATTCAAAAATTGGCAATTGGAGTTAAGAGAAAGCTATTAAATTCAGAGATCTTCAAGGGGTTGTAACTCTCAGAAAATCTGATGCATTACTTCTTGTTTATAAATCTGAACCAGGTTGTGTCATTAAGAATGGAATTACTTACAGGGAGTTAGGTACTCCACTGACAGCTTAGACAGTACTGTTAATGAGAAGGGACTCTTAGTGTCAGAGGTATTTACAGCTCACCAACTGAACCCTGACAATTAAATTCAATCACGTAACTTGCACTGCTGTCACAATTAAATGAATTGGCTTGCCATTATGCTAACAATACTGAATCACAGAAGGGATTTAATCTCGCTCATCACAAAGCAATTGGAAGTGCATAACAATTTTCCAGATGAGTACTTTGTAACATTCATAATTAAAAGTAAAAAGGTTTGGACCATTTTTACACAGGTAATTGCTTTCCAATATTTCACATAAGTGTATGTAAATCATTGCTATATACATAGATATCATTATTTAAGAAAAGAAGCAGCAGATTTGTTTTAATGTTGAAAGGTCAGGTTACACATGAATCCATCCTTTAAGAGCTAGGGCTGCTACTCTTTGTGCTTTGCATCCAGGCATTCAATTAGTCACTAGTGTATTTTATTATAAGAAAGTACAAAAAACAGACTATTACTATTGTAGGTGAAAGTGAGGACTGCAGATGCTGGTGATCAGAGTCAAGATTAGAGTGGTGCTGCAAAAACACAGGAGATCAGGCAGCATCCGAGGACCAGGAAAATCGACATTTCAGGCAAAAGTCCTTCATCAGAAATTACTATTGTAGTCATGCATTTTTGACTTTTGCATGAAAGCCAACAGTTATTGGTGCTGGACTGAATCTGGACCCAATGTTGTGGTGATTCCATGTAACTTGGGAAAAAGTTAAAAAGTGCTATTTACAGATGTTCTGGGTCTTTTGGATGTCCATGGAAGACACATACAATCTAATCCACACCAGTGATGATGACCACAAAACTGGACAAAGTACACAGGGCTGCCTTCTTCAAAACTATATTTCTAATCTAATCGCAAACGCAGCTTTATTAATCATCATTTTCATATAAGTATCTCATTGTGAAATTTCTCTCTTGCTGTTTGACAATACTGAAAAGTATTGAGTCCATGTCATCTCAAACATATAATTGAAAATGTTAGGGAAGTTGAATTTGAAAGGATAAAAAAAGTCGTGGTGAAAATTTCTTAATTTTTTGCATTGATTTTTAAGAACCTGTTCATGTTGTTACATTGAACTGGTCAGATTAGAATTGTGCAAGTAAATGGATTTTGTATGAGTTAAAATCTTGCCTTGTCTGCATATGGTAAGAGTAGACAGCCTTGGTGAGTTTTAACTGTTGATGCTTGCAAAGTAACTTGCCATCAATCTGCTGGCCATTGAACCCGAGGAAAGCAGTTAACCTTTGTTACTGGATTTTCCTATCTCATTGTTGCCTTGTGCGATGCTCAGTCAAAGTATATTCCTAACTTTCAATACCAGAAATGATTAAATATGGACTTTTGAACATTGATTTTTTGTTTAAATGAAGGGGTGCACCTAAAATGTGGTGACTGCAGGTCAGATGACCAGTCTAGTCTCCTCAAAAAACTGTTTAACCATCTCACAAGGACAAAATGATACATTCCAGTTAAGTGGTCTGTCAATTACACCTACCTTTAGATCATCAGAAGACATTCCTGAAAGGAAAGGGATTTTTCAGAAACAAAGAAGGTGATATCTTAAAGTTCTCGGAATGAATATCTTAAAGCAATTAATCAAGATGTTATAAATCAATCAATGAGAAAGGCACTTAAAATTGTGAGGACTCCAATGGCAAAGGGAGCAATCTTTCTCCCTTAATATATATATTTTTAAAAATGAGTGCAAAACAGGCAATAGCAGCATAAGAGATAATATGGTCAGTGCATTTAGTATAGGAGTTGGGGAGGTTATGTTGCGATTGTATAGGACATTGGTTAGGTCACTTTTAGAATACGGCATTCAGTTCTGCCCACTCTGCTATGGGAGAGGTATTATGAAACTTGAAAAGGTTCAGAAAAGATTTACAAGGATGTTGCAAGGGTTGGAGTTTTGAGCTATAGGGAGGATAGGCTGAGGGCTATTTTATCTGCAGCGTCAGAGACTGAGGTTTGACCTTAAAAAGGTTGATAAAATCATGAGGGGAATAGATAGGGTGAACAGCCAGGGGACAGGGCAGTCCAAAACTAGGGGGCATAGGTTTATTGTGAGAAGGGAAAGATTTAAAAGAGTCCTAAGGTGTAACCATTTCACGCAGAGAGTGGTGCGTGTATGGAATATGATGCTCAAGGAAGTGGGTAGAGGCTGGTAAAATTACAACATTTAAAAGGCATCTGCATGGCATTATGAATAGGAAGGGTTGAGAGGGATATGGGCCAAATGCTATTTGACATGGACGAGGTGGACCGAAGGGTCTATTCCGTGCTGTGCATCTTTGATAAATCTATGATCTCTGCCTTAAAAACCTAAAACTGTAACATCAAATGGTATTCAAGTCTGTTCCATTTTTGAACTATCAATTCAGCACATTAACATCTCATAATAAGACTATAACTAATTAGCTTCCTGACCTGTGGAAAGTTGATCTCTTGAAGAGAATGCTGAAACATTCCTCACTGTAAGTAATCTAATCTAATCTTTGGCATATGACTTTTGCTGTTGAATTCACTCAAACTACAACTCAGCATCTTCTTCAACTTGGCCTGCAATGTGAGTTTTCTGGAACAAAACTACCATGCTGAATAGAACAATTCTTTTACTTATTAATTGCAAGAAGTGTATATTCCTTCTATTGTTCATTTATCGAGTGTGTTTGTGCAATTGTGACCAGATGTGAGCATTAGATTTTGGGTGAGCACAAAAGCAAATTTTTATTAGAGCGATAAAATATTTGCTGCTGGTTATTCGAATTGAATTTAATCACATGCATCTTCTTCACAAAAGCTTATTGATTGCAGAGAGTGGAGTAGGAAGCAGGGATATTGGCAGTTCTCCCTTATCCTTTCAGTAACATTTGATAATATGCAATAATCCAGCTATCCTAAAAAGAATTGACAGTAACTAGCTGAATGCATGGCCTGAGTTTGTTTATGATTGCCTGAAATTATACTATGCTCTAGACTTAAGTATATTTGCCATCATCAAAGTGATAGATACAAATTTTAAGGGTAGTTGCAGCATCTTGCATGGCAGGCGACACAAAGCCCTACTATTCCTTTGCCGTCATAGAGTCACAGACATGTACAGCATAGAAAAAGGCCACTTGGCCCATCAAGTCTGAGTCAGTCAAAATTAAGCATCTCACTAACCTAATCTAATTTTCCAGCACTTGGCCATAGCCTTATGTATATATTGGCATCACAAGTGCACATCTAAACACTACTTAAATGTTACGACGATTTACACAGGCAGTCTACATAGGCAGTGAGTTCCAGATTCCCACTGTCTGTTAGGTGCAAAGATTTTTCCTCATAGAGCCTCTAAAACTCTTGTCTCTTGCCTTAAAGCTATGCCTCCTGGTTATTGATCCTTCACTAAGGGAACAGGTTCCTTCCTTTTTCCCTTATTTATGCTCTCCATAATTTTATATATCTTAATCACTGCAGTCCATTCTGTTCCGAGGAAAACAACCCCAGTTTCTCTTCATAATTAAAACTCTCCAGCTCTGGCGACATCCTGGGAAATCTGCCTTCACTCTCTCCAGTGCAATCATATCCCCCATGTATAATGTGGATTCCAGAACCACACAGAACTTCCTCTCTACCTGTGCTAATTTATTTATTTATATCACAGCTTTGACAAAGGGTCAGTTAGACTCAAAACATCAGTTATTTATTTATATTTCATTTATTGTATATGTTACTATCCTTTCATGGACCCTTTCTGCTCTTCTCATTTTCTTTTTAATTTCCCTTTACACATTCTATAGCTCGCCAGGATTTCTGCTGTTACAAGGCCTTTGATATATTATGATCTTATTATTTTATAATCTTGTCTTCATGTGTATATCCCTTGATATCCAGGCTTCACTGGATTTGTTGATCTCACCATTTCTGTTTATTGGAACATGTTGACCCTATACTCTCTCTATTTCCTTCTTAAATGTGTCCCACTGATATGACACAGAGTTACTCAAAGTATCTGCAAACCAGGATTGTTCAATATATCACTGTATGACATTGTAATCTTTTGCTATAAAGTCTGCGTCTTATACTCCACAACCACCCGATTGAAGGGGCAGCACTCCAAAAGTTAGTGCTTTCAAATAAACCTGTTGAACTATAACCTGTTGTTGTGTGATTTCTAACTTTGTCCACCCCAGTCCATCATTGGCTCCTCCACATCATAAAATTTGTCTCATAAATGCTGTTCTGTTTCTTTCTGTTAAGTGGCCTATAGTATACTCCCACCAATATTATACCCATATGGATAAATTTGAGGAGCCTGCTAAGATGCCATCCCTCAGTTCTGATGAAGGAGCTTTGACAAAGGGTCAGTTAGACTCAAAACGTCAGTTCTTTTCTCTCCTTACAGGTGCTGCCAGACCTGCTGAGATTTTCCAGCATTTTCTCTTTTTGTTTCAGATTCCAGCATCTGCAGTAATTTGCTTTTATCCTGATGAAGAGTCATTGGCTGCGAAATGTTAACTTTACCTCAACCTACAGATGCTGCCAGACTTTCTGAGTTTCTCCAGCAGTTTCTGTTTTTTGTTATTGCTCATTACTGCTGTAATTGATTCCCTGGTTAATATTGCAACCCCCATCCTCTTTTTTCCTTCGCCATCTCATCTCAAGACCCTATATCATGGAATTTTTAGCTGTTAATCCTGTCCCTTTCTCAGCCTTGTCTCAGTGTCAGCAAAGACGTTATACTCCATGATTTTACGTGTGCCCTCAACTAAACTGCCTTATTCATCAGACTCCTTGCATTAAAATAAATACCATCCAACCTTTCCAACCTCTTTGTGCATTAACTTGCTCATAAGTTCTATGCCTTCCTGACTCACTTGAAGTCACATCTAATTTTGAATGTATCTCTTCCTGTGAATTTTTTCTCTGGATCCCAAAACTCCATGCCAAGTTACTTTAAAACCTTCCCAACAGCATTAACAAACCTCACCACAAGGATGCTGTTTCCATTCTGGTTCAGATTCAAGATGAAAAGCATTCTAACTTGTTTCTTTTCATTAAGATCCTTTAAGAATCATATTGCTCATATACCAGTTCAGTCATAGAGTCATGCAGCATGGAAATAGACCCTTTCGATCCAACTAGTCCATGCTGATCATGTTCCCAAACTAAACTAATCTCACCCACCAGAGTATAAGAGTTGGAAGATCATGTTGTGGCTATGCAGGACATTGGTTGGACCACTTCTGGAATACTATGTACAATTCTGGTCTCCTTGCTATAGGAAAATGTTGTGAAACTTGATAGAGTTCAGAGAAGATTTGCAAGAATATTGCTAGGGTAGGAGAGTTTGAGTTATGGAGAGAGGCTGAATGGACAGAGGATATTTTCCCTGGATCATAAGAGGCTGAGGGGTGACATTATGGAGGTTTATAAAATCATTAGGGGCATGGATAAGGTAAATAGACAAGGCGTTTTCCCTGGGGTGGGGGAGTCCAGAACTAGAGGGTATAGTTTTAAGGTGAGACAGGAAAGATGTAAAAGAGACCTCAGGTCAACTTTTTCTCACAGAGGGTAGTGCATGTCTGGAATAAACTGCCAGAAGGAGTGGTGGAAGCTCGTAACATTCCAGCATTTAAAATGCATCTGGATGGATATATGAATAGGACAGGTTTAGAGGGATCTGGGCCAAATGCCAACAAATGGGACTAGATTAATTTATGATATTTGGTCAGCATGGATGAATTGGACCAAAGGGTCGGTTTTGATGGCATACATCTCTATGACTCCATGACTCTAAATGGTTTTCATATTGCATCTTGCATGTGTTCTGCCTCGACATTGGAAAAGTTCAAAGATGTGTGGCTTCATGAAGTAAAAATGGTACACTTCCTTTCTCTGCAACAAAGACAGATGCAGCAATAACATGGAAATGCGATTGCAACCCAATTACGCAACATCCTGCATTTAACATATTCCATTGCTTCTTCATTGTCACTGGTTCAATATTTCTATTTTACCTATACCTAGGACTACCATCACCAGAAGGATTTTGGTGATTTGAGAAGGAGGTCCACCATTAAGATGAAGGCAAATTATGGATAATTAATAACTATGGCATTACCAGCATTAGTTTCAAATTGACATCATGTTTTTTTACAGAGCAAGTTTTGAGAAGATTTGGAGCTCAGGTTGAGGTTCTGGATCTAGGTTTGCTCACTGAGCTGGAAGGTTCATATCCAGATGTTTCATCGCCCTATAGGTAACATTTTCAGTGAGCCTCCGGGTGAAGCACTGCAAATGATTCCTGCTTTATATTTAAATATTTGGGTTTCTTTGGGTTGGTGATATCATTTCACATGGTGACGTCACATCCTGTGATGATGTCATTTCATTTCTTTTTCTCAGGTGGGTGGTAGATGCGGTCTAACTGGATGTGTTTGTTGATTTCATTCTGGTTGGAATGTCATGCTTCTCGGAATTCTCGTGCATGTCTCTGTTTGGCTTGTCATAGGATGGATGTGTTTTCCCAGTCGAAGTGGTGTCCTTCCTTATCTGTATGTAAGAATACTAGTGAGAGAGGATCATGTCGTTTTGTGGCTAGTTGATGTTCATGTAACCTGGCGGCTAGTTTTCTGCCTGTTTGTCCAATGTAGTGTTTGTTACAGTTCTTGCATGGCATTTTGTAAATGACATTAATTTTGCTTGTTGTCTATATAGAGTCTGTCAAGTTCATTAGCTGCAGTTTTAGAGTGTTGGTGGGTTTGTAGGCTACCATGATGCCAAGGCGTCTGAGTCGTCTGGCAGTTATTTCTGAAATGTCTTTGTTGTAGGGAAGAGTGGCTAGGGTTTCTGGACTTGTTTTGTCTGCTTGTTTTAGGTTTGTTGCTTAAAAATTGGCAGACTGTGTTCATTGGGTACCCATTCTTTTTGAATACATAGTATAGGTAATTTTCCTCTGCTCTGTGTAGTTCCTCTGTGCTGCAATGCATGTGGGCTCATTGAAATGATGTTCTGATGCAGCTTCATTTGTGGGTGTTGGGATGATTGCTTCTGTAGGTCAATAGTTGGTCTGTATGTGTTGTTTTCCTGTAGACACTGGTTTGGAGTTCCCCATTGGCTGTAAGCAGGGGCAGTAATGCAGAGACTTGAACAAACAGCTCAGCCAACAATCCAACCCAAACTTTGGATCCACTATATGGATTCACTTCCGTCATCACTAAATTAAACACATTGGAGGAAACCTTCAAGACCATCAATAATACCCTTACTGGCATAAAATTCACTAAAGAGGAGGAAAACAACAACAAACTGCCATTCCTAGAAGTCACAGTAGAGCAAACTGAAGATGTTACCTAGCAGGGTAATGAAATGTCTGTAAATGAACCTTCCAGCTCAGCGAGCAAACCTACATTCAGAGCTTTTTTACATGTTGGAAATTTTTAGCACCTTCCAAAGCAATATTTGTTTACTAAGCAGTTTTCCAAATATTAGTGATTTCAAAGCTAACAAAAACAATTAAGTATGGTTTACATCAATAATGGAATATCTACTTAAAGAATGAATTACAATGCCAGACTTACTAATATTAAGCAAAAAACATATTGACAAAATTGACAGTTCTCAAAGCAATATTCCATTGATTCAGCTAAAGGTCAGGGCATCAAATCACTGCTGTTTCAGTGATTTTTATCATCATAAATAATTTATTTTAAATTATTTTATTTATAATACTGAATTAATGATTTTATTTTGGGCAGTATGTAGCTAGAATCTGAAATCTCAATTGGAGAAACTGGAAAGGTATTTGAAAGGGGTGGGGACAGGAAAATGTGATTATCGTGGTTCATGTTGGTTTTGCTGGTATAAAGAAGTGAAGAGAGGAGGTCCTGCGAAGGAAATATGAGAAGAAAGGAACTGCATTAAAATTACAGGAACTCAAGGGTTGTAATCCCAAGATTATTACCTGAGTTACATTCTATTTAGCATATAGACAGGTAGATCAAAAAGGTGAATGCATTGGGGAAAGACTGGCGAGAGAATGAACTGCCTCATTTCAAGGGAAAACATCAATACAGAAAAAGGAAGGATACGCTGCATTTGAATTGGGTTATGATTTGTATAAACAGGTGGGATAAGCAGGAAGCCAAAAAAGTCTTAAAATGGGATGGGGGCAAGAATCCAGTGAAAATAACTGAAATCTGAAGATAGCGAGATGGAAAATTAGAATAAAGGTCAGATGGTCATCGTGACTGAGGGCAGCATAATTGGTCAGGGTTCAAATATAACAGAGGAACATAAGTGATAAAAATCTTATTTAAAAATAAAGTAAAAGAAGCAGGATGTATTTAAGGTGAATTAAATAGCCTTTACACAACATTCAAAATAAGACAAGTAATTCGGAGGCAATAATCTATAGCAAGTAACCAGTTATAAAAATAATTGTAAGAAACCATAAAAATAGTTGCAAATATGATGACACAAAAAACAGAAATATTGCAGATTATTAGATAATCAGAAAAGAGTAGGATACGAAATCAAGAAACAGATGTATTAATTTGAAAAAATATAATGATAATCAAAAAAGAGGGCAGAATAAGCAGAATCAAAATGCATGTAGACTGAAATAAAAGATAAGAGATTAATCACATTGGTTTGGAATACACCACAGAGCACCTAATTGTGGAAATTGGGTGAGAAAGAAGTATAAACATAATATCAATTAGGGGAGAAGTTAACTCTTCTCAAGAAACAGGTTTGAATTGTCAGTAAAAGTATCCACATAATAACATTTATACTAAAGGACTATTCTTACGTTGTGTACAAAAAGTATAAGAAGGAACAATGCATGCTGAATACAATAATGGGAAATAAATGAGGAAAGGTAAAAAAACGAAAGTGAGGTCTGACAATAGAATAAAATTTAAGATAAAGACAAAAAAGAGTTCAGGAAAGAAAAGACCAAATGGTAAATTGAAGAAAATATTATTTAAAGGGAATGTAAGTAAAATTAGGGGAATTGAACTGGTAAAATGGATAAAACAAATGAACAGAATAATACAGGGAGATGGTGATGTAGTGATAATGTAATTTAACTAATAATCCAAAACACCAGGCTAAGGTTCTGGGGATATGGATGCAAATTCCATTATGACAGATGATGAAATTTGAATCAATAAAAATCTGGAACATAAAAACTACCCAAATGCCAGCCATGTATATGCTGTCAATTGCTGTACAACCTCATTTGGTTCCCTGATGCCCTTTAGGAATGAAATCTCCTATCCTTGTTTGGCCTGCATGTAATGGCAACTTAGTTGACTCTGAACTGACCTCTATACAATTAGGGATGGACCTAGCCAGTAACTCCCACATCCCGTGAGAAGAAATGTATGTTTCATTTTAAGCATTTGTTCTTGGAAGATGAGCACCACTGCTAAGGCCTGAATTTATTGCCCATCCCTACTTACCCTTGAGAAGGTGATGGTAACCTGCCTTCTGAACTGCTGTAAATACTTAAAATGAAAACTAAAGATTTTTTTTTCTCATGAGATGTGGGTGTCACTGGCTAGTTCCCAAGGTCCTTATCTGTGAAAGAGTGCTGTGAGTCGTAGCCATTACCTCACCATAGCTGGAACCCTTCAATTTCACTGATCAGATGTTTTATAGCTTTCAGTTTCTGTCAAGACCTCATCTTTCCAACAAGACCACTAACTGACACTCCATCGATAGTGATTATAATGAGGTCAGCAAGATGTATATCATAGAATATGAGTGCCCTGATTGGGGCTGTTAATCCGGTCCAGTTTGGAAACCCTGGCCGACAGATTAAAAAAAGGGGAGTATAGTTAGTTATACTAATGTTAGAATGTTAGTTCTCAGGAAGTTGGATCAATGCTGAGGACTTTCCACATATAAATAAAGGATAAATTCATGATGGATACCAGCCTTTAGGAAGTTATTTCATTGGCAATGAGAGTAAACAATGCCCCTGAAGAAACTCACTCACAACATTTGGGGTAAGCATTTCTGACATCATGCTGTTATTTGGGAAGTTTGACTCATTCAATCCTGCTGAAGACTGAGTGCAGTATGTGGAAAGAATGCATTATATTTTCCAATCAAATGACATTGAAGCAGATGAAAAGCAATGAATAATTCTACTGACTGTGGATCCACAGCTTGTTTGGTTACTAGGAATCTAACTTTCCCTGACGTCCAAGGTGCTAAACCTTGCAAGAGTTGATGGATTTCATTCAGGAATATTATGACACCAATCTTTTGCTAATTCTGATATTCTATTCTTTTTACTCAGAAGGAGAATTACCAGGGGAGTCTGTATTAGGATTTTTTGACTAGGTTAAGACAACTGACTTAACCCATAATGAGATGCCGAGAGACCAGGTGGGATGTGGCATTAATGATGTAACCATGCAAAAGCACCTACTAGCTGAAGCCCAGTTGGACTTCAAACAGGCACTACAACCAGCTTTGTCATTGGAATATGTGGCAAGTGGAGCACTTGAGTGCATGGTTTTCTGATGGAAGTGGACACCCTTGCCAGTCCGACAGAGCTTAGGGAACACAATGTGAGTGAATGCAATTGCATAGCCTCAAGCAGGACATATCTTGAACAGAAGGACTCTAGGTTAGGCCACAGGAAAACTCCAAAACAAAGCAAAGCCGTAATCAAATGGTTCAAATTTTCTTCAGGATCCCAGCAGGCAAGTTGTTGTAGGTGCACCTGGTATGTGGACTCAAGACAGCAAAGGAGACCCAACAGGCCTAAACTGAGTAAGAGAACTCAGTCTGATATTCAGGAAAGATCATAGCATAGAAAACCCACCCACATCTGGCTTGGAACAGTTAAATTGCTTAGCTACATCCAAATCAGAACCAATCAAACTAAACTTTCGATTAAATATTCATCCGGTTATAATAGAAATCAATGTGGCATGGCTATTTCAGTGATCACAGAATCAGTCATTAACAAATTTCGTTCTGAATTCCAACTCTTGGTTTACGCAAGTGCTCAGCTAGACTGAGAACCTTTATTGGAGAACATTTACCAATCAAGAGTATAATTTTGGTTCCAGTCTCTTATGAGAAGCAGTTGGTTCAGTAACCAGTGATTGTAGTAAAAGGCTTTGGCCAAAGTTGGATGAGGTGAAAGTGGTTGAGAGAATTCACCTATATTGTTCATTTTTTTTAATTAGAAAACGGTTGTCTGAGTGAAGTCCTGATTAAATAGCTGAAGACTTTCAGGAAGGTCTAGTGACTATCAAAGGAACCAAAGCCACTTGCTTGTTGACCTGGAAGTTTTCCAAAAATCAAAAAGGCCTGCCCAGTGCTATTTGCTTTATGGACAAAAGTATCATCAGAAATCAGAAAGCTGGAAAGCAAAGGAATCATCAAAGCTCCCATTTTATGGAATGGGCAGCACCGGTTTTTCTGATTTTGAAGCCTGGTGGATTGGTTCACCTTTGTGGGGATTGGTAAAACACTTTTCGCAGCTCGATAAATACCCAATCCCTCACATAGAGGATGTACACACAAAGCTGGCAGGGGGTCTGTCCTTCACAAAGTTGGTCATGAGCCATGCATATTTGCAATTGTGGTTAGATAAGGATTCCCAAAAGTGTGCTACAGGTAATACCTATAAGGGTTTGTGCCATTAAATGAGGTTGCCATTTGGTTTATCGTCAGCCTGTGTAATTTTTCCACAGATGACGAAGAACTTTTGCAAGGTCTCCCGCAGATCTCCATTTACCTTGATGTCATGCCTATAACAGGAAAGACCAATAAGGAAATGGCTGTGTAGCCAAGCATAGCTTTGAGGGAAGCGAAGAAACAGGTATTATCCTATTGGCACACTATGATCCCAAGCGAGATCCCCATACGGCATCAGAGTAGTAGCTCATGATGGCTGAACGGAGAGGTACACCTTGGAGGGTATACATCCAGGACTATGGCTAATGTAGTATGTAAATATGCCCACATAGAGAAGGAAGATTTGGCAGTCATATCTCAAGTCAAGGTGTTCCACCTATACCTTTATGGATGTAAACATACCACAGAGCCCTTCTAGGTCTACTTAAAAAACACAAGGCAATGCCACCCACAACGTCAGTCTGAATTCAGTGGTGGGCTCTAATATGGCATTTCTGATGAAGAGCTCCAGCCTGAAACATTGATTTTCCTGCTTCTCGGATGCTGCCTGACCTGCTGTGCTTTTCCAGCAACACTCTGTAATACTAAGTGTGTATAATTACAAGTTAAATACTGGTTGGGAGGCCAAGTAGCAAATGTGGATGCAATTTGCTGTCTCCCACTGGCAGATAAACCACCAACAGTCCCACCACTGGAACAGTCCATAATGGTTATACATTTTCTGGATACACACTTCCAGTCACAGCTGACAATATCAGACTTTGAATGCAGAAAGGTCTGGTCCTAGCAAATCTGAAACGGCTGGTGGTGATGAGGGAAACCAAAGGACTGTAACAACAGACTGAAACTTTTTTAGACCTAGAGGAACCATATCACATTGGAGGATGGCATTTATTATAGGAGCAAGAGTGATTGTCACAGGCAAAGGTTGCCGCCAGTACTGGCTGAGTTCCACAAGGATCATCCATGGGTCTCCAAATTGATGATGCTGGTAAGAAGTTATATCTGGTGGCCAGGATTGGATGCAGATATAGATGTGTTGGTGTAGCAGTGCCCAGAGTGCCAACAAGGACAAAAAGTACCACCAGCAGCTCCCCCACATATGTGGGAATGGCCGGGTAAACCCTGGATTTTGTTACACATTGACTATGAAGCTCCTTTCATGGACTCAATGTTATTAGTCATTGTAGACGCCCACTCAAAGTGGTTGGGGTGCATACAGTTCATTCGTCTAACATGGGGATGCGATAGAAAAACTGTGCATCTCTTTTGCAACAAGGACTCTGGGAATTGTTGCTCACAGATAACAGGACATTGATTACCAGCAGGGAATTTGAGTATTTCCTAAAGTTGAATGGGATTCGACATATAAGGGCAGCTCCATATCATTGTCGTCCAATGGTCGGGCAGAAAGAGCAGTTCAAACTTTGAAGGCTGGCTTAAAGAAACAGCCCATAGCTTCCAAACTGATTCCAACTAGATTCAAAACTGTCCTGGATCCTATTTGGTTATAGAACTGCACCACATATAACAGTGGGGATGCCTCCAGCAGAGGGAGAAGACTCTGCACTAGCTTTAATCTGATTACATTAGTTCTCGGAATGTGTGTGTGTGTGTGAGTGTGTGAGTGTGAAACGACATCTAGAATGCCAGGCTGGTTGCCAGACTCCATCAAGTGAGAGAGACAGTTTACTATAACAGACAGGGTTTGGTATAGCAAGCACAGAAACAGCCTTGCATGGGTTGCAGGCTTAGTCAATGCAAGATTAGGACAAGTGACGTATGAAGTTTGGAAAAAAAGTAATGGTCCTGAACTAGCACAATGGTGT
Source organism: Hemiscyllium ocellatum (assembly GCF_020745735.1). NCBI lineage: Eukaryota > Metazoa > Chordata > Chondrichthyes > Orectolobiformes > Hemiscylliidae > Hemiscyllium > Hemiscyllium ocellatum. The sequence goes on along the minus strand of NC_083407.1, from coordinate 42,452,766 downwards.
AGGAACAAAACATGCCCTTATCCTTGTAACAGTCAGAAATGCTGCTGAAACCCATAGGTTCTCCCTCTCCATTAGACATGAAGACACCTCTGAATCTGAGATGGATAGAACAGATCTTGCTGCATCGATGCCACGAGAAGGAGTGTATTTCTCCTGAGATACTCCAAAGCAAGAGGCAAGTTCCTACACGTTATATCCAACCCAGATCTGATGCAGAGATGGAGGAAGCTGACCCAGTGCTAAAATGCTGCAGGAAGCGAGACAAGGAATAGGATTAGCCTCAGACTCAGAGGGGGAAAGGATGTTATGATTGTAACAAGGTCAGCTAGATGGACCTCCTAGATTATGAGTTCTGTGATTGGGGCTGTCAGATAAAGAGGGGAGTGTCAGACATTCTGACAGCAGGCTCTCAGGAAGGTGGACTACTGTCAAGGACTATTCACATGTAAATAAAGGGTGACTTGGTGAAGGGATACCGGCCTCTCTAGAGTTATTTCAACATATGCTATCCTATTTTGATGTAACAGATCATATGGCATTTATCAAAGAAGAGCAGAGGAGTTATCACTATTTTCCAGACCAATACATACTCATCATTTCCAATATAAAAAGTCTCTTTGTTCATTATCACATTGTTTAAGGCAGCTCGCTGTATAAAAATTGGCTTCTGTATTTGTCACATTACAACAATGATTGCACTTTAAAAGAAGATTCTTCGTTGCTGTACATCCCTTTTAAACATTCAGTGGTCATGAAAATTGCAGCATACATGTGAATCTTTGTTCTCCTGTTGTATTTATTTTGGTGACCAAGGTCTTCAGGTTGAGATTAATTTCTCAGTTAAAATTGCTATTTCAATCAGATTGTATGGTAGTGAAATTGGTCAAATACTTCTGAAAGTTTAAATCACAACTTGATTTGGCAGAATAAGCACAATTATTAATAATTACATTTAACTGCCTTGCTGTTATTACCATTATTAATTGAACAGTGACTTTTTCTGTAGACAAGTTTATATATTAAATTATTTAGTATTTTAGCAGTGTTGAATTTTTTCATTAATTATGCTCTTTTGTGTAGGGCACATTGATGATTCTTGCTTCAATGTCTGGAGTGAGTTAATTTATATAAATTTGAACCATTTCTGAGCTACTTCTGAAGCAACTATAACTTTCCCTTTCAAATCCTTGCAAAGATTTAATTGTGTCCTCCAAGCCCCTCTGGCACACAGATGAAAATGTATATGCCTAAAAATTTTGAAATTTCATTCTTTACCTTGAAATTATTTCTCACAATTAATACTTCAAATTATGTCTACCAACTTTTAAACCATTCTACACAGGTTTAAGACAGTTTCAAAAATAATTGGAACATGAGTTGTTTGCTACTATTGCTGGGCAAAACACTCATCTCAAAATCAACAGTATATCAACTAAAACCCTGTATATTGAGCAACAATAGATAAATCATTGGAAAACGTGGATTTAGCAAGTTAAAAGTGAAAATAGAAAAAGTCTAAAGCAAATTATATTAATGCAATGGAATAAATTTTGCTACATTTTACCTGAATAAAACCCATTTTTTAAAAATTGGCTTTCGTTTTAGCAAGGTAGAAAGCTTACCATGGTTATCAGCAATCTTCAGTAAAGTCAAGGAAGACACCATCAGCTATAGGGCCCCAACACAGAAATTCTAGGGCAGCCTCTGAAGTCATTTCAGAGGCCTGGAGACAGATAGTCTCCTCATAGACGACTGAGGAGTTGAATGATCATGGAAAGCAGATCAGGTTGAACTAATTTAAAGGAATTCTTTGAGGGCATGATGAGTGCAGTAGGCAGCAGGGAACCAGTGTATGTGATGTATCTGGATTTCCGGAAGGCATTTGACAAAATGCTGCATAAAGACTGCTGCATAAGATAAAGGTGCGCAGTGTTATGGGTAACGTATTAGTACAGATGGAAGATTGGTTGACTAAGAGGAAGCCAAGAGTGCGGATAAATGAACACTTTTCTGGTTCATGATCAGTAGCTCACGAACCTCAGGGATCGGTGTTGGGACTGCAATTGTTTACAATTTACATAGATGATTTAGAATTGGACTCAGTGTAATGTGTCAAAGTTTGCAGATGACACTAAAATGAGTGGCAGAGCAAAGTGTGCAGAGGACATTGATAGCCTACAGCAGGATTTAGATAGATTAAAGAAGTGGGCAAGGGTCTGGCAGATGGAGTACAATGTTGGTATGTGGGAGGTAGGAATAACAGCAAAATGAACTATTATTTAGATAATGAAAAATTGCATCATGCTGCTGTGCAGAGGGATTTGAGTGTATGAATCACAAAACACAAACCAGAAATACTGGTTTGAAGGTCCAACAGGTAATTAGGAAGGCAAGTGGAATATTGTCCTTCATTGCTAGAGTGATTGAGTCTAAAAATAAGAAGGTTATGCTGCAGCTGTATAGGGTGCTGGTGAGGCCATATTGGAGTACTGTGTTCAGTTTTGGCTTCCTTACTTGTAAAAGCATGTGCTGGAGGAGGTGCAGGGGAGGTTCACTAGGTTGATTCCGGAATTAAGAGGGTTGGTTTATGAGGAGAGATTGAGTAGATTGGGATTATACTCATTGGAATTTAGCAGAATGGAGAGGGAAGATCTTGTAGAAACATACAAAATTATGAAGGGAATAGATAAGATAAAAGCAGGGAGGTTGTTTCCATTGGTGGGTGAAACTAGAACGAGGAGGTATAGCTTCAAAGTAAGGAGGAGCAGATTTAGGACTGAGCTGAGGAAGAACTACTTTACCCAAAGGGTTGTGGATCTGTGGAATTTCCTACCCAGTGAAGCAGTTGAGTTTATCTTGTTGAATGTTTTTAAGGCAAATAGATTGATTTTTGAACAGTGAAGAAATTAAGTGGTATGGTGAGTGGTTGGGAATGTGGAGCTGAGTCCGCAGAAAGATCAGCGATGACTTTATTAAATGGCAGGCACGAAAAACCAGATTGGCCTATTTCTGTTCCTGTTTCTCATGTACTTATGTTCTTATGTTAGCCATACCACCATTCTTTCTGCCTTTTATGAGGACTCTTTTCTCCTGGAACATGAGGAAAAGATGGACGAAGTGAGATGAAAGTGGGTGCCACTGTGTTCTTGTTGATGCTGGTGCCCCAAAAGAGTCAATAGGCAGTGCAGAGATGATCCAAGGTTTGGAGGGAGGTGGTTGGGCTGGCTGACAATAAGTGAGGGAAGATTTTGCTGGAAGGACACAAACCTTTTTGGGTAGTGGATGCAGTAGCTCAGATAAGGTGAGTGTGAGGTCGCAGAGAAGACCGTAGCACTTACCCTACCCCAGCCAAGAAAGTCATTGATGTTATTCTGCTGCTGCTGCTAGGCATTCCTCCAGATGTCTGAGACCACAATGACCTGGTGGTAAACTCAGACCTAGGTGGTTAACTCAGACCAGACTGGCACAATCTTAGGGCATAATCTACACTGTCAGTCCTAGGGGACGAGGATGTCTCACTTCTGCACCTTCCTGTCCACCAGCACATGCAGGTGTTTGTTTGTGAAGTGAGCCACCAACTTTCCCTTATCTACCATATTCAAGACAAATGGCATGAGCCACCCAGAATGACCAGAGACTGACAGTGCTTGTCCGGCAGCACAATGACCTTTTAAAGATGGCACGGGTGCCAGGAATCAAGTCTATTCTGGCATATCCCAACATAACGGGTTCTTCTGGGTACAGCATACGATAGAATGTGGATAGCTTGAGACATGAGGGGTGCCATAAAGGCTGGGTAGAGAGATAATGAGGTGAGTTTGTAATGCTAGTGGGAGAAAGTCTACTGGGCCATATTGAGAGGAACCCTTTGTGAAAATCGATAAAAGTGACACTTAGCATAAAAAATGTGAGATCAAGCCTCCAGTAAAAACAGGGCTATTTCTCCAATAAAATGCATAGCGTGGAACATACTTATATAATACAAATTGATTGTTTCTCCTACAAAATACATCGTGAGAAGGAACCAGTACGTAAAACAAATTATGTGTGTAAAATCAATCCCAATCACCTACAGCAATGTGGTCCCTAGGTGTGATTGACAGAGGAATTACCTAATTACCTCCATTCTGTCTGGAAATTGCAGTGCAATATATTCAGCCCATAGATTTTTAACTCCATTCACAGCAAAACATAGTTTCGGCTACACTTGAGAGTCTGGTGTGTTGTTGTTATTCTCAGTGGCACAATCTGTCCTCAGGACATTCTTAGTAATAAGACAATTGGGAGATAGATGACTACTAGTCTCAAAGTTTATCACTATAGCAATGAAACATGGTACTGAAACAAACATATATTCTCAAGCACAAAGGGACCTCTTAACTATTTTCTTCATTATTACATCAGTTTTCAGTTGGTAGTGCTCTCATCTCTGAGTCAGAAGGTTAGAACTGCACAAATAATTTAAGATGGTATTCCAATATAACACTGATGGTGATGATATCCTTTAAATGAAATGTTAATTCTGATCGTGTCTGTCTGCTGATGGATGCCAAGAGTCCAAAGCAGCAACTTATCATGGTATCCAATACCTGCTAATATTCCTCCCTCAACTTACATCACTGAAAACAGATTTAATGCTTAGTCACCTTATCATATGTAAGGTTTTGGTATATTTGTTTACCTGTACATTATCTGTTACTGCTTTTCATAGTAATTCATCGTCAAGCACAGCAAAATGCTCTTCAGCTCATCAAGTCTGCATCAGTCAAAAACATCATCTAACCATTCTAATCCTATTTTCCAGCTCTTGGGCCATAGCCTTCTATGTCTTGACACTGCAAATACGCATCTAAATACATCATATACTGCAAGTTTGGAAAAAATCATGCCTCTACATGCCTGCTGGTGGTTCTTTGCCAATAGATCAAACTCATGAACATTTATGAACTATCACATTATATTTCTTTCATTCTGCACACTGACATTCTACCTTAATATTACCTTCATTCATTCATGTGTGCTCTGACTGAAGATAGGCCCTTAGCTTATTGTATTCTTACTCAAAGGCAACTAAGAATGGGCAATAAATGCTGGCTAGCCAGTAATACCCGTGTTCAGCAATTAAAATTTAAAAGCAAAATTTAATTTTTGCCTAGTAATCTTTGCCACTGATAATTATTTAACATTGCCTTCCACATTCAGGAGAAGGATGAAAAGACAGCTGCTAAGTCTATCCCAGGCACAATGATAAGCACATCTATGATATTGATGTGATTCTGATCGACATGCAAACTATCTAGCCAACTGCACCCCAGCTGCCGTAGTAATCTCATTCTACAGAGAAATCAGTGCATTTGCTTGTAATGGAGATTTACAAAAATATTTTAGGTAATTTATTTTCAGCATTCCCTATCCGTCAGTCTCTATCCCTGTGCAATACAGTACAATGTAAAATGTATGACTTAATTCTGTGGTTCAGGTTTTAACCTCTACTTTGCATTTCATGCATTGAAGTTACCTTTGTTCTCCTTTGAAATGATTCTGGCAGTACAATAATTTTTTGCTGCCAAAATTCATTTATATATCATGGGAGTTCTTTTATCAGCATTGAAATGCTATTGTATCATTTAAAACTTCATGTGAGCAGACCATGATTATTTCAGGTGAATCAAATTTTGTAATAGTGCAAATGCCAGAGAATCTGAAACAACATTGTTGCAACTCAGGCCCATACAAAATGTCTTAGTGCAATATAATATTGTGAAAATACCCAGCATGTCAGACAGCATCTGTGGAGACATAAACAATGTGAAGAGGTGGAATTTTATGCCATGCTGCACTAACCAGATTTAAACTTTAAATCTAACTTTCAGGAAATTGGAGTGAGACTCCCTCCTCCAGACAGTACCATTCCTCTTTATTCCAATGTTAATTCAGGACATGACTCTGGATTCATGTTTTATTTACTTTAGAACTGCAGTATTAGTGCCAAGAAAAAAAAAATCACAAAGATGCTGCAATTACTGTGTGAACATAACTTGAATGCCATAGTCAATTTACTGGGGACAGTGCAAGCAATTTTGCGTGAACATACCAGCTGGATATATGTCTCAGTCATTAGATGGTAATTTTTATTTGGTGCCCCTTTCCTTCCTAGCCTACATTGCATCACCTCACACTACTGTTTGATTGTCTAGTCAGACTGGATTTTAATGTATGCTTGGCATGAATATTTTTAACATCACAATGTTAACAAAAAATATTCAGTGGCTCAACACTGAATTATACATCACTTGATGAATTTTTCACTCAGTTTCAGATTGTGACTGAAATATTTCCAACTGCATTTTATAGAGACATGTTAATAAACAAAATCAGACAAAGTCTGGTGATTGGATCTTTTATTTTCCTTTATTTCCATCCTGTGCACATTGGTTTTCATATATTATATGAAAAACACAATAGTTGTACATTATGTAGATAAGTTACATTATTAGACTGGATGTAACCATTCCAGTATATCCTTAAGACAAGATTATCAATTTACTAGTATTCTACAATTAAAACATCAGAGCAGAAGGAAAGATGTCCACACAATATCTAGTAATTAGCATCAGTTCATAAATAACTAAAAAGAAAAAAAAAGCAAATACCTCACTGAGATAAAAGCATGGTTTGTTCCTTTCTTTTGCATAACATGGGAAACACACATTGTACATTATGCTGTGACAATGGTACATTTAAACCTGGTTTTATATCTTTGTCAGAAATTGTGAAAGCAGGTGCAGAGACATATGACAGATTGCTGCTTGTTATGTTTCCTATTCACTTGCTTATGATTTGTTGTCACGTTATGAATATGTAATTGCAGTCAATCAGCTATATGTCTGATATATACACTGCAAATCAGGGAAGACTCCTAGGCATGACACAGGAAATATGATTAACAAAAGATGCACTAGAAGATTATAAATATTTATTTCATAAAGTTGCACTGATGAAGAGACTGCATGAACAAGGAAATGTGTGGTTGTCTGCATGGAAAAACTAAGATTATACAAAGAGATTAATGAGAGATTTGAGAGAGATAAACTCAGAAACAGTGATGTACTTTTGATAATGGAGCTTTTAAACCAACTCTGCCTGTTTCATGACTGTCAACCTCTAGACTTAAAGGAGACAGTTCATGATTCATTTCACACCTTCCACCTTTGGTGTCAAAGTGAAATTATGTTGTAATGGAATTGGCAGCTGCCAGTGCTGCCAGACATTTTATTGATGAGGGGGAATTCAATCACTGTTCAATATGTAGAGCCAGCAGGGACACTCTTTGGAGGAAGTGAAAAGCAATACACATAGGCCCCAGGTTCTGTTCTTGAGCCTGTTTTCAAATCTATTTGTATACAAGTTGGAACACAATACAGGACAATATAAAATAGCTGTCCATAAGTAGAATGAGGACCCTGGATTGCAAGAATAGAGGAAAGGTAAACAATGGGACCAAAGTCTCTTTGGAAAGAAGGTAAGAAGAAATTCTATGGAAACTTGAGACAATTCTGCTTTGTTGAAATGGAATAGGAGATAAACGAAAAACAGAAATTGCTGGAGGTTTTCATTTGGTCTGGCAGCATCTGTCAAGAGAAAGGGGTGTCAATGTTTTGGGCCCAGTCACCTTTCATCAGAACATGATGAAGGGTGATTCGACCTGAGACATTGACTGTGCTTTCTCTACACATATGCTGCTAGACCTGCTGACTTTCTCCCAACAGTTTCTGGTTTTTGTTTCAGATTTCTAGTAAGCACAGCATAGGAGGTGAATTTATCCAGGACATTTATTGACAGATTGTATTGTCTTGATGTCTCTGAATGTAAATGCCATTCTCCCAAAGTACAGTAAGTAATCTAATTCAAACATGCCATTTCATAAATGAAATGCTATGAGCGTGTACCAGAATTCACCAGAAGTTTGAGGATTCAGGACTCAACAGCATAAGTATGGTGAATTGTAGGTACAGGTTGGGCATCGAGAGATTCAGTGAAGACATAGTTGGCCCTGTCGTCTTTCCAGTATCAGCCTTCGGGGAGAAGATGCAAGCTAATCAGGAGGAACAGAGGCGATGTTTAGGAAGGAGTTGAGCAGAGGCTGATAGTGGATGACATTCTGTGGAGAGAAGTGGCTGTTTGACACCTGTAAATTAATGTGATGACAACAAATTTCTCAGTTATAAATCAAGAGACAGTCTTCTAATGTTGTTCATTTGTCAGCTGTCCAAAGTTCACTAATTCTAAGGTAATCTTGCTAATTTATCTGAATAGCAGACCCTAAAGTCAACTTGAATATGTAATTAGCAAAAAAGTCAGTGTGAAATGTCTTTGGCAAAATTGAACTTTGTTTGCAACTCTGTCATTTTATATCAGTAATTAATTCAATCTATCAATTATTTGCAATTACATTTGTGTATCTATGTTTAATTAAAATAAACCTTGTCTGAAATCCTTTTTTATTATTGACAAGAAAGAGTTCATTCATTCACTCAATGCTATGCACAAATCCTAATGGAAGGACAGTAGTTTAAATTCTAATGGAAATAGAATTAGTTTATGTAAGACAGCTCAGAGATCCAAATATAGACATCATTAATTCTGAGGCATAAATTGAATGGTAAACCACAGATGGTTGTTGACAAAAAGTTAAGATGATGGGTTAAGGATTCATATGGTGCCCTTGATGAATATTCTTGTCAGGATATTGATCCCACAGTCCTTACAGTGCATAATTAACACAGCTGCATGAATAAATATCTGCATATAAAAGAGTGAGTAGGTACACTTTTGCTGTCAATGTGCATTCAAAATTACCCCTTAGAAAGTCAGAAAACTAATATTTTACTGAGGATTACATAGCCTGTCTCACTATTGAGATCTTATTCTATCTCTTTCTAAAAAGGAACTCATGAAAATATTTATTTTCTCTAAAAGAAGTTAAAGTTGATGACAACTTGTTTTTAAGTCTTCAGAAAAACATTTAGATTCATACCAGAGAATAATATTGATGTATGCTGAAAGATTAATCATCGAATCCATTCAGTGTGGAAGCAGGCCACTCAGCCCATCACTTTCACTCTAACACTTTAAACAGCATCCCACCCAGATCCAAACCCATATCCTAAGACTATAACCCTGCATTTCCCATGTCTGACCCACCTAGTATGTGCATCATAGGGAATTTTGCATGGCCATTCTACCTAATGGACATTCTGCACATCTTTGGACTGTGGGAAAAATCAGAGAATCCAGAATAACCCCACACAAACACTGGGAGAATGTGTCAATTCCACAGTCACCCAAGGATGGAATCAAACCCAAGTCCCTGAGATTGTGAGGTTGCAGTTTAACCACTGAGCAACCGCACCATCCAAAAGAATTGGACATATTGAACGTCTGCAAATGTGTTGCTGGTCAAAGCACAGCAGGCCAGGCAGCATCTCAGGAATAGAGAATTCGACGTTTCGAGCATAAGCCCTTCATCAGGAATAAGAGAGAGAGAGAGCCAAGCAGGCTAAGATAAAGGGTAGGGAGGAGGGACTAGGGGGAGGGGCGATGGAGGTGGGATAGGTGGAAGGAGGTCAAGGTGAGGGTGATAGGCCGGAGTGGGGTGGGGGCGGAGAGGTCAGGAAGAGGATTGCAGGTTAGGAGGGCGGTGCTGAGTTGAGGGAACCGACTGAGACAAGGTGGGGGGAGGGGAAATGAGGAAACTGGAGAAGTCTGAATTCATACCTTGTGGTTGGAGGGTTCCCAGGCGGAAGATGAGGCGCTCCTCCTCCAGCCGTCGTGTTGTTGTGTTCTGCCGGTGGAGGAGTCCAAGGACCTGCATGTCCTCGGTGGAGTGGGAGGGAGAGTTAAAGTGTTGAGGCACGGGGTGATTGGGTTGGTTGGTTCGGGCGGCCCGGAGGTGTTCTCTGAAGCGTTCCGCAAGCAGGCCGCTTACTTGCGGAACGCTTCAGAGAACACCTCCGGGCCGCCCGAACCAACCAACCCAACCACCCCGTGGCTCAACACTTTAACTCTCCCTCCCACTCCACCGAGGACATGCAGGTCCTTGGACTCCTCCACCGGCAGAACACAACAACACGACGGCTGGAGGAGGAGCGCCTCATCTTCCGCCTGGGAACCCTCCAACCACAAGGTATGAATTCAGATTTCTCCAGTTTCCTCATTTCCCCTCCCCCCACCGTGTCTCAGTCGGTTCCCTCAACTCAGCACCGCCCGCCGAACCTGCAATCCTCTTCCTGACCTCTCCGCCCCCACCCCACTCCGGCCTATCACCCTCACCTTGACCTCCTTCCACCTATCCCACCTCCATCGCCCCTCCCCCTAGTCCCTCCTCCCTACCCTTTATCTTAGCCTGCTTGGCTCTCTCTCTCTCTTATTCCTGATGAAGGGCTTATGCTCGAAACGTCGAATTCTCTATTCCTGAGATGCTGCCTGGCCTGCTGTGCTTTGACCAGCAACACATTTGCAGCTGTGATCTCCAGCATCTGCAGACCTCATTTTTTACATATTGAACGTCCTCAGGATACAGCTTTGGGAGCAGTCCTCCCATGCTCTCCCAGCCTGTGCATCTCTGATGATTGATTTCACTGCTTATACACAGTCCTTCACCATGAATACATTGATCATATCCCTGCTAAAGAAAAATGCATGTTTTGGATAGGCTTTTCCAGCTTGTTGCATTGTGTCTTAATGGACTATGATTGCAGGCTAAATTAAATTTTGTTATGGCAATACCCACAAGTGAATTGTGAAGCCAATATATTAAGTTACTAGAAACATAAGAGGCTAATCAGTCTGTCATGTCCATGTGGATTCTGCAAGAGCCGTTCAGCTAGTCTGCTTCTTTGCCCATTCTCTGTAGATCGGGAGATTTGTTTTGACAATTATTTATTTAATGGATCCATGAAAGGCCTCTCCGGCCTATCACCCTCACCACCCCCTCTCCGGCCTATCACCCTCACCTTAACCTCCTTCCACCTATCGCATTCCCAATGCCCCTCCCCCAAGTCCCTCCTCCCTACCTTTTATCTTAGCCTGCTTGACACACCTTCCTCTTTCCTGAAGAAGGGCTTATGGCTGAAACATCAATTCTCCTGCTCCTTGGATGCTGCCTGACCTGCTGTGCTTTTCCAGCAACACATTTTTCAGCCATGAAAGATGAAGACAAGTTATGGGAACATTGCTATGCTCCACATTCAATATTTGAACGACACAAGCCAACTGGGGGCTCTGGACATTTGAAAGCAGCCAGCAACATGGCAATCTGTAGTGTGACCAGCAGAGTGATTTCACAAACTACTAAATGAATCAATAGTGATGAGTGAGGAACCTGGGCTATTTTAAAAGAAACCTAAAATGAACAACTTGTGAACAATTTCTGTAATCGTAACCTTGTTTACAATTCTCTGATACTCACCAAATTTAAATGCTGAGTGCTAACAACTAATCTTTGTTTTAACCAAATACTCATCATTCCATTAGTAGACGTGATTCAATGAAATGGTTTTGTCAAAATTATTCAGAATTATTGACTTTGATAAGATGGACATCTAACATACCTGGTCTTTCAAATACCAGTGTTAACTGCTATTGAAATAGAGGTCCCTTTTAAAACCCAAATCATTTTAGTATTTCCCTGTATGTTCTGAGGAGCATAAGATATTCTAAAACTTCTGCTACAGTAGTTATCTTCTTTGTCCAAGCATAATCAATCTCTAACAAACAAAGAATAAAAAGGTGACTGGAAAGCCTACAAAGCTCAACAAGGTCAATATGTTCCATGTCCCCTGTAGTTGAAATGATGAAATCTAGCATCATAATTACCCTATCAATAATGCAGTGTTTATTAAAATGAAGGTTTTAACACAAAAATAATGAAAACTAACCTTAAGATGAAGGTGGACAAGCTAATGATTTCTATTCTGATGTTGTGGATAGTTGTGCTATGGCAATTGCCAAAGTTGATTCAGACAAGTGATTGACAAATCATAAACTACCAGCCCCTAAAACAGGGTATATGAACAAGTGCTCTGAATCAGAAGGTAGTCCTCATCATTAGTCAGGAGGTACAGTTAGTAAGTTTGCAGGTGACACCAAAATTGGAGGTGTGGTGGACAGCGAAGAAGGTCACCTTGGATTTCAATGGGATCTTGATCCGATGAGCCAATGGACTGAGGAGCGGCAGATGAAGTTTAATTTAGATAAGTGCGAGGTTTTGCATTTTGTGAAATCAAATCTTAGCAGGATGTATACACTTAATGGTAAGGTCCTAGGGAGTATTGCTGAACAAAAAGACCTTGGAGTGCAGGTTCATAGCTCCTTGAAAGTAGAGTCACAGGTAGGTAGGATAGTGAAGAAGGCTTTTGGTATGCTTTCCTTTATTGGTCAGATATTAGAATGTAGGAGTTGGGAGGTCATGTTGCGGCTGTACAGGACGTTGGTTAGGCCACTTTTGGAATATTGCATGCAGTTCTAGTCTCCTTTCTATCAGAAGGATGTTGTGAGACTTGAAAGGCTTCAGAAATGATTTACAAGGATGTTGTTAGGTTTGGAGGATTTGAGCTATAGGGAGATGTTGAATAGACTAGGGCTGTTTTTCCTGGAGCATCGAGGCTAGAGGAGTGATCTTATAGAGGTTTATATAATCATGAGGGGCATGGATAGGGTAATTAGACAAGGTCTTTGCCCTATGTTTGGAAGAGTCCAAAACTAGAGGGCATAGATTTAGGATGGGAGGGGAAAGATAAAAAAGAGACCTAAGGGGCAACTTTTTCACACAGAGAGTGGTACATATATGGAATGAGCTGCTAGAGGAAGTGGTGGAGGCTGGTACAATTACAACATTTTAAAAGCATCTGGATGGGTATATGAATAGGAAGGGTTTGGAGGGATATGGCCTGGGTGCTGGCAAGTGAGGTTGGATTGTTTTGGGATACCTGGTCAGTGTGGACGAGTTCGACCAAAGGGTCTGTCTCCATGCTATACATCTCTATGGCTCTATTACTCACCAGGCAGCTGTCTACTTCAGATGGAAGATAGACCAAAAGAGGAGGAAGACGACCCAGGGAAGAGTTCCCTAAAGCTTTAGCTGGAGAGCAGTATGTTGCCTTCACAACTTAAATGAAATCACCCCTCTCTTCACCAACTATCCATTCATCTTCCAGCATCAGTAAATGATCTTCAGTTGTCATGCATTGTATTTATTTGTTTAATTAAACAATGTGTCATATCTAAACTGCTGCTTCTGAACAAATTTAACATACTATTTTAAAATTCATTATGAATGGTTGAGTGTCTACATTAAGCAAGTGCTGAATCATAACATCTTACAAGGTCTGGTGGTTACCAGATTACAATGATTTATCATTGTTTTTGAATTGCCTTCTAAATCAGAAAGGAAAGATGTCAGTAATATAAAACATATTCCATGTTTTGAATGTAACATGATAAAAATCATTGTTTTTCTGAATTGAAACCGTGATGAATAAAGGTCACAAATAATGAAGATTTACCAAACAGTCACCACTTTCCTCTAAGAATGCAGTCTGTATTAGGCAACAGTATCACTCATACAACTACCACGCTAGTGCAAATTGATGGTTCCAGATATACCACAATCAATATTACAAAGATACATAGAGTCCATAACAGATATGATAATTTAAAGACCTGCTGTTTAAAGATGTTCAAGCTCAGTTAGCTGTTTAGAGTTTCCAATAACAATTCCACACTTGTGCGAAAGTCAAAGTTTTGAGACAAAACTTCTTAACAAAAAGTAGATGTAGGTATTTACAAGTGCACTACTTTTGAGGGTTTAAATCCATGCTGGATTGTCAGAACCATTTGCTGATAGTGACATTGAATTTGTACATTTCATCTCAAAAGAATAATTGAGAAGATAACACATTAGGCTATTCCCAACAACCCCATACTGGGTACATCATAAATGAAACATTTCATAGCCAAATTCTCAGGTCAACTATTACTAGTTGTTTTTGCTCAATATAACAGGTCTATTTTGGCTGTTTATTATAAAAAGACACACCATCATGTAACAGGCATAGTGAACATGATGGGAATTTTTCATAAAAATGCGACATATTTGTGGTATACATTCACCTAAATTTATTCTTGATGTTCTTATTTATCTGAAATTTAACAAAGCCAATAACATCAGAATGAGTGGGCAAATGGGGGTCTAAAAGTTAGGTTGACAAATGTATTGTGGGAAATATTTAACCAAACATTTGAAAACATTCAACAAAAAAAATTTAAAATCTAAAAGCTGAGCAAGAAAGACCCACCTGTTCCTTAGTAAGTGAGCTAAGGATTGTAATAGATTAAAATAAGTGGTTTCCAATTTTGCAAAGAATAGTGATAAAATGGAGAATTTGGAATATTTTAGAAACCAATATTGGCTATCAAAATATCAATGAAAGGGAAGAAAAAAATCAAATATTCTATAAAAATACAGTATTAAGCTAGTAAAAGAAAGAAAATAGAATTGAAACATTCATTGAAATTATATAAAAATCACAAGACTATTTAAAGAAAACATTGGTTCCTTAGAGGCAAAGAAAGGAGAGGTGACCAAGGAAAGTAAGGTAATGACAGAGACATTGAACAAATAGTTTGTGTCTGTCTTCACAATTAAGCTTTTGAATGGCAGGCAGTTTAGTTGAGTTGATGCCAAAGGTCAAAGGACAGGCACGAGGCAGCAGCTAGTCTATTCCTGCTCCTGTTTGTTCTTACGTTTATCCATTACACAAGATAGACTAAAATAAAATTCCTAACTCAATGTTCTACCAATATAACAAATGAATGTCGGCATGCTTGACATTAGTGTCATGTAACAGCTTTTACATCAAATCATGACAACATTGTTCTCTTACCAGCTGGAGTAAATGGGGCAAATGATATGATTGGCTATGTTGGAACCAGCAAGTGTTGAGCAGGAGAAATATTAATCAACTGGCAGATTTTAGATTTATTTATTCCCTAATTAACTGAATGTAGTTCTACCACCTTAAAGATTTAATGAATTTGGGATTAAAAGCAGACCCCAGCCAAACTGATACTTTCTGTCTGCCAGCCTGTACAATATTGCTAGAGGCTGCAAATAAAGCCTACATCTCTGGGACTGTTGGACAATTATGGACATCAAGCCTGACCTGTAGTCATGGCCAATTAGGTCTTCCTGCCCATGTTCACATCCAGTGGATTACAATTCTCATCCTCTCTGATCTCAGACAAATGCCTGAACATTTCAGTTTCAGGGTAATGATAGCAAGGCAGTGGTAGACCCCTGTCTCTGGATCAAAAAGCATGGGTTTGGGTCCCACATGCTTCAGATGTGTGTCAAGAAATGTCTGAACAGGCTAATAAAGAATATTGACAGGCTTGTTGCACGATGGTAGTATTTCTACTTCCAATTGAGATGGTCTGGGTTCAAGTCCCACCTATCCTAGATAGGCAGCACAGAGAAACTTTACTAGCACCATGCCATGTATGATGGCAACTGTCTTATGAAGACATATTGAGTAGATTAGAACTGTACCCATCAGAATATAAAGAACAAGAAATATACCAGATTCTTAGAGAGTGTTATGAAGTTGAAGGCATGTAACGTACTTTTAAGAGAGAGTAAATACTGTTTTGCACTGAAAGCTGACAAGCACCTGTCATATAACAAACTAGCAATCTCACAATGTAATGGAAAATTGAAAATATGTAACATTAGCTGTGAAATAGACACCTGAGTTGGTTGCTGTTTTGACAATAATTCAAATTTAACCAATCAGTTTAAATTATGCCCCAGCTTACTAAAACCCAAACGAGTTTGAATTTATTGTTTTTGCCAACATCAAACCAATGAGACAATCTGATGTTGGTGGGAAAAAAAGCTCAGCATTTTGAAAGTCAGACAGAGTAACTGTCATTGAGAAAGACTGCCATTCAAAAACATTCTCTATCAAAGGCTGCTGTAGGGTTTTGAAATTAAGTTGATGTAAATTTAATAAGTTTTTTTATATATTGGAATACTATATTGTTATTGAGTTGGAGGCAGATAATAAGCAATTAAGGGAAGGGAAAGCTTAGAGTTGAGATTAGTTATTGATTAATGTTTATCTTTAGAGTTAAGAAATAAATTGAAATCATTTTCGTTAAATACTAATGGAATTTGGGAGTTCTCTGTCACTCATATTGTAACAGATTACGAGACGAGGTGAGCTTTTCTGGGTGTGTGGTTTAATTAGCAGAGGGTTCACTACCGTGTTGTAACAGGTTGGGGGCTCGAGTCCATGATTTGGACAGGTTTAGACAGATCCAGTCTGAAATTTGGACTGGTTTGAACAGATTTGGGGTCCAAAACATCCTAGCAGATTTAAACATTTGCAGATTCGTGTCCTAGTTCTTTAAATAAAATGTAGGCGAAACAATGTGTTCAATTTTGGTTACTTGTGGTTGGTTAAATTAAAAGTGAGAAAAATAGCTCTTAAGATTGCTAAAGAGGTTCTGGGGTTTGACGATGATTCCCAAATTTGCCAAGAAAGTTTAGAAAGACAGAAAAAGGCCATACTTTTAGAATTAGTAAATAGGTTAGAATTGGGTCTAACCAGGGACAAAAGTAAAGCTGAAATTGTCAGGGAGTTAGTCAAGATTTATCAGAGAAACAGACAAGTGCAGTCAAGTCAGAAAACCTTAAATTATAATAGAGTTAGATTTGAAAGAAAGGGAAAGAAGAGCCATGAGAGAAGAGAGACAGAGGAAAAAGAGAGTGAAGGTTTTGAGCTGAGCAAAGGGAAAGAGAAGAAAGAGAAAGAGAAAGGGGGAGAGAATTTGAATTTCCAAAGTTGCAAATTAGTCAGGAAAGTCAAATTAACAGGATGGAGATGAAGAGAGAAAGTATTGATATATACAAATATGTTAAAATGTTGCCACATTTTGATGAGAAAGTATTCAAAGCCTTCTTTACTTCATTTGAAAAATTGGCTATGCAGATGGAGTGGCCAGAGAACTTGTGGGTAATGGTATTTCAGACTAAGCTGGTAGGCAGAGCTAGTGAGGTTATTGCAATGCTGTCATATGAGGTGTCAAGAGATCATGCAGATGTCCGACAGGCTGTTTTGAGTGCTTATGAATTGGTACCAGAAGCGTATAGACAGCGGTTCAGATACATAAAGAAGGAACCAGGTCAGACGTATGTTGAGTTCAAAAGAATTAAACATAGTAATTTTGATAAATAGGTGCTAGCCTTAAAAATAGATCAGACCTCCAAGGCTCTGAGAGAGGTAACTCTGCTGGGAGAATTTAAAAAGTCACTTCCAGAGATTATAAGAATTCATGTGGATGAACAGAAAGTTCAAGAAGTGTGAAGAGTGGCAGAGATGGCAAATTAATATACATTGGTGCATAAGGCAAAATTTAGCTTCCTAAGAGAATTTCATCCTTTGAGGGATAGAAATTGGGAGAAGGGGAGATCCTATACTACAAAGCAAAGAGTAGAGCACACTGGTAATTGTTTACTGCAGGTTAAAAAAGAAGCCCAAGAGGGTGAAAGGGAGAAGAAAGGCCTCAGGTGTTTTCACTGTGGTAAAGTGGGACGCATAAAGTCACAGTGCTGTTCGTTAAAGAAAGGCACTGTGGGAAAATATGTGGTAAAAGAAAAAGACTCAGCCAGTGGCATTAGTGAAAGTAGTAAAGGAAACCCAAAGAAAAGTCAAGGAGCTGCAGGAGAGTGCACAGCCTAGGCAGGGGCTGAGTATGGAGTTAGTGCCTGATGGCTGTAAAGACTTCACCTCTGTGGGTAAATTTTACTCAGAAAGAACAATGGGAGAAGGGAAAGAAGTTATAATTTTGAGAGATACAGAACCTAACCAGTGTCTAATAGTAAGAGATAAACATATTTGCACTCTTTCTGATCTGTTACCCGAGAGTGTGGTAATTTGTGGGATAGATAGACAGAAATTTAACATTCCCCTTTGTAAGATCAACTCAAGATTGGGGAAGTAACAATGGGAGTGATTGACAGAGTGTCAGTTCCTGGAATACAGTTTGTGCTTGGGAACAATTTATCAGAATCCAAGGTGGAAGTGACACCCCTTGTTGTGGAGAAGCAAAAGGAAGACAAAGAAACTGAGGAGTTAAAAGAAAAACACCCTGGAATTTTTCCAGACTGTGTCGTAACAAAATCCTAATATCATAAGTCACAGCACAAAGCAAAACTAAAGAGAAAGATGAAGGAGTTGAGGTGCAGTTAGGGGACACCCTGTTTGATGTAATGGTGCAGAAAAACCTGAACAGACAGAGGGTCAGGCAGAAGTATTTAATCCTGAAAGGCTAATGGACTTGCAACAGAAAGACAAGACAATAAAAAAAAATATAGACGCATACTCAGAAAAAAATTCAAAATGTAATCCTGAGGGTTATTATCTTCAAGATAGAATTCTGTGAGGGAAATGAAGACCACAGAAGGTTAGTACAGAGGAGAAATGGGTGGGGATGCACCAGATTATGTTGCCGATAGCATACAGATGGGAAGTGTTACTGGTAGCACATGAACCACCAGTAGGAGGTCAGCTAGATGTAAGGAAGTATTTCTATTGGCCTAGAATGCACAAGGATGTGGTTAACTTTTGCCATATGTGTCATACATGCCAAATTGTAGGGACATTACGGACATTAATAAAATCAATACTTTTGTTGCCAATTCCTACATTCGAAGAACCTTTCTCACAGGTTCTGATTGATTGTGTAGGTCCTCTTCCTAAAACTAAATGTGCGACCTAGTATTTGCTACTCATAATGTATGTGTCTTCTAGATTTATGGAGGCAAGTCCATTATGGAGTATTAAGGTCAAAAGGGTCGTAAAGACATTAGTAGCTTTATTTATGGGGTATGGGCTACCCAGAAAGATTCATTCAGACCATAGGTTTAACTTTACTGCTGAGCTA
Source organism: Hemiscyllium ocellatum (assembly GCF_020745735.1). Taxonomy (NCBI): domain Eukaryota; kingdom Metazoa; phylum Chordata; class Chondrichthyes; order Orectolobiformes; family Hemiscylliidae; genus Hemiscyllium; species Hemiscyllium ocellatum. Next base: position 42,433,758 of record NC_083407.1, on the reverse strand, counting down.
TTTAAGGAAGACATGGGTAGCTTTAAATCAAATGCATATGATTCAGAATCGCAGAGTGCTTTGAAAAGAAGGCATCAGATCCTGAAGACCTGTTAAGAGCATACTGTCAGGATTATCTGAATGATTGAGATAAAGTTATTCCATTCTATTGCTTGCCATTAGAGGTGTCCCAAATGAACCTACTCAGCTTACTCCCTTGAGTTAATGTTCAGACTTGAAGTGAGAGAGCTGTGAAATTAATTAAAGAGAAACCGACAAGACCAAAGTCAGAGATCTCACACTTAGGTTATGTATCTGAGGTGAGGGAGAGATTAAATCGGGTAGGTGAATCAGCTTAATAGCACCTGAAAAGGGCACCACATACAACGAAGCAGGTGGCAGATAAAACCCCTAAATTCAGACGTTTTCCTGTGAAGATGACATATTACTACTGCTACCAGTGTTAGGAAATCCCTCCAAAGCCAGATTTAGTGGTCCCTATCAAACTGAGAAAACATTTAGCCAGGTAAAGGATCTGATAAAGATGCAGGGTAGACAAAGAAAAACTGTAACAGGTATGTCATATGAATATGTTGAAACCTTATTATAATAGTGAGGGAGAACTGGAGAAACAGGTGTAAATTACTACTCCACAGAGTAAGGAATCAAATTGAGATGTCATGGAGTTTGATGTGCCTCAAAGTACATTAAACAATGAGGAAGTCCCTGAAGAGTGGGATAGGTTAGTGATCTATCTGTCTCAGGAACAAAGAACTCAGTTGAAGGGTACGTTGCAGACATATGCAGAAATATGATAGTTCTGTTTTTCATGAGGTGGTGGTAGAGAATGCTGTTCTGATAAAACAACACCCCTATAGACGTAATCATTTCAAAGCCACACGGATCCAGAAGGACATGGATGCAATGCTCAATGTGGGTATCATTGAACCAAGTCAGAGTGAGTGGAGTTCATCGATCATGTTAGTTCCCAAACTTGATGGGAATTCAATAATTTAGTGTGGAGTATCAGAAAGTCAACAGCGTAACAAAATTGGACTTATACCCAATATCAAGATTAGATAACTTTATACAGAAAGTTGGACAATGTTGGATTTACTGCGTGGTTATTGGAAGGTCCTTTATCAGAGAAAGTGAAGAAGCTTCTTCATTTGTAACCACAAATGAGCTATATCAATTCAATGTAATGCATTTTGGAATGAAGAATGCATCAGCCACATCCCAAAGACTCATGAACAGAGTTGTGGATGGGTTAGCAAACTGTGCTGTTTATCTGGATGCTGTAGTGATCTTCAGCAAGCCATAGAAAGATCACATGGTACAATTCACAGAGCTCTTTGAATGATTACGAGAAGCAAAGTTGATAATAAAATTCAAGAAATTAGAATTCATCAAGGCAGAGGTGATGTTCATGGGATATAAGATCAGCCATGCAAGGTTGACCCCCAAGGAACACCAAAACGAAGGCCATTGAAGAATTTCCACAACCAACCTCGAAGAAAGAGGTGTTTTGATTCTTGGGACTGAGCGGATTCTACCAGAAGTTTATTCTAAACTTCAGCAGCATAGTGGTACCACTAACAGATTTACTAAAGAAGAACACAGAATTTCAGAGGACAGAACAATGCCAGGAGGCATTTGACAATTTAAAAGTCGAAATAAACATCGCATCTGTTTTAGGTGCACCAAATGTTTCAATTGATGCTGGCGATAGAGTAGTTGGAACTGTACTGCTACAGGATGATGATGATGGAATTGAATGGCCAATTGGCTACTTTTCAAAGAAACTCAATACTCAATAGAGAAGATACTCTACTATTCAAAAGGTATTGTTGAGTTTGGTAGTGGCTTGACAACATTTTAGTATTTATGTGACAAACAATATCTCGGAGAGAGTTGTGTACATGGATCGCAATTCTCATACATTCTTGGAATGATTTGATGTCAAGAATTTGAGGCTATTTTGGAGGGGTCTTATGTTTTAAACTTTTAATTTCCAAATTGTGCATGTTGCAGGTTGTGAAATGTGATAGCAGATGTGTTATTACAGATTTAATGGATAAAGTATAGATAATATTGAGCAGATACCAATTTTATATATACACTCATATATGTGAGCAGATACTAATATGAACTTTGATTAATGTCCTATGCATTTCATTGTAATGGAGTTAAGAACTAGAATTAAGAAACCATCTTTTCATTATGGTGGTTCTTTTTTTTCTTTGGCAAGGAAATGTTTTGAAGTTGAAGGTGTGTATTATTCCTTTAACAGAGAGTGAATGCTGTTTTGTACTGAGAACTGACAATATAACTAACTGGCAGTCTCAGAGTGTACTGGAAAATTGAAAATATGTAACATTTAGCTGTGAAATAGATACCTGCATTGTTTGCTGTTTTGACAACAATTCAAATTTAATTGATCAGTTTAAATTATGCCCCACGATACTAAAATCCAATTGAGTTTGAATTTATTGTTTTTACCAACATCAAACCAATGAGAGTTTCCAATGTTGGGGGATAAAAAAAGGCAGGCATGTTGAAAGTCAGGCTGAGTAACTGCCATCGAGAAAGACTGCCATTCAAAAACACTCTGTCAAAGATACCTTTATCATATGAAAAACATTCACAGTAAAATAAAGAAGATAACCCAGGGAGATCTCCAGCCAGAAGAAGACAAACACAGATGACAACAGCTACCATGTGGTTTTGAAATTAAGCTGATGTAATTTTAATAAGTCTTTTTTATTGTAACAGTATATTGTTATAAAGTTGGAGGTTGATAATAAGCAGTTAAGAGTACTGGGACGGGGGCTTAGATTTGTGATTAGTTTCTTTTTAATATTCACTTTTAAAGTTACAGAATAAATTGATAATATTTCCTTAAATAGTGAAATTTGGGATTTCTCTATTATTCATACTTTAACAGACAATGAGGCAGGGTCAGCTTTGCTGGGTGTTTGGTTTAATTAGCAGAAGGATTAACAGCAGCTTGGCAGGGTAGGTACAGAAAGTTTGTTTCCCCGATGGGACCAGAGGGCATAATTTCAGAATAAGGTGAATAGGACAGATATAAGGAGGAATTTCTTCTCTCGGAGGGGAGTGAATCTATGGAATTCTTTACCACAAAGTGCAGTGAGGCTCTGTCAGTCTTTAAATATATTCAAAGCTGGGATAGGTAGATTTTGTAATCCGTAAGGGAATCAAGAGTTTTGGGGAAAACGCCAGAAAGTGGTGTTGAGAATTATGAAATCCACCATGATCTCACTGAATAGCAGAGCTGAATGCCCCCCTTCTGTTCTTGGGTCTTATGGTCTCAGTACGTCACAAGTATGACAGGCACTTGGCTTGTCAGTAACCCCACTGATAGAGGTGGGCACGACTACTACATGCAAAAGAGCACGAAGGTGCCCAATGATGAAGGCAACCTTGAAATATTCAATCATATGTGAAAAAGATTACTTGTTCATACAGCTGCCAGACCATCATTCTGGAAGAATACCCTATCACATGATATACTGCTGTGGCTGTGATGTAGTGGCTCTGGTGGGGTTTTGAGGTGGTGTAAACATAAAGCACATGGCACTCCTTCTCTCCCCAGCCCCCAGCATTCTTGCTAGCAAAACAGTTCAAGGAATTTGCTGCAGAGCGTTCCTTTGGGGATGTTACAGAACTCATTGTCAACTATAATAAGCAAATAAGAGAATTCTTACAAAAAATGAACTTTCGCTAAGTAAGAGAGATAAAAGTGTTTTAATGCAAAGGGATTGTGTTCAAAACTGAAGTAGCTAAGAAAACAAATCTGTCATAATGGTCCTTTAATAATTAATTAAGTGACTGTGACATATCAAAACAGTAAGTCAATGGACTAGTGAAATAACAACACTCTGCCTGTTCAAACTGAAGATATCTCCATATGCTGTATCTTTAGCATCTGTATATTCAATATGTTTTAACAGTTCAATTAAACTGATGCAGCAAGCTTCTATTGCTCATTCATTGTTACATTAGCATTTAAATTTTAATGCCCTGTGGTTTTGTAACATTAATTAAGTGGTAAAAGTCATTATGGAAGTGGAGTAGAATGTCAGGCAATAAAAGATGACTGCAGTGGTTAAATGCCAAGGTTTTTATATTGTCGCATGAATGGCCATTATGTTGAGTACATTGACTCATTATGCAGTACACTGAAATGATTTCATACCAGCAAAAGACACATTAAGGCTTCATGGTCAATGGCTCTTGATTCTATTTGTTTTACTTGCAATTATCACTCAATCATTTTTCTGCCTGTTGCTAGGACAAAGAAAATCTGTTTTGGTGCATTATAACCATCAAATTGAGCTATATATTAAGGACAAGTTGCCATAGATATGTCAGGCATTTTATTTCACATTGTCTTGGCTGTGATACATCATATCAAGTTGATACAGAGATAGATATAGTGATTACAATGAGGTCAGCCAGATGGACCTTATTGAATATGAGTTCCTTGACTGGGGCTTTAAACCTCGTCCAATCAGGGAGCCCTAACTGACAAATATAAACAGGAGTGTAGAGTTCATTCTGAGAGCTGGCTGTGACGAAGCTGGAACAGCGTTAAGTGCTATGCACATATGTAAAGGGTGACTTGGAGTTAGGATACCACCACCTGTGGACTTATTTCTTCGGATGATGCAAAAATGGTACCAACAGCCTGCATTTAGTCTGCTGTACCATTGTCAGATTCTGCCAACTTCTATGGTGGTTGTGAAAATGAATTTCAACTGCGTGAGCACATTTATTAATTAGACCTTACGTTCTGTCATCCTGAAGTTTTTGCAGAAGAGGGAACATTGAGAGACATGTGATGCTGATCAATTCTGTCAGGAGCAGAGTCAAAAGGATTGAAAAAGATGTGTATGATTTTAAAAAGTGGAAGCTGTAATGAAAATCTACATTGTAATGACATTTTAAATTACAATAATTTTATCTTACCATAACACAAATCGTTATGTTTTGATCAATTTGAAAATGCAAATATTTTCCTTTATTTCTAAATCATTCACACATGGCAGCTACAACAATATAAGCCAAATTGTGTCTGTGCATGACCCATACACTTCCTTGGTATTCCAACTCCAATCCCAACTCCCCCATGCTGTAACTAATTGGTAACCAATTAGCCATCACTTTGAAAACATTCCACTCAGACTCCAGATTGAATTAGGGTGCGTCTGAGACCCAGAAATGAACCTCCTATCTAATTCCTGTCTTCTCCATGAAAATCAGTCCCTGAGTTTGTCAATTGAAATTAAAGCTGCAGTTTTCATTCTGCAATCTTGGAACTCGTACAAAAATATCCAATTCATTATTTGAGAAATCAACAAAAAGCAAATTATTTTGGCAAAAGAGAGTTTATAAAGATCTCACTAATTTAAAACTTGATGCACATGCAACTATTACTATATTGTCAGATGGAATACCATGGGTGCAAAAAGACTGCTTACAGGTGGCAACAATGAAACTGCATAGTTCAAGTGGTATATCGCTGAAGACCGAACTTATGCTACAATATCTCATGAAAGAAGCCAAAAAGAACTGAACTCAATTCAATGAAGTGTCACTGAACTTGAAACGTTAACTCTGTTTTCTCCCCATAGATGTTGCCAGACCTGCTGAGTTTCTCCAGCAATTTATGGGTTATTTTTCAGACCTCCATTGGCTATTGGTTCAGCTACACTTTTCTTTAAACTGTTTGTTTCCAAATCCTTCAATTCACTCATCTGTACAAATTTGTGTAACAGAATCCAAGCTTACAAACCTCTGAGATATCTGTATTTTTCCAGATTTCAGATTCTTTCACACCCTTGATTTTATTTGATCTACCATTGCTGACGATAGTTTCAACCAGCCAGACCCTTAACTGTGGAATTTCCTCACATAACTTCGATATGACTTTATTTTTCTTGCTTTCTTCAACTAAGATCCATGTTTAGGATCTTTTTCTTGACCATGCTTTGGTTTGTCAATCCCCAAATCACTTTCTATAGCTCAGTGTCAAATTTGTTTGTTTGATATAACTTCCATGAGGCACCTTTTGAAGTTAGACCTACTGTAACTGAAGTTGTTGTCATTATGAGAGTAACTTGCATTGGAGCAGAAGTAGACCATTCAACCCATCAGGTTTGCTCTGCCATTTAATGGATGATCTGATTTTCCTCAATTCTATTTCCTGGTTTTTCCCCATAACCCTTGAGTCCCTTACTGATTAAAAATCTGTGTATCTCTACCTAAAACATAGTTAACTATAAAGCCTCCATAGCTTTCTGTGGTGAGGAATTCCATAGGTTCACTACCCTCTGAAAGAAGAAATTTCTCATCTTTTCCCTCAAGGGAAAACAATCTCTCTGCATCAATCCTTTCAAATCCCTTAAGAATCTTGCATGTTACAATAAGGTCACTTTCCATTCATGAGAAAATTCTCCCATATCTGGTTTTAGCTAGTGAACCTTCTCTATCCTGCCTCCAATGTCAGCACATCTTTCCTTAGATATGGAAAAAAAAGCTGTTCACAGTTTTCCAGGTGTGGTCTGACGAGTGCCTTGTATAATTTTAGCAAAGTCTCCCTACTCCATTTTCTTTGAAATAAAGACTAAAATGTCTCATTACCCTTTGAACTTGCACACTAGCTTTTTGTGATTCATGTGTAAGGGCCTCTCAAATCCATCTGTGCTGCAGCTTTCTGCAGTCATTTTCCATTTAAACAACATTCAAAATCTGTATTCTTTCTGTAAAAGGGCATAACCTTCATATTTCCTCAAATCGTATTTCATTTGCCTGCTTATGTAACCTCCCTATATCCATCAGTGGACTCTTTGTGTCATCCTCATCAATAACCTTTTCCCCTATTTTTGTTTCATCTGTAAATGTGGTTATGGTACATACAAGCTGAAAATGTGTTGCTGAAAAGGCGCAGCAGGTCAGGCAGCATGCAGGGAACAGGAGATTCGACGTTTCGGGCATAAGCCCTTCTTCAGGAATTATGCCCGAATTATGCTGGGCTTATGCCCGAAACGTCGAATCTCCTGTTCCCTGGATCTTGCCTGACCTGCTGCGCTTTTTCAGTAACACATTTTCAGCTCTGATCTCCAGCATCTGCAGACCTCACTTTCTCCTATGGTACATACAATCCATTATTCAACTTTATATCTATTGTAAATAACTGTGACGCAACACTTCCTCCAATCATCAAGCAGCTTAGATCAGTGATATTGTGCAATTTAATAAAATATTGTGTGAACTTAGGCTGTTGCTAGAATGGCCCTGTGCCTTATTTTTAATAAAGCATTAAACAGATACAATTTTTGTTTCAGTAACTAGCTTGCTATTAATAATTCATCTGTCACTTATTCCCTGAAATGGAGCCTTTATAATAAACAAGATCTTTTCTCCATTAAAGATCAATATACCAAAGACTTATTAGCTCAGCCTTAAGATTGTTGCTCTTTGAAAGAAATCTTCATTTTCTTAGACTTAAATAAAATACCAGGGAACTCAATCAAATTCAAAATAATTTGGTACTTTATAAATGAATTTGTGACAAATTCGCTAATAGGCATTTTAATGAACTAAGCTGCAACGTACATTATCAAAGGGAGATTGTGATTTTATTATGCATTGCTTGTCTCATAACACCTCAAAGAATTAAATACTGTATTCTACATAGAGGAAAGCCTCAGGTTTTTGCAATTCATTTGCTTTTGTATTCTTCATTAGATAACCATTGTACCAAAGTACAAACCAGCATCCTCCGTTACATCATTCCTTTAACTCAATAATTTTGAAACTAAAAACTTAATTGCTGATAAGCTGTGTTATCTTCCCAGCCATTGCCACTAGAGTTCTACATTGACAGAATAATGTACAAATTGCGGTTAATATTACGTTTTTCATTAAAAACGAAGAGCTAATTTATATAATGAGCCCTGATGTACAAGAACAACAAGGAAAGATAATTAAAATCAATTTAAAAAAGATAGCTCTGTATGCAAAGGAAACAATTGCCCATACAATTTTCTATTAACACTGCTTTCAAAGCACAGAAATTACTCTAAAAATAACATACTTCTGGAAATATACAACAAAAGGTCATTTCAATTGTAGTAGGTTTCTGTGCTGCAAGTGTTAGAAATGAAGAAACAGTAAACTTTTTTAATAATTACTTGGTAATGCCAATGTGTAAATTAGATGAATAAATTACCACGGGTCCATGTACTTCAGGTAAAAGGCAAACCTTAGTTTTTCTAAAAAATTAAAAACCAAAAGATTCAGAACCTAAATATAGTCTCTACAATCATATCAAAACTGGAATTCAGATTTAATTTAAGAAGAGACTGTACTTGCTCTATTTCTTTGAGTAAATACTTGAAAAATATAGAACAATTTTGATTTTGGGGAAGAATTAGCCCTCAGAGAAAATACACAAGCAATGCACTTGTAAAAAGAGGTCACCTTCCAAAGAGAACACTATTGTTATGAAGATGTGGATGTACTGTACTTATAAGAGAGTTAAAAGCAAGCAGAACTATTTGACACAGCACCAAGTGTTCTGACCAAGATATAATGTAACATTTGGATTTGGATGAACAACTTGATTAGCTGGTTGCCTGGAGATGACAAAACAAATTTGAATTCGGCCATTCAGTTTAAATTATACACCGAAAAATACCAAATTCCAATCAGATTTAGTATATTGGCAATCTTAAAAGCCAATGACATAATCCGATGCTTTGGGGGCATAAAACTGGGGAAATTGAACAGTTGGGAGGAGAACTGCCAAGCCACCAGTATCTGCAGACTGCCCGGGGAATAGCTCTCTGAAACGTACCTTCATTGATCAGTAACCTGTGAAACAGAAATTGCTAAGAAGAAGAAAAGAAGACTGAGGAAGAGAATATTCAACACCTGGTTAGTTTTGAAAACTTGAATTTCTGGTAAATCTTAATTGGGGGATTTTATTGGACTAGTATTGTAGAAGGGGAAGGAGTTGTAAATAGTTGTCAGCTAATTATTCTCTGTTATACCTTAAGAAATAACGTTGTTCATTTTTATCTTAAATAGTTAAAAATCACACAACACCAGGTTATAGTCCAACAGGATTATTTGGAAACACTAGCTTTCGGAGTGCTGCTCCGTCATTAGGTGGTTCTCCACAACCACCTGATGAAGGAGCAGTGCTCCAGACACTAGTGCTTCCAAATAAACCTGTTGTCCTATAACCTAGCATTGTGTGATTTTTAACTTTGTCCACCTCAGTCCAGCAATGGCGTCTCCAAATCATTACTTTAAATTCTGGTCTCCTTCCTATCAGAAAGATGTTGCAAAACTTGAAAGGCTTCAGAAAATATTTATAAAGATGTTGCCAGGGTTGGAGGATTTCAGCTCTAGGGAGAGGCTGAACAGGCTGGGGCTGTTTTCCCTGGAGCGTCGTAGGCTGAGGGGTGACCTTACAGAGGTTTACAAAATTATGAGAAGCATGGATAGGATAAAAAGGCAAAGTTTTTTCCCTGGGGTGGGGGAGTCTAGAACTAAAGGGCATAGGTTTAGGGTGAGATGAGAAAGATATAAAAGAGACTTGTAGGGCAACTTTTTCACGCAGAGGGTGGTACGTGTATGGAATGAGCTGCCAGAAGATGTGGTGGAGGCTGGTACAATTGCAACATTTAAAAGACATTTGGATGAGTATATGAATAGGAAGGGTTTGGAGGGATATGGGCTGGGTGCTGGCAGGTGGGACTAGATTGAGTTGGGATATCTGGTTGGCATGAACAGGTTGGACTGAAGGGTCTGTTTCTGTGCTGTACATCTCTATGACTCGATAACTCTAAATAGTTTTTGACCTCTCAAGTTTTCACAGATTACTGCATGGGATAAATCTTTTCTGTGTTGTTGGTTTAAATTAAGCAGGAGGGTTTACCCCATGTCATAACATTATGAACAGACACACTTTGTGTCTCAACAATTATCCTCAACTTTGCAGAGGAGAGTCTTGGAGCTTGCAATTTGGAGCATTATAAGTGCCAATTTAGTACAATTCAACAGCCCTAAAGCCCAGGTCAAGGGCTGAGGGTCATCACTGGAATATTTCCTCATACAACAATCCTTACTTGTTGTTTATATCCACAGTACCTTTGGCACAAGCCCAGCCACCTCTACCAGCTTCCTCTCCCAGAGTGGCAGTCAGTTTTGGAGTGGGAGGATTAAATTGGCGCATTAGTGAAATAGTCTAGGTGAAATTGAAGTCAGGGTGAAAGGTGTTCATGAAGTTGATGAAATGGTCAACGTCCTTGTGGGAGCACAAAGTGGTGCCGATGTAGTCATCAATGTAACGGAGGAAATGGCGGGGAATAGTGCTGGTATAGCTGTGGATGATGGACTGTTCCACATACCCAGCAAAGATGCAGGCATAGCTAAGGCCATGTGAGTGTTCCTTTGTTCTGGAGGAAGTGAGAGGATTTGAAGAAGAAATGGTTGAGGGTGGGGACCAATTCAGCCAATTGAAAGAGTGTGTCAGTGAAAGGATACTTGTTGGGTTGGCAGGAGAGGAAGAAATGGAGAGCTTGGATGCCTTTGTCATGATGGATGGATGTGTATAGGGACTGGATGACCATGGTGAAGATGAGGCATTGTGGGCCAGGAGCCGAAGGTCATGGAGGAGGTGGCGGATGTGGGTAATGTCTCGAATGTATGTGGGGAGATCTGGAACAAAGGGGATAGGGTAGTATCAAGGTATGCGGCGATAAATTTGTTGGGGCAGGAGCAGGATGAGACAATCAGTTGACCGGGGATGTCAGGTTTTTGAATTTTAAGTAGGAGGTAAGAAGTAGAACCGGGCGGTGCGGGGTTCCCGAACTGTGAGGTTGGAGGCTGTTAGTGGGCAATCTCTTGAAGTGATGAGATTGTGGATAGTCTGGGAGATGATAGTTTGGTGAAGGAAGGTGAGGTCGCTACATTGATGACTGTATCAGTGCTACCTCGTATTCCGATGAGGAGGCTGAACAGTTCATCAACTTCACGAACACCTTCCATCCTGACCTTCAAGTTTACCTGGACCATCTCAGATACCTCCCTTCCCTTCCTGGACCTCTCTATATCCATTTTCAGTGAACGACTCAACATGGACATCCTACTTCAAACCTACCAACTCCCATTGCTACCTGGACTACACATCCTCCCACCTTACTTCCAGTAAAAACACTATCTCTTACTCCCAATTCCTCTGCCTCTGCCACATCTGCTCCCAGGAGGACAAATTCCACAGTAGAACATCCCAGATGGCCTCCTTCTTCAAGGACCACAATTTCCCCTCCAATGTGGTCAACGATGTCCTTCAGCACATCTCCTCCACTTCTCACACCTTTGCCCTTGAACCCCACCCCTCCACCCACAACATTGACAGAACTACTCCAGTCCACACCTTCCACCCCACCAACCTCCAAATACAACATAGCATCCTCTGCTATTTCCGCCACCTACAAAAAGACCCCACCACCAGAAATATATTTCCCTCTCCAGCCCTATCTGTCTTCCACAGAGACTACTCCCTTCATGATTCGCTTGTTAGGTCCATGCCCTCCACCAACCCACTCTCCACTCCCAGCACCTTTCCTTGCCACCACAGGAAGTGTAAAACCTGTGCCCACATCTACCCTCCCTCAACCTCATCCCAGATCCAATCCTCCAACTCAGCACAGCCCTCTTGAACTGTCCTACCTGTCCATCTTCTTTCCCACCTCTCTGCTCCACCCTCCGCTCTAACCGATCACCATCACCCCCCACCTCCATCAACATATCACATTTCCAGCTACCTTCACCCCAACCCCAACCCCCTCCCATTTATCTCTCAGCCCCCTTAGGCCTCCCCCACATTCCTGATGAAGATCCTATGCTTGAAACATTGACTCTCCTGCTCCTTGGATGCTGCCCGTCTGACTGCGCTTTTCTAGCACCACACTTTTGGACTCTGATTACCAGCATCTACGTCCTCACTTCCCCCTTGCAGATCTTTCAGTTTACTTGGGCAAACTGGTGGATATATACGCATGTACCTCTCACTTAACCTCATCTCTAGCAATGAAGGGCAAACAACTGAAACTGGATAGCATGAGGAGATAAGATTACTTTTCTTTAAGGTTACAAAAATTCATGAATTTAATGTCATTCATTCTAATTAACTACTTTTTCAAAACTGTCAAATCAACAATAGTTCTTTGCCTATGACAATGGTGCTGTTCTAATCAATGTTAACAATGAAGATTCATTCATTCAGACAACCAACAGAACTCAAAAAAAAATTAAAGCAGAAAATGTTGCGATTAAGCAAAGAATTGTAGATGCTGGAGACCTGACACAAACAAAAATGGAAGATGCCACAGATACTGAATTTCTCCAGCAATTTCTGCTTTTGTTTGTTTTGTAAAATGTTGAGTATACTCAGCAGGTTTGGGAACATTGATCGAGAGATGGGAAACAGGAATGTTTTCAGACCTACTGAGCCTTTCCAACATTGATTGTTCTTATTTCCAATTTCCACATTCTGCTGTATTTTACTTTTGAATGAAGTTAACTCTTTGCTTCTCAGCACTAAATTGCTCATGTTGACAATGTATTTATGCATGCATTATTGTCCTTAAGGGTTGAGCACAGAATCAGTGGGTAAAATATCCTTTTCTCCTGCAAAGACAAGTCATTTGATTAAATAAATTCTCACCTAAAACTCTTTGGGATCTAATTACAGTAAGTGTCTTGCATGAGCCATCCATAATATTCCAGGTTACATCATCAGAGTGCATAGCAGTATCAGTCTGGAAAAATGTTTATTTTATATCCAAGTGTAGAGTTCTAAAACCCCAACCAGTTCTGTTCTCATATGTTGTTTAAACGTTAATGTGCATTTAATTTTTTTTGAAAATTGATTCAAGCATCAAGTATTCCCAAATTTAATCTATTAATTTTAGATTAATTTTTAATACTTTAATAGGGGTGTACAGATCCTTTGATCCAACTTGCCATGCCGAACAAGTATTTTCAATTAATCTCGTCCCATTTGCCAGCATTTGGTCCATATCCCTCTAAACCCTTCCTATTCATTTACCCTCCAGATGCCTTTTCAAAGTTGTAATTGTACCAGTCTCCACCACTCCCTCTGGCAGCTCATTCCATACACACACCACCCTCTGTGTGAACCGGTTGCCCCTTAGGTCCCTTTTAAATCTTTCCCCTCTCACCTTAATTAAGGCTATGCCCTCGATGCCCCTCATGATACTATAAGTCTGTGTAAGGTCACCCTTCAGCCTCTGATGCTCCAAGGAAACTAGCCCCAATCTATTTCACCTCTCCCCATAGCTCAAACCCTCCAATACTGGCAACATCCTTGTAAATCTTTTCTGAACCCTTTCATGTTTCACAACATCCTTCCTACAGCAGGAAAACCAGAACTGTATGCAGTATTCCAATAACCAATGCCCTAACCAATATCCTGTACAGCTACAACATGACCTCCCAACTCCTATACTCAATTCACTGAGCAATAACTACATGCATACCAAACGCCTTTTTCACTATCCTATCTATCTGTGACTCCACTTTCAAGGAACTATGAACTGCATTCTAAGGTTTCTTTTTCAGCAACATTTCCCAGGACTTTACCATTAAGTAGATAAGTTCTAATTTGATTTGCCTTTCCAAAATGCAGCACCTCTCATTTACCTAAATTAAACTCCATCTGCCATTCCTTGGCCAATTGACCCATCTGATCAAGATTCCATTGTATTCTGAGGTAACCTTCTTTGCTGTCTATTACACATCCAATTTTGGTGTCATCTGCAAACTTACTAACCATACCTCCTTTGTTCACATCCAAATAACTTATATAAATGACAAAAAGCAATGGACTCAGCACCGATCCTTGTGAGATACTGCTGGTCTCAGGCCTCCAGTCTGAAAAGCAACATTCTAAATTTCAAATACAGTGAAATAAGCTTTTCACTACTCAATTTCAATATTCTAAATTTGCCGTTTAAGACTTGTGGTGGAAATTGGAAAGCTTTTCCTAGATGTCATGATTCTAATTTTACTGTTCAAACCAGATTCTCACAGGGGAGGCAATGGCCTAATGGTATAAGTCATAGACTATTAATCCAGTGTTCCAGGAAAAGTTTATGGGATCTGGGCCAGACTCCTACCATTGCAGGTGGTGGAACCCGAGCTCAACAAAACATGGAATTAAGAGTCAAAGGATAACCATGAAAAAAATTGCCAACTGTTGGAAAAAAATCCATCTGGTCTGCCAACAAGGAAACTGCCATTCAGCTAGCCTACATGTGACTTTATTTTGTCTGGCCTACATGTGACTCCAGACCCACATCAATGTGGCCGATCCAACTGCCCTCTGGGTGATAAATGCAGGCCTAGCCAGCGGCACCCACATCTCATCAATGAATAAAAAAATAGGTATTCCCAACTTTCTCATTGTTGCCAACCTCACATCCACGAGGGAAATAATACACAATCTAGTTTTGACTGGAAAGAGTGGAGTGACACATCTATAACAATGACGGAAAATGGAAGAATTGTGCCTGTACAGTTCTTTGAAACAGATAATGTCTCAAATTTTTCTGTCTTTGGATGGTTGGTTATCTGATGTACAACTGGAGATGCATACCAGGGATGCAGAGTTCCTGATGTGCTGAACTCCATGGAAATTGCTCAAGAAGTTTGAACTTTTAATCAACAATTTTCCTACTAATCAGGATTCTTTGCCAACGTCTCCAACACTGACTAGACATTCCACAGAGTTCTGATGTACTTGCTTTAATAGTTACCCCCAGGAAATGTTAGATGGAAAAAAAACTTGTTTAACACCTGGCTAACTCTATAATCAACCTCTCACATTGACCAACCTCTGCCATCTCCTGATCTTACCCCACTATCCAGCTTTGCATTTAAATACTTTATGCAAGGGATTGGGTATTTATCCAATTGTGAAAAACGGTTTACTGTTTTTTTTTAAAAAACCCACAAAACTGAACCAACCTATTGGGCTTCAAAATCAGTCGATCGGTGCTGCTCATTCCACAAACTGGAATGGGTTTGACGATCCCTTCACTTTCTAGCCTTCTGATTTCTGCCTCCAAACTTGCCCATCAGGCAGATGGCACTGGGTGCATATTGCAGATTCTTGGAATTGTTTCCTGGTCAACAATGCAAGGTGGTCTTGTTTCCTTTAATACTATCCAGACCTCTGGGCATTTAATTTGGACTTCACTGAGGTAGCCATTTTCAGATAAAAAAATATTGAGTCAGTCAAGAGAAACTTTTCTCAACCAATTTCTTCCCATCAAGCTAGGTCCTGAGCCTTTTAGCACAAACAGTTGTAACTGAACAGTTGCTTCTCTTAAGAATCTGGAACCGAAGTTGTACCCTTAATCTATAAAGGTTCCTGGTGTAGGTTCTCAGTCTGGCTGAGGTCTTACACAGACTTCAGGGTTGAGGTTCAGAGCAAATTTTGTTAAAGACTGTTTCTGCGATCACTGAAATGGCTGTGTCACTATCGACCTCCATAAGAACCAGGTGACCATTTAACCAGATGTTTATTTTGTTTGGAAACAAAAACTGACCTCAGTAGGTCTGCCAGCATTTGTGAAGAGAAATCAGAATTAGCGGTTCGGATCTGGTAATCCTTCCTCAGAGCTGATGGTAGCTAGGAAAATATTCGTGTGGCAGCGAGTAGGGATAAATGATAGGTGGGGACACAGCTCAAGTTGGACAGAAAAAAGTGTGGAAATTGATCTGGCTTGGAGGGTGAACAGCTGTTAATGGAGACTGTAAGTGGTTAACAATCGGTTGTGTGTAAAGCAGACTGTGTGATCAGAGGGCTTGGTGTGTGGGAATGTGGGGTAGGACATAACAGAATTCAAGCACTAATGTTATTGAATTTGATATTGAGTCCCTGTTCCCTGTCCAATATCTCTGTCTCAGGCTTGCTGCAGTGCTCCAGCGAAGCTCAGCATAAGCTGAAGGAAGGACACCTCATTTTCTGCTTGAAGACTCTGTGGCCTTCCAGATTCAATATAGCAGTTGGCAATTTGTAACAATTTTCTGATAGTGTATTAAGTTTGTTAAGAAGCAGCAGTTTAGGTATGAGCCATTAAATAATTAGACAATAAAAGTATATGACTGACACAAATGATACTGCTTCGTTGATTGCAGAACTGTTTTGTTAAATTAAGAAGTAGGAGTGGCGGCTTTAAAAACATGTGATGTGTTATCATTCAAAATCCATTTGAGTTTGGACAGGAGGAGATATGAATAAATTCTATCATGATTCAACTCAAATTGTGAATGGCCTGTGGCTGAACAGATTTAACGAATGAATGCCCTATTTTCTTTGTACATAGCAAGGCTGAGTTTCTGTTGACCAGATACTTGTTTTGTGACCACAGAACAGTGGCTGCGCATAGGGAACCTATGAGTCACCATCCAAAGAGTTTCCTGGGAAATTTCATTGCACCGTGAACCCTTGGAAATTTCATTTGCATTGTTCTGATTAAATTAAACAAAACAGTTATTCAGGAAACGTTAGACTACTAAACACATAGTTTAACTGCTAAGAGTATTTATTGAACATTCTTTACTTTACATACAAATCCCAACCCCTTTATCCCCATGCCCTGACTGGACTTATTCCTGCTACCACCAAGATCAATCCTCTGGAACATTCATTGACTCAACCCCTGAAGCCCCCATTCCCTCTGCCACCTCATCCTCACTGCTTGCTAGTACCCTACCCACCTCGCTCCCCACATACCTTGCTCCATGACTGCTATCTAATCCCTCCCCAACTGGGACTCACTTACCTGACACCTTTCCGACTTGACACCTACTTACGTGAATACCTACCCCAATCCATCTGTTACCCAGCCATCCCAGCATTTAACATCACACTAACTTAACATATTTACTGTCTGATGGCACCTGCTAAAGTGGTTGCTTAGACCTTTACATTTCAGATGATACAGTTGACCACAATAAAAAAGGGGTATGGTTTGCTTTCTTTTGGCAAGTCTCTGCTTTGGAAGAAGCATGGGATTACTCCTCCTCTTTTCTGAGGGAGACCTGGTGGAACCTTCTTTCAAAAATATGAAGCTCTCCTTTTTGGTAAAAATCAAGGGCCAGAATGCTTCTCTGCATGGATTTCCACTCACCAGAAAATCTGGCCCTGTACACATACATTCAAGATTATCCTTGTGAACAAACTATTCTATAATATATATGCACGAGAAAGACAGAGATAATGAATTACAGAAATCACAGAGTAGAAAAGTGTTCAGAGGAAATGTCATTCAGCAGGTTCATTAATGAGCCAGGTTCCCCAGTTAATTTCCATTTTGCTACTGCAAAAGATTAGCAAGATTGAATGTACTGCTAACAACAATGCTGATATATGCAATGTAATTAATCAGAAGTGGCCACAAATGGGTTTTGAAGATCGAAGCATGGCTACTTCATATGTCTGCTTTATAAGAATTCAGTTGGGCTTGGGCTGACTATAAACCTTTTAATTGATGCCTTTAATTACTACTTTTATTGCCTTAGAAGTCTCCCTTATTGATATAGGTATTCATCCACTTTTAATCATTTGCTTCAGTGAACACTTAGGGTAATTTCTATTGGGTTCTGCTTTTCATTTGTTCTGATTCTTGCATTGTTCATGGATCTTGCAGCATTACACTTACATGAAGCAAAATATCCATTGTCTAATCCATTGGCAATTTACTGACTCCTGTCACTTAAATGACAAAATGCAGCTTTATTCTGACTAGGGAAGCAATTTATTGAGCTAGTACGTGTTAATGGTTCTCACTCCTATTCATTTGTAAAAGGTTAAACAATTCAAGTTCTTATTGATGGTAAACTGGTTCATATAAGGTTTGCTAATATTCAACTAACAAGAGCAAAAGTGGCCTTTAATAGAGTGATATGTACTTCTTGTGAGATGTGGGAGTTTAAAGAGAGTTTAAGGGTTACTGTGGATTATATATGCAATAAATGCTGCTGGCTGCAAATCTTATCAGATTGAATGGATCGGTTGGAGAGACAGTTAGAAGCAATGAGGAATTTGCAATAACAATAGTATGTGATGGATGGTAATTATAGGAAGGTGGGGGGGGGGATTTTCAGATACAGTCACATAGATGGGTTAACTCCAGGAAATGTAAGAGAGGTAGGCAGCTAGTGCAGGAGTCTTTTGTGAATATATCCTTTTCAAACAGATATGCTGTTTTGGAAAATATAGGGGGTGATGGATTCTCAGAGGAACGTAGCACAAACAGCCAAGTTTTTGGTATTGAGACTGGCTTTAATGCACCAAGGGGTAGGTCGGGTTCCAAGAGATCAATTGTGTTAGGGGATTCTCTAGTTTGAGGTACAGACAGATGTTTCTGTGGCCTGCAGCGAAAAAGCACAATGGTGTGTTGCTTCCCTGGTGCCAGGATCAAGGATGTCTCAGAGAGGGTGCAGAATGTTCTCACAGGGGAGAGGGGCCAGCAAGAGGTCATTGTCCACATTGGAACAAACGACATAGGAAGGGAAAAGGTTGAGATTCTGAAGGGAGATTACAGACAGTTAGGCAGAAATTTAAAAAGGAGGTCCTCGAGAGTAATAATAACTGGATTACTCCTGGTGCTAGGAGCTAGTGAGGGCAGGAATAGGAGGATAGAGCTGATGAATGCATGGCTGCGGAACTGGTGTACGGGGGAAAGATTAACATTTTTTGATCATTGAAATCTCTTTTGGGGTAGAAGTGACTTGTACAAGAAAGATGGATTGCACCTAAACTGGAAGAGACTAATATACTGGCAGGGAGATTTGCTAGATGCTCGCGACGATTTAAACTAGTAATTTGGCGGGGTGGGACTCAGGGAGATAGTAAGGAAAGAGATCAATCTGAGACTGGTACAGGTGAGTACAGAAGCGAGTCAAACAGTCAGGGCAGGCAGGGACAAGGTAGGACTAATAACTTAAACCTCATTTATTTCAATGCAAGAGGCCTAACCATGCCCTAACATGAACTTAGGGCATGGTTAGGAACATGGGACTGGATATCATAGCAATTACAGAAACATGGCTCAGGGATGGGCAGGACTGGCAGCTTAGTGTTCTAGGATACAAATGCTAGAGGAAGGATAGAAAGGGAGGCAAGAGAGGAGAGGGAGAGGCGTTTTTGACAAGAGATAGCATTACAGCTGTGCTGAGGGAGGATATTCGCAGAAATACATCCAGGGACGTTATTTGGGTGGAACTGAGAAATAAGAAAGGAATGATAACCTTATTGGGATTGCATTATAGATCACCTAATAGTCAGACAGAAATTGAGATACAAACTTGTAAGGAGATGTCAGCTATCTGTAAGAAAAATAAGGTGGTTATGGTAGGGGATTTTAATTTTCCAAACATAAACTGGGACTGCCACAGTGTTAAGGGTTTAGATGGAGAGGAATTTGGTAAGTGCATATAAGACAGTTTTCTGATTCAGTATGTGGATGTACCTAACAGAGAAGGTGCAAAATGTGACTTACTCATGGGAAATGAGACAGAACAGGTGACTGAGGTATCAGTGGGGAGCACCAGATCTAAAGGTTGAAGTTCTATATTGGACAAAGGCCAATTTTGACAGTATTATACAAGAACTTTCGAAAGCTGATTGGGGGCAGATGTTCGCAGGAAAAGGGACGGCTGGAAAATGGGAAGTCTTCAGAAATGAGATAAAGAGATTCCAGAGAAAGTATATTCCTGTTAGGGTGAAAGAAAAGGCTGGTAGGTATAGAGAATGCTGGATGACTAAAGAAATTGAGGATTTGATTAAGAAAAAGAAGGAAGCATATGTAAGGTATAGACAGGTTAGATATAGTGAATCCTTAGAAGAGTATAAAGCAAGTAGGAGTATACTTAAGAGGGAAAGTAGGGGACAGGAGATAGCTTTGGCAAATAGAATTAAGGAGAATCCAAAGGGTCTTTACAAATACATTAAGGACAAAAGGGTTACTAGGGAGGAATAGGGCCCCTCAAGGATCAACAAGGCGGCTTTTGTGTGGAGCCTCAGAAAATGGGAGAGATACTAAATGAGTATTTTGCATCAGTATTTACTGTGGAAAAATATATAGAAGATATAGACTGTAGGGAGATAGATGGTGACATCTTGCAAAATGTCCATATTACAGAGGAGGAAATGCTGGATGTCTTGAAATGCTTAAAAGTAGATAAAACCCCAGGACCCAATCAGGTGTGCCCGAGAATTCTGTGGGAAGCTAGAGAGGTGATTGCCGGGCCTCTTGCTGAGATATTTGTATCATCGATAGTCACAGGTGAGGGGTCAGAAGACTGGAGGTTGGCAAACGTGGTGCCACTATTTAAGAAGGGTGGTAAGGACAAGCCAGGGAACTATAGACCAGTGAGCCTGATGTCGGTGGTGGGCAAGATTTTGGAGGGAATCCTGAGGGACAGGATGTACATGTATTTGGAAAGGCAAGGACTGATTAAAGATAGTCAACATGGTTTTGTGCATGGACAATTATGCCCCACAAATTTGATTGAGTTTTTTGAGAAAGTAACAAAGAGGATTGATGAGGGCAGAGCGGAAGATGTGACCTATATGGACTTCAGTAAGGCTTTCGACGAGGTTCCCCATGGGAGACTGGTTAGCAAGGTTAGATCTCATGGAATACAGGGAGAACTAGCCATTTGGATACAGAACTGGCTCAAAGGTAGAAGACAGAGGGTGGTGGTGGAGGGTTGTTTTTCAGACTGGAGGCCTGTGACCTGTGGAGTGCCACAAGGATTGGTGCTGGATGACTAATTTTTGTCATTTACATAAATGATTTGGATGTGAGCATAAGAGGTACAGTTGGTAAGTTTGTAGATGACACCAAAATTGGAGATGTAGTGGACAGCAAAGATGGTTACCTCAGATTACAACAGGATCTGGACCAGATGGGCCAGTGGGCTGAGAAATGGCTGATGGAGTTTCATTCAGATAAATGCCAAGTGCTGCATTTTGGGAAAGCAAATCTTAGCAGGGCTTATACACTTACTTGTAAGGTCCTATGGAGTTTTGCTGAACAAAGAGACCTTGGTGTGCAGGTTCATAGCTCCTTGAAATTGAAGTTGCACATAGATAGGATAGTGAAGAAGGCGTTTGGTATGCTTTCCTTTATTGGTCAGAATATTGAGTACAGGAGTTGGGAGGTCATGTTGTGGTTGTACAGGACTTGGTTAGGCCACTGTTTGAATATTGGGTGCAATTCTGGTTTTCTTCCTATTGGAAAGATGTTGTGAAAGGGTTCAGAAAAGATTTACAAGGATGTTGCCCGGTTTGGAGGATTTGAGTTATAGGGAGAGGCTGAATAGGCTGCAGCTGTTTTCCCTGGAGCATCAATGCTGAAGGATGACCTTGTAGAGGTTTACAAAATTATAAGGGGCATGGATAGGGTAAATAAGCAAAGTCTTTTCCTTGGGTTGGGGGAGTCCAAAATTAGAGGGCATAGGTTTAGGGTGAGAAGGGAAAGATATAAAAGAGACCTACAGGGCAACCTTGTCACACAGAGGGTGTACATGGATGGAATGAGCAGCCAGAGGAGATTGTAGAGGCTGGTACAATTGCAATATTTAAGATGCATTTAGATGGGTATATGAATAGGAAGGGTTTGTAGGGATATGGGCCGGGTGCTGACAGATGGGACTAGATTGGATTGGGATATCTGGTTGGCATGGACGGGTTGAACTGAAGGGTCTGTTTCCATGATGTACATCTCTATGACTCTATATCTGCTGTTGTTAGAAATTGTAAGTAGTTCATCTCACTTTGTAAAGGGCAGGAATGTCTTTAACTACGTTTGAGATTTATGCAATCTCATAAGATCTTATGCAATCAGATCAAAATTTCTAATTTTGCAGTTGCCATTGAAAATAAATATTCAACAGAAATTGAACTTGAGATCTTGTTAGTAGTTGAGTGTCAACTTCAATCTAATTTATGACAATGGGGTTCCACTATAGTTGAATAGTTCTAGGTTATGCATAAATTTGTATGAGAAATTCATAGAATAGGCAAAGATAAGGATTTAAGTTGTTCTATTGAAGCTACTTGTGGCTTACAAGTTCTTTGGGGTTTCATTTGATGAAAATCCTCAGTAGATTTATGAATATTAGTCCAAGGTTACAGAATTATCTTTGCATATGCTGATATCTCTGGGTCCTAGGAAGTATGAAATTAGTTGTATTCACTGATGTGACTAATAGTAAATGGAGAGGAAAATGTAAATAACATACAGATTTTTTTTAAAAATGCGTAAAGATCATGCATCTTTGTAAAAG
This sequence comes from Hemiscyllium ocellatum, assembly GCF_020745735.1. Taxonomy (NCBI): domain Eukaryota; kingdom Metazoa; phylum Chordata; class Chondrichthyes; order Orectolobiformes; family Hemiscylliidae; genus Hemiscyllium; species Hemiscyllium ocellatum. Next base: position 42,411,348 of record NC_083407.1, on the reverse strand, counting down.
TATTTCTTTCTGTCTCTTCTACGTGATTGCATTGAAAAGTTTCTCTGTAATTTCAGTGCAAATTTAACCATACCCAGAAATCATTTTATGCTTCTCTAGGAGCTTTTGTTATGACCAATTCCTTAAATTGCACGTTTAGTGACAAGAGATATCACTGAATGATTCTTGATACAAACATTTGGTAGCAGAAAGCTTGAGCATTGCTGAACAATATAAATTTTATCAAAGTTTTTGATTTGCATTCATAAGGACAATTTACAAAAATCTCAATTTCAGGGAGAAACCAACATTTATATCACATGAGCAGAGATTGTTGTCAACCAATGAATGGCTGTCACCTACTTGTTGATTGCTAAATTTGTGTAAGAGCATTGAACTGTCAGGTATATATATATGATACAATTCAAACTCATAGTTCATTGCTTTAGTGTATGCCAGGACTGCCCATGAGACACAAATGTAATGTCCCTTTTCTCTCTATAGTATCTATAACTGATTCTGCACTGCATGAACTGGCCAAATGATTAGCCAGGTTTTCCATGTACGCAGTGAAGGATTCCTTCACATTTGCGAAGAACATAATGGACTTGAACATCATTAAGAATGCAGTGTCCTTGTGCTCATTTGGCATTCTCATCAACACATTGCTCAAAAAAACAAAAGATATCTCCACTGTCACACTAAAATATGACAATCTAGACCTGACAACTTTGCATGAATCAGTACTCATCATATTATCTGAGTTTTGTTTTAACAACACTGTGTTAGCCCAAATAGATGTTGTTACCATGGGACTTTCACCTGATCCAGCACTTGCATACATTTGTTGGATTCATTGTGAAATCTATCTGCATTGGAGTGACATCTAAATCCAACCCCTTGTATATTTACAGTATGCTGATGATCAGTTTACTATATTTGCATACACAGCTGCATGTAAGTATTTCATTACATGTCTAAATGGGTTTTATCCCGCAAACAAATTCCTACGTAAAATGCAACAATCAAATCATATCCCTTTCCTCTATGTTCAGCTAGGCATTCTCTACTACAGAATATGACAAATCAACCACACTGGTCAGTACACATGTTGGAATTGCTGCTATAAGATTGGCCTTCCCAGTAAATAAGGACTGGGTGAATTGTTCGCCTTGCAAACCTGATGCTCAATAAAATACATTGAAGAAATCCTGTGGGACGATGGCTGCACTGATCGGTTCTCAGATTAACCTGAGCAAAAACACAAGCCAGTGAATCAGGTTGGCTTCCATTTGGGGAAGCACTAATAAGCATCCATAGCTTGCTGGAAATTCCCAATTTCTGAATCCCTTGTGTGTTACTGTCCCTCCGCACAGGTCAGGTTGTAGTTAAATTGAAGGCTTGTTTTATGCAACAAATGCTCCCTTACCCGAGTGATATTGGTGAAACCTTTCAATCAATATGATGAGAAGACCCATATTGCTGAACCCAAGTCACATCATAATTGATTTTCTCAAAGGTAATAAATAACAATTCAAAGCAAAAAGATTCGGTTGGTAGATTAGTTCCATTTTAACTGAGGTCATAGTCACATCATCTAAGGGTGCAATCAGTTAGAATTTCATGATCTGTATGATGGTCTTAGGTTGACAACCCAGAATTTTCATTAATTTGCTTTTAGGGAAAGGTCTGGAAATCAAAGAGAAATTTGAATTTTCCTATTCTTAATTGCTTTAACTGTAATAATGAATCTTCTTTGGGAATTAGCACATTTTTAAAAAAATGACAGAATATAATGCAATCATCCCACCCAGACCCACCCCCTTACACTATCTCTGCATTTTCCACAGCTAATCTACCTAGCCTGCATGTCTCCAGATACCGCAAACAATGTAGCATGGCCAACCACCCATTTCTGAACTGTGGGAGGAAGCCAGAACACCTGAAGGAAACGCATGCAGTCACATGGAGACACGCAAACCCCATGCAGACAATTGCCTGATATAGAATCAAACCCTGATCCCTGGCACTTTGAGGCAGTAGTGTTAACAACAGAAACACTGTACTGCTGTGTGGGACCTTTAAAATGTGCAAACTCTTTTCCTGAAATTATGCCCTCTGATCCTAGATTCTCCTACAAGGGGAATCAATCTTGCCACGCACAGCCTGTCAAGTCCCTTAAGCATCAAAAAGATAACTTCTTATTTTTCTCTTTCCGATGAGTACAGTCCCAATCTATCCTATGTGTCCTGGTAAGGCAGTCCCTCCATACCTGGTAATAGCCTAGTGAACGTTCTCATACTGTCTCCAATTGCAGTATGTCAATCTTGAAAAAAGGGGTCCAAACCTATTCGTAATATTCCAGTTATGGTCAGACTAATGCTTTACATTATTTTTGCAAAACTTCCTTACATTTTTACTCCAGTCCCTTTGAAATAAAGGTCAATATTCTATTTTCCTTCCCTATTGCCCACTGAACTTGGATGATTTGTGACATTGGCAATTTGTTAGAAACATAGCAGAGCATGTAAAAAACTGAAAGCATTTATTTTATTTTCCTTACGTTAAATTGCTAAGTTTTATTTCACTTTGTGAGGCCTTTTCATTACTGAAAATTATAATAAACATGTCAAATAAATTAGTATAATAATCCAATTCTGTTCACAATGCAGGAATTATCTTTCTCTCTTTCTCCAGTGGTAGGTATGGGGGAGAACATTCGAGAAAGAAAAGTCAGGAGAGAATCTTCTCAAATGACCAAAAAAATCAGGGGTGCTGTAATTAGCAACTGCTGACCAGAAAACCTGGCTGCAAATAATATTATTCCAGGGTCTTCCCATTCTAACTCTCTCTGACTTTGTTTAGCCTCTAAGAGCAGACAAATGCAGTTGCTTCCTAAGTTGTGATATTGGAGACATTAAAAAAATGTTGTTTTTGCCAGTACTGGTAGGCCAACTCACTTTGTTTTCAGGTATGCTGTAAGATCTTTGAAATCTATCTAAAGAGCAGAGGCGAACACAGGCCTGATGCAAAGCGCTGATGAAAGGCACTTGCAAAAATCCAACACTCAGTGGTGCCAAAAGAAATGTCAACCTAGATTAAATGACATGAGTCGTGGTTCACCCAGTCTTGTAACATAGAGATAAGTGTGTTTCCAATTGCATCATGGCAAAACATTTTGAAAGAATTGCGATTTCTCATAAAATTTTGATTCTTTATTGTAGTTTCACAATTACTGATTTCTTGTCCGTAGTCCATAATAGCCGTGAAGTTTCAATAAAGAGATGTTAAACAATTGCCCTGCTTTCTTTGTTGAACAAATGTAGAGATTTCTAGAGCTGAATTGACCAGGGGGAGAATATAATATTTAGCCTCATCAGTGAAAGCACCCATCTACTCCAAAATCATTCTGGAGGGAAAAGATAATGAATGCTCCAGTTAACCATGACTAATCTCCTCAAGCTCCTTGTATCCAATCATCTCCCCTCCAAATCTCAAATCTCAAAACTAATGATTCTTTTGCCACTATATGCATCATACAAGTAATATAACATGCTGAAAGAAGTAAGACTGATTTTCAAAATAATCAAACTTGCTCCATGTTTTGATTGTAGTTTGTAACATTTAAAGAGAAACATGTGAGGAATTTATTTTGGTTCTCATTCAACTTTTCATCACAATTACTATTCCTTCATGAAAATGACTTTAATAAAACAACTGTATATATAGTTTAATAAAATTGTAATTTGTAATGAATGTTTTCCAGTTATCCAGGCCGGGGGTTGAGTGGGGTGGGGGTTGCGGGGGGGTGGGGGGGGGGGTGTTCAGTTAGCGTGAGGTGCTGTAGTTTATGCATTTGAGGTTCCTGGCATCAGCTGACTATTCAAACATTAATCTGCCTCCACTGAAATCTGATTTTGTTATCCCTAGAGCCTGGAACCCAGGAATGTGGAGATTAAACCAAGTAACGGCAGGACTGTTCTCAATGTATTCTTTTGGATAACTTAAGAATCTCATTAGACACGCCACCATGGATATGGTCCCAGCACATTCTGGGAGTGGGTGTGTGTGTGTGTCAGAGATCCTTCAGGGGAAGAAATACTGCCAGGTATCCTTTAGGGATATGCATCAAGAATACTTAGGTGGGGTGTCAGGTGTCCTTTGACATTGCAACTTGGAGAATTTTGTGTGCAAAGTTTCATAAATACCTTGAAATTGTCTAACCTATCAAGACACTTTAAGAATGATTAAGAAATGTCAACAATTGTTGTTCTGTCAAGTTGAGTCAAATAGTGCTAACCTCTAAAGAACAAAATGTGTGGAATTTTACAAGAAATGCAAATTATTTCAGTGTGCTTGTTTGTAAAAAGAAATTTTAGAATTGTGCTGCATGATTGATTTCCCAAACTATCATTTTTGCAATGTGATGTCTATTTAATGACAATCCTGATAAACAGGTCTAACTGCATATAGAGTGGAAATAGTACATTGAACACTTCAGTGAAATATTTGTTTTCATAAAAGATTACTTAAAGCAATTTCAGTGTATTGGACATTATTAATGAATCAAGGAAAGAGTGTTCTTTTATAGTAGTGTATCATCAATAAAGTGATAACTTTATTATCTGTCATGATGTATTTTGAGTTATATCTATGCTGAACAAAAGGTGAACTGATGTGGAAAGTGAAGGGTACAGAATGGTAGATCATGGATATGAGTTTAGCAATGTGTTTGCTTAAGGATCATTGAGATAAGTGGTGGTATATGGGATATCTGGGGGAGGGGTGGTGGGAATCAAGAAATGAGCATAGTGTGGCTTGGGTAGGAGGGTTCATGGGTTGAATAAGGAGTGTGGGTTTGAATGGACAGGATGTGGAGATTGAGAAGAGTGAGGAAGTGAGAGTGGGTGAGATGTTTTAAACTTTATTTTTAAACTTTGGACACAAAACTGGAGTTGACAGGCAACATTTCCCCCAGATCTGCCTTCAGAACCAACCACCTCCTCTACACTTCCCTGTTTACTCAAGTTCCCCGGTTGCTCCCTGATTGCTCCCTGATTCCCTGTTTCACCTGACGACCCCCACATATTTACAAAAAATGAGAAGTGCTAGTGGGATTTCTGCCACTTCTGCAACCTCAACACAGAACAAAAATCCAGGCCTTACCATTTTAGTAAATATTACTACCCCATTTCTTCATCAAATTGACACCAAAGAGAAATATTTGACATATATATAACTATTTCAAATGTGGACTATTATAGAATGGAAATAGGACATTGAGCACTTAAATGAAATATTTTGCTATCATAAAAGATTACTTAGAGCATTTCAATGTATTTTAAAAAATCTCAACTTAGTTTGATTTGTGGCAGACCATTATTCATCACTCAGCTCTCAGCCTAGTATTGAACTTGACTCCTTTATTCTGAGAACAGACTTTTAGGCCTAAATTTATTCTGGAATTTAACTTTGACATTGTTTAAAAAGCTTTATAAACCTAAAATAGGCAATGGTAAACCCATTTGGCAAACAGAGGTTCATCTGATCTACATTTATGTTCACTATATTGACTGGAGTATTTTAATCAAAACCTTATTGGCTACTGAATGAATGTACAGGCTTAATTCAATTGTAGCATGATAGTGCTGTGTCCATTTCTCATCTGATTATTAAGTTCATCTGGACTAGTTTGAACTTGCATTGTGCCAAATTGAACTGCTTGTAGTGGGTCTTGAGCTGTCCAAGGAAGCGTGAGACTGCTAGAAACAAAGCCTGAGGTATTACTTGAATGTGTTTTTCTTTTATTTGAGACTAAAGGAGCAGTTTGACTCCAAGAAGCAGTGACAAGTCAAGCACTACCTCCATCTTCAGCCCGATTTTCCTTGACCATGATTGGTTATATCAAGATCTATATTGAATCCCACAAGATAGTGGCTATGTGATTTATTTATTTAGTATTGTAAATCCTAAGAGTCATGTGATCACCTCTTAATTTAATGAGTTTAAGGCAACTAACTTGGCATTTAATCTGTAGAGGAAACACTTCTTCATAGCATAAGAGCAAATTACTGCAGATTATGAAATCTATACTGAAAAGATAAAATGCAGGAAATCAAGGCAGGTCAGGCAGCATCCATGGAGAGACTGCAAGAGAATGTTTTGAGTCTAGATGACTCTTGACTTGAAACATTAGCTTGCGCTCTCTCCATGGATGCTGCCTGATCCACTGTGATTTCCAGCTTTTGTTTTGTTTTCAGTACTTCTTTGTAATTTGCAGCTTTGTTTGTGGCTCTTAAAAAGTGCATAAAGGCCTTGTCAAGGACTGTTGTGGTGCAGTGACAGTGCCCCTACTTTTCAATCAGGATGCATAGGTTCAAGTCCCAATTTCTCCAGAAGTTTGTAATACCCTCTCTGAATCAAGTTGATAAGGAAAATATCTGTAAGAGGTTTTTTTTAAGATCTGAGTAGAGGAGATTTCTGGTCCTGGATTGTTTAGCAGAGACCACACTCACGAAAATGTCATTTAAAATCTGCCATTTGATTGATTGTCACAAGTAACTTTAGTGTCTTCCTTTCTTTCCCATCCATTCGTCCAAAGGATGTCTGTTAATGAATCATACTCAGGAAGATTGCACCATATGGAATGGGTGCATGATGAGGTCCAAAAGTGAATTTAGGACTGGTTCTGGCTTCTCCACCTGACATGCTTTTACAACAATTTGTGGAAGTTGTTCCCAAATGGTAGCATATGAAATTAAGCCCTGTTTCTGCCAAATGTCTTCAATGTGAATACCACAACCAAACTAGTTTTAATGGTGTGTATATTAGAGGCAACCAAATTCAGTAACGGAAAAAGTGGAAGGCAGCTTACAGACATTGGTCTCCATTAGCTGGATACAATGCCCTTTGCGATGTTATATTGTTGGAATTCCTGATGTGAGTTCCACCAACCTGTCTTATGATGCCAGATCATTTCCATTCCAAATAAGTGATGGGGTTTCTTTCAGAATGACTGGTGATTTTTGGGTTTCCTATCCAATGCTCAGAAATATCCTTTAAAATATTTTCATTTAAAGAAGTTAAAATATTATGAAAATGTTAAAGTCACTGGAGATTACATGTAGTCACAATCTCCATGGTGAAACAAAACCAAGAATTTAATAGAGACTCTCAAGTACAGCCAAAGATCCCCACAAAGAAGCAGCACACATTTTTGTTTGTGAATAAACTGTTTAATTCAGAAATAATGAAAAGCATTTTTACTTTGAACCTGGATGCCTTAAGGTAATACTTTATTTCTGCTGACAGAAGGAAAACAAATGAATTGCTTAAAGAAACTATTACTCTTAACTGCTGGCCATTTATTGGAAATTTCTAAGTTCCATTTTACATAAACTAAGGATGGATCTTACCAAACTAAAGCAAGATGTATAATGCCAGACTGTGTCATTCAAGAACACCTGTTATAAATGGTTTTGAATGCTGAACAGGTATAAGTCCATCCAATACACATGTACATTTAATATTATTTTAGCAAACATTTTTTGAGCCTGAATTTACTTGCAGAACTGTCAATTTCAATTCAAAGTCTTTTCAACAAATATAATACAAGATCCTTATTTTTAGATGAGTTACTATGTTCAGTAATTGAAAATAAAAAGTGCCTAAGGAACCTGCAATATCACAGAACAAAAAAATCCTTTACTTCAATTTCACACTTGAGATCCACTAAATACTTAATCAATATTTTACTACATAGGTAGTGTAAGTGTTACCATAAAATTAGATTCCCATCAGAAATGCTCATTTCCTTTCCTCAGTGCTAACAAACAACAAATGTTCTTATAAAATTTTGTATTTAAAAACTGTTTTCAGCTTTGTGACTATGCATATGGCTGAGGTAGAATTCTCAATCTGTGATAAATTATGCAGATCAACCCTGATCTTATCAACTGGTGGAGCAAGCTCATTAAACCTGGAAAAGTCTAATCCAGGAGAAAATGAGGACTGCAGATGCTGGAGATCAGAGCTGAAAAATGTGTTGCTGGAAAAGCGCAGCAGGTCAGGCAGCATCCAAGGAGCAGGAGAATCAACATTTCGGGCATAAGCCTTAAGAAGGACTTATGCCCGAAACGTCGATTCTCCTGCTCCTTGGATGCTGCCTGACCTGCTGCGCTTTTCCAGCAACACATTTTTAAGGTCTAATCCAGCCCCTATGTCTTAAATTCCTGTGTGCTGTTAGATTAATGATAAATTTGTCAGGTATCTTTCATTGATTGATATGTTGAATAACAATCTTACTCCCTTTACAACTGCTAATAAATGGTTGTTACAGACCACATTAGTGATCAAAAGTTTCAGTATATTGTCCAATAGGCAATTTAGATAAGCCCCAAAACAATGCTCGCAAAACAAAACAATGATGTGATTCAATGAACATGTTATAATTGGCTGGCATTATATTGGCAAGTGGCAAAACCCAAAAAAGCAAAGAATGGTAGTGAATATAGTGACATCAAAATGATAAGTCCTTGAATATCATGGAATTGATATTGATGGTATGAGAGGAGAATATATTGCAAGAAAAACACCAAATGTGGTTAGAAATAGAAATGAAACCATACAAAGGCAATAAATTCTGTGGACGTTGATTGCTTAAGAAGGTTGAGTTGTCCCAGTGTTGAGCAGGGTTAATTTCACATCGTGGATTTCATGGTCAGTTTCTCCCATAAGCTTTACTGCATTTTCTCACAGAATCGTTCACTGCTCGCCTCATCATGTAATCAGAATAATTCTACGGCAAAGCTCTGGCATCACCTTGCACTCATCAGCAGTGCAAATACACGCTGCGAGTCAGACCTTCCAGGATTTCTTCCAATGGTGCCACATTTTAAAGTCCTGCTGTGCACCACGCAAATCACTACCCACCATGAATAGCCCTAACACGTGTTGTGGGAGGGAAATAAGAAAAAAAGGCTTCAGTGGGTTCATAGGTGGCATTGGTGATATTTCATTGAAAAAAATAATTGCACATTCATAAATATATTTCTAGTTCAATCATCACCTGCCTAACTGACTGCCATTGTAACTGCCAAAGCAAGGATAAAGCAATATAAGCTATTTGTCCTTGTTGCCACAGGATGTTAGATTCTGGATCAGTGGTGTGGAAGAGTATAGCAGTTCAGGCAGCATCCAGCGAGCAGCGAAATCGACGTCTCGGGTAAAAGCCCTTCATCAGGAATAAAGGCAGTGAACCTGAAGTATGGAGAGATAAGCTAGGGGAGGGTGGGGGTGGGGAGAGAGTAGCATAGAGTACAATAGGTGAGTGGGGGAGGAGATGAACGTGATAGGTCAGGGACGAGAGGGTGGAGTGGATAGGTGGAAAAGGTTAGAATCTGTCTGTCCAAGAGAATGCAACTCTTTAACCGTTGCCCAGCACAGCAATAATAGGTTGTGCTTATCAGCAGTGTAGGAGCATCAATGTTGAAAAGTCTTCAAATGATTGAAAAATTCAGGGTTTATTAAATAACAGGAAAAGTGAAGAAAAATAGCAATCCAAAGAGCTGCATTTATGAGACGTCTTGTCTTTTGAGTAACAACAAACATAAAGAAATTAATTCTCTAAAATCACATCCATTAGAAGTGAGTGTGAAGCTTATCTGGTGTGTTGCACTGACCATTGAACCACCCTGTGATGCTGAAGTTGATGTTCATCCTATTCAATGTACATACCTTGTGCCTTGGAAGACTGATGCCCCTCTTCAAGCTCTTCAGTGTCCATTGCATCTCCCTTTTGCCTGCACCAGCTGTACACAGCATAGTATGCAAGCATTATGCCAAAAACTCACAGAGTGCTGAAAACCACTTCCAGATCAATCCAGGCATCTAAATTTCACCTTCAAGATGTCTAGCATCTGCTTGACATTGGCCTTCCTGGGAGAATAGGCTGCATTTTATCTATACTCAGTCTCAGACAGGGGTCTGCATAACAAATCATCTGATGTAATTTCAGAGAATATTCCTTTGTTTCCCAGCCATCATTCCTGTCAGGCATCCATCCTTTGAAGTGAAGCAGGAAAATCAGCATTCTCAAGGATCTCGCCATCACAGCAACAACCAGGGTATCCTGTGCAGTCTTCAAAAATGTGAAACTGATAATCACTGATCTTCTATAAATTGATGGAATGGAACACTTTCCGTTGATGAACTCAATCATGTTATGATATGATGCACTGGATGCAGCATGTACATAATGTATTACACCTTGCACTTGGGGAAGCCAGCTATGTTGACAAAGCCTAGTGCTTGTGCTGCAGTCCTGACCTTATCACAGGGAAACACGATGAAGTGGTGTAATCTGTCACAAATTGCATCTATAACAGCCTTAATGCACTTGTCGTTGAAAACAATAGATCCCACACATAGCCTAGTGGATTATTGGAAGCAAACGAATCGACATTTCGGGCATGAGCCCTTCTTCAGGATTCCTGAAGAAGGGCTCATGCCCGAAACATCGATTCTCCTGCTCCTTGGATGCTGCCTGACCTGCTGCCCTTTTCCAGCAACACATTTTCAGCTCTAATCTCCAGCATCTGCAGTCCTCACTTTCTCCTCGATTATTGGAAGCAACCAGCTACCTAAAATCATAGTACAGTTGTCACCTTGATGGCCATCTACAGGCAAGAGAGGAGTATTTGATCGCATTCCTGACTTGTACCTTGCGGACTGTGGGCAGACTTTGAGGAGTCAGGAGGTGAGGTACTTGGCACGGGATTGCTAAACTCTCACCAGCTCGTGTAGCCATTGTATGGCTAGTACAATTCAGTTTTTTGTTAATGGTAACTCCTGAGATGTGGATAGAAGAGGAGACAGTGAGTTAATGCCATTGAATATCAAGTGGCAATAGTTAGGTTTTCTCTTGTTGAAGAAGGTCATTACCTGTGGTGTGGAAGAAAGTGAGGACTGCAGATGCTGGAGCGTCAGGGTCAGAAAGTGACCCTTTCCTAATGAAGCTGAAAATGTGTTGCTGGTCAAAGCACAGCAGGTCAGGCAGCATCCAAGGAACAGGAAATTCGATGTTTCGGGCCAGAGCCCTTCATCAGGAATCACAGAATGTACTTTCCTAATGAAGGACTTGTGCCTGAAATGTCGATTCTCCTGCTCCTCAAATGCTGCCTTACCTCCTGTGCTTTTCCAGTGCCACACTTTTCAACTTTTGTGGTGTGAATGTTACTTAAAACCTGTCAGCGCATTTGGACATGAATTGCTTCTGTAACTGAGGAATTATGAATGGTGCTGAACATTGTGCATTTATCAGCAAACATCCCCTTTTCTAACTTTATGATGGTTGGAAGGTCATTGATGAAGTTGGTTGGGCCTAGAACACTAGTGTAAAGTGCTTGAGGGATCTTGTGGCACAGCAATAGTGATCTTGTTTCTGAGCTATAAGACCGAGGTTTGAGTCCCACCTGCTCCAGAAGCATGCTATAACATCCCTTGGTAGGTTGATTTTAAGATAAATACGCTGAAGAAATTCTTTAGAGATATCCTGAAGTAGGCATGAAAAACCTCCAATAACCAAAACCATCTTCCATTATGCTTGATATGCTTCCAACCTGTGGAAAAAAGTTCCCATTCCCTTCATTCCCATTGACTCCAGCTTTGCTTGGGCATCTTAATGCCACAGTTGGTCAAGTGCGGCCTTGATTTCACTTCGCTTTAGCTCTTTTGCCCATATTTCAACTGGGCTGTTTGGGGTCAGGAGCTAAGTGGTTCTAATTGAATGCAAATTAGCATCAGTGAGCAGATTATTGTTAAGCAAATACTCTTTGTTAGCATTGCTGACGATATCTTTCACCATTTTACTGATGACTGAAAGTGAATTGATGGGTCCAGAATTGGCTAGATTGCATTTGCCTTGCTTATTGTGTACAGAATATACCTGGGCAACTTTTCATATTGTCGGTTACATACCAATGTTGTAGCTGTAATGATATAGCTTGGCTAGGTGTGGGGCAATTTTATAGTGGCTGTTTTCAGTCCTATTGCTGAAATGGTTTCAGAGCCCATTGTCTTTTCAGTGTTCATGCTTCCAGTCATTTCTTGATATCATGCAAAGTGAATCAAATTAGCTGAACACTGGTATCTGTGAGGGTGGCACCTGTGAAGGAGGCCGAGATGGATCTTCCATTCAGTGCTTTTGACTGAAGATTGTTACAAAAACTTCCATCTTTTCACTGATGTGCATTATTGAGGATGGGAATGTAGTGGAGCCTCCTCCTGGAATGAGTTGCTTAATTGTTCACAACCATTCATGACTAGACGGGGCAGGACTGCAGAGCTGAGATCTGATCCATTGGTTGTGGGATTGCTTGGCCCTGTCTACCACATGCTGATGGTGTTGTTTTACATGCAGGTAGTCCTGTTGTGTACTTTAGCGATTTTTATTCATGATATCAAACCCCTAATGCTGACTGCCCCATGTGGCCAACTGATCATGTCCAATCCCTGAACTACTATTGGGGACCGCCCTTGATTTACTGTGCCAGGACCCCTGACTGAAGCGTGTTTCCCATGACTTGACTGAGGACTACTCAATTATGCTTTGGTTGATGCACATCCAGTGCTCTTTCAATATATGCTACTGGCATATGATGCAGGTATGAGATTCATATACCATGGTGTGATACAGCAATAAATCTGCCCTTGACTGATGACAAACTGTTGGAAACTGCATAGAAATGAGGCGAGGTTAGTTCATATCTATTTTGCTCTCAGCAACAGAGATCCTATTACTGCTGACCTCACCATCTTTCTCACTGATGCCCATGTCACTTAGAAGCTGTGAAGATTCTGCCCTATGTTACAGATTAATGTATTATAGATTAGAAGAAGATAGAAATTAGTTGTCCTTTCTTTATATTAATGTAATTGGTGAACCAAATCATCAGGTGAGGCAACACAGAGAATTTGTCATCCTAAAGGGGCTGGATGATGATAGTAAAATATATTAAAACCTTTATAAATTATTAATCTTCAATCATGTCAAAGCTTTCTTTTCTTTTTATGCTTTTTAATTTTGTGGTTTTGTGGTATTTCCTACAAATGAAGCTTTACAGAATTGAATTTCAGTAACCTTTACAACAATGAGGATTCAACATGCTGCTGAACATTCTACAAAACATCAATATTCCAAGTAATTTAAACCATTCAGCTAATAAATAGATTTTTAACTGTGACCTTCAAAGCAAGTAACTTTGCACACATTTACCTGAATACAAAATACAAAGAAATCATCCATTAACTAAGGTATAAAGGAACATGTAACAGTGAACTTTTGGGGTTTTTCTGAATATCTGAAGAGAGGAAAATATTTTCTGACAATTTTCATGAACTTATTATAAACCTTAAAGTCCAATTGTTTAAAAATAAGACATTTAATAACCTGAATGCAATATCATGCCAAAGAAGATTATTACTTTTGCAGAACATTACTGAGCATAATTCTACTCCTACTTATAATATATAAAGGGTCACATAGTTAATTGCTCTTATTACTTAACTTCAGTGTTGGTATTATAAAAGTGTAACCATAGGACCATAAGACATAGGAGAAAAAGTAGGCCATTCAGCCCATTATGTTTATTCCACTATTCAATGAGATCATGGCTGATCTGATAACATTCAATTTCACTTTCTTGTCATTTCTTCATAACTCTTGATTCTTCAGTAAGGCATTCGACAAGATTCCCCATGGGAGACTGGTTAGCAAGGTTAGATCTCATAGAATACAGGGAAAACTGCCATTTGAATACAGAATTGGCTTGAAGGTAGAAGACAGACTGGACGTCTGTGACCAGTGGAGCGCCACAAAGGTCAGTACTGGGTCCACTACTTATCATCATTTATATAAATGATTTGGATGTGAGCATAAAAAGTATAGTTCGTAAGTTTGCAGATGACACCAAAATTGGAGGTGTAGTGGACCTCCAAGCGAAGAAGGTTACATCAGAATACATCGGGATCTTGATCAGGTGTGCCAATGGGCTGAGGAGTGGCAGATGGAGTTTAATTCAGATAAATATGTGGTGCTGCATTTTGAGAAAGCAAATCTTAGCAGGACTTATACACTTAAAGGTAAGGTCCTAGGGAGCGTTGCTTAACAAAGAGTCCTTGGAGTGCAGGTTCATAGATCGTTGAAAGTAGAGTTGCAAGTAGATAGGACAGTGAAGAAGGCGTTTGGTATATGTTTTCCTTTATTGGTCAGAATATTGAGTTGGGAGGAGTTGGAAGGTCATGTTGCGGCTGTACGGGACATTGGTTAGGCCACTTTTGGAATATTGCATGCAATTCTGGCCTCCTTCCTATCTGATGGATGTTGTGAAACTTGAAAGGGTTCAGAAAAGATTTACAAGGATGTTGCCAGGGTTGGAGTGTTTGAGCTATAAGGAGAGATTGAACAGGCTGGGGTTGTCCACTACACCTCCAACTTTGGTGCCATCTGCAAACTTACTAACTGTACTCTTATGCTCACGTCCAAATCATTAATATAAATGATGAAAAGTAGTGGACCCAGTACCAATCCTTGCGGCACTCCACTGGTCGCAGGCCTCCAGTCTGAAAAATAACCCTCCATCACCACCCTCTGTTTTCTACCTTTGTTGGAGGCTGAGGGGTGACCTTATAGAGGTTTGTAACATCACGAGAGGTATGGATAGGATAAATAGACAAAGTTTTTTTCTGGGTGAGGGAGTCCAGAACTAGAGGGCATAGGTTTAGGGTGCGAGGGGAAAGATATAAGAGGGACCTAAGGGGCAACCTTTTCACGCAGAGGGTGGTAAGCGTATGGAATGAGCTACCAGAGGAAGTGGTGGCGACTGGAACAATTGTCACATTTAAAAGGCATCTGAATGGGAATATAAGCAGGAATGGTTTGGACAGCTATGGGTACTGGCATGTGGGACTAGGTTAGGTTGGGATATCTGGTTGGCATGGACAAGTTGGACTGAAGGGTCTGTTTCCACGCTGTACATCTCCCTGACTCTATACCTCTTCCAAATTAAATCTGTGTCTCTCAGACCTGAATATAAGCAATGACCCAACTTGAATAGCCCTAAGCAACAAAGAATTCCGTAGATTCAATACCATTTTAGAGAAGAAATTCCTCCTCATGTCTGCCTTAGCTGTATGTGATGCCTTCTTCCGAGACCGTCCCCTTTTGCCCTAAACCCTCTCACAGAGGAAAACAATCTTTTCACATCTACCCTGTCACCTTCTCTGAGGATCTTATATGTTTTGATAACATTACATCTCTTTATTCTATGTTCCAACAATCACAAACCATTCAATATATTCTCATAAAACAATTCCTCCATTCCTGGCATCAATCTAGTGAACCTCCTTTGAACTGTCTCCAATGCCAGTATAACTTGTCATGGATAATGAACCCAAAACTGTTGACAATACATCAGCTGTGGTCTGACTGTAGATTTATAATCTTATACAGTTTGAACAAATCTCCCTCCTTTGATAATCCATCCCTTCTGAAATACAGGCCAACATTCCATTTGCCTTTCTTATCACCACTGAAATTGGTTGTCAGTGTTTTGTGATTTGTAAATGAGGACTCCCAAATCTTTCTGTTCTGTATCTTTTTAAAGTCTTTTTTCTACTTAAATAGTATTAATTTTCTCTATTTTTCCTGCAAAAATGCATACCTTCACATTTTCCCACATTATGTTCCAATTGCCATGTGTTTTTTTTTTGCATACTCACTTAACCTGTCCATGTCCTTTTGCAGATACTGTGTATTCTCATCATTTCAAAAGGTGTGGCGCTGTAAAAGCACAGCAGGTCAGGCAGCACCTGAGGAGCAGGGAATCGACATTTCGGGACTAAGCCTTTCATCAGGAATGTGGCCACATTCAGATGCTGCTTGACCTGCTGTGCTTTTCCAGTGTCACACTTGTCAACTCTGATCTCCAGCATATGCTGTTTTCACTTTTCCTTTTCTCACCAGTGGCCTTCTAACTTATTTTGGGTCATCCACAAATCTGCCTATCGCACATTCACTTTCCTCATCCAAGTCACCGCTATATGTTGTAAATAACTGTAGCCCTAGCACTGATCTCTGTGGCACACCACTCATTACAGATTACCAGCTTGAAAATGTCTCCCTTATTCAACTCTTTGTCTTCTATTGGTTTGCCAATCATCTACCATGTTAATATATTATCTCCACCACCATGGCTCTTCTCTTATTAAGTTGGCTAATATATGATATATAATCAAATGCCTTCTCAAAATCCAAATATACTACATTAATGCTTCCAGTTTATCTATTCTGTTTGTTACATCCTCAAAGAGTTCTAGTAAATTTGTCAGCTGTGATTTCCCCTTCATGAAGCCATGCTGACTCTGCTGGATCATATTTGTATTTACAAAAGCTCTGTAATAACATTCTTTATAATGGACTCTAATATTTTGCCAATAACATGCATAAAGCTGTTACCTGTTTCTTTTGACTCCAGTACAAATATTCCCCCAATCAACGTGTTCAGTGTAACATCTAAATCTTTATGAGGTGTGACTTCTCTCACTTACCAAGACATTGCCCAGCATGTCATGACATATGCAAGCTATGTCCTTCAAGGAGACATAGGACTAAAATCTGCGGAAAGTCACCACACCCAGAGGAACTTAAAGTACAATATGATGTCCACAACAGCATGTGATGAAAGGCCAACCAAGGAATTATGCTAATCTGGTACAACTTTTGCAGCCATCAAATGCATACAAGCAATCAAAGAAATCCAAGAGGTCATCACAATGTTATAGCTTACAAACCAGATGCGAAAATACATGTGGTCCACTTGACACGCTACATTGATTTTGTTAGAAAAGTTGAAGTCTTTACCACAATCCAAGTGATACACTCAAAACGGATGAACCATATACCAAAATTGACAATGGTGCCTGTGCATTGCATAGATCACAACACTGATATCCCATGAATAAATCAGCAAAAACATTTTTTTCCTATCATTTATGTGTTGTCCTTAGAAATTTGTCACAGTATGATGCAATACACACAGGATAAGCTAACTATTTACAACTGGCCCAAATGCCCATCCATTGGTATTATCTGTCTAGGAAATCAATATGACTCATTGAGATTGATATCTGAAGACAGTTACATTATTGAAGCAGATGATGCATGTCATTGCTCTGCTAGAAGACATGATCTACATATTTGAATGATCAAAAAGGTAATGAACCCATAAATTTTGAAACCAAAGTTTCCAGACTACAATTTCATACATTTTGGTCAAAGACAAGTAGAGCTGTGCCATCTGATGACCAGCTACAACAGTACATTTGTTATGTTGATTTAGAAACTAACTAGGACTCTTCATGAATATAATGTTCAAAATCAAATAAGTCATAATTTAACAAACTTGATGTTATTAGTTGTCAGATTACATACACATGGATCACACAGCTGCAGAAAGAAGAAACAAGAGATTTGTACATGAAATAATCCATTGGTTGAGCTTTAACAAGGACATCAATCAACTCATCAAATCATGTGAAACATTGCAATTCCATCATCTTCAACACTCAAAATAAACTTTCCTTCTCCAGAAATTCTCTTCTTAACCAAACTACCGGATTGTAGAGTCATAGATTCACACAGTACGGAAACAGACTCTTCAGACAAAGTTATCCATGTCGACCAAGTTTCCCAAACTAAACCAGTCCCACTTGCCTGCATTTGGCCCACATCTCTCTAAACTTTTCCTTTTCATGTACCTGCCCAAATATCTTTTACATGTTGTAACTATACCTGCATCTATCACTTCCCTCTGGCAGTTCATTCCACACATGAAACACTCTCTGCATGAAAAGTTTGCCCCCGAGGTCCCTTTTAAACCTTTCTCCTCTCACCTTAAATATGTGCCCTCTAGTTTTGATTTCTCATGTGCTTTGAGGTAAGACCAAAGGAAAAGATCTTTGCTATTCATCTTATCTGTGTCTCTGACAATTTTATAAATTTCTATAAGGTCAGTCCTCAAGTTTCTATGCTCTGGTGGAAAATATCCCAGGCCAATTTTCAGCTTCACAGAAACAATTACATTTTGGCTGGTTAACTATTTTAACTAGGAGAAAGTGAGGACTGCAAATGTTGGAGATCAGAGTCAAGGCTTGCTCTTCTCCCCCCTACCTTCAGTCAAATAGTTTTGCAGAATGCACAGTTCATTTGGAAAGGCCACGATCATTAAATGTAATGCAATTTGCCAAGAATTTTGGACATTTATAAGTTAGCACACTTAAAAAAAGAAGAGTCCTTAATGTTGAGGAAGTATATTAGAGTGATATAGGGTCAGCTAATTAGTAAAAGACTGAGAATTTGGATAAGGGGAGCATTTTCAGGATGGCAACCTGTAACATGTGGTGTTCCACATGGAATCCTCATCCAGGGTGGGAGAACATTTTGGTGATAGTGATCACAACTCCCTGACCTTTGCTATAATCATGGTGAGGGATAGGAGCAGTTTGTATGAGAAAGTGTTTAATTGGGGAGGGAAAATTGCAATGCTATTAGGCAGGAATTGTAGAGCATAAATTCTCAAGGAAATGCATGACAGAAACGTGGAAGTTGGTTAGGGAGCACTTGCAGCGAGTGGTGGATAGGTAAAGGAACCTTCAATAACAGGAGATGTCGAACATCTAGCCAAGAAGAACAAGGAAGATTACTTAAAGTTGAGGAAGCAAGGATCATATAGGGTTTTAGAGGGTTACATGGTACCCAGGAAGGAACTGAGGAATGGACTCAGAAGAGCTAGAAGAGGGCATGAAAAAACCTTGGTGGGTAGGATTAAGGAAAACCCCAAGGCATTCCAAACCTTTGTGAGGAACAAGAGGATGGCCGGAGTGAGGGTAGGATCTATCAGGGATAGTGGAGGCAATGTGTGCCTGGAGTTAGAGGAGGTAGGCGGGGTTTTTAATGAATATCTTGCTTTAGTATTCACTGCCGAGAGAGACCTTGTTGTTTGTGAGGATAGTTTGAAACAGGCTGACACGCTCGAACAGGTTGATGTTAAGAAGGAGGGTGTATGGGAAATTAAGAAAAACATGACTGTAGGTAAGCCTCCTGGGCCAGATGGGAATATCCAAGGTTACTAGAGGATGCAGGGAAGAGATTGCTCCATCTTTGATGATGATCTTTCCATTCTCACTGTCCACTGAACGTCTATTATACTTTGTCAGGTAGCTTGAACATCCACAAATTAAAGATGTAGCTTTTTTTCAACAATAGATTTTTGGACAGAAATCCAATGGATTGTGAATCCATGGCTAGGAGTTTACTTTCCAACCTTCTTATGTAGCTTTGTGCTGTTTAAATACGAGTGAAAGAATTTGCATTGCAGTGTGTTTTTTTAAAAATTGATAATAGGTTGTCCTCTCTTATCTTCATTACTCAGTACTGCAATCTTTTTAAAGCCTGTAGACCTATGCTTGTACGTAGAGACAAAAAATCTGCAGATACTGGAATCCAAAGTAGACAGGCAGGAGGCTGGAAGAACACAGCAAGCCAGGCAGCATCAGGAGGTGGAGGAATCAGATGTTTCAGGTGTGACCCTTCTTCAGGACTGGGTGTGGGTGCAGGGGGAGCTATAGGTAAAGGTGGTGGGGGGACAGGATGGTGAAGTGGGGATAGGTGAAGACAAGCAGAAGGTACGTCCTGATTGGTCAATGGGAGGAATGAATCTGGTTAATGGCAGGGAGGAGAGGAAGGGAGGGGGAGGGGCTGGGAAGGGAATTGGAGGAAGGGAAGGGAGGTTATTTGAAATTGGAGAATTCACTGTTGAGTCCTCTGGGCTGTAGGCTGCCCAGGCCGAAGATGACGTGTTATTCCTCCAAGTTGCAGTTTGGTTTGTTGTGGCAATGGAGGAGGCCAAGAATGGTCATGATGGAAAGGGAGTGGGAAGGGGTATTAAAATGGGCGGTATCTGGGAGGTCTTGTCATCCCCTGCGGGCCTGGCTGAGATGTTCAGAAAACTGTTCCCTAAGTTTACATTTGGTCTCCCTGATGTAGAGAAAACCTGATGCAGTAAACTCAGTTGGAAGAGAGACAGATGGACTTCTGTTTCACCTGGAAGGACTGTTTGGGACCCTGGATGGAAGTGAGGGGGTGGTGTACTGGCAGGTTCTGCATCTTTTTCAGTTGCAGGGAAAGGTACCTGGGGGTTCGGCGATGGGGTGGGAGGATTGGTGTGGAGAGTGACGCAAACCAAGGACTGTCGAAAGGAACGATCCTTGGGGAAGGCAGAGAGGAGTGGGGAGGGGAAGATGTTATTGATGTTGGGGTATAGTTGGAGTTGGAGGAAGTGTTTAAGGATGATGCGTTGGATGCAGAGTCTGGTGCAGCGATAGGTGAGGACAACGTGGGCTCTGTCTTTATTGCACTTGGAGGAGGGGGGCATTTAGAGCAGTGGAACAGGGAGTGGAGAAGTGCGGTAGAGGGCTGTCTGGATGATAGAGGGAAGAAAAGCATGCTGTTTGCAATAGGTGGATATCTGGGATGCTTGGAAATGGAATGTCTCCTTGTCTGAGCAGATGCAGTGTAAGTGGAGGAATTCAGAGAAAGGGGTGGTGTTCTTGCAGCATATTGAGTGGGCGGAGGTATAGTCAAGGTAGTTATGCAAGTCTGTGGGTTTGTAATGCCCCTCTGGAGACTGTTGCCGGGGATTGGAGAGATCAAGAAAGGGGAAGGAAGTGTCTGAGGTGGACTAAGTGAATTTGAGAGCAGAACAGAAATTGTGGATGAAGTTGATGAACTGCTCCAGTTTAGACTGGATACTGGATGCTGCACCGATGCAGTCATTGATGTAATGGTGGAAGAGTTGGAGTACAGTACCTGTGTAGGTACTGAAGAGGGACTGTTCGACGTAGCCAACAAAGAGGCAGGGGTAGCTGGGGCCCATCTGGGTGCCCATGGCCACCCCCTGAATTTGGTAGAAATGGAAGGAGTTAAAATGTTATTAAGGGTGAGGACAAGTTCGGCAAGGCAGAGGACGGTTTCGGTAGAGGACTGGATGGGTCTATTTGAGAGGAAGAAGTGGAGGGCCTGGAGACCATCCTTGTGTGGTATGGTTGGGGCTCAATCTGGTGCTCATGGACACCCCTGGATTTGGAGAAAATGGGAGGAATTAAAGGAGAAGTTATTATATTTGTGCTTGGCATTCATGCTAAAAAAAAAGTGACAATATCATGACTGCCCATTATTTCATTTTTTCACCATTTCAGAAAAGAAATTGATGGAATTGACCAGTATCTAGATACTAGTAAGGCATTTTTATCATAGTAAATTATTTTGGTGTTTTTAACTGTACTTTTCTATGGGAATATTTTACTTGGTTAGAGATGCTTTTAAGGTTTTTTATATAATTCAGAGCTAATCTGGATATCAGGTAAACTACCTTTTCCAAAAATGAGAGGGAGAAACAGGCAGACTGACAGATGGACAGATAGACAGGCAGAGTCCTCACTGTAATTTATTACAGGTTTGTAGTTGTGGTTCCAGCTCTTCAGTCCAGTTTGTAATTGTAACTTTCCCTCTGAATTCAGACAGATTGATGGATGATTTTTCGAAAAAATATCTCTGCACAACTGCCATGCTGTTGCCCAACTTCCAGCCTTCTGCATCCAATTACTTCCATTAACTAGCTGTCATGAATAACTTTTAGTGCCCACATACTCCCACTATGCTTTTCATTGCTCATCATAACGAATGACACAGACAGCCATGTTTTTGTTGAGACAAATTTGTTGAAGTTTATTTCAATATTATACACGGCTAGAATATCAGAGATGTACACTTAGTTTGTGCTTACTGACGCTACTAAACATTTCATATATATAACTGTGTGACTGATGGCACCACACTGACTCCATAACACAGAGTGAGTAACTGAAAATGAGGCAGGTATCTTTATATTGGAACACCACGTGTCATGGTATAATGTAACTGTCTTAAAGGTACATGCCTGCTTGAATTGTAATCTATGCTGTAACAGAACAGAGATAACAAGTATGAGAATATCAGTATCAAATTAGATGAGACAGAGATGGAGTGCGCTGCTATTTTGAAGATGGAAATAAATAGTCTTTGGAATTGTGTGATGATAAGAAAGATCATTTTCAGATAAAATACAATGTTGCAAACATTCTGTTTTTCCTCAATTATTGAAGAAATGTGGCACAGAATCTGTAGCGAGTGAATGAATTTTAGTCTTTCTGGTGTTTAGTGAGAGGAGACTTATGCTCCTTTGGTCATATATATGGGATAAGTCATAAGTCTAGCAGCTGCGGAGATGCTGAGAGACTTGGTAGTGACATAGAAGGGTGTCATCAGAATAGATGCGAAAATGATCATCAAGGTTTTTGAATGAATCACTGAATGCCAGAGTGTAGCTGAGAAATAAGAGGAGACCAATTATGAACATTTGCTGTCTAAAATGCCAGTGACTGAATGCATTGCAGTGTAGTGGACTTTTTGGATAGATCATAAATAATACTGTGAGTGTTCGAAGAAAAATCAGTGTAAGTGATTTTCTGGATACTTTAATAGAAAAGAACAGAGTAAGTGAATGCAGTCCCATTCAGCTGCCTGCTGATGGAAAGACTTTGAAGGAATTAAAGCCTGGTGTGGTCAAAACCTGTAAACACATCAAGAAGGACAAAGAGAGAAAATTTATCCTGCTCAAAGTGACCAATTTCACATTTTCCTACATCATATTGTGTCTCCCAGATTTTTGCCCACTCACTCAACCTATTTTTATCCTTCTGCATTTTCATTGTAATCTCTTCATTCCTACTTTCCTACCTACCTTGATATGTCTGTAAATTTAGTTACTATGCCTTTGTTCCCACTTCATTGATATTAATTGTAAAATGCTGAAGCCCCAACATAGACCCTTGTGAGATTCCACTCATCATTTTCTGCAAATCTGGAAAAGGATAATTCATGCATATTCTGTTTTCTGCCAGCTAGCCAATCTTGTATTCATGCAATGATATTACCCTCTACACAAAAAGATTCTACTTTGTGTAACAAAACTTTAATTGGCACTTTGTCAATTGCCTCCTGGAAATTCAAGTGAAGGACTGGAGACTAGATTGCAGAGCATCTATGAGTTACATTGGTTTATACATGATGATGAGGTGGTGTCATTTGCAAATCCAAGGGGTGTGTGTGTGTGTGTGTGTGTATTTCACATGAAGTGACAGATTTTATTCAAAGCTAGTGCCAAAATTTTGCTTATGAAAGCATTTACGCCTGTCACCTCATGCCAAGTAGTGGTCTTCCCATTGTTTCCACTAGTTCTAACAAGGTCATCTCCAAATGACACCAGAGATATGATTTTCCTTTCAGGGTCTGGTGTATGGAGAATTTTTGCTTAGCTACAGGCTGCAGCTGTAGTGAGATATATTCCCCTGACAGTATAAAAAGCATGCCTCAACCTTTCGTTCATGCTGCATTCTGAGTTAAGCACTTTGTATCTATGGTACACTTCTGTCAGTTAAATTAATTGACTGCATATTGGCCTTGAGGATGTACTTGGGTAAAACAATGTCACTTATCAGACAGATTAAGAGCACAGTTTATTTTAGCAAATGTATTAATCTACTCTTCTTGTTCTCTATGGCCCTACGTGTTTCAACAAAAAACCTTTGTTATTAATTATTTTGCCACTAATGGTTTGATACCAGATAAACATAAATGTATATTTTTCATTATCGAACATGCTGTGGCTTAAAAAACGATTCTAAAAATATCTTGTGACAATTGTTAATTCATATCTGTATATTTAGGATTTATCTTATTTTATGCATTTTGGCAGCTGTCTCATAGATTGATTCCCTATAATGTTATGAAAAATAATAACAATTAATTCAATGAGACTTACTTAGCCATTGGCAGCAGTTGCCTAGCTTGAGGAGAAAACAACTTACACAGCAGAAACTACGGTGAAATATTCTTCAGTTAAAAAAAAAGTCTCTTTGACACAACAATTACTTGTTAAATGTACCTTGGATGTTGGAAGGCATGCTACAAGGTGACATTCTTACAGCTTTTCTTTCCAGTATAATCTTTAAGCTCAGAAAAACAATCTCAATGTACTTACCAATTAACTTGCTTAGGCTAAGCTGAAGCAGGTATTCCTACTTGTCTGTTCATCTGACACATAATTAATATGTTTTCAACTAGGTACTTTGCATCTGATAATGGTTCATTTACTAAAAACATTTTTCACAGTAAAAATTATTGCACTGTTCATTTCTATCATTTATCAGTGTTAAATGTGTTTATTCTACTGCACAAATCAATATAAACCCATTGGACCCAATGCTTTGGCTGTGCTATTAAATTAGCTGCAGTAAATGAGAAAGTATTATTGGATGGGCTGCCTGTAGTCAACAATATTTCCTTGCTTTTGACAGATTCAATTCACAATTCACAACCTATAGTTAGCTGTTCCAGAATCTGTAACATTATGTGTAACAGTCTGTAGCAGTCTCCAACATCATATCTACTTTAACCTGTTCTTCCACACAAACTACCAGTTCTTTAGTGTCCATATAGCATAACGGTGATCAAAACCTTTTTGCTTTGGTATGTTTGTCTTTCGTTTGAATTGCCAAACAGAGTAAGTCTGCTTTGTGACAGAAAAGGAAAATTATTAAAGCTCACTGGAGTAGTTTGTGATCCTATCTCCAGTGGTAAAGCACTGGAAAGGTTAACAGGTGGTCCATGCTTTGTTTAACATTCTGAGAAATAGTCCTGTTTTGTATGTTTACGTGATGATTACCAAAAAGAATGAGCATTTCAGAGAGACAATGGTGTAGATTGGAAATAAGACAGAAAACACTCAAAAACATTTCACTCATTGAATAATTATTAAAGCAGTATCAATATCCAATTCATTTCAGTCATCTGGAACGATTTTGGTCTGGACAGCCAGGTATCTCTAAATTAGGTCAAAGTCTCAGCAGCTCAATTCTAAAAGATATCTTTGTGCATAATTTGCAATGTATAATTGGTCCACATAAAAATAGTTGTTATATTTACTTAATTCAGGATGACTTACGGTGCAGTGAGTTGCAGCCCTGCTTCTCATCGAATTTTGGATTCTACAGAGTGGAAGCAAGATATTTAGCCCATTGAGTCTACATTGACCCTCCAAAGAGCATTCAAACCCCGACCCACACTCTTACCCTATCCCTGTAACTGCATTTCCCATGGCTAACTCACCTAGCCTGCACATCCGTGGACACTATGGCAATTTTAGCATGGCCAATCCACCTAACCTGCATATCTTGGGATTTATACACCAGTGTCATGGAGTCATGGAGTCACAGAGATGGAAAGCACAGAAACAGACCCTTCAGTCCAACTCGTCCATATCGACCAAATATCCTAAATTAATCTAGTCCCACTTGTCAGCACTTATCCCATATCCCTCTAAACTTTTCTATTCATATACCCATCCAGACACCTTCTAAATGTTGTAATTGTACTAGCCTCCACCATTCCCTCTGGCAGCTCATTCCATACATGTACCACTCTCTGTGTGAAAGAAATGCCTCTTAGTTCCCTTTTATATCTTTCCCTTCTCACACTAAATCTATGCCCTCTACTTCTGGACTCCCACACCCCAGGGAAAAGACCTTGTCTATTTACTCTATCCATGCCCCTCATGATTTTACAAACCTCTACAAGATCACTCCTCAGTCTCTGATGCTCCATGGAAAACAGCTCCAGCCTATTCAGCCTCTTTCTTTGCTCAAACCCTCCAACCCTGGCAACATCCTTGTAAATTGTTTCTGAACCCTTTCAATTTTCGAAACATCCTTCAGATAGGAAGAAGACCAGAATTGCATTCAATATTCCAATAGTGGCCTAATCAATGTCCTGTACAGCTGCAACATGACCTTCAAACTCTTATACTCAATGCTCTGACCAATGAAGGAAAGCATACCAACACTTTCTTCATTATCCTGTCTACCTGTGCTTCTACTGTCAAGGAATTATGAACCTACTCTCCAGCTCTCTTTGTTCAGCGACACTCCCTAGGACCTTACCATTAAGTATAAAAGTCCTGCTCTGATTTGCTTTTCCAAAACGCAGCATCTCACATTTATCTAAATTGAACTGCATCTGCCACTCCACAGCTCATTGTCCCATTTGATCAAGATCCCGTTGTTTTCTGAAGTAACCTTCTTCACTGTCCACTACACCTCCAATTTTGGTCTCATCTGCAAACTGGACTCACCAAATAAACACAATGACTACAAGACCAAGAGAGGCTAGGAAAATGGTAGCGAGTAACTCATCTCCTCAGTTCCCAAATCCATTCCATTTACAAGACACAACTCAGGAGTGTGATGGAATACTCCCTACTTGCCTGGGTGGATGTAGCTCCAAAAACAAATAAGAAGCTTGACACCATCCAGAAAAAAAAAGCAACCCACTTGATTGGTACCATATCCACAGGCATCCACTCCTTCCATCACTGATGGTCAGTCACAGCAGTGTGCATTATCCACAAGATTAGATTTGCACTGCAGAAGTTTGCCTAAGATTCTTAGTCAGCACCTTCCAAACATACCACTTCCATCTAGAAGGACAACAACAGCAAATATATGGGAACATCATTACCTGCGAGGTCTCTTCCAACTCAGTCACTATCCAGACCTGAAAATATATTGTTTTTTTAAAGTGTTGCTGGGATAAAATCCTTGAATTTTCTCTCCAGTGGCATTATGGGCCAAGCTACGACAAGTGGACAGCAGCAGTTCAAGAAGGTAGCTCACTACAAACTTCTCAAGGGAACTAGGGATGGACAATAAATATGGACCAACCAGCAACACCCACATGCCACGGGTGAACAACAAAAAAAGCCATGTTGCTTCCAGATGTATGCTCTGGAAACAGGCCGGTAACCTGTTCCAAGAAAAATCAGCCATAGAAAGCAGACTTAAGCTTTAGCTGCCTCATTTGTCTCCAGCTGCAGGAAGTCATGTAAGTCCAAGTTACTTAATTCCATGGAAAGCAGCTTCAAATTGGAAGAACAAACCAGAAAAGCAGATTTGTTGTGATGATTGGGAGACCTGCTTTACATTGGATACCTGGTGCAGGAGCTCAATTACTTTTGTGGATCACAGAGGGAAACTCGTGCTTCTCTTTGTCCCACACGAATAAGGTAAAACTTACATCGTGGTCATGTGTTTGGAGGAAAAACAAACTGAAGCTGGACAAGGTTGTCCATTTGAGACCCAGGAATGCAGTCAAGGTCCTGTGTGCACTGATTTGTTTATTGAAATGATTAATGCTGCACTCAGATATTGTGACCCAAGGGATGTGTAGACCTTTGAGATGAAGGCACTGGCCTCACACATTGCAGCACCATTAGGGAGAAAAGCATTATGTTTCCATGAGTGGTTCGGGCAGAAAGTCCTGCCCCATGTTATCCCAATGGCAGCTTCTGTGTTGGAACTTTCATATTACTTCCTCTTTTAAACAACTAGAAATATTTTTTCTACACCATGCAACTGAAACCAGCAATTGACTAGCAAATAACAGAAAAAAAACTCAGCGAACAGGGGAACTGCATACAAGTGTCAACTCGTGATTAGGTGAATGAATGACAATATGTCAAGTTAATGGAATCGTTTTGATGAAATATCCAATTATTTAAGATAAACACAAACCACTTTCATTTACCAGGCTTTAGAACACTCTTCAAGCCTGTAAGAAGCATTAATCATAAAAAGTGTTAATCATTCTGTAAATACCAAACAGAATAAAGAAATACCTCAAACAATGTTTTCAAATTTTAGCATTAGATTTTTTATTTTTCATTTGGTTCACCATTTCAATCAATATATTTGGGTAGTTTTTGTAGCATGCAAATGTGTTGCTGGTCAAAGCACAGCAGGTTAGGCAGCATCTCAGGAATAGAGAATTCGACGTTTCGAGCATAAGCCCTTCATCAGGAATAAGAGAGAGAGCCAAGCAGGCTGAGATAAAAGGTAGGGAGGAGGGACTAGGGGGAGGGGCGATGGAGGTGGGATAGGTGGAAGGAGGTCAAGGTGAGGGTGATAGGCCGGAGTGGGGTGGGGGCGGAGAGGTCAGGAAGAGGATTGCAGGTTAGGAGGGCGGTGCTGAGTTGAGGGAACCGACTGAGACAAGGTGGGGGGAGGGGAAATGAGGAAGCTGGAGAAATCTGAATTCATACCTTGTGGTTGGAGGGTTCCCAGGCGGAAGATGAGGCGCTCCTCCTCCAGCCGTCGTGTAGTTGTGTTCTGCCGGTGGAGGAGTCCAAGGACCTGCATGTCCTCGGTGGAGTGGGAGGGGGAGTTAAAGTGTTGAGCCACGGGGTGATTGGGTTGGTTGGTTCAGGCGGCCCAGAGGTGTTCTCTGAAGCGTTCCGCAAGTAAGCGGCCTGTCTCACCAATATAGAGGAGGCCACATCGGGTGCAGCGGATGCAATAGATGATGTGTGTGGAGGTACAGGTGAACTTGTGGCGGATATGGAAGGATCCCTTGGGGCCTTGGAGGGAAGTGAGTGTGGAGGTGTGGGCGCAAGTTTTACATTTCCTGCGGTTGCAGGGGAAGGTGCCGGGGGTGGAGGTTGGGTTGGTGGGGGGTGTGGATCTGACGAGGGAGTCACGAAGGGAGTGGTCCTTGCGGAACGCTGATAGGGGAGGGGAGGGAAATATATCCTTGGTGGTGGGGTCCGTTTGGAGGTGGCGGAAATGACGGCGGATGATACGTTGTATGCGGAGGTTGGTGGTGTGGTAGGTGAGAACCAGTGGGGTTCTGTCTTGGTGGCGGTTGGAGGAGCGGGGCTCAAGGGCGGAGGAGCGGGAAGTGGAGGAGATGCGGTGGAGGGCATCGTTGATCACGTCTGGGGGGAATCTGCGGTCCTTGAAGAAGGAGGCCATCTGGGCTGTGCGGTGTTGGAACTGGTCCTCCTGGGAGCAGATGCGGCGGAGACGAAGGAATTGGGAATATGGGATGGCGTTTTTGCAGGGGGCAGGGTGGGAGGAGGTGTAGTCCAGGTAGCTGTGGGAGTCAGTCGGTTTATAATAGATGTCTGTGTTGAGTCGGTCACCCGAGACAGAGATGGAAAGGTCTAGGAAGGGGAGGGAGGAGTCTGAGACCTCCCTCCCCTTCCTAGACCTTTCCATCTCTATCTCGGGTGACCGACTCAACACAGACATCTATTATAAACCGACTGACTCCCACAGCTACCTGGACTACACCTCCTCCCACCCTGGCCCCTGCAAAAACGCCATCCCATATTCCCAATTCCTTCGTCTCCGCCGCATCTGCTCCCAGGAGGACCAGTTCCAACACCGCACAGCCCAGATGGCCTCCTTCTTCAAGGACCGCAGATTCCCCCCAGACGTGATCGACGATGCCCTCCACCGCATCTCCTCCACTTCCCGCTCCTCCGCCCTTGAGCCCCGCTCCTCCAACCGCCACCAAGACAGAACCCCACTGGTTCTCACCTACCACCCCACCAACCTCCGCATACAACGTATCATCCGCCGTCATTTCCGCCACCTCCAAACGGACCCCACCACCAAGGATATATTTCCCTCCCCTCCCCTATCAGCGTTCCGCAAGGACCACTCCCTTCGTGACTCCCTCATCAGATCCACACCCCCCACCAACCCAACCTCCACCCCCGGCACCTTCCCCTGCAACCGCAGGAAATGTAAAACTTGCGCCCACACCTCCACACTCACTTCCCTCCAAGGCCCCAAGGGATCCTTCCATATCTGCCACAAGTTCACCTGTACCTCCACACACATCATCTATTGCATCCGCTGCACCCGAAATGGCCTCCTCTATATTGGTGAGACAGGCCGCTTACTTGCGGAACGCTTCAGAGAACACCTCAGGGACGCCCGAACCAACCAACCCAACCACCCCGTGGCTCAACACTTTAACTCTCCCTCCCACTCCACCGAGGACATGCAGGTCCTTGGACTCCTCCACCGGCAGAACATAACAACAGGACGGCTGGAGGAGGAGCGCCTCATCTTCCGCCTGGGAACCCTCCAACCACAAGGTATGAATTCAGATTTCTCCAGTTTCCTCGTTTTCCCTCCCCCCACCTTGTCTCAGTCGGTTCCCTCAACTCAGCACCGCCCTCCTAACCTGCAATCTTCTTCCTGACCTCTCCGCCCCCACCCCACTCCGGCCTATCACCCTCACCTTGACCTCCTTCCACCTATCCCACCTCCATCGCCCCTCCCCCTAGTCCCTCCTCCCTACCTTTTATCTTAGCCTACTTGGCTACTCTCTCTCATTCCTGATGAAGGGCTTATGCTCGAAACGTCGAATTCTCTATTCCTGAGATGCTGCCTGGCCTGCTGTGCTTTGACCAGCAACACATTTTCGGCTGTGATTTCCAGCATCTGCAGACCTCATTTTTTACTTACTAATGCATGTTATCTACCTAGTCTCAAGAAGGCCTTTGATAAGGTGGCAGACAGGATGCAACTGAATAAGAGGAAAGGTGCTAACATGGATAGAAGCTTGGCTGTCGGGCAGAAGGCAGAGATTAAGGATTAAAAGGGGCCTTATCAGGATGGCAGCCAGAGACAAGTGGTGTTCTGCAAAGCTCAGTGTTTGAACCACAACTATATGCTTCATACATTAACAATCGAGACAAAGGAACTGAGGGAATTCTGACTAAGTTTGCAGACTATACAAAGATAGGTAGAGGTACAGGTAACATTGAGGAGGTAGGGAGGCTGCAAAAGGTTTTGGACAGGTCAGGTGAGTGGCCAAATAAGTGGCAGATGGAGTACAATGTGGGAAAGAGTAAAGTCATGCACTTTGGTAAGAAGAATAGAGGCATGGACTATTTTCTAAATGGGGAGAAAATTCAGAAGTCTGAAGTACAAAGAGACTTGGGAATTCTAGTCCAGGGTTCTCTCAAGTTAAACTTACAGGTTGAGTCAATAGTTAGGAAGGCAAATGTAATGATGGCATATATTTTGAGCGGACTTGAATGTAAAAGCAGGGATGTACATCTGAGGCTGTATAAATTTAAAAATCACACAACACCAGGTTATAGTCCAACAGGTTTAATTGGAAGCACACTAGCTTTCAGAGTGATGCTCCTTTATCAGGTGGTAGTGGCTCCGTCGTTCCAAAAGCTAGTGTGGCTTCCAATTAACCTGTTGGACTATAACCTGGTGTTGTGCAATGTTTAACTTTGTACACCCCAGTCCAATACCGGCATCTCCAAATCGAGGCTGTATAAGGCTTTGGTCAAACCATATTTAGAGTATAGTGTGCAGTTTTGGGCTCCATGTTTCAGGAAGGATGTATTGGCCTTGGAGCGTGTTCAGAGGTGGTTCATGAGAAGATCCCAGGAATAAAAAGCTTAACATATGAGGAATGTTTCAGAACTCTGGGTCTGTAGACAATGGAGTTTAGAAGGATGAGGGGGGTTCTAATTGAAATTTACAGAATACTGAATGGTCTGGACAGTGTTGATATTAGGAAGCTGTTTCCATTGGTAGGAGAGACTAGGAGCTGAGGACACAGCCTTAGAGTAAAGGAATGTAAAACAGAGATAAGTAGAAACTTCTTCAGCCAGAGAGTGGTGAATATATGGAATGAATTGCCATAGAAGGCTGTGGAGGCCATGACATTGAGTACATTTAAGACTGAAATAGATAGGTTCTTGTTTATCAAGGGGATCAAGGGTTATGGGGAGAAAGCAGGAGAATGGGGTGAAGAAACTTATCAGCCATGGTTGAATGGCAGAGCAGACTCAATGAGTTGATTGGCCTAATTTCTGCTCTGATATATTATGGTCTTATGACCATCTTTTTCTGAATCTTCCCTGAAACTTTCAGCTCATAAAGGGAAGGTTTTAGCTGGTCCTTTAATGTTAAGGAGCCCTACTTCTTGTTTACTTTCAAGAAGCTGTGCACTTCTTACCATTTCTCTCCTTTCCACATACAGCATGAACTGTGGATCACAATAATTCATGTTTTGTTCATAGCAAGAGGGAAATGAATAAACAGGAATAAGGCATGAGTGGTGGGGAAAGCATCTTATGATAATAATAAGCTTTTAAGTTAAAATTTCTGGAATGCCACAGTTCCTTTGGATGAGGACTTTTATTTATTATGAAGAAAATCTCCTGATAGTAACAAAACCAGAAAGTGATTCTTGTGATTTGGTGATAAACTAGGGCACTGGGGATTCAGGCAAGCCTGGGGCATGGCGAATGTGCTGGTAATTGGAGACACAACATTGAGAATAACGTCTTTGATGCACTATCGCACCATAAGCAGCTCGGCAGAAAATACAAATCCACTGTGAATAAAAGAGGGAAAGAGCATTTATAATCAGATACATGAGGGAAGGTAAAGGACCTGGGGGAAGGGTAAGGAAGCTAAACAAATCAATAAAGGACTTTGGGCTGTTAACTCACCTTGAGAAGAAGTGCACAAAATATAATACAAATAACTACATTTTGTGAAGTGGAAGCAGCTGGCGTTAGAAGGAATCATGGCATAATGATTATTTTACAGAGCTAATGATCAACTACAAGAACTCCAAGTGTCACTACAGCATGTGGAGATTAAGATTCAAATAATTAAATGCACACATGGAATTTTTTAAAAAATCTCTTATAATTGTGGTCATGGTCTAATAATGTAAACGTTTATCATGCTTACTAGTGTCATTTGGGCCATATGTGACTCCAAACTTGGCGTAATACAACTGATTCCTAAGTGCCCTTAGAAATGCCTCACAAACAATTCAGTTCTTTTCAGGAAGGTGGTTCATCAACAATGATCTCTTTAAAATTTAGTGCAATGTCAGTTTTTTTTTCCCCAGTTGGTTTTTTTTAATGAGACCAAGCACATGCATTTTTTAAATCACAAAACAAGGTCTTGCTCCTTGCAATTTAGTAAGAACATTGCTCATATCCATTATTTTCAAAGTTGGTTAGGGATGGACAATAACTGCTGACCTTGCCAACAACACCCATATCCTGTGGATGAAATATTTATGAAATAGAAATTATTAGGTGTGATGATTCTGTCACTTTAAGAAGGCTATTTTGTCCAGGATTTTCTTTGAAGAGAGGTTGTCAAGGCAGAGGTGCAGAAGTGTCTAGGCTTAAGGAGACTTTAGTTTTGTTTTGAAAAAAAAGTCAGGTTTGCAATGGAAGGGAAGTAACCAGTTCTTCCAGTTCAGGTTTTCTTGGATTTTAGTTGTTGCAGTTGCAGGATGTTTTAAGTGCCAGGACAGTTGCAAGTTTCAGTAAACGATTCCCAACTGACTTTCTCTGAAATCAGTCTCTGGATGTTGTTCCCTCCTGCCGATAAGAATCTATGTTTGAATTTACGTTTTTGCTAAGGAGAATGTTTATGGGATATTTCTGTATTGGAACAGTTAATTAGTTAAATTGCTGTATTGGGTTGGTAAAATATTCCAATAGTTAAGTTATTTCAAATTCTGCTTGCTTTTGTTTGTGCTTCAATTATAGTGTTTAAATGAATTATGTTTTGCTTAAAGCTGAGTGGTTTAACCAGTTGCATCTCACCTGAAAAATCGGCCTTTAAAATAAGAAAATGTTAGAGTCTAGGCTACCTTCTTAAATTATTTTGAGGGGGTCTGGCTTGTCCATAACATAGTCCTCCTGCTTTCAGTAGATCAACAATTTACATTTCTATATACACATACGTATACTCGCTTTACAGGGCAAAACAATGAGTCAGTTTTTTTTGCATTCCTGCAATCAGTTAAACAGCTGATATTTTTATCTGCTGTTGGATTAAAAATCATTGGATTACCCATGGTACTCTTGTGATAGTTATAAAATTGGATGATAAATTTTTGACTTCCATCATCTGATTTTGAGATCTGATCCTTTTCATGGACTAAAATGGCTTTTGAAATGAAAAAAAAAATCACCGACTTAAAATGGCCGCAGTTGTCATCTGAACCAAGATCATGAAACCATCAATAAATAGGAATGGGTTTGCACAGAAATGAGTATTATTACAAAAAGACATTGAAATTCACATCTTGATGTCCCAATTGATTCACTCCTTTCTGCAAGATTCACATGTTGGGATGAAAAGTTGCCAGAAAATTAGCCAGTTTGAAACAAACAATAAAGTCAGAGCTGGGAATACTTAAGTGAACAGTATATATTGGTAACAGCTTTTGAGTAGAGAAGGAGAAGGAAAACAGATTGGTAACAGCAGAATTCGAAGGTTCTCTCTCTAGTTCTCCCAGCCTCTTGAAAATAACAAAAGGAAAAGTTGAAAAAAAAGTCCATTTACTAATAAAGAGTTTACAAATTTTCTTACTGCCGTGGATATAAGACACCAATTAAACAAACATGGTCCCAGATTGAAAACCTAACACCTCAAGGATTCTCAGGAATTTTATACACCTATTCTTGATCTTTCTTCTTGTAATAAACTCTCTTTCATTTTAAAACTGACCACTAAATTCCTCTTTCCTCATTCAAGATAATCTTGTAATTGCCTCCTTAATTTTGAAGAGTACTGCATTTAATTGAATTATGGTAGAGCCCCACACTAAAAAAGAATTAAAACTCTTTATTGCAGCCAACCAAGAAGGTTTAAAACAGATGAACCAATTCACCTCTCCTAGCTTGATCACTCAATATATTTATGTAATACTGAGAAAGATCTACTGTTTCTACTTATATGTCTATTACCCAGCAACTGTGAATTTAGATATTTCTGAAATGAGATTATATTTTGATGATGTGATTACATTTAAATTCAAAGGAACTAATACTATATCTTAAGTATATATGTGTAATATATACATAATGTTTTTAATATTGGAAGAAAACTAATCTGTATAGATGGTTTTCATTTGAATTATTCCCAACTTTACAAAAAATTCATTTCAATGGAGTATTTAACTCTGCCAAATTTCCCAATTTCCTTCATCCCTGCCCTATAAACGGCTACCAATTTAGCAATTAACTTTGAGCACACTCAAAGATAAATTCTGAGTTGGATTTTGCCATCATTGGTAAACAAATGTCCCTGATGAGGAGCTTATGCTCGAAACGTCGACTCTCCTGCTGTTCGGATGCTGCCTTAACAGCTGTGCTTTTCCAGTGCCACACATTTTGACTTTGATTTCCAGCACCTGCAGTCCTTAGTTTCTCCCAAATGTCCCTAACTGTTCATAACAATTCCTTGGTTTACTCCGCTGTTGTGGCTGCAATCATAGTGTATTTCAGTGAAGGTGGCCTGAATGAAATGGAACATCTGACACATTGTTCCTTATTGAGATTCAGGTAATTGACAGTCTGGCAGGAAATCAGTATGGCCTGTTGATTGACATCACAATCTGACTTCTCTGCATACTGCTACCCTCATCAAAATTACCTAAGATGAGGCCAGTAGCAGATGAGTCTTTGCATATTGTGGACACCGTTGAAGTCAAATCAATAGTTGTTAGTAAGACTGTGCTATGTTATGTAGCATTTAATGTCACCAAGTCTGTAGCAGGGAGTCTCCATTAGAGTAACCATCAATGAGCCCCCATGTAGGTATGATGGGCCAAATGTCCTCCTCTGCGCTATCACAATTTGATGCCAAATTGCATAGAGAAAGCAAAACAAATGAGAAAACAAATACAGGATTGTGGTCGAGAGATAAAGAGCCCATTTTAAATGCTTTGAAGTCTCAAGTAACAATTACAATGTGATGGAATGAGACTTTACATTTACGTAAGTTGATTTTCAGTGCCAGTGAGATTGATTAGCAATAAGGAAGATTTATAAAACCATCAAAAAATTGACTTACAGTGGAATAAACAAGCCCTGCTGGTAGCTACCATGAAAGTGCTAGGAGAAAGTAAGGACTGCAGATGCTGTGGATCCGAGTCAAGAGTGTGGTGCTGGAAAGGCACAGCAGGTGAGACAGCATCCGAGAAGCAGAAGAATCGACATTTCAGGCATAAGCCCTTCATCAGGAATATCATAAAAGTGCCATCAACTGCATATATTTCTCTGCTTAATCTCTTGATAAGTTATTGTTACAGCAAAACTACTTCGAGATGAAGGAAAAAGACAAGTTCCTGATATTTAGATATAACTGCACATGTTAGGTTGCTGGAAATTGCTGTTGAAGTTACATTGATAGTCTCTTTCTACTGAAAAATTTAGGCCATATTAAAGTTGAATTTTGGAATTTTTCATCTGAACAAGTTAAACTTAAAATCTAATATATTTTGGTTTAGCAAGAAGACAACAGACAAGCTTGTTGTACAAGCTGAGAGACCATGAATAGGATGGAAGCTTCTGGAATGGATAAGAAATTTGTTCAGTTCAAAGAACACAGGTTGTGCTTGTACATGAAACAGCACAACAATGGAGTAAAGTTATTAAAAGGTTCCCTCAGGGGACAGTATGAAGGCCATTATTGTTTACAATGCATACAGATGATTTGAAGCTGGAGACAGAAATGAAGTTGTCAGACACTTCTCGCAGACACAGAAGAGGAGATGATTGCAAATAACACAGCACAAAAAATACTCAATGATTTGTGGAGATTGACACATTTGAGTTAAAATATGCTGCAAAATGAGCAGGAATCGTGTTGATGAGACTAGTCAAGTAGAATATTCAGGGTGAATATATAAATAATATTTTTAAACTAGAGGAGAGCAACCTGATGTCCTGAGGCACTGAGGACATTCACCAGGGTATTGGATGATTATTTGGATCGAAATTGTGTACAAAGGTATGTGGAAAAGGCTGGAGGTTGTTGCGAGGTAATGAGCTGTTTTGAACAACCAGTGCAGGCATGATGGGCCAAATGGCTGCTTTCCACGTTGTAACAATTCTCAAACAATTAGAGAATTGCACAATAGCAGAACAAATGACAAAATAAGATCTTATAGTGTATAACCAGAGGGACAAAATATATTATTCAGGGAAGCTCACAGAAGGAAATTTCAGCTCTTCATCGAGTATGCATAAAATTGTATTGCTTTGACTGAAATAAGGAAATTATGGGGCGAATTCTCTTGATGCCATAAGAGCGCATGAGGAAATAAGGGGGTGGCAGGCATAGAAACAAAAGGGAGAAGGCGAATAGAGGTGACTTATGATGCATTTGCAACATAGGTGGATGGAGACCCAGAGCAGCTAGCCACATCATAGAGGAAGGAAGCTAATTAACATGCTTAATTAGCTGATACAGCATGATTTTGCAAAAAGGATGGCATTTTGCAACAGTAGTGGCCCTCCTACTACAAGCAGAGACTATCATCTCCTTGGAGAATCTATCTTTCAATAGCAGGCTCTAGTAATGTGTGGTGCTGCTGTATCAGACCTTTGAAGTCCTTGTTCTAAAGAAAGGGCCTTACACTTGAGGTTGAGACAATGCATCTGAAAGGGTTTTTCTTCTGCTTTGAGGGATTGAATTGTTTTGGCAGTTATCATTTCAACTTTTAATATGATGGGGTCTCTTCTACTAGTTTGTGGTCTCAGCATTGGGCACTTTTCCACTGCAGGCTCCAGGGATAGGGAAGCCCCGCTGTAAGAGAATAGCATTCAACATGTTTCAGGCAGAGAACGCTGGCATGAATGTGCCGTGTTGCTGCACCAAACTGCACTGCAAATGTCATATGGTGCCAAAAAGCATTCCAGTCTAATTGACACATGTTCTGAATATTTAAACCATGCATATCCAATATTCACCTTTGGTGATTAAATTTTTCTAGGGACTCTCATTTATAATATCTGAAAAACCAGGCATCCAACTTATAGATTTTGACTTTTGACATAATTTTGTCAGAATGTATTTTGTGTAAATATTGTGGATTTTTCTGGAGGTGTTGTGATCATCCGTACAGGGAGGGCAGAAGATTTTGCCATTTTTCTGTTCCAACTGTACAAGGAGTCGTGAGTATCAATGTGCCTGCTGAGTGACAGAGTGAAAATGGGGAGACTGCAGAGAGAAGAGGGAGATTCTCTGCCAAAGGCCATGCCCACTACAGATTTTCATGGAGTAATTCACTTATGTCCAACTCACCTAAAAACATTGCTTGAGATATCTGAGATCCACCAAGGAGTGAGCATTCATCAATTCCATCTCCTCAAAGTGGAGTAGGAATCTTACTCCATTCTGTGCTGCCATTGACTATTGATGTCAAGGTTTCAGAAACATTCCAGCAGGAATAGCAACATAGTGTACATTTCCCAAATGCTGTCAACTGCACCTTGGACATGCAATGGATCCCAAATGCAAGGAAAGGCTGTTATGGTCAGTCAGTCAGCATTTCTTGGGTATCTGAAGCATAAAATCTCGAGAAGAAAGTTGGTGTTAGCGACAAGTTGTACATAGAAAGCAAGTGTTCCATGGTCATATGAGCTGCTACTCGAATTTCATGCCAGATAGCATGAAGATGAGGGAGCTGAGAGTTACAAAGTGCCATGAGACATGAAAATATTACTTCAATGTTCTCAGTGATAGCAGGTACAATATGCTCTGTGAGAGCTAGCCCATGATGTAGAGCCCCAACTCCTCCATAGAGCTTATGTGTTACAGGGGAGCCAGTTTCCCCTTGGTTTCACTCTGTTCCTTTCTGTTTCAGGCAAGCTTGTTGCATCAGAAAGAGAGAAGAATGTTCATTGTTATGTCTCACTGTTAGAGTGAGGTATCTGCCATTATAAAGGATAAATGGAGGCAGAAATATAAAGAATTAGTGTGAAGATGGAATTATCACAAAATTTTTAAGGAGAAGCGGAGGATCTAAATACTTTACATGAATCATGACTGTTAAGGAATTGTAGTAAATGAAGAAGGGCATGAAGTGGATTGAGCTGCATGAGAGGTTGGCAGTGTGATGAGTAGGGGACAGTCACTGACTTTGATCACCTGCTGTAGACATTGAAACTATTCTGGCACAGTTGCCTGATCCTTGGGTACAGATTTAGGAATTCATCTCCCTGGTCGCCTGCTTCCATTCCTTTCATACATTCTTTAAATATTTCCTCGCCTTCTGTGGGAATGTGGCTTCTCTCCTTTTGCTGACCTCCATCACCCAAACCATCAACACTGTATCTGTGAATCTGGGTATTTGTTTCCCTGAAAAATCTCTTCCCTTAGTTTGTTTTTATCGCCAATTATCATACTAATTTTTTTAGCAGCAACTTCCATTCAGTTAATCCAGTTTCCTTTAATAGGGGAACACTGCAAACTATTCAGAAGTAATGAAGTCAGGACTGTGGTGTACAATTCATTGAAGTATGAGTTACTTCATTGGAAGATGAACAGACTTTGTTGATATATACATATAGGTAAACAATATGTTAGCATTTTGAGAATGTTAACAAATTGTTGTGGCTGGGCTTCTTTGAAGTTGTTGACTGTGATTTGAATAATAACATGTTAATAAGCTCTTGAATATTTAGTTCAGCTGGGGTCATAACCAATTTGTAATCAGGCACTATTCTGAAAAATTTGAATTACCAAACTGATTTACCAAATAAATTTGATATTCATCTACAATCTAATTAAAGCATGTCAAAACAATTAAAGTCAAAACTGACATGACATAATTTGATAATTAATTTTCAATACGTTGTCACCATTAATTGCTGACCTCATTAAATTAATTTTCCAACATTTCATTTAATTCTTCAAAACAGCACTAGATATGCATGCCCTCGGTTGAAAATTATCTGAAATTTCTATTTAAGATTACTGGGTTCGATATAAAATTCACAACAAAATGTTCTTTACAGCTAATGATAAATGGAATGTAGGTTTCAAAGCTGCAGCATAGTCTTGCGGGTTTGCACATTTTCCATTCTAGCTTCCAGGATTCCACCTCCACAGCTGAGTTATGGCAGAACACAGAATTCCCAATTCCAATTACATCGGGCCCTTCTTTTCTAATTGTTTTGAATAGCATCAGAGATGTGCTGCTATGTTGAAGCTCTATTGGAAGTTCTATCTTAAAATGAATAGTTTCATTGTAGATTTCTTGTACCTGAATGAATGCAGTAGCCCATCAGCTTTCAGTGTTGCTAGAGGAATTGGATTGCCATCCTGCTACTTAAGTTGAAGGAAGCCAACCTGGCCTTATTAGATCAAAGAGCAGCTTAAAAATATTGCATATTTTCCTGAAGGGAAATCAATGCCAGTGTTCCAGGGGTAATAGTTTTGTTGAGATCAATTATGTTTGTTCACTGAAGTGTTTGAGCCTTGGGAAGGGCTTCAGTGAGCTATGACTACCACTTGTCTACAGATTGCAGAATAGGCAGGCTCAGGAGTTAATTAAAATAAAGTCCTTTGGCATTCTCAAAAAGTTGGAAACTGGACAGAATATTTGTCCACTATCTACCTCCACAATCACTTGTTATTAAAGTTTCAGATACCTGTTCAAAACCTGCTAGATCTGAATTCCTTCACCAATCACCCAAGGTCAATCAGAATTGTACTTTCCCTCCAACATAGAAGCTCGATTACTATGTCTCAACAATGAGGAATGTGTTTAAAACTAAAACTCAAAAGCAGTTTTGTTTTAAAATAGAGTAATCGTATTTCTTTGGTTACTCAAGGTTTCGAATGTCCAGTTAAGTCATTATAAATAAACAATGGAGGACATTACCACTATGGTAATTCACAAGATTGAAATATTTTATAAGATCCAACATTAGTATTTCAGGAGAACTAAAACTAATGTTACAGTAAGTTACAGCAGATTAACAAATCTTAATTGAGAAAAATCTTTAGAATTAGAATTAGCTTTATTGTCACATTTACTCAAATGAGTACAGTGAAAAGTGTGTAAGTCGCTGCTTCCAGAACAATCTTAGCTACAAAGATCCCGAAGTGCAGTTTCTTCAGTTATAGTTCTTAGAAAAATAAGTAAAAAGTCCAGCATTGCAAATGTTAAGAATAAATTATAAAATTGGGGGCACATTATTCTTCCCACCCAGCCTGTGCTGGCATCTGGCCTCTCGTCTGCACTGGGCCTTGACTCCAGGCCACACCGGCTTCACCTCAGGGTTCACAAGGCTGGGAGTTTACTCTGGAATCACCTGGAGACCAGAAGTTCATGCTGAGGCCACTCTAGGCAGAGAGACCACCATGCAGGGCCAGGAGGCCTCCACACCAGGCCACTACACTAGGCTGAGAAGATATCTTGTTATAACTGCACGGAGGCTGGGAGTTCTGATGATGTAAACTTGGAGGCTGCAAGTTTGGAGGCTGGGAGTTCGGAGCCCACAAGGATGTAACCGGGAATTCCGAGGCTGCAAGTTCCGAGGCTGGGAGGTTGAAGGATGTGAGGTTGGAGGCCTGAAGGTTGGAGAT
Source organism: Hemiscyllium ocellatum (assembly GCF_020745735.1). NCBI lineage: Eukaryota > Metazoa > Chordata > Chondrichthyes > Orectolobiformes > Hemiscylliidae > Hemiscyllium > Hemiscyllium ocellatum. The sequence continues at coordinate 42,369,924 of NC_083407.1, read as the reverse complement.
TGGAAGATTGGAGGCCGCAAGTTTGGAGGCCACAAGGTCGGAGGCTGGAAGGTTGGAGGCTGCATGGTCAGAGGCTGGAGGCTTGGAGGTTGGAGGCTGGGAGGTTGGAGGATGCAAAGTTGGAGCTTGGGAGGTCGGTCTCCATGAGGTTGGAAGCTAAGAGGTCAGAAGCTGGGAGGTTGGACGTCATGAGGTTGGAGGCTGCAAGGTTGGCAGTCGGGAGGTTGGAGGCTGGGAGTTCAGATGTGGTGAGGTTGGAGGCCTTGAGGTTAGAATTTTAGCAGACACAAAAAGTACTGTGAAAGATTCTGTATGAAATGCTTATCAAAATATGCAATAATGTAGTGCATTTTCAACCATAAAAATCTTAATCTTGTCGATTACCTGATTTACTAATTGTGATTAAAAATGCAAAATACTTCACTTGGTAAGGTTATTCGTTAATCTGAAGACACAAAGCTACCCAATCAGGATTTGAATGTAACAATGCTCATTCTGTGGTTCTTGAAGTTGTAACAACCATTTATTTGAGCACATTGCAGTGAATGATTTTATTTCAGCTTCCGAGAGTTTAAACATTTCGGAAATTAGAACAAGCATTTAACATGGATGCCCCATTGGACTGACCGTACCATTTCTGCATTTTGAAAGACAGATTTGCTGCAATTTGGCACTCTAATGATGATCAAGTTCAACCAATCACAAAGTCATTGCATTTTTCTGAATAAAATTTTATTTGAAATAATTAACTGCCTAGTTCTGGGCTTGCTGAAAACCTTGTAAAGATTTATTTAATTGCACATTGTTCTTTCCCTTAACAATTAATGAACATCAAATATGCAACTTAGCCAAGATTGAATCCCAGAATGCTTACAACACTGAATGCTATTCAGCTTGTCTTGTACGTACTAGCTCTGTAAGATCAACGCAAGTAGTCCTATCCCTCTCCTTTTTTCTGTATTTCTGCAAAATTCTGAATTCAGGTGTTTATCTAATTCCTTTTTTGAATGTTGCAATTGAACTTGCCTCCACCACACAGAGCTCTCCAGATTATAACTGTAGGAATTGTAACAAAGTCAGCCAGGTGGATCTCACAGAATATGAGTGTCCTGATTGGGGTTGTTAACCTGGTTCAATCAGGGAGCCCTGGCGGACGGGTATAAACAGGAGTGTCAAAGGTTCTGTTCACTCTTGGAGCCAGCCCTGAGCTAGCTGGGTCAGTGTCATGTGTTATGCACATGTAAATAAAGGGTGACTTGATGACAGGATACCGTCTTCATGGAGTTATTTCAATAACCACATGATGCATAAAAATGGCTTAACTGTCAATCACCTTAAATCAATGTTATTTGATTCTTGACCTTTTCTGCCAATGGGAACAGATTGTCTCTATTTACTATGTCTAGAACATCTTGATCTTGTTTCCCAACAATTTAAAGTGTTGTGAGTTCATTGCTGCTAAGATGTGCCAATGATACTCATACAGTAAGCTGGTTAGAAGAATGAATGATGACTATTGGCTGAATGCTTGAGTTCCTCCAAAATTCTGCTGCCGGCATTTTAATTTGATGCCAAGTTCCTCAGTATTTCTGTGTCCTGATTTGCATAGGTGGTGGCTTGCTGAATGTCTTAATCATAAAATTTCATCCTTATTTTCAAATCATTCTCTTCCACTTGCTCAGCTCTCTGTGCTCCGCTACACTAAGCCTCTCAATCACCCCTGATTTTTGTAGCACTTTGTAAACATGAACCATTGTTTCTGTCTGTCGATGTGGCCTTATCCAATAACTGGTGAACTCCAATCACTGACACAAACAGAGCGTGCACAATGGTAGGCCCGAATGTTTAGCATCTGAGTTGCTTTTTGTGCCTGTACCCCTGGTGATTGAAGTCCCACTCGACTGAATAACTATCCTCCTCTGCACTAGCGTCTGAATCCCAAAATGAAAAAAAAATCACTTTTGGGTTGCGCCAATTGTGAAGAAATAAAATCAGGCTATACCAGAAGAAGAAGTTTGGGTTTAGAACTTCTATTCAGGTACTTGAGCAACAAAGGAATGTGTTGACAGTGTGAGATGAAGTGCGAAAAGGTCTGCGTGGACTATAAAAATCAAATAGACCTGTCAAGCCAAGTGCTTTCTTTCTGTCCGATAAGTGCAACGTAATTCTAATTAAGAGAGATATATACAAAGTCATGCCACATATGAATTTGATGTGAAGACTTTATAAAACAGGGTATTTGCACAACCTAGTGGTGAACAGAAAAATAACATTTTAGTTCTCTTGTATTTATCTTTTAAAAATTATGTGCTGAATCTTATTTATTTCTTCGCGAAGTGTGAGTTGTGTCAGGTTTGTCAGACGAATTCCAGCTGCAAGACCCGATGAGGTTATTTGCCATATCTGATCATGTGCACCTACCCTGACCCTATGGCAACCTTCACATCTGGTTCCAGCCCCATCCTGTCTCGTACTATTCTCAGAACAATTCAGCATTCACTGGATGTCTGCTGGAGGTCCAGCATCCATTGTATCTGCTCCATATTTAAAAGGCCTCAGGTAGGCACTGGATTTCCAGAAGCTGCCCTGTTCAGTCAAAGAATAAAAGAAGTGCAGATACTGGAATCGAAGGTAGTGAAGCAGGAGGCTGGAAGAACACAGCAAGCCAGACAGCATCAAGAGGTGGAGAAGTCAATGTTTTGCATGAAACCCTTCTTCAGGACTGGGGGTGGGTGTAAAGGAAGCTGCAGATAAAGGGGGAGGGGGAGAAAGGGGTGGGGGAAGCAGTGTGGTGAGATAGAGATAGTTAAACACAGGTAAAGGGTACAACCCTGGTTGGTCGCTGAGAGAAATGAATTTGATTGGTGGTTAGAAGGAAGGATCGATTAGAAGAATGAAAGGGAGGATGGAGGGACTGTGAAAAGAAACGGGGATGGAAAGAGAGGTTAATTGAAATTGGAGGACTCAGTGTTGAATCCTCTGGGCTGTAGGCTGTCCAAGCTGAATTTGAGGTGTTGTTCGTCCAATTTGTGGTAATAGATTACTTACAGTGTGGAAACAGGCCTTTTGACCCAACAAGTCCACGCCAACCCTCCAAAGAGCAACTCACCCAGACCCATTCACCTCCATTTACCCCTTCACCTAACACTACGGGCAATTTAGCATGGCCAATTCACCTAACCTGCACATTTTTGGACTGTGGAAGGAAACTAGAGCACCAGGCGGAAACTCACGCAGACACAATAGACAATAGACAATAGACAATAGGTGCAGAAGTAGGCTATTCAGCCCTTCGAGCCTGCACCGCCATTCAATGTGATCATGGCTGATCATTCCTAATCAGTATCCTCTTCCTGCCTTATCTCCATAACCCTTGATTCCACTATCTTTGAGAGCTCTATCCAACTCTTTCTTAAATGAATCCAGAGACTGGGCCTCCGCTGGCCTCTGTGGCAGAGCATTCCACACAGCCACCACTCTCTGGGTGAAGAAGTTTCTCCTCATCTCTGTCCTAAATGGTCTACCCCGTATTTTTAAGCTGTGTCCTCTGGGTCGGCACTCACCCATCAGCGGAAACATGTTTCCTGCTGCCAGAGTGTCCAATCCTTTCATAATCTTATATGTCTCAATCAGATCCCCTCTCAGTCTTCTAAACTCAAGCGTATACAAGCCCAGTCGCTTCAGTCTTTCAGTGTAAGGTAATCCCTCCATTCCAGGAATTGACCTCGTGAACTTACGCTGCACTCCCTCAATAGCCAGAATGTCTTTCCTCAAGTTTGGAGACCAGAACTGCACACAGTACTCCAGGTGTGGTCTCACCAGGGCCCTGTACAGCTGCAGAAGCAACTCTTTGCTTCTATACTCAATTCCTCTTGTTATGAAGGCCAGCATGTTATTAGCCTTCTTCACTACCTGCTGTACCTGCATGCTTGCCTTCATTGACTGGTGTACAAGAACACCCAGATCTCTCTGTACTGCCCCTTTACCTAAATTAATTCCATTGAGATAGTAATCTGCCTTCCTGTTCTTGCCACCAAAGTGGGTAACCATACATTTATCCACATTAACCTGCATCTGCCATGCATCTGCCCACTCACCTAACTTGTCCAGGTCACCCTGTAATCTCTTAACATCCTCATCACATTTCACCCTGCCACCCAGCTTTGTATCATCAGCAAATTTGCTAATGTTATTGCTGATATCATCTTCTATATCATTAACATATATTGTAAAAGCTGCAGTCCCAGCACGGATCCCTGCGGTACCCCACTGGTCACTGCCTGCCATTCCGAAATGGAACCGTTTATCACTACCCTTTGTTTCCTATCAGCTAACCAATTTTCAATCCAATCTAGTACTTTGCCCCCAATACCATGCGCCCTAAGTTTACTCACTAACCTCCTATGTGGGACTTTATCAAAAGCTTTCCGAAAGTCCAGGTACACTACATCTACTGGATCTCCCTCGTCCATCTTCAGACTTTCATCCTCAAATAATTCAAGAAGATTAGTCAAGCACGATTTCCCCTTCATAAATCCATGCTGACTCTGTCCTATCCTGTTACTACTATCCAGATGTGCCGTAATTCCATCCTTTATAATAGACTCCAGCATCTTTCCCACCACTGAGGTCAGACTAACTGGTCTATAATTTCCTGCTTTCTCTCTCCCACCTTTCTTAAAAAGTGGTAGGAACACAATCTAGTGAGCAACTCATTGGGACAGCTCTGCAATTGGCTGAGGAAGAAACACCCCAAGTTCACTGACACTCGGAGGACTGACTGAGACTGGGCACCAGCTCAGGCCCTCTGGCAGGAGAGCACCTGGTGGTGTTGGTAACTGGGAAGTTCATCCACATGACAGGGAGGAAGAGAAGTTTCAGACAGGTTCATGGTACACAATGGCCCTCATTGAAGCTGCAGTAATTTAAGCGACTTTCTGTCTTCTGCCATGGACAGGTTGTCAGCTACCATGGAGAGCCAGGTCAAGCCCCCTCAGCGTGTGCTGGAGAGGTGCTCGCACTTGCATTCCCGCACCACACAAATTGGTCCTCAGGACAAAAGACTTGGTAACATGGAGATGTAGAGTCTGACAGGGACTTCAGGTGCCCCTTGCACACAAGCAAACACAGCAGTGCCAGGAGGCCCCTAGCCAAAGGAGGAACAACACACAAGCCACTTCAAAAGTCTCCATTCAGACACTGAACTCCTCCAATCGTTGGAAGTTCACTCCTTGGAAAGTTCACTTACATCTGGCAAGAAGACTGTCAGCATATCTGGCTTTTCTTGACACAAGAGTTCTCCAGGACCACCTGACCAAAGCTTCAGTGCCCACAGGTTCCACTGCTGAGCAGAATCCCTCTAATCCAGAGATACTGGGAGGAAAAGGAAGAAGGAAAGTAACTGGAGGCACTTTGGTGGCACTAGTGACAATCCACTGTACTTTACTTGGCATTTATTGGTTATAAATGACACTGCTTTGATATCTGGTTGTTTTGTCTCTCAATTTAGCTTCAAATCCAGCAAGAGGCATAAGCTTGTGGTTACACACAGGACATGCCAAAGGATTAAGAATATATAAATAGAAGCAAGATGAGCAATGCATATACAGGTCACTGTGTCTTCATCTCACTGTAACCCAATTCTTTCCCTGGGCTCAGTGCTGGTGTGAATGAGGTGATTAGAGTTTGGGGCCTGAAGGTTCACAAAAGCAGGGAGCCAATGCCTTAGTATGGTCAGGGGTTGGGGATCACGTAGCTCACTGTCCTGTATCATGTACCAGTCTGTGCGTACTGTTATTTATGTTTAAACATCCTCACCCTGGTGAGTCTTCCAACCCCCTCCCTCACTGGTCAAAGCACTTACCCTGCTCACTCCAACATGATAGTCGCGCTGTTTCAATGTTGCTTCAAGCCATTGTCTCTATGTGTTGCTGAGAACCCATACATCCAATTCCCTTCCTGCTAGCCCTTCCCTTAAACTCCATCAGATTGACACCTCCCAGGTCCCCACCCAACCTGTCTACATCAGCGTGTGTCTGCCCATCGTACCCCACCCCAGTCCCTGGCATATGAAGTGACCATCCCGCTGTCATACGACTGATTTCCTGAAGAAGGGCTTGGGCCCGAAACGTCAATTCTCCTGCTCCTTGGATGCTGCCTGACCTGCTGCGCTTTTCCAGCAGCACATTTTCAGCTCTGATCTCCAGCATCTGCAGTCCTCACTTTCTCCTATACCACTGTCATCATACACTACCCTTCTTTTGTAGGCAAGACCATGGAAGAAAACCTCTGTGACCCTCTCCCTATTCATGCCTTATTGTATCCCCCATTGGAGGTACTGTGTCTCCTTTGGCAATTGTCAGCACCCCTTCCAACCAGCCTGCAGCACCAATCCCAAAGAATAATTTGTTGTGCCTACTTTCCAAGCTCAGCAACCCCACTCCCTGAACTTTCCCTTTAGACTTTCTGAACAGACCTGACAGATTGACCGTGGCTCATCCACTTCAACATCCTAACGGACCAACTCTGGACTAGAGCTGTGCAGACCCTTGATTGGTGACTGCACGCATCCCTGATTGCATTAGCCCCACCACTGGGCTGCTCACTATGAAGCTACAGGGTTGACCATGGCCCACTCACAGAACTGCAGTCACAGACCCCTAACGAAGAATACCCCAACTGGCTGCCTGTCCTTGGCCTGACTGCACAGGACACTGACTTTGGTCATAAACTGAAGGATGCATTAAAGAACTGGCACTGTTAAAGCAATTTTATTAATTGCACTTTGTCATGAAGCTCAGAATTAATCGCACAGCGAAAGTTATTTTGCAGCAAGCATGATCACAACTTTGATTACGACTTTGAGATTCTGTAATAGCAATGAGATGGAAGATGCTATTGGTTGTGGTTGGGATAATAGCCAGAACATGGGAGATCCATACACTTCAAAAAGGATGTTCTGCTCTCTGTGGCTGGATGATATATTCAAGAGTGAAACAGACAGTAATCTTCTGCGATCACATACATGAACCTCAGAAATTAGAAAGTTTCTACCCTGGTTCACCAGAAGGTCCCCTATACAGAATCTCATTGAGAGACTTGGTATTATGGCATGTGTGGAGTAAAACTACCTAGATACTGCATACCTAATATATAATTAAACTCAACTTTTGAATATGTTTAAGATAAAAAATAATAGATTTCTGATTGTTAGTGTTATACCTTAATCAGAATGGAAAGAATGAAAGGTTTGATCCATTATAACTGTAGTGAACAGTAATTGCATATCTGAAGGGCTGAATGGCCTTGTCCTGTTCGTATGTTGTTAAGTGAGGATTTGTTCAGTGCACTGGATGTAAAAGTTTAACAGTGTGCTAATCCAAAATTATTTCCAAATTGCCTCATTGGACTGGAAACAGAATTTTACAATATGAAATGCCATCCCTTCAGATTTTAATTTTTGTTGCAAGTATAAAAAATTAAAACAGAAAGATCCAGATTCTTGATGAGTCATGGTGACTAGGCAGAACTTTTAAAAAGGAGATTGGGCCTAGTTGTGGAAATCCTCCTTCCATTTATGACAAACTCCATTCTTGGTAGTAAGAGTAGGCAGGATATGGTGGAAAACATGAGAGTTTATAAGGTTGAGGGGAGATCTAATAGAAACTTACAAGATTATGCATGGTTTAGAAAGGTTGAATGCTGGGAAATTGTTTCTGTTAGGTGGGGAGACTAGGACTTGTGGGCACAGCCTTAGAATTAGAGGAGGTCAATTTAGAATGGAAATGAGGAGATATTACTTCAGCCAGAGAGTGGTGGGCCTCTGGAATTCATTACCATGGAGCACAGTGGAGGCCAGGAAGTTAACTTTCTTCAAGGCAGAGAATGATAAATTCTTGATCTCGCAAAGAATTAAGTGATACGGGGAGAGAGCAAGTAAGTGGAGTTGAAATATCCATCAGCCATGATTAAATGGCAGAGTGAACTCAGTGGGCCAAATGGCCTTATTTACACTCCTGTGTCTTATGGTTTTATGGTCTTATGAATCTCTGGTCACTTAGAAATTAGTGCTGAGTTTAAACAAGACCAATTTTCACTGTCACATCTTATGGAGGAGTCATTAATGTTTGTGAGAGGCAGATTTAGTGCCTGTTTAAGTGCTGTAATCTAAAAGTGATTTAAACCGCAGTTGTTTGCAATTGGAAACAAAATCAGATAGTCTAGAATATAAAACGACATGCACTGCTGGAATGTACAGAATGGCAAGCCATCTGGTACAGATTTGGAAAGCCATTAACCATCTATGTTTGTAATTTCAATGTACACCATTGTTTAGATTTTTCAAAGATTATTATTATAGCTGAGCTCATTGCGAATGCTTGGCAGAGTTTCAGGCACTCTATACTACCTAGCTCAGCAAGTAGCTATATAGGCATTCTGACTGACAGTTTCACGATGTTATCAAAGAATTGTATCTTTGATGTGGTTCTCGAAATAGATGTCTGCTTGTACACACAGTACATTTTACCACCCGTGAATTAACATTTCTGTTTGGATTTCACGAATGAGAATTTATTTCTAAATCAAATATTTTTGTGTGGGAAGAAGTGATGGAGATCGGAATGGAGGCAACAGGCCAATTGAGTGCTATGGGAGAGAGGTCTAGAAATAATGGGAAAGTGAGTGTCTTGAATATCAAATTTCCTCAGTAATTTTTGTATTGAGGCCTCTGTGGCCCCTAATGACCACAGGAACCTCTTTAGCCCAGGGTCAGGTATGGATGTGGCTCACTGTACTTCAGAGACACAAAGCCAGGCAGCATGCCACATTGCCAGGCAAGGGGGTGGACATGTTACTTTATGAATCTGTTCTACATCAATCCCACACCTACACCATATGCCAGCAGCTTACACAGCAATCACACTGCATGTGCTCCAAGCAAATGGTCATGAGAGCAAGTTTAAGGAGAGTAGTCCTCAGTCAAATCAAGTAGGTCTTTCATGAATCACAGGATACCAGCACCAGTGAGACAAGGGTACTACTTGATATCAGTCCAGGGTATTGCACATGGTCTTACAGGCAAAGGTTTCATATCATCACAGTCTGGGGAGTGACCCACAATCAATCCTGCAGGTCTAGCGCAATCAGACAAGCAATTAGTCATGAACTAGTAGGAGCTGTACAGAAATCAGTCATGGATTTGGTTGATCATCAGTCAAGGTTGGGCCACAGTCAGTCCTGAACAAAGCCAAAATGTAATATTATGCTGGGCATTAGGGGAAACATAGCACTCTTTTAGACAGGTAGCCTGTGCAGATTTTGGTTGCAGTTACTGAAGCAGTCTATCAGATGTGTGGTGATATATCGAATGGTGATACACAATGGCAATGAATTTATAAATGTGAGCTTTTATTGGCTATATATTTTCAGAGGCTTTTCGTTTTTGTTTCCCTCTCTCTACCTGTATTATGAAGGGCTAGTCATGGCTAGCAGCTTTAAGTTGTTCTTTCCGTACAGCGCCAGTATCAGACATTCCAGAGATAGTAGCAAGAGAGTAGTTCTGTAGCTGGTAGAACACTAGATAGTGCCAGTGAGGCACCAGGGAGCTGTGGTGCATATATAATAAAGCTAGCAGCAGAGAATTGATAGAGATAACCTGCTTCTTCACAAAGCTCTCTGAAATTGATAGGATATTGATTTTTGGTCAAATTCAGCTCTGATATGTGTGCAGAATCATGAACATCTGTCAGAGTTGTCAGAGTCTGCTCACTTCCATGCACAGGTGATGAAGGCATTCATCAATGTTGTAAGTGATGCAATTCTCTGATGTGTGACTGCATAGTCTCCTTCATTTGGAGAGTGGTATGCTCAAGGAGAGCCACATATGGCAGGCCACCATGTTGAAGTTGGAGGTATGCACAATGCTCCACAATGCTCATCCTTGGGCAGCATGGTACACTGAGGGTGATATGGCCCAGACACACAATGAGTTTTGCCATGTAAAAGCAAAATACTGCAAATGTTGGAAATCCGAAATAAAACCAGACAATGGTAGAGAAACTCAGCAGGTATGGCAAGATCTGTGGAGAGAGGATCGTCATTAACATTTTATTGTTCTTCTTCAGAAGATCTGGGGCCAGATTTTCAGCTAAGCCCACTAAGCAGGGGATTATGTTGAAAATGTGTTGCTGGAAAAGCGCAGCAGGTCAGGCAGCATCCAAGGAACAGGAAATTCGACATTTCGGGCACATTCCTTGGATGCTGCCTGACCTGCTGCGCTTTTCCAGCAACACATTTTCAGCTCTGATCGCCAGCATCTGCAGACCTCACTTTCTCCTAGAGGATTATGTTGGACAGGATTAAAAGGTAGATGCCTGAAAACAATGAAGGCTTTGTCCCTGGATTTGGCCCCATCTTCATGGTTCATTTGCTCATGTACAGTTGTCAGTGGTACAATGCATAAGTAATCTCTATACATTCCACAGCAAAAGCCCATGGAAAATAATTAATATATGTAAATTCACATTGTTGCTCAAAACAAAATCTGGAGCATCGATAGTTGCAATATTCACAACTAATATTGTGGTAGAAAAATTCGATTCCAAAATTCAATGTCTAACTTTTTTGAAACCATGTTGCTGAGTTTTGTGGAAGAATCTTTCACAGTCACTGTTCATCCACTTTATATGCAGGAAGTGGGTGTTTCTTCACTTTCCCAGCTCTACCAATGAGCAAAGTAACTGTGACTCCTAGTTTGCAAGCGAATTGGTGAAATGGGATAGAGGACCTAGACAAGAATGAATTGGAGGAAAAAGTTCGATTAGCAAGAAAAGGTGACATCACTTAACAGTAGTGGGAAATTTGAATGGTTATGTTTGAGACTCTGAGAGCCCAGGTAATCCAATGCTGCTTAATAGAATTAGCACAGGGACATGTCCTGATTGTCCAAGGTAACCTTGGCAAAGGACCAGCAAAATCTCAAACTAAGTACTAAAAATAGTCATTTGACAATCTCCCATACAGTTATCATCAATTTAAACACGTTATAGCATAAATTAGGAAAAATCTCACAAAATCCCCTGCTTTGGAAACTTTAACTCAAATATAAAAGCACAGAAGAACCTCAAATAATAATGTAGAGTATTTAAAAATGATCAAATAATCTTGAAATGCATGATTGAGGAATATTGAAATATTGAGATCAGCAAAAGAAAACATTCTTGTTAGACCAAAAAGCTATTTACATTCATAAGCTTCCTAGATTTCTGGTGCAGTTTCAGCTTGAAGAGGTTCAAATTCTATTTTGAGTTATCTTTGGTCTTGAAAGATGCCGAAGAAGATATTTCCAATGTCTTTGAACTTGAGCAGTAGTCAAAATGCTGGATGTTATGTGAGAAGTAAACCACTTGAGGGCAGTGTAGTTCATGCATGTTGTCCTTCAATTAGTCTCATTGCTATCATGAAGTTTTAACATCTCAAAATCTTAACAAGACAACAAACTGGGGCTTTCATTGATACCACCACTGTGTCGTTTATGATATTTAGCACAAGTTACCAATGAAAATTCCAATGTTCAGTTGGAACATGTCACACAGCGAGAAGCTAATTCACAATCTATTGGGATTATTAAAACAAAAATTAATATTCTGGAAGTATTTTGAGCATTTTCCAGAAGTTAATTTGCCTGAGTATTTAGGAACATTAAATTATGTTCAAGCTGTGCAAATGTTCATTTTCAACTCGCTTCCAATTCCACTTTTTCAGTCCTTAAGGATTAAAAACAAATACATAAAAATAAAACTACAACATACAAATTAACAGCAGAAGTAGACCATTCAGCCCCTCCAGCTTGCTCCAACACCGAATAAGATTATGATCTCATTATGACCCCAGCTCCAAATTCCCATCTATCCTTACAACATTTGACTCCCTTATAAGTCAAGAATATATTTATATCTGATTTTAAAATATTCAATGATCCTGCCTGGGAAGAAAATTTCACAGAGTCACAATCCTCTGAAAGAGAAAAAGAAATCTCATAGGAGAATCCTTAATTTTAAACTGCATCAGGTACCTTTTGCTTCTCCAATAAAACAGATTTCAACATCTACCTTGTCAAGTCCCATCAGGATTTTATTTGTTTCAATAAGATAAAACTTAACAATTACAATGTACTGATTAAAGTAAGTTTTTTGTACCTCACTATGGATTGCTAGATGGTCAACCTGTGTGTGAGAAGAAACTATAATATCAATGCTGACCTGATGTAATCATCTATTTTTGTTTGTTCAGTTGCATTTGAAATCAAATACACTACGAAATTATAACTAGATTCCACTATATTTTGCTAAATTGTTTAAAATGCATAGACAGAATGACTCTTCTTATTCAGTTTAATTTTTCCATCCAAAGATGCCAATTTGTCTGAAATACCAGGACTCCAACAGGCTGTTGCTTTTCCTGATACATCCAAGATGAATCACTTCAAAGGACTGAAATGCGCACATCAAGTTTTGCAGTGAGTGATACTGCAATTAGTGAGCTTTTGATTGTACAGGTCTTTTAAAAGGAGCTGCGGGGACTTACAGTGGACAGCTATAACAAGTAAATGACAAAGTGGGAACGTGCATGAAAATATATGGAAAAAAATGACAGGACAAGAATTCATGACAAAAAATAAAACCTACCAGATCAAATTAACTAGCACACTACTCAGAGATATACTTCTAGTATCTTTGTTTTTATACTCACATTTCAAAATCATACTTTAGAAATGAATTTCCTGCTTTAACAAGAACTGGGAGACTGTCTGTTTTACTTCTATGATTAATTAGCTAATAAGTTGTCAGAATTGTCAAATTGTTGAAATGTGCTAGTGATTGTGCAAATTTATTCACATTTTATTTTACAAACCTACCAAGTTCACCAGTTACATTCTATCCTTCATTCCATCTCTAATTTTTCTCTCCTGTTGAAGATTTTAAAATGAATCACATTTCCTGCACTCAAAACTAACTCCTTCCCTAAAGACTGCAGTCACAGGGTTCTTATCAACTCATAGCAGTACTATTTCCTTACCACCATAAAGATCACTACTTCCACCATTAATATCATTCACTTCATACATTAAATCCTTCTTAGTGCCTTTTTTTGCACCTCCAGATTTAGCAATTGCAGTTGGAAAAGACAAAAGTTGCTCAAAATGTTCAAGGAGAGTAAATGGTATTAAGTGGAGAGAGATGCACATTCAATATTTTAGGTCAATGACCTTTAGAAACTTGGCAAAACTTAATTGTAATCTGAGGTTGGCATGTATACAATGTAAAGACGTTCTTTAATTTTTGTGATTTTTTTAAGAACGTGGACAAGAGCTGTTTGGAAATCCAGGATTTTATACGATGGCTACATGTTTTGAAAGTGAGGAATTTGATACCTTTTATGAACGCTTGTGAAGCTGTGGGTTCCAGCAATGTTGGAACAAACTGGAGCTGAAGGGTTACTTACAATGAAAACCAGTGGTCTGTGGAACAAGAAGCAGTTGTCAGTGAGGAAGACATATACTTTCCAACAACAAATTGATTGGTTGTCAGGGAGCTAAACAGTTTGGGCTGTGAGCAAGACAGGAAGAAGCTAGATAGATATGGGGAGAAGACATCAGGTTTGCAATAGCCAATAGCAACTGTTACCCTCAGTTCTCTGCATTAAATCACTTCAATTCTGTATTAACCATCTTTATATGGGGTGGGGTGGGGAAAGGACTTGCAGGAGCCTTGTATTAAACAAATTTGGGCATACGTTCGAAACACAATTGTGGGTGATCCCTTAATGTATGCAGAGAAATACTAATTCATGTTTCACAATATATTTTACCATCCATCAGCTAATTTTCATTCCCAAGGGTTCACAATCATCAGTCTTGCATCCTTTAACCTTGGATTTTATACCACTACTTCTCAGTACAGACTGCATTCTCTGAATTAAAATCCACTTGAGAGGCATATTCATTGGTGTATTTTTAAAATTGGTTGTGTAATAAACCTGTAAGAATGGGACAGGCAACAATTTCAGTCGAGATTTGAAAGGTTGAAATGTATCCAGGTCCTGAATTGGCTGTTGAGAATAAACTTGGTATTTCTGAGAAATAATACGTTTTCAATTATCCTTAATATAAAACAATGAAAGGATTATTTTAGATCTCAGTCATGGAACTTCTTAAAAAAAAGTATTATTATTTATTCGGCTGATATTTGCCCTGTACCTGCTCGGTGATTAGCAAAGTTGTCTGAGTTATGTAACCACATCAAAGGTCAGTTGCGGTACATTGGTAGTATAACACCCCTCAGTCTCCGAGGCCTGCGTTCAAGTCCCACCTGCTTCAGAAGTGTGTAATATCATGGCTGAGCAGGTAATAAAAAATCTCTACATCCAGAGCAACCAAATGTATCAGGTCCCCTGTTGTATTAAAAAGATTGCATTAGCTACCCCCTGCCTCTACCACACTGCAGCACCTAGCTGCCAACCTCAGGATCGTTTTCTATTCCCATGCCCTCCAAGTGATGATGACAGACTGGGTAAAATCAGATTGTTTACTTTGTAGCAGAAAAGGTTGGGGGGGGGGGGGCACTGACAGAGGTGTACAAGATAATAAGGGGGGTTATTATGGTGAATAGAAAGTAGCTGTTCCTCTCACACAAAGAGTCAATCTGTGTCTGTATCCATTTTAAATTTAGGTTTCAACAATTTTTAGTCAGTCAGTTTTGATGGTGGTCAGGATTGCAGATAGAATCACAAGAATTATTATGGCACTGAGAACAGTCATTCAGAACATTGTGTCTGAAAATTAGTACTTGGTGCCATTCCCCTGTACTTACCCATTCCCTTGCATATTGTTTCTCTTCAAATAATCACCAGATGTGCGCCTGAATGCTTCAAGAAGTGTCACTGAACAAAGAGACCTTGGAGTGCAAGTTCATAGCTCCTTGAAAGTGGAGTCACAGGTAGATAGGATAGTGAAAAAGTTGCTTGGTATGCTTTCCTTTATTGGTCAGAGAATTGAGTACAGGAGTTGGGAGGTCATTTTGTGGCTGTACAGGACATTAGTTAGGCCACTGTTGGAATATTGCATGCAATTCTGGTCTCCTTCCTATCGGAAAGATGTTGTGAAACTTGAAAGGGTTCAGAAAAGATTTACAAGGATGTTGTCAGTTTGGAGGATTTGAGCTATAGGGAGAGGCTGAACAGGCTGGGGCTGTTTTCCCTGGAGTGTCGGAGGCTGAGGGGTGACCTTATGGAGGTTTATGAAATCATGAGGGGTATGGATAGGATAAATAGGCAAAGTCTTTTCCCTGCGGTGGGGGAGTCCAGACTAGAATGCATAGGTTTAGGTTGAGAGGGGAAAGAAATAAAAAAGACCTAAGGGGCAACTTTTTCACACAGAGCCATCACCCAGCCCATATCCCTCCAAACCCTTCCTATTCATATACCCATCCAAATGCTTCTTAAATGTTGCAATTGTACCAGCGTCCACCACATCCTTTGGTAGCTCATTCCATACACGTACCATTCTCTGTTTGAAAATGTTGCCCCTTAGATTTCTTTTATATCTTTCCCCTCTCACCCTAAACCTATGCCCTCTAGTTCTGGACTCCCCGATCCCAGGGATAAGACTTTGTCTATCCATGCCCCTAGTAATTTTGTAAACCTCAATAAGGTCACCCCTCAGTCTCCGATGCTCCAGGGAAAACAGCCCCAGCCTGTTCAGCCTCTCCCTATAACTCAAATCCTCCAACCCTGGCAGCATCCCTGTAAGTTTTTTCTGAACCCTTTCAAGTTTCACAACATCTTTCCGATAGGAAGGAGACCAGAATTGCACACAGTATTCCAACAGTGGCCTAACCAATGTCCTGTACAGCCTCAACATGACCTCCCAACTCCTGTACTCAATAATCTCTGACCAATAAAGGAAAGCATACCAAATGCCTTCTTCACTGTCCTATCTACCTGCGACTCCACTTACAAGGAGCTATGAACCTGCGCTCGAAGGTCTCTTCATTCAGCAACACTCCATAGGACCTTACCATTAAGTGTATACATCCTGCTAAGATTTGCTTTCCCAAAATCAGTGCCTCGCATTTATCTGAATTAAACTCCATCTGCCACTTCTCAGCCCATTGGCCCATCTGGTCAAATCTGTTGTAATCTGAGCTAACCCTCTTCGCAGTCCACTACACCTCCAATTTTGGTGTCATCTGCAAACTTACTAACTGTACCTCTAATGCTCGCTTCCAAATCATTTATGTAAATGACAAAAAGTAGACAACCCAGCACCGATCCTTGTGGCACTTCACTGGTCACAGGCCTCCAGTCTGAAAAACAACCCTCCACAACCACCCTCTGTCTTCTACCTTTGAGCCAGTTCTGTATCCAAATGGCTAGTTCTTCTTGTATTCCATGAGATCTAACCTTGCCAACCAGTCTCCCATGGGGAACTTTGTCGAATGCCTTACTGACATCTATATAGATCACGTCCACCACTCAACCCTCATCAATCCTCTTTGATACTTCTTCAAAAAACTCAATCAAATTTGTGAGACATGATTTCCCAAGCACAAAGTCATGTTGACTATCCCTAATCAGTCCTTGTCTTTTCAAATACATGTACATCCTGTCCCTCAGGATTCCCTCCATCAACTTGCCCACCATCAACATCAGGCTCACTGGCCTATAGTTCCCTGATTTGTCCTTAACACCTTCTTAATCAATGGCACCACGTTAGCCAACCTCCAGTCTTCCAGCACCTCATCTGTGGCTATCGATGATACAAATATCTCAGCAAGACGCCCAGCAATCACTTCCCTAGCTTCCCACAGAGTTCTAGGGTACACCTGATCAGGTCCTGGGGATTTATCCACCTTCAGGCATTTCAAGACATCCAGCACTTCCTCATTTGTAATATGGACATTTTGCAAGGTGTCACCATCTATTTCCCGACAGTCCATATCTTCTATGTTCTTTTCCACAGTAAATACTGATGCAAAATACTCATTTAGTATCTCTCCCATTTTCTGTGGCTCCACACAATGGCTGCCTTGCTGATCTTTGAGGGAAGCTTTTCAAGCAATGTCTATTTTTGTGTCTGATTTCCAGCATTTGCAGTCTTTGTTTTTTTAAAATTTATATTGTCCTGTCTTCCATTCCAACTTGTGGATGCATCGGCTTGTGAATGAATTTCCGAAGAGAATCTGCTCACAAAGCGGGGATTGCCTGTACAGTGAAGGGAAATGAGATTGGTCACTGCAGCAAAGAGCAAGATGACAGCAGCCTGTGTTGCTTGCCTAGTGCCAGGATACAGGAGACATTTGCTCAAATCTGAAGCAGAAATTAAAGAGGAAGGAAGGGATTAGTGTCATAGTCCACCATTTTGATGTGGTTTGTTTCTATTCTAGTCCCTGATATTCTGTGCTCCTCTTTGCACTTGTCTCTCTGAATTATCCAAAATTTGATCGATCTTCTAACCCTTTTAGCAGGCTAATCACATTAGAACCATGCTTCAACTGTAAGTGCAGGGGAACAGTGTTAGTCTCGGAGTGATACCTGGGGTGTGATTACAAAATGGTTGTAACCCAAATCACTTTAGAAATTTTCATTATACTGAGCAGGAAAAACAAGTAGAATTTTTATATTGTTATTAATGTTGAAAATTGCTGCAAGGTGCTTAAGTAGCAGTATTAGTTACTTCCGTTTTCCACAGGGCATGATCAAAGCAAACAGGATTTTGTTAATTTTCTTCTTCATTTCTCTCAAGTACAAAATCACCCAAAGGCAGCCCTTTTCTTCCTTGCTTTGCATCCAGCAGCTCATCCTTGTGATTATTTCTGTGACAAGGTAGCTTTATATGTCAGCATTACCTTAATAAGTCTCAAAATCTCCTACCAGGAGAACTTGTTCTCTGTGATGTGAATTTAAATTGGCTGGGGTGGGGTTGGGGGTGGGGGCAGGAAGATGTACACATAACTCTCAATCATTTTCTTTTTTTCTTTTGTTGTTCCACTATTCCGAATTTGAAGGCTGGTGCTTTCTCAACATCAAACTGGTAATCCTTAGAAATATGTTATTGTGCAGCTGTTAAATAAGTAAAGTCACTCAATCAGTCAAATAGTGATAACAGTTTCAAAGAGTTATTATGGTGCAGACGAAAGGTGTTCAGCCAAATATCTCCCCAAGAAAGTGAGGATACTGAAGTCTTGAGATACAAATCCAATGTTTGTTATAATTTGTACAAAAACTGGTTAGTAATGAAATCAGAAATAGCTTTGTTTTTCTGGCATTAGATTTATTAATCATTTAAATACAGGGGAAAATAAACAACATTGCTGAACAAACCATGACATGAGGCTTGGAGAGATAACAGATCTTTCAAGTAGTTCACTCCTTATTTATTTATAGAGCCCACAAATGCAGTAAACTCCTGAACATTAATCAGAAGGGGGTGGTTGATCTCTGATCAATTTCTAAAGCTTTTGTTTAACAATTATATCTCAGTCTCCACTTATTGAAACATTATCCATCTTCATCACATCATGGGAAAGCACATTTTTTTATTACTTTCTCTTAAATCTCTTGCATCTGATTCTGAAATCATTAGTGTTGCAGAAGTTTACATTAAGGGGGTGTTAATGGTGTCAATACTTGCCATGATTGCTAAGCTCTTTTACTATTGTTGTAGCATAGAACTTTGTCTATTTGCCACCACCATCATCATTTGGTATAAGTTGCAAGGTTGGCAAGCACCTCGTACTCAAACCAGCTAAGGGAAGGAGCTAATGTCAAGTCAGACAAAGGAAAACATTATATCATACAAACTATGGTGGAATGATTGAAGGAAGCAGTCAAAATAACTTTACTCCAGGGTGTCAGCATTCAACATTATGCATGGCCTTTATTTCAAAGGAAATGGTTAATAAAACTAAGGAGGTTTTGCTAAAACAATACAAGAGACTAGTCAGATCACAGCTGAATGCAATATATAGTTTTGAGCTCTTTATCTAGGGAAAGATAATGGTAATGGAAAAGTTGTCATAGTTCCAGAGGACCAAAGGATTGCTCTATCATTTGACAGAAATGGCTGGTGGTGAGTTTAACCTGAGGATCACAATACCTCAGGTGAGATACAAGGTGAGAGAATGAAACCTTCATGGTTACCTCAGCCAGTACAGGAATGGAGTCCAAGCTGTTGATATCACTCTGAATTGCAAACCTGCTGTCCAGCCAACTAAACTAATTAACCTCCATGAAGGAAAGCTATACTGGCACTGGAGGAAATCCACAGAAGAGTCAGTGGGTTGATAACACGTATGGAAGGACTTTATTATTAGGAGAGGTTGAGCAGATTGGGTCTGCACACGTTGGAATACAGACAAATGAGAGATGACCTTATTGAAACATAGGTGATTCTTAGAAGACTTGACAGATTGGATGTGGAAAGGTTATTTCCCATTATTGGTGAGTACAAGACCAAATGGCATAATCTCAGAATAAGGGGTCACCATTTAAGACAGAGATGAAGAGGAATTTCTTCTCTCAGAGTTGAGTGAATCTGTCTAATTCTTTACCTCAGAAGTATGTTGAAACTGTATTGTTAAGTATTTTTGAGGCTGAGTTAGATATATTTTCATCAGTAAAGAAATAAATGTGTAAGAGAAAAGACAGAAAAGTGGAGTTCAGTGTCTTCAGAACAGTATAATCTCATAGTGAATGGTGGGGAAAACTTGATGAATAAGTAGGTAAAAACGATGACTGCAGATGCTGGAAACCATATTCTGGATTAGTGGTGCTGGAAGAGCACAGCAGTTCAGGCAGCATCCGAGGAGCAGTAGCTTGGTTCTGCATTCCATCATAGGGTCATGAGGTCTTATCAAGTCATTGAAGAGAAGTCTACATCTATGCATTTGAACTTTCCATTGAGAAATTTGTTTAATGATTAGCCTTAAGAACTCGTAAGCAAACAAGAGGAATGCTGGAGAAATGCAATAGGTCTGGCAGTTTCAGCAGAGAGAGGAAAATAGACTTAATATTACGAGTCCAGTACAACTTTTGTTCAGAACTAGCTGGGAATCAACATGAGAAGTTTTACTGAAATTGCCTCTTCCCAGTGAAGTCAATGGCAGTGGCCCCAACATCATCTTAATTAAGGAACAAATTACTGCAGATGCTGGAATCAGTACTGAAAACAAAAACTGCTGGAAATCACAGCAGGTCAGGCAGCATCAGTGGAGAGAGAGCAAGCATCTCGAGTCTAGATTACTCTTTGTCAGAGCTCTGCCTGACCCACTGTGATTTCCAGCATTTTTTGTTTTCAGTATTATCTTAATTGAAATCAGTTAACTGAGCACACTTTTGTACTTGGGACCCATTAGATTTGTTGGGCTCTGCACTAACGTACAGTAATAAATACATCCACCTTGCAACGCACTGCAATCATAATGAGTTTTGCTCTTTTGTGAGCATTTTAAAGTGTGTACCCATCTTTCTGTTGTGTTGCTAAAACGTAAAGATAGATTAGATTACTTACAGTGTGGAAACAGGCCCTTTGGCCCAACAAGTCCACACAGACCCGCCGAAGCGCAATCCACCCATACCCCTACATATACCCCTTACCTAACACTACGGGCAATTTAGCATGGCCAATTCACCTGACCCGCACATCTTTGGACTGTGGGAGGAAACCGGAGCACCCGGAGGAAACCCACGCAGACACGGGGAGAACGTGCAAACTCTACACAGTCAGTCACCTGAGTTGGGAATTGAACCCAGGTCCCTGGCGCTGTGAGGCAGCAGTGCTAACCACTGTGCCCCCTGCCGCCCCTGCTGTGCCACCGTGCCACCCCTAAATGCAATAGGTCTGGCAGGCACCAACTTTTTGGATTTTTTGATATAGTATATATTGGGTAGCACGGTGGCACTGCTTCCTTGCAGCGTCAGAGACCTGGGTTCAATTCCCACCTTCAGGTGACTGACTGTGTGGAGTTTGTACGTTCTCTGTGTGGGTTTCCTCCCACAGTCCAGAAATGTGCAGGTTAGGTGAGCTGGCCATGCTAAATTGTCTGTAGTGTTAGGTGAAGGGGTAAATGTAGGGGAATGGGTCTGGGTGGGGCAGGTTGGTGTGGACTTGTTGGGCCAAAGGGCCTGTTTCCACACTGCAAGTAATCTAATCTAATTACATTTTTGTTACTTTCATCAGCATAAAACAAGAGTGATGATGAACAAGCAACGCTTTAAAACATTCTGCATTCTTACTAATCCAAAACTGGGATACATTTGTACGTAATGCTTGCAACCTATGTGTTTTGCCACAATATTTGTCATGCTTTAAGGGTTTAAATATGGTATTGTTTTCTAGTTCTTGCATTTTGTTGCATACTGGGATCTGAAAGTATTTACTCTTGCTGATTATTATTTATTCAAATTAATTGGAGTAACTTCAAACACAACTGGTAATTGAATGATGCGAAGACTTTAATTCTATGATGATTTTATTTAATGGCTCTTAAGCTTCAGAGAAGGATGATTAAAGAAATTCTTAAGGGAATTCACAACTTGCAATCCATGAAAAGAAAAGCACAGAAGTATGATATTAGCACCTGTAACTGCCTAATGGCAGAAGTCTGAAAGATGTTTCACTTGCTTAATGATGAATGCAAAGAGGCATTAGGAATTACTTTTGCTGTACAAGCAGAACTATCACTGAATAAAATTAACTAGATTCCAGAAGAGGAATTAGCCTTTAAAGATTAATTGCTACAGAGCATTGCACTCTTCAGTTTTAGTGCAAATAGAAAGAACAAGTGCACAATGTGGAACAAAGCCACCTCATATAACTGCTAACGCAGAACATTATTAGTAGTCTCCACATTAATTCTGGGTTTAAATAGGATTGCATTACAATATGCAAAATCATGCAAGTTAATAGGTCTTAGATCCTGAAATTAATTCACAACTTCATGAACTGAATAATATGACATTTATAGCAAATGGACAAACATAGAATTTCATGGCTTTGTTATAATAGAACTTGAAGAAAGTGAGAACTTCTTCAAGGTAGGTATTTCTGATGAAGGGCTTAAACATTCCTTCCCCTGTTATTTCCTGATGAAGAGCTTATGCCCGAAATGTCGATTTTCCTGCTCCTCAGATGCTGCCTGACCTGCTGTGCTTTTCTAGCACCACACTCGCAACTTACGATAGAACTCATGTGATACTGTGATTGATTCTGTACATAAAATAAATTTCATACAATGCCTTGCAAATCTGCTTATTTAAAAAAAGTTTTACATTTATGGTGAACATGCAAAATGGAGTCAACTGGAAGAAGTATTGTTAGTCCTATGTAACAGTTTAACTACCTTTATCATATTCTATTCCCTTCTATAGTCAGTTTCTTCATATACTATATTTCAGCCCTGAAAACTTGATCTTGGCCTTTTCTCATGTCAGAGTTTTGTCTTGGGATCAGAACACATGGACCAAGTCTTTTTGCAACTTCCAAGACAGAAATCAAGCTGTGAACCCATTCCTGTCAGACGTGTGTCTCAGAAGCCTGGAGAAGTTATCATAATCAGCAGTCAATATGTGGTAGTTGTTAGACTGGCTTGTTATTCCAGGCTTTCCTTCAGTTCAATTTGACCATCTGACATGGTGGACTCTGAACGCAGAAGATTATTTATGTATCCTGTATTAATAGCCCAGTGACATTACCACTGAACCATCAACTCCCCATACTTTCGACAACAGTATCTTCAAAAAGTGGGGAATTCAGCGATAGTGAGACCATTGAATGTCAAGATAAGAAGCTAAGAGTGAAATGTGGAGTGAATGTGAAGCATCACACATTGTTTCTCGGTGAAGATGGAAAAAAGGGTCAATACTCATGGGGTGTATGTCAGAAAGGTGGTTCGTAACTGAAATTGCAAATGAGAATGCAGTCTTTCCTGCAAGGCAGACCCACAGAGAAGAAGTACGTTTCTGGTCATTTATGATACATGCTGAAAGAGATTTGCAAGAATATTTTAATTACAGATTGTGCTATGACTGGCAATTAAAGTAACACCAATCTGTCAATATGTTTATTACCTCTGCCGAAAAAAGGATTGTGGATCAAAATGTCTCTAACATGCATCTTAATTTTGAGATACCTTTAATCAAATGTATAAATCCAGATGGCATTAATGTTTGGACACTGACTGCTCTCTGTCATTATACCAAGAATCACACAACACCAGGCTATAGTCCAACCGGATTATTTGGAAGTACTAGCTTTCAGAGTGCTGCTCCTTCATCAGGTAGCCCACTATTACACATGGGGACACCACCCACCATGTTCGCAGCAGCTACTCATGTGACTCAGTCAACTTTGTCGATCTCAAACACTGGAGGCAAGGATGCCCAGAGGCATAGTACATTGGTGAGACTGAGCAGACGCTACAACAACGGATGAATGGACACCACGCAACAATCACCAGACAGGGATGTTCCCTCCCAGTCAGGGAAAACTTCAGCCTCAGTCAGGGACCTTCGGCCTCAGACCATCGGGTGACCGTCTTCCGAGGCGGATTTCAGAATACGCAACAATACAGAGTGGCCAAACAGAGGCTGATAGCTAAGTTCGGTACCCATGAGGATGACCTCAACAGGGACCCTGGGTTCATGTCACAATACAAGTGACCCCACTACACTATATACTCTCACATCCACACCCACACTCACACACAAACACACATGCACAGACTCAAATGCACGCACACACTCATACTCCCATTCTCTCCCACACAAACTTTCTCTCTCTCTCTCTCCCCTACACATGCACTCACACACACATGTAAGTCTATGGAGTGAATTTGTATTTGCAGATGCATTCGATTTTGCTCAAATAGCACACAACCTGCAGACAGTAAATGTACACAGTCAATCCATGTGACATTTTATAAATTCCTACTTTGGAAATAGCACCAGTCTGACTCAAGATTGGAACACAGACAGACTCTAACCTTATACCTTTAATGCATTGTCTGAGCTGAGATGTCACCTTTTCTTTTAATAAAACCTTAAGTTATCTTGGGAATGTGACTTGAAAGAAGTTCTGGGATTTATATATTAATGAATAGAAACCTGCAACCCATTCGACAAGATGAAAGACTTAACAGCAACCTAGGTTTGTTCAATATATTGTATCAGTTGCATAACAATATGGTCTTGTTCTATAAATTGTGTGTCTTATGATCCTGCCTAACTAGTTACCTGATGAAGGAGCAGCACTCCAAAAGTTAGTACTTCCAAAAAAACCTGTTGGACTATAACCTGTTGTGTGATTTTTGACTTTGTCCATCCCAGTCCAACACCAGCACCTCCTCATCATTATAATAAGAAACATTATTCAAACGACTAGTATGCAAAACAGTAACAGAACTATATTAAATAAGCCTTATGTTCAAATAATTCAAAAAGAAAAAGACAGGCAAATGAATTTTTCCCTGAGATTAACATTTTGATTGTCAGCATGAATGCTGATAATTCCCAAGAAAGTACCCTCTTTCTCTCTCTCTCTGTCTCTCACTCTCACTCTCTCCCTCTCTCTCTCTTTCTCTCACACACACACACACACTCACTCTAATATTCGCAGTATATGTATAGCACAGGATTTAGGTAATCACATTGTATGAAACCCAGAGGATACAGACCATACCATGTTGGCAAAGGCATGTTTGAGTGAACCTGTTTTGGATAAAAGGATAGCCTTTGGAAAGATAATGTTCCTTGTGCATATGGTCCCTGGGCACCTTAGTTGAGATGGAGTGACTGAGGCAGCAGTCACATGCCCTTAGGGAGGTCATGTACTTTTGTTGAGGTGAGACTGTCACCTACATTAGGATTGCAAATATTTGATAAGAATGTGCTTAAAAATGCATCAATGTATTAGAATGATCAAAGTTGTCAAACAGCTTAGAATACAAATATTTGCTTTCATAAATGATTATTTAAATGAATTTAAATGTACTGCATGCTTTTGAAATCATTTCAAGTGTTTTGTTTGAAATAATAACATCCATAGTAGAGACAGAACCACATCAGAATGGCTCCTAAAGTTCGCACACATTTGGATACTCAATGAGTTGGCATAGAGAGTGAAAAAAAAAGGGTAGTTATAGCGCATATTTTGGCATGAGGTAAAATAGGAAGAATAAAGGGCAACAGTCATAGGTACAGCACCATAGGTTGCCATAGGAAGTAAAAGTAGCTATGGGCATTGGATAAAGGGACATAGGGGTTATGAAAAACCATAAAGTTGGGTAAAGGGAAATAGAGTGGCATGGATGATACGAAGTGTCATATGATGGCATGGATGGCACACAGGAATTCTGTGTGAGACGGAGAGGTGTAACGATGCAGGTTGGCATGATGTTTTTGGTCCTTTTTGCTATTAAGCTACAGTCTAATGCCATTGAAAGCAGGAGGCCTTATGACTAGCTTATTTTCACAGCCATCAACATATCATCTTGTTGTGGGGTCACCAGGTTTGCTCCCAGAAACCCCCAACATCCTCAACTTAAATTTGACTTTCTAGGTCAGAATTTCCATAACTGGAGAATCAGGATAGCTTTCCTAATTCAGCTGGAGATTAAGAAGAATCGTTCTGTCAGGGTATTGTTAACATGTGGAATCTTTATCCCGCAGAACAAGGTCAATGAATAGTTTTAACCCGGAATTAGATCCTTGATCTGCAAGGGAGTTGTGGGTAATTGAGGGAAGGCAGTGAGGTGAAATTAAGGCTACAGTCAAGATTGCTAAAGATTTTATTGCATAGTGGAGCTGGCTGAATGATCTTTACCTGTTCCTGTTTATTATGTTCTCATAGTTCCCCAGCTTGAGGATTCAGTGATAATATCACTTATTGTCAAAAATGTTTCTGAAAATTCAAACGTGGGGATTGCACAGACATATGTGCAATTCTTTGCTTTCCCTTATGTTAATCGAAATGTGTCCATAAATATAGACTCACTCTGCCAAAGCAATTGAAGTACAAATATTTAATCAAAAAAGAAATGAGGTTTGTGAACAGGTACATTATTAACATGAAAGTCTCCCATTTGGGTACCTTTCAATTGTGTGGGTCTGAATTAAATGTCTAAAAGTTGTCACTGCAAAGTTAATTGAGACATGAAATGAAGACATTTTCATATTAATTTATTATGTGGATATTCCCATCATACTACTTTCATCTGATCTTTCCATGGAATATAATAGACAAACATACCAGGATCTGCATATGAAAATTTTTTGTCAGCCAATTCATAGTGCATTTCAGAAGTCACATTTACTGCGAATGAACCGGTATATACATATACTTCATAACTTAAATGTGGTCACATTTCTGTCAAAAGAGAATAACCAAGGTAATCAATTTTCACTAGCAACTAATCATGTGCATTAGGTTATACATTTGTTCATTCCTACTTAATATATGGAAAATCTTTCTCATTTACAACACTTAGAAACTGAAAAAAACTAAGTACAATACTTAGTTTAAATATTGCATAAGCAACTTGAAATCTAAAGGACAATACAAAATGTGTATAGATCTTTTCAGTATGCTCTATGTTACTAATAGATATCATATGAGGATATAAATCAAAGGAACTCCTTGTATAATATATAAAAAACACAAAATACCAGAGTTACTCAGCAAGTGTTTTAGTATTAGTGAAGAGAGAAACAGAGTTAACATTTTAAGTCCAAATATTCTTCTTCAGAACTCATTTTATAGTCCACAGTAATTTGCTTTTACTTCAGTAGAAGTGTTTCCTTGCCACTTCCTTTGCTATTTGGTTGATTGAAGCAGAATTGTGGAAAAGGCCGCAAATTACATTGGATTGCCTTTCATCAGTGTAAAGGGATGTCCTCTGTCATTGCCTTTGCAGTTAACACTGGCTGGCAATTAAAATCACCTTCAAAATATCTTACAGTTAAGTGTCATTTTTGGTGAGGTTAGAAAGCAATAGGTTCTTCTGTAGGTTCGGACCCCTGAAGCAGCCAGTGGTCCTATGAACTATTGAATTGAATTGATCTGGAGTTAACATATAAAAGATGTATTGACCAAAAAATTCCTGTGACTGGTCAATGAATGTCACTCACTGTTAGTTAAACTTGGCCTTCTCTGTTTAGTCTCCTCATACTTTGCATCACAAGTGGCTGGAAGTCAGACACCCGAAAGAAATGGCATTCTGTTTATGTCTTCTGATTCCAAAAGTTAAAATAATCACACTTGCTAAAGGTTCATCAAGTGTAATTCTGAGTCTCTCCATGAATCTAATGGACTGATATATTGTTGGAGAGCACCTGAGTGCAGGGCAGCAGCAAATGTGGCATCCTGGATGCACAGTTCTGTAACGGTGAGTTCCTAACTTGTTATTACTAGCAAACAATGTCTCATGATCTTTGCAGGACTTGGTGAACAGGGTTAGAAGGTACAGTAGGCATTGTGTACCATCTGCAAAATACACTGCAGCAACCCACGCAGGCTCCTTTGATGGAGCTTCCACACCCTCAAAGGTCAAAGAAAGAAAAGACATTGGACCACAACCTGCAAGATCTCTTCGGGTAACAACACCATCCTTATTTGGAACTGTATTGCTTTCCCTACCACTGAGTTAAAATCCTTAGCTTCATTCCTAAAGGTACCCTGGGTGTATATACACCACAAGGACTTCAGTGGTTCAAGAAGGCAGCTCACCGTCACCTTTTCAAAGATCATTTTGGATGGGTCATAAATACAAGACAAACAAATCATGCCCATATTCTATGAATGAATAAAAGAAAGCTAACTAGATTGTAGAATTGTCAGGTGTACGATGTAAGGTTTGAACAAGGAAATGAAGGTTTCAATGGTGAAGCCAATATTAAATCTATTGCAGCTAGGGAAATAAAGGATATCTTAAAAGAGAGAGAAAAAAATTAAAATGAATGTAATTTTATTAAAAAATCCTAACAGTGAAAGGCTAAAGGAATATGATTCCACACATCAGTTACTTTTCTTGTCAGTTATGTTGACATATCACATTGTAAGACTGTAGGTACTTCGGCTTGAATTTGACTGGCTTAACCATCTGAGGTGGGTTTACTCCATATCCACAGTGCAAGCACAGGAACTTCAAGCTACTCACTGCACGTAAGAGGAGATCCATGCAGTGAGATATTGTTTCATATTGTTAATAGTTGAGCTGTGGATTTACAGTAATGACTTCTTAAGTTCTGCACTTAAGTTCACATTCACCCTCACCTGAAGTCACAGTAGTATTTGTTTTAAAAAAGCAGTGCAATAAGCATTGGTATTAATTCAACAACAACTTATTGACTATTGCGTTTAACAAAACCAATGAGGCGTCTTAGCCTTTGTTGATGGTATAAAATGGGAAAAATTGGAAAAGCCAGCAATATGAATCCCTGAATTTCCTTTCCAGGTGGGCATCTCTCCTGATTGCCCATTTTACATCATTTCACAAAATTTAACATTATTCCCAAGTATTCTTATTAGTGTTGGAACTAAACCTCTGTTTCTTGATTCTTATGACAGAAAATGTCCTCTTCCTGTTTACTGTTTGACTCCTGTACCTATTTTGATCAAGCTTCCATCTTTAGTCTTCTTTCTGGGTAGTTAGAAGTTGAATAATGGAAAAATTTTCCAATTTGACATGAGGCTACAAATCTTTATTCATAGCTGCACTGACAAATATTTTTAATAGTTAGTTTTATGCCAATGGTATATTTATTTGTTTGAAGCACAAATATATAATTTCGTATAGAGCTGATGTTGATACAGAAACTGAGATTTAAAAAGAGTTTGACCTTGTATGGCTGGCTATTTAGGAGCAAAGGAAGGCATCGATGACAAAAGAAAGCAGAGGTGAAATGGCTCACAGAATAGAAGGATTAAAATTAATTTAGCAGCTGTGGTGAGTTGTGTGAAATCCACATTAATTGCTATATACACTGAAGACTTGCCACATTATTATCTTCTAACATTGGCAAAGATTTGCAGGACATTAATCATAAAAGAAAATTAGAGCTCAGAAGAAAGTGGAACTTAAATTTCCATATCAAATACTGTGCATTAAAACATTAACAGAAATATATAAGAAATTTGCATGTTCATTATTAATTGGCTTGTTCTTAAATTTAAATTCAGCATACCATAATGTTTAGGATTACAAATAAGATGAGGGCAAGCTAAAGTAACAGAGAAAAGGACTAATATCATTGAAGTCAGAACAGATCTCAACCTGGCAAATTAGAATCAAAGATTGGCAGGTAAAACTGACTTTATAGACATGTTTTGGTTGCAGTTAGATACACTCTCATAAGGGGAATGATAGGACAAGCAAAATCAGAAAATCATGAAACATGCAGAGATGATTAAGAAACAGTAAAAGGTGGAGTAAATTGTAAATGTAAGGTTGACAATCAAAGAGAAAACTAACCTGCATCTAAAGGAAAAAGGAAAATGAAAAACAGGACACCAGCAAACTAATATGAAAGGAAATTCAATAGAATAACTAGTATAAAGGGAGAGTTAATAAACAAAGAGAAAGAACTGCAGATGCTGAAAATCTGAAACAAAAATAGAAGGTTCTGGCAAAACTCAGCAGGTTCTGGCAACACTCAGAAGGTGTGTAGCATTTGTAGAGATGTCTGACATGAGGACATGTCTGTTTAGACAATTGGACCCATGTGTTCATGTCCACGTTGCTTGGAAAGTGACTGGGCAGACTGAAAGAGTCTTTAGGGTTCTTGGGCTACATAGACAGAGGTAATGAGCACAAGAGCAGGGTTGTAATGCTGAACCTTTATAATGCTTGAAACACGCTTCAAACAGAGCATTGCTTCCATTTCTGGTCTCCTCCTTTGGGAAAGACTTGATGGACTGGAGGGGACGCAGAGGAGATTTCCCAGAATGATCCGAGGGATGATACATTTTAGCTATATATTTGGTTGGAGAAGCTGGGATTAAGTTCCTTGGAACAAACAAAGTTAAAACTCAATACGTATGGTGCTAGAAAAGCATATCTAGTCAGGCAGCATCCGAGAGCAGGAGAGTCAATATTTTGAGCATGAACTCTTCATCAGGAATGTTGGGGGGTCAAGGGGCTGAGAGATAAATGGGAGGGGGTGGGGCTGGGGGTAAGCTAGCTAGGAATGCGATAGGTGGATGTAAGTGGGGGTTTTGAATTGAATTGAATTGAATTGAATTTATTGTCATGTGTACCAAGGCACAGTGAAAAGCTTTGTCTTGTGAGCAATACAGGCAGATCACATAGTTAAGTAGCATAGTTAAGTAAACAATAGTTAAACAGCAGCATAAACAAAAACACAGGTACAGGCAAATGTTAAGAGTGAGTTTCCTCCGGGTGCTCCGGTTTCCTCCCACAGTCCAAAGATGTGCGGGTCAGGTGAATTGGCCATGCTAAATTGCCCGTAGTGTTAGGTAAGGGGTAAATGTAGGGGAATGGGTGGGTTGCGCTTCGGCGGGTCGGTGTGGACTTTTTGGGCCGAAGGGCCTGTTTCCACACTGTAAGTAATCTAATCTAATACCTGAAACAGAAGTTTAAGAGGATGAACCCAGCGACTGCACATCATCCAGTTTAATTTTAGTGGCATGAAAGTTTATAGAGTCTATGATCAGGGACTAAATTAACATTCACTTGGACAAGTGCAGATTAATTTCAAAAAAGCAGCATGGATTTATAAATGTCAAAACATGTTTAACCAACTTAATTGAATTTTTGATGACATAAGAGAGATGTTTGTTATGGATACTACAGTTAATACAGGTTTATTAAATTCCAAACGTGTGAACATGAAGAGAAGATAATTGCTTAACCATTGGGAAAGAGTGTGTGCCTGGACCTAAGCAGCTGTTGCATGTATTTCACAAACATGCAATGGGCCATTTGGTCTCTTTCTGTGCTGTAATCATTTTATAGTTGTATAAAGTTGAATCCCAATATAGTTTCTGGTTCACAACGTCTGTTTCAGTATTATAGGTTCTCTACAATTTGGTTTATGCTTGTAAAATCATTACAGGTAAAAATAGTGATGCTAAAGTAAATACACTTCAAGGCATAAAGGCACATCCATGTAATGAACTATTTGTCAACTGTCCTCAGTTCAGTGTCCTTAGATTTGTTTTAACCATGCTCTCTGCAGCTAAACGGAAGTTTGAGATTGTGGATTAATGTTTGGGCAATTATAAATTTCAAATATCATTGGAATTGGAATTTTCTGATCAACTGATTTACGAGATTTCATGGGCGGCATGGTGGCACAGTGGATGGGCGGCATGGTGGCACAGTTATGGGCGGCATGGTGGCACAGTGGTTAGCACTGCTGCCTCACAGCGCCTGTAGACCCGGGTTCAATTCCCGACTCAGGCGACTGACTGTGTGGAGTTTGCACGTTCTCCCCGTGTCTGCGTGGGTTTCCTCCGGGTGCTCCGGTTTCCTCCCACAGTCACAAAGATGTGCGGGTCAGGTGAATTGGCCAAGCTAAATTGCCCGTAGTGTTTGGTAAGGGGTAAATGTAGGGGTATGGGTGGGTTGCGCTTCGGCGGGTCGGTGTGGACTTGTTGGGCCGAAGGGCCTGTTTCCACACTGTAAGTCTAATCTAAGAGAGGATCAGAAATCACACTTTATGGGATCGCTGACACTGTTATGAAAATTGGTCATGGGTTGCAAAAGAGAAATCACATATCTGATATCAAAGCAACCAACATCCTTTAAAGGGAATGTAATTGTTGGAATGATATCAGTCAGATGGACCCCATAGTTTATGAGTTCCTGATTGGGGCGATTAATCTGGTCCAGGCAGGTAACCCTGGCTCACAAATATAAACAGAAGTGCCTCCTCATGGGTCTGCTCCTGGGCCTGGCTAAACTGGCTGTAAAAAATCCAGACAGCAGGCCGTGGAGGAGGTCGTGAGGGACGATTGCTTGCCCCTCTTCTGCAGTTATGTTAAAGCCCGGGTATCTCTGGAGAAGGAACACATAGTGTCCACCAACACCCTTGAGCTGTTCAGGGAGAGGCATGGTGTGGAGTGTATTATTTTCCCATCCAACTCTATTTTGATTTAGTCCCTGCCCTCCCCTTCACTGTTTGATCACACAGCATTGCCCTTTGATGTGAAGGGCGCTGCTTGTCACTGGCCACTTGTGTTTCTTTTCTTCCTGGTAGTGGAAACCGAATAAAGATTCATGCACCTTGTTTCTTTCACTGTGTCTCACACCTGCACACACACACACCATGGGTGCGGGAGGAAAAAAAGAAAAAGTAAAAGAAAATAAGCAGGAGAAAAAAAAGAAAAAAATAAGTAAGTGCCTCCTCGTGGGTCTGCTCCTGGCTGGCCAAACTGGCCATAAACAGGTCCAGACAGCGGGCTGTGGAGGGGTTTGTTATGGCCAAATGCCTGCTTCTTTTCCATGGGTATATCAGAGCCCGGGTATCCCCGGAGAAGGAGCTCGTGGTGTCCAATGCCCTCAAGATTTTCGGGGAAAGGTGGGCACTGCTAGGAGTGGAGTGTATTATTTCCCCATCCAACCCTGTTTTGATTTGATTCCTGCCCTCACTATTTGATCACGCAGCATTGTCCTCTGAGAAGGGCACTGCTTGTCACTGGCCACTCGGATGTTTCCTTTCTTCCTGGTGGTGGGAATTGAATAAAGATTTGTACACCTGTTGTCTTTCACTGTGTCTCACATCTGTGCACACTCAATATGGGTGCTGGGGAAAATATAAGCACTAACACAGTTAGGTGGTAGTGTGGGGGTTTAAAAAAAAGAAAGAAGAAAGGAAAAAAAAATAAACTGGAGTGGCAGGCATCCTGACACACTGAGAGCTGGATCTGAGGGAGCTGGGCCAGCATCAAAGACTTTCCCTGTGTAAATGAAGGGTGACTTGGTGACAGGATACCGGCCTCTTTGGAGTTATTTCAGGGCCATGCACTCTAGCCATTTCTCTTTAAAAGTAGGAAATGTTTATAATCATTTGCAATACTGTCTTTGGTCTGCTTTGATATTGAAATTTAGTTTCAGCCATTCACAAATTTTTCGTGAAGTAAAGGTATCTTTGACATTGATCCACACTGATGCCACCATGACTGCGGTTATTCCTAATGTATGCATATGGCTTCTTGCTAAGAACCCTTCTCCCTCTTCACTTGTCCTTCCAGTTCTAGCATCTTATCCTGTTATGTGTAACCTTTTCCATCTATCAGTAATGTTTAATTCCCAGAGCAAGTCATACAATCCAGCCACATTGTCAGGCATTGGCTTTTAAATCAACAAACACCTACATCTTGGCCAGACCACCCAATGTAGACAAATATAGAAAACCATCAAAAATGCCTTTAGTTCCATTAATAGCCAGCATAAATAACCCAGAAACTAACCTGCAAGTACTTCATCGAGTTGTAGAGTTATACAGCACAGAAACAGGCCCTTCAGTCCAACCAGTCCATGTGGAATATATTCATAATTCCTTCAATTAAAGTTGGCCTTTCATTTGGTAAATGCACTTATAGAGTGGACATTGGTTGAAGAATCTCATTTGAAAATGACATCATGTTATTAAATCAGCTTTGCACCCTAGTTGATGTCAATGATTAATTGATCGTTTATTCTCCAAGCTGCTGGCAGTCCTTATGCACACCTCATTTTTACTATTTCGTGGAACCCATCTTTAAGTATTAAGATGGCATATAGTGCCTAAAAATAAGTTGTACCAAGCCCAAGTTATCTCAACTACATACTCCAGTCATAATTTATGTTGTAAATTATGGATTCCTGCCATAAAACTGTATCATGCAATGCAACTACTATCAAAATATATCTAAATAAGAAGATTATAATAGGTGCCCATGTTTACTCAAATATAAAGTAGAGGGCATTTATACTTGCGTTTGACAACACACCACCGTCATGAAACCATATAGCTATCTTCTAAGAATTTATTTCTGCCCAGATGCCCATGATCTTATATTTTTTTTATCTAAAATGAACTTCAAACTTATTGGTATGTTGTTTTCTGGGACACTTCTGCTAATCTGTGTAAAAAGATGATTAACATCTGCCTCTGTAACCTCCTGGCGCCTCTCCAGAATTCAATGATTTCTGAAAGATTTGTGCAGCCGCCCCTTAGATTCCTAAGGATCCATTGGTGCATCTGAATTGGACCATTGTTTACCTTACATTGTACAGCTGTTTGACAACTATACTGTTGACCATGTGAATAAATTTATCTCTTTATCACTTTTTAGTTTTTCTTCTGGACCAAGCAGGTAACCTGCCTATCCTGAGATAAAAATTGAGACAAAAATATATTGAGCATTTCATTGAAACCTGTGAGGTTTTCAAGCCTACACTCAACTTCACTTTTAGTGGCCCTGCTTCATCATTTGTAGTTCTTCACATATTCTGCATTCAATCTGTTTTGGTTCTGCACCATTTTTCTTCATAGCCATGGATTGAATATGTTTCTTTTTAAGTTGCTTGGCAGCCCAGTTTATGAACCTTTGAACTGGGTTTCCTTTATTTCCATAGCCAGAAGTGTGTCCATTGCCTTTGCAAAATCTCTTGAATATACAGCATGCTCATAAATTTCCATACATATTCAAAGCTGCAAGGCTGTCAAGATTTCTCAAACTTGTGGCCCTCTCAAAATTTGGAAATGTTATTTGAATCAATAGATTTTGATTACTTTTTATTTAAAATCAATGTTTCGAATGACTGTGCAGCATGTAAGGTTCCAAACATTGACACTAGAATCCAGATTAAAGTGACATGGGTCCAGTCCCACTGCACTGAATTGTTAAATACAGCAACATTCCAAAATGTTTTTTTTCCTTAATCAGCCTTTTAAAATTCACAGTGATTCCTGTGTATTTTATTTTAATGACATCCCTTCTAAGTTGTATTATCAATCAAAAACAGGCAGCTTACAGATGAAAGCTGAAAGTATTCCTCACCAATTTACTTGCATAGACTGCAAATGTATACATCTTATTCCTTTCTAGATGTATCAATCAGAGGCTTGATTCCTCTTTTCAGTTCAGTCTTTGTGATGTTTCACATATCTTTTATTATAGCTATTGAACTAATCTGGTGGCATCCTTCAGGATAATTCATCACAGTATATGCTTTAATTTTGCATAATATTTTTTTAAAAATGATTTATTTTCACAGGTTTGTGATTTTAGTAATGGTTCACTGAAATAAAATGAATCCTTTGTTTTCTTTACTTTCAAAACAAACAGTACTTTATTCCGAACTTACATTCTCCTTTGTGTTGTTATCAGCCTACTTTCATGATTCACCAATTTTTTTTTACGCAAAGATCTGAGTAAGCGTCTTTGTTTGAAGGCTGATGCTGTTACCAATGGAATTTAATGAATAGTTACATCACTTTGTTCCAGTATGTTACTAGGATGAAATATTCATAGGAATGAAAAAAAATGCCGCAAGCTTGCTTAGTATTCAGTGTTGGCTTTTATGTGAAGGTTTGTCTACTTTTTGAACACCATCCAATCGAGCAGGCTAATTAGAAGTACATTATCTTGAAAGTTTGTAAACTCGTTTATTATTTTTCTAAGCATAGACAATGTTGAAAAATATTGCCTACATTCCATCGAAGTCTCAGTTCATCAGATTTCAAATGTAAACAATCTTCCTTCATCATAAAGCATAAATTGCAGTGCACTGTGTAGGCGTTGAATTCCAAAGTGATATTAATGTAAGTCAGGAACAGAGGATTTTTAAGGTAATGAAGTACACAAATGGTTTCTTGCAATGAAAGTTATGATGAAATAACAGATGCATACTTTGCAACTTCAAGATAATCAGAATTTCAAATTAACAATATTTCAGTAATTATATTTTGAATCTCAGTGTTACTGAGGAATATTTTCCATCATCTTTGAAGTATATTCCAGATTGTAAACACTTGCTGCTCTAAGAAAAAGAATAAATCTCCTCATTTCCTCTTAGGTTCTTGTACCAATTATCTTCATGCCATGCCACTGTAATGTCTTCCGATTGTGAACCTCTATAGTTCTATATTGGGAGCTGGAGGTGAGAGAAAGATTATTGCAATTTCTAATGGATAGAAGCATATTTGTGAATCAACAAAGGTGAAAATCTGGAATATATAACCAAAATATCAGGGATATATGGTAATATCAGAAAATTCCTTAATATTTGAATAATTTAATGAAGGAAGGAAAATAAGGTGCAGGATGATGATGCATTATTATCACATGCTTCATAGAAGTGATGCAGGCAGCACATAATATTCACATTTCCTGCTTATCCCCATGATAGCAAAATGCAGGCAAGATGCTAAATGCCTTGATGTTTGAAGGCTGGCTCACTGGGGTACAAATTTTGAATGAGATGGGCACCAATTAAACAGCATCTGTGGACATAAAAAGAGATTGAATGTTTTAAGATGGATATTATACTTCTTCAGAACTGAAATCTCTGGTCTTCCTTCTTGTGCATTGACTAGCTCAGAATCAGGCCTTATCAACCCTTACTAGGCAATACCTCCAGTGTATAATTAAACACATGCAGAACTCGAATTGGCTGATGAATCCATAAACAGTGCAGTTTGTTATCAATCTTGGATTGACGATCAATCTTGCTCAGTTCCTAATTAGTTATTTCAAGAGTAATGATCACCTTAGTGACATCACTTCTTACTGTCTCCTCATTCACTTTTCATTTTATAAAAATTATCCTTTTATGCCTCTCTAAGCTTACCAGTTGCATAGATCTTGATGACAATAAGATGATACCAGTGAACAATTAATGCATTTGTCTCGAGTATGTAGTGTCACTTCCTGGTTATAAATCACACAACACCAGGTTATAGTCTAACAGATTTATTTGGAAGGACTAGCTTTCAGAGTGCTGCTCCTTCATCAGGTGGAAGAAACAGCACTTTGAAAGCGAGTGCTTCCAAATAACCTGTTGGACTATAACCTGGTGTTGTGTGATTTTTAACTTTGTCCACCTCAGTCCAACACTGGCAGCTCCAAAAAAAATCACTTCCTGCTATTTATCTATGATTCTAAATGATACAGCTAAATGTTCCCTGAAATCATTCAATATCCTTTAACTATAAGAATCATGTGTGACTCCATAGTGTTGATACCCAAAATGAATTAAACCCAAAATTGCCAAACAATACGCATAGACCTGTTATATAATTTATGTTGGCATTTTAAAATATGTCTATGTCTTTGATTAAAATCTGTATCCACTTCAAAACTATTTTCACACTTGCTAACCTAAGTTCACATTAGTTGGAGCCACAAAGCAGCAGTACAATCATAAACCTTACTTTTGTGTTGGTCAATTGGTTCCTTCCCTGTAGAAATCCCTACAGCACAATTAAACAGAATATAATTTAATTTCTTCCTTGCTTAATCAAATCAAAATTATTCATTGTTGAAAAAATTACTCAATTCTACAACAAGGCAATGGGGAAAGAGCAGGTGGGGATTTGGTCTTGTTGGATATTTCAGCTGATGAGTTGTTGCATGAACATTGAGCTGAATTGTATCCTTCTGTTCTGCGTATAAGATATTGCAATGTGAGAACCCCATACAAAATAAAACTAGTTTTGTTACCATAGTCAATTCCACTTGTCTGTGACAGTGTCATTGGTTCTTAGATTGGTGTCAATGTAAACTACTTGCAAGAGATGAATCATTACATGTGGGAAGGGAACTGACATTTTCTGATTTAGATTATCCTCTGTGCAACTAAGTATGAAACATAATGCTTAGACTGAGCAGTGCCACCAGTTAATTCAGATTCTCAGCTGCAAGAAAATGCATGATGAACATAGCCTCAGGAAAAGAAAATTATTTTTTAAAAAATTATCAAAAACAACATCTCTAAAAATATCTG
This sequence comes from Hemiscyllium ocellatum, assembly GCF_020745735.1. Taxonomy (NCBI): domain Eukaryota; kingdom Metazoa; phylum Chordata; class Chondrichthyes; order Orectolobiformes; family Hemiscylliidae; genus Hemiscyllium; species Hemiscyllium ocellatum. Next base: position 42,331,915 of record NC_083407.1, on the reverse strand, counting down.
TCAAGGCCAACAAAGCCTTGTTAATTACTTACTTAAACATTTAATCATTGTGGGATTGGAATGCTGAATAAAAGTAACTGGACTGTTAGAACTTTCCAAATCACTTATTAATTCTACAATCCAATTTTGATATCAGGGTTTTAGATGTTAAGAAGGAAAAAAAATCAAGCAGGACCAATTCAACTTATGACTGTCTATTTTATTGGATTAATATCAATTGAAGGCTTCCAACTTCAAGTGGACTTTCCTATTACATTGGAATTGCATGTGATGTCATGCTTGCCTCAGTTCAGCTACTGATGAAGCCGTTGTCCATATTTTTTTTCTGGACTTGCTCTACTGGCTGGCCACCCATGTTCCACCCTCCAGACACATCACTGAGTTCATCAAAAACTCTGATTTCCATATCCTAACTCAGATCAAGTTCCATTCTTCCCTAAGGATGCAGGTTAAACAACCCTGGATCATTGAATTGACGCTCTTAAGGGGCCAGAGGTAGATGATGAGCCAAAGCATCCTTTTGCGACCAGTTTTAAAGGAGTGTTCAAATGGACCAATAGATTCTGTGCAGTGACTTGGGGAAGGTATGGATCAATCATTGTAACTCAGTCACTGACTGGGAGAATACAGGAGATCACACAGCTGAGCTAGAGATAGCTTTAAACCTTCCACTGATTCTGTTCCTGACTGTCTGCTCTACAGAATCCTCTTCCTGGAATAGTGACTTTGTTTCACAGGAATCTGAATCTAGACCAAAAGGGGAAGGTAGTGAGTGTGGGATGGAAGCAGCATGCAAAGAAGGTTTTGGATGAAGGAGGAATAGGAAGCGAGGGTAATGAGTAAACGTGTTGGTGACATGGAGAAACTAGGTTAGGGAAGAGGAACTGTTGGGGTGACATGTTGGCTCAGAGGTTAGCACTGCTGCCTCACAGCACCAGGGACCCAGCTTTGATTCCACCCTGAGGTGACTGTATGTGTGGAGTGTGCACATTCTCTCAGTGTCTGCATCAGTTTCCTCCCACAGTCCAAAGATGTGCAAATTAGGTAGATTGGCCATGCTAAATGGCTCATAGGATCCAGGGATGGGCAGGCTAGATGGGTTAACTATAGGGTATGCAGGGTTATAGAAGTAGGTTTATTTCAAAGTACTAGCTTTTGGAGCGCTGCTCCTTCATCAGGTGGTTGTGGAATATAAGATTATAGGGCACAGAATTTATAGCAAAAGTTTACAAGTTGATGTAACTGAAATTATATAATGAAAATGACCTGGATTGTTCGTTAAGTCTTTCATCTTTTAGAATGGGCATGCTGGTATCAGTTCTTTCATATGTAAATTCCAGAATTCTTTCAAATATACATTCTCAAGTGAACTTTAACAGTAGGTGCCTCCAGGCACCTGGAAGTACTCAAGGATGCCCTCATACAAAAGGGGTATGATTCTCAAAGCATCGACCGCTAGTTCCGATGTGCCACAACGAAAAGCTGTAATGACGTCCTCAGGAGACAGACACGAGCTCCAACTGACAGGATACTCTTTGTTATCGAATACTTCCCAGGAGCCAAAAAACTACCCCATGTTTTTTGCAGACTGCAATACATTATCAATGAAGATGAACACCTCACCAAAACCTTACCCAGGCCTTCACTTCTCACCTTTAAACAACCACTAACCCTCAAACACATCATTGTTCGGAGTAAAATGTCCGGCTTTCAGAACAACACCATACAATCTTGTCACAGTAGACATTGCAAGGCATGTCAGTGTCGACATGGAGACCACCATTACACATGGGGCACCTCCCACTGTGTATGTGGCAGGTACCAATGTCATCTATCTCATATGCTGCAGGCAAGGATGCCCTGAGGCATGGTAAATCAGTGAGACCGAGCAGAGGCTACGAAAACAGATGAATGGACACCGCACAACAATCAGCAGACAGGAATGTTCCCTCCCAGTCAGAGAACACTTCAGCGGTCAGGGACATTCGACCCCAGACCTTCGGATAACCATCCTCCAAGGCTGACTTCAGGACAGGCAACAATGCAAAGTGGCCAAGCAGAGGCTGATAGCCAAATTTGGTACCCATGGGGATGGCGTCCCCTGGGACTTTGGACACACACACACACACACTCACGCTGACCCTCTCTCACAAACAAGTGCTCTCTCATATGCTCACACATACACACCCACATTCACACACACACACCCTCTCACAGATTTATACCCCTTTACACTCACACACATACACACACTCTCTCACAGACACTCATATACCCCTTGCAGACATGCACACATTTACACACACACTTACACACACACACACACACACACACACAAAAACAAGTTTGTGGAGTGAATGTATACTCACAGACTTACATGGTATTTTGCACAAAAATTGCATGAATCGATGTAAGATTCTGTAAATCCCTTTTATAGATTAGAATCAGTCTGAACATTGGGGCACACAGCCTCACACAGGGCACCTCACACCTTCAATGCATTATCTGGGCTAACATGGCACCTATTGTTCACTAGAGAATGTAACTCTAAGAAAATTCTGGAATTTATATATGAAAGAACTGAAACCAATATGGGCATTCTAAAAAATGAGAGACTTAACAAACAATCCAGGTCTTTTTCAATATATAATTTCAATTATATCACACAGTAAACTTTTGTTATAAATTCTGTGCCCTACAACCTTATATTCCATAACCATCTAATTGAGGAGCAACACTCCGAAAGCTAGTGCTTCCAAATAAACTTGTTTGATTATAACCTGGTGTTCTATGAATTTTAACTTTGTACATCTCAGTCCAACACCGACACCTCCAAATTATAGAAGTAAGGTAGGGAGGCAGGTCTGGGTGGGATGCTCTTTGGTGGGTCCCACCCCTGATAGGGGAATTGTATATCTTTCAGTGTGTAAGATGAGTTGGGAAGAGGGGATTTAGAGTTTTCTATCACCAATGAAAATTAAGAGCTTGGCAGTAACATACATAAACACCTAAATTAACATAATTTTTACAAAGTATTTTAAAACACCAATTTTCATATTTGCATGCAGTGTTACTGTGTGATAATTGAAAATATGCAAACTTTAATAATGTTCTGAATATTGCTCTGCTACTTTACATTTTTGTTTCTGCTGACATCTAAAGTTAGATTAATTTTCATACATCAAATTAGGATCATATTGGAAACTGTGTACAAAAATGGCCAGAGTGTGCGAATTGGCTCGTTGAACATATTCTACCACTCAGTTAGAAAATCATTACTGTAAATGATGGAGTTCCCCTTTTCCACATCTTAACCTCTCTCTCCTGCTAGATGTTACTTTAAACCTTTTTCTTTGGTACACCCTCTGATCAACAGTCCAAAATTTCTCTTTACGTGGCTTGATGCCAAGTTTAGTTTGACAATAATCATGTGAAGTTTCTTTGAACATTTCTCTCTGTATAATGCATTAAACATTTGCAAGTTGTTTGTGCTGTTGCTAAGGAGCAGCAGAGACCTAATAAATATGTTGTAAATTCAGGTCCTCATGGGTTTCTGAAGATTCCATCAAATTAAGAATGTTGATAATTTTAATTCCAAAGCCAGGCCACAAATTTGTGGGAATATTTGCGAGGGACAAGACATTTAGTTCTTTTTAAGTCCTGACTTATACTTATACGGCCTGTTCCTAGCTGTGATGGCTGCACCACTGAGTTGAAGAATTGTGCAGATATATTTGGAATCGCAAGACAATCTCTGACTTATAGCTTAGGCAAAAAATAATCTCTCAACTCAGATATATATTCAGATTGTCATTGAGTTTGGATCATGGAGAGGAGGCTAAGCAGCAAGTTCAAGTCCTGAAACTGCTTGTAAATGAGGAATACAGAGGGGAATAAAGAGAAGGTTTCACACAAAGTGAAGGTACAGAAGCAGAACATCTCACCCCTGTGATATCCCTGTGAGAGAACTGTAAACTAAAAAAATCAAATGTGAGTAATGATATACAAATAAAAAACATTGCCATAAGATTCTGTAGCATTTGTTTTAACACAATTTAGAATAGACACAAGTTGCTCAAGAACTATTAGTCAAATGAGACTTGATCCATATTTCAAGTAATATCTGCTCCAACGATGTGTGATAACATCTCTAAATGGATGAATTAGAAAATACAGCATTTTATGGAACCAAAAGCCTTTATTTCACTCAGTGCACAAATATAGAAGCATACTACCATAGAACTTTACAGTCAAGAAGAATGTCATTCTGACCAATTTGTCTGTACAGGTTCCAGAAAGAGCTACCCAACCAGTCTCACTCTCCAGCCATATCTCGGTAGCCCTCCAAATTCATCAAGACTAGATAGCTACATAGCTCCACATTATGCTGTTCTTTCTTCATGCAGTTCTATTGTTCAGTGATATTCAACAACAATTTTAATGTGTGAATTTCACCAGTCTGATAACTATCAGCAAAATACACTGTCCAAACCTTTATGCCCTCGGGTAATGACAATCCTGATGGTGTAGTTTTCAAGAGTTCTTTTTTCTCATCAGAGTAAAAAAGTGGTAGAGGCAGGTACAATTACAACATTTGAAAGACATTTGGACAGGTACATGGATAGGAAAGCTTTAGAAGGATGTGGGTCAAATGCAGACAAATGGGAATAGATCAGTTTAGGAAACATGGTTGCCATGGACAGGTTTGGCTGAAGGGCCTGTTTCTGTGCTGCATTGCTCTATGACTCTAGCAGCTCAGTCCAGAGTTTGGCCACCTCAAAGAAAACACCCAGTTGTTTAGTATTTCCAAGTTAGTCACACTGGATTTCAGGTTTTAGACCTTGTTAGCCCACACTATACCGAAGGACCAAACCTACAAAATAGAAAAAAGGTGACCTCTTCCTGAAAAGAATTTGCTTCTTCTCCATGCAAGAATTCCATGTTCCGCTATCTTTCTCTTTCTGATTTTGATTTGTGGCTGCATCTGTTCACTGTCTCCTTAATCCTCCAGCTCCTCTATGTGTAGTTCTCCTTTGTCTCTGCTTTCCTTTCTGAATGCTAGTTACATGGCTTCTTTTTGTTAAACCTGCTTCCTTGACAGGTCATTTCATAGTACGTAAAGACTGAGTATTTCTTACTAAGCAATAAAATTGCAATTGATATTTTTACAATTGATGCAACTCTTAATAGTCTTTTCAATATTTTAATAGGAACAAGAGATTCCAAAGACCATTTATAATTTATATTCCTTTCTTATTGCTCTGTTTCTGGGTCAAAAGTCATACCTCGAATGACCTTGGGCTGTGCTTACAGTGGCCTCACTTTATCCTGAAAGCTGTGATTGACTCATATTATCTGACCTTTAGAAATTACAATCGGCTAAATCAGACATTCCACGAGGCTAATATAGCCCTGAATTTCTAAGTGCCATTCAAGGCTGAACTATCTGACATGAACAATATTCAGCAATTTTCATTGCTACACGCAGCTGAAAACGCATTCTCTGCCCAACAACAAAAAAAATTTCTTTCACACTTGAGGTGGAAAAACAGAAAAATAGAGTTCTGGGCTTCACCAAGGATGGAAGAATCCCACCATGCACAGAAAATAATTGAGAATGCCCATATCCAGTCATGAGCATTGTACATCTACAATGCAGGGCATGTATCTACAAGAAGCATTTCCACTTATGCAACATTTCACAGGTATAGGACAACAATTCAACAATTAACATATCATGTAGGTCTGTGAACCTGTTCCTAGGCATTTTTCATGGTGATTATCTTGTGCCAGTCCTCAATCCAGACCATCCGATATTACGCTGGCTGCTTCTGGACAAGGTGTATTTCCTAAACACGTAAGACATGACCACTGTCAGGAACCTGAGTATACTGAAGAAGTTCTAAAATTATATAAATTCTGGAATGATTCCTGCAGATTGAAACTTCATAAATGCCACCCCACTATTTAAAAAGGGAGAGAAAAAAAAGAGAATAACATATCTTTAGCCTTACAACAGTAGGAGGTAACAAGTTAATAATTAGCTAACAGATAGAAAATAGAGGGTAGGAATTAATGGGTCATTCTCATATTGATGGCCTATGGCTAGTGGAATAGCACAAGGTTCACTTCTTGGTCCCAGCTGTTCACATTATATATCGATGTATTGGAGATGGAGACCAGAATTAACCATTTCAAATTTGAGTACAGTACAATGTTAAGTAGGATTGTGTGCCATGAGGATGATGTAAAGCAGCTTCAGGAGGATTTGGATAGGCTTAGTAAGTGTACCTGAACAGGTCATATGTGGTCAGAGGAACAGATGTGAAGAGTATTTCTTAAGTAGTAAGAGATTGGAAAATGTAGATGTACAAAGATACCTAGTCAATGAGTTACTGAAGCTTAATATGCAGGTGGAACAAACTATTAGGTAGGTAAGTGGGATATTAGCCTTTATTGCAAGACAAATTGAACACAACAGTAATGAAGTCTTACGTCAATTGTACAGGAGCTTGGTTCAACCTCATCTTGAGGACTGTGTACAGATCTGGTTTCCTTATCTCAGAAAACATATTATTGACATGGAAGGAGTGTAATGGAGGTTCTCTAGACCTGTTTCTAAAATAGCCGAACTGTGGCATATGTGGCCTGGATACTATACCCTCTCAAGGTTCAAAAGGTGAGAGGTGATATTGAAAGATGTGGTAGTTATAATTTAGATGTTGATGCTTCCCCTGGTTGCAGAGTCTATAATCAGGAGGCACATTTCTTTTTTAAAAAAGGGTGATTCCATATAAGATCCAACTAAGGTAAGACAATGGTGATTTTATCTTTTCAATTTGAAGAATAACACACATATACCAACATCTACTGATATAGTGAATACTTACGATTTTGATACTTCTGATGTTCCCAGCTGTAAATAACCTTGTATAGTTTGAAGTTTAATGAAAATGATGGCCAAGGCAACATGAATACTTTAATCTAATCTTGCAGACAAATTGATTAAACACATTGGAGTGTGCAGTATTGTTGGAGATTGGAAAATGTTCAGTTATTCAGGAAAGCAGAAATCCTGCCGACATTAGGTCAGCTGCAAATTTACACAGCATAGAATGCTAGTTAGGGACCCTCTAGACATTTAATTTGTTTCTGACAGGTAAAGAAAGAGAATGATCATTCACTCATTGACGAATATGTTGCTACAATCATGCTGAACAACAGTTAGATTGGTTTCAATCTCATTGGATTATGCGGCATGAACATTTCATGATATCAACTCAAAAAAATGCCACAACAACAGCAATTGATAATGGGTCTGTGCATTTTTACTCTGTATTAAATCTGATATTTAAGTAATATTTCGACAGCCACAGCTTCTTAATATTATTTTTAGTTTAGATGTATAATGTGCAGGTGTTGGACTGGGGTAGACAAAGTTAGAAATCACATTATAGTCCATTATAGAAACCAAGTTATAGTCCAAAAGGTTTATTTGAAAGCATAAGCTTTCAGACTGCTGCTTCTTCAACAGGTAGCTAGTAGGACAGGATCATAGGACATAGGATTTACAGTAAAAGATCAAAGTGTTAGACAACTATTATGATGTAATGAACAAACCTAGATTGTTTGCTTTGCTAGTTACTTATCACCCTCTCCCCTGCACTCTTTAAAATGAAATTGCATCTTATGAAATTGCAGAAACTACACAAAGTACATTGGAGAAATGCATCAATTTCAAATTTACAAAATCATGTACAGTGCTAAATGTTAGAATCCACCATTATAGTTAATGGAATACAGGGTAACTCGGCAAGTTGGATCTAAAATTTGCTTAGTGGCAAGAGGCAGAAGTTAACTGTAGAAGCCAAGTCAGCCAGGCAGGAGGAAATGTTGGTTGAGGTTTGGTTGTGCTTGTGTTTAAGGAAGAAGACCACACTGTTGTGGTATGGCAGTTACAGTCACAAAGTCACAGTGGTCCATAGTACAGAATATTGACTGTGCCAGTTAAAAACAACCATCTAACCATTCTGCTCCATTTTCTAGAACTTGGTCCATAACCATGTATGCCTTGGCAATGTAAGTGTATGTCTAACGACTTATTCAATGTTATGAAGGTTACTGGCTCTAACACCCTTATAGGCAGCCAGTTCCAGATGCCCACCACCCTCTGGATGAAAAGAGTTTTCCTCACATCCCCTTTAAGCCTCCTCCCCCGACCTTAAATCTATTGGTATTGATCCCTCCACCAATGGGAAATGTTTATTTCTGTCTTCCTATTTCATAATATTATGAAATTATAATTCATAATTTTACACATCTCAATCATGTCACCCATCAGTCTCCTCTGCTCAAAGGAAAACAAAGTCAGTCCAACCTTCAAAGCTAAAACTCTCCAACTCAGGCATTATCCTGGTAAATTTCCTCTGCACCCTCTCCAATATAATCATATCCCTCCTATATTGTAAATTCCAGAATTGCACCCAATACTGTAGCTGTGGCCCAACTGAACTTCTATACAGTTTCAGCATAACTTTTATGCTCTTAATCTCTATTCCCAAGCCTTTTAAGGCAAGTATTCCATCTGCCTTCTTAAGCAATTTATCTACCTGTGCTACTACCTTATGGGACCAATGGACATGCACACCAAGGTCCCTCTGATCCTTGATACGTCCCAGGATTCAACTATTCATCAGTCTTCCATTGCCTTGTTTGTCTAACAGCTGGAACCATGCTCACTGAAACTAAAGATTGTTGTTCTTTGTGTCTGAAACCATTCATTCACCACATCAGTATATCATTATAGCAGTTCTGAACTGTTGTCTTCCTGGTCCAAACACCTCCAGTTACATCCTCAATAGCCTTCTTTTCATCATAACATCAGAGATTATAGCTGCTTGCTCATAATTTCGACAATGTTGAAATCCTTTTACAACTTCTGTAATAAGCCTCCAAGAAGACTGGATATCATTAAGCTCCACTAGACAATGTTTCAGCCTCATGAGCTTGAGCAAACATTCATCATTAAGCTTAAATGGCACCATTAGCCAGGTTCCCACTATTAGTATTTAAGTGTCACTATTGACAGGAAAGTAAATTAGATCCACCGTATCAGCACTGTGACTGCAAAGGGAGGATGAAAGTCAAACAATCTGCAAGAACTTAGTATTGACCAGAAACTAAAATGACAAACTGTCTAAATGCCATGGTTAACAAACAACATCAAAAGTTCAGTATTCTGTACTGAGTGTCTTTCTTCTTGATGTTTTAAAGGTATACTGAAAGATTGATGGATATTCTTCACTTTCAACATCAAAGACATTCAAGAATTTCAGCACCATCCAGAACAAAGCAATGCACTTGAATGGCATTTATTCCATGACCTTGAACAATGACTTCCTCCATGTTTGGCATACTGTGGTAATAGGGTTCATTAAATACTGTCCCCACTAAACAGCTCAGCATGATTTCTTCAATAGCATCTCTTAAAGCCACAACTGAGCAACACATGGCGAGCAGGCTCATGAAAATGTCATCAGCTCCAAGTTCCCCTTCTTGACAGAGCAGTTGTATTCCCCAGTCTCCTGTACACATTGGAAATATGGGCCATATACCGGAGACATCTAAAATTCCTGGAGCATTATCATCAGCGCTGTCTTCACAAAATCCTGTAGATCTGCTGGCAGGGATAGACATACCAACATAAGTGTTCTCTTTCAGACCAATATCCCCAGTAGCAAGTCTCAGGTCATGTATGACCAACTGCGATGAGTCACATTATCCCAAAACAAGTGGTCTACTCTGAGCTCTGCAATAGTAAGCAATTGGTAAGAAGTCAGACATTACATAAGCATCCATAAAGAAATGCAACATACCTATTACGTATTGAAATTGTTTCCCTTGAATGCGCAAACTGGAGATGCAGCATTCATGAAAGCACCAATCACTTCAAGCATCACTGATTGAAGCATATAGAAGCCGAACATAAACAGCAGAAACAGCATGCAGAATACAGTGCTCACCCACCCTCTTTCTCAACCACAAGTGGAGTCACAAGTGGTTCCAGAATTGGTCTATTGAGCCTTTGCAGAACTTATTCCCCTGCAGAGTGGAAGCAAAGGCATCCTCAACCGTGATGGACTGCCAAAGAAGAATAAGACCACACAATATGATCATAGTTGATCACCTAATTCACCCATCAGGGGAACCTCAATTATCCGAACTTGACGGGTAGGCACTATTTCGTTTGAATAATTGATTACTCGGTTAATTGATCAAATGCCTTTCCTCTGGGGCTTGGAGCTTTTAAAGTCTGCTCCCGTCCAGTAGACTGCAGCAGCACACAGTGCGCGAGCCCCGTCCCCAACTCCATTCAATACCAGCCCTGCCCCCAACATGGGCCCCCTGCTCACATCACCGACACCAGCTCCCGCTCCCGTGCAACACAGCCTCCAGGACCCCTCCTCTGCAACCACAAACCCGCCCAACACTGCCCCCGTCCCCAGTTCCCATGCAACACCGCCACCCAGCCCCAACACTGACCCCGCCCCCCCACTCCCGTGCAACAATGCCCCCAATGCCCCCACAACCACAACCACGTCCAAACACCGTCCCTGCCCCCAACATGAAACACTGCCCCCACCCCAACCCTGTCCATCACCGCCCCCAACCCCGTGCTACCCCCTCAGAACCTCGTCCAACACTGCCCCCGCACCCAACATCCCCTTCTCCCGACACCGTGAAACATTCCCCGCCCCCAGCCCCATCCAACACTGCCCCCCACCTGCCATCCAACCCCATAGACACTCGACCCTCTCTGGGGCAGCTGGACTGGACTCCAACAACCATACTGCTACAGCTGCCTTTGTGGGGTAAGTCTACAAATAGTGCGCACACACACACACATGCAGCCACAGTCACACGCACAACATTCTGACAAGTTCCACCTTTGCCCTGTACAGGACAATGTTGGAGAGAATATCTGGGGAAGAGGGGTGTTTAGGGTACACCCCTGTGTAGAACTCCAGGGAAAGTGTAGGGAGAGAGAGAGGGCGGGAGGTCAGTCATTTGGAGACGGTGCCTGTTTAATCACCGTAAATAAAAGACGCGATCACTGTTGGAAATACATCTTCGATGTCATGTTTCCATCAGGACCTCGAGATCTCCTTCAGATAATCTGATTTTCGGATAATTGGTATGTGAATAATCGAGTTTCCTCTGTATTCCCATTTTCACTCCATTCCCTTTTATGTCTTTGATTACAAGAATTGTACCTAACTCTTTCTTGAAAACATTCAATGTTCTTGGCTTTAGCTGCTTTTCTGTGGCAAAGAATTTCACAGGTGTGCAACTCAATGGGTGAATAAATTTCTCCTCAATATCCTTAGATTGTGACCTCTGGTTTTGGACTCACCTCTCATTGGGAATATTTTCCCTGCATTTATCTTGTCTAAACCAGTTAGAATTTTGGAAGTTTCTACGTTATTCTCCCTTGTTCTTCAGTACTTCAGCAAATACAGACCAAACTAATCCAACCTCTCTTCATATGTCAATCTGCCACTCCACGAATCAGTCTAGTAAGCCTATGCTATACTCCCTCCATAGCCAGAACACTTTCATCTGTCCAATCCTGTCACTGATTTCCAATTTCTCTGCTTTAAATCTTTTATAATGAACTCTAGCATTTTTCCGACTACCGATGTCTAAGCTTACCAGTTTGAAATTCCATCTTATCTTTATCTTCTTTTTAAAATAGTGAGGTTACATCAGCTACCTTCTAATCCATTTGAGCTGCTCCAGAGCCTCTAGGATATTAAATAATGATCACCAATATATCCATTATTTTTATGGTCATTTCCATAAGAGACACTTCAGTCATTTGGTTAAGAAACTGACTTGTCTGTTCTCTCTGACATTGCTTCACCTTGTTAGTATTTCTAGCATTTTCTGCTTTTGCTTCTCAACTCTTTGTTGAGTCTGATTTATCTTCTGAACCTAAAAGCCTTTTTAAAAGCCCTGACATTTAATCAGAGATATCAAGAACTGATCTACCGATCCCTTTAATGACCTATCCCTCCTTTTCCCTTTTCATCGGTCAAAGAAACATTTGAATGTGCATTCAGAGAATTGGGAATAGAACAAAGAACAAAGAAAATTTACAGCCCAGGAACAAGCCCTTCGGCCCTCCAAGCCTGAGCCAATCCAAATGTACTGTCTAAACCTGTCGGTCAATTCCTAAGCATCTGTATCCCTCTGCTCCCCACCTACTCATGCATTTATCCAGACGCATCTTAAATGAATCTACTGTGCCTGCCTCAACCACCTCTGCTGGCAACACGTTCCAAATGCTCACCACACTCTGTGCGAAGTACTTGCTGCATGTATCCCTTTAAACTTTCCACCTCTCACCTTGAAAGCGTGACCACTTGTTATTGAATCCTTCACCCCGGGAAAAAGCTTGCCTCTACCCACCCTGTCTATACCCTCCATGATTTTATAAACCTCAATCAGGCCCCCCATAATCTCCTTTTTTCTAATGAAAATAAACCTAACCTACTCAACTTCTCTGCACCCTCTCCAAAGCGTCCACATTCTTTTGGTAATGTGGCAACCAGAACTGTATAGAGTATTCTATATGCGGCCGAACCAATGGCTTGTACAATGTTAACACGACTTGCCAGCTCTTATACTCAATACCCCGTCCAATGAAGGCAAGCATACTATATGCCTTCTTGACCACTCTATCCACCTGTGCAGCAACCTTCAGGGTACAATGAACCTGCACTCCCAGATCTCTCTGCCCATCAACTTTTCCCAAGGCTCTTCAGTTCATTGTTTGCTGAAATGGTTTTATTGTTTCACCTCAAACATTGGTTGAGCCCAAAGTACAATGATAACAAGTAACTCTGCAAAACAAATGTCTCAGTCACCTAGAAATTGTATTGAATGGAGGACAAATCAAACAAAATAGGGATTTTATTTAATGTGGAACTATCATCAATCCTCTGGCCTGTTACTTTGGCAAGAAATGATTAGATAACAGACCTAAAACTAAATTTATCCTAATTGTAGTTAGGGTAGGTTAGACAGTCATTCATAAAATTATATTTGACCAAGTATTCTTCATAATAATATAAAGTTTTTTTGTAATAACGATAGAATGCAAGCATGCATAGTATTCAAATTTTGAATAAGACCAATTATTTGAGTTAAATCTTGTTTTTATCTTTTATCGTTTAGATTTTTCTAAGGTGAATGAAGATCTACATAAAATCTAAAGGTCTGTGTGATGAAATGATCACATTCAATTAACAACTTCATAAATGCTGAAAAAAATGTCAAGATGCAGACGTTCTGCCTAGTCTTCAATTAAGATTACAGAAATCATAGACTATTCAGTTTCACAGAAATCATAGAATTCCTACAGTGTGAAAACAGGCCATTTGATCCAACAACTCCACACCAAACCTCCAAAGAATAACCCATCCAGACCCATTCCCTTAACTTACTACTCTACAGTTTAACTCCAGTTTTGGAGAAACATCTAGAAGCAATAATTCAGGATAGAATTAATAGTCACATGGACAAATATAGGTTGATCAGGGATTTCTTAAGGCAAGGTCATAACCAACTTGCTGGAGTTCATTAAAATTGAGGGTTGATGAGAGAAATGCTGGGCCAAATGGCCTCCTTCCACACCATATTAATTCTGTTATTGCGTGATGCAGTCTGCATGGTCTTCCAAAAGGTTGTTTGATGCAGTGCTGTATAACAAAGTGGTGAGACTGGTTATAACTAATGGAAGAAAAGGCACATCAGCAATGCTGATACAAACTACGTGAGGGATGGGAAACAGAGCAATGGTTCATGGATGCTTTTCAGGCTGGAAAAAGATTTGCAGTGGCATTTTTCAGGGATTGGTATTGGGACTCTTGCTTTTCCTGATTTATATTAAAACCTAGATGCAGGGAATGTTTTCAAAATTTTAATATACAAAATGTTAAAACATTGTTAACCGTGAGGAGAACGATGTAGAACATTAAAAGTTCAATGTGGAGAAGTGTGCCATGATACATTTTTACAGAAAAACATTGGGGGACAGTATGAATTAAAGGATACTGTTCTCAAGGATGTACAGGAAAAGACAGCCCTGTAGATTCATGTGATTGAGTCATTTAAGGTGGTAAGACATGTGGAGAGAGCTGTTAATAAAACATTCAATATACCAGTACTTATTAATAATGACATAAAGTACAAGAGGAAGGAAGTTATACTGAACCCATATAAGATAGTAGTTGGAACTCAGTTGGAGTATTCTATGTAGTTCTGTACATAATACTTCAGGAAGGATGTGAACATATGGGAGCAAGGGAAGAAGAGGTTATTTGAGAGTGGTTTTATGGATGAGACTTTTCAGTTATAAATCTAGGTTGAGGCAGGTGGGAATGTTTTCCTTGACTCGGAGAAGGTTTGAAGTTTTCAATGTCCTGAAAAATCTGCAAGAGTAGACAGGGAGAGACTGTTCCCGCTTATAAATGGATCGGGAACAGAAAGGCACAGATTGAAAATGATTTGCAAAATAAGTAAATGTGATGTTAGAAGAAACTCTTTCATACAGCAAATAGATTGGATTTGGAATGAACTGGCTGGAAGTGTGCTGGAGATAGGTTTAGTAAAGGCATTCAAGAAGACATTAGATAATGATTTAAGTGAACTAACGTGCAAAGTGACAGAGAAAGGTGGGAAAATGGCAATAAGTCATGATGTTCACTTGCAGACCCTATACAGAAATGATGGACTGAATAGCCTTCATCTGCACTGTACAATTTGTGATTCTATACTTCTGTAAATAAACAATGACCTTCAATAAATAAAAAGCTATTGAAGATCTACCATGAAAATTATAATTTCAAAAGTTAACTTGAATAAATTAAATTCATGGTAATGAATATGCTATTTCTGGTAGAAACATGTCCACAAGAATTCAAGAAAAAACATAATGTGATAATCATATTCAGCAGATTGATGCTGATCACAAATATCAGCCTATAACTTGTGAAAAGAAGCTTATTAATTATACATAATCACTGGATACATTATTGCATTAATACTGCATGAGTTTTGAGTATAATATAAATCTGACATTGTACTCTGATTTAATCTTATTCCAAAAAGTAAACTTGTTGATGGCTGAAGGGCAAAAACTGTTGTAAGGAGAAAATAGATTGGTTAAGAGAACCACTAAATGTCATACTTACATCATTATTATGCTAAAGATAAAACAATTACATTACATAAAAACTATCCAGATTAGGCATACCAATTTTAAAAAATTATAATTCTCTTCATTCTCTTCATTCTTGTTAGCTTTAAAATATACTTAGATTATGAGTTTATGAATTAAATAACCGCAGAAACCTTAACCAAACATTCTCAGAATTGCCCTTGCTCCGTTGCCATAACTTTGTCAGAGGTGTAGATTAAATAATATTAACATATGAAAATGGGGTTTCTGCAGGATTCAAAGTGAAGTTATAACAGCAGTGTGAGAACTGATAGTTACTTTTGAGAGCATCAGATCAGTGAATAGATTGCAGCACACATCCATTTTATTTTTGAGCCTAATATTCGTCATGCCAAATTATTCCTAGTAAAATGAAAGTTTCCCTTTCTTTTTCAATTGAACTCATATTTCTCAAAAAAAAGGGATGTCAGTATCAAATAATGGTTTACATTCACACTTTTTTCATTCAACAGTATCCAATCATTACCCAGATCATTTGCAAGACAGGGCAAATATACAATTCAGCTTCTTATAATTTGTTCCCACAACTCTATTCTCAGAAAAAAATGAAGATGCCAACACAGGATGACTCTTTGCGAGCTCTGTGCAACAGATCTTATTCACACATTTTTTATACAATCATTCCACACTTTAAAATCTCAATTATCTTGCTTTTGTACACCTGTGCAGCCATAAATTTTGAACACCTCATACTGTTCAGTCATCCTGTGATCTGTATATCCTTGAATGTTATGATTTGTCTGTACTGCATATAAAACAAAACCTTTCACTGCACTTACATATATGGGACAACAATAAACCAAATCAAATCGTTCCATCATTCTATGGTTATCAAGCAAAGCACCAGACTATATGTATAACTTTACTGCCTATGTTAGTCAAATTGCTTTGTACAGGTTATGCAATTATAGTCTCAGCAACATGAGATGGATTATATTTTATAGAATATATGAGCATACCTGTTAATAATTCTCTTTTTTTAATAAACTTCAATTTTATCAGTACCAGATATGTTTTCCTATATCAAATGATTTCTTTTTAAATTGACATGGATAACTTTATTGGGATTTGTCCCACATATGCATTTTTCTGTTCGAAATATGTACTTCCCAATGGGATTATCTTTGGGATTCAGTAATTTTCTACTTCTGCCTTTCAGATTATCAATCACAATCTGCATCTAAAACACAAGGTACAGAACTGGGAAAACTCTTCAGACTGTCTAGTTGTTCCCCAAAATAAATAGCCCTAAATTGCTTAACCTTCAAATTTTCCACAGTTCTATTCTTCCAAAGTTTTATCATGGAATGCCTTTTTCAGGATGAGCATAGTCAAATAGTAAAATACTAATTATGCTGCAACCCTCTTTTAAACCTGCACACATATTCTCTGATCCTCTCAAACAGATATTTGCAGTTGAATTTTTCACTTTCTCTTCAGTGTATAAAACCTGTTTCTCTTTAACCTTACCTCATGGATGAAATGACTTCTCTAGGATTTTTCTGAACTATTTCAGAGCACATGAATTTGGCTTTAGAAGAAAAAAAGACTGCTGATTGGTGAAGATGGAACATCCTTCAGACATTTTCAGTGGAGCAGGAAAATGAACAGCAGAGATCCTACCATTTGTAACTTAGAACTTGTTATCACCAATGCAGAAGTGAGCATTTCAGAACTTGCAATTTCATCAAGCTGGATGTCATAGAGTCATTGAGATATACAGCACGGAAACAGACCCTTCGGTCCAACCCGTCCATGCCAACCAGATATCCCAACCCAATCTAGTCCCACCTGCTAGCACCAGGCCTATATCCCTCCAAACCCTTCCTATTTATATAATCCCATCCAAGTACCTTTTAAATGTTGCAACTGTATTTGCCTCTATCACTTCCTCTGGCAGCTCATTCCATACACGTTCCACATTCTGTGTGATACATTTGCCCCTAACGTCTCCTTTATATCTTTTCCCTCTTACCCTAAACCTATGCCCTCTAGTTGAGGACTCCCCCACACCAGAGAAAACACTTTGTCTATTTAGTTTAGAGTGGTGCTGGAAAAGCATAGCAGCACAGCCTGCTCCTCAGATGCTGCTTGACCTTCTGTGCTTTTCCAGCACCACTCTAATCTAAACTCTGGTTTCCAGCATCTGCAGTCCTCACTTATGCCACTTTGTCTATTTATCCTATCCATGCCCCTCACAATTTTATAAACCTCTATAAGGTCACCCCTCAGCTTCTGACGCTCCAGGGAAAATAGCCTCAGCCTGTTCAGCCTCTCCCTATAACTCAAATCCTCCAACCCTGGCAACATCCTTGTAAATCTTTTCTGAACTCTTTCAAGTTTCACAACATCTTTCCTATAGGAAGGAGACTAGAATTGCACACAATATTCCGACAATGCCTAACCAATGTCCTGTACAGCTGCAACATGACCTCCCAACTCCTGTACTCAATACTCTGACCAATAAAGGAAGGCATTCTAAACATCTTCTTCACTCTCCTATCTACCTGAGAATCCACTTTCAAGGAGTTATAGACCTGCAATCCAAGGTCTCTTTGTTCAGCAACACTCCCTAGGACCTTACTGTGAAGTGTATAAGTCCTGCTAAGATTTACTTTGCCAAAATGCAACACATTGCATTTATTTGAATTAAACTGCATCTGCCACTTCTCAGCCTTGTGGCCCATCTCGTCCAGATCCTGTTGTAATATGAGCTAACCCTCTTCGCTGTCCACTACACCTCCAATTTTGGCGTCATCTGCAAACGTACTAACTGTACCTCTTATGCTCGCATCCAAATCATTTAAGTAAATAACAAAAAGTACAGATCCTTGTGGCACTCCACTGGTCACAGGCCTCCAGTCTGAAAAACAACCCTCCTCCGCCACACTCTGTCTTCTACCTTTGAGCCAGTTTGGTATCCAAATGGCTAGTTTCCCGGTATTCTATGAGATCTAACCTTGCTAATCAGTCTCCCATGAAGATCCTTGTCGAACGTCTTACTGAAGACCATATAGATCATGTCCACTGCTCTGCCCTCATCCAACCTTTTTGTTACTGTTTTGAAAAACTCAATCAAGTTTGTGAGACATGATTTCCCATGGACAAAGCCATGTTGTCTATCCCTAATCAGTCCTTGCCTTTCCAAATACATATGGATCCTCTCCCTCAGGATTCCCACCAACAATTTCCCCACTACCGAGGTCAGACTCACTGGTATATAGTTCTCTGACTTGTCCTTACCACCTTTCTTAAACAGTGGCACCATATTAGCCAACCTCCAGTCTTCCAGCACATCACCTGTGACTATCGATGATACAAATATCTCAGCAAGTGGCCTAACAATCACTTCCCCATCTTCCCACAGAATACCTGATCAGGTCCCGGGAAGTTATCCACCTTTATGGATTTGAAGGCATCCAGCCCTTACTCTTCTGTGATGTGGACATATTTCAAAATGTCACCATCTATTTCCCCACATTCTGTTTAATCCATGTCCTTTTCCACAGTAAATACTGATGCAAAATACTTGTTTAGTATCTCCCCCAGCTCAAGCTACCTTGCTGAACTTTCAGGGGCCCTATTCTCTCCCAAGTTACCCTTTGTATTTGTAAAAAACCTTTGGATTCTCCTTAATTCATTATGCCAAAGCTATCTCATGTCCCCTTTTCGCCCTCCTGATTTCCCTCTTAAGTATACTCCTATTGCCTTTATACTCTTCTGAGGATTTACTCGATCTATCCTGTGTATACCTGACATATGCTTCCTTCTTTTTCTTTACCAAACCCTCAATTTCTCTGGTCATCCAGCATTCCCTATACCTACCAGTCTTTCCTTTCACTCTAACAGGAATATACTTTCTCTGGATTCTCGTTATCTCATTTCTGAAGGCTTCCCATTTTCTAGCCATCCATTTACCTGTGAACATCTGGCCCCATTCATCTTTTGAAACTTCTTGGCTAATACAGTCAAAATTGGCCTTTCTCCAATTCTTTTGGAAGATTTTCTAATCAGATCTACAGAATGGTGTCATGAAGCAAGGATCAGGAAAGATATAAAAGGTGTATGAAAAATCGTGTCGCCTCCTTTACAATACATCAGAAAAGAACATGCTTAAGTGATGTTCGTGCTGTGATTGGAAAATCTACATCACCATCAAGTAATATGGTTGCTAGGTTGTTATAGCTAATAACTGGAAAGTTGTCAAGTGAATGAATGGCATTCTAAAACTGGAATGGTCTTCAACTATACTGGAGAAGCTTATCATTCAGATAATGCTCTATTCTGCATTATAGAATATTGAAAGTCCAGCCCAATTTGAGATCCAAAGCTAATTTTTTTGTAATGCAAGATATCTAAAATATGTTATTATCATTTTTGGAATTTGAGCCATTTTAGAAATAGTGGCATATGGATATATGTTGGGGCTGTGATTTTTTTTATGGTCAGAGTGTTGTTGTGGATAGTACACCAGTTCCATTTAGGCGTGTGGTGAACTGATCGCATGCAAATGGGAGATGATTATACTTTTGAGTTTATGACAGGCAGTGTGAACACATTAAGCCATTAGTTTTGTTCTTAGCTCAGTTCAGAAGCATCCAAGTTTTAATCAAAGACATTCATGAGTTAAGTTCAGAAACAAGTTCTTAATGTCTCTCCAAGCAGGAGTTTGTTCACTTCTGGGAGAAAGTGAGGACTGCAGATGCTGGAGATCAGAGCTGGAAAAGCACAACAGGTCAGGCAGCATCCAAGGAGAAGAATCAATGTTTCGGTCATAAGGCCTTCTTCAGGAATGCAGGAGAATCGACGTTGCAACGTTGAAGAAGGGCTTATGCCCGAAACGTCGATTCTCCTGCTCCTTGGATGTTGCCTGACCTACTGCGCTTTTCCAGCAACACATTTTTCAGATTTGTTCACTTCTGTTCAGTTCAGAGAAAACTAATAACTGCAGCCACAGTTTGTTTTTAATTCATGAAGGTTCCAAGCCAGGAGAGTTTAAAATAGAAATATTCAGTTTGCCAAAACTGAGAAATTTCAGGCCATCAGAATTATGAAGGATTCATGTTATTAGACTAAAAGATAAATCAAAAAGATTGCTTCTACAGGAGACTGGAAATGCAAACAATCAATAAAGTAGAATCTTAAAGAGATGAGTTACTAGTTTCATTTTTTTGGAACTGAGTTTCGGTAGAAGATATTATTATGAAACAGGGTGAAAATTTATTTTAATATTTGTGGTAAGATTCTTTCCAGAAGTCTTGATTTGTTTGTTTTCTTTCCTTTCTGTCATAAATTTATGTTCCATTGTTAAAGAACATCTGCAGCCTCATGTGAATATATTTTAACTTAGCCACATATTTGGCTGCTTGGACATGTTGACAGATGTGTGAGCTTTCATTCATTCTTTTCAGAATAGTTTAGCCTCAATTTAGTTTTGACAGATGCGTGATCTTTTGAATTCCGACATGAGCACAATTTTTGGAAAGTTTGTTCATTGGATGTAGGCATTCTAACTATTTATTAGATATCCCTGGTGCCAACTTTACTTATTTCACTATCGAAAGAAATGTGAGGTTGATGGATTCTCTCAAAATAGTACAAGATTCTGTTGAGTAGAATTTGTTAATTTAATTATCCTGAGGAATGTAAGTTTATGGAGAGTTCAAGAGGGGTTGAAGGCAAGGGTGACAGGGTAAAGGAGTGTGAGAGGGATTAACTGATTTGAAAAACTGGATTAATATCTCTTGGAAAGGAAATCTCAACGAGGCAAAAATCAGACTAACACCAGTGCTCAAAGAAGGCTGGAGTCATAACATTGGATTTAATCCTGACTTCCATGTCCTGCCTCCAGCAGGAACATTTTGCCCCTTTAGTCAAGTACTGGTCTAGTTTTTATTTTCTGCACTGCTTTAAATTTCTGTCTCTTCTTATTATTGCATGACAATTTAAATTGTACATGGTAGTCAACATATGGCTCCATCAGCATATTGTGCATATTAATTATCATCATCTGGGATCTGTGCTCCATTTGCTCTGTTCAATGTGAAATGGTTGATGTCATTTTCTTTACTTATACCACGCATTATGCTTTTAATTTTAATGATTTTATGAGGTGAAGATAATCATTAAGTAAAACCTTTAAGTTTTAATTAACATGGTATTTGAGAAGCAGGATTAGAAACTGATCTTGAACATGAAACTAAACAGAAGACAAAAGAACAATTGATGCAGACTCATAGAGATGTACAACATGGAAACAGACCCTTTGGTCCAACTTGTCCATGCCAAGCAGATATCCCAACCTAATCTAGTCCCATTTGCCAGCACTTGGACCATATCCTCCTAAGCCCTTCCTATTCATGCACCCTTCCAGATGCCTTTTAAATGTTGCAATTTTATCAGCCTCCACCACTTCCTCTGGCAGCTCATTCCATGCATGCACTACCCTCTGCATGAAAATGTTGCCCCTTATGTCTCTTTTATATCCTTGCCCTCTCACTTTAAACCTATGCCCTCAAGTTCTGGACTCCCAACCCAGGGAAAAGACTATCCTATCCATGCCCCACATGATTTTATAAAACTGTATAAAGTTACCGACACTGTATAAGGTTATCGAAACTGTATCAGCTACCGACACTCCAGGGAAAACAGCCCCAGTCTATCCAGCCTCTCCCTACATCTAAAATCCTCCAACCCTGGCAACATCCTTGTCAATCTTTTCTGAACCCTTTCAAGTTTCACAACGTCCTTCCGATAGTAAGGAGACCAGAATTGCATGCAATATTCCGAAAGTGGCCTAACCGACCTCCTGTACAGCTGTAATATGACCTTCCAACTCCTATACTCTATACTCTGATGAATAAAGGAAAGCATACCAGACACCTTCTTTATTATCCTATCTATCTGCGACCCTACATTCAAGTAACTATGAGCCTGCACACCAAGGTCTCTTTGTTCAGCAACACTGCCTAGGACTTTACCATTAAGTGTATAAGTCCAGCTAAGATTTGCTTTCCCAAAATGCAGCATCTCGCATTTATCTAAATTAAATTCCATCTGCCTCTCCTCAGCCCATTTGCCCATCTGATCAAGATCCCATTACAATCTGAAGTAATCTTCTTCACTGTCCACTACATCTCCAATTTTGATGTCATCTGCAAATTTACTAACTATACCTTCTATGTTCGCATCTAAATCATTTATATAAATGATGAAAAGCAATGGAACCAGCAACAATTCTTGTAGCACTCCACTGGTCACAGGCCTCCAGTCTGAAAAACAACCCTCCACCACCATCCTCTGTCTTCTACCTTTGAGCCAGTTCTATATGCAGATGGCTAGTTCTCCCCGTATTCCATGAAATCTAACCTTGCTAACTAGTCTCCCATGAGGAATCTTGTCAAATGCCTGACTGAAGACCATATAGATCACGTCTACCACTCTGCCCCCATCAATCCTCTTTGTTACTTCTTCAAAAAACTCAATCAAGTTCATGAGACATGATTTCCCATGAACAAAGCTGTGTTGACAATCCCTAATCAATCCTTGCCTTTCCAAATACATGTACATCCTGTCCCTTAGGCTTCCATCCAACAACTTGCCCACCACCAACGTCAGGCTCATAGGTCTATAGTTCCCTGGCTTGTCCTTAACACATTTCTTAAATAGTGGCATCACATTAGCCAGCCTTCAGTCTTCTGGGACCTCACCTGTGACTATTGATGATACAAATACCTGAGCAAGGAGCCCAGTGATCACTTCCCTAGCTGCCCACAGAGTTCTAGGGTACACCTGATCAGGTCCTACAGTTTTATTCACCTTTATGCATTTCAAGACTTCCAGCACTTCCTCCTCTAGATTATGGGCATTTTTCAAGATGTCACCATCTATTTCCCCACAATCTATATCTTCCATATCCTTTTCCACAGTAAATACTGATGCAAAATACCTGTTTAGTATCTCTCCCATCTCCTGTGGCTTTACACAAAGGCTGTCTTGCTGATCTTTGAGGGGCTCTATTCTCTCCCTAGTTATCCATTTGTCCTTAATATATTTGCAAAAACCCTTTGGATTCTCCTTAATTCTATTTGCCAAAGCTATCTCATGTCCCCATTTTGCCCTTCTGATTTCCCTCTTAAGTATACTGCTACTGCCTTTATACTCTTCTAAGGATTCACTTGGTCTACACCTGATATATGCTTCCTTCTTTTTCTTAACCAAACCCTCAATTTCCCTGGTCACCCAGCATTTCCTACACCTACCAGCCTTTATTTTCACCCGAACAGGAATACATTGTCTCTGCACTCTCGTTATCTCATTTCTGAAGGCTTCCCATTTTCCAGCCGTCCCTTTACCTGTGAACATCTGCCTCAAATCAGCATTTGAAAGTTCTGCCCAATACAGTCAAAATTGGCCTTTCTCCAATTTAGAACTTCAACTTTAAATCTGGTCTATCCTTTTCCATCACTATTTTAAAACTAATAGAGTTATGGTCACTGTCCCCAAAGTGCTCCCTCACTAATACCTCAAGCCTTATTTCCCAAGAGTAGGTCAAGTTTCGCACCTTCTTTCCTCAGTACATCCACATACTGAATCAGAAAATTTTATTGTACGCACTTAACAAAGTCTTCTCCATCCAAACCCTTAATACTATGGCAGCCCCAGTATATGTTTGCAAAGTAAAAATCCCCTACCCTAACCACCCCATTATTCTTACCAATAACTGAAAACACCTTACAAATTTGTTTCTTAATTTCCCACTGACCATTAATGCATCTATAATAGATTCCCAAAAGGTGATCACCCCTTCCGTATTTCTCAATTCCGCCCAAATAACTTGCCTGGATGTATTTCCGGGAATATCCTCCCTAAGTAACTGTAATGCTATCCATTATCCAAAACGCCACTCCACCTCCTTTCTTGCCTCCCTTTCTATCCTTCCTGTAGCATTTGTATCCTGGAACATTAAGCTGCCAGTCCTGTCCATCCTTGAGCCATGTTTCTGTCACTGCTATGATATCCTAGTCCCATGTTTCTAATGATGCCCTGAGTTCATCTGCCTTCCCTGTTAGGCCCCTTGCATTGAAATTAATGTAGTTTAATTTCTCAGTCCTACCTTCATGTCTGCTTTGTCCTTGCTTGCCCTGACTGTTTGATCCATTCCTTTTCCCAACTGTGCCAGTTCCACTGAGTCCCACATTTCACCTCCCCCCCCCCACCCCCCACCTCCAACCTAATTTAAATCCTCCCGTGCAGCTCTAGCAAATCTCCCTTCCAGCATATTAGTCCTCTTCCAATTCAGGTGCAATCCATCCTTCTACCCCAGAAGAGATTCCAATGATCCAAAAATATGAACCCTTCTACCCTCAGCCATGCATTCATCTGCTGTATCCTCCTATTTCGATCTTCACTAGCTCTTAGCACCAGGAATAAACCAGATATTACTACCCTCTAGGACCTCCTTTTTAAATTCCTGTCTAACTACCTATATTCTCCCTTCAGAAGCTCATCCTTTACCCTTAGTATGTGTACAATGTGTACAATGACTGTTTGCTGGGCCCTCTCCCCCTTGAAAACATTCTGCACCATCTCTGAGACATCCTTTATCTTGGCACCAGGGAGGCAACTCACCATTCTGATTTTTTGATGCTGGCCACGGAAACATCTGTCTGTGCCTCTGACTAGAGAGTCCCCTAACATAATTGGAACCAGATGTACCCCTCATTATGTTAGAGCCTTTCTTGATACCAGAAACTTGGCTGCTTATGCTACATTCCCCTGAAAGTCCATCACCCCACATTGTCCAAAATAGTATACTTATTTGAAATGGTGATAACCATAGAAGACTCCTGCACTACTTGCCTACCTCTATTGCCTTTCCTGGAGTTAATCCATCTATATGACTGTATCTACGGTTTTTCTCCCTCCCTGTAACTGCCATCCATCACATCCCTTTGTTCTTGTAAATTCCTCATTGCTTCTAACAGTCACTCCAACTGATCCATTCGATGTGGTATGATTCATAACCATCGACATTTATTGCACATATAATCCTCCGTAACATGTAAACTCTCTCAAAACTCCCATCATCTGACAAGAAAACCAAATCACTCTACTAAAGGCCATTTTTGCTGCTGCAAATGTACAGACCCAGAAAATAGTTTGGTCTTATTCCTGTACAAAACACTGCAAAATACTTAAAACTATTCACTTATTTGTTTCTTTGCTGTGATCTCTCCCAAACAGGCTCCTCCAAGTGCAGTTGTGTATTTCGCTGTTTATATTTTCCTAGATGCACTCCACTGTCCAGCGCTACATGAACTCCAGCAGCTAAGGAAGTAGCTGAGCAGATTCACTGCTGTATCAGTTAGCAGTGTGTGTTTCTTTTTTCTCTCTCTCTCCTGCACTGACCATGTGCTGCCTATTGTCAATCCTTTTAAAAGTGCCATCGTTTTGACTTTATTTTTCTCCAAATTTCCATAACAATGCAACAACATATAAAAGAGTAATTGTTCCTCCTGGAATTCTAGGAATTCACCTCCAACATCCAAAATCCCTCAAAAAAGGAGCAGCTGTTACAGCCAAAAAAAAATTTCCCATCCTCCATCTTGGATTCGGCAGAGGTAAAGTAGGCACAGGCATTTTTTCTGATCTTTCTTCACCAGTACTGCTGTATATAGTAGGTCAATGTGCTTTATTTTGCAAAGGCAAGTTGAACATCCAGCACAGACTTAGCCCTAATGTATAGTTCTGTAGCATTCCAGCCAGACCCTCACTGGATTTATAGTGGGATACTATGATCTTGAGAGAGTTAATTCAATGCATTTAGACTTTTCCACACATTCAGGCATTAGGTTATGCAAGATGTTAACTTGATTTGCTTCCATCAAGGACAGATCTTCATGGATGCTTATCGCACGGTGGCACAGTGGTTAGCACTGCTGCCTCACAGCGCCTGAGACCCGGGTTCAATTCCCGACTCAGGCGACTGATTGTGTGGAGTTTGCATGCTCTCCCCGTGTCTGCGTGGGTTTCGTCCGGGTGTTCCGGTTTCCTCCCACAGTCCACAGATGTGCGGGCCAGGTGAATTGGCCGTGCTAAATTGCCCGTAGTGTTAGGTAAAGGGGCAAATGTAGCGGTATGGGTGGGTTGCGCTTCGGCAGGTCGGTGTGGACTTGTTGGGCTGAAGGGCCTGTTTCCACACTGTAAGTAATCTAATCTAATCTAAGAATAAATATGGTACACTTTAATTGCAATTAGTAATTTCTTCCAAATTAATGTCAGGTTACTTTTTGCCTAGAATGTACTGATCATATGAAATGATTTGACATGCTGAGGAAAGTTGGAGCTTCTCTGTGGCATTCCAGAACCCTGCCCTCAAGTTTAAATGTGGGCACATTATAGGAAACAATTGCTCATTGTGATTTTCACTGGAACCGTCAATTAATGATCTGATGACTAGCTTTCTTTCCAGTTAAGAATAGTCAGCCAGTTCATGAAGTTCTTCCTGCTTGAAAGGAGCAGCAGACTGCCCCTATGGGTAAGTAGAAGAGGTATTGAAATGGAAGGTGCGCCTCTCCAACCCTTTTACATTTTCAATTGAAAATGGCTTCAGCAACCAGCTACCATTTTAGGGCAGGTATTAGATACGGGGAGCTCTCCAATGGTTCATCTGTATCTGCCACAACACAGGAGTTTTAACCAAGTCTAGCGTGATGCCTCCAGGTAATCAAACTGGCTCCCCCTGCCTACAGGGACTGTAAGGATGGCTTTAAAATCCCAGTCGATCTCCCTTAAATAGCCGGAAGTATCCATTAACAAGCTGGATTGGCAACTCATGACATGTGGAACGATAGCTGTTCACTCTCCACATTCCCTTTCTCCTTTGTGAGAATGGCCCAAGAGTGCAATAAAGCCAGATCACTGCCCAATGCCATATGTAGCATCTTCATACCTCTGATGCAAGTCCGAGGGACCCCAATATTGTATTGGCTAAAAGGCAGAGATATTATTAAATTTGATATCTCATTACACTGAATGACAATGGCAAGTTCAAGAAAAAGCCTTGGCCACTTTTTGCAATATCTATTACATGTGCAACACTGCTAGATTTTTATTTTTTATGTTTACAGTTTATATAAGTCATAGTATAGTTTGGAAAATAATCACTTGTGTGGAAAGTTATGAGTACAGTAGATATACCTGATCTTTGACCTGATAAATAATGGCATCACTCACAAGCACTGTTATATAACAATGTGCTTGTCAGTGGATTATTAAGGAAGATATACAGTTTGCTAGCACAGATACAGTAAATTACCTTTTATAACCTTCTCACCAAATAATTCATCATTTTATCTATTTTTCATTATTTTCTGATGCAGACAACAATCTTCCCAGCATTAAGTGTACTCCTGAAGAAACATCACATATATAGATTCATTTTACGTGAGTACTTATCCTGTCAGACATTGATTGCATTTTTGTAAGAAAATCCCTTCTCTGCCAACATCTCAATGGGGACCAGTGCCTATAGTGGCTCAGAGTTTCACAAATTTCTGTTAAACCATGTGCATTTTATTCTTGTTATGCTATCACTTCATGTGATCATTTTCTTTTATCGGGATGGACTTCGGGTATAAATGATGATTACCAACATTACACGCAGTGACATAATGTTATATTTTTCCATTTTAAATGCTAGATGTTTAATTTTTCACAAACTTAGTTTTTGTCAAGGTTTCGGTTTTAATGAATGCGATACAATATCATGTTACAACAGAAAGAAAGAAGTATTTGTATTTGAATAGCATTGTTTTGCACTACGTGTGTGTCAATGACTAAATAATTGCATCTGCCATGACTGGTCGTTCTGCTATAACTCATATTTCATCAGTGCAAATTGGCTATAATCTGATTGGTGAATTGTGGGCATTGTTTGGATAATGCAAACTTTCTACTGAACAGATACAGCAATTTTCTACTAGAAATCTTCAATAGTGCAATTTTCTAGCTGGGTTTTCCAGTGCGTGTTTGCAGAGGAACACAACTGTCATGTTATAGTTGAACAACCTGTAGACTGCAGAGGTATTTAAAATTTTCTGCCATTTATGGAGGAAAGTCTTTGTGCCGGTTAACAAAAATGTGCAGGTTAGGTGAATTGATCATGCTAAATTGCCCATAGTGTTCATGGATGTGTAGGTTAGGTGCATTAGTCAGGGGTAATTGTAGAGTAATAGAGGAAGGGGAATGAATCTGGGTGGGTTACTTTTCAGAGGGTTAGTCTGGACTTGTTGGGCCGAATGGTCTGTTTCCACACCGTAAGAATTCTATGATTCTAACATGGAAAAAAAAGAGTCAAAGTTAGGAAAATGACAATGCTGAAGAACATGATGAGCAGCTCAGTAACCAACCTGTCACCTGGCTGGAATAAACACAGCATTGAGACCTGAACAGGACGAATAAACCATGGTTGCTGCTAGGAAATTGGGCACAGATCCATATGTCCATGGTGGCCCCCAAGATGGACATGGAAGGAGTGAATCTATTCAGAAGTATACTATGTAAAGATTGTGTTTATTTTATTCATTGTCAATACTTTTTATTGTGGACTGAAATGGAAAAAGAATTGTTTTGAATGGTTATGAGATTTCTGCATTTTTTTCAGACCTCATATATATTGTAACTACTATTTACACAGTTGTTGGTTCACAGGATAGTAAATGGTTTGCAGATGAGTTGGAGCTAAGGGCTTGTGCAAATGGAGATCAGCTGGCAATAAGTAACTGTCTCATATCATCCCAGTACCAAAAAAAACATATAAAACGTGCCTCAATGACTACTGCTCAGTGGTTCTGACCTCTACAGTTATGAAATGCTTTGCGAGGTTAGTCATGGCCCACATCAACTTTAGCCTCCTAGCCTGCCATCTCCCTAAACCTACACTCATCCCTGGAACATCTGGATAATAAGGATAGAGATGCCAGGTTTCTACTTATTGACACAGAAGTTGCTGGAAAAGCTCAGCAGGTCTGGCAGCATCTGTGCAGAGACATTCTGGTCTCTTTTATGTCAGAAGGAAGTTGTGAAACTTGAAAGGGTTCAGAAAAGATTTACAAGGATTACAGGGTTAGAGGGTTTGAGCTATGTGGAGAGGCTGAATAAGCTGGGCTTGTTATTCCTGAAACAGCAGAGGCTGAGGGGTGACCTCATAGAGGTTTATAAAATCATGAGGGGCATGGGTAGGATAAATATGCAAGGTCTTTTCCCGGGGGTGAACCAGTCCAGAACTAGAGGGCATAGGTTTAGGGTGAGAGGGGAAAGACTTAAAAGGATCCTAAGGGGCAACATTTTCACACAGAGGGTGGTGCATGTATGGAATGAGCTGCCAGAGGAAGTGGTGGATGCTAATACAATTACAGCATTTAAAAAGATGGATATATGAATAAGAAGGATTTGAAGGAATATGGGTCAATTGCCGGCAAATGAGTCTAGATTAGGTGAGGATATTTGGTCACCATGGATGAGTTGGACCGACAGGTCTATTTCCATACATCTCTATGACTCTGAATCAGAGTTAATGTTTTGGGTCTGGTGACCCTTCCTCAGAACTGAGCTTTTTCAGCATTTTCTGTTTTGATTCTGATTTACTGCATCCACAGTTCTTTCAGTTTCTATTTATTAACTACAACACAATAATCCCAACCAAACCAATCTCCACTCTCTGAGACCTAGGTGTCTGCTCTACCCTCTGCAATTGGATGCTGAACTTCCTGACCTACAGACCACAATCAGTGAAGATAGGTAACAGCATCTCCTCCACGACAATCCTCAACACTGGCGCCCTGTAAGGCAATGAACTCTGCCCCCTACTGTACTACCTGTATACTCCTGACTGTGTGGACAAATTTTATCCAAACTCCACCTGCAAGTTCACTGATGACACCACCATTGAGGGTCAGATATCAAACAATGCTAAGATAGAATAAAGGAAAGAGATAGAATGCTTGCTGACATGGTACCAAGATAACAATCTTTAAAATGATGTGTGGAAACAGGCCTCCCAGCCCAACAAATCCACACCGACCCGCTGAAGAGTATCCTACACACTTATTAAAATTACATTAATGTAATCTCAAGACCTCACAGTCTCTGTCTTCTCCGCAATCTTTCAATCTTCCAACTGCTGAAAGGTACTTTTGATTGAGAGTGTTTTCTAATTTCTTTGAGAGCAAGATGTTAAATGGGCAATTTGCTCCCAGGCTCTTAGGCGGTTGCTTGGCTGATCAATAGCAGTTGCTGTCTCTCTGGCCAATTTTTGAAATGCCAGCATTTTTTATACCTCTCAACATTGTACGGTCTGGTATTGTCAAAACTATAAACTCAACTGGGTTTTAGTAACCTGGGCATAATTTAAACTAATTAGTTAAGTTTGAATTGTTGTGAAAATGGCAACCAAAACTCAGGTAACCATTTAACAGCTATTTGCTACATGTATCTATTTCAGAACAACTCGTCTACCAGCCTTTCCATTTGGGCAGCTAAGCCAGCACTTTAAGATTACTTCAAAATTCAGAAATCACTCTCCATTTTAAGGTGAACATACATGCAACATGCTTTCGACTTCATAATACCCCCCTCTTTAAGAAAAAAAAATAAACCATCATAATGAAAAAAATGGCTTCTTTCTTTTTCATCACAGCACCAGGGACTCTAGTTTGATTCTAGCCTTGGGCGACTGTCTGTGTGGAGTTTGCACATTCTTCACATGTCTGGATGGGTTTACTTTGGGTACTCCAGTTTCCTCCCACAGTCCAGGTTAGGTGAATTGGCCTTGGTAAATTGCCCATAGTGTTCAGGGATATGTAGGTTAGGGGTATTAATCAGGGGTAAATGTAGATTAGTTGGGGAATGGATCTGCTAAGATTTGCTTTCCCATCATTCAGATAAACTGCACAATTTGTCAACCCAGCTTTAATTCTGTTGATGAGTCTTTGGAGTGTGGCGAGTGCATTCTTCATTCCAAAGGCATCACTTTAAATTGATATAGTCCATTTGGGGTTACAAACGCAGAAACATCTTTCACTTTCTCTGATAAAGATATCTGCCAATAACCACGCAATAAAACAAACTTCACGATGTAAGTGGCTTACCCAACTTTCTCTATATAGTCATTCAAACTTGGTATTGGATAAGAGTCCAATTTAGTTATGGTGTTAACCTTCTGATAGTTCACATAAAATTGTTGAGTCCAATCATGTTTAGGAACTAACACAAACAGTGAACTCCACTCATTCTGACTCAGTTCAATTATGTCTTCATTGAGCATCACATCCATTTCCTTCTAAACTTGTCCAGTTTTGAGAAGGCTAAATTTGTAGTTGTTTTATCGGATCAACATTCCCTACTTTCACTTCATGAACATAGTGTTGCTCTTCCCCATTCTATTCCAGGATGTCCTCATACTGTTGCAACAAACCTCTCAACTGAGTTCGTTGTTCCTGTGACAGATAGTTCACTATCCTATTCCATTCCTCAAGGACTTCCTCATTTTTTAATATAATTTAAGGCACATCAAATTTACACTCTTGAGATTTGATTCCTCACTCTACAGAGCAGTAACTAATACATGTTTCTCTAGTTCCCCATCTTTATGAAAGTAAAGTTTCAATATATTCACATGACAAATCCGATACAGAATTTTCTATCCAGCATACTCACCATTAGTTTACTTGTCTCAACTTTTTCTGATGAAGATCTTATGCCTGAAACATCAATCCACCTGCTCCTCGGATGCTGCCTGATCTGCTGTGTTTTTCCAGCACCACACTTTTCCTCAATTTGATAGGGACCACTAAACCTGGCTTTGAATGGATCTCCTACCACTGGTAACAATATTAATATGTTATCCATTATGGAATTGCTTCTGGAAATCTGGTAGACATATCCATTAAAGTTAGCCAATGCTGGTCCCACATTTAGTTTTAGAGAGGGGTCCTACACAATTGGTCATAATAATACACAGAAAAACATCTGAATTTTTGAGCTTTTACCTGTCACCTGTTTCACTCTGTGCTGTGCCCTCTTCAGGTACTATTTAGCAAATTCATGTGCCTTGGTTAATCTCTCCCTCACCTCAGATACATAATCCAAGTGTGAGATCTCTGACTTCAGTCCTATCAATTTTTCTTTAACTAGTTTCAGAGACCCTCTCACTTCATGTCCGAATATTTAACTTTAAGGGAGTAAACTAAGTTGATTCGTTTGGGACAAACAATACGAATGGGATACTTTTATCCCAATCATTCGGGCAATCCTGACAGTATGCTTTTAACATGGTCTTCAGGGTCTGATGCCACCTTACCAAAGCAACCTGGGATTCAGGATGATCCACATTTGACTTAAAGTGCTTAATTCCTAAATTATCCATGGGGTTGGTTGATGCAGCTGTCCCGGAGATGTTCTTTGACGTGCTCCGCAAGTAGGCATCCTGTCTCCCCATTGTACAGGAGACCACATCGGGAGCAACGGATACAGTAAATGACATCTGTGGAAGTGCGGGTAAAATTTTGATGGGTGTGGAAGGCTCCTTTGGGATTTGGATGGAGGTGAGGAGGAAAGTGTGGGTGCAGGTTTTGCAATTCCTGTGGTGGCAGGGGAAGATGCAGGGAGGGGAGGGTGGGTTGGTGGGGTGTGTGGACCATCATCCCATGACCAAACACTTCAACTCCTCCCCAAATCCAGTGAGGACATGCAGGTCCTGGGCTTCCTCCATTGCTGCTCCCTTACCACCCAATGCCTGGAGGAAGAATGCCTCATCTTTGCCTCGGGACCCTCCAACCCTATAGCATCAATGTGTATTTTACCAGTTTTCTTGTTTCTCGTACCCCCACCTTATCCCAGTTCCAACCTTCCAACTTGGCACCACCCTAATGATCTGTCCTACCTGTCCATCTTCCTTCCCACCTATCCACTCCACCCTCCTCTCTGACCTGTCACCATTACCACACCTGAAAATGTGTTGCTGGGTAAAGCACAGCAGGTCAGGCAGCATCCAAGGAACAGGAAATTCGACGTTTCGGGCCAGAGCCCTTCATCCATTACCCCACCACCATCTATCTATCACACTCTCAGCTAGCTTCCCATCAGCCCCACCCCCTTTCCCATTTATCTCACCACCCCCTTGGTTCACAGCCTCATTCCTGATGAAGGGCTTTTGTCTGAAACCTCTGTTCTCCTGCTCCTCGGATGCTACCTGACCTGCTGTGCTTTTCTAGCACCACACTGTTGACATCCATTATAGTTAGCAAATGCTGGTTCCCACTTTTAGTTTTAGGGAGAGGACCTACACAAATTAATCATAACCTGCATGGAACATGTTTTTGAATGTGGGAATTGACAACAAAGGTGCTGGTTTATTATTGCTTATAGCTTAACTACCAACTGGCACAAATGACATGTATGGAAAAATTTAACCACATCCTTACACAGTCCAAGCCAATGGAAGTACTTTTGTACCTTAGCCTGTGACCTTGTCAAACTTGATGACCTCCTACTGGTAAATTTATGTGCTACGCATATTATTTCCTGTTTGTATGTTATTGGCAACACAATCTGGTGCATTTCTGCTTATTTTTCCTCTGCACTAACCTGCCATGGTCTCCATTTTCATCTTAGGATTCTATCGCTAAGATAATAACCCTCAGGAGTATATTCTGATTCCTTTTCTGAGCATGCATCAATAGAAATATATTTTATTAGGAGAAAGTGAAGACTGCAGATGCTGGGGATCAGAGCTTAAAAATGTGTTGCTGGAAAAGCGCAGCAGGTCAGGCAGTATCAAAGGAGAAGGAGAATCGACGTTTCGGGCATAAGCCCTTCTTCAGGAGGGCTTTAGGAGACAATATATTTTATTGTCTTATCTTTAAGTTGTAAGCCCATCAGCCTTTCAGAACTAAACACTTCTACCTGACCCTTTACATGTTCAGGTTTTTCCTGTAACATTACATCAAACAGGGTGTTAGCCTACTGAAAATCAACTCCTTTGTTTTTCTCTTCAGTTTTTCCTTCATGCTGTTACTTATGACAGTGGGATCTCTTAAGACAAGAGTCTGGAAACCTTCCAGGGCATTTTTCTTTTAACTTCTCAGTTCCCTGGTCTTCCTTTGGCATTTCCACTACAAGGGACATCACTCCCACCTTGATTCCTGACAGGTCGTTCCCAAGAATAATCTATATTCTTGGAACTGACACTCTGTTAATCATTCCCACTGTTACTTCCCAGTCTTGGTTTGGCTTTCCAACCTGATCTAATATGGGGGGAAAGCTAAATTTCTGTCCACCTATTCCACAAATTATCTGGTAACATGAGTGCAAATACTTTCATCTCTTACTATTAGAGACTAATTAAATCCTGTATCTCTGAAAATTATAGCTTCTTTCCCTTCTTCCTCTGTTCTTCCTGAGTAAACCTTACGCACAGAGGTGAAGTTTTTACAGAGATCGGGCACTAACTCAAAACCCAGCCCCTGTCAAGGTTGTGCACTCTCCTGCAGCTTGACTTTTCTTGGAATTTACTGTACTACTTTCACTAATCCCACTGGTTTAGCTTATCTTACCATGTCTTTTCACACAGTGCCATTCTTCAATGGCCAGCACTGAGATTTTGTGTGTCCGAAGATACTTGTGGCAGTGAAGATACCTTTTCCCAGTGCCTCTTAAACCACCAGCACTTTAATTTTATGTGTACCATTCCATAACATTGAAAACTCCTGAGGTCTTTCTCTTCCATTCCACCCCCTTGGGCTTCTTTCCCCACCTGTGGTAAACTATTCCCAGTGTGCTTTCCACTTTGTTTTGTAGTGAAGGATCTCCCCCTCTCCTAATTTCTATCCCTCATGGGATGAAATTGCTGTTGGAAGCTAAATTTCATCTATTGTACTAATACATATTCATCTGCCATCTCTGCCACACTTCTCACTACTTGAATTTCTGTTCATCCACATGAATTCTTACTATGTGTCGAAGTGAGTTTTTAAATTCCTCCAGCCGAATAATCTCTCTTAGA
This sequence comes from Hemiscyllium ocellatum, assembly GCF_020745735.1. Taxonomy (NCBI): domain Eukaryota; kingdom Metazoa; phylum Chordata; class Chondrichthyes; order Orectolobiformes; family Hemiscylliidae; genus Hemiscyllium; species Hemiscyllium ocellatum. The sequence goes on along the minus strand of NC_083407.1, from coordinate 42,296,546 downwards.
GCCTTAAAGGTCTTATCTGTTTTTAAGGCTTACACTCATCTATCAAAATAGCTATATTTAATTCTTTCAAACTCAACATAAGTCTAATCTGGTTCCTTCTTTATGTCTCTGAATCACTGTCTATACGCTTCTGGTACAATTCATAGGCACTGAAAATAGACTGTTTGACGTCTGCATAATCTCTTAACCCCTCATCTGACAGTGTTGCAAATACCTCACTCGCTGTGCCTACCAGCTTGGTCTGAAGTAGCATTACCCATAAGTTCTCTGGTCAGTCCATCTGCCTAGACAATTTTTTCAAATGAAATAAAAAGTGTTTTGACATTTTTTTCATCCAAATGTGGCAATGTTTAAACATATTTGTATACATCTCTATCTTCTCCCTTCATCTCTATCCTGTTAGCTTGACTTTCCTAACTAATTCGCAACTTCTGAAGTTCAAATTTTCTCCCTTTCTTTCTTTTTGCTCACTGAGAACCTTCTCTCCCTTTCTTTTTCCTCTCTCTCTGCTTCTTCTCTCTCTCTTTCTCTTTCCTCTCTCTTTCTCTTTCTTTCTACACAACTAAGAACCTTCTCTCCCTTTCTTTACCTTCTAACTCCCATTACATCTTTTATAATTTAAGTTTCTCAAACTCCACTGCATTTGTGTGTATCCCTGATATACCAAAGTGCTTGGCCAACTCCATTACAATTTCAGCTTTCCTTTTGATCCTGGTCAAACCCAATTCTAACCTATTTGCTAATTCTAAAAGTTTATCCTTCCTCCATCTTTATAAACTTTCTTGGCAAAAATGGGAAGCAACTTCAAACCTTAGAAACTCAATAGAAATGTTAAGAGCCATTTCTCTCACTTTAAATTTAACTAATCACAAGTAACTGACATTAAACAAAAGTTCTCACCTAAATTTTAATTAAAAATCTAGGATACTAATTGTCAAGCGTTGAAACCTGTTGGGACTGTTCGTATATAAATCTGTCCAAATCCCAGATGATGAGACCCCAAACTAATATGTCGCAGAGGTCGAACCCCTCTGTTAATTAAAATCTAACACCCAGAAAAAACTCGCCTCACCTCAATCTGTTAAAATGTCAGTGACAAAGAACTCCTAATTTCTACTATTTAAAGAATAAATTACAATTATTTTCCTTACTCTAATAGTGAACACTAAGCAATAAGTATTAACAAATCCAAGGTCCCCTAGTTCTTAACTACTTAATACCTGGCCCCAACTTTATAAAATAAATGCTGTTCAAATAGCATACTTATTAAACATTATATTAACATAATCTCAAGACCATGCAGTCGTTCCCTTTTCTGTGGTCTCCAAATCTTCCAACTGCTGATCTCCCTGGGTGTTTTTTTTTCTTTTGTTGTGAGTATGTTTTACATGAAAAAGGTACTTTTGATAGAGAGTGCTTTCTAATTTCTTTGACAGCAAGATATTAGATGGGCAGTTAGCTCTCCAGCAGTTGCTTTATCTGACCAATGTTCAAAATGCCAACATTTTTATACCCCTCAACATTGTACCATCTCATTGGCCTGATGTTGTCAAAACAATAAATTCAAACTTAATTGGGTTTTAAAATCCCAGGCATAATTTTAACTAATTGGTTACATTCAAATTGTTGTCAAAACGGCAACGAAAACTCAGGTATCCGTTTAACAGACATATGCTATTATGTATCTATTTTGGAACAGCTCATCTCCTAGCCTTTCCATTTGGGCAGCTGAGCCTGCACCCTGTTAAGTTCTGGAACTTGGTTTGTGCTTTCTATCAATTTCCAAAAGACAGTTAAATTGGAGAGTTCTACATTTTTCTTTAAAATTTTAAACTTTGTGACAACTCTGGGAATGGTGGTGTTTGATTGTCAGTGTGCTACCCAAGAGAGGCATAATATCAGGATGGTGAAAGGGTACAAAGATCATATTATTTGGATGCAGGCAGTGATATCTTACTCCCCCTGTCTCCCTGCCCCAGTGAAGATTGCAGTATGAGTGAAATATTGCACTTCATTTTTAATAACTATGTGTTTTAAGGAAGCTGTATTGTTCTCCAGCACTTTGCCATCCACACAGACATCTCATTTATGTGTACAAAACTTCATTTATAATCTGTTCACTCATGTAGATAGTGACGAGCAATTACTTTTTTGCACATACATATGAAAAGTCTGAATTTTCATTCACACAGGACTCGCATACCTGTTAAGGATGGGAAAGCTGGAACGAGCTTGCATAGAAAAAGCCAATCACAAATATACTTCATCAATAAAAGTATCATTTTGCAGATGCTGTAAGGAAATATATTTCCATGCTTGCAGTAGCATTTCACATAGCAAGAGCAGATTTAAATATAATTTCTATTTTAAGGGTTCCAATGAGTTACATCAGGAATAAAATGTTATGATATTAAAGTTTGTGACTTTTTTTATGCATCATATGAGATTTGTATCCCATTAATAGAAGACATGTCATATATAGTAGTTGATGTATCTAGCTGAGACATTAAATGACTATTGTCTTCAATGCCATGAAGATAGCTTATTCTGGAGTAAATATCATTTATTCCAGTATGGTGAGCATTAAATAGGCAATTTATATATCATATATGTGCAGCAGTTGACATCAAGATGCAGTGGATGGGAGCAAATTGTCATAATTTCTTGAGTGTATATTGTGGAACATCTGAATTCCCAGGGGCATTAATATGCAACAGTTAAAAGGAAAGCCAGTTGCATATAGATGACATGCATAGATATAAAGCAATTATTAATTTACATTATAAAAGAGAGACAAACCAAAGCACTCTAAAAGTCTTATGCAAATGACTTTGAAACATTTCTATTAAGTTATAGAGAGCATTTTATCTATTCACCTGCAAACATGAATTATTGCATAATATTTTACACATTTATTAAAAATATTGCAGTTGCAGTTTTGTCTTTCACAATGTTAGCATTTTGATTTTTAATGTTACTTCATACACTTCAACTCGGATAAAATACAACAATACGATAATTAGTGATGACAGACAAGATAGTCTTTTTTTAAAAAAAAAGCTAATTTCTGATAAGGTAATTAGTTTTCACTGCATCAATTATATGTCCTATGCCATCCTATTTTCATTTTAAGTTCTGCAAAAGCCTCAAGTTTAAACATCATAATAATGTTTTTTGTAAAAATGCACGTCAACTTTCAATGTGACAGCATGCCTCACTTTGTAAGTGCACTGAAACTGAAAGCCTCTATTCCCAAAATCATCACAAAAATTAAAGATTTATAAAGGAATGCAAAATACACTAACATACCTGTCGTTTAAACCCAGGTTGATCGATACCACAGAGCAGGTTTCTATACTTAACACAAATTGTTATTCCTCACAAATAAATAGATTCTAACTTCGTGAAAATTCACTCATGGGATGTGGGTATCACTGGCGTCACGAACTGTCTTTGAGAAGGTGGTGGTGAGCTGCATTCTTGAACAACTGTTACTCATATGTTATGCATTGACCCACAATGGTCTTAGGGAGGGAATTTCAGGATTTTGACCCAGCAACAGTGGAGGAATGACAAAATATTTACATGTCAGGATGGGAAGTGGTTTTGAGGGAAAACTCCAAGTGGTGGTCGGACCATATATCTGTTGCCTTTGTCCTTCTAGACGGAAATGGTCATGGGTTTGGAAGGTGGTGCCTGTGGATCTTTGAGAATTTCTGTAGTGCATCTTGCAGATAGTACATACTGTTGCTACTGAATATAAGTAGTGGAGGAAATGAATGCTTGTGGATGAGGTGGCAATGAATTGTTTTGCTTTGTCCTGGATGGTTTCAAACTTTTTGAGTGTTATTGGAACTGCATCCATCCAGGTAAGTGGGGAATATTTGACCACACTCCTGACTTGTGACTTGTAGATATTGGATAGGCTTTGGGGATTCTGGAGTTGAGTTATTCACTGCAGTATTCCTAACCTCTGATCTCCTCTTAAAGGTACTGTGTTTATGTCGTGGGTCTAGTTGAGTTTCTGGTTATGGTAACCCACAAGATGTTAGTCGTGGGGGATTCAGTGATGGTAATGCCATTGAATGTCAGTTTTTCCAAGTGAGACAGAGGTTCAGCTGCATCTCTTCCAATCTAGTTTACTGCATCAGGTGTTCCTGATGTGGTCTTCTCTATATCGGGGAGACTGAAAGTAAACTTAGGGAACAGTTAGTTGAGCATCAGAGCTGGTTCCATCGGAGCCTATTGGACCTCCCAGTCACCAAGCATTTCAATTTCCCCAAGCACTCCCTTTCCAACATGACCATCCTGGGCCTCCTTCATTGCCAAAATGAACCACAGCATAAATTGGAAGAACAACACCTCATTTTTCACCTGGATAGCCGACAGCCCGGAGGACTCAAAATTGATTTCTCTAATTTCAAATAACCTCCCTCCTCATCCCCCAACTCCCCTCCTAGCCCTTTTTCATCCTTTCTACTGCTCCCTGCCACCAACCGGATTTATGCCTCCCATTGACCAACCAGGTCATACCCTCTACCTGTATTCACTTATCCCCACTTCACCACCCTGCCCGTGACACCCCCTTTATCTGCAGCTCCCCTTACACCCACCCCCATTCCTGAAGAAGAGTTCCACCCCAAACGTCGACTTCTCTACCTCCTGATGCTGCCTGGCTTACTGTGTTCTTCCAGCCTCCTGCTTGTCTATATTGAATGTCAAGCGGCAGTAGTTAAATTGTTTCTTATTGGTGATGGTATTAGCCTTGCGTTTGTGTGGCACAAATGTTATTTTTGTCGAGGAAAAAGTGAGGTCTGCAGATGCTGGAGATCAGAGCTGAAAATGTGTTGCTGGTTAAAGCGCAGCAGATCAGGCAGCATCCAAGGAACAGGAAATTCGACGTTTCTGATGAAGGGCTTATGCCCGAAACGTTGAATTTCCTGTTGCTTGGATGCTTCCTGACCTGCTGCGCTTTAACCAGCAACACATTTTCAGCACAAATGTTATTTGCCATTTGTCAGCACAAGCCTGAATATTGTCCAGATCTCATTGCATTTGAACATGGACTGCTTCAGTATCTGAAGAGTCGAGAATGGTGTTAAAACATTGTGCATTAGCAAACATCCCCATTCTGACCTTATGATGAATGGAAAGTCATTGATGAAGCAGCTGAAGAAAGTTGGACACCAACCTGAGAAACTCCTGTAGAGATGTTTGGAGCTGAGATGACTGATGTCCTCCAACCAACACCATTTTCCTATGTGACAAGTATGACTCCAACCAGCAGAGAGTTTTCCCCTGATACCCATTGATTGCAGTTTCGCTAGGGCTCTTTGATGCCACACTCGGTTGAATGCAGACCTGATGTCTCCAGTTGTCACTCACTCCTCACTTTTGGAATTCAGCATTTTTGCAAATCAGCATTCAGTATTGATCCAAAGCAATGGTAAGGCCAGGAGCTGAGTGGCCCTGGTGGAACCCAAACTAAGCATCACTGAGCAGGTTATTGCTGAGCAGGTACTGCTTGATAGCACTATTGATGACATCTACCATCACTTCACTGATGATCAAGAATAGTAGGATGAGGTAATAATTGGCTGTTTTGTTTTTGCGTACAGGACATTCTTGAGCAATTTTCCACACTATTTGGTAGGTTCTACTGTTGTAACTGTGCTGGGAGAGCTTGGCTCAGGGAACGGCAAGTCTAGAGCACAAGTCTTCAGTACTATTGCTGGAATGTTGTTAGGGCCCAGAACATTTGCAGGATCCAATACCTCCGACCACTTCTTGATATCATGTAAAATGAATCAAATTAGCTAAAGACTGGTATGTATAATACTGGGGACCACTGGAGGAGGCCATAATGGATCATTCAATTGACATTTCTGGCTGAAGATTGCTGTGAATGCTTCAGCATTGTCTTTTGAGCTCTTCAATCATGGAGGATGGGCATAGTTGGAGACCTCTTCCTCCAGTGAGTTGTTAAATATCCACTGCCGTTCAACATTACATGTGGCAGGACTGCAGAAATGAGATCTGATTTGTTGGTTGTGGGATCGCTTAGCTCTGTCTGTCCGTTGCTGCTTTTGGAGTTTTGCATGCAAGTGGTCCTGTCTGGTAGTTTTCACCAGTTGATACCCCACTTTTAGGTATGCTTGACATGCTCTTCTGCACTTTCCATTCAACCATTGATCCCCTGGCTTGATGGTAATGATTGAGTGGGGAATTTGCTAGGCCATGACTTTGGAGATTGTGCTGTTCAAACTCTGCCCCATTTAGCATGGTGATAGTACAACATAGCACGATGCAGGTTATTCTCAATGCGAAAGACTTTTTTCTGCACAATGACGATGTGGTGGTCAGTCTTAAGGATACTTTCATGGACTGATGCACCTGCAGCCAGCAGATTGATAAGAAAGAGGTCAAGTATGTTTCACCCTCTTGTTAGTGCCCTCACAACCTGGTGCCAACTCTGTCTAGCAGCTATATCCTTTAGGTCCTGACAAGCTCAATCAGTAGTACTGCTGCCAAGTAACTCTTGGTGGTGGACATTGAAATTCTCCTACTAGAGTCCATTTTGCACCCTTGCCACTCTCAGTGCTTTTTCCAAGTGTTGTTCATTATGGAGGTGTATTGATTCTTCAGCCAAGGGAGGGCAGTACATGGTAGGCAACAGGAAATTTCCTAAATCAACCTGAACTCATGAGACTTCATGGAATCCATAGTCAATGTTTAGCATTCCCAAAACAACTTTCTCCTGATTGTATACCATTAAATTACCACCTTGTCTGGGTCGTCTTACTATTGGTGGTGGTAGTGTCTGGTACATTGTCTATAAGGGAAAATTCTCTGTCTATGATTATGTCAGACTGTTGCTTGACTAACCTGTGAGCAGCTCTCCCAAGTTTAATATTAGCTCCCAGATGTTAGTAATGAGGAAGTTGCAGGATTGTTAGGGCTGCTTCTGCCATTGTATTTTCCTAGCTTAATGCCAGGTGGCCTGTCTGGTTCCACTTCTTTAAGACTTCATAATGATTGGTACAACTGAGTGGCTTGGTGGGCCATTTCAGAGGACAATTGACAGTCAACTACATTGCTGTGTCTGGAGTCATGTATATGCTAGACTGGGTTGAGAAAGGCAGATTTCCTTCCCTGAATGACATTGGTGAAGCAGATGGGTTTTGTCAACAATTGACAGTGGTTTCATCATCATCAGTAGGTTCATAATTCCAGAATTTTTTTTATTGAATTAAATTTCTACTATCTGCAATGATGGGATCTGAACCCGGGTCCCTAGAACATTATTTGAGCATCTGGATGAATAACTTAGCAATAACCACTAGGCCAAAGCCTCCTCATAAAAATAAAAAATTATGAACCGACATATAATCTACTTGATAAAGTGCTATAGACAACTGAAAATGGTCACAAAAAAATTGATATTATAGGTGGAGGGAAACAAATGAGACCATAAGACATAGGAGCAAAAATTAGGCCATTCTGCCCATCATGTCTGCTCCACCATTCAATCATGGTTGATAAGTTTCTCAACCCCTTTCTCCCCCTTTCTCTTTATAGCCCTTGATTCTTTTGCTACTCAAGTACCTACCTTTCTCACTCTGGCCTCCACAGCCTTCTGTGGAAATCAATTCGATATATTCACCACTCGCTGGCTGAAGAAGCTTCTCCTTTTCTCCACTTTAAAAGGTCTTTCCTTTACTCCTTATCTGTGCCCTCGAGTCCTAGTCTCTCCTACAAATGGAAACATCTTCCCAAAATCCACTCTGTCCAGGCTATTCGGTAATCTATGTGTTTCAATTAGATCCACCCTCATCCTTCTAAATTCCATCGAGTATAATCCCAGAGTCCTCAAACATTCATTATATGTTAAGCTTTTCATTCCTGGGACCATTCTTTCGAACCTCTTCTGAAAAGACTGTAAGGCCAATACATCCTTCCTGAGGTATGGGGCCCAAAACTGCACACAGTACTCCAAATGTAGTCTGACCAGAGCCTTATAGAGCCTGAGAAATATGTCCTTGCTTTTATATTTAAGTAGTTTGAAAATAAATGCCATCATTGCATTTGCCTTCTTAACTACTGACTCAACCTGTAAGTTTACCTTGAGAGAATCCTGGACCAGAATTCCCAAGTCAGACTTCAGAATTTTCTAGGATGGCAGTTCAATGGACTCTGTCCATAGAGTTCAATGAGATATTGCTTTTACCTTGTCAGTATCTGCTGCTACTTAATCTTCCTTCTCCTAATACTTTCACTTGCTTATAGATCTGCTTCATACTTACAAAATTCCTGATTTATTGGTCAACAGAAATGGCTTGCAAACTGATGGGGAAAATAAATAGGCTTTGAGAAAACAGCAACTCCTTCTTATTCAAAGGGCCAATGGGTTTTGACCAAAACATTCATAATCACAATTTGGTCAACTTCCTAATAGCCAGTCACATCATTGCTGATGATAAAAGTCCTTTGTCATCAACAACTGGACACCATTCCACTGGCCAATTAGTCTCATGCTGCTGGCCAAATCTCCCTTCATGCACATCCTCTGTCTCGAGCTCATTTGTAGCTAAACCTCACCCACTGCTTTAACAAACAGCAGTTTAAACAACACTTACAGTGAGTGCTGCCAACTTATTTTTAAAAAGTGCAGCATTCCTTTCCATAATTCTTGGCTTTTCATATAGCTCTTTTTTCCCATTTCAATCTTTAATCAAAATAAAGGAAATTTAAGGATGTGATCTTTTCAATCGAGAAAGGAAGAAATATTGAGAAATTTTAAATTTGCATTTTAAGCATCACCAAAAAAGCCATGCCTCACTGTTTTTCAAATGACAAATTGATATTGATAACATATGGCCACTCCTAATGGGTGGGGTTTGAGGCCTTCCACTTGGTAGAAATAGTACACAAGGGGCCTGATGATATTGGGCAATGATTACTTCATCAATCATCACCATATCAATTACATTATTTAGGTATGATATATGCAATTTGTCAAGACACGTGGCAGATTTGACTTGATTTGATTTATTATTGTCACATATACCTGGGTAGAGTGAAATGTTCAGTGTTGCATGTAGTATAGGCAGATCATAACTTACAAATATCACAGGGTGATTGAACAGAGTGAGAAATACAAAATGCACAAATAGCAAGATTTGAAATTAGGGGGGATCCATTCAGAAATCTAATAACAGCAGGGAAGAAACTGGTCTTGAACCTGTTGGTGGATAAGTTTAAGCTTTTGTATCTTCTGCCTGATGGAAGAGGTTGATATATATGACAAGGACGATATACACTTAAAATGCGAAATAAAGAAACAAAAGAACTATGAATGCTGGAAATCAAAAACAGAAATTGATGGAAAAACTCAGCAAGTCTGGCAGAACTTGTGGAGAAAAAGCACAATAAATGTTTCAGGTCCTGTGACCCTTCTTCAGAATGTAAACTGCTGATCAGGTTTCAATGATGTACATAGGAATGCCAGTTTCCATTTATAAAAACATACAGTCGTAGAGTCATACAGCATGGAAACAGACCCTTCACTCCAACGCGTCTTTGCTGACCAGACATCCCAATCTGACCTCGTACCCTTTGCTAGCAATTGGCCAACATTCCTCCAAATGCTTCCTACTCTCATATCCAACCAAGTGCCTTTTAAATATTGTTATTGTATCCACCTCCACCATTTCCTCTGGCAGCTCATTCCATACATACGTGATCCTCTGCTTGAAAATCTTACAACACGGGTCTTCTTTAAAATCTTTCCCTCTCACCTTAAAATCTGTGCACACAAGTTCTGGACTCCTCCATTCTAGGAAAAAGATCATAGCTATTCATTCTGTCCATGCCTCATAATTTTATAAGCCTCTATAAGATGACCCCTCTATAAGGTTACCAGCCTCTAACATTCCTGGTAAAATAGCCTCAGCCTATTCAGGCTTTCCCTATGACTCAAACCCTCTAACCCTGGCAACATCCTTGCAAATCTTTTCCAAACCCTCTCACATTTAACAACTTACTTCCCATTGAAGATCGACTAGAATTATAGAGTCATAGAGATGTACAGCATGGAAACAGACCCTTCTGTCAACTTATCCATTACAACTAGATATCCTAAGTTAATCTAGTCCTGCATACGAGCATTTGACTCATTTCCCTCCAAACCCTTCATATTCATTTACCCATCCAGAAGCCTTTTAAATGCTGTAATTGTACCATCTTCCACTGCATCCTCTGGCAGTTCATTCCATATATGCACCACTCTTTGTGTGAAACAATTACCCCTTCGGTTCCTTTTAAATCTCCCCCCTCTCACCCTAAGCCTATACCCTCTAGTGTTGGACTCCCCACCCCAGGAAAACGTCCTTGTCTATTTACCCTATCCATTTGTCAGTCTTGCATCTGTGGTCAGCAAGATTTTGGAAAGAATTCTGAGGGATAGGATTTATGACTATTTGGAAAAGCTTAGCATGATTAAAGGCAGTCAACATGGCTTTGTGAGGGTAGGTCATGCCTCACAAATCTTATTGAGTTCTTTGAGGCAGTGACAAGCCAGGTTGATGAAGTTCGAACACTGGATGTGGTGTATATGGACTTCAACAAGGCGTGTGATAAGGTTTCCTATGGTAGGCTCATGCATAAAGTCAGGAGATATGGCCTACAGGGAGGTTTGGCTATCTGGATTCAGACTTGGTTGGCTGACAGAAGGCAGGGAGTGGTTGTAGATGGAAAGTATTATGCCTGGAGGTCAGTGGAGAGCGGTGTCCCACAGGGCTATGTTCTTGGGCCTCTGCTGTTTTTAGTTTTTTATAAATGACTTGGATGAGGAGGTTGAGGGGTGGGTTAGTAAATTTGCCAATGACACAAAGGTTGGAGTTGTTATTGATAGTATTGAGGTCTATCGCAGGCTGTAGCATGACATAGACAGGATGCAGAGCTGGGCTGAGAAATGGCAGACGGAGTTCAACTGGATAAATGCGAAGTGATGCATTTTGGAAGGTCAAACATGAATGCTGAAGGAAGGATTAAAGACAGGATTCTTGGCAGTGTGGAGGAACAGCAGGATCTTGGTGTTCAAGTGCATAGATCCCTCAAAGTTGCCACCCAAGTAGACAGGTTGTTAAGAAAGCATATAGTGCTTTGGCTTTCATTAACAGGGGATCGAGTTTAAGAGCTGCGAGGCTTTGCTACAGCTCTACATGTCTATGGTGAGACCAACTGGGAATATTGTGTCCAGCTCTGGTCGCCCTTTTACAGGAAAGATACAGAGGCACTGGAGAGGGTGCAAAGAAGATTTACCAGGATGCTGCCTGGACTGGAGGGCTTGTCTTATGAAGAGAGGTTGACTAAGCTCTGACTTTTCTCCCTGGAGAGAAGGAGGAAGAGAGGTGACCTGATCGAGGTCTACAAGGTAATAAGAGGCATGGATAGAGACAACAGCCAGAGACTTTTTCCCAGGGCAGGATTGATTGGCACGACAGGTCATAGTTTTAAGATATTAAGGGGAAGGTATAAGGGAGATGTCAGAGGTAGGTTCTTTATGCAGAGAGTTGTGAATGCATGGAATGTATTGCCAGCGGTAGTGGTGGAAGCAGAGTCATTAGGGACATCTAAGCAACTGCAAGACATGCACATGGACAGCAGTGAATTGAGGGGTGCTTAGGTTAGATTATTTTATTTTAGATTAAGAATAGTCCTCAGCACAACATCGTGGGCTGAAGGGCCTGTTCTGTGCTGTATTTTTCTATGTTCTATGTTTTATGGATGCCTCTCATGGTTTTATAAACCTCCATAACGTCATCCCTCAGCCTCCGATGCTCCAGGGAAAATAGCTCCAGTCTATTCAGCCCCTTCTTATAGCTCAAACCCTCTAACAATGGCAACATCCTTGTAAATCCTTTTGGAACCCCTTCAAGTATTGTAGTGAGACTAGAATTGGACACAGTATTCCAAAAGCAGCCTAACCAGTGTCCTGTTGAGCCACAACATGACCTCCCAACTCCTGTACTCACTGCACTGACCAATAAAAGAAAGCATATCAAACACCTTCTTCTCTATCCTATCTACCTGCGAGTCCACTTTCAAAGAACTATAAACTTGCACTCCAAACTCTCTTTCTTCAGAAACACTTCCCAGGACCTTACCATTAAGTGTATGAGTCCTGTCCTGACTTGCTTTTCTGAAATGCAGCACCTCACATTGATCTAAATTAAACTCCATCTGTCACTCCCCGGCCTGTTGGCCCATCTATCAAGATCCCATTGTACTCTGAAGTTACCTTCTTCGCTATTCACTTTATTAAATTTTTGTGTCATCTGCAACCATACCTCTTAAGTTCACATTCAAATCATTTACATAAATCATGAAAAGCAGTGGACCCAGCACTGATCCCTGTGGCATACTCATTGGTGACAGGCCTCCAGTCTGTTGTATGCAGTATTCTAAAAGTGTCCTCACCAATGTATTGAACAGCTGCAAAATGATGCCCCAACTTCTATATTTAAAGTTCTGACCAATGAAAGCAAATATGCCAAATGTCTTCTTCACCACCCTGTCTACCTGCCACCGCATTTTCAAGGAACTATGAACCTGCACCGGAGATCTCTTTGTTCAGTAACAATACCCAGGGCACTACCATTAACTATATGAATGTTACCCTGATTTCCCTTACCAAAATACAACATCTCACTTCTATCTAAGTTAAATTATATCTGCTACTCCCCACTCATTGGTCTATCTGATCAAGGTCACATTGCACTCTGATATAACCTTCACCCCCATCCACTTCGCCACTTATTTTGGGGTCATCTGCAATCATACTAACCATTTTCTATATATGTGTATTATGGCATGAGTTGTGATAGACAATAATGGAGGTGGATACAATAACAATATTTAAAAGGTATTTACTTGGATATGTGAATGCTGCCAGAATAGATCAATATTCACAGCCTTTTCTATTTGTACAATGTAAACCTCCTGCTGAAGGAATGTACATGAAGCATTTTATTCTAGTTAGTTAATCATCATAGATTCCCAATAACATAGCATCTTTACATCTTAGCTTTGATTTATTAAATTTTAAAAGGGAATGAAAAGTACAAATTTATAAAACATTACTGACTTTTCAACATTTACAATTATTTGGCTATACTACAGTGATGAAAATGTGTTGCTGGAAAAGCGCAGCAGGTTAGGCAGCATCCAAGGAACAGGAGATTCGACGTTTCGGGCATAAGCCCTTCTTCATATACTACAGTGGTTACTGGAAACACTTCAGACTGCTGCAGCATTCAATTTTGAATTTCACTCAGAACTTCCTTTTGTACATGAGTTACAGTTTGAAAAAGCTCATCAATTGTTTGCTGGGACCTTAGTCAGATTAGTCCATTTAAAAGAAATATCGTCATGTAATGTGTTTTCCTGGACAAGAACAGAAATAATATATTTGCAATTTACCCATAACATAAAAGAGAATTAGAAGAATGTTACAATTTTGTAATGATGACTACAGCCCCAAACTTAGTACAGAAGCAAAGGCAGATAATCAAGTAATCTCCAACCTTCATCAGATTATTTCACATCGTACATCGTGCAAACACATGAACGATCAGAAGTCAATCACCCTTGGTCCTGAAAAACATCAAGTCTACATTAGCTTCGGGTGAGGTATCTCAAAAGTTTGAGCAATAGATAGATTCAGCCATTTCACATTGCTTCTACACAGTAGCTAAACAGATTGTTTTTCCACTCATAGAATGCTGCTGTAAACCTAAAAAGATGGTATGAGTAATGTAATGTAATAAATGAGTAATGTGCAATCTTCCCACTAATCTGGCCAGCTGTGAGTACACACAGTCACTCATTGTACACTGACTGTGACATTGGCATCCCATTTCAAAAGCTGCTGCTGTACACAGAACTCAGAGGCCCATGCAGCCTGAAAGAAATTTAAGGGAATGCTAATAAAGGGGTTTATGAATTTCAGTACTGCTGTGACGCTAGATATGTAAGCTAGATGTCCCAAAGACTGACAGATCACATCAAACTACATACCCCTTTGGCTGTTTTCATCAAATAAGGAGTGAAATTATACAACCAACACATACCTGCAAATGTTGCAACACAGTGAATGTGAAAGCTGCCAGCATCCCAGAATTCCTTAGACTGTTCTCTCATTGGACAAAGATAACTGGTGGTGAATGTAACCTGAGGGTCACCACACACCTCAGGCAAAGGATGAATTTGAGAAGGTGGAGCCTTCATGGTGACCTCAGCTGGTACAGAAATTGATCCAATTTGGTTGATAGCACCCAAAATCACAAAATAACTGTCCAGTCAGCTGAATGTACAGCATTGGATGTGATTCAGGCATTGAACAACATTTGTTGGGTAATCCTGGTGTACCAAGAATTAGGCTAACAATTAATTTAGGATTGTCAGGTGAGTTCACAAAGTAATACATTTGTATTTACTGAAAGCTAAATATATTAACACAGAGAGAGTCCTGTTCATTGCAGACAGAAAAAAATAGTATGTGTATGCACTGCACCTGTTTCAATTCATCAAAATAGTTCACAACCATTCATTCATTTTTCAGAGCAATGCCTGACCAATGATTGTCAACAATCTGTTTCAAAATTTAATGAAAACTTGGCACTTAACTGTCAATAAGCATCAGAAGATACATTTTCCATGGTAACACTTCTAACAATCAATGGTCACTTGCCAATCAATCAGAACTCTTCTCTCAAGCAGTTTAAATGTTGTTCTTGAAAATAGAAGATAGAACATTACAGCGCAACTACAGGCCCTTCAGCTATCAATGTGGCGCCGACCTGTAGAACCAATCTGAAGCCCATCTATCCTACACTACTCTATTTTCATCAATATATTTATGCAATAACACATTGAAATGCCCATAAAGTTGCATACTGTTGCAGACAGGGCATTCCACACCCCTACGACTCTTTGAGTAAAGAAACTACCTCTGACATCTATCTTATATTTATGACTCCTCAACTTAAAGCTATGTTTCCCTGTGCTAGCCATCACCATCCAAGGAAAAAGACATTCATTGTCCACCCTCTTAACTTTCTTCTCTCGAATGAAAATAGCCCAATTCGCTCAGCCTTTCTTCATAAGAACGTCCCTCCATACTAGGCAAGATCCTAGTAAATCTTCTCTGAATCCTTTCCAAATCTTCCACATCCTTCCTATTTTCCAGCACTTGGCCCATAGCTCTCTAAGCCCTTCATATTCATATACCCAACCAGATGTCTCTTAAATGTTGTAACTGTACCAGCCTCCACCACTTCCTCTGGCAGCTCATTCCAAACATGCACCACCCTCTACGTGAAAAGGTTGCCCCTTAGGTCTCTTCCGTAACTATCCCCTCTCACCCTAAACCTATGTTGTCCAGTTCTAGACTCCGCAACCCCAGGGAAAAAACTTGCCTATTAATCCTATCCATGCTCCTCATAATTTTGTAAACCTCTATAAGGTCACCCCTCAGCCTCCGACACTCCAGGGAAAACAGCCCCAGCCTGTTCAGCCTCTCCCTATAGCTCAAATCCTCCAACACTGGCAATATCCTTGTAAATCTTTTCTGAACCCTTTCAAGTTTCACAACAGCCTTCCAAAAGGAAGAAGACCAAACTTACATGCAATAGTCCAAAAGTGGCTTCACAAACATCCTGTAAAGCTGCAACATGACTTCCCAACTCCTGTACTCAATACTCTGACCAATAAAGGAAAGTAAACCAAATGCCTTCTTCATTATCCTATCTATCTGCGACTCCACTTTCTAGGATCTATGAACTTGCACTCTAAGGTCTCTTTGTTCAGCAACACTCCCTTGGACTTTACCATTAAGTGTATAAGTTCTGCTAAGATTTACTTTCTGAAAATGCAGCACCTCACATTTATCTGAATTAAATTCCATCTGCCACTCCACAGCCCACTGGCCCATATGATCAAGATCCTGTTGTAATCTGAGGTAACCATCTTCGCCATCCACTACACCTCCAACTTTGGTGTCATCTGCAAATTTACTAACTATACCTCCTATGATCATATTCAAATCATTTATATAAATGATGAAAAGTAGTGGACCCAACACAGATCCTTATGGCACTCCATTGGTCACAGGCCTCCAGTCTGATAAACAACCCTCCACCACCACCCTCTGTCTTCTACCTTTGACCTTGTTCTGTACCCAAGTGTCTAGTTCTCCATGTATTCCATGAGATCTAACCTTGCTAACCAGTCAACGAGGTCAAACCATTAGTAGCTTCCAGCACAAATGTAAATGTGAAGACGACAATTTGGTTTTTTAGAAATGGATTCAATGGGTGAATGAAAATAAAGAAAAAAGAGATCTTAAACAGTTCATGGTAGAGCTCTATTTATACTAAAAAACACAAAAATAATAGAAACAAATCTAAATTAAATTGTGAACAGCAAAATATTTTCATTTTGTTATAATTATGATGCAGAGAAATTTCCATATAATTGGAAGAAAGATGCAGTGGATGCCAGACTTCAAAATAAGTACAAAACTTTCAACCTTGACCATGGTTTTAATGGGCAAGACTGGATCAGTTCCCCATATAAGGTGAAAGATCAATATTGTGTTAAGCATAATTCACAACAAACTCCAGATTTAAGTAGCTGTCAACTGACTGGACAAGGCTATATGGTACAGCAAATGTTTCCTCTGTATCTATTTTCCACTCCATTGTTTAAGCCTGTTAATCACCTGCTCCTTGAAATAGATAAGCTTTATATTTTTCTCCAAATAATAATGACCACCTTCACTATACTTAATATTCCTATTTACAGGCTATGGTTCTGAAAGGTATATAGATTTTGCTTACAAATATAAGCATGTTTCTTAAGAATATTTCCAAAAAAAAATTTTTTACATCATCTTGTAAATTTGCCCAGATAGTTGCTTTGGTAAATTTTACATTTACAAGTATTCCATATAGGAACAGGAGTAAGCCATTGAAACTTCAAACTGCTCCACAATTTGACAAGATCACGGCTAAATTTTTACGTCAACTTCAATTTTTTGGAGATGTTCAGCTTGATTACCTCAGCGTGCAGAAACCTGTTGATTCCAATCTTGAATATACTCATTAATTGAATACGCATACCCTTCGAAATGGAGAGTTCCAAAGAAAATACCGTTCTTTCTGATTCTCTCATTGCGGATAGTTTACATCACATTGAGTAACAGCTGGATGAAATTCTATATAGCTTTAAAATTTAAGTATGAAACATGAAGTCAAAAGTTGAGACCTTTTATGAATTATAACATTTTAGCATATGTGCAGATTTAAGAATGAAAAGCTCTATTTTTCCTCTTTAAAGTTACAACTTGATTTCGACAAACTTTTGAAATTTTATTTCTATTCCTTTTAAATTTCCATTGTTTCTCTTTGCAGTATGTAAAAGATTCAATCTAAATCAGAATAACTCACTAATGTTGGAGAGAGTGGGGAAGAGAAGCACATGCCATAGTCTAAATCAATAACTGACTGAATGATTAACACATTTAATTGAACTGAGAGGTGTTTCATTGATGTTAATGAGTGTATTCCTTTCTTACTAGGTTTTTATTATATATCAACATATGAGAAATTCAAAGATTTCAGATAAGAATACAAAATTATTCTTTATAAGATATCTGAATAGATAGTCTAAAGGTTTGTTAGCCTTCTGCAAGGCATGTTCCCTCCAGGACTCTCTAGTCCACACCTCCTCTATTAGTAACACCTCTCCATATCCCCATGGCACCTTCCTATGCAATCACTGAAGATGCCGCACTTACTCACCAACCTCCTCTCTCCTCACTATCCAAGGCCCTAGTTACACGTCTCAGGTAAAATAATCACTGTTCACTGTAGAGGTGGTCTCCTCTACAGTGGGATGGCAAAATGTAGACTGGGTGACCGCTTTACTGAAAACCTACGTCCTGTCAGTGAAAGTGACAGTGAGCTTCTGGTTATCAGCAATTTCAACACACCACCTTGTTCATGTACCAATGTTTCTGCCTCATTCCTGCTGCAGTGCTCCAGTGATGTTCAATGCAAGTTGGAGAACACAACCTTATCTTCTGCATAAGTAACTTGCAGCCCTCATGACCTAACATTGTCCAACAATTTCAGAAGAGGGAAAATCCTCCTTCGTGTTTGTTACCTAACCTCACACCACTCGGTCCTGTTTTGCATGCATAGCTCCAAAAACAGCCAACCCATTTCCAATCATTTGCAGTCCATGCTCACACCCAATCTAGTATTTATCTTTTTTCAGCTTTCCAACAGTAATCTCCTTGTTTGCATATCCTTGTTGTCTCTTTCTCAGCACCATCTCCACATATTCAATTCATACCCCAATAATCCTCTCAATCCATCATCAACATAAATACCACCATTTACCAGCTAATTTCACTTTTGTTGAAAAGTCACTAGACTCAAAACCTTAATTCTGTTTTTCTGTTTATACATGCTACTAGACCTGCTGAGCTTCTCCTGCACCCTCTGTTTTTGTTTAAGGTGTAGAGTTGTTTAGCAAGCTTTAATTTTTTTTGTCTTCTTCCCTGTTAGAGGAACCAATCTGGTGAAAAGCTGGTGAACAAAACCAGAAGGTAGATAGATATTGCTGCATTGAAGCAATTTTTTTGCAAGTTTTAGAAAAAAACACAATGACAGAAAAGACATTCTATGGCAGTTGTTTGTTGAGTACCAAGTTAAAGCTTCCACTCTTGAACTTCTCTGACCTGGAGAATTGTCGTATGTTAGAAGGTAATCAGAATGAGGGACAGAAACAATTGGAATATTGTCTCTATTTGAGCTTCAAAAGAGATTCAGGAAATAATTATTCCCTGAGTACGGAATAGGTTTATCATTACACTATAAAAGACATGCTTACACTGCTATTTGTGATTGCTGTTCAGACAAAAGATGAGAAACCCATAGAGGAATATGAAATTGTCAGCTTTCCTTAAACCACCAATAGAAGTTAGAAATAATTGATTGAAATTGAGCAAGCTTCTCTTGAAAAATTCAATGTTTATTTTGAGAGAAGCATAGAAACTCTGTATTTGTCCATTTTCCTTTTTGAAAAAAAACATTGGTTCCACCGTTAAGAGAGTCTTCGGTTGAACCCCATTCTGCAATTCAACCTATTCCAACATGACAAAAGCATGTATTCCCACATGATCTATTTTTTTTCTTCTCCGATATATGGTTTTGTCAAGTGAGATTCATGGTGTTTGGTCTGTCTGGGCTACAAGCAACTTTTCTCATGCAATCTTCCATTTCTCCCCTCACTAGTTATGCTACTGGACCTCTGAGGAGTCATGTTACTGTAGAGGCAGATCTGTTTGTAACTGCTGGAACTTTTGGCACTCATGCATTTCAACTACACAAAACATTTAGATGCTGCAGGTCAGGAACAACCTCAATGTTTCACATTGTAGTGCCCAATGTTCTCACTGATAACATAGCTCGGAGGCTTACTTCACAGAGAGGAGTCGAAGGTCTTGGTGAATTTTGTGGTATTGAGGGGGTTATTGCTTTTTATAGCCAACTGTCACAGGATACAACACCATCAAACCAAGTTAACATTGACCCAGGAGAAACTGATTACCCAGTAATGCAAGAAAAGGTTCAGTGATTGTCTTTACTCTTCAAGGAGATGTGCTGCCACATTTTCTCTGCTACCTCACATTATGGCATGTTCGTGTACTCTAGCTAATGCTACGGCACATACATCTCACCAAACTACATCACTCATTATTACATCCTCCATGTTCACTCAACACTCCTAATCTACTTCATCCTCACTTTATCTGTACTTCCTACTCACTCACTGGGGACACATCATCAAACTCACACTCATGTATCAAAACTGACTAGGGAAGGGCAGAGGAAGGTTATGGACTTCAAGTTTTCACTTGCTATGTGGTTTTCACTCCCTAGAAGGAGAATATTCTGGAATATAACTATACATGTAGAGATGGGGAGGCCTCAGTGGCCAACCGAGACAATGAGCTTCATTTTGCTATGCTGTCCCATGCTTCCGTCCCAATATCACCAGTACGAACTCATCATTAATATGCACAAACATTTATCACTCTTAGACAAAGAACAAAGAACAAAGAAAATTTACAGCCCAGGAACAGGCCCTTCGGCCCTCCAAGCCTGAGCCAATCCAAATCTACTGTCTAAATCTGTTGGTCAATTCCTAAGCAATTGTATCCCTTTGCTCCTCACCTACTCATGCATTTGTCTAGATGCAACTTAAATGAATCTACCTTGCCTGCCTCTACCACCTCTGCTGGCAACGCATTCCAAATGCCCACCACTCTCTGTGTGAAGTACTTACCGCATGCATCCCCCTTAAACTTTCCACCTCTCACCTTGAAAGCATGACCTCTGGTTATTGTATCCTTCATCCTGGAAAAAAAGCTTGTCTCTATCCACCCTGTCCATACCCTTCATGATTTTGTAAACTTCAATCAGGTCCCCCCTGAATCTCCTTTTTTCTAGTGAAAATAAACCAAGCCTACTCAACCTTTCTTCATAGCTAGCACCTTCCATACCAGGCAACATCCTCTTAAACCTTTTCTGCACCCTCTCCAAAGCGTCAACATCCTTTTGGTAATTTGGCGACCAGAACTGTACGCAATATTCTAAATGCAGTCGAACCAATGTCTTGTACAATTTTAACATGATTTGCCAGCTCTTATACTCAATACCCCATCCGATGAAGGCAAGCATACTACATGCCTTCTTGACCACTCTATCCACCTGTGCAGCAACCTTCAGGGTACAATGGACCTGCACACCCAGATCTCTCTGCCCATCAACTTTTACCAAGGCTCTTCCATTCATTATATAATTTGCTCTAAAATTAGTTTTGCCTAAATGCATCACCTCACATTTGTCTGGATTGAAAGCCATCTGCCACTTTTCTGCCCAACTCTCCAGTCTATCTATATCCTCCTGTATTCTCTGACAGTCCCTTATGCTTTCTGCTACTCCATCAATCTTTGTGTCATCTGCAAACTTGCAGATCATACCACCAGTGCCCTCTTCTGGATCATTTATTATATTAGAAACAACAGTGGCCCCAATACTGACCCCTGTGGAACACTATTGGTCACCTTTCTCCATTTCGAGAAACTCCCTTCAACTACTACTCTCTGTCTCCTGTTGCTCAACCAGTTCTTTATCCACCTAGCTAGAACACCCTGCACACCATGTGACTTCACTTTCTCCATTAGTCTGCAATGGGGAACCTTATCAAACGCCTTATAAAGTCCATGTATATGACATCAACAGCCCTTCCTTCATCTATAAACTTGGTCACTTCCTCAAAGAACTCAATTAAGTTGGTAAGGCACGATCTCTCCCACACAAAACCATGTTGCCTATCACTGATAAGCTCATTATTTTCTCAATATAAATAGATCCTATCTCTTAGTACCCTCTCCAGCAACTTCCCTACCACTGACGTCAGGCTCACTGGTCTGTAGTTACCTGGAATGTCCCTACTACACTTCTTGCACAGGGGGACAACATAAGCTATCCTCCAGTCCTCCGGCACCTCACCTGTGTTTAAGGATGCCAGAAAGATAACTGTCATGGCCCCGGCTATTTCCTCTTTCGCCTCCCTCAGCAACCTGGGATAGATCCCATCCAATCCTGGGGATTTGTCCACCTTAATAACCTCTAGTATACCCAAAACAACTAAGGCCTCACCTTTTTTTTTGACACTGGAAAAAGTACTACCAGCAAACCTCTGCAAAGACGCCAGTGCCAGGGACCCTCAGCTCTACTTTCACTTTTAAAGCCACAAAAACATCAGAACATATGGAGTCATAGAGTCATAGAGATGTACAGCATGGAAACAGACCCTTCGGTCCAGCCCGTCCATGCCGACCAGATATCCCAACCCAATCTAGTCCCACCTTACAGCACCCCGCCAATATAAATCCTCCAACCCTGGTAACATCCCTGTAAATCTTTTCTGAACCCTTTCAAGTTTCACAACATCTTTCCAATAGGAAGGAGACCAGAATTGCACGCAATATTCCAACAGTGGCCTAAACAATGGCCTGTACAGCTGCAACATGACCTCCCAACTCCTGTACTCATTACTCTGACCAATAAAGAAAAGCATACCAAATGCGTTCTTCACTATCCTATCTACCTGTAACTCCACTTTCAAGGAGTTATAGGCCTGCATTCCAAGGTCTATTTGTTCAGCAACACTCCCTAGGACCTTACTATGAAGTGTATAAGTCCTGCTAAGATTTACTTTCCCAAAATGCAACACCTCACATTTATTTGAATTAAACTGCATCTGCCACTTCTCAACGCATTGGCCCATCTGGTCCAGATCCTGTTGTAATCTGAGGTAACCTTCTTTGCTGTCCACTACACCTCCAATTCTGGTATCATCTGTAAACTTACTAACTGTACCTCTTATGCTCGCATCCAAATAATTTATGTAAATGACAAAAAGAAGAGGACCCAGCACCGATCTTTATGGCACTCCACTGGTCACAATCCTCCAGTCTGAAAAATAACCCTCCACCACCACCCTCTGTCTTCTACCTTTGAGCCAGTGCTGTATCCAAATGGCTACTTCTCCCTTTATTTCATGAGATCTAATCTTGCTAATCAGTCTCCCATAGGGAACCTTGTTGAACGCCTTACTGAAGTCCATATAGATCACATCTACTTCTCTGCCTTCATCAATCTTCTTTGTTACTTCTTCAAAAAACTCAATCAAGTTTGTGAGATATGATTTCCCACACACAAAGCCATGTTGACTGTCCCTAATCAGTCCTTGCCTTTTCAAACACATGTACATCCTGTCCCTCAGGATTCCCTCCAACAATTTGCCTACCACTGAGGTCAGGCTCACCGGTCTGTAGTTCCCTGGCTTGTCTTTACCGCCCTTCTTAAACAGTGGCACCACGTCTGCCAACCTCCAGTCTTTCGGCACTTCACCTGTGACTATCGATGATACAAATATCTCAGCAAGAGGCCCAGCAATCACTTCTCTAGCTTCCCACAGAGTTCTCAGGTACACCTGATCAGGTCCTGGGGATTTATCCACCTTTAACCATTTCAAGACATTCAGCACTTCCTCCTCTGTAATCTGGATGTTAACACAGATTTTAACCTCATTCTCCACGAGGTCAGAAACTGTCACATCAGTGTGTTCTCTATCTGGAAGAGACTTGGGAAATGAGACAATCTGTCATAGTTGGTCAAGGAATAAACATTTCATGTCTTTAACACTCAGAGAACTGCCAGGGAACAGGCAGAGGCTCAGCCCCCAAACAGAAAATGAGGTCCTGCTCCTGGTCATTAACGTCATTGTGAGAAGGCACAGGAATAGCAGTCGGGTTTGGCGGAGATTCTCGGCAAGTTGAGTCAAAGGTTTAGGGAGTCCACCAGCATGATCTATATTGTGTCAGTTCCAACATGTGTGCGCCTCCATGGACAGGTTGCTGATTGCCATGGAGTGCCATGTCAGCATAATTAGTGCTGGTCAGCTATGCACATGGACTTGCAATCCATCGCTCCAGCTATAGGTGGTCAGCATCAATGGAAGGAGACAAGGGACATTGGTCTCACTGCAGGTGCTCCATTTTCAGGGAGACAGGCTGACACCAGCAGGAAGAAGAATCATTGACGGGATCTCCAGTATCTTCTTCTCCTGACACTCCAGGGGTGTCCTGCACCTCCCTGTTATCTGAGATGGCAAAGCCTGCAGGAGAACAGGCCGGGAGAATAAACCTACAACTGTGCAGAGGTTATCTAGGTCCAAAGATGATGACTGTCCAAGTTTTTCCAGAAAACAGAGCCAACTACAGAACAGGTTCCTTCCAGCCAATCTAGAGGTCAGGATTTTACTTCAATGTAGTTGGAAACAAGAAAAAAGAAAACTTTCTGAGGCATAGGTGAAAAAATATCATCAATGATCTTTCACTTTTGAAAGTATACATTAGTTTGTGCTGACAAAATGTCAGCTCTAATATCATTTTCGGTTAAATCAGAATCATGTGAGAGATGAGCTGCCTCTTCAGACATTCTCAGGATGAAGGGATTTGCAATCACCAAGCATTAATAATTTCTCACAAGCAATCGACTCTTGACAACTGATAGCCTCTAACATTCGGTATTCTTGTTCCATGAAGTTGAAGGTTACAGCCACTGTATTGCACTTTAATGTACACCATATTGAGGCTAAACACAATGTGTAGGGATTGTGCTTGGGCCTTGCTTGTAATCATCATTCAACACATACACTCAGCTTGTGTGAGAGAGCACAGAATCAATGATGACTTTACACATTTCTGCATGGAAAGGCTCATTCCCGACATTTGCATTTCAAGGAAGTGCAATGTCTGTCAAGGTGAGGAGAGGTACAATAAGAAATTCACATATTACCCCTCTGCCATAGAGCTGTGGTCTGTTCGAAGAATATGCACAGTGTACTCCCTCTTAGAAGTTCAAAGCTGTCCTAGGTGCTGCTCAAGCATTTCAAGACAACTTACCAATCTACACACAATCTAGAACACTGAACAGTTTCTGATGAATGAATGTTAAAAAGGAGATTCCCTAGGATTCCTCTCAACCTGCTAGCTATTGTATGAAATTTCACTACACAGAACTGGGTTTGATATTTTAATGGAAGACTGACCCCATGTAATGTCGGTTCGCATTCTTGCAGACTGTTGCTATTTCTTTTTTGGTCAATAGAATGTATAACCTCTGAGCATGGAGGTCTGAGTTTATGTCCAACCTGCTCCAGAAATGTGTAATATTATTTGAAAATATCTAATTTAGAGTATGCAATCATGTAAAGCATAATATCAAGCATTCAATCAGATGGCTAACAAACACTTATTCAGCAATACAACAAGTCAATGTCTGTCAGCCCCTGTGGAGAGAGAAGCAGTGTTAGACCTTTAAATCAGATGTGACGGCTCTTCTAGAAACTAGCACTGTTCAATAAGGGGTTCTTTGGCTTCTCATGCTCATATGATACATTGCTCTGTCAGGCTGTCTCAGACAGTCCACCTCATCAATGTTCTGATTCTTATTCTTATCTTCAACCACAGATAATGGCTGTCATTTTCCTATCTCATCTGCATCAGAATATTTACATTGAAACATAATTCTGTGGAGGCCTATGGTCTGTTTCACTCTGACCCTGGTAGAAGTGTGAAGACTGTTATATCTTCATTCCGTGACCATCCAAGGGTTTCTGAAATGTACCATGGAATACGTTTGGAGGGATGGCTTCAGGTTTCCCAACAGCCATCCCTGCATGGCCCAAGTACATTGGAAGGAGGCAGTGCCTGTAGTTTCTCTATAATCTCCTACACTCATTTTAAAATATTGAATTAGAAACAGGTCATGACTATAAAACTGATTATGCCACTAGAATAATCATCACCTTTGGAGGCATCCAATCTTTCCACTTTGTAAATTACAAAATTAAAGCTGTTCCTCATTAGTGCAAGGTCTCTGATAAATATGTTTTGAAAGCTTTTCAAAATAAAACTGAGGCAAGCAAATTATTCTGCAAGTTTTATAAATCATCTTCAGTTATTTAAAATCAGATAACTCAAAGCATTGTGATGACAAACATGGAGTATCAATATTCAACTTCCATCATTGGATATTAACACCTGAGACCTTCAGAGATGAAGGTTATGTTCGAAAAAGACAAATTCTGACCTAAAATGGCTGCCATGATCACCTGACGACAGAATGTGGGACGTTATGCAAAATAAATGTGAGTTATACAAAACCTGTCTGTACTGAAATAACTATTTCCTCCAAAACAGTGAAACCAGACAATGAAATCAATATCAAGAAATTCAAATTCTGTTTAATTAACATATGCATGACATTTTCTTATACTGGGAGATGAAACGCTCAGTTAGCTTGTTTGGAAAGACAGTAGAACTAGACTACAGGATACATGGTGAATATGTTTTTGTTCACTTATGCGATGTGGGTGTCACTGGCTGGGTCAGAATATATTACCCATTTCTCATTGCCCTTGGAAAGGTTGTGGTGAGCTGCCTTCTTGAACTACTGCAGGCCATGTATTATAGATAGACCCACAGTACCATTAGGGAGTGAATTCCAGGATTTTGACCCAGCAACACAAAACAAATGGTGATATAATTCCAAGTGAAAATGATAAGTGGCTTGGAAGATAACTTGTGATCCCATATATCTGCTGTCCTTGTTCTTCTATATTGAAGTAGTAGGAGAAAATGAGGGTGACCACTTGACTTGATGGAGAAAGTGAGGATTGCAGATGCTGGAGATCAGAGCTGAAAATGTGTTGCTGGAAAAGCGCAGCAGGTCAGGCAGCATCCAAGGAGCAGGGGAATCGACGTTTCAGGCATGAGCCCTTCTTCAGGAAGAAGGGCTCATGTCCGAAATGTCGATTCTCCTGCTCCTTGGATGCTGCCTGACCTGCTGCGCTTTTCCAGCAACACATCTTCAGCTTGGACTTGATGGTAAAGTTTGAGTTGATGTTTGCAATAAGGTTGAGATTGCATTGGAGTACAATTCTGCAACTGTTGGTGATCTATAGTACCTCATGGATTTCCAGTCATGGTTACTAGATCCTTTCTAATGGTTACTAAATCCTTTCTAAGTCGATCCCATTTAGTACAATGATGGTTCCACATAGCACAATGGAAGGTATTCCCAATGTGAAGGCATTACTTTGTCTCCACAGGACTGTACAATGATCACTCTTACAGATGCGTCTGGGGCAGGCAGATTGATAAGGATGAAGTCAAGCATGTTTTTGCCTCTTGTTGGTTCCCTTACCAACTCCCACAATCCCAGTCTCGATTAGGAGTTAGCCAGCTCAATCAGTAATTGTACAACCAAGCTACTCCTGTTGATGAACATTGAAAACTCTGACATAGAGTACATTCTGTGCCCTGTCACCCTCAGTGCTTCTTCCAGCTGTTTTCAAGATGGAGCTATACTGATCATCAGCTGAGCGTGGTAATGAGCTGGAGCTTCCTTTGTCCGTGTTTGACCTGGTGCCAGGAGACTTCACTGGATCGAGGTTTAATGCTGAGGACTCTGACAACAGCTCCCTTACCATTTTACACCACTGTGTTAGGTACGGAACTTTACCCATGGGAAAATGTTGCCTGATTGTGCTAGTTTATGTCAATGAAAAGCAAACGAGTTAGAGTAAAACCACCAAAAAAATCATAACAGTTGCAATTTTGGTACAATTTGTACTATTTTGGACGACTTTGCCTCTAGACAATATTTTACCCTCCTTGAATTCATGTGAAATTTGATTCTTTCATCAAATGTTGAACATTGCAAAACTGTTTGGTAATCATGCATATTCTCCCAATCCCACAAACACTAAATTATATTGGTTGCATTATTAAGGACTGGAAGTTTTACCTTGCTTTACATTTTCCCATCGGTGAAGTCCTGTACCTAAAATAATTTTGATTGTGAAATACAGGCAATGCATGAAGCAATTTATCGCCATTTGCATTCCCATGTTTTCTGTTACGTCTTTCATTTCAATTATAATTGTGCATTGCTAATTAGTTTAGTTTTGCACTTACCAGAAGATTTGAATAAAAATCACAATGGAAATTTGAATCAGAGATTGTTTTTTTTTGCATTATAGATTCAATGCTGCTAGAATGTTATTAACTTTTAACATGAATACCCGTGATTCTTTGTTACAGATAAGCACTGTGTACATGTAATGGAAGTTTGAGACATGCATTGACTCTGTTATTAGCTGTTTAAATCCATAATGTGCTGTTCAATCATCCAGCACAGTTACAGAGTAAACAAATGGACAGCATACAAATATTATCTTATGTAAAAAAGTTCAAATCCTATGTGATAAAACTGACATAGACCAAGACTGCATGTTTTCAATTAACTGTACTAGTCAGGATTGTCAAACTTCTGTTGTAAAGCAGGTTGTACTCCTTTACTATTTCCTGGATTTCTCGAATGATGGTAACTAAGCAGCACATTGGAAACTGAGCAGCATCAGAATTCTATGTGCCTGCATTGGTTCCACATCCCTTTGTTCATCACCTATTTAGCTTAATCTTATAGAATAGAATAGAATCTCTACAGTTTGGAACAGGCCATTTGGCCCAACATGTCCACACTGACCCGCTGTACAGTCACCCACCCAGACCCATTCCCCTAATCTATTACTCTACATTTACCCCGACTAACCTGCACATCCCTGAATACTATGGGCAATTTAGCATGGCCTATTCGCCTTACTTGCACATTAGATTACTTACAGTGTGGAAACAGGCCCTTCGGCCCAACAAGTCAGGAAATGAACCCGGGTCTCTGGCGCTTGTGAGGCAGCAGTGCTAACCACTGTGCCACCGTGCCGCCCACATCTTTGGACTGTGGGAGGAAACTGGAGCAGACATGGGGAGAATGAAGGGCTTTTGCCCGAAATGTCGATTTCGCTGCTCCTTGGATGCTGCCTGAACTGCTGTGCTCTTCCAGCACCACTAATCCAGAATCTGGTTTCCAGCATCTGCAGTCATTGTTTTTACCATGGGGAGAATGTGCAACCTCCACACAGACAGTCACCCAAGGCTGGAATCAAACTCTGGCATTGTAAGATAGTTAAAATCACACAGCACCAGGTTATAGTCCAACAGGTTTAATTGGAAGCACACTAGCTTTTGGAGTGAAACTCCTTCATTAGGTGATAGGACTGCTAAACACTGAGCCACCATATCACTGTTGACAATTCTCAATTTTGATCACCAACTCTGTTAACATATTGCACAGCTTCATAATCCCATGCGTAAAATGCTTTTCCAGATGTACTGACTTTCTTAGTTAATTAGATACTTGCTTCTTGCATGAAAAAACAGATTTAATTTGCAAGTTTCACAAAAAGTAAGGTAGTAGTACATTATACTTACTAACAAATTGAGCATTACGCATTTGATTAGTTTTTTAACACTAATAACATCATTAAGAAAGGTAACCAATTCAAATGAGTGAATTATATTATTAAAAAATGCCCAATCCCATCTTTTACTTCTGACACAATTGATTATAGCCATTTTAAAAATTACATTAAAATCATTAAGCGTACACATACATAAATCATGTTTTGTATAAGCACTTTATTTCTACAAGTTCTGATGTACTAATTGTTTTCAATGTTCAAACCCTAATTTCCTCACTTGCCTTTGTTGTGCATTTATTGTTGGTCAACATTGTGCTATACATTCTAGGACATACAATCATTTGTTAATCTTCCTGTATATCCCTTTGGCTTTTAGTCAGTTGTCGGTTAGGACTCTTTTATTGGAGTTATTTATACTAGTGCACTATGCTATTAGTCAAATGGATGTTTTTTACTGGAATGTCGAAGGATGAAGGATGACCTCATAGAAGTTTATAAAATCATGAGGAGCATAGGTCAGGTGAATAGAAAATGCTTTTTCCCTCAGGTAGGGGAATTCAAAACGAGGAGGCATATTTTCAAGGTGAGAGGAGAAAGATTTAAAAGGGATCTGAGAGGCAATCTTTTCACACAGAGGGTAGTTTGTATGCGGAGTGAACTGTCTGAAGAAGCAGTAGGTATAGGTACAGTTACAACATTTAAAAGAACATTGAATCTGTACATGAATCAGAAAGGTTTAGAGGGCTGTGGGCAAATACGGGGACATGGAACTAGTTTACTTTGGGAATATTTGTTGGCATGGATGAGTTGGATTGAAGGGTCTGTTTTCCTGCTGTATGATTCTATGAATCTAATTGCCATGAACCCCAGGTGCAAATGTCCCACCTGCCAAGTGAGAGTTGCTAGAACTACGCCCATCCAAAAGCTCAGTACTGCCATTGGACTCAATTGTAATTGAATGGTAGCAGGAAAGGAGGGACATTTGGGTGGTATTGTGAGGCAAAAGGTGTCAGAAGAAAAGAAAAATGAGACACCCCCAAACAATTACTGAGGTTCCTGGATTGGGTACTGAACATTTTTAAATTAAGGGCCCTCTACTATTGTTCCCTCACTCATTGCTGAAACAAACACACTTTCTCAAGAAGATTTTAGCTTTCAGGCTCTCCATGTGGCAAGTTCCCCAAATACCATTTAATAAATGCCAGTTACAGAAGGATGACACTTCTTAACTGAGTATTAATTGTGTAGTTAAGTGCCTGAATTGGCAACATGATGAGAATACCACCCACTGGCTTCCTCCTTCTGGGAGAGAAGCAAATAGCCAGTAAGGTTTCCACAGGTCAGCAGCCATTACCTCTAAGCCAGCCATTACCTCCAAACCATCCATTACCTCCAAACCACCCATTACCTCCAAAGCACCCCACCAATTAAGTGCTCCACCTGGCACCTAACTCACCAATTGTGAACGTATTATGCTCCACCCATTAACGTGGAAGAAAAGAAAGCTTGATAAATGAAAATGCTGATAAACCCAGCAGCAAATATGTTTTGATGCAAAGAAAAGCAACATCTAAGTCAGCAAATGCAAGGTGGAGAAGGAATAAAATAACATAGAGAAAAAAAAGATTCATTTCTTTCTGAACTCTGTCATGAGCTGAAAAATTATTTCCCTCTAAGCAAGGTGAAACTATTGTAATGGGGCTTGAACACTGTTGCATTGTTGCTGTATTTCTGCATAATTGTGAAATTTGAATCATTCTTCTTTTCCCAGAGAATTATGAGCTTCTGAAATACATTGCCGGATGGTGCAGTGGGAGCTAATTCTTGACTTGCCTTCAAGTGTGAGCTGTCCTGGTTCATGGATGCGGAGGTGATATATCACACAGAATTAAGATAATATTTGGTACCTGTGATCTCCAGGCATTATTTTAATCATGTGTGTGCTTGGCAAAGTGCAATTTTGCAGAATATTTTCCTCTTAGTGCTTTTTTTTTCAAAGAGAGGTTATCTGGAATACTTTGATGTGTGCAAAAGTGTTTCACTACGCTGGTCCAAACATTGTGCTTTGGAACAGGGTACTGGATGAGCCGGCCTCCTCTTGCTTTTGAATTTCGAATGTTGAGAAAGAAGCTTTCATGTTGACACACTAATAGGCCTGAAGTGCCAACCTAATTTTCAGACTTCAAAAAGCCTTGCATTAATGTCAAAAATCATCGAAATTCTGACGAAGGTGCATTCACCAATCACTAACCAGTTAATTTCTTTTTTTTAAATCAATGCTGACAAACTCAGTCTGCGTTTCCAACATTTTATATTGTAGTGAATTCCTTGTTTGTTTCATTGCCCAGCCAAATTTCATAGAAGCATGTATCTTTTCTTCAGAAGAACCTTGAAAACAAACTTTCTCCAATAAGCCACTATAGAATCTTTTTCCTTTGGCAATTCACTGTCAAACTGCAGAGGTTTTTATGTGAAATCAGAGTGTCTTATTGCCATCTTGAAGAAAGATTTCATAGGTATTGAGGCACTACTGTCATATATTTGCGCCAACAGAAATCCTGTTTATCCATGGATGTGTTCTGAGAGAGGTGGCTGAGGAAATAGCGGAGGCATTGGTTGAGATCTTTCAAGAGTCATTGGAGTCAGGGAAAGTCCCCGGATGATTGGAAGATCACTGTTGTAACCCCCTTGTTCAAGAAAGGATCAAGACAAAAGATGGAAAATTATAGGCCAATTAGCCTAACCTCGGTTGTTGGTAAAATTCTAGAATCCATCATTAAGGATGAGGTTTCTAAATTCTTGGAAGAGCAGAGTCTGATTAGAACAAGTCAACATGGATTTAGTAAGGGGATGTCATGCCTGACAAACCTGTTGGAATTCTTTGAAGAGGTGACAAGTAGGTTAGACCAGGGAAACCCAGTGGATGTGGTCTATCTCGACTTCCAAAAGGCCTTTGATAAGGTGCCACACGGAAGGCTGCTGAGCAAGGTGAGGGCCCATGGTGTTCAAGGTGAGCTACTGGGATGGATTGAGGATTGGCTATCTGACAGAAGGCAGAGAGTTGGGATAAAAGGTTCTTTTTCGCAATGGCACCGGTGACGAGCGGTGTCTCGCAGGGTTCAGTGTCGGGGCCACAGCTGTTTGCATTATATATTAATGATCTGGATGAAGGGACTGAGGGCATTCTAGTGAAGTTTGCCGATGATACGAAGTTAGGTGGACAGGCAGGTAGTACTGAGGAAATGGGGAGGCTACAGAAGGATCTAGGCAGTTTGGGAGAGTGGTCCAGCAAATAGCTGATGGAACTCAACGTGAGCAAATGCGAGGTCTTGCACTTTGGCAAAAAGAATAAAAGCATAGACTACTTTCTAAATGGTGAGAAAATTCATAAAGCCAAAGTACAAAGGGATCTGGGAGTGCTAGTCGAGGATTCTCTAAAGGTAAACATGCAGGTTGAGTCCGTGATTAAGAAAGTGAATGCAATGTTGTCACTTATCTCAAAAGGGTTGGAATATAAAAGCAGAGACTTGCTACTGAGACTTTATAAAGCTCTGGTTAGGCCCCATTTGGAGTACTGTGTCCAGCTTTAGTCCCCGCACCTCAGGAAGGACATACTGGCACTGGCACTGGAGATTCACATGGATGATCCCTGGAATGGTTGGTCTAACATACAAGGAACGGCTGAGGATCCTGGGATTGTATTCATTGGAGTTTAGAAGATTAAGGGGAGACTTAATAGAAACTTACAAGATAATACATGGCTTGGAAAGGGTGGACGCTAGAAAATTTTTTCCGTTAGGCGAGGAGACTAGGACCCGTGGACACAGCCTTAAAATTAGAGGGGGTCAATTCAGAACAGAAATGCGGAGACATTTCTTCAGCCAGAGAGTGGTGGGCTTGTGGAATTCATTGCTGCGGAGTGCAGTGGAGGCCGGGACGCTAAATGTCTTCAAGGCAGAGATTTATAGATTCTTGATGTCACGAGGAATTAAGGGCTATGGGGAGAATGCGGGTAAGTGGAGTTGAAATGCCCATCAGCCATGATTGAATGGCAGAGTGGACTCGATGGGCCGAATGGCCTTACTTCCACTCCTTTGTCTTATGGTCTTATGATCTTTTGGTGTTTTGCAAAACTGATGCAATTGTTTCATCTCAAAGTTAAAAATCTCAAAAACACCAGATTATAGACCAAGAGGTTTCATTGGAAGCAATCGTGTTTAGAATGCTACTCCTTCATCAGCTGGTTGTGGAGTATAATATTATAAGATATAGAATTTATAGCAAAAGTTTGCAGTGTGATGTAACTGAAATTATATATTAAAAAAGACCTGGATTGTTTATTAAGTCTCTCGTTTCATCTCAAATAATCGTGGGTGAATTTTATTACTTTTTATTTCCAAGAAATCTCAGCTCATGAATGGAAATGTTCAGGGTTTCAAGCAAATTCTTTTACAATGGCATATCAATTTTATAGAGTGAATTACATGTTTTCTTAACTTACAGGCATGACCATAATAGCCAGCATCTCTTAAATAATCAGGTCTTTAGGAAAGATGCATTTTGTAACGCAGCTCATCATATCATGGAACACTGCCATGGAAAAGTGTTCGTGTTACGCAGCGTAATCAATATACAATGTGTAATTAGAAATTTATCTTTGACACTGTCGCCTCATTCACATATTATGTAAATTCTGTGCTTGATGTTCAATTTCACTGACTTCAATAGAACTGAATATCATGCAGGGCACATACATGAGGTTATTTGCAATTCTGTGTAAGACCAAATCTTCCCCAAAGTGTTATAATTATTACTTACCATGTGAGCAGTGGACAATTAATAAGCAAATTAGGAGTTCATTGTTTTCACGTCTGATTGTTGTATGATTACAATTCTCCACAACTTCATGAATTCAGCAAAGAAGGACAAAGGGTTTGATTAAGAAAGCGAAAATAGAGTACGAGAGTAAATTTGCAGGGATCATAAAAATCACCATATATACTCGTGTAAATGTTGATTCGTGTAAATGTTGACTTTCTGTTTTTGGCCAAAGGATCTAGAATTTTCCATATATGTCCTCTAAAAGTCAACCCTAGATCTTCACAGAAAACAGACCAATGTCTGTGTGTCAAAGTATTATCCTGTACATAAATGTTATAATGAGGAAATGATTTTTTTTCATGCTGTAATGTTTTATGATGTACAATTCACACCAATTTGGCGCAAAAGTTTAAGATGCGATAGGTCACAGTCAGGTGACAACATTCCTTTGTGTGCAACTCAGCTGAGCTCAGTTCCCCTGTAGTACTCATGAAATATAGTCATATATCTAAGTAAAGTTTTGAAATTTCTCCATTATTTTGTGTAAAAATTTTATAGTGTTTAAAATGAAATTGATTCAAGTTCCAGAGAAGACAATTAATTGTAATTACCATAATTTGCTGTTTTTTTTATTCCTCGAGAGATCAATTGGGCTTTTAATAATGATACGGTATTTTGGACTGTAGCATGAATTTCAGCCCCTCAAAAGTAACATTCATGTCATAGTTGACCCTATAAATTTAACATTAAAAAATGGTCTAAAAAATTCAACTTCTCCATGAGTATATATGATAAATGTAAACGTTTCTATCAATGTGTGGCGTCTAAAACATTGGTGATAACAAATGTAGGTCCTTTACTGTCAAAAACCGAAGAATTTATAAATGGGGTAAAATAAATAGCTAACCAACTGAATGTATACTTTTTGTGTTCACAAGGGACGGCAAAAATAACATATGAGAAATGTTGGAGAACAGAACCTTTACAATGTGGAAGCACGTCCTTTGGCTCATAAAGTCTATATTGCCCCTCTGAAGACCATCCGACCTATATCCACCCCCTACCCTATCCTTGCAACCCTGCATTTCTCATGGCTAATCTACCTAGTCTGCACAACCCTGAACACTAAGGAACAATTTAGCATGGCCAATCCACCTATGCTACATATCTTTGGACAGTGAGAGGAAGCCAGAACACCTGGAGGAAACCCACACAGACACAGATAGAATGAGCAAACTCCACACAGACAGTTACCTTCAGTGGAATTGTACCTGGGTCCCTGGTGCTGTGAGGCAGCATTGCTAACCATGTGCCATCATGCCACCCCAGGGTTTAGTGTCAGGGCAGAACTGAAGGAAATTAGTATTAGTAAGGAAATAGTGCTGTTGAAATTGATGAGATAGAGGGCTAACAAATTCATAGCCCCGAACAATCTCCATTGCAGGGTATGAAAGTAAATGGACTTAGAATTTCTGGATGCATTGGTGGTCAACTTCTAAAGTTTGATAGACTCTGGGACAGGTCCTACAGTAGATAATATATTTATTCAAGGAAGGAGGTGGAGAAAAGAACAGGAATTATAGATCAGTCAGCATGACATTAGTAGTGAAGAAAATACTTGAGTTCATCATAAAAACAAAACAGCTGAGAATTGGAAGGGATTTATGAAAGCCAAATCATGAGGATATAACTAGTTGAATTGATCGGAGGAGCCAGTGCATGTGGTTTATTTGGACTTTCAGAAGGCTTTTGATAAAGTCCATTGTAAGATTAATAAGTGAAAGTGCATGGGATTAGGAGTAGTATATCGAGATAATGGAAAACTGGTTGGCAGTCAGAAAACAAAGAGTAGGAATAAACAGATCTTTTTCTGAATGGCAGGCAGTACCTAGCAAAGTACTACAGCAATTAATGCTTAGGACCCCAGCTATTCACAATATCTTATTAATGATTTGGGTGAGGGAATTAACTGTAATATTTCCAAATTTACAGAAGACACAAAACTGGTTTGGAAGATAAACTGTGAGGAGGGTGCAGTTAGACAAGCTGAGAGAATGGGAAAATACATGGAAGGTATAGTATCTTATGGATAAATGTGAGGTTATCCAATCCTGTCGCAAAAACAGGAAAATAGATTATTATCTGAATGGATATAAATTGAGTGAGGGGAATGCGCAATGAGACATGGGTGTCATTATGCACCAGTCATTAATGGAAAACATGCATGTGCAGCAGGCAGTAAAGAAAACAAATGGTATGTTAGCCTTCATAGCAAGAGAATTCAAGTACAGGAGCAGGGATGTTTTTGCTGTAATTATATAGGGTCTTGATGACACCCTGGAATATTATGTTTAGTTTCAGTATCCCTTATCTGATGAAGGTTGTTCTTGTTAGAGAGGGAGCTCAACGAAGTTTTACCAAACTGGTTGATGGAATAGCAGCACTGATGTATGGATAAAGGTTGAAGTGATTCGGATTACATTTGCTGGAGTTCAGAAGATTGAAGGAAATCTCATGGAAACCTATACAATTCTATCAGGACTAGACAGACTAGATGCTGGAAGGATGTTCCTGATGATAGGAGAGTGCAGAATCAGGGATTGCAGTCCTAAGGGAATGGGGTAAACTATTTAGGACTGAGATGTGAAGATGTTTCTTCACCCGAGAGTGGTAAGCCTGTGGAGTTCATTACCACAGTCAGGAGTCAAGACCAAAACATTGTATAGTTTAAACATAGAACATAGAACATAGCCCTTGATGTTGCGCTGACCTGTGGACGTAATCTGATACCCATCTAACCTACACCATTCCATTATTATCCGTATGCATGTCTAATGCCCATTTAAATGCCCTTAAAGTCGGCGAGTCTACTACTGTTGCAGGCAGGCCGTTCCACACCCCTACTACTCTCTGAGTAAAGAAACTACCCCGATATCTGTCCTGTAATCTAGCATCCCTCAATTTAAAACTATGTCCCCTCGTGTTAGCCTTCACCATCCGAGGAAAAAGGCTCTCACTGTCCATCCTATCTAACCCTCTGATTATCTTATACATATTGATTAAGTCGAGTAAAAAATGAGGTCTGCAGATGCTGGAGATCACAGCTGCAAATGTGTTGCTGGTCAAAGCACAGCAGGTTAGGCAGCATCTCAGGAATAGAGAATTCGACGTTTCGAGCATAAGCCTGAAGGGCTTATGCTCGAAACGTCGAATTCTCTATTCCTGAGATGCTGC
Organism: Hemiscyllium ocellatum; assembly: GCF_020745735.1. NCBI lineage: Eukaryota > Metazoa > Chordata > Chondrichthyes > Orectolobiformes > Hemiscylliidae > Hemiscyllium > Hemiscyllium ocellatum. The sequence continues at coordinate 42,259,460 of NC_083407.1, read as the reverse complement.
CTAACCTGCTGTGCTTTGACCAGCAACACATTTGCAGCATATTGATTAAGTCACCTCTCAAATTTCTTCTCTCGAATGAAAACAGCCTCAGTTCCCTCAGCTTTCCTCATAAGACCTTCCTCCATACCAGGCAACATCCTATTAAATCTCCTCTGAACACTTTCCAAAGCTTCCATATCCTTCCTATAATGCGGTGACCAGAACTACACGCAATACTCCAGGTGTGGCTGTACCAGTGTCTTGTACAGCTGAAGCATGACTTTGTGGCTCCAAAACTCAATCCCCCTATCAATAAATTCCAACACACTATTTGCCTTCTTAACAACCTTATCAATCTGGGTGGCAACTTTCAGGGATTTATGCACCAGAACACTGAGATCTCTCTGTCTATCTACACTGACAAGAACTTTACCATTATCCCAGTACTCTACATTCCTGTTACTTCTTCCGAAGTGAACTACCTCACATTTTTCCACATTAAACTCCACTTGCCACTTGTTAGCTCAGCTCTGCATCTTATCTATGTCCCTCTGTAACCCGCAACATCCTTTGGCACTATCCACAACTCAGCCTACCTTAGTGCCATGCGCAAATTTACTAACCCATCCTTCTACGCCAACATCCAGATCATTTATAAAAATGACAAACAGCAGTGGCCCCAAAACAGATCTTTGTGGCACACCATGGTAACTGAGCTCCAGGATGAACATTCCTCATCAACCACTACCTTCTGTCTTCTTTCAGCTAGCCAATTTCCGATCCAGAAGAAAGAGTTAGATATAGCATTTTGGGGGTAAAGAGAACAAAGGATATTGGGGAAAAAGCAGGAACAGGCTATTGAGTTGTTATTGAGATCAGCCATTGTTAATGATGAATAATGGAGCAGGTTGCTGGGGCCAAATGGCTTCACGCTGTTCCTACTTTCTAGGTTTCTATAATGAGTTTCTGAAATACGCCGATGAGTGATGTTTGCAGAGAGTAGTTATTACCTCTCAAAAGCTATCAGGGCACTTGCCCCTACTTTTAAACAGTGCTGAGACTGAAACTATCCTGTGTGATTCTGTTACATCCTTATCAATTTTTGTCCATTTACATTTTTGTGAAGTGCCTAGGGATGTTCCTGCATGGGTTTCTACATTACATTTGTGATATAATTGCAAGCTGCTGCTGTTGTATTAATGTACCCATAATGGAATGTTTGAAACCATTGATCTCCTTCATTGATCTCCTGAGACTTTCATAAAAAATACAAACTAATAAAATTTGCTTCACACAATTATGTTGAAATAAAACAATTACTTCAGGTTGGGAAAATATTTTATTGGGCTGACCAGGATTTCTTTAGCACAAACGCAGAGCACAACATATTTTGAAATATTGAACACAAAATTATGCACTCCCAGTAGGAGCATTGTTAATATGTTCTGCATGTCTGACCATAAATGATCTATTGTAACCTGATAAAGAGATGCATTTCAACATTCCTGAGGGATCTAGGTTTTTTTTTGAAAAATCAAAGTGTCCTGTTTTATTATCATAGGGGAACAAAAGAGTGAACCATTCAGCAAATTTGAATGAATAAGCATGCTCATTCAAGCACTACACTAATGCACCAGAGACGGAAATCTCCTCTGTTGTCTAGCTGTAATATCTCAACATTCCATCATTGGCTCTTTCTTGTATCTTATTTATATACTGCTACTCATAGAAATTATTCATTGATATTAGTTACTCCCCAGATGTGTGCCAATTGCACACATATGAGGAGGAACTAATACCAATGAATAATTTTGATGAGCTGTTGGTGTAGTATGAGTGGTTGAACCAATATTGCACACTATCACTTTCATTAAAAATTATACCTTTGCCTTTGATTGTTTACAAATCCTTTCATAACCTTGCCCATCTGAATTCTGCAGCATCTTTTTACTTCTTGTGAGGGCCCACATCTCATGATCTTCCATCCCTGGCCTTTTATGAGCTCTCTGTCCCCATTGCTTTTCCATCAGAGGCAGAGTCTTCAGCCAAAAAACAGACTTCTTTTTCTGATCCACAACCTTGTTATTTCTACACTAGCATCCAACTATCTTCAAGCCTTTCATTTGGAATGAGAACCATTCAGCTGGCTAAATACTTTTTCAGCTCAGATGACAAGATAATTCTCTAATACATATTCACTTACCAGGGCATAAGCAGGAGGATTAAGGTGGTGACGACTCTTTTTAACCTTTGTACCCATGTGGAGGTCCATTGCAAAAAAATTGCACAATTGACTAGGTAAAGGAAATTAGTCAACTTCCAACTTGAATTCGAACTTTATTCTCTCGATTATCACTTCAGCCTTCTGGATTTTTGACTCAAAATAATTGCACTATTATTGCTCAGATACTCCAATACAGTCTTATAATGTTGTGACTTAGACAGTCTCTCCTTGCAGGTTAATAGTCTTATTTTTCAAATTCTCTCCTTAATTTACATAAGCTACACGTGTAATGAAGTCCTGCCTCTGTAGGTTGGATTTTATACCTCTCACTAGCAGATTGGAAGGTATGGGGAGGCCATAAAATCCAAAATCAGTCATCAGCACCCACCCTACCTGCCCTTGGACAAAACCTAATGGAGGACAGTGGAGGTATGAGAGAGCCTTTGCATCTACTAAGGCCCTATGAATGGAGTTGCAAGGCAAGAGGGTTGCCTGACTGTTCAGACTGGTGTCATGCAAGTGGGAAGTGGAACCTCCCATATGGGTCCCCTTTCCCATCAAAAGTACCACTCCTCAGATTATATTTATCCTCCCTCCCCAGCCACATTACCCAAGTCCAAACCCTTACTAACCTTGCCAGGACCTGCCAACCTAAGCCTCATGAAATCTAACCATTTACTTTAGTATTTGGTTGCAGTAATGATCCCTATTGGCCAGTGCTCTTATCTGATGCTGCTGGGAGGACTACAGAATTACTGACAATTCCATTGGCCAGGAACTGAGATATCCCAAAAATACCAGACTAGGTTAAGATTTGTTTTGTACATTGTTAACATGGAAGATAGTTTGCAGGCTACAGCTGCCTGTGAAATATCCAGGGAAATGATTAACAATGTTTTGAACTTATACCATTTGCAGAGACCCTTTTCTTTCAAAAAATAGTCAGCTTGGCTAAAAGCTGACACTATGGGGGGATGTTGTCATTGAAGGAATTGCCAGACCTAATTTGGTCCCTCATTAGTAAAACGCATTAGAAGCCAGAGATCATTAAAGTGAGAAGACAATACAAGTATAATATATATAGAATGTGTAATTCCTGGCACTCATAATAATTTCCTTCTATTATACCTGAATAAGCTCCATTTGCTTTCAACATGGCACAAGGTCTCTGTCATGTTTTTTGGAGTGATGTTTCGCCCAATAGCTCTTCTCAAATTTAATGGTTAAATTGAAACAGAAGGCAAATATAAACAACAGTTAATAATTGCAATCTTTGTTTACATTAATAATTTATTCAGGCAAATAAGATTTTCTCAAATCAACATTATTCATATGTACAATAAATCTGCTATAAAATATAATTGATGACAAGAATTTTAAAGTAAAACTTGTCCTTCACCTAAATTCATGTATGCAGTTTATACGACATGTACAGTAACATTTTCCCATTTGAAGGATGAAGAGTTGGAAATTTATAGTTTTATGGTATAGTATTGCAGCCATTTGTAGCTAGACTTTTAAAAACGTTTGCCCATTCTATTTGGCAGATGCTCACTCCTTTCATGCAGTTTCTCTAATGCCTCTCCCACGTAACACTCTTCAGACACAATAAGAGTGACTGGTCAAGGGTAAGAACATCAGGCAAGAGTTAACTCACTGAGAACCACTGTTTAGCTCTTGCTGCTAACTCCCTTACTTCCCATTCCCCATGATCCCTACTTCATGAAAACACCAGCATAATCATTCTTTCTATCAGCTCACATCCGTTACCTCGCTCCAGGGATTTTAGGATAACTCGCCTGGCAGGAATCTTGTCTCTTTGATCGCACTGCCAGGTAAAAGAACTGTTGGCCTCTGACTGGCTGGCACGTTGCAGCTGGCAAGAATTCTGCCACATAATTTCAGTGGAAGGGCTACCTCTGTCCTCAGATCTACCTTATTGGCAGAAAATATGGCAGGACTTTCTTAGGTGAGGCAGAATGGCTCTCTTCCTGGTTCTTTAGCCAGCCTTCAAAATTCACACCCCAAAGACAGATTCCATACTTCATGTGTGAACTTAGACAGTGAGTATTGTCAGTATTTATAATTCTGTAACATCACAGTCACATGCAACTCTGATCCCAACTGAGCCCTACATTTGTCACTTCTCGAGATGTTGGTCAAGAGTAGAAAATCTTAGCTATTTTTATTTTCTCTTCCAACACCGAACGGAGACCAATCACAGTACCCCCATCACTGTCATTACTGAGATCAACAATTCAGCAAAAACCTTTAAGGCTTGCTGTATTATTAGCAATTGAAGGAGTCAAACTGAAGAGATTGAATGGAGGACTTCAGTGATTTATATAGTTCTGCTAAATTGCCTTTGTCAGCCGAACCATCAAAGCCACTTTGTAGTTAGTTTAAACTGTGTTTGAAAGTCTTTTCTTGAAAAATACCAAGTCGGTAAGAAGTGAAAATTCTTATTTTGAAAATAACAAGTCAGAAGTGAATAAGTTTTCATTTTTGTTGACATAGCAGATTATAACTCAAAAGAACTAAATAAATTAGAGGATCAAATATATCACTTCTGCAAATTGACAGCTTTCATTAATACCAGAAGCAGTGATAAATATGTATTTACCAAATATATGAAGGACAGTGGTTAAAATGTGAATTTGTGAAGCAAAATGAATCTCTTCTGCAAAGAGGTATGACAATTTATCTGGGTTTTTGAGTTCATTACCTGAGAATCATGCCTATTATCCGAGAAGGATGAGAAGCCAAGAAAGTATATGATTTAACTTGGCAATGAATGTTCACAAAATCACAAATTATTACAAAGCAGAAGGAAGCCATTGTGCCTCCACTATCAGTTTTCTGTTTAAAACTAAATATGTTAAATATGATAATGCAATTATTCTGAACTAATGACAGAAAGGGAAATTGTCCTGCACATTCTATAGCTCTGCAGAATGTTAGGTGACATTCAGAAGCTCTTGCAGATAGATTGAAAGAAATTGCTTACAAGGTGACTTCACTCTTGTGAACCGACATAATTTGTACCTCAAACATTAAATAAAATAAATCTACAATTAATGCACATTGTCTATAGGTCAGAACATTTTTAGTACAAAAGATTAGTCATTTGATGACCACTATTTCTTCTGATTCTGATTCTATACTCTTTGTTTTAATTGAATTATTCCGTAAATAAAGTCAATTTTACTAGAAATCAGCCAAGTGTCAATTTTGCTGAGCTTCATGAAAGTTTTCTCTCCACACATCCTAGTGTGTTTTCTCATGTCATCATCCCAAACATACTTCATTGGCTATATGCCACACCTGTATAATTGTATATTTTCACTCGCCACAGATGGAAGTACTGGACACTACAGAGACCTCTCAAGATTACTGGCACCAGCGTCATGACTAAAGCTCACCCATTCACCCAGTCAAACACTGCCAATCTGCAGCGAAGCAGCATGATTCCTTTCATTTGCGCCAGACATGTGAGTTAGAGAGGAATCGGTACCCCATTTTGTTGATGGCAAACATAAATGAATGAGCCCTTTAGAAAATGTAATATGCATTATCTGCTACAAGAAAAAACATTTGTATGGCGTTGTTCATTTTTTAATGTGATAAATAAAATGAAATGATTTCAATCATTAATGTGATATTAGTTAATACTTAATAGTTTGATGACAGATTTAAAATGTTCAGTTTACAGAAGTAAACTCTGCTGTAACAATCTCTCAGTGCAATATTCTGATTATACTTCTATGTATCAGAACAGTGGCTGGGGGAATGCAGACAGTCACTGTTCATGAAGATTTTGGCGACTGTTCTTCAAGATGGAAGGTTGGAGAAGGAAGCAATGAGTTAGAGTTGCAGGTAACTGCTCTGACTTTCATGTCATGAATTGACACTGTGTAGTTTCTAAAGGTAAAACTGCTTATCAATGAGGTGAGATGACATAATACGGAAGACGTAATATATGCCAGTGCATGCAAATAAGCTACTTGCTGTTCAACAATGAGAATCGCATTTCACCTTTCAACACATGATTGGTAATTGGGATGTTTTAATCTTGACATTTACTGCCAATCTCATGGAAATACTGAGTATCAGGCTCCAAACTCTCCACCGGTTGGAGTAATAAGTGGCACAAAAGAATATAGTAGTGATTGTTGGATATAAGTCATCTCAGCTTGAGGCCATCTCTGCAGGAGCTCCTCAGGATAATGCCCTAGCCCCAATCATCTTCAGCTGCTTCATCAAATAACTTCTCTCTTCATAAGGTCAGAATTGGGGATGTTTGCCAATGAGTGCACAATATTCAACACCAGTCACAACTCATCAGATACTGAAGGAGTCCATGTTCAATCAACAAGACAATAAACAGGCTTGTGCTGACAATTAGCAAGTAACATTCTCACCACACAAATGCCAGGTAATGACCACCTTCAATAAGAGACAATCTAACTAGTGTCTCTTGACATTCAAGATTCCCCACTATCAGCATCCTGGCGGTTACCATTGATCAGAAATCAGACGTGCCACATAAATATAGTGGCTGCATGAACAGCTCAGAGGCTAGGAATATTGTGGTTAATTCATTATCTGTCTTGCCAAAGTCTCTCCATTATCTACAAAACACACTTAGAGTGCAGTGGAATACTTTGTTGGGGCAGCACGGTGGCTTAATGCTTAGCAATGCAACCTCACAGTGCCAGGCACCTGGGTTCAATTCCACCCTCACGCGACTGTGTGGATTTTGCACGTTACCCATGTCTGCATGGGTTTCCTCCAGGTGGTCCGGTTTCCTCCCACAATCCAAAGATATGCTAGTCAGGTGCATTGGCCATGCTAAATTGCCTGTAATGTTAGGTGCATCATTCAAAGGGAAATGGGTCTGGATGGATTAGTCTTCGGATGGTCGGTGTGGACTTGTTGGGTCTAAGAACCTGTTTCCACATTGTGGGGAATCTAATCTAATTCTCACTTGCCTGGATGAATGCAGCTCCAACAATACTCATGAAGCTTGGCACCATCTAAAACAGAGCCTACTTGATTGACACCACATCCACGAACATCCATTCCCTCTACTATCCACAGTCAGTAGCAGCAGTGTATACTATCCGCAAGAAGCAGTGTAGAAATTAATCAAAGATCCATGGACAGCACCTTACAAACCCATGACTACTTTGTTCTAGAAGGACAAGGGCAGCAGATACATGGGAACACCACTATCTGCAAGTTCTCCTCTGAGTCACTGACCATCCTGACTTGAAAATATATCATCGTTCCTTCACTATCACTGGGACAAAATCTTGGAATTCCCTCCCTAAGAGCACATGGGTCAACCTACAGCTTGCGGACTGCAGCAGGTCAAGAAGACAGCTCACCACCATCTTCTCTAGATTAGGGATGGGCAATAATTGTTGGCTGGCCAGCAACATCCGCATCCCACAAATTGATTTTTTAAAATTGCTCAGATTATTCAGTAGCACACAGGGTTCATGCACTGCAACTGGTGGTGTTTATAAGGGACATATCCTTATGAATCGGGGAAGCCCCACAACTCTTTATTCCTAGAGATGGGCCTTCCTCCCCTGCCTTAATAGCTATGGGTCTATTTGATTGACCAGCAGTTCTGTGGTTTCAGCAGTATCACTGCTGTTACTGCAAACAGTTTATTGAGTCAAAGTCCTAGAAATGCAGACAGAACAACATCCAACATCCTGCAGTGAGGAGGGAAAGAAAGGACTGATGGGATGTGGATAATAATCATGATTTGGAGTGGGTATTGAGCATCTGGGGTGAGAGGGGCACATGAGATGCACAATCTCATCAGAAGGCCAGAAATTGATGTCAAACACAGCTCCCCGATCGGGTTAACATGTCATGCTCAACAGCACCAGCCTGATTTATGAACATCTTCCATTTGCCTCAAATTGGAGAAGCAGAATATATCTGTGTTCTCATAGAAGTATCACAAAAAAACTATCATGTAAAGGTGGGTAAATAATTAAGAAGGCAAATAGTCTTTTGGCCTTATTGCAAGTAAATTAGAGCATAAGTTCACAGAATTTTTCCAACAATTGTTTAAGGCTTTGATAAGACTACTCTTGGAGAATTGTGCTTGGTTTTGGTCTCCATACTAAGGATGTTTATACATCCATTAAAGTTGATACAGCAGATGATCATTTTGAAATCCCAGGATTTTGACAGAATTCCAATCAGGATCATCTGTGATGCAAGGTGATGTTGTTGCTAAGTGCCTGATGCATTTGTCTTTCCAGGTGATAGGGTGCAAGTTGCAAAAGGCACAAATTGCGTAAGAAGCCTTGATGTGTTACTGCAGTGCAGCGTTCATATAGTACACATTGCAGGTATTGTGTGACAGTGGTAAAGGGGATAAAAATATGAGATGATGGATGATGTACCTGTTAAGTGGGGTACTTTCTTATGGACAGCTAAACTCAAGCAACTAGTTGTAGCATTCCTGATTTGCACTTTCTAGTTAAGGGAAAGATGCTGGGAGTCAAAAGGTAAATAAATTGCCATAGAGTATTCGATTTTTAACAGCTGCAACATACGTGTGGCTGGTCCAGAAAGGTTTCTGTTCAATGGTGACCTTTAACGATATTAACGCTGGGTGATTTGATGCAGGCAATGTGTTGGGCATCAAGGAAGGTAGATTCTGATTTATTAGACTTGTCCATTTCCCGGTGCTTATATTGTGTGTATATTACACACCATTTATCAGTCCATGCCTGTGCGTTGTCTAATCGAAAGTGTAGTGCTGGAAAAGCACAGTACAACGTTTTAGGGCATAAGCCATTCATCATTTCCTGATGAAGGGTTTATGCCCAAAATGTCAATTCTCCTGCTCCTGTGATGCTACCTGACCTGCTGTGCTTTTCCAGCACTACACTCTCGACTCTGATCTCCAGCATCTGCAGTCCTCACTTTCTCCTCCCTGGATGTTGTCTAGGTCTTGCTACAATTCTCCATCATAATGCATTTAAAATTAATTGTTAAACATGTAACTTTGAAGACAGTGCTGTGTCCTACCACAAAGTAATTTCAAAGTCATAAATTGCCCAAAACATAAAAAGACCAAAATTAAGGTTTTAAAAATTGTGTGACTATAAATATCGTTACAATTGAGTAAATCAGACTATTATTTCCATTCAAGAAGTAATTTATATGAGCTGCTGGTTTACATCTTGTGGTAATTTGCTGGAGAGTTGATTTAGGTTGACTGAAAGCTTGTAGAATGGATTTTAATAAAGATAACTCTTCAGCCTAATTGGAAGCAATCTAGCAGGGAGGAAGACACACACTACGCTGCATTGCCATCCTGATTTGTGCATTTACACACCCAATAGCTTCTGAACAATTGACAGTAGAGAGCCAAGAAAATACCTAGATTAGTGTGCTCTGACAGGTGGAACCGTCTATTATAGAAGATTTGTTGCAAAATCTAAGAAAATAAGAAAGAAGAACAGGTGATATAGCCTATCAAATCTGTCCAATCATTCAATGCAATTGCAACTGATTTTCTGCCTCAATTCAACTTTTTCATGTTGTGCCATATCTCTTAATTCCCCGAGAGATCAAAAATCTATCTATACCTGTGTTGAATGTACTCAATAATGTAATATTCAGACCTCTCAAAATTCCAGAATTTACAATGCATTGAGTGAAGAAATGTCTCCTCTTCTGTTGCAAATACTCAACATTCTTTTCTGAGGGTGAACACTCTAGTTCTAAATACCCGAGGAGAGAAAACATCCTTTCAGCATCTATCCTAGAAAGCCAACAACCTCAAGATTTTGTGAGCTTCAATAAGATCACCTCTTATTCTTCTAAACGCTAAAGGGTATAGACCTGATTAGATTCCCTATAGTGTGGAAACAGGCCCTTCGGCCCAACAGGTCCACACCGACCTTCTGAAGAGTAACACATTCTGATTAATTTTCCTCTGACTAAGCACCTAACACCACGGGCAATTTAGCATGACCAATTCACCTGACCTGCACATCTTTGGACTGTGGGAGGAAACCGGTGCCCTGGAGGAAACCCACACAGACACTGGGAGAATGTGCAAACTCCACACAGGCAGTCCCCGAGGCTGGAGTCAAATCTGGGACCCTGGTGCTGTGAGGCAGTAGTGCTCACCACTGAGCCACTGTGCCACCCCAATCATTCCTGATCAATCTTCCTTCATAAGACACACTGTTCAGCACCATGCATGATTCCTCAAATACTGGAGCAGACTATGTTCAAATGCAACAAGATTGGACTGAAAAGTGGCAAGTAACATTTGCACAACACAAATACCAGGCTATGACCATGACCAATAACAGACAATCTAACTACCACCTCTTGAGATTCAATGGTACTACATCACTAAATTCTCGACTAACAACATCAAGGGGTTATTATTGTCCAGAAACTTAACTGGACTCATCACGTAAACACAATGGCTACAAAGGCAGGTCACAGGCTAGGAATACAATGACAAGTAACTCACCAAAGCCTGTCTCACCATCTACCAGGCACAAGTCAGGAGTGTGATGGAATACTCCCCACTTGCCTGCATGAGTGCAGCTCCAATAACACTCAAGAAGCTTGACACCATCCAGGACGAAGCAGCCAGGTAGTTTGGCTTTATATCCTCAAGCCATCCGCTATCCTGGCTTGGAAATATATCACAGTTCTGTGTCAAAATCCTGGCATTGTGGGTCAGCCCACAGCAGTTGGACCACAGTGGTTCAAGAAGGCAGTTCACCACCTTCTCAAGGGCAACTTAGGGACAGGCAATAACTGCTAGCCACCTAGTGATGCCCACATCCCACAATGAGATTCTGTTTTTTAAGAAAACACTCCTTATTCCAGAAATTAACATAATGAATCTTATACAAACTTCTTCCAGTGAAATCATGGCCCTCTTTAAGCTGTAAGAAGAATTGTCCTGAACAAAGGCTGATGCCCAAAATGTTGATTCTCCTGCTCCTTTGACGCTGCCTGGCCTGCTGCGCTTTTCCAGCAACACATTTTCCATCTCTTTAAGGTGTATAAGGTCTGACTACTGTCCTGTACAATTGCAGTAAGATGTCCTACTTTTATACTCCACTTCCCTTGCATAAAAAGCCACAGTTCCATTTTCCTTGCTAATTCATTGTTGTACCTATATGCTAAATTTATTTGCATCATGTACAGAGACACCCAGTTCTCTCTCTGCACTGCTGTATTTTCCATTCTATCCTTTTTATGTAATACTCTGTTTTGATGTTCTTCCTTGAAAACTGGACAACCACAAAATCAACCTCACATTTTTTCCATATTATATCCCATCTAACAATTTTTGCCACTCACTTAACCTATCGATATCCCTTCACAAACCATTTGTATCCTTCTCGCAACTTGCTTTCCTATCTGTCTTGGTATTGTCAATAAATTTAGCAACAGTCTAGTTAGTTCCTTCACCAAAACCATTAATACAGATTATAAGTATTCAACCCTAAGCACGGATAATTTTAGTATCCCAAGGGCTACCAATTGACAAACTGAAAATGACTAATTTATTACCAATTCGGTTTTCTTTTGGTTAGCTGGTTTTAAATCTATGCTATTATATGAACGCCATCACCACAAGCTCTTATCTTGTGTACTAATTTTTATGGGACACTTCATCACATGATTTTTGAAAAGCAAATACTATTTGATCCACACTTTGTTACGTCCTCAAAGAACTCTAATAAGTTTGTCAAAGATGATTTCCCTTTCAAAAACATGCCAAATCTACTTGAGTGCAATATAATTTTCTAATTATTGTATTACTGTCTCTTTCATAATGGATTTGAGCATCATCCCATTGACAATTGTTAGACTAGCCGGTCTGTAGTTTCCTTCCTGTCTCCTTTGTTCTTGAACAGAAGAGTTACATTTATAGTTTTCTGATCACTGGCATCTTTCCAAAATCTAGGGAATTTTGAAATATGACAAACAAAGTGTCCACTACCTATGTAACCACCATTCTTAAGATCCCAGGATGTAGTCCATCATGGCCATGGAATATGCCAGCCTTAATTTGCATTAGTTTACTTTTTATTTTCCGAAAGAAGATGATCATTTTTATTTTCCACTTTCTCATTTGTTTTCTGAATTTTCTACTGTTTTGGGAATGATATTTTGTGTTACAAAGATGAATATAAAATAATTGTTTGAAACGTATTCCATTTCCTTGTTTGCCATTATTAATCCCCCAGTCTCACCTTCCAAGGATTCAATGCTCATTTTAGGTATTCTTTTTCATTTTATGTACTTGTAAACATCTTATTGTCTGTTTTTACACTTGTTGTTATTTTTCCCTCATGTTCCAATGTCTCCCTCTATACACTTTTTGAGTTGACATTTGCTAATTCTAAAATTTTTGCAATCTTTCAGTCTGATAGAAACCTTACGTCATGTATTATCCACAATGGTACACATTTTGTTAGAATTTAATGCAATGTATCTTTCTTAAGAGTAATTAACTATTGAAATGTATATTACTGTATTTATACCATCTTCCCTTTGAGCTTATTTATGTCAGATTTATGTCTTTGTACCCTTGTAATTGCTCTTATTTAATTTGAAGAGACTCGCTATGCACAAACATTGCTCTAAGTGAATACAAAAATCTTACTTTGAAAATCACTCTTTAGTATGAGGTATTTAATTAATCTTGCTCCATTACAAATGATCAGAAGCCAAAACATGTATGTTTTCTGCTAGTTTCCAGAGCGTGTTGCTCAAAGATACTGTTTGAAGTATCCTCTGTGAATTTAGTCTCCAGACTATCTTTCCAATTTTATTTTTCAATCGATGCTCGGCTTAAAGTAACTCATGATTATTACATTACCTTTCATCAAATGCCATATTATTTCTTAATGTGTACTCTTTCCTACAGTGTAGTTAGGACTAAGATGACTGTGAATTACTTCCACAATGAGTTATCTTCATTTCTAGAACTTATCTCCTCTAAATTTATTCTACATCTTGATCATCTGAGCAAAGAATATTTGTCATTATTGTACTGAAGGGATCCCTTCTTAAAACAGCTATCCAACTCCCTGTCTCTTCCTCCTGTCCTTCTGAAATGTCAAATGCTCTGTAATATTCAGATGCATACCTTGGTCAACTTGCAACCGTTACTCTGCAATGTCTATTATTGTCACTCTCACTTATCAACATTGCACCCTCAGTTCATCTATCATAATGAATTTGGCAAGAATACAGTTAAACCTTCATTAATTTTTTTTAACTGCTTGTGCCTACACTGACTTCATTTACTGGTGCATTCTTATGTTTCTATATTTTGTCCCTTCCAATCACATTCTGTTATAGAGATGTGCAGCACGGAAGCAAACAGTTTGGTCCAACGTGTCCATGCTGACCAGATATCCTGAACTAATCCAGTCCAATTTTCCAGCACTTGGCCCATATCCTGCAAAACCCTTCCTGTTCATATACCCACCCAGATGCCTTTTAAATATTTCAATTGTACCAGCCTCCACAACCTCGTCCGACAGCTCATACTATACATGTACCACTCTCAGCGTGAAAAAGTTGTCCTTTAGGGCCCTTTTAAAATTTTCCCCTCTCACCCTCTACCTATGCCCTCTAGTTCTGGACTCCCCCACTCCAGGATAAATACCTTGGTTATGTACCCTTTTCATGCCCCTCATGATTTTATAAACCTCTATGAAGTCACCCCTCAGCCTTCAATGCTCCATGGAAAACAGACCAGCCTTTTCAGCCTCTCCCTGTACCTCAAACCCTCCAAACCTGGCAATATCATTCTAAACCTTTTCTTTTTAACTTGCCAATTCTCATTTGCTCTCTTCCAGCTCCTTCTGACAACCTTAGGTCTATGATTCATTAGTATTCTGGTCCCAGCATTGTTCTCGTGAAGCCTGCAGCAATGGTAAACTCCCTCTTCCCCATAATGTGCATTCATGAATCAAAAGCTATTTCTCCAACACCAATCTTTGAATTTCCAATTTCACTCTCGGACCTTACCTACCTACTGATAATTTGCATGTACTCTTACAGTAGTTTGTATTTTCAGAGCTAATCTGAAACAGCAACAAAAATGATGTGCATCAGCCAATAATTCATCCCTCTTCAGTTAGTGAAAGCAACTGATCCAATTTGGCACTTCACTCCATTGTGTATTCACCAGAGATTAAAACCTTATGCTATTTGTAAAGTTATACATTTTGTGATCGTAACAGTTTCATTTTAAAAATTCCTCCCATCATCCAATTCAAAAGACTAATATTGAAATCTGTCATATATGAATAGATTATATTTTTAAATCAACAGCAGCCATGCTTTTGCAATATGAATGGCAATATTTAGTTGATAATAAACACTAACGTTGGTAATATTATTGAGTTTTGGAACTGGAATGCCATGTTGTGGTTGTATAGAACATTAGTGAAGCCACTTTGGAATACTGGATACAATTCTGGTCGCCGTCCTAGAAGGAAAGGCGTTGTTAAACTTGAAAGAGTGCGGAAAATATTTACAAGGTTGTTTCTGGGACTGGAGGGTTTGAGCTGTAGTGAGAGGCTGAATAAGCTGGGGACGTTTTTCCTTGGAGCATCGGAGGGGCATGGATAGGATGCATAGCTAATGTCTTTTCCTCGGTTGAGAGAGTCCAAAACTACAGGATATAGTTTAAGGTGAGGGGGGAAAGATTTGAAAAGGAAGAGGGGAACCTTTCCATGCAGAAGGTGATGCATGTCTGGAACAACCTGCCAGAGGAAGTGCTGGAGGCAAGTACAATTACAACATTTAAAATGTATCTGGATGGGTATACGAATAGGAAGCGTTTGGAGGGATATGGGCTAAATGCTGGCAAATGGGACTAGGTCAGATTGGGATGCCTGGTCAGTGCAGGCAAGTTTGACCAAAGGATTTGGTTCCAATCTGTATGAGTGTATGACTCTATAATAACAGGTAACAAAGCATTCTCATTGACACAGGCTCTCAGAGATTCTAACACTGGTCTGAAATTCCATAGTACCTTCTAGAAAACACAGCACATCCTATAAACTGACAACAGCACCACCTGTCGATAGTATCCACTCAATGATTAGAAGATTCACGAAGCACAACCTGAATCTGGTCCATGTGGTGAAGTCTACGTTTCAACCTTCCACAGAAAAGGAATGAGCCAGTGAAGATGTGGCTGTTTTCTCTCCAACTGGAATATGAGGGACAGTGTGAGACTATGGCCATCTCAGTCAGACCATTGTTCATATACTGAACTTTTGCCATGAGATAGCTATTCCTAGTGACATCACAGACATTCACACCGAAACCATTGAATAGATTGTGAACATTAACATTGAATTATATTTGCTTTTTCAGTCATATAAACAAAAGAATTGAAGAACTAGACATAGATTACAGTCCCATGAAAACATTATATATCATTTTTGTTTACATACCCTCCTGTTCATGCAAAACCTCTTTGTAAATCACCTATCATTTCACATACGTGCAGTGCAGATACCAGCAACTTAAAAAGGATATTTTTAAGGTAATACAATTTTTAATGAAACCTTCAAAATGAGGGCCATAAATTTAAAGATAAATCTTTTGGAGAATTCAGAGAATGTGTTTTTTACCGACGGAGTAGTTAGAATGTAACTACCACCAGGAGCTTTTGTGGTGAGTGACATAAATACATATAAGAAAATGTTGGGTTAACATATGAGAGAGAAAGAGTTAGAGTCTATGCTGGTTAGAAGAAGAATGATGACAGGAGACACAACCAAAACATAAACATGAGTTTTCACCAGTTGGCTATTTTGACACTGTTCTTTCGATGTAATTGTATGTAAAAGTAAAATTCCACATTGCGGTTGCATTTTGTAAACTGAGGTCAATTGCTATCAAAAATACTGTGGAAAGAAAGAAGAAACTGCGCATCATCAATCTTGTCACAATGTTGGTTATAGAACGTATGCTTATATCCCAGATCTCAAGAATTGGACAAAACATCTTGTCCACCCCTTTCTCAAGTGATAAGCATCTCTTGTGACATAGAAACATTTGCCATTCTCCACATAGTTTGACAGCAAATTATTTATAAAGAAACTACAAAATGGCTGTAAGCGTATTCACTAATATTAAATGGTACAATAGGAAAATGGTAAACTGCAGGCGCAAAGAACTTAAAAAAAGTGAAACAGGCCAATTCAGCTGAGAACTAAATTAGCTGATGTTAACAACAATTTAACTTGCAGACCAGAGTCACTAATGTATTGTACTGGTCTAATTACAGTGTCTAATCAATTGTATAGATCAATGGACTAAATTATATGGATCAGAGTTAACAATGCACAATACACATTGGGATCTATAGTTTCATAGTTTTCAATAGCATTTCTAGGTCTCCTTTGCATCACCCTAAGTCACTTAAATCACCTTCTGATGTCTCATATTGAAAGCTGGGACTTTGAAACTTGATTATTGCTGTTATATTTCTATTAGCTCATCAATTATGATAAAATGTTGGAGACATACCTCCCAGTAAGAAGCCACAATGTTATCTTTGTGACATGGCAAATGGTTTTCAATAAGTAATTAACATCTTTCTAACCAAATTGTTAATTGCATCTCAGTTGCAACAAAAGGCTCTTTTTAAAATTATGACTTGTTAAAATATTGATTCAAGAAGTAATTTGGTTAAAAACAGTTTCCTTTTGAAGTATGTTTCCCACAAAGTATCAGGCTGAGACAAGGAGTAGTCCAGAACTCTCACCACGTTCATCAAACCAGAGCAGCTGATTTTTAAAATAGTTGGCCCCGCTTTCTTCTTTCATAACTAATTTCATGCTGACTTAAATGAAATGCTCAGGTCAACCTGATACACCGTCAGTCATACATATATACGTACAATTGTGTACTAACAGTAATTCTGTATTGGGATCTCACAACATCTGTATTGCGAATGTTGCAGGGATAAACAAGTGTAGCTTGTTAGTATTCAATGTCAGTCACTTTATTACTGAATGCTAGCTAGCATAGTGGGAAATTCATTAAATTATTTTTAAGCCCTAACATTTGTATCGGTTCATTCTGGTATTTAGAAAGCAATTCCTACCTCGGTATTATTTTCAATATTTCACATAAAAGAATACTGCACACTTATAAGATGAATAGATCACTTAATCATTATCATATTTCAAGACAAATATTCGATTAACTTCATGTAATCAAACTTTAGGTTGACTACATTTATTTTGGAAAGATAAAACAAGTCTTAATAGTTGAATGCTGATATAAGACATGCTGCCACGACTTCTGCTTATTATTGATTGACAGTAAAATGCATGCATGCAAAAATGAGAGGCTCACTGAGAGCAAAAAGTCTGACTTCATTGTACCACAAATGAACATCTTTAAATCACAAACTGGAGCTCTTTAAATCAGCAGAAAAGATATCACACTTCATCATAAAAACAGCGTGTGTTGCAGTGAATGGTTTTCCAATGAAAAAGTGTCCCAGTGGGGACAAAGAGAAAAGCATACATTGCTTAGAAGATGTTGCTATCTGATTCGCAGCAATCTATAGTGTTACACTCATAATAAATTGAAATCTGAAGTTTCTTTTAGCCAATATTATCATATAATGTTAACACATAGCATAATGTACACATTGTATATTCCAAAAAGTAATCAAGAAATTTCATAGAGGTTTATGGTTTTGGCAATGTAGTAGAACCTTTGAGTGCTGAGCCATTCACTAAAGCAGAGAATGCATCATAGACAAGCAACAGTTCAACATAATGAGGATTTTCCACATTCAATGTACAGCGCAGGAGTGCAAATATAAAGGTTCATAGCATTTCCATAAGTTGAATGAACTTCAAACCTCGAAACATTAAAAACCGGTACAAGTCATTAAAAATAATCAACTCTGCTCAAATCATTTTGATCAGTAAGGACTATTATCCTCAGTGCATCCACAAAGCCCTTAAGATAATTCAGTATTTTTCACAAGTGTAATAAATGAACAAAAATTTACATTCCATGACATATGCACAATCTCAGCTAAAAATACATGCATTTTCACACCATTATAAAGCTGATTTATATAATTCTGGAAACTTTTATGATATTTCTTGGGATCCAGCCAAATTAACAAAACAACTGCTTTCCGTCAGAAGACATACAATCAACCTTATTTAGCCTGCATTTAGCTACTGCAAATTACAGCATTATGGAATAAACTGTACTTATGTTAACAGATAATACAAAAAAACAGAGCTCTACTTACCTTAATTGCCTTTGTAGACTGACATTTCACTTGGTGGGATACAGAAGCCGTTTGATTCATCATGTAAGCATTCAGTGAAATCTTGAAGTCTGAGATATGATTGAAGCAGTGAATGTTCCTGGTCAGTAAATCTGTCCACTTCAAAGTGCAGATTGACCTAAGACTCTCACACTGTTGCTCAGATCCTTTTCCCAGGCTCTAATCTACACATTACAAACCTGGCAGTAAGAGTGGGTTTATTCAGCATCCTGCACACACTCCCTGCAACACAAAATGTGACAGCCTCAAATACAACCAATCGCAGCTCCTGTCTTCCCCCATCTACAGGAGCACAATTTAGAATACTGCTGTAATCAGTTTTTTTCTGTTCTGTAGATGTTAAAGTGTTGAAGTTATAGCAGTGTTGTTGTATATTTTAGAAAGTTATTATGAAATGCAGAAATCCGCTTTATGTTTTTGAGCTAAATGCAAAAATCAAGTTAAAAAGCAGTCATTTAAATAATATTTTAATGCAATTTTCCAAACTCTCTATTTAGGACATTGCAATCTCAGACAGGTATACTACTGATAGACTAAATTTAATGAATAGAAATCTCCTGAAGCATAAGGTTAATTAGAAGTAAATGGAAAGAGAGTTTCCATTTCATCCAGAATGATCAAATCACTTATAGAGGTAAAAACAATGACTGCAGATGCTGGAAACCAGATTCTGGAGTAGTGATGCTGGAAGAGCGCCACTAATTCCAAATCACTTATTGTCAGGCTCAAACAAATTCAACAGTCTCTTTTTTTATTTCTTTTTCAATCACTTTGTTTAATATTTTGGCCTAACTTTGCCAGATGCTCTTTTTCAACACAATTAGTACAAAACAGATTGTTTCAGATGAATGTTTGCAAATGTCCATTTTAGTTAAGATGTTAACAAGAAGGATTTACCAACCATATTGATAAATCAAAGTGCGAAACTCCATGAAGATTAGGTTAAAAGTTAGCAATGTGGATATCTTCTGATGGTTCTCATGACAGTACACAAGAGAATAAAATTTTTCTCGAAACATTTGTCCAGCAATCTTGGTTTAGTCCAGCGTTGTATATCAGTTATAGCAACACTGTAATGCAGAGAGATTATTAGGAGCTATTTTGACCTTCCTATGTTAATTATTTGTCCACAGATGAAGTTACTGTTCCAGAATTCCCTGCAGTCATGTATTCTCAAAGATAATTTACTCTCTCACCACCAATCCATTTCATCTGGGTTTAAAAATGTAGACTACACTTTCCTCAGGACACCCTAACTTAGCATTGTTTGGTCTAATAAAAAGGACAATGAATGCTATAAATTTAAAATAAAATGCTGGATATACTCAATAGTCCAAGCAGCATTTGTAGAGGGAGAAACAAAAAAGGTTGGGGAATTTTATGGAGCCTCCAGCAGCAAGAAATGTGAGGTGCAGGTTATCTGAATCAGATCGATTGTTTCTTCCACAATAAAGGAAATGCTCCTTATTCCCGTATAACCATTAATATAACCAGTACATTTAACTCTCAGGCTAAACTAGGCTCAACAAAAACAAAAACTACAGTACTGTTACTACAAGCCTAAGTGAGCTCCCAGATGTGATACCAAACAGTCAAGCTCTTGAATGAACAGAATCATCTTCTTTATTCATCTTCTCTTCCAGTTGGTTGCAACAAAGTTAATTTGAAAAGGATCCCTTCCCTTGTGGATACCTTTCCCCAGCTCAAATGAATTTATGTTTTAAAAGGAGCGAATTTAACCAGGCTTTCTTGAATTAACAAAAATGATTTTACTAATAACAAATGCGAGAAGAATGAATAATATAACTCAGACAGATTAGAAATAGGAGGTGGGTTGGAAAGGTCAAAAATATTAACAAGTACAGTTCACTCTGAATTTTGTACAAACAGTGGACAGTTGAAAGTTGTGATCATTGTGATAGGAATTTACAGGTAAGATTGGGGTAGCATTGTCAGAGCAAGAGAATTGTCAAGTTCACAATCGTTAGCTTCAGAAATGGAATGAGATGTTATAATTCCGAGGCCTTAACTATGATTGAATTCCAGTATTGACGGTTGAGAGAATCCTTTATTGACCTTTTTCATTTCAAACTATTTGCAGCACTCAGAGGTAGAGAATGTCCTTACTTGCAGCACAGATGTAACTGAAGAATATTTCTTCAACTGTGACTGTCACAGCATGCTAAATTCAAACCCAAGCTGATATATAAGAGAACATTCAGTTCCACTAAACCCATTCAGTTGAGTTGAAATTGATGTTTAAAGCCCATCCCTTGAGAGCAAAATAGGCATATCTGTAAGAAGTGGCTTTCTGCTGAAAGTGAAGATATGATCAGCCTCTCATTTTCTCTACCTCAAGTCATCGAGATGTACAGCATAGAAACAGACCCTTTGGTACAACTTGTCCATGCTGACCAAATATCCCAACCCAATCGAGCCCCACCTATCAACACCCTGCCCCATCCCTCCAAACCCTTCCTATTCATATATCAATCCAGATGCCTTTTAAATGTTGCAATTGTATTAGCCTCCACTGGCAGCCCATTCCACACATGCACCACCCTCTGTGTGAAAAAGTTGCACCTTAGATCTTTTTTACATCTTTCCCAGCTCACCCTAAATCTATCCCCTCCAGTTCTGGACTTCCCCACCCCAGGGAAAAGATCTTATCAATTTATCCTCTCCATGCCCCTCATGATTTCATAAACCTCTATAAGGTCACCCCTCAACCTCCGATACTCCAGGGAAAACAACCCTAGCCTTTTTGATCCCCCCCCCATAGCTCAAATCCTCCAACCATTAAATGACGAAAAATTGTGGACCCAACACCGATCCTTGTAGCACTCCACTGGTCACAGGCCTCCAGTCTGAAAAACAACCCTCCACCACCACCTTTGAGCTAGTTCTATATCCAAAATGGCGAGTTCTCCATGTATTCCATGAGATCTAACCTTGCTAACCAGTCTCTCACAGGGAACCTTGTTGAATGCCTTACTGAAGTCCACCGCTCTGCTCTCACTCATCCTCTTTGTTATTTTTTTCAAAAAACTCAATCAAGTTTGTGAAACATGATTTCCCACACCCAAAGCCATGTTGACTATTCCTAGTCAGTTCCTGCCTTTCCAAGTACATGTAAATCATATCCCTCAGGATTCCCTGCACCAATTTGCCCACCACTGACGTCAGCGTCACCGGTCTATAGTTCCCTGGCTTGTTCTTACCATCTTTTTAAAATACTTGCACCACATTAGTCAACTTCCAGTCTTTCAGCACCTCACCTGTGACTATGGATGATATAAATATCTCAGCAAGAAGTCCAACAATCAATTCCCTATCTTCCCACAGAGTTCCAGAGTACAATCTCTCACTGTTTTAAGTTTCTCCATTAAGTTACACATGCAATATCCTCCAGTGTTCACACAGGATTTTGCAGACAATCATTGAAACTAAATCCAGATTTTCTTCAGCAATCTCCTTCATAAAAACAAAATATTTTGGAATTAAAAGAAAACAATTTTCATAAATACATTGCAGTTTTGATCCACCCTAACAGACATGTGAATAAATTGAAAACAATGTAATTTGAAATATTTAAAAGTGAAATTTATATTTAGTAAACTCACCTTGACAGCTTTGTGCTCTCAAGAAGTCCTATGTAAATGGAAATAGAATGGGGCAGGAAAGTTATGGTCATGATGAACAGATTTGCGATTTTACCCAGGAAGCTCTTTTATTGATAAAGCAGAGTAGAGTAGCAAAGAATATTCAAATTATCAGAAGGCTTTTGATAATGTCCCCACAGAAGACTAGTTAGAAAGATTGAGGCATATGAGATAGGAGGTAATTTATTGATATGGATTAATGACTAGTTAATAGACAGAAAGAAGAGTAGGGATAAATGGGTAATTTTCAAATTGGCAGGCTGTGTCTAGTGGGATATTGCAAGGATCAAAACTTGTGTCTCAACTGTTCACAACATTGAGACATGAATGGGGTTGAGACCAGTGTACGATTGGTACCCATCTCCAGTTATATTGGATGTAGGTTTGCTCGCTGAGCTGGAATGTTCATTTCCAGATATTTCGTCCCCCTACTAGCTAACATTTTCAGTGGGCCTCCGGGAGAAGCACTGTTGATAATTCCTGCTTTCTATTTATATGTTTGTGTTTCTTTGGATTGGTGATGTCATTTCCTGTGGTGACATTATTTCTTGTCATTTTTCTCACAAGTGGTAGATGGTGTCTAACTCGCTGTGTTCATGGGTAGAGTTCTGGTTGGAATGCCATGCTTCGAGGAATTCTCATGCGTGTCTCTGTTTGGCTTGTTCAAAAATGGATGTGTTTTCCCAGTCGAAATGATGTCCTTCCTCACCTGTATGTAAGGATAATAATGAGAGAGGGTCAAGTTGTTTTATGTTTGGTTGATGCTCATGTATCCTGGTGACTAGTTTTCTGCCAGTTTGTTCAATGTAGTGTTTGTTACAGTCCTTGCACAGTATTTTGTAGATGACATTAGTTTTGCTTGTTGTCTGTACAGGGGGGTTTTAAGTTCATTAGCTACCATTTTAGTGTGTTGGTTAGTTTATGGGCTACCATGATGCCAAAGGGTTTGAGTAATCTGGCAGTCATTTCTGAGATGCCTTTGATGTCATTGAGGGTGGCTAGGGTTTCTGGACGTGTTTTGTCTGCTTGTTTGGGTTTGTTGCTGAGAAATCTGCGAACTGAATTCATTGGGTACCCATTCTTTTTGAATACACTGTATAGGTAATTTTCCTCTGCTCTGCATCATTCCTCTGTACTGCAGCATGTGGTGACCCATTGGAATAATGTTCTGATGCAGCTTCGTTTGTAGATGTTGGGATGATTGCTTCTGTAGTCCAATATTGGGTCTGTATGTGTTGTTTTCCTGTAGACGCTGGTTTGAAGTTCCCACTGGCTGTTCGCTCTACTGTGACATCTAGGAATGGCAGTTTGTTTTGTTTTCATCCTCTTTAGTGAATTTTATGTCAGTAAGGGTATTATTGATAGTCTTGAAGGTTTCCTCTAATTTGTTTCATTTAGTGATGACAAAGGTGTCATCCATGTAACAGACCCAAAGTTTGGGTTAGATGGTTGGCAGAGCTGTTTGTGCGAGTCTCTACATTACTGCCTCTGCTAAGGACCCTGAAATAGGAGATCCCATGGAAACGTCCGGAAATGAATCTTCCAGCTCAGTGAGCAAGCCTACTTCCACAACCTCAACCTGAGCTACAAAAGTTACTCTGGATATATTGTTGGCAAGTATCTGAAAGATGTAAACATCACTGACTTGAAACATTAACTATCCTCCTCTTTTCAGTTGTTTCCTCACATCAAAATATTTCCAACATCTTCAATTTTTATATTGATTGTTCCAATTACAATGGCTACTTCTGAGACTTTATTGGCTTGAAAGAGGCGTAATGCTGTCTGAAGTCACTCACACAAATTAAGGAATAATTTTCTGTCGAGATAAAGATTCACAATGTAGATGCTCTCTGCAGAAAATTGATTCTCAGTGTTAGTCTGTTTTTAAATAGGTCACAGAAGTAGGGGTCAACTGCTTGTAGAATAAGCTCTTTATGTAGGGTGATTTCATCAATATTTGTCATTAGTAAACTGCAAAGTACTTCCGCATCCTACCTTGGTATAACTAGACCTTCAGAAAAGGAAACATTTTTTCCTTGTACTATGTACTTATAATGATCTCTGCATGGTCTAGTCAATGCTAGGACAAAAGGTGGAACCCACTTAGAATCACAAAGTCATACAGCATGGAAACAAGCCCTTCAATGCAAATTATCCATGCCAACCAAGTTTCCCAAATTAAACTAGTCCCACTTGCCTGCACTTGGCCCGTATCCCTCCAAACACTTGTTATTCATCTATCTGTCAAAATGTTGTTTAAATGTTGTAACTGTATCTGAATCCACCACTTCCTCTGGCAGTTCATTCCACATAAAAAATACCCTCTGTGTGAAAAGGATGCCCCTTAAATTTCTTCTTAGTTTTCTGCTTTCACCTTAAAAATATGCCCACAGGTTTTGAACTCTCCCACACTGGGAAAAAAAATCCTTTGCTATTCACTTTTTCTATGCCTTGTATGATTTTATAAACCTTCATAAAGTCAATCTTTATTGCTCCTCCTTTGCTCCAGTCCATTCCTTATTAAAATTAAAAGTTAGATATTAATTTCTTCATTTGGATCTCACATTCCATGAGTAAGCGCATGAGATATCTAGCCACAGGTATGTTTTTTGCTCAGAATGGCAGTACATGGAAGGTCAGCTGTAACGGGGCAAGGAACATACCAAACCTACTTGAAGCCCCTTAATCTCACATTAATGTCACATTAAATAAAATTATACTTTTGAGGAGGTGATATTGGAATTCTGCCAAGGGAATCCTGATGCATGATTACCTCATGTCCATGGGCAGATGCAGGCAACATCCATGTATGATATTGGCAGTGAATGATAATTATTGCAGAATCTGACTAATGCACAACACACTGTTGAGTGGCTGAACACTTCATGCTGTCCCTTTAAACTGAAGACAATTATCCTCTTGGATTTTATTTATCAAGAATAATCTCCCTTTTTATACAGAAAATGCCTTCTTTGCAGTATCCAGAATTGTTGGACATTGATTGAATGTTTTCAGTGGCAGCTTCCATGAGTTGTATGTATAGCATTTTCAATCTGCGCCAACAATTGTTTATTCTCAGTCCTTTGAAGCACATAAACTTCTTACCTCAACTTGTTGCTTGGTTTGACTACTCACTTTTACCATCATGTTCACTTTGTCAGGTAAAACCAAAATACTACAGATGGTGGAAATCTGGAACAAACACAGAGATTGCGTGAAAAACTCAGTAGGTCTGGCAGCATCTGTGGAGAGAAAGAGAGATAGCATTTCTAGCCTGCTATGATTCTTCTTCAGAACTGAAAGGTGTTACAAAATAGATTTTCTTACGCACATTTGAGAGAGGCAAAGGAGCAGATGGGTTAGATTACTTACAGTGTGGAAACAGGCCCTTTGACCCAACAAGTCCACACCGACCCGCCAAAGCGCAACCCACCCAGACCCATTCCCCTACACCTAACACTACAGGCAATTTAGCATGGCCAATTCACCTAACCTGAGCATTTTTGGACTGTGGGAGGAAACCGGAGACATAGGGAGAATGTCAGTCACCAGAGGCAGGAATTGAACCCAGGTCTCTGGCACTGTGAGACAGCAGTACTAACCACTGTGCCACCATGCTACCACCATGGAGTAAAGGCCCAGACCAAAAGAAAAGGGTGTTAATGGCCTAGACAGGCAAAAAGGGATTTAAATTGGTATAAATTAAGGTGTGATGGGAAGAGGGTTGGTGCTCCCTAATAACAGCAAACTAAACAAGGCAACCCTGTAGAGAGAGAATGTAAAGCAGAGTTAGATAGGTTCTTGATTAGTAAGAGGATGAAAGGTTACAGCAGAGGACAGGAGAAAGGGTTTGAGAAACATATCAAGAATGATTGAATGGTGGAGCACACTGAAAGGGCCGAAAGGCCTAATTTGGCTCCTACATCTTATGATTTCATGGTCTTCTGGGAAGAAAAACTGAAATAGTGTGATCAGTTTTTGAAGTTATGGAACTCAATGTTAGGACCTCGAGGACGTCAAGCATCTAAGTGGGAAATGTGGTCTTATTCCTAAGATTGTGCTATTCATCATAGGAAACATGCATGAGACAAATTGGTTTATTGAAATGGCAGGCAATGGAGGTTATGGACAGAGCAGAAGTCTTGTACAAAGCTGTCATCCAATCTGAGTTTGATCTCAGCAATGAAGAGGAGATGGCAATGTGAGCAGCAAATGCAATGGATCAGATCAAAAGAAGTACAAATAAAACATTGCTTCATCTGGAAGGTGTGTTTGGAACCTTGGACAGTGAAGAGGGAGGAGTTGAATGGGCAAGTGTTACACTACTCTGATTGCATGGGAAGATGCAGTGTGACCGGTAGAAAAGTGTTAGGAGCAATGGAGGAGAAGAGCAGCATGTCACAGAGGGAATGGTCCCAGCAGATTGTTGACAGTACAGTGGAGAGGAAAATGTGTTTGTTGGTGGCATCCTACTGGAGATGGTAGAAATGGAAGTGAATGAATGCAGAGACTATTAAACTGGGAAATAAGGACAAGTGGATTGCTATTCTGGAAAAGGAGGGAAAGGGGTGAGGGCAGAGGTAAGAGAGATGAATTGGCTCTATCACCCATGATGGATGCGTGTGTGTGCAGTGGGGGAACAGTGAAGGTATTAGTGAATGTGGAAAAAAGGAGGTCATGTTGGAGTTGGCATCAGTGGAAAATGTCATAAGAAAAGATGTGACAGAGACTGCAAAATGAGTGACATGGAATAGAATCCATGCAAGAAACAGTGTGAGAGAATGTATAGTCAAGGTAACTATGGGGTTCAGTGGATATTGGTGCACATCCGGTCCTCAGAAAAAGGAACAGTGAAGTGAAAGGGACGGGATAAGTCATAGATGGACCAAGTAAAGGTAAGAAAAGGATAGAAATTGGGAGCAAAACTGAGTAAGCTTTCCAATTCTGGACTAGAACAGGAAGCAACTCCGAAGATCACATTGTTGTGTCAGGGTAAGAGTAATGGGTTGGGAACAGAGCCGGATTGGAAAAAGGAATGTTCCAGGTACCACATAAAGAAACAGACATAGCTGAAACCCATGTGGTTATCCATGATTTCACCTTTAACTTGGAGAAAATAGGGTGAGTTATAGGAGAAGTTGCTCAAAGTCAAAGCAAGCTTAAGTGATGGTAATTCATGGAGACCATGCAGCTCTCTTTTCAAGGAAGAAGTGGAGAGCCTTTAGACAATCCTAATGGGCAATGGACTTATAGAGGGATTGCACACCTGTGGTGAGGAGAAGGTGGCTGGACTAGAAATCTAGAAAAGTTTATCACATGAGAGAATTGAAGATAAAATTGATGAAACCAAACTATTTATATAGGTCACATATTAAAGAATCATAAATACATGACAAAATATAATGTCATTAATCCAAAAAACACTCTTTTATAGTTATGAAAATATTTATGTACAGATCTCAAAAATCAGCCTTTATAGTGCTCATGTTGGAGAGAATCTCTTTCTTTACTGCCTCGGCAGCCTTAATATAATTCTGACTTCATCTCCCAGTCTGGAGAACCTAATAGTGTCTTCCTGGAGGCTTCATACATCTGAGTTTCTACTTTCTCAGCTTCAAATAAACCAATTAGGATTTTATCTAAACACTTCTGACCTGAAATTATTATTAAATTCACTACATTGAGGTAACCTGTTTTCAGCAAATCCAAACTATCTCCTCTCTTTCTCAAGAGCAAGTGCTTGATACATAATATTTTCAGCCAAAACCACCCCAAACTGAAATTAAAATTGTGAGGTTATTCTCAAAACTTAATACAGATAAGTTTGGAATCTTTCATCAGAAAGAATTTCACCTGTATACTTTAATCATTCATAAACTATCCTAATGTAACAAAAAACACATTAGTTCTAGGAGACTACCTCTCTCAGACTGAGTTAAAAGAAATCACCATGTCAACAAAAATATTTTTAAGCTAATCATTAAACCCCTTCAAATGCACAGATTTCATGCCATGAGTTCAAAATACCCAAATTCAATTATAACTAAGATTAATTCATACATACAGCACTCACTGGAAGTCAATGTTTTTATTAACAAAGATATGGAACTACAGATGTCCTGTTTGATTTTCACCTTAATCGGAAGAAAGAAGTCTCATCTTGAGGGAATGAAAACTTCAACTGTGAATTATTTAGATTAGAAAATCATGGAGCCAGATAAACTGCATTTCAAGCCATCGCTTTAGAAGCATAGGAAGAGAGAGTGAGTGAGAGAGAGAGAGAGAGAGAGAGAGAGTCAGAAAATGAGAAGGGTGGCTTTGTAACGGCAGAGCTGAAAAATACTCTTTAAGCCTGCTTTCTCTCAGTCTGCCACTAAAAATCCAATAATATCTGCAATATTCGCACTTGCAGAGGAGACAGACATTAATTAAACAAATATGGTCTCAGGATAAAACTTATCATCTCAAGGACTCCAAGTTTTTCTCAAATTGAGATTTTTTTTTAACTGTTCTTTTGTCCTAAACATTGTTGCCTTTTTAGAATGTTACACCACTGTTTGAATATGTGTTAATTTTGCAGCTTTATTATTCCCTCTTTTAATAAGTAATAAAATTCCATTTTCTTTCACTCAATAAAATCTTATAACTGCTTCCTTAACTTTGATGTTCATCACATCATTGGAGCTCTTCAGGCCATATATATTCGAGTGCTGCCTTGCTTTCAGGGACAGTCACTTTCGCAAACCTTTGGAGTTCAACACTTTTGTCTGTAAATAGATCAAATTGTTACCGACATCAGAAGCTGAATGGCTCTGCCAGAACCCAGACCAAATGGCAGTGAACACCTTATTGTTTAGCAAATATTATTTGATCGCATTGTTGATTACCCCTATCATAACTTTGCAGATGATCAAGTTAGATTGATGGGGTGGTAATTGGCCAGGTTGAATTTGTCGTGACCTTTCTATACAGTACATTGCTGTGCCACAATGTTCCGTCTAAAATAAAATAAATAACAATGGATGCTGAATCTCTGAAACAAAAGCATAAATTAATGATGAAACTCAGCAGATCCGGGAGCACCTCTGGAGAGAAAGCAGAGTTAATACTTTTTTGAGTTCAGTGATCCTTCTTCAGAACTGATTATAAGTAGGAATTTATGCTGAAGGCAGGGTGAGGGAAGGGAAATGGATTGAGAGGCTAAGCAGAGATGGAGCAACAGTTAGGGAGACAAAGAGGTGGACAATATTATGCTCAGAAGAAAGACAAACTGCTATTGATGTCAAAAGACAAAGTTAAGCACATTTTGTCTGAATGCAAATAGCACTCTCAGCAAGATAAATTATCTAAAAGTACATATAGATAAACATTGATACGATCTGATTGTCATTGCAGAGAAATGGCTGCCTGATGACCAAGAGTGGGAGCTGAGTATTCAAGAATATTCAACGCTTAGGAAGGACAGACAAGAAAGAAAAGAGAGGTTGTGTATCACTTACAATAAGGGATAGGAACAATATATTCATAAGAGATGATCTCAGAATCGAAGAACAATATGTGGAACATGTTTGGATGGAGCTAAGAAACAGCAAAGGGTTGTTGAGATTGATGGTTATTCACCATGTTGTGATAGTGTGGGGCATGGTGTTAATTAAGGGATGAGAGAAATATGGACATTAAAGTTACTGTGGGTTGACTTTTATATGTATATAGACTGGCTAATCCAATTGAGCAGTAAAGATCGAGAGAACATCTTTCTGATGTGTGTTAATGATGTTTGGTGAAGCAATATGTTGAGGAGTCAACTAGAGGGAATGTTATTTTCGATTTGGTATTTTGTAATGATAAATTGTTAGTTACCAATCTTGTTATAAATGTACCTTTAGGAGTGAAAGGCTATAATCGGATAGATTTTTACGTTACATTTGAAAGTATGATTGTTCATTCTGAACAAGGGTGTTAAATTGTCCTGAGGAAGTGTCCTGACCCAAAACATCGACTTTTTTGCTCACCCAAAGTTGCCTGACCTGCTGTGCCTTTCCAGCTCCACTTACTATCAACTGTTAATTTAGAATGGCAGAAACTATGAAGGCATAAGACACAAATTGTCTGAGATGGACTGGGTTTTGACGAGGTAGACTTTCACAGAAACACAAGCATGCAGTGCTGCAGATCTGTGCTTAACAATAAAACCAAAGGTTATTAAACAAAAATAAGACTAAAAGAAAAATAAAATAGAATAAGCTAACTTTTTTTAAAAATTAAAACACACAGAAAATGCAATCTTATTCATCACAACACCACTTCTTTACAGTTCTCACAACAGAGTGAACTTTCACCAACACAACTACAGGTCATTCTGCTGTAAGGCATGATTCATTAGCACAAATAATGTGATGAATGAATTGGGGAGACTGTTGCTGAAGTGTGAAATTTTAAATCATGCGTTGACTGTAACACCATTATGTTACCAACACTTTAAGTACTATTTCTAAAGTGTAATTTTTCTATAACATGAGATTGCACAAGAACTACTTTGTAGGGTTTAAGTTAACTGATGCCTCAAACACTGGTGCTCTTCTAGCTTATCTCTCCACCCTTCAGGCTCTCTACCTTTATTTCTGATGAAGGGCTTTTGCCTAAGCGTCAATTTTACTGCTCCTCAGATGCTGGCTGAACTGCTGTGCTTTTCCATCACCACTAATCCAGAATCTGGTTTCCAGCATCTGCAGTCATTATTTTTACCTGCAAATCTATTAGCCTCTTCTTCTAGTCTTCATACTACTCAGATTAAGTTTTTCATCTTCAAATAACCCTTTGTAGTTCTAAGCAAACATTTCAGATCTGGATCTTTCATACTAAACTCCATACACTGAGGCAATATTTTTTTCGAAACTATATTTTTTTCTTAACAGTTTTGACATAACCTCTTTATTCAGGAGAAACTGTTTTGCACATCCAGCTTTAACCAGAACTTCTGCTAATTGATACTAAAACTGTTTTCTAAACTATACGGTTCCCCTAATTTAGAAAAAAAAGTCTCTGACCTTCTAACCTGAAAGCATGTTAAAGTTGCTGAATATTTATTCTGTTCATTTGAAAATCTTTCCCAATATAAACGAAACTCATAACACCCAGGAAATCTCTTTGTCTCACACTGTTTTTGTTTGAAAAGAGAAAACTGACAAGTTAAACATTAAGGAGAAAGTGAGGACTGCAGATGCTGGAGATCAGAGCTGAAAATGTGTTGCTGGAAAAGCGCAGCAGGTCAGGCAGCATCCAAGAAGCAGGAGAATCAATGTTTCGGGCATTAGCCCTTCTTCAAGAATGAGGAAAGTGTGCCAAGCAGGAAAATGTGTTGCTGGAAAAGCGCAGCAGGTCAGGCAGCATCCAAAGAGCAGGAGAATCATTAAGGAAACATTAAGCCCTTTCATAAACACAGACAAAAACTCACATGCCACTAGTTCAAAATCCAAAAACTAAACTAAATTATACTAAAATGTACATAAATCATACACCTTTCATAATAATATCCTTGTGATAAACAGATAAGTCATTAGGCATGATCAAATAACATGGAAATGGAAATCCCTTTTATTCATTCAGAGATCGTGAGCATTGCTGGCATTTCTCAAACCTCTACAAACCATGTGTTGTATTTACAACAAAACACTGCTACATTGAATGTTCCAAGAATTTGACTTAGCAGCAGTGAAGGATTATTTGTACAAGTCCTAGATGGTGTGTTTCTTGTTTGGCAACTTGGTGATTTAAAACAGAACATAGAATGAGCAAAAGGAAAAAATATTGCTAAAAGCAAAATGGCTACTGTGTCAGAAGATTTGTATGACTACAAATTTTACTGAATCATGTTGTCATACCAAGTTTATCAATAAAACAAATAATTATAAACTAGTAATTAATATTACTGCGTCATAGGAGAAATGGGCTGATCAGAATTATATATTGTACACCTAAACTGGACAATGTTGTGCAGCTAAACTTTAGCTGTTCTACTAATAATGTTACGTCCTTACCTCCATTACACTGCCCTGAAACAATATCAGTTTAGCAATTCTTGTCAACTTAAACAGGAAAATCAGAGTGCTTTACATTTCCAAAGTTTTACACTTATTGAATGCATTAAGCACTGCATCACAAAGTTAGAAGTCACACAACCCCATGTTATTGTCCAACAGGTTTATTTGAAATTACACAAGCTTTCGGAGCTCTGCGCCTTCGTCCGGTACAGTGAGAAAGCAGATCAAAACCAAAGGGTTTAGACATAAAGATCATGCAACTGGAGTGAGTGGAGTGTCAGATAATACCTCTCTACTGGTGACCAAGAGTGTTAAATGGTCAGTATTGTGCTGTTATGACAATTAGACATTGCGGTAGGAATATACAAGAAGTGACATATCAAATCAGACACTGAATTGTAGGTGTGAGGCTTTGTTCAGAATCTGTCTTAGAGTTTTAACCTAGAATCAGGCTGGTTTTATTTCAAAAGCTGGAATTTATAAGATGCCATAATGACTGAGTGTAACCACGATATTTTTGTGTTTTTGAACAAAACAGAATGTATTGGCTAATATGTGTGTGTTTATGATTTTTATGATAGCACAGCACTGACATTGACTTTATAAATACTTTACACATCGTTTAACGCTGTTGGTCACCTGCAGAGATGTTCTATTTGATAGTCCACCCACACCAATTGTATGATTTTTTTTGGATCTCTCTGTCCTTGTCTCTCTCTGCCTTTAAACTCTGTGACTTTTCCTTGTTCTCTCGCTGCACCTGGTGAAAGAGTTGCACTCTGAAAGCTTGTGTGAGTTCGAATAAATCTGTTAGACTATAACTTGGCATCGTAAACATTTGATGCAATGGCCTGTCCTTGGATCTTTATCACTGGGAGAAATTGCTGTGATATAATGGATAGACAAAAGACAACACAACTAGTCTAATTCTTATTTCTTGGAAAACCTATCATATATTAGGATAGATGGTGACATAACCAAAGGCGGAGGGGTGACCTTTTAGAGGTTTATACAATTGCGAGGGACATGGATGGGGTGAAGGTCTTTCCTCAGGGTATGGGATTCCAAAATTAGAGGGTATTTGTTTAAGGTGACAGGGAAATACTTAAAAGGGACCTAAGGGGCAACCTTTTCGCGCAGAAGGTGGTGCGTGTATTGAACAAGTTGCTAGAGGAAGTGGTGGAAAATGGTACAATGACAACATTGAAGAGACATCTGGATAGGTAAATGAATAGGAAGCGTATAGAGGGATATGGGCCAAATACTGGTAAAGTAGATTAATGTAGGAATCAGGTCAGCATGGACGAGTTGGACCAAAGGTCTGTTTCCAAACTGGACATTTCTGTGACTGTATGACTCTAATTGGCAGAAAAGTTGAATGCCAGCAGTCTGAGGTACAGCAGATGGACACATTAAGAATTAAAAATATTTTTTTGCCACATATGGGTGGTATTGCAGAAGAGAGACACCTAGGGGGTTCAGGTTCATAATTCTTTGAAATTTGCATCACAGGTAGACAGAAGGTTAAGAAGATGTTTAGCATGCCTCCCTTCATTGCTTAGACCTTTGAATATCGGAGTTGGGATGCGATGTTGACGTTGTACAGAACATTGGTGAGGCTTCTTCTGGAGTAGTGGTGTGCAGTTCAGGTTGCCCTTGAAAGGATGTTACTTAATTGGAGACGGTTCAGAAAAGTGGTTTGAGGAGTGACCTCACAGGATGTTTGTAAAATCACGAGTGGTATAGATAAAGTGAATAGCAAAGTTCTTTTCCCAGGAGTGGGGGAATTTAAAACAAGGGGACATATTTTTAAGGTGAGAAGAGCAAGTTTTAAAAAAGAGCATATGGGGTATCTATTTAACACTCAGGGTGGTTCATAATTGGAATGAACTGCCAGAGGATGTGGTGAATGCTGGTACAGTTACAATATTTAAAAGACATTTGGCTAAGTGCATGAATAGGAAAGATTTAGAGGGATATGGGCCAAGTGCAGGCAGGTGTGACTAGTTTAGTTTGGGAACATGGTCAGTGTACACTAGCTGAACTGAAGAGTCTGTTCTCATGCTGTAGAACTCTATGACTCTATACAAGTGCAGGGAATACATGATTACTGTAAAAAGTATACAAAGTCAACATTTCTAAGGTACAAAGATACCTAGGTACAACATTTCTCATATAAAGTAGAAAGGTGAAAAAGTTAAAAGATCAGCATGACAGTTCTTATAAAGTTAGGTACAAAGATACCTAGGTACAAAACTTAGGTATGAATTAGGAAAATGAAGATAAATTTTCAGCATTACAGTCTTTTAAATTTGGTATTGGTTTTGAGGCACAGGCCCAATAAAGGCAACTTTACAAGTGGAGTTCCTTTGGGTCATACATTTATCCCTAGGCATGGGGAGTGGCAGAGGTGGGAGAACAATACAAGGAGGAAAACGTGCGTAGCTGCCTCACATAGTCATTGCCTTCTGGTACCAAAAAAGATGAGAGTATGTAGTTGAGAGCTCTGTTGTTAAGGTCTTTATAATATTACCTCTGGGCTATAATGTCTAAAGAGCTGTAAATTAAACAGTTTGTTTAATTTATCCTGTTTATTCAGCTTTCTTAAAAATTTAATTGAAATTTTGGACAAACCCAATGAAAATTAAGATTTGAATTCAATTTGAATTTATCAGGCTACATCCACTGCATTTTTTAATTTAATTGCCTCTTAGGCAATTTGATTATTTAATCTAATTCATCAATTCTTGTCTATTATTTTATAGTAATTTATGAGTGAAAGATACCTTGTGTGTTTTTATAATTTTAGTGGTCTTAATAACGGCCCATCCACCATTCTTTGTTCTATTCCAGTATTAGTAAAAGGCTTTGAAAATGGGAACATGAATGTTGATTGATGTTGACAAGTTCAGACAGCTAGAGACAAGATTTATCTCTTACAACAGGAGTCTGGCATTCCTGTTAAACAATAAATACATATTCGACCCAATTTAATATTTTTATAAATAGCAATTACTCAACATGAGTCCATCTGGCATATAAAAGCAGATCTTTACATGCCCAGGGCTAGAGAACAGTCTACACCAGAATCTTCCTTGGAATTAAAAATTTTAGGCAAACAAAATCAGATCTTAGTCATCTATACTGATTAGAAGACAAAAATTATGGATTAAAGGATTTATTTTTATTTATTGGAAATTAATAGGACGCTCACATTTTCTTCAGTCCATGAATAAGACTGAGTCAGACTGTGCCAATTAAACACAAACAAATGAGATTTCTAAGTCTGCAATGGTATTACAATAGGAGAGAGAAAATAACTGTATAGCTACCTGTAATGAAACTCTCAAGGTGATAGCTAATTGCGATTTCTTAAAAATAGAAAATGTGAATTGCTCCATGAAGTGTACCTTAAATTTAGATATGAAGTTTGCTTTCTTCTAACCAACTAAGATAACAATGTATCTGTTTCAATGACTCGATCATGGATAATGTGGGCATGGTAGCCCACAAACCCACCAGCACACTAAAACAACAGCTAATGAATTTGAAAGAGCCTATGAAGACAACAAGCAAAACTAATGTCATTTATAAAATACCGTGCAAGGACTGTAACAAACACTACATTGGACAAACGGGCAGAAAACTAGCCACCAGGATACATGAACATCAACTAGCCATTAAATGACATGACCCTCTCTCAATAGTATCCTTACAAACAAATAAGGAAGGACACCACTTTGACTGGGCCAACACATTCATCCAAGGACAAGCCAAACAGAGACACGCATGAGAATTCCTAGAAGCATGGCATTCCAACTGGAGCTCTATCAATAAACAGATTGACTTGGACCCCATTTACTACCTGATAAAAAGAACAGGAAATTACATCACCATAGGAAATGACATCACTATAGGAAATGCTATCACCAACCCAAGGAAACCCAAACATGTAAATAGAAAGCAGGGAACATCAGTAGTGCTTGATCCAGAGGCTCACTGAAGATGTTACCTAGAATGGTGGCAAAATGTCTGATAATGAATCTTCCAGCTCAGCGAGCAAACCTACATCCACATCCTCAATCATTTGATACCTACCTGATAAATAAACAGCAGTAGCTATTCCATTCTACAATTTTCCCTTTCTACCTGCAAAGAAACAGTAGGTGTCAGTTTGACAACACTTTGAATATCATCAGCAAAATGGAAAGATCATGTTTGACATACGTTACAACTGGCATCCTAGAATGGATCAGAGCAAAACTCTGCTTGGGTGCACTGATGTTGTCCTTGTTGTTCAGTTACATTGACTGTATGTCTTTTTTATGAAACCAATTTTGTAAGGCTAATTTATGATTTTAGAATATGTTTAATAGTAGCTTTGTAAATTATGTGGTTATGCGTCAGAGCAGCCCTTTATTTCTATTTTCTGCATAAAAGTGTTCTACATCTATTTACCTTTAAGGTAACATGATTGAAATCAGAAAGCTCTGCACTGGATTAAGAACCTCAGCTTTCCCTTTGCTTTCATGGGAGACAAGCAATGCTGACATTTACTGGCCATCATAGTTGCCAATGGGAAAGTGGTGATGGCTGACGTCTTGAATCACTTGGTCTGTGTACAAGTCTTCATCGTGCCATGTTTTATAAAAACTTGAAAAGAAATGTCATCACTTTGCAACTGCAAATTGAAATTTATTTTTACAATTGTCTGGTTTCTGGCATTTAATTGTTTATTTTCCTTCAAAGAGGAGAGAGGAGCAAATTTACTGTGGTAAGTAATTGCAGAACTGAACAGATATTTTCCTCTGCAACAGTAGAATTAGGAGAATTAAGAGGAGAAAATTTTAATGTAAATACAATTATATAATTAATTATGTCACATCAATTATACATAATTGTAGACACAGAGACCAGCAGCTGTCCACCAACCACTGTGCCATAATCGGGATCAATGTTGACAAGATGACATTTTATTGCTTTATGAGCAGATGTAGTATGGCAAAGAAAAAAAACATGAACATGCAGTGCAAAAAAAACTTATCCTTTATTATCAATGTTACCTTATTTTTATATAATTAATATCCAGTAATTCTTAAATCTGAAACTTCTTTATCAGGCTTTATTCATGCCCATTTTATTCAAGAAAAAGTACAAATAGGTTTCTGCTAACTCCACTCTGCTCTTCTGTAGACTTTAGCTAGTTCTGCTCTGTCAATGTACATTTACCGAAGTAAACATTTAGATTAACATTTAAAGAGACTTATTTTGGAAAGGTAAATTATTATATCATGGTGTTGTGATAACACAAGGGCCATGGGGAATCACTAATTAATCTCCCTGTTGAGTATGAGTTCCCTTGGTAACAGGCAATGGGCTACCCAACTGGAACTCATTACCTAGTCTCTTTATAGTGCAGATCCAGGGATAATCTGCAGACCTGTTCTGTCTGTGTGGGATTAGTTTCTGTACACCATGAATGGTCTAATTTGGTGTTTAACAATAAACAATGTTCCTATCCATTCAAGCTTTCTTAGTTATTACAGGTGTGAAAAATTATTTTATTGGCCCCGATAAAGACTTACCAATGCTGGTAAATTCCTGTGACAGCATTCTTTCAAATCTCTCCGAAAAGAATAATTGAGATTGAAATGTCAGTTGCTATGGTGATAAGAATGTGTTTGTATCAAAAAGTGACCTAATTATACTTAACTTTTTCCCAAGATTTTGAAGCAGCTGCATTTTCTTCCTGGGATCAGGAAGATAATGTCAAGTACAGTTCAGGATCTCAACACCAGATTAGTTTGTCGGCTGACACCCCAAAACGTTTTGTTTTGTCAAAATAACAATTAACAATCACGAACACCACACACAAAAAAGGAAGCATTGTAGGATGAGAAGCCCATTTGCATTGAAAGATCAGCAACTCGTTGTCAGAGGTATTGTTGGTGTAAACAGGAAAGAAAGGGAATATGAACATATATAAAAAAACTGAAGAGCAATTTTTCAGTCAAAAAGGCCACAGATATTCGGTAAAAACCATCCTATGGATAGTTAGGTATCGCAGCTCTATAGCTGTAAGGAGGTGTGAGGAGAACACTAGCAGGATACGAATACTGTTATTATGCTATCAAAGAAGTATACATCATGGAAACATACCCTTCGGTCCAACTCGTCCATACCAACCAAATATCCCAAGCCAATCTCATCTCACCTTCCAGCACCTGGAAGGTGAGATGAGATTATCCCTTTATCCCTTTATCCCTCAAAAACCTTCCTATTCATATATCCATCCAGATGTCTTTTAAATGTTGCAATTGTACTAGCCTCCACCACTTCCTCTTGCAGCTCATTCCATACACGTACCACCCTCTGCATGAAAAAGTTGCTCCCTACGTCTCTATTATATCTTTTCCCTCTCACCCTAAATCTATGCCCTCATGTTCTGGACTCCCTCACCGCAGGGAAGAGACTTTGTCTATTTATCCTATCCATGCCCTTCATGATTTTATAAACCTCTACAAGGGCACCCTTCAGCTTCCGACGGTCCAGGGAAAACAGTCTATTCAGCCTCTCCCTATAGCTCTAGTCCTCCAACCTTGGCAACATCCTTGTAAATCTTTTCTGAATCCTGTCAAGTTTCACAATATCCTTCCGATAAGAAGGAGATCAGAATTTCAATAGGAAGGGGCCCAGAATTCCGATAGGAAGGAGACCAGAATTTGACAGGAGGAAGACCAGAATTCCAATAGGAAGGAGAGCAGAATTTCGATAGGAAGGAGACCAGAATTCCAATAGGAGAGAGGTCAGAATTCCAATAGGAAGGAGACCAGAAGTGCATGCAAGTTGTTGTCTACCCTTGCCTGCTGTTGGCAGGTTCATAAATGTAAAATGTTTTCCCTCAGTGGGGGAAACTGTAAAAAGACAGAATTAGTGGCTCATTAGCTGAATGCATAAAGCATTTATAACAAGATGGATGAATTAGAAACACACAGAAATAAATGGTTGTAATAGTCATTCCAGAGACATGATTCAAATGACCATGGCTGGGATCTGAATACTCAAGGGTATTTCACATTTCAGAAAGGCAAAATGACAGAAATAAAGAAGTGGGACTGCTCCTATTAATCAAGAATGAGATCAGTGAATAATGAGAAATGACTTTGGTTTGGAGGATCAAAATATAGAATCGGTTTGGTGGGGATATATAGAATAAAAAATGAGGTCTGCAGATGCTGGAGATCACAGCTGAAAATGTGTTGCTGGTCAAAGCACAGCAGGCCAGGCAGCATCTCAGGAATAGGGAATTCGACGTTTCGAGGGTCTCCCTCTTTGGGAGGAAGAATACAAATGCAGAATATTATTTAAATGGAGAGAGATTACAGAATACAGCAACTAGAGGGATCTAGGTACCCTTATACAGGAATCAAAAAGTAAATCTCTACCATGGTAAATGGAATTCTGACCTTTATTGCACGAAGGCTAGATGCAAATAAGTCTTGCTACCACTGTTCAGAGAATTAGTGAGACTGCATCTGGAGTGTTGTACCTATTCTTGCTAACTTAAAGAAGGACTTTCTTGGATTGAAAGCAGTCGGAGAAGGTTAAATTAGCTGAGTCCTGTGAGGAAAGTTTCAGTCGGTTGGGTCTATGTCCATTGGAGTTTAGAAGAATCTACTGTGATTTTATTGAATCATACAAGATTCTGAAGGCTGTTTTCAGGCTGAGAAGATGTTCTCCCTCGTAGAGAAAAGTAAGATGCACAGATTAAAATACTGAGTTTGTCATTTAAGACACAGATGAAGAGAATCGTCTTTGTCATAGGGTCTTTAGGCTTTAGAAATCTCTTCCACAGAAACCAGTGAAGCTCATTGAAAATATTCAAGGTTGAATCAAACAAATTTTTCATTGACAAGGGAGTCAAGGGGTACATGGAACAAGAAGGAAAATGGTCTTAAATCCACATCAGAACAGCAATGATTTTAGTCAATGTTGGAGAAGAATGAAGGAACAAATGGCCTACTCTTGCTTCTGTTTCTTATGCATTTATATATTTTTTAAAAAATTAACATAGGAACATGACACTATTTCATCATTGAATTTAAACTTTAATTAAAATTTGTGACTTTCATAATTCTACTGATTTATATGCAAAACAAAGTTCTGGTTTTTAAGTTTGGTAAATTCATAAAATACTCCATTAAATTAAAAGGTGAATATATAATGCTACAATATTTGCATTCATCTGATACTTTGATACACGTAAACATCAAAAATCATTTAATGCAGGAAAATGAGTTGAAAGACATCTGAAAACTTCATCATTTTTAACCTCTTTGTAATGATACATTCAAGACTTTGGGTGACATGGTGTCTCAGCAGTTAATACTGCTGCCTCACAACGTCAGGCACCTGTGTTCAATTCCATGCTTGGGCAACTGTCCGTGTGGATTTTGCACATTCTCCACATGTTTGCATGAATTTCCTATGGGTTCTCTGGTTTCCTCCCACAGTCCAAAGGTTAGGTGGATTTGCCATGCAAATTACTCAGTGTTCAGGGATATGCAAGCTAGATGTGTTATCCATGGGGATTGTAGCATTACAGGAATGGTGGCGATGGGGGGCTAAGTCTGGATGGGATGCTCTTTGGAGGGTCAATGTGAACTTAATGAGCTGAATGACCTGCTTCCACACTGTAGGGATTTCATGATTCAATTTGCAATGACTGCACCAGTCTAGTCATAGAATCATAGAGTCAAAGAGATGTACAGCAGGGAAACAGGCCCTTCCATTCAACTCGTCCATGCCAACCAGATATCCCAACCCAATCTAGTTCCACCTGCCAGCACGTGGTCCATATCCTTCCAAACCCTTCCTATTCATATATCCATACAGATGCCTTTCAAATGTTGCAATTGTACTAGTCTCCACCACTTCCTCTGGCAACTCATTCCATACACGTACCACCCTCTTGTGAAAAGGTTGCCCCTTAGGTCTCATTTATACCTTTCCCCTCTCACCCTAAAACTATGCCCTCTAGTTTTGGACTCCCTGACACCATGGAAAAGACTTTGCCTATTTACCCTATCCATGCACCTCATGATTTTATAAACCTCTATAAGGTCACCTCTCAGCCTCTGATACTCCATGGAAAACAGCCCCAGCCTATTCAATCTCTCCCTATAGCTCAAGTCCTCCAACCCTATCTACATCCTTGTAAATCTTTTCCGAACCCTTTCAAGTTTTGCAACATCCTTCTGATAGGAAGGAGACCAGAATTGCACGCAATATTCCAACAGTGGCCTAACCAATGTCCTGTACAGCTGCAACATGACCTCCCAACTCCAGAACTCAACACCCTGACCAATAAAGGAAAGCATACCAAATGCGTTCTTCACTATTGTATCTATCTGTGACTTCACTTTCAAGTAACTATGAACCTGTACTCCAAGGGCTCTTTGTTCAGCAACACTCCCTCGGACCTTATTATTAAGTGTATAAGTCCTGTTAAGATTTGCTTTCACAAAATGCAACACCTCACATTTATCTAAATTAAACTCCATCTGCCAAATCTCAGCCCATTGGCCAATCTGATCAAGATCCCATTGTAATCTGAGGTAACCTTCTTCTCTGTCCACCACACCTCCAATTTTGGTGTCATCAGCAAACTTACTAACTGTACCTCTTATGCTCGCATGGAAGGGCTTGGAAGATATAGAATATTGGGAAATAGATGGTGACATCTTGCAAAATGTCCATATTACAGAGGAAGAGGTTCTGGATGTGTTGAAATGCATAAAAGTGGATAAATCCACAGGACCTGATCAGGTGTACCCTAGAACTCGGTGGGAAGCTAAGGAAGTGATAGCTGGGCTTCTTACTGAAAGATTTGTATCTTCGATAGTCAATGTGAGGTGCCAGAAGACTGGAGGTTGGCTAACATGGTGCCACTGTTTAAGACAAGGTGGTAAGGACAAGCCAGGAACTATTGACCAGTGAGCCTGACGTCGGTGGTGAGCAAGTTGTTGGAGGGAATTCTGAGGGACAGAACATACGTGTATTTGGAAAGGCAAGAACTGATTAGGGATAGTCAACATGGCTTTATGCATGGGAAATCATGTCTCACAAACTTGATTGAGTTTTATTTGAAGAAATAACAAAGAGGGTTGATGAGGGCAGAGTTTTAAATGGGATCTATATGGACTTCAGTAAGGTATTTAACAAGGTTCCCAATGGGAGACTGGTGAGTAAAGTTAGATATCATGAAATATAGGGAGAACTCACCATTTGGATACAGAACTGGCACAAAGGTAGAAGTCAGAGGGTGGTGATGGAGGGTGGTTTTTCAGAATGAAGGCCTGTGACTAGTGGAGTGCCACAAGGATTGGTGTTGGGTGCACTACTTTTCATCATTTATATAAATGATTTAGATGTGAGCATAAAAGGTATAGTTAATAAGTTTGTTGATGACATCAAATTGGAGGTGTAGTGGACAGCGAAGAATGTTACCTCAGATTTATATAGTCCCTCAAAGAATAATGAAATGATAGAGGTTGATTTGACTTTTGAGATATTGATAGAAATAAGAATATTATTGAGAAACAAAACTAGAAATCGCTGGAAAAGGTCAGCAGGTCTGGCAGCATCTATAGAGAGAAATCAAAGTTAATGTTTCATGTTGAGTGACCATTCCTCTGACCCAATCTGAAACATTAGTTTTGATTTTTTTTTCTCCACAGATTTTGTCAGACTTGCTGTATTTTTTCCAGCAATGTCTGTTTGTGTTTCTGATTTACAGTATCCATGGTTTTTTTTCTAGTTTTTGAGTATTCTTGATTCAATTATGAGGTTGTAGGATTAGACACTGATTTCATTTAGTCAGGACGTTGAGTGGCTTGGAGAGGATCTTGCAGATGGTGATGTTCTCATGTTCTTGCCACCTTTGTCCTTTGTGTATTTGGAAGGTGTTGTCCAGGGATTGTTGGTGAATTTTGGGATGCCTCTTTTATCTAACACACACTGCTGGTACTGAGCATTGGTGATGGAGGGAGTGGATGTGGTGCCAACAAAGTGGGATGGTGTCAAGCTTCTTGAGAGTTCTTGGAGCTGCACCAATCCAGACAAATGCAGAATTACTCCATTACACTCCTGACTTGTCCCTTGTAAATGATGGACAGGTTTTGAGGAGTCAGGGGAGCAAGTTATTTGCCACAATATTGCTAGCCTCTGACCTGTTCCTGTAGCCACTGTGTTTATGTGGTGAGTCTGCTTGAGCTTCCCCATTAAATTGGGGAATTTAATGATGGTGGTATTATTGAGTGTCAAGGGGCTGTGGTTAGATTGTCTCTTATTATTCCTGATGAAGGGCTTATGCTCGAAACGTTGAATTCTCTATTCCTGAGATGCTGCCTGACCTGCTGTGCTTTGACCAGCAACACATTTGCAGCTGTGATCTCCAGCATCTGCAGACCTCATTTTTTACTCCTATTGGTTATAGTCATTCTCTGGTATTTGTGTGGCATAAATGTTACTTGCCACTTGCCAGCTCAAGCCTGGATATTGTCCAGATCTTGTTGCTTGTGAACATGGACTGCTTCAGTATCTTGGAAATAATGAATGGTGCTGAACATTGTACGACCATCAGTGAACATCCCTCCTTCTGATCTTATGATGGAGGAAATGTCATTGATGAAGCAGCTGAACTGGGCTGAGACCACCATCCTGAGGACATGCCTTGGAACTGAAATGACTGCCCTCAAACAATCACAACCATCTTCCAGGTATGATTTCAACCAACAGAGAGATTCCCCATCCCCCCACCTCTCCAATTCCCATTGATTGCTGTTTCGCTTGTGCTCCTTGGTACCACCCTTGGTCCAATGCAGTTTTTATGATAAGGTCCATCAATCCACCCCTGGAATTCAACTCTTTTGTCCATTTTTAAACCAAGGCTGGAGTGAGGTCAGGAGCTGAATGACCTGGCAGAATCCAGACTGGCCGTCACTGAGCAAGTTATTGCTGAGCAAGTGCTGCTCAATAGCATGTTGTTGACACTTTCCATCATTTTACTGATGCTCAAAACTAGACTGATAGAGTAGTAATTGGTTGGGTTGTATTTGCCCCATTTTTGTGTATGGGATGGACTTGAGCACTTCTCCACATTGTCGGATAGATGTCACTCTTGTAACTAAACTGGAAGAGCTTGGCTAAGGGAGCAGCAAGTTCTGGAGCACAAGTTCTCAGTATTATTGCAGGAATATTGTCAGGACTCATAGTATTTACAGTTTTTGCATTACCTAGTGCCTCCAACTGGTCCTTGATAAGAACATGGAGTGAATTGAATTGGCTGAAGATTGGCATCTGTGATGTTGGGGACCACTGGAGGAAGTTGCAATGGATCTTTTTTTATTAACCAAGGAGAAGCTTTAATATTGTTATGCCTGGAGAAAATGACCATAACCTCAGAATATAAAAGGAAAAGATCCTGATTGTCTTAAAGACCCAGAAAAAAAATGATGCAGATATTAAACAATGGTGTTGGAACAATATCCATTTATTTCTAAAGTGAAAAGGAGGAAGGATTAAAGATAACTCATTGGCATTTCTATTTGAATACAAAGTAAACGTGTTTCTC
Organism: Hemiscyllium ocellatum; assembly: GCF_020745735.1. NCBI lineage: Eukaryota > Metazoa > Chordata > Chondrichthyes > Orectolobiformes > Hemiscylliidae > Hemiscyllium > Hemiscyllium ocellatum. Next base: position 42,214,543 of record NC_083407.1, on the reverse strand, counting down.
ATTGTTATATTTGAGAAAAACTGAAACAGAGGGAACTATTTTTGGGATCAATGTTTATGTTTTCTCAGATACCGGTGAATTAGAAGATTCACCTCGTTTTGCCTTGTATGATATGCAGCTGTTTGAGATGTAGAGATAAGAATCATATGTATCTTATGCATAGAAAATGTTGATCATAACATTCACCTTGTAGAATGTATATGCGCACTCACTCTCAGGTTTAATGCCATGAGTGTTTAAAGAAAGAAGGAGGGATCCTCAGAGTGAAAGGCTGTTCTGGGATTAGAAGATACCTGGTTGGGAAAGTAAAAGAAAAGACAACCATACGGAGTTGAATGCAACTTTGACTCATTTCCTCAAAATTGAAGTGTTCAATTAAGATTCAATCATTGAATCCCTATAATATGGAAAGGGGCCATTCAGCCCATCGTATCTGCACTGAGCCTCTGAAGGGCATCCCACCCAGACCAAGCCCCTGCCTTTTTCCTATAACCCCACATTTTCCATGAGTAATCCACCAGTCCTACACATCCCTGGAAACTATGAACAACTGAGGGTGGCCAATACACCTAACCTGCATATCTTTCAACTGGGAGAGGAAAACAGAGCACTCAGATAAGACCTTTGCAGAAAGGGGACAATGTACAAAAGGGAGAAGTGACAGTACAATTGTGGTTTTTGGTATTGTTAAAAATTAAATGGAAGATCTCTTTTCTCTCATTTAAGGAAAAAGTTGACCTCAAAAAGTAGTCTGATTTTGTTTTTGGTCATGTTTTGAAATAGTCAAAAGTTGTATGGAATCCTACACATTATGAAGAGGCATAGACTATAAAAACAAGAGTGTTAAGTTTTACAAAACATTGATGCAGCCTCAAATGAAATATCATACCCAATTCTAGTCAGTAATATTTGTGACAAATATGAAAGCTTTGTAAGTGGTGTAAAAATAATTGACAAGAATTGTTCTTGCATCAAGGGACTTCAGTTATGATGATAGATTGGAGAAACTGAGGTTATTCATTTTGCAGAAAAAAGGTTGACAGGAGACTTGATAGAGGTTTTTAAAACCAAAAGGAATCCAGAGAGAGAATAGAACGATGCCAGTATTGCAAGGACTGGGAATCAGATGACATAGATATAGCGCAAACGAATCGGTGGTGACACGATGAAAAGCTTATCATGCAGAGAGTAGTTACACTCTCCTCTCTGTGTATTGTCACCTTGTCATAGTGGAGAAGCATGTGTGGTCCAAGGATCTCGTGAGTGCTACCGTCTGCAGCTACGCTCCTGGTAGGATCACCCATGGTGGTAAGTTTGAGGGTGAGCTGACTGACAAAGAACAATCCAAACAAGACCTGAACAGTGGAACAGGCAGATGAAGTTACTTCAAACTCAACGGGTGTGAAGGCTGCAACAAATCCCTCAGCTCCAATCATCATGGTCTCCATGCCACTGGAATCAGTTGGTTGATTTGTGAAGTATCATGTGCTTCTTGGAGTGCAACATCAAATACACATTGAACAAATACACACACAGGCTCCTTCGCTCTGTGGGCAACTTCTTCAAGTCTTTCAGCGACCGGGGGAGGGTGACAGAAACAGGCGATAAGATGGCTGGAAGTGGTGAATATCTGATTCAGTCATTCAACTTTTGGACAGAAGCAGGAAAGTTGTTCGGTAGCAATATTCATGTCTGAGCAGCCCTATGTAGGATCCACACTGTTCACTGGGAGGGGGCGAGAAAAGGGGTCCTCAAAATTAGATTAAATTACTTACAGTGTGGAAACAGGCCCTTCAGCCCAACAAGTCCATGCCGACCCTCCGAACAGCAACCCACCCAGATCCATTCCCCTACATTTACCCTTCACCTAACACTACAGGCAATTTAGCATGGCCAATTCATCTAACCTGCACATTTTTGGACTGTGGGAGGAAACCAGAGCACCCGAAGGAAACCCACAGAGACACGGGGAGAATGTGCAAAATCCACACAGTCGGTTGCCTGAGGTGGGAATTGAACCCGGGTCTCTGGCGCTGTGAGGCAGCAATGCTACGCACCATGCTACCGTGCTGCCCACGGTGCTTCACCCCATCCTATCTGGAAAACTGTGTCCAGAGGTATCACCATCATTGAGAAGTGAAACCATGAGATTTGGAACCTGGACTATACAAACTCTGGTGGATAACACAAATTCAGACTGGCCAGAGAGGAGAACTGCCTTTGTTGCCCAATAACTCCAAACATTCAACTTTGACATTGTTGCTCTGAGTGAGAACTGCAGAACTGGAGAAGGGCAACTAAAGGAAGAGCAAGGTCAATATACCTTCTTCTGGAAAGGACTTGATCCTGAACAACCAAGGATCCACAGAGTAGGTTTTGCCATCTAAAACAGCCTACTTCTGAAGCTGACAGAGCAACCACTGGGATTCAATGAACGTTTCATTACTCTGCGAATCCAGCTCGTCAAGAACCAACATGTCGCCATCATCAGTGCCTATGCTCCAAATCTGGATGCTGAAGATGAAGTAATGAACTCTTATACCCAAATTGACAATGTCCTTTCCTCTGTTCCCAACAACGACAAGATCATTCTCTTAGGAGGCTTCAATGCCAGAATCAGGAAATATTATAGGCTCTGGACTGGAACAATAGGCAAGGAAGAATTGGCAAGGTCAATGCCAATGGAACACTCCTCCTCATCAAATGTGCTGAAACAATTAGGTGATCACAAACACCCTATTTCACCAGAAAAAAAGGCATAAAATCTCTTGGCAGCATCCATGGTCCAAACACTGGCACCTCATCGACTACGTCATTGTATGATCTCGGGAATAACAAGATGTTCTGATAACAAATGCTGTTACTGGCGCTGGCGAGTTCTGGGCCATGAGAATGAAGATTCAGCACGAAAGGAAACACTGAAATCAGAACACTATCAAGAAATTCAATGTTGACATCCTCCAAGACATCAACCATGTACAGAAGTTCCAACAAAATCTTCAAGAACAACTGCCTCAACAAATCCCACCATCCATAGAAGAATGCTGGAATCAACTGGAGAATGCGATCATCACCTCCTGCAAAGAAACAATTGGGTTCAAGATGCAAAAACATCAGGATTGGTTTGATGATAAAACAAATTACTCCAACAACTTATTGACAAAAAGAGAAAAAATTTCATCACCCTACGAAATGATTAACAATCAGCTACCGAAAGAAAACACTATTAGGAATGCAATGCTGGGACCCAAAACCTGAAAAACCAACGGTGGAGAAAGAAAGGTCAGGAAATCCAACAACTAGTGGACGCCAACGACACTCCAGGCTTCTTCAATGCAACTAAAGCTATGTTTGGCCCATCCACTCATGGTCAAGCCCTTCTCAAAGGCAAAGATCGTTCAACCATCCTGAAATGCAATGCTTACATCAATTCTAGATGGAGGGAGCATTTTGAAGATCTTCAAAATCAAACCATCCCATTTGAGAGGAACGGGATCAACAATATTCCAAAACAGCCTTTTGATGATTCCCGAAGCAAAATACCAACACTTGAAGAAGTTAAGAAAGTTATCAAAGCTTTGAAAAACAACAAGGCCGTTGGACTTGATAGAATGCCAGCTGAGGTCTACAAAATTGGGTGTAACCTGCTTCATTCCCAACTGTACCAACTTATCATCGAGCCCTGGAGAAATTAAGGCATATCAGCAGACATTAGAGACTCAGCAATTATTGCCATCTACAAAAGAAAAGATGATCAATCTGAATGTAGAAACTAGTATGGAATTTCCCTGTTAGCAACAGCAGGAAAGACCCTCACCCACGTCATGAACAACTGGCTCAAGCCTTTAGCTGAGAGGATCCTTCCAGAGACACAAGCTGGTTTTAGGTCATCACGTGGAACAATTGACATGATCTTCACTATATGACAATTACAAGAAAAATGTTGTGAACAACTTCAACCTTTGTATATGGCACTCATTGACCTCACCAAAGCCTTTGACTCGGTTTCAAGAGAACTCCTGTAGGATGTCCTATCCACCAATGGATGCCCTGAAAAGTACATTTGAATCCTAAGACTTCTTCATGATTGCATGCTTGCCACAGTTATGGTCAGCAACAGGGGTGCATGATTGCCCCAACTTTATTCACCGTCTTTACAGTGACAATCATCCACATTATCAAGGATGACCTAGCCACAGGAATCGAAACTGTCTACAGAACAGATGGCAGACTTTTCAATCTCGTCTGTCTTAAGTCCAAAAACAAGATATGTATGAGTTCCCTCATCGAGTTTCAATATGCAGATGTTAACAGTGTTGCAGGTTTCTCCGAAAACCACTGACAACAGATTCTGACTGCCTTCAATCGTGCATATACAAAACTTGGACCAGCCATCAATTCCAAGAAAACTCAGATCATCCATCAACCGTCACCAACTGAGACAAGTTGGATAGAACCATCAACTCAACTTGGTGAAACAACCAGTGGACCACTTTCCTCATCTTGGAAGTCACTTGTCCTGCAATGTCAACCTTAATGACGAGATCCAACATCATCTTAAATGTACTGGAACAGTATTTGGACGTCTCCAAACAAGGGTATTTCATGATTGTGATAAACGGACAGACACCAAAATGTTAGTGTACAAAGCAGTGATGATTCCAGTGCTCCTGTATGCATCAGAAACTTGGACACCATACCGATGACATCTGAAGACACTTGAAAGATTCCATCAATGCTGCCTTCAGAACATTTTAAATGTCAGCTAAAATGAGGCAAAAACAACAAGCATTGAAGCCTATCTCATCAAGAACCAACTAAAATGGAGCGGTCAAGTTCTTTGGATGAGAGATGAACATCTGCTGAAACAAATCTTCTATTCCCAGCTTAAAGAATGCAAATGTAAAAGAGGCTGACAACAGAAGAGATTCAAAGACATTTTAAAAGCAAACATGAAGAAATATAACATCGACATCAGCAATTGGGAAACCAATGCCAAGGACAGGAAACTCTGGCAAACCATCATCTGAGAAGGACAATGCTTACATCAATTCTAGATGGAGGGAGAACTTTGAGGATCTTCGAAATCAAACCGCCCCATTTGACAGGAACGGGATCAACAGCATTCCAAAACAGCCTGTTGACGACTCCCTAAGCAAATACCAACACTTGAAGAAGTCAAAGAAGTTATCAAATCTTTGAAAAACAACAAGGATGCTGGAGTTGATAGAATGTCAGCTGAGGTCTACAAAATTGGATGTAACCTGCTTCATTCCCAACTGTACCAACTTCTCATTGAGACCCAGAGAAATTTTGAAGCCAAGAGATGAGCAGAACTAGAAGTAAAGCGAAGAAAATGGAAAGTGAGGCAGCAACAACCAAAGCCCGACCTACCACTTGTCCTGAATGAGAAAAACTTTCAAAGCCAAGATTGGACTCATAAGCCACCTGAGAGCCCATAGAACATAGAACATAGAACATTACAGCGCAGTACAGGCCCTTCGGCCCTCGCTATTGCACCGACCTGTCATACCAATCTGAAGCCCATCTAACCTATACTATTCCATATACGTCCATATGCTTGTCAAAAGATGACTTAAATGTACTTAAAGTTGGCGAATCTACTACCATTGCAGGCAAGGCATTCCATACCCTTACAATCTCTGAGTAAAGAAACTACCTCTGACATCTGTCCTATATCTATCACCTCTCAATTTAAAGCTATGCCCCCTCGTGCTTGCCGTAACCATACTTGGAAAAAGGCTCTCGCTGTCCATCCTATCTAACCCTCTGATTATCTTATATGTCTCTATTTAGTCACCTCTCAACCTTCTTCTCTCTAACGAAAACAGCCTCAAGTCACTCAGCCTTTCCTCGTAAGACCTTCCCTCTGTAGCAGGCAACATCCTAGTAAATCTCCTCTGCATCCTTTCCAACGCTTCTACATCCTTCTTATAATGCGGTGACCAGAACTATACACAATACTCCAAGTGCAGCTGCACCAGAATTTTGTACACTTGTAGCATAACCTCATGATTCCGGAACTCGATCCCTCTATTAATAAAAGCTAAAACACTGTCTTCTTAACAACCCTGTCACCTGGGTGGCAACTTTCAATGATCTGTGTACATGGACACTGAGATCTCTATGCTCATTTACACTAACAAGAATCTTACCATTAGCCCAGTACTTTCCATTCCAGTTACTCTGACCAAAGTGAATCACTTTCAACTCCATTTGCTACCTCTCAGCCCAGCTCTGCCACTTATCTATGTCTCTCTGTAACCTACAACATCCTTCGTCACTATCCACAACTCCACCGACCTTAGTGTCGTCTGCAAATTTACTAACCTACCCTTCTACGCCCTCATCCAGGTCATTTATAAAAATGACAAACAGTAGTGGACCCAGCACCGACCCTTGCGGTACACCACTAGTAACTGGACTCCAGGATGAACATTTCCCATCAACCACCACCCTCTGTCTTCTTTCAGCAAGCGAATTACTGATCCAAACTGCTACACCTTCCACAATCCCATTCCTCCACATTTTGTATAATAGCCTACTGTGGGGAACCTTATCGAACGCCTTGCTGAAATCCATAAATACTACATCAACCAGTTTACTCTCATCTACCTGTTTGGTCACCGTCTCAAAGAACTCAATAAGGTTTGTGAGGCATGACCTACCTTTCACGAAAACGTGCTGACTATCCCTAATCAAATTATTCTTTTCTAGATGATTATAAACCCTATCTCTTATAACCTTTTCCAACACTTTACCAACAACTGAAGTAAGGCTCACTGGTCTATAATTACCAGAGTTGTCTCTACTCCCTTCTTGACCAGGGGAACCACATTTGCTATCCTCCAGTCTTCTGGCACTATTTCTGTAGACAATGACTATATAAAGATCAATGCCAAAGGCTCAGCAATCTCTTCCCTGGCTTCCCAGAGGATCCTAGGATAAATCCCATCCAGCCCAGGGGACTTATCTATTTTCACACTTTGCAGGATTTCTAATACCTCTTCCTTGTGAACCGCAATCACACATAGTCTAGTAGCCTGTATCTCAGTATTCTCCTCGACAACATTGTCATTTTCTAGAGTGAATACTGTCGAAAAACATTCATTTAGTGCTTCCCCTCTCTTCTCTGACTATACACACAACTTCCCACGACTATCCTTGATTGGCCCTAAACTTACTCACATCATTCTTTAATTCCTTAAATACCTATTGAAAGCTTTAGGGTTTACCCTGATCCTATCCACCAACAACTTTTCATGTCTCCTCCTGGCTCTTCTGAGCTCTCTCTTTAGGTCTTTCCTGGCTACCTTGTAACCCTCAAGCACCCTAACTGAGCCTTCACATCTCGTCCTAACATAAGCCTTCTTCTTCCTCTTGACCAGAGATTCCACTTCCTTCGCTCTACAGTTTTCTCCCTGCCTGACAGGTACATATTTATCTAGGACACACAGTAGCTTTTCCTTGAATAAGCTCTGCATTTCTAATGTGCTTTTCCCCTGCAGTTCCCTTCCCCCAGCTGTAACTCTTGCCAGATGGTATACACCTATCCCCTTTCTATCACTAAAGTAAACATAACAGAATTGTGATTGCTACCACCAAAGCGCTCACCTACTTCCAAGTCTAACACCTGGCCAGGCTCATCACCCAGTACCAAATCTAATGTGGCTTCACCCCTTGTTGGCCTGTCTACATACTGGGGCAGGAAGCCCTCCTGCACACACTGGACAAAAACTGACCCATCTCTAGTACTTGTACAATAGTGTTCCCAGTCAATATTTGGAAAGTTGAAGTCCCCCATGACAACTACCCTGTCTCTCTCACTCCTATCGAGAATCATCTTTGCTATCCTTTCCTCTACATCTCTGGAACTATTCAGATAGAAAACTCCCAATAGGGTGACCTCTCCTTTCCTGTTTCTAACCTTAGCCCATACTACCTCAGTTGACGAGTCCTCAAACATCCTTTCTGCAACTATAATACTGTCCTTGACCAACAATGCCACACCTCCCCCTCTTTTACCATCTTCTCTGTTCTTACTGAAACAAAATAATCCTGGAACCTGCAACAACCATTCCTGTCCCTGCCCTATCCATGTCTCCAAAATGGCCACAACATCGAAGTCCCAGGTACCAACCCATGCTGCAAGTTCACCCACCTTATTCTGGATGCTCCTGGCATTGAAGTAGACACACTTCAAACCAACTTCTTGCTTGCCAGTGCCATCTTGCGTCCCTGAAACTTGATTTCGGACCTCCCTACTCTCAACCTTTTCTATACTCGAACTACAATTTTGGTTCCCATCCCCCGGCTGGATTAGTTTAAACCCACCCCAATAGCCTTCGCAAAATTCTCCCCCAGGATATTGGTACCCTCTGGTTCAGATGAAGACCATCCTGCTTACAGAGGTCCCACCTATTCCAGAAAGAACCCAAATTATCCAAGAATCCAAAACCCTCCCTCCTGTAACATCCCTGTAGCCACGTGTTCAACTCCTCTCTCTCCCTATTCCTCACCTCACTAGCACGTGGCACGGGCAACAAACCAGAGACAACTCTATTCGCCCTAGCTCTAAGCTTCCATCCTAGCTCCCTGAATTTCTGCCTTAAATCCCCATTTCTCTTCCTACCTTTGTCATTGGTGCCTATGTAGACCATGACTTGAGGCTGCTCCCCTTTCCCCTTAAGGATCCCAAGAACACAATCAGAGACATCATGAACCCTGGCACTTGGGAGGCAACACACCAACTGTGAGCGTCTCTCGTCCCCAAAGAACTTCCTATCTGTCCCCCTAACTATGGAGTCCCCAATGGCTACTAGTCTGCTCCTCTTCCCCCTTCCCTTCTGAGCAGCAGGGACAGACTCTGTTCCAGAATCATGTGCCCCTGTGCTCCACTGAATAGATCAACAGAACGAAGACCATCATCCTCGACCTTGAGGGATAGTCACAACAACGCTGATGAGTTAAGCTCTTGAATGTGCTGTCTAAGACGGCAATTAAGGCAGATTCAAAAATGACATTCACAAGGGACCTGAGTAAGTACCTGAAGTGATTTTTCATGCTACAGGAAAGGGCTAGGGAGTGAGATGAACTGGGTTGCTCTTGCAGAAGCTGGCATGGATATAATGAACTAGATCATCTTCTTCTGAGATATAATAATTCTAAAAGTTTCAGAATATCTAAGGTGTCAGAGCTTTTCACCACCACCTGAAACACCGGCAGGGCATACCCTCCTACTAGTACAGGCTAACCTGTACAACATTTCACATTAGTGGAGGGGGTTGTGAGGGGAGGGAGATGTGTTTATTGGCTATGGGTAAGCCTTCCACCCCCACTTGGGGAGAACTCCTGGTTTGGAAACTTGTTGCCCATCTGCTCTGTAGTCCCATCAATACCAGGCTTGAATGATGGCTGGGACTACAGCCAGTCACCAAAGAAATGTCGCTGTTGAAGGCTGGACCAAAGATACGTCCAGCCCACGAGGGGCATACTTGGCAGGCACCAGTAGGGCTGGGGGTTGGATTGGGGTGGCAGGAGGTGAAACAATTAAAGAGCTAGGTTTCAGAAGAAACCCAGGGAAGGAGGTTACAAAGGAAGAATGACGTTAAGGAATTGCTTCCAATAGGCACAGGCAGCCCCCATATTGAGCTACTCCAATTGTCTGACATCAATCAACACAGCTTAAGCTGCTGGGCTACTTGCTTGGAAAAGACCACCCCTTGGCACAGGTGAAATCATCCATGAGCATGAGGCACACAGTAACCATCTATTTTGCATTCTGTTTTGGAATGAATTTAAAGTTACTTCATCAATAGTTGATGAATTCAGATTTGATTGTTGATTTGACAGAAGATGATTAGAATTACTAGTAAAGATTTGATGTTATTTGAGAAAGAGGTGTACCTCTTATTAGGTATCATATTGGTTTCATTAGTTGATCAGAAAAACACCATTTGCAAAGAGCTATTTTAAGCAGCAATATTCGAGGTTGGTTCACTCCGTTGGCCGGACAGCTGGTTCACAATGCACAGTCATGCCAACAGCATGATTTCATTTCCTACACCAGCTAATTTTACACTGTAGGACTCTACATTTCAATTCTCCCTCATGTCATGCATAGTGACCTTCGTGTTAAACCACCACCAGTTATCTCTCCCCAATGAGAGGGCAGCCTATGGTCTGGTAGGACTATGGTAACTTTACCTTTAATCTCTTTTTTCTACCTTTACATTCAGTAAGTCATTGAGGATTTTGATTAATGAGAAGTAAAGTTCAAGTGGCTAACTCTCACTCAAGAAGTAAACTCCTCTGGCACTGGTGAATATATTTGGAAAGTGCAATTCATAAGCTATCAGGATCCTGAACACAGAAGCACAAATAGATTAATAGAATTATTGAGTAATATAGCATGGAAACAGGTCTTTCAGCTCAAACTGATCCATGCTGACTATGGTGAGTACTCAGCTAGTTTCACTTGGTCCATATTCCCCTAAACCCTTCCCACCCATGTACTTATCCAAATATTTTTAAATGTTGCTATTGTACCTGCCTCACCCACTTTCTCTGGCAGCCCATTCCATATATGCACCACTTTCCTAAATCCAGTGGAAAGATGTTCCAACATCTTTCCTAAATCTTTTCCCTCTCTCCTTAAACATATGCCCTCTAGTTTTCAATTCCCCATCCCTGGGAAAGAGACTATATGCATTCATCATATCTATGCCCCTCATGATTTTATACACCTCACTAAGGTCACCCCTCATTCTCCTACTTTCCAAGAAATAAAGTTCTATCCTGGCCAACCTCTCCCTGTAACTCAGGCCTACTAGTCCTAGCAACATCCTTGTAAATCTTTGCACTCTTACTAATTTAACTATATCTTTCCTATAACAAGGTGACCACAACTCTGCACAATACTCCCAAGTGCGGCCTCGCCAATGACTTATACAACTGTAACATAACATGCCAACTCCTGTGTTCAATGCCTCAGCTGATGAAGGCCAGCATGCTAAATGCCTTCTTCACCACCCTGTCGACATGTGATGCCCCTTTTAATGAACTATGTAGTTGTACTCACAGGTCCTTCTGTTCCACAACAGTCTTTAGGAATCGAGAGTGTGGGACTGGAAAAGTACAGCAGGTCAGGCAGCATGGGTCTGGGTGGGTTAGTCTTTGGAGGATCGGTGTGGACTTGTTGGGCTAAAGGGCCTGTTTCCATACTGTAAGAAATCTAATCTAAACTAATCAAAGTCCGAGAAGCAGGAGAGTCGAATTTTCAGGCATAAGCCCTTCATCAGGAATGAGCCCTTCATAAGTCCTCCTGTTCTGATGAAGGGCTTATGCCTGAAAGGTTGATTCTCCTGCTCCTCAGATGTTGTCTGACCTCCTGTGCTTTTCCAGCACCACACTCTTGACTCTGATCTCCACCATCTGAAGTCCTCACTTTCTCCTAGTTGAACACTTCTTAGGACCCTACCATTTACTGTATAAGACCGTCTTTGGTTTGACTTTCCAAAGTACAACACCTCACACTTATCTGTATTGAATTGTATTTGCCAATCCTCAGTCATTCCCCATTTGATTAAGATCACTGCGAAATTTTTGATAACCTTCCTCACTGTCAACAATACCCCTTAAATTTATATCATCTGCAAACTTTATAATCATGCCTTATACATGCACATTCACATCATTTTTGTAAATATCAAAGAACAAAGGGCCCAGAACTGACCTCTGTGACACACACTGGTCACAGGCCTTCGGTCTGAGTAACAAATTTCAACCATCACCCTCTGCTACTTTTGATTGCAGTTAGTGAGCTGTGTCTGGGTTCCATGTAAGTTAAACTTTATGATTAGTGTTTCATGTGGGACCTTGTCAAAGTCCTTTCTAAGATCCATATACACAACATGCATTGCCCTACACTCATCTACCCTCTTGGTTACCTCTTCAAAAAGCTCTAAAAGATTTGTCAGGCATGACTTCTGCGCACAAATCCTTGCTGACTATCCCTAATCAGACCTCAACTGGCTAAACGTTGATCTTGTCCCTCAGTAACTTTTCCTACAACCTACATACCACTGTTTGCTGTAGAAACTCAGCAGGTCTGGCAGCATTTGTGAGAGGACATCAAAATTAACATTTTGAGTCCAATGACTCTTCATTGGAATGGTAACTAGGAATAAATAGTATTTCATGCTGAAGCTGAAATTCAGTGGGGGAGGGGACAGGTGAACAGATGGGTGGAGACAGAGCCCAGAGAAAGAGAGAGAGAGAGAGAGAGTATTAAATGGTTAAGTAATCAAGGAGATTATGAATAGCAGGCCAGGACAGAAGAAAAGCTGAAATCGGGATAATGAAGACCAAACAGTGAGAAAATGGTTGACTGCGCTAAAAGCAACCCACATCATAACAGGATCATGTGTGGGGCGCACAAAAAATACATAGAAAGATGGAATCATGTTCTAAAGTTATTGAACTTGATGCTGAGTCCTAGAGGCTGCAGTATTCCTAACTTGAAATAATGAGATATTGTTCTTTGAGCTTGTGCTGAAGCTTACTGGAACACTGCAGTAGCCCTGTGATGGAAATGTTGGCATGGGAACAGAGTGGAATGTTGAGCTGGTGGAGAACTAGAAGCTTGGGGACATTTTTCAGACAGAATGTAGGTGTTCAGAAAAACAATCATGCAGTCTGCATTTCAATCCCTCAATGTCAAGGAGACCATGTTGTGAGCAGCAAATACAGTCGACCAGATTGAATGAAAATCATGTAAGTCACTGCTTCACCTGGAAACTTTATATGTGGTATTGGATAGTGACGAGGTAAACAGGTAGGTATTACAATTTCTGCAATTGTATGAAAAGGTGCCCAGGGAGTGTGAGGAGGAGATTTCCAAAATTCCTTGGGTTCTGGAAAGTTACCAATGCATTTGGAGAGTTAATAGGCAAAATGAGATAGGCAAAAAAGTAGGAAACTATAGACATGTTTGTTTGACCTCTGTAGTTGGGAAGTTGCTGGAGTCAATCATAAAAGTGGAGATAACTGAACACTTGGAAAAACAAACCTCAATTCATCAGTGTCAGCACAATTTCATGAATGGCAAGTCATGCTTGATAAACTTGCTGGAATTCTTTGAGGATGTAACTAGCAAGATGGATAGTGGGGCTCCGTAATTGTAGTATATCTAGACTTTCAGAAGGCATTTATCAAGATGCTGAATAAAGGATTGATTCAAAAGGTTTGATCCCGGGGTTAAGGTTGAATATTGGCTTGGAGAAAGGATTGGTTGACTGATAGAAAGCAAAGAGTCTGGATAAAGATGTCCTTCTCTTGACGGTGAACTGTAACTAGTAGGGTGTAAACATTTCTCAGTCATCAACTATTTACAATCTATATAAATGACCTGCAAGCAGGGACAGAGCGTAACACCACAAAGTTCACCAATGATACTAAAATAGGTGAGAAAGCAGACAGTGACGAGGAGATAAAGAGTTTATAGGTGGATATTGATAGGCAAGAAGAATGGGCCAGAATCTGGCAGTTAGAGTTTAATGTGGATAGATATAAGGTTATTAGAAAAATAAATTATTGTTTAAATGGGAAATGGATTCAAAGAGGGATTTGTGCGTCTTTGTGTGTGAATCACAGAAAATGGGGGTACAGGTGTGACGATGTTGCTCCATTGACAAGGTTATTCTGTCCTTGTTTGTTTTCAAGAGGGATCATAAATGCAGAGGTTTCAATGTGTCTGGTTTGTATAGGTTTTAGAGCCAATTTAATTATAGCTAACAGATACTGCCTCATGCAAAAGGCTTTCAAGTTTAACAATGAAAGGGAAGTGGTCAGTTCTCCAAGCTCAGCTTTTCTCTGGTTTGTTTTGGGGTTTTAGTTGTTTGGCTGCTCTGCAGCTGCTGGTCAATTCTTCTCTGGGAACTCAGAGAAGCTGCTGGACCTAAATAAATAGTTTCATAATGATCCTCTCTCTCTTTCTCTCTCTCTCTCTCTCTCTCTGACATCTCTCCTGTAAGAATCTGTGTTTGATTTTACCTTATTTGCGAAAGGGGTGTTTATGAGGATGTTGCAAGTGTTACGAACAGCATCATTCAGTTGCGATAGAGTTGACTATGGTTTTGTTATGTTATTCTATATTCTGTTCTCTTTTATTAGTGTATAAATAAATTCTGTTTCTTTTAAAACCAAGTGATTGGGCTAGCTGCATCACTCCTGGTACATCCACTTTTCATCTCCTTAAAACAATTAGAAAAGTTAGCACCTGGGCTAACTTTGAAGGAGGGTCTGGCGTGGTCCACAACACAAGTGCAGCATAGAATAAAAAAGACAGATGAAATCCTAGTACTTATTGCAAAAGGACTGGATTGTAAAAGTAAAGAAGTGTTGTTACAATTATATAAGGTGTTGGTGAGATCATATCTGTAATATTGTGTCCAGTTTTGGTCTCCTTACTTTAGAAAGGATGTGTTGGCACTGCAGGCAGTTCAGAGGTGATTCACCAGATTGGTTTGAGAGATAAAAAGGGCTGTCCTCTGAGGAGCAGTTGAATAGCTTGTACTTGCTGGAGTTCAGAAAAAAGATGGGGAATCTGATTGAGGGATACAAAATGCTAAAAAGACACTAAACAGATGCTCCCCCTTGTTGTGAAAGTCACGAACAAGAAATCAGAGATACAGAGTGAGAGAAAGTAGGTTAAATACCGAGATGAGAGGAAACTAATTCTCTCAGAAGATTGTGAATCTGAGGAACTCACTGCCACAGTGGAGCCAGAATTAATCAACAGATTCCAGAATTAAATAAATGTTTCTGATGGGACAAAGATCTATGGACAACAGGCAAGAAAGATGAATTGAGACCAGAATAAGATCAGCAATGATCATGTTAAATGGTAGATTGGGCTCAAAGGACTGAACTGCCAACTTCTGCTTCTAATTCCTACATTCCTATGTATGTTCCTATCTAGTAGGTGGTTATATTTTCTGGTTATTTCTTCTGACCAGCTAGAATTTACTCAGCAGAGCATTCACAGTGCAAACTCCACACATGCAGCGATTAAAATTGCAATGTGTTGCTCTATGGGTAGAATCGTGACTTGTCCTGCTTGACTGAGGAGGGTGCTTGGGCCAGTCATGAAACTCTAGTAACACTGCCCAAATCTACATCAGAATCCTTAGGTTGAATCCTTCCTTTTTGAGCCATATCTATTCCACATGGACAGTTTCTCTCTGTGAGGCCTACTAGGTTTTATGGTGTTACTGTCTCAAGGACAAGTCATAAATTACCAACCCCACCTTCTGTAGCCTCTTACTCCCCAGGCCAGTCCAATTCTAACCTTCACCAGACCACAGAAGATTTCACCACTGCTGGGATGTCTTAGAATAAACCTATATCTTGACTATCCATATCATCTTCAAAAGGCTGCTGTGCACCTGAACAAAGAAGCTCTTTGTGGTTTATGAAATTTGCCCTGGATGTGGCAGATAAATTGAAACCATGCTATGCAACTCCTGGATGTTGTGGGAGACAGGCAGGTCCAGAGGAGGGTATGCTGCCAGATCCTGCCAGCCTAGTCCAACATTGCCACCTAGATCATTGTAGTTTCAGTATCTGAAGGAATATCCAATTGTGAAGGAAGAATACTAGTGATCTTCTCAATTTGGCCAGCATAAGTGCTGCTATCTTCTCTCTGCTACCTCTCACTCACTGTCATTCTGCTGCAGCACCCCCCTCCCACCATAGTTTATGCTCTACCCCTTTCACCATTCCATGAAGCATCTTCCTTCATAAGCTCTCACCCCAACTTCCTGAACCCTGTATTGCACAATCCACACTTGCTCAGGAAACTTTACTACCATTTCCCCATCAGCAACAGCACTAACAGCAATGCTAATCCATTTGATCCTTCCCATTCCCTTCTTCCAGGAGAAAACAATCCACAATAGGGTAGAAAGAGGTACGACAGATGTTGAGCTGCCTGACATTCGGCTCCTCGCCCTCTAATAGGGAAGGAACCTGATAGCCTGAGGGGTTGACTGACTGATCTGGACTGCAATCTGAGGCTCCTGATGAGTTACTGTGTCGGGACCGCCTTTCCAAAGACTGTCTCGCTGACTTGACTGAGGACTGCTGACAACCATGAGAAGATTCCTGACTTTGTGTGTGTGCTAAATGGCAAGGCAAGAGTACTAGAAGAAAATGAGGAACTACAAGAGTACTCTAATGTTAGTAGCACAGGTTGTTATGGGGGGAGGGACATGTTGGGGGAGGATGGTAGTTGGTGGAAAGCAAGTGCATAAAGACAAGGCAAGTCAAATCAGGGATGCTATGAGCATCTAGATAGGTTCAAAATGAGTGAGCACTGAGAGAGCAAACAAGGAGTCCTGAGATAAGGCCGGGTCCAATCAGTGAATTGGGTGCCTGTCTCTCTGTGTAAAGTATTCGTGGAGCAGAATTTCAATGTTCATCCCCAGTGCAACCCAAAGTCCAGCTTTAAAGAGCAAAAGTGTCCAGTAAGTAGATTGAAAACACACCAAGAGACTCCTGAGAGGCTGGTAGGTGTGGGATGCCAGCACAGATTGATGGGAGAGGAGTGTAGTTATCGTCCTGCATCATGCCTTGAGATGAAGTTCCAGGATGTCATGATGAATGTCCAAAGGAACATGTGATGAGCTGGAGTTGTCAGATAGCTTTGAATTTCATGTCAGGAATTCTTGGTATCTAGTTTCCTTGCAGTGGGTGGTAGGATTGGAAGCTGCACATGACTGAGGTGAAATGTACAGTTAATAGGCATCTCTCAATCTCGTCTCAACATCCGGAAGTTTATTGGAAAATGTAACTTGTTCACCCTAGCATCAAGCCTCCTTAGATTCCTCACACAATTCTCTCAGATTTCTTGAAATGTGAACATGTTTTCATCCTCGAACATTTTCAGGCTTGTCATTCCTATAAATGAGTTGGAACCATCCAAATTCTCTGATCCCAATTCAGAGTTTGAAACCTTTTTTGAAGATTATTGAATGCCATGTAATTGCTCTTTTGAACTTTCAACTTCCTGGGCCATTGCAGTAAAGTGAGTTGCATTGGATTTTTTGCATATTCCAGACATACAACTCTTACTCAATCTGTTGTGTCAATTCAATTAAGACCTGAACGATATAAAGATTGATAGGAAGTGAATGATGCATTGTTTAGCAGTCAGATGTTAAAAAACACCCTTTTCATTCCCCTCCCAAAGTTAAAAAGTCTAAAGATGTGTTTGAATGTTAATATGTTCACGGTACATGTTTATTTCTCCTACAGTTGCCTGCACTGGGAAGTATCAAAAGATTGACATGACATGTTTCAGCAGAAGTTAAGATACATCCTTTCATTGATCTTGTGAACTACTATTAAATATGCTTTTCAGTGTGTGAAAAGTGTTCCAATAACAACTAATATCTAGCTTTCTGTTTATTCTTTTTACTGACAGTATGAAGATTGAGGGTTTTGGATGGGTTACAGACAGAAATGTACTTTAAAAACAGATTCCATGTGGCCATTGGAATTAGCTGAACCAAATCTGACACCATATTAAATGGCAATTATTCCCCAGATTATTAATGTTTCCTTTCAGACGATTCAGTACTCCAGCTTTAGGTTAGTCAATTTATGTGCAAGACATAAAACGTTAATAGAATAAATAAGGTGATTATAAAATATGATGGATTTTTTTAAAAAATTACATGAAATATGAAATCAAATATAAATCATAGCTTAATGCATCAATAGGCTTGCTTGCACAATGGTTTGTCAGTAGCTAATAACTAACATGCTAAAGGGGTATGTTCTATTATTCTATAAAGTATCACATTCAGCTTATTAACCTTCTAGTCCCATTAGGTTAGCTAACTTCCAGTTCAAGTCTAATGAGGCTGAGCAAGGATATTAATGGCTGAATGGGTGTACCATTTATCAACAACAGAAACTGTTTGCATACACATCAAGTGTTTCTGCTGAATGGAGTCATTGACTGTTTCTCATTCTGATTTATTGTTACGTTCAAGGTTCAAGTTCCGAAACAAAGTACCCCTATTACTTAAGCTAAATGAGTTGCTGAAATGTCATTTTTTTTATACTTCTTTTAACAAATCCTTCATTGAGAGATCATTCAGGCATTAAGGTTTTCTCAGCTGAAATAGCTACAGAGATCTGGGAATGCCCATTCTAACAGAATATTTCCAACTTTCTGAATGTGAAGTGTTTTAATACAGGATGCAAGTTGTTGCCTTGTGACTTACATGGAAAATATTTCAGAAAGGAAGTCATTAATATTTAAAATTTATTATAGTATCCCTTGTGTCAAATAAAAAAGCACAGAAAGAACATATTAAATTTTGAATTTCAATGTGGAATAAACAGATGTATACAAATATCTATCTCAGCCTTTTTATAGGAAAAGTTAACAGCAGTATGGTTCCTTTTTGTCTGAAGGTAACACACTTAGAATTATGCCATTGGAAATATCACCACTGATGCACAAAAGGTTTGTTCCTCACCTTATATATGCAAAGACAGAATTTCTCGTTGCATAGTTAAGAATTCTGCTGTGGCAACCACTCACTTACGTTAATATACAATGACATTAAAGTCTTTTCATTACAATGCCTTTGTTCTCTTTAAAATGTAACCTTGGGGAATAGTGGAGTAGCCTCCATTTCTAGAATGAATATAAACTAACATATTTGAAATTAACATAACTATGTTGGAGGAGCAGGAACCTGTTACTGCATTTTATACATAACGACTTTTGTATCCACCTGATGGTTCGGTGGCTAAATGAAATAGGTAATGTAGTTTTTGTCATTAGGAAACAAATTTTCTAGGATTGAAACACTCTCACTGATGATGCATTTTATCCCAGATTAGATAGTGATGGTTTTATCTTTGGTTATTGAAGATAAACAAGAATGAATTAAAGTAAGCAAGCAAATATAATGAATATACATGAATGCATCATCTTGTTGCACTTCTAAATATCATAATTTCTTAATCGCAATGAATTGCTTCTGAAGTGTGGCTAATTAGTTTTCCGAAGAGATATAAACATGTTTGAAAGTAAACTTATTTTGTTGAGCTCTCCTCAAATGGCCATTGTCTTTTGTCCTTGGCAGTATGAATAAACTGTTTTCCTGATAATTTTGACTTCAAGGAGAAAGTGAGGTCTGCAGATGCTGGAGTATCAGAGCTGAAAATATGTTGCTGGAAAAGCGCAGCAGGTCAGGCAGCATCCAAGGAACAAGGAACATTCGTGATGAAGGGCTTATGCCCGAAACGTCGAATTTCCTGTTCCTTGGATGCTGCCTGACCTGCTGCACTTTTCCAGCAACATATTTTCAATTTTGACTTCAAGTTCAGTTTAAAAACATTTATCTTCTGTGGATGAGAGGAAACTTTTTTTAAAATTTCTAATGGATTTTTATCTACATATATTTGGGAACATGCTACTACCACATGCTGTCTTCTTTCAGTCAGCCAATTTCATATCCAGACAGCCAAATTTCCCAGTATCCCACACCTCCTTACTTTCTGAATGAACCTACCATGGGGAACCATATTGAATGCCTTACTAAAATCCATATACGCCACATTCACTGCTCAACCTTCATCAACCTGTCTCATCACATCCTCAAAGAACTCCATAAGGCTTGTGAGGCATGACCTACCCCTCACAAAGCCATGCTGTCTATCTTTAATCAAACTATGTTTTTACAAATAGTCATAAATCCTATCTCTCGGAAGCCTTTGCAGTACCTTGCTTACCACAGACATAAGGCGGACTGGTCTGTAATTCCGAGGGATTTCCTTATTACTTTTCTTGAACAGAGGGAACAACATTTGTTTCTCTCCAATCAGGTGGTTCTACTCCCATGGAGAGTGAGGATGCAAAGGTCATTTCCAAAGGTGCAGTAATCTCATTTCTCACTTCCTGTAGTAACCTTGGTCCAGCCCTGGGGGCTTATCTATCTTGATGCTTCCAGAATTTCCAGCACATCCACTTCCTTAATACTAATCTGTTGAAGCCTATTAACCTGGGCCATGCTGTTCTCACTATCAAAAGGTCCATCTCTCTAGTGAATAGTGAAGCAAAAAATTCATTTAGAACCTCCCCTACTCATTGGACAAGTTCCTCCACTATCCCTGATTGACCGTACCATCTCTTTGATCATTTTCTTTTTCCTCACGTACATGTTGAACGTCTTTGGATTTTCCTTGATCCCTCTCACCAAGGCTTTTCTGTGCCCTCTCCTAGCTTCCCTTGGTCCATTAGTTACCCTGTAATCATCTAAAGCTGTGCCATATTCTTGCTTCTTAAACCTTAAGTAAGTTTTCTTCTTCCTTTTGACAAGAAGCTATTCTGCTCTTGTCATCCAAGGCTCCTTCACCTTATTTCTCTCACTGGGACAAAGTTATCCAACACTCGCAACAAGTGGTCCTTAAACAGCCTGCACATTTCTGTTATGCATTTCATGGAGAACAATTATTCCCATTTTATACTCCACAGCTCCTGATTAATAGCAGGATAATTTCCCCTTCCCTAAATAAATACCTTCCCATACTGTCTGTTCCTATCTCTTTCCATGGCTATGGTAAAGGTGCAAAAGTTGTGACACTGTCACCGAAATGCTCTCCCACCGAGAGTTCTAATACCTAACCTGGCTTGTTGCTTAGTACCAAACCCAATATAGCCTCCCCACTAGTTGACATATCTACATATTGAGTCAGGAATCCCTTCCTGGTCACATTTGACAAAATCGGATCCATCCAGACCATCTGCACTAAGGAGGTTCCAATCAATACTGGGAAAGTTGAAATCACTCAGAACAATAACTCTGTTACATCTGCACTTTTCCAAGATCTGCTGCTCAATCTTTTTTTCCATCTCTCTACTGCTCTTGGGGGGTCTATAGAAAACACTCAATAAAGTGACTGCTCCTTTCTTGTTGTGACTTCCACTCACACTGACTCAGTAGACAAATCCTCCTCAACAACCTTCTTTTCTGCAGTTGTGATGCACTCTCTAATTAACAATGCTACTCCCCCATCTCTTCTACCCACTCCCACCCCCACCCCCACCCCCATTCTTTTTAAAAGATGTAAACCGTGGAACATCCAGCAACTACTCCTGCCCCTGTGAAATCCATGTGGGGGCCAGAAAAGGAGAGAAACATTTGGGCAGACAAAGGATTGGGTAAAGGTCAGCTTGAGAGAATGCATGAGGATCACTGATAGCTGATAATGGATTATTTGTGGTAACAGTCTATGTGTATCAGGGTTGGGGTAACAATATTGGAGAAGGTTCTTAGGCCCTAAAATTATTGAAATTGATATTGAGTCTGGAGGGTTGCGGAATACTCAAATGAAAAATAAGACGCTGATCTTCCAGCTTGTGTTGAGCTTTGCTGGCGCACTGCAGCAAGCCTGAGACAGAGATGTTGGCCAGGGAACAGGATGGTGTGTTGGAGTGACAGGTAACTGGAAGCTCAGGGTCATTTTGTGTGGACAAAGTGTAAGTGTTCTGCAAAGTGATCATTCAGTCTGCGTTTTATTTCCCCAATGTAGAGGAGACCACATAATGAGCAGCGAATATAGTAGACTACCCGAAATATCGAATTTCCTGCAGCTTGGATGCTGCCTGACCTGCTGTGCTTTTCCAGCACCATATTCTTAACAGAGTGAAGTGCAGATAATTTGCTGCTTCTCCTGAAAGGTGTGTCTGGGGTCTTCGGATAGGAAGGAAGTTAAACCTCTGTGATTGCATGGGAGGTGCTGAGGGGTTGTCGGGAGGTTTTGGGAGTGGAGGACAAGAGGAGGAGGGAATGGTTCTTTCGGAAGATTGACAAGTAAGGGTAGGGGAGGGGAATATGTGTCTGGTGGTGACATCCCACTGGAGGTGCCAGAAATGGCAGCTATTGAGTCTTCAATATGGACGCTGGTGGGAGGGTAGGTGAGCTGAAAATGTGTTGCTGGTTAAAGCACAGCAGGTCAGGCAGCATCCAAGGAACAGGAAATTCGACGTTTCGGACCAGAGCCCTTCATCAGGAAGGGCTGATAGGTGAGGACAAGTAAGACCCTATTGCTGTTGTGGGAGGGAAGAGATGGGCAAGGGCCGAAGTGCAGGAGATGTGTCCTGTCAATCACAGTAGTGCAGCATCTTCGATTGAAGGAGAAGGTGGCATAGTGGCATAGTGATTAGCACTGCTGCCTCACAGTGCCAGAGACCTGGGTTCAATTCCCGCCTCAGGCAACTGCCTGCGTGGAGTTTGCACATTCTCCCTGTGTCTGCATGGGTTTCCTCTGGGTGCTCCGTTTTCCTCCCACAGTCCAAAAATGTGCAGGTTAGGTGAAATGGCCAAGCTAAATTGCCCAAGGTGTTAGGTGTAGGGGAATGGGTCTGGGTGGGTAGCTCTTTGGAGGCTCGGTGTGGACTTGTTGGGCTGAAGGGCCTGTTTCCATACTGTGGGTAATCTACTCTAAACTAATTTCAGAAGCCCCACCTTGTTGAAGTTGGCATCATTGGAACATAGGAAGTGAGAGAATGGAATAACACCTTTACAGGAAGCAAAATGGGAGGATATATAGTCAAGGAAACTGTGGGAGTCAGGGATTTGTTGTGGATATTGATGGCCAGCCTGTCCTCAAAAATGCAAACAGGAATGTCAAGGATGAGAATGGAGGTGTCAAAGATGGACCAGTTGAAGATGAGAGTAGGGTGGAAGTTAGAAGTGAAATTGATCAATTTTTCCAATTCCAGATGAGAGAAGGAAGAGACACCGATGATGTCATTGACATTTCAGAGAAAGAGTTGTCGATGGGGATTAGAGTAGAACTGGAACAAAGAGTGTACTGTGTACCCCATAAAGAAACAGACTGGGATCCATGCAGGTATCCCTGACACCTGTTTGATCTCAGCGAAAATGGGAGGAGCTAAAGGAGAAAGTGTTCCAAGTGAGGATCAGCTCAGTCAGGTGGAAGAGGATAGTGATGGGTGTGGACAGTTCAAACATATTTTCCAGCAAGAACTGAAGATGCCTGAGACCTTCCTGAAGGGGGATGGATGTGCAAAGGTATTGCACATCCACAGTGAAGAGGAAACAGAAAAAGAAGCTGCTGGAAAAGTTCAGCAGGTTTGGCAGCATCTGTGAAGAGAAATCAGAGTTAACATTTTAGGTATTCTGAGCAAGAGACAATGGACCTGAAACATTAACTCTAATTTCTCTTCACAGATGTTACCAGATCTGCTGAGCTTCTCCAGTAACTTCTGTTTCTGTTTCTTATTTACAACATCCGCAGTTCTTTAAGTTTTTACATGATGAAGAAACGGCGGCTGGAGATCTTGAACTGAAAACTCTGAAAAAGACAGAAAGCATCAGAAGAATTACAGATAGAAGTGGAAAGGACAAAACAAGGGGAGAAAAAATCAAGTAAAGCTAGGAGTTAGGTGAATTGGCCATGCTAAATTGCCCATAGTGTTAGGTGAAGGGGTAAATGTCAAAGAATGGGTCTGGGTGGGTTGCACTTCAGAGGGTCGGTGTGGACTTGTTGGGCTGAAGGGCCTGTTTCCACACTGTAAGTAATCTAACCTAATCTAATCTAAGTGATGACTCCTGTTGGGCAGGAGTAGGCAGCTTATGGGTTTTGGCAAGGAGATAGATGTGGGGGGTGAGGGACAATGGAATTGGAGGAAGTGGGATGGAGAATCACCCGATGAAAATGAGATTAGTGACTATTATGGACACAGTGGCCTGGCATTTGATAGTGGGGTGATGGTCTAGGGGAAAATAAGAGGAAGTATCTGAGAGCTGGCACAGTAGAGGTCAATACATCAGCCAACAACACCAACCTTGTTGCCAGGCTTGTTTACTAGGTTAAGGTTTGATGTGAGAGAAAGGTGTGTAGTTTGAATGTTTTTTTGAGTGAGATAATTGAGTACTTTTTGAGGCAATTTTCATTTGGTGATGGAAACCATATTTATTAAAATGTTAAACAATTCCACAAACTCATCAAAGTACATTTAGAGATTTAAGGCATGTGAATAGTCACTGATGGATAAGGAATGTGAACTTGGAGTCTAAACCTACAAATCGTGGGGCGATTAGAAGCATGACTTAAATGCGATCAAGGGCTATTTGAAAACTCTACTTGAGGGTCTCCCATTCTTGTAAGGCTGTTAAAATAATTTTCTTGTTGCTGTTTCAGAGTTATGCTGTTCCTCGCCAGTATCCCTTACCCCAAGATTAACCTTCCCAAAACTTTCTACTCACTTATTCTAGGATCTCATCTTGAACTCAGAAACCCACTAATAATCACCAGTACTCCTTTGAAAAACTTATGAGACCCCAAATCTACTCATCAGATTTACTTGCAAAGTTAGTAAGTCAATAGTGGATCAAATTACTTCGTGAGTCATCCTCCTTCTTCTGGATCGTAGTCCCCCAGCCCATGAGATCTTAATTAGTTTCTGAAGCATTTTCAGATGGTCTGAGAAGTGAAATGGAATTGGTATGTGCAAAGTGAACCTACATGGCACATATTTCTACTTAGGGTCAATCTCACAATCAATCAGGCATTATCACTGAGCAATCTATTTCCTGGATATCTGCAGTAATAATGTTGTCATGGTACAAACAAAATAAAGTGATAAATGGAATTAATCTGTTGAACTGATGTGCATAGTCTTGACCTGACAAAACTTTGATCAATGTTTACATATTAATACAAATTAGCAACTTTCCTCCTTATGTTCATCATCAACAAACTCAACTAGCATTGTACAATGAATGGCATTGCTATATACATAAAATAATGGATACACAATATTAGTTAGACATTGGTTGATGTAAGAACTAAATCATTGTCAAATTTATGCATGTTATTAAGTCACTATTATTGTCTCGTTATCATTTAACCCTTGCCCTTCATGGATCTACAGATGAAGGATAGACATTAGTTGGATCAATATTACAGGAATGAGAATTTAATATAGAGTATTAAAATGACAAAACAAGTACGTTTTGTTGCTATTAATTAGAACATAATACATATGTTTTATAACTTTTACTTCTCTGATTAAATGATTAAATGTAAAAAGTTAGCAAAGCTTAATTAAGAAAATGATTTTTTTTTAAAATCTCAGAAAACATTAATTAAACAAGCCTTATTATAATTAGTGAGTGCCTGTCTTACAAGGTCAGGATTGATAGTGAAAAAAAATGGATGATTCATCTTCGGATCTCTAGGTGGACTCTTGGAATCTAGAAAGAGAGTGGTTATATCCATTGGAAATATAAATTATTCACACGAGTTGCATTTTCAAAGAATTGTGATGAAAGTAAAATAATTTGTTTATGTTTCGATTTGAGGTTATTCCATACTATAACACATTGTTGCAGTTAGCTTGTGGAGTTAGACAGTTATTTTATTGGACTTTACAAGTACAAGAAAACAGTTACAATTTATGTTATTGTGTTGACAGCAGCTGATTGAGTTGAGAGTGTCAAAAGGAAATAAATATCAGTCATGACCGTACAGAAAATACTAGCTTTATAATTCACTGCATGAAGTGCAAGCAAGGTTTGAGCTCAGTTTGGAATCACAGGGAAAAGAGGCTGTGAGATTTTCTAAACCATCTTCAGCTGCTTCATCAATGACCTATCCTTCCTAATAAGGTCATAACTGAGTATATTTGTTGATGATTGCACAATGCTCACTCCACGTATAACTCTTCACATGCTGAAGCAGTCTCTGCCGAAATGTGGAAATAATTGGTCCATATCCAGGCTTGGATGGATAAGTGGCAGTGACACAGTGATACCCACATCTCATGAATGAATTTTTTAAAATGTTCATGTTGCAACCAAAGAAAAACTGAATGTGGGGGTGAAATTATAACTTGATCTTCAATGTCATTGATACCAATCATCAATTGGCACCAAGTTATAAAGCCATTCACTTTCATTTAGCAGTAAAGCAAGTTGCCATAGTCCTAACAGACCATACAGCTGCTTTTTCATGGACAGAGTAGACTGGTGAAGGTTTAACCTGAGGGTCACCAGGCGTCAGGTGAGGGGAGAGGTTGAGAAGGAGAATCCTTCATGCTAACCTCAGCCATTGTGAAAATTGAGCCCACACTGCTGGTATTAATTTGCAGTGCAATCAGACATTCAACCAACTGAGCTAAAGCATCAGCTACAATAATCATTGAAGATTTTGGATTAACTTAAGAATAAAGAAGTCTGGGGTGATGGCCTTATGCCTTCATTATTTATAATATGCCCCAAGAAACAAATGGATTCTTTTGAACATTCAAACTTATCATTCAGTGCGAAGTCTTCCTCTTGTAAATATTTTAATACTGCTCTTCCATTATTTCCCTACAGATCAGGACATCAACCGTGTGGCATATAACTCCCCAAAGACCTTGGAGGATGTTTGACATTGTTCAGTAGAATATTTCTTGGGCAGATGGTGGTTTGAATGTAGTAAACCTCCTTTCAAATGGACATTTGAATGTAGTGAACAATTCTGATTGCTTATCTGATGGTAGTTGAAAATGTGTTGCTGGTCAAAGCACAGCAGGCCAGGCAGCATCTCAGGAATAGAGAATTCGACGTTTCGAGCATAAGCCCTTCATCAGGAATGAGAGAGAGTAGCCAAGCAGGCTAAGATAAAAGGTAGGGAGGAGGGACTTGGGGGAGGGGTGTTGGAGATGCGATAGGTGGAAGGAGGTCAAGGTGAGGGTGATAGGCCGGAGTGGGGTGGGGGCGGAGAGGTCAGGAGGAAGATTGCAGGTTAGGAGGGCGGTGCTGAGTTGAGGGAACCGACTGAGACAAGGTGGGGGGAGGGGAAATGAGGAAACTGGAGAAATCTGAATTCATACCTTGTGGTTGGAGGGTTCCCAGGCGGAAGATGAGGCGTTCCTCCTCCAGCCGTCGTGTTGTTATGTTCTGCCGGTGGAGGAGTCCAAGGACCTGCATGTCCTCGGAGGAGTGGGAGGGAGAGTTAAAGTGTTGAGCCACGGGGTGGTTGGGTTGGTTGGTCCGGGCGTCCCTGAGGTGTTCTCTGAAGCGTTCCGCAAGTAAGCGGCCTGTCTCACCAATATAGAGGAGGCCACATCGGGTGCAGCGGATGCAATAGATGATGTGTGTGGAGGTACAGGTGAACTTGTGGCGGATATGGAAGGATCCCTTGGGGCCTTGGAGGGAAGTGAGTGTGGAGGTGTGGGCGCAAGTTTTACATTTCCTGCGGTTGCAGGGGAAGGTGCCGGGGGTGGAGGTTGGGTTGGTGGGGGATGCGGATCTGACGAGGGAGTCACGAAGGGAGTGGTCCTTGCGGAACGCTGATAGGGGAGGGGAGGGAAATATATCCTTGGTGGTGGGGTCCGTTTGGAGGTGGCGGAAATGACGGCGGATGATACGTTGTATGCGGAGGTTGGTGAGGTGGTAGGTGAGAACCAGTGGGGTTCTGTCTTGGTGGCGGTTGGAGGAGCGGGGCTCAAGGGCGGAGGAGCGGGAAGTGGAGGAGATGCGGTGGAGGGCATCGTCGATCACGTCTGGGGGGAATCTGCGGTCCTTGAAGAAGGAGGCCATCTGGGCTGTGCGGTGTTGGAACTGGTCCTCCTGGGAGCAGATGCGGCGGAGACGAAGGAATTGGGAATATGGGATGGCGTTTTTGCAGGGGGCAGGGTGGGAGGAGGTGTAGTCCAGGTAGCTGTGGGAGTCAGTCGGTTTATAATAGATGTCTGTGTTGAGTCGGTCGCCCGAGATAGAGATGGAAAGGTCTAGGAAGGGGAGGGAGGAGTCTGAGACAGTCCAGGTGAATTTCAGGTCGGGATGGAAGGTGTTAGTACAGTTGATGAACTGTTCAACCTCCTCGTGGGAGCACGAGGCAGCGCCGATACAGTCATCGATGTAGCGGAGGAAAAGGTGGGGGGTGGTGCCAGTGTAGTTGCGGAAGATGGACTGTTCCACATATCCTACGAAGAGGCAGGCATAGCTGGTGCCCATGCGGATGCCCATGGCAACTCCTTTAGTTTGGAGGAAGTGGGAGGATTGAAAAGAGAAGTTATTCAGGGTGAGGACCAGTTCAGTCAGTCGAAGGAGGGTGTCAGTGGAAGGGTACTGGTTGGTGTGGCGGGAAAGGAAGAAGCGGAGGGCTTTGAGTCCTTCGTGATGTGGGATGGAGGTGTACAGGGACTGGATGTCCATAGTGAAAATAAGGCGTTGGGGACCGGGGAAGCGAAAATCCTGGAGGAGGTGGAGGGCGTGGGTGATGTTCCGAACGTAGGTGGGGAGTTCTTGGACTAAAGGGGACAGGACCGTGTCGAGGTATTGGGAGATGAGTTCGGTGGGGCAGGAGCAGGCTGAGACAATGGGTCGGCCGGGGCAGGCAGGTTTGTGGATTTTGGGCAGGAGGTAGAAACGGGCAGTGCGGGGTTGTGGGACTATGAGGTTGGAGGCGGTGGATGGGAGATCCCCTGAGGTGATGAGGTCATGGATGGTCTGGGAGATGATGGTTTGGTGGTGGGAGGTGGGGTCGTGGTCAAGGGGGCGATAAGAGGAGGCGTCCGCGAGCTGGCGTTTGGCTTCAGCCATATAAAGGTCAGTGCGCCAAACTACCACCGCGCCTCCCTTGTCTGCGGGTTTGATGGTGAGGTTGGGATTGGAGCGGAGGGAGTGGAGGGCTGCACGTTCTGAGGGTGAGAGGTTGGAGTGGGTGAGAGGGGTGGACAGGTTGAGTCGGTTAATGTCACGGCGGCAGTTGGCTATAAAGAGGTCGAGGACGGGTAGGAGGTCAGCACGGGGTGTCCAGGTGGATGGGGTGTATTGGAGGCGGGAGAAGGGGTCGTCAGAGGGTGGACGGGAGTCTTGGTTGTGAAAGTAGGCACGGAGGCGAAGGCGGCGGAAGAATCGTTCAATATCTCGGCGCGTGCTGAACTCATTAATCCGAGGGCATAGGGGAATGAAGGTGAGGCCCCTGCTGAGGACTGATCTTTCATCCTCAAAGAGGGGGAGATCTGGAGGGATGGTGAAAATCCGGCATGGTTGGGAGCTAGGACCTGGTGTGGGACTGGAGCTGGGGCTGGGGGCGGAGTTAGGGGGCGGGGACAGAGATCGAAGTAGGGGCGGAGTTAGACGTGGTGACGTTGCTCGATGTGGGGGCGGAGTCAAGCGTGGGTGCGGGGTTATGCGTGGTGACGAGGGTTTGCGTGGGGGCGGGGTTACGTGAAGTGACGAAAGACGGCTTGGGGGCGGGGTTATGCGTGGTGACGAATGTTTGCGTGGGGGCGGGGTTACGCGTAGTGACGAAAGACGGCGTGGGGGCGGGGAAACCTGAGGATTTGTGCTCCTGCAGGTTAGTGATGTCAGTGAGGGCAGAAGTGGCTGCGTCGACGGCAACCGGAGGGGCGGAAATGGTTGCGGCGACGGAGGAATGGTGGTCATTCCCGGTGGCCGCGTGGGTCGCGGGTCCATCGGCGATCGTGGAAGCGGTTGTGTGTGCGGTGGTCACCGGGGCAGTTGTTGGGGCGGCGATCGCGGGGGCTCCGAGGTCGGTGGGGGCGGAAGTGACGTCACAGTCAGCGGCGGCCTTTGGTGCCACGGGCGCTGTGGAGGCTACATGATGGTAGTTGCCAAACCTATTATTTTGCCAAAATTCTGTCTTTGGATAATTTAGCTGGAGACTCATCAATTGTGGATACATGGTGAATTTCTTTCAGTATCACCTTGTTGAGGAGTAAGATCAAGACAAATATTACCATTTTAATTGGATAAAATAGCTAGTTTTTAGTTTGTGATGAGGAAGATGACTGCTATTCGTGTCAGCTTTAACATTTTATTTGCAACTTGTTTCATTAAAGAAAACATGTGGCATTTTCTTAGGTATATAAAGGCTTTGGTGTCTTTCTTCAGCATGGTAATGTAACCCCAAATCTTCATTATCAATGGGAATAGGGGAAATTATCTCCCATGGACAAAATAAAAACTGCTATAATATAAGCCCCCTATTTGCTGCAAAGGTTCACATGAACTGGTGAGACGTGGCAATTGTGAAAAAACTGGATCTCACACTAAACTTGTGAGTATGTGGATGTACAGGTGACAAATCTGTGTACAACAAGTGGTGATTTTAATCAGCTTTTAATCTTTCAAACATATTGAACAATTGTGGTATTCCTTTTTAAGGGAAATGTTTAGATTCTGTTGCTTAACCTCTTCCACATTTTGAATGAGATTTAGGTCTATATATATTCTTTCAATCAGGAGTGAAAAGTCTTGTTTCAGAATATGCAGAGTTTTTTTTATATTTGGTACCTCTTATTTTGGAAAGTTGTTTGAGGCGTTCCCCTAATGTTCAGTTCAAGGTGTCTTGAACCATTGAATTGTAGTTCTGTCAGCACTCAGTAGCATTTTGTCAACCAAGGCTTACTATTTGATAAAATTGTGACACATAATTCCATGGCTAACTTGAATTCACCACCGACATATATGACTGCATAGAAAATATTTGTATAGGTCATTGATTTCCCCATGAAAACATTGGTATTATCTTTTAATGGATGTTTTCTTCCTTATTTATTTCCTTATGTGACTAATTCTTTGATCTTTTGCTTTTCTGTATCTTGTCTTGGTAAATTTTCTGAATGTAACCTACTTTCTTATAATAAAAATATTTGATATTTTAAAGCTGGGCATGATTCATACCTGTGAGGTTTCTTTGCTCCACAGTGCAAGGACTTTAAATGTCTGGTATCTTTCCTACCTTTCCTGGATTATCTGGTGGGTTCTCAAAATATTTTTGTAACCTGAAAGGAATAACTTCTATAGATTACCTGTGCTAAGTTTTGTCATCTCCTCTTGTGAATGGGCTATTTTTCTTTTCAAACTTATTCTTCATTCCCTATCCGAGTTCAGTCTTCTTTAGATTGCAATAATCTGACAAAGGTTCATCAGGGATACTTATAAATTTCAACCTCTTAAGAGTTAACTCAATATAGCCAAATCTCTCAGTTAGTCTGTAGATATCATTAATTAAATTATCTATGAATTTACCCAAAAGTTGCACACTTTTATTGAATGTTGTCCTGTCATGAATGCTATTATACATGTGTATTTACATGTTCACATTCTATTATAGTTTCCAGTTTAGAAGCTATTACATACTTCAAGAATTATATTTTCAAAAGTAGTATTTTTGATATTATAAGTTGTTGATGTATTTGGGCATTTTATCATCTGCAAAAAATAGGTTTTGCAATAACGGTATTCTCCAACTCTTTGCTGCTGCACTGAAGAGTTTTCCTGTCCTTTGTAACTGTAAGGAAACTTTTTATGCATTATGACTATAATGGAAGTTTTTCTGAATTTGGAGCTTATCTATGCCTCCATTGCATAATTAAAGACAAAAAAATGCTGGAATCCAAGGTGGACAGGCAGGAGGCTAAAAGATCACAGCAAACCAGACAGCATCAGGAGGTGGAGAATTCAATGTTTCAGGTATATGTTTCATTTCTTCAGGACTGGGGATGGGTGTAGAAGGAGCTGCAGATAAAGGGTGGTGGGGGAATTTGGCGAGGTGGTGAAGTGGAGATAGCTCAACACAGGGAGACAGTATGACCTGGTTGGTTGATAGGAGGAATGAATTGTGTTGGTAGCTGGAAGGAAGGTTCTATCAGAGGAATGGAAGAGAGAGGGAGGGGCTGGGAATGGAGTCGGGGGATGGGAAGGGAGGTTATTTGAAATTGATGAGTCCTCTGGGCTATAGACTGTTTCGACAGAAAATGAGGTATTGTTCCTCCAATTTGCAGTTTGATACATTGTGGCATTGGAGGAGACCAATGATGGTCATTTTGGAAATGGGATTAAAATAAACAGTGACTGGGAGGTTAGATTAGCCCCTACAGCCCTGGCTGAGATGCTCGGTGAAACATGCCCTTAGTTTACTTTTGATCTCCCCAAAATATAGAACACCACATCAGGAGCACCAGATACAGTAAACTAGAATACAGTAAACCTGCCCCATCTCCAACCTAGTTTGCTGTATCCAGTGGTCCCCATGTTGTCTTTTCTACATCAATGAGACTACACGTAAACTCAGGACACATTTCACCAAGCATCTCAGCCGGGCCTGCAGGGGCCGACCGGAACTCATCTGTTTTAAATCATCTATTTTAATTCCCCTTCCCACTCCCTTTCCTACATGACCATCTTTGGTCTTCTCCATTGCCACAGCGAATCATACTACAAATTGAAGGGACAACACCTCATCTTCCGCCTGGGCAGCCTGCAGCCCAAAGGATCCAACACTGAGTTCTCCAATTTCAAATAACTTACCTTCCCATCCTTCGACTCCCTTTTTACCCTTTCCTCCTCCCTCCATTCCTCTGACCGAACCTTCCTTCCTACTCCCAACCGGATTCATTCCTTCCATCGATCAATCAGGTCATACCCTCTACCTGTGTTCACTTAACCCAACCTCTACACCCTGCCCCTACCCGCCCGCTTTATCTGCAGCTTCCCTTACACCTAGTCCAATCTTGAAGAAAGGTTACACCCAAAACATTGACTTCTTCACCTCCTGATGCTGTCTGGCTTGCTGTGTTCTTCCAGTCTCCTGCTTGTCTATTCCAGTGCAATATTATCACCTTCCCACATATTGTAATATTAGACCAGAATCTTCTTTAAATCATCCAATGCTGGTTTGCTTTAAGTGGATTGGTTGGTGGTTTTCTTGGCCATCCATATCTGGAAAATGTAGATTTCTCTCATGGCCTTCTTCGTTCCATTTTTCTAACTTTGCCTCATGGTATTTGCTATGGCACAGATGCCTGTCTGAATCTGCACTTTTTTTTAATCACTGCCTTTCCAAACCAAATTACGCACGAATTAAGGACTCCCCTCTGTGCATGGGATTTTATTTTTGCTTCAGCGCAAGGAATCCTGGATGTCTGGTCAGCTCAATTCAGACACAGGACCCCTTTCATAGACCACTGCAGCACGGTACAGACATATTTCTGCTTTGGGGCTGCAGATTTCTTCTGCTCCTGCATATCTTCGGTCAGATCTGAAATGTTTTCTGTGTTATTCTCTGAAATAATTTTTCCATTTTGAATGTCAGCATGCAGTTTATGATATTCACTGTCATTAGTAATCACCATTATCTGTTTCTTTTAAAGCTTTCTGAGTCATCAGCATGTTTTATTATTGAGGCTTTCCTTGAAGGCCTGTGGTCTAACCTTTTAGTTTGCACCGTTTAGAAATAGCGCTGATTGCTACTGCTCACCAAGTTGGGGCAGCAGCCTATTGTTAGCAGATGGCTGCTCACCACTGCTGCTCAACATGTTGTGTGTATGGGTTCCTTCAAACCAGAAACAGCGCAGTGTGGATGAAGACATTGAGTTATCTGGACGAATTGAAAGAATCACAACTTGAGATTCATTGAATTAGCACAACTTTGTTCAGGTTATTTGAATGTGACCTCCATTAAGACAGAGGAGCACTCTCACCTCATAGTCATAGAATCAACAAGTCATTTAACACAGAAACATACCTTTCAGCCTAACCAGTCCATGCCAAACATAAATCGGAAACTAAACTATTTCCACCTGCCTGCTCCTGACCTATTTGCCTCCAAACCTTTCCTATCCATATACATATCCAAATGTCTTTTAAACATTGTAATTGTACCCACAACCATCACTTCCGCGTGAAGTTCATTCCACAAGTGAGCCACCCTGTATATAAAAAATCTGCACTCATCCCTTTTTAAAATCTTTCTCCTCTCACCTTAAAGATGTGCCCTCCATCTTGAAATTCTCCTAGCTAGGAAAAAGACAACTACCATTAACTGTATCTATACCCCTCATTATTTTATAAACTTCTCTAAGTTCATCTCTCATCATCCTGCACTTCAGTGAAAAAAGTCCCACCCTATCCAACTTTTATTTATAACTTAAACCTTCCATACCTGGCAACTACCTAGTCAAACTCTTCTGAACTGTCTCCAGCTTAATCATATCCTTCCACTAACTGGGCAACCAGAACTTAACACAATATTCTGGAAGAGGCCTCATCAATATCCTGCATAACTTTGACGTGACTTCCCAACACCTCAATTCTCTCTTTTATTGGCTCCTATTTTATTCTCTCCCAATCTTTATGACATCATCACGGTGGTGTGTTTACTGCATTCAATCATGTGTTAACCTTTTCAGATCCATATACAACAACTTGTAACTCCACTAGAAAGATAGGAATGAACCTAATTTCTCACCCAGGGTTCCGCGAAAGAGTCAGCAGCAGGATGGTGATAGGTTTTACTACAAATTACAGAGTTTGAACAAATACAAATTTCAATTTCAACTGCTCCTTTGAATTCATTAATACTGATACGTTATGTGGCACTATTTTCCTTTGCAGCAAGGTAATTCATGCAGAACTGATAGTTTCTGTCTTTCAGAATGGTTCTGCCACTTCCTGAGAGCCCATTATGCTAGACCCATGTAGACTAGGTAATGCAGATTGAGCAACTTTCGAGATCTAACTGAAGGGCTACTTGGCAGGTTTTTAAAGCATATTTTTGATAATAAGGCTAACTGAATCCATAGCTAGGTGAGTTTTTCATCTTCCATATGTAACCTCTACTTAAAAAAAAGGAGATATTAGAGCTAGCCTACTTAAAGAATTTGCAACAACAAATTGCATTGATCTAATGCCTTTAAAGTGGTAAAATTATTCAAAATGCACAACTCTTCAATATTGCCACATCATACACTGGGGAGCATCCTCTCTGTCAATTGAATTGGGGGAAATTTCATTACTTTTACTTATATATGAACATTGAGTTGTAATAACTTCTCTGATGGAAGAATTACTGTATATTTTCAGCTATTAAACTCAAAAGCAAATTTAGAAATTATTTTGTTTCAGTTAACTGAATGCAATATGGGTATAAAGATCAGCATCTGTACATAAAATAAGGAGTCTTTGACTTTATTTACATTAGAGGAGGGGAGGCAGTGTCCTAGTGGTATTATCACTGGACTATTAATCCAGGGGACCAGTAATTTTCTGGAGACATGGATTTGAATTTCACCCCAACAGATAGTTGAATTTGAATTTGATACAAATTTGGAATTAAGAATCTAATGGTGATTATGCAGACATTGTCGATTGCCTGCAAAACAAATTCTGTTTTACTGTCCTTTAAGAAGGAAACTGCTGTCCTTACCTAGTCTGACCTACATGAGTCTCCAGACCCACAGCAATATGATTTAGTATTAACAGCCCTCTTGTCAGGTAGGGATAGGCAATAAATGCTGGCCAAGCTAACAATGGTCAGATCTCATTAATAATTTTTTTTAAAATACTGGTAAACTGAGAAGACACAGTAACTAGAAAGAAGTGGTCAGCAAGGAAACTGGTAGCTAATTGGGAGCAACCTATTTTACATGTACACTCAACAAAATTGCTCTTTCAGTTCTTAATTCCAGAGTTAGACAAGTATTTTTACTACGAGATTAAATATTCTTTTGTTGGTGGTTGCCACAATCTCTGTACAAAACATTACTTAGTTTGCAATTAAACCTAGTTTTTTTTACACACAAGTCTTTTACATCTATTTTTTAAAAATGCAATCCTATTCCACAGAATGATTGCCTTTAAAAAAATGCACAGGGTGGTCTCTAAGAGTAACAATTTTCTAAATAAAACTTGCAATATTTTTTGGGACACCCCTTGTCAGAGAGTTGAGCTTATTGACTAGTAGGTTTGAGTGGATGCTTTTTATATAGTTATGTAGTGGTAATGTGTTACCCAATGATTTAAATAATTCAGTTCCCCTCTTTTATAAAGGTTTCTGTATTCTCAGCTCCAGGTAATGTTTTGCTACGTTTCAACAGTATGAGGTCCATAAATTTCAGGGTCATGGAGTCCAGCATTAAAACAAATTATATAGCCATCATTGAATTACTATGAACACAAGTATAAATTATCATCAGGAAAAAATACAGTTTGAATAATAGGTGCAAACCTGCTTGGCTTAATGGTGTGCGGTAAAGAGCTAAAACATTATATTTCCAAAAATGGTTAATTATAGTTCATTGTGCTGACCACCAAATACTGTTCAGCATTAATGAGCTGTCATTGTGCACACCTATCCTCAGCCCTTCACTCAGTGCCTAATAAATTATGCAAAAAGGTACAGGGCTAATTTCATGACAGTCTCAAATAATTGTAAGATCTGGCACTTTCCTAATCAGAATGAAGCACTTTCTATTATTCATCAAAGTTCAAGACATTTTTAGATGGGTTGCATACAGTGAGAACTAACTAATCTCCCATCACAGCAGAGGATCCAGTGTACAGTTTCAATGTTCAGTTGAAAACCTAGCTTGTCTGTACAAGAAAACTGCACCTATATTTTTTTGGGAAAATGAACTATGCACATCTTCAGGAAATTAGAAGTAAATCTAATTTTCTCCAGATTGGCAACTTGAAATCCTTTTCCTTAATGATCAAGTCTGCTCCATCATTCGATCATGACAGATATCTGTCTCAACCCCATTCTCCTCCCTTCTCCCCATAACATTTGAGTCCCTTACTATTCAAGAATCTATCCACCTTTGACTTAAATGCATTTAATGACATGGCCTCTGCAGCAGTTTCACAGATTCACCACCCTCTAGATGAAGTAATTCTTCTTCATCTTCGTTCCAAAGTGTCAATCTGATGTTGTGCCCTCAGATCCTCATCACTCCGACGGGTGGAAGCATCTTTTCCACGTCATTATTCTTTACAATTCAATGAAATCCATCTCACCCTTCTAAACTCCATCGAGTACAGACCCAGAGTCTTCGACTGCTCCTCATATGACAAGCCCTTCATTCCCAGGATCATTCGTGTAAGTCTCCACTGGATCTCCTTCAAAGCTAAGACATTCTTCCTTAGGTATGGGGCTCTAATCTGCTCACAATATCCCAAATGTGCCCGACTACTGCGTTATACAACCTCAGCAATATATCCTTGTTTTTCTATTCTTGTCCTCTCGAAATGAATGTAAATATCACATTCGCTGACTGAACCTGCATGCTAACCTTAAGGGACTCCTGAACAAGAACTTCCAAGTCGCTTTGTACTTCAGATTTCTGAAGCCTTTCTACATTTAGAAAATGATTTACACCTCTAAACTTCCTACCAAAGTGCGTAAAATCAAACTTTCCCATATTCTATTCCCTCTGCTGCTTCTTCACGCACTCTCTTATCTTAGTTCAGTAAATATTCAAGATTAAAGATAACAGCAATATTTCTCTGGGACGGACTCCCTGTATCATATAGTTATTGGGAAGCAAGTTGAAATTTTGTTTCAATGTTTGAGTTCAGATCCTTCTAACTACAAATATAGCTTTATTTCTTCTGTGTACGTATGTTGTTAAAGAACATCTAAAGACTTGTGAGAATATGTTTTACGTACAAAGCAGCAAGTTAACAAACTGCAAAAATGAAACATATGACCATCAAACCAGATTTACTTGTGCGATCTGACTTTTCCAGTTGTGCCATCAGCTGTGTCATAGCAATGGACTTTGATGGAATGTATAGGAAAAAATTATCTCCTCTAACTGATAAGCCGTTGAGAATGGCTGTTAACTGGTGTTAAGAGAGTGAGCAGAGAGTAGAGGAAATAGTTTATGTAAAGTTTATGTTAGCATGGAATAAATGCTTTACCAAAAGATTTACTTGCAAATGAAACCACTAAATCAAAATTGGCAGATAAATCTATGGGGAAAGACCAGTGCAATTGGCTCAGATTGTTCTGAGAAAATCGAGCATCAAACATAAAGTCTCCTACTTGCTATTTTTATTTATTTGGGAATCATGGACATCAATGGCAATATCAGCATTTGATGTTTGACCCTAACTATCCTCAAGTAAGTGGTGATGAATGAATATAAATTCTTTAATACAGCTAAGTAACTTGTGAGGTTATTTCCAAGGACATTTAGAAGCCAACTGTATCACAATGGATCAGTGGCCAGATATGGGCCACAACAGAATAAGGCTTTAGATTTCCTTTCTGTAAAGAGATGACAATCGATGGGTTACCGTAACAATCCAGTAGTTTTGTGGTCACCATTTGTGACAATAGCTCTTTAATTTCACATTTAGTTAATAACTCTAACTTTGTAACTGTTATCCTGGGACATGAATTCAAGTCTAATCATTAATCCAATATAATACTGCGCAATCAGGGGTTTTTTTGGCCCCAACAAGTCACAATGCAATTTCCATGTTAAAGAGAAGACATGAGGAGTTTCAACTTGAAATAATGCACATAAAATGAAAAGGTGACAGATGAGAAGGGAGATGTGAAGTGTCTGCCTACCCGATGGTAACAATAATGGCTTACTGCATCATTACCACTATGGCTGTCCTTATGTTCTGAAAGATCTAGTGATGAGGTAGCAAGATTTGTTGCTGACTCAGTAGACAGGCATTTCACTGAGCAATTAGGGATCCTATATCACTCATTAGGACCTAACATGTCATTTTAAGGCTGTATTCAGCATGCCCTATTCAAGAATATTAACTGATGCATTAAAAGCAAACGCAGAATGTAAGGTGTATTTGGACTGCCAGAAAAGCAACCCGGGCATTGTTGCAATGGATAACCTACTTACATCATCTCCAGCATCTCCCATGTGAGCTACCTTCTTCATGATTCGCATTGTTGGACTGAAACTTCCAGGTCTGCCAAAGGTCTGCTCCAGAAATCCACAGGTCCATGTATCATCTAGTGACAAGATCTATCCCATGCAGCAAATAAAATCAGTTGAAGGCACCTGAATCACACATCAAGCACCAGATTATCAAAAAGAAAATGAAAACAATAAAGATAGGGTTTGTCTCTTATTATTTAGGAGCCGTGCAAATACCAGAGCTATGCATGAGGCTTTTCTTGATGACATCCAGAAAAATTGAAATTGATTTTACAAAATAAAATCAGAAATTTAGTCGGTTGTAACCCTTTAAAAGGAGAGATAAATATATTAGAGTAAACAGTGGATATAACTTATTTCTTTTCTAGAACACATTTGATAAACATCTATAGATAAGAATCAGAGGCTATCATTTCATGAACTCATCAAGAATTAAATTCCTCTGACTGAAAATTGACTTAGCAATGAAAAGTAGATGATGATGAAAATGGAAAAAAGCTGATTGAAATGCAGTGACTTGTGCAATTTCACAACAATTTCCTCTGGTTTCACTCTTTCAAATTATTTATAAATAATATGGAAAAAAGGTACTTTTTTAAAGAAGTCATAAAACCAAACTCTAGGGCCAGGTTCTGAGTAATATGGAACATTTAAAAGAAATTGAATGAATTCATAGAATTGCATTTGATTGCACGATGTGGCTGGGCATTGGAGAATTAAATGGTGTCTGGAAAAGCATATAAGAGAGAAGGGAATAGAGAATTATAAGAAAATTATTAAGAGCAGAATCATATCATACTGCCCTCAAACCTCTTCCAGCATTCAAGCAGATTAAGGCCTCAACTTCACATTCCCATATGTTCCCCATATCACAAGAGAGACTAAAAACCCGCAAATAAATTTCGCGATGGCATATCCATGAATCCCTCGGTATACTATTCCAAGTATACACAACCTTCTGTAAAGAAAATTTCTCCTAGTAGTGGTAAATAATTGATCCTACATCTTGCAACTGTGCCCTCCACCATATTCTAGACTTCTTAATCAGAGAAACAACCTTTCAGTGCATATCCTGTCAATCCGCTTCAGAATCTTGCATGGCTCAATGAGATCTCCTTTCATTCTTTTGACTACCAGAAAGTATCGGCCCAATGTATTCAGCTTCTCATCATAAAACAACTCTCTTAGTCCAGAAATCAATCGAATTAACCCTTAGTGCACCCTCGTCTAAGGAATACATATCATCTTTTCTTATGGAGGCCAGTAACCAGGTGCGATCTCTGTCGAGTGAACTTGCAAGTTCCACTCCGAGCCACTCATCATCATGACATGGAAATATTCTGCTGTTCCTTCCATATTGTTGAGTCAAAATCTTGGAACTCCTTCCCTATGGTATTGTGGGTATGCCTACCTAGCTCATTGCTACCTTCTCAAGGGCAGCAAGGAATGGTCAAATACTGCTGGTCAAGCCAGCGATGCCCATGTTCCACGTATGAATATATTTTAAAAAGGCCCCTAAAGAAATCCCTGCACAACTGTAGCAAGAATTTCTTTTGCTTGTACTTACATCCATTTGCAATAAAACAACCTTGCTATTTTCCTTCCTAATTGCTGTTGTACTTGCATACTAATTATTTATGTTGCTTGTACAAGTACAACTAAGTCTCTTTGAATATCAACATTTAAAAGCTTCAGTACTTATTTAAAAATTCCTGCTTTTTGATTAGGGTAGCATAGTGGCTCAGTGATTAGCACTGTTGCCTCACAGCAGCAGCAACCTGGATTTGATTCCAGCCTTGGGTGACTGTCTGTTTGAAGTTTGCATATCTTCCTGTTTCTATGGGTGCTCTGGTTTTCTCCCTCAGTACAAAGATGAGTGGGTAAGGAGGATTGACAATGCTAAAAATTGTTCATAGTGTCCAGGATGGTGCGGGTTAGGTGGATTAGCCATGGGAAATGCAGGATTACAGGGATAGGGTGGGAGTTGGATCTGGGTGGGATGCTCTTCAGGTGGTTGGTCAGAATTATGGGCTGAATGCTCTTTTTCCTCACAAAAGGGATTATTTTATTATTTTTAAGTAATTAACTCGCAGTTCCTCATTTTATGTTCACCTTGTTGCCAACTCACTTAAACCATTTACATTTTTGTAGTCTCTTTCTATCTTCCTGCCAACTTTCATTTCCACCTTGCACTTGCAAGTTTAGAGATATAACTCTTGGTCTCCTCAGTTAAGCCTTCATTGTTTTTCAAATGCAAAAGAATTATCATACTCCCGCTTTGTTTTCTTAAATAATTCCCAGTTTAAAGCTTTAAACTTCAATGTTTATGGAATTAAGAGGCAACCAATGATTTTCATAAATTAATATCTACACTCATACAGTCCATCGCTTAAAATAAACCAGGTTACATTTTCATTTTGTTTTCTCTTCAATGTGTTTTTGTAACCCAATCAGATTAGCAAGCTCCGAAATATGGAGGTAATAATGACAAGCATGGAATAGCACATCATGAGAATGGCTGCTTTCTCAAAGATCTGACATCCAATTTTCACAGAATTCTACTGTATCTCCAGACTTGTGGTGACGTTTGGCGGTCTGGGCTCCCAGTTATTCTCTGTAGAGTTTCTTAAATCGAAGGATAGGCTGGACAGTGAATAGCCATCACAAAGCACTGATCATTGAGGCACTCCACTAGTTAAAACCTGCTGCTAGAATTGGCTGAGGAAAGATAGGAGGAAGCTCAATTGCAATGTAAATGCTGTCATGGACTGTTTGGGATGATTGGCCTTGTTTGTGCTGATATCTATGCAATGTGCACCAGCGCGTTAAGCAAATGGTTATGCTAAAAGAACGTTGATTGGTAATAGTTGGAAAGAATAATTGGCTGTATGTTTACAGCATTTATTCAATGTGAAATTATTTATAATTGTGTGAATCACCAGGTACTGAAATGTTCCTGAAAACTCGACAAGAGAAGTAATTTGAGAGCATACAGTAAAAGACAACTAAATTGAGCTAAACTAAGACAGTTTAGGCACTTGAATTTTGGGAAGCTGAAAGGAGTTAAAATTGGAAAGGGCCTGCTGAGCATTTGAATCTACCATGGATTAGGCCGTCAAAGGCTACCATTAAACACAATTCTAAATCCAGTTAAGAGTCTAAATTGCAGTTTTGGGTTATTTAAATGTTCAGAGTGAGAGACTTACACCGTCATGGATGATTCAGAGCAGACCTGAATCTATAGGAGAAAGTGAGGACTGCAGATGCTGGAGATCAGAGCTGAAAATGTGTTGCTGGAAAAGCGCAGCAGGTCAGGCAGCATTCAAGGAGCAGGAGAATCAACGTTTCAGGCATGAGCCATTCCTGAAGAAGGGCTCATACCTGAAACGTTGATTCTCCTACTCCTTGGATGCGTTGAATCTATCGGGACTTGGAAAGCTGGCGGGAATAACCAGGAGGGTTATAGCCTGATTGAAACTTGCATTCTTTCTTTCTTTAAAAACCTGCATCTTCTTAGAGAAACTGTTGCACAATTTGTTGTCGATGTTAATTTTTCTCCAGGATCAATTACTGAATTAAACAAAGGGATTTGTTCTAATGAGATCTTTAGAAGGATTTCTATGAAAGACATCCCATGGTCATTAGGGATGAGCTGAGTATGTGGTTTCCTTTTTCTTACCATAATTTACTAACCTCCTCTGCACAGGCAAAATTTGAGGGAAATAGAGTTTTGTCGCATTTTTGGGTGTCTGGCTGTAATTCGTAACAGACAAGTACTAAAGTTCTTCAAAAAATGTCCAGGCTTGAGAAAACAACTGAGATCACTTGGGAAGGTGAACAATATAATTTTGCAACCAGAAAACTGTACAGAGGATTAAGGGCTCAACAACAGAAGACTTACAGATGACTTATATTTACACAACAGATCCTTCAATATATGAAAAACGCTTCAAAGATGGATGGTGTTTAAAAATGTTGAGAATCATTAACAAGGAAGTTTCTGAAATCTTGGAGGCAAAATATCCAAAACACTTAATGAACTATGAGACTTAGTGAACTCTCTTTTCTTTTTTTTAAAATTCAGAATGCTCGTCTTTCTCAAAGCCTGCTGCTCACAGTCTGTTATGTAACTTTTAAAATAAGATTTTTCCATTAACAAATTGAGATCCTTCTCACATACCTCAGACTTATCATTTTCAACACATATGCTTGTTCTCACAACTGGGACTAATGAAAAATCATTTGGATAAAACAGATCTGATACAGAAGGAAAAACTCTGTAATCAAACGATAGTTTTATCATCATCTCATTGAAGCTGTTTGAATAAGCTCTGGTTGTAGACAAGATGGGAAGATTGTGTGCAAACCCAGCGAAAACCCAACTTATTAGCTGTTTGTTGGCCAGGTAAGTTCAGACTGAAATGATGACACAGCTACTCCAGGAACTTGCCCAAGGGCTATTATTGAAGACATTTTCTTAAAGAAATAATATGACAGTAAATTAAGAACAGTAATTTGATAAAACTATGATACAATTGCCAAAATTACTTTTATTAAATACATTATTAGCAATGTACCTATCCATTCATTTAACTCTAGTACATCTCTATCACACTGAAAATTAATTCATCTCATCAGCAGGTTTTTTTATCCATACTTTTTTTCTGCTTGTAAGCATTGTTCAGCAATGTCACCTTGGTTGGGCAAAGTAAGTAAAAGAACTGCTAAAAAATTAATTAACCCACAAAGATTTTAACAAGGAAGATACTGAAAGTTTCAGTAGCATTTTACTTCAGTGATTTATAGAGTGGAAATAAGTGGTCTTTGCAACAATTCCACTATTTGTTATCTAATATATTTTTTTCTTTATAGCCATAGCTTAGTCTACCTATTATAGTCTAAAGACTTCAAGTATTTGAGCAATAAGCTATTAATCTAACCTGTTACCTCTCAGTGAAGATCCTGATCATTTAACTTTATAGTCACTATCTGCTGCTGGAACATTTGGAAAGGAAAATTCTCACATTCAATGTGTTAACAGGACAGTTCTAAGAACAAAGTTTGTTGAAAATGAGATTTTAATGTAAAAGGGAATTCAAAGTTTGTATAGGTAAATGAATAGTAAACATGCAGTAAACAAAAAGAGTGGAGCTGATCAGCGACCAAAAAATAAATTTCCACACCAAGGCATTTGGACATGGCACTTAAATGTGTATTCTGACTGTGTCTTCTTCCTTAGTAACAATATAATGAAATTGAGCAAAAGAAATGACAAAAGAGGAGGTATTAAAAAGGCTAGTTAAACTTAACATTGATAAGTCACCAAGTTCAGATCAGATCAGATATTGAGGGAAGTCAGGGTGGAAATTGCAAATGTGCAGGTCATAATCTTCCAATGTTCCTTGGATACAGGTTTGGTATGAGAAGATGAGAAAATTGCAGCTATTACATTTTTGTTTAACAAAGAGTGTAAGGATAAACCCACCAACTATTGGCCTGTGATTGGGAAACAATAATTAAGACAAAATTAATAATCATTTGGACTGAGATATCAGGGGACAAATGTGCATTAAACAAAGAAAATCAGCATGTATTTGTTAAAGGCATGTTTTTAATTAACTTGAATGAGATTTTTAATTATGTAACAGAGAGTTGATGAGAAAAATGCAGTTCAAGTACAAGGACTTATGAAATGTCTTTAATAAATTGCCACAAACAGGTTTGTCAGCAAAATCAAATCCCCCTATGAATAAAAAGGACAATCACAGCAAAAAATTAAAGTTTACTGAATGACAAGAAACAGTGAAAAGTGAGAAATGATTATTTTTCAGACTGATGGAATATACAGAGTTAGACTCCCCAGGGCTCGGAAACAGGACCACTGCTTTTTTTGATCTGAAGATTGAATTGTGGTTTTCAAAATACAATTGGTGAACTATCTGGACCAAAAAAACATTGTAAGGCTACAGGAACATAGAATTGTTTAATTGGCCTTGCAAAGAACTGAAATGGCACAACAGAACTAATTAAACTCTTCCTGTAATTCTATTTAACTATTAAGTCTGGTAATAAGCTAAAGTATTTTTAAAAATATATTTTCTAATCAACCTGTTCAGAGATGTTATTACATACCTTTGGAGCAGTTGAAATAGATTCATTTCAGATGCTAAG
Source organism: Hemiscyllium ocellatum (assembly GCF_020745735.1). Taxonomy (NCBI): domain Eukaryota; kingdom Metazoa; phylum Chordata; class Chondrichthyes; order Orectolobiformes; family Hemiscylliidae; genus Hemiscyllium; species Hemiscyllium ocellatum. The sequence continues at coordinate 42,169,584 of NC_083407.1, read as the reverse complement.
CAAATGCTTTTGGTTATTTTATCAATTGCTTTAAATTGGCATTTTCTAGTTTTCAGGGCTTTTGAAAAAGGGAACAGATAATTTCAATATACATTGGCAAGACTTCTTGATTTTGAGTGCCTATAACAAACTACGGATCAGATTTTGCCTCTGAAGAGAACACCTCAGCTTTTCCATTTTACCCATGGATAGCGTGAAGAAATCCTTCAGCCAGTAGTTGAGACCTAAGCTCTGCTGTCCTGTTACATCCAATTGTGAATGATGGTAGTTTATTTTAAAACAATAGGTGGAGGAGACTGCACAAATATCCCCAACCTCACCAATGGGGTGTAGTGGGGGAGTGGGCAACAAGTGAGTGCAAAAGACAAGGCTGAAGCACTTGCATTCATCTTCAGCCAAATACGCAAGGTAGATGACCCATCTCGGCCTCATCCTGTGGACCTCAGCATTATAGATGCCAGTTATCAGCTAACTTAATTCACTCCATATGATATGGCTGGAGAGACTGGATACTTCAAAGGCTATTGGCCCTGATCACATTCCAGTAATAGTATTGAAGGCTTGAGTCCTCGAGCCAGTCACATATTTAACAAAGTTTTTTTTCCAGAAGAGCTATGGCATCAAATCAACAATATAGAAAATTCCTGGGTACAAAAAGGAGGACAAATCCAACACAGCTAGTTACCACCCGAGCAATCTACTTTTGATAATCAGTGAAGTGATGCAGCGATAATGTTACAAAATGATGTGCTCAGTAATAACCTACTCACTTGCACAGTTTGTGTGCTTCTGGGGCCACTCAGCTCCTGACCTTGTGTCAAGCTTAAACAAAAGAATTAAATTATCTCCAGAGGTGAGGTGAAAGCGATTGTCCTTGACATTAAGGCAACAAAATGCTCCACTGGTTGAAGTTTATCTATTACAAATTAAGATTGCTGTGGCTATTGGATGTCAATTATTTCAGTCCCAAGATGCCACCACAGGAGTTCTTCAGCTTAGGTATTTTCTAATTGGCCCATTCAGTGATGTTATTGTACACTCTCAGAGGAGCTAGGACTTGAACAAAGGCCTCCTAGTCCAGAAATAAGGACTCCACCACTAAACCAATAAAGCCCTTTCCTCAGGTTATGTCTTCGGCCCAACCATTTTCAGCTGCTTCAATGGTCCTCCCTCCATCATACAAGAAGAAATGGGGATGATTGCACAATGTTCATCACCATTTACACCAAGTCAGCTACTGAAACATTGAGTCAATATGTAGCAAGATCTGGGTAAGTGACAAGTGGGTCACATGGGTCTGCAAGTGTTAATACTGATAAGTGCATCAAGCACCATCCACTATGATGATGCCAAATTGACTTATTGGTAAGACTCTGACAACATTCAAGAAGCTCATAACTTTCAAGACAAAGCAATCTGTTTGATATCTACCCCATCCCAAAACCTCAACCTTTACTGCCTTCACAGGCAGGAGTGTATACACGCTAAAAGATGTGCTGCAACTGATTCTTTGCTAGTACCTTCCAAAGCCATGACCATTAGCACCTATAAGGGCAAGGAGAGAAGATATGTGGGAACAGCACCATCTAAAATTTTCCTGCCAAGTCACATACTTCCTGGCTCAGAAAAACATCATCCTTACTTCACTGTAGCTGGTTAAAATCCTAGGACTCTCTTCCGAAATGTACTGTGGATATACTTAGACCACATGGACTGCAGCAGTTCAAGAAGTTACAATTTGATAGCCCTTATTTATCACTGTCATAAAAGCAGTTAAGTCAAAATCTAAATATCTCTTTTGTCCAAGTTGCATTTACATAGCACTTTTGACATAAAGACAGATAAGATTGCCTGTGACTCAATGTTCTTTCAGGTTGACTTACAAGCTCCAAAACTCTTTTGAAGAAGAGCAAGGGAATTCATAGTTCATATTTATCTCTCAACCAACACCACTGAAACATTCTGCTTATTATCAGGTTACTATTTGTAGGATCTTGCATTTGCTGCACTTCTAATGTTCGCATAGTAACCATTCTCAAAAGATCCTTTGTGCTGATGTGATTTGTAGCATTGTGATAGGCATACAGGCAAAGAATCGGTTCTGTCTGTCAAGTTTCTAAAAGTTCTAAGTTCATATGATGAAATGAGTACACCTAAAAGAGGAAAAAAATGTCCCAGAATTTTGCTATTTATTTTCATACCTGGGCAGGCAAAATTATTCTGAGATAAGCAAATGATAATTTGGTAATATAAAAAAGGACAGGACTTATCCAATTAATGGAGGGGTCCTGGGTAACATTGTAGAACAGAGACTTACAGGTTCAGGTATGTAATTCTTTCAAATTTGCATCAAAGGTAGTCAGGGTGGTTAGGAAGATATGTCGCATGCTTGCCTTCATTGCTCAGACCTTTGAATATAGAAGCTGGGACATTATGTTGAGGTTGTACAGGACATTGGTGAGGCTTCTTCTGGAGTACTGTATGCAGTTCTGATCACCCTGTTATAGAAAATATATTATTAAATTGGAGAGGATGCAGAAAGGATTTACAAGGATGTTGCCAGGAATGGAGGGTTTGAGATATAAAAGTAGATTAGAAAAACTGGGACATTTTTCACTGGAGTGTAGAAGGTTGACGGGTGATCATATTGAGGTTTATAAAAGTATGTGGCGCATGGGGCACAGATAAAGTGACTAATAAAGGTCTTTTCCATAGGGTGGGGGAGTTCAAAACTAGGTGGCATATTTTTAAAGTGAAAGGAGAAAGATTAAGCAAGGACATGAGTAGAATTGTTTTTGACACAGTGAGTGGTTAATTTTTGGAATGAACTGTCAGAGAAAATGGTACAGTTACAACATGTAAAAGTTGGATAAGTTCAGGAAGAGAAAAGGTTTGGAGGGATATTGGTCAAGTGAGGCAGGTGGGGACAGTTAAGTTTGGAAAAGTGGTACAGCATGGACTAGTAGGACAGAAGAGTCTGTTTCCAATCTGTATGACACTACGACTATGATAAATTTTGCTCAGCACCAAACAGCATCTCAGGGGCATGATCATGGATGCCAGCGGCACACAACCCTCATTCACGAACATTGGCATGCAACATTTGCCAAACCCAGACCTCTCCAATCCACCTGTAGGCCACTTAGAAAGCATAGATATGCACTGCCAGGAGCACCAGTATTTAACATTGGAAGGCTGCTGCTTGGATATTTTGTGTATCAGGACTGCTTGCTCACTCTTTTCATGTTCACTCATTCACTCACTTAGCACATAGCTGCATGATCACACCATCCTTGGCTTGATGTGCTAATTAGCACAGTTTCACAACCTGCCAGCCTGTGTGCTGATAGTGCTACATATGTGATATGTGTCAGCAATGTATGTGTGCAGACAGAAAGCAGCCATGTCTAAACATCTTAGGGAAATAGTCCTCACTGAAGTCGAGGGGGGTACCGGTCAGTCAGGGGCCATGGTATGATAACTCAAGGATAGTCAAGGGATTGGGCTTAATGGTCTGGTCAGGGAGATATTGGTTAGAGGTTCTGCACCTCTGCAATCCAGGGTCACGGTCAACCCTGTAGCTTCAAAGCAACCAATCTGGGGAAGGAATGTGAATGTGGTTATGGAGGTATACAGGCATCAGTCAGGGATCTGCGCTTTTCTCGTCTGGATTTATCTAGATGGGTCCACAAGGGGTGTGGCCAAAGTCAGTCCATTGGCTCCATTCTTAGAAAGCATTCACAGTGGATTGGGGTAATCTTTAGGGACACAATGGGGGGATACTGCTTTGGGGAAGTAGGAATCTCTGAATCCTATTTTTCAGAATTGGGGACTGCAGACTTGGCGAGTGGAGGAATGAGAGGGGATAACAGTATAATGAAGGGGTATACAATAAAGCATGGATGGGAGGGAAAGAGGGGTTTGTCCACAGTCAGGAACATCTTGATTTCAAGCTGAGTTAGCATCTGTCACTGTCATCCTCTATGTCAGCAGTTAGGGTTGGAAAGGTGGATAGGTGAAAGCTCATGTAGATGGGTAAAAAAGGAACCTGGAGGATGCAAAGTCTAAAGGATTTATTGGAATTGTGTTATGAAGTTAAATGAGTGTACTATACCTGTACTGTTTTCACAACATTTCAAATTTAACCAATCAGTTTAAATTATGGCCTAGGATACTAAAACCCAATCAAATTTAAATTTTACTGTTTTGACAACATCAAACCAATGAAACAATCTGATGTTTGGGGTAAAAATGAAGCCAGCATTTTGGGAGTATCTGCTAGCAAGACACTCTCTATCAAGGTAACTTTTTCATATGAAACATTTTTGTAGTAAAAGACCGAACACAACCCACGGAGAAGTACTGCCAGAGGAAGACAGATGCTGATGACGACAGCTACTATCTGGTTTTGAAAGTTAAGTTGATGTAATTTTAATAGAGACTTTTATTGAATCAATATATTGTTATAGAGTTGGAGGCAAATAACATGCAGTCAGGAGAAAGGAGGTTCAGAGTTGTAAATAGTTTTTGTTTAACGTTCACTTTTAGAGTTAAAGAATAAGTTGATATTTTTTTCTTTAAATAGTGGAATTTGGGAGTTCTCTGACATGCATACTTTAACAGTTTATGAGGCAAGGTGAGCTTTTCTGCGTGCTTGGTTTAATTAGCAGAAGGGTTCACTGCCTTATCATAACAATTGTACTAGAAAGAGGCTTGGGATTTTAGGGATCTCATTAACACAGAGTCAGAGTTTGGAAGCCACCAGCTGAAGAGTATTGACTATCTCTTTCAATCAAGCTAGAATTCGAAAATCCGCAATGGAAAAGAAAATAGCTGTGACAGGACCTAGAATGGATGGGTTAAGGTTATGGACCTGTGAGGGATAGAGTGGCAAGACCCACTATTGCGAGTCCCTTCAAAGGGAAACAATTTGTGGGTGGCACAGTGGCACAGTGGTTAGCACTGTTGCCTCACAGCGCCAGAGACCTGAGTTCAATTCCCGCCTCAGGCGACTCTCTGTGTGGAGTTTGCACATTCTCCCCGTGTCTGCGTGGGTTTCCTCCTGGTGCTCCGGTTTCCTCCCACAATCAAAAAATGTGCAGGTTAGGTGAATTGACCATGCTAAATTGTCCATAGTGTTAGGTGAAGGGGTAAATGTACGGGAATGGGTCTGGGTGGGTTGCGCTTCAGCGGGTCGGTATGGACTTGTTGGGCTGAAGGACCTGTTTCCACTCTGTAAGTATTCTAATCTATAATATTCATGACAGACCCATGTCCTACAGGATCCCAGATCCCTGTGTGCTGCACACCTCCCTATGTCAGATCCTCATTCACTTGTATTTTTGGACAGATAGGCCAGGGAAAAAATAGGGGTATTTTTGGACAAGCAACATTGATTTAAGCTGGGTCTATTGCCCTAAATGCATCTTGTTCATCTTGCTTCTGCATGCTGCAGCAGGCTTGATATGAGAGTGGAAAGTGAAGGAACTCCCTTCATAATGTGACCATAATGTGGTGGAATTCATCTTGCAGTTTGAGAGGGAGAAGATGAAATATGAGAGTAAACTACCTAGTAATATAAAAAGAAGCTTGCAATATTCTTTTTAGATGTCAGAGAAGTGGTTAAAAAGGTGACAGGTTAACAGGTAAGCAGAAAGTTGGAGTATTCAAATCAGTCAGGATCTTATTGAATGGTGGATTCCGGAATAGAGTGGTGCTGGAAAAGCACAGTAGTTCAGGCAGCATCTGAGGAGCAGGAAAATCGGCATTTTGGGCAAAAGCCCTTCATCCGAAACGTCAATTTTCCTGCTCCTCGGACGCTGCCCGAACTGCTGTGCTTTTCCAGCACCACTTTATTCTGGAATCTGGTTTCCAGCATCTGCAGTCATTGCTTTTACCGTATTGAATGGTGGGGCAAGCTAATGGGGTCCAATGGATTATTTGTATTACTATTATTCAGGTTTGTACAAATTTGAAATTGTACAGCTTGGCATGTACAACTTTTTGTTCTAGTATTTTTTTCTATCTGTAAGAGCTCTGATTTGTTGACTGATGTGCCCTATATGTAAATGACCTCAAAAGAGCATGAGCATGCAGCCCTCCACCTCCAATGTCATTGCCAAATGTCCTACTTCTGTCTGTAAAGCTGCTGGAAATTGTTTTCTTGTTTGTTTTATGCTCAGATCCAAGATCTCAAGTTTAAGACAAACTGGTTGAGAAGAAGGCAAGGGAAAGACTTGTCTTCAGGCTGAGCTTTATTTAGAAGTCTGACAATTGCATATTAACACTAACTGCTATGATGCATTGGAATCTGAGATATTTGAAGTTCTAATCATATTGTCACATTATTGATAGAGTATTTCCTATATAGCCTTCTCTCTAACAATCTTGGACACACCTTTAACTTAATTAATTCCAACCTAATAGTGTTATTTATTCCGAGATTGCTCCAGGGTAATAAAGCCCCTACACAACAGCAATGATTGATTTCTACTAAATATATTTTAAAATATCAGACTTCCAATCCAAAAGCATTTCTCTTTCTGAGAATCTAACTCCAGTTAAGACCAGGGCCACCAAGCAGAATTCTTGAGCACCATCGAATAACTTGAAAGAAAGCACCAAACAATGGATTCCAAATTTAAATTCCTGCAAACTTCCATTATAGTCTATTAAAACCCATGATATATTCCTCTGTAGGATAACTATATTTCTTTATTTATAAAATCTGCTAGCCTGACAATGCCTCTGGCATTTAATATAAAATCTTTCTAAATTTTATCCATGATAATTCATAGAATATTAAAATCTTCATCAATCTCCATCTGACAAGTATCCAGTTCTTAAAATACATTCTACTAATTTTGCTTTTGAGGGTAACTTAAAATACCATGGTCTTGTCCACATGGATTGGTAATAGTAAGGGCTAAAATACTCTAAATTGGAGAAATAGCTATTTACCAAATTATCAAAAACATCTAGAAACCAACAAGTGTAATTTTAGCTTAAAACGATATGATTTTGAGGCTGTAAGTTGTTCTACATTGCATGGCCTTTAGTCAAACTGTTCATACACCATACAGTAGCCTTTTTTAAACATATTACCCATTTCTCTGTGCACGGTTAATGCCTCGATGATATTATTTTTCTCAGAGTTAGTGGGCAATAAAGTTCTTCTTTGTTTCACTCAAGAAAACTACATAATTGACTCCTTAATTTTGAAATAATTAACTGCATTTTTAATTGGCCTTTCATATAGCTGTGTGCCAATAAGGAACTAATCATGCTTGTTGTGATTGACTGAAAAGGGATTAAAAAAGGAAACTGCTTCCCTGTTTCCACCTAATTTTAACTATTCCCAATTATTTACTGAAAGAACAAAGGCACAAGCTTCCACACTTTCAAATCAAATGTTCTTTTTTAACTATTCAAGAGTTAAACAAAGGAAACATAAATTATTATCTCAAAGATCTACAAATGGTATAAAACCCAGAATCATCATAAGTTTAATATAAAATAGCAGGTAAATTGCAGTCAATCATAAAACACACAATAAATGACAAATACAGTTAAGACACACAGTATGAATTGGCTTGACAGTCTACTCAGCATACATGGTATAGATCTCCATTTCAAAATACTCAAAATAATGTTTTTCCCATGAAGGAGAATTTCAGCTTGACTTCCTCTAGTTTTTTAAAAATGTAATCTCTAAATCACTTACTGTCACTGGGTCAAAATCCTGGAACACCCTCCCTCATGGCATTGTGGATTTACCTGTAACACATGATCTGTAGCAATTCAAAAAGGCAGCTCGTCACCACTTTCTCATGGGCAACTGGGGATGGAAATGAATGCTAACTTGGCCAGTAATGCCCACATTGCACAAGTGAATATATTTTTTAAAAAGCAGGATGAAACTAACTTGAGTTTGATTAAAAAAAAGGTCTTCATCAAGATTGACAGATGTTTGAAGGCCCTCTTCAATTCTGCTCACAGCAGTCTGGTGGAATTGATCCTCAAATGTTATCTCCAAGACCATAACAGCAGCAGTAACTTCATATTTGCCTCTTCTTATATTGTGGATCAGGCCTCTGATTTCCCTACCCTACCCTTCTGCACCACTGGGATCGTTAGCTGAGCTCTGATGGTGCTTTATCCATTTATTTAGTTTCAGTCTTTGCAGAAGTTTTGCTTTTCAATTTTAGTTTCAGTATTTATTTTCTCAATTTTCTTTTCTTACTTTTCCTTTTCAATTAGGGACTGCCTCAAAGTGTACAAGTTTTGAAAACACAGATTCCATCACAATTGTTTCATTTCTCTGCCACAATGAACCATGGCAAGTCTTCTTGACTCCTTAACCAAGATGTATGTCATTGCCATTTTGTCCTCATCCCCTTTCCTTCACTTTCACCAATCCACCATCACTCTAGGATATAACCTTGAAATCATCTGGAGCAGTAAGGTTGCAACTAGCAAGTTTGGCATCCAGAAGATGCTGACTTAGTGTCAGTGACAGCATTCAATTTCTGACACCACCGATCTCTCACCAGAAAAAGCTATGAGATCAATTTCTCCTCCATGTTGTGTGTGAGAACCCCATCAAAGTTTCATTCTGCATAGTTTATGTATGTACAGTATAGGTTTAATCACATGAATTCTAAAGTTTTGGAGTTATCTGGTAAAGCTCAAAAATGATCTCTGTTACTCTGGGGGAAACTGTAGGAATTAATGTAAAATACCTAAATTAATAAGCATAAACTGCCCATGAGTTTCACAAAGAATATTGATCAAAGTCTTTATTTGCATTTCTTTAAAAGAAATTGATGCTTCAGAGACCCAGGAACTCATAAAAGCTTCATACAGAAATATTAATAATTTTTTTTATTCCAATGGGATACCTTTAAGCAGCACTGCATATTTATTTGACTGTTTCAGTGCTGAACTTTAAATTATATTACTTAGCAACACAGTAAAGTTGAACTATATGAAGGAAGTTTGAAATGTGGAGGTTTTGCAATTTTTCTGCATTGCAAAGGTTTCCATCAACAGTTACTAAGAAAAAATATTTTTTATCTTGATAACAAACATTAATTAAAAATGGTATGAACAATAATTGCTGAGAGCACATTGAAAAAAATATAATTATATAGACTGCTTATTACAATTGTGATATATTTAAACCAAGTTCGTTGTAATATTTAGAGTGAGGTGCATAGTCCTCTAATTTTCACCGGGACTATGTTTTTCTCTAAAAGTGGGGAAGAAAGGAAGAAATCTGTCAGAGCTCTGTAGCTCAGCGGTTAACACTGCTGCCTCACAGTGCCAGGGAACTGAGTTTGATTCCAGCCTTGACTGACTATATGTGTGGAGTTTGCATGTTCTGCCTGTGTCTGCGGGGGCATCCTTTTGGGTGCTCCAATTTCCTACTACAGTCCAAAGACGTGCAGGATGGTAGATTGGTCTTGCTAAGTACCCCTTCGTATCCAGGAATGTGTAGGTTAGTTGGATTAGCCATGCGTAATGCAAGGTTGCAGGTTGGGGTGTGTGTCTGGGATGCTCTCTGAAGAGTTAGTGTGAACTTGTTAGGACGAATGACTTGTTTCTACACTGTAGAGATTCTAGGAATTTGATGTTTGCAGACCTTGCAAGAAGGAGGATGCATAGACTTACAACAACTGAAATTGTACATCAGCTGCTATTGTAGGAAAAACAATGCCACCACATCTCCAGAGTCATTTTTCCTTCACAGAAGCCTAATTGTAGTAACGGCCACAACAAGAGTGCCTTTGTGCTTTCACCAACTGACTCAGACCAAAGAATTTGTGACAAACCATTCAAAAAGCCAATCAATCAATCATTAAGAAGGTTAACATTATTATTACTTAATAGGAGCAGAAAAGCAGTCATTGGGACTGGTGGTAGCTAACTTGGACTGTATCTTCCCCCATATTTGGATGCAAGCTTTTCTGAGGGACAACATTCTTGTGTTAGTGGATTGTTGAATTGATTGTTAAATCCAGAAATGTAGGTGCTTGTGTGCAAACTTCTGGTAATGATGCTTTGTACTCAGAGTTGTCCAAAAGGTAGTCTCATTGATGAAGTTTAAATGATCTTCTCTCCTTCTGTGAGTAGAAATACTAGATGACAAATACTCATCTCAAGCAGTGGCACAAATATTAAATCAATAATTGTACATTTCAGGTCAATTGATTCAATACTGCACACTTTGGACAATTGTCTCAATCCACTCCAAACTTTATGTCTTTCTTTATTCTCTACACTGTTTACATACTGTGGAGTAAATCTAACTTTGAGCTCTTAGCATTGTTCACGATCTATCCTACTTTAGTCTATTCAACTGTGTACAATAGAACTCTATTAGCATATTATGTATTTCTTCCTAAAGGCTTGCTGCACCTGCATACTAACCCTCATGACTTATTGACAAGGACAATTAAACTTTCTAACCTCTTATCATTTAAAAAATATATTGTCCATTTATTTCTCATGCCAAAGTGGAAGACCTCATTCTTTTCTACATTATATTCTATCTGCCATATATTTGCTTATTGACAGTTAACTGAATAGACAGTTGACAATTGTAGCAATTTTCTAATACTTAATTGAGAAGCAGTTTAAATATGATACATTGGTTAATTACATTTTTTTTTAAATCATACAACCGTGATGATTGAAGATGGTTCACTGGTAGTAGAGGACATGCGGGCCCTTGTCATGGAATATGTTGGTCTTAAGAAACTTGTGGGGTCTACATCTGGTCTCCAGCTGAGGTGTTAGGAAATTCTTCTAAGGTCCTCCTCCTCTTCTTCTGATCTATCTTCTATCTGGAGAACATAGCTCAACACCCAGTGAGGACTGCTTAATGAGGACTACTACCTGCTAAGTCTGCCAGATGGGGACTGGTCTCTGAGGTTTCCTTTCTGAAGACTACTTGATGAGAACTGCTCAATGAGGACACTACACACCCCTCCACCTTGGCCACCCAACTACATATTGTTATATCACATATCTAAGGGCAGGTATCAAGTAACTGTCTGACCCTTTTGACTGATGGCCATGGGATAGCTACTTGTGTCAAAAATCAAATGACACCAAATTATAGTCCAACAGGTTTATTTGGAATTGCTTTCAGAGCTCCACTCCTTCCTCAGGTGTTGTATGATAGGGAAGTATAAGTTAATCCTCCCTATCATTGCACACCTGATGAAAGAGTGGAGCTCCAAAAGTAATTCCAAATAAACCTGTTGGACTATAAACTGGTGCTGTTTGATTGTTGACCTTGTCTACCCCAGTCCATAGCATTTCCATGTCGCAGCTACATGACATTGGACAACCGTGGTCCCCCTTGTCCACCTCGATTTAAAGGTTAGTTTTCATGATGGAGTACATTTGGAACCAAATAAATTATTGATACTTGTCAAATGTCCAAGATGTGACAGTGCCTTGATGATTTAAAGTATGGCAAAATTAAATTAAAAATATACTATCCAAATCCTCCAGAACCCACTTTACACCGTCCTTTATACATTCCCAGTTTGTATCATTAGCAAATTTTGAAATATTACATTTAGCTGACATTCTCTGAGATTATTCAGCCACTTCAGGGACTTGTCATGCTTTCCTTGTAGTTCTTATCTTCAGAGTAAATTACATTCAAGGATAAATTGTAACACCTATCTTTTAGGATGAGAAATTGACTGTGTCCAGTCTCATCCTTTATAAGTAACCCCTTCTGGATGTCACTCAAGTAAGCAGTCAGTATGTGCTATTGGCAGAGTTACCTGGATTGAACGCTGAACTCAACCTTTCAGACTCAAGAACAGAAATGCTACCAATAAACCTTCAAAGTGGATATGTCATGCAAATTAATGCATTATCACGAAAGTGATAAATCGCTTTTTGATTAATTATTAGAAAACCTCAGCACTTCTGACATTTTACAACTTAACATTATGATCTGTAAATTTCCATTTCTTTTTGCATTACCAGCACTATATTCTGTGAAACAGAAATCAGTCCATGTTTGCCACCTGAGGAAGGAAGAAGTGGCAGCAACCCTAAAGGTTAAATATAATTAAGATCATGCTTAAGGACAGAAAATGCTGAATGTGTGGGAACAGTTACAGACAATAATGCAATCTCCCTTTTCAGGTAAATAACAAACTATTCAGCCTCGTGATTTATAACAGTAATGGAATGCTTGATTATCATTGCCTTCTACCAGCGAATGCATTACTGACTATTCATAACCATGAAAGAAAGTAGTGGCATCAACAAAAAAGAATTCAGTAATTTAATCTTGATAAATCATAAAACTGTATGAAGCAATAATTTTCTATTCAGCTTCTGGCTTATATAAAAAAAAGCTTACCTCCTAATGAGTCTCAAATCAGGTAGAGCAAGAAATCCACTACTTATTGATCTCTTTAGAAAAGATGTTTCAATAAAGGACATTTAAATCCAACTGGGAGCAAATGTTTTGGAATGCCTGATAACTAACTGGAAAAAGAGACACTGCTGGGACATTTTCATTTTTCCTGAGTTCAGGAAATGTGTAACCAAAACATTTATCTCTTAACTGTAAAAGTGCTACAACTGGAATCCTCTTTTTGTTTCGCTTTCCAAAAAAATACTGTGGGGTGGGGGTGGTTCGAGCAACATGGGCTATGGCAAACATGAGGCAGAATCACGTGCAAGGTCTGGCGAGGCACATCCTGATGTTTAGATCATCTCGCTCCATCCTTTAAGTTAGTCACAAGCCGCAGGGTTAGGTTGTCATCAGTCAATGGTGAATTGACAATTGATAATTGACGACAATCTTTGTTAATGTCCCAACTTGCTTCGTTAATATTCTGGCTATGATCTTACCAGAAGTACCCAGCAAACCTGATGAAGTAAAAAGATGATACGGAAACCATAGCTTGGCAATTTGATCTCATCACTTATTCAAAATGACCTCCTTATTGGTTACTAGACAACAGCCACACAAACTCCATATCCACAGATATTAGTATCTGGTATGTGCCAGCCTCTAAGAGCACCCTTATCACATTGCCAATCAACTTACAGTATGTTATCGTATTTCAATGCTGCATGACAACTATAATTGTCATGCCACTGTGAGAGCACTATGCACTCAGGAATACACACCCAGTTCATGGACTGAACCAAGTCACAGCTTTGGACTCTTCTGTCACTGCCACAACATCTACATGCTTTGACCCTACCCGGATAGTCACAAATGCCTGCCTCGCTTTGCCTTTTTACACTTCACCCTAACGGCCAGAGATACCAGGCTACTGTTGTCTAGCTGTGCATTTTGGTATATTCAGAAAGCCAGGAAGCTGGTCACATTTGTGAGCAGGCATCATCACTCCAGTTAAGGGACATAGCTTTCACTCAGGGGATCCCAGCACAGTAAGTCAAAGGCTACTTCTGATACCAGTCCAAATCCTGTTCAGGGCAGTCAGAGTCAGGATCTTCTCCTCATAAGTGGTGAGGATATGAATCTTGTAAAGCACACTACCCGTCTTGACCTTTTCTGACCTATTGTGTATTGTTTTAATCCTGGAATGAGAATGAGAGAGAGAGAGATTGCGGATGTTTAAAGTGTACAGTACACCAATACTATTGGTGCAGGTTGGGAGGTGGCCTGAGTGAATTAGATGGCAGTGCAGTAGGCATGCAGGGTTAGCAGTGGATATCACAATTGAGTGGGGTGAGGGCAAGTGGAGAAGATTTTACAAGCAATGAGTGTGAGGGATTGGAGAGAAGATGGTGATATTTAGACCATCAGAATGGAGAAGGTCATTACTGTGTTCTTATGATGCTGGGAATTCCTCCAAATGGCTGAGACAGCTTTAACTGGGTGATAACTTTGAATCTAACCTCTACTATCTTGACCTCCACTATAGGTCCTGAGGGAAAAAGAACTCCCACTTGTACACCGCCCTGGACAGTGGGAATTCCAAAAGCCTGCCTGCAAAGTAAGTCACCTATTTCCCCTGTCTGCCATGTCTATGGCAAATGTGAGGCACCATGCAAGATGGTTGTGGACTAACAGTGATTGTCATGGAGCATGATGGCCTTTTAAATTGAGCACTGGCATCAGGGATGTTGGTCAATCCCAGGAAAACCAGTGATTGGTGCGTTGTTCTCAGAATTATGCAGTTTAAAATGAGACAGAGATTGAGCATGATTCAAACAATAGCGGCTTGCAGTGAGTTTGGAAAGATAGGACATTAAAAAACACTCACATGGTCTCACGGTCAGAATCCCCCGACCAATCTCGAAATGACTTGCATTTAATCAAAAAACCTCAAGATTCAACTCCATAATTTAGATAGTTCCCCAATTTGGAGGAAAATAGTCTCATACATGAAACATTTCTTTTACAACTAAAAAAGGCATTGCTAACCATCATATTGTGTATATAATTACATTTTTGAGAATTTTATTTCTGCTCACGTTATGAAAAATACATGACTAATATGTAATTTTGCAATTGCTATGATTCATGTTTTATTTCTAGTATAAAATCTACTTAATATTGCATCTTAATTTATTCAATTTCACAACCACATTGGAATGTACAAGATTTTTTCACCAGTTCATTTAGACCTAATATTTGTTCCTGCATTTTGATGCTAAATTCACATCAGTATAAACACCAAATTTATTGGTGGATCCTAATAGACCAAAGGAGAATAAAGCAGGGCACAAGAATTGTTTTCCACGGAAATAGAAAAGATCATTCACATAAAGCCCAGTCTGATTTCCCTGTAGTCCTCACTGTGAAACTTCTGCTGTTCTTCTGGAGCTTCAATTGATGAGCACAAACTGCACAAGAGACAAAAGGCATCTGCACAACAAAATTCAATTTAAGTGTAAAATATGAGCTACTTGACATTGATTGTTGCCTAGGATGTACAATATAAATTACATACTTTTCACAAACAATGGGTATCCTTTCTTTCATCGGCAGTCCCTTGGAATTAAGGATTTTTTTTTGTCATTCTTCTGTTCTGAATGGTGAGGTGACTAAATAGACCAATATGTGAGCTACAGACTCTACCACAGGTGAGGCAGGTTGCATTTGCTAAAGCAAGTCATTTGGATGTTCAGGTTTTCACATGCTCCTTCCACTATTTGCCCTTAACCTCTGCCTTGACTTGCCTAACATGGTTGAAATGGTTGGCACCTTCTCAGATGCATCGTTTCCAGTTTGGTAGCATTGGGCATGAGATTCCTACGAGTCACAAGATATCGCATGCATTTCTTCAAAGAAACCTTAAGGTAGTCAATGAAGTGCCTTCCTGGCAAGTATTTCATGAACCAACTAAAAACTGAGAGTTTATTTTGGAAGAATTGTGTCCTGCATGGGGACAATATAGCCTGCCCCGCCTGGCTAACGTCACAAGTGCTTCAGCAGTGGGGATGTTGTCCCGAAGAAGTATCATGTTATTGGATTTTCCATCATGCCAGTTAAATTGCAAGGTTTTGTGGAGGCATCTTGCTAACATTTTTCAATGGGTTTGAGATGTCTGCTGTATACTGTTTGTGTCTCTGACACACACTAAAGGAATGTTTTTTGTGTTCTGTCTTGTGGCAGAACTGTGCTCCTTTAAGGAGCATACTCATAATATAATCATCATATCAGGGCATGTGATGTAATGTCATAAAAGTCTCAGTCTCCATTTTAGTTGCAACATGAGGAAAGCACATTATATTATCTCTACATTGCATGCTTTTAGGCCATATATCCATGTACCTGTGGGTGCAGTGTATATATATGCCTGGTACTGCAATAAAATGGAATTGAGTTCTTCAGCACTACATGACTCATGTCTCATTTGCATTGTTTAGATTTTGTCATAAAATGAAAAGTTCACAAGGTCATGGTGGCAGTGAAGAGTTAAGCACAGTAACTGTTCTGAGACGGGAGGTAGAACCAATTTCTTTTTACCTAAAGTTCAAGACTATCACATTAGAAGCACTTTATCTCTCTTACATCTTTTAAAAACATTTCAGCCTGTTTCCTGACATAAAAATTAATATTAGGCAGTTGCACAACTTCTAAAGGTTTGAAAGTAAGATCAGTAGCTGAAAGGCTTTCTCCAAGCATAAAACAACCATCAAGAAAGAAAAAGACATTTTAAGTACTTTTTGAAAAAAAAAGATTTTTCTAACCTAAAGCATCTTACCTCTATGTTGTGGCCAGTTAATTCTGCCATTTTGTTTCCTTCAATTTGACTACAAAGCTGGTGTGTTATGCCTCTATTTTTGGCAAACTTGCATTAGTGGCTGAAACTTACTACTGTAGGACTTTACTTCTTAAAGGCACATGCCACAATCACCAAAACCTCTTCAAGAGACTGCAATGTGACAAAAAGTTTATTGTTGACTATGTTGCTAGATTCTGCCAAAAAGACATGAGAATGATTTCTCTGAGGATTGGTAATGTGAAATAGAAACCAAAAAAGGAAAATAGAAGGACAGAACAGTGCGAAAGGTAAAGGGAAATAACATCCCTTGTACTCCAGTTCCCTTAAATAAAAACCACAGGTCTTCAACAAAGAACAGAAAGCAAACATTTGATTATAGGATAGGCAGCCAGTCACATAATCACTGAATTACTATTGTTCAAGCAACATATCCATAATCAAGTCATAAATGATCCCTAGAGATCTCTGAATATCTTATCTACCATCAACAAATAGGGACTATGCAGAATAAGTAAACCTAATCTTCCTGAGAGCAATCATAAAAACTGAGAGAAGATCTGGAGAGTACTAGAGTACCAGTTCAAGGTGCAAGTCAACGACCAGTCAACTCCAGGTCTTGTCATATAGGCAGAAAACTCAGGAGTTTATTGTTGACTTTATTGCTAAATTTTGCCAAAATAAAACATGAGAATGCTTTTTCTGAAGGAGAACATGTGGAGAGGATTAGTAATCACCTCTACTTGGATCAAAACCTTTGGAAAAAGTTAAAAATCACACAACACCAGGTTATAGTCCAACAGGTTTAATTGGAAGCACATTAGCTTTCGGAGCAACGCTCCTTCATCAGGTGATTGTGGAGGGCTCGATCATAACACAGAATTTATAGCAAAAAATTTGCAGTGTGATGTAACTGAAATTATACATTGAAAAATTGATTGTCTGTTAAGCCTTTCATCTGTTAGAATACAGTGATAGTTTCACTTCTTTCATGTGTAAATCACAAAACCCTTCTTTTAAAAGTTGCATTCTTGGGTTAGCTGCTAACAATGGTGATAGCTAGACAATATGTTGAAGGTGTTAGCCCCCTGTGTTCTCTGTCTATGACCTGATGTTTAGATTAATTCTAATCTAATAAGTGAGATAACAGTGTTTTACATAAATTCTTGCAGTTTTTGAGCTCAGAGTTCTACATGAATGTATGCAGTTTTTGAGCAAAGTGCAATGTAACTCTGCAATATAAATTCACCACACAAATTATATGTGTGCATGTGGGTCTTTGTCTGTCTGTCTGTGTGTGTGTGTCTGTCTGGGGTGGTGGCTGTGAGTGGATTTCCAAGGCCTTATCAACCCACTATTTGTTTTTGAACTCCCTTACCGTCTTCTGGACGTCAGCCTGAGATTTGCCATAGGTCTTTCTGCCTTTCAGTTGATGTCATTCTGCTTGTCACAGAAGGCTGTCCTTTTCTTGGAAATAAGCTGTTCATTTTTGCATCATTCTCATCAAACTAATTCTGACAGTTTCTGGACAGTTACTGCAGCTACTGAGAATTGTTGATTTAAACAGACTGCAGTGTTCTCTTATGTCCTCTGACTATTCTCGAGGTAGCAAATGAGGCTGATAGATGATACAAAGTGTACGTATGACCCAGGTTCTCGATGTTGAATCTTGGCTGGATCTGCTTCTTCTGAACATATGTCTTTCTGTGAGGTCTGATGGACATTGTGGAATGGAAGAGTCAGTGATCAGTCCAGAAGTCATCTGAGCTGACCAGAACGCTGGTGACAATCGTGTCCCAATGATCCGTGGAGCAGACAATGACATAATCAATGGGATGCCATTATTACGAGGGTGGGTGCCTCTGAGATGCCTTGAATTTGTTTTTGACAAAAGAATGTGTTTGTGATGGTGAGGTTGTACTCAGTGCATTTTGTGAGAAGGACTCCACTGGAATTGATATTGCCAATACCTTCCCTTCCTATGGTGCATTTGCAAAGGCTGTGGTCTCAACCAACCTTGGCATTTAAGTCTCCAAGAAGAATTATTTTGCCCTTCTTGGGGATGCTTGACATTAGTGTGTTAAAGTTGACATACAGAGTCTCTTTTACTTTCTCCTCTGCGTCAAAGGTTGGGGCATTAGTACATACAAGTGTAACCAGTCATTGATCCCCACAGGAAGTTCAAAGAGGCAACTGATGAAAATGTTTTTAATTGTGAATCCAAAATCATGAATTCTGGTCTCATCAGAAGACTTCCATTTGCGGAAGAAGATTGAGAAACTTATCAGCCATGATGGAATAGCAGAGCAGACTCAATGGAATAGCCTAATTTCTGCTCTGATGTTAGATTAGATTCCCTACAGTGTGGAAACACGCCCTTCGACCCAACAAGTCCACACTGACCCTCGGAAGAGTAACTCACCCAGACCCATTTTCCTCTGATTAATGTACCTAACACTATGGGCAATTTAGAATGGCCAATTCGCCTGACCTGACAATCTTTGGGCTGTGGGAAGAAACCGGAGTACTCGGTGGAAACCCACGCAGACACGGGGAGAATGTGCAAACTTCACACAGACAGTTGGCCGAGGCTGGAATCAAACCTGAGTCCCTGATGCTGTGAGGCAGCAGTGTTAATCACTGAGCCACCATGCCGCCCATGTCTTAGGGTCTTATGGTCCTAAGATGTAAACACTTTTCACCTCCTTTTCCTGGGATGAACAGAGTAGATCCTAAACAGGGCTGGTCAGTCATGAGTTCAGTTGCTTAAATGTCGATTTGCCTTGTCCAAGAGCAAGTCAACTGAATCTGACAACCACCATCTAATGTGTCAGTTTGTGACTATGGGCCTTCAGATATCACAGTCCTGCTCCTCCACCACTAGTTCATTACCAAATAACTTTTGTCTGAGATGTAAGTAGGACTGGTACCTCAAAGAGGGATGTCTGACATAGAGTCATAGAGTCATAGAGATGTACAGAACAGGAACAGACCCTTTGGTCCAATTTGTGCATGCATATCCCTCCAAACCCTTCCTAGTCATATACCCATCCAGATGCCTTTTAAATGTTGCAATTGTACTCACAAATTTACTTCTCAATTTCCCTCTGACTATAATACAATCCCAATAAGGTGATCATCCCTTTCTTATTTCTCAGTTCCACTCAAATAACTTTCCTGGATGTATTTCCAGGAATATCATCCCTCAGTACAGCTGTAATGCTGTCCTTTATCAAAATCGCCTGTCCCCCTCCTCTCTTGCCTCCCCTTCTATCCTTCCTGTAGCATTTGTATCCTGGAACATTAAGCTGCTAATCCTGTCCATCCCTGAGCTATGTTTCTGTAATTGCTATGTTATCCCAGTTCCAAGTTCCTAACCATGCCCTGAGTTAATCTGCCTTCCCTGTTAGGCACCTTGGATTGAAATAAATGCAGTTTAATTTATTAGTCCTACCTTGTTCTCTGCTTTGTCCCTGCCTGCCCTGATTGTTTCACTCACTTCTGTTCTCAACTGTACCAGTCTCAGATTGATTTCTTTCCTCAGTATCTCCCTGGGCCCCAACAACACCTCCCCCCCCGCCACACCTTAACAGTTTAAATCCTCCCACGCAACTCTAGCAAATCTCCCTGCCAGAATGTTAGTCCCCTTCCAATTTAAGTCAATCCGTCTTTCTTGTACAGGTCACTTCTACCCCAAAAGAGATTCCCATGATCCAAAAATCTGAATCATTCTCCCCTGCACTAGCTCCTCAGCCATGCATTAATCTGCTCTATCCTCCTATTCCTGCCCTCACTAGCCAGCAGCACTGGGTGTAATCCAGATATTACTACTCTGCAGGACCTCCTTTTTAAATTCCCGCCTAACTCTCTGTAATCTCCCTTCAGAATCTCAACCTTTTCCCTTCCTATTTTGTTGGTTCCAATGTGGACAATGACCTCTTGCTGGCCCCTCTCCCCTGTAAGAACACTCTGCACCCTCTCTGAGACATCCTTGATCCTGGCACCAGGGAAGCAACACACCATTCTGATTTTTTGCTGATGGCCACAGAAACGAATGTCTGTACCTCAGACTTGAGAGTCCCCTAACACAATCGATCTCTGGGAACTCAACATCTTTTAATTTGGGGAAGCTAGTGCACAAACAGCTATGGCACGGACCTTTACAGATAGGGATCAAAACCCAGTGGCATGGAGACCAAGACAACTGGCAGCCCATGACCGGATAGTATTCAGGAAAAGGCCCAGGAAAAGTCTGATTCCTGATGAAGGGCTTTTGCCCAAAACGTCAATTTTCCTGCTTCTCGGATGCTGCCTGAACTGCTGTGCTTTTCCAGCACCACTCTACTCCAGGAAAAATCTGGAGTACTTTGAGATCTAGTTCAGCCTCAGGTAATAACTTCCCCACTATTGAGATTCTGGCAAAATGGAACAAACCTGCTCTTGAATGTATGGTCATTAATCACAGGGTTGGTCATGTGGTAAATGCAGAGGATTTCTGAATACCAAAGGTTTTACACTTCAACCAGCTATGCATGGGAACCTGCACCACAGGACATTGTTAACTAAGATATAAAAACAATCTGAAAACTCAACCTCAGGGGCTGCAAGCTGGATCCAAATGCATGTGACACATCAACCCTGGACAGAACTGGATGGAGAAGTCTCTGCCATCAAATGATTTAGACATTTGAGGAGAATAGTGTCAAGTGTCTTTAGGACAAGCAACCAAAATGCAAAGCTAGTGTTTGCATCTATCCCTTCAAGACTAAATTCACAAGCAGTATTTACATTCAGAAATCAAGACATGACCCTTTGTCACACATGATGCAACCGGAACCTAGACTATAAACCAGTCTTTTTTCTTGTTGAAACCTCACACTTCACAGTGACAGGTGAATCCATCACTAGGTAGAGAGTGATGTTTCGTAAAAATGTGTATGCTGACAAAATACAATTAGAAGCAAAAATAGAAGGTGTAAAGCCTAGTTTGAAAATTCAAATCTATGTTGGACTGAAAAAGTTATTTATGTTTAAAATTGATAAGTCGCCATATTTGTACAGCTTGCACCTCAGATTCACAGTATACTACAGTGTGGAAAAAGGCCATTTGGCCCATCAAGTCTAAACTGACCATCTGAACAGCATCCCACCCAGACCCACCCTATCTTTTTAACCCCACATTTCCCGAGGTTAATCTATCTAGCTTGCACATCATGGACAATTTTGCAAGGCCAATCCACCTCACCTGCACACCTTTCGAT
Organism: Hemiscyllium ocellatum; assembly: GCF_020745735.1. Classification (NCBI taxonomy): domain Eukaryota; kingdom Metazoa; phylum Chordata; class Chondrichthyes; order Orectolobiformes; family Hemiscylliidae; genus Hemiscyllium; species Hemiscyllium ocellatum. The sequence goes on along the minus strand of NC_083407.1, from coordinate 42,148,079 downwards.
TCTGGAAGGAAATCGAAGGAAACCCACACAGACAAGAGGAGAACATGCAAACTACAAACATTTAAAAATCACACAACACCAGGTTATAGTCCAATAGGTTTATTTGGAAGCACACTAGCTTTCGGAGCGATGCTCCTTCATCACGTAGCTAGTGGGGGAAGGATCATAAGACACAGAATTAGTTGCACAAGATCACAGTGTCATGCAACTGATGCAATATATTGAACAAACCTAGATTACTATTAAATCTTTTATCTTTTAGAATGAATTGCAGGTTTCGATTTATTAATCTGTATCGCTCAGAACTTCTTTCGAGTCACATTCCTGAGTTAACTTAAGTGTTGTAACAAAGCGTGACATCTCAACTCAGACAATGCATTAAATGTGTTAAGGTTAGAGTCTGTCTGTATTCCAATCTTTGATGCATTGTCTGAACCGAGATGTCACCTTTTTTTTTACAAAACCTTAAGTTATCTCGGAAATGTGACCTGACAGCAATTCTGTGAGTTATGTATTAATGAATCAAAACCTCCAATCCATTCTAAACGATGAAAGACTAAACATCAGTCTAGGTTTATTCATGACATTGTATCGGTTGCATGACATTATGATCTTGGGCGATAAATTCATTGTCTTATGACCCTGCCCCACTGTCTACCTGATGAAGGAGAGGTGCTCTGAATGTTAGTACTTCCAAATATAACCTGGTGTTGTGTGATTTTTAATTTTGTCCACCCCTGTCCGACACTGGCACCTCCTCATCAAACCTTCACACAGACACCCAAGTATAGAATTAAACACAGTTCTCTGGTGTTGTGAAGCAACAGTGCTACTGCTGAGCCATCTTGCCACCACAGTTAAAGGGCAGAGGAGTGGAAATGGAGGAAAGGCTGCCCAAATTCTTACAGTCTTCTGTAGATATGAAGGAGATGTTAAAGGATTAGATAGAAGCAATTATGACATCCTTGTTTAGGAAATGGTATAAGGACAATGTCAGCAGCTGCGGGTTGATCAGGTCAACTTTGGCGATCAACACAATTTTCGAAGTAGTAATGGGTCTTATTGTGGGGGGAGGGGGGAGCTGGTCTTAGTCTTGGTATTTAGTTGTAAATAAGCAGTTAGAATTGTTTAAGCGACATCATGGATTTGTTAAAGTTACATCACTCCTGACTAAACTAATTTGAAGGGAATGCGTTGAATATTCCCAATATGGATTTTAAGAAAGCTTTTGACAAAGTAGACAATAGACAATAGGTGCAGCAGTAGGCCATTCTGCCCTTCGAGCCTGCACACCATTCAATATGATCATGGCTGATCATCCTTAATCAGTATCCTGTTCCTGTCTTATCTCCACAACCCTTGATTCCACTATCCTTGAGAGCTCTATCCAACTCTTTTTTAAATGAATCTAGAGACTGGGCCTCCACTGCCCTCTGGGGCAGAACATTCCACACAGCCACCACTCTCTGGGTGAAGAAGTTTCTCCTCATCTCTGTCCTAAATGGTCTACTCCATATTTTTAAGCTGTGTTCTCTGGTTCGGCACTCACCCATCAGCGGAAACATGTTTCCTGCCTCCAGAGTGTCCAATCCTTCAATAATCTTACATGTCTCAATCAGATCCCGTCTCGGTCTTCTAAACTCAAGGGTATACAAGCCCAGTCGCACTAGTCTTTCAGTGTAAGGTAATCCCGCCATTCCAGGAATTGATCTCGTGAACCTACGCTGCACTTCCTCAATAGCCAGAATGTCTTTCCTCAAATTTGGAGACCAGAACTGCACATATTACTCCAGGTGTGGTCTCACCAGGGCCCTGTACAGCTGCAGAAGAACCTCTTTGCTTCTATACTCAATCCTTCTTGTTATGAAGGCCAGCATGCTTTTAGCCTTCTTCACTACCTGCTATACCTGCATGCTTACCTTCATTGACTGGTGTACAAGAACACCCAGATCTCTTTATACTGCCGCTTTACCTAAATTGATTCAATTGAGGTAGTAATTTGCCTTCCTGTTCTTGCCACCAAAGTAGATAACCATACATTTATCCACATTAACCTGCATCTGCCATGCATCGGACCACTCACCTAACTTGTCCAGGTCACCCTGTAATCTCCTAACATCCTCATCACATTTCACCCTGCCACCCAGCTTCGTATCATCAGCAAATTTGCTAATGTTATTACTAATACCATCTTCTATATCATTGACATATATTATAAAAAGCTGCGGTCCCAGTACTGATCCCTGTGGTACCCCACTGGTCACTGCCTGCCATTCCGAAATGGAGCCGTTTATCACTACTCTTTGTTTCCTATCAGCCAACCAACTTTCAATCCAAGTTAGTACTTTGACCCCAATACCATGCGCCCTAATTTTGCTCACTAACCTCTTATGTGGGACTTTATCAAAAGCTTTCTGAAAGTTCAGGTACACTACATCTACTGGATCTCCCTCATCCATCTTCATAGTTACATCCTCAAAAAATTCCAGAAGATTAGTCAAGCATGATTTCCCCTTCATAAATCCATGCTGACTCTGACCTATCCTGTTACTGCTATCCAGATGTGTCGTAATTTCATCCTTTATAATAGACTCCAGCATCTTTACCCCCACTGAGGTCTGACTAACTGGTCTATAATTTCCTGCTTTCTCTCTCCCACCTTTCTTAAAAAGTGGTATAACATTAGCCACCCTCCAATCCGCAGGAACTGATCCTGAATATATCAAACTCTGGAAAATAATCACCAACCCATCCATGACTTCTTGAGTCACCTCCTTCAGTACCCTGGGATGTAGACCATCAGGCCCGGGAGACTTATCAACCTTCAACATTCTCCAACAGCAATTCCTGGCAAATATAAATTCCCTTAAGTTCAGGTCCTACAGCCACTGTTACCTCAGGGAGATTGCTTGTGTCTTCCCCAGTGAACACAGAACTGAAGTACCAATTCAATCCTTCTGCCATTTCTTTGTTCCCCGTAATATATTCCCCTGTTTCTGTCTTCAAGGGCCCAATTTTAGTCTTAACCATTTTTTTGCCTTTCACATACCTAAAAAAAATTTTTACTATCCTCCTTTATATTATTGGCCAGTTTACGTTCGTACGTCATTTTTTTTCTGCGTATTTCTTTCTTAGTAATCCTCTGTTGTTCTTTAAAAGCTTCCCAGTCCTCCGTTTTCCCACTTATCTTGCTATATTATATTTTTTCTCTTTTAACTTTATATGTTTCTTAACTTCCCTCGTCAGCCACGGCCACCCATGCCTCCTCTTAGGATCTTTCTTCCTTTCTGGAATGAACTGATCCTGCATCTTCTGCATTATACACAGAAATATCCGCCATTGTTCCTCCACTGTCATCCCTGCTAAGTTATTGCACCATTGAACTTTGGCCAGCTGCTCCCTCATAGCTCCATAGTTCCCTTTATTCAACTGAAAAATTGCCACTACCGATTGTACCCTCTCCCTCTCAAATTGCAGATTGAAGCTTAATGTATTATGGTCACTACTTTCCAATGGCTCCTTCACCTCGAGGTCCCTGACCAATTCTGGTTCGTTGCACAATACCAGATCCAGAATTGCCTTCGCCCTGGTCGGCTCCAGCTCCAGCTGTTCTAGGAATCCATTTCGGAGGCACTCCACAAAGTCTCTTTCTTGAGGTCCAATACCATCCTGATTCTCTCAGTCTACCTGCGTGTTGAAATCCTCCATAACAACTGTGGTAACATCTTTACGACAGGCCAATTTCAGCTCCTGATTTAACTTACATCTGACATCCAGACTACTGTTTGGGGGCCTGTAGATAACTCCCAAGAGGGTCTTTTACCCTTAGTATTTCTCAGCTCTATCCACACTGACTATACTTGATGACTTGATGTCACGAGGAATTAAGGGCTACAGGGAGAATGCTGGTAAGTGGAGTTGAAATGTCCATCAGCCATGATTGAATGGCAGAGTGGACTCGATGGGCCGAATGGCCTTACTTCTACTCCTCTGTCTTATGGTCTTATACATCCCCTGATTCTAGGTCCCTCCCTGCAAGGGACTGAATATCATCCCTTACCAACATGGCCACCCCACCTCCTCTGCCTGTCAGTCTGTCCTTACGATAGCACGTGTAGCCTTGAATATTCATTTCCCAGGCTCTGTCCACTTGAAGCCATGTCTCAGTTATCCCCACAATTAAATATTAAATTTATTAAGTATAAACTTTATATTTAAAACGCAAGTGTCAAATATAAGGTTGATTATTAAAAGTGAGGTTCATGGAATGGGAAAATTAATGTCAGTTTGGTTAACATATTGGCTTATAGAAAACATTGAAAGATGCTAAAATATTGGTTTCAAATTAGAGAATGGTCACTGTAATGTTTCTCAATGTTCAGTGCTAGGCTCATTGCTGTTTTGGTCGATAAATGAAAAAAAATCACCTACATATTAGAATAATATTTCAAATTGTATTGGTGAAATCAAACGTGGAGGGACAGTAACCAATAAGAAAGATGCAAAACATCTGCAACAGGACATGGTTACCTAAAAGATTGGGTAGTTAAGTGACAGATAGGTTTGAATCCAGTGAAGTTTAAGATGAGGCATTTAACAGAATAGGTTGTTTCAGGCAAAGTAGATTCTATCACATGGATCAGGAGCACATGCGAGACAGAGAGATTTGGGGCAAATGTGCACGAATCTTCAAAGTTGGCAAGACATATTCACAGGATATTTAGCAAAGAACTGGGAAACTTAGCCTTTGTGTATACAGATATAGAGAAGAAATGCAAGGAAGTTACACTGAACTTTATAAAGCTTTGGTTAGAACACAACTGGAGTACTATGCTCTGTTCTGTTGTGCACAGTTTAGGAAGGGTATTTAATGGATGGGAGAAGTTAACTCTAAAGTTTGGATGCTGAAGCTGGACTGTTCTCCCTGGGGAAAAAAATAGATTGATGGGAGATTTGATCGATTATGAGATTATGATTGATTATAGGGTTTTTGTTGGACAGTGTTATTGTTGCAACATTTGAGCCAGAAGGCCTGGACTAAAAGCAGATCAATAATTAAAAAGAAACATGAATGATCATATGATGGAAATAAAGTTGCAGGACTACATGGATAGTTTGGAGAATGGGACTGATTGGATATCTCTATAAGGGTATGACATGTACCCAATCAGTCAAATATCCTTCTGTTGCCATGGGGTTTTGCTTCTCAGAAGCACAAAATTAGATATTTCTTGACTCTTGCAAAACTGACCTGGGAGAACTGGCCAAGGGGTGTCATGGTTCTCGGGGAGTCAGGTTGGTCAAGTGGAGATTGGCAGCAGCAATGAGGGCTTGTACAGTACCTGCATAAGCCCTATGGGGAAAATTAATTTAAAATAAATCAAATCAAAAACAACCTTCCAGCAAATAGCCACTTTCTTTTTTTTTTCATTCCACACACACACACTCCCATCCCATGACACCCTGTGACATGTAATGCTATTTACACATGGCTCCTACATACTTCATGCTAACCTGTGCTCAGTAACTATCTCCCATAGCTTCTCATTTACTCCATACCAGCCTATGCCCCTATACTCACCCCGTAACCCCTCAGTATACCTATGCCAATTTATGCCCATACATCCCATCGACATCTTAACTCTGTGTAGATCCAATGTCATGTTATTTCCCTCTACTTAACACACATAACCCCTCAGACCTATATTCTAAGTTCTGAATAAGAATCATACCGTACTCAAAACATCAACTCAGCTTCTCTTTTCAAAGATGCTTCCTGATCCTCTGAATTTCTCCAGCATTATCTGTGTTTGTCCCATAATCCATCAAATTCCATACATCAAGCTCTGCCACCCATTAATCCCCTTGGATGTTTATGGATCATTTTATCCATTCATGCCAACCCATGTCCTTACCCAGCACAGCTGGTTTTTAAATATGGTGCTGGCACTGGAAATCCCCAAAGATACCAGTAGTGGTAAGTACTTACACCACTAGTCAGCGCAAAAAGTTTACATAACCTCCCAAATGGTACCAGACCACTCCCACACAAAGGACAATTGGCCTTTCCCTAATTGCAGCTGACCCCATCGCATCCTATCACAAAGGTTGTCATGGGACCATATCCAAAGGGGTAGCTTTAGTTTTTAAACAGTTACCCTGGTCTTTGGGTAAATCAATGAAGTTTAGACTAGCTCTTAATAAGTATAAAGTGCACTCTTCTCTCTGGCTTCCATGTTACAAGGATGCCAAAATCTTCCTCCAAGTGGAGGCAGCCAATGACTTAAATGGCCAGCAGCTTCTTAAAATGCACAGGAACAAATGCCAACCTGCGCTGACTCCACTCTGAGCTCTTTCAAATGGGAAGCTCTTTTTGGGCTGGGGCTCTGGATTTCTGGACACTTTTGCATTTCCAATGGACATGTTTGCTGCTGAGGATAAATTCAGGGCCTGGGACACATTAACTCCTTGACACTTGATTCTCACATGTAAAGTGGATGACATGACCTTGTTCACCCAAGAGTTGATATCAGTGAACCTTCCAGCATTATGCGAGTAATTTTGTTTTGCAATAAATCTGAACTGATTACAATTAATTCGCCAATTAAACAAAATCTTGGCAAAAAAAGTGAAGTCTGAGTTTAAAAGATATTTAATCTTTTATTTAAAAGATACGTATGTTAGATTATCACAGAATTTCTGTGTTACTAAGTCAGTTAATAATTAATTACTTTGTGTTACAAGCTCCCAATTGTGCTATCTCCTTTAAATATTCAATCGTATGTCTGAGTTATACTATTCCTTTCCTCATCCCTCAATCTCTTCCTAATTTACCTTTGTGGTTATAATGTGCCCTCTAAATTATCCTGCAACTGACGAGTCTTCTACTTTGTTATTTGCCCTCTGAAATTGAATTCTGAGTTTCATCATTCTCTGCCAGCTATATTGCTGGCTGTGTCTCCAACTAATCACATTTGTTTATGAACTTCGGAACATTTTTCTACAACAGAAGTGAAAATTGCCATTTGGAGAAATAAGAAACAGATTACAGTAGAACCTCGGTTATCCGAGCGAGATGGTGGGGAGTATTTTGTTCGGATGATTGATCATTCAAATAATCAGAACCAATGAGTGCCGGTAATTTATGAGTGCCGGTTATCCAACATTTCTCGGTTATCTGGCAATACACGCCATAGTGCCGTCTAACTGATAACTGATCTATCATAATCAAGTGATAGTTTGAGTGCCAGTTATCAAAAATGTCTTGGTTATCTGGCAATGCATGCTATAATATCGTTTAACTGATAACTGAATGCTGAGTTGCCTAATGTTATTTTTTTCCGGGAACTTGAGATCTTGTTTGGATAATCAAAAATTCGGATAATTGATGTTCAGATAATTGAGATTCAACTGTAAATGGTTCCACAGTACAAAATATTGTCAATAGTGTTACCTTCACCTTCAACAAAACAGAGCAAAAATAGTTGTGAAATTTAATCATTATGACTTCTGAGAGATAATCTATTAATTTTATTCTGGCATGGTGAATGCTTGTAGTCTGTAGCCACAAATCATATTCACATACAATTTGTCAGATATAAATCATAAGACCATAAGATTATAATACATAGGAGAAAAGAAAAAAGTTACGTAGCTCATTGAGAGTGTGGTGCTGGAACAACACTGGTCAGACAACATCCAAGGAGCAGGAGAATCAACTTTACGGGCATAAGCCCTTCATTAGGAATGTCGATTCTCCTGCTCCTCAGATGCTGCCTAACCTACTGTGCTTTTCCAGCATCACACTCCCGACTCTGATCTACAGCATCTGTAGTCCTCACTTTCACTTAGCCCATTGAGTCTGCCTGCCATTTTGAGTTGGTGATCTGATAAACTTAAAGTTCACTTTCACACCTTTTTCCTATGATCTTTGATTCCCTTAACCGATTGAAAATCCATCTGTCTTAACCTTGGATATTCGTGATAACTCAGCCTCTGCAGACCTCTGCAGTAATGAATTCCATAGATTCATTATGGTTGAAGAGAAATTCCTCCTCTTCTGTCTTAAATGGTTTGATTGATTGATTAATTGATTGATTGGTCAATGTTTGTCATGTACTGAGATACAGTAAAAATGTCATTTTGCATGCTACACAGACAGGTTGTAAAATACAAAGTACATTACAGAATGCAGAATCCAGTGTTACAGCCACAGAGAAGGTGCAGAGAGAGAGATCAGAAAGAAATAAATCAGAGATCTGTTCAGTAGCCTGATAACAACAGGGAAGAAGCTGTTTTTGAATCTATTCATATGTGTGTTCAAACACTTATATCTCCTGCTCAATGAAAGAGGATGGAAGGGAGTATAACTGGGCTGGGATGAGGAGGTCTTTGTTTTTATTGGTTGCTTTCCTGAGACAGTGGGAAATATAAATGGAGTGGATAACTAGAAGGCTGGTTGGCGCGATGGACTGGGCTGTGTTCATAACTCTGTAGTTTCTTCCGGACTCACGAAGAATATTGGCAAAATCATGCTGTAATGCACCAAAACAGCCAATGACATCATCATTATGACACACGATCGAATTCTCAAAGTGACAAACTACTGTTTAGCACATATACACAATCTCCTTATGCTGAGATTATTCCCACAAGGGGAAACAATATCTCCTTATCAACCCCTCCCCCCCTCCAAGAAACTTACATATTTCAGTAAGGTTGCTTGTTTTTTTTTATGTTCCAACAAGTGCAGGATCAATCCATTCAACATCTCATCTTCAGAAAGTCCCCCAATACCCAAAATCAAGCATGAACCTTCTCTGGATAGCTTCCAAAGCCACAGCATCTTTCTTTAGATAAGGAGATGAAAACTGTGTTCTATCTGTGCAAGCTTCACTGTATTGAGGTTTAATGCATTGAAAGTCTCAAGTGATATGAGCAACTGGGAGAATATTCCTCTCTTAAATTGGAAACTGAAATCAATTCATCTCAAAAAAAGCAAAATGCTATGGTAGTTAGAAAGTATCTGCTTAAAAATAAGATTCTAAATTATAGTGTGATAAACAACCACGTAGGTGATTAAATATTCTGTTAAAGCTGTTCCTTGTTCCAGAGTCAATGCAAGCATTAACAAGAATATTAGTTATACCAATGGTACTGCTGGATAAAATACACATTCATTCACTTGATGTGGGTGCCACTGGCTGGACCCAGCATTTATTGCTAATTGTTAATTGCCCTTGAGAAAGTGGGTGATGATATTTTGATACCCATGTGTTATTAGACAGGGAGTTCAGGATTTGGACCTAGTAACATTGAGGGAACAGTGATATATTTCAATTCAGGATGGCACTTAATTTGGATGGGAAATTACGTGGGATGGCTCTTCCATGCAGGGTGGTGATGCCAGGCTTCATGGGTGTTGTTGGAGCAAGTGGAAAGTCTGAAGAAGAGTCATACCAGACGCAAAACACTAACTCTGTTTCTCTCTCCACAGGTACTGCTAAACCTGCTGAGTTTTTCCAACATTCTCTGCACTTGTTTCAGATCCCCAGCATTTGTAGCATTTTAAATTTATTGAAATGGAAATTATTGTTGGTTGAGCTACATCACATGTTAGATCCCATAGTTTCCAATGAGAGTCCAAGTCGTGAGACCAATTCAGGTAATCTTTATTGTGATTTACAGCTTTAGTTACAGCATAGCAAAAAGGTGCACATAAAGTTTCAGAATACCTTAACTTCCACAGTTTAAACTTAGAGCACACTCCCCCCTCATGTCCTCAATTACTATTGATCAGTGGTGCTGAGGTATCCCTTTGTAATTGGCTGTCTGGTATAGAATCTTATACTGTTCAAGCTTGCTTCAGTAATTTCAATGTATTTCCAATTAAGCTAATCATATCATTGAACAACAAAGAGATGGATGGGCTTGTGGTCCACCCCGGTCCTTCATGATGTTTCCCAAACACTTTTATCTCCCTTCTTGAATGGATACTGTATTGAAGTAACATTTGTCAGCAGCACTGTGTTAACTGCCAATTAATTGGATACTTACCTATCACTTCAGGACCTTTTAAATTCTGTATTACAGGAAATACAAAAGAATATTAATGTTTTGATCAGTCTCAATGAAGTTATGGGGTTACACTTAATGTTGGAATTGTTTAGCTAACAAGTTGTGCCTTAATTTGTTCATTCACTCCACATTCCAATGTCTGCTAATTTCTGTACCTATAATTCATTTCTCTTTGTAATCACTTGGGGGTCTGCTTTTACTATCGGAAACTGATTTGAATCTTTTCTTCTTATGCTTTAAGTGCATATAGGTAGATTGATAACTACTTCAGAATCTATATTGATGATTATTTGAAGGATCTGAACTAAAACCTATGCTTAATATTGTAACAGGTTAATTAAATAATTCAAGAGAGACAACTAATTAATGGAAATGTTCTTATCTATGTAAGCAACTGCAGCTGCACATTCTCTCAATCTGGTAACTTTGAGTCTACAGAGCAACTATTGTTTGATTTGTGAAGACTACATTCAGCAAATATTTTCCCAAGGTCTCTAACTACTGTCAGCCATGTTCTGCTGCATGGGCAGCTGTTCGCCATTTTGTGCTGCTCAGTTATGGGTAGCTCTAACATTACAGGTGAGTGGTAACCCCCAGGCTATTGACTACAGGGAAGTCTGTGATAGCAATACCATTGAACACCAAGGAATTATAGTTAGATTACCTCTTGTTGGAGATGATCATTGCCTAGCAGCTTGTGTTGTGCAAATGATACCTGTCAATTATCAACCCAGGCCAAGATATTCTTGTTGCATGTGGAAAGAGACTGCTTCAGGGTTCACAAATGGTGCTGAACATTGCGCAAACAGCAGCAAGCATCCCCACTTTTGAACTTATGGTGCAGATAGGTCATTAATGAAGTAACAGAAGGTGGTTTGGACTCTGAGACAGCCCTGAGGAACTCTGTAGTGAGGAGGAAGGGCAGAAAGAGAGAAGACAGATTTACATGGTGAGAAAATGTGAGATGCAATCCCAGAAAGTCACTGAACACTGGCAGGAATGACAGTAAGAAAACAAAGGAGTTTTGCAGACCCTAAGGACAAGGATAGTTTCCAGAAAGGATTGCAACATGGAATACTTTCCAGTTAAGCATCAGAATTTTACATTGCAGATATTGGGGAATAGAAAGCTAATATTCGTCAATAAGAACGTGTGTCAGTAAATGTGTTTTTTTGTCGGATAATATATTTTCAGCATTGCTTTGGGCAAAACATAGTTCGAGAATTGTCAAAAGAAAGAGAACTTTAGCTTAATTAAGTTTAATAAAAACAAGTGCAAGTTTCAGGGAATCAATGATAAAAAGCAACATTTAATGCTGAGGAGATGGAATTAAACAGTATTCCTAGTGGAGAACTTTGGAAGTTTGAGATCTTGTTCATGAAGCTTCATAAAGGCTCATTATTGCCATTAGTGGGCGGCACGGTGGCACAGTGGTTAGCACTGCTGCCTCACAGCGCCTGAGACCCGGGTTCAATTCCCGACTCAGGCAACTGACTGTGTGGAGTTTGCACGTTCTCCCCGTGTCTGCGTGGGTTTCCTCCGGGTGCTCCGGTTTCCTCCCACAGTCCAAAGATGTGCGGGTCAGGTGAATTGGCCATACTAAATTGCCCGTAGTGTTAGGTAAGGGGTAAATGTAGGGGTATGGGTGGGTTGCGCTTCTGCGGGTCGGTGTGGACTTGTTGGGCCGAAGGGCCTGTTTCCACACAGTAAGTAATCTAATCTAATTATTGTTATATTAGGGATTTAAGAAGCACTATCAGAACAAGAAGAGCCTTGGCTTCCCCTGTCCCTGAGAATGATTGTAGCCTCATAGATTGCGTAATATTCTTGACAAATAATGCAACTCAGAGTTAAATGTTATTTTTTACGATAAATGGAGTTTCCAGTGTTTGCACTCAAAAACTTCTATCCTGAATATTTTAGTTGTGAGTTTTCTTAAGGATGTTGAGGCATTGTAATTTATTGTCTTGAAGTTACTATGCAATATCCTAATAATGTGAAATGTGCAATGTAAATAAAAGTTCATTTTCTTTTCTGGATGAAAAGGTAGGTCTTTCCTGATGATAGGTCTTTCCAATAGTATTCTTATTTTGGAAGACTTTGACACCTTTAACTGCATTGAAACAATATTCAGTGAACCAAATGGACTATCTGATTGACACATTTGAAGAAAAGAAAGTATTTGAGCATTACATATTGGATGTATAAATTCCTTTTGTCAAAAGTAACAGATAAAAATATCATAAGATCATAAGAATATGAGTAGAAGGACTCCATTCAACTCCTTGAGACAACCCTGCCGTTCATTCATCTCATGGCTGATCCATTTATAACTTTAATCCTGCTTTCTTGTATATCCCCATAATGCTTGACTCCCTAATTGATCAAAAATCTGTCTAACTCAAACTGGAATGTGTTTAATGATCTGTACCTCCACTGGTATCTATAGTGAAAAATTTCAAAGGTCACTCACTGGATAAGAGAAGAATTTCCAACTTATCTCCATTTTAATTGAGAGACCCCATATTTTTAAACTGTATTCTCATATTTTAAATTGCACAGGAGGAGAAGTATCATCATTTCATCATCCAGCCTGTCAAACTCACCTGGAATCTGATATGTTTAAATAATATCATCTTTCTTTCTTCAAAATTTAATAAATGTTCATGATTACATTTTGAAGTATAACCATTTATTTCTAAATAATCAACAACCCATGCAACCTTTTCTAATCAGGTTATGATATTACATTAACATGTGGTCAAGAGAGTTAGGTGGTCATGAATGCGCCATCAACCCTGTCATGTTCCTGTAAAAAAAGTATTAGCTCCATCATTGAATAACTATGATTGCATCCAGGAAAGTCAGATAGTCAAGCAGCTTGAGCACAGACTGAACCAATGTCTCTGATTGAGATATAATTTGTTTAGTTGCTCTGTGAATAAATCTTCTGACAAACATCCTGAATAAGAACTCAATCTCAGAATTCATTATTCCAGACGCAACATAATAACTCAAGAGAACACATCATTGAGACAAAGATCTATTCAACAATGGAACTTGTTACCATGTAAAATAGTTGAGACAAATGCTATTGATATATTTTTGGCAATTTTGTTAAGTCCAGAAGGATGAAATGTGTAGATGGATTGTGATCGGATGATTTAAAGTAGAAAATGAGATGAGGCTCATGCAAACTATATACACTGGTATTCAAGCTTAGAAAAAATGGCCTGCTTCTTTTCTGTAAATTTTTGCAGTATTGAAAATCTAAAATGCAGTACATTAATCATCAAACATGAAATGTGAAAAGGTTTAAATAAGCTAAATCTTTTGTCAATTGAAAGAATAATAGAAGAAAACGCTTGCTGCGATACAATGTCTTTCACAGACCAAAGCACTTTGGAATCAATGGATTCGTTTTTTGACGTATAAACATCTCTTTTCCAAACAACATACATCTTTAAATACTTACATTGCTGAAGCTAAGCTTCAATTTTAATATTATGAATGTTATTCTGTTATACCTCTAGAACCGTATTATACCCACTACCTTATTTGTCAGAAATGTGATACATTGTTATCATTTTTGTTTAGGAAATGATAACTGTAGGTAGTCAGAGGATTATGTTTGAAATAAATATTCATAAATAACGTAATGTCTACTCCTGCATTAGACATCATACTTTGACAAGAATAACACATTTACCAACACAGACATATGTTCTCAAACATTATAATTATCATGCTAGAGACTTGAATATGTTGAACTTAATTGCTATACCAAAATAATCAGGGACCATTCAGTAATATATAGCTTGAAGATTCTGAGAAACTTAGCTCATGGAATCACTAGTCGTATGTATTATATAGACAAATGTCAATAAGTGCAAAAGTTCATAGTCCTAAGACCTCATAAAAGACTTAGTTAGATTTTTCTAAAACTCTTGAGTTGAAAATATTTGGTCCTGTAACTTGTTGGACGCATTGGTGCAGGCAACATGTACTCTGGGAGCTCATTAGTGAGCATGCACAGCAACCAGTCTTCTTAATTCATTGAATTAATATTTCACAACCGAGAGAAAAAAAACTCAGAGAAGTGGCATAAGGCCAAAGAGAATTGAAGTCAAATCAGCTACAGACACACAAATATTGGGAGAAATTTTAACCTGTACCTAGAAAGATGGACACTATCTGCCATTTTATCCCTTGCATTAACGCCAAAAATATAAGCAATAGAAACCTGAGATAATATGGATCCAATTCATTTTTTAATTTCATTGCTGTGTGATTATATGCCTGTGTAAACTCCTGTGGAACTGTCAGCTCTGGGAGTAGCACTAGTGAAAGATGAAGAGTTCACCGTATATTTTTGTTAACTCTTTAGTTGCCAGCCCATTGGTTTGCCCACCTTGTCTGAAACTTACCAGGATTCACTAGATAACAGCACAATGAAGACTAATGGGGTGTGAAATTGGCAGACTGGAAAGCCTTTAGATTGTGAGTCAGGACAGCTGCTTCCTTACCAAAGTAAAAATTTTAATATGGAAATTTTTACTAGAGGTGATTTCTAACACTTGGAGGTCATTCCTTCTATCTCAGATTAGGGTTTGACCTGGATTTACAGTTTTCTCATAAAGGGCTTATGCCTGAAATGTCAATTCTTCTGCTCATCAGATGCTGTCTGACCTGCTGTTTTTCCAGCTCCACACTCTCGTACCCCCACTTTCCTGCATCAGCCTTCTTGGCAGCATGAGAGTAACTTATTCAGTTCTACTTTAAAGCTGTGATGAGTAACAAGAAAACACACACTGGAAACACCACTCACACAGGAGCAACTGCTGCCTTCTCAGGCTCCTGCCACTCCTGAGTGTAAGGGAGATGAGTACAAAGTAGAGGGTTAAGCCATATAGGGCTGACTCTTACTTTTTGGGGGCTAAGTGTCAGTTGTATTGAGTTTAGAGAGGGATTTGTTTGATTCACAAGTGAGACCCAATGAATTTTCTTGCCATATCTGACCAAAAGCATCTCATTGATTACCCCTTGACATTCAATTCTAGCCCCATTTTACCACACACCATTCTGAGATCAACTCATCATTCAGCAGACACTTGACAAAAGACCAGTTTCCTTTGGGTCCACACCATCTTTAAAACACAAGTTCAGTGTCCTTATCTTCATCCTCAAACAAATGTCCCCATTCCCCAGCTTCCCAGCAATTATCACATCACCGCATCACTTGCTCCAATTATGGAGAGTAAAAGCAGAGCAACATGATACGAAGTTAAGTGGACAGGCAGGTAGTACTGAGGAAGTGGGGAGGCTACAGAAGGTTCTAGACAGTTTGGGAGAGTGGTCCAGGAAATGGCTGATGGAATTCAACGTCTTTCTAAATGGTGAGAAAATTAGTAAAGCCAAAGTACGAAGGGATCTGGGAGTGCTAGTCGAGGATTCTCTAAAGGTAAACATGCAGGTTGAGTCCGTGATTAAGAAAGCGAATGCAATGTTGTCACTTATCTCAAGAGGGTTGGAATATAAAAGCAGAGATGTGCCACTGAGACTTTATAAAGCTCTGGTTAGGCCCCATTTGGAGTACTGTGTCCGGTTTTGGTCCCCACACCTCAGGAAGGACGTACTGGCACTGGAACTTGTCCAGCGGAGATTCACACAGATGATCCCTGGAATGGTAGGTCTAACATATGAGGAATGGCTGAGGATCCTGGGATCATACTCATTGGAGTTTAGAAGATTAAGGGGAGACTTAATAGAGACGTACAAGATAATACATGGCTTGGAAAGGGTGGACGCTAGGAAATTGTTTCCATTAGGCGAGGAGACTAGGACCCGTGGACACAGCCTTAGAATTAGAGGGGGTCAATTCAGAACAGAAATGCGGAGACATTTCTTCAGCCAGAGGGTGGTGGGCCTGTGGAATTCATTGCCATGGAGTGCAGTGGAGGCCGGGACGCTAAACGTCTTCAAGGCAGAGATTGATAGATTCTTGTTGTCTCGAGGAATTAAGGGCTACGGAGAGAACACTGGTAAGTGGAGTTGAAATGCCCATCAGCCATGATTGAATGGCGGAGTCGACTCTATGGGCCAAATGGCCTTACTTCCACTCCTATGTCTTATGGCCTTATGGTCTTAGCATGGCACAATCTGTCTGATCTACACTGGTGATCCTCTCCAGATTGCTCCAAGCTGTGGAACTGGACCTTTAGTATCCCTATTAATTGCTCAACCATGTAATCTGTAGCAAATTGGTGAAGGTGCTGCACCAGCTGAGGGACCAACACGTGAATGGGGGAGTAAAATGCAGGGAATGGGGTCAATCGAAATGTGGATCTGGTTTAAGGAACAGATATTGCGTGTTCTTAATAGGCATGTCCCTGTCAGGCAGAGAGGAAGTGATAAGGTAAGGGAGCCGTGGGTTACTACAAAAATTGTATCTCTTGTTAAGCGGAAGAAGGAGGCTTATGTGACGTCGAGACAAGATCATTCAGGTGAGGTGATGGAGAGTTACAGATTAGTTAGGACTGATTTAAAGAGATAGTTAAGAAGAGCAAGGAGAGGTCATGGGCAGTCTTTAGCAGGTAGAAGAAAGGAGAACCCTAAAGCTTTCTCTAGGTATGTGAGGAATAAAAGGATGATGACGGTAGGAATAGGGCCAGTCAAACACAGAAGTGGGAAGCTGTGAGTGGACCCTATGGAGATTGGAGAGGTGCTAAACAACTATTTCTCATCTGTTTTATTCAGGAAAAGGATGATATTATAGAGGAGAAGACAGAGGTATGGGATATTAGACATAAAAGGATTGAGGTCAATAAGGAGGAGGTGACATCAATTTTTGAAGATGTGAAAGTAGATAAGTCCCCTGGGCCAGATGGGATTTATCCAAGGATTCTCTGGGAAGCTCGGAAGGAGATAGCGGAGACTTTGACCTTGATCTTTGAGTTGTCATTGTCTACAGGTTTAGTATCAGAGATCAGGAGGATTGCAAATGTTGTGCATTTGTTCAAGAAGGGCAGTAGAGATGGCCCAAGTAATTATAGACCAGTGAGCCTTATGTTTGTTGTAGGAAAAGTTTTGGAAAAGGTTAAAAGAGATAGACTTTATAATTATCTATCAAGCAACAATTTGATTGGAGATAGTCAACATGATTTCATCAAGGGCAGGTCGTGTCTCCCTAACCTCACTGAGTTTTTTTGAGAAAGTGACCAAGTGTGCGGATGAGGGTAGGGCAGTTGACGTGGTGTACATGGACGACAGTGAAACTTTGATAAGATTCCATATGGTAGGCTATTGAAAAAAATGCAGAAGCATGGAAATGAGAGTGATTTAGCAGCTTGGATTAGAATTTGGCTTTGTGGTGTTTGATGGAAAATATTCAGCCTGGTGGCACAAATGCTATTTGTCATTTTTATAAATGACTTTGATGTAGGCATCAGTGGATGGGTTAGTAAGTTTGCAGATGGATTAGTAAGTTTGCAGTTCAGGCAGCATCCAAGGAGCAGCGAATTGACGTTTTGGGCAAAAGCCCTTCATCAGGAATAAAGGCAGAGAGTCTAAAGAGTGGAGAGGTAAGCTAGAGGAGGGTGGGGGTGGGGAGAAAGTAGCATAGAATATAATAGGTGAGTGAGGGAGAGGATGAAGGTGATGCGTCAGGGAGGAGAGGGTGGAGGGGATAGGTGGAAAAGGAGATGGGCAGGTAGGACAAGTCCAGACAAGTCAAGGGGACAGTGCTGAGCTGGAAGGTTGGAACTGGGGTGAGGTGGGGGAAGGGGAAATGAGGAAACTGTTGAAGTCCACATTGATGCCCTGGGTTGAAGTGTTCCGAGGCGAAAGATGAGGCGTTCTTCCTCCAGGCGTCTGGTGGTGAGGGAGCGGTGGTGAAGGAGGCCCAGGACCTCCATGTCCTCAGCAGAGTGGGAGGGGGAGTTGAAATGTTGGGCCACGGGGCAGTGTGGTTGATTGGTGCGGGTGTCCCAGAGATGTTCCCTAAAGGGCTCTGCTAAGAGGCGCCCAGTCTCCCCGATGTAGAGGACACTGCTTCGGGAGCAACAGATACAATAAATGATATTAGTGGATGTGCAGGTAAAACTTTGATGGATGTGGAATGCTCCTTTACGGCCTTGGATAGAGATGAGGGAGGAGGTGTGGGCGCAGGTTTTACAGTTCCTGCGATGGCAGGGGAAGGTGCCAGGATGGGAGGGTGGGTTGTGGGGAGGGTTGGGGTGGACCTGACCAGGTAATCATGGAGGGAACGGTCTTTGTGGAAGGAGGAAAGGGGTGAGGAGGGAAATATATTCCTAGTGGTGGGGTCTGTTTGAAGGTGGCGGAAATGTCGGCAGATGATTTGGTTTATGCGAAGGTTGGTAGGGTGGAAGGTGAGCACCAGGGGTGTTCTGTCCTTGTTACGGTTGGAGGGGTGGGGTCTGAGGGCAGAGGTATGGGATGTGGATGAGATGCGTTGGAGGGCATCTTTAACCACGTGTGAAGGGAAATTGCGGTCTCTAAAGAAAGAGGCCATCTGGTGTGCTCTGTGGTAGAACTGGTCCTCCTGGGAGCAGATAAGGTGGAGGCAGAGGAATTGGGTATATGGGATGGCATTTTTGCAAGAGGTAGGGTGGGAAGAGGTGTAATCCAGGTAGCTGTGGGAGTCGGTGGGTTTGTAAAAAATGTCAGTGTCAAGTTGGTCTTCATTAATGGATATGGAGAGGTCCGGGAAGGGGAGGGAGGTGTCAGAGATGATCCAGGTAAATTTAAGGTCAGGGTGGAATGCATTGGTGAAGTTGATGAATTGCTCAACCTCCTCACGGGAGCACGAGGTGGCACCAATGCAGTCATCAATGTAGTGGAGGCAGAGGTGGGGAGTGGTGCTGGTGTAATTACGGAAGATCAACTGTTCTACGTAGCCAACAAAGGCAAAGCTGAGGCCATATGTGTGCCCATGGCTACCCCTTTGGTCTGGAGGAAGTGGGAGGATTTGAAGGAGAAATTGTTAATTTAATTTTCTCATGTCTTTCATCTCATTTGAGGCAAATCCATATCCAGCAATCTACTTTGAAAACTCTGATCACATTTTGTCAACTGTAACAGAAGCTTATACAATCTGCATCATAATAAAGCAATCAAAATAAAACAACTCAACACAGCTACAGAATAATGTATTTTCCTGTCTCACAATGTTGACTAACCCTTTGAAAAATTCCTAAAACAAGATCAGGATCCAGATCTTAGGCAAAATCAAATTAGTTATTCCATGGATCACACCCTATCTATGTATTAAATTTAATTGATATCTGTTCATTAAATTTCAAGAATATTGTTTACAAACAGACTAAGAAACAGATAAGAATATTACATCTGCCGACCTTTAATGGTTGAGATAAAGAACATGTTGTTAAAAGAGTACTTAGGTTAACATTATGATATATTTATATAAAATATCCAGAGGAACCTCGATTTTTCGAATGTCAATTATCTGAATAACGGATTATCCAAAGGGAATCTCAAGGTGCCGATAGAAATATTACAACAAAGAACTGTTTCCACACTGATTGCATCTTTTGTTTACAGGTTCAATGCTTAAAAACAAACTCGGCTCACTGAATTGCTGCCGAAATCAGTCCTGGAAAGTTCAGGCACCGTCTCCAAATGACTGATCTCCCGCCCTCTCCCTCTCCCCCCACACATCTTCCCTGGAGTTCTGATTAGATTAGATTAGATTTCCTACAGTGTGGAAACAGGCCTTTTGGCCCAACAAGTCCACAGGGACCCTGTAAAGAGTAACCCATCCAGACCCATTTCCCTTTGACTAATGCACCTAACACTATGGGCAATTTTAGCATGGCCAACTCACCTGACCTGTACATCTTTGGACTGTGGGAGGAAGCCAAGCACCCAGAGGAAATCCATGCAGACCTGGGGAGAATGTGCAAAATCCAAACAGTCACCCGAGGCTGGAATCAAAACCAGGTTCCTGGTGCTGTGAGGCAGCACTGCTAACCACTGAGCCACTGTGCTGGGTTCTACACAGGGGTGAACTCTAAACCCCCCTTCCCCAGAAAATCTCTCCAACAATGTCCTGTACAAGGCAAAGGTGGAACCTGTCAAAACGTTGCAGTAAAACGTTTTGTGTATGTGTGTGCGTACGTGTGTGTGTGTGTGTGTGTGCGCGCGCGCACTATTTGGAGACTTACCCAAATAAAGCAACAGCAGTCTTACTGTTGATGTACAGTCCAGATGCCCCAGGGACAGACAAGGGTGGGGGGGGGGTTGCGGACGGTGGGCAATCTGTTGGAGGGGGGGCACGGACGTGGGGGAGTGGGAGTGGATGTGGGGGTGGGGTTGGGGTGCAGGTGGGGAAGCTCACGGGGTTGGTGGCAGGCGGGGGTCAGGGTTGGGGACGTGGGGTTGTGGGTGGACAGGGGTTTGGGGGTGGACAGGATTGGGAGTGGGCTGAGTGGGCGGAAGGGGTTTGGGGCAGCGGGGTTGGGGGAGTGGGCAGGAGGCAGGGACTCAAACTAATAGGAAGGCTAGTGATAGGTTCTATCTGTGTGATGCAAATCGACATAAATCAATCAGTTGTGCTTTGCAGCTCAATTTAATTCTTATAATCCATTGGATTGATTGGTCGATTTATTTATCCATTAGTAACAGTGTGCATTGTTAACCAACTGTTAACACAATTCAATCCAGTCATTTTTTTAACATGCTCCAATTGCAGTACCATATTTCCAGCAGCAAGTTGCAATGTAATGTATAATGTTAATGTGATGATGCCCACTTTACATGCGAGGGATGTGCCCAGTTTTCTAAGACACCTCTAAGCATAATTCTCCCTCTTAACTGTAAAAACATGCAAGTTCCCAGACATGTTGATCAATTGTTGCCTTTTAGGATCGTGGGTTGTGCATGACTAGGCAAAAGATAATAAAGGTACTTGCATGAATAGACTATGCAAAATAATACAATGTTAGCCATGCTGTAGATGTTCCTCGAGGTAATTTTTGTGAAAGATTAAATGTTTGACTTGTGCTGAGTTCCATCAAGTCAGATAATGTCAAACAGCCTCTAGTTGGAGAATCAGTTGGACTCTAGCATGGTCTTCTGAAAGAGGCACATCAAAGACAGCAATGCTTCTTAACCGTGCATCAGTTTGCAGTCTGATCCTATTAGATTAAAATGCTTCCTGAATACTAGGATTCTATGTTCCAAGCATATAGCAAGTATGTTGTATCAGTTTGTCAAGCAGTCAGGCTTATTAGATTAAGAACAAATGATTGGCCCTTGTATGTTGTTCAATGATATCATACACATTTGTTTTAATAAGCAAGGATTGAATATTTCTGTATATTAAAACAACAGATAATCTCTATGACTAAACTCGATCTTGAGCTGAGGTGCATAAAAATTACAATTTTAGATTTCCTTCTCATGTTGACTTTCCACAGGGAATAATGTTTTGATGCCTGTTATTTTTAGGGTACATGCAATTCCTGATCATGTTTCTTAAAATTAAAAATTTGACAATTTAGCATGAAAGTTTTCAGTTTAATCTCAGATCCAACATAATCTTTGCATTCTTGACATATTACACAAGGTTGCTGTTTCACATTAACCGTGGGATCATGTGAGTTCTCATCCTTATACCAAGGATCCACATAATTAATTGCTCTCAGTTCACATTAACCTTTAATGCAATAGTCTGTAGATTGCTGATTCAAATGTTACCAATTGCAAACCTTATATCTGTAGAGATTTACAATCTGTGTTAGTAACTTGGATCATTGGACTGACTGCATTGTTGTCAAATTTGTGAGAAAACAAAGAGCCTGCAATAGTTGTGTGAGTGGGCAAAAATTGTACAGGTTGAGTACAATGTGGGAAGTAATATATAAGGTTTTTACATTGTCAAGATGGATAAAAAAAGCAAACTTATTCAAATGGAAAGGTAATACAGAGGGATCTGGGTGCCTTGTATATAAATCACAAAATGTCAAATAAATGTATAAGTCATTCGAAAGACAAACAGAATTGTGACTTTGATTCCAAGAGAATTGGAGTATGAAGGTAGAAAGTCTTGCTAAAACTGTGCAGAGTATTAATGAAGCCCCATTTAGTGTAATTTGTATAGCTTTGATCAAAGGAAGCTGTACAGAGTAGCTGCTGAGAGGAAAGGAAGTGATGGCCTAGTGGTAATATCAATGGGCTATTAATCCAGTGGTAATGTTTAGGGTAAATCTAATTAAATCTAATCACAGCAGTTGGTAGAATTTGAATTCCATAAAAATCTGGAATTAAGTATCTAATGATGACCATGAATCAATTATCAGAACAACATATCTGGTCCACTAATGTCCTTTTGGGAAGGGAACTGCCATCCTTTCCTGGTCTGGCCTAAATGGGAGTCCAGACCCACGGCAAGGTGGTTGACTTTTAACTGCCCTCTGGGCAATAAATTCTGCCCTAGCTAGTGATGCCCTCATCCCGCAAATGAATAAAAGAATTTTTTTTCTCTCATTGGGGAGCCTAGAACAAGGATATAATTTAAAAATAAGGGCTCCGTCAGTTAAAACAGAAATAAGGAAGAATTTCAACTGTTACAGTGTCCTTAGTGTTTTGAATTCTATATCATAGAGAGCAGTAGAAGCGATTGAAATGTTAAACATCAAGTTTGAAAAATAACAAAGTAGTCAAGGATGGTTATAAAGGTAGAAAAGTAGAATTAAGGCCACAGTCAGATCAGTCATGTCATCATTCAAGGGTAGAGCAGGCTTGAGAGACAGAATTGCCTACCCTGCTTTTATTTCAAACATTTTTATTGTTATAGCCAGTACTTGCATTATAAAATCCATTAAAATTTCATCTATACTTTGATAGATCCTTCCAGCTAGTTCATTCAACTGTCAAGAATTACAAAGGGAGCAACGTCGCAGGAATGCTGTCAGGTCAAATTTACCCTTCAAATAGTGTGTTATTCCAAAACCAACAAATCCGTCTGTTATCCATAGGTAAAAAATCCTCCATTACCTTATCTCGCACTGTCAGCATAAAAACTGCAGCAATTAAAGTAAAAGGTCTGGTCCAGCAATGAACTAACAATACATACTGGCTCAAATTATGATTTATCCTCATCATGGGAAAAAAAATTATGTTTTAACGTAATCCATATATTTCCTCAAAATGCATTTCCTCAACAACCTGGAGCAAAATTGTAAGTTTAAAATATTTGCAGCACTTTGTTAGTAATGCTCATCATAGTTGTTGTGGATATGTTTGCCGAGCTGGGAGATTGGTTTGCAGACATTTTGTCCCCTTTCTCGATGATGTCCTTCGTGCTGTGGAGCCACCTGTGAAGCACTGCTGTACCGTCTCTTCTGGAATTTATTTAGTTTCATTCCCTTTGCTTCCGGTTGCCGGTGCAGGTTGTTCGCTGCAGTGGTCAGTATATTGGGCCGGGGTCTATGTGTTTATTGATGGAATCCATGGATGAGTGCCATGGATCTAGAAATTCTTTGCCTGTCCTCTATAAGGCTTATCTTATCATTGTTGTGTTGTCCTGGTCGAACTTTTTGTCCTTGTCATCTGTGTGTATAGCTACTAAGGACAGTTGGTCATGGTGTTTAGTGGCAAGTTGATGTTTGTGAATGTGGATCTCTAGTTGTCTGTTTATTTTCCCTATATAGTGTTTTGTGCAGTCCCTGCAACGAATCTTGTACAACTTGCAGGGACTGCACAAAACACATTATATAGGACAAACAGGCAGACAACTAGCAATCTGCATTCATGAACATCAAATAGTCACTAAAAGCTACAACCAGCTGTTCCTAGTAGCTATACACAGAGATAACAAGGACCACAAATTTTACAATGCAACAATAATAAGATAAGCCAAACAGAAGACAGCCAGGGAATTTCTAGAAGCATGGCATTCAGCCACTGACTTCATCAATAAACACACTGACTGAGACCAAATATACTGATTATTGCAATGACCAACTGGAACCAACAACCAGGAGCAGCGGGAACAAAACCAAATTCCAACTGACACTGGACAGCAGCACTTCACGGGAGGCTCCACAGCACTAAAGATATCACCTAGAAAGAAGATGAAATGTTTGCAATTCAACCTCCCATCTTGGCAAACATACCAACAACAATTGCAAGCAGGAGATGAGCTACCAATCTTTACACAAACCTCAATGTCCAATGTAGAGATTATATTTATAATCATCAAAATGTGATATAACTACCAAATCACAAATACTGAAGACAAAATATAAGATGATCCTTCCTTTATATTTATCAAGCTATAATTCATTTTCCTAAATTCAAAAGTTAATAGTAACTATCTTAATTAATTTTTCTGATGGGACCCTAATTGTCCCCCCATAGTAGCATTCAGTTGTGTCTTATCATTAATATCTTATTTGGTAATCAACCTCATTTATGTAAAAACATTAAGATAGGTTAATACATGTTGCTTTAATGTAAAGCCATATAATATTTTGACATTCATTCATTCAATTGTATTCAGAAGCATCATCAAACAAAATAGATTTTTGCAATTCTAATTAATACTCAATCTTAGGATACATACTTTAGATAAAGAAAATCCTTGATTAAGAAATTGAATAGTTCATGAGATTAAGCTGATTAAGTAATTACATTCTTTCTGCACAAATTAGAATGAGAATCCAAATATTGGCACGTTATTTTGACCAAGAAGATAAAAAATGATATAGCATAAGATGCGTACATTTTGTTTTGAACCTCATGGTTGGTTCAATCAAAATATAAAAATACAAATCTATCCACAAACTAATACCCTGTTAACTTGGGCTTTACAGCTACAAATCTGGGCAGCTGTGATTTCCAGCATCTGCAGACCTCATTTTTTACTTGCAAGTGAGTTATCAATGTGAAAGGTTTGGTATCTTGTACATTCAGAAAAAAATAATGTAAAAACATGGACTAACATACTTTAGAAGTTCAAAGTTTGTGTGAAGATTTGTAGCTCGGGTGTTTGTTGTAGTGGTTCTGTTCGCCGAGCTGGAAGTTTTTGTTGCAAACATTTCGTCCCCTGGCTAGGAGACATCATCAGTGCTCTGGAGCCTCCTGCGAAGTGCTTCTTTGATGTTTCTTCCGGTATTTATAGTGGTCTGTCCTTGCTGCTTCCGGGTGCCAGTTTCAGCTGTCCGCTGTAGTGATTGGTATATTGGGTCCAGGTCGATGTGTCTGTTGATGGAGTTTGTGGATGAATGCCAAGCCTCTAGGAATTCCCTGGCTGTTCTCTGTCTGGCTTGCCCTATGATAGTAGTGTTTTCCCAGTCGAATTCATGTTGCTTGTTGTCTGAGTGTGTGGCTACTAGGGATAGCTGGTCGTGTCGTTTCGTGGCTAGTTGATGTTCATGAATGCGGATTGTTAGCTGTCTTTCTGTTTGTCCTATATAGTGTTTTGTGCAGTCCTTGCATGGTATTTTATAAACTACATTAGTTTTGCTCATGTTGGGTATTGGCTCCTTTGTTCTAGTAAGTTGTTGTCTGAGCGTGGCTGTTGGTTTGTGTGCCGTTATGAGTCCTAGGGGTCGCAGTAGTCTGGCTGTCAGTTCTGAAACGCTCCTGATGTATGGTAGTGTGGCTAGTCCTTTTGGTTGTGGCATGTCCTCGTTCCGTGGTCTATCTCTTAGGCATCTGTTGATAAAGTTGCGCGGGTATCCGTTTTTGGCGAATACCTTGTATAGGTGTTCCTCTTCCTCTTTTCGCAGTTCTGGTGTACTGCAGTGTGTTGTAGCTCTTTACAGCCCTACCACAAATTCAACCCAAACTCTGGGTCAGATATGTCGATGACACTTTCGTAATCATCAAAAACACGGAAATAGAAAAAACACACCGGATCATCAACGCCACACTCACAGGAATCCGATTCACGAGAGAAGTAGAAAAGGATAGCCAACTCCCATTCCTAGACGTGATAGTACAGAGAACACCGAATGGAGAATTCACCACAAGGGTACACAGGAAAACAACACACACAGACCAAGTCCTAAACTATGAAAGTAACCACCCCAACACACACAAACGAAGCTGCATCAGGACACTGTTCAAAAGAGCTACAACACACTGCAGTACAACATGAATTCGACTGGGAAAACACTACTATCATAGGGCAAGCCAGACAGAGAACAGCCAGGGAATTCCTAGAGGCATGGCATTCATCCACAAACTCCATTAACAGACACATCGACCTGGACCCAATATACCAATCACTACAGCGGACAGCTGAAACTGACACCCGGAAGCGGCAAGAACAGACCACTATAAATACCGGAAGAAACATCAAAGAAGCGCTTCGCAGGAGGCTCCAGAGCACTGATGATGTCTCCTAGCCAGGGGACGAAACGTTGGCAACAAAAACTTCCAGCTCGGCGAACAGAACCATTACATACTTTAGAAGTATATTTATGACATCATGTCACAGGCACAGATTAATTCAACATCAATTTATGTTCTAATTACTTCAGTGCAATTTTCATTTGCAAGTAAACATCTTGAACTGATTAAATAACACTATTGTTTCCATTGTTGGTCTGAAAATTAGCCAAGCAAAAAATGGAAGATCACTCCCAGAATTTATATTTTTCACATGTGTAAGCCTTTGTAAATGATTGCTTATTTTGATTACATTGTGCTTTAATTAACAATTCAATAAGAACTATTTAAAGAGTAAATCGTTTTGCAGATCAAAGCTGAAATATGCGCAAGGGGATTAATGAAATGAAATGCACTGTTGAATTGATCAGTTGAAGAAAATGAAAAACTGAAAAATAATACAAGTGTATATCAAAGAATTAAGTGTAACCTATGCAGTTTCTAAAATCGTTGAACAAAGACATTAACTTGGAGTAAGATAAGAACAGAAAGATTACATAGAACATAGAAGGAAAAAAGAGGTAAGGTGAAAGATTGACATGCAGAAAAGCATGCAGAAGACATTTTCAATTTATACAATGCCTTTCACAATTGCAACATGCCCCAAAATGCCTTACAACTCATGAAGTACTTTTGAAGTGTTGTCAATGTTACATTAAAGGGAAATGTGATAGCTGGTATATCCATAGCACAATTCCAAAAATGAATGGTGAGTCTCTGTGGTTTACATATATCTGTATTATCCAGGAAATCAGAGAGAAATCCCAATTCATCTTCTACATCCTCCTTGTAATTTTCTATCCAAAATAGAGCCCCTTCAAAGTTGCAGGGCTGTTTCAGTATTACATTGGAGTGTCAGACCAAATCACTTGTCCAAGTCTCGGGAGTAAGAATTGATCCTCAACCTGCTGAATCATTGGAAAGAATGCTAGAACTGACACAAAGGACTTTAGTACAATAATAAAAAAATCTACTTGAGCTATTTAAAACCAGGAATAGATGGAGAAAGATGAAAAATGAAATATACACATTTATGTAGCAATTTTCACATACACCAGATAGCCTAAAGTGCTCACTGACATTGAATAATTTTTGAAGTTTCTTGTTGCCTTCAAGTAGGAAATGTAGCATCAAATGTACACATACACAGCAACCTCCCACAAACAGGCCAGTCTTTTTTTAGATACTAATTGAGAAATAGCTGTTGGCCAGGATACCAGGATAAATACTCTGATCAAACAGAAACATAATGGGAAATTACAACATGGGCAAACATTTAATATTATATAATGGGAGCTAAGATCCTGAGGAAAAAAAGTGTGTTTCCAGAAGTTGGGTTTGATATTTAAAGTTGCACTGCAGCATGACATGCTATGACATTTAAAAATTCTAAGGTGTAATCTACATTTAACACTCAGGTTTACAAGATCAGCATGGAGGTAGCTGATATTGGTTTATCTTGCAGGTCAGAGGAGGACCAAGATGATTAGCAGCAGCTCCACTAGGAACAGGTGCAATAGGACTTGAGATGGTTATAGGCTGTTGCTCATAGAACTACTGTTCCTGTAAAACAGACTGTTTAGCTGAGTGCAGGAGATCACACCCAGCATATGACGTCAACAGGCTGAGAATAAATGCCTTTAACCTGTTAGATCACCTGTGTTTGCAAATCCAATGTGTCAAATGGAGTCATAGCAAACCTTCAGGAACAAGACCTTTTACCAACTAAATTTTTTGTTCTTGTTTCAACATCTTCTGTCAAAGTTATCTCAATATTCATGCTCCTGGATTCTTCAGAGCTCTATCACAGTCCCACTCAGTTCCTGATTTCATGACAGCATTGGTTCAAACATTGAAAATAGAGCTGAGCCAACAGAGAAGGTGAGAATGATTAACTAAGTGTGGCTTCCAAGAGTCTGAACAATTTAGATTCAATGGAAATCAAGAGGAAATCTCTTCACTGGTTGGAGTCAAATTAGTCACATAGTAATATGATTGTTGGAGGTTAGTCATTTACAACTCTCGGACATGTCTTCAGGAATTTCTCACAGTAGTACCCTAGGCCTAACTATCTTTCCTTGCTTCATCAGAACTTCCATCCATTGTAATAACAGAAATGGGAATGGTTATGATTGCATTTGTATCTCCTCAAAAACTGAAGCAGCCCATGTTCAAAAACAGCAAAACCATAGACAATATGCAGGCTTTGGGTTGTCACGTTTTGAGATACGTTTGTAAGCCATGCAAGAACCAGACAATGACCATTTCCAGCAAGAGAGAATCTAGTAATCTTCCCTTGACATTCAATGGTATCACCATCACTGAATCCCCCACTATCAACATCCTGGGGCTTACCATTGACCAGAAACTGAACTGGACGAGCCATACAAATATAGTGAGTATAAAGCAAGTCAGTAGGTAGAAATCCTGTAGCAAGTAATTCACCTCCTGCCTCTTCAAAGTCTTTTCACATTTATAAGCCATATGTTATGAGTGTAATGGAATTCTCTCCACTTGTCTGAATAAGTGCAGCTTCAAGAATATTCAAGAAATTTGAGACCATCCAGGACAAAGCATCACATTTGATTGACGTCATATCCACTAACATTTATTCTCTCCATCACTGATGCACAGTCACAGAAGTATATACCAGCTACAGAACATACTACCAAAATTCACCAAAGTCCCAAACTCACAACATGGAAAAAGAAAACTAGCACTTACATGGGAAAACAGCACCAGCAGCAAGCTCCCCTCCAAGCCATTCACTATCTTGACTTGGGACTATATCACAGTTCCTTCATTGTTGCTGGGTTAAAGTCCTGGAATCCTTTTGCTAATAGCATTGTGGGTCTACTTATACTAAGTGATTCAAGCGGGCAGTTCATCACCCCTTCTTTAGGCAAATAAGGGTGAGCATTAAATGCTGTTTCTGCCTTTGAGACGCCATCTGATGAATAAATAAAAAAATGTCACCCACCCACAAAAGGTATAAGAGATGCCTGATGTTTTTGCTTTGCAAATGTCTGCAATTTTGTCATCTTCACCTTCTATGATGTCAGTCAGCATTAATATATGAACAATGTTTGGGTCTGATTTGGACTCATAGGTACTGCTGGAAATTGAGGCATTTTGATATCAGCTAGGAATACTCATTAATTAATCAACATCAGTTTGACATGCTACCATAAGTTGTTTTTTGCAAGTGAATGCAAGATTCCTAGGTAGTTGTCATGCAGATTTAGTCCTGCGGTGGTCCAGCCTATCCAACATCTTCATACTTGGAAATAGAAGTAACTTGTAACTTTTCATTCAGATATAAGGGATGTCTCAGAAACCAAAATAATTCATTTCAGATGCCTTGAATGAACTGGAAGTAGCTTCATATTCACCCAATCAGGAGATCCAGATTGATTGAGGTATGATACACTGTGATCTACACAACATTGCAAACTAATTAAGTTTTGGATCCATGGGTGGACCAAAGCACAAGGCTACAGGGCATTCTCTGACAATTCAGAGGAGGAGCTAAGATTGAGTTGCTCTGTTTTGTATCTCCAAGGAATCTATCCATCATTACATCAAGGTAGTGGTATAATGAAAGATCAAAATCCTGAATCACTTATGGACTCAATTACACATTTTCTTTAAAAAGAACATACAGCCAAAAGACAATTACAGTCTTAAGTTCACTAACTTAAAAGGGAGAAAATCCACTGCAATCTGCATTGTAATTTCCTCAGACTATATATGGGATGAGAGAAAAGGCAGCAGTCTGGGTCAGAGACATGATTTATGTGTTATCTTCTCCAGAATACATAAGAACTGGGGTTAAAGCCCATTTCACCTTAGTCTATGTGTTCAATTAATGAAAGCCTGAAAGTAAATTGAGATGCTCATGTAAAATCAATGGGCTGAACGAAGTTAAAAATCACACAACACCAGATTATAGTCCAACAGGTTTAATTGGAAGCACTAGCTTTCAAAGCGCTGCTCCTTCATCAGGTAGTTGAACCATAATAACTTGGAGAATCTCTTCCAGGGCATCATTTGCAAGACCGAATAACGACAAAAACTTCTTCACATGATAAGGACAGTGAAGTCATGCATGCCAGAGCTTCAGGGTCAATGCTTGTATTCCCCAAGATGGTAATTGATTACTTGCATATGAGTATCAAATCTCCAAAAGGCAAAAGGCCAGTCAGAACATTTATCAACCATAAGGATTTTCACTTCCACACTAAAAAGCTGGTTTAACATCAGTAGCAGATATAGTAGGGATGTGCTCATTATCCCAAGAACAGTTCAAGCATTTCCAGATTCCACTTTTCAACCGGTGTGAGTACAGACTGAAGGGACTGTTTCTGTGCTGTATGACTTTATGATTCTCAAGAGACACTTCTATCTAAGAGCAATAGAGTTAGAAAGTCTGCTCTTAATTCAATTAAAGATTTAAATTATACATGTAGCTCAAATTTTAAAAAAAAATTAAAGCAGATAGCTCATCAATAAATTTCCTTACAAAGGTCAACATTTCTGGAAGAAGTCATTGTAAAACTCTATTAGCAATATATGTTTCTAAAGCCCAGCCCATATCATTAGCTAGAGATGCTAATGAGAAGTTCATTGACCAAATTTGAGAAGTTGTACATTGTGAACCATATAATCTTCAGATCCACCACCGAACAGACCGCAAAGTCCAAAACTGCACCCAATTCAAGTTCATGCCAAAACCCTATAGATTTGTGACAAGACTTTTTTTTCCCTGTACTCAGAGAACATTTAACCAATTAAATAATTGAAGTCCTTATAATATAGAATATAATTTGCTGAAGTATCTAGCTCATTACGCATCTTTTAGAATGTAGATTTCAATTTTAGGAATTAAAGTTTTAATTGTAGATTAATGCAAACATCTGATTGAGTGAACCTGAAGCAAATACAATTTTTTAAAAAAATGTTAATTACAGTGTTTTAAAGAAAGGCTGGATTGGCTAAGACATTTTCACTGGAGCACAGGAAGTTGAGAGGTGACCTTATAGAAGATTGTAAAATCATGAGGGGTAGATATAGAGTTAATGATAGGTGCCTTTTCCCTAGGATGGAGGATTTCAAGACTAGGGTGCACATTTTTAAGGTGAGAGGAGAGAGAATTTTTTTTAAAAATGAACAGAACCTTTTTTTGTACTGAGAATGGTTCGTGTGTGGAACGAACTTCCTGAGGAAGTGGCGGATGTGGACACAACTACACCATTTAAAAGTCATTTGGATAAGTACATATATAGGAAAGGTTTGCGGGGATATTGGCCAGGAGTAGGCAGGCAGAACTATTTTAATTTGGTATTGAGTTCAGCATGGACTGATTAGACTGAAGGGTCTGTTGCCGTGCTGTATGATTCTGTGATTCTCAAGGGACACTTCTATCTAAGAGCAATAGAGTTAGAAAATCTGCTCTTAATTAAATCAAACATTTAAATTATAAATGTAGCTCAAAAATTTTTTAAAAATTAAACCAGATAGCTAATCAATAAATTTCCTTACAAGGGTCAACATTTCTGGGAGAAGTCATTGTAAGACTCTATTAGCAATATATATATTACTCATGTCAGGTACCGAATTGATAGAACAATACAGCACAGAGCAGGGCCTTGATGTAGCAGGGAAGGTGAGATGATTTGTTTACAACTTGGTTTGAGACAATCTAAAGAATATGCCACATTGTCAAGATGATGGGATGTGGGGGTGAAAGTTTCCTTTGGCTTAATTTGTGTGCATATATTTGTTGATAGAAATATGCAATTCAGTTCAATTCAGTTTAGTGTTATGGCTGAAAGACACTGGAGGGTTTGCTCTAGCTTACAGCTAATGGAACATACAGTGGTCCTTAGAGCACCTTGTGATAGAAAGCAGTCCACCTCAACAAACTTAAAGACTATACAGATACTGTGGGATCAAAAAGGGAAAAACATGTGCCCAAAGCCTCAACAGGGAAGTTCACAGTTTATTCACAGACTAAACTGTCGACAGCCATGAGGTCTTTAAGAAAGAACAGTGGCCAAAAACTACTGGAATGATCTCCTCACTATAATGATCAAAGAAATAGCTAAAATATTGAAAATAAATAAATTATGTGTTAAAAGGTTGGGGCTTTCCTCATGGGTTGGTCTCAGAAAATATGCCTTTATCTTCAAGAGTTAGGTGTGGGGGTGTGGGAGTAGGTGGAGGGAGAGTATAAAGTGGACCTAAATTGATAACACTGGTCTCACAAGCTATAGTGTTAAGCTCATGGCACTTGCTTTGTTTCACACACTTTATACATACAATAAAAGTTGTATTTGTTTTTTAAAAAAGATGAAATCTTACAGTGTGGTTCAGTTAGTTAATGACTGAGTAATTGGACAGTTTCTTTCAACATTCATGTTCTCTAACTGGATAGGAGAAAGTGAGGAATGCAGATGCTGGAGATCAGAGCTGAAAATGTGTTGCTGGAAAAGCGCAGCAGGTCAGGCAGCATCCAAAGAGCAGGAGAATTGACGTTTCGGGCATGAGCCCTTCTTCAGGAATGATTCCTGAAGAAGGGCTCATGCCCGAAATGTCGATTCTCCTGCTCTTTGAATGCTGCCTGACCTGATGCACTTTTCCAGCAACACATTTTCAGCTCTAACTGGATAGCAATCATACTTACAGAAAATATGCCCTGTGATAGAAGTGGTCAACAGGTAACAATGAAGAGATGGCATATTCTTATGACAAGGAAGAAAAATACACATCTTATCTGGTATTTTGAATTACAAAGTTGGGTCTTTGAATGAAAGACTTGCAGAGCACGCATTATGTTTGATATGTGGTGGAAACAGTCTTTTTGATCCTTAATGAATAAGTTTTATTTCTTTTAGTCTTTGGAGCATTAGTGGTTGCTTAAGTAAATTCACATTCTAATCATGTATTTTCCACACAGGAAGACAATAGCATAGTGCAATGTCTCTAGACTAGTAATCAAGAGGCCCAAGTTAATATTCTGGGGCATGGATTCAAAACCCACCATGAATGCAAATGGAAATTAAGACTAATACAAAATTCTTAAAGATCTATTGATTGTCAGAAAATCCATCTGATTCACTAATGTCCTTTAGGGAAGGAAATAAGCTGTACTTACTCACAGCATGGTATACCTACTACTTAGTAAGATGGTTGAATTTTAACTGCCATCTGAAATGGTCTATTTCAAGTGTAATTAGGAATTGGCAACAAATATTTGCCTTGCTAGTGATTCCCATGACCCATGAAAGAGTAAAGGGAAAAGGAGCAACTGAAAGCAATATTGTTGCACACAAAACAGAAAAGTGAAAGACTAAAGACGGAATTGACCTTATTGAAATGCACAAGATTCTTAGAGGACTTGACAGGGTAGATGCAGACAGGTTGTTTCCCTTTGTGGAAAAGTCTACGACAAGAAGACATCATCTCAGAATATGGGATCACATATTTAAGATACAAATGAGGAAGAACTGCTCTCAGAGAATAATGACTCTGTGAAATTCCTTACTGCAGAGTGCTGTCAAGGCTGAGTCGTTCAGTATATTCAAGGCCAAAATAAACAGATGTTTAATCACTAAGGGAATCAAGGGTTTAGGGAAAAGGCAGGAAAGTGCAGTTAATGATTATCAGATCAGCCGTGATCGGATTGAGTGGCAGATCAGTCTTGATGGGCTGAAGGACCTACTTCTTCTGCTATGCGTTATGGTCTTAGTCTAACCTCTCTTCATAAGACTGTCCCTCCATACTCATGACCAACCGAGTGAAACTACTCTGGCCTATATTAAATCATAAATCAATATAATACATCAATAAAAATGACAATTAAGTTACCCAGTGACATATAAAAGACATGAAAAATGCATTCAAAAAGTGTGGCACTAGAAAAGCACAGCCGGTCAGGCAGCATCCAAAGAGCAAGAGAATTGACGTTTCAAGCATCTGCAGTCCTCACTTTCTCCACATAAAAGATGCAAGCAAACATCAAAAAGTGTAACATTGTTTTATGAAGCCAACACTTGAAAACCAAGTCACCAACTTTGTGCATAAAACTAATTTCTAAAAATGCATAAAAGACTAAGCAAGATACTCCTGATGTTGAGATCGATTTCTTGTCAGATCTGCCTCAAATGTCACAGGGTGGGAAATTAGGACAGAGCGAGGCTCGCAGCTGAAGAGAACAAGGAAATGGCTTTCAGTAGCCAAGGTCAGTTATATAATTAAATTCATTTCAAGATGCTATTCAATGGTCCATTGATTAATGGGTGAGTTGCGTTTCTTAACCACAATGAGAAGCCAAAGTATGTTAAATAATAAAATTATGTTTAAAGCAAGGTGATAGAAAAATGTAATGATGTTTTATTAAGATATGAAATTTAAAACACAGATTTAGAACTGAAGAAGCATCGACTCAAAGAATTATAACATGAAAAGAATGCCATATGGCACTGATTGTTGCTGTAATAATCTTTGCAAGAACAAAAATGTCATCTGCCTTTTCCCTGCAGTCTTGCAATTTTTTTCTCTTCTGAAAATGACATAAATCTATTTTTTACTTAAATATGAGTGAAACTGCATCTACCACAGTCTCAGACGCTGTATTCCAGACCCTAATCATACACTGCATGTACACATTTTATCCCTCATGCACGATTTGCCAATCACATTAAACTGATGTTCTCAGAAGTTCTGCAGAACTTCTTCAACTCAGTCTGGATGACATAGAGCCATCACTGTCATTAACTGATACAAACAGCTATGACAACTTATTCCCAGCTTCTGGTACTAGACTCTGTCCCAGGATTCCCGACCACTGTGAATAATCTGTACCGTTTCACTTGACTTTGGACTGCTACTGACATGTTCAAGTGGCTCTACACACTTTCATATAGCTTCAACAATTTTTGTCTTCCTGAATTTAACTTTTACATTTACTGAATATTTAAATGGGTAAGCTGTTTGAATCAATCTGATAGAATTTGCAGCCAGAAACATCAAGTTTTATTGCATCTGTTTCAATACCACAAAATAGATGACATACATACTCTGGTTCATTTCTCAGGGCAACATTTGGACCAGTTGGAGTTGATTTGCTTTGTTTAAAAATTAACCAAAGCTTAACAGTTACCTGTCTATTACCAATAACTAGTGCATTCTACATGGCAGCGTGTCAACTGATTAGCACCCATTTCCCAACCAATCAGCCTTCTCTTTTCATACAGTATAAATTTTCTTTCCTCTTTGTTTCAGTATTTCTTGTAAAATTTTACGATTGAATGCAACACAAAAAGCTTTGATAATTGTGCCTTTCATCAGAAATAATCAAACTTTATATCACCAAGCATTTTTCCCCCAAAGTTTGATTTCCAACTCTCAGTTTCAGTTTAATTTCCTTCACAATTAGGAGAAGCAATTTCTTTTGTCTATTTCCCTTTTCAGTTACAGTCTGCTGCAAAAAAAATTACAAACTGACAGGCATCAAAATGGGCTAGTTTTCTTTTGTATGCTGGAGTGAGTGCTGGGGGAAGTAAGACCTGTTTCTTTGTCACTGGAATCCACTTTGTAAAGTCTTGTCATAAGTTTGCATGGAGTAAGCTCCCACAGTCAGCGATGAGATAATGATCAGTTCATTTGCTGTAGTAACAATGGGTTAAATAATGGCTGCAGGAAATTGGAGAAAGCTTCCCTGTGTGATTCAACCAAAGTGTGATTTTTCTTTGTTTTTTTGTGGCTTACTTTGTGATATGGTTTTGTTACACCAGGAAAATGTGTTTATTTTGTAACTAAAATATTTACAATCAAATGGAGCTCCCTAATACGTGAGATGCTGCACCATGACATCTTTATCATGAACTATACTTATTCAAATGCTACCACAGCATTTCATTTTTAAATAAACAAAACAAAAATATATTATTAATAATGTCGAGTTTTAGAATAATTAATTGTTAAAAATAAAAATTACTCTCCAACAAGATATGTATATCTGGCACAGGAAGTCAGCTAGCAAGGACAAATTTTGTGGCCAATGTTTCAGGATCTGCAGTCATCAATCTGGGCTTCCCTTCTCATCTCAGGCTGGTTCTGGTCTTCGGGTTATCTCATCATGGTGGTCTTCTAGGTCTAGTCAGACTGATGATACTCACCTTGAGGTACAAGGAGATGCAAATGCTGCACAACTCAGCTGTCAGTCAATGGTGGTCTCTGGAGATGCTGTTGAAGAAGGTGCAGCAACAAAGCAAACTGCAGTTCCAGGTTATTCCCTTTATGTCCCTCTCTGCACCCTTCTCAAAGATTCTGTGACCTGTGTCCAATACTCGCATCAAGTAGGGTCAGGAAGATCCAATGATTTGATTACTTTCCATATTTGGAGGTCACAGAATATGGTTTTGAATCTTCAAATGTCAAGTGCTGCCTTTGTCACACCCTGCCTCTGCCGTCCTACTGAACAGAGTGCCAGTAATCTAAGGAACAAAACAGGTTCACAAGAGGGGCAAACAGCAGTTAGTTCTGAAAAAAATATGGCTGTTAGCACCTGGCCAGGCAGTTCCAGACCTCTCTGGTTTCGACAGGAAGTTGATTGTCCAAAACCTGGCAGCGTGACTACATCTGTTCCAGCTCTGCAGTTTGCAAATTGCAGCATCTGACTAGGTTTAAAATTGGCTTCTAGGTTTTGAGTTTTTATCCATACTCAGGGAGAAATTATCATTATGTCTGTAAAAATTCCTGGAGATAATGGGTCACTTGACCACAAATTAAAACCTGATTTGTTCAGTTCCTGAAGATAGAATAAAATTATGATTGAAAGCACATTATGATTTTTTAATTGACTGTTCTGTCTGTCTATAACCCCGTATGTATAAGGATAAGAGAAAACATTTTTGATACCTAGTAATCTGCAAGGATTGAATTTAGTTTATCAATTTAGTGCACTCAGAGTGATCCTTGTCTGCAGGGAAAAACTGTTTGGTGCATAATACATTAGCTGTGAAATCAGGGGAATAGGTTTCATTGCACAATAATGTGAATAGTGTGATCAGCATGGCAACAAATTAATCTTCAACATCCTGTTTCTTATAAGGAATTATACGGGAGTAAGTCTACAAGATAAAGTTTGAAAATAGGCTGTAAAGCATTTCCTTTGAATACATTCTTGTTCTTATTGCCCAATAGCAATGCATCCGCAGTACTGCAGGAGTGTGTACCTTCATGTGTAGACACAAACATATTTTCATTTGATTTATTGTAATCACATTTACCTAAGTACAGTGAAAAGATTTACTTTACGAGTAGTACAAGTCATTCTGGTATAACACATTTCCTTAATATGAATTGATCGTAACATAATTCACAAATTAGGGACACCTTTGGATAACGCAAAATTTCTAGTGAATGGGTATAATGGTTTTCTATAGCGATCTTCCACAATGCAATTTCCTATAGTAGTTTTCCACAGCATGAATTTCTGTTGTGCGAGATTGCAGGGGAATGCAATTGTCTCACTACTGCAGAATGATCTGTGCAGGCAGATCATAGCAAACAAGGATATATAGACTATAGGGTGCTTAGACCATTACAGCAATAGCATACAAGGCTATGACTGCACAGAAGGTGCACAAAAAGCAAGGTCAATATTATATTTGAAATTAGAGCCTGCTCAGCAGTCTGTTAACAGCAGGGAAGAAGCTGTTCTTGAACGTAATGGTACGTGCATTTAAGCTTCTGTGTCTTTTGCCTGACAGAAGAGGTCGGAAGAGACCATTACCACATGAGAAGAGTCTTTAATGAAGCTGGCAGCCTTTCTGTGGCAATGAGAAATGTAGATGGAGTTTGTGGTTGGAAGGTTGGCTTCCGTGATGGATGGGGCTGTGCACACAACTTTCTGAAATTTCTTACAGTCCTGGGTAGAGCTGTTGCCATACAAAGCCGCTATACACTCATTTATAATGTTTTCTATGGTGCATCAGAAACGGTTGGTGAGGGTATTGGTGGACATGCCAAATTAGATTTAATTATGCTTTTCCGAATATACACAACAGTCCCAATAAGCAAACCCACTTAAAAAAAAAGTAAAAATGAAACAAATGTTTGCAGGTTGAAGTTAGAAGGGCAGAGAGAGAGAGAGAGAGAGACAGAGAGAGAGAACCTGTTTCCACACAGTTGAACTCCTAATTAGTTCTGGGCTGAACGGCTCAGCTAGAGAGTTGACCATTCCCCTTTCATTATATAGGTCACTTCTGAAACATGACCACTTTGGCCTGAAGTCTCATCTGTCTACATATAAACAAAAGACCTCCCAAAATCCTTTTTCATCTCTGTACAAAGTAGGCACCTCAGAGCCGGGAAGGTTTTATAAACCGTCTGAGAATAACCAAGGACATAGTATCCTTGAGAAAAGGAACAGCTTTTCGAAAAAGGGCCAGCTTTGTGACACTTCAGCGAACTTGTAGATGGTGTTCATATGAAATTTGGCTGCACACTTGTGGGTGCACAGGGAGTACAGTCAGGGGCTGAGTACTCATCCTTAAGGGAGCTCCAGTGTTGAGGGTAATCATACTGTCTATCATCATTGATTGCGGTCTGTGGGCCAGGAAGCTGAGGATCTAATTCCAGAGGGCGGGGCTGAAACCTTGGTCTCAGAGTTTTGAGATTAATCGAGAAAGGATTATGGTGTTGCAGGTGGAGCTGTAGTCAATAAGTAGATGTCCTTGTTATCCAGATGTTCCAGGGATATGTGTAGAACATGGGAAATGGTGTCCACTGTGGACCTTTTCCCCAGTAAGCCAATTGCAGGGGATTCAGGCAGGCTAGGAGGCGAGAGTTGATGTAGGCAATGACTAACCTTGTGAAGATTAATTTAGGATATTTGGTCAGCATGGACAAGTTGGACTGAAGGGTCTGTTTCCGTGCTGTTTATCTCTATGAGTCTATGACTGATCTGAAATGTGCAACTGTGACGGAACTGATGCATCCAGGGCTGTCAGGACAAGTGACCCCACGCTGCTGACATTCTGCTCAAACCAAGCATAGAAAGCATTGAGCATGTTGGGAAGGGATGTGTTTTTGTCCACTATTATGTTTTGCTTCATCTTGTATTCAGTTATATTCAGTATATTGTGCAGGCATTGCCACGCAGGTGTCTGCATGGTTAATTTGAGCCTCTAATTTGGACCAGTACTGCATCTTGACATCTCTAAATGGCCTTTTGGAGATCATATCTGGATTTGCAGTATAGGCCTAGGTCATCCGACTTGAATACCGCACACCTGGTCTTCTGTAGGCAGTGGATTTCCCGGTTCATCCAAGGTTTCCAATTGGCGAACAAATGGATTGGCCTCTTTGACACTTTCTAATGAAGTCCATGATGGTGGTGGACTTATCTAGTTTTTCCACTGAATTCTTGAATATGGTCCAGTCCATGGATTCCAAGAGTTCTGGAGAAGCTCTTCCACTGCCTCAAGCCAGTATTGTACTTCTTCCTGTGAAAAATCCTCTCATTTCAAATTTTGCTTGTAAGCTGGGAGGAGGAACACAGCGTTGTGATCTGAGTTTCCAAATGGGGGAATGGAGCGGCAGGCGTCATTGATGGCTATGTAGCAGCGGTGAAGGATGTTCGGTTTTCTGGTGGGCAGGAGGGATGTCGGTGGTACTTTGGTAGCAACTCTTGAGTTTGGCCTGGTGGAAGTCGCCAGCCATGATGAGTAGGGCCTCGGGGAGTTTTGGCTCCAGAGCATTTGTATTGGTGTAAATTTCATCCAGAGTATTCTTCTCCTCTACCTGGGGTGATATGTAGACTGCTGTCAGGATGGTGGATGTGAACTCATGTGGCAGATAATAGAGATGGCATTTCACTGTTCGATATTCTAGTTCCGGAGAGCAGTAGCTCACCACGTTCGCCACATCTGAGCACCAGGAGTTGTTGAATAGGACGCAGGCCCCACTGACTTTTGCTTACCCAAGGACGCCAAGTGGTCAATGTATGAAGAAACCCTTCAGCCTGCAAGGCACAGTCACGTATAGCAAGAGTGAACCATGTTCTCCCCGTGTCTGTGTGGGTTCCCTCCGGGTGCTCCGGTTTCCTCCCACAGTCCAAAGATGTGCAGGTTAGGTGAATTGGCCATGTAAATTGCCCGTAGTGTTAGGTGCATTAATGAGGGGTGAATGAAGGGAATGGGTCTGGGTGGGTTGCTCTTCGGACGATCGGTGTGGACTTGTTGGGCCAAAGGGCCTATTTCCACACTGCAGGGCATCTAATCTAATCTAAAAAAATGTCTCCCTGAAACTGAGCACACAGCTGTCCTTCATTTCCCTCTGGAAGCTAACCCTAGCTCTGAGTTCATTCATTTTATTTTCAATAGCTTGGATGCATGCCAGGAGTATGCTGGGGAGGGGGGTCTCAAAAGCATGTTATTTCAGTCTTACCTGCAAGCCATCACAACTTCCCCATTTCTATAGGTGTCCAGCTTCTGTATAGTCCCAGGAGTTGGCAGTGTGAGTCTGTTCTCCGAAAGGTAAGTGAGTCAGATCAGGTCAGGCTGGGCCTCCCCGAGGGTGAGATGCCATGAGGTCAAAGATCAGGCCTGGGCATGTTTGGCCTCCTCGGGCACAGGTCACTGCAGTGGTATTCTTACTTTTGGTCAGTCTCGGGCATCTGTGGTCCGAGCCTGCTGCTCCAGAAGGGAAGTGAATTAGGTCAGGGCAGGCTGGACTTTCCCGGGGCGATTCACCATGAGGTCAGAGTTTGAGCCAATGCTGATTCAGTCTCCTCGGGGTAGAGTAGCTGTAGGATTGGAGTTCAGTCCTGGGCTGATCGGGCCCTCTCGGGATTGCATTGACGCAGGTTCGGAGTTCGATTCTGGTCTGGACAGACCTCCTCAGAGTCGAGTCAGTGTATGGGCTGGGTCTCAAACCAGGTTAGGTTGGGTCGCCATGAGGTCAGAGTTCAGGGCTTGATTCTAGACATCCACATGGGGCCAGCAGGAAGCCGGTAGGTTTGCCCCAGGCCTGAGAATCCAGCAATCATGCTAATCAGGTCTGGACATTTGTAGGATCTTCAGACCTGTAAGTAGATTTAAGAGAA
This sequence comes from Hemiscyllium ocellatum, assembly GCF_020745735.1. NCBI lineage: Eukaryota > Metazoa > Chordata > Chondrichthyes > Orectolobiformes > Hemiscylliidae > Hemiscyllium > Hemiscyllium ocellatum. The sequence goes on along the minus strand of NC_083407.1, from coordinate 42,106,450 downwards.
CATTATTAGTAATTTATACAGACTTAGAATTTAGGTTTAAAAGTGTGAGTGGGTTATAAGAAATGTGAGAATAAGACTTGATGTAGAACACTCGCAAAGAGTTACTTAGTGTCAGCACCATCTTGAATCTTACAAATCATCCCACTTTGGCACACATCCACGCATGTACATTGATACAGAAAGCAGCGGACTGCATGTTAATGGAAAGATGTTTATACTGTTGGGTTTACAATAGACAGGTTAAACATTGAAGGTTTTGAAGGCTTTGTTTTCAGTTCAAAAAAATCTAAGGTCAAGCAAGTTTTTAATGCAATTCAGAAAACACTGGGGTTCGCATCAGAAACAAGTATAGTTTCTCTTTAAGAAAGTTCAGGGGAACAAGTCAGCTTAACAAATGGTTTAGTTAGCAAAAAGAGAAAAACAGAAGATTTTAATGAAAACCGTGCAGGCTATTAAAGCTAATAAAATTTAGGATAGATTTGTGAAGAGATTCATGCTGGCAGGTTTGCAAAGGCCTCATCAAATTGACTCCACGGTCCAAGATTGACTCCTTCCAATTTCTTTTTCTTGGATAGTGGAGCCAATCTGATACGTTTGAAAAGGGCAGATCAAGTGGCCAAAGATGTTTGGACCTTATTGTTAGTGTTTTGATAGAATTTATTTTTCTGGGATCTGACTTGTTTAATGGTACCATCAGCTAGGATCATTACAACTGAAACTGTCTGTACTTATATGCACAGAAACCTGGATAATGCTTGAGCTTGACTGATAATTGCACAAAACATATGTGCCACATAAGTGCCAGGTAATGTTATAGAACATAGAGCATAGAACAATACAACACAGAACAGGCCCTTCAACCCTCGATGTTGCGCCGAACTGTGAACTAATCTAAGCCCATCACCCACACTATCCCATCATCATCCATGTGCTTATCCAGGGATTGTTTAAATGCCCCAATGTAACTGAGTTAACTACATTGGCAGGCAAGGCATTCCACGCCCTTACCACTCTCTGAGTAAAGAACCTGCCTCTGACATCTGTCTAAAATCTATCACCCCCCAATTTGTAGCTATGTCCCCTTGTACAAGCTGATGTCATCATCCTAGGAAAAAGACTTTCATTGTCTACCCTATCTAATCCTCTGATCATCCTGTATGTCTATCGAATTCCCTCTTAACCTTCTTCTTTCCAATGAGAACAGACCCAAGTCTCTCAGCCTTTCCTCAGAAAACCTTCCCTTCAGACCAGGCAACATCCTGGTAAATCTCCTCTGCACCTTTTCCAATGCTTCCACATCCTTTCAGTAATGGGGCGACCAGAACTGTACACAATATTCCAAGTGCGTTCACACTTTGTATAATTGCAGCATGACATTATGGCTCCGGAACTCAATCCCTCTACCAATAAAACCTAATCTACCAATAAAACCTAACACACCATATGCCTTTTTAACAGCACTATCAACCTGGGTGGCAACTTTCAGGGATCTACGTACATGGACTCCAAGATCCCTCTGCACATCCACATTACCAAGAATCTTTCCATTGACCCAATATTCTGCATTCCTGTTATTCTTCTCAAAGTGAATCATCTCACATGCATTGAACTCCATTTGCCACCTCTCAGCCCAAATCTGCAGTTTATCCAAGTCCCCCTGCAACCTGCAACATTCTCCCACACTGTCCATCATTCCACTGACTTTAGTGTCATCTGGAAACTTACCCACCCATTCTGCTTCTAAGTCATTCATAAAAATGATAAACAGCAGTGATACCAAAACAGATCCTTGTGACACACCAATAGTAACCGGTGTTCAGGCTGAGTATTTTCCTTCAACTAGTGGGCGGCACGGTGGCACAGTGGTTAGCACTGCTGCCTCACAGCACCTGAGACCCGGGTTCAATTCCCGACTCAGGTGACTGACTGTGTGGAGTTTGCACGTTCTCCCCGTGTCTGCGTGGGTTTCCTCCGGGTGCTCCGGTTTCCTCCCACAGTCCAAAGATGTGCGGGTCAGGTGAATTGGCCATGCTAAATTGCCCGTAGTGTTAGGTAAGGGGTAAATGTAGGGGTATGGGTGGGTTTCGCTTCGGCGGGTCGGTGTGGACTTGTTGGGCCGAAGGGCCTGTTTCCACACTGTAAGTCTAATCTACCACTCACTGCCCTCTTACAGAAAGCCAGTTTCTAATCCAAACTGCTAAATCACCCTCAACCCCATGCTATTGCATTTTCTCCAATAGCCAACCATGTAGAACCTTATCAAAGGCTTTACTGAAGTCCATGTATCAACTGTCCTACCCTAATCCATATGCTTGATCACCTTCTCAAAAACGAACAGGAAATTCGACGTTTTGGGCCAGAGCCCTTCATCAGGAATGAAGGGCTCTGGCCCGAAACGTCAAATTTCCTGTTCCTTGGATGCTGCCTAACCTGCTGTGCTTTAACCAGCAACACATTTTCAGCTCTGATCTCCAGCATCTGCAGACCTCACTTTTTACACCTTCTCAAAAAAACCAATGAGATTTGTAAGACATGACATGCCCTTGACAAAACCATGTTGACAATCTGGAATCAAACTGTTGCTTGCTAGATGATTATAAATCTTATCTCTTTATAATCTTTTCCAAAACTTTTCCTACAACAAGACATAAGGCTCACTGGTCTATAATTACCTGGGTCATCTCTACTGCCCTTCTCGAACAAAGGCACAACATTTGCAATCCTCCAGTTGTCTGGTACTAAACATGTAGACAATGATGACTCAAAGATCAAGATCAAAGGCTCCGCCATCTCTTCCCTAGCTTCCCAGAGAATTAGTGGACAAATCTCATCCGGCACAGGGGATTTGTCCACTTCCACTCCTTCTAGAATTGATAACACCTCCTCCTAACTAACCTTGATCCTTCCTAGTCTAATCTCCCATATCTCATTCTTCTTGTCTACAACATTCTCCTTTTCATGAGTGAAAACGGATGAGAAGTATTTGATTAGTACCTCTCTGATCTCCGCAGGGTACGCACAACTTCCCACTTCTGTCTTTGACTTGCCCTGTTCTTACCCTAATCATCCTTTTATTCCTCACATACTGAAAGAAAGCTTTAGGGTTCTCCTTTTTTTCGACCTGCTAAAGACCGCTCATGTGCTCTCCTTTTGTCTTCTTAACTCTCACTTTAAATCCTTCCTAGCTAACTTGTAACTCTCCATTTCATCATCTGAACTGTCTTGTCTCACTGTCACATAAGCTTCCTTCTTCCGCTATATAAGAGACTTTCTTTCGTAAACCACAGTTCCCTTACCTTATCACTTCCTCCCTGCCTGACAGGGACATACTTAGCACGGACATGCAATATCTGTTCCTTAAACCAGCTCCTTATTTCGATTGTCCCCATCCCCTGCATTTTGCTACCCCATTCTATGCATCCTAAGTCTTGCCTAATTGCATTATAATTGCTCTTCTCCCATCTATAACTCTTGCGCTGTGGCATGTACCTATTCCCTTCCATCACTCAACTAAATGTAACAAAATTATGGTCACTCTCTCCAAAGTTCTCTCCTACCACTAAATCAAACACCTGGCCTGGTTCATTATCGAGTGGGAGATCCAGTGTGGCCTCCCCTTTTGTTGGCCCTTCGACATACTGTGTCAGGCAACCCTCCTGCACACATTGGACAAAAACTGATCCATCCGACGTATTAGATTTATAGCATTTTCAGTCAATGTTGGGGGAGTTAAGGTCCCCCATAATGACCACCCTGTTCCTTTCAATCCTGCCCAAAATGTTTTGCCAATCCTCTCCTCCACATTCCTAGAACTTTACGGAGGCCTGTAAAAAACTCCCAGCAGTTTGACCTCTCCTCTCCTGTTGCTAACCTCAGCCCATACCACCTCAATCCTCGTCAAAAGTTCTTTCAGCCACTGTTATACACTCCTTGACCAACAAGGCCACACTCCCCCTCTTTTACCACCTTCCCTGTTCTTAATGAAAGATCTAAATCCTGGAACCTGCAATATCCGTTCCTGACCCTGCTATATCCATGTTTCCAAGATGGCCACAACATCGATGTCCCACGTACCTCTCCATGCTGCAAGCTCATCTATCTTATTTCAGATATCCCTGGCGTCAAAGTAGACACACTTCAAACCAGCTTGCTGTCTACCAGCACATTCCTGTGACTGTGAAATCCTGTCCATGTCCCCCTACTCTCATCCTCCTATGCACTGGAAATACACCTCAGGTTCCCATCCCTCTGCTGAGGTAGTTTAAATCCATCCAAATAGCACCAGCGAATTTCCCACCAGGATTTTAGTACCCCTCTGATTCAAGTGAAGACTGTCCTGTTTATATAAGTCCCACCTTCCCCACAATGAGCCCCAATTATCCAAGTACCTGAAACCCTCCCTCCTGCAGCCAATTGTTCATCTGATATCTCTCCTTATTACTTGCCTTTCTATCACGTGGCACGGTAACAAACCAGAGATAACAACTCTGTTTGTTCTAGCTCTCTGATTTCACTCTAATTCCCTGAAATCCTGCCTTACATCCCTATCCCTCTTTCTACCTATGTCATTGGTACCTACATGGACCACGACTTGGGGCTAGTCACCCTCACCCTTCAGGACCCCAAAGACACGAGCCGAAACATCACGGACCCTGGCACTTGGGAGGCAACATAACAACCATGAGTCTTGTTCATTCCCAACAAACCTTCTATCTGACTCTCTAACTATTGAGTCCCCAATGACTAACACTCACCCCCTTTTCCTCCTTCCCTTCTGTGTAATGGGGACAGATTCTGTGCCAGAGACCTGCACACCACTGCATGCTCCTGGTAAATCATTCTCCATAACAGAATCCAAAACGGTATAAGTGTTTTTTAGGGGAACGACCACAGGGGATCCCCACACTGACTGTTTTTTCCCCCTTCGAACAGTCACCCAGCTTTCTTTGTGCCTAGGAGTAACTACTTCTTTGTAACTCTTATCTATCACAGCCTCTGCCTCCCGAATGATCCGAAGTTCATCCAGCTCCCACTCCAGTTCCCTAACATGGTCTTGGAAGAGTTAATAATAGTTCATTCCCCTACGATGTGGGACTTGTATCCATGTCTCTAGATCATTAGTGCAATGTACATGCACTACTAGTCCAGTAACATTGTTACCATCTACCATATCTGCAATTTAGGCTATCAACTTTTAAGTGAAAATTTATTTAAATTAGTCCAAAGCGTCATGCTCTTTTCATCTTAAATTACATCCATTGAATAAAATAAATCTCCATTTTAGATTATATAATTAGGTCTTTTTTTGCTTAAGATAGTTCATGCTATACTGCAGGTTATTTTTATTAACACGGAAGAAATTTTATTATAGGAGCATCTGTTCTATGTCTGCCCAATGACTTATCTGTAATAATTCTATTAATTGATACAGGTTTGCATGGTTGTCGATATTTCATTAGAACTTTAATTTTCTGTCGTTTTCTATCCTTCAATTCTTGTTGGTGTTTTGATACATTGGTTGAAAATACTCAGTTTAGTGAAGAACACCATTCAGTGGTAACACTGCACTGAGTATACATGACCATATGAAGTAGGAGGTGAAGTAGACACATCAGCCTCCTCCCATTAATATGATCATGGCTGATCTATTTGTATTTTGAATTCTACATTCCGATCTACTCCCAATAAACTTTTATTCTCTTGCCTAACAAGAATCTATCCACATCTGCCTTAAAGATATTGGATGAAACTGCCTCCATGGCCTCATGCGGCAGAACTCCAAAGTCACACACCTAAGAAAGAAAATCTCTATGTCTCTCTCCTAAAAGGCAGACCCTTAATTTCAAAACAGTGCTTCCTAATTGGGACTGACCCACATGAGGAAGCATCCTTCCAAGCAACCAAGCCCCAATGGTGAAGGGACTCATGGTTAGCCGTTCCAGGCCCTTGGCTGAACACTGAAAAAGAAAAACTGTAAAGTTTAACTTTATTTTTGTTTTTTTTTATTTTTCTGCCTTTATATTCTGTGTTTTGGTTTATTTTTCTGTTTTAAGATGGTGCCAGAGAGTGGTGGCACAATACAGCACTTTTCACTGCATTTTGTAACAAAATACACATGATATAGAACATAGAACAGTACAGCACAGTACAGGCCCTTCAGCCCTCGATGTTGTGCCAATCTTTCATCCTATTCTAAGATCAGACTAACCTATATACCCTTTATTGTACTACAGGTATGTCCTGTCTTTCAAATGCTTACTCAACACCAATTTACAAATGACACACTTTAGTACCTGTTTTTGTTAGCTGAAAGAGGATCTTTGCTTTTATGAAAAAGCATACGCAGCGAGAGTGGTGCCACAAAGCACCTTCCCTGGGAATCACACTCAGTATCTCAGAATCAAGTGGTCATAGCTTTGAACAATGCATGTGAGCATCTGTGCTTTATCTTGGTTTATCTTGTGTATCCATTCGCAAGATGCATCCTAAGGTATCAGAAAAGCCTAAGAGAGCTCGTAAGGCTGTTATGCTCAGAGTAAAACTGGCTATAATTAAGCATTTTGATCATGGTCAACAAAACAAAGACATTGTGTGTGGGTTGAACTTGCCTGCATCCGCCATTCGTACTATTTACACACAGAGAGAAAGGATCTTGAAAGCTACCGAAGTTACTTTTGGTTCTGTCAGTAACAGAGTTGTCTCTTTTAGTTGGATAAAATGGAAAGTCTACTGCTTGAGTGGGTTGATGGGTGTACAAAGTGTGGTGTTCTGTTAAGTTTTCTTATATTTAAGGAGAAATCAGTCAATCGTTTTAATAAGCTGAAACAGAAAGCACTGGACGATGGTGATAAAAGTGTTGCGAAAGTGGAATTTAATGGTAGTCATGGGTGGTTTGATCGGTTTTTGAGGTGAAAGCAGGTTCATAGCTTAAAGGTGACTGGACAGAATGCTTCGGCTGATACTGACAATGCCAAAATGTTCTCAGAAGAACTCAAGAAAATAATTACAGAAGAAAATATTCATATAATTGTGAGGAAACTAGAATTTATTGGAAAAAATTGCCAAGCAAGATATTTATTTTGATAGAAGAAAAGCAGGCTGAGGAATACCAGGCATCAAAGGGCAGGTTAATCCTAATGTCTGTTATTAACACCACTAGTGATGGTGTCCTTAAGCCTCTACTAGTGTACCATTCTGAAAATCTGATAGCACTGAAAGGAGTTGATAAGAATACATTTCTGAGATGCTGCCTGGCCTGCTGTGCTTTGACCAGCAACACATTTGCAGCTGTGATCTCCAGCATCTGCAGACCTCATTTTTTACTCGAAGAATACATTTCCAGTTGTGTTTTGTTCATGTCCAAGTGTTTAGAATACCAAAGTTATTTTTACTGAATACATGAGTGGATACATTAGTCTTATTATTGAAAAATACTGTAGAGAAAATACCCTCAATAATAGGTGTCTTGTGATTGTCAATAGCTGTGCTGCTCATCCACCTGGCATTGCCAAGAATGGCGGTAACATTAGTGTTGAGTTCTCACCGCCGAATACAATGTTATTGCTGTAACCATGTGACCAAGGCCTAAGAGTCACAGTTAAGGCTTACTATACACAAAATGTGATGTGTTTTATTGTAAGTGCCATTTACAGTCAGGGCAACTCCGAAGCATCTTTGTGAGAGATCTGGAAACAGTACAATTGGCAATCGCCAATCTTGGAGATGCTCTCAGTAGGCTAACAGTCTTGATCAGAAATGGCATTTGGAGAAAACTATGCCTCAAAACAGTGAACAATTTAAAAGCTTGGAACCAGAAGCAATAAAAACGGCAACAGTGACTTTGGCTAATGAGGCTGGGTTTGTGGAAGTTGATAATGATGATGATGTTGAAGAGATTTTGGCATCCCATGACCGAGAACTGACAGATAAAGAACTGATGCAATTATAAGAGGAAAGGATACGAATCTAAAGCAAACGCAATAGCAAATGGCTTGAAAGTGAAGTCATACAGGAACTGAACGTGAAGCACTTGTGTGAGATTTTCACTACAATCGATAGTGCTGCAATGATTGCAGAAATGTATGACTTTCATTTTGAAAGGACATGTAGGCTTAGGGCAGGTTTGCAGGATGTTTTGAGTGCCTACAAGGAACTGTATGATAGAAAAATGTATGAAGCTTAGCAATCAAGCATACTATCATAATTCAAGTCTTCCACATCAGCCACAGCAGATGACGAACCTTGACCTTCGACATTGAGACAGGCAGACATAGAAGAACATGTAAACGTTAGTGACCTGCCTGCTCTGATGTATTCAGGTGACACTGAGGTGTTAAAAGAAGACTCTATTCCTTTCTCTCCTGCACCCCAGTCTCCTGTACCTCCAACCTCCGATGAACTTTACCACATGTTAGTGTTAGTTTAGGTTTGTATGTTATTTGGTATGATTTAGGAGGTTACTTCTTGTGTCTGGGAACGCTCAAAATTGTTTCCCATATAAACTAATGGTAACTGCGTCTTTGCTTTACACCACTTCGGCTTACGAACGCTATCACAGGAATACTCTGCTTTTGGATAGTAGGGTAAACCTGTATCTTCCATGTGCCTATCCAATAGAAGCTTAAATGTCCTTAATAAATCTGACTCTATTACCACTGCTGGCAGTGCATTCCATGCACCCTCCACTCTCTGTGTAATGCACATACCTCTGACATCTCCCTTAAACCTTCCTCCAATTACCTGAAAGTTATGCCCCTTCATGATAGCCATTTCCATCCTGGGAAAAATCTCTGGCTATCCACTCTATCTATGCTTCTCATCATCTTGTACACTTCTATCAAGTCAACTCACATCCTTCTTCACTCTAATGAGAAAAGCCCTATCTCCCTCAAACGTTCTTCATAAGACATACTCTTCAGTCTAGACAGCATCCTGGTAAATATCCTCTTCACCCTCTCTAAAGCTTCCACATCTTTTGTAGAATGAGGTAACCAGAACTGAACAGAATATTCCAAGTGTGGATTAAACAGGGCTCTGCAGAGCTGCTGCATAACCTCACAGCTTTTAAACTTAATCCCCTTGCTAATGAAAGCCAACGTGCCATATGCCTTCTTAACAACCTGATCAACTTGAGTGGCAACTTTGAGGGATCTACGGACACAGACCCCCAAGACCCCTCTGTTCCTCCACACTGCTAAGAACCCTGCCTTTAACCCTATAATCTGCATTCAAATTCAACCTTCCAAAGTGAATCACTTCATGTTTTTCCAGGTTGAACTCTATCTGCCACCTATCAACCCAATTCTGCATCCTGTCAATGTCCTACAACAGCCCTCCACACTATCCACAACTCCACCAACCATTGTGTCAATGGAAAACTTATTAACCCACCCTTCTACTTCCTCATCCAGGGCATTTATAAAAATCGCAAAGAGCAGAGGTTCCAGAATCGATCCCTGTGGTACATTGCTGGTCACCTAGCTCCAGGCTGAATACTTTCCATCCATCACCACCCTCTGTCTTCTATGGGCCAGCCAATTCCGTACCCAGACAGCCAGATTACCTTGTATCCTGCGCCTCCTTACTTTCTGAATGAGCCTACCATGGGAAACTTTTTCAAACTCCTTACTAAAATCCCAGTACATCACGTTCACTGGTCTACCTTCAGCAATGTGTTTTGTCACATCCTCAAATAATTCAATAAGATTTGTGAGGCATGACCTGGCCCTCACAGAGCCATGCTGACTATCTCTAATGAAGCTATGGTTTTCCAAGTAATCATAGATCCTGTATTTCATAACAATTTTCAATAATTTGCTCATCACCGATGTAAGACATATTAGTCCGTAATTCCCAGGATTATACCTATTTCCTTTCTTGAACAAGGGAATAACATTTGTCACACTCTAATCATCTGGCACTGCTCCAGTGGACAGTGAGAACAAAAGATCATTGTCATAGACACAGCAATCTCTTCCCTTGCATCCTATAGAAACAAAGGATGTATCCTGTCTGATTCAAGGGATTTATCTACACTTACGTTTTTCAAAATTTTCAGCGCATCCTCCCTCCTAACATCAACTTGTTCAAGCATATCAGTCTGCTTCAAACTGTCCTCAGAAATGTCAAGGTACCTCTCAGTAGTGAATACTGACACAAAGTTATCATTGAGGACCTCCCCTATCTCCTCTAACTCCAGGCACAAGTTCTCTCCACTATCCCCAATTGACCCTACCTTCACTCTGGCCATCTGCTTGTTCATCACGTAAGCATAGAAGGGCTTAGGGTTTTCCTTAATCTACCTGCTAAAGAGTTTTCATGTCCCTTCAGTTCCTCCTGGCTATCTCGTAACACTCTGCAGTGCTGTCTGATCCTTGCCTCCTCAACCTTATGTTTCTTTCTTCCTCTTGACTAGATGTTCTGAAAGCTTGTACTTCCAAAGAAACCTGTTAGACTATAGTCTGGTTTTGTGTGATTCTTAACTTTGTCCACCCCAGTCCAAAACTGGCATCTCCACATAATAACTTGCTTTTCAGCAACTTCTAGTCGTTAAATAAAATAAATCTCTGACACTCATTTTAAAATCAACAGATAACAATTTATATATCTAACTCTAACAGTAAACAAATTAACTGAGCTATTACCAAACTGAATAACTCCCTTCTAACTATTAATTATTCCCGAACAAAGTAAGATTCTAATGGTATGGTGTTCCAATAAATATGAGTTCCACTCATATAAAACAAAAATTGGTCTATCGAAATTACAGCCAGATCACATAACTTCTGGAATGTTCTGTGCCTTCACCGTCATTTCTTCATCAAATATGCCTTCTCCAATGGTACCGTTCTCCAACAGTTGTTATATAGATGGTGCTTTCTCAAATACAAAGATGAGGCTGTGAGAGCCAGAGATTTTCTCTTGAGAGCTGAGGGCCATTAGTTCTGGCGGATACCAGCTTGGTTTGGGATCTTTGTCCAACTGCCCCCTCCTTTGATATGCTTTGATCAATATTTCTTACAATAGAATTGTTATTTTATTGTCAAAACCATCAGATTTAAATTTCATAGGTTTTTGGTATCTGATGCCTACTTCAAATTGATTGGCTAAATTCAAAAGTCTGTTACCTTTTGTGTTAAAATCGTTGCTTGTCCTCCTAACTGTTTGGCCCTTTGATACAAATGTTTCAATTTGAGCTCTCCATATACTGACAAACATTCAAGCTGCTACTCACAGACATCCTTTTAAATGTCTCAGCACAGAAAAAGCACAATTTTTTAAAGGGACCACATAATGCTTTCCACATTTTACAATTTTACAATTTTACGAACACTAAATTTGAACTTGCTTCCTCCCAATCTACAATTACACTACCCATTATCATTGTAAAATACTGGGAGAGCTGGAAAATAAGTTGTTCAAACAACAGATTATGCAAAATAGGAGGATTATTAGAACATTCAAAGATATGTCTGTTATTCTTATAAGGGAGAACCACAAAGAGGGAGCTAGTGTGTGAGAAGTTAATGGAACTGATAATGGCTTATGGCATATGCTTTGCTTTTGTTGCACTAGTCTTTTACATGTAGGTTCACTAAAGCAGAAAATGCTCAATTTTGAAGTGCTTGGCAGATTATTCTACTTTTAGGAAAACTGGCAGCTCATGACAATGTATGCAATTAATGAAACACCAATTGTGAATGGAAGCTCAACCACATACAGCTGTGGTCCCATTCAAGCTTTAACGTGAAACCAAACAAATGTGATTGTCAATCAAGAAACAAATGATGAAATTTGTGATTTTGTGAGTTTTATGATGTTATTTTCAATCAAATTGTAGCATTCACAATCCTTCATGGACTTTTTTTCAAACAAAACATGAAGGCAATTTTTAACAGAGATATATCAAGGTGACAAAATATCAGTCTTTCATTGAAAGGACAAACATATGAGAGAAACTGGACTAAAAACATTTTCTCAGTCCTGAGTGTAAGAGAATCATTATATGTAGTATAGCATTGTAAAAATATTGATTGTGTACATTGTACCACCAAAATTACAACTTTACAACATTCAAAAGTTCAAAAGTGTCAACTATAATCAAATGATAAATATCAGAGTTGCGTTTTTATCTCACGCCTACATGTCCAAGCAATACTGAAACTAAAGAAAAAAATTTCAACTGAGTGTTAGACAACAATCTTTTGATTTAGGTCAAATCTTACGTGAAAATATTATCAACTGCCTACATCTCATTAAATTGTCCTCAACTGCATCAATTCTGGCAAGCAGTAAAAAACATTGTATTTCTGCGCAGGATGATGAAAAATAATAAAATATTCTGCCAGGAAACGGAATAAGAATAGCCTGATAACTAACAAACTAAGATTATGCTAGAAACATAAATCTGAGTATCAACATTAAAGAAAGGATGATCTTTCTGCATTCCCATCAAGTCATAATGATACTGCCTGAAAGTGTAAAGTAACAATTTTTTATTTGCTCAGCTGATCAAAGTTAGACAAAATTATAACAGGGAGAAAAAATAACATGACAGAATCAAAATCAACTATTTTATGCAATCAGCCAACATCATTACTATCCTCGGATGCATTGAAATTCTAAAAGCTAAAGAAGTTATGAGTCACACAATGGGGAGTAGGAATATTGGCTGGTGACCATTTGCTCCAGATTTCGAAATTCTCTCCAAGTAGTAGCTGTACTTTTTCTTTTCACTCACTCTGCACAGGTATTGCATTGTGCAGGTTTGTCAAAGGAATTCTAAATCTTTCCATACCATTTCCAACCATTTGATGATTAAAATAATTCAGCAGAACTTACTGATGGAAACCCTATGCAAGTCCTTTCAAAGACTCTAAACTATCATTCAATAATTCTGGAGTGCAATGGTAGCCTTCTAAAGTATCCTGAAATTCATCAGTTTGAACAGATGAACCACCTGTCGAGGAACTGACAGCTCATTGAAGATGCTCTAATGAGGTAAGAGGACCAATTTCAGCCTGTTGTCAAGACCTTCTTCCTAATGGAATTTAATGCCCGCAAGTTTGAACTGTACCTGTTCAATGGCCTTGGCATTCCCCAAACCAATTTCTAAACTATTGCCAAAGCAGTGATTTCTCAAGATTTATTATTGCCTGTTTCCTTTAGATCTCTGTGCATTATTTCTGAAACTTACATTTCTGGAACTTTTCTTCACAATTTTATCAACTTCATCAGGATTATTGTTTATGGAATAATGTTTATGAGCAATCAATTTAGCTGAAAAAGGAATTGTTTGACTTAGTGAAGTGTGCCTTGATTCTGCAAAGATTGGGAACCTCTGGCCTTGAACAGATTGAATCTTTGACCCTACATTCCAATCTATATTCCAGGTAGCTGCTTCCAAGAAAATGTATTGACACTCCATTGTGGACTGTGAGTTTTAAACTGGTGGTTTAGACTTTCAATTATTATCTCTTAAGGTTCTTATCACTTAGAGCGAGGAAAAGCAGAGTATCAGCAGTTGCAGCCATGTAAATGTTTACTTTTAGTTAATGACCAAAAGTCCTATTAGGATAAATAATCTCAGAGCTTACAAGTAGTTCTTTTTTGCTCATGTAAAGAACTTGTTCTTCTGGAATAAGTGTGCGAAAATGCGGCTCATTGGTAATGTCTTCATGCGGATCCATTTCTTCTTCTTTGATCGGGCTTTTCTTCCATTTCATGCATGGACCTGCTATTAATGATGCTGAGAAATATCTTGTTTGCTTTTGCTTCTGGGTCTTATGCTTTTGCTGCTAGATTACTATCTGCTCTGGATTTCCCCCCACTTCTCCATTGAATTCCATTGCTTTCATTCTGAAATAACTGCATAGAGGCTGGGATCCTGTCACCAAGTCACTTTTTATTTACTTGTGCACAGTGCAGTAGCTGTGGCCAACCAGCTTGCAGTCAGTCACCTGAACATGGTTTTCTAATCTCCTGGTTATATTGGTCAAACATGGCTTTTCTGATTGGTCCGGGTTAACAACCCCAATCAAGGGCTTCATAGTCAATTATGTCAACCTGATTCCAATCACTCCACATTCTTCCTGTCAAAGTGAAGAATTTCCTATTTTCCACATCATACTCTATTTACCAGATGTTTGCCTACTCACTCAATCTTCCTATACACTTCTGCCAAATTCCACATGTCTCTTTCACATCGTATTTATCTATTTATCTTCATGCTACCAACAACATTGGGTACATGCCTTCACTTACTTTATCCAAGTCAATGATGCAGATTGTCAAAAGTTGAATTACTAGCTTAAACTCCTGCAGAACTTCAGTCATCATATCTTGCTAATCATACAGAGATGCCTTTATATATATTCTCTGTTATATGCCAGCCAGCCAATCTTGCATCCATGGTGATATGCTAACTCAACCATTCCCCTAACACAGACACACACGCACACACACATCATGAATTTTATTTTACACAATAATCTTTTTATTTGGCATCTTATTAAGTACATTCTAGAAATTTATGTACAGTGTATCTATTGGCTATCCCTTCTCCACAGCACAAGTAGTATGATAAATTCATTAAACATGTTCTCCCCTTCCTAAGGCAGATCAAAATTGATATTGCTCCTTAAATTATCTACAAATTCTCAGATACAGATCTCTCTTGTTAAATTTTGGTTGTTTAAAAATTCTATTTGCTCTGAGGTTAACATAATTGTCAATAGTTTTCAATACTTGCTCAAACATATTTGTTGCTTCCTTTATATATTGCCAAGCTATAACATTTTCAGTTATTCTCCTAATTATACATTGAAGTGAATTAACTTGTTCAATTTCTTTTATTGCCAAATTTAGAAACAACCTTGTATCTTAAGAATTGTTTTTTCCAAAATGTCCAGCTCCATTTGTACTTATCACAGCTCTGAAATTTAATGTTTCTCTCAATATCATTTCTGATGACGTGTCTCATATCTTCCTAATGTGATTACATATTTTCCTTTCTTAAAACCATCTAACATTGTAATAATAGCTGATAAAGACTAAAAGAACTGCAGATGGATGTAAATGAAAATGAAAGTGGAGGTGCTGGAAAAGCTCAGCAGTCCGGCATCCTCTGCAAAAAGTATTATGGACAAAGCCAAACCACTCAAAATATTCTGAAGCAGGCAGCTCAGACCATAACTTTGTAATTTGTTTTGATAAGTGTATGGTGAAAATTACCCAGATTAAGTTAATTAGGTTGACTCCTAGATTTTAAAACAAACATTTTTTGCCAAAATAACACAATAAAACACAAAGAACAGAATAAAGAACCCCGACAGAACTCAGTCTATCCAACTAGACTTAATTATGCTGTTCTGAATATTCACAACAGTCCCAATAAGCAAACTCCCTTTATATAAATGGAACACATGCTTACAGGTTGAAGTTGAAGGGCAGGAAGAGAGAGAGAGAGAGAGAGAGAGAGACAGAGAGAGAGAGAGAGAGAGTTTCCACACAGCTCCCTGTTGAACTTCCAACCAGTTCAAGACTAAACTAAACTGCTCAGCTAGAGAGCTGACCATTCCTTTCATTGTACTGGTCACTTCTAAAACATGACCACTTTGGCCTCAAGTCTCATCTGTTTACATACAAGCAAAAGGCCTCTCAAAATCCTTTTCCTCTCTGTGCCAAGCCAGACTGATTGAATCCTGGCCTGGTTCATTCCACCAATGAAAAATAATTAAGGACAGAGTATCCTTGAGCCAAGGAACAGCTTTTAGCGGGAAAAAAAGGACAAGCTTTGTGACAATAGAAATCCAAGTTAATGTTTTAGGTCCAGTGACCCTTCCTCAGAACCCAATAATAAGAGTAGTGCCGTTATTCTGTCTTGTTTTACTGAAGGGGTTTCCTTTATTTGAGAGAAAAAATGGAGACTTCTTGCCTTCTGTTAGCTAACAGCGAAGGTTGGTCCTTTCCACAATTGAAATAGATGATTTATGTTTTTATCAAGGCTTCAGTGGATTAAATCTACAGTTTGTGGCTTTGACAATTTATTCCTGTTTCCTTACCAGGTTTACTGAATTAATTCTGCTGTCTGCTGCCTCAGTAATGATTCCCTCTTCATTCACTAGTTAACAAAATGACTCCCATCAATTGTAGCTTTCAGAGATGTATTTTGCATCTTTAATGGTCTTTTCTTGGATGACTCCCCCTCCCCCAGATTTAAATAACAATTATTCCTCTGTTCATGTGCTTTTATTGAGAAATGTCCCCCTTTTCTGCAACCTTAATAAAGCTTCTTAATCTTTTTTTCTTCTTTAGATCTACTCTGGTTAGGTTTCTCATATGCCCTTTTCTTCATCTTAATTCTGGTTTGCGAGATACCTGGGTCTGCACCATTTTTATTAATTCCTTCACCTTCCCTTGACTTCCCTCACTGTAGCTATGTCTTGTGGTGTCTACTTGCTATTGTGGTCTCATTGATTTGAGCTGCATATTTTACTTCTACCTTTCTCAGCCTGTAATTCTCAACCATTTCTTTTTAAAGTTTTCCCTTGCACACAAGAAATTTTAACTTTATTCATGGATCCTCTGATATCTAATCTGCCATACCCCAATTAAAAATTGTTCATCCAGATCATTGGCACCTAATGCAATCTATAACTGCCTTTGATTGATTTATGCTCAAGCTCTGGGGAATTTCTGCTGAAGTGCATCTCTTACCAAAATGCTTTTTCAATTGACCATTGATTCTGCCTCATTCAATCTTGCTACAATGTTCTCTTCTGAAGAGTTCATGCATGTTCAGTTCTCTCTGCTGATGACCATTTGCATGAGTACGATTCTAAAGCTGTAACTGAAGAAATTTTCAGAACTCTCCCGCTGCCAGCATGAGAGGATAAGTAGAACTGACACCCCTGCTGCTATGTTGAATGAACAATCG
This sequence comes from Hemiscyllium ocellatum, assembly GCF_020745735.1. NCBI lineage: Eukaryota > Metazoa > Chordata > Chondrichthyes > Orectolobiformes > Hemiscylliidae > Hemiscyllium > Hemiscyllium ocellatum. The sequence goes on along the minus strand of NC_083407.1, from coordinate 42,089,514 downwards.
TCATTGCAAACCATCTTTTTTGCATGAATCTACCTGTATTATTGCTCACCAAGGGGAGGTTTGCTGCCAACATCCTCCTATAGGCTAAGATCCACAGGGTCTGCTTGATCTGCTGCATTAGAGAAAAGTCACTCATTTGTCTAAAAAGAAGAAACTCGGATTTAAAATAAGGTGCAGTTTACTGCATATTTGCACTATGTACGAGTGACAATTATGTGATAAACATTGTCACAGAGATTAGGAGGAAGACCTGGATGGTAATTCTTATGCCTTTGAGATCCTAAGCTGTTCTGCCCACAAGTCCATATGGCATTAGTATAGCATGCAATGCCTAAGGCAGTCATCCATAACAGCCCATTCAAACCCTTACACTCCTACAGCACATGTAGCACTCTCAGTTGCAGCCAAGAAAACAAGCAATTGAGGTCAAAATGTAGATCATCCATCTGCACAAGCTCAGCCCCTGCTTCATACCCTACTGTGCTTTGGTACTATATTTTTGTTTCCTATGCTTACTATTCTAAGAGGCTTTTTGAGTGAAATTGATTAATGACAAATGGTAGAACATTTTGCCTTGAGCAGTATGAGCAACTGGGTCAAGGCTTCTGAATGTATTTCATTTAAAATAGCTTTAATTCAGAAAAAAATGTTTGTCCAATCAGTCTGACTTGGGTTCTCACCTAGGTCCTGGGCATAAATGTGCAGTGTTCTAATTCACTGGGTTCGATTTTCTTGACATTGACAGATTAAAGTGACACTATCACCAGTAGCAATCAATTCCCCCCTGTCAGTAAACGATTTCACTACAGCCATACAATCGTGGGGGAGGTGGCATTGATATAGTGAATAGCAAGGGTCTCTCCCCCAGGATGGGAGAGTTCAAAACTAGGGGGCATATTTTTAAGAGGAGAGGAGAAAGATTTAAAAAGTACATGAGGGCATTTTTTTTACACACAGAGTGGTTCGTATTTGGAATAAACTGTTATTGGAATTGGTGGATGTAGATACAGTTGCAATATTAAAAAGACATTCAGATTGTTCATGAATAGGAGAGTAAAAACAATGACTGCAGATACTGGAAACCAGATTCTGGATTGGTGGTGCTGAAAGAGCACAGCAGTTCAGGCAGCATCCGAGGAGCAGTAAAATTGATGTTTCGGGCAAAATACAGGTATTCCTGACAAAGGGCTTTTGCCCGAAACGTCGATTTTACTGCTCCTCAGATGCTGCCAGAACTGCTGTGCTCTTCCAGCACCACTAATCCAGGACATAAATAGGAGAGGTTGAGGGATATGGGCTAAATGCAGGCAAGTGAAACCAGTTTGGCTTGGGAACTAGTCCACTGGACCGAAGGATCTGTTTCCATGTTGTGTGACTCTATCATTCTATAATTGTAGGTTTTACATTTTATTATGTTATCTCTAAGTGCCAGTTATATGAATTCTCAACAAGATACAGAGAGCACTTCATACATTAAACACTACTGAAGGTTTGAGTTGCCTGTGGCACTAATTAATTTGAGACACTTCATTTACTACAATAAGATAAACTAATTCCAAAGTTGTTACCTGAAAATATTTTTCTCAGCCTGTTCGGAGAAGATAGTTATTCCAGCTTTCAAAAGAAACTGCTGACTCATTTGCTTGCTGTCGGCTGAAATTGTAAAGAATTTGAAGTGAAAGTTTTCAGGTTCTTTCCAATTAAGCTAAAGGTTTTTTTAAAATATATATATAATTACTAGAGGAGCTTTCTTTAAAATAAATTATAGTTATGGAAATTATTAGTTGACAAAACCCAAATGCTTTTTTTTCAACTTTCAGTACAACTTATCCATCAATAATAGTTCTGTGATATTTTTCGTAATAGGAAAAAGTGAGGAAAAAAACTATGTTTACTGCTTTGTTAAAATCAAATATCAGAGGAAATCATCTGTTTTTAACAGTACGATGGGTCAGTCAATAATAAGAGTGGAAGAAGGTAAGTAGGGATAGAAAATTAGTTGTGCACATTTTCAAAATCAAGACACAGTGCAGCAAGCTCACCAATGAATGGTGAGGTATTCCCAACCTTAAGCCTTGGGGGTCATTAACATCAAGCTGGCAGAGTGTGAACAACCAACCATCAAAGTGTGAATGGAGATTGGGCATTTGTTAGAGTTAAGAGTCCCTTAGATAAATGAAAATGGAGTGGGAGTAGCGAATTTGCGTCTGAGGCATGAGATCGCACAAACAGAGAATCCAAGCCAGAGAATCAAACATCAGTGATTGAAAGGTATAAAGGAAGAGAGGGAAAGGCTGAAGGTTAAAGGACAGGGGTTATGCATCAATAGTCAAAGTCAGATGATAAGAGAACGATTTGAAGCTGAGACCAGTCAGGTGATAGAGTTATGAGAAGACAAATGGAGGGTGGAGACAAAGAAATCTTGGGTGGGATATGGAGTTAAAAGTGGAAGAATGGGCACAGATATATGATGCAAATTTGAAGCTGGGTGTTGGGCTTCATTTCAGGGACAGACATTGGAAGCCAGGAAGGAATCAAAGGCTTAGGTCAGGAGATATGAGGCCAATGAGAACAACTGGAATTTAAGCCAGAAGTATGAAAACAGGAAATCAAATGGTGAAATCAGAGGCGTTGGATAGGGAGATAGGAGGTTGGTAAGGATGATCAGAAGCTGAAGCAGAATTTCAAAACCAAGAAGGATACCAAAGCCTGGATCTGATAAAGAGATTGGAGCTTGACCACATCCTGGTAACTTGTGGCTGAGCAGTCAGAATAAGTCTTCCACATCCCTAAACCTGGTCTACAGGTACAGAGTTTTCTGCAACACCATCAACCAAGTGAGTTCTAAGGAAATAGAGTGGGGGAGTGAGTCTGGGTGGAATGCTCTTCAGTGAATTGGTGCAAATGGGCTAAATGGCCTCCATCTGCACTGTAGGGATACAGTGATTCAATGATTCTATGATTAGCGTTATTTCTTTCTCTTGGTATCTTTTCTCCTGTAGCTTGTCCATCTCAGCAACTGAACACAATTATTTCTTGCATGAGAAAGGAATTTTTTTTTATTATCATTCACAGCTGAGTTAATTCATTAACTATTTGAAGATTCTTGTCAACTCTCATAGATTTACTGAGAAGCTAATGATTTTCAATGGCATGAAGGATATTATATCAAGTTAACTGAAGTTTTCCTCTCATGGGTATCATGGTGATTCTCACCATATATGGTGGTACTCTTATTTTAAAAATACGTTTTTTAGAGAAATTTAGGTCTAGTGTCTGAAACGTCCTAAGTGTGCACGAGTGGTAGTCTACATATCAAATACTATTATTGCCATTATGGGATCTAATAATCATGAATACATCAGGACAGGAATAGGGGCTGGTTGCTCATTTTCTGGCATTTCCTCTGACATGGCTTGAACTATTACATTTGCAGGCCTCCATCCATCACTAAATATCCCAGACAGAACCGCAGAACGCAAAATTATTCCTGTCACTTTTTGAACTAAGGCAAAGAAACTGTTGAGGAAGTACATAAACAGGGTCAAAAATACAAGGAGCGAAGTCAATGATGAAGTAATACAGCTCAGGCAGTATCAATTTACAAAGACGAAAAGTGGCACATGTTGAGAAGTAGAGAATGACACAATATTGGTATTCTATGTGTCATTTTCTTCTTGATCTATTGAATTCTTGGGAGATATCAACTTATTCCACTTGAAGGTGTAATGCCAACTCTGAATGATGAGACGTTGAGCTGCAAATATCACTGTTGCACCCATACAGTTGCTAAGTACTCCAATTACTTTTGGCTTTCCTAAGTGCAATCATTGGTTGATGGTAGAAACTGTGGGGATTAAGTTGGTCCACATCAGAAGCACAAAACTGTTTTGTGAAAACTGAAGTTTTACCAAATCAAGTTTTATTTTCCATTGACTGGAAATCATTGCCAATATTTTAAATTTCAAACAAAGTAAAATTGGCAGTGAGCCTGAGAAGTGAGTCACCAAAATTCATTTCAGCTCTTGATCTGTGAATTTCAGTGGAAACAATCATTGAATGGTTACAACAGAGAAGGAAGCCATTAGGCCAGTCATGACTCGACTGAGTTTCTGCAAGACCCATACCTACAAACGTGATTTGAAGATGTGGTATTGGACTGGGATGTACAAAGTTAATAATCACACAACACCAGGTCATAGTCCAACAGGTTTAACTAGAAATACACTAACTTTTGGAGTGCCACTCCTTCATCAGGTAGTTGTGGAGGACACACTTGTAAGGCACAGAATTTATAGCAAAAGCTTACAGTGTGGTGTAACTGAAATTATCCATTGAGGAATCTGAAACCAAAAGAGAAAATGCTGGAAAATCTCAGCAGGTCTGGCAGCATCTGTAAGGAGAGAAAAGAGCTGACGTTTTGAGTCTACGAGTAAAAAATGAGGTCTGCAGATGCTGGAGATCACAGCTGCAAATGTGTTGCTGGTCAAAGCACAGCAGGCCAGGCAGCATCTCAGGAACAGAGAATTCGACGTTTCGAGCATGAGCCCTTCATCAGGAATAAGAGAGAGAGCCAAGCAGGCTAAGATAAAGGGTAGGGAGGAGGGACCAGGGGGAGGGGCGATGGAGGTGGGATAGGTGGAAGGAGGTCAAGGTGAGGGTGATAGGCCGGAGTGGGGTGGGGGCGGAGAGGTCAGGAAGAGGATTGCAGGTTAGGAGGGCGGTGCTGAGTTGAGGGAACCGACTGAGACAAGGTGGGGGGAGGGGAAATGAGGAAACTGGAGAAATCTGAATTCATACCTTGTGGTTGGAGGGTTCCCAGGCGGAAGATGAGGCGCTCCTCCTCCAGCCGTCGTGTTGTTGTGTTCTGCCGGTGGAGGAGTCCAAGGACCTGCATGTCCTCGGTGGAGTGGGAGGGAGAGTTAAAGTGTTGAGCCACGGGGTGATTGGGTTGGTTGGTTCGGGCGGCCCGGAGGTGTTCTCTGAAGCGTTCCGCAAGTAAGCGGCCTGTTTCACCAATATAGAGGAGGCCACATCGGGTGCAGCGGATGCAATAGATGATGTGTGTGGAGGTACAGGTGAACTTGTGGCGGATATGGAAGGATCCCTTGGGGCCTTGGAGGGAAGTGAGTGTGGAGGTGTGGGCGCAAGTTTTACATTTCCTGCGGTTGCAGGGGAAGGTGCCGGGGGTGGAGGTTGGGTTGGTGGGGGGTGTGGATCTGACGAGGGAGTCACGAAGGGAGTGGTCCTTGCGGAACGCTGATAGGGGAGGGGAGGGAAATATATCCTTGGTGGTGGGGTCCGTTTGGAGGTGGCGGAAATGGCGGCGGATGATACGTTGTATGCGGAGGTTGGTGGGGTGGTAGGTGAGAACCAGTGGGGTTCTGTTTTGGTGGCGGTTGGAGGAGCGGGGCTCAAGGGCGGAGGAGCGGGAAGTGGAGGAGATGCGGTGGAGGGCATCGTCGATCACGTCTGGGGGGAATCTGCGGTCCTTGAAGAAGGAGGCCATCTGGGCTGTGCGGTGTTGGAATTGGTCCTCCTGGGAGCAGATGCGGCGGAGACGAAGGAATTGGGAATATGGGATGGCATTTTTACAGGGGGCAGGGTGGGAGGAGGTGTAGTCCAGGTAGCTGTGGGAGTCAGTCGGTTTATAATAGATGTCTGTGTTGAGTCGGTCACCCGAGATAGAAATGGAGAGGTCTAGGAAGGGGAGGGAGGACGTTTTGAGTCTAACTGACCTTTTGTCAAAGCTCGTCACTGAGGAAGGAAATATGGCTGAGTCTTAGTAGATACCTTGTCTAACACTGAGAGAGAAAAGGAAAGCAGTGAAGATGGACAGGGGGAGAGAGACAAATGAAAATCCTGTCAGAGAGAAGAGCAGTACTTCTTCAGGGTAGGCATTCCTGGAAGAGTGGTGGCAGTGGGTTAAACACTGGATAAAAGCAAATTATTGTGGATGCTGGAACTGAAACCAAAAGAAAAAATGCTGGAAAATCTCAGCAGATCTGACAGTTTTGACAAAGGGTCAGTTAGACTCAAAATATCAGCTCTTTTCTCTCCTTACAGATGCTGCTAGAGCTGCTAAGATTTTTCAGCATTTTCTCTTTGGGTTGAAAAATACTTTGATTGTCCGTTGAGTCTTTCATCTGTTTGAATACCATGATAGTTTCACTTCTTTCATGTGTAAATCACAAAACTATTTTTTAAAAGTTGCATTCTCAGTTTAACTGTAACAATTGGTGTTAGCCAGACAATGTGTTGAAGGTGTTAGTCCCCTGTGTTCTCTGTCTGTGCCATGATGTTTTAGATTGATTCTAATCTAAAAAGTGAGATAACAGAGTTTTACATGAATTTGTGCAGTTTTTGAGCAAAGTATAATGTAACTCTGCAAGTATAAATTCTGTGTGTGTCTGTCTGTGTTGGGGGGTTGTGAATGTGAGAGAGAGTGTATGTGTGTATGTGAGTGTAGAGTGTCTTACGTCTGTGAGGAGGTGCTTGTGTGACTGTGGGAGTGTGTGTGTGTCTGAGGTGGGGGGTTGTGAGTGTCTGTGAGAGAGAGTGTATATGTGTGTGTCTGAGTGTAGAGTGGTCTAAGTCTGTGAGAGGATACATGTGTGAGTGTGAGAGTGTGTGTGTCTGTAAGGGTGTGTGTGAGTGTCAATGTGAGTGTCTGTGTATCTGTGTGTCCATGTGTATGTGTGTATAGGAGTGTCTGTGTGTGAGTATAGTGCAATGGTGGTCACCTGTAGTGTGACATGAAACCAAGGTCCCGGTTGAGGCCCTCCCTATGGGTATGGAACTTAGTTATCGGCCTCTGCTCGGCCACTTTTCACTGCTGTCTGCCCCAAAGTCCGCCTTGGAGGATGGTCATCCGAAGATCTGAGGTTGAACGTCCCGGACTGCTAAAGTGTTCCCCAACTGGGAGAGAACACTCCTGTCTGTTGATTGTTGTGTGGTGCCCATTCATCCGTTGCCGTAGGCTTTGCTCGGTTTCCCCAGTGTCCCATTTCTCAGGGCATCCTTGCCTGCAATGTATATGTTGGCTGAGTCACATGAGTACCTGCTACGTACATGGTGGGAGGTGTCCCCAGGTGTAATGGTGATGGTATCCATGTCCACATTTTGATATGTCTTGCAACGCCTACCGTGACAGGGTTGAATGGAGTTGCCCTGAAAACCGGGCAGCTTGCTACGAACAATGATCTGTTTGAGGTTTGGTGGTTGTTTAAAGGCAAGCAGTGGAGATGTGGGGAAAGTCTTGGTGAGGTGCTCATCCTCATTGATAATGTGTTGCAGGTCACGAAGAACATCGCGTAGTTTTTCAGCTCCTGGGAAGTTCTGAACAACGAAGGGTACCCTGTCGGTTGCAGCATGTGTCTGTCTCCTGAGGAGGTCATTATGGTTCCTTGCTGTGGCACATCGGAACTGGCAGTCAATGAGTTGAGCATTATGCACCGTTCTTATGAGGGCATCCATGAGTACATTTTTGGAGTGCCGCTCCTTCTTCAGGTGAGAGACACTCTGAAAGCTAGTGCTTCCAAAAATTCCTGTTGGACTATAATCTGGTGTTGTGTGATTTTTAACTATGCCTATTTGACAAAACAAAGTGGACTTGTTTGGTACACAGTTATTAAGAACCATGGAAAGCTCTAAGTTATTTTTAAATGTTGATGAATTGGAAAGGATTTTTACTTCTAGCATTTAATTTGTGAGCCTGGAGTTTTGGAGCCTGAGAATCTGAAGATTTATTTCTTTGACATGCATTTTGATGAAGTTTTAAAAGTGAATAGTTCATAGCATTAAAAACAATGTAGAAACGAAATTGCTGTGACAGGATTGCAATGATACAGAGAAAGTTAGAACAATCCATAAAAATGAGTCATGCTGTGTGTAGGTGCATTAGAGGATGGAGACAAGGCAGCTGGACAACTAAGTTTAGGAAACTTATGCATTTGTTCTCAAGTTGAAAGTTGTAGTGAGTTAATTTGCATTTTCCTTCAGGCATCTTGGGGAGAGACACCAGATGAAGGGAAAGAGCATCAATTGAATGTACAGAAATTCACTGGAGGGAAACCATTGCAGCTATCCCAGCTTGAGTCTGAGCAGGGAGCTTCTGTATGAAGACAGTAGTAACTCTTCACTGATGTCTGACTGTTTGTGGGAATACTGTTGAGAGGAATGGAATGGTTAAAATTGAATCTTTCTTCTGATGTCTGATTTGAAATCTTGCCAACTTTTTGTTTTGTTTAATACAATATAGAATCTTTTTTCTTTGTTTAAGAAACATTTCATTCTTTCTGTTAAAAGTCCATGAGCATATTTTGTGAATTTCTTCAGTAACTGACCTTCACTGTTAAAAAACAAAAGTACAGATCTAACAGGTCAGATTTTATTCTGGGACCTGATTTGTCCAGTACAGTTTCAGAATACGACACATTAAGATGGAGTGTTTCTTTTGATTCAGTACAGTGATAGATGTGCAGAAAAAAATATTTTATGTGTTTATCTCTGTGTCCTCAATTTTCCTTTCGACAATATTAGAAAGATTAACTGAGTTGTGAATATCTTATGTAAATGTAAGTACAGCAATGCCAAGAGGTAGTCAAACTTATATATCAATGCCAGAATAAAAGAAGTGCTGCAGGTGGATACCAATATATAATGAGCTTTGCTAAGTATCAACAGCAAAACCTGAGGTTCTGCTTCTGCCATCTGTGTTCTGTGACATATAGTACAGAGGATGCTCAAAGACACTAGAACTTGTTCAGGTGACATTCTCCCAATTAACATGTTTTTCACATCATATGAGAGCAGCTTCCAGTCAAATCTTTTCGCAGCTTTAAAAAAAGGGAGCTTGTAAAGTTCTCACAAGATTGAGATTACCGGTAAAATATTATTTTGGACAGGGTTGGAGGCCCAAAGGAACTTCACACTTTGGTTGCTGTGAAATTGTCAACTCGATTTCCTGTATAAATTGCGACTTTACAAAGAACAAAGAAAAAAGAACATTACAGCATAAGAACAGGCTCTTCGGCCTTCCGAGCCTGTGCCGATCCATATCCTCTAACTAAATTTGCCATCGATTTTCTAAGGATCTGTATCCCTTTACTTCCTGCCCACTTATGTATTTGTCTAGATGCATCTTAACTGACCCTATCATTCCCACCCTACTACCTTCACTGGCAATGCATTCCAGGCACCCTCTACCCTCTGCATGAAGAACTTTCAACTAAACTTTACCCCTCTCACTTTGAACTTGTGGCCCTCTAGCAATTAAGTCCCTCTCTGGAAAAAAGTTTCTTGCTATCCACCCTGTCTACACTTCTCATGAATGTTGCAGGCATCAGTAGGGTCCCCCATCAACCTCCCTTTGTTCAATGAAAATAATCCTAATCTTGTAAACCTCTCCTTATAGCTAACACCCTCCAAACCATGCAAGTTTCATGTGAAAGTGAGGACTGCAGATGCTGGAGATCAGAGTCGAGAGTGTTGTGCTGGAAAAGTACAGTAGGTCAGGCAGCATCTGAGGAGCAGGAGAATCAACATTTCAGGCATAAGCCTTTCATCAGGAATCAGAACCTCTTCTGCAGCCTCTCCAAAACATCCACATCCTTTTGGTAATGTAACTGTCCACAGTATTCCAAACGTAGCCGAACCAAAGTCTTATACAACTGTAAGTTGACCTGCCAATTCTTGTACTCAATAACCCGCCTGTTGAAGGAAAGCATACCATATGCCTTCTTGACCACTCTACTGACCTGCATTACCACCTTCAGGGAACAAGGGACTTGAACACTCAGATCTCTCTGTGCATCAATTTTCCCCAGGACTTTTCCATTTACTAGATGGTTCACTCTGGCATTGCATCTTCCAACTTACATCACCTCACATTTGTTCAAATTGAACTCCATCTGTCATTTCTCTGCCCATCTCTCTAATCAACCTGTATTCTGCTGTATTCTCTGACAGTCCACTTCACCATCTGCTACTCCACCAATCTTAATGCCATCTGCAAACTTGCTAATGAGGCAACCTACACCTTCCTCCAAATTATTTAAGTATATCACAAACAACAGTGATCCTAGCACGGTGGCACAGTGGTTAGCACTGCTGCCTCACAGCGCCTGTAGACCCGGGTTCAATTCCCGACTCAGGCGACTGACTGTGTGGAGTTTGCACGTTCTCCCCGTGTCTGCGTGGGTTTCCTCCGGGTGCTCCGGTTTCCTCCCACAGTCCAAAGATGTGCGGGTCAGGTGAATTGGCCATGCTAAATTGCCCGTAGTGTTAGGTAAGGGGTAAAATGTAAGGGTATGGGTGGGTTGCGCTTCGGCGGGTCGGTGTGGACTTGTTGGGCCGAAGGGCCTGTTTCCACACTGTAAGTCTAATCTAATCTAATCTAATCCCTATTGGACACGTCTGGTCACAGGGCTCCATTTTGAGAAGCTCCCTTCCACCACTATTCTCTGTCTCCTGTTGCCCAACCAGTTCTTTATACATCCAGCTAGAACACCCTGGACCCCAAGGAACCTCACCTTCTTCATCAGCCTACCATAGGAACCTTATCAAACTAAAGTCAATGTATATGACATCTACATCCCTTCCCTCATCAATTAACTTTGTCACCTCGTCAAAGAATTCTATTAAGTTTGTAAGACATGACCTTCCCTGCACAAAACCATGCTGCCTATCACTGATAAGCCCATCTTATTCCAAATGGGTATAGATTCTGTCCCTTAACAACTTCTCCAATAGCTTCCCTACCACTGACATCAGGCTCACTGATTTATAATTAGCTGGATTGTCCCTGCTATTCTTCTTAAACAAGAGAACAACATTAGCAATTCTCCAGTCCTCTGGGACTTCTCCAGTTTTCAAGGATGCTGCAAAGATATCTGTTAAAGCCCCAGCTATTTCCACTCTTGCTTCCCTCAGTAACCTGAGATGGAGCCCATCTGGATTTGGGGACTTGTCCACCTTGATGTCTTTTAGAATGCACAACACTTCCTCCTTCCTTATGCCGATTTCACTTAGAGCAATCAAAGATCTATCCCTAACCTCAGCATCCACCATGCCCCTCTCCTCGGTAAATACAGACGCAAAGTACTCGTTAAGAATTTCACCCATTTTCCCTGACTCTACACATATTTTCCTCCTTTGTCCTTGAGTGGGCCAACCCTTTCCGTACCCTCTTGCTCCTTATATATGAATAAAAAGCTTTGAGGTTTTCCTTAACCCTGCATGCTCAGGATATCTCATGACCCCTTTTAGCCCTCATAATTCCACATTTCAGATTGCAATCAAATCACATCATTTAGTAGGAATGTACAAGAGGCATTTTAAGATCTGACTAGCCCTAGTTAGTTTATTTCACAATAAAGTAATGTGTTGTGTTCCTCCAATGATCTGATGGATCTAAAGCAGTGTTATATATTTCTGCTGAATTACATTTTAATAATCATAGATTAATTTGATACTTTCAAGAGTTATAAAGTTAACTAGACAAGGAAGAAAATGGCATTTAGGAGGATTAACTTTGTGTCCTTCTCCACTTATCTTCATTCGCCACTTTTCTTTTTCCTTATACCCAGGATTATTCCTGAGTTGTATTGTTTTATCATTAACTTTGTTCCTTATAATCTGATTCTGCCCATTTACTTCATCTTGGGTTTTGCCTCAGCTACACAGATTCTGTTCCTCTTTAATTTCATCCCATTACTTCTCCAACACATCCAGCTACTTTTCTTTTTTTTTAAATGATAAATCTCATGAAAACAAGTAAATTTGATCTTAAGTGATCTTCATTGATCAGAATTGCAACTTTCTGTAAAAAAAAACCAAAAGGAATTATTCAATTCTAATATTCTACCTACGTTGTGTTATAGCCAAATGATCAGAACATGGTGGCTCAGTGGTTAACACTGCTGCCTCACAGCACTAGGGTCCCAGGTTTGATTCCAGCCTCAGGTGACTGTCTGTGTGGAGTTTGCACATTCGCCCTGTGTCTGCGTGGGTTTTCTCCTACAATCCAAAGATGTGCAGGTCAGGTGCTTTGGACATGCTAAATTGCCCATAGAGATAGGTGCATCAGTCAGAGGGATATGGGTTTAGGTGAGTTGCTCTTCAGAGGGTCGGTGTGGACTGGTTGGGCCTGTTTCACACTGTAGTGATTGAATAGAGATCTTAAAGAATGTACAGGCACAATCGATATGTTTTAAAAAAGTGAACCGTTCCGAAAACGATTTGTTTATATGTGCAAGATATTCCATTTATTATGGGGAATAGGTTGAGTGCCAGTTGTTCTGAAGAAATACTTAAAAATGAAGCCCAGTAGTATAACAGCTTCATTACAAGCTATGATTGAGCTGATGTTATCCAAATCATGTTTCAGTTAAAATGAGATGTGGATAAGGTTGAAATATTTCCATCTGAGAAGATGGCATGTAAGTGGTATTATCTACATCTCCATAATGTTAAAAGGTTCAGAAAATGTGGCAATAAGCAGGTTATTCAGCTGAGGAGGCTGCAAGTACTAACTTACTAAATTGTAAAAAAGACACTAAGTTTTCAGAACAAAAACTGCAGGATTGTGAAATGGACTCCCTTGACAAGTAATGCTGCAAAATGAACTCATTTCTAAAAGTTCAGTAGCCTGGTTATTACTAATCTCACCTGTTAACTCAGAGGTCATGTATTTATACATAAGATTAGAAAATTAACTGTGAATGCTGTAAGATTGTTATAATAATGCCTTTGGGTCAATGATATCCTTCAGGAAAGAAAGTTTGTCGACCTGGTCCGAATTATGTGCAGCTCAGCGCCACACAATGTGACTAACTCTTTTGACCTCTGAAGTGATACAGCAAATATTCCAGCTGTTAAAAAAAAATTGGAATATTTGAAAGCAAAGTTCTGCTAATACTTTTGCAATGGACAATAAATGGGACCTCAATAACAATACTCCCTCTCTAATGGCACTGTGGATCGATCTACAGCACTCTCTCAAGGTTAAATAGAGATAGGCAAGAAAATGCTAATCAATAAATGATGCCCAAGTTTCCATAGTGAATTAATAAAATAACCGCATCATGAGAATAGGTTTTAAAAATAATTTGCTGAAAAACTTATTTTTAATTCATTGTGTGACATGGGATCGTGGGCTCGGCCAGCATTTATTGACCATTCCTAGTTGCCCTTGAGAAGCTGGTAGTGAGCTGGTTTCTTGAACTACTGCAGTCCATGAGCTGTAGGTTGACCCATAATGTTGTTAAGGAGGGAATTCCAGGATTTTGACCCAGCGGCAGTGAAAGAACCCAATATATTTTGGAGTCAGGATGGTGATTGGCTTGGTGAGGAACTTGCAGGTGGTGGTTTTCCCATATGTCTGATGCTCTCATTCTTCTAGATAGAAGTGGCCGTGGGTTTAGAATGTGCTATCTGAGAATCTTTGGTGAATATCTGCAGTGCATCTTGTAGATAGTACACACTGCTGCTACTGAGCACCTGTGGTGGAGAGAGAGGGTGCTTGTAGATGTGATGTGAATAAAACAGGTTGCTTTGTGCTGGACGATGCCTAGTTTCTTGAGTGTTTTTGGAGCTGCACTCATCCAGAAAAGTGGAGCCTTGTAGATGGCGGATAGGAGTCAGGAAGTGGAGCACATTTGTGAGCCAGGTGGTGAGTTGCTTGTCACGGTCTTCCTAACCTCTGATCTGATCTTAGAGCTATTGTGTTTATAAAAGGAGTCCAGTTGAGTTTCTGGTCAATAGGACATTGATAATGGGGTATCCAGTGATGGCAAAACCATTGAATGTTATGGTGTGGTGGTTAAATTCAAAGTCAAAATTATTGTAAAGCAGAATTAATGTTAACCTGAAGAAGGGTCACTGGTCCTGAAATTTAACTCTATTTTCTCTACACAGATGCTGTCACACTTACTGAGTTTTACCAGCAATTTCTGATTTCCACAGTCTGCAGTTCTTTGTTTTTTTCTTGTTGGGTAGTGGTTAGATTATATCTTATTGGAAATTATCATTACTTGGCATTTGTGTGGTGTGAATAGTACTTGCCATTTGTCAGCCCAAGCCTGGATATTTTCAAGATCTTGTTGCATTTGAACATTGACTGCTTCAGCATTTGAGGAGTTGCTATGGTGATGAACCTGTTGCAATCATCAGCAAACATCCTCTCTGCTGGTGTTATGATGGAAGAAAAGTCATTGATGAAACAACTGAAGATGGTTGGGCCAAGGACACTACCCTGAGGAACTCCTGCAGAGATGTCTGAAGTGCGAAGAAGATTGACCTTCAGTAACCACAACCATCTTCCTTTGCACCAGATATGACTAGAATTGGCAGAGAATTTGTCCTGATACCAATTGATACCAGTTTTGGTAGATTTCCTTGATGCCACCCTTGGTCAAATGTGGCCTTGATGTCAAGAGCTGTCATTCTCACCTCACCTCTAGAACTCATGTGTTTGTCCATGTTTGAACCCAGGCTGTAATGAGGTCAGGGGCTGAGTGACCCTAATGGAACCCAAATTGTGTGTCAGTGAGTAGGTTTTTGCATACTCAGTTTGATAACATGTTGATAATGCCTTCCATCACTTTACGGATGATTGAAAATAGACTGATGGGGTGGTAATTGGCTGGGTTGGATTTGTCCTTTTTTTGAGTGAGCACAGATATACCTGGGCAATTCTCCACATTGTTGGGTAGTTGCCAGTGTTTTTATTGTACTGGAACTCTATTAGTAGGGTACATTCTGGAACACATGTCTTCAATGCTAATGCCAGATTGTTATCAGGGTCCAAAGCTTTGGTAGTATCCAGTGTCTGTAGCCATTTCTTAATATTGTGTGGAGTGAATTGAACTGGCTGAAGACTAATATCTGTGATTCTGGGACCATTGGATGAGGTCAAGGTGGATCATCCACTTGCTGAAAAATGCTTCAGCCTTATCTTTAGCACTGATGAGCCGAGTTCCTCTTGTTGAGGATAGGGATATTTGTGGAGCTTCCTCCTCCAACGAGTTGTTTAATTATCCAACACAACTAGATACAGAAGACTGCAGAGCTTAGACCTGATACTTAGGTTGAGGGATTGCTTAGCTTTGGCTACCATTTGCTGAATATACAGTTTGGCCTGCAAGTAGTCCTGTTTGGCAGCTTCACCACATTAAGAACATAAGACATAGGAGTGGAAGTAAGGCCATTCGGCCCATCGAGTCCAGTCCACCAGTCAATCATAGCTGATGGGCATTTCAACTCCACTTACCAGCATTCTCCCTGTAGCCCTTAATTCCTTGTGACATCAAGAATTTATCAATCTCTGCCTTGAAGACATTTAGCGTCCCGGCATCCACTGCACTCTGCGGCAATGAATTCCACAGGCCCACCACTCTCTGGCTGAAGAAATGTCTCCGCATTTCTGTTCTGAATTTAACCCCTCTAATTCTCAGGCTGTGTCCACGGGTCCTAGTCTCTTCACTTAACAGAAACAATTTCCTAGCATCCACCCTTTCCAAGCCATGTATTATCTTCTAAGTTTCTATTAGATCTCCCCTTAATCTTCTAAACTCCAATGAATACAATCCCAGGATCCTCAGCTGCTCCTCGTATGTTAGACCTACCATTCCAGGGATCATCCGTGTGAATCTCCGCTGGACATGTTCCAATGCCAGTATGTCCTTCCTGAGGTGTGGGGACCAAAACTGGACACAGTACTCCAAATGGAGCCAAACCAGAGCTTTATAAAATCTCAGTAGCACAACAGTGCTTTTGTATTCCAACTCTCTTGAGATAAACGACAACATTGCATTTGCTTTCTTGATCACAGACTCAACCTGCATGTTTTCCTTTAGAGGGCACTTCCAGATCCCTTTGAACTTTGGCTTTACCAATATGCTTGTATTCTTTTTTCCAAAGTGAAGACCTTGCATTTGCTCACGTTGAATTCCATCAGCCATTTCCTGGAACACTCCCCCAAACTGTCTAGATCCTTCTGCAGCCTCCCCACTTCCTCAGTACTACCTGCCTGTCCACCTAACTTCGTATCATCGGCAAACTTCACTAGAATGCCCCCAGTCCCTTCATCCAGATCATTAATATATAACATAAACAGCTGCGGCCCCAACACTGAACCTTGCGGGACACCGTTTGTCACCGGCTGCCATTCCGAAAAAGAACCTTTTATCCCAACTCTCTGCTTTCTGTCAGACAGCCAATCCTCAATCCAGACCGGTAGCTCACCTTGAACACCATGGGCCCTCACCTTGCTCAGCAGCTTCCCGTGTGGCACCTTATCAAAGGTCTTTTTGAAGTCTAGATAGACTACATCCACTGGGTTTCCCTGGTCTAACCTACTTGTCACCTCTTCAAAGAATTCCAACAGGTTTGTCAGGCACGACCTCCCCTTACTAAATCCATGTTGACTTGTTCTAATCAGACTCTGCTCTTCCAAGAATTTAGAAACCTCATCCTTAATGATGGATTCTAGAATTTTACCAACAACCGAGGTTAGGCTAATTGGCCTATAATTTTCCATCTTTTGTCTTGATCCTTTCTTGAACAAGGGGGTTACAACAGCGATCTTCCAATCATCGGGGACTTTCCCTGACTCCAGTGACTTTTGAAAGTTATCAACCAACGCCTCCGTTATTTCCTCAGCCACCTCCCTCAGAACTCAAGGATGTATCCTATCGGGGCCAGGAGATTTATCAATTTTAAGACCTTTTAGCTTTTCTCACACTATCTCTTTTGTAATGGCAACCATACTCAACTCAGCCCCCTGACTCCCTTTAATTGTTGGGATATTACTCATGTCTTCCACTGTGAAGACTGATGCAAAGTACTTGTTAAGTTCTCCTGCTATTTACTTATCTCCCATCACTGAGCTTCCAGCATCAGTTTGAAGTGGCCCAATGTCTACTTTTGCCTGTCGTTTGTTTCTTATGTATTGAAAGAAACTTTTACTATCATTTCTAATATTACTGGCTAGCCTACCTTCATACTTGATCCTGTCCTTCCTTATTTCTCTCGTTGTTATTGTCTGTTTGTTTTTGTAGCCTTCCCAATCTTCTGATTTCCCACTGCTCTTGGCCACTTTATAGGATCTCTCTTTTTCTTTAATACATTTCCTGACTTCCTTTGTCAGCCACGGCTGTCTAATCCCTCCCTGGATAATCTTTCTTTTCTTGGGGATGAACCTCTGTACAGTGTCCTCAATTATACCCACAAACACCTGCCATTTTTGCTTTACTGTCTTCCCCGCTAGGCTCTGCTTCCAGTCTATTTTCGTCAGTTCCTCTCTCATGCCCTCATAATTGCCTTTATTTAACTGTAACACCATTACATCCGATTTTGCCTTCTCTCTTTCAAACTGCAGACTGAACTCTACCATATTATGATTGCTGCTTCCTAAGTGTTCCCTTACTTTAAGATTTTTTTATAAAGTCTCATTCATTATATAGCACTAGGTCCAGAATAGCGTGCTCCCTTGTGGGCTCCATGACAAGCTGTTCCAAAAAGCCATCCTGTAAGCATTCCATGAATTCCCTTTCTTTGGATCCACTGGCAACATTATTTACCTAGTCCACCTGCATATTGAAGTCTCCCATGATCACCGTGATCTTGCCTTTCTGACATGCCTTCTCTATTTCCCGGTACATGTTGCACCCCTGGTCCTGACCACCATTATGGTTTTTTTTTGCCTTTGTGATTCCTCAATTCCACCCACACAGACTCCACATCATCCGATGCTATGTCATTCAGTGACAACTCATTTTTAGGTGTGCCAGGTGCTATTCCTGGCATGCCGTCCTGTACTCTCCATTGAACCAGGGTTCATCCCTGGGTTGATGGTAATGGTTGAGTGGGGGATATACCGGGCCACAAGGTTACAGATTGCAATGGAGCACAATTCCACAACTGTTGACGGCTACAGTACCTTGTGGATGTCTTGTCCTGAGTTGCTGGATTTGTTTGAAGTCTGGCCCATTTAGCATGGTGATAGTGTCACACAACAGGATGAAGAGCATTCTCAATATGAAGACAGGATCTCATTTCCACAAGTACTAGTCACTTTTACTGATACAGTCATGGACATTGCATCTGCAGCCAACAGATTGTTAAGGATGAGGTGGAGTATGTTTTTGTCCTCTTGATAGTTCCTTCACCACCTGTCACAGACCCAATATAGCAGTTATGTCCTTTTGGATCCCCGTCCAGCTCAATCTATAGTACTGCTGCTAAGCCACTCTTGGCATTGCACATTGAAATCCCCCACCCAATGTACGTTGTATGCCCTTGCTGCCCTCAGTGTTTCAAGTGTTGTTCAACTCGATGTAGTATTGATTCATCAGCTGAGGGAGGATGTGAATGGTGATCAGCAGGAGCTTTCCTTGCCTATGTTCACCCAGAATCCATGAAACTATTTGGGTTTGGAGTCAATGTTGAGAACACACAAAGCAACTCCCTCCTGCCTGTACACCACTGTGCCATCATCTCTGCTGGGTCTGCCCTGTTGGTGGGATAGGACATAACCAGGAACGGTGATGGTGGTGTCTAGGACATTGTCTGTCAGGTATGATTCTGTGATATGACTGTGTCAGGTTCTTGCTTAACTAGTCTATAAAACAGCTCTCCCAATTTTGGCACTAGCTCCCAGATGTTAGTGAGGAGAATTTTGCCAGGTTAACAGGGCTCTTTCTGACATTATCTTTTCCGATGCCGGGGTTGAGGCTAGGTGGTCCATCTGATTTCATTTCTGTATTGAGACTTTGCAGCAATTGATATACGCGAATGTCTTGCTAGATCATTTCAGAGGGCATTTGAGAGTCAACCTCATTGTTATGGGTCTGGAGTCACACCAGGTGAGGATGACAGGTTTCCTTTCCTGAAGGAAATTAGCAAGCCAGAATGCACAATTGAATGTGTATCTGCTTATGATAGAGATTGAAAGGCATAATAATGATCAACTATTTTATGCATGTAGAATTGCATAGACTTCACAGCAACAACAACCCATATTTATCAATTTCAACAGAGTAAAATCTCACAAGAATCATCAAAGGAGAATTATCTAAGTATATTTGACCTTAAAGCAAGGAAATATTACGCGAATAAACAAAATCTTGTTAAAAAGGTAGGAATGAATATCTTAAAGGAAGAAAGATAAGGAAAGGCATAGATATTTGGGACTACTCTAGAGTTTGCAATGAACCCACAATCACTTATATAGAAAGATTAAAATCGAAGATGACCAAGAGACCAGATGGAGAAACACAGGTACTTCAGACAATTATGGGGTAGGAGAACATTACAGATGTAAAGGGTAAAGCCATGGAGAAATTTGAAAGAAAGGATGAGAGTTAACCATTGCTTGACCATTGATTAGATCAAGAGCCATTATTAATCAACAAGCAGAAGTCTGAATCCTTGGTATGAGTTCGGACATGAACAGCACAGCAACCTTTTTTTTTCCTTAAAGGCACTCAACTTTTTAAAGGGAAGGACAAAAATGTTTGCTGGAATGGACATTTTCACAATTAAACACCAGGATTCACAAGCATCTAGAGTGATAAATAAGTCAATGCAGGCTTTAGAGTTACAGGCGGGGCAGGAGGTAAAATGCCATGAAACTGTTGGAGGCTAGGAGACACTGAAAGTCCACCCTAAGTTGAGGCTTGGAGCGAATTGTTGGAAAAGTCACCTTCCAGATACTGGAGCTAACGACCTGTCATCAGTACCACAAGTTACAAAATATTCACATGCAGATGTAAAAGTCTCAATGAATACATCTTTATAGTGATGTCCTATACACACACCACCAGCTGATAACATTACAAGTTAATATTTTAGATAACATGTCTTCATAACAGTGTTGTGATATGTTGACACTTACGTGATAGCTGAATCTCTACATTTACAGAAGTGCAATAAGAGTTGGCTCTGACCGTGATAGCTTTGATAGATGAGGAGGGAGATAAAGTGCCCGTATGTTTGATGTAGGTATGTGTGCCAGGAAGTGCTGCTGGTTGAATGACTGGGATAAAGTGAATTGCACAGCATGAGAAGCTGGTGTTGTGATAGATAGAATAGGCATTTTATGAAAAAAAGCACATTTCAAAACAAAGGATGCTAGCCCACAAAGACTAAGATTTAAAGGACACATTGCTTTTTTTACACAGGATCTATAGTACTCCAAGAAAGATGTCACGTGACCCAGACGGTGAGGTGAAAAAGATATTGGATATTAACTATCAATCAGAGTTACTGCCACAGGGAAGAAGGAGCAACAGTTGAACCCTACACCCCTCCCCTCCAACCTCCTTTGAAATTTATCTCATCAAATCTGAGCTACTTGTGATTTAAAGACCAACCAAAGGCTCCATTGTCACAAGCTGAGAGTCCTTATGGGAGAAGTTGGAATCAATGCCACTGCCTTCAAGAGAACAAGAGATCACCACAGCCACAATTGCAGTGTAACTGCTTTATGAGAAAGCCCAAACCAACAGCCACTGTGGAAAATGACCTTGCAGCTGTAAACAAGTCACTGGGAAATCCGATTTTATTTGTTATTTAGACACATTTTAAGACCTACAGAATTTTATTGCCAAGTTTTACATTCTTATATATATTTTATGTGTTGTTTTGCATTATTGAGTCATTGGGCAGTTTTACACATTTCAAACTTTTTGCTGTTAATTTCTACATCTTTACTTAAAACCACAAGACAATAAGACATAGGACGAGAAATTAGGCCAATCAATCCATCAAGTCTACTCCGCTATTCATAGTTTTCATGGCTGATAGGTTTCTCAACCCCATTCTCCTACTTTCTACCAATAACGCTTGATCCACTTCATAAACAAGAACCCATCTATCTCTGTCTTAGAAGTACTCAATGACCTGGCATCCACAGCCTTCTTTGGTATGAATTCTATAGATTCACCACTCTCTGGTTAAAGAAGTTGCTACTTATCTGCATTCTAAAATGTCTTCACTTTACCCTAAAGCTGTGCCCCAGGTTCTAGTCTTTCCTACCAATGGAAACATGTTCGCAACATCTACTCTGTGCAGGCCATTCCGTATTCTGTGAGTTTCAATTTGATGCCCACTCATCCTTCTAAACTCCATTGAGTATAAACCCAGAATCCTCAAATGTTCCTTATATGTTAAGCTTTTCATTACTGCAACCATTCTCATGAACCGCCTCTGAATATATTCTACGGCCAGTACGTCCTTCCTGTGATATGGGCCCCAAAATTGCGCACAATACTCCAAATGTGTTCTGGCCAGAGCATTATAAAGCCTCAGAAGTACATCCCTGCTTTTATATTCAAGTCCTCTCAAAATAAATGTCCTCATTGCATTTACCTTCCCAACTACTGACTCAACCTGCAAATTTACCTTGAGAGAATCTGGCTAGGACTCCCAAGTCTCTTTTGCACTTCAGACTTCTGAATTTTCTCCCCATTTAGAGGATAGTCCATGCCTGAATTCTTCCCACCAAAGTGCATGGCCTCACACTTTCCCACATTGTACTCCATCAGCCACTTCTTTGCCCAGTCTCCAAATCTGTACAAATCTTTCTGTAGTTCCTTGCCTCCTCAGTGCTACCTGTCCCTCCACCTATCTTTTTATCATATGCAAACTTGGCCAGAATGCCCTCCATTCCTTCATCCAGATCATTAATGTAAAGTGAAAAGTTGACCCAACACTGAGCCTTATGGGAAACAATTATCATTGGCTGCCTTCCTAAGAAGTACCCTTTTATCCCCACTCTCTGCTCTCTGCCAGACAGCCAAGCTTCTATCAATGTTAGCACCCTGTCTCTGACACCATGGGCCCTGCTCTTACTCAGTAGCTTCCTATGCGACACCTTGTCAAAGGTCGTCTTGAAGTCTAGGTACATAACATCCATTGGTTCTCCTTTGTCTAACCTGCTTAATACTTAGAGTCATAGAAATGTACAGCATGAAAATAACCATTTCAGTCTAACTCATCCTAATCTAATGTAATCCCAGTTGCCAGCAAATGGCCCATATTCCTCTGAACTCTTCCTTTTCATAAACCCATCAAGCTACCTTCTGAGTGTTGTAATTGTACTAGCCTCCACCACTTCCTCTAGCAGCTCATCCTCAAAGAATTCTAGCAGATTAGTCAGGCATGATCTCCCTTTGATGAAGTCATACTGACTTTGCCGTATTTTGCCGTAAAGTTTGATGTATTCAGAAATCTCATCCTTCACAATGGATTCCAGAATCTTACTCACGGCTGAGGTTAGGCTAATCAGTCTGTAATTTTCCATCTTTTGCCTTGCTCCCTTTTTAAACAGGGGTGTCACATTTTCCAGTCATCTGCGATACACCCTGATTCTAGTGATTCTCTGAAAGATTCCCACCAATACCTCCACTATCTTGTCAGCTATCTCCCTTAGAACTCTGGGGTGTAGTCTATCTAGTCCAGGTGATTTATCCACCTTCAGGCCATTCAGTTTTTTCCAACACCTTCTCCTTAGTGATGGCCACCGTACTCAGTTCTGCCCTCACTCTTTTGAATTTTTGGGATATTACTCATTTTTTCCACTGTGAAGACAGACACAAAGTATTTATTCAGTTCCTCAACCATTTCCTTGTTCCCCACTACAATCTCTCCAGCATCATTTTTCAGTAGCCCAATGTCCACTTTTGCCTTTTATATATTTAAAGAAACTCCTACAGTCTTCCTTTATATTACTGGCTAGCTTACCCTCATATTTAATCGTCCCTATCCTTATTTCTTTTTTTATTGTTGCCATTTGTTTCCCACTGCCTTTTGTCATTTTATATATTTTTTCTTTTGCTTTTATGCTATTTCTGACTTTCCCAGCCATGGTTGCCTCATCCTCCCTGTACCACGCTTCTTTTTCATTGGGATGAATCTCTGCTGTGTCTCCTGAATTACTCTCAGAAACTCCTGCCATTGCTGTTCCACTGTCTTTCCTACGGGGCTCCTCTCCCAGTCAATTCTACCCAGCTCCTGTCTCATGCCTCTGTAGTTGTCTCTATTCAGCTCTAATACCAGAACCTCTGATTCTATCTTCTCCCTCTCAAATTACAGAGTAAATTTAATCATATTGTAATCACTACCTCCTAAGGGTTCTTTACGTTAAGCTCCCTTATCAAGTCTGCCTCATTACACAACACTAAATCCAGTGTTGCCTGTTCCCTCATGGGCTTCACTAAAAGCTGTTCCAAAAGCTATCTCACAGGCATTCCACAAATTCCTCTTGTTGCAATTCACTATCAAATTGTTTTTGAATTTAACTGAATTTATTGTCATGTGTACCAAGTCACAATGAAAAGCTTTGTCTTGTGAGCAATACAGGCAGATCACATAGCTAAGTGGCACAGATAGTAAATAATAGGTAAACAGCGGCAAAAACACAGGTACAGGGGAATGTTAAGAGTTTGTGAGCCCATTCAGTATTCTACCAACACTTGAAACTATTACAAAACTGGCTGGTGCGTGTGTTTGGCTTCTGTACCTTTTCCTCAAGCCAACTTTCCTCAGTTGCCTGATGAAGAAGAGAAGTTGTTAGACCTTTGTAAACAGTGTGTCTACATGAAGAGTCCAAGAAAGCTTGTTGTGGATGACCATTCCCAGGAGCTTGACACTCCCCAGTTGCTCCACCTCTGTGCTGTTAATGTGCGTGTGCCAGCATTGAGAGCTTAGCTGTTTTCAGTGCACATTTTTCCTGGTCTTCTACCTCCCGTCTGTAGTCTGTTTCGTCACCATCTGAGATTTGACCGACTAAGGTGGTGTCATCAGTGAATTCATAAATGGCATTAGTCTGATATTTGACAATACAGTTATGGGTATACAGTGAGTACAGTAGAGGGCTGAGTACGCACCCCTGGGAGGCTCCAGTGTTGAGTGTTAGTGAGGATGAAATATTGCCCCAATCTTCACTGATTGTGACCGGTGCATCAGAAAACTGAGGACCCCATTGCAGAGAGTGGGGCTTAGTCCAAGATCATTAAGTTTACTAATCAGTCTCGAGGGGATAATAATGTTGAAGGCTGAACTGTAGTCAATGGGTAGGATTCTTACATAGCTGTTCTTGGTGTCAAGATGTTCTAGGGAGGAGTGAAGGGCAAGTGATATAGCATCTGACATGGATCTGTTGATCCGATAGGCAAATTGGAGTGGATTTTCACAGTCCATCTAAATATTGAAATCCCCTGTGATCACTGTAACTGATTATGGGGATTTCAACATGTAGGTGGATGGGGAAAGTCAGGTTGAGTGAGTTTCAAAACTAAATTAAAGAACTTGATTGGCTCATTTTTACAGCAAGCTAAAATAAATAATGTGTTGAACAAATTCAAACAATCTTCTTATCTGACTCTGAGAAAGAGAAAAATTAATTGCATCCCTCTTAATTTGGTCAGATACAGTCACTAGCATGCTGTCTTCTCGCTTGTAAGATGAAGTGGCACATAGTAGAAATGAGAATTGCAAAAGTGGTAGGGGTTAAGGAAGTTTGCATATCCTGTGTTGAACAAAGGAGATTGTTCTCCACGTCATGGTATTACTTGCCACGAGAATCACAGCAACCAATGTTTCTGGGAACTTTGTGGCTGATTGTAGCTTCCTACCTTATGCTGTTTGTGATGATACACTGTCCTTTTTTTTTTGAGGAGAGCTTTTAAGAGCAGTAGTGAACAGTCTACTCAGACCCAATAGAGTAATCAGGTTGTGAGGCTTTTTTTAAAAAATTGGAACAATAAAGCAGCCTGAATGGGTGGGGCAAACTACCACAAAACCAGGATTTGTAGTTTTAATTTTCAGGAGCAGATGCTGGGGTCTTCAAGCTGGGTGTGGAACCGATTTTTTTCTCTCTCTGTTACAGCTAAAAGCTTACGTTCTTTTCCTGCCATTGGAGTTGTATGTGAGACAATCTAATTTACTGAATTTGCATTTGCTAAGGTTGTGTTTATGGGATATTACTGTATTGGAGAGATGCTTTTAGTAGTTCAATGATCAATTATTCTGCTAAGTTTTCTAATAGAGTTAAGTTATTTCAATTGTTTCTTTCTTTCATTGCATTTTAACTACAGTGTATAAATAAAGTGTGGTTTGCTTAATGTCAAGAAGTTTGAACAACTGAATTGCGGCTGGAACACAACACCTTTAAACTAAGAAAAACTTTGGGTCGAGATTATCTTCTGAATATATTTTGAAGGGGTTTGATCTGGTCCATAACAATGCTTATTTGTTTGATATTGCCATATGAAACCTCTTAGTAATATGACAATGGATGTAAATATTGATTCACAACCTGATTATCAAAGTCTAATCAAAGTGTTGTTCTTATAATACAATAGTCCCTACAGTTTTAATTAATAAATTAACACATTTTTCAATTAATATTTTGACCTTCAGAACATGAGAATAGGAGCCAAATATTTAACTTTTAAGTTCATAAGTTAGTAAAACATACTAGGTACTTTGTCATGATCAAAAGGCTTAGAAGCTTATAACATTTGATTCAAATTAAGTGTGGTGTTGACAGCTGATATAATTAGTGCTCCACATCAAAGAACAGTTTAGCCTAAGGAATGTTACACATTCATAAACTTGAGTTAATTATATCAGCAGCCAATTACAAATTGATGAAAAATCTGTTGTGCAACCATGTTGAACTTATTGTAAAATTCCTGCTGTTACAGTGTTCTTCCATATCTGTACTGCTGAGAATATGAAACACAAATTGATAGTATTGATATGTTTAGGAACAACCTAGAAATGTTCCGATGACTTCTTCAACCATATTTTCAAAACACATTTTTCTTGTAGAAAATCCATTGCTGTCAGCTGAAAGGTGCTCAGCTTTTTGGCAACTGGCTTCATGCTGCACTGATTGAATTTTAAAAATAAAGTAATGACAGACCCAAGTGAGTCTTGACAGGCTTTGAAGGTTCCTCACCTCAGGATGAGCATCAGCACTTCTGCCTGTACATCTATTATAAGTCACATCTTAAAACAAATTATGTCCCAGAACTTAAATGTGTTGCAATTCATTACCCTTTTCATACCTGTCATTTACCAGTTCCTCCGAGTTCTATCTTGGAGTTAATGTATTTTGACTCCACACTTTTATATCTATCACTTTCAAAAGGAAATAATGGAATATGTCATTCATAGATCGAGCACAAACTCCAGGAATTAATTAATGCTGCACTTAAAATGAAAGAAAATGATTAAAGTCACAAAAAAGAACATAATGTGATCAGACGGAGTCAGCATGGTTTTATGAAAGGGCAATGCATTTGCTCCATTCCAGGGACACAGTGAAGTGGGTCGTTTTGCACGCTATACAGGCAGATTGTACCATACAAAGTGCACCAGGGTAGCAAAACAGAGTGCAGAATAGAGTGTTACAGCTCCAGAGAAAGGGCAGTGAGATATAGATCAGAATTAACATTTGAGAGGTCCATTCAAAACTCTCATAACAGCAGGGAAGAGGCTGTTGTTGAATCGATTCATATATGTATTCAAACCTTTATAACTTCTGCCCAGTGGAAGAGGGTGGAAAAGAGTGCAATGGTGTGGGAAGGGCCTTTGATTCTGTTAGTTGCTTTCCCAAGGCAGCAGGAAGTATAGATGGGGTTGGTGGATGGAAGGCTGGTTTGCATGATGGACTGGTCTGGGTTCACAACTCTGTAGTTTCTTATGGTCTTGGGAAAAACTGTTGCTAAAGTACACTGTGATGAACACAGAAATTATTTAAACATTTACAAGAGTCTTGTAGACATGGAAAATGTCCTTAGCCTCCTGAGGAAGTAAAGATGCTGTTGTGCTTTTCTACTTTTGTATCGAACATGAGTAGACCTGGACAGATTGTTGGTGATCATCACTTCTAGGAACTTGACTCTCTGGACCATCTCCACCTCAGGACTAATGATATAGACAGGGGTGTTCCCAACACTCCACTTCCTGAAGTCAACGACCAACTAGTTTGTTTTCCTGATATTGATGAAGAGATTGTTGTCTTTACACTATGCCTCTAAGAACTCAACCTCTTTCCTATACTCCATCTCATCATTGTTTGTCATCTGGCCTACAATGGTGGCGTCATCAGAAACATTTTAAAAGTAGTTGGGCCGGAAATTGGCCATGCAGTTGTGAGTGTACATGGAGTATATTAGGGGATTGAGTATACAGCCTGTGGGGCACTGGTGTTGATGTTTATGGGGTGGAGGTGTTGTCACCTATTCTTTCTGATTGTCACCCATTGCTTAGGAAATCGAGGATCCAATTACTGAAGGAGGAGCCGAGACCGAGGTCTCAGAGTTCAGTGATCCTTATGCTTATAATTATGATGTTGAAGACTAAACTGTAGTCAATAAGTGTGAGCCTGATGTAGTTATTCATATTATCCAGATGTTTCAGGGATGAGTGTAGGGTCAGGGAGATGGTAGTAATCATTAAGGCTCACTGCATGATTTTTCTTTGGCATTGGGATGATGGTAGTCTTCTTGAAGCAAGTGGAGACTTCAGATCATCATAAGAAGAGATTAAAGATATTGGTGAGCAATCCTGCCAGCTAGTCCATCAAGGATCTATGTGCAGGGCTGGGACTCTATCTGGTCTAGTCACTTTCAATGGGCTCAAAATTGAGAAGACCAATCTAATGTCTGCAGTCGTGACTATTGGTGTAGGTACATCTGAGGCAGTAATGATAAGTGGCATTGTTTCATAGACCTTCTGTTCAAAGTGAGCATAGAATCCATTGAGTGGGAATGAACTGTTGCCAGTGATTTTGTTTGGCTCTTCTTTGTAGCCGATTACATTGTGTCAGCCTTGCCACGAGCGATAGGCAACTGTGTGTTTGGTCTGGGTCTCAAGCTTAGTTTGGCTTTGCCTCTAGGTACCTTTGATGGCATGATGGAGATCGTACCTGTGTGGGTCAGAGTTGCCTAACTTGTAGACCTCAGATATGGACTTCAATAGAGAGTGGAACTCACAATTCATCCATGGTTTCCAGTTCAGGAGCATTGGGATTAACTTCTTTGAGACAAAGTGTTCTACACACTTACTAATGAAATCTGTGACAGTGTTGCCTTACTCATTTAGGTTGGCTGCTGAGTTCTTGAATATAGCCATATCCACTAAATCTAAATGGTCCTTACAGGGCCTTCCATCACCATAGACCAATACTGCACTACTTTCTGTGCTGGATCCTCAAGCTTCAATTTCTGCTTGTAAGCCGGGAGGAAGAACACAGCATTATGATCTGATTTTCCAAAGTGCGGTTGGGGGATAGAATGGTAGTCCCTTTTATAGCTGTATAGAATGGTGAAGGATGTTTGAACCTCTGGTGGGACAGGAGACATGGTGATGCTACTTTGGTAGCACGTTCTTGAGGTTGGCCTGTTTGAAGTCACCAACTTCAATTACTCAAGGCCTCAAGGTATTCTAACTCAAAGTTGTTTGTAGTGTTGTATACTTCATCAAGTGCACTCTTCACTTCTGCATGGGGATGATGTAGACCACTGTCAGGCTAGCAGTGGTATTGTGGAGTTGAAGGCATGTAGTATACCTTTAAGAGAGAGTGAAAGTTGAAAATCTAGCAAGCACCGCTCATATGACTGAGTGCAGGCACAGAGTGTGCTGCATAATTTGAAGATACAACATTCGAGATGTAGCTCAGGTAATGAATTGTTTTCACAACCATTTGAATTCAACCAATTGGTTTAGATTGCGCACAAAGATACTAAAACCCAATCAAATTTGAATTTTATTGTTTTGACAACATCAATGAGATGATCCCATGTTTTTGGGTACAAAAGTAGGCATTTTTGAACAGTTAGCCAGAGAAAGAGCACCTTCTGCCATTGAACAACTGTAACTCAAAAACATTCTCTCTGAAAGGTACCTTTTTCACATGAAACGTCTTTACAGCAGAAGACCAAAGACAACCCAGGGAAAATCTACAGAGAAGGATCGACACAACTGGCTGGTTTTGAAACTTGATTTTTATTTTTGTAAATTTAATAAGGGCTTTATTGGATCAGTATATTGTTATAGAATGTGAGGTAGATAAACTGTTAAGACAAAAGAGGCTAACAGTGTAAAATGTTGTTTACTGTTCTCTTTTGGAGTTCGAGAATTAATTGTTTTTTTTAATAGTAGAATTTGGGTATCTCAGTCACTCATACTTTTACAGATTATGAGGTAAGGTGAACTCTCCCGCTGACACCTCAGTCATCTACCCTACATTATTTCCCAAGAATAGGTCAGGTTTTGCACCTTATCTAGTAGGTACATCCTCAAATTGAATCAGAACATTTTCTTGTACATGCTTAATAAATTCCTCTCCATCTAAACCCTAAACACTATGGCAGTCCCAGTCTGTTTGGAAAGTTAAAATCCCCTACCATAACCACCCTAATATTCTTACAGATAACTGAGATCTCCTTACAGATTTGTTTCTCAATTTCCCACTTAGTATTCGGGGTCTATAATACAATCCCAATGAGGTAATCATCCCTTTCTTATTTCTCAGTTCCGCCCAAGTGACTTGCCTGGATATATTTCCAGGAGTATCCTCCCTCAGTACAGCTGTAATGCTATCCCTTATCAAAATCGCCACTCCTTCTCCTCTCCTGCCTTCCCTTCTATCCTTCCTGTGACATTTGTAATCTGGAACATTAAGCTGCCAGTCCAGCCCATCCCTCAGCCATGTTTCTGTAATTGCTATGATCTCCAAGTCCCATGTTCCTAAACATGCCCTGAGTTCATTTGCCTTCACTGTTATGCCTCTTGCATTGAAATAAATGCAGTTAATTTAGCAGCCCCACCTTGTTCCCTGCTTTGTCCTTGCCTGCTCTGACTGTTTGACTTGTTTCTTTTCTCAACTATACCAGCCGTGGCACCGGGAATAATCCAGATACTACTACTCTCGAGGACCTCCTTTTAAAATTCCTGCCTATTCTCCCATCAGAATCTTATCCTTTTCCCTTCCTATGTCATTGGTTCTAATGTGTACAATGACATCCTGCTGATCCCTCTCCCCTTTGAGAATATTCTGCACCCTCTCTGAGACGTCCTTGATCCTGGCACCAGAGAGGCAACACACCACTCTGATTTTTCGCTGCTGGCCATAGAAACGTCTGGCTGTGCCTCGGACTAGACAGTACCCTAAACAATCAATCTTTTCAAATCCGACGTACCCCTCATTACATTAGAGCTAGAAACTTGGTTGTTCGTGCTACATTCCCCTGAGAATGTAGTATACTTGTTTGAAATGGGGATAGCCACAGAAGATGTTTGCACTACCCGCCTACCTCTCTTACCTTTCCTGGAGTTAATCCATTTGTGTGACTGTATCTGTGACTTTTCTCCCTTCCTTTAATTGCCATCCATCACACCCCCTTGCTCTTGCAAATTCCTCATTGCCTCTAACTGTCACTCCAACTGATTGATTCAATCTGATAGGATTCGCAACCAACGGCATTTATTACAGATATTTATATTCAGTAATAAGTAAACTCTCTCTAACCTCCCACATCTGACAAGAAGAGCATATCACTCTGTTAAGGGCCATTTTTACTTCTTCCAGTCTGCAGACCCAGAAAATAACAGCATCTTATTCCTCTACAAAACACTGCTCCAGGATAACTTAGTACTTATGGATTATGTTTTTATTTTTTAATCAAGAGGCATATCTCATTAAAACATACAACCAAGAAAAAACCCACTCTGCGCACTACTGCAGACTTATAGCAAGGCCACACTTAAAGCTATTCACTTATCTGCTTCTGTGCTGCGACCTCTCCCAAACAGGTTCCTCCAAGGTCAGCTGTGAATTCCACTATTTGTTAATTTTCCCAGATACACTCCAATGTCCAGCAATACATGAATTAAACAGCAAAGGCATAACTGCGCAGGTTTACTGCTATGTCAGTTCGCAGTGTGGGTTTCTTTCTCTCTCTATCTCTCTCCTGCACAGACCATGGGCTGCCTTTGTCTGTTCCTTTCCCTTTTAGAAGTGCCATTGCTTTGACTTTTTTAATCTCCAAATTTCCAAAAACAATGCAACCACATATAAAACGGTAATTGCTGCTCCTGAAATTCAAGGAAATCACCTCCAACACTTAAAATACCTCAAAAAAGGAGTACCCTGTTACAGCCAGAAATGTTTCCCATTCTCCATCTTGGATTACTCAGATTCTTTGTCACATCAGGAAGTGTTGATCAGGAAGCAGACCCCACCATCTCTTGCCCTGCCTGAGGATGCTGAGCTGTGAAATATTCGGTGAACTGGGAAATCCTGAGGTTGTAAGGGACATTTAGGTGTAGCAAGAGTGAGCCATGTCTCTGTAAAACAAAGCGCACAGCAAACTCTTAACTCCCTTTGGCAGTTCAGTCTAGCTTTAAGTTCACCCATTTTTTTCCCTGTACTTTCAGTCTCACTTTAAGTCCAGCATGTATGTCCCCAATATTTCCTGGGTAGGTGGCTGCTCCTAGTCCATCCCGGGCTTCGGTGAGGGATGTCTGCTGCTCCCAGAGGTAAGTGTGTGCTCCCAATGGGATCTTGGGCACCAGTCATTGCCTGCAGCATTCTGGGGAGTCTTGTGCCCATTTCATTTGGGCCTCCTCGATGTCGGATCACCATGTTTCTTGTTCCTGCATTGGTTGGGCCTCAGTTCAGAGTTTCCACAACATCAGGGCAATTGGGCCTGTGAGATGCCAGAAGGCCTCTGAGTTTGGAGTTCCATCATCAACAAGGAAAGTAGGCATATCCAATAGGGTGCTGGGCACTAGAGGCATCCAGAGGTCTATTGGAATAACCATGTCTATGGTTTCATGATGATGGATCAGAACCCCAAAGTACAAATGAACTCAATTTCAACATGTATCTTTTAAAAGAGGGCTTCTAGAGTCAAACGGTAACTGTGGATGTAAATTCAGTGACTGTCTCACAGAATCTTGTGTGGATCTATGGAACGCCACACCTGGACAGGAATCAGCGAAGCTTCAAATAACAGATATGTGACAATGAAAAGTGGATCAGCCTCAACCTCAGCCACCTTTTCTCAGCAGGAAGCTCTCTCTTATGTATCACTCTTGTGATAAAGTATAGACATGCCTGCAATCATTGGTGCCTGTATTATTGGTCTGACATACATTGCATGGCATAGCATGTGGACAATCATTACTCACCCCTGCAGCACAGGTGAAAAAGGACTGTGAGTGCTGTCTCTATTGAAAGAAACCAGGAAAAAAGCATTTCACTCAACCTGCAAATAAGCCAAAGATTTTTCAAATACTGTCAATATTTCCAAATGATGTCAATGCCACCAGTGTCAAACATGACAACGGCTGTAATATTCAAATATTGTTTGGAATGACTCAGAGACTGATCCATTTTTTTTTAACTTTCTTTATTTTAGACTCACGTTTTGTTCCCAAACTGTTTGCATGCATGTTGTGTTCATGTTTCTTCTCATGTTTAGTCCGATAACAGGAAAACTGTGGATGACAGGAGAAATTGTGCAATTCGCCAAGAGGGAAGCGTACATAAGGTCCAGGCAGCTATGAACAGAATGGGCCTTGGAGGAATATCGGAAGAGTAGGATCAATCTTAAATGAGGAATCAAGCAAGCTTAAAAGGGGTCATGAGGGGGGATCTAAGTTGGCGGCAATCTGAGAAGATCGCACTGCAGAGCTCCGAATAGCAGCACAAGCGGGACGAACTTCAACCTGCCCAACCCAGGCCATCGTGATATCTTAGGACTCTGGAAAGATTGTGGAGTCCCAAGAAACTTCTAAAAATTAACCTACTTGTGTTTCCAGCTGTCCAAAGATGCCGAAAAAGGGAGGAGGAGCATCTGAGGCCGGGTCTGCAGTTCAGCCTGCGGGATCCTTGGAGCCGATTACTTTCCAGGCCCTGGTGAATGAACTCTCCAAATCTCATGAGATGCTGGGGAAACAGATTGAAGAGAAGCTGGCTCCAATCTCTCTCATACTGCAGAAGCATGAGCATCAGCTGGGAGACTTGGAGAAGAGGACAGATGAGGTGGAGCACAGGGTCACAGTGGTGGAAGCTGATGCCAGTTCATCCAAGGATAGGATCCAAGCCCTGGAGACGCAGGTCCATTATTTGTGCGACCAAGTGGATGATCTTGAGAACAGGGGCAGGAGAAAAAACATTTGGATCATCGGTCTGCCTGAGGATAAGGAAGGTGAGCGGCCTGCAGAATTTGTTGAGGACTGGCTGCCGAAATTCCTTGACTTGGAGACTGGCATGAGAGGATTGAAGATAGAGAGGGCTTCACCGGGTCGCAACACTGAGATCAGATCTGGGTCAATGCCCTCAACCTCTCCTGGTGCGGTTCCATCATTACCAGGATAAGGAGAGAATCATGGAGGCTTCCAGAGTCCAGGGGAAGGATCCGAAGGCCCTAATTTACAAGGCCTCTAAGATCACGATCTTTCAGGACTTCTCAGCGGCAGTGATCCAGAAATGAAAATCTTACGGCAGTATCAAGGGATACTGAGGGAGTTGGGATTCAATCCTCCTTGAGGTAACCAGCAGTGCTTTGGAAAAACTTAGATGGACACATACATCTCTTTGACACGTCAGAGAAGGTAAGAGACTTTGTGGACAAACTAACCTAATTTAACAAATTTTAGTATGTGTAAATAGTGTTGTTTGGATATACGTTTATCATTCTGTAAAAGAAATGGAGGAAGCCCAGTTGGAGCTTTATTTTTTTTCACTTTATTGATAATAATTTGGTTTAAACTATATCTTGCAGCAGTTGAGATGTATATTTTCAATTTCTAAGTTAGGATATACTAAATGATGGATGGGGTATTTATTCCCTCATTTTTTTAAAAAGCATGTTTTTTATTCATATTGGTATTCTATGGGGTGTTTATTCTTTTCTGCTTGTGTTTGCGGTGCGGCTCTAGCTGGGAGATGTGAAGGTGGTTGGGATGGTTAGCTGCATACTTATGGGCAGTTTGGTATGAGTAGTTGTCTCGTCTGGGCAGGGGGTGAGTTTCCCTACTCAGCGTTGTTGGTGCTTTATATGTTGGTCTTTTTTTCGTTTTTTTCTGTTGTATTTTTTATTCCCAATAGTTTTGTAGGTTTGTTAAATGTAGTGGTTTTAGTTTATGTAGGTTTTATGATAGATCATGTTACACCAAGGCTCAGCAGTTTGTGGTTCACTTTCCTCCTCTCTGGGATTTAAATGTTATTGGAGAAGATTATGGCTAATGATCTGATTAAATGGTGTACCTGGAATATCAAGGGAAGTCACTCACTAATTAAGAGGAAGAAGGTACTCTTGAATCTTAGAAAGGAGAAGGTGGATATTGCTTTGTTACAGGAGACACATTTGGATGACAAGAAGCATCTGAAATTACAACAGAATGGCTTTGACCGAGTTTATTTTTCATCATTTAATACCAGAAGTAGGGGAGTGGCTATATTGGCTAGGAAGAATCTTCCAAATAAGTTATTGGAGTGTGTTAAAGACACACATGGGAGATTTGTAATTCTTTAAGCCTTGATAAATGGGGAAGAATATGGCATTTTAAATTTTATTGCCCTCCAGCTCATCCCCTTAAATTTTTGGTTGACACTTTTTCTAAACTGATAAGTCTCGAGTCCCAGCACATCATTGTAGGGAAAGATTTTAACTGTCTCATGGATCCCACAGTAGACAGGTTGCCCAAAGGTCCCTCGATACCCTCTGTACAAACTAAACAGTTAGTGGGTCTATGTGGGGAGTTAGGGTTGGTGGACGACTGGAGGCATCTCCACCCTACAGGTAGGGATTTTACATTTTTGTCCA
Source organism: Hemiscyllium ocellatum (assembly GCF_020745735.1). Classification (NCBI taxonomy): domain Eukaryota; kingdom Metazoa; phylum Chordata; class Chondrichthyes; order Orectolobiformes; family Hemiscylliidae; genus Hemiscyllium; species Hemiscyllium ocellatum. Next base: position 42,054,661 of record NC_083407.1, on the reverse strand, counting down.
ATCTGCACAGATGTCACACAATTTTTTTTTCTGACCCCTGCAGTAACCCTGGATTTGGTGGCATTATATTATAATATTACCATCTCTGATCATGCTCCAGTGTACCTTATGGTTAAGATTAAGGGTATTACAGTGGGTTCGAGGTGCTGGCAAATGGATTCCCTTATCCTCAAGGATAATAAGTCTGTGGAGTATTTCTCTAGGGAATTTTGGGCGTTCCTAGACATCAACATAGGCTCAATTGATAGCTCATCTGTTCTCTGGGAAACTGCCAAAACCTATATTCATATGTCACCAGTAGGAAGTGGCAGGAGGGTGAGCAACAACGTCTCCTTGAAGCATGGTTGAAGATAGACGAGAAGGCTTACTTTGACAGATCCTCGTTGGTCAAACTACAGAAGATTACGGCACTGCAGTCTGTATTAAATTCTGTGCTCACGCAGACGGCAAAGAAGGAGCTGGCTTTTGCAAACAACAGTTACACGAGCATAGTAACAAGCCCTGCCAATACTTAGCGTATCTTGCCAGAAAGAGGAGAGACCCACAAGCCATTACTGCGATTCGGTAAGGGTCTGAGAACCTAACATGCAATTCTAAAAGATAAATGTGGCATTCCAGAGATTTTACTCTAAATTATACGAATCTGAGGATTGCAAGGAGGAGCAGGCCAAAGTGGAATCTTTTTCTGGGGATCTGAAGCTCCCGGGTGTGACTCCCTAACAACAGTCCTTTCTCAATGCCCCATTATCAGAGCAAGAAATACAGGAAGCTGTGAGGCAGCTTCAGAGTGGAAAGATGTGTGGTCCTGATGGACCTCCCAGTGAATTCTATAAGGAATTTATAAGTATACTGCCAGGCCCAATGCTCAATATGTTTAATGATTCATACAGTCATGAATGTCTCCCACCATCTCTGAGAGAGGCCAATATTTCAATTATCCTTAAAAAAGGGAAGGACCCAGAAGACTGTGCTTTGTACAGGCCCATCTCACTCTTAAATGTGGACTTTAAATCCTCGCTAAGACTCTTGCGTTAAGGCTGGCGACTATGTTACCTTCTATTATTAAAGAGGATCAGACAGGCTTTATAAGGGGTCGCAGATCCTCCAATAATGTTAGGAGGCTGCTTAATGTAATTCAAACACGCCAATAGCAGTCAATGCAGGGATTCGTGATTTCTTTAGATACAGAGAATGCATTTGACCGAATTGAGTGGCCATACCTTTTCTATACGGTTTGGTTTGGGCGAAGTCTTCATAAGCTTGGATCGGCGCAACATCGAGGGCCGAAGGGCCTGTACTGCACTGTATTTTTCTATGTTCTATGTTCTAAGATGGATAAAGGTTCTCTACGGTGGCCCTCTCACAGCGGTCATCACCAATGGGGTCCGATCAAGCAATTTTAGTATTTTTAGGGGCAGCCAACAGGGCTTTCCCCTTTCACCATTGCTTTTTATGTTGGTGATTGAACCATTGGCGGAGGCCATTCGGGGGGATCCTAATATATCAGCTCCAGAAGTGGGGTCAAAATTACATAAGATTTCGTTGAATGCAGACGATGTCCAACTTTTTTAGACAAATCCAGCAGTTTCAATGCCTTGCCTGATACAATGCATTCACGCATTTGATGCTTTTTCAGGGTCCAAGATTAATTTTGCAAAATCAGAGACTATGCCTATAGGTTGTCTCTTGGGGGTGACTATAGATTCCCATTTAGATGATCACAGAGGGAGTTTTGTGTATTTGGGCATATGCATTACTCCAGTTCTTTTCAAAGCCAATTTTATCCAATTGTTTGGAAAAATTAAACAAGGTTTTCAAAGATGGGAGGCACTTCCAGTCTCGTGGTTAGGTCAGATAACGCTTACTAAGATGAATATTCTCCCTCATTTGCTAGACCCTATATGGATGCTCCCACAGATTTTCAACAAGCAATCACTCAGGAGGCTGAACAGGTTGTTCAGCTCCTTTATTTGGCATCATAAGCAGCCCCTCAATAAATTAGCCAAACTGCAATTGCCTCACAGATTTAGTGGAAAGGACCTTTCAGACATTAAAAATTACCAATTAATTTTGTCCTAGGTGAATGATTGGGTTTGTGGAGATCTTCTTTCAATATGTCTAAATATCGAAGCCTCCCAGGCAAGGTGCCCCCTTACCAGTTTCATGTTTTTGGACAAAATAAGGACAGCTAGGGAATATTGCCATAACCCAATAGTCACCAACATGTTAAAGCATGGAAGGCGATTTGGCAGAGGGAAGGCAATATTGGCAAAACATCTTTGTTTACACCTTTAGTGGGTATATTGGGTTTTCAACCAGGTATGATAGATTCAGGATTTAAACATTGGGCAGCTAGAGATGTGTCTTGCATGGGCGATTTATTTGAGGGAGACGTAATGATGTCCTTCAATCAGTTAGTGCGGAAGGCCAAACTTTTGACTGATCTGCAGAAATCAGACATAGAGATGGGAATGCTAAGTGCTAAGAGTACACTCTCTGTCAGTACTTTATATCATCAATTGGGGGTGCCCCCTCAGATGAGTTTGATTGGCTCTGCAGGATGTGGGAAAGAGAGCTGGGTGTTGAAGTCTCCTCAGAGGCATGGGAGGATATTTGGGAGAATGCAAAGAAGATATCAATTTGCAATAGGATGCATGCTTTGCAGTTGAAGATTCTTCACAGGGTCCACTTGGCTCTGGACTGTTTGTCAAAATTCAAACCAGAGGTATCTTCAGCATGTCCCAAGTGCAGGGTCTGCACAGACACTCTTACCATTGTCTTTGGCCTTGCGGTAAGCTTTAAACATATTGGAGTGCTGTGGCTGGCACAATGAAGAGGATTTTGGATATAAGGGTGCAGAAAGACCCTATTTCTCTCCTTTTGGGCCTGCCCACGGTATTTCCTGCAGATGCGCATAAGAAAAAATATTTCAATATTCTCACGTTCTGTGCAAGAAAGAATATCTTGCTAGGTTGGATATCCAAAACCTCCCCCCAGGTCTGTTGGATTGATGGAAGATTGTTATGGAGCATGTTCCCCAGATTTTCTCACAAGTATTGGATACCACAAAACTGAGAATTCCTACAAGATATGGCAGCCATTTTTGGAATACCTTGACGCAGATTTATCTGCCACACTAACCAGGGCTTTTATATAGCTGTAATGATTGTGCTTTATGAGTCCAATATCCAGGGAGGAGGAACTGTGAACATACGAGTGTTTTTGTTGGCTGGGCTGAGTTATTACTATTTATTAGTTTGTTGTTTTTTTTATTTATTTAGTTAAATAGCCAGTTTGTTTTGTTTTATTCGATATTTTTCTGTATATATATTTATATATTTGTACATGAGGGTGGGTTGGGGAATTTTCTTTTATTGAGTTTGTTTTTTTGGACTGTTTTGAATTGTATTGTTTTTGTCTTTGTAATATTTTTAAAAATCTATTTTTTCAATAAAACTATATTTTAAAAAGGGGGTCATGAAATAAGTTTAGCAAGTAGAATTAAGGAGAATCCCAAGGTGTTTTATTCATATATAAGAAGCAAGAGGGTAACTAGAGAAAGGGTTGGTCCACTAAAGAATAAGGAAGGAAGGAAGGTTGTATGTTGAACCTGAGAAAATGGATGAGATCCTCAATGATTACTTTGCATCAGTGTTCAGAGGAGAGGGACATGATGAATGTTGAGATTAGAGATTGATGCTTGTTAACTCTGGATCATGTTGACATAAGGAGTTGGATGGGATCTATCCCAGGTTGCTGAGGGAAGAGAGAGAGGAAATAGTTGGAGCCCTGACAGATATCTTTGTGCATCCTTAAACACAGGGGAAGCACCAGAGGGCCGGAGAGTTGCTCATGTTTTCCCCTGTACAACAAGGGTAGTAGGGATATTCCAGGTAACTATTGACTAGTGAGCCTGACGTCAGTGGTGGGAAAGTTACTGGAGAAGGTACAAAGGGATAAAATCTATTTGTATTTGGAAAAGAATAGGCTTATCAGTGATAGGCAACATGGTTTTGTGCGGAGTGGATTGTGCCTTAATAGAGTTATTTGAGGAAGTGACTAAGTTGATAGATGAAGGAAGGGCTGTAGATGTCATATCCATGGACTTTAGTAAGGTGTTTGGTCAGGTTCCCCTTGATAAACTAATGGAGAAAGTGAAGTCATATGGTATACAGAGTGTTCTAGCTAGGTGAATAAAGATCTGGTTGAGCAACAGAAGACAGAAAGTAATAGTTGAAGAGAGTTTCTCGAAATAGAGAAAGGTGACCAGTGATGTTCCACAGGGATCAGTGCTGGGGCCACTGTTGTTTGTGACATACATGAATGATCTGAAAGAGGGAATTGGTGGTCTGATCAGTAAGTTTGCAGATGACATAAAGATTGGTGGAATCACAGGAAGCATAGGGACTGTCAAAGAATACAGGAGAATATAGATAGACTGGAGTGTTGGGCAGAGAAGTGGCAAATGGAGGTCAATCCAGGCAAATGTGAGGTGATGCATTTCGGGAAGTCTAATTCTAGAGCAAACTATGCTGTGAACAGAAGACCCTTAAGAAAGGTTGATGAGCAGAGAGATCTGGGAGTTTAGATCTTTTGTAGTCTGAAGGTGGCTGCACAGGCGGATAGAGTGGTCAAGAGGGCATATAGCATGCTTGCCTTCATTGGAAGCGATATTGAGTATAAGAGCTGGCAGGTCATGTTAAAATTGTACAAGACTTTGTATCGGTCGCATTTAGAATACTGTGTACAGTTCTGGTCGCCACATTACCAAAAGGATGTGGATGTTTTGGAGAGGGTGCAGAGAAGGTTTACAAGGATGTTGCCTGGTATGGAAGGTGCCAACTATGAAGAGAGATTGATAGGTTAAGATTGTTTTCATTAGAATAACGTAGAATAGGATTGGGGGATCCTGCTTGACGTCTACAAAATCATGAAGGGTATAGACAGGATGGATAGTGGTAAGTTTTTTCCCAGGATGGGGGATTCAATAACGAAAGGTCACGCGTTCAAGGTGAAAGGTGAAAAGTTTAAGGGGGATACACATGGAAAGTACTTTACACAGAGGATGGTAGCTGCCTGGAATGCGTTGCCAACAGAGATAGTAGAGGCAGGCAAGGTAGATTCATTTAAGGTGCGTTTGAATAGATGCATGACTAGGTGGGGTGCTGAAGGATACACATGCTTAGGAATTGGGAGATAGGTTTAGACAGTGAATTTGGATCAGCACCAGCTTGGAGGGCTGAAGGGCCAGTTCCGGGGCTGTAAATTTGTTTTTGTTCTGTGTTCTTTGTTCTTTACTGGCTGGTAAACTCACACTTCTGTTAACACAAGAACATGTGCCGATATTGGTCCCATTTAAAACATAAATTAATTCAATCTGGGAGAAAGGGGAGGAAAAGTTTCCAAATTAACCTGTTTGCAATCAGCCAAGGAGGTAGATGAATAAAGAAGGGGAAGCAGGTATTTCCCCCTAACTTGGGAGTTCATTGTTTTTGGGTACCCAGTCTGGAATTTTAACAAATTAAGGAAGCTGACCTATAGATTGGTTCCAGTAATAAATAACAATGGTATGAGTGAGGATTTCAGCATTTCAGTTGATGACCTGAGAGATGGATGATGTTACTGAAGTGAAAATAGGTTATTTCAGGGTTGGATTGAAATATAATGTTAAGATTGTGAACAGACTGGTTTGGCCTCAAGCTGTTGCCAGGGAGCAGGATGGATATGGTAACTAGGATACAGAGTCAATTGAAAACAATTACTTCAGCTTTCCTAGTCCTTAATTGCAGGAAATTTCTCCTTATTCTATACTAGATAAGCAGTAAGCCATCTCATAATTTAACAACACGAGGGGTTGAGAGAAGTAATATTAGGTCGTACTTTATGTCATCAGCATTCATGAAAGAAACAAACTAACTCTTGTATTTTTGGTGATGTCACTGAGAAGCAGAAGGTAGATGAAAAATAAGGTGGGTGCTAAGTTAAACAATGTTACACTGGGAAGGGAGGTTACTGTCAGTGAGACCCTGGCTGTGAAGATAAAAATAAAGATGGGACTGAGATGTAAAAAGACATCCACTTAGATGATAATGAAGAACAGTTGGAGAAGAATAGTGTGATCAAACCTATTGTAAATTTCATACAGGTCAAGGAGAAAAGATGGTCTGCCTTTATTATTGTGGAGATCGTTTGTACACTTGATCTCCAATGATGTCCAAATAGTTATGTAGCAGAAATGAAAAGCTGATTGAAGGGGATTAAATATGGAATAAATATGAGCACAAAATTGGAGGCAGCAGCACATTCAAAGACTAAAGTGAGAAATGTGCGTTTTGAGGTGGGGCAATTATGATAGATACAAAAGGAGAGCAAGATAACAAGGAAAGAGAGAATTGTTAATAATGTTGGCTAACATGGGGACCAGGGATAATGACATCCTATTTGAACATCAGGTTAGTGTGCATAGGCTTAAAGGAGCAAATGCTGAGTCTCATGGACAATATTCAGTTAGAAAGCACAGATGGGGAAATAGGAGAGAAACTACAAACAGATGCTACTTCAGGACATGGGCAACAGTGACCTTCAGAGGAAGTTATAGACTTATATTGTTCAGTCTACATCTCAAATTAGGGATTCTATGATTCTATGATACTTTTCATTGTCCCTGTGTAGGTCCTTTCCCAAACATAGCAGACCCTACTAAGATGGCTGCTTAGTGCTCTTTAGTCAGAAGAAAGGATCCCTGGGAGTCCTTAACATTTAACCTGTGTCCTTATTTATTTCATGGTTTCAGGTTAAATGAGGACAAAAGAACTTTTTGTTGATTATCAAATATGTCCCTCCTTCAGTTGATGAATTAGAACTTCATGTTAAACACCATTTGGAGAGAGCATAGTTAACCACACAGTAAACCAGTTGCAGTTTTACAATTATCACTATTTTTTTCTTTGTAAGATAAAGAATTGTATCTAATTTAGTCTTTAAGTTTGAATCAATTCTGTGTTTGAAGAACTGTTTTGTTCAAGGTGTCCTGTCCTATGTTCTATTTGGCCCAGCCTTGATATTAACACTTGCAAGTAACATTATTTCTCTTGACACTTCTTTCTTTATTATTCTTATTTTACAGCTCCTATAGTAGTAACCTCTTTCTCCTGAAGAATTTTATTTCTGTAAATTTTTTTTTAATTTTCCCTGTCATAAAGCTGCTAATTCATACATTTCAGCAATGCAGCATTGCTTCCCACTTCAAATTCTGTTAAATAATAGTGCATTTATTTGTACTGCTAGCTAGTGTTTTTCTTTCATTTTACAGATAAAATGGAGGTCTCCTGCCTTCTACAGACAATATGAAAATGTTTCTTTTTTGCAAGGAAAATGGACAATTTCCCAATTTTCACAACATAAGATATAATGTCTGTTCTAGTCCATGACTTGTCAAATATTCCTCATGTCTGTGGTCTTAATAAATTCTTTCCAACTGAAATTATTAAAATTATATTTCCCCTGTGTTCTTTATGGCTTAAAAGTCTTCTGATTATCCTTTTCTATTAAACTCTAATTTTTACATTAAATTGCATGTCACCTTAATTCTGCTTTGTCTTTTTCTAGTGACTATGACCTCAGTATCCAGAGGTATGTCACAACATCTTTGAATGATTTGATTCAAAACATCTAAAGTACTTCAATGGCCTTTGACTTCCCTACTGTAGCTCAGTCCATATTGTCTCCCCACGATGGTGGCAATGCATGTTGAGAACTATGAGCACTTTTTAAAAAATTCTTTCCTTCTCATTCTGTGTTCACACATTTAATTTCAGGATTTGCCACATTTGCTTCTGATCTGAAATTCCTAACTGGGAATGCTCCTACAGATCCAAATGTCCTAATGGAATCTGTAACTGCCAGGTGCGACTAATCTTTGTTGCCCACACTGCTTTTTACACACTTTCTTGCCATGTCCAGGGGAAATCTTTTAGCCTGCAATGCTGATTCTCCCTAACTGGTCTTTCCATGAATTCCTGCTGAGTGCTTGTTTGTTGAAGCAAGTGCAGCTAAGACTGTCCGTATGAGTGATTCTTATTGTTATAAGTCCTTGAAGATGTAAATTATTTTGATCATCCGGAAATTTCTTCTCCTGGGTTCAATGCACCATTGCATCTTGTGGTGTTAAGTAATGTTGAACACCACTGATCACAATGTGATATTTGTATGTATCAACTCTGTCAATCCTTTATTTTCTTTATCTTCATCTGAGGCCGAATAGATTTATTGCGGTAGAAATCAACCACTACTGAGCCTTAACAAGACTCTCCTCTGTAGTTTGTTACATGATAACAATAAGGAACACCATGCACCATGTTAGTCGTGGAAACAAAATCTATGAAGTGACCTGTGGATATAGTTCTGCACTCAGTTAGGTCACCAGACTCCCCAAATAATCAAGTTAGTATGACATCAAATTGCATGGAGATTAACCATTTCAGATCCTTATGTTATACAACATTTCACATTTTGAATTGAATAGCTAATTTCTGCATTATGTGTGTCAATTTTAGGCTGAACATGATTCTAGCTACATTTCTAGTGGTTTACAGGCATTTTTCCTACAGCTCTCATTGGTATCTTTCATTCCTATTTAAAAGGCAATTTTTCTACAAGGTCTTAGGAACGATTTTTAAAAGAATTAGTGACAATTGGAATAGCAGGTACTGCAACATTAATCAATTTCTTGAATTTCAGTCTGAATGCCACACAAGACTTCCAATATCCAATTAGTCTGCAACAACATATTCTAGTAGTACATAGATCTTAGCACAACAAACAGTTTGGAAGGACTATATTCTAAGTGCCACTATTTCTTCAAAGAGTATTAATAAGCATTCTAACTAGCATTCTAACTTAAGGCCTTCTATCAATGCCCAAAGGAGGAAGATCTGGATATAGATTCAATAATGTAAGTTGATGTAAGTTAAATCAGGAGCTGAAATTGACCTGTCGCAAAGAAGTTACTACAGTTGTTATGGGGGATTTCAACATGCAGGTAGACTGGGAGAATCAGGATGGTATTGGACCTCAAGAAAGAGACTTTGTGGAGTGCCTCAGAGATGGATTATTAGAACAGCTGATGCTGGAGCCTACCAAGGAGAAGGCAAGTTTGGATCTGGAATTGTGCAACGAATCAAAATTGATCAGGGACCTCGAAGTGAAGGAGCCATTAGGAAGTAGTGACCATAATACAATAAGATTCAATCTGCAATTTGAGAGGGAGAGGGTACAATCGGAAGTGACAATATTTCTGTTGAATAAAGGGAACTATGGAGCTATGAGGGAGGAGCTGGCCAAAGTTCAATGGTGCAATACCTTAGCAGGGATGACAGTGGAGGAACAATGGCAGATATTTCTGTGTATAATGCAGATGTTGCAGGATCAGTTCATTCCAAAAAGGAAGAAAGATCCTAGGAGGAGGCATGGGTGGCCGTGGCTGACGAGGGAAGTTAAGAAACATATAACGTTAAAAGCGAAAAAGTATAACATAGCAAAGATAAGTGGGAAAACAGAGGACTGGGAAGCTTTTAAAGAACAACAGAGGATTACTAAGAAGGAAATATGCAGAGAAAAACCAAGGTACGAAGGTAAACTGGCCAAAAATATAAAGGAGGATAGTAAAAGCTTTTTTAGGTATGTGAAAGGCAAAAAAATGGTTAAGACTAAAATTGGGACCTTGAAAACAGAAACAGGGGAATACATTACGGGGAACAAAGAAATGGCAGAAGAATTGAATTGGTACTTCAGATCTATGTTCACTGGGGAAGACACAAGCAATCTCCTTGAGGTAACAGTGGCTGAAGGACCTGAACTTAAGGGAATTTATGTTTGCCAGGAATTAGTGTTGGAAAGACTGTTAGGTCTGAAGGTTGACACATCCTGGGGGCCTGATGGTCTACATCCCAGGGTACTGAAGGAGGTAGCTCGAGAAATCATGGATGCGTTGGTGATTATTTTCCAGAGTTCAATACATTCGGAATCAGTTCCTGTGGATTGGAGGGTGGTTAATGTTGTACCACTTTTTAAGAAAGGTGGGAGAGAGAAAGCAGGAAATTATAGACCAGTTAGTCTGACCTCAGTGATGGGAAAGATGCTGGAGTCTATTATAAAGGATGAAATTACGACACATCTGGACAGTAGTAACAGGATAGGTCAGAGTCAGCATGGATTTATGAAGGGGAAATCATGCTTAATTAATCTTCTGGAATTTTTTGAGGATGTAATTCTGAAGATGGACGAGGGAGATCCAGTAGATGTAGTGTACCTGGACTTACAGAAAGCTTTTGATAAAGTCCCACAAAGGAGGCTAGTGAGCAAAATTAGGGCGCATGGTATTGGGGTCAAAGTACTAGATTGGATTGAAAGTTGGTTGGCTGACAGGAAACAAAGAGTAGCGATAAACGGCTCCATTTCGGAAAGGCAGGCAGTGACCTGTGGGTACTGCATGGATCAGTGCTGGGACCGCAGCTTTTTACAATATATATTAATGATATAGAAGATGGTATTAGTAATAACATTAGCAAATTTGCTGATGATACTAAGCGGGTGGCAGGGTGAAATGTGAGGAGGATGTTAGGAGATTGCAGGGTGAGTGGTCAGATGCATGGCAGATGCAGTTTAATGTGAATAAATGTATGGTTATCCACTTTGGTGGCAAGAACAGGAGGGCAGATTATTACCTCAATGGAATCAAGTTAGGTAAAGGGACAGTACAAAGAGATCTGGGTGTTCTTGTACACCAGTCAATGAAAGTAAACATGCAGGTACAGCAGGTAGTGAAGAAGGCTAATAGCATGCTGGCCTTCATAACAAGAGGGATTGAGTATAGAAGCAAAGAGGTTCTTCTACAGCTGTACAGGGCCCTGGTGAGACCACACCTGGAGTACTGTGTGCAGTTCTGGTCTCCAAATTTGAGGAAAGACATTCTGGCTATTGAGGAAGTGCAGCGTAGGTTCACGAGGTCAATTCCTGGAATGGAGGGATTACCTTACACTGAAAGACTGGAGCGATTGGGCTTGTATACCCTTGAGTTTAGAAGACTGAGAGGGGATCTGATTGAGACATATAAGATTATTAAAGGATTAGACACTCTGGAGGCAGGAAACATGTTTCCGCTGATGGGTGAGTGCCGAACTAAAGGACACAGCTTTAAAATACAGGGTAGACCATTTAGGACAGACATGAGGAGAAACTTCTTCACCCAGAGAGTGGTGGCTGTGTGGAATGCTCTGCCCCAGAGGGCAGTGAAGGCCCAGTCTCTGGATTCATTTAAGAAAGAGTTGGATAAAGCTCTCAAGGATAGTGGAATCAAGGGTTATGGAGATAAGGCAGGAACAGGATACTGATAAAGGATGATCAGCCATGGTGGTGCAGGCTTGAAGGAAAGAATGGCCTACTCCTGCACCTATTGTCTATTGTCTATTGTCTATAACCCTTCTCACTGCAATATTGTTGAAGCTGGTCCCTCAGAATGAGCGTCTTCTCTGATAAAAAGTCACCTTGAGTCGACTTGGTTCTTGGTGACAATTGCTCATTTTTGTTTCTGTCGGGAAGCGCCAAAAATCAGTATTAAATTGGCAGCTCAAGCGTGAAATTACCTGCCACAAAAGGTAAACATAGCGTTGAGAATTAGTCAATAAGATAATAGAAATTGTTAGCACTTTCCTGTGGCTTTGCAATGCTTATGTATTTAGAGGTTTGAGTCCATAGCTGTGCTGGTTTAACATTTCTGTGGATTTGAATCCTAGCAGAGAAAATGTAGATTTTTAAAAATTCTTCATCACATTTTTAAAATAAGGGATTTTGTGAGGATGCAGGTGCCAAGTGATTTTTAGTGGTGGGTGAAGCTTTATTCATGGAAAACAAAGGACCACCAATATGATTGCCCTATCTAAACCTGTTAATCATCCCATTACATATCCTCTCCTTCTCATGTATTCTTTGCATAGTGTGGGTAGGGACGTCCTCCCACTTGCTCTTAATTATACTTAGCTTTCAATGTTGCAAGCCTCCCTTCATGGTAATATTTGTATGATTCAATGATTCCAGAGAATCTTGCTGGCTCATTTTGCAAACTTGCACCAGAATCTTCCAAACATCTAAAGTAAGATTTGACAATATGCTAAATCTGCTTTATAGCATTTCCTGTGACAAAGCAATCTCTTCATATTTGTTGTCCTGCTCAGTCTGCAAAATCATACCTGAATCATAAATACCTCAATTGGCCCAACTATCTTCAGCTGCTTTGACAATGACCTTCCCTCCATCATTAAGTTAGAAGTAGGGATGTTTGCTGATGACTGCACAATTTTCAGCACCATTTGCAACTCCTCAAACATGGAGGCAGTCCATGTCCAAATGCAGCAAGATCTGGACAATTTTCATGTTTGGCTGAAAAATGACATGTAACTTTTCTGCCACACAAATGCCACGCAATGACCATCTCTAATAAAGGACAATCTAGCCACCACTTCTAGGCATTCAATGGCATAGAAATCACTGAATTGGAGGTTACCATTGACTAGAAACTGAAATAGACTCACCATCTAAGTACAGTGGCTACAAGAGCAGGTCAGAAGCTAAGAATCTGGCAACACTTCTTTTCTTGACACTACAAAGTCTGTTCTCAGGTGTGTAATGGCGTATTTCCAAATTGCTTAAATAAGTGAACCTCCAACAAAACTTTGACACTACCAGGACAAAGCAGCCTGCTCCATTGGAACCAATCCCCAAACATTCATTCCCTCCATCACTGATGCACAGAAATGCCTGTACATCTACAAGATGCAGTATAGAAATTCAATAAGGCTCCACTGGCAGCACTTCCCAAACCCATGCGTGCTACCAGTAAAAAGGCAAAGTGAAGCAGATACGTGGGAACACCATATAGTTCCTAAACAAACCACTCAACATCTAGACTTGGAAATATGAGCAAACATTTTATTAACCAGAAGCTATGAGACCAGGAGTATGTCAATTGGTCAAATAAATAGAAGAGGTTTGTTTAAATCAGGCCACAATGGAGAAATGAGTACCCAGGAATGTGAAGTAATAGCAAACTACTTCCAGCAGGACATCGAGATGTGAGCCTAGACACAGGGGATATTCAGAGATTGGGATTGACTTTGGAGGCGGTTAAGCCCGGGGCTCATCCTCCCTATCCGCTTTTCATTTTATTTTATTTCTTTTTTTTTCTCTCGTCTCTCATTATTTTCTCTTTTATTTTATTTTACTTACCTCTTGCTGAAGAGCTTGACAGCAAGGATGTCAGTGGTATGGGAATGGGTCTGGGTGGGTGCGCTTCGGCGGGTGTGGACTTGTTGGGCCGAACGGCCTGTTTCCACACTGTAAGTAATCTAATCGAATCGAAAAAATGTGGTGAAGGGGACTCATGCCAGGCCCATGACCCTTAACAAGAAGGACTGTAAAGTTAGACACTACATTTTTGCCTTTATATTCTATGTTTTGGTTTATTTTTCTGTGTTTTAATATGGCGCCGGAGATCGGCGAAGATTTACAACATTTTTCATTATATTTTTGTAACAAGATACATGTGACAATAAATAAATCAAAGCAAACTGTGCTGGATAATTAAGAGGTACACACAGCTGCAGTAAAGCCTAATCTAACAAAGGAACATGCCTCAAAAAAAATCTATGTAACAGCATCGATAGACCTTCAAAAATCAATGCAAAACCACACAGTAAGTTCAAGAAATGTAATGCAAGGGGTTTACATGTCAATGTTGTATTTTATTTCCAGCATAAGTACTCAAACATTGCAGTAGATCACACTATTTGAGGGATGTCATTTTTGCTGGTTTATCAAGAGTGCCTGTTGACAAGGTGCTGCTTAAAATAAGGTTTGCCGTATATTACTGTTCCTCCAGTGTCACTGGGTCAAAGTCCTGGAGCTCTGTCCCTCATGACACTGTGCATCTATATACAACAAATGAACTGCAGTACTTCATGACGGCAGCTCACCATCACCTTCTCAAGGAAAGGAAGAAATGAAATAGGATGAATAGCCAAAGTATTTTCCCCAGGATGGGAGAGTCCAAAACTAAATGATGTAAGTCAAAGGTGAGAGGGGAAAGATTTAAAAATGAGTTGCAGAGTAACTTTTTTCACACAGAGAGTGGTGCGGATATGGAATGAGCTGTCAGACGAACTGGAGGAAGCTGGTACAATTGAAAGATTTAAAAGACATCTGGATGGGTATATGAATAGAACTGGTGGAAGCTGGTACAATTGCAAGATTTAAAAGACATCTGTGTGGGTACATGAATAGAATGGGTTTGGAAGGATATTAGCCAAATGCTGATAAATGGGGCTAGGACAGATTAGGGTGTCTGGCCAGCATGGATGAGTTGGACCAAAGGGTCTGTTTCGGTGTTGTATGACTCTATGACTCGATAAACAGGGCAATGGTAGCTTACATGAAGGCTCAGGACTGGTAAAGATGAGTCAGTGGTGTGATTGGGGATATGGAAGAGAGAGGGACCTGTAATACTTGGTGTTGGGGTCTGGGTGGTTGGTGAGAAAAATCAAATTAGGATAAGCAAATGAGAAGCCTAATGGACAATGCCCATCTAAAGGTGTTGGCTGACAGAGTGCTTACAGAGTTTAGAGTTCTTCTGCAACATTTAATTATTTCCACTAAAGTACGGGGTGTGGGGGGGGTGCTATCGGCGGTGGCAGAATAGCTGACACTTCCCCTGCTGTTGGGGCAAGAAGTTAGGGCTTATTGAGAATGTTGGAGCTAGCATGACACTCAATTTTTCATCCAACCACCAGTGATCCTACCCTTGAGGATACTGAAAATCTTTGGCCAAGTTTCCTGAGGAACCTTTCCCATTAACTATTCTTTAACCAACATATCTCAATATTCAATCTTAGCTTTTGTGGGAACTCTCTCAGTGCACAATGGGAGCTGTAATTGTGAGTATTGTAACAGTGACTGTATGTTATTTTGTGGTTGTGAAACACTTTGGTTAATCTAAGGATGTGAAAGGCATTATGTGAATTACTTTTTCTTGCAGGCCTTAATAAATACAAGTCATTTATTTCTAATGTCCAAATAATTGGCAAGTATGTTTTTCACAAAAACCAAATAGTGACATTTTACTGGTTCCTCAAACTGATAAAAAAAATTCCAAACTGACAGATTTTTTTTTTAGATTCCCTACAATGTGGAAACAGACCCTTCAGCCCAACCAGTCCACACCAACCCTCCAAAGAGTAACCCACCCAGATCCATCTCTCTCTAACTAATGCACCTAACACTATGGGCAATTTTGGCATGGCCAATTCACCTGACCTGCACATCTTTGGAGTGGGAGGAAACCGGAGCACCCGGAGGAAACCCACACAGACACAGGAAGAATGTGCAAGCTCCACACAGGCAGTCACCGAAGACTGGAATTGAACCTGAGACCCTGGTGCTGTGAGGCAGCAGTGCTGTTATTAAGTCATATTAATTCAGATTATGATGAAAGAAATTAAGGATACAACTCTGAAAAACAACACCTTCATTTCCTTTCTCACATCTACCTTCCGTTGTCTTTTACTCCTATTGATCTATTCCATTGACATTCAGAAATCTGATGACCACCTTTGCACTGTTACTATTTCCAGATAAACATCTCAATCATTTTGGCTATTGTAAAATTTGAATATATGGTGGTATCAAAGCTAATTGTTTAAACTTCTCAATCTCAAAATATTGGAAAGCACTTATCTTGAAATGTATAATAAATAAACAATATTCAATAAAGTTCTACTAAGTAAAATATATTTAGTTCAATCAGAAATTGCCGATTTAGTAACACTCTTGCATCAGATTCAGAATGTTGTGACTTTAATTAATATTCTAAACAGTTCAACACATAATTTAGGTTTGATAGTTCAGTGCAGTATTAAGAAGTGCTGCACTGTCAAAAATGCCTTATTTTAAGTGAAATGCTCAACAAAGGCATAATCTGCCATCTCAGGGCAGTCATATAAGATGCCATGGCACTCCTTCAAAATGAGAAAAAAAACTCCCTTCCAGCGCAGTGGCCAATATTGGTACCAAAATGAAGATATTATCATGTTGCTAGTTATATAACCTTACTGTTTGCAAATAAGCTTCTGCCTTTAATAAATTGTATCACTATTGACAATGCTGTAATGATATTTTATAAGTAATAAGGGTTTTCTGAAATTGTGAAAGGCACTATGTAATGTCAATATTTCCCTTTATTCTGTTCCTTTTACATATCACATTAACAATTATAAGATTTCTCAATGTTTTAATACCAGCATAATACCCACTGCTTATCTTAAAATAAGGAATCCTTCAACTAGATTAAAATTATCCCAGCAACTATATATCTAAGAATTTAACAACTTAGAAACAGAGTGAAACTGAACTCAAAACATTAACTCTGTTTCTCTGTCAGGGTTTATGCTCAAAACACCGATTCACCTGCCCCTTGGATGCTGCCTGACCGGCTGTGCTTTTCTAGCACAATACTTTTTCAACTCTGATTTCCCTCTGCAGTTGTCACTTTCTCCATGTTACCAGAGGTGTGAAGTATGTTCAGTATTTTCAGTTTCTTTCAGATTTCCAGCATCCACATATTTTGTTTCTATTTAAAAATCTGACAAAATTATGGTTAAGCAACAATTCTTGAAAGGCATCTTTCATATTTCAAAAAACAAAGTTTTTTTAATTTTTCCATAGGATGTGGAAATCATGAATTAAACCACCATTTTTTGCCCATCTCTAAATACCCTTGACTAGAAGCTTGCTCAGCCATTTCAAATGATATTTAGGAGTCAACTGCATTGTGTGGGTCTAGGCACACATGTCAGCCAGAACAGGTTAGGGTGGCCATTTTCTTTCCTTAGAGCACCCTAATGGTGCAGACAGGTTTTTAAGAAAAACAATAATATTTCTGATTATAATAATTAGATCTGAATCCTTTCATGCAGCTTCAGCCCGAAGCACTGGATTACCAGTTTAGTGACATTACTAATATGTCATTCTCTCCCCTTTAGCAACACCACTATATTATTAATTTACAGCTTTGCACATGATTCTACACGTGAACCAGGAATAGTTATTACATTTAGATGATATCTAAACCAAAATTGTGGTGAATTAAACAGTATAAAGTAAACGTGTTCGCATGTAGTCAAACTTAATTGACAAGATTTCATCAAAACATGTCAAGATCAGAAAATATTATTCATGGGATCAGTTTTATTTTACAAAACAACATACAATGAGTGCTTCATTATCTCATTCCCTGCTGGAAGGCAAGCCAATTTGCACAAGTTCTAAACGTTTGAAATAGCTGGGGAAAGTACTGATCTAGATAATCACCATAATTATTTCTATGTCACTGTGTCACACAAAGTATTAACCAATTAATGCTATTAAATACTGCTTGGCTTTTGGTTTTTGTTCCTGTAGCTGCAAATGTGCTTCAGGTGTAACAATATTAATTTGGTTAGGTTGAACTTCATTTGGTCAAATGCCAGCTGTTTTTCCTTGTATCATCTACTTCTCATTTGCCCTTAGGGATCCATATACCAGAGTTCTGAAAATGCTGGTTAACATTCTCCTACAACCTGTTATGGCAAAGATGTCGTCTGCGCTCTCTGAAGCACAATTTATTCACTTCTTTGTAAAGCTCTCTAAAGATATGTACATATTGCAGGCTTATCAATGGAATTTGAGCCTTACTGGTTGGCTTCGTTGACCTACGTATTTCCAATTTCTATAGCTAAAGCAAGACTCTTAAACAATTTGTTTTTTGTTTACAATCAAATCACATTTGGCTTGAAGATGAAGTAAAGCATTTGAAATGCTCCATATTACCTTTTCTATCATACATTTTCCTTTGTCTTGCCTTTGAGATGAATGGATACAAAATATTATCAAATGTATTTCTTCATCAGACAGCTGCAATTTTTTTCAGCTGGATTTTTGCATTGATGATGTTTAACCCAACTTTTCCTAGCTGCAGTTAAGGGAATGTACTTTGTTGCATGGTTTCTATATTTTTCCTTACTTAACAGATACTGTCAGCAAATTCTAGATCCCCAAGTTTCAGATGTTCACTGATTTAATTCTGGTTTTATAATGAACATATTCAGAGATGTTATTACACACATCTAGAGGTTAAGCGATGTGGACCTGGGCCTTTCACTCCACCGAAAGGGATGCTTTCATGATGCCAAGGGTCGAATGTCTTATCATGAAAACAGGCACAATCCTAAAATGGCATACGGGGGAATATGTTTGCCACCAGCTTTGATACTGAATCAGTCAGATGGCTGTTTACATGTTCTTATTGCAGCTGGATTTTTTGATTTCCCTGTAACTAATGCACTTTAAATATCTGACAGAGTAAATGTTTGTTTTCATTATCAGATAACTTCAATTCAATTCAATTAGTGTGATAGATATTTGCCATCCTTAGCTTTGTTCAATAATGTCAAATATTTTAGAGATTTGTTCAAAGAGAGATCTGTTCTACAGAAACTTAGGTTGCTTCCCAGAGTTTGTTGTCAATTGTCATATCACATCACCATATCCAAAAAAGCCTGATTCCTGGTTGGATCCATAACATATTATTCTCAGAAGCTGCCTTAATACTCTATGAATTCCTCCCTCATGATGCCTTTTCTAATCTGGCTATCCCAAACTGCATAAAGATCAAGGTAACCCATTTTCAATGTACTGTCTTTTTTACATGACCTCATGATTTATTCTCAGTCCTCCAGAATAGCTACTGTTAAGAGGGTACACAGATTATTCCATGTTGTGTCTTTTCCCCTTGTCATTTGCTTATCTCCACCATGTGGACCCACATCATCTGATCCAAGATGATTTCTTACCACATTAACAAAGTTACTCCAACACCCTTTCTTTCCTGCCTGCTCTTTTGAACCATCACATACTCCTGAATATTTAGATTAGATTCCCTACAGTATGGAAACAGGCCATTTGGCCCAACAAGCCCATATCAACCCTCTGAAGAGTAACCCACCCAGACCCATTCCGCTACATTTACCCCTGACTAATGCACCGAATGTTATGGGCAATTAATCAAGGCTAATTCACCCAATCTGCACATCTTTGCATTGTGGGAGGAAACCCGCTCAGATGCAGGGAGAATGTGCAAATTCCACGCAGACAGTCGCCTGAGGCAAGAATCGAACCCGAGTCCCAAGTGCTGTGGGGCAGCAGTGCTAACCACTGAGCCACTGTGCTACCCTGGCTTTTATCTCTTTGTAGTTCCCAGCTTTAATCTCTTTGTAACGATGTCTCCATGACAGCTATATGCTTATTCTCATTTTGCTCATAATTCATTTATTTTGATTCCAGTACTACTTTCATTCAAGTAAAGAACCGTTAGTTTTGTCCTTTTACCTTTCATCCCCTTTGGACCCTACTGTTTTGCTGCTTTTACTTCTATATTTTTACACTTTGTCCCTTCTTATCCCAGTCTGGATATCATTATCCAAATAGCTGCCCAGTAACGTTGCTACACCCTCTGCCTTATAAAGCTGTATTTCACATCTCACAAACCCTCTCCACCACTAATTATTTTCAAACCCTCTCTATAACCCTATTGTACCCTATCACAACTACGTTGCTATTCTATCCCCAACTGGAATAGCTACCTCAAGCATTGTGCTGTGATCAATTCACTCACCTCCCTGTAGTTTCCATCTTGTCTGCACAACTTCCAAGAATCTCAAAACTGCTGGATAATTGTAGTGGCCAAGGCTCTACAATACAATCCCCTGGTTCCTCATACCTGCAATCACACTTTCCTATCATTGATTACAGATTAATGTTGAATTACCTAGTCTGAGGGGTGTAACTGTCCTCTGAAGCAAAGTCTGGAGATGTTCCTTCCCCTACCTGATGGGTTGTAATATCTGTAGCTTGGATTCCAGCTCAACAGTCTGAGCCGCAATCACTTGTTACAGATGTGTTTGCTCTGGATCACATTGGTATCTAGCAATTTCCATATGTCACAGAGGCAACACTTGACCTGGTCAGCCTTTGTCATTGTATTTGAGTTAATTTAGAAATTATTGTCTTCTTTACACTTTACTGTAATGTTTAGTTTTAATAAAACAAAATAAGAGGTTTCTGTTTTCATTTTGTATAACAATACAACTCTATGACACCAACATTAATCTTATACTTGAGAAGACTTTTTTTGAAAAAAGAGAGAAAACTCTGGTGGTCTAAATACAAAATGAAGACAATTACTTTTACTTTAAAGATTAGAAATAGTCAACAATACTATTCACCAATCAGTGTCTTTCTCTGCACTCATGTAGTTTGTGATATTACTTCGTTGCTAATCTCACTGCAGGTCACCTCTCAAATCATGCCTTTCATTTTCTCCTACTCACCACTCACTCTGGAAAGTTTATCTTGAGCAGTAAACCTTAGCTAAGTCAGCTCTATTGCTCTTTGCTCTGAATTCCCACTTTGAACCGAATTTCTAAGAGCATACTCACTCAGCCATTATCTAATTTTGCTGACCAGGAGTGGGGGAGGGGAGTCCTTATATTTTGAATAATGGGCATCTCAATAATGTTGCAGTTAGCAACAAAAATGGTATAAAAAGCCACTACTACCTGAAGGGGAACTTTTATTCATTCAACTACCAATCTTCCTGTGTTAGCCATACAAATATGTATCCTCTTCTGTTGTGTAGCTGTAACAATAATCTGTGAAAAATGCAATGTGAAATTCAGTGTTCGATGTGGGTGTAGAACTTGGAGAGTGGTGTTGCACTGCAGGCACACCTCTTCTCTACAATGTTCTGGTCACTCAGCCATACAGTACCTTCCATAAGTTACTGTACACATGGAATATAGATGTCCAATGCAGACTTTTCCCTTGTTATCCATATCCAGCATGTCACACTCTATGGTGACTTAGGCTCAACCATCATTTATGGGGTAAGCCACAAATGACTGTTTTGAGATCTTAAAAAATCCTGTGTTCCTTTTGTGCCCAATTAGATCCCCTCTGCAGAGTGATATGCCCTCTTGTGAAAGCCTAACTAAAAAGGTGAAGAAGGATGCAGGAGGGAAAAGCTTTCTTCAAAGCTAACACACTATTCTCCTTCCCCTTGAAGAGATGGCTTCAGGTGAGATGTTCTTGCCTCATTACCAAAGTTAAGACAGATGATATTGTTATTAGCTTAACTTCAAGTTTGAGAGGCTGCTGAGCCCAATTTTAAAGGTGGAGTGTAAAATTAAGAAGCCATTGTGATGAACACATAAGTCTAATTGTATATTCAACGAAGGCTCACATGATGTTTAAAAATAAGTTGACAGCAGCAAGGATTCCAACCACTAAAGATTTAATTTTGAAAACATTTCACAGGAACAGAAATCCTTTGATCCTCTCTTAACCCATGCTTTCACTCAACCTGTTCCACCCTGCCATGCAACCTCCCCCCCATTTCCCCAACTTCTCTGGTTGCAGGATTTCCAATTTTCCTCCCAATTCAGGCTTATTTTATCAGTGACTATGTCTGGGGGTCATTAGCAGCAGCAGTCAGACACCCTTAAACTTTGAATTCAATTTTGCCAGACATTCCCATTGTCTTCCAGTGGAACTCAGCAACAAGGCATGCAGAGGTCTGGGAGATTATAAAAAGGAGATGGAGATTGAGAGTTGGATCTTCTAGAATGCAAGGTGGAAGGGCTGAAAACGTGCAAGCCA
Source organism: Hemiscyllium ocellatum (assembly GCF_020745735.1). Taxonomy (NCBI): domain Eukaryota; kingdom Metazoa; phylum Chordata; class Chondrichthyes; order Orectolobiformes; family Hemiscylliidae; genus Hemiscyllium; species Hemiscyllium ocellatum. Next base: position 42,032,863 of record NC_083407.1, on the reverse strand, counting down.
ATTGTAGGCTAAAAGCTTGAAGTTTGCACAGAAGCAAGAGGAATTGGGGAATCAAAACTTGTAGAGCGGATAAGGACTGGAAGCGAATGAAGAAAATGGAAGATGTCAATGAAGGGGTTTGAAGCCAAATATTAGAATTTTTAAATTAATGCATAATAGAATTTAGCTTGCCTAATTAAATGTATCATCCAGTATCCAAATGAAAAGCCTTTGATATCCTGGTGTTAGTGAGTTTTCAATCTGATTTTCATCCAGAAAATTATAATTCGATTGATTTTTCCAGCCTACATTTATTTGGGCACATAACAAGAGTACTTTTCGAGAAGTAACACTCGCTCATTAATGCAAACATGAAGGAACAGATACAGTTGAATTTTGATTCATTTTAATTGCGTACTATAAGCATAATTTATAAATTTACAAATCAATGTGTTTTCAAGCAGCTTTGGAAGATAGTTTTAATTGCCAACATGTGATATATTAGGCACAATATAGGAAGGTGAGATTGCCAGGAACTAATTTTCCAGCTTAAAAATTTTTGCATTATAACTTATCTGAAGAACTAATTTTTATTTAGTGAAGGTAGAAGGCATTTCAAGAAATATAAGTTGACTCGTTCGTTTTTTTTTATAACTCCCCAAATTCTGCCTACAATAGTGAAATATCTTAATGTCTACTTTACCTCATTTTTTTCCAAACTTCTGTAGGAGATTTCATGAACAGTTGCATTAGACTATGTCATGAAGTATATGTGAGGTGAAGCATAATTATGTCTTGTGTGGGTTGATATAGGAAAGAATGCTGGGTAGTATTTTGTTCCCTGCAAAAAGGTTTAAAATGCACCTAAGTATTTCTACACCTACAACTGAGATAATGCAGCACTCAGGATGTTGTCATGGTAAAGCAATCGTCATTGAGTAAAATACAGAACGTTTAGGCATTTTAATAGTTCTTTCATAAACCCATTGTCCACAAAACCAAAAATAACAGAAGATTGCCAAGCAGTAATGGCTAACTTTGTGGTGCACCAATTGAATCTATTCACAGGAGCACCCCATGGCATAGCTCTCACTCACTCTATAATTATCACATCAGGTGCCAAAATTTGTATCCACAATTATCTTTCTGTTAGGAAATGATGGCCTTTACATATTTCACTTCATTAAATAGAAATTCAAACTTCCAATCAAATTTTAATAGATATCAATCAATACTTTATAGTTTTAATTCATATAAGTATATTCCAATTTCACATTTTCACTTCTAAAATGCAACATCAAGTTTGCAATCTATTCGCAATTGTTTGACCATAATTCTCAACATGCAAGGGAATAGTAAAGTGGGAAAATCAACAAAAAAAATACTTTTATCCAATAGTAAGATTAGGTACTTATTCTTGATATCTAGCATGTAACGTCATGGACTAAAAGCTGTTAATGTCATATGCTCCTGTTAGATTTTCATGTAGTTACAGCTAATAACCAGCTGTACAATACCTATAATCTTATTACAAATGCTTGCTCACTTCCCGAAATCTCCTTAGTTACAGAACACCATGGTTTCTTTAAGGAACATTGATTGGGCTATGTTATGTTATTCAGGTGGATATCCTCAATAGGTATGGGTTACTACCGGATTAAACTACAGTACCTCGGGCATATACCTGAGGCCGTTACCTGTCAAGTTTACCAGTGGTCCCTATTGACTGTATGGTCCTGATAGCTACAAACTCGGCTGGGTTTATCGCAGGTCTCTAGGTCCCTTCAGTTTATCCTTTCACCTAGGAGTGAGAGGGATTCACTTTAAGTCAATCCTAATGCCTTCTCAGCTAAGTTCTAGACTTAACATACCAACACAATGGTAAACATATCTTATCAAATAAAGGTTCGGCGAATACGAAGTGTGTGGTGTAAAATATAATAGAAATTTATCAATATAATAAGTTGAATACTCACAATCAGATGTTTTCAGTTAATCACAATCATTACAGCCTTTTTGAATGTTCTTAAAAGATACCTAGGATAAAAGCAGAGCTTAATACCTGAGTGTCCCAAATGGGATCTTCATAGACTAGCGTGTATCAGCTAGTTGGTTCAGATTGTATCTTCTTCAGGCTAGAATGCAGTGCCTCAACCGAGAATCTTTTAGGCAGGCGTATTTCAGCAAGCTCTTAGCCGTCCGTATGTTTCATCCGATCGGTCCGTATTTTGCACAAATGTGTCTTTTCTGCAAGCCTGGTGGTTCAGAGGATGGTTGGGTGACTCATTGTCTGTGTTTCAAGACAAGAGTGAGTTCTGTCTGTTTTAGCTCTGCTTTTATATCCCTTACAGTCTAAGTTAAGCAATTACATCATTTGTTTAAAGAACTGGAATCTCAAACTGTGCCTCGGTCAGCATTGTTTAAAGGTCGCGTTAAACACTTAATTAGCTGAGAAAACAATAAGTAGCTGATAAGTAGCTGGTAGAGAGCAGTTGCCACATAGTCATAGTTATACTTAATTGTTGCTAGGCTAAAATACAATAAAGAGTTAATAGTATCATTGTTGCTACAATCTAATATAATCAGGTAAAATTCCACAGAAGAATTGAGTCTTTTCATGAAGAAGTAGAAAGATCCCATGACACTTAACGAGTTAATAGCATCATTGCTGTTAAGCTTAATCTTATACAATATAATATAATCAGGTAAAATTCCACAGAGGAATCGAGTCTTTTCATAAAGAAGTAGACGGATCCCATGACACTTAACGAGTTAATAGCATCATTGTTGTTAAGCTTAATCTTATACAATATAATATAATCAGGTAAAATTCCACAGAGGAATCGAGTCTTTTCATGAAGAAGTAATGGATCCCGTGACATCCCCCTCTTGAAAAGCGAGATTTCCCCATGTGTCTTTAAAAAGTTCAAATGATAGCTGAACAGAGTTCTACAATGATTGTTGTACCAATAGCAGCATGTATCAGGAGTTTTTCGTTTTTCTGCGCTCCATTATTATTATCTTCACTTTATTCATCAGCGGTGTAGTTTGTTGCAGTTGACGCTCTTATTATGAGAGCTATTGTGAGTAAAGCGGAAAAGGCAACATTAAATCAACGCATACATTTCATTTAATTATGCGAAATCATTCTGAGTCAGACTTCCCATGGCGGGTTTCATGATCAGATTCAGTTGTTGGGGTTCCGACGAATTTCATCAGTGGATTTCGTTTCCAATCATGTTGGTGGTCAAAGAGCCGGACCTCTGGTTTCCATGTTGGTTTTGGTTCGGGGCCTTGACAGCCATCGTGTTTCCAACTGTACCATGAAGTTTGTTGGACCATCCGTTTTGGTCTTTCATTCAGAATCCTCATTTTGTACTCATGGTAGTCTTTGAGATCCTGTTTGCGGTCTCTTTCGCATGCCATGTAGGGGGATATTTTGTGTTTTCTCCGGAGTTCCCTCAGGAGGCAGTCATTGTATCCAGGTGGGTTCTTATATTCTCTTTCCGTCCATTTCCAATCATGGGTCGGTGATGTATAAGTTACCACCGTTTCTATGGCTTTAGGTGACCATGTCCATTTTGACCATTCGGTTATCATATCGATTTGTGGATGAGGTAACGGTCTGTTGGCTTCTCTGGTTACGTAATTAAACTCGTCTTGTTTTATGTTGGATCGGAGCATGTTTAGGTCAGTTAGGTTTTCTTCATTCCGCTTTTGTAGTTTTGCAACATAGTTCAGACAGTCCACAAAGGTATATTTTCCTTTGGAGAGTATCATTAAGTGTTCAGCCAGGTTATGGCCTCTTCTACGGTCATACTGTACCATATATTCTTTTGAAAGGGGTGTTTGTCGAATGCGTTCCCCTTTGATCAAATCTGGGTCTGGCAACATCTTTGTTGGTTTGCATACAGAAAGTAATATGTTCATATTCAATTCTTCGAATAGCATTGAGCAAAATGTGCATATTAGTCTCTGTGCCTTTTTACGTCCATTACAATTTAAACATTGTCCAATGTTGTGTTCTTTTAGAACTGTTCTTGGCTCAGTCCACCATCCGTATTCCGTGTGGTGTTGGTTTCCTTCTTTCTAGTTACCCATTCTTTAATTTTTGGATATTGATAAAGGAATATTGAGGTTGTTTTTTTTTTCGCATAGATGCAGAGGGTTTGTTGAGTTCCAGTAATGTAAGTTTTTGGTTCCATTTTGGTACGCAGGTTCTCTGTGGTTTTGGTTTCTTCCAAGGTGGTAGCTGCTTGGACTTATTTTGTTTTTCTGATTTAGCGTCACCCAAAGACGGGTCGCGTCTGTGTTTCAAAGGTTTGGTTTGGTTTTTGGTTTGGACAAACGAAGGTTTATCCTGGTTTGAGGTCTGTGTTAAGACCGAATGACAGACAATTAATGTCTTTAGAATCAAGTGAATGGTAGCACAAGAAATGGCCCATTCTGGTTCGTAATTAAAAGATATGATTATGGTTGAGGAGATCAGTGTTAAAAACGATCCCCATTCTCCCTTAGTAATTTCAAATTTTCTTCGTTTAAATTCAAAGCCAATCATAATTGTGAGAATTAGTCCTATACCTAGGGTCAAATGGACCCATTTATATTCTACCAAGCCCCAAAGGAGCTGGAGTCCTTTCAGAATGTTTCCTCCTATAATGGGTAGGTGGTGGCAGTAGGCGTCCCATAGACTTACGGGCATGACTACAGGGCTAAATTGTTCTTTCATGTGGGAGAAAATACCACATTGGTTCGAGGAATTCCCGTTCCTTCACAATAGTTCAGAGTCCCAAGTAAGTCTTGGTTTTGTTTTCCCAGGAAGTCTAGGACTTCTTGGTATTTGGTTGTGGTTTCATCCATGCTTGCCGGTCGAGGAAGCAGAATGTGGTTTATTTTCGTTCTGGAATCAATCCTTTGATTAATGGCTTGAGAAATGGCCAAATTACGACCACAAACACCCAGAGTAGGATAAGTCTCACTAAGAGCGGTGTATGTTGTTCTAGGCCAAGCCATGATAGAATCCAATAAATCCAATCATAGATTTGCACCCAAATGTTTGCAGTAGTTTGTAATACTGACATAGTCCCTGCATTAATATGCAAGTTATCATACCAATTTTTTCTTGATTCTTCTACACATATTTTTATCTCTTCCTGTAGAGTTTTTTGGTCAGCCTTCTTTTCTTTTGATATTAGGTTCTGGAGGGTCTTTAGCTTCTCGTCATCCGTTGGGCCCAAGAAGGTTATCTCCATCCATTGCTTTTCTGAATAGATGGTTAGCATTCTTTCAAAATGTTCTAGGTCAGGTTTGGGTTTTTCTATTTTTAGATTAATTTTTTCTGCCGGGTTCTTATAAGTTTCTCTGTTTTGTCTCATAATTTTGCCATTACATCCGACATGTCCTGTCGTAACATTAAATTCTCCTGACTGGTTTGTTAGCCAGGTATTTCCAGATGGGAAGTACTCTATCTGGCAATCTTTTTTTTTAACATATTGAACCGTGTTATTATCACAGGGTTTTAATAGGATTAAATTAGAGAATTCGATCAGTTGAGGCTGATTGTTAATTTGAATACATTTTTCCTTTTTTAGCCACCCATTTTTTAGGCTTTGCCAAATTGGTTGTTTTATTTTAGTTTCGTAATTTTCGTTTGTGAGAATGGATTTGATCTCTACTAGTGAGATCTTTAGTTGTTGATCTTTGTTTTCCACGTGGGATCTGTATACCCTTGAGGTTAAATCAGCTGTTGTCCTGTTTTCTGTTCTTACGGTGTTATGCAACCATCGTCTAGTTATTACATTTAATTGATTTCTAAGGTCATTAAAGGCAATTTGCCAGGCTTGGTCTTTTTTGATTGTTATCACTTCTATTATTAGGTTTTTTTGAGTTTTCCCATTGTATTTTCTGATTTTTGAATAAATCCTTAATATATGCTTCTGCCTGTTGTTGTCTATTATTATTATTATTATTATCATTATCGTTGCTGTTACTGCTTTTTTTGATTTGTGGTTATCACCAGCCATCTATCAGGAGAAGATTGTTCCCAAAAGGTGGCATTCTGCTTTGTTTTGTAGCAGTACATCCTGCCCCAATGGTAGCAGTACAGAGTTGTATTTTCTACTTTTATTTCAGTTCCCTGTCTTTGTGGGTCTTTTAAGAAGTATTTTAATTTTTTCCAGTCTTGATATACTGATTTCCATTTAGATGTTTGATTTCCATCTGGGTTTTCTGCCTCAGTGTTATACTTTTTGGTATTATTTTCATAGTAATTATCCTAAGGAACTTCATAAGTGTATCCACATTTAAATCTACCGTGTTCTATATATACTACTTTTCCTGAGTTGGGAATTTTGCAGGACCATGGTCCATGGGTTTCATTTCTTTTTGCTCTATTATCATTTGGGCAGTTTTGGAGGAGAGCGGTATTGTATCCTGATGGGCTATAACATTGTGTGGCTTTATCGGTGCATCCAATTATATGGGTGTTATTTTTATAATAATAGGATAGGAGCAGTTATAGTGGTTTTTTGATCCTGGATCTGATAGTCTGAACGGTTATACGTTTTGTATAAACAGTAGAGCCATCTATCTCTCTCTGAGGTTTCTTCATTTGTTGTAACATTTTGTATACTATAAGATAGTAATTCGTCTATCCAATTTTGTATAAGATTATCTATTCTTTGATCTTGTTCTTGGTTTTCATTCCCAAGCTCCTGTTTTAAGACTATTATGTCTAAGGTGTATGTGTGTCCTATAATTTCTTCTCCTATTATTTCTGCTGAGGGTCTTGGATCTGTCCAAGTTTCATATTTTTGAGCTTGCGCAACATTTATCGTAATTAGTCCTAACATTACTAGGGCCATGTTGGATAGGGTTAATCCTCCTATTATTAGAGGCATTCCTGCTGAATTTGTCGAGTTACTGTTGCTGTCGGGGTTATTACCTGTGTTACATTCCAGGCTGCGCTTTATTACTGCCTGAAGTATCCATCCTATAGTTAGAAAGGCTAATACTATAAATAGTAGGGTGTGTTGAACTATATTACACTTAGAGCAGTGTTCTGCCGTGAGTTTCTTTTGTTTAATCGTCTTAGTCTCTTCTTTCTTGGTTTTTTTTTCTTTTTTTTTGATTTAAGTTTAGGAGGGTTTCTTTACTTTTGGTATCCTTTTGCCTTTCCCTAATTGTCCTAACTCCATATTGTTCTGTTTTTGTTTTTTTTTTCTTTAAATATTTGTTTCCAATTTTTTTTTCATTTCTGCTGTTTACATCTCTCTTGGAGGTTAAAAATCCCTCCATTTGTTCCCTGTGTTTCTCTTCTTCTCCTAAATATACAGCCATCCAATCTGCCATGTTCTTAGTCTTTGTTAACTGGTCTTATATTATCTACAGATAAAGTCCTTTCTTTACCTTCCTTCCCGACTGTCACTGTCCTATTTCCTACTTGGATTATCTGTTGAGGCAAATGATAGCGGGCTTTAAAGGCTCTTCCTGATTTATTTTGTTTTTTCTCTTGTACCCAATCTCCTACTTTAGGTTGCCAAAATTTTCTGTCTTCTTGAATTTTCTGTTCCCTTTGTTGTCTTAATTCTTCTTTTTTAGTTTTTAGGAGATCTATCCATTCTTTTTTAAGTTTAGTTTGAGTTTCTATTTCAGGCTTATTTTCTGTATTCATTTGTACTCCATATCTCAAATAGTGCGGAGTTATATGGTTCTCTGCTCCTAAGAGATCTATGGGTGTGTTATTGATGGCCAGCTGCACCTCCTTCAACCATTGACTCCAACTACCACCGCGAGTGCACAATAATTTTGCCAAGGCTAGTTTGACATCTTGGTTTCTCCGTTCTACCTTTCCTGCCGATTCAGGATGGTAAGGTGTGCTAAACTCAAGCTGTATCCCATGAGCGGTACACCACATGTTAAAGTCCTGGTTTTTAAAGCCAGGTCCTTGGTCTGTATGAATTACTCTGGGAGGCCCGTTAGCGACCAGAATCAACTCACTAGCTTCTATAGCATCTTGTGTCCTACAACTCTTTGTTGGGATCAGGGTGGTGAATCCGGTACATTCATCAATACATACTAGGCAATATTTATTCGGTCTTTTAAATGGCTTTTTCCCGTGAGAGGTCGGCAATGGGCCGATAAAATCCATTATCCATTTATCCCCGGGCTCCATATTTTGTGACTGAATAATTTTCGGTTCTTTTTTAGTTCCTCCCTTGATATTATATTTTAGGCAAGTTTTGCATTCATTACAATATCTTTTAACTTCTGCATTCATCCCAGGCCACCAGTATTTCTGCTTTAGGTGTGACTGAGTGGTTTTTATTCCTGGATGCACGGCCCCTAAGCCTTCGTGGGCCGTCTTGATAAGTTCTCTTCTCCCTTTTCTAGGGGGTATTATCTTAGCCTGTTCTGTGGTTTGATCTTTAAATTTGGTTTTGACTACCCCATCAGATTCTTCCCAGTAGTCCTGATTTTTAGGGTATCCTTTTACTTCCTTGCCCTGAAGTAAGTCTTCCAATTCTTTGTCCTGATTCTCTTTTTGCATTTGCCTAGTTATTACTCTTATTTTATATTCTTTTCCCAAACTTGCGGCTTTGGCTGCTCGGTCAGCTAGATCATTTCCTTTTTTGTGTTCACCTTCTTTCTGGTGTCCTCTGACATGTATTACTTTTACATTTGGGAGGTTTTCTTTTAATCTAGCTATTTCTTCCCATATTTGTCTATATTGTATGGGGTGATTCCTACAATCATGGAATCCTTTTTCACTCCATTTATCTAGTTCCTCGTTATAGCCTCTACTGGCATAAAAGCTATCTGTACAAACGAGAATTTGGAGTTCTGCAGGAAATTGGCTTGCTTCTTTTAAGGCTAATTCTAACGCCTTTACTTCTGTTTTCTGGGCTGAACCTCCCAGTGGTCCTTTTATTTCTAAGACCTTTTCTTCTTGGAACTCATTGTTTAGTTTTGTACCAATTACTATTCCTATTCCTGTTAATTTTTCTTCTTTACCTTGTTTATCCAGGCCTCTTTGGGCACTACCATCTGTATAGATGTACATATCTGGATTGAATTCAGTTTTTTCTTCAGTAGCAGCTAGTTTATATTTCGGTGTCCACCAAGTATCTGTTTTTCCTGTAAGGGGCTGTATTTCTATAGTGGGGTCAGCTAGTAGGATATCCCATTTTTCATACCTGGCCGAGTGGACCCTTTGGCTCCTTTCTATTTTTTGTTGTTTGGATTGTAATTCTGCCAATTCCGTGAGGATAATTATCTTTCCTTCCCCTTGGATTTTTCTGATGGGTTCCACTGCTCTAGTTATGGCTACCCATGTTTTTTCTATTTTTGGGTATTTCCTCTCTGTTTCTGTAAAGTTTAAAGAGATATATTGGAAGGGTTTGTTCTGTCCTTGACTGGTTACTCTTACGGTGGCACTTTCTTGCCCTATAATTACTTCTAGTGTAATGTCTTTCCCTGGTTCATGCTTTCCCATGTTTTCTGCTTTATTTAATTGGTTGATTAGTTCATTTAGGTTATTTTGATCTTCTTCAGTCCATGAGAATACTTTCTCGGTTAGTTTTTTGTACAGGGGTTTAGAAATTTCTGCATATCCTGGGACAAAGTCTCTGGCATAGTTACATAGGCCTAATATTGCTTGTAATTCTTTAATTTTGGTAGGAGGTTGAATATCAGCTATTTTTTCACTGTATTCTTCAGTTAGTCCTTTTCCTTCATTGGTTAGTTCCACTCCTAAGTATTTTACATTTTCTCTGGCGATCTGGGATTTTGCTAGTCCAATTATATATCCCTTATGGTACAGGTGTTCCATTATTCTATGTAGGCAGGCAAAATGTTCTTCTAGGTCACCATGAGTGATATAAATATCATCTACATAGCATTCTATTTGTCCTAGCGGAGCTAAGTTTTGTATTGTTTTTCTGATTTCTGCAGAAAATATTACTGGGCTGTTTAGGTATCCCTGAGGGAGTCTGGTCCAAACTAATTGTCTCCCTAGGGTGTCTGTTATGGCTGTATATGGCCACTCTTCTTTTGGGATTGGATGACTCCAAAATCCATTTGATAAGTCTAGGGTAGTTTTATATTTCTCCCTTCTTAAGGTATTCAATGTAGTCTGAGCTCCTTTAAAGTATGACGAGAAGGGCACTGATCCTGAATTCAAGTCTCGGTAGTCACAGACAAGTCTGTACTTTCCTGGCTTATCAGGCTTTGGTATTCCAATTATGGGCGTATTGTATGGGGATCCTTTTTCTATTAGGACTCCCTGTTCCTCAAGTCTTTCTATGACTTTTTGGATTTCCCTAGCTATCTCTGGTTTGTTGATGCCATACTTCTTTTTGATTTTGAAGTGTCCCATTCCTGTGGGAGTGGGATCAATGTTTAGATTACCGCAATGGTATGAGTCTTTTTGCCAGATTTCCCAGTGAGTTTGCACTAGGTGTTTTATTTTTGCTCTGATTTTGGGGTTGCTTTCTTTATCTAAAATTTCTTTTAAGTCTTCTGTTCTTTTGTCTTCTGTTTGTTCTAGTAGTTTGTGTCCTTTAATGTCTTCCCATCCTAATATTACTGGTTCTCCCTGGTCTTTTAGACCTTCTATAATTAGAGCTTTAGTCTCTATTTGTTTTCCATTTTTTAGGATTAATTTGATTTTTCCTACATCTGCCCATTTTACAGGTGCTCCTATGCCCTGATAAGGTTCTGTTCCTACTTTTGGTATGTTTAGTTTTTCTGCCAAACTTTTGTCCATTAATGACATTTCTGCCCCTGTGTCTAGCATTATTGTGAGCCATTGCTGTCTGTGGGGTTTATACCCCTCTATTTTTCCTTGTTCTTGAGGGTAGCATGGTTCTGCTGCTGTCTGTCTGGGTTTTCTCACCATCCCTGTCTGGTGGATTCTTTGCCCTTCTGTATTCCTTTCGTCCCCTTGTGTTTGTACTCTGGCTGATCCAGAGGTTATTGCTTGTCCCTGACTGTTTCTGGGTCTCAGGTTGTATCGTTCTTGTTGAACTTGTCCATTTGGAGGCCTAGGTCTAAAATTTTGTTGGGGTGGCCTATATTCCCGAGGTTGTTGTGGTTGCTGGGCTGGCTGTAGCGGAGGTTGGTATCCCCCTCTAGCTCTTGGGTCTTGATAATTCGGAATGGGGTTTCTCCCTAAATAGTTTGGGCTTACTCCTGGAATTGGTCTAGGAGGTAGCTGCTGTCGGGGAGGTCCCTGGTTTCTGGGTTGGACTTTTTCCACTACCTGAACCAATGGTTCATATTGGGGTCGGTATGTCCATGGTTTTCTTTGGTTTTGTTGGCGTCCTTGCGCCTTGGATTTCTGGGTTTCTGATTTAGGTTTTTCTGATTTCCTTTCCTTGGCTTCTGGTTGAGGTCCGTGGGGATTTTGTTTTCCTATTCTATCTAGGGATAGATTGAGGACTTCTCCTAAGTTGATTAATTCTTGTCTGAATACTTGCCATGGGTTTTGTCCCTGTCCTAGTGCTCTGTTTGTGGCTTCCCTGAGCCTGTTTGCATGGCCTTCATTCTGGAATTGTCTGAATAATTGCGACCTGACTTGGACATAGTTTATTTCTAGATCTTCAGCGGATTGTGCTACCTGGAGCATTGTTCTCCCTGATTCCAGGAGTGTTTTGAATATCTTGTTGGCTGCTTCTGCTCTTTGGGTTCCATATACCCGGTTGTGGGCTTCATGGAGTATGGTAACTAGATTTATGGTGGTGTGCGGTTCCTGATCTAAAGCAGGACAATCCAGGGCTTTAAATAAATCTGAATTTTCTTGGGGGGTTAGTCCTTCCAAGAAGGCTTTTAGTTTTTCGAAATGTTGAATTATATATTTTATTGCTGCTCTGTCATCTGAGGGAAAGTCTAGGAAGCAGATTTTAAAATTCTTCAGTGAGGGATCACCGTACACACGGCGGGCTGCTACCGGTTGTGGTGCTTGTCCGGCTTGTCCGGGCCTGGGATTATTGATTAGCCATCGGGCTTTTTCTACAGCATGTTGCGCCACTAGGACTTGTGCTGCTACTCTATTTAGTTGGGGTATTTGGAGCACTCTGTCTGCTGCCACTATAATTTGCTGAGCTATATCTTCTGCCCAGGCATGTTCTGACATGCCTGGTACTAGCGGTACTTCTCTTCCCCTTAGGTCTGTTTCTCTTCTAATTACTGTTACCGTATGTTGAGCTGGTAGAACGCCAGCGGTATGCTGGTGGGCTGGTTCTAGGGGGTTTCCAGTTCCATCTGCTGGTATGCATCCATCATAGTGATGGTGAGTTCCATCTACATATTCTATTCTGAACCTGTATCGGAGTCTTGCTGCTATAGGTTCTCCATTGAGTCTGTTTAGTCCTTCTAGGACTGACTCATCTGCCCTCAGTCTTACCTCCTGACCTCTTAGGTTAGGTGGGGAGACTATATTGTCGTTTCCTGCTGCGACTATTTCTGCCCAATCATTTCTAAAATAACAGGCAGGTATATTGGCCATTTTCTTTTTCTTTTTGAGGGGCTTTTATTTTTTTTTTACTATTCGCTATATCCCTACAGAAGGAGTTTATTTGGTGACAAAGATAATATTTACGCCGTGAGGTTCAAGATAGTGCAATCTCTCGAGCCCCACGTTGGGCGCCAATTGTTATGTTATTCAGGTGGATATCCTCAATAGGTATGGGTTACTACCGGATTAAACTACAGTACCTCGGGCATATACCTGAGGCCGTTACCTGTCAAGTTTACCAGTGGTCCCTATTGACTGTATGGTCCTGATAGCTACAAACTCGGCTGGGTTTATCGCAGGTCTCTAGGTCCCTTCAGTTTATCCTTTCACCTAGGAGTGAGAGGGATTCACTTTAAGTCAATCCTAATGCCTTCTCAGCTAAGTTCTAGACTTAACATACCAACACAATGGTAAACATATCTTATCAAATAAAGGTTCGGCGAATACGAAGTGTGTGGTGTAAAATATAATAGAAATTTATCAATATAATAAGTTGAATACTCACAATCAGATGTTTTCAGTTAATCACAATCATTACAGCCTTTTTGAATGTTCTTAAAAGATACCTAGGATAAAAGCAGAGCTTAATACCTGAGTGTCCCAAATGGGATCTTCATAGACTAGCGTGTATCAGCTAGTTGGTTCAGATTGTATCTTCTTCAGGCTAGAATGCAGTGCCTCAACCGAGAATCTTTTAGGCAGGCGTATTTCAGCAAGCTCTTAGCCGTCCGTATGTTTCATCCGATCGGTCCGTATTTTGCACAAATGTGTCTTTTCTGCAAGCCTGGTGGTTCAGAGGATGGTTGGGTGACTCATTGTCTGTGTTTCAAGACAAGAGTGAGTTCTGTCTGTTTTAGCTCTGCTTTTATATCCCTTACAGTCTAAGTTAAGCAATTACATCATTTGTTTAAAGAACTGGAATCTCAAACTGTGCCTCGGTCAGCATTGTTTAAAGGTCGCGTTAAACACTTAATTAGCTGAGAAAACAATAAGTAGCTGATAAGTAGCTGGTAGAGAGCAGTTGCCACATAGTCATAGTTATACTTAATTGTTGCTAGGCTAAAATACAATAAAGAGTTAATAGTATCATTGTTGCTACAATCTAATATAATCAGGTAAAATTCCACAGAAGAATTGAGTCTTTTCATGAAGAAGTAGAAAGATCCCATGACACTTAACGAGTTAATAGCATCATTGCTGTTAAGCTTAATCTTATACAATATAATATAATCAGGTAAAATTCCACAGAGGAATCGAGTCTTTTCATAAAGAAGTAGACGGATCCCATGACACTTAACGAGTTAATAGCATCATTGTTGTTAAGCTTAATCTTATACAATATAATATAATCAGGTAAAATTCCACAGAGGAATCGAGTCTTTTCATGAAGAAGTAATGGATCCCGTGACAGCTACTTAATGCTGTGTTCTCCCATTTGTCCTTGAAATGTGCTGCCAGATTCCTGATAAAGTCACAGGGTGCCTTTTTACTTTATTAAGATGCCTATTGTGTGAATCAACTATACATGCTATCTTCCACCAGATTATCCCTTTGAAACTGATGACAATCAGAGAGTTGGCATTAATGGAGCAGTAATACTCTTTTGAGCCCATAACTTACTGCCCTTGATAGGCTATTCCCAGCAACTTCTTCTTTTGCCATCAAAAAAAACTAGGAGCATCAAGTGTGAATGAAAAAACAAGAAAGATAGGCTTTTCCGGAACACATACTCCATTGACCAGATCTTTACTCTTCATGATATCATTCAGCAAAGCCAAGAACAACAGTTGAGAGAAGTGTCAGAAAACCTCAACTTGGCAGATTCTCAAAGTTCGTGAATTGTTTAGAGAAATAAATATCATCACCAAGATTTTGTTATAATGGTTTTCTGAGAACAGGAAATGACTTACCTGACTGATTTAATCTAAAGCCCCTGGCATCAAACAAAGCTGCTTCTTGTTTTTGACATTGGTGACATCGTTTCATCAGAAAAAAAAGCAATTACTAGGAATCAAATCCGGCGAATTAAAATAATGGAGTACTAGGGATTGTAGAATTGGTAAACATCTGTCTCATTAATTAAAGTGCAATGAGAAACAAATGATTTCACAGAAAGAACCAGAAACATTGAAGTATAAATCGCCAATGAAACATCCAAGGTCATGAAAGCCATTGTTACACCTATGAAGAAATACATTTGGAAAGTGACTGACCGCACTCTGCATTTCTTCACCTATTTGAGCAAGCCAAAGGAAACTGCAGGACAGATGCGAGAAAAGCCAGCCGTGCTTGGTTCCAAATTTGATTGAATGTAGTGTTGAGAGATTTACTTCAGAAATTATTTGAGTGCTTGTATGCAGGAAATAGTACCACTTAACAATATAAAACTCAAGTATTAAGCATTATGCTGAAGAATTAGGACAGAATGCATGACTTTAAAATGTGGAATTAATAACATTTTCACAGTATGGTGCAATTTTTCTCTAAAGCTAACTATGCATTGCCATTTGGGCTTGATTCTAATTTGGATTTGAATTTAGTTTTGATTGACTAGTTATATATTAAATTCAGTATATGAGGCATTTGTTTCAGGGAAAACTCAATAGCAGAGAAATTTGATCACATCTCTCTAGGCTTATTGGTACTATTTAGACTGGTAATTTCCCAGGCGCAGTCAACATTATGAGCTCTAGTTGTGCCATACACATGGGAACCTTTTGAGAATCGTAATGCTACAGAATTGCTATGGTGTAGAAGGAGGCCATTCAGCCCATCTCGCCTGCACACTGGCTCTTCAAGCGAGCATCATTACCAAGTAACAATCTCTGCTTTAGCTAACTATTTCTATCCAAATATCATCAACCCTCTTGGGTTGCTCAATTGAACCTGTTTCCACCACACTCCAGGCAGGGTATTCAATATCATAACTACCCGCTGTCTGGAAAAGCATTTATTCTTATGCATCGCTTTAAATTTTTGCCCTCTCATTTTTATTTTCCCTTTTGAGCGGGAACAGCTTCTCCCTCCCTATTCCATCCAGCCCTATCATGAATTTAATCAACCTTCTTCTGTCCAACAAGAAAAGTCTCAACTTCTTCAATCTATACTCATAACTGAAGTTTCTCATTCCTGGAACCATTCTTGTAAATCATTTCTGCACTGTCTTAAATGCAATCACATTTTCTTCTTAATAGCATCCTCAGTGGTACACATTACTTCAGCTGAGAACTAACTAGTTTCTGAGATAAATCCAACATTACTCTTGTACTCTATGCCAATAGTAATAAAGCTAAGGACACTGTATGATTTATTAACTGCTTTGTCCAACTGTTCTACCACCTTCAGTGATCTGTACGCAGATACATCATAGTCTGTCCGTAAATGTCATACTCTCTTTACAAATGTATTTCAATGTTTTTCCTACCAAAGTGCATCACCTCACACTTCTCTGATATCATTGAAGAACATGGTACAGTTCTTGTAGGTAAATGTTCTGCTTGCCCTCTGGAAATCAAGGTTAATCTGGGTAATGTAGCAAGAGTGAGTATTAGTGCTTTGCGAAGGAATAGCTCAACTTTTGTAGTGTCATTTCTATAGATTTTAGGGTAATGAACACTTTTCTTTGAACACTATCCTTGCAGTTTCAGCAGGAATCAAAATATCAATAAAGTAGGATCTGTTATTTTGATTCTAGTTAATTTTAACAGTTCACCTTTCTTGTAACGTTCTGGCTTAAATTTTGACATTTCAGCAATAGAGATTGGAATGGAATTAATCCAGTTAAAATTCAATGGTGTTGTACTTTTTTGGATTGTTATTAATAATGTATATACATGTTCATTTTAAGAAATTGAATTATGTGCATAAAAGATGAAGGAATGTATCCATGTACGCAAATTTACTAGCCAGTATAAGATTCTGCTGTTACAGCTTAAGGGTGCTTATAACAGCTCACTGAAATCATAAAGTACTTTCATTTGAACCCATAAAGAGGGATTACAGCTGGAATAATCCAGTAAAATGTGGGCTCTTTTCGCAGTTTGCTATTCTAAACAACCAGTTGAAGCATACATAACAGGAGATGCTTGCTCATCGTTTGTGTTACTGCCAAGATAAAATACACTTATCTGTCATTTCTCCACTGACTGAGGAAGATATATTGAAGAAGGGATGTTGCATGGGCTGGAGAGTTTTTGTTAGGAAGAGAGTTTGTACAGACTACATTTTTGCTTCCATTGTAGCAGAGGAGATTTAGATGTATAAAACTATGAGGAGAATAGATTGAGTACACAGAAGAAATTTTTCTCCCTACTGGATAGATCAATGACCGGAGGCATAGATTGAAGGTGAGGGGAAGAATGTTTAGAGTAGAGCTGGAGAAAAATATTTTCACCCAGAGGGCGGTGAGAATCTGGAACTCACTACCTATAAGGATGGTAGAAATTGAAACTGTCATAACATTTAAGGAACATTTTGATGTGTGCTTGTGATGCCAAGACATAGAAGGCGATGAATTAAGTGCTTGAAAAGGGGATTAGAACTGAGGTCGCTGTTTTTGATTGGTGCTGATGTGATGGAATGAAGGGCCTTTTCCCGTGCTGTGGACCTCAATGACTCTAAGAAGTGTTTTTAATCCTGAGGGTTACCTCGGATTACAACAGGATCTGGACCAGATGGGCCAATGGGTTGAGAAGTGGCAGATGAAGTTTACTTCAGATAAATGCGAGGTGCTGCATTTTGGGAAAGCAAATCTTAACAGGACTTATACACTTAATGGTAAGGTCCCAGAGAGTGCTGCTGAGCAAAGAGACCTTGGAGTGCAGGTTCATAGCTCCTTGAAAGTGGAGTCTCAGGTAGATAGGATAGTAAAGAAGGTGTTTGGTATGCTTTCCTTTATTGGCCAGAGTATTGAGTACAGGAGTTGGGAGGTCATGTTGCAGCTGTACAGGACATTGTTTAGGCCACTGTTGGAATATTGCGTGCAATTCTGGTCTCCTTCCTATCAGAAAGATGTTGTGAAACTTGAAAAGGTTCTGAAAAGATTGACAAGGTGTTGCCAGGGTTGGAGGATTTGAGCTATAGGGAGAGACTGAACAGGCTGGGGCTGTTTTCCCTGGAGTGTCGGAGGCTGAGGGGTGATCTTATAGAGGTTTACAAAACTATGGGGGCGGGGGGGGGGGCATGGATAGGATAAATAGACAAAGTCTTTTCTCTGGGGTCGGGGAGTCCAGAACTCGACGGCATAGGTTTAGGGTGAGAGGGAAAAGATATAAAAGAGACCTAAGGGGCAACTTTTTCACGCAGAGGGTGGTACATGTATGGAGTGAGCTGCCAGAGGATGTGGTGGAGGCTGGTACAATTGCAATATTTAAGAGGCATTTGGATGGGTATATGAATAGGAAGGGTTTGGAGGGACATGGGCTGGGTGGTGGCAGATGGGACTAGATTGGGTTGGGATATCTGGTCAGCATGGATGGGTTGGACCGAAGAGTCTGTTTCCATGCTGTTCATCTCTATGACTCTATAACTGGTAAGTGCCATATTTCCTTCTGTTTTAGAAGAAGCATAAATATTTATCATTCAACACCTGAATATATGGCACTGCACCAATGTGTATACTGACAGACACACACACATTCAGGGAAATATTGTGATCATAAAAGGGAATTATTTTATGATTTCAAGATTTCTTGTTACATTTGCTTTTCTTTGGTAGGAAACTTGAAATCATTCGGGCTTGATTTCTATTCTCAACTGAAAAAAAATTCAGAGGTAACTTAGAAAAGATGGGTTCACTGTCTTATGTTCACAATTACAGGATTCTTTGCCTATACTTCAGTCAAGGTGCAATACTGGAGCCCTGGTGTTGTTCTCCAGGAGAAAACTCAAAGCCAACAAAAGTTCTGCTAATATGAGAAGGTGTACTTTGGCAGGGCATTTCCTGTTCATTGCCATGGGTGTTTAGATTAGATTCGATTCCCCACTGTGTGGAAACGGGCCCTTCAGTCCAATAAGTCCACATCAACCCTCGAAGAGCAACCCACCCATACCCATTCCCCTACACCTAACACTATGGGCAATTTAGCATAGCCAATTCACCTAACCTGCACATCTTAGGACTGTTGAAGGAAACCGGAGCACCCGGAGGAAATCCACGCAGACACAGGGAGAATGTGCAAACTCCACACAGACAGTTGCCCGAGGTGTGAATTGAACCAGGGTCCCTGGCATTGTGAGGTAGCAGTGCTAACCACTGAGCCACCGTGCTACCAGTCTAATTATTAAAACTTTCTTATTAAAATCCTTACCAGGAATATTGTCTCTGTCATGTAAACACACTGTCAGATTCCATTGTCTTCACAAATAATTTCTGATGGTTAGGTCAATGTCTGAAATTGGTTTCCAAATATCATCACAGCATCTTCAAAATAGCCACTGTTTCTGTATTTCAAGTTGGCATCACAGAGATTACAACAGTATTTTGAAATCAATTGCTTTACTTAGTTGGATAAATCTGATTATCACATAAAGCATCATTTGTATTTGAATAATGTCACTGAGACTAATCCAGATATTAAGATTAGCTCTATGTCCTAACAATTCCATGTATTAACAAGGAAAAAGGGTCAAGAGTGTGGTGCTGGAAAAGCACAGCATGTCAGGCAGCATCCGAGGAGCAGGAGAATCGATGTTTCATGGCTTTCATCCAAAATGTCGATTCTCTGTATCCCTGATGAAGGGCTTTTGCCAGAAACGTTGATTCTCCTGCTCCTCAGGTGCTGCCTGACCTGCTGTGTTTTTCTAGCACCACACTCTCAACTCTGATCTCCAGCATCTGCAATCCTCACTTTTGCCTTGGAAAAAGGGTCACCTAACTATTAACACCATTTTGTATTGCCAAAAAGTGCATTTTTCAGTTTATACTTCATAGGTTCGTACTTGCAGTTCATAAAGTTGTGCATTATTTGCAGATGTTTGTATATTTATAATTGTACTTAACAGGACATTGTGAAACATTAAAATCCAATGATCTTTCAGCCTTTTCAGCTCTATAATTATCTTTTCAAATGAGGTAAAATACCTTTCAATTCAACTTCTGGAAATGTAGGCACTATGTGACGGTTCCAAGTTAAATTCAAATCCAGCAATGGAGTCAGAATCAATCTTCAATTTCCAAGGCACTTTGATGCTGAATCCTTTGCACAGCGCCTAGTCCCATAGAGGAACAGAGCTTTCCCTCCCAAAGGATCCCTGCAGCCAGCCTCAATCTATCCTGGGACCACATCAGAGTAGCATCTCAACTGTCTCATAGAATACCCAAGCTTTCTGAATGAATGCACTGATAACAGATCTGATCTTACCTATTGTCGCACTCTGAGTTCCTAACACCAGAGTCCCTCAATCCAATTTCACTGCTTCACAGATACAACTGCAACCAACATGAGCATAAGGATAAATTATAACCCATTTTTAAAACAGAAAAAAATTAGAAATGCAGAGATCGGTGTTGGGATTCCCAACATCTTCTAGCATTATCATTGCAATGGCGATGTTATCTTTTCTAGTAAAAGCCACAGTCTCCCTTGGAGGACCATGGGATTATGTTATTGAGGTCAATGATCAATCATGATTATATTGAATTGAAGAGCAGGATCGGGGATCAAATGGCCTACTCCCGTTCCTATCTGCTATGTCATGCACATTGGTGCTCTAACATCTGGGAATATGTCATTCTTTGCCAGTGTAATCTGTTAGCAGTGTAATGTCTTCACTTATGTTAACATTTTCACTCATCTCTTAATTTACCAATATTTCTGGAATAAATTTTATTATTTTGTTTTTTTGCATTCTCTCATGGGAGTTGAGCATCACTGACTGGCAAGCATTTATTGCCTGTCTATAGTTTGCCTTGAGAAGCTGGTAGTGAGCTGTCTTCTTCAAATGTTGCAGTCCATGCACTGTGGCTAGACACATAATACTGTTAGGGAGACAACTCAAGATTTTTGACCCAGTGACAGTAACGAAATGTGATAATTTTTTAAGTCAGGATGGTGAGTGGCTTGGAGGGGAACTTGCAGTGATGTTGCCATGTATCTACTGGTCTTGTCCTTTAAGATGGAAGTCATTGGTGCTGGTGAGTTTGAAGGTGCTGTCTAAAGATCTTTGGCAAATTTATGCAGTGCGTCTTGTGGATATTCCACACACTGCAGCTACTGAACATCAGTGGTGGAAGGAATGGATGCTTGTGGATATAGTGCCAATCAAGTGGGTTGCTTTGTCCTGGATGGTGTCAAGCTTTTTGAGTGTTGAAGCTGCACTCATCCAGGCAAGTGGGGAGCATTCTATCACACACCTGACTTGTGTCTTGGAGATGGGTAGACAGGCTTTAGGGAATGAGTTACTCTTTGCAGGATTCATAGCATTTGACCTGCTCTTAACTATTATATTTTTATGACGAGTTTAGTTGAGTTTCTATCATGAAAACAAATGTAAAACATTTAGACAATGTCTCTGCTACTGCTTTTCCCCAATATACTTTCTCCTGGCTTTGCCTCCAGAGGTCACAAATTTGCATTTGTCAATTCTTTCCTTTCTACGTACATTTAAAAAAACAACATATTTTTATGCCCCTTGTTACTTTACTTGTGTACTTTATTTCTATTACTTCATTAATTCAGGCTAGCCTTCACTGAATTCTAAAATGCTCCCAATCCTCAGCCTTACTCAAATTTTGGCAACACTATAAGTCTTTGTTTTAATTCTGATTCTATCTATAGTGTTTCCTGTTAGCCATAATTGGATCACTTATTCCACAAGATTTTTATTTAAGTGAATGTATTTTACTGAAATTATGAAATAATGCATTCAATGTTTATCATTGCTTATCTACCATCAGATATTTAAATTTTGTTCTCCAATTTACCTTCATCAACTCATCCCTCATATTTACTATCTTGCTTTGATCAAATTGAAGATCATAGTTTTGTACTTAACTGAATTGCTTTCAACTCAATATAATATTCAATTATATTATGAAAACTACTCCCTTAAGGATTTTTGTTAATTGAAAACATGATTAATTAACAATTCCCCATTGCATAATATTGATCTGAAACAAACTTGGAATTGGTTCCTCAGCATACTGAGCTGGACAATCGGTGTTGCATCACTTCAGAAACTAGTCTTTTTCTACACTATTGCAACAAATTTGGTTTGTCCAATCGATATGAAAATTAAAATTGCTTGTGTGTATTGAATTTCCATTATTACTTGAATATCTAATATTCTGTGAAAAGGGTCAATGAATTATCCCCACCATTGCTTTCTGTCTATCCCTTGTTTCTTTGCTCTTTTTAATAGATTGTAGCAATTCTTCAATAACAGATGTTTAGCTAACTGGCCTATTAACAGCTTATTGCTTTGTGTCTCCTTTCCTTTTTAAAGAAGTGTTACATCAGCAGTTTTCTAACCCTTTAGGACTTATGCAGAATCTAAGGATTCCTGGAGGACTGCTATCAGAGCATTCACTACCACAGCCTGATAGAATCTTTCCAGAATCCAATAAATTTTAGAAAATTAACACAAATGTATCATTACCCACTTTGTTTAAGACATTAGGCTGAAGACTCCTACAATCTGGGACTTGTCAACTGACAGCTCCATCAGTTTGCTCAGTACCATTTCTCTAGTAGTTATATTTTCACCAAATGTCTCTTTCCATTCCACCTCCTAATTTTCATTTATAGCTGAAATGTTTTTTTGTAGTGAACTAAGAAGCAAAATGTTATTTTCAGTTGCCATTTCCTTATTAACTGCTATTGACTACTGTGTCTCACTCTCTAGTGAAACCATTAACATTAACATTAATTGCTCTTTTCCTTTTTTAAGCACATGTAGATACTCTTGCTACTTTTATTTTACATTTCTAGCTAACTTTCCATTGTTTCTTTCTGCTGACTTATCTTTCAGTCATTGTTTTGCCGCTCTTAGTTTTCCACAAGATCACCTTTGTGCCACTTCAACACACCACCTTGTTCCCCAGTCAACAACTCTGTCTCAAGCTTACTGCAGTGCTCCACTGAAGCTTCATGCAAGCTGGAAGAATAACCCCTCATTTTACGTTTGGGAACTCTAACGTCGTCTGGGCTCAACATCAAGTGCAATAATTTTAAGACTTCAGGCATCTTCTCCCATGTCCTTACTCGAACTTCCATACACCAGGTCTTGATATCACATTATCTGCCATTATACACTACTCATTGTTAGCCACTAATAGTCCCCACTATGAGCCATTCATTTTTCCAGGGTGACCGTTATTCACTCCTTTGTCTGGACAACAGTTCTTCTCTTTCTTTGGGTTCTGTCTTCACTTATAGTTTACTCCTTGTTTCCTCCTTACTCCCTAAATTCTGTATAAAAAATAACTTTTTCCTACTTATCATCAGTTCTGAAGAAGGGTCACTGGACGTGAAAAATTAACTCTGGTTTCTCTCTGCTGATGCTGCCAGATCTGCTGTGATTTTCCAGCAATTTCTGTTTTTGTCTCAGAGTCCATAACCATTCCTGACACTTTAAGTCCTTCAACCCTGAGATCATTCTGGTCAACCTGCACTGGACCGGCTCCACAGCCAGCACAGCCTTCTTGAGATACCCTCCCAAAAAAGCTCAAAACTGGGGTTGGAAATTTTTTGCCTCTCTAATTCCTTCTGCAGCTTCCCTACTTCCTTAAAGGCACTTAGGTCTTGGCTTTGCCCTCTGCAACTGGATCTTCAGCTTTCTGACCCACAGACCATAACTAGTGAAGATAGGCAACAACACCTCTTACATGATAACCCTCAAAAATGGATGCATTCTCAGCCCCCTACTGCACTCACTGAATACCCACAACTGCGTAACCAAATTCCGAATGAACGCTATCTACAAGCTTGCTAATGACACCACCACAGTCGGACAGATATCAACAATGATGAGTCAAAATGCAGGAAGGCAATAGGGTGCTTGGTGTCATGGTGCAATGACAACAATCTCTCTCTTAATGTCAGCAAAACAAAATAACTGATCATTGACTTCATTGACTTCTACATCTAGACGTTTACCAGAGGGATCTCAGGGATGAAGGACTTGTCATGTGAGGAATGTCTAAGGACTCTGGAACAAAACAGAAAATGCTGGAAAATCTCAGCAAGTCTGGCAACATCTGTGGAGAGAAATCAGAGTTAATGTTTCAAGTCCAGTGGAAGGGTTGAGAGGATCAAGTTCCTAGGAATGACGATAACCAACAACCTCCCACATAGATGCAATGGTCAAGAAGGCACAGCAAAGCCTCTTCTTCCTCTTATAAAATTTGGCATGTCCATAACAACCCTCACCAGCTTTTACAGATGCATCATAGAAAGCTTACTATCCAGGTACAAGCGTACTATAAAGGCTTGTTGTGGCAGCTATTTTGCCCAGGACTATAAGAAACTACAGAAGTTTGTGAGCATGGCGCAGACCATCATGAATGCCAACCTCCCATCCATGGATTCCATTTACACTTCCCATTGCCGTGCAAGGTGCCAACATCACCAAAGACCCCTCATACCCCTTTAATCTTCTCCTACAACCTCTTTCGTCAGGCAGAAGATACAGAAGCTTGAGTACATGCACAAAGAGGTTCAAGAACAGCTTCTTCCCTGCCGTTATTAGACTGGTGAAAAGACTCTCTGACTTCAAATAATGTTGATTTGCTAATGTTGATCTTGCCATTTGGACCTCCTGTACCATGTAATCTGTATGCCTTGCTCTATCTAAGTACACCATGGTCTGTATGTCCTTGTTTACTATGATCTGCCTGTACTCCTCATAAGCCAAACTTTTTCATTGCACTTAGATCTGCTTGACTACAATAAATCAAATCAAGTTAAATTATTATTTGTTGCTTCACATATTGTTATGTCACCATCGATGTCTTTACAATCTCCTCAGCTATCTCCTTCAAAACTCTGGGATCTACTCCATTTAGTTCAAGTGATTTATCAACTTTTGACATTTTTGCATCCCCACCACCTTCTCCTTAGTGATGGCTACTACCCTTACCTCTACCTCCTGACTCTCTGGTTTGCTCCTGGTGTCTTTCACTGTGGAAACTTCACCTGATGAAGGAACAGCACTCTGAAAGCTTGTGATTTTAAATAAACTTGTTGAACTATAATCTGCTGCTGCAAATGTGTTGCTGGTCAAAGCACAGCAGGTTTTCCTGAGATGCTGCCTAACCTGCTGTGCTTTGACCAGCAACACATTTGCAGCTGTGATCTCCAGCATCTGCAGACCTCATTTTTTACTCGAACTATAATCTGCTGTCATGTGACTACTGACTTTGTCCATCCCAGTCCAACACCAGCACCTCCACATCAAAATTGATGCCAAGTATTTATGCAGTTCCTCCATAATTTCTTTACTAATTTTGCAGCCTCATTTTCTAGTGGTCCAATGTTCATTTTTGCTATTCTCTTAACTTTTAGGAACCTAAAAAAATTCTTGCAATATTAATTTATATTAACAGCTAACCTAACTTCATATTTAATCTTCTCACCCCTTCTTGCTTTTTAGTTATCCTCCTCTAGCTTTATAATGACTTCTCAATTTTCTGTCTTCCCACTAGACTTTACCACATTGCATGCTTTTTCTTTTACTTTTATGCTGTCCTTGACTTCCCTTGCAGCCATAGTTGTCCTTTCCTGATCATGTCTTTTCTTCCTTGGGATGAATTTCCCCTGTGCTTCCTGAATTACCCCCAGAAACTCCTGTCATTGCTGCTCCACCATCTTTGAATAAACTCTGGTCAGCTCCTCCCTCATATCTTTGCAGTTGCTTTTAAACAATAGTAATACCATTACATCTGATTGCATCTTCTCCCTTTCAAACTGCAAGGTGATTCTATCAAATTATATTCACTGCCTCCTTGGGGTTCCTTCACCTTAAGCTCTCTAATCAAGACTGCCTCATTTCACATCACTAAATCCAGAATTGTCTGTTCCCTCGTAAGCTCTACTGCAAGCTATTCCAAATAAACCATCTTGTCGATATTTCACACATTCTTTTTCTTGAGATCTGCTGCCAACCTGATTTTCCCAGTTCACCTAAATATTGAAGATGTTCCCCCCGCCACTACCCCCACCATCTCTGCCCACATCCCTCCCCACCCTGATTATTGCCTATTCTTTCTTCAGATTTATTTTCTTCCCAACATCCTGACTACTGCTAACAGGCCTGCACACAAATCCCATCAGGGTCTCTTTTTCCCTTTGCAGTTCCTCAACTCCTCCACCAAAGATTCCATGTCTTCTGACACCATAGTACATCTTGCTATTAATTTAATTTCTTACCAGTAGGTTAATCCTTCACCCTCAGCCTATTTGCCTGTCATTTCAGTAGGAGATATATCCTTGGATATTTAGCTTCCTGCCCTGATCTCTTTGTAGCTGAAAATGTGTTGCTGGTTAAAGCACAGCAGGTCAGGCAGCATCCAAGGAACAGGAAATTCGACGTGACGTTTCGGGCAGAAGCCCTTCATCAGGCTTCTTCCTGATGAAGGGCTTTTGCTCGAAACATCACGCCGAATTTCCTGTTCCTTGGATGCTGCCTGACCTGCTGCGCTTTAACCAGCAACACATTTCCAGCTCTGATCTCCAGCATCTGCAGACCTCACTTTTTAACTCTGATCTCTTTGTAGTCAAGTCTCTGTGATATCAACAAAATAATGCCCATCAATATGCGCTATAAACCCATTTACTTTCTTTCACATAATGTGCACTTAAGTACAACACCCTGGGTGTTGACTGCTCCTCTTCTTGTAGTTGTTCCTTTATCTGCTGTGCCTGTAGTTATATTTCTAACCCTCTTCATTCTCTCAGTCTTATTAACATCTGCCCTTCCCTCCATCTCACACTATTTAGTTCAAAGCCTTATCCACAGCCTCACATATGTGATTCGCTAGGACTCTGGTCCCAGTATGATAAAATGGAGCCTGTCCCATCCAAACAAATCCCTCTTTGCCCAGTACTGGTGTCAATGTTTTATGAATTCAAACCAAAGCCATCCTTTATTAACTTTGCAACTCCTCCACTTTTATCTAACTCCTGATTCTTTCAGAGCATTATAAACCTTCTATATTAAGAATCCAGTTTTTGTTATCATGCAGCCACATCTCTGTAATTGCTATCAGATCATATTTATTTACCTGAATGTTTGCTATCAATTTGTTTACTTTGTTTTAAGTGCGAGTTACAATGCAGATTTAAAGCTTCTGGGTTTTTGTTGACCATTGCTGGATTATTAGGTTTATTGTCTCTGTCCCTTCTTGCCATTCTCTGACCTTCACTTCCACCATTACTATTTTACACTTCTGCCTTGACTCAATCTACCTGAACTCAATCTCTCACCCCATTGTTTAGTTCAAAGCATTCACCATTTCTCTAATTATCCATTTGCTAGAATATCAGTCCCAGCCCGTTTCATGTGCAGACCATCACGATGGAACAGCCCAAAAGACTTTCTCCAGCACTGATGCCACTGCCACATAAATCAGCAGTTGGCAGATGGTGAAGTAATAATCCTTGGATTATTACGCTTGAGGTCCTGCTCTTCTATTGTTTTCCTAGCTCCTCATCCTGTCCGAGAAGTATCTCTTTCCTAGTCTTAACTGTGTCATTGGTATCTACCAACCTACAATAACTGGATCCACTCAAAATTTCTGTCTAGTCCTGAGGACAGCTCTTGAACTCTGAAACTGCAATAGGCAAAATGGATTTCTGGACTTATGCTCTTGGCTGCACAGTACAGTGTCCACTCTGCTCATAATCCTAAATTGTACGCCCATGATGTACAATTCTGTGCTCTTGAATTAAAGGTAGTTTGGACCAAGGTCCATCTCCGGTCTATTTCTCAACAGACATTGGATTCATCCACACAGTCAGGCACCTCGAATCTGTTGAATGATGGGGTTGAGTGTCCAGCGCTACAGAACTCTTCTTACCTACATCACTTGTGGTCAAACCACATTGTCCATTGGTACGGATGTAACCTAATTGTCTTGTCGTAAAGGACATAACCATCTTCTGAAGCAAAGTGTCCAGGTATCCCTTTCCATTACCTGGTATGTGCAATGTCTTCAATGGAGCCTCCCATTCAATAACTCTGAGTTAGAGTTCCTCTAGTTCTAGCCATTTGTAGGTACAAGAGAAAAGCTCTCCTTTTCTTTCTGGAATGACTCTTTATTGAGATGGAGTTCTTTTTTTTTCTATGTAGTGTTGCCCTGACCTGTGTTTGTAATAACTTGATATTTACTTTCTTATGTTAATCTTGATCTTTGATCTTTTGACTTGGTGTCTGCTGTGAACTTGAAATCTAACAAAGTAGGATGTGAATGACCCACTATCACAAATACGAGCAAATTGTATCAACTGGCAGGTATAACTATTTCTTTTTCCAATTTGCGACAACATTTCAAAATGTTATTTTCTTTTCTGGCAATTAAGGAGCAAATGAAATCCTCACTGAGATTTACAATATAGCCCCAAAGCAGGGGAAGTAAGGAAGCAGTTGAATCTGGGAGAAAGTAAGGACTGCAGATGCTGGAGAGTCAGTGTTTGATAAAGCATGGTGCTGGAAAAAGCACAGCAGGTCAGGCAGCATCTAAGGAGTAAGACAGTCAACATTTTCAGACAGGACGCTTCATCAGAACCTGAAAAAGTGTCCTACCCAAAACATCAATTGTCTAGCACCTCTGATGCTGCCTGACCTGCTGTGCATTTTCTAGCACCATCCTTTATCAGCAGTTAAACCTGCACTTCTGTGGAAGTATGTGTGATTGAGAACAAATTGAAGCAAATACTAACCACAGTTAACTGCATCTGTGATTCCCTTATATGAGCTGTTCAGTTACTCCTGATTCTCTTTTCTCTTTTGCATATGTTTCCTGTTTTCCTTTGTAGTTACCTCAGTGGAGTCATCAGCTAATAGCTGCAGGTGAAATGTCTTGTCTGTGACCAACTATTCTTTTATGATTGTACACTTAGAGAAGCTAGCTGAAAATGTGTTGCTGGTTAAAGCACAGCAGGTTAGGCAGCATCTCAGGAATAGGGAATTCGACGTTTCGAGCATAAGCCCTTCATCAGGAATGAGAGAGAGTAGCCAAGCAGGCTAAGATAAAAGGTAGGGAGGAGGGACTAGGGGGAGGGGCGATGGAGGTGGGATAGGTGGAAGGAGGTCAAGGTGAGGGTGATAGGCCGGAGTGGGGTGGGGGCGGAGAGGTCAGTAAGGAGATTGCAGGTTAGGAGGGCGGTGCTGAGTTGAGGGAACCGACTGAGACAAGGTGGGGGGAGGGGAAATGAGGAAACTGGAGAAATCTGAATTCATACCTTGTGGTTGGAGGGTTCCCAGGCGGAAGATGAGGCGCTCCTCCTCCAGCCGTCGTGTTGTTATGTTCTGCCGGTGGAGGAGTCCAAGGACCTGCATGTCTTCGGTGGAGTGGGAGGGAGAGTTAAAGTGTTGAGCCACGGGGTGGTTGGGTTGGTTGGTCCGGGCGGCCCAGAGGTGTTCTCTGAAGCGTTCCGCAAGTAAGCGGCCTGTCTCCCCAATATAGAGGAGGCCACATCGGGTGCAGCGGATGCAATAGATAATGTGTGTGGAGGTACAGGTGAACGTGTGGCGGATATGGAAGGATCCCTTGGGGCCTTGGAGGGAAGTGAGTGTGGAGGTGTGGGCGCAAGTTTTACATTTCCTGCGGTTGCAGGGGAAGGTGCCGGGGGTGGAGGTTGGGTTGGTGGGGGGTGTGGATCTGACGAGGGAGTCACGAAGGGAGTGGTCCTTGCGGAACGCTGATAGGGGAGGGGAGGGAAATATATCCTTGGTGGTGGGGTCCGTTTGGAGGTGGCGGAAATGACGGCGGATGGTACGTTGTATGCGGAGGTTGGTGGGGTGGTAGGTGAGAACCAGTGGGGTTCTGTCTTGGTGGCGGTTGGAGGAGCGGGGCTCAAGGGCGGAGGAGCGGGAAGTGGAGGAGATGCGGTGGAGGGCATCGTCGATCACGTCTGGGGGGAATCTGCGGTCCTTGAAGAAGGAGGCCATCTGGGCTGTGCGGTGTTGGAACTGGTCCTCCTGGGAGCAGATGTGGCGGAGACGAAGGAATTGGGAATATAGGATGGAGTTTTTGCAGGGGGCAGGGTGGGAGGAGGTGTAGTCCAGGTAGCTGTGGGAGTCAATCGGTTTATAGTAGATGCCTGTGTTGAGTCGGTCGCCCGAGATAGAGATGGAAAGGTCTCGGAAGGGGAGGGAGGAGTCTGATACAGTCCAGGTGAATTTCAGGTCGGGATGGAAGGTGTCACTTAGAGAAGCTGAAAGCTTGGAATTCCAGAACAAAGCCTATTAGTTGGTATTCCAAACAATATTCAGTGAATGAAATACCATTTTGTTAGAAGGTCTTCTTTCAGTATCTTTAGCGCCCTAACCTGTATTATCTATGATATCCTGCTTTCTGGAGAATCTTGCACTGTGCTACAATACTCTTCCACTGCTGCCTGGTTTGCTGCTGAAGTGAATGAAATCCACAGCTCTGTTGAAAGGCTGCACAACTGGTCCATTTTGAAAGGATTTAGGGCTGAGTTAAATTCAGATTAGTTGTCAGTTTCTTTGGCGAAATTTAATGGGTGATGGGGATTGCCAAGCTACTGCACAGAGTTAACAGAGAATTTTTTTTATCCATTCACAGGATGAGGGCATCACTGGCTAGGGCAGCATTTGTTGCCCACCTCTAGTTGACCAGATGCAATGAAGTTGCAAGTCAACTACATTACTCTGGGTCTAGAGTCACATGTAGGTCAAGCCAGGCAGTTTCCTTCCCTAAAGGACATTAGTGAACCAGATTTTTTTTTCTCTGACAATCATCAATGGTTCATGGTCATCATTAGACTCTTAATTCCAGATTTTATTGAATTCAAATTTCACCATCTGCCATGTCAGGATTTGAAGCTATGTCCCCAGAACAGTCCAGCGATAACACCACTCAGCCATTGTCTCCCCATATAATGTCTGGTCACATCTATTTGAAGATTGCAGGAATGTGAGACTTCTGCCCCTCACTCTAACTGCTTGGCAGCTGTCTAGCCTTAGCAGTTCCACAATGAGTAGTGGTGAATTCTGGGACTTCATGCAATCCCTAGACCTTAATCATACAGTTAC
This sequence comes from Hemiscyllium ocellatum, assembly GCF_020745735.1. NCBI lineage: Eukaryota > Metazoa > Chordata > Chondrichthyes > Orectolobiformes > Hemiscylliidae > Hemiscyllium > Hemiscyllium ocellatum. The sequence goes on along the minus strand of NC_083407.1, from coordinate 42,002,151 downwards.
ATTTGTTGTTTTGCATGGAAGTGGGGTAGGTGAGACCCTGGGGGTCGATTTGATGGAGGAATTGGGTCTTAATGGAAAAGTCTGGCAGTGACAGAGCTCCAACCTGCCCCCCAACAAGGGAGTGCAAATTTAGTCAGGACCAAGTTAGAGTGTGACTAATGTGAAACTTCCAAGCTTGTCATCTCTGTTCACTGCTTCAAAATCAAGATTAAGCAAGATCTTAATTACTTCATTTGTGGGTAAGGCTGATGGATTGCATTTGACTTTGGATTGCCTGCGTAAAATTGAGGACAGCTCAGAAATGGTCAGAAGGAAGGGCAGACCATTCAGATTATTTAACAACTCACTGGCAGGGAGCTATTATGTACAGCTCATTGAGATAGGTAGAGCTGCTTGATTTGTTCAATCAGGCTCATGATCTTTGTAAGAGGACTGCAGAGATGAGCCAATATAGGCTTGAACAGTCACAACTCCACACACACATTTCCTGTTACATTAATATACACATAGTCAAGGAGAACATCTGATGGGTTAATGTCTTGGACAAATTACTTTATTCTATGTACTGTCACATACTGAGATCTCTCTTCCTCCCCTATGAAGAGGCAGAGCCAGGGTTAAAGGTTTTGAAGTACTATTTGAAATGGAGCATTCTGCTGGTAATATGAATGAATAGTACTCACAGACACACTGGGGTAGTGGGGTAATGAATGCTCAAATACGTCACTGCCACTCGCATCAAGTGAGTGGAAAACAGCTGGAACTAGTAATTTATTTGGCATACAGTAGTGCCATTAAAACATTAAACTTAGCATATACAGCATCACAAATCAATTAAACAAAGAAAAACAAAAACAAATTGCAAGGGCAAATCAACAGGTCTGGCAGCATCTGTGGAGAGAAAGCAAAGTTAACACTTTGAGTCCGCTCTAAAGAAGGATCACTAGACCCAAAACATTACTTCGGCTTTCTCTCCACAGGTGCTACCAGACTGCTGAGGTTTCCCCAAAATGTATGCTTTTGCCTCAAAATGATCAACTCATAGATGGGTAGCATCTTAAATCTCAAAAGACCAAGGTATGTTTCACACAATAGCAGTTCACAAGTGGCATAAAGGGTACAAGGACAAATTTTTGATTAGACTTTTTTTTTGATTAGACTTACAGTGTGGAAACAGGCCCTTCGGCCCAACAAGTCCACACCGACCCGCTGAAGCGCAACCCACCCATACCCCTACATTTACCCCCTACCTACCACTACGGGCAATTTAGCATGGCCAATTCACCTGACCCGCACATCTTTGTGACTGTGGGAGGAAACCGGAGCACCCGGAGGAAACCCACGCAGACACGGGGAGAACGTGCAAACTCCACACAGTCAGTCGCCTGAGTCGGGAATTGAACCCGGGTCTACAGGCGCTGTGAGGCAGCAGTGCTAACCACTGTGCCACCGTGCCGCCCACAAATGTATTTATCCTATTCATAATTGCATGACTACCGTACTTTCAACAAAGACTGCAAGGAAGTTCTGTCCTTTGGTAAAATTTTTTTTGCATCATCAACATACCAGACTCCTACTTCTATGCCAGTTTACCTAGCCATGTGTATTGGACAGACTGCCCATGATGGAGCAGCTCAAAATGGCTGATGCTGCCCAGGGCTAATGCAGCAGGACATGGCTGACAGTAGGAAGAGCCCTTAGGAAAATATATCCTTAAAATAGTCTTCACAAGTAGAACAATAACAGATCTGTATAAATCAAAGTTGCTGGCTAAGATAGGGTGTGCAGCTGCAGTTGCCAACATGGTTAAGGATATCTCACACTAATTAGTTGTTTCTCTTTTATTTTATCAATCCATTACAATATTAAGATTAAGGTTTAACTAAGTTTCTTCAGATAATAATAGATATAGATTCTGAACGAGTTATAGGTACACATATATTCCAAAAAAAATCACTAAAAGCATTAGAGAAAAAAATTCAAACCTGTTTCAGACAGTAAAAACAACACCCTCTATCATTACAGGGAGGAATGAATACAGAGATTAGCAGGCATTGGAACCGATATTGAATTAACACATTAAGACATAACTTGTTGACTAAAGCATTCTAACATTAGGTGTAACCACATTACTTTGTTGGGACTGATCAAAAATCAATATTCTTTTCTATTTCTTGTAATGAGAAATTTAAAAGGAAGTGATAGACAAGTATTCAATTATTTGGCAGTTAACACAGTGCAGCTGGCAAATGCTACTTCAATACAGTATCCATTGTGAAAAACCTCAAGAAGGGAGATAAGGAAGTCTGTGAAAATATCATGAAGGGGTGGGGTTGGACCACATGGCTGTCCATCCATCTCTTTGTCATTCAGTGATGTGATTAGCTTAATTGAACATTGAAATTGCTGAGGCAAGCTTGAACTATATAAGATGCTATACCAGGCAACCAATTACAAAGGGATACCTCTGCACCGCTGACTAATGGTAATCAAGGGTGTGGAGGGGGAGGAGGTGGGGGCGGAGAGTTCCGTTTAAACCAGATAAGTTAAGACATTCTAAAGATTTCTGTGTAACCTTTTGCTATGCTGTAACTGAGGCTGTAAATTGCAATGTAAGTTACTGAATCCAACCTGCAACTCAGACTTCCATCGAAAATTTGAGATCTAACAGGTATCAATCGTTTAACTGCAGCACAATGTTGATCGAAACGTACTTAAACTGTTTTTCACAGTAAAGTCTAGTGGACATCACTAGATAAAAGCACACAGACAATTTTACTATAAGATTAAAAATTGGTGATTCCTGACATGAATAAGTTGGTTCTTAATGCAAAGTGGCAATTGAAATAATTATTAAATACATGATAATCATAACCCTCACAGTCTAAGATTAGCTGAACTTTGCTGAGTAACATCACAATCAAATTCCACTTGATGTGAAAATGTTGTGATGTGTTCCAAACAAGTTTTGTTTGAGGTTCTTGTTCAGTATGTCATTGGTCAATCCGCAGAGTTAAGATGGTTACTTGATAATACAAGCAGAAAGAGCTACTATGTCTTCCTGAGTAGCAATTATCAATCTAATCATACAGTCCAGCTCTTCTTGATAGAGCTTAGGAATGCATCTAACAAAGTAATTGTTCTTTTTTCTTCAGTCATCTTCTTAATTGAGCATATACGGATTTAATGCATTCTACCAGCTGAATAATTCACATTTTATCAGCTGAATAATTCTGTTGGTAATCTTATTGTGGTCAAGACACCATGGACCCAAAATTGGACATTCTAAATTGATTCACAGCTGGAGAAATAAGGCCGGACAGAAAAATTAGACAAACTAAATTAAACTTCAGCAAGAAGCTATTGGCTACAGGGAACAGTGAAAAACAATGTCAAAGAGCTCACAAATATCGATCAGACTTTCTGACACATTGGTTTTCAGTGGGTACCTGAAGATATGCATTTTGTACCTCCCGGCACGGCAACAGTGAAGGGTGATAACTGAACCCCACTGGATGCTTTAAACTTCACTCACGGCCCCATTGGCCAAGGACCACAGAACGTTCTGCAAGATCCGGACCAACTGGGGATAAAAACACATACCTAGAAATTACTCCCTCAGCAAAGCTCGCAGCAAGGCTTGTGGCAGAAGACAATGTGGCAACAAAAGAAGACCCAGGAGAAGATCCACTTTGACCTACAAGATGCACTTTCATGAAAGAGAGCCAGGAAGGAGATTCCAATGGCCCAGCTCAAACACGTTGATTGTTGTGAGTAATACCCTTTCTCAAATGGATAGAGCTATAAAGAAACATAGGAACATAGAAAATAGGTGTAGGAGTAGGCCATTTGGCCCTTTGAGCCATCATTCAATATGATCATGGATTTTATATGTTTCTTTGAGATCCCCCCCCCCCCCCACATTCTTCTAAATCGAGACAGTAAACATTGTGGGAATTTGGGTTATACTCACATTTTTAATAAGGAATATCTTGTTAATGAAATCGTGTTGAACTGCAAACTAAATTCTGTATCCCTTCAAGACATCACCGTGGCTCAGTGGTTAGCACAGCTACCTCACAGCCCCAGGGACCTGTGTTTAATCCCCACCTCAGGCAACTGTCTATGTGGAGTTTGCGCATGCTCCCCATGTCTGTGCAGATTTCCTCTTGGTGCTCCAGTTTCCTCCCACAGTCTAAAGATGTGCAGGTCAGGTGAATTGGCCATCCTAAGTTGCCCATAGTGTTAGGTGCAGTAATCAAAGAGAAATGAGTCTGGGTGGGTTACTCTTCAGAGTGTCGGTGTGGACTTGTTGGGGCCAAATGATCTGTTTCCACACTGTAGGCAATCTAATCTAATTCACCTCATCAACAAGAGCACTTCAGTGAAATATTTTTAATACATAAACTGGTCAAAGTGCCCAAAGCACAGGCAGCATGCCATTAAAAACAATAGAACACAAAAACTTTTGAGTTGTTGATGCTGCAAAAGTATCATACTGTGAAAAACAGTCTGTCAAAATGGAAGTGGACAAACTGCCTGTCTTCAGTTTCACAGAGCAATTCACAGTATGGTTAAGTGTTTTGGTGTACACCCATCATCACATAGGAGGAGCTGCCTCTAGTCACAAAGTTATTAAGTTGTATGATTAACATTATGTTGCATCATTTAAAATATAGGAGAACATCAATTGAATTTAAACATTAATGTTATCAATTTTGACAGATTGCCTTCCACAGTCTAACATTTATATAACATCAGCAATTCAGAAGTTTTGTTTTGTAAATTGTTCAGTTATTTCTAGCTTGTCTGTTTTGCTTTTCCTTTCTTTTGTTCTCAACTCTTTACACTGTGATGAAGCTTGCTATAAGTAATGCTCCAGAATTTATCTTTGTTTCCATAATTAACTAATTAATTAATTCAGATTCAGTTTATCAACAATACTGAATTAGTTACAATTTGAGATAATTTTCTATTTCTAGTACTTTATTCTCTCTATTGCCCCAGCTGAATGAAATTTTCCTGGGGAGATCCTGTGTTTTTACAATGGAGAAAGTGAGGACTGCAGATGCTGGAGATCAGAGCTGAAAATGTGTTGCTGGAAAAGCGCAGCAGGTCAGGCAGCCTCCAAGGAGGGGGATAGTCGACGTTTCGGGCATGAACCTGAAGACTCTCCTCCTCCTTGGATGCTGCCTGACCAGCTGCGCTTTTCCAGCAACACATTTTCAGCTGTGTTTTTACAATACACAGCACCTTGGGAAGAAATTGGACTTGCTTATGATTCACATCTGAGTATACATTGTAACTGCATTGAAACATAATGGATGAATATCAAATGCAAGTTGATGTTTATTTTGGACCTTGATGAAACAAATGATGAAACTAACTTATCATAGAGGGTAGTCCCAGGATTACTCCATTCGGTCCCTCAAAACTGCTCCTCCATTTAATAAGATCATGACTAAGCAAAAGTGAGGACTGCAGATGTTTGAGATCAGAGTCTAGATTAGAGTGTGCTGGAAAAGCACAGCAGGTCAGGCAGCATCCGAGGAGCAGGAAAATCAATGTTTTGGGCAAATTCCTGATGAAGGGCTTTTGCCCGAAACATCAAAGATCATGGCTAATCCCATTGTAACATAATTCTACATTCCTGCCGATTCCCAATCACCTTTCACTTCCTTGTTCACCATGAATCTATATACCTCTGCCAAAATAATATTCAAAGATAAAAATCACACAACACAGGTTAAGTCCAACAGGTTTATTTGGAAGTTCTTGCTTTCGGAATGTTGCTCCTTCAAAGACCGGCTTTTGGTTTCTTTTGTGGAATAGTGATCCAAAGATTTACGACCCTCTGACAGAGAGAAATAAAAGTCTCATCTCTCTGGTAAAGGGCCACAGAACAACTGGATTTAAAATTGGATTAACTTCAGCAGAGTCATTTGTCATTGAGAATTCTTAAGATGGTTGAGGAATTTTTATGTCAGTTCCTGGTAGTTTTAAACAATCAAAATTAAAGTCACCTGAACATCCTGTTAAAAATGTTTTAAATGTATTTTTTACTAAAGTCTACTATTGATTGTTGAGTGCACATTGTTGGTTCCAGAATTTCATTCCTCAATATGTTTTCTGATAGCAGATGATGGGAGCAACAAAGGACAGAAGGTAAAGGACAAAATTCTGATGACTAATACATTGCAGATTGTAGAGAGATGGAGAGTATATCCTGTTTTGGACATATGGGACATGTGTTCTCAGACACAGCTGAATACAAAGGCTACAGAGAAACTGAACACTGATGGTTCTGTTGAAACACTTGAATGAAATGTCAGAAGAAGTTCATTGATTACATCTAGTCAGGGCACAAAAGCTTAAAAGTTTCTGCTAAGGAGAAGATGACCTTTCTGTATACATTAATGCATTTGCTTTTCACAATTTGCTTTGGCTCACAACCTACATTCTTTACTCTTTTAAATATTTTTGCACTGTCACTCATTCTCACAGCAGATTCATGTCCACTGTTGGAAGCTTGCAAGAGATAATAATAGGATGAGAAAGAGGATTTTAATGTGCAGATTAATAATGGGGACGCAATAGCCTAGTGGTATTACTACTGGACCACTAGTCCAGAGAAACAGGTAATATTTTAGGGGTCTGGGTTAGAAACCCTTCGTGGTAGATGGTGAAATTCGAAATCAATAAAAGTCTGGAGTTAAAAATCTAATGATGACCATGAAACCATTTCCAGCTGTTAGAAAAACCCATTGGCTTACTCATGCCCTAAATTGCTGTCCTCACCTGTTGTGGCCTACATGTGACTCCAGACCTACAATAATGTGGTTGACTCTAAACAGCCTTCAGGGTAATTAGGGATGGGCAATAAATGTTGGTCTAGTCAATGAAACACAAGTCCTGTGAATGATAATAGAAGAAGTCCCTTTACACGGTGGTGTGGGAAGTCTGAGTTGGAAGGAGGAATACTGCCACTGGGAGCTGTAAATGTAAACTTCAGATTCTCTTTCAGTAATTCACCATTTATAAACCTGCAGCAGGATAACTGAACTACCAGCTCCCCAGGAATGTAGCAGTTTCTCACTATTATTTCTGGCAGAAGACTCCTGGTATTGGAGGATCATGGTTTCTATACAAACCGCTGCTCAACAGTTACAATAAGATTTTGCTAATGGGGCAGACTCATGGTCAACAACTCACATTGATAAGCTGGCTGAAGAATGGTGAAAGCAGATATGCTGAGCCATAAAGGCCAGCCACTTTCACCAGGTTAGGTGTGCCCCTAATACCATCAGTAAAATGTTGAAATAACAGGTGTTTCTTTCGTATTCTACCTGGAGTGCAGGGAAAGTAAACATAAAACACAGTATTAGGGTATGATATCATTTTTTGTAAGCTTTAAAGATATCCAGTGTGTATTCATTTTGCACACAAGAATAGTATATTTTGAAAAGCAGGGTACAGTCATTCATTTAATTCTCTTACAAATACATGAATTTATAGGACTCAAATATTAATCACATTAGGATAAGCTCATTGAAATGCAAAGCACTGCACACTTAATCTTCAGGAGGCGAGGGCAGCTGCCTGCTGTCAGATTACATTAAATCTTTGATTTACTCCATGAATCGTCAATAAGGAATCAGTAAATTCAGGGAATTGATATAGAAGCTGTTCCGAACAACGGTAAGGTGGAAATTATGCAAACAACATACAGTAATATATGATAGAATGACATGTAAGTAGGAAAAATGAAAAATGATCATAATATTACCACAATCCATCCACTCCAAACAAATACATTTAATTTCTTCAACAATTAAGATATATGCAGTAATATATATATATATATATAGATAGAGAGAGAGAGAAAGAACAGAGAGTGAATTTCCATTTGTGATGAAAATAAGCATTATTCCACCTCAGAAGAGAAACAAATAGAACTTAGAACATAGAACATAGAACAATACAGCACAGAACCGGCCCTTCAGCCCACGATGTTGTGCCGACCACTGATCCTCATGTATGCAACCTCAAATTTCTTTGACCATACGCATGTCCAGCTGTCTCTTACATGTCCCCAATGACCTTGCTTCCACAACTGCTGCTGGCAACGCATTCCATGCTCTCACAACTCTCTGTGTAAAGAACCCACCTCTGACATCCCCTCTATACTTTCCTCCAACCAGCTTAAAACTATGACCCCCCGTGTTAGCCATTTCTGCCCTGGGAAATAGTCTCTGGCTATCGAATCTATCTATGCCTCTCATTATCTTGTATACCTCAATTAGGTCCCCTTTCCTCCTCCTTCTCTCCAATGGAAAAAGTCCGAGCTCAGTCAAACTCTCTTCATAAGATAAGCCCTCTAGTCCAGGCAGCATCCTGGTAAACCTCCTCTGAACCCTCTCCAAAGCATCCACATCTCTCCTATAATAGACCAACCAGAACTGGATGCAGTATTTCAAGTGCGGTCTAACCAAAGTTTTATAGAGCTGCAACAGGATCTCACGACTGTTAAACTCAATCCCCCTGTTAATGAAAGCCAAAACACCATATGCTTTCTTAACAACCCTGTCCACTTGGGTGGCCATTTTAAGGGATCTAGGTATCTGCACACCAAGATCCCTCTGTTCCTCCACACTGACAAGAATCCTATCCTTAATCCTCTACTCAGCTTTCAAATTCGACCTTCCAAAATGTACCACCTCGCATTTATCCAGGTTGAACTCCATCTGCCACCTCTCAGCCCATCTCTGCATCCTGTCAATGTCCCGCTGCAACCTACAACAGCCCTCTATACTATCAATGACACCTCCAACCTTTGTGTCGTCTGCAAACTTGCTGACCCATCCTTCAATCCCCTCATCCAAGTCATTAATAAAAATTACAAACAGTAGAGGCCCAAGGACAGAGCCCTGTAGAACACCACTCACCACTGACTTCCGGGCAGAATATTTTCCTTCTACTGCCACTCGCTGTCTTCTGTTGGCCAGCCAATTCTGTATCCAGACAGCTACGTTCCCCTGTATCCCATTCTTCCTGACCTTCTGAATGAGCCTACCATGGGGAACCTTATCAAATGCCTTGCTGAATGTTTAATCATAAATAGATTTTTTTCATCCCTGGTAACACTAATTTGTATGAATATTGGCATACAGCGTCACATACATTACAGAATGGTTGGATTTGCCCAGCAAAACCATGCCAGGGAAACACAAAATAATCCCATCAACCCCATTCCCTCACTCAGTCCTTGCAGCCCTGTAAATTTCTTTCCCTCAAGTTCCTATTTCATTTCTTGTTGGAATAGTTAATTATTTTCACTTCTACCACCCAGTAGGAAATTGGTTCCAAGGCATTATGAACAACAAAAATTCTTCTTCACAATCCCCTGCATCTCCTGCCCAAACCCGTAAATCCATGACTTCTAGCCTTTACATTCTAAACTAATAGGAATTGTGTCATTGTCTACCTCATCTAAGTCAGCCATAATCTTGTACACCACTCTGAATTCACCTCTCAATCTGCTTTGCTCCAAGAGTCTTTCCAAATTAATCTTGTATCTAATTCCCACCCCAGAAACATTTTTGTAAAAATCTCTTCCACAACCTCCCAAGGGATATTCATTCTTTTGTAACATGTAATGCTCAGAATTGGACAAAAACTCTGAGCGAGGCTTAACTTTATCAAGGTTCGGTATAAGTCCTTTGATGTGTATTCAGTACTTTTATTTATGAAGCCAAGGTTCCATAAACCTTGCTAACCATTCTTTCAATACCTCCTGCCAGTTTCTAAGATCAATACACTTTCAGCCCTAGGGAGCTCTCTCTTCTTGCGCATTCTTTACAATTGTATTTTTAAAATCGATTTTCATCTACCTTTCCCTTGTGCTAAAATAGTTCACCTCATATTTTTCTGTGATAAATTTCACTTGCCAATTGTCTGCTTATCCTGCTAACCTCTCCTTGCATCTTTGCAGGCAATTCATGTTGTTCTCCTTGTTTACTACTCTACCATTGGCAAGTTTTGAAATTTTACTCCATATTCCAAGAGCCCAGTTCTCTATATTGAATAAAGAAGCAATGGTCCTCACACTGACCCTTTGGGAACATGACTGTCTACCATCTTGCAGTCTGAAAAAACAATATCTAACATAACTTTCTGTCTTTAAGGCTATTTTCAACAAATTAGATCATAATCCATAAGCTTAGATTGTGTTAACTAGTTCTTTCCATGATACTTTAACAATTCCTTTCTTAAAATTCATTTAAAAAACATCCACTGCATGACCTTGAAATCACACGACACCAGGTTATAGTCCAACAGGTTTATCTGAAATCACAAGCTTGCAGACCACTGCTCCTTCATCAGGTGAAGGGACCTGCCTTCACCTGATGAAGGATCAGCCCTCCGAAAGCTTGTGGTTTCAAATAAACCTGTTGGACTATAACCTGGTGTCGTGTGACTTCTGAACCTGTCCACCCCAGTCCACAACCGGCATCTCTATATCATAAAAAAAGTCCGGTAGAGTAGTCAAACATAATCTGCCTTATACAAATTCATGCAGGTTCTTAATAATTAAGGTAAATCTCTCCAAGTGACCATTGATTGTTTTCCCTGATCACAAATTCTAAAACATTACTCATCATTGATGTTAAACCAACCTGCTTGTAGATGCTGGGACTGTCCCTTGATCCTTACTTGAATAAGGGTGTCACATCTGCTACCTTCAGTTCTCTAGCATATTTCCTATAGCTAGCAAGAATTGATAGATTAAGGCCTGCTCTTCCTTTATATTAACCACTACTTCCTTTAGCAACCAATGATGCAAGGTGACAAGGTGCTACCCTGAGCATAGTTAGTTTTTCCAGTACCACCATCTTCTCAGTTCTCACACAATCTATTGCTTATATGATCTCTTCTTCTGACACATTTGTCCAATTCTACATGGTAAGTAAATACTAATGAATAAAAGTTATTAAATATTTTAATCTTGCCCTCTCCTTCTGAGCCTTTATCACCCTCTTTATATTTAATGGAGTCCACTCCATCTCTACTGACCTGTTAACAATTCCATGTTGGTAGAAGACTTCTCAGTTTCTTTCTATACCATTCTATTTTCATTATCTCTCTTTATCAGTCTTATTTTCTTTTTCATCTTCTGTTTCAATCAGCTGTTTTTGGCCCAGTTTTCACTTGAAGAATTCATCTTCTATGCAGCATATGTCTTTCTTTTTCATTGCATCACTATCTGTATTTTCTTCTGCAACGAAGCAGCTCTGTTTTTTGACTCTCACATTTCACCCTCGAAGGGATGTACCTATCCTGTATCTGAAGTAACTCTTCCTCAAAGATCACTCTTTTTTCCATTACAGATTTTTCCTGTTCGTCTCTGGTTTCATTTATAAGGTCATAGCACTTATCATTACAAGAAATTTACCCTCTTCCAATTCCTTGATCTTCTTCATTACTAATCTAAATATTATGAGACAGTGGTCACTTTTCTCCAAGCATGCTTTTTCAAAGATTTGATCCACTTGACCCATCTCATTTACCAGTACTAGGTCTAATGATGCCTCATTTTTAACTGTGCCAAGAATGTATGATCAAGGAAGCTTTTCTGAATACATTGCAGAAAGTTATCCTATTTACACCTTATAACATTGTTTCAATTGACAGAAAGTAAGTGTGTAACATAATGTCACCACTGTATAGGTCTTGCATATCTCTGAATGCCCTCTCAATGTGTTCATCAAACTCTCTCTCTCTCTCTGTCTAACTCTCTCACCATTTGGAGGCCTATAGAATTCCCTTATACAGAGTGATTGTAACTTATTTAGCTACTCAGTTCTAACCAAATGGACTCATCCTTGCCCCTTAAGGACATTTCCTTTTTCTAACACTATAATCGACATTATTATTAGGGCAGGACGGTAGCTCAGTGATTAGCACTGCTGTCTCACAGCACCAGGGACTTGGGTTCGATTCTTGCCTCAGGCTGTATGGAGTTTGTACATTCTCCCTGTGGGTTTCCTCCCACAATCCAAAAGATATGCAGATTAGGTGAATTGGCTATGCTAAATTGCCCATCGTGCTAGGTGTATTAGTCAGGAAATGGGTCTGGGTGGGTTACACTTTGGGGGGTTGCTGTGGACTTGTTGAGCTGAAGGGCCTGTTTCCATTCTATATCGAATCTAATCTATATATATATATCATCATTAATGTCAATTCTAACTGAAATGTTTATCAAATAGTCTCAAGCAATTTAAAATATTCCATTGACTCAAGGTATTTGAAAGGAATCTCATTGTTGATAATTAATTGAATTAGAAATTCACAACAGTGAGCAAATCTTCTATTATTTTTTGCTATGTGCAAGTTGTGTTGAATTTTGAAGGTCTTTCCTGTGAGATCCAGGAGTTTTCTTGCCACATCTTACCAGTGTACCTTGTTAACTACCTGCTTCACTCCTATAGAATTTCTCATGTCTGAATCTAACCATTCCCTTGATTTGACTGAGGATTACTGCCATCCATGATAAGTTTCCTGCCTTTGTGTCTATACTAATTGCATGCAAAGATGGGAAGAAGTAATCTATACCTTGTAACTCTGGCTGAGGAAAAGCACACAAAGGCAAGGCAAGGCAATGCAAGGCTAGAATACTATCAGTGTCCAGGTAGACTCAGAGTGAATGAGCGCTGTCACAGTGAGCAACAAACCCAATGAAGATCTAATCCATTAGCTGAGTATATGCCCTTGTGTAACAGTGTCCTTCCTGCAGCATTATAACAGTTTCTAATGCAGTATTGAAGCAACGAAGCATGTAAGTGGATCGGAGGAGGTGACGCGAGGGTTCTTGAGAACTGGCACATACAGGCATAGAGGCATGTAGATGATCAGCACAAAAACAGACCCTTTGGTCCAACATGTCCATGCTGACCAGCAATCCTAACCTAATCTAGTCCCTTTTGCCAGCATTTGGCCCATATCCCTCTAAATACTTCCTGTCCTAGGTGCCTTTTAAATGCTGTAATTGTACAGACTCCATCACTTTCTCTGGTAGCTCATTCTGTACAAGCACCACCCTCTGCATGAAAAAGTTGCCCCTTAGGTCCTTTTTAAATCTTTCCCCTCTCACCTTAAACCTATGCCCTCTAGTTTTAAACTCCCCCACTCCAGGAAAATACCTTGTCTATTTTTCCTATCCATGTCCCTCATGATTTTATAAACCTCAGCCTCCAACACTCCATACAAAACAGCCCCAGCCTCTCCCTTTGACTCAAACTCTCCAACCCAGGCAAACTTCTTGTAAATCTTTTCCAAACCCTTTCAAGTTTCACAACGTCCTGTAGCAGGGAGATGAGAATTGCACATAGTATTGCAAAATTTGGTAGACATGAGCAGCTGGTATTTGTAGAGTGTGTCCTGACACTTTGGTGCCCAATTTTTAACATGGAGGTTCATCGCAGAAAACAGCAAGCTGAAGTTACCTGATACTTGCTCTGATTTCCTTGTCAATAATTCTGAAAATCTAGCTTGCTTGGCATAATTGGCAAAGTAAGAAGTTAATTATTAATGAGATGAGTTGATCCATTAATAAGTTGGTTAATAAGCAATAACACTCTTAATTAGCAAATTATTGCTTCCTACTGAGAAACCTACTGAGTTTGCACATTCTCCCTGTGTCTACATGGGTTTCCTTCGGGTGCTCTGGTTTCCTCCCACCATCCAAAGATGTGCAGGTTAGGTGAATTGGCCATGCTAAGTTGTCCATATTGTTCAGGAATGTCTAGGTTAGGTGCATTGTTCAGAGGTAAATGTTGTGTAGGGGAATGGCTCAGGATGGGTTACTCTTTGGAGGGTCAGTGTGGACTTGTTGGGCCAAAGAGCCTGTTTCCACACTGCAGGGATTCTATTCTATTCTATTATATTCAATTCTATTCTACCTTGCCACTCATCAAAGGTATATCAAATGCAGCAAGATAATTTCAATGACATATTAAGGTTTGTTGGACTTTATACCCAATCTCATTATAGCCCACATTTCTCAGACCCGTACAACATTCCTCCCATTGTGTCTGTTTATGTTTCAAGAGGCATGGCTGTATGTTAGATTATTTATCCTTAGATTATGATGTATATTATGCAAAAGAGTTTGAGATAAGGAATATTGGGGAAGTCATTTAGCAGGCTTTTGCTGATTGAGTTATTCTGAATGTGAACTTTAAAATTCCGAACTCAGAATATTCCATCCATAAATCAAGCTTCTTAAGAGGACAATCAATTTTGAAGATGGCTTGAAGTGCCACAATTCTTCTGCAATTAACTGGAACTCAACGTTGAACAGAGAAATCCAACTTTGTCCAATTTCTGTATGGTAACTACTGTGAAGATTCTCTTGACTATAGATTGGCATCATTGAAAGCAATACTGTGATCTATTTAAAAATCATATTGAAGGATTAGTCACAGTGCACAAATTGAGATTTATAGTATTGCAAAGTTGGTGTGTGTAAAATTGTAAAATTATAAAAATGAGGGAGAGGCTAACTGACATTCGACAGAATTGAGTCCTCAGCTCTCAAGAGAGAAATTGGCTCTCACAGTCATCTATGTATTAGAGAAAACACAATCTAATAATCTAAATAACATCATTGCTAACATTGGAGATGGCATTTTGCAAACAGGAAAGTGTTTTGGAAAGACGATCAGCAGAGAGGGCAAGAAGCATTTCAGAAGGCACGTTCTGTTGAACTTTGAGAGACTAAGTTTTAATTCATTGCTTTGTTATGTAAGTGGAACTTGTATTTTATTTGAACAGCATTCTGTCAGAATCATGTTTTATTCGGGAACTATTATTTAGGAAGGAATCGCTCAGTTTGTTAGATGTGCTGTTAATTTGTTCTCTGTTGGAGTTAGATATATAAATTGTTACTTATTGATTATGGAGTGTGTGAAAAGAATTCATTTCATTTAACCACTCCTTCATAACAGATTGGGGGTGGGGGTAAGAGGTAGCTTACACCTCTTGTCAGATCTTTATCAGATTACAAGGCAAGGCAAGCTTCTCTGGGTTTTTCAGTTTTAATTATCAGAGAGATATCGACCTCCGCTCCATGACAATAGGACAGTTGTTTAGTTCTCTCCCTGGAGGTAGATTCGAACTAAATGAAAATAAAACTAATGCAGTCCAGGGTGGAAAGCTTTAAAAGAAAAGCTTTAACTTTTATTCAGTTAGAAATTAAATTGATTTTGGCAAAAAAAATGATGTAAATATAATAAGATGTGTGAATTTCTATTGATTTTAGTAATATTCTTTGCTGATTTGGGTGCGAGTTGAAGTGTATTATCCTAAAGTGAGAGGGAGTGTGAGGGAGCTTAATTCTAGGAATAAGGATAAAGTACTAGATAAAGGAGACTCAGAATAGCAGCAGCAGAGAAGTATCTCAGAGTGCAATGTACACACCCACTGCTCTAGAGAAACAAGGAAATGTAGTTACCATGAAGGGACAAACTGCACAATGTACTCTCACAGCACATTAGCAGCAACTTTCTCTTAAAGCACACATGGTCTTCTTTTCTTGACACACAGCTGATTGCTGCCAGGCCCTTGTAGATGGATTGGATTCCATGGGGGCCTCCCAAATCATTTGAATTAAAATTTTGAATATTAAGTAGGTCATCATCTGCTCTGCTCTAGGGGCCATAGCTCTTGTTTGTTTTGATGTGGATTAGATTGTGGGGAACAGAAACATTTTAGGAATCAATTTGCTATTTTAACCTCCTGTCCATCCCAATCGGGCCCAGTTGAGCTGAGTGAAAGTCAAATTAAGTTACATATTGTGCACTTCCTGTAAATCTTATGAGTTCATAATTGGCCAGTCAAACTATGCTCCTATGTACTGAAAATTTCACTGTAATAACAGGTGGAAGGGAATATATTTCTTATCCAATACATTATTCTAAGTGCCATTTCGAGAATGAATAAAATGAGCTTCAACATGTCTCCTGTTGAATAATATGCATGAAGAAAATCAAACATGAATACATTATATAGAGCTATTGCTTCATGTACAATTTGAAATGAAATATTTTAAACATGCATAATACATCTTTTCAAAGACACTTGTTAATTTAGGTGCCAAGTCGACATCTGTGGCCCATCCCTTCTGGCTGTGCAGAGATGAAAATAACAAAACCTATAGGATTTTTTCAAGATCTTATTCAAATTTGTGGCATCACCAACCTTTACTTAGTAAATTAAACTCTTGGGTTCAAAATAGAATATAGAGCAGACAAATAAAGAATGAAATGATTAGACAAATCTACATCCAGATTCTAACATCAGTTTTTATGGTATTCAATTATTGGGATCCAAATGTTCCTATGCTGAGGGGGAGAAAGTCAACAAAATACCAATGTGGGGAAAAGGTGAGAGTAGTGTATTCCAAGGATCTGCTGCAGAATGATCTTGATGTAAATCCTTCGGAGTTTAGAATGTACTTCTGCTTGTCCCAGCTCCATTTTCAAGTAAGTACATTATAAAAATTAAGCTCACAGAAAATAGCTTGATTCAAAGTTTTATTTTATTACCACTGGCTGGCTCAGGCTAAACCAGGATTTAGTGCTCTTATTTATACATGCAAAGGAATTAGTGTTCAATTCAAGCAAAGGCTGTGAATGCCATCTTTCCCTTTTTGGAATTTCTTGAATCTCCAGACAGAAATGGTTCACAGTTTTGAGACCTTTTTCTGTTTTGAGACCTCGGTCAACTTAATTGAACTTTAAAAAATGAAAACAGTATGTTTGGATTAATAAATCATCACATTTTTTACCACATTCCCTGGGGTCATGTGGACAATTGTTTGCGTATAGATTGTAGTCACACAACCACTCCGAATGCCTTTCTGGTCAACAAGCCACTCCCCATCACTGACATTCCCAGTCACCTATAATTTAGCTGAAATCTGATTCCAGTGAGACAGCAGCCTGATCTTCAATGTCACTTCTCCAGTAGACTGCTGATGGTGTACGTTTGATGATCACTTGGTTACAATGTTTCCTGAGGGTCAATATCAGATGCATGTCTTGACTATCCATTTGAGGTAGAGAGTATTCCATGCAGTCTTCCCACATTTTAGCTTCATTTAGTTTATACTATAAAGGAACAAAGTTTAATATAAAAACCTCATAATGTGACATGGTCTTAAATTGTTTTGAAAGCACAACATTTGACCAAAATAGCTTTAATCTTAAAGTATATTACATTCAAGAGCTTTCTTTTGAGGTCTTAGATTTTGAAATTACTTATGGGGTACGAGTGTATAGACACTTAACATGTGCATCTGGCATTATTTCAACAGTATTTAATGGAAGTGCTAGCTCGCAAAATTAAAGTATTAAGAAAAGGAACTTCATAGAATCTCATTAAGCGTTCATACACTGATCACCCATGGTGTAATTTTAAGGATTAAGTATTTACCAGAAGCTCTAAATTTATGACATGCAACTTTATTAGTTTTAAGCCATTTGTCAGCTTATTATTTGTGTGAGAGCTGATTGCTAGTTCCCAGGGATAAAAGCAAATTTGTTCAAGCTGTATTGTTCCCATGGAAACGGTCAGACTTCCAATCATGTATGTGGTGAATGAACTGATCTGTACAAAAATATGATGACACCTTAGGATATTTGCATTGGCGAATTTGAACAAAAAGGAAAATCAAATGTGATCACTTACAATTTCATAGAATCATACTCAGGTGAAAGTGTATACAGGGAGTACATTATTATTATTTCATGCTGATCTCATCAAATATAAATTTTAAAGATAATGCTTATTGCATTCATTCCTGCCATTAGAAGCATTTTGCATTTCTTTCCTTTCAATATCATTTCTTATTTATGTTGTTTAACTTATGGTGAGCTATGGCCTCCTCTATTTAGTCTGATAGATATTTTTCTAATCAACATGTTCAAAGATGTCATGACCTCTGGAGCAGATGGGACTTGAACTTGGGCTTCACATACTTCAGTTAAACAAATACCATGGAATTCCCTCCTGACTTTAATACATACATCTTAAAGTTTGTGCAAGTTAATTTACATAATTGATAATTGAATTTCCTTTTGGAGGCTTGACATTTATTCTAATATCATCAACTTTCAAATTATATTGTCTCATTCGAAGCTTTCTTTTCACCAATGTCTTTCAATAACAATGGAAAATGGCTTAATCATCATTTTCTTGTTGCATTGATCAGACCCAATGTATAAGTTGGTTTTTAAATATTGTTAATATTGATATATAACAGTGATGAGAAAAAGAATGAGACTCTGAAGGGGTCAAAATGAAAATATGTTTTGAAAACCTTTGTGGTTTCTGGAAGAGGAAGATTTTGATAAACTATTGTCAATTTTGTCAGAAATGAGATGATAGTGCAAACAAAATAATGATACGTTTCAGCACAGTTTATTTCATTGTATGTTTTGTTTGTAAACAGGCAGTAAATGTCCTGGCAGGCACCTTTTGTTTAAGAAATGCAATTATTTCCCATGAATGTTTTCTGCATAGTTTCTCAGAAAATCTCATTGTGGAACCAACCAGTGAGCAGACCCTGGTCATGTGCCTTAAGATAGGGTAAATTAATAACCTCACCGTGAAGGCACCCTCAGGTAATGATCATCATGAAATGTTGAATTTTATATTTAGTTTGAGAAATAGAAGACTGGGTCCTGGACTAGTTTTTTTTTTAACTTTTCAATGTGAACAATTATGAAGATGTGGAAGCAGAACTAGTTAAAGGAAACTGTGAAACAAAGTGAAGGGATATTGCAACAGAGATGAAATGGTAGACATTTAAGGAGATATTTCAGATTGGAAAGAAAAAAAGTTAAAAGTAATATCAAACTACTGAACTGAATTCCATCAGTGAGTTGAGACTGACTGCCCTTGTTATCAAAGATGCATTTGATTCAATGGAACAACGAGGAGGTGTAGCAAAATAATACTCAATGGAAAACTCTCCACTATTTGATTTAATTTGATTTGTTTTTTTTTATTGTCATATGTATTTGTTACAAAATACAGTGGTAAGTGTGGTCCAGTGTGGCCACTCTCTGGTGCCATCTTAAAACACAGAAAAATAAACAAAAACATAGAATATAAAGGCAGAAAATGAATAAGGAAAGAAAATGTGTTGAACATTGCATTATGGGCAGCACAGTGGCTCAGTGGTTAGCACTGCTGCCTCACAGTGCCAAGGACCCAGGTCCGATTCCAACCTTGAGCGATTCTCTGTGTGGAATTTGTACATTCTCCCTGTGTCTGTGTGGATTTCCTCTGGGTGTTCCAGTTTCCTCCCACAGTCCAAAGAAATGCAGGTTAGGTGAATTGGCCATGCAAAATCGCCCATGTGTAGGTTAGATGCATTACTTAGTGATAAATGTAGAGTATGAGGCTAGGGGAATACGTTTGGGTGGTATACTCTTTGGAGGGTTGGTGTGGACTTGTTGGGTCCAAGGGCCTGTTTCTATGTTATCAGGATTCTACAAAATAAATACATTCTATAAAAATTGCAATCCATCTTGCTAAGTGTTCCATCATGTGTCATGGATCTGGTGGCCAGACATGAGTCACCTTCATTATGCCACTTCACTGGAACGAAAGTCATCTCTCTGCAACACCATCTCACCTCCACTGATGCCTTCGCCACTATGAGTCCTCAATGGAACCTCCCCAATGCAAACGCCAATAATGCCACCAGAGTACCACATTGGCCTCAACTCCACTGTCGCCACGAGTGTAAGATGGGACAAAAATTCCCATCAGATACCCTGGATTAAAACCCTCTGAACTTGGGACATGACTTTGTGGAATTCACATTTGAACTAAAGTTCACTGAGTTCTCTGATAAGCCTTGGGGCAGCTGTCTGGAACAGGGGTTAAACCAAAAGGAAAATCCCCACAAATGCTTCAGCTAAAAGACAAGGAACACAGCCTGCAGAGCAAGCAATTGAGAAATTCTGGAGCCTTCAAAATTATGAAACCATTTGACTTTTAACCATTTGCTTGGACACAGAGGTATTGAACATTCCACATCATTATACGACATGCAAACCTGTCTGCCTTGAATGGGTAGGTCTTCACAATATCAGCAACACCTTAACCTACACCCATCTAAGAGAAATAATGGACATTCAAAACTCTTGGCAACCCACTCACATTAGTTAGAGAAACATTCACACCTCAGCTAATATTTAGGAAGCTCATCCAGCCCCGAGAAGAGGAACATTAGTTATCAAATCCAGATTTGGTGGGAGATAAGGGAAACCAACAATTAGTATAACTGAGAAATCCTGATCTCTGGTGTTGTTCAGCAAGCAATCTGACCAGCATCAAGAGAATCAGCTACAGCCAGTCGCAGACGCAGGAAAGAATGGAGAGTGAGCAATCTTCTCATCCACAAACCTCCACATACTGACAGGAAGTGACTGGAGAGCTAAAAGACCAGCCGAGGCAGAACCAGTGGCATCCAGCACTGTCCAAGCCAACAGATCCACTTTGGAGGTGAGCATATGGTCATCTAGACCCTCTCCCAGCTCAGTAAGTTAGGGGAGGAAGAATGGGCTTAGGGGGCTTTGGTTCAGAGCACTTCCTGGGGAAGGGAAACAGGATAGGACCCCTGGATTCACATTTTCTCTCTCTCTCTCTCTCTTTCTACCTCTATCTCTCTTTTCCTTTTCTCCTGTCACCCAATAATTAACAGCTCTCTATAATTCAATGCTGCAAATGTGTTGCTGGTCAAAGCACAGCAGGCCAGGCAGCATCTCAGGAATAGAGAATTCGACGTTTTGAGCATAAGCCCTTCATCAGGAATAATTCAATACCCACTGTACCAAGTCATGGCTGCAAGAGTTAACTGGATATTAATAGCTGGCAGACAAGTCTCATTTCACTTGATTCATAGCACTGTTCCTTCCTGAAGTTTCTTTTTTCTTCGGTTATTGTATATATTTTCAATTTTGCTTGTTTTAGTAAAATCAGAGTTGCCTCCCATGTTCTTCACCACACTACATAAGCCTAGTGTCAGAACAAGGGAGCTGCTGTACAATAAACTGACCGATACTCCCTACACGAGTTGAGAGTGTGTGGCTAGAAATGCACAGCAGGTCAGGCAGCATCCGAGAAGCAGGAAAATCAACATCTCAAGCCAGATCCCTTTATCAGGGTGAAGAGCTCCAGCTCAAATTGTCAATTTTCCTGCTTCTCGGATGCTGCCTGACAGCCTGTCCTTTTCCAGCAACACACTCTCAACTCTGATCTCAGCATCTGCAGACTTCACTGAATCATTACACGAGCCTGCATCTGGTCCACCTTGCCAATACAGCCATTGCTGATGCTGCCAGGTCTCATACCAGGCCCAAACTCACAGCTACCTCCCTGAATCTGCGCTGGATGTAGATGCCACCAGGAATGCAAACCTGCCTCTGACAAGGCAGCCATGAGTCGGCGATAGGACTACCTCATCAGAAGTTGTCAGGAACACAAACTCGCCTCCAATGCCACTGCCCTGAGTCCAAGCTGGTGAATCTATTCAAGTCCCTGCTGCTGGGCCCTCGCTGCGGCTGATGGATGCCATCATCACAACCGAGTTCTTCCTAAGAGGTAAGTAAAAGAGAAAATAAAAGAAAAAAATGAGAATAGAGAGAAAAAATTAAAAGCAGATATAACGGATGAGCCCTGGACTCAGAAGCCCTACTCCACTGCTATTTTATCAAATTTAGTGTCATACTTGGCACAAAGAGAGATTATTGTGGCTGTTGGAGGTCAATCATTTCCACTGAAGAACATCTCTGCTGGAGTTCCTCAGAGTAGTATTCTAGGTCCACTTATCTTGCGATGGGAATGTTTGCTGATGACTCTGCAACTCCTCAGCTACTGAAACAGTCCATGTCTAAATGTCTAGATTTGAACTGAAAAAGACAAGTAACATTTGCATCACACTAGTGTGACCATGGCAATCTCCAAAAAGAGAGAATCTAGCCATTTCTCCTTGGCATTCAATGGCACTGCTACCACCGAATCCCCATTGTTAAGATCCTGGGGTTTCATTGACAATACACTGAACTGAAGTAGCCAGAAAAAATGCACTGATTACAAAAACAGTAAAGAGGCTAGGAATTCTCTTGACTCTCCAAAGCCTGTTCACCATCTACAAGGTAAAATTCGGGAGTGTGAATGGATAGTCTCCATTTGTCTGAATGAGTGCAGGATGAGTCCAACAAGAAGCTTGACACCATCCAGGACAAAGCATCCAGCTGAATTGTCACCACAGCCACAAACATAATGGCCCTTCACCACCATCATTCAGTAGCAGCAGTGTGTACCCTTTGCAAGATGAGCTATAGAAATTCATGGACGGTGCTAAGACAACACCTTTCAACCTCAGGCCCACTATCATCCAGAAGTGCAGCAAATGCCTGGGAACGCAACCACTTATAAGTTCATGTCAAAGACATTCCCTATCCTGAACTGGAAATACATCATTGTTATTCAATGGCATTGAGTAAAATACTATAATTCCCTTCATCATGGCATTCTGGATCAACTGATATGAAATGGACTGCAGCAGTTCAAGAAAGAGGATATCACCACCTATTTCAAGGGCAACCAGTGATGTGCAATAAATGTTAACCCAGCCAATAACCCTCACATCCCATGCTTAAATAAAATAAAATTAAAGTGAAATATATAGCTGTGTAAACAATGATGGACAGTAAAAGGTTAGACAGAATAGAATTAGGCACAGAATAGAGTTTGGTGGAAAGCAGCAAGGAAAGACGAAGAAGTGAAAAAGAAGGGACATATTGGAAAACGAGAGAAAGCTAGCTTGTAATAGAAAAATGGATAGTAAGATATTCTAAAGACCTTTTCTGAAAAATGTGCTAACCAAAGGAATATTTGTTCTATTATAAAGTGAGCTGGGGAGAATTAACAGTGGAAAATAGGAGATGGTAGATAACTTGAACAGGTATTTTGGATCGGTCTTGACTGCAAAGGATATAAATTACATCCCAGGAATATCTGCAAATCATTAGTCTGAAGTGAATGCGAAACTGAAGAAAATGACAATAACCAGGAAAGTCTTACTGAACACTTATTGGAACTGCAAGTTGAGAAGTCCTGATTTTTGATGGATTTCAAGTTGGGGTCTTCAAAGGAGTGACAAATAGGATAATGAATGCATCTATTGACAGATGTAAACTTGAAATATTAACACGGTTTTTTCCAATTCATATAAATGACTTGTGTTAAGGAGCCAAAATATATTTGCCGTATTTGCTGATGAGTAAGAAAGTCATAATGAGGATGCAAGAATGCTACAGAAGGATATAGATAGCTTAATTGCATGGCTGAAGTTCTGGAAAATGGAGTATAATGTGGGAAAATGTGATATTGTCCATTTTGGAAAGAAGAACAAAAGGGAAACATATTATCTAAATTGTAAGTGATTACAGAACTCTGAGGTGCAGAGCGTATCTATGCACATAAATCACAAAAAGTTCATAAGCAGGTCCAACAATTATTAAAGAAAGCCAGTGGATTATTCTTGTCTATTGCAAGGGGAACTGCATACAAAACTGGGCAAGTTATGTTTCAGTTATATGAGGTGCATCTGTAGATCACATCTGGAGTACTGTGTACAGTATTAGTCACTTTGTTAAAAGAAGGATTGTAAATTAACTGGAAGAAGTTCAGTGATGGTTTACTGGGTTAATACTTGGGAATGAGTATTGGTCCAGTATCCTGCTCTGCGGGTGCTGCCTGACCTGCTGTGCTTTTCCAGCACCACTCTAATCTAGACTCTGATTTCCAGCATCTGCAGTCTTCACTTTTGCTCAATGCTTAGAAACGGACAAGTTGTCCTATGAGGAAAGTATGGAAAGGTTAGGCTCTAGCCTGCAAGATTGTAGAAGAGTAAAAGGCAAATTATTTCAAACATTTGTAATCATGGGCTTGACAGGGTGGGTGTAGAAAGGATATTACCTCTTGTGGGAGCATCAACAATGAGGGTCAATACTTCGAAATAAGTGATGTCCATTTCAAACAGAGATATGGAGATTTTGTTTTCACAAAGGGTTTTAAAGTATTGGAGCTTTCTTTCTCAGAAGGCAGTGAAGGTACAGCTTTTGAATATTTTTAAGGTAGTGAGGGATTGATTCTTGTTAAGGTAGGAATTAATTATTACTGAGGTCAGGCATGAATATTATGTACTCTGACAAACCATAGCCTTATTGAATGGTAGAGCAGGCTTGAGGGTCTGAGTGCCAGCCTATTCAGCCTCTCCCTGTCGCTCAAATTCTCCAACTCTGGCAACATCCTTGTAAATCTTTTCTGAACTCTTTCAAGTTTCACAATATCCTTCCAATAGGAAGGAGACCAGAATTGCATGCAAAGGCTAGGGTTGTTTTCCCTGGAATGTCAGAGTTGAGGGGTGACCTTATAGAGATCCATGAAATAATGAGGGGCATGGATAAGATAAATGGACAAGGTATTTTTCCTGGGGTTTGGGAGTCCAGAACTAGAGGGCAAAGGTGACTGGGGAAAGATGTAAAAGGGACTTAAGGGACAAATTTTCATGCAGAGGATGATGCGTGTATGGAATGAGCTACTAGAGAAAATGGTGGAGGCTGGTACAATTGCAGCATTTAAAATGCATCTGGATGGATGTATGAATAGGGAGGGTTTAAAGAGATATGGGCCAAATGCTGGCAAGTGGTACTAGATTAGATTAGGATATCTAGTTGGCATGGATGTGTTGGACTGAAGGATCTGTTTCCATGCAATTCATCTCTATGACTCTGTGGTCTACTCCAGTTCCTAATTCTTCTGCATATGTAAGAATAGGCCATTCTTATCACATGACATTAGTTACATTTCTGCTTTCATAATTGCATTTTTTTTACATTTGCTAAGGAAAATGTTAAGAATATTTTGTATCCAGTTGCTCTATTATTAATTTATGTATGATTGTAACATAATTTAGTAATGCCAGTCTTATCTGTCAAGACTATAGGTAATTGTTCATATAAGGAATTAATCAAAATAAAATTAGGAATAGTTAACTATGAATCACAAATGATAGATTATATATAAATGACTACGTATACCTGCAGCTGCATGTATTAAAGTATATAATGGGTTGCATTGCCAATCTTATTTTAGAAACTCTCTTATCTCATTTTTAAAGATAGTTTGGAATACATAAATGTATAAAAATGCTGCAACCTAGAGAAGTTCCATTTTATGCAATGAACATGGTTTCAAAGTTAACTGATGCATTGATTCTTGAAAACAATGCAATGAGCTGAATTATCTCATTTTGTAGCAAAGTTATTTTCAGAGAGTTTCGTGAACAGTTTCCTATTCTAGCCCATGGTGATTTCCACCTGCAATCTTCTGCCACTTTCAGCTCATTAATTATGCATTTATGCAGTATGCCACCTTCCTTCTTCAATCATGTAGCAGAGCTGAAAGTGCTCTCTGCTGCCAGGACTTAGCACTGATCGCACCATCAGCAATCCAACTATGCATCACTTCAAATTGCTGTAAACCAGGAACTGCTTAGTCTGCTGTGACAACATCTTTACTCATTGAGTGTCTCAGGAAAGGAATGTAACATCACACATTGAAGAACAGTACCTGGAGGAGCTGGTAGATATGGTGTTGGAGAAGAAGTCTCGTTTAGAATTGGGTCCAGGTGGTCCTCATTCACTATGATTGGCCCAGAGTAACAACCCCAATCAGATATATTGCTCAGGTCGATGAAGGTGAGAAACAATTCCTAATTTTACTCCTGATATTTATTGTGGATTTGATCATGTATGTCTGCAGAGCCCAGGATGATCAGAAACTAGGATCTTGGTTACAACTTAGATGTAGGTAAAGGGTTGACACTCAAAGCAAGTTCAGAGAACATGGTAACGATCCTTATCCTCACAGTAAAAGTGACCCCATTGATACGTGTCAGAGTCTGATTTCCCTCTCTGGACCAAAGTGTACCTTCCTCTGGCATTCCCCCAGCTACCTCTTCCCAGCAAGCTGGATTTCACTAAGAGTAGCAAAGTCGATGCTGTGTTTCATTAAATTCCAAGCCAAGTGGCAGTTCATCTTTCTGGGTAAATACAAGTTAGGTGGTCAATCAGGGTTCTTACATGCCAGCATCCAATGTCAAACTTGTTCTTGATTTGACCACAGGAATGGTAAATCCACAGGGTGGACTTTCCCAGCTAGGAGAGAAATGGGAGAATATATTTTTCGGTCACTTGTTCTTGCCCTCTCCCCATTCCAGGTGAGTATTCCCTAAAGAGTGCTGCTCAAGCATGGATGGAGTTATTTAAAGATATCATTGTCCTAACAAGGTTCCTGATAACCATCACACATCCACTGCCTGTGTGCAGAATCTTTGCTGGGGGTCGTCAGTTATCACAGCCCTGTATATTCTAGCAGTATTCCATTGTCATGACTTTGCGTGGTGGAACCTGAGTGTGATGTATACCTGATACCAAATATGGTGGTCTGGTGCCCAGTTCACTGGTATCCTTTATAGCCAGCATTATCCTTGGGAAGGAATTGATTTCAATCACTGCATATCAAAAGGTTGCATGATGAACTCCTCTGACATGAGTTAAACTTCTCGTAGGGTCCGCAAATGCCTATGTGTCCTTTATAAACACACACACACTGGATTCAAAGCCTTTTTTCAGACAGCCATCTCAAAGCCTGAAAATTTCTGAGAATGTTTGTGGAAGATGGAATAGGGTATAGGTCCTGCAAAGTATCAAAGCTGAATAAAATTACTTAATGTCTTCCTCATAATAAATATTCCAAACTATTTATAACCAATAAACCATAATGTGAAATATGGGAGGCAACTTGCTATGTCGCCACTAAATATTCACAGGTTAGGTATAATGCAATTTGAATAAATTGTGATTCGAAGAAATTTGTGAAAATCTTAGTAATTTCTGAACCTTTAATAAATAAAACATTTTTAAAATTAATACAGAATTTGTTGTTCTATTTAAAATTTCTTTGGTTGAGGGAAGCATAAAATAATTGCCGCAGTTCTATAATATGTTTGGAATAATAAGTGCTCTCTCACAATGCTAATGCTGAGAGAGGGCAAAATGTACCTGCTGTGAGCAATAAAGCTTTATATCAGTTTTCACAGAGGAAAGCTGAAGATGCTAGAAATTTCAAATATAAACAAAAAGTGCTGGGAAAACATGTCAGTAATTGTGGAATAAGAAACAGAGTGAACATTTCAGGTCAATAGCCATACATCAAGGTCAGAAAGGAAGTGTGCTAGCAGAACCCTTTTTTTATAATCATACTGTAAAATAAAAGTAAAATCATACTAAATTGTATAACATTTTTTCCCATCACTTTCTATTATTTCTGAGCCTAATTTGGAGAAAGTAGTTTTCAGAAATGATTGTACTTGACAGTGTGTGGGAGAAGAATTAACATACTCAAGTGAAGTGACAAGTATAAACTTCTGAAAATATAATGAAGGCAGGAATAACAAGCTCTTGGAAGAATAAATGCATTATAAAGCTTTCACTCCTTTATCCTGTTAGACTTAGTCTCAGTTTTCAGTCAGTAGCAGCATTGATGTCATCAGCATTTGTTTTTGACAAAGTTGATAAATTGCGTTATAAATAAGGCTATGTCTACTAAACTGCCATGAATGATTCCCATATGAGGGACATCAGTTAAGCTTATAGCTTGGAGAACTAAGAGTTCCTCTTCAGAAGAGAAGGTTGAGTGTAAGTAAATAAGATAGTGCTGTATATGGTGACGTAACATTGGCATTAGCAGTCGCATGCAGAAGTCTAAAAGACATAGTCTGCCTCAGGGGGATAGTACTTACCAAGAAGTGTAGAAAGTATTATTGTACAAATAAATGAGCTTTGCAGAAAGCTACCAGAGTCTGGCAACCTTGGAGTCATCCTTCAGTAAAGGGAAACTTTCCCAATTCACATCAAGCCACAAATTATCCAAACAGACATAAAAACATTGTTCAAAATTGGTACAAAATCACAAACGAGAGAGGGGATTTTAAAATCATGAAGAATCTAGACAGCATTGAGAGAAACTATTGCTTTTGGTGAACAGGTCAAGAACCAGAGGACATTGGTTCTTCTGTCAGCCATGTTAAACACAAAGTGCCAAAAAGAAATGTTTTTTGAACACTGAGTGATTATGATACAGAATATTGTGCCTAAGAGGAGGCAGATCTAATTGTGGCTTTCACAATTGTTGGATAAGAACCTGAAGATGAAAATTATGCTGTATTAGAGAGATTAAACAGGTTCAGTGGGAGTAGGTGAATTGTTGTGACAGAAAAATGATGAAGGCAGAAAGGGCTGAATGGTCATTTTTATGATTCTATGACTATTCTAGTTCCCTTACTTCCCCTACACCAATAAGTTTTTAATTTGTTTCCTCTCCTCAGGTACTTTGACTGGATTTCATGAGCTTCCACTGGGCCTATATTCAACTAAACAAGGGATGAAGAGGTACATAAGATAAACTTCCACTCACTCTTGACCTCACTGTCTGAACATAAGTAATTAAGGGTCAATTGAGCTTGTTAACTATCACATTGACTTGACATGCTTCATATTGCAATTCAGGTGGCTGGGTGTGGGTGACCCATTCTTTTTAAACATTAAATGGACAGAAAGGAAATAAAGTACATTTAACAATTTGGAGGAAACCCCCTGAAGGTAATACCACTCTTCCTTTCCTAGGTACTGGTCTCTATATCCCCTCTCACCACTGCCACATAAAGCAAAATAAGCCTTCCCAACCCATTATCCCAGACTTGCTGAATTCCAGGGATTGACTCTATGGGACGACTCACAGTCTGGCAGCATTTACTATTGAACTCTAGAGATCATAACTTACAACACTATCCCAGACATTATCAATGAGATCACTGATTATGTCTTAATCTGACTGAAGAACAGACCCAACAAAAATGGGAGAATATTAGCATCCAGTTAGAAAGAAGAACACATGCAAATAGTACACATTGCAGCTACTGAGTGACAGTAGTGGAGGGAGTGGCTGTTTGTAAATGTAGTGCCAATCTAGTGGCTGTCTTGTTCTGGATGGTGCCAAGCTTCTTGAGTTGTCAGAGCTGCACTCAACCAGGCAAGAGGGGAGCTTCGCATCACACTCCTGACATATGTCATATAGATGGTGGACAAGCTTCGTGGAATCAAGGGATGAATTACTCACTGCAGCATTCCAAGCCCTGATCTGCTATTGTAGTCACCATGTTTACGTGATGAGTCCAGTTGAGTTTCTGGTCAATGGTAACCCCTAGAGTATTGATAATGGGGCAGTCAGTGATTCTAACATCATTGAATGCCAAAGGTTAGTAGTTACATTGTCTCTTATTGGGGATGGTAATTGTCTGGCATTTGTGTGGCATGAATGTTACTTGCCATTATTTTAGCGCAAGCCTGATATTTCTGCTGTTGTTGCTGTATTTATACATTGACTTCTTTGGTATCTGAGGAGTCACGAATGATGCTGAATATTATGCAATCATCAGTGAAAGTCCCCACTTCTAACTTTATGATCAGAAAGGAGGGAGGTTATTAATGAAATAGCTGAAGATGGTTGGCCTAAGGACAGTACCCTAAGGAACTCCAGCAGAGATGGCCTGAAGCTGTGAAGCAATCACAACCACCTTCATACGTGACAGGTATGACTCCAACCAGCAGAGAGTTTGCCTCTTAATTACCATTGAGTCCAGCTTTGTTAGGGTTCACACACTCGGTCAAATGTGGCCTCGATATCAAAGTTTGTCATTCCTACCTTACCCGTGGAATTCAGCTCTTTTTGACATGTTTTAACCAAGGCTGTAATGAGAACAGGAGCTGACTGGCTCTGGGAGAACCCAAATTGGGCATCACTTAGCAAGTTATGATAGCACTATTGATGATCACTTTATCAATGATCAAGAATAGACTGACGGGTGTTAGATTTCCTAGGTTTTGTTCTGTGTTTTGTGTAGAAGATATATTTGGGCATTCTTCCACTTCATTGGGTAGATGCCAGCGACATAGTTGTACTGGAACAGCTTTACAAGGAATGTTTGTAAATTCTGGAAAAGAAGTCTTCAGTACTATTGCCAGAATTTTGCTAGGGCCCATGGCCTTTGCAGTTGCCAAGGTCTGCAATCATTTCTTGATACCATGTGGAATGAATTGAATAAGCTGAAGACTAGCATCTGTGATGCTAGGGACTGCTGGAGAAGGTTGAGATGGATCATACACTCAGCACTGCTGGCTGAAGAGTTTTCTGAATATTTCAGCCTTATTTTGTACACTGATGTGCTGGATTCTCCAATCATTGAAGAAGAAGATATTTTTGGAATCTCCTTCTCCAGTAAGTTGTTAATTGTCCACCACCATTTGCAACTGGATAGTTATAAACATAAGTATGACTATCTCAGGCTGTTGCTTGACAAATCTATGAGACAACTCTCCCAAATTTGGCACTAACTCCCAAGCATTAGTAAGGAAGGCTATGCAGTGTCGACAGGGCTATTTTTGTCATTGTCGCTTCCAGTTCCTAAATTGATGTTAGATGATCCAACCAGTTCATTTGTTTATTGAGATTTTGTCTCGTTTGATACAACTGAATGCTTTGCTACATTTCAGAGGGCAGTTGAGAGTCAGCCACCTTGCTGTTGTTCTGGAGTCACATGTAGGCCAGACCAGGTAAGGATGGCAGATTTCTTTCCTTGAAGGACATATGTTAGCCAGATGGGGTTTTCCAATAATAGACAATGGTTTTGTGGTTATCAGTAAATTCTTAATACCAGATGATTTTTTTTAAATATAGAATTCAAGTTCCACCAATTGTCGTGGTGAGATTCAAACCCTGGTCCCCAGAATATTTGGCGAGTTTCTGGATTATTCGTCCAGCAATAAAACCACTCAACCATCACTAGTCCATGTTCTGCCATTCAAAAAAGACTCAAAAAATAGCTGATCATGTTTGCCAGCAGTGGTCAGTAAAATGGGGGGACATGTCATGCCTACATTATGTGCAAGCAGCTTATGCTGCAAACACACTGCATGTACTGCAATCAAAAACATAAAAGTCCAAGGGCATTGCCCTCAATCAAGTCAAAGGAGACCATCATTAGTCAGAGGGTAACAGGCCAATAAGTCAAGACCATTGGCAATTTCAGTCCATGGAGTTTGATATGATTAACTGAGCAATTAGAGTAATCAGAGTTTCCATATCATTGCAGACTTTGGAGTGAACCCCACAGTCAGTTCTGCAAGTCCAATGCCCCCAGTTTAGGATTAATGCAATTCAGATGAGAGATGCACAAAAATCAATGACGGGGTTAGCCATTCATCAGTTAGGAATCCTTTCAATTTGGTTAGTTGGTCAGGTCATTGTCACTCCTGGATGATGACAAGATCTTTTGCTACACTGGACAATAGGAAATGAGTAGCACTCCCTTAAATAGGTTCAGTTGCAGTATGGGTAAAAAATGAGGTCTGCAGATGCTGGAGATCACAGCTGCAAATGTGTTGCTGGTCAAAGCACAGCAGGCCAGGCAGCATCTCAGGAATAGAGAATTCGACGTTTCGAGCATAAGCCCTTCATCAGGAATAAGAGAGATAGAGCCAAGCAGGCTAAGATAAAAGGTAGGGAGGAGGGACTAGGGGGAGGGGCGATGGAGGTGGGATAGGTGGAAGGAGGTCAAGGTGAGGGTGATAGGCCGGAGTGGGGTGGGGGCGGAGAGGTCAGGAAGAGGATTGCAGGTTAGGAGGGCGGTGCTGAGTTGAGGGAACCGACTGAGACAAGGTGGGGGGAGGGGAAATGAGGAAACTGGAGAAATCTGAATTCATACCTTGTGGTTGGAGGGTTCCCAGGCGGAAGATGAGGCGCTCCTCCTCCAGCCGTCGTGTTGTTGTGTTCTGCCGGTGGAGGAGTCCAAGGACCTGCATGTCCTCGGTGGAGTGGGAGGGAGAGTTAAAGTGTTGAGCCACGGGGTGATTGGGTTGGTTGGTTCGGGCGGCCCGCAGGTGTTCTCTGAAGCGTTCCGCAAGTAAGCGGCCTGTCTCCCCAATATAGAGGAGGCCACATCGGGTGCAGCGGATGCAATAGATGATGTGTGTGGAGGTACAGGTGAACTTGTGGCGGATATGGAAGGATCCCTTGGGGCCTTGGAGGGAAGTGAGTGTGGAGGTGTGGGCCACACCCCCCACCAACCCAACCTCCACCCCCGGCACCTTCCCCTGCAACCGCAGGAAATGTACCACTCCCTTCGTGACTCCCTCGTCAGATCCACACCCCCCATCAACCCAACCTCCACCCCCGGCACCTTCCCCTGCAACCGCAGGAAATGTAAAACCTGCGCCCACACCTCCACACTCACTTCCCTCCAAGGCCCCAAGGGATCCTTCCATATCCGCCACAAGTTCACCTGTACCTCCACACACATCATCTATTGCATCCGCTGCACCCGATGTGGCCTCCTCTATATTGGGGAGACAGGCCGCTTACTTGCGGAACGCTTCAGAGAACACCTGCGGGCCGCCCGAACCAACCAACCCAATCACCCCGTGGCTCAACACTTTAACTCTCCCTCCCACTCCACCGAGGACATGCAGGTCCTTGGACTCCTCCACCGGCAGAACACAACAACACGACGGCTGGAGGAGGAGCGCCTCATCTTCCGCCTGGGAACCCTCCAACCACAAGGTATGAATTCAGATTTCTCCAGTTTCCTCATTTCCCCTCCCCCCACCTTGTCTCAGTCGGTTCCCTCAACTCAGCACCGCCCTCCTAACCTGCAATCCTCTTCCTGACCTCTCCGCCCCCCACCCCACTCCGGCCTATCACCCTCACCTTGACCTCCTTCCACCTATCCCACCTCCATCGCCCCTCCCCCTAGTCCCTCCTCCCTACCTTTTATCTTAGCCTGCTTGGCTCTCTCTCTCTTATTCCTGATGAAGGGCTTATGCTCGAAACGTCAAATTCTCTATTCCTGAGATGCTGCCTGGCCTGCTGTGCTTTGACCAGCAACACATCAGTTGCAGTATGGCACCAGGGGCAGGTAGTGTGTGTAACCATTGTACATAACAAGGTGAGCAGCAAAGAATTTCATGAGATACCTTGCTAGAGCACACAGAGAAAAACCCTCGCAGAAACTCCCAGAAATTAATACTCAGCCATTTTTTGACAAAATTAAGCCCAATGGTTTGTGTCTAACAGGAGCCTTTAGAACCAACGAATTAATATTAAATATCATACGCTTTAACTTATTTCTTTTTCACATATTTTATGATATTTTTTTTTCTAGATGTATGTTTGATATGTACCCTTGTCAGATTACAGAGTCAGAGAAGTATTTAATGCAGAAGGTGGCCATTTGGCCCACCATGCCTGCACTGGCTCATTGAGCGAACACCATCATTTTGTGTCAATCTCCTGCTTTTTTTTCCCCATTCCCTTGTATATTATTTCTATTTAAATACTCATCAAATATCCTCTTAATGCTTCACTTGAACTGTCTCTACCACACTTCTAGGCAGTGCATTCCATACCCTAACTACTCACGAAGAGAAAGACTTTCTTTTTCCTCACTTCATCTTTGCTTCCTTTCCAGCTTACTTTAAATTCATGCCCTCTTGTTCTTGTTTCTTTTATGAATGGAAAGAGTTTCTTCCTTTCTATTCCATCCAGCCCACTCATGGTTTTGAAAACCTCAGTCAGATCTCCAGATCAAATAAGGCCAAGCTATTTTTTTTTAACTATGATAATACTATTTTTAACACATATTTCTACACCAGAATCCAGGCCAACTGGCAAGATACTTGCTGACATTCACTGGAAAAGGGGCCATTAATTAGTTAAAATAAGAATTTGCTTTGAGCTTTGATTTCAATGTTAAAGTTACTTTATCTGTTAATTGAATTTCCTTTCTTAGCCCTTTAAATGGTGTCCCAATTTTCAGAACCAGATTCAAAAATTAATTTGCAAAACAGCAGTATCTTGCATTGATGTTGTGCCTTCAAAATAATAAAATATCTCAAAGCACTTCACAGAAGCACTGTTAGACAGGGTTTAACACTGAGGCACATTAGTAAACTTCAGACAAGACCATCAAAAGTTGGCTGAAAGAAGTAGGTTTTAGAGATCATGCTAAGGAACGAAAAGTGAAGGAGAGAATTTGAAAAGTTGATGATGGGAATTCCACAACTTTGAGGGTTGGTAGTTGAAGGTACACCCGTAATTAATGAAACATCTAAAACTGAGACACAATGGATGCCGAACCTGAAGTGATATCATCCTTCGTCTAACCTCCAGATACATCGTATCATCCTTCATCTCCTCTCCATTACTATCTCAGGCGACTGACTCAACACGGACATTTACTATAAACCGACCGACTCCCACAGCTACCTAGATTACACCTCCTCCCACCCTGCCCTCTGTAAAAACGCCATTCCATATTCCCAATTCCTTCGACTCCGCTGCATCTGCTCCCAGGAGGACCAATTCCAATACCGAACAACCCAGATGGCCTCCTTCATCAAAGACCGCAACTTCCCCTCAGACATGGTTGACGGTTCACTCCACCGCATCTCCTCCACTTCCTGCTCCTCTGCCCTTGAACTCCACCCCTCCAATCACCACCAGGACAGAACTCCATTGGTCCTCACCTACCACCCCACCAACTTCCGGATACATCGTATCATCCTTCGTCATTTCCGCCACCTCCAAAGAGACCCCACCACCAGGGATATATTTCCCTCCCCTCCCCAATCAGCGTTCTGGAAAGACCACTCCCACTGCGACTCCCTCATCAGGTCCACACCCCCCATCAACCCAACCTCCACTCCGGCACCTTCCCCTGCAACCGCAAGAAATGCAAAACTTGCGCCCACACCTCCCATCTCACTTCCCTCCAAGGCCCCAAGGGATCCTGCCATATCCATCACAAATTCATCTGCACCTCCACACACATCATTTACTGCATCCGTTGCACCCGATGTAGCCTCCTCTATATTGGGGAGACAGGCCGCCTACTTGCGAAACGTATCAGGGAACACCTCTGGGACACCCGCACCAACCAACCCAGCCACCCCGTGGCTGAACACTTTAACTCCCCCTCCCACTTCACCAAGGGCATGCAGGTCCTTGGCCTCCTCCATCGCCAGACCATGGCAACACGACGCCTGGAGGAAGAGCGCCTCATCTTCCGCCTTGGAACCCTCCAACCACAAGGGATGAATGCAAATTTCTCCAGCTTCCTCATTTCCGCTCCCCCCATCTTATCTCAGTCCCAACCCTCGGACTCGCCCCACCTTCTGGACCTGCAATCTTCTTCCCGACCTCTCTGCCCCCACCCCCTCTCTGGCCTATCACCCTCACCTTAACCTCCTTCCACCTATCG
The DNA here is from genome assembly GCF_020745735.1 of Hemiscyllium ocellatum. Classification (NCBI taxonomy): domain Eukaryota; kingdom Metazoa; phylum Chordata; class Chondrichthyes; order Orectolobiformes; family Hemiscylliidae; genus Hemiscyllium; species Hemiscyllium ocellatum. The sequence continues at coordinate 41,966,633 of NC_083407.1, read as the reverse complement.
CATTCCCAATGCCCCTCCTCCAAGTCCTTCCTCCCTACCTTTTATCTTAGCCTGCTTGGCACACCCTCCTCATTCCTGAAGAAGGGCTTATGCCCGAAACGCAGATTCTCCTGCTCCTTGGAAGCTGCCTGACCTGCTGCGCTTTTCCAGCAACACATTTTTCTGCTCTGATCTCCAGCATCAGCAGTCCTCACTTTCTCCTCCCTGAAGTGGTATGGACATCTTAAAGCAGTGTGAGGAGATTACAGAAAGAGTGAAGAGAAAGGGCAAAGCACAAAATATTAAAATCAGTGTATTTTTAAAACAAGAGTTAGCAAGTAAATAATGATGGGTGAATGAAATTTAGTGCAAGTTAGGGTATGGGTAGCAGAGTTCTGGATGACTATAAGTTTATGAATTCTAAAGACAAGAGTCTCATTAAACACAGATAGTAAAGTCCAGAAGTAGCGAATGCATCAATGTTGCTGACAGCAACAAATGAATTCAGGCAGGCACAAAGGTCTGGTGATGTTAAGGGGCTAGAAATAGATGATCATCATCATAGAATCATGGAATCCCTCCAATGCAGAAACAGGCCCTTCAGCCCAGCAAGTCCAGACAGACCCGCCGAAGAGTATCCCACCCAGACCCGTTCCCCTATAATTCTACATTTACCCCTGACTAATACACCTAATCGACACATCCATTAACACTATGGGCAATTTAGCATGGCCAATTCATCTAACTTGCACATCTTGAATTGTGGGAGGAAACTGGAGCATCCGGGTATAACAATTATAAGATTTTTCTTTTAGATTAGATTAGGGTCCCTACAGTCCCTTCAGCCTAACGAGTTCATACCGATCCTCTGAAAAGTAACCCACCCAGACCCATTTCCCTCTGACTAATGCACCTAACACTATGGGCAATTTAGCATGGCCAATTCACCTGACTTGCACATCTTTGGTCTGTGGGAGGATACCGGAGCACCCGAAGGAAACCCACGTAGATACGGGGAGAATGTGCAAACTCCACACAGACACTCGCCCAAGGCTGGAATCGGACCTGGGACCCTGGTGCTGTGAGGCAGCAGTGTTAATCACTGAGCCTCCATTTATCTTAGACATACCCATGCAACCTGTTTTTGTATTTTTCAATAACATTGTCATGCATCACTACACGAATGAGGGCAAAATTTGATCATCAAGGTAGTGTTGCAGCAAGGCCACAGAGAAAAATCAATAACTTTGATGCTTCTTCTTTGTCTCAGCTCCATATTCACAGTCAATGGTAATGCCCACAATGGCTCCCCACCCCTTAACCTCCTCTCAATACTTCTCCATCCTTTAAAATCTTAATACAGTAGTGCCTTTGTGAAACTTGGTTTCTATAGAGGACAGCTGCAAATGTGTTGCTGGTCAAAGCACAGCAGGCCAGGCAGCATCTCAGGAATAGAGAATTCGACGTTTCGAGCATAAGCCCTTAATCAGGAATAAGAGAGAGAGCCAAGCAGGCTAAGATAAAAGGTAGGGAGGAGGGACTAAGGGGAGGGGCGATGGAGGTGGAATAGGTGGAAGGAGGACAAGGTGAGGGTGATAGGCCGGAGTGGGGTGGGGGCGGAGAGGTCAGGAAGAGGATTGCAGGTTAGGAGGGCGGTGCTGAGTTGAGGGAACCGACTGAGACAAGGTGGGGGGAGGGGAAATGAGGAAACTGGAGAAATCTGAATTCATACCTTGTGGTTGGAGGGTTCCCAGGCGGAAGATGAGGCGCTCCTCCTCCAGCCGTCGTGTTGTTGTGTTCTGCCGGTGGAGGAGTCCAAGGACCTGCATGTCCTCGGTGGAGTGGGAGGGAGAGTTAAAGTGTTGAGCCACGGGGTGATTGGGTTGGTTGGTTCGGGCGGCCCGGAGGTGTTCTCTGAAGCGTTCCGCAAGTAAGCGGCCTGTCTCCCCAATATAGAGGAGGCCACATCGGGTGCAGCGGATGCAATAGATGATGTGTGTGGAGGTACAGGTGAACTTGTGGCGGATATGGAAGGATCCCTTGGGGCCTTGGAGGGAAGTGAGTGTGGAGGTGTGGGCGCAAGTTTTACATTTCCTGCGGTTGCAGGGGAAGGTGCCGGGGGTGGAGGTTGGGTTGGTGGGGGGTGTGGATCTGACGAGGGAGTCACGAAGGGAGTGGTCCTTGCGGAACACTGATAGGGGAGGGGAGGGAAATATATCCTTGGTGGTGGGGTCCGTTTGGAGGTAGCGGAAATGGCGGCGGATGATACGTTGTATGCGGAGGTTGGTGGGGTGGTAGGTGAGAACCAGTGGGGTTCTGTCTTGGTGGCGGTTGGAGGAGCGGGGCTCAAGGGCGGAGGAGCGGGAAGTGGAGGAGAGGCGGTGGAGGGCATCGTCGATCACGTCTGGGGGGAATCTGCGGTCCTTGAAGAAGGAGGCCATCTGGGCTGTGCGGTGTTGGAATTGGTCCTCCTGGGAGCAGATGCGGCGGAGACGAAGGAATTGGGAATATTCTATAGAGGACAGCATAGAGGACGCCATTCAGCTTATCAAGTGCCAATTTCTCTGAAGTGAAATCCAATCAGATCACTAACCACACGCCGTACCTACTCTTCTTGTATATATTCCACACCCCCCCCACCCCCCACCAAGGTATTTATTAACTTCCTTTTGTATGCTAATTGCACCTGTATCCACCTCAATATCAGCAAAGGAATACATTCCAAATCCTAAGAATTCTTCATGTGAATGTTTTTCCTCTTGTCACCTCTCATTTTCTGTAGGGTTATTTCAGTGGCAATGAGAGAAAAGAATGCTCCTGAATAGATTTGCTTGCAACAGTTGTCTTTGAGTTGGGGTAAGCATTTCTGGGATCATACCGTTATTTGGGAAACCTGACTCTTTCAATCCTGCTATCAAAGATTGGACCCAATATTTGGAAATAATATGTCATTTTGTTCCAGGCAAATGACATCAGTGCGATTGAAAAGCTACAAGTAATTCTCCTGGCATCTGTGATCCCATGGCTTTTTTTTAATTATTAGAAGCCTAACTTTCCCTCAGTCACCAGATACTGAAGCCTTTCAAGAATTGACAGATTTAGTTAAGGAATATTATGACCTCAAGGTTCCTCTACTTCTGAGACACTACCAGTTTTACTCAGCAATTCAAGAACCAGGGGACTCTGTATCAGGATTTTTGATTAGGTTAAGATGACTGACAGGGGCCTGTGAGTTTGATTTAATCTGTAATGAGATGCTGAGAGACCATTTGGTATTTGGCATTAATGAACTTCACAGTAGCTGATAGATAGGAACAGGAGTATCAGACATCTTGTTCACTCTGAGAGCTGGCTCTGGGGGAGCTGGAGCAATGTCAAGGGCTCTCCACATGTAAATAAAGGTGACTTGATGATAGCATTTGGCTTCTGTGAAGTTGTTTCCCCTTTATTCTAAGCTTAGGTCTCTTGTCCTAAGCTCACCTACAAGGAGAAATAGGAGGAAGTGTGGACTGCAGAAGCTGGAGATCAGAGTCGAGAGTGTGTGGTGCTGGAAAAGCACAGCAGGTCAGGCAGCATCCCCAGCTGCATGACCTACAAGGAGAAATAACCTTTCAAATTCTACTTTGTCAAATCTCTGAGAAACTTGTATGTTCTTCTATATCTTCTAACTTCCAGTAAATACAGGCACAATCTACTCAACATCTCTTCATAACACAGCCACTCCACACCTGGTATTAACCAATCATATTTTCTCTAGACTGTCCCCAAAGCTAATATATCTTTCCTTCGATAAGGGCTCCAAACTGTTCACAGTATTCCAACTGTGGTCTTACCAGTGCCTTATATAGTTTTGCTTGTTACCGAGCAACCAGCCCTAACGTCTAGCATTTCAATAACAGGAATGTTATAAAACACAAACAGGACTGAACTACACATAGGTCCACTTCTGTGTAAGTAAGCAAATTTAAAAGTGGAAGGTTGACAATTGGGCATGTCCCTGAGTAGCTTTCGGTCACCGTACATTCTAAATTCTTTGTAAATTTAATGGAGTTATGAAAACTAAACCCTAAGTCAATGTATCTACTGAAGGTTAATGACATGCACTTACTGTCTCTCTATTCTTCAGTCTGGAATAATTAGCTTCTGCTCCTATTCTAGAATGAGAAATAAATATCATTATGCAGTCATCCCTTCTCCTGGAGCTAATGCTTTTTACACCGTTCATAGAGCTTTATGGCTTGCTAATGGAATTGCAAGGATTTTATTAAGTTGGTTGTTATTATCATGTTATCTTTATTATCTAGGAAAGAATGTTTCTTAGTGTATCAACTACTCATGTACCTTCTTCACGTAGGCAGGAAAGTTAAGCTCTCTCCTTAGAAGTCATAAGAGCTCCCTCTGCAAGGAGATTTGCAAGAGTGTCCTCTTTTGTTGTTGTTTGGAGACATTTTCACACATTGCTTAGAGTTTGAATGTTTTGCCAATAGAAGGTTTGAGTGAGAAAATTAAATCCAAATCTCTGCCATCTGTGCAACAATCAGTAAAATAAATCCTTCTGTGTTCACACGCCACCTACATTGTTGCTGAATATTTTTGGCAATTAAGTTGTGTTCTATTGCAGAAAGCCAGTTGGTGAAGGTTAGACTGAAGCCAATCTTTAAACATGAGTTGTATTTATTTGCAGATTTACACATTAAAACCATACTCTTCATAACCCAAGAACCACAGATCTATTCTGCATCTATTTCTGTGCTCAAGTGAACCTCCAGTTAATGTCCATCATCTGCACAATATTAACCAAAGCTAAAATGCAGTGCTGAAATCTAAAGTAATGTTATGAACAGCTTTTGAAAAATTATGTCACATGTAACACTGAATTGTTTAAAATTTCTTCTGACCTTTGACAAAACACTGATGCAAACAACTGGAGAAAACATCAGACATGATTTGCCCCACGAGTAAAATTAGCATTTTGGAAGTGCTTGCAGTTGTATTTCTTTGGTGTAACAATTTCTCATGCACTGTAGACTTTAATTTCCATTGTTTAAGTATTTTCTGTATTTTTTCTTCCCCTTAATGTTATTTTACAATTTATACTTTAAGGCTGCTGTAAGTTTTCACAATGGGAATGGACTGCTGTATTCAAATCAAGCTGGAAACAAGTAGCTCTGTCACAACCAGATTATTGGTAAGTGATTCACTGAAAACAAATGCCTGATTAAAATGTAGCCTCAAAAGTAACACTGAAAGGAAAATTGTTACACATTGAATGAAGAGAGAAAAAAAAGAATTGCCTCATCTTCTAAATCAGGCAAAGCTACCAGTTTCTCAAGGATCGGATCTGTACAGGCGAAAGTGACAGAAAACAAATTAGCTTCAGATGTAGCTTTACAGCACAGTCAAATAGCATGAAAAACTGAAATGCTCACAAGGTCCATGAATTGAGTACATGCCTGGCAGCAATAAATTACATTTGCATTCCTTGTGGTGCAATTTATTGCGTTGTTGCTTCAACCTTACTCCCAAAATCTGATCACATAATTTAGGCTGACATCTTAATACAGTGCTGTAGGAGGGTTGCATGGACAGATAAGATAAAAAGCTATAAAATAAGCTAATAAGCTATAACCTAAGCCCTGTCCACCTTGCAGGACAGATGTAAAATACTCCATCATACTTTTGAAGAATAGCAGTGGCACTGATTCTGGCTAATATTCACATCCCAATCAAGACTGGGTCATTTATTTCATTGAGTCTGAGGTTACTTTGTGTAAATTAGCTACACCAATTCCTAGGTTGAATGAATGAATGAATGAATGACTTTATTGTCACATGTATTGCATCACAAAAAAAGTAATATACAGTGAAAAGCTTTTTGAAAAGTGCCATTTTGAATGGTTTTGAAAAGAATAGAAAGATCTAGTCTAAAGACAACCTACCAGCCCTGAGCCAGCTTATCATCAATGACACCTCACTGCCATCTGGACAGGACGCAATCACCATTGAAGTTGCCAATGTTTGGGCACCATTTTTCACCACTGGGCCAATTTCCTCCATCAGTGCCTCCTCACTGCTGTGTGTGCCAGATTCACCAAGATGCGAATGGAATACCTCCAATCACAAGGGATCAATATGGATTTCACCAGTTTCCTCATTTCCCCTCCCCCCCCATCTTATCCCAGTCCCAAGCCTCCAACTCGGCACTGTCCTCTTGACCTGTCCATCTTGTATCCCATCTATCCACGCCACCCTCCTCTCTGACCTATTACTTTCACCCCCATCTTCTTCCACCTATCACAGTCCCAGCTACCTTCCTGCCAGCCCCACACACCCCCCTCCCATTTATCTCTCAGCCCTGACCCACAAGCTTCATCCCTGAAGGGCTTAAGCCCAAAATGTCGATTCTCCTGCTCCTCAGATGCTGCCTGACCTGCTGTGCTTTTCCAGCACCACATTCTCGACTCACCAAGATTAGAGCCATATTTCTCACCACTGGGTCCACCTCGTTGATATTGCTGTGCTGCCTTTCTGCCACTGCTTTACCGCTGCCAGCACCATTACATGGATTCAATTCCCACCATGGTAGGTGATGGAATTGATATTCAATTGTGCAATATATCTGGAATTCTCAGTAATGTTGACCATTAAATGTTGAATGCTGGAATCTCACAATTGATCATCATGTTGAATTAGCTAGCTAAGCTCTTGGTCACCATAAGGTTAATTCTTTGCCACACTTTCTTTTTTCAATAGGGATCGACTGGACCAGCTTTGTTTAGTGTGGTAGAGGAAAAACACCATGTAGTGTAACAAGAAGAGGCTTCTGTCTTAAAACAAATTTAGCCCATTGCGTGATAGTAACCAGGTATAAAAGCAACTTTTATCAACTGTCATTAAGATCAATCCAATCCATTATTATCCTTTAGGGAAGGAAATCTACCAGCTTTATGTAGCGTGTACTCCAAGTGACTCTGGATCACAAATAAAGTTGACTCATAGCTGCCTCTGAAATAGCCAACAAGTCACAATGATCTGGTCGGCACTTTGAATTTCTTATCTGAAGACCAGCTTGGGTGCAGTAATTCTATCCAGATTTGGACATCATATGAGGATCAAAGTTCCCATCAAAGGAATTGCCAGTCACAGTTGGAGCAACATAACATGGACTGTCAGCAGCAGAAGCTAACCAAACAGCATTAAAATAAGCAAGAATGGTGCCACGAGCAACTTACTTCTCATGTGAGAACATGTAGCTTCACAGGACAAGGAGAACAACAAAGAAAGTGCAGCTCACAAGGGGCCATCCACAACATACATGGATAATCTAATTGCTCAAATGTTGTGGAAGAACTTGGCATTCAACAGAATCCCTTTTAGGTATTTTGTTTCCCATGTCAAATTAAAATGTATCTTCAAATTCACACGACTGAACCTAAATCTTTTCTTAAAACAGACTTGTCAGTTCCTGAAAAGGAAAAATAAATGCTTTATTTTAATTCATATGTGATCTTTGGTGCACTGCAACATCTTGCTTCAAAACAGCGCACTATCATTGCTGAATGCCATCATCTTGTCTTCTGTAATGTTTTGACAAGCATTTGATTTTTAAAACCCCATAATTAATGTTTTTTTTGCATTTCCTCTTCCTTCGGCACCTGACATTATTTGACAGCCTTAACTGTTCTAAATGAAACTGGCAGTATTTGGGAGCTATGGATGTGTTATCAGACATTTTTGTTTATTGCTGCCCATTTGCTCTGGGGCACCCACATTTAGATTAGATTACTTACAGTGTGGAAACAGGCCCTTCAGACCAACAAGTCCACACCGACCAGCCGAAGAGCAACCCACATTTACCCCTTCACCTAACACTACAGGCAATTTAGCATGGCCAATTCACCTAACCTGCACATCTCTGGAGTGTGGGAGGAAACCAGAGGAAACCCACGCAGACATGGGGAGAATGTGCAAACTCCACAAAAACATTTGCCTAAGGCAGGAATTGAACCCAAATCTCTGACACTGTGAGGCAGCAGTACTAACCACTGTGCCACTCCTTTGAAAGGGAGGTAAGCAGATTTTCCATGACAGGTACTGGATTATGAATTAAATGGCAGGTATTTAGACAGTTAATTAACTATGAGCTACTCAATTAAACTTTGAAAGGGCCCTTTGTGTTTGCATTTTAGCTAACAATTGTTCTGAAGGTACATAACTAAAGGTACCAGTAGGTTGATGTACCTGGCTGCTTCACTTCTAAAGAAAGATAAAGCATAATTCACAGCATTTATATATTAATCCTACAAGCTAATAGAAAATGATTTAAAATGCAGTAACAGTAAAAGTAGACAGATATATTTTGATACTTTCTATCAAGTGTATGGCAGCCAGACTATCCTTAATGGAATACTTTAGCTTGCATACAGATTGAGATAAGAAGATTAGCTCATGTAGGAAAAGTAATGACATTTTTGAGTGTGCTCAGGATAGTTTTCTGCAATAAAATGTCTTAGAAATAATAAATGATTTTAGATTTAGTAATCAGTTCAATTTACAGCTGAACAGATCATGAGCATAATAGTAGTCATAATACAATCAAATAATTGATAGATAGTGCAAACATAAGGGTGGCTAAGAAGAGACATGAAGTCAAAGTAATATTTGTATTCATCAGAACTGAAGCAGAAAAGCCTAACTTTCAAAGTTAAAGAATGTCTCATGCAGCAAGAAAATAGGGTGCTGTTCAGTTGGACTATGATTAGCATGGAGATGAGGAGGAAGTATTTTAATTGCTGTAACATTTGCCTGGCGTGCCTCATTCCCATAGTCCCCTCAGTTACATTAGTGCAATAAAAAGTCACCTATCTAAAACTCTTCATGAAGATTTTTGGCCATCTAACATATCCAGTTGTACATATAGAGGTAAACTATTGTCTCTTTGACATTTTCCCATGTATCTGCCTCATTGGTGCTTTTGACTGTCCTAAACCTCCAACAGAATGCTTCAATGGCTACACCATAACTGGTTAAAGATTGCTGGCTTTCATTCTCAGGACATTGCAGAGACTGGAGGATGGCTTGAACAATTCTGGATCTTGAGAACTCTGCTTCAGGCTGAATCATTTGAGCGGTGGTAGCTGGAAGTATGGGCTGCCTGGCTAAGAGCAAACTTCAAGGCCACTAACAGGGTGGCATGGATAGGAGTGTGAATGACAGTATCTTGAGACAGGTTAACAAGCTCATGTACCACAGTGCTATTGCTGTTCAAAGCAAGTAACAACACGGCAACTGAGCAATCTGCCTGCAGTGCCTGCTGGTCATCTTAGATTAGATTACCTACAGTGTGGAAACAGGCCCTTCGGCCCAACAAGTCCACCGAAGCACCGACCCGCCGAAGCGCAACCTACCCATACCCCTACATTTACCCCTTACCTAACACCACGGGCAATTTAGCATGGCCAATCCACCTGACCCGCACATCTTTGGACTGTGGGAGGAAACCGGAGCACCCGGAGGAAACCCACGCAGACACGGGGAGAACGTGCAAACTCCACACAGTCAGTCACCTGAAGTCGGGAATTGAACCCAGGTCTCAGGCGCTGTGAGGCAGCAGTGCTAACCACTGTGCCACCGTGCCGCCAGAGTGCATGAAAGCTTGGACAGATGTCATCCAACACTGCATCACAGATACATCCACAGGTGTAGCTACAGAGTGGACCTCCTTGTCCACAATGCTGCAAGCTTTGTGGGATACGCTATGCACCTTAGACTCAAGATGCCTCCCTACTTCTTCAAAGTGAAAGCAGAATATTTGGCAGGTCTGTCAATGCATCAACCATCACTTGTGAGTCATCATCAATGTTTTCTTGCAGCTTGACCATCAAAGTTCTCATCTTAACCTCCATAGAACAACTTGTCTGCATCTTGGTTGACTGATATATTGTCATCTTATGTTCTAAGATATAGTGAAAAGTGATGGTTTGCATGCTGTACAGGCAGATCATACCATACCAAGTGCATCAGGGTAATAGAACAGAGCCACAGAGAAGGTGCAGAGAGATAGTTAAAATTAACATTTCAAAGATCCATTCAAAAGTGTGATAAAGCATAACAAAAGCTGTTCTTGAATCTTTTTTTTAGAATCCCTACAGTGTGGAAACAGACCCTTTGGCCCAACAAGATCCCTCTGAAGAGTAACCCACCCAAACCCGTTCCCCTCCACTATTATCCTACATTTACCCCAACTAATGCACGTAGCCTATCCATCCCTGAATGCTATGAGCAATTTAGCATAGCCAATTCACCTAACCTGCACATCTTTGAATTGTGGGAAGACACCAGAGTACCCGGTGGAAACCCATGCAGACTCAGGGAGAATGTACAAACTCCACACAGACAGTCACCTGAGGTTGGAATCAAACCCGAGTCCCTGATGCTGTGAGGCAGCAGAGCTAACCACTGAGCCACCATGCCACCCTGTGTTTGAAAGTGTATTCAAACATTTTTATCTTCTGCCCAATGGAAGAGGGTGGAAGAGTGTAACTAGGATGGGAGAGGTCTTTGACTATGTTGGTTGCTTTCCCGAGGCAGAAAGTAGATGGAGTCAACAAATGGAAGGCTGGTTTACGTGATGAATTGGGCTATATTCCAGACTCTCTGTACTTTATTGTGGTTTTGGGAAGAGTAGTTGCCATACCATGCTGTGATGCTTCCAGATATGGTTCTTTCTACTATGCAATTATAAATATTGGTAAGAGTCCTTGTCCACGTGCTGAATTTCCTTAGTCTCCTGAAGAAGTAAGGATATTCTTGTGCTTTCTTGACCATTGCATTCACTTGGATGGATCAGGACAGATTTTGGTGGTCATCATTCTCAGGAACTCGGCACTCTCGATCAGCTGCACCTCAGCACCATTGATGCAGACAGGGGCATGCCCTCCCCTCCATTTCTTGAAGTCAATGACAAGCTGACATTAATAGAGAGATTGTTGTTTTTATACCATGCTGCTAAGCACTCAATCTCTTTCCTGTATTGTGTCTTGTTGTTGTCTCTGAGATCCAACCTACAACAACTGTTGTTGGAATACTTTTAAATGGGGCTGAGGTGGAATTTGGCCACACAGTCGTGAGTCTATGTGGAGTATGTTCAACGGGTTTATTTGGAAATACAAGTTTTCGGAGCGCTGCTCCTTCATCAGGTAGCTGGTGGGGCAGTATCTTTGGACACAGAATATCTAGTAAAAGGTCAAAGTGTCATACAACTGATGCAATATATTGAACAAACCTAGATTGCTGTTAAGTTATAGAGTCATAGAGATGTACAGCATGGAAACAGACCCTTCAGTCTAACCAGTCCATGCCGACCAGATATCCCAACCCAATCTAGTCCCACCTGCCAGTACCTGGCCCATATCTCTCCAAACCCTTCCTATTCATATACCCATCCAAATGCCTCTTAAATGTTGCAATTGTACCAGTCTCCACCACATCCTCTGGCAGCTCATTCTATACATGTACCACCCTCTGCGTGAAAAAGTTGCCCCTTAGGTCCCTTTTATATCTTTCCCCTCTCACCTTAAACCTATGCACTCTAGTTCTGGATTTCCCAACCCCAGGGAAAAGACTTTGTCTATTTATCCTATTCGTGCCCCTCATAATTTTGTAAACCTCTATAAGGTCACCCCTCAGCCTCTGACGCTCCAGGGAAAACAGCCCCAGCCTGTTCAGCCTCTACCTGTAGCTCAGATCCTCCAACCCTGGCAATATCCTTGTAAATTTTTTCTGAACCCTTTCAAGTTTCACAATATCTTTCTGATAAGAAGGAGACCAGAATTGCAAGCAATATTCCAACAGTGGCCTAAATAATGTCCTGTACAGCCGTAACATGACCTCCTAACTCCTGTACTCAATACTCTGACCAATAAAGGAAAGCATACTAAATGCCTTTTTCACTATCCTATTTACCTGCGACTCCACTTTCAAGGAGCTATGAACCTGCACTCCAAGGTCTCTTTGTTCAGCAACACTCCCAAGGACCCTACCATTAAATGTATCAGTCCTGCTAAGATTTGCTTTCCCAAAATGCAGCACCTCACATTTATCTGAATTAAACTCCATCTGCCACTTCTCAGCCCATTGGCCCATCTGGTCCAGATCCTGTTGTAATCTGAGGTAACCCTCTTCGCTGTCCACTACACCTCCAAATTTGGTGTCATCTGCGAACTTACTAACTGTACCTCTTATGCTCAGATCCAAATCATCTATGTAAATGACAAAAAATAGAGGGCCCAGCACCAATCCTTGTGGCACTCCATTGTTCACAAACTTTCAGTCTGAAAAACAACCCTCCACCACCACCCTCTGTCTTCTACTTTTGAGCCAGTTCTTTATCCAAATGGCTAGTTCTCCCTGTATTCCATGAGATCTAACCTTGCGAACCAGTCTCCCATAGGGAACATTGTCAAACACCTTACTGAAGTCCATATAGATCACATCTGCTGCTCTGCCCTCATCAATTTTCTTTGTTACTTCTTCAAAAAACTCAGTCAAGTTTGTGAGACATGATTGCCCATGCACAAAGCCATGTTGACTATCCTGAATCAGTCCTTGCCTTTCCAATCACTTCAAATGGTTTGCAGATTTTGATTCATTAATATGTAAATCCCAGAATTTCTTTCAAGTCACTTTCCTAAGATAACTCATGATGGACTATAACCTGGTATTGTGTGATTTTTTTTAACTTTATCTACACTATATGGAGTACAACAGGAGACTGAGTACACAGCCTTATGGGACACTGGTGTAAAGGATTGTGGGGGAGGAGGTATTGTTGCCTATTCTTGCTGATTGTGGTCTATGGGTCAGGAGGTCAAGAATCCAGTTACAGAGGGAAGAGCCGACACCTAGGTTTCAGAGTTTAGAGATGTGTTTCTTTGGAATTACACTGTTGTAGGAGAAACTGCAGTTAATAATTAAGAGCTTGACGTAGGTATGTTTGTTATCTAGATGTTCCATGGATGAGTCTGGATCAGGGAGAAAATTTGTTGTGGAACTCTTGTTCTGGTAGGTGAATTGCAAAGGGTCAGGATAATTTGGTAGGCTGGAGTTGATGTGATCCATGACCAACTTTTCAAAACACATCATTATTATGGAGGTCAGAGCCACTGGCCTGTAGTCATTGATGCAAGCTGCATGATTTTCCTTTGGCACCTGTTCTTCTTAAAGGTGAGGACTTCAAATCAAAGTAAGGAGATGTTAAAAATATCTGCAAATACTCCCACTAACTGGTCCATGCAGGATCTGAGTGCAAAACCGGGACTCCATCCAGGCCAGTCATTTTCCATGGATTCACTCTGAAGAAGGCTGCTCTCACATCTGAGGCAGTAACTGTAGATACAGGTGCATCTGAGGCTGGTGGGATAGTTGACATTGTTTCACTGAGTATAGGATGCTTTTAGCTCATCAAGCAGGAATGTGCTGTAGCCTTTGATTCTGTTCGACTTAGCCCATTATGTCATGTAAGCCTTGCCACAAGCAGTGAGTGTCCTTGTGATTGGTTTTGGTCTCAAGCTTAGTATGGTATTGCTTCTTAGTGTCTCGGATGACCTTATGAAGATTCTATCTGGATTTCCTGCATCGGTCAGGGGTGCCTGATTTGTACTCCTCTGACCTGGACATAGTAGGAAGTGGATCTCCAATTCATCCTTGCCTTTTGGGACTCGACCTTTATATTCTGACGTGGGTGTACTCATGACTGGTGACTCACCACATACTAACTCTAAGATAAGCACAATGCCAGTGCCAGAAATGAGGGCTCTAGGTATCCAACAAGCAATGATATTTCCCACAGCATTGACATAGTGATACCCACTGCATCTTGGGTGTACAGTGACTGACTGAAATCAGAAAATCAGAAGGTGAAGTGGGTATGAATGGAAAGCAAGGGATGCATAGGTCACATCAAATGTAAGCTTTCATATCAGGAAGCAGAATGAGGGCAAGGTTGGAATTCAGAAGTGATGTAAGGCAATAACATCCAGAAATGGAAGGAGCACAACAAGAGGAGACAGAGGCATTAGAGAGCCAGAAAGTTGTGCCAGTGAAAAGAGAGCAGCAATGGAGAAGCAAATTTCAGTTTAGTTATAGCAGGGGACTTTACAATCAGGGGCATAGACAAAATTCTCTGCAGCTGAATGTGAATCCAGAACGCTGAGTTGTATGTCCCGTGGCAGAATGTGGGATATCAACTCTGATCTGGACAGGAACTTGCAGTGGGAGGGGGAAGATCCGGGTGTCAAGTTCAAATGGGTCCCAATGACATAAATTTGATTAGGAAAGACATTCAGTTTAGCAGCTAGGGGCTAAGTTAAAAATCAGGAATTCAGTGGTAAAGCCTTGACCAATTTGGCATATGGCAAGTAAGGTTAGATGGATAAATGCACAAATTGAAGGCCAATGTGGGTGAAATGGGTTTTGATTCATGGAGGTACTGGCAACAGTAGCAGGAATATAAGAGTTGTACTGCTAGGCTAGACTTCACCTGAACTGTCCTGGGATCAGTTTTGTGGCAAGGTACATAACTATTTAAACTAAATACTAGGGACAAGGGTCCAAGTGAGAAGAGATGTGGTAAATCAAAAAGAAATAATAAGGTAACATAGCAGGGGCATGATTAATAATCTGAGCATGATAAGAAGGAATAGAATACAAACTTAAGAATCCACCAGCAGGTAAGATCACAGATTATCAGTATTTTGTTGCAATTTATCTTTGCAATTATTGATGCAATTTGCTATGAATGCTCTGCACAAATAGAAATAAATATATCTAAGCTCATCAACATTGCAGAGACACATTTGCATGGTGAGAACTAGATATTGAAAGTTACTTGAAATGTTAGAAATAAAGGAAGCTAGGAAAACATGGTGTCGTAGTACTTTGGATTATCACTCATACCACAGTGAGAAATTATCTTAGCTCAAGATCAAGAGGTTTTAATCGAAATAAGGAATAGAAAATGTAGCAGGTCATTTACGGGAATAGTTTATATGCCCCTATTGCTAGCTTCATTTTAAGACAAAGCATACAGGAAGAACTGAATCGTGCATGTAGGAAAGGCACTGCAATAACCATTGATGACTTCAATGTACATTTAGTTAGAGGAAATCAGATTGGTTAAGGGAGCCTGGAAAATGACTTCATAGAATGTATTCAGGACAATTTCTCAGTGTAGTACATTCCAGAGGACTGCAGGATACTTAAAATTTGGTGATGAGCAGTGAGACAGATTAACAAATAACATCCTGTTAAGTGAGATCCGGTGTGTCCTACCTTTTCATGTAAGGAACCACATTTGATTTTTTCTCCCACTCAGGGGCAAGTGAATAAATTTTGGGAAGATAAATGAAAAGGCAAAATTTATCACCATAATTTCTTTGCAGCAAACTGAACACTGATTCAGTGAAATATCTGACATCGTCTTTCTATGCGCAAAAAGCCAATGCTCCACATTCTCATGAAGTAGCAGTGCTGAGTATTCTGCAGATTGCTGACTCCGAGCAGTCATTTCACAGAATCACAGAAACACAGATTTGTTGCATTACAGCAGGAGTCCTCTCATCTATCCTTTTCACAGCCTGTGGCCCACATTGCTTATAATACCTTTTTTTACTGATAAAAAATATCTGTCTCAGATTTAAAATTAACAACTGCTCGAGCATTCACTGTCAATTGTGGAAGAGAGTTCCAAACATCTCCCACCCTTTGTGTGTAGAAATGCTTCCGAACAATCTTTTCAGAACAGTCTGGCCTTAATTCTCAGATGATGAGAATTCTTGAAAAGAAGTTTAGAAATAGGATGCACAGTTTCAGAAAAAGGCTCTCTTTTAGCAGAGAAGGTTAGTTTTTTTTCTTTCGGAGGCTCAGAATTTTCTTCTCCAGAAAAGACTGGAGATTGGGTCTTTGAATCTATTCAAAGTAAAGCTAGATAGATTTTTGTCAGACAAGAAATTCACTGGTTATAGGGCAGAGAAGAAAGTGAATATGATAACAAAACCAGATGAACCATGATCTCATTGGATGGTGGAGGAGGCTCAAGTGATCAACTCTTGCTCCTGAACCCTATATTCCCAAACGAACATAGGAACAGGGAACAAGATTCAACAACAGCCTCTTGTGGAACTGGTGAGGGACCTCAATAGGGACTCACTGCCTTTAGAACATGGAGACTAGTACGAACACACGCTGTTGAGTCCCCTGCTATGCATTCCCTCTTATGTATTCCTTGTTATGTATCCCCTGTTATGTATTCCCTGTTATGTATTCATCAAAGTAGCAGTATGGGTTGAATTGGAGTGCAGACAAAAATCATTTAAATGCAGAAACAGCACAAAGTGTGCATGCTATTTATTGCAACATAAATTGGTACAGACAAGTTGAGCATCATAACCCTATACCCAAATAAAGGTATTCCAACAAAGACTTCATGGTAAGCAACTTTTCCCAGGCTCTTCCTAGGGTGGCACGGTGGCACAGTGGTTAGCACTGCTGCCTCACAGCGCCTGTAGACCCGGGTTCAATTCCCGACTCAGGCGACTGACTGTGTGGAGTTTGCACGTTCTCCCCGTGTCTGCGTGGGTTTCCTCCGGGTGCTCCGGTTTCCTCCCACAGTCCAAAGATGTGCGGGTCAGGTGAATTGGCCAAGCTAAATTGCCCGTAGTGTTAGGTAAGGGATAAATGTAGAGGTATGGGTGGGTTGCGCTTCGGCGGGTCGGTGTGGACTTGTTGGGCCGAAGGGCCTGTTTCCACACTGTAAGTCTAATCTAATCTAATCTATCCAGCTCCTATGTCTACCACACCATTTTCCCACGGTGTCATTATCATAACCATTTAGCCATACCTCTACATCCTGTCCCAGGCTCAACCATTATCAACTGCTTCATTGATGTTATTCCTTCCATCTTAAACTCAGAATTGGGAATATTCCCTAATAATTAGCAACATTTGCTATGTACAAGATGCACGACAAGATGCACGAGGCTCTTTAACCATCACCCTTCAATCACATGACCACTCCCATCTCAAAAGAGAAGGACAGCAGATGGATGAACACACCAGCACTTTTAAGCTGCTCTCTAAGAAACCCACCATCCTGACTTGGAAAAATAATATTTTTTTCAGTATCACTAGGTCAATATCCTGGAACTCCCTCACTAACAGCATTGTGGATTTATCTAAAACAAATAAAATGCATCAGTTCAAGAAGGCAGCTGAACACCACCTTCTCAAGGTCAGTACTAAATGGGATATACGTGCTGGCCTTGTCATTCATGCCAAAATCCCATGAATAATTTTTTAAAATCTCCTTCAAGGTTGTTGCATAAGGTAAAAAACAGAAATTGCTGGAGTAGGTCTGGTAGAATCTGTGGAGAGAAAGACAGAATTAGTGTGTCAAGGGCAATATGACACTTCCTTGACAGTTGCAGAGTCGGCCTTATCATCCCACATTTGGTAATACTGGAATGAATATTTCCTTGCAACTCTTAATATTGTCAAAGCAGAACTGTTTCATCTGAGAACCCTAAGTGTTATCTGGATGAGATATGATTGTGGTTGCTGTGTTTACTTGATGACTATATCTTCAGCCTGGCTGCCTCCATCCTTGCCTTATGTATTAATGTACATTGGATCTTTGCTCCATGCAACGATTATACCACCTAGACTGCTGATCTCTTTTAGCTTATTCAATCGAGATCTTCAAGATGATGTTGAGTCTGAGCTTTTGATATCATGAAGGAAGTCATGGAGTTGAATCAGTTTTCTACTAACTTACAATACTGCTGTAATTTCATTATTTGATTGTGATAGTCTGTAATGATGCAAGGCCAAATCTACATTGTTGTATTTTGTCATTAGCATCATGATAGTTTTTACACCACTCCGCCTTCTCCTTTAGTTTATGGATGGGATAATGAATCAGTCTTCCAGTGAAATCTATATGCTTCAGCAAATTGTCTGAAATGTTTGTTTACAAAATGTGGACTGATATCTGATGCTGTTTCACCAAGAATAGCATGTGTCAAAGTATTGTATTTTAAAGATTTTAGCACAGCTTCAGCTATAATGTTACAAAGGCTACTGAACTCCCACCTAGAAGAATAGTTGTCTCCTATTATATGCAAAATTGTGCCTTCAAAAATCGAACAGAATTAAAGCTAGATCTAAACCTAGACCTTGTCAAGATCTTGGCAAAAACGTTGATGGTAATAAAAGGATGTGTAAGTGGTGGACTCTTAATGAGCACATCAAAAAAAACTCTTTTAAACCTTCTGAAATCCCAGGTCATCAAATATTGATTGTTATGTACTACATTTGATAATGTCTAAATGATCATCATGAAATGTTGGGAGAACATCTTCCCTTAAAGCTCCTGAAATCACTAATTTGTAATAAAATAATTATTCTCAAGTGCACCCACTGCTCATGATACTGTTTTAACACCTGATTGCTTGAGAGATTGAGGACCAGCCATCCTGAAAACACAGGATGAAGTTCAGGATCATCAAATTCCTATAGTGCAGAAGAAGGCTGTTCAATCCATTAACCCTCCAAAGAGCATCCCACTCAGACTGATACGTCTATTCTATCCTTGTAACCCTGTATTTACCATGGCCAATCTTCCTGGTCTGCACATCTTTGAACTATAGGAGGAAACTGGGGAAATCCATGTTGACACAGGAAGAATGTTCAAACTCTACACAGACAGAATTCTACGGAAGGAATCAAACCCAAGTCCCCAGCACTGTGAGACAGCAATGCTAACCACTGAGCCACCGTGCCACATCAGAATCTTTCTCTTGTACTCAGTCTGAGTTTGTTTTTGGAGGTTGGTCTATATATGCTATTTAAGTTGCACACTAATACAGTGTCCTATCAGTTTCTGCTTCGAGTTTAAATGTCTAAGAATTATGAATAAGCAGATGAATTTGGCATTTGGGAATAGAGTGATAAGACATTCACTTTTTTTAATTTTCCCAGAACTTGGAAGAGTTTTGTAAATTTGTTGCAAAATGCTGCTGTCATTTTGGGTTACTTCTAACACAGATTTGAGCTCACATCCCTAGTGAACATAAATGTTTTCTGATTCTACAAGATATGCAAAGTATAATCAATTTCCTTACCTTTGAGTTGTGGTGATGTGGCCTTTGATTTTGAGCACTCTGACTACTGGCCCATGCAGGTCTTATTTTGATGGCTGAAGTTGAATTTCTTGAAGTCACTCCAAGTCGTCTGCAAATATAGTGACTCAGAGAAATTGTTTGTGTATGTGATCTCCAACTTTGGACTTACACAGTGAATTGACCCTCCACAGCTATGTACTGTCACTAAAATACTTTAAATTCTGTTCCCATAGCTCCTCCGACTTCATATGCTGAAAAGTCAGTTCTAAAGTTCAATGTTCAGTTTGCAAAATTGTCTGACGATGCCTCATCAAGTTGCCATGGCAGCAACTATAAGGCCATGATTTAACTTATCCTTTCAGCCACTATAGCCTTAACTACTTTCTCAATGGGATAAAGTTCATTATAAACGATTCAGCAGATTTCCCTGGCCTCTGGAGGTGGAAGTGATAGAAAGTAAGGACAAGGGCAACCCTATTGTTGTTCTAGGAGGGAGAGGAAGGAATGTGTGCAGAAGTGCAGAAGATCACTTGGACACGATTGAGGTGTCTGTTAACTATGCGGGGTGGGGGGGGGGGGGGTGGCGGCGGACAGTCCTCAGCTGAGGATAAAGGAGAACATATCAGAGGCACTCTGTTGGAATGTAGAATTATCAGAACACATATGACTTGGAATGGAATCCTTGCAGGAAGGAGGGTAGGAGATGTAGCCAAGGTAACTATGGGAGTCAATGGATTTGGTGGCCAGCCTATTCCCAGAAAAGGAATCAAACAAGCCAAGGAAGGGGAGGAGAGAGTCAGAGATGGACCAGGTAAAGGTGAGAGAAGGCTGGAAATTGAAAGCAGAACGTTATTAATTTATTATTGGATTAATTTATCCAATTCAATCTGAGAACAGGAAGCAGCACTGATGACATCATCAAACAAGTGGAAAGAGGGCTGTGGTTGAGTGACTAAGATATGAATAAGGAATATTCCACACACTGCAAAAGAAATAAGCTGAGCTTGGACCTGTGCTAGTACCATAGCTATTTCTTCCACCTCCAGCAGGGTTCAAATGCATCTCCCTCTTGCTTCCCTTCCACTCAGCATTTTGCAAGAACCGTTTCCTCTGGTCCACTCTTCTATCACTCCTTATACCTCCTCCATGTCAACTTCCCATGCAATTACAGAAGGATTAACCGTTACCCATTCACCTCCTGCCTTCCCACCATCCAAAGCCTCTAAAACACCACTGAGGTGAAGCGATATTTTACTTATAATTTGTTAAATCTATTCGACTGTATTTGCTACTCACAATATAGTTTCTTATACATTAGCGAGACCAAAGATAGAACTACTTTGTGGAACAATCTGCCCAGTCTGGAAGAATGATCCTAACATTCTCACTTGGCACCTCCCACTTTCTATTACCTGTGATTTAATAGGAGGTGAGTGATAGAGTTTTGAATGTTTTATTAATGGAAGTGATAACCATATCTTTCACTCAACACTCCTGTTTATTTGCCCTGCAGCCAGACTCGGATCAGAGGGTGAGCTAAGTTCCACACAAAAAAAAAGTTATTGAAGGTCCTTCAATTGATCTGGAGGAAGGTATCAGTGGTCTGATTAGCAAGTTTGCAGATGACATTAAGAGTGGCGGAGTAGCAGATAGTGAAGTAGACTGCCAGAGAATGCAGCAGAATACAGATAGATTGGAGAGTTGGGCAGAGAAATGGCAGATGGAGTTCAATCTAAGCAAATGCAAGGTGATCCAATTCAAGAGCAAAGTATACGATAAATGGAAAAGCCCTGGGGAAAACGGATGTACAGAGAAATCTGGGTGTTCAGGTCCATTGTATCCTGAAGGTGGCAACACAGGTCGAAAGAGTGGTCAAGAAGGCATACGGCATGCTATCCTTCATCAGACTGGGTATTGAGTACAAAAGTTGGCAGGTTATGTTACTGTAGCATAGAATTTTTGTTCAGCCACATTTGGCATACTGTGTACAGTTCTGGTTGCCACATTACGAGAGGGAGGTGGATGCTTTGGAGAGGGTGCAGTGGACGTTCACCAGGATGTTGCCTGGCATGGAGGGCACTAGCTATGAAGAGAGTCATAGAGTCACAGAAATATACTGCACAGAAACAGACCCTTCAGTCCAACTAGTCCATGCCAACCAGATATCCCAATCTAATCTAGTCCCATTTGCCAACACTTGGCCCACAACCCACTCTCTCTGGTAGTTCATTCCATACACCTGCCACCCTCTGTGTGGAAACATTGCCCCTTAGGTCTCGTTTATATCTTTCCCCTCTCACCCTAAACCTATGCCCTCTAGTTCTGGACTCCCCCACCCCAGGGAAAAGCCTTTGTCTTTTTATCCTATCCATGCCCCTAATGATTTTATAAGCCTCTATGAGGTCAAGCCTCAGCTTTCAACACTTGAGGGAAAACATTCCCAGCCTATTCAGCCTCTCCCCATAGCTCAAATCCACCAACCCTGGCAACACCCTTGTAAATCTTCTCTGAACCCTTTCAAGTTTCACAACATTTTTCCGATAGGAAGGAGACCAGAATTGCATGTAATATTCCAACAGTGGCCTAATCAATGTCCTGTACAGCCACAACATGACCTCCCAACTCCTACACTCAATGCTATGACCAATAAAAGAAAGCATGCCAAATGCCTTCTTCACTATCCTATCTACCTGTGACTCCATTTTCAAGGAGCTATAAACCTGCACACCAAAGTCTCTTTGTTCAACAACACTCACTAGGGCCTTACCATTAAGTGTAGAAGTCCTACTAAGATTTGCTTTTTCAAAGTGCAGCATCTCACATTTATCTGAATTAAATTCCATCTGCCACTCCTCAGCCCATTGGCCCATCTGAGCAATATCCCATTAGAATCTGAGGTAACCTTCTTCACTGTCCACTACACCTCCAATTTTGGTGTCATCTGCAAACTTACTAATTATACCTCTTATGCTCGAATCCAAATCATTTATTTAAATGCCTAAAAGTAGTGGACCCAGCACCAATCCTTGTGGCACGCCACTGGTCACAAGCCTCCAGTCTGAAAAACAACTCTCCACAATCACCCTCTGTTTTCTATCTTTGAGCCAGTTCTGTATCAAAATAGCTAGTTCTCCCTATATTCCATGAGATCTAATCTTGCTAACCAGTCTCCCATGGGGAAGCTTGTCGAATACCTTACTGAGTCCATATAGATCACACCCTCTGCTCTGCCCTCATCAATCCTCTTTGTTACTTCTTCAAAAAACTCAATCAAGTTCGTGAGGCATGATTTCCCACACGCAAAGCCATGTTGACTATCCCAAATCAGTCCTTGCCTTTCCAAATACATGTAAATCTTGTCTGTCAGGATTCCCTCCAACAACTTGTCCAGCACTGACATCAGGCTCATTGGTCTATAGTTGGCTTGTCCTTACCATCTTTCTTAAACAGTGGCACCACGTTAACCAATCTCCAGTCTTCCAGCACCTCATCTGTGACTATCGATGATACAAATATCTCAACAAGGGGCCCAGCAATCACTTCCCTAGCTTCCTATAGAGTTCTAGGATATACCTGATCAGGTCCTGGGGATGTATCCACCTTTATGCTTTTCAAGACATCCAGCACTTCCTCCTTTGTAATATGGACATTTTTCAAGATGTCACCATCTATTTGTCCACATTCTATATCTTCCATGCTTCTCCACAGTAAATACTGATGTAAAGTACTCATTTAGTATCTTCCCAATCTCCTGGGACTCACACAAAGGCTGCTTTGCTGATCTTTGAGGGGCCATATTCACTACTTAGTTACCCTTTTATCCATAATGTATTTGTAAAAACCCTTCAGATTCTCCTTAACTGTATTTTCCAAAGCTATTTCATGTCCCCTTTTTGCCCTCCTGATTTCCCTCTTAAGTACATTCCTACTACCTTTATACTCTTCCAAGTATTCACTCGATCTCGTCTGTCTATACCTGACATCTGTTTCCTTCTTTTTCTTAATCAAACCCTCAATATCTGTTATCCAGCATTCCCTACACCTACCAGCAGAGGTTGACTAGATTAGGATTATTTTCATTAGAAATATGAAGGTTGAGAGGGGACCTGATTGAGGTCTACAAAATTATGAGAGGTATAGATAGGGTGGATAGCAAAAAGCCTCTTTCCAGAGTGGGGCATTCAATTATGAGGGATCATGAGTCAGGGTGAAAGGAAAAGCTGGTAGGTATAGAGAAGGCTGGATGACTAAAGAAATTGAGGGTTTGGTTAAGAAAAGAAAGGAAACATATGTCAGGTATAGACAAGATAGATCGAGTGAATCCTTAGAAGAGTTTAAAGGAAGTAGGAGAATACTTAAGAGGGAAATCAGGAGGGCAAAAAGGGGACATGAGATAGCTTTGGCAAATAGAATTAAGGAGAATCCAAAGGGTCTTTACAACTACATTAAGGACAAAAGGGTAACTAGGGAGAGAATAGGGCCCCTCAAAGATCAGCAAGGCAGCCTTTGTGTGGAGCCACAGAAAATGGGGGAGATACTAAATGAATATTTTGCATCGGATTTACTGTGGAAAAGGCTATGGAAGATATAGACTGTAGGGAACTAGATGGTGACATCTTGCGAAATATCCAGATTACAGAGGAGGAAGTGCTGGATGTCTTGAAATGGGTAAAAGTGGATAAATCCCCAGGACCTGATCAGGTGTACCGAGAACTCTGTGGGAAGCCAGAAAAGTGATTGCTGGGCCTTTTGCTGAGATATTTGTATCATCGATGGTCACAGGTGAGGTGCCGGAAGACTGGAGGTTGGCAACCATGCATTTACGAGGCATCTGGATGGGTATATGATTAGGAAGGGTTTGGAGAGATATGGGCTGGGTGCTAGCAGGTGGGACTAAGTTGGGATGTCTGGTTGGCATGGACGGGTTGGACCGAAGGGTCTGTTTTCGTGCTGTACATCTCTAGGACTCTATGAGTTCAAGGTGAGAGGGGAAAAGTTTAAGGTAGATATGTGTGAAAAATTCTTTATGCAGAGGATGGTTGGTGCCCAGAACACGTTGCCAGTGGAGGTTTTAGAGGCAGCCATGAACATGTCATTTATGACGTATCTAGACAGTTACATGAATGGGAAGGGAGCAGAGGGATACAGGTCCTTAGAAAATAGGTGACAGTTTTAGATAGAGGATCTGGATCAGCACAGTTTTGGAAGGCTGAAGGTCCTGTTCCTGTGTTGTAAATTTTCTTTGTTCTTTGTTCTTTAAATGATATTCTATCGAATAATAACTCATTCCAGGGAAGGTCTGAATGACAACTGCTTGAAGATGTAAGAAAAATTGAAATTGAATATTTGGTAGAATGTGGCCTTTTCTGAGATAAATTTCATAGAGGTCACCAAATGCATCTTGTTCTTACAGTAAAGTACATGTTTTTGGGAGAATTACTGAAAACCTTAAGTGTGGGGATACTCTCATTCAGTCACTACATATTACAAGTTCCTGTAAGTAATTAGCTTAACAATCATGCCTTTAAAGTGCACTTACTTTGAAATCTGAATGTTCAAGTTCACACTGATTATGTAACTTTCAAACTGAAAGCTTATTTATGATCTTGTATTTCCCATCTGCTCCTGCACACCATGTGCTCTGTGAATTATGTCAGTTTTCTGACCTCCGTCGTGGCTGGATATGTATTGGATCTGGATGAGGTTAGACTGAGTTACTGTCAACTGGCTGATGGCAGGCCTTCTGACAACACATTTCTGCCCACCTCCCCCATACCTTTGAAAACGTGAAGAGAGGAAACAATGAAGTATGTCTTTGTATTTAACAAACAACTTTTTGTTGGCATGGTGATTCAGATATGTACAAAGTAACATGTCAGTGATTTTGTGACTGAGCAGAATGGTGTGTGAATCAAAAATTATAACGAACCATGAGGCAGGACTAAGTTTCTTGTTCTATCTCCTGCTCTCCTCTTCTCCACACACTGTTCCTGAATTTCAACAGTCCATTCCCAATAGATGTAGGTGGTGCGACCACCTCATTTTTATCTCCTATCAAATGCTGACTTCTTCGATAGAAACACAGGTTAATTATTTGACACTAAGAAAACTGAATCTCTCAACATCTATGCAAATTTTCTGCAGTTTTCTACTGAAGGAAATGCTGCTGTGCATGAGGAATGATGTTCTGAGAAATGCAGTTAGCGTTACTCTATACATGACGGTCATGTGAATGTGGAAAAATATCTGAGTTGCAGGGAAAAAGTTACAAGGAAAGTCTTACCATCAGTATTAATCCATATCTTCCAATAATGTTCCTGGCATTTCTACAAGGCCTTCTGCAATGCTTTCCACATGATTAACTCACCCCGAAACCAATAACCATCTTCAGTCAAATACTTGGTGTCGTTTACACTCACTATCTGACCAGTAATGTGGTGAAATGGACTGCTGGCCTGTTGCAAAGTTTCCCCATCCTTCATCACATGTAAATCATTGGCATGAGGCACTCTCAGGTTTCACGATAAATGAGAGACACAGTCAACAGATAAGTGTTTTTGTGTCTCTGAATTATTATTCTCTCTTTGTGTACCTGCTTTGAAAATCTAATTTCTACCGCGACTTCATTCAGATTATTCCAACTGAGCATTTTTCACTTATTTTGTCACAGAAAGTTTCACACATCACCTCCACATCCAAGGCTAAAATGTAGAGCTGACATAAATGAGGACAGAAAGATGAATAATAAAATGCTTTGAGTGGGTATGGCCGGGTCCATAACAGAAGAAGTAAGGCAACTTTATGATAATCAATCTGATTGGTCAATTTAACATTAAGAGACTTTCCTTGAAAATAGGGGTTCTGAACCCTTTATGTCATAAAGCGTTATTCGAATCATATCAATAAAAGCAGGGAATTCTAACATTTTCTGAGACAGAGATAACTGTCCCTTTCTCTGTGTAAGAATAACCATCTGTTAGTTCATTCAAATTCTCTTTGTTCTGCATGAACCTTCATCTAACAGATATACTTCAAAACTAAACACACAGCCTACGACAAAGACATATCCCTCTTTCTACATTAATGTCAAGTCTGGTGATTTACCTTGGTTCAGTGAGGAGTCCAGGAGAGTGTGTCAGGAGCAGCAGCAAGCATACCGAAAATTCAACTGGCAAGCTAGTGAACTATATTACAGGATTATATATATTATTTAAACAATGCAACTAGTATGCAATGGATAAATATTTCAATGCAAATACAAAAGAATCACATCAAAGCTCTACTGTCCTGTCGTATGCTGTAGCAAGTGAGGATTATAGGCAATTAAACAACTGAAGGAGCATCCTCAACATCATCATTTGAAGTGATGGCCTAGCCCAGCTCATTCATGCAAAAAATAAGCTAAAGCCAGAACTATTAGGTAGGTGGTATATTTGAAGCTACTCCTGAGGTCCCCAGTATCACAGATGCCTGTCTTGAGCCAATTCACACAATATGATATCACTGCTGCCTCAGTGCCAGTGACCTGGGTTCAAATCCAACCTCGGGCGACTTTCTGTGTAGAGTTTACACATTCTCCTCATGTCTGTGTGGGCTTCCTCTGGTTTCTTCCCACAATCCAAAAGATGTGCAGATTAGGTGAACTGGCCATGCTAAATTGCCAATAGTGTTCAGGAATATGTCGGTTAGGAGCATTAGTTAGGTAAACATAGGATAATAAGGTAGGGGAATGGATCTGGGTGGACTACTCTTTGAGGGTTGGTGTGGACTTGTTGGGCTGAAGGCCTGTTTCCACAGAGTGGGGATTCTATGATTCTAATTATACACTCCAGTAAATCAAAGTCATACATAAGAGGTCAAGATCTGCCAACATTGTCTCACATGTAAATGATGTTCTCCATGTGTGAATTTGTCTTTTTTAAAGAAAACCTATTTTAGCTGTATTTATTAGAATCATAGAATCCCTACAGTCCAGAAACAGGCCATTAGGCCCAACAAGTCCACACTGACCCTCCAAAGAATAACCCATCCCCCTATAACTTTACATTCCCCCTGACTAACATACCTAAACTAGACATCCCTGAACACTCTGGGAAATGTAGCACAGCCAATTCACCTAACCTGCACATCCTTGGATTGTGGGAGGAAACCTACAGAAACACTGAGAGAATGTGCAAATCACACACTGACAGTCACCCAAGGCTGGAATTGAACCCAGGTGCCTAGCATTGTGAGGCAATAGTGCTAACCACTGTGCCACCATATAACCCTTTGCTTAACTTTGAAATTTTGCTTATTTGTGCATATCCTTTTCTAATCATAGTATGTGTTTTACTCATTTGACTTATGTCCCTCTTTATCACGTGTGCATTTGGAGTTTTGAAATGTTTACATAAATTAGGAATCCTTTCGCTGTTCTGTTAAATTACATAAGTTATAATAAGTGTTTTTCTAGTTCTGGAGGAACCTACTGTAAATTACTTTTGTGCTGAATAGCAGTCAGAGAGTGTAGTATTGGGCTTAAAACCAATAACTGCAAACCAAACCATTAAGAGTTAAATGATAAAAGTTTAATTGGACATGAGAATGAGAAATTGAAACAGGGTGGAGAAAAGCAGACTCAGAAGGATTCTTGTGGTGCAGTGGTAGAGTCTCTATCTCTAAGCTAGGAGGCTGGGATTTAAGCCCCACCAGCCCCAGAGCTGTGTGAGACTATCTCTCAATTAGGAAATATCCAAATACACCTCAAAAGATTGAATTTTTTTTATGGCACAGTGGTAGTGTCCCTACTCCTAGGCAGGGGAGTGGCAAATTCAAATCCCACCTGCTCTAGAGGTGTGTAATAGCATCTCTGAACAAGTTGATTAGAAAGTAGGCTAAATTAAATAGCATAACTTCTTGCCTTTTTCCTGTATAAGTCGTAAATTTCAAAATCTTTATAATTGAAGCATTGTATTTAGAATTGCATTTTATGGTCAACATCATTTTCCAATTATCATTGCAATATATGAGTGAATTTTTATTTCTAAATAATAACATTGCTCATCTTAAATGTTTATTGGTGTGAATTGGTGCTCTACAATGAGGATAATTGGAACTTTGGAAAGGTACTTATCTTTGAATAGAATTATCCAAAAGGAAAAATCAAAACATGGCAGAGAGAAGTCTGTGAATAGACAGCAGTTAGAACTGTTATCTTGCAAGACAATGCAGGTAACCTTGAGAATGCAGCTGACAATGTTTCCCTTACTGCATCATCCCTGTGTAGTGAGACAAAGCAAGTGTGTAGTGTCCCCAGGAGCTGCAAAGGATGGACAAAAAGATTAGGATCCTTAGTCACAGACAGGTAAAAAAAATCAACGGAAGTCCCTCTACCCAAAGTTAAAGAACCTCTTTGTGAAAATTAAACTGCATTCACAGAGAATTCCATGGCAATTGTAATGAGACCATTCCTTACCTTCAACTGAAATCAGTAATAAAACAAGAAGCAGTAGGAAAGCATCATAGGTTCAAGACTTCCGAACCTTGCTTCATTGAAACATCTAAAAAAATGTTCTTTTATAAACTGCCTTGGAAACAATGTGAAGAAAATGGTTTAGCTTATTCTCAAAACAGCGATAAACCTGTTTGGAAGACATCCAAATTGAATTGCAGATTTGGAATGAAAATTTATTTCCCTGCATGGTCATATTGTCTTTTTGAAGGTGGTCTTAAAAGAAGGAACTAGAAATGTTTTCTTCAAGACAATAGAGATTATCTAAAGATTTGACTATTTTAAACAGAATATGTAAAAACTTGGCCTGACATCACCTGGTGAATTGGGCCCTGCCTCTTCTGAGACCAGCAGAGTGAACTCTTCCTGCTGACAGTTTTAAATCTTCTCACACACCTTCTGTGTGGGTGAGAGGTGTTGTGTGGATATTATTAATTCACTGGGTTTCCCCCCAGACCATAGTGCATGTTTCTGTTTGTTTTTGAACAGGTGTCAAGATATAGTGAAGGAGCTGGAGGTCTTGCAAAGGCAAAATCTTTGAAAACAGGAGAATCCTGAACCGAGTACAATTACTGGAATTTCCAATATAAGAATTGTTTAAAACTACCAAGCCTCTACATAACTGTTACTGAAATTGAAATTGATTAAAATTATTTAATACAAGTTGCTAGTTCAAGCATGATTGGGAAATTCAATTGAATTTTAAAGGGCAAATCTATTTAAATTTTAAACTTTTAATTTAAAACAAGAAACAATGGAAACAGTTTAGGTGGTTTTCATTTGTATCAGTAAAAATGGGATAAACTGGGAAGAAATTAGTTGACTCCTAATGAAATCTGTCAGCTCAACAACAGCACTGAGGCTTTCCACAAAAGTAGCCTTTCAGTCTGTTCTCAATTTTGAATTGGGAATAATTTTGAAAGATTGAAAGTGGAGTATAATCCAGCAAGTTATAATGAAGAAAATTACATGTAGTTTTTTTTGCAAGAATTATCAAGCCAGCAAAACATTGTATTGCATGAAACCACCCAATAATGATGTTTGCTAGTCTCTTTTAAAGCTATTTGAAATCATGCTTCATTTTGTTGTTTACACTGAAAAGTAAGGTTTTCTTCAGAGTTCCTGAATTAGTTATGACAATAATTGATGGGCACCACAGTTAAAAGAATAGTGATAGGGAAAAACTGACACAGCATCAAATGCGAAAAGCAATAACTCACCTTGGGTGTAGTTACATGTAATGAAATCAAAGTGTAGAGTGAATTTGTCAAATAACAGTTTTGTCTTAGAAATATATGCATCTTGCCTGTGAATTTTATTTTGAAAAAGAGACTGATTTGGATCATTTGGTAAGCAACTGAAACCCTTAGACCAGGTTAGGAGGATACACAAGCACCCTCCCAAATACTTCTGATCTTTTGAAAGAGCAGCTGAAAATCAAGAATGCATGGCATGAGTTTTTATGTAAGTGTTTAAAAGTGCTGGTTACATCTGAAGTAACAAATGTGAGAGAACACATAGTGAAAATACACTGAAGAACGGGTCTCAGACACGTGCACCTATTTGACAAAATGGTTACTATGGTCTGGAAGAGCACAAGAAGACACAATCAAATATTAAGGCAGTGACACAATCCAGAGTTTATTAGTGATATTAGTGTAAAGGAGGTAAAATTAAAAGAAAAAAATGATTGGCTATTACGTCAAAATGTTACAGCGATAAAGGGAGATAGACACAGGAGGAAGTTATGGTGGATCGAGTGAAAGGGTCTATTAGATGACATGTAGTTATTCTATCTTCAGCAGTTGTATGGTACATGTATGCCAGCATGCAAACCAATAGTTACATTGTAATGTGTTAGGACAGTTAGCAGATGTGAAAGAAGGCTGAGCTAAGACTCGGGTAGTGTAACACAGTGGAGTAAGGGAAGTCTGGGAAAATGATGAGAAATATAAGACAAAGATAACATGAAATGAAATGTTTTCTGCAATACTGAAAGCAGAAATAGGTGTATTAAATTCTATGGATATTGAGACTCAACAATTTAATAACTACAGAAGCTATTAAATTATCTGCTATGCGGCCAAACTGTGTGCAGATATAGATTTAGCATTTTAGTTTCTGACCAACCTGGTTTGGAAATTTGCTAATACTGCAGTCTGAGAAATATATCCCACCCAGATGGATTTTATTGCCGAAAGCACTGTAATCTGTTGAAGCTATTGGTTTGATACAATGCCTTGAACTAACCACATCATTGCTATCTGGACATCTGTTGTCTTGGAAACATCTATTTAATCTCACACATGCTAAATTAATGCTTAAGCCTGATTTGTTAAAGACTAATTGCAATATCACGTTTCATAAACAACACTTTTGATTTTAAATACACTAGAAAATATGGTTCTGGTCCCATCCTATCACATCGCCCTGTATGGGGAAGTGCTGTAGGCACCCGTGTTTTATGACAAATGGCTAAATTTTAAAATCAACCCCAGCAGAAGGATGATGGTGAGCACTGGTCAGAAGGCTTAGTATGCCCCTGCCATACCCCTATCTTTTAAATCATGTACATTGCAGCAAAGCATGGGGTACTTGTATATGGAGGAAGTTATCGGCCCTAACCACATATGTTTGTAATTAATACTCATACTATCTATCTTAATGATGGGAGGGAAACTACCCATCAACTTAGAGACAAAATTTATGTTATTGTGATATAATTAGAAATAAAACCTACAAAGTCGAAGAATGGAAGTGATATCCGCATTTCACACCACAAATTGATTAAGTAAGGTTTCTCCATATATGACATTTCAGAAATGGCAAATCTTTCTTGTTTGGCAACAGTACACCGTGACTTTTTACGGCAAGAAACTTCTATGACATAGAACCATGGTCAATTGATTTGCATAATAGACAATTTAGGCACCTTTATTGTACATCATTGGTGGGATATATTTATGGGGTAATCACTTAAAGCTTCACTAGTACTCTCACTGTTATGGCATTCAGTTGGTGTATTTTGTTAATTGTTTCTTGTTTTTATGTTAATGTGTGACAGTCTGTAAACTGTGTCACACATTTGATTAGATTAGACTTAGATTAGACTTACAGTGTGGAAACAGGCCCTTCGGCCCAACAAGTCCACACCGACCCGCCGAAGCGCAACCCACCCATACCCCTACATTTACCCCTTACCTAACACTACGGGCAATTTTTAACTTGGCCAATTCACCTGACCCGCACATCTTTGGACTGTGGGAGGAAACCGGAGCACCCGGAGGAAACCCACGCAGACACGGGGAGAACGTGCAAACTCCACACAGTCAGTCGCCTGAGTCGGGAATTGAACCCGGGTCTACAGGCGCTGTGAGGCAGCAGTGCTAACCACTGTGCCACCGTGCCGCCCACTATAACCAACTTGCAGCTACTAAACAATATGTATGTGCTTTTATAAGGTTTTGATCATCTATTTTGAAGGTATGAAAGGCTGGTGTGTAGAATTGGGCTTAAAAATGATATCTGCAAACCAGTTCATTCAAGGTTAAAGGTTAAGGTGTCATTGTACGTGACAATGGGCAATTGAAACAAAATGGGAAAAGACATGAAAATAGGCCTGGTATAAAAACATGCCTCTTTTGACTCAAAGGTAACTACATAACCTTGATTGTCTGTGGGAGCCGTTATTTTATATAACACAGAGCCACTTGGAAATCTTTTTAACTTGCTTTCTCCACAACTGAATGTCCGAAAAAGTACAGGAAATACTCTGAAATGGTGATACAGCATGGAACCAGAATGGTATTAATATCAGGGACTTTGTCGTTGGACTTTTCCCATTTAGTCTTTATACAAAGAACAAAGAAAATTTACAGCCCAGGAACAGGCCCTTCGGCCCTCCAAGCCTGAGCCGATCCAAATGTACCGTCTAAACCTGTCCGTCAATTCCTAAGCATCTGTATCCCTCTGCTCCCCACCTACTCATGCATTTATCCAGACACATTTTAAATGAATCTACCTTGCCTGCCTCTACCACCTCTGCTGGCAACACATTCCAAACACCCACCACCCTCTGTGTGAAGTACTTGCCACATGTATCCCCCTTAAACTTTCCACCTCTCACTTTGAAAGCATGACCTCTGGTTATTGAATCCTTCACCCTGAGAAAAAGCTTGTCTCTATCCATCCTGCCTATGCCCTTCATGATTTTATAAATCTCAATCAGGGCCCCCCTCAATCTCCTTTTCTCTAATGAAAATAAACCTAACCTACTCATAGCTAGCGCCTTCCATACCAGGCAACATCCTCGTAAACCTTTTCTGCACCCTCTCCAAAGTGTCCGCACTATTTTGGTAATGTGGTGCCCAGAACTGTACACAGTATTCTAAATGCGGCCGAACCAATGTCTTGTACAATGTTAACATGACTTGCCAGCTTTTATACTCAAAATCCCATCCAATAAAGACAAGCATACTATATGCCTTCTTAACCACTCTATCCACCTGTGCAGCAACCTTCAGGGTACAATGGACCTGCACTCCCAGATCTCTCTGGCCATCAACTTTTCCCAAGGCTCTTCAGTTCATTGTATAATTCACTCTAGAATTAGTCTTGCCTAAATGTGTCACCTCACATTTTTCTGGATTGAAAACCATCTGCCACTTTTCCACCCAACTCTCCAG
Source organism: Hemiscyllium ocellatum (assembly GCF_020745735.1). NCBI lineage: Eukaryota > Metazoa > Chordata > Chondrichthyes > Orectolobiformes > Hemiscylliidae > Hemiscyllium > Hemiscyllium ocellatum. The sequence goes on along the minus strand of NC_083407.1, from coordinate 41,933,298 downwards.
TTTATGTATATCCTCTTGTATTCTCTGACAGTCCCTTATGCTTTCTGCCACTCCACCAATCTTTGTGTCATCTGAAAACTTGCTGATCATACCAACAGTGCCCTCTTCCAGATCATTTATGTATATTAGAAACAACAGTGGCCCCAATACTGACCCCTGTGGAACACCACTGGTCACCTTTCTCCATTTCGAGAAACTCCCTTCAACTACTACTCTCTGTCTCCTGTTGCTCTTTATGCACCTAGCTAGAACATCCTGCACACCATGTGACTTCACTTTCTCCATTAGTCTACCATGGGGAACCTTATTAAACACCTTATTAAAGTCCATGTATATGACATGAGACAGGGATCTTGGAATCTGAGATAGACTTTCAATTGCCACTGTTGCCAGTCCCAAATGAGTTGAAAGGCAGTGAGACTCATTCGTTTGCATATATATGAAGTAGGTTATGCTAATAGATTCACTGATTTGTTTGTGTATATATTAATTACATTAAGCTACTGAATTGGCTGTATGTTGAAATGCATTTGCCTTCTTGTATTCTTTTTGATCAGGTCTTAAAGAACGCATTAGGCGCTTTAAACCTAACATGACAGTGAGTCAAATTGCTCATTATTGAAGTCTCACTGAGATTTTATGCATTTATACATTTTGTGACAACTCATGTAACATTAGGCCATGATTAATGACGCATACCTACCATTTACTATTGAGCAGGAAGAAGTGAACAATACTTCAGTCATTGAGAGGGGAGAAGAATGCCTAAAACATTCAAGATTTGGAGATGCCGGTGTTGGACTGGGGTGTACAAAATTAAAAATCACACAACATCAGGTTATAGTCCAACAGGTTTAATTGGAAGCACACTAGCTTTCGGAGTGACGGTCCTTCATCAGGTGATTGTGGGAGCGTCGCTCCGAAAGCTAGTGTGCTTCCAATTAAACCTGTTGGACTATAACCTGGTGTTGTGTGATTTTTAACTTAAAACTTTCAAGACATTGAATTCATAAATATGTTTATGTCAGCGTAGATCTATAGTAGAAATTTTATTGCCACAAATTGAAGATGTGGTGCATGAAGCTCTACAGAATATGTCATTAAGAAGTGACAAAAAATACAAAACTGCAAGATACTGCAATAAAGGTAACATCTGTTATAGCCAGGCCAACACTGACAACAATAAAGAAAGGCATACATAGAGACAGAGGTATACAGCAGGGGAACAGTCTAACTCGTCCATGCCGAAAGGACATCCTAAATAAATCTATTCTTATTTGCGAGCATTTGGCCTATATCCCTCTAAACCCATCCTATTCATGTACCCACCCAGCTGCCTTTTAAATGTTGTTTTTGTACCAGCCTCCACCATCTCCTCTGGCAGCTCATTCCATACTCACTCTGCATGAAAAAGTTGTCACATAACTACTTTTTAAATCTTTCCTCTCTCACATTAAGCCTATGCCTTCTAGTTTTAGACTCCCTACTCCAGGGAAATGACCTTGTCTATTTATCCTATCCATCCCCCTCATGATTTCATAAACCTCTATAAGGTTACCCCTGAGCCTCCGATGCTCCAGGGAAAATAACTCCAGCCTGTTCAGCCTCTCACTATAACTCAAACCCGCCAAACCTGGAAACATCCTTGTAAATTGTTTCTAAACCCTTTCAAGTTTCACAACATCCTTTCTACACCAGGGAGACTATAATTCAATGCAGCAATCCAAAAGTGAACTAGCCAATGGCCTGGACAACCATAAAATGATCTCCCAACTCTTTTACTCAATACACTGATGAATAAAGGCAAGCAGGTCAAATGTCTTCTTCACTATCCTATCTACCTGCAATTCCACTTTCAAGGAACTATGAACCAAGACCTAGATGAAAAATCACAAGAGGTTTAATACCTTCCATTTCAAGATAGAACTACAAACTTTAAACAGTTTGGAAGATAGTCCAGTTATTCTATATCCAAGAAATGACTGTTCTTCCAAGTCTAAGGAGGTCACATATGGGGAGAATAGTGAAACTTGCAAATCACATTAATTTATGAAATCAACAATTATGAGGAGAAACAAGGGAGCAGTAAATTAAAATATGTAAACAAATATATAACTATATAATAAATATGGGGGAAATAGCCTTGGGGAAGAGGTTGCACCTGGCTGAAAAGGATTGAAAATGGTTAATGTTTAATTGTGTGCAATAAGTGCCACTCACTGTGATGATGACATGTGGTCTTTACCACAGTATAGAAGGAGCTAACAGAAGACAAATCTGCTATTAGCACGTTCCTAACTTTTGGTGGAGTACTGTTGGTTAGATTCATGTATCCTGCAAATAATTGTTGTCATGCAATAAACTTCATTTTTATCTCTCAACATGACTCTCACCAGAAAAGTGGATCTCAATAAAACACAATAAATAACTTCAGATTTTTAATTTCTGGAACTGACTTTTCAATAGCTTTCAAGATTTTGCCTCAGCTTTAATGCTAGGAAATCTAGTCAGAAGGATGGATTACTTATTGCCTTCAGCATTTATTGTGTTTTATCTATTTGAACTTTATTCTCTTATAATTTCTTTCCCCTGGGATGACACCTTCATTTTCACCCCACCATCATAACTGCAGCCATCAGTGACCTACAGCTGCTAGCCATCCTGTGCAGGGTTTTCCCCATTTGAGAGGTAGATCTGGCCACTGTTGGTATTAATAAAGTCAATAAAGGCACCTCATGATGGAGGCATCCTTGGGCTCCATCTGTGCCAGTACAACACCAACTTCAAGGGCTGGGCTGCTGATTGAGCCTGCAGATTCAGGAATCCAACTGTAATCTCCTTAATTGTATGGCAGAGCAGAAGGTGGTCTTTAAATTGGCCACCTTGAGGAAAATCGCTCAGACAATGTCAGGACATGGAAATGGTTCCAGCCAATAGCCTAAGAGTAGAAAATTTCACAAAACGTTCTAACTCTGCCAGTAATGTGGTATTTATATGCAGTAATGTATGGCTCCATGCCATCATTATGATTGCTCCAGAAGCGCTGACACAACACAGACCACGCTATAGTGATGATTAGGTCTTTGTGGACAATTTCCTTTGAGTACCAAGATTCCTTTGCAAATACAAAATATTTTTATCAATGCAGCACGTAGTGATTGGAACAAGATCAGCCAGGTGGACCTCATAGAATATAAGACCCCTGACTGCGGCTGTTAATCTGGTCCACTCAAGGAGCCTAGACTGACAGATAAGAACAGCAGTATTTGACATCCGGTACGTGGCCAACGCCATCCGCCGCCTTAAAACGGTTGTGCTCGGACCCGACGTAGTGCACCAGTTGGAGCACGCTCGGGTGTGCAGTGGGATCCCTTCCGCGCTCACCCCAGCCCGGACGGAATTTCACATTGGCCCCAAGTTCCCATACTTTCTGCAGGAGCCTGTGCCCCACAACCTGAGCCGCCTCCGGAATTTTAATTTTGTCCCTTTTAAGGACGTAAAAAGGAGGTCCTGTATCGACTGCTGCTGCACACCGTCCACCTCTTCTCCCTCATCCACTGCCCGGACACACCCTGGCGTGCCCATTTGCCACCGGGCGGTGGGGATCCCCAGTGGAGGGCCCTCTACGCGGGAGTCCTCCCCCTTTCTCTCGGGGATCTGGGGTGGAGGGTGCTGCATGCAGCAGTCCCCTGCAACCGCAGATTGTGGTGGTTCACGGACTCCCAGCCCAATTGCTTGTTCTGTGGCGTTGTGGAGTCCATGGACCACGTGAATATTGGGTGTGGGCGTTTGCACTCCCTTTTTGATTTTCTGTAAAACCTCCTCCTCTGCTTTTGGTTGCACTTCAGTCCCACGCTCCTGGTCTTCGGGCACCCAGTACGGAGGAGGGAGGGCAGGTCTGAAGACCTCCTCATGGGTCTGCTGCTGAGCCTGGCCAAACTGACCATAAACAGGCCCAGGCAGCGGGCCGTGGAGGGGTTCGTTAGGGCCGACTGCCTGCCCCTCTTCCGCGGTTACGTTAAAGCCCGGGTGTCCTTGGAGAAGGAGCACGTGGTGCCCACCAACAACCTGGAGTTGTTCAGGGAGAGATGGGTGCCACAGGGAGTGGAGTGTGTTATTTCCCCCTCCAACTCTATTTTGATTTAATCCCTGCCCTCCCCTTCACTGTTTGATCAGACAGCATTGCCTTTCGTGAAGGGCACTGCTTGTCACTGGCCACTCGGGTGTTTCCTTTCTTCCCGGTGGTGGAAGTTGAATAAAGATTCGTACACCTTGTGTCTCTCACTGTCTCACACCTGCACACACACAACATGGGTGCTGGGGGAAAAATAAGCACTCCTGCAGTTAGGCAGTAGTGTTGGGGAAAAAAAGAAGAAAAAAAAGAACAGTTGTATTTGACATCCTTTCTCCTGAGAGCTGGCTCTATGTGAGCAGGATCAGTGTCAAGGATTCTTCACATGTAATTAAAGGGTTACATGGTATGGTGGTCATATTTGGAGTCAATAATTCCACCAGTATCTGTACAGACACAAATTTGTAATAATAACAGAGCACAAACTAGGACCTTGCCCACTTAAAGAGGAAAAGGCATTGGTACCCATAGCTTCAGGCTTAATTCAGTGCAGCGCTCTAACACTATGTGCATGTAATTACAAACTGATACGCCGTCCAGGAGGCCAAGCAGCAAATGTGGATGTATTGAGTCACCTCCTGTTGACAGGTACTCCACCTCAACTGGAAGAGTCCGTATGGTTTTCAATTTTCTGAACTTACTTCCAGTCACAGCTGACAATATCAGACTTTGGACACAGAAGGATCCAGTCCTGGCAAAATGTAACAGCTGCTGGTGATGGTGGAAACCCAAGGACAATCACAGCCAGAATTGAAATGGTTTTGGACCCAGAGAGTCCAGATCACAGTGGAGGACAGCATGTTATTAGAGGGAGCAAGAGTGATTGTCACAAGCAAAGGTTGTTGTCATGTACTGGCTGAACTCCACCAGGCCCATTCAGAAGTATGCCAATGAAGATGCTGGTGAGAAGTTATGTCTGGTGGTCAAGACTGGTCACAGGCCGAACTGTGTTGGTGGGGCAGTGCCTAGACTGCCAAGAAGGACAAAAATTACCACCAGCAGCTCCCCAATATTCATGGGAATGGCTGTGTAAACCCTGCACTCTGTTACACATTGACTATGTAGGTCCTTTCATGGGCTTGATGTTCTTACTCATAGTGGACACCGACTCAAAGTGGCTGGATGTGCATAGAGTTCATGCTTTAAACACGGAGATGACAATAGAGGAACTGTGAGCATTGCTTGCAATACACAGAGCGCCAAAGTGTTGGGGGTCACAGATAATAGGCTATTGGTTTGGAGAATTTGAGTATTTCCTGAAGTCAAATGGTGTTGGAAATATAAGAGCAGCTCCATATCACCTATGATCTATTGGTCTGGCAGAAACAGCAGCCCAGTCTTTGAAGTCTGGCTAAAGAAACAGCCTCCAGCTTCACTCGATACTAAACTGTCCCAGTTTCTATTTGATTATAGGACCACCCCTCATGCAACAACAGGGACAGGTCAGCAGTGTTGCTAATGGGGAGAACACTCTGCACCAGGTTAAATCTGATCTTCCCAGATCTGAGAGGTTGGTGTGGGGGGGGAGCAAAACAGAATCGGTGACGCCAATGCCAAACACATGATTCCACTAAATAAGGCAGATGGTTTAGGAATCGTAGGAATGGCCCAGCATGGGTAACAGGCATGGTTGATGTGAGGTCAGGTGCAGTGACATATAAAGTTTGGTAAGGTGCAATGGTCCTGAACAATTCTGACAAGTCCTGGACCATATGAAAACTGAAAACTCATAAACAGTGCAGGAGCAAAATGAATCTGGCTACTCAATGGCCTTTCTGAATGTTCCAGAACCCATGGGTTCTCACTGTCCAACAACATTGGCAATACTTCAGAATTTGAGATGGACACAGCAGATGTTGTCGCCATAACACCTTTGCCACCTGAAGAAGAGAAGGAATTTCTTGAGAGATGTTCCAGGTGCATGAGCCATAGAATCATAGAAATATACAGCATGGAAACAGACACTTTGGTCCAATTCGTCCATACCCAATCAGATTTCTGAAATTAATTTTGTCCGACTTGCTCGCATTTGGCCCATATACCTCATAAACCCATCCAAACGTCTTTTAAATATTGTTATTGTATCAGCCTCTACCTCTGGCAGCTCATTCCATACACGCACCACCCTCTGCATGAAAAAGTTAATGATTAGGTCCTTTATAAATCCTTCCCCTCTCACTTTAAATCCGTGCGCTTTAGTTTTGGACTCCCGTATCCTGGGAAAAAGATATGGGCTATTCACTCTGTACATGCCCTTCATAATTTTATCAACCTCTATAAGGTCACCCCTCAGCCTCTGACGCCTCCAGGGAAAATAACCCCAGCTTATTTAGTCTCTCCCTCCAGCTCAAACCCTCCAACGCTGGCAACATCCCTGTAAATCTTTTCAGTACTCTTTCAAGTTTCACAATATCCTTTCTGTAGCAGGTAGACCAGAATTGAATGCAGTATTCCAAAAGTGGTCAAACTAATGTCCTGTACACCCACGACATGACATTCCAACTCTTATACTCAATGTACTGACCAATGAAGCGAGAAAGTGAGGACTGCAGATGCTGGAGATCAGAGTTGAAAAGTGTGGCGCTGGAAAAGCACAGCAGGTCAAGCAGCGTCCGAGCAATAGGAGAGTCAACGTTTCAGGCATAAGCCCTTCATAGCTCATTCCTGATGAATGGCTTATGCCTGAAACTTTGACTCTCCTGCTCCTTGGATGCTGCCTGACCTTCTGTGCTTTTCAAACACCACACTTTTAGACTTTGTATTGACCATTAAAGACAAGCATACCAAACACCTTCTTCACTGTTCATTAGAGGCAGAGTTGGAAGAACCTGACCTGGTACTAAAATGCCCTAGGAGTAGCTACTATAAAAAGTGTCCTCAGATACAGAGGTGGAGGGTTGAAGTGATTGGAACAAGGTCAGCCAGGTGGACCTCATAGAATATAAGTTCCCTGCCTGGGGCTGTTAATCTGGTCCAATCAGGGAGCCCTGGCTGATAGGTAAGAACAGGAGTGTCCTGGCCACTCGGATGTTTCTTTTCTTCCTGGTGGTGGAAATCGAATAAAGGTTCGTACACCTTGTGTCTTTCACTGTGTCTCACACCTACACACACACAACATGGGTGCAGGGTAATAAATAAGCACTACTGCAGTTAGGTGGTAGTATGGGGGTAATAGAAAAAAGAAGAAATATAAAAAAAAACAGGAATGTCAGACATACTGATCCTTCTGAGAGCTGGCTCTGTGGAAGCTGGATCAGTGTGAAGAATTTTTCACGTGTAAATAAAGGGTGACTTGTGACAGGATACCACTGCAGTATAAAGTTATGAAAAGACTGATCATAGAATCATTACAGTGTGCAAACAGGCCATCCAGCCCACACTGATCCTCTAAACAGCATCAACTAGACCCACCCCATACCTCTAACCCTGCATTTCCCATGATTAATCCACCTAGTCTGCACATGATGGGCAATTTAGCATGGCCAATCCATGCACATCTTTGAACTGTGGGAGGAAACCCACACATTCATGGGAAGAACATGCAAAGTTGGGAATCAAACCCAGGTCCCTGGCACTGTGAGGCAGCAATGCTAACCACTGAGCCATCATGCAGCCCTTTGGATCCAGGTGGTTATACAAATAGTCACAGCTGTGGGATGAAGATTAAACCAACAATTTAATAGAGAGAGAGAGAGAGAGAAAGTACCAATTAACTGTAATTATAAGGAGATAGCTAGTCAAAAATGTTGTCTATTATTGAAAATAGAAAGGAACGCAGACTCAGAAATCTGAGCAGAGTAAGTTCTGGAGTTCTGCCACAAAATGGACATGTATCCAATCAATTTTGTACAAATACAACTGATTCAAATTAAATTGATCATTCAATGTGAACCCAAAGCACTCGTCAATCACAAAGTTTGATAAAATAACTTAACAGTAAGTGATTCGAGACACAGAATTGGAGAATAAAGAATTTAATTAATGAGGTAAATGAGAAAATAGAAAAATAAAGAAATTAAAAGTCCAGCATTAAAACCTTCAAGAGTACAATATCACTGTAATAAATTATAGAACATAGAACATAGAAGGATACAGCGCAGTACAGGCCCTTCGGCCCTCGATGTTGCGCCGACCGAGTCCTACCTAACCTATACTAGCCCAATAACTTCCAAATGCCTATCCAATGCCCGCTTAAATGAACATAAAGAAGGAGAGTTCACCACTGATACGGGCAGGGCATTCCATGAACTCACAACCCGCTGTGTGAAGAATCTACCCCTAACATCTGTCCTATACCTACCACCCCTTAATTTAAAGCTATGTCCCCTAGTAACACCTGACTCCATTAGCGGTAAAAGGTTCTTAGTATCTACCCTATCTAAACCCCTAATCATCTTATACACTTCTATCAGATCTCCCCTAAACCTTCTCTTCTCCAATGAGAACAGCCCCAAGTGCCTCAGCCTTTCCTCATAAGATTTTCCTACCATTCCAGGCAACATCCTGGTAAACCTCCTCTGCACTCGTTCTAAAGCTTCCACATCCTTCCTATAGTATGGCGACCAAAACTGCACACAATACTCCAGATGAGGCCTCACCAGAGTCTTATACAACTGCAACATGACCTCAGGACTCCGGAACTCAATTCCTCTGCCAATAAAGCCCAGTACACCATATGCCTTCCTCACAGCACTATTTACCTGGGTGGCAACTTTCAGAGATCTGTGTACATAGACACCAAGATCCCTCTGCTCATCCACACTACCAAGTAGCCTACCATTAGCCCAGTAATCCAACATCTTGTTATTCCTACCAAAGTGAACGACTTCGCACTTAGCTACATTGAATTCCATTTGCCACATTTCCGCCCAGCTCTGCAACTTATCTATATCCCGCTGTAACCTACCACTTCCTTCCTCACTATCCACAACTCCACCGACTTTCGTGTCATCCGCAAACTTGCTTACCCAGCTTTCAAGTCCTTCCTCTAGATCATTTATAAAGATAACAAAAAGCAATGGTCCCAAAACAGATCCTTGTGGTACACCGCTAGTAACTGCGCTCCAAGATGAACATAATCCATCAACTACTACCCTCTGTCTCCTTCCAGCCAGCCAATTCCTAATCCAAACCTCTAATGTATCCTCAATGCCATACCTCCGAAGTTTTAGCATTAGCCTACCATGGGGAACCTTATCGAACGCCTTACTAAAAGCCATATACACAACATCTACTGCTTTACCCTCATCCACTTCCATAGTCACCTTCTCAAAGAACTCAATAAGGTTTGTGAGGCACGACCTGCCCTTCACAAAACCATGCTGGCTATCCCTGATCACGTTATTCCTACCCAGATGTTCATAAATCTTATCCCTTACCATTCTCTCTAAGACTTTGCCCACCACTGAAGTCAGACTCACTGGCCTATAGTTACTAGGGCTATCCCTACTCCCTTTCTTGAACAATGGGACCACATTCGCTATCCTCCAGTCCTCTGGTACTATTCCCGTTGACAATGACGACATAAAAATCCAGGCCAATGGCTCTGCTATCTCCTCCCTAGCTTCCCATAGGATCCTGGGGTAAATGCCATCAGGCCCAGGAGACTTATCTATATTCATCCTTTCCAATATTCCCAAAACCTCTTCCCTGCATATTTCCAGGGCATCCATTCTAATTATTTGTGATTCCATATTCACATCAGCAACAGTGTCCTGTTCCTGAGTGAATACTGATGAAAAGTACTGATTTAATGTCTCTCCAATCTCCTCCGCCTGCACACACAACTTCCCACTACTATCCTTGACTGGACCGATACCTACCCTAGTCATCCTTTTATTCTTGACATACCTATAGAAAGCCTTTGGGTTTTCCCTAATCCTACCAGCTAAAGACTTTTCATGTCCCCTTCTCGCTTTTCTTAGCTCCCTCTTTAGCTCCTTCCTGGCTACCTTATAACTCTCAATCGCCCCTACTGAACCTTCACACCTCATCTTTACATATGCCGCCTTCTTCCCTTTCACAAGGGACTCCAATTCCTTACTAAACCACGGCTGCCTCACAAGGCCCTTTACACCATGCCTGACTGGCACATACCTATCGAGGACACGCAGTAGCTGCTCCTTGAACAATCCCCACATCTCATTAGTGTTCTTCTCCTGAAGCCTGTTTTTCCAATCCACACAACCTAAGTCATGCCTCACTGCATCATAATTTCCCTGCCCCCAGCTATAGCTCTTGCCCTGCTGCGCACGATTATCCCTCTCCATCACTAAAGTAAAAGTCACCGAGTTGTGGTCACTGTCCCCGAAGTGCTCACCTACCTCCAAGTCTAACACCTGGCCTGGTTCATTACCTAGAACCAAATCCAATATAGCCTCCCCTCTTGTTGGCCTGTCGACATAAATTAGAGAGAAAAAAAATAAATAAAAGGTTATGTGGTGGGCTGTACCTAAACCAAGATGAGTCAAGTGTCCAATGAGAAATATTAAATAAGGCAGCAGTCAAGTGGGAGCAGGTGGGGGATGGGAAATCTATAATAAATATAAGGATAATCTATAATAAATATAAAAATAAAATAGGGAAGGAGAATATAGGAATGAATAATAAGAGAAAACGTCAATGTCAAGAAAAATAAAACATGAATCTAAAAAGATTGTATACATAAAGTTAGAGGAAATCCTTTTAAAAGTGAGTGAAACTGTACAGAAAAACACGCCGTAGCTGTAATCAGACAGGAGGTCTGGAAGGAATCAAACACATTATGTCAGATGCTGTACTTATTAGATATAATCTTTTGGCAGTAGGAAAGGAGATACAGTTCTTAGCAAAATTATTAGAATCCATATTGTTAGAGACAAAAAAATGTGAAGGGCCCATCACATTAATTGGTGTAGTCGACAGACCTAGGATGAGGTGGGGGGGGAGGGGATATAAGGAAACTAGTAAAGTTGACATTGATGCCATGTAGTTGAAGAGTCCCAAGTCAGAAGGTAAGGCCTTCTTTCTCCAAGCATCAGGTGGCTTGGATTTGACGGTGGAGGAGGCAGAGATCATTGGTGCAGTGAGATGGGGTGTTGAAGTGGTCAGCCACAGGGCAGTGGGGTTGTTTGTTGTGTGTGTCCCAGAGATGTTCCCTGAAACATTACACAAGTTGGTGTCCTGTCTCCCCAATGTGGACGGGACTACATCAAGAGCAACGGACACAGTAGATGAGATGGTTAAATGTGCAGGGAAATCTCTGCTGGATGTGAAAAGATCCTTTGGGGCCTTAGATGGAGGTGAGGGGAGAGGTGTGGACGTAGGTTTTTCACCTTTCGCTGCTGCAAGGCAAGGTGCCAGGAGTGGAGGGTGGGTTGGTGAAAAGGTGTGAACCTAAAAGGGAGCCACAAAGGGAATGGTCTCAAATAGGGGTAGGGAGTGAAATATATCTCTGGTGTTGGGTCTACCAGGAGGAGCAATGCCACTCCAGGACATCCCAGATGGCCTCCTACTTCAAGGACCGCAATTTCTCCTTCCACATGATCAACAATGACCTCCAGCGCATCTCCTGCACTTCCCTCATCTCTATCTTTGAATCTCACAACAAGGATTGAACTCCTTTGGTCTTCACCTTCCACCCCACTAATCTCCAGATACTGCATATTATCCTCTGCCAATTCCACCACCTACAATCAGATCTCACCACCAGAGATATATTTCTTTCCCCACCCCATGTCTGTTCCATAGAGACCATTCCTTCCGCAACTCCCTCGTTAGGTCCATGGTGCCCACCAACCCACCCTCCACTCCAGGCACCTTCCCTTGCCACCACAAGAGGTGTAAAAGCTGCACCCACACCTCTCCCCTCACCTCCATCCAAGGCACCAAAGGATCCTTCCACATCCGGCGGAGATTTTCCTGTACAGCCAAACACCTCATCTACTGTCTCCGTTGCTTTTAATGTGGTCTCCTCTACACTGCAGAGACAGGACATCAACTTGCGAAATGTTTCAGAGAACATCTCTGGGACACACACAGCAAACAATCCCACCACCCTGTGGCTGACCACTTCTGCTCTCCCTCCCACTCTGCTAAAGACGTGCAAGCCTTAGGCCTCCGCCATTGCCAAATCCAAGCCACCTGATGATTGGAGGAAGAACGCCTCATCTTCCACCTTGGGACCCTCCAACCACACAGCATCAATGTCACCTTCACCAGTTTCCTCATCTCTCCTCCCCCACCCCATCCCAGATCCAACCCTCCATCTTGGCAATGTCCTCTCAACTGTCCTACCTATCCATCTTCCTTCCCATCTATCGACTCCATCCTTCCCTCCAACATATCACTACCATCCCACATGCAACTATCTATCAACCTCCCAGCTACCTTACCCCAGCCCCACCCTTCTCCCATTTATCTCTTAGCCCTCTTCTACCCTCACATTCCTGATGAAGGGCTTATCCAAAAAGATTGGCTCTCCTGCTCCTTGGATGTCCAAGAATGTAGGGAGGCTGTGGAGAAGGTAGCACTGACAGGGAATACTTGCAGACACAGAGATGGGTTCAAGTGTGTATACGTCAACGCAAGGAGTATCAGAAATAAGATGGGTGAACTTAAGGCGTGGATCTATACTTGGGACTACGATGTTGTGGCCATCACAGAAACGGGAATAGAAGAGGGACAGGAAAGATTGTTGGAGGTTCCTAGTTACAGATGTTTCAGTAAGATTAGGGAGGGTGGTAAAAAAGGAGTGTGTGTGGCATTGCTAATTAGAAATGGTATAATGGCTGCAGAAAGGCAGTTCGAGGGGGATCTGCCTTTGGAGGTAGTATGGGCTGAAGTCAGAAATAGGAAAGGAGCAGTCACCTTGTTGGGTGTTTACTATAGGCCCCCCAGTAGCAGCAGAGATGTGGAGAAACAGATTGGGAAACAGATTTTGGAAAGGTACAGAAGCCACAGGGTAGTAGTCATGGGCGATTTCAACTTCCCAAATATTGATTGGAAGCTCTTTAGATCAAGTAGATTGGACGGGGTAGTGTTTGTGCAGTTTGTCCAGGAAGCTTTTCTAACTCAGTATGTAGATTGTCTGACCAGAGGGAAGGCCATATTGGATTTAGTACTTGGTAATGAACCGGGACAAGTGATGGGCTTGTTAGTGGGTGAGCATTTTGGTGATGGTGACCACAATTCTGTGACTTTCACCTTGGTTATGGAGAGAGATAGGTGCGTGCAACAGGGCAGGTTTTACAATTGGGGGAAGGGTAAATACGATGCTGCAAGACAGGATCTGAGGAGCAAACGTTGGGAGCATAGGCTGTCAGGGAAGGATATTGTTGAAATATGGAACTTTTTCAAGGAACAGATACGACATGTCCTTGATATGTATGTACCTGTCAGGCAGGAAAGAGATGGTCATGTGAGGGAACCTTGGTTGACGAGGGAGGTTGAATGTCTAGTAAAGAGGAAGAAGGAGGCTTACATAAGGTTGAGGAAACAAGGTTCAGACAGAGCGTTGGCGGGATACAGGATACCCAGGAGGGAGCTGAAGAAAGGGATTAGGAGAGCTAAGAGAGGGCATGAAAAATCTTTGGCAGGTAGGATCAAGGATAACCCCAAGGCCTTTTATGCACATGTGAGAAACATGAGAATGACGAGAACGAGGGTAGGTCCGATCAAGGACAGTAGTGGGAGACTGTGTATTGAGTCGGAAGAGATAGGAGAGGTCTTGAAAGAGTACTTTTCTTCAGTATTTACAAATGAGAGGGACCGTATTGTTGAAGAGGAGAGTATGAAACAGACTGGTAAGCTAGAGGAGATACTTGTTAGGAAGGAAGATGTGTTGGGCATTTTGAAAAACTTGAGGATAGACAAGTTCCCCGGGCCTGATAGGATATATCCTAGGATTATGTGGGAAGCAAGAGATGAAATTGCAGAACCGTTAGCAATGATCTTTTGTCTGTCAACAGGGGTGGTACCAGGGGACTGGAGAGTGGTGAATGTTGTGCTCCTGTTCAAAAAAGGGAATAGGGTTAACCCTGGGAATTACAGGCCAGTTAGTCTTACTTCAGTGGTAGGCAAATTAATGGAAAGGGTACTGAGGGACAGGATTTATGAGTATCTGGAAAGACACTACTTGATTAGGGACAGCCAGCACAGATTTGTGAGGGGTAGGTCTTGCCTTACAAGTCTTACTGAATTCTTTGAGGAGGTAACCAAGTATGTGGATGAGGGTAGAGCAGTGGATGTAGTGTACATGGATTTTAGTAAGACATTTGATAAGATTCCCCATGGTAGTCTCATGTGGAAAGTCAGGAGGCATGGGATAGAGGGAAATTTGGCCAATTGGATAGAGAACTGGCTAACTGGTCGAAGTCAGAGAGTGGTGGTAGATGGTAAATATTCAGCCTGGAGCCCAGTTACAAGTGGAGTTCCACAAGGATCAGTTCTGGGTCCTCTGCTGTTTGTAATTTTTATTAATGACTTGGAAGAGGGAGTCGAAGGGTGGGTCAGTAAATTTGCAGACGATACGAAGATTGGTGGAGTTGTGGATAGTGAGGAAGGCTGTTGTTGGCTGCAAAGGGACTTAGATATGATGCAGAGCTGGGCTGAGGAGTGGCAGATGGAGTTCAACCCTGTCAAGTGTGAGGTTGTCCATTTTGGAAGGACAAATAAGAATGCGGAATATAGGATTAACAGTAGGGTTCTTAGTAAGGTGGAGGAGCAGAGGGATCTTGGCGTCTATGTTCATAGTTCTTTGAAAGTTGCCACTCAGGTGGATAGAGCTTGTAAGAAGGCCTATGGTGTATTAGCCTTCATTAGCAGAGGGATTGAATTCAAGAGTCGTGAGATGATGTTGCAGCTGTATAGAACCTTGGTAAGGCCACATTTGGAGTACTGTGTGCAGTTCTGGTTGCCTCACTTTAGGAAAGATGTGGAAGCTTTGGAGAGGGTGCAGAGGAGATTTACCAGGATGTTGCCTGGGATGGAGAATAGGTCGTACAAGGATAGGTTGAGAGTGCTAGGCCTTTTCTCATTGAAATGGCGAAGGATGAGGGGTGACTTGATAGAGGTTTATAAGATGATCAGGGGAATAGATAAACAGTCAGAGACTTTTTTCCCCAGGTACAACAGAGTGTTATAAGGGGACATAAATTTAAGGTGAAAGGTGGAAGGTATGGGGGGATGTCAGGGGTAGGTTCTTTACCCAGAGAGTGGTGGGGGCATGGAATGTGCTGCGTGTGGGAGTGGCAGAGTCAGAATCATTGGTGACCTTTAAGCGGCAATTGGATAGGCACATGGATAGGTGCTTAAGCTAGGCCAAATGTTCGACACAACATCGTGGGCCGAAGGGCCTGTTCTGTGCTGTATTGTTCTATGTTCTATGTTCTGACTTCTGTGCTTTTCCAGCACCATATGCTCAACTCTGATTTCTAGCATCTGCAGTCCGCACATTTTTTTCAGTCTACAGATCACCTAACAGTGAAAAGGAGGTGGAAATGAAATATGCAGATGAAATAATAAATTGAGTAACAAGAATCATAAAGAAATAAAGGTATTTGCAGCTACCTCTCTGTGGATTGCTCATAAATAATAGATAAAGATAATAAGTGAATAAGTGTAGCATAAATATGCACAGGACTCTTCTTTAACTGTTGTGCAAATTATCCAAGAAGGCGAAATTTGCTAATAATAATAATATTAACAAATCTAATAATCAAGGGATAATGAATGGGAGTAGATAAGAGCAGTAAAATTGGAGAAACATTGAGGTAAGTGTGATGAGTGGATAAAGAGAGCTGTGAGGAGGCTGGGGTGGAGCATAAATGCTGGCTTGGATTGATTGAGATGAAGAGCCTGTTTTTACACTGTAACTGCAATGTCATCCTATGAATCTCTCTGGAATAGGATGTCGCCAACAGAATTCCTGAAAGGTGAAAATCATATATGATTTGCATGATTTTTTGCCAATGCATCAATAAATACTTCTACGTCTTGCCATGGTGTTGCTTTGAAAGTGTAAGCCCTCACAATAGTTACTTTCTTAGCATTACTTGAGGGCAATAAGTCAGCTATAACGCAATAATTAAACTTGTAATACAAGCATTGCTATCCAATGTTATGCCCATGTCAAATTACCTTTTTGCTGTATAATGTAAAAAGACATTTACGGAGAAGCATAATACTCTGTAATATACTTTTGTTCAGCTCCATTCACTTGAATTGACTTTTAGCAATATTTAATATGGTCACCTAGACTGATTTGTAACTGTTACTGACTTTAAGATAGATGATTTGTCATTGTTCATATTCAGTTTAGCACTGTATCTGGGCAAATAATATTACATCTTCTTACCAATCAGTCTGTGACTTTTAATTTGTTATTTTGATTATGTTAACATCCATGATTTATCAAAAATGTCAAACATAACTAACAAAATCATTACAGCGAAAATACCAGTGTTGTTAATGATAAGGCAGAGCAAGTGACTGAGTTGTTAGTGGGCGAGCACTTTGGGACCAATAAACTTAATTCTATTCGTTTTATAATAGTTATGATAAAGGATAGGCCATGGATAAAAGTTAAATTTCTAAATTGGAGCAAGGCTAATTTTGACTGTATTAGATAAGAACTTTCAAAGGTTGATTGGGGTAGGCTGTTCGCAGCTAAAGGGACAATTGGGAAGAGAAAGGCTTTCAGAAGTGAGATGCGAGAGTTCAGAGATAGTATGTTCCTGTTAGAATCAGGAAGATGGGCTGGTAAGAGGAGGGAACAATGGATGGCTGGACATATTAAAGCTTTGGTCAAGAAAAAAAGGAGATATATGTTGGGAATAGACATCTGGTTTCAAGTAAATTCCTGAAGAAGTATACGGAGAGTAGGGGTATATTTAAAAGTGAAATCATGAGGGCAAAAATGGGATATGAGATAGCTTAGGCAAATAAAGTTAAGACAAATCCAAAGAGATTCTACAAGTACATTAAGAGCAATAGAACAGTTAGAGAGAGAATAGGACCCCTTAAAAGTCAGTGAGGTGGTCTATATGTGGATCCATAGGAGATGGGTGAGATTCTAAGTGAATATTTCACATCAGTATTTATTTTGAAGAAACACATTGAAACTAGGGAACTTGGGGAAATAAATAGTGATGTCTTGAAAGTAGTCCACATTATAGAAGAGGAGGAGCTGTAGATCTTAAAGTGCACAAAGGTGCATAAATCCCCAGGACCTAATCAAGTATATCCCAAAACATTGTGGGAATCTAAGGAAAAAATTGCAGAACCCTTAGCAGAGATATAGATGAGATGTCGGAGGACTGAAAGGTGGCTAACGTTGTGCATTTAAGAAAGATTGCAAAGAAAAGCCAGGGAACCACAGAGGTGCTGCATTTTGGGAAAGCAAATCTTAGCAGGATTTATACACTTAATGGTAGGGTCCTGGGGAGTGTTGCTGAGCGGGGAGACCTTGGAGTGCAGGTTCATAGCTCCTTGAAGGTGGACTCACAGGTAGATAGCATAGCGAAGGAGACGTTTGGTATGCTTTCCTTTATTGGTCAGAATATTGAGTACAGGAGGGCATGTTGCAGCTGTACAGGACGTTGGTTAGGCCACTGTTGGAATATTGCATGCAATTCTAGTCGTCTTCCTATCGGAAAGATGTCATGAAACTTGAAAGGTTTCAGAAAAGATATACAAGGATGTTGCCAGGATTGGAGGAATTGAGCTATAGGGAGAGGCTGAACAGGTTAGGGCTGTTTTCCCTGGAAGGTCAGAGGCTGAGGGGTGACCTTCTAGAGCTCTACAAAATTATGAGGGGCATGGATAGGGTAAATAGGCAAAGTTTTTACCCTGGGGTGGGGGAGTCCAGAACTAGAGGGCATAAGTTTAGGGTGAGAGGGGAAAGATATAAAAGAGACCTAAGGGGCAACTTTTTCATGCAGAGGATGGTACGTGTATGGAATGAGCTGCCAGAGGATGTAGTGGAGGCTAGTGCAACTGCAATATTTAAGAGGTATTTGGATGGGTATGTGAATAGGAAGGATTTGGAGGGATATGGGCCGGGTGCTGGCAGGTGGGACGAGATTGGGTTGGGATATCTGGTCAGCATGGACGGTTGGGCTGAAGGGTCTGTTTCCGTACTGTACGTCTCTATGACTCTATGACCAGTGAGCCTGATGTCAGTGGTAGGTAAGTTGTTGGAAGGAATTCTGAGAGATAGGATCTACATGCATTTGGAGAGGCAAGGACTGATTAAGAATTTTCTGCATGGCTTTGCATGAACTTGAATGAGTTTTTTGTTTGAGGACATGACCAGCATGATAGAAAAGAGCAGAGTAGCGGACAATATCTATATGGACTTTAAAAAGGCCTTCCATAAGGTTCCGCATGGTAGACTGGTTAGTAAAGTTAGATCACATTGGATCGAGAGAGATTCAAATTTGGCTTGTTGGTATATGACAAATATGATGGTAGAGGGCTGTTTTTCAGACTGGAGGCCTATGACGGGTGGTTTTCTGCAAGGATCAGTGCTGGGTCCACTGTTGTTTGTCATTTGACAAATCATAGAGATGATTTGGATGAGAATGAGGAAGGTTAGAAAGTTTGCGGATGACACCAGAATTGATGGACAATCAAGAAGGTTATATCTATGAGTAGAATGGGATCTTGATCAGCTGGGCCAAAGGACTGAGGAGTGGTAGATGGAGTATAATTTAGATAAATGTGAGGTGTTTCATTTTGATAAGGCAAACAAGGGCAGGACTTAAACAATTAATAGTCGGCCCTTGGGTATACAGTTCCTTGAAAGCAGTTTCATGCGTAGACAGGGTGGTGAAAAAATGGCATTTGGTATGTTTGCTTTGATTGGTCAGAACATTGAGTATAGGAATTGAGATGTCATGTTGCGTTTGTACTGGACATTGGTGAAGCCACTTTTGGAGTGCTGCGTAGAGTTCTGATCACTTGCTGTAGAAAGGAGGTTATTAAACTGTAAAGAGTGCAGAAAAGATTTACAAGGATGTTACCAGGACTGGAGGGTTTAAGTTATAAGGAGAGACTTGATAGACTGAGACTTCTTTCCCAGGTGCATCGGAGGTTGAGGGGTGACTTTATTGAGGTTTCTATAAAGAGGCATAAATAAGCAAAGTTATTTTTCCCATCATATAGGGGAATTCAAAACTAGAGGGCATAGGTTTAAGGTGAGAAGAGAATGATTTAAAAGGGACCTAAGAGGCAATGTTTTACACAAAGGGTGCTGCATTTATGGAATGAACTGTCAGAGGAAATGATAGAGATGGGTACAGTTAAAACATTTATAAGACATTTCGACAGATACATGAATAGGAAAGGCTTTAGAGGACTAAATGTATAGACAGCAGCATGTTGGCTCAGTGGTTAGCACTGATACCTCACAGCACTAGGGACCCAGGTTCAATCCCAGCCTTCGGTGACTGTCTGTGTGGAGTTTGCAACATTCCCCCTGTGTCATAGCCTAAAACTGTGCAAGTCAGGTGAATTGGCTGTGTTAAATTGTCCCTAGTGCAAAGTGTATTAGTCAGAGGAAACAGGTCTGGGTGTGTTACTCTTCAGAGGGTTGGTGTGGACTTACTGGCCCTGTTTCCTTTTGGGAATCTAATCTAATCAGGACTACAGACTAAACATAGGCAAATGGGACAAACTTAGTTTGGGAAGCCTCATCAGCGTAAACAAGTTGGATTGACGTGTTTGTTTCTATCCTGTATGATTCTAGTAACCAAATTTAAAACAGAAATTAATGATAGGTCTTCCTCTTTAATGAGATACAATCATTGTACTGTTACAATGTTTTAAATACATAGTTTAATATACAGACACATAGCCTGCTCATGGTTCAGGGCCTATCAGAATGAAAGGCATACAAAGGCTAATAGATGTCCTTATGAGTCATACACTTTCTTTGATTTCAAACTTTCCCTAATCCCAGCAGCAATGTATTTATTAACTTCATCACATTTTGCAACCCAAAGATGTGTTGCCATTAACAAATCTAACTCGAAGGCTATTTCTCTTCTATTTTACATCAATATTCTAATAGGTTTTCCCTTAAATGCATTTATATTACCTAATAAACATATTTTCAATTTGTTAACAGAACTGCACTTTCTTTTGTTTCAACATGATATAAACAACATAAATATATCTTAGTTAACAAACTAAGAAGTCTGAAGAATATGACTAAACCTGGTGTTAAATAGTTCAAAAAATATCACTGTTTTACTACTTGCACCACATCTTGGGGAGAAGCAACATTTGCTTGATATATAAAAAAAGGCTATTAATGTAAGGAGCAAAATATGAATTTTATCGAATTATCTTATTAACCAAACAACAAGGAATAATGCAATGAAAATAACTTGGCTGTTGAGTGCATGATTCCTTTAAATGTCAGTTCACCTTTACTGGGACTTGTTAACTGATGTACATCATTAAAAGTGCAGTTAAACTGTATTGCAAAATATTTAATTAATCCCTAAGTGCTGCTTTTGCTTTACACCTTTCTATGCGTAGATGAGAACAATCAGTATTAACGTTGCTGATAACTGCTTATGTTTTAAAATGTACATGAATATTCAAAGCTCAAGTTAAAGATTTTCCTGCATGACTTCAATGGCACTAGTACAATGAATACAAAAACACAGCTCTGCCTGAACAATCTGTTCAAACATTTTGCAAAATCTTAACAAGTGTAAAATAATTGCTTATTACTCTTCCTCATTAAAAATGGTCTGGTTGTGTTGAAAATATCTAGCCAAAGAAGACTCAAAGACATGGCTGCTATGGTCTGATACTGATAGATTAGACAGATGGTATCATAGAATCCCTAAAGTGTGCAAGCAGGCCATTTGGCCCTTTGAATCCACACC
This sequence comes from Hemiscyllium ocellatum, assembly GCF_020745735.1. Classification (NCBI taxonomy): domain Eukaryota; kingdom Metazoa; phylum Chordata; class Chondrichthyes; order Orectolobiformes; family Hemiscylliidae; genus Hemiscyllium; species Hemiscyllium ocellatum. The sequence goes on along the minus strand of NC_083407.1, from coordinate 41,912,286 downwards.
AATACATTCGCTCAAATTGTATGATCCTTTTATCACTTACTTAGAAATTATGTGTCCAACGTATTCTCTCGCACTAGCTATCTGAGGAATGAGCGGGGTTGCAAGAAGTTTGTGGTTTCAAATAAATCTGTAGGACTACAACCCAGTCTTGTGTACAATTTGACTGTGTCCACTCTTGTCCAATACCAGCACCTCCACTATATGTGTGCATTTGGTGGTTGTGACATTCTCCACTGTGCACCTGGATCCTGAGGAAAGCCTACCACTGCCAACATAATATAAGAATCGGCACTTAATCTCGTGGATCTTTTGTGAAAAATGCCCTTAGGTTAGCAAAAATGAGGTAATATGGGGATCTCGCTAGTTCTCCAGTTTAATGGGGAGAAGGGGATGGGGGTTGGTGGCAGGCAAGACCCATCCACACCTTTCACTTTAATTAAATATCACCCGAATGACCTTAGATTGATCAGGAGCTTCTTTACCACCTTGGTCTCTTTAAACACATTGCTAATTGGTAATTAACAGTAGCTCACTGAGGACAAATAGGCATCATTCTCCACGAGTGAGAGATAATTGTGGGGAATAATGCCAAATCTAGAGAGGAGCAAGGTATGGAGACAGCCCTATCTAAACTATTAGTGTGAACTGATGGCATTGGGACAAGAATATAAAGAACCACCAAAAGTACAAAACAAATTAAAATTATGTTACCCCTGATTTTGCTCTACACTGAAGAATTTTAAGCTCCTGAATAATGCATTTTGCTGTAAATGGTACTGACAGATAGAGAATGGGTGACTGATGCAGAAAGAACAAGTAATAGAAAACCTTAGTGGTACTGTCAGACACAATGTTAATTTTGACACTTATCCACATGAAACACAGATTGTATTGGAAGCAGCCAATTGTCTGTATTGGCCTCTGCTGTGTGTTCTCTGTGCATATGTAATCAAGCACTCTTCCTTAAAAGCTACTCCATAAGCATAACACTATTTCAATCACCCTTTTGCACTGTAGATTCCACCGAACACATTTGTAAATAGAGCTGTAAATGAAGCTGATAGAAGCTTGGAGTAAGCACCAGGCCTAGAATTTATAATCCAAGTCATTTTTTTTTAATTCTGTGAAAACAAGCACAGGGTTGAGTGAAAGTTAGGTGAATCTGCAAAACCAAATGGCTTCAAACAAGGTGATGGCAGGCAATTGACAAGAAGTAACGACTCATTGCAGCAGGAGAAGGGGATGCAAAGTAATTGAAACCAAGATATAAAAGAACATAACAAAAAATATTGATAATCATTAATTCATTAAAGGTTGACTGATGTTGACATGTAAAGTTTGGACTGGAAGGAGCAAACAACATTGCAATAAAAAGTAATTCATAGTGGAGAGAATAGAGTAGAGTAGCTTTTATTTGCCATTCCTACCAGACACAACTGATACAGTTAAAAACGAGACAGCGGTCCTCCAGGACCGAGGGTGCTACATGGGCAGCACAAACTACGCAATCGTACATGGCATAAAGTTCATAAGAAGTGCAAAACACATAAGTTACAGTGTAACAGAAGAATAATGGATAATAAACATTTTTCTAGCAGAAATACAAAGGAATTTTAGATGGGAAGGAGTCCGATTATACTGTGTTAAGAAGCCTGATGGGTTGGGAGAAGAAACTTTACACAGTCTGGCCATGAAAGACCATAACCTCTAGTATCTTCTGTCAGATGGCAGGAGGGAGAAGATTTTAAGTGAGGTATTGTGTGGGGTCTTCCAGTTCAAATGGGTGATTCTTAGGTAATTCATGACATGTAATTCATAAATAAATAAACAAGGCAGGCAAGACCATGGCAGGGAGCAAGGGAAAATTGAAGAGTTAAACTGCATTCATTTCAATGCAAGAGGCCTGACAAGTAAAGCAGATAAACCCAGGGCATAGATGTGAACTTGGGACAGGAATGTCAGAGCTATTACAAAAACATGGCTGAGGAAGGTACAGGACCAGCAGCTCAATATTCTGGGGTCCAGATGCTATCAGAAGGATAAAAGGGGACGCAAGAGAGGAGGGCACGAAGTTTTCGATTGGGGAAAACATCATAGCAGTATTTGGGGGGGACATTGCTGGGGGATCATCCATTGAAGCTATTACATGGAACTGAGAAAGAAGAAGGGTGTGATCACTTTGGTGGGATTATACTACAGGCCCCCATCTATAAAAGGATCTGAGTTATCTACAAGAATAATAAGGTTGTCACAGTGGAAGATTTTAACTTTCCAAATATAGACTGTGACTGCCACTGTGTTAAGGGCTTGGATGAGGAGCAATTTGTTAATTTTGTTCAGGAAAAAGTGCTCAATCAATGTGTTGATGGGCCTTAGTAGAGAAGGGGCAAAACTTGACCTCCTCTTGGGAAATCAGGTAGGGCAAGTGACTAAGGTGTTAGTGAGCAACACTTTGAGGACAATGACCAAATTTCTATTAGTTTTAAAATAGTATTAGATAGGAATTGTCAAAAGTTGATTGGGTGTGGCTGTTCGCAGGTGAAGGGACATCTAGCAAGTAGGACGCTTTCAAAAGCGAGATAATGCGAATTCACTGCCAGCATATTCCTTTTCATGTGAAGGCTAAAGAAAACATGAGATAGCTTTGGCAGATCAATAAAGGAAAATCCAAAGAGATTCTCCAATACGTTAAGGCCAAAAGAATAACTAGGGAGAGAATAAGACCCCTTAAAGATCCACGAGGTAAGTTATGTGTGGAACGATGCGAAATGAGTGAGATCCTGAATATTTCTCATCAGTACTTAGCAAGGAGAAAGATATGGAAGTTAGGGAACTCAGGGAAATTAATATTGATGTTTTAATACTCACGGGAAAAGATATTTGCCATTCACCTTATCAATACCCCTCATCACTTGAAAACCTTTTTAAGGTCACCCCTCAACCCAGTGAAAGAAGATGCCGCCACCATCAACATTTTCACCTCTCTCCCTGTCAGCCTTCTGCAGGAGCCATTCCCTCCAGGAGAGCTTGGTCCACTTCTCCTTTGCTCCCAACAGCTTCCCCGTGACTGCAGAAGGTGTAACACCTGTCCACTTACTTTCTCACTCCTCAATACCCAAGGTCCCAAGCACATCCTCCAGATGAAGCTGCGACTTACCAGCACTTCAATCAATCTAAAGTACTGTGTTCACTGCTCAGAACGTGGTCTCCTCTGCATTGGGAAGATGACAAGCAGACTGGGGAATGTTTATCAGCACACCTACTTTCTGTGTGCAAAAAATGAGCTGAGGTTCCTGTTGACAGCCATTACAACATACCACTGTGTTCCCTGACCAATATCTCTATCCTAGGCTTGCTGTAATGTTCCAGTGACGTTCAGCACAAGCTGGAAGAACAGTATCTCATTTTATGCTTGGGGACCCTGCAGCATTCAGGACTCAACAGTGAATTCAATAATTTTAGGTCCTGAACATCTTATCCTATGTCCTTACCCCATCCCCACACACCAGACCTTGCCATTAGCACAACCAACCATGTCAGCTAGTAATAGTCCCCATTAGCAGCAATCGATTCTCACAGGCTGAGACCACCATGCCAGGCTGAGACTATCCCACTACACTGAGATGAGACCATCACACTGGGTTGTTGGAAGATCCAGAAGCTGTCTCTGAAGCAAGGTGTGACCTCTGTGTGAGAATCAGACAAGAGCATTGGGACAAGAGCATTAGTCCAGACCAAGACCACCCACCCTGGACAAGGCTGCCACATTGGGAGACTGCTGCACCAGGCCAAAACGCCATTCTGGGCCATTGGAAACCACCTTGTCACTGGGCCTGGGCCAGGAGAAGACACTTTCCACTGAAATCATTAAAAGAGGGTAAGACCATAAGATATTGGAGCAGATAATGGATAAGTGGAAGGAGGTCAAGGTGATGGTGATAGGCCAGAGTGGGGGTGGGGGTGGGGGCGGGGTGGGGAGTGTGGACCTGACAAGGGAGTCACGGAGGGAGTGGCCTTTTTGGAACGCTGATAAGGGAGGGGAGGGAAATATATCTCTGGTGGTGTGGTCAGTTTGGAGGTGGCGGAAATGACGGCGGATGATACGATGTATCTGAGATGGTTCAGGTAAATTTGAGGTCGGGGTGGAAGATGTTGGTAAAGTGGATGAACTGTTCAACCTCCTCGTGGGAGCACGAGGCAGCGCCGATACAGTCATCGATCTAGCGGAGGAAAGGATGTGGGGTGGTGCCAGTGTAGCTGCAGAAGATGGACTGTTCCACTTATCCTACGAAGAGGCAGGCATAGCTGGGGCCCATGCGGGTACCCATGGCTACTCCTTTGGTTTGGAGGAAGTGGGAGGATTGGAAAGAGAAGTTGTTCAGGGTGAGGACCAGTTCAGTCAGTTGAAGGAGGGTGTCAGTGGAAGGGTACTGGTTGGTACGGCGGGAAAGGAAGAAGCGGAGGGCTTTGAGTCCTTCGTGATGGGGGATGGAGGTGTACCGGGACTGGACATCCATGGTGAAGATAAGGCGTTGGGGACCGGGGAAGTGAAAATCATGGACGTGGGTGTAGATACCTCCCTTCCCTTCCTAGACCTTTTCATCTCTATCTCGGGCAACCGAATCAACACGGACATTTACTACAAACTGACCGACTCCCACAGCTACCTGGACTACACCTCCTCCCACTCTTCCCCTTGTAAAAACGCCATCCCATACTCCCAATTCCTTCGTCTCCACCGCATCTGCTCCCAGGAGGACCAGTTCCAATACCGTACAACCCAAATGGCCTCATTCTTCAAAGACCGCAATCTCCCCCAAGACGTGATCGACGATGCCCTCCACCGCATCTCCTCCACTTCCTGCTCCTCTGCCCTTGAGCCCCTCTTCTCCAATCGCCACCAGGACAGAACCCCACTGGTCCTCACCTACCACCCCACCAATCTTCACAGACATCGTATCATCCGTCGTCATTTCCGGCACCTCCAAACGGACCCACCACCAGGGATATATTTCTCTCCCCTCACATATCAGTATTCCGAAAAGACCACTCCCTCCATGACTCCCTCGTCAGGTTCACACCCCCCACCAACCCAATCTCCACTCCCAACACCTCCCCTGCAACCGTAAGAAATGCAAAACTTGCGCCCACACCTCCCCCCTTCCTTCCCTCCAAGGCCCCAAGGGATCCTTCCATATCCGCCACAAATTCACCAGTACCTCCACACATATCATTTACTGCATCCGCTGCACCCGATGTGGCCTCCTCTATATTGGGGAGACAGGCCACCTACTTGCGGAACATTTCAGGGAACACCTCTGGGACACCCAGACCAACCAACCCAACCACCCCGTGGCTCAACACTTCAACTCCCCCTCCCACTCCACCAAGGACATGCAGGTCCTTGGACTCCTCCATCGCCAGACCATAGCTGGAGGAAGAGCTCCTCATCTTCCACCTAGGAACCCTCCAACCACAAGGGATGAACCTAGATTTCTCCAGTTTCCTCATTTCCCCTCCCCCTACCTTGTCTCAGTCAAATCCCTCAAACTCAGCAGCGCCTTCCTAACCTGCAATCTTCTTCCTGACCTCTCTGCCCCCACCCCCACCCCCACTCTGGCCTATCACCATCACCTTGACCTCCTTCCAAGTATTGCATTTCCAATGCCCCTCCCCCAAGTCCCTCCTCCCTGCCTTTTATCTTAGCCTGCTGGACACAATTTCCTCATTCCTGAAGAAAGGCTCATGCCCCAAACGTCGATTCTCCTGCTCTTTGAATGCTGCCTGACCTGCTGAGCTTTTCCAGCAACACATTTTTCAGCTCTGATCTGCAGTCCTCACTTTCTCCTAGAAAATTCTCAACTGATGTCAGCTGAAGAAATCCAGGCAATCTACAAATACCATAACAGAACTAGTGAGAAAGAAATTTTCAGAAAGCATCACATGCTCTCAATTACCACTTCAAGATTTAAATATTCTTATTGCAAAAAGGGAGTCACCAAGAATATAATGGGTCCTCTACAATCATAGAGTTGGATCTTACAGGTGCTGATGTTTCCATGCCAAATGTTTTCATCTAGATGGTAGTGGTTGTGATGTTGGAAGGTACTGTCCAAGGCATCTTGGTGAATTTCTGCAGTATGTACCACAAATAACGACATTTGTGAGAACGTTCCTTAATTGCCCACCATCTTGTACTTTTAAATTTTTGTATCTGTATTGTTTGCTTTTAACTTTATCACTTTTAATTATATAACATTTAATAATAATTTACGTACTAAGCTTTTAATTTATTTAAAGCATACAGGTATGGTGTTCGTTAATTTAAAACTGGAATATTTGAAAACTAAAAGGCTACGATGATCAAGCCTACGCAAGTTTGTGTTTCAGAAAACACTTTAAGATACAACCGGTGCAGTTGTGACATTAGGGATTTTTTTCCTTTCCATTTGTGCAGTCAGTTTCAGTATTGAAAACCAGCAGCAGCTTCATTTCATTTAGCGCAGCTTCATTTTGAGAAAAGCAGATTGCCTTGAAAAAAGCAAAACAATTGCACCACATGATATCAGTGCACACTGCTTGGTCCTTTACTGAATATTCTATCAGCCAGGGACACATGCTTCATTTGAACCAATGCTCCAATCCGGTAAATACATAGTTAGCACAAATTTTGTGCACTGCCTGCCCCAGGTCAGATCATCAACCTTGACCTCTGTGCTGAAAACACACCATAAGAAAGTCTTATTTGTGCAGGTGAGAAAAACAGTGCATTATAATTCTTGACAGCTGCTGTAACCACCTCAGGCTTTATCAGCAGAAACTAAAGCTGACAAGTAAATTCCTATGCACATAGTTCAAGCCTTAAAAATACCAAGTATATTTTAAGAAAGCAAAACATAATACAATATGGTTGAACTTTTGTCAGATTTGTCGCAATAATGTGTATGTTTGTGATATCAAAATAGAAATTAGAATATTGTTCCATAGGGGTATTATCAAACTTAACTGGAATGAAATAGTGTACTTCATTTTGTTGCTGTTTTGAATTCTGCTAAGTTGGCACAGTTAATGCTCCAAGAAAAAGTGTTCACCATACAAAATTGCACAGAAGTGCCACTTAAATAAAACATGTGGCTATCTATTGAAGTTAATATATACGCAGTCAATCTTTCTTGATGTTGCACACAAACTGAAGTGTTCATGTAAATTTGGAGTGTGAAGAATAATTGCATCAGATGTGCAAACATTATTCATTTTCTGTTACATAGTCACATGTTCTGTCCTGCTTCTTAAGTAAATTGTTTGCTATTTTATCTTCATGTTGCAGAATAAGAATAAAAAGCTTAAACATGAGACAGATTTTGCAGTCAGTAGCAAAAAGAATGGTACTCCATAAGACCAGAAAATAGAGAAGCAGAATTAGGCCATTCAGCCCATCCTATCATGGCTGATGTTTGTCAACTCCATTTTCCTGCCTTCTCCCAATAACCCTTGATCGCCTTACCAATACAGAATTTATTCACCTCTGTCTTAAATACACTCAATGACTTGGCCTCCACAATCGTTTTTGGCAATGAGTTCCACAGAGTCACCACCTTCTGGCTGAAGAGATTCCTCATCTCAGTTCTACAGGGTCACCACCACACCCTGAAGCTGTGCCCCCAGGGTCCTAGTCTCTCCTACTAGTGGAAACATCTTCTCCATATCCACTCTATCCAGTCCTCTCAGTATCCTCTAACTTTCAATCAAATTCCCTCTGATCCTTCTGTACTTCATTGAGTACAGACTTAGAGTCCTCAACGGCTCCTCATATGACAATCTCTTCATCCCCAGGGTTATGCTTGTAAACCTCCTCTGGACCCCATTCAATTCCAGCACATCTTTCCTGCAATACAGTGTTCAAAAATGTGGTCTGACCAGAGCCTTTCCCCCTCCAAGCAGTACATCCCTGCTCTTGTATTCTAGCCCTCTTGCATTTGCCTTCATAACCATCAACTGAACCTGAATGTTAACCATTAGAGAATCCTGAGCTAGGACTCCCAAATCCATTTGTGCTTCAGATTCCCGAACCTTTTTCTATTTCCAAAAATTGTCTACACTTTTATTCTTCTAACCAAATGTGTAAAACCATACTTTGTCTTCCACTTGCCACTTCCTTGCCCATTTGTGTAACTTGTCTATGTCCTACTTCAGCCTCTCTACTTTGTAAAAATTACATGCCCCTCCACCTATCTTTGTGTCATTTGCAAACTTAGCAACAATGTCTTCAGCTCCTTTGTTCAGATTGTTAATGTATATCTTGAATAGTCGTGATCCCAAAACTGACTCCTACAGAATTCCACTAGTCACCAGCTGCTGTCCTGAAGAAAATCCCTTTCTCCCAACTCTCTGCTTTCTGCCAGTCAGCCAATCCTCTATCCATGCCTGTACCTTGCCACTAACATCATAGGCTCTTATCTTACTCAGCAGCCCCCTGTGTTGTAACTTATCAAAGGCCTTCTGGAAATTCAAATAGGTCAAGGCCACTGGCTCCTTTGTCAAACTTGTTCATTACCTTCTCAAAGAATTCTAACAGATTTTACAGGCGTGACTTCCCCTTTATGAAACCATGCTAACTTAGCCCTATTTTACCATGCATTTCCAAGTCCTCTGTAATCTCACCCTTAATAATGGACCCTAAAATCGTACCAATGACTGAGGTCAGACTAACCGACCAATAGTTTCCTACCTTCTGCTACACTCCCATCTTAAACAGGGATTTCACATTTTCCAGTTTTCTGGGACCATCCCTGATTTTAGCAATTTCTGAATGCCTCTTCAATCTCCTCAACTATCTCCTTCAGAACTCTGGGATGTAGTGCATCCAGTCTGGGTAACTTATTCATCTTCAGATTTTTCAACTTCCCCAGAATCTTTTCCATGATCATCATAGAATCCCTACAGTGTGGAAGCAGGCCATTTGGCCCAACAAGTCCACACCAATCTTCTGAACAGTAACCCACCCAAACCCATTCCCTTATCCTATTACTCTATATTTACCCCTGACTAATGCACCTAACCTACACATCCTTGAACATTATGGGCAACTTAGCATGGCCAATTCACTTAACCTGCACACCTTTGGATTGAATGATGACCACTACACTCAACTCTGTCCCTGACTGTCTTGAAGTTTTGGTATATTGCTAGTGCTTTCCACTGTGAAAACTGATGCAAAGTACTGCTTACTATTTATTCCACTTTTAGCAGTCCACAAACATTTTGACTGGCAACTTTAGAGTATTTTAGGAGGTTTTCCAGCTCAATACCCTCCACAAAATTAAAATGAGACTCTATATAGAATCTATAGTGGTGAAGCAGACCAGTAAGCCCAAAGGGTATATGACACTGGGAAGAGATGATGACATAGTGATAATGATAAATGAATTAGTAACCAACAACCCTATTCTAATGTTCTGGGGACAGGTGTTCAAATGCCACATTGGTTATTGATGAAACTTCAATTCAATACTTATTTGATTGTCATACAAACCATCTGGTTCATTGTCACCCTCCTGAGAAGGAAGTCAATTAAACATACCCAGTATGGCCCACGTATGAATCAATACCTACAAAAATGAGGTTGACTCTTAACTGCCCTCTGAGATCATCTGGCAAGCCAATCAGTTGTATCAAAGCCACTGCAAATGAAAGCGGACAGACCACCAGGCATCAACTTAGTTACCAGAAAAGATAACAGCAGGTTGACTCTGTGTAATTCTCCTTAACAACATCAGGAAGCAATGTGCCATAATTGGGAGAACTTTCCCATGGGCTGTTCGAGCAACAGCCTGATATAATCATACTCATGGAATCATTGTACAGGCAATGTCACAATCAGCTAAAAAGTCAGTACTCCTCATGTTAAATACCATTTGGAAGAAGCACTTACAACACCAGGTAAGTAACAAATATTAGGAGAAAGTGAGGACTGCAGATGCTGGAGACCAAAGTTGAAAAATGTGGTGCTGGAAAAACACAGCAGGCCAGGCAGCATCCGAGGAGCAGGAGAATCGACGTTTCGGGCATAAGCCTTCTTCAAGTAACAAATATTGTTCAGGTTGTGCAACTGCCAGTTAATGATCATTTCCAACAAGAGAAAATCCAATCATCACTCCTTGATGTTCAATGGCATTACTATCACGGAATTCCCCAACAATATCCTGACAAATATTATTGACCAGAAACTGAACTGGAGCACCCATATACTTACTTTTATCTACTAGAGCAAGTCAGAAGTTTGGAATCCTGCAGTGAGTAGCTCAACCCCTGACTTTCCAAAGTTTATCTACCATACAAGATATAAGCCAGGATGTGATGGAATATTCCCTATTATCTGAATTCTTGCAGCTCCAAAAACACTCAAGAAGCTCGACAGCATCCAGGGCAAAACAATCTGCTTGATTGAACAAACTCACATCTTCAATATTCGCTTGCTTCATCAGTGGCCTACAATGGTTACCATCTACAAGACATAATACAGTAACTGGGCAAGGCTGTTCAACAGTATTTTACATACTTGGAAACTCTTCTGCCTGGAATGACTAGGGAGCAGAATCAAAGGAACAGCACAGCTTGCACCATTCTGACTTGGAACAATAATGCCATTTCTTCATTGTGGCTGGAACTCCCTTCCTAACAGCAATTGTGTGTTCCTACATTCCAATGGGCTCCGAATTACCAGCATGTTCTCCAGGGCAGTAAGGAACAATCAATAAATGCTGGCCGAACCACTGACATCCCCTTCCCATAAAAAATAAAAAATAAATCTTCCCACCCATTACATCCAGCCTTATCAGCAACATTTGTTTTTAGTCCTTTACATGTGTATCTAATGTACTCCTAAATGCCTCAATACTATTCATCTCAACAATTATTTTGCAAATTCTAACTTATCATTGAATAAGGAGCTTTCTCCTCAGTTCCCAAATGGATTTTGTTTTCGGGATTCTGATAAATTTATGTAGAAACAATTTCTTTATATTGAGGCAATCAAATTCTTTCTTCATCTTAAAAGACCTTTGTCATGTAACTTTTAAAATCTGAGCTGCGCACAATAGTCCTGCTTGGTTTGCTTTATCTTTCTTATTAACCGAGGTGGCTACATGTAAGGATTTAGACGTATGTATGCAGAGACTTCTTTGCTCTTCTCCCTTTGACACATGTTCTGCAAGCGTTATATAACTTCTTTAATCTTTTCTCAAAAATGCACTGCCGTGCACTTGCCTAGATTGATAGATTAATTCCATAACAATTTTGTAATGAATGTTTTCTTGTCAATGGGGTTATGATTATAGCTGATGTTATTCTGGGGTAAGTCAAGTCCTGGACTGAAATCTGGTAGAATCATATATTTGGCTAAGCACCAGTTGTATTGCATTTTGTGAGATGATTCTCACTATGAGGCTGCATGGACTTTCTTAGTTTATCCTACCAAAGCAAATTCATTAACTATCCATCGCACCCTATGTTCCTTTTTCATTGATTCTGTTTCCACCTTGCCACGCACCATTTCAGAAAAAGAAAACTTGCCATTGCTGGGATAGCCTGGAATTGACCAACATTCTGCACAGGCACCATCTTTAAAAGGTAATTATGTTCTCAAATAAGCAGAGTCAGTGTCAGTTCATGGTGTCCTGCATGATTCATGATATTTTCCCCATTCCTGGTAAAACGGAACACTTGCACACCCCTGAAAGTCCAGCCAGACAGGGTGGTTCACAAACAGATTATCTTCTTCCCCATTTACCATCAAAGGAGGTACAAACAGCCTGGTTTGAGGAGGCTACTTAGGTTAGTGCTATCTCCGTCTTCTTGAGGAATGGAAAACAATGGAGAAAGATGACCTTTTCCACTCTACCAGTGCAAGTGCCACTATCTTCTGTCTGAAATCTCACACTCATTCTACCTCTGTTGCTGTACTCACCTCTCATCATGACTGAGGCTCCACTACTCTTACTATTGCTTGCAAAATCTTCCCTCACTCACTATCACCCATCTCTACCTCCAGATACCGCAAATCCTGCATTCACCATGCGTTGTCTACTCTCTTGCTCTGAGTACATCTCACCTGTATCAAAAGCAAGTGTTGTGTCACCAATGTTTGTATACATGATTTGGAGATGCCAGTGTTGGACTGGGGTGTACAAAGTTAAAAAATCACACAACCACCTGATGAAGGAGCAGCGCTCTGAAAGCTAGTGCTTCCAATTAAACTTGTTGGACTATAACCTGGTGTTGTGTGATTTTTAACTTTTGTATACTTTAATAGCTGCTTATCTCACCCCCAGGAGAAAAAACAGTCCACAATAAGGTAAAAACAAAGTAGGAAGCGTGAGGCACAACATTCGGTTCCTCACTCCTCATGTGGAGAGGATCCTGACTCTGACTCTCCTGGAACATTGAGTGGCCACACCCAAGGCCCTGGACAGGCTTAGAGGCTGCCCTTGACTTACCATTCCCAGAGACCCTTACCAAAAATTATCTCCATTCATTTGACTGAGGATGTGAAACGTGAAAGGGTTCAGAAAAGATTTACAAGGGTGTTGCCAGGGTTGGAGGATTTGAGCTATAGGGAGAGGCTGAACAGGCTGGGGCTGTTTTCCCTGGAGCGTCGGAGGCTGAGAGGTGACCTTATAGAGGTTTACAAAATTATGAAGGGCATGGATAGGATAAATAGACAAAGTCTTTTTTTCCTGGGATGGGGGAGTCCAGAACTAGAGGGCATAGATTTAGGGTGAGACGGGAAAAATATAAAGAGACCTAAGGGGCAACCTTTTCACGCAGAGGGTGGTACGTGTATGGATTGATCTGCCAGAGGAAGTGGTGGAGGCTAGTATGATTGCAACGTTTAAAAGGCATTTGGATGGATATATGAATAGGAAGGGTGTGGAGGGATATGGGCCGGGTGCTGGCAGGTGGGACTAGATTGGTTTAGGATATCTGGTCGGCATGGATGGGTTGGACCAAAGGGTCTGTTCCTGTGCTGTACATCTCTGTAACTCTATGACCGTATGACTGCTGACAACCATAACAAGCTTCCTGACTTTGGATCTGCACTAAACAATGTAGTAATACAGTGTTCCTGTGAATCTGGTATTACTGGCTTAGGGGAAAGTGCAAAAAAGCAATGCCAAGCAGTGCTGTGAGAATTCAGGCAGGTTCAAAGGGAGTGATAGCCGTGGGCACAAATAAACAGGCTGGAGACACACCCTGATACAGTCCATGGGTGTGTCCATGATCTACTCAGTGCCACAGCACGTCCCATTATAATGATAGTTACCAGTGTAACTCAAGGTACACCACTGAAGTAGGCTCCTGTTGTGCTATATTAATGTCCATTCCTTTGAATCAGAAGGCCTGGGTTCAAGTCCCACCTGTTCCAGAAGTGTGTAATAACATGTCTGAACAGTTTATTACAAAATAGTGTTTTTGATGTGGTGAAGCACACTGTACATAGATTGCAGATGTGCCATGGTAGTTCTTCAAGGCTGGCACATGTCAGATGCCAACGTTTGTGGATATAAAGTATATGTATCTAGTACTCATGGAGAACACCTCAAGATGTTGGTGCCTGGTGACCTACGTGAATATCCTTTAGAGCAAGGAGTGATCTGAAGTTACCTGCTTTGATTTCCATGTTGAGAATTCTTAGCATTTAGCTTGTTTATCCCTTTTGGCAAGACAGGAAGCTGAATATTGCTGAAATAGGTTTCTTCAGTGATAAGCTGTTTAACCAATTGATATTCCTCCCTTAATTGGAAACTCAGTGCTGCTTAGCAAGAAATTCACCATTCTGCTCAGCAAATGTTCTTAAAAATTGCAGCAAGCTCCCAAGATTGAGATAGGCTTCACAAAACTTATTGTGCGTTTAGCCCACATCACCCAAGATCCTATAAGGGTTCATTCCTCTTCTTAGTTTTAAGATGTGGCTTTTTTTCCAATGAAGCACAAACACTCAATTCTGCGAATTTGGTTTTAACAATTAAACAAAAGAAATACAGAAGAGTTGAAGATAAAGCAGAACAAACTAAACTATTTACTTATAACACAAATGTAAAGGTACTGAAGCACATGGTAAAATACAACCCTATCCATGCTAACAGCATCCCAATTCAGTACTCAAGCATCAAAGAAAGTTTCCCTCTCTATCAGAAATAGGTTTTGAATCAACTGTAGATTTAATTTCCAATCATGAGAATCTGATGGAAACAGATATACTTAATAGTCAATCATTAATCTCCTTCAGACACAAATAAATGCCATATACCAAGAGTTAAAATTCTAAATCCAAAAATAAATAAAGTCAAAATAAATATAGCTGAAAATGTGTTGCTGGAAAAGCGCAGCAGGTCAGGCAGCATCCAAGGAGCAGGAGAGTCGACGTTTCGGGCGTGAGCCCTTCTTCAGGAATATCCCGAAATATCGACTCTCCTGCTCCTTGGATGCTGACTGACCTGCTGCGCTTTTCCAGCAACACATTTTCAGTTCTGATCTCCAGCATCTGCAGTCCTCACTTTCTCCTACAAAATTAATATAGATCATACATATTAAATTTAGTATTGTTCACAAATACTAATGCTGTACTTCAGATGCTCTATTCCAATTTATTAATTTAAATTGAGAATAACACTTATCCCAGTAGTGACCCCTGTGAAACATCACTTCCCTCCTTTTGCCATTTTAAATAACCAGTCTTACTGTCTGCTTACTGTTCTCTAACCTTTTGTTGTCCTTCCTTCTACTCATCCTTGATTCCAAATGCTCTGATATTAATCATAAGTCTGCTATGCAACGTTTTACTAAATGACTCTCATAAATCAAATTTATTTCAACTGCTGTATTACCCTTGGCTATTGTTGCTGTTACTTCTTCAAGGAATTCAATAAGATTGATCAACCATGGTGATCATTCTTTCTTGTGTTTAGAGTTCCTGAACTTTTCTTTCATTTCAGCTTGAAGTTCAGATTCCATTATCCATCAAGCACCATTTAATTAACCAGTTTATAGTTCACTGCATAAGTTCCATTTCTCATTTTAAAATAAAAATATTAAAAGTTGATCAGTCCTCTGGCTTTCAAATGAACTTCTTTATATGTGTGATAATGTCGCTACTATTTCTTCACTAATTTCTTTAAATATGCAGGTGGCAGGCACAAAATTTATACTAAGTTACATGATTCTCTACTTTCCACATTGCTTTCATATTTGAACTGACTACTTCCTGCTAGCATGATGGTCTTGCAGTTTTCTATGTTAGCTGAAATAACATACCTATCAGATAGGTGAGTTCATATGGAGTCAGATTCTGGATGTTTAGCACACTAATATGACTTCTCAGGTTTAGATATATAGTCTGAGTTAATGGTATTTCTAAATAATCTGTTCAAAATGTGTTATTATTTGAACCTGGGCCTTCTGGCACAGAGGTAGGGTACCATGTGGACCACTGTACCACATGGGTCTATTATATTATGGGTTATATGCATATTAAATTGCTATTATATTACTTATATAGCTGACTGAGACTGGCTAGTAGGACAAACATCTACTGACTGAGAGTTATGATGATATCTAGCCATCTTAAATGTACAGTGTGTTTCTGAGATATGAGCAATAATATAAAAATATATCTTTTTCTTGTAATGTTTAATGCAGTTTGTTAATCTCCTTGGTAGATATCAAGGCGCAGTAACCATCCTGATACTTCACTACTAATATAGCTGACTTAGTCCTAGATTCATTCGCCAAGTCGGTGTGTTTTTCTACAAATGTTTTGTCGCCTTACTAGGTGGCATAATCAGTGCATCTTTGATAAGGTGTTGGTGGTCTATCCTGCCTGGTATTTATATGTCTGTGCTTGTTGATACTTCTGGTTGTGTACCTGAGTGGTTTGTATACAAGGTCCGGTTCAATGTATCTATTGATTGAGATCTGATTGGATTGCCAGGCTTCAAGGAATTCTCTGGCATGTTTCTGTTTTACCTGTGTTACATTGCCTCAGTTGAACGTGTGTTCTTTCTGGTTGGACATGAAAGAGTGTTGGTCGTGTCTGGCTGTGCAAGCTGATGCTCATGCACTTGTATGGTCAGTTTGTCCATTTCATCCTTCTGGATGTGTGTGTCAGGTCTTTAACCTTTGTGGGGAACTGGTGGAAGACGTTTATTGGTTTGCAGGCCACTAAGATTCCCAGGGATCTGCATAGTCAGGTAGTTATCTCTGATATGTCTTGGACATATGGTATGGTCACTATTGTATCTGGTTATGTAGTTTTTCTTCTTTGGATTTGTCTCCTAAGCTTCTACGTGGATTCCTCCAGGTGCTCCGGTTTCCTCCAAAAGATGTGCAGATTAGCACGGAGCAGCACGATTGCTCAGTGATTAGCACTGCTGCCTCACAGCGCCAGGGTCCCAGGTTCAATTCCAGCCTCAGGCGACTGTCTATATGTGTGGAGTTTGCACATTCTCCCCATGTCTGCGTGGGTTTTCTCCGGGTGCTCCGGTTTCCTCCCACAGTCCAAAGATGTGCAGGTCAGGTGAATTGGCTGTGTTAAATTGCCCATAGTGTTAGGTGCATTAGTCAGAGGGAGATGGATCTGGGTGGGATACTCTTCAGAGAGTCAGTGTGGACTTGTTGGGCTGAATGGCCTGCTTCCACACTGTAGGGATTCTATGAAGTACTGGAGGATAGTGCTCTTCGGTACTGTTTTTGTTTAAATCCTTTGTTCCTTTTCTGCCTCTGGAGTTCTGGTTTGTTGCAGTGTGTCATTGCTTATTTAAATAACGTCCTAATGCAGCTCCATTTGTGTGTCAGGGGTGGTTGCTGTTATCGTTCAGTATCTGATCTATTAGGGTGTTCTTCCTGTTCACACTGTTCTGGAGTTCCCCTGTAGGTGTGCATTCCACTAATACATCCAGGAGCGGGAGTCTGCTGTTGTTTTCCTTTTTTTCAGTGAACTTTATTCTGGTGAGGATGTTATTGATGTGCTCGTGGGTTTCCTCCAGTTGTGTACATTTAATGATGACAAAGGTGCCAGCTTCATACCAGATACAGAGTTTGGGTTGAATGATGGGGAAGACTGTCCGCTCTAAGTATTGCATTACTACTTCTGTTATCAGCCCTGATATCGAGGACCCCACTGGTGTGCTGTTGATTTGTCTGTACTCTTGTCCACTGAATATAAAGTGAGTTGTGAGGCATAAATTTTGTAGTTTTAATATGCCGTTCTTGTTGGTGTTGCTGGTGTCATTGGGTAACCACTTCGCCCAAAGGCGCACTGATGATGTCACCTAGTGAATTGATGAAACTTTTGCAGAAAAACACATCGGCTCGAGAATGAATCCACAACTTTGTCCACAATCCAAGCTGCAAATCTTCTCAAGAACTCTAATAGTCGATATAGTTACATGGAGTTCAGTAAGGCCATGGGATCCAGGGCAACTCAGAATATTGTATCTAAAATTGACTTAGTGACAGGAAGCGGAGAATGACGGTCAAAGTTGAAAAATGTGATGCTGGAAAAACACAGCAGGCCAAGCAGCATTCGAGGAGAAGGAGAATTGACGTTTCAGGCATAAGCCCTTCTTCAGGAATGAGGCTGGTGTGCCAGGCGAAATAAGATAAAAGGTAGGGGGGAGGGGATTTGGGGGAGGGGCGGTGGGAATACAATAGGTGGAAGGAGGTGTAGGTGAGGGTGAGGATGATAGGCGGAGGGGGGGTGGGGACAGAGAGGTCGGGAAGAAGATTGCAGGTCAAGAGGGCAGTGCTGAATGCAAGAGTTGGGACTGAGATAAGATGGTCTGAGATGATCAAAGGGTATTTTTGTGACAAAAAGTCTGTGTCCTGTGGCAAACCTCAGTGTTCAGTGTTTTGTTGTTTGTTGTGTAAATTAATGGTCTGGACATGAATGTAGGAAGATGATCAGTAAGTTTGCTGATGAAAATTGGTGGTATGGACTGGTCTGATGGGCTGAAGAGCGGGACATGAATTCAATCCTGCAAACTGTGAAGTAATGTATTTTTGAAAGTTTACAAACTGACTGGTAAAACCCTAAAAGACACAACAGATCACGGAGGCCTTGGTTTGCATGTCCATAGATCCTCATAGGCAGCAGAACATAGAGCTAAGTAGTTAAAAAGGTATATGAGATTCTTGTATTTAATAATTGGAGGTTAAGATGGATCTATATTGAACAGTAGTTTAGCCACAGCTGGAGTACTATGTACAGTTCTGGTCACTGCACTATAGGAAGGATGTGATGTTACTAGATGGATTGCAGACAACATGCATCAGGTTGTTATAAAGATAGATTAGATAGGCTAGGGATCGTTTTCCTTATAGCAGAGAAAGCTGATGGGAAGATCTGACCAAGTTCTGAGGAACATAGAAGGGGTGAAAAATTACACAACACCAGGTTAATGCTCCTTGACAGAACAATTGACATTTGAATAGGGAACAGAACAGAACTTTATGATAAGATTATGTCATCCAGATGTCTGCCAGTGGAAACTGCACAGAAATAGAATAATACCATGTGCCTTTAAGTTCCATGTCTATCCAACACAGAACACCTTAGTTATTAAGACAAAATGCTTCTGCTGATGCCTTTTACTCACTTGTTCATTTTTTAGAATTTTCATGTAAGTCCTCTTAGGCCTTACTCTGCTGCACATTAACAATAATAAGAAGGTACCTGATGAAGGAACAGTGCTCTGAAAGCTAGTACTTCCAAATAAACCTATTGGACTAGAACCTGATATTGTGTGATTTTTTTCACTTTGTCCACCTCAGTCGGCACCCCCACATCATGTCAAAAATAATGACAATTTGAGTTTAGAAGTAGTGATGTCTTACTGCAGTTACACACCTGGAGTGTTGCAATAGTTTGGGTTCCCAACCTAAGAAAGGACAGATTTGCCATGAAGGGAGTGCAGTGGCAGCAGGCTAATAACATCAATGACAGGACTGTCCTATGAGAAGACATTGGTTCAACCAGGCCTGCATTCACAAGAAATTAGACTGAAGAGTGGGGTCTAATTGAAATGTTTTAAATTCTAACAAGGCTGAATAGTCTATCTACAAGAAAGATGTTACTATCCAGTTGGGGAGGCTAGAACCAGAGGTCACATGACTAAGATGAGGAGCCTTTTTTTGCTCAAGGGCTATTGAATCCAATGAATTCTGAACCACAAAACATTGTGGAAGCCAGGTCACTGTGTATCTTCAAGAAAGAGAGTGATAAATATTTAGATATTAAAATAATTATGAGGTATGGGAAGAAAGCAGGAATATGACATTAAAATAGAGGATCAACCATGGTAATATTGAATGACAGGTCAGACTTGAATGGCCAAATAGCCTACTCATGTTCTGAGTTTCTGTGTTTCTATATTTCAATCTCACCATGCTTTCATCTTTCTCAACATTACTCAGATGCTGCCAAGACGGGAGAACTCTGCCCAAAATTATTAATAAATTTATCAAACTTGAATACTTTATTATTGCAAGTGAAATTTTTTAACTAGAATTTTTTCATGTACATGAATGTTATAAATAATTTATTCATATCAGTTAGAAGATGACTGGATGCTGAAATTCCTCTTTAATCAAGTAGAATGTGTAATGAAATAATCAAGAACAGAGAGAAAGAAATAATCCAGTGATTGCAGGATCACAGGACTTGAAACATGAACTTTGTTTTCTCTGCACAGTTGATGAATTTCTCCAGCAA
This sequence comes from Hemiscyllium ocellatum, assembly GCF_020745735.1. NCBI lineage: Eukaryota > Metazoa > Chordata > Chondrichthyes > Orectolobiformes > Hemiscylliidae > Hemiscyllium > Hemiscyllium ocellatum. The sequence continues at coordinate 41,892,518 of NC_083407.1, read as the reverse complement.
TTTCTGTTGTTTATTCAGATCTCCTGTATCAGCAATCCATTGTTTCACTTTAGGATGTCTAATTGCCACACTTTCACCCAGAAAGTAAATGTAAGACTGCAATTTTAGACACTGTTGTGATAATTGTAAAGTAATTAGAAGCCCTGCAGTTTCCTATTTAAGTGCTTTGCTCTCATTAAGGAACACAAAGCTAGCCATGGCATCTATTTCTGTTATTTTTATTTTTGTGGAGAATGGTTTATGAAAGAAATATAAAATACTTCGACATATTTTGCACAATAGGAATGATTACTTTTCCATGACAGCTGACTGAGTGCTACATTATCTCGGTTGTAAGTGTGAAAATACTTTGTTGCAGTTTAAATGCTTTTGAAGAGAACAAAGTACTCTTTTCTTGATCGACCCACTCAAGACAAAGTTATGTTTGTCTCAGACACATATCAAGGTATGATTTTCTGATGTCAGGGCACATGCGATCTCTCTGAAATTTGGAAGAACTTGTCAGAAAAAAGCTAAATCAACATCTGGGAACTTTTAAACTCTTGTAGAAGAAGTTGAGGGACCTACAGAAACAAGATAGATTCATGTTTCCCAAAATGTCCTCCACTCTCAAGAAATACTCTCTCTATCAGGTGAACCAAGATTACTCATTCATAATGTGTAAAGCTTTTACCTGGAAACTTAGTTCATGACCATCTCATCTTCCATCATCAGGCCTGTGGAATCTGAACACTGGATATATGTGAAATACTGAATGGAAAAATGGGAATTGAACATAACTTTCAACGCAAAAAGAAAATGTATTAATTTGTGTGAATTTCAATTCACATGAATAAGCATAAATTTTATGCAACTACAATCAAAATTATGTGGGAAATTTCAACGGATCTAAAATCAGCAGGATTTGTTCTCCAATACTGTATTGGGGAGCGCTGATATTCATATCTTCACTTGTTAGAAGGAGAGAATCTTGACCATTACAAAGGAAGACTGGGAGCACTCCTACAGAGACACAGCAGCAACTATGCCCCAACAGCTGAGTAAACGCCACTCTTCATTCTACTGCGGCTATCCCATTAAAACTGTGTCAATCATTGTACACCACTTCTAAGCAATGCCATGTCACCTCTCCCTTTTGTCATGCAATTTTCACAAGCCTAGCATGACATCTATGGATAAATGGCCTCCTAGATCTTGAAGGACAAGAGTACGGAGATCTCAGAGGAAGTATGAGCACGCCTGCCTCCTGCACATTCATCCCCTCCACCAGTCCAGATCCTGACAACTAGAGAGGAACGATAGACATAGAAAGTGACACTAAACAAACGATCTGGTGGGAACCTCACTACAATTTTTCTGCAGCTGGCTGACAAAGAAACATCCCAGGTTGTTGGTGCTAGGAAGTCTGGCAGAGACCAGGTACTTGCTCAGCAGCAGGCAGTAGAGGTCCCTGTTGTATTGGTAATCGGAGATTTCATCCAAATGCACAGGAATATATGTATTTGGAAAGTCAAGGGCTGATTAGGGATATTCTACATGGCTTTGTGCATGAATTTCACTGACTTAATTGATGTTTTCGAAGACGTATTGAAGAGGATTGAAGAGGGCAGAGTGGTGGAAGTGATCTACGTGGACTTCAGTAAGGCATTCAACAAGGTTCCTCATAGTAGACTGATTAGCAAGGTTAGATCATACAGAATAGAGGGAAAACTAGCTATTTGGATACAGAACTGGCTCGAGGGTAGAAGACAAAGGATGATAGTGGAGGATTGCTATTCAGACTGGAGGCCTGTAAACAGCGGTGTGCCACAAGGATGGGTTCACTGATTTTCTTTATTTAAATAAATGTTTTGGACATGAACATAGGAGGCATAGTTAGTAAGTTTGCAGATGACACCAAAATCAGCAGTATATTGGCAACAAAGAAGGTTACCTCAGAGTCCAATAGGACCTTGATCAGAAGGGTCAATGGGCCAAAAGATGCCAAATGGAATTTAATTTAGATAAATGTGAGTTGCTGCATTTTGGAAAAGCAATTCAAAGGCAGGACTAATGCACTTAATGGTAACGTCCTGGGAAGCATTGCTGAACAAAAATCTTGGAGTGCAGGTTCATAATTCCTTGAAAGTGGAGTTGTAGGATAGACAGGCTAGTGAAGAAGGTACTTGGTATGCTTGTCTTTATTAGTCAGTGCATTGAGTATAAGAGTTGGAATGTCATGTTGCCTCTTAATAGGACATTGGTAGACCACTTTTGGAATACTCTGTGCAATTCTGGTCTCTCTGCTATAGAAAGAATTTTGTGAAAGTTGAAAGCGTTCAGAATAGATTTACAAGGATGTTCCAGCATTGGAGAGTTTCAGCTGCAGAGAGAGGCAAAATAGGCTGGGAACACTTTCCCTGGAGCGTCAAAATCTGAGGGGTGATCTTATAGAGATTTATAAAATCGTGAGGGGCACAGATAGGATGAATATCCAAGGTCTTTTCCCCGGGTAGGGGAGTCCAAAGTTAGAGGGCATAGGTTTAGGGTGAGAGGGGAAAGATTTAAAAAGGGACCTAAAGGACAACAATTTCACGCAGAGAGTGGTGCAGATATGGAATGAGCTGCTAGAGGAAGTGGTGGAGGCTGATACACTTATAACATTTGAAAAGCATCTGGATGGCTCTATGAAGAGAAAGGATTGAGAGGGATATGGGCCAAATGCTGGCAAATAGGACTAGATTAATTTAAGATAAATTTCATTTATTTTATTTATTTAAAAAATTTTTTTCACTGTTCTGTACCTCTGATTTCTTGATTGTCTCTTTCTCTCGCTCCCCACTCTCTCATCACCTTTTTCCTCTCCTCTTTCCCCTTTGCTACCCTTCTCCCCTGTTTTCCATTTTGCCTCTGCTTCACCCATCCCCCCATCCCCCACATATTTTGTCTCATAGCACTGGCTTCAGCCTTGGTCATTCACAGTTCCAAATCTCCCTATAATCTCTCTATGCATTGTCATCATCACCTCTTTATTGCTACCTTTGCTTCTGAAGCCATGACTCACCTTCTCTCAGCCTAGTATAAATACCTCCCAATTTCTCCCTTTTTTTAGCTTTGACAAAGGGTCAGTTCTTTTCTCTCCCTATGGATGCTGCCAGACCTGCTGAGATTTTCCAGTATTTTCTCTTTTGGTATAGAAAAAAGGTTTCAGGTGGATATGGGCCAAATGTAGGCAAGAGGAATTAGTTTAGTTTGGGAAACCAGGTCAGAAATGAATGAGTTGGACTGAAGGGCCTGTACCCTTGCTGTATGACTCTATGACTCAATGACCAAAGATAGAATGAGGAAAAATGTGAGCTGTCTATTACATGTAGAAGCAGATTCAACTTTCTAAAAGGGAAGTGAATAAATAATTCAAACACTAATGAAAGAACAACGGAATAGGATTTATTTGCTTTTTTTTTCAAGAGGCAGGAAGAACCAAACTACTTTCCTCTGTGCTGGATGATTATCTGATTCTAAAATCAAAAAGAGATTCCATATTAAATTCAATAAGTTACTATGTGAACCAACAAACTCTCTGGGCATCTTTAATATGTGAATTTGCACTGATGTACAGCTACCATAAGATATTGTAAAGTCCAATTTATATCAGTCCACTAACAGAACTTTTCTTGGTGTCTCTCTTCGCAGAACTAGATTAAGACCCATCTCTCAAAATATACCTCATTATTTCAATGGCCATTGAAAGCTGATATGAAAATGATAACACATGACACTGAGAAATATAAAAAAGGCCCCTTGAATGTTTAGAAATAATTAGGTATTTTTCCTTTGAAAAGAGAAGGGGAACCAACATAGAGAGGGAGAACTGTGGTATTAAAAGAATGATTGTGGTATTAAAAAGAGATATGGACCTTTTCAAGTTCTTAAAATACCCTGCATTCTAATTTTATATATAGAATATGTACCAAGCCTTTTATATTGTGAGCATATTTTTGGACAAGATCCAGTTAATTTAGTTTATTATTTAGTACTTAAATGTTCCTGCGTCAATTTTCAAAAGAATCAGTTGGCCCAACTTAATTAAGGCAGCATGATATACTGTTCGCCTGGACCATTTTCTAAATCTTGGGATCTTCCTTTCCACAAAGCCAGACACAGATGACAAAATTCATCATTGCTTCCAGTGTGCAAGTTAAACCTTCAGCCTAGAGAAAAGACTACAGTGGACTCCTATTTGTGGACTACAGTGACTAGAATGTCTAACCCAAGACTAAGATCATACTTTATAAGGCAGCACTGACACCATGCTCCAAACTCTTCTGGCAATATGGAAAACCTATAGCAGGCACCTCAAAGCCCTGAAATTTGCCTCTAGCATTGGTTTTACAAGATCCTCAAAATCTGGTGGCAAAGAAAGCAGTTCAATAGCTGTGTCTTCTTCTAAGTCAACATGCCCAGTAACGAAGCAATAAACATTCAAGGCCAGCTTTGCTAGATGGGATTGGTTGTTCATATGTTTAATACCAGATTTTTCAAGCAACTGCTCCATATAGAATTTGGTCACCAGAAGATACTCCCAGGAGGATAGAGAAAACACATAGAGATGTCACCAAAGCAACGCTGAAGATGTCAAACATCCCTCCTGATTCATAAGAAATGTTATAGCTTGTGATGGGCTAAAATGGCAGTGGTTCATTCAGGAAAACACAAACAAGTTACAAACTTTGTCAGGACTATGCAGAGGTGAAGTCGACAGAGGGGATGCCTAAATCTACAAACATGCCACCTACACAACCTTCAAGCACCAGATGTGATAGGTCTACAGATTGTACATTGAACCTGTCAACCATCTCAAAACCCAACAAACCAGAGTACAAGCAAGTCAGCCTTGATCCCAAGGGACTGCCTACGAAGAAGAGATATAAAGAATTTGTCAGAATCACCTTCTACGGGATGATCATAGATTTCACCTGCATGTCACCATGGTAATAAATCCAATTTGCTTACATCTGACATTGACTTTCATCTGATTGTTTCTCTGCAAGATGAAAATGACTTGTGCATGTTAGCCTCTTGGATAATGGATTTTTCTGTAAATGGTTCTGACAGGTTAGAGAATGGGTGTCTGATGTTGAAAGTGCAGGTAATAGAAAGCCTCAGTTCTACTGTCAGACGTAATGTTAATTTTGACACGTATCCACATGAAATAAAAACTACATTGGAAGTAGCTTATTGTGAGTTTTAATCTGTACATGAAAATGCACAGATGTAACTAAGCACTCTGCCTTAAAAGCTATTCCAGAAACATAAAATCCCAGTGCGATTTTGTGTCCTTCAGCTTTCAACTCATCTATTTCTAATTACACTTGAGTGAGCCAATAGAAATTTTGACCAGTCTTAAAGTAGTTATTCTGGCGTGACTTGCCACAAATTGCCTCTTTTAAAGACATTGCACTGATTGGTCTACAGCTCAATGAGTGCCTGGCTCAGTACCTCACTCAAATTGATATTCTTCATGTGACAACTGAGATGGGGAAAGCTGTAAAGCCAGCCAACTGTGAAGAGCAGCACAGCAGGAGTCCCCTCATTCACATGTGCGTATGCTTTCCAGCAGCACTCACTAATCAGGAGCGAGAAGCTGAGCTGATTGTCTACTCAGGCAGCAGCATTGACAAATATAAAGAGCCTGCAAGAATGTCAACCACATTGCAGACCTGGATTTTTATGAGTAATCCATCAAACAGGTTGGACCCTTTTTGACATAGGCAGAGTCAGTTCCATGTGCTTACATGCTATTATGACAATGGCCTGAACCTTACTGCAGCAATTGGCTTTCTGTAGCTTTTGTCATTTTTTAGCATTCCTCTCATATGTTTATTAATTTACATTTTATTGTAGGCAAACTATTCAAAGTGTGGTCAGAAATACAGCAACACCATATGATTAAATTCATTTAAATTGTCTGGTAGACAACAAGGTGCCATTCATGCTAAGCTAACAATTTCATTTTTAAAATAAATGTTTTGAAGTGGGGTGACACTGTATGGATTCGATGGACAGGAGAAAAGACAACAATAAAACGTCACCACTCAAGACAGTAACATTTGAATGTTGACTTTTTTTTAGATACTGGCACTTCAGCATTAAGTTGATACTTTTAAATATTAGAGATTTGTGACCACAATTACATAATATAGGCAGTTAACCATTTGTAAGGAATTTTCAGATAGTTTAAGACTAAGAATCAGCAGTTTTAGATATGTAGCATTATTTAATTAACCAATGAAAAAGAATAGATATAACCGATACGAAATTAGAACACTTCACTGACCCCTAAACCTCCAAAGAATCCAGGGTCAGAGGTGAGGGAGCTTGGCTGTTTATTCCTAATGTTTCATATAGTCTTTATATGTTGTTCCTTCTAGCTGATGTGACGGAAATGCTAATCTTCTTCCAAAAGGGAATAGCTCATCTCACTGAACTTTCTCTCTCTCTCAACGCACCCCCAACCCCACCACCTACCCTCGCCATCCTCTTCCCCTTCTCCCTGACACTTTATTTTGGGGGGTTGGCAATCTATTATTTATCTGCATCCTTTTGGCTATTGACCACGTGCAAATATTTATGACATTAAAATAAATTTTGTCCTTTTGTCACCTTCACCTGAAGATTAATTTTCATTCTTTCCAAGACTAAAGCTTACTATTTTCCCCAAATATTTTTATTGTTAATAAAAGTACATATGTAGTCAGATAAATCTTTGTCAATTGGATGGAATATCATGACCTCAGTGATTTTTGTAATATTTCTTGCACTTTCCTTGTGTTTGTATGGACTAAAAAATTGTTTGTATTTGAAGGCAAACAGTTACTATTTACTGCAATTAAGTAAATATCTCATGCTGCACAGGAAATACTAGAAAAATTCAGTTTTAGAAGGGACCCAATTTCCAAAAATGCTCACCTAAAGTATTGCTTGTGCTCATGGGAGAGCAAGTACAACCTTGCCATATTTGAAGCATTTGATTTGATTTATTGTGGTCGCGTGTACCTAAGTACAGTGAAAAGCTTTGTTTGTGAGCAGTACAGGCAGATCATAGTAAGCAAAGACATCAGGTCATAGGGTGCTTAGACAGAGTGGGGCATACAGGTTCACTGCACAGGAGGTGCTCAAAGAAAGATCAACATTATTTGAAGTTAGAGAGTCTATTCATCAGTCTAATAACAGCAGGAAATAAGCTGTACTTGAAACTGTTCATGTGTCTGATCAAGTGTCTATATCTTCTGTCTGATGGAAGAGATTATAGAAGAGCATTACCAGGGTGGGAGGGATCTTTGATGATGTTGGCAGCCTTTCTATTGCACAAGAAGTGGAAATGGAGTCCACAGGCTTCCATGATGGTCTGGGCTACACACGCAATCTTCTGTAGTTTCTTACGGTCCTGAGCAGAGCAGTTGCCACACCAGGCCTTTGTGAACCTGGATAGTATACTTTCTATGGTGCATATGTAAAAGTTGGTGAGGGTCCTTATAGACATGCCAAATTTTGTTAGCCACATGAGGAAGAAGAGGTGTTTAGATTACTTACAGTGTGGAAACAGGCCCTTCGGCCCAACAAGTCCACACCAACCTGCCGAAGCGCAGCCCACCCATACCCCTTATCTAACACTGTGGGCAATTTAGCATGGCCAATTCACATGACCTGCACATCTTTGGACTGTGGGAGGAAACCGGAGCACCCGGAGGAAACCCACGCAGACACGTGGAGAATGTGCAAACTCCACACAGTCAGTCACCTGAAGTGAGAATTGAACCCGGGTCTCTGGCACTGTGAGGCAGCAGTGCATTGTTGTGCATTAAGACCATAAGACCATAAGACATAGGAGTGGAAGTAAGGCCATTCGGCCCATCGAGTCCACTCCGCCATTCAATCATGGCTGATGGGCATTTCAACTCCACTTACCAGCGTTCTCCCTGTAGCCCTTAATTCCTCGAGACAACAAGAATCTATCAATCTCGGCCTTCACCATCACATCTACATGGGAAGTCCAGGACAGGATGTTGGTTATTATCACTGCTAGGAAGTCGATGCTCTTAACCCCCACTCCGTTGAAGTAGAGAGGAGCGTGTCCTCTGCCTTTCTTCCCGAAGTCAATGATCAGTTCTTTTATTTTTGCCGATGTTGAGAGAAGGACAATCATATTGCATTGCACATTTAGTTTAATGGAGTCAGTGCTACATCCATCCAGTCCCTACCAAGTCAAATAATAACATCTAACATTCTGATGTATAATAATTCTACCCTCCATCTTGAATACGGATCATTGATTTATCACAGGTTTAAAGTGCTTAAAAAACATCAAATATTGCAAAAGGTTGCAACATTTGAATTACAAGAAACAAGGTTAACAGGAAGTGAGATTACAGGATTGTTGTGGCCTGTCATTTCTAATTATCCTATCACAAAACTGTCTTAAAATGAAAGATAACTTATCTTTCTGATTAAATATGAAAACAAAATACTTGTTTATTATGTGTAGGCTGAACCAGATTAAGCCAAACAAAACGAACTGAAAGAAATTTGATTTTTCATTTCATTGTAAATTAGTCATTGTAGAATTATGGTTTGTTGACTTCGGGCTGTCTTAGCTAGAAACATTTCAAATTAAAATAACATTTCCATATTGAACTTCTGTGCTAAATAGAAAATTTGTGTATATACAGTATTGTTTTAGACTTGTTTTAAGATTTGCCATGTACATTAGTCTGATCTGTTGCTCAAATATTTGAAAATGTACATTTTTAATTGCTGGTTTTACAAAACAATGACTTCCTAGATGGAATTTTTTTCACCTGTCAATGTTCTTCCAACTTTTATTAGCAATATATCCACAAATCAAGCTACCTATGTTCCAGTAATATTCAGAAAACCATTCCTTTTTAAAATCTTCCTTAATTGAGTAAAATTTCTAAAATTAGCTTACATGAGAAAATTTGTTTGGAGCTGCATTGGCACATTATGGTTCTGGATAAGTAATACTTCACGGTATTATTGCTCGACTATTAGTTCAGAAACTCAGCTAATGTTCTGGGCAAACATAGCAGATGGCGAAATTTGAATTCAATTTCTTTTTAAAATCTGGAATTAAGAATCCACTGATGACCATGAAACTATTGTCGATTGTTAGAAAACATATCTGGCTCACTAATGTCCTTCAGGGAAGGAAATCTGCTCACCTCACCTGGTCTGACCTGCATGTGATTCCAGACCCTCAGCAATGCAGTTGAATCTCAACTGCCCCCTGAAATCGTTTAGCAAGACAGTTGTATCAAAGTCTCAACAAAGAACTAAAACCAGATGGACCACCTAGCATTGACCTAAGCACTGGAAAAGACAATGGCAGAAACAGACTTGCTGACCCTGCAAATTCCACCTTAATAACATCTAGGCTCATGCCAAAATTAGAAGAGCCATCACAGACTAGTCAAGCAACAGCCTGTCATAATCATACTCACAGAATTGTACCTTTCAGAAAATATACCTGACACCACCAGCACCATCCTTGCATATGTCCCATCTCACATGCAAGGCAGAATCAGTAGGGGTGACAGCACAGTGGTATACAGTCGGGAGAGAATGGCCTAGGGAGTCCTCAGTATTGACTCTAGGCCCCATGATCTTTCTTGGAAAAATATTACTGTTCCTTCATCATTACCAGATCAAAAACCTCTAATTTCCCTCCTAAGGGCATTGTGGATCTATCTGCAGCACTTGGACTGTAGAGCTTCAAGAGATAGCTCACCACCAAAGGCAACTATAATTGGGGAATTAATGCTGACCAGTCAGTTACATCCATGTCCACAAGCGACACCCATGCCCACAAGGGGTAGCATGGTGGGTCATTGATTTGCGCTGCTGCACACAGCGCCAGGGACCCAAATTTGATTCCACTCTCAGCTAACTGTCTGTGTGAGGTTTGCACATTTCCCCATGTCTGCAAGGATTTCTACCGGGTGCTCCATCTCCTTCCACAGTCCAAAGATGTGCTAGTTAAGTGAATTGGCCACGTTAAAGTACCCACAGTGTTCAGGAATGTTGCAGTTTAGGTGCATTGGACATGGGAAATGCAAGATTTTGGGTATGGGGTGGGGGAAGGGTCTGGGTGGGTTGCTGTTTGGAGGGTTGGTGTGAACTTGTGGGGCTGAATGGCCTGTTTCCACACCGTAGGGATTCTTTTAAATATTAGAAGTGAATAGTAAAAAAAGGCTATATTTTCCAAATAACCCTTGACCCAGCTTGACCTATCCAAGCTCAAAGTTTTCTACCTCAAATTTGTGGAAATGTCCTAAAACCCACCCTGAGTTTTGAGGATGCCAAATGTGAAGTACTGTATGTTACATTTTTGCATTAATCTCAGCAGGTCTGGCAGCTTGTGTGAAGAGAAATCAGTTAACATTTTGGCTCTGCTGACTCTTCCTCAGAACTGTTCTGAGGAAGGGTCAATGGATTCAAAATGCTAACTCTGATTTCTTTCACAGGTGCTACCAAATCTGTTGACCTTTTTCATCAATTTCTGTTATTGTTTCTGATTTACAGCAGGAGCAGCACGGTGGCACAGTGGTTAGCACTGCTGCCTCACAGCACCAGAGACCTGGGTTCAATTCTCACCTCAGGCGACTGTGCGGAATTTGCACATTCTCCCCGTGTCTGCGTGGGTTTCCTCCGGGTGCTCCAGTTTCCTCCCACAGTCCAAAACTGTGCAGGTTAGGTGAATTGGCCATGCTAAATTGCCCGTAGTGTTAGGTGTAAGGGAATGGGGTCTGGGTGGGTGCGCTTCGGCGGGTCGGTGTGGACTTGTTGGGCTGAAGGGCCTGTTTCCACACTGTAAGTAATCTAATCTAATTCGCAGTTCTTCTGGGTTTACATCATCATTCTATTGTGAACAGCTCCTAAACTCAAACTGCAGTGAAATCTATCTTGGATTAGTTAACAATTTCTAAGACTGCAGCTAAAGTGATGAAATGCTCGATTCATTATCTAGTGACTACTGCAGTGAAGCCTGAAGGAACTAGCAGCAAGTTTGCATGGAAACATATCTCAGCAATCAAGATAATAAGTTAGTTCTCTCGTGTTAGCACTCCTTTCAACACTTGTCTTGTGGATTCTACCTCGGAACTATGCCTGGTTAGTTTTATTTTATTCAGAAGTAGCCTAAAGGTAGGTTCCCATTGGTTTCACTGTCCACAGTGAATAACTTCTGGAATATTCCTGCTGAATATAAGACGAAAGGAATGGTAACTCTCACTCATTTGTCAATTTCTAACAATACGATTGCTGTTCCAGAAAAGAAGAACAAATTCTATTCCCTTCACTTGTAGTTCACATTCAAATATTATAAATCATAATGTAAAACATTGCATTCATTTTAATAACAATGAACAGTATTGATTTTTCATGACAAAGTATATTTGAAGGAAGAGGATTGAGCACAATGTTTTAGTGCACTAGTTTTAAAATTTCCATAAAATCTGCATCTGCTCGCTTTCATTTGTGCTCAAAGTTGTGCTCAGTGGGTTAAATTTATTTACTAAAATAGTGGTGACAGAAAATTTGCACAAATATGTAAACCTGTGAAATGTTATTAAACACTATGTTTGATGTAGTCTCAGTGTATCCAGATTGCTTTTATACTGTAATAATACATCCTGTTAATTATTGTATAAACAGTGGGCAGCAGATATTCTGACTGTTGGGCATTGTCATATTTCAGACAGAGGGAAGAAGGCATCAATGTTTAACTTCACCTTGACACGGTATGAGTCTGTGAGAATTTTAGTTGCACATCTGCAAGTAATTTTGATAAGTAATAGAATGTTATGTTTAATTCAAAAGCCTTTCTGAATAAAATGGTTTCAGTTGTATGAAACGGGTGCCCATGTTGTATCTGTCAGAAATGCATTTTAGATTCGAACATAAAAACAATTTAACTTGGAATATTTGAGAGGAGTTAATTGGCATTCTTCCTGTGAGAATTGTAATCCAAGGGTTATTATGTAACTCAGGTTAATACTTTGTTTGAACTCGTGCTGAAAAATGAACAATATCTGGATCACTATATTTATGTGTAATTATCACCTTCATACTCCAGATCTATTACAGAACATAATATAGTGAAGTGTTTTTTATTGTTTTTGTTTTGGGATATTCTGCAACATATTAGCATCATAATGCAGTACAATAAGAAGTGGAATATTGACTCTATTACTGAAAAATGTCACTAAGTGGAATCCACTTGTATTGATCATTGCTTGAATTAATCACTGCTTTGTAGTTATGGCATAGCTATAGTACTCAAATCCAGTTTATAAAAACTCACTTGTGTCAATCAGAACAGCTGGACTTCTCTGATGCCCTGTTGTGTTGCTCAGTCGGTGACCTGCATTTTAAATAACTAATTACTGATGTCCTCATCATTTCTTCTCAACTTCACTCCTCTTTAGTCCCATTCTTCTCGGCTTAACTTGACACACTGTTCTATTCAGAACTAATTTGAAGAGCTAGGGATCTCGACTATTTAAATCATCCAGTTAGTGTTCAACAGCATTTCTGTCAGAACATTGCTAAGCTGTCCACAAATGTAATTCGATAAGAGACAAGACTGAGGGGAGGAAATGAACAATAGGCTGGACAGTTCTTCAATATGTCAATTTAAAATGTTGGTGAGCATCGGAGTGCAGGAAAATAGTGACAATATCAATCAGGTGTAGCTCTATTGTTACCTTAAAGATGCGTTGGAGTTGGGGGAATGTGAGGTTGGGGTTGGGGTCACATATATGGGAAACCCAATGTGCAAATCGTTAAGTCCGTGGTTTTGGAACTCAGCTGCCTCATTAACTTTTACTTGCTGCTTCCAATTCAATCCATAGTAATGGCTGTAATGAGGCTAAAATTAGATATTTTAACTTCAGCATTTAAAGAGTCAATCCAGTTATATGCTTTCGGAGAAATGTGGAGTTGGAAGCAATTGAGAAAGGATTTTTATTTTAAAATTAGTGCGCTCAAAGGTTTTAATGAAGGGTTCTGTATTACCTGCCATGGCAGTGAGGAGCACTTGTCCAGTAACATGAGGAATAAATCCACTGCTAATGCCAAAATGCCTGGTTAAAGATGGCAGAAGTCATCATAAATAAGAAATTTGTTCCATCATGGAAATTCTAATCAAGTAATCAAAGAGGAGGAAAATAACCCATTCACCTAGATCCCTCTGTGTACGTCATTCCACTTTCATATTATCTTAATCTCACTTTACCATATCTTCACAACAAATAAACTTGCTTATTCATTCATCTTTTATGGATTTCCCCAGTCCAATGTATCTTCATACTGAAGCAATTTCATGCCTCTGTCTCAATCTCTGTTACTAAATACATTTCACCCTTTACGTAGACTCATCCCATTGTCATCAATCATAGCAGACTCAATAGGCTGAATAGTCTACTTTTTCTCCTACATTGTATATCCTTAAATTAAGTAGTGATGCTAATGAGTGCCTCAAAGAAAGAATTGATAGTTAGAAACAACAGACATCCTCGATAAATCTTAATAAAGACACCAATAACTAAACACTTAATAGCAAAGAAAGCAGTGACAAATGTGTAATCTAATATTGCTCAGTTATGTCATGTTTAATTGCTCCAATACACCTTTTCTAACTGGTTACAACATGGTTCATATCGCGCACAGCTCAGCTACTTTGCCTTAGGAAACAATGCTCAAACCAAGAACTGATAAATAAAGCATTAAGATGGGAATATCACCCTCAACAGAAATTTATACTAAAAAAGTATACCTGGTTTGTGGCGATTGGGCGGATCTCAAAGATTCTAGTCAGCGAAACATTCTAGTTGCTAAGGTGTCAAATCATGGAAAACTCATTGTACATGGTTTCAAGTTTAAGTCTCATGATTAAGTCTTGATTATTACCTCCATTTCGGCTATAGATTCTTTAGAAATTAAAAGGATTAGTTTCTCAATTTTCCTTTTCAACTAGTGTTCGTCTAAAACAAAATGTAATTTTTAAAAGCACAAAATTTGCTACATATCAAAGTGTCACTTTGCAAGTGTAATTTCGAGGCCAATTTTTCAGTGCTTGGTAATCAAAGTTGAATCACCAAAGTTGATGACACTTCTGAATGGCCCTTTGAATTTTACAGTCAACAGGATATTTCTCAATACGAATTTATGTCTGAAATTTTAAACAACAAAACATTCAGAAGAATTCCAATCGGGTAAAACACACTTGTGTACTTAACATTTAAAAGGGTTGAAATTAGTTCCCAAGCTCACGCAGTGCAATATAGTCCATTTACTCACTTAGTAATTCAGGATTACCAAAAAGCTATTGACATTCAAGTAATCTGACCATTGCCATTATTACTTTGGAAAATGTTGGGTTCCAATTGCAACGAGTGGAAAAGTGAGAAAATTAGAATGATTTCTTCCACTGAAGTTTATTGTTTTATATTGGCAGATTAAAGATGTGGTTTAGAAAGGAGATAGTAATGTTAAGTGATGAAGTGAGGTAAATGTTTAAGATATAATGCAGACTGCTTCCTGCCTTAAAATGTCAGTTCAGAGCTAGTTTATCTGTCAGTATAATTGGTGTATAATGTATTTAGAATCATAGAATACCTACAGGATGGAAGCAGGTCATTTGGCCCATCACATCCACACCGAGTCTTTGAAGAATATCCCACCCTGATCCACCCCCTTACTATATCCCTGTAACTTTACATTTCTCATCGCCAGTGCACCAAACCTGCACATCGTTGGACTGTGGGAGGGAACTCATGCTGACACATGGAGAATTTTGAAATTCCACACAAACAGAGGGTGGAACTTAACCCAGTCTTCTATAAGGTAGCAGTGTTAACCAGTGAGGCATCATGCCTCCTATTTGGATAACACAATAATCAAAGTATAGACAGAATTATGACCAGATGAAGAAATGGTATCAGCTGGATCATTGAACTAGGTTGCTCAGAGATCATCTATTCAAGTGAAAAAATGGCACTAGCAATGAGAATTACACCATCAAAGACAAGCCATTGGAGCAATACAAGAAGAGCCACAAAAGTTTTACAATCTCAGTCATCTGCTAACAAGGACCTTTATAAAGCAATTCTTTGGCACACGAGAAATATGTTGACTGTTCAGGTGGTATTCTACAATATAAACCTACCATGGTATATCACATGGTCATTGCTTATAGAGGTATTGGATATGGAAAGTTAATGTTGAAGCTATATCAACCTCCATCCAATCTGATAATGTTACGCAATCTTTTGATTGAGAAGATACAGTTTTGCACAAGGTCCAGATGTATTAAGTCTGATTCCTGTTAAGCATAATTATAAAAATGAATTAGTCACTATAACTTGTATATATTGCTATCATGCAATAAACTATATGTTGTTATGTAAGACAAGTAACTCTTTCATTAAGATTCAATAGTCATTTATTCTCTACCACTGCTGATTAGATAGGCCTTGGACTTGCTCTACCCCAATGATAAACTTCCACTGGTGAACACCACAATATATTGTTTCTTGACTAGTAACAGCATAAATACCATAAGGTAACATCAGTGAAAAAAGAAATGCATTCATTCAATCTAGAGGGAATAATTTTCAGAAGAAAAAAGTGAGTTTACATGTTAAAAATATTACCACTTTAAGACAACGTTGGAAGTCAGCCAGCAGCTTCAAATATGTGAAGAGGGAAGCAGTCAGGATAAAGAGCGACTTGTAGAAACAGCTGCAAGGCAAATGCAGCTATCTGGAAGAAAACCTTTATCTCAGAGCTGGTATTTGTTTCAGTAAAAACGTGGGCTAGAGAAAGGTAAAGTCCAGTTAAACTGAGATGTTACAGTGTACCAACCAAAGAAGGCTCTGTGCAAGCCATTTGGAGCTCACTGAGTAAAGTTTGAAATCCCCATGGGTGGAGGGTATGCTTTAAAATAACAGTACGGAAGACCAGATCTTCAAAATGAGAATCGCTGCCAAGACAAGCCACCCACATGATGCATAGCTATAGTAGAGACATTCAATTTAAACCATGATTTCATGAAGAGATTTATTAAGACCACAGCCAAAGTTTATTTTAAAATATTGTGGAAGGAGATACTCAATGTTTTTTTTTCAGATGTGAAAGACAGAATTTTTTTCCTGTCTAAGAAGAGACAGGTTACCTCCATTTTGGTTGTAGAAGACAGGAGATCTCTAGAAGGAGGGGAACACTATTTTTGATTTTTTTCAAAATACTCACAAAAATTGGAGCTGTAGTATCACTAATAAGAAAAAAGATTTAAGTTTTAAAGAAGTAACACCAAATTGTTAGAATACAACGTTTATAAACTTTTAAAATGGCATTGAGTACAAGCTTTAAAATCATCAACATTGATGTATTGCAGAATCATTAGCACTTAAAGGAATATGGAATGAACAGCTTGAGGATGCTACAGATGCAAAACAGCTTTAAAGTAAAAGCAATAAATAACCACAGAAAGAAGAAACAGTACGTGTGATGGAATTGCAAATCAAGATTTAATGCCTTAGAATGGCCAATTGAACAAAACAAAATTGAATTTCTTGAAGAAAACCATTCTTAAAACACAAAACTGCTTCAAAATTGAATGCTCAAATTCAACAAGTAAATACGTGATTGCAATCAATAGGTCTGAACTAAGATGACATTATAATCACCAAAATATAAAAGGTGGCACATGTTTTTAAAAAAATTCTAATCACTTTTGATAATTACTTCAATCTAAAGACAAATAAAATTTTTGCATGAGCAGAAGTTCAGTATCCATGAGAATCCAAAGATAACTTAATTAATGATCTCCACAGATTCCTGGAAAGCTACGACTATGAAGCTTTGAAATCAGCATTCAAAAGGAAAATTATTGTTGTCGGAATTATTCAGTTTTTGGTGGATTTATTACAGTCCAAAGAGGATTTGACTTTGGATAAAGTTTTTTTTTCAAGTTTTGTTGGAAGCATAAACCAGGAAGACTACAGAAAAATGCTCAAAGAAGAAAGGCAACCCTATCACAGGATACCAACCGATGCAATCCACTTTATAACATACAAGCACATTACTGACATTGGTGACAAACTAACAAAGAGAGTCAGTCAAACAGCAGATTCTAATAGCTAGCATCAGTGTGGTGGCACAACATGCCTCACAGACACAAGCAATGCACAGGAATAATAAAAGAATTCAACATCTATAACTGCAGGTTACTTCCAGAAAATATGCAGAAGTAGACCACAGTTTCAAAGTAGCAAAAAAGCCAAATGCTTATTAATACAAAGGAGCTAATGTTTTAGAATCTCCTCCTTTAAATAAATTTACCCAAATTAAACTATGTGTCTCTATTAGAAAAGGTATTCAAGGCATTCCTAAGGAAAGTTGATGATCCAACCAAATTGAATTTGACAGAACTGGTTATGAAAACCAACATGGAAATTTTAAGCTTGATAAAAAGTGCAAGTATCACTATCCTACTGGATCAAGTACCATGAAGTGGAGATGCCGATGTTTGATTGGGGTGGACAAAGTCAGAAGTCACACAACATCAGGTTTATTTGAAATCACAAGCTTTTGGAGCCTAGCAAAAGTAGCAGTGCTTCAAAAACTTGGGATTTCAAATAAACCTGCTGGACCACAACCTGGTGTTGTGGGATAAAATACCATCACCGAAGAAACTGAATGTGCAGATTATAGCAATTAAACTACATCATTCGGATAGAATAACTCTCAAGAATAAAGGTATGCTGCAAATAACACTGTAATGCAAAGAGTGTGAGTTAGTTGAAAACATGTAGAAAATTTTCAATCATAATTTCTCACATTTAAAATTCTATGCATGTCTTAACCGCAATTCCCTCAAGACAGCAGAAAGCTTTCAATCCGTTTCCTAAGAACAACTAGTTCAGATCCAATCAAAGAAAGACAAATACTGCAAACGCTGGAAATCTGGAACAAACACAGGATATTGGAGACATTCTGCAGGTCTTGCACCATCTGTGGAGAGAGAAGTAGAGTTAAGATTTCAAGTCTGGAATGACTTTTTTTTCAGAATGAAAGGTGTTAGAAAATGTTTTGTTATGTTTAAGTTTGACAGAAAATTTCACACCTTATTTTGCAACCATTTTACATTTTTTTTCTCTTTCTCCACCATTAACAAGCATCCATCCAAAAACAAACATGCTTTCCATTACTTTTCAGTTCTGAAGAAGAGTCATTCAGGACTTGAAACCTGTCTCTCTGCACAGATACTGCCTGACCCAATGAGTTCCTCCAACATTTCTGCATTGTAACTCAGCAATCAAACAAATTCTTTTTGACCACCAGTCAATGTGCAACCAGTAGAAGATTTCATTAGACTCCTTAAATTCAGAATGGAATGTCAAAAAGTAGAAAGACCTCATTAAGTGTACCTATACTGGCATAAAATAATGATTGCATACTTTCAATAGTGATGAAGCCACAGACTTTACAAGACTGGTGGAAATTATTTCCATTCTTATCATCACTGAAGAAAATTCAGAAAACAACTCAGCAAATTTTACCAGATAAAGCAGATTGAGAATGAGAATGAGCAGTACCATCCACTTGAGTTCATTGATGAATCACTAATTGAGACTGGCTCTTTTATTCAGAGTCATATGTGGAGAGAGAGGTCCCTCAGTGATCTGTTCAATTGTGTAATGTCCAGTAACTGCAAATTGTAGTCTACAGACACAAGTAGGAAGGAAGAAAGAATGCTGAGGGCCATCACTGACACCATTTATAAAAGGAGCTCCATGCCAGAAAATTGAAGGGTCAAAGAACTGGAACTTCAAATTTTAAACAATAGATCATGTGATGTTTATGTCGGGTTTTACTTGACAATGAATATGTATATCAAATCTGATTATTGTTCTTTCAAATAATTAACAGGAAAGATAAATGGGTTAATTCTGGCTCAAATAAACAAATTCTAACAAAATATTAATATTGTGTTCAGCCTCCCTAAACTTGGGTGAAAATTGGTAACTGTGAGAAGAGGTAATTCTTAAAATTAATTATAATTTTAAGCTATTAGCAATGCATGATTACTAATAAATATCGGCCAAACCCTTCTGCACAGCATTGATGTTGTCCATTAAGATTTCTGTGACCTAGCCCTAATATCATTTTTCAGCCATACATCTGATCCAAGCTGAAGTATTAAAGGGTCAGCACACCCTCTCCAGGGGAAAATATTTAGACATGCAAAGAAATGGGAAAAAGGGGAAACATACCCTTTTCATGACCGTAACTACCATACTTAAGGTTTTTGAAGTTTCAATTTTTCAGTAACGGTACAAGTGAATGAGTGAAAGGTAGAATGGTTTTGTGAGGTAAGTAGATGGGTAGTTACTAGGGATAATCGGGAAGGGACGGTGACCATGGTTTGAATTCAAAACAAGTAGGGTGGTTGTAGTTGGGTTTGGCAGTGTTTTGGTCAAGTGATCAGAATGGTGATTGGGCGGCCAGTTAGGTGGTGAGGCACCGATTGAGGATTATGGGACTCAGTTTAGCTACATTGACTCTAAGTACTGAGTTAAACTGCACGTTAAAGAGGCCAACACTTCTAGAGTAAGGATGCAGACTAATCCTGCACTTTGGGCCAAAGTCTCCACTCTGAGGTAAGTGTGACGATGTTGTCACTTTAAAGAGATTATTTTGTTCTGCATTTGTTTGAAGAGAGGTTGTAAAGGTAGTGGTGATGAACTGCCTACTGAAAACAGTTTAGCTAAATAACTTAGGAGGCCTTTAGGTTTGTTTTAAAACAATGTAACAGCAGAGGGAGAATGGTCAGCGCTCACATACCAGGCTTTCTAGTTGTTTTAGCTGTGTTGGGGCGTCAGGGTAATTCAGTACTGGGGTGCCTTAGGTTGGAGTTAAACAATGTCATTAAACAGCAGACATTGTCAGATTCAGTCCCTAAAGGGTTAAACACAGCCATGCAGGGAAACTAACAATTGCAAGACTGTCTGTCTGGGACCACATTCCCTGATGATTAGATCAGGTCAGCCAGAACCTGGGAATTCAAAACCAACAAAGGAAAACCAGTAATAGTTGAAAGGTGTAAATTATACCATCGAAACAGAGCATGGATAAATTGAATGCCGATGTCCCCGATGACGTGAATCCCCATTGAAGCCAGCGATAAGTTATAATGACTGTTGATCAACCTTTGTAGAACTATTGTCTCAGTCAGGGAATACGCCTAGGCAGAGAGACGCATAGTAATGAACTTAACTGACTAAACAATGGACTACTAATTACTGGGACGGAAACTACCGGACCCATGAGGGCTGAATCATTATACAAACACAGTAGGGGTTCGACAGGTATAGTAAGGGTTTTGACAGGCACCTCAGTATGGCCAATGAGAGTCCAGGTCCACTCGCACACAACCGAATGGACCAACGAGGTGGCCTGATGAGGAAGGTGGAACTGGACACTCAGAGGAGCGGGGTTTAAAATATCGTCGGGTCCGCGAGGGATTTCAGAACGCGCGCCTTCTCCGGTGAGCGAAACCGCTCACTGTACAATTCGCTCTCGGAATAAAGAAATCTTTGTACCTTTTGAATCTGGCCTGGTGTCTCATTCCTCTGAAACGAGCACGGGGTCGGCAGTCCCGACCCAACAGCTGTTAATAGTCAAAAGCTATTTGGGGGTCTCAAAAGGGCTGAAAGCCTCAGTGAATGATTCCTAGCTGCTTCTCTCTCTGAAATTTCTCTTGATATTGACTTCGCCTGGATGAAAATTTGTGTCTGAATTTAACTTTTTGCCAAGGAGTGTGTTTATGGGATGTTAAGGAATAAATTGATATTATTTTCTTTAAATAGTAGAATTAAGGAGTTCTCTGTTACTTATCTTTTAATAGACTATAAGGCAAGGTAAGCTTTTCTGGCAATTTGTTTTAATTAACAGAAGGGTTCACTGCTGGAACAGATAATTAATAATAAGTAATGTACCTCTTATTCAGTTAAGTTTTCCAGTAGTTGAGCTACTCTAAATATCTTTTTCTTTTGTATCTATTTTAACTATATTCATAGAGTCATAGAGATGTACAGCATGGAAACAGACTCTTTAGTCCAACCTGTCCATGCAGACCAGATATCCCAACCCAATCTAATCTCACCCGCTAGCACCCGACCCATATCCCTCCAAACCCTTCCTATTCATATACCCATCTAAATGCCTCTTAAATGTTGCAGTTGTACCAGCCTCCATCACCTCCTCTGGCAGCTCATTCTATACATGTACCACCCTCTATGTGAAAAAGTTGCCCCTTAGGTCTCTTTTATATCTTTCCCCTCTCACCCTAAACCAATGCCCTCAATTCTGGTCTCCCCGACCCCGGGGAAAAGACTTTGTCTATTTATCCTATCCATGCCCCTCATAATTTTGTAAACTTCTTTAAGGTCACCCCTCAGCCTCTGATGCTCCAGGAAAAACAGCCCCAGCCTGTTCAGTCTCTCCCTGTATCTCAAATCCTAAATTGTGTTTTGCTTAATGTCAAGTAGTTTCACCAGTCGCATTGTTATGACATAGCGGTGAACCCTTCTGTTAATTAAACCAAACACCCAGAAAAGCTCACTTCGCCTCATAATCTGTAACATGAATTACAGAGAAGTCTTGAATTCTACTATTTGAAGGAAATAATAACAATTTCTTCCTTAACTCTAAAAGTGAATGTTAAACAACAATTATTGACAACTCCAAGCCTCCATTTCTCTTAGCTGCTTGTTAGTGGCCTCCAACTCTATACTGTTTCAATAAAAACCCATATTAGAATTACATCAACTTAATTTCAAAACCACACAGCAGCTGTCATCTCTGGTGTCCTTCTTCTTTCAGCTGAAGATTTTCCTGGGTCATTTTCTGTCTTTTACTGCAGTTGTTTCATATGAAAAAGGCACCTTTCATCGAGAGTGCTTTTGAATGGCTGTCTTTCTTGATAGCAATTGCTCTCTGGCTGAATTTCAAATGCCTGCTTTTCATTTATACCCTGAACATTGGATTGTCTCAGTGGTGCAATATTTGCAAAACAATAAATTCAAACACAATCGGGTTTTAGTATCCTGGGACATAATTTAAACTGGTTAGATTTGAATTGTTGTCAAAACATCAACTGACTCAGGTATCTATTTCACAGCCAAATATTACATATTTTCAATTTTCCAGTATACCCTGAGACTTCTAGCTAGTCATTTACAGGTGCTTGTCAGCTCTCAGTGAAATTCAGCATTCACTCTCTCGAAAAGCTACAGTACACACCTTCAATTTCATAACCCCTTTCCCTTAAGAAAAAATGAACCATTATAATTAGTAGATGCCTTATGTTTTTCTACTTCTTAACCCCATTACAATGAAATGCATAGGACATTAATCTAAGTTCATATTAATTTCTGCATGCATGTATATAACATTGGCATCTGTTCAATCTTATCTCTACTTTATCCTTTAAATCCATGATAACACATCTGCTATCACATTTTTATATACTGCAACATGTACAACTTGTAAATTAAAAGTCTGTAACATAAAACTTCAATGCAATAGCCTCACATTCATATCTTTGTTCCAAGAATGTGAGAGGATTGTGATCCATGTACACAACTGTCTCCAACACGATTTGTCACATAAAAATTAAAATTTCGTAAGATCAGTACCAAACTCAATAATTCCTTTCAATGGGAGAATATTTTCTCTGGTGGGTTGTTGAGCTTCTTTGAAAAGTAGTCAATTGGCCATTCAATTCCATCATCATCTTCCTGTAACAGTACAGCTGCAACTCCTACATCACTAGCATCGCTTGCAACTTTGAAGGAGTTCAAATAATTTGGTGTAGCTAAAACTGGTGCGGTGGTTCATAATGCTTTTAAATTGTTAAATGCCTCCTGTGTTATGGATTAGACCAAACCACTCAAAACATTCTTAAGCAGGCAACCCAAATTTGTTTCGATAAGTGTACAATGAAAATTATCTGGAATAAGCTAGCTAAGTTGGCTGCCAGGTTTTAAAACAGACAAAAATTTATTCACAAAATTACACAATAAAACACAAAGAACAGAATAAAGAATCCCTACAGAACTCTGTCTATCCAAACTAGACTTAATGATATTATTTTGAATATACACAACAGTCCCAATAAGCAAACCATAAAAATGGAATAAATGCTTATAATTTGAGGTTAAAAGGACAGAAGGAGACAGAGAGCCTGTTCCCACACAGCTGAACTCCTAACTAGTTTTGGACTGAAATGCTCAGCTAAAGAGCTGACCACTCCGCTTTCATTATACAGGTCACGTCTGAAACAAGACTACTTTGACCTGAAGTTTCATTTGTTTACATATAAACAAAAGACCTCTCAAAATCCTTTTCACTTCTGTACCAAACAGCTGGGAGCTGTTTATGACCTCTCTGAAAAAAACCAAGGACATGGTATCCTTAAGAAAAGGAACAGCTTTTAGAAAAATGGGACCAGCTTTGTGACACCTCCTCCCTTAAAAAGAAAGAACCATCAACCACCTGATGAAGGAGCAATACTCTGAAAGCTAGTGCCTCCAAGTAAACCTGTTGGACTACAACCTGGTGTTGTGTGCGTTTTGTCTTTGTACACCCAGTCCAACACCAACACCTCCAAAACATGGCCCAGGAAGGTCACTTGAGCTTTGGCATATTCACTTTTAGCTAGGTTTGCCATCAAGCCTGCCTTCCGCAGTCGATCAATTAAGTCCGATAAATGCTGAATATGTTCCTTCCATGAGTGACTACAAGTCACCAGGTCATCAATATACACCATACATTTGGGTAACGCAGCAATGACCTTATTAGTCAGTGTCTGAAATGTGGCTGCAGCATTTTTCATACCAAATGGTGCAACTTTGAACCAATATAGGCGACAGATGCTGGAGATTAGAGTCAAGAGTGTGGTGCTGGAAAAGCACAGCAGGTCACGCAGCATCTGAGGAGCAGGAAAATTGATGTTTCAGGCAAAGGTCTTCATCAAGAATGAGGCTGGGAGCCGAGAGGGTGGACAGATAATTTATTCTACACTCTTAACTTTGAACTGATATAGTCCATTTGGTATTACAAAAGCCGATGTTCCTTTGCTCTCTCTGACAGAGGTATCTGCCAGTAGCCTCTGAGCAAGTCCAACTGAGAAATATAAATTGCTTGTCCCACTTTTCTGACACAGTCCTCCAACCGTGGAATTGGATATGCATCAGTCTTTGTAACAGTGTTGACTTTGCCATAGTCCACCCATAACCATTGGGTACTATTTGGCTTTGGCACCATGACTATGGGTGAGCTCCAGTCACTGTAACTCACTTTGATTTATGCCATCTTGGAGCATGTGCTCTATTTCCTTCTGAACCTGTGCCAACTTTAGAGGGTTATGTCTATGAGGATGTTGCTTAATCAGAACAGCATCTCCTATATCTACATCATGCATAATTAGGTTAGTAGTTCCCAGTTTATTTCCACATATCTCCCTATGTGATAGTAATAACTCTTTCAGGTCCTTTTGATTCTCTTGGGGAAGGTAACTCAATAATTTACCCAATTTTTGACAACTTCATCATTGTCCAATTTGATTTGAGGAATGTCCAATTCACAATCCTCTGAATTTGGTTCTTCCTTCTGTGTTATAATCATTAACACCTTCTCCTTTACTTTACTTTCCTATCAAAGTATCTTTTGAGCATTTTCACATGACATACTCTGTGAGATTTCTTCCTGTCTGGAGTCCCTATCAAGTAGTTCACCTCACTCAATTTCCTCTCAATTTGATAAGGTCCACTAAATCTTGCTTTTAAAGGCTCGCCTGTTACTGCAAGTAATACCAATAACTTATCCCCAATAGCAGAATTGCCAATTTTGTGATTTCTAATCCACTTCCTGTTTCATTGTATGCTGTGATACTTTTAAATGCTGTCCAGCCAACTCTCCAGCTCGATTTAATTGTTCCCAAAAATTTAACACATCATCCAAATGGATGGTCTCTGAATTCTGATTTCTCCTTAATCAATTTTAACAGTATTCTTACTTCATGCCCAAAAATTAGTTCAAATGGACTGAATTTTTTTGATTCATTCAGTGCATCTTTAATTGTTAACACATTTTCAGCTCTGATCTCCAGCATCTGCAGACCTCACTTTCTCCTCCAGTGCATCTTTAATCCCAAGAAGTACAAACAGAACTCCCTTATCCCAATCATCTGGATAATCCTGACCACAAGACCTCAACATGGCCTTTAGTGTTTAATGCCATCTCTCACGCTCCCTGTGATTCTGGATGGTATGCAGTAGATTTGAATTGCTTTATTCCCAAGTTATCCATAACCTCCTTGAATGGTTTGGATGTGAAGTTTGATACTTGAACTGACTGGATCTCTATTGGTAGTTTGTATCTAGCAAATAATTTAAGTAATTCTTCTACAACCCTTTTATCTGTGACGTTGCATAATGGGATTGCCTCTGGAAATTAGTTGATAGATCCATTATTGTTAATAAATACTTACTCCCACTTATGTTAGAGGTAGGAGACCTACACAATCAGGCAAGAATCGTGCGAAAGGTTCCTCAAATGCTGGAATAGGTATTAAAGGTGCAGGGTTTATTATTGCATATGGTTTTCTGACTAGCTGGCATGTATGGCATGTCTGACAAAATTCAGTGGCATCCTTGTGTAGTCCATGCCAGTGAAAATGTCTTTGTATTTTAGCCTGTGTTTTCCTCACATGTAAATGACCTCCAAGTGGTAGCTCATGCACCACTTACTGTACATCCTTTCTATACCTTACTGGCAAAACAATTTGATGAATCTATGCCCATTTCTCATCTGCTTGAATGTGTGATGGTCTCCATTTCCTCATTAAGACATAATTTGTTAAGTAATAACACAGGGGGATGCATTTACCCTCCTCTGTTAGTGCCTTTTGATACATCTGTTTTAAGTTCTCATCTTTCTGCTGTAATTCGACAAATGCAGCAGAGCTAGTTTATCTAGTTGTTCATGCTCTGTCCAACTTATCTGATCAAAAAAGGTCCCTGATAAAGCTATGTCAGCTTCCTTATCTGTGCCTTTTGATCTCTCCTGCTTCAGCTTGTGTCTCTGTGATCTTCTGATCACACCATCTGGGAAAATTCCTGGATAAACATCCTTCATTTCTTCAGTAGCCTGGACTCCACTGGCTTTTCAACTAGAGTAGGCAACACTCCTACCAGTGAATCATCTATATCCTTTGCAAGGACAAATTGTATTCCCAGAGCTGAGTGTTTGTCCAGTGCTCCTACCACAAATTCTCCATTCTTCTCTGGACTCTCTCACCTCACTTTACATAATTGAGCACTCTGTCTCACCATGAATTCCTGTTACCAATACCTTTTCTGGCAATAGGCCCTCAAGAGTACATATCTCCTCATCCTTCATCATTACAGACTGAGAGGATCCTGTGTCCCTTAATATTGTGACCTCTCTACCTGCTACTCCTGGCCTATATGAATAAACTTTATCCTTGCATGTATATTTTTTAAGCAGATCTGGCACTTCCTCCTTAATCAACAACCTCTGATGATCTTGTACACTCTGAGGCAGTTGTCTACCCTTCCTTGTGTTTTTTGTTACTCATCCAACAAAAATTTCAGGCTTGTCTAGTTTTCCTCGCCCACCAACACTGTGATTTTGTGTGGCTTACTATATTAAAATTAAAATACCAGAGCTTTTTAACTTCTTTGTCCCCCTCACGGGTTTCCTTTTTACCCTGTGATAAGTTATCCTTATGATCTTCACTGAGATCTACCTTTCCCTAACCAGATGAGGATTTCTCTTTGCCCCCAATGTCTATCCCTCATGGACTGAAATTGATCCTGGAAGCCAAACTATGTTTTATGGACCAGCTCATAATCATCAGCCACTTCAGCTGCTAATCTTGCCATTTTAAGTTTCTATTCTTCCACATGAGTTCCCACTGCTTCAGTCAGTGAATTTTTGAATTCCTCCAAAATAATTACCTCTTTAAGGGCAACATAGGTTTTCTCAATTTTTAAAGCTCTTATCCATTTATCAAAACTACTCTGTTAATCCTTTCAAACTTAATGTAGGTTTGACCAGGGTCCCTCCTTATCTTCCTGAAATGTTGTCTATAGGCTTCTGGTACAAGCTCATATGCACTTGAAATAGTTTTTTTCACCTCCTCATACTGGTCAGATACCTCCTCTGTTTGTGATGAGAATACCTCACCAGCCCTACCTAGAAGTTTCGTTTGGATCAACAAAACTTACATTGTCACTGTCTACTGCATTTGTTTAGCCACCTTTTCTAATGAGAAAAATGCTTCCAAATCCTTCTCATCAAATTTACGCAATGTTTTAACATACTTAAACAGTTTCTCACTCGGCTTCTGACTACCGGGGGGTTGCTTGTTCCCACTCTCTTTCCCACTAAGCTTACCCTGAGCCTTTAACTCCAGCCTTTTAAGCCGACTTTTCTTTTTAAAGTAAGTTTCTGAAGTTCAAATGCTCCCTCTCTTTCTCCTGCTGCTCTCTCTTTTTCCCTCACTTCTGCTTTTAATTGTAACTCAAACTGTTTCATTTCTGCAGCCCTTTCCTTATCTCTCGCCTCTAACTCAAGCCATTTCATTTGCAATTGAATTCTTGCCATCTCTTTAGATTCTGATGGTTTCTCCAGCAAGTTTAAATGCTGAGCTACTGCTGTAATTATCTATCATTACCTCACCAAAGCAGGCAGGTCCAGTCCCAGCTTGTCTGCTGATTCCTTTAGCTTGGTCTTATTCACCTTTGCAAAACTTCCAAAGTTACCGTATCCACTTTCAGAAAACTTTTGGTGACTGAAAGAGCCATTACTATCCCAAGCGTTGTCTACCCAACCAAATCACCACCTGAAATAAAGACACTAACACCTACCACTTGCTGTTTAAAATCCCACAAAGATCCCCCAATTTATTATGGACTAGGCCAGATGACTCAAAACATTCTTAAGTAGGCAGCCCAGACCATAACTTTGCAATTTGTTTCGGTAAGTGTACAGTGAAAATTACCTGGAGTAAGATTGCTAGGTTGACTATCAGGTTTTAAAACAGACAAAAACTTATTCACAAAATTACACAATGAAAAGCAAAGAACAGAATAAAGAATCCCTTCAGAAATTAGTTTATCCAAACTAGAATTAATTATGCTGTCTCAATAGACAGTCTCAATAGACAAACCACTTCAACACAGTAAAAATGAAACAAAGGCTTGCAAGTTAACTTTAGAGAGGCAGAAGGAGATAGAGAGCCTGTTTCCACACAGCTGAACTCCTAACTAGTTCTGGGCTGAACTGCTCAGCTAGAGAGCTGACCACTCCCCTTTTATTATACTGGTCACTTCTGAAACAAGACCACTTTGGTCTGAAGTCTCATTTGTTTGCATATAAACGAAAGGCCTCTCAAAATCCCAATCATCTCTGTACCAAACTAGTCACCTCAGAGCTGAGAACTGTCCATTACCACCCTGAAAATAAACAAGGACACGGTATCCTTGAGAAAAGAAACAGCTTTTAGAAAAAAAGAACCAGCTTTGTGACACCTGGCATTGTTCTGTCCACCGAAATTTTGTGTTCTTCTACAGTAAGTCTGTTAGTAGTGCCATTACACTGCTGAAATTTTGGAACAAACTTCCAGTAGAATTTGTTTAGTCCCAATAATTTAAACAACTCTTTCTTTGAGGTTGGTCATGGAAATTCCTTGATGGCCTTCGTCTTGTCATTCTTTGGGATCAACCTTCCATGACCGATGCTATAGACCAAGAATGTCACCTCTGCCTTCGTGAATTCTGTTTTCTTAAATTTTATTACCAGCTTTGCTTCTCTTAATCATTCAAAGAGCTCTGCCAACTGTACCATGCCATCTTTCTATGACTCACTAAAGATTATTACATCATCCAGATAAACAGCACAGTTTGTTAACCCAGCCACAGCTCTGTTCATGACTCTTTGGAATGTGACTGGTGTGTTCTTCATTCCAAATGGCATTACTTTGAGTTGATATAGCCCATTCAGTGTTACAAACACAGAAATTATTTTTGCTTTCTCTAATAAAGATATCTGCCAATAATCATGCAGGTAACCACTGGCTTGTCCAACTTTCTCTATACAGTCCTCCAATCTTGGTATTGTATATGATTTTGTTACAGCATTGACTTTCTGATAGTCCACACAAAACCAGTGAATCCCATCAGGTTTGAGAACTAACACAATCAGCAAACTCTTGTTAGGCCGGTACCTCGGGGTTCCAGTCTTTGCGAGTTCTTTGGAAGGAGAGACCGCACCAGCTTCTTTAGTTTGGAGCAGAGCACCGTTTATTTTACAGAATCAAAACTGGCAAACTGTACAATGAATTCTACAGCATGCAATTCGTTGGAGAAGGCGTTCTACCCCTTCTGCTCAAATTCGCCCCAGTTATACCCCTCGCTGGCCAGTGTTCCGGGTCAGGTGTCCACGTCTGGCCTTCCTGTTGGCTACTCGTTCCCGGGCAAAGCGTTCCGCTCTCTGGTTGGATGGTTTGAGCTGTCTGTCCGTTTGCCTCGGAGCGGGCAGTCCCGTAGACATTGTGGGGCCACTGGTCCCGCTTATTTAATTAGTGGTTTACCAGAAACAATAGTTCATTACCATTTAAGTGAGTAGTTTCGATGGTTCAATTGACACCTCAAATAATCCAATTAACAATGTCTACCAGTTACAAATTCCAGAGGTACAATTAACAGGCTGTCTATCAGCTAGCCTCTGATCAGATTAGGAGGCCAGCGGTTTCCAGTTCAGTGATCATGATAGTTTAACCATTTCAGGCCTGGTATTAGAAGCACTTGTTACAGTTATAGTTTTTACCCTCCCTAGATCTAGTGTGCCCACCCCACTAGTACAACTACCCCAACACTCCCTCCCTTGGCCTCTATTGAGGCCACACCACCCCATGCCGTAAGAAACGCAACACCACGAGGCGACCGGGGTCTGGTGTGCCGGCAGACGCCCCCACAGACGTCCCTTTGTCGTATCCGAGCATGTTGTCTTGACCAGAATCATCGGTTCTAGGGAGACAGTCATGTTGGGATGAAGGGTGCCCTACGCAACACGCCGCAACACAATTTACAAATAGATAATTAAAACTACATGCAAATCTAAGTTAATAGATAAAACAACTCCGGCAGGCTTCTGCAGAAATGACAAAAGCACAGAATTAATCAAGCATGGCAAAAAACATGGCAAAAAGACAAACAGAGCACTGTACGCGAGTACATAACAGTCGCAAATGATTTGGAGTGGAGGAATTAAAATAAGTAAGGTGTCCGCAGAACGCAAGTCTGTAGTCCAAAGAGCACCCAAGTGTAAACATGTTCTGTAAATTGTGAAACGGAATAGGATTAGCACACTACCAGCAGTTAGGTACCTGCTAGCGAGCGGAAACCCAGTGAGAAACTGTACTGCGCCCCAGTGTTCCCGCAGATCAGAATGCTCCACAGGCCAGCAGCTCAGTCCAGACGTCCGACACGGAAGACAGAGGCCAGAGATCTTATTAAATCATGACAAACGTGGGCCACCAGTTCCGATGTCAATGTGCGACTGTGCCTGGCTTAGGTTGTCCCTCGCCCGAGGGATTGTACCCATCATTGGCTAACCAGTCGTACTGCATTGAATTGTAGATACCGACATCCGTTTCACCGCCGTCAAGAATGGACACAGGCAGTGGCAACCGGCTCAATAGTGTGTTCAGTGGCCCTCGAGACCAGCTGAAGCCAACCGGGAGTACTGGAGATTATGTAAAAATCGCTTGTGTGAACAGCAGTGTTTCGAGTCCCAGGCACACAGTACATCTCAACCTCCCACTGTATGAAAGGATCAATTCACATATCCCCAGGTCAAATGGGCAAAATAAGTAGGGACTCCTTGGACAACCAGACCACATTCATTGTTTATAAAGGAGAAAAGCTAGTACTGAGTAGCATCAAGAGCAGAACCGTTGCGCACCACCGTGGACGACGCGATTGGATGAACTAGAAAGAAAGACATTGAGACCGCTGACATGCGCCGGAGAGATAGTATTTAGTACGCCTGCACCCGTAGCCCATTCAGAGGTGGTAGTGCATCATTGGAGAGAATAACCGCCAGATCCCCACTCGCCTGGCTTCCCATCGGGAGGCGTGAGTCACTTAATGCAACCGGCCGCACGGAAAACCGGCTCCACGGTTCATGAATGGAAGTCACCTTACAGCATGTATTCCATATGTCCCTCCCCGTTTGTAGGAGATCACACGCAGGCTGTCGTGTACTCAGAGTTGGTGGCGGCGCAGGCATCTGTTGAGGAGTGCAGAGCCCAGCATATGGGGGGTTCGGTTGAAAAGTAATGATACCACATTACATCTAAACCAGGGAGATGGGGCTGCAGAAATGTGGTGAAAAGAGTCCTGCCATCCCCAGGGTGACATTTGGTGAAATCAGCCAGAAAACATCCTACTAGTATGGGAAATAAAAGCATTGTATTTAACAACCGCCATTAGCACATTCCTGTGAAGGCGGAGCCATTGGGTGAGCTGATCTCGAAAAGCTCCTTGCTATTAGACTCAACGGACATCACCATGCCAGTACTCCTGGATGTGAAGTCTTTAGTCATCTAGTAAAAGAAAGAGGGGGCCAGTGCGAAATGTCCAATGCATTCACTAAGACTGCCCCCCACCCAGTTGTGCAACAGAACTGGAGAAACCAGACATCAATCAAGGCAATGGTAAAAAAGTGAAGGTAGGCTTAACCCCTAACCTTTCTCATAGCTCATGGACCTGTACGAAGCCGTCACCTAAAAAACAGAGTGACCCCAGTGTGAGGTAAAAGGAATGGTCCCGCCTAAAAGGAAGAACTAGTACCTTGTACAAAGGAGGCCAGAGCAGTTTGTGAACTCCAATCAGAGAGAAAAAAGGTCCCTGACCACGGGCTGCCACAAAAGGCAATTGAAACAGGGGGAAATAGACCATCCTAGAGAGGAATTGTTCCTCTTATTTTAAAGAGTCAGAAAAAGTCAAAAAAATGCAACCACCCCACTGATTCAGTGTTGGGAGAGGTAACTGCGGAAAAGCAGTCACGCAAAAGATACCAAGTAGCAGCATTTCTTAATCAGGAAAAGTTAAAAAGCAAACGTGCGCAGGCTGTGGAAGACATTCAGTAGGATAGGCTGCTGCCAATTGGGAAATAGCACTATGCAGGGCAGATAAATTTCGGGACAATGATGAAAATGCAAGATAGTACGAGTCTCGGTTATAACTTGCTGTGCATCTGCACTAGCAGCTGCAGGCGCAAAAACGTCGTCATGCACATTAAATAACCAATGTTGAAGAGTAAAAATATCCGGCCTAGAGCTCTATCGAAAAAATAGGGTGACCCCTAGAGGGGTAAAAGGATTGACAACAGTTAAAAGGGGAGAAATAGTATACCGTATCGGGGAAGGCAAACTATGTCTACTGTCACCACAGGTGATTAAAACAGATTGTCGTACGCGCAGGTTAACTCCTTAGGAGGCAAACCGAAAAACAGGAGGAATATAAAGTAGGTAATCACTTCAGATGAGCTGGACATAGGTGAATGCACCACGCATCGCGCAGGAACTGTAACAACTGCAGCGTGTACACTATGTAAATGACAAACCAGAAAGTTGTCGGGTGTGAGATCACGAACATACAGGGTCGGCTCTGCTGCAGTATGGGTGACCCGTGGCAACAGGACAATAGAGCAGCTAAATTTCCACTGTGTGGTTACGAAAAACATGGCGCAGGGGGCCCCCTAATTTCCCAGGGTGCGCAGCATAACTCGCACGTAGGGGAGAACCCCAAGCTGTTCGTAAATATTGTTGAGAGGTAATTTAAAAACACAAAGGCAACTCAGAAAGCATGGGTAACATCAGCAAAAAAGGCACATGCGTATCGCTGAAGCTCCTCTTCAGGCGAATTGTTCCCTGCTCTTCCCAGATATTCATGTACGTCCTGCCCGTGTTTTAGCCTGAGGGTCCCCCATGCGTCCAGGGAGAGGGTGGTGGGGAAGCTATCTGGTGGGGACCGCCGTATAGGATTTCAGAAAAGGTCAAACGAGGCCGTCTCGTCTGTCCGTGGTCCTAAATTATCTCATGGCAGGTTTCTCTCTCAAAAGTCGCTATGTGACCAGGGGACCTAATTCTCCTCCCCCACACTAGTGGCGAGGAGAGGCGCTTGGACGGTTGGCCTAGTAGCAATGGCCCCCTTTAGCGGGCTACACCCTTCCTCACGACCCGCAATAATCTCCCCCTCGTCCAGCTGGGAGGTGATGTCAAGAGGGGATTTGAACTCATTACCCTAGGTGGGTTCCCCAGGGCAAAGGTTGAAGACAAATTTAGACAAAATGCACGTAAAACATCAACCACGAGCACAATCTTACTTTTACGACTACCCGCCTGCTCGCAGCGGAATCCATGGTGAACAAGGTGGATCACTCAGGACAAGGGTCAGTGAAGAAGTTAGAGAGCCAAAAGCATTCCCAAAATACCAGCAAAGATATCACAGAACAGACCTCGTTCGGTGTTGACGGACAACGACCCTATCACTACGCAGAGACGTAGGGCAAAGCAGGGCTCTGTTACGCCCCCTCATTTCCCACGTCCTTGTCGAGCTCAGTCTCCTGAATTGAATTCAGGGCAACGTTTGGCCTCCCTGACCTGGGGCAATGGGGGAAATGGTGCCAGTTATTGTCATCCTCCCTTCAGACCCTGCACCCAAGTTTTCCATATGTTACCGCAGTCAGGGGCCCACCAGCGGTTGTGAACGGACTTACTGCCTTGGGCAACACTCACATGCGTTGCCCCATGTGTTTTCAGCCCGTTCAGTATAAGGGATGATGATGATTA
Organism: Hemiscyllium ocellatum; assembly: GCF_020745735.1. NCBI lineage: Eukaryota > Metazoa > Chordata > Chondrichthyes > Orectolobiformes > Hemiscylliidae > Hemiscyllium > Hemiscyllium ocellatum. The sequence continues at coordinate 41,858,506 of NC_083407.1, read as the reverse complement.
TGGAGAGGGGGCCTTTGTCACGGGGACCCTGGTGAGTAATGTAAAACTCTGGGCAATTAGGAGATTTGCGGTGGGACGAAATTGGACTGTTTGCCTGAGGGAACTTGTCCCCCTGAACGAGATACAGAACGAGAGGTGCAAGTATAATCCTTGTGTATGCAAGAATCTGTGTGTGTGAAGGGCCGTGTGTCATAGCCAAAAGAGAGTGCGCAGGTGCTGCGGGCATATCGGACGTCGTATCTGTGTGAAACAGAGAGTGAGAGCCACAAGGGGCTGCTCAGCTAGCAGAGAGGTTAACACTGTTCTAGCTCGAAATCATCTGATTGTTAGTGAGTGGATGTGTGAGTGTTGTCAGCTAGAGCTTGCACCCCCCTTTTTGACTGTGATATTTATGGATGTGTAACATGATCTTCTCAGGGAAGCTTCTGGTATCCCTGTGGCTTATTTAACGTGATAAAAGCCAGAGAATGAAGGGTAATTCAAATGAGTAAGAGTAAAAAATACGTAAGTTGAGATGCATGTAACATCCCATTGAATACTCCCGTAAGAAGGGTATGAATAGAGTGTCCTCATCCGCAGAGGATGTCAGCTCCTATGTGCAGAGACGAAGAGTGGAATACTGAGGGCGCGCAGAACACAAGTCCCTTCCCAGTTCAGGGGCAACCAATTGTACCGAATCTGCCCCCCACAATTTCACCACAAATCTGCGCGACTCACTGTTAATGCTGCCGCTTGGCTGCCCGTGAGTATCCCCGGGTAAGCCGTCCGAGCTGGGTGAAACAAGTGAAGTTTACTAGCGGGTGAAAAGCAGTGTTTCCCCGACCTGCATTCCGATGTGGGGGTAGGTCGCCGGAAAAACACATGTTTTTTGTTTAAATCGTGACGAGGAGTATAGCGACTGATAGAATTTCACAAGAGAGTTTGCTGCATCTACATCCAGCAATCACATGCAGATTACCAATGCAGCGACTGAGTTCCAGAAGGTGGAATATTTCAGGTGAAGTGCAGCTGAAATGGAAAAAGGGAAGTTTGAGGTCATGCTCTGCAGGAAATAGGAAGTATTACCTGGTAGAGGAATACAGTCCGTTGCCTACCGGCCAGAAAAAGAGGAGTAATCATTTAGTTCGGGCACATGGTGAATGACACGGGTAACGAGTTGTGAGTACAATCTATACAGGTCAGGACAGAAATCCTTTGTGTAGCACTGTCCTCTGTGTAAGGCAAAGTTTGTAGGTAGTAGGAGGCCTTAAGAGTTACCCAGGGAAAAGAATCATAAAAGAACCTGGTGACCCTGCCGTTTTCAGCGCGAATCTGCGCCTTGCAGAAGGTATGAACAGGTGAATTGGAAACAACCACTCGCAGTTGAAGAGACTGAAGGATATGGGCAAGAGCTGAGCTTCGATCCCTATGCTGCAGACAAAAGTTGTTGCAACATGTGCATTGCTAGGCTATTCACACTTGGCAGTCAGTCAGGGACAAATGGGTGAGAACAGAGCATGGCCACCGTGACCGCCTAAGATACAGACAAGTAGGTATAAAATCAAATCTAGCGGTCAGAATCTGGTAGCAGGAAAGTGTAGCGACCCAGACGTCCCAAGCCCGGTAAAAGGGTCTATTGTAGGAACATGAAAGAAAGTGTAAAGATAAGCATAACGTATTGACAAGAAGAATAACTGCACAAACCCCCCAGGATCTCACCCTCGTCCTCTGAGGAGGTAGTGTCAGGCAGGGAGGTGAGCTCACACCCCCCTGCACAAGTTCGCCCTGGAGATGGGCTCCCGTGACTATTAGAGTGTCGTTTTATGCTGCGAGGGGGTGTACCCCCGTCGGGGCTTGTGAACTCTGCGGGGCAGCAACAGGGGCCATGGACAGTAGGGGAATGATAAGGACGAGGCCAAAGCTCTCTACCCCTGTGGGAGGCGATTGTATATATAGCGCTTTCAAGCACAGGTGAAGGCAAAAACGGTCTGGACACTGTAGGTGCAGCGGAAAGGCAAAAGAAAACGTCGGCCAGGTCTGTGACAGAGAAAAAATGACAGGCAGGCGTGAGCGCCTGCAGTGCAACAGCGAGGTCCGGAACCTTCAGATTTAAAGTGACTGTGGCCCCGTTTATTCTTCGGAGGTCATGTAACGAATCCTGGTAGCAAACCTCAGGGAGTGTAATACTGGGAAAAGGGGATGAGACGCAGAGTACAGCAGCAGGAGCACAGTGAGTGAAAAGCTTTTGATGGAGAGATGAGGCCAGAAGATGAGTAACTGTGACCTGGTAGAAAACCTCAGGGAGTATAAGACCTCAAAAAGGGGATGAGACTCGGAGACCAGCGGAATCTCAGGCCTGCGGACGCCAGTTGAATTCAATGCTTCAAGAAGATGAGTGAAAGATAGAAAATGACGATAGAAACGACCTCAGATCCGGCAGAGAACATCGAGTGGAAATAAAGGGTGAGCAGGGGTGTAGGATGGGGCACTACATACGGCAATAGAAGTCGGAATGAGATTTCAATGGGACAATTTGATACTGGCTGGCAGTTACAGGCTCCATGATCTAATTATCAAAGAATGTAGCTTCAGACAGGTAGCCCTGCTGTTGCTAGCTGCACCCCGCATGGCTGTGAATAACCGTTTGGGGACTGGAACTGGCAGTGTCTGTTGCAGCAATGGCACTACCCTCCCTAGCCCCAGCCTTTAGGAGGAGGACGAATAATAGTACGAAATAAGTGCGCATATACTCGTAAAAAGATGAAAAGAGCGCGCATGTGATTGTAATGAAAAGTTGAATGAGCGCGCATAACACTTTAGCGTAAGGGAAAATCTGTGGATCTGAGAGAAAGGATGAAATGGGTGTGTAAGATAGGTCAGTAAAAATTGGAGGACATAGGCGGAAAGATGAATGAGTGCCCCCATCTCGTCATTAAAGAATCTGTGAGCATGAGAGTGGAAAAAATGGCTTAAGCACCCATGTCGGCGGACAAAAATGAGTGACTGGTCGCGAGGAAAAAGAGATGAATGAGCTAGGCCAAACGCTTTACTGTCTGCTGAGTCGCAGGTCCCGGTTGGAGACCTGAGATCTGCAGCCTCCGGGAAAAAAGGAGGAATAGGCAAAAACAAGTGGGCTAGGGGATGTCAGAGCCTAATGCCGGCTTCGATAATGCCGGGCAAACAGCGGTCGCATGAAAACCACTTTAAAAGGGGCGAATAGTAGTGGCCACTGTGCCACCGTATGGTAATGCTGCACTGCGCATGTTGTTGGTCGGTATTTTCTATTTAAAAGTAAAAAGGGTACAACCTGTCGAATAAGATGTAGTTAGAAGCATGATTCATGTCATCATCATGATAATTTAAGAAGACCTTCCCATCGGATTATCCCATGTACCAGGACAATCGCGCCTGAGTGTCCCTCCGATGTAGTGGTGGCTTAGTAGTCGACCTATTAGGGTCGCAGACCCCTGAAAACGGGTAGCACCTCCCAGAGCGAGCAATCCCGCCAAGAGTGAGCATTCGCGCCAAAACTAAACGGACCCCGCCCAACCTGAGCATTCGCACCAAAACTAAGCAAACCCGCCAAAAGTAAGTTGACCCGCCAAAACCAAGCACACCCGCCAGAACTAAGCTGACGCCGGGACACCCCGGGATTTACCGTCTTAGGACGGCACAACCGTAGTGGTCCGACAATGAAATGCTCCACCATCCCTTACTCTGTCACCTCTCTGTACCCGTCTCTACCTTTCCAAGTAAAAAAAGAAATTAAAAAATGATCGTGGGGCAGTACACAATGTTGGGAGGACAGAAGTCATCAATCCTAAAAATCAATGTGAGCCTACAGAAAAAAAATCCCAGCCCGTTAAATCCAGGGAACGAAACTCACATACTCACAGAGCTGCAGATCTGCTCTTGTTTGCTGGACAGCTTTCCACGCTCTCTCTGTCTCAGAGGCTGCCGGTGCAGGTCCGCTGCACCCCGAGGCCTCGCTGCCGACGCGGTCTAGCAGGTCCAGACCTGGGAGTAAGTGTTCCTGCAACACTCCCGTTCGCCACGTCCGTCAAAATCACAGCACTCACTCTTTCTCTCTCACTGGGCCGGCCCCACACTGGTTGTCACCCGCATACATGCCAAGCCACGCATACTGTCGGTGTCTCTGCATCCCCGTCTCAGCCTGTCGCAGTCCTCTGCCCTCTGTCTTAGTAACATGCTCCGAGGCGTTGCAGCCTCGGCGGTCCGAGATCAGGTCCCCCATGTCGGATCTCCCCTGATGGGAACCGTGGTAAAAAACAGAGCGTCTTTCAAAGCCCGACCTTCGCGTGGCAGATCTCTGCTCTTAACAACCGGTCTAAGGCAGACGTCTGTGCGGGTAACCCTGTTCAGAAGATGAGATCCGACCTCTGTCCCCCCGGGGTTCGTCTGGTGTTCACAGCAAGTGTGTGCGGCAATATTTGTCAGTCGCAAGTGCTTACTAACGTGGATCCAGGTAGTCAAGTACGGTCAGCGCTGCAATAGTTAATCTCAGGGACGCGCTCGGCTCCACAAGCCACGCGAAATCAAACAACGGGGCGCGCTCAGCTCCGCAAGCCACCCGAAATCAAACAACAGGGGTGCGCTCAGCTCCGAAAGCCAAGCGAAATCAAACAACAGGGGCGCACTCAGCTCCGAAAGCCACGCGAAAGTCAAACCAGTACTAGTTAAAAGGTTAGTGGTAGCTTACCAGTCAGGATTCTGCGATGCTGCTGCCAAACTGATCAGTTTTTTGGGTTGGTGAGGGTCAGAGAGCAGACAAGAAACTAACTAAAGAAATTTAACTACTGGAAGCCTTAGGTTTAACAGGCGCTTCCTCACCTTAGAAGGTTTCGGCCGAAGGTTGTCTGCCCCCTGATCCGCCAACGTGGCCAACTTGCCGTGGTCTCTTTCCCTTCCCGCGTCAGGCTCACCAGATGTTAGGCCGGAACCTCAGGGTTCCAGTCTTTGCGAGTTCTTTGGAAGGAGAGACCGCACCAGCTTCTTTAGTTTGGAGCAGAGCACCGTTTATTTTACAGAATCAAAACTGGCAAACTGTACAATGAATTCTACAGCATGCAATTCATTGGAGAAGGCGTTCTACCCCTTCTGCTCAAATTCGCCCCAGTTATATCCCTCGCTGGCCAGTGTTCCCGGTCAGGTGTCCACGTCTGGCCTTCCTGTTGGCTACTCGTTCCCGGGCAAAGCGTTCCGCTCTCTGGTTGGATGGTTTGAGCTGTCTGTCCGTTTGCCTCGGAGCGGGCAGTCCCGTAGACATTGTGGAGCCACTGGTCCCGCTTATTTAATTAGTGGTTTACCAGAAACAACAGTTCATTACCATTTAAGTGAGTAGTTTCGATGGTTCAATTGACACCTCAAATAATCCAATTAACAATGTCTACCAGTTACAAATTCCAGAGGTACAATTAACAGGCTGTCTATCAGCTAGCCTCTGATCAGATTAGGAGGCCAGCAGTTTCCAGTTCAGTGATCATGATAGTTTAACCATTTCAGGCCCGGTATTAGAAGCACTTATTACAGTTATAGTTTTTACCCTCCCTAGATCTAGTGTGTCCACCCCACTAGTACAACTACCCCAACACTCTCCTCACTCTGACAATATTTTCATTCAGCGTCACATCCATTTCCTTCTGGACCTGTGTTGTTTTGAAAGGATTAAGCCTGTAGGGGTGTGTTTTATTAGAACAGCATTCCCTATTTCCACCTCATACACAATAATATTACTCCTCCCCATCTTATTCCTGCATATGTCCTCAAACTGCTGTAACAAACATTTTTACTGGGTTCTTTGCTCCTGAGATAGATAGTTCACTAACCGATCCCACTCCTTAAGGGCTTCCTCATTATTTAATGTATTTTGAGACACATCAAACTCCAAGATATTTTGATTTGATTCCTCACTCTGTGGGTAGTAACTAACATCTGTTTCTCCAGTTCCCTGTCTCTATTATAATAAGGTTTTAACATCTTCACATGACATACCTGATACAGTATTTTTTCTATCCACATCTTTACCAGATAGTTTACCTGACTTAACTTTTTCTCAATTTGATAGGGATCAATGAACCTGCTTTGAAAGGATCTCCTACCACTGGTTACAATACTAATGTGTCATCACCACGGTAAAACTTCCGAATTTAAGGTGTTTATCTACCACCTGCTTCATTCTATATTGTGCCCTCTTCAGGTTCTATTGAGCTAACTCACCTACCTGATTTAATCTTTCCTTAGCCTGAGTTTTCCTTACTCTGAGGTGACCCCCTACTGATAATTCATATGCCACCCATAACATTTCCGTCTGTATGTTTCCAGCAACATAATCTGGTGCATTCCCGCTCATTTCTCCTCTGCACTATCCTAACGTGGTCTCCATTTTCATCTTAGAATTATATCTTTAATTCTATCATTCTGACTTATTTTCTGAGTATGCATAATTATATATATCGTTTATGGTCTCATCTTTCTGTTGCCAGTCTATTTGTCTTTCAGGACTAAACACTTCTGCCTGACCTTCTGCCTATTCAGGTTTTTCCTGCAATGTTACGTCAAACAGGGTGTTCGCTAACTAAACATTAACTCTTTCGTCTTTTGCTTTAGTTTCAACTTAGTGCTGTGACTTATGATAGAGGAATCTTGTTACCGCACAGTCTGGACACATTCCAGGGTATTTTTCTTGTAACTCCTTAGTTTGCTGGTCTGCCTTGGGCTTCTCCACAACAAAGGGTATCACTCCCATCTTGGATCTTGCCAAATCAGTCCCAAGAACAAGCTGATTTCCTGAAACTGGCAACACCCACACCAGATCCCAGCTCCCAGCCCTGCCGAGTTTTCACCATCCCTCCAGACCTCCCCCTCACTGAGGACGAACGATCTGTCCTCAGCAAAGGACTCACCTTCATCCCCCTCCGTCCATACGTCAATTAATTTAATACATGCCGTGACGTCGAACAATTCTTCTGTCGTCTCCACCTCCGAGCTTACTTTCACAATCAGGATTCCCGTCCACCTTCCGAGGACCCCTTCGCCTACCTCCAACACATTGCATCCACCTGGACACCCCGCGCTGGCCTATTACCTGCCCTTGACCTCTTCATTTCCAACTGCCGCCGGGACATTAACCGCCTCAACCTGTCTACCCCCCTCCCCCACTCCAGCCTCTCACCCTCACAATGTGCAGCCCTCCAATCCCTCTGCTCCAATCCCAACCTCACCATCAAGCCAGCGGATCAAGGGGGCGCAGTGGTAGTCTGGCGCATTGACCACTGCATCGCTAAAGCCAAACACCAACTCTTCCTACTGCCCCCTCGACCATGACCCCACCCCCCCATCACCAAACCATCATCTCCCAGACCATACAGAACCTCATCACCACAGGAGATCTCCCACCCACAGCTTCCAACCTCATAGTCTGGGAACTCCGCACTGCCCAGTTCTACCTCCTTCCCAAGATCCACAAGACTGACCACCCTGGCCGACCCATTGTCCCAGCATGCTCCTGCCTCACTGAACTCATCTCTACCTACCTCGACACTGTCCTATCCACCCTAGTCCAGGAACTTCTTACATACATTCGAGACACCACCCACGCCCTCCACCTCCTCCAAGACTTCCATTTCCCCGGCCCACAACGCCTCATCTTCACCATGGATATCCAATCACTCTACACCTCCATCCGCCATGACCAGGGCCTCCAAGCCATCCGATTTTTCCTCTCCAGACATCCCCAACAGTACCCTTCCACCAACACTCTCATTCGTTTGGCCGAACTGGTCCTCACCCTTAACAATTTCTCCTTCGAATCCTCCCACTTCCTCCAGACCAAAGGGGTAGCCATGGGCACACGTATGGGCCCCAGCTATGCCTGTCTCTTTGTTGGCTACGTACAACAGTTGATCTTCCATAATTACATTGGCACCACTCCCCACCTCTTCCTCCATTACATTGGTGACTGCATTGGCGCCACCTCGTGCTCCCGCGAGGAGGTTTAGCAATTCATTAACTTCACCAACACATTCCACCCTGACCTTAAATTTACCTGGACTATCTCAGACACCTCCCTCCCCTTCCTGGACCTCTCCATCTCCATTAATGACGACCGACTTGACACTGACATTTTTTACAAACCCACCAACTCCCATCACTACCTGAATTACACCTCTTCCCACCCTACCTCTTGCAAAAATGCTATCTCCTATTCCCAATTCCTCCGCCTCCGCCTTATCTGCTCCCAGGAGGACCAGTTCCATCACACCAGATGGCCTCCTTCTTTAGAGACCGCAATTTCCCTTCCCACATGGTTAAAGATGCCCTCCAATGCACCTTGTCCACATCTCGCACCTCCGCCCTCAGACCCCACCACTCCAACCGTAACAAGGACAGAACGCCCCTGGTGCTCACCTTCCACCCTACCAACCTTTGCATAAACCAAATCATCTGCCGACATTTCTGCCACCTTCAAAAAGACCCCACCACCAGGGATATATTTCCCTCCCCACCCCTTTCTGCCTTCCACAAAGACCGTTCCCTCCGTGATTACCTGGTCAGGTCCACACCCCCCTACAACCCACCCTCCCATCCTGGCACGTTCCCCTGCCACCGCAGGAATTGTAAAACCTGTGCTTACACCTCCTTCCTCACCTCTATCCAAGGCCGTAAAGGAGCCTTCCACATCCATCAAAGTTTTACCTGCACATCCACTAATATCATTTATTGTATCTGTTGCTCCCGATGCGGTCTCCTCTACACTGGGGAGACTGGGCGCCTCCCAGCAGAGCCCTTGAGGGAATATCTCCAGGACACCCGCACCAATCAACCACACCGCCCTGTGGCCCAACATTTCGACTCCCCCTCCCACTCTGCCAAGGACATGGAGGTCCTGGACCACCTTCACCGCTGCTCCCTCACCACCAGCCGCCTGGAGGAAGAACGCCTCATCTTTCGTCTTGGAACACTTCAACCCAGGGCATCAATGTGGACTTCAACAGTTTCCTCATTTCCCCTTCCCCCACCTCATCCTAATTCCAAACGTCCAGCTCAGCACTGTCCCCATGACTTCTCCAGACTTATCCTACCTGCCTAGCTCCTTTTCCACCTATCCAATCCACCCATTCCTCCCTGACCTAGCACCTTCATCCCCTCCCCCACTCACCTATTGTACTCTATGCTACTTTCTCCCCACCCCCACCCTCCTCTAGCTTATCTCTCCACGCTTCAGGCTCACTGGCTTTATTCCTGATGAAGGGCTTTTGCCTGAAACGTCGATTTCACTGCTCCTTGGATGCTGCCAGAACTGCTGTGCTCTTCCAGCACCACTGATCCAGAATTCTGTTAATCACTCCCACTGTTCCTTCCCCAATCTTGAATTGGCACTTCAACTTGATCTTACAAAGGGAAAGGCTAAATTTCTGTCCATCTATCCCACAAATTACCACTCTCTTGGGTAACAGATCGGAAATAGTGCAAATACGTTCATCTCCTACTATTAGAGACCAGTTAGGTCCTGTATCTCTCAAAATTATAACTTCTTTCCTTTCTCCCCTGTTCTTTCTGAGTAAACTTTACCCACAGTGATGACATCTTTGTAGCGATCAGGTACTAACTCCATACCCAGCAGATGCCCTGGCTGTGCACTCTCCTGCAGCTCCTCGACATTTCTTGGGGTTTCCTTTACTATCTTCACTAATGCCACTGGCTGAGCCTCTTTTACCACATCTTTTCCCATGGTGCCTTTCTTTAACAAATGGCACTGTGACTTAACATGTCCCACTTTATTGGTGGAAACACCTGAAGCCTTTCACCTCCCTTTCACTTTCTTGGGTGTCTTTTTAACTGATTCCTGAAGAAGGGCTTATGTCCAAAACGTCGATTCCCCTGTTTCTTTGATGCTGCCTGACCTGCTGCGTTTTTCCAGCAACACATTTTTAAGCTCTGATCTCCAGCATCTACAGTCCTCACTTTCTCCCTGTGGTAAACAATTACCAGTGTGCTCTACTCTTTGTTTTGTGATATAGGTTCACCCCTTCTCCCAATTTCTATCCCTCACAGGATGAAATTCTTGCAGGAAGCCAAATTTTGCCTTATGCACCAATGTATATTCATCTGCCATCTCTGCTGCTCTTCTCATCACTTGAACTTTCTGTTCATCGATGTGAATTTGTATCATCTCTGGAAGTGAGTTTTTAAAGTCCTCCAGCAGAATAATGTCTCTTAGACCCTCAAAGGTCTTATCTATTTTTAATCATCTATCAAAATGACTATGTTTAATTCTTTTGAACTCAACATAAGTCTGACCTGGTTCCTTCTTTCTGTTTCGGAACTGCTGTTTATACACTTCTGGTACCAATTCATAATCTGCATAATCTCTTGACCCGTCATCTGACAGCACTGCAAATATCTTACTAGATCTGCCTCCCAGCTTACTTTGAACTAGCATTACCCACAAGGTCTCTAACCACTCCATATGCCTCGCCAATTTTTCAAATTAATAAAGAGGCCTTCTGCATTTTTCTCATCAAAATATCACAATGTTTTAACAAATTTGTATATATCGCTATCTTCTCTCGTTCTCTCTATCCTGTTATTTTGACTTTCTTGACAAATTCACAACTTCTGAAGTTCAAATTCTCTCTCCCTTTCTCTTTCTTCTGTCTCTCTTTCTCTCTCTCTTTCTATCTCTTTTTCTTCTCTCTCTGTTTGCTCAGCTAAGAACCTTCTCTCTCTTGTTTTTTCCCCTCTGTCTCTTTCTCTTTCCCCTGTCTCTCTCTTTCCCTCGTTCTTCTGTCTTTTACACTTTCTTCTCTATCACTTTCTCTTCCTCTCTCTCTCTCTCTCTCTCTTTATTCTCTCATGGCTCTTCTTTCCCTTTCTTTATCTTCTAACTCCATTCTCCTCAATTGTAATTTAATCTACTACACTCATCTGTTTCTCTGACAAACCTAAGTGTTTGCCTAAGTCCCTTACAATTTCAGCTTTATTTTTGTCACTGGTTAAACCCAATTCATTTATTTGCTAGTTCTAAAAGTATGACCTTTTTCTGTCTTTCTAAATTTCCTTGGCAAATTTGGAAATCATCTTCAAACCTAAGAACCTCTTTAGCAATTTTAAGAGCCATTTCTCTCATTTTTAATTTAACCAACCACAAGTAACCAAAATTAAACAAATTGTCTTACCTATGTTTTATTTTATTTAAAGATCTGGGACATGGCAAGTGTTTAAATCTGCTGGGACCTTTCATACCTCAAATCTATTCAGATCTGTCCAAATTTCAGCCTGCATCTATCTGAACCTGTCCACATCCTGGATGACCCTCAACTGTTACGACTTCGCAGTGAACCCTCTGTTAATTAAACCAAATACCCAGAAGAGCTCACCTTGCCTCGTAATCTATTAAAATATGAGTGACAGAGAACTGCCAAATTCTACTATTTAAACAAAACAATATCAATTTATTTTTTAACTCTGAAAGTGAACATTAAACAACTATTCACAATTTCATGCCTCCCTTTCTCTTAACTGCTTGCATTTTGCCTCCAACTCTATAACAATATACTGTTCCAATGAAAACCCATATTAAAATTGCTTGAACTTAATTTCAAATCCACACAGTGGCTATAGTTTCTGGTGTCCTTATTCTTTCAGCTAAAGATTTACCTGGGTCACCTTCTGTCTTTTACTGCAGATGTTTCATGTGAAAAAGGCACTTTTCATGGAGAATGTTTTTGAATGGCAGTCTCTCTTGATGGCAGTTACTCTTTGTCTGAATTTCAAAATGCCTGCTTTTCTTTTATACCCCGAACATCAAATTGTTTCATCGGTGAGATGTTGGCAAAACAATAAATTCAAATTTGAATGGATTATACTATCCTGGGGCATAATTTAAACTGGTTGGTTAGATTTTAATTGTTGTCAAAACAGCAATCAACTCAGGTATCGGTTTCACAGCCAAATGTGACATATTTTCAATTTTCAAGTCTACTCTGAGACTGCCAGTTATTCATATGACAGGTGCTTATAAGTTCTCAATGCAAAACAGCATACAGGTACAGTACACACCTTCAACTTCATAACAACATCACATTTAGAACATGCACTTTGCATCTGCATTTCAAATAAGTAAAAGTTAGGGTCTAGACAACATTCTTAAAATATTTTGAAGGAGTCTGGTCTAGTCCATAACATTTGTGCCAGAGACATTCATGGAATGTCCTAGGCAGCATCAAATTAGACAAATGGAAGTTTAAGTCTTCATGGGCATTTTCCTGCTGTGCATCTCTCAACTCATGCTCATCACTGATGATCTGGAGATCAGAAGATTTGGACCATTTGTCACATATGCTGAGAGCTGTTAATTTTATAATTAATGGACACAATGATTTGAGAAGAATAATAAGAACATCAGACATGTTTGGTTGTATAGTTTAAAATATCCGTGCTCTTTTAAAAGCTTGAAAATTTGAGCAAACTATTGTTAAAATGATCATCTCCATTGTTTATCAGAAGCCATTGTTTTAATAGACACGTATATGAAATGTTTAAAACTAGAAGCAAATTTTAGGTTTATTATGACAATTTCCCAATTCTTTTCTTAACAGAACAATTAAGCATGCTTCTGTTCACAATATTATTATAGAGTATTGGTGTGTAATGAGGTCAACTTTAATGGAATTTGAAGTTCTTTGAAATTCGCCTCGTGTTTCTGGTCCTTGAGAATAACATTTCAGTACAGCCATGAAATCATAAATAAACACCTGTAAAATCCACTCAGAAGTACTATTCTAAAGAAGCATCACCTAATTAGGAACAAAGTACGTAAGTATTATTTAGTTATATTATGCACCATAGAAGAGCATTTACCTCAGCATGCTTGGTACCAACTCTTTTGTTACAATAAATATTGCACTGTTGAGCGTCTTGAAGAATGATTTTCATTGGTGAATATGCATTATGTTAAATTCATCAACATTGTGACAATTTAGTCTGCAATGATTTCATATTCAAAATTTTAAATTTAAACTTGAAATAGAATTTCAAATGAAATTGCAGTATAATTAGTACATCACCAGGTATCAGTAGCTGTTTCATATAACATTCAAAAGACGTTCCTTCTTCATGCATGCAAAATTTTGACATGAAAAAACTTATGAAATTCATTGAATTGACTCCTTTTTGGCCTGCACTATGTATCCTTGATAAATATGATGTTTACAGCAAAAATAATGACAAATTTATATGATGCAATTAATGTGGAAAGATGTCTCACACCATTTCATAGATAATTTTTAAAAATGGATGCAAAGTGAAAGAAGGAGATATTAGAATCATTTACATTATATTTCGAGAGGATCTTAAAGGTTGAGTGAGACAGGGAGGGGCTGAAATGGTTAAAGAGGAAGTTTCAAATTGGGGGACCTAGATGATTAGAATTAGAATTAGATTGTCATGTGTACTCAAGTACAAAAGTACATGAAAATAGTGAAAAGTGTACACTGTTGCCATTACCAGTGTCACCTTAGGTACAGTGGTACCTCGGTTGAAATCTTAGGTACGAAGGAGAACGATAAAAGAACAAAGTTAAATGTTACAGTCCCTCTTGAAATAAAGGTTATAAACTATGGTAGAACAACAATGTGGGGGAGGATGAGAATGCAAATCTCAGTGTTAAAAAAGAAAATAGAATTTCAAAAGGAAAGTTTATAAACTTGGAGGATGTGACCAAGATGGAAAAGTATAAAAGCACAAATGAATTTAAACCTACGGATGAGAATTTTAAATTTGAGCTATTTGAGAGTCCAGAAGTCAATGAAAGGTCATTGCGGAGTCATAGGTGAGCTTGATTGGTACAGGACAGAATATAGATAGGCGCAGGATTTACTATATGCTGAAGTTTATAGAAGGTATCAAATGGGAGATCAGTCAGGAGCACATTTGAACCATGTAATTCAAATAAGCTGACCCAAACCTGCTCATAATGTCACAAAAGAGAAGTAGGAAGATGAGAAGGGATCAACATGTGAAGATTCAAGAGTTTATGATGGGGTAGTGCGGTTGAGTGGCACAGCCATTTTTTAAGATGCTCTAGCTATGATTAGATAAAGTGGAACCATGTAGCTACCATCCCATCAGGCTGAAATAGAAAGTGGAAGGACAGACACTGGGAGCAAATGGTTAACCTTGTTGAATGCTGGAAATTGATGAATCATAAGAAAACATTGTCACAGAGAAGGTTGTTTATAACTTTGCTTAGGACTAATTGAGGACAGTGGGCTGGTCTGAAATTGAATAGAAGGATTCAAACAGGAAGCTGAGTAAAAATGTCTCCAGGTTTGCAAAGTGACTACACAATTGAGGATTTTTGAGGAGAAAAGGTTAGCAATGCGACTGCAGATATGAGGATAAGGAACACGAATTTTCTTAAAAAATGAAACATCAAATAAATGCATCATTTTGAATGGAATTAGACATTGTCCGTGTCATGGAAACTATTTACAACTTGCAAATCTTCAGAATATCATCTAAATTGGGACAAAAGGAAAGAAGTTAGGCAGGTTGAAGTCCAATGCAAATCCATTGAGTCAACAGAATATTGCTATAATAGATGCAATGAGCTGGAAGAAGTCATGGGAGAGAAATATGCAAATTCAAGGCAATAGAGATAGTTCATTAATGTTGATTATTGAGAAAGTCAACTTTTTGTAAGCTAGTAGTTTTTCATTGCCACTGTCAAAAAGCTTACATTCAAATAAGCTGAGCTGCATTTGAATCTGGGTCATTGAAGAAGGTAAGAACAATGACTGCAGAAGCTGGAAACCAGAGTCTAGATTAGAGTGGTGCTGGAAAAGCTTTTCTAGCACCACTCTCATAGAAGTAGAACTATTATGTTTCCAACTAACTTTACCATTAAAACATAAATTCCCAGATTTCTTTTCGTCTTTCAGAATAATCAACAGTAATTGATGATAAGTTCATGGGGAGTTGCCTTTTGGCTTTTCATCTTGAGAGAAACACAACTTTTGGGGGAAAAAAAACCATAACTTTCGCTTGGCAATGCTGCAAACAGTCTAGGCAATTTCTGCTTTTAAAGCTGTCAACATTAACAGATGGAACTTTCATTCCATCGCTCTGTAACGCGTATGTATTGATAGATAAAAATGTAGCACCACCTGCTTTGTTGATTGAGAGATTTTTCTTTTCATAAGTTTGAAAATCAGAATTAACACTTAAGATAGACTAAACAATTTGCAGAATTGAGGTGTAGTACTGCAAGACATATTCAACTAAGTATTGGAATTATTATGCAAGCAAGGGAAAGAATTGAAATGTGACATAATACAAAAGCAGTAGACACGCTGTGTCTTGATTCTGAATTTCAAATTAGTCAGATAACCTGATGATATTCTCATTTTGCGAACAGTTCTGAGGTTTAAGTGAAGTAAGTTTGAGCCATATCATAGATCTCAATCAGCAGAAACAAAACAACATTGTCCCAGTGGTAATTTCTCATTGTTGATACCACAGAAAAGCGTCATGTAGATTTTTTTTACCTCCATCTATTTACAAACAAAGTAGTGTGCAGTAGAATACGTAAAGCCTCCCTAATTGTTTTTGTATTAATTCTCTAAACACATCTAACTCTAACCATATAAAAACCAAAAGAACTATGGATGCTGTAAATCAGAAACAAAAACAGAATTTGCTGGAAAAGCTCAGCAGACTTGGCAGTAACTGAGAAGAGAAATCAGAACTAATGTTTTGGATTCAGTGACCCTTCCTCAGGCCTGATGGTAGCTAGGAAAATGTCAGTTTAAATACACAAAATAGGGCAGGGGAGGGGGTAAGGACTAATTAATTGATGGGGGTAGAGCCCAAAGAGAGAGAAGAGCAGTTGGACAGACAAAGGAGTGGATAACAATCTGGCTAGGAGGGTGAGTAGCTGTTAATGGGGTCTGTAAGTGGCTAACAATAGGTAGCGTGTAATGACAGACTGTGTGATAACAAGGCCAGGATGTGTGTGGTAGGAGACTAGGACATGGGAGAGTTCAGACCCTAAAATTATTGAACTCAATTTTGAGTCCAGAGGGCTGCAGGGTCCAGAAACGAACAACAAGATGTTGATCTTCCAGCTTGTGTTGAGCATCGGTAGAGCACTGCAGCAAGCCTGAGACAGAGATATTAGCCAGAGAACAGCGTGTTGTGTTAAAGTGACAGGCAATGGGAAGTTCAGGCTCTTTTTTGTGGGCAAAATGTAGATGTTCTGTGAAGCGAATACCCAGTCTATGCTTCATTTCCCCAGTGTAGAGGAGAACTCACTGTGAGCAGCAAATGCAGTACACTAGATTGCGAGAAGTGCAGGAAAAGTGCTGCTTCACCTGGGGATGTATGTTTGGATCCCTGGATATTGTGGAGGGAGGAGATAAATGGGAGGGTGTTACACTTTTGGCAGTTGCAGGGGAAGGTGCCATGGGGCTGTGGGGAAGGTTTTGGGAGAGCAGGAAGAGTGGACAGCACAGTGGCACAGTGGCCTGCACTGCTGCCTCACAGCGCCAGAGACCTGGGTTCAATTCCTGACTCAGGCAACTGATTGTGTGGAGTTTGCACATTCTCCCTGTGTCTGCATGAGTTTGCTCCGGTATCCTCCCACAGTCACAAAGATGTGTTAGGTGAATTGGCCATGCTAATTGCCTGAAGTGTTAGGTAAAGGGGTAAATGTAGGGGAATGGGTGGGTTGCACTTCGGTGGTTCGGTGTGGACTTGTTGGGCCAAAGGGCCTGTTTCCACACTGTAAGTAATCTAATCTAATCTTATGGACCAGGGTGTCCTGGAGGGAATAGTCCCTATGGAAGGCTTACAAGGGAGGGGAGGCAAGTAGTCTGGCGTATTGACCTCTATATTGCCCACAGTCCCACACAGCTCACTTCTACCTCCTGAAAATCCACCAGCAGGACAGCCCAGGCTGACTCAATCTTTCAACCTGTTCCTGTCCCAGAGAACGCATCTCTTCCAACTATGACTCCGTCTTTTTTCACCTGGTTCATTCCCTGCCCATGAACATCAGTGATTCCTCTGATGCTCTACGCCAGTTTCAGAATTTCCTGTTTCCAAGCTCCAGTTGTCCTCTCGTTACCATGGATATGCAAACCCTTTGCACATCCATCCCCCATCAGGGTGGTCTCAGGGCTATCTGCTTCTTCCTGGAGCAAAGGCATGAACTGCCTCCACCCACTACCACCCCGCTCCACTTGGCAAAGCTTGTTCCCACCCTCAACAACTTCTCTTTTCACTCCTCTCCAGGTCAGAGGGATGGTCATGCGTATACCTGTCTCTTTGTGAGATATATGTAACATTCCTTGTTCCAGTTCTAATCCAGCCCCCACCCACAACTCTTTTTCAAATACATTGATGAAGTCAATGCTGCTTCCCTCTCTCATCTGGAATTGGAAATGTTCATTGATTTCACTTCCAATTTACACACAGCCCTTATTTTCACCTGGTCTATCTCTGACTCCTCTCTTTCCTTTCTCAACATCTATGTTTCCATTTCTGGGGATAGACTGGGCACTAATATCCACAATAAACTCACTGATTCCCACAGCCACCTAGACCCAGCCATCCTCACACACTGCTTCCTGTAAAGACTCCATTCCATTTAACCAGTTTCTCCGTCTCATATGTTCTGATGAGGCCAACTTTGACAAGGGAGCCTCCGAATTAACCATATTGTTCCTCAACTGAGGATTCCTCAGCACTGTTGTTGACAGGACCCACAATGGGTTTGACCCATCTCCCATGCTTGCACCCTCACTCCCTCTCTTCTCTCCTACCACAGTAATAAGATTCCCTTTGTCCTTACCTGCCATTCCACCAGCATCTACATTCAGAAGATCATAAGCTGTCATTTCTGCCACCTCCAATAAGGTTCCACCACACATTCCCTTCCCTTCCCTCGTCTGCCATCTGTAGGTTCCCAACACTCCTCTGCAGCCCCATGGCACCTTCCCCTGCAACCACCGAAGATGTAACACCTGCCCATGTATCTCCTCCTTCCTCAGATTCCAAGGGCCCAAACATACCTTCCAAGTGAAACAGAACTTTACCTGCACTTCTCACAATCTAGTTTACTGTATTTGCTGCTCACGGTGTGGTGTCCTGTACACTGGGGAAATGAAGCATAGACTGGATGACAACTTTTCAGAACATTTACATTCTGCCCACAAAAAGGACCCTCAGCTTCCATTTGCCACTTTAACATAATACCCTGTTCCATGGCCAACATCTTTGCCTCAGGCTTGCTGCAGTGTTCCAGCAATGCTCAGTGCAAGCTAGAAGAGCAACGCCTCATTTTACGCTTGGGGACCCTGCAGCCCTCTGGACTTAATATCGAGTTCAGTAATTTTAGGGCCTGAACTTACCCATATGTCCTAGCCCCCTATGCACACACCAGGCCTTGTTATCTGACAGTCTGCCAGTATACTGTACCTGTTGTTAGCCACTAATAATCTCCATTAATGGCTATTCAGCCACCTAGCCAGATCATTATCCACTCTTTTGTCTGTCTAACTGTTATCCTTTCTCCTTGGGCTCTATTCCCACCTTCATTTACTCCTTACCCCCTTCCCACTCTATCTTCTGCATATAAACAAACATTTTCCAAGCTGCCATCAATTCTGGGGAAGGATCACTGGACCTGAAAAGTTAACTCTGATTTCTCTTCACAGGTGTTGCCAGACTTGCTGAGCTTTTCCAGCAGCTTCTGTTTTTATTAGCTCTAACCAGAGGTCCTTTTGTATACTTAAACCCTCTGAAAGGCACAAGAGTAATCAGAACACTATAAAGCAACGCTTCTAATATTTTCAGTTTGTGATTAAGCAAAGTTTCTATTCCAGTTAAATACTGAGATAAAACAAAGAACTGTGGATGCTGGAAATTTGAAATCAGAATGGAAATTGCTGAAGGAATGCAACAGGTCTGGTAGCATCTGTGAAGAGAAATCAGAGTTAACGTTTCTCCACAGATGCTGCCAGACCTGCTGAATTGCTCCAGTGATTTCTGTTTTTGTTCCAGATAAATACCAGCCCAACCACACCAGAGTGGTGTTATGCATCACACTCAGATCAAATAATGAATTCTCTGAAAAGATGTACATTCTTTCCAACTTGTTTTCTACTACATGCATTATGCTTCTATAATTATGCGAATCATGCTAATATTCTGCCAACCACAATCTGAGGAGATATCAACTATTCTCTATAAATAGCAGTTCTTCTGGTGGGGTACAAAACCAGGATGACTGAGACATTCTCACTTGCTTTCCTATAACAACATAAGCTATTGTCAATGGTGTGAATGTCACTGTGTTTGGAACTCAAAAGCATATCGATGAAAACATGACTCTAAGTTTGTGCTGATCAAAACTTTTGTGCAGCCAAATGTCATTGCAAGGTGACAGTTGATTGCATGAATGTCCAAAATATTGATTTCTGTAAGATAGACAATATTATCTGTAAAGAAGGTCAGCTCCATAAGCTGAACACCATTCATTTCTAAGAGAAAGTATTAGGTATAGAGAAAGCTGAGGAGTGAAGTCACAGGAAGATTAATCTATTTCAGTTTCACCTCTCTCTGATTTTCTAGGCTGGATAATTCTATCAGAGCCTGTTCCGGTAAGGCCAGCTTCCATTTGTGGGGCTAGGCTCAGCATTGCACAATCAATAAGTGCTTGAACCAAGAGGCCAAAGAATCAATCGATATAATCTGATCTTGAGATCTCACTCGTTCAAAAAAATCTTCACAGAAGCATTAACAAAAAAGAACTGTAGATGCTGGAAATCTGAACCAAGAACAGAAATTGCTGGAAAAACTCAGCAGATCTAGCAGTATCTGTGAGAGCAAACAAAGTTCATGATCAGGTTAAGTGATTTTTTAAAATTCATTCACAGGTTGAGGGCTTCACTGGCTAGGCCAGCATTTATTGCCCATCCTAGAGGGCAGTTAAGAGTCAACCATATTGCTGTGGGTCTCGAGTCACATCTGGTCCAGGCCAGTTCAGTATAGCACATTCCTTCCTTGAGAGGCATTGGTGAACCAGATGTGTTCTTTCCCATAATCAACAATGGCATCCAGAATTTTTGATTGAATTCAAATACTACCATCTGCTGTGGCAGGATTCAAGCCCAGGTCCCCAGAACATTACCTGGGTCTAGATTAACAGTGTAGCAAAACTAACACCAGGCCAGTCCCTACCACAATAGTCACTTCTCTTGAAGTTCTGAATGCTATTTTCTATGCTGAAAAATGTCAACTTACAGTCCCTGTACTTATTTATTGAGCATTGTCTGAACAATTGAATGATTCAGATGTCAATACAATGGCAGAACAGTGTCATCACAAACCATCATTTGTTTTAATAGGAATTGCACGATGATTGAGTCAAAATCAGGAGACAACTCTGTTAATGGGAAAAATAAGAGAGGACTAAATCTATGATAAGAAGCTTATCTTTAGAACTAATCAAACAACTTCTTCAGTTCAATGCATCAACTAATTGGATTATTTGCAAACATTTTCCATATGATGTGATGTGATTTGGTATAATCCACTGTGTGGTGATAAGCATTCAATCACACACTATGTAATACTTGTGTTGGTCCTTGTAACACAAGAAAAAAGATATAGGCCACACAGTATTGAAGGATATGCAGATGCTTGTTTTGTAACAGCTACATCTCCTTATGTACATTAGAATCACAGAGATTTCCATGTCTGGACACAAGTTAAGCAATTGGGATAGCCTGCAACACAGTTCCTTCAGTGAGTCATGCTGCAAGAGAACAGAGTTCAGAAAGATATGGACTGTGAGTTTTATTGATTTTTTAATCAACATATTCAGGCATTTTATAACACCCCGATAGAGCTAGTAAGACTTAAACCTGGGCCTTTGCTCTGCAAGGTAGACACACTAACACTGTGCTACAGCACACCAGCTGTGGGCTTTATGCCATTAGGTCACATGTCACGATAGGTTGATGCTATCATGAGCTTGACCCTGAAAGATATGTTGCACACTTGTTCTGAGACATAATAAGACATCCCTCTTTTTTCAAAAGAAATATACCCAAACAAGTATGCATTCTTTTACATAGACACACATTGTCAATTGAACAATTATACAGGAGAAAGTGAGGACTGCACATGCTGGAGATCAGAGCTGAAAATGTGTTGTTGGAAAAGCGCAGCAGGTCAGGCAGCATCCAAGGAGCAAGAGAATCGACGTTTCGGGCATGAGCCTTTCCTGAAGAAGGGCTCATGCCCGAAACGTCAATTCTCCTGCTCCTTGGATGCTGCCTGAACAATCTTACAGCCATGTAAAAACAGAGTTAAACTGATTAACAAAATCAGATTTTGGAATAGGATTTCAGAGATTTGACAATTGTTTCCGATCTAGCTATTGCATAACCGTTGGGATAGGCACATGTTATTGTCAGTAGTTTGTGGCTGACAACTTGATTGTCACACTCCTGGTTGCTGTCATTCAGCATCGCTACACCATCATTGTCATCAGGGTTTTCTTCCTCATTCTCTGTGTGCAGGATTGAGATGTTGTAAATTGGTCTGAGTTGACTTCGGTTCCTCCACAATGATGTAGCATGACCTGCAGTGGTGTTATACAACCTGGGATGCTAACATATCTTTGAACATTTGTTGGTATCCAGATATTTGTACCTGGATTAGAGTAATAGAGATGTATAGTATGGAAACAGACCCTTCGGTCCAACCCATCCATGCCGACCAGATATCCCAACCCAATCTAGTCCCACCTGCCAGCACCTGGCCCATATCCCTCCAAACCTTTCCTATTCATATGCCATTCAAATGCCTTTTAAATTTTGCAATTGTACCAGCCTCTATCACTTCCTCTAGCAGCTTCTTCCATATATGTATTACCCTCTGTGTGAAAATGTTGCCCCTTAGGTCTCTTTTATATCTTTCCCCTCTCACCCTAAACCTATGCACTCTAGTTCTGGACTCTCCGACCCAAGGGAAAATACTTTGTCTATTCATCCTATCCATGCCCTTCATAATTTTGTAAACCTCTATAAGGTCACCCCTCAGCCTCCGATGCTCCAAGGAAAACAGCCCCAGCCTGTTCAGCCTCTCTTTATAGCTCAAACCTTCCAACCCTGGCAACATCCTTGAAAATCTTTTCTGAACCCTTTCAAGTTTCACAACATCTTTCCGAAAGGAAGGAGACCAGAATTGCACGCAATTTCCAACAGTGGCCTAACCAATGACCTGTACAGCCACAACATGACCTCCCAACTCCTGTGCTCAATACTCTGACCAATAAAGGAAAGCATACCAAACGCCTGCTTCACTGTCCTATCTACCTGTAACTCCACTTTCAAGGTGTCTTTGTTCAGCAACACTCCATAGGACCTTTCCATTAAGTGTATGAATTCTGCTACGATTTGCCTTCCCAAAGTGCAGCACCACACATTTATCTGAATTAAACTCCATCTGCCACTTCTCAGCCCATTGGCCCATCTGGTCCAGATCCTGTTGTAATCTGAGGTAACCTTCTTCGCTGTCCCCCCACATGTCCAGTTTTGCTGTCTTCTGCAAACTTACTAACTATAACTCTTTTGCTCACATCCAAATCATTTATATAAATGACAAAAAGTAGAGGACCCAGCACCGATCCTTGTGGCACTCCACTGGTCACAGGCCTCCAGTCTGAAAAATAATTCTCCACCACTACACTCAAATCAATTCTGCACTCACTCTCTGTCTGATGTCTAGATGTGGTTATCTCCAAAAGGTCCCTGATCATGTATCTTGTTTCATTCTGCTCTGCCAGTTTTTAGCATCTCTGTGAGACCTTCTTCAGAGAAAACACATTGATCCCCTTTGCTGCTGAAGCTGACATCTTGGGGTTTGTGTTTGTATGGCAGAGTTGGATTCTGTTAACTGTTTTCTGAAAAGAAAAAGCATTTATCCCGCAAAATCCCACCTTGCTGATAACAAGCAATATCTTAATGAGTCTTCCCACAGGATCATTTATGACTTGATCAGTGAGGTAAAGATGCTTGAATTGTTTAATTTGCTGTAATTTAGCAAAGATGTCATTTGTTGCTCAATCCATAATCAATTGCCTACCTTTCTTTTTTTGAATGCCTATGCTGTTTTGTTTTATTGAAATGCAGGCTTGTTTATTCCATTATTTCACTTGGTTTGCTGTTCTGTCCTTTTATTTTTTTCATATTTTGCTTTAATTAACATTATTTTTCCCAATGGTGGCCTCTTTAAGACATTTTGCTAAGTGTGGAGCTGTGTCTTTAAGAGATGATGACTTGTAATTGCAGGTTTTAGCCTCTGGAGGAAGCTCACATCAAAAAAGGAGTAATGACTTCAACCATTTCTTCATTGAGTTGTCATGATTTGGAGATGCCGGTGTTGGACTGGGGTGTACAAAGTTAAAAATCACACAAAACCAGGTTATAGTCCAACAGGTTTAATTGGAAGCACACTAGCTTTCAGAGTGATGCTCCTTCATCAGGTGATTGTGGGAGCGTCGCTCCAAAAGCTAGTGGGCTTCCAATTAAACCTGTTGGACTATAACCTGGTGTTGTGTGATTTTTAACTTCATTCAGTTAAACCAACCAAAATGGCAGAGCCTACTGAGCAATGAACACAGGAAATATTCTGTTGATTAGAAATGATTTAGCGCATAAAACACATATCTTTAAAACAGTAAGTTTGAATTGAATCATTTATTGTCATGTGTATTCAGTATAAAATACAGTAAAAACATACATGTTCACATTAACTGAGAATAAAATAAAACAAGAAAACTTAGAGAGCCCAACTTTTTCTTCTCCGCTGCTGTTAGACACCCACTCTGAGTTTCCCAACACATGCCATGCTGCCACCAGGAGCCCACTCCACACAGAAGTGAGAGTCCCGCTCAAGGCTTCACAGGCTGTCTGACCGACACTGGAGCCTCAGTACCTCTGAAGACACCACCGCCGTGCCTATGTAGTTAAACTGACAAAATCAAAACAAACACAAGGAAAGGCTCAAGAAACTCGGCATGTCTAGCAGCATGTGGGCAGCATGGTGGCTCAGTGGTTAGCACTGCAGCCTCACAGCACCAGGATTCCCAGGTTCGATTCCAGCCTCAGTGACTGTCTGTGTGGAGTTTGCATGTTCTCCCTGTGTCTGTGGGGGTTTCCTCCGGGTGCTCTGGTTTCCTCCCACAGTCCAAAAATGTGTAGGTCAGCTGAGTTGGCCGTGTTAAATTGCCCATAGTGTAAGGTGCATTAGTCAGAGGGAAATGGGTCTGGGTGGGTTACAACATTTTCCATGTTTGTTTCAGATTTTCAGCATCTGCAGTATTTTGCTTTTATTGAACTCACAGTATCCCTTGTCTACTGATGTTAGATTTAACCCTGTTAAAGGCTTTTTAAATGCTGGTTTTACTTTCAAACCTGTAAGAAGCCTTTTGGCTGCTGTAGCTTAACTTTTATGTCAGGAAGAAGGTCAAAACCTTGTATTTCTTTATTTTTGGAAACGAGAAAGAGGGCTTCTAGCTTGATGTCTTGACTTCAAATGGAAATAAAAGAAGATTGCCTTCTGGCTATTTAAGTTGGAGATCTGAACATATATAAATATATTGGTGTTGGTTGTCCAAGTGCTTCACAATACAGGGTTATCTGATCTTCAATAAAGATAGTTTTATAAGTAGCTATTGTTGCTTACTATTGAGTTGTTACCATGTTGTAATAAGTGACCATGACATAGCTTGACATGACATTCTGATGAAGGGCTTATGCCTGAAATGTCAACTGTCCTGCTCCTCGGATGCTGCCTAACCTGCTGTGCTTTTCCAAAGTCACACTTTTTGACTCTGATCTCCAGCATCTGCTGTCCTCACTTTCTCCATGATATTCTAATGACCTACTACTGTCAAATAATAATACTTAAGTTAGCTTCATAACATGAGGAAGAGACATGGGACACGAAATACTGAAGGATGCAACAAACTTTTATTACAGCACCTGGTACCTACATAAGTGCATTACTTGTACATCTGGACTGATGCTGAGTTGTTCAGATAGACTGCAACACACAATCTTAATATGCAAGGGAACAAAGCTCAGTCAAAACAAGACTGTTACCTTTATACCATCATGTCACATTCTGGTGAAATCAACAGCATGCCTCTTAATTATATTTCACAACATCTATAAGACACAGCACAGTATATTCCCCAAATTTAATAAATCAATCATGGTTATTGACAACAATTTACATGATTTACATATGTAAGCACATCAGTTTGTTCACTACATTCCAGTGAAAGTTAAACTAAATACATAAATGGTACTCACTGTGCAAACAGTTTTGCAACTGCCCAAAAAACTATTTGCGGTCTTTTGCAATCAATTTATGGTCTTTGAGAGAGTGAAACAGCATGGTGTTATGTCCTGTACATGGCACATAGCAGGGGAAGTAACAATGTGACTCTTTGATCAGGCTGAATTGTCTTTACAAATATGCATAAATCTAAATAAGGACTAAGGTAGAATGCTCAAATCAATGTAGTATCATGTACAGAAAGCTAAATAAACATGCAATGAAATAAATGATTATAACACAGGTAAAGGTGACAAAAGACAAATAAAAAACTTACTTTTAAAAATCTCCAAAGTACATAAAATCCAAATGAATTAGATTTTGCAAGTAATATTTAGTGACAAAGAATTTGTTGGTAATTAATATATAACATGCTGTTAAAATATCACTTGACTTGAATGGACAAATCTTAATTTTACTCTGGCCCGATTAATGAATATTTAGCATGTTTTATAAGTTTGAACTGTTCAGTTAGGTACAGGTTTTGTGAAACATTTGCAAGAGCAAAGAAAATCAGAGAACAAGTTCTGCATTCAGTTACACAATTCCAACACTGAGACATGAATTTGTATTTACGCCTTAATTACAATAAATGTTGTAAATTACAATTACAATTAAAATTAATTACAATTAATATCATTGAACTCAGAACCTTATCTTTTAGAGAAGAAATTTCAATAAGTTTGGTGAAAGAAATAAATTTGGAGTTCTGAAGAATAATCATTGGAGAATTTGTTTTCCTACAGATGCTGCCAAACTTGCTGATGTTCCCCAGCACTTGGTTTTTATTTCAGATTTCAAAAATCTGCAGAGTCAGGTTAGAGAGTCAGGAAAACATTAACCATTTGGGATTGTTCTGTGATTGATTAAAATCTTGATGTCATTAAGGATTAAATTATACTTATTAATGCTAGCCAACTGTGCACTATTGCAGTTTCTGCTTGAAAGGTTCCAAACTAATGGCAGTTGGAATAAACCTGTCTATTTTTAAAATGTGGCTCACATTTTAGAAACACTCAGACAAAAGTGCAGATAGAAGAAAGGTTTAAAAGATATTTTTGGCAAGAAAATAAGAAATGTCAGAAAGATCAATTAATTGACTGACAGCTTGGGGGCAGGATAGCTCAGCTCACTGGATGATTAGACTTGCAATGTATAGTGTAATGCTAATAGTGTAGGTTCATAATCCTGCATCAGCTAAGGTTGCCATGAAGGATTCTCCCACTCTGCCTTGCCTAGGATGAGTTGACTCCCCAAGTTAAACTACCACCAGTCATCTCTGTCTAATGACAGAGTAGCCTTATGATGACTTTGCCATTATTCCAATGTCCATATGTAAATATTTATTGCAAATGTATCCACACGATCATTATTGGTGTATATGCAATTTAAAAAAAGATGGAAAAAAATAAAATAAAATAGTGTTAATAGTACAATTAGGGCTCAGGAGTGCAAAATCTTCCAATCAGAATAGTTTTAACTAGACTATTGCACTTCCTTTAAGAAGGCTGTTGAAATTAGTGTGAGAAATGACTATGATGGCAAACACAGCAGAACCCTGTGAGGGCAGTAATAGCTTTTGAACCACCCATTAGAGAAGATTTTATTTTATTATGAAGATAATTGAACTTTTCTTACATTGCTAAAGTGAACTAGGAGGTCACAATGTAATGTACGAGAAAGGAAGAACTATCTTCACTTCCCCAAAACAATGATGTGACTCAGAATGAGGAACAAGTTAGACCTTGTTTTTTGGCCAGTTCCATTTTCTATTATTATACCATTAACCCCATAACTATTTATTAAAAATATAAAAAAGGATAGATTGACATTCACTTTGAGGTCTCTCAGTATGGAATAAAGTCCGTGGATGTGGAATAAAATGTCACTGGTTGTCATAAAATCATATAAAGTAAAAGCTTAACATGTTGATCTATCAGGAAAGCTGGTAATTTTTTTTACTGGTATGTTGAGGAACAAACTAAGAAACAATGTATCTAAGGTTTGGTATTATGCAATGAGAAGGGGCTAATCAATAATTTTGTTGTGTGCGTTCTTTTAGAGAAAAATGACTAGAATTCCTTATTAGAATAGAAAGTAAAGTGGTCCAATTTGAACCTAAACAAAGGAAACTATAAATTTATGAGACTTAAGTGGCTCCAATATTTGGGTAACTTTATTAGAAGGATGATTGTAGATAGGCAATAGCTAATACTTGAGGAGCAAATGTGTACATTGCAACAATTATAAGTTCCTTTCTAGTGCAAAACTGAAATAGGAAAAGTGGTCCAACCATGACTAACAAATTATATAAAAGGTAGTATTCGATCCAAAGGAAGATCAAAGAAAGTTGCTAGAATAAGTAGCAAGCCTGAACATTGGGAATATTTTGGAATTTAGCAAAGACCAACCAAGAGGGGACAAATCAAGTAAGGCTTATAAAAGAGGACTACAAGAGTTTCTATAGGTATGTAAAAGGAGAAGATAAATGTAAGTCCTTTACAATCTGAAATTAGAGAATTGATAATGGAGAACAAGGAAACGGCAGAGAAACTAGGAGGAAGTGGTGGCCTAATGGCAACTCGTAACTTACTGAACTAGTAATGCAGACCCTCAAGATAATACTCTGAGGACATGGGTTTCAATTGTACCATGGCAGATGATGAAATTTGAATTCAATAAAAACCTGGAATACAACTAACCTAATGGCAACCTTGTAATCAGTATTGTATATCATCAAAACCCATTTGCTCCAGACCCACACAAATTGTGGTTGACTCTTAAGTTCCGTCTGGTCAAAGGAAAATGCACAATAAATGTGAGCTAGACACTGACATTCCATAAAAATTAGTAACTATTTTATTTTTGTCTTCATAAAAGAAGACATAAATAACTTGAGAGAACTGCTGGGGAAGAAAGGAACTATCAGGAAGGAAGAATTGAAGGAAATTATTATATCACTCTCTCAGCTGAGCTGTTTGGCAGTGGCTGCTTGAAGGCTTGGTGACGTTTGTTTAACGGTTTAAAATTGAAAGTTTTTTTTGAAAAAAGCGCAAAGCGGACCCGGAAGCTGGTGTAGCGCAAGCTTACGTGGGTAAGTTGTTTTATTCCTATAAAGCCGCACAGGAGAGGAACCCGAGGCACTACAGAGGTGGTGTCTCCCACCCGCCCTACTCCTCTAACCTAATAAGACCCGTTGTGGTAAGCAGGTAAGTGCTGCATTTTGCTTGTTCTATTGTTTAGACCGAGTTTTTTTTTAAAGGTTACATTTAGAGGGATGGCAGTGAAGGCAGTGCAATGTTCCTCTTGCAACATGTTTGAGGTGAGGGATGCCATGGTTGTCCCTGCTGATTACACTTGCAGGAAGTGCACCCATCTCCAGCTCCTCCAAGACCGTGTTAGGGAACTGGAGCTGGAGTTGGATGAACTTAGGATCATTCGGGAGGCCGGGGTCATAGATCTTTAGGGAAGTAGTAACTCCAAAGATTGCAGACAGATGGGTGACAGTGAGGGGGACTGGGAGGAAGCAGCCAGTGCAGGGACCCCCTGTGGCCGTTCCCCTCAAGAACAAGTATACCGTTTTGGATACTTGTGGGGAGGAAGACTTACCAGGGGTAAGCAATGGGGTTCAGGCCTCTGGCATGGAGCCTATCCCCATTGCACAGAATGGAAGGGTGGAGAAGAGCAGAGCAATAGTTATTGGGGACTCGATAGTTTGGGGCACAGATAGGCGATTTTGTGGGGGCAAGAGAGACTCACATTTGGTATGTTGCCTCCCAGGTGCAAGGGTACGTGATGTCTCTGATCGTGTTTTCCGGATCCTTAAGGGGGAGGGGGAGCAGCCCGAAGTTGTGGTCCACATTGGCACCAACGACATAGGTAGGAAGAGGGATGAGGATGTTAAGCAGGCTTTCAGGGAGCTAGGTTGGAAGCTCAGAATTAGAACAAACAGAGTTGTTGTCTCTGGTTAGTTACCCGTGCCATGTGATAGAGAATCGAGGAATAGGGAGAGAGAGCAGTTAAATGTGTGGCTACAGGGATGGTGCAGGAGGGAGGGATTCCAGTTTCTGGATAACTGGGGTTCTTTCTGGGGAAGGTGGGACCTCTATAAACAGGATGGTCTACACCTGAACCTGAGGGGCACCAGTATCCTTGGGGGGAGGTTTGCTAGTGCTCTTTGGGGGGATTTAAACTAAGTCTGCAGGGGCATGGGAACCTAGACTGTAGCTTTAGGGTGCAGGACCTGGAGTGTAGGGAGGTTAGGAACATGGCATCAATCTCGAAGGAGGGTGCCTGTAAACAGGAAGGTGGCTTGAAGTGTGTATACTTCAATGCGAGAAGTATACGAAATAAGGTAGGTGAACTTGCAGTGTGGGTTGGTACCTGGGATTTTGATGTTGTAGCTATTACGGAGACATGGGTGGAAGTTTGGGTTGAGCTTAGAAATAGGAAAGGTGAGGTCACCCTTTTTGGAGTTTTCTACAGGCCTCCTAATAGTCCTAGAGACATAGAAGAAAGGATTGTGAGGATGATTCAGGAGAAGAGTGAAAGTAATAGGGTGGTTGTTAAGAGTGAAAGTAATAAGGTAGCCAGGAAGGATCTAAAGAGAGAGCTAAGAGCAGCAAGGAGGGGACATGAAAAGTCCTTGGTTGGTTGAATTAGGGATAACCCAAAGGCTTTCTATAGATATGTCAGGAATAAAATAATGACTAGGGTAGGAATAGGTCCAGTCAAGGATAGTAGTGGGAAGTTGCGTGTGGAGGCTGAAGAAATTGGGGAGATACTGAATGAATACTTTTCGTCAGTATTCACTCAGGAATAGGACATTGTTGCCTATGTGAATATTGAGTCACAATTAATTAGAATGGATGGCTTTGAGGCATGTAGGGAAGAGGTGTTGGAAATTCTGGAAAGGGTGAAAATAGATAAGTCCCCTGGGCCTGATGGCATTTATCCTAGGATTCTCTGGGAAGCAAGGGAGGAGATTGCAGAGCCCTTGGCCTGGATTTTTATGTCCTCGCTGTCTACAGGAATAGTGCCAGAAGACTGGAGGATAGCAAATGTGGTTCCCTTGTTCAAGAAGGGGAGTAGGGATAACCCTAGTAACTATAGACCGGTGAGTCTCACTTTTGTTGTGGGCAAAGTCTTAGAGAGAATTGTAAGGGATAGGATTTATGAACATCTGGATAGGAATAATGTGATCAAGGATAGTCAGCATGATTTTGTGAAAGGCAGGTCGTGCCTCACAAACTTCATTGAATTCTTTGAGAAGGTGACTAAGGAGGTGGACGAGGGTAAAGCGGTAGATGTGGTGTATATGGATTTTAGTAAGGCATTTGATAAGGTTCCCCATGGTAGGCTACTGCAAAAAATACGGAGGTATGGCATTGAGGGTGAGTTGGAGGTTTAGATTAGGAATTGGCTGGCTGGAAGAAGACAGGGGGTAGTAGTTGATGGTAAAGTTTCATCTTGGAGTGCAGTTACCAGCTGTGTTCCACAAGGATCTGTTTTGGGACCATTGCTGTTTGTCACTTTTATAAATGACCTGGAGGAGGGGCTAGAAGGTTGGCTGAGCAAGTTTGCGGATGATGCAAAAGTCGGTGGAGTTGTTGACAGTGAGGAAGGATGTGGCAGGTTACAGTGGGATATCGATAAGCTGCAGAGCTGGGCAGAAAGGTGGCAAATGGAGTTCAATGTAGTTAGGTGTGAAGTGATTCACTTTGGTATGAGTAACAAGAAGATGGGGTACTGGTCTAATGATCGGATACTTGGTAGTGTGGATGAGTAGAGGGATCTTGGTGTCCATGTACACAGATCTCTGAAAGTTGCCACCCAGGTAAATAGTGCTGTGAAGAAGGCATATGGCGTACTGGCTTTTATTGGTAGAGGAATTGAGTTCCGGAATCCTGAGGTCATGTTGCAGTTGTATAAGACTCTGGTGTGGCCGCATCTGGAGTATTGTGTGCAGTTTTGGTCGCCATACTATAGGAAGGATGTGGAGGCACTGGAATGGGTGCAGAGGAGGTTTACCAGGATGTTGCCTGGTATGATAGGAAGATCGTATGAGGAAAGGCTGAGGCACTTGGGGCTGTTTTCATTGGAGAAAAGAAGGTTTAGGGGTGACTTGATCGAGGTGTACAAGATGATTAAGGGTTTAGATAGGGTTGACCATGAGAACCTTTTACCACGTATGGAGTCAGCTATTACGAGGGGTCATAGCTTTAAATTAAGGGGTGGTTGGTGTAGGACTTATGTTAGGGGTAGATTCTTTACTTGGCGAGTCGTGAGATCATGGAATGCCCTGCCAGTAGCAGTCGTGGACTCTCCCTCTTTATGGGCATTTAAACGGGCATTGGATGGACATATCGAGGATAGTGGGCTAGTGTAGGTTAGGTGGGCTTGGATCGGCGCAACATCGCGGGCCGATAGGCCTGTACTGCGCTGTATTTTTCTATGTTCTATGTTCTACATAAGCAAAAAATGTTTCTGGAGAAATTAATGGGACTGGACACAGATGATCTACATTCCAGAGTTTTAAGGAGAAAGACTACTAGCATACATAGAGGAGAATCATATGATGTGGCATCTTTGAATATTCAGAAAATGTTTGATAAAGTCTCACAGAAAGGTTACTGCACATGATTAAAGTATATGGGATTGGAGATAATATACTGACTTCAATTGAGAATTGGTTAGTAGACAGGAGTCAGCGATTAAGAATACGGCTTGAAAAGTGGTGACTAGTGGGATACCACAGAGATCAGTGCATGAGCTCCAGCTATTCGCAATCAATGTCAACATTTTAGACAGGGAAATTATACATAATATTTCCACATTTGTTGATGACACAAACTGAGTTGGACTGCAAGCGGTGACAAAGGAGTGAAAAAGGCTTCAAGGTGATTAAGACAAGTTGAGTGTATGGACAAATACACAAAAACAGATAATTCACATGCTACGTGATGTGGATAAGTGTGGAGTTGCCCACACAGATAGGAAAAACAGAACTGAAGAGTATTTTAAAATGGCAATTGATTGGAAATGTTGGAATAGAAAAGACCTGGATGCCCTTGTACACCAGTGAATGATAGTAAGCATGCAGATGTGGAAGCAGGCCTTTTGGCTCATCGAATCCACACCAACCCTTCAAAAAGCATCCCACCCACCCAGGCCCACCCCATCCCTGCATTTCCCATGGTTAATCCACTTAGTCTGCCAATCCCTGGACACTATGGGCAATTTACCATGGTCAACTCACCTGACCTGCACATCTTTGGACTGTGGGAAGAGACCAGAGCACCCGAAGGAAACACAGACATGGGGAGAATGCCTTTGTGGTATTTGCACAATCATCTGAGATTGGAACATAAGTTTTAAAACCACTTGCTGTATTTCAAAATGCCAAAGTAAAAAAAGTATCTTGAGAACACCAGCATGTCATTTCTCAAAGACAGTTCCAGAAAATAACTGTCAAGGTTGCCACTGAGCTGCTGCTAGCACTAGAATAGGGATCTGATTGTTGTATATGAAATCTGTTGCAGAATAAGGAAAAGGGTCCATGTCTATATTAATTTACAAACTGCCAGAGTCAACATCAAGTTCAAAGCTTCTGAATGATAACAAGTGTTCTTTTGTTAAAACATCATGTATTAGTAATTATTCTACTGTTGTACTTTACACCTCATCTCGATCCATTTTGTTTTGTTATCTGTTCGATCACCACTCCTGTTTGTCTTATACAATCTTCCTTTGTTGAGTTTTTGCCACCTCCACCAGTGTGTGGTACTGAGTAAAGTTGTTTAAGGACATTTGCTGCCAGCATGGTGGGCGGCACGGTGGCACAGTGGTTAGTACTGTTGCCTCACAGCGCCAGAGACCTGGGTTCAATTCCCACCTCAGGCAACTGTGTGGAGTTTGCACATTCTCCTCGTGTCTGCGTGGGTTTCCTCTGGGTGCTCCAGTTTCCTCCCACAGTCCAAAAATGTGCAGGTCAGGTGAATCGGCCATGGTAAATTGCCCGTAGTGTTAGGTGAAGGGATAAATGTAACAGAATGGGTCTGGATGGGTTGCACTTTGGCGGGTCGGTGTGGACTTGTTGGGCCAAAGGGCCTGTTTCCACACTGTAAGTAATCTAATCTAAAAACCATTGGTTTTCTCTGGTTTGTTTTTGGCCTACCTCATAATTAGTGGTTGGGGATACATCACTGTCGAGTATAGAAAAGGCACAGTACCTAGATAAGAAGAAGAAGTACAACTACATTTGTTTGGGTATAATTACGAGGACGTCAGGATCTGGTACAGATGCATCTACATCCTTTGAAAGCTGGAGGGGAGCTTCTTGTTTTCAACCATGTGTAATATCAAGTTGAATGGGCGGAGCGAATGTAACATGCGTATGTTCAGAATCATTACCTTATACAACAATAATCACTCAATTTTCTACTCGATCACAGACCTATCTTTTTGTTCTTTCCTTCTTTTCCTCTTATCCCTCTAGTTGGTTTAAAAATGTTGCATGCATTACATGAAGCCTGACCTGCTGAGTATTTCAACATTCTCTATTCACGTTTCAGATTTCCAGTTTGTTCTTTATGTTTAAAAAATTTCAAGGTTTACTTTGTATTTTTATAACATGTTTTAGAAAAATGATTAATTGTTGCAGAAAGCTGTTAGAAATACTTGAATGAATATTGTAGTATTGCTACTCAAAAAACTCAACATAATTTTGTTTGAACATCAATAACTAACTTTTGTTGTGCAATGAAAGTAAATTGACTATTATAGGTCACTGTTGGATCTTTACACCATAATTTAGCTGAAGGTTTTGCTTTTTAAGGCCAGAGAACTTCGGGCACTTATGAATTGAGAGATGAGTTTGTTTTTAGCTATTTTATCCCATATGTACACAGGCACCTTCAAAATTATTGATTGTTCTTCTTAAAATATCAAATCATGATGATTTGTTATCGATTTGACATGGTACAGATGGGTCAGAAAAGATTTACAAGGAGATTTCCAGGGTTAGAGGGTTCAGCTATAGGGACAGGCTGAATAGGCTGGGGCTGTTTTCCCTGGAGCATGAGGGGCTGAGGAGTCACCTTGCAGAGATTTATAAAATCATGAGGGCCAAGGATAGGTTTTCTCCAGGTGCTCCCGTTTCCTCCCACAACCCAAAGAGATGCAGATCAGGTGAATTGGCCATGCTAAATTGCCCATAGTGTTAGGTTTATTAGTCAGAGGGAAATGGGTCTGGGTGGGTTACTGTTTGGGGAGTCGGTGTGGACTTGTTGGGCCAATGGGCCTGTTGCCACACTGTAGGGAATCTAATCATAGGGTAAATAGACAAGGTAATTTCCCCATGGTGGGGGAGTCCAAATCCCAAGGGCATAGGTTTAAGGTGAAGTGGGGGGGAGATTAAAAAAGGACGTAAGGGGCAACTATTTCATGCAGAGCATGGTGCATGTATGGAATGACCTGCCAGAGGAAGTGATGGAGGCTAGTACAATTACAATATTTAAAAGGCAGCTGGATTGGTATATGAATAAGAAGGGTTTAGAGGGATGTGGGCCAAATAATAGCAAATGGGACTAGATTAATTTAGACTACTGGTCGGCATGGGCGAGTTGGATCGCAAGTCTGTTTCTGTGCTGTATGTCTCCATGACTTCATGACGCCATGTGAAGTTGGTTTCCATGACATTAAAATTGACATTCGTTGAAATATCTACTTTATTGATGGATGTATGAGTGAATCCATTAAGAAACAATTGGCTTGAAAATTTTAAAGGGTCTAGAAGTGAGCAGAGTATGAAGCTCTCTTCACTTTTGTTGAAATTCTGAGTATGGTATTGCTTCACCTTCAATGGTTCTAAGGAACACACATTGATTTTCTTTTCCTCCAGCACAAACAATCCATCAGCACATTTTATTTCTTGATCTATTCATTGTGGGTCGTTTGTGAATTATCTCAAGGTAGTATAATTGACAGGCTGATATTTTAATCAAATCTCAAAACAACTGATTGAGTTCCTTGTATATAAAATTGTCTTTTTTCTTGTTTCCTACATTCCCACATTCAGATGTAATAAATAGTTCTTGATTCCTGTGCCTGATGTATAATCTTGTTTATCAGGATTACAAATAGAGTAAACCTTAATAGTGTCTTTCAGTCTCATTGAAACCTACAGAATACTGAGATGCTTCAATAGAGTGGAGGTGGAGAAAATGTTTCAAAAGTATTTGGAAAGGCAAGGACTGATTCGGGATAGTCAACATGGCTTTGTGCAATGGAAATCATGTCTCACAAACTTGATTGAGTTTTTTGAAGAAGTAACAAAGAAAATTTATGAGGGCAGAGCAGTAGAACTGATCTATATGGACTTCAGTAAGGTGTTCAACAAGGTTCCCCATGGGAGACTGATTAGCAAGCTTAGATCTCATGGAATACAGGGAGAACTAGCCATTTGGATACAGAACTGGCTCAAAGGTAGAAGACAGAGGGTGGTGGTGGAGGGTTGTTTTTCAGACTGGAGGCCTGTGACCAGTGGAGTACCACAAGGATCGGTGCTGGGCCCTCAACTTTTTGTCATTTATATAAATGATTTGGATGCGAACATAAGAAGTACAGTTAGTAAGTTTGCAGATGACACCAAAATTGGAGGTGTAGTGGACAGGATTACAACAGGATCTGGACCAGATGGGCCAATAGGCTGAGAAGTGGCAGATGGGGTTTAATTCAGATAAATGCGAGGTGCTGCATTTTGGAAAAGG
Source organism: Hemiscyllium ocellatum (assembly GCF_020745735.1). Taxonomy (NCBI): domain Eukaryota; kingdom Metazoa; phylum Chordata; class Chondrichthyes; order Orectolobiformes; family Hemiscylliidae; genus Hemiscyllium; species Hemiscyllium ocellatum. The sequence continues at coordinate 41,822,321 of NC_083407.1, read as the reverse complement.
AAATCTTCTCAGGACTTATACACTTAATGGTAAGGTCCTATGGAGTGTTGCTGAACAAAGAGACCTTGGAGTACATGCTCATAGCTCCTTGAAAGTGGAGTCGCAGGTCGATAGGATAGTGAAGAAGACGTTTGGTATGCTTTCCTTTATTGGCCAGAGTATTGAGTACAGGAGTTGGGAGGTCATGTTGCGGCTGTAAAGGACATTGGTTAGGCCGCTGTTGGAATATTGCATGCAATTCTGATCTCCTTCCTAAAGGAAAGATATTGTGAAACATGAAAGGGTTCAGAAAAGATTTACAAAGATGTTGCCAGGTTTGGAGGATCTGAGCTACAGGGAGAGGCTGAACAGGCTGGGGCTGTTTTCCCTGGAGGGTCGGAGGCTCAGGGTGACCTTATAGAGGTTTACAAAATTATGAGGAGCATAGATAGAATAAATAGACAAAGACTCTTTTCCCTGGGGTCGGGGAGTCCAGAACTAGAGGGTATAGGTTTAGTGTGAGAGGGGAAAGGTATAAAAGAGACCTAAGGGGCAACTTTTTCACGCAGAGGGTGGTACGTGTATGGAGCCAGAGGATGTGGTAGAGGCTGGTACAATTGCAACATTTAAGAGGCATTTGGATGGGTATATGAATAGGAAGCGTTTGGAGGGATATGGGCTGGCAGGTGGGACTAGATTGGGTTGGGATATCTGGTCGGCATGGACATGTTGGACTGAAGGGTCTGTTTCCATGCTGTACATCTCTATGACTCTATGACTCTATGACTCTATGACTCTATAACCCATAGGAGAAACTAGGTCCCAAGGCCACGGCTTCAGTGAGAAAGGCCATCCCTGTCGAATTTAAATGAGAAGAAGCATCTTCAGACAGAGGGTGGTTAATCTGTGGAACACATTGCTACAGAAGGTTGTGGAGGTGAAGTAACTGACTGTCTTTAAGACAGAGATAAACAGGTTCTTAATTAGTCAGTGTATCAAGGGTTATGGAGAGAAGGAAAGAGAATGAGCATGAGAAAAGTATCAACCATGATTGAATGGTGAAGCAAACCTGATGAGCAAAGTGCCTATATTATGTTCTTATAGTCATATGGAAAATCTTGCAAATGTTCTATATTTTCAGCATTGTGGTTTGAAATATCCTTCTCTGATATTGTGCCCTGCTAAAGATATGAAGGAATATATATTGACTTTCTCTTCTTCCTCAACAAAGAAGACCTTGTTCCCTAAGTTATTAGTTATTGATTATCTTTATTGGTAAAAAAGTAAAGGTTTAAGAACAGATATTCCTGCATTTTGCATTATGAGGAAATGAAATATGCATTTTGATGTGAAAGCACGTTGAAGTACAGGCAGATACAAGCAGTGAATATTATTGTGTCTTCATAACATATCATGATATATACATTAATGTCATAATATACAATGTTTTGATAAGGCACTTGTTATCTTTTTAGATTACATTCATTATTTTGAATACATTATGTTGACTAAATATATCTTTTCAGAATATTTGGAAATGATGAATGTTCTCTTCTCTTAAGGTACAAAGTCTTCTGATTTATTTGGTTAAAAGAACTTTTCAGTCGTGATATTTCTGTCTTTGCCATTCAAGTTTGTGATGGTCCATCCTCAATCTTTCTCCTTTGAAAACGAAAGTAAATTCAATCTTGAGTAGTTTTGATACATCTATTTTCAATATGAGTAGCTAATTTTGGTGCAATATTTATTTTCTATATTGCAGCCTATTATAATTTAGGGTGTTTGCTCAAATTAGTTTTTTTCTATCAATTCACAGTAGTTTCTGGAAATCACGACCAACCATTCAGAAGATGAGTTTTAAATATGCCTTAATTTGTCTTTCGTTCAATACTGTAGGCCATTTTTAATATGGACTGCATTTTAATGGAATTGATTTCCATTTTGCTTAATACAGGAAAATTAGCAGAGTGAGAGTAGAATGGAACATGGAATGGGATGGATTTCAACTATTTCCCCCTTCCCAATGCCAGGACTCTTGTTTGGGCAATACTTAGTTTGCTAATGATCTTCGTGAAGCAAGGGAAAGCTTTTCAACAGCCATTTTATTTCAGACACTTCAATAAATTTTGATGGGCTATGTTTTAGTGCTATATTTGTTTAATCCAAATTTAGGAATCTTAAACGAGAAGTGGTAAACCAAATTTAGTTTCTGCTAGTTTGAATTGCTCAGCAGACAGATTCACATTAAAAGTTTAACAATTGATATTAGAAGAAAACATAGTTGCAACTCCCTTGTACTACATGCAACAGCCCAGTCAGCTGCCATGATCTACATCCTGGTTAGGTGATCATTAGCATGTTCAGTCTTAAATCAATATGACAAGAACTATTTTTTCCAAGATAATATATATTAGCAAAGAAAATACTTGTATGTTATGGTAGTTACAAAACAATTAACACACAAAAATGTAATCTCTATTTAAGAGATTAGAAATTACAGAATTCAAAAGTTTAAGAATCTGTATAACTTCTATGTTTTTGACTTGTATTGTGTTGGGATCTTTTGTATTATTGAAACACTGATTGTTATTATGGTAATCTTCTACAGTTTCACTACTTAAGCTGATTTCAAAGGGGTTATACAGTTGTACAATTCATTAAATTGACTTCTGTTTCTCCTTAATATTGCCACAAAGAATGTTGCAACCTCTTAGTTTGCTTACTGCAATGTCTAGATAGTTCTGTGAGTGAACAGGTTCTCTGGGTAAAATGTATGACTCAAAACATTTGTCTTACACACAGACTAGTCGGTTCCCCACTCGTTTGTCACTCCTGAGCCTTTTTTTTCCTACTATATGTCAAGATGTTTGCCTGAAAACTCAGAGGGGTAATAGCTTGGAAAGGATTTCCTAACCCGCCTTCCAGATAAGATTGCCAGATAAGCAGGTAAGCACAAATTTTGAAGCTGTTGCATTTAAGTGAAGCATAACAATACTGGAAACCTGTTTTGTCACTCTGCTCATCAAAATGAATACTAACACATGCCTTTTTTATGTCATTCATGGGATTTAGGCATTGTTTCCTGGTCAGCATTTATTGCTAATCCCTAAATGCCTTTGCGAAGATGATAGTGAGATTCTTGAAACATTGCAGTCCTTAAGAGTAGATATATCCACAGTGTACATAGGAAGGATGCTTCAAAATTCTGACTGTGACAATGAAAAAGGTTTCAAGCTAGTTGGAAGAGAAGTTTCAGGTGATGGTGTTCAATGCATCTGCTGCCCTTGCCCTTCTAAGTAGTGATAAAGGTTGGGATTTATACAAAATATATTTGAATATATATCACAAGATTGCTCAGCAGAAGCTAGAGTGCAAGATGGCCTCAGAGTAACAGATTTCCTTTTTTTTTGGCCTTTTTGCCTTCCTTTCTGTGGCAGGTTAGTTAGCAGCACCGGCATGGCAGCGATTGAAGGATGTGGCTTCTCCCAGTGATTGGAGATAGTGGCAGCGAGTGCACTCTCTCACCATTTCAGGGCTGTCACAACAGCAGCAAGTGCATCTTCCCAGAATTTGGGGCTGTTGACCGCAACTGCATGGTTATTCTCCTGATTTTCAGGGCCAGCAGCAGCAGAAAAGCTCCTCCAGCGATCGGGATGGCAGCATTGGCAACAGTGGGCTCTTCAAAATGGCAGCACCAGCAAGACAACCTCTGCAGCCAAAGCAGGACTCATGGTCCAGCAGCGGCCTGGCCTGGCAGGGGCTCTTGGTTTTGGGCCAATGTGGGTTTAGCGGCATCAGTGATATAGGCCCAACAGCAAAGAGATGGTGCCTAAAGTGGGGCAACTCTGATGCTGGTGGGTTTGGTGCAGGCAGTGGCGAGGTGGTGGAGGTCTCCCTTTAGGCTGGGTGCCAGCACGGATGGCAAGACTGATATTCTGATCTTTTGTACTACTTTATTTCTCTAATTTTTTCCTACGATCCATAACCCTGGAGTATTTATTTATGTACTTTTCTAATTTTTGTTTTGTTTCCTAAGAATTTGATCTTGTACCTGACTACCTTCGTACCTAAGATAGCACTGTAATGCAGCGACTATAAACTTTTCACTGTACTCATTTGTGTAAATGTGACAATAAAGCTGATTCAATTCAATAAAGATTCAGCAACTATTGTCACAGAAAAGCAGGAATTCCTTCATATTATTGCAAGCTACACTGAGCAATGGCTGCTAGCCACATGTTCGACAAACTTGGTAACTTGTTCATCAGCATATTTTCCCTTAAAATGATATCATAATAGCCTAAAGAATAATTGGTATCAATTCATTCATTATTGAGTTTAATTAATGTCCTGTGCCTTGGCAAGTTTCACCACATTATCTTTCTCCAGTTTATTTACGGAACGTTATCCTGTCTACAGGATATTAATGCACAGCCACTCCAGTCGTTAAGTGAGGCTAGCCACTAAGTTTCTCATCACAATGGGCTGCATTAAATTCCACCCATGGGTCTCAACCACAAGTGCACCAATTTGATTGAATTAGTTTTATTTTTGGTTTGTTTTGTATTGGATTTTTCAAATAGTGGAGAATTTCTCTTTAATTAATATCAATTTCATTTTCAAACAAGTACAATTAGATTTGATACAATGCCATCAAATTGGCAAATTGCAACCATATGATCCATATTTCAACACAACTCTGGTTATTTCAGTTATCCAGTAAGTGAAGAAAGCAGATTGGACTGAGATATAGATGTCAAGAAATGTTTTTGGTTTAAATCCTTATTACAAGTCATATTCTCTTGCAATTCAATGAATATATAAGGAAGCTTTTTTTTGTATAAACAAGGCTGAAAACATAAGGTTGATCAGCATACTTCAGTGAAAAATCAATGAATATTCCTTCTAGCAAAAAATCATGTACTTTATAATAACTATTGAAAGTTTTTTGGCTTCATATTCTTTAAATATAGAGTTACAGGACCATACCTTTTAGTTAAGTCCAAAGAGAATTGAAATTTTTGGAGGGTTTCTTGTCTAGCGAAATTTCTCATCGTATCTGTGCAAAAGTGCTTCATTACCTACCTACCAACCCTTCTGGCATCCCTCACCTTTATCCTCAACCAATCATGCATCATTCCCGAAAAAGTTACCACTCACTGGCTATCTGCTGAAAGACCAGCGTCACTTGCAGTCGCATCATCTTTACAAAACTCCTGTTCACTGGATAAGTGGTGCCCCCTTTATCAACAATGTGGTGGTCTAGCAGCCACAAAACCAAGCTGCTCACAGCATATAGCCAGCATGGCTGACTCTTCCTCACAAATACAACTCCATTCTCTCATCCTAGACCCTCTTGTGGACTTCACACATCCTCAAAGTCTGCAAGCACTCCAGAATCAAACAGCTTCCACCTGTTCTGGGACTTCCTGGTGGCCCTGGTCCTTCTGTACCCACCTTCACCTTCTTAGAAAGGCAATCACAGTGTCCAACGTCCCACCAGCAGCTGAGTGCAAAATTGGAAATAAGCTACTTCAGGACAATCTTAGAAGAATCTGTGGTGGCAAATTAGGGTTGCACAGTCGGCTATGAACATTCTGTACCCAGGTAACAATGCCCATGTTTCCATCATTCATTCAGCTCCAGTCTCAGCATGTGTACCAGTTTGCTGAAACTGCCATGTCAGCTGAGTGACCAACACCTTATATCAGAAAAGGAATGCATGTTGCACTCAACCCACTAGCCATCTCAGAGCAACATCAACCATGAAACTTTACATTGCCCTCAGACCATTGTTAAACTTGCCTGACAGATATTGTGATTGTTTATGCATCACTCCATACCCTTAGCAATTATACAAATAATGGATTGCCTTTGGCCAGCACTTGACTCTTTTTCAGTCATTTTTCAGTCAATATTCAATTCACAAGGACCAATGACATTGTGTAAATTGCCTTTGTCAGCATTTGAACCCTGAGCATGTTCATTCTGCATACATTGCAAATGGGCAACGAAATAATTGCAAATCAAATACTGCTACAGTTTGCAAAAGACCCCTTCATGCATTTTCTCCTTCAATGTCATAGCAAACAGCTGAATAGACCCTACACTTTTTGCCTAAAACTGACACTGACTCCACTGTCCAAATCATTTTCCAGTTGCATTTTGTATCTAGAGAAGGGATAGTGATGACAGAAAATGCAGTTGTGGTGAACATCATCAGCACTAGGATCCACGTGGTCACCAGGTACTAAACCCTTAGAGCCCCAGTTTCCCTATTAATTTACATTTCTTCAGGAGATTATTTCTACCCATCTCCCTATCTGAAGACCCACCACAAGGTACATTATATCCAAATGTTCTCATTTTCCTCTGAAATCTGAACTTAAATGGTGCACACCCCAGTCCTCTATGCTCTCCTGTGAAGGCCATAGTTGTAGTCATTGTCAATATCCCCACCTCCAGGAGGCTACCCTGCCTTCCCCATACACCTCTGACAGACTTTGACAAGCAGCCTGACCCCTGACTACTAATTTTGCAGCTTCCTGACTGACAATAACATAATTTCACTGACTGCTTGGGATGGCCTGACAAGGACTAAACACTCTGTAGATTATAATTGGACAGATCCCTAACTGTGTTTGATCTGAGCAAATGACCGAATATGGCCAAGCCCCTGGACTGTGCGCAGACTGTGCCCTGACTGATGGTCCCAGTACATGTCTTCAGTGAACTGAGGTGTAGTCCTGCCCATTTTCAGACATGGCCATCCGGTGCATACATGTATAGTGAATTTGCCACACATGCAGGTGGCTCATGCTGTATATTTTATATTACCATCTCGGTATGTCAAACACTAAAATGATGGCATTTACCAAATGATAACAAGATTACCAATGCACAACAGATGCCTGCTGACAAGCAGCTCATCCATATCCTGTACAAAACAGTACATCAATACAATAGTATTGACAGTATTTCAACCAGGGGCAAACTCTAACAGGCAAGGAAAATCAAGGTGAAGCATGGATGCTTCAAGTATGCAGGTAGGCATTAAGTAAGCAAGTGCTAAGTGATCAAGTGAGCGGCCTGAGATACAGCCTGGACTGAACTGTGAGCTTGGTGTTTGGTTTTGTATGCAAAGTGTTACTGCTGCAGAATTTCAATGTTAGTTGCCAGTGCACAATGCAAGAAAAGTCAATGTTTCCTCATCAGCCTGTGTGTGGATCAGAGGGAAACCATGATGGTTGTCAAGGGTTTGCAAATGTTAAGAGTTGAAAAATGTGGTGCTGGAAAAACACAGCAGGCCAAGCAGCATCTGAGGAGCAGGAGAATCGACGTTTCGACGTTTCTTCAGGAAGAAGGATCTGTTTTGGGACCATTGCTTTTTGTTATCTTTATAAATGATCTAGAGGAAGGACTTGAAAGCTGGGTAAGCAAGTTTGCGGATGACACAAAAGTCGGTGGAGTTGTGGATAGTGAGGAAGGAAGTGGTAGGTTACAGCGGGATATAGATAAGTTGCAGAGCTGGGCGGAAATGTGGCAAATGGAATTCAATGTAGCTAAGTGCGAAGTCGTTCACTTTGGTAGGAATAACAAGATGATGGATTACTGGGCTAATGGTAGGCTACTTGGTAGTGTGGATGAGCAGAGGGATCTTGGTGTCCATGTACACAGATCTCTGAAAGTTGCCACCCAGGTAAATAGTGCTGTGAGGAAGGCATATGGTGTACTGGGCTTTATTGGCAGAGGAATTGAGTTCCGGAGTCCTGAGGTCATGTTGCAGTTGTATAAGACTCTGGTGCGGCCTCATCTGGAGTATTGTGTGCAGTTTTGGTCGCCATACTATAGGAAGGATGTGGAAGCTATAGAACGAGTGCAGAGGAGGTTTACCAGGATGTTGCCTGGAATGGTAGGAAAATCTTATGAGGAAAGGCTGAGGCACTTGGGGCTGTTCTCATTGGAGAAGAGAAGGTTTAGGGGAGATCTGATAGAAGTATATAAGATGATTAGGGGTTTAGATAGGGTAGATACTAAGAACCTTTTACCGCTAATGGAGTCAGGTGTTACTAGGGGACATAGCTTTAAATTAAGGGGTGGTAGGTATAGGACCGATGTTAGGGGTAGATTCTTCACACAGCGGGTTGTGAGTTCATGGAATGCCCTGCCCGTATCAGTGGTGAACTCTCCTTCTTTATGGTCATTTAAGCGGGCATTGGATAGGCATTTGGAAGTTATTGGGCTAGTATAGGTTAGGTAGGATTCGGTCGGCGCAACATCGAGGGCCGAAGGGCCTGTACTGCGCTGTATCCTTCTATGTTCTATGTTCTATGTTCTAAGAGCTTAGTCCCAAAACGTTGATTCTCCTGCTTCTCGGATGTTGCCTGGCCTGCTGTGTTTTTCCAGCACCACATTTTTCAACTCTGGTCTCCAGCATCTGCAGTCCTCACTTTCTCCTTTGCAAATGTTAATGCCAAATGTCAGATGTCAAAGTCCTTAGACGAAGGCAATGTGTAGCTGCTGATCATGAGTCATACCTGGAGATATTGCTTGGTGCTGAATAAATGGAAGTTACTTGAAGCCAGGTAATTGCTCTAACTTGTTTGGCACCTTTGGTAAGATAGGAAACTGAAAAAAGAGGCAAGTTGTGGCATTGTTAAGGCATTTAACAAGCTCTACTCACCCTCACTTTGGCAACTCACTGCTGCCAAGCAACTAAACTCATTACGCTGCTTCTCAAACACTAAAAAATCACAGCAATTTGCTCCCAGACTTCTTGCATAATCCTGCCACAAATCTTGCCATCGCCTACATTGCTCAGTCTCCGATAAGCTTCCATCCTTTAAATTAGGCAGTGATTAACTGCCTTGTGAGTGTACCTTTGGATTTATTGGATCACGGAATTTTAAAAGATCAGTGTAGTTACAAGCAGTAGTCTCCCACAGGCTCCACAATGCATTGTAACAGATGTATATAACATAATATCGCAAGGTTTATTTTCTAATTGCTAGTCAGTAAAGTGCTTGACAAAAAAGATTTGCATATATAAAAGAATTGTTAGCACAAGTGAAAGAACTAATAAACACATGAGATTGCTACAGTATTCTCTGAGGAGCACAGGATCTTTGTTGTTGTGTGAAGTTTCAGTGAGTTCATCAGAGCTGAACCATCTATCAATGTTTATCTCACCTCATGAAGCAGAAAACAAGCCTCCTGGCTCCAATAAGAAGGAATGGAACAGGATTCCAAATGCGCTGATTGGAAATTTCATGCCACACAATTCAAAAATCAACAGAAAAGTCTGCTTTAACTGCAATAAGCTGTAAATCACTGCCGAAGAGATACTTTCCTGGAGTGCGCATACATTTCATCACACTCTCAAACACAAGGTCACAAAACAAACCTAAGAAAGCACTTTAAATGGATCAATTCAATGTTTAAGGCACGAGGCTCTCGCATTTTAACAAAGAAAACCTGCTGTCCATCAACCAACATAAAAGGAGAAGCAAAATACTGCAAATGTTTGAAATCTGAAATAAAAGCCTGCTGAAAATGCCTGTAAGGTAGTATTTCTTTATCTACTTATGCTGACTTGTTTCCTGCATTTTCTATTTTATCCCAAACCAACACAAGGTGCTTAAAGCAAGCTATGAATAATTGATAGATAAAATCATTTTTCAAAATGGGGAAATTGTTTAATATCATAGAACATAGAACATAGATCATAGAAAAATACAGCGCAGTACAGGTATTTTGACCCTGGATGTTGCGCCGATCCAAGCCCACCTAACCTACACTAGCCCACTATCCTCCATATGTCCATCCAATGCCCATTTAAATGCCCATAAAGAGGGAGAGTCCACCACTGCTACTGGCAGGGCATTCCATGATCTCACGACTCACCAAGTAAAGAATCTACCCCGAACATCTGTCCTATACCTACCACCACTTAACTTAAAGCTATGCCCCCTCGTAATAGCTGACTCCACACGTGGAAAAAGGTTCTCATGGTCAACCCTATCTAAACCCCGAATCATCTTGTACACGTCGATCAAGTCACCCCTTAACCTTCTTTTCTCCAATGAAAACAGCCCCAAGTGCCTCAGCCTTTCCTCATACGATCTTCCTATCATACCAGGCAACATCCTGGTAAACCTCCTCTGCACCCGTTCCAGTGCCTCCACATCCTTCCTATAGTATGGCAACCAATACTGCATACAATACTCCAGATGCGGCCGCACCAGAGTCTTATACAGCTGCAACATGACCTCAGGACTCCAGAACTCAATTCCTCTACCAATAAAAGCCAATACACCATATGCCTTCTTCACAGCATTATTTACCTGGGTGGCAACTTTCAGAGATCTGTGTACATGGACACCAAGATCCCTCTACTCATCCACACTACCAAGTATCCAACCATTAGCCCAGAACTACATCTTCTTGTTACTCTTACCGAAGTGAATCACTTCACACTTAGCTACATTGAACTCCATTTGCCACCTTTCTGCCCAGCTCTGCAGCTTATCTATATCCTGCTGTAAACTGCCACATCCTTCCTCACTGTCAACAACTTCACCAAATTTCGTATCATCCGCAAACTTGCTCACCCAACCTTCTAGCCCCTCCTCCAGATCATTTATAAAAATGACAAAAAGCAATGGTCCCAACACAGGTCCTTGCGGAACACCGCTGGTAACTGCACTCCAAGATGAAACTTTACCATCAACTACTACCAGCCAGTCTTCTTCCAGCCAGCCAATTTCTAATCCAAACCTTCAACTCACCCTCAATGCCATACCTCCGTATTTTTTGCAGTAGCCTACCATGGGGAACCTTATCAAATACCTTACTAAAATCCATATACACCACATCTACCGCTTTACCCTCGTCCACTTCCTTAGTCACCTTCTCAAAGAATTCAATAAAGTTTGTGAGGCACGACCTGCCCTTCACAAAACCATGCTGACTATCCTTGATCACATTATTCCTATCCAGATGTTCATAAATCCTATCCCTTACAATTCTCTCTAAGACTTTGCCCACAACAGAAGTGAGACTCACCGGCCTATAGTTACTAGGGTTATCCCTACTCTCCTTCTTGAACAAGAGAACCACATTTACTATCCTCCAGTCTTCTGGCACTATTCCTGTAGACAAAGAGGATATAAAAATCAAGGCCAATGGCTCTGCAATCTCCTCCCTTGCTTCCCAGAGAATCCTAGGATAAATGCCATTAGGCCCAGGGGACTTATCTATTTTCACTCTTTCCAGAATTTCCAACACCTCTTCCCTACATGCCTCAACACCATCCATTCTAATTAATTGTGACTCAATATTCACATCGGCAACAGTGTCCTGTTCCTGAGTGAATACTGACGAAAAGTATTCATTCAGTGTCTCCCCAATCTCTTCAGCCTCCACACGCAACTTCTCACTACTATCCTTAACTGGACCTATTCCTACCCTAGTCATTCTTTTATTCCTGACATACCTATAGAAAGCCTTTGGGTTTTCCCTAATCCTACCAACCAAGGACTTTCATGTCCCCTCCTTGCTGCTCTTAGCTCTCTCTTTAGATCCTTCCTGGCTACCTTATAACTCTCAATCGCCCCAATTGAACCTTCACGCCTCATCTTTACATAGGCCATGCTCTTCCTTTTAACAAGGGATTCCAATTCCTTATTAAACCACAGCTCCCTCACACGACCCTTTCCTCCCTGCCTGACAGGTACACACTTATCAAGGACACTCAATAGTTGGTCCTTGAACAAGCTCCACATATCGATTGCACCCTTCCCTTGAAGCCTACTTTTCCAAGCCACGCATCCTAAGTCATGCCTCACTGCATCATAATTTCCCTGCTCCCAGCTATAACTCTTGCCCTGCAGTGCACACTTATCCCTCTCCATCACTAGAGTAAAAGTCACCGAATTGTGGTCACTGTCCCCAAGGTGCTCACCTACATCCAATTCTAACACCTGGCCTGGTTCGTTACCCAGAACCAAATCCAGTATGGCCTCACCTCTTGTTGGCCTGTCTATATATTGTGTCAGGAAACCCTCCTGCACACATTGGACAAACACCGACCCATCTAACGTACTTGAGTTATAGCTTTCCCAGTCAATACCTGGAAAGTTAAAGTCCCCCATAACAACCACCCTATTACTTTCACTTTCTCCTGAATCATCCTCGCAATCCTTTCTTCTACGTCTCTTGGACTATTAGGAGGCCTGTAGAAAACTCCTAACAGGGTGACCTCACCTTTCCTATTTCTAAGCTCAGCCCCAAACTACCTCAGATGGTGAGTCTTCATCCATCGTCCTTTCCACCGCTGTAATACTATCTTTGACAAGCAATGCCACACCTCCCCCTCTTTTACCCCCACCTCTGACCCTACTAAAACATTTAAACCCTGGAACCTGCAACAGCCAATCCAGTCCCTGTTCTACCCATGTCTCCGTAATAGCCACAACATCAAAATCCCAGGTACCAACCCACGCTGTAAGTTCACCTATCTTATTTTGTATACTTCTCACATTGAAGTATACACACTTCAAGCCACTTTCCTGTTTACAGGCACCCTCCTTCGAGATTGATGCCATGTTCCTAACCTCCCTACACTCCAGGTCCTGCACCCTAAAGCTGCAGTCTAGGTTCCCATGCCCCTGCAGACTTAGTTTAAATCCCCCCAAAGAGCACTAGCAAACCTCCCCCCAAGGATACTGGTGCCCCTCAGGTTCAGGTGTAGACCATCCTGTTTATAGAGGTCCCACCTTCCCCAGTAAGAACCCCAGTTATCCAGAAACTGGAATCCCTCCCTCCTGCACCATCCCTATAGCCACGCAGTTAACTACTCTCTCTCCCTATTCCTCGACTCTCTATCACGTGGCACGGGTAACAAACTAGAGACAACAACTCTGTTTGTTCTAATTCTGAGCTTCCAACCTAGCTCCCTGAAAGCCTGCCTAGATTCCTCATCCCTCTTCCTACCTATGTCGTTGGTGCCAATGTGGACCACGATTTCGGGCTGCTCCCCCTCCCCCTTAAGGATCCGGAAAACACGATCAGAGACATCACGTACCCTTGCACCTGGGAGGCAACATACCAAATGTGAGTCTCTCTCACCCCCACAAAATCGCCTGTCTGTGCCCCGAACTATCGAGTCCCCAATAACTGTTGCTCTGCTCTTCTCCACTCTTCCCTTCTGAGCAATGGGGACAGGCTCCGTGCCAGAGGCCTGAACCCCATTGCTTACCCCTGGTAAGTCATCCCCCCCACAAGTATCCAAAATGGTATACTTGTTCTTGAGGGGAACGGCCGCAGGTGGTCGCTGCACTGGCTACTTCCTCCCAGTCCCCCTCACTGTCACCCATCTGTCTGCAATCTTTGGAGTTACTACTTCCCTAAAGCTCCGATCTATGACCCCCTCTGCCTCCTGAATGACCCTAAGTTCATCCAACTCCAGCTCCAGTTCCCTAACACGGTCTTGGAGGAGCTGGAGATGGGTGCACTTCCTGCAAGTGTATCAAGGCCTAGAATGGTTGAAGCCAAAAATGAACACATCCACCACAAGGTGAAAATGAGGACTGCAGATGCTGGAGATCAGAGCTGAAATTGTGTTGCTGAAAAAGCGCAGCAGATCAGGCAGCATCCAAGGAGCTGGAGAATCGACATTTCGGGCATAAGCCCTTCTTCAGGACATCCACCACAAGTCAGGTTTGGGTTCACTGGTAAGAATAAGGTTGGCAACTTCATACTCTGTGATATTTGATCACATGATGTAAACAACAAATTCACTTTGATATGAATGTGTCTGCAGTGTACATTTTGTAAGGACAAATTAGGGACTCGGGCTCCTTGGAAAATAAAAGTGTGAATGGAATGAGGAGCAAACAAGCTACATATAAATTCTTAAATCATTCACTGCAGTCACAAAGGTGGAAGAGATAGTAAAAATGCGAACAAAGCATTTGAGGTAACTTTCTGGATGACTAGAACTACAACACGGAAAGATTATATTAAACTGCTCTTAGAGGACATTTTGTTTATGTCTGACCAATATGAAAAGGATATTAGACGAATTGCATTAAGTTCCAAAAAGATTTACAAGGGTGAGAACACAATGACTGTGCAGGATCGGGTTGATGAGTGGTTGAAGGGCAAGGTCCAAGTGTGGTAGCTCCCATGTATCTGCTGCCATTGTCCTTCCAGACGATAGTGGTTGTAGTTTTGAAAGGTGCTATCGAAGGAGCCTTGCTAATCTTTTTTCTACAGACCCCCCAAATAGCAGCAGGGAGATTGAAGAAAGCATAGGTCGGCAGATTTTAGAAAAGTGCGGACATAGTAGGGTTGTTGTAATGGGTGACTTTAACTTTCCCAATATTGATTGGAACCTCCTTTGAGCAGAAGATTTGAATGGACTGTTTTTGTAAGGTGCGTTCAGGAGGGTTTCCTAATTCAGTACATTGACAGGCTGATGAGGGGAGAGGCCATTCTAGACTTGGTGCTCGGAAACAAGCTGGGCAGGTATCAGATCTTGTGGTGGGAGACCATTTTGGTGATAGTGACCACAACTGCCTCACATTCTACATAGCTATGGAGAAGGAGGGGATTAGGCAAAAAGGGAGGGTATTTAATTGGGGAAGAGGAAACTATGATGCGATTAGACATGAGTTAGGAAGCATGGACTGGGAGCAATTGTTCCATGGTAAATAGACATGTGGAGACTGTTTAAGGAACAGTTGTTGCAAGTGATGAATAAATATGTCCCTCTGAGACAGGCAAGAAGGGGTGAGATAAAGGAACCTTGGATGACGAGAGCGGTGGAGCTTCTCGTCAAAATGAAGAAGGTAGCTTACATAAGGTGGAGGAAGCTAGGGTCAAGCTCAGCTCTAGAGGATTACAGGCAGGTGAGGAAGGAGCTCAAAAATGGTTTGAGGAGAGCCAGGAAGGGGCACAAGAAAGACTTGGCAGAACAGATTAGAGAGAACACAAAGGCATTTTACATTCATGTGAGGAATAAGAGAATGGTCAATGAAAGAGTAGGACCAATCAAGAATAGCATTGGGAACTTGTGTGTGGAGTCGGAGGAGGTAGGGGAAGCCCTAAATGAGTTTTTTGCTTCTGTCTTTACGAAAGAAATGAACTTTGTAGTGAATGAAACCTTTGAAGAGCAGGTGTGCATGCTGGAATGGATAGAGATACAGGAAGCTGATCTGCTGAAAATTTTGTCAAACATTAAGATTGACAAGTCGGCAGGCCCGGACCAGATTTGTCCTCGGCTGCTTTGGGAAATGAGAAATGCAATTGCTTCACCACTTGTGAAGATCTTTGCATCCTCGCTCTCCACTGGAGTCATACCTGAGGACTGGAGAGAGGCAAATGTAATTCCTCTCTTCAAGAAAGGGAATAGGGAAATCCCCGGCAATTAAAGACCAGTAAGTCTCACGTCTGTCATCTGCAAGGTGTTAGAAAGTAGTCTGAGGGATAGGATTTATGACCATCTGGAAGAGCATGGATTGATTAAATGGAATCAACATGGCTTTGTGCGGGGCAGGTCATGCCTTACAAACCTTATCGAGTTCTTTGAGGATGTGACTAGAAAAGTTGATGAGAGTCGAGCTGTGGACGTGGTAAATATGGACTTCAACAAGGCATTTGATAAGGTTCCCCATGGTAGGCTCATTCAGAAGGTCAGGAGGAATGGGATACAGGGGAACTTAGCTGTCTGGATAAAGAATTGGCTGGCCAACAGAAGACAGCGAGTGGTAGTAGAAGGAAAATATTCTGCCCGGAAGTCAGTGGTGTGTGGTGTTCCACAGGGCTCTGTCCTTGGGCCTCTACTGTTTGAAATTTTTATTAATGACTTGGATGAGGAGATTGAAGGATGGGTCAGCAAGTTTGCAGACGACACAAAGGTTGGAGGTGTCGTTGACAGTATAGAGGACTATTGTAGGCTGCAGCGGGACATTGACAGGATGCAGAGATGGGCTGAGAGATGGCAGATGGAGTTCAACCTGGATAAATGTGAGGTGATGCATTTTGGAAGGTCGAATTTGAAAGCTGAGTACAGGATTAAGGATAGGATTCTTGTCAGTGTGGAGGAACAGAGGGATCTTGGTGTGCAGGTACATACATTCCTTAAAATGACTACCCAAGTGGACAGAGTTGTTAAGAAAGCATATGGTGTTTTGGCTTTCATTAACAGGGGGATTGAGTTTAAGAGTCGTGCGATCCTGTTGCAGCTCTATAAAACTTTGGTTAGACCGCACTTGGAATACTGCATCAAGTTCTGGTCGCCCTATTAAAGGAAAGATGTGGATGCTTTGGAGAGGATTCAGAGGAGGTTTACCAGGATGCTGCCTGGACTGGAGGGCTTATCTTCAAAAGATAGTTTGACTGAGATCGGACTTTTTCCATTGGAGAAAAGGAGGAGGAGAGGGGACCTAATTGAGGTATACAAGATAATTAGAGGCATACATAGAGTTGATAGCCAGAGACTATTTCCCAGGGCAGAAATGGCTAACACGAGGAGTCATAGTTTTAAGCTGGTTGGAGGAAAGTATGGAGGGGATGTCAGAGGCAGGTTCTTAACATAGAGAGTTGTGAGAGCATGGAATGCATTGCCAACAGCAGTTGTGGAAGCAAGGTCATTGGGGACATTTAAGAGACTGCTGGGCATGCATATGTCACAGACATTTGAGGGTGCATACATGAGGATCAATGGTTGGCACAACATCGTGGGCTGAAGGGCCTGTTCTATGCTATACTGTTCTATGTTCTATGTTCTAGTATTCTGTGCTGCAAAAATGGTGGGAGCCGAAACTGAACAATAAGCATTTTTTTGTTGACAAGTGTCAAATAACATTCAGGCTACAAAAATGCTAGGCAATTACCATCACTGACAAGAGAGAATCTAATCATCACATCTTGGCATTCAATGGCATTATTATTGCGAAATTTCCAACTATCAACAATCTGGTGGGCATCATTGACCAGAACCTAAACTGGCTTAGGGATATAAACATGGTGGCTACTGGTGCAGGTCAGATGCAAGGAATACTGCAGTGAGTAACTCACCTCCTGGATGAGTGCCACTCCAACAATATTCAAGAAACTTGATGGCATCCAGAACAAAGCCTCTTATTTGATTGGCACCACATCCACAAAAATTTACTCTGCTAACCACTGATACTCAATAGCACCAATGTGTATTGTATATGAGATTAACTGCAGAGATTCACTGAGGGTCTTTAGACGATCTCTTCAATTCCATGATCACTATAATCTAGAAAGATAGGGATAGTAGATGGTTAGCACTGCTGCCTCACAGCGCCAGGGACCTGGGTTCAATTCCCACCTCGGCAACTGTCTGTGTGGAGTTTGCACATTCTCCCTGTGTCTGCATGGGTTTCCTCCCACACTCCAAAGATGTGCAGATTAGGTGAACTGGCCATGCTAAATTGCCCATAGTGTTAGGTGCATTAGTCAGGGGTGAATGTAGGGGAATGGGTCTGGTTGGGTTGCTCTTCAGAGGGTCGGTGTGGACTTGTTGGGCCGAAGGGCATGTTTCCATAATGTAGGTAATCTAATCTGATCTAATCATATGGCAATTACCACCTGCAAGTTCTTCTCCAAGCCATTCTCTGTCCTGACCTGTAAATATATCACTATATCTTTACTGTCACAGTTCTGTAACTCCTTCCGGATAGCCCTATAGATATTCCTGCATCAAAATTGACTGAAGATAACTCACCACACCCTTCACAAGGGCAACCAGGGAAAAGTAATAAATGCTGGCCCAGCCAGCAACAACTATGTCCTTTGAATTAATTAAAAATATGTTCACCTGAGCAATACCGCCTTTGAGCTATCCAACTAATATCTATCCTGTTAAGCAAAAATATTGGTGTTATCCAGAATGTTCAGCATTTCTTCAGTCACAATGAACCAAAATGTACCCACACAGTAACCAGTGTTTGTCCTTCCTTTACAGTTGCTTAAATATTTGCCTTTGAATGGTTTCATAATTAACAAAATCATCATGTGTTAAGATATATTGCACAGCATTCACTATCTTTCTCATATTAAAAAGCACGTCCATCAGATATTTGGATTTCCAGTAAAGAATTTGTGGGCGGCACGGTGGCACAGTGGTTAGCACTGCTGCCTCACAGCGCCTGTAGACCCGGGTTCAATTCCCGACTCAGGCGACTGACTGTGTGGAGTTTGCACGTTCTCCCCGTGTCTGCGTGGGTTTCCTCCAGGTGCTCCGGTTTCCTCCCACAGTCCAAAGATGTGCGGGTCAGGTGAATTGGCCAAGCTAAATTGCCCGTAGTGTTAGGTAGGGGGTAAATGTAGGGGTATGGGTGGGTTGCGCTTCGGCGGGTCGGTGTGGACTTGTTGGGCCGAAGGGCCTCTTTCCACACTGTAAGTCTAATCTAATCTAATATTTGCACCCAGCACAGAATTGCTCCAAGGATATAGAGGAAATTTACAATAGTTTATGTGCACTGTTAGTATTTGTTTTTGGCTGTGGCATATTATGCAGAAGCAGGTTAAGAAACCTCTGGAATTTGGACTGCATTTTATGTGATAATCATTTTGCCATTTTTAAAAAATGTAGACGCAGAAGAGCCCCAAATTTGGTTATTTACTATAGTTCTTCAGTAAAATACAGTGTTTTATTTGCTTTCTTTGTTCTGTTTGGTTAGATCATTCTAAGACCACAGATTTTAAAATAGTCTGAGCCTGGTGCAGCATATTAGTAATTATTTCACAGGTTTCATAAGAAAAATGGAGCAGCCTATGAGTCTTCCAGTGTTGCTGCTGCCTGTGAATTTTTCTATGCCCCAGTTTTTTGATTACACCTCAGAATTTTCAGCCAACACCTACAATATATTTAATTGTTATCATACTGTTCCAACAGCAACAAATACAGTTTTCATAATTCATGTTTGCGATAACTTGCCTTCTTATTTGAGCCCCTGTTTTTTATGAAATGACAAGTGCTCCTTATGGATTTGCTCTGTGGTAAAAGCTAAAGCCACTCAATATTGCAGAATGGATAAATGTTAAACCATAATAAAGACAATTGGGGAAAGATCTGCTCACTGGGGATTCAGTTTTATCAGCGATAAGTGAATTCCCAATGATTTATTACAGTTCAGTGCATACAAATTAAAGTTTAGACAATTATTTGGGAGAATAGAAAAATATGATTTCTAGGGAGCAGTCAGGCTGACATTGCACTAAATCCTTTTTATATTCTAAAGTGCAGAAACAATGAAATGCTGGTGTTTGGAGATAAACAAAGTTGGAACTGATAGGTTCACAATTTTCTTTGAAGATCATTGTGATATATCTCTGTGTCTTTGTGTTACAATGACACCATTTTATCTCCGCTGCAATTGTGTGATAGAATGCTTTTATTGGTTTTGAGATTTGGTGCAATATAAAATTTCTATGGTCATATTAAATGCAACTTTCAAAGCATGTGGTAACCACGTTTACATATCAACACTAGCATTATATATTCCCAAAATTAAACCTTCAGACTTTAATCAGTATACACCAAAATAAAATAAATCTTATGAGGCGTAGCAATCAATAAAACATCCATTCAATTTACCACATCAAATTAAAGGACTTACAAAGCAAATGGTTGGTTCAAAAGCATATTTTACATTTTTTTTCCTCCAAATCCTTGCTCCTCTCACAGGCTGGAGACTCTACTTTTCAGGATTTAAAGCTTCAGGAAACATCTGCAGGTTTTTAGTGCCTATTGTATGGAATGCTAGCTAACTTTCTGAAATCAGCTGTAACCCATTAGTCAGCCGGTCCAAAATATGCTGAAGAGGCCTGGAATTCTGTGTGTAGTTGTGGCCTCTTCATCTAAGGACGTTCTTGCTATGGAAGGAGAACAATAAATGTTTCCCAGGCTGATTTCAGAGATGGCGAGACTAACGTATGAAGAGAGAATGCATTGGTTAGGATTACATTCATTGGGGTTGAGAAGAATAAGGGAGGATCTCACTAAAACCTATATAATTCTAACATGACTAGATGCAGGAAGGACATTCCTGATGACCGGGTAGTTCAGAACCAGGGGTTACAGTTTAACTATAATGGAAACCATTTAAGACTGAAATGAGGAGAAATTTCTTTATTCAGAGATTGGTGATTCTGTGTATTTTTTTAAAATTCATTTTTTGGGATGCGGGCATCACTGGCTAACCAGCATTTATTGCATGTCCCTAGATGCCTTTGCGAAGGTGGTGGTGAGCTGCCTTCTTGAATTGCTGCAGTCCACCTTCTGTGAGTTGACCCACAGTGCCGTTGGGGAGAGAATTCCATGATTTTGATGCAGCACAGTGAAGGAACAGCGAAATATTTCCATGTCAGGGTGGCGAGTGGCTTGGAAGTGACCTGAAGGTGATGGTGTACTCATACATCTGTTGTCCTTGTCCTTCTAGATAGAAGTGTTGTGGGTTTAGAAGGTGCAGTCTAAGGGTCTTTGGTGAATTTCTGCAGTGCATCTTGTGCATAATACATACTGCTGCTACTGAGCAATGGTGGTGGAGGCAGTGGATGCTTGTGGCCAGAGTACCAATCAAGTGGGCTGATTTGTCCTGGATGGTGTCAAGCTTCTTGAGTGTTATTGGGGCTGCACTCATCCAGGAAAGTGGAGAATATTCCAACACATTCCTGACTTGTGCTTTGTAGGTGATGGACAGGCTTTGGGGAGTCAGGAGGTGAGTTACTTGCCTCAGTATTCCTAGCCTCTGAATTGCTCTTTTAACCACTGCATTTATGTGGTGAGTCTAAGAGAGTTTCTAGTCGATGATAACCCCAGGATGCTGAAGTGGGGAATTCAGTGATGGTAACACCACTGAATGTCACTATCCGGTGGTTAGATTGTCTCTTATTGGCAATGGCCATGGCCTGGCATTTGTGTGGTGCAAACGTTATCTGCCTTTTGTCAACCCAAGCTTAGACATTCTCTAGAGCTTGTTGCATTTGAATATGGACTATTTCAGTATCTGAGAAGTTGCAAATGATGTAAACATTGTGCAATCATCGGTGAACATCCCCACTTCTGGCCTTCTGATGGAGTAGTATTGATGAAGCAGCTGAAGATGGTTGGGCCGAGGACACTATCCTGAGGAAGTCCTGCAGAGATGTCCTGGAGCTGAGATGACTGACTTCCAACAACGACAACCATTTTCCTATGTGCCAGGTATGATTCTAACCACTGGAGAGTTTGCTGCCTGTTACCCATTGATTCCAGTTCTGCCACAGAATGTAATTGAGACCATAACATTGAATGTTTTCAAGAAGTACTTAGGCATAGATCTTAGGATTAAAGTGATCAAAGGATATGAGGTGAAAGCAAGAAAGGGTTCTGCGTTGGATGATCAGCCATGATCACATTGAATGATGGAGCAGGCTCAAAGTTGAATGGCTTTTCTTGCTCCTATTTTCAATGCTTCCATTTTCCTTTGGTTTGGGAAACTGGGAGAAACGCCACTCAGCATTGAATATCCAGCTTCCATCCTGTTCCGGTACCTAAGACATTTAATTGCAGAAAAAGTATTTCCTAACTTCCTAATAGATCTAGCTCTTAAATTCAGCTTATGTTCTCAAGTCTTAGATTCTCTACCGGGGGGGGGGGGGGCAAAATTTCTCTGCATTACATCACCTTAAAGACCTGTATTAAATCACCCTCCAAACTTCTAAATGCCTGAGAGTACAAGTCTAGGTCTGGATGTTAATAGGATAGGATATGAAGGCAATTGGATAGAATTTTGGGCAGGAAACCTGGAGTCCAGATTTTCCTGCATGTACTGGAGCACGATAGTGTCGGCTGCAGCTGCAGTAATGTCAGGTCATTGACTGTTTTGAGGATGGGTGATAAAGTAGGTTGTGTCCAATCTTGTAAGGATAGGCAGAGGTTTAGCATAAGGTGGGAATGTGATGAAAAATTCAGTTAAGTCCAGCTGAAACATTCCTGTTCCCCTTGACTCTCAAAAGTTAGAAAATCTCTTTAATTTTTACTAAAGTTGTCCTCATCCTTTGCTTCAGCTGTTTGGCTTTTGTAACCTGGAAACTCTTTCTCTTCATCATAAAACCTGTCTCTTAACTTAGTGCCTTCTATAAACCTGGATCAACAACTCTATTTCTTCACCCAGTTGTCATTGATAAATATTGTGAAAATCTGAGGCCTGTGTACAGATCCTAAAGGATATAACTTGCCTTATATCATCAATCTGAACACATTTTACTTGTCCCTTCTCTGAACTGATGCTCATCTGTATGGTATTGTATATAATCCTACTGTATCATTGAGGACTAGCCTCAACTACTTTTGAATTCAGATGATTACCTGAAGAGTTACCATAGTAAAAAGATTTCCAAAAAAACATTTAACTGTTTTGCACCATCAATTTTAATCAAAAGGAATTGTAAGTCAATTTCTAATCAATAATTTGAAATAATTTACCCTGCCATGAAAAAGATACAAATATCTTTGCATTAAAATGGCTCAAATGTGGGATATTGTATTTTGTCTGCTTAAAATAAAATACGCGAAGTATTTTAACTCCATTCAAATATTACAACTCCATTCATTTTAAAACTTCAATGTTTTTTAATAAAATAATCATTTAAACATTAATTTGCATCCCAAGCCATAAGTAAACCGTAAAATACACAGCAATAATTAAAATAGCTATTCAATTGATCACGCCGAATTCAATATTTCAGGAAATTGGTTCAAGGGCAGTGTTCACAAGCACAAGTATTTTTACGGATCCAACATGCTCAATTTATTTGCAACTTGCCTACAATTAAAATCATCTTCTAAATATTTTGATCCATTTTAATCCATTCATTGACCACATGTAGCCTAGCTACACAATCACTTATCTGAGTACTTATGCAATGCAATTTTGTTCAGACAATTAATGTGTAGGATTTATCTCTAAGATAATTGATGAGTTCATACAGCAATATTTTTCAGTATGCTGCTATCATGCAAGCTTATGCAAAATGATGAAGAGTAATTGATGTAAAAGCTGTAATGTTTCAAATTAGATTGCTCAACCCAATCTCAACAAATGATGTGGTTCAGAAAATTGGTTGAATATTGTGCATAGGTAACACAAGCTCCTCCTCCATTCCCGAAACCTCCCCACATCCCCACGGCACCTTCTCATGCAATGCAGAAGGTGCAACAGTTACCCATTTACTTACTCCCTTCTCACTACCCAAAGCCCCAGATATGCCTTCCAGATGAAGTAGCAATTTACCTGCACTTAATTCAACCTAGTCCACTATATTCACTGCTCATAATGTGGTCTCCTCTACAATAGCGCCACGGAACACAGACTGGGTGACCACTTTGCAGAACACTTACTTCTTGACTGCAAAAATCATCCTGAACTTCCAGTTGCCGACCACGTCAACATGTGGCCAACATCTCCGTATCGGGCTTGCTACAGTGTTCCAGCAAAGCTCAGAGCAAGCTGGAAGAACAGCACCTCATTTTCTGATTGGAGAGACTGAAGCCTTCAGGACTCAATATCAAGGTCAATAATTTTTGAACCTGAGCACCTTCCTTTACCCAACCCCCATACACCAGGCGTTGTCATCACCTGGGCTGCAACCAAAACTGACTCATTGTCAGCTGCTAATGGTCCCAATGTGCAGCTGTTGATGTTCACAGTCATAGAGTCATAGAGATGACTCGGTCCAATCAGTCCAATCCATCCATGCCGACCAGATATCCCAATGCAATCTAGTCCCACCTGCCAGCACCCGGCCCATATCCCTCCAAACCCAATATATTCATATACCCATCCAAATGTCTCTTAAATGTTGCAATTGTACCAGCCTCCACCACATCCTCTAGCAGCTCATTCCATACATGTACCACCCTCTGCATGAAAAAGTTGCCCCTTAGGTCTCTTTCACATCTTTCCCTTCTCACACTAAACCTATGCCCTCTAGTTCTGGACTCCCTGACCCCAGGGAAAAGACTTTGTCTATTTATCCTATCTATGCCCCTCATAATTTTGTAAACCTCTATAAGGTCACCCCTCAGCTTCCGACGCTCCAGGGAAAACAGCCCCAGCCTGTTCAGCCTCTCCCTGTAGCTCAGATCCTCCAACCCTGGCAACATCCTTGTAAATCTTTTCTGAACCCTTTCAAGTTTCACAACATCTTTCTGATAGGAAGGAGACCAAAATTGCAAGGAATATTCCAATAGCGGCCTAACCAATGTCCTGTACAGCCACAACATGACCTCCCAACTCCTGTACTCAATACTCTGGCCAATAAAGGAAAGCATAACAAACGCCTTCTTCACTATCTTATCTACCTGCGACTCCACTTTCAAGGAGCTATGAACCTGCACCCCAATGTCTCTTTGTTCAGCAACACTCCATAGGACCTTACCATTAAGTGTATAAGTCCTGCGAAGATTTGCTTTCCCAAAACGCAGCACCTCGTATTTATCTGAATTAAACTTCATCTGCCACTTCTCAGCCCATTGGCCCATCTGGTCCAGATCCTGTTGTAATCTGAGGTAACCCTCTTCGCTGTCCACTACACCTCCAATTTTGGTGTCACCTGCAAACTTACTAACTGTCTGACCAGTGCCCATTCTTTCGTCTGTCTCTGGACTCCATCTCCACCTCTTATTAACTCATTCTCTGCCCCCACCCCATCGTCAGCATACATACCAATTGTTTCCTAGCTACAATCAGTTCTGAAGTTTTATTTATTTGCATTATATTGGTATCTGCTAATGTCGGCCTGTAAAGATTTAATTACTGTATTTAAAGTCATTTTGCCCATAAATTACATAAGGCTATTGTGACAATAATTTCCAACATTGGGAAAATCTGTTTTTAATTGTCATGTTAATACTTAAATTGTTTGATATTTTTGAATAATATTTTACAATTGGAGAAAAGGTTTTATTAATTGTAATCTCACATCTTAAAAACTAAATTATATGAATGAATAGATCCACAGATCACTATTCTCATCTGTAATATTCATAAAATATGTCTTAAAATGCTTCTTAATTTTGTTGCCAAAATTTTCTGCAGGACTGGAGAGGAAATCTGATACATATTGTTTATTCTATCTTTGTAGAGATCACAGAACCATTGTTAAATTCAAACAAAATCTAGCTTATCATATATTTGTAGGCTTTTATTTCCTTTTTCCCTAGTCTGTTGTGTTTACCCAAGAGATCAATGACCTAAGGCAGTTCTAACAATGGAATGTACCCAATGTTCTTTATTAAAGCAATATACACTACAAAAAATACCATAAAAATGTTATCCATATAATGCTTACATTCACAAGAAAACCCAGTTACATGGACTTGTCCAAAGATCAAGTCAGAGCAGGTGATCAGTCCGCTCTATCACAACTTCTAACCATTTGATCAGACAACATCTATTCTCTGAACCAGCAATGCTCCTCAGAACTGTTTTGATGAAAAGCCACAGTCCAAAGATGCACTGGTTAGGTGGATTGGCCACGGTAAATTGCCCATGGTGTCCAGGGATGTGTAGGTTAGGAGAATTAGCCATGCAAAATGTAGGGTTACGGGGATAAGCTAGGAGGGTAGGTCTGGGTATGCTGCTGTTCAGAGGCTCAGTGCAGACTTGATGACCCAAATGGCCTACTTCCGCACTAGAGGGATTCAATGGTTCTCCTACGTTGGAAGCCTGTTATTTTCAATAAAACTTCTCTCAGTAACTTTGCATTGACACTTAGTTTGATCCTTGCTGGACCAAGTAACTTGGGGTCTTGGTGTGCAGTGTTGGTAATAATATTCATTGTCTGATTAAACTGGTGTATTCTCATAGTATCTGGTTTAAAGTTGGGTATGCCTATATCTGCATTGCAGAATGCATGTTCGGGGTCAGTGAAACTAATTTTTGTTCCTCTTCTGGCAGAAATTATTCAACTTAATTGCCTTATTTTTGAAGATTTCTTATTCTTTGTAAAGTGTGAATCTTGCATTGTCACGCATTCCCAAAATGACTAATGTTTCTTGACAGAAAGCATTTGCCTTTATTTGCAGGACATTTTTCACACCGGTGGATCTTCTTGGTGCAACAGCTCTGTAACAGTATTATGGCATCTTCCAATTATCCTCCCAATTGTACCATCTTAACTGGTGCTTCTTTTGCACACATACCCTGAAGGTACTATATGATGCTGGGACATTTCATAAACCAGAGTTTTTTTCTTCACCTTTCAGTATTAGTCTGCTATGTCTGTGAACGTCTCTTTGTCTCACTGGGTGTGTTGCTTTCTCTCGGATGAAGTCTGCCTTAGGTTGCAATAACCCTTGTAGGCAGTCATCAGCAGCATTGATTCCACTGCAATCTCATATTAATTCCGCTTTTTGGTCTCCATCCTTCAGCCAAACTGTAAAGAACTTTGATAAAAATGTATTTACAGGTTCACCTGGTTTCTGGAATCATGTTGAATTTGGCCTTTTCCAGAATCTTTTGGTCCACAGCTTGAAGCAGTTAGTGAAAGCCTTTAAAGCTTCTCACGAATGCTGTTTCTTGCAATAACATGATCTGTAACTGTTCCCACAGAATAAACTAATGTGGCGACATCTTCAGCTTCCAATTTGCTGTCAAACCTTGAAATAAGCAAATACTTCAGGAATGTTTTCTTCCAACATGCCTAGTTTTAAGGATTAGTGGTGCTGGAAAAGCACAGCAGTTCAGGCAGCATCCGAGGAGCAGTAAAATCGACGTTTCGGGCAAAAGCCCTTAATCAGGAATACTTCCCTATGCCTAGTTTTAAGTTCAATGAGTATGTCCAAAAATCTCAGAACTTGCAAATTTAGGATTCATGGCTTTTCTGAACTTTTCAGAGATTTAAGAGTATTTTTTCCAACTTGGAAGCTTTCCTGGACTGTTTAACTTGTATTGCCTCCAGTTGGAGTTCCTGCCTTTCCCTGGAGAATCTCTCAGCTAGCCAAGGCAGTTATGTCTTAAATTGTCCAAAGTCTTTGAAAACTGTTCTTGTTTAATTATTTCATTAACCTCTTTACTCTCTTCCCCTGGTGTATCAATTGATTGGAGCAATTTGTTTTGTGTTTCATTGCAAATTTTTGATTTACATGTACAATAACATCAAAGTTAGAACCAGACTGTCATTTTTGCTAGAGACCTGGCTCTGGTGTTTCCCATTTTTCTTGCTTAGTGTGCCATTGAGATAATTTTTTTTATTTTAGTGCTAATCAAATCCATTACCTTTGCTTGATTCTCCAACCTGGAGTCAGTCATCACTTAATCAGGATTATATTCTAGGACCACCATGTTTCAGCACTCTGAAGAAGCAACTTTGCTAAGTCCACTCCACAGATTTCTATACATAAACCATCATTTTCTTTCTCTTCAGGTACTTGTCCAAATTCTCTTTTGTCAGCCACATTGAATATGCCTCCACTATAATCTCACTATAAAAGTGACTGGTAGTCAACTGGCGATCTTTAGTTAGATTTATAACCAGCAGATTGACAGCTGCCAGCTTTCTTTCCACGGGTGAGGAGTAGGGGGAGAGCTTTATAAATTTCGTAAGGTTGGCATCTGGAGTGCACTGCCTGAAATTATAGTAGAGGCATATTCAATGTGGCTGACAAAAGAGAATTTGGACAAGTACCTGAAGAGAAAGGAAATGATGGTTTATGTATAGAAATCTGTGGAGTGGACTTAGCAAAGTTGCTTCTTCAGAGTGCTGGTACTGACACAGTAAGCTGAATGGCCTCTTTCTCCTCTGTTCTGTGATTACATTCTCAAATTCCTCTGGCCCTGTACAATTCCCTCCTCTCTTTGCTCCACTGTCAGCCATTATGCCTTTTACACTCTCAAATTTCTTCTGCAAACCTCTTAACATTGTTTGGTATAATGTTGGGCTAGATTTCCCAAGGAATGGTGTGGTGACTCAGTAGTTAGCACTGCTGCCTGACAAAGCCAGGGCCCCGCGTTTGATTCCAGCCTCAAGCTTGTCTGTGTGGAGTTTGCATGTTCTCCCATGTGGGTCTCCTCCTGGTGCTCCTGTTTCCTCCCATAGTCCAAAGATGTGCAGGTTAGGTGGATCGGCCATGGTAAACTGCCCGTAGTGTCCAGGGATGCGCAGGCTAGGTGGATTAGCCATGGGAAATGCAGGGATGGAGTAAGCCTGAGTAGGATGCTCTTTGAAGGGTTGGTGTGGACTCGATGAGCCAAAAGGCCAGCTTTCATAATGTAGGGATTCTCTGAGCGGCAATCACATACAGAGTATTACTTCATTCCCTTTTTAATTGTAAAACATAGGAGTGCCACATTTCTGACATGAGATTCTGATCAAAATATGGAGCTGTACTTTCATTCTGATAGGTCTCTTGTACAGTAGAACTTTACAGTAGAAAAGCAAACCATTACTACTTTTTCACAGCTGATATTGATGTTTTATGAACTTTAAATGTCCAGCATCTCATGCAGCCACTTTGACAGCTGCTGTAAAAGGTTAAAGTGCATAAGCCAAGGGGAGGTGCAGTATGTGGTATGTGTGAGGTAAATTGGGACTTCAGTTTATTAAGAACTCAGGAGCTATGTTATGTATTTCATCGTCCAACTTTTCCTGAATATCTATTTACTTAATTCCAGTGGAATCATCAAAATTTCAGAGGGTTCCAAGTATAGAGGATTGAATGTGGAATCTTCAGTTTCCCAGACAATTTCCTCAGAGTTTGTTATGATTGAGATTTCATAGGATCCCCATGCTCAACTCCAACCTATACTTCAGTGTGCTTACCCAGAAAATCTGGACCATTGTGTTTTTTCCTTCTCCCATTGCACAGCATAAAATATAACACAAATTATTGACTAGGAAATTCCAGTGTCAAAAATGTCCAATCTCTGTTCATTCATTCTCATGGATAAAAGTTGGATGATTTTGTTTTTTAAAAAATCTTTTTAAGAAAATGTTAGTGCACAAATAATTTACCATGAATTTTCTGCAGATTTGAAACACTATATTGAAAGTTGCTTTGTAAATATTCCGCATTTTTTTAATAATTTAGTCACTCCTGCTGTTACAAATCGATGATAGTGCCTGTCTGACTGTTTGAACATTTTGATTTTTTGTATGCTTTAGTCTAACCTATTCATTTGATTTTATTTGTGTATCTGTCGAGAGGGTATACATCTAAGCTGTATTGTGCTTTAAAAAGATCTTCAAATTGGAGTCAGCAGCAATCTGTTCAAAACTGGGAAACAACTTGTTAAGAATCATGAATGCAACATGAAATAAACACCTTTTCAACAGAAATTGCAAACATAATTTTCAATGTCAATTTTACTATCTATCAGGGAAATTACAGAAAATCTGGAGCTGTTTCTTTCCTTATTAATTGAGAATTGGGTAGTTACAGGAGTAAACCCATACCCAGTTCTTGACATGTCCAGTTTTATTTCAGAATAAGAATTGGATCATTATAATTTCTTGACAGGTATCTGACACCTAGAAGGAGAAAGTGAGGACTGCAGATGCTGGAGATCAGAGTTGAGAGTGCAGTGCTGGAAAAGCACAGCAGGTCAGACAGCATCCAACGTTTCGGGCATAAGCCCTTCATCAGCCCTTCAAGGACTTATGCCCAAAATGTTGATTCTCCTGATCCTTGGATGCTGCCTGACTTGCTGTGCTTTTCCAGCACCACACTCACGAATCTGAGAGCACCGAGAGTTGAATTGTTATAGTATCATATTCCTAGGATTACTTCAAGATTAGATTGAGAAGATGTATTTGAGAATTAAAAGCATAAAGGTGTGCATACTGAGTCAAAAATGAGACAAAAATGTGTGGAAAGGTGCAACAGTAAGATTGTACTCATAAGGAAGGTAGATTGTAATCATTGAGAGAAAGAAAGTTAACAGAAATGTACAGACTATACACACTACATGTAGGCACTTGTTAAAGTGAATCATTTAAGGGGTTTAGGGTGTAGGTTTGCTCGCTGAGCTGTAGGTTTGATATCCAGACGTTTCATTACCTGGCTAGGTAACATCATCAGTGGCGACCTCCAAGTGAAGCGAAGCTGTTGTCTCCTGCTTTCTATTTATATGTTTGTCTTGGATGGGATTCCTGGGGTTTGTGGTGATGTCATTTCCTGTTTGTTTTCTGAGGGGTTGATAGATGGTATCTAAATCTATGTGTTTGTTTATGGCGTTGTGGTTGGAGTGCCAGGCCTCTAGGAATTCTCTAGCCTGTCCCAGGATAAATGTGTTGTCCCAGTCAAAACGGTGGGTTTTTTTCCTTCCGTGTGTAGGGCTATGAGGGAGAGGGGGTCGTGTCTTTTTGTGGCTAGCTGGTGTTCGTGTATCCTGGTGGCTAACTTTCTTCCTGTTCGTCCTACGTAGTGTTTTCAGAAATGACAGCCAGACTACTAAGACCCCTCGGAATCCTAGTAGCACACAAACCCACCAATACTCTCAAACAAAAACTAACAAACTTAAAAGACCCAGTACATCCCATGGACAAAACCAACATCATCTACAAAATTCCATGCAAGGACTGCCAGAATAATTACGTAGGACAAACAAAAAGAAAGTTAGCCACCAGGATACATGAACACCACCTAGCCACAAAAAGACACGACCCCCTCTCCCTCATAGCCCTACACACGGATGAAAAAACCCACCATTTCGACTGGGACAACACATCTATCCTGGGACAGGCTAAGCAAAGACATGCCAGAGAATTCCTAGAGGCCTGGCACTCCAACCACAACGCCATAAAAAAACACATAGATCTCGCTACTATCTATCAACCCCTCAGAAAACGAACAGGAAATGACATCACCACAAACCCCAGGAACCCCATCCAGGACAAACATATAAATAGAAAACAGGAGACAACAGCTTTGCTTCACTTGGTGGTCACCATTGATGATGTTACCTAGCCAGGTTATGAAACGTTTGGATATCAAACAGCGAGTAAACCTACATCCTAAACCTCAACCTGAGCTACAAACCTTCACAAACCTTGCTGAATCATTTAAGTATGAAAGAAGTTTCCTTGAGAATAAAGCAAGTAAGATTTGATTGAGGAAATATTGCAAAAGATGATCAGCCAATCAACTCAAAGATACAGTCTCAGACGTATACGGTGTAATATGTTAATTGAATATATCTCAAAGCTGTCAGTATAAGTGTAATAAGTTGAAGTAAATGACATTGAATATATCCAATAAACATGCAATTTAAAGCTTTCAATCTTATTAAAAGTCAAGTTATAATGTAATCCTAGTGATTTAAGGGCAATGAGTAGTTTAATATCAGTTTATTATAATTGAAACCAAGATAATTTGAAATAATAAGTATTATTCAGTCTAGTTTATTTTGCTATCAGTTAGCTATGTCTGCCCCAATCATTTATGTACTTTTGGTCTTTGTTGTTATTTAAATGCTGCATTTGAATTTGTTAACAGCAAGTTAATAAAGAAATATTAGTTTGTTTATTTACAGGATGATTCACTTTATGATTTGTTATTGAGGGCTTAACTCTTTCACTCAGGGAATTAAATGCATTTAAAAGTGAGTGCTTGGTGTAAACACTAATATAATTTTGAATGCTTCATGTAATGCAGTCCATGTGAGCTGAATTTAGAAATCCACTACTGCCCTAAATATTAACTGAATGATAAATCCTAGATCGTTCTTCAGGAAGGAGATGAATTTGAAGGAATTAAGGATTTTTTTGTGTGTTCTTTGAACATCACAACATCACAAACAAGTGCAAGAGTGGACAATATGGCCCATTATGACTTGCTATACATCACATTCAATGTGACCATGGCCATTCCTCTGTCACAGTTCCACTTTCCCATCAATTCCCTAGTACCTTTGATTATTTGAAAGATTAAAATCTGTCCTTCACAGCCTTGAATATTTTTAACAGTGGAAAATCCATAACCCTCAAAGATAAAGAATATTAAAGATCTGCAATGGTCTGAAGTAAAAGAATTTCTCCTCAACTCAGTCTTAAATGATAGACTACTTAATCTGAGACTGTATCTGAATGTCCAAAATTCCCCAACCAGGAGAAATAACTTTACAGTATCTATTCCCTTCAGAAGTTGGATTTTTCAATTATGCTGTCCTTCTAAATGCCAGAGGCACTTAGGCTCATGGACTTCCATCCACGGCTCGCTGCTGCAGTAAGGCTGCCAATGTCATCAAAGACCCACCGCACCCTGATAATTATCTCCTACAACCTCTTCCATCGGGTGGAATATGCAGAAGCCTGAACACATGCACCAACAGATTCAGAAACAACTTCCTTACAGCCATTATTAGATGGATGAATGAACTCTCTAGCCTAAAATAATGCTGATCTTGATAGCATTGATCTTGCCTCGCGCACACCCTGTGCAATGTAACCTGTACATCTCTGTCTAAGTCTTTTTGATCTGTACATCCTTGCTTCCTACGATCTTACTGTACTGCTTGTAAACAAAAGCTTTTCACTGTGTTGTCGCTGTACACGTGACAATAAATCAATCAATCACGCAATCAACTTCTCACCAGATGATAACTATCTCAATCCAGGAGTAAATTTAGTGTAAATTTATTGTACTTGCAAATATATTCATCCTTAGATAAAGTAAGCAAAACTGCATAAAGTAACTCAAGTGCCATTTCATTGAAGCCCCGCCCAATTGTAGTACATTGTCCTTGAGTTTGTTTCCACTCTCCTTGTAATACCGAAAACAAGCCAACTGTTTTTTACTTGTACAAGTTGACTTTTGTCCCTTATCAAATACACTCATGTCTACTTTCTTTGTTGAGTAAACCATGCACCAGTTGGTAGCAGTCTCTCATCTGAGTCACAAAGATCTGGATTCAAGTTTTATTTCAGCCTTTGAGATCAAAATTAAGATTAACAGTCCAGGCCTAAAGAAGGGCTGAATTGTTGGAAATGACATGTTTGGATAAGACGATAAAGCAAGGCTCCACCTCCCTACTTAGTTGAATGCTAAAGTTCCCATGGCATTATTCCAAAGAAATGCAGGGGAGTTATCCTGCCAGTGTCCTAGCAAATGTGTAGTCAAAATGAACAAAGGAAATCTGATGATTATCCTGTTCAATCAATCAAGCTGTCATAGTCTTGCCAGATCATAGGGTTGCACTCTCAGCAGAGAGAGACAACTGATGCACTGCTTGTGGGAGAGTGCAAATCAATGTTGCATTTTCTACATTACACAAGTGACTACACTTTTAAAAGGCTTCATTGGCTGAAACACATTTTGAGATATCAGTATAAAACTGTGACTCAGGAGCAGAATTAAATCATTCAGCACCTCAAGCCTACTCTGCCATTCATTAACCATTATTAGTCTTATTGTAACCTCAAATCCACATTTCAGCCTACCCTTCATAGCCTTTCAAATTCTTGCTTAACAAGTATCTATCTACCTGTGCTTTAAAAATATGCATGGAATTTGCCTCCATCACCTTTCCAGGAAGACAGTTGCAAGGCTAAGAACCCTCTGAGAGAAAATGTTTTGCCTAATTTACGTGTCACATGGGTGACCCTGATTTTTAAATGGTGACCCCTAGATTTGGTTCTTTCATAAGAAGAAATATTATCTACATAACTACCCTGCGAAGACTCCTCAGGATTTTACATTTTTTAATCAAGTCAGAAAAAATTAGGGTAAATAACGATAAACATTTTCCACTTGTTGAGAATTCTAGAACTAGGGAGCACAGTCCGAGAATAAGTGTCAGACTGTTCAGGAGAGATGTTAGAAAGCACTTCTACACACAAAGGGTTGTAGATGTTTGGAATTCTTCCACAATCAGCAATGGATGCTGGATCAGTTGTTAATTTTAACTCTAGGAAGATAATTTTTTATTAAACAGATGTATTAAGGGATATGGGCCAAAGGCATGTATTTGGAGTTAGACCACAGGTCAGCCATGATTTCTTTGAATGGTAGAACATCTCAAGGTGCTGAATGGCCTCCTCCTGCTCCTATGTTTGTCATCTATTATTCTAATGACTAATGGATACAAACCTAACCTGTCCAATCTTTCTTCATAAGAATTATTCCAGGTATCATTCTGTTAACTCTCTATGAATTGCCTCCAATGTACTTACATCCTTCCTTAAAAAGATGATAAATATTGTGGACAATACGTCAGGTTCAATCTCATCAGTGTCCTTTATAACTGATGCATAACATCCTTACTTTCATATTCATTTTCCCTCAAGAAAATTGATAATATTTCATTAACTTTGCAAGTTACTTGCTGTGCTTGGATACCAACCGTTTGCATTTCATGCACAAGGATAGGC
Source organism: Hemiscyllium ocellatum (assembly GCF_020745735.1). Lineage (NCBI taxonomy): Eukaryota > Metazoa > Chordata > Chondrichthyes > Orectolobiformes > Hemiscylliidae > Hemiscyllium > Hemiscyllium ocellatum. The sequence continues at coordinate 41,787,953 of NC_083407.1, read as the reverse complement.
ATATCCTTCTGAATTTCAGAATTCTGCCATTTTTCATCATTCAGATAATATGCTTAGTTTCTATTGTTCTTGTGAAAATGGACAACTTCATATTTTCCCATATTATATATAATTCACCATATCTTTGCCCACTTACATAACTTATCAATCTACATCATATATCATACTGCATACCGTATGATTCTATGATTTAGAGATAGATAATGAGAAGGTCATGTTATGACTGTACAGGACATTGGTTAGGCCACTGTTGGAATATTGCATGCAATTCTGGTCTCTTTCCTATCAGAAACATGTTGTGAAACTTGAAAGGGCTCAGAAAAGATTTACAAGTATGTTGCCAGGGTTGGACAGGCTAGGACTGTTTTCTCTGGAGCATCGGGAAACATTATAGAGGTTTACAAAATCATGAGGGGCATGAATAGGATAAACAGACAAAGTCATTTCCCTGGGGCGGGGAAGTCTACAAGGCAAAGGTTTAGGGTGAGAGGGGAAAGATATAAGAGACCTAAAGGGCAATGTTTTCATGCAGAGGGTGGTATGTGAATCGAATGAGCTGCCAGAGGAAGTGGTGGAGGCTAGTACAATTGCAACATTTGAAAGGCATCTGGATAGGTATATGAATAGGAACGGTTTAGAGAGATATGGGCCAGGTGCTGGCAGGTGGGACTAGATTAGGTTATGATATCTGGTCAGCATGGACGAGTTGGACCGAGGGGTCTGTTTCTCTGCTGTATATCCCTATGACTCTATGACTCTAAGTTCACTCACAACATGCTGTTATTTGGAATGCTAGACTTGATACAAAGATCCAGTTTCATATATCATGTTATCTTGTCAGCTCCAGAAAACTATCCTGAAAAGCACAATATAAATCAAGTTCCTTTTACTTTCTTTCAGGTCTCTCTGAATAGCAACATTTAAAGTTTCATACCTGTTTAACATATCCTGCATTTCTGTTTTTTTTCTATTTCAAAGCGAATAACCTCATGCTTGGAACAGTATGCTCCGGCTGCTACATAGTTGCCTACTCACTTAAACTGTTTATAACTCTTTGCAATATTTTAGTCACCTTTTGGAGATAATGAGGACTGCAGGTGCTGGAAAGTTGGATTTGATAAAGTGTGGAGCTGGTAAAAGCACAGCAGGTCAAGCAGCATCACAGAAGCAGGGGAATCGATGTTTCATAAAACATAGAACATAGAAAAGTACAGCACAAAACAAGCCCTTTGGCCCACAAGATTGTGCCAAGATTTAACCTTAATGTAAAACAAAATAACTTGACTTTGTATTTGATCTAATCTACATGAAAATTAAAGTTCCACATTATTACTATATTATTTTTACTATAAGCACCAATTATTTCTTGCTTAATATTCTGTCCAACGGTGTATCAACTTTCAGGTCAGAAAGTTTCAGCAGGACCTGATGAAAGGTTCTGTACTGAAACACCGTTTCCCCTGCTCCTCGGATGCAGCTTGATCTGCGCTGCTTTTTCCAGTTCCACACTTTAACAACTTTAATCAGTGTTCTGGTTTCTAAAGTTCTCCTAATCATTTAGTTTATTATTATTCTTTGCAACATTACAAGTCTTTAAATTCCCTTAAGTTCCTTTTGTAAACCCAAACTGGATCTTTTTTTGCTGAGTTTTTAATAAAGAAGTATTTTTATTGAAAATGCTGAATCATTTCTTTCAATGTAAACCAACTGTTTAGTATGTTACCTTTCAGCGAATTTGTCTAATTAACCTTAGTTAGCTCTCCCTTATCACCAAAGTAATTAACTTGATTTTTAACTTCAAGATTTTTATTTTAAGAATATGCCATTCTCAAAACTAATATGAAATTCTCAAATGTACTTTTCCCCAATGACTGTTTACTTTGAGATTATGAATGATCTGTGCCTCATTACACAATACCAGATCTAAAATAACTTTAGATAATGTATTGTTGTTGGAAGCTTTACAAAATCATTCTGCAACTTCATCTTGCAAAACATATCTGTCAATGTATTTGATCTAATCTACATGAAAATTAAAGTTCCACATTATTATTATACTGCTTTTCTTATAAGCTCCAATTATTTCTTGCTTAATATTCTATCCAACAGTGTATCAACTGTTCGGGGAACGATAAACAATGTGCTTTTATTACCTCTTGATTATCTTGAACTCCATGCGTTTTGAGACTATTTCCTGATCTTCTGAGCTAAACTCCTTTCTTACATTGTCCTATGCTATCCTTTATTAACAGCATTATCATTCATCCTTTTCCATTTACCTGTCTTTTCAAAGTCTTCTCCAACCCGGATAAATATTTCCCAATCATTATCTACTTGCAAGCATGTGTATGTAATGACAGTTATATTATATGCACTTACCTCTGTTTGTACTGCTTGTTTGGTCATCTTAAAGTCATAGAGATGCATAGCATGGAAACAGACGCTTCGGTCATTCTGATCCAGGCCAACCAAATATGCTAAATTAATCTAGCACCATTTGATAGCTTTTGACCCATATCCCTCTAAACCCTTCCTATTCATACACCCATCAAGATGCCTTTTAATGCTATAATTGTACCAGCCTCCACCACCTCCTCTGGCAGCTAGTTCCATATATGCATCACCTTCTATGTGAAAAAGCTGCCCCTTATATCTTTTTTAAATCTTTCCCCTCTCACTGTAAACCCATTCCCTCTAATTTTGGACTCCCCCATCCCAGGGGAAAGAAACCTTGGCTATTCAAGCTATTCATGTCCTTTGTGACTTTATAAACTTCTACTAGGGCCCCCTCAACTGCCACTTCTTCAGGGAAAATAGCCCCAGCCTAGTTAACCTCTCCCTACAGTTCAAATCCTCCAACCGTGCCAACATCCAAGTAAATCTTTTCAGAATCCTTTCGAGTTTCACATATCTTTGCTATAGCAGTGATTAGACAGGATAGTGAAGAAGGTGTTTGGTGTGCTTTCCTTTATTGGTCAGAGTATTGAGTACAGGAGTTGGGAGGTCATGTTGCGGCTGTACAGGTCATTGGTTAGGCCACTGTTGGAATATTGCGTGCAATTCTGGTCTCCTTCCTATTGGAAAGATGTTGTGAAACTTGAAAGGGTTCAGAAATGATTTACAAAGAAGTTGCCAGGGTTGGAGGATTTGAGCTATAGGGAGATGCTGAACAGGCTGGAGCACCGGAGGCTGAGAGGTGACCTTATAGAGGTTTACAAAATTATGAGGGACATGGATAAGATAAATAAGCAAAGTCTTTTCCCTGAGGTCAGGGAGTCCAAAACTAGAGGGCATAGGTTTAGGGTGAGAGGGGAACGATGTAAAAGAGACCTAAGGGTCAACTTTTTCACGCAGGGGTTGGTACGTGTATGGAATAAGCTGCCAGAGGATGTGGTGGAGGCTGGTACAATTGCAACATTTAAGAGGCATTTGGATGGGTATATGAAAAGGAAGGGTTTGGAGGGATATGGGCTGGTGCTGGCAGGTGGGACTAGATTGGGTTGGGATATCTGGACGGCATGGACGGGTTGGACCGAAGGGTCTGTTTCCATGCTGTACATCTCTATGACTCTATGACTCAGTGATTGAAATTGATTAGCCTAATTCAAATCAGTCTTTGTCTCCAGGCAACCAGCTACCTGAACTACCTCAGTAGCTGGAACACATGTTATATCATATCTAGTTGAGACCACTTGGTGCTGTCAGGTAGTCCTGGTAGCTTTTAATTCTCTTAAAGGTACAGTACACCCACACCTTCATAACAATGCATCGTTTTTGTTTTCAATGAAACACAGCAGAAGCTTGCTCAGTTTATGTTCCATGAGGGTCGCCTCAGTTCCTGATTTCATTGCAGCCTTGTTTATGTTTCATTTAGTCACAGGTTGAGGGCACAGTTGGCTAGGCAAACATTTATTCCCCTTCCCTAATTGCCAAGGGGGAGTTAAGAGTCAACCACATTGTTGTGTTTGAAGTCACATGTCAGCTAATCAACAATGGTTTCATGGCCATGGTTAGTCTTTTAATTCCAGATTTTTTTAATTTCAAATTTCATCTATCTGCTTTGGTGAGATTTGAAGTTGGGTCTATAGTGTTTAGATCAGAGTGGTGCTGGAAAAGCACAGCAGGTCAGACAGCATCCGAGGAGCAGGAAAATCGACATTTCGGGCAAAAGCCCTTCAACAGGAATGGATTTTCCTGCTCCTCGGATACTGCCTGACCTGCTGTGCTTTTCCAGCACCACTCTGATCTAAACTCTGGCTTCCAGCATCTGCATCCTCACTTTTGCCTCTATAGATTAATAGTACAGAAGGGCTTATGCCTGAAACGTCGAATCTCCTGTTCCGTGGATGCTGCCTGACCTGCTGCGCTTTTCCAGCAACACATTTTCGGCTCTGATCTCCAGCATCTGCAGACCTCACTTTCTCCTCTATAGATTAATAGTACAGCAACAATATCACTCGCCCAATACCTGTCTATATTCGAAAGAGCTGAACTCTAAAGATGAGGTGAGAGTGACTTTATGACATCAAGGCAGCATTTGATTGATTGTGGCATCTAGGAGTCCTTGAAAAAGTGAAGGCATTGAAATCAAAAGGCCGTCTCTAGACTGGTTAGAGTTCTACATGGCACAATTGTTGGAGGTTCAGTCTTCTTAGTCCAAGGATATCACTGTATGACTTCCTCTTACAGATATTTTCTCATCAACCTGCTCAGAGATGTTATTACACTTCCTGCAGCAGGTGAGACTTGAACCCAAGCCTCCTGGCTGAGGAGTAGGGACACCACCATTACAGGAGCTTCTTTCCCCAGAATTTATTTTTCATCAACCTATCTAGACAACGTATGACGTACCTCTGCAGCAGATTGGATGTGAACCCAGGCCTCCTGACCCAGAGATACCGACACTACAACTATACCATAACAGCCCTGTAGGGCTGCTGAAACCTAACAGACTCAAGTCCTAAATCAATGTGATCTAACATCATTATTTTAGTTACTTTAACCAATCTGATCTAAGTTGTTATGACGCATGTCTGTAGCAGGTTAGAACCTGGAACTCCGTGTCCAAAGATAGGGACACTATCACTGCTTCAAATGAGCCTCAGGTAGATATTTTCTAAACAGCTGGTTTAATACAGAACAGATATTATACAATTAACAAAAAACAACCAATTTGGAAAACAAAGCTGGAATTTTTATTCAGCCATAGTATTACACGTCATTGAAACAGGTGACTCTCAAATCTGAGTATCTTAGAGTCATGGAGATGTACAGCATGGAGACAGACCCTTCAGTCCAACACATCCATGCCGACCAGATATCCCAACCCAATCTAATCCTACCTGCCAGCACCCGGCCCATATCCCTCCAAATTCTTCCTATTCATATACCCATCCAAATGCCTCTTAAATGTTGCAATTGTACCAGCCTCCACCACTTCCTCTGGCAGCTCATTCCATACCCGTACTACCCTCTGTGTAAAAAAGTTGCCCCTTAGGTCTCTCTTATATCTTTCCCCTCTCATCTTAAACCTATGCCCTCTAGTTCTGGACTCCCCCACCCCAGGGAAAAGATTTTGTCTATTTACCCTATCCATGCCCCTCATGATTTTATAAACCTCTATAAGGTCACCTCTCAGCCTCCAACACTCCAAGGAAAACAGCCCCAGCCTGCTCAGTCTCTCCCTGTAGCTCAAATCCTCCAACCCTGGAAACATCCTTGTAAATCTTTTCTGAATCCTTTTAAGCTTCACAACATCTTTCCGATAGGAAGAAGACCAGAATTGCCCGCAATATTCCAACAGTGGCCTAACTAATGTCCTGTACAGCCGCAATATGACCTCCCAACTCCTGTACTCAATACTCTGACCAATAAAAGAAAGCATACCAAATGCCTACTTCACTATCCTATCTACCTGCGACTCCATTTTCAAGGAGCTATGAACCTGCACTCCAAGGTCTCTTTGTTCAGCAACACTCCCTAGGACCTTACCATTAAGTAAATAAGTCCTGCAAAGATTTGCTTTCCCAAAGTGCAGCACATCACATTTATCTGAATTAAACTCCATCTGCCACTTCTCAGCCCATTGGCCCATCTGGTCCAGATCCTGTTGTAATCTGAGGTAACCCTCTTCGCTGTCCACTATACCTCCAATTTTGGTGTCGTCTGCAAGCTTACTAACTGTACCTCTTATGCTCGCATCCTAATAATTTATTTAAATGACAAAAATGGCACTGATCCTTGTGGCACTCCACTGGTCACAAGCCTCCAGTCTGAAAAACAACCCTCCACCACCACCCTCTGTCTTCTACCTTTGAGAAAGTTCTGTATCCAAATGGCTAGTTCTCCCTGTATTCTGTGAAATCTAACCTTGCTAATCAATCTCCCATGGGGAACCTTGACTAACGCCTTACTGAACACCTTACACATCTACTGCTCTGCCCTCATCAATCCTCTTTGTTACTTCTTCAAAAAATTCAATCAAGTTTGTGAGACATAATTTTCCACACACAAAGCCATGTTGATTATCCCTAATCGGTCCTTGCCTTTCCAAATACATGTACATCCTGTCCCTCAGGATTCCCTCCAACAACTTGCCCACCACTGAGGTCAGGCTCACCGGTCCATAGTTGCCCGGTTTGTCTTTACCGCCCTTTTTAAACAGTGGCACCACGTTTGCCAACCTCCAGTCTTCCGGCACCTCACCTGTGACTATCGATGATACAAATATCTCAGCAAGTGGCCCAGCAATCACTTCTCTAGCTTCCCACAGAGCTCACAGGTACACCTGATCAGGTCCTGAGGATTTATGCACCTTTAACCATTTCAAGCCATCCAGCACTTCCTCCTGTGTAATCTGGACATTTTGCAAGATGTCACCATCTATTTCCCTACAGTCTATATCTTCCATATCCTTTTCCACAGTAAATACTGATGCAAAGTTTCATTTAGTATCTCCCCCATTTTCTGTGGCTCCACACAAAAGCTACCTTGCTGATCTTTGAGGGGTGAAAATGTGTTGCTGGTTAAAGCACAGCAGGTCAGGCAGCATCCAAGGAACAGGAAATTCGACTTTTCGGGCCAGAGCCTTTCATCAGGAATGAGGAGAGGGTGCCAGGCAGGCTAAGATAAAAGGTAGGGAGGAGGGACTTGGGGGAGGGGCGATGGAGATGTAATAGGTGGAAGGAGGTCAAGGTGAGGGTGATAGGCCAGAGTGGGGTGGGGGCAGAGAGGTCAGGACGAGGATTGCAGGTTAGGAGGGCGGTGCTGAGTTCAAGGGAATCGACTGAGACAAGGTGGGGGGAGGGGAAATGAGGAAACTGGAGAAATCTGAGTTCATCCCCTGTGGTTGGAGGGTTCCCAGGCGGAAGATGAGGCGCTCTTCCTCCAACCGTCGTGTTGTTATGTTCTGGCGATGGAGGAGTCCAAGGACCTGCATGTCTTCGGTGGAGTTGGAGGGAGAGTTAAAGTGTTGAGCCACGGGGTGGTTGGGTTGGTTGGTCCGGGCGTCCCAGAGGTGTTCCCTGAAGCGTTCTGCAAGTAGGCGGCCCGTCTCCCCAATATAGAGGAGGCCACATTGGGTGCAGCGGATGCAATAGATGATGTGTGTGGAGGTGCAGGTGAATTTGTGGCGGATATGGAAGAATCCCTTGGGGCCTTGGAGAGAAGTAAGGGAGGAGGTGTGGGCGCAAGTTTTGCATTTCCTGCGGTTGCAGGGGAAGGTGCCGGGAGTGGAGGTTGGGTTGGTGGGGGGTGTGGACCTGACGAGGGAGTCACGAAGGGAGTGGTCTTTGCGGAACGCTGATAGGGGAGGGAAGGGAAATATATCCCTGGTGGTGAGGTCTGTTTGGAGTTGGTGGAAATGACGGCGGATGATACGCTGTATACAGAGGTTGGTGGGGTGGTAGGTGATAACCAGTGGGGTTCTGTCCTGGTGGCGGTTGGAGGGGCGGAGCTCAAGGGCGGAGGAGCAGGAAGTGGAGGAGATGCGGTGGAGGGCATCGTCGATCACGTCTGGGGGGGAATCTGCGATCCTTGAAAAAGGAGGCCATCTGGGCTGTACGTTATTGGAACTGGTCCTCCTGGGAGCAGATGCGGCGGAGACGATGGAATTGGGAATATGGGATTGAGTTTTTACAGGGGGCAGGGTGGGAGGAGGTGTAGTCCAGGTAGCTGTGGGACTCAGTCGGTTTATAGTAGATGTCTATGTTGAGTCGGTCGCCTGAGATAGAAATGGAAAGGTCTAGGAAGGGGAGGGAGGAGTCTGACAGTCCAGGTGAATTTGAAGTCGGGATGGAAGGTGTTGGTAAAGTTGATGAACTGTTCAACCTCCTTGTGGGAGCATGAGGCAGCGCCGATACAGTCATCGATGTAGCGGAGGAAAAGGTGGGGGGTGGTGCCAGTGTAGTTGCGGAAGATAGACTGTTCCACATATCCTACGAAGAGGCAGGCATAGCTGGGGCCCATGCAGGTGCCCATGGCAACTCCTTTAGTTTGGAGGAAGTGGGAGGATTGGAAAGAGAAGTTATTCAGGGTGAGGACAGTCGAAGGAGGGTGTCAGTGGAAGGGTACTGGTTGGTGCGGCGGGAAAGGAAGAAGCGGAGGGCTTTGAGTCCTTCGTGATGGGGGATGGAGGTGTACAGGGACTGGATGTCCATCGTGAAGATAAGGCGTTGGGGACCGGGGAAACGAAAATCATGGAGGAGGTGGAGGGCGTGGACGGTGTCCCGAACGTCGGTGGGGAGTTCTTGGACTAAAGGGGACAGAACCGTGTCGAGGTACACGGAGATGAGTTCGGTGGGGCAGGAGCAGGCTGAGACAATGGGTCGGCCGGGGCAGTCAGGTTTGTGGATTTTGGGCAGGAGGTAGAAACGGCAGTGCGGGGTTGTGGGACTATGAGGTTGGAGGCGGTGGATGGGAGATCCCCTGAGGTGATGAGGTTATGGATGGTCTGGGAGATGATGGTTTGATGGTGGGAGGTGGGGTCATGGTCAAGGGGGTAATAGGACAAGGCGTGCGCGAGCTGGTGTTTGGCCTCAGCGGTATAAAGGTCGGTGCGCCAAACTACTACCGTGCCTCCCTTGTCTGCCGGTTTGATAGTGAGGTTGGGGTTGGAGCGGAGGGAGTGGAGGGCTGCACGTTTCAAGGGTGAAAGGTTGGAGTGGGTGAGAGGGGTGGACAGGTCGAGTCGGTTAATGTCGCGGCGGCAGTTGGCTATAAATAGATCGAGGGCAGGTAAGAGGCCAGCACGGGGTGTCCAGGTGGATGGGGTGTGTTGGAGGCGGGAGAAGGGGTCGTCAGAGGGTGGGCTGGAGTCTTGGTTGTAAAAGTAGGCACGGAGGCGAAGGCGGCGGAAGAATTGTTCAATATCTCGCTGCGTGTTGAACTCATTAATCCGAGGGCGTAGGGGAATGAAGGTGAGGCCTCTGCTGAGGACTGATCTTTCATCCTCAGAGAGGGGGAGATCTGGAGGGATGGTGAAGATCCGGCAAAGTTGGGAGCTAGGACCTGGTGTGGGACTGGAGCTGGGAGTGGGGGCGAAGTTAGGGGCAGAGGCAGAGATCGGCATAGGGGCGGGGTTAGACGTGGTGACGAAGCTTGGTGTGGGGGCGGGGTTAAGTGTGGGGGCGGGGTTACGCGTGGTGACGAAATTTGGCGTGGGGCGGGGTTACGCGTGGTGACGGAAGTGAGCGTGGGGGCGGGGTGACGCGTGGTGACGAAATTCAGCGTGGGGGTGGGGTTACGCACGGTGGCGCAAGTCAGCGTGAGGGCGGGGTTACGCGTGATGACGAAAATCGGCGTGGGGGCGGAGACACCTGAGGCGTTGCGGTCGTGCAGGTTAGTGATGTCAGTGGGGGCGGAAGTGGCTGCGGCGACGGCAACCAAAGGGACGGAAATGGTTGTGGCGACGAAAGAGCCGTTGCCATTCCCGGTAGCCGCGGGGGTCGTGAGTCCGTCGGCGATCTTCCTGGCGATCGTGGAAGCAGTTGTCTGTGCGGTGATCGCCGGGGCGGTTGTTTGGGCAGCGATCGTGGAGGCTGCAAGGTCGGTGGGGGCGAAAGTGACGTCACCGTCGGCGGCGGCCGTTGGTGCTGCGGGCACTGTAGTGGCCGCGTGTGTAATGGCGTCCGACAGGCCGATAGAAGATTCTGGAACAGTTGAGGAACCACGAGTGTGGGGATAAGTACATGAAAGTTTTCGGTACTTACTGTCTTTAATTTTTGATATGGCTAGGAAGAACTGTTTGTTTAGTGTGTGGATTCTTCTGTAGATGAAGAACAGTAGAGGTCCTTTGCAGTCTGTGAGAGTGTTGTCCTGAGCTGGGGTAGGGCTGATTGCAGGGAATGTAGGTAGCGACGCATGGCTGCAAGGGTGGAGCGGAGGATCCGGAGGGAGGTCTGTTGCTGGAGGCTTCGGATTTGTTGTAGGTACAGGTTGTCCTGGTTGGGTCCAAATTTTGTTGGTTGGATCCTCCGCTCCACCCTTGCAGCCATGCGTTGCTACCTACATTCCCTGCAATCAGCCCTACCCCAGCTCAGGACAACACTCTCACAGACACGTTCTCTGATCTTTGAGGGGCCCTATTCTCTCCCTAGTTATCCTTTTGTCCTTAATGTATTTGTAAAGACCCTTTGGATTCTCCTTAATTCTATTTGCCAAAGCTACCTTATGTCCCCTTTTTGCCCTCCTGATTTCCCTCTTAAGTATACTCCTACTTCCTTTATACTCTTCTAAGGATTCACTCGATCTATCCTGTTTATACCTGACATATGCTTCCTTCTTTTTCTTAACAAAACCCTCAATTTCTTTAGTCATCCAGCATTCCCTGTACCTACCAGCCTTTCCTTTCACCCTAACAGGAATATACTTTCTCTGGATTCTCGTTATCTCATTTCTGAAGGCTTCCCATTTTCCAGCCATACCTTTAACTGTGAATATCTGCTCCCAATCAGCTTTCTTGCCTAATATCGTCAAAATTGGCCTTTCTCCAATTTAGAACTTCAACTTTTAGATCTGGTCTATCCTTTTCCATCACTTTTTTAAATTTAATAGAATTATGGTCGCTGGCCCCAAAGTGCTCCCCCACTGACACCTCAGTCACCTGCCCTGCCTTATTTCCCGAGAGTAGGTCAAGTTTTACACCTTCTGTAGTAGGTACATCCATATACTGAATCAGAAAATTGTCTTATATGCACTTAATAAATTCCTTTCCAGCTAAACCTTTTACACTGTGGCAGTCCCAGTCTATATCTGGAAAGTTAAAATCCCCTACCATAACTACCCTATTATTCTTTCAGATAGCTGAGATGTCCTGACAAGTTTGTTTCTCAATTTCCCTCTGACTATTATCTGTCTATAATACAATCCCAATAAGGTGATCATTCCTTTCTTAATTCTCAGTTTCACCCAAATAACTTCCCTGGATGTATTTCCGGGAATATCCTCCCTCAGCACAGCTGTAATGCCATCTCTTATCAAAAATGCCACTCCCCCTCCTCTCTTGCCTCCCTTTCCATCTTTCCTGTAGCATTTATATCCTGGAACAATAAGCTGCCATTCCTGCCCATCCCTGAGCCATGTTTCTGTAACTGCTGTGATATCCCAGTCCTTTTCCAGAGGTAGCGACACTTGCCCCACCACAAGACTCCTAGCGTTACTATGCAGTGTCCTGCACCCACCTAACTTCAGCTGCTTCTTCTGTAGCTTGATTGATTCCCCTCTGTACCAAAATGCACTTCACACACAATTTATTTCATCTTTATTTACCTCTAATTACTTACTCCATGCTGTCTAATGGTTCTTGTGCGCTTGACTCTCGGTATTTATAGCAAGCTTTCACGTCATGACATTCCAAGGTGACAATTGACAATATATTACTTTGAAGTGCAAGCACTCTTGTAATGAAATGAAATGCAAGAGCCGGTTCACAAACAGCAATGTGACAAATGTTTAGATCATCTATTTTGGTGGCATGGCCTGAGATATAAGTATTGGTTGGGATATTAGGAAAATATCTCAACTCTTCACTAACAGTGAAAGGACATTTTACACCCCTCCAAGAAGGCAAAAGGGCTTTATTTTAATCTCACACCCAAAATACAGAAGCTCTGCCAATTCAATCTACCTTGGAGTGTCAATCTAAATTATGTGCTTTAGTCACTGGAATCTCTTTAGTTTTCTGAGTCAGATTTCAGTGTGCTCCCACTGAGCCAAAATGGACAGATAATTACATATTTCTTTAAAGATTTGGAAACCAAACCAATTTCCATTTTAAGTACTCACGTATCACTAAAACCAGTTGGGTGCTGTTTCTAACGTTATGTTCTTGGCTTTTGGTGCCTTCTTCCCTTTCTCATCTCGCCTTTTAGTGTGATTTTCAAGCAAGCCAAATAATTCCTGCTATATTCTATCAAAATTTTAAGTCTGGCTGTTTTGCCTCCTGTTGAAACTCCTTCAGTTCTAATTAAACCTTACCGTTGCAAGGAGATAATACAGTGACTAAGAAATGTACCTGTCAATTACTTTTTATTCTATGTAGGTATCTACATTGTTACTTTGACTGAATTGCTGGTGAGTGTAACTCTCTCTCCTGAAAGACTGGCCCTTTTCTCCTACGCTGAAAAATGTGTTGCTGGAAAAGCGCAGCAGGTCAGGCAGCATCCAAGGAGCAGGAGAATCTATGTTTCAGGCATAAGCTCCAGCTTCTGCAGTCCTCACTTTCTCCTATGCCAAGCAATGATCATTTGTTCACTCTCCATTGCTCATACTCTTCGTCTACTGTTATTGGTTTGCTTTGTTTTGGTGCAGTCCCAGATCTCTATTTCCTATGATCTTTATACCTTTTTCTTCAAGGTAAGCATTCACTTTTCAATGGCTATAGTTGCCATATCAAAATTCATCTTAAGCGACAATTGCTCAATGAGGCATCTAATACTTTGTTCAAACCACATTGTTGAATCCCACCTTGACAAGTTTTGTTTCTTGACCTTTATTTTCAACAGAACATGCTTTTGGCAATATAGAATTGCAGAGTCTCAAAGAAGGAAGTTTCCCCACTAAAACATTTTGAGGCATTCCTAGAGATTAATTTGTGGACTTTAAGGGCCTGCAGAGGAATAGTGTTCCCAGAAGGCTGGAAGAAAGAAGTTCCTTCTCAAACCAACAGGTAGGCTGAAAATGCCTAAGGAACAGTATGATCACTCACAGTGCAGAAAAGACTTGATAACCTCATTAGCACATATTAGTCAAGGGCATCCCACTTGCAAATGCAAAGTTACTCACTCTGATTTCAGTACCATACTCCTGCAGAGCTCCTGTCACATCATTACATTCCAATTCAATCAATAATCACTGACAGTCAACCTCATCTTCTTGCAATCTCACATCAAGCCCTCATATCATCCTCCACAAATGTTGTTATTCCATTCTCACAATTCTAATTCTTACACTCCAAATATTTTTTCTTTTTCTCATTGTAAGATAAGAGAGCAGAGGACACCAGGGAGTGGCAGACAATATGGACTGGACCTCCAGTGCTAATCACCTGGCTACTGTGGACGACAAAGCACCGGATAAAATAAATACTCAGAATGAATGGCCTTGAGAAATGGAGATTGGGATTTTGTGGATAACTAATCTATAATTAAATATGTCAGTCACATAGCACTCAACATTTACTCACTTGAATGGATATTAGCAGCCAGTAAAATATGATTACTTGTATATCCATGTTGACTTGGAACCTTTTACCTGGTCAGTTTGAAAACATGCCTATCATTCCTCACAAGTCCTTCAGGTGTCACTCAGATACTGGTGCCAAAGGAGGAGAAGATTGCTGTGGACTCTTTGGAAGCAAAATCAAGATTCATATGTACCCTCCACTAATCCAGATACACACACCTTGTAGGCTCTGGTGAAAAGCCATTGGGTTGTCACAAGGTGAGCCTCATATTACAAATGAGCAGGAGCAGCTGTTTGAGTCTAGGATGTTGATAAAGAGACCCAGTTAGCCCTGAACTCTGCTCAAATGGATGTAGATGTAACAGATGATCTTAGGGGTTATCCAAGAAGAGATCCAAGAAGATTGTTCAGGAGAAACATTGTTGAGGTACTGTCAATTCTGAGACATTGCATACTGTTAGACAGAGATCGGACAGATTACTCTTTAACACGAATGCCATGTGTCTCACTATTTTGCACTGGCTTTTCAATCTATGGCAAGAGCATCATATGTGGCAGTATATCAATGGAATGCAGAATAACAGCCTGAACATTCAGTCTTCAAGTTTACTTATTGGATCAGTTATGACCAGGATCTCAGCCTCTGTCAGTGTTGGGTGCATTGCTCCCTCCAAACTGGAGTTTATATTCAACTCTTCTGTACAGCAAGGAGCTCAAAATGGTGTGTTGCACTTCTTGTTCGTACAGTGTCAGCTGCTTTTGGAGTAGCTCCTCTTGTTCCTCATCTGCAATTCCAGCGAGTCTAAGTAACTCCCCATGCTTCAAAGAAAACTGGCAGTAGGGAGGTCCAGATTAAAGCCAGAAATGTCCAAAGATAATGACCTGAGCAATTTTGGAATTCATCTGTAAAACAGTTAGCAGAGACTCAGAACAAGTCCAAAGAGCAAACATCTTTCATTCAAGAAGGAATAATTGTCAGAATTCACTTCTTAAAGGCCTGACAATTTTTCAGCCTTGTCAATCTTTGTTTTTCTCTTGCTTTGATCAAACGTTTGAGTTTTCAAACAATATGGTAAATCAATGTGCTGGCAGTAAAACCAAAGTTCCAAATTTAATACGCAATTAATTGCCTTTTAATCTACATTACCCTCAGACCCACCTGTCTGTTGGAGTTTCCAATGAGTGTCAAGTGTCATGTGTTAAAAACAGAAGCTGATGCTAAGCTTCTGAAACAGAATGGCTTTTCATTTCTTTAACTGCCCACACCCACCAACTGCAAGTTAAAATCTAGTCACAAAACTGGGAAGTAAAGAAGATGGAAAAAAGAAAAGCAAGGCTTATATTTATCTAGTATATTTCATGACAACTGGATATCTCAAAGTTCATTACAGCTAATAATCCCCTTTTGCACATTATTCGCTATTGTAATATAAAAAATCGAATTGAGAGAAAAAAAAGGAAGGAAAAGGGAAAAAAGAAAAATGTCAATTTTGAAGTTTTACCTTTATGGAATTTCCAACAATAAATACATGAATTAATGAAATTTCCCACTTATAATAGCTTTAATTGAGAGAGAGTAATTAAAGTTATTGTTAAAATTGTATTTTCACTTTCTTTGTGGCAACTTTAATTCATATTTACTAAATGTAGACAGCTATTTCGTGCCATCCAATGCTTTTTTTTTAGGAGCATAAACTCAGACAGTAATTTTTGCATATTTGTGCTTAACACTACTTCTGATTGGTGTGCTATTTATCCCTAAATAACAGTGGGCATTATTAGTCTCACTGTTATTTTTGACAGAAACTTTGGCCTACTATGTCCTCTAAAGGTATGTGCAAGATAGCACTCTAGCTCAAAAATACCACTTTTACTTTAGCATTATGAGAAAAAAAAAAGTTGGGAAGAATGTCTAATTGCGTCACAATCTTTCAACTTCATAAGTTTATATTGTTTTCCTTTAGGGAAACATTCATGCATTTTAAATAAGAAACATTCTAAATAATCCGGAATCAAGCTGTGATTCACCCACTACTTGTAAGTGTGTATTCTGAAGGTATACGCTTAGAGACTGGTGGGTGTTATAGAATATGAATATTTATCTATTTTTAAGCAGTTGGTGGAAATGATTGGATTTATTTTACATTTATGCAGTAACTTTACCAAAGGCAAAACTCTGAAAGCTGTGAAAATAGAAGATTATATAAAATGTGACTTCAGGAAATCTGATTTGTTTTGATGATTCTGCCAAGCTTTTAATTGCAGTTTCTGCTTTGTTGGCGTATTTTAAATGGTGTGTATCTAGATAGATAGGATATAGACAAAAAGTGAGTACAATGGTTGATATGTGGTTGATGTCTTGATAACACAGAATAAAGAATACCACATTAATATTAATATCCAACATAAATTGATGAAATGAATAAGGTATTCAGGAAATATGAAAGAATTGCTTTAGGCCAATAACAACAAAGCATTTGAAACTAAATATTTAATGGTATCTTCCTACTTGTGGAAAGATATTATATTGAAGTGTACATATTTTTGACATAGAAGTCAAATTTCCTGCCAAAATTAGATCCTCATGATAATTTTCTACTACAATAGGTGTTACCAATAATATAGAATTTACAAGATTATTGATAATACATACCCTGCCTATACTTTGAAGTTTTCTTCAGCAAGACAATCAAACGAATGGATCTCACAGCCCTCATAACCACATTATTTAAAAAAAAACTCTGCCCAAATTTCACTTCTAATTTGGTAAAGAGTTATCCCACAAAGGACTGAACTTTATGTATGTTTCCTCGAATATACTGTGCTGCTTCCTCTAACGTTTGTACGTCTTTAATCACATACCTAGATGATCTCACATGGTGTTGCCCAATGGAAGCAAGACTTTGGCAATCTTCAGAAGATGAGTGAAGATAGGATGTAACAGGACTAGGCCAAAACATTGTGCAATGTCCATTTTAACACTGTACATTTTTGTATATAAATCAATCTTTGGTTTATAGTTAAATGACATTTAAAAAATGATTTAGAAGTACACTTTTTAAAGTACAAAATATTTTTACAAATATATCGGTTACATAATGATTGTGATAGATATAAAACATAAACCATGTTTAAGCTAATTGCATTTCAATAAATGAGGTAAAAATATATTAATTTTAAAAAGTTTAGACTTTGATTGAGAAACCTTGCATTGTAAATTCAGTCTATGGCTATTTAGCAGATTCACTAGGCTCTGAAACAGCTCTTCACAAAGTTTGTGAAGGTTTGTAGCTCAGGTTGAGGTTTACGGTGTAGGTTTGCTCGCTGAGCTGTCAGTTTGATATCCAGACATTTCATTACCTGGCTAGGTAACATCATCAGTGGTGACCTCCAAGTGAAGCAAGGCTGTTGTCTCTTGCTTTCTATTTATGTCTTTCTCCTGGATGGGGTTCCTGGGGTTTGTGGTGATGTCATTTCCTGTTCGTTTTCTGAGGGGTTGATAGGTGGCATCTAGATCTATGTGTTTTTTTATGGTGTTGTGATTGGAGTGCCAGGCCTCTAGGAATTCTCTGGCATGTCTTTGCTTAGCCTGTCCCAGGATAGATGTGTTGTCCCAGTCGAAATGGTGGCTTTTTTCATCTGTGTGTAGGGCTATGAGGGAGAGGGTGTTGTGTCTTTTTGTGGCTAGCTGGTGTTCGTGTATCCTGGTGGCTAACTTTCTTCCTGTTTGTCCTATGCAGTGTTTGTGGCAGTCCTTGCATGGAATTTTATAGATGACATTGGTTTTGTCCATGGGTTGTACTGGGTCTTTTAAGTTTGTTAGTTTTTGTTTGAGAGTGTTGGTGGGTTTGTGTGCTACTAGGATTCCGAGGGGTCTCAGTAGTCTGGCTGTCATTTCTGAAACTTCTTTGATGTATGGTAAGGTGGTTAGGGATTTCTGGCTGTGTTTTGTCTGCTTGTTGTGGTTTGTTCTTGAGGAATCTGCGCACTGTGTTTTTTGAGTATCCGTTCTTCTTGAATATGTTGTATAGGCGGTTCTCCTCTGTTTTTCGAAGTTCGTCTGTGCTGCAGTATTTAGTGGCTCGTTGGAATAGTGTTCTGATACAGCTTCGTTTGTGTGTGTTGAGATGGTTACTGGTGTAGTTGATTATTTGGTCAGTGTTTGTCGGTTTTCTGTATACACAGGTTTGTAGTTCTCCCTTGTCCTTTCTTTCTACTGTGACATCCAGAAATGCAAGTTTGTT
This sequence comes from Hemiscyllium ocellatum, assembly GCF_020745735.1. NCBI lineage: Eukaryota > Metazoa > Chordata > Chondrichthyes > Orectolobiformes > Hemiscylliidae > Hemiscyllium > Hemiscyllium ocellatum. The sequence continues at coordinate 41,770,029 of NC_083407.1, read as the reverse complement.
GTCAGTTTCTTCCTCCTTGGTGATCTTTATGCCTGTGAGGGTGTTGTTGATGATGTTAAATATCTCTTCTATCTTGTTTCGTTTTGTGATGACAAAGGTGTCATCTACGTAGCGAACCCAAATTCTTGGTTTGATGATTGGTAGGGCTGTTTGTTCTAGCCTTTGCATTACCACTTCTGCTGTGAATCCTGATAGCGGAGATCCCATGGGTGTGCCGTTGGTTTGTTCATAGACTGTGTTGTTGAAAGTCAAGTGGGTGGTGAGGCGCAGGTCTACTAGCTTCATGATGTTTTCGTTGGTAATGTGATTGATGGTGGTTGGGGTGTGTGTGATGGTCTGTTCTAAACGTGTGGCGAGTGTTTCCTTTGCTAGGTCGATGTTGATGGAGGTGAACAGTGCTGTTACATCGAATGAGATCATTACTTCGTCTTCCTCTATTTTGGTGTTTTTGATGATTTTTAGGAATTCCTGGGTGGAGTGGATGGAGTGCTGTGACTCTTCTACTAGTTACTTCAATCTGACGTGTAGTTCTTTGGCCAGTCTGTAAGTTGGTGTTCCGGGTAGTGAGACTACAGGTCTGATGGGGCTCTTGGTTATTGGATTTTTGGTAGTCCATAGAATCGTAGAGTGTTGGTCCCGTCGGGTTTCATTTTCTGGAATTCCATCTTGTTTAATTGTCCGGAATTGTGTAATTTTCTTAGGAGATATGTGATTTTGTTTCCTAATCGTGAGGTCGGGTCTAGCGCCACCTTTTGGTAGGTGTTGGTGTCTGCGAGTAGTGCATTGGCTTTCTCTATGTAGTCCCTTCTGTTCAGGATGACTGTGAGCTGACCTTTGTCTGCAGGTAATATAACAATGTTTTTGTCTTTTTTGAGGTTTTCTAGGGCTTTCTTTTCTTGTGTGTTCAGTTTGTTTCCTTCCCTTTTTCGGCTCAGAGTAGGTGCAACTGTCTGTTTGATAGTTTGTTGTGTTTCTTCCGTGAGATTGTTGTCCTTCAACGTGGTTTCTAAAGCCGCTAGGAAATCCTTCTCGTCAGCGTCTCGGGAATTGAAATTTAATCCTTTGACTAGTACCGCTTCTTCTGTGTCTGATAGGGTCCAGTCTGATAAGTTCTTTATCCATGCCCCTGTGTTCTCGGTTTTGTCTTTTTTTGTGAATTTGTCAAGTTTTTTCTTCAGGTCCCGATTTTTCTTTATCTGTGTTTGTCATTGTTTGGTGTTTATGGCTCATTCTACTGCGTCTGTCCATTCTTGATTTGTCGCTAGTTTGAATCACGGTCTTTGGCGCGCAATTTCCCAGTTGTATTTTCGGGCAGGGAAGGAAACAAACTGAACACACAAGAAAAGAAAGCTCCAGAAAACCTCAAAAAAAGACAAAAACATCGTTATATTACCTGCAGACTAAGGTCGGCACACAGTCATCCTGAATTGAAGGGACTACATAGAGAAAGCCAATGCACTACTCGCAGACACCAACACCTACCAAAAGGTGGCGCTAGACCCGACCCCACAATTAGGAAACAAAATTACATATCTCCGAAGAAAATTACACAATTTCGGACAATTAAACAAGATGGAATTCCAGAAAATGAAACCCGACGGAACCAACACCCCACGATTCTATGGACTACCAAAAATCCATAAACCAGGAGCCCCCCTCAGACCTATAGTCTCACTACCTGGAACACCAACTTACAGACTGGCCAAAGAACTACACACGAGACTGAAATACCTAGTAGGAGAGTCACAGCACTCCATCCACTCCACCCAGGAATTCCTAAAAATCATCAAAAACACCAAAATAGAGGAAGACGAAGCAATGATCTCATTCGACATAACAGCACTGTTCACCTCCATCAACATCGACCTAGCAAAGGAAACACTCACCACACTTTTAGAACAGACCATCACACATACACCAACCACCATCAATAACATTACCAACGAAAACATCATGAAGCTAGGGGACCTGTGCCTCACCACCCACTTCACTTTCAACAACATAGTCTACGAACAAACCAACGGCACACCCATGGGATCTCCGCTATCAGGATTCATAGCAGAAGTGGTAATGCAAAGGCTAGAACAAACAGCCCTACCAATCATCAAACCAAAAATCTGGGTTCGCTACATAGATGACACCTTTGTCATCACAAAACGAAACAAGATAGAAGAGACATTTAACATCATCAACAACACCCTCACAGGCATAAAGTTCACCAAGGAGGAAGAAACTGACAACAAACTCGCAATTCTGGATGTCACAGTAGAAAGAAAGGACAAGGGAGAATTACAAACCTGTGTATACAGAAAACCGACAAACACTGACCAAATACTCAACTACAGCAGCAACCATCCCAACACACACAAACGAAGCTGTATCAGAACACTATTCCAATGAGCCACCACTCTCTGCAGCACAGACGAACTTCGAAAAACAGAGGAGAACCAACAATACGACGTATTCAAGAAGAACAGATACTCAAAAAACACAGTGTGCAGATTCCTCGAGAACAAACCATAACAAGCAGACAAAACACAGCCAGAAATCCCTAACCACCTTACCATATATCAAAGAAGTTTCAGAAATGTCAGCCAGACTACTAAGACCCCTCGGAATCCTAGTAGCACACAAACCCACCAACACTCTCAAACAAAAACTAACAAACTTAAAAGACCCAGTACAACCCATGGACAAAACCAACATCATCTATAAAATTCCATGCAAGGACTGCCACAAACACTGCATAGGACAAACAGGAAGAAAGTTAGCCACCAGGATACACGAACACCAGCTAGCCACAAAAAGACACGACCCTCTCTCCCTCATAGCCCTACACACTGAGCAAAAAAAACACCATTTCGACTGGGACAACACATCTATCCTGGGACAGGCTAAGCAAAGACATGCCAGAGAATTCCTAGAGGCCTGGCACTCCAACCACAATGCCATAAACAAGCACATAGATCTAGATGTCATCTATCAACCCCTCAGAAAACGAACAGGAAATGACATCACCACAAACCCCAGGAACCCCATCCAGGAAAAAGATATAAATAGAAAGCAGGAGACAACAGCTTTGTTTCACTTGGAGGTCATCACTGATGATGTCACCTAGCCAGCGAGCAAACCTATACCCTAAATCTGAAACAGCTATTAAAGAGGTTTAAAATTGCACATAGTAACCAGGCCGCATTATTTTGAAATACTCTGTGGAAGCTATTTTTAGTTATTTTAATGAACACCTTTATTTTCTGTCTGCAAGAAATACCACAAGTTCTTTGTTGACTGCAACTTCCATTTTCTGATTTACTCCCACTTTGACCTACCACTTTATCCCAACTTTGAACTCAAAGTGAGAATTGAACAGGTTAATGATCCTGAGCTTAGAAGTATTTAACAAGAGAGAGATTAACTCCCAGATCTAGCTGTATGTCTGTATTCTGCATCACGAAATCAGCAGAATTTGTTGCTTGGTCAGCAAGTGGGAGCAAAGTATAGATCAGCAAGAAGCCATTGTTGGGAAGCAGGAAGATTGGAAACCAGGTATTCTTAGAGATAAGATTTTAGAACAGCCCTTCATTAGGGACAAAAGACTGGGGCAGGGGATAGCTAACTTTCATTTGTAGGGATCCTGAGCTTTCCAAAATTCCTCAGGTGTGGAGAAAGTTTCATTCAACTGGAAGGTAACAAATGTAGCTCTTTTATTCAAAAAAGGATGAAAACCGAAAGCAAGAAATACAAACTGCTTAGTTGAACATCAGCCACAGGGTAAGTGTTGAAAATGATTACTAAAAGCATTACAGCTGGATGCTTAGAAAACATCAAAGTAAGCAAGTTAAGACAGCAAGATTTGGTGAAAAGGGAATTATATTAAATCAATTTATTGAATTTCTTTGTGCAAGTAAAATTTGCTGTGAATGGAGAATGGGGCAAATGTACATCCCGAAGCCAAATTTTAAGGTGCCATGTTTAAGGTGATGGCTGAAAACAAAAGGTCCTGATGTAAGGCTAACATGTTATTATGATCAAAGATTAGCTAGCTCACAGGAAATGGAGAGTAAGCATAATGGGTAACTTTCTGCTATAGAGGTTTCACTGAGTGATGTGCTACAGGGATCAGTGCTGGGCCTCAATTTTATATAATTTATATGAATAACTTGAATGGAGGTCTGGCTGCCAAATTTGCTAAAGACACAGATGTAGGAAAGTAAGTTGTGATGAGGAGATGGGGGTTTACATAGAACATAGAACATTACAGCGCAGTACAGGCCCTTCGGCCCTCGATGTTGCATCGCCCTATCATACTAATCTGAAGCCCATCCCACCTACACTATTCCATGTACGTCCATTTGCCTGTCCAATGACAACTTAAATGCACTTAAACTTGGCGAATCTACAACCGTTGCAGGCAAAGCATTCCATCCCCTTACTACTCTCTGAGTAAAGAAACTACTTCTGACATCTGGCTTATACTTACCTCCCCTCACTTTAAAGTTGTGTCCCCTCATGTTTGCCGTCCCCATACTTGGAAAAAGGCTCTCCCTGTCCACCCTATCCAACCCTCTGATTATCTTGTATGTCTCCATTAAGTCACCTCTCAACCTTCTTCTCTCTAATAAGAACAGCCTCAATGCCCTCAGCCTTTCCTCATAAGACCATCCCTCCATACCAGGCAACATCCTAGTAAATCTCCTCTGCACCCTTTCCAAAGCTTTCACATCCTTCTTAAAATGCGGTGACCAGAACTATACACAATACTCCAAGTGTAGCTGTACCAGAGCTTTGTACAGCTGCAGCATAACCTCCTGGTTCCGGAATTCAATCCCTCTATTAAAAAAGGCCAAGACACTGTATGCCTTCTTAACAACCCTGTCAATTGGGGTGGCAACTTTCAGGGATCTGTGTATGTGGACATCGAGATCTCTCTGCTCATCTGTACTCCCAAGAATCTTACCATTAGCCCAGTACTTTGCATTCCAATTACTCCGTCCAAAGTGTATCACCTCACACTTATCCACATTAAACTCCATTTGCCACCTCTCAGCCCAGCTCTGCATCCTATCGATGTCTCTCTGCAACTTACTACATCCTTCGTTACTATCCACAACTCCACTGAACTTAGTGTCGTCTGCAAATTTACTAACCCACCCTTCTAAGCCCTCATCCAGGTCAATTATAAAAATGATGAACAGCAATGGACCCAACACTGACCCTTGCGGTACGCCTCTTGTACGACACCAAGATGAACACATTCCATCAACTACAACCCTCTGTTTTCTTCCAGCAAGCCAATTACTGATCCAAACCGCTATGTTTCCCACAATCCCATTCCTCCACATTTTGTATAATAGCCTACTGTGGGGAACCTCATCAAATGCCTTGCTGAAATCCATATACACCACATCAACCAGTTTACTCTCATCTACCTGTTTGGTCACTTTGTCAAAAAACTCAATAAGATTTGTTAGGCATGACCTACCCTTCACAAAACTGTGCTGACTGTCCCTGATCAGATTATTCTTTTCTAGATGGTTATGAATCCTATCTCTTATCACCTTTTCCAACACTTTACCAACAACTGAAGTGAGACTCATTGGTCTGTAATTACCAGGGTTGTCTTTACTACCCTTTTTGAACAAGGGAACCACATTTGCTATCCTCCAGTCCTCAGGCACTATTCCTGTAGACAATGATGATTTGAAGATCAATGCCAAAGGCTCAGCAATCTCTTCCCTTGCTTCCCAGAGGATCCTAGGATAGATCCCATCCAACCCAGGGGACTTGTCTATTTTCACACACTCTGCAGTATTTCCAATACCTCTTCCTTGTGAACCTCAATCTCTTCTAGTCTAGATACAAGTATCTCTGTATCTTCCTCGCCAATATTTTCATTTTCTATAGTGAACACTGTCAAAAAATATTTATTTAGTGCTTCCCCTATCTCTTCTGACTCCACACACAACTTCCCACTATTATCCTTGATTGGCGCTAATTTAACTCTCGTCATTCTTTTATTCCTGACTTACCTATGGAAAGCCTTAGGGTTAACCCTGATCCTATCCACCAACAACTTCTCATGTCTCCTCTTGGCTCTCCTGAGCTCTCTTTTTAGGTCTTTCCTGACTTCCTTGTAACCCTCAAGTGCCCTAACTGAGTTTTCACATTTTGTCCTAACATAAGCCTTCTTCTTCTTCTTGACCAGGGATTCCACTTCCTTAGTTAACCATGGCTCACGCGTTCTATGTTTTCCTCCCTGCCTGATAGGTACATACTTATCTAGGACACACAGGAGCTTTTCCTTGAATAAGCCCCACAGTTTTAATGTGCTCATCCCCTGCAGTTTCCTTCCCCATTCTACACTTCCTAAATCTTTCCTAATTGCCTTGTAATTTCCCTTCCCCCAGCTGTAACTCTTGCTCGGTGGAGAACACCTATCCCTTTCCATCACTAAAGTAAACCTGACAGAATTGTGATCGCTGTCTCCAAAGTGCTCGCCTGGGTTATAGATCTGTTAAGTGAGTGGACAATGATTTGGCATATGCATTACCGATGATCAGTAGCTGAAGTAGGCTATTTGGCCCATTCATTGTGCTCTGCCATTCAATTAGATCATCATTGATTTGATCATTTTCAATTTCACTTTCCTGCCTTTTCCCTGTACTACTTGATTCTCCTACTGATTAAATATATGTCTTACTCAGCCTTGAATATTTTTAATGATCCAAACACACTGATTCTCTACAGCAAAGTTTCACAAATACTGTATTCCTTCTGAAATAAAAACCAACAATATTGAGTTCTCCTAATCTCCCTTCCACTTAAGGTGCAATACAATGTCATCTTTGAAATTGTGGTGTCAAACCTGTCCAGATAAAGTTGTTGTAAATCCTGGGCTGAGTTGATGTGATTTGGAGATGCCGGCGTTGTCTGGGGTGTACAAAGTACAAAAAACACCCAACACCAGGTTATAGAATTCCCTATTCCTGAGATGCTGCCTGGCCTGCTGTGCTTTGACCAGCAACACATTTTCAGCTGTGATCTCCAGCATCTGCAGACCTCATTTTTTACTCGAAGATTTTAACCTATTGCGAATCCTCTTGCAAGGATGCCTTCCTTGAAGGAATTCCCTATTCCTGAGATGCTGCCTGGCCTGCTGTGCTTTGACCAGCAACACATTTTCAGCTGTGATCTCCAGCATCTGCAGACCTCATTTTTTACTCGAAGATTTTAACCTACTGTGAATCCTCTTGCAAGGATGCCTTCCTTGAAGGAATTCCCTATTCCTGAGATGCTGCCTGGCCTGCTGTGCTTTGACCAGCAACACATTTTCAGCTGTGATCTCCAGCATCTGCAGACCTCATTTTTTACTCGAAGATTTTAACCTACTGTGAATCCTCTTGCAAGGATGCCTTCCTTGAAGGAATTCCCTATTCCTGAGATGCTGCCTGGCCTGCTGTGCTTTGACCAGCAACACATTTTCAGCTGTGATCTCCAGCATCTGCAGACCTCATTTTTTACCCCCAGGTTATAGTCCAACAGGTTTAATTTGAAGCACCAGCTTTCGAAGCTCCGCTCCTTCGTCAGGTGGTTGTGAAGCACACAATTAACACCTGCTGAAGGAGCGACGCTCCGAAAGCTAGTGCTTCCAATTAAACCTGTCGGACGATAACATAGTGTTGTGTGATTTTTTTTTTACTTTGAGTTAATGTGAGTATTCTTATTTTCTTCTGCTGGAATGGCTAACATGGTGATCCCTTGGTTAGCTATACTGATGGAAATCTAACACACTAGTAGTGCTGCCATTGCTGATCTACTCATTTTAACCAGATAAAGTATTTGTGGTTACCATGTTGAACTGTCACAGCTGCATTGACTGTTAAAGCAGCAATACATGGGATTGGCAACAATTTGTATTGTGTTGTACAAACTGCAGATGAGTTTGTTGTTGACATTTGTATCATAGGGTTCCAGCCATTCCATAGACAAAGTCTTTCATAATTTGGAGTGGTAGGATATTTGCACTGTCTCCCACATCAGTTTTGGTTTTGAGTATATTTGCCAGTTTTCCTTTGGGGAAACAACGTCAATGTTGGGTTGACTTCCTCTACACAATGTATGACACTCGCAATGCAAAACGCTTTTCATCATGTGATTAGAATAACTTTGAATTTCTCTATCACAGAGGGCTGTGGAAGCTCAGTCTTTGAGAATGCTTCGGGTTGAGATAGGTGGATTTCTGATTTATCAATGCTATACAGGGTTATGGGGTGTGGTTATGTAAAGGGCATCGAAATATTCAATCAGCCATGATCATATTGAATGGTAGTCCAGAATCGCCATGCAGAATGGTCTACTCCTGTCCCTACATACACTTTGTATAGACCGTAGAACTCAGGACAACTTTATTATGCATGCAATAGACCACGCTTGTCTCACAGCTTGCTTACATTTTGTGTTCTGGGACAATATCAACATAGTTTTCTGCACCTACTGCTTGCAGATTACTGCCATGGCTACAATGGCTGCATATTTTCTGCCACCTGTTAGCAGTGAATCAATGTTCTGATCTTTCTTTTTTTTCCCCAAGAGGTCTTTTTGGAATATTTCAATAAAATGTAAAGTCTACTCTTACATGCAGCTGATCCAGAACGTTCCATATCTTTGCAGGATTCTTCTGATCCTTCTAAGATAAATACAAGCTATTAACTCTGTGTAAGACATTGTTACCAGCTGCCATGAGTACTTTCACAGATTGCTTCACCAGTTCTGCAACTTCTGGGTCAATAGAGCATGGCTAGATCCTTTGTTGAAAAGGAGTAGGGTAGTCAGATAGAAAATCCAATACTTTCCAGTTTGTGATGAGGGGATTTGGTATCCATCCTTTCTTGTTTTCACCATGGTATTTATTGTTTATTTTCTAATTTGCAGCTTCGAACCTCTGTTGGCTCTACATTGTTTCTGAATGCAGCCTCATCTATTTATTATCTTTCTTTGAACATACGCATGCTTTCTCTTAATTTAGTGCAGGATTGACTCCAAAATTTGACTTAACACTTACACAGTATAGTCATGAAATAGCTGCATGCCTATACAGGCCTGTCAACTCAGACATATTCACAGTCTACAAAAGGATTGTAAATTCTTCTGTTTTCTGTACTGTGTGGTTGCTGTTAAATCTTGTTTGTTGTTGTTTACTTAGGCCTTTAAGCTTGTAAGGCTGGTTTCTACATTCCTCTAATTTTAGTTTACAAATTTCCAGCTGTGCACTATGTAATGATACAATTCTGTTATCTACGTGAAGCACAAATGAGTTGTGTGGATTATTTGTTTGAAGATCTCTCATGGATTTATTTACTGCTAAATGAATTTGTACAGTAATCTCCAGACATAGCCTGTGCCTCAAGTGCTTCACTGCAGAGAGGATGTGTCCTGGAGTTATATGATAATTTCTAGGTATTTGGCTCATTTGCATGTTGGCTCTTAAATAGACATCATTCCAATGATAATGACTAAAGGTAGATTCTTGATATGCAACGAGGCGGTAGGTTATCAAGAGAGGCTAAGATCACCCATTATCTTCATGGAATCCCTACAGTGTGGAAGCAAGCCATTTTGGCCCATTGAGTCCACACGGACCATCTGAAGAACATCTCTCCCAGATGTACACCCCCACTCTATCCCTGTAACCCTGCATTTCCCATGGCTAATCCACCTAGCCTGCATTCTATGGTCAATTTAACATGGCCAATCCATCTAACCTCCACATTTTTGGATGTGGGAGGAAACCCACACAGAAACAGAGAGAATATGCAAACTATACACAGACAGTCACCTGAGGCTGGAATTGAACCTAGTACCCTGCGCTATGAGGTAGCAGTGGTAACTGCTGAGCCTCCATACCTTAAATAAAGACACAGCAGGTTCAAGAGACAGAGTGGCCTACCCTACTCCTAATTGCTATGCTCACGTGAACTCCTCTCTCCAAGGACAGCAAATAAAGGATTCCTATCAAGACATAAGTAACTTCCCAGCAGCTGATAACAGATAAGAATCAAAGGAGACTTAGTCCATCAAGACTGATCTTTATACAGATTTTTTCCATCAGTTCTGGTTCTAGTGTAGAAAAGATGATACTGTCAATGCTTCTATTGTGACTCATGGTTCTGAACACATATTTTGATGCCACCATTACTTTGTGAAGTCAAAACAGTTTAGCAACTCAACTATAGAAGGTAGAGATGTATGTTAATGATAGCTGAGGAATGTTTATCATACATGAATCAATTCCCACATCCGCTATTCTAATTTAACATAAAACATAACTTGTCCAGTTTCCTTTTGAATGTTTACAGTGATCAAAAGTTTTATTCCAACAATTGTAAACAGGATGATAGAAATAAAATGCAGAGTGTGAAGACTTCATTTGTGAAAAAAAAGAGGGATGGTGATTGAACAGTTTTAGTGATGCACACTCATACAGCTTTCTTCATTCAGATTCTTCACTATTTTAGAATTTTCTTCACCTGATAGTAAATGTTCAGTACAGATACAGGAATTTTAGGGTTCAAAATTCAATAGCCCCCAAAAATAAGTGGGAAGATTGCAATACACAATCAACTGGCACCTAATGCACACAGAATGCAAACATTGTGCTGCTTATTAAGTTGGCTGATTGATGTCAGTGGCTGGTGCTAAAGATATCACTACATGACTACACACTTCAATAGAAGTGTATAGGTATGCAAAACCCTAGCACCATTCAAAGTTAACCTATGCCTCTTAAAGTCAGCCTGTAGTTCTTCGATGGAAAGTGCATTCTGGTTGGATCAGGTCCTGGAACTGTTTGTGGAAGGAAGTCTGAGCAGCAAAAAGATTGAATCATTGCTGAGAATCATCAATGAGAGAACAGGTTCCAAAATTCTGTGGAGCTGCAATGGAGAGTTTGCTAGATAAGGTGGCCTAAGGATTTGAGATAATCTATCCACAAGGGGACAGGAGCTCACCCTACAAACTTTGTTTGGATGGTGTGTTGCAAACCCTTCACTTACTTTTAGCATTAGTGATTTTAAGTCCAAATATCATATCCCAGCTACTGCATCACTTGTTCATTAGTTTTGGACACTGTTCAAGCATCACACCCATGTGATTCACCTAACAATAATCTCTCTAAGTAATGACTCAAATGTAACTCATTCATGACTTCATTTCACCCTCACATATTTAACATTGCTGCAAACCCTGCATTCCACTTTTCTCAGCTTGCATGCATTGCTAGTTATTCAACTGTTGGACCTTCTTCCTCCAAACACATTGCATCACACTCACTGAAACATTCACTGTGTCAATGTGGACTTGTTGGGCCAAAGGGCCTGTTTCCATACTGTAGGGGATCTAATCTAACAGGTCTTTCCTGTAGGACATGTTGCAGTAAATCAGATCAGAAGCTAACTAATTGGGGATAGCTACAGACACATATCAGCATCCTCATGGAGGTGATGGTAGTTGCCAAATTGTTGAGGTTATAGTCACTGGCCAAACTGAAACCATTGAGGATTATTGTACTTTCATAACTAATGTACATTCTCCCTTCTTACTTTTCCCCAAAGTCACAATCTTTTCTGATTAACATAATGCAGATAGTGCTATGTCTCACAGTCTAATGTTGGTATCCTGCTGCTTGGATGCTGCCTGACCTGCTGTGCTTTTCCAACATCACACTCTCAACTCTGATCTCCAGCAACTGCAGTCCTCACTTTTTCCTCCTTTAAGACACATGTTCATTACAACTTCATAACATCATAACATGTGGCCTAACATTATAAAACTTATCAAAAATTCCAAACCATTCAGTCAAAAAGATCATGGGTCTTCTCATCAAATATCCATATTACCTTTCTATACTGAATACTGAATTAATGTGTTACCTTCACATCTTTGAGATTCCTTGTTAAGGATTGCAGCATAATTTATGTGTAGCTCATTAAGAAGCCAATCATAGAAATGCAGTTCACTAAAGCAGGTCTGCAATTTAAAGCAAATTTTGAGATCAATATATTATAACTATTGTTGCATTGAAATAGGATTAATAATTTGTTTAGAGCATAGTTAATTTGGTAATTATCAAGTATTAATGATCTAACATAGATGTAAATTATTGGTCATATGCATATTGAGTAACAACTAATTAAAACACAATGTAGAGTTGATGTAGTCCTGCCCTAACTTAACATATCCCTGGTTAGTTTTATAATGTAAGTGGCATCCTTTTCTGTCCTAAAATATCCTTATTATGCTGATAGACAATATCAAAAGGAACTGATCGTAGTTTATTTCAACACTCCATCTACACCAGTTGTCCTATTGTGCTACGACTAAGTTCAGAAAAAGTCCAATACTTCTCCGAAATTATCATGGTGCAGCGTCTGGACAGTATCCAATCAACCACTATTCCATCTGCACAATTTCCTGGAAAAGGTATATGAAATAGTAGACAAGAAATTTTGGACATCATTTAAACTCTGGTTCTTCTTCACTCACAGAAGGTAGTTCCACATTTCTGAAAGGGGATTCTGCTCAAGGTTCCTCAGAAATACAGAAATGTAATTTTTAAATTTGATAGTTATTTTGTAGGTGATGGCCTAGTGGTATTATCACTAAACTATTAAGCCAGAAACCCAGAATAATATGGGTGGCACGGTGGCACAGTGGTTAGCGCTGCTGCCTCACAGCACCAGAGACTTGGGTTCAATTCCCATCTCAGGCAACTGTCTGTGTGGAGTTTGCACATTCTCCCTGTGTCTGTGTGGGTTTCCTCCCACAGTCCAAAACTGTGCAGCTTAGGCAAATTGGTCATGCTAAATTGCCCGTAGTGTTAGGTAAATGTAGGGGAATGGGTCTGGGTAGTTGCTCTTCGGAGGGTCAGTGTGGACATGTTGGGCTGAAGGGCCTGTTTCCATACTGTAAGTAATCTAATAGAATATTCCAGGAAGTCTGAATTAACAGAACAGTCTAGAAGTTCTCAAGAATTCTGTGTTTGTAGAGAGGAAAACAAAGAATTGGATTACTTTGTGAGTGGCAATCTTATACGGCTTGCCACTCTGGTTCTTCTTCATTCACAGAAGGGAGTTCCACATTTCTGAAAGGGGCTTCTGCTCAAGGTTCTTCAGAAACGCAGAAATGTAAATTTTCAATTTGATAGTTATTTTGTAGCACTGAACTGTCAAAGGAAGGGAAACCACATCCCCTTTCACAGCAGTCAGCTGTTGTATTCTGAATTTTTGAAAATATAATTTGGAGGATGTGGTCATCAGTGGCCAAGCCAGAACTTATTAACTGCACACTGGGCAGTTAAATTTGTTATGGGTCTGGAGCCCTGTAGGTCAGACCAGGTACGGATGACAGTTTCCTTCCCAAAAGGACATTAGTGAACCAAATGAGTTTTTCAGACAATCAACGATTTCATGGTCATGATGAGAGTCCTAATTCTACTCATGTTGTTCTCAAGCACCCTTTTCCTCAGGCAGCCGAAGACTACGCTAGCACACTGGAGGCAGTTCTGGATCTCTTCATCAATACCTGTGATCTGAAACCAAGTTCGTAGTTTATAGGACACAGAACAATACAGCATGGGAATGGGCCCTTCGGCCCATGATGTTGTGCTGAGCATGATGCCCAGAATAAACTAATCCCTTGTGCCTGCCCTTGATCCGTATCCCTCCATTCCTTGCATATTCATGTACTTATCTGAAAGTACTTTAAATGCCCCTCTCATATCTGCCTCCACCACCACATCTGGCAGCGTGTTCCAAACTTCTACCACTTATCCCTCATATCTCCTTTGAACTTACCGCCCTCACCTTAAATGCATGACCCCTAGTATTAGGTATTTCAACTCTGAGAAAAAGATTCCAATCAGTCCTATCTATGCATCTCATAATTTATTGACTTCTATCAAGTCTCTCCTTAGCCTCTTCTGATCCAGAGAAAACAAACTGAATTTTTCTAGCCTTTCCTTAAGCCTCGTACTCTCTAACCCATGCAGCATCCTGGTAAACTTCTTGTGCACCCTCTCCAAAGCCTCCATTTCCTTCCTGTAATGTGGCGAACAGAATTGAATGCAATATTTTAACTAAAGTTTTATAAAGCTGCAACTTGACATCCTGACTCTTGTACTCAAGTCCCCAACCAATAAAAGCAAACATGTCATCTGCCTGTTATACCACCTATCTACTGGGGTGGCCATTTTCAGCAAGCTATGGACTTGAACCCCAATATCCCTCTGTACATCAATGCTGTTCAGGGTCCTGCCATTAACTGGATGCTTTTCCTTAACATTTGATCTTCCAAGTGCAGCACCTCACACTTAGCCAGATTAAACTCCATCTGCCATTTCTCCCCCCATATCTATACCCTACTGTATCCTTTGATTACCTTCTACACTATCCATAATTCCACCAATCTTTGTGTTGTGTGCAAACTTACTAACCCACCCAACTGCATTTTATTCAAGTCATTTATATACCTCACCAGCAGCAGCAGAAGACCCAGTACACAACTAGTCACATACGTCCAGCCAGAAAAAACACATTTCCATCACTACCCTCTGTCTTCTCTGAGCAAGCCAATTCCAAATCGACATGGCCAAGTCACCCTGAATCCCATGCATCTTAATCTTCTGGGTGAGCCTGCCATGCAGGACCATGATGAAAACCTCACTAAAATCCATGTAAATATTATCCACTGCTGTACCCTTACTGATCACCTTTGTCACCTTGAAAAATTCAATCAAATTAGTGAGATATCACCTGTCCTGCTGACAGTCCCTAATGATCCTATCCCTAAAATTTCTCTCCAATAGTTTCTCAACCACAGATGTGAGATTCACGGATCTATAGTTTCCTGGATTATCCCTATTTCCCCTCATGAACAGAAGAACAACATTAGCTACTCACCAGTCCTCTGCGATTGTTCCAGTGGCTAGCGAGGATACAGAGATCTTGGGCAAGGCCCTAGCAATCTCCTCTCTTGCCTCTCTCAGTAACCTGGGGTAGATAGAATCAGGCCCTGGGGACATATCCATCTTAATGCTCCTCAAGAGACCCAACTTCACTTCTTTCTTGATCTCAAATTGAATTAACATATCAGTATGCTCCACACAAATTTCACTATCCTCCATATCTGTTAGCTGGGTGAACACTGAAGCAAAGTACTCATTTAAGATCTCACTGACATCCTCTGCCTCCAAGCACAAGTTGTCTCCTTTATCCTTGAGTAGTTCTACCTTCTCCATAGTTTTCCTCTTTTTTTAATGTATGTACAGAATGCCTTGGGATTCTCTTTAACACCAATTGCCAAGATTATTTCATGGCCCCTTCTTACTCTTTTTATTCCCTGCTTGAGTTTTTTCCTGCGTCCTCCATGCTCCACAGAGGCCCTGTCTGATTTTAGCTTCCTAATCCTTACATAAGCTTTTTTATTTCCTTTTGACTAAATTCATAACCTCCCTTGTTATACAAGGGTCCCCTACTTTGCCATTCTTGTCCTTCCTTCTTATTGGAGCATGCCAGTCATGAACTCTTATCAGCAGGTCTTTAAACAATTTCCACATGTCAAATGTGGACACAGCTCCTCCCAATTAAGATTTGGAGAGGCCAGTGTTGGACTGGGACGTACAAATTTAAAATCACATAACACCAGGTTATAGTCCAACAGGTTTATTTGGAAGCACTAGCTTTCAGAGCACAGCTTCTTCATCAGGTGATTGTGGAGAATAAGATTATAAGACATAGAGTTTATAGCACTTGAGAATGTAATTTTTTGAAAAAGTTTTGTGATTAACATCTGGAAGAACTGAAACCAGCACGGTATCCTAAAAGATGGGAGACTTAATAAACAATCCGGGTCTTTTTCAATATATAATTTCAATTACATCACACTGTAAGCTTTTGCTATAAATTCTGTGTCTTACAACATTATTCTCCACAACCTCCTAATGAAGGAACAGTGCTCCAAAAGCTAATGCTTCCAAATTAACTTGTTGGACTATAACCTCGTGTTGCATGATTTTTATCTTTGTATCTCCCAATTAACACTCCCTAGCTCCTGCCTAATTCTGACATAGTTTGTCCTCCCTCAATTTAGTACCTCTCCATCAGGACTTATCTTTATTCATAACTACCTTAAAATTTAAGGAGTTGTGAACCTTGTTTCCAAAATGCTCTCCCACTTAAAGGTCAGTCACCTAGCCAGGCTCATTAGCCAATACAAGGTCCAGTATGGCCCTTCCTCTAGTTGGACCATCTACATACTGTCTCAAGCAAACCTCTTGGGTGCACTTAACAAGTTCTGCCCCGTCTAATCTTCTTTCTCAAAAGGAGTCCCAGTCAATATTAGGGAAGTTAAAGTCACCCACTATAACAGCCCTGTTGTTATTGCATCTTTCCATAATTTGCCTACATATTTGTTCCTCAATGTCACAGAGCCATAGAGATGTACAGTACGGAAACAGACCCTTCGGTCCAATTCATCCATGCAGACCAGATATCCCAATCCAATCTAGTCCCACCTACCAGCACCTGGCCCACATCCCTCCAAACCCCTCCTATTCATATACCCATCCAGATGCCTTTTAAATGTTGCCATCGTACTAGCCTCCACCACTTCCTCTGGCAGCTCTTTCCATACACATACCACCCTCTGCATAAAAAGGTTGCCTGTTAGGTCTCTTTTATATCTTTCCCCTCTCACCCTAAACCTATGCCCTCTAGTTCTGGACTCCCCCACTCCAGGGAAAAGACTTTGTCTATTTACCCTATCCATGCCCCTCATAATTTTGTAAACCTCTATAAAGTCACTCCTCAGCCTCCAATGCATCAGGAAAAACAATCCCAGCCTGTTCAGCTTCTCCTTATTGCTCAAATCCTCCAACACTGGCAGCATCCTTGTAAATCTTTTATGAACCCTTTCAAGTTTCACGATATCTTTCCAATAGGAAGGAGACCAAAATTGCATGTAATATTCCAACAGTGGCCTAACCAATATCCTGTACAGCCCCAACATGACCTCCCAACTCCTGCACTCAATACTCTGAGCAACAAAGGAAAGCATACCAAACACCTTCTTCACAATCCTATCTATCTGCGACTCCACTTTCAAGGAGCTATGAACCTGTACTCTAAGACCTCTTAGTTCAGCAACACTCCCTAGGACCTTACCATTAAGTGTATAAGTCCTACTAAGATTTACTTTCCCAAAATGCAGTACCGCGCATTTATCTAAATTAAACTCCATCTGCCACTTATCAGCCCTTTGGCCAATCTGATCAATATTCCATTGTAATCTGAAATAACGTCCTTCGCTGTCCACTACACCTCCAATTCTTGGGGCTATAGTATAATTCTATCAGATTGATTACACACATCTTACCTTTGACATCCACCCATATTGCCTTAGTGGATGATCCCTCCAGTATGTCCTCTCTGAGTGCAAATCTGACGTTCTCCCTGATTAGTAATACAATTCTTCCACCTGTTTTAATGTCCTCTTTATCTCAACAGTGAAACCCTGGAACATTGAGCAGCTAGTCCTGTCACTCTCTCAACCAAGTCTCTGTAATGGCCGCATCATCATAGTCCCATGTACTTACCTACAATTCTCCTTACATTAAAATAAACATGCTTCACCCCATTAGTACCATCATGTTAACTCATAAGTTTATAAAAATTAATGAAGTAACTAATTAAGTAGAAATAGCTAGGCAGGTGATATGCTGTAGCTGTATGATGTGGAAGCTGGGTGATCCCATTGTGAACTGCAATGACCACATCTGCAGTGTTGGTTGCTGGAGGAACTCCAGCTCAGAATTGATGAGCTAGAATCTGAGTTTCAAACACTGTGGCACATTTGAGAGGAGAAGATATTATCCGTCAGTACCTTCTCCAGCAACTTTCCCACCACTGGTCAGGCTCACTGGTCGATAGTTACCTGGAATATCCATATAACCCTTTTTGTGCAGGGGAACAACATGAGCAACCCTCCAGTCTTCTTCCGGCACCTCACCTGTGTTTAAGGATGTTACAAAGATATCTGTCAGGGTCCCAGCTATTTCCCCTCTCGCCTCCAGCAACCTGGGATTGATCCCATCTGGTCCTGGGGATTTGTACGCCTTAAGATGCTTTAGCCTACCCAACACATCTTCCCTCCTTATGTCAATGTGATCCGGATTAAACAAGCTTCTATCTCTAATCTCAACATTCATCACCTCCCATTCTTCAGTGAACACTGATGCAAAGTAATCATTGAGAATCTCACCCATTTTCTCAGATTTGATACACAACCTTCCTTCCTTGTCCTTTAGTGGACCAGCCCTTCCTCTAGTTACCCTCTTGCTTCTTATATAAAAATATAAGGCCTTGGTATTCTCCTTAATTCTGCCTGCTAAAGTAATTTCATGACGCCTTTCAGTATGCTTGATTCCTCATTTAAGATTGGTCCTCCTCTCCTGATATTTGTCCAAGGTCCGTTCTGTTCTTAGCTGCCTGGACCTTATGTACGCTTCTCTTTTCCTCTTGGTGAGTTGCACAATTTCTCCTGAGATCCATGGTTCACGAATCTCACCTTTCCTATCTCTTGTATTCAAAGGGACATGCCTATCCTGAATTTTCTTCAATCTATCTTTGAAAGCCTCCCACATATCAAATGTGAACTTTCCTTCAAATAGCTGTGTCCAATCCACATTTCCCAGCTCCTGCTGAATTTTGATACAATAGGCCTTGGCCCAGTTTAGTATTCATCTCTTAGGACCACTCTTTAACTTGTCTCCTAGCTCCCTGAATTCTGCTTTCAGGACCTCATCTCGTTTTTACTTATATCATTGGTGCCTATGTGCACCACGACAACTGGTTGTTCACCTCCCCTTTTAGAATGCTCTGCAGCTGATCTGTAACATCCCTGACCCGAGCACCTGGGAGACAACATACCACAGAACCGTCTATCTACTTCCCTTACAATAGAATCCCCTATGACTATGTCCCTACGAGTCTTTTTCTCCCCTCTTCTGAACAGCAGTGCCTGCCACAGTGCCATGATCCTGGCAACTGCTGCCCTCCCCTGGTGAGCCATCTCCACCATGGTGCAGGAGGCCATTCAAGAGGGGGAGAACAAAAAGACAAGTGATAGTAATAGGGGATTCTATAATTAGAGGAATAGACAGTATCCTTTGCAAGCCGGATCGGGAGACCTGCATGGTGTGTCGCATACACAAGGGTGTAGGACATCTCTGACCAGTTTGAAAGGATATTGGAGCGGGAGGAGGAGGATCCAGTTGTTGTGGTCCACATTGGAACAAATAACTTAGGCAAGGCTAGAAATGAGGACCTTTTGGGGATTATCAAGTACCAGGAACAAAATTAAGGAACAGGTCCTCAAGGGTTATAATCTCTGGATTATTGCCTGAGCCACGTTCAAATTGGCTTAGGGACAAGAAAATTAGGGAAGTGAACATGTGGCTAAGGAAGTGGTGTGAGAAAAAGGGGTTATATTTCACGGGCATTGGCATCAGTTTTGGAACAGAAGGGATCTGTATCGATGGGATGGTCTCCACCTGAACCAATCTGGAACCAGAGTTCTAGCGAAAAGAATAAATAGGATGGTCACTAGGTCTTCAAACTAGTGAGTCGGGGGAAGGGAAAGAAAGGGGAAAATGATAGGAAGTATGATGGTAAATAAAAAGGCAAGCTGCAGGTCAGCATGAGTGCAGGAGGGTTTAACCAAAAGGCAGACTATGAAAGAAGTGAGAAGGAAAGATAATTCAGCAGATATTATTAGAGATGTTGGAAATCATGAGGGTATGAAAACTAGCATAAGGGCACTTTAATTGAATGCTCAGTGAAAAGGAAGGACTATAAGAAAAGGGGTAATCTGACATGGGTATGTAAGGAAATAAGGGAGGCTATCAAACCTAAAGAGAAAGCATACAAAGTGGCCAAGATCATCAGGAAACTAGAAGATTAGAAAAGCTTTAAATTTCAACAGAAAGCCACAAAAAGAGCTATAAAGAAAAGTAAAATAAAACATGAGAAAAAATGAACACAGAATATAAAGACAGGTAGCAAACATTTCTATAAATATATAAAATGAAAATGAGTGGTTACAGTAAATGTTGGTCCTTTACAGGATGAGAAGAGGCATTTAGTCATGTGATATGAGGAAATGGCCGAGGCATTGAACAGGTATTTTGTATTGGTCTTCACAGTTGAGGACACTAATAACATGCCAGTATTTGACAAAGAGATGAAGATAGGTGAGGATCTGGAAACAATCATTATTACGGAAGAGATAGTGTTGGGCAATATAATGGGACTAAGGATAGACAAGTCTCTTGGCCCTGATGGTGTGCATCCCAGGGTACTAAAAGAGATGGCGGGAGAAATAGCAAGTGCACTTATGGTAATTTCAGAAAATTGACTGGACTCTTGGGCAGTTCCAGCAGGTTTGAAAACAGCAAATATGACACCACTGTTTAAAAAGTGCAGTAAACAAAAGATGGGTAATTATAGATTGGTTACCTTAATTTCTGCGGTGTGGAAGATGCTTGAGTCTATTATCAAGGAAGAAATAGCAAGGCATCTCAATAGAAATTGTCCCATTGGGCAAACGCAGCATGGGTTCATGAAGGGCAGATCATTCTTAACTAATTTTTTTGGAATTCTATGAAGACATTCTGAGCAAGGTGGACAGCGAGGACCCAGTAGATGTGGTGTGCTTAAATTTCCAAAAGGTATCGACAACATGCCGCACAGGAGGCTGCTGCATAAGATAAAGGTGTGTGGTGTTACGGGTAAAGTATTAGCATGGATAGAGGATTGGTTGACTAACAGGAAGCAAAGACTGGGGATAAATGTGCTATTCTAGTTGGCAATCAGTAATTAGTAGTATGCCTCAGGAATCAGTGTTGAGACCGCAACTATCCATAATTTACATAGATGATTTGAAGTTGGATGATACTAAGATGAGTGGCAGAGCAAAGTGTGCATCGGACTGTGAAACGTTGCAGAGGAACATAGATACTTTAAGTGACTGAGCAAAGGTCTGGCAGATGGCTTACAATGTTAATAAATGTGAAGGCATCCATTTTGGTAGGAGGAACAGTTAAAAGGACTATTACTTGAATGGTAAGAAATTGCGGGATGCTACTATGCAGAGAGACCAGAGTGTCCTTGTGCATGAATCACAGAATGTTGGTCTGCAGGTGCAATAGGTAATTAAGAAGACAAATGGAATTTTGTCCTTCGTTGTGAAAGGGATTGAGTTTAAAAGCAGGGAGGTTAAATTACAGCTGTACAGGGCTGGTGAAGCCACACCTGGAGTACTGTGTGCAGCTTTGGTCTCCTTACTTGAGAAAGGAGGTATTGGCACTAGAGAGAATGCAGAGAAGGTTCATTAGGTTGATTCCAGAGTTGAGAGGGTTGGCTTATGAGGGGAGAATTATTTTCATTGGAATTTAGAAGAATGGGGGGATCTTATAGAAATACGTAAAATTATGGATGGAATAGGTAAGATCGAAGTAGAGAGAATGTTTCCACTGGTAGGTGAAACTAGGACAAGAGGGCATAGCCTCAAAATTAGGGGGAGCAGATTTTGGATGGAAAAAAGAAGAAGCTTCTACAGTTAAGAGTGCATTGCTGGAAAAGCGCAGGAGGTTAAGCAGCATCCGAGGAGCCGGAAGATCGACGTTTCGGGGAGGAGCCCTTCATAAGGAATGAGGCTGGGATCCTCTGGGGTGGAGAAATAAATGAGAGAGGGGTGGGGCTGGGGAGAAGGTAGCTAAGGTACCTTCTCCCCAGCCCCACCACCCCCCCCTCCCATTTATCTCTCCACTCCCGAAGTTCCGAGCCTCATTCCTGAAACATCGATTCTCCTGCTCCTCGGATGCTGCCTGACCTGCTGTGCTTTTCCAGCAACACATTCTCAACTCTGATCTCTAGCATCTGCAGACCCCACTGTGTCCTAGGAGTTTCTACATCCAAGGGTTGTGAATCTGTGGAGTTCCCTGCCCGGTGAAGTAGTTGACGCAATTTCAGTAAATGTTTTTTAAAGCTAAGAGAGTTTTTTTTGGAACAATAAAGAAATTTAGGGTTATGGTGAGGGGACGGATAAGTGGAGCTGAGGCCACAAAAAGATCAGCCATGATCATATTGAATGATGGAGCAAGACCAAGAAGCCAAATGGCCTACTCCTGCTTCTAGTTCTTATTTTCTTATGTTCTTATGTGTTCATTATCTGTCTCTGCTTGTCCTTCATTTCTGACTTATTGCTCATAATATGTACCTTCCCCTAATCCCTCTACTTGTTGACCATCTGCTCTGTATCCTAGTCCCCTGCCATTTTAGTTTAAACCCTCCTGAGTAGCACTCGTGAACCTCCCTGCAAGGATATTGGTTCCCTCCCAAGAAAGTGCCATCTTTCCCTCTTGTACAGGTCGACCCAGCCCCAGAAGAGGTCCCAATGATCCAAGAACCTGAAACCCTGCCCCCTGCACCAGCTCCTTAGCCACACATTCTTCTGCATTATCTTTCTATTCCTTGCCTCACTAGCACATGGCACTGGCAGTAACCCAGAGATTCTGCTCTTTAGCCTCTTTCCTAACTCCCTGTTCTCACTCTGTAGGACCTCATTCCTCTTTCTTCCAGTGTCATTGTATTAATGTGCACAACAACCTTGGGCTGCTCACCCTCCTTCTTAATAATTTCATGCAACCGCTCAGAGATGTCCCTGACCCTGTCACCAGGGAGAGAACACACCATCCAGAGTCTCAAACACATCCACAGAAACATCTGTCTATGCCCCTGAATACCACTATTGCTCACTTGGATCTTGCCTGACCCTGCTCTTCAGCAGTATAAGTTGTGGTGCCACAGGCCTGGCTGCTGCTGTTATACTCCCCTGACAGGCCATCCAACCCCCACCCCCTACCTCCAACAGTATCCAAAATGTTAGAGAGGGGAATAGCCATCGAAGACTCCTGTGCCACTTGCCTGCCTCTCCCGATGGTCCCCATCTACCTGACTGAACCTGTAGTATGCCCACCTTCTGTAACTAGTGTCTATCACACACTCTGCCCCCGAACGCTCGTCAGTGTGTCCAACTGCCACTCCAACAGAATGATGTGGTCTGTGAGGAGCTGCAGACATAGTCATCAGGGACACTAGACTGCTCCCTGATCTCCCACTTCTGGGAGGAGGGGCAAGCCATTGCTCCAACTGTAATCTCTGTCTCTTTACACAAAGGAGGATGGAAGAATCTCACCTTATTGTTATCTTGTTCGCCTTTCTCCAATATTCACCCACCAGTCAGCAGCACTTCCACCTCTCAGCAACCCCCTCAAAATATTTTGTTTGCAATTTATAATTAACTAGTTATTTAAAGTAAAATGCAATCTTCACAAACAGACCAAGTACCTTCCAGGCTACAACACACTTTGTAACAGTCTCTCAATCCCTCTCTCTCTCTCTCTCCTTATGGTTCCCATCCTCCTCTGTGCCTCTGAGACATGGACGTAAGTTGCTGGAGCAGTATTGCCAATGCTGTCTGAGCAAGATCCTGTGAATCCATTGGGAAGAAAAACACACCAACGCTCTCATCCACATCCAGACCAACGTCGCCAGCATTGAGGCACTGACCACCCTTGACCAACTGTAATGGGATGGTCACATCGTACACATGGCTGAGACGAGACTCACCAAGCAGGTTCTCAACGTCCAGCTTTAATATGTCAAGCGAGCCCCAGGTGGATGGAGGAAGTGCTTCAATGATACCCTCAAGGTCTCACCTGGAAATCACTGGCTCAAGGCCATCCAAAATGAATGAGGGAAAACATCGAGCATCTCAAGAGTTGATGCTGGTGAAAAGTGGAAGTCAGATGAAAACAGCAAAAGCAGTGCACCAATGCCCACCTACCCCTTCCAGTGACCACCTTCTGCCCCAAGTGTAACTGAGCCTGCAGTAACCATAGTGGTTTGTACAGTCACCTATAGATCCACCCTGACAGTGGAAAGGAGTCATACTCATCTGCAAGGGACCACTAATAATGATGATGAATTCCAGATATTTATTTAATTTAAATTCCGCCATTTGCCAATGGCAGGATTCAAACCCGGGTCCCCAGAATATTACCAGGGTCTCTGGATGATAGTCTAGTGGTAGTATCATTGGGCCATCACCTCCCTTAAATTTAAATATTGTGACAGTCACCTTCAGAGCTGCTGTCAAATTGTAAGCACATAATTGTGATGTTAGGGTGCTAGGACGGTTAGGATGCCAGATGTACAGGGACGAATAGGGGGTCAGAAGTGAGGGTGCCAGCTGAATATGATGCCAAAGTGCCAGGTAAGGAAGTTGCAAGCTGAAAAGGATTCCAGCTGGGGAAGCATTATCAGAGAGGGGGCAGGAATGCCAGGTGAATAAGGGATAGGGTGTGTGGTTAGTAGGATGACAGCTGTGTAGAGATAAGGTGTCAGATGGCAAGGTGAGTGATGCAGTGTTTAGGGTATGTCAAGGTGGATGGGAGAATTGCATTCAGCCCACTCCAGTGGGCGGGGTGGTTAGAATTTGGTTCGGTAGCAGTGGGGAGGTGGGTGCATTGGACCTGACTAGCTGTTGAGAGGTGGGGTAGTGAGATAGAGAGGTCAGGTTCCCAGGAATGGTGGGTTGAGACTCGTGGTGAGATTAATGTCTGGTCAAGTGCAATAGAACAGGAGATTCGGTTCAGGTTAGGTCCAATTTGATAGAGGTGTGGGGTGATCTGATCCTGGGCTGGGGAGCCTTTAGTTCTGGAGTGGGGAGGGGGTTTGTTTGTGAAGAATTGGCGCCAGGTTTGATTGCTTGGGTCCACTCCAGCAAGGGTGGAATAGGGTATCAGGTCCCAGGTGGTCTGTGAATTAATATGGGGTCAGTTTAAGAGTAACTTAATGTATTTAATATTCTAACTTTACCTGAATAATTATTTTTGTTAATTTCATCAGAATAATCCAAAATCTTTGATTTAAATAGAGATTTTCAGAGGTTCCCAGATGTTGTAAAATGGCCCAGGGGAACATTTGAATTCCCAGCAATTCTTTTGCAGTTTGCCACAATGTGGTTTTTGCTGTGGATTTCCTATTGAATGACAGTCTGGCCAGTGAAAGTTAACATTTCAGATCTGTGATACTTCCTTTCTGCTCTTGTGCAGGATATCCCCAGTCTAGAAGTTCTATCCCCAGCCTAGAAGAAGTCTAACAACAGCAGTGCACATTTTACTGAGCAGTGGCAGTGGCATATAGTTTTTTTTTCTGAGGTCATAATGCAAAAACTCGCCTATCTATCACAATCTGTCCCTTTTAAATCTCAGCCTCTTTCCTATTACAATAACTAGGTGATTGTTTCTAGCATATGCCACCTAATATCTAGTGCAACTTATGGTATGGATTGGGAATTGCAGTTATTAAAATTCCTGTAGAAGCATAATGTCATATGAATTTTGGGATGTGGACTTCTGATAATCGAATGTGAAGGGTTGGTCATTTGGCAAACGGACTCCTGTGGATAATTTCCTCATAATTTGTTCAGAAATATTTTTATAAACCTCTGGACTAGATGTGACTTGAACCTAAGTTTCTAGGTATAGAGGTAAGGACATTACTAATGCACCAACAGAGCCCCATATGGATTCTTATAGAGGTGCTGCAATGGACAATGCACTTATTAATGTTGAACAACATTTAATGGCCAAGATTTATATATCATAGAAGAAAGAATGTAGAACATTTCCTCCATTTGCAGCAACAGGAGCTGTGAGAGCACGGACCGGGGGCTGCCCGGAAGCTAAATTTCCCTCTTAAAAACGTACCTCATGAATAGATAGAACAGATGCTTAACAGGAGTGAATAGACACAGGGATGGCTGGGCATGTGAACTGATATATCCTGGCTGTGGCTAAACCCAAGACACTATATGTGTAGTGTCTACCACCCGTCCTCCTCCTCTAACTAAAACAAAGACCGTGTGTGTAGGGTTGCTAAGGTAAGGCTTTTTTTTAACCATTTATTCAATCTCTCTTGGCAATTTAGAGTGGGGGGGATCGAGGCTAGGGCAGGATGTGGGAGGTAAGGGTCACTACTGGTGTCCCTGCTGACTTCGCCTGCGAAAAGTGCACCTGACTCCAGATCCTCACAGACCGCGGTAGGGAACTGCAGCTGGAACTAGATAAACTTTGGGTCATTTGAGAAGCTGAATGGGTGATAGAAAGAAGTTATAGGGAGGTAGTCACAACTAAGTTACAGGATAAAGGTAGCTGGGTGACCATCAGGAGAGGAAAAGGGAATAGGCAGACAGTGCAGGGACCCCCTGTGGCCATTCCCTTAATAATAAGTATACTGTTTTGGGTACTCCTGGGGGGTGGGGTGTGGGGAGACCTACAAGAGGAAAGCCATAGTGGCCAGGTCTCTGGCACTGAGCCTGGCTCTGTGACTTAGAAGGTATGGGGAGAGAATAGGACAGTGATAGTGAGAGGGAAATTCTGTGATCACAAACGAGACTCCCAGATTGTATGTTGCCTTCTGGCTGCCAGAGTCAGTGATGTATCGGGTCGAGTCTACAGACTTCTTAAGGGGGAGGGAGAGCAGCCAGAAGTCATGGTATACATCGGTACCAATGACATAGGTAGGGAAAGGCAGCAAGACCCGAAAAGAAAATGTAGGGAGTTAAGTTGGAAGCTAGAAGGCAGGATGACAGCATGGTAATCTCAGGATTGCTACCAGTGTCATGGGTTAGTGAGGTTAGGAATAGAGAGCGAATGCAGATAAAGATGTGACTGCAGGGATGGTGTAGGAAGGAAGGCACCAGATAAGTGGATCATTGGGATACCTTCTGGCAAAGGTGGGACCTGTACAAGAAGAACAGGTTGCACCTGAACCGCTAGGCCAAAAATATGCTGGACGAAGGTTTGCTAGAGCTCTTTGGGAGGGTTTAAACTAGATTGGCAGGGGGTTGGGAACCTGAGCTACGGATCAGATGATGGAGTAGATAGTGAACAATCAGGTACAGTCTACAGAGAGTCTGTGAGGAGGGATAGGCACTTGATAGGGCAAATGTGGAGTCAGTGTGATGGGTTGAAATGTTTCTATTTTAATGCAAGAAATATCAGGAATAAGGGTGACGAACTTAGAGCATGGGAACAATAGTATTGGGACCATTACGGAGGCTTGGATATCAGCGGGGTAGGAATGGTTGTTGGATGTTCCAGGGTTTAGATGTTTCATAAGGAATAGTGGGGGAGGTGAAAGAGATGGAGGAGTTGGCATTGCTAATCAGGGATAGTATCACGGCTGTAGAATGGGAGGTCATCGAGGAGGGTTTGTCCATAGAGTCAGTATGGATGGAAGTCAGAAACAGGAAAGAAGCAGTTCACATTATTTGGAACTTTTTACAAACCTGTCAATAGCAACAGAGACACAGAGGTGCAGATTGGGAGATTGCAGATTTTAGAAAGGTGTAAAAGTAATTTGGTTGTTGTCATGGGTGACTTTAACTTCCTTAATACTGACTGGAACCTCATTAGTTCAAATAGTTTGGCTGGAGCAGATTTGTCAGGTGTGTCACAAGGAAGGATTCCTGACTCAATAGATCGACTGGAGGCTTTGGTGCTTGGCAATGAACCAGGCCAGGTGTCAGATCTCTCAGTGGGAGAGCGCTTCGGTGAAAGTGACACAACTCCATGACCTTTACTACAGTCATGGAGGGGGATAGCAGTGTCTCTGTTGCTATTGGGAGGTGTGTAGAAAACTCCAAATAAAGTGACAGCTCCTTTCTTGTTTCTGACTTCCACCCATACTGAGTCTGTCGACAATACCACCTCCTGACCTCCCTTTCTGCAGCTGATACTATCCCTGATTAGCCATGCCACTTCCCCACCTCTTTTAGCTCCCTCACTATTCCTTGTTAAAGTTTAAAACAGGCACATTGACTCTGTCATTGCCTTGAGAAATGAGCCAGCAAAGGATGGTCACCTTTCTTGCAGAATTGCAATAGGTGCAGTGCATATGCATGTTTACCTGTCTTCAATGAACAGAGTCCTATATATTAAAATATGTAGTTTATTGAACATACAAGTACACTATGAGCTCAGTTGATGGTCCTAAAGTGGTTGTCAGCATATTCCTCATACATTCCAGATTATTCAGGAAATGTTTTCCAACTTTAGAACCATATCAAATGTTGGATATTTTGCAAATGCAGGCTGCATGAATATTCTTGTGAAACACCCTGAGAAGTGTCAGGTGAAAATTTCAACAAATATGTCTTCTTTGATCTTGAGTGAGCTCAGTGCAAACCTCGAGTGAGCCCAGCATGGAGGAGAGTGAGCTCTTAATTACTTTCTGGAGCAAGCACAGGACCTGGTATCGAATTGGTAGCTGCTGCATCAGTCAAGGCAACATCTATGAGGTCAGCCCAGCAGTGAAAAATAGTGCCTGATGATCTGCAACTTCATTATTGGTTGTTCTGGTGCTGGAGGTGACAAAACAGTGGTGGAAGGGCATTATGTTGACATCAAGGTGGGTCCAGCGTTGAGAGTTATAACTCCAAAGTTGGTGGGTCCGGCACAGGTGGCAGAGGAGAATCAGCCCAATGGTGAAAGATGGCACCAAGGATCAGCAATATGGATGTGGATTGGGTCCAGTGTTGATGTTGGTGAGGTGGTGTAGGAAGGATGGCAGTGCAGGCATCATTGATGGCAATGTGCTGGTTCAGGATTGATGGACTCACTTTAGCTAAATCTTTCTATTTATTTTCTCTTATTCTTAAATTATTCAAAATGGCACCATTGGATAAGCTTTTCACTGTATTTTACTGTTCCTTAAACTATAAAATATAAGTGACAATAAAATCATTAATTTATTCATTCAATTTTATAAAACCAACAATTATTAGAATATATAACAGTAAACCCATTCCTTGAGAAGATTGCATTCAAGTCACAACTTGTGGTTATCTAAGTGTCTAAGTGTTTTTACCCATTTAAATATCAACAATCAATGTTTTTGAATCTGATTTCACTAATTTATGAGGAATCAGTATAAACAAGTCGTTGATTAAACAAAATCAAAGTACGATGGACACTGGAAATCTGAATTGAAAACGGAAAATGCTAGAAACTGTCAGCAGGTCGAGCAGCATCTGTGGAGAGGTAAATATAGTTACCTTTGAGGGCATGACATATCATCAGAATTGTGGTCACGCTTGTGAATGGATAATTTAAAAAGAAGATTCTTACACTTGGTGATGGGTGAAGCAGATAGAGTACATGTTTATATCTATTTCAAAAGCCAGCTTCAGGGGTGCTACTTTGCACCAGTATGACTGTCCCACTTTCACTATCTGCTGTATGTGTATTGCAAGGATTTGCTTCCCCTTGTGTGGTCATGTTACAAAATGCCCTTACCATGGGCACTAACTCCTGAAGGGAGACCTGAACCCAGAGTTTCTGGATCAAAGATAGGGATGCTCCCAGTGTGCCACAAGGATATAATGGAGATTAAGAGCTCCTATATTCATGAATCATTTAAACTTATGCACAATTGAATATTTCTCCTAAACACACTAAAATTTCCAAAGCTTTCCTTGAGCTCTTATCACTGAATAATAAATGAACTTGAGCTTCAATTCAAAGTACTGTGATTCCAGATTGTCCTGCCAGCCTCTGAATTCAGGTTAAGTCATTTCTATCACTTGAACACTATAAAATGTATACTAATAAGGATCAGTCTCATGGTTCTTTCAGACAAGGTGTGGGAGTAAAATGCAGGAAAGCATCTGAAAAATTATCTGTCAACTGATATCTTGAAGCCAAATTTGACATTTTTATAAAATTGAAGAGACTTGTGAATTGCATACTAAAAGTAATTAACATCTGATCATCATTAAAAGGAGATCTAGAAATACATAATATGGAGTAGCTAATTGTTTCCCATATTGTGTATTTCTAGATCTTCTTTTAATGATGATGAACTGTTAATTACTTTTAGTATGCAATTCACATTAACATGTTTAATAATTTCTTCAGATGATAATGTGCTCTATCTGATAAGTCTGAAGAAAAAAATAAAGACTTAACCTACAAGTTTGCATAAAACCTTCTGTTTTAAAATCTTGCTTGTGGTATAGAATCATCAAAAATTAGATGTTAATATCACAGTATGCATTATTGAAATGAATGTTTTACTTCCTTGTTTTTTTTTATTCACTCAAGGCCAGATTGATGAAAATTCAGTGAGTAGATCTGTAGCCCTCGTGAGGATCTTAAGTGACCATTTAATTCCCATTTAAAGGCTTTGTCTCACCCACACCAGTATTTTAATCGCAGCAGAGGAAGGCAAATGGCATAGGGGGGTTCAGCAGCTTTAGCTCTGTGGGCTTGTGTGGAGTCCTGAGCCCATTGAAGACAGCCTCTCCCAAGGTCCTCCTTCTTTAAAAACCCTTCCAGGCCACTTGAACTCAACACACACTCCACCTCACTGAAACCCTGACTCAATGTAACAAGGCTCCCAACAGTGGCCACCTATCTCAGCTGGTGTGGCTTTGCTTGAACGACACTATTTGATTGGTCAACCTTTTTCTAAGACAAGTCCTAAGATGGGCAAACATTTCATCTTAGATCATAGAGTCATAGAGTCCTACAGCACAGAGACAAGCCCTTTGGCCCAAACTAGTCCATGCCAACCAAAATGTCCATCAACGCTAACCCCATTTCTCTGCACTTGGCCCATATCCTTCTAAACTTTTCCTATCCATTTATTTGTCCAAAAGCCTGTTAAATGTTGTTAATGTACCTGACTCAATCACTTCCCCAGGCAGCTCATTCCATATACGTACCACCCTCTGTAGAAAATTGCTCCTCAGTTTCTTTTTATTCTAACCCCAAACTGATGCTCTCTACTTCCCAACCCTTGGAAAAAGACTGAGTGCATTCACCCTATCCATGCCTCTCATGTTCTTAAACCCTTCTATAAGATCCCCCCTGCGCTGTAAAGTCTAGCTTGTTCAACTTCTCCCTATAACTGAGACTCTTGAGTCCTGGCAACATCCCTTACAAATTTCTTCTAACTCTTTCCAGTTTAATAACATCCTTCCTATAGCAAGGTGACCAAAACTAAACACACAACTCCAATTACAGCCTCACCAATGTCCATTGCTACTGCAACATAACTTCCTAATTGTTGTACTCAATGCCCTGACTGATGAAGGCCAGTATGCCAAAAGCAACTAAGGGGGAGTTGCTCCAAGCAGACAGTACCTTGGCTGGGGTCTCACCTTTCAGGGGAGACAGTGTGGATTGTAGGTCTACATAAATTGTAGACCAATATATTCCTTTTTGTGTCTTGTTGTAGTTCTTTTTGATGATTCACATTACTTCACTGTTGCTCATTTAACCATTCCTCAACCTCTCAGGCAGAGTATCAGATCAGTTCACAGTTTAGCAATACAAAGCAGTGAATAGTTTTAATAAAAGAATAGAGAGAGGAAGATAGTCATAAAAATTAAGGGATCTAAAAGAAAATTAGTTTTATCATAATTAGAATTAATGTAAAAATAATTGTGTTCCATCACTCATTTTGTGAAGGTGCTAAGCTAACACTGGGGTGTGATATCTCTTTAAAGGGATAATTTCTTTGCATATTGATGGTAAGAGTCCACAGGCTGTTCATGACATCACTATTACTCCTTATCTCACATCCCAGTTCCAAACACTTATTGCAACATTTGTTGCGTTGCATTCAGAGACAGAAGCTGAGGAGGGGAGTTATATTTTCCTTTCGTAAATAAGCAAGAATGCGGGTGTAGCAAGGAGTTAGCAAGCCGAATGGTAGGTTGACTTTCATTGGAAGAGAATGTGAGTTCAAAATGAGGAAGTTTACTGTAGCTTTATAGAGCTTTGTTAAGACTATAACTGTGCAGTTTTGGTCATCTGCCATAAGAAAATATAGATTGTAGGATTGCAACAAAGACCCATAAATCTGATTCCTGGGATGGTAAGTGTAGTGATTGTAATGAGGTCAGCCAGGTGGCCCACATAGAATATGGGTTTCCTCATTGGGGTTGTTAATCTGATCCAATCGGGGAGCCCTGGCTGACAGAGTATCAGAGGTTCTGCTCAGTCTGAGACCTGGTTCTGAGTGAGCTAGATCAATATCATGAACTCTCCATGTGTAAATAAATGGTGACTTGATAACGATACAGGCCTTTGTGGAGTCATTTTAGTGGTGACAAAAGAAAAGCATGCTCATGAAGTAATTTGCGTGAAACAGACAAAGTTAGGATAAGCTTTTCTGGCATCATCTCATTATTTGGGAAGCTGGACTCATTTGATCCTGCCATCGAAGACTGGGTTCAATATGTGAAAAAAATATGTTACGTTTTCCAGGAAAATAACATTGGGGCAGGTGAAAAGCATTGAGAAATTCTCCTGACAGCTTCCCACAGTTTTTTCGATTATTAGGAGTCTATTTTCCCTGAGGCACCAAATATTGAAACGTTACAAGAGTTGACATATTTAGTTAAAGAATAATATGACTCCAAGCCACTTCTAATTCTGAGAAATGTCGGTTTTATCAGCAAGTTGAGAAGCAGGAGGCTTTATATTGTGATTTCTGACTAGGTTAAGACAACTGGCAGAGGCATGTGATCTTGGTTTAACCCTTAATAAGTTGCTGAAGGATTGTTTGATATGTGGGATTAATGCTGTAACCATGCAAAAGTACCTATTAGGAGAAGCCCAACTTGATCTCAATGGACACTCCACTTAGCTTTACCACTGGAAAATGTGACAAGTGGAACAAATGAGTTGGAGAGTATTCCAATGGAAGTGGACACCCTCACCAGTCCAAGTGAGCTTGGGGGAAACACCACTTAAGTGATGGCAATTGCACAGCCTCATTCGGGACATACCCTGAACAGAGGGACTCTAGGTCAGCCCACAGCCAAACCCCAAACAAAGCTGAGCCTCAGCCAAACAGTTCAAATTATCTTCAGGATCTGGACAGGCAACCATTGCAGTTGCTGCCAGTATGCAGACTCGAGGCAACAGAAGAGTCCCACTAGGCCTGAATTGAGCAAGAGAATGCATAGACCAGTTACCAGGAGATTGCACACACTCTGGAAAGTTAACCTATATCTGGTTTGAAACAGTTAAATTGCCTAGCAGTTTTTCAGAACCAATCAAAATAAATGTCTGGTTTAATGGTCACTCTGAGAGCTGGCTTTGAGGGAGCTGGATCAGTGTCAAAGACTCTCTTAGTGTAAATAAAGAGTGAATTGGTGATGAGATATTTGTCTCTGTGGAGTTATTTCATTGTGTTTGTTGTATGAGGAGAGATTGGGTTGACTGGTCTTGTAAGCACAGAAATTTAAAAGAATGAGAGGCAATCTCATTGAAACCTATAAAAGTCCAACAAGGCTGGACACATTTGAAGCAGGAATGATGAGTCCCTGGGGGTCCAAACATGGGTCATGGTCATGCTGGGTAGAGATAAGGAAAGATTTCTTCTCTCACAGGATGTGAAGCTGTGAAATTCCATACTGCTGATCTCTGTGGAGATCAAAACATTGAACTTATATATAGGCATATTAATATCAGAAAAAATATAGATGCATTTCTAAAAGCAAAAGATGTGAAGGGTTCTGGGGAGTGAGTGAGAGTGTCACACTGAGATAGAGGATCAGCCGTGATCATGTTGAATGGGGGAACCAGGCTCAATGAGTCAAATGGCCCACCCTGGCTCTTATTTTCTGTTTCTAAAACAATAAGGCTGAGCTAATTTCTGAATTATTTACATCACTCAGGATGAGATCAGCTGACACTGCACAGACCCAGAACATTACTTTGGGGTTTGCAACTCTGCAAGGTTCAGTTATTCTCTAGATAATATGGAAAATAAAGAGCATGAAAGCATGGGGAGGGTAAAGCATGGAGACCACTGCCGGTTTGTTGCAAAGGGTAGTGGAATGCTCTTACACCAATTAGCAGGGCAAGGTTGAGGCTAAAAGGTCATTATGGCAAGATGAGATAACACAGTAAAGTTAGCCTCACCTGCTAAGTATCATTAAGACAGGATTAGGACAATAATTAGGATGGCAAACACGAGGGGACACAACTTTAAAGTGAGGGGAGATAGGTATAAGACAGATGTCAGAGGAATTTCTTTACTCAGAGAGTAGTAAGGGTATGGAATGCTTTGCCTGCAACAGTAGTAGATTCGCCAAGTTTAAGTGCATTTAAGTCATCACTGGACAGGCATATGGACGTACATGAAATAGTGTAGGTGGGATGGGCTTCAGATTAGTATGACAGGGCGGTGCAACATTGAGGGCCAAAGGGCCTGTACTGTGCTGTAATGTTCTATGTTCTATGTAAATATCTAATTAATAGTTAGTAGAGTCAGCCTGCTTGAGACTATTGACAATTAATATCTAATCATGACATTAGGAAAATATAAGTAGGGTCTGGAATGAAAGACCATTGTTGCAAAAGCTAAATATCTAACCGTGACATTAGAATAACATTAAGTACAATATAGGAAAAACTATAGGGGCACAACTAAAGAGATAATGGGAGCTAACATTACTGGTTTATTGTGTAGCTAGAGTGAGGTACTTTTGATTAATATAGTTGGATATCTGATAAGCTAACAGAAATATGATAAAAAAAAGATATAAAAAAACACACCCTGAGGTTCGGGGGAATTCAAGAATCTGCTTTCTGAATGTAATGGCTTTTTGTTTGCAAATAAAAGACCTACTTCGTGAAGAACTCACTGCGTCTCCTGGTGATTCTCTCCATTTTCTCCATGACATTAAATTCAGATTGGAGAGGTTCATGAAGAAAGACATCTTGTGACATATTGGGCAGTTGTGTGGATTTGCCTCTAACAATGTGGTCTCCTCTACACTGGGGAGATGAAATACAGACTGGGCCACCATTCTGTGGAACACCTACATTCTGTCCACAACAATGTCCTTGAACTTCTAATTGTCTGCTGCTTGAACACACCATTGTGTTCCCTGACCAACAATGTGGTCTTAGTTCAGTGCAACCTGGAAGAACAGCATCTCATTTTCTGCTTGGGGACCCTGAAGCTCCTACAGCTGTCCTGAACTTGGACAGCTTGGTAGATGACTGTTAGCAAAAATGATTTTTACACAACTGGCAAGAGGAGGTGTTAGCCTATTGGTGTTATTGCTGAACTGTTAATCCAGAGACCCAGATAATGTTCTGGGACTGGGTTTGAATCCCTCCATGGCAGACAGCGGAATTTGAATTCAATAAAAATCTGGAATTCTGAGTCTAATGATGACCATGCAATCCATTGTCGATTGTTGGAAACACCTCCATCTGGATCACTGATATTCTTCAGGGAAGGAAGCTGCCATCCTTATGGCCTACATGTGACTCCAGACCTACAGCACTGTGGTTGACTCTTAACTGCCCTCTGGGCAATTAGGGATGGACAATAAATGCTGCCTAGCCAACAATGCCCTCATCCCGTGAATGAATAAAGAAAAGCTGCTAACACCTTTTCAGTCTTTTACATTACTTCCTGTCACTAACTGTGTGGGTTTCCTCCGGATCCTCCGGTTTCCTCCCACAGTCCAAAGATGTGCAGGTTGGGAGGATTGAGATGCTAAATTGCCCATAGTGTTCGTTGCATTAGTCAGAGGGAAATGGATCTTCGGAGAGTCAGTTTGGACTTGTTGGGCCATAGGGCCTGTTTCCACACTGTAGGGAATCTAATCTAATCTAATCTAATGTAAACTGTCATAACCAACTTTAAGTACCCATATACAGCTAAAATGCAGCAGTTTGTGGTCTTCTGAATTTTAGCCTGTGTAATGTGTGCCACAAAGAATTGAATTCTTGGTGAGAAATTTTTTGAAACTTATTTACAACACCAACAATTTACAGGTCAACAATATTACAAACATACACAGTTACTGTGCTTAAATATGTAACTGCACATTACATACACATAATTGACTGAATTATCTAATACACAGTATCAATTCTTTGGACAGAGAGGGTGATTGAAAGTGAAGCGGGAAATTTTATATGGTACATCACATGTTGTGATGTCATGCAATTGTTATAACGTTATAGGCCTATGCGGTCTGCAATTTATGTCATTATGCCACATTTTTCTGCAATTCATTTGGCCTAAACAGGCCAGAGAAGACAGCTACAGTTGCAAGAAGGTTGTTATTCATACTAAATATTTATTTTTAGTTCTTAGAGAATCTTCCCCTGCTGCAAAATAAATTTGGCAGACTGCACAACATTGCACAGTGTGTCTTTCTTTATTGATTTACAGATAAGTTAAGGAAAAAAATGCAAGTTTAAAATAATTTATTCTTAGAATTGTAGAGATTTACATTTGTTACATACCTCCAGATAGCAACGTGCAAAGAGAGAATACAGATGAAATTAAAATGAGCTCCCTTTTTAAAGTATTACTTGAGCAGAAGGCCTTGGCTTGAAGAGCTGTCTCTCATTCTGCTATTTAAATAAGCCTGGGGCAAATGTTCCCATTGTTTTGCACCTACATAGACAATTTTAAGATACAAAGCAAAGGAAAAAAGACCGATTAGACAATTTGCATACAGTTGTATTTTAAATTAGAGCAACTCAGTGCTAGGAAAGCCCTTTTGAGAATTTTGTCTTTTCAAGCAGAAGATGAATAAAGCAATGGCAAGTAGCTTTCACTAGCTTCAACAAATATGATATTTTACGGTATAAGTGCCACAAACTATTTAAACCACTTGGTAATTATGCTGGGGGCACATTTTCTGGAATATTGTTAATGCAAAACATGGTGTTAGCCCTTTTGGCCTTGGAGGCAGATCTGAAAGGCTGTAAAGAGAGTGTATATATTCTTAAAATGTAATAGTCTACAATTGGAACTTATTACAGAAAATGAATGTAGTATTTACACTTAGTTCAAGCTGTAGCCATGATGCAATAAATTTAACATTAGTGAAAATGGAAATAATGTTAGCAAAAACGCAAAGTGCAAGTTCTGTTTCTTTTTTAAGAGAATTTGAAAGAAAAGTTTAAGAACACCAAGATGGTGTGAGTGAGCATGGTTGATTCACTCTATAAATGATAATGCGGAATAAATTTGCTTTGTATTTGTATTGCTGGAGCATGCTATTAATAACTAATTAAACAAACTGTCTGCAATAATATAGTACTGTTATGTACACAAAATAACTCAAATTTACATAATTAGACAAAAATTAGAACTGAGCCAAAGATAAAAATATTAAAACAGGTGCAAAATAACTTGTCAAAGGGGTGAGTGACGGAGGCACTTGCTGGGGGAATACTAGAACACAGGGTCTAAGCAGTTTTTGTTTATTCATGAGGCTGGGGAAGCATTTATAGTTCAAACTCAAATTTAATGATCCATTCAACAGCACCAGCTTATGGAATATGAATAATTGTGTTTGCAATGAACCAGGAAATGCGCCATTATGAAATGCAGCTTTCATTAGTTTTGCAAGTTTTCTACTATGGTCTATGGGTTTTCAGACAAGTCATAGGTTATTTTGAGCTCCTGTGCTAATGGGATTGCTTAATAACTTGTAAGACAGTAGTGTTATTATAGAAGCAAAAACAGAAATTGTTGGAGTCTGGCAACATGTGTGAAGGGAAAGCAGAGACAACATTTTGTTTCATTTCAGAACAATTCTGAAGAAGGGCCAAACATTAATTGTGTTTTCTCTGCACAGATGCTGCCAGACTTGTTGATTTTCTCTCGCAATTTCTGTTTTTGTTTCAGATTTCCAATATCTGCAATTCTTTGTTTTATTTGAGTGTTTTGTTTAGAAGAATAATTTTTGTGCAGACATTAGAAAGTTTATTGCTAGTTAGCACAGGAAATCACTTGTGTTTTGTTAGATTTAAAATCCCAGAAACAAAAGCCTCATTGCCAATGAAAAAGCATATTTTTCTTTATAAAAATAAGCAGCTATAGGCCAATTGGCTTAATATCTGTTGTTGGGAAAATTTTAGAGTCTACTTTAAAGAATGTAATAGCAGAATATTTAGAAATACTTGATAAATTCAAGCAGAGCCAGCATGCTTTCATGAAGAGAAAACTACATCTGTCAAATTTATTAGAATTCTTTGAGGAGGCAACAAATAGAATAGATAAAAGGGAAGCAATGGATGTAACAGATTTGGATTTCAGAAGGCATTTAATAAAATTCTATACATTAACCTATTTAATTTGATAAGATGTATTACTGTAGGAGGCAGCATATTAGTAAGCATAAAAGATTGGCTAGCTAATAGAAGACAGAAAATTATGGTGGGGGAAGCATATTCACGATGGCAACCATAACTAGTGGAGTGCTACAGGGGATTAGTGTTGGACCCACAGACAACTGAGGAGGCAATGGCCTAGTGATTATATCTATCAACCTGTTAATCCAGAGACTAGGAGAGTCAGAGTTGATAAGTGTGGCATTGGAAAAGCACTGCAGGTCAGGTAGCATCTGAAGAACAGGAGAGTCGGCATTTCAGGCACAGCACATTCCTGATGAAGGGCTTATGCCTGAAACATCGAATCTCTCGCTCTTTGGATGCTGCTTGACCTACGGTGCTTTTCCAGTTCCACACTGTTAATCCAGAGATTCAAATAATGTTCTGGCAACCAGGATTTGAATTCTGCCACAGCAGATAGTAGAATCTGAAATTCAATAAACATCTGGAATTGAGACCAACTATGACTATAAATCTATTATTGGTTATCAGACAAAAAAGAACCATATGGTTCACAAATGTTCTTTTGGGAAGGAAATCAATCACCATCCTTACCTGGTCTGGCCTACATGTTACTCCAGACTCACAGCAATGTGACTGACTCTAATTGTCCTCTGAGCAATTAGGGATAAATGCTGGCCTAGCCAATGATGCCCTCATCCTGTGAGAGAAGATTAAAAAATTATATGTTGATTCCTTTGATAAGAAGAGTGTATGTATGATAACCATGTTAGCAGATGACTCAAAAATCAATGGGAAAGCAAATGGTGAGGAAAACAAAAAGAGTCTGATAAAGTATGTAGAGAAGTTAAGCAATGTGGTAAAAATATTTGCAGATATAGTCACAGAGTCCAACCTGTTCATGCCGACCAAGAATCCTAAACTGAGCTAGTTCTATTTGCCTGGTTTTGGTCTATATGCCTCTAAACCGCTCCTATCCATCTACTTAGAGTCATAGAGTCATAGAAATATATAGCACGGAAACAGACCCTTCGGTCCAACCCATCCATGCGGACCAGATATTCCAACCCAATCTAGTTCCACCTGCCAGCATCTGGCCATATACCTCCAAACCCTTCCTATGCATATACCCATCCAAATGTATTTTAAATATTGTAATTTTACTGTCCTCTACACTCTATATACACACCACCTGTACAGGATATTGGTTAGGCATTGTTAAGATATTGGTTTTCGGAATACTGCATGCATTCCATCCTACAGGAGAGATGTTGTGAAACCTGAAAGGATTCAGAAAATATTTGCAAGGATGTTGCTAGGGTTGGAAGGTTTAATCTACAGGGAGAGGCTGAATAGCCTGGGGTTATTCTTTTTGGAGCGTCAGAGGCAGAGGGGTGATCTTATAGTGGTTTATAAAATCATAACCAGCATGGATAGAGTAACTAGACAAAGCCTTTTCTCCAAGGGTGGGAGAGTCCAAAAATTGAGGGCATAGGTTTAAGCTGAAAGGGAAAAGATTGAAAAGGAACTTAAGGGGTTACTTTTTCACACAGAGGGTGGTGCGTGTATGGAGTGAGCTGCCAGAAATGGTGGAGGCTGCTACAATTACAGCATTTAAAAGGTTTCTGCATTGTGATGTGAATAAGAAAGGTTTAGAGGGATATGGGCCAAATGCTGGCAAATGGGACTAGATTTATTTAGGATATCTGGCATGGAGGAGTTGGACTGAAGGGTCAGTTTCTGTGCTGTATATCTCTATGGCTCTGTGTCTCTGTGTGAAAAGTTTGTCCCTCAGGTCCCTTTCAAAACTTTCCCCTCTCACCTTTAACCTGTGCTCTCTAGTTCTGGAGAAAAAGGCCTTGGCTTTTCACTTTACTCATGCCCCTCTTGATTTTATAAACCTCTGTAAGGTCACCCCTCAGCTTCCTACGCTCCAAGGAAAAACGTCCTAGCCTATCCAGCCTCTCCTTATAACTCAAACCCTCCACTCTTGGAAACATCCTTGTAAATGTTATTGCACCCTTTCCTGTTTAATAATGTCCTTCTTATGGCAGTACTTCAAACGTGACCTTACCAATGTCTTGTCCAGCTGTAACATGATGTCTCTAAAAGTAAAAGATGTCTCAATTCTTGTAGTCAATGCTTTGAACAATGAAGACAAGCGTGCAAACACCTTCTTCACCAGAC
The DNA here is from genome assembly GCF_020745735.1 of Hemiscyllium ocellatum. NCBI lineage: Eukaryota > Metazoa > Chordata > Chondrichthyes > Orectolobiformes > Hemiscylliidae > Hemiscyllium > Hemiscyllium ocellatum. The sequence continues at coordinate 41,729,531 of NC_083407.1, read as the reverse complement.
TGTCTGCCTGTAACGCCACTTTTAAGGAACTATGTTCCTGCATCCCTATGTCTGTCAGTTTGACAACATTCACTAGTGCCCTTCTACTAGCTGTGTAAGTCCTACCCTAGTTTGTCTTACCAAAATACAACATTTTGCATTTACCTAAATTAAACTCCATTTGCCTTTCCTCAATTTACCAGTGCAGTTGATCAAGATCTCATTGTACTCTTGGATAACCTTCACTGTCCACTATAGCACCAAGTATGGTGTAACCCATAAACTTACTAACCAAGCCTCCCATATTTTCGTCCAAACCATTTATGAGAATACAAATAACAGTGGAGACAGAATTGATCCTTGCAGAACACCACTGTTCACAGGTTTTCAATCATAACGATAATCCTTTACCACCACCCTCTGTCTCTTAACATCAAGTCAGTTTTGTATCCAATTGGCTAGCTCTCACTGGATCCCATGTGATTTTGACAATGTCTATTGCTCTGCCTTCATATATCTTTGTGATTATCTGTGAATAATAGGTATTGGAGAGAGAGGGGCTTCAATGAGTGTTCTATTCCCATGTGATATGAAAGATTTGGCTGAAGCCTACAGGTTGTTCTGCTATTATGTGCTTTTCATTGACGTGTATGTGCTGTAAAGTGATTGACAATTTGGAGATATTGTTTCTAAAGCATTTATCTTTAAAATGTGTGTTGGGACTCGGCAAGATGGTGGCAATTCTGTAGAAATGCTTGGACGGCTCTGTCTAACAGCCATATTGGTGTTTTTTGCCATCCCTGGCCAACTTATGTGGAGGAATTATGAGCTTAAAATCTTACAGAACACATTTTTGTTAATATTTGGGAGTGGGAAGGTTGCCAAAAGGAAAAGGAGTGAACAAACAGCAGCAGGGAGGTCATTCCCCTACAGCACCGGGCACGCCAGAGACTGCAGCAGCGGCCTCTCCCGAACCCCCAGGGGACCTGACAGACTCACAGGAATTCACGGCGTCAATGATGAAATTTATCTCAAAGGTTGGGGCTGCGATTGAGGAGATCATTGAGGAGATTCATGCCCAGATCCAACCATCACGTCCATGCTGCAGAAGCACGAACGGGAGGTCCAGGGCCTCGGGGAGCAGCTGGAGGAGTTGGAGGGTCGAATCACAGCCTCGGAAGCAGCGATTGAGGTCTCATCCGGTCGAATCCAGGTACTGGAGCAGGAGGTGCAGGCCTTACGAGACCAGGTCTATGAGCTCGAAAATTGAGGTTGGAGGACGAATCTTTGGATTGGCAGGCTCCCAGAGGGTGAAGAAGGTGGGCAGCCAGTCAGCTTCTTTGGAAACTGGCTGCCGCAGTTGCTGGGCCTTTAAATCGAGTCCAGCTGGTTGCAGATTGAAAGGGCCTATCGTGTGGTGGTGCATATGTCTGGGCCAGTACAGTGCCCCCACCCAGTCCTGGTGCACTTCCATACAAACAAGGATAAGCAAAACGTGTTGGAAGCCTCCAGATTACTGAGGAAAGATCCACAGGCACTGCTGCATAAGGGGTCAAATTTTTCCAGGATTTCTTGGCAGCCTGATTTAAAAGAGGCAGTCTTTCGATGATATTAAAAAGAGGCTGAGGAACCTGGGTACCCAGTACTCCATGAGGCACCCCATAGTGCTCCATTTCAGCCACGTGGACTCAGTTTATACTTTTGACTCAGCGGATAAAGCCAAGAACTTTGTAGACCCTTTAAAGTAGACGGACTGGTCTGAAGAATACAGTTAGCATTCGTCCTCTTTTCCTTCTTTTCCTGTGTTCTCCCATCCCGCCACCACCCCCCCTCCCCCGTTTTCTTCTCTTTTCCTAATAATTTTTTTGAAAAATCTAGGAATATGGTGTTCGTATTATATTTTTATAACTGGATTTTATCTGGGGAAATTTTGTGGGTGCCCTTTGTTGTTTTCCCCATTTTTTTTGTTCTCTTTCTCTTTTAGTCACAAATAGGGATGACATGGAGCTGGGGATGGGCGGAGTGCTTATCCTGACTTTGTCTACTTTGTTGACTTAAGAATCATCTCCTTGTTTAGTTTCTTTTGCCTTAGGCTGGGGCACAGTACGGCTTGAAGAAGCTGTGAAGGGGATGATGGGTAGGGGGAGTTCCCCCAATGGGCAAGGGGGAGAATGTTCCCTTCATGGTTTTATAGTTGGTTTTCTTTGTAGTTTTTTGGTAGCAATAGTTGTTTGTAGTTATGATCAAGTAGTTTTTGTATACACAATTCTGTGACTCTATGAGTCTTTATTTACTTGTGCTCATCGCATTGTAAGCAGGGATCTTCCTCTCTGCTCTGAAAGGGGATATGGCTAAGTGTTTTGTTAAATGGTGCACCTGGAACATCAAGGGACATTATTCACCTATTAAAAGGAAAAAAGTGATTTCTATCCTTAGGTGGGAAAGGGTTGATATTGCAGGAAACCCATCTTGATGATGGGGAACACCCGAACTACAACAGGGGGCTTATGACCAGGTACTCATTTCATCCTTTACTACTAAAAGTAGGGGAATGGCAGTACATATCCAGAAAAATCTTCCATTCAAATTATTAGAGCAGGTAAAAGATCAGCAAGGGCAGTTTGTGATACTTAAGGTCCTGATACATGGGGAGGAACATGGCATTTTAAATGTTTGCTGTCCTCCGGCATATCCCCTCAAATCTTTGATTAGTGCTTTCTCTAAGCTGAGTGCCTTTGGAACATGGCACATTATTATTGGGGGGAGACTTCAATTGCCTTTTGGATCCAACAGTGGACAGGATGCCTAGTGGACCCCCGACTATTTCTTTGCAGGCCAAGCAGGTGAGAGGTTGGGGCTGGTAGATATTTGGAGATGTCTTCACCATATGGGCAGGTACTTCACCCTTTTTTCAAACCCACATAAATGTCACATGAGGATAGATCTCTTTCTGGCTTCCTTGACCTTTCTGGATTTGATTATCGGTTGTAGAATTAGGAACATAGCTATCTCTGATCACAGCGGTATATTTGCAGGTTAAGGCCAAGAGTAAGGAGCTAGGTTTGCAACACTGACTTCTGGATCTTTTTCTCCTTAAGGATTCCAAATTTGTGGAATACCTTTTGAAGGAGTTTCAGGAATTTTTGACTATCAACTCAGGCATGGCAGTAGTCTGTCTATGCTATGGGAGACCGCTAAGGCCTTTGGTCAGGGATTAGCTATTTCTTATTCGGCTATCCAGAATTGACAAAAAGGGGAAGCGGTAGCATCTACTTGAGACATGATTGAAAGCCGGCAAGGTGGCACATTTTGCATGGCCTTCAGTGACTAAGCTACAGCGGATCACAGTTCTCCGGGCTGCCTTGAATTCAATACTTACACAAATCGCAAAGATAGAACTTGCTTGTGCTAGACAAATGCTGTTTGAGTATTGGGAAAGGCCAGGGAGGTATTTAGCTAAATCTGACTAGGAAAAAGCATGCCCTCCCTATCCATTACTGCAATTAGAGAGAGAGCCAGGGCCCTTACGTGCAATGCCAAATGGATTAATGAGGCTTTTCAAAGTTTTTAATTTTGAATTGTATCAGTATGAAGATTGCGAGGACAGGTGGGCTAAACTGGAAACCTTTTTTAAGAACCTGGACCTCCCAGGGGTAGCCTTGGAACAGGCCTCTCACCTTAATGCCCCCTTTACAGTTTAGGAAATACAGGAGTAAAAAGTGAGGTCTGCAGATGCTGGAGATCACAGCTGAAAATGTGTTGCTGGTCAAAGCACAGCAGGCCAGGCAGCATCTCAGGAATAGAGAATTCGACGTTTCGAGCATAAGCCCTTCATCAGGAATGAGAGAGAGTAGCCAAGCAGGCTAAGATAAAAGGTAGGGAGGAGGGACTTGGGGGAGGGGCGATGGAGGTGGGATAGGTGGAAGGAGGTCAAGGTGAGGGTGATAGGCCGGAGTGGGGTGGGGGCGGAGAGGTCAGGAAGAAGATTGCAGGTTAGGAGGGCGGTGCTGAGTTGAGGGAACCGACTGAGACAAGGTGGGGGGAGGGGAAATGAGGAAACTGGAGAAATCTGAATTCATACCTTGTGGTTGGAGGGTTCCCAGGCGGAAGATGAGGCGCTCCTCCTCCAGCCGTCGTGTTGTTATGTTCTGCCGGTGGAGGAGTCCAAGGACCTGCATGTCCTCGGTGGAGTGGGAGGGAGAGTTAAAGTGTTGAGCCACGGGGTGGTTGGGTTGGTTGGTCCGGGCGTCCCTGAGGTGTTCTCTGAAGCGTTCCGCAAGTAAGCGGCCTGTCTCACCAATATAGAGGAGGCCACATCGGGTGCAGCAGACGCAATAGATGATGTGTGTGGAGGTACAGGTGAACTTGTGGCGGATATGGAAGGATCCCTTGGGGCCTTGGAGGGAAGTGAGTGTAGAGGTGTGGGCGCAAGTTTTACATTTCCTGCGGTTGCAGGGGAAGGTGCCGGGGGTGGAGGTTGGGTTGGTGGGGGGTGTGGATCTGACGAGGGAGTCACGAAGGGAGTGGTCCTTGCGGAACGCTGATAGGGGAGGGGAGGGAAATATATCCTTGGTGATGGGGTCCGTTTGGAGGTGGCGGAAATGACGGCGGATGATACGTTGTATGCGAAGGTTGGTGAGGTGGTAGGTGAGAACCAGTGGGGTTCTGTCTTGGTGGCGGTTGGAGGAGCGGGGCTCAAGGGCGGAGGAGCGGGAAGTGGAGGAGATGCGGTGGAGGGCATCATCGATCACGTCTGGGGGGAATCTGCGGTCTTTGAAGAAGGAGGCCATCTGGGCTGTGCGGTGTTGGAACTGGTCCTCCTGGGAGCAGATGCGGCGGAGACGAAGGAATTGGGAATATGGGATGGCGTTTTTGCAGGGGGCAGGGTGGGAGGAGGTGTAGTCCAGGTAGCTGTGGGAGTCAGTCGGTTTATAATAGATGTCTGTGTTGAGTCGTGACGAAGGAATTGGGAATATGGGATGGCGTTTTTGACGAAGGAATTGAGAATATGGGATGGCGTTTTTGATGAAGGAATTGGGAATATGGGATGGCGTTTTGACGAAGGAATTGGGAATATGGGATGGCGTTTTGACGTTTCCATCTCTACCCCTTCCTCGACCTTTCCATCTCTACCCCTTCCTAGACCTTTCCATCTCTATCTCGGGCGATGTCCATCCCGACCTGAAAATCACCTGGACTGTCTCAGACTCCTCCCTCCCCTTCCTAGACCTTTCCATCTCTATCTCGGGCGACCGACTCAACACAGACATCTATTATAAACCGACTGACTCCCACAGCTACCTGGACTACACCTCCTCCCACCCTGCCCCCTGCAAAAACGCCATCCCATATTCCCAATTCCTTCGTCTCCGCCGCATCTGCTCCCAGGAGGACCAGTTCCAACACCGCACAGCCCAGATGGCCTCCTTCTTCAAGGACCGCAGATTCCCCCCAGACGTGATCGATGATGCCCTCCACCGCATCTCCTCCACTTCCCGCTCCTCCGCCCTTGAGCTCCGCTCCTCCAACCGCCACCAAGACAGAACCCCACTGGTTCTCATCTACCACCCCACCAACCTTTGCATACAACATATGCCGTCATTTCCGCCACCTCCAAACGGACCCCATCACCAAGGATATATTTCCCTCCCCTCCCCTATCAGCGTTCCACAAGGACCACTCCCTTCGTGACTCCCTCGTCAGATCCACACCCCCCACCAACCCAACCTCCACCCCCGGCACCTTCCCCTGCAACCGCAGGAAATGTAAAACTTACGCCCACACCTCTACACTCACTTCCCTCCAAGGCCCCAAGGGATCCTTCCATATCCGCCACAAGTTCACCTGTACCTCCACACACATCATCTATTGCGTCCGCTGCACCCGATGTGGCCTCCTCTATATTGGTGAGACAGGCCGCTTACTTGCGGAACGCTTCAGAGAACACCTCAGGGACGCCCGGACCAACCAACCCAACAACCCTGTGGCTCAACGCTTTAACTCTCCCTCCCACTCCACCGAGGACATGCAGGACCTTGGACTCCTCCACTGGCAGAACATAACAACACGACGGCTGGAGGAGGAGCGCCTCATCTTCCGCCTGGGAACCCTCCAACCACAAGGTATGAATTCAGATTTCTCCAGTTTCCTCATTTCCCCTCCCCCCACCTTGTCTCAGTCGGTTCCCTCAACTCAGCACCGCCCTCCTAACCTGCAATCTTCTTCCTGACCTCTCCGCCCCCACCCCACTCCGGCCTATCACCCTCACCTTGACCTCCTTCCACCTATCCCACCTCCATCGCCCCTCCCCCAAGTCCCTCCTCCCTACCTTTTATCTTAGCCTGCTTAGCTACTCTCTCTCATTCCTGATGAAGGGCTTATGCTTGAAGCGTCGAATTCTCTATTCCTGAGATGCTGCCTGGCCTGCTGTGCTTTGACCAGCAACACATTTTCAGCTAGGAAATACAGGAGGCAGCTAGGCAACTTCAGAGTGGGAAAGCGCCTGGCCCTGATGGTCTCCCGGGTAAGTTTTATAAGGAGTTTATAGGGATTCTGTCAGGGCCGATGTTGGAGATACACAATCACTGCTATATGCATGAATGCCTACCACCATCATTGAGAGAAGCTAATATTTCCCGCATTCTTAAGAAGGGGAAGGTTCCTGAGGATTGTGCCTCATACAGGCCCATCGCTCTATTAAATTCAGATTTCAAGATGCTGCCTAAGATCTTGGTACAGAGATTGGAGAAGGTGTTGCTCCATGTTGTCAAAGAGGACCAGACAGGTTTATAAGGGGCCATAGGTCTTCCAATAATATGAGAAATTTGCTGAACATAGTCCAACTATGTCAGCAATGAATGATCCAGGAGTTGGTGATTTCCTTAGATGCAGAGAAAGCATTTGACCGGGTGGAATGGCCCTATCTCTTTTATGTCTTAGAGAGGGTTGGGTTGGGTGGGGTCTTTGCTAGGTGGGTGCAGGTTTTATACGCCACCTTCTGACTGCAGTAATCACCAACAGGGTGAAGTCTGGGAACTTTATGATTGGTAGGGGTAGTCGGTAAGGCTGCTCCCTTTCACCAATGTTGTTTACATTGGTGATAGAGCCTCTGGCAGAAGCCATTCGTCAGAACTTCCACATAACCACTCCAGAAGTGAGAACGAGAGTACATAAGATTACACTGTATGCAGATGATTTCCTTCTGTTTTTATTGAACCTGATGACCTCCATATCCCATCTAATACAATGTATCAATTCATTTGGGACTATTTCAGGATATAAGAGGCCATGCATTTGGGGAACCTCAAGGAAATGTGAGAGGTTGAAGGTGGCCACAGGTTCCTTTTTAAGTGATCATGGGTCAGGGTCTGAAACCTAGGCAATTTTATTACCCCCATGTTTGATCGGTTATCTTGGACTAACTTTGCACACTTGCTCGACAATATTAGGTGGGATCTTCAGAGATGGGAGGCTCTTCCAATTTCATGGTTGGGCTGAATAGCCCTCATTAAGGTAAATATCTTTCCTCGTTTGCTTTATCCCATGCGTATGCTCCCTATGATTTTCCCAGGTCAATGCTGTGGAAACTTATGGGTTGGTTTATTTCCTTTGTCTGGCAATGTGGGCAACCTCTCATCAAACTTACTAAATTGCAGTTGCCTCAAGGATGGGGAAGAGTTGATTTTGCAGACATCAGGAGGTATCGATTGAGTTCCCTGTTGTCCTTTGTGTATGAGATTGGGCAGGTAACATTCCAGGCTCAATATGCCCGGATATTGAGGCCTCCCAGGCAAAGTGCTCTCTTATTAATCTGCTGTCCATGGATAAGATGAGAACAGTTATGGACCACTGCTGGAACACCATTGTTATTGGCACAGTCGAGGCATGGAGGACAATGTGTCAGAGTGAGGGTTGCTTATTCAAGACTTCGCCACTCACTCCCATAGTTGGCATACCAGAGTTCCAACCAGGGATGATGGACTCAAGGTTCATGCTCTGGGCAGCAAGGGGAGTTTCCAGTTTGGGAGACTTGTTTGAGGGGGAGGTTATGATGTCTTTCGATCAATTGAGCCACAAATACGGCCCAGCAGAGATCTTTTCTGTTTTTTTTCAGGTTAGGGATTTCATTCAGAAGACTACGCTTCTCACTAAGCCCTACAAGCCCAATACAGGGAGGTTGTTGCTATGTTCCACAAGCACCTTCTCGGTTAGCACCCTCTATCGCCTGCTGGGTGACAAAGCCTGGCAGGATATTAACCAGTTATGTGAGGTCTGGGAGCAAGAGCTAGGAGAGGCGATCTCTTCTGAAATGTGGGAGGACATATGGGAGAACATGCAAATGATCTCAATCTGTAATAGGACATGTACTATACAGTTAAAGGTTCTGCACAGGGTTCATCTGGCACCAGGCTGTCTGGCGGTTTAGAAAAGGACCATCTCCCATCTTCAATGTACCCCAGATGTAAAATAGTGTAGGTACTCTTAACAATTGCTTCTGGACATGCCACAAGCTCCGTGTTTGAGTGTTGTGGCAGGAGAGATAGGGACGGTACTGAAGTCAAAGTAGACCCAATATCTCTCCTCCTCGGTCTACTGAATTTATCAGCTTTAGACGGGCATGAGAAGAAACTATTTAATATTCCTACTTACTGTGCATGGAAGAATACCCTGATGAATTGGATGTCTGAGAACCCACTAGGCTTGCTGGGATGGTGGAAATTAATTATGAAGCACATTCCCCTGTATTTGTTTTACAAACATGGCGTACCACACAACAGACCTTTTTTATAAGACGTGGCAGCCCTTTTTGAATTATTTAGATACAGATTTGTCTGTTATCTTAACTAGGGCATTTGTTTAAACAGGATGGTTAGGTTCATGGAAAGGGGACTCCTGAGTTAATACAGGAATATACACAACACTCTCGCTCTTTTGTTTGGGAGCTTTGCGCCAGGTGTTGCTATTCTGTGTTTTTGTGTGTCGCTTATGTTTATTGTTGTTTTGCACAGTGTTAGATTTTGTTTTGTATTATAGGTTAGGCTAGTAGTTAGTAGGCAGTAGTTGTATTGTAATTTGTGTTTTTCTTTTATTATACTCTTTGCTATGTACATTTTAAATAACTTCATTTTTTTTGTAAAGTCAAAAACTTTTTTTGTTAGTAAATAAATTTACCAAAAAAAATGTGTTGGCTGTAACATGATTACATTACCAACACTTTAAGCACCCTTCCTAAAGCGCAATATTTTTTATAATGAGGACTTGAAGTCCATTAATTCATCCATTTAATGTGGCCTAGATGCTTTTATATTTCACTGCAGATCATGAAAAGTGTTATAATTATGTATTCTTCGTCAACAAAGAATTTTAGATCTTTGCATTTCTGGCCACTAATATTCAAGCTGCTTTATCCTTGGTCACTTTTCCCCCTGTAACATACATAGAACATTCCATATATTTAGCTTAGAGTCTTTCTTAAACAGAACGAGGAGCTGACTATGTAAACGCTTGACAAATATGTATAACAATGTGACCATTCCCCAAAACTGTAAACCAGTGAATAACGCTGAAAATGTGTTGCTGGAAAAGCACAGCAGGTCAGGCAGCATCCAAGGAGCAGGAGAATCGACGTTTCGGGCATGAGCCCTTCTTCAGGAATGAGGAAAGTGTGCCTAGCAGGCTAAGATAAAAGGTAGGGAGGAGGGACTTGGGGGAGGGGCATTGGGAATGCGATAGCTGGAAGGAGGTTAAGGTGAGGGTGATAGGCCAGAGTGGGGGTGGGGGCAGAGAGGTCAGGAAGAAGATTGCAGGTTAGGAAAATGGTGCTGAGTTCGAGGGTTGGGACTGAGACAAGGTGGGCAGAGGGGAAGTGAGAAAACTGGAGAAATCTGAGGTCATCCCTTGTGGTTGGAGGATTCCTAGGCGGAAGATGAGGCGCTCTTCCTCCAGCAGTCGTGTTGTTATGGTCTGGCGATGGAGGAGTCCAAGGACCTGCATGTCCTTGGTGGAGTGGAAGGGGGAGTTGAAGTGTTGAGCCATGGGGTGGTTGGGTTGGTTGGTGTCCCAGAGGTGTTCTCTGAAACGTTCCGCAAGTAGGCGGCATGTCTCCCCAATATAGAGGTCACATCGGGTGCAGCGGATGCAGTAAATGATGTGTATGGAGGTGCAGGTGAATTTGTGACGGATATGGAAGGATCCCTTGGGGCCTTGGAGGGAAGTAAGGGAGGAGGTGTGGGTGCAAGTTTTGCATTTCTTGCCGTTGCAGGGGAAGGTGCCGGGAGTGGAGGTTGGGTTGTTGGGGGGTGTGGACCTGACGAGGGAGTCACGGAGGGAGTGGTCTTTTCGGAACGGTGATAGGGGAGAGGGAGGGAAATATATCCCTGGCGGTGGGGTCCTTTTAGAGGTGGCGGAAATGACGACAGATGATATGATGTATATGGAGGTTGGTGGGGTGGTAGGTGAGGACCAGTGGGGTTCTGTCCTGGTGGCGATTAGAGGGGCGGGGTTCAAGGGCGAAGGAGCGGGAAGTGGAGGAGATGCGGTGGAGAGCATCATCGATCACATCTGGGGGGAAATTACGGTCTTTGAAGAAGGAGGTCATCTGGGTTGTTCGGTATTGGAACTAGTCCTCCTGGGAGCAGATGCGGTGGAGACAAAGGAATTGGGAATATGGGATAGCATGTTTACAGGGGACAGGGTGGGAGGAGGTGTAGTCTAGGTAGCTGTGGGAGTCGGTCAGTTTATAGTAAATGTCTGTGTTGATTCGGTCACCTGAGATAGAAATGGAGAGGCCTAGGAAGGGGAGGGAGGAGTCTGAGACGGTCCAAGTAAATTTGAGGTCGGGGTGGAAGGTGTTGGTAAAGTGGATGAACTGTTCAACCTCCTCGTGGGAGCACGAGTCACCGCCGATACAGTCATCGATGTAGCGGAGGAAAAGGTGAGGGGTGGGCACCCGGCCCATATCCCTCCAAACCCTTTCTATTCATATACCCATCCAGAGGCCTTTTAAATGTTGCAATTGTACTAGCCTCCACCACTTCCTCTGGCAACTCATGCCATACACATGCCACCCACTGAATAATATTAAACAGTGAATTTAATCTAGTCTACTCAGTCACGATAATTATTGATTGTGTGAACTGTACTTTAAAATTATTACTAACTGTTGCAGGAAGATGTAGTATTGCATCAAATGAAATATATTACACAGTATTACATGCAGTTCTTCTGGTATATCACATATGAAAAGAGTATAACACTGAAAATGTACAATCAAATTATAAATTCTTCATTTTCAAATAAAATTAATCTGTAAGTATGAATGCAGATCCTTATTCATTCGAATCACAATATTCACGTTTTAATATCATTGTGAGGGAGGAGGCAGTGTACGGCTGACATAGAATGCCAAGTACTTTTGCCAAAGCTCTGTAGGCATCACATTTACAATGTTGCTTAATGATGAACTACTTAATAAAATCACTATTTTACTTATGAGCTTGATTCTTTCTTTTGGTTACCTGAGACGCCGCAACCTAAACCATCTCATTATATCTTTGGCAGACTCAGAGTTCTGCACCATTCAGAATCTCTTTAATCACTGTTTCGGTGTTTTATTGGAATCACAATCACAACATCGGAGAGATTGAACAGCTTCCCTGACTGGAACTTAATGTTAATGGTTAAGAGAAAGTAAATAACTGCGGATGCCAGAAATCTGAAGCAAAAAATTCGAAAGTGCTGGAGAAACTCAACGGATCCTGCTTCATCCATAGAGAGAAAAATAGAGTTAACATTTCATGTCCAGTGAAGCTTTCATTACTGCTTAATGTTACTGTTGATGGCTGCAGGGATATCTTAAGTGGTTTTGTTCGGCATTGCAAGATTAAAGAGATCAAACAGTTGGTGAACTATAACACATTCTTGTCCTTCATTTCAGAAAGAAAACCTTCAAGCATGTACCAGCCCTGCAATTATCTCAGTGACTGATTTTACTTTCATCTTTATTAGTATATTTTATTCTTACCTACTTTAAATCTTTGTTCTATACTTTAGCCAAGCACTATAACATTTTTTACTGAACTAGCCTAAGCAATAGTTGTGTAATAAATTTTTTGTCTTGTTCAAAACATAGAACTCTGCTGCGATCTGATTTTGAATGAAACACACTAATTACTGGAGGACCACAATGGAGCTTACTCGACTTCTTAGTTCATGGGCCTGTCTGAGGACACATCTGGTATGAGGTCTGTCTACATTTTTCTGCTAATTGTCTTGCTGCAAACATTAAATTGGCTGTCCAATGATTGTGATTCTGGGAGGGCAAGTTCCTTCATTGTGGAATTTTCTGTAGTGTAGCTCCATTGGGCCAGCACAATGATGAACAGTCCATGTCTCCTGAATTGAAGGCTACAGAATGTCCAAGCAAATCATTTATGGGAAACTGTCTCAGGTCAAATGACATCAGGGTGGTCAGTAATAATGATAAAAGGACACCCTATTAAAAACTTCCTGTAGCCAATCAAACCATGTGAAATTTGGTTCAGAATGTTTTATGGATTATCTGCAGCAAACTCACAACAATCAATATGCCAAAAGGAATGTAGAGATGGCACCAATACAGAAGATCACCCAACCAGGCATGAAAGAACTCACAGAAAAAGACAGAGTAATTTGCAGCTTGAACATACCTAAACAATGATTTGATTTATTTTTGTCACATGTACTGAGACATAGTGAAAGTTATTGTCTTGCATGCTATCCAGACAAATCATACCTTACATAAGTACATCAGGATAATAGGACAGAATGCAGAATATAATATTACAGCTACAGAGAAGGTGCAAAGAAAGATCAATTCTCATATATAACAAAGATCCATTCCAAAGTCTGATAACTGCAGGGAAGAACTGTTTTTGAATCTGTTGGTACATTTTTCCAAACTTTTGTATGTTCTGCTTAATAAAATATAGTGGACGAGAGTATAACAGGGGTAGGAGAATATAACAGAGGTGTTGCATTATGACATAAATGTCTTACCATGTGTGCACTGTTCCTTTAAGGCAATTACATGACTTCATGATGTGATGTTCTAATAAAGGTACCTGCCATATTTTCAGGCAGCTCATCTGTGTAACACAGACAGTATCGTTAGTTAGTTATGTGTATAATGAATAGCAACATCAGTAAGCATGGAACACAAACCATGTGTATAAACTTGTGACATCACAGCCTTGTAAATAGTGTTGTACATATATATCTGACTCAAGAAGACTGGACTGTCTGTGCTATATGTCATATAGACTAAATTATATAAGACCACAAACCGCATCAATGTGCCTTGGACTTAAGACAACACAATGTTCTTAGTGGCAAGGGGAATCATTGAATATGAGAGAATAAAGATTTTACTTGGGACAAGGCAATTAAAGATGGAGGTTAGGCCTTGATTAAGTCCGTCAGTAATTATAGATGTACCATAGCGACTAGAACATAGAACATTAGAGTGCAGTATAGGCCCTTTGGGCCTTAATGTTGTGCCGGGCTGTGAAACCAATCTAAAGCCCATCGAACCTACACTATTCCATTATCATCCATATGTTTATCCAATGACCATTTAAATACCCTTAATGTTGGTGAATCCACTACGGTTGCAGACAGAGCATTCCACACTCTTACTGCTCTGAGTAAAGAACCTGCCTCTGACATCTGACCTATATCTATCACCCCTCAATTTAAAGCTATGTCCCCTCGTACTAGCCACCACCATCTGAGGAAAAAGGCTCTCACTGTCTACCCTCTCCAATCCTCTGATCATCTTATACGTCTCTATTAAGTCACCTCTTAACCTTCTTCTCTCTAATGAAAACAGCCTCAAGTTCCTCAGTCTTTCCATATAAGACCTTCCCTCCATACCAGGCAACATTCTGGTAAATCTCCTCTGCACTCTTTCAAATGCTTCTACCTCCTTCCTATAATGCAACGACCAGAACTATACACAATACTCCAAATGTGGCCGCACCAGAGTTTTGTACAGCTGCAACATGAGCTCATGACTTCAAAACTCAATCCTTCTACCAATAAAATCTAACACACCATAAGCCTTGGATGAGGGTTTGCTCACTGAGCTGAAGGGTTCATTTCCAGAGATTTTGTTACCTTACCAGGTAACATCTTCAGTAAACCTCATGTGGAGCAATGTTGAAAATTCCTGCTTTCTATTTATGTGTTTGTGTTTCTTTGGGTTGGTGATATCATTTCCTGTGGTGATGTTATTTCCTGTGGTGTTCCTTTTCTCAGGGGGTGGTAGATGCTGAACAATCTCATCAAATTGGGTTGCAACTTTCAGGGTCTCTCTCACTGGTATCTCACATACGGATGAGGAAGGACACCAATTTGACTGGGACAATACATCCATCCTAGGACGAGCCAAACAAAGATATGCATGAGAATTCCTAGAAGCATGGCATTCCAACCAGAACTCTAGCAATAAACACATTGAGTTAGACCCCATCTACCATCCCCTGAGAAAAGGAACAGGAAGTCACTTCACCACAGGAAATGACATCACCAACCCAAAGAAACCCAAACATTTAATAGAAAGCAGGAATTTTCAGCATTGCTTCACACGAGGTCCACTGATGATGTTACCTAGTAAGGTAACAAAATGTCTGGAAATGAATCTTTTAGCTCAGTGAGCAAACCTACATCCAAAACCTCAACCTGAGCTGCAAATTTTCCCAAAACCCACTAACACCATAAGCCTGCTGAACAAACCTATCAAATTGGGTTGCAACTTTCAGGGATCTATGTACGTGAATACTGAGAGCTCTCTGCTCATCCATACTACCAAGAATCTTACCATTAGCCCAATACTCTGTATTCCTGTTACTCCTTTCAAAGTGAATCACCTCACACTTTTCTGCAGTAAACTCCATTTGCCACCTCTCAGCCCAGCTCTGCAGCTTATCTATGTCCCTCTGTAACCTGCAGCATCCTTCCGCACTGTCCACAACTCCACCAACTTTAGTGTCATCCTCAAATTTGCTAACCCATCCTTCTACACCCTCATCCAGGTCATTTATAAAAATGCCAAACAGCACTGGCCCCAAAACAGATCCATGCCGTACACCACTACTAACTGAACTCCGGGATGAACATTTCCCATCAATCACCACCTTCTATCTTCTTACAGCAAGCCAATTTCTGATTCAAACTGCTAAATCACCCTCAATCCCATGTATCTTCTGCAATAGCCTACCATGGAGAGCCTCATCAAACACCTTACTGAAGTCAATATACACCACATCAACTGCTTTACCCACATCCACCTTTTGGTCACCTTCTCAAAGAAAGCAAAATGTTTTGTGAGGCATAACCTACCCTTTCTAAAACTGTTGACCATCCATAATCAAATTACTTCTTTCTAGATGATTTTAAATCCTAACTCTTAATACTTTCCAAAACTTTGCCCACAACAGTAGTAAGGCTCACTGGTCTATATTTACCAGTGTCTACTTCCCTTTTTAAACAAGGGGACAACATTTGCAATCCTCCAGTCTTCTGGCAATATTCCTGTTAACGATGACAACGCAAAGATCAAAACTAAAGGCACTGCAATCACTTCCCTAGCTTCCCAAATAATCCTATGATAAATCCCATCCAGCCCAGAGTATTTAGCTATTTTCTCATTTCGCAGAATTGCTAACACCTTCTCCTTATGAACCTCAAACCTGTCTAGTCTCATAGCCTGTACGTCAGTATTCCCCTCGACAACATTGTCTTTTTCCTGGAGGGATAAAGACTGATCAGTGAGGAATTGGAAACTGAATGACAAGCTGCATTTGTTTTTAATGCCAATACTGAGGCTAATTCTAATTAGTACTAAATAACATTACACCTACTTAACATTCAGTGGATATTTGACAGACACCTGGCACCACTATTTCATTGATACTTTGCTGTCTGCTTTTGTTTAAACCACTACTAACCTGCCATTAAAAGAAAACGTTTTTATGGCAAACTTTAAGAAAAAAATTGAATTTTAGCATAAATTTTGTTTAATAATTACGAACTACTTTCTTCTCTAAATTTAAATAGGCAATCACGTTTGCTGTTGTACATGCTCTCACGCACATGTTGCAAACCCAAGCACACTAACTGCCAGGTAAAGTCACAACATTGTATGCACACAGCAAAAAGAACCCTGAAAGCTGCTAAATGCAAAGGACACGTATAGTAACTTATGCTGAAAGTATTTCACTGCTTGGCATGTATATTTTTGTATTGCATGCGCACACACACATTGTAATGTCTGCTTCACAATTTATAATGTGTTGTACTGCTGTAAATAAGCTAACCACTGAAGTTAATCAATCCCTGATGAGTTTGATTAATAGATCATTCTCATGAATTGGCTGGACAGCTGGTCTGAAATGCAGAATGACTCTAACTGCACGGTTTCAATTTCTGTTTAGGTTCACCATGAAAGCCCCACCTTCTCACCCTTGCCCCTTTGCCTCAAGCATGATAACCCTGAAACTAAACTTACCATTACTCACCTGCCTGTATTGACTGTGGATTTTAGTCCTCTCAGACTATGACAATTTTCACTTTCACTACTCAAAGATAGGTGATATAAATACCAATAGTTATAGCTCTAACAATGACACTTCCAACAATGTATCATGGCTTAACAAAACAAAACAATAAATTCAGTTAATAAAACCATGAGAAAACAGTAGTGACAAGTAGAGAGACAGTTTTATACATCCAAACAAAAGTTTTATTGAAATTAAACTCATCCTGTGGAAATATTTGTTTTCCTTTTCTATCAATAACATCATATATTTGACTTGCCTGTAAAAATCCATATTAATACACTGCACTGATAGTCTCCTGCATCTAACATCATTTAGAATTTTCTGAAGCATTATTAAATCAGAATTACATCATGAGAGAAGACAGAAATTGAAAAGTCAGAAATATGAAGTATTAACTTTGTTTTACGCTTCACTGATACTGCATGATCTGAAGTATTACCCACATTTTCTGTTTTTATCACTGATTTCTAGTATCCACAGGAATGTGCTTTTGAAGTAGAAAAGGAGGCCATTTTCAGTGTATTGAATTGTGAGGCTGTAGTATAGTTACTGATACTGTGCATTAAGAAAGGTAAATGTATTACATTGTTCTGAAAACTAAGATATGAGGAAGTTACTTTCCAAGTTTCGTTAAATAACTCAGCAGACTAATCTAAATTTTTGGGAACATTCAAAATGTCATTGCAGCATCAACAGAAAAATGTCAACTGAAATATTTTAATTTCTGAAGGCAATGGAGGATTCTTTTCATTGCCCAAAGGTGGGGAGGAAGTGAGAAACACTGTTTGAGAACATACACTTAGAGTGTTATACATCAAAAATTGATTTCTCTCTCCACAGATGTCTCAATGAATGTCAAATACTTAATCTATTCCTTAAGCTCTCCTGCAGTGACAAAATATGTTGCAAAATGACTAAACAATTTTACAATGTGGCAAACATTGAGGCATGGATCCATCTTTTCATTCCCCCTTCTGCACTGTACTTTTGATATAACTGAAAACAGAAATGAATATCCCTTGCGGGGCTGACATGCTTTTGAAGTCAAGATATAAACATGTTATTGTATATAATTAGGAACTTCATTTTCATTGTTATTTTTATGTTTGTGTTGTAAGGGGAAATGAGACACATAGGCACAATGTATCTTATTTAGAAACAAGTAGCAGGTTCTGTGCAACAGCATCATCTAATGGGCAACTCTAAAATTGTTAGGAGAAAGTGAGGACTGCAGACGCTGGAGATTGTTCACAAACTCTAAAATTGTTCACAAACTCAATAGTCAAATTTGGAAGGGAGGGTCACTTTTAAATTCAATTACATTCGTTGAGCTGAATCTTACTTTTTTGACTAAGTCTGAATTATGTTGAATTTTTTTTTGGAAGGTTACACACTATGAGGCCATGTGCTATGTCTTACCAAACTCATTAATTAACTACCCAATGCCTGCAGTGTCCTTCATGTCTGATTTTTGACCCATTTCACCATGTGCCATTCCCACAACTCGCCACTCAATGGATATCCTGGAAATCACTGGCAAATAGTGAAGGCGATGGCCCAGTGGTGTAATCGTTAGATTATTCCCAGCCTCATTCCTGATGAAGGGCTTTTCCCCGAAATGTCAATTTTCCTGCTCCTCGGATGCTGCCTGACCTGCTGTGCTTTTTCCAAGCACCACACTCTTGATATTAATCCAGAAACTCAGCTAATGGTCTAGAGACCTGGGTTTGACCCCTCCCACACACACACAGCAGATTGTAGAATTTGAATTCAATAAAAATTATCTGGAATTAAGAATTTACTGATAACCATTAAACCATTGTCATTTGTCAGGAAAACCCATGTGGTTCACTAAACTGGTCTGGCCTACATGTGACTCTGGACCCACAACAAAGTGGTTGACTCTCACTACCCTCTAAAATGCCTTGGTTAGAGACAAAAAAAACTGCAGATGCTGGAATCCAAAGTAGACAGGCAGGAGGCTGGAAGAACACAGCAAGCCAGGCTGCATCAAGATTACACCTGAAATGTTGACTTCTCCACCTCCTGATGTTGCTTGGCTTGCTGTGTTCTTCCAGCCTCCTGCCTGTCTACGCTGAAATGGCCTAGCAAACTATCCATTTGTATTAATCGCTATAAAGTTGTAACAAACAAATATGTAGTTGGATGGACCACGACTGAAGTACTAGAAAAGATAATGGCAGCTACAAAGTTAGTCTTACTATCGTCTGGGGACTATTTCTAAAATTTGGAGAGCTGTCTCACATATTAGTCAAGCAACAGCCTGATATTAACATACAATCATACCTTACAGACAAAGTTCCAGACAGCACTATCACCATTCCTGAATATGCCCTATCTGCTCTACCATGTTGAACACCAATGAGAGCAGAAGGACATAAAATGCACTGTGGTTGAGGGATTTCAAAATCCACTTTCTGATGGCTCGTCAGCAGCACTACTGGTGAGTAGTTTGGTTCTAAAAGGACATAGCTGCCAGATTGGATCTGCAGCAAGTGATGAGAGAACCAATAAAAGGGAAAACATACTTGACCTCATCCTTACCAATCCACCTGCTGCAGACAATAGACAATAGGTGCAGGAATAGGCCATTCTGCCCTTCGAGCCTGCACCACCATTCAATATGATCATGGCTGATCATCCTTAATCAGTATCCTGTTCCTACCTTATCTCCATAACCCTTTATTCCACTATCCTTGAGAGCTCTATCCAACTCTTTCTTAAATGAATCCAGAGACTGGGCCTCCACAGCCTGTGGAGCAGAGCATTCCACACAGCTACCACTCTCTGGGTGAAGAAGTTTCTCCTCATCTCTGTCCTAAATGGTCTACCCCATATTTTTAAGCTGTGTTCTCTGGTTCGGCACTCATCCATCAGCGGAAACATGTTTCCTGCTGCCAGAGTGTCCAATCCTTTCATAATCTTACATGTCTCAATCAGATCCCCTCTCAGTCTTCTAAACTCAAGGGTATACAAGTCCAGTCGCTCCAGTCTTTCAGCGTAAGGTAGTCCCGCCATTCCAGGAATTGACCTCGTGAACTACGCTGCACTCCCTCAATAGCCAGAATGTCTTTCCTCAAATTTGGAGACCAGAACTGCACATAGTACTCCAGGTGTGGTCTCACCAGGGCCCTGTACAGCTGCAGAAGAACTTCTTTGCTTCTATACTCAATCCCTCTTGTTATGAAGGCCAGCATGCTATTAGCCTTCTTCACTACCCGCTGTACCTGCATGCTTACCTTCATTGACTGGTGTACAAGAACACCCAGATCTCTTTGTACTACACGTTTACCTAAATTGATTCCATTTACATAGTAATCTGCCTTCCTGTTCTTTCCACCAAAGTGGATAACCATTCACTTATCCACATTAAACTGCATCTGCCATGCATCTGACTACTCACCTAACCTGTCCAGGTCATCCTATAATCTCCTAACATCCTCCTCACATTTCACTCTGCCAACCAGCTTAGTATCATCAGTAAATTTGCTAATGTTATTACTAATACCATCTTCTATATCATTAACATATATTGTAAAAAGCTGCAGTCCCAGCACGGATCCCTGTGGTACCCCACTGGTCATTGCCTGCCATTCCGAAATGGAGCCGTTTATCACTACCCTTTGTTTCCTGTCAGCCAACCAACTTTCAATCCAAGTTAGTACTTTTCCCCCAATACCATGCACCCTAATTTTGCTCACTAACCTCCTATGTGGGACTTTATCAAAAGCTTTCTGAAAGTCCAGGTATACTACATCTACTGGATCTCCCTCGTCTATCTTCAGGAGTTACATCTTCAAAAAAATCCAGAAGATTAGTCAAGCATGATTTCCCCTTCATAAATCCATGCTGACTCTGATCTATCCTGTTACTACTGTCCAGATGTGTCGTAATTTCATCCTTTATAATAGACTCCAGCATCTTTCCCATCACTGAGGTCAGACTAACTGGTCTATAATTTCCTGCTTTCTCTCTCCCACCTTTCTTAAAAAGTGGTACAACATTAACCACCCTCCAATCCGCAGGAACTGATTCTGAATCTATCGAACTCTGGAAAATAATCACCAATGCATCCACGATTTCTCGAGCCACCTCCTTCAGTACCCTGGGATGTAGACCATCAGGCCCCCAGGATGTATCAACCTTCAGACCTAACAGTCTTTCCAACACCAATTCCTGGCAAACATAAATTCCCTTAAGTTCAGGTCCTACAGCCACTGTTACCTCAGGGAGATTGCTTGTGTCTTCCCCAGTGAGCACAGATCTGAAGTACCCATTTAATTCTTCTGCCATTTCTTTGTTCCCCGTAATATATTCCCCTGTTTCTGTCTTCAAGGGCCCAATTTTAGTCTTAACCATTTTTTTTGCCTTTCACATACCTAAAAAAGCTTTTATTATCCTCCTTTATATTTTTGGCCAGTTTACCTTTGTACCTCATTTTTTCTCTGAGTATTTCCTTCTTAGTAATCCTCTGTTGCTCTTTAAAAGCTTCCCAGTCCTCTGTTTTCCCACTTATCTTTGCTATGTTATACTTTTTCTCTTTTAACTTTATATGTTTCTTAACTTCCCGCGTCAGCCACAGCCACCCATGTCTCCTCTTAGGATCGTTCTTCCTTTTTGGAATGAACTGATCCTGCATCTTCTGCATTATACACAGAATATCCGCCATTGTTCCTCCACTGTCATACCTGCTAAGGTATTGCACCATTGAACTTTGGTCAATTCCTCCCTCATAGCTCCATAGTTCCCTTTATCCAACAGAAATATTGTCACTTCAGATTATACCCTCTCCCTCTCAAATTGGAGATTGAAGCTTATTGTATTATGGTCACTACTTCCCAATGGCTCCTTCACTTCGAGGTCCCTGATAAATTGCACAATACCAGATCCAGAATTGCCTTCGCCCTGGTAGGCTCCAGCACCAGCTGTTCTAAGAATCCATCTTGGAGGTACTCCACACAATTTCTTTCTTAGGGTGCAATACCATCCTGATTCTGCCAGTCTACCTGCATGTTGAAATCCCCCATAACAACTGTAGTAACATCTTCGCAACAGGCCAATTTCAGCTCCTGATTCAACTTACATCTGACATCCAGACTACTGTTTGGGGGCCTGTAGATAACTCCCAAGAGGGTCTTTTTACCCTTAGAATTTCTCAGCTCTATCCGCACTGACTCTACATCCCCGATTATAGGTCCCCCCGTGCAAGGGACTGAATGTCATCCCTTACCAACAAGGCCACCCCACCCCCTCTGCCCGTCAGTCTGTCCTTACTGTAACACTTGTAGCCTTGAATATTCATTCCCTGTCCACTTGAAGCCACGTCTCAGTTATCCCCACAATATTGTATCTGCCAATTTCCAAAAGAGCCTCAAGCTCATCCATCTTATTTCTAATGCTTCGTGCATTCATGTATAGTATTTTTAATTTGTTACTGCCCTCACCCTTCCCATCAACTCCTATTTCACTCAGCCTTACAGCATGATCCCTTTTTGAGTTTTCTGCCTCATTGATACAGTTGTCTTTCTTGACTTCCTTTGTTCTAACTTTCCCTTCAATTTTCTTCTTAAACATCCAGTTTGTCCCCTCCCCTGTCCATGACAGTATCAGTAAGAGTGATCACCGCACTATCCTTGTGGAGCCAAAATCCCACTGTCACATGGAGAATAACCTATATCGTGTTGTGTGGCATTATCACTGTGTTAAATGAGTTCAGAGGAGGTTCACTAGATTGATCCCAGAGATGAAGAGTTTGTCGCATGAAGACAGAATGAATAGTTCGGCCTACATTCTCTGGAATTTAGAAGAATGAGGAGAGATCGAGTTGAGGTATTGAAGATGATAAAAGGTGTGGATAAGACAGCCACAGAGTGGATGCTTCTTCTTATAGGGCATTCTCAGACAAGAGGTCATAGTCTTAGGATAAGCGGTAGCAAATTTAAAATAGAGTCGAGGAGAAACAACTTCTCCCAAAGGGTTGTGAATCTGTGGAATTTGTTACCCCAACGCATGGTGGATGCTGGGACAGTGAGTAAATTTAAGGAGGAATTACACAGATTTTTAATTGACAATGGATTGAAAGGTTATGGGGAGAAGGCAGGAAAATGGGGATGAGGAGCAAATCAAATATGATTGAATGGTAGATCTAACAACTCAAGACAGGACATTCATGAGGTGCTATGGGTCATCAATACCAGCAGAATTACACTCCAGTACAATCTGAAACCTGATGGCCCAGCATTTTCCCCAGTAGACCAAAATCATCAGTCAGGGGATCAATTCTGTTTAAATGGAGAATGCAGTCAGCCATGTCAGGAGCAACTTGCATACCTGAAAATGAAGGGCCAACCTGATGAAACTACCAAACAACACTACTTGCATGCCAAGAAATGATAGACAGAATAAAGCGATCCACAATCAATGGATCATATCGAAGTTCTGTAGTCTTGCTACATCCAATTGAGAATGGACAATTAAACAACTCATCAGAGGAGAAGACTTCACAAGTATCCCCATCCTGACTGATGGAAAAGTCTAACACATCAGTGCAAAATATAAGGCTGAAGCATGTGCAGCAACCTCCTCCGGTGATCACCAGTGTTACAGATACCAGTCTTCAGCCAATACAATTCATTCCATCTGATATCAAGAAATGGGTGGAGGCACTGGATACTGCAAAGGCTATGGGCCCTGACCACAGTCCAGAACTTCCACTCCCATAGTCATGCTCTTCCAGTACAGTTACAACACTGGCATCTACCCAGCAACATGGAAAATTGCCCAAGTATGTCTTGTATACAAAAATCACAGAATCATAGAATCCCTACAGTGTGGAAACTGGCCAGTTGGCCCAACAAGTCCACACCAACCCTCCAAAGAGTATCCCATCCAGACCCACTCCCGTACCCTAATATTCTACATTATCTCCTGACTAATGCATCTAGCCTACACATTCCCTGAACACTATAGGCAATTTAGGACAGCCAGCTCCAGGACATCTCTGCAGGAGTTCCTCAAGGTAATGTCATAGACCCAACCATCTTCAGCTGCTTCACCAATGACTTTCCCTCCAAAATAAGGTCAGAAGCGGGGATGTTTACTGACGATTGCACACTGTTTAGCACCATTCGCAACTCCACAGATACTGAAGCAGTCCATGTTCAAATACAAATTCTGACCAATATTCAGGTTTGGGCTGACAAGTGGCAAGTAACATTTGCCACCCAAATGCCAGCCGATGGACCTTCTCCAATAAGACACAATCCAGCACTGTCCCTTGACATTCATTGGTGTTACCATCACTCAATGCCCCACTGTCAACATTCTGGAGGTTAGTTTTCACAAGAAACTCAACCAGACTCACCACGTAAACACAATGGCTACAAGAGCAGGTGAGAGACTAGGAATACTGCAGCAAGTAACTCACTTCCTGAGTCACCAAAACCTGTTCATCGTCTACAAGGAACAAGTCAGGAATGTAATGGAATACTCCCCACTTGCCTGGATGGATGCAGCTCCAGCCACACTCAAAATGTTCAACACCATCCAGGTTAAATCAGCTTGCTTAGTTGGCAGCACATCCACAAGCATCCACTCCCTTCACCACTGATGCTCATTAGCAGCAGTGTGCACTATCCACAAGAAACATTGCAGAAATATTCCAAAGATCCTTAGACAGCACTTTCCAAACCTATGGCCACTTACATCTAGAAGAATAAGGAAAGCAGATACATGGGAACACCAGCACCTTCAAGTTCCACTGCTCGCCATTTACCATCCTGACTTGGAAATGTATTGCCATTCCTTCACTGTTGGTGGATTGAAATCCTGCCATTCACTCCGTAACGACATTGTGGGTCAGCATGTGGACAGCACATAGTTTAAGAAGGCAGTTCACCACTACATTCTCAAGGATAATGATAAACTATATAAATGGTGAGCCAGAGATATCCATATCCCATGAATGAATAAATGAAAATGAGAGCTATAGCCCTGTGCCTGTACCAAATTTACAAGATTGTTGTGCACTCACACAAGCACTGTCACTGTGAAGCTGCCCTCTAACGCATCCTGACGTTTGTCCAGTGTGGAGCAGATGGTGAAAATTGGCAGCCTGTTTTATGGGCAGGGTTCTGGATGAACTGTTGTGCAGGATGGTACACTGATGGGACTTCCTCTTTCCACAGGAACAGCAATGGAGGCCGCATTATCAGACCACGTAAGCCTGGTCTGAGCTTGCTACCCGGGATATAGCAGTCTCAGGCTTCTAGAAGAACATGTAACAGTGTAGGAAGCCGAACCAACAGTCTACCAGCATTTGTGCCCCTATCCTCTCTCTGATTATCTCACTCTCACTCTAGTCCTGCTACCTCCCACCAAGACTCATGCTCTACTATTCTCATATTGCCTGCAACATCTTCCCCATTCATTTCCAACTATCCGATATTGTAAACCTTACATCATCGATACCGCCTACTCACTTGCTTGTGAGACAAATCATCACTTAAACCAACAGTAATAGCTGTGCCACCCATTTTTGTCTTGCCTCTGTCTCATTCCATGAGAGAAAACAACCCACAGTAGGGGACAAGAAGTCAAGATGTATAGCATGTAGCATAGAATACAGATCCTCACTCATTTTTATAAAGAGAGAATCCTGACTCTGACTACTGTAAGCAGGGTCTGGACTGATATTCGAGGCTGCTCCTGACATGCTGTGCGAGGAATCCCTGAACAGAAGCTATCCTCCTTAACTTGACTGAGGACTGCAGACAAAGGCATAAAGCTTCTTGGCTTTCTGTCTGCACTAAATGGCAAACTCAAAATATGCGAGCCTGTTAACTCTAGTTGAGAGAGCGCAACGTGCAAAGAGCCAAGAAAATGCAAAGCAAGGTAGAAATGCTGTGAGCATCCAGATAGGCTGAAACTGCACGAGCACTATGAGAGCAAATTGAACAGTTTGGAGATGCAGCTTGGCCCAGTCAATGAGTTGGGAGTGTGACCCTGAATGCAAAGTGAAAATGTGAAATGGCAGCATCAGAATGATTGTTGCTGTGGCAGCATGAGATGTGGATGAGAGATGTCTCATGAGGGTTCTTAGAGGTTGGCACATCCAGCACCTCTTGAAGTGGAATGGGTGTAGCCTGTGCTCATGAAGTGGGCCCTGAGATGAGGGTGCCCTGCTTTAGCAGGGAGGTTGTTCAGAGCAAGTGGTGAACTCAATCCACCAGGTACTTGCTCTGGATTCCTTGTTGAGTCATTCCAATTTCCAGTTTGTTTAGCATGTTTGGTGAGAGATAAAGCTGAATATTAATGAGGTAAATAATGGCATTAACCAAACTTTTAACAAGTGAAAACCCCAATCGATTGGCATTTTATTGGAGCCTAGTGAGAATGTTGCCATGCCAGTTTTGCCAAACATAAAAGATGGAGCAAGATGGTTATGATACTTAGATGGGCTTTGTTGCACTTTAATCTTCCCATAACCCATCTTACTCAGACCCATACAATATTATGCTCATTAATTGTTTAAAATACTTCAATTTAATTCACAAATTGTGTATTAAATATCTGGAATCATCCCCATACCATGAAACAACTATGAGAAGAAATTCTAAAAATGTGCTGGAGAAGCTCAGTGGGTTTGTTTTTTTTTCCACTCTTACTGCAATAATTACTTTGTGGATAATATTTGGATGGTTTTACTTCCTTTTAACTTTGCTGAATTACTCAGGACAACGCCTTGACCAATCAGAGTCAAACTGCCTAGTTAAAATGTTAACAAAGATTAGCAATTAAATGTCAGTTATTAACTTGTGCATTTACTCAGACAAGACTTCTACTGAACATAATCCTTATGCCAAATAACACTGTTTACATATCTTATAAAATGTTGTTCCCTTGTAAAATGTCCTGATGAGTTTGAGAATAAATTTTGTAGCAAAAGGTTTTTCTTCAAGCAACTTCAAACTGAAGCTACATTGTCAAAATTCTACACGGTAATTATTGTATTAAGAACAAAAACAGCTGAGAAAAGAAAACTTAGCATATCGCCAACATCTGGAGACAATTAGAGTTAACATTTTAGTTGACATAGTAACCTTTCATCAGAACATCAGTTAAATACTTCTCTTCATGGATATTGTCTGACCTGATGAGTTTTCCCAACTGTCGTTTTTATTTCAGGTTGTACATCAGTGAATAAAGCTCCATTAGTGGAACTTGTAATACTTTGATCAAAATATTACAAAAATAAATCAAAAGATATCCCAGTTTATAAGTATTAGAGTATGGAGAATGTCTATTAAACCTGTAAAAGAAAAATCAAAATTGCTTGCATGATAACAGAAAAGCATTGAGTAGAGGAAATGTTCCTTAATGTCATTGTTTAGAAACATTTTCATAGCAGTTAACTCCTGTTTAGAACCTCTTAAAAAAAATGATGCTTCAATGATAAAAATGAAACATTTTTACCTGTGATTTGTAATGTATTATAGCTTTATAGTAATACTTCAGGATTAGAGCACAAATTAGGTAATCATTCAGTACAGTACTGAACAGATATTAGATTGAAAAAGGTGCCATCTTGTGGGTGAGACATTAAACTGAAATCCCATTTGCCTGTGCAGGTAAGCATAAAAGATCCAAATGAAAAAAATACAAAGTAATCTCCAATGTCTTCACTAAAATTTACCCCAAAGACCAACAGCAAAGCTTATGTTTTCAAACTTCTTATCACCATGTGCAAGATCTTATCTGCACATCAGTTGCAAGATTTGCTCAGGAAGCAATAATGACAGTACTTTAGAAAAACTTTACTAGTTATAAAATATCTTAGTAAATCCCAAAAACTCAAAACTATATTCATTCTTTCTTCCTCCTTAATTCTGCGCAAATACTTCAGGGTTCACAACCAGTTTCACTCATTGGTTTATTTTGTCAATTGTTACAAATTCTAGTTTATTTATCTCAAATGTATGTTCATGGCTTGCTGCATTAAATTCAGAAACAAACATCAGCTCATCAAAATCTATTTGTTACTTTTTGAAAAAAAGATTTGGTGTTTACTGCTGTCCATAAAGTACCCTTGAAGCCTTGAGCCCGTTAAGCCAAATGACTTAGATGGCCTTTTGCCTGTGGAATTGAAAATGAGAGTCAGTGTATGCAAAATAGGGAAAGATCTGATGGTGAACTAGTCCCCATGTAACAAAATGCATTACATTGTCTACAAGTCTTGGTTCAGGTCAAACTATGAAGCACAAAACTATAATGATTTGTGTTAACTATAATGGTAACTATGTGTTATTCGTCAATCTAGCTTTCGTTCTTATCAAAATCACAAATGACATTCCACTAGACCATGACAAAGGTAAACTTTCTTAATTCATCCTCTTGATCTGTCTGTCACCTTGACATTGTTGATCATGCCCTCCCTCCAAAACCACTCTCTGCTGTCATCTCGTGAGAATGCATGTATGTGGTTCCATTTTATTGTTGTTGTCAGCCCACATCTTCCCAGCAGGATTGGAAGCCTTGTTTCTTTTGCTGACCAGACAGAAAGTAGCTAGCAAATTAAAAAACTCAGCAGATCAGGCAACATCTGGAGAGAATAAGAGTTAACATTTTAGTTAACAAGATAACCTTTCATCAGAATATGATTAAATATTTGTGTTCAAGGATATTGTCTGACCTGTTGAGTTTTCCCAGCTTTTGTTATTTCAGATTGTACAGCAGTGAGTAAAGCTCCATCAGTGGAACTTGTAATACTTTGATCAAAACATTACAAAAATAAATCCATGCATACACTTTTTTCTGTCCAAACATCAGATGGAGGGATCTGATCATCATTGGTGGAATGTGCAGTGAGATCAGGGGAGGAGACTATCAGATCGAAGATACATCAGGCCAGATCAGAAAGGAGTCTGGTAGTGCAGATATGGTCAGGATAATTAGTAGGAGTCAGAACACCGAGTCTAGGATGTTTCTGTCTAACATTTCTTAGGTAACCGTGTAGGTAAACAAATAAAAAATATCTGAAATCTATGACTCAGCACAGGAGTGAAAACTTTGCTGGAAAATTCTAAGGAGCAAGATGTTTGTCTATTTCAAGTGTAAACTTCCAGGAAGATTCTCATGGAATCAATGCATTACTATTTGCACAGGTCTTAGGTCATATGTCAGATCACTAATGACCTGGAGACTAGAAGGTCCGAGTCAGGCAATGACCTTTCTTCCAGTTTCCACACCATTACCTCAAATACCTCCCAAGGATCCATCATGGGTACTTTCCTATTTGTCATCCACTCTGCCACTCAGCAACATAATCTGAAAATAGTGTTAAGTTTTCACATGTAACACAGATGATTTCCAGCTCTAGCTCATTACCAATAAGTAGTCAGGTAATTCATAGTGAAGTCATGGAGTGTGGTAGTGAATAGATAGAACTTTCTTCCCATTACTTAATGGAAAACTATAAATCATCGTTAGTCCTGCTCTAAATTCAGCTCTCTGGATCAAATGCATTCCTGTCCTTGACAACAGTTTGGGACTAAGCTAATCTTTTCACAACTTTGGTCTCACATTTGCTCCTAAAGTGAGCATCTGACTTTTATTCACAAAATCACATAGGTTTTTCCAGTTTTGCAACATCACACCTGTCTTCATTCATCTGCTAGAAGAAAGTGAGGACTGCAGATGCGAGAGATCAAAGTCGAGGCTGAGGTCCTAGAGGACAGCAGGTCAGGCAGCATCCACGGAGCAGAAAAATCGATGTTTCGGCCATAAACCCTTCATCAGGAATGTGCTTAGCTCATCTGAAGCCTTCACTCATTGTCCTTGTTATTTCTGGATTTGACTAGCCCCAGAGGAATGGTTTCCTATGTAATGTCCTTTGTAAAATTGAGCTCATCATCCTAAACACTGCCTACTCTGAACTTGCAAGCCCCAATGTTCCATCACCCCCATGCTCATTTAATGTCTGAGAATACAACCAACATAGACATTAATAACTCTCATCCTTGTTCTCCAATTCCTTCTGGCCTCACCCCTCACCATTACTTACCCCAGGCCCATTCTTCATTTTTATCCACTCTTCAACAAGATATATATCCCTTGATATCTGGCCTCTTGAACAACCACAATTTCAATTGCTTCACCAAGTGTTCACGTTCAGTTGCCTGGGTTTTAAGCTTTGGTATACTCTCTTCACCTATGAATTTTTCCTTTAAGCCATTTAATGCTTATCACTTCAACCAGATGTTTGTTCTACAGACCCAATATGATGCTTTGTATCAAATTTTGTTTTATAATGCTTGTGAAACAACTTGGAAAATTTGCTACATTAGATGAGGTTACACCAATAAACATTTTTGTTGCTATAGGGATAAAATTAATGTTTGCTAGAAACTGAACTTTTAAAAATTAACTTGAGATGTATGGGTTTTTTTTGATGAGCCAGAACTTAACATTCATCCGTAATCACTTTTGAGGAGTTGGTAGTGAAGGAACAGCCTTCTTGTGAGAGATGTAGATAGACACCAGGCGTGTAATTGCAATATGTTCCCATATCAGGATGATGAGGTGCTTGGAGATCTTGGAGATGCTAGTGTTCTTATCTATCCGTTGCTCATATCCTTCTAGATGGAGCAGTCAGAGTTTCCAAGATGCTGCCGAAGGAGCCTTGGTGAATTCGTTCATTATTAGCAGTGCAAGCACAACTAGAGAAAAACCACAAGAATCCGAAAAGGTAAACTGTAGGTATTAATATTTTAACATGGACCAGAGTTTAGGGTGATATATTAGAACAACTAACAGCATAGAGTTTGTGTGGAACAATGAGGATGTTGTGGTCAAGATTTTTTGTTTTGCTTTCCTTCATTAGATGTGGGTGCCACTGCTGAGAAGTATTATTTGCCCATTCATAATTGCCCTGAATTGAACAACTTGCTATTTCATTTCAGAGGGCACTTAAGATTCAACCACACTGATCCAAGTTGAGATTTTGGAAAGGTTTCTCTCTAAAATACTAATCCATTTGAACAATGCAAGGTTGACAATTAAACAGAAAGGAGCATAAGTTGTGTCAGGCCATTGGCAAGAAACAGGTGCCTGCATCCCAAAATACACCAAGTATTGTAGGCTCATTGACCAAACAAACTGTGCAGAGATCAACAAATAACTGTTTTCCAAAGTTCAAGATTAACTACAATAAGTAGCTTGCTCAGCAACTGTAGGTGTGTATTTAAGATCCTTGTACTTGCTGGTCATTGTACTTGAGTGGAACTACATGTTTACACTCTGACCACATCACATTATGCATTTGAATGATGATCAATACATCTGTGGTGAAACATCACCCTGTAAGAAAATCAAATCAAACACAAGTAGATGAGATTATCAGATATTCTATTTTTAATCAATTAAACTACCACCAGATGGTGGTATTGGTTGGCTCTTTGCAGTACTGAACCTTGAACATTTTGATCAAGGCATATAAAAATTGAGGCTAATTATTTCAGGAAATAGCCAACAGGTTTGTTCCACTAGGACTTGTCAGATTACCTTTGGCTACTGATGTTATTTGCAGTTTCTCCTGGAGGAAAGGCAAAAGAGGAAGTAAAAAGGGCAGGTTAGTAAGTGGGAATGAACGTTCACTTTCATGAGTGGTTAATTCAATTCAAAAAGAAATACAGGTCTCTTTTATTATGCCTAATTGAAAAAGTGCAAGCGTGAAAATGTTTCCATATCTAAAATAACCAGTCACAGCCAAAATGTTTAAAAAGAATTTTGTGCCTTTATTGGAATGGTGCAAGGCATTAAATACACCACTTTGATCATTAGATTATTTGGTTTAAATCAAAATGAGGCTCTAGAACTACAATACTGGTCCAACAGTCTTTTTTTGCAGGAAGAAACAGAAGAAATGCATTCAGCATTTAGAAAGCACTAGCAGGCATCTGTTAGTTCGAATAAGAAATAGTTCCTTAGTTCCCAAAGCACTTGCGGAGTTAGCCATATTTGATATTAGGAACAGTTTGTTATACTTTTGGGAGTGGACTGAAGTCAAAGTCACATGACTTGTACAAACTGTTTCACAGCCTTTTAGATGCTGATACAATTTTGTTTAGACTTTTGAGACTTTTTTTTAAAAAAGAGCATAGATACACTAGTCACTGCTGTACACAAATAAGAAATCCAAATTTTTAAGAAATGAAAATTCACAATGTAACCCTTTGAACAGTTAGTGCTGGAATGTTGCTTCCTCTGCTAAGAAAGTTTCAATCTGTTCAAGCAGAGCTTGATGAAATGTTCGTAATTTAATTATATACAGACATAGCAGCAAGATGTGCTAACAGTAAAACATACCACCCAAAAGGTAAAAAGAAGCCTCCAACATGAACTAAAGGGTAAGTATATCTGTTTCAAGTTCTCAGAAATCCACTTCTCATTGCATTTTATTTTTCTAAACTGATGTGTACAACTCCTACTGACCAGTACATTCACACTCTTTCACTAATTGTTAGTTTCCTTGTCATTTATTATTTTACTTAATAGATAACCTAATTCTCTCATTTTCCCCATCTGACGTATAAAAAAATCAGTATGAAATATAACAAGATCTTGCATTGTACACGTTTAAGTGTACAATTCAAGCATGGTAGAGCTGACATCCTGTTCTCTCAAATCCCATTTTGGATTTCCCACCAACAAATGCATTATCTTAGGGCATAATCTGATCTAAAACCATTATAGAATGTTCTTACAAACTAATCCAAAGTGTTTAATAAAAGAAAAAAGTTTATATTTTGGCTTCGTTCAATGTAGCCCATTTTAAGACACTCAATTGTTAAATTAGCCAGCCACGCACTGTTTGGTCATCCATTTTTAAAAGTCAAGCCATTTTTTTTTTTATATAATGCAACACCAGTCATTCAGCCATAACAGGCCCCAAAAGCAAGGCTCCCTTCAGCCCTCAATATCAAAATCAGCCTTAAGACATGACTCCAAATACAGGGTTATGGCGACAAATGCTGGGGCCAATCTCCTCATAATCCTTTTTGGTGTGGCATACCTGGTAGAACTCCGGCTGTAAGAAACAAAAATATTCTTCTGTTAAAGCTTCAAAAGAAAATGCTCATATTACTGTAGAATAATAAGTTTTGCATTTGGAAATTGTTCCACCAAAATATATTTTTAGTGTCAGTAACAAAACTTGTAATACCACTCAACTTCATATGCTGTCTAATAAATTTACTTCATTGTATGACTACTTTTTCTTATTTTACTTTTGAGAATTTGTAACAATTAAGTTTTGTAACCTTTAAAGTTTAGTCATTTTGTAACCTTACTCAAACCTGAACAGCAGGTTAATTAGTTGCTTAGTACTATAGAAATTGAATAACATGAAAAATACATGTTACTAAAGTTCTCCATCTTGCACACATATGGACTTCACAAAAATGTTAAATTTTAACCAAACAATAATATGCGCTACCGGAAGAAAAAGGGTGCAACTCCGAATGGCCGACATATTACCACGGACAAAGGAATGGGGAGCTACAGGTTCCCCAAACTCCCAGATAATTTCATTGCTGGTGTAATGCCAGGTTATGTAGGCTGTACATCTGACCAATGGGCTGAGTGACTCATATGGCCTCAATTACTTGGTGAAACTGCACTCAACCAGCCGACACTTGCAACACCTAAAACAAAACCTGCACTGTTTTATGCAACTCCATGATCGGCAGCACGAGAACAATGCTACAAGAATCACTTTAAGATAATTAGTTGAACTTGTGACTGGATCATATACACTTGCCAGAAGTGATGTACATTCATAGAAATCATCTGCAGAGAACATGTTCAAAACTTTGTCCCAAAAGCAACATTTTCCATCCTGATATTCACCAAATCTCACTTATACTTAGCAGCATAATTTATATTACAAAACCCCCACTATCCCATTAAACATTAAAAGCTAACCAGCCTTTGGAAAGAAAGGACATTCCCTTAGACCACATCTGTTCATTTTTTTTAAAAAGGTAATGAAATGGGATGAGGGTATCTTTAGCAAAATGAGTATTTATTGCTCATTCAAGTGCTGCAATACATTGATAATGCTGTAGTGAAGGAAATCCTAGGATTTTGACTCAGCAACATAAATTAATGCCGCTATTATTCCAATACAAGATACTCCATGGCTTGCAGGAGAACTTGCAGATGATGGCAACATATTACCTTTTCCTTCGAGATAGCTCATGTTGCAGGTTTTGAAGGTGCTATTGAAGCAGCTCAGGTTGCTGGTATATAATACACACTGCTGCCACAGTGGCATCAGTAATGGAAGAAATAAATATTTGCTTTGATATGGTAATGACTTTGCCTCGGACTATACAGAGCATCTTCAGTATTGAAGCTGCAAATATGCAAGCAGGTTGAAAGGATTTTCACATTGCGACTGCGGAATGGAGGGAAGGCTTTGGGTATCAGGTGCTAAGTTCTTCATTGCAAGATTCCTAACTTCTAACCAGCTCATCACTGTATTTATATGGTTAGTCCAGCTCCTGGTGATTATAATCTTCAGGATGTTGACATTGAATTTAACAATGACAGTTACATCAAGGGGAGATATTAAATTCACTCTCGCAGGACATGGTCAATGTCTGGCACATCAATGGTATGGATGTGACTTGCCACCTAGCCATACAATCTGAACGTTATCCAGGGATTACAGCATGTAGACATGATTGATGCAGTATTCAAGGATTTACAGATGATATTCAAAACAAACTGACAAGGATAACTTGTTTGGTGGAAGCTTGAGTCAGATATACAGCACGGAAACAGACTCCTCAGTCCATATCCCTCTAAACTCTTCCCATTCATATACCCATCCAGATGCCTTTTAAATATAATTGTACCAGCCTCCAAATGCCTCTAAGGAGAAAGCGAGGTCTGCAGATGCTGGAGATCAGAGCTGAAAATGTGTTGCTGGAAAAGCGCAGCAGGTCAGGCAGCATCCAAGGAACAGGAAATTCGATGTTTCGGGCATAAGCCCTTCTTCAGGAATGAAGGGCTTGTGCCCGAAACGTCGAATTTCCTGTTCCTTGGATGCTGCCTGACCTGCTGCGCTTTTCCAGCAACACATTTTCAGCTCCTACTTGCCTCTGATAGCTCACTCCATACTCAGTGAAAACGCTGCCCCTTACATTCCTTTTAAATCTTTCCTCACTCACCTTAAACTTATGCCCTCTAGTTCTGGACTCTCAGCCCAGGGAAAAGACCTTGCGCATTTACTCTATCCATGCCCCTTCTGATTTTCTAAACATTTATAAGGTCGCCCCTCAGCTTCTGATGCTCCAGGGAAAACAGCTCTAGCCTGTTTGGCCTCTCCCTATAGCTCAAACCTTGGCAACATCCTTGCAAATCTTTTCTGAACTCTTTCAAGTTTCACAAAATCCTTCTTCTAGGAGGGAGACCAAAACTGCATGCAATGCTCTAAATGTGGCCGAATACGAAGCCCCAATTCCTATACCCAATGCACTGACCAATAAAGAAAATGCTCTTGCCATCCTGCAAAGGATTGTACTACTTACCAAAGGCTAAGTTTGTCTTTTAAATGTTAAGAGATTAATACACAGACTAAGCACACACATGTATACAAAAATTGAAATTTCAAAATGTTTACTCACAGTGGATGCAAGCATAGAACCCCCAAACCAAACTGCATATCTCTGCATGTGGTGCGTGATCACTTGAACATCAATTGGTTTAGGCTATAAAAAGAATGTAATCATATAAAAGAACTGAAAATTTTATTTCAAAATTCAAGCAGTTAAAGTGGTTTCTAATAAAGTAAAAAAAATTTCAATCTATTCTATTGATCTAGAAGGATCTTAAAACTTTAACTACAAAACGACATATGCCAAGAAACTGCAGCACTATTTTTAAAAAACCTCAAAGCACAGATGTTGCATTACTCAATATTGGCTCTTTATATATCCCAAGCGTTTGGACACTTGCGTCAAACAGCATCCAATAGGTTTGTCGGATTTTCATCTTAGCCAATACGTGAATTACAGACTATCATACCCTATAACTGGAAATTACGAACAATCTTGGGGATGACAGCAATTTTTATCAAAACTCATCTTACTTCCTTTGTCTTCTGCTGCAAACTGTTGTGTTACAGAAGGATGGTGGTAAGACTGTTAAACATGATTGTTGAAGATTGAGAACTTTATATAAGCTGCTTGGGAATCAGCTCCAGAACACATTGCTCTAGGAAACGCATTCAAAAGCATAGTCTGAATTCCTTATCAAGGCAATATTACCAATTTGATTTACCTAATTTACATGTAGATTAAAATCAATTATCACCATCATGTCATCACAAGCATCCAGCCTTTGTATACTTCTTCCTACATTGTGGTTACTACTCAAGGCCTAGATGCCACCTACAATTGACAGCCCCACCCCCTAATGATTTGTCATCTCTCATATCCACCTGAACTGTTTCTATAACTTGATCTCTTGCAGAAGGAAATCTTCACTGCATGAATGCCACTGATTAGGAGTTCTCTCTTTAGTTTCTGATTTTGCTTAAATGATACAGATTTAAGATCCAATCTTCACTATTCTGCAATCACATCTCCCTACTGGCTATCATATTTTTTTTTATTAACTTCAATACGCACCATCAATGCATGTACATCATTATCTGAATGCATGTAGCATTCATACTCCGCCTTCAGTTTTTAAAAAAAAATCTTGGTAACATCCAATTTAACTACTGGTTTTTCCTAACTTCCTGCCTTCTCAGACCTTCATTTCCACACTAAGATTGCTTTCCTGCCTTGACAATTCTTTGATTTGTTGCATTTGTCCACATTTGATTTTTCCATCCATGCCACAAAACACCCTAGTTGTGCAACATGGTAGCACAGTGGTTAGCACTGCTGCTCAGACTGGCACTGACCCAGTTAGATTTCAGCCTTTGCCGACTGCTTGTATGGAGTTTGCATATTCTCATGTCTGCACAGGTTTCCTCAAGGTGCTCCAGATTTCTGTCTCAGACCAAAGATGTGCACGCTAGGTGGATTGGTGATAGTAAATATAAGGTGACGGGAATAGGGTGGGTGAGTGGGAAGTGTGGGTTTGGAGAGTTGGTACAGGCTAAATGGGCCAAATAGCGTTTATCTGCAGTGCAGGGAATCAATGATTCTACAAATGGCAGGAAAATATCTAGAGATACTTCAAGATAAGCACTTGAATAATTTTGATACAAGTCAACAGAACTGTGCAGCTACTCATCAGAAAGTCAATGTGAAGCATGGTAAGCTATTTTGTCTCAAAATAACTTCCGAATAAATAATTTTAATTGGAATTAAATATGGTTAGCAAATGAGCCTCTTCGGTCTGTATTTTACACCTCCATTTTGATTTATTTTTAAAAAATTACACAAACCTTTAGTTTTCCACCACTCAATTCTTCACTGAGTTTAAGTCTGGCGTCTACTGTCCTCTTTAAGTCTCTTTGTAAACGACGTCCAAAATCTCTAAACATGGTTGAACCACCAGAAAGGACAACATTCTGAAAACGGAACAAGAATTTTCAACCTTAACGCATCAAAAGCTTTGCACAACTTTCATATGATATTACAAGATATTGCAAGAGATTGTACTTGTTCACTCTGAAGAAAACTAGCTCATGTGCATGCGCAGGTGTGGGAAGGAGAGTTCAAGCCTGGCATTTTTTTGTATTTTAAACCAGGTAACCAAAAGATGAGAAATTCAAAGAGCCAAGAAATAGGAAGAATTTAGAATGTTGCTTTAAATCCCAACAACATCTGAAGCATTCAAGAGCAATTAAATTGTACTTGAAAAACATGACACTTCGTTAAACCAAAATACGACTGCTGATTGAGTTCCAAGAAAGATCACTTTAAACATAACAGTAGTAGTAGTAAGTTTGCTGGAGAAAAGTCAAAAACTTAGGAAACAAGTGGGATTACCAGAATAGGAGGGAATATGTGCTTATGAAGGCTAATATTATTAAAATTGTAGCTATGTACAAAACTTCTCTGCAACATATTCAATCAATAATACAAATGTGACTTTTGAGGACAATGCAGCAAAAACACTGTGGAAGAAAAATGCATCTTCCAAACTTTCCAGTCATCAACCCCCTTCCTTAGGCATTCGACTCAAATTTTCATACCGTAAACATTAATACCTGGCATCAATTTCTCTATACATTAGTACTACTATATTTTGCTATGGCTTACTGCAACATTTTGTAAAGGCAAATGAAAAAAATAAAGAAATGTGAATAATGCCTAGTGTAGATTAGCTCCAAGAATTTCAGAAAATTGGTCAACAGGGAAACAAATGAAACAAGCAACATAAAAATGTAAGGACAAAAGCTGGTCTCAGATATCACATTGAGAAACAGAGAAAAATGCTTTTCCCAGGGCTATTTAGTGCACCATTGATACTACAGATTAATATCTAATAACTCTTCAACAATTCCACAACCAAGTAAAATTAATGACAACAAACAGATGTGCCTTAATATAAACAAAGACAGACCATGAATACATCATTCAGTCCTTCAAGCCTACTCCACCATTCAGTATTACCATGGCTGATCACTTAATTCAGTACCTTTTGATCACTTTATCCCCAAGAACTAAATCTATCGCCTTCTTCAAAACATTCGATGTTTTGGCCTCAACTGCTTTGTGCTGTAAAAGATTCTACAGCCTCAGCACTCCCGGATTGAAGAAATCTCAGTCTTAAGTGTCCTGCCGCTTAGAATGTAAACTCTTGTTCTGGACCTCTAGTAATTGGGAACATCCTTTATATATTGACCCTGTCTCACCTTGCTAGAATTCTGAGGCAGAAAAAGGGAGTCTTGGATTTCAATGTTATGGTACCTTAAGCACTTTTAAATCGATTGTTTTTCAAGTGTACAAGGCAATAATGCTACACACTTAGACCACTAACCTTATAAAGTGGACGTCTAACATCAATGGGGCAGTTCTGAATGACTTCATCTACTACCTCAGAGATCGGCTGTGTAAAATCAGGATTTGCAAACTGGAAGAAGCAAGGCATTGCATTGGTCAGTGATCAAACCAGACAACAAACTCAAATTTCAATTACATACACTGAGAACTCAAGTATAACAAAGATTTACCTCTGGATGGAAGAAAATTTCAGGACCCAAAAATCGTTCATAGCCTACATCAATAGTGAATTCTTTCTTGGAGATGGCATTGACTCCAGTATACTGTTTAATCCATTTTGTACCATCTGTGTCATATTTGTTGAATTCTTTTACTAAGTCTGGGCAGACATAGCTAAAACGTTCCTTTAATTCAACAAAACAGTAGACAGAAAACAATCATTGCCAAGTCACCACGAGCTATCGCAATTATCTTCAAAGTCAAAATAAACCTTAAAATAATTAAAACAATTTGTTGAAATAATAATCCCTCCCATAAATATTCCAGTACAAAATTTAAATCAAAATTCCAACAGGAGTTTGAACTTCATTATTTATGTAGCAAGCCTGATAAAGATTTTTCATGTTAAAATAATTGAGACGATTCACTCAAAAAGGAACAGACCCGTTTAGTTTTGATTCTGGATCAGTGGTGCTGGAAGAGCACAGCAGTTCAGGCAGCATCCAAAGTGCAGCGAAATCGACGTTTTGCTGCACTGCTGTGCTCTTCCAGCATCACTGATCCAGAATCTGGTTTCCAGCATCTGCAATCATTGTTTTTACCCCGTTTAGTTTTGATGTTCAACGTATCTTGAGTGGTATAAGTGTCCCACAAAATAGCCCAGTTTTGTTTCATTGCTTGGTCTGAGTAGATTGATTATAGTCAGGGTGAATGTGGGATTAAGTTTAGTCCTGCCCTACAACGAGGGGGGAAAAAGGTCTCTGAAGGTTCTTCTGTAAAAATGCACATGCAGATGTTGGACAAAGAAACTGCAACTTTGGGTTAACAACCTTTCATGGCCCAACAACTTGCTCCAAAAAAAAACTCAGATTCACACAAACAATATGCACTTGGAAGCCCAGCACAGGTAAAATGACTAATCAGGAGAAAGGGAGGGGTGAAAACTGAGAACAATGGATAATAAAAAAGGAATTTAAATCATTGTTCAAAATGTTTACTACTACGCGATAAAACACGTTTGAATAAAAGCTTTCAATTTTATCAAAAGGTGATTTGCCTCAGTTCATTGACCAATTCTTCAATTCCAGTTTTAATGGCTTGATAAACATATCTAGTGAAGCATTTAGAATGAAGGCAGATGAATTCAGTTTGTTTGATCCAGTTTGCTTCAGCATACCATTCAAAAAACGACTCAATCCTGAAATTAAGCTATCTTGGTTAGCTTATACAGGAGAGCTATGACTAATTCCCAACTATCATATACTGAAACCTGTTACATCAGTGTGTAAAGTATATAAAACTGGCAGCCGCACAATAGTTTGCCTATAATGTCAAACCAGAGAGGTGCAAACAAAATAATGCACTTTGCATTGAAATCAGACATTCCAGTACCACAATAGAAACACTCACCAGTTTACATTTGAAAAAATACTTCTCATTCAATAAAATAATTTAAATGGCTGAAACTGTGACTGGAATCAAAATCAAGTGCCAATATTTTAAATGTGGGACCACAGTGTATTGTTACTGCTTGCTGAAATAATGGAAATGTTCATTTACTCTAAACAGGATGGCATCACTACTTATTGCCCAGGCCTCATTTTCCTTGCTGAGAAACTGGCTTGGTCATTTCTGAAGGCAATCAAACACATTACTATAGGTTGAGTGTCACTACGTAAGGTAGACAGATTTTCATCCCAGTGAGACATTAGTGACCCAATAGGTTTTTATGACAACCGATGTCAATTGATTTGGTCACCATTACTAGGGCTAGTTTTCAATTCTAGATTTATTAATTAAATTCAAATAAAATTTTCATTAATTGTTGCCATAGCAGGACTTTTGTTTGTTCACTTGTGGATTGTTACCACCACTTTATTGTCCATTCCTGTTGCCCTCAAAGTGATGAGCTGGAAAAAGGGTGGTCGTGGGAGAGAGAAGAAAGAAAACATTTAAAAATATCAAAAATGGAATTCTGACCTGCACACTTTTGGGGAGGGTGGGGATGCCCAGAATGATACTTGGTTTTCACAATTACAATGCAAAATTACAAGGAATGATAACACTGACCATCACCATATCTCTGGATTTAGGGTCTGAAGAGGTGATTTTGGCAAGGCTTTTGAAAGGATTCACATAGGATAAATAGTAAGAAACTATATTCACAGGCAGTAGACATTTGAAATCCTGTCCCCACCATTGGCAAGAGATACTACTATTTCAAGGACCACTTCTGTTTGTCAATTTCCACTAAAAGTCTTTTGACATTCCTGCTTTTGATTTGTTTCAATAGGCTTGAACAAGACCAGAATTGGTCAGGTAACCGTGGTCAAGGTGATAGTCAGTGAAGTCACAAATCTGAAACATTAGTTCTTTTTCTTGCTCCACAAATGCTACCCAAGTATTTTCAGCACTTTGTTTCTACTTCATGTTCACTGTTGGATTAGGTGATAAACTACTGAAGGCAGTTTTCAATCCTCTTAATTACAGTTCCTAAAATACCAGCTCCCAGTATTTTCTGATGTTTAATCAATTCTCTCAGGCTGGCAATAGATTACTAAATCCAATGAATTTAATCGCATAAGCATGGGGAATAGCTTTCTTGAATCCACATTAAAAGAACACAAAACAGTTGAAGAACAAGTTTCAGTTTTTTTTCATTTGTACAAAGTGGTTCAAACCAAATAGGGAGTCACCGTTACACACTGGTTAATTGTACATCAGGTCCCAGAAACAAAGGATACCTGAAGAGTCATTTTCCAAACAAAATTCCTAGGATGTTTTTCTACACGTAACTGAGCAGATATTGGACTTTGAAGTCTCTTAAAAGTAGGTACCCTCTGATCATACCACACTCCACACTGGTCAGAGGTGCCAACAAATGCTGAGTCAGGGTTGATCCACTACTTAACTGACTGAGAGCTATGAATTTTATTTCAATATAGAGTCACAGAGACATACAGCACAGAAACTGACTCTTCAGCCCAACATGCCCATCTTGACCGGATGGCCTAAATTAATCTAGTCCCATCTGCCAGCTTTTCACCCATATCCCTATTAACCTTTCCTATTCATATACCTATCCAAATGCCTTTTACAATTTGTAAAGCTGTAACTGAACCAGCCTTCATCTCATCCTCTGGCATTCCATACACGCACCACCCTCTGAAAAAGTTGCCCCCTTCAGTCCCTTTTGAATCTTTCTTCTCACCCAAAATCTAAACCCTCTAGTTTGGAGGGTTTGAGCCAAATTTTATTCGAAGCTACAAATATTTGAACTGTCACCAATTTGGGGATATACAGCCAGCAAATTTAAAACTATTTTTGACAGACTTTTGGACTCAGGCAATTTCTACTTGAGATTGAACTATGCCAATGCTTCCCTAGTCAGCCTCCCACCTTTCACCCAACATGAACTGAGTCCCCCTTTTTAAAAAAAGCATAAATCTTAGGTTGAGCTTTTGCTCATTTCTGCTAATTCCTCATGACATGGTATAAAACTTCAATAAATAATGCTCAGGAAGCACCCATAAGCCTTCTCTACACGAAAGGATCTTACATAAATACATGTTGCTGTTACTGTACCTTCACAGCCTTAGCTGTTTCCAAGGACTGCTCTGGAGGTATTCCCACCTCTCGATCTCTCAAAAGTTGTTGGATGAAGTATGTAATATCACGACCAGCAATTGGAATGTGCTTAATGCAACTACCAATCACGTATCCTTCAGCCTTTTAAATCAAAAGGGGAAAAATAAGAGAGACAATCATGTTAAATATTGTTAGTCCAGACTTTGACACGCTTGTTACTACTGCAAAATACCTGGAAACCATACCAGATGGTCATTAGACACTTATTTATCATAATTTTGGCACAGGCCTTGGACCATTAATTACCATATAACCACTTCAGTTTCAAGACAATATAACAGTTACCGAGCGCATTTGTGGAAAGTCCTTATTTGATCTTGGGTGGTGCTACCATTTTCGTAACCTATATTACACTTATAGATATGTTGACATCACTATTACTCAGTGGAAGATCAATTTAATGTTGAATTTGAAACAAATACAAATCTCTCCAATACCTTGTCTCAATGCATCTCTACAACACAGAGCAATCATTTAAAAACAAGTATTAGGACAGAAAATCAATAAACTGGCAATCAATAGGATCAAAAATTTTAAAACGTCAACCAGCTAAGAATTCAGGCTGCAGTGAAGATAATAACTATAGGCAACCAAGATTGAAAATTTTAATTTATTTCAAAACACAAGACAGTGAATAAAAATCCAGCACAAAACAGCTTGGTATTCAAGTTGCTCCAGACAATTCTTGGGAGAGTTATGTCTAAATGGTATTAGAACATCTAATTTAGATAAACAAGGCCAAATGGCCACATGGACACATTAAGTAAAAACGACATTTTTCAAAAAAAAATTTTTAAAAATTCAACAGCATTCTAAAGTATCATAAAAAAGGTTTAATATCCATGATAAATGGTTAGTCTTGACACTAACTTTACTTTCTACTCAATTTAGAAATAGTTTGTGTGCATATTACAAGCAAAACTTCTGATACAGAAGATGTAATAGCTGCAAGATAATGACAGCGTTCGTGACCATTTGGGTCACTGCATCTGAATAGGTAAGAAAAATTAAAACCCATCCTAGTGTTTTAAAGTTTCAAAGGGAGTACTGCTAAAATATTTCTCTAACTTACATGAACCTAATTACCTAAACTCTACTTGGGAACAAAAGAAAAATAATAAGTTGAGTCCATTCAACTGTTCAGTCAGATTATTCATCCGTACTGCAACAAAGCTTCACCAAGTTTGTGTGCAAAGATGTTTTTCTTAAACATTTCTGTTAATAACTGAACTCTCACTGAACAAATGTGAGCTGAAGAGTTAACCTCATGGCTTATCCAATATTTACTTCTCAAACATTACCACTAAAAAAAAATTGATGTCATTATCATAACTGCTGTTTGAAAGACATTGGCAACACAG
This sequence comes from Hemiscyllium ocellatum, assembly GCF_020745735.1. NCBI lineage: Eukaryota > Metazoa > Chordata > Chondrichthyes > Orectolobiformes > Hemiscylliidae > Hemiscyllium > Hemiscyllium ocellatum. The sequence continues at coordinate 41,685,737 of NC_083407.1, read as the reverse complement.
CAACCAATCTGAAGTCAATTTTCCCCCCATCTGTCAAGTTTTTGTCTATCATCCTCACCACTTGCCTTCCCATTTGTCATCCACAAAATTTGGCTATAGTACATGCACTTTCCACATATATTGTAAAGAATTGCCATCTCAGGACTATACAGTGTAAAACATCCTGACGATGCCCTTCTTTACGCCAACTGTCTTCAATTCGTTAACCAATCCTCAATCTCTGCTGACATATTACCTCTAACACCGTGGGCTCATACATTAAGTAACTTATGGGGTCTTATCAAACCCTTCTACAAATTCAAATACATCTACTTTTTTGCCTTTACCGTTACCTCGAATGAATTAGATTAAATTTGTCAGACATTATTTCCTCTTAGTGAGGTTACGCAGACTCTGATCAATCACGTTATGCATTTTGCACTGCTGTTATTGCTAAGTTTCTTCAGCATTTTCTGTTTTTAACTATTTAGCAATATCTAACTTCATCAGGATTACCCCTTTCCTAAGTTGTCACATTTTCCATGTTGCAAAAATCATTGCCTTCTAAGATATCTGCTTATTTTTGATTATGGATTACTGGTTCATTTTCAGTCTTGGAGTGCAGGTTCACAGCTGAAATTAGAGTTGTAGGTATTTGGTATGCTTTCCTTTATTAGTCAGAGTATTGACTGCAGGAGTTGGGAGGTCATGTTGTGGCCGTACAGGACATTGATTTGGCTACTTTTGGTATATTGCATGCAATTCTGGTCTCCTTCATATTGGAAGGATATTGTGAAACTTGAAAGGGTTCAGATGTTGCCAGGGTTGGAGGATTGATAGGTTAGATTGTTTTCCCTGGAGCATCAGAGGCTTAGAGTGACCTTAAAGAGGCTTACAAAATTGAGGGGCATGGATAGGATAAATAGACAAAGTCTTTTCCCTGGGGTGGGGGAGTCCAGAAATAGAGGGTATAGGTTTAATGAGAGAAGGGAAAAATATGAGACACCTAAGGGACAACTGATTCACATGAAGGGTGGTAGTGCGCATGCAATGGGCTGCCAGAGGAAGTGGTGGAGGCTGGTATAATTGCAACATTTAAAAGGCACCTGGATGGGTGTATGAATAGATGGGTTTGGAGGGATATGGGCTGAGCGCTGGCAGGTGGGAGTAGATTGGGTTGAGATATCTAGTCAACATGGACAAGTTGAACCAAATGGTCAGTTTTTGTGCTGTACATCTCCATGTCACTATGGTACTGTAGTATTGTACAGCTCAGTTCTGAAGTATGGATGGCTCCATCTGTACTGATTTGACTTGACAAAATTGGTGAAACTATGCACATTTAAATGACAGAGAATCAGTGATTGTTACTGTCACATTCCAACACTGAACATGGAATTCAGCTGTATCAACATTACACGTAGATGATAGTGTATTTAAGATAAGTTTTAAAGAAATGCTTCATACTGTCTACCTGGAAAGATGGTGTAGTGGTAATATCAAATCCATGCAGTTTAGAAAGAACTTACCCATTGAGTCTGACCCTCCAAAAGAACATCTGACTCAAATAGCCCCCTTCCATATCTCTATACCCCAACATTTACCGCGGCTAATCCACTTAACATGCACATCAAGATACCTCAGACAAGTTCTTATTGTCAATCCATCTAACTTGCACAACTTTGGACTGTGGCAGGAAACTGGAGCACCTGGCGGAAACTCACAAAAGAAGGGGAAGAGCATACAAACTCCGCACAGTCCACCAATACTAGAATCAAACCCAGGTCCCTGGTGCTTGAGACAGTGCTAACTACTAACCCATCTTGCCACCAATATCTTAGAGAATTTTTTTTCTAATGAGGATAGGAAAAATATGACAACTCTGGACAGACATCACAGGTTAATGTGAACATGGCTTCAAACCAAAGGGTGAAATTTGAATTTAACAAAAAACTGGAATAAAACACATGAGAATTCCTAGAAGAATGGCATTACAACCAGAACTATCAACACACATCGAATTGGATTCCATTTATCACCCCTCGAGAAAAAAAAACAAGAAATGACGTCACGAATCCTAGGAAACAAACAACTAGAAAGCAGGCTACACCACCAGTGCTTCATTCGGAGGCTCACTGAAGATGTTATCTAGTATGGTGACTAAGCGTCTGAAAATGAACCTTCAGCTCACGAGCAAACCTACATCCAGAACCACAACCTGAGCTACAAATCTTCTCAAAACTCACTAAAATGTTCATGTGTTGGCAACCTATTGATTGTTTTAAAACTGTGGAGTTAAATATTGTTCTTCAAGAAAGGAGATTTGCTGTCCTTACCAGGACCAGATAATATGCAACTTCAGGCATAGGGTTGACTCTTAACTGTCTTCTGGACAATTATGGATGGGCAATAAATACAGGTCTACATTCTGTTAATGAATAAAAAACTAAGGTGTAGTTTATTCTGATTCTGTTAATGTGAAAAGATACAAATTAATAATCTCAAAGTGGAGAAGCTTTAGTCAGCAGTCAGTAGAGTTTCATATTGAATTTCCCAGGTAGAATTCTGCATTTAGAAGGTAAAAAACCTGGATCAAAGAGGAGTATTTTACACTTAAATAACACCAGTTACAAGGATATGAAGACATAATTAGCTAAAGTAAACAGGGAAATTAAAAGACAAGACATTACAGAAGCAGTGAGACATTGAAGTTGTTGCACAACTCTCAGCAAAGCTACACTTCAGAAAGCCAGACTCAGACGGAGAGATCTATTGCTAACTAAAGACATTAAAGAAAACAAAACAGAAAAAAAAATTGTGAAAATCAATGGTAGGTCAGAGAAACTGAATTAAAAACACAAATGAATGACTAAAAGAGAAAGAGTTGGATAGAGCTCTCAAGGATAGTGGAATCAAGAGTTATGGAGATAAGGCAGGAACAGGATACTGATTAAGGATGATCAGCCATGATCATCTTGAATGGTGGTGCAGGCTCGAAGGGCAGAATGGCCTACTCCTGCACCTATTGTCTAAAATATATGAGAAAGCTGATGAACAAAAAGTAAACATTTCTACAAGTATTTCATAAAGAGTAACTAAAGCTAGTGTTGGTCATCTAGAATGATTGTGTTTGGAAAATTACTAACAGAAAATAAGGAAACAGCAGAAGCCTGAATAGGCCTTCTCTGTGGAGACATAAAAACATTATTGCTGAGGTAAAAGGAAGGCCCAACTTCAAACAATCTCAATCACCATAGGGGGAAATTATTACAACTCAAAGTTCACAAGTCTCCCTGGATTGAATAGCCTTTGTCCTATAGGTTTTTAAAAATGGCTGCCGAGATTATTATTAGATGACTCTTCTACTCCGGCTGAGTTGATAGGTGGGCTGTACAACCCAATGTGGTTTTCACCGACTCTGCCCAAAGAAGTAGGGAGACAGAAAGCAGTAATCAACCACCAGTTATCTTAACATTTAGTATAGGGAAAATGTTAGCACTCATTAAAGATATTGTACAGTAGAATATTGAAAAAAATCATAATCAGGCAAAGACAACATGGTTACCAGGAAGTAACAGGTTTCCTGTCATTCATGTTACCTATGAATGCGACATCTTTGGAACTTAACAAGGCGCTACAAAGGTTATTTAGCAGAGTCAAAGTGACAGAGGCTGTTTACAAGCTAAAATTTATTCCATTAATAAAAAGGAGCCTCATTTGCTCTTCATATTCTAAGTCACACTAGTCTAATACATCCAGAATTATTGACATATCAATTTTGAAATTCTCATTTTCAAATCTTTGCATAGGAATCAGAATTCAAGAGGAAGAGAGCTCAGTAACCCTCATGCTTTTTACAATTTAGAAAGATCATGATTGATCAACCTTAAATTCACTTTCCCGTCTCTCCTCATACCCCTTGATGCCTGAAGAATAAAAACATATCTCTCTCAAACATATTCAATGATGGAGCATCCACAATTCTTGAGGAAAGAGAATTACAAAGATTTACAATCCTGAAGAAATTTCTCATCGGCGTCTGAAATGATCAAACATGATCCTTAGACTGGTCTGTGCACAAGATTCCCAAACCTGCAAGGCAGCTCTCAATGCCTATCCTGTTAAGTATTTTCAGAATTCTGTATTTTTAATGAGATGATCCCTCATTCTTCTAAACCCCAGTGTATCTCTATTATCCTTTACTGAATAAACTGACTATTTACCTCAGGAATTAAGTCAACCTTCACTGCACCATCTTCCAGCTTAGCGAGCAAACTTACAACCTGAACCACAACCTGTGCTACAAATCTTCATAAAAATCACTAGTGTATTTTTATTTGATCACTTAAATTTCTGAGCTTAATAAAAGTTACAGTATACCAACAGAAAATCACCCATCGCCTATTGCAGAAAAGCAAAATGAAAAAGCAGCACCACCTCTTCTGCTGCATTGCATTTCCATTTACATCAACTTCCTGATTTGGTTTAATACACACACACACACTTAAAACACCCTGATACCCACTTTACAAATGCGCATTCAAATTCTGGTCTCGCTCAATTTTGGTTTTAATCACTTCATTTGCAACAATTGCTTCATCAGCTGAAGACATAAGCTTCATTTTTTCACCACAGATGTGCTTTAAAACTTTGAATATTCATTTTTCTGCAGCTCCTAATGTGGCACAGTGTCAAAAATATGCAAAATAATGCTCCCGCGAAGTGCACTGGAACGAACACTAAATTAAAGGCACTAGGTAAAATGTATGTTTTGTGTCATTTCAAGTTAGATTCTAATAAGCTCAAAATGGATTGCTCAGAGAAAAGATAACTGCTGCTCAAGTACAGCTTTGTTTGAAGCCTCGAAGGTCAGAATGTGCAATTTGAAACAGAGCAGAAATCAGATCTTTAAACCATTAACTACTCCCATAAGACAAGTGCCTTAAATAGACTTACCTGGGTGTCAAACAAGGTTAATTGTTGCTGCTCAGTGAAATCTGTCATTAGATTGGCAACTGCATAAATATATAACTCTCCCCTTACGACAGTAGCAGACAAATCGAGGTCACCAAGAAACTAGCTGGAAATAATTTTTCAGTTGTGCTACTTTCCTACATTAGAAATACTATATTTTAGTCAATCAATTGCAGAGTTAAATATACAATAGCAAGGAAGTTCTGACAATGGCAATGCTACTGTTGGTGAATAATAACTGTAGGAACCCACTGATACTGGATTGTGGCATAAAGGTAACTCTGGTATGAATGTGAAGGATGCACACCATCAGCTGGATGAACATTAAGGTGGATTAGATCAAGAGTAGAAATTTAGGATTCAAAGTGTATGCTGAATACTGTCAGAGAAAGACAGCCAACTAGACATGATAGAAACAAAGACTAGACAGCTGTTCCCTGGCAACAACTGAAAGAAACAAAGGGGATAAGAACAGAAAAGGAAGGAAAAAAGTAGATAACACTGAGGTGAGAACTAAGAAAATTTGAAGAAAAACTGAAGTAGCAAAACGTGCAAACACCAGTTACGCTACAGTGAAAAATGGACGAATGACCCCTTTGACATCAAAAAGGTGTCAGTCGCTTGGTTAGCATGTTCTTAATATCACATTCTTAATATACACTGCAGTCTTCCTTAGCTCTCTCCCTTTGCAGCAACAGTCGAAGTCCTCAGGTTTATGAACATTTGACCATGTAAATATCATCTGATTCCTTATTGGGGCAAATATAGCTCCCTGTCTAATATCAATTGCATTGGCTTGGAATGATCACAATTCGCCTTGACCAAGGTTAAACCCAGGTGGCAGAAAGACTTCTGCTCAGTCATCTCTTTTACCAACTGGTCGTTAACCCTCTTGTTTCACTGACCAATCTTCCATCAACCAAGAACAAAAATGTATTTCTCTTGCTTTTAGAAGCAAAGAGGATAAGAATGTGGTTTAAAAACAGTTTAATGTAACATTTTTATTGTTAAATGAAACTACAATCAAGAAACCTTAGATCAACACCAACCTTTCATGGAACATGCATTAGAAGGACAACAGCCCAAATTCTTACCTTTTCTGACAAGAGACTGAACGGAAAACAAGATTGCAAATAAGCAACCAATGGCTGCTGCAACAATGTGGTCAGAAAGCAATATCACAACTATGGCTTCATTTGGCAGGAACAAACCATGAAGGATATTTACTTCATTTTTGGTCAGAATACATCCAATAGAACAAATAAATACTTAATGGTTAGGTCACTAGCCATGAGTTGCACTTCCATTCAGTCTCTGTTCATTTTGCTGCTTTTATTTCCTACTTCCTCTTCAGTTTGTTTCCAGCTTGGTTGCTCTTGCACATCCCATCTTCTGTGCTCTGCCCTGCTCCATTGCTTCCACTTCACGGTCATTTCCTGCCAAGCATTAGACTTGCTGCCTTCGTATTGGTTATTGCCCGAATGTCAGCTATCTCCACATACTCAAGACAAGCTTGGGTTGCACTTCATCTGCAATAGCTCGCCCTGTTTCAGATTCTATCAGGTTTTTTTCAAACCACAAGCTTTTGGAACCCTGCTCCTTTTTCAGGTAGCTAGTGAGAAAATACATTGGACACAGAATTTATAAGTAAAAGATCAAATGGGCATACAACTGATGAGAACGTATTGAACAAACCTAGATGGCTATGAAGTCTTTAATCAGTAAGGATGGAGAGGCAGGTTCCAATTGATTCATATAAATGCCAGAATTTCTTTCAAGTCACCAAGTGATAACCTAATGTTTTATTAGTTTAAAAGAGTTAACATCTCATGTCAGACAGTGCATTTTTGGTTTGAGGCCTTATTTAGAATCTGTCTTAACATTGACTGTCTACAGATTGCAAGTGTGGTGCTGGAAAAGCCCAGCAGGTCAGACAGCATCCAAGGAGCTGGAGAATCAATGTTTTGGGGATAAGGCCTTCATCAGATATGAAGGCTTATGCCTTAAAGTCTATTCTCCTGCTCTTCGGATGTTGCCTGATGTGCTGGGCCTTTCCAGCACTACACACTGAACTCTGATCTCTAGCATCTGCAGTCCTCACTTTCCCCTGGTCTACAGATTGTGCGCTTTTTCAACAAAATAGAATATATCTGCCAAGCCAAATCTTTTGACCCTTTGATCTTTTACCTAAAAGGACTGAAGTATTCTCTCTCACTAGTTACCTATGAGAGAAGAGGGGCTGTAAAATCTGGTTTCAAATAAACCTGGATTATAACCCAATATCTTGTGATTTTTGACTTTGCTCACCTCAGTTCAACACTGGCACCTCCACATCAGGTTCTATCATTCTTTCCACAGCTTGAATCTGAATCGTTTTTCCTACTCACTCTTCCAAAGGTAGTGGCAATAGCTCCCCAGGTGTCAAAAAACACTATTCTCCCTTCTTTTATAAATGATCAACGAATCAAAGCAAATATATTAAAAAGCTTAAGACACCAAAAGTAACTTGGAGCAAAAAAAAATCAAAGCAGGTAATAAATACAAAGAGTAAAACAATTTGCATTATGACCTTGCATATTTTAGGTGTTGGAGGTGATTTCCTCGAATTCCAGGAGCAGCAATTACTGTTTTATGCGCTGTTGCATTGTTTTGGAACTTTGGAAGAAAAAAGTCAAAACAGCAGCAGACGGAAAGGGAGAAGCACATGGTGAGTACAGTCGCGGGGGGGGGGGGGGGGGGGGGGGGGGCTGGGGCGAAGGAGGAAGGAAGAGTTGGGGGGGGGGGAAAAAGAGGAGGAAGAGTTGGGGGGGGGGGGGGGGGGGGGGAAAGAGGGGGGAGAGAAGGGGGAGCCTGCAAAGTTACCGCCTTTGCTGTTTGAATTTGTGTATTGCTGGACATCGGAGTGCATCTGAGAAAATTAACACAGTGAAATTCACAACTAATCTTGGAGGAACTGTTGGGTGAAATTCACAGCACAGAAACAGATAAGTTAATTGTTGTTTTAAGTCTGTCAAGAGAAAGGCTGCAGTAGTGAGTATAGTGGATTCTTTCTTGATTATGTGTTTTTGGAGAGAAGTCTCTTGATTAAACTTAAAATATAAGCCATAGCTATTTATTTAACCTGGGGCAGTGTTTGCAGAGGAAGAAGACTGATTTTCTGGGTCTGTAGATTGTGAAGGAGACTGTGGATATACCCGTTTCAAACAGTGTGCTGTTTTGGAAAATGTAGGGGGTGATGGATTCTCAGGGGAATGTAGCACGAACAGCCAAGTTTCTGGTATTGAGACTGGCTCTAATGCAACAAGGGGTACGTCGGCTTCCAAGAGATCAATTGTGTTAGGGGATTCTGTAGTCAGAGGTACAGGCAGATGTTTCTGCGGCCAACAGAGCAAAAGCAGAATGGTGTTGTTTTCCTGGTGCCAGGATCAAGAATGTTTCAGAGGGTGCAGAATATTCTCACAGGGGAGAGGGGTCAGCAGGTCATTGTCCGCATTGGAACCAACGACATTGGAAGGGAAAAGGTTGAGGCTCTGAAGGGAGATTAGAGAGTTAGGCAGAAATTTAAAAAGGAGGTCCTCAAGAGTTGTAATATCTGGATTACTCCCAGTGCCACAAGCTAGTGAGGGCAGGAATAGGGGGATAGAGCAGATGAATGCATGGCTGAGGAGCTGGTGTATGGGAGAAGGATTCACATTTTTGGATCATTGGAATCTCTTTTGGGACAGAAGTGACCTGTACAAGAAGGACGGATTGCACCTAAATTGGAAGGGGACTAATACACTGGCAGGGAAATTTGCTAGAACTGCTTGAGGATTTAAACTGTTGTGGTTGTGTTCGCCGAGCTGGGAGTTTGTGTTGCAAACGTTTCGTCCCCTGTCTAGGTGACATCCTCAGTGCTTGGGCGCCTCCTGTGAAGTGCCCTCCGGCATTTATAGTGGTTTGTCTCTGCCGCTTCCGTGACAACAGGAAGCGGCAGAGACACTATAAATGCGGGAGGAAACATCACAGAAGCGCTTCACAGGAGGCTCCCAAGCACTGAGGATGTCACCTACACAGGGGATGAAACGCTTGCAACACAAACTCCCAGCTCGGCGAACACAACCACAACAACAAGCACCCGAGCTACAAATCTTCTCCCAAACTTTGGATTTAAACTATAAGGGTGTGTGTGTGTGTGTGTGTGTGTGTGTGTGTGTGTGTGTGTGTGTGTGTGTGGATAGAGATCAATCTGAGACGGGTACAGCTGAGAATAGAAGTGAGTCAAACAGTCAGGGACAACGTAGGACTAATAAATTTATAAATAAATAAATGAATAAATAGATAAAGAGAGTAGTTATGGTAGAAGATTTTAACTTTCCAAACATAGACTGGGACTACCATAGTGTTAAGGGTTTAGATAGAAAGGAATTTCTTAAGTGTGCACAAGACAATTTTCTGATTCAGTATGTGGATGTACCTACTAGAGAAGTTGCAAAACTTGACCTACTTTGGGAAATAAAGCAGGGCAGGTGACTGGGTGTCAGCGGGGGAGCACTTAGGGGCCAGCGACCAGAATTCTATTAGTTTTAAAATAGTGATGAAAAAGGATAGACCAGATCTAAAAGTTGAAGTCCTAAATTAGAGAAAGACCAATTTTGACGGTATGAGGTAAGAACTTCCAAAAACTGATTGTGGGCAGATGTTTGCAGGTAAAGGGATGGCTGGAAAATGGGAAGCCTTCAGAAATGAGGTAACAAGAATCAGAGAAAGTATATTCCTGTCAGGGTGAAAGGAAAGGCTGGTAGGTATAGGGAAAGCTGGATGATTAAGGAAATTGAGGGTTTGGTTAAGAAAATGAAGGAAGCATGTGTCAGGTATAGACATGATTGCACATGCACAATTTATTGGGAAATATAAACCCAATCAACAAGGAAGAAAAAAATGTCAGTTTTTCAGCTGTTTGTACAAGATAACAAAATGTTATAAATCTTGTTCCTATTAAAATGAATTTTCTTACATTAGTGATTGATTACAGAAAATAAATCTTCAAGTATCTGAAGATACAGAGAAAGTAAACTGCAATTTTCGTAAATTACTTTGCTTCCAGTCAAAGTTGTTAAAACAAAGACACTTTAATAGATCAAGTTGATCCAAGACCAGGTCAAATATTACAAGTGGATTTACTAGACAGGTTTTTTTTAAAAAATCAATTGCTTTTCAAGCCACAGGAAATTACATCAAATCCACTGTAAAAGCAGCCTACAGTAGTTCTTGGAATAGCAAGATTTTATTTGTCAATGCCATTTATGCATTACCCTAAGTACAGAAGAAGAAAAAGCAAAGGACATTTGCTTTTTTCTTAATTGCATTTACATTACGGAACAAATTCCTCAATTAGTCAAGTGGAAAACATGAAATTGTGTGGAATTTATGAAACCAAAGTATATTTTTAAACAAAGTTAGATTTGAATAAAAGGAATAATGATCAAGAGAAAACAACCATGCCTGCCATCGTTTAGAAGGAGCGTTCTCTAATTATCTAATATAGCAAGCAGGAAGTTACAAGTTTGTATACTGCCCACAATACTTGAGATGGTAAGAACAGGTACCCAGACCAACACTTGAAAGAGGAGAATCTTTATATTATTTAATTGAGTAGCATCCCCCACAGAACTCTACATTCAAATTAGAGGGTGCAGCTCACCGGCATTTGCTGCCGCTCACTCATTTCTGCATGCAGATCACCATCCTATCTCTCTCAGCTTCAACTAATTAATTTAAACTTTAAGCCGCTTGCCTCTTTACTAAGTAAAAGAGAATATGAAAATGGTTCAATAACTGTGCAAAAACATTTGATAAGCTCATGAATAGAAAGATTGGCCAAGCACAGGTATGTGGGACTTAGTTTGGGAATGAGTGTGAACTGGTTGCACTGAGGAATCTGTTTCCATGTTGTAGGACTGTCACGACATTAACCATTCGCACCTCAACACTCCAGCTTACAGATTTAACTGGTGAAAATCTGTTGGTCTGAGTTCGTGGATCAGCTCACCAGCCAGTGCATTTATAGCACAGTATTTTAATTTATGGATATTAAGAGCCAAGAGACATTTTAACACTATTATTCCAAACTGCATAGGATTCTAAACTCAACTACTTCCACAACAATGTGGCCAGCTTTTAACTGCCCTCTGGGATGGACAATAAGTGCTGACCTATATAGTGGCACCCTCGCCCCAAATAAAAGAAAAAAAAATGGTGTTTCAAAAAGTTGCGATTAATTACTTTGAATATCTTCTTCAGATAAAGCTGCCACTTTTAGATCCCAGTTCTGGTGACCAGAATACAGGTAGCTCTTCTGTAATAAAATGCTTGCATTCTTGCGCAAAACCACATTATAGAAACATTGTGCTCTAGTAACAGCCTTTAAAACTGGTGATGTAATCATGTTACAGCCAACACACATTAGAAAGTGTCTCCAATTTGTTAACGAAACACGTTAAAGCAGAACGATCTGTATGAAAATTACCTTGCTCCATAAAGCTGACCTCCACTTTAGCTGCCCAAACTTTTAACTTTCAAATGGGTGGCTGTGAGAATCTAAAATCTAGCTTTAGGCTGTTGTCAGGAGCAACCATTTAATGCATGCTTTTACTAATACAAAATGGCTTCCTAGTGAAAGTAACATAAAATAACATAACAAAATGGCTTCTAGGAGCAAATTAACAATTTTGTTTATAATGGCACCTAACTCTGCTGGAAAGTACATTCCTGAACTAATTGAAAGAGACTAGCAAACAATGCCCTGTTCATATTATGAATTAACTAAGTAAGATATGACTTAAAGTATCCTAAATGCACCACCATCCATACATGCACCACCCTCTGCAAGAAAAGGTTCCTCTTTAGATCCCTTTTAAAATCTTTCCCCTCTCATCTTAAACCCATGCCCTCTAGTTTTGGACTTCCACATCCCAAAGAAAAGACTTTGCCTTTTTACCCTATTCACATGCCTCATGATTTTATAAACCTCCAGAAGGGCACCCCTCAACCTCCAATTAGGGCACAGTGGCTCAGTGGTTAGTACATCTGCCTCACAGCACCAGGGACATTCGATTCCAGCCTCGGATGACTCCATGGGTTTGCACATTCTCCCCATATCTGCAAGGGTTTCCCTGGGTGCTCCAGTTTCCTCCCACTTTCCAAAGATGGAGAAGTGAGTTGAATCACCCATGCTAAACTGCCCGCAATGTTCTGGGATGTATAGGTTAGGTGCATTTGTCAGGGGAAATGTAGAGTAATAGGGTAGGAGAATAGGTATGGATGGGTTATTCTTCAGAGAGTCAATGTAGACATGTTGGGCTGAATGACCTGTTTCCACACTATAGAGATTCTTTGATTTGGAGGTGATGGTGTTGGACTGAGGTGTACAACGTTAAAAATCACAATACCAGGTTATAGTCCAACAGGTTTATTTGGAAGCATAGCTTTCGGGGCGCTGCTCCTTCATCAGATGGTTGTCGAGTACAAGATCGTAAAACAGAATTGATAGCAAACGTTTACAGTGCGATACAACTGAAATTATATATTGAAAAAGACCTGGATTGTTTGTTAAGTCTCTCATCTTTTAGAATGACCATGCTGGTTTCAGTTCTTGAGTTCTTAAAAGAACCTTGACTATAACCTGACGCTGTGATTTTTAACTATAATTCCATGAACACTCCAGGGAAAACAGCCCCAGTCTATTCAATCTCTCCCTCAAGCTCAAATCCTCCAACCCCGGCAACATCCTTGAATGGGTTCAGAAAAAAAATAAATTTCACAGCATCTTTCTGTTCGAAAGGAGACGAGAATTACATGCAATACTTCAAAAAAAGAAATGGCCTCACCTTTGTCTTGTGCAGACATGTGACCTCCCAACTCTTCTGCTCAATGCACTGACCAATAAAAGCAAGCAGGTCAAATGCTTTCTTCCCTATCCTATATACCTGTGACTCCACTTTCAACGAACTATGAACTCGCACTCTAAAGTCTCTGTTCAGCAACAGCTCCCAGGATCTTAGCATTAAATGTACAAGTCCTGCCATGACTGGCCTTTCCAAAATGTAGCACCATACATTTATCTAATTTAAACTCCATCTGCTCAAGGTCAAGCGACGTCCCACAGGGTTCAGTGTTGGGGCCGCAGCTGTTCACGTTACATATTAATGATCTGAATGAAGGGACTGGGGACATTCTAGCGAAGTTTGCCGATGATACGAAGTTAGGTGGACAGGCAGGTAGTACTAAGTGGGGAGGCTGCAGAAGGATCTAGACAGTTTGGGAGAGTGGTCCAGGAAATGGCTGATCAAATTCAACATGAGTAAATGCGAGGTCTTGCACTTTGGAAAAAAGAATACAAGCATAGACTACTTTCTAAACGGTGAGAAAATTCACAAAGCCAAAGTAGAAAGGGATCTGGGAGTGCTAGTCGAGGATTCTCTAAAGGTAAACATGCAGGTTGAGTCCGTGATTAAGAAAGCGAATGCAATGTTGTCATTTATCTCAAGAGCGTTGGAATATAAAAGCACTGTTGTGTTAGAGACTTTATAAAGCTCTGGTTAGGCCCTGTTTGGAGTACGGTGTCCAGTTTTGGTCTCCACACCTCAGGAAGGACATACTGGCACTGGAGCTTGTCCAGCAGAGATTCACACGGATGATCCCTGGAATGGTAGGTCTAACATACGAGGAACGGCTGAGGATCCTGGGATTGTATTCATTGGAGTTAGGATGATTAAGGGGAGATCTAATAGAAACTTACAAGATAACACATGGCTTGGAAAGGGTGGACGCTACGAAATTGTTTCCATTAGGACTAGGACCCACGGACACAGCCTTAGAATTAGAGGAGGTAAATTCAGAACAGAAATGCGGAGATATTTCTTCAGCCAGAGTGTGGTGGGCCTGTGGAATTCATTGCCACGGAGTGCAGTGGATGCCAGGACGCTAAATGTCTTCAAGGCAGAGATTGATAAATTCTTGATGTCACAAGGAATTAAGGGTTATAGGGAGAATGTTGGTAAGTGGAGTTGAAATGCCCATTAGCCATGATTGAATGGCGGAGTGGACTCGATGGGCCGAATGGCCTTACTTCCACTCCTATGTCTTATGGTAAGGTCCTGCTGTACTGAGGTAACCTTCGCTGTCTACTACACTTCCAATTTTGGTGTCATCTGCAAGTTTACTAATCATACCTATGTTCACATCCTAAATTTACTTAAATGACAAAAGGCAGTGCACCCAACACCAAAACTTGTGACACAGCACCACTCTCCCTTCTACCTTCAAGCCAGTTATACCCAAACAGCTAGCTCTCCAATTCCATGCAATCCAATCTTGTTAGCCAAGCTATCAGGAACCTTGTCAAACGCCATACTCAAGCCCATATAGAGCACATCCACCGCTCTGCCCTCAATCCTCTAACATCTTAAAAAAAAATTCAATCAAGTTGAGATACTATTTCCCCACATACAAAGCCATGCTGACTGTCCCCAATCAGTCCTTGCCTTTCCAAATATATGCATATTCTGTTCCTCAATCTCCTGCCCAAAATCCACAAACCTGCCTGCCCCGGCCGACCCATTGTCTCAGCCTGCTCCTGCCCCACCGAACTCATCTCCCAATACCTCGACACGGTCCTGTCCCCTTTAGTCCAAGAACTCCCCACCTATGTTCGGGACACCACCCACGCCCTCCACCTCCTCCAGGATTTGCGCTTCCCCGGTCCCCAACGCCTTATTTTCACTATGGACATCCAGTCCCTGTACACCTCCATCTCCCATCACGAAGGACTCAAAGCCCTCCGCTTCTTCCTTTCCCGCCGCACCAACCAGTACCCTTCCACTGACACCCTCCTTCGACTGACTGAACTGGTCCTCACCCTGAATAGCTTCTCTTTTCAATCCTCCCACTTCCTCCAAACTAAAGGAGTTGCCATGGGCACCCGCATGGGCCCCAGCTATGCCTGCCTCTTCGTAGGATATGTGGAACAGTCAATCTTCCGCAACTACACTGGCACCACCCCCCACCTTTTCCTCCGCTACATCGATGACTGTATCGGCGCTGCCTCGTGCTCCCACGAGGAGGTTGAACAGTTCATCAACTTTACTAACACCTTCCATCCCGACCTGAAATTCACCTGGACCATCTCAGACTCCTCCCTCCCCTTCCTAGACCTCTCCATTTCTATCTCGGGCGACCGACTCAACACAGACATCTATTATAAACCGACTGACTCCCACAGCTACCTGGACTACACCTCCTCCCACCCTGCCCCCTGTAAAAATGCCATCCCATATTCCCAATTCCTTCATCTCCGCCGCATCTGCTCCCAGGAGGACCAATTCCAACACCGCACAGCCCAGATGGCCTCCTTCAAGGACCGCAGATTCCCCCCAGACGTGATCGACGATGCCCTCCACCGCATCTCCTCCACTTCCCGCTCCTCCGCCCTTGAGCCCCGCTCCTCCAACCGCCACCAAGACAGAACCCCACTGGTTCTCACCTACCACCCCACCAACCTCCGTATACAACGTATCATCCGCCGCCATTTCCGCCACCTCCAAACGGACCCCACCACCAAGGATATATTTCCCTCCCCTATCAGCGTTCCGCAAGGACCACTCCCTTCGTGACTCCCTCGTCAGATCCACACCCCCCACCAACCCAACCTCCACCCCCGGCACCTTCCCCTGCAACCGCAGGAAATGTAAAACTTGCGCCCACACCTCCACACTCACTTCCCTCCAAGGCCCCAAGGGATCCTTCCATATCCGCCACAAGTTCACCTGTACCTCCACACACATCATCTATTGCATCCGCTGCACCCGATGTGGCCTCCTCTATATTGGGGAGACAGGCCGCTTACTTGCGGAACGCTTCAGAGAACACCTGCGGGCCGCCCGAACCAACCAACCCAATCACCCCGTGGCTCAACACTTTAACTCTCCCTCCCACTCCACCGAGGACATGCAGGTCCTTGGACTCCTCCACCGGCAGAACACAACACGACAGCTGGAGGAGGAGCGCCTCATCTTCCGCCTGGGAACCCTCCAACCACAAGGTATGAATTCAGATTTCTCCAGTTTCCTCATTTCCCCTCCCCCCACCTTGTCTCAGTCGGTTCCCTCAACTCAGCACCGCCCTCCTAACCTGCAATCCTCTTCCTGACCTCTCCGCCCCCACCCCACTCCGGCCTATCACCCTCACCTTGACCTCCTTCCACCTATCCCACCTCCATCACCCCTCCCCCTGGTCCCTCCTCCCTACCCTTTATCTTAGCCTGCTTGGCGCTCTCTGTCTCTTATTCCTGATGAAGGGCTTATGCTCGAAACGTCGAATTCTCTATTCCTGAGATGCTGCCTGGCCTGCTGTGCTTTGACCAGCAACACATTTGCAGCTTCATCCAACAACTTGCCCAGCACTGATGTCAGGCTCATGGTCTATAGTTCCCTGGCCTTTCCTTACCACATTTATTAACTAGAGGCACAATGTTAGGTAACCTCCCATCTTCTGGCACCTTGCCTGAGGCGATTGATACAATTATCTAAGCAAGGGGTCGATAAAGCTCTTCCTTCGCTTCTGACAGAGTTCTAGGGTACACCTGATCAGGTCCTGGGGATTTATCCACCTTTATGCACTTTAAAACATCCAGCTGCACCTTCTCTGTAATAGTGTTTTTCAAGATGTCACTATTTACTTCCCTACATCCCATATTTTCATATCTTTCTCCACAGTAAACACCAATTTAAAATACTTGTTAGTACTTCCTCCATCTCCTGTGTTCTCTCACGTAGGTGGCCTTGCTGATCTTTAAGGGGGGCCTATTTTCTCCCTAGTTATCCTTCTGTTGTTAAGGTATTTGTCGAATCCCTTTGGATTCTCCTTTGCCCTGTTTGCCAATATTTTGGGGGGGGGGGGGGGAAAGAGAGGTGGATGCCAAATTTTCATTCAGAAGTACTGCGCAAAAAAATCTTTTATTGTTCAAATGTACAACTGAAGTACTGACAACCTATTTCACTTTATATACTGATAAAGAAAGATTGAGATTAATACTGTCACAAAGCTAGAGCCTTTTTTTTTCTAAAAGCTGTTAAATGGCTCAAGGATACTCAGTCCTTGATATTTTTTCCCCCCCCCCCCAGAGGGCTAATAAACCAGGTCAGGCTCCGATCAGTATTGTTTGGCATAGAGATGAAAAAGATTGAGGGGCCTTTTTTCAATACGTAAACAGATGAGACTTTAGGCCAAAGTGGCCATGCTTTAGTAGTGACCTATAAAATGCTGAGCATTTAGTACAGTCTTAAAACTGGTGAGGAGGAGATCAACAGTGAGCTGTGTGGAATCACTTTCTGCCCTTAAGCTTCAACTTGTGAGCATGTGTTCCATTTATACTGATTTTTTTGAAGTGATTTTGCTTATTGGGACTATTGCATATATTCGGAACAGCATAATTAAGTCTAGTCTGGATTGACCAAGTTCTGTAGGGGTTCTTTATTCTGTTCTGTGCATTTCATTGTGTAATTGTGTAAATAAATTTTTGTTTAAAAATCTAGTAGTCAATCTGCCTAACTCACTCCAGGTAAATTTCAAGTTACACTTACAAATTGGGCTGCCTGCCCAAGAATGTTTTGAGTGGTCTGGCCTAGTCCATAACAATACATACCACTGGAATGACGTGAGTGACACCATCGCCACTGTCTATAACAGTTCCAGTCAATGTTCGCTCTCCAACTTGTCGAGATGTCCATGAGGCAGCTAAAGCAAGAACAGCCTGGAAATAAACCAAAAAGAGTTATACTTCAATAGTAAATAAGTGATTGGTAGTTAACATTAACAATGTTTAAAACACAGAAGGAAGGTACAAGGACTTAGCAAGCACAAATGTCTTCAATATATGATTTTTTAAAAAAGTTGTTCAGGTGGAGGTACAAGCTTAATTCCCCCAAAATACTTGAGGAACCCATCTAATCTAGAGTTGAAATAGCACGGTAGGGAAAGCATATTACTTCAATTCTTCTGGCAGTGTCAAGGAAGTTAATGCATTCTAACTAAAACAGTTAAATATTTGACTAGTGGTGAGTGGGTTGGTAATTTTGGATCAGTGACGTATGACAAAATAGATTTCATTAATGATCAGAGTTCAAGATTCCTTTGGGAATAACGACCGCAACATACCAGAATGCAACAGTTTGAGGAAGAGACTGTCAGAAACAACTGCACTATAGTTTTTTTTTAAAAAAGAAAAATTACAAAGGAACAGGACAGAGCTAGCTGGTGTAAATTGAGAAAGACATTTTGCAAAAATGGTTCAGGATAATAAAATGAAAGCCAAACAGTGCGTACGTATGGCCCTTCAAGAACAAGGCTACGGACATAAAGGGGAAACCAAGCCAAAAACAGTTGAATAAATACTTCACAACTATTCTTCATTGAAGAATAGTAATAGCATTCCAATGAGCAAAACTGAGGGGGGAAGATGTAATAAATATCACTGGAATAAGTACAAGAAAAACCAATGGGGTTAAGGCCGAATAGGTTCCCTGGACCTGATTTGATACATCATAGGATATGAGACACAGCTGTAGAGACAGTATGCGTTGGTAGTAATCTTCCAAGAATCCTTAGATTCTGCAAGTATCAGAGCACTGGAAAACTGCCAATGTAACACATGCACGCACACACAAAGAAAGGAAGGAGACAGAACAGTTAACTACAGGGCAGTTAGCTTAACATCTGACATAGGAAAAATGTTGAAGTCTATTATAATGGATAAATGCAGAACCTTTAGGTACACTTAAGTAAAGCCAGCATGATTTCATGAAGGAAAAAATTATGCCTGACAAATTTATCAGAATTCCTTGAAGTAGCAATAAGGATAGATATAGGGGAGGAAGTGGATGCAAAACATTAAGGATTAGGAAAAGGGTACCACGTTACTAAATAAGGTAAGATTCCATGGTGAAGGGGGTAGGCTATTCTTAAAGATTGGCTAACTAATAAAAGACAGACTTATAATAAAAGGGTTATTTTCAGAACAACAACTTGTAACTAGTGGACTACAATTATTCACAATATATATTAACAACTTCAACAATGAAAGTAAATGTATTATAGCCAAGTTTTCCAATGACAAAAATAGGGTGGAAGGCAGCTGGGGTTAAGACAGTCTGCATAGGGTTTTGGCAAGTTAAACAAGTGAGCAAAAACTTGGCAGATGGAATACATTGTGAGAAAATGGCAGTTCATGCACTTTGACAGCAAGAACAGAAGAAAGAGATTTGAAAATCCTCGTATATATCTCAAAAAGGTTCAGCAGGTAATCGTGAAGTCAAATGGAACGATGGCCTTCATTTCAAAGGAAAGAGTATAACAATAGGGAGATCTTGATAAAACTATACAAGGTTCTAGGCTGTGCCTTGTACTGGACACAACTGGAACACTGAACAGTTTGGATCCCTTTTCTTAAGCAAAGATATACTAGCAGTGCAGGCATTCCAGAAAAGGTTCACTAGATTTATCCCCCTTATGGAGGGATTGTCGTTTGACAAGTTGAGTAGGGTATGTTTATATTCATTTGCATATAAAAAAATGAGAGGTGACTTTATTGAAGCATGCACGTTTTTCAGTGAGCATGGCAGGGATGGTGAAAGGTTGTCGTTTCCTGAGAGAGACTAGTACCAAAATAATATAATCTCAGAATAAGGGGTCACCCAGTTATAGGAGACAGAGGAGGAATCACTAATTGTTTCAGAAGGTAGTAAATCTCTGGAATTCTTAAGACGGCTGGAGAGGTGAGGTTGCCATTAGGTATGGTCAGAGCTGAGATAGCTCAGTTAGGCAATCAAGTGATACAAGGAAAAGGCAGAAACATGGAGTTCCAGTTTCAGATCAACCATGATTTCTGGATAGCAGAGCAGATTCTATGAGGCCAATGGCCGACTTCTGCTCCTCCATCTTATAATATGAATCAAACTTGGTATTCAGGTTATGCAAGTAACTCGGCATGCAAATCTTATGTTATCAATTACTGAAAGTGCATGGAAATAAAAGACTAGGGACATTTTACTTCAGCTTTAACGGGAAATGCTAAGCTCACAGGTGGAGCACTATATACTGTTCTGATCTCCTTATTTGATCAGAAGTTTTAGATACTTCAGAAGCAGTTCAAATACAACTTAATTCATTTCTGAGATCAGGGATTCAACTCATGAGCAAGACTTGGACATGCCAAACCTACATCCATTGATATTTAGATTAAGAGGTGTTGCTACTGAGCCACAGAAGATCTTGAAGGGTGGATAGTGAAAGAATGCTTCTTCTTGTGGGACAGATTACAACTAAGGGCACAATTTAAAATTAAGGCATCGTGCATTTAATATGGAATATTGTAGATTTCTTCAACATTTCACCTTACCTGGACAGCAATATAAAGGCCAGGCACATTGAAGGATTCGAACATGATTTCAGCAGTATATTCTCTATTTTCAGGAGTATTCAGTGGCGGTTCAGTCTGTTGAAGATATTCACATTATTTAATAAACTGCAGCTGAAAGTACTATATCGGTTCATACGAAGTGAAGAACCAAAGTTTTTAACTCTGCAAAATACATTATGTAAATTCATGACTATCTTTGCAGAGCAGGCCCATAGTAAACAAAATAAATAATTCAAGATTGAAAGCAAAAGAGATTGTTTTAGATTTGATCAGATTATCAAACTGACTTCAGCTTTTATACTAATTTAACACAAATAAAATCAATGCTCAATTAGTCAAGGAGATCGACAGGATATAAACAAAAAAAAGTACAAAAACCAAAGTAGTCAGATTTTAATTTCCAGAAGAGTTCAAAGGAAGTTAGGAAAGATTCAAGTCAAAACATTACAGATAATCTTCTAAAGTGATGTCAGCATAGGAGAGGCAGCCAACTGAGCTATCAGAGGACTTGGAGAAGGCAGGTACAATTAAACAGCCTCTGGATGGGTACATGAATAGAAAGGGTTTAGAACGATATGGGGTAAATAGGACCAAGTCAGATTGGGAGGTCTGGTTGGCGCAGACAAATTGGACCAAAAGAGTCCATTTCCATGCTGCACAACTAACCAGTTTAGTCACTGTGCCTTCAGTGCTGTAAGTAGGAGATTTTGTAGTCTAATGATCAGGTATGGAAGGGCAACTGTTGGGTACTGGAAAAGAAAGACACTTGTGTGGTTGATTTCCATGTGCAAAAATTACGATCAGCAAGACACTACATTTTAGAACTTCAACATCACTCGGCATTACTCTCCAAAGTTTGCAATTTCACTGATGCTGCGCTCACCTAGCAACATATGACTTTGCGGGCAAAGAGCGTATGACCAAGAGAGAATGCGAGACCACCAGGTAATCAGAATTTTGGCGGAGAGGTAACACCTATTCTGACAAATCCTGATGAATCTATCCCAACAGTCACTGCAGAGGTCAGATCAGTTTTCCTTCGTGTGAATTCAAGGAAAACAATGGGACCAGACGGAGTACCAGGCCGTGCACTCACAGCATGCACAAACAAATGGCACAGCTCTTCTCGAACATCTTCAACCTCTCCCTGCAGCAGGTCACTCTCCATGCCACAGGCCACTGTCCCTGCCGTTTCAAGAGGGCCAACATCACCCCTGTGCCTAAGGCGGCCCATGCAGCATGTCTCAAATGACTACCGCCCAGTAGCCCTAACTTTGGCGGTCATGAGGTGCTTTGAAGGTTGGTCATGGCATTAATCAACTCCAGCCTCCCCACTACTCTTGACCCATTCCAATTTACCTATCGGACCAACACATCCACGTCCGATGCCATGTCACTTGTCCTTCACTCCTCCCTAGAACATCTTGACACCAAGAACAGCCACGTAAGAATCCTACTCTGAAGACAGTTCAGCCTTCAACACTATTATCCTCGCTAGACTGATTACTAAACTTAGTGATCTTGGACTAAGCCCCACTCTCTGCAACTGGATCCTCAGTTTCCTGACCCATAGGCTACAGTGAAGATTGGGGAACAATATTCTATCCAAACACTCAAAACTGGAGCCCCGCAGGGTTGCATACGCAGCTTCCTACTGTACTCACTGTATACCCATGAATGCGTCGACAAATACCAGACTAATGCTATTTACAAGTTCGCTGATGACACCACCGTAGCCAGTCGAATCTCAGATGGTGATGAAACACACTACAGATGGGAGGTGGAAGACCTGGAAAAATGGTGCACTGAGAACAACCTAGTGCTCAATGCCAGCAAAATCAAGGAACTCATTCTTGACTTTCAGCAGGATGTTACTCATGCTCCCCTACACATTAACAGCAGAGATGGAACGAGTGGAGAGTGTCAAGCTCCTGGGAATGGTCATCCACAACCACCTTTCCTGGACTCTTCTCGCGAGCGCACTGGTTACAAAGGTCCAACAACATCTCTTCTTCCTCAGGCAGCTGAGGAAATTTGGCATGATGGTGAATACCCTTACCAACTTTTATAGATGCGCCAGAGAACATTCTGTCTCGATGAATCACTACTTGGTGATTTGTCTGCGCCAACCAGACCTCCCAATCTGACTTGGTCCTATTTGCCCCATATCGTTCTAAACCCTTTCTATTCATGTACCCATCCAGAGGCTGTTTAACTGTACCGTTCAAGATCAGAGATGGTTACAAAGAGTAGTGAACTCAGCCCGGACAATCGCAAAGGCCAACCCTCCCATCTACAGAATTCATCTACCAGGCCCGCTATCAAGGAATGTCTGCCAGCATTTTCAAAGATCCAACCCACCCTGGCAATGTTTTTCTACAATCTCTACCATCAGAAAGAAGGTACAGAAGCCTGAACATGCACACCAGCCAGGTTCAAAACAGTCTCTACCCTATTGTTAGAATACTGAATGGACTCAAACTCTCAACATTCACCTCAAGCTGTGTTTTTGTTTTTGCTTCTGTTTACCTATTATTTACTAATCTGGGCTACTTAACGGTGAGATCTGCCTGCATTGCTAACAAGACAGAGCTTTTCACTGTGCCTCTGTACACGTGACAAATTCAGTTCAATTCAAGGAGGGATAAACAGGTGATGTGGGAACCCAGAGAATTAGATTAGATTACTTAGATTACTTAGTGTGGAAAGAGGCCCTTCGGCCCACACAGACCCACCGAAGCGCAACCCACCAGACCCATTCCCCTACATTTACCCTTTCACTTAACACTACGGGCAATTTAGCGTGGAAATTCACCTAAATTGCACATTTTTGGATTGTGGGAGGAAGCCGGAGCACCTGCAGGAAACCCACAGACACGAGGAGAACGTGTCTCCACACAGTCAGTCGCCTGAGACCGGAATTGAACCCGGGTCCCTGGTGCTGTGAGGCAACAGCGCTAACCTCTGTCACCGTGCTACACTTAAACCAGTAATCTGTTCTGAATATTAGCAATAGCTTTGGGGCCAGAGCCTATTCCACAGTACCCTGGCTGTTCTGCGAATTGTGGGGACAGGGAAGGAATTTGCAGAGAGCCACGGCAAAATTGAAAAAGCAATGGCAACAGAGGATTTGGTCATTGAGAGACCAAATGGGTGTTTCTGTAGCTGTATATTTTTATCCAGGATGGTATCTTGCTTATCAAGGACATAACCAAGCAGTTGCAGAGCATTCTGAAGATGGAAGGAGAATAGCCAGCAATGATAGTAGAAGAACAAGTTGCTGTAAACAGAGCTTGGGAAGCTGAGAAATAAGCTATTTAACAGGACCTCAAGAGGTAGTCATTGTCAGATTACTCCAAGTGCCACACAGTAAAAACATGAATATTTAGTTGGCGTGTACAGGAAGGTCAATCTCACGTTTGAGACATTACAATCGGTTAATAATGTCAAAGGGAAAAAAACCTGGGAGTCAGAGCACAAGAATACAGAAGTCCAAAGGTGGAGCAGACCTAATGTAAAATGGCCTAAGATTTACTGCGCAAATAGGAGTACTAATCAGAAAAATAATATTGGTGAACTGAAGCTGCAAATAACCAGGTAGAAACCTGGGGGTCAGCTATTTAGGGAAACAATAAGACATAACGGGACTACATATTCCTGGATATGAGGAGCTCAGAAAGACAGGGAAGGTAAGAAAAAGGGCTGTGTAGCAATATTGATCAAGAACACTACTGTGCTGGAAAGAGGAAGCCTCCCAAAAAGCTCATGGACAGAATTTCTTTGGTTAGAGCTAAGAAACACTATACTATAAAAATACCAGATGCATTCTACAGGCAACCGACTAACGAAAAAGATGCACGTGATTATATTTGCAAGGATATTAGAGGTGCAATATTAAAGCAATAAGGGGGTACCACTATCCTAATACAGAATGGAATAGCAATAGCGTAGATGGCAGAAGGGGGCAAGATTAGAGTGTGCATTCAGAAGAATTTTCCAAATCATTTTTCTTCCAGTTCAGTTAGTAAGGTGGTATTCCTGAATTTGGTCCTGCTGAACGATATGGGTCAACCGAATCCAGTGCCAATAAGGAAACATTTAAGATACTGTCACCTTGGCATTGTAATGTTTAATCAAGCTATGGAAAAAAACACAAGCAACAATCCATGGTAAGGATAGTTGAGGACAGTCAATTTCATTGTGATGACAAGATATTTGATCCAGGTAACCTGGAATCAATGAGTGACAGGCAAAACTGTCACTGAAGAACATGCTGGTTTTAACGGAGATCATTCAATTGCAGTCAAGGTTGTATGGGATACAACAGAAGGGCAAATAAACCTAAGGCTCTCAAAACAAGCAATGAAGGTAAAGCAGAAAAGGGGTGCCAATGACAGATGCCAAGTGGAAAGCACAATTGAGAATTATGCACAATATCTCATGCGCGATTAGGGATGGGCAGTGGTAAACTTCATTTGCTGCTTTTTGTTTAAGAGATTGGCAACTTAAAATGTAACCCAAAAGCCTTCTACAAACAAATTAATAATACAAGAGTGATACGAAACAAATGACCAGTGGTGTTCTGCAGGGATCAGTGCTGGGCCTCTTTGTAAATTTGTATAAATTATTTGAAGGAGATTGTGGATGTCTTGATTAGCACGTCTGAAGATGACAAAGATTTTGGGAGCTGTGGACAGTGAGGAGGATTGTAGGAGGATATAGATAGGCTGGAGACTTTGACAGAGAAATGAGAGATGGAGTTTAATCAGGACAAGCATGAGGTGATGCATTTTGGAAGTAGTAATGTGGGAGACAACAATGTAGTAAATGGCAGAACCCTTAATAGCATCAACGTACAGAGATCGAGGTGTACAGGTCAGCAGCTCCCTCGAAGTGACAACACAAATAGATAAAGATGGTCAAGATTCAGTCAGGGCAGAGAGTATAAAAATGGCAAGTCATATTGCAGCTGTATAGAATATTACCATTGCAAATATGGCCCAACAATTTACAGTCTGGTCATCATGTACCAGAAAGGTGTGGAGGCTTTGGAGGGGACAATGCCTAGTTTGGAGGCTTTTAGCTACAAGGAGAGGTTGGACAAACTTGACTTGCTTTCATGTGAAAGAAAAAGAATGAGGAGAAACCTGAAAAGTTTAATTACAGATAATCAAAGTCTTTTTCCCCACATGTAGAAAGGTCAATTACTAGGGGATATAGGGGAAAGTTTAAAGGAGATGTGAGGGGCAGAGTTTTGTTTGCACAGGTGTTAAGTGCCTTGGATATGGTGAAGGTTGATACAATAGCAACATTTAAAGTGGCATCTTGACAGATCCATGAATAAGCAGAGAACAGAGACATACAATCAAGTGCAAGCATGAGGTTTTAGTTTAGAAAGCTATGCTGCTTTGGTGCAGTCTTACTGGGCAGAGGGCCTGTTCCTCGTTCAGTGTGAGGATATATTGTCCGGGTGACTGTGGAAGTAGTGGCCAGCATACCCATAGAAAGAGAAACAAATGCTAAGGAGGAAGAAATCAATGAACCAGGTGAGGGGAGAGCAGGGTGGAAATTGTAAACAAAGTTGATAAGCATTTCCAGTTCCAGATGAGGGGAGGAAGCCATACTAATGATGTCATTGATACACTGGAGAAAGTTCTGGATGTCAGTGGACACATTAGCTTGTGGTTCAATGGTGGGGTCATGGTCTATGGATCCTCCTATTTTAACTGGTCCAAGCTATTGTGCGCTCTAGTCTTATTTCATCTGGTTATCTTTTGCACTGCCTCCAAGTCCATCATCTCAACCATCGTCTTCCTCCTTCCCAAACTCCACAAAGGAATGTCTGGGCACACCCATTGTTTCTGCCTGTTCTCACCCTGACTCCATATTTTCTTCTTGTCTAGTCGCTTCCCACTTACCTCAGCAATTCTTCTGAAGTTTCTCACATCTTCACCATCAACATGTGAAGGGATTACGCACCCAACACCACCTACCACCCTCTCCAAATAGGATTGTCTCAGGGCTATTCACGTCTGGAAAAAAGGTCTGATCCATTCCACCCACCTTAGATGAGAACAAGCTTGAGCAATCCGAGCAATTTCCCCCTTACCTCCTCTAAGTTTTGTCAAGTCAAATGTGAGATCATGGGTCCTAGTTATGCCTGTCTTTGTGGGGTAGGCGGAACATTCTTCATTCCATTACCACTCAGGCCCCACCCACAACACTTTTTCCAGTACAATTACATCAGTTTTGCTAACGTTTGCAAATCAGAGATTCGCAAAGTTCATAATTTGGCTTTCAATTTCCACCCGGCTGTTACTTTAATCTGGTCCATCTCTGGCTCCCCTATTCCTTGATGTCTGCTGCTATTTCTCGAGATAGGCTATCCTCCTCAAACACTCCACAGTTACCTGGACTATACTTCTTCATACCGTTTCTTGCAGAGACGATTCCATTTTCCCAATTTCTCCATCTCATCTGTTCTGACGATGCTAACTTCTCCAGAGGTTCACTGTAATGTCCACCGCCTTCCGCAATGGAGATCCCCTTCCAGTGGTTGACAGGATACTCAGTGTCCAACTCATCTCCTGCTCTTTGAACCTCACGTTTTCTTTCTTCCCATAATACCTATAGGGTCGGTCCTCACTTGCCACTCCACACAATTATCTACGTATTCCCCTCACCTTGCCTGTCAGCATCACATAAGGACTGTTCCCTCCAGGACACCTTGGTCCACTTGTCCTCCACTTCCAGCACCTCAACATCACCATGGCAAGCACAGAAGTTGCAACACTTGTCCATTACTTCCTCCCTCCTCAGTATTCAAAGCTCTGTACACTTTCCACATGGAGCAACGATTTACCTGAACTTCAATCTAGTTCACTGTATTCGCTGTTCAAATCATGGTCTCATCCACGAAGAGATGAAATGTAGACTGGTTGATCACTTTGCAGAATACCCATGCTCTGCCCACAGAAGTCACCATGCTGTTGCCTACTACTTCAATCCACGCACTCGTTCCACCACGGTCAATCTCTCTCTCAGGCTTGCTGCAGTGTTCCAGCAGACCTCCACGCAAACTGGATGAACAGCATCTCATTTTCAGCTTGGGGCTTTGCAGCCTTCAAGACTCAATACCAGGCTCAATCATTTTTAGGGCCTGGACACTTTGTGGTCCTAACAGCTAGACTCCATCATAGGTACGTACAGCAAGGAAACTGACCGTTCAGTCCAAATTGTCCATACTGACCAGATATCCTACATAAATCTAGTCCCATTTGCCAGCACTTGGCCTGTACCTCTCTAAACCCTTCCTATTTATAAAACCATCCAGATGCCTTTTAAATGTTGTAATGGTACCAGCCTCCACCACTTCCTCTGGCAATGGATTCCCTATATACACCATCCTCTGGGAGAAAACATTACTCCTTAGGGCCCTTTTAAATTCTTTCCCCCTTAACCTAGAGCTATGCCTTCTAGTTCTGGACTCCCCCACCCATGGGAAAAAGCCTTATCTATTTATAGTATCCATGCCCCTCATGATTTTATCAACCTCAAAAGTTCACTCCTCAGCCTCTGACACTATAGAAAAAAACAGTCCCAGCCTATTCAGCCTCTCCCTACAGCTCAAGCCCTCCAATCCTGGCAAAACCCCTGTAAAATCTTCTGAATCCTTTCAAATTTCACAACATCTCTCTGATAGGAGGACGATCAGAATTGCACACAATATTGCCAAAAAATGGCCAAACCAATGCCCTGGACAGCTGCAACATGACCTCCCAAATCCTATGCTCAATGTGCTGACCAATAAAGGCAAGCATACCAAACACCTTTTTCATTGTTTTAGCTACCTGCAACTTCACTCTCAGCAAACAATAAACCTACACTCCAAGGTCTCTTTGTTCAGCAACACTTCCCAGCTCCTTACCATTAAATGGATAAATTCTGCCCTGATTTACCTTTCCAAAATGTAGCACCTCACATATACATAAAGTAAACTCTATCTGCCACTTTCTCAGATCATCTGATCTAGATCCCATTGTACTGTAAGGTCACCTTCTTCGCTATCTACCACACCTCCAATTTTGGTGACATCTGCAAATTTACTAACCCAACCTATGTTCACATCCAAATCATTTATCTAAGTGATAAAAAGCAGTGGACCCAGCATTGATCGTTGTGGCACATCACTGATCACAGGCCTCCAATCTGAAAGGCAACCTTCCACCACCACCACCCCTCTGTCTTCCACCCTCTAGCCAGTTGTGTATTCAAATGGCTAGTTCTTTCTGTATCCCATGTCGTCAAACTTTGCTAACAAGTCTACCACGAGGAACCTTGTACAATGTGTTACTGAAGTCCACATAAATAGCGTACACCACTCTGCCCTCAATTTTCTTTGTTACTTCCTCAAAAAAAAACTCAATCAAGTTCATGAGACATGGCTGCCCATGAACAATGCCATTTGACTATCCCTAATCCATCCTTGCCTTTCCAAATCCTGTCCCCTCAGGATTCCCCCCAACAACTTGCCTAACAGCAATGTCAGGCTCAACAGTCCATTGTTCCCTGACTTTTCCTTACCACCGGTCTTAAATAGTGGCATCACATTAGCTAACCTCCAGTATTCCTGCACCTCACCCGTGACTATTGATGACCCAAACATTTCAGCAAGGGGCCTAGCATCACTTGCCGAGTTAACCAGCGTTCTAGGGTATATCTGACCAGATCCTGGAGATTTCTCCACCTTTATGCATTACTGGAGGATTCTATTGTACTAACTTCCTTAAGTCTGGAAAGCAACTGTGTTCACAACTTCATGGCCTCATGTCTCAGCCAATTTCATATCCATGCTGCCACTGTTCTACATTCCATGGATTTGTTGAAAAACCTGTTATGTGGCACTTTTATCAAATTTCTTTTAGAAGTCCATGCCTTTATGCAGTAACTGCATTCCTGCCATGAATTCTCCCTTGATCAGATTTCAACTAGCTTAGTTAATTGCAATGTGCTTTAAATAAATGTGCTGCCTTTCCTCAATTAATCTGAGTTTGTCTAAAAGACTGGTAACAGACAATATTCTTCAATTATTTTCTTTTTAATAGATATAGAATAGAGAAATTGAAGCTATGAGCACCTATTCAAAGCATGATAGCAAATGGAACCAACTCCAATGGTAACCAAGTTAAGGAAGGAAGTTAGGACACAATGATCTTCACAAAGCCATTATTACATTTAAGATGGCATGGTGTGTCTGAGTGTCTCCAGTGATAACAAGGTAAAAGTTAAGTCACCATCATCTTACTGGACCATAGGTTGCATACTCATTGAACAGAGATGACTGGTAGTGGTTTGACCATAGGGTCAACATCCCTCAGACAAGTGAAGAGGTTGACAAATGCGAATCCTTCATAGTAACCTCAGCTCTTCCAAGAATTGAATCTGCTTTTACCATCAATCTGCATTACAAACCAGCCATCTCAGCTAACTGAACCCTATTTAGTGATATTAATGTTTCACTGAGTTAATGAGAGCAGGAAAGGAACACTTTCAGTTTTGCTCTTTATCGTTGTATATGGAATGTAAATTCTCAGATAATCAATGGCAAGTGAACGATAAAAACTGAAGTGGCATGCTCAGGTGATTTTAAAAGAAAGTATCTCCAGTAATAATTGGACCCAAGACTCAGATTTTAGAAGATCACAATTAATTTAATTATGCAGCAAGTAGTTAGCATCTGGAATACACTGCCAGTGTCACTCATTTCAAACCTTTAAATAAGAACTGTGTTATATGAAAATAATTCAAAAATTAGTCAAGAAAACTACTGTAGAGGAGATGCAGGAAAATAGGATCAAGTGAAATGAGTTACGCTTGCAGGAAGCTGAGTTGACAAGCCAACTCCTGTGCTGTAACGATACTTTGATTCATGAATCTGTACACAATTCAAATCACACCACATGTTATTTCAGTACTGGGCACTCCAAGTGTTTTCTGTGATATCTCAATAACAACTCAATGCTGAGAAGACCATCAAGATTAGCCATATGCATTGTCTCATTTCACAAACTGCAGGTTTTCCATTTATAGCTTCAAGATCTGAAACATGATTCAAAGCTATCATATCAAGTCTATTTATAAACCAACTAAATGGCTATTTCAGATCTGTGACATGCAGACCTTCAGGCTTACCTTAGTGGTAATATTCAGCTCCTAAAGCAACTAGTTTTCTCAATTGTGTTACTTTCTTCATGACATTCTCCCTTAAAACTTAGTAAATGTCATTAATTTTTGAAATAAAATCACCCCCATTATTCAATCTTCTTGGCTGATAATATTCTCTCAAGTTACTCAATGACTATTCATGACATTGCTCTAATTCTTCAGTTGAAACACTGACCCAGATCTTCAGCCTAGTGAAACATGCACATTAAGTCTGCGAGAAAGCCTCAACACATTTTCTGGGTAATACCTGTACAGTCAAAGTTTAAACATCTGATGGGCAATGATGCTCTATCTAGAACCCTCAAAAAACAGCCCTGACTTAAGAGTTGGAAATTAGAAGGTTTTCTTAAAACTTTCCCAATTATAAAGGTGAAACCGCCTCCCACCCTCTCCACCCAAGCACTCAGACAACCCAAAACACCCGACTGTACCCAAACTCACTGCTTGAAACCTTCACACTGCTCACTGACACCGTAGCCCCTTCACTCACCCATACTACAGACGACCCCTTTAGAGATTGCTCTAAATCTGGTGATATGACAGAGTGCTGGAAAAAAGATAGTCTGGTTTTGGCAAAGTTTAATTTCAATGCTGCTTGTGGAGTTTGCTGGACTAAGCGAATAGGATGAAACCTGCATCAAAGGTCTGACCTGAAATGTCTGGGAGGCTAAAATGTAGCTTTTTGTATGAAAGAAGGGATTCAAACCCAAACCTGAAGATTTTTGGCCATAGTTACAACTGATCTAATGTGTTATATTAATTAAGCGTTGAACTTTGAATTAACTTCACATCAAGTTAGACAACTTTACTTACCAAAAGGAAATAATGATCTTCTGGCTCTGCTCGAAGGTACTTAAAAATAACTTGTTCCATAAATCTCTCCATGAGATCCCAGTCTTCAACTATACCATGACGAATCGGCCACTGTTGCAGAAAATGATTTATTTTCAAAATAAATGTCTCAAATTGGTCAGGTATGAAAGCTCAAAATAGAGCAAAAATGTTTGAAAATTTAAACTGTAACTAAAACTGGAAAACAAATCAACAATGACTTCTCAAAGTCAGATAAACATATTGCTGCTAATACTGACAACTTACTGAAAGCTCTTCCAACATAGATTTTGAAAGCAAATTTTGCCAAGTCTGTTTTATTCTCAATTTCAATGTAATCCCAGCACAGCCATGAGCTCCTATCCAATTTCAACAAATGTTAATTTTATACTGAATTGTTAATCATCTTACATGAATAATCTTAATGAGACGTGCGAGTCACAATTCACCTTAACTATCTCAAGTCCAAGACGTTGCATGTATATTGTAACAAGTACTCTTTCGCCCAACTATTTTGTACAGGAAACCGTACAAGGGGTTTCCGGATTCTTGTTGGAGGAAAACATTATGGAAAACACTAATGCTAATCACTCTAAACAGGGTATTCATAATTTTACCAATATCAAAGGCCTAAAGACAGTCTGATACTCCACAATTGCTAACTGGCAAAACAATCAACTTACAATGCAAGGGAAGACTATGTTGGTTACATTTTTTTTCCACACAAGGATCTGGGTAGGAAAATGAATTAGATACAATTGCAAAATTCTGCGACCCAATTCAAGTTCAAACTATTAACATAACCACTTTGCGAAGTGGCATATCAGAAGTATATTTAAGATCATATAATCAAAGTTCAAGTGGATATAGAACGACAATACAAAGCTGTCCCTATTTCAGCAGTGGTCGAAGAGGTTACTTAGGTAACGGAAAAAATAAATGTGTTAGCAATATAAAGTATGCTCATCTGAGGTTGGAATAAGGCATTGCTTGGGATTAAATTAGACAGAACTTTATTTTCTGTGAAGCAGCATCATATACAGGTCTGGTACCATCAAGCTTTCAGTCATCACTAAGTATAACAAAAGGTAAATGAAATGAGCCTTTTGTTTCTAACTGGTTTATTGCAGTAAGCAATAATTCAGCCAATTATTTACATAATCATTGGATAAGTTTGTGCATCCACAAGTATTTAGCAAACTTGCCTTTGTTGCATAAGTAGGTTTATCTATTGCTTCATCACCTATGAAGAAATCCAAATCATCAACTCCTTTCATCACCCTCCTTTGTGCCTGGTCACCAACTTTTGCAGACTCCTTGATGGCAATACCTTAGTATAGACAGGAGATAAATAACAAATAATCTATTCAATGTCATGCAAGATAATGCACAAAGCAATCAGTGTTCGTTAGTTTCACAATTTAATGACATAAACATCCTTAAGGAAATAAGACATTTCTAAATATACATTTTATACAAAAGTGCACGAGATACATATGTACAGGA
The DNA here is from genome assembly GCF_020745735.1 of Hemiscyllium ocellatum. NCBI lineage: Eukaryota > Metazoa > Chordata > Chondrichthyes > Orectolobiformes > Hemiscylliidae > Hemiscyllium > Hemiscyllium ocellatum. Next base: position 41,652,769 of record NC_083407.1, on the reverse strand, counting down.
AACAAAAGCACAGCCGAAAACAAAAATGTCTAACAAAGAAGAGTTGCATAGAAAGAGATACTACTATCCTTTAGATCGGATGTTAAAAGTAGTTTTAAATAAAACTTGTTCTCTTGATGGAGAGAATTCAGCTGTCCTAGTCAATACTCCTCCCAAAGATAACATTGACTGGTTATTCGTTACATGCAAGTCTGGATGCTCTTCAAAGGGTTAGTTCATATTCAATGGGCCAAAAGGCCTCTATCAGCATTGTAGGGATCCTACAATTCTATTTTTAGATGTAAAGGGTAAAAAGCATTTCCTACCAGTTTAATGGCTGAGGGAAAATTGAGGCCTGAGAAAGTAAACTGGAAAAATCTGAAAGCTTGCATTATTTGTCATTGTATCAGTTTTGCAGACTGACAGGCAGCACCTCCTGTCACTAATAACTTCTAAATGGGCTCTGTTGAACACTCAAAGCAGAAATTGTGACTTAATATTTTTGCATTACTTTATTATAAACTTTAAAGGTTTTTTTGAAATACTAGCAGAGTTATTTGTGTAAGCTTTTAGATTGTAGACTGAAGTGCATCAATAGTTCTTGAAATTTGACATAAATGCAAACTGTCTAAATTCACAAGTTCACTGAAGACTAGATGGGGATTGGCTGTAATTCTGGTTTTCCCAACCCTTGAAAATAAATAACTGGCTGACACTCCTTGTCCAGGCTTTGTCAAGAGCCGTTGAATAAACTATAGGATACATCATGCTCAAGGAAACTGTAGGAAGGACTAGAATGCCTTTCTAAAAGTACAGAAAATTGAAAGAAAACAAAACTCAAAACTGCAGAGAAAATGACGATGAATTATAAGCCTCCTTTCAGCTATCTAATTTCTCCTTAGAGGTAAATATCAGCCTTTTAGTTCCCGATACAGAAGCAATAGGAAATGCAAAATAATTTATTTGGTGCTTTGGCGACAAATGAAATCAAAGATTTTCAAAGCAAAGAGATGTTACAAAATCCTAAGGCTTCAGAGAGAGAAAGACTCAAGGTTGCACCATTGAAGATTCACTTGCATCATTCAGTGGATCATGCATGCCAATTATCGATACAGACTGCTTGAAGAATGTGTGCAGAGTTTCTACTGATAACTTCTGAAATATTTATTCTAAACGTTCTAAATCTGTCTGATGATGCTCACAAAGAACTACTTCCCAATGTACAACGACATCAGATTTTTGAACTGTGAATAGATTTTAAGATTTAGTACCTCCAACAGAATATGGTAAATTTGAGATTGTAGCCCAAACAGGATGCATTAAAGTTAGCTGTGAAAATACTTGGAATAAAATCTCAAAAGTAGTCATGTATGATTCAGCTTTCTTGACCGCATACAGCATTTAATACTTTATACTTGAATCAACTGTATTTGTAGGAATATTCTCTAGATTGACAACTTGCAACACTTTGTTCAACACAGACCCCTCCCTTTATAGATGGGAGAGTACAGTCTGATCAGGGATATTGCTACTTTTACTGAATTCAACAGAGACTGAAAGTTCAGTTTCTGCAGCTGTTTTAATTGCCCCTCCCCCCTGCAAAAAACTTTTCTTCTGAATTAGCAGAAAGGAAACATGGGTGTGGTGTCTGTTCAGAGTTGGCTCATCTGTAGTCTGTTCAGAAATGTTTGTGGCTTATGAGCACAGTGGTATACAGTTCAATGACAAGATTACAATGATTAAAAGTCAAACAAAGTTGGCCTAATGGACACCATGTAACCACTGTTATACAAAATAAACTAGTTCATTTAGGACAGGAAATCCACTACTCTTAGCTACGTGAGACTTTGCACCGCAGCAATGTGACTAACCTTAACTGTCCTCTGGATGTTTACAGCTGTAATAAATGCCAACCTTCCCAGAGATGCCTACCTCCCATCAAACATTAGAAGTGACAGCTTACAGAAGGAGTTATGAATGTCTATTTATCAGATTTTTATTTGATTAGATTACTTAGTGTGGAAAGAGGCCCTTCGGCCCAACAAGTCCACACCAACCTACGGAAGCGCAACCCACCTAGACCCACTCCCCCTTCATCTAGCACTACAGGCAATTTAGCATGGCCAATCACCTGACCTGCACATTTTTGGATTGTGGGAGGAAACCGGAGTACCCGGAGGAAACCCATGCAGACACGGAGAATGTGCAAACTTCACACAGTCGCCTGAGGCAGGAATTGAACCCAGGTCTCTGGTGCTGTGAGGCAGCAGTGCTAACCATGTGCTACCCATTTCTGTATCAAGTGGTTATATATTTTCTCACCAACCATTCTAATAAAATTTATTTAATGCAAAAGATTAGACAGAGGAATTTGCAATAATCTTTGCCAGAACACTTGAATGGATGATGCAGTTCTGCCTCCCCAGCATTAAGATATTGTTCTTCAGCCAATTCTATTCACTGCACATGATTCGAAATAGCTGAAGGAATTGGACACTGCAAAGACTATGAGCCCCCAACAACTGATCAGCAAGAGTACCGAAAACCTGTGCTCCCAAACTTGGTATGCCTCCAGTCAAGCTGTTCCAGTGCAGCTAGAAAAATGGTACCACCAATCATGTGGAAATCTATCTTGAACACAAAGTGCAGGACAAATCCAACTTGACCAATTAACCAGCTATTCATCCACTCAAATCAATAAATCATGACAGAGGATTAATAAACCATACTATCAAGCAGCACTTGCATAGCAGTTACCTGCTCACTGATGCTCATTGGGTTCTGCCAGGGCAATTCTGCTACTCACCTCAGTGCAGCCTTGGTTTCAACACTGACTAAACAGCTGTCAGGTGATATTGACAACCCTTGGATAATCAAGATTGCATTTGACTGCGTGGGGCCTCAGAGGCTTAACAAGGGAAAACTCTCCGTTGTTTGGAGTCATACCTCACAATGGAAGATAGTTGTGGATGTCAGTTTTAATCCATCTCTGCACAGCCCCTCAGGGCAATGTCCTAAACTCAACCATCTTCAACTGCTTCAAAGATCTCCCTCCTATCAATGTCAGAAGTGAGGATGTTTATCAATGACTGCACAATGTTCAACACCATTTGCCATTCGTCAGTTACTGAAGCAGTCGGTGTCCAAATGCAACAAGACTTGGTCGATATCCAGGCTTAGGCTCACAGGCGGTAAATAACATTCATGTCACACTAGTGGCAGGCAATGCCCATCTTCATCAAGCATTTAAATCATTGTCCTTGGACATTTCTGCCACTCAACATTTACAGGGGCTTAACATTGACCAGAAAGAGAACTGGGTTAGCCATCTAAACATTTTGATGACAAGAACAGGTCAGAAGCTTGGAAACCTTCAGTGGCCAAATCAGATCCTGACTCCCCATTATTTTCTGCTAGCCCAGAAGAAAAAAGCTCTAGCCAAGAAACTTGATATTGTACAAGACAAGGCACTCTGCTTGATTGGTACCACTCCTCAAACTTTTACTCCCTCCACCACTAACATTTGTATCTACCAGATACACTGCATAAATTTACAAGGCTCTTCATACAGTACCTTCCAAACCACGACCATATCTATAATGAAGAATAAGGGCAGATTTGAGAAAATGAAATTTGTTGGTGAGGAAGATTCCATCTAGACTAGAAGAGATTTGGGTTCACAAGGAAGAGGTATTACAAATACTGCAGAGTGTGTGAAAATAGACAAGTCCCTGGGCTGGATGGGATCTATCCTAGGATCCTCTGGGAAGCAAGGGAAGAGATTGCCGAGCCTTTGGCATTGATCTTCAAATCATCATTGTCTACAGGAATAGTGCCTGAGGACTGGAGGATAGCAAATGTGGTTCCCTTGTTCAAAAAGGGTAGTAGAGACAACCCTGGTAATTGCAGACCAGTGAGTCTCACTTCAGTCATTGGTAAAGTGTTGGAAAAGGTTATAAGAGTTAGGATTTATAACCATCTAGAAAGAATAATCTGATCAGGGACAGTCAGCACAGTTTTGTGAAGGGTAGGTCTTGCCTAACGAATCTTGAGTTTTTTTGACAGTGACCAAACAGGAAGATGAGTAAAACGGATGATATGGTGTATGTGAATTTCAGCAAGGCATTCGATAAGGTTCCCCACAGTAGACTATTATACAAAATGCGGAGGAATGGGATTGTGGGAGACATAGCAGCTTGGATCAGTAATTGGCTTGCTGGAAGAAAACAGAGGATTGTAGTTGATGGAAAGTGCTCATCTTGGTGTCCGGTTACTAGCGGCGTATGCAAGGGTCGGTGTTGGGTCCACTGCTGTTCGTCAGTTTTATAAATGACCTGGATGAGTGCTTAGAAGGGTGGGTTAGTAAATTTACAGATGACACTAAGGTCAGTGGAGTTGTGGATAGTGACGAAGGATGCAGAGCTGGGCGGAGGGGTGGCAAATGGAGTTTAATGTGGACAAGTGTGAGGTGATACACTTTGGACGGAGTAATCGGAATGCAAAGTACTGGGCTAATGGTAAGATTCTTGGGAGTGTAGATGAGCAGAGAGATCTCGGTGTCCATGTACAAGATCCCTGAAAATTGCCACCCAGATTGACAGGATTGTTAAGGCGGCATACAGTGGCTTGGCCTTTATTAATAGAGGGATTGCGTTCCAGAACCAGGAGGTTATGCTGCAGCTGTATAAAGCTCTAGTACAGCCACATTTGGAGTATTGCGTACAGTTCTGGTCACCGGATTATAAACGAGGATGTGGAAGCTTTGGAAAGGGTGCAAAGGAAATTTACTAGGATTTGCCTGGTATGGAAGGAATGTCTTACGAGGAAAGGTAGAGGGCCTTGAGGCTGTTCTCGTTACAGAGAAGGTTGAGAGGTGACTTAATAGAGAAATACAAGGTAATCAGAGGGTTAGATAGGGTGGACAGGGAGAGCCTTTTTCCAAGTATGGGGACAGCAAACATGAGGGGACACAACTTTAAAGTGAGGGGAGATAGGTATAAGACAGATGTCAGAGATAGTTTCTTTACTCAGAGTACTAAGGGTATGGAATGCTTTGCTGCAATGGTAGTAGATTCGCCAAGTTTAAGTGCATTTAAGACGGCGTTGGACAGGCATATAGACATACATGGAAGAGTATAGGTGGGATGGGCTTCAGATTAGTATGATAGGGTGGCGCAACATCGAGGGCCGAAGGGCCTGTACTGCGCTGTAACGTTCTATGTTCTATGACACCTGAAACTTACCTTCAAAGCCACTCACCATCCAGACATGGAAAGTTGCCAATGTTCACCGTCACTAACATTATAACTATCCCAAATGGATTGCAGCAATCCAAGAGGGCAGCTGGCCACCACTTTCAAGGAAAATTAAGTATGGGCAATAAGTGCTGGCCCAGTCAATGAAGCCACATGGCCAAAATGAATAAAGAATTTCCTGTCCTCTTGAAATACCATTTTCTTTCCTTTGATTGAATCAGGTTTCTCAGTGCAAACTTACTTGTGGCTTGAAGTGCATTTTCCAGATTGTGCATCCCCAGAGAACTGTTGCCCTAGTTATCCTGAAAACAAAACTATTCTCATTTACAAAAGATGCAAAATATTGAACTTAAGGCCCAATGTTACAAGAACTGATTAATGTACTTCAAAATTCATAGAACACAGGATGTACACAACAACATGCAACAGAAATAAAAATCAGCAATATGAGATCAACTTATCCTTTAATCGCTGGCCTTTCTTTCAGATGCAAGTCGAGGAAAAATCTTACTCAACTTAGCACAATGCAATTGTTCATTACAAAAGAAAGAATTCTCTCTTTGCTAAAGGGCTCATTGTCTATGTTCTGGCAAGATTCAAGCTGTTTTTAAAGGAGATGATCCCAATGTTTATTTGTTCCTTCTGATGTATTGAAGCCTTGAATGACAACCCAATACAACATATGAAGTTTCAAGTAGACAAATGTAATGTGCTACAGTTTGGAAAGAAGAAAAGTGATAATCTAACATTAAGTGGCACAACTTCAATCGGTGCAGGAACAGCCACATGGTTCACATAAATAATTTCTTGTCAGAAGTAATCTAGAAAAATATACATGACCACCTTTATGAATGGCAGAAGGTACATAAAATAGACTCAGTATATCATTGGTTAATTTCCGGTTTAAGCATTCCGCGGCTTTTTTCTGAAGGATCTTGGTGGTGGAATGGATACAAAGATCTATTGCAAGGGACAAAATTCCAAATTATCCGGAGCAACTAGCTGTAATGAGATTATGCATCTTTGTGTAAGTTGACTAGAGGGAGATCTAATAGGAGTGTGCAGAATTAGAATAAAAACACTTTGCATATCTGAAATAGATGCAAGTGCTGAACAGATGTAATGTTTGATATAATGTGTTTTGGTTGTAAATATTGTCATAGTATAAAACTTGAGAATCACTGAGAAAAAACTTTTAGTAAACAGCACATTCCTTTGGCTGTGCACAACAAGCAAAGAACCAATTGCACATTATCAGCCCATACTTGTGAAATTCTGTAATGTCCAACATAGATGTGATTCCATGATTATGTAACATTTGACAAATAATTGCAATTGCGAAAAGAATTGAACATCAATTGAGCACTGTCAGTTGGGTTGCAGTGTGATGCACTTGAAAGTACTGTATGCTTCATGCTTTAATACACAGCTGTTCTTTGCAAAGCACTTGTTTCAACTCAATAAAACAGATGACAGTCAATGACTCATTTACCAGGATAATTCAATGAGAATCAACTTGTTGATTTAAAATTCAAACCAAGCTCGTCAGACAACTGTCAATCAATCATTCAGCAGTGCACTCTTCATGGCAACACCTCTACTGTTGTTCTTCCTTTAATTTGAATTTCTTGGGAATTGTCCTGATGAGTGCAATATGAAAATCTTTAAATTTATTCAGCAAACCTGGTTTGATCAACGATAGAAACTATTTACACTGGCAAGAGGACCCGTTATCAGGATTTAATACAAGTGACAAAATTGGCAACACATAGGGACAGAAGGTGACAGGCTGTTGTTTTTGAAAACCACATTAGACTGAATTCCAAACTAAGTGAAAGGATAGTCGAAGTTCACTCATCATAATTTTCAAGAGAAACAGTGCATAAGGCTGCGAAGGTAAAAAACAGGTGTGAAGACTCATTACTGGCATAACAGGCCAAAGGCTTTCTTCCACGTGGGAAGATTCCTTAATTAAGCTCGACAAAGGAATGACACCTATGTTATGTATTTTTCTTTTAGTAGCCCCCACTTCCCTTTTCATCCATGGTTTGTATTAATACATGAATTGGATCTAAGACCTATTATGCCAGGAAAGGGGTCATGTAGCTCAGTGCTTAACTCCAGGTTCAAGTCCCATCTGAGGTGTATGAACATCTCTGAACAGGTTGATTAGAAAATGTGTAACTTGAGAAATGGAAGGCTGTGACATACTGGAGGCAACTCTTCCTCTGAACGAGGCGGCATGAATTGAGATCCTCCCTGCTCCAGACGTGTCATAGCATACCTGAACAGGTCAATTAGAAATATTCGTTTACCAGGACAAACACACAAAATATTCCTTACCAACATCTTATTTAATTTGTATGCATATACAAACCCAATTTCTGAAATCAAAGCATAATTCCATCTGTCAATGCAGACAAAATCTAATATGCAACAAAGTGTGTGTGGCTGGAAGCCAATGCATCTGAGCAGTCTTTTTCAACAGAAGAATTCCTCTTCTAAATGGCTAACAAAAAAGTGAAGCCAGTCAAATTATACAGTCAGTGATTTTGTTATTCCAAAACTGTCTCCTGACATTTCTGTAATGATATGACTATTTTTTTGAAAATAGACCCCAATTAAAAGCTTGTTACATTAAATCTTATTAATGCAGTAAGATTATTTCATTGGTTATAGCTGAGTGGAAATTATGCAAGGCAATATATAAAGGGACAAACTACATTCCCCATTTGCCTGTATCCATGTAGCTCAAATACAGAAGAAAATTCAATTATCCAAGATAAAGTGGTCCACTGCATTGATAACCAATTCTTCATCAGTATATATAGTGTACTATGTACAATGTCACAACTTCTCAAGGCTTGTTTTGACACCCAGCACCTTTACTGTCTACGAGGATAAGGGCTGCAAGTGCATGTTTAAAGTAACTTTCATTCTTGATTCCATGAAATTCTTACGCTGATTTTGAAGATCAAATTCTACAAGTGTAACCATTTCCGTTACTTGTTGCAAAGGACAGGATATCCAACATGGCTTTATTATTATTATGCTGCACTGCAAGATTTTTCAATTATAAGAATGTCAAGTTTTAACATTTGGAATACAATGGAACATAACTCTAATGGCGCTTAGTGAGATTGGGTGAAACACCAGCACAATTTACTAGTTGTTTCTTGGGATCCCTTGGGAAAATGCAAAGTATGCTAACTCCAGTAGCACAAAATAGCAATAGTGCCAGTGCTTAGAAATAAAGCGCCCTGGGATCTGAAAACATGGAAGCTTGTAATGGATCTGGCTATTGTTTGGCATGACACAGCTGCATTTGGAAGTTTTGAGATAGCGAGAGCGAGAGCATGAATAAGATATATTTTACTGCCACACCTGCACTCAAATTATACAAATGCAGGGCTAGTGGGGCATATTACACATTCCAGTTAATAAAAAAGGCAGGACACATTTTTCAAACATTGAGCCATTTCATTGCCACACCCTTTTGTTAAAATTGCCTAGGTTAGTCAAAATTGGTCTTTTACAAAAATCTTTCAATTCAAAAAAAAATTTGGATCTTAGTACCTGCTTGAAGAGTTTCCCTACCTCTCTTCAACGCTAATTTCTCCTTTGAGCTACAAACAATTTTGACAATGCAAGTGAGAAATAATAAATGGACAGAATACAGTCAGCACAAGATTTAACACATCTAGCAAATCTCAGGACTGATTCAGTAAATATTTATCCTGTAAGGCATTCTACATTTACATTAAATACTTATTGTTATTGGCTCCTTTGGCAAAATTATTACAAGCTAAACTAACATGAATTATCATTTCATTTGCAATCAAAAGCCAAATAAAAAGGATGAAAAAGATGTATCAAGAAAGGAACTTAAGTTTCTAGGTTTTGCTCACTGTTTTAAAAATTGATATGCAAGTTTTAACCCAGTTCCTAAAGTTTTTAAGTGGTCAGAAAACATTGTTTACTGATATACTCATGGTTTGGCAAATGATTGACTGCTTCATGTAAGGTATTAAATTACTAACAAATTCTTGTAAAATAATTTAGTTTCCATTCCAGGAAAGCAAAAACATTGTTGCTAAACAAATCTGATATAGTTCTGCACACGTGGACAAGAGAATCAGGAAAACAACATGTTTGGCCAATGTATGAGATTAAAAATTTTATTTTACATCAGAATGAAACATTTTGCAAGATTGATTTATTGAACTCACATGATGGAATTATGAATTGTGGCTCTGTATTCCCAGCATACCCAAGCTTTGTATACCTGCAAGATGAACAGCATTTTAGTTCTTTCAGAAACAACATCTGTATTCAATAATCCTAGCTACAACAACTGTTCAAGTTAAACCTATTACTTGACTCCTATTGCATTGTTAAACAATATTATCAAAATGTGTTGCCTAAGCAATTTAAGGAAACTAAAGTTCATCTCCTACTTGGTTTTCTCTCAGTAACTTAATGTAGCAAATTCATATCTTATCAGGCAAAATGGTCAGAGATGCAACTGTCATTCACAGGTCTCAGAAGGACAAAGGAAAATCAGTATGGTCAACATTCCATCAATCCCATACACTTCTACCCCAGAAAGTGCATGACAAAGTGATCAAGACATGTCCAAATTAATTCAGCTGACCACAGAGTCAAGATTAGAGTTGTGCCGGAAAAGCACAGCTGGCCAGGCAGCATTCGAGCAGGAAAATCGATGCTTCGGGAAAAAGCCTTCTGAAGGGCTTTTTCCCGAAGTATCGATTTTCCTGCTCCTAGGATGCTGCTAGGCCTCCTATGCTTTTCCTGCACCACTAATCTTGACTCTGATCTCCACATCTGCAGTCCTCACTTTCACCTAGCACAGAAACAGACCCTTCAGACCAACTAGTCCATGTCAACCAGGTATCCCAACCAAATCTAGTCCCACCTATGCACCTGGCCCATATCCCTCCAAACCCTTCCTATTCATATACCCATCCAGATGCCTTTTAAAATGTTGGAATTGTACTAGCCTCCATCACTTCTTCTGGCAGCTCATTCCATACACGTACCATCCTCTGCATGAAAAAAGCTGCTCCCGAGGTCTGTTATAATCTTTCCCCCCTCACCCTAAATCTATGTCCTCTAGTTCTGGACTTACCCCACCCCAGTGAAAAGACCTTGTCTATTTATCTTATTCATGCCCCTCCTGATTTTTTAAGCCTCCAAGGTTACTCCTCGCCCTTCAACGCTCCAGGAAAAACAGCCCTAACCTATTCAACTTCCCGATAGCTCAAATCCTCCAACCCTGGCAATATCCTTGTTAATCTTTTCTGAACCCTTTCAAGTTTTAGAACATCTTTCTGATAGGACGGAGACCAGAATTGCATACAATATTCCAAAAGTGGCCTAACCAATGTCGCGTACAGCCGCAACATGATCTCCCAACTCCCGTACTCAATACTCTGACCAATACAGGAAAGCATATCAAACGCCTTCTTCACTATCCTATCTACCTGCGACTCCACTTTCAAGGAACTATGAACCTGCACTCTAAGGTATCTTTGTTCAGCAACATTCCCTAGGACCTTACCATTAAGTGCATTAGTCCCGCTAAGGTTTGCTTTGCCAAAATGCAGCATGTCACATTTATCTAAATTAAGCTCCATCTGCCACTTCTCAGGCCAATGGCCCACCTGATTAAGATCTTGTTGTAATCTGAGGTAACCTTCTTCACTGTCCACTACACTTACAATTTTGATGTCATCTGCAAACTTACTAACTGTACCTTTTATGCTCACATCTAAATTGTCAATGGATAGGATTGCAACAACAGCAACCAAGTTTAGCAGCTCAGGTGAACTTCACATTTCAAATAGAATCAGTAAAGTCTGGAAACACTCAGGTCATTTGATTACACCAGAAACGGTAATAGGGTTTACAATACATGTCAATGACTCTTAGCTTTTTACTCAGTTCAAGAACCTTTTGTTTCACTCCACTTAATTTGACGAGAAGATCGATTGCTTACAAAAATCCAAATGGACATACATATACTTCTAGTCTCCTGGCCACTCACATGGTCCAAACAGACTCTGCACTTTCCTCTGCTTTTGTAACTTCTTCACTATCTTCTCCAAACTCTAACTCTAGAAATTACTTCACTTTGCATCCTCACTGTAGCAAAATATTCCATTGTCAGTTAACAACTGTCTTTAGATACCTGCCTCAAGAGTTTAAGCTTTGATTTTGATTCCTTTTCAAATGGATGGCAGGTTCATGCATTAAGATGCACATGATGCATATCAAATATTTAGTCTTACTTATGTTGCTGAGTTGTATAATCTTTTAACAGAACTATTTCAAAATGAAACATCCCAAAATTCATAATTTCTTTACATAGTTTCCAGATTTTTACATAGGATAAATATCTACCAGCTTTAAAAATAGATGGAGGAGATTTTCAACAATTTTGCATAGATAAGCATTCTATGAGAAAGTATTGTTATAAAAATGATTACAGATTCAGTTATTAATTGGTAGTGCATAACTAGAGCAGTTTATAGAAATCAGCCTTTATTCAAATGTGCGAGAAAAGTGTTCAAATCTGAGATACTTAAATGAAAGGAACAAACAGCATAAAACTGCTCATTAATACATTGTTAACTTAGTTGCAAATTATGCAAGATTGGAATTTGCTGAAAAACTTCATAATAAACTTAAATGAGCATAAATCAATTGGCAAATGACAGCAACAGGTAGGTGCTATCATCAAACTTCCATGCATGTTAAACATTGATACAACACCATAAATAGAAACAGAAACCAGAGGCAGTGATAGTGCACATATTTTGGCATATATCAATGCTTTCAACAGTCTGTCGTAGAGGAAGTGTCAGTAAATAAAATGACTGCTGAATGGAGACATGCAACTATTGACTGGAGGACCTTTCATAACCTTTATCCATCTTCAGAACTATGGCACATGCTGGCACTTTTACATTTAGATTGAACTAAAAAGTAAGAATTGCTTTGAAATAATTTTCTACCTTTCTTCACGCACTCTGTTCAAGCTTGAACATTCTCGGGATCTTATGCTCAGACACCAATCTCTTCAGTATCTTGAGAGAGATTGGAACTGTGCAATTACTTGCAGACATCACTTCTGACATTTTACAAAGAGAAGGTCACTGAAGAAGCAACCAAAAGGTGGTTAGGCCAAGATACTATTTTGAACTACCACAGCACCATCCTGGTGCTCAATTACCCTTTAATAACCAACGTATGTTCACAACTGAAACCTCTTACAACTTCTGAAAGTCCTTTATTTTGGAATTGCAGACAAATTAGGTGCAAAGTTCCACATTTAATGAATTGATCATGGAAAAGAATTATCCACACAACAGTCAATTTACTTCAGGAAGCAATGAAGTTTTCTTTTGAAATTAAAAAAAAAAAATGGACATTTTAAAAAAAACTGGGAACTATGAAACGTTTAAAATTCCTTCTTACACAAACAAAGCAAAACTTGCCTGGAACCCAAGCCAAAATACCAAACTTGTCAGAGCAGGCTTTTGTGGAGCTGAAATTCTATCCACAAAAATTAACGTTGAGAAAATCATAGCTAAAGTCCACCATCTCCATATATTTTACTAAAATTAAGTTCAGTGCACAAACTAAACTCCAGTTATTCTGAATAGGAAAGTTCAACTCTGGTCTCAGATGCGCTACTTATTACCTCACCTAACTGCTGACTTTTGGATGTCCTAAACGTAGTCTTACTGTATGATGCATAGCTCTTTCTCATTCCACATAACAAGTGATATATACATTGCTCACTATCTGAAAATTACAGATTTACTTCTTAATGTGTTTACATTTCAGTTAGAGTTAGTCATACGGCACAAACTGACCCTTTAGTCCAACTCGTCTACACCAACCAGACATCCCAACCGGACCGCTAGCATTTTCCAGCATTTGGCCCACATCCCTCTAAACCCTTACCCATCCAGATGCTTTGTAAATTAATTTTACCCGACTACACCATTCTTCTTGCGCCTCATTCCACATCCGTACCACCTTCTGCATGAAATCTTTACCACTTAACTAAAAACTTTTTTCCCCCTCATCATCTTTGCTGTCTTCTGCAACTCCACCTCCAAGGGGCTATGCACCTGCACCCTGGGTCCATTCCTGCCTCTGTTCCTGAAGGGCTTTTGCCCGAAACATCGATTTTCCTGCTCCTCGGATGCTGCCTGACCTGCTGTGCTTTTCCAGCACCACTCTGATCTAAACCCTGGGTCTCTGCCTGCCACCACTCCCCAAGCCCTACCATTCACTGTGCAAGTGTTGCATTTTTGCTAAGGAAAACCAGAGACATGATTTAAAAGATTGAGGAAAGATTTGATTTTTTTAAAATCTGGAGCAGAAAACCATTGCCTGAAAAGATAGTAGAGGGGGAAATACCTGCTTTTAAATAGACTTGCATATGCACTCGATGCTGTAACTTGTAAGGCGGTGAACCAAGACACGGTAAATGTGATGAAATGGGGTTGCTCTTTCAACCAGGAGACACAATTTCCCACCTTGTAAGCTGTGCACCTTTGTGTTTGCCACTGCATACTTATTGAAACACTGCACTATTCGAAACAAAGCCCTCTGGACTGAGAGCTCTGTAAATTTTCTTCATTGTTGATCATCCCGAGTTGCCATCCAGGCCATTTCAAAGAGCAGTTAACAGTCAACCACATTGTTGTAGTTTTGGGTCCCTTAGTCCGTATCAAGTGAGGATGGCTGATTTCTTACCCTAAAAAAGCATGAGTTCTGACAATTGACAATGATTAAGTGGTCACCATTGGAATAATTTTTAGTTTATTGCAATGAAATGAGAAATTAAGTAAAATGTTACCATCTGCAGAGCAGCAGACTAGAACTCATGACAGAACACTGGCCTGGGACTCTGGGTTTCCTCGCTCAGTGACGTTATCCTAATACCACTGCCACCTGAGGTTTCTACTCAACATAATTTCATAGGATAGAACTCTTCTTAAATTGTTAATCGGACTTGCCCAGAGGCTATGGTTAAAGCAAGATGGAAAAATGCAAACTGCATTTCAGGCTGAGTCATATTGGCAGAGCAGCGTAGAATTTTGCTTTCATAAATGGTTCAGAGTATACACGACATGAGTATTTTATTTCTGATTTGAATATATTGTTTCAAACTTAAGCGATGCTCAATTGGAGAAAAGTTTGAGCATTATTTATACTTTGAAGACATAATAAATTTGATTGTTGCCCATGAAAAATCATCTTTGGTCAGTGTTGCCAACATATTAATTGAAGGTAGATAGACAAGATTAGAAAGCAGTAGCTCCAGCTACCTGTCAGCTGTTAACAAGAATAAGTACTTTGGATTGAAAATAAGGTCATTGAATGCTGCATGAAAACCTATACCCAATTATTCATAGTTCTTGTTTTTTTTCTTAAATTTTACTGCTCATATAACCAGATCTTTCCACAGGTCAGTAAAGTTAATATGAACAATTTTAAATGCAAATATGATTGGCTCATGTGTTATTTTTCACCTGACCAAATTACAAAAACTTTGGACTTTCAGAATAATTCCAATTTCAAACAAATCAAAGAGTCTATTAAATTGATGTATTTAAGTTTCAAATCTTAGTGAGTTGTAATGTGTAATACACACCTTCTACAACTCAAAAGTTAACAAAACATAAAAAGTCTGTAGACCAGTGATCTCAGTCCGTTGGTATATAGACTAGGACTGAAATTGTAATCTGATAAGACACTTATTCAAGTACATCTTGTTTGCATCTGTCAAGCATACAGAAATGCTTTATGTTATGTTTACTATAGTATGTAATTGTCATTGTTGAAAAATATTCACAGATCTGACAGGTAATGGAGATCTAAGTATTGTGAAAAATACAGGTATAAGTTAGGTGTGCCATTATAATGGCATGATGAGTTTTAGAAAAAAATCTAAGTAAAATCTTTAAAGAAAGTGAGCCATGATGAACATTCTGCACATTAATAAATGCAAGATACTATTGCTGCACAGGACAGCGCAAGATACTGCATAATTACGTGTAAAACTTGGAAAAAATTACAATCGAGTATTCTTCAATGCAGTCGTGTGTACTGAGTCTAATTGTCCACAAATTATCTTTATTTCCTGAAGCAGTAGAATTTTCTCCTGGATAATTGAAAAGCATATTATGCCTCAATAGAACTTCATTTCTGAGAAGCATTGTTAGTACTTTACTTGTGTAATCTTTCATATTTCCCTTGCACATTTGCAAACCATAATATTGGAAGTACTTTTATTAAAGCTTTTGCTTCAAACATAGATGCAATACCAAAATTGGAAGTTGTGTTTTTAAAGAAATTCATCATGTTTACAGATGTAATTAGTAACTTAAAATACTGCTTAGGAAAACCTCTTCAAAAAGCTTTGTATTCGACTTCTAAAATAAAATAGATGGAGTAGATTCTTAATGATCACCAGCAATGGGCATAGAGACTGGGACAAATGTAAAATGCTGTCATCAGCCTGTCATTGATATAAACAAACAATCTGGATGTGAATATAGGAGGTAGGGTTAGCAAGCTTACAGATGACACCAAGATAGGCGGCATAGAGGACAGTGAAGATCATCTCAGAATAGTGAAACCTTGACCAGATGGATTTTAATTTAGATAAATGTGAAATAAGTATTCAGTGGCAAATACAAACGAAATAGATGCAACGTCCAATGACCTTATTTTCAATATAACAGCACTTATTCTTGTAAACAGCTGTCAGATAGTTGGAACTACTGCTCCTTAATTTTATTAAGCTTCAATTAATTTATGTCAGCAACCCTGACCAAAGATTAGTTTTGATGGGTAATCAAATTTACTATTTATCTTCAAAGTATAAATAATGTTCAAACTTTTCTCCTAATGAGCATTACTTAAATTTGAAACAATATATTCAAGTACAGAAATACAATACTCGTGTGTCATGTATAGTCTGAACCACTTGTGAAAGCAAGCTTATATGCTACTGTCAATATGACTCACCTTCAAATGCAGCTTGCATTTTTCCATCTCTCTAACCATTGCCTCTGGGCAAGTCAGATTAACAGTTTAGAAAGACTACTCTATTCTATGAAATGATGCTGAGCAGAAACCTCAGGCGGCAGTGGTATTAGGGTAATGTCACTGGACTAGTAAACCCCAGAGTCCCTGCCTAATGCTCGGTCATGAGTTCTATTTTGCCTGACCGCAGATGGTGACATTTTACTTAATTTCTCATTTCATTGCAATAAAATAAGAATTATCCTAATGGTGACCATGTCGTCCTTGTCAATTGTCAAACTCAGTTTTAGGAAAAGAAAACTGCCATCCTCATTTGATTATGGACTGAGGGACTCAGAACCATAATGTGGTTGACTTAACAGCCGTTTGAAATGGCCTGGACAGCAAATCAGTTCGAGGGTAACCTGGGATGGTCAACCAATCATGTCTTGCCAACATCCATGAAGAAAATTAGAGCAGTCAGTCCAGTGGGCTTTGTTTCAAACAGTGCAGTGTTTCAATAAGTATTCAGTGACAAGCACAAAGGAAATAGATGCACAGCTTACAAAGTGGGAGATTATGTCTCTATTGGCTAAAAGAACAACCCTGTCTCATCACACTTACCAGGACTTGGTTCTCAGCCTTACATATATATGCTCTTGAGATGCTGTAACAAGTGCAAGGTTTGTAGCTCAGGCTAAGGCTTAGGATGTAGGTTTGCTCGCTGAGCTGTGGGTTTGATATCCAGACATTTCCTTACCTGGCTAGGTATCATCATCAATGGCAACCTCCAAGTGAAGCAAAGCTGTTGTCTCCTGCTTTCTATTTATATGTTTGTCCTGGGGTTTGTGGTGATGTCATTTCTGAAACTTCTTTGATGTATGATAAGGGGTTTCTGGCTGTGATTTGTCTGCTTGTCATGGTTTGTTCTTGAGGAATCTGCGCACTGTTTTTTGAGTATCCGTTCTTCTTGAATACTTCGTATAGGTGGTTCTCCACAGTTCATCTGTGCTACAGTGTGGTGGCTTGTTGGAATAGTGTTCTGATACAGCTTTGTTTGTGTGTTGGGATGGTTGCTGGTGTAGTTAAGTATTTGGTCAGTGTTTGTCGGTTTTCTGTATACGCAGGTTTGTAGTTCTCCGTTGTCCTTTCTTTCGACTGTGACATCCAGCAATGAGAGTTTGTTGTTGGTTTCTTCCTCCTTGGTGAACTTCATGCCTGTGAGGGTGTTGTTGATGATGTTAAATGTCTCTTCTATCTTGTTTCGTTTTGTGATCTACGTAGCAGGCCCAGATTTTTGGCAACCACCTTACCATACATCAAAGTTTCAGAAATGACAGCCAGACTACTAAGACCCCTCGGAATCCTAGTAGCACACAAACCCACCAACACAAAAAAAACTAAAACGTAAAAGACCCAGCACAACCCATGGACAAAACCAAAGTCATTTACAAAATTCCATGCAAGGACGGCCACAAACACTACGTAGGACAAAGAGGAAGAAAGTTATCCACCAGAATACACGAACACCAGCTAGCCACAAAAAGACACGACCCTCTCTCCCCCTCGTAGCCCTACACACGGATGAAAAAAAACACCATTTCGACTGGGATAACATCTATCCTGGGACAGGCTAAGCAAAGACATGCCAGAGAATTCCTAGAGGCCTGACACTCCAACCACAACGCCATAAACAAGCACATAGATCTAGATGCCATCTATCAACCCCTCAGAAAACAAACAGGAAATGACATCACCACAAACCCCAGGAACCGCATCCAGGAGAAAGATATAAAGAGAAACCAGGAGACAACAGCTTTGCTTCACTTGGAGGTCGCCACTGATGACATTACCTAGCCAGGTAATGAAACATCTTGATATAAACCCACAGCTCAGCGAGCAAACCTACACCCTAAAGCATATACAAGTCTTAAATAAAAGTGGAAATTTCCACTTCTACTACCCTTTCAAGCAATGACTTTCTGCTCCAGATTACAAAAAAACAAATCAACTCTCTCCACACCTTTAAATTCATGTCTCTGGCTGTTCATCTTTCTCTAGAAAAGGACCTTTATCCTCGTCAGCCCTTTGTTTTCTTTTAAAGGGTCCTTTTATTCAAAAGAAAGCAAACCAATTTTATTAAATGTTTCTTGAGCTAAAATTTTCCATGTGTGGCAAGATCCTGCTAAACTCATCTGAATCCACTCAGTGACAGATTTCCAGTAATTTAGTGATGGTAATTGTAGACAGTATTGTGGTCTGAGGGTTTTAATAATTGTCAACACTTTAATCAATGAGTTTCACCCAATTTTTAATAGATCATTCTTATCTCACCAAATTCAAAAAAACCATAATGAAAAATGGTCTGACGCATTCTGATGTAGCATACTGAATGCTTTCTGAGAAAAATGGCCAGCAACTGTAGTGTAGATCAGCAAGGCACACGAACTGCAAACAAATCATTCGAGTTAGGGCTGTCTCAGGTCAGTGAGGCATTTGGTACATTAGTATGGGCACAGCAACTCACCCACTAAGGAACTTACACAAATACGCCTACACATTAAAACAACCATCCATTATACTTGGCTGCACAGGCAAGAGTCAATGTTGCATGCCATCCGTCAGAACAGTGCACACATGCTGAAATTTACTTCCTAAAAGCTCTATAAATGTTGCTGACGAACATCTAAAGCAAAATGTAGCACTTCATCAAAACACTTCTCACAAAAGAAACTCTGCTTGGAAAAGCGGAAGTGCCATGAGACATTTTCTACCGTTCTCAAAAAAAAGGCTGAAACGTTGTAAATGAACACAAATGCAACAGGCATGGAATTCACAGTCAACGGTTGGATTTTGTTTTAAAAAGCTAAATAAGACAAAGAAAGAAAAGCTGTCTGGTCCCCAGAATCAACTCACTAATCGTTTTGCCCCCATTAAAAATCCCTTATAAGGTAATTTTGCATGAAAGGAGGAAGAGGCTTTGACAACGAGGAAATTGCCCCGTGCTTGTTCACTTTTGGCCTTGTTCAGACGGGCCGGTTTTGCAAATATTTAATTGTGGACAAAATAAAGCAGCGCCGCGCCTCACACGGGGTCTGCTGGGAGGTGGCAGGCAGCAGAGAGATGCTGACCGTACACCGAAAGGAAGGCCCGTCACCTGGGGCTTGGAGGTGCCAGCGGAAGGGCGGGGACCGGGCTCCGTTATTAGCGCCTTCAGCCGAGCGGCTGCACGCCGACTGCTGTCAAAGCCGCTCCCTGCTCCCCGCGGGCCGTGGATTTCTCATTCCTCTGGCACCCGCAGAGCCAGTGTCGAAACGATGCAGAAAGTCGGCCGTCCCCCACACACCCAGGAATCACACCCTGACACTTGGGAGGGTCCACTGCCCGGCTCCGAGCACACAGCCCCATCACTGCCCGCTTACCCTGTGCCACAGTCCACGACACAAGCCGGTAGTCTCCCTGCCATTTTCAGGGCACTCTCTCGTGGGCGAAGCGGCCAAAAAAAAAACAAAAAAAAGGGAGGGAGCTGAAACACCGGCAGCTACCTGACCATGAAAAGGCGGAACCGTCAGCCGTTCCACACAACTACAACTTCCGCACTGGCGTCAAAATGGCGGAAACCTTCGGAAGCTCATTTACTCGTCAGCCCCGCCCACCCGGCCTGATTGATCAGCACGGCCCACACTTCCGGCAGGCCGTCCATTGGTCACTTTCCCGAAGCCCCTCCAGGGGATGAGGCAACACTCCAGTCAATCAACCCTACGTCATGGAACATTGGCAGTGACTGAGAGCGGGCGGCCTGCCCCCTCACCGGGAATATGCCACGTGATCTTTCCGTGGCATTGCCTCACGGGGGTTGTAGTTTGTTCGCGCAGGAAGCTCCTTTCAGTTTCTCTGCTGGTGACGGGATAGAGTGGACTACAATTCCCAGAAGAGTGTGCAGCCGCGCTGGGCAGTCGGTGGCGATGATTTACGGTCATCTGACCAGGAACTGTGAGGGGGGTTTGTTTACAACATCTGGCCTTTGATATGTGATATTCTGATTTACGTGTCTTGCGTAAGTTTCAGCGTTTTATCGTCTTTTGATTGTGTTTGTTGTGGTGTGAACGGGCAGTTTGGGGCGGTTTGGTGATTGTGAATGTTTTGCCTGGGGTGGGGGAAGAGGACGTGTTGGCAGTTTAGCTCCAACTCCAGGTTTACTGTGTGGAAGACCAGAACAAGGCATTGGGGTACGTTGACACAAGATGTTGACATTTGCCTTGGTGATCAGTCGAGTTAAATGTTGCTGTGTCCCATGCTATTATTGTAGATGTAAATGCGATATTTACCTAAGCTGAGGTAAAATTGCATTTTTTCCCCATTAAGGCATGAACTGCAATTGTTGTTTTAGAATTAAACGTGTAACTCTTTCTCCAAGTCAACCTTAACAAAGGTTGATGTCATTGTTCAATAAGTCATTGACTCCCGCAAACACAGCATCAAAGCTAATTAGAAACAGTAAGAACCTTTTGCTTTATATGTCAGTGGTAACACGTGTATTTCTTGGGTCACTTGGTTGTGTGTTCATTCCCGATTTTTGACTGTTTGGATATCCGTTGTGATGGGAAATGGGCTGCCATGTTTACTCGTTTATATTGCCTAATAGGTGTTCACCGGATTGACTTTGAATGTCAAGTGTAGGTTGGTACTGTACTTTCAATTAAGCACTGGTAGTGCTACAGAGTGGAGGGCCTGTCCTTCAGATAGAACATTAAAATGTCTACCATCTCAAGTGAGTAAAAGTGCCAAATCATTATTTTAAAAAGGAACAAGGAATTTTCTCAGTTTCCGAGTATGACCAAGAAGCCAATGCTTAGGAATAATTGTGATCGGAGACTATCAGCCATTGATGTTTGTGGGACAGTACTGTGCAAAATTTGATTGTGGTGTTTACTATATTACAACATTGTAGTTCAGAGACACTTCATTACTATCATCGGATTTGTTGTGTTCTAAGGTGAAACGTTGCTATCTAAATGTGGGATTTATATCATTTTTAAAGTGCATTAGAATCCAGGGGTATACTTGGAGGGGGAATGTTGAACAAAATGCAATTAAGTTTTGAGTTTTAGTTGAGAAACTTCTAATTTTAAAACTTTGTACAGTATAAGTTATAAGATAAAAATAATGTTTTTGTCAAATAGTGTGGCACTGGAAAAACACAGCGGGTCAGGCAGCACCTGAGGAGCAGGAGAGTCGACGTTTCAGGCATAAGCCCTTCATCAGGAAATCCTTAATTTGCAATCCACAATTTCTCCTAAATAATGTTTTGCCCATTACACTAATGTTCTCTTAATACAAACTGTGCAAGAAGAGCTAACATTTATTCACCTCAACCTGCAAATAACTTTGTTTGGACACTTTCAAGTAATGCTGGATTTTTCAAACTCATTGCAGAAATCTGATTGCAATCTTGGTTGCACCATGAAAGCATTAAATGGCGATAGGTAATGCAGTCAAAATGTAACATGCATGGTTGTACTGTATTATTTTTTTCTATCTGTTTCTTAACAACATAGTATGAGGTTGAAAATGGATAGTTTATATTGGATTTCTCAATTGTTATGACATGCTGGTGATCCCCTCTGTTAAATAAACTAAGTACCCACAAAAGCTGACCTCATTTCGCCTCGTAATCTGTTAAAATGTGAGTGACAGAGGACTCCCAAATTCCACTATTTAACAAAAATAATATCAATTTATTCTTTAACTCTAAAAGTGAACATTAACCAACAACTGTCCACAACTCTAAGCCTCCCCCCTTCTCTTTACTGCATATTCTCTGCCTCCAACTCGACAACAAAAAACTGTTCCAATAAAATTCATTGAAATTATATCAACTTAATTTCAGAACCATACAGCGACTGTCATCGTTGGAGTCTTTCTTTTTTTGTCTGAAGATCTCCCTGTGTCATGTTCTTTCTTTTGCTGGGAATATTTTTCATATGAAAAGATACTTTTGTTGGAGAGTGTTTCTGAATACTAGTTACTCTGTCTGACTTTGAAAATGCCTTTTTTTATATATACCCCCAACGTCTGATCGTCTCATTGTTTTCCCTGCACCAAAACAATAAATTCAAACTTGATTAGGCTTTAGTATCCTGGAGCATAACTTAAACTGGTTAAATTCAAATTGTTGTCAAAACAACAACTGATTCAGATACCTATTTCACAGCCAAATGTTACAGGATACTCTGGGACTGCCAGTTAGTCATATGACAGGTGCTTGTAAGCTGTCAGTACAAAACAGCATTCATACTCTCTTCATAACATAATTCAGGAATTATCAACAAAAACAGTGTGTATTTATGTAAAATTTATAACATATTCAAGGTTTTTAAGGTGAGAATTGATGTCACTTCAAGCATGTGTGAAAATACTTAACTTAAGGAAAACCTTGAATGGAGGGCAGAAGGTTAGCAAGGAGGAAATGTTTAAGTAGAGAGTTCCTTGTAGTAGTATAGTGAGTATTTTATGAACTGAGAATTTTCATTACATTAATTTGAGTTATTACACAAGTATGTTACAACTTCCAAGTTGAAATTATTAAGTGGTATGTATTTATAAACTGTATGATCCACATTTTCCAGACTAATTGATTTTGACAGTAAAATTGTCATTGTGGAGCACTATAAAGTTCAATATCGATTACCAATATTCTCATTTTAAAATTAGTGTAGTGTTACCTTTAATATCTATTCCTGCTTTATCCAAGTGATTCTGAAAACCATTTCTTACACATTGAGGTTCCACAAACACACAATTCATAAATTTGCTATTATCTTTCACTATCTGTTACAGTATTAAAGTTGTCTAGGACATTAGGAGAATTTCCCATTCTTTGAATAGTGTCAGGGATTCATATGCACTTACCTCAGTAAAGGCAGAGGCTGTTTCAATGTTCAATCCAAATGAAAACATCTCTGACATTGCAGTATGAAGATGTGAGCTTCGATTATGTGGTCAGCTTTTTGTGGCTTCAAGTTGCTTCCTTGGCCAAAAGGACTGGACGGCAAAACAAAAATAGAAATTGCTGGAAGAATGCAGCATCTGTGGAAAGAAACAGAGATAGCATTTGAAGTCCAGTGGCCCTTCAGAAGAATTCCTGTTTTTGTTCCTGATTTCCAGCATTTGCAGTTCTTTTGTTTTAAACATGGAAACCACCTCAGTTCATTTTTTAACACGTAACTAATATCTAATTATCTGATAATATGATTATCTGAATGATAAAGTACAGATTTTACATCTTCATTTGTTATCTTATTTGAGAATTCAAAATAGACTTTTCCAGCACAAAAGAAAGCCATTTGGATCATAGTGTCTTTGCTGGTCAACAATGATCTGACTACACAATTCCCTCTTTCAACTTTTTGCCCATTACCCTGGACGCTACACCAGTGCTAGTCAATATCTAAATACTACTTAGATGTTACAAGAGTTTATGTCTCATCCATCCTTTCAGGCAATGAGATCCAGACACCCATTACCCTCCTAAGTAAAAAAGAAATTATATTCAATGCTCCGCTTAGACTTCTATCTCTTACCGTAACTCTGCACTAGTTACTGACTCACCTAATAATAGAAATAATGCTTTCCTATCCATTCTTTGCCTTTTATTATTTTGTCCATTTGTATCGGGATGTTGAAACAAATTAGCCAATTGTTGTTGAAACACATTAACACATTAAGGCTACGATAGCGGATGAATGGGCACCAGACAACAATCAACGGACAGGAGGGTTCCCTCCCAGTTGGGGAACACTTCAGTGGTCCAGGATATTCAGCCTTGGACCTTCGGATGATCATCCTCCAAGGTGGACTTCGGGACAGGCAGCAGAGGAAAGTGGCCTAGCAGAGGCTGATAGCTCAGTTCAGTACCCATAGGGAGGGCCTCAACCGGGACCTTGGGGTTCATGTCACATTACAGGTGATCACCACTGCACTACACACACAGATATTCCTACACACACACACTCTCACATACACATGGACACACGTACGCACAGACACTCACTCCCACCCTTATACACATACACACTCCCATGCTCACACATGCACCCCCTTGCAGACCTAAGACACTCTGCACCCACTACACACACACACACTTTCTCACATTCACAACCCCCACCCCAGACAGACAGGCACACACAGACGGATAAAGACCCACATGCACACATATATTTTGTGGGGTGAATTTGTATTGCAGAGTTACATTGCACTTTGCTCAAAAACTGCATACATTCATGTAGAACTCTAAGGTCAAAAACTGCAGGAATTTATATAAAACACTGTTATCTCACTTATTAGATTAGAATCAATCTAAACATCAGGTCATTGACAGAGAACACAGGGGCTAACACCTTCAACATATTGTCTAACTATCACCATTGTTAGCAGCTAACCCGAGAATGCAACTTTAAAAAGAAGGGTTTTGTGATTTACACAGAAAAGAAGTGAAACTATCACTGTATTCTAACAGATGAAAGGCTTAACAGACAATCAATTTTTCAATGTATAATTTCAGTTACATCACACTGCAAATTTTTGCTATAAATTCTGTGTTACGATCGAGCCTTCCGCAATCACCTGATGAAGTAGCGTCGCTCCGAAAGCTAGTGTGCTTCCAATTAAACCTGTAGGATTATAACCTGGTGTTGTGTGATTTTTAACTTTGTACATCCCAGTCCAAAGCATCTCATTAACAATGAACTGTTTGATAGTGCAGAACTTAACATTGCTAAAAAATACATGAAACCAAAGCTATTTTGCTGTACTTATCAGGATTAGAACAGAGGAAAACAAATTCAGAAAGGGAATATCAATTTACATAGCTTTACCAAGAGGGCATTGATTGGTGGGACAGTAGCTGGCTTGGAGATGCAACAGGAGCTGTTAACTGTCCATCTTAGTGAACTGATTTATCTCTGACCAGGCAGGTAGATTCTAGTCAGGATGCTGCCATGGGGAATACAGCAGAATTGGCAGTCTTCATACCCTTATCTTCAAAGAAAATAGCACAATTTATGGACAATTTCTTCTTCCCTACTAAGAACTGTGTGTATGTGACAAGTTTCAGCTTCTAGTTTGCAAAAAAATTAACACTACGTGCTATGTCTTTGATCAAATATTCTGTGATCACCACTTCTTTTTAGAAATGGCATGATTTATTAACAATCTACTTAGCTTTCTTATAGACTTCAGCATGTCCAAAAGCTGAAGGACATGTATTATCAGAAATCCTAGTCCCATAATGTTTCAAAACTTCAAACTTAGAAAATACAAGATGAGCAGTAACAGTTTTAATAGCTGCTAAGGCAAATAGCGAACTTTGTATTATTGATTTTAAAGTCATAGAGTTGTGCAGCTTGGAAACAGACCCTTCGGGACCAGCTTATCCATGATGACCAGATATCCCAAATTGATTTAATCCCATTTGTCAACATTTGGCCCAAATCTCCCTAAATCATTCCTTCAGAGTCTTTTTCAATGTTGTAATTGTACCAGCCTCCACCACTTCCTCTGGCAGCTCATTCCATGTACTCACCACCCACTGCATGAAACGGTCCCCCTAGGGCCCTTTTAGATCTTTCCCTGCTGGCCTCAAACCTATGCCCTCTAGGACACCCCTACCCTGCAAAAAATGACCTTGTCTATTCACTCTATCCATGCACATCGTGATTTTATAAACCTCTGGAAGGTCACCCCTCACCTTCCCAATGTGCCAGGTGAGAAGAGCCCCAGCCTATTCAGCCTCTTCCCCATAACTCAAACCCTCCAACCCTAGCATCATCTAATATTCCAAAAGTGGCCTAGCCAATATCCTGCAAAGTCACAACATGACATCCCAACTCCTATATATGATGCACTGACCAATCAAGTCAAGTGTATCAAATGCCTTCTTCACTAACCTAGGTTAGTGAACCTACCAAAGATAGACTTTTGCAACCCGTATCAGTTGTGAGAATTGGGTAGGCAAAATTACCTCTCCGGTCACTTCTCAATAAGCTTAAAAAGAAGCACAATTGCATGAGGAAAAGGAACAACCGTTTCTTCAAATCATCCCTCTTTTTATTCCATGAGCAATTGCAATCACTGTTATATTTAGGTAGGTTTTTGATCAGTACGGGGATCAAGAGTTACAAATAAACTTTAGGAAAGTGGACATGAGCAATGTTGATCAGACATGATCCTATTAAATGGTGGAATAAGCCCAAGGACCAGATGGCTTACTCCTGTTCCTATTTCTTATGGATTTATAATGCTAATTGTCAGAACAGTGGATTAAGTTGCCTACCTAACAACCAGGAAACACCTGTTTCTTTAATCTCCATAAAGCTAACAGTCTTTTGTAGAAAAGAATGTACATCTCAGTGGCTTGTGCATCTGATTATAACCTACTGAAGGACATGTCTTTCCTGAATTTGGGATGCAAAAGTTAATCCTATCTGATTGTTGCAGTTTTAGCTTGTTAGTACCAGATTTAAAATGATTTAACTTCTGTTCCCATATCTTTGCTTATCTTGGTCATTTCTTACCATTTATAAAATGGATATTTCCCTTGACCTACTGTATATAGATGTAAGTTATTTCTTTTGCTTGTAAATTATTTTTCACTTTAGCAAGTGACCAGTGTCAATTGAGCTCTACCTCACCCTGAATAGGATAGTGTTGGGTAACCTGTTAATATTTCATTGTCTTTACAATACATGAAGATAAACATGTTATCATCCGCTGAAGTTACTACATTATTTGCTACTCCAGCTGAAAATTAGAATATGATTATTGACAGGCATTTTTTGTGTTGACAGTATTTTTCTAATTTGTGAGTTTGCTATTGCTTTTGCTGAAATGGATTAACTTTACTTTAATCTATTTCTATGCAAGTTATGTGAATTATTGTAATGTCACCACATCAGGCAAAGCAAAATGCTCCTTGCATGTGCAAAGCTGATTTTTGCTCATGAAGCTGAGAAATTGAATTGAATATTTCTCCTTTTGGGTTGATTAAATTCTCTCTGAACAGGTTCAGTATGGTTGGATGCAGAAACATTTCCCAACAATATGCTTCAGTCCCAATCTTCAATGACAGTCCCTTATTGCTGCCATTTGGCATTGCCCATTCCACATTCAATTGTCCCTCTGATTGAAGTTTCAAGTTTGATCTAAAACAAAACCAACTTTGTGCTGTTAGTCCATTTCCACTAAGAACTGCATTAAAATTGCTCATGTTCATTTTACCCAAGGCCGTCCCTGCCAGTGAACAAATAAATCTTTCATCTCAGTCTAGGTTAGATTTGGACCTTTTTTATATTCACGTCACTGGTTCAGCCAACGTTTATTGGTGATCCCTAGTTGCCCTTCGAGAAGTAGTGATGAGCTGTCTTCTTCAATGACAGCAGACCATGTGCTGTAGGTAGACGTGCAAAAGGTCTATTCACAGATCAACGTAATTCAAGGAAATCTTTCCAGATGCAGATGCTGTTCATGTGTTTTTGTACGTACTCTCAGGTGTGTAAAATAGCTTGCTACTGCTTTCAGTTCCTTTGGATTGTAATCCTATTCTTACGTTTCAGATGCCATAAACTACTTTGACTGTTTTGTAATCCCAAGGTAATAATTTACAACCACTGCATAATGAAATTAGCATTTTTGCAATATTGTAACAGATTTGATTTGAACTGCTTGATACAGGTGAACCACAAGTAAAATTTGACATGGCGAAGAAAAGTGAGTGAAGGAATAAGATAACTTCAATTGGACCCTAGAAGCTGGCTGTATGAGAAAGTATATGAGGTACATCTAAATTAATTCTTTTCCGCACTTGAAGAAATCATGTTCATGTAGCTAGATCAAAATCATGCAATGAATTCATATACAACACAAGGGCTGTTGTAGTGCAGTGGTAGTGTCTCTATCTCTGAGTTAAGAGACCTGAGTTCATATCTAACCTGCTCCAGATATGTGCAATTACATCTCTGAACAGGTTGATGAGAAGATATCTACAAACGTCAAATGTGCTTAAGTAAATTGGAGGGGTGGGGGTGTTACTGCCATATTCTTAAGGACGACAAATAGTGGTATTGGTGGCCTCATAGAGTCATACAACATGGAAACAGACCCTTTGGCACAACGTATCCATACAGACCAAACATCCCAATCTGACCTCGTTCCATTTGCAAGCATTTGAACTGTATCCCTCTAAACCCTTCCGATGCATATCCCCATACAGGCACCTTTTAAATGTAATTGTACCAGCCTCCATCACTTCTGGCAGCTCATTCCATCACGGATCAGTGTCTGCATGAAAAAATTACCCCTTCAGTCTTTTTACATCTTTCCCCTCTCACCTTAAACCTTTGGCCTCTTTTAGACACCCCACCCCCCAAAATCCCTTGGGAAAAGACCTTCGCTATTCACCCTATCCATGCCTTTCATAATTTTATGAACCTCTTTCTATAAAGTCACCCCTCAGTCTCCTAACCTCCAGGGAGAAAAGTCCCAGTCTACTCAGCCTCTTCCTATTGCTCAAACCCTCCAGTCCCAGCAGCATCCTAATAAATCTTTGCATCCTCTCAAGTTTACCAACATCCTTCCTATAGAAGGCCGACCAGAATTGTATGCCGTATTCCGAAGGTGACTTCACCAATATCCTGTACAGCCGCAACATGACATCCCAACTCCTGCACTGAATGTTATGACCAATGAAGGCAGATTTGCCAAGCACCACCTTCACTACCATGTCTACCTTCTCACAAAAGATTTTTTAAAATCCTGAATAATTTGAGTAATTACCAATTTTATTTAAATTTTGCTGCAACAAATGTATCCTAAAGATCCAATGATTCTAAATTATGGGCACATTTCCTTTGAATATGTTCATGGCTAGTTTGCTGCTAGAGTTGTGCTATTTAGCAGTTGACTCATCCTGTCCTTAAACCAATGCACTTAGCAGGCATATAGAACATAGAACAATACAGCACAGAACAGGCCCTTCGGTCCACAATGTTGTGCCAAACATTTGTCCTAGCTTAAGCATCTATCCATGTACCTATCCAATTGCCGCTTAAAGGTCACCAATGATTCTGACTCTGCCACTCCCACAGGCAGCGCATTCCATGCCCCCACCACTCTCTGGGTAAAGAACCTACCCCTGACATCCCCCCTATACCTTCCACCCTTCACCTTGAATTTATGTCCCCTTGTAACACTTTGTTATACCCGGGGAAAAAGTCTCTGACTGTCTACTCTATCTATTCCCCTGATCATCATATAAACCTCTATCAAGTCACCCCTCATCCTTCGCCGTTCCAATGAGAAAAGGCCTAGCACTCTCAACCTATCCATGTACGACCTATTCTCCATTCCATGCAACATCCTGGTAATTCTCCTCTGCACCCTCTCCAAAGCTTCCACATCTTTACTAAAGTGAGGCGACCAGAACTGCACACAATACTCCAAATGTGGCCTTACTAAGGTCCTGTACAGCTGCAACATCACCTCACGACTCTTGAATTCAGTCCCTCTGCTAATGAACGCTAATACACCATAGGTCTTCTTACAAGCTCTATCCACCTGAGTAGCAACTTTCAAAGAGCTATGAGCATAGACCCCAAGATCCCTCTGCTCGTCCACCATACTAAGAACCCTACCGTTAACCCTGTATTCCGCATTCTTATTTGTCCTTACAAAATGGACAACCTCACACTTGACAGGGTTGAATTCCATCTGCCATTCCTCAGCCCAGCTCTGCATCATATCTAAGTCCCTTTGCAGCTGACAACAGCCCTCCTCACTATCCACAACTCCACCTATCTTCGTATCGTCTGCAAATTTACTGACCCACCCTTCGACTCCCTCTTCCAAGTCATTAATAAAACTTACCAGCAGCAGAGGACCCAGAACTGATCCCTGCGGAACTCCAGTTGTAACTGGGCTCCAGGCTGAATATTTACCATCTACCACCAATCTCTGACTTCGACCAGTTAGCCAGTTCTCTATCCAACTGGCTAAATTTCCCACTATCCCATGCCTCCTGACTTTCCGCATAAACCTACCATGGGAACCTTATCAAATGCCTTACTAAAATCCATGTACACTACATCCACTGCTCTACCCTCATCCACATGCTTGGTTACCTCCTCAAAGAATTCAATAAGACTTGTAAGGCAAGACCTACCCCTCTCAAATCCGTGCTGGCTGTCCCTAATCAAGTAGTGTCTTTCCAGATATCCCTCAGTACCCTTTTCATCACTTTGCCTACCACTGAAGTAAGACTAACTAGTCTGTAATTCCCGGGGTTATCCCTATTCCCTTTTTTGAAAAGGGGCACAACATTCGCCACTCTCCAGTCCCCTGGTACCACTCCCTTTGACGACGAAAAGATCATTGCTAATGGCTCTGCAATTTCCTCTCTTGCTTCCTACATAATTCTAGGATATATCCCGTTAGGCCCGGGGGATTTGTCTATCCTCAAGTTTTTCAAAATGCCCAACACATCTTCCTTCCTAACAAGTATCTCCTCTAGCTTACCAGTCTGTTTCATACTCTCCTCTTCAACAATACGGTCCCTCTCATTTGTAAATACTGAAAAAAAGTATTCATTCAAGACCTCTCCTGTCTCTTCCGACTCAATACACAATCTCTCACTACTGTCCTTGATCGGACCTACCACCTACCCTCGTTCTCGTCATTCTCATGTTTCTCACATACGCATAAAAGGCCTTGGGGTTATCCTTGATCCTACCCAAGGATTTTTCATGCCCTCTCTTAGCTCTCCTAATCCTTTCTTCAGCTCCCTCCTGGCTATCCTGTATCCCTCCAACGCTCTGTCTGAACCTTGTTTCGTCAACCTTATGTAAACCTCCTTCTTCCTCTTTACTAGACATTCAACCTCCCTCGTCGACCAAGGTTCCCTCACACGACCATCTCTTTCCTGCCTGACAGGTACATACATATCAAGGACACGTCGTATCTGTTCCTTGAAAAAGTTCCACATTTCAACGACATCCTTCCCTGACAGCCTATGCTCCCAACGTTTGCTCCTCAGATCCTGTCTTAGAGCATCATATTTACCCTTCCCCCAATTGTAAAACCTACCCTGTTGCACGCACCTATCTCTTTCCATAACCAAGCTGAAAGTCACAGAATTGTGTTCACCATCACCAAAATGCTCATCCACTATCAAGCCCATCACTTGTCCCGGTTCGTTACCGAGTACCAAATCCAATATGACCTCCCCTCTGGTCGGACAATCTACATTCTGAGTTCGAAAAGCTTCCTGGACACACTGCACAAACACCGCCCCGTCTAAATTTACTTAATCTAAAGAGCTTCCAATCAATATTTGGGAAGTTGAAATCGCCCATGACTACTACCCTGTGGCTTCTGTACCATTCCAAAATCTGTTTCCCAATCTGTTTCTCCACATCTCTGCTGCTATTGGGGGGCCTATAGTAAACACCCAACAAGGTGACTGCTCCTTTCCTATTTCTGACTTCAGCCCATACTACCTCCAAAGGCAGATCCCCCTCGAACTGCCTTTCTGCAGCCTTTATACCATTTCTAATTAGCAAAGCCACACCCCCTTCTTTTTTTACCACCCTCCCTAATCTTACTGAAATATCTGTAACCAGGAACCTTCAACATCCATTCCTGTACCTCTTCTATCCACGTTTCCGTGAAGCCCACAACATCGTAGTCCCAAGTACCGATCCACGCCTTAAGTTCACCCACCTTATTTCTGATACTTCTTGCGTTGAAGTATACACACTTGAGCCCATCTCTGTGTCTGCAAGTATTCCCTGTCAGTGCTACCTTCTCCACAGCCTTACTACATTCTTGGACTTCCTGAAAAACAGCTAACCTACTTGCTGGACTACAAGTCTGGATCCCATCCCCCTGCCAAATTAGTTTTAACCCCCCCGAAGGGTGCTAGCAAACCTATCTCCCAGGATATTGGTGCCCTTCTTGTACAGGTCCCACCTTCCCCAGAATGCATACCAATTGTCCAAATACCTGAAGCCCTCCCTCCTACACCATCCTTGCAGTCACGTGTTCAACTGCACTCTCTCCCTATTCCTTACCTCACTGTCACGTGGCACCGGCAACATTCCAGAGATGACGATTCTGTCCATCGTAGCTTTTAGCTTCCAGCCTAACACCCTGAGCTCCCGAATGACCTCCCCACTCCTCTTTCTACCTATGTCGTTGGTGTCAATGTGCACCACGACTTCTGGCTGCACGCCCTCCCCCTTAAGAATTCTGAAGACACGGTCCGAGATGTCTCGGACCCTGGCACCGGGAGGCAAAAACCATCCGAGAGTCTCGCCCATGTCCACAGAACTGCCTGTCTGTCACTCTAACTATAGAGTCTCCTATAACTAGCGCTCTCCTCCTCTCCCCCTTTCCCCTCTGAGCCTCAGAGCTGGACCTCGTGCCAGAGACCCGGTCACTGCAGCTTACCCCTGCTAGACCGTTCCCCCCCCCCACCCCAACAGTATCCAAAGCGGTATACTTATTGTTGAGGGGAACGACCATAGGGGATCCCTGCACTGCCTGCTTCCTCCCCTTCCGACCTCTAACTGTTACCCAGCTACCTCTGTTCTCTGGCGTAACTATCTATCACCATCTCAGCCTCTCGAATAATTCTCAGTTCATCTAACTCCAGCTCCAGTTCCCTAACGCGGTCTGTGAGGAGCTGGAGCTGGCTCCACTTCCTGCAGAGGAAGTCGGCAGGAGCATCGTTGGTCACTCCTACCTCAAACATCCTGGAGGAGGAACATTCCACTGCCTGCGCTGCCATAACTCTACACTTAGTGTCCAAAACAAGAACACTAAGTAGCTTACCTTTTTTTTGTAGGTTAGAGGAGGAGGGAGGATGGGAGACACTCAAATATCAAATATCAATCACTTACCTTCCTGACTGGCTTTGTGTTCTGACTTCACTTCCGCCCAGCTTCCGCCGCTCTCTGCTGCGAAAAGACCCTTCATAATGCCGAGAATTCTTCCTCCTGTAGGCAGGTGGCCTTGAATTGGCACTGCAAGAGCCCCAAGATTTGCTTGTCCTTGGGGGAGTTGATGTGTTTGGCCACAGGGCAGTGGGATTGTTTGGTGCATGAGGACCAGAGATGTTCCCTGAACCGCTTTGCAAGTTGGCGTCCTATCTCCCCGATGTGGAGGAGAGCTACATTAACCATAATCATGAAAGTTGGTTTCCATATGTTATGTATGATGTCACAGGATCATGACATCCCTCTACAAACCCCCTCTACAAAAACTTGAGGAACTCAGGACTGCGTGCTGTGAAATCCTTCAAGGTGTATTCCTTTAGGACAGAAAGGTAAAATTATTAGATACTACAGCCCCGAAGAAGATTGTGTGGTTCATTTTCCTGTGTTGGCTTGTTGATAGAGTGATGCTCTTTCTACCTTGATCTTTCACAATAACCCTTCAAATACATAGTTTTTTATAGCACAATGGTTGCATTCTTGCACAACTCTGCATTGTAGAAAAATCGCACTGTAGAAACAGCACTTAAAGTGCTGGCGGTGTAATCATGTTATAGCTAACGCACATTTTAAAAGTTTGCACTTCAGAGACAGTGTCCTCAGCTGATCAATCGTGTTACAGCAATTTTGTGTTGACAAAATATGCAATTGTTTCCTTTGGTTCTGGATGGTCTTCCCTTCTATACTCAAACATCCTTGATTCAAGTTTCCAGTCTGTGATTCACTTCTCATTTAATAGCAAAGCATTTTGTACAAAGATTACAATTTTACTCCCCATATACATTCAATCATATTTGTTAAATTCATTGCCAACAAACAAAGAACTATGGATGCTGGAAATCAGAAATAATAACAAACTTGCTGAGAAAACCTCAGCAGGTCTGGCAGTATCTGTGTGGAGAGAAAGTAGAGTTAACCTTTTGGTCCAGTGACCCTTCTTCAGAATGGGTAAGGGTCAGTAGACCCAAAGGTTCTGGGTCTGAAATGTTGATTCTGCTTTCCCTCAACAGATGCTGCCAGATCTGCTGATATTTTTTTCCCAGCAATTTCTGTTTTTATTTTATTAAAAATCATTCTGAGGGCATTTTATATTATAGATATTTTGATTATGGGGATATTTCTGTTTAATTTTGATGCACACTGTTGATGTAACTATCTAGATACATTCCCCTTCGTCACTTACCAACATATTACCCATTATAGTTTTGTAGAATCTTATTTGTTTATGACATCTAATGATATTTTCAGATATTTTGTCTTCATAGAATGAATTTTATGAATGTTTTCAGATAAATGGTTGATTTTATGAGTTTGCTTTTGATTTAAATGAATAATGTTTTTGATTATTTTGATTTAGTCAGTGGACATTTGATCAAATGGTCACAGTTAGTTTTAAAGATAGCTGTTATCTGAACTCATGGAAGTGTGACAGATGCTTTAAAGTTAGGAGACTTCAGGGATGTATCCTAGATATAAAATATAAATTTTTAAAATTTTACAGGTTTGCTAAAAGTTTACTCTGTTTGACAAATTTAAAATACTCCAGCTATCTATATTTTTTATATGCTTACATAAATATGTACTTCTTACTCCAAAAGGCATATTTTCTCTTCTGAATTTTGATCATCCTTGTGTGAGAATATATCTTGTCGTCAACAATTCCATTCAGATTTGCTATGTCAAATTCAGTTATCGTGATTATGTTCTTTTGTTAAGAACACACCCCTTCAAATTTCTCAACATGGCTGATCTGTGGCCACCTTGTCTTTTTTTTTATTTTTAGGTAAGTTATTTTGTGTACTTAACTGTTTTTGAAATATTCATATCTCTGTTTAAAACATGACCCATATCGCTATCTCAAACTACCTGCATTGGATTAATTTACTGACTTTTGCCTACAGATTTGAACCCCCGAGTGGCAGAACCCCTCCTCACAAATGTGAGGACACTTCAGATTTAATTTGTAAGGCAAACTCTTACCTTTATGGTTATAAAGTAGTTCTGGATCACAATAAATTCTTTTTCAACAGCAGTCTTTTGTCATCCTATGCAATAACAGACCTACCCATTTCACTATGAGCGGACTCAGCCTCATCCCATGAAAGTCAGACTTGGTTAAATTTAGAATTTTAGAAGCTGTGTCAGAGTTCTCCATTTAAGCACTGAATCAAGCTTGATCACATTATGCTCACTGTTTTGATAGTTAATTGCTTGGTGGTACAGAATCTAAAATTGCAAAACGTGGCAGGATAATAAGAAGTAAGAGAGAATTTAATGCATGACAGAGGTCCTGATTATTGGAAAAGTCTAGGAATCCTGCAATGAGTAACTCACCACCTGACTCCCAAAATCTGTGTCATCGACAAGACTCTAGTCAGGAGTGTGTGATGGAATACTCCTTGCTTGCCTGGATGAGTGTAACTCCAACAACACTCGGGAAGCCTAATATCACCCAGAGTAACATCCTTGATTGCATCAGGTCCACAGTTACTCACTTCCCCCCACTAGCAATGTACAGTAGCAACAGTATGTTCCACCTTCAAGATGCAGATATTTACCAAGACTCCTTATACAGTGCCTTCTAAATACATGATCGAAACTATCCATAAAGAAAACAAAACAATAGTTACATGGGGCACCCCACACACCGTTGTGACTTGCAAACCTATTGGCATTCTATCACTTGTTGCTGGATCAAAATCCTGGAACTTCCTAACAGAATTATGGCTGGAGCTACATCAAATGAACTACAGCAGTTCAAGAAGGCAACTCGCCACTATTTTTTTGAGGACAGTTAGGGATGCGGAGTAAATGTTTGGTCTGAGAGCGATGCCTCCAACCCTTGAATGAATTAAACATGCAAATAGGTCATAGCAGAGAAAAAGGGATGGACTGAACTGAGATAAAATTCCACAGAAGAAGAGTGAACAGAAATGAAATTAGGGAGTTCAATACATATCAGAAAAATTAAATATTTGGTATTTATGTTTGGTAATATGGTTTATTTTCAATAGATTACAAATGGTTTGGTTGTTTATCATGAATCGAATGAGCTCACAGAGCAGTTCGCCCCAGAGACGACGTATGATCCTTGGAATTATTGTTCTATTGGTTGTCGATATTATCTGGGTTGTATCATCTGAACTTACCTCAGTGAGTATTGTTGTTCTATCATATTTTATTCTTTGAGCTAGTACAGAATAATAAAAAAAGACAAGCAACTGGAAACTAGGGATCATGCCGACAAGCTGAAGGGAGGTGCTGTACAAAGCAAGCACCCTACCTCACTTCATGAGCAATGAAGATAGTTTACAATATAGAAAGAAATTGGAACCAGCATTTGGGTTCTTGGACAATGATGTAGGAGTCGGTAAAAGGATAGGTATAATGTTTCTGACACTTGGATGGGAAGGTGCAGATAGAAAAGGATTGACCGATGAAGGAGTGGACCAGATGTCACAGAAGCTTTGTTTTCTTAATTTCATAATTTTATAATAAGCTTGTTGGAAACGTTACATGGAACAACTGTTGCCCCTGAGCAAACCACAAAGTTCTTTGAGAAACTCATTCCACCATACTGAAATTTTATTGACTATCATTTGTAAATTTTTTTTTACAACCACGATTAATGTTCATTACCATACTTCCTTATAGACTAGATTAGATTAGGTTACTTACAGTGTGGAAACCAGCCCTTCGGCCCAGCAAGTCTACACCGACCCTCTGAAAAGCAACCCAGCCAGACCCATTCCCCTACGTTTACTCCTTCACCTAACACAATGGGCAGTTTAGCATGGCCAATTCACCTAAGCTTCACGTTTTTGGACTGTGGGAGGAAATCTGAGCAGCCGGAGTAAACCACACAGACACGGAGAATGTGCAAACTCCACACACTTACCTGAGGCAGGAATTAAACCCGGGTCTCTGGCGCTGTGAGGCAGCAGTGTTAACCACTGTGCCACCGTGCCGTAAGAGTATATGATTTGTTAAGGCACACATTTCCTGTTCACTGAATGAGAAGTAAGTATAATTGATTTGTCTTTTGGAAAGTTTGAACTTAGAAGGGCCTGGTGGCTTAGTAATAATGTCCCTATTTCTGAGCCAGACCCACCTGCCTGGAGGTGTTGTAACATATCTGAACAGGTTGATTTAAATAAAGAAATCTGCATATAGTCCCGAATATAAAACTGTAAAAACTATCTCCAGATGAATCCTCATCACAAAAGGAAATTTTAGGGAGGAAGACAGATGAAATCAGATGCAAATGCCAGACAGAAGTTGATGCTCATGGAACAAGAAACAAAAGCTGAGCCATATGGATATACTTCCGTCTGATTGGGAAAGTGGAAAATAAAGTATCATTAACAATAGGGGCCAACTGAAAGGAAGAAACAAGTGAATTGTCAGAAACTATGATCTGAAATTGTTGAATGTAAGTTTAAGTCCAGAAGGCTGTAACATGACTCATCGGAAGATGAGGTTCTGTTCTTTGAGCTAGTGCAGAATGGAAAAAATCACAAGCAACTTGAAGCTTGGGATCATGCCCACAAGCTGAAGGGAGGTGTTCTACAAAGCAGCACTCAAGCGAATATCACTTCATGAACAATGAAGATAGTTTACAATATTGAAAGAAATTTAAACCAGCATTTGGGTTCTTGGACAGTGAGGGAGGGGTAGGCAAAAGGACAGGTATAATGTCTCCTGCACTTGGATGGGAAGGTGCAGACAGAAAAGGATTGACTAATAAAGGAGTGGACTAGATGTCACAGAAGAACTATCCCCACGGAATGATAGATGAGGGGAAGATGTGTTTGGCAGTGGAATCATGCTGGAAGTAGAGAAGATTATGCTTTACACGAGGAGGCTGATAGTGTTCAAAGTAAGGGTAAGGGGAACCCTCCTGTGGAGAAGTGCAGGAAATGAATAGATACAGTCTTGTCAACCATTGTTAGAGGAGTCCTCAGTTGAGGAAAAATCAAAGTGTATCAGAAGTGCTGACATAGTATGTAGCATCATCAGAACAGGCACAATGGAGTTTATAAGAAGTACTGGAATAATGGAATAGAGTCTTTTTACAACAAAGGCACAAGGATGTGTAGTTAAGGCAGCTATATGAGTCGGTGGATTTATTCCAAGCAGTGGAGGCGGAGAAGCTGAGGAGGGGAAGGATCAGAGGTGGTCCCATGTGTCGGTGGACAAAAAGTTCTCAATTCAAAATGTAATTGATGAAATGTTCCAACTCAGTAAGAGCAGTAAACAGTACTAATACACTCAAATATATCGGACAAAAAGAAGTGAGGGAGTAAACCTTAGTACAATTGGAACAAAATCCTATCTACACGAGCCACAAAAAGCAGTCCTGGCCAAAACTCATATGGGTTCCTGCAACTACTCTTTTTGATGAATGACTAAAGTTCAATGAGTTTTTGGGAATGTACCGTGGGACTTTTGTTCAAGGATCAAATAGAGAGACCTCAGACTCTATTGAAAGAGGATGGAGATATAGAGTTAAATGACCTTGTTGAAAAGAATTTGGTTAATGCCAGGAAACTGGAAATTAAAATACCTGCAGATATTCAGTATTGCAACTAAGCAATATTGATGCACTGCTGTTGGATTAACAATTAAATCATTTTTGCATATTAATTTACTACGTTAATTTTGTTGGATAAATAATTTCACAATTTTGGATACTTAGTTTCAAATAAAATTTAAATAAAATAAGCTATTATCCTAATATTGATTGGAAGACAAGAAGTGTCAGGGGCATAGAAGAAACATAGCACAGCAGGCAGGAGGCATTGCTGAACCTGTTTTGGGAGTGGGTTGGGTGAAGTACCAGGAGCAGGAACTCTTACAAACAGTGATTTTAGATTCATAGCATTTAGATTAGTTTGTGAGCCGGACAAGGAGCACTCTAAGTTAACAACTTAATTGGTGGGAGGACCAATTTACTTGAGTTGACAATGTACCTTATATCAAAGAATGTTAGGAGAAACCATAATCAGGAGTCGAAGTAGAGTCCCTAAAAGGGGAAAGGTAAGGCAGTTCGACTCAGAGCTCCCTGAATGACAACAAGGTACATTTTCTATCATCATTTCTTATGGCTGTGCCTTCCATAATCTAATGGCTCCATGCAGAGAAGTTCTTCAGAAATAGTTTTGATTTATTAGTGGCCATCTTGAATTTATGTAACAATGTTTTGAAAAAACAGGTATTAAGACTTTTTATAGTTTTAAAACGGTTATATAATGTCCAAATATTATTTTCCATTCACTATCAAAGCATTGGGTAAATTTGGAATTTCTTGGTTTTTCATTTTTTGCCACCATGTGATGTGAAACCATTAAGTAGAGAACTTATATTGTCTTAGCAAATCAAAGAGAATCTTGACTGTGTGCTGCAGAAGTGAAGCAATTATGTATTGTCCCCATGTTTCACTCTCATTGTCTTAGTTTCACAGCCACTTTTCCCACTCCAAATATGCTTTAAGTCATCAATTTAAGGAGGATAACTGATTTTGTATTCATGTTATAATAGTATAGAATTTTAGCTTAGAATTATAGCTGTGTCGCAATAAGCAGATCATCATGTGATCATTTGTAATATGCTATTTGATTGTCATATTGTATTGCAATCTCTGAAATGGACTGTGATAAAAGTGTTTATAGATCATTGAGTGTGCATAATGTATTTTGTTGCTTTAAACATTCCACGTTTTTATATAGTGTGCTATTGGGAGAGGTGGAGGGATCAAGGGTTTGGGCGACAAATAAAATTGTTGAAGTGATCTCCGATCAAAACCCACCCATGTTGTTGGAGAAAGTGAGGACTGCAAATGCTGGAGATCAGAGCTGAAAATGTGTTGCTGAAAAGGCGCAGCAGGTCAGGCAGCATCCAAGGAGCTGGAGAATCGGCGTTTCGGGCATGCCCCTGAAGAAAGGCTCATGCCTGAAACGTCGATTCTCCTGCTCCTTGGATGCTGCCTGACCTGCTGCGCCTTTCCAGCAACATAGTTTCACCACCTATGTTGTTGTCATTTTCTTTTTCATTGGCTGAATCATGAAATTTTTCTGGAATGCACAGTGAAGCACTGTACAAAATAAATTAAAAATTCAACTCTGATGACAAAATAAGCTATATGACAGTATACTATAATGATAGTTTTACAAATGATCTGCGGACATTATTTTAAAGCAACTACTGCGGATGAAGTGAAAACTACAATGCAATAAATACCCAGCACCTTTGACAGCATCCATGAATACTGGCTTGAAAAAGTCTGATTTTTGTTGCTGCTTGTATTACTTACTGCATTAGTAAGTTTGATTATTTTCTTCATTCCAGTATATATTTAAAAGGTATGAGAAACCCTTCTTTAGTACGTTTGCCAAAACATCAATGTTTGTGCTTTACCTCATCGGATTCCTTGTTTGGAAGCCCTGGCGGGAACAGTGTACCAATGGAAGACATGGTGCATTGGTAAGTAGTCCTCCTAAGTATGGGAAAAATAAAGTGTAACTGACTTTGTTTGCAGAGCTCTAAATATTAATTTACTTGTTTTATGGTATTATTTATTTTGTGTGTACTCTGCTTCAAATTTATTTTGTTTAAATGTGTAAGGTTGTGTAATTTGTACCTTCCAGTAGGTAATCCTATCTGAATTATGCTTATACAGGAAGGTGTGCCTTTTTTTTGTATCCACATTAGCAGAGATACTTTTAACAACATTGTTTCTTGGTGCATCCTTATTAAATTTTTCAATATTTTAAGTTTGCAGATGCTGAAAACTACCTTGCAACTTGTACTACAGACAATAGTATAAATGATTCTTTGGTAAGCAATCAGTGTTATAAATGACCTTGCATGTATAATGACAATTCATGTGTCAACATTTTAATTCAAATGAGAGTTTGGGCATTTTCTTTGTTTGTTAGCAGGAGCATTTGTACACCATTCTTTATATATTTTGTATATCCCAATTTTGAGCCTGGTCATTTACTCTCTGACATAGGCCAAACGTTCAGTGATTTTCTTTTAGTATTTCCTCATTGGACGTGAGCATTACTGCCCGGGCTGGCATGTATTGTCCTTGAGAATGTGCTGGTGAGCTGCTGCCTTGACCCACTTGACTTCGCCAGTGCGAAAAGTAAAACTATATTCCATCCTGCTATATTACCTGATCGCACTGGCTTGTGGGAGATTTTTACCTTGTGGTTAAGCAAGGGAGGGATTTTGAGGCAATACATGAACCTTCATTTCCTAGAACCAATAGAACTTTTACCCAGAGTACTGATGATACACAAAGTAAAAACTCTATTCCCAATTCTTAATATGAAAAAAATTAGATACAGTGCAACAATTTTTGTTTAAAAAGCTCATCACTGATGAAAGAATAACCTATTAATTTTCTGAAATGCCATTGGCCGTTTCTCTAGCCACTATCCATAGATGCTGCCAAATGTCCTGGATATTTATAGTATTTCTGCTTTTATCTCAACTGCATTATTTTGCTTTACAATAATGTCTGCAGATCCATTTGTAAAAGTATTGTTTATTGTTATATTGCTTCTCCTGTCACGAGAAATTAATTTCTAATGTATTTTTCAGAGTGAACCACTATATATCCCAGTAAAATTTCATGATTCAGCCAATGAAAAAAATAGTAATGACAACAACACAGGTAGGTTTTAATTTGAAGTACCTAATTTATATTATGAAATTCAGGCCAATATAAGGACTAGATTACATAGAACATAGAACAGTACAGTACAGCACAGGCTCTTCGGCCCACAATGGTATACCGAGCATTTAGCTTGATCTAAGATCAACCTAACCTACACACTCCTCAATTTACTGCCAACCATGTGCTTGTCCAGCAGTCGTTTAAATGTCCCTCATGTCTCTGACTCCACCACCACCACTGGCAGTGCATTTCATGCACCCACCACCATTAGATGTGCAGGTCAGGTGAATTGGCCATGCTAAATTGCCCCTAGTGTTAGTTGCATTAGTCAGAGGGAAATGAGTCTGGGTGGATTACTCTTCGGAGGGTTGGTGCAGACTCGTTGGGCCGAAAGGCCTGTTTTCACACTGTAGGGAATCTAATATGCGTAAAGAACCTCCCTTTGACATCTCCCCGAGACTTTCCTCCAATCACCTTAAAATGATACCCCGCATGACAGGTATTTCTGCCCTGGGGAGAAGTCTCTGGCTATCTACTCTATCTGGGCCTCTTATTACCTTGTACACCTCTATCAAGTCCCTTCTCTTCCTCCTTCTCTCCAGTGTGAAAAGCCCGAACTCACTCAATCTCTGTTCATAAGACAAGCCGTCCAATTCAGGCAGCACCCTGATACATCTCCTCTGCACACTCTCTAAAATTATTACCTTGCTAAAGGTTTTTCACAGTCCTGTTTACCCGGTACTCCAGTAAACTCTGACATATATCGAATCACAGTCTACCAGTTCGAAAATTCTCATCTTCCTCTTTGACCCTTTGTCTTGCCCTCCCTATTTCTATAACATACTGTTAGTTTGCAAGCATCCAGAAATTCAGTTTCTCTAATTCTAGCTTCTTGCACACCTCCCCCTCTTGTTTTACCTTACATTAGAGGTTGTATATTCAAACACTTAGACTCTTAATATCAGAAATTGTTTCCCTGAACCTTTACGCAATCCTCCTTCAAATCTCCCATTTCACTATGTTTTTAGTCACCAATTTTAATATGTCCATCTTTAATTAAAGTGTCAATGTTTGTTTGATTACTCTTCTGTGAAATGTCTTTGAACATTTTATGACTTTAAAGATGTTATGCCTGTGTCCAGTGAATTAACTCACTCTAGTACAATCTTCAGATGATGGAATGTTAAAAATTATTCTTAAATTGTTCTTTGCATAAATTGTCAGCAGCTACATTCGTGCTCCCAGAGATGGTTTTGCCAAAAGGGTATTGATAAAACCACAATTGATCCTGAGCTGCTGAGATGGTGGCATTTTGGTTTAGTACTCTCCTCATTGCTGTAAGCAGAACAAAATCCAGAAGGGTGTTGCTTTGCTGAGCTATCTATTGTGTATATTGTCCATGGATCTTGATCATCTAAATTTTGAGATCTAAGAGCCTGCCACAATTTTTCAAATCTTTTGTAATCTTGAGCAAGACCTCTAATAACCTTGACCTCTTTGCTGACGAGGTTACTTAATAGAATGAAGTTACAGTGTTGCATGTTACCAACAAGCAGACTAAATATTTTGGCTTTGCAACTTATTAACATCTGGAAATAACAACACCATCTAAAAATTACATTGTTAACATACAAAAACACTTTATTTTCCACATGGAGCTTCTTAGATTACTAATACCTTAGAAACAGTCTACATCATATGCCCTTGGGCCAGTTAGTCTTGAATGTTCTGTTTAAAATAACACCACGCCTTTTGACAAAAGGTTTTCAAAACCTTGTGCTAGGTGATTTTTTTTAAAAATTGGCAAAAGGATCCTTTGTATTCAGACAACATAGAGTTGTCAGACAGAAACAGATATGGAGTCAATGAGTTAACTTGCCTCTTTGATGATCTTTATTACTGTGACTTTTTAAGTTTTGTAGCAATTTTCTGAAGGGTACAGAATTTCAATAGAAAGAGGTTCTTTTAGTGGAGTAGCAACACCTACATCGTCTCCACCTGGCAAAGAAAATGATATTTAAGTTTTTAATCAGATGGTGATTAACGTTTTGAACATTTTCTTCAGTGTTGCTGCTTTCTTTCAAGTAAATACTTATGTCATCATGACATTTTTAGTGGTACTCCTAAACAACTTGATTTAGTTTTCATTGAGAAACCAATATTTATTTGTCCATAGATGTTCTATTAGTTCAAGGTCTGTTCCAAATGCTAAATGAATATGTAGCTAACTTAATCACTGTTGTTAATTGGAATTAGATAATTTTTAAATAGAAACTGTTGTTTTATTTCAACACACTTGTCACAAGATAAATAGTAAGGTCGTGATTAATAATTACCTTGCCAAAAAAGGAAAGCTCTTGCCATCATAGTAACACACAGACTTGATAGACCCTTTCTCGTTGTTTTGATCAGCAATGGAAAGCTAATTATACTAATATAATCATTGCAGAACTGTAATAAT
Source organism: Hemiscyllium ocellatum (assembly GCF_020745735.1). Taxonomy (NCBI): domain Eukaryota; kingdom Metazoa; phylum Chordata; class Chondrichthyes; order Orectolobiformes; family Hemiscylliidae; genus Hemiscyllium; species Hemiscyllium ocellatum. Next base: position 41,608,273 of record NC_083407.1, on the reverse strand, counting down.
TTTGATTATGTATGACTTTTCTGACCCTATTTACCCGAGATGTTTTATAACCTCCTGTTTATTTATCTGAAGATATTATTTAAAATTACTATTCTTTATTTTTAGCTTTAAAAAAACCACGTGTTAGGTTCAGTAACATTATGGAGGTGCGGCAACTTCCAGCTCATCATGCATTTGAAGCAAAACTCTCTCGGATGTCATATCCAGCAGCAAAGGATCACGAAGCAGTGCTGAAATCTGTTGGCAAATTGACAGTATCGCAAGTCGCAAAAATCAGTTTTTTCTTCTGCTTTGTGGTTAGTACCTGTTATAATACAGTACATTAAAAATTGAAGGGTAAACCATTGTTATTCCATTCCAATAAAAATAGGTTATGCAGTGAGTATAGAAAAGCAAGAAACATTTTAAAAAAGCAAATCAGTCTCATTCAGGGAAAGACACGAAACAAACCATTGGGATTAAAGGCAGACAAGTCTCAGGGCCTGATGGCCTACATCCTAGAGTTTTAAAGGAAGTGGCAGCAGTGATGACGGATGCAAAATTTCCTGAATTCTGGAAAGATTCCAGTGGATCGGAAAAATGCTAACGTAATGTCCTTATTCAAAGAGGAAGGGGGCAGAAATTAGGAACCTCCAGACCAGTTAGATCTCTTGTTGGGAAATTGTTGGAAGCTATAATTGATGAAGTTGTAATGAGACATTTGGAAGGTCAAGCTGCAATTTATCAAAGTCAGCATGGTTTTAAGAAGGGTAAATGGTGTTGGACTAATTTGCTAGAATTGTTCAAAGATGTAACAAGCAAACTGGATAATGGGGCTTCTTTAGATATTGTCCACCTGGACTTTAAGAACGCACTTGATAAAGTGCTGCTCAAAAGCTTAATACAGAAGGTAAGGTCACATAGGTTTGGGGTAATATGTTAGTTGGAATGGAGGATTGGATGGAGTCAGAAAAAAATAGGTATTTTCTGGTTTGCAAATAGTGGGATAACATAGGATTTGGTCATAGAGTCATAGAGATTTACAGCATGGAAACAGACCTTTTGATCCAACTCTTCCATGCTGACCAGGTATCGCAACCTAATCTAGTCCCATTTGCCAGCACTTAGCCCAGGTCCCTCTAAACCCATCCTATTCATATACCCATCCAGATGTCTTTTAAATGTTGCAATTGTACCAGCCTCCACCATTTCCTTTGGCAGGTTATTCCATTCACACACCACCCTCTGGGTGAAAAAGTTGCCCCTTAGGTCACTTTTATATCTTTCCCCTCTCGCTCTAAAGTTATGCCCTCTCTTTTTGGACTCCCCCACCCCAGGGGTAAAAATATTGTCTATTTATCCTATCCATGTCCCTCATGATTTTATAAACCTCTATGAGGTCACCCCCTCAGCCTTCGACACTCCAGGGAAACAGCCCACACCCATTTAGCCCCATGGATACCAACTATTTATAATCTTACATTCTATCTCTGCATCCAAGTTGCTAGTATGCTAGTCAAATTTGCAGATGCACTAAAGTAGGTCAAAGAGTGTGTTGCAAAGAAGAAATAAGAAACATACGAATTATTAGGGATAGGATAGCTGAATGGGCCAAAGTTTGGCAGATTGAAGTTCTGTATTAAGAGTGAGATTATCACTTTGATTAATAGGCTATGTATTATCTATATGGAGAGAAACTTCAAAATGCTTTGGAGCCTTCTTTACCACTTTACCTGCTTGTGCTGCCACTTGGAGGAAACGATGGACTTGCACCCAAAGATCCCTCTATCTACCAGTGCTTCTCAGGGTCCTGCCATTTACTGTATACATTGATCTTGTATTTGACCTCCCAAAATTCATCAGCTCACACTTGTCTGGATTAAACTCTGTCTGCCATTCTCCTCACAACTTCCCAACTATATCCTTCTAACAACCTTTCTCACTATCCATAACTGCAGCAATTTCATGTGATCTGCAAACTTACTAATCAGAACACAAACAGTTTCAACCAAATTGTTTATATGTATTACAAACAACTTTGCTAAACACTGCTGGTCACAGACCTCCAGGCAGAATATACTCCTCCACAACGACCCTCTATCTTCTCTGACCAAGCTAATTGTGTGTCCCATCTTCCAATTCACTGTGGATTCCATCTTCTGGACCAATCTGTCATGAGGGCCTTGTCAATAAAGTTCAAGTAGACAGCATCCACTGCCTTACCCTCAACACTCATCTTCATCAATTTCTCAAAAAAACTCCCTCTAATTTATGAGACAAGACCTTGCCCACACAAGGCCATGCTCACTATCCTTAATAAGTCAATTTTTTTCTAAATGAAAGTAAATCCATCCCTTAGAGTCTTCTCCAATAAATTCCTTATGACTGATATGAGGCTTGCCAACCTACACTTTCCTGAGTTGTCCCTGTTACCCTTGTGGACGTTGCCTGTGGTTAAAGAAAATACAAAGGTCTTTGTCAAGATCCTAGCAATCTCCATCTTTGTTTCCCTCAGTATTCTGAGTAGATCCCATCAGGTCTTGGAGACGTACTGATTTATATGTTTTTTCAAGTCATCCAACACTACCACCGCCTTAACATTGACATGCTCTGGAATATCAACAAAACTCTCCATAATCTTACCAACAATCCGTGTCCTTGTTTTTCTTGACTAATGATATGAAGTACTCATTAAGTACTCGCACAGTGGCTCAGTGGTTAGCACTGCTGCCTCACAGCACCAGGGTGCCAGGTTCAATTCCAGCCTTTGGCAACTATCTGTGTGGAGTTTGCACATTCTCCCTGTGTCTGCGTGGGTTTCCTCCAGGTGCTCCAGTTTCCTCCCACTGTCCAAAAGATGTACAGGGCAGGTAAATTGGCCATGCTAAATTGCCCATAGTGTTAGGTGCATTACTCAGAAGGAAATGGGTCTGGGTGGGTTACTCTTCGGAGGATCGGTGTGGACGTGTTGGGCCAAAGGGCCTGTTTCCACACTGTAGGGATCTAATCTAAAAAAAAATCTAATCTACTTGCCCACTTTCTGTGGCCCCATGCATAAATTCCCCCCTTTTGTCCTTGAATGGATCTGCTCTTTTCTCAGCTGCCCTCTTGCTCCTTTATATGTATAAAATGTCTTGGGGATTCTCCTTAATCCTGTTTGTCAAGGACATTTCATGGCCCCTTTCTTATTCCTTGTTCAAATTCTTTCCTGCTTTCTTCTTCTGCCTAAAGGGCCTTGTCTGATTTCAGTTTCCTAATCCTTACATTTGTTTTCTTTTTCTTTTTGACTAAACTCTCAATGTCTCTTGCTGTCCAGTGTTCCCAAATCTTGGCATCATTATCTTTCAGGCTCACAGGAACATGCTGTTCCTGAGCACTGATCAACTGGCTTTTAAAAGACTCCCCAGGTCGATATGGATTTACTCTCAAACAGCCACCTCCAATCTAATTTCTCCTGTTTCTGCCTAATGCTACTGTAACTTGCCTTCCCTCAGTTTAGCACTTTCACCTGAGAACCAGTCTTATCCTTTTCCTTAACCATCTAAAGCTTATGGAATTATGATCACTGTTCCCAAAATGATCCCCCACTGAAACGTTGATCACTAGCCAGGCTCATTCTCCTATACATGATCTAGTATGGCCTGTGCCCTCATTGGACAACTTGCATATTGTTTCAAGAAGCCCTCCTGGATGTACCTAACAAGTTCCAACTGATCTAAGGGATTGACATTGATGGAGTCCCAATCAATATTAGGGAAATTTAAAATTACCACTACAACAACTCTGTTGTTTTACCTGTTCCCATGATCTATTTACATATATGTTCCTCTCTCTCCCACTAGCTATTGGGAGGCCCATGTTAAACCCTCGTTATAGTGACTGCATCTTTTCTTACTTCTAAGTTCTACCCATATGGCCTGATGGGATGAGTCCTTCAAGATGTCCTCTATTAGTGCAGCTGTAATATGATGAGATATTTTCAGCCTATTTTGGCTTGGGTTCAGAAGAATGAGAGGAGATCTTATAGATCTATATGAGATGCTAAAAAGGGTTGACAATGTAAACGGAGAGCAGATCTATCCCTTGTGGGGCAATCTTGAACAAGAGGTCATAATTTTAAATTAAAGGGTGGCAGATTTAATGGAGGGATACATCTCTCAAAGGCTCATGAATCTGTGGAATTCACTACCCTGGAGTGTGGTGGATGACATGACACTGAATAAATGTATAGAAGAGAGAGATTTTTATTTGCTAATATGTTGAAGAATTATGGAACCAAGCAGTGGGGTTGAACAGGCCCACAGAGCTGAATGCCTGCTCTTGCTCATTGTTTTTTATGTTAAAAATTGTTGGGGCATTTATGTACTAAATCATTTTTGTTAATCTCGTTGGAAAGTACATATGGATACATTCTTCCTTATTAAACATTGTATATGAAATAATCATGTGGAAAATTAATGTATTTTATAACTGTTATATAGTCAGAAATGTTTAACACATGGTCTTAATCACATATAATCAGTGTAATTTAGTTTGTTGTTGAGGGAGAAGTTAAAATGAATGCAGTTTAGGTTAGGACACTATATGGTCAAATTTTCAAACAGTCATGCACCGTTTTCCACAATTGGCGGGAGTACCGTTTTCTGGGCATGTTCCCACCACCAAACAAGTTGAAGCACTCCATGTGCACAGCCCAAGATCATCTTGTAAAAGGGTTCCCGCCCCACAATGCATATCTGGCCCATATGTTTGTGAACAGTTACTGCTAATTTGCACGTTCTCCCCATGTCTGAAAAGGTTTCCTTCGGGTGCTCCGGTTTCCAGCCACAGTTCATAAGCGTATAGGTTAGGTGAATTGGCCATGCTGAATTCAGGGATGTGTAGGTTAGCTGCATTAGTCTGGGGAGATATAAAGTGATAGAGTTGGAGAATGGGTCTGGGTGTGATACTCTTTAGAGGGTTGGTGTGGACTTGTTGAGCCAAATGGCCTGTTTCCACACTCTAGGGATTCTATAATTCTGTGAAATCTGTTCACTCAGGTTTGTTATTGAACAAGTTTAATATTAATGTAACTTAAATAAATTGTACACAATAGTATGTTTGTCTTCAATTGTACAATTAATTTTTCAGTGGTTTCTGGCAAACTTTTCCTATCAGGAGGCGCTTTCTGATACTCAGGTTGCTATTGTTAACATATTGTCCTCAACTTCGGGTAAGTTATGTATAAAAAGTATTTTTCTTGTCTGTTCTATTGTATTGTGTAAAAAATGTTTTACACATGTCAGCTCATACAAGAGAAATAAGATTTACAGATTTCATTACATTTGCAAAGCTAATGCATCAAAAGTATGTTGCTGTATAGCGAGAACACAACTTCAAATCATGTATCACCATAAACCAAATCATTGGAACTGTGCCATTCAACTTCTCAAGCCTGTTTCACCATTCTGTTTCTGTCTGACCTGCACCTTGATTCAGTTTACCTATCCTGGATCAACACTCCTTGATGTCCATATTTCACAAAAACCCATTGGTCCCTGTCTGGGAAATTTTCAGTTGACCCAGCATACATAACCTTTTAGGAGAAGGAGTTCTTGATTTCCCTACAGTGTGTGTGACCAAATGCATTCTGATTTCAATCCCTTAAATTATCTGGTTCTAATTTTAACATTACATGCCAAAGGTCCTGCTGCCAGTGGATGTAATTTCTCTTTATTGTATTGGGCCCATTTTATTGTTTTAATTACGTTGATTAAATGACCTCTCAACCTTCCAAGCTCATGGGAAACTGAAGATTGTCTATGAAAACTGTCTAATAATTTTAGCTTTTCAGCATTGGTATCATTCTGGAGAGACTGCCTTATATGTCCTTCAGGAATAATATAAATTAAGATTTGTTTCCCAAAGCGGAAAAGTGGGGTCTTCCCAAGATTGTAAATCTGAAGCATCACCTTCCTCACTTTTGAATTCTAACTCCTTGTGATAATACTAATACATTGTTGACAATTTTAGGTACGTTTTGTACTTGTCTAATTTAAAATAAAATCAGAAAATGTTGGGAATATTAGGTGCTCTGGCTGTGTCTGAAGCAGGAGGAACAGAGTTAGCGAGGGAAATTTTCTCAAGCAACTGGAAATGATGTAGGAATAGGCCAAGAAAACCAGACACAAAATAATGTTGACAAACTGGCCCTACATGTCCCTACTTCTGGCTATTTTTTTCCCAGGAATAGTTTTCCAGAAAAGACAGGAATTGCCATAGAGAAGATGTGAAGACAATTGAAATCATTTGAGGGATTTTTCTAATGGAATCCACCCTTCCCAATATGGGAGCAGTTTCACACTGAATCTCCAACAGCAATTAGAAGATAAGAGTATGCCATGAAATAAAACTGAGTAGTTGTGAAAGCTTTGACCAGTTGCACAAAAAAGTTGCAGATGTATTCAGGCTGAGCAACTTCTATGCAAAGCACCCCCTCTGTCACAGTGTGCTGTTATTTCTTGCTTTTTGAATACCAATTCTCTGCAAGGCATTTTTTTCTAACCAGAACTTTACCTATCCTCAGCTGCACTTTTGGAGCTATGCCATTTCCTCTGCCGAGGGTCTAGAGCAAGGGGCTGACTACAACATGCTACAGCAGGAGTAACATCGTTAGCACCTTAAGATGCCTCCTCCGCACCCACAAGTCCCTCCATAGGAAAGTGAGGATGCCCATTGAAATGCAGTTGGAACTAGATGAGATCCTAACGGAGGGTCAATGTGCAGAAAGCCAGTTATATGACCATAAGAATAGGACCAAGAGTAGGCCATTCAGATCCCAGAGCTTGCTCCATATTCAATAGGATCATGGTTGATCAAACACTCTTCAAGTTCACTTGGCTGCCCTTTCTCCATAACCCTTGAATCCCCTACTGATGTATCTCAGTCTTCAATATTCGCAAGGACTCTGCTCCTACAACTCTCTGTAGTAAGGAGTTCCAAAGACACTCAACCCTCTGAAAGAGGAAACCCTCACCTCAGTCTTAAATTGGCGATTCTTTATCCTGAGACTATGCCCCCTGGTCTGAGGTTCTCCCTTTGAGATGAATCATCATCTTAGCATTTATCCGTTCATATGCTCACGTAAGTGCTTGTTGAGGCTCTGGTTCGCATGACTGTCCCTGATATCTTCCACAATATGCATCCCACTGGACCAGGTGAGTATGCATTACCAATAGCCAAGGAGTGGTTGTCGCTGGGACCCAGCAATGTAGGACCACTCCTGCCTATAATGGCCATCTGAAGTTAAAAACAGAATTTGCTAACAAACAAACAATACTGTATTTGTGAAGGGAGAAATTCAAATTTAGTGTTTGAGATCAATGGCCTTTCATCAGACTTTCTTGTTTCTGGATCCTCCTGGTCATTATTAGATTGGCTGCACTACTGCTGTCACATCCTTGGCCATTTCCAATGCGGCCTGCTTGGTAATGAAAGTATTCTCTGACTCTTGCTCGTAGGTTTGTTTATCAGGCTGTACCACTTTAGATTATCCCAAGTAAGAGTGGGAGAGCTGACATCCACCATTCCCAGGTTTTATTTTCATGCATGCCATGGCTCCTTTAATTGGAAGGAATATCTCTGAGAAAATGAACTGTCACACTACATCTGAGCCGAATTTTCTGGGAAGGCCAGAAACTGGCTTTGAACTTGTTAGCTTTAGCAACAACGATTGGAAGTTCGAATGCTCTGACGATTGAAATTGTAGTCAAAAAATTGCTTTGTCTGTCAATAAAAGTTCTATCCTACTTCACAATGTGCTCTTCCCCTTAACTTAGTCATCTGAAAACTGTGTGGGCATTTTTACTCTTTTACCAAAGACATTCCTATATGTTGAAAAGCCAGGGCCCCAATACATATTCCTAAGGACCATGACTCTGCACATCTTGTCATTCCAGAGAACCTTTATTTTATCCCTGTGTCCCGATTTGAGTTTGGTTCCACAATCCAAAGAGGCATGTTACAACACGGAAGTTGAACCCCTCTGTTAATTAAAACCAAACACCCAGAAAAGTTCACGTCACTTCGTAATCTGTTAAATTGTGAGTGACAGAGAACACCTCGCTTCCACTATTTAAAGAAAAATAACAATTTATTTTCCTAACTCTAATACTGAACATTAAATAAAAACTATTCACAAATCCCAGCTCCCCTTTCCTTAACTACTTACTACCTGACACAAGCTCTATAAAATATATACTGTTCCAATCACAGAATTATCAAAAATTACATTAACTTTTCTCGAGACCACACTATCTCTGTCTTCTGGCTGATGATCTCCCTGGGTTGTCTACTTTTGTTTTACTGTGAGTATGTTTTGCATGAAAAGATACCCTTGATAGAGTGTGTTTTCTAATTTTTTTGAGAGCAAAATGTTCGATGGGCAGTGGGCTCTATGAAAGTTGCTTGGCCTCTCGATGGTAATTGCTATCTCTCTGACCAGTTTTCAAAGTGCTCAGTTTTTTAATACCCACCCAACATTGTACCGTCATTCGTCCGATGTTGTCAAAATGATAAATTCAAACTTGATTAGGTTTTAGTATTCTGGGCATAATTTAAACAAATTGGCTAAATTTGAATTATTTTCAAAACTGCAACCAAAACTCAGGTATTCATTTAACAGCCATTTGTGACATGTATGTATTTTGGAACAGCTGAACTCCCAGCCTTTCCATTCAGGCAGCTGAGTCTGCATTTTAAGTTTACTTCAAAATTCAGAAAACATATTAATTACCACCTCAAAACACAAAGAAGTCAAATTTCAAAAATGCATGCTGACACGTCTTTGATCAGCTCATACTTTTCCAATGTTTAGTCATTCACAACTACAGTTTTTCGTAACTGATGTATTTGTAGTTATCCAGTTTCTGTTTCACTCTTTTAAAATGATGGAGCGGCATATCTTCTTATTTCTTAATCACATTATTTCCTTAGTATTTATCATCACAACTGTTAACAATTGTTACTGTGCTGTTTTATTTAAACTGAATTTGTGAAAAAAAACGTTTTTGGCATCCTGTGGAACGCCTTTGTGAAATTCAGGTTCAGGTTCAAGTTCCTGCCCACCTCGTGATGGAACTGTTATCCGTGGTACAGTAACAAAACATAATTGCTCCAAAAAAAATCACTGAACCCATCTAGCATGAGGAATCAATTGTTTTTATTTTAAATACCCTGCTGATACAGATTGGTATAGTTAAAAATATCTTGAAGAATTTAGTAAGAAATGTTCTCGGTAGAAGTTTTTTTTGCTTGGATTACTGCTTTTAAAAAAGACTTCTAACAATGCCATCTAGCGTTCAGTTTCAGCTACCTGACAAAGTGGGTAATTGGCCATAAAAACATGTCAGTAAATAGTGCAAATATTAAATGTATAAATTGAAAGTGCTGAGGTTAAACTGATGAAAGACAGTTTGTTAGTGAGGTGCGAATTATTTAAAACTACTTCTAAAAATATAATATTTTTGACTTAATTTCAATATTGTAGAGCCTATACACATTTGTCATCTGTGTTACTTCCTGTTACCAAATAAGTTGAGCTGGTAACTCATTTTTTCGTCTGTGGATATATCTTTTAAGACGCTTGTAAAATAAAGTGAGTTATGTGAAAGTTCTTCACACATTGTTTGTTAACATTTTGTACTTCTAACCACTTCCTTCCTGGTTTCCACATGCTTGTGTGGCCCTGAATGACGTGTGTGTGTGTTTCATAAAAATATTTCGGGTTCTAGTCAGACATGTTGAACTTTTTAATCTAATAATAATTGATTCTGTTAAAATACTGTCTCAAGAAATTTATGTACACATTTACAACATTTTACATTTTTAAAATAATTTGCTTGTCATTTTGAATTTTTTTCTTGGACAGGTCTCTTCACTTTACTTCTAGCTGCAATGTTTCCTAGCAACAGTGGAGACAGGTTTACGTTATCCAAATTATTAGCAGTAATTTTAAGGTATGTATCACTAAAATTTGAACAAATATTAACATTTCTGCTAAACTATAGGATTTTGATTATAGATGCTGCCTTTTCCTCAATAAAAGTATTTGCTCTATTTGTCATGCATTACAGCTGTAATCTCATCCTTATAGGAGTAAATCCTTGTAAGAGAAATTGGTACATATTTCTGTTTGTTCTTTTAGCATTGGCGGTGTTGCCCTTGTAAGTCTCTCAAGTAATGACACAGAAGGAAAAGGCATAATAGGTAAGATATTTTACTCCATCCTTTTGTAGAAAATTGCTTTGAAAGTAACAATTTTTATTGTATTATGTAGTTATTGCCTGCCAATTTGTGCATTGTTCAAAATTCATTTTACTTGTGTATTGCCATTACAAAATTCAGTACTGATTTTATTTATTAGATCAGCACAGTAATTCTAGCAAAGTACAATAATACTCATTAATGACAACAGTAATGTATTAAATGTTTTCACTCAACTTGAGTCATAGACATTGAGACTATAATGTAAATTATGTTTTTAATCAGTATTGAGCATTTTTCTGAATGTAAGGAATGTCTTTGTGTTCTTTCTTCAACACAGTGGTAAATATGTAGGGATTATTTAGTCCCATCTTTATTAAGTCTTGAAATTTAACAGCAATAGCAGTTGTTGTTTATTTTTATGAAACAGATATTGACTGAGGTATGTTCTGAAACTGTTAACATTCACCATTATTATTTGACTGAAACTGACTGCACTTTTGAAGTTCACATTTTTGCGAGTGAAAGAGAAATTCAAAAGTTGCTGTTGATGAATCTATTCTTCTCTAAAAAATATGCAATGCAGGCATCCTCCAAACTGTAATCAATAAGAAATCAATTGAATTGATAAGAATTACCACTTCACTCTATTTGTTTTACTGTAAGAATGCTGGAAAAAGATGAGTTTATTGAATAAATTGTAACTGGATTTCTAATGGAGGACTAATTCCAATATTTCTGTGAAGCATACTTTCTTGCTTTGAAAAACATGTATTAATGTAAAATTTCTCTGTTAGGCAAGCGGTCTCCTTATTTTAAAAAAAAATCTTTATTTTGTCTTCTCTCTTAATCTATTCATAATTAGTTACTTTGATATTGGAAAAATTGTGCAAGCGAAACTACCTGGTTTGCTATGTTTCAATGTGATTGCCTACTCAGCTGCTTGCTAAAATTACTGCTGCACACCAACAGATCGCTATGCCTTAATGCTAGATTTTAACTACTCCCAGGAAAAAGGGAAAGCAACACCACAGAGATGGTTAGACATTTGTGGGCAACTTGATTCAAAGCTGATGGCAAGTGACGTTCTACTACTGTTCACAACATAATTCAAGTTAATATTTATTACATTGCTGGTACAAATGAGTTTAGATTGAAGCGCTTAAAAAAAATTGAAGATGTGATTTTATCATGCAAGTATGATGCAAATAATTTGTTTCAGTTTTAAGTCTGAACTCTAGGTTAAAAAAAAAGGTTGTAGCAATTTACTGAAAAATGTGACAATTGTTATATAGATATTTTCTTGTTTTATTTTATTTTTCTTAGGTTCAGCATTGCTCTCCGTTATGTACCTTGAACTCATGTAAACTGGCATGCAGACTTCATACAATATTAATTAAACAGTTTTAGCTCAATGAAATTATTAGTGACGAATTAAATGTAAATTAGTTTTCTCCACAGAAAGAGTACTCACTTTCTTTCCCAACAAACTAGACAGAGATTTGACGGAATGGCTTCAAATCTGACCTAACATCCTTCTCGCCTGACTTGGAAGGCTAACAAAATTGAGCTGTCGACGCACAAGACTGACATGCTGAGTGTAGATAATTTATTTAACAATGTATAAAACCCAGATAAAGATGTGGTGAGAGATCCCTGCCCACTAAACTTATCATTTGAAGGGTACCACACCCAATTTATGACCCCATCACGCTCTTGAATGTTTGTGGGACAGAAATTGAGCTGCTCACCTGCTCAAAACTGTCCACCTTTTCAATGAGATCATAGCTGACCCATATCTTAACTTCTTAGCTCCATATATTTTGGTACATTGTATAGTAGAAATATTTAGATCTCAGATTCAAAGTAATTAATTGATCTAGCTACTTCTGTTTCTTATTGAGAATGTTTCACAATCCTATCATCCTTTGCACACACAAGTATTTCCTAAGTTCTTTTCTGAATGGATTGGCCCTAAGTTAAAATTATGTACTCTTGCCTTGGACACTTCAACGCAACAGAAAGAAGTTTCCTCCTTTGTATCCTATCTGTTCCTTTCAAAATCCTGAATACATTAATCAAATAATTTCTTAACCTTTGGTATTTTGGGGAATAACTCATCTAGTTTATATAATCTCTCTGCATAATTTAATCGTTGGAGGACTGTTAATATTCCAGTGAAAAAACTATATTGCACTCCTTCCAAAGACAGAATATTATTTTCTGAGGTGCATTGTCTAGAATGTTGTACTGTTACTCCTGCTGTGATCTAACCAGGATTTATGCGATTATAATAAAACCTCTTCCCTTTTGCATTGTAGTCTTCTAGTTAAATAATATTAATCTTATTAATTTTTTTTGAATCTGCTAGGATTTACTAGATTTTATTAAAATGTACTGCATTTTACCAACTGTATACGTGAATGTCAATTGTTGCTAGCTTGTCACTGTTAATGAAATACAAGGCTATGAGCCAAGTGCTGGAAAGTGGGACTCATATAGGTTTAGAGTAATTTTTCTGATGGTCCAAGCTTGATGAACCAGAGGACCTCTTCTGGACTGTATGATACTATGATACAGTGCTATCCTTTGGACCAAAATGGATGAACTCCAATGTACCTAACAATAAAATCCTTTCCCCACTCACTTAATCTATCAATGCCTTTTTGTAATGTTATGCTTTCATCCACAATGCGGAGAAATCGAGAACAGAGATTCCAGTCTCAGAATAAGGGGTCAGTCATTTAGGGCTTAAATGAGCAATTTCGCTATCATAGAACAAAAGTTGAGTATTGTTGGAGTTGGGGGAGAAAATGTCATGCTGTGGAAGTCTTTTTCCTTTCATTTTAAATGGACCATTAATTTTGATTTCATTAGAAAAAGATCCCTCATTTTATGCATTATAAATTGATGCCCCATTTGAAATTTGGCATTCTAACATTTGTCCCAATGAGTGCAATACAAAAAAACTTCAACAACACATCTGTCTTTTCCATAATACAAGGAGAAATTTCTTCATTCAAATGGTTGTGCTTCTTTGGAATTCTTTGCCCCAGAGGATTGTATATGTTCAGTTTTTGAGTATGAGTTAATAAATGATGTGGAATAATGTGGGAAGGTGCAATTTCAGGTAACAGATCAGCCACGATCAGGATGAATGACAGAATAATCTAGAAAGAAAAAGTCTCTTCCTGCTCCAATTTCACATATTGTTATGTACTTATGCTACTTACAATGTCACAAATCTTTGTGTTATCGGCAGTCTTACCAATATGACTCTCCGCTATGTTACCAAAGTAATAATGAAGAATAGTTGAGGCCCTATTGTCAGCGTTCCCCCTAAATTTCCTTCTCTTCTGACTGGCAGCAACTTCTGGAGCTGCAAGTCGATACTGTGGTCCATGTCAGCATGCCACTCACCATGTGTAGAATGGAGGCGTGATTGCATGCATGCATGCACACAGCTGTGTAGCCTAGAGAAACATTGACTGTTGCTGATCAGTGAGGAACAACATTAATTATTTTACCAAATCCAGTAAATACTATTTATCCCTACTTTGATCCCCTAACCCATTCTCAAACCTCACAAATAATTTGTTTTCAATCCCTTGAGCTTTAATTTTCATTATGTCTGTTATACCAACATTTCTAAATTCCTTATAGATGTTGGTATAACTTACGTCCACTGGCATCTCCTTATCTACTATTTGTGTTGTTTCCTTAAATTCATTTTGGTTTGTTAGACGTAACCTAGTCACGACAAATCTAGTTTCGCCTATTCTTTAAGTTCTTTCATTAAGTGCTACTCACTCTATCTTATATCTTCCCACAATTTACAGTCTATAATTTCCTAGCTTCTGCCTCTCTGTTTGACGTCTTCATAGTGGCCAATCAAATCCACAATTGTCAGACAGATACTAATTCTTTGATCTTTCTCAAAGTGACTGGAGCTTCATCACTGCAGGCATGCTTACTTATAGAAAAGTGATTCAAATCCTCTTGAAATTATGCTGAAAAAAAGAGATGACTTCATCTAAATTGAGAAGGATGAATATTCATGGTGATATTGTTTGAATAGCTAATCTTTGATAATGGCCAGGATCGTTATGAACTCAGTATGTCTGTGCTAAGCACATGGTAAATTTAATGACAAGCAATTTGCATAACATTTGACAGCCTTTAGTCGTACAAAATGCAAATCAAAAATTCAACACCACCAAAAAGTACATTTTTAACCTAACAGGATTGTTTGTTCTGAAAGACCAATCTGAAGTGGTAGTGGGGAACCATAGCTGTCTGATTGCAGAGCATCCATTTTTTTTTTACAGTGAAGTATTCAGCTACATAGACCATGAAGTTCCAGACTCAATTTCTAGCTTCCTGGTAAGTCAACATTTTAGCTAAAGAATAAAAACCTGGCACTGCTGCTAACAATCCAAGTGAGTGGATAAGTAAATGGGCGGCATGGTGGCTCAGTGGTTAGCACAGTTGCTTTACAGTACCCTAGACCCGGGTTCAATTCTATCTTCGGATGACTATGTGGAATTTTCAAGTTCGCCCCGTGTCTGTGGGTTTCCGCTGGGTGCTACAGTTTTCTCGCACACTCCACAGTTGTGCAAGCTGGGTAGATTCACCATGGTAAATATGGGGTTACGGGATTAGGATAGGGGGTTGGGTCTGAGTCAGCAGTGCTGAATTGTCTGATTCTGCACTGTAGTGATTCTAAATGATTGCTCTCTAAAAACACATATTAGATGGCAACTGAAAGTTAGGTATTGCATACTTTTTGCCGCACAGGTTACCTATGGTGAAATAACACTTACCACTCATTTAACCTCAGAGTTCTAGAATGGTTACCTGGATAAGGGAACAGATGTCACCTGCTGGTTTTATATCCCCAGCGTAGTTATCTCTGGCATCGAGCTATGTGAGTGACTAAATAAATCATTGATAATTAGATAATCTCTTTATTTAAATGTAGGCCTCACAATGTTCACATCCCAGGACTTTCGACAAAAGAGGATTTGACCTAGTCCTCTAGTCTTTGGGTTACTGCACCTCATTCCCACTAATTTATACTCTGATTTAAGCAGGGCATTTTCCACAAACCTCTAGAGTATTTGTTACAGATTAGACTGAGACCCACAGTGCTCCAGACTACTCAGTTAATTATGTGTGGCAAAATATATATTATGCTGACTACAGGACACCACTTCAAGCACTCTCTATGTGACTAATCACAATCCAAATTTAAGTAAGTCTATTTGTTTGATTATTCAATTTGAAGCAATAAATTTCCACTCTTTGGCTATATAGCAATTCCACAGAACTGCAGTGAAATTACCATTGTACCCACCTATAAACTTCTGACAATAACTTCAATACGGTTCAGGATTCCTGGTAATACTTTTGTTTGTGCCAGGAAAACAATGAAACCTGGGAAAAGGGAGGAATATAGGATAGCAAGCCTTGAGTGCCTTTTGCACTGGAACCTCAATTGACTGCCTTATTGGCTGCTGGAGAAAGAAAGGAAATTTTCAACTTGGTGCACTGACTAAGTCCAGTCACTTTAAGAAGTCCTGAAAAAGAGTCACATTGGACTTAAAAGTTAATTCTGTTCTTTCTCCATTGATGGTGCCAGACCTGTTGAGTTTCTCCACCACTTTCTGTCTTTTTAAGTCCAATCATTTGCCTGATTTTAAATTTAATCCCTAAGCCACTGTTGTCTTGTACAATAGCAGTTTTGGACACTGGGCCCTCATTGGTCTGCAAGCATTGAACATTGATGGTGAATTAAAGACAAACAACACAGGGGAGGCACGGTTGGGCAGCATGGTGCCCCAATGGTTAGCACTGCTGCCTCACAGCACCAGCCCGGGTTCGATTCCAGCCTTGGACAACTGTCTGTGTGAGTTTGCACATTCTCTCTGTTGTCTGCGTGTGTTTCCTCCAGGTACTCTGGTTTCTTCCCACAATCCAAAGCTGTGCAGCTTTGATGAATTGGCCATGCTAAACTGCCCATAGTGTTCAGGGATGTGTGTATTAGTGGTAAATTTAGAGTAATTGGGTTGGGGAATGGGTTTGGGTAGAATACTCTTTGAAAGGTCAGCATGGACTTGTTGAGCTGAAGGGCCTGTTTCCACACTGTAGGGATTTTAGGAATGTGTTTTGCGATGGCAAACATGTAATTGTAATATAATTACCCACTTTGAATATTGAACATCCCTGTGCTGTCACTTCTGAAGATAGAAGAGAGGAACTAACCAGTGCTCTCCACTTGATTTCCTATGCTAACCCATTAATCTAGTACCTGAAAGTATGATACGGGTAGAATGTGAACATGATTGATTAATTTAAAAAAAAACAAGATGCTGGCCCTATGTAAGGGAAGGTCTTTGATTTAATTCTGTCTGATTACCTTTATGCTTTCAATCTTTAACAGTTGCATGATGATTTTTGCCGATGTACTCGAGAGTTTAGAGTTGCAGAGCTCCACTCTTTTACAGTTTTGGTTTTATTTGCTGCCTGGGTTTGTAACTTAGTCGTTGAGATGTTGCAAATTTGAAGAGAACTTCTCAGTGACAGGCAGTGAAAAACGGATGAATAAAAGAAATGGGCAGATCAATATAACCAGAAATGCTTTAGTTTGATTACTTGAACTGTTTTGACATAAATTCTGACTTCAGTGAAGTGAGAATGAGTAGGACAAAGTGCTGTTACCTGCTGCAGCATTGTGTTTGTTGTCAGTCACAGTCTTTGATACACTCCTAAACATCTACAAAGAACCTGGATGTGATGATTGTGCATAACAATATAATTCAGAATCAAAGCTACTGGATCTGTTTGACGGCTTACTTAATGATGGAACAGGCTTGAAGGGCTGAATAGCCCACACCACCATCAATCTCAAATGTTGGTAAAGCAAATCAGCTGCAAACCGGCACTCAGCATTACTTTAATTTACTCTGCTATCGACAAATTATTTTCTTACTTTTTTTGCAAATATCTACATAATTTGCATAAAATACTTAATTCTCTCAGTTTCCATCTGAGGTTTTTGTTAGATTAATGGTATTTGCTGCCTTTGTATTATTTCAAACTGCTAAATAATTTGGCCAAAATCTATGTTAATTGACGTGTTGTACTTTAAAACTCTGTTAGAACTGCTAAGCTTCAGAAATCAATTTCAGTAAAATAATTGAAACCTGAAAGGTTTCAGAAGAGATCTCCAAGGATGTTGCCAGGGTTGGAGGATTTGAACTGTGGGGTCAGGCAGTATAGGCTGAGCCTGTTTTCCCTGAAGCATCAGAGGCTGAGGAGTGACCTTTATAGAGGTTTATAAAATCATAAGGGACATGGGTAGGATAAATAGATAAGGTCTTTTCCCTGGGGTGGGGCAGTCCAGAACTAGAGAGCATACGTTTAGGGTGAGAGGGAAAGATTTAAAAGAGACCTAAGGGTCAACTTTTTCACGCAGAAGGTGGTGAGTGTATGGAATGAGCTGCCAATGATGGAAGCTAATACAATTACAACATAACAGGCATCTTGATGGGTATGTGAATAGAAAGGGTTTAGTGGGATATGAGCCAAGTGCTGGCAAGTGGAATTAGATTAGGTTAGGGTATCTGGTTGGCATGGATGTGTTGAACCGACAGGTCTGTTTCCATGCTGTGCATCTCTATGACTCTATTATTGACTCAGTGATGTGAAACCAAAGCAATATGAAGAACATATCTGCAACATAAATTACAAACCTCCTTCAGCACTACTACCCAAGATAGTGAGAGGAACATTTTTATTCTTTCTCGCAACCAAATTCTGGCACTCTCCCATCAGCTAAGTTGAACAAGCTGTCAATATGTGCTGGCACTGTTAAAATAGCACAAGACATTGATGTCCTGGTCTTTGCTAAATTCAAATGAGGAGGATTGGAATTAAATTATTTGCATTGAGGGGAAAACCAATGTGAATGGAGAGTAGATGTACCCAAGTGTATTGTTGCAAGGAAATTTGTGTCACCTTAGAAATGTGAAGTTGTCACACAAGCAGCCACAGTTCTATTTGTGCTGCCTATTAAACATCAATCAGACATTTATCAAGGTGTTAGTATGCACTTTGATCAGGTAATAAGGAAGGCAAATGGAACTTTGGTATTTATTGCTAAAGGAATAGAGTATGAAAGTAGGGAAGTGTTGCTGAAATCCTAAGTTGGAGTATTGTTTACAGTTTTCATCCTTTTACTTGAGAAGGGATTTAATTGTATTAGAAGCAGTAAAGAGGAGGTTCACTAGATTGATTCCAGAGGTGAGGGGGTTTGGCTTATGAAGATAGTAAGCAATTTAGGCGTATACTCTGAAATTTAGAAGTATAAGAGGAGATCTAATTTAATTTATAAGATCCCAAGTGGGATTGATGGACGAAACATAGGATGTTTCCCCTGTGGAGAAATGTATGATGAGAGTTCATTGTTTCGGATAAGGGGTAGCAGATTAAAAAGTTGAGGAAAACTTACTGCCCTCAAAGGCCTGTGAGTTTGTCGAATTCACTATCCTTGAATGCAGTGGGTGCTGGAATATTGAGTAATGTTAAGGAAGGGATAGACAGACAGATTGAAGGGTATTGGAGAGCAGGCAGGAAAGTGCAGTTGACGCCGAGATGAGATCAGCCATAATCGTATTGAATGGCGGATCAAGCTCAAGGCTCTGAAATGCCTACTCTTGCTTGTACTTCTGATATTCTGATGATGAACTATTAATGATCACCTGCTATGACATACATTTTCAAGGAGTTTGAGATACTTTATGATCTGAGTGTCTTGGAATCTTTAAAGTCAGAGAAGTGATGAACAAGAAGCACCAAGTAAGAAGTGGTTTCCTGTACTGTTTTTGAATCTTGGTGTTTAAGGTATCTCGTACGGCGATCTGTTACTTATTATAATGGTGAGGCTGAGAAGTTTTGGGAAGTATCACTGCCACCAGTCCTCATCCTTGGCATCAGTTTCAGCGACTGACATCATGTGAGGAAGGATGTACACACTCCAGAAGATGGATTCAATCGTGATAGGCCAACAAAAGCTAGTTTCATTGCATCTGATACTAGATTGGCTCATCGGACTCAGCTTCATAGTAGGTTCACATTTCTACAACTGAAATATTTTCTCACACATTTTGGTAACAAGCATAACTGTATAGCACTTTCAGGAATTGTCCTTTATATCCTGATAGGTGGAGCTTATATTTTGATGTCATTATACCCTTTTAGGAACTACCTGTCTTCTGTAACATTCATGATTATAAATTCTTTCTCTCACTGTCAATCACAGAAACATAGAAAATAGGAGCATATTGAACATATAACATTACAGCGCAGTGTTGCGCCGCCCTGTCATACTAATCTGAAGCCTATCCCACCTACACTATTCCATGTATGTCCATATGCCTGCCCAATGACGACTTAAATGCACTTAAACTTGGTGAATTTACCACCAATGCAGGCAAAGCATTCCATACCCTTACTACTCTGAGTTAAGAAACTACTTCTGACATCTGTCTTAAACCTATCTCCCCTCACTTTAAAGTTGTGTCCCCTCATGTTTGCCATCCCCATATTTGGAAAAAGGCTTTCCCTGTCCACTCTGTCTAACCTTCTGATTACCTTGTATGTCTCTATTAAGTCACATCTCAACCTTCTTCTCTCTAACGAGAACAGCCTCAAGGCCCTTAGCCTTTCCTCGTAAGACATTCCTTCCATACCAGGCAACATCTTAGTAAATTTCCTCTCCACCCTTTCCAAAGTTTTCACATCCTTCTTATAATGAGGTGACCAGAACTGGACACAATACTCCAAGTGTGGCCATACCAGAGCTTTACTGAAAATGTGTTGCTGGAAAAGTGCAGTAGGTCAGGCAGCATCCAAAGAGCAGGAGAATTGACGTTTCAGGCACGAGCCCTTCTTCAGGATGCTGCCTGACCTGCTGCGCTTTTCCAGCAACAAGTTTTCAGCTCTGATCTCCAGCATCTGCAGTCCTCACTTTTTCCTCGTACCAGAGCTTTGTACAGCTGCAGCATAACTTCCTAGTTCTAGAACTCAATCCCTCAATTAGTAAAGGCCAAGACCCCGTATGCCTTCTTAACAACCCTGTCAATCTGGGTGGCAACTTTCAGGGATTTGTGTACATGGACACCGAGAGCTCTCTGCTCATCTGCACTCCCAAGAATCTTACCATTAGCCCAGTACTTTGCATTCCGATTACTCCGTCCAAAAGTGTATCACCTCACACTTGTCCACATTAAACTCCATTTGCCACCTCTCAGCCCAGCTCTGCATCCTATCTATGTCTCTCTGCAACCTACTACATCCTTCGTGACTATCCACAACTCCACAGACCTTAGTGTCATCTGCAAATTTACTAACCCACCCTTCTAAGCCCTCATCCAGGTCATTTATAAAACTGACAAACAGCAGTGGACCCAACACCGACCCTTGCGGTACGGCGCTAGTAACTGGACACCAAGATGAACATGTTTCATCAACTACAACCCTCTGGTTTCTTTCAGCAAGCCAATTACTGATCCAAACTGCTATGTCTCCCACAATCCCATTTCTCCGCATTTTGTATAATAGCCTGCTGTGGGGAACCTTATCGAGCGCCTTGCTGAAAATCATATAAACCACATCAGCCGGTTTACTCTCATCCACCTGTTTGGTCACTTTGTCAAAAAACTCAATAAGATTCGTTAAGCATAACCTACCCTTCACAAAACCGTGTTGACTGTCCCTGATCAGATTATTCTTTTCTAGATGGTTATAAATCCTATCTCTTATAACCTTTGCCAACACTTTACCAACGAAGTGAGACTCACTGGTCTGTAATTACCAGGGTTGTCTCTCTTACCCTTTTTGAACAAGGAACCACATTTGCTCTCCTCCAGTCCTCAGGCACTATTCCTGTAGACAATGTTGATTTGAAGATCAATGCCAAAGGCTCGGCAATCTCTTCCCTTGCTTCCCAGACGGTCTTAGGATAGATCCCATCCGGCCCAGGGGACTTGTCTATTTTCACACACTCTGCAGTATTTGTAATACCTCTTCCTTGTGAACCTCAATCTCTTCTAGTCTAGATGCAAGTATCTCTGTATCTCCTTCACCAACATTTTCATTTTCTATAGTGAATACTGTTGAACAATATTTATTTAGTGCTTCCCCTATCTCCTCTGACTCCACACACAACTTCCAACTATTATCCTTGATTTGCTCTAATTTAACCCTTGTCATTCGTTTATTCCTGACATAACTATGGAAAGCCTTCAGGTTAACCCTGATCCACCAACAACTTCTCATGTCTCCTCCTGGCTCTTCTGAGCTCTCTTTTTAGGTCTTTCCTAACTCCCTTGTAACCCTCAAGCGTACTAACTGAGTTTTCACATTGTGTCCTAACAGAAGCTGCCTTCTTCTTGACCAGGGTTTCCATTTCCTTAGTAAACCATGGCTCATGCGTTCTATATTTTCCTCCCTGCCTGACAGGAACATACTTATCTAGGACACACAGGAGCTTTTCCTTGAATAAGTTCCACATTTTGAATGTGCCCATCCCCTGCAGTTTCCTTCCCCATTCTACGCTTCCTAAATCTTTCCTATCTGCATCGTAATTTCCCTTCCCCAAGCTGTAACTCTTGCTCGGTGGAGTACACCTATCCCTTTCCATCACTAAAGTAAACCTGACAAAATTGTGATCGCTGTCTCCAAAGTGCTCCCCTACTTACAAATCTAACACCTGGCCAGGCTCGTTACCCAGTACTAAATCTAAAGTAGCTTCGCCCCTTGTAGGCCTGTCTACATACTGTGTCAGGAAGCACTCCTGCACACACTGGACTAAATCTGACCCATCTATAGTACTCTATTGTCATGATCCCAGTCAATATTTGGATAGTTGAAGTCCCCCACGACAACTACCCTGCCTGTCTCACTCCTAAAGAGAATCATCTTTGCTATCCTTTCCACTACATCTCTGGGACTATTCGGAGGCCTGTAGAAAACTCCCAGCATAGTGATTTCACCTTTCCTGTTTCTAACATTGGCCCATACTACCTCAGTTAATGAGTCCCCAAACATCTTTTCTACAATTGTAATATTGTCCCTGATCAACAATGCCAAACCTCCCCCTCTTTTACCATCTTCTCTGTTCTTACTGAAACATCTGAATCCCAGAACCTGCAACAGCCATTCCTGTCCCTGCTCTATCCATGTCTCTGTAATGGCCACAACATCGAAGTCCCACGGACCAACCCACACTGTCAGTTCACCCACTTTAGTCCGGATGCTCCTCGCGTTGAAGTACACACACTTCAAACCAGGTTCTCGTTTGCCAGTGTCAGATACTTGATTTTGGAACTCCCTACTCTCATCCTCTTCTGTACCTGTCCTACAATTTTGGTTCCCATCCCCCTGCTGTATTAGTTTAAATCCACCTTAATAGCTTTAGTGAATCTCCACCCCCCCCACCCCCCCTCCAGAATATTGGTACCCCTCTGGTTTAGATGAAGACCATCCTGCTTGTTGAGGTCCCAACTACCCCAGAAAGAGCTCCCAATTATCCAAAAACCTGAAACTCTCCCTCCTGCACCATCTCTGTAGCCACGTGTTCAACTCCTTTTCTCTCCCTATTCCTCACCTCACTAGCACATGGCATGGGCAGCAAACCAGAGAAAACAACTGTGTCCTAGCTCTAAGCTTTCATCCTAGCTCCCTGAATTTGTGCCTCAAGTGCCCATCTCTCTTCCGACTTATGTCGTTGGTGCCACTGTGGACCACGACTTGGGGCTGCTCTCCCTCCCCTCCCCTCCCCCCCCCCCCCCCCCCCCCAAAAGATCCCAAAAACACGATCAGAGACATCACGGACCTTGGCACGTGGGAGGCAACACACCAACCGTGAGTCTCTCTTGTCCCCACAGAACCTCCTATCTGTTCCCCCTAACTATCAAGTCCCCAATGACTACTGCTCTGCTCCCCTTCCCCCTTCCCTTCTGAGCAGCAAGTGCCCCACTGCTTTCCCCTGGTAAGTCATCCTCCCAACAATATCCAAAACGGTATACTTATTGTTGAGGGGAATGGCCACAGGGGATCCCTTTCTGTCCCCTAACTGTCACCCATTTGTCTTTATCTTTTATCTGGGGAGTGACTACCTCTCTGTAAGTCCTGTCAATGACCCCCTCTGCCTCCCGAATGATCCGAAGTTCATCCAACTCCAGTTCCAGTTCCAGTTCCCTAACGCGGTTTTCAAGGAGCTGGTGTTGGGTGCACTTCCCACAGATGTAGTCAGCAGGGACACTAGTGGTGACCCTTACTTCCCACATTTCTGCAGGAGGAACATTCCACTGCCCTGCACTCCATTCCCACTATTCTAACTCCCGAAGTGACTACTAAAACAAAAATTAGGAAATAAATAGTTACCTTACCTTGTCAATCTGTCTCCCACAACTTTTTTTTAGGTTAGAGGAGGAGGATGGGTGGGAGACACAACCTGAGTATTGTCTTGGGTAAAGCAACCACGCAAATATAAATTGTTCTACTTACCCTTCCCAGAAGTCCTTTGCTCGCTCCTCCCTCTCTGGACTGAAGGTAAGAAGTTTAAATTTACTTACCGCCCTTCCCGACAATCACCTCGCACAAAAGTCATCATGCATGGGCCATTTGGGTCCTCGAGCCTGCTCTACTATTCAATACGAACATGGCTGATCTCCCAATTCTGTACCTTGTTTCTGATTTCTGTCCATACCCTTTGATCCCTTAACTTTTAGAATTATATCTAACTCCTTCTTGCGAATTCCACGGACTCACCAATCTCTGGGTAAAGAAATTTTTTCTCAGGTCAGCCCTAATTGGCTTACTTCCTTTTCTTTTCCATGACTGATTTATCTTTCTTTCTTTCATTCTCCCTCTCTACCCAACTAGCTCTCATTTTAAATTTTTCATGAACCCAAAGAGTCATCTGGTCTACCGACTATCCCACTCTTATTATTTTACCTTGAGAGATGTATTTCCCTTTTAAGTAACTCCTCTTAATTTGCCACAACTCATTTATGCAGTATTGATTCATGAAATTAAGACATCACTGGCTAGGCCAACATTTATTGCCCATCCCTAACTGCCCAGAGGTCACTTAAGAGTCAATTACTTTGCTGAAGTCACATGTAGATATAGTAAGGATGGCAGTTTCCTTTCATAAAGGATATTGGTGAACCAAATGGGTTTTTCACAGCAATCAGCAATGGAGTTGTGGTCATCATTAGTCTCTTAACTCCAAATTTAAATTTAATTTCAAATTCCCACCATCTCCTATGGCAGGATTTGAATGTGGGTCCCCAGAACATTACCTGGGTCACTGGATCAAAAGTCCAGCAATAATACCATTAGGCCATCACCTGCTGTGGTGCACATAAAGAATAGACAGCCTTGTAGAATGCTAATCAAAATTTCAGTAAAGTTTACATTTGTTTTTTTAAAAATACCGTAGACATTTTCAAGCAGTTGTCAAGCTATACAAATGATCACCTTGCCTAATGGTGCACAAATCATATCCAAAAAATCATAATCCAACCAAATATGTATAAAACTACAATCAATTTAATTAAACAGTTTGGTTTTGGGAAACTATAAGAATATTTTGCTTATATCAGTTGGAAGCTTATCTAATCATCTAACCAAAACTTACTTCAACACTAATAGAGAAGGCATGCTGTTGCCAGCACTGGACACAAAACCAACTTGGAAACTTCAAGATCTAAAAGTGGGAATCATTGCACACTGCTATCTTATTTAATTTGTAGAAGATTTTTGCCAAACAATGAGCCATGTCTTTTGTGTAAACTAGCAATTTTCTAACTAAACTAGATTTCTGTTATGCCTTAACATTTTAAAGAATCTTAAAATTGTTAATGGCTGCACTTTTATTCCTGAGATTAATTTGAAGGTAATTACAAAGGCATTAGGACAGATTTAGGCTTAGATGACTGCGCAGAAAGACTAAAACGTAGCACAGTTGATGAGCAGTGGCAGACATTTAACGAGATATTCAAATCATCCCAATTGAAATATATTCCAGAGGGAGAAAAAGCATTGATGGCTATGCAAGGAAGTTCAAGATAACAAGATGGCAAAACTAAGGTATACCATATTTCAAATGCCAGTGACAGGCTGGAGAATTGGGAAACTTCAAAACCAGCAAAAGGTTACTTAAAAACTGACAAAAAGAGCAACGTTATTTATGAAAGAAAATTAGTGCAAAATATAAAAAGATGAAATATGTATATTTGTTGGTTCCCTTAGAGGATGAAATTACAGAGTTAATAGTGAGGAACATGAACATCAGAGAAACCAAATCAGTAATTTGTCTCTGTTTTCATGGTGGAGGAGATTGAAATTGTCCCAACAGTAACAGGTAATGTAGAGATTATTGTAAAGAAGGAAATTAAGGCAATCACCATCACAAGGGAAGAAATACCGAGCAAATTACTGGGAGTAAAAACAGAAGTCCCAGGCCCAGTGGCATAGACCAAAGGGTCTTAAATTAAGTGGCAGCAGAGATTGTGGATGCTTTGATTCTAATATTCCAAAATTTCCTGGATTCAGGAAAGGTTACAGTCAATTGGAAAAATTGGAAAAGAGTAATGCAATGCCCTTATTCAAAAAGGGAGGGGGCAGAAAGTAGGAAACTCTAAATGATTTAATGTGTGTTGTGAAAATATTGGAGTCCATTATTAAGGAGGTAGTAGATTTGGAAAGTCAAAACCCGATTCATCAGAGTGAGCATGATTTTATGAAGAAAAAGTCATGGTTGACTAATTTGCTGGAGTTCTTTGAAGATGTAACAAGCAAAGTGGCTAATTGGGGTCCTATAGATCTATATTTGAACTTGCAGAAGATATTTGATTAGGTGTCACACAAAAGATTAATTCATAAGGTAAGATCGTGGTTGGGCTGTACATTAGCTTGGATAGAAGATTGAATTACCAACAGAAAGTAGGTAAGTGGGATTAAATGGGTCATTTTAGGCTGACAAGCTGTAACTAGTGTGGTGTCACGGGGTTCAGTCCTTGGGACACTAACTATTTACAATGTGTATTAATTATCTGAATTTAGGGATAGAACATACAGTAGCTAAGTTTGAAGATGTTAGTAAAATAGGTGGAAAAGTAAGTTGCAATGAAGGAATAAAATTGACAAATGGATATGAATAGATTAGGTGAATAAGCTAAAATTTGGAAGATGGTGTTTAATATGGATAAGTGGGAGGTTGTCTGTTTTGGTCAGAAGAATGAAAATGCGACTCATTGTATAATTGGAGAGAAATTATAATATGCTTTGGTGCAGAGGGATCTAGGTGCTTCTGTGCATGTGTTGTAGAAAATTAGTCTGCAGGTAATAAGGAGGGTAAACAGAATTTTGACTTTTATTGCTACAGGAATAGAGTTTCAAATTAGGGTTATTGTTGTTGCAACTGTACAAGGCATTGGTGAGATGTGTCTGGGGTACTGTACAGTTTTGTGCAGTTACTGTACTTGGAGGATGTAATTGAATTAGAGCAAGTTCAGAGAAGGTTCACTATATTAATTCCAAAGATAAACTGCTTGTTCTATCAGGAGTTTAAAAGAATGAGAGAAAATAAAATTGAGGTATATAAGATGCTAAAGGGGATTGACAAAATTCACATCTAGTTGATGTTTCCCCTTATTGACTAATCTCGATTGAGAAGTCATAGTTTTAGGCAAAGGAGTGGCAGATTTAAAATAGATGAGGAGAAATTACTTCTCGCAAAGGATTGTGACTCTGTGGAATTCACTACTTTAGAGTGCCATGGATGCTGTGACTCTGAATAATATTAAGGAGGAGATAGAATTTTAATTAGTAATGGATTGGAGAGCTATGGGGATCAAGCAGGAAAATGGAGCTGAGGCCAAGATGAGATCAGCCATGAAAGTATGAGATGGTAGACCAGGCTCAAGGGAATGAGTTGTCTACTCCTGCACCTAGTTCTTATGTTCTTGTGAAGCATCAGTCCAGAACTTGAGTACATCATCTACTCTGTTTAGTATAGCACTGAGTGCAGTTTTAGAGTGTTTTTGATCTGATATTATACAAAGGCCTCAATTATTTATTTATGTACATTTACAGATCCCGTGGTGCATTTGAAACAATGCAGGCCAATCTTTATCCTTCAGCCAATGCAACAAGTTTAATCTCATTTGTTGCTTTTGCATTGATATGTTTCCATGTTTGCATATATATTAACAAGCTTCAAATGTAATTCATTGACTATGAAATACTTTGGGGAATCCTGAGAACATGAAAAGAACTATAAAAGTGCCACTTCTTTGGATTAACTTACTCAGCAGTTTAAATCCTGTTAGACACTCATTCCCAGCAAATACTATTGAATCAGCAGTTAGCAGCACCCACTTCTGACTTCATGACAGAAGATAGAATTTTGAAGCATCTGAATGCCAAGGACATCCCCCTGAGCAAATCCTGCAGTCATATCTTAGTGCTATAGCCATTACTCTTCAATTCCAACCAAATCTGATGACAGTGCTTGAACACTGTTCATTCAATGCTTTTCTCTAATGAAAGGAAAACCACAGCTTTGCTCGGGCTGATTTGCAGTAATCAAATATGGTGTCAAGAGCAATTATTCCCTCTCCTCAGTTCTCATTTACCTCTTCTGCCCATGTGTGGATTAATGTTGAGGGAAGACCTGAAACTCAGTCATTCTGAAAAAAATCAAAGTGAGAGGCAACAAGCTGGCTATTTATTGATGGCTGTATTGATTACTTATTCAGTTACTTTGCTGACAATTTGTGGGAGGCTGACTGGTGTCTGGATGGTCTAGATTTGTCTTAGTTTTGCATAAAGCATATATGTACAATTTTCCAAAGTTGGTGTCGCCGTTACACTGGAAAGGTTTGGCTACACCAAGTGTACAGATTTTCAGTACTACGCCTGAAATGTTGTCAGGACCTATAGCCTTCACTGTATTCAGCATACCCACTTTTCTTTGTTACACGGTGTGAATCATGTTGACTGCTTAGTGGCACCAATAATTTTAGAGACCACCAGAGTAAGCTGAGTAGGTTCCTTCATTTGACACTTTTGGCTGACGATACTTCAAAATCCTCACACTGATGATGAAAAATGCTGTGTTTGAGGTTATTAATATTTATGGAGTCTTCTGTCATGTTATTTTTTGTGATTTGTCCACCATTTTTAAAAATAGCAGACGATGGGGCTACAGAACCTTGCCTTGATTTGTTAGTTATTGGGCCATTTAATTGTATCTGTAGTAATTTACTTTTTGGCGTTAGCTTCCAGGTGTTAGCCTCAGTAGGTTGCTACCTAATTTTACAGTATGCATGGTACAGTGTATTCTTGTTTCAAGTCATCAAGCAAATGTCATTTTGACTTAATCTTTTTTAGGCCTTGTGTCCCCGACTTAAGGTTTTGCTTCCCATTTTGGCATTGGATTCAGCATGACCTTTGCATCACATGGGTGGTAATGTGGTGCGTTGTGCTAAATTTATACATGCACATTGTATTTCAAGAACAAAACTTTTTATAAAAATTCTCACTAAACAAGAAAACTGCCTCTCACTCACATTTTCTTTTGAAGCCAATTTTAATTGTCAGTTGCTTTTTCTACTGCGCACATGTAAAACGATTTTCTCTTCTTTGAGATTGTTTGGGTTAGAAATATAGCTGTTTTAGGCAGATGATACACAGAAGCGATTTTAAAACCAATGACAGAACAGCCAGATATAGGAGTCATTTTAAGGCTAATGAGAGCAGGTAAGGCAGAAGAGTCATTGTATGCTCTTGAGAGAGCAGCCAACAGGAGGAGCAATTTTAAGGCTAGTGGGAGAGCACCAGGGCAGCAGAGTCATTTTAATGCCAATAAGGTTGAATATCTCCACTGTGCCTTTTCCTCGAAGCAATAAATGGTGACATCTGGTAAGGAATTTTGACATGTGTACAACATTCTCAAGAGGTTTTATAACTGATTGGTGCCTGAGATGAAGTCAGCCATTGTGTCTGAATAATGTACGGCCTAAGTATGTCTTGGGCTAAGAAGAATTTTGTCAGACTGCCTCTGATGTTCCACATGAAATCATGGCCTGGGTGGGGAGGCTGTCTGTAACGAAGTAGTTGAGGCAAGCATTAGTATAAACACTCAAATGTTTGTATCCCATGGAGAGGAATTGTCCAATGTGGACTTAATGCGAATGAAGAAGAAGACTGCACTGAAACACCAATCACTCCAGTTTTGTAAAAGAAAAACTGGTAAGGGCTTTCCAATTCAGTTGATGGAAGTCTTCACAGAGGGTGACCCAAACAGGCACTGTAGTGCCAGAGTGAACAGAGGGATCAATGATGCTCTTAACAACTGTAAGAAGAGGTACTACAAAAAGCAAAGGGGAACTGCCCAACTGTTCGTGGAATAAATTTTTCAAGGCTGTTCATGACCCTGACTTTTTATCCCATTAATTCTACCCAGACCTTGAAGTTGCATGCAACCTTCAATTCAAAACTGTTTTTAGTGGCAAGGAAGGCTGTGCAACGGTGAGGAACTTCCCCCAAGGCAAATTCCCAGCATTGAGGTTCAAAATCATTCGAAATCATCTGCCATCCCTGACTCTTGCATTGCAAGAAGTGTGTCCAGCTGCAGCTCTTGTTTGACCACATGACAGTTGTGGAGTTGCAGATGGACTCACTGTGGAGCATCTGCAATGATGAGGTCGTGCACAGCATGATTAATGAATTGGTCACACCACAGTTTAGAATTGTTGAGTGAATGGGTGACCAAAAGACCAAGACGTGTCGGAAGGCAGTGCAGGTATCCCCTGCGGTCATCTCCCTCCAAAACATTTTGGATGCTGTTGGGGGAGATGGCTCACCAGGGGAGGGCAGCAGTTGTCAGGATCATGGCACTATGGGTTCTGCTATTCAGAAGGCGGGAAAAAGACTTGTAGGGTCATAGTCATTGGCAATTCTATTGTAAGGGGTGTAGAGAGGCGGTTCTGTGGCCAAAAACAAGATTCCCGGATGGTACGTTGGCTCCCAGATGCTCGGATCAGGGATGTCACCGATTGGCTGCAGAGCATTCTGAAAGAGGAAAGTGGACAGTCAGTTGTCGTGATACATGTAGGCATCAATGATATAAATAAAAAATGAGATGAGGTCCTGAAAGCAAAATTCAGGGAGCTAGGAGAGAAGTTAAAGAAGAGGACCTCAAAGGTAGTGATCTCAGGATTGCTATCAGTGCCACATGCTAGCCAGGATAGAAATAAAAGAATGAGCAGGATGAACATGTGGCTTGAGGGATGATGTAAAAGGGAGGGGTTCAGAATTGTGGCACATTGGGACTCGTTCTGGGGAAGGTGAGACTATTACAAATTGGATGGTCTACACCTGAACCAGACTGGAACTAATGTCATTGGGGGAGTTTTTGCTACTGCTGTTGGGGAGGGTTTAAACTAATTTGGCAGGGGGCTGAGAACCAGAAGAGAAGACTAGTATTTAGTGAGGTGGAAACTAGAGACTGTATGGAGTAGGATCATGAAAGTAACATTACCAAAGGAAGAGTGGGCAGAGAGCAGATGAGCATAAAGGAACTGGTGTGCATATGATTTAATGCAAGGAGTATAGTGGTAAGGCAGACAAATTTGGGGCTTGGATTGGTCCCTGGGAGTTTGACGTTATTGTAATCACAGAGACTTGGTTGAAGGAAGGGCATGGTTGGCAACTAAATATTCCAGGATATCAATGCTTCAGACAGGACAGGGAGGGAAGTAAAAAAAGGGGGAAGGAGTTGCATTGCTGGTCAAGGATGAAATCATGGCTGTGCTAAAGGAGGACACAATGGAGGGCTTGAGCAGTGAGGCATTATAGGTAGAGCTGAGAAATAAGAAGAGTGCAGTTACATTGTTGGGGCTGTACTACAGGCCTCCCAACTGTAAGCGTGAGGTAGGAGAACAAATAGGTGAACAGATTACAGAATGATGTAGAGGTAACAAGGTGGTGGTGATGGGAGATTGTGTCAAAATTCAGCAAGAACTGGGAAATGTGGATTGGGGCAGCTATTTGAAGGGAAGTCCACAGCTGATATGTGGGAGGCTTTCAAAGATAGGTTGAAAATAATACAGGATAGGCATGTCCCTTTGAAAACAAGGAATAGGAAAGGCAAGATTTGTGCACCATGGATGACAGGAGAAATCATGTCACTAGCCAAGAGGAAAAAGGAAGCATACATAAGGTCCAGGCAGCTAAGAACAGAACAGGCTTTGGAGGAATGTCAGGAGAATAGGACCGATCTTAAACAAGGAATCAAGCGGGCTAAAAGGGGTCATGAAATTACTTCAGTGAGCAGAATTAAGGAGAATTTCAAGGCCTTTTATTCATAAGAAGCAAGAGGGTAACTCGAGAAAGGATTGGTCCACTGAAGGATAAGGAAGGAAGGATGTGTGTGTTGAACCTGAGAAAATAGTTCCGATTCTCAATGATTACTTTGCATCAGTGCTCACCTGAGGAGAAGGACATGATGGATATTGAGATTAGAGATAGAAGTTTGTTTAGTCTGGATCACGTTGACGTAAGGAGGAGGATGTTTTGGTTAGACTAAATGACATTAAGGTGGACAAATCCCCAGGATCAGATGGGCTCTATCCTAGGTTGTTGGGGGAGGCGAGTGAGGAAATAGCTGGGGCTTTGACAGATATCTTTGTAGCATCCTTAAACACAGGTGAAATGCCGGAGGACTGGAGGGTTGCTAATTTTGCTTCCCCCCCCCCCCCCCCCCCCCCCCGGTGAGAGAAGGGTAGTAGGGATATTCAGGGTAACTACAGGCCAGTGAGCCTGACATCAGTGGTGGGAAAGTTGCTGGAGAAACTACTGAGGGAAAGGATCTATTTATATTTGGAAGAGAATGGGCTTATCAGTGATAGGCACATGGTTTTGTGCTGGGGAGATTGTGCCTTACCAACTTAATAGAGTTCTTTGAGGAAGTGACCAAGTTGATAAATGAAGGAAAGGCTGTAGATACCATATACATGGACTTTAGTGAGGCGTTTGATGAGGTTCCCCATGGTAGACTAATGGAGATTGTGAAGTCACATGGTGTGCAGGGTGTTCTAGCTAGGTGGATAAAGAACTGTTTGAGCAACAGGACACAGAGAGTAGTAGTTGAAGGGAGTTTTTGAAATGGAAAAAGATGACCAGTGGTGTTTCACAGGGATCAGTGCTGGGGCCACTGTTGCTTGTGATATACATAGATGATCTGGAAGAGAGCATTGGTGGTCTGATCAGTAAGTTTGCAGATGACACGAAGATTGGTGAAGTAGCAAAAAGTATAGGGGACTGTCAAAGAATACAGGAGAATATAGACTGGAGAGTTGGGCGGAGAAGTGGCAGAAAGAGTTCAATCTGGGCAAATATGAGGTGATACATTTTGGGAAGTTTAATTCGAGAGCAAGCTATACTGTAAATGGAAGAACCTTGGGAAAAGTTGATGAGCAGAGAGATCTGGGAGTTCAGGTCCATTGTACCCTGAAGGTGCTGCACAGGTGGATAGAGTGGTCAAGAAGGCATATGGTATGCTTGCATTCATCAGATGGGTTATTGAGTATAAGAGCTGGCAGGTCATGTTAAAACTGTATGAGACTTTGGTTCAGCTGCCTTTAGAATACTGTGGAAGCTTTGGAGAGGGTGCAGAGAAGGTTTAGGAGGATGTTGCCTGGTATGGAAGGTGCTAACTATGAAGAGAGGTTGAGTAGGTTAGGATTGTTTTCATTAGAAAAAAAGGAGATTGAGGGGAGTATCTGATTGCGGTCTACAACATCATGAAGGGTGTAGACAGGGTAGATAGAGATAAGCTTTTTCCCAGGGTGAGGGATTCAATAACGAGAGGTCACGCATTCAAGGTGAGAGGAGAAAAGTTTAAGAGGGATGCATGCTGCAGGCACTTTACACAGAGGGTAGTAGGTGCCTGGAATGCCTTGGCAGCAGAGGTAGTAGAGGCAGGCATGGTAGATTCATTTAAGGTGCATCTGGACAAATGCATGAGTAGGTGAGGTGCAGAGGGATACAGATCCTTAGGAATTGGATGATAGGTTTAGACAGTGGACTTGGATCGGCACAGGCTTGGAGGACCAAATGGCCTGTTCCTGGGCTATAAATTTTCTTTGTTCTTTTTTCTGAAAACAAGTCATCCCATAGCTGGAAGGACTGCTGAAGAGACTGGCTATTTGTCTAATTTGAACTTATTTTGTATTTCTGTTTTAATCAGTGATTGATGTTGCAAGTTATTTCAGCCACGAATGCACACACTGTGCTGCAGATGTATGATACAGTATTTCAGCTTTAACATTATTTTTTACCAGGCAGGAAGTGTCCACAGGAACCTAACTGTCTTTAATGTTGATTCCTAGAGGATAGCAACAGTTTTTAGGAGTACAGATTCAACTAAGTGAGAACTTAGTGTATTGCTCCTAACACACCCTTCACCAATCCCAGTTAGACTAGATATTAAGGATATGTTGGATTTTGGTGGTTATAGTTTTGCTAGTGATAGCTAAAGGACTGACACATTGCTCAGATCTCTGTCCAAGTTCAGAGTTCTTGATCAGTGTAACATTGAAAATGATTCTCATCATTTACACAAGATCCATTTTGTGGCAATTGGACAGAATTGAAAGATAAAACATTTTAGAATGAAATGTGGCAGTATTGATGAAAGATGGAATGCATGCTGTATCAGAAACTGTTTTAAAAAGACAATGTCGGTCTGGTTACAGATCTAAAACCTAAATGGGATATTTACACTAGTGGACTTGTACCACACTTTCTTGACTCCTGGCAGAAAATAGAAGATAAAACCATTCAACAAATTGGGCAATTTAGGAGGAATAATAAAATTGTTTTATAAGGGAATTTAATTTGCTTAATTATTGATTCTAATAGGAAACATGAATGAAAAACAAATAATTCTTAAACTTGTACAGTACCTCTTCCACAAGCAATATGTTTGTACAAGTAATGTGTCTAAAAAGTGGCAACCTGGGGGTCATACCATGCCAAGTTTCAGATCTTGACAACTTTCAGTGCAGATGAGTCAAATCAAGATCATTTGAAGTGCAGGAAAAGAGAACCATTTATCTAACACTAATGAATTTGTGCACGGCAACTTAAAAAACATGTCCAGTTTTCAGAGGTCACTGAATTTCAGGTAGCCAAATTTGAAACATTGTACCTGTATATGTATTTAGAACTATGTTAAGCAGTACATTAGTTGGATGGTTTAGGTGTCCATCATTTGATCTTGCTGATTCACAATAGTATCGAGCATCACTCTGTTCTGGAAGGCTATTTCAGATTTGTCCCAGAGAGCAAATGTCATCCCAGCTTCATTTCTCCTTGAACTTCTGAAAGGAGTTGAAGGATCTCTTCTTCACTAAGAGTGTCTGTTCAGCTGTCTATCTTTTGTCCTTACTCACCAACCTGAATTACTTCCCAGGTTCCATTCTGTCCTACAACTGAAATGCTCTTCTGTTCACCTCAAGCAATCTTTTTCTTCCTTTTTACGAAAACCAGTTTCCATTAATTTGCTAGTCATAAGAATTATCTTCATGAGCCCCATTCTGATTGGCATTTTAAGTGGTTCCCTCTCCTCTGATACTGTCACACTCTCTCCCTTTCAAAATTGTGTCTTTTTGAAACTACCATTTTGCAGTCATGATGCATTTCATGGCTGCCATCATTCTATTGGAGAATGTAACTCATGAATCACTTTCTTTCCAATGTGCAATGACTACCAATGTTTCCAAATTTTGCTTATGAAATTGTATCGAAATATTTATATTCTAATCTATTTATTGGCTTGTAATTCTAAATAAGAAAACATTTCCTGTTTATTTTTATGCTACTTACAGCATTTGATACTGTAATGCAGCCCATTTAACATCCTAATTTTTCAAGGTTACAGCACTCAGCTGGATGAATCTAAACTAAATTTATATGCTAATACATCAGATCTTAGTCCCTTGCTAATCAGGGCATGATTGGCACTGTAATTGATTGTGTGATTTCATCATGAATATGCTACAGTATGATCAGCCCTCAACCTTAAATTAAGCTTGTACTTGCTGATTGTAATCAGTTGTTGTGCCTTATTTTCTCCAATGATCTGTGCATTATTTCCTAGTTTTTTAAAAAATTAATTTGTAATTCTCTTTGCACGTTTAGAAACATATATATAGGTGCCAATAAACAGTATAGAGCCATCTTCTTCATTCTTCAGTAAAACTGTCAGTTCTTCTTAACTTTCAGCAAAACATCAATGGACTTGAATGTTTTCAGGGTCTTCACCAATTCCAGTATTGTGAGAATGCAATAAAATACTGCAAAATGGAAAAAACATTTACTAAGATAACACAAAGGAAGCACAGATAAAGGCACAAAAGTAAGTTTAGCTGAGTAAAGCTGAAGTTAACTGTTGATGTGTTGGTGGTCTGGAATTGCAGAATTGGGAGCTATGACCTTTGATCTTCACTGAACCTATGCAAGGATTTGAATTGCAGGAACTCCCATCCTCAAGTGTTTACACCATATTGCATTAGTATTTGTCATATTTCTAACTACCTGGTTCTTCTTTCCTTAATGCCCACATGACAGCAAGGTGGG
Source organism: Hemiscyllium ocellatum (assembly GCF_020745735.1). Classification (NCBI taxonomy): domain Eukaryota; kingdom Metazoa; phylum Chordata; class Chondrichthyes; order Orectolobiformes; family Hemiscylliidae; genus Hemiscyllium; species Hemiscyllium ocellatum. Next base: position 41,572,330 of record NC_083407.1, on the reverse strand, counting down.
ACATGTCGTCAACCATCCTAGGAAAGTGGGCTGCATCCCTAGGTAAGTTTCTAGGGTCAGAACCATCATCACAACCAGGAATTAAAGGTTATTGGATATTTAAACACGGATTTTCTCCATAAGTTCAAGTAGATTCATAAGTTGGACATCTGCCTGAAGATCAAATGTCCCTTGTTGAGAATCATTGATTTCTGGTATTCTTTGCTGATGTGACACAATATACTTCCTTTTTCTGGTGCGCTGTGCTTCTGTACGTTCCTGTGGTATCTAAAATAGATCCCCTTGATGTTAAACATTTTTTTTGTTAAACTTAATCAAATGTACTGCCAGTTTATAGGTCATAAGGATATTTCTCATGTTAAATCATTAATTAAAATTTCCTGTTTATTTTATTACTATTCTGTTCTTTTGATTTACTGCTCTCTTTGTATTGCTACATCGTGCACATGATATCAGGAGTATTAGGTGAGATTACCATTTAAATATTGAAGATTTTTTTTGTTTGAACAATAGCAGTGCAGATATTTTGATTGCAAACTATTACAATATTTTTCAAAGTATTTGTCATATCTCCATTGGAAGATTATTCTACCTTCACTAATACTGTTATAGTGTAGTTACTTCTGAATTTGTTAGAAATAAACTAAACAGAGAAAAAAGACATTGAATTAAGATGTAATATTATAGAAACAAGCAAAAAGTAAATTGGAAAAAAAGATTATGACCATGATAAGGAAAGCAATAAAACAATATGAAAGGAGATTTTTTCTAACTGTAAATTGTATAATGTTTAAATCTAGCACAAGAGCACCATAATGCTAATGCTGGAAAGCTGAAACAGGCAATGCTGTAAATGTTCAGTGTTTATAGAGAGAGAGTCATAGTTAACATTTCTAAACAGTGAACCTTCATTAGCATAATTCAGTATGTCACTGAAAATAGAATTGAGGATGCAGAACTTGGATGGGATTGTGAGTTCATAGATATTAAGTAAAAATTTAATGCCCATCATCAGCGGTTGGGTTGTATGGCCTTTATCTGTATTGCAATTTCCATTTTTAATGTTTAGTGAATTGGGTCTTGACATTATTCAACAAAGTAACAGCAATCTAAACCATATGTATTAAAGTGTCTAAAGAGATAAGTTATCAGTACTCTACTTGAACCAATTAAAATATTCTTTAATTAATATTTTTGATAACACTCTCTCTGTTTGGAAATCACTGACACATTAAGGAAGGAACTGGCAGATATTTCTAAGCCGAAATATGAATGAGCAATTGAATTACCATAAACCACTGAAGTGAAAAGATTAGTGTTGCACTCTGGAATGATGGTTATTTTACTAAAACTTTAACTTGGATCCCTTACATTGTCACACTTTCTGACTCTCTCTGGCAGTTTGTGTTTTCTCCAGATTTAGTCAATTTTGTTTGATGAAAACTGCCCTCAGTCACCAGAATTATAATGTAACATTCATGATTTTAATTTTTAGAAATAATTGGTAAGTAGAAGCTGTCTGGCTACAATTTTTAAGCATTTCTATGCAAAACCAATTTAAAGCTATACGTTTCCACCTCGAATTTTGGATTCTGCAATTTTAATAGATAAAATTGAGTAATAGCTGTTAATTCTGTTCTAATATATTACATTAAAATATATATCTAAGATGCATGAAATTTTGTTTTGCTAATTTTTCCCAATGTTTCATCTTATGTAAAATTCTAAAAATATATTTCCATCTGTAAATGAGCTGAAAGTAAGATTAAATGAAATGCAAATAAGTTGCGCAATAAGAAAAGTTTAACTGCTTTTTCAAGTCATGCGTAAAGTTCCCAAATCAGTTTTCAATATACATTTGGATAAATCAATAATGTTCATTTATCATTTAGCATATGACTTGCCATAGTTTTAATGTTCTATTACACCAATATCATATTGCACTTATGTACAGAATAACGCCGGTGCATAACATATTGCATTGCAAAGCCAGAATGTTCACCTGGGTTTTTAAAAAATGCATTATATGCTTAAACCACTTAATGATATGAAAAGATACATGTTTTCCATGAACTGCTGTATTCTTTCTGTTGTTACCATTATTGGAGTAACATCTAGGATGTCGGCAACTCAGTTTTGAATGAAAATTAATCCATCCAAGATGTAGTTTATCTGGCAGGAGAGCTTGGTAGTAATAATGTTATCACAACATTGCTGCTATTGACCTTCTTGGTGGTATAGGTCATTGGGTTTGGGATCACCATCAAAGTACGCTTGGGAGCTTCTGTAGTGTATCTTGTGAATAGAGCAACTACATTCTAATGGTAATGCAGAGTTGGATATGAAGTGTAGTAAAGGAGAGCTCATCAGGCAGACTGCTCTATCCAAATGGTGCTAAGCTATGTCCAGGCAAGCAGTGATCTAAGTTTTGTCACATACCTGCTTTGAGCATTGTAAGATTCCCCATGGGAGACTGATTAGCAAGGTTAGATCTCATGGAATACAGGGAGAACTAGCCATTTGGATACAGAACTGGCTCAAAGATAGAAGACAGAGGGTGGTGGTGGAGGGTTGTTTTTCAGACTGGAGGCCTGTGACCAGTGGAGTGCCACAAGGATCGGTGCTGGGTCCTCTACTTTTTGTCATTTACGTAAATAATTTGGATGTGAGCATAAGTGGTACAGTTAATAAATTTGCAGATGACACCAAAATTGGAGGTGTAGTGGACAGCGAAGAGGATTACCTCAGATTACAACAGGATCTGGACCAGATGGGCCAATGGGCTGAGAAGTGGCAGATGGAGTTTAATTCAGATAAATGCGAGGTACTGCATTTTGGGAAAGCAAATCTTAGCAGGACTTATACACTTAATGGTAAGGTGCCTAGGGAGTGTTGCTGAACAAAGAGACCTTGGAGTGCAGGTTCATAGCTCCTTGAAAGTGGAGTCTCAAGTAGATAGGATAGTGAAGAAGGCATTTGGTATGCTTTCTTTTATCGGTGAGATTATTGAGTACAGGAGTTGGGAGCTCATGTTGCGGCTGTACCGGACATTGGTTAGGCCACTGTTGGAATATTGCATGCAATTCTGGTATCCTTCCTATCAGAAAGATGTTGTGAAACCTGAAAGGGTTCAGAAAAGATTTACAAGGATGTTGCCAAGGTTGGAGGATTTGAGCTACAGGGAGAGGCTGAACAGACTGGGGATGTTTTCCCTGGAGCGTCGGAGGCTGAGGGGTGACCTTATAGAGGTTTATAAAATTATGATGGGCATGGATAGGATAAATAGACAAAGTCCTTTCCCTGGGGTGGGGGAGTCCAGAACTAGAAGGCATAGGTTTAGGGTGAGAGGGGAAGGATGTAAAAGAGACCTAAGAAGCAACGTTTTCACGCAGAGGGTGGTAAGTGTATAGAATGAGCTTCCAGAGAAAGTGGTGGAGGCTGGTACAATTGCAACATTTAAGAGGCATTTGGATGGGTATATAAATAGGAAGGGTTTGGAGGGATATGGGCCGGGTGCTGGCAGGTGTGACTAGATTGGGTTGGGATATCTGGTCAGCATGGACAGGTTGGACCGAAGGGTCTGTTTCCACGCTGTACATTTCTATGACTCTATAAGTAGTGCAAATGTGTTTGGGGATCAGATGTGAACTGCTTGTCACACAGTACCTTTACTCTGTCCTGCTGTTGACATAACAGTCCTGTTATAGTTCTGATCGTTGATGATCCCAAAGAGGTTGATGGTGAGAAACTTAGCAATTATGCTTTTATTGAAGATTACTGGAAGGGAGGGACTTTCGCATGTTTGTGGTTATCCTTACCTTGCAATTGTTAGTGAATGATAGGTAACATTTTCAGCCCACAATGTAAACAGCTGTGGATGAATTTTATATCCCCAGTAATTCCAAAGCATGATACCCACGCAGCATAATTAACAAATTATGATCGTAGAAACATATAGCATAATAGGACACCATTCAGCCTATTGTGTTGAGCTGGCTGTTTTGAAAGAGTAGTCCCGTTTTGTATGACATTGTACTTTTTGCTAATAATCTGAAAAGTTGCTCCTCCTCAAGTACCTGTCCAAATCATTTTTAAAAATTCTTGACCAAATTAACTTTTGCCATTTGTTCAGGTGGTGTTTTCCAGATCGTGAGAATTATAAAATAGCAGGAGGTGGGGCTAGGGGAGTTCTCATCTCCTCTTTAGATATTGTGCTAGTGATTTTAAATCTCTAGTTATTGATTTACTTCCCAAATGAAATTTTTTTTCTCTTTCTCAAAATTTGTCTAATTGAAAACCTCTATTCGGTTGCCACTTGATCTTTTCAAAACAGTCCTAATCTGAACTAAAATTCCTCATCCCATAAACCACCTCCCCACCCTTTAAAAGGCTTCTCCAGTTTTCATGATATATGGTGCCTAGTGACAATATACCAGCTAAAGCCCAGCCGGTGATTTATAAAGTTTAACATAATCTCTTTGCTTTTACTTTGCAATCCTCTACTTTTAAGCCCAAATACAAAAAACGTTTTTTTATATTAGTTTTCCTAAAGTACATCATTTCACATGGCTCTGCATTGAACTGAATTTGCCTAGTTCACGAAGTTATCTGTGCCTTCCTGCAGTTTAGCCTTTTTTTTAAACACTTCCACAGGATGTAGATAGTCATTGGCAAGACCAGGATTTGTTGCCTATCTCTTATTGTCATTGAGAAGGTGGTTGTTAACTACAATTTGAATATACCTGAATGTCTTGCTAGATCATTTCAGAGCAGTTAAGTGCAAACCATATTGCTGTGGGTCTGAAATCACATAGGCCCAGGTCACGATAGCAGATTTCCTTTCCTAGACGGTATTAATGAACCTGATGGATTTTTATGACAAACCAATGCTTTCATGATCACGGTTACTGATGTTGGCTGTTTTACCCTTATCAACTATTCACTATATCAAATGGTGCGTTATATGCAAATTTTATAATGCTACTCCCTATAATAAGACTAAGATTTTTATGGAAAATTGAAAAGCGTATTGGACCTTAAACTCACCCTTCCAGATACAACTGCAAATTTGTTCCAATATTTTCCATTCAACACCATCCTTTGCTTGCTGTTACTGAGTCAATTTTGTATGCATACTGCAAGGATACATTTAATTTCATGTGCTTAAATCTTCTGTATAGTACTTTCTCGCTTAGTTTCCAAGATGCATATACTGTATACATGTAATGTGCCACCTTGATTTGACCTGCTGCATCAAAATTAAATACTCTGAGACATTGTGTAAGAAATTGGACATTGGACCAACTATTATACCTCATCCCTGATACCCAATTCTGTTGCAATCAGTCAAACCAAACAACAAGCAGAGCGTATATCTAATCCATGTGCTAACGTCTGTTTAGTGCTTCCATCCCCTCCATTTTTAGTCCAACATCTCCTCAATCAATATTGATGCTACTGTTAAATGATTTTATTCTTCTCAAATGTCATTTATTATTCCTTACGACGCAAAAGACTTCTGTTGTCCTCTTACAAAATATCTGGATATTTAGAGGCAGGCTGGGAGGTGAAGGAAACTTGGAATAACCAATCAATTTTGATGGAGATTAGTTCTTCCATGTATAATGGACAGATATTAAACTATTATTGACAATGATTTGTGAACATTGTCTTTCAGACTGAGCATTAGTTTGAGACTGATTTGTGGTATGATAATGCACTTCGAAAACAAAAATATTTAAATAGATGTCAAAGGTTAGAACGAATAGAGACTTCCTTTCAAAGCTTTTTTGGAACACAGTCTACAGCCATGACTTTTCTTTTATTGCAGGCTCATTGTGGTCATTAACAGGAGCAGTATTGTATGCCGTCTATATAGTCATGATCAAAAGAAAAGTTGACCGAGAAGACAAACTTGACATACCCATGTTTTTTGGTAAGTTTGACAGCCACACAGCATATACTGTAATTCTTTTAAATTATAAAATCAACCATGGTTGCATGTTCTGATATAGCCACAGTAATTTGCTCAAGGTTTTCCTACTGTAGATATATCCATGTCACTGACTTATCTTACATTAGGAAAATGGAAACCTTAAACTTTGTGAATTTCTGAAATGATTTAAACAATGCTGATTTTATATTCTAATCCAACCATTTTATGGAAAGTATATAATGCAATTCATATGATCTCAGTGTGATTTTGTTAAACCTAGCTACATTGTCTAATTTCAAGTGTAGATCGTGATTTGGTTGTGTCTTGCAACTGTGTCCTCCACAACCCCCTGTTGAAGGAGCAGCGGTGGGAAAGCTAGTGCTTCAAATTAAACCTGTTGGGCTATAACCTGATGTTGTGTGATTTTTAACTAAGAGTAGATCACACATCTTCACAATTGTATATAAGCTATCATCTGTATGAATTTACACACGAGCTGGAATTTTGCCAGTCCCCAGGCGTAGGAAATTACATTGTCAGGCTGGGGGCTGCTGGGCGACCTGATAAAATGCTGGTGAATCACATCATTACAGCTCGCCAACACATTTTCACACCACGGGTGAGGCTCAACTCTCCACCAAATGGAAGTGAGTCGCCTCTTTGAAAGAGAGATTAGATGTTTTTTCCCCAGCTTCTGGCACTTCACCAGAGGAGGAAGCAATCCTGCTTTGTGGAGGACACCAGGTCCTGGGAGGGTATCAATACTATCACTAGGTTTACATTTTCTCTTGCTTCTGCTGCCTGCTTAGCCCACAAGAAAAAAGATTATTGAATGCTCACTTTTCTGAGGATGCTTCAAATTTATTTTGGCATGCAAAGGCTACCTCGCTGTGGTTCAACAACAGTTCCAGAACTGCTGGTCTTTTGATTATGCTGGCAACATACAAGGCTTGTGTGCTGTTCATAATTGGCCACTTCCTCCTCCAGCAATCTCTTAACTGCTTCCCCAGCAATATGGCAGGGGGAGTTACAACTCATGCCAAAGCATGTTGGCCTCCTGAAAACCAACTTAATGATGGGATCTCCTCTACTTCCACAAGGTCTCACTTAGTCATAGAGTCATATGGAAACAGACCCTTCGGTCGAATTCATCCATGCCGACCCGATACCTCAACCCATCTAGTCCCATTTGCCAGCACCTGGCCCATATCCCTCCAAACTCCTCCGATTCATATACCCATCCAGATGCCTTTTAAATGTTGTAATTGTGCCAGCCTCCACCACTTCCTTTGGTTGCTCATTCTAAACACATACCATCCTCTGCGTGAAAAGGTTGCCCCTTAGGTCTCTTTTATATCCTTCCTCTCTCAACCTAAATCTATGCCCTCTAGTTGTGGACTCCCCGACCCCAGGGAAAAGACTTTATCTATTTATTCTATCCATGCCCCTCATAATTTTGTAAATCTCTATAAGGTCACCCCACGGCCTCCAAGGAAAATTGCCCTAGCCTATTCAACCTCTCCCTCTAGTTCAAATCCTCCAACCCTGGCAATATCCTTGTAAATCTTTTCTGAACCCTTTCAAGTTTCACAACATGTTTCCGATATAAAGGAGACTAGAATTGCATGCAGTATTCCAAAAGTGGCCAAACCAATGTCCTGTACAGCCACAGCATGACCTCCCAACTCCTGTACTCAATACTCTGACCAATACAGGAAAGCATACCAGACACCTTCTTCACTGTCCTATCTACCTGCGACTCCACTTTCAAGGAGCTAGGAACCTGCACTCCAAGGTCTCTTTGCTCAGCAACACTCACTAGGACCTTACCATTAAGTGTATAAGTCCTGCTAAGATTTGCTTTCCCAAAATGCAGTACCTCATATTTATCTAAATTAAACTCCATCTACCACTTCTCATCCCGTTGACCCATCTGATCAATATTGTTGTAATCTGAGATAACCAAGCCATGCACCAGTTGAGAGTATGCAGTATTCATTTGCACATGATATAATTCAAACAATTTGTAAGGTCTATCATGATAATTGATGTGTATTTTAACATTTTTATTTGTATACTTGATGAGTTTATAAACGTTGTAATTTTTATTTAGGTATCCTGTACAATTATTATTTGCAATTAGAAACATTAATATCAGAAGCAAATGTCATGCTGAAAGTTTGTGCTTTAAATATTCAGCAAAGCTACGGCACCAGTAAACAAGCAACATGGAAAATTGCCTATGTGTACCAAAACAGAGGCCAAATCCATTCTGGCCAATTGCCACCCCTTCAGATTATTGTTGATTACCAGGAACATGATGGAGGCTTTCATCAACAATACAACTACATAGAACGTTAATTCGGCCACATTTGGAATGTTGTGTCCAGTTCTGGTTGCCACACTACCAGAAGGATGTGAAGGCTTTGAAGAGAACACAGAAACAGTTTATTAGGATATTGCCTGGTTAAGAGGGTATTAGCTATGACAAGAGATTGGACAAACCTTGTTTGTTTTCACTTGAACTTTGAAGGATGAAGCATGACCTGATAGAAGTTTACAAAATTGAGGAGCATGGATAGAATGGACAGTCAAAGTCTTTTTCCAGTTACTAGGGGACATATGGTTAAGGTAAAAGAAGGTAAGTTTAAAGGAGCTGAGAGGCAAGTTCTTTTACATAAGGAGTGATAAGTGCCTGAAATGCCATGTCAAAGGAGGTGGTGGAGGCAGATACAATAACAATGTTTAAGAGGCATCTTGATAGCTCCCTGAATAGTCAAAGAATAGAGGGATACAGACCACGTAGACGCAAATGGTTTTTAAATTAGAAAGGCATCACATATGACGCAGTCTTGGGCTGAAGGGCCTGTTCCTGTGATGGACTGTTCTTTGTTCGTTATTCCATCAGTGTTCAATTTGGGTTTCATTTGGTTTCTGATCTAATCACACCTATGATGCAAAGGTGTATAAAAGAGCTGAATTCAGAAGTCAGCTATGATTGATTTCCCTTTATGTAAAGGCAACATTTGACTGTGTTATGACATTGGGTGGACCCCTCTGCTAATTTAAACCAGCAATACAGATAAGATTCATCCCATGCTCTATTCTGTTAAAATTTGAGAGGCAAAGAACTATCCCAAAAGACACTATTTAAAGTTAAAATTTCAGAACTTATTCTCTGTTAGGCTTAAGGAATTATTAGCTGACAACTATTTACAATTCCTTTCTCTTAAACCTATCTTCAACCTCCCCCTCTTCATACTGGCCTGATAAAAATCCCGATTACAATTTATTTGAAAAAAAATCACATTTCAAAATCGGTCAGTTTTGCCGAGTGTCCTCTGTCTTTTCTTCTTGGGGATTCTGCTTCCCAGGTCTTTGATAGATGACGGTACCTTTAAAAGAGCAGATGTTTCTGCAAGCAGTCTTTCTAGTTATTGGTGGTAGCTGCTGCTTGCTGCTCTGGCTAACTGTTCAAAATGTCTGATATTTATACCCCAAAACATCAGATCATTTCATTGGTTTAGTGTTGTCTAACATTATTTTTTTCAAATTTGATTGGATTTTGGTAACTTGGGGCATAATTTAAAGTGGCCAAATTCAAGTTTGTTTTTATATCCTGGCAACACAGCTTTTAGCTAATTGTTTCAATCCACTGTTACATTTTAAATTTTCCAGTACTCTCAGTGCTTCTCTAAGTCCTTGCTAGCTTTTCAACTGTTAAAGGTATAGTACATGCACATCTTCATAATTGAGTGTGGCATCAAGAAGTCCTAATCATGTTGAATTCATTGGAAAACAACAAAACACTCTCTACTAGTTGGAGTGATACCTAACATGAGACTCATCCCTTGGATAGGGCCAAGGAGCTCTGAAATGAGAGGAAATTTCAAAGCCAATGAAATGTCTGTGTCTGATGGCTTGTGGAGTGAACCACAACATCTTATTGGTAGGATTTTATGAAATCCTTGTGCTATATTGAGCTACCCAACCAAGCTCTCTGAAAGGAACGGTCTGTTGTGTGTTTAAAAGTTTATTGGCATAAAAGTTACATAAGATGAAGCTGGATTATGTCTCTTGGATTGAGCTTTAAGATCGAAGCTTTTATTATTGACAATCATAGGTTACTTATTCAGTTTAAGTGTTTAGCTGTTGTTGCTTGTGCTTGTTAGATTCAAGTTTGGAGAGTTTAGAGTTTTTTCATATTTCAATTTATTCCTGGAATCCTGCCAGTTATTTTCTTACTCCTGGTTCTTCCATGCATAGTATTTTTGAAATAATTATGGTCTGTCAGGACAGGTGTCAAGCTTACCCAATATTGCTAGACTGACCTATAATCAGTTAGGATCACAATCAGGATTTTAGAAGAATGAGGAGGATCTCCATGGAAAGCTATAAAATTCTAACAGGATTAGATCGGCTAAATACAGGAAGGATGTAGTTGTGGTTGTTTGGTTAAGATGATAGATTCGATGTTCATAATGACTAGAGTTCAGAACCAGGGGTCACAGTTTAAGGATACAGGGTAGATCATTTAGGACTGAATTAAGGTTAAATTTCTTCACCCAGAGAGTGATGAGCTTGTGGAATTCTCAACCACAGAAAGCGGTGAGGCCAAAACATTGACTGTTCTCAAGATATTAACTATATTTCTTGGGGTTGAAGTGTTCAAAAGATGTGGGGAGAAAGCAGGCATAGGATTCTGAATTGGATGATCACCCATGATCATGTTGAATGGTGGAGCAGACTTGTCGGGCCAGTTGGCCTGCTCCTGCTCCGATTTTCCATGTTTGTCATAATTCGAAGCGAGAGATGGTCAGAAGTGGAAATTTTCACTGATTGCAGTATCAGATTCAATTCACAACTTCTTAGAAAGTGAATGTTCACATGCAGAAAGACATGACAACATTTAGGCTTGGGCTGATGAGCAGTAATATTTGTATCAAACAGTGGCAATCTCCAACAAACACGACTTACTGGTTTTCACAGACATCAACAAGCTGGAGTTCATTATTCACCAGGAAGCACTGACCACGTCAAACTTTGTTAGTTCTCTATTTACATAGAGAGAAATCAATGAACCAGGGTTCAATTAGTAACAATTCATTTTGCATACGGGCAGGCAACAGAACCAAAGTTGGTTTTAAGTCTTTGACAATCCAAGAAATCGTGGCCCAAATCTTTTGAGCAGCAACCATGATGAACAGATTACCACTGCACTCTAAGATCTCTCCAATCTGGTGCTATGCACATGTTTTCTGTGATCTTCCAATTCCAGCAGTCAAAGAAATACACAGCACAGTATTAGTCAGGGGAGTCAGAGGAAGACAAAGCATGTTCTCTTATAGCCATAGCTGCTATACAGTAAGTTCAAAAGTCCATTATCTCAACATCGGTGAGGGAGTGGAGAGAGAGTGAGGACGCTAGGTGAATAGTTGAGTTGAAGCGTGTATTCAGTTTGGATTTGGTTGTCACAAGAGTAGAAGTTGTGTGGCTAGATCTGGTTGGGAGTGTAGTGTGATCAGGGTGGTGGTCAGGTTAATTGAGTAATTTGAGGGGGATCAGTTGTGGAGTTACCCATCAGAATTTTAACATCCTTAGAAACTCTCACTCGGTCTGCATGTCAGGATTTGCAGTAGTGTCAACACAGAAGAACAAAAAGTGATGGAAAGATTGTAATATTCAAAGGATCATGAGCTAATTATATAAATGGGCTTGAGGAACTGCAGATTGAAATCAATGTGAATTTATTTGGTATGCATATTTGAGCAAGATGTATCAACAAAGCTAAAAAGAACAGTAATTGGAGGTGATTGTGAACATATTAATGAATATAGTATAAACCAGGAATTTTAATAACACTGTTTTTGCCTAATCAAAGCATCTCAATCTTGCAATTAGATGTTTTAGTTGCATGTCAATCCATCGAAAATGAATAGGTTACTGCTGTCATAAAATCAAACTCAGCTCAGAATTGAGGAAACAGCAAGGGACAGAAAGGAGTCGGATGCCCTGGCCTCAAATAACATTTGTAATGTAGGAAATTAGAGGTACATGTAATTATTAAGATACAGGTAATCATTGGGACCTTTAATTTTCATATTGACTGGGCAGATCAAACTGCAGCAAGAATCTCACGGACAAATTCATGGAATGAATAGGTTTCTAGGTCAGTGTGTTAAGGTTATTTAAAAGGGTAAATATTTACGCTTTCATGTTTCAAAATGGGATATGATAATCATCTTTGCATCTTCGAATAAGTTTTTGTTTTTTACGCTCAATAATTTTGCAGCTGATTGAAAGTTTTTAACTTGAAGGTAATACAGGTAGTTTTGCTATAATGCCATAGTTGCGTTCCAGCGAAACCTCGCTTAATAGAAAATCGCTCAATAGAAATAATGGGGCCTGGGAGAAAAGTGGGGTTGGGGCAGACGAGCAAAAACTATCACTCACAACCACTCAAAAATCACCCAAAGGTCTAACACAAAGCATAGCACAGCCTGAATGACAGTTGAAATCGTATTTATTAACAAACAAAAGTAAATTTAACACAGTACATTTAAAAAATGTAAGAAAGCTGCTCTCTGTACACTTCCTCTCACAGAAAACTGCTCCCAGTGACAAGTGGTGTCCCGCAGGGTTCAGTTTTGGGGTCGCAGCTGTTGCGTTATATATTAATATCTGAATGAAGGGACTGGGGCATTCAAGCGAAGTTTGCAGATGATACGAAGTTAGGCGGACAGGCAGGTAGTACTGAGGAAGTGGGGAGGCTGCAGAAGGATCTAGACAGTTTGGGAGAGTGGTCCAGGAACTGGCTGATGGAATTCAACGTGAGCAAATGTGAGGTCTTGCACTTTGGAAAAAAGAATACAAGCATGGACTACTTTCTAAAAGGTGAGAAAATTCATAAGCCAAAGTACAAAGGGATCTGGGAGTGCTAGTCGAGGATTCTCTAAAGGTAAACATGCAGGTTGAGTCCGTGATTAAGAAAGCAAATGCAATGTTGTCATTTGTCTCAAGAGGGTTGAAATATAAAAGCACCGTTGTGCTACTGAGACTTTATAAAGCTCTGGTTAGGCCCAATTTGGAGTACTGTGTCCAGTTTTGGTCCCCACACCTCAGAAAGGACATACTGGCACTGGAACGTGTCCAGCGGAGATTCACACGGATGATCCCTGGAATGGTTGGTCTAACATACGAGGATCGGCTGAGGATCCTTGGATTGTATTCATTGGAGTTTAGAAGATTAAGGGGAGACTTAATAGAAACTTACAAGATAATACATGGCTTGGAAAGAGTAGACGCTAGGAAATTGTTTCCGTTAGGCGAGGAGACTAGGACCCGTGGACACAACCTTAGAATTAGAGGGGGTCAATTCAGAACAGAAATGGGGAGACATTTCTTCAGCCAGAGAGTGGTGGGCCTGTGGAATTCATTGCCACAGAGTGCAATGGAGGCCGGGATGCTAAATGTCTTCAAGGCAGAGATTGATAGACTTTTGATGTCACAAGGAATTAAGGGCTACGGGGAGAATGCTGGTAAGTGGAGTTGAAATGCCCATCAGCCATGATTGAATGGTGGAGTGGACTCGATGGGCCGAATGGCCTTCCACTCCTATGTCTTATGACCTTATGAACTAACATCGTGCATGCACAGAACGGCACAAACATTGGCACATGCGCAGAACCGCAAGGAGATTACAGCTCGGACATTAGCGCATTCACAGAACAAAGTGTGCAATTTAATCCCCGCTAAAATCGTGCTGTTGTGAACAGAAGTTAGCATTCTCAAAAATACCATTCCCTAATTTTTCAGTGACGTTATAGCTAAAACGTGCATTTTTCAAGAACTGCCTGTATAAATAAGGTACGTAATTAGCTATTTTGGTAACTGAATAAAGATTTAAATACACGCTGGGATCACTGGGGTAGTGGGACTGGATACGGTAAGTTCTACAACCTCGGTTGTAACAATTGTCAGAGATGAATTAGGAAATTGCAATGAAACATACATTTGTACTTACAATGGTTAGTATTTAAGGAAGTAAGACCGTAAGCAGACGTAGGCCATTCAGAAGGCTCTTACATTCAGTGAGATCAAGCTGATCAGATAATCCTCAATTCTATTTTCCTGCCCTTTTCCCCATAACCCTTGTTTCATTTACTCTTTTAAAAATCTGTCTATCTCATCCTTGAATATCATTAATGACTGTGCCTGAACAACCATCTGCTGTAAAGAACTCCACAGATTTGCAGTGCTCTGAGGGGGAAGTTCCTTCTCATCTGTGTGTTAAGAGTTCTATACACTGAACTTATACCCTCTGGTTCTAGACTTTCCCACAAGGGGAAACAACATTTCTGCATCTACTCTATCATGTCCCATAAGTGTCTTGTATTTTCAATAACATCATTTCTCATTCTTCTATATTCTAACAAGTGCACACCCAATCTACTCAACATCTCCTCAACAGGCACTCTGAGCATGGCAGCTTTCAACCTAGTGAACCTTCTCAGGACTGCCTCAAATGCGACTATATCTTTCCTTAGATAAGAGATCCAAACTCTCTTCTTGCAGTAGCCTTAATTCTGTGTTGTATAATTTTAAGAAAAGCTCCCTATTTTTATACTTCATTCCTTTTGAAATAAAGGTCAACATTCTATTTCCCTCACTTACTTGCTGAACTTGGATGCTAGTTTTTTTATGATTCATGGACAAAGAGTCCCAAATCCCTCTGTTTTATAGATTTCTGCAATATTTGTCCATGTAAGTAAAATTCAGCTGCTCTACCCTTTCTCACATTTCCCCACATTATACTTCCTCTGTCAAATTTTTGTCCAATCAATTAACGTGTCAATATCCCTCTGCAGATTCCTTTTGTCATCATCAACATTTGCCTGTCCACCTATTTTTGTGTCAACCACAATGTTGTCTAGAGTACATTTACTTCCATCATCCAAATCATTAATGTATATTGTAAATAATTGTGACCCCACTCGTGTACCACACTACTAGTTAAAGATTACCTTCTTGGAAAAAGCCCCAACTTTTATACCAATTCTCTGTCTTCAATTAGTTAACCAATCTTCTAGTCATGTTAATATACTACCTCTAATACCAATAGTATCAGTCTATTGCTTTGAACCAACATAATAATTAACTCTTTCTGTTAGCTCAGCTTGGACCTATGTTGGTGAAAGGCTTACTTGTCTAAAGGAATTATGTTATTACAATGATGTGTAAGACCGATATGACATCTTCAGAACAGGTAACTTCTTACAGGAAAGATGTTCTGAAACTTGGAAGAAAAGATTTACAAGGATGTTGCCAGGATTGGAAGGTTTAAGCTCTACAGAGAGGCTGAATAGGCTGGGGCTGTTTTCCTTGGAGTGCCCGAGTCTGAAAGGTGACCTTATAGAGGTTTATAAAATGACAGGCATGGGTAGGGTAAAGAGACAAGGTTTTTTTCCCTGAGTTGGGAGAGTCCAGAACTAAACGGCATAGGTTTAGGGTGAGTGGGGAAAGATTTAAAAGGGACCTAAGGAGCAACAGGTTCATGCAAAGGGAGGTGCATATATAGAGTGAGCTATTAGAGGAAGTGGTGGAGGCTGGTACAATTGCAACATTTAAAAAGCATCTGGATGGATACATGAATAGGAAGGATTTAGAGGGATACGGGCCAAGTGTTGGCAAATGGGACTAGATTTATTTCGGATATCTGGTCGGCATGGTCGAGTTGGCCCGAAGGTTCTGTTTCCATGCTGTGCATCTCTATGATTCTATATCTTTTAATTGGTTTATGAGATTTTGTTGCAAAATTATTCAAATATAAGAGAAAATAAATGTAAGTACAATTACACATGCCATAGGCAATGTGACCCTTGGAATTCTTTGTGCAGTTTTGGTTTATTTTCTGAGAGAAGATTGCAATTTCTTTGAGAGAGTGCAATGATTATTTCAGTGGTCTCATTTCTGGAATGAAAGAATTGTCTTCAGGTGAGGTTGAGTAGGCAAGGCAAGACCATTCCCTACAAGTATGAGAGTTGCTTTAATTGAAACAAATAAAATTCTGAAGAAGCTTGATACTCAACAAATGTTTCCCCTGTCGAGTGAATCTAAAACACAGTATCAAATCTCAGAACAAGGACTCATCTGTTTGGGACCCAGATGAGAGGAGTGCTTTCACTAAAACTGTTAAAATTCCATACTTTTAGAAAATGAATGATGATCAAACATTAAGTACATTCAAAAGTTAATAGAATTTTGGGTTCTGCAGGAATTAAAAGATATGGGGATGGTGCAATTGAGCTGGAAGTTTAGCCATGACCTTGTTGAATGACACAACTGTCTTGAAGAGGCTAATAAAACCACTCAAGCTCCCATTTCTTTTGTTGTTGTGTTTCCTGCTGCGCCAACTTGTAGCAGCTCTTGCCAGAAGGATCAGTCATGGTATGCCATACTCTGTGTTCCACCATCCTGTGAAATGCAGCTTTTCTCCATCCACTCTGTGAAGCTGTTATTTTTAAGTATTAGATTTATATGTACTGAGACTTGGTGTCGCACCTCCAATGATTGAAGACTAACAGCAAAGGTAATTCTGACTCAACCATGATAGGTAGATTAAAGTGAACTCCTTTCCATAGGAGGAAAAGGAAAATTTGAGATATTGTGGTCTCTGCAGTGAAAATGCAGAAAGCCATAAATTTAAATAGGTTACTTAAATAGATTCTAAACGTAGAACAAGCTAATAACTACCTTCAGACAATATTTGAAATTAGAGAATCTTGCCCTCAAAATTTTCCCTAGGATAGTAGTTAACACTGTAAGATGGAAAACCTAATAGAAATTAAATTATTAATCAAACATATAGATAGCTAACTGGTCCATTCAAAAATAATGCTTCCTGAACTGCATAGTCCATTGAAATGTTGTGCTAAGGAATGAAAACAGAGGTGAATAATTTAAAATTATCTCAAATCACACTAATGTTCATGTCCTGCTGCTGTAGTCCCAATTGTTTGGAGGTGGGTGATAAAACGGGAGCAAGAATCTTAAAATCACCTTCTGTCAAGTTGAGTAGAATCTATAATGAGAGAAAAAAAATGCTTTTGGAGTAGATAACTTTGATACAATTGATTCTTGTGTCTTAAGTGAATTGATGGGATCACAAATCACACAACTCTTCTTAAGGATAGAGTTGTGCATTTAATCATTATTTATAATGCATATCACTGCATTAGATTAGATTCCTTACAGTATGGCAACAGGCTCTTCAGCCCAACAAGTCCATATCGACCCTCCGAAGAGTAACCCACCCAAATCCATTCCCTTACCTTTATATTTACCCCTGGCTAATGCACCCAATGCTGCAGGCAATCTAGCATGGCCAATTCACCTGACCTGCACATCTTTGGATTGTGGGAGGAAACTAGAACACCCAAAGGAAACCCAAGCAAACACTGGGAGAATATGCAAATTCCACACAGACAGTCGTCCGAGGCAGGAATTGAACCTAGGTCTCTGAGGCTGTGTGAGGCAGCAGTGCTAACCACTGAGCCACCGTGCTGCCCAAAGAGCTGTATTTTAATTAATAGAGCGTTATTACCTTGACTACAATATTTACTACACTGATAATCACGGAATAATAAACCACCCAATTTGGCATAAGACCAATCAGAAATATCTTTTTTTAAAAATAGAATTCAGAAATATGTGCTTACAATGAATAATGGTCTTATACAGTAATTAGAAATTAAACAAGTTAGGTTATTAATTAATTGTGAATTTAGAGCTTTGAAAAATATTTAATTGCAAAAGTCTTGTGTGCTACCTGTCAGTCCTGCAGACTACATTGAATACAATCAACAGTAAGTGAACTGTTTTTGCTGATTACAAGACAATTCAGTTTAAAATTGCATCATGTAGATTTCTACTCACTAAAAGGAAGGAGGCAAAAAAATAAATTGTACACCTTTTACATAATTGCAGTGATGCCATTTCTGTACCAGCCTACCACAGAATCCAGCTAATATGAAAACTTTGATCATTACGTCTACAAAAATAACTATTTTGCTTTATTAAATGACAGTAGGCTCTGCAAATGACTTCACTAACATGAATTTACAAATTTATTTATGTGAACCTACTTTTTTTTTCTGTTAATAGATGACTGTTTTAGCTTGTGGCACTTGTACTCTAAGAATTATATCAAACTAGTCCGATGATTCCCCCAACCACCCTGCTTTTCAAAAATGCATGTTCAATTAGAAGATTCTTTTCTCTTTCTGCAAGGAGCTGTTGTGCTAAAACAGTGTTCCTGGTGATGTATTATAAACTTTTCCTGCCATATATAAATTAAATCTCGACAATGAAAGCAATAACATGCTTCACTGCATTCTTTATGCAGGATTGCGACTAAAATCCATTTTCCAATTTCATACTAGCTAGATTTGATTTGAAAGAAAGTGCTTTTCTATTAACATAACCTATAATCGGTCTTAGACTACACTAATCCTCATTTCTTGCATTCACACTTTTTTTGATAAGAACATTTCTTTTTATTTGGATTTTCATTTGAAACCCACCTTCTGTTTCCTTCAGAAGCTTCTTACAATCTTTAATAACTTTTTCTGCATTATCAATTCAATAATGTAAAGATTTTCACTGCTTCATTGTGACATTGCTTTCATCTAAAAAGAAAACTAAATTTAAAACATTCTGATTCTGCTGTAGTTTCCAGGAGTGAATAGTTAGCACCACGTGGGATGCCTGTGTGGTAATAATATCCATGAAATTAAAATGTTTTCACATAAGCATTTATTACCGTATAAGTTAATCTTCATAAGCTCCAATCAGATAACACTTCAGAAAAATTATAAATATTTGAAAGGTAGCAAAATCAGTATGTTTTAGAAATAAAGTATTTTGTTCAGAATCAAGTTTTAGCACCTAGAATTAATTCATGGAATGTTTCTCTGACAGTTCAAATTTATGTTTTAACTCATTTGCATTGTAACAAATCTTAGCTGGTTTTGAGAAGATTTGTATTTCAGGTTGAGGTTCTGGATGGAGGTTTGCTCGTTGAGCTGGAAGGTTCATTTCCAGACGTTTCATCACCATACTAGGTAACATCTTCAGTGGGCGAAGCACTGCTGGTAATTCTTGCTTTCTATTAATATGTTTGGGTTTCTTTGGGTTGGTGATGTCATTTCCTGTTATGTAATTTCCTGTTCATTTTCTTAGGAGGTGGTTCATTGAACTTCAATTTGAAAGACAGGCAACGAGCAAACCTAATGTCTTTTTCAAAATACCATGCAAGAACTGTAACAAACACTACATTGGGCAAACAGGCAGAAAACTAGTCACCAGGATACATGAACATCAACTAGCCACAAAATGACATGACCTCTGTCACTAGCATCCTTACATATGGATAAGGAAGGACACCACTTCGACTGGGACAACACATCCATCCTAGGACAAGCCAAACAGAGACACGCCCGAGAATTCCTAGAAGCATGGCATTCCAACAAACACATCGAGTTAGACGCTATCTACCCTCCCTGAGAAAAAGAACCGGAAATGACATCACCACAGGAAATGACATCACCAATCCAAAGAAATCCAAACATATAAATAGAAAGCAGGAATTATCAGTAGTGCTTCACCCCAAGGCCCACTGAAGATGTTACTTAGTATAATGACAAAACGTCTGGAAATGAACCTTCCAGCTCAGCAAACAAACCTAAATCCATTGTAACAAATCCTTTGTTTTGTAATGTCTAATTGCTACACAGGTGAAAAATCACAAACCTCAAACATTCATACCAATAAATTGTGCTTAAAAGAAGATGGGCAGCACTTTTTTTTAATATTTGGGATGTGGTGTCACCTGATAGGTGAGCATTTGTTGTCCATCCCTAATTGTCCTGGAACTGATTGGAATTTCAGAGGGCAATTAAGAGCCAAACATATTACTGTGTGTCTAGAGCCAGACATGGAAATACCAGCAAATTTCCTTTTGTAAAAAGCAATAGAACCCTCGCATTAAGCCTCACAATACCTCTTTCCATGATAGCAGACGTTTATATGAGAAAGGTAATTCAATCAATTATCACTGCTGGAACATTTTTTTAGAAAAATTATTGCTTCTTGTCTAAGACCTGAATCCTTATCTCTCATCTTACTTTCCCCACAGTAAAAACTGACTGTGCTAAAATTCTTATCAAGGCTGAATCAAGCTATCCTTGCTCGTATCTACTGAACATATTCCCTTCAGGCATAGTTCACCACTGACCATAGGATCATTCGCTTTACTCTTTGAACTGTGAAATCTGAAGAGTGCTCTAACTTGTTAAAAGGAGTAATAAGTATCTTTTCAAACCACTTGTTGACTAATTTCTGTTGCAAATATTTACTTTGGATTTCACTTTCTTTTCATTTTCAATTTTTAGGATTCGTGGGATTATTTAATCTCCTGCTGCTGTGGCCTGGGTTTTTCTTGCTTCACTACACGGGATTTGAGGCTTTTGAATTTCCAACCAAAACTGTTTGGATGTACATCCTCATTAATGGGCTTATAGGAACAGTGCTTTCTGAATTTCTCTGGTTGTGGTATGATTTTTATATAATTTGTTTTTGAAATGTAAGTCTGAAAGGAAAAGCATAAGTTACTTATACAAACTGCCAAGTTGCTAATTACTCAAATGTTTTCAAATAATGTCATAAAGAGTTCAGATTTATTTCAGCAGAATAAAAGTTCAAGTTGAAATATAAAAATTTGTTTTCCCAAAGACTATCACTATTTGTAATTTGCTAGAGTTGACTCTGGTGTAGACGTTCTGCAGCGCAAGAACTGTATATCTGCACCATTTAACATCTCCTGACTAGCCTCATTGTCATTTCAATTCCACCCCTCCCACCCTCTCCCAGAATCTATCAAGAATTCTAATTTTGTCTTTTGTGACCTAAGTCTTTCTGTAACTATCCAAATCTCTTATATTCTTGTGATGTTAATGAATAGATAATTGCCTTTTAATTTGTAAGTGGTTCAGGTAAAGTTAAGAGTATGGTGCTTCTTAATAAATATTTGCAGGTTTTCTGTAATGTTCACATTGGTTTATTTAACTAGACAGTTTTCATAAATTATGACTTTCCAAAGCCAACATTTTTCAGTTGGTGCTGATCAGTTAGTTTTGGCAAATGGTTAGTATTATTTTTCTGAAGTAGAAATTGTGTGGTCCTATTCTAGGACTTAATCAGCTCAGTTTTGAGGACTTCCTATACTCTTCGAAATCTCACTATTCAAGTTCATAAAGCAAAGCACAGTCTGCCTGTTTCACATGTTCATGGACATGTTAAAAATCCAATGAGAATAATCCAAGAAAAGCAGCAAGTTCTCCTGGTGGTTTTTGCAAACATTTACAACAAATATTAAATGAAGATAGCCCAATTGATCATTGATCTCATTTCAATTTGTGGGAATGTCGGCTGTTAAAATTCCTTGCTCTGTTTGCCCATACAACAATTACTGCACTTCAAAATAATTCTATATGAAAATCAATGAGATTTGTTTAGGAGTTGATTAAACATTATTGATTTTTAGCTTTTATTACTTTTTACATTTCATCTGTACAGTGTGGTTTAGCCTATGAATTTAGAATTTTTCAATATATGGGCTATTTGTAGCAAGTTAGAACATTATCTTTGACATTTAGAACTAATTGAATTAATAATTTGCAATTAACTAGTTCTTTTTTTATATAGATTTTAAATTATTTTTATTTTTCAGGGGCTGTTTCCTTACATCATCACTGATTGGAACCCTCGCATTAAGCCTCACAATACCTCTTTCCATGATAGCAGACATTTATATGAGAAAGGTAATTCAATCAATTATTACTGCTGGAACATTTTTTTGTAAAAATTATTGCTTGTCTAAGACCTGAATGATCCTATTTCTGTGTTTAGTATTTCATGCGCAAGTCCTTTGGTATATACTAGCAAATATAAGCTTTGAAGAAAGCATTGGTTTCTTTTGGCAGTTCAAACAAATGTCCTTGGCTATATCAATTTTTGCTCAAAGCACTTTGAAGTTTGCATCATTATAGGAAAGTCATGGAAACATTTGAGAACCAGTAGATTAGGGCTTCCTAGAGCATGTTTAATTATCTTGTCACTTGCCAATACTTGCTTTGAGATCCCTGTGAAAGGGGGAGCATGAAGGCTAATAAAAGACTAATTGGTTGACGGAGGAATGCATGCAAACAGATCATTAGAGAATTAGATTTCTGGAAAGGTTAGAAGTAGTAAAAGGAGTATAGCAGTGCATGGCTTTTGCAACTCATTAAAGCTGAAAATGAACTCACCAACTGACAACTAGAATTTCTTTTTGTCAAGAGTACATGGCACATTTCTGGAAAAGAAATGAACACTGTATGTGTGAAGTGAAAACACAAAATGCTGCAAGTCATTTTAGGTCAGATACTGACAGAGCTGTTGTGTGTCTCCAATATTTTCTGTTTTGGTTGTGGTATATATTTCTGGACATCTAAGTTCAAAGCAAGAACCTCTTCATTTTAACACAATTTTGTGATAACTGTTATAAATATAAACTTGAATGTGTTCATCATGGGAGATTTATAACTAAAAGTAAAAGCTCATCAGACCTAGGATTAAAGCAAAAATTGGATTATCAATTGGCTAGATAATTAGAAATTGAGGATTATTCTGAGTGATATTGTTCTAATTTGACATCTGTTTGAATTGGAATTTTCTGGAACTGTTCCTCAAAGATATTAAATTTCCACATTTCAATTTATGATTGAGATATCTTGGTTTTATAGGAAATAACAATAACATCAACTTGAAATATCTCCATCATAGTAAAGCATCTGTCAATACTTCAGAAGAGCATATTCAAAAAAGAATGGTATGTTATAAAAGATTACCCATATCCTTGGTTGTTAAAAAAAAATTGCTTTAAAAATAGTAGGAACATTGATGTAACTCGACAGTTCCCTACATTCTCAAAAGGTCCCAGCAGTTTGAAATACTTTGAAAATAATGTTCCTGTTCAAAAAGAAAAATGACAAATAACAGAAAGCTATAGGCCAGTTATAGGAATATCTGTCATCGGAAATATTCTGCAATGCACGATAAAAGTAGTAGGAGGAGGACATTTAGGAAATCATAATGCAATCACTCAGAGTCAGTATGGTTTTTATGAAAGCAAAATCACATTTGGCAAATTTATTATCGTTTATTTGAGATTATAACAAGCAATATAAGGTATGTGGGACCTGAAGGTGTACTGGATTTGAATTTCCAAAAGACTCTATTACTCAATGACACTCAATAACATGCCAAAAATGTTACTGCACAAGTTACTGCTCATTGAATTGGAATGAAATATTACCATGAAAAGCAGAATGTCTATCCAACAGGAAACTGAGGTGGGACATGTGAATAATTGTGAAAATAGTAAACTGTAAGTAGGGAGAAATCTACAGGAATCAGTGCTGCTACCTCACCACTTGCAATTTAATCAGTGATTTGAATGAAGGGGCAGAGAGTATTATAACCAACTTTGCTGCTAATTCAAAGATGGGTGGGAAAGCAATTTGGATTATCACAGAGTCTGATGAGGATTTAGATCTTTATTTTTTACTAATTCTTAAACTGTCAGATCTAGTATAATATGAAAAAAATGTAAGGTTATCCACTGCTTGGAAAATTTGAAAAACCGAATGTTATTTTAAACTGTAGCATAATTTTGTCTCCCTCTAGATGGAGGGATATAGCAGTCCTCATACGTGAAACACAAAATAGTTGTATGTGGGTTCAACGAGAAATAGCAAGGCAAATGGAATATTGGTCTCCATTGTAAGGGGGTGCAGTACAAAATTGGAAAAGTGTTTTTATAACATATTGATGAACTGTACTTGCATTGTACATACAGTTTTGATCTCCTTGTTTAAGGAGGAATATTAAAGGAATTAGGATCATTAGAGGAAATTCACAGAAAGTTTACAAGATTGATTGTTGAGACAGGATTGTCTTATGATGAAAAGTTGAGCAGATTGGCCTGTTGCTCATTGGAGTTTTAACAAGTGAGATGTGATCTTATTGAACATAAGATTCTGAGAAAGCTTGGTGGCTAGCTGCTGGGAAGATATTTCCTCTTGTGGTAAATCTGGAATAAGGGAATACAGTTTCAGAATAAAGAGTTTCCCATTTAAAACTGAAATTTGAGTTAATTTTTGAGGATCATTCATCTTTGGATTCCTGCAAACAATGAAGACCGAGACGTTCAGGGCTAAATTACATAGATTTTTGATCTACAAGGAGTTGAGGGTTATGGGAGAGAGGCAGGAAAGTGAAGTAGGGGCCAGAATCTGAATTATCTTATTTAATGTCAGAGAAGTTTCAATGGGCCTAATAACCTATTTGTGTTCCAATTCTTTGTGTTTTAATTAATGCCTATGAGGTAGGCTTAATCACAAATCTAGCTCTTGAAAACCTACTGAGCAGAATCTCCATTTCTGGCTCTATCAATCTTGCCTATTTCTACTAGATCCTTCACCTGTAAGTTTGGCTTGAGTCACAAGGAGATTTTTTTTAACTCTACCAGTAAACAACAAACAAATCCTTTTGAAATTTCCACCTGTAGCTGCTGAAAACATTATCGAACGACCAGACTATATTCTTCCTGATCCCCACTCCTATTTATCCTTCCCTCATTTAAATAGCTTCCTGTGCTATGGTCACAGATTGCAAGAGTTTAAGAAGCTTATTAAGAGGCACGGAATGGCCAGAAGGTGATTTTCAATTTATAAATCTGTGAAATCAACCAAACAGTCTAAATGTTAAATTTCAGGTGGCCATTTGGCAAATCTTGTACACCATTGGGCCTGAATTTTTGAATTACTGACTCCTCTCATTGTAAGGCAGTAACAGGTCTCCAATATGGCTGTCAACTGCCTTTGCACTCAGTCTGTGCAGGAAGTTCCCACCTATGTAACCCTCTGATCCACTAGGTCACTGAACTTGCTACCAGCCCAACTACAGCACTTATATTCAAGGATTGTAGTATGGAATCAGGATCCAGAAACTATCCATACATCAGGTTTATGGTCTAACTTTGATGATTGAACCTGGGTTTACATTTGATCCAAGATGAGTTTCTGACCAGGTGCACACTTGATCACTGAAGCTACCTATTTTCACCTTCATTTCTATGATTTTGGACTGCCCTTTAACTTTAATTCTATGTTAATTATATTTATAAATTGAGTTTCAGACATCCAATGTCTGAAATTTTTATAAGTACTGATTAGTTTCAAGATCTATTTCTAGTGTAACTTCAACCAAATTTATTGGCAAAAAGTGTAAGAGAAATAATACTTTTAATAGAATCAGTGGTTTTTCGGGCAATCCATTTTTGGACATCTGTTTGCCACACTAAGTTGACTAGACACAGAGCTTTTATTCTGTTCTGTTGACTAAAGTTCTTTTTCTCTGTTGACTCTTCCTTCTTGTGTACGATCAGAAATATCCTGAACTCAAATTGGCTTATTAGGTCATGAGTAGTCTCAGGTTCGCTAAATAGTATGTGCACAAGTCTAAAAATAATTTTAGAATAATGATTACCTATTGTTAATACTTCCTACTATTAACCTGATTCATTTGTTGACAATACTTTTTTTTCTCACCTTGCACTTGCTTCACTTTAAAATTGTGCCCTCTGGTTCTTGATCCATTTACAAACAGAAACAGTTTCTCCCTATAGACTCTGTCCAGACCATACATGATTTTGAAAATCTTTATCAAATATCCTCTTAACCTTCTCCTCTCCAGGGGAAAAGAATCCCAATTTCTGCAATCTTTCCTCTTAATTGAAATATTTCATCACTGGAACTATGCTTGTAAACCTCTTCCCCAGTGCATTCATATTCTTTGTATAGTGTGACATCTGAAATGTACACCGCAGTACCTCAACTGAAGTCTAACCAATGACTATTGTAAGTTCATCATACCCTCCTTGATCTTGCACCTTATGCCCCTATTAACGAAGCCTGGGATATAGTATGCTTAATGAACAGATGCCTCTACCTGTCCTGCCCATTTAATTACTTATGCAAATACACACCCAGATCTCTGTTTTTCTGCACACTCTTCAGAATATTAGAGTCATAGAGATGTATAGTGCAGAAACAGACCCTTTCATCCAATCTGTCCATGCCAATCAGATATCCCAACCCAATCTAGTCCCACCTGTCAGTACCCGGCCCATATCCCTCCAAACCCTTCCTATTCATATACCCATTCAGATGCCTTTTAAATGTTGCAATGATATCCGCCTCCACCATTTCCTCTGGCAGCTCATTCCATATATGCACCACCATCTGTGTGAAAAAGTTGCCCCTTAGATCTGCTTTATATGTTTTACACACATTCTGTGTTCTTTGTCCCAAAGTGTACCACCTCACACCTCTCCATTTTGAACTTCGTCTGCCACCTGTCCATCAACTCCACACTTGTCAATGTCATTTTGAAGATCTCGTAGTGTTAGACTCAAAAGTGATCACTCCAAACCAAGGCTTAATTGGATGCAGCAATGAGCAATTGAAGGAAACTTCATGAAAAGAGGCTTCGTATAAAAGCAGCTTGTTTTGGCTGGAAGATAACCACAATGACCTTGCCTTGACTTGGGATCAGGCTGTTTTGCAGCAACACCTGTATATGCTTGTGACTACCAAGCGTACAGGAATGCTTAGGAACATACTCTGAATGACAATATAACATGGAACATTAGATTCAGAATAATATCAATAATGGGGACTCTTCCCAGATTGGGGAAACTTTAACCATTGGATTGGGGTTTGTGAGACCATGGTGAGGGAATCTTTCATCATTGGACTAGGGCTCACAAAACTGGGACCAGGGAAACTGAGAGAGCTCCAAGTGCTAGCCATCGCCCAGAACTCCCTGATGGGCAGAAGGCATTGAAACTCACTTGCTGAAAATGTGTTGCTGGTTAAAGCACAGCAGGTCAGGCAGCATCCAAGGAACAGGAAATTCGACATTTCGGGCCAGAGCCCTTCATCAGGATTCCTGATGAAGGGCTCTGGCCCGAAATGTTGAATTTCCTGTTCCTTGGATGCTGCCTGACCTGCTGTGCTTTAACCAGCAACACATTTTCAGCTCTGATCTCCAGCATCTGCAGACCTCACTTTTTACTCACTAATTGAAACTCACTTGTCAAATATGTCTAAAGTAGTTCAGGCCAATAGATTTCCTCATGAGTTTGCATGTATCTGAATTAGATTAAGCTATTAAATTTGTTTTACATCAAAGCACACGTGTCTTGCATTCATTTTGATCAAGACTTAAAGAATCCATTAGGCAGGGTCACCCTAACAATACAGTTCTAAGCTGTCTTCTGTCACAGGTTAGACTGTCCCAAGCTTTGTTTGCTGTGAAATTTGAAATTGTCCCCCACACACCAAGAACTAAATGATCCTTTCAGCCCAAAAATACCATTGAATACTATTCTGTTTCCTATCCCTCAATAAATTTTGTTTCCACAATATTACTGTCCCTTGTATTCCACAATTTATACTTTCTTCATATTTTGCTGTTTGGCACTATATCAAATACCTTTTTAGCAGTCCGTGTCTACCACATCAGCAGTCTTGCACTTATCAACTTTCTCTGTTACTTAGCTTAAAAAAAATTCCAGCAATCCATGCTGACTGTTCCAAATCAATCCATGTTTCTCACTGTGACGATAAATTTTGTCCTGAATAATTGTTTCTAAAAGTTGCACCGCCACCAAACTTGATCTGATTGCTGGGTCTACTCTTCAACAAGAACACAATGTTGGCAATTCTCCAATTCACTGCCATCACCTCAGACTATTCCAGGCTGATGTTCTGTATTCTACCTTCTGTAAACTTGAGATCATCTGATACACTGCCCATGTTCTATTTTACGCCAAATTACTTTTACTCATTACTTCTATACTTGCTGACCTGCCATGGTTCCAAATGTGGTAAGGCTTGGTTATTAAAATTATCATTAACATTTTCAAATCCTTCCATATTCTTCCCCTTCATTGTCTCTGAAAGACAGATAATAAGTGATTATTCTTTTAGAAGATCAGGAATTGTATTATAGAACATGTTTATTATTGTTTTATATCGCTGGAAAACAATTTGTTGAAGCTTTTCAGTGTGCTCTCATCACGACAAGTTCACAATTCAAGGACAAAATCAACAATTATACTGACTTGCCTTTGCCACTTATGAAATATTCAGCAAATAACTAGGTTTTTCTGTAGTAGACTAAGAACTGAGCTATTTTGCTTACAAGTCTATTTGGATGATGCCTAATGGCTATCCTCAAAAATATTCTTTTTTGAAAAAAGAAACAAAAAACTGCAGATGCTGAAAATAGAAATTGCTGGAAAAGCTCAGTACATCTGGCACATCTGTGGAGAGAAAGCAGAATTAACATTTCACGTTTAGTGTCCCTTCTTCAAAACCATCCCTTTTTCAGCTAGATACAAAAGCATAGATCAGTTTGGCCAAATAATTTATTTTCATACTGTAGACACTATCTATTCCCTAAGAATCCCTAGCATTTGCTTCAAAGATGATAACTTGCATGTATATAATCCTTAGAATTCTGCTGGCCTTCCTGGAGCATAATGGTGATACTCTCAATATTTTCATATATTAAAGGATGTTATACGAAGAATTATATCCCGCATTAAAGGAACTTTATTGCACATGTGTAGTATTTTATGTATAATACTATTATATTGTAAAATGTATCTTGGCAATATCGTTAAACAAGTTTAACTTAAAACATAAATGAGGTTGAGGAAGAAGATATTTTAGAAGTCAGAAACATTTTGCAATGTGATCAATTAAATTAAACAAGATATTGCATTGTTTCAGAAAGTCTTATGTTTCATTTTTAATTTTTTAGGTGGAATTTTCATGGTTATTATTTGCAGGATCGATTCCAGTCTTCCTCTCTTTCTTCATTGCAACTCTTTTATGTCACTATAATAACTGGGATCCAGTAATGGTTGGCCTGAGGCGGATATTTGCATTTATATGCAGGAAGCATCGCATTCAGAGGTACTGTCTTTTTTTAATAGTATGTATGCTGCAAGTACTGATTGAAGATGAGAGCTCACTTAGAGCAATGTGGAGTCAAAAGTACTATGTTATATTGTTGCAGTGCTCTTTCCATTGATACATGTTTTAGCTGTTAATGGCAGTAAAAAGACCACAAACATGCTTTATAATAGCAATTTAAAAATGATACTTACAAACTTTTTGGGACATAAGGGAGCTATAAAAAAATTCACATCTTGCTACTAAAAGGACAGTGAAAGTTTGCGAAAAATTTCTTCTTTCACTGTTGGTGGGATTTTGCCAGTATGCTGTTGGGCTGCAGTGGAGTTTTATAAAGGTGCATTGAATACATAATTGAAGCATGAAGATACAGGATTACAGAGAAAGCACATATGTAATGGTCTGAAGGGTATTTTCCTGTGTTGTAAATGCTTGTGATTATAAATACAGTTGTGCTGCTCACAGTTATGAAGATTGCACTGTTTCTGTTAAATAATAATGAGGTTGATAGTTAACTCTTGGATCAGTATATTTTGGTATTGAAGCTCCTCATCTCATTTTAGGGCCCTTACTTACTTTGACAGAAGAAATACTCTATATATTTGAAGCCATGACTGGCAATTAGCAATTATTGGCTGATTTACAGAATCATCCAATCCTGTTATCACTACCCTGTATAATCAGAAGACCTTGAGATCCATACTTGATTAGTCTGGTTGATAATATAGGCTGGAAACTTACATTGAATTAACCATAACTGACCCATATCATTATCTCTCTTTTTTCTTTTGGTTTTTATTTAAAAGTTACACGTCAATCGCTTCTTCACCTCAAGCTGCAAGTTACTTGGAATAGTATTGGGCTACACTTTGTCAAATGTGACCTTGATATTAAGGGCAGGAGAAAGTAGGGACTGCAGATTCTGGAGGTCAGAGTCCAAGAGTGTGGTGCTGGAAAAGCACAGCAGGTCAGGCAGCATCTGAGGAGCAGGAGAATCAATGTTTCTGGTACAAGCCCTTCCTGATGAAGGGCTTTTGCCCAAAACGTCAATTCTCCTGCTCCTTGGATGCAGCCTGACCTTGGTGTTATGGCCAATCACTTTCGCAACATCAATGGATTCAGTTGTTCTTTTGTCCATATTTGAGTCAAGGCTTTGCACAAAGCTATGTGTGAATATGTTCTGTGAGGAAGATGAAATGTGACTTTAAGAGAATTTGAGAAACTTAGTGAGTGGGCAAAAGCATGAAATATAATGTGGAAAACATGAGATTCTCACTTGGTAATTGGAACAAACATGCAGAGTATTTCTTAACTGATAAGAGGTTAGAAAGTGTAGATGTCAAAAATGTGTCCTTGTCAAGAAGTCACTGTCAGATAACCTGCAGGTACATCAAGAAATTAAGAAGGCTAATGAAAAGTTAACTGGAGAGACAGACGAGCATCTGCCAGAAAGGTTGTGAATTTCCAGAGTGTGACAAAGATCGTTTCCAACAACAATATGTACTGAGTGACACAAAATAGAATTGGTATGATTTTTGAGAACATTTGTAGCCCAGTTTGAGGTTCAAGTTGTAAGTCTGCTTGCTAAGCTGGTAGGTTTGTTTCTAGACATTTCATCACCATACTACGTAACAACGTCAATGAGCCTCTGCTGAAGCACTGGTGTTATTTCCCACTTTCTATTTTTGTGTCTTGGTTTCTTATGGTGGGTGATATCATTTCCGATTCTTTTTCTCAGAGGAGAGTAGATGAGGTCCAAATCGCTGTGTTTATTAATGGAGTTCTGGTTAGAATGCTTGACCTCTAGGAATTCCTATGTGTGTCTCTGTTTAGCTTGTCCTAGGATGGATGTGTTGTCCCAGTCAAAGTGATGTCCTTCCTCATTTATATGTAAGGATACTAGTTAGTGATAGTGGGTCATGTCTTTTGGTGGCTGATGATGTTACCTAATATGTCTGGAAAAAAAAGCTTCCAGCTCAGCGAGCAAATTTACACCTTGAACTTCAACCTGAACTGTAAATCTTCTCAAACATTGCAAACACCTATGGGCGCAATACGCTAAAACTAGCCTGAAGATAGGAAAGCAACACCATCCAACTGAGCGCCACCTGCAAACAACTATACTTCCTGCATGAATGCTTCAGGAATCAGGTACTACCAAAATGTCTTAAATGCGAACCACCGCTCAACACCCCATTAGTCAAAAGAATAGCAGAACAGAATGGCCGCAGAATGTTGCGAGAAATGATTAACAATGACCCCAATCGACTCCATAGATATAATCGGGAAATTTTGCGCCAAAAAACTTTATATACTAACGCGACAGACCATGAATGGACAGACACACTAGATTGAGCCATAAGCATCAAACATTTGCAAACATAGAAATTTTTTTAAAATTTACCTTACAGGAAAAACTGGACAAACTCATAAAAAACAGAGACAAAATACCATGCAAGGATTGTGAGAAAACACTACATCGGACAAGCAGGCAGGAAACTAGCCACCAGGATACATGAACACCGACTAGCTACCAAAAGACACTACCCACTATCACTAATATCATTACAGAGGCTTGGATAAAAAACATATCAGACCAGCCACTAACGGATATGGAAAAAGCTATCCTAGTAAGAGGGTTAAACTACAACTACAGAGATGCAGAAAAAAAGGACTTCCTAGCAGCATTAGATTCAACACTGAAGGACAGTGGACGAACAAAAGAAACCTAGCAGACCGTCAGACAGACAGCTGTACCAATACTAAGCAGCAAGAGGAAGGAAACACACTCAACACACAGGAAAGGAAAGCCTGTGAAAGGATGAAAAAAGACAAAAACATTGTAATCCTACCTGCAGACAAAGGGCACATGACCGTCATTCTAAACAGAATGGAGTACATTGAAAAAGCAAAGGCACTGCTTGCAGATACTGACACCAACAGATGGTGATAGACCAGACTCCACAACTGGAAACCTGTGTCACATCCACATTGAGAAGGCTTCAGAAATCAGGACAATTAAACAAGAAAGACTTCCAAAAAAATAAAACTGGATGGATCCAACGCACCCTACTTCAACGGACTACCTAAAGTGCACAAACCAGGGGCCCCCCTCAGACCCATAGTCTCACTGCTTGGAACACCGACACACACATTAATCAAGAAGCTCCACCAAAAACTGAAATACCTTGGAGAAGGCTCATGCCACTTCATTCACTCCACCTAAGAATTCCTGAACATCATCAAAGACGCCAAGATAGAAGAGGAAAAAATAATGGTGTCCTTTGATATAGCAGCCCTGTTCACATCAATTGACATCAACCTGGCCAAAGAAACATAGGCTGTACTACTAGAGGAACCAAGGACACAAACACCAGACAGCATCAATTCCATCAGGAAGGACAACATCCACAAGCTAGTAGACCTGTGCCTCACCACCCACTTCATATTCAATAACAAGACTTACAAACAAATCAACGGAACACCCATCGGAACACCCATGGGATCACCAATATCAGGGCTCCTAGCAGAGGCTGTAATGCAAAGACTTGAACAAACAGCCCTCCCAACTATCCAACCTAAACATTGGGTCCACTACGTGGATGACATCTTTGTGATTACAAAACAAAACAAATTAGAGGAAACCTACAATGCATCAACAGTATTCTTATTGGCATAAAATTCACAAAAGAAGAGGAGAACAACAACAAACTCCCATTCCTAGATGTCACAGTAGAATAAACAATTAATGCAGAACATCAAGCCAGCATCTGCAGGAAAAACAACATACACAGACCAAATACTTAACTACAGAAGCAAACATCCCAAAACCCACAAACGGAGCTGCATCAGAACATTATTTCAATAAACCAAACACACTGCAGCACCCAGGAACTATGAACAGCTGAAGAAAATTTGTATACAATGTATTCAGGAAGAACGAGTACCCAATAAACACAGTCTGTCGATATCCCAACAACAAACCCAAACAAGCAGACACAACGTGCCTAGAAGTTCTAGCCACTTTACCTTACATCAAAGAGACCTTGGAAATTATTTCCAGATTACTCGGACCCCTTGGCATCATGGTAGCCCATAAACCCACCAACACACTTAAAGAACAGCTAATAAATCTAAAGGACCTGTACAAACAACCAGCAAAATGAATGCCATTTACAAAATACCATGCAAGGACCATAAAAAGAAAAATCTACATTGGACAAACAGGCAGAAAACTAGCCATCAGGATCCATAAACACAAACTAACTACCTAAAGACATGACCCATTATCACCAGTATTCCTACATATAGACGAGGGAGGACACACTTTGACTGGGACAACACATCCACCGTAGCTAAACAGAGACATGCACGAGAATTCCTAGAGGCCTGGCATTCTAACTGGAACTCTCTCAATAAATACATCGATTTAGGCCCATCTACCATTCTCTGAGAAAAAGACCCAGAAATTATATCACCCACCTAAGAAACCAAGACACATAACAGAAAGATGGCCATAACACCAATGCTTCACCAGAGGCTCACTGATGATATTACCTAGCATGGTGACGAAACATCTGGAAAAAAAACTTCCAGCTCAGCGAGCAAACTTACGGTATAAATGGGCAAGTACTCAAACTGGCAAGACATGATCAGTGGCTTCTTACAACAATCTATGTTCGAGCCTCAGTTATTCACAATATTCATTAATGACTTGGAAAATGGCATAAAAAGTCTCATCCAATTTGCTGATGACACAAAGTTGGGCAGTATTATAGACAGTGTTGATAACATCATAAAATTACAACAGGATAGTGATAGATTAGGTGAATGAGCAAAGCAGTCACAGGTGGATTTTAATGTAAGTAAGTGAGAGGTTATCCAATTTGGCCAAAAATGATTTTTTTTAGAAGACACAAAGTTAAATATGTTATATGTCTAATGAGGTTTGTGGGTTTCAGGTTCATAGCTCTTTGAACTGCCATAAATAGGTGTAGAAAATAGTCAAGAAAGCTGATGGAATGCTGGCCACCATATGTAAATGGCTTGATTATAAAGGTGCAGACATCATGCTGCAGTTATACGAAACCCTAGTTAGACCCCACTTAGAGTGCTGTGAGCAGATCTGGGTGCCTCACCTTAAGAAGGATGTTTTGACCCTGGAGGGAGTTCAACACTGGTTTATAAGGATGATACCCAGACTTCAGGGGTTCAGTTATGAGAGGAGATTAAACAAATTAGGCCTCAATTCTCTAGAATTTAGAAGGTTAAGGGGTGATCTAATCGAGATCTTCAGAATATTTACAGGGAAAGACAGGGTAGGTAAAGATAAACTATGACCACTGATTGAAGATTCTAGAACCAGGGAGTATAATTTAAGAATTAGGGCCAGTTCATTCAGGAGAAATGTTAGAAAGGGCTTCGTGAAGAGTACAGTAAAGTTTGGAACAATTTTCCTCAAACAGTGATTCTAGTTCAATTGTTAAAATTGAAATAGATGAATTTTTAATAAGCAAGGTTATCTCGTGATATGGGCCCAAGGCAGACAAATAGAGTTAGGCCACAAACCAGCAATAATCTTAATGAATGGCAGAACAGGCTCGATTGGCTGAATGGCCAACTCCTGTTCCTGTATTTCTGTGATCATGCCCTAGGTTCTTCCATAAGAGCACTTCTCTGCATCTACCCTGTGAAGTCCCCTGGGAGACCTGAAAGTTTAAATAAGGTCGCCTCTCAATCTTCTAAATTCCAGTGAGCACAGGGGCAACCTACTCAACCTCTCATAAGCAAGTCTGTCCATACCCAAGATCAACCCAGTGAACCTTCTCTGGACTGCCTCCAGTATATCCATTCTCAGATGAGGGAATCAAAACTGTTTGTAGTATTTCCAAGTATGGGTTAAAGCTGGTTGAAGTCATACTGGCACAAAGGAAAATGGTTGTAGTTATTGCAGGCCAGTCATCATAACTCCAGAACATCTCTGGAGAAATTCCTGAGGATAAGGCCCAGGCCCAACCACCTTCCGATGCTTTATCAACAACCTTTCCTCCATCGTAATTTCAGAAGTGAGGATGTTGCTGACTATTGCACAGTTAAACTTGCATCAGCCATTGGGAAAATGCTGGAATTCATTATTAAGAAAGTATTAGGAGGAGTTTAGGCAATCAGTTGAAGCTTGTCCAATTTGGAAGGTAGGGTAGAAAAATGAAATATGGTTTAACTGCAGAATTCTGCAGTACAGAGAGATGCACATAATTACAAGGAAATAGAGTATAAAAGTAGACATATTTTGTGCAAATGTGCATGCCATTGGTGAGACCACACTAAGAATACAAGGTGCAGTTTTGATGTTCTGATTTATTAACAATACACTTGTATCAAGGCAATTCAGAGCAAGTTCACGAGAGTGGTTCCTGAAACGAAGAGACTGTTTTATGAGGAAAGGTTAATCAGGTTATACTGTATTCATTGCTGTTGGAAGAGTAACAGTTAATCTTTTCAAGCAAATATGATTCTGAGGAGGCATGACCGGTTTGACAATGAAATATTTTTTCTGTTTGGGAGGGGTGGTGATCCAGAACAAGGAAGAATAGTTTAGGAATAAGATATTTCCCGTTTCAGATTGAGAGGATTTTCTTCTCTCAGAAGAATGATAATCTTTAGAATTCTGCTTTCTGGAAAATGTTGGAGGCTGGCTCACATGATATATTCAAGGCTGAATTAAACAGTTTTTGATCTATAAGACAGTCCAAGATTATGGGAGAAGGCAGGAGATTAGAACTGAGACCATAATCTGATCATCCATGATCTTGTAGAATGGTGGGGCAAGCTCAAGGAGCCATTTGACCTACTTCTGTTTGATATGGTATTATATCACTGCCGTAATGCATTGTTAGAATCATGAATCATACAATTTTACAGTACAGAAGGAGGCCAATTGTTCCATAGTGTCTATACCTGCACCTGAAAGAGCTCCAGCTAGACCCACTGCCTAGCCTTAACTCCATAACCCTTTAAATTCATGACTTTCAAATATATATCCAACTCTCTTTGAAATGTCTTATGGAATCCTTCTCCATCACTCTCTCAGGCAGCACATTCCAAATCCTAACAACTTTGAGTAAAGAAGCTTCTCCTCATCTCAGTCTTAACTCTTTTACTGACAATCTCGAAATTATGACTGCTAGTTTCTGGTGAACCAACAGAATATCCTTCTTTACCCTGTCAAAATTGTTCATAATTTTGAACACCTCTGTAAAGCCAGCTTTTAATCTTCTCTGCTCAAAGGTTAATAAGCCCAATCGCCCTAATCTTCCCTTTAATCTAAAATCTTTCATTCCCAATATTATTCTAGTACATCATCTTTAAACTCTCTCATGAGCTTTAACAGCCTTCCTTAAACAAGATGCCTGAAGACAAATACTCCGAATGTGATGTGACCAATGATTTGTAGAGGTGTAGTGTCTCTTAGAGTCATAGAGATGTACAGCACAGAAACAGACCCTTCGGTCCAACTCATCCATGCCAACCAACCCAATCTAGTCCCATTTGCCAGCACTTGGCCCATATCTCTCTAAACCCTCCCTCTTCTTTTACCCATCCAGTTGCCTTTTAAATAATGTAGTTGTACCAGCCTCCATCACTTCCTCTGGCAGCTCATTCCATACACTCACCTTCCTCTGCATGAAAAAGTTGCTCCTTAGGTCCCTTTTATATCTTTCCCCTATCACTCTAAACCTATGCCCTCTAGTTCTGGACTCCCCCACCCACGAGAAAAGACTTTATCTATTTATCCTATCCAAGACCTCATGACATTATAAACCTCTATAAGGTCACCTCTCAGCCTTTGACACTTCAGGCAAAACAGCCACAGCCTATTCAGCCTGTGCTTATAGCTCAAATCCTCCAACCCTTTCAAGTTTCACAACATCCTTCCAATAGGAAGGAAACCAGAATTGCACACAATATTCCAGAACTTCTTTGTTTTTATACTCTCTATCTCTATTAATAAACCCAAGGATCCTATAACAATTTTTAAACTTGCCTGACCACCTTCAGAAAATCATGCACGTGAACCCCCAAGGTCCCTCTGCTCCTGTACTCCTTCAAGTTGGAGCATTGAGCCTGTATTGTCTCTCCGTGTTTCTTCTATTAAAATGCATTACCTCACATTTCTCTGCATTATAACTCATTTACCAGGTGTCTGCCCACTGAGCCAACTTGTCAGTGTCCCTCTGAGGTTGCTCATCATCATCCTCATAATTCCCTATTCTCCCTAAGTTTGCATCACTTGTAAATTTAGAGATTTTTGCCTTCAACACTTATTTCCAAACTATTTACATAACTCAGGAAGAAGAAAGGTCCCAACATTGATTCCTGGGGAAAATCACTTTCACCTCATGTCCAACCTGAGAAATGCCCACCTATACCTACCCTGTCGTTTAGCCAATTTATAATCCATGTTGCCAAGGACCTATCAATCCTAAACATTTCTACATTCATAGAATCCTAGCAATACAGAAAGAAGCCATTTAGTCTATTGAGTCTACACCGACGCTCTGAGGAGCATCCCACCCAGACCCAGACCCAGACCCCCACCCTCACCCTATCCAATAACCCCACATTGATAATTCACCTAGCCTACACCATCCTGGACACTATAGTCCAATTTAGCAAAGCTAATTTACCTTGCCTGCCTATGTTTGAACTGTGGGAGGAAATCCACGTAGACACCTGGAGAATATGCAAACTCCTCATCTAAGATAGTGAACCGAGGCTGGCTATGAACTCGGGTCACTGGTGCTATGAGGGAACAGTGCTAACCATTGAGCCACTGTGCTGCCCTAATTTGCTAGCCAACCTGTCATGCGGCACCATATCAAATGCTTTCTGAAAGTTCAAATATACATCTACAGCGCAATGCTCATCCACTCTTGTGTTACCTCATCAAAAGAACTCAATTAAATTTGCTAGGCATGACCTGCCCTTGACAAAGCCATGTTGACTGTCTAGTATCAACTTATTTTTCTCTAAGTGTATATTTACCTTATCCTGTATTGTGGCCTCCATCAGTTTTCCCACTATTAACATCAAGCTAGAGGTCTGTCGTTTCCTAGGTTATCCTTTGTCCCTTTCTTAAGCAACAGTGTCACATTTACAATCCTCCAGTTTGCCAGGATTAACACTGTGTTTGGAGAAACCTAGAAAATTTCTGTCAACAGCTCCTCAATTTGCTCCCTTAACATTTTGGCTGAAAATGTGTTGCTGGTTAAAGCACAGCAGGTCAGGCAGCATCCAAGGAACAGGAAATTCGATGTTTCGGGCCAGAGCCCTTCATCAGGAATTCCTGATGAAGGGCTCTGGCCCAAAACGTCGAATTTCCTGTTCCTTGGATGCTGCCTGACCTGCTGTGCTTTAACCAGCAACACATTTTCAGCTCTGATCTCCAGCATCTGCAGACCTCACTTTTTACTTCCCTTAACATTTTAGTCTAGGATGCATCCCATCTGGGCCTGACAACTTCTCTACTTGGGGTTCTGCCAGCCTTTTTAGCACCTTCTCTTTATCTTTCACTATCCTGTTAAATTGCTCAACATCCCCATTTCAATGAGGGCATTGTCACCATCTTCTAATCTGGTGAAGACAGAAGCAAAATGTTCATTTTGTATCTCTGCCATATCCTTTGCTTCAGTGCGCAGTTTACCTTGCTATCTTTCACTAATCTTTTACTGTTATTATGTTTGAAGAATGTTTGTTTTAGCGCAACCTGCCATCTTTTCCTCATGCTTCCTCTCAGCCTTCCTTATTCCAACCTTAGCCTCTCTTCTGCATTTGTGACACTGTTTCTTATTTCTATTACTATTAATATTCTGGTGTGCATCATATGCCTCCTTTTTCTTCCTTATTTTCTCATCAATATCCTTAGTCACCCAGGGTATTCTAGATTTGGATATTTATTTCTCTGCGGCATGGATTAGCTTGTACCCTATTCATCTCCCTTTTGAAATTCTCCCATTTTTCATCTACTGTTTTATCCACCAAAGTGTGTTTCCAATCAATATGCTCCAGTTCAATTTTTAGACCCCTAAAATCTGCCCTCTTCCAGTCTGGGATCTTAATAATCGACTGATTTTTATCCTTTTCCAACTTAATATTGAACCTTATTATGTTATGATCACTTTCTCAAATTCTCTTCCACGTTGATATTCAGCATTTGGCCTGCCTCATTTCCCAGGACCAGATACAGTGCAACCCTGTCCCTAGTAGGGTTAGAAATGTACTGCTCCAGAAAATTCTCCTGCAGACATTGCGGGAATTTCTCCCCTTTCCTGCCTCATCTTTGTCCCAGTTTACACAAGTATAATTGAAATTATCACTATCACAACCATACTTGACCTGCAGGTGTCCATAATCTGCTACAAATGCTGTCTTCTCCTTCCTCCCCACTATTTGGAGATCTATAATATATACCTAACAAGGTCACTGCTCCCTTTCTGTTTCTCACCTCCAACCATAACTAACTCAGGAATTCAATCTCATTCAAGAGCAGTGATGCTGTCTTTGATCAAGATGCTACATCTCCTCCCCTTTTACCCACCCTGTTTCTACTAAAAGCCTTATACCCCTGGATGTTAAGTATCCAGTCCTGTTCTGGGCTTGAGCCATGTTTATGTCAATGGTAGTATGTCATAACCCATAGAGCAATTTCAGCTTCCAGTACCCCAGTTTTGTTCTCTACATTCCGTGCATTTATATACTTGCAATTTAACTCTTTCTTGTCCGTGGGAGGACATTATTTCTTTGTTCCCTATCAATACTGAATCCTTCCCTTCCTTCCTTTTCCCCATTTTGCCATCATCTCTCTTTTGCCCTCTCTGGTATATCCAAAACAAGGCCCATTTATCAACCCACCCCTCCCACCTTATAAGTTTTAATCCATTCCACCACAGCCAGGAGATTAGTTGCTTTTCTGATCAGGTGAAGCCCTTCTCAACAGCTTTCTCCTTTTCCAAAAATGATCCCAATGTCCCAAAAGTCTAAACCTCTCTCTTGTACACCACCGTTCAAGTCACACATTGACCTATGTGATCTGCCTTTGCCTAAGTGGAGAAGCTCATGGCCTATGCTGATTGGCATTCATTAACTATAACAATCTTCGTTTAGTTGCAATCTACTAAATATTGCAATTTTGTGCAAACTTAAGCACAAGAAAGTATATTGAATCATTCATCTACAAAATGTGTGAAATGACAAAAACTGTGCAAAATCCTGTGTCTGTAGACAGCAGAGTGAATAACTTTACTTGTTCAACTAATATAATGGGCAGCGCAATTATTAAGCTCCAGAGTGTTGTTTAATGAAATGTTATGTGTAGCCTGCTAAAGGGAAGTTAACCATAAGGTTAAGTTATGAGATTAAACACTTGACCTCCATTTGCAATTTGCATTTTTCTCTTCTAAAATGTAATTGCATATCTCCTTTATTAATTTTGTTAAATTAATCAAGAAGGAGGATATATTCCCATGTCAACTCTAGGGTTTGTCACCGTTGTTGTAAGTCTAGTTGGTCTATTTTTAGCATGCTCTTGAACTTATTCATCAATTTAAACTGACTTCTCTAAATTAAAAAAAATGTACTTGAAGTGTTGATCCATTTATGTTTGTCAGTAAAGTAC
The DNA here is from genome assembly GCF_020745735.1 of Hemiscyllium ocellatum. Classification (NCBI taxonomy): domain Eukaryota; kingdom Metazoa; phylum Chordata; class Chondrichthyes; order Orectolobiformes; family Hemiscylliidae; genus Hemiscyllium; species Hemiscyllium ocellatum. The sequence continues at coordinate 41,531,574 of NC_083407.1, read as the reverse complement.
ATTTGTGTGCATTTGTAATGTCATCACATTAAAATTAAATAATCAGGAAAGAAAAGCTATATTTTTACAGTTGCCACAATAGTTTACTATGAAGTTTCGGAAAGCTCTGAGCATCCCAGATTTTATTCCAAATTTGTACTGACTCCCAGGCAGAATTTTAGACCTGATCAGGATCTCGGCTGCTGGCTTGTAAACCACTGAGAGCTCTGGTTGCCTCTTTTCGGGAATGTTTGTGCTATTCTGTTCTACTCAGGCACTTGACAGACTTGGGGCTTAAGTCTAGGAGTAGAAACTCATTTATTGAAAATTTTTGAAAAGGAGATATTTATCACCGACACAACATGATAAATCGCACATCAGTGATGAGTCATGACTGAACAAGGGTCACAAGGAAGGCTCAGCAGTAAGTGCAGGTGGGTGGCTTTTGGCAGACTTGCACCCCCACAAATGCCTTTGAATGAGTAACCCCCATCCTACCAGGGAGACCTGCAAATAACTGGCACACATTTCCCTGTCATGCTTGCCAAATGTGGATGTGCCGGTGTTGGACTGGGTGGACAAGGTCAGAAGGCGCACGGTGGCTCATTGGTTAGCACTGCTGCCTCACAGTGCCAGGGACCCAGGTTCAATTCCCACCTCGGGCAACTGTGTCTGTAGAATTTGCACGTTCTCCCCGTGTCAGAGTGGGTTTCCTCCGGGTACTCTGGTTTCCTCCTACAGTCCAAAGGTGTGCAGGTTAGGTGAATTGGCCGTGCTAAATTGCCCTTAGTGTTAGATGCTTTAGTCAGGGGTAAATGTAGGAGAATGGGTCTGGGTGGGTTGTTCTTCAGAGGGTCGGTGTGGACTTGTTGGGCCGAAGGGCCTGTTTGCACACTGTAGGGAATCTAATCTTAAAAAAGCACCAGGTTGTAGTCCAACAAGTTTATTTGAAATGACAAGCTTTTGGAGCACTGCTCCTTCGTCAGGTGAAGTGAAGAAAAGCAGGCAAGCACAGAATTTATAGGCAGAGAGTTCAGTAAACAGATAGATCAAAAGATCATATAAATGGTGTGAGTAGAGTGTTGATAGGCTGAATAATAAGTCTCTGTAGCTGAATAGCAAGTAAAGAGATGACCTATAGTCTGATTGAGTCAGAGAGATAATTCCAACAAACTAAAAATAACGTAGTGCTGCAGACAAACAAAATGACAGGAATAAAATGATATGTACAAGAGTTACGTGCTGAGGATCTCACCAAAGTAACAAGTGATCTAAAAACCATACAAATTAAATAAGGTAGAGAGATCATAACAAGTTATCAATGTGCTGGTATCAAAATAGGACAGTAAGGAAGATTTTACAATTACAGAACAGTATGATGGGTTACATGTAGCTTGATGTGAACACAGGTTCACGATTGAGGCCGTCTTCATTAGCTATCTGTTTCTGCTCAGCGATTCCATGATGTTGTGTATCTCAAGGCCACCTTGGAAGACGCTCACAGGAAGTTTGGAGGCTGAATGGCCTTATCCGCTGATGTTTTCCTCAACTGGGAGGGAACATCCCTGTCTGGCGATTGTTGTGCGGTGTCCATTCATCCATTGTCATATCATCTGCATGGTCTCACTAAGATACTATCCCTCAGAACGTCCTTACCTGCAACATATGAGGTAGACAACGTTGGCTGAGTCCCATGAGTATCTGGCGTGTCCGTGGTGGGTGGTGTCCCCACACGTGATGGTAGTATCCAAGTCACTGGTCTGACATGTCTTATGGAGGTTGCCATGGCAAGGTTGTGCGGTGCTGTGGTCGATGTTGTCCTGAAGGCTGGGTAATTTGCTGTGAACAATGGTCTGTTTAATGTTTGGTGTTTGTTTGAAGAGACGTAGGGGCGTAGGGATGATCTTGGCAAGATGTATGTCCTCATCGATGACATGTTGAAGGGTGCAAAGCACATGGGATAGTCTATCTGCTCTGGGGAAGTACTGGAAGATGAAGTGTACTTTGTCGGTCTTGTCCTGTGTCTGCCTTCTGAGGAGGTCATTGAGGTTTTTCAGTGTGGCGTATTGGAATTGGTGATTGATGAATTGAGCACTGTATCCCGTTCCAATTAAGGCATCTTTCAGCATCTTTAGGTGTGCGTCGCATTCCTCTTCGGCTGAGCAGATCATGTGTATACACAGGGCTTGTCCGTAGAATATGGCTTCTTGAACATGTTTAGGGTGGAGGCTAGAGAAGTGTGTCATTGTGAGGTTATCCATGGGCTTGCGGTCGAGTGAGGTACTGAGTTGTCTATCCTTGAAGGAATTGGGTGTGTCCAAGAATGAGACTGATTCTGAAGCGCAGTCCATGCTAAATCTGATGGTGTGATGAAACTTGTTGATAATGTTTTATAGTTGTTTCAGTGGTTCTTTGTGACAACTCCAGAGGAGGAAAATGACGTTGATGTATCTGGTGTTTAGCATTGATTGAAGGTCCTGTGCAGCATAGAAGTTGTGCATGAACTTATGCAAAAAAAGGTTGGTGTATTGGAATGCAAATTTGGTCCCCAAGGTTGTTCCGTGTGACTGGAAAAAGGAACTACTTACTGAAGGTGAAGACAAGGATGAAACGGATGAGTAGTAGGATGCCATCTGGAAATTGGCAGTTGTTGGTGCTGTTGCAGTGATGCACTCATCATGGGGGATGCTGGGATAAAGTGCCAATACGTCCATTGTGACGAGGAATGTTCTTGGTTTGATTGGTCTGTGGAGTTTCTGTAAGAAATCTGTAGTGTTGTGACAGAAAGTGGAGGTTCCTTGTACAATGGGTTTCAAGACACACTTGACATAATCAGAGCAGTTCTCACACAGGGTCCTGTTGCTTGATGTGATGGGACGACCAGGTGTGTTGACTTTGTGTCTTCGGAAGGCAGTAGAAGACTCCTGTGGTAGATGTATGTGCGATGAGGGTGCACAGAACAGTTCTGAATCAAAGGTCTTGATCACCAATGTGTTCACCGTCACTCACCATCTGACATTTTTGATAACCTGCAGAGACTTACTGTTAAGCCTATTGACACCCTACTCTCATTTATATGATATTTTGATCTGTCTGCCCATAAATTCTGTACCTGTCTGTTTTTCTTCACTTCACCTGAAAAAGGAGCAGCACTCCAAAAGCTTATGATTTCAAATAAGCCTGTTGGACTATAACCTGGTGTCATGTGACTTCTCACCATGCTTGCCAAATCACAAGGCACCTGTCTGTCACTGATTTAACACTAACAACAGGGGGATGAGGTCCTGAAGTCAGCATTAAATGCCTACTTTAGAGCCTAAATTGGCAACAGGGAAGGAAATTTGTTCATGGGCCATTCCACTGCAGACTTTATCCATCTGACATACAGAATGTCAACCCTGCAAAGTCCTCCTTGCTAACATCTGAGGCGTCTGTCAAATTTGGGAATGCTGCTCCATGGGCTAGTTGAGCAAGGTTCTGACCATAGCCATGCTCACAGAATCGTAGTTCATACTACACAAGAGAATGTCGTCATCATCCCAGGGATGTGCTGTCCAGATACAACAGACCCACCAATGGTGGCACACTGTTGGAGAAATGATAGGTTTTTCTGGGAGTCTTCAGCATTAAGTTCAGACATCATGTGGGCGGCACGGTGGCACAGTGGTTAGCACTGCTGCCTCACAGCGCCAGAGACCTGGGTTCAATTCCCGCCTCAGCCGACTGACTGACTGTGTGGAGTTTGCACGTTCTCCCCGTGTCTGCGTGGGTTTCCTCCGGGTGCTCCGGTTTCCTCCAACATCCCACATCAGGTGAAAAGTGGGCAAAGAAACCACCTGCAGAAAAGCTAATTGTAACTCAATCAGTCTATTCTCAATCATCAAGGTGATGGAAGGGGTCATCAACAGTGCCATCAATTGGCACTTAATCAACAATAAACTGGTCACTGATCTAGGTTTATATTCACACAGCTGTAAAGAGCTGAACTCCAGATGTAAGCATTTGACCACAATTGACATCAAGGAACCCTGGCAAAACTGGAGCAGATGGAAATTTGGGACAAAGTCTCTGCTGGTTGGAGTCATACCAGCACAAACAAAATGGTTGTTGGAGTCTAATCATCTCAGCTACAGTATATCTCTGCAGGAGTTCCTCAGGGACATTACCTTAGTCCAACCATTGTCAGCTGTTTGATCAATGACATGCTTTCCTTCATTGTAAGGCCAGAAGTATGGATTTTCACTGATGATTGCACAATATTTGGCACCATGGGCTAAGAAGTGGCAGATAGAGTTTAATTTGGATAAATGTGTGGTATTGTGTTTTGGTAAACCAAACAAGGGCAGGACTTATACAGTTAATGGTAGTGCCTTGGGTAGTGTTGTAGAACAAGGAGACCTAGTGGTTCGGGTACATAATTCTTTGATATTTGCATCACAGGTGGACAATGTGATTAAGAAGACATTTTGCATGCTTGCCTTCATTGCTCAGACCTCGAGTATAGGAATTGGGATGTCATGTTGAGATTGTACAGAACGTTGTTGAGGCCTCTTCAGGAGTAATGTGTACTGTTTTGGTCACCCTGTTACAGGAAGGTTATTATTGAACTGAAGATGGTTCAGAAAAGACTTCTCTGGATGTTGCAAGGATAGAGTGTTTGAGTTATAAAAATAGACTGGATAGGCTGGGGCATATTTCATTGGAGCATAGAATGTTGAGGGGTAAACTGAAAGAGGTTTATAAAATCATGAGGAGCATAGATGAGGTGAATAGCAAAGGTCTTTGCCCTAACATGGGTGAGTTCAAAACTCAGAATAGTTCTAAGGTGAGAGGAGAAAAATTTAAAAGCACATGAGGGGCAACTTTTATACAGAGAGTGGTTAGTGTGTGAATGAACTGCAAGAGGAAGTGCTGGATGCAGGTACAATTACAATATTTAAAAGAGAAATACCTGGATAGAAAAGTTAAGAGGGATATGGGCCAAATGGAGGCAGGTGGGAATGGTTTTGTTTGGGAATATGGTCGACATGGGCTAGTTGGACTGAAGGGTCTGTTTCCATGATGCATGATTCAATCACCAATCATGATTCCTCAGGCACAGAAGCAGTCTGTGTCTAAGTGCAGCAAGATTTAGATATCACTTAGACTTGAGCTGAATGTGGCACAAAGTATTGAACCAGGTGTGCCAGGTAATGATCATCTCCAATAAAAGAGAATCCAGCCTTCACTCCTTGATATTCAATGGCATTATCATTGCTGAATATCTGGCTACAATAGACCAAAAATTGAAGTGGACTAACCACGTAAATTCTGTGGTTACAAGAGCTGGTCAAAATCTGTCCACCATCCACTAGGCCCGAACCAGGAGTGTGGTGGAATACTCCTACTTGCCTGGGTAGATATAGCTCCAACAAGGCTCAAGAAGTTTGACGTTGCCCAGGAGCCAGCTTGTTTGGTGCCCTTTCACACACTTTCAGTATTCAATCCCTACACAATCAACACAGTCTTGTACCATCTACAGAGGGCATTGCAAGAATTCACCAAGGGTCCTTTGACCTTGCCAACAGCATTTGGACAGCTCACCACCATCCTGTCAATCGCAAATTAGGATTGGGCAGTAAATTCTGGCCGAGCCAGCAATCCTTTGCATGAATATGGAAAGAGTCATTTATAACAGTATGTGCATATGCGTAATAATAATTGTGATGCCCACCCAGTCATGTTGTTCATTGGTATGCATTAACCAGGTCCAGGCGTGAAAAAACATTAGACAGCAGACAGTACAATTGGCAAAATATCCCAATAAAAGCTTATGCCTTTAAAAGAAAGAATTAGGTGGAATGATTGAATATTCCTCAATGTCACAAGAGCAGGCAACTGTTTACTTAGTCACCTTACTCTGCTCTCTTTTATGGCATACTGACTCAAAGACGCATCAAAGTCAGCATACTAAAATTTTAAACAAGTTGCCTCTTTATGATGATGCCACCAGAAGCAAAGCCTCATGATGGCATATTAACTGCCTCTAATTAATCACACAAAAGAGTAAAATGGATGACTAAGTGATACCAATCAATATTGTTTTATTTCAGCACGTTAGGCTTGCATGCAATTTGGTGATATGTATTTTTACTTTGAGTAATTTCAATTTACAGGAATTCTGGGGTTATCCTTGCATACAAATGTTCTGTCACTGTCACAACCTAAATCAATGGAAATATATGAAGATGTATTTAACATTTGTTAAATCATTGTCAGGTTTAATTTTGTTTTCCTTATTTGTTCACCAGAGAAGCAAATATTTTCTTTAATTTTTTCACTGTTGTGTTACCATGACAAGCAAATGTTATCCTTTGACATTGCCTTTGGTGTTCTTTTTAACAAACAGCATTTCAAATCCTTCTCAGATTCTGTTGAACAAGGAATAATCAACTTATCAATAAATGAGTATAATCTCTTTTCAGAACTCCAGAGGACAGTGAGCAGTGTGAAAGCCTCATTCCTATGCATGGTGTTTCTCAGGAGGAAGGAACTAATTGTTGTTCATGAACCCAGGTATAAGATTATACTGTTGGACATTAACATATTTACCATTTCCAGATTGCTAACTGCCTGAATATATGAAAATTTATTCCATGTCTGAATATCCATGAAAGATGTATAAAGCATAGGTTACCTTGGGCAGATTAGCCTCATCCACCGTTAGAAGGAAAATCTCCATACTGATGCTTTTGAACTTTGTCTTTTTTACATATCTGTGCATTTTAAAATGACAAGAACAATTTGAATAGGCCTAAGGCTGGTTGTGAGTTGTACCCTTTTCTGATGATCTTACAACAGCTACCAGCTTAAAACCTTGATAAGCATGGCACTCCTTTATTTTAAGATTGCTGTAATTCTGCTTCATCTGTATGTAGGGATATTTCGATCATTAAAGAAATGCATGATAATCTTTGTATATTTACATATGTTATAAATCATATTAGTTCACCTAGCTACTCGTTTGCTGATGATTCCTTATCTGTCAACTTCCTTCGGATCTAACAAAAACTGAAACTGCTGGAAATGCTCAGCAGGTCTGGCAGCATTTGTTGAGAGAGAGGGTGGCACAGTGGCTCAGTGGTTAGCACTGCTGCCTCACAGCACCAGGGTTCCAAGTTTGATTCCAGCCGCAGGTGACTGTGTGGAGTTTGCACGTTCTCCCCGGGTCTGTGTGGGTTTCCTCCAGGTGCTCCGGTTTCCTCCCACAATCCAAAGATGTGCAGGTTAGGTGAATTGGCCATGTTAAATTGCCCATAATGTTAGGTGCATTAGTCAGAGGGTATTGGGTCTGAGTGGGTTACTCTTTGGAGGGTCGGTGTCGACTTGTTGGGCCGAAGGGCCTGTTTCCACTCTGTAAGGAATCTAAAAAAATCTACAAATCCGTGTTAACATTTTGAGCCGAGTGACCCTTCCTCTTGAAATCTAATGTCCTTAGTGTGCTCAGCTCCCTCCTCTCTTGACTGCAACTTGATTTCTGTCATGACTTTCAATACAGCATTAAAAATCTTTCAGATGATTAATTCTACTTTCACTTCCTTCATAATACTTAAAGCATAGCCCTCCCTCAACTCATCCAGGCTGAAACTCTTATCTATGTCTTTATTACCTTTTAAGTACAAGTATTCCACTGATCTCCTAGCCAGTCTCCTATCTTGAACCTTGAGTTTAAAATATGTATTTTTATAAAACGTTGCTTGTGTGTTATTCTATGGCCTATCTCCTTTCTATCTCTGTAGCATCCACCAGCACTACATCTCTTTATTTTCCTTATAGTAATTTTAAGTTCTCTGACAATCCCTTGCATAGCTGGCAAATGCTTACATCTTGAGTTCAGCTCTTTTCAGCTGTGTGAATATAAACCTAGATCAGTGACCAGTAATTCTCTGTCTTGGGTATAGCAAAATGAAAGGTTTGAAATCTTATGGACAATTCCTCCCTCACTACTTCCATAATTGTACCCTACCTCCTTTTTTTTAATTGACTGTAGTATGGTCAGTTGTTCTTTTTAAACTTTATTTTGAAATTTTATTTCTGTCTGCCTAACATTTTTTCTTCAGTATTTTCATTGCTAAAACTATAAGGTATTTTTAGTCCTTCCCTAATTTCTATGTTAGAATTTAAGAACTGGAATTCTTTCACTTATGCTTCAACTATTCTCTTCAATAGATTAACACCTGGCATCGTCATACTGGTACATCCTGATTCATAATCTCCATTTTATCTTCTATCCATTTTAACCTTGGTCATGCTGCACACAACAGGACTTGCTTTCTCGTTGGTTACCCAATAATTTACTTAAAGTTGTATCATGTTCCTGGGATGACAAAACCTTCGAATAAACCAAATCATCCACCGACATTTCCGCCACCTCCAAACAGACCCCACCACCAGGGATATATTTCCCTCCCCACCCCTTTCCGCCTAATGTAAAGACCGTTCTCTCTGTGACTACCTGGTCAGGTCCACGCCCCCCTACAACCCACCCTCCCATCCTGGCACCTTACCCTGCCACCGCAGGAATTACAAAACCTGCGCCCACACCTCCTCCCTCACCTCCATCCAAGGCCCTAACGGAGCCTTCCACATCCATCAAAGCTTTACCTGCACATCCACCAATATCATTTATTGTATCCATTACTCCCAATACAGTCTCCTCTACAATGGGGAGACTGGATGCCTCCTAGCAGAGCGCTTTAGGTAACATCTCCGGGACACCTGCATCAATCAACCACACCGTCCTGTGGCCCAACATTTCAACTCCCCCTCCCACTCTGCTGAGGACATAGAGGTCCTGGGCCTCCTTCACCGCCGCTCCCTCACCACCAGATGCCTGGAGGAAGAACGCCACATCTTCCGCCTCGGAACACTTCAACCTCAGGGCATCAATGTGGACTTCAACAGTTTCCTCATTTCCCCTTCCCCCACGTCACCCTAGTTCCAAACTTCCAGCTCAGCACTGTCCTCATGACTTGTCCTATCTGCGTATCTTCTTTTCCACCTATCCACTCCACCCTCTTCCCCCCCCCCGACCTATCACCTTCATCCCCTCCCCCACTCACCTATTGTTCTCTATGCTACTTTCTCCCCACCCCCACCCTCCTCTCACTTATCTCTCCACCCTTCAGGCTCTCTGCCTGTATTCCTGATGAAGGGCTTTTGCCCGAAATGTCGATTTTACTGCTCCTTGGATGCTGCCTGAACTGCTGTGCTCTTCCAGCACCACTAATCCAGAATCTGGTTTCCAGCATCTGCAGTCATTGTTTTTACCTTATGCAACACATTTTCTGACTGCTGTAAACACAGCATTGTTAAACTGAGATTACTCTTGAAAATATCCTACATACCTTCTAAATGGGAAATGACCCCATCCTAGAGTTCAATATATTAATAGCTCTTTGTTTTGTTGTCTTTTTCATTTCATTTCCTGGAGGTTCTGTTGGCCTTTGTTTCATTACAAGCTGATAATGCACTTAACAAGGTACAAAAAAGCTAAAGGCTCTATGCTTTGTTTTTGAGTTAATGGTTATTTTTATTAATTGCATTCTATTTCCAGTTGTTCAAAGTACTAAGAAATTTATTGATATGTGAAATATGAATATAATTTGGTATGAATACCTGTATCTCTCTTTCAAGGGTAAAGAAATTCAATTTGTTTCTTTTTTTTTGTTTTTGTCCCTAGACCGAAGATAAATCTACCAAGTATTTTTGCGCTCAGACAATCTCCTGAAGTTCTGATGAATCCATGTTCTTTCAGTGCCTGTTCAAAAGTCCCACCCATGAAATTTCAACTCTTAAGACACTGCGTACACTTAGAACTGCTACCTGTTGGGAATATCAGTGGATTACAAACAAAACAGCAGAATTACTTATATATCGCTTGAGTTTGTTGTGGAAAATTCAGCTTTCAATACAACCTATCTGCCTTACTGAATGTATCAAACTTTTAATTCAACTTGAAAATAGAATACTATTCTGTGAATGTGAGGATAAACTGTTTTTGGACCATTATTTTTGTCAGTAGATTTTTGGAAAATATTAGCCAACATTGATACTGAAGAGCTACATACCTAAAGTACAACAGATCAGTAATGCTGTATTGACTCACCTACGGGGAGAAAGGAAAATGGCTTTGATTAAGAACCAATCCAATTTTAGCATTCTGTGTACATCCTATTAATCTAACCAAGAGGAAATATCAAATTAATGTTCACAGAAGCAAAGGGAACTTACAACTTTGAAACACAGTTCAAACAACAATATTACTAAGGTGTTGCCTGGTTAAACTGTGGATACACTACATAATCCATATTTTCTGAAAAGACTGATTCAGATTTCAGTATCTTTAATACTGTATGTTTCAAGTTGAATCTATCTCTGATCTCTCAAAGAACGTCCATTTAAGATGAATTAGATGACATAAGATTTTTCCATACATTTGAATTCCATGAGTCAGTGGTTTTGAAAAAAGAGCAGAAACCATAATTTTGTTTGTGAGAAGTTGCAGTTTCTGCATTCTTGTACTAAATACATTTCTGTATGTATTCTTATTCTGGTGCTTCTACAGTTATGTACACCATTTGTCTTTGATTCTCAGGAACTCAGTACAGTCAAGTAAGTAGTTCCATTCTTTTTTATTAGATCATGTAAATTTACTGATGTACTGAAGTTTTGTTTTTAAATAATGATCAGCCCTTCACTTACGGTTGGAGTGTTGTACTTAATGATTCAAAGTTCAGGTTTTTATGGTCTCCTTTAAAAAGGGCAATCAATGATATGGTATATTTCAACCAAATATTTCAGTGCTAATTCGTATACAAAGTAGAACAGGTTTGCAAAAATATGGTTTTAGTTCATTGTGGGTAAAATACTATTTTATTGATCAAAGTTTTATTGACTGCAACCACTTGACAACTACCATTGAATTATGGATTGAGCTTAATCCCCAGTCATTTAATCCAAATATACCTTGTATAATTCTTCTGGTAAGTTGTTTGCATTCATATGTAGGCAAAACTAGTGTATTGTACTAGTTAGTTTGGTGTAAATTCCAGTGTAATATAAATATTTGTTGTGAAATGTTTTCAATTTGTGAATATCCATGGTTGTTTGAACATATTTGAGTAAAGAGACAGAAGCAGTGGTTTAACTTTGTTAGGAGAAGTGGTACATTATAAATCCCTGGTTAAGTCATAGCTGGAGCATTGTGGACAATTTGACATCATAACTTAAGAATAATATAAAAGCTTTTGTAAAGGTGCAGAGGAGGTTTTCGAGAATAGTGAAAAGCTTTTTAAAAAACGTTTCCTCTGAACAGAGAAAATGAAGAAGTGAGCGAACAGATTTTCACTGAAGTAAATGGATTTTTAAAAAAATTGTTCCCTCTCATATGGGCAATAACTTGATTATTGATTTAGAATATATAGCAAATGATCTAGAGAGGAAATGTGTTTTTTTTTCCAGAGTTGTCAAAATCTGGAAGGTTACTTGAAAAGATAATGCATTGGTAATTTAAAAATAAGAGTTGAATAGTTACTTGATGAGGAACTTGCATGAGTCTTTGCAAAATATTGTAGAGAAGCGGAACGACGTACAACCTTTTCAAAGATCTCTTTTAGTCGGTTGAATGGTTTCTATCTGTGCCGTATATTTCTGTGGTTTTAACACAGTATTACTGTAGACTCATGGTGTAAGATTTTGCTGTAAAGAAGCTCCTACTTTGTCCAGTGATCCACTTGTTATACTTCACTTAAAAGAGTAACTGCTACTGCAGCTGCTTGTATATGCATGGTTTCTCCAGCCGCTGAGGACATTACTGTGTGTCGTATAACATCATCTCTCAACTATTGCCTGCCTTTACCATGGCCCACTTTCAAAACATTGCTGCTTTACCTCATATCAGACTACTTTTTCCACTGCCCCTTGCCAGTGCCTTCATTTCTCCCCTTGAACCTCTGCCAACCATCAAGATACAAGCCAATGACAAAGGATGCAGCAAAGAGCCATGGGAGGGAGCAAGGGGATACAGGAGGTGACAGTGATGGAGTGCAGGTCAGGCAGCATCGAGGAGCAGGAAAATTGATGTTTCAGGCAAAAACCCTTCATCAGGAATAGAGGCAGGATGCCTCCAGGGTGGAGAGATAAATGGGGGGGGAGGGGGAGGGGACCTTTGCCCAAAACGTTGATTTTCCTGCGCCTCAGATGCTGCTGACCTGCTGTGCTTTTCCAGCACCATTCTGACATAACTCTGGTTTCCAACATCTGCAGTCCTCACTTTTGCATAGTGATGGAATGGTCAGGACCTGCAAGAGGATGCAAGGTAATAGCCAGAGGAGTTAGAATGGTGTTTTCTTGTCTTGGTTCATTTTAATGGAGACGGCCAGCTGACCAAGATGTCATTGTCAGTGATATTACAACTGCAGACACTACGACTGCACATTTGCAAAATGTTCTCCTCCTAATGTGATGACATAAATACGTTTAGCATTCAATTAATTCTAAGTTAATTAAAATGGATTATTGGTCATGTGACACTTTGTATAAAGAAAGTTATATGCAACTGGAATATGAAATATTTAATACATGGAGATTCTTTGATGTATTGCATTTTTTTTACCCAAAAGACATTTGTCAGGAGCAAATATTTAATGCACCTAAGGGGGTCAATGTCGTTCAATGCTTTATAGTTCAACACTACTAGAAGGTTCTTTCTACTGTATTGTCACAATTCACTGATCTACTGTAAATGCAGAAAATACAATTAAGCATTAACTTCCCTCCAAAAGAAATAGTATTATCTGAGGTGGACTTTTTTCTTTAGAAACAATTTGAGTTTTCCTTATGAGTATTTTCAAATCAACTGTTGGGAGTTGCTTTTGGAGCAGATGGGACTTGAACCTTCGCCTCCTGGTTCAGAGACAGGGAAACTGTGCCACATTGTGCCCATCCATTTGAGCCTGCACAACATGCAATTTTATACAGTCTTAGAGATCACACAAGGGCTTACTGTGATTTAGTTATATCCTTAAATTGCATAACTATTTCAATTGTTCCTTCAACAAATTACATGCTTTGTGGCCTCTTCAGGTTTTATACTGCTTACCTATACAGTCAGTTCTTCTATAACACAATCGTTGCGTTCTTGTGCAACCCTGCATGCTAGAAAAATTGTGCTTTGGAAACAGTGCTTTTGGTGCAGTAATTGCATTACTGCCAACAAATGTTTTAAAAGTTTGCACTGTAGGTACAGCATCTCCAATTAGTCAGTTGCATTACAGCGAATTCATGTTGACAAAACATGCGTTTTAACAAAATTATCTGTATCATGAGGACAATCTGGCCTTCAATGAACATTGATCCTTAACTCTTGGACTAATATTTTATTTGTAAATTATGTTCTGCTACCTTGTTGGACTTATTATTATTGTTGTCTTGCATTTTGGCTTTTGAAACCCTGTTTTCATACTAGTCCACCAGAAATGTACCACACACTATTTAATTTGCAAAGAACTGCAGTTACAGCACCAGCTGCAAGGAGTTGTAACACTACTCAGCATTTGAATTTTATTGGATCAGCATGAAGGATCTGGGTAAAGTGAATAGCCAAGGTCTTTTCTTTGAGGTGGGGGAGTCCAAACGAGAGGAAATAGGTTTAAGGTGAGAGGGGCAAGATTTAAAAGGGACCTGAGGGGCAATTTTTTTCACACAGGGTGGTGCATTTATGGAATGAGCTGGCAGAGGAAGTGGCGGAGGCTGGTACAATAAGGACTTTTAAAAGGCATTTGGATAGGAAGGGTTTAAAGGGATATGGGCTGAATGCTGGCAAATGGGACTAGATTAGGTTAGGATATCTGGTCAGCATAGATGCATTGGACTGAAGAGTCTGTTTCCGTACTGTACATCTCTCTGATCCTATAACATGGCACCATAGCTTTAGAGGAAGAAATAGATTTCAGGCAAAAGGGTGAAAACAAGTCCTTTTGTAGCCAACATGCAGTACTAAAAATTGATGTGGGACCTGAATTTCAAATTCAGTTTTATAATTCGGGAATAAAAAAGCTGGATCAATGAGTGATGAGAAATTTACTGAAGTTCCGAGACATCACATGGGGTACTGTTGTAGAATCCCAAGTATCTGCCAAATGTTATTCTTGTCTGCTATGTTGAGAGTGGAATCCCTATAGATGTAAGAGCGAGAAAGACAACCTGCTGCCTTTGTTCAGAAGAAGACACAATAAAGCTTACTCTTGGGCTAAATTTCTCTATTGCAATGAGAAATGTTTTTAAAATAATTAATTGTAAATCTAAGTTTCTAAAACATCCCTAAAATTTCTGATGTGCATGTTCTTGGTCTGTATCTGAATGGCAAAGCTTCTGTGCAGGCCAATGTCAGTTGTAAGGGGAGACCAGGGTGTATGGAGAGGAGGCAGATCAGTGGAAGGCTAGGAAGCCAGGAGTGGAGAAGGGTAAGAACTCAGGACTGGAGACAAATGGTCTGTGAATATGAGGTTGGCAGGACAGCTCCCAAACTATTCAACTACCCAAGTAAGGAAATGTGAAAAACTCACTTGGCAGGTCATAAGTGGTCTCAAGGTTTGGTTGCATTTAGTTCAAACAGCTTAGGAATCCTGAAATTAGGGCCATAACAATTAATTTCCACATGCAATGAGCTGATGCCCTACACATTTACATCTTCCCCTTTCCTAATGTAACATGCAGTAGAAATGTACACATTTCTGATTGACAAGTTTCCTTACTGCCATTTCTGGAGTTTTGTTGTGAATTTATTGCTTAAATACCAGGTGCATGTATTATCTGTAGAGAACTGTTTCTCTCAGGGGACCATAACAGTTTTAGATTTTTTTAGATTCCCTACAGTGTGGAAGCAGGCCCTTCGGACCAACAAGTCCACACCAACCCTCCAAAGAGTCACCCACACAGACCCACTTCCCTTCTGACTAATGCACCTAACACTATGGGCGATTGAACATGGCCAATTCATCTGACCTGCACATCTTTGGACTGTGGGAGGAAACCAGAGCACCCGGAGGAAACCCACGCAGACACTGGGAGAATGTGCAAACTCAACAGACAGTCGCCCAAGGCTGGAATCAAACCTGGGTCCCTGATGTGAGGCAGCAGTGCTAACCTCTGAGCCACTGTGCCGCCCCACTTCTATGTTCTTGACTTCCCAATCTGACTGCTGACCTTGGCCCAGACTAATTTGCTTCACCGATCAAATGAGAAGCTCAGGGGTTCAATTTGTTCTGTTAAAAATACACTTTATTTTATATTATACTTAGTGAAAGAAGTGTTGAAGTATCACCTTAATGGAAGGATAGCAAAAAGTAATCTCTCCATAGAGGATGTCACACCTCCTGAGTATTTCCAGTACTTTCTGTTTTATTTACATACACAATTATTGTAGCTTAGATTTTTGAAGATCATAACTCAATCTCAATGTGAATGATAAAATAACTTCAAGAATTGGCTGTTCTAAAAAGAAGTCAAGAATCACTTGTTGACAAAACTGTATTACCCTAATCATCATGTAATGTAAACTGAAAAATATTTTTACAATGTAAATCTGTGCAATAAAATGGACTTCTGTGAACTAGACACAGTAAAGATGAAGAGTTCACTAGATTGCTTCTGGCATGAGAACTTCCATAAATTGAGTTTATACTCTGGAATTTAGAAGAATGAAAGGTGATCATGCATTCAGAGGGACATGAAAGGATGGAATCTGAGTGATTGTTTTCCATTGCTGTGGAATATAGAAAGGAGCAAGGGGGCATTGACTCAGGCATTGTTGCATATATTGAATGATGAAAAAGTCATGTGCTTTTGGTGTTTTGGGAAATCAAGGGATGTGGAAATGTGGGCTTCATGAAAGTGGAGTTGAAACTTGAAATCAGCTGTGATCAGATTCTAATAATGGAGCAAGATCAATGGTTTAGATGCTCCACTACTGCTATTCCTTGTGTTTCTTTTTTATTGGAAACTCTGAATTTGGATTAAATCTGAATTAAAGGTTTGTGGGTTCAACCCTTATTTTTGGACTTTCGGATCTGGGTTATGATTGCAGACCATTGCGATGGAGGGGATGTTCTTGGAGAACCGATGATTGAGAGGAGATTGACGGATCATGAAGGGATTTAATCAAAGCAGATAGACATTTTCTATTAGTGGAGGGTTGAGAGCTATTGAATATTTGGCTAGGCTTGCTAGAAAAATTACCAAGTTCTTGACAGGTTTGAACAAAAGCCAGTTATTATTATATAACCCTTGATTCCCTTACTGATTTTAAAAAGCTGTCTTGGCCTTGAATATGCTTAAAGATCAAGCTTCAACAGCCCTTTGCAGTAAAGAATTCCACAGATTCACCTCCCTCTAAGAGAAGAAATCCTTCCTCATCACTGTCTTAAATGGGTGACCCCATATTCTGTGGTTATGCCTTCTGGTCCGAGACTTTTTTTTATCCATTTGCAGAATGTGAGTGTCACTGACTAGGCCTTCCTTCTCATCAAAGGAAAAACAATCCCTCTGCATCTACCCTGTCCAGCCCCCTAAGAATCTTGTATGTTTCACTAAAGTCTTGCATTCTTTTAAATTCCATTGCGTATAGGCCCATCCTGCTCAACCTCTTCTTAAAAGACAGTCCCACCTTAACTAGTGTCAGCCTGCTGAACCTTATCTGAACTGCCTCCCATGCCATTATATTTTTCCTTAGATAAGGAGCCGAAGACTCTTAAAAGTATTCTAGCCGTCGTCTGACTAGTGCCCCTATAGTTTTTTTTTCGATGAGTTTGGCAGGAAATGTTATATGAAGGTGCATGTACAATCCACATGAGCTCATGAGATTTTTCAGAAGAGCAGGCTGCCTGTGTCATGTGATCAGTGAACGATTGTGTTGGAGCATCTTGGTGGGCCCAGAATTCACTATCAACTCTACACAGGCAGAATCAACGCTCAGGGTGCAATGTCACTGAAAAGACAGCATCTTACTTTTGTTTCTTCGCTTTTCATTGTGGACTGTAATGGGAAAAGGACAGTTTTCAAACCAAGGATTGCATAAGGAATTGCTGTACCTTTTCAATAAAACAAGTTACTGAAACTCATTGTAAGACACGCTTATCAAGCTGCTTTGTTTAAATAGTGGGGAAGACTGTAGGATGGGGGATCTGTGAACCAACTGGCTCCTGGTTGGCTGAACAAAAGCCTTCTGATCTCGAAAAGGATTGGCAGTGTATGTGTATGTCTACTTTATTCCTTCTTTCTATCTCCTTCCCACTCCACCCCTGCCTCTCATCGCTCTCCCCTTCCCCCCACATCCCCTGTCTGTGTCCCCCACTCCTCCCCTCTCAGCCCCACCTGCCCCTCTCCTGCCCCTGTCTCTCACCGCCATCTCTCTCTCTCGCTCTCCCGTCTCTCTCTCCCTGACTCTCGCTCTCTCCACCTCCCCCCCCCCCCCCCCACCGTCTCTGTCCCTCGCTCCCCGTGTCTGTCTCTCGCTCCCACGTCCCTCTCTTGATCCCACATCTCTCCCTCAAACCCACATTTCTCTCTCTCTACCCCCATCACTCTCTCCCTGTCATTCTGTCTCTGTCTCTCCTGCGTCTATCTATCGGAAGACTTGAGATTGGCTAATGTGGTGTCACTGTTTAAGAAGGGGGGTAAGGACAAGCCAGGGAAAGTTGTTGGAGGGAATCCTGAGGGAAAGGATGTACATGTATTTGAAAAGGCAAGGACTGATAAGGGATAGTCAACATGGCTTTGTGCATGGGAAATCATGTCTCACAAACCTGATTGAGTTTTTTAAAGAAGTAGCAAAGAGGATTGATAAGGGCAGAGCGGTAGATATAATTATATGGACTTCCGTAAGACGATCGACAAGGTTCCCCATGGGAGACTGGTTAGCAAGGTTAGCTGTCACAGAATACAGGGAGAATGAACCATTTGGATACAGAACTGGCTTTTTACAGCAGAGAGCAGCAGGAGCTGGGCGGAAGTTCAGACGGAGCGCAAGGCCGGTCGGGAAGGTAAGTGATTTGCTATATAAAGAACTTACCTCCAAGCCAACGGTCTTTCCGCAGCAGAGAGCGGTGGGAGCTGGGCGGAAGTTCAGACGGAGCGCAAAGTCGGTCGGGAAGGTAAGTGATTGTTATTAGAGTGGGTGTGTTCTAAACCCCAGGTCCTACAAAGTAGGGTCTCCTTCCTTCCCTCCTCCTCTAACTTAAATTAAGAGTCCACAGGCTTGCTACAAAACGAGAGTCTAAGGTAGTTTTTAACCGAAGAGTGAGGCTTCAGCTCAGGAGTC
Organism: Hemiscyllium ocellatum; assembly: GCF_020745735.1. Lineage (NCBI taxonomy): Eukaryota > Metazoa > Chordata > Chondrichthyes > Orectolobiformes > Hemiscylliidae > Hemiscyllium > Hemiscyllium ocellatum. The sequence goes on along the minus strand of NC_083407.1, from coordinate 41,513,237 downwards.
TTTGTAAAGGAAGTTGAGTGAAGTGATTACGCCACAGTTGAAGAGGGTGAAGACATGACTGCCCAGCTGGTTCAGTGTGCTACGTGCTTGATGTGGGAGGTCAACGACTCTGGTGTGTCTGCCTCGTACATGTGCGGAAAGTGTGTGCACATTCAGCTATTGACCGAACATATTGCAGCGCTGATGAAAGAACTCGAGGACCTTAGGCTCATCCGAGAGAACGAGATCTTTCTGGACAAGACCTTCAGCGAGGTTATTACACCAATCACGCCAGAAGAGAGCGGACGATGAGGAAGGCAGAGAGGAGACAGGTGCAAGAGACCCTGGGGGAAGCACCTGTCAGGAACAAGTTGAAGCTGCTGGAAACAGTGGAAACTGCCAGTCTGCGAGGCGGCCAGGTCTGCCAATCAAAGGTTGGTGCAGAGGCAGAGCGGAAAACACAGACATCGCACAGAGCCATGGTAATAGGGGACTCCATCGTGAGAGGAACTGACCAGGGTTTTTGTGGCAGCAGACAGGATTTAAAGATGGTGTGTTGTCTTCCTGGTGCCAGGGTGAAAGACATCGCGGACAGAGTGCAGGAAATCCTCAAGGACGAGGGTGAAGTGCCAGAGGTGGTGGTACATGTCAGCACAAATGATGTCGGGAAGCAGAGGAGGCACATACTACAGCGGAACTTTGGAGAACTAGGAAGAAGGCTGAAAAGCAGGAAGTCCAAGGTGGTTATCTCTGGTTTGCTTCCAGTTCCTTGGGCTGGTGTGGCCAGAAACAAGGAGATAATGGACTTGAACATGTGGTTGGGGAACTGGTGCAGGAAGCAAGGATTTAAGTTCTTGAATCACTGGGGTACATTTTGCGGCAAACATAAATTCTACAAGAGAGACAGTTTGCACCTCAGTAGGTTAGGGACCAGCATTCTGGCAGGCAGGTTTTCTACTGCAACACCGCTACATTTAAACTAAGTAGCGGGGGGAGGGGACAAACTGGATGTATGAAAAGGAAGTTGAAGGGAAAGAACAAGAGAAGTCAAGAAAGACAACTGTATCAATGAGGCAGAAAATTCAAAAAGGGATCATGCTGTAAGGTTGAGTGGAATAGGGGTTGATGGGAAGGGTGAGAGCAGTAACAAATTAAAAATATTGTATATGAACGCACGAAGCATTAGAAATAAGATGGATGAGCTTGAGGCTCTTTTGGAAATTGACAAATACGATATTGTGGGGATAACTGAGACGTGGCTTCAAGTGGACAGGGCCTGGGAAATGAATATTCAAGGCTACACGTGCTATCGTAAGGACAGACTGACGGGCAGAGGGGGTGCAGTGGCCTTGTTGGTAAGGGAGGGTATTCAGTCCCTTGCGCGGGGGCACCTAGAGTCAGGGGATGTAGAGTCAGTGTGGATAGAGCTGCGAAATACTAAGGGTAAAAAGACCCTCTTGGGAGTCATCTACAGGCCCCCAAACAGTAGTCTGGATGTCGGATGTAAGTTGAATCAGGAGCTGAAATTGGCCTGTGGTAAAGATGTTACTACAGTTGTTATGGGAGATTTTAACATGCAGGTAGACAGGAAGAATCAAGATGGTATTGGACCTCAAGAAAGAGACTTTGTGGAGTGCCTCAGAGATGGATTCTTAGAGCAGCTGGTGCTGGAGCCGACCAAGGAGAAGGCAATTCTGGCTCTGGTATTGTGTAATGAACCGGAATTGGTCAGAGACCTCGAAGTGAAGGAGCCATTGGGAAGTAGTGACCATAATACAATAAGTTTCAACCTGCAATTTGAGAGGGAGAGGGTAAGGTCGGAAGTGACAATATTTCTGTTGAATAAAGGGAACTACGGAGCTATGAGGGAGGAGCTGGTCAAAGTTCAATGGGGCAATACCTTAGCTGGGATGACCGTGGTGGAACAATGGCAGGTATTTCTGTGTATAATGCAGAAGTTGCAGGATCAGTTCATTCCTAAAAGGAAGAAAGATCCCAGGAGGAGGCATGGGCGGCTGTGGCTGACGAGGGAAGTTAAGAAACATATAAAGTTAAAAGAGAAAAAGTATAACATAGCAAAGATAAGTGGGAAAACGGAGGACTGGGAAGCTTTTAAAGAACAACAGAGGATTACTAAGAAGGAAATACGCAGGGAAAAAATGAGGTACAAAGGTAAACTGGCCAATAATATAAAGGAGGATAGTAAAAGCTTTTTCAAGTATGTGCAAGGCAAAAAAATGGTTAGGACTAAAATTGGGCCCTTGAAGACAGAAACAGGGGAATATATTACAGGGAACAAAGAAATGGCAGAAGAATTAAATGGGTACTTCAAATCTGTGTTCACTGGGGAAGACACAAGCAATCTCCCTGAGGTAACAGTGACTGAAGGACCTGAACTTAAGGGAATCTGTATTTGCCAGGATTTGGTGTTGGAGAGACTGTTAGGTCTAAAGGTTGATAAGTCTCTGGGGCCTGATGGTCTACATCCCAGGGTACTGAAGGAGGTGGCTTGGGAAATCGTGGATGCATTGGTGATGATTTTCCAGAATTCGATAGATTCGGGATCGGTACCTGAGGATTGGAAAGTGGCTAATGTTATACCACTTTTTTAAGAAAGGTGGGAGAGAGAAAGCAGGAAATTATATTCCGGTTAGTCTGACCTCAGTGGTGGGAAAGATGCTGGAGTCTATTATAAAGGATGAGATTATGGCACATCTGGATAGTAGTAACAGGATAGGAAAGAGTCAGCATGGATTTAAGAAGAGGAAATCGTGCTTGACTAATCTTCTTGAATTTTTTGAGGATGTAACTGAAGATGGACGAGGGAGATCCAGTAGATGTAGTGTACCTGGACTTTCAGAAAGCTTTTGATAAAGTTCCACATAGGAGGTTAGTGAGTAAACTTAGGGCGCATGGTATTGGGGGGAAAGTACTAGATTGGATTGAAAATTGGTTGGCTGATAGGAAACAAAGGGTAGTGATAAACGGCTCCATTTCGGAATGGCAGGCAGTGACCAGTGGGGTACCGCAGGGATCCGTTCTGGGACTGTAGCTTTTACAATATATGTTAATGATATAGAAGATGGTATTAGTAATAACATTAGCAAATTTGCTGATGATACAAAGCTGGTTGGCAGGGTGAAATGTGATGAGGATGTTAGGAGATTACAGGGTGACCTGGACAAGTTAGGTGAGTGGGCAGATGCATGGCAGATGCAGTTTAATGTGGATAAATGTATGGTTATCCACTTTGGTGGAAAGAACAGGAAGGCAGATTACTATGTAAATGGAATCAATTTAGGTAAACGTGTAGTACAAAGAGATCTGTGTGTTCTTGTACACCAGTCAATGAAGGCAAGCATGCAGGTACAGCAGGTAGTGAAGAAGGCTAATAGTATGCTGGCCTTCATAACAAGAGGGATTGAGTATAGAAGCAAAGAGGTGCTTCTGCAGCTGAACAGGGGCCCTAGTGAGACCACACCTGGAGTACTATGTGCAGTTCTGGTCACCAAATTTGAGGAAAGACATTCTGGCTATTGAGGCAGTGCAGCGTAGGTTCAGGAGGTCAATTTCTGGAATGGAGGGATTACCTTACACTGAAAGACAGAAGCGACTGGGCTTGTATACCCTTGAGTTTAGAAGACTGAGAGGGGATCTGATTGAGACGTATAAGATTATGAAAGGATTGGACATTCTGGCAGCAGGAAACATGTTTCCGCTGATGGGTGAGTGCCGACCCAGAGGACACAGCTTAAAAATACGGGGTAGACAATTTAGGACAGAGATGAGGAGAAACTTCTTCACCCAGAGAGTGGTGGCTGTGTGGAATGCTCTGTCCCAGAGGGCAGTGGAGGCCCAGTCTCTGGATTCATTTAAGAAAGAGTTGGGTAGAGCTCTCAAAGATAGTGGAATCAAGGGTTATGGAGATAAGGCAGGGAGCGGATACTGATTAGGAATGATCAGCCATGATCATATTGAATGGCGGTGCAGGCTCGAAGGGCTGAATGGCCTACTCCTGCACCTATTGTCTCTTGTCTATTGGCTCAAAGGTAGAAGACAGAGGGTAATGGTGGAGGGTTGTTTTTCAGACTGGAGGCCTGTGACCAGTGGATTGCCACAAGGATCGGTGCTGGGTCCAGTACTTAATGTCATTCACATAAATGAGATCGATGTGAGCATAAGAGGTACAGTTAGTAAGTTTGCAGATGACACCAAAATTGTAGGTGTAGTGGACAGCGAAGAGAGTTACCTCATATTACAACAGGATCTTGACTAGATGGGCCAATGGGCTGTGAAGTGGCAGATGGAGTTTAATTTAGAGAAATGCGGGGTGCTGCATTTTGGGAAAGCAAATCTTAGCAGGACTTATACATTTAATGGTAAGGTCCTAGGGAGTGTTGCTGAACAAAGAGATCTTGGAGTGCAGGTCTATAACTCCTTGAAAGTGGATTCTCAGGTAGATAGGATAGTGAAGAAGGCGTTTGGTATGCTTTCCTTTATTGGTCAGAGTATTGAGTACAGGAGGCTGGGAGGTCATGTTGCGGCTATACAGGACATTGGTTAGGCCACTGTTGGAATATTGCATGCAATTCTGGTCTCCTTCCTATCGGAAAGATGTGAAACCTGAAAAGGTTCAGAAAAGATTGACAAGGATGTTGCCAGGGTTGGAGGATCCGAGCTACAGGGAGAGGCTGAACAGGCTGGGGCTGTTTTCCCTGGAGAGTCGGAGGCTGAGTGGTGACCTTATAGAGGTTTATAAAATCATGATGGACATGGATAGGATAAATAGGCAAAGTCTTTTCCCTGGGGTCGGGGAGTCCAGAACTAGAGGGCATAGGATTAGGGTGAGAGGGGAAAGATATAAAAGAGACATAAGGGGCAAAGTTTTCGTACAGAGGGTGGTACGTGTATGGAATGAGTTGCCAGAGGAAGTGGTGGAGGCTGGTACAATTGCAACATTTAAAAGACATTTGGATGGGTATATGAATAGGAAGGGTTTGGAGGGATATGGGCCAGGTGCTGGCAGGTGGGAGTAGATTGGATCTGGTCAGCATGGACGGGTTGGACCGAAGGGTCTGTTTCCATGCTGTACATCTCCAAGACTCTCCCCTTTCTATCTATCCTCTGTCTCTCTGTCTCTTTCCCTCATCTCGGTCTCTCTCTCCCCCTGTGTCTGTCTGTCTGTCTCTCTCCCCGTCATTCCCTCTCCCCATCTCCCTCTCTCTCTCTCTCTCTCTTGCTGCTCCGTCTATCTATCTCTCCCTGTCTATCTATCTGTCCCGTGTATCTATCTCTCCCCATCTCTTTTTCTCTTTCCCCGTCTCGCTCTCCCTCTCCCGCCCTGTCTGCCTCTGTATTTCTGTCTGTGACTGTCTGTCTCTCTCTCTCCCCCTCACTCTCTCTCGTAGCTCCGTTTCTCTTCCCCCACCCTCTCCCCTCACACACACACACACACACACACACACACACGTGCGCTCTACACCCCTCTCTCCCCCCTGCCCTCCATCTCCCCCTCTCTCCCCTCCCCATCTCGCTCTCACTCTTCATTCTCCCTCTCCCCCGTCTCTCTCTTCCACGCTCCCACCCCCGCTCTCTCTTCACTCCCTCCCTCCCCCCCACCCACCGTCTCTCTCACCCCGTCTCTCTCCCTCCCAGTTTCTCTCCATCCTTCTCCCTCCCCTTCCCTCTCTCCCCCACTTCTTCCTCTACCCCACTTCTCTCTCACTGCCGCCCCATCACTCTCCCTTCCACATCACTCTCCACACCATCACACATCCCCCCCCCCCGCCAAAAACACCCCAGCTGCCGTCACACCGGCCCAGTCACTGTCCCACCCCCAATCCCCTCTGCTCACCATCACTCTCCCATCACTCTTCCTGCCCTGTCCCATCATTCACCCCTCATTTCTCCCCCCAACCCCCCCCTGTTCTCACTCTTCCCTCCTGTCTCTCTCCTCTTGGTTTCTCACTATCTCTCCGCCTCTCCCTCTCTCTCAGCTTCTCACTCACTCTCTTTCCACTTCTGTCTCTCTCTCTCTCACTGCTTGCTTCTCTCTCCCTGCTTCTATCAATCTCTCCGCTTCAATCTCTCTCTCCCCCACTTCTCTCTCTCTCTCTCTCTCTCCCCCTCCCTCTCTCTCTCCCTGCTTCGGTCTCTGTCTCTCCCCGCTTCTCTCTCTCTCTCTCTTCCCTCACTTCTCTCTCTCTCTCTCTCTCTCTCCTCGCTTCTCTCTCTCTTTGGGTTGGGATATCTGGTCAGCATGGACGGGTTGGACTGAAGGGTCTGTTTCCATGCTGTACATCTCTATGACTCTCCCCTGTCTATCTATTCCCCGTCTTGCTCTCTCTCCCCCGTGTCTGTCTGCCAGTCTCTCTCCCCGTCATTCCCTCTCTCTCTCTCTCCCCCATCTATCTCTCTCGCTGCTCCGTCTATCTATCTCTCCCCTGTCTATCTATCCCTCCCTCTGTATCTATCTCTCCCATCTCTTTTTCTCTTTCCCACGTCTCGCTCTCCCTCTCCCGCCCTGACTGCCTCTGTCTTTCTGTCAGTCTGTGTATGTCTGTCTCTCTCTCTCTCTCTCTCTCTCTCTCGCAGCTCCGTTTCTCTCCCCCCACCCTCTTTTCTCTCTCTCTCTCTCTCTCTCCGCTTCTCTCTCTCTCTCTCCGCTTCTCTCTCTCTCCCCCACTTCTCTCTCTTTCTATCCGCTTCTCTCTCTCTCTCTCTCTCTCTCCGCTTCTCTCTCTCTCTCCCCCCGCTTCTTTCTCTCACTCCCCACTTCTCTCTCTCTCTATCCGCTTCTCTCCCTCTCTCCCTCTCCATTCTTCTTCCTCTCTCTCTCTCTCTCCGCTTCTCTCTCTCTCTCTCTCTCCCCGCTTCTCTCTCTTTCTATCCGCTTTTCTCCCTCTCTCCCCCTCCTTTCTTCTTCCTCTCTCTCTCTCTCTCTCCCCCACTCCGCTTCTCTCTCTCTCTGCCTGCTTCTCTCTTTCACTCCGCTTCTCTCTCTCTCCGTTTCTCTCTCTCTCCGTTTCTCTCTCTCTCCGTTTCTCTCCCTCCCCGCTTCCCTCTCTCTCCCCCGCTTCTCTCTCTCTCTGTCAGCTTCTCTCTCTCTCTTCCCCGCTTCTCTCTCTCTCTGTCAGCTTCTCTCTCTCCCCCCGCTTCTCTCTCTCTCCCCCTGCTTCTCTCTCTGTCCCCCCCGCTTCTCTCTCTCTCTCTCTCTCTCCCTGCTTCTCTCTCTCGCTCTCTCTCTCCCGCTCTCTCTCCCTGCTTCTCTCTCTCTCTCTCTCCACTTGTCTCTCTCTCTTCGCTTCTCTCTCCCTCTCTCTCCACTTCTGTCTCTCTGAACCCGCTTCTCTTTCTCTCTCTCTCCCCCCGCTTCTCTCTCTCTCTCAGCTTCTCTCTCTCTCCGCTTCTCTCTCTCTCTCTCCCCGCTTCTTTCTCTCACTCCCCGCTTCTTTCTCTCTCTCTCCCCACTTCTCTCACCCTCTCTCCATCTCCCTTCTTCTTCTCTCTCTCTCCGCTTCTCTCTCTCTCCATTTTTCTCTCTCTCTCTCTCCCGCTTCTTTCTCTCACTCCCCACTTCTCTCTCTCTCTCTATCCGCTTCTCTCTCCCTCTCCCTCTCCCTTCTTCTTCCCCTCTCTGTCTCTCTCTCCCCCCCCCACTCCACTTCTCTCTCTTTCTCCCCGCTTCTCTGTCTCTCTTTCTCTCCCCTTCTCTCTCCCTCCCCGCTCCTCTCTCTCCCTCCCCGCTCCTCTCTCTCTCACTCCTCACTTCTCTCTCTCCGTTTCTCTCTCTCTATCCCCGCTTCCCTCCCTCTCTCTCTCTCTCTACCTTCTTCTTTCTCTCCGCTTCTCTCTCTCTCTCTCTCTCTCTCTCTCTCTCTCCCCCTCCCCGCTTCTCTCTCTCCCTCCACGCTTCTCTCTCTCCCTCCACGCTTCTCTCTCTCTCCCTCTCTCCCTCTCCCTGCTTCTCTCTCTCTCTCCCTCCCCGCTTCTCTCTCTCCTCCTCTTCTCTCCCTCTTCCCAACCTCTGATCCCCCCTTTCCCTGCTCCCTCTTTCCCCCCCTTTCCTTTCCCCCATCTTACCACCCTTCACCCTTCTATGTCTCCTTTGTCAAATACCTAATTTTCTCTCAGCAGTTGCTGGCAGCTGCACCTTGAACCAGTCACAGACAGACTTTCTCATTCATGAACCTATTGTATAAACTGTGCCGGAGAATCGAAGCAAACCAATATCTGCTTCATACTTTTGTTGTTGATATCCCTGACGAGTTTCTTCAGTTCCAGCTCGCCCATCAAATGCTGTTCTCAGGTTTGTTACGTGTAGTTTTCTAACTCTAGAAAGTGCCTTCATTCAGTATGCCAGTCAGTAATGTTTTCATTAGTCAATGCTTCTATCAAAACCTCTTTTAATCATATCAAACTCTTCTCAAACGCCGACTACCAGTTCGCTATCCTCTTGGGGTCAATTAAGAGTACTTGAATATTGAAAAAAGCAAAGCTAATTTGTTCAGATTCTTGGGTTCGGAAAAAGAATGTTCTTTCTCTTGTTACTAGAGGGCAGTGCAGTGGCACAGTGCTTCAGACACAGCACTGCATAAATGAAAGGCAGAAACATTTAAAAAGTAGGCCATTTAAAGCTTCATTAAACAATGTTATGACTCAAAAAACCAACTTCAATTCAAAAAAGTCTTGAATATTTCAACTGTCATATAAACGCCCGTGTCACCTCATTCATTCTTTTCAATTGTGGATTTGTTAAATGTAGATGGTGGAAATTGAAGCAATAGTCACGTAGTTGTCTGGTGTTGTTAGATTTACAGATTATCCATCCAATAACTGCTGTGTTATACGTTATTTTTCTTCACATAACAATGGTAAAAAAATAGAAGTCCAAACAGGGTTTGAACAAAAGTTTGTCAAGCTGCATGTAAAGTAAGCACAGAATTATATTTGTTAGCCTAAGCACTCCATTTTCTACTCAAAGTGAGGGATAGTTCTAATCCCATCTGGCTAATTTGTTCTGCGTCCCTTCAACTAATAGTCGAACTGTTCATTGCATTGGTCAGGGTTGTTTATTTTGTAGCTGCTTCCACATTTCTGGTCAAGCTACAGCAGATGGTAGTTCTGAGGAAAATTAATGCTTTGGTCTCTGATTTAATAGTTAACTTTAGCATGATATCCCACAACAATGTGTAAATTCTTCTTCCTTCGTCCTCTATCTCTTGCAATTTTGTATATACCTATATGTTTCTGTCTGCTGTGCGCCACACCTTCAGAACTTTAAAGTACTTTTATCAAATCACCTCTGAAGTTAACAGAGGTGGGAGGAATGTTTTTTAAATGAAAGGTTGATCATGCCTGGGTCTGTATTGATGGTTCCAAAAAATTAGCATGTACAGTTAAAGCACATGGGTTTAGAGGTAGTGTACTGACATGGATAGAGCACTGGTTGGCAGACAGGTTTTTCTTCTGAATGCCAGGCTGTTATTAGTATACTGCCAAGATCAGTGCTCGGACCGTAACTACTCACAATATATTATACATGTATGATTTAGATGAGGGAATTAAATATAATTTTTTATAAATTTGCAGCTGAAAATGTGTTGCTGGTCAAAGCACAGCAGGCCAGGCAGCATCTCAGGAATAGGGAATTCGACGTTTCGAGCATAAGCCCTTCATCAGGAATTTGCAGACAACACAAAGCTGGGTGAGCTGTGAAGGGAATGCAGAGTTCTTCATTATAATTTGGACAAGTTGAGTGAGTGGACAATTGCTTGGAAGGTGAAGTTTTATGGGGATAAATTTGATGTTATCCACTTTGGTACCAAAAAACTGGATAAAACATTATTACCTGGATGACGATGAGACTTGGGTGGCCTTGTGCACCAGTAAGAAAGTAAGGACACAAATCCAGCAGGTGGTGAAGAAGGCAAATGGTATGTTAGCCTTTAGAGCGAAAGGATTTGTGTACAGGAGCAGGGATGTCTTGCCTCAATTGTACAGGGCCGTTGGTGTGACCATAGCTAGCGTATTGTGTGCTGTTTGGCCTCCTTATCTGAGGAAGGATGTTCTAGCAGTAGAGGGACGACAACAAAGAAGACTGTTTCCTGGTATGGTAGGACTGAAGTATGAATAGACATTGTATTGGTTAGTAGTGCTGGAAAAGCATAGCAGGTCAGGCAGCGTTCGAGGAGCAGGAAAATCAATGTTTCGGGCAAAAGCCCTTCATCAAAGGCATTTGCCTGAATCTCAATTTTTCCTGCTCCTCAGATGTTGCCTGACCTGCTGTGCTTTTTCAGCACCACTAGTCTTCACTGGAATTGGAAGAATGGTGGGACAGAGAGTGGAATCCTATAAAATCTCAACAGGATTAGGCTGGTCAACATAGAAAAGATGTTCTCTATGACAGAGGAGTCTAAAACCAAGAATCAGATTAAGGATGTGGAGATAGGCCATTTAGAATGGAACTGAGTAGAAATTACTTTGCCCTGGGTGTGGTAAGGCTGTCTAATTCTCTGTTAAAGAAAGCAGTTGAGTTCATAACATTGAATGTTTTCAAGAATGAGTTTGATGTCGTACTTGGGGGTAAAACAATCAAAGGTTACGGGGAGAAAGCTGGAACAGGGTATTGGATTGGATGATCAGACGTTATAACATTGAATGAGAGGGGCAGGCCTGCTACATTAAGTGGTCTACTCATGTTCAAATTTTCTGTGTTTCTATGTTTCCATTGACTTTTAGAAGAATAAATGGTGATCCTATTAAAACATATGAGAGCCCGAGGGACCTTGACTGAATGTATGCTGATAGGTTATGTCCCCTTGTGGGATAGACTGGAACTAGAGAACACTATTTAAAAATAAGAGGTTGCCCACTTAAGCTGGAGAGGAGATTCATTTGCTCTGAGTGTTGTGTGTCTTGTGGGATTCTCTTCCACAGAGACTGGTGGAGGAAGGATCACTGAATGTTTTGAAGGCAAATGTAGCTAGGTTTTTGTCTAAGAAGGCAGTCAAAGGTATCAGCTAGGTATGAGTTATCATAATCCGTGATTTTATTAAATGGAGCAGGTGTGAAGAGGTGGAATGACTTGTCTTGCTCCCAGTTCATATACTAATTCTTCTATACTTTAGTAAAATCAGCCTAGACTATTAATTTTGTATTGATATTTCCTCATTGCAGATGACAGCATAGCATGAGAGCATAGCATAGTGTCAGATCCTAATGAAGGGATTTTGATCGAAGTGTCAATTCTCCTGCTCCTTGGATGATGCCTAACCTGCTGTGCTTTTCCAGCACCACACTCTTGACTCTAATCTCCAGCATCTGCAGTACTCACTTTCACCGAGCATAGCATGACATCATGCTGCATCATCTTTATTGTGACAATACCATTTTTATAGAATCAATGTTTCCCTTTTAAAAATATACCAATTATTGTGCTGGTATCAAAAGCAGAATTTTCTCATTAATACATCACCATTCCTTTCCTGTTTGTTCAGGCCAAGCTTGGGCTGAAACGTTTGAGTGACGTTCCAATCCAACTGATGTTCTTACTAGATAACCCAGATCCCAGACTGCAATTTGGCTTATAGATCATGTTTTATTTTTATTTGATGAGGTGGTCTTTCACTGAAACACAAGCACGGATTGATGTAGATTTAGTTTTAAGATTTTTGTGCATTTCTGTTTTGCAATAGAAAAGGCAAACACTTTACATATAGCACAATTTGAAATATTTCAAAACACAGTAAAATACAATTGTGTCTATTCCAACACATTTGTTTTACAGTACTCGAACACCAGAGGGAGTTTCCTTCTCTATCATATCTATAGATTCGACCTATCTCCTTCAATTCCCAGTCTTGAGAGTTTGATAACTTCTTATTGTGGTTTAGACTTTCTCAACTTTAAACAACCCCTTTATGGTTCTATTCAAAGATTTCTGGTCCATAGCTTTCACTTAAACTGAGGAAATCCATTCATAACTTTTCTGAATTTACTCCATTCTTTAAGAATAATTGTTTCATGCAGCTAAGTTCAGCTAGATCAGAAAGCATAGTGGCTCAGTGATTAGAATTGCTACCTCACACTATCAAGGACAGAGGTTCAATTCCCTTGGGTGACTGTCTAGCATTTTCACATTCTCCCCCTGTGTTTACATGGGTTCCCTTCTGGTGTTATAGTTTCCTCTACAGTCCAAGGATGTGTAGGTTAGATGGATTGACAATGGAAATTGCACGGGAGCATCCAAGGACGTGTGGGAAAGGTAGGTTAGCCGATATGTGGGCATTGAGGGGATAGGGTTGGGGGAGTACTGGGTCTAGGTGGGATGTTCTTCAGAGAATCAGTGCAGAGTCGATGGACAAATGGCCTCTTTCCGCACAGTCAAGATGCTCTGATTCTACAAACTGCAAAACAACATTATTTTCAAGCAGTGGGGAGTTTTCCCCAAGTATAAAAATAATCAGCTAGCTCCTGATTCCTCTGAAAACAGACTGTTTACCCCGCTCATAAATCTCTCCCAATGCAAACCCAGGAACTCTCTCCCAGGCCAGCTCTAAGAAATAATAACTCTAAAACTGCTGGCGTGTTAATCATTAAACCCACTCCCCCCGTCTTATACACACAGACCAAAAGCCATGTGCCACTAGTTCAAAATACAAATCCGAAATAAATAATTATTATTATATATATAAAAATTGCATATCTTGCATCATACTGTCAAAACAAATTCAATATCAAAGATATCTAAGGAGCATAGTTTCACTTGTACACAACGATGTGAACCAGTTTTTAGTACTGAGTTATTTTTTCAATAGTTTTGACTTGATTAATCAAGCTTGGAACTAATTTATTGTTCTGTTTAATTATAGTTAAAATAGTTCTAAGCGAAGGGACATAAGTACAGTTGTGGGTTTATACTTTTTTTTTAAATGGCTTCAGCTCATATAAATTCGGGCTAACAAATGTGAAAATGCTTTGAGTTAAAACAACTATTACTTCAAAGACATTTCTGTGTTTTTATATTGGTTTCATTTTTAACTTAAAGTGTGTAACAAGACTGCATTTATTAGTTTGTATTGCTGTTTTGAGCTTCATGTATATTGTTCTATCTTACTTTTGTAAGTCAGTGTTAACGTACTTCAATACAATGATAAGGGGTGATTCTTGTAAATAGAACATAGAACATGGAAAAATACAGTGCAGTACAGGCCCTTTGGCCCTCGATGTTGCGCCGATCCAAGCCCACCTCACCTACACTAGCTCACTACCCTCCATATGTCTCTCCAATGCCCGTTTGAATGGCCATAAAGAGGGAGAGTCCACCACTGCTACTGGTGACTCTTTTTTAAATCCTTTTGGAGAACAAAAAGTCAATATAATCTTTCAAAAGTGACGTTAGTTAATTAATAAATGGTTCTTTAATTAAAGTGTATCAATAGACTTTAGAAGTTTTAAAAATATTTAGAAGGCAGCTAGATATTTGGAATGATATAAAATCACTTATGGATAACATTGCTTACTCTTAGGTGCACAAATTACTCTCTTAAAGCCTTCTTTACTTGGTAGGTATGTATGAAGTTAATAAGTTAAGTGGGGGGGGAGGGGAGGGCAAGCCATCTTAAAATAGTAATTCTACAAATTATTGACATTTCAGGGAACAAGTCGGGAAATAGGTGCAATGCTATCAGTAAGATGACTATCATTTTTAAAGATAACAGTTAGGAATTGAGCACATGCTTCCTGTCTGAGATTAACCACATGCTATTAATGAGCTGGCAAACTAATTAGAGATTAGGGTAACTTTAATCATGGGAAATAGCGACTAGCAAAGGTCAGTATGCTGTGATTTCTTAGTAATCCAGTGTGCAGAATGGAAGATGAGACAGATGAATATCAACAGAACAAAGAGTCATACATCCAGTTCGCCAACAACCATGAGTGAGTATTTTGTTATGCATCGATTGAATTCACTGCATTTATTGAGTATCAAGTGTTTTCTACTTATTCTAGTAAATTTCTTAAATTCTTTTGGCCTTGTTAAAACAAAATTGTACCTGTAATGGTTTTGTAATGAATCAAGATGAGTGAATCTTTTAAATTGGCTTTTTACCAAAACTGAGTCAGTTTATAATTAGAATTGACTAGGTCTTACAATTGAAGTAAAAATGAACCCCAGTATCTTACAGAATTTATTCTATCTAAAACTCCATTTAAAATCAAAAAATATAGGTCAACATCTTTATTCATTGCAAAGTTATTGTGGATGAGTTACTTGTCTTGTTTGTTTATTGGGTACAGTGAACACTAACACACTACCTATCTTGAAAATGTAATAATTACTCATTCTCCCACCTACCACGAAAACTTCAGATAAGTAAAGATTTATTGGAAATGGCAAATCAGGTATCCAAATACAGACATACAGGTCCATAGATCCCTGAAAGTGGCAACATGGGTGAATAAGGTGGTCAAGAGGGAAAACAGCACGCTTGCCTTCACTGTCTGGGACATCAAATAAAAAAAGCTTAACCAGTTATGTTATTGCTGTACAAAACTTTAGATGGCTACATTTGGAATATTGCATGTAGTTCTGATCACTACACTACCAGAAGGATGTGAATGCTTTGGAAAGGGTGCAGATAAGGTGAATCAGGATGTTGCCAGGTCTAGAGGGTTTTAGTTATGAGAAGAGGTTGGATAAACTCAGATTGTTTTCACTGGAAAGACAGAGTTGGAGGGGTGTTCTGATAGAGGTCTACAAACTTATAAGAGGCATAGATCGAGTCAAGAGTCAGAGGCTTTTTCCCTGGGTGGAAAGGTAAAGTACGAGAGGGCACAGATTCAAGGTGAGAGGGGGAAAGTTTAGGGAAGAAGTGTGGGGAAAGTTTTTCACACTGATTTGATGGGTGTCTGGAATGTATTACCTGTGAAGGTGGTGGTAGCAAACACCTTGGCAGACACATGAATGGGAGGGGATCAGAAGGATAGATACAGTGCATGGGCAATAATTAGACATAAGAAAAGGAACTCTTAAACTTATTCTTCAACTCCAGTGATTCTCTCCAAAGCCTCTTTTGACTAAAGGATCCAAATCAGCCAATTTTTGCAAATTGTAAAGACTGCTGGCATTACATAACTTACATAAGCTGGCATTACATAATCGACCTAACTTAGTGCATTATAATTCAGGTCTCCTCATTCACGAATACCTAAAAGTAACTGCCTATGGATGGGTTGTGTGGAGGTCCAAAACCTGACAATTTTTTACTCCCACATGGGGTAGAAACCCCACAAAAATGAATTAAACATACAAAAGGATATTGCACCGAAAAAGTGCTCAACAAATGCTAGAGAAATAAATAATTTCTGCATCATTATATTATGATCAGAAAGCAAGTGGATTCAGACAGCTTCTCAGACAGAGAGATTGTCCATGTATTCTGAAACATGTCCTTGTGGCTGAACATGGGTAGGTTTAGCAGAGGTGTAAGAACAAATTACTGGTTTGTGATGCAGAATGATGCGAGTTTGGGTTCAATTCCCACACTGGCTGAAGTTATCATGAAGGACTCTCCTTCTCAACCTTTTCCTTCTGAGCAGTGGTGACCCTCAGATACCAATAGTCTCTCTCTCTCTCTCTCGAGAAAGCAGCACTATGATCTGGTAAAGTGATGGCAACTCTACCTTTTTAAACAAGTAACATTTCACAGCACACCTAAGAATCAAAAATGTAAGAAAGCAGTAAAAATGATATTAGCTTTAATAGAATGAATGCATGCTAAGTAAAAGTAAACTAAGCAATTAAAGAAAACTCCCAAGCAAATATTTTAATTGATCAGTGCATTTTTTTTCCTCAATAAGAATGAGAATAAGCTATTACTTCGCAAAGAAAACTATACTGTATTATAAAACAAAATCTTCTGAAGTCTTAACAAAATCCACAGTCATCTATTTATGACCATTAGATTGATATTTATTTTTTTCTGCACCATTACTTTCATTGAAAGGTAACTTATAGACGTAATGACATTTTCAAACTGAAAATGCCTGTAGGTAGAATTTAGGTAATTGAAGTGCAGTCTTTGTTAGAAAGTAATGACATTTTTGTCAAACATTTAAACCTCCACCTTATTAAAATATTACTCAGAATCCTTGATGATTTATTAGAATGTAACCATTGTTTACTTTATTTTTGTTTTAAAATATGTATCACTGGAGGACACAACAAGATCTCAAATAGATTAAGCTTTCTTGCCATCAGATAAATTTAAAAAGTGCATCAATTATTTCCAGCCAAATAACTGTACAAATAGTGTGGTGTTTTTAAGCAGACTATAAAAATGAAAGAAATTTAAAATGTTGTTTGTTTTGGATTATTTTCTTTCAGTTACTTTGTGTGAAACTTTACAAAATTTCACTTTAGTCAATCTTGTGTAATAGAAATATTATTTCTCCATTAAACTGTCCCTTCATTCCTTATCATGAAGTAAATTGTTACCCTGGACACAAGATTTCATTTGAAGTATCTTTTCTCCCATGGTAAAAGCTGATATGGATTGATTGAACTTAATTACATGTTTTTATTCATTTGTGGGATGTGTTTGATAGTGCCTCAGGCATTTATCACCCATCTCTAATTGTAACTTGTAACTTCTATATTTTTTTAGATTCAATTAGATTATTCACAGTGTAGAAACAGGCCCTTTGGCTGGTCCACACCGACCCGCCAAAGCGCACCCACCCAGACACATTCCCCTACGTTTATCCCTGCACCACACACAACAGACAATTTAGCATGGCCAATTCACTAACCTGCACATATTTGGACTGTGGGAGGAAACCGGAGCACCCAGAGGAAACCCACTCAGACACAGGGAGATTGTGTGGAGTTTGCACAATCAGTCGCCTGAGGCAGGAATTGAACCCGGGTCTCTGGCGCTGTGAGGCAGCAGTGCTAACCACTGTGCCACTATGCTGCCCACATTTGATTTAGATTTTTCATATTTCTTATTAGAGTTACTGTTAATTTCATTAAGGTATAAACTTAAATTTTGTAATAGTTACCTTAACTCATTATTTCTGATGTAAATTGAAAATGTTTCAATTGCAAGGGCAACTTATAATAAGTTCATGTAAAAGCAAAATAACAGACATTTCTCTGTTGTATGCTTAGTTTTCTCTGAGAATGTAATGAACATTCCTGCAAAATAAAATACAGTGAACTTCAGATGTTGAAGATCTAAAACAAAAACCAGAATCGCTGGAGAAATTCAGCAGGTCTGACAGCATCTGTAGAGAGAAAGCACAGTTAACATTTTGATTTCCAGTGACTCCTCTTCAGAACTATTCTGAAAAAGCATCACTGAACTCAAAACATTAAGTATACTCTCTCTTCACAGAAGCTTCCCTACCTGCTGAGTTTCTTCAGCAATTTCTGTTTCTGAAATAGTTTCTGCACTTTCATTGACTACACTCAGTAACCTTTATCAGCTCATATCACAGAAGCAACATGCAGGGGGTTTAGTTCATTGCACATGATAACTAAAGGACAAAGTTACCTTTATTACACATAGTATTCACAAGAAGATAGATGATCTAAAATCACAAATAAAGTTATATTGTTATGATATAATTGCCATTACAGAAACAAGGCTGTATGGTGACCAGGAGTGGGAACTGAATATTCAAGGATATTACAGTTAAGAAGGGTGAGAGGAGATCTAATTGAGGTATGCAAGAGGATTGACCATGTAAATGTAGAGTAGATGTTCCCCTTTCTGGGGCAATCTAAATTAAGTGGTCACAATTTTAGGCTGGGAGAGGGATAGGGCAGATTTAAAACTGAGATGAGAAGGAATTACTTCTCTTAAAAGGTCATTTATCCATGGAATTCACCACCTCCAAGTTAAGTGGATGTCAGGACACTAAACAAATTGAAAGAGCAGTTGGGCAGATTCTTTATTAGTAATGGATTGAAGGGTTGTGAGGAGTGAGACAAGAAAGTGGAGTTGTGGTCAAGGCGAGATCAGCCATGATTGTATTGAGTGAATTGAGGAGTAAATTGCCTACTTCTGCTCCGAGTTCTTATTTATTTAAGTTTAACAGGCAGCCTTTAAAGAAATATGATACAGGTTATAGCAACTTTTTTCAGGTGCAATAACGGAACAAATGTCAGTTAACCATGGCTGACAAAGTATGTGCGGAATTGCATGCAATTTAAAGAAAAGGCTTGTACATGACCAGGTACAGTAATGAATCTGTTGCGTGGAAGTCTTTTAGAATAGAAAAAAGAACTAAGAAATTGATATGGAAAGGAAGAAAAGAATACAAATGCAATCTAGTAAAAAGCATAAAAATGGGCTATAAAAGCTTCTACAGTCGAAATGAGTTTTGAGAAGATTTGTAATTCAGCTTAGGCTTCTGGATGTAAGTTTGCCCCACTGAGCTGGAAGGTTCGTTTTCAGACATTTTCTCACCATACTAGGTAACATTATCACTGAGCTGTCGGTGAAGCACTTGTGGTGTAAACCACTTTCTATTTGTGTTTAGGTTTCTTTGGGTTGGTGATCTCATTTCCTGTGGTGTCATTTCCTGTCTGTCTTCTATTAAGTGTTTTAGTCTTCTCGTGTGCGTCTCTGTTTTGTTTGTCATAGGGTGGATGTGTTGCAAGAACTATAATAAAGACTACATTGACAAACACACAGAAATCTAGCCACTAGGATACATGAACATCAAGTAGCCACAAAAGAAATGACCTGCTATCACTAGTATGCTTACATACAGATGAGGAAGGACACCACTTCAATTTCAACACATCCTTGCTAGGACAAGTCAAACAGAGACACACATGATAATTCCTGGAAGCATGGCATTCCAACCAGAATTCTATCAGCAAACACATCAACTTGGACTCCATTCACCACCCTCTAAGAGAAAAAAATAAGAAGTGACATCACTGCAGGAAATGACATCACCAATCAAAGGAAACCTAAATACATAAATAGAAAGTGAGTCACAACACCAGTGCTTCACCAGAGGCTCACTGATGATGTCACCTAGTATGGTGACGAAACATCTGAAAATGAACCTTCCTGCTCAGCGAGCAAACATACATCCAGCTTCTACGGTCTTATAAAAAGGAAACATTTGACAAGGATAATGTGGATCCAGTAAAAGCAGAGTCAGAAGAAATTACTTGGAGAGCAGTGAAATAATGGAGAATCTGAATGATGTTTTTGTGTCTATTTCATTGAGGAAGTGGCAAGAAATTTTTCAGAATTAGAGAATCAAGAGACCAGGGAGAATGAGGTGTTGAAACATTTAGTCTCAGTAAGATGGTTGTACTGTCGAGATTAATGGAGCTGAAAGTTGATAAGTCCCTAGGACCAGATATTTGACATGTCAGTGTTAAAGGGGTTGGCTACAGAGATAGTAGATGTATTGGTGATCATCCTACACAATTCCAGAGATCCTGTACACTGGAAGCTTACAAATGACACTCCATTATTTAAGAAAGGAGAGGAGAAAACCCATTAGCTTTATATCAATGGTAGGGAAACTGCTGGAATCAATCATATTTATGTGATAAATGAACACAGGATAAAAATGATTGGTATGGGCATAGTCAGCATAAGTTTTCAAATTGAAAATTGCTTGACAGATTGTTTGACAAAACTGTTGAAGATTTGTGCGAATTTCACTAACAAAATTGATGAAGAGGTGTCAATGGTTACAATATATTAGGATTTTAGCTTGGCTTTTGAAAAGGTTCCTCACAGTAAGACTGTTAACAAAATTAAAGCAAATGGTGTAGAAGATAATGTACTGGCATGGATTAAGGATTTGCTAACAGACAGGAAGCAAGTGTAGGAAGGAATGGATGATTCTTGTTTTGGCAGACTGTGACTAGTGGGCTATCTCAAGGATCAGTACTTAGGTCCAATTATTCACAACATATTTGAATGTGGGAATCAAAAATAATATTTCAAAATTTATAGATGAGACAAAGATAAGCTGGAATGTGTGATGTGCGGAAAATATAAAACATTTTGAGGAAGATTTGCACATGCTTGGTGATTGGGCGTGAATATGGCAGATGTTGTGATACGATGTGGAAAATGCGAAGCTCACCACCACCTTCTAAGGGGCTACCAGGGATGGTAGTAATGTGAGTGATGGATACATCCCATGAGTGAATAAAAAAAACTTAAATCTTGAGAGGTTGGAAATTGTGGATATGCCAAGGGCCTCACTAATAAGTCACTGAAGGCAATTAAGCCCTCTTTTGGAATAATTAGCAGTTAAGAATTCTTCTGGAATGTTAACCCATATCACCAAGAGATTTGATTTCAGGAGCAACCAGGGATTGCTTCTATTGTGTAGGAACTTGGTTAGTCCACATCTAAAGTTGTGCAGGCTGTTTCAGTCTCCCTATCTCAGGAAATGACTTGGAGATGCCGGTGTTGGACTAGGGTGGACAAAGTTAAAAATCACACAACACCAGATTATAGTCCAACAGATTTATTTGGAAGCACTAGCTTTCGAGGTGCTGCCTCTTCATCATGCGGTTGTCCTGATAAAGAGACAGCTAGTGCTTCCACATAAGACTGTTGCACGAGATCCTGGTATTGTGTGATTTTTAACTGTCTCAGGAAAAATATTATTATCAAGGAGAGAGAGGAAAAAGAGTTCACCAGGCTTCTTCTTGGGAAGGCAAGCCTTCCTGATGCAAAGAAAATGGATAATCTGTTCCTGTATTCTCTAGGTTTTGAAAAATAAAATGTGATATCATTGAAGGGATAGACAGGCTGGATGCAAATAAAATGTTTACCCAATTGGCGAATCTCAAACAAGGAGGCACAAATTAAAAATATAGGTGGTGTCATTTGAGACTAAGATGAAGAGTTTTTTACATTGGGTGTAGTAAATGTTTGGAATTCTCCACCCTAGACCTCTGGGGAAACACACAGTCTTTGAGGGTATTTAAAGTGCGGGTAAAAGATTCTGAATGATTAGCCACAATTGTATTAAATGGTGGAGCAGGCTAACTCAGTGGGTTGAATGGCCTACTCCTCTTCCTATGTTCATTCATATATGTATGTGACTTAAATCTGGATTTTCAGAGTTGTACAGCTGTCCATTTATTTAGTCATTTTTAAAGGGCATTCGAAAAATACACAGAATTGAAATTAAATGAAAAGAATATGGCAGCAGCAACCATCCTAGTTTTTGACATTCCCTTGCAACCTGCAGAATTCACTTTCATATAACCAGCTGCCTGAAATCTCATGGAGTTACAGGAAAGAATTGAATATTTTCAAAGCTTTGTCAGTGAAGGCAACAATCCATCAGAGACACTAAAAGGAGAAGGTCTTCAATTAATAGCTTCAATTGAAAAACTGGCAAAAATGTCCCCTTTTGTGCTGGAATTGTTCTGATTCTATCAGTTGTCTCCAATAGGTTGGACTGCTTTTCTATTGAGTCTGTCCTGTCTCTGCTGTCACAAAATGGTGTTAGTCTGGATTAACTCAGAGGCTTTAACTGATATAATGCAATAGTTTTGTTCCTGTGCGATCTCGTGTTATAAGAAAATTGTGCAATAGCCATCCCATTTAAATTAATGGGGCCGGAATTGCTTTATAACCAAAACAGGTAAGGAAAGTTTGCATTTTACAAATAACAGTCTCAATTCTTCAGTCGCATTATAGACGATTTGCATCGAAGAAACATGTTATAGCAGAACTGAAAGTATGCTGCTTTATGATAAAATACATGGATGTTGGTATAACCATGGGGTTAGGTTTCAGTTTGATTTCTGAAAGTGCTAAAAGCAAGAGGTGTGGGACATCTATGAAATGCTGTTTCAGGTCATTTGGATTTGTAAAGTAACTGGAATTCAGTGCAAGACTGAATTTACAATGTGTTCAGATTGTCTATTGTACTTCTTGGGCACTTTATTAACTTGGTATTGGATTTCTTTTTAATGGATGCTGCCATTTGTGCTGTCCTAGCATTAAAAAATAGCTAGAGGGAGAACAGAGCTTACAACCAGCAAGTGCTATAAGCACAAGTCCAGAAATCAATGCCATAATAGCAAAACTGGCAAACACAACAAAGTGGGGCATAAAAACAGGGTATTGAACTGACTACAAGAATTGGAGAATAATACCTGTGTACGCCAGTTGGAAACGCTTCAAAATGCAGGAAATAAAGGAGAATTAGAGAAAAATAAGCACAGTGTTACTTTGAAGAAGAAAGAGGGTGATGCTGCCGGCATAGAGAGACACAAAGCAATGATGAAGTGGAGGAAAAGAAAAAGCAACACATGAATTTTGAGGGTTGATGGCTGTGACTTGGATGTGGAGTGGTCTCCTAGGGCAGCATAGTGGCTCAGTGGTTAGCACTGCTGCCTCACAGCACCAGGGACCCACGTTCGATTCTGGCCTGGGCGACTATCTGTGTGGAGTTTGCCCATTCTCCCCGTGTCGGCGTGGGTTTCCTCCGGATGCTCCGGTTTCCTCCCACAATCCAAAGATGTGCAGGTCAGGTGAATTGGCTAAGTTAAATTGCCCATAGTATTAGATGCCTTAGTCAGAGGTAAATGAGCTGGGTGGATTTCTCTTTGGAGCATCGGTGTGGAATTGTTGGGCGGAAGGGCCTGTTTCCACACTGTAGGGAATCTAATCTAATCTAATGACAACAACAACAGCATCCATTTATATCAACTAGTTAACATAGTAAAACTCTTCCCAGGTATCTTACGAAACAATGTTTGACACCAATCTATGAGATAGTTGGACAATTGAGCAAAAGCTTGGTCTACTAGATGTCTTATAAGGAACGTCTTAAAACAAATGATGAAGCGAATGGGTCTTCGTCATCAAAAGAAGTACTGTGAGACCAACTGATGTGATTGGGTGATGGTTATATCTTGAAACCTCATGTGAAGTCTCAACCTGTACATAGTCAGAAATTAGTATGCTAAGTAAGATATACACTTCTTTTAATCACACTTCCTGTAATCTTTATCAACACACTCCTGGGAACAACTAAATGAAAACAAAAGAATCTCAGAGGATGATAGAATAGGAAGGGGCACAGTCACGATAGAAATTTTAAAATGGCAACATTTCTGCAATGGAAGCCAATGTAAGTCATGCAGGGTAAATGGCATTTGGTGTATGTAGAATATTGGCAGCAGACATTTGGATGAATTCAACTTATGTGTGGTATAAATATTAGTGATAATATTATGAGTGTTTCAACAGCACATGAACAGAGGTAGAAGTGGAGTTGAGTGATTTTACAAAGGTGGACAAATGTAGCCTTGCGGATGGAGCAAATACGATGTATAGATTGATACTTCTGAAAGAGGGCAGCTGTATTGATTGTTTTTATGTAATTTGGATGCCTCAAACTATTTTACAGTCTATTAAGCATTTTATTATTACATACAAGGAGAGGCCAACGTGTGAACAGTATACTCCCACAAACAGTAACATAATGGTTAAGCAATCTGCTTTTAGTGATGTTATTGGGGGAATAAGTATTGGCCATTACCTCAAGGATAAAAACTTCAGTCTTCTTTTCGTTTAAAACTTATGAAGACAAATAGTTTTGAACAAAATTAATTAAAATGAGAGAATTTTGTAAAATTCTGCAAGTCCACATGACTTTATGCTAGGTCTTGGTTTGTAGGAAGTGAGAGTAATTTGTTCTTAGTAATGATATAACTAACCTCCACATATCCACTTCATTTTTCCATTGTTTGTAAGATTCAGTTTCACAAACATCAATGGGAAATCATATCTTGACAGCTTTTACCTGGTTTTAGCCATTCTTCTTCAAAGTAAATCTCGTTACAACTTCTGTAATTTAGTTTATGATCTTCACCTTTAGGTAACCATTCTTTGCTGTCAATGACAATTTGAATCTCAGCAGTTAGTGAGATGCCATACTAAGACACCTTTCCTTTGGATAGAGTTTATTAACTATTCAATCTTCTTTTTTCCTGATCAACCTGTTCAGAGACATTGTTATGCATCTCTGGAGCAGGTTGGGAGTTGAACCCAGACTTCAGCAGTTCAAAAAAAGGAACACCTATCACTGTATCACAGAAGACCCCTCCCACCCCCGCCATTCCCCCTTTATACCTACCCAATCAATTAATTAATCGATTAATTTCAGTCAACTGCTTAACTATTTGCTATATTAACATTGTACTCCTCAGTATTACATTGGGAATACCAGACTAGAGATTTGTGTCTAAGTGTGTGGAACATTTAACTATCAGTCTTAGAGGACGCTTGAACCACAGCTAATGAAGATAAGATATAGTCTCTGGAAGCATAATTAGTTTGGTAAAGAACCAGTTTGACCTTGCCTTGAGTATTGTTTACAGTTCTGAATAACACACTAACCTGATATTCTAGTCAACTAAGATAATAAATGTAGGTGAGTATCTGTGCAATGACAAAGACATGAAAAAGGCTGCATTTAGTTGTAAGATCATAGGCTGAACTACTAAAATGGATCTGACGAGACCATTTTGCGGTATGTGTATTTCACACAGGAAAAAGTGAAGAAATTTGTTTGACTCTGGTTGATTCAATGAGGCAGATAATGTACATTCATATGGTATTCTTCCATTGTATCAATGAGGGATGCCATACAGTCTGCGCAGGTCATGACCCACATCACTGCCTATGTTCAGGACAAGGGGATGGACACCTGTCTTATCAGCCAGTACCGGGGGAAACATTTGATAGGATACCACACACCTATATGAGAGATGTGCTCTCCAAAATAGGCTTTCGGGAGACAATCCGCAATTGGATGCAACTGCTCCAAACCAACATCGTTAATAAATGAGTGGCAATCAGAAAGCTTCCTGATTGGACCTGGAGTCAGGCAGGGCTACCCTCTTTCTACTGCCTTGTTTGTGCATTTATAGAATTTTTTGTCATCAGGGAGGATACAAGTTTGAGAGTGGTGACGATTCAATGCAGTGAAGGCCTGCAGGTCAATGCCTCCCTGAGCATGGATGACATTGCTGTTTTCTGCTTGTTCCACTGATATTTTATAGGCTCATGAGCATCTGCAACCAGCTTGAACTGGCCTCAGCAGCCGAGGCAAGAGAGTGGCCCATGTTCGTTGGGAACCAGGCTGACCGATCCTTCACCATCAGGACAGGTTAGTTGAATGTGCTGAAACTATGATTCAGAGAGGCAGGGGTGTGTGCAAAAATGTAGGTGGAGTGCATCACCAAGGTGAGGCAGAAACTGGGCAGAAGACCCACTTCTCCCTCTCTGTCTTGGGGAAAAACCTGGTCATCAGTGTGATGTACTCTCAGGATTGCTGATGGTGCAGGCCTGGCCTGTTTCCCAAAAAGAGCTCTTCGACAAGAGGTAAGTAAAATAAAAGAGGAAAACAAAGTAAAGTGAAGCAGACAGAATGAACAAGCACTATGCTCAGAAGTTCTACTCTACCTCTATCTCATCAGAGGGTCTACCTGTTCCTGGTGTTACAAAGGATGGGCACGGCCTGGGTGCCAAGTAGTTGGAGCATTCAAGTCACCTGTCCCTTGTGGAAAAATTTGCAAAGGAAAACACCCTTGATCACATGATCATGAGGAAGTGGTTAGCACAAAGTGTCCTCAAGACCATGCAGCAAAAGGAGAGGGTGGATTCTGTTGGGTTGTTCCCTGAGCAGACTGTCAAAATCATTTGGCACAATGCCTCATCACCAGACCTTTCCAACAAGCACCAAGCCACTGCTTGGCTGGTAGTGAGAAGGGTATGACCTGTGCGATCCTTCATTGTACACCCAGACTCTACCACTGCACACTGCCGCAGAAGTGGCTGCAGGAGAAGACTGTCACCCATCTCCTTCTGCTTTTGTGAAGGAGGTCTGGAGGGATGCAAGGGTTTTTGTCATTTCGAACAGCTCCAAGTCACAGAACTCTGTACTTTACAGGCTATTCCCAGGACACAAACTGAAGCAAACACCAACTGTGCCTGGAGGACCATCAACTCAATGAAAGACCTTCTTTGGTCTTCTGAAACGTTTTGGTATTCCATTGTAAAGAGGTGACCTTGACCG
Source organism: Hemiscyllium ocellatum (assembly GCF_020745735.1). Classification (NCBI taxonomy): domain Eukaryota; kingdom Metazoa; phylum Chordata; class Chondrichthyes; order Orectolobiformes; family Hemiscylliidae; genus Hemiscyllium; species Hemiscyllium ocellatum. The sequence continues at coordinate 41,487,155 of NC_083407.1, read as the reverse complement.
AATTTTGCAGACTAGCACTATGGTTGGGGACTGGCATTAAAGCTTAGGGCAGCTGCTACCAAGGTACAGTGGGGAAAAACCACTGTCTAAGGTCTTTCTGCCAAAGTATAGCAAGTATCTGTTCAGTTGCTAGACCCTCTCGGTGTCTCAAAATCAATACAAAAGGTTAGATGCAGAAATAGAAAATGCTTTTTTTTTGCAACAGTAGAGAATCTCTGAGAACTGTCAGGATTCCAGTGTTTTGTTGGATTTTTTTTCTCTGTCTGCAAAGATTATACAGTTATGATTTAGAACCTTTGTAGGATGTTGCCAGGGTTGGAGGATTTAAGCTAAAGGGAGAGGCTGATTAGGCTGGGGCTGTTTTCCCTGGAGCATCAGAGGCCGAAGGGTGACCTTAGAGATTTATAAACTCATGAGGGGTATGGCTAGGGTAAATTGACAAAGTCTTTCCTCTGGGGTGGGGGAGTCCAGAACTAGAGGGTGTAGGTTTAGGGTGAGAGGGGAAAAATTTAGAGGAGCTAAGGGGCAACTTTTTCATACAGAGGGTGGTGCGTGTATAGAATACCCTGCCAGAGGAAATGGTGGAGGCTGATACAATTACAACATTTTCAAGGGTAACTGGATGGGTATACGAATAGGAAGGGTTTAGAGGGATATGGGTCGAGTGCTGGCAAATGGGACTAGATTAGATTAGGATATCTGGTCAGCATGGACGAGTTGGACCGAAGGGTCTGTTTCCATGCTGTACATCTCTATGACTCTGTGTGCTTATAGATGATTTTTATGAATAAAGCATATTTTTGAAATAAAACTTCTCAAAACAAATATTTTAACAATGCAATGAATTGAAATCATCATAGAATTCATCAATGTAACGAGTGCTGCTCTGAAATTATTTTGATTTTTATTGTGTCACACTTGTTGAAAATAAATCATTGTCATTATGTTGAGTCTGAATTTATATTTGTCATTGCAATAAATAACAACATCACTTCCATGAGATGAATTAGTCATTGGTCAACATATTTTAAAATGGAAATCTCTTTCATACCTGTGTTTGACTTGACATACTGCCTCATTTGTCAGGGTAGGGATAGTATCCTGATCATTCCTTACATATATTATAATATAATTAGGCACTGCTTTAGTCAAAATGTTTCACAATTATTTTGAATTAACTTTAATGACAGCTTTAGTCTCTAAAATGTCTGTATGTCTTTGACTACTGTTTGCACAAGGAGCATAGTATATAATATTCTCATTGAAAACCCAACTCAGGAAGAATCAAATATTTTAAAAGCAGATCATAGGGATTCCTTACTGGTTTGTTTAGATAGAATGTCAGCATTGTTAGTATTCATGTACACTGCTTCAAGTTTGTTTTACTAAGTCAAAAAAATTATATTTGAACCTTTTGATTGAAATCAAATATTGATCATATTACTGATTAGTGTTTAATTTATAGAAAAGGAACAGCTTTGTTTTCTTGTGTATTTCCTATTTCAGAATTTGTCACAATGTTTTTGTCATCAACTACATAAATATCATTAATTGTCATACTTTGTGAGTCAAAATAATAGAATTGTTTGCTATTCATTAATAATCCTTCTATCCTGATAAAATCATTGCTTCAAATGCATATGACAATTCTGAAAGCAGAATTAGCAATCTCCCAGAATTCTGAATGCGCTTTCTAACTTCAAAGGTGGAACTGTTGCTGATGACATAAGAGAGTCATTTGGTAGTACAGAACTTGAGCATTGCAGAAAAATCTTTTCTTCGTACACTCACACTTGCAGATATACAATGCATCTCTTCAATTGTTCACAACAAGCAAGGTATTGACCATATCTAAAGAGCCTGTGCTTGCAAAAAATTCAAAACCATTTCCAACATTAATTGTAATTCCACAGCTGGGTGACTTTTGTTCTATTGCCTGTAGTGCCTAGGGATGTGCAGGTTAGAGAGATTAGCTATGGAAAAAGCAGAGTTACAGGGAAGGGGAATGGGTCTAGGCGGGTTGTTTTTTGGAAGGTCCATGTAGACTTGGGCTGAATGGTCTGCTTCCACCTTGTAGAGATTCTGGGAATTATGCTTTTAACCAATTTAAGATCATCTTTTGGTCTCACCATATGCTGCACTTCCATGTACTGAAAGTTATGTATCTTAATGCATAGGACCCCATCCTCTGTTGACAGAAAAAAAACATGTACACCCATGTGCCAGTTTCAACACAGCAAAATAGCACATCACTATTTAAAAGTGTAAACAAATCTTGGCAGTTAACTGTCCATCGTTATTAACTGGTCCATTTTTGATGGTCCCTACTAATAAGAATGTATTTGCCAACAAATCAGCCCTCTTCTTTCATCCAGAATAAATGTTTTTCCTTGTAAATTTTCATGATGAGAGCAAGATGAAAAGCTTTGACCAAACATGTCTTTTCTCAGATATGAGTCATTATCTGTGTAATAACTATTCAGCCAATAAAAGGAATCATCAGTAATATTTGTCCATGTACCACTTGGATTCATTAAAATCTAATCCTTAACTACACTCCCATCTTGAAACCATATGCAAATTACGTCCCTTAATCTTGGTTAAGATATATTATTTGGCAAAGAACTTATTTATCTGCAATTTCCGATTTGGCTGTATTATTTTTGTTTAATAATATTAACAGGAGAATAAATTAAGTTCAAGCACAATTTATCAAGATTTGATTTTGACCCTCGTTCTAAGGAAAGATGACTGACAATTCTTTGCATAGTCAGGAAGCAATCATTGATGACTGGCCTTTTAATCAGAATGATCTTGACTTCAGATATACAAAGGGCATTTCCATCTCAAAAGGAGTGTTGTGTGTCACATGTGCCTGATGATAAATGTAATTTGATAGTATTTCCAAGAAATTAGCTGGAGAAGACATGATAGGCAGAATGAGCTCCTTCTGTGATTAACGACTCTATGATTCATTGATCCTACATGCAAAGTGGGTAAAAAGACAGCAGGGTGAATTGCCTTGTGGGTTGTGCAGTTAGTATCCTTTTATGGGATTATGCACTGTTTCCTGGCTTTTACACAAAGATTATAGTTGATACACTGGAGAACACAGCCTTAAAAACAAATTTACATAATACTCTGAGCAGAGCCTTCACCGCCCCTGAACAACATGAGCATTGGTGAGACAGTAAAGAAACAGAGTAAGATAGGCAGAAATGAGAATCTTAATGTTAAGAAAAACAATGTCAATTCTCCAAGCAAGTTTTTAAAAGCCATGCAAGATTAAAGAGAGACAACAGATGATGAAAGTCTTGCTTCAAGGACAGAGGAGAGCTACTCCTTCTGGCCACAGGGAGTGCTATGAGAAATACTTACCTTCTGTTGTCAGAGACTCCTGCTTCCATTTTGCTAATCGGTTTCCTATGTTCAAGAAACATTACCAACTGCAATTACACTTAAGCCAGGCTCGTAATTGTAATGTAATAGCCTGATTTAAATATGTTCATGGACAGTCAAGCTTGCCTAAGATGGGATATTGCTTGTGATCTTTTCCTGTTAAAGTAGTGTCAGATGTGTGCGCATGGGAGTGGAGTCTTGCTTTGTGAAGGCTTGAGACCTTCAAATCGGAATTCTGCTCATCTGATGTTGGGGGGCAGGGGAGGTGTTTAATATTCAATCCCACAGTTTTGATGATATCATCAAGGGAAAGCACATTAATTAAAAATAAACTTGGGGCAAAGATAGATCCTATAGGTCTTCACAAGTAATTGTGTAGTGATGGAGAAAAGTGCCAGAGATGGTCTGGCTATTTTAGATACATAAGAATGGAAATCGATGAGACAGCTCCACTTTGCTTGATAGATGGCAAGGTTGTTTGGGTGAAAAGCTGTAGATAAATTGAAATAATGAGAGAAAATGGTGCACAAACCAACAAACAGTTCACCAACCTTGGCTGGTTTAATGAGGGCCAGTTCACAGACTGACTGCGACCATGATATTTCCTGCAATAGAACGACTCCCATTATGTATTTGCTAATTTCCCAAAATGCAACAACAAATCACTGTTATTTGACACAATGCTCTTGCAATCCTAATTCCCTACAGAAACTTTTTTTTTGTAAACAACAACGATGTTGAAGTTCAGAGTTAAAAGATCACCACTCTATTCTCAAAATGTTGACATGACCTTTTGAGTTTGGTTTGGTTCACCTCAAAGGGCACAGAAATCACAGCTCGAGTGAAAACTTCAGAAAAGAACCTATGACCAATAATAACAGTATTGCATTAAATTTTAAATCAATACCATACAATGTTTTGGGTTGGATGTATAACGAGCTCTCAACAGCCTTAGCTCAGGAAACATTCTGTTTATATTTATGTATGACATTGAAGATCTGATATATTCTTGATTATAAATACAGTGAACAGTTTCAAATCTAATTATTGAATTCTCTGGTATCTTTCAGTATTCTCTTACATTACACCTTTGAAATGCTTCACTTCCCAAAGTTTTCATCTAGTCAGCTCCAATGGTACATTATACCATTGTGTAAGGTCTTAATTTTTGATTGAGTTTTGCTCAGTTTCTGCTAACTTTAGTCAAAAATTTCAATTGATCATAAAAAATTGTGCATAATAATATCACAGAATAATAATTTCCCCATCATTCTGAGTGAATTTCTTTGTCATAATGAGATCATAGCACACGACAAATCTAACACTGGTAGATATAGGGTGCATGTAGCCTGATTTATAGTCTGGACTAACCTCAACTTTGATTAATTTCCCACCCATCAGGCAATAGTTCTGTACTGTGCTTTAAGAGAAAATTGAGTGATGTTAAGATAGTTGATTCATTTTTCAAGAGAGGTAAGTAAAAAGAAAGGTTTGGGCTAGATATTCCACCTGTTCATAATCAATGGGATGAAACTCTAGTCTAATTATGAATCCTCTGGAATAGAATTAAATGTAGTGTGACGGAGAGACATAGGACAGCACATATGCTGGAATCATCCAAGAGTGAGTGCAGAATATATTTGTGTAGTGCTGCTTCACAGAGTAGGAAGAGCTCCTGTTCATTTCTCAGATAGGTCTGAGTTAGGACAATGAAGAGGAGACATTTCTTCATACTAAGCATGGTGAATCCTTGTCATTCTTCAATCCAGAGAGCTGTGAAGGCACAGTCATTGTTAATATTCAAAAGAGACATCAATAGATTTCTAGACATCAAAACTGTCAAGTAGTAATAGGGATAGCACAGGAAAAACTAGCTGAGATGGAAGATCACCCAGTGTCTAACTGAATGACAGAGCAGGCTCATGGAGGTAAATGCTCTACCCTCCTCCTATTTTCTATGTGATTAACTGGAGTGGTGTTTGCTATGTATTGCTTGATGTATTGCAAGACATTGAAGGAGTGAGACTGTGACACCTTTGGGATGAACAGCCTGATTCAATGTCAAGACATCAAAATTATCAAAAGAAATTACAAGCACTTAAAACTATAAGCATATGGAGAGAGATTGATCTGTATTGTGGCTATCAAATTTAGGTAATATTCTGGGAGCCTGGTTATGAATCCCACCAGGCAGCTGGTGGAATCTGAATACTGTAGAAAAATAAGAGTCTAATAACGACCATGAAACCATTGTCGATTGTTGGAAAAAAAGCATTCGGTTCAGTAAAGTCCTTTAGGGAAGGAAACTGCCATCCTGACCTGGTCTGGACAATGTGTGACTCCCAACCCACAGTAATTTGATTGCTTCTTATCTGCCCTCTGGGCACTTAGGGAATTGTGAAAGTTTAAATTTAAAACGAAAAATTTAAATTTCTAGTCAATGGAAAAATCCAGGATGATGATAAAGGGGGATTCAGTGATGGCAATGCCACTGAATGCCAATGGGCAGTGGTTTGATTGTCTCTTATTGGAAATGGTAATTGCTTGGTGTTTATATGACGTGAATGTTACTTGCCACTTGTCAGCCCAAGCCTGGATATTGTCCAAAACTTGTTGCATTTGAACATGGACTGCTTCAGTATCTGAGGAATTGCGAACATTGTACAATCATCCGCAAACATTCCCATTTTTGACTTTATGATGGAGGGATGGTCATTGATGAAGCAGCTGAAGATAGTTTGTCCTTGGACACCATCCTGAGGAACTCCTGCACCGATGTCCTGGAGCTGTGATAACTGACGTCCAACAATCACAACCATCTTCCTGTATGCTAGGAATGACTTCAAACAATAGAGAGTTTGGTCCCTGATACCCATTGATTCCAGTTTTTCAAAAGCTCCTTGATGACACATTCAGTTGAATGCAGCCTTGATGTCAAGGGCTGTCACTCTCACTTCACCTCTGCAATTCAGTTCTATTGGAGGAGAAAGTAAGGTCTGCAGATGCTGGAGATCAGAGCTGAAAATGTGTTGCTGAAAAAGCGCAGCAGGTCAGGCAGCACCCAGGGAACAGGAGATTCGACGTTTCGGGCATAAGCCCTTCTTCCTGAAGAAGGGCTTATGCCCGAAATGTCGAATCTCCTGTTCCCTGGATGCTGCCTGACCTGCTGCGCTTTTTCAGCAACACATTTTCAATTCCGTTCTATTGTCCATATTTGAACAAAGGCTGTAATGAGGACCGGAGCCGAGGTGTCCTGGGTGTCATTGAGTGAGTTATTGCTGAGCAGGTGCTGCTTGGTAGCACCTTTGATGACACCTTCCATCACTTTACTGATGATCAAAAGTAGACAGATGGGTTGGATTTCTCCTATTTTTTTTGTATACAGGACATACCTACAAATTTTTCATCTGGTCGGGAGATATCCCAGTAGCTCCCACAGTCGTCTATCTTCTTTTGTGAAGACAATGATGATAGCAGCATCCCTGAGAGAGGCAGAGATTTCTTCATTGCAGATTTTCAGGAACAGTTGATGGAGATGACAGGTAAACTCTATTCCTCCAAGTATGAAAATCTCCACTGCAATCCAGTCTACTCTTATGGCTTTTCCAATCTTCCTGTTTCTAATGGTGGCTTCAACTTCTGCCACCCTAAATGGAATTCAATATCATCTTTGATGGGGAATTGTGGGACTTCCTCAAACACATCCTTATTGATGATTGCATCATGGTTTCAGTGATCTTTTGAAGAGCTCCCTTTATTGAATGCTGATTTTTGTTCTCTCTCTCAAAGGGTCCCATTCTTATTCCAAATTGGTTTGTGGTCAAAGGCATTGGATCCAAAAATTGTCTTGGTGGCTCTGAAGAAAACCTGGCAGTTGCAGCTCCTTCACTTTCTTAGTTCATCAGAAACAACAATAACTACTCCACGTGGCCTCCATTGATCTGACTAAGGCTTTTAGCTCAGCCAGTTAGGAAGTGCTTTGGAAGATCCTGTCAAACACCAGCTCTCCAGTGAAATTCATCAACATCCTCCATCTTCTCTATGACAAGATGTCAAAGACTGTCCTCATCAGTGGTTTGACAAAATCTTTTGAAGTCTAGGGGATAAGTTATTGTCCCCACACTTTTCTCACCTTTGTTACCACCATTCTTCTTGTCAACAACAAGCTTCCCAATGTCTATGGGGTAGATGCAAAGCTTTTCAGTCTCAACTCTCCAGTTGAAATCCAAGAAGAAAATGACACTGACCGCACTTGTGAATTTCAGTATGCAGATGAATATTTTACCTTTGCTTTAGATTAGATTAGATTACTTACAGTGTGGAAACAGGCCCTTCGGTCCAACAAGTCCACACTGACCCGCAACACACTCAGACCCATTCCCCTTTACCTAACACTACGGGCAATTTAGCACAGCCAATTCACCTAACCTGCACATTTTTGTTTTGGATTGTAGGAGAAACCAGAGCACCCGGAGGAAACCCACCCAAACACGGGGAGAATGTGCAAACTCCACACAGAGAGTTGCCTGAGGTGGGAATTGAACCCGGGTCTCTGGCGCTGTGAAGCAGCAGTGCTGACCACTGTGCCGCCCTTTCTCGCAAGACAATCTTCAAACCTCACTTAATTCTTTCATGGGAGCATACTAAAGACTCAATCTCAACCTCATGACTCAAATCCTTTATCACCCCATCCTGGGTCAAGTTTTGGTACATTCATCAATTAAGATCAATGGAGAAATTCTCCTAAGCATGAAACATTTTTCCTTACCTGGGAATCTACCTCTTACTGAAGGTGGAGATTCAATATTGCATCCAAACTGTGATTGCCACCTTCAGACACCTAAGGATGAGAATCTTCGATGACCATAATCTCTGTGTTGATTCTGATATCCTTACGCATAAGGCAATTATCCTGCCAACTCTTCTATACAGCTTCAAAATTTGGACTACATATAGACCCCTCGATAAGTACCATCAATACTGTTTGAGATGGATTCTCCACATCAGCTTGGAAGATAGGCTTACTAATATGACCATCCTGAAACACCAGCATCAAGGCCATGATCATCCAAAACCAACTCTACTGGGCACACAGATGAGAGGAGGACAAAGGAAGAATTTCAAGGTGTGAAATTTTAATGAAGATAATGAAATCTACAAATGTCCTCAATACAAAGATTTAAAGGGAGAAAATCAGTGATTAACTAAATTCCATATTTAAACTAGTGAACTGATTGCTATCATGTTACAATAGTGAAATACTATTTGTTGCTGTTATTGGTAACCACTTACTAATAAGTGTAGTTGCCCATCCAGAAAATCATGAAGTCTTCCCTCATGAAATACCACATCGATGTCAGCACATGGGAGACTCTTATTCAGAAGAAATTGACTTGGAGGAGACACATGTATGAAGGGACACAATTCGTTAAGAACACCCATCAGCCAGAGGAATTATAAAAAAGGAACCAGACGAAGGAATGATAAAACTATTAAGACCAAGGACCACTTTCACTTATTGGAAACACCTCAAATGTATGGTCAGAGGTGCATTGCTAGACCAGGCTCATCGGACATGCAAGCACCCACTGAAACCAGGACCAATGATTTTCTGGATGGGCAATTACACTTACTAATAGGTGGTTACCAATAACCGCAACAAATAGTATTTAACTGTTGGAACATGATAGCAATCAGTTCACTAGTTTAAATATGGAATTCAGTTAATCACTGATTTTCTCCCTTTAAATCTTCATATTGAGGACATTTGCAGATTTCATTATCTTCATTAAAATAGCCAAGGACAGACCAAAATTTGAAGATGGGATTTTCCTGTACCCAATACTGTTCAGTATAAGAGTGCTTACCTAAAACCTGAGTACAAATTGAATCTGTAACCTATCATTCCCAAAATAATGCCAAGTGCTATTTTGAGCCATTAGACATTTAGTAGTTTAATTAAATTGTGCTCTCTTTTTGAGGGAAAGACTTTGATTTATATACCCTATTGCATCTTTCAGAATAGCTGCAAACTGCTTCACAAACAATTCATTATTTTGAAGCGTATTGGCTGTAGGTGAATTGGCCACAGTAATATCCTACAACTATTAACGAGATAAGTTAATTTTGTTTTCTTGCTGTTGATTTAGATTAGATTAGATTCCCCACAGTGTGGAAACAGGCCTTTTGGCCCAATAAGTCCACACGACCTAGCTTATGTGCTTAAAATAGACTGTGTTTCAGCATTCTCCTAATCTAATTTCAGAGGCACTTATCACCCTAATTGAATACATTTGAAGTTCCCCAAAATTATCCATGTGTAACAATTATCAATTTTGCATACTTCCTATAATCAGCAGAAACCAATATGATTGAATATTTTGGATCTTAAATAGCATTTCAGTTGGCTGTCTCAGGACTGATGGGTTTTTAGTTTGTTGATGAATCAGAGTGCTTGCAGTTAATACAGACAAACTATATTTAGGAATGAAAGCAAGAAGCGCGCTTGCACACACGTGAGAGGGGAAAGATATAAAAGAAACCACAGGGACAACTTTTTCATGCAGAGGATGGTACATGTATGGAATGAACTGCCAGAGGAAGTGGTGGAGGCTAGTACAATATTAACAATTAGAAGACATTTGGATGGGTGTGGGAATAGGAAGGGTTTGGAGGGATATGGGCCAGGTACTGGCAGGTGGGACTGGATTGGGATATCTGGTCAGCATGGACAAGTTGGACCGAAGGATCTGTTTCGGTGCTGTACATCTCTATGACTCTATGACCCTCCAAAGAGTAAGCCACCCAGACTCATTCCCCTACCCTACATTTACCTGTCTTGGACAATTTAGCATGACCAATGCACCTGATCAGCCCATCCTTGCATTGTGGGAGGAAACCAGAGCACCCGGAGGAAACCCACTCAGTCACTGGGAGAATGTGCAAAGTCCACACAGACAATCGTCCGAGGCTGGAACCGAATCTGGGTCCCAGAAACTGTGAGGCAGCAGTGCTTAACCACTGAGCCACCATGATGTTGGGAAGTATACTAAGCACTCCTCCTGCAATATTTCGATTACTAAGATTGATGGTAAAAGACTATCAATGAGAACTTCATTGAAAAATAATGACACTGAGTATGGGGAGAATCACCTTTTAAGGAAAGAAACATTACAGGTCGCACATTATGAAACAGGAATTATTTTCTGCATGGCTAGACTCCACAAATTGAACCAGAACACCCAAAAGTAAAGCTGTTGGTTAAATAATTTCAATATGAAAATTAGTAATTAATTGTGAATTTGATTCAAGATTCTGGCCTGAGAGGTCAGAACACTTGTCATTGTTAATGAGATGAGAGTTTAGCAAGGGAGTCTTTATTCACTGGGTCTGTCAGGCTGAATTGCCTTTGAACAGTGGAATTGGATAATTGCTGAGCTGCTTATGTGAAAGGCTTGTGCACACTCCACTTGTTAAATGAGCCAGGTGACTTCCAACCTTTTAGAAGTCATTGCATCTACCTTAGATTTTACTCGCCTTAATTATATCTTCCTTGCTGTCAGTCTTCACTGAAACAAGAGTTTGCGCAGCTCCACACTGCACCTCTAATGAGGAACAAGAGGACCAGCAACATCCACACCAACAGCAGCAAGAGCAACACCAGGACAGCAGGGATAAACAGAACCTCAACTCAAAAGATATAATATCCCCAATGTAAGGATTAAAAGCAGAGGAGAAAAACTCTCAATATGTCTCAGCACCAATGCACCATGATGCTTAGTATTCCATGACAGCTTGCAGATATCAGTAACAGTCTCCTGAGAAATGATCTCTTTCGCTGTGGATTGAGTAGGCACACATTGCCAGTGGTCACCAAGGTGCTTATCAGTTTTGTGTCAGGAAATCTGGTTATCAACTCTCCTGCAGGGAAAGGCTATGAGTTTGTGGAATTGATTGTATAGATAGGAGGAATCACCATAAGATCCTAAGATCTTATGCCATTCATCCCACTGAGTCTTCTCCACCATTCGATCAGGCTGATATGTTTCTCAACCACATTCTCATGCCTTCTCCCTGTAAGCCTTGATTCACTTACAATCAAGAACTTACCTATCTTTATTTTAAATACACTTGATGACTTGACCTTCACAGCCTTCCGCAGCACCATTGGAGCCAACACCCTCTGGCTGAAGAAATGTCTCACCTCCATTTTAAAGGGTCAGCTCCTGAATGAAACTAGTAGTGCAGGTGAACTTTGAGGCTTAAGTGTTCAGGTGACATAAAGATATGTTGGCTGTTTGAATGGGAATGTGTAGTCAAAGTGTGTAGTCCTGAGTTGTGCCATGTGGAAGAATGTTTGGAAAATTAGTGAGTAGTGATTGACATGTGAAGATGAGATGATACTTTTCCAGTGCTCCTACATTCTGGGAATTTCATTGAGCACTAAATCCAGGTTTGTAGAACTACATTCCAGTTTCTGACTTCCTTAGCCATTTTGATACATATCTACTTAGTTTGAGAGGCTGGCTTCTTACTCCTGTTTATGGGCAACACAACAGCAGTTCACTTCTGTCCCTCAGAACCTGAAGTAAGATCTGCAGGAGCTCCAGAGAAGAGCTTGAGACATGGGTGGATTGGAGAGGGAGAGGACAGCTTGCCACCTCCCCAGCTATTGTCTTCATGACTGAAGCTTCAGAGAGCAGTATTCAGTTCAGCCATTCTGATCTGATCCCAAGATCAGAGATCCTTTCAACTAGAATCATTAGGCAATTGCAGGGTGTTACAATACTTATTTTCTATGGTTGATTAGCAAGTAGGGTACTGTTGCTATGGCTGAGTTAAAGAACTAAGGCTGAGAAAAGAAGTAGGTTCCAGAATCTTTGCCAAGCCCTCCACATCACTCCACTCCACTTCTGTTGAGATAACATTCCAACCAATACTACTGAGAACAGACAAAGGTAGGCTTAACAGAACAAATAAATAAATAAGAACTTTGGTAATAACCAAACACATAATAGAATTCCAATTCCATTTGTTTGTTATTAAATAAAGCTGAGTACATTTTGTACACAATCAGCAAACACAACTATGTCCCTTAATGTAGTTGCTGGCTATAACATCTTGCCTCTCCACAAATTTTCCAAGCAATCGTCAGAGTTTCCATTATGTTGCAGCTATTTTCCAGGATTTTACATTCCCAGACTAGCTGAAATAATGACTCATGAATTATCATGCAATTAGTAACTCTATGCCAGGAAATATTGTACAAACATTAATCCAGTACTGAGACACATGCTCCACTGAAGTTGCTCTTTTGTTATTCTCTCATTTCAACTGAATTATTTCTTCAAGTAGTAGGTGTCATTAGTCCAGAGGGGTAAACAAATTCCTCTTTTTTTTCATTCCTGAGATCCTGAGATTGGTATAACAGGGTGCTGAACTTTTAAACAGGGCTTTTTTTTTCTACTTTAATATGTCCTGCAACATGCAACAAGAACTGGTCAGAATTATTTTAAATTTAAAATTTAGTTTATTGTAAACTTACTCAAATAATGCATAAAACTTATTAAAGTGCCCTTGTGGTGTAATGATAGTATCCCTACCTCTTAAACCAGAAGAATCAGATTCAGCTCCCACTATTCTGGAGGTGTGTTATGGCATATCCAAACAAGTTGATTAAAAATGTCAAAGAGCTCTTGTGTTGCAGTGGAAGTATCCCTACCTCTTAACCAGGGGGCTTGGGTTGGAGTCCCAGCTGTTCGAGATGGGTGTCATTAAGTATCTGAATAAGTTGGTTAAAAATAACTGAAACTTGTTATAAATTTATCTCATTTCAATTTCCACATTCTGAAGGGGTTTGATAGTGTAGATGCTGAGCAATTGTTTCTGCTGATCAGGGAATTTAAAATGCAATTGCACAGTTTCAGGATAAGGAGCCCATCTTTTAAGACTAAGGAAAAGACAAATTACTTCACTCATCATCAAATACATTTAAGGCTGGGATAGACAGATTTTTGGACTGTTGGGAATCCAGGGATAAGGCAAAGCAGAAAGTGAAATTTGAGCCCAAGATTAGCCATGATCCTATTGAATGGTAGTACCACTTTACAAGCCATGGTCTATTCCTGCTTCTACATGTTTTTATGTGCAAAAGGTAAAAACCCATCTTAAATTCTGCAAGATATACACCCACACACACATTAGCATGCAAGCAAACAGAACAAAACCCAAAGTGAGAAGGGGTGGAATTGAGAAAGAAAAATAGTTTTTAGCTGGAGGAATTATTTGTTCCAATGTTGGTTTTTAAATTCTGTTGAGAGTTTTTTTTTCTGGACACAATATTTTGTTGAACTGCAATCATATTTATTTTGTCCCCTGAATGGGCATTGAAGCTCCTTTTAATTTTAATTGCTCTATCACTGAGGTATATTCTTGCTTATAACGGGAATTTTGAGATCTTCTTTATCTTCTTACAGTTTTGTGTAGCAAAGTCAGAAGCTTATAATCATAGCTTCTCATTGGAGAAGATTTCGATCTGTGTCTGCTGGCTGTTAGTCCACAATGGGGGAAAATCCATTTCAAATGAAATGTTTTGATGATCGATTGCCAGAGTTCCCCTGTTTTCATTTGATACTGATCAAGAGAGTTTCGATCCTTCTCTTTGCGTAATGAACACTGCTGGATGGTCATTGCCCTGACAATGCCTGCAATCAAGCAATCCCTTCCCAAAGGCAACTCAAAGTCTCAGTGTGAAATATACATGTCAGAGGATAAATTTTAATGTCTAGGTAATTAGTCTTGGAAAGCCTTCCTATAGTGTGTAGACAGCTTCAGCAGTTTATTTCGATACTTAGTTTTGAAATTCCTGTTGAACTTTGGAGGTCATCCTATGATGTTCCAGCTCATTTCTAATTGTTTTCTCTCAAACTAAAGTCTGGGGTTTCTATATTACTTGATGGGATTTAAAAATTAATCATCAACATTTTGTGTCATTATGACAATATATATGAATAGGATTTAAAGATATATGTGATATTGAGTTTGTACAGAAATTAAATTAGTTAACAAAGCTAAAGACAAAATCGTAAACTTCCAATTCCAGAATACTCTATCAATGTAGCAGTGTGAGTTATGTAGAAGAAAATGAAATCTAAGGCAATTTGGAGAAAATAAAATCTAAGGATGATAGGCAATCAAAATGAAAAAAAAATTAAAGAATCATATAGCAATTCAAGAGATTTATGTGAAGAGTTTTATTCTAACATATCTTAGAAGGATGAGGAATCAGACATGTGCTTCAAAGACCTTAATTACCTCCTGGAATAACTTCCAATTTGTGAAGTAGGTTTCCTTTTACATTAAAGACACAAAAAATATTAGTGTCATTTCACATGAATTCTGTCATAAGTGAACTTAAAACAGAAATCATCCCTTCAAAGAAAGTTGCACTTCCTTCTGCGTTCTCTCTTGAAGTTCTCTGAAAGAATGGGAAGAAGGAATCTCAGATCAGGCACCAAATTCCCAGCACAGTTTCAGAAGTAGGGTTGGGTAAAGTGAAGCTGGGAACAAAAGCCATGAATCCCCCAGTGGAAGCAGGTTCCCAAATGGATAGAGATAAATTGTATAACCATGTATGCAAACATTAGGGGCCAAAAGGAGTACAAAAAGCACTAAACTTACCTACATAAATAATGACTTAACAAAGCTCTTCATTTCTATATCTCCCTTTCAAAAATGATGACATTTCTCTCCGCAACATAATGATCTATTACTTCCTCCGCATTACATCCTTCACCATCTATTACAGCCCACTTATATGATCTCTGATTCTCATTTAAAACACACACATACCTTTTCCCTGTTCCCTGCACAACAGCTACCAATAGCTAAAAACTGGTAAAACTGTGATTGCTGGAAATCAGAAACAAAACAAAAATTGCTGGAGAAGCTCAGCAGGTTTGGCAGCATCTGTGGAGAGAAATCAGAGTTAATGTTTTGGGTCCAGTGACCCTTCCTCAGAAATACTAGTAGCTTTCTGATTTCAGCAATTATATATTGCAGGACAATCACTTCATCGTGATACCTTCCTGATCTAACATTTCAATAGCTTACTTGCCATTTAAAATTTCCAAGATGCTTTAATCTTGCTTCTTCTCACTTTCAATGAGTGCAATTCAAGCAGAGGCAGCTCAAATGTGTCCTCTTCATAGGAGGTACACCCTAACTCTGGCCCTCTACCAGAGATGTGCAAAAAATGAACATGGATTTGGGATGGAACAATATGGAAGAGAATTTAAAAATGGCTGGCAACTTCTAAGGATAGAAGTTTCAAGGATGAGCAAGGAAGGGTGACACTATTGGGATAGATCTGCATTATTGCCTCTATCATACCTCGCAACATAATGGAAACACTGTACAAAATATCATTGGTATTCACCGAACTTCCATTTCTCTGACCTTGAATATTTGATTAGAGTGGTGCTGGAAAAGCACAGCTGGTCAGGCAGCATTCGAGGAGCAGAACTGGTGAAGTCCAACAGTTTTCTCATTTCTCCTCCCCCTCCCACCTTACCCAAATTCCAACCTTCCAACTCAGCACTGTCCTCATGACCTGTCTCACCTGTCAATGTTCCTTTCCACTTATCTGCTCCACCCTCCTCTCTGACACCCCACCTCCATCCACCTATTGCACTATCAGCTACCTTCTCCCCAGCCCCACCCCCTCCCATTTATCTCTCTATCCCCCAAGGCTCCCAGCCTCATTCCTGATGAATGGCTTTTGCCTGAAACGTCGATTTTCCTGCTCCTTGGATGCTGCCTGACCTGCTGTGCTTTTCCAGCACCACTCTAATCTCCAGCAGCTGCAGTACCTACTTCCGCCTTGAATATTTGATGCCTATCTGCAGAAGTCTTCAAATTTGCGGGAATGCATTTTATGAATTGATTATACTTTCCCTTATATGCTCTTTTAACTCTAGTACGAGTGATCACACAGCAATTTTTGTCTCTTGCAAATTCCACAAATATTTTATTAGGTTGATTTCTTATAGTCCTAAATTTCAATTATGAAGTGTCAGACACAAGTTAATAAGCATTGAGTATTGCCTCTTTGCCAATGTCATACACAGTAGATTGTTCTTCTGACATGCTCACCACCCTAACTTGGAAATATACCAAAGTTTGTGAGAAGATTTGTAGCTCGGGTGCTCGTTGTCGTGGTTCTGTTCGCCGAACTGGGAGTTTTTGTTGCAAACGTTTCGTCCCCTTTCTAGGTGACATCCACAGTGCTTGGGAGCCTCCTGTGAAGCGCTTGTGTACTGATTCCTCCAGCAATGCCAGAGGAATCAGCACACAAGCGCTTCACAGGAGGCTCCCAAGCACTGAGGATGTCACTTGGAAATATACCACTGTTCCTTCATGATCATTGGGTAAAATCCTGAAATTCCCTCCCTAACAGCATTGTGGGTCAACCCACAGCAATTGGACTTCAGCAATTCAAGAAGGCAGCTCACCACCACCTTTTCAAGGCTAAAAAGCGATGGGTTATCAATGCTGGCCAGCCAGTGATGCCCAAGTCACAGCTGTACCTGTCAAAACACTCTATAGCATTAAGGTCCAAAACTCTTTTAGCCACTTTCATCTCTCTAATCAACTGTCTCAAATGAGGAAAAATATTTATTGAGTCGATCATAATTAGATCCAGGCACTAAAATAGATTCTTTGTTAAATCAAATCAGTATACATCATCAGAGTTACTACCCCGTTCTTCCTTCTTTATTCGAAGCCTTTCTTTTGCAAACTTATGTTTTCTAATTTCCTTTTCCCTTCAGAGTTTAAATTTTAATCTCTCTGTATTATTAAAGTCTTTTCATTTCTCTAGGTCTTCTTTTTCATTTCTAACATTTTTTTAGCTAATTATAGTTGTAGTCCTCTACAAAACGCTGCTCCAGATGGCAGAGTGGCTCAGCGGTTAGCACGGCTGCCTCACAGCACCAGGGACTCCAGTTCGATTCTAGCCTCGGTCAACTGTCTATGTGGTGTTTGCACATTTGCTCCATTTTCCTCCTACGTCCAAAGGTGTGCAGGTCAGGTGAATTAGCTGTGCTAAATTGCCCATAATGTTAGGTCAATTAGTCAAAGGAAAATAGGTCTGGGTGGCTTACTGTTCGGAGGGTCAGTTGGGCCAAAGTGCCTGTTTACATACTGTAGGGAATCTAATCTAATAACATTATGGGGCGCCATGTTGGCTCAATGGTTAGCACTGCTGCCTCACTGCACCAGGGTCCCAGGTTCAATTCTGGCCTTGGGTGACGGTGTGGAGTTTGCACATTCTCCCTGTGTCTGCGTAGGTTACCTCCAGGTGCTCCGCTTTCCTCCCACAGTCAGGTTAGGTGAATTGGCCATGCTAAATTGTCCATAGTGTTAGTTGCTTTATTCAGAGGGGAATGGGTCTGGAGGGTCGGTGTGGACTGGTTGGTCTGAAGGGCCTGTTTCCATACTATAGGGAATCTAATCTAAAAAAAACTGCTTCAGGTTAAATTAATACTTATGGCTTATATTTTCAATTTAATCAAGAGACATAGCTCAAAAAAACATATATTCAAGAAAAAACCCACTCTACTCACTACTGCAGACTTACTGTAAGGCCACACTTCAAAATATCCACTTTTCTGCTTCTGTGCTGTGACATATCCCAAACAGGTTCCTCCAAGATAAGTTAAGAATGTCACTGTTTGTTCATTTTCCCAGACGCACTCCGATGTCCAGCAATGAATATTTTCCCACAATTTTCTTATTTATTTTAATGTATACCAATTTTCCTCCCTCTTCTTTTTCTGTAAAGTGAATATTCTCATTCTTGAATTTATTTGGAATAAAAAAAAGTCTGGGTTATAAAAACAATTGTTACAGAGTCCTAAGATACCAGGTGGAATGGTGCTGCCAAATTATTTTTATTATTGGGCAGCAAACATAAGAAATTTGAACTATTGGTTCCAATATGAGAACTTTGATGCTATCCTAATTTGGTTGACTATTGAGGCAAATTCCATTCAACTGGTAACATTGAAGGCTTTATTTCATTCACCTCTCCTTTCTTCAACCTCTTTTTACACAAAAAATGCAATTGTTTTATCCTGACTTAAAATTTGGTTTCAATTTCGATACTACTTTGGCTTTCAGTCATTTTCTGCAAAGGTGGCAAATCATGTTTTTCCCCATTCTCAGTGGATAGTGACTTTCCTGGTTGGACCACGTTAAGAATAAAAACTGTGAAAGATTAAATGTTGATGCCGTTTTTACATCTTTTCAACAATTAGTTGATAAGTTTTCATTTCCTAAAAGCCACTTTGTTAGATATCTCAAAGTTCGCAGTTTAGTCCATAGTTCATTTCAGGTTTTTCCTACTCTTCCTAATGATTCTGATTTTGAAATCTTTTTAGAATCGCTTTCTTCATTAAAAGGGATAATTTCAGCTATTTATTCAAACGTTCATAAAAATTGCTCAGATTCTCTTGATTCTATAAAGCTATCTAGGAGGCAGATCAGGAAGAGGTAATTCCAGGTGTTGTGTGGGATGAGATTTTACAAAGGGTGCACAGATTTTCAGTCTGTGCAAAACATTGTTTTGGTTAATGTAAGATTCTACACTGCACCCACAACACCAAAGCGCAACTTGTAAAAATATTTGAGGAGGTGTCTCCGTCCTGTGATCAGTATCAAGAAACTCCAGCAAATTTATATGCACATGTTCTGGCTTTCCCCTTCTTTAAGTAGATATTGGACTGATATCTTTAACACCTTACCTAAGGTATCTGGTGAAAATCTCATTCCTAATGCTATTACTGCTTTGTTTTGGGTATCACTTTCTTTACCTAATCTTTCTTCCTCTAAAAAAGACATGCTAGTGTTCACTACCCTATTGGCCAGAAGATTGATATTGTTAAAATGGAAATCCCTAATTTCACCTACTGATATACACTGGATTAGAGATGTGCTATACTTACTTAAATTAGAAAAGATTAGATTCTCCTTATCTGGCGCCTCTAACAAATTTACTAAAATCTGGAACCCTTTTCTTTCATATGTTAATGGTGTTGACTTTTTAACGAACAGACTGAGGTATCATCTGTTGTGATGATTTTTTGTAACTTTTATTTGTTTTCTTTTTTTCTTTTGCTAGTCTAATTTATTATGGATTTGTGTTTTTTGTATGTTTATATTTATTAGGGTTGTTTGTCGTTTTGTCTTCTTTGTATTCTGGAGGAGGTATGTGCCGTGGGGAGGGTAGTCAGTCGGGATTTTGTTGACAGTTGCTTATTGCTTGTGATTGCACCTTGTTCTGCTGTCATTTTTTTGGAGAAAAATCAATAATTTTTTTTAAAAAAGACAACTGTTAGATGTCTCTAAAGTTACCTTCAAATTCTGTGCAATAAACTGCACCACAAGACATCCACCTTACGCTCCCAAATCACTCTGAGTTTGTTACTTTAACCAAAAATGTGGAGGTGCAGGTGTTGGACTGGGGTGAGCAAAGTCACATGACACTAGATTATGGTCCAGCAGGATTATTTGAAATCACAAGCTTTCGGAGTGCAGCCCCTTCGTCAGGTGAAGTGAGAGAGAAGAGAGACACAGGATACGAACGATTAAGTCCAGTACTTCCCCAGAGTGGAGAGACTATGCCATGTTCTTCACAGCCTTCAACATGTTATTGATGACGATGAATATCTTGCCAAGGTTATACCTACGCCTCCACTTCTCACCTTCAAACAACCAGCAAAGCTTAAACCGATCATTGTATGCAGCAAACTATCCAGCCTTCAGGACAACACCGATCGCAATACCACACAACCATGCCACGGCAACCTCTGCAAGTCATGTCAGACCATCGACATGGATACTATGGTTGTCTGGTTCCTCTTTAATCAAGTCACAGACAACTCCAACGAGAATGTTATGAATGAATTTGCCCAGGTGTACTACAATAACAAAGCAGTCAAATCATTATGAATATAAGCCAGTACCCCGATAAAACGGTCCCAACCTTATTAGGAACAAAGTTACAATAGTATTTAATATTAATCTAATCTTTAATTCTATGGCCCCCTTAATGTTACAATATTTCCCAAGTCTCCTGTAAATTTAACCAGTCGCTCACTCTGTGGCTCTGTTTCTTCCTCTCTCTGGCTGGCTGGTTAGCTGGTCTCTGCCTCTTGCCATGCTGGTCTCCTTGGAAGGCCTCAGACAATTCCAGAGATTCGGAGAATGCTTCCAAGAACGAGGTCTGCAGGTGAACTCTTTTTATATACCTTTTAGTTTTTTTTAGAACTATCTGTACTTCTGGCCAATCAGGGAGATACACTTAATAGTTTGAAGTAAGAATCAATCTTTTAGACAGGATGCTACTGTCAGTTTCTTTGTACAGCAGGACTCTGTGCATTTCTGTCTGGGCTGTCCTTTGTTTAGTGGGTAAGTTACTGGAGGTGTAGTGTAGAATAACTGTTGCTTTTTACATTATACAAATGTCATTAGTATCTGGCTCCTGTATTTGCATTGTATCTGATGTGTGGGGTTTGTGATTTTAAACTTTTGACTTGGCCAATGTACCCAGAATCCCTGCTGTTAGGCCAAGTTAGCAATCTATCTGTACTTTAGCTGCCAGGAGGCTGCTACCCTACCATCACACATGGGAACACCACCCCTCATATACAAGGCAGATATTCATGTGATTTGCCAATGTTGTCTATCCCATACATTGCAGTCAAGGATGCCTCAAAGCATTGGTGAGGCCATGCAGCTCCAATGCTATGGATGAATGGACACAGCGCAACAATTGCCAGACAAGAATGTTCCCTCCCATTCAGGGAACAGCGATCAAGGATATTCAATTTGGGTAAGCATCTTCAAAGGTTGTCTTTGAGATGCACAACAACACAGAATAGCTGAGCAGAAATCAATAGCCAAGTTCCATACAAAAGAAAATGGCCTCAACTGTGCCACATTACATGTAATCTCACAAAACTGTTCTGTATTTGTAAAAATCTTCTTTTCTGTCCTTTTTTGACACCATCATCTTGATGAATTGTTATGATCTCTCTACCTTGATTAGTTTGTACAGTTTTGGATTACTCATTACATTGATTAGACCCCGCAGCATGTGACCTTTATATCTATCATGTTATGCCATTCATTTGGCTTGTCTCCAGCACAACCTTATTTTTAATTTTTATAATCATATCTCTGCCTCATTTAATCAGATTATAAATCATCCCTTTGCTTGTTATTCAGCTGTTGGCACTTTACTCACACTGTCTGACACTCTTGGTCACTTGCAGAGACTTATTATTCAACATTCCACTCACACCATTTGTATGACTTTTCGATCTCTCTGCCCTTAATCCCTCTACCTATAAATTCTGTGTTCTGTGTGCTTCTCTCTCATTACACCTGTCAAAGGGGCTATGCTCCAAAAGCTTGTGATTTCAAATAAACCTGTTAGACTATAACCTGGTATCAATCAACTTCTGACTTTAAAGAAAAAGACACAGGTCTGTCTTAAATACATTGAATTCAAAGATCCTGGATGAGCCCCCACTTATTATGATCCTGCTAGATGTTATTACTGGGCAAGTCAGATTCCAGAGAGCTACCAGGCTTAACAGATTATAGTTTTATTTATTTTGGTTTTAAAAGTATGAAAGGTAAGCATGCAATGATTTTGCCTTATCAATGAACTAGAAGTTATTGCAAAACAGATGATAAAATAAAACAATCCAAACTATCTGCTTGTACTACAAATTCCAAGACTTTAAACACAGAATATATTTTAAAAGTGGCTCAGTGGTTAGCATTGCTGCATCACATCACCAAGGACCCACGTTCAATTCCAGCTTCAGGCGTCTCTTTGCGTGGAGTTTGCACATTCTCCCCATGTCTGCATGGGTTATGTCCGAGTCCTCTGGTTTCCTCCCACAGTTAAAGATGTATGGGTTAGATGGATTGGCCATGATAAATTACCCATAGTGTCCAGGGATATGCAGGCTATGTGGGTTGGCCATGGGAAATGCAGAGTTACAGTGATAGGGAGGGAAATAGGTCTGGATGGGATGCTCTTCAGATGGTTGGTGTGGACTTGATGGGCTAAATAGCCTGCTTCTACACTGTAGGGATTCTATGATTCTATGAAAACACTTCTTTATTAATTGAAAATAAATGGAAAAATACCCAAAGCATACACCTGGTGCAATTTCCAAATCACCACTTGTGTAATACACCATAGGTTTAAATAATTTGTGACTTCAACTTTAAAACAGGAACTGTGATGGATTCTACCAGGAACTATTCCACTGTACTCAGGTTTGGATAACTTATTCAAGATTTTATTCCAAAAGTTTTAATCTGGAAGTAAGACTAACTCTTCACTTTAAGGTTCCATTATTTACTATATCTATCATTATCTTCTGAGGAACACTGCTTTATTCAGCTATCCTGTACCTTCAGAGAACTTCATAGGTTTGTCTCACTCAAGTAAAATACGAAACTATATTTCATTTGAACTTGGGAAAAAAACGAATTCCAGGTCTCCAACAAAATTTGAAGCTCTGCTATTTTGGTGGCTCGGGGTGAACCACCAAAAATACCAATAAAAATTAAAACAAAAGTAATAATTAGCCTAACATAAATGAAAGCACAGTCGAAGTAAATGTTGGCCTGCTGTAACTAACCTGTTGTAAGGTACTGTATACTGTAATTCATCAGAATCTTCAATTGATTACTCTCGACTGGCATCTATACCCGCTGACTGCATTACATTCCAGCCAGTCTTCTGATCCCATTCAATTTTAACACAGCACATGTCAGACCTCAGAATGAAACCTATCTTAATAAATCAAGGGCTGAGTCTTGATTTCTTCCACTAAGTGATAGTTTTGTCAAGTTCTTTGGAAGGTTTCACATCACTATCCTTTGGAATGTCTATCACCTTATTTTATGAAAAACGCCTGATTTATTGCCTACCCCACACTTTGGTGCCCCTCTCGCACATTCTAGCACTATCATACCATGTGTCATTTCCAAAACAACTGACCACTTCCATGATATCGCAGAATGGACCAACATCTGTGGGGCAGCGTGATTGCTAAAAAGGTATTGTGCACCCAGACAACAGCTGTCAGGCCAGAGCCGGCCAGCATGGTTCCTGACATTGGCCTTGGACATGACAGACAATAGAAAACTGATGCCTCTGTTTGTGGGCAGGGACATAGTGATAGACATTCCCAAGGATCGTGATGTGAAAACTTCCAAAGAAATTGAGTGTTATAGGAGAACCACGTATTTTGCAATCTGCGACTTGATCAAAGAGTTAATGTATATTATCTCTGAAGGTTTCATTTCATAAAGCCAAGCAATGCAAATAAACAGAATAAATGTTGAGACAAAAGAACTAAATAATAATAATTTATGATGTAAAATACACATGTAAATATACTTAAATTTAAAATTGTAATGATAATATTTCAATAAAGAAAAATAGAATATGAACAAAGTGATTACTTACATTATCAGCAGAATATTGGTCATGTAGTACATTGCCTGATTGCAGTACTTGAAAAAACTTGAGGTCTGGGATGAATTCAGGATGGAGGAGCAGAGCTAGGAAAGCATATGGATGTTCATGCCCTTCAAGATTACTTATTTATTTGGGTCACATTTTCACATAGATGGGAATAATGGTAATATGATATTTCACTTGAAAAAATGTATCCCTACAACTGAAGGGTTGCATTCTTTGTCTAAGCTATGGAATTATTGCTGAAATCATGTGAGAAGTAGGTTGCTAGACATTTCAAGGAAATCGTGGGAATTGATTTTCTGTTGTATCAGTAAGTTAGTCTACACAAGCTGTCCAATACTTTGTGGTTCTGGTTATCATTATGCATGTAAGAAATATATTCACAAATATGTGACTGTTGCTCAAATTAATATAGTTAACTAAAATAATTAATATTATAAATTCAATTGTCACCAGTCTTAATGTTGGTTATCACTGAGATGAGCCAAGAATTAATATTATCTCAATCAGCATTACTCTTTAATTATACTTACTGATGGGCGCAGCAATGTCTTTTTAAGTGAATTGGTTTATTCAGAATGAATACGGAGCCAAATTAAGCATTAAAATACACCTCTAGGCATGAACCTGAATAAGGGCTCATTTCTCCTGCAGTGTAGATCAGAGGTCAGTGCACTGGTTGGTTTACCAAAGTCATTACAAGGATATGTGATGGAAAAATAGATTGCACTGAATTTTCTAGGTTGTCAACTGTATATTATTAAATAACCTTTGACCTGCTAAAAATCTATTATAATACCCAGTAGAAATCCATCCACGGCAGATGTTAAATATTGATCTGGATAAGCCTTTTCCATGATAATAGATAGTAAAGAGATCAAAGTCTAGCCTATCTCTTAGAATTTTTTTGTGATCACCATCATTCACTTCTTCCCTTGTCCTTAGAAACACTTGTACGAATTAATTTTTTTTGTTATTTTTCACAGATTCTACATCTAATGAGTTAAGATCAGGACTATTGAATCACAAGAATATTACAGAAACATATGACTCACTACACCTGTATTTTATATTTCCACAACCTAAACATTGCAATCCCACTCTCTTGCTTGCACTTTGAATTCAGGTAGAAAGATGCAGTGACACTTGTCAAGAGACTGTGTAAATTTGTTAATCAAATGCAATTTGATTCCACCATAGTTTTCAGAAGACAACTTCACAGCTGACAAAATTTTTCTGCCCTCCCACTTAATTACTTTTAGAATTAACATAAATTTATATCCACTCTCAGATTAGTCTAAACAAATTTATTTATCCTATTTTTCATTCATCATTTTAATTTTTTTTGTTTCCTCACAAATTCTCCGTTTTACAAGTTAATCCCTCAACACTGGTAACATTTAGTGAGTATTTCACACTTTTTTTCGATTGAAAAGGCCCATTGACAGCAATTTACAACCGCTTGATCTCTACCATGTAGAAGGACAAAAATAACAGAAGCTTGACAACATCAATCACCCGCAAGTTTTCCTCCAAGCTACATATCATCCTGACTCAGGACTATGTGCTGAATAGGCTAAAATTCTTGACTAAAAGCAAGTTGTATTGAGGTTTTTAGGGGAGGTTTTTGACATGGGGAGAAACAATGTCTTGTTTCATCTCTGTGAAGATGCAACATTGGCAAAGAAATGCCAATTATTACCTGGAAAAACAAAATTAAAGCAACACTAACTTCAATAGCTTTTGACATTAGCACTACAACAATGACTTTTAGAGCAACACAGATTCAACAACAACGTTAAAATTAACCAAGAATGCAATAAGGCAACAAAACAAGTGTAGTACAAGGTGATTTCAAATTCTCATAATCATCATTCAAGTCAAGAAAATAATCAACTACCACAAGTGCCTTTTAACAATCAGCCAATGCAACAAAATTTGTCAGTACTGATCTTTTCACCAGAGAAGTTCCATTTGATTGATTAGTAAATGTGGAATGCACAATTCCTATGATTTTGAATAGATGCAGCATTGGAAACCCAATCAAAGGAGAACAAATTAGCATACTTCTCTATTACATGAGAGCAACATGAGATTATATGTTGCAAAAACAACAAATCAATGAGAAGTAAACTTCATTTGCCAACCTTATACCAGCTTTTGTTTGGGACATTACAAGAACGTGAAGGGGTTCAATTGCATGATAAACAATATCCACTATTTCATATTTACTTATACTGCTTTGATGGGAAGCTGGGATATGCTCCTGGATATACATAATCCCATCAGATCTCTATTTGGTCAAACTCCAGAGGTTTCATCAGGACTATTTGCTCGTCCCACATATTAAATGAGGGGGTAACAGTCTACATAGTGGTCACATACCTCACACTGTCTCATGAAATGCCCTCTAACTGTGTCATCTATGCCATTCATAGATATAAACACTTCAGCTCAATCCATTTTCAGCCAGGATATGAGAATGCTTGCATTCAATGCGAGACTTTTCTGGTCAACAAAATTCTGTTGGATTGAAATGCAGAAGCTAACTCATCCTCTGAAGTCATTATAACTCTTTCATAATGTGATTTTGTACCCCCATTCTTGATTTTGGGTTCCAGGCAGGATGATTAAGGAGAAGACAAAGTCAAGAACTGTCAAAACTTTCTTCAGGCATGGATGCCATTACAAAACTACTTATGATGTAATAAGACTAAATACAACAAAACACAGTATTGAGAGACATATTGTACTCCAATCTTATTGCTACATTATTAATAGTCTATTTCATTAACTCTACCTCCTAATGCTAGTCAGTCTACTCCACACATTTCGAAAGAAAGGATCTACTATCCATGGTTATTCAAAGAAGAAAGCATTTGTTATTAAGGAAATAGCATATAATTATGCAATGATGAGTGTTAGGTCAGATGTTTGGTTAGAATATTGTGAACTGCAGAAAATCAGTAGAATATTAACCAGGAGGAAGAAATTAATCTATGAGAGAAAGCTAGCTAGAAATGTAAAAGTGGACAGCAAACATTTCTATGCAAAATTGACAATGAAATTGAATGTTGGTCTTCTAGAGAGTGAGAACGGGGAATACCAGATAATAAGGAAATGCAAATGAAATAAACAAATGTTTTGCTTCTGTCTTTAGGTTACAAAACACATTCCAATAATATCTATAATTGAGGAAGTGGAAGGAAGAGAGGAACTAGTGGCACAGTGGCTCAGTGAATAGCACAACACCAGGGACTCGGGTTTGATTCCAACCATGGGTGATTGTGTGGAGTTGGCGCATTCTCTCCCTGTCTGTGTGGATTTCCACCGGGTACTCCAGTTGCCTCACACAGTCCAAAGATGTGCAGGCTAGGTGGATTAGCCATCAGAAATGCAGGAGTTACAGGGATGAGTTTGGATCTGGGTGAATGTTCTTTGCAGTGTGAACTCGATGGGTCAAATGGCCTGCTTCCACACTGCAAGGATTCTATGATTCTAGGGAAGCAGTACTAAGTACTCTGCTAGAGCTGTGGGCACACAACTTTCCAGCTGTAGATTGACTTTAACCTAGGATCTTAACAGTAGTAAATGCATTAGCACTAATTTTCCAAAATTACATGGATTCAGGAATTATTCCATAAGATTATAATGTGACAAATATCACCCCTCTATTCAAGAAGGTAGTGAACAGAAAACTGAAAACAGAAAACTATAGGCTAGATAGCTTGACATCTATTGTGAGGAAGATGTGAGAATTGGTTATTAAAGAGATCATATCTTCACTTAGAAAAACTGAAGGCAATTGGGAAGACCAGAATGTTTTTTTTGTTGAACTAACTTATTAGGCCTTATTTGAAGGAGTATGTGCTATGGGTGACATGCGCTATGTGTAAATGTACTATATTTAGATTTCAGAAGGCAATTGATAAAATGCAAAATCAAAGGTTATTGGAAAAGATAAAAGCTCATGGTGTAGGGGCCAATATATTACTGTGGATAGCGGATTGTTAGGCTGTCAGAAGACATGAATGGATTGTTGATTTACTGATTGATGTAAAAAAGCAAAATCCCATAGGGGTCTGTGCAAGGGCCTGAACATTTTAAAATTTACCTCAATGATTTAGAAGTGTGGAGAAAAGGCATGATTGCTAAGCTCACAGATTACACAAGGATTGATATTGAAGTATGTTGTGAAAGATACATGCGGAATTTTACAACTGGTTGAGTGAGCAAAAATTTGGTAGATGGAGTAAAATGTGGGAAAATGTGAAGTCGTTCATTTTGGCAGGAGAAACAAAAGCAGAGTATTAGTTAAATAGAGAATGACTGTGAATTCTAAGGTGTAGAGGTATCTAGGTATTCTAGTGTGTGAGTAACAAGAAGATACAATGCAGGTACATTGGCAGTTATATCATGTAATCAGCAAGAATGTTATGCTTGAGTTATAAAGGGTATTGTGAGACATATCTCAAATACTGTGTGCAGCTTTGGTCTCCAAATTTAAGGAAAGATAGATTTATTAGAGATGGTTTGAAGTAAGTTTATTAGTTTGATAACTGAGATTTTGAGTTGTCCCATGACAAGTTGATTTTGTTTCCACTGGAGTTCAGAGAAGTGAGGGGTAACTTAATAAAGTGTATAGGATCCTGAAAGATCTTGACAAGGTGGATAGAGTCACAGAGACATAGAGTTACACATGGAAACAGACCCTTCAGTTCAATTCGTCCGTACCGAACAGATATCCTAAATAAATCCAGTCCTATTTGCCAGCATTTAGCCCATAACCTTCCAAACTCTTCTTATTCATATAACTATTCAGATGTCTTTTAAACATTGTAACTGTACCAGCCTCCACCACTTTCTCTGGCAGTTCATTCTAAACATGCACAATCCACTGCATGAAAAAGTTGCCCCTTAGATCCCTTTTAAATCTTTCCCTTTTCACTTTAAATCTATGCCCTCCAGATTTGAACTCACCCACCATGGGGAAAAGACATTGTCTATTTGCCCTATTCAGGCCCCTCATGATTTTATAAACTTCTATAAGGTCACCCCTCAACCTCTGGCACGCCAGGGAAAATAGTCCCAGTCTATTCAACCTCTTTCTATAGCCCAGACCTTCTAACCCTGACAACACGCTTGAAAATCTTTTCTGAACTCTTTCAACTTTCACAAGTTCCTTTCTATCACAGGGAGACCAGAACTATATGCAGTGTTCCTATAGTAGCCAAACCAATGTCCTATGCAGCTGCAACATGACCTTCCAACTCCTAGACCAAATGCACTGATCAATAAAGAAAAGGATACCAAATCCCTTATTCACCATCCTATCTATCTGTGACTTCACTTTCAAGGAACTATGAACCTGCACTCCAAGGTCTCTTTGTTCAGCAACACTCCCCAGGACCTTACCATTAAGTGTATAAGTCCTGCCCTGATTCACTGTCCAAAATGCAGTACCTCACTCTTATCTAAATTAACTCCAGCTGCCACACCTCAGCCCATTGGCCCATCTGATCAAGATCCCGTTGTACTCTGAGGTAACTTTCTTCGCTGAACTCTACACCTCCAATTTTGGTGTCACCTCAAACTTACTAACCAAACTTCCTGTGTTCACATCCAAGTTATTTATGTAAATAATAAAAAGCAGGGGGACCCAATATGGATCCTTATGGCACACCAGATGTAGATGTGGATGCGGAAAGGATTATTTCCAGAACTAGTCCACACTGTTATGTGATTTTGCAACTCTGCCTAAAAAGCGATGGCATTAGAGTCATCAAATATTTTAATGCAGAGATAGGTAGATTCTTGTTAGACAGGGGATTCAAAGGTGATCAATGGTAGAAAGGAATGTGGAAGTTGAAACACAACGTGATCCTATTAAATGGTGGAACTCGAGAGGCTAATTGTCAGTCTGCTCCTAATTTTTGTCATTTGCTTCCTGGCACAAGTTTCTCACATTCACAAAATGGGAGTTAATGTTTCTGCTGTGTAATCCACATACTTCTCACTTTCTCTAGTTAATTTGTCCCCCACTATTATTCATACTCAGTGACAAGCAGCCTTGTCACATCTTTGCAATGCTATTCTCAGGCCCTAAATCTCTCAAGTGTTTTTTCCCCTCACCATAACCATTGATGAACACACCTAACCCCCTCCACTCCCCAAGTCTTTGACTTGATTTATCTGTGGGAAAAGGTGAGTAAAGAAAGTCTGTTAAAAGTCTATGAAATATTCCAGTTAAAGTAGTGAGAATTATTTTCCTCTGCTATCTTCTATTAGATCAAGGATTTATTCAAGCTGTCAGTCAGGAACATGCTGAATGAATAGTACAAACCAATGGTTTATTTGAATGTGGTGGTACATTGCTAGTGGTGCCCGATTTCAATCCAGTTCGGCATGTGGCTCCGGTGATAAGGATGGAGGATGGGTACATTGAAACAATATGATTAAATACCAACGCTTGCAAGAGATAGGACCTTCAAATCTATCTGAAAGGTACAATTAATGCTTCCTAAAGGTATGGGGAATGAATATTTTAAAAAATAGTTGGTTTCTTTTTCTTCATCATTAACATCTGGATTAGGTTTTTATGTTCAGTCTCCAAGGAAAGAGTAATGTGTCACATACAGTACATTTTTACAGATCAGAGTTCGTCTCCCCAATTGAATATTCTATTGTGCTTTAAGTAGTCACCCTGTCTGACTTAAATAGTATTTTGCTGACTGATAATACTTTGTCGACAAATGTTGTCGACTCTGTATCTATTGTTATTTGGAATGCTCGTTCTGGAGTCAGATCCACTTTTAATTGAAACCATTCAGTAACTGATTTTAATGACCAAAGGCAATTCTGGCACAAATAAGCTTTTGTTGTAAGTTTCCATACTTGTATGGTTCAATTAATATATAGAGGTCATTAATGTATTTATCTGGTAGGAGTTGGTACCTGCTATCTTGCTCATATACTAGCTGTCCTTGAAGTGAAATATTCATCAAAATTCATTAGAATGTAATTAATCTTATTATGTTTCTTAACAGTCTGTTATCTATTTAACATATGATATGATTTTCTTTTCCTATTTGGTGAAGAATTGTGCTAAACTCTTCTGAATTTACTTTGGTCTTCAATCTAAGACTGTTCATAATCTTACAACCAATTTACCAATTTGCAGGTCTAAGAAATGGATCTGGGGTCTTGAATTCCTGCAATGGTAAGCAGTACAGATGAAACTTGTTGCATTGCTGATTGTTGATTGGCGATTGTAGTTTTATTTGGATTATCGTTGTTAGGGTTTTGAACTCTTTAGACTATACACATCTTGTTGCCTTGCTGTTTTCTTGTTTGGCTAAATCTTTGAATCTTTGTTGTAAAAATTGTTATTATTGCGCTAAAACTGAAAGCTGTTAAAGTTTTTACTATTCTAAATCTTGTTCATTGTAAAGTTTGGTAATCTTTTTACTAATATGGTCTCATCATTAATGATGAATGAAGATATTCCTTCATTAAGATGACTGAAGGGTTTCCAAAAGATTTGAGGAGTGATGTTGTTAGTAACAATTCTTTACTTTTTCATGGCAAATCTGACAACATGTGATCAGATTTGGTGTCTTGTTCTTTATCTCTAATTTGTTTTTTAGCAAATAAAATAAATTAGTTTTGAGAAGACTTGTAGCTCAGATTGAGGTTCTGGATGTAGGTTTGCTCACTGAGTTGGAAGGTTCATTTTCAGATGTTTCGTCACTATACTAGGTAACATCTTCAGTGAGCCTCCAGACGAAGCACTGCTGATGTTTCCTGTTTTCTAATTATATGTTTGGGTTTCTTTGGATTGGTGATGTCATTTCCCGTGGTGATGTAATTTCCTGTGGTGATGTCATTTCCAGTTCTTTTTCTCAGGGGGTGGTAAATTGGGTCCAAGTCAATGTGTTTGTTGTAGAGTTCTGGTTGGAATACCATGCTTCCAGGAATTTTCGTGCCTGTCTCTGTTTGGCGTGTCCTAGGATGGATATGTTGTCCCAGTCGAAATGGTATCCTTCCTTGTCTGTATGTAAGGATACTAGTGAGAGAGGGTCATGTTGCTTTGTGGCTAGTTGATGTTCATGTGTCCTGGCAGCTAGTTTTTTGCCTGTTTGTCCAATGTCCTCTCACCAAGCTGTTCCAATACAGTTACATTGGCTCTTACCTGAAAGTGTGAAAGCTGCCCAATTATGTCCTGTACACAAAATGCAGGACAAATCTAACCCAGCCAATTACAGCCACATCAGGCTACTCTTGATCATCAGTAAAGGGATGGAAGGTATCATCAACAGTGCTATCAAACAGCACCTGCTCAGCAATAACCTGCTCAATGATGCTCAGATTGTATTCCACCAGGACCACTCAGCATCTGACCTCATTACAGCTTTGGTTCAAACATGGACAAAAATGCTGAATTATAAAGATGAGATGAGAGTGACAGCCCTAGACATCAAGACTGCATTCGACCGAGTATGGCATCAAGGAGCCCTAGCAAAAACGAAATCAATGGGTATTAGGGCCAAACTCGTCTCTGGTTGAAGTCATACCTGGCACATAGGAAGCAGGTTATTATTATTGAAGGTCAGTTATCTCAGCTCCTGCATCTCTGCAGGAGTTCCTCAGGGTACTGTCCCAGGCTCAATGGTCTTCAGTTACTCTATCAATAACTTTCCCTCCATCGTAAGGTTAGAGTGGGTATGTTCGCCAATGATTGCACAACTCTCAAATACTGAAGCAGTCCAAGTTCAATGGCAATAAGATCTCGACAGTATACATGCTTGGGCAGACAAATGGCAAGTAATGTTCCAGGAAATCACTGTTTTTATTATATGACTATATGACCATCACACCTTGACATTCAATGGCATTACCATCACTGAATCTCCCTCCAGTACCTTCCAACGGGTTACGATTGATGAGAAACCCATCAAGATTCGCCAAATAAATCAAGTGCAAGTCAGAGGCTAGGAATACTGCAGCAAGTAACTGACCTCCTGACTCCCCAAAGCTTGTCCACCATCTACAAGGCACAAGTCAGGAGCATGATGCCTGGATGCCAGGCAGTCAGTTGCCTGGATGCATGCAGCTCCAACAGCACTTGAGAAGCTTCATACAATCCAGGACAAAGCAGCCCACTTGATTTGTACCAAACCCATAAACATTTATACCCTCTACCACAGACATTCATTAGCAGCAGTTTGTACTATTTACAAGATGCCGTACAGAAATTCATCAAACATCCTTAAACAGTACCATCCAAACCTATGATTACTTTCACTTAGAAGGACAAAGGCAGCCAACACACGGAACACCACCATCTGCAAGTTCCTTTCCAAGCCAACCACCATCATGAGTTGGAAATATTTCATTGTTCCTTCACTGTTGCTAGGTGGGAAATCTGGAATTCCCTTCCTCAGGGCATTGTGGGTCTATCATCAGCAAATGACACAGTGGTTCAAGAAGGCAGCTCATCATCACATTCTCAAGGGCAACTAGGGATGGGTAGTACATGCCAGGCCCAGAGAGAGTTAAGAAGAGCAAAGAGAGGACACGAACAGTTTTCAGCAAATAGAATAGAGGAGAAGCCTAAAGCTTTCTACAGGTATGTGAGGAATAAAAGGATGATTAGAGTAGGAATAGGACCAGTCAAAGACAGAAGTGGGAAGTTGAGTGTGGACCCTGTGGAGATTGGAGAGGTCTAAATGAACATTTCTCACCAGTGTTTATTCAGGGAAAGGTGAATATTGTAGAGGAGAAGAGTGAGGTACGAAATATTAGACTAGAAAGGATTGAGGTTAGTTACGCACAGGTGTTATCAATTCTAGAAGGTAATTACAAGATAATACATAGCTTGGAAAGGGTGGATGCTAGGAAATTGTTTCCATTAGGCGAGGAGACAGGACTCGTGGACACAGCCTTAGAATTAGAGGGGGGATATTCAGAACAGAAATGCGGAGACATTTCTTCAGCCAGAGAGTGGTGGGCCTGTGGAATTCATTGCCGCAGAGTGCAGTGGAAGCCGGGACGCTAAATGTCTTCAAGGAAGAGATTGATAAATTCTTGATGTCACAAGGAATTAAGGGCTACGGGGAGAATGCGGGTAAGTGGAGTTGAAATGCCCATTAGCCATGATTGAATGGCAGAGTGGACTCGATGGGCCGAATGGCCTTATTTCCACTCCTATGTCTTATGGTCTAATGGTCTTATAGAAGGAGTGAAAGTAGACAAGTGCCCTGCGCTGGATGGGATTTATCTGAGATTCTCTGGGAAGCTAGGGAGGAGATAGCAGAACCTTTGGCTTTGATTAGATTAGATTAGATTACTTACAGTGTGGAAACAGGCCCTTCGGCCCAACACGTCCACACCGACCCGCCGAAGCGCAACCCACCCATACCCTTACATTTACCCCTTACCTAACACTACGGGCAATTTAACATGGCCAATCCACCTGACCCGCACATCTTTGGACTGTGGGAGGAAACCGGAGCACCCGGAGGAAACGGGTTTGATGTTTGAGTCGTCATTGTCTACAGGTTTGGTACCTGAGGACTGGAGGATTGCAAATGTGTTTTTGTTCAAGAAGGACAGCAGAGATGACTCAGGTAATTATAGACCAGTGAGCCTTACTTCTGTTGAAGGAAAGCTTTTGGGAAGGATTATAAGAGATAAGATTTATAATCATCTAGCACCTCACTGAGTTTTTTGAGAAGGTGACCAAGCATATAGATGAGGTAGGGCAGTTGATGTGGTATACATGGACTTCAGTAAAACCTTTGATAAGGTTCCACATGGTAGGCTGATGGAGAAAATGCAGAGGCATGGAATTGAGGGTGATTTTGCAGTTTGGATTAGAAACTAGCTTTCTGAAAGAAGGCAGCAAGTGGTGGTTGATGGAAAATATTCAGCTTGGAGTCCAGTTACTAGTGGTGTTCCACTAGGATCTGTTTTGGGACCACTGCTGTTTGTCATTTTTATAAATGACTTAGACGCAGGCATAAGTGGATGGATTAATAAATTTGCAGACAACACTAAAGTCGGGGGAATAGTGGACAGTTTGGAAGAATGTTACAGGTTGCAGGGGGATTTGAATAAACTGCAGAATTGGGCTGAGAGGTGGCAAATGGAATTCAATGCAGCTAAATGTGTGGTGATGCACTTTGGGAAGAATAACAGGAAGGCAGAGTACTGGATCAATGGAAAGATTCTTGGTTGTGTGGATATGCAGAGGGATCTTGGAGTCCATGTGCATAGATCCCTGAAAGTTGCCACCCAGGTGGATAGTGCTATTAAGAAGGCATACGGTGTGTTAGGTTTCATTGGTAGAGAGATTGAGTTCCGGAACCGCAATATCATGCTGCAATTATACAAAACGCTGGTGCGGCCACATTCAGAGTATTGTGTACAGTTCTGGTGGCCCCATTACAAAAAGGATGTGGAAGCATTGGAAAAGGTACAGAGGAGATTTACCAGGATGTTGCCTGGTCTGGAGGGAAGGTCTTATGAGGAAAGGCTGAGAGACTTGGGTCTTTTCTCATTGGAAAGAAGAAGGCTAAGGGGGGATTTGAGACAGACATACAAGCTGATCAGAGGATTAGATAGCATAGACAGAGAAAGACTTTTTCATAGGATGATGATGTCAACTTGTATGAGAGGGCATAACTACAAATTGGGGGGTGGTAGATTTAAGACATATATCAGAGGCCAGCTCTTTACACAGAGAGTGGTAAGGGCGTGGAATGCCATACCTGCTAAGGTAGTCAACTCAGCCGCATTAGGGAGATTTAAACAATCCTTAGATAAGCTCATGGATGCTTTTGGGATAGTGCAGGGGGATGAGCTGAGAAAAGTCCACAGGTCGGCGCAGCATTGTGGGCTGAAGAGCCTGTTCTGCGCTGTATTGTTCTATGTTCTATGTTCTAAATTATATATGCTTGTCTCTACAGCACTATCCCATACTGGTCAATATGGCAAATTGTAAACATCCCAAAAGACCTTGATTAATTACTTGAATTATAGTTATCACATATAATGAGATACAGTAAAAAGCGATGGTTTGCATGCTATACAAGCAGGTCGTAGTATACAAAGTGCACCAGGGTAGCAGAACAGAATGTCAAATGCAGTATTATAGCTACAGAGAAGGTGCAGAGAGAGAGAGAGATCAGAATTAACATTTGAGAAGTCCATTCAAAAGTCTGATAAGTGCTGGAAAAAAGCTGTTTGTGAATCTGTTTGTACATATATTCAAACTTTTATACCTTCTTCCCAACGGAAGAGGTTTGAAGAGTGTAAAACCAGGGTAGGAGGAGTTTTTGATTTTGTTCATTGCTTAGCCCACCAATTCCCATCCTATGGCTATTCAAGAAATAACACCTCATATAGATTGGAATAGATAAGAATAGTTAAGCTGCCCTCTAAGTATTTCAACAAGGCTAAAAATAGTCATTTGTGTAAAGCATGCAAATTATGATCAGTTTAGTGCAATGCCTTATGAGGAAACAATATGCACTATTCGGAATCCATTAAGAGTTCAGAATGTAGTGATTGTCAACCAAGTTGACCAGATTGGCTAATGGTCTCTGGGTTTATTTCACAGAATAATATATAGCTACTTCAAGTATGGAATAAAGTTTTAATTAGTCAAATCTATAATTTAATACAGCAACTGATTTCCCTAAAATTTCTAACGTGATACCTGAGAATAGTTGAAGGTCTTTTCAATAGCCCTGAAATGGTCATTTCCTAACTTAGGTCTTCCAGCATGAGATGAGGAAATGGTGGTTGTGATGTTTATAGAGACAAATGGCATAAAATGTATTGATAACATCATTTGATGTCAGGCATCAATTTTTACTTAAATATTGGAACTGGCAATTTTCAAAATATATTAAAAGTATTTACAATGCAAATCTTTAACAGTGTTCCAGTTGTCATCTGAAGAGTTGTAGTGTTGTGCAAAGATATGGCATGGCTGAGTGTGTAAATGTTTTATGCCTATCCAATTGATAAAGAATTATTTTGCATCCAGGCAGCATCCTTAACATGCTGTGAGCAAAATAATGCACATTTAGTGTAATACCCTTTTACATTGTTGAACATGTGTTGCTGGTTAAAGCACAGCAGGTCAGGCAGCATCCAAGGAATAGGAAATTCAACATTTCGGGCATAAGCCCTTCATCAGGAATGAGGAGAAGGTGCCAGGCGGGCTAAGATAAAAAGTAGGGAGGAGGGACTTGGGGGAGGGGCGATGGAGATGTGATAGGTGGAAGGAGGTCAAGGTGAGGGTGATAGGCCGGAGTGGGGTGGGGGCGGAGAGGTTAGGAAGAAGATTGCAGGTTAGGAGGGTGGTGCTGAGTTGAGGGAACCGACTGAGACAAGGTGGGGGGAGGGGAAATGAGGAAACTGGAGAAATCTGAGTTCATCCCTTGTGGTTGGAGGGTTCCCAGGCGGAAGATGAGGCGCTCTTCCTCCAACCGTCGTGTTGTTATGTTTTGCCGGTGGAGGAGTCCAAGGACCTGCATGTCCTTGGTGGAGTGGGAGGGAGAGTTAAAGTGTTGAGCCACGGGGTGGTTGGGTTGGTTGGTCCGGGCGTCCCTGAGGTGTTCTCTGAAGCGTTCCGCAAGTAGGCGGCCCGTCTCCCCAATGTAGAGGAGGCCACATCGGGTGCAGCGGATGCAATAGATGATGTGTGTGGAGGTACAGGTGAACTTGTGGCGGATATGGAAGGATCCCTTGGGGCCTTGGAGGGAAGTGAGAGAGGAGGTGTGGGCGCAAGTTTTATATTTCCTGCGGTTGCAGGGGAAGGTGCCTGGAGTGGAGGTTGGGTTGGTGGGGGGTGTGGACCTGACGAGGGAGTCACGAAGGGAGTGGTCTTTGCGGAACACTGATAGGGGAGGGGAGGGAAATATATCCCTGGTGGTGGGGTCCGTTTGGAGGTGGCGGAAATGACGGCAGATGATACGTTGTATACGGAGGTTGGTGGGGTGGTAGGTGAGAACCAGTGGGGTTCTGTCTTGGTGGTGGTTGGAGGAGCGGGGCTCAAGGGCAGAGGAGCGGGAAGTGGAGGAGATGCAGTGGAGGGCATCGTCGATCACGTTTGGGGAGAATCTGCGGTCCTTGAAGAAAGAGGCCATCTGGGCTGTGCAGTGTTGGAACTGGTCCTCCTGGGAGCAGATGCAGCGGAGACGAAGGAATTGGGAATATGGGATGGAGTTTTTACAGGGTACATGTGTTGCTGGTTAAAGCACAGCAGGTCAGGCAGCATCCAAGGAATAGGAAATTCGACGTTTCGGGCATAAGCCCTTCGTCAGGAATGAGGAGAGGGTGCCAGGCAGGCTAACCCTCCAACCACAAGGGATGAACTCAGATTTCTCCAGTTTCCTCATTTCCCCTCCCCCCACCTTGTCTCAGTCGGTTCCCTCAACTCAGCACCGCCGTCCTAACCTGCAATCTTCTTCCTAACCTCTCCGCCCCCACCCCACTCTGGCCTATCACCCTCACCTTGACCTCCTTCCACATATCACATCTCCATCGCCCCTCCCCCAAGTCCCTCCTCCCTACCTTTTATCTTAGCCTGCCTGGCACCCTCTCCTCATTCCTGATGAAGGGCTTATGCCCGAAACGTCGAATTTCCTATTCCTTGGATGCTGCCTGACCTGCTGTGCTTTAACCAGCAACACATGTTCAACTGTGATCTCCAGCATCTGCAGACCTCATTTTTTACCTTTTTACATTCTCAATGTTATAGCCAGGACATTTCTTATGGGTACTTCCTGTCATTGTCTCCATTTTTGAAACACACGAGAAGGGAAAATTAGAAAAAAATGAACTTCTCAGAAATCAACCTAATACATGAGGAAGTGTCCTTTTCACACCAATTCAATTAAGTACAATCACAGAACAATTAATTAAGCATCTACAGCAAATCTATAGCTTTAATGATTGGCTAAATCTCTGATAGAACTAAATTCTCTTACTGCCAAGTTGAGTTCCACCAGCTGATCCTTTTATTGCAGGAAATAGCATTGCCACTTCCCCAAGATTCAATAACAGTAATTTATATTTATATTGGACCTTTAGTATTAGACATATCCCAAGGCATTTCACAAATAGGAGAGAAGCTATAGATAAAAGGAATACAGGGAGCAAATTGACAAAAACTGTGCCAGAAGACTGAAAGCTCAGTTGAAATGATAAGAAAGGTGAAACAATCTAAATTAATATGGATAGAAAAAACCCCATAGGCATGGATAGAAGAAGATGGATAAAATTTTCAGCAGTAGTGGAAGTTTCAGGTGAATTAGGCAGGGGCACATAAAGTTATGATGGAAGGAAATGGTTTACACTTGGAGAGGGTGTGCGATGTGTTAATTATCTTTGGGGTCAACACCTTTTGGTGTATTCTTTACTCTTCCCCATTGATCAACTGGGGAAAAGTAAAGTCATTATCTGGGGAACAAATTACGATAGCCTAAAAAATACATAGACTTGATCTTTCAAAATGGAGGAAATCCAGGACTTGCTTCCATTTCAGAGCCTCTCAGCACAGAGAGTCATTGAATTTAGAGAAGTAATGGAGTGGTGGAACATAGTTCATCAATGTAGATGTGAAGTTAACCCGATACTAACATTTGAAGGAGAAGCTAATAGTTGAGGTTAAATGAGACCAATGATGGAGCCTCAGGATGCATCTGAGATACTGCATTGACATGACAAGAGAAACCATGTTGGCTTACTAAAGAATAGTGAAATAAAGCAAGGGTAGTGTCATAGTGACACCAAGCAGCAGAGAGTTCCTCCCAGATTCCAAATAATTCCAGCTTGCTAGGGCTCCTTGCCATATTCGGTCAAATTGACCTTGATGTTAAGGATTGTCATTCTCACCTCACCTCTTCAATTTAACTCTTTTGCCTTTGTTTGAACCAAAGCTGTGATGAAGAGCAGGAGCTGAGTGGCCCTAGTGGAACCAATTCCATCTGTGAGCAGGCTACTGCTGAGCATGTGCTGCTTGATAGCACTGGGTAAAAACAATGACTGCAGATGCTGGAAATCAGATTCTAAATTAGAGTGGTGCTGGAAAAGCACAGCAGTTCAGGCAGCATCTGAGGAGCAGGAAAATCAACATTTCGGGCAAAAGCCCTTCATCAGGAAGACAGGCAGAGAGCCTGAAGGGTGGAGAGATAAAACTGTTGATGACACCTTCCATCACCTTACTAATGATCAAGTGTAGACTGATGAGGCGATAATTGGCCAGGTTGGATTTGTCCTGCATTTTGTGCACAAGACATACCTGGGCAAACTTCCACATTGTCAGGTAGATGCCAGTGTTGTAACTGTACTGGAAGAGCTTGGCGAGGGGAGCAGCACATTTTGGAGCAAAAACATTTCTGGGTCTGTGTGAACCCTGACCCTCCCAATTTATGATTCTGTTGTCTCACTTGAAACAGAACACCCAGGGAGAACTGAAAAGCTGTTTACCAACTTCCTGTTTGAAGGGACATTCTGGCAACACCCTTTTTAAGAAAACCAGCAAAGCCACTGTATCATTAAATAATTATTCTATTTTAAATTGGCAAGTTATTTCACAGAGATGAGTTACAGGGGGATAGTCATTCCTCAGGTACAAGAAAAAGGCAGAAGAGTTACTGTCAGGGGACAGAAAAGGAACTGGCAGGCAGTGCAGGGATCCCCTGTGGCCATTCCCCTCAACAACAAGTATACCGTTTTGGATCGGGATGGGACCATTTGCCACCGCTGATTCGCTGCCACCGATTAGCCACTGCCCTTTCACCGCCGAGGGCGCTTCGCCACCGCCCATTGGCCACTGAGGACGATTCGCCACCACAAGTGTTTGTAACTCATTTTTATGTATAAACCAATAAAATGATATTTATTTCACCTCTTCTTTTACCAATATGTACTATGTTGTTGTATAAATAAAGGGGACTGAGAAGTATGAAAGAACAGGCGGGAGGGAAAACAATCAGTACATATATATATTTCCGGTGGTGAATAGTCTCCAGAGGTCAAACCACCCCAGTGGAGAAACGCTGGTGGTGAACCGGCAGTGGCTAATCATCGGCGGCAAATCATCACCAAACTGTTTTGGATACTGTTGGGGGGGGAGGGAGGACTTACCAGGGGTAAACCATGGGCTACAGGTCTCTGGCACAGAGTCTGTCCTTGTTGCTCAGTAGGGAAGGGGGAAGAGAAGCAGAGATTGGGGACTCCATAGTTAGGGGGACAATGGGATGTTCTGTTGGAACGAGACAAGCTCATGGTTGGTGTGTTGCCTTTGAGGTGCCAGGGTTTGTGATGTCTCGGATCATGTTTTTGGGATTCTTGAGGGGGGAGGGGGAGCAGCCCCAAGTTGTGGTCCATGTAGGCACCAGCGACTCAGATAGGAAAAGGGATGGGATTTTAAGGCAAAAATTCAGGGAGCTAGGGTGGATGCTTAGAGCTAGAGCAAGCATAGTTGTTATCTCTGGTTTGTTACCCGTGCCATGTGCTAGCAAGGCAAGGAATAGGGAGAGAGAAGAGTTGAACACGGGGCTACAAAGATGGTACAGGAGGGAGGGCTTCAGATGTCTGGATAATTGTTGCTCATTCTGGGGT
Source organism: Hemiscyllium ocellatum (assembly GCF_020745735.1). NCBI lineage: Eukaryota > Metazoa > Chordata > Chondrichthyes > Orectolobiformes > Hemiscylliidae > Hemiscyllium > Hemiscyllium ocellatum. The sequence continues at coordinate 41,445,544 of NC_083407.1, read as the reverse complement.
ACATGGGATCTCCTCAAAGAGGATGGACTACACCTGATCCAGAGGGGTATCAATATGCTGGGGGTGAAATTTGCTAATGCGATTTGGGACGGTTTAAACTAATTCAGCAGGGAGATGGGAATCTACATTGTAGTTCCAGTGTACAGGAGGTTGAGGGTAGTGAGGTCAGAAGTATGGTTTCAAGGTCGCAAGAGTTCACCTGCAAGCAAGAAAGTGGTTTGAAGTGTGTCTACTTCAATGCCAATAAGGTGGGTGAACTGTCAGCATGAGTTGGTACCTGGGACTTTGATGTTGCAGCCATTTCGGAGACTGGCTAGAGCAGGGACAGGAATGGTTGTTGCAGGTTCCAGGATTTAGATGTTTCAGTAAGAACAGAGAAGATGGTAGACGAGGGGGAGGTGTGCCATTGTTAGTCAAGGACAGTATTACAGTGGCAGGAAGGATGCCAGAGACCTGTAGCCCATGGCTTACCCTTGGTAAGTCCCCCCCAACAGGAAAGGAGAGGTCACCCTGTTGAGATTTTTCTATAGGACTCCGAATAGTTCCAGAGATGTGGAGGATAGGATAGCAAAGATGATCCTCGATATGAGCGAGAGTGACAGGGTAATTGTTATAAGGGACTTTAACTTTCCAAATATTCACTGGAAATACTACATTTTGAGTACTTCAGATAGGTCAGTTTTTGTCCAATGTGTGTAGGAGTGTTTCCTGACACAGTATGTAGACAGGAGAAAGTGAGACTACAGATGCTGGAGGTCAGAGTCGAGAGTGTGGTGCTGAAAAAGCACAGCAGGTCAGGCAGCATCCAAGGAGCAGGAGAATCGATGTTTCGGGCAAATACCCTCATTCCTGTTGAAAGGCTTTGGCTCAAAAAGTCGATTCTCATGTTCCTTGGATGCTGCCTGATCTGCTGTGCTTTTCCAGCACCACACTCTCGACAGAATGTTGATGGGCCAACAAGGGACAAGGTTCAATAAAGACCACATCAGATTTGGTACTGGGTAATGATAAGGGCCAGGCATTAAATTTGGAAGTAGGTGAGCACTTTGGTGATAGTGACCACATATCGGTTATGTTTCTTTAGAGATGGAACGGGATAGGTATATACCAAAGGACAAGAGTTATAGCTGGGGGTAAAGGCAATTATTATGCACTTAGGCAAGATTTAGGATGCATAGGATGGGGAAGGAAACTGCAGGAGATAGGCACAATTAAAATTTGGAGCTTATTCAAGGAACAGTTACGGCGTGTCCTTGATAAGTATGTACCTGTCAGGCAGGGAGGAAGTGGTCGAATGAGGGAGCTGTAGTTTACTAAAAAAATTGAATCTCTTGTCAAGAGGAAGAAGTCTTATGTTAGGATGAGACGTAAAGGCTCAGTTAAGGCACTTGAGAGTTACAGGTTAGCCAGGAAGGAGCTAAAGAGAGAGCTAAGAGTCAGGAGGGGACATGAGAAGTCATTGGCGGATAGGCTATTAAAGCTTTCAATAGGTATATCAGGAATAAAATAATGACTCTTCCCACCTATCTGCTCCACCCTCCTCTCCGAACTATCAGCTTTACCCCCCACCTCCAACCACCTATTGCACTCTCAGCTACCTTCTCCCCAGCCCCACCTCCCTCCCATTTATGTCTCCACCCCCAAAACTCCAAGCCTTATTCTTGATTAAGGTCTCCGGCCCAAATAGTCAATGTTCCTGCTCCTCAGATGCTGCCTGACCTGTTGTGCTTTTCCAGCATCACTCTCTCAACTCTGATCTCCAGCATCTGCAGACCTCACTGTCATTGGATAACATATGGATGAAAATGGAATATCATGGGTTAGATGGGCTTCGTATTGGTTCCACAGGTCGGCGCAACATCGAGGGCCAAAGGGTCTGTACTTCGCTGTAATGTTCTATAGTTCATGTTGTATGATTTTGTATGGTAAAATTGTGCCTTAGTTACTTAGTAATTAGTTGGATTTTCAGCATTTAAGAAAATCAAAAATATCACTAGTCTCCAATGAAATCATAACACCTTGAATATAAAACCAACTCAAAAACATTGACTCATTTTTATTTAATGTATCCTGTCTCATAGTCTTTGACCTGGGTTAATTAAATATATTACATTGAATAAACAGAACTTTTTATTTGATAAAACAGTCCAAGTTTAATTTTACTTATGAAGAACATCTTTTCAAACTTTAGACTCAAGATGCCAGTTGAATATTGCTGTCCTCATCTGATGAACCCAGATGAAAATTTCACTCAAACTTCACTCCAGTTCATTTAGTTTACGTCTCAAGTCTTGTTACAGTCTTAATTTAGACTGATTTTGTTGCACACTGGACTAGTACCAAAGATCTTTGATGTAATACTTTGCATTTCTGTTGTTTAAAATATTTTTAATGAAATATTATTCCATGAAAGATATGAATTCAACATATAAACTTAGCCAGAAGGGCATGACACCAATATGTGTGGTACTGTACACACAGACCATTTACTAATGGACTTTGGTATCAACACAATACTTTGTAACCCAGACACACAGGCAGAAGAAATAGCATGCACCATGTGGATATTCATTCTGCAACATTGAGGGAGGAAATAGGACGCAAATGTAAACCCCAGGGTACAGTAGCATGTTTTTTATAACTAGCCATAAGTTAGAGTCATGGAGTCACAGAGATATACAGCATGGAAACAGAGCCTTCGGTCCAACCCGCCCATGCCGACCAGATATCCCAACCCAATCTAGTCCCACCAGCCAGCACCCAGCCCATATCCCTCCAAACCTTCCTATTCATATACCCATTCAAATACCTCTTAAATGTTGCAATTGTACTCACCTCCACCACATCATCTGGCAGCTCATTCCATACACGTACCATCCTCTGTGTGAAAAAGTTGCCCCTTAGGTCTCTTTTATATCTTTCCCCTCTCACCCTAAACCTATGCCCTCTAGTTCTGGACTCCCCAACCCCAGGGAAAAGACTTTGCCTATTTACCCTATCCATGCCCTTCATAATTTTGTAAACTTCTATAAGGTCACCTCTCAGCCTCCGACACTCCAGGGAAAACAGCCCCAGCCTGTTCAGCCTCTCCCTATAGCTCAAATCCTCCAACCCTGGCAACATCCTTGTAAATCTTTTCTGAACCCTTTCAAGTTTCACAACATCTTTCTGATAGGAAGGAGACCAGAATTGCATGCAATATTCCAACAATGGCCAAACCAATTCCTATACAGCCACAAATTGACCTCCCAATTCCTGTACACAATACTCTGACCCATAAAGGAAAGCATACCAAACGCCTTCTTCACTATCCTATCTACTTGAGACTCCACTTTCAACGAGCTATGAACCTGCACTCCAAGGTCTTTTTGTTCAGCAACACTCCCTAGGACCTTACCAGTAAGTGTATAAGTCCTGCGAAGATTTGCTTTCCCAAAATGCTGCAATTCGCATTTATCTGAATTAAACTCCATCTGCCACTTCTCAGCCCATTGGTCCATCTGATCAAGATCCTGTTGTAATCTGAGGTAACCCTCTTCGCTGTCCCGTACACCTCCAATTTTGGTGTCATCTGCAAACTTACTAACTGTACCTCTTTTGCTCACATCCAAATCATTTATGTAAATGACAAAAAGTGGAGAACTCTCTACAAGTAAATTCTCTAGAAGGAAGTGCAAGATGCCAGTCTAGGGAAAAAGAAAGAAAAAAACGAACAGAATAAGAAGGCTGGGATCAAGGAAATGTCAAACTCACACGCCACAAATTGCTATGGCAATGAAGATTGAGAATCCATAATGTTTGTTTCAGGGGATGAGCAAATAAATTTCTTGGATGCTCGGATACCACAAACATGATTGACTAATCTTGAGCAAGGTCAAGGAAGGGGCAGAGTGCTGTGATTAGTGTTTAAAACATCCTTGCAATACTTCATGAAGGTACAACCATGCCACACTGAATTTATTTCAGTCTGTTTCAGTTCAAATGTGAATTTGATCATCTGTTTGGACGTTGACTTGTATTGAATATGGTGGACGTTTGGGACAACATCAATGTGCTGGACATGAATCAAACCCTTAGAACTTAAAGATGATGGAGATTTAAAAAGACTAGCAAAAGAGAAAATCTTTCTATTGAAACAGATGGTTAGAATTTGGAGTGCCCAACCTGATGGTAGATGGTGGTAAATTCAGAATCAATCATAGTCTTTAAAACAGCATTGGATACATACTTGAAAAGGGAAACCATTTCAGGGATATATGCAAAAGGAAAGGTTGAGGGAATGATTGGATTGCTCTTTGAAAAATTGGGCATGCATTGAAGGATTGAATGTTTTCTCCCTCACAGGACTATAATTTGATGTGTTGAATCTTGTCAGTGGCTGTCAGTATGAAACCAGAAGTGCATATGATTTTGACCTTGCATGATCATACAGTGGCCAGCCAGTAAGATATGCATAGGCATGGAGCATGGTAAATCATGCAGCAAAGATGAAAAGGAAGTTGATGCCCCCAGAATTTACTCATGGGTCAGATATTGAGGCACCATCATTTAAGAACAGGCATTCATTCCCTTTAGGCTAGGAACTTTACTCTTGCTGTCTGAGAAGCTTTAGAAAACTGTAACTGCTACCAGGAAATGTTTGCCTATTGACCATGATGACTTGTTGTGTGAGTGATGACACTGAATGGCCCCACAGATCACTGATGCTTTGCTGCGGGTGCTCTTGAGATCATACATTATTAGAAGGAGGTATAGGATGGCAACAAAAGGCCCTTACTCCCAAACAATGTGACCTGAATGAGGGACACAATGTTGATTAACAAATGGCAAGTCCTGGCCAAACCCAAGCCAAGTGGAGGAAAGTCGAATGAGGAAGCCTCCGGTCTTATGTTAACTAGTGGATTAAAGAGAATGGAGAAAGGGATTATACGTAATAATGAGTTAATTCTTTGTATTTGCACCTCAGGTTCTAGCAGCCAAAATGAGAGGTAAGTCAGTCTTCCACCAGCTTGATCTCCACCTCCAGCTCTATCATTACTGCTAAGGACAATGATAATACAAACTGGAAGGATGCACCATCACAGCTCTCTCCTGCACACTCCACCGGATCAGAAGCATTCACCTCAGTGGCTGCACGTTTATGATTGGGCTCATAGTTACAATCTGGTGAGCTCTGAGAATCTGCATGAGATTCCTGCAGCTGAGGGAGGTTGTGAGGGTTGAGGTCTCTTATACTCAGGACAGCTGGAGACCAGGCAATTGCAGAGCTCCATATGCCCCTAGGATTGGCTATTGAAGACCTGATAGAGATGCAGAGAAAGACAGGGGAACATTGATAGAGATGCCATTTGAAACTATGAGTGAAAGGTGGAGGAATTTCTTCAGCATGCTTGCAAGAGTTAAAGTGGGGCTGTGTGGAGAATAAACACTGATGTAGACTAATGAGTCAATCTGTCCATTTTATTGCTGGAGATTACATATAATTCTATGAAATGTTATTTTATTCATACAGTTCTATAAAGTAGTCAGAAAACACAAATACTGACTCACCCACAGGTCAGTGAATGTCTGGAAAAGATTTGATAGCTAGATGAAACCAAAAAGTAAATTGTGAGGGAAGAAATAATAATATTTATTCTAAACTAATCATTTGCTGGAACTTGCTTTGGAAGTAGAAGACACAATTTTTTCGGAACACCCCACCTTTGTTTATACGTTCTTATCCAATCATGCTGACTTGTTCAAAGGCGCAGTCAGTACTGGTTGCTCCAGAGCTTCAACTGTGTCACACCAAGTTTAACCAATTAATATTTAACTAAATCTACCAAAGTTCACATTCAATGATTTTATTTGCAGGCTTGTTACTTCCGGAAATTTTTCAGTCAAATAGAAAATTGTAACAGTTCAGTTTTTTTAACTATCGGAAATCGGAAAGCAAAAAGAAAAAAATATATGATTTCTCGTATTATCTACGAAGGTGACCTTTACTTGTTTTAAATGGAAGCAAATTGTGAGTTAGATTTACGGAATTGATCGTCTTTATGTGCTTACTTTTCATGAAGTGTATCTGACTTCTTCTTATTCTTCTTTCCTTCCAGTACTGCTGTTTTGGAGATTTAACTTCGTTTTATTACATTGCTTTTAATCATGGAAAGTTATATTGATTGTGAAACTTTTTTCAACCACAAGCATGTACCTGATTTTGCCGTGAAAGAATCGGTTAAAATAGGCCTTACAGTATTGTACAGTATTATTTTTGTGGCTGGAATAATTGGAAACAGTCTAACTATAAAAGTTGCACACGTTCTTCAAAGGAAAGGATATCTTCAGAAGAGTGTTGCAGATCACATGATCAGTCTTTCATGTGCGGATTTACTTGTTCTTTTACTGGGAATGCCCGTAGAATTGTACAGCGTGATATGGAATCCATTCTCAGCAACATCTGGAGATGCAACATGCAAAATCTATAATTTCCTCTTTGAAGCCTGCAGTTATGCTACAATATTGCACGTTGCCACTTTGAGTTTTGAGCGTTACATTGCAATTTGCCACCCTTTCAAGTATAAATCGTTTTCTGGTTCAAGAACAGTGAAGCTGATCTGCTTTGTCTGGCTGACTTCATTTTTGGTAGCCTTGCCTCTCCTTTTTGCAATGGGGGTAGAGGATCCCTTTGAGGCATATGAGGACCATCCTCACATCCATGCTCGCAAGCACTGTGACATTAGAAAATCAAACCTGACTATTTGCACCAACCTCAGCTCCCATCAGATTGTGTTCCAATTGAGTATTTTCAGTGCCTTCATTGTATACGTTGTGATACTGGTCTCAGTTGCATTCATGTGCAAAAAGATGATGAATGCTTTAATTGGAATGAAGTCTAACAACACAGCTAGCAAAAACAAAGATCAACCAAAGCCTACAAGTGCAGCCATGAAAACGTCAAGAAAACAGAGCATTATATTTTTAGGTAAGAACCTCAGTGCTTTCTGATGGCGTAGTATGGTTTAATTGTGCTTTAAAATTTGTTAAAGATAATAAGATGTGGGAAAACTATATCAGTGTATATTACAATTGTGCTAGCCTAAATGTAAATGTGTAATTTGCAAGAGGTAGTAATTCCATTCATTCCTTCTCTAGCTTTACATAATGGAAACTGACCTTTATATCTCAACTGTTTTCTCACTGCATTGATACATTTTGAATTTTGTGAAATGGACAACTGGATTTTATTGACCCTTGGGTGAGTTGGCAGCTGGAGAAGGGCACATGAAAATTGGGCATCATGCCATAAAAGCTCCCAGCAAAATCTAATCAGCATAAACAAATTAACTTGCTGTGGGTCCACTAAGGTTAAGGTCCCTTTCCTTGCCACTACTGAAACTTAACCCATTTGCAAGAGGGACCTTCACTAAGCATTTAGCCTGGCAACTTTTATCACTTGGGCTTGAGGCTGGGCAAGGGGGAATTCATCTTTTATGGATCTCTGCATTATAAAGCTCACCACCAATGTCTGAATGAGCTATAAGGGACTGAATGCAATTCCAGAAGTGGCCACCTGCTTCCAGTGGTGTGGCTGGGTCCAGAGAAATGTTTTTCATTTGAATGGTTAACAAGTTTTGGAGAACCCACCTTCCTCCCTCCCTCCCTCCCTCCCTCAAAAGGGATGGGATGGAGATGTTGGAAGCTCTGCCTTAAGTCATTTGACGAGGTGACCTCTGGTAAAACACTGAGGAGTGAATCAGCACCGCATGAGGGAGATTTGGACTAACACTTTTACATTGGGATGTGGGGAACACATCATAATGTGCAGCACCAAGATTTTATTCCAGCACTTTGATAATCATTGAAAACAGACACAGGGATTGTAATGTGTCATTAAACTGTATTTGTTGCTTCTGATACAGTGGATATGCCATCTTTGTGCTCCCTATTATTTGCATGATTGCTGCTTGCAGTACATTGAGTGGTTGCATGTCTGAGTAGGAGGTTCAAGCAAGGCTCACTTCTAACGCCAGCCTGCATATTCAAAGTCAGTCTCCACCTCTTAGCATGGAGGTGCTTTAAGGTTGAAGCAGGACCTAGACATTTGTGGAAAAGTGTTCGAGTATGAGGATGTGAGGATACATAACATAGCAGGGGAGAGAACATATTGTAAAGTTCTCTGAGGCTGCAGCAAATAAGATGGTGCAGGAGATAAAGGAGAAGAAAATATGTGTTCTATCCCCATGAAGTGAGGGTCATCACACACAAAATTTATCAAAGCTATGACAGGCAGATGATGAATGCCAGTACTAAGGACCTGAATGCAATGTTGTAGCAATTTTATGTCTTCACATCAATAGTCACTGATAGTGAATATGTCAGTTTGTTTCAACATACAGCACTCACCCACCAACAATTCCTGTCAATCCTGACTCAAACCCAACATTCATAGCTGCACCTTAATCTCTTCAGTTGGAGCACAGCTTAACACCCTACGCCTACATCACTTAGCTGGGACTCTCTTCTCAACAATTCAACCATGACAATATATCACTGAAACATATTGCATCACAATCACTGCCTCACTTCTCTCCCTCATGTCAGTTTTATGACCAGACTCTGGGTGAGTCATAGAGTCATAGAGGTAGACAGCATGGAAACAGGTCCTTCTAAATTGAACTAGTCTTATTTGCCTGCATTTGGCACATATCCCTCTAAATATTTCCTATCCATGTACCTGTCCAAATACCTTTTAAATGTTGTAATTATACTGACCTCTACCACTTCCTCTGGCAGCTCATTCCATACACTAAGTACAATCCTCTGTGTGAAAAGGTTGCCCCTCAGGTCCCTTTTCAATCTTTCCCCATTCACTTAAAACCTATGCCCTCTAGTTTTGGACTCCTCTACTCTGGGTAAAAGATCTTGGCTATTCATCTTACCTATGCCCTTCATGATTTTATAAGCCTCTACAAGGTCACTCCTCAGCCTCCTATGTTCCAGAGAAAAACGTCTCAGAATATCCAGTTTCTCCTGGTAACTCAAATCTTCCAATCTTGGTAACATTTATGTAAATCTTTTTTTTGTACCCTTTCCAGTGTAGTAAAATCCTTCCCATAGCAGGGCGACTCAAATTGTAAGCAGTACTTTAAATATGGCCTTACCATGTCTTGTGCATCTGTAATATGACATCCCAACTCCTGTACTCAGTGCTCTGACAGAAAAAAGGCAAGCAAGCCTAATGCCTTCTTCACCACTCTGTCTGCATGTAATGTGTTAAAAATCACCCAACACCAGGTTATAGCAAACAGGTTTAATTAGAAGCACTAGCTTTCAGAGTGCCACTTCTTACAAGTAATACCACTTTCAAGGAAATATGTACCTTCACCATGTACCTAGGTCTCTCTATTCAACACCACTACCCAAGGCCATACTATTAATTGTGAAAGTCCTGTCCTGGTTTGTCTTACCAAAATGCAACACCTCACATTTATCTGCATTAAACTGTATTGCTGTTCCTTGGCCCACTGGCCCAGTTGATCAAGATCCTGTTGTACTCTTAGATAACCTTCTTCCCTGTCCACTATATCATCAATTTTGGTGTCATCTGTAAACTTACTAACCATGCTTCCAAGATTCTCATCCATTTCATTTAAATAACAGTGGACCCAGCATCAATCCTCACAGCACAGGCCTACTGTCTGAAAAAGAGCCCTCTACCACCATGCTCTGTCTCCTACCATCAATCAATTTTGTATCAAACTGGCCTGCTCTTCTTGGATCCCATGTGATTTAACCTTTCTAACTGCTGTACTTTGTCAAAGGCCTTGGTACAGTCGATGGAGACAATGTCTACTGCACCGCCCTCCCTGTCTTCTTGGTCATCTCTTAACAAACTTAATCAAATTTCTGAGGTATGATTTCCCATGCACAAAGCCATGCTGACTATCCCTAGTTAGTTCCTTGCCTCACCAAATGCATGCAAATCCTGTATCTCAAAAACCCTCCAACAGACACGGCGGTTCAATTCCCGCCTAAGGCGACTGACTGTGTGGAGTTTGCACGTTCTCCCCGTGTCTGCGTGGGTTTCCACCGGGTGCTCCGGTTTCCTCCCACAGTCCAAAAATGTGCAAGCCAGGTGAATTGGCCATGCTAAATTGCCCGTAGTGTTAGGTAAGGGGTAAATGTAGGGGTATGGGTGGGTTGCGCTTCGGCGGGTCGGTGTGGACTTGTTGGGCCGAAGGGCCTGTTTCCACACTGTAAGTAATCTAATCTAATCTAATCAAAAAAACACTCTCATCCCTGATATCAGACTCATTGGTCTATACTTCCCTGGCTTTACCTTGCAGTCTTTGTTAAATAAAAGCACAACATTAGCTATCCTCCAGTCTTCCAACATCACACCCATGGCTGTCAATGATGCAATTATCTCCACTATGACCCTCATAATTTCTTCCCTAGCTTCCCACAATTTTCTAGCATACATTTAGTCAGGTCCCGGGATTTATCTACTGCTATGCATTTTAAGATCTCCAGCACCTCCTCTTCTTTAATGTGAGATTCCCAATTCATTATGGTTCAGCATGGGATTCCTCAAACTATTAAGCTCCCTGGTGGGGAAGGATGAATTGGTTCCACTTTTTATTCACACCTTCTTGGTTAGCTGCAACAAGGTTAATTCATAAAGGATCCTATTCCCTTGTGGAGGTTACCAGTAGCTTGGTATTGATAGTTGAACAATCCTTAGTTTTCAGAATGGTTGTGATTTGATCTGGTACCTCCAAATCTTTTCCACCATGATTAAATAATAGTATTCAGGATGAGAGAGAATTCTTGTATTGTCCTATTCCCTTTGTTAACTGGTTTGCAACATTCAGAGTGAGAGTCTTTACTTGCAACATAGGGGTAAACAGGCCATTGTTATTCAACTGAGAACTTCATAGCACACTAGCAATTGAACTCTGACTGGTACATATGAGAGGCTTCGGTCTCACTAGCTCACCAGTAAGGTTAAAGCTAACTTTTTAGCCATGTTCTTGTGTATTCTTCAAAGGGAATAAAACAAAATATGTCTGCATCTGGGACATAATCTGTTGGTCAAGTGTCACCAACCCCTCATTATCTTTGTAGCTACAAGAGATCATAATCTGTTTGAAATTTCTTTAACTCTTTATGTGTTACTTTCCAGCAGTCTGTTTCTCCAGACAGCCACTTAATTTTTGTCTGCAGCCATTTTCCATCAGTCTTCATTTAAAAATAAACACTTCTGGAATTAAAATAAAATCCACAAGATTGTGAGGTTTTCATCTTTGATCATAACACAGGAGAAGGTGGCACTTAATTGGATGGTGCAGCATCTAACCAGTGGAGGGCTGGAATGGCTGTCTCGCTTTTTCACCATGGCTGAGATGGAGCTCATTGTAATTGGAGCCTCCACTGCTGAACATTAGTCTTACACAAAATTAAACCCCTGTTACGATGCCCAGTTACTTGATAAACTTTCCAGGGCTCATTTAATGTTATCCCTATTTTATCATATTAGCTCCAAATATAAAATACCCAAGTACCATCATTTTTCAAAACCTCGTTTCATAAGAAAAAACATTTTTATCGTTATTTAGACCACTTTCCTTAATAGCAAAATCACTATTGTTGGATCAGCTTTTATGATGAATGTCTACTTTTAACAATCCCAAAGGGCACTTGACCTTCCCCAAAGGTATGTGAAATAGTTCCACAGAGGCCAATATCCTGTCATGAAGTCACCCTATACTTACACAAATTTCTTTGGCTTTAGTACTATCTCTTCAGAGTCAGCTCTCAGAGTGTCAAAATATTTGACATTCCTCTTTTTTTATCTGTCACCCAAGGATTTGCAATTGAACAACATTAACAGCCCCAATCAGGGAACTCATATTTCATGAGGACCAGCTGGTTGACCTCATTACAATCACTACAATAAGTACTTTCCTCAAAGGTCAACCTGAATCTATGGAAAAGAGTACTTACCTCTCCAAATAACTCTGGAAGCTTCAGACTTTCTGTTCAAAATTCTAAAAGCTCACATATCAATCCTTAACCATCTTAGTGATGAAAATTGGATCTGTTTGAAGGTAGCAGCAGTTTTACACATATGGAGACACCTCTATGAAGCACAGATGTGTTTACAGCTCATTCCCATTCCCCTCTGACAGAAATGTTGGGACCCTGTTTTCAAGCAGGGTTAGAAAATCAGAGCTGAAAATGTGTTGCTGGAAAAGCGCAGCAGGTCAGGCAGCATCCAAGGAACAGGAAATTCGATGTTTCGGGCATAAGCCCTTCATCAGCCCTTCCTGATGAAAGGCTTATGCCCGAAACGTCGAATTTCCTGTTCCTTGAATGCTGCCTGACCTGCTGCGCTTTTCCAGCAACACATTTTCAGCTCTGATCTCCAGCATCTGCAGACCTCACTCTCTCCTTAGAAAATCAGAGCTCTAGCCCCATTTTGGCTATGCCAGAGGTCACTTTTGTTCCCAAAAAGATTCATGACTCAGTATTTCAATTTACTTTGACATCTCTTAAAAGGCCTATCAATTTAATATTTTAAGACAGAATGACAGACTTTACCACCAGCTCCTTCTTGGCTCAATGTGATCATCTTGTTTTTTACAAGACATACCTAGAAAATCCATGACACAATGCCCTATGGCAAGTCCGAAGTGCATAGTCAATGGAAGCCAGATGTGCATCACCTACCATATCGTGGGAAGAGCAACTCAGTCAGCATCTGGATTGCAGATCTAAATTACATTAGAAGCTGAATAATTTTTTTAAATTATAGTTTTCCTGTACTTGCAGGATCTATGAGTGATTTGATATGGTCCAGTACTTGATATTCATCACACTCTGAAATCACTCAGCACTTGGCAAAAAGTATTCACAGCAGTATTACTTAAAGAATTTGTTGAACAGTCGCTGGCTTAATTTCAAACAGATAGTCTTTTTTGTCTTAGCATTCATTTACATAATTTCCTGTTGACTAAAACATAAATTTGTGACATAAACAGATTTTCAAGACGGCGTTCTCTAAATGCCAATGTAACTCGTACGTAAATACTGGGAACAAAATTGAGTTTAGCATAAACAAAGTACACCACATCCAGTCATTATGTGTCTAAGCAGCATTCATTTACAGTCACCATTTGGACCAAATGTCTTGCTTTGCGGCCACCTGGTTTATGATTTCAAAACTATTCGACAGGTGGACAGCATGCTGACTACTATTCTCAAGCAATTTATCTGACTGGTGTACAAAACTGAGTGGGTTGCTGGCTTCTGGTATCCTGATTGCGTTGCTGCCTTCCAGTATACTCAGAAGTGGTGAACAAACTTGTTACAGACAATATGCTCTTTTTAAAATCAGTGCTGTCCCTCTTAAAGGGTGTTCCACTGAATAATCTGATGGAATTTAAAGTTATGAAATGAAACATCAAGGCAGAGAGATTTTACAGAGTAATGAACAAAAGGCTGGAAATATTAATCATGCAGGTCAGCAAGAGAAGAAAGGCCATGATTCTTTGAACGTCCTGAGCTTCCTTCCAGTTAAAACATAATTATAGATAGCATTTTAAACTTAAATTACTGCCTTATACTGACTGACATTGAATTCTATCTGCCACACTATAGGATTTTCCCAACCTCATTGACATCTCCTTGCAATTTTCTTTGATAATTTTATGAGTGACTAGCACCTCCAATATGAAATCAATTTGAAATTATGATTCCACTCCTTTATAACGACTTCATAGGTGCAGCAAGTCATCAGCCTGTAAAGGATTGACAATAAACATTCATCTTGTTATTTGTCTCATACGGCTTATACTCTTTCCCCACTATATGGCACTTAGATTAATCCTGAGATTTTAGATGCATGCTATCAGAGCCACAATTTAGCCACCTAAATGAATGTATTTTAAGGATGTGCTTCCTGCTGCTTGTTCAGGATTACCTTACCCATTAGGTCATTATTTTGCAGCGTTAGCTCAAGCTTAGTGGGAAGAATTCCTCTTTGCATGTGCAAATTTGCTTCCCAGTCAACTATCAACTGCGGTCGGAGCTCTCTAAAGGTCCATTATGAGTGTTGTTAACATTTGTGCAATTATAGGATAAATGCACATAATTACGTAACAGTGTTTTTTTTAGTTGGAACTGCGGTATTTCACCCACAGCTGATTACTTCTATGCAACTTTATGATACAGAGAGTAATCTCACATGGAAACTGTGCTGTGTCATTTTACAGTCTTGACTAAAGCTCGCTAGTGACATTCATATATGGAGCAAACATGATTTGTCATAGATAATTAAAGATTTAATAGCATTGGGAAATGGCAATTTACTTAAGTTAATTGACCCCCTTATTAATTGTACTTGTTCATATTTTTTCTTCAATTCCAGTTGGAATTTATCGTATTGATACATTTAATTTGAAAGTTGACCATAATATTGAGAACCAAAGTAAGAACTTAGCTTTTCCCTCTTTACAATATATCAGTGAAAAAAAAATCATTCTTTGTTTGCTTTGGGAATATTTATAGTGAAACAATAAGTATGCTTTTATCAGTCAACAAACTATCAACATACTTGCTGTCCTTTGACTATTGTTTGCATATGAGTCAAACTGCAACTACACTGACCTTTCCAATGCATGTACCCATTTTTCCATAGAGTATTTTGAAATGGCCTTTCAAAACTGGCAAGCACTCATTCATAATTATGTGTTTTCTGTTTGTTGGTTTTTATTGCAGGAGATAGTTTCATATAAAGAATCGCAGGTATATTTACAGAACATAATAATCTGACATCTGCTCAGCACATAAACTTTCAGAATAAATTCTGATATTAACACAACATTATTCTATAAATATATTTGAACTATACTATTTCAATGAACACCTCTATGGTGGCTAACTTTAACGTCTGTAAATAATGATGTATACACATTTTGTGTGAGAGCACAGCATGGATAGTGTGTGTTAACCTGATTGATGATGTTACTCAATCTACATCACTTCATTAATTTACTTACTAACATAAGATAATAGCATCATTGCTCATCTCACTACCATTTAATATAACAAATGTGCCAAATAAATCACTTTTGAAACTTTATTGTAATGTAATAAGAACAATTGGTTTTGTTAAGCATCTGCAAAAGAATAGGAAATTTTGAAAAGTCAGTGTTCAGGCATACTTTTAAAACATGTATGTGTGTTGTTCTAAAATACAAGTATAAAAATTCAAAACACATTGCAAATTATTCTGATTTCTAAATGAATAAGCAAGTCAAACATTTCTCAGTTTAATTTGGCTGCCACTTGTCAGCCTCAATAACAGTCTTTAACTTTGAGACACCTGTCTTTTCTCTATCACCTAAGTCCATTTACTGATGAAGAGAGTGAAAGAATTGTCATATCCAAACCAAAATTGAATTTGCAGAAAATTAAAAGCATGTATACAATACAGCTACAACTGTAGGATATTTTAAATATTGAAAGATGGATTGTGTCATAGAAGTGTTCATAAAGAAGAATGCAAAATGTTTCTGCAGTATGTCCTGGACTGTAGTCACAGTTTATATATTTCTAAGCTGCAAATGTGTTGCTGGTCAAAGCACAGCAGGTTAGGCAGCATCTCAGGAATAGAGAATTCAACGTTTCGAGCATAAGCCCTTCATCTAATTCAACAAGGAAGGATTCAATTACTTCACATAATTCCGGGTAATGAAATGAGCCTAGTAAGCAGCTTAAAAGTGGAAATCATTTATTCGGAACCATTGATCTCATTATGGTTAGGTTCATAATTAAAAACAAATGTTACACTCGGGGAGAAAAGATAAGAGAATATTTGCTAAACAGCCCAAAAACAACCTCAGTGTGCATTGCAAAATGTGAAAGCGCAGTTACCCTGCCAGTACTGCCAGTGACTTTATTCTATTCCATTCAATTATATTCATAATGCTTATTTGGGCACCGCCATATTTTCCAGTGGCAGGGTTTTTCACAAATTGCGTCGGTGTAGAACAATGTGAATCTTTCACGACGTCGTGAGATGCAGCCCAAAGATAAGCTGAAACCTGGGGTGTTGGGCCACGTCACAGTCATGTGAGTTGTCACGTTCAGTCAGGGAGGAGGTGACAGCATGTATTTAATCCGACAGGGAGGTGGAGATATCAGGTCAGGTCAGGCTGGGTCAGGTCAGGTCAGGAATATGGTTGAGTCAGTGGTGGTCAGTGATACATTGGCAGTTCTTTGTTACCCAAAAATTAGAACAGGTATTTTATCTCCTAACCTTTCCTAGCTAACAACTGTATTATGCTTAATTGAGTCAGAACACAACTTCAAAAGGAGATTTTTCAGTGGCTTTTAGACACGGGGTAATTTTCCATTGCAATTTCCAGAAGGCTCTTTGCAGGGACACACTTAACAAACAAGATATGAAAAGTCAAAGAAGGCAATCAGAGGATGATGTCCACTGGTTTGCTCAGAGGTGGTTTCAAACAGGACCTGGATAGAAGAGAAAATTGTTGTGAAACAGGAGATAAGGAATGAATTTCAAACAAGAAAACAGGGCAGCTAAAGACACAGTCATCAAAAAGTGGTGAAGAAAGGAAGGATGCATACAAAGCAGAAGACTAAGTCAATTGAAGAGAATTTACATGATCACATGTCTGAACTACATTGGAATTTTATCAGAGTGAGTATTAAGTCAGATGACTTTCAGTCATGCATGACACTTTCTTGAAAGTATGGTTACATACTTTTATATGTAGACATTATTAACTCAAATAGAATTCCTATATCTTCTCTACTCCTTTTTCTACAAACATCAAATTTCCTTTCATGCCAAAAGCTTTCAATTCGTATAAATCTAAAATCTATCTCATTTGAATATTGCCCCATATTTGAATAAAGCATTCTATCCTCCTGCCTCACACATTTACAATATGTAAATAGAACATTTCATTTGACAGGCTGTCCATTTTTTGCTTTTGGTCTACAATTTGTCTCTCTGTCACAACATTTCTAGTCTTTATTTTATTAAAGAAACTGGAACAATACACGTGAATTTCCTTTCTTGCTCTTTCAAAGCTCCAAAGATGTTGCTCTACATATTCTGTTTTATTTTCTACATCCCTCACTGTATTGATTTTGGCAATCTTTTCAAAGTTTCTCATTCTAACTCTATCTTTCCCAGGATCTTGAAACCATGATGTTCTTTATTTCCTCTGATTTATTCTTCCACCCACAATCTTCAAGCTTTTCAAATCAATTGTCACTTCATGAATTACTTTACCTTCTATGCTTTTTGCTGAAAATGTGTTGCTGGAAAAGCGCAGCAGATCAGGCAGCATCCAAGGAGCAGGAGATTCGACATTTTGGGCATAAACCCTTCTTCAGGAATGAATGTCCTGAAGAATCTCCTGCTCCTTGGATGCTGCCTGACCTGCTACGCTTTTCCAGCAACACATTTTCAGCTCTGATCTCCAGCATCTGCAGTCCTCACTTTCTCCTTCGATGCTTTTTGCCAACTTTCATAGCATCTTACATTGTGGATTTTCAAATTTAAGAAACCTCATCAAACTCTGCAAAATATTTCAAATTTGAAAAGCATTACTTTGTGATACTTGGAATATGTTTTTAATAGACTTAAAAAGAATTCTTTTAGAAAATCCATTAAAAGCTCATTATAAGCTCTATGAGGTGTCATTGGACATATAATTTCAAATCAGTAGAGCACATCATGTGGTATAATTTTAAATGCTTTACCCTTTAACAAGACATTGAGATGCATGTATTATGTAGTGAAATTAATTTAGGACACACTGAAACTAAAGGTACATACATAATATTTGATTAAATGTATGAGTTATATGGTGTATCCTCAATTAGTTTTAATCAGGTGTGCGTCTGACCAGCACAGAAACTCATCACCATCCTTAACAGCTTCCAAACCAAATTACTGAGAAACCTATACGCATAATCTCTGCTTTTTTTCAATGGGGAGTACACTTATACCTTGTAGGAACTCATTGACACTTGCTTAAGTCAGATAACTCAGGGACAAGTAAGGTTTAAGAGTCCCAAAGTGTGAAGGACACATGTGAGGCTTCAATGTTTTGAAAATGAATGCTCTGAGTATCCTGCTGCTTGTGTATCAGACATTACTCCCATACATCATGTACTTTCAAGGTTGTCTAAAACTCCTTGGGAAGAATCCCAGTCTCATCCATTTGCTTGTCTGGCTGTTTAGAGTACTGTGGAGCTGCCTGTATGGTGTGTTTTATTATCAAATCTGTCACAGGGGATTGACTGGATTCCAATATTCCATTACCAACTTGACCTTAAAGGGATCATGTTTACCTCTTCCTGCCAGTAGTTGACAACTAGATAAATGTCTGTGCGATTTTAGGCCTCAACAGGATAGATGGAGAAGCCTTTGTCTGAAACTTGCCCCCTTGAAGCAGGGATTTTGGCTTCTTTATAGGCATTCTATTACTGATTTGTTGCCAATGTCCTCTCAAACCACATTTTAAGCAAGACAATTTCCTACAAAATTGTCACTGCCCTTTTGATCATAACACTAATGCAAATCATACCAAAGATTATTGACCAGTAATTAGATGGGTTCAGAGGTAAGGCACTTGATGAACAAAATGCTATTTTTTAGCAATCTAATCAAGGTAGACACTACTCAATACTTGAGTTTGTTTATGGGGTTTTTGAACACTGCCAGCAAAGATTCTTCAGCAGCTGATATCGTATGAATCTCTTCATCAATTACATGACAATTTTTTAATGCTTAGAATGGATGAGCTCACTCTCTCACTGCAGGGCAATTTATGATAAATAGCCTAGCCATCTAACTGTTCTAGATGTACAAAACCAGAGTTATAATACAGGTTTAAAAGTCACCAGCTCTTTCAACCAAGGTCTCTAGCTGATCTTTTTAGGCAAAGACACATGCAACCAGTGAAGTTAATGACCCTTTTGAATGTTGAAATTAGCCTCAGCCAGTGTCTATTCTCATTCAAAATATACTTCCTCTTTGTCATTGGCCCAACTCACAGCTTGTTCCAGGGCCTAGCACGTAGACTTGAAGGAAATTGTTCTTTTGCATCCCTCAAGGCTCCAAACCATGAAAGATTACATTGTAGGCCGAAAGGCCTGTTTCTGTGCTGTACTTATCTATTATCCTTGGTACATAACGTTCACATTTCCAAACGTTACTAAAAAAAAGCAGCTCATAAATTATGCAATTATACACCTTAAGTTTATTTTATATTTAACAAACTTTATTGCTTTGAAGATAACATGTAGTTTCTCTCAGTTGATGTGATTTATTGAGATGACGGTTATACCGTGGATTGGATTTTCAAAGTGGGGTTGAAAACCCAATACCCAGGTAAATTCTGGGTGCTGATAGTACACCTTAACAATGTCACTCCTGCATTGTTATTTTTAAATTCAAATGCATTAAGTTGGGCAGCAGGTAAGCACTTGATTATGAATGCCAAACACTTCAAACAGGTGACAATTGCCTGCCCAGTGACAGTGATAAGAGCAAGCAGCAACCATGTTTGGGGCAGTCACTGCCTTCCTGAGATCTGGAAGCTCCTCAGACAGTCATTATTGTTGGAAAAGATAGAACCAGTTATCAAAAAAAGAAGGTCCAATGTTTACAACAGCACAAGCAGGGCTCCAAAACACCATGTAAAACAATTACAAGTATATTCAATACGTTCCACTGTATTCGCTGCTCACGATGTGGTCCCCTCTACACTGGGGAAATGAAGCACAGACTGAGCAACCGCTTCGCAGAACAGCTATGTTCAGATAGCAAAGATGAGCCTGAGCTTCCTGTTGCCTGTCACTTCAACATATGGCCATGTTTCCTGGATAATACTTCTGTCTCCGGCTTGCTGCCGTGTTCCAGAAAAGTTCAGTGTAAAGGAAAAACAGGGGACTCTGTAACTTTGGGACTCAATATTGAGTTCAATAATTTTAGGGCCTGAGCATCTTCTCCCATGTCCTTATCCCAACCCCACACACCAGACCTTGTAATCACATTGCCTGCTACCACAACCATCTCATTGCCAGCTACTAATGGTCACAATTAGCATGAATTAGACTCTCCCAGGCTGTGACCTTTATCCATTCCTTTGTTAGTCCAACTGTTGTTGTCTCATTCTGGGCTCCATCTTTATCTATTGTTTACTTCTCCCCCCTTCCAACATCTTAGCTACAATCAGTTCTGAAAAAAGCTCACTGGACCTGAAACGTTAATTCTGCTTTCTCTCCATAGAGGCTGTCACATCTGCTGAGCTTTTCCAGCAATTTCTGGTTTTTTTTGTTTCTCATTTCCAGCATCTGCAATTCTTTTTTGAGAGTTAAACATTATTAGGCCCTGCAGCAAACCCGCAAGCTGTTCAGACATCAATCAGACTGTTTAGATTCACCAAGATAAACTTTAGAAATTCAAGACTGAATTAGACAATTCTCTGATCAAGCCCTGTCTGAGTTTAAGGGGCTGTGGAATTTGCTGTTCATTCTCTCTAGCTTTTGATAACTACAAAGTGCACTAGATTCATTAAGACTCTGACATTGTTCCTGAGTACACATGATTCTCAAATCCCATCTACAGCAAGTCCTAACCTTGTGACCCTTTGAAAATCTGGACGCATACACATAGAGTCGTTTAGCACAGAAACAGAACCTGCAGTTGAATCAATCCATGCCGAACAGAATCTCAAACAAAACCAGTCCCACCTCCCTGCTCCTGGCTCATATCCCTCCAAACCTTCCCTATTCATCTACTTATTCAAAGGTCTATTAAGCATTCTAATTATACCCACACCCACCACTTCCTCAGGAAGTTCACTCTATACATACATAAACCAATCTCTGTAAACCATCTGCCTGTCATGTCTCTGTGAAATTCATAATGTAGAGACTCCATCTCTCAATGGAAATGATTTCCTTCAATTTGATAAAAGTAGATTTTACCAATCATGTCCTATTTTAAGTATGGGTTGACAATTTCTCATAAGAATGACTTAACAATCACATCCTATGTGAATCCAAAAAGTTCTCACACAAAATAAGAGCAACAAAGCTTTTTGTTCTGCTCCCCTTGTCATTAATTTCTTTCCCTATCTGTGTTGCTCAAAGTGTGTTGCTTCTAAATGCAAGTTCAAATACAGATTCAGTCATTGCTTGTTGAATCAGAGTCACTGAAGTGAGAACTAATCCATGGAGAATTGTTGGTAGATTAATTTGTCCTGTTGTGGACAGGCTAGAGTGCTGCAGATGAGATACCTTGTCAAAGAAAAATGCTCATATGCGTGAAGCATAAAAATGGTATCAAAATTTCAAAACTTGTCAATCTTCATTCATTCCAAACATGGTTGGGGGAATGAATATCCTCAGCAACCGATTTTCAGTATCAGGTTTCTGATGCATTTCACCATGGTTCTCATAGAAAGTAAGTAGTAGAATCTAAAGATAATTAAATGCATTTTGTTAATTTTAAATGCTGGATGAGAAATGATGGTAAGTAACGAATAATAGAAAAATATATAGAAGGAGGGTTTAGATAGGGAAACAAAATTCAAGCTAAGAGTTTCTGTTTCAAGCATGTATGTTAAAATGGTAGCAAATTGCATTCAAAGTGGGACCCATTGAGAAAGTATTTTCTTTTCCTTGAGTTTATGTTCAAACTTGCTCCTTATCTCCAGATAGAGGATCAGCTGTGAAGTAATGCATTCCAGACAACTGTTTAAAATGTAGCTTCTATTAAATATGTTCTCATGAAAATTTTTGCTCATTTGGATTTTATTTTAAACTTACAAATAATGATTCGTAATGAATTTATTTGCACAATGTTCTTGGGATCTAAATATTCTTATTATTACAACAGGAATGTTTATTTCAGGATTTCATTATGCAATCTGAAAAAAAAATAAAATCTAGTATCGGGAAGATACAGTTCCAGGAACCTCCACTAGTGTAAGAATTATGTTAACAAAAATCTTCATTTGGTCAGTTGACTTTACACATTTACTAACTAAAGAAAATTTTGACACATATTTTACTGGTGAAGTTTTCTCATATTGCAAGTTATTGAAGAATCGTAGTATAGTGTAGCACAAAAAGAGATAATTTAATTCATCATGCCTATAGCAGTTCTTTGACTGAGCTAACTAAACCTTTTCCATTTCCCTGGCCTTCCTATCTGCATAGCAAATCTTTCAATTCCTTTTTGAAAGTTAATCTTGAACCCATTCCCATCATCTTTTTGTTTCATTATGTACCGGTTCATAATATTTCAGCATATATTATGTTTTCCTCATGTCATCTCTGGTTTTTTTGTCAATTACATTAACCTTTGTTCTCTGTTTTCTTTTCAATACCTTCATGGGATGTGGGCAACACTGGGTAGCTCACAATTTATTGCTTGTCTGTAATTGCCATTGTTAAGATGGTAGTGAGCTACCTTCTTGAATTGTTGCAATCCACTTGGTATGGATACACTCACAGTTCTTTTAGGAATAACCATTAAGGATATCCGGTTCCAGCATGTTGACCGAGTAACAGTGAAAGAACGACTACAGAGTTAACATGTGTGTGACTTGGAGGGAGACTTGACTGGAGTTTCAAACCATTTGCTTTTGGCGATCTTCTTGACGGTTTGGAAAGTATTTTTAAAGGAACCTAAGTGAGTTGCTATAATGCATCATGTAGATGATGTACATTGTGTATTGATTATCAAAGAAGTTAATTTTTAAGGTGCTGTACAGGGTACTAATAAGGTCAAGCTTTTTGAGTGTTCTTAGAGTTGCATTTACCCATGCAAGTGAGGATTGTTCTGTTACAAGCCTATCTTGTGGATTGCAGGTGGTGGACAGGCTTTGGGATGTCAGGAGGTAAGTAGTATATATTCCTCTGATCTGTTCTTGTAGCCAATAAATTTGTATGGCTACTCCAGTTCAGTTCAGTTTCTGTTCAATGGTAGCCCTCCAGATTCTTGATAGTGTAGGAATTCAGTGATGGTAATCTAATGAATTGAGTCAAAAGATATTGATTTGAACCTTCCATATTGGAGGTAGTCATTGCCTGGCAGTTATGTAGTGCAAATTCTATTTGCTACTTGTCAGCACAAAACTGAACATTTTCCAGGTTTTTCAAAGATGTGTATTGAGAGATATTTGTCTCTTGGTTACTACACAACCTTTGGATCAATGACTTTTAATTTTATACAGTATTTAGAGTCATAGAGTCATAGAGATGTACAACATGGAAACAAACCCTTTGGTCCACCCGTCCATGCCAACCAGATATCCCAACCCAATCTAGTCCCACCTGACAGCAGCCGGCCCATATCCCTCCAAACCATTCCTGTTCATATAGCCATCCAAATGCCTTTTAAATGTTACAATTGTACCAGCATCCACCACTTCCTCTGGCAACTCATTCCATACACATACCACCCTCTGCGTGAAAACGTTGCCCCTTAGGTCTCTTTTATATCTTTACCCTCTCACCCTAACCTATGCCCTCTAGTTCTGGACTCCCCCACCCCAGGGAAAAAAACTTTGTCTATTTATCCTATCCATGCCCTTCATAATTTTGTAAACCTCTATAAGGTCAACCCTCAGTCTCCGCTCCAGGGAAAACAGCCCCCCGCCTGTTCAGCCTCTCCCTGTAGCTCAGATCCTCCAACCCTGGCAACATCCTTGTAAATCTTCTCTGATCCCTTTCAAGTTTCACAACATCTTTCCTATAAGAAGGAGACCAAAATTGCATGCAATATTCCAACAGTGGCCTAAACAATGTCCTGTAGAGCCGCAACATGACCTTCCAACTCCTGAACTCAGTACTCTGACCAATAAAAGAAAGCATATCAAATGCCTTCTTCACTATCCTATCTACCTACGACTTCACTTTCCAAGAGCTCTGAACCTGCACTCCAAGGTCTCTTTGTTCAGCAACACTCCCTAGGACCTTACCAATAAGTGTATAAGTCCTGCTAAGATTTGCTTTCCCAAAATGCAGCACTTCGCATTTATCTGAATTAAACACCATCTGCCACTTCTCAGCCCATTACAAGATCCTGTTGTAATCTGAGGTAACCTTCTTCGCTGTCCCGTACACCTCCAATTTTGGTGTCATTTGCAAATTTATTAACTGTACCACTTATGCTTGCATCCAAATCATTTATGTAAATGACAAAAAGTAGAGGGCCCAGCACCGATCCTTGTAGCTCTCCACTAGTCACAGGCCTCCAGTCTGAAAAACAATCTTCCACAACTACCCTCTGTCTTCTACCTTTGAGCCAGTTCTGTATCCAAATAGTTAGTTCTCCCTTTATTCTGTGAGGCCTAACCTTGCTAATCAGTCTCCCATGGGGAACCTTGTCGAAAGCCTTACTGAAGTCCATATAGATCACATCTACTGCTCTGCCCTCATCAATCCTCTTTGTTGCTTCTTCAAAAAACTCAATCAAATTTGTGAGACATGATTTCCCACGTACAAAGCCATGTTGACTATCCCATGAAGTGCTTTCTTTATTCTTCCCATCAAAATTAATCATTTCACATTTTTCAAAATTAAATTCCATCTGCAACATATCTCCAAACTTCTTAGATGTTGTCCTAATATCGATACTATCCTCTTCACTATATATTCCAGTTCAGAATCATGTTATTTTCATGCTTTCAAATTATTTCAGGATCATTACCATATATCGTAGAGACCAGTGGACCCAACACCAACACCTTTACATTTAATCCACTCTGAAAACAATCCTTTGTCAAAGCCTGATGTGGTTTCTTGGGTCAAACATCACTGCCATTATATAATGGTCTAAGTGATTCCCTGTAACATATACCATGAAGATTGCGTTTTTGTTTTAGACAATTGTTATGAAATTGATGAACAAAATTATCTGTTTCCACACTTATAAGTTGTCAGATTTGCACATAGTTTTGCATCTGTCCTTACTGATGTTATGGATATTGTGATCAGCAATGGCAATCACCTGCCAATGAGAATTATTGTCCACCCCGGAAATTCCATGTCTCTGGTCCTGGGTTCTGTGAGTCCTTTCATGGCTAACGAGCGTGTCCCTGGAACCGCATCTTCAACCACGCATTTGACAGGTGCTTCCAGGAGGTGGCAATTTTGTCATTGGTCTTGAGATCTTTTCCATTCCTTTCACGGTTCCTTATCCGTACTTCCTCTTGCAGCCAGGTATTCTCTGAGAATTGTGTACCTTCACGCATCAATTTCCTCCAAATTGGATTCTTCTTTACTAAGGGTCTCCCATGCGTTGACACCTATGCTGCATTTCATGAGGGAAGCCTACAGACAGACTTTGAAATGCTTCTTTTGTCCTTCTGTAATTTGAGTCATTCCTTGAGCAGGACAAGACTGTAAAGTTGCATATGACAGACTGTGATAGCTGACTGCACTGAGGGTCTTTATACTGGAACATCTTGTCTTGTGATGTCATCTAATTGTGTTAAAGTTAAACCTGTTTTCTAAGATCTACTCAGTCAGGCTCTGCTTTCTGTTCCTTTGCTAATTTTCTATCCATGTCACCACTAGAAAAGCCACCAATCTTGTTTATACTTCGGACATTAAGATATATTAAATCTGAAGCCATCTTAGTCCATCCCATAATTTCCTTTGTCTGACCACCTCTATTTCTGAACTGTTCTTTATTCTACTGCTATTGGTAGGCGAAGGCCTCTGTGCACATTTCATTTCATCTTTGTTTTTCATTCTGAAGCCCAACATCTCTCAAATTAGTTTAAAGATAACCTCACAGGATATTGAATGCATGCAGTTTTCTTGAGTTGCAAACCATGACATCCTGTTTCTGCTGAAACTGTTACAGACTGACTGGTGCATGGAGCCTGTCCACCATTTTATTAATTGGAGCAATGTTTTTTTTATTCCTAATTCCATACATATAAATTCATAGATGCACATATCACGTAGATATCTGTCTCTCTTTTTAATGATTTCTGACATCGTGACCTTCAGGAATTGTCCTGTTACATTATCAGACACACAAACAGACTATGGATAAATATAATGTGAATTTGGTGAATTTATAGGATTGTTACAATTTCTGATTTTTTTATGCATTTATAGCAACTAGTAGCTGATTAGTCTGGACAGAGCTCAACAACTGAAGAGATTCATTTTAAAATCTGATCGATGTGCTCATACAGCAAGAAAGTATGATGGAGCTTGTGACAAAAATGGCAAAGCTAATTAAGAGTCTAACCATCAAAGCACTTCAGTACAAAAATGAAGGATGAGAGAAGACACAACAATTTGCTGCAGAATCTATTTATTTCAAAGCATACATGTTCTGAGCTGCATCAGATTTCTGACAAACTAGCTGTGCTTTTCATCTAAATTCTATGATTTTCAACATATGCCATAGATCACAGTTGGTGATCACCACTGCAATTTATAGAAACTTATTTAAAACAAAAGTGGTCCCGTGGATTTTATTATTTTATTAATTTTCTTTCTTTTAATAAGATAATGAATAAAAATACAGATACAGAAATCAATATATACTGAAATTTGATGAGGTTGTTACTATGGGAAACAATTGATATTAGCCAACATGAAACGGCAGTTTGAACTTCAATAACTTCATCATTGAAAGTCCTTATGGTACACACAAAATGGTTGAGTCTCCTCCATGATCTTGCATAAAATCATAACTAAATGAGAGTTTCCTCCCCAAACACAACAAAGCTGATATTCTTTTACTGCCTGGTAATGCAAACATAGTAAAGCCTGAATCCTTTGTTGTCCCTTTTTTCTGAGTCAGGTGCAACCAATCCAATATTGTAATGCAGAAGATGGAGCAGGCGCTTTAAAGCATTTGTAATTGAAAGGGCAGGGTATTCAGCTGCCTCCTCTCTCCCCTGTCTGCTTCAGACACTTAACTGCTGAAGGTTTTCTTCACCATCTGTAGGAAAATTGCTTGTAACTTTGGAGCATTTTAAGGTTGTACATTGTTTCTCCTAGAGCAAAAATGTTAACCCTAGAAAGTATTCAGGATCATCTCGCTCCATCAGAACACTATCCCTTAGTAAATAAAACCCCTGTTTCCCAACTACAGCCCACTGCACACCTTCTAGCTGATCTCTGCCCAGAGATTGGATGAGATTTGGAATTTGCTGTGTCATGGAGTGGTTGAGGCAATTAGCATAACATTGATTAAGGAGAAGTTAGTTATGCGCTCAAAGGTGGAAAGGAGATGTTGATAGTGTGAAATAAATTAGGAGAAGGTTACTGTGGAGCACAGACCTATTACCCTGAATGGCCAGTCTTGGTACTGTAAATAGGTAAAAACAAGGACTGCAGATGCTGGAAACCAGAGTCTAGATTAGAGTGGTGCTGGAAAAGCACAGCAGTTCAGGCAGCATCCGAGGAGCAGTAAAATCGACGTTTCGGGCAAAAGCCCTTCATTGTACTGTAAATGTCATTCAATTCTATGAGTTCATTGAACATAGAACAGTACGGGCTCTTTGGCCCTCGATGTTGTGCCAACATTTTATCCTACACTAAGATCAAACTAATCTCCATACCTTTCATTTTACTGTCATCCATGTGCCTTTCTAATAGTTACTTAAATGTCCCTAATATATCTGATTATACTACCACCGCTGGTAGTGCATTCCACACACACACCACTCTCTGTGTAAAGAACCTACCTCTGATATCTCCCCTAAACCTTCCTTCAATCACTTTAAAATTATGTCCCCTCATGATAGGCATTTCTGCCTTGGGAAAAAGTCTCTGACTATTCACTCTATCTGTGCCTCTCATCATCTTGTACTCCTCTATCAAGTCACCTCTCATTCTTCTTCACTCCAATGAGAAAAGCCCTCGCTCTGTCTTCATAGGACATACCCTCCAGTCTAAGCAACATCCTGGTAAATCTCCTCTCCACCCTCTCTAAAGTTTCCATATCCTTCTTATAATGGGGCAACCGAATTGAACACAATGTTCCAAGTGTGGTCTAATCAGGGCCTTATAGAGCTGCAGCATAACCTCACAGCTCTTAAACCCAATCCCCCTGCTAATGAAAGCCAACGCACCATACGCTTTCTTAATAACCTCATCAGCTTGGGTAGTAACTTTGAGGGATCTATGAACGTGGACCTGAAGGTCCCTCTGCTCCTCCATGTAGCCAAGAATGCTGCTTATAACCCTGTAATCTGTATTCAAATTCAAACTTTCAAAATGAATCACTTCACACTTTTCCAGGTTGAATTCCATCGGCCACTTCTCAGTCCAGCTCTGCATCCTGACAATGTCCTGTTGCAACCTACAACAGCCCTCCACTCTATTCACAAATCCGCCATCCTTCGTGTCATCAGGAAACTTACTAACCCATCCTTCCACTTCCTCGTCCAAGTCATTTATAAAAATTCACAAAGAGCAGAGATCCCAGAACTGACCCCTGTGGAACACCACTGGTCACCAAGCTCCAGGCTGAATACTTTCCATCTTCCACCATTGGCTGGTCTTCTATAGGCCAGCTAATTCTGTATCCAGACAGCCAAATTTCTGCTCATCCTATGTCCCCCAGCAAATTCCCAGAAAATTAATTTAGGCTATTATTTCCATGTGAATTCTTGCAACCACAACAAGCCCATTGCACTAAATGTACTGATGACTAATTTACCAAGAGCCAAATCTGATGAGTTGCATCAGGTGCCTTATTTGTCATTACAGAGCTCACTGATAAAATGTAAATGAGGCTGGAGCCTAAAAATGACAGCTGCCTTTAAGCTTGGAGTGAGGAAAACGACACAGTCCATAAGTCAGGATCAATTGTTTTGTCCCCAAACATATACATATAGCTGGAAGTTTAAGAACTACACTAGTTCATTTAAGTTGTTGATAAAAAAAATCAGAATTAAAATGTGCATTGCATTTATAGAAGGTAAGTCCAAAGTAAATAGTAGTTTATTATATAAATAATAAATATGCTTCATTTACTGTGACTTTAAAAAAAATTTCAATGCCAAATGATTAATATTGTGGTGTTCTCTAATTTATTGGATTTACCATGTGAGTAATTACCTCGTGGCACACAAAGAGCAATTCCAATCTATTTAGTCCTTCAGGGGCCTATCTTTAATCTTTCCCAGTGCACATCCTGTCAAAT
Organism: Hemiscyllium ocellatum; assembly: GCF_020745735.1. Classification (NCBI taxonomy): domain Eukaryota; kingdom Metazoa; phylum Chordata; class Chondrichthyes; order Orectolobiformes; family Hemiscylliidae; genus Hemiscyllium; species Hemiscyllium ocellatum. The sequence goes on along the minus strand of NC_083407.1, from coordinate 41,416,317 downwards.
ATTAATCAGTTTCAGTGTTCATAATTGAAATGTTCGTATATTATAAACATATCGGGCTTGATTTCCAAAAGCTGAAATTGTAGCAGCACTGCTAGTAAGATGTGAAAAATATCCTTCATTTCCTCAGGAAGTTACAAAGGACTTCACAACAATTTAATTCCTTTTGAAGTTTTGTATGTGTCAATCAATTTCCACCCGGCATAATCAATAATTAATCTATATTGAATGGAATTGATTGCTGATATTGGTAAGCTGGGATACTGGCAAAACCAATGTTCTTCTGCAAACATTGTGCTCCTCCACATGGGAACTTTTACATCCACCTAAGCAGATAACTTTGCCATCCTAATGCCTGAAATTAAATTAACATCTGCACACATCTTCCTTGTGCTTGGCCCATGTCCATCTAAACTTTTCCTATTCATGTATCTGTCCAAATGTCTTTTAAATGTTGTAACTAGACATGCATCTGCCACTTCCTCTGGAAGTTCATTCTACATTTGAACTACCCTCTGTGTGAAAAAGATGCCCCTCAGGTCCCTTTTAAATCTTTCCCCTCTCACCTTAAACCCATTCGATCTAGTCCTGAACTCTGTTACCCTTCTCCATGTCCTCACAATTTTATAAATCTGTATAAGTCCATCCCTCAACCTTCTACACTCCAGGGAAAAATATCCCAGCCTATGCTTATAGCTCAAACCTTCCAGGTCTGGCAATATCCTGATAAAACCTTTTTACACCCTCTCCAATTTAATAACATCTTTTCCAGAGCAGGGTGGCCTGACCATACACAGTACTCCAAAAGTGGGATTACCAATGTACTATACTAGCGTAACATGACCTCCCCATTCCTATACTCAATGGTCTGAGCAATGAAGACAAGCTGCCTACCTGTGACACAACTTCTAAAGAACTATGTACCTGAACCCCTAGGTGTCTCTGTTCAACAACACTCCTCAGGGCCCTATCATTAACTGCATAAGTCCTGCCTTTGTTCATTTTTCCAAAATGCCACACCTCATATCTATCCAAGTTAAACTGTATCTGCTAATCCTTGGCCCATTCGTCCAATTGATTAAGGTCCTGTTGTATTCTTAGATAACCTTCTTCATTGTCTATTCTATCACCAATTTTGGCATCATCTGCAAACTTACTAGCCATGCTTCCTAAATTCCCATCTAAATTGTTTATATAAACAGCAAACAACAGTGGTCACAGCACTGAATCCTGTGAAACACTGCTGATCACAGGTGCGCAGTCTGAATAACAACCCTCCACCACCACCCTCTGTCTCTTACCATCAAGCCAACTTTGTATCCTATTGGCACACTCTCCTTGACTCCCATGTGAACCAACTTTACTAACCTGTCTACCATTACAAAACCTTGCCAAAAGCTTTACTAAAGTCCAGGTAGACAAAATCCACCATTCTTCCCTCATCTATTTTCTTGGTCATGTCCTCACAAAACTCAATCAAGATTTCTCATGCACAAATCATGCTGACTCTCTCTAAATATTCCTTGCCTCTCCAAATGCATGTCAATGCTATCTCTCAGAATTCTTTCCAACAATGTATTCACCACTAGTGTCAGACTCACCAGTCCATATTTCCCAGGCTTCTCTTTGCAGCCTTTCTGAAATAAAGGCATAACATTAACCACCCTCCAGTCCTCTGGCACCTCGCTCATGACTGTAGATAATACAACTTTTTTCTGCTAGGGGCCCTGCAATTTCTTCCCTAGCTTCCCACAATACCCCAGAATACATCTGATCTGGTCCCAGAGATTTATCCACTTTTATGTTTTTTACGACTTCCATCACCCAGTCTTCTGTAATGTAAACTATTTTCAAGACATCAATATTTACTTCCATAAGTTCCCTAGTCTCCATGTCTTTCTCCACAGTAAATACTGACGTGAATTATTTGTTCAATGTCTCTCCCATTTCCTGTGGTTCCACACATAAATGATCTTGTTGATCTTTAAGGGGCCTTATTCTTTCCCTAGTTGAGCTTTTGCCTTTAATGTACTTGTAAAACCTTTGGATTATCCTTAAGCTTCTCTGACAAGGATATCTTATATCCCCTTTTTATCTTTCTGATTTCCCTCTTAAGAATGCCCTACTCCCCTTATACCTGTAAGAGATTTACTTGATCCCAATTGTTTATACCTGACATTTGTCTCCTCCTTATTCTTGACCAGAGTCTCAATATCTTTATTCATCTACTGTTCTTTTGAAAATTCTAGGAGTTTTGAGCCAAAGTGCATTACCCTTATTGCTAATGCAAAAAAGATTATTTACTAGTCACGTAACTAGCTAATGCTACACTTTACTAATATTTCAATCACGTTCAAATCCCTGAAGATGAGAAAACTAACCACTCTTTCTTGAGGTCAACAGAATAAACTGTGCTGTTCCTGTGCAATCGTAGATTGTGGTGGCTCACAGAACCCCAGCTAACTGTTTATTTTGCATGGCTTTAAGTCTGTGGAACAAGTATATATTGCTTTTGGATGATTATACACCTTTTCATTTATTTGAAAAATCTTTGGCATCTTTTTGGCAGCACTTCAGCCCCATTCTCCTGATCTTTGGACATCTGGAACATAGGGGTATGGACAAGTCAGTAAACCTTCTTCCGTGTCTAGCCATGCTGGCTATTAACAGATCCAGCAGTGGGCAGTAAAGGGACCCATAGTTGCTAACAGTCTGCCTCTCTTCCATGGCTCTTGTCTGTACCCACTTGAGGGTGGATAATGTTAGAGAGGGAAAATGCAGTGTTCACCAATACCTTCGACGCTTTGAGAGTGATGTGGGCACTGCAGGGGGTAGGGTACCTTACTGCCTCCTCCAACTCTATTTTGACTTAGTCCCATCTCTCCCTCATTACATTTCCTTCACCTTTGGTGATATTGCATTGCCCATGCAGTTGCATTTGCATGTAAATTGATTTGTTGAAAACATGGGTGATTTGGTGGTCGTGGATAGTGAGTGAATTGCCACAGGTGATGTGATAGTGGGAAAGAAAAACTTTCACTTGTCCGTGAAAGCACTTCTGGGTTTAAAATAAAGAATAAAGAGGGCTATGATGATCTTTGGCACAATGGTAGCTACCCTATCTCTGTGTTAGGAGGTCTGGATTCAAATCTCATCCGCTCCTGTGTTTCTCCAAAAAGAAATAGCATCTCTCTGTGGCTTATAAAATATCCAATCTAAGTTGTGCTGCTCTAATGGTGAAGTGGTAGTGTACCTATCTCTGAATCAAAAGGTTCAGGTCCCACCTGTGTAGAGATGTGTCACAACATGTCAGTACGGGTTGATTAAAATAGCTAATGTGGGCTCTGGACAAATTGAGTTACTTTGTGACTTTTATCCATATAGTCTTGCTGACTGTTAAGCAACTTGAATGAAGCTATGACTGATGAACAGAAGTTTCAGTAGGAACCTATATCAGATGAAGGTTTAGAAGACATTATTTATTTATCGGCATTAGTACTAGAAGATCAAAAGAACATCCACTCAGTCACATGAAATTTTACTCAATAAATATTACTAAATATTAGGGAATCCTAATGTTTAGATCATATATCTTTCTATTTAAATTAATTTATTGTTTGCACATCCTTTTCAATCCAAAGCAAAATATAGTCCCTGTCCTTTTTCTACTACTTCTAGGATGTTGCAGCTGACCAAGAGATAAATGGAAAGGGGGATGGGTGGGATGGAGCTGGGGTGATGGTAACTAGGAAGGCCATAGGTAGATGCAGGTGGGGGCTGATGGTGATTGGTCAGAGTGGAAGGTGGAGTGAATAGGTGGGAAGGAAGATGTTCAGGTATGAGAGTTCAAAAATAGTGTTGAATTGGAGGGTTGGATCTGGAAAGAGGAGGGGGGAGGGGAGATGAGGAAACTGGTGAAATTAATGTTGATGTTGTGAGATTGGTGGGTCCAAAGGCAGAAGATGAGACGTTCTTCCACCAGGTGTTAGATGGGTAGGATTTGGCATGATTCATGTGGTTTTTGAGAGAAGTAAAATGTAATTCTGCAAGTACAAATTCACCCATGAACTTCTATGTGTATGTGTGCATGTGGGTGTGTGTTTGGGCAGTGAGGGGTGAGGTTATGAGTGTCTGTGAGACAGTGTGTATATGAGTCTGAGTGTAAAGGGGTATAAATCTGTGACATGGTGCATGTGTGTGTTTGGGAGTGTATGTGTGAGCATATGAGAGAGGGCTGCATGAGTGTACGTGTATTTAGGAGTTTGTGTGTACGTGTATTTAGGAGTGAGTGACTGTGTAGGAGTGTCTATGTGTCTGTATCTATGTGTGCTTCTGTCTGTGTGTGTGTATAGTGCAAAGAGGTCACTTGCAGTGTTACATGAACCCAAGGTCCCAGTTGAGGCAATACCCATGTGTACCAAACTTGGCTATCAGCGTCTGCTCAGCCACCTTTTGTTGTTGCCTATTCTCCTTGGAGGATGGTCACCCAAAGATCTGATGTTGAATGTCCCAGGCCACTGAAGTGTTCTCCAACTGGGAGGGAACACTACTGTCTGATGATTGTTGTGCATTGCCATAGTCTCTGTTTTGTCTCGCCAATGTACCATGCCTCAGGGCATCCTTGCCTGCAGCCTATGAGATAGACAACATTGGCTGAGTTGCATGAGTACCTGCCAAGTACATGGTGGGAGGTATCCCCACATGTAATGGTGCAGCGTCCACCGTGACAAAGTCGCATGGTGTTGACCTGAAAGTCGGGCAGTTTGTTATGAACAATGATCTGTTTGAGGTTTGGTGGCTGTTTAAAGGCGAAAAGTGGAGGTATGGGGAAGGTCTTGGCAAGGCGCTCATCCTCATTGATAATGTGTGGCAGGCTGCAAAGAACATGGCTTAGTTTCTCGGCTCCTGGGATGTACATATATTTGGAAAGGCAAGGACTGATTCGGGATAGTCAACATGGCTTTGTGCGTGGGAAATCATGTCTCAGAAACTTGATTGAGTGTTTTGAAGAAGTATCAAAGAAGATTGATGAGGGCAGAGCAGTAGATGTGATCTATATGGACTTCAGTAAGGCGTTCGACAAGGTTCCCCATGGGAGACTGATTAGCAAGGTTAGATCTTATGGAACACAGGGAGAACTAGCCATTTGGATACAGAGCTGGCTCAAAGGTAGAAGACAGAGGGTGGTGGTGGAGGGTTGTTTTTCAGACTGGAGGCCTGTGACCATTGGAGTGCCACAAGGATCGGTGCTGGGCCCTCTACTTTTTGTCATTTACATAAATGATTTGGCTGCAAGCATAAGAGGTACAGTTAGTAAGTTTGCAGATGACACCAAAATTGGAGGTGTAGTGGACAGCAAAGAGGGTTACCTCAGATTACAACAGGATCTGGACCAGATGGGCCAGTGGGCTGAGAAGTAAGTGGCAGATGGAGTTTAATTCAGATAAATGCGAGGTGATGCATTTTGGGAAAGCAAATCTTTGTAGGACTTATTTACTTAATGGTAAGGTCCGAGGGAGTGTTGCTGAACAAAGAGACCTTGGAGTGCAGGTTCATAGTTCCTTGAAAGTGGAATCACAGGTAAATAGGATAGTGAAGAAGGCGTTTGGTATGCTTTCCTTTATTGGTCAGAGTATTGAGTACAGGTGTTGGGAGGTCATGTTGCGGCTCTACAGGACATTGGTTAGGCCACTGTTGGAATATTGCGTGCAATTCTGGTCTCCTTCCTATCGGAGAGCTGTTGTGAAACTTGAAAGGGTTCAGAAAAGATTTATAAGGATGTTGCCAGGGTTGGAGGATCTGAGCTACGGGTAGAGGCTGAACAGTCTGGGGCTGTTTCCCTGGAGCGTCGGAGGCTGAGAGGTGACCTTATAGATGTTTACAAAATTATGAGGGGCATGGATAGGATAAATAGACGAAGTATTTTCCCTGTGGTTGGGGAGTCCAGAACTAGAGGGCATAGGTTTAGGGTGAGAGGGGAAAGATATAAAAGAGACCTAAGGGGCAACTGTTTCACACAGAGGGTGGTGCATGTATGGAATGAGCTGCCAGAGGATGTTATGGAGGCTGGTACAATTGCAACATTTAAAAGGCATTTGGATGGGTGTATGAATAGGAAGGGTTTGTAGGGATAAGGGCTGGGTGCTGGCAGGTGGGACTAGATTGGGTTGGGATATCTAGTCGGCATGGACGGGTTGGACCGAAGGGTCTGTTTCTATGCTGTACATCTCTATGACTCAATGACTCTATATTGGACAATGAAGGGTACCCTGTTGGTTGCAGCTCATGTCTGTCTCCTACAGAGGTCATTACAGTTTCTTGCTGTGGCACTTTGGAACTGGCAGACGATGAGTTGAGCATCGTATCCTGTTCTTATGAGGGCATCCCTGAGTACGTCCATGTGCCCATCACGTTCCTCCTCATCTGAACAGTTCCTGTGTATGCATAGGGCTTGTCCAAGGGGATGGCTGTTTTAATATGTTCCGGATGGAAGCTAGAGAAGAGTAGCATTGTGAGGTTATCGGTGGGTTTGCAGTAGATTGAGGTGCCCATCCATCAGATGCATGCGTTCAAGAATGAGACAGATAGTCAAGAGTAGTCCATGGTGAGTTTGGTGGTGGGTGAAGCTCGTTGATATCACCGTGTAATTGTTTCAGTGACTCCTAGCCGTGGGTCCAGAGGAAGAAAATGTCAGCAATGTACCTGGTGTATAGTGCTGGTTGGAGGTCCTGCTTAGAGAAGAAGTCTCGTTCATACCTGTGCATGAAAGTGTTGGCATATGGGGTGCAAATTTGGTCCCTGTGGCTGTACCATGTGTCTGGATGAAGAACTGGTTGTCAAAGGTGAAAATGTTATGGTCGAGGATAAAGTAGATGAGTTATAGAACAGTACTCGGAGATTGGCAGTTGTTGCTGTTGAGTACTGAGGCCGTTGCCGCAATGCCGTTATTGTGGGGGATGCTGGTATATTGTGCTGAATCATTCATTGTGACGAGGAATGTTCCCGGTTTGACTGGTCCGTGGGTGCTGAGTTTCTGTAAGAAATCTGTAGTGTGGCAACAGAAGCTGGGGGTCCCCTGTACAATAGGTTTCAAGATGCCTTTGACATCGCCAGAGTGTTCTCACACAGGGTCCCATTGACTGATGCAATGGGACATCCTGGTGTGTTGACTTGGATATGATGGTGGTTGAGGTCCAGGGCTTGCATGTCCTTGGTGGAATGGGAGGGGGAGTTGAAGTGGTCAGCCACAGAGTGGTGGGGTTATTTGGTGTATGTGTCCCAGAGATGTTTCCTGAAATATTGCGCACGTTGATGTCCTGTCTCCCCAGTGTAGAGGAGACCATATTAAGAGCAATGGGCACAGTAAATGTTATGTTTGGATGTGCAGGAAAATCTTTGCCAGATATGGAAGGATCCTTTGGGGCCTTGGACGGAGGTGAGGGGGTAGACGTGGGCACATGTTTTACACCGCTTGAGGTGGCAAAAGAAGGTGTTGGGAGTGGTTGGTTTTCACTCGACTTTCCTGTCTGTGCTCCATAATCCTTGATTCCCTTGTTTATTAAAAATCTATCTAACTCAGCTGAAATAGATTCAGTGTTCCAGCTTCTACTTCCATCTGAGGAAGCTTTTTCCCCAATCTAATGACAATGCGAGAGAGAAAAAAACTTCTCACCTCTGCCTTAAATGAGAGGAGTCATTTTTACGGTGTCATACATAGTCTTTGTCTCCTCCACAAGTCAAAACATACTTCTGGCATCTATCATATCTAAACCCATCAAGATCTTATCTTTGTTTCAATAAGAAGATGTTATCATCTTAGCTGAAGTTACTACTGAGCGAATCAGATCCCATACTGATATCCGGCTTGATAGATCAGTGTTTGTTTTGGTTTGATTATCTGAAGGCATTGTCTCAGAACCATAAGCACGCAATTTTGCAGATTTGGCCTTACTAAAATAAAACTAAAGGTTACTTCACAAAAAGAATGTAGATTAATTACAATAAAATCTAACTACTTACACATAATTTTTAGAGATTTGAAACACATGGTAAAACATAATCCCATTAATCCCTAAAATATTCTTTTATAAATCCCCAAATCACCTCTGTACAGTTTGCAAAAACACTCTTTGTTCCATATTCACACCAGAAAAAATCTTTTTTCTCTAACACCTCAATAGATTTAATTTAACTGTGACTACACCTCCCAGCCTGGGAAACCTAACAACTTGCATCGGAGATTAAATATTCTCAGCTTTAAGTAACCTCTTCAGAGTTCTATCTAAACATTTGTGATCTAGGACAATTACTAAACTTCTTTCTCTAAGATTTGTTTTTGTACTATCTTTTTCCTTTCTCAGAAGCAGTTCTTTATACCTCCATCTTCATCCAAGAACTTTTGCAGAACTGTCACAAAACTGAAAATTAAAAAAGACTTGTTTTGAACTGTGAGTGTTAACCCTAATCTTAAATAAAACTCAATTGCAAAACTGAAGTGAATTTATCTGGTGCATATGTAAATCTCTCCTGATGAACACAATGACAGCATCTGTTCTGAAAGCTACATCTCTATTAAATTATTTTAAATCATTAAGGCTACAGAAATACGTCAAGCCCTTACCTCCACCACCTCCCCCCACCTCAAACACACACAATAAAAACACATGACTCTTTTCAAAATTTGAAAATCAAAAACTTAAAATAGATCTCATTTATATTATGTGCACCTAATATACCCCCAAGAAGAATTAAAATGTATTTGTAAGAAGCATTTTGATTGCTCATCAAAATTACCTTAATATTACTCTTGTGTCATACTAACAACTATAACAGTTGACATTAGCTATACTTTGAATTAAACAATAATATTTTACATAAGTTACTTATTACCAAAGCTCCCAATGTCTTGCACATGTTTGCTTGATGTAACATTTTCTTTCCCAAGCATGTGAAAAATATTCAGAATATACAGTTGGAGAATTAAGCTCAATCAAAATAATTGCAAATTCTTCCTCCAGAATCTTTCTAAGAAAATCAAAGGATTGTGGAGTATATAAAAACTGATATCCTCCAGATACACAATCAGAAATTACTGGACTTGAAACATTAATTTTGCTTTCTCTCCAGAGATGCTGCCTGACTTGCCGAGCTTTTCCAGCAACTTCTGATTTTGTTTCTGATCTCCAGCAGCAACAGTTCTTCATTTCTTTTTAGGTATTTCCAGGTTGTTACCAATTTATATTTCAAAATGATACCTAGCTAGTGAATGACTTAATGTCTCCTTTTCAATTTTATTGACATATTGTCAACTTCTTTGAAAAATATCTGGCAGGTCATTCAGTCCCCATCTTGTCATCTTTCAATAAGACAACCACAACACCAATGTCATTGGCATCATCAGCGAGTATGATTGGTTTTGCATAATGTAGCATGACTAAAATTTACTCACTACCAGCATTTATTGCCTATCGCCAGTTCCTCGTGAGAAGGTGCTGCCTAGTTGCCTTTTGAACCACTGCGCTCTGCTAATTGTAGTTAGCCCCACAATGCAATTAGGGAGGGAGTTCCAGAATATTGATTCAGCAAGACTGAAGGAACAGTAATATATTTCCGATTCAAGATGGCGGTAGCTTGGAGGGAAATTCTGCAGGTGATGTTGTTCCCATGTATCTGCTGCTCTTGTGGTTGTGTGTTTAGATGGTGCTGTCTAAGGAGTCTTTGAGAATTTTTGCAGTGCAGTTTGCAGATGGTATGCACTGCTACTACTGAGTATTGTTGGTGGAGGGAGTGAAGATTTATGGATATGATGCCAATAAAATGGGCTGCTTTGTCCTATTTTGGATTGTGTCAAGCTCCTTGAGTATTGTTTCACCTGCACTCATCCGAGTAAGTATGCAGTATTCCATCTTATTCCCGACTTGTGCCTTGTAGATGGTGGACAGACTTTGTGGAGTCAAGCAAAGACTTACTCACTGCAGTATCCCTAGCTTTTGACATGTCCTCATAGTTACAGTATTTATATGGCTAGTTCAGTTCAGTTTCTGGTTAATGGTAAGTGCCAGATTGTTGATAGTGGAAAATTCATTAATGGAAATGGTGTTGAATTTCAAGAAATGATTAGGTTCTCACTTGTTGGAAGTAATTGTCTAGTACTTGAGTGGTATGAATATTGTTGCCATTTTTCAATCCAAATCTGGATACTGTTCAGGTCTTGCTATATTTGGGCATTGACTACTTCAGTATCTGAGGAGTTAGAAATGGTACTGAAAATTGTGAAGTCATACACAATTAAATCACAAACTAACCAATTAATTGAATGTAAAATGGTAAATGGCCAACTCCTGTTTCCATGTTGATACATTTTAATTAACCGGGCCAAATCTGTTAGGACACACTTCTAGGAGCCAGTGGGCCTTCTCACCCATAGATGGAGGCTTTACAACTGCCTCAGGCACAAGAGCACTTCCCTGATCTTTTGTAGACATTTTGGAGCAGATGTGACTTAAACCTGGGCCACACACCTCAGGAAACTTTTAACATTGAAAGTAATTTGACCTTTTCTGACTTGATCTATGATGTACCTGGACTGAAACATATTGCTTCTAGTTAAAATGGAAACTAATTCATTTATTCAGACCTTGACTTTTGCAAGATCTTCTTATGCTTTTGTTGGCATGTATTGCACTACTTTGGTGAGAGCCATATTGTGGCTCCACAGCCCATTCTCAACATACTGACAAATAACTATCAAATCTTAAGTTTTTCTGTTTTGTAAAGAAGATTTGATTTCTTTATGTCCCTTCAAAGTCTTGCATCCCATCTTATTCAGTCTCTTGCACTCTCACTCAATGGCCTTGAGATCTTTTATGAAGTAGCAAACTCAAAACGAGATTCAGTATTATAATTGCAGCCTTTCTGAACATTAATATTTGAAACCAGCTTGTTTTCAGTTTCATTCTCATTAGCATTCCTCAAGGTTAAAATAATATTTTTACTCACACTTCCTTTCTCTAAAATATTACTACGCCTAGTTGTACTTTGATCACATTATTGCACCAACTTTTCCAGGACACATTCCTTTGTTAATAAGCTGCCTCAACAACCTTGTCACAGTAGTATTAAAGCCCTCCCACCATTCTAGTGACTCAGTTTTGACCCTCATCGCTCCTTAACCCACACTGAAGCGAAACTCAAGAGTTCCAGACAAATCTATTTCTCTGCTTCCTGAATTGCTGTAAGCATTTTTGCTATGCTATAAATAATTGTATAAAATCAAAGTAGAAATAAAATGTATGATTTTAAAATGAGGACTGCATTATGTTGGTGCACCTAGATCCAATTATTCTTGCCCTCTGTCTTCACTTACCTGAACTTTACACTTGGTATTGAATTTTAGAGAATGTTTTTCATGGAAAATGAGAAAAAAAGAGAGTGTTATGGTTGTGAAAAGTTTAGTGAAGAGCATTTTTATCTCTGGAAATAATTAGGTTTCAGTTCAATCCAAATGAATGATAGTTTGCATTCTCAAAAGTAAAATTTCTAAATTAAAATTAATTTATAATGGACATGGGGGTTTCCCATCAAACAGTCTATTGTTTGGCACAATCTAGCACTGATTTTGCAATCTCACCCAGAGACTACCATGAGCACTGATGTGGAAAATGAGAAGCAATTGTCAATAGTAAATTGGGATGCTCTTAGGAGTTGCTGCTTCACTACATATCTGGCCCATGACCTATGTTCAGGATATATATTGCTAAGACTGGATGAAAAGATGTGACCTTTATGCTGTACATCCAATAAAATGTGTTCTTTACTGAGCAATTATCTTGATTCTGAACAGTCGAACAGTTTTAGTACAACAGCCCAAACAATCAAACTTAACATTCAAACAAATAATTGTTTATTGTTTTTGCCATACTCTACCTTTCTTGTTGCTACTGAGAAAAGGCCAGAAAAAGAATTGGGGAATATACATTAAGTTTGTTGTTAAACAGGTCACTTCAGGAGGACTTTTGGAGACAGATATGAGTTAGGTAAGACAGACAAATTTGGGAAGAAAATAATAGAATATTGAGTTTTGATTGGTTTTTTTTATTGACTTATGGAATTTGGGAAATGCAAGCGCAGGCAAAATTGACTTCAAAGCCCTGATTAGTCTGAAGAAAATGATTTTTTCTCCACATTTCCAAACTGTTGCAGTCCATGTAATATAGGTACATCCTCCGTGCTGTTGGGAAAGTGTTCCGGGATTTTGAATCAAAGACAATGAAGGAATCCTGTAATGTTTCTAAGTCAGAATATTGTGAGGTGTAGAGGGAAACGTGAAGGTCATGATGCTCCCATGTGCTTACTGTCTTTTTTTTTCTAGGTAGTCAGGTCCATAGGTTTCAACAGTGTTGTCAAAGAAGCATTGGTGAATTGCTGCAGCATATGCTGTAGATGGTGCACACTGCTGGCACTAAGCACTGTTAGTGGAGGAAAAGAATATTAACATGACAGTTACTTTGTTCTGGATGGTGTTAAGGCTTTTTTTGTGTACTGCAATCTCACTCACTGATGGTGGAGCTGAAGAAAGAGCAGAGAAACACTAAACTCAAATGAAAAGAGATTAATGCATGATTAAGGACAAAGTTTTCAGTAAAATTGCAGAAAGAAGGTTGCCAAGCCTTTTTATTTCAAAATAAGGATTTCGTTTTGAAACCAATATACTGGGTGACAGAGAACCAATGGAAAGAAAGAAAGGCCTTGTAGTAAGGGACCTGGGTGCATGTGTACATGGGTTACTAAAGGTGACAGGACATGTTTAGAGGGCCATTAATACAGCACACTCTATCCTCAGCTTTATTAACAGGAAAATAGACAACAAGAGCAAGAGCAAGAGCAAGAACTTATACTAGAGATTTTTAAACCTCAGCTGGAGTAGCAGAAACAAAGAAAATAGGACCAGGAGTAGGCCATTCAGCCTTTTGAACCTGTCCCACTAGTCATTATGATCATGACTCATTAACCAACGCAATAGTCTGTAGCGCTTTTACTGCATATCATTTAATCTCTTTGACTCCTAGGCTACATCCAACTCCTTCTTGAAATCATAAAAAGTTTCAGCCTCAACTGCTTTCAGTGGCAGCAAATTGCACAGTTTCACCACTCTCTGGGTGAAGAAACATCTGTGCATCTCAATCTCTATGGTGTACAATATTGTGTGCCATGTTACAGGAAGAATGTCAGTGTATTAGAGGGAGTGTAGAAGTAGTTTACAAAATGATTCCAGGGATATGGAACTTCAGGACAGAAGATAGATTGAAGAAATTGGGATTTTTTCTGGAGGGAAGAAAGTTAAGAGGAGATTTAACAGAGGCTTCAAAAGTGAGTGCATTGGATAGAGTAGATAGGAAAGACGTTTTATGCTTATAAAAGGATTAAGAACCATATGGCACAGATATAAAGTAATGTAGAAAAAAAATGAATAGCAAATTAAGAAACATTTTTTATGGGAAGTACTAATGATTTGGAATGAACTGCCTAGAAATATGATGGAGGCAGGCTCAATTGAGTAGATGATAGATGATCATTTGGATAAAAATAATGTGCAAAGGCATTGGGACAAAGCAAGAAAATGGGATATGTTATTAATGTGCAAACTGGATGGGCTGAATAGCCTTTTTCTGCACCGTAACACTTCTGTGATTTTCTAAATTCTGTGATTTCATGATGAAAGACACTCAAAGCACTTTATGACATCTGAAGTGCTATTATAAACTGTAACAACCATGGCAACATTGAAAACATGATAGCAAATTCATGCACAGCAAGATCTCACAAATAGCAGTGCGATAACTTCCAATAATTTGTTTTGGTGGGAAGAATAGATACATGTCCAACTACAGAGAAATCTGCTTTTTTTGAAAAACATTGCCATACGATCTTTTACACCCACCTGCAAGAACAGACATGGCATTTCCTTGGCTTTTCATCAAGGAGGTAGTGCAGCATTTAATCAATATAGCATAGAGTGTGTCAACCTGGATTTCTTGCTGAAGTGTCTAGACCACAATAAGAACTCTCAACCTCTGCCTTAATGGGAACAGTTCTATTACTGAATCAGTGAACATAAACTAACAAGTGTTGCATTGCAAACAGTGCAGCTTTGGAATTGCTCAGGTGACATGGGGTTTCCACTAAATTTGTACCCCTGCTCAATTCTGTAATCTAGGCCAAGGTGAATCTGACGCTTTTGCTTTCCCTGACTGCATTTTCAACCCCACTGATTCCCCACCTCATATAAGACACAAGAAATCACAGCAGCATTTACAATAGCATAACAAGTGTTTCAAAGTTGCAAATTTAACTTCTTTTAAAGAGAGGTAGCCAGCAAAATTAATCACTCTCTCATTTCCCAGAGACTTGCTTAAACCATGCAAAAGGTTTTTTTTAATTACATTAGATTCTCTACAGTGTGGAAACAGGCCTTTCGGCCCAACCAGTCCACACCGACCCTCTGAAGAGCAACCCACCCATACCCACTTCCGTCTGACTAAAGCACCTAACACTACAGGCAATTTAGCATGGCCAATTCACCTAACTTGCACATCTTTGTGATTATGGGAGGAAACCCACGCAGACACAGGGAGAATGTGCAAACTCCACACAGATAGACACCCAAGGCTGGAATCGAACCTGGAACCCTGATGCTGTGAGGCAGCTGTGCTAACCACTGAGCCACCGTGCCTCCCCAAAGCCACTGTGCCACCCCTGAGCCACTGTGCCGCCTTGGGTCGTAGTGCATTAGAATCATTCTTTTAAAGATCATTAGGTGCTACATCCTAAATGGTACCACCACATTTATATTGTTGGCTGTAATCCATCAACCTCTTCTTCTCTAATTTTTTCAAAGTCATTGGTACTGTTATTTTAAAATTGAGCACATTTGGTTTTTTCTTAAAGAGACCAAATTAAACCAGTTACCTTAATTTCAGAAACCGATTTGCAGCAGCAAGGAGCATCTTGGCTTGAGTGCCCATCTTTGAGCTGCTGAGCGTCCATTATTTCAAGAGGACTAATAATTGCTCTTTGTGCTTTGTGAAAAACATTTGATAATGGGTTTCTTTAGGAAAAAGTTTTGATCAATTTTGATACAGACAGAAAATATATGCTTTGATGCTATGTCATGTTTGTTACTGTGCACTTCGAGTAATAAACAGATACTTCAGACTTAATTCATCTGCTGTTCACTACACAATTGACTTGATTATGCAGCATTGTTATACAATAAGAAAACACCCGGAGCACAGAAGAATAGGGACCTTTGCAATAAATGCCATAATTTATCACAAAAGCTCATTACTACCAGCTCTGACTGCACCCTGCTGAACCTATCTAAATTCTGATCACAAAAAGACTGAAGGAATCATTTCTATTTAACCTAATGAGGCATTCACCCTAACATGACCAGAAATCCTATTATTCACTTTCTGTCATGTTTTTGTACTTTCCTTATGCATTTTTCAAGTATTCATTCCCTTTCTGTTTACAACAGATGTTGTGGATTGGAGAGAAAACTTTCTTAAGTGTCCCTCTTTTAAATTATCCATTCACGGGATTAGGGCATTGGTGGTTAGGCCAGCATTTATCGCCCATACCTCATTGCCCAGAGGGTAGTTAGGTGTCAACCACATTGTTGTGGGTCTGGATTCACGTGCAGGCCAAACCAGGTAAGGATAGCAGTTTGCTTCCCTAAAGGTCATTAAGAACCAGATGGTTTTTTCCAACAATCCACAATGGATTCATTATTAGACGCTTATTTCTAGGTTTTGTTTTTTAATACAAATTCCACTCTTTGCCATAGTAGGTTTCAAACCTAAGTCCCCAGAAAATCAGTTGGGTCTCTGGATTGATAGTTCAGTGATAATACCACAAGACAATCACCTCCCCATAAAGGTTAACATGGAGATGCAGTCAGCAGTTGGAAGGCAAATGCAATGTCAGCATTCATTTCAGACTGGGCTAGAATACAAGAGCAGGAATGTGCTACTGCAGTTGTTTAAGGCTCTGGTCAAACTGCATTTGGAATATTGTAAACAGTTTTGGGCCATGTATCTAAGGGAGGATTTGCTGGACCTGGAAGGGATCCAGAGGTGGTTCACAAGAATGATCCCAGAGATGAAGGGCTAGTAATATAAGGAACAGGTAAGAACTCTGGCTCTGTACTCAGTGGAGTTTAGAAGGATGTGGGGGGAGGTTGCAGAGAAGCTCTGGATAGAGTGGATGTGAAGAAGATGTTTCCTCTAGTAGAAGAGACTATGACCCAAGGCCACAAGCCTCAGAGTGAAAGGACAACCTTTTAGAACTGAGATGATGAGGAATTTATTCAGCCAGAGGATGGTGAATCTGTGGGACTCATTGCAGCATAAGGCTGTTGAGGGCAAGTCATTGAGTGTATTGAAGACAGAGATCGATAGGGTTTTGATTAGTAAGGGGATCAAAGGTTACAAGGAGAAGGCAAGAGAATGGGGTTGACAAATGTACCAGCCATGATTGAATGGCAGAGCAGTCTTAATGAGCTGAATGGAGTAATTATTCCCCTGTATCTTATGTTCTTACGGGTTATAAATGGAGAAAAATGCGTAATGGTGATCAACGATGTCTCCAAACTTTATTTGTGGTATGTATGTTTAGTTCAATGGACAGCACTGCGCAGTTTGTTGTGTGGCCATGCAGGAGTACAGCTGAAAAGAAACTGGTGAATATGGCAGAAATCAGGACATGAGGAAAATATACTAAAGTTTCTTAAAAAGACAAACAATAGTCCAAGTAAATTTATGAAAATTATGTATATGCATCCCAGTACTTTATTTCACATATGTACTTCCCATACATGCTAGATATAAATATTTAATATTCTCTGTGTTGTTGTCCAAGTTAAATGTATTCATTATTAGACAAATTGTTCAAATGATCAGCTTCAAAGCTTTTAATTATTTGTACAACAATAGGTTTGATGCTTTTCAAAGCCACAATGTAACTTATTTCTGATCTGTAATTAAGAAAATCTTAATGGAAGTTGAGCCCATGATGCAGCACATTAATATACAAAACAGAGTCTATGTACAAATCCCTGAACAGTCTCCCACCTCAACCCTGCACATGTACAAAGTAATCTGTGATGAAAACATGAACCACCGTATAGTTTCTATAAAAGAACTATTAATGGAGTGCTGGAAATCTGATATCAACTCTTACTTCTTTCTGTCAGAGAACAGTGACAGATGATGGAACAAAATGATATGAGAACAATTTGCTTGAATTGATATAGATTGGAAAAGAACAGGCCATATTTGTTCTGAGGCATGAATAATCATTCACTTATGTTTGGTCACACTTCTAATTTTTGCGCTGCATCTTAAAGTAATTAAAGAGCCAAATGGCTGTGGTGCACTCAAGAGATGCTTCCATGTTCCAATCCCCTTCTTAATCATAGGCACTAAGCTACCAGTCCCCAGCTTCCCCTGGCCAACCTGAACAGTCCTGAAAGGGTACCTGACCATTGAGCTGCCCCCCTCTGAGCAGCTGCAGGCTCCGACATAGCCACTGCTGGTGATGGGGTTACTGAGGCTGCTGGCTCTCTGATTGGTCCATTGTACTTAATTGGATGAGGGTCCCACTGGCCTAATTGCTAAGAAAATGTCATTCCCAAAGATGGGGGTTAGGAAAGAGAGATTAAAGAATCAGAAAGAAAAAGTTTTTAAAAATCAATATTTTATTATTTATTTGAAAATCTCCAACAATAATTAAAACTTGAACAAAGAAAATTCTATACTTGTAAAAGTTAATTTTCAATGCTAGAACAATAATCTATCATTTATTAAAAATTCTACAAGACTTAATTTGTTCACACTTGAATGGTCAAAATACTCTTCCAGTCACATTTCTAGAGGAGAAGGGCAACAGGGAGTAAGAGGGCATATGTAATTTCAGTGTCACTATCCAATTTATTCTTTAATAACAATGAACAGTGATAGCTTTGCTGTTATTTTTACCACAAAATCCAGTCTAGGGTTTTCATTGTGTTACAATGCTAAGAGTGCCTATGAAGGTGCATTTTTTGAGAGCCTGTAATCTCAATTTGTAAGGGCAATCTAATTTCCTATTTGTTAGTTATTCCATCAACACTTACTGCAATTAAAATAAACACACATTATTGAGATTGAAGAGCCTATAAATGAAAAAAAGTGATGGAGTACCAACTTAATAACTTCTCTGTAAAACAGTCGGATTGGATTAATTAATGTGTGTTAGAGGGGCCAGTAAAGGTAATCAGAGTCGATCTGTAGTTTTAAGAATAAACACTTGTAATGAATTGCTATAGTTAATACAAATAACCTCATTCATAATCTAGACAACCAATTTACTAAATAATCTTGAGAAATATCAGTTCAACAGCTTTTAATTTGATTTGCTATGAGAGTTTAAAATGCATAAATGCAAATGAAAGTTTTGTACTTTAAATGTAGTAAATCTACGAAGATAATTGAATTAAAGAAATCAATTGTTCAGTTTAGATTTATCCATAGATGATTGGCAAATCATATTTGTCATGGTTTGAGATGCAAATTCCAGGACATTAAAAGGAGAACAAATTCAGTTCAATATTAATCCCTGATGCTCTGTAAAACATTATTAAAACACAGGCAATGAACATGAAGATGTTTATTGGCATTTCAATGGAAGACAAATGGAATCCATTTTAAAGAATGATGCTATACAGCAGCAATAGCATATCCTAAAACATCAAGTCTAGGCAAAATGAACAGTCTAAATGGATTAATAAACAAATGAAAAATGAAACATAAAGCAAAAATGAACCTTGGGTGGCACAGTGGTTAGCACTGCTGCCTCACCGCGCCAGAGACCTGCGTTCAATTCCCGACTGAGGACACTGTGTGGAGTTTGCACATTCTCCTTGTGTCTGCATGGGTTTCCTCCCACAGTCCAAAGATGTGCAGGTCAGGTGAATTGGCCAAGCTAAATTGCCCGTAGTGTTAGGTAAAGGGGAATGGGTGGGTTGCGCTTCGGTGGGTCGGTGTGGACTTTTTGGGCCGAAGGGCCTGTTTCCACACTGTAAGTAATCTAATCTAATCTTACAGCAAAAAGGAGGACTCACAATAACAACATACAACAAGTCCAATGAGTTCAGGAGAGAAACAGGATAGCCACAGAGACAAAGTACTAAAAATGAAACAAAAGATGCCTTAATAGTAAGTGGACTATTAGAGAATAGAAAATGTTAAAGGATAAGAATAAGTAAGAATATAATGGTTAAACATTTTGCATTATGATCCTTCAGGAAGTGGATGGGTGTTTTCTTTAAGCACAAAAGAAACAACATATAGGAAACCATCTCATGTATTCTTTTTCCTAGTCACATTGTTCATTGAAATTAAAATGTGGAGGCTCCAATGAGCAACTGAAGAGGAAAGTGAAAGAATAAACGGCATAGTGAGATGAGCAGGGTACTTGTCCTTAGCAGATCATTACATCATTTTGCATGATTATATCTGGAGAATAGTCACAAGATCAGACTTGAAAATACGCCTTTCCCAATTCACCACACTCTGCAGAAATAAAAGGAGTACATAATACCATAATTTATAAGACTTCAATATAATGAGACAGATATCCAAAGCTGGTTGTAAAAGCTTTACCACATTGTCATTGTTAGATGATACTTTTCACAGAATTTTACACAGACCAGCAAGGACATTTATGAAGCATGGAAAATTGCTGTGGAGGAGTCACTAGCCAAAAAGATATTGGAAATAAACAAATGTAATGCACATTTTTAAAAACTGATAATAAAACAGGCACCAGCAGGTACAATCTAATTATTCTTAATAATGAGATCAATTATCAAGTAAATTGATAATTATCAACACAACAACTTAGATAACAACAGTGTGTAGACGGGAAATAATTTTTTTTTCTAGAGGAAATGAGAAGTCAACTGTGATGTGGCATACTTAACCTTTCAGAAAGCATTTGCAGAAGTTCCACATGAAAGATCCCTAATTAACATCAAGACTGTGGAGATTGAAAGGGAAACTTGTGCATGGATAAGAAATTGGTTAAACAATACATTAGGTACCTGTTAAAAGGGTAATGTCTGAATGGATGGATAGCAGGCATTGGATATTCCAGAGGCACATGCAGTTTCTAATCTGGATCAATAATTTGGGGACATGGGGCAGAAATTCACCAAGTCCCTAAGAGGCTGGTGGATGGAGGAGGATGTTAGTTGCTGGGTTGGGGAGGGGGCAGCAGTCAGGAAAATTACCACAGATGTCATTAAACAGTAACACCAATGTAGATATTTTTAAATCAACAGTCTGGAGCAGGTGGGACCCAGGCTTTCTGGCCCAAAGATAAAGACACTAAGGCTTTGTTACAAGAGTTCTGTCAATAAAGGTTTCATTCCTGGATGGTCTCAAACTAGTAACCTTTATGGTTAGCAAATAGGTGTGCTGACTGACTGCGCCACTAAGACTGACTTAAATTAAAGACTAACATAAAATAGCTACTACTTCTCTTGACCATCCTTAGAGTTTAACTGACACAACAGAAGTATCTGCAATTTCAGTAGCAGAACGAATACCAATGTAATTTTTACCCCTCCTCATTGTATGCAGTCTGCGGAATAGTGGCAGGAAATCAATTGAACTTGTGATTGTATCAACGACAGCTATTTTCACAGGACAATAGTACAACGCAGGACTTCACAGCATCAGCAGCTGGCCACCTCAATGTGACATTGAGGTTATTCTAATCCACACTCGCAGTCCCAACCAGATGAGCTAATTGTAACATGCATCTGTTACTTATTCGAAATAATACTTTAAAGTAAATTGTATCTTAAGCTACAGTGGTAGGGTCTCTTCCTCTGGGCCAGGAGTCACAGAGTCATAGAGATATACAGCACGGGAAAAGACCCTTTGGTCCAACTCGTCCATGCTGACCAGAGAATCTAAATGAATCTAGCCACATTTGCCAACACGTGACCCATTTCCCTCTAACCCCTTCCTGTTCATTTACCCATCCAGATGTCCACTTCCTCTGGCAGCCATTCCATACACTCACCACCCTCTGTGCGAAGAAGTTGTCCCTTACGTCCGTTTTAGATCTTTTCCCTCTCACTTTAAACCCCATGCCCTCTAATTTTAAACTCCCCCATCCCAGTAAAAGACCTTATCTATTTATCCTATTCATGCCCCTCATGGTTTTATAAACCTTTATAAGGTCACCCCTTAGCTGCCAATGCTCCAGGGAAAAATAGCCCCAGCCTATTCAGCCTCTCTTAAAGCTCAAACCCTCCAATCCTGGCAATCCTTTTAACTTTTTCTGAACCATTTCAAATTTCATAGCATCCTTTCTATAGGAGGGAGACTAAAACTGCGTGCAATATTCCAATAATGGCCCACCCCAATGATCAGTGCAGCCACAACATGGCCTCCCAACTCCTAAATTCAATGCTCTGACCAATAAAGGCCTTCTTCACTATCCTATCTACATGTGATTCTACTTTCATGGTCCCTTTGTTCAGCAACACTCCCCAGGACCTTACCATTAAGTGTATAAGTCCTGCCTTGATTTGCCTTTTAAAACTGCAGCACCTCACATTTATCTAAATTAAACTCCATCTGCCACTCCTCAGCTCTTTGGCCCATCTAATCAAGATCCTGTTGTAGCCTAGGTAACCTTCTTCGCTATCCACTACACCTCCAATTTTCGTTTCATCTGCAAACTTACTAACTATACCTCCTATGTTCACATCCAAATCATTCGTATAAAAGACAAAAAGCAGTGGACCCCGCCCAGATCCTTGTGGCACACCACTGGTCAAAGGCCTCCAGTCTGAAAAACAACCCTCCACCACCACCCTTTGTTTTCTACATTCATGCCAGTTCTGTATCCAAATGATTCATTCTCCCTCTATTCCGTGTGATTTAACCTTGCTAACCAGTCCACCATGAGGAACCTTGTCGAAAGCCGTACTGAAGTCAATGTAGATCACATTCACCACTCTGCCCTCATCAATCCTTTTTGTTTCTTCTTCAAAATCTCAAACAAGTTCATGAGACACAATTTCCCAAAGCCATGTTGACTATCCCTAATCAGTCCTTCCTTTCCAAATACATGTAACTCCTGTCCCTCCTGTTCCTCCAACAACTTGCCCACCAACAAGCTCATCAGCCTGAAGTTCCCTGGCTTTTCTCGACCATCTTTCTTAAATAGTGGCACCACATTAGCCAACTTTCAGTCTTCTGGCACCTCACCTGTGGCTATCGATGATATAAGTATCTCAGCTAGGGGCGCAGCAATCATTTTCCCAGCTTCCCAAAGTTCTAGGGTACACCTGATCATGTCCCAAAGATTTAGCCACCTTTATGTGTTTTCAGCACCTTCTCCTCTGTAATATGGACATTTTTCAAGATGTCACTATTTATTTCACCATGTTCTCTATCTTCCATATCTTCTCCACAGTAAACACTGATACAAAATACTTGTTTAGTATCTCCCCTATCTCCTACGGTTCCACACACAGGTGGCTTTGCTGATCTTTAAGGGACCTTATTCTCCTCTAGTTATCCTTTTGTCCTTAATATATTTGTACAATCCCGTATTTGTCAAAGCTATCTCATGTTCCATTTTTGTCCTCCTGATTTTCATCTTACGTATACACCTACTGCTTTTATACTGTTTGAGGGAATCACTCAATCCTTGCTGCCTATATCTGACATATTTTTATTCTTGACAAAAACCTCAATTTCTCTAGTCACCCAACAGTCCCTACACCTACTAGCCTTGCCCTTCACCCTAACAGGAACATGTTGTCTCTTGTTATCTCATTTTTGAAGGTTTCCCAATTTCCAGCCATCCCTTTACTTTTGAACATCCACTCTCAACCTACTTTTGAAAGTTCTTGCCTAATACCATCAAAGTTTGCCATCCTTCAATTTAGAACTTTATTTTTTAGATCCAGTCTATTCTTTTCCATCACTATTTTAAAACTAATAGAAGAATGTCACTGGCCCCAAAGTGCTCTCCCACTGACACCTCAGTCATCTGCTCTGCCTTATTTTCCAAGAGTGGGTCAAGTTGTGCACCACTTCCAGATACTGAATCAGAAAACTGGGTTCAAGTCCCACCTGCTCCAGAGGTGAATAATGACATCTCTGAACCGGCCCATGATGTGGAGGTGAAAATGTGTTGCTGGAAATGCGCTGCAGGTCAGGCAGCATCCAAGGAGCAGGAGAATCGACGTTTCGGGCATGAGCCCTTCTTCAGGATTCCTGAAGAAGGGCTCATGCCTGAAACGTCGATTCTCCTGCTCCTTGGATGCTGCCTGACCTGCTGCGCTTTTCCAGCATCACATTTTCAGCTCTGATCTCCAGCATCTGCAGTCCTCACTTTCTCCTCCATGATGTGGAGGTGTCAGTGTTGGACCAGGGTGGACAAAGTTAAAAGTCACACAACACCAGGTTATGGTCCAACAGGTTTCTTTGGAAGTACAAGCTTTCAGAACATTGCTCCATTGTCAGGTAGCTAGTGGAGTAGGATCATAGGGCACAACATTTGGAGCAAACGTTCATAGGGTCATACAACCGATGCAATATATTGAACAAGCCTAGATTGCTGTTAAGTCTTTCATCTTTTAGAATATGATCAAAGACTTAACAGCAATCTAGGTTTGTTCAATATATCGCATCAGTTGTATGACACTGTGATCTTTTGCTATAAATTCTGTGTCTTTTGATCCTGCCCCACTAGCTACCTGATAAAGTAGCAGCACTCTAAAAGCTAGTGCTTCCAAATAAACCCGTTGACTATAACCTGGTGTTGTGTGATTTTTGACTCTGAACAGGTTAATTAAAAAACATCTAAAATAAGCTATATGGATTGGGCAAGTGTACACTTTCAAACTATCAATATCAAATCTTAGGACAAACAGAATAAATGTTCAACATTTGGAATACATCTCTGTCAGAATAGTAAGAATAACAAGCCCAGAATTTGTGAAGAAGCAGCTGGATTAAGTCAACAGAGGAACGTTTTACATTGTTGAATAATATTGAGAATAAATCTCTTTTCTCATTTTTATTTATTGGTACTCTGTCAATTAATATATCCCACTGCTTTTGTCATTGCAATGAGCCCTTCTGTTGGTGGCAATACTGTTTTGTGCTTGCACCATCCTGGCCACTGCTGACCTGAGCCCTTGCTCACTCACTGCCTCTCATTCTCTTGCTCCTGCTGGTCACCACAAACATCCTGCCTGTACTCACTTCTCTCTAATGAGTTATCACCACCCTTTGCCTGAACAATTATGGCCTCTCACTAAAGATCTTGATTGGCATCTATCTGTTTGCACTCATAGAACTGGTTAGACTCAGAGAAGCTGGCCCTAAACAAAGTCCTGTCTTGTACTCTTGAGGCAAAGTAATACATGGATTTAAAATTGAATGAAACTGCAGCCTATCTATTTAAATTGCCAAAATACCTGCTGTCCCCCATCAGGACAAAAAGTGCTACGTTGTGGAGAATTGCAGTCACGTCTTGAACCAGTTATCTCAGGGACCATCGCAAATTAGTACAAGGATTATTTGGTTCACGATCTAGTTTTAAAAAATGACCAATTTTATTTTGAAAGGGAGGTTTATTTTCATGAGAATTTGCAGTCTCTAATTAAAGATGTGATTTTCATTTCACCCAGGAGGTTTTGAGCCACACCATCTTTAATGCAAACACTTGCCTGGGACATTGCTAAGAAAAGCACCACAGGCGCCAAAGCTGTACATGCAGAACTGTGGCACAGACAGCTTAAACAACGTAAATAAACCTTTCTAAAATGAACCTCTAATCATCTCTGTAAGAATTCCTGGTCTTGCTACTGTGTCTAAGAATACTGACTGCAATATACATGTAATATAGCGTGACCTGCTACAAACAGATTTGTAAAGTGTGTGACCTCCTGTATGCATATACAAGGAACCTAACCTGTGGTTGTTCTGCCAGGTTTGGGCATCTTTGTCAGAGCTGCTAATAGTGCAGGAGATTACAGATCTATACCCTGGAATGATGTTTGATTGATCAATTGATTGATTTATTGTCACGTGTACTGAGGTACAGTGAAAAGCTTTATTTACGAGCAGTACAAGCAGATCATGGTAAGAAATGATGTACAGATCAAAAATACTTAGACAGAGGCATACAGATTACAGGGAAAGGAAAACCAACAGCAAGTATGATGGTAAATAAAAAGGTAAGCAGCAGGTTAGCATGTGTGCAGAAGGGCTTAAGTATGAGGCAGGATATGAAAGAAGTGAAAAGGAAAGATAACTCAGGAGATATTATTAGAGATGTTAGAAATTATGAGGGGTATGAAAACTAGCATAAGGGAACTTTACCTGAATGTTCGTAGCATTCATAACAAGGTCGATAAGTTAATGGCACAAATCATTGCAAATGAATATGATTTGAACAAAGCCATTACAGAGACATGGTTACAGGATGGTCACAACTGGGAGTTAAGGTCAGGTCCACGCCCCCCTACAACCCACCCTCCCATCCTGGCACTTTCCCCTGCCACCGTAGGAACTGTAAAACCTGTGCCCACACCTCCTCCCTCACCTCTATCCAAGGCCCTAAAGGAGCCTTCCACATCCATCAAAGTTTTACCTGCACATCCACTAATATCATTTATTGTATCCGCTGCTCCCGATGCGGTCTCCTCTACATTGGGGAGACTGGGCGCCTCCTAGCAGAGCGCTTTAGGGAACATCTCCGAGATACCCACACCAATCAACCACACCGCCCCGTGGCCCAACATTTCAACTCCCCCTCCCACTCTGCCGAGGACATGGAAGTCCTGGGCCTCCTTCACCGCCGCTTCCTCACCACCAGACGCCTGGAGGAAGAATGCCTCATCTTCCGCCTTGGAACATTTCAACCCCAGGGCATTAATGTGGACTTCAACAGCTTTCTCATTTCCCCATCCCCCACCTCATCCTAATTTCAAACTTCCAGCTCAGCACTCTCCCCATGACTTGTCCGGTCTTGTCCAACCAGCTTATCTTCTTTTCCACCTATCCACTCTATCCTCTTCTCCCTGACCTATCACCTTCGTCTCCTCTCCCACTCAACCATTGTACTCTATGCTACTCTCTCCCCACCCCACCCTGCTCTAGCTTATCTCTCCATGCTTCCAGCTCACTGCCTTTATTCCTGATGAAGGGCTTTTGCCCGAAACATTGATTTCGCTGCTCGTTGGATGCTGCCTGAACTGCTGTGCTCTTCCAGCACCACTGATCCAGAATCCAGGAGTATCAAACTATTCAGAAGGACAGACAGGAAGGTAAGGGAGGTGAGGTAGCTCTGATATTCAAGGACGACATCAGGGCTATGCTGAGAGATGATATAGGTTCTATGGAGAATAAGGTTGAATCCATTTGGGGGGAAATTAGAAATTCTAAAGGAAAATCATTGATGGGCATAGTCTATAGGGACCACCAAATAATAACATCACATTGGGGCAGGCAATAAACAAAGAAATAACTAATGCCTGTAAAAATGATATGGCAATCATCACAGGGGATTTTATTCTACATGTTGATTGGTCAAACCAACTTGGTCAGGGTAGCCTTGGGGAGGAGTTCATTGATTGTATCCACGATAGTTTTCTTGAACAGTATCATATGGAACCAACGAGGGAGCAAGCTATCCTAGATCTGCTCCTGTGTAATGAGACAGGAATAATTAATAACTTCATAGACAGAGATCATCTTGGAAGAAGCGATCACAATATGGTTGAGTTTAGAATGTAGATGGAGATTGTGAGATTAATTCCAATACCTGGGTCCTGTACGTAAACAAGGGAGACGACAATAGGATGAGTGAGAACTTTAGACTGGAAACAAAAATTTTATGGTGTGACAGTTAACAGTAATTTTTCAAAGTGCTCAGCAAAGGCACATCCTAGTGAAAAGAAAAGACTGTAAAAAAAGTGTAATCTGCCATGGGTTTCCAAGGAAATAAGGGAGGTTATCAGATTGAGAGAGAAAGCATACAAAGTAGCCAAGAACTAGAAGATTGGGAAAGTGTTAAAGGCCAACAGAAAGCCACAAAAATAGCTACAAAGAAAAGTAAGGTAGAATATGAGAAAAAAAACTAGCACAGAATATGAAGACAGACAGTAAAAGTTTCTATAGATATATAAAATGAAAAAGAGTGGCTAAAGTAAACATTGGTCCTTTAGAGGATGAGAAGGTGCATTTAGTTATGGGATTTGATGAAATGGCCGAGTCTTCACAATGGAGGACACTAATAACATGCCAGAAATTGACAAAGAGATGAAGGTAGGTGAGGACCTGGAAACAATCATTATTACGGAAGAGATAGTGTTGGCCAAGCTAACGGAGATAAGGATAGACAAGTCTCCTGGCCCTGATGAAATGCATCCCAGGGTACTAAAAGAAATGGTGGGAGAAAAAGCAAGAAATTTCCAAAATTTGTTGGACTCTGGGGCTTTTCCAGCAGACTGGAAAACAGCAAATGTGACTCCGCTGTTTAAAAAGGGAGATAGACAAACGATGGGGAACTATAGACCGGTTAGCTTAACCTCTGTAGTGGGGAAGATGTTTGAGTCTATTATCAAGGAAGAAATAGCAAGGCATCCAGATAGAAATGTTCCCATTGGGGAGATGCAGCATGGGTTCATGAAGGACAGGTCATGCTTTACAAATCTTTTGGAATTCTATCAAGACATTACAATCAAGGTGGACAACAGGGACCTAGTGAATATGGTGTACCTGGATTAGGTCAAGGCCTTTGACAAGGTGCAGTACAAGAGGCTGCTGCATAAGATGAAGATGCATGGTGTGACAAGTAAAGTATTAGCATGAACAGAGGATTGGTTGACTAACAGGAAGCAAAGAATGGGGATAAATGAGTGCTATTCTGGTAGGCAATCAGTAAGTAGTGGTGTGCCTCAGGGATCAGTTTTGGGACTGCAATTATTTCACAATTTATATAGATGATTTGGAGTTGGGGTCCACGTGTATTGTATCAAAGTTTGGAGATGACACTAAAATGAGTGGCAGAGCGAAGTGTGCAGAGGACTGTGAAACTTTGCAGAGGAGCATAGATACTTTAAGTGACTGAGCAAAGGTCTGGCAGATGGAGTACAATGTTAACAAATGTGAAGGCATCCATTTTGGTAGGAGTAACAGTAAAAAGGATTATTACTTGAATGGGAAAATGTTGCAGCATGCCGCTGTGCATAAGGATCTGGATGTCTCTGTGCATGAATCATAGAAGGTTAGTCTGCAGGTGCAACATGTAATTAAAAAGATAAATGGAATTTTGCCCTTCATTGCTAAAGGGATTGAGATTAAAAACAGGGAGGTTAAGTTATAGCTGTACATGATGCTGGTCAGGCCACACCTGGAGTACAGTGTGCAGTTTTGGGTCTCCTTGAGAAAGGATACACTCGAGTGGGTGCAGAGTAGGTTCACTAGGTTAATTCTGGAGTTGAGGGAGTTGGCTTATGAGGAGAGACTGAGTAGATTGGGGTAATATTCATTGGAATTCAGTAGATTGAGGGGGGATATTAAAGAAACATATAAAATTAGGGGAATAGATAAGATAGAAGTAGAGAGGATGTTTCCACTGGAGGGCGAAGCTAGGACAAGAGGGCATAGACTCAAAATTAGGGGGAGCAGATTTAGGATTGAATTGAGAAGGAGCTTCTTCATCCATAGCATGTAAATCTGTGGAATTCCATGTCTAGTGAAGCAGTGTCATTTTTAAAGCTAAGATAGATTTTTTTTGAACAATAAAGGAATTAAGGGTTATGGTGAGAGTGCAGGTAAGTGGAACTGAGGTCATGAAAAGATCAGCCATGATCTTATTGAATGGTGGAGCAGGCTTGAAGAGCCAGATGCCTACTGCTGCTTATTATGTTCTTAGCTTAATGTAGAAGATAATTACTGGGATGCAATGGGTATTTGATGATGTTGGCAGCCTTTCCACAGCAGTGAGCTGTGCATATGGAGTCTGTGGATAGAAGGTTGGTTTCTGTGATAGTCTGGGCTGTGCACACCACCTTCTGTAGTTTCTTACCAGGCCAGTATGTACCCAGACAGTATGCTTTCAATGGCACAGCTGTAGAATTCAGTGAGGATCCTTATGGACATGCCAAATTTCCTGAGCTGCCTCCAGAATAAGAGGCATTGTTATGCCTTTTTGACTATCGCACCTATAGGGGTCCAGGACAAGTCAGTTATTGTCACTCTAAGGAATTTGATGCTCTCCACCCTCTCAACCTCACTTCCATCGATGTAGATGGGGACGTGTTCTCTTCCTTTCTTTCTGAAGTCAATGATCTGTTCTTTAGCTTTGCCGAGGTTGAGAGAGGGTTTGTTCTCATTGCACCACCACACCAAACCTTCTATCTCCCTTCTATATTTTGACTCATCATTGTTAGATACCTGTCCCACTACGGTGGTGTCATTAGCAAACTAGTAGATGGCGTTCATATGAAATTTGACAACACAGTCGTGGATGCACAGTGAATACAGTAGGGGACTGTGGACGCATACTTGGGGGACTCCATTTTGCGTGTCATTGTGGAAGAGATGCAGTTGCCTAACTTCATTGATAGCAGTCTGTGGGTCAGAAAATTGAGGATCCTGTTGCAGAGGATGGACCAAGACCAAGTTCCTGAAGTTTTGACATCAGTGTGAAGTAATAATGGTGTTGAAGGCAGAGCAATAGTCAATAAGCAGAACTCTGACATAGGTGTCCTTGTTGCCCAGATGTTCCAGGGGTGAGTGGAGGGCTAGGGTTATGGCATCCACTGTGGATCTATCACATTGCTAGGCAAATTGTAGGGGAGTGAGGCAGGCAGGGAGACTCGTTAATGTGGGCCATGACCAGCCTTTCATGATTATTGAGGGCAGAGCCGCTGGGTGGTAGTCATTCAGGCTTGTTGCATGAGTATTCTTAGGTACAGGAATAATGGAGGTCTTCTTGAAACAAGTGCAATCTTTGGCTTGTAAAAGGGAGAGGTTGAAGATGTTGGTGAATACCTCCACCAGCCAGTCCACAGAAGATCTGAGGGTTTGGTTGGTAAACTCCATTCGGGCCCATCGCTTTCATTGGGTTGACTCTCAGGAAGACCTTGTCTACTGTCTATAATGTTCAGGTTCCTATTTCACACCTGTAAAGCTGGGGTGAGATATCACCAAACATCTGAGTCAATCTTAACTAACGGATGCTACAAATTGAGCCTAATTTCAGTGGAAAGTAGCAGTGACCAGTCAAAATAGAATGGCGAGAGGATTTAAGTATTGTTATCCTCAGGCCTCCTCATTTTATTTAGATGAGATGTATGTGTCAATCAAGTACCCTGATACATTTCATCTCTCAGGGCCAAGCAATTGTTGAATGATCCACAAGGGAGTTTAGATGCACAAGGCAGGAGCTCGCAGTGTGTGGGGATAAGGGACCTGCAGGCAGTTTGTGGCACATAGAAGAGCAGACCCCACAATGAAAACATCGAGTTGAGGGTCCTTTTCTGTGCAGCCTCTAGAAAACTCTTTAAGGGCAGCTTGTTGGGCAGCTGAAGATCTGAACTTCACATTAAAACAAGTTTAGAAAGCCAAGCAGGGACTAATTTGAATAAATCATGCACTCGTTTGCAGTGGCCACCAGGTTACATTAAAAAAAAGCACTAACTAACTTAGCATGGCCTGAATGATCATGCAACCCAGGAAAGGGCAGCTATCTTGTTAAACTGGTTATTGTTACAGCCATTTTCTGCCATTTAAATGGGCACAATAATTTTGAATCTAGGCTCAGTAACTTAAGCCCGTATCTCACTTGTGAGCTATTGACATTTTCCATTGATTTTAGTTCCTTGACTCAGGTAATTTGACACTTCCCTCTGATTTGCTTGTCTTTTCTCTAATAGACTGGTTAATGAGGTAGAGAAGTGCTTCTCCTTGATTGCTGTACTTGGGGAACAATAAAGAAATCCCAGATGAGAGGTAGTAATTGCAGTGCTTAACTGTCAGGTACAAACAAATGTTTCTTACTGACTAGTAATTTTGAACAATAATAGATCTCATTCTGAGTCCCTGCGTAGTTACCAAATTTAAAACATCAAGGGACAGCACATCTCTTACTGCATTAACCAGTCAATTAAATAGCATTTAGTATTCCAAAAGGATAATATATTCACATGCAAGTTTTGGCAGTTCAGAGATTTGTGCAAAAAAAACTGGCAGATTACAGAACCAAAACAATGAGATGGCAGTCATATCAATCAACTTCCAATACCAACAACTCACATTTAAGATGGACTTCTATCCAGAAACAGCCCAGCAGCCCGAGAATTTGTTCACATTGATTCAGATGATTAATTTATAATCTTACAAGTACCCATTTTGTCATTAGATTGTGACTAATGCCTAATCTTACTTGGTTGTACAAATCAAAAGCTGCCCAATTCCAGTCAAAATGGGAAAGATTTTAAATTGCCATCAATGGAAGGTGGAGCAAGACTTGGGGAAAAAATATGCAATTGCTTTTAGATTATAATCTCTCAATTCTTCCCACAAGATTTTTGCTGTTTCAATTCTTGGATAAAATACCCTTCCCTTTCCTACCTTCAGATCAATGAGCAACCAAAACATTTATCCATGAGACCACACAAAGCATATCAGCAAAATATCCAACACAAAGGTTTGGGATATTCCTTCATTCCTTCAAATTGGATTATCTTGGATTATTGATTGCCATGCCTTCAGGTATCTAGGCCTCAAATTTAGAAATTCTCTCCCTATCTTCTCCATCTTTTGTTCTCATTAAGGAACTCCATAAAAATGATCATTCGCTCTAGGCGTTGGTCCATCTGCCATAATGAAGCATCACTCAGTCAATGATCTTGGAGTGTACAACAGATCGGCATTGCTGTGAAGCAGTCTGCAGCAGATCGGCATTACTGTAAGGTAGCTAGGAGCAGTGTGCAGTGGGTCAGTATCATTGTGAGGCAGCTAGGAGCAGTCTGCAACAGGTTAGTGTTACTATGAAACAGGCTGGGAGCAGTGTGCAGTGAATCAGCATCACTGTTAACCAGACTGGGAGCAGTGTGAAGCGGGTCAGCATCACTGTGAAGCAGGCTGGGAGCAGGGTGTAGTGGGTCAGCATCACTGTAGCAGGCTGGGAGCAGTGTGTAGTTGGTCAGCATCACTGTGTAGCAGGCTGGGAGCAGTGTGTAGTTGGTCAGCATCACTGTGAAGCAGGCTAGGAGCAGTGTGCAGTGGGTCAGCATCACTGTGTAGCAGGCTGGGAGCAGTGTGTAGTGGGTCAGCATCACTGTGAAGCAGGCTGGGAGCAGTGTGTAGTGGGTCAGCATCACTGTGAAGCAGGCTGGGAGCAGTGTGTAGTGGGTCAGCATCACTGTGAAGCAGGCTGGGAGCAGTGTGTAGTGGGTCAGCATCACTGTGAAGCAGGCTGGGAGCAGTGTGTAGTGGATTAGCATCACTGTGAAGCAGGCTGGGAGCAGTGTGTAGTTGGTCAGCATCACTGTGAAGCAGGCTGGGAGCAGTGTGTAGTGGGTCAGCATCACTGTGAAGCAGGCTGGGAGCAGTGTGTAGTGGGTCAGCATCACTGTGAAGCAGGCTGGGAGCAGTGTGTAGTGGATTAGCATCACTGTGAAGCAGGCTGGGAGCAATGTGCAGTGGGTCAGCATGACTGTGTAGCAGGCTGGGAGCAGTGTGTAGTGGGTTAGCATCACTGTGAAGCAGGCTGGGAGCAGTGTGTAGTGGGTCAGCATCACTGTGAAGCAGGCTGGGAGCAGTGTGTAGTGGGTCAGCATCACTGTGTAGCAGGCTGGGAGCAGTGTGTAGTGGGTCAGCATCACTGTGAAGCAGACTGGGAGCAGTGTGTAGTGGGTCAGCATCACTGTGAAGCAGGCTGGGAGCAGTGTGTAGTGGGTCAATATCACTGTGTAGCAGGCTGGGAGCAGTGTGTAGTGGGTCAGCATCACTGTGAAGCAGGCTGGGAGCAGTGTGTAGTGGGTCAGCATCACTGTGTAGCAGGCTGGGAGCAGTGTGTAGTGGGTCAGCATCACTGTGAAGCAGGCTGGGAGCAGTGTGTAGTGGGTCAGATAAAAAACAGAAAAATTCTGGAGAAACCTAAAAGGTGTGGCACCATCTGTGGAGAGAAGAAACAGAGTACATGTTTTTAGTTTGCAATAACCTTGTAGACCTGACATGACCTGGAAAATGGAAGGATTTAGCTTCTGCGGACAGATGTGGAAAAGGATCAAGTAAGACACATTGTGAGGGTACGCAGAGCAAAAGGCAAAGGAGGTGATAATCATGGTGGAGGTCTGATAAATATACAAAATAGGTGCAAATGTTACATGTATAAAGAAAAAAAGTGGGTCTGCTTTGTTGAGAGCCAAATTAAAACACACAAAAGAAAACACAGCCAGAGGAACATGGGGAATGTAAAAAGAAGTATAAAGGCTTCATTTAACATAACACATCTCTTAGAACCCTATTGTTTCAGATTTCATTTAATTGATTTTTGCTGTGACATGTTTTATTACACATACGCTCAGCAGCTATTCTTTGAGTAAAGGTATAGTTAATTTTTTTACTACATGTAATTCTCCAGAGAATTTGGCTTGACACTTGATTGACGAAATGGCTTAGATTTTGCACTCAGCAACAAAGTGAAGGTGCTTGCTACAAAACTCAAAGAAAGATATGGCACTGATCTGGTGATCGCTCTGAAGAGGATTGCCCTCTTCTTTGAACCGGGAGCCAAATCAAGGAATATTAATCATTGGACAATAATTATGTCATCAACAGGGTAAAAAGCAATCATAATGGAGCATTCTTAATGACAGCAAAATATGCTCAACTTTTAAGTTTTAGTAAACATTTTTCAAGAGTCTGTAACAAATAGAATTTGTGAAAATAATAGAATAGCAGGTTGATGAATGTGGGATAATGATAGAAATTGTGATATAGATTTAAAATGTGATTATTTGCATCATAATGAGGAAACTTGACATTCTACAACACAAACATGTTTTTCAGGGACACTGTGATTATTGAGCAGTAATTAACTTAGTTACACTAGTTAATGATATACCTTATTCAAAAGGTTATAATTTTTACAAAACAAAGAGCATAAAAAGGCAAGTCCTCATCAAGGCAGTGATTTCAACTTGATTACATTCTGGAGGAAATTTAAAAAGTATATTCTTTGAAGAAGTATAGACAACTGACAGCATTGACTTCCATATTTAACTAGATATGTATGAACTCCTCCGTTTCTGATGATAAATGATGGCGAGTGCTAGCAGTTTTGCCTTCATTGTTATTGCAAAATCCTGGCCTACATTTGACAGACGATTGTGTGAGGTGCAGAAACAGCGAGACCTTGAAGTTTACATACACCAACCTTTGAAAATGGCAGGACAGGTTGATGTTGCTGTTGAGTAAAAATTCATTCAGTAACCTTGATTTTCTACGTAGTGTATAAAAGTAATGAAAGTATGCTAAACGTTTATAAATCACTCCTTAGGTCTTAGCTGAAGTATTTAGGGAAGAATATCACAATCTTGAACAGGGTACAGGAGAAATGTTCGATATGTACTAGAATAGTAGCAGTTGTTTGGTTGACTAGACAAACTGAGATTATAGTCATTGGAGCAAATTAAGGGAGTTCAGGGATGTAATAGATGTGTTCAAAATTATGAGTATTTGTGATAGAGTAAATCGTTTGCACTGACAGCAGGTTTACTGCCTAGAGGACACAATTTAAGTAATTAGCAAAATGACCAGAAACAGATTTAACAGTAAATTTCATAAAAGTTTTAAAAATATGTTTGATTGGGAAAAATTTGCATTCTGGTCCACAGAGAAAGAGCAGAGGAGTGTGATTAATTGGATAGTTCTTTAAAGCAGCCAGTATAGGCATTATAGTCTCCTCTGTGCTGCATGATTTGATGCTTCTCTGGTCTTTTTCGCCACTGGCTAAGAAGCAAAGGAACCACAGGAAAACTTCCAGTCTGTAAGTCAGCAAAAAAAGTGATGAAGATCACTCTGTCTTGCACCTTTGGTGGTTATAGCCTGTTCTAGCCATGCATGCCCTTTACAAACATGACAAGTTGACTGGTTTCTTCTTGCTGCTATTGTTCTTTCACTTCACTTGAAAAGATAATATGTTGCTTAAAAAAACACAAATGATGCAATTAAGGTAAGTGCATATGCATCTGGTGTTGCACAAACTCCTCTGCAACATAAAAGGGACAGTACTAAGGAAAACATCAGAAAGGAATAATTGCATGACAAAACCTCTGAGAATCAGAGAACCTTTATGCAATATAATTCAGTATAGTCAATAAAGAGTGGGAGAGAAATATCTCAGAATTTTGTATAGCTGTAATAAAGTACATCTTCTCACAAGGTTGCCCACCTGACTACATGATAGCAGACACCATGTTTTGTCATGACAACAGATAAGGGAATTATACAGGGCATTAGTGAGACTGCATCTGGAGTACTGTGCACAGTATCAGTCACTGTACTTACAAAAGGATGTAAATGCATTTGAAATAGTTCAGAGAAGGTTTACCAGACTAATACTTGGAATGAGCAGAATACATCATGAGGAAAGATGAGACGATATCGTCTGGAGTTTAGAAGCGTCACAGTTCACTTAATTGAAACATATAAGATCCTGAGGGGGTGGATGTTGAATGGATGATTCCTTTTGAGGGAGAACCTAGAACATGGGATCATAGTTTTAAAGTAAGGGGGCATCATTAAACAAAGATGAGGAAACATTTTCTTTTTTCTGAGAAGGTTGTGAATCTTTGGAATTCCCTTTCTCAAAAGGCAATAAATCTTTAGCGAGAGATTAGATAGATAGATTCTTAATTACCACGAGGATGAAAGAACATCAGCGACAGGCAGCAATGTAGAGTTGAGGTTAAAATCAGATCAGCCATGATCTTATTGAATGGTGGTGTCGGCCTGAAGGGCTGAGCGGCCTATTCCTTTTCCTTGATTGTACTTTCATATGTTTCTATCAGAACCCTGAAGAACAGGAAGTCTCCAGGTAATGAACAAGTTGTGTTTTTCTGCTGTTCATAAGTCCGATTTGTGTTAGCCAGAACAGAGACAGGTTAATTAGTATGCCCGTTAATTAGGATGAAACATTGTATGGAACTCAGATATTTTTTAAAATAATTTTTAAAAATGAGAAGCCAGAGTTCAGTTCATAATTACGGGACATTTGTAACCTGGGGACTTCCTATACTACAGACATTGTCTTAACTCTTAACTTCTGAAAGTATCATTGTAAGAGGATTGTTGCAGACAAAGAAGGTAAACTGCTGACATTAATGCAGTGCTGTCTGGCAACAGTCTGTGTGAAATCCATGGAATGACACACCTACAAAGTGTCAGGAAAATTTCAAACAGAAAGAGAGAAATAACAGGAAAATATAAATAGGTTATTGACGACCTCTCCCTCACTTCAACAGCAGGACAGTCTTGCAGGCATTTTTTATGTGCCATTTGCACTTGTAGGTATATGCATGAAAAGGAATAAAGACCAACTGCAACACTGGTCAATATACGTGAGTGGAAGAAGGTATGCTAGTGAACTTTGATTTGTATGTACTAGACAGGGCTTGAGTGCAAGTGTACTGTTAATGTCATAGGAAAATTACAACTCATTAGTCCTGGCTTGCAGGAGAAGGATTCTGTTATGAGTGCTGGAAGCTAGCTTTTTATTCATTCAATCCTGGGATGTGGACTAGGCCAACAATTATTGCCCATCCATAGTTGCCCTTATCAAGGTAATGGTGGGCTGTCTTCTTGAACCATTTAGAGTCCATTTGATGTTGATAGACTGCCACTGAAATAACAGCAGTATATTTCCAAGTCAGGATGTTGAGTAACATGGAGTGAACTTGCAGGTGGTGTTGTTCCCATGTCCCTGCTATCCTTGTCCTTCAAGCTAAATAGTGGTTGTGGTTTTGTAACATCCTATGCATCTTGTAGATAAAACACACTGCTGTGATTGAGCATTGATGGTGGAGGGGATGGATATTTTTGATGTGGTGCCAATCATGTGGGTTGCATTGTCCTGGATGGTGTCAAGCCTCTGAGCATTGTTAGATATACACTCATCCAGATAAGTGGCGGTTATCCCATCAGACTCCTGACATGGTGGACATGGTTTGGGGAGTCAGGTGATGAATTACATGTTGCAGAATTCCTAGTCTTTGACATGTTAGTGTAGTCACTATATTTGTATAGCTAGTCTACTTCAGTTACTGGTCAATGGTAACCATCAAGATATTTATGCCATTGACTATAAAGCTCATTGTTAGATTCTCTTTTGCTGAAGATGGTCAGATGACATTTGTGTGGATCAATTTAATTAGGCCACATTTGGAGTATTATGTGCAATACCATTTGTAGGACGTGGAGGCTTTGGAGAAGGAAAGAGGTTAACCAGGATGTTGCCTGGATTGGAGTGTATTAGCTATAAGGGGAGGTCAGTTTCACTGGAGCACAGATGCGGAGGGACGACTTGATAGAAATATGTACAATTACAAGAGGCATGGATAGAGTGAAAATGTCAAATATTAGGTGGCATAGGTTCAAGCTGAGAGGGGAAAGGTTTTTAAGGGAGATGAGTGAGGTAAGTTTTTTTTTGCACAGAGGGTGGTATCTGCCTGGAACGCAGTATCAGGGGAGGAGGTAGAAACAAATACGTTAGCAAATTTTAAGAGGCATGAGCAAGACACATGAGCAAGCAGGGAATGCACATTATGTGTAGGTGGATGAACTTAGTTTAGAATGGCATCATGGTCAGCACATACATGGTGGGCCAAAGGGCCTGTTCATGTGCTGTACTGTTCAATGTTCTATGTTTATTACTTCTTGCTTGTCAGATGAAATCTGGATATTGTCCAGACATTTGGATATGGTCTGCTAAGTCTACGGTTTTGCTAGGGCTCCTTCATGTCACATTCAATCAAATGTAACCTTAATTTCAATGGCAGTCACTTACAACTTACCGTTGTAATTCAGCACTTTTTCTCTGTTGGATCTAAGTTTGTAATGTCATCAGGAGCTGAGTGGTCCCGCCGTAGCCCAAACTGAGTGACATTGAGCTGGTTATTCTGAGCATGTGCTGTTTGATAGCACCATGGTTAACATATTTATCACTTTACTCATCATTGAAAGTAGACTGATGGGAAGCAATTGGTCAAGTTGGATTTGATCTGCTTGTTTGAGTACAGGACATACTTGAGCAATTTTCCACATCATTAAATACCAATGTGGTAGCTCTATGAGAATAATTTGGCTAGTGGTATGGTAAGTTGTGGAGTAATTTGAATTGGTTGGCATTTGTGACATTGGGCTCCTCTGGAGGAGACTGAGATGGATTTATCCACTAGGCACATCCAGCTGAAAATTTCTAAAATGCTTCAATCTTATTGTTCCCACAGGGAAGTCAATGGTCAAGTGGTATTATCACTAGATTAATCCACAAACCCTTCGGCAGGAGATGAGGGAACCAACAAGAGGGAAAATCATTGAATCGTAGAGTCACAGAGATGTACAGCACGAAACAAACCCTTCAGTCCAACTTGTCCATGCTGACCAGATATCCTAAATTAATCTAGTCCCATTTGCCAGTATATGGCCCTTATCACTCTAAATCCTTCCTATTCTAGCACCCATTCAGATGGGTTTTAAAATGTTGTAATTGCACCAGCATCCATCCCTTCCTCTGGCAGCTCACTTCATACAGGCACCACCCGCTGCATGAAAAATTGCCCCTTAGGTCACTTTGAAATCTTTCCCATCTCACCTTAAACGTATACCCTTCAGTTCTGGACTCCTACCCAGGGAAAAGGCCTTTTCTATTTACTCCATCCGTGCCCCTCATGATTTTATAAACCTCTATCAAGTCACCCTTCAGCATCCAACTCTCTAGGGAAAACAAGCTCAACCTATTCAGTGTCTCACTGTAGCTCAAGTCTTTTAACCCTTTTATACTTGACCTCATCCTTATCAATTTGTTGGCTGCAGATGCATTTGTCTATGTTAGTATCAGTAAAATTGACCACCGCAAAATCCTTCACATGAGAATACCCTCCATTGCATTGTGTGGCACTATCGCTGTGCTAAATAGGATAGACTCCAAATAGATCGATTGGGCATCCATAAGATGCTGTGGGTCATCAACAGCAGCAGAACTGTACTCCTGCACAATCAGCAATCTCATGGCTCAGTATATCTCACACTCAACTATTATCATCAAGCCAGAGGTTATGGTTCAATGGAGAGTGCAGAAGTGCATGCCAAGAGCAGAAGCAGGTGTACCTTAAAATGAGGTGACATTTTAATGGCAAAGCTACCAAACAGGATTACTTGCATGCCAATCAGCATATTGAGCAAGTGATAGACAGAGCTAAGCAATTCCATAACCAATGGATCAGATGTAAGCTCTGCAAACCTATCTCATCCAGCCATGCGTGCTGGTGGACAATTAAACCATTCAATAAAGGGAGAGAGCTCTAGAAATATTCCTACACTCAATGGTGGAAAAGCTCAACACATCAGTTCAAACGATAAGGCTGAATCATTTACAACAATCTTCAGCCAGAAGTGCTGAGTGGAGGATTCATCTCAGCCTCCTCCAGAGGTATCCAGCATCATAGAAACCAGCCTCCAGCCAATTTGATAGACTTTGCATGATATCAAGAAATGGTTGGAGACACTAGATACTGCAAAGACTATGTGCCCTGACAATAGTGCTGTGCTCCAGAACTTGCTGCACTTCTAGACTAGCTGTTCCAGTACAGTTACAACACTGCTATATCCCCAACATTGTGGAAAAGTGACTAGGTTTGTTCTTGTACACAAAACGCAGGACAAATCCATCACTCTAATTACCATTCCATCAGTCTACTCTTGATCATCAGTAAAGCGATGGAAGGTGTCATCAAAAGTACTATCAAGTAGCATCTGCTCAGCAATAACCTGCTCAGTGACATCCAGTTTGGGTTCCGTTAGGATCACTGGCTCCTGATCTTATTATGGACTTGGTTCAAACATGGACAAAAGTGCTGACTTCCAGAGGTGAGGCGAGAGTGACAGTCCTAGACATCAAGGCTCCATTTGACTAAGTGTGGCAAGATGGAATCATGGAGCCCTGGAAAAACCAGAATCAATGGAAATCAGGGAGAAGAACACTACATTGTTTGTAGTCATACCTGGCACATAAGATGGTTGTGGTGATTGGAGGTCAGTTGTTTCAGCTCCAGGACGTGGCTGTGGGAGTCCCTCAGCGTACTGTCCTCAGCCCAACTATCTTCAGCTGCTTTATGACCTTCCCTCCATCATAAGGTCAGAAGTGGGATGGTTGTCAATGATTACAGAATTTTCAGCACCATTCACAACTCTTCAGAAACTGAAGCAGTCCATGTTCAAATTCAACAGGATCTGGACAACATCTAGGCTGACGCTGACAAAGGGTGAGTAAGTCATGTCACACAAACATTCCCCACTTGCAACCTCAGCCAAGGCAGGAGCCTGATTAATCTCCTCAGCACTCTCTCTAGTACAATCACAGTCTTCCTATAATGTGGAATAATGAATAACTCATGATTAATTTTTTGAGATATTTTACCTTTCTTTTTGAAGTAAACCAGGTAAGTTTAATACCCAGAAGTAGCAGCCTTTGACCATTTTAAGTTTGCTTAATACATAATGAGCAACCATCTGGTCAGAATTAACACCCATTGACTGTCAGGAAAGCTTTAATGTGTTCTATTTCTGCATCAAACTTAAAATTAAGCCAATGGGAAGGGTCTAATTCATACAATTGCTGATCAGACCAATCATATAGCATTTGAATCCCAATATCCACTGTTGCATGTGATTTTATGATTGGATAGCATTTGTTAAACAGTTCTGAGTATGCATTAACAATCAGTTGAGTTCATGACATTATTCATTTATGCTTGGTAAACCTGCCATACATTCAAAGACAGGGACCCATTCTCTATGAATAAAAGAAATGTTTACACCCCTTATGCCTTTTTGAAATACCGGAAAGCTCGCGAGGATCTCGCTATCCACTTTGTTCTTCATCTTTCTTCAGCCAATCAGAATTGACTTGTCAATCAATGAGCACCTTTCTGTCCTGCCACATAAATGGTTGTGACTGTTTAAAATTTGACATCCTTTCATTTGTCTTGATGAATAAATACAAAAAGCTTCAGCAACATGTGAAACAAAAGCAGAAATTACCTCAACAGGTCTGACTGCATTTGTGGGAGAAAGCAGAGGTAGCATTTCGAGTCCAGTGACTCTTCATCATGCTTTGTTTTATTTAAGCATAATGTGTCTCTTTCAGCAACACACATGTTATGTACTACCTATAAAATGATTTATGTTATATGTTTGTCTGCTGTATTCATACTGTTCAGTCCAGTTGAATTTATTGTCACGTGTACCAAGGCACAGTGAATGGTATAACAGATATGAAAATTTAAACAAATACCTTCCTTTTCAAATTCAGTGTGCACAAGAGGTTGCAATAAAGCTATGAAGAACATATCAGACAGATCTCTTTAAGTTAACTAAAATTAGCGAGTTAGCTTATTGCAAATTTATTGAGATAAGTTTTTTTTTAACTGATGAAAACCCATCTTGTGTTCTACAACACAATAATATGTAAGGAAATAGAACAAAATGAGGGCAGGAGGAAATGGAAATTCTTAGGTGGCCAAGTTATAGATTATGATATTGATCCTGAAGTGCTCATAGGTGCAACACTGGTTGTCATCCAGGAGACAATATCATTTAAAATGTATTTAGTTTTTTTTTGTCAATATCTGGAGATTGGAGATTCTGTGACATGAAGTCAAGAAAAGTAACAAGTGTGTTTTTACATGGAAATAAAAAAAACTAAATAAGATGTTGCAATTTACAGTTTCAGAATGGGAGCTGTATCACTTGAATTTCCTTTAATTTTTAAATTCATTTGCGGTATATTCCAAACTTTAGCAGAAACGGCATCCCAGCTTGACTATGAGGTAGGAGTGGTTTTACATTGTGTAAGGAGTCGTCCTTCTTGATGTTATTGGATTTTATTGCTTTATAATAACAAAACCATGAGTTCATAGTCATGTCTTCTCATAGGAGAGACGTTTTGGTGTGTGTATACTCGATGATGGTCTGCAATGAGGCCACCTATTTTTAGCAAAGAGTGTGTGTCCATTGTTAGGTTCTATTTATATTATTTCTGGGTGGAAGGGGAGTAAGCAGATGAGAGTCTTCTTTGCATACAAGTTGTAGAGGATTGTGTTACTTTCAAAAAGACTCCTTTTCAAGTGGTCTTTTCCCCAAAGACCAATTGGAGGCTTCATTGTGTGCAATGCAAATTCCAGATAATGAATTTTAATATCCATGTAATTCCCTATGGTTAGCCTTTTCATGGTGTCGTGGACATGAGGAATGTTACTGAAACATTCCTTTGGAGATTCCTGTTCAGCTGGTCACTTCAGGTCAGGGTGCCATTTTACAGTGATCAAGCTCCTTTTTAATCTTTTTCTCTCAAAGCAAATTCCAAAGCTTTTGAGTTAGTCAATGAGATTTAAAGATTAATACTCTAGGTTTTATATCATCATGTTAGCAGCTAAACTTTAATTAAACAGTTATAGAATTAAGACAAGTTTTCAGCTACTTTTGTGAGTAAATACTGGCTTCAAATAGTATGTGAAGGAGAAGTTATCATGTCAGATGCAGTGAAATGATCACCATAAAACTGATAGCCAAACCAAAGGTTTTAACCACAACCATAGTATTGATAATGTTTTGTGTTAAAATAGTAATTTGAAACTGTAAACTGCAACATCTTATTTAGTTTTTTGTCTCTGTATAAAAACACACTTGTTACTTTTCTTGACTTAATGTCACAGAATCTCCAATCTCCAGTTTTTCGCAGAATGAATATAACCTCACTGATTTGCATCAGAATGCTTCAAATTGTACAAAATTACAAAAATTATCTGGGAAGATTAACCTCAGACGAGCAGTTACCGAGCTTCTAGAAACCTACATATAAAGTTTTGAGAAGATTTGTAGCTCAAATTGAGGTACTGGATGTAGGTTTTCTCCTGAGCTAGAAGGTTCGTTTTCAGACGTTTCGTCACATACTAGGTAACATCTTCAGTGAGTCTCTGGAGGAAGCACTGGTGGTGTAGCCCACTTTCTATGTAAGTGTTTGAGTTTCCTTGGGTAGATGTTACCTAATCCGAAAATGAACCTTCAAGCTCAGCGAGCAAACCTATATCCAGAACCTACATATAAAGT
Organism: Hemiscyllium ocellatum; assembly: GCF_020745735.1. Lineage (NCBI taxonomy): Eukaryota > Metazoa > Chordata > Chondrichthyes > Orectolobiformes > Hemiscylliidae > Hemiscyllium > Hemiscyllium ocellatum. The sequence goes on along the minus strand of NC_083407.1, from coordinate 41,372,836 downwards.
CAACAATTCTGAATCAGAGACTGCAAAGTGTTGCAAATGAATAGGTTTCCAGGAAAATGGTACCTCCTGGATAACTATATAACTAATCATCCACAACTCACACAGCCCCTAATGATCTGATATAACCCAGAAACCTATGACCTGAAATTGCCACACACTGACCCAACAAGCCCAACCCAAAAAGACCTAACATCCCCTGACCAACCCATTCCAAAACTCCCATTTACCCACCTGCCACGCAAACCCTCACTTATTTGCCACCCCATTCCTTTACCCACCTCCAATGCTGGACCCTCAAGTACTTAACCGTCACAATCACTACTTACTCACTGCTGCCTACTAAATAGCTACTCAATGCCCTACCTCTCACTCACCTATTTCCACCCGATCTCCTCACCAATTCTCTGCCAAATTATCTCCTCATCATTTGGTTTTCATAGCATTCCCCCAACTATTCCTTTGCAGGCTTATCTAGCATTCTACTCCCTCAGCAACCCAGCTGCCACTCTGTCTCTTACCCATCTACCAACCTACCTCTCATCTGTCCACCACTTACCTGGCACCCAATCTCTTTACCCAAATAGCTGGCAGCCTATTCCTTCACACGCCCACCTGTCACCTTACCATCTCCAACCCTGCTGTAAGGCTACCCTCACCCACCTTTCATCCTATCTCCTGCCTGCCTACTTGCCAATCTGATCCCATACCAAATTATGTGCCACCTACTCATAACCTAACTCTCATCCTGCGTCCTTTCTCACCCATCTGGTACCTTACCTCCACCCTACCATCTTACCTTTCACATGCCTATATTCTCTTTGGCCATTAACCTGGCACACCACAACCTTAGCCATCTGACATCCTACCTCTTACCTCCTGCCCACCCACCTGTCATAAGATCATAAGAGTAAGGGGCAAAAGTAGGAAATTTGGCCCATCAAGTCTTACAATGAAATCATGTCTGATTAATAATTCTCAACAACAATTTCCTACTGTTTCCTCAAAACTCTTAATTCCCTTACTACCTGAAGATCTATCTATTTTAGCCTTGAATATACTGAATGATCCAGACTTAACAGTTCTCTGTAGTAAAGAATTTGCAGGTTCACAATCCTCTGAGAGAAGACATTTCCCCTCATCTGTGTTGATATATGCAATGACCTTTTCTGAGATTATGCCCGCTGGTCCTAGACTTCCCCCATATGAGAAAATAACCTTTCTTCATCTACTCTGTCAAATCCTCCAAGAACTTTGTATGTCTTAATAAGGTTGTCTCATTCTTCTATATTCCAATGAGTGCAGGCCCATTCTAATCAACATCTCCTCAAGAGACAAATCCTCCAAACCTGGCATTCTGTCGACTGCCTCCAATGCCAATATGTCTTTCTTTTGATAAGGGGCCCAAAACTGTTCACAGTATTCCAGCTACTGTCTGACTTTATTTTGTATGATTTTTAGCTAAAATGTCCCTTCTCTTATATTGTGTTCCCTATGAATTGGAATTCCCTCCCTAAGCGCATTGTGCTTCAAACTACAGCTTGTGGGCTGCAACAGTTCAAGTAGGCATCTCACCACCAACTTTGCAAGGGCAATTAGGGATGGGCAATTAATATTGGCTCAGCCAGCAATATCCACATCCCATGAGTGAACAAAAAAACAGAAATAAAGGCCAACATTACCTTTGCCTTCCTATTACTTAGTTGCTAATTCTTTGTGATTTCATAGATGAGGACTCCCAAATCCCTTTGCTATCCATCCCCTTACTCATGTATCTACCTGCCACATTGCTCATTAGTCCAACTACTGTACACACCAATCAATAGTGTCTCAAAGAGGCTTTGAATATTTAGAACTTGGAATACTGCAGTGACTGCTGTGAGAAATGGGAGTGGCTTGGCCTTCAGCATTGATCCAATGGTTCACTGGAAGATTCCCATATCAGACCTGCCTCAAAAGTGTGTGCCAAACATATGAAGCTATAGAGCAAGGCCAGTAAGGAGCAAGAGTGGCAATCTAACTGAGACAGCAGTCCAAATATTCAGCACAACATTTTTAGGCTGTATTTGATAATATTGTGATCCATTGATAAAGATTGTGGAACCTGAGATGAGATGTTGCAGAGTACAATTTTTCTGGAATTGCAGGAATAGATAATTGAATCAATTTTTAAAATATCTGTTGACTCCTCTTGTTTTAAAATGGTGATGCGGAGTATTGAAGACACATGAATGTCAAATTCAAAGTTTTTGAAAAATTCATCTATTTGCTTCAGATTATGAAGCTGATAAGAAAATCAAATTAAAAAGGGACAACAAAATTCATTGCAGCAAATAGGAGACAGTTATAATTATAAGTGATAATGCACATCGACTTGTATTTTTATACAAAACAATGTTTGTTTTGGAAGGCTTCATTTTCCTATTGGGCCCAAGGTTCTAATGAATGAGAAGGTAAAACAGCAAGTTAGAATCAGTGATAATGTTGCTAGAAATAATTATGCAGAAAATTTTGAGGAGAAAAAAAAGACTGTTTCTTTTGAGCAGCTGAATTGCTCTAAACTGGATTTCCCACTGGCACTGTTTTCAGCAGACCAGGTAACTAATTTTGTTTGTGATGAAAGAAATTTTGCCATTTTCTCTTTCAAAACAAAGCTTATCTGATTCAGAAGTTGTATTGTAATGGGTTGCATTGTTCATTGGTATACTTTTATTTCAACTCTGTCTTTGCATTTCGCTCAGAATGAACATTGAAAGTTTCCTCTAATTACAGGCTGTAAATTGTGGTGTGAGATGGTGAGCTCAGGAGAAATGTTTCTGAAACTGTGCATTGAATTGTGACAGTATGTTGAGGCTTGAAAATTGTCATGACTGCTCAGTGAGAACTGAGAGAGTGGGAGCCTGTTAGAAAGTATTCTAAAAACTCATTCAGAATTCATGATGGCCCTTACTGCCTCAGAGTTTGCACCCTCCAAATTACAGCTTATGTGGTCCTGACAACCTTGCCCTCGAGAAAGAAAGAACTTGAATTGTTCTAGATATTGAGTTCACAAACCTGTGTTGAAAATTGACTACTGGTTCTAAATGAAGAGATTCCAATTTGTCAAGCCATCTCACATTCTTCAAGGAATAATCTCCAAAGGGCAAATAAATTGCAATCTTAATTACTTTGCTATATTTATATGAAGGTAAGATTTGAGAGACTGGTTGTATCATGTTTTACCAGCCATTATCTATGAGCTTGTAAGTTATGAGTGAATCAAGGTTGAAACACAGTTGAGTCGATGGGTTTACACATATTGCAAGTTCATTCAGTTGTAAAATTGAAATTTCTGATGATGTTGCTTAGATATCCATGAGTAGAATATTGGTTCAGAAATAAATTTGTGATCAGCTCTGCAATACCATTGAGTCACAGAAATGTACAGCATGGAAACAGACCCTTTATACAACTCATCAATGCTGACCAGATATCCTAAATTAATCTAGTCCCATTTGTTAGCATTTGACCCGTATCCGTCCAAGCACTTCCTTTTCATGTACTCATCCAGATGCCTTTTAAATTTGTAATTGTACCAGGCTCCACCACCTCCTCTGGCAGCATATTCCATACATGCATCACCCTCTGCATGAAAAAGTTGCCCCTTAGATCCCTTCTAAATCTTTCCACTTTCACCTTAAACCAATTCGCTCTAGTTTTGCAGTCCCCTACCCTGAGGAAAAGACCTTGGCTTGTCACCCCATCCATGCCCCTCATGAGTTTCTAAATCTGTAAAGTCATTCCTCAGCTTCCAACCCTCCAGGGAAAACAGCCCCAGCCTATTCAGCCTCTCTCTATAGCTCAAACGCTCCAACACTGGCAACATTCTTGTAAATCTTTTCTAAACACTTTCAAGTTTCACACATCCTTCCTATAGCAGGCAGACCAGAACTGAATGCAGAATTCCAAAGCAGCTTAACTAATGTGCTGCGTACCTGCAATACGAGTTCCCAACTCCTATACTCAATGCATTAACCAGTAAAAGCAAGCATGCCAAACACTTCCTTCACTATCCTAGCTACCCACGACTTCACTTTCAATGAACTGTGAACCTGCACCCCCAAGGTCTCTTTGTTCAGCAACTCTCCTTAGAACCTTCATAACTCTGCATTAATTCAATTATTTGAAACTGTTTCGGTCATGCATGCTCGTACCTTTTCAGTTTTCTGGAAAAAATAGTGTAAATAAGCAACTAACAGCAGCATAAATAGTTATTAGAAGTCCATTGAATAAATTCTAATTCTTTATTAATTAATGCTGATTTTGGAAGTTTTATTTCACTCAAAATTCCTGGATCATGCAATTGCCTTAAAAATCCTGCACAATGTCATCATGTTGGTGTCAAGAAAAGGCTATATCTCAGAATTTTTACAGCGTATTTACACAACACAGAGTGAAGTTGCACAATACCTCCGGCTTGCACTGAATACTAAACACGTGAAAGATAAATTGGGTATCCTGACTCAATCTGTCTGTGCAGTGGAATAGACTGCACCTCTCAGGGCTCTCGATTTGCTTCACTCGAATGTCAGATTAAGTCCGCATAACAGATTTTGGCATCATTTTAGCTATAAATGACACAAAGCAAAACAATTTCACAGTTGTGGTGTGAATTCATGCTAAGAATATATTGTTTGAGAGAGACATTTAGGCAGATAATCTGAAAGACTGCATTCAAAAGAGCTAAGCATATTTTTAAATGAACAAGTCCAAACAAGGCTATGGTTGAAATATGTTTTATTGCAAGGTAAGGAATTTTGCTAACATGATATTCTTAGATAAGCACTGACCTCCTGACCTCCTCCTCCTCCTCCACCTCCATCAGCTCTACAAAGTCAGTCTTATCACCATTCCGCACCCGCCCCACCATTTCCAGTATTTCAACAACTAATAAATAAGTTTTCAAAGAACATGAGACAGAATCATTTTTTAATATCTTTATAATTGTCTTCTTGAATTGCTTACATGAGATTCCAATACATGAAGCTTCTCTTCTTGGAAATTCTGATGCAATCTTAGAGGTTTGGCAACTGACATATAACTGATAAGCTGGACGAATTCACAGCAGAAGCTAATATGATTAAATACCTTTTTAACAAATGTATGGACAAATATACCTTTGGGATCAAGGTTGGTAATTATTGGGATAGACACAAATTGAAATGACTGATTACTCTGCGTAACACACAGCACTAATGGGACAAGGGTAAATATTTTCCATGGGGCACTAAAAAGCAGAATTGAATATTGGAAAGATAATGGTTGCTAAGTATTCTGGAGCTTTGACCACTATTTTTGAGGATGAAAGAGTATTTTCTTAAAAGGTCAAATTATTGAGGAATTGCACATAATTGGATGGATTGCACCGAGTGAAAGGAAAAAGTAAACTTCATGGACTCCTGGAAGATATGTTGCCTCCCTGATGTCAGGGTCCAGGATGTCACCGATCGGGTTGACTGGATTCTGAAGTGGGAGGGTGAGCAGCCAGAAATCATGGTACATATTGGCACCAATGATATAGCCAGGAAAGGGATTGAGGATCTGAAACATGACTCCAGAGAGCTAGGTTGGAAGCTGAAGAGCAGGACAAGTAGAGTAGTGATCTTGGGTTTGCTACCGGTGCCACAAGATGAGGTGAGTAACAGTCAGCGAATGCAGCATAACACGTGGCTGTGAGGCTGGTGCAGGAGTGAGGGCTTCAGATTCCTAGACCATTAGGATGCCTTCTGGGGAAGGTGGGACCTGTACATGAAGGACAGCTTGCACGTGAACTGCAGGGGCATGAATGTCCTGGGTTGGAGATTTGCTTGTGTGGTTTGGGAGGGTTTAAACTAGTTTGGCAGGGGTGGGAATCAGAGCTACATATCTGAGAGTAGGGCAGTTGTAGATGAGGCAGTGACAGGATGTAGTGAATCTATCAGGAAGGTTTCTCATACAATGAAACAAAGGGATCAGTTAAAGTGTATCTGCTTTAACACAAGGAGCATCAGAAATAAGAGTGACGAACTTGGAGCATGGATCAGTACTTGGGGCTATGATGTTGTGGCCATAATGGAGACGAGGGTTTCACAGGGGCAGAGATGGTTGCTTGATGTTCCAGGATTTAGAACATTTAAAAAGAACAGGGAGGGTGGAAAAAGAAGAGAGGGTGTAGCATTGCTGATCAGGGAGTGCATCACAGCTACAGAAACGAAGGTTGTTGAAGAAGGTCTGTCTACTGATTCAGTATGGTGGAAGTTAGGACCAGCAAGGGAGCAGCCACATCATTGAGGGTTTTCTACATATCCCCTAATAGCAGTAGGGAGATAGAAGAACTCATAGGCTGGCAGATTTTGGTAAAATGCAGATATAGCAGAGTTGTTGTTATGGGTGATTTCAACTTTCCCAATATCAACTAGAACCTCCTTAGTGCAGGTGGTTTGAATGAAGCCATTTTTGTCAGTTGTGTTCAGGAGGGTTTCCTTAATCAGTATGTAGTCAGGCCAACGATGGGAGAGGCCATTTTGGATTTGGTGCTCGGCAATGATTCAGGACAGTTGTCAGATCTTGCAGTGAGAGAACACGTTGGTGATCACAACTGCCTCACATTTATCATAGCCTTGGAGAGAGAAAGGAGGAGTTACACCAAGGGAAGATATTTAATTGGGGAAAAGGAAATTATGAAGTTACTAGACAAGAGTAGGGAAGTATAGACTGGGAGCAATTATGCCACAGAAAGGGCACAGCAGACATGTGGAGACAGTTTAAGGAGCAGTTGTTACGAGTGATGCACGTGTTTGTTCCTCTGAGACAGGTAAGAAGGGATAAGATTAAGGAACCTTGGATGATGAGAAAAGAGGAGCTTCTCATCAAAAGGAAGAAGGCAGTTTACGTATGGTGGAGGAAGTAAGGATCTAGCACAGCTTTAGAGGATTACAGGCTTGCTAGAAAGGAGCTCAGAAATGGACTGAGGAAAGCCAGGAGGGGGCATGAAAAAGGCTTGACAAGAAGGATTAGGGAGAGCCAAAAGGCATTTACTCATACGTGAGGAATAAGTGAATGATCAGGTAGAAGGTAGAGCCAATCAGGGATAACGTAAGGAACTTTTGCGTAGAGTCTGAGCAGATAGGGGAAGCCCTAAATGAGTTTTTTGCTTCGGTTTTCACTAAGGAAAGAGACCTTGTAGTGAAATGAGAACTTTGAGGAGATGGGATACAGTCTTGACCAGATCAAGATTGATGAAGTTGATGTGCTGGAAATTTTGGCAAACATTAAGATTAATAAGGCCCCAAGGCCAGACCAGATTTATCCTAAAAGTGAGAAAGGAGATTACTAAGCCGTTGGCAAAGATCTTTGCTTCCTCACTCTCCATGGAATTGGAAGGAGGCAAATGTTGTTCCTTTTTTCAAGAAGGGTAATAGGGAAATCCCTGGCAATTACAGACCAGTCAGTCTTACGTCTGTGGTCAGCAAAGTTTTGGAAAGAATTCTGTGGGATAGGATTTATGGCTATTTGGAAAAGCATAGCATGATTAAAGGCAGTCAACATGGCTTTGTGAGGGGCAGGTCATGCCTCACAAATCTTATTGAGTTCTTTGAGGAGTTGACAAGGCATGTTGACGAAGGTTGTGTTGTATATGGACTTCAGCAAGGCATTTGATAAGGTTCCCCATGGTAGGCACATTCATAAAGTCAGGAAGTATGGGATACAGGGACATTTGGCTATCTGGATTCAGAATTGGTTGGCTGACAGAAGGCAGAGAGTGGTTGTCGATGGGAAATATTCTGCCTGGAGGTCAGTGTTGAGTGGGTTCCCACAGGGTTCTGTTCTTGGGCCTCTGCTATTTGTAGTTTTTATAAATGACTTGGATGAGGAGATTGAGGGGTGGGTTAGTAAATTTGCAGATGACACAAAGGTTGGAGGTGCCGTCGATAGTATAGAGGGCTACTGCAGGCTGCAGCGTGATATAGACAGGATGCAGAGCTGGGCTGAGAAATGGCAGATGGAGTTCAACTGGATAAATGTGAAGTGATGCATTTTGGAAGGTTAAATTCAAATGCTGAATATCGGATTAAAGAGAGGATTCTTGGTAGTGTGGAGGAACAGAGGGATCTTGGTATGCAAGTACATAGATCCCTCAAAGTTGCCACTCAAGTGGATAGGGTTGTTAAGAAAGCATATGGTGTTTTGGCTTTCATTAACAGGGGGATCGAGTTTAAGAGTCGCAAAGTTTTGCTGCAGCTCTACAAGTCCCTGGTGAGACCACATTTGGAATATTGTGTCCAGTTCTGGTTACTCTACTATAGGAAAGATACAGAGGCTTTGGAGTGGGTGCAAAGAAGGTTTCCCAGAATGCTGCCTGGATTGGAGGGCTTGCCTTATGAGGAGAGGTTGACTAATGCTGGACTTTTCTCTCTGGAGAGAATGAGGAAGACAGGTGACCTGTTTGAGGTATACAAGGTAATACAAGGCATGGGCTGAAAATGTGTTGCTGGAAAAGCGCAGCAGATCAGGCAGCATCCAAGGAGCAGGAGAATCGACGTTTCGGGCATGAGCCTTTCTTGAAACGTCGATTCTCCTGCTCCTTGGATGCTGCCTGATCTGCTGCGCTTTTCCAGCAACACATTTTCAGCGCTGATCTCCAGCATCTGCAGTCCTCACTTTCTCCTAATAAAAGGCATGGGTAGAGTCAATAGCCAGAGACTTTTCCCCAGGACAGGATTGACTGGCACAAGGGGTCATAGTTTTAAGATATTAGAAGAAGGGTATACTGGGGACGTCATGGGAAGGTTCTTTATGCAGTGAGTTGTGAATGCATGGAATACGTTGCCATTGGTGGTAGTAGAAGCAGAGTCATTAGGGCCATTTAAGTGACTGCTGGACATGCACATGGATATCAATGAATTGAGGGGTGCATTGGTTGTTATTTTATTTTACATCAGGATTAATCCTCGGCACAATATGGTGGGTCAAAGGGCCTATTCTGTGCTGTACTTTTCTATGTTCTGTGTTCTACCTCTCTTTTGTCATATATCAAATTTTAAACTTTGCAACATGCTAGTATATAAATTCCTACCTTCTTCTTCTAAAATAATGACCATTTGTAGCACCAGGTGATATTGGTGACACAGTCATCATACTGTTTGTCATTACAACATTCTCTGTAAGCAAGCACGGTAAAGCAGTTTGTAAGGAATGTTACTATGGCTACAAACCTTCTCAAACTGCAATAGAGTTTAACAAATATTATATTTGTGCTTTGAAGGCTTCTGGCTGAACCTTCAGAAATTTTAAATCATTAACAAACTAGTGTTAGAGCATTTAACAGAATGCAAACTTCCTGCAGGGAGTGATTTGTATTTGGAAGGTTTTCAGTGAGTGTTGTGTCATGAATGAGTAATGGTGAGCTGCAAGCATTGCTTATTTGTCTTATTTCACCACTGGTCATGACATATTGCATTTATATTACATGTCCAAATTATAATTTTAAGCTAATTTATATTCTTAAGATGTCATTGGAACAGTAGGACAAAAAAGTTGCTGCTGCTCACTGATAATAGCGAAATTTAATTTCTCAGCATTGGGCCATCAACAGTTCACATTGTGTTTCTGCCTGATAGTAATGTAAATAGACAAAACCTTAAAGAAAAAATACTAGGGTATGTTAATATGAGAGAAGAAGCAGTGCAAGTGAGCATATTTGATGAGATTGGAAAAGCAGAGGGAATGCAAATAGATAGGCTTATTTAATGTCCTTCTAGTATTGATAATTCCTTTCCACAACAACAGTCCTTTAGGATGTCTGTGCACTCTTCCTGACAACATTTTCATTATGTTTTTTTTTATTTAACCTATTTTTCTAATCAATCTGTTCAGAGATGTTATTGCACACCTCTGGATCAGATGGGACTTGAATTTGGGCCTCCTCATCCTGTGTAGGGACACTACTACTGCTTTTTATGAAAACTATCAATGTAAACTTGACACACTATAACTCTGTCCAGCATTAGTCGTGCGGTCTGACTTCTCAGTTTTGCTTCTCCCAGAATTTACTTGAAATGACAAACTCAGTCCTTTGCTCCAACTTATCCATTTCTCTATTTCCTGGAATGTGGTAGGTTTTGCTATTTAATCATAATAAAAAGCAAAGTCTATTAAATTAAGGACAGAGTATATAGGTTTAAAGAATGATTTAATAGACCTGTGTTTTGAATATTGGAAGCATGAAGATGGCTCAATTAGAGTTGACAGGGCTTAGGCAGTACTTACAGAGCAGTTGAACATGATGAATGAAAGGAATAGATTTAATGGGTAAAGTGACACTTTCTAATTCAATACTTTTGTATATCTTTAAACATTCTATGTAGGAACAGGCACAGATGTGTATGTTCTGAGAAAATTCTGATTTTAAGCTGTGTGCCCCAGCTTAAAATTTACCTCCTGTTTTCCAACTTTTATCCAAAATGCTAACCTCAGGTTAAAATGTGAACTTTTTTTATTTATTTGTGGAGCATGGGTGTTGCTGGCTGGCCAGCATTTGTTGCCTTTCCTAGTTGTCCTTGTGAAGCTGCTGGCAAGCTGCCTACTTGAACTGCTCCAATCTACAGGCTTAAGGTTGACTCACATTGTCCTTTGGGAGGGAATTCCAGATTTTGACCCAGCAACCGCAACAGTAAGACAATAAATTTCCAAGTCATGATGATGAGTGGCTTGGATGAGAACTTGCAGATGGTGGTATTCCCATGTATCTGCAGCCCTTGTCCTTCTAAATAGAAGTGGTTATGGGTCTGGAAGATGCTAAGGATCCTTGGTGAATTTCTGCAGTGCATCTTGTAGATAGTACACATTGCTGCTGAGCATTGGTGGTGGAGCGAGTGGATTTTTAAAAAAATATGGAATTCCCACAGCACGGAAACATGCCATTGGGCCCAACTAGTTCATGCCAACCTCCAAAGAGCACCCTATCCAGACCCATCCCGCTACCCTATCCCTGCACTGCATTTCTCATGCTTAATCCATCTAACCTACACATGTCTGAACATTAGCTTGGCCAATCCACTTAACTTGCACATCTTTGGACTGTAGGAGGAAACTGGAACATTTGGTGGAAACCCACACAGACATGGGGAGAATGTGCAAACTATATACAGGCATTTGCCCGAAGTTGGAATTGAACTCAAGTCCCTGGCGCTATGAGACAACAGTGCTAACCACTGAGCCACCCTTTGTGGGCATTGCGCCAGTCAAGCTTTGTCTTGGCTGTTGTCAAGCCTCTTGAGTATTATTGGAAATGCATTCAGGCAAGTGGGGAGTATTTTATCACAGACCTGACTTGTGCCTTGTAGATTGTAGACCAGTCTTTGGGGAGTGAGGATACGAGTTACATGCCACAGTGTTCCCAGCATCTGACCTGCTCTTGTATCATGCAATTAGACCACTGTGATGCAGATTTAAGTACAATCAAGATGTCTGTAAGGCAGCTAGAGATGGACAGTAAAATTGCTGGCCAGCCAGTGACACCTTCATTCCACAAGTGAATTAAAAAAAATTGAAATTTTAATCTGTGGTTAACATTTTGGATTGCAGCTAGCAATAGCTGGGAAACAGACAGTTAATTTTAAGCTGAGGTACGCAGCAGTTTGGAAGAAATCTGAGTTTCAAATATTTTCTCAGAACATATGCATCTGTGCATGTTCCCACACAGAATGTTAAAAAATGTAAGTGTTGAATTAGGAAGTGTCACTTTACTCATTAAATCTATCTCTTCCATTCATTATATTCAACTGTATAGCCAAATCCTGACACTGAGTCAGTAAATATATATTGTGATATATACATAATATATACATCTTCAATGACTCTCAGCTGTCCTCCTTAAATATAGAATTGCAAGCAGTCAAACTTAGGAAAGACTCATGGACGTCGAAAAGTGTGGCACTGGAAAAGCACAGCAGATCCAGGCAGTATCTGAGGAGCAGGAGAATCAATATATCAAGCATAAGCCCTTCATCAGGAATGTAGTGGAGTGGGGAAAGGGGGCTGGGAGATAAATAGAAGGGTGGGGGTGGGAGGGGAAGGTAGTTGGGAAGGCGATAGGTAGATGTGGTTGGGGTGGGTGATAGTGATAGGTCCTTATGGATGGTGGAATGAATAGGTGGTAAGGAAGATGGATAGATAGGACAGTTCAAGAGGGTGGTGCTGAGTTGGAGGGTTCATTCTGGGATGAGGTAGAGTGGGAGGGGAGATTTGGAAACTAGTGAAGTTGATTTTGTTGCCGTGCAGTTGAAGGGTCTTGAGGCGGAAGATGAAGTGTTCTTCTTCCAGTCACTGGGTGGATTGAGTTTGGTTGTGGAGGAAGCCCAGGACTTGCATGTCCTTGGTAGAGTGGGAGGGGGAGCTAAAGTGTTCAGCCACAGGGTGGTGGGGTTGTTTGGTGGGTATGTCCCAGAGACGTTCCCTGAAGCATTCCGCGAGTTGGCATCCTTTCTCCCTATTGTAGAACAGATCACATTGACAGCAATGGACACAATAGATGAGGTGTTTAGATGTGCAGGAATATTTCTGCCGATGTGAAAAAGATCCTTTGGGGCCTTGGACAAAGGTGTACGGGGAAATGTGGGTGCGGTTTCGACATCTCTTGTGGCTTCAAGAGAAGATACAGGGAGTGGAGGATGGGTTGGTGGAGAGGCGTGGACCTAACGAGGAAGTCACAGTGGGAATGGTCTCCTATAAAGCCGTAAAGTGAGAGAAGACCAGTTATAACTTTGTTCATGCACATGAAGCATTGTTATTTTGCTTTGGCACTCAACTTGTTTCAATATGATTTTCTTTTGCTCATAGGTACACATCTATTATTAAGCATTGGTTTTAAAACAGTGTGTGACTTGCTCAGTCATTTTAAAAGTCAGTTTAGCCACACCATAATGTTGATCTGAAGTCCCTTGTGATCTAGGCTAGTTAAGGACAGTAGATTTCCTCCCCTGATGGCCAAGAGCAAAAAAAGATAGACTTTTAAAACCACCCAGTAGTTCCAAGTCAGCACTACCTCGCATTTTGTTTCAGGTTTATCAGTTTATTAAATTAACATTACCCTATCTGTCAATATATTACTCAAATTCATATCTGCAGAGTGAGTCACTGGACATCTTAGAAATGAATCGTATTCCTGGCACAAATGGCATCTTCAAAACGCGGTGGTACAACCAGGAAAGCACTGTCGGTTAGAGCTGCCTCGCAAGGTTCCTGACATTTCCCCTCAGCATGGGAAGAAATGGGGACCTGCTTTCATGACCAGCTGGATGCGCTGGTGCCAATATGGGACTTCCTCTTCCCCCAGGACCAGTAGTGGAAACCTATACACCAGTCTATGCCAGCCCAGTCCAAGATTGCCTTCCAAGTTAGAACAGTCTCAGCCACCTGGAGGAATATCCAGCATTTAAGAAAGAAGATCAATGATCTTTTCCACTTTGTCAGGCTAAGTCCCGCCACCACCTTTGCAACACCTCACACTCACTCCATCTAATCTATAGTACCGAGCTCCCAGCTGGGCACTACGCTCTACCACTCTCATTACTGTCGATACCTTCCCCACCCAGCCTCACTCACCATAACCCATGACATCTCTAACCCTGCATGGCCCTCTATTCATTCCCCCAGGACTCCTCCCTATCTACACTAATACTAATAGGTGGGTGACCCACTTTTATCTTCTGTAATGTCAGCCTCTCTTTCATTCAAACTGTCCATAATCTTGCAGAAAAGTCAAGTGCTGACCATCGTTCAGCAACTCATCTCTTATGAGGAGAGCATCCTGACTCTGACTTTTCTGAGCAAGGCATGAACTTGTACCAGAGATTTTCCTTGATTTACTGTGCTGGGAACCCCTGAGCGAACTCTATTCCTTTGACTTGATTCAGGTTTGCAGACAATCAGGACAAGCTTTCTGGCTTTGTGTCTGTGCTAAATGGCTCAGTACCATAAGCCTGATACCTCTGATTGTGGGCCCAAAGTGCAAAAAAGGCAAGGCGTTGCAAGGTAGGAAAGCTGTGAGAATCCAGGTAGGCTGGGGAGAGCGATATTACAGCTAACAAAGAGCCCAGGTAGGAACCTGTTCCAATCCAGATGCTGGGTAAACATCCCTCAGAGCAAAGTATCCTTGCAACAGCAAAATAATGAGAGCTGTCAGTACAGCCCAAGGTGTGCCAGTGAAATGCAGGACTGGTAAGTGGAACAGAGATGTGTCATGGCGCACATCAGATGCCCAAGTTCATGGATATGGAGTGATTGTGGTTAGTGCCCATGAAATATATGCTGAGGTGTTGATACCTGGTGTCAAATATGGAGGTCATTTAGAGCAATTGGGGATCTGATACTACCAAGCACCTGCTCTAGTTTCTTTGTTGGGTTTTTCTGCCAACCAGTTTGTTGGGTGAATTTGATAAGATTGCACCTGGAATATTAATAAGACAAGTTGAGCCATCAGAAAGAATCCTAACAATCGTTACTCACTGTCAATCATCATCTCGCCACTGCCTGGCAAGAATCTCACCATGCCACTTATGAAAAAGTGTAAAAGATGAGGTGGGATCATCTCAATGTCAAGATAGTCCTGACCGCACTTTAAAGCTCACATCATTCAAATTCCTATAAGCTTCACCCAAAGTTCAAAAACATTACTCTTATAACCCTGTCCAACAAACATTTGAGTCTTTTCAACTTGATTATTTTAGAAACTTTATTCATTATGCGGTTTGGAACATATTTTAGATACTATATAATATTGAGCACAACTGTGAACAAAATTTTAAAAGGATATACACATTTCTACACCTTTGCTTGTCAGAACATGCATGTTTGCAGAGTTTGAGCAATTGCTAATAGGACTGTATATGACATTATAACGTCTTGCCTTAAGGTATTTATCAATGCGTTATATTTTTCAATTTTGTTGTCCAAATCTGTTCTGAAGTTATAAAATAATTTTAAAAATATAACAATAAACAGAACTTGATGACAGATTTTCATTGAACTTTGATGGTAGAAGGGGTTATTGAGAATATGGTTAGCAAACCAAGTGGGATTTTGAGTTCCATAAATAGAGGCACAAAATACAAAAGTAGTGAAATAACAATGAATTTTAAATACCAACTAGAGTATTGCATCCAGATCTGGTTATCGCACTTTAAAAAAGATGTGAATGTCTTTGAGAGATTGAGGAGCCGATCTAGCTAACAACCAATTTAGATAATCAGTCAAGTTTGTAATGTGGTTCATTTATGCTTGCTAAGAGCTTCAGACATTCATACACAGTGACAAAATCTCTGAAATCATAAGGAACATGGTTAAACATTGTAAGCTTATTTAAATGATCCAGAAACTTGGGGATCCTTTAATGCCTCTTTGTTTTCTCTATGGTAATGCCTCAGCCAATTAGAGTTGATTTGCCCACCAACCAGCACCTTTCGCTCCTGCAGTATAAACTGTTATGATGCTTTGAAACTTAGCATTATTGTGGTTATTCTGATGAGTGCAAGACAAAAATACTTTGACAACACACTCTCTTATCAGCAATATTCAACTGAAAACCTTCTGTTTAAAGTTCTGGTCTATCCACAGTGCAACTGAGCAGGATTTAAATTCAGGAAATCTGGGTAAGACTTAAGATGGAACATGTTATGCCTGAATTTTGTCTACTTTGATATGTGATGGGTGAACACTAAGGAATCCTCAAATCCTGCCTCATCACTTTTTATCTGATATAAAAAAAAGTATGCCTTTTTAAAGAATGGTCAATATTGATCTTTAATTCAATGACACCAAAACAACTTAACTGGTTATTCTTCTCATTTCTGTCTGTAGGACCTTCCTGTTAGTAGATTGTTCTGTGGTAACTGACTTCAAAGAATAAAACTAATTGAGCATTTTGTTCTACAGATCTGAAAGGTGCAATATAAGTGCAAGTCTGTCCTTATTCTTAATATTTGGTTATTGGCTTCAGGTTTCTATTTATAACTGAGCAGGGGCCATTGGATTTGAAATGGTAACTCTGTTTTCCTCTTACAGATGCAAACAGATCTACTGAGTTTCTCCAGCACTTTCTGTTAGTTATGTTATTAGTTGTGTTATGAAGATGTGGATGTACTTTAAGAGAGTTAAAAGCAGCAGAACTACCAGACAGAGCACTAAATGTTCTCAATAAAGCAACAATATAGCACTTGGATGAACAATTTGATTAGCGCATTGCCTGGAAACAATAACAAATTCAAATTTGGCCAATCAGTTTAAATTATACCCCCAAAAATATTAAACTCCAATCCAGTTTGAATTTAGTATATTGGCAATCTTAAAAACCAATGACACAACCTGATGCTTTGGGGTATAAGATTGGGGAAAATTGAACAGTTGAGAGGAAAACTGCCAAACCCAGAATGTAAACAAACTGCTTGAAAAATAGCTCGCTTAAAACTACATTTTCGATCAGTGACCTGTGATGCAGAAATTCCTAAGAAGAAAAGAAGACACAGGAAAATCCAAATAGAAACAAGAAAGCTGCTTGGTTTTGAGATAAGAAGTATTGTTTTGTAAATCTTAACTGGGAGTTTTATCAGACTAGTATTATAGAAGGGAAGGTAAAAGATAGGTTAAAGGAAGAAATTGTAAATAGTGGCTAGTTAATTATTCTCTGTCATACTTTAAGAAATAAAGTTGTTAATTACAGATTAGTGCATGGAATAAATCCTTTCTGTGTTGCTGGTTTTAAATTTAGCAGGAGGGTTTACCCCATGTCATAACAGTTCCTTTGCTGTGTGACCTTTGTTTTTGTAATATGTTGATGAGAACTGATTATGAAAGACCAGTTAAGTCTTATATGTGGAGTTGCTGTACATGAAGTAATTATTAGCCCTCGCACATTTCCTCATGTCTGGAGTTTAGAAGAAACAAATTTGGATTTTAGGAACTACAGGTCTACTTCTGGTCAGAAAATAATGGTCTGTGCTATAACTTGAACATGAACATGAGCTTGAATGCCATTTTGAGGAGAGAGCTTCAAAAGGGACAGTGCCTTTTTCAGATTTGTTGGCTCGGGTACATGTTAAACCTTGTTCATAGAATTCCTACAGTGCAGATGCAGACCATTCAGCCCATTGAATCCACACTGACTCTCCAAAGAGCATCCCACCCAGAGTCATACCTTACCCTATCTCTGTAGCCCTGCATTTTCCATGGCTAATCCATGTAGCCTGCACATTCCTGGACACTATGCGTAACCTAGCATGACCATCCACATAACCAGCACACCTTTGGTCTGTGGTTGGAAACTGGAGCACCCAAAGAAAATCCACAGAGACAGAGGGAGAATGTGCAACCTCCACATAGACAGTTTCCCAAGGCTTGAAATCAAACCTGGGTCCCTAGTGCTGTGAGGCAGCAATGCTAATCACTGAACCTCTGTAATCTTTGTTTCTCCTTCAACCAAAACTGACTGGTCAAACATCTCAATGCTGTTGGGCCTTGTTGCACACAAAATGACTGCTACATTCATCCAAATAAAATAACAACATGCCAAAATAATTCACTATCATTGCAGAATTTGTGACTTTCTGAGCAATTTTTATAATGAGTTATATAACTGCAATTTCTTTCTGAAGTTCTATCTTGCACATGAAAACTGAATTTATAACCTTTTTTTAAGAATCACACCTGTAGTAGGCTGAGGAAATAAGTTAATTGCATGTCATATAATGACAGTAGGCTGTGAAAGCAGCTATTGTAGATCTGAAAAGCAGATAATTCTAGGAAAATTAGTAACTCCAGGCAACATCTTTGGAGAGGTAAACCTCTGAAAATGGTTTAAACTTCTAATTATTTAGTGGCAACAATACAATCAGTTAGAAAATTCAACTTTAATTATTTTAGTTTTTTATTAAAAGAAATTTGCTTGGTGCTACTTTGAAGAGGCAATTTGAGAAAGAAACAAAAATCTTTGAAAATCAAGGTTCACTGTATTAATATATATTTATACAATAAATAATTATCCATTTTTCTTCTTTTATATTTGTAATGTAATATTTTAGTACAATTTACAATGGAGACTTAGATTAAAGACTGAGATGTCCTACCAGATGAAGTCAGAACAAAATAGTGACGATTTCAATAGCACATTATCATATCCTCAGGTTGTTCCAAATGGCTTTTAAATGAATTAATGAAATTACTGTATAGACATATACAGCTGGACGTCATGTTCAGTAAATGCCCAGATAAGTAAACTGCTTTTAGTGATATTAGCTGAAAGAGGAATATCAGCAAGAGTACAATCATATGTTACTCCATTTTTCACAAATTATTCTGCTGGATCTTTTGTTTCCCTGAGCAGGAAGACAGGAATTTGATTTAATGACTTATCCAAAGAAAAGCATTCCCAACAGTTCAGCAGTGACGTTTCTGCTTTTGTGCTCAGGTTTACAGTGGGGCTTGAATCCACAGCCTGACTCAGAAGGCAAAAGTGTTAGCTGCTGAAATGAGGTGACACACTATTACCAACTGAGCCAAATTGGTGCTCAGTGATTGCTTTTACCATAATTTGAAGTTCCAGCCTTTTACAATCTCATACTGCCACCTCCAAATGCTATCAGCAGGGAATGTCACTGAAGAAAACTTGTACCAAGCTTCTATGCCATTGTTCACTCAACAGGAGGCAGATCAAGGCAGGCAGAAGTAGCAGTCTCTAATTTGACTTTCTCAGGGACAGAAAGTAAGTTATGAGCATTGTGCAGCATCCTTTACCAGCATTTGGGATGAAACTCAATAAGCCAGATTGCTTATATTGGTTTCCATTTATACTGAATTGTGCAATCACATAAATGTGGAGAAAGCACTTAGTGCTTTATTATCAGTCCATACCACTTAAGTACACTTTTTAGAATGTTTTAAGTCATTACTTTTTCTTTCTTCCCTCACTCTATTGTATTTCAATTTTCAAATATAATTATGCATGGAATTTGTAAAATTCATCAGTTAATATGAAAAATAAGTTTTATTAAACAGGTTTTTGTAAATACTGCTTTTGCAGTTATTTTGACTAGGATTTTATATTTTAAAAAAGCACCTTATTCATTCGATAAAATTATCAGAAATGTCAATGGTCAAAATGTTTTCTTGCTCCTAAGGTGATTCTGGGTTTTCTTCTTTTAGTAACCAAATTTTATATCACCCATATATGGAAAAAAAGGAGCATAACACCAATGCAATCAAATCAGTAATTATCATAGTTCATACACTTTTCATGCTTGTATACCAAAGCCTATCAAATTTAACAATATAAAAAGTTTTAAAGGCTTTGCGAATTTTCTCATATAAAGCAACAATTTGGAGTGGTAATTCCATAATATTCCTACTTTTGACAAAATCTTTTGAACAGTATTGTAACAAATTAAACCAATTGATAAATAGGAGCAATGAATTTCATTTTGAAAGAATGGTAAAATAGGTTTGTGGTAAGATATTTTGCTAACTAACACACTATGATAATGATAAAGAGACCTTTTCTGGCAAGTTATTGTTTGTAATTAATAAATGTGAATGATTCACTGGGCTGTCAGTAAACTGGATTTCCTATTCATTGCAGTGAATTAGAAGCAGGAACGTATCATTATGAAGTGACAGCCCAGATCTATTACTGCAACAGTGGCATTCTTTCTTTTTTTGTTTTTTAGTTCTTTTGTATCTCTGTAATTGGATAAATTTCACAGTTCTAAATATCTTCTTCTCATGTCGTAATGTATAAAATATGGCAGCTGTTAAGCTGCTATGGAGATGTTAGAAAATCCAATAGAAGTGCTGAAATAAGCTTTAGAAGATGTTGCACAGTAAAATAGCTGCCTCGGGCAGATATTGTTCATCAGCACCACAGGTAATTCTATCATTCCTGAAGAATGATGGTAATAGTACAGTACTGGCTATTAAGCAAGCAGGAACTATTTTACTAAAGTATACAACTAATTATATCGTAAGGGTAATAATTTATGATCAGGTTTTAGTCAGCTTTGTGAATCGAAGTGAAAATTCCATTACAAAATTCAACGTGATATATTTTACTTAAAATTTGTTGTTGTTTTTTTAAATGCAATCACTCAGGGGAATTTGGATGGTGCTGTGTAATTACACACTTCTCTTTGACCTCTGATATCTGGATTTTAATTTAAATCAATTTCAAGAATGGATGTCTCCTCTCTCGGGTAACTGCAGGGACTCAAAGTGAAGACTATTGTATGTGTACATACATATTTTATTTATATATATGTGTGTGTGTGACAACATCTAATATATTTATCTATGTGTGTTGTGTGTAGTGGAGTTAATACAACCTTGCTCACCAACTAGCTTATTATCCCTAACCACAACCTTTCATTTCTGAACATTGACATCTGCCACCTAAAGCAAAAATAACTTTAATTTTGAAATAGGAACCAGCCATGATAAAATGTCTCTGTTTCTTTCTGAACATAAGCATGGAAAAGCATAATTTGCCTGTACAGGCAGCTTGCCAATTCATTGCAAGCAAATCCTGACTTCTAAATGGGTTGTACCTCTCATAGACAGCATTAGGTGGGTATTCTGATTGCTCAATCCATTGACATACACTGAAAATTGAGTCAATGTGTAATAAACCAAAATGTTTATGCAGCTAATAAACACATTGTGTAAGGAAAAAATAAGCTTGCAGTACATGCAAAACTGACTATTGATACTGTTCTATGCTGTTCATTGACTGGCTTCATTTATTATTATGATGGCAAATTGATAATATCACTCAACTTATTATCTTGGAGCTTAATAAAGCACATCAATAATATGAAGACTGTGTTTCACATGACAGTTCAGATCAGAGTTGATTCTTGCTGATATTTATTCACATCATCATGTTAAGAAGTCACTTTAGTTATTAAATACACAGTACACGGAAGCAGGACTAAAATATATATTCAGCATGTATCTGCACTGCAAATACTTCCCATGCATTCTTCTCTGCACCATTTCAGAGCTGATGCATGACAAATGGAACTAGCTTCTGGTAGTTTCTAACCTTAGGTCACTACTTCAATGGCTTGTTTGAATGTATGCTTTATGAACAGAGGTGATACTGTAAGACTTTTGCAGAAACATTTTGTTTTCTTTCTACAGTGCTCATTGTGGTTGCCCTAGCTGTGTGTTGGACTCCATTGCAAATACGTCGTATCATGGCAGCATCCAAAGAAAAGTCACAGTGGACAACGGTATATTTCAGAGCTTTTATAACCCTATTGCCTGTTTCAGATACTTTATTTTATCTCAGCTCAGTATTAAATCCATTGTTGTATAATCTGTCCTCTAAGCAGTTCAGGGCAGTTTTCATGCAGGTACTACGCTGTAAGCCTATAGAGCATGTAAACATGCAGACACTAAAGAGAACCCATGCCACTAAGGGCAGCACCACTCACTCCAGAAGGTCATTACTCCGTGTCACACTCAAATACAACTCTTCACGCCAGAAAAGCAATAAGGATCTTTCGAACACAGGTGTTGAACTTGAGCCATTGTCACATCAAAACTGCGAGACCCGAACAACAAAGCCAGATGGATTTAACTCTGCCAACTCAGTTTCAGGGCCCAGCTTGTTGAACATGAACCCAAAGCTTCCCTCCACAGAAATCATATCTGAGCTACACCTAACGCAGCGGCCGAATGGAGTCAATGAAACTGAGATATGAAGCTCTTAATAAATGTAAATATATCAAGCAAAAACCACACAGAAATTTTTCAAAGTGCTGTCAGTGATTTTTCCAAAAGTCATTTTTATAATACCATGTAAAATTTCAATAAAGCAACCACAGAATTGGCAATTGTCTCTGTGTCAAGAATATGGTCTTTTAATGCTTTTAGATGGTGATTCTCAGTTATTAGTAATGTAAGCTGTTACACAGCATGTGAAATGTGGACAGCAAAGCAAGGTAGGAAATGTCAAGACTCCTACATCAATAATGACACTTGAGTTTCCTTCATTTTATATGTTTATGTTGGAAGAATTGCTGATGTGAGTATTCCAACTGCAGCTAAAAGTTTTAGGCTTGCTCTTGAAGACATCGCTGAGCTTCCTCTTCTTCTGGGACGGGGTCCATTACAGAGTGGAGTGTTGCAACAGCTGATGCACACAGATCCCACCTTTCCTGGAGAACAAAATGACTGATAGCCTGCTGATGTAATGAGGCAAGATGTAGAAGCAGCGCAAGACTTCCGATACATGACTCCTGTAAGTAGAAAAACAGCAATGTTAAGATGAATTTCAGTTTTACACTACTATTCTGTATTCTATCATTCACTGTTATATAAAGATAAATGTGTTTGAAAATCTTTAGCGCATCTGCCACATTCCTGCTGTCACTCAGTGTGGCAAATGAGTTGGATAATAAGTTAGAATCTGATCTGGATTAGGAGTTTTTGGAAGACTTATTAAGCTTTGAGCCTCTATCTAGCCCTTACAAGGACATTGTAATGGAGAATTTGGTCACTGAAAAGGATCCCTAAGTTTTAAAAGGATTTGTATATCTTCTTAACCTGGTGCATAAAGTAGGAAAAGACATTCCAGCCTTTACATTGAAAAGGGCTGGGGTGATGGTCTTGGATTGCTTCCTGGACCTTGAAGTCGTATTGAATTTGAAAGGGAATCTTCAGCCTGTCTTTTACGAAGACAAGTGTGTAAGTGAAGAGATCGGTCTGGAAAGGAGTATCGCTGCATTTAAACAGTAGCAGCGCCATAAGAATACATCAAATATTAACCAGATAATCTGTAGGTCTTTGTAATTCAATTTATCAGTCTTTTGGGACTGTGTTCAGTTAAAACTTACGGCAAGATTTTTTTTCACTTTATTGTTGCAAAACCTGCAGGCTACTGCTATCCGTAGGATTGAATACTTGGTGACTAGACTTTAGCTGTTTTCAAGCCTTCCCTACTGCAAGTTTAGCTTTGAGGACCTCTGCTGTTCTTGCAAACTTATGGCAAAGGAATGGGAGCAGCTCCAAAGAAATTCCCAGGCCGAAGGGTAACAAATATGTAGCAATGCATTTAGCAATTATTACAGGAGACTCTGAATGCTGAAATATACGAGTTATTGTCTTGACGGATGTGCAGAATAGCTCCCTCAAGAAACATTTTTATTTTAAATGCTTTACTTGTGACATTTCACAGAAATTGGAGCTACATTAATTCTGCTAATGTATTTTTTGAAATATCGTGGATATTTTAAATATGAACATAAATGTGTGAACATCAATATGACTGTATATATGTACTTCACTCTCTTAATAGAATGTTAACTTGTGAACAGAAACACTTTACTCTTTAGATGCACATGAAAATTAATTGGAAGTATATTCTACATTCATAAATCAAACATGCCTGATTATCACATTTGTCCCTATTCTGAACCTCATGGCAATCCTAAAGAGAGATGAACTATCGCAGGGCCCAGGGATTCATTGAGTCCAATAACAATCTGTAGATGAAAATGGAATAGGGCAAGGCAATTTAACAGCTGGAAAAGCAGGAAATATGAACTGGAGTTTTTGCTGAAATCAGCAGCCTGCTCTGAAATTTTGAATCGTTAATTGGTAATTGAACTTTGTTAGCAAGCCATTAAGCTGACCGTGCAGACTGGGTGAACTTTTTTTCTGAAATGGTGGGATAAAAGGCTGAATACAATATTTGGGGATGGCTTGCGAGCAGTGGGTGGCATCACCTCCAAGATGTACCTCTGCCATTGGCGCCCTCACACATGGGCTCCATAATCCAACCAACTCCATGTCCCTTATACCCCTCCCTCTCATGCTGTCTGACTCCTTCCTGTTCAAAAGCCTTGGCCTGTTACTCTCTGGTGGCCTTGTCCTCTCTATTAATGCTGTTGAGACTACTAAAAATGCTGGCCAATCAGATTGGTTGGGAGCTTTTGGGTAAGGGATTCCTCTCACCGAGGGACAGAAGTCCCACTTTCTGCTCATTAAGGCAAGTTATTGCTGCAGACCAGTCTTCCTTTTTTAAATTGGTCTGCTCGAGACTGAATTTATAATAGGGAACTGAGCAACATATCCTGGCATAAAATTCAGCCCTGTGGGTTTCATAGGGATTGTTATGAATTTAAAAGTGGATCTGCTTTTAAAGGATTTGTGGATGATGGATGGTCAGACAGTCATGTGGGGACGGGCAAAGTATTTATACAGTTTATGCTATCTGTTGAGCGATAGTAAACTAATCCTGCTTTTCTTGGTCCCACAAGCAATGTTATAAATGCAGAAAGTCAATTTCTGTCATATCTTTCTTTAGTCACTGGATTTCACAATCCTCGTGAAAGCTGGTGCGTAAATGTTAAGAATAATGATGATGTTAAAATGGAGACATGCAAATCTCCTTTAAATATTCCAAGGAGTGGCCTACATTCTGCAAACAGTTTGGTCGTTCCCTAATCCCACTTCTATTAAAAGCAAAAGTGAGCTCTGACAGGTATTCACTTCAAAATATTTAACTACCCAAACCTGCTCACTGATTCAACAATGTTAAACACATAACTCTTGCATTTTATCAGCTTTGGGAGGAGTATGAGTGAGTACATACCATAGTTAAAACCTTAGAGTGGAGTTCTAGTTAAGGATCATACAGAATTGTTTTTGATTTCTCGACGCAAGTTAATCAATAGACTGTGCAGTACAAATATTTACTGTTGTTAAACCTGAGAACGCAAAGTTAAAAACTACAATTAGAAATATTAGCAAATTCTTAAAGATATTTCTGTGCCATTTCTATCTGCTAATTTAACAAAGAACTTAACCTGTTTAAAATAAATGCCTATTCAGTTTGTGAGGAAATCCAGCCCTCTAACTGATCTAAACTGGTTGGCAACGTCTTATTTATGGGTTAACATTGATTTTTATTATGTGAAGTGCTGTATTTCAACCTGTCACATCGGCTGGAATATATTTAAAGAATCACAGAAGTGGCTTCCTTCAACACCCACTCAGACAGTTAAATAAAAGAAACTAAATGCCATATAATCATTTGGCAACTGAAATTAGGAGATATTTGTAGATTAGATTTAAAAGGGGTAGTCAAGGTAAATCTTGTCTTTGCAAAATCACTGGCTGGTGGAGCACATCAGAATTAGGAAAGCCAAGTTCGCAATTCTCCAAAGAGTTGGATGTCCTTCCGGAAGCACGGCATGATGCCTCCCTCCCTAAGGTGTCCAGCACAGAAGACCAAAAAGGAATTGGCAGAAAGTGTATTGCTTCTGATGTACTAATACAAAGTAGGAAAAGTTCAGGAAGGTGTCAGAACTAAAAGAACATTGGGCAGCATGGTGGCACAGTGGTTAGCACTGCTGCCTCACAGCACCAGGGACCTGGGTTCGATTCCCGCCTCAGGCGACTGACTGTGTGGAGTTTGCACGTTCTCCCCGTGTCTGCGTGGGTTTCCTCCGGGTGCTCTGGTTTCCTCCCACAGTCCAAAGATGTGCGGGTCAGGTGAATTGGCCATGCTAAATTGCCCGTAGTGTTAGGTAAGGGGTATGGGTGGGTTGCGCTTTGGCGGGTCAGTGTGGACTTGTTGGGCCGAAGGGCCAGTTTCCACACTGTAAGTAGTAATAAGCTCAGCAGCACTGGTCTATATGATTAGCCTCTGGTACATATACAATAAAGTTTTAACAACTTACAGTTTCATAATTGTAAATGCTAAGCAATTGGACTAGATTACCAAGAATCACTGCTGCTTTAATACAACTAGGGAAAATAATTTTGTTCAAATTTGATAGGATAAATGTTATAGGTAAATGTAATCTATCTAGCAATAATTTTTTGAAGCTTTATATGGTTTAGAGAAACAAAGATGCCCAAAATCTGTATGTATGCAGAACATTCTCACAACTTGGTGTGTTTTCTATAATTCGACTGTTCAAAACAGAGGAACAGAATATGCCAATTCTGGCCTTGAGTCTGTTCCAGCATTCTATCAGACCATGAATGACCTGACCCAGCGCCAGAATTCTGCTATTGTTCCAAATCATTATTAATTCAACCTGACAAAAATCTTGCAATTTCAGTCTTGAAAATCTTGATTAATCTTGCATTCACTGTTGGGAAAACTGATCCAGATTTCCCTAAACTTTATTTTGAAAAATGTTTTTGAATTCACTTCCAAGTAACCTTGCCCTAACTCTATGAAGATATTTCTTGCTCTGGATTCTCCCACCAGAGAAAATAGTTTCTCTGTATCAACTCTATTGCATCCATATTATAATGTTAAAGACCATGACTAGGTCAATCCTCAATAGAATTTAAGCTGAATTTATACAACCTGGCCTCACAATTTAACCAGCAGAGATGCCCTCCATTATACCTAGTTGCTGTCACTTACCACTTAATTACAAAGCCACTTTTTTTTTCTTTTACATCTATAGTGCTGTGAGGGAGCACAGGATTTTGACCCATGAAAAGTCATCATAGTCTTACCAGATTATACGGCTGCTCTCATTAGACAGAGACAATTTGTGACTTGAAGGTCACTATGCTGGTGTCACTGTGCATACCATGTAAAACCAAATGAACTAACCAACAACTAAACCAAATGACAGTGAAGGATTGACAATATAGTTCCAATTCAGGATGGTGCCTGGTTTGGAGGAAGATTTGGTCATGCTCTCAGACATCTGCTACCCTTTTTTTGAGGTGGTAGAAGACACCAGTTTGGAAGGTGCTGTTGAAGCAGTATTGTTAAGTTGTTGAGTGCAAGGAAGTTTCAAGCTTCAGGAAAGAACTCCTTTGACTTTCCTCTGCGATCTCTCTCTGGATGCTGTACCCTTCTGCCTGTAAGAATCTGTGTTTGAATTCACCTTTTTGACAAGGGGTGTGTTTATGGGATGTTACTGTATTGCAACAGTTAATTAGTAATAGGTACTATATCAGGTTGGTTAAGCTGGTTGTAACAGTGCACTTACTGTTAGTGCACTTTGTGGAGGGAGTGAATGTTTACAAGTTACCTCCAATTGTGTGCACTCTCATCTATGCTAATAATTCTTAGTGCAGAACTTTTATTTTCAATGCTCACATGTATACATGTATTTGGAAAGGCAAGGACTGATTCGGGATAGTCAGCATGGCTTTGTGAGTGGGAAATCATGTCTCACAAACTTGATTGAGTTTTTTGAAGAAGTAACAAAGAGGATTGATGAGGGCAGAACAGTTGATGTGACCTATATGGACTTCAGTAAGGTGTTCGACAGGGTTCCCCATGGGAGACTGATTAGCAAAGTTAGATCTCATGGAATACAGGGACAACTAGCCATTTGGATACAGAACTAGCTCAAAGGTAGAAGAAGACAGAGGGTGGTGATGGAGGGTTGTTTTTCAGACTGGAGGCCTGTGATCAGTGGAGTGCCACAAGGATCGGTGCTGGGTCGTCTACTTTTTGTCATTTACATAAATGATTTGGATGCAAGCGTAAGAGATACAGTTAGTAAGTTTGCAGATGACACCAAAGTTGGAGGTGTAGTGGACAGCGAAGAGGGTTACCAACAGGATCCGGACCAGATGGGTCAATGGGCTGAGAAGTGGCAGATGGAGTTTAATTCAGATAAATGCGAGGTGCTGCATTTTGGGAAAGCAAATCTTAGCAGGATTTATACACTTAATGGTAAGATCCTAGGGAGTGTTGCTGAACAAAGAGACCTTGGAGTGCAAGTTCATAGCTCCTTGAAAGTGGAGTCGCAGGTAGATAGGATAGTGAAGGCGGTGTTTGGTATGCTTTCCTTTATTGGTCAGAGTATTGAGTACAGGAGTTGGGAGATCATGTTGCGGCTGTACAGGACTTTGGTTAGGCCACTGTTGGAAAATTGCATGCAATTCTGGTCTTCTTCAGGAAGGATTCAGAAAAGATTTACAAGGATGTTGCCAGGGTTGGAGGATTTGAGCTATAGGGAGAGGCTGAACAGGCTGGGGCTATTTTCCCTGGAGCATTGGAGGCTGAGGGGTGACCTTATAGAGGTTTACAAAATTATGAGGGGCATGGATAGGATAAAGTCTTTTCCCTGGGGTCGAGGAGTCCAGTCCATTGGTTTAGGGTGAGAGGGGAAAGATATAAAAGAAACCAAAGAGGCAACTTTTTCACGCAGAGGGTGGTACGTGTATGGAATGAGCTGCCAGAAGATGTGGTGGAGGCTGGTACAATTGCAACATTTAAGAGGCATTTGGATGGGTGTATGATTGGAAGGGTTTGGATGGATATAGGCCGGGCGTTGGCAGGTGGGACTAGATTGGGTTGGGATATCTGGTCATCATGGACAGGTTGGACCGAAGGGTCTGTTTCCATGTTGTACATCTCTATGACTCTATGACTCTACTTGGGAGCAAGAGTGGTCAATTTAGCCTCTTGAGCCTGCTCTGTCACTTGATAGGCTCATGACTAATCTCATAAAATGTTTCTATCTCAACCTTAAATTTACTCATTATCCTAGCATCCACCATACTCCAGAGTAGTGAATACCACAAATTAATAGAAATCACTTCTTGTCATCTGTTTTAAACCTGCTATCCCTTATCCCTAAATCTATGATCTCTCACTCCAGATTGAGGAAACATTTTTTCTACAGTCTACCTTGTCAAACTCTTTTAGCATCTTTTATTAGATCTTCATTCATTCTTCTGAACTCCAAAGTGTATAGGCTTGAACTGCTTAATCTCACTTCATAAAACAAACCCTTCATCTCTTGAATCCATCTAGTGAACCTCCTCTGAATTACCTCCTGTTCAACTACATCCTCAAGTAAAAGGACCAAAATTGTACACAACTGTCCAGATGCGGACTCCCTAATACCTTATACAGCTGAAGCAACACTTCTGTACATTTCTACTCTATTTTTTAACAATAAATGTCAAAGTTGTTTTTTGCATTCCTTATTACCTGCTGTACCTACATGCTAGTTTTCTGCAATTCATGCATGAGGCACTCAGATAACCATTTGTGAGTGATCTCCTTATAATCAGGCATGAACTACCCTTTGTAGATCCAATGTCATGCTCTTTGATTAGACGATACACTCAAATGCATTTTTGATGGTAGATTCCAGGAATCTTTCAACATTAGAGTGGGGCCCGCAGCTATTCAATTTCTCCTTTCTTCTCTTCTTAAATAATTTTGACATTTGAAGTTTGTCCAATCCAGAAGAACATTTCCTGAAATGTGGGAAGTTTGAAAAATGGTGACTGATATATTCATTGTATTTTGGAACAAATGAATGTCCTGTAGCATCTTCAAAGGACAAAGTCAGAAGTCACATGACACCAGGTTATAGTTCAACACATTTACTCAATATCACAAGCTTTCAAAGCACTGCTCCTTTGACGGGTGAAGTGACTTCACTGACAAAGGAGCAACGTCCCAAAAAGCTTGTGGTTTCAAATAAACCTGTTGGACTATAACCTGGTGTCGTGTGATTTCTAACTTTGTCCACCCCAGTGCAACACCAACACCTCCACGTCATCTTCAAGGGAGCCCTCAGTAGCAGAAATTGAAGGCATATGGCAATCACCTCTCAATGATGCTCAGTGCAGTACTTTAGAGGTCTAATGCTCCAATTGTACTGACACTTGTTTGCCCAACTAAGAGCTCAGCTGGGTACAACTTTAAAGCAAGAGATTCACAGACATCCTGGCTATCCACTGTACATCAGTAAACAAACTATAGGAGTACCCAGCAGTTGGATTTTGATGTAGTTGTAGCTATTTCTTCATTTAAATCCTCACCAGAACATCAAGTCTCCATACATCATACTTTAAAAATAAAGGGTTTTTAAGACATTCAAGACTGAGAGACATTTTAAGACTCTTTAAAGAGTGGTGAGTCTTTGGATTTCTCTTCCTCAAAACTCTTTAAAAACCAAAAGAACTGTGGAATTTGTAAATCAAAAACAAAAACAGAACTTGCTGGATAAGCTCAGCAGGTCTGGCAGCATCTTTCTGTGGGAAGAAATCAAAGTTAACGTTTTGGGTTGAGTGACCAATCCTCAGAACTGGGTTCTGAAAAATGTGAACTCTGATTTCTTTCCAGAGATGCTGCCAGACCTGTTGAGCTTTTTCAGCAGCTTCTGACTTTTGTTTCAGGCTCTTTAAATATTTTTAAGGATGAGCCTGATTACCAACAGAATGAAAGATTATTAGGGGTGTTCAGGAATGTAGAGTCAAAGTTAAAATCAGATCTTATTGAATGTCAGTGTAGACTCAAAGGGCCAAGTGGCCTACTTTGTATGTTCATGGATGGACATGGCAATCGCAATGTCAGAGAGTTACAATCAGAGAATACGTCTGATTTACCTGCTGGGTCCTTACAGTGCCTATAACAAGGCATTCTAGAGATATCAGAATCCTAGCAGCCTGTTACTGTAACTCCAGAGCTAATGAGCACACTTGCTCCTGCTACCTGAGAATGAATTGGCAGATTAGTTTTTATAAATCAGAATTAAACTACAAGCAAAAATGGAAACACATGGTAGACCACAAAACCATATTTGAGACGTAACATAACAACAAATGCATAGATTCAATTTTAATATTTTTCTGAATTTTTTTTGCAGTCATTTAGAATAATAGAACAGCTCAGCAAAATATTTTGATCTTTGAGTGACTTCAGTGTAAATGCAATGTTTCATGCCACATTAATTTACAAATACAGATCACAGCATTAAGGAATTATACAATTCTGAAAAAAATATTGTCAAGGTCATGAAGAAATCACTCATCCACTGGCTCAAAAATTAATTTCATGTTGCCACTTTATCTTGCTCTTCCTTCACCTGTGCTATAGCGTTCTTTGTAAGGAGAAGGCATGAACCATAGAGCAGTCAGAAAATGCTTTGACAAATTCTGCGAAACAATTCAGCAAGGAATAACCTTTCCTTGCATCTCTACTTGTTTGAGATTGGTGGAAATCCTGCTCTACGATTTACTTGGAATTTGAGCTTCATTATATCTGTGCTGTGCTCCTTTCCAAGGTTCATAGTATGGTGCCATGTAGCTATAACTATAGACGATCCATTTAGCTCCCCAGAAGCCATTCTTTGTTAATAAAACTGGGGCAGCTGATTGCCTTAAAATGAAGAAATCAGGAGATCTTTGACATGTAAGTTTCTATTAACATTCTTAGGGAGCTGGAATCTGCAAAAACTTTTCTAATGCCTGTTTTTAGTTCTTTTGGCCTGTTTGGCTATTCTGATTGCAGGATATATCCTAAGTACTCAAAAGGCACTTTATTCACCTAATTCGCACTTCTGTAAAAGGATGTCTATGTTTTAAAGTGCTGTTTGCAAGATTGCAAGAGTTAGCAAATAAGCAACAAAGAACAATAAGTTCTAATATCCCCTTATATCTGAAACAGATTAGCAACTCTTGAAACATTGTAGGCTGATTTTCACTCCTATTTGGGTATGTAAATGGAAAACAGTGAGCAACACCTAAATTTGTCTCGCTAACTGGCGTGGCAGTTTGGCTATTCATTTTTCCAGCTGGGCCACTTTCTCAAATAGAGGATCAGGGTAGAAGGGTCATCCACCTATATGTGGTGAGTAGCTAATTACGGTAAATCAATACCCAACTAAGGCCTGTTGTTAGAGGCTGGCTGGACTTCTGGACCCCATCCTGATGATATCAATAGGCCAGCTACCTGGACATCCTATCCTGACTTTGGGGACCTCTCCCTAGTGACTGTCCATTGCCAGGGCTGGGAGCAAGGCAACTTTCTAACTGAAAATATTTTAAAGTATTGAGAGGGGACAGACGTTCTCACTTAACTGAGATCATTCCTTCTGAGTTGTTTGGTCTACTATTCGGCCCACCAGCTTAGGGACCTTGTCTTCTGTCCTTAATCATCACTTGGCCACTAACAGAACCTCTCAGGGAAAATCATTACTGGGTAACAGCTCTCTATACACAGCATGGTCAGGACCTCGCATCAATATCCCAACCAAAATACCAAAATCTTGCCTCATATGTGACAAGAAAAATCATGTTTCTACACGGTAGAACTGACATCATGTCATTTTGGGGTAGCCACAAATTCAGGCCATTTTGAGTCTATAGCAAACATTGTTTCATTTATGCAGCCTCACATCAAATTCCTATAACAGCTAAACTTCATTACTTTCACTTTACCCTGAACATTAATCACAGAAATCTTCTAACACAGGAAGAGACCATTCAGCCTATCATGCAGGCTTCAGCTCTTCAAACAAAAATGATTATCTGCTGCCAAGCTCCTGCATCTTTCCTCATACTCTTGCACATTATTTTAATTCAAATAATTGTTCAATGCCTACCTAACTGCCACAATTGAACTACCTCCACCACATTTCCAGATATCCATTCCCTAAATACTTGCTGAGTGCAAAAATGTTATTTCTCACAGATTCCTTTTTTCTTTCGGACATCTGTATGCTCTCATTCTAGTTCATTTTATGAGCAGGAACAGTTTTCTTTGTTTCTATCTATCTTATCTATCTATCTAATCTATCTATCTTGTTCATGGTCTTGAAAACCTCTATTAAATCTCCTATCAACCTTCTGCTTGCCAAGAGAAACAGTCCTAACTTCTTCAATTTATCCTCATAACTGAAGCTTCTCATCTGTGGAACCATTACAGAGTCATAGAGTTGTACAGCATTGTTACAGACTCTTTGGTCCAACTCGTCCATGCCAACCAGATATCCTAAATTAATCTAGTCTCATTTGCCAGCACTTGGCCCATTTCCCTCTAAATAATTTCTATTCATATACCTACCCAGATGCCTTTTAACATTCTTGTAAAGTGGTTCAGCACTCTCGCCAATGTATTCACATCTTGTCTGAAATTTGCCAGACACTCCTCATTGTGTAATATTAGTATAATTTCTGTGAAATTCTCACCACATTTTATCTCTCAAAAATATAAAATATCACATTAAATTAGTTCCATGAAAACAATTAATTCTATTTACTCTCCATTAAATAGGTTGCATTAAGAGAATACTAGACACATACAGCACACTAACTTAATATAACAACAAAATGCATTTCCAAAAGGTCGGTTTGTCGTTTTATAATGAATGATATTTCTTATCATTCAGTACCCTAAAAATAAAACAGATAGCATTGTCTGGAGTCACATAAAAGTCAAATTAGTTAGGGCTAACTGGTTGCCTTTCATTTGCTAAAATACATTAATTAATCAATTGAGCTTTAATAACAATCAAGAAGCATTTTTTTTTCAGAAGTAGCCCACAAATAAACAGCTTTATTGAACTTACTTTAATAATTGATCATGGTGGCATTTGAATTAACGTCCACTGGGTTACAGGTTTAATACCATAACTGTTCGATTTTCATTTCCATGCAGCGATAATGCAGGTCGAGACAGTGACCCAACTGAGGGCTTGTAAAATTAAAACAGCATCCTGTTCCTCCAAGACTAAGAAGATCTATTTACAACCATATGAAATCTGCCTTTATATCACAGGTACTAATTTTCTCAACCATTTTCTGATGCAGTTCTTTGTCAAATGTTTTCCAGAATCAATACATTTATTCAAATAATGTCAAAAAATTCTCATCCATGAAGTCAAACAAGACCTACCTTTCATAAATCCATGTTTACCATCTTTATTTAGTCACACATCTTCCAAGAAATAATTTGTTATATCTTTAATTATTGTTTGTTGTTATTTTAGTATTTGAGGTAGGGTTAACCAGTTGATAATTAATTTACAAATCCCTTTTTCCTTTTGAAATAGAAAGAGGTGTAATATTTCTGAGCCTTTGACTTTTAGCTCTTATGAATTTTGAAAAGTTCTCATACTGGCATCAGCCAGGAATGTCTACCATCTGGTCCTATTTTGACCTTACATATTAGTCATATCACAGTTTAATTAGGAAAAGTAAAAGTCATTGTTACAATTTTGATACTGGTCAAATTATTCAAAAATACTACTCTGTCACATTCCTGCAACACAGTCTCAAAATAAGCACTTATTCAATGTCTTAATTCTGGCCACATGGGATTTGTATGAGCCTCACCAAGCATAAGTGATTTCACATACATGGCTGATTTTATTGTGTAGTTCCGCTAAGCAGACGGAAAGCGAATTTGTGCAATTTTCCATAACTAACAGAATTCTTCACTGGAAATGGCATGTAGCACACCTGCCTAAAAGGTGCATGAATATCATAATGGAATTCAAATGAAGGAATAACTATAAGGAATTATAGTACATTGCACACAATTTACACACAAGCAATATTGGGTCAGAAGAGACAAAGTATATTTTATTGTTAAGGACAGCAAAAGGCAACATCATCCCTTTATTAGGAAGGCCATCATTCTCCCTCTTTTTTTCCATTTCTACACATCCTGGAAATTATGTCGCCAAACATGTTTTGTTGTGGTCCTATAAGTTTTGCATAATTGGTTTTACTCTTCTGTCATAATGAGGAGACTCTGAAACCTTTGAGACACAACTTCATAAAATTAAGTTCAATGGAACTACATGTCAGGACCAAACACAAATTCTGACCAAGGTCCTTCTACTTATTCTATTTCTTCTTACTTTGCTGAGCACTGCAGAGCGATCATAAGACATAGCAGCAGAAATTAGGCCATTCGACCCATTGAGACGACCCCGCCATTCAATCATGGCTGCTACCTTTCTCAACCCCTTTCTCCTGCTTTCTCCCTGTAATCTTTGATCAACCTATAGGAAATAAAATAAGAGAGTTGGCCCAGCGTCAGAACATGTGGAAGGGCTCTTCTATGTAAGTGGAGTGGGGCAGTGGTTCTTTGATAACTATCAACTCAATAAAAGAAAGAAGTATGTTATACTCCTGCAATCTTCTAGTTCCATTCCCCTGGGGTACCTACTCCACCTTGTGCCTGACAGCAAGAGCACATCACTGTTAGACATGAGACAAAGACACACAAGCTGCAGCCAGAAGTGACTCCCAGCAATCTGCTAAAACACTTCAAGAAATACTGGGCAATTCCAAGAAAATGTATAACTCTGTAAAATTACCCTGGACCATATGTAACTCAATGGCTCCAAAGTTCTATAATCTGTGGGAGTCCATTAAAAGCAATGCAATCTATTCAAATCTCCCCTTTTAACCCCAACTCCCAGTTACTCACGAACGGATGAGTGCCAAGCTAATGTGAGCCAAGTGTATATGCTGCCCCACAGTCACTGTTTCAGTCTGCTACCATTTTTGTGTCAGCAAATTTCTGCAGGGTTGAGGCTTTTACTGCAGATAAGCAGGAATGTTACCTTTTAGAGAATGCTGCTCAATAGAATGCTGAAAATGCAGTAAGCTCAGCTTAATTGCAGGTCCTGTAACTGACTACAGTACTTTGAACTGGAAGCTTGTTATTGCACATTTTGTTGGACTTTCATGTGTTTTTTTCTCGGCATCCATATTTAACCTGGTTACTGCCTTTGCTACCTTGTGCTGGTTGCAGGAGGCAGAAGATGAAGCAAGAGCACCAAGCCCAGCAGCATCAATATACTGAGTAGGTGCTGCGGAGGATTTCAGAGGAGACAGCTGGGGAGAATGCATAGTCACAACAGGTTTTTCCCACTTCATAGACCAAAGGTCACTTTCGTAACCTGTCTGAGGAGCAGTGCCTCAAGAGGCTGAAATTAGGCAGACAGATAGTCATTGAATGCTGCGGCCTCCTGGAAGTAGAGGTGACTGTTGAGCGGTGCAGTAACTGGAAAAACTTCCTCTACCTTTATGCCTCAGGATATTTCCAGATTATCATGTAGGAACAAGCCAAGGGTATCTCAGTCAGCCACCTACAATTGATCACACAGGTCACAGATGCACTATTTATGACAGTCAGTCACTGCATCTTAATTAGGATAGATAAAAGCAGCCAAAATAAAAAAAAAATTCTGTTCCTTGCTGCTATGGCTGGGTACCTCCTGAGCAGAACACAATCAACAGTTGACCTGCAGCCGTAGAGATATCGCAAAGTCTCTCTTGTTGAAATGGAAAATATCTGGTATTTGTGAAGGAAAAAATGTACTTGTGATTTATTTGTTCAGGTGTGAATGTTGACAAAGTTTTGCTGCATGTGGCCAAAGGTTCCTATGGTGCCTGAGCAGTTGTGAATAATGGTTCAAATTGTGAAACAAGCAGTGACCACCTTCCCCACCTCTCCCCGCCACCTCCACCCCCTCACCTCCCCCCACTCCCTATCTTAAAATGCAGGAAAAGTCAATTATGAAGCTGCTGAAGCGGATACGGCCTAGGATGCTAGCCTGAGGAATTCCTCTATCAATTTTCTGGGGCTGAGATGATGAGTCTCTAACCAGCACAACCATATGCCTTTGTGTGATCTGGCTGAAAGAACTAAGGGCATAGTTCTTCAGTTTACAGATGACAAAAAGATAGGTGGAGAGACAGGCAATGTTTGGGGGGGGGGCTGCAGAAAGATTTGGACAGGCCAGGTGAGTGGGTAAAGCAGTGGCAGATGGAATACAATGTTGGAATGTGTGTGCACATTTGTGGAAAGAATAGAGGGATAGGCTATTTTCCAATGAGGAAAGGCTTTGGAAATATGAAGCACAAAGTAATGTAGGAGTCCTAGCTCAGGGTTCTCTTAAGGTTAACATGCAAGTTAAGTTGACAGTAAGGAAGGCAGATGCAATGTTGACATTCATTTCAAGAGCGTTAGCAGTACATTTCTGCTCTTGTATTCTGAGGCTGTATGAGGCTCTGGTCAGACCACATTTGGAATATTCGAGCAGTTTTGAGCCCCGTATTTAA
Source organism: Hemiscyllium ocellatum (assembly GCF_020745735.1). Classification (NCBI taxonomy): domain Eukaryota; kingdom Metazoa; phylum Chordata; class Chondrichthyes; order Orectolobiformes; family Hemiscylliidae; genus Hemiscyllium; species Hemiscyllium ocellatum. The sequence goes on along the minus strand of NC_083407.1, from coordinate 41,335,963 downwards.
TAAAGAATGTGCTGGCCTTGGAGGAAGTCGAAATGAAGTTTACAAGAATGATCCAAGAGATGAAGGGCTTGTCATAAGAGGTACAATTGAGGACTCTAGGTCTGTACTCAATGGAGTTTAAAAGGATGAGCAAGGATTTTATTGAAACTTACAGAACACTAAGAGACATAGAACATAGTAAATACAGCGCAGTACAGGGTCTTTGGCCCTCGATGATGCGCCGATCCAAGCCCACCTAACCTACACTAGCCCACTATCCTCCATATGCCTATCCAATGCCCATTTAAATGCCCATAAAGAGGCAGAGTCCACCACTGTTACTGGTAGGGCATTCCATGAACTCACGACTCGCGGAGTAAAGAATCTACCCCTAACATCTGTCCTATACCTACCACCCCTTATTTTAAAGCTATGCCCCCTCGTAATATCTGTCTCCATACATGGAAAAAGGTTCTCATGGTCAACCCTAGCTAAACCCCTAATCATCTTATACACCTCTATCAAGTCACCCCTAAACCTTCTTTTCTCAAATGAAAACAGCCCAAGTGCCTCAGCCTTTCCTCATATGATCTTCCTACCATACCAGGCAACATCCTGGTAAACCTCTGCACCCATTCCAGTGCCTCCACATCCTTCCTATAGTATGGCGAGCAAAACTGCACACAATACTCCAGATGTGGCCGCACCAGAGTCTTATACAACTGCAACATGACCAATAAAAACCAGTACGCCATATGCCTTCTTCACAGCACTATTTACCTGGGTGGCAACTTTCAGAGATCTGTGTACATGGACACCAAGATCCCTCTGCTCATCCACACCAGCAAGTATCCGACCATTAGCCCAGTACTCCATCTTCTTGTGACTCTTACAAGAAGACCTGGATAGGATGAACATGGAGAAGATGTTTTCACTAGTAGGAGAGAATCGGAGTTGACAGCAGAGCCTCAGAATGAAGGGATAGCCTTTTAGAACTGAGAGGAGGAGGAGGAGGAATTTCTTCAGCTACAAGGCATTGAATCTATGGAACTCATTGCTCAGAGGGCTGTGGTGGCCTTGTCATTGAGTGTATTTAAGGCTGAGATAGAAAGTTTATTGACTGGTAAGGGGATCAAAGGTTATGGAGAGAAAGCAAGAAAATGGGGTTGAGAAGCATATTAGCCATGATTGAATGGCCGAATTCTATTCCTTTATCTTATGGTCTTATGCTCGGGTCATCTACAACCAATAGAGTTTTTCCCATGGTTATCATTCATTTGGGTTTAGTTAGGATACCTTTGTTCAATTGCTGCCTTGATATTAAGTGCAATCACTCTCACTTCATGTCTTCAATTCAGCTCTTTGGACCAAGCCTCGAATGAGGTATGGAGCAAAGTTGCTCAGGTGCAACCCAGGTTGAGTGTCAATGAGCAGGATATTGCTGATTAAGACTTGCTTGAATGCATTATCAACAATACTCATCTTCTGATGACTAATAGCAGACTGTTAGCTGGGTTGAATATGTCTTGGTTTTTGTGAACAGGACAAACTTGCGCAATTGTCCACATTGAGAGGTAAAACCTGAAACATTTTAGCTAGGGATGCTGCTAATTCTGATACACTAGTCTTTAGTCCTATTTTTAGCTAGAACATTGTCAGGGTCCATAGATTTTGTAGTATCCCATGTGTATTTTCAGCCATTTCTTGCTATCATGTGGAATAAATCAGATTGGCTGAGTACTAGTAGCTGTGATGCCAAGTATCTCTAAGGAGGCAAAGATCAATCATCCACTTAATACTTCTGACTAGTGATTGCTGCTGATGCTTCAACATTGTGCACTTACGCTGGGCTCTGCCATCATTGAGAATGGAAATATTTGTGAAGCTTCTTCTTAGGCGGCACGGTGGCACAGTGGTTAGCACTGCTGCCTCACAGCGCCAGGGACCTGGGTTCAATTCCCGCCTCAGGCAACTGACTGTGTGGAGTTTGCACGTTCTCCCCGTGTCTGCGTGGGTTTCCTCCGGGTGCTCCGGTTTCCTCCCACAGTCACAAAGATGTGCGGGTCAGGTGAATTGGCCATGCTAAATTGCCCGTAGTGTTAGGTAAGGGGTATATGTAGGGGTATGGGTGGGTTGCGCTTCGGCGGGTCGGTGTGGACTTGTTGGGCCGAAGGGCCTGTTTCCACACTGTAAGTAATATAATCTAAGTCATTTGTCTGACTGTCTACCACCATTCAGGACTGGATGTGGCAAGATTGCAGATCTTTGATCCCATCAGTCAATTATGGAATCATTTAGCTCTGGACTATCATATTCTGCTTCCACTGTTTGGTATGCAGGTTGTCCTGTGTTATAGCTTCAAAATGGTGGCATCCCATTTTCAGGTATATCTGATGCTGCTACTGTCATAATCTCCTACACTCAATTGACTGTGATTAATTCCCTGGTTGCAGAAAATGGAAGAGTAAGGAAAATGCCAGGCTGTGAAGTTATAGTTAATGATTTAATTTTTTTTCTGCTGTTGCTGATGAGTCTCACTACCTCATTGATGGCTAGTTTTCAGTTAATATATCTGCTCTGAATCTACCATATTTATCAGGTGAAAGTGCTAAATGATGAAGGATGTTCTCAATGTGAAGTTGGTATTTTTTCTACAGAACTATGTACTGGTCATTCCCACCAATACCATCATGGGCAAATGCACATACATATGAAATAGGAACAAATGTAGACCATTTGGTACCTCAAGCCTACTCTTACTATTAAACTGGGTCATGGCTGATCTATTTGTGTATTGAATTCCACATTCACATCTAGCCACTACAACTTTTAATTCCCCTGCCAAACAAGACCCTATTGAGCTCCACCTAAAAATATTCAATGATCCTGCCCTCTAACTATCTGAGCCAGAGTTCCAACATTTCAAAATCCTCAAAAGGAAAAAAAAAATCCTCATTTCTGTCCAGAATGTGGGAACCCTAATTTCAAAATTAGTGCATCCCGATCCTGGACCCAACCACAAAAAGAAACAATTTGTCCATGACCATCTTGTCAAGACCAGTCAGTACCATGCACACTTCAATCAAGGCATCCCTCACTCTTCTAAACTCCAGGTGAAATATAATCAGTTTGTCCAATCTATCCTCATAACACAATCCAATCATTCTAGGTATGTATATTGTACACCTCCTCTAAACTACTTCCAAATGAAACACCTATACCTTGAAAATAACTTTTTAAGTTTCTGTTTGGGAATAAGTCTTGACTAAAGCAGGATGTGTAAATAGTCCGTTGTGTAAGAAGGGTTAAAAATCTGAAGGCATTGTTTGAAGCTGAGAAAATCTAAGCCCAGGTATATGAAGACATCATCAGATTCACAGCTGTGGAACTAAAGCCATATTAAATTAAGCCCTACAAATGTGTTAGAAAAGCAGATTCTCTCTGGTGTTTAATATTATAAAGGAATGTTCTCGGGTTTGTGTTTTACCATATATTTTGAAATCTTTAAATCTATTTTATCTGGGAATAGTTTATTTATTCTACTTTGACATTCATTTTTTGTGCAAAATAAACTTCTGTTTTATGATTAAAACTAAATCTGCAACATTGTGTACTTCTGTTTCAGTAAAAGATGACAAAGACTGCTGAGGAACAATAACAGAAGCAAGTAACTCATGACTCATAGCATACACATATTCCAGTGTGGAAGAAGAATTCTCGGAAGAGGATAACACAACAATGGTTAACCAAGGAAGTTAAGGATAGCATCAAATTGAAAGAAAAAAGTGTGCAAAGATTAGTAGTAAACCATAGGATTGGGAAAGTTTTAAACCTAACAAATGATGACCAAACATATTAAAGAGGGAGAAAATAAGCTTTGAGGGTAAGTAATATCAAGATGGACAGCAAGACCTTCTCTAAATATATAAAAAGGAAGCAAGAAACCAAAATGAACAAAGTGAACAAGGCAGCAAAGAAACAGCAGCGGAGTTGAATGAATTCTTTATTTACATAAATTTTCATTATAGAAGACCCTAATAGCATTCCAAATTATTAAATATTCAAGGATACATTCAAAAGTAGAGAGAAAATAAATACAATTACAATCACTAGTGAAAAAGAAGTAGGAACATTAATGGGGCTCATGATTGATAAGTCCCGGGACATGATGAGATGCATCCTAGGATATTAAAGGAAATAGCTATAGACATAATGAATGCATTTGCAGTAATCTTCTAGGAATACTTGGATTCTGGAAACATTTTACAGGATTGGAAAAGAGTCAATACAACACGTTTATTTAAAAAGACAGGAGATAAATAGGCCAGTTAGCTTAACATTATGCGTTGAGAAAATATTAGAGTATTTTAGAAATCCATAATATGATAAAACAGAAACAGCACGGCTTCATGAATGAAAAATCATGCCTGACAAACTTATTTGATTTTTTTGAGAAGGTAACAAATGGAATAAAGAGGAAGCAGTTAATGTGATATGTTTGGATTTTCAAAAGGTATTTAATAGGGTACCACACAGAACACTACTTAATACTGTAGGAGCTCATAGTGATGGAGATATTACATTCGCATAGATAGAGATGGGCTAAGTAATAGAACATAGAGGATCGGAATAAGGAGGGAACTTGTTCAGGTTGATAACCTACAACTAGTGGAGTGCTATAGAGATCAGTGCTGGACCCATAATTATTTACAATATAGTTAATGAGTTAGATGTGAAAAGTGAATGTAGATTTACAGATGATACAAAAATAGGTAAAAGGCAAATGGTGAGAATGACACAAAGAGTTTGCAAGAGTATACAGATAGGTAAAGTGGATGGGCAAAAACTTAGCAGATAGTATGTAATGTGGGTAAATGTGAGGTTATGCAATTTGGCAGGAAGAAGAGGAACTGAACACTATTTATATGGGGAAAGACTGCAGAAAGCTACAGAACAGAGATTTGGGAGTCCTCATCCGTGGGTCACAAAAAGAAATTGAGAACTAATTTCAATGGTTAAAGGGGAGACAAGTGCAAGATTGGTTTTTATTTAAAAGGAATGGAACATAAAACTAAGAAGGGTTTGCTAAAACTAGTCAGACCAGAGCTGGAATGCTGTGATTAGTTTTAGGCCCCTTATCTAGCGAACAACACAGAGGCATTGGAGGCAGTTCGGTCTCAGAATAAGGGGTCATACAATTAAAACAGTGATAATGATGAATTTCTTCTCTCAAAGGGTAATAAACCTGATGAATTCTTTGCTGCAAAGGATTAGGTCATTAATGACATTCAAGAATAAGATATAGAGAGATTGTTAATCAGTAGATGATGCAAGGATTATGGGGAAAAGGCAGAGAAGTGGAGTTGAAGGAAATCAAATCACTCATAGTGTCATTGATGGGCTGAATGACCTACTTCTGTTTCTTCAGTCTTATGGTCTGTCAATCTGAAACGACCGATTTATGCCTCCAGTCAGTTTTTTGACGGGCAGCTAATATTCTATCCATGCTAATATTTAGCCCTTCATCTACATTATGCAATAATCTTTTATGTAGCAACTTATCAATTGCCTCTTGGAAATTGAAATTTGGTTTGCAACGTTATGTTCCCCTTTATCTATAGCACACATATTTTTAACAAATTCCATTAATTGATGAAACATGACTTCGCCTCAGAATCCCATACTGACTATTCCCAATTACCTTCCATTTTTCCAAACAGGTGCCAAGCTAACTGGCCTACAGAGTTTTTTTTTGTTTTTGACTCCTTTCTTGATTAGAGGATTAAAGTTTCTACTTTCCAGTCTGATGGAAATGTTCCAGAATCTGTCAAATGTACATAAATCCATCTGTTACTCATTAGTCACCTCTTTTAGGATGAAATCAATCACTGTCTGGTGACATCCCCACACACAGCTTTATCAATTTACTCACGACTACTCACTGAGTGATTATAATTTCATCCAGTTCCTCTCTTCCTTCAGCATCCTGATTTAAAGCTACAATGATATTTTTTTTTAAATATCCTTTATAGTGAGATCAAAAGCAAAATACTTTTTTATTTCATCTGCCATTTGCTTATTATCTACTATTAACTCCCCATTCTCACTTGCTAGAAACAAAGTCACTTTACTTAAGTTTTTCCTTTTTAAATATCTGAAGAAACTGTGCAACACATCTTTTCATGAGGAATGCTTGACAGAATGATGGCCATATGTTGAAATAACCATCAAAATATGTTGAGAGTTTACAAGGATTTTGTTCTAAATTTGTAAATCTATAGTTTAATATCAGTTTCCTCTCTCTCCTCTGGACACGTTCCCTGTCCAGAACCCAAGTCCCCACAGGAGAAGGACACTTCCTTTTTTCTAAGAAAGAACATTTTCTTGATATATTTTCTAATCAAGATGAGCATCATCTGCTCTCAGACAGTTCTAGAGCTATTCTGTTTGACCTTTAAAGGTACCTGCATTTCTAACACTGACAAGGAGAAACGGGTCAAATAGGTTTCTTCTGACTTTTCAATTTTCTCACCATTTGTTGGCGGTCCACCCCAATAGATATGTCTTTGAGGACTAGGCAGAGTAGTGGAGAAGGCATGCAGCAGCTGTGGATCTCTGCAGTGGGGAAAGGAGGAGTTGTACTTACCATTCTGAATTTAATCAGGCCACTTAAACTTTCCTGCATTAGTTACCAGTCCTCTGACCACTTCTTGCATCAACTTCAGACATGCTTTCCGAGCAATGTTAGGTATTACCCTTCCTCTTTGAAGAAATAACATATCTTTCCTAAACATTACATCTGACAGCAAAGCTTCTCAGGAGATGTTAAAAACCTTCAGGGTCACTTTCTCACCCTTGACTGCCATCCTGAAATCATTGCAGTTCCCCTGTAACAACTTCCATTTATTTTCCCTGAATGATTGCAGCACCTCTCTAAGAGGTGATTAAAACACAGTCCAGGACTTCAAGCCAAAATTGCTTTGATGAGCCAGGGGAATAATCTGACTGATGTTTTAGAAATCATGTTCAGCAGCTAAAATCAGACTGACCTCAATACCACTTTCAGCTATGCACTGCCCATTTAATAGTTCATGTGCACAATTTCGCAGTAAAATCAGGCACAATTGCTCCTCAAAGTAATAGTGACAAGGTATGCAGGCATTAATATATTAGAATAAAATATATTCTTGACACAGAAGCAATAATAATTTTCATTTTTTTTCTGGTTAATTTCTGGTGACATGGTACTATTCTGCAACAAGACAGTACGGAGGAGAATAGTAAATTATACCTTTATAGCACAAATGGCAAGACACTATTTTCCCAGTTTTTCAATGCTGCCTGTCTTAGTACAACTACAAGAGCTACCATTTGAAGAATAGCATGGTGTCAAGAATATTCTCATTTAAGAGCTAAAACATAATAGGTATGATTTTCTTTCAATTTGTGCCTGGGGAATAATCAGTTCCCAGTTTCAATGTAGAGAAATAAATGGTGGAGATGTATGATGCCCCATGTGCAAAATAATCAGTGGTGAATTTAAAGAGAACATGACTCTAGGTGCTATTAATCCTACTCCTGATGGCAAACCCTATCATTCACTCATGTAAAGTTATTAGTTGTCAGTCTAATTACAACAGAATACAGTGGAGAGTGGTGACATAGAATGACTGCACTGTTGTCCCTTTCAACCCGTGCCTACCTCTAAAACTGAAGCTTGTATGGCACCATTGCTGACTTCTCAGCTATGATAAAACTGGAATTGTTTCCTGCTTTATCTTTACTGAGGATTTACCTCTCTCTTATTTAAGCTATCAAATATACAAATATAATCAAGTACATCATTAAATGTCAAGTAGTTGGAAAGAATTAGTGTTCAGAAAAATAAAAATCCGTCTGACCAAATGATTTGTTTATTCTGGTTACAAGTAGGTTGCCAGTAACGGCTTGATGTTAGAGACCAATACATATTCAGATCCCTCACATGCTTGTCTTTAAAATTTATCTAGGAGAAAGTGAGGACTGCAGATGCTGGAGATCAAAGCTGGAAAATGTGTTGCTGGAAACGCGCAGCAAGTCAGGCAGCATCCTACTTTGATGCTGCCTAACCTGCTGTGCTTTTCCAGCAAAACATTTTTCAGCTTTAAAATTTATCTGCCAGTAATCACCCATCTAAGACTGAGTAAGCATGGAAGGGAAATTTATCACCTCTCTTCTTAAGTATGATCACATCTCTTTTTAATTAATGTTTACACCAACCTCTCATTATTATTAACTTCGAGAACAATTTGTAACCAATATTTTCGGGGTCCTTTGAAAAATATTATTTAATTTTGTTTGAACTATTCTGAAATTAATGATACAGATTTATCTTTGTTTCAAAAGGATTTAGAATATCAACCATTGGCGAACTTACATTCTGCTAAAAGATGGTTCTAATATGCATTTGTAAGAAATCAAAATAAAAGTCTTAAAAAGAATCCAGAAAATTAGGTCAACCAGCATTAAACACTCTTTTGTTATATTCTATTATTATTAATAAAGCACACAAATGGTTAATCATTTGAGGCCAGTATATAATTTTGATCTGTATTCTCCTTTTTCTGAATTTACTCTAGTTAAATATCAATTACTTTATGACAGATACAAGAATATTTACAACTTTCCAGTCAATTAATTGCATTATATGATTGCATCAAAAACACAGAATCAGATGAAAATTATTAATGCAAGTAATTTTACAAAAACCATTCTGTCGCAAACACCATGTAAATGATATCAAGCAGATCAAACAAAAAATAAACAGTTATCCACACAGTTGTTATTGTAACCTCCCCAAAATTTTAACAAGTCAGATCCAATAAATAAACTCAAGAATAATCTCAATTTTAATTTAGCATTCCTTCCTATGGTGAAATTGTATGAACGTTATTTCATACAAATCCAGGAATCTCAAATAGCCTGAAATGTCAACATTTTATTAGGTTAGGAAACTTCCTTCGGAGATCAATCAAATATTGACTTGATCAAGGGAAATCATCAATTGTCCTGCACATAGCACCTTTTAACTTTTATTCATCAAATTGGGCCTTTGTAAATATTGAAAGCTCGTTTTTTTCCACTTCCGTAAATTGATAATATTCTTTTATTAAAAAATGCTCTTTATTGACTGATGCCATTTTTCTACTTCTGTTACTGCCATTGCAGGGCCTGATTGCCTTCTCACTTTTAAGCCCTTTAAAGAGAGGACATGTATGAATAACCTTTATCTCTGATCTTCACTATCAATTCTTCAGTTCCTCCTCTTACAATGCTGACACATGCAGGGGTCCAGTTTCGCTGGCATTGACAATCATCCAGTGTTTGCCCAAGGACCAATTCTTAATGATATATACACTGGTGCCTAATGATGGGTACATCTATTGTGGAAGGCATCACAAGCAAGATGTCTGGCTTTTTAAAAAAATAAATTAAAATAATTTGTTTGAAACAAACCAAAACATTTGTAATGACATCTGTCTTTTGTGTTATGATCTTAATAAAATATTAGACACATAGAATTCCTACAGTATGGAAAGAGACCATTCAGCCCATCAAGTTTCACCAATCTGCTGAAGAGCATCCACTCTTATCCCCACATTTACTGTGGCTATCTTCCACGTAATCTGCACTGCCCCTGACAGTACAGGGCAATTTAGCATGGTCAATCAAGCTAACCTGCACATCTCTGGAATGTGGGAGGAAACTGGACAACGCAGCAGAAATCAGGAGAACACGCAAACTCCACACAGTCTCCTGAAGGTAGAATCGGCATTGTCAGGTAGCAGTGCTAACTACTAAGCCACCACATTGGTGAGTTAAATTTGTTTAGTGTTCTATATTTCAGAAGCTCAATCAGAGTCATAGAGATATACAGCATGGAAACAGACCCTTCATTCCAACCCGTCCATGCTGACCAGATATCCCAACCCAATCTAGTCCCACCTGCCAGCACCCAGCCCATATCCCTCCAAACCCTTCCTATTCACCCTTCCAAATGCCTCTTAAATGTTGCAATTGTACCAACCTCCACCACTTCCTCTGGCAGCTCATTCCATACACGTACCACCCTCTGCGTGAAAAAGTTGCCTCTTTGATCTCTTTTATATCCTTCCCCTTTCACCCTAAACCTATGCCCTCTAGTTCTGGACTCCACAACCCCAGGGAAAAGACTTTACCTATTTACCCTATCCATGCCCTCATAATTTTGTAAACCTCTATAAGGTCACCCCTCAGCCTCCGACACTCCAGGGAAAACAGCCCCAGCCTCTTCAGCCTCTCCCTGTAGCTCAGATCCTCCAACCCTGGCAACATCCTTGTAAATCTTTTCTGAACCCTTTCACATTTTGCAACATCTTTCCAATAGGAAGGAGACCAGAATTGCATGCAATATTCCAACAGTGGCCTAACCAATGTCCTGTACAGCCGCAACATGACCTCCCAACTCCTGTACTCAATACACTGACCAATAAACAAAAGCATACCAAACGCCTTCTTCAATATCCTATCTACTTGCGACTCCACTTTCAAGGAGCTATGAACCTGCACTCCAAGGTCTCTTTGTTCAGCAACACTCCCTAGGACCTTAGCATTAAGTGTATAAGTCCTGCTAAGATCTGCTTTCCCAAAATGCAGCACCTCGCATTTATCTGAATTAAACTCCATCTGCCACTTCTCAGCCCATTGGCCCATCTGGTCCAGATCCTGTTGTAATCTGAGGTAACCCTCTTTGCTGTCCACTACACCTCCAATTTTGGTGTCATCTGCAAACTTACTAACTGTATCTCTTACGCTTGCATCCAAATCATTTATGTAAATGACAAAAAGTAGAGGACCTAGCACTGTTCCTTGTGGCACTCCACTGGTCACAGGCCTCTAGTCTGAAAAACAACCTCCACCACCACCTTTTGTCTTCTATCTTTGAGCCAGTTCAGTATCCGAATGGCTAGTTCTCCCTGTATTCCATGAGATCTAATCTTGCTAATCAGTCTCCCATGGGAACCTTGTTGAACGTCTTACTGAAGTCCATATAGATCACATCTACTGCTCTTCCCTCATCAATCCTCTTTGTTACTTCTTCAAAAAGCTCAATCAAGCTTGTAAGACATGATTTCGCATGCACAAAGCCATGTTGACTATCCCTAATCAGTCCTTGCCTTTTCAAATACATGTACATCCTGTCCCTCAGGATTCCCTCCAACAACTTGCCCACCACCGAGGTCAGGCTCACCAGTCTATAGTTCCCTGGCTTGTCCATACCGCCCTTCTTAAACAGTGGCACCACGTTTGCCAACCTCCAGTCCTCCAGCACCTCAGCTGTGACTATCAATGATACAAATATCTCAGCAAGAGGCCCAGCAATCACTTCTCTAGTTTCCTACAGAGTTCTTGGGTACACCTGATCAGGTCCTGGGGATTTTTCCATCTTTAACAGTTTCAAGACATCTAGCACTTCCTCCTCTGTAATCTGGACATTTTACAAGTTGTCAACATCTATTTCCCTTCAGTCTATATCTTCCATATCCTTTTCCACAGTAAATACTGATGCAAAATATTCATTTAGTATGTCCCCCATTTTCTGCGGCTCCACACAAAGGCTGCCTTTGAGGGGCACTATTCTCTCCCTAGTTACCCTTTTGTCCTTAATATATTTGTAAAAACCTTTTGGATTCTCCTTAATTCTATTTGCCAAAGCTATCTCATGTCCCCTTTTTGCCCTCCTGATTTCCTTCTTAAGTATACTCCTACTTCCTTTCTACTCTTCTAAGGATTCATTCGATCTATCCTGTCTATACCTTACATATGCTTCCTTCTTTTTCTTAACTAAACTCTCAATTTCTTTCGTCATCCAGCATTCCCTATACCTACCAGCCTTTCCATTCATCCTGACAGGAATATACTTTCTCTGTATTCTCGTTATCTCATTTCTGAAAGCTTCCCATTTTCCAGCTGTCCCTTTACCTGAGAACATCTGCCTCCAATCAGCTTTCGAAAGTTCTTGCCTAATACCGTCAAAATTGGCCTTTCTCCAATTTAGTACTTCAACTTATAGATCTGGTCTATCCTTTTCTACCACTATTTTAAAACTAATAGAATTATGATCACTGGCCCCAAAGTGCTCCCCCCACTGATACCTCAGTCACCTGCCCTGCCTTATTTGCCAAGAGTAGGTCAAGTTTTGCACCTTCTCTAGTAGATACATCCACATGCTGAATCAGAAAATGTTCTTGTACGCACTTAAGAAATTCCTCTCCATCTAAACCTTTAACACTATGGCAGTCTCGGTCTATGTTTGGAAAGTTAAAATCCCCTACCATAACCACCTTATTATTCTTACAGATAGCTGAGATCTCCTTACAAGTTTGTTTCTCAATTTCCCTCTGACTATTAGGGGGTCTATAATACAATCCCAATAAAATGATCATCCCTTTCTTATTTCTCAGTTCCACCCAAATAACTTCCCTGGATGTATTTCCGGGAATATCCTCCCTCAGCACCGCTGTAATGCTAACCCTTATCAAAAATGCCACTCCCCCTCCTCTCTTGTCTCCCGTTCTATCCTTCCTGTACCATTTGTATCCTGGAACAGTAAGCTGCCAGTCCTGCCCGTCCGTGAGCCATGTTTCTGTAATTGCTATGATATCCCAGTCCCATGTTCTAACCATGTCCTGAGTTCATCTGCCTTTCTTGTTATGCCACTTGCATTGAAATAAATGCAGTTTAATTTATTAGTCCTACCTTGTCCCTGCCTTCCCTGACTGTTTGACTCACTTCTGTTCTCAACTGTACTAGTCTCAGATTGATCTCTTTCCTCATTATCTCCATGGTTCGCACCCCCCTGCCTTACTAGCTTAAATCGTCCCAAGTAGTTCTAGCAAATTTCCCTGCCAGCATATTAGTCCCCTTCCAATTTAGGTGCAATCCGTCCTTCATGTACAGGTCACTTCTATCCCAAAAGAGATTCCAATGATCCAAAAATGTGAATCCTTCTCCCATACACCAGCTCCTCAGCCATGCAGTCATCTGCTCTATCCTTCTATTCCTGCCCTCACTAGCTCATAATTTAAAATCCTCCAAACAATATAATACTTTTGTCAAATTTGTTTCTCTAGAACCTCACAAAACTGTGATTTTTTTTCACCTGCAGGTTGAAACCTGTTTTACAAGACACTCAATAGGCATCATTTTTGAGATAAGAATCCAAGATTGCACCTCTTGGTGGTATGAACATACAAACATTAATTAGGAGCAGACAGAGGCCAGTTAGCCTTTCAAGCCTGTTCTGCCATTTAATAAGATTTTGGCTGATCTGTTTGTGTTCCAAATGCCATATTCCCATCTAGCCTCAGTAACCTTTGATTCCCTAGCTTGTCAAACATTTACCTGTACTTTAAAAATATTTAAAACCTTATCTCCATCACTTTCTGAGGCTAGGAGTTCCACAGTCCCACAACACTCTCTGAGAAACAAAGCTGTCCTCATCTCTGTCATAAAAGGGTGCTCCCTATTATTCAAACAATGTTCTGGACTCACTCATAAGAGACCAAAATCAGGTGGAATCTCTCCAAGGCTTGAACAACCTGGGACTTGATTACAATTGTGAGCATATCAGGTGAAATGTCAAGTGGGGCCCTTGCCAAAGTCAGGATCAAAAAGTAATCTTTTTCAACCTTGCCTCAACGTCAAAACAAGATTTGCACTCGTAATTGGATTACCACTATGGATTATCAGTCATTACATCATAATTACTACCTAATCTTGTCTCATTAATATACAAGTGACCATTTTGTCACCTGTTGGATAGAAATTGTGGGTTTGTTGTGGGCCTGGCCAAACTGGCCATAAACAGGTGCAGGCAGCAGGCTGTGGAGAGTGTCGTTATGGCCAATTGCCTGCCCCTCTTCTGTGGTTATGTCTGTGCCTGGGTATCCCTGGAGAAGGAGCACGTAGTGTCTACCAACACCCTCAAGGTTTTCAGGGAGAGGTCGGCACTGCAGGGAGTGGAGTATTTTATTTCCCCCTCCAAATCTATTTTAATTTAACCGGTGTCATCCCCTTCATGTTTTTGATCACACAGCATTGCCCTTTGATGAGAAGGGCACTGCTTGTCATTGGCCACTCTGGTGTTTTCTTTCTTCCTGTAAAAACTGCATGTTTGATTAAAACTCTTCTCAATTCAAGTGACTGACTCTGAGCTGGCTTGCCTTAGCCACTGTGTGACTGGGGGGTTTTGTTTTTGGTCTTATTTGTTTGTGGGGAACTGGCTCTTGAGTGGGTTGACCACAGTCAGTGTGCCTTGGGCTCCTGACTCTTGAGATGGCTTTTATAACTAATAAAACAAACATAACCAGGAGAATTTCCTCAGTTGAGGACTGACTCTGAGCTGGCCAATGTGTATTGTGAGGAAGAAGGAACTCTATTTCTTGAACCAGGCAAAGGAAAAAATAGAAACTGCATGCTGAAAATACCCAGCATAAAAGTCAAAGCGTGAATCGAATGTCTTCAACGTACAGATAGTTCCCATATAAAGTGTGTTTTGGCAGTGCAATTTGTTTGTAATATCGCTGAAAACTTAGGGAATAGTATTTTTTGAGAATGCTGACTTCTGTTCACAATAATGCAATTCCAGCAGTGATTGGTTTACTTCATTCTGTGCATGTGCTGATGTCAGCTGCTGTCAGAGCATGTGAGGTACTGTACTATACTTCAGCTTAAAAATTAAACTAATGAATGTTCATTGCTGTCCCTTTGAGACAAGAATATTCTTATGCAATTCCCATATTATTCCTGCAGGATTGCACTACTCTTATACATACTATTTGCCTTTCTAATTTGTAATAGTACTTGAATATCACACAATCTAAACCAACCCCCAAGAAACCATCAGAACGCAATCAACCACCGCCATCCAATTCTGTGACCACAACCGTACCTGAAGGTGGTGATGATGATGACCCGTTCTGTGTTAACAACATTTTTTTCAATATAATGTGCTAAATTTACTTTTTTTCATTAACAAATATGATTTAAACCTTCATTCAGGTCATGCTACACATTGTGTTAGACCTGTGGGTGATTTTGAACAACCATAACTTATATTTTCTGCTGGTCTGCCCTAACCCCACTTTTCCCAGAGGCCCCATTAGTTCAATTGTGCAATTTTCTATTGTGAGGTTTTACTGGAACACAACTACAACATTATAAGATATGCACCTATATTACATACGTCTTCAGACCTCCAGCTTGGACAACAGTAATGAACATCTCAGAGTACACTCTGCATGTGCCGCACAGCCATGGACATTGGCATGTACCAGCTTCATGATCTCATCATGCCACATCTGCTAACCACTTTTAATATTCTTTTGCATTTCAACGCTACCCTGTGGCACACTCTTGCTCCTCTCATTGAAATGCTGCTGCAAGGTCACTTTGCATGCTGGGACAGGAGTTATTGTATTCCTCTTAGTGCATACTCACTTTGCATCCACCTGGAATCTACAGAGACAATCAGCCTCAGCCATTTTCTTGGATGAGTGAGGTTCAGTTTTGGTGCAGACTGACGTTATCCCATGATAATGTCACAGAACTTTGACACCCACTAGAGTGCACCCAGTAACCTGAAGGAGTAAGTGGCCATTTTATTTTGGTGGCTGTCAAGGACCTGGTTGCATTGAACTTTCAAGCAACTAGGTCCTTCCATTGAGCCACTGGGTACCTATGCGTGCTCATCCATCTCCATCTGTATTTGGGCTGTTACTGATGCAATTTGTTCAAGATCACATAACTTCATCTTGTTTCCCTATGATG
Source organism: Hemiscyllium ocellatum (assembly GCF_020745735.1). Taxonomy (NCBI): domain Eukaryota; kingdom Metazoa; phylum Chordata; class Chondrichthyes; order Orectolobiformes; family Hemiscylliidae; genus Hemiscyllium; species Hemiscyllium ocellatum. Next base: position 41,320,135 of record NC_083407.1, on the reverse strand, counting down.
AGGTCAGTGTTGTAGGCTTTGCCATCTTAGCTGGCTTCCCTCAGAAGCTGTATGTGATTGACTGTCCACATGTCATGCTGAGAAGACCATTTCTCAATTCGGCCCAGTTCAACAAGAGAAAAGGGTCCAATCCATTAACGTGCAAGTGATCTATGGTCATAGGTTGCTCTTCTTAGAAGATTGCACTCAATAACCTGGGAGCTACCATCGTTCTCATTTCCTTGAGAACTCTCAAGTTTCGAGGAGAAAGTGAGGACTGCAGATGCTGGAGATCAGAGCTGAAAATACTCCACTGGATACTGCAAAGGCAATGGGCCCTGATAACATTCCGGCAATAGTATTGGAGATGAGTACGCCAGAACTTATCGCTCCCCTATTGAAGCTCTTCCAGTACAGTTACAACACTAGCATTTATCCAACAATGTGGAAAATTGCCCAGGTATGTCCTGTTCACAAAAAGCAGGACAAATCCAACCCAGCCAATTACCACCCACTCAGTCTACTCTCCATCATCAGTAAAGTGATGGAACGGGTCATCAACAGTGCTATCAAGCAACACCTGCTCAGCGACAACCTGCTCAGTAATACTCAGTTTGGGTTTTGCCAGGGTCACTCAGCTCCTGATCTCATTACAGCCTTGGTTCAAAAATGGATAAAGAGCCGAATTCCAGAGTTGAGGGGAGAGTGATAGCCCTTGATATCAAGGCCACATTTGACTGAGTAAGGTATCAAGGAGCCCTGGCAAAACTGGAATCAATGGGAATCAGGAGGTAAACACTCCTCTGGTTAGAGTCATACCTGGCACAAAGGAAGATGGTTGTGGTTGTGGAGGATCAATCATCTCAGCTCCAGGACAGCTCTGCAGGAGTTCCTCAGGGTAGTGTCCTCAGCTCAACCATCTTCAGCTCCTTCCCTCCATCAAAAGTTCAGAAGTGGGGATATTCGCCGATGATTGCACAATGTTCAGCACAACTCGCAATTTCTCAGGTACCGAAGCTGTCCATGTTCAAATGCAAAAAGATATGGACAATATCCAGGCTTTGGCTGATAAGTGGCAAGTAACATGCGCACCACACAAATGTTAGGCTACGACAATCACAAATAAGAGATAAACAATCCACTGCCCAATGTTACCATCATTGAATTCCCAACAATCAATGCCCTGAGGGTTATCATTGACCAAAAACTCAACTGGATTCACCACATAAATGCAGTGTCTACAAAAGCAGAAGCTAGGAACACTGTGGTGAGTAACCCACCTTCTGACTACGCAAAGCCTATCCACCATCTACAAAACACAAGACAGGAGTGTGATAGAATACTCCCCACTTGCCTGGATGAGTGCAGCCCTGACAATACTCAAGAAGCTTGACACCATCCAGGACAAAGCAGCCCACTTGATTGTCACCTAATCCACAAGCATCCCCTCTCTCCATCACTGATACTCAGTAGCAGCATTGTGGACTATCCACAAGATGCGCTGAAGAAATTGCCCAAATATCCTCAGGTAGCAGCTTCCAAACGTATGACCACTTTCGTCTAGAAGACAATGGCTGAAGATATATGGGAACACCACCACCTTTAAGTTCTCCTCTAAGTCACTCACCAACCTGACTTGGAAATATAACACTGTTTCTTCACTGTCACTGGGTCAAATTCCGTCCCTAATGGCACTGTGAGTCAACTCACAGCAGGTGGACTGCAGTAGTTCAAGTAGGCAGCTCACCACCACCTTCTCAAGAGCAGCCTCAGGCGACTGTCTGTGTGGATTTTGCATATTCTTCCTGTCTCTGTGTGGGTTTCCTCCGCGTGCTCCAATTTCCTCCCACAATCCAAAGATGTGCAGGTCAGATGAATTGGTCATGTTAAATTGCCCATAGTGTTAGGTGCATTAATCAGGGGTCATGGAATGCGTCTGGGTGGGTTACTGTTCGGAGTGTCGGTGTGGACTTGTTGGGCCTAATGGTTTGTTTCCATACAGTAGGGAATCTAATCTAATCTAAAAAAAAACTAGGGATGGGCAAATCATGCTAGCCAGCCAGCAATGCCCACATCCCACAAAATGATTAAGTAAAATTAAAAACTATGTTGACTCTTTCCAATTGCTTTGAACTTTTTCAAGTGCCTGCCCCCCAGTTACAATCTTGTTAATGGTCAATTCTAACACTTTTCCACGGACCAACATCAAGCTAACTGGGCTAGAGTTTCCTATTTTCTGCATCTTTCTCTTCCTGAATAGACAGGTACATTTGTTGCTTTCTAGTCTGATGGAATCTTTTTTGAATCTGATGAATTTTGGAAAATTAACACCAACACATCCATTACTTTATTGACCCCTCTTCTCAGACCTTAGGATGAAGTCCATTAGGATCAAAAGACTTATCAAACCACAGTTCCATCAATTTACACAGTACTATTTCTACTGATTTTAATTTAGCTAAGTTCCTCTCCTGGGATATTTTTATATACTCTATGGAGAAGACAAAAGCAAAGTATTTATTCATTTGTCAGTAATTTATTATCTACTATTTACACTCCATTTTCACTTTTTAGAGAATTAGTACTCACTTTATTTATACTTTTTGTTTATTCATATATATAGAATCTCTTACTAGCTGCTTTTATATTTTTAACTAGCTTTCTTTTATGCCATAATTTATGGGTTACTCGCCGCAGTGTTCCCAACTTCTGCTTTTGTAGATACTGCATTCACTTGTAGTGATTAATCTTTTAGCATTTTCTTTATATTTTGACCAATCATATAGGTGTCACTCAACTTTGCACAATATTATACATTTTCTTTACATTTGACTCTTTCCTTCTTCATTTAAATGCAGATGGTGCACCTACCCCTTTGAATTTTTCTTTATAATGGGAATGTATTTATTCTAAATGTTATGAAATATCCCTTTAAATGTCTGCCAATATTTTCTACTGAACTATATCCTAGCATAATATCCCAATTCATTTCAGCCAGCTCAGTTTTTATGCCCACTGTCACCCTTATTTAAGTTTAAACTATTAGCCTTAGACCCATGTTCTCCCTTTCAAACTGAGTGCAAAATTCAATTATTTTGTGATTGATTAGATTCCCTACAGTATGGAAACAGGCCCTTCAGCCCAACAAGTCCACACCGACCCTCCGAAGAGTAACCCACCTAGACCCATTTCCAAACCCTATATTTACCCCTAACTAATGCACCTAACACTATGGGCAATTTAGCATGGCCAATTCATCTGACCTGCACATCTTTGGATTGTGGGAGGAAACCGGAGCACCCAGAGAAATTCCACACTGACATGAGGAGAATGTGCAAACTCCACACAGACAGTCGCCCAAGGCTGGAATCGAACGTGGGTCCCTGGTGCGGTGAGGCAGCAGTGCTAACTTCGAGGGTCTTTGCTATGGTGTTATCATTAATCCTGTCACATTATACAAAACTAATCTATTATGACCTGTTTTCAGGTGGTTTTAGATCACACTGCTTGAAGAATTTATCTCAAACCATTTTGTAAACTTTTCATTAATGCTACTATTGTCAATTTGATTTTTCTAGTTTAAATATAGATTTAAAATTACCCATTATTATTGCTCAGCTTTCATCACCATCATCAAATATTTCTTCTTCAGTACTTCTTCTTACATCATGGTTACTGTTTGAGAGCATGTAGACCATAATGGGAAATATCTTTCCCCTACTATTTACATTCTTTCCTGCATAGAAAAGTGTTAAACCCCCTCAATACGCTGTTCCTGCTATGACCATATTCCTTCTTAAATCCGCCTTGAATGTCTTGTTTTATCAGCGTGCCGTAACAAGTTGGTTTACCTAACCTGCAGCCCACACAGTCATCCAAACAAGTGGAATTTTTAACACAAAGACTTAAGAACTTCATTTGGAAAAGATTAATCAGATCCAATCTTGGTCTCAATGCAAGAGTCTGCAGGCAATAATACTAAAGTCAGGAGCCATTTCAATTTCTCAAAAGTTATACTATTCTTCTTTACCTTTGAATCATCCTTTTAAGGAAACAACCAAGTTTTTTAGGAATTTTGAACGGGTTGGTAGTCATAAGCGTATGAAAGCTCTGGATCACTTTGTTTTTTTCCCTGGCAGTAGGATCAATGTGCAATATGTTACTGCTGAGATTGGAGTGAATCCAAACTACAGTCATAGCATCAAGTCACCAAAACCGCTTTTGTGAACAGTGGGGAGATGTTCAAAAAATTTTGAGTTTAATCCAAAATCAATTTCTATCCCCAAGTACTAAATGTTTTAGATTCAAAATAAAACAGTTACGTTCATGAAAGAGGTGAGCAATATTACAAGGCTAATGAACAAAAACATACAAAAATGCAAAGAACTGTGCGGATCCAGTGTAATGGAAGAAATTTCCAAATCAAAACAAGATAACAAGAAATGCAGAAGGGAATTAAAAATAAATGAGGGATATCAAGAATAAGTCAAAAATAATTTATAATTTTGTTGGAAGTAAAAAGGAAATCAAAAAATGCTAGCTATATTCTAAATGAAAATAAAGAAATGGCAGGCATTGAAAAATGTATTTTAGTCTTCACAGTACACTATCACAATTATTTAAGCAAGATGAAGAGTAAAACCAGGAAATAGCTTTCTAAGATTTGTTGGAGAAGCAATTGGAACCTTGAATAGAAACTTCTAAGCCCCTGATTAACATAGGCCATGAAGGAAAAGTGGAAAAGTTAAGTAAGATATCCAACAAGAACCTTCTCAACAGTGATAACAAAAGGTCCCGTCTTCCAACCACTTGGTAGGGGATGAGACAAGATTCTCAGTAGTGAGTGGCAATCAAGTTGTATGGATTATCACTCAATTTCACCTTCATTTCGAATAAATTTTACCTCATTAATATGCAGTTTCTAATTTTCCAACCCACAGGGTAAAACTGGGAAGAGAATCCTCGGCACGAAAGTCAGAGCAGTTACCCGGATGCTGCAGCATCTCTAGTTGTTTCTGACAACCTCCACGTTCATGGAGGCACCTTCATGGTCAGTGATTGCACGCAGCCCATATTCATGGGCATTAACATCAAATGCATACCAGCAATGTGTAAATCTCCAATCCACTTACAGTACAAATATCTGCCTCATTGCTGCCCTCTGGAGTGCATCAGCATCTCTCATTGCAAAGATGCTCCAGGATACTCTGCACACAGGGGCAGGCATCCATTTCATGGATTGGATGAGGATGTCTCTCAGGGCTATTCCCTTGCTCAATTACTTTGCACCTATTTTGCTGCTCATAGCATCCCTATCTTGCCTCGTGTTGCTTTCCTTTGTCTTGTCATGTTGTCCTTTTAGCTCTAGCTAAATGGCAAAGATTTGTTTTTTTTTTGTTGACATCAACCAGGACAAAGCAGCCCATTTGACTGATATCATATCCACAAACATACACTCCCTCTGTCACCAATGCTTCATAGCAGCAGTGTATACCATCTACGAGATGCACTGCAGAAATTCACAAAGGCTCCTGATATAGCATCTTTCAAACTCATGACCAGTTCCAAAAAGTGTGGTGCTGGAAAATCACAGCAGGTCAGGCAGCGTCCATAGAGCAGGAGAATTGATGTTTTGAGCATAAGCTCTGCATCAGGAATATGAGAGCTTATGCTCGAAATATCGACTCTCCTGCACCTCGGATGATGCCTGACTGGCTGTGCTTTTCCAGCACCACACTTTTTGACTCTGATTTCCAGCATCTGCAGTCCTCACTTTCTCCTCACAACCAGTTCTGTCTAGAAAGACAATGAAAGCAGATACATGGGATCACCACTGCCTGTAGGTTCGTCTTCAAGTCACTCACCATCCAGACTTGGAAATATATCACCATTCTTTCTGTTTTGCTGGGTCAAAATTTTGGGAGTCCTACCTTAATGGCACTGTGGGTCTACCTAAAACACATGGATAGCAGTGGTTCAAGGTCAACCAAGAATGGGCAAAAGATATTGGCCCAACCAGTGATGCCAACATCCATGAGTGAATAAAAACACTTCAGCCAGTGATAACAGATTGACAGTGATTCAATCTTGACTGTTTTTTTATCACAATTATAAAGCCAGGCAGCTGTTTACCTCAGATTACAACAGGATCTTGATCAGATGGGCCAGTGGGTTGAGGAGTGGCAGATGGTGTTTAATTCAGGTAAAAATGAGGTGCTGTATTTTGGGAAAGCAAATCTTAGCAGGACTTATACACCTAATGGCAAGGTCCTAGGGATTGTTGCTGAACAAAGAGACCTTGGAGTGCAGGTTCATAGCTCCTTGAAAGTAGAGTCACAGGATAGTGAAGAAGGTGTTTAGTATGCTTTCCTTTATTGGTCAGAGTACTGAGTATAGGAGTTGGGAGGTCATGCTGCAGCTGTACAGGATATTGATTAGGCCACTTTTGGAATGCTGTCTACAATTCTGGTCTCTTCCTATCGGAAGGATGCTGTGAAATGTGAAAGGGTTCAGAAAAGATTTATAAGCATGTTGCCAGGGTTGGAGGATTTGAGCTATAGGGAGAGGTTGAACAGGCTGGAGCTGTTTTCCCTGGAGCATCGAAGGCTGAAGGGTGACCTTATATATGTTTATAAGATCATGAAGGGCATGGATAGGATAAATAGACAAAGTCTTTTCCCTGGGATGAGGGAGTACAGAAATAGAGGGCATACGTTTAGGGTGAGAGGGGAAAGATATAAAAGGGACTAATGGGCAACTATTTCACATAGAGGGTGGTACATGTATGGAATGGACTGCCAGAGGAAGTGATGAAGGCTAGTACAATTGCAACATTTAAAAGTCATCTGGATGGGTATATGAATAGGAAGGGTTTGGAGGGATATGGACGAGTTGCTGGCAAATGGGACTAGATTGGGCTGGGATATCTGGTCGGCATGGACGAATTGGACCGAAGGGTCTGTTTCTGTGCTGTACATTTCTGTGACTGTATGTCATGGTTATCAGCAGTGATCAGTCAAGGCATTGGTATGTTGCTGTACAGTAACATGATGCATTAATCTCACGCCTGGCCGTGTGTCAGCTCATAAACAGCAAGCACATTGCACATGCTTCAAACAAATGGCATGTCTCGAAGTCTAAGGTGAGTAGACTTTAATCAATTCAAGAGAGAGACACTGTTCAGGCAAGTGGTAATAACATAGTAAATCAAGAATGTCATCGAATATTAGTCCAGGAGCTTGGGCATGGTGAATTAGCTGCTCAAGTTGCTTATGGTCATGATCCACTACCCATAGCAAGGAGGTGTCAATCATCGGGTACCTCTCCACCTAACTTGACTCTTTCTGTTTGACAGCAAATAGTGGATTAGCCAAATTGTTCCAGTACAGTTACAACACTGGCATCTACTCAACAATGTGGAAAATTGCCCAAATATATCCAGTACATAAAAAGCAGGACAAATTCAACTGAGCCAATTACCACCCTGCCAGTCCACTCTTGATCATCAGTAAAGTGATGGAACTTATCATCGACAGTGCTATCAAGCAGCACCTGCTCAGCAATAATCTGCTCAGTGATACCCAGTTTAAGTTCTGCCAGGACCACTCAGCACCTGACCTTGTTACAGCCTTGGTTCAAAAATGGACAAAAGAGCTGAATTCCAGAGGTGATGCGAGAGTGACATCAATTGACATCAAGGCCACAATTGAACAACAAGGAGCACTAGCAAAACTGGAATCAATGGGAATCAAGGGATTCCCATTGGAGTCATATATGGCACATAGGAAGACGGTTGTTGAAGGTCAGTCATCTCAACTCCAAGACATCTCTGCAGGAGTTGCTCCAGCTGGTCTCCTAGATCAACGATCTTTAACTGCTTCATCAATGACCTTCTCTCCATCAGAAGTGGGATGTTCACTGATGATTGCAAAATGTTTGTGAATATTCAGATACTTAAAGCAGCACATCTTTAAATGTAGCAACATCAGGACAGTATCCAGGTTTGGGGTGACGAGTGCAAGAAACATTCAAGGCAATTACCATGTCCAATAAGTGACAAACTAACCAGCACCACTTGACATCCAAAGGTGTTACCGTCATTGAATCCCCCACTGTCAACATCTGGGGGCTTAACCATTGACCAGAAACTCAACTGGACTCTCTACATTGATACAGTCACCACAAGAGCAGGTCAGAGGCTATGAATACTGAGGCGAATAACCCACCTTCTGACTCCCCAAAGCCTGCCCACCATCTACAAGGCACAACTTAGGAGTGTGATGGAATACTCCCCACTTGCCTAGATAGATGCAGCTCCAACAACATTCAAGAAGCTTAACATCATTCAAAACACAGCAGCCCGCTTGACTGATCACAAGCATCCACTCCCTCCACCACCAATACTCAGTAGCAGTAGTGCAGACTATCTACAAGATACACTGCAGAAATTCATGAAAGATCCTTAGACTTTAGCTTCCAAACCCACAACCATTTCCATCTCAAAGGAAAGGGCAGAAGATACATGGGAGCATCACCATCTGCAAGTCCCCTTTAAAGTCAATAATCATCCAGACTTGGAAACATATCACCCTTCCTTCACTGGCATTGTCTGAAAATCCGACAATTCCTTCTTTAAGTGCTTTGTGAATCAGCCTCTACAGCATGTGGACTGGTCAAACAGGCCAAGAACACAGCTCATTACCACTTCTCGAGGGCAACTAAGTACAGGCAACAAGTGCTAGCCAGAGAACAATACCCACATCCCACGAGTGAATTTACAATAACTGATTGTACTTCTGTTTTCCTTACCTGTTAGCAGACACAAAGCTGCAGCTTGCTATGGTTACCACCAGTCAACAGTCGAGCGGATGCACTTGTTACTGTACAGTATCATGCTTCATCAATCTCACACCAGTTGCAAGGCAGTAGTTACAAGGCAAACACATTAAGTGGTGACTGTGGTAAGTCATGGATTTTTATCATAGACAGGCACAGGCAGTGTCCAATCTCAGTTTACAGGTTTGGATACAGTCAGTTGGCCACATAGGATAGTTGTTAAACTTTGCAGACTTGGTAATGGACCAGTCAGGTCTGTAGGTTCAGCACAACTAGTTCTGAAAGTTGTGGTAAGTTAGTTAAGAAGCGACATAAATATCAGTGAGGTCGGTTAGCTAAGTTGGTTGGACTGCTGGTTTGTGATGCAGAGTGACGCCAAGAGTGTGGGTTCAACTCCTATGCCAACAGTGATCACCATGAAGATCATGATGGCATGATGGCTCAAGGGTTAGCACTGCTGCCCCATAGCACCAGGGACCTGGGTTCAATTCTCACCTTGGGCGATTGCCTATGTGGAGTTTGCACATTCTCCCCATGTCTGTGTGGGTTTCCTCTCACAATCCAAAGATGTGTAGGTCACGTGAATTGGTCAAGTAAATTGCCCATAGTGTTAGGTATATTAGTCAGGGGTAAATATAGGATTAGGGAATGGGTCTGGGTGGGTTACTCTTCGGAGGTCTGTTGGACCAAATGGCCTGTTTCCATACTGTAGGGAATCTAATCTAATCCTGTCCTCTTGATCTTGCCCTTCAACCTGGATAAATGCGAGGTGATGCATTTTGGAAGGTCGAATTTGAAAGCTGAGTACAGGATTAAGGATAGGATTCTTGGCAGTGTGGAGGAACAGAGGGATCTTGGTGTGCAGGTTCATAGATCCCTTAAAATGGCCACCCAAGTGGACAGGGTTGTTAAGAAAGCATATGGTGTTTTGGCTTTCATTAACAGGGGGATTGAGTTTAAGAGTCATGAGATCTTGTTGCAACTCTATAAAACTTTGGTTAGACCGCACTTGGAATACTGCGTCCAGTTCAGGTCGCCCTATTATAGGAAAGAAGTGGATGCTTTGGAGAAGGTTCAGAGAAGGTTTACCAGGATGCTGCCTGGACTAGAGGGTTTATCTTATGAAGAGACGTTGACTGAGTTCGGACTTTTTTCATTGGAGAAAAGGAGGAGAAGAGGGGATCTAATTGAGGTATACAAGATAATGAGAGGCATAGATAGAGTCGATAGCCAGAGACTATTTCCCAGGGCAGAAATCACTAACACAAGGGGTCATAGTTTTAAACTGGTTGGAGGAAAGTATAGAGGGGATGTCAGAGGCGGGTTCTTTACACAGAGAGTTGTGAGAGCATGGAATGCGTTGCCAGCAGCAGTTGTGGAAGCAAGGTCATTGGGGACATTTAAGAGACTACTGGACATGCATATGATCGAAGAAATTTGAGGGTGCATACATGAGGATCAGTGGTCGGCACAACATCGTGAGCTGAAGGGCCTATTCTGTGCTGTACTGTTCTATGTTCTATGCTCTATGTATGGTGACCCTTAGGTTACAAAATTCACCACCAGACATCCTGCTCAAATGAGAGAGCAGCCTATGGTTCTCTGGAACTATGGTGACTTTAGCTAGTCAGGAATCTGACCACTCATTAGTCAGGGATGGTGTTCTAAGTTGGTCAGTGGAGTTGGCCATAGTTGTCCTGGAGGACTATTGAACAAGAGTCAAGAGAGTTATCAGGCTCGACGAATATGCTTGAAAAACTGGGGAAGTCAATTATAGGAATTGAAGTCAGCATGCTGGGATGCAGAGAAGATAATAATTGTAGTAGGAGCAAGTCAATTGTAGGAGATAACAGCACAGTGGAGGACGTGGATTGCTATGGCAGGTTACGGGCGGGGCAGAATCAGTGATGGTCACTGCACTCTGCTGTGACCTCATTGGAAGGATAGTTCAATGTTACTGTTAGCAAGAATAAACCAATTGTTTGGGGGTATTACTGGGAGATGAAGACTTCAATGAAAGTATTAGGTAGGAATGTGTGGAAATACAGAATTGATAGCGTCAGAGAGTGAAAGAAAGGAATGTGAAGGTTTGGCTCACCAAGATTAACAGGCTGAGCCTGTGCCTCACTCTCTGAAGTACATCCTGGATTGCCTTTCATCCTCATTTGAATTTTAAAAAGGAAAAATGATTGCCACATACCCGGAGCAGTGGTGTTGGAAACACACAGCAGGTCAGGCAGAAACTGAGGAGCAGGAGAATCAGCAGCAGGAATGATGAAGGGCTTTTGCCTGAAACATCGATTTTCCTGCTCCTCAGATGCTGCCTGACCTGCTGTGCTTTTCCAGCGCCACTCTAATCTTGACTCTAATCTCCAGCATCTGCAGTACCCACCTCCACATACCTGGAGCAGATGGACCAACTTTTTTTTATATTTTATTGGCAAAAAAATCAAAATGATTGTTAATGCATTAATTTCCTCTGCGATGGAAGTCACTAAAAACAAATCATTTCTTCATCAGTGAAAAAAAAGATTAAAAAGGGATGAAGGGCTTTTGCCCGAAACATCGATTTTCTTGCTCCTCGGATGCTGCCTGACCTGCTGTGCTTTGCCAGCACCACTCTAATGTAGATAATTGTTTTTTTTTCAGTCTAAGGACATGAATCTTACTTGTGAGTGACATGAGTCTCCTCAATGGGCAATTGCATTCATCAGACACTGACTCAGGACTAGTTTCAGATATGTGCAATTATAAAATTCTGCATATGAAATGCATGCACTGGCCTGCTATGCCAAATGCAGACCCTGGTTCAAGTCATGTCTTTTGACCATTACAAATTGGTCATAATTGTGTCTGTGAAGAAGAGGTAATCACAGACATCTTTAAAATTGTCACCTGCGGACCATAATTCACAAAGAGAAACTAAGGTCTCACATGCTGCACAAGAGCAAGGAGATGATTTCCTCTCATACTGAATTATTTATACTTTCCAATCTGCTCCTATGTGCCAAGCTGATTTTTATTTGGAAGGTGGAGGGTGACAAGATATCAATAATACCACTGCACATACCTTTGTTTATTCAGCTTCACAAGGCTTTTGCTGCATGCAACAGAATAAGGTTGCCAAGTCAAACTTCCTTGTTTAGGCACTGCATGGCCCTTCTGTTGGTGACCTCCATTTTTCACTGTATTGAAGACCATCCTAAACTGTCATTTATGTGTGTTATGAATACTGACTGCTCATGATACTAAGAACCCTAGTCTGTTTTTGATATTCCCTACACAGGTTCATCCGAACTCTGACTAATGACTTTAGCCACAGCAGGGATTGTGTGGCCAGACGCAACAAGTCTCAAAGTCTCAAAGAAAATGAGGACAAATGCAGTAGCCAAACCAAGAACCATTAGTAACCTCCAGCAGCTGTACAACAACATCCACAGGAAGAAGTCACAGCTAAAGGTCTCCTCCTCTCAGGGATGTGAAGGAGGTACAGAAGGCCTGGAGTCTATTGTCGTCAATGTTATTTCCTTCAGATAAATGAGGTACATTGCCACTACAGATTGAAGATGCCCTGGGAGATCACTGCAGAACTGTGTCATTTACTGGAAAGGACTAATGATCTGCAGAGATGGGGGGATGGCCATCCTGTCCTGATGGACATTTAAGAGACTGCATAACATTTTTTTGCGCTGGTTACTTTCATGGATACTCTAAGGAGCTTGTGTGGGATCTCTCAATCCTCAGTCCACAAATATATCAAAGTTGTTATCAATGCAATTTGTGACCAATCACACCACTCCTACTGTTTCTCTGTGGGGGTGTCAGTGCTACAACTCAGGCAGTAATCTTTGCTAACACTGTAAACTTGACCCAGGTGCAGGGTGTTACAGACTGTACACATGTTGTATTGACAGCACCATGTCATAACATGGTTGATATCATCAATAGAGAAAGATCAATTCATATTTGGTCACAAGCATAACATTTTAGAAGTCTGCACTAGGCAGTGTGGAAGCTACAATGATATCCATATCCTTGAAAAATCTCACATTCCTGTTGATTTGAAGGGACAGGTACCTTACAAGTGATGGTTACTGGGATACGAGGGCTACACTGTATGATGACTCTATTATGCACCCTTCTGATTGAGGCAGACTGTAGATACAATGGAGTAAATGATAGACCTCCTGAAGATGAGGTTCAGATGCTAGGATTGGTCTGGGGATACTTTGCAGTCCAGTCCAGACAGAGTGTGTCATATAATCCTTGTATGCTGTGTTCTGCTCAACTAGAGCAGGCAAAGAGGGATGTGATGGATGCTGAAGTGCTTGGAGAGTGACAGCAGCCTTCCAAGGAGAAAGAGAAGGAAATTGAGCAGGACAAACATCACCTTCAGCATGACAGAGTGCAATAGCAGGTGCAACAAACCAGGCAGGTATTAGATGACACTCACTTCCAATAGATTTGAAGTGCTCATCCGTTGACTATAAATTTGTTGCTGCTCATAAGGTAAGCAGCCTCTGTCTATTCTCAGAAACTAATGTGGCTATTTGTGTGTATATCTTTCTTCATTTTCCCTGTTGTTCAATAAAAGTTAGTGCTTTCAACCCTGTTTAAAGAACAAAGAACAAAGAAAGTTTTCAGCCCAGGAACAAGCCCTTCAGCCCACCAAGCCTGAGCTGATCCAAATCCACTGTCTAAACCTGTCGCCCAATTCCTAAGCATCTGTATCCCCCTGCACCCCACCTACTCACGCATCTTTCCAGATGCATCTTAAATGAATCTACCATGCCTGCTTCCACTTCCTCTGCTGGAAATGTGTTCCAGGAACCTACTACCCACTGTGTAAGGTACTTGCTGCATGTATCCCCCTTAAACGTTTTACCTCTCACCTCGAAAGTGTGACCGCTCATTATTGAATCCTTCACCCTGGGAAAAAGCATATCTCTTTCTACCCTGTCTATACACTTCATGATTTTGTAGACCTCAATCAGGTCCCCCCTCAATCTCCTTTTCCCTAATGAAAGCAATCCTAACCTATTCAAACTCTCTTCATAGCTCGCATCTTCTGTACCAGGCAACATCCTCGTAAACCTTCTCTGCACCCTCTCTAAAGCATCCACATCCTTTTGGTAATGTGGCGATCAGAACTGTACACAGTATTCCAAATGTGGCCAAATCAATGTCTGTACAATTTTAACTCTAATACTCAATACACCGTCCGAAGAAGGCAAGTATACCATATGTCTTCTTGACCACTCTATCCACCTGTGCAGCAACCTTCAGAGTACAATGGACCTGACCTCCCAGATCTCTCTACTCATCAACTATTCCCAAGGCTCTTCCATTTACTGTATAATTCACTCTCAAATTAGACTTCCCAAAATGCATTACATCACATTTGCCTGGATTGAACTCCATCTGCCACTTCTCTGCCCAACTCTCCAGTCTATTTATATTCTCCTGCATTTTTTGACAGTCCCCTATGCTTTCTGCTACTCCACCAATCTTCGTGTCATCTGCAAACTTGCTGATCATACCAACAGTGCCCTCTTCCAGATCATTTATGTATATCATAAACAACAGTGGCCCCAATACTGATCCCTGCGGAACACCATTGGTCACTTTCTCCATTTCGAGAAACTCCCTTCAACTACTACTCTCTGTCTCCTGTTGATCAACTAGTTCTTTATCCACCCAGCTAGAACACCCTCCATACCATGTGACTTCACTTTCTCCATTAGTTTACCATGGGGAACCTTATCAAACACCTTACCAAAGTCCATGTATATGACATCTACAGCCCTTCCTTCATCCATCAACTTGGTCACTTCTTCAAAGAACTCCATTAAGTTGGTAAGGCGCAATCTACCCCACACAAAACCATGTGCCAATCACTGATAAGCCCATTCTTTTCCAAATATAAATAGATTTTATCCCTCAGTACCTTCTCTAGCAACTTTCCCAGTGTTTGAAGGCTTTCCAACATGTGATGATCCCACGTTGAACAATAACAAGATCTTATGCTATATCAAACATTTAGGGAAGAATAGTATTCCTTTAACCAGGGTTCTGACATGGGTTGGTATTTAGGACAGGTAGTCCATATAGCTTCATACTTGTAGCAGCAGTTATTATGACAATTGATCAGACAGATAATAGTGTAAATATAAAGTGATAAATGTGAGATTCACTTTGCAATGAAATGACACCTATATGCCTTCAGAAACTTTTTCTTCTTTGTTTCCCTTTCACTACAGATATTGTGAAAGGCTCTGTGGCTGTAATGGTAGCGATTGACCTTGTGCACAGCAAGGCTTTAAATGTCATGCTGATGGCACAAATCCTGGAGGGTCTTGGCAGCGATGAGTACATCTGCAGTGGATGTGCATATAAAAGGGTAAGAGTTGCATTTTCAAGGTCTGTGTAAAGATTTGTAGCTCAGGTACCGGTTGCAGTTGTTGTGGGTATGCTCGCCGAGCTGGAAATTTGGTTTGCTGACATTTCGTCCCCCTTTCTCGATGACATCATCAGTGCTTTGGAACCTCCTGTGAAGCACTGCTCTACTGTATCAGTTGGAATTTATTTATTAAGAGGTCAGCAGTGGAAAATTGTTTGAAAGAAATTGTTAAATCTCACAGAGACAAAGCCTTCTTAAAATACCCCAAAATGGACACTTAACAGTTTATTTTCGTAAAATTTAGTCAAATAAAGTGGCTGCTCACTTTGAAAGATTTGAGCTCATCAGGGAGAAATTATACGGTTGCCAAATGTAGGTCTTGGACCAACGCAAGCAGTCGACTGGAGAGTATTTATGAATATAGTGTATATGGACTTCCTGAAGGCATTCAATAAGATTTCATGTAAGTTTCTATTAGTTAAAACAAAAATTAAGTGAAGTGAATGCAAATTATTGAAATGGTTAGACAGTCAAAAACAAATATAAAAAAAAAGATTTGGAACCAATTAGGAAGAAGGTGATTAGTAAGACCCTACAAGAAGTTGTGCTATGGGGAGCTCAAATTATTCATTATAAATATTCATGACTTAGAGAACATAACAGAGTGCCTTATCAGTCATGATCGAATGGAGGACCAAACTTGATGGGTTAAAAGGCCTAATTCTGTCCCTATACCTTATGGTCTTCTGTCAAAGTTTGCCAATGGCACAACCATAAGTGGTTTAGTATGCAATGGAGGCAGGAGCATCAAACTGAAGACAAATGGATAAATTAAATTAGTAGTCAAAAGAATTGCAGTTGGATTTCAACAGGGATAGTTATGAGGTGATCAAAAAGGATTACTTTTTAAATGGCAAAAATCTAGTTAATGGTTTGAATGGGTTTAGAAGTCCATTAACACTGACCATGAAAATTTAAAGGATATAAATGTGATCAAAAATATAGTATTATAGAGAGTTAAAATTGATAAAGTTTTGGCACATAAATACAAAACACTAATTAAACAATACTTGGGCACTGAACTTTGAACATTGGAAGGATATGTTGGCTTAGGAATGAATGCAGCACAGGCTAACCAAAACATTACCGGTATTCTGAGATTCAGTTCTGAGGAGAAATGACAGAAACTGTGCATGGTTTTCCTGAAATACAAAGTTTAAGGGAGAATTTGATTAAGATTTATTTTAAAAGGAATTCAAACAGTAGAGGAAGTAGTTTAACACTGCCGGGAAAGTGTGGAACAAACAAACATGACTCTAATCTTATGGCTAGGATATTCAGATGGCCAGGCAAGAAATATTTCTTCAGACAAAAGAAGTGTAAAACTCTCCAAAACAAAAAGCAAAAGATACTAGCTCAAACTGATAGATTTCTGCCTTCCAAAGGTATTAAAGGATTAAAACTGAGACAGGGAGGTGGAATTGGTATTCAGGTTAGTCACAATCTCATTGATCATTGAAACGGAGGTGCAACAGCCTTCTCCTGTTAACTTCTCTGGTGCTTGTTTTTGCTGGAGATCCCAGATTTGCAATACACTATACATGTCCTCATCCTTGATGTCTTGGAATTTATCCTTGGCAAAATTAAGTAGAGAGGGAAATTAAAATCAAGGTCTTTGCTTGGTCATCCTTATCAACTATGAGAATGGGATGCCTCCTGCTCTTGTAAATTCAGTACATTCACACCCCAGAGAAGACAAATAAACATTTCAGACAATACATAACAGTCCCTCACAATTATGTACGAGTAAAGCACTGTATAGAATCCAAATTTCTCACAAAACTCTTGAGTCTACGACATAGAAGCTCTTATCTTTTGCTCCTATGTTGGTTCTGCTAATCAATCCAAAACTCATCTTACTACCCTACCCTTGTTTTCATATTTGATAAGGATATATCCACCCTCTGACTTCTCACTTAATGTTGGGAAAATCTCCCAAATGGAGAAGGATGAATACCTGCTATTGAATTGCTCAACTGCAATATATCCAAAAGTCTCTCATTAAATCATGTGTTATGATGGTGAAATTTCAGTTCATAAAATGCCAAATTAACCGTAAAGTTTAATTACAGTATTGAATTCAGTAGTGCACCCAATTCCACAAATGTATCTCTACATATAGATTTAAGCAGCACAGTCAGAAGTGCTAAAGCAAAATAGTTTACCAAGAATGTCTGACCTTCGCATATTACATGTAATTACCATACACATGCATTTAATGCATAATTAAAGCTTTAATTGTTGTTGTAGAAAATGTCAGTGCCACCTATTTTATGAGCTTTTTCACAGTCTCAGACAGAGCAATACGCTATTGGTTGAAAGCATTAATATTTCTTTATGATATCAATATTGCAGGTCAGCAAGAAATAATTTTCATGTGATTGCTGCAGTGAAATTCTATAGCGAGGTAGTTCTTATAAATTTTGCAATACCATGGTCATGGGAGGTTACCCATTGAAACAACATCCACATTAAAGTGAAGTCTTAGTGAACACCTGTTCTCAGGACAGGGATTATGAAAACAATGGATTTGCAGTATTTCAAAGCATATCTGAAGCTTTTGGGGGACATTGTGCGTGCAACGTCTTTTGTTCTGTTTTTCAATGAGTAGCTTAGAGTGAAAGATCACCAGCTGTATGGCGATATGACTTCATAAATTTCAAGGAAGGTTTAGACATGAAGATTGTTATGCACCAGAACATTCCTCATATTATCACTTGTATGAGTGTAATGTCACAAGAAAATATAAATTATCGTGTGAGAAACATCAGTCACAACGTAATTGTTGCATCTTAATTCCATTCCACTATATAAGTCATTCATGACTTCAAACAATCCATCCTAATCTTTATATTTCCCCTACAATTCTCCCTACAATATTTGTCAGCTATAAGTGTATTTTAATATACATTGTTTTTAGCAGATCCTAAAAGTGGTCACATAATCATTGTAGACAAGCTAGTACTGAATCTGATGAATTATGACTTTTTCTAACTTTGAAATTAGCTCAGCATTTTCAAAGTTTTGAAAATGTATGCCAATTGCTTGGCATGACCTCATCAATTTAATGTCACTTTCTTTTTCTCAAATATCATACATTTTAATCAAAAAAGTCTCAATTGTTTCCAATCTGAACAGAATTCAAACTTTTGAAAGACTTTTCAATGCAAAATTCACAATTTACTCACTTCAACCTGGTTTGGTGCATGGGTCTTTACCCAAATTAGCCTGGAAGTGGAAAGTGATTTCTTGAAGTTTTAAGAGGGCAGCATCCTACATCCATGCACAGTTTAAATCTTACAATTCAATTTGTGATTATTTTCTTCCTGGTGTAATCATGCCAGTGCCAGATTTAATCTCTTTCCCATACAGAGGAACGTCAGATAAGGAGAAACAGAAGAAACATTGAATGGGTAGCTAGATCGATAAACCACGTTATATGTTGCTACGATTTATTTTAGTTATTTTGCAATGAGCAAAGACCTACATTCAGAAGAATCCCAGCACCACCACTTGATGGAGGCTATATTTCACTCTGGGCAGAAATTGGCTGGTCTATAAAAATTAAATTAGGGATGTTTATTGTATCTAGTCGAGAGGAAGAAATTCTAATTACAAGGTTACAGTGGCAAAATAATCCATTTTTATTTATGTTTACATTCAGTGGCTAAAAGTCGTCGCACCCGGAGGTAAATTAAAACTCATGGACTTGAATTAATATCCTCCAACGCACTGGATCTCAGGAATGGTTCCTTACCGTCACTTTTGACAATGACTTCTTTCAGACACATGTCTTGCACGTTGACTGTACAGTTTGCTATAAACTCCGGGGACGAACAATCGTCGTTTAATCGGAATTCTTCACATTGGTAACACTGGATTTGAAAGCCGAGCCCTGGAAAAGTTAACATGGATATGGTGTGGATTGATCGACTGTGCAAAGTCGAGATTTCAGCTGTTTATTTATCTAAAGACTTCGCCATTGAGATGACAGTGAAGGTGGGCAGAGTGAAATAAGTGCAATAAATTTTCAGATTCATCACGGACCCAATTCCAAGTCTAAGATTGTATACAAGCGTTGATCATTCGTTCCTGATTCACTTATGGTCCTTATTAACTTTTATTGTTATTAATTAACTTGCCAGCGCTCCAACAGATAATACATATTGACTTATTCTTAATAAACTACAAAAGCCTGAAATGACACTGATTTTAAAAAACAGTTGGCAATTGGTTGAACCAAACAGGGGATCCCGCAGGAGAGGATATGCATGCCACTTTTGGTTTGGTTTTGGGGACAATTTCGGAATCCTGTGAAATAGACTTCAATGCAAGTCGTCAGCTTACCTGTGGACGCTAAAAATCCGCAGAAAGTTGTGTAAATGAAGAGCTCCATTCTGTTCCGCCACTGTACAGAACAATGACGAGATTAGGGAGGGGTGAACGAGCAGTGGCGGGTCTTAAGCGAGCTTCCTTGATCCGGCCATATCTGCAGAGTGGTCCCTCGGCTGGGAGCCTGAGGAAAGTGAGTTTGAGAAGGAGAGACTGGACTGGGAATGGACAGAGGATTCAAATAGTCGCACCACGTGACAGCAGTCATCTCTCACTTGGCATTCGGAGAGATCCATCGTTAACATTTGCACAGCGGGAGGAGGGGCGAAGACAGAGACTTACTGAGACGTTAAAACTAAGAAATGCGGGCGTGAGAAACAATCGAGGGACAGGGAAAGGAGAAGCAAACGACACCAAGTATTGATTGGGCGAGAATGCATGCATATTGTAAGACTTAAGGAAAAGGGGGGGTCGGCCGAGAGGAGAAAGGAGGTTCCTGAATATAAATGAAACAAGTGAACGGGTTGGGGAATGTACCTGTTTTCTTCCTTCCCAAACAATTTCTTGTGAGTTTGATAGAATGACCAGTGAATGTTGTGGCAGCGGTTGTTTTTTTCAGGGGCATTGAGCCAGTTGTAAATCCAGTTGAAGATTGCTGAATTCTGCAATAACCTGGAACAGATGAGGTAGAAACGAAAGGTTCTTTCTGAAGCTGCAGCCGGCTGATGGAGCTCCAATTACAGACTTCAAACAGTTAACGCCAATGAGACGTTACTGTAACAGTATTAGAGCGGCTTATCGGAAACGCTGGCTGATTACCTGTACGCTTGAAAGCGTTTGCATTCGTCCTTTTTTTCCATTATTGCAATCACGGCTCACTGATCAAATCCCTGCTTTGAATAAAAGTACACTGACAATGTCTACAATCGGCGCTAGTGTGCTTTATTGTTAAATAACCGCAGGTAGGCTGCAAGCTTGCAACACCATCGATCCCGAAGTAGGGCTTCCAGGAGCAGGCAGGCAGAGTGGGGACGGGATTTAGCAATTCGCTCGGCTCACCATCTAAAGCCTGGAGGAACACGGTTCATTTACTTTGCTCTCATTGGAAGCAAAGACCATTTCAAATTGGAAACCGTGACTTCGCTGTCTCCCTATTGTATTGTTGGAAGTAAAGCGGTAAATAACAAACCAAGGTGCACGATTTGTAACATAATGACAGAAACACTTGCTCAAAGTTTGAAAGCAAAAAACATTGTTTTTATTTGTTCTGGCAATCTCCTTGCGTGAACATCTGACACCAATTTCTAATATAAACATCTAAGATTGCACCGGATACTGAAGTAACACTGTTGGTACCGCCAGAATTTGTTTTTACACTTGGTACACTTTATATCAGCCGTTCCAATCCAAAAACTTGTGTACAGTATGCTAGAAAATATCAAATATACTACTTTACAATTCCATGTACAAAAGTAGATATAAATATCTCACAGCTAGAAAAAATACACACCATTTGAAATGTGGTCCCTTCCCCACACCTATGAACACAAGCCTCACAGTAAATAAACAAGGTGGGGTGGGGATATCTCCAGAGGCGGGAAGCTCCACTCGGAGCTGCGGGATCTTCTTGTGAAGAAGACCGTTTCCCCACAGCAACTGCAGCTGGGATTTAGGACGAAGTTCTTCAAACGATTAAAAACGGGAAGTTGAAAATGATCAGAGCGGTTCGGCTGACTCGTTCCGGGAGACGTGCTCTTAATGGAGTACAACATTTAAAATGAACACACTACAGTTATGTTACAAATATCCCTGACATGGCTTTGAAAAATAAAACAGGAAAATGGACAAAACCACGTAGGCGGTGGGAAATAGTTATCCATTTTCTTCAAAAATGTCAAGTCACCTGAGAGTTACAAATGCATCTTCTGGACTGAGTCCGTCTATTTCCTACATACAAATATTGCAGTTGATAAGTTTTGTCTTAAAAAAAACTGCTTAAAGATAATGCGCACTATTAGAAATGCCACATTTAATGTTTCCAAAAGTACGAATAATTCCTTCCTATTAGAATTCAATTCAAATAAACCCCAAACATAGATATAGAAAAATAAGTCAACTCGAACTTGTGATCTCATGCTGTCCGGCTGAACACGTGAGCCGAAGGAAAAATTGCACCACTGTTTTGCCATTTATTGCTTTCGTGATTTCGCTACAGATACATTTTCTAATTTACAGAAAGTAACAATTACATTTATACAGTGCAAAATTGTCTTCCTTTTAAAAAAAGTAAGTTCATTCATTTATGCAGCGTTTCCCATTTTTATTTCTAACTGTATTCCACTGTCCGAAGAATGTCTTGTCCACCTTCAGTTGAAACCGGCGACACCGTTCATTTCGCTCCGGTACTATTCGAACGTAGCTGCTTAGTGGCCTATTCTACCTTTGACTCCTACACCTCATTAGACGCTTGACTGGCGCACGATGAGAAACTGTCGTACAAAGAGTCGCTAAGTGATTCCAGATTGTCCACACTGTTTTTTTCAGGCGACCTTGTTGACGGCTCTTCCTTTTTTCCAACGCTCTCTTTCTCAGCCTCGGGCTTGGTAGGACAGTTTTTCTCCTCTTCTGTGATGTGCAGACGGGTGGAGTTGATCCTGTTGAGGGTGTCTAACGAGACGGTTGGCAGGCTGTACAACTTGGAATCTGGCACCTCTTTCTTCACGTGTTTGATATTCTGTAATAAGTCAAATTCCAGGAGATTACAATCTTATAAAGCAATAGGTAATCTACGGTTTAGGTTGGGTGGTTTTCGATAACATTATACTGCCCTTGCAGTGGTATTAATTTATTCTGGTGCAAAGGTACAGGATCCCTCACCAAAAGGCTGAATATCCTATTTCTGGAATATAGCCAGCTCCTGGTCTGGGGGTTGGGAGGGAGAGGTTCATGTTGCATCTTTACTGGAGACACACGTTTCATTTTCTACTTGCATGGTCAATAAAACTGGTAGGTTCTTTTACAGAGATGGTCAGAGCATAATTATGCTCCATTTAAGATAACACTTCACAAATCTGAAACCATGTCAGTAGAAATTTCTTTCTACATCAAGTTAATTTTCATCAATGCCCAGTCATCTTTGCAACAAACTAACAGCACTCTGGCTCATGATGAATTCTTTATTTTTACCCTCATATAGATATACAACGAGGAAACAGACTCTTTGCTCCAATTCATCTATGCTGACCAGATATCCTAAATTAATCTAGTCCCATTTGCCAGCACTTGGCCCACATCTCTCCAAATCCTTCCTATTCATATACACAATCAGGTGCCTTTAAGTATTGTAATTGCACCAGCCTTCACCACTTCTTCTGGCTGCTCATCCCATATACACACTACCCTTTGCATGAAAAAGTTGCTATTAGTCTCTTTTGCTGAAAATGTGTTGCTGGAAAAGCGCACCAGGTCAGGCAGCATCCAAGGGCTGAAGAAGGCTCATGCCCAAAATGTCGACTCTCCTGCTCCTTGGATGCTGCCTGACCTGGTGCACTTTTCCAGCAACACATTTTCAGCTCTGATCTCCAGCATCTGCAGTCCTCACTTTCTCCTATCAGTCTCTTTTAAATCCTTCCCTCTCACCTTAAACCTATGCCCTCCCACCCAAGGGAAAATACCTTGTCTATTAACCCTATCCATCTCCCTCATGATTTCATAAACCTCTATGGAGGTTACCACTCCGCCTCTAATGCCCCAGGGTAAACAGCCCCAACCTATTCAATCTCTCCTTATACCTCAAACCCTCCAGCACTGGAATATCCTTGTAAATCTTTTTTGAATCCTTTCAAGTTTCACAACATCCTTTCTATAGCACATAGACCTAGTGGGCGGCACGGTGGCACAGTGGTTAGCACTGCTGCCTCACAGCGCCTGAGACCCGGGTTCAATTCCCGACTCAGGCGACTGACTGTGTGGAGTTTGCACGTTCTCCCCGTGTCTGCGTGGGTTTGTCGGTGTGGACTTGTTGGGCCGAAGGGCCTGTTTCCACACTGTAAGTCTAATCTAATTGCACACAATATTCCAAAAGTGGCCCAACCAAAGTCCTGGACAGCCACAATATGACCTACCAACTCCTATACTCAATGCTTTGACCAATAAAAGGGAGCATACGGAACACCTTCTTCACTATCCTATGACTCCACTTTCAAGGAACTATGAACCTGCACTCCAAGGTTTCTCAGCAACACTCTCCAGAACCTTATCATTAAGCCTATACGTCCTGTCCTGATTTGCCTTTGCAAAATGCAGCGCCTCACACTTATCTAAAATTAAACTCCATCTGCCACTTCTCAGCCCATTCGTCCATCTGATCAAGATTCCATTCCTTTTTCAATGTCTACTACAACTCCAATTTTGGGGTCATCTGCAAACTGGATTAGCTAAATATATTTGTATTCTACAATGCCCGTGCTGCCAGGTCAAAATCAGGCTTAAGAGTCACAATAAATTTACAAGTCTTTGTATCCAAATTGAAATGTAAGCCAAACAAAGGCAGCAGGCTTGGATGGCATCAACTGCATTTGGCCCCATAGTTCAATACTCTGCTGAAACTCATTGCTTGTCCTTAGACCTTTCTTTTAAAGGATCAGTAACAGACTTTGTTTAAACCGTTTGAAAATGAAGGTCAAAAATATTCATATTTTCTTTGTTTTTTGAATGACTCCTTTACTGAATAACATATGAGATACATTTTGACCTGAGGAATTCCAATATATTAATACTTTAAGACAGAAAAAAAATGCAATTGGAGTCAGGCATTACAAAGTCCAGGCTGCATAGAACAAATACAGCAAACAACAGTCTACAACTTAGGAGATCGTCTTAGTGCAAGAAGAAAATCAATGCCCACCTAAAATATGGTACAATGATTATCTATCAAGCATGCATTAAATCATGTTAGATCCATCATTATCCATTGGTTAGCAATTACAAGAACTGTGGTGCTTATTTAGTTGGATATTCCAAACTACCGTTTATTCTTCCCTTTATTTCCCAATTGAAAAGATAAAGTGCATGATTTATTCCTAGATCTGGTAATTCCTGCTTTAGCTGCTGTGAATGTGAAATAATGGCATCTTGCAAACTGAGAAAAAAAAAGGCAGTTGTACCCACTCAGATCAGAAAGTGAGAAAGATCATTTGGGGGGGCCTTATTCATTTCTCCTATATTAGCTGTTTTTTGTACTGCACTTTGTAGTCAAGGAAAAGGTCAGAGGAAAGAGTAGTTGTGAAGCCATCTGTATATAGGTCAATGTCAGCAACAGTTGTATAAAAGCAATGTGTCCAAGATATGCCATGTCAGAAACAAGGATCAAGGAATCAAGGACAGCCAAAAAGATAGTTAGGAAGGAGTATCATAAAACACCGTAAACGATTAATTTATAGAGTCATTATTGCAGATATTGTGGGCTGTGTGGGCAATAAATATAAAAAAAATTAAATTTCTTATATCATGTTATTTTCATATAACTGGTGACATAAAAACAAAAAGCATTAACATTTCTATGGAAGAGGAGGGGATATTGTAATGATTAACCAAGAATATTAAAAAAAAGATATTTTCATTTGATTTCAGTTATGCATTTAGTTCTAGTTAGATTTTACTTTATTTTCAGTCTATTTAATGGAATAAGAACGCTAGGTTAACAGATTAGTGGTATTGTATGACACAAACATAATCCTATAATGATGTTATCCTGCTGCACTGAAAACTTAATCATCTTTTTATTAAGAAATTAATAAAACCAAAGTCTACAGAACAGTACACCATCATTGGTCAAAATAAGATAAATCAAGAAGCAATGATTCTGCGACAAAAAAAAACCTCATTTTTAAAAATCCTGAGGATTGCTGGAAGATAATTGAATCTATGCCATTCTAGATTTCAAAGTCCTGCAAGAGAATAAGTTAATGAATCAATGATGATTATTAATTTTAACATAAAGGGGTATAAAGTTCAATCAGAAGGAAGAAATGCATCTAATCTAGCACATTCGGGGATTACATTCAGAGATTATAAAATTATATAATATTATATTATAAGAGAAAGGAGCAGAATTAGGCCATTAGGTAAATCTACTCCATCATTCAATCATGGTTGATAATGTTTCTCAACCCCATTCTCCTGCCATCTCCATTTGATCCCCTTTCTAATTAAGACAGAGATAGATAGGTTCTTGAATACACTCAATAACTTGACCTTCACTGCCCTATGCAAAAATGAGTTTCTCAGATTAAACGCCCTCTGATGGAAGAAAGTTCTCCTCGTCTCAGTTTTAAAGGGATGTCCCTCCACTCTGAGGCTGTGCTCTCAGGTACTACTCTCTCCTTTTAGTGGAAACTCCATGTCCACTCTAACCAGGTCTCTCAGTATTCGCTAAGTTTCAATGAGACCTTCCCGCCTCTGTCCCCCATCCTTATGAAGCCCATTGAGTACAGACCTAGAGTCCCAACCACTTCTCATATGACAATCCCTTCATTCTCAGGATCATTCTTGTAAACCTCCTCTGATCCCTCCAAGCAGAGCATATCTTTCCTGAGATATGGGGCCCAATACTGCTCACAATATTCCAAATGACAAGAGTTTTATACAGCCTTAGCAATAATCTCTGCTCCCTTGTATTCTTGCTGTCTCAAAATGAATACTAACATTGCATTTGCCTTCCTAATGGACAACTGAATTTACATGTTAACCTCAAAAGAATCATGAACTAGGAATCCCAAATCTGTTTGTGCTTCAGATTTCCAAAACTTTCCCCATTTAGAAAGTTGTCTATGCCTCACCAAAGTGCATAACCTCAACCTGGCAGGACTGAGAACATTCACTGGAGTGTTAGGCATGGTAGTGCTAACTAAATAGGGAGGCAAAAGTGCTGACAGAGGGAGAGGTTGGCTCTTAAAGGCAAGAAATGAACTATACATAAATCCATAAACATTGCTACGTTGTCCATAAGATTCGTGGAAAAAGTCTCCCCAGATATTAATGCTGTTTTTATGGC
Organism: Hemiscyllium ocellatum; assembly: GCF_020745735.1. NCBI lineage: Eukaryota > Metazoa > Chordata > Chondrichthyes > Orectolobiformes > Hemiscylliidae > Hemiscyllium > Hemiscyllium ocellatum. The sequence continues at coordinate 41,293,475 of NC_083407.1, read as the reverse complement.
TCAATAAATAGGTTTTATAACATGCTATAAATGATTGTAGAATTACTCATCATAAAGTGAAACCAAGGCAGTTCACTGTAAATTTATATTATTTCATTGGATTTGACATATCTGTGGTGGCAAAGATTTCCACAGGTAATGCGGTAAAATTACTGAGGTTGCTCAAACGTTCCAGATTTTTGGTTAGAATAGTTGGAAGTAACTGAGCAATGGTGGGCGGATTATAAGGATAGAAGTTGGAACAGAAATTGGCAAGATAGCATTAGGACACAAGGGAAACAAAAATAATAATCACAGAAGTTGGAATACAGAGCTTTGATTAAGGATCAGAAAGAATAGATAGTAGCCTGCAGGTAACCTGTAAAATGTAGCAAATGATGACATTTTTAAGCAGTGACCAGATATTAACTACAGGTTTAAGTATCAGTTGGTATTTTAAGGACATGATGGAAAAAGATACATTAAATACTTGCCTAGTCTTGTATTTTTTTTTTGTTTATAAACCACATAAGATCATCACATTTATGTACAAATAGGTGTTTATTGGTATGTGTTAAATAGAGCTTTGCCTGTGTTCAAATTGTCAATAATGATTCATACTTTCATGTATCAATATCATTCAACCACATACAGTAAATTAATGGTGTTTCACTGTGAATAACTCAACCAGGAAGTCGCTAGAATGAATGATACAAAAGTTCATTGATTTTGATTACTGATTTGTGTTGGAGGTTGATAGGCTTAGAATAACAGTCAAACTTTCTCAGGTATAATTGCAAAATGGTGCTGTCTAGTTGTTAAATGTAATCTGATCACATAACAGGACATTACAATGGGACTGAATTAATCTTCAAATTATTTGTCTACAACGACTAGGTATTATAACAAATCAATTTAAACTGAGTTTGAAGGATTAAAAAATGCATTTGTCTACAATATTTCATATTATAGAAATGATAGAAGTAATAATTATGCATTGACAGAAATTGTGCTGGTGTGACCTGTAAAATAACAAGAAAAATTGGAAGGGTGGTCAGGTTAGTGTGGGGAAATCCCATCATTTTAATACTGATGATATATCTTGACTACTCTCAGTGAAAAATTGTTGTCATGAGGAGCAGAATGAATGCATGAAGTATAGAACATAGGTTGTTATGGGCTGAAAAGTCTTCATATGGTCAATAACTTTAATGTGCCAAACATAGAGGAGGAGAAATGAATAGAGTTTGAGAATTACTGAAAGATGATTTACTGCTAATTGATTATGAATAAAATATCAGTTAAACATAATAGGAACACAATGTTAGCTGAGCAGAATAAAAATAACCGAGGGAGTAACAAAGTATACTACTTCAGCAGTGGAATGTGCTGCCCCTAATAAACATGGACATTGACCCAGACTCTAAATCTGCGTGGCTTTATAAACAGGGATCAAGCCACTTATATAAGAAGAGCTTAATCTGGATTGAGATGGCCTTTAAAACATGTGGCATCAGTGAGTGGGCAGGCAATAAGGTCGATTTCTGTTGATTATTAGGGTCTCTTCAAATCCACATTGATCATACAAGGTTGAGTATGGACCTAAATAAACAGTTCAGATTAATTTCTATCAAAGTATTTTGACAATGTGACAGAACTTTTTAATTTCAGTTCAGCATGTAGAGTATTTTATATGCTCGCTATTTTCACTTTATGACTGCACATTCATCCACATGTAATCAAAGTATACTCATATTTGCCTACATATAATAAAACTTAATGTAGTATTACATTGCCATGATATATAAAATCTTATAATAGAATATATAATATGGCATGTTGCATTTGAAATTTTGTAAATTATAAATTTGTTAAAAAAGGCTGCAAAAAGTAGAATGCCAGATCATAGCTATATTTTCCCAACATAATGAGGCCCTGAACTCAACCAAGGCATCAGTGAGTGTTAACCTGCAGCAATGTATTATCCATTAGATTGGGGAAAAACTATTGTCTCAGTAATCCAGCTTTCATCTTAATCAACAAATCCAAACTAACGATAAAGCATGTAGTAACTAGATATATAAGAAGGAACTAGAAAACTGTCAATAAGAAAAACTGTTTAGGACGCAAAAAAAAGTCCTTAATTATCAGTAAGGAGGATCCATCAATAAAGGAAGTGGAAAAATTTCTTTTGTTAATAGCTGAAATATTTAAGATTCAGAATTTAAGATAAAAAAGACACCGAAAGCACATGTTTTACAATAACTTGACTGGACTTAAAGTATAAAGTCATCTGTTGTGTCCTTAATTGATTCTATGTTACTTGAAAGCTTCAGTGTTTCTCAGAATCCTATGTTTGGATTTAATATTCTTGTCTGAAAATGTGTTGCTGGAAAAGTGCAGCAGGTCAGGCAGCATCCAAGGAGCAGGAGAGTCGACGTTTCAGGCATGAGCCCTTCTTCAGGAATCGCAGGGCTCATGCCCGAAACGTCGATTCTCCTGTTCCCTGGATGCTGCCTGACCTGCTGCGCTCTTCCAGCAACACATTTTCACCTCTGATCTCCAGCATCTGCAGTGCTCACTTTCTCCTTAATATTCTTGTCCAGAGTTATCACCCTGTTAGTCAAAGATACATACTGCAATTAGAATATACACTGTTTGCATTGTTGCCCTGGATGCATCAGCAACATTTAGTTGGCTAAAGGGATGCAATGCGTCCCTGTAGTCCCAAACATTTTCAGTTTGGTTAGTTTTCAAAGGTATTTGAGAAAATGCTAGAGGACAAACGTAAAATGCCTGATTCAGATAAAGCTTATATTGAATGATCTTTTTTAAAAAAAACAGATGCTGCCTGCTTGAGACAGACGTCAGAAACAGACAGACTAACATCAAAGTGATAAATTGCACTGATTAAACACGTGGTAACTGCTGTTGTCACTGAGAAAAATCAAATTGCATTCTTGTCAAGAGGAGTGACTTGAATACAAATTAGATGATCAATTTTACTACAATATCAACTAAACTTTTAAATAATAGCTACTCACTTTGTATTGCAGAAAGCATGGCAAGGTGATGTTGAGCAAAGATGAAAGAGTGAGTAACATAGCAAGAGAGAGCATCAACCCGTCCCAATGGAAGAGCTAGAGAGGGAGTGAGCAATTCATGGAAGTATGATGTAGCAGTGCCGACCAGCTAGGATAGAGAATAATAAGTCTAGTAATTGTCCTTAAGATGGCATAATCATAGTTTGGCCAGCTACAGTTTTTTTTCCAATCAATGCTGCCAGAATGGAGAGAGAGAGAGAGAGGGCGCTGAACTTACAACCAGTTCAAGACTGAACTAACACTGCTCAGTTCAGCTAGACAGCTGACCACACCCCTTTCTTTATACAGGCCACTTCTAAAACATGACCACTTTGGCCTGAAGTCTCATCTGTTTACATATAAACAAAGGGCCTCAAAATCCTTTTAATCTCTGTACCAAACTAGACTGATCAGAGTCTGGATTAGAGTGGTGCTGGAAAAGTACAGCGGGTCAGACAGCATCTGAGGAGCAGGAAAATCAACATTTCAGGCAAAAGCCCTTCATCATTCCTGATGAAGGACCTTTACCCAAAATGTCGATCTTCCTGCTGCTCGGATGCTGCCTGATGTGCTTTTCCAGCACCCCTCTAATTTTGACTCTGACCTCCAGTTCTTACCTTTGCCTGATCGGAGCCTGGCGTGGTTTATTATCCCTCTGAAAAAAATCAAGGAGAGTATCCTTGAGCCAAGGAACAGCTTTTAGAAAAAAGGGACTAGCTTTGTGACATAGTGTGCTCTTAATGTAACCAGATCTGGCCATTTCAGAACAAGTGAAAGTATGCCCACATATTACCAATGCAAAGACAGAACTTTTGATTTCGGATTTGCAGAACAAACCACAATACATGCCACAACACCCCAAGACCTTCTGCACCAAATAACAGATCATGGAGCTTGCCTCTAATTCAAAGATGTTGAGATTTCCTCTTCCTGAAACTGTGGCCCATCCATTTAACAGCTACAAGGTTTGTCATCTGCAGTACTGCCAAATCATAGAATGTTACCAAATGCAACACCTTTTACAACTGTTCCAAACCCCTAAAGTTCACAACTATTACATTGCAAGTACCTTCTTTCAATGTGCTGCACATTGCCTACCATCCACTCCAGTACCCTTCTGTCTTTTATTAGGTGCACATTAATGTTTGAGATCTTTAATTAATGTTGGATGAAACATTTAATTTTATAATGTTTGTTCTCCAAATTTTAATATCATTGTGTTTCTGCATTGGTAATTTGTGGGCATGCTTTCACTTGTTCTGAAATTCAGTTCTGTACTGCTATTATCGGTCATTGGTCAAAGTTGATATAGATCACGTTAAGGCACAAATCAGCGGCAAGGACTCACATTCCAGAACTGAGCTGATTTTATGACTTTCTGAACACGGCCTCAGTGATGAGGCAATATTCTTTCTTAATGTGCTTTATGTAGGTCATCTATTCAGATGACAGCCTTATTACTTATTCACTACTGAAAACAAGGTTTGGCATTTCGGCTGCTACAGCTCCAGATCATGGAAAGATGGCAGCTTGTATAATATTCCCAGAGTGACTGTACAATGTACCTAGTTACATTCCAAGATGATTAGTGAATTACAAAATATTTTCAATAAAACAGATTTTTTGAGGAATTCCCTTTCTAGTTCAACAGCTGTAAAAACCTTAAGTTGACTGATAATTGTTAAATTTACTACTTCCAACCCTTAATTACAAATAATAAAATAAAGTTCAATGCTAGTTGACACTGCATGCCAAATATAGGAGCTAGAGCTGTTTTCAAAATTAGTAATGCAATCATTTCATTTACTGTGTTTAATAATGAGAATCTTTTGTTAAGCCCTTGCCCCTTCATAGCAGAGGCTGCCTTTCAAAACCTCTTTGCAGTCTTCAAACAATCTCTATTAAGCATCTGTTAAAAGAATGGAAAAATACACAGGGAAGAAGCCTATCTAAGTTCTGTGCTGTCAGGAAATGTCTCAATGATAAATGGAGGTCAGTTCAGGCCTCCAGGTCTGTGATGTATGCCACAAGAGTTTATATCAGTCGCTCAGGATTCTGTGAAAGGTTATTAGAGATGTTCAAAACAAACATTGGAGTAGAAACTCCTTAAAATTGCTGCTATTAAAGAATGCCTGAAACTAAACTCAAACTGGTGGCATCCTTTTTCACTAGCCTATGGGTGGTATTTTGTTTTAACAATCACATTACTACTGTGACTGGGGAAATTATGTTTTGAAAAATCTACTACTTTCAAGTATTGTTGTCCGCAGAAGTTTGAAAAATCTGATGTTTAAACTGGGTTATGTGCTCAGACTAGACTTGATAAAGCTGTGGAAGTCGTCTAGTTTTGGTTACTTACAATAAAAATTCATAAACAAGGGAGTAATGAAGTCACAAGCACATTATTATCAACACCGCAGAGTATAACACCACTCTGGGCAACAAATTGACGGTTCTACATTTCTGCTTGTGTCAATTTGTACCTTTTGTTTCGACGCAGGAAATTTGGCATACCACACATATTGGCAAGGCAGGCAGTGTTATCAGCATAAATGTGGGCAAAATTTCTATATAAATTCAATCCAAGAAATTTGAGACCAGAGTGTTAGCCAAGGGTTATTCTCATATGAGGAGTTTCAGTCAAACCTCACTTAAGCCTTGAGAGAATATTCATAAGAACCCTTCCAATACAGGCTCTTAGAAAATGTCAGGAACAGAGAGCCAGACCAATACTTCTCCCTTTCACAATAGTTTAGAGACAATACATGGAGTTAGCATGAAGTTCTAACCCCCCTAAATGGAGATCAATTAACTAAGCAGAGATCAGAAATCAAATTCCTATCTTCTGAGACATATTGTATATGTATGAGATACTTACTGAAGAAGCTCATTGATCTAGATGGAGTGTCTTCTGTGAAGTCTTAGCTTCAATACTGAATGCTTATGTTACTAATTTTTACCTACAGAATTTTTAGTTGCAAATATAGATATTATTTTTAAAGCATTGTACTCTCCACATAAAATAACAATGTCTCTGTACTGCTATTTTGTGGCCTGCTTCAGTATCAATGTGAAACTTTAATGTGTGGAGGATAAAATGGAACACTTTGTTGCTCAAGAACATGTTATATCATCTAATGTTCTTGGATGTGCAAAATTTGCATAATGATGGGAAAGGATATGAATCAGCGTTAAACAGTTGCTCAAACTTAGTCAAGCTCCCCCACATTTCATCACCAGGGTCCATTGGAGATGAATTTATACTTGATCCAGTCTCTCATTTCTTTCACCAGAACAGTTCTATCAGAACAGCAATTCTATCAGTATGCAGAGTCACAAAAACATAGTTTGTACACCTTCCCTTTGTTATGCATTTTTCAAAAAGCTATTGTTAAAGTCAGAAATATACAAATTTACTTTCTGAAACTAACATTCCTACCACAGCAAGTGTTATCTTGAACTGAAATTGGGCAGGCAATACCTGGCACTCTAACAATATGTCAAAAGGACTCTTATGATATTACCAACAAATTAATACCAGGGACTGGGAAAAATTCTAGGAGTTTTTCCTGTCACTTCCAAACTGTGTTGGTGGATTCATTCTGTTTGCACCCTGTGCCACTGGTGCCTCACCATCAGAATCACTTGTCTTTGTTATAGCTTTGTTTTGTATAATAATAGAAAAGATATGAAGAGAGAGCAGGGAGGTGGCACTAATTAGATGGGTTCAACATATTCTCATTTTCATAGGTAATAACTAAACATTTGGACATCAGGAATTTCCTCAATGACTAATTGTTGAATCAGCTTCCATCATTCTTCCAGGGAGTACAATCGAAATGAAAACTTACTGTATTTTGTTTTGTTCATTCAGCAGAGACACATTTGACTGGCTAGGCCAAAATTTATTGACCATCTGTAATTGCTCCGGAGAAGATGGTGTGAGCTACTTCTTTAGTATAGAAACATTCAAAGTTCCGTTGGATGAGTGTTACAGGATTTTGACCCAGTGACAGCGAAAGAACTACCATTTATTTCCAAGACAGGAAGATATACAACAGGAAGGGGAACTCGCAATCTTGTGTACTTCTGACATCTGCTGATCTTGTTCTTCTCATGATAGAGGTCTGAGAAGGTACAGTTGAAAGAGTCTTGTTGAGTTAGTGCAGTGCATCTTGTCAATGGTACATACTACTGTTACTATCATTTGATGGTCAAGAAACTGAATGCGCCAGGTGGTCAATGTGGTGCCAATCAGGTTTTCTTGGATAATGTCAAACTTTTTGGGTGTTGTTGGAGATGCACCCATCCAGGAAAATGGAGAGTGTTTCCATCATACTTCTGTCTTGTGTCTTGTAAATGGTGAACAGGCTTTTGAGGATTCAGGGGATGTGTAACTCACTATAGACTTTGCACCTGTAGCCACAGTATGAAGATAATGGGCCAGTTCAGTTTCTAGTCAATGGCAACCATTGGATGTTAATAGTGGGGATACAGCTATTGAAATTTCATTGAAACAATTAGGTTCCTTTTTGATGGAGATGTTATTGGCAGTCACTTGTGTGGCACAAATGCTGATGCATAAAAATGTTTATTTTGTGTCACCTCTAATTGTTTTGATAAACACCCAAGACCCATTCTTTGGTTACCTTCTGTCACTGAAAACAAATCCTTCTACTTATTTTGTCAAAACCCTTAAGGATTTGAAACACCTATATCAAATATCATCTTTATCTTCTTGTAAGTTGATTAACCTTAGTACCATTTTAATAAACCTCCATTATCTCCCCTCCAAGGATTCCACACATTTACTTTAGTGTGGGGCCCAAATCCAATACTCCAGATGTTTTATAAACGGTTCTTTAAAGATTTGGAGTAACTCATTTGCAAATTACAACATACACCTTTAAAAATGTCTTATCTTGTCCCACTACATTTAAAGATTCAAGTATTTACCCACACTCTTGTTTCTATATTCAAGCATCCTTTATGAAACTTGCACCATTCACTTTGTTATTTCTCTTCATTCTTTTTACCAAAATGGATTGCTTCATGTTTCTCAGCATTAAACTTAAATCTGTCATTTGATGTCCTATTTTACCCACCTGTTTATGTCTTTCAGTTGTCTATTACCACCCTCCACATTTGTTTAATATTAATTCTGAATAGGAGATAGTGAGGACTGAAGATGCTGGAGAGTCTCGAGTCCTGATGAAGGATTATGCCCGAAAAGTCAACTCTCTTGCTTCGTAAATTCTGAATATCATGGCATCTGCAAACTTTGAAATAATGTCCTATAACCTCAGGTCCAGCTCATTAATATGTATCAAAATAACATACTCATTTAATACCCCAGTTATATCATCTGCCTCCAGAACCAGGTTTCCTATTTGGTCTGTTATCAGTCTTACTTTGAGCACCCTTTTACAATTCATCTGTATAAAATAGTTTTGCATTCTCTTTTATGTTAACCACTGATCTACTTTCATAATCTACCTTCAATTTTCAGCATTCAGCCTGGATTTCAATGCTATAGTGATCAAATACATTTGTCATAAGTTTCATGTTTCTACTTCACTTTAGTTTGTTACATCTTATGTTATCCAGCAAAATCTAGCTTTGGGTGTCCTCCCTGCCCGCCATAAAAGGAATGAGTCTACCTATTCCGAATCTCCTTTTTTGAATGCTGCCCATTATGTAATCATTGTTCTGGTTACCTACTTTTATTCCGATCCAACCCTTTACAACTCAGTAAAATTAGTCCTGGTCCAGTTAAGGAACCTTAAAAAAATTTTTGTCCTTTTCAATTATTATTTTAAAATTAGGCATTAATTTCCTTGGAAAGAAAAGCAGCAAGGCTTACGCAATGGTAATTGAAAGAAATTCCAGGCCTCACAGAGAAGATTCAGAGAAATAGAATAGTTAGGTGAATAAGGTATGTACAGCAAGTGACAATGATGACCATTAAAGAGCCTGTGCCTTCAGTTAGTGTGCGAAAAGAAATACTACTTTACATTGCTAATCATGGCAAAATGTTTCTTACTCAGGGGAATAAAATGCATTGTTCCAACACTGATGACAATCTGCTACAGGCTAATACTAGCACCATAATTGTATCCACATGATGAAAATATGACATTCTGCAATTAATGTTTTAATGAAACCCATTGGAAATTGAAGCTGACCTTGAATACTAAACAGAAATATCAGTACAACATTTTTTTTTCTCCATTCTCGGTTGCAAGAAACATTCAATACTTAAGTTTACTTCGAAATGTTGCATAATTAATTTTTATTCAGTTCACATAAAAGTAACTCAAGACATTACAAAATGGAATATAAGACTGACCTTTTGAGAGCGTTTTAAATGAACCGATCTCAATGGAAAGAAATGCAGAGTGCAAAAAAGACAGCTGATTCACCACCACTCACAAAATGCTTTTGCACAATGGTGCAATTAAAAAGAAAACTTTTTCTCATCCAAAATATTTCCTGTAGCTTGTCTGAAAAATATTTATTATTTGTTTGTTATTCATGCTGTTGAAAATTAAACATTAAATGTGAAGAGTGCTGAAGGTTTGTACTTCTGGCACCCTTGTTTTAAAAAAAAACAATTTGCTCTTGTAACATCAGCAATATTGAATTTACTGCCCATTCCTTGTTGCCCTATGGAATAGAACAAGCACCACATGCATACCAGGTGAGATAATTTGTGAACAGTTGACTTTAAAAAAAAACAAAACAGCAGCATTTATGGTCTAGACTAGGTCAATTGAACTGATCTTCAGAATCTGTTAAGTTCAGGACAACTGATCCAGCATAACTCGGTGCATCCATGCCATTTGATCATGAGAAGCACTGGACTATTTAAAAGAGTGTGACCTTTATCATTGAACAAGACTGCAACAGATCACTATTCAGAAATGAAACAAGACTATATCCAATGCAATTAATTTAATTTAAACCATATTTCATTAAAAAAATAAATTAATGCCAAAAGTTAAATTAGCACATCAAGCTTCAGCTGTGTGTAGTTCTGGTCACCTCAGCAGAAAGGATGTAATTATAATGGAAAGTGCACAACATAGAAAGCTTACAAGGATGTAACCAAGACTGGAAGAATGCAATGAGAGGAAAGTCTGGTCAGGCTGTGGCCACTCTCCTTGGAGCAGAAGAGGCTAATGAATGATTTGATTGAGGATATACAAAACCATGAGGGGCTCAGACAAAATGGAATGAAAGAGACCCTTTATCTTCATATTGATTAAAGAGTAGATTTAAGGTGACTGTCAGCAAAAATAAAAGGGGGAATAATTTCAACTCGCGGGCTCTAGAATACTCTGCCTGAAAAATGTGGTAGAGGCGTAAACCCTTGACTCACTTAAGAAGTTTCTGCCTTTACATCTCAAGTGCTTTAACCTGAAAGTCTATGGCTGGAATTCTAGAAACTGGGTCTCAAACTGGGTGGCTTTCTTTTGGGCTGGAACAGGCATAATGGGCAAGTGACCTCTTTTAATACTGCAAAGTATGCATTCTAAGACTTCTACATTAAATTGATAAAATTGAGTAGAAATACCCCTGCCAATGAACCTCTAGAAGTCAAGTAGAAACTGTACTACTTTGGCACCAATACTTTGAAGACTACTGCCAAGATCCCCTCCCAAATGCACTTTGATTTAGATTAGATTTACAGTGTGGAAACAGGCCCTTCGGCCCAACAAGTCCACACCGACCCGCCGAAGCGAAACCCACCCGTACCCCTACATTTACCCCTTACCTAACACTATGGGCAATTTAGCATGGCCAATTCACCTGACCCGCACATCTTTGGACTGTGGGAGGAAACCGGAGCACCCGGAGAAAACCCACGCTGAACTTGTGTCTCATTAGCCCTGGAGATGTGATTTACAATAACTTATGCAGTATTTTACTGCAAGATGCCAATTAAGAGTAAGATTACAATTTTATGGCATGCATGCACAGTGGTAGCAGCCACAAATGCAGTTTAAGTAATGAAAAGTGTACCAGCTGATTCATGACATGACTAGCTACCTAGCTAATGCTAAATCTAATCTGTCAAACCTGCTCACCACAACACAGCCTCCACCACTTAAACTTTAAATTGAACGATTGTTTAAATTGGTGACAAAGCACTAAGTAAAAAAAACACAAAGCATTAAGCATTACCTTTTCTATTATAGCCAATTGCACAATTGCCATTTGGTATATTAAATGCATTGCATTTGAAACAGAAACAGGTGTTCACTCAGTAGCTTACACTTCATCAAGGTGGAATTTTCTTGGCTACCTAATCAACTGGGGTTGGGTTACAGTTTGCACCATTCCGTACTAGCTGCAATAACAAACTTACTCAATTAGTACTTAAACAGCATCTTGTTAAGATCCAAGTACCCTCAGGTGAGTCCAGTTGATGTCATGGCTCAACATTGACTGCTGCAGCATCAAGTGGAAAGAATAAATCAAGGGTGTCAGCACTAAAATCAAGTCCCAGGCAAAATTGATTAACTTATAGGGAAACTAATGCTCAGTCTGCCGATCTCACATCGCACTCCTGATACAAAACCAGGCCATCAGAAATATGAATATACTTCACCTTCCATGATGTCAAAGAAATACAATTTTTGTTAAACTCAGAGATGCTTCAATTTAATGCAGAAGTTTTTTTTTACAAAGTTTACAGCATAAAAAGAGGCCACTTGCCTGCGCTACTGAAAACCCAGTTTCTAGAATTGGGGTTTGGAAAACTGTACAGTACATGTTCGCTGTATTTTAACAGACACAATACACTTTGCTATATTTTACCAACTCAGATTTGCATTTAGAAGGTATCCTTGTCATATTTTTAATTTTGGTGGAAATCAGTATGATTATATTTTATAGTCCATCAACTTTTGTTTAACATCTGTTACTTGATGCACTTGTGCTTTGCAGCTTTTTTGAGGTATACTAATGAATAACAAAATTGGCTTCCTGTTACTTGCTGTTGAAACTGCATTGTATGTGTAGCTGTATATGCACAGTCAGGTGCATATGTAGCCATCTTTAAAGGTAGCATCCTGTTTCCTGTGTTGGGAACACACTCCGTTCAATTTAAATTGTGTTGCTTGATATGCATCCTTCAACTAGCATCATCAAGTCAGCTGTCCCATTACTGTTTGCGAGATCTCATTTTGCACAAATCAGCTAATGGATGTCCCAATATTCAAATAGTACTGCAGTGTTTACAAAGCCTTTGGCAAGGCCTGAGGATATGAGAGTTGTTAATTAAATACAAGTTTCTTTCTTTTCACTTGCACTGAGTGAGATTGCCAATTCACATGCCAATTGATGTGGAATTTTGAACAGCTGGGAACAAATACCCAATGCAAGTATCATTAAGAATCTTTAAACTAGTTTCACACAAGGTCTTCAAGGGCTAGGAATAGTAACACTTCCAATTCATTTCTCTGAACAGACTTTGCATCAGGTTTCTAAGTAAATAGGACAGTGTGCTAAATCGCGATGCCCATAGTTCTTATTAATGGAGACTTTAGTATTTGAAAGCAAGTAGCAAATCATACAAGGTTTCATTTATTTAATTAGGAATGAATATGAATATGAAGTGCAAATGCGATCATCCTTTAAAACAAATCAAATGGATTGAATTTTATGTGCCAGGCACAGGCAAAAATCAATTAGATGGATGAATCAGATGGGCACTGTGCCATCAGCTGCTTCCACCCATGGCCATTTCATCTATTCTAATCCCTTTCATAATTTTACAGGTAGCCAGAGGGGCATCATCTCGGCTTATGTGGGACACCACCTTGAAGATGGATGGAGGACCTGCTTCATCCTCATTAAAGGGTCATCACTCAAATGTAAGTCGGGATAGTTCAGCTAAGCAAAGACAAGGAAAGGCTGGCCCCAAAATTTGTGCAGGGTGCATAAAACTCATCCCTCACCATAACATCCAGTCCTCTATAAACAACAAGAATTTATTGGTGCTTCTTTTGGTTTAAGGTTACTTAATCTGAATAACGAGGTTGAAAAGATACCAGATATAAATCTTCATCTATTGAGTACAAGCAATAGTTCCTATGGTGCTCTTAATTAGAAAAATAAATTCACTGGGATTCCAATGAGATGTCGGAACCATACTCATCTGAAAAGATGGTCTGTATTTGAATGCAGCTGTACAAAGGAGGCCAAAATCTTCATCTTCATATATGGCCACTACCTTACTGAACCGCAATGCTTTCTAATCCCATATCAATTAAAAGAAAAATAAATGGAATTTCACAATTTGAAAAAAATTGAAGAGGATGTTGCCAGGGTTGGAGGATTTGAATGAAAGGGAAAGCCTGAACAGTCTGGGGCTGTTTTCCCTGGAGTGTCGGAGGCTGAGGGGTGACCTTATAGAGGTTTACAAGATTATGAGGGGCATGGACAGGATAAATAGACAAAGTCTTTTTCCTGGGGTGGAAGAGTCCAGAACTAGAGGGCATAGGCTTAGGGTGAGAGGGGAAAGATATACAAGAGACCTAAAGGGCAACTTTTTCATGCAGAGGGTGGTATGTGCATGGAATGAGTTGCCAGAGGAAGTGGTGGAGGCTGGTACAATTGCAACATTTAAAAGGTATTTGGATGGGTATATGAATAGGAAGGGTTTGGAAGGATATGGGCCGGGTGCTGGCACGTGGGACTAGATTGGGTTGGGATATCTGGTCAGCATGGATGGGTTGGACCGAAGGGTCTGTTTCCATGCTGCACATCTTTATGACTAATTGAATGGCAGAGCAGATTTGAGCCTACTCCTGTTCTATTTCTTAAGGTTTTATTTATTACGCTAGGATGTTTTTCCCCCTGCTTATTAACTGGTAATAACAAATCCTGAATGATATCAGAAATGAAAGCAATTTATTGTTGCTCTATTTGCTCTTGTTTCAGTAGGGGATACATCTAGAACTAAGAATAGTGTGAACCTGAAATTTCAGCTTCCATGTATCTATATTCTCTTCAGATACTGTGCTTATTCAGTGTGATTAATATGGCACTGACACCGTAGCTTCCTTTTTCCCATCTTTGTGTTGTGGTGATATAGCTGCAAAATTACTCAATATGAAAATGTAAATGCTAACTGCCGAAAGTGCAATCACTCTGCAAGGTCTTTCACAGAAAAAGAAAACCTAGATGACGGTAACCAATCAACAAACAAGTGAAATAGTTTTAGTAGCTGATAATACAAACCCAAATCAAATTCAAGACATCACCAATATCACTCATTGCTACTCTATTGATTGCCAACAAATGGGGCAATGAAAACATTTGTCACTGATCTTTTGAACTTGTGATCTGAACCTGGAGATCATTGCAATGTGGACATTAAGATAAGCTCTCCGTATTAAAAATTGCCCAGTTTTTATTAATTAATTTTCATATTTTAATTTTGTGTGTTAGGAAATGAATGAAACCTATGGTACTGCAAGTAAAATAATGGAAACAAGACAGTTTTGAAGTATTAGGAATCATGTGCAGTTAGCTACTGAAACCTGGTTATTCAGAATGTTAATAAGGTTGAAATCCTAAACATTTAGCAAGGGAAAGGGAGAAAATTAAACCCAATTGAAAACCAATTAGTATTTGAAAACTATAAGTATGTTTGCTCACTGAGCTGGAAAGTTCATTTTCAGATGTTTCATCACCATACGAGGTAACATCAATGAGCCTCCGGTGAAGCACTGGTGTTAGGGACCTGCTTTCTATTTGCATATTTACATTTCCTTGGGGTGGTGATGTCAGTTCCTAAGACCAGAAAGTGACATCACCAAACCAAGGAAACCTAAACACAAATAGAAAGTGGTCACTAACACAAGTACTTCACCAGAGGCTCACTGATGATGTTACCCAGTATGGTGACGTAACATCTGAAAATGAACTTTCAGCTCAGCGAGCAAACTTACGTGTAGAACCACAATCCGAGCTACAAATCTTCTCAAAACTCACTATTTGAAAACTGTTGGAATAGACTGAACACTCGAAAAAAGCTATGCTGCCAGTGGTTTGTAGTGTAATACACTTGGAGCATAAGGACATTTGAGTGAAATGCTCCAAGTTCATAAATTAAAGGAAAGGAGAAAAAAAAACAGCGACACATTCAGGAAGGTCTTTAGTGACATGGATGAAGGTTACTGATGTATTTTGGAGTTTTTTCTTTGGAAGGTACATCCATTAGATGTCTACCAACTCTTCTGGAGTGTATTTTTTTTTAAAGTCCGCTCAGCATCTGGATCACTTTACACTTGCTGAGGGACTCAGTAAGCTTATTAACATGCCTTAAGTCATTTTCCTTGACTACAGAAAGAGGTTAAAATAAAGACTTCACCTAAGGCTGTGCTTTAAGTTATAACCTACCAAATAGGTTTATTAAATATTAACTGGATAAACAAACAGAAACCACAACATACTCTATATTTATAACAGTTATGAGTTTAACCATTATTGCACAAAATGTAGAAAATAACTACTGAATCTGCTCCATGATACTGAAAGATGAACTCAACCTGACAGGGGTGTAAAATTCCTTTTCCTGGAGGTAGTGAGGACATAATAGGACTTGTTGGTCCTTGTGAGGTCTTCCTCCTCTTGCCACCTCAGTAATTAAACTCTGGTTAAGAACCTCTCAAATTGCCATCAATTCAGCCCCTTAAAAAGGTCAATTATTGGCTATCCTAATCAGAGATAGGGAAACTATCACTGCACTACAAGAACCCCTTGCTGCTCAATTTGTATTTGTGACCTTATTAAAATTGGTTTCAAAATCAATTATGGGTCCATAGCAAGTAAAGCAAACTTTTGACCCTGACATAAGAGTCATGATAAAAAGAAAAAAAAATTATGATACATCATTGAAAAAAAAGACACTTCATTGTTACACTTATATTCTCTCATTGTTGTATTACTTTTGAAAACTAGTACACACTGATCTAAAAGAAACATTAAATTTTGCTTAACCTGTGGGAAATAAGGCTCCATGAATAAACAATAACAAACCAATCTGTAAAGTTGATAATTGGTGACTGAGTAACAAAATGGCTTCAAAGGAAAGCTTTTTTTTATATTTACAGATTGATCTCAAGGTCTCACATAAAAAGTTGGAGAAAGTGAGGATTGCAGATGTGAAATCAGAGTTGAAAAGTGTGGTGCTGGAAAAGCACAGCCGACCAGGCAGCAGCCGAGGAGCAAAAGAGTCAACCTTTCGAGCATAAGCTCTTCAGCACCTAAAAAAGTGTCTGTTTGGAAATTAATTTGTCAAGAGGCAATAATAACACATTTATAAATAAGGAAAGTCTTAAAATGATCAGTGATTTATTGAATCTCTTCAGTAAATAGGTGATAATTTGCTTTAATTCAAAGTCACTTAACCATAGAACATTACAGCGCAGTACAGGTCTTTCGGCTCTCAGTGTTGCGCTGACCTGTCATACCAATCTGAAGCCCATCTAACCTACACTATTCCATATATGTCCATATGCTTGTCCAATGATGACTTAAATGTACTTAAAGTTGGTGAATCTATTACCGTTGCAGGCAAAGCATTCCATACCCTTCCTACTCTGAGTAAAGAAACTACCTCTGACATCTGTCCTATATCTATCACCCCTCAATTTAAAGCTATGCCCCCTCATGCTCACTGTCACCATACTTGGAAAAAGGCTCTCCCTGTCCACCCTATCTAACCCTCTGATTATCTTATACGTCTCTATTAAGTCACCTCTCAACCTTCCTCTCTCCAACGAAAACAGCCTCAACTCACTCAGCCTTTCCTTGCCAGACCTTCCCTCCATACCAGGCAACATCCTAGTAAATCTCCTCTGCACCTTTCCAAAGTTTCTATATCGTTCTTATAATGCGGTGACCAGAATTATGCACAATACTCCAAGTGAGGCCACACCAGAGTTTTGTACAGCTGCAGCATAACCTCATGGTTCTGGAACGCGATCCCTCTATTAATAAAAGCTAAAACACTGTAAGCCTTCTTAACAACCCTGTCAACATGGGTGGCAACTTTCAAGGATCTGTGTACATGGACACTGAGATCTTTCTGCTCATCTACACTACCAAGAATATTACCATTAGCCCAGTACTTTGCATTCTGGTTACTCCGACCAAAGTGAATCACCTCACACTTGTCTGCATTCAAATCCATTTGTCACCTCTCAGCCCAGCTCTGCAGCTTATCTATGTCTCTCTGTAACCTACAATATTCTTCATCATTATCCACAACTCCACTGACCTTCATGTCATCTGCAAATTTACTAACCCACCCTTCATGCCCTCATCCAGGTCATTTATAAAAATGATGAACAGCACTGGACCCAACACCGACTCTTACGGTACCCTTCACAAAACCATGCTGACTATCCCTCATCAAATTATTGTTTTCTAGATGATTATAAATCCTATCTCTTAAAACCTTTTCCAACACTTTACCAACATCTTAAGTAAGGCTCACTGGTCTATAATTACCAGGGTTGTCTCTACTCCCCCTCTTGAGCAGGGGAGCCACATTTGCTATCCTCCAGTCTTCTGGTACTATTCCTTAGACAATGACGATTTAACGATCAATGCTAAAGGCTCGGCAATCTCCCTGGCTTCCCAGAGGATCCTAGGATAAAGCCCATCCGGCCCAGGAGACTTATCTATTTTCACACTCTGCAGGATTTCTAATACCTCTTCCTTGTGAACCTCAATCACACCTAATCTAGTAGCCTGTATCTCAGTATTCTCCTCGACAACATTGTCATTTTCTAGAGTGAATACTGTCGAAAAATATTCATTTA
The DNA here is from genome assembly GCF_020745735.1 of Hemiscyllium ocellatum. Lineage (NCBI taxonomy): Eukaryota > Metazoa > Chordata > Chondrichthyes > Orectolobiformes > Hemiscylliidae > Hemiscyllium > Hemiscyllium ocellatum. Next base: position 41,275,570 of record NC_083407.1, on the reverse strand, counting down.
GTTCTTCCCCTATCTCCTCTGACTCCACACACAACTTCCCACTACTATCCTTGATTGGCCCTAATCTTATTCTCATCATTCTTTTATTCCTTAAATACCTATTGAAAGTCTTAGGGCTTTCCCTGATCCTATCCGCCAACAACTTCTTATGTCTCCTCCTGGCTCTTCTGAGCTCTTTCTTTAGATCTTTCCTGGCTACCTTGTAACCCTCAAGCACCCTAAGCCTTCACATCTCATCCTAACATAAGCCTTCTTCTTCCTCTTGCCCAGAGATTCCACTTCCTTCATAAACCATGGCTCCCGCGCTCTACAGCTTCCTCCCTGCCTGACAGGTACACACTTATCTAGGACACATAGGAGCTTTTCCTCGAATAAGCTCCACATTTCTAATGTGCCCATCCCTTGCAGTTTCCTTCCCCATCCTATGCTTTCTAAATCTTGTCTAATCACACCACAATTGCCTTCCCCCCCAGCTGTAACTCTTGCCCAGTGGTATACACCTATCCTTTTCTATCACTAAAATAAACATAACAGAATTGTGATCGCTATCACCAAAGTGCTCACCTACTTCCAAGTCTAACACCTGGCTGGGCTCATTACCCAGTACCAAATCTAATGTGGCTTTGCCCCTTGTAGGCCTGTCTACATACTGTGTCAGGAAGCCCTCCTGCACACTGGACAAAAACTGACCCATCTATAGTACTCATACTATCATGTTCCCAATCAATATTTGGAAAGTTGAAGTCCCCCATGAGAGCTACCCTGTCTCTCTCACTCCTATCGAGAATCATCTTTGCTATCCTTTCCTCTACATCTCTGGAACTATTCGGAGGCCTATACAAAACTCCCAACAGGGTGACCTCTCCTTTCCTGTTTCTAACTTCAGCCCATGCTACCTCAGCTGACGAGTCCCCAAACATCCTTTCTGCAACTGTAATACTGTCCTTGACCAACAATGCCACACCTCCCCCTCTTTTTACCATCTTCTCTGTTCTCACTGAAACATCTAAATCCTGGAACCTGCAACAACCATTCGTGTCTCTGCTCTACCCATGTCTCTGATATGGCCACAACATCGAAGTTCCAGGTACCAAGTTCACCATGCTGCAAGTTCACCCACCTTATTCCAGATGCTCCTGGTGTTGAAGTAGACACACTTCAAACCAACTTCTTGCTTGCCGGTGCCATCTTGCGTCCCTGAAACTTGATTTTGGACCTCCCTACTCTCATCCTTTTCCATACTCTAACTACAATTTTGGTTCCCATTCCCCTGCTGGATTAGTTTAAACCCACCCCAATAGCCTTCACAAATCTCCCCCCCAGGATATTGGTACCCTCTGGTTCAGATGAAGACCATCCTGCTTGTAGAGGTCCCACCTACTCCAGAAAGAGCCCAAATTATCCAAGAACCCAAAACCTTTCCTCCTGCACCATCCCTGTAGCCACGTGTTCAACTCCCCCCTCTCCCTATTCCTTGCCTCACTAGCACATGGCACGGGCAGCAAACCAGAGACAACACTCTATTCGCCCTAGCTCTAAGTTTCCATCCTAGCTCCATGAATTTCTGCCTTAAGTTCCCATCTCTCTTCCTACCTATGTCATTGGTGCCTATGTAGACCATGACTTGGGGCTGCTCCCCCTCCCCCTTAAGGATTCCAAAAACACGATCAGAGACATCACAAACCCCTGGCACCCGGGAGGCAACACACCAACCGTGAGTCTCTCTTGTCCCCACAGAACCTCCTATCTGTCACCCTAACTATGGAGTCCCCAATGACTACTGCTCTGCTCCTCTTCCCCCTTCCCTTTTGAGCAGCAGGGACAGACTCTGTGCCACAGCCCTGTCCCCCACTGCTTTCCCCTGGTAAGTCGTCCTCCCCAACAGTATCCAAAACGGTATATTTATCGTTGAGGGGAATGGCCACAGGGGATCCCCGCACTGCCTGCTGGTTGCCTTTCCGTCCCCTGACTGTAACTAATCTGCCATTTTCTTGAACCTGAGGAATGACTACCTCCCTGTAACTTCTCTCAATAACCCCCTCTGCCTCCCAAATGATCCATATCCTCAAATGTAATTACTACCTACATCATTGATAATGTCTAGCCTGAACTATTGAAAATAAAACCATTAGTTGATTTTGAAGCAAATAATTAAGTTTTGGTATGCTGTATTAGATAAATAAATTAGTCTGCTAATGGTACATTCAAGACAATTTGGAAGAAACAAATAATTAGACATACTTTGCAGTCTTAAGCATTAGTTCAGACTATGCAACTATGATTTCACCAGCCCTCTGCAGCTGTGCTGGGTGCTTGGAGAATTCATCAAATGAAAGTAGGTGGCCATTTAATCCAAATAAGTACACATAAATAGCCATTATATGAGCCGAGAGAGGCGAAAGGACTTCAGTGTGTAGAGATCACCAACTATGTTGAAGTAGCCTCCCAAGAGGATTATTCCTTTTTGGCTGCTACATGGCTACAGAAAATTCCACCAGAAGCAATGGCTACCTACCTCCATTGTAGGAGAGGTTAGCCTTCTGAATGCCATGATCTGTTCCACTGGTCCATGCCCCCAAAAAAGAAAGTACTATTGTGCCAAATGATACTTCAGACTAAAATATTGCTATGAATGAGATCATGAATGAAATCCAGAAATTATAGTAAAATAAATGCCAACTAAAGATGTCAAACTGAACAAGGATAAATGGAATCCAAGATGTGCAACGTAAAATGTAGTGCTGAATGATATGGCTAAAGAGGAGGTCAAGCTGCCTGCATCATGCTTGAGCCAATAGTCTGGATGTGAACTAAATTTCGGGCTGGCTATAGTTAAAGCAGTGTTTAAGTGCTATCCATTGACAAACTAGATTTATAGCAAACTCCTAGAACTACTAAATATCTGCACTAGGTTTTCCCCAGATTTGGGGAGATAATTGCTCCCAATGAAGAAATAGTATGACTTTCCATAGAGCTAACTCAATGACAAGTGCCTGAATGAAGTTCACTAGATTAATTTTGATGCACTAGAACAATAATAGTTCAGCATTAAAAACATGTAGCTTCATGGTTTGATTGATCTGATGGTTATGAATAATGAAACGCAAGAAAGGGTAGCCTATGCCTTTAAACATCTTATTGCTTCTGAAGAATGAATAGGAACATTCCACATGTAAGAAGATTAGCTTGTGTGCCCTATGTCTCAAGATCTCTGAGAAGTGGAAATAAACTATGCTCAAATTGGAAAAGAACTCTTAGCCATTGCTTTTCGTCTACAGAGATTTAATCAGTAAATTTTGCGAAGAAAAGTACTGTGCAGTATTATCACAAACCACTTGAAGATATTTGGATTAGTAAATCATATGGCTTCAGAGATTGATTTTCCAACTTCAGAAGTATAAATCTATCACTGTCTACATTTAATGCATTAAGGTTTTTGTCTATGAGGTTAAATATCTACTCCTCACAGTATGATAGATTATAAATAAGTAGTCGTATTAATTGATCCAAAATCAAAAACAGATAAAGTTTTTAGAAAAATATCAGTAATCTACATTCCTCACTCCTGTTTGAAAAAGGAATGATAGTACTTAAGGTGGTTGTGTAATAGGTTAACATCTGAAATAGGTGAAAACGACAAGCAAACAGTGGCCTGACACAAGAGATGTGCCAACACCTGACTCCAACTTGTTTCAATTTCAGAGATGAAAGAAAGGACCGATCTATATTCAAGTGACTTTGAGTAGTTATACTGCTACATCCGAGAGAAGAGATAAGGCAAGCAGCTCACTCAAGCCACATCAGAATTACAGAAAGCCAGAGGAATGATTTATTAGCCTGAGAAATAAGGACATTAAGATTTAAATATTTGTTTCCAAACACATAAAATGAAGTTGGTATTAATCACCAAACATTCGAAAAAAAATGTGAAATGTGATAAAGGCAAATGGATGGAGTTTATTTCCAATGTCCTATTGCATAGATTTCTTTGAAATTGACAGTCTGACTGATGAAAAGAGAAACTAATCATAGCCAAGATGAAAGGTAACTTTGCATGACAAAAGCATTCAAAATAATGTCCTAATAAACATAGGCTATCATTAAACTCGAAGAATCCATGAAATTGTGCAACGGCATGAATTTAGTAACATCAACAGGTAACTAGTAGTTATCTGTTGTCAACTATAGAGGAAGCTTAGAAAATTGATTCTCTTGAGCACACATTTATTTGATCAACAACCACATTTTAAGAAACCCCCAAGGGATCAATGGAGCATTGATTTAGTATTAACAGATTAAAAGGGAACAATAAGTAAAGTAGAAGAAAAGAACCATTTTGGATTTACTGGATTTATATTCTGACATCCATCTTTTTTTTTGTAGATATTTTTATTGAAATTTAACATTTTTGCAAATTTACAAAAATAAACAAAACTCTCAAATACAAACATTGATGTACAATTAAATCATATATACAATAGTCATAATTTAACAAAGAAAAGAGAAAGAAAGAAAACAAAAAAAGAAAAAAAAAGAAACGAAAAAAGAAAGAAAAAAAAACCTCAACTTTCTACTAATCTAACCTATAACTAACCAGAGTGTATACCTAAGTCTCTTACATGCTCGGAATGTATAAACATCAAATATAATAAAACCCGTATTCGCGCAGGATTCCTCTCCCAAGGGGCCCCGGAGCAGCCCGGTCTGAAATCTTCACTAAATAAAAGCCCTTGTTAGGATAGCCGAAATATCTGCATTTATATAATTCAAAAAGGGCTGCCATATTTTATAAAATAATTCAGTCTTTCGGTGCACCATATTTGTGAGGAAGTCAAGGGGGATATATTCCATAATTAATCTGTGCCAATTTGAAAGTCCAGGGGGCCCTCAGCCACCCAGTTCACCAAAATATTTTTCCTTGCACAGAAAGAGAGAATAGAAATTAGTCTCTTCCCATGCATATCCAGAGATGAGAGGTTCGAAAAGCCCAAAAGGAGAGATACAGGGTCCACCCTAATTTCCGTTCCTAAAATTTCTGTCAGGGTATTTGCCACTTTAGTCCAGTATCTGCGGATTTTCTGACAAGTCCACAGACAATGTACAAGAGTACCCACCTCTATTTTGCATTTGGGACACATTGGAGATGCTCCTGCCTTAAATTTTGCCAGTCGAGCCGGAGCTATATGGGCCCTATGAAGTATCTTTAGTTGGATAGCCTGAGTTCTGTTACAGATAGCAATTCTTCTAGCATTTTCCCAAATGTCATTCCACATATCCTCAGAGATTTCCAGCCCCAAGTCCTGCTCCCATGTTTTAAGCAGGTCATCCATGTCTCCTGAGACTCCATCATGTAGCAAATGGTATATAGTACTAACGGAGGATGCCCCCGCTGGTCGTAAGACATTACGTTCTCTGTCTGATTTATAAAGACTATCTATTAATGTAGTCTTCCTCTGTATATAATCTCGAACTTGGAAGTATCGAAAGAGATCCCCATTAGGTATTCCGAATTTCAGACGCAGCTGCTCAAAGGACATCAGGATCCCATCTTTAAATAGGTCCCCTAAACATGAGATGCCCCTGGATCTCCAGAGTTTAAAGGTGGCATCTGTAATCCCCGGTTGGAATCCCCATGCGCCTACTATTGGTGCATGGGGGGATGTTTTATGTGAGTTACCCTCATTTTGCCGCATTATATTCCAGGCCTTAATTGTGTTTAATATTATGGGATTTTTACAGTGGTCTGTAATGATTTTCCTCTTATCTGAAAATAAAAGGTTAATAAGTGGGTACTTTACTTGGGAGGCTTCGATATCCAGCCAAATTGATTGTGGATCAGGTGAAACCCAATCAGCTATGTAACTTAGTAGGGAGCTTAACTGATATTTCCTAAAGTCTGGGAAGTCCAGTCCTCCCCTTGCCTGTGGAAGCTGTAGCTTCTTCAGCTTAATAAGGGGCCGTCTATGGTTCCAAATAAAGGAGCCCAACCAGCCATATAATTTACGTAGGGCTAGCCTTGGCAGCATCAGCGGGAGCATTCTCATAGGATATAAGAGACGGGGCAGAACATTCATTTTAATTAATGCTATTCTCCCTAGCCAGGAAATCGGAAGGTCTCTCCATCGCTGGAGGTCCTGCCTTATCCTTTCCATTAATTGTACAAAATTAGCCCTATACAGCTGATCAAATACTGGCGTGATAAAAATACCTAAATATAAGAAGCCCTCCAGGGACCAACGGAAGGGAAAAGGGGATCTGTCCATTAAGTGGGGTATCATAGCCAGACCACCCATTGGCATGGCTTCCGATTTTGAAAAATTAATTTTATAGCCTGAGAATGCACTAAATGTATTAATAACTTGAATTAGACGAGGCACTGACATTAAAGGATTACTGAGGAATAAGAGAACGTCATCTGCATAGAGGGTAATTTTGTGTTTACCTGTACCAATCCTCGGGGCCGTTATGTTAGGATCAGTCCGGATGGCTTCTGCTAATGGTTCGATTATCAGTGTAAACAACAATGGTGAGAGAGGACATCCTTGACGGCAGCCCCTACCCACACTGAAGCCATCCGATCTTAACCCATTAGTAATAACAGCTGCTTTGGGGTCATTATACAATGTTGAAACCCATTTGGTAAACACCTGTCCAACGCCAAACCTTTCCAATGTGTAAAATAAATATGACCATTCAACCCTATCAAATGCCTTTTCCGCATCCAATGAAATTACTACTCCTGGTATCTTTCCCTGATGACAGGCTTGGATCATATTCAAGACCCTTCTGATATTATTGGATGATCTGCGGCCCTTAATAAATCCCGTCTGGTCCTCCTTTATAATATATGGCAGTACCCTTTCTAGTCTTAGTGCTAACATTTTTGAGAGAATTTTAAAGTCTACATTTAGTAAGGATATTGGTCTGTAAGATGCACAATCTTCTGGGTCTTTTCCTTTTTTGAGGATAAGAGAAATATTTGCTTCTTTCAGCGTGGGCGGGAGACAGACCTGACTATGCGCAAAATTATACATATCCATAAGTGGGTCAACCAATATTCCTGTAAATTCTTTATAGAATTCAGCTTGAAAACCATCCGGGCCCGGTGCTTTTCCGCTCTGAAGTTGCCTAATTGCCTCAAGTATTTCTTGGACTGTTAAAGGGGTATTTAGGGCCGACACCTGTTCCGGAGTCAGGCCCGGGAAGGTCAAAGTTTTAAAAAATGACTGCATCCTCCTAATCCTATCTTCACAATCCTGCGATCTATATAGTTCAGAATAAAATTCTTTAAAGGTCGCATTGATCTTTTTATGATCATGAGTCAGGGTACCTGTACTTTCCTTGATGGTCGGAATAGTTTGAGGGGCTTTCTTTTTCTTTGCAAGAAATGCTAAGTATCTACCCGGTTTGCCGCCATATTCATATAATCTTTGTTTCGCAAATAATATTTCCCTTTTAGCCGTTTGAGTAAGCGCGGTGTTTAAAGCTGTCCTAAGAGCTGTAATCCTCTGCAATTTTGTGATAGAAGGTCTATCAGCGTATGCTGTTTCGGCTGCTTTTAGGCGAGCTTCGAGCAGACGCTGTTGCTCTCCCTTCATTTTCCTCTGGGTCGCTGAATAGGAGATGATCAAACCTCGTGCATAAGCTTTGATGGTCTCCCACATCATGGACGGATTGCTAGCCGTACCAGTATTAATTTCTAAAAAAGTTTTAAGTTCTTGGGAGAAGTACTTTAAAAATTTGCTATCTTTTATCAGGAAGGGGTCCATACGCCAATGCCGAGCAGATGTCCCATTGTTCTTTACCTTAGTTTCCATGTATACAGCGGCATGGTCAGAGATTGCTATAGTACCTATTTTACAGGTTGCTATAGAGTTTAGAAAAATCGATGGGGCAAAAAACATATCAATTCTTGTGTGACATTTATGTGGATTAGAGTAGAAAGAAAAATCTCTACCCTGTGGATGGAGACATCTCCATACATCTACCAATCCTAATTCTTTATTCAGGTCCGCCAGTTGTCTAGATCTTGGAGATACTCCAGCGGCACTCTTGGGAATCCTGTCTATTTCCGGATCCATAATACAATTAAAGTCTCCCCCTATAATTGTATGACGGGCACCAAAGGCCATCAGTTTTGAAAAAGCTTCCGTTATGAATTTAAAGGGGTGTGCCGGGAGGCAGTATACATTTAAGATCCCATATTCCTCTCCATTTATGAGGGCTTTAATCAAAATATATCGTCCAGATTCGTCTTTTATCTGATTTAGAATTTTCAAAGGGAAGTTCTTCCGGACAAGGATAACGACTCCCCTGCTTTTTGAATTAAAAGAGGAAAAAAAGGCCTGATCAAATCCGCCCTGTCGTAATTTTAAGTGTTCTTTATCCGACAGGTGTGTCTCCTGTAGGAGAGCTATATCAACTCTCTCCTTCTTAAGATTTGATAATATTTTCTTCCTTTTAACTGGCGAATTACTCCCCCTGACATTCCAGGTGCACCACTTAACCGACTGTTCAGCCATAATCATCTGGACAGATCCGAGACCCCTCGGGAGGGGAAACCCTATCTAGAACATCCCGAGCATGGAGCATACAAGATTTACAAAAGTAAAGATTCTCTGATACACTCAAAACAATATAACAAAAAACTCTTTCTAAGTATAAAAAATATAAAACATTCCGAATTGGAGATTTTCTCCCTTGTTCCCAGGGAGCGTCACTTCCTCTCCCACAGTCCATCTTACCCTCTTCCAACCAGTGCCCCACCCTTGACCCAGGTGTTCCTCAATAAAATGAGGAGAATTCAAATATAATATAAAGCTAGAGTTAACAGTGAACACCCCACCCCCACCCACACCCACATCTAAATATATTTGGGAATATTAATACCATATATAACTATAAGATTACAATCTCAACACGTAATACTTAAATATAATACCACAAAATAACAGGGGAAAGAAAAACAACCCCGCTCCTAAAAACAGAAGTAAAATAGAATAAGGTAACCACCTCCCCCCATCAACATTAACCAAACGCCCCAACATATATATATATATATACATACACACATAGGGGGAAAGATAAGAAAAGATGAAGGGATGTAAACCAAAATAATGGGAAAGGCAGACCAGCGTCCACAATCTCTTACAGCTTATTTAAGAGAGTCCAAGAATTCCTTAGCCTTCTCCGGTGATCCGAAGTTATATATGGATCCTTCGTGGCTAAGGCGTAGCGTCGCTGGATATCGTAAGGAGTACTGGATATTTAAGTCCCTTAAACGCTTCTTCGCCTCATCGAATGCCTTCCTCTTTCGGACCAAAGCTGGGGAGAAGTCCTGGAACAGCATGATCCTGGATCCTTTGTGGGTCATAGCTTGGGGATCTTTTCCCAGATTTCTTGAGGCTTCCAGGAGCATCTGCCTCTCCCTATAGCTCTGCAGCTGGAACAGGACCGGGCGTGGGCGCTGGGTTGAGCCGGGCCCACGTACTGTGACCCGGTAGGCCCATTCCACCCTTACCTGGCCTGATCCATTATGCAGATTTAAAAGTTGTGGCAGCCAATGCTCTAAGAATGCTGTCAGCTGGCCTCCCTCTTCCTGCTCGGGAAGGCCCAACAACCGAATATTTTTTCTACGACATCGATTTTCGAGGTCATCAATGTGGTTTTCTAGGTTCTGGACTCGATTCTCGAGAAAACGGATGTGGTCGGCTGTTGATTTTATCGCAGTCTCTGAGGCTGCGGCCTTCGACTCCACCTCTCTGACTCGGCACTCCAATTCCTGAATGTCTCTGCCCTGCTTCTGCAGCTCGGCTGATAGTGCTTCTCTGCTCTGCCGAGACTCATCGATAAAAGCATCAATCTTCGCCTCCCACCTGGCAAACATCTCCTCAAAGCTCATCTTCATTGGTAAATCTCCTGAAGTAGCTGAAGACACCTTTGTTGCAGCTGAAGAGGGAGAGGGTGGGGGAGGGGTCCCTGCTTTCTTAGAGCCGCCTGTTCCCTTCCCTTTACTCATTTTCCAGCTAGTATTAGACTATTTAAATGTACTAATAGGTAACTATTTAAGGTTAACAACTATTATAAATGGTTTAGTGAGTGTGGTGGGGGTGGATAGCCCACTTTTCCCAAGTTTTGGGTAGAGCACTGTGGACTCAGTCTTGCTGGGTCGCCGCCATCTTGGATCCCCCCTGACATCCATCTTTAGAGGTGAGGGTAAAAAATAAAAGGAAGCTGATTAAACAACCAGAGTTTAAACAAACTCATTTTTTTTTTAAAGAGTGGGAAGTATATATGAAATATTATGAAGTGATAAAATGGGAGAAAAAGGGAAAAGATGTGATAGATCCATGGTATAGTTTTAATCAGGGAGATTTCTGGATGCAAAAAAATTGCTGACAAACAATATGAACATCATGTAAGAGAAAGATTATTTGTTTCAAGACAAATCTTGATAATGTGGGAACTCTAGCAAGGTTGGCATTTACTGTCCATCTCTTACGTGCCCTTGAGAAGAGACATATTGGTATTCTTGTACCACTGTACGATGTGCAATGAGACAAAAGGTAAAGAGTACCAGGATTTGATCCAGTGACAGTGACGAATGGTGATAAGTGTTCAAATCAGAATGGTCAGCGGTTTAGAGGGGACCTTAGAGGTTGTAGTATTTCCATGCATCCACTGCCTTTATCTTCTGTGGGGTGGTAGCTTTCAGTTTGGAAAGTGCTACAACAAAAGCTTTGACAAGTTGCTGAGGTGAATCTTGTAGGAAATACACACTGCAGCCACATTATAAGAATGTTAGTGAAGGAACAAGATAGAAGATATTGGATTCTGGATGAAGTTGTGAAACAAATTGGAAAGAAAGAGAAACCATGAAAACACATGTTTGAATGTTCAAGAGTGGAAAAGATAAGGGAATCAATAGAAAAATAAACTGAGGAATGCCAAAAACAGATAAGGACTCCAAAATGGGATCAGAAAGAAAATTTGGTTGTGCAAACGAAGCAAAGTGCCGTTAATATATTAGGAGTATATGTATTAAAAAGAAACACACAAGTACTCACCACAAATTCATGAAGCGGAGAGACTTCTGTCTCCACAGGTTTTGTTATAGATGTTTATGAAACTCAAACAATTACACAATTTCTCAAAAACATTTTGGTCAGCTGACTGGACTCAAAATTATAAAGTAGTAGATGATTCATCACGTTATAAACCTGCATGTCTTCCTTCACTGATTGAAAAGCATTTTCAAGTAACCTTATCAACAATACAAGGAAGCATCATGAAGGACATGAGCTAATTCAAGGCGGTCAGCATTGATAGCTCACTTGAAGCCTTCTCATCCCAGTGTATATTCACCTTAATTCTCATGCCTTTAATGATCAGAGAAGCAAACAGGAGCTTGCATTCCAGTATCATTTCTCATTGCAAGACCAGCTGTCAATTGCCAGAACTAACATTTGTCTGTTGTAGTCAAAATCACTGCTGCTGTGAACTTTGTTCCCTCCTTCTGCTTCCATGTTGCAACAAGATATATCAATAAGATTTGTCAGTCTGCAGGCCATGCTTGCATCCCATGCCATGTCTTTCAAAGAAAACACATGAAAATTGCTCCATGGACAAATAGAAACAGTAAGGTGAGGCTGTAGGTTTACACAAGTTGATGCGTTCACTTAGGGCACTATTCACTGCACATACATCATCTTTCAAAATCACATTGCCTAAACTAGTGTGTGGTGTCTATTGCCTACTATACTAGAAGCTGTCATTGACTCATGATTGGCCTTACGATACAGCTATTCATTCACCAGACTTTAATCTCGCACATCAAGTTAGAAGCTGGTCATCTGAAGATGAAGGAATATTGTCACAATGTTGGTCTTTTTAGAAGATTACTATGCCCTTGAGCTTAGCTCCCCCCCCCCCACCCGAGTGTGGGTCATTGGCTACACTACAACTGGGCTAGGTTTGAAAGGTTTATTGGGGCCCTTTCTGTTTAACCCTAACAGGTAATGCCTCTGGCCTAAGACCTTCATGTCTGAAAAAGAACCAGAATAATCAAAGGGGAGTGGGCCGGCTAGCTGTTAGGTTGACCTTCGTTTAGGTTAGAGGTTTTGATTCAGTTCAGCAGCAGTGTGTATGTGAAGAAAGGCTGTTGGTTCACCCCTCCTTCTGACTTGGTAACCTGTAACTTTTTGTGTCATGTGCACTCCTTGTTCTAAGGGGGTCTGTTTGTTGTGATTGTTGCAAGTATTTTTGGAACAGCATTAATAAGTCGGAATAGCCTGTCGGGTTTTTGGATAAGTTGTTATCCAGGATTCTATTTTTTGTCCTTTGTGTTTCATTCTGTAATATTGTAAATAAATTCTGTTTTTTTAAAACTTGGTAGTTGGACCTGCTAATTTACTCGGGGAATATCCACTATACACTTACCTAAAACAAACAGCAAAGTTACGGTCTGGGCTACCTGCTTAAAAATGTTTTGAGGGGTCCATAAAAAAAAATCTTTCAAATGGTAAAAACCACAGTCAATGGCAAAATATGCTACAATCAGATTGGTAGCTCAAATTTACCCAACCAACGTCAGAAAAAAAAAAGTGTTCTAATGATTTACCTAACAGCAGATTTTCATTTAGATATAATTGATAAAAGCCACTTTCCCAATTTGTACCACCTAATAATTGTAGAGAGGCTGTAGAATGACAGTAAAGCTAATGGAAATCAAATTTTTATGTGGTTTCCTGAAGCAATGTAGGACCTTTCTATGTAATAATGTTAGTGTTCTGATGGTTTCAAATAGAAGGACTGACTACCTACTGGCAAAAATGCAGCACTATTTTTAAAAAATTCTGCCCGATTCGCAGGGCATCAGAGAAGTGAAGATCACCTCTAAGGTCTTTCAAGTTACTGATGTATAAAACCTCCTTAACTCCTATGGTCCTTAATTAGCTAATCAGAGAAGTTAGCAGGAGCAGCTTGGAAAATATTTCATTAAGAATTTGTATTCAAAACAGTGTGGTCAGGATGATTGGAAAATTGGCTTACATCCGCACCAAATCCAAGGCAGGAGTTACATCAGTGCCCAATAATCAATGCTCTGGGGGGCTCGTTATGCCAGGTTGGTGCTTGGGGCAAGATACTTAGGCCAGAAACAGCCCTGGGGTCTATGATTTTGGTCACTGGCTGAACTATTTGGCAGCTCAGGTATGGGATGGAAATGCAGCTGATCAACAGGAGCATCTTTGCACTGATAGGAGATTGGATAAATCTTACCAACCAGGAGGAATACTTCAGTTCTCCTGGTTCCACAAAAATGAGCAATATAGAACCAGATTATTTGTTGAGTAGTCTCCAGGAGTCTCTCTTAAGGATTTCTAATTGAACAACTCAACACTTGGGTCAACAGATGGAGCATAGATGTGCAAGCTCCTGCCATTTGTACATGGATTTTGTGTCTGGCTTCCTAGAATTAGGGCGGCACGGTGGCACAGTGGTTAGCACTGCTGTCTCACAGCGCCAGAGACCCGGGTTCAATTCCCGACTCAGACGACTGACTGTGTGGAATTTGCACATTCTCCCCGTGTCTGCGTGGGTTTCCTCCGGGTGCTCCGGTTTCCTCCCACAGTCCAAAGATGTGCGGGTCAGGTGAATTGGCCATGCTAAATTGCCCGTAGTGTTAGGTAAGGGGCAAATGTAGGGTATGGGTGGGTTGCGCTTCGACGTGTCGGTGTGGACTTGTTGGGCCGAAGGGCCTGTTTCCACACTGTAAGTAATCTAATCTAAGTAATCTAATCTAATCAATTGGCTTTGGATCACAAACTACATATTAGGGAGTCCTAATAGCTAAAGAGTCAAGAAGAAAATCCTATTGTTTTGGCAACTAATTCAAGAATATGTTGAATTCCTTCTTTCTTTCAAATTCAAAATTTGTTTTACAAAAGTTTCAAAATTGCTAAAAGCCCGTGGGTGAAATGCAGCATAAATATTTGCAAGCTCAACAGCAGCAAGACAGTAATATGTTAACCATCCGATTTTGCTTTCCAAAATGTCACTGAATTTCATTAGAAGTTAGTTTTTCCCTCTCACCATGATTAATGCTGGATTAAGAGACAATTGAAATGCATTAATGAGCCTGTATCACTGCCAAGAAAGATTTCATAAGGCAGTTTTACAACCTGATTGTAACTCCCTAAAAACTGTCCCGACTTGATGTAAAATTTGCAGTGATTTTTTTTAAAGCAGCTCACCTTGTCCTGCAAAATGTGAACAATGAATTTTCCAGCACAATACCAATACTGCTGGAAAGGAAATATATTGATCCTTACATTCAGGAATAACTCAAAAGGAGATTTCTAGTAATGTCTGCTTTATTTGCATGCCCTATACAACTAAAAGGTTGGCTGAATTAGAGCATCCAACACACAAATGAAATTTGTGATCACAAAAATGAAATTTGAAGCTCTAAAATGGATTTTATCCCAAAGATATGGGCAGCCCCAAGTTATCTTACTCTGCTGCAGTCATGTTGTTGCTTCTTTACTAATGAGCAGTATCAAGAAATACTGAAATTAACTTTGCACCTAAATGCATTATTGTCAAAAATTAGATTATGGTTAACTGGTATTCACCCTTGCTTTTTAGGTTATGCATTTTCAATGTTTAAAAAAAATCTTGCATTTGAACGTAGCTTGCAAGCAAGGGAAAAACGCTGCTGCTGTAATCACCAAACCATTATAATCCTTTTTTTAAAAACCTAATGTTCAGAATCCTGCAAGTTCAATTTAAATACCATATAGATCTTTCTGTAGTGAACAATTTATTGCTGAGGACATTTGTAGGATTGGACCAAATACAAAGGCATCAGAGCCAATATACTTTCATGGTCAGTGCCTCCCATTTGTCATTCTGAAAAGTTAAATACTGATAGGCAAATCTCTTGTGTATTACAGAACTAGTGTATTACAGATGAAGTTCATATAATTAATTAATTTTTGGTGGCTACTTCATTACTACCGAAACAACTCCATTAGAAAGAATATTTAGAATTTTTTTTTCTAAAATTGTGTAAATAGATGAGTAACTAATGGCTCGAGAAAGAAAGTGTGCACATCCACTTGAAATGCCAAGTTAAAATAAAACTGTCAATTATTTCTCAATGTAAGGATCAGCACATTTCTATTCTGTCAAGGTTGGCATTCTGCTGAAAATTCATTGTACATTTTTTATAGGACAATATCAACTGTAAACAAAATGACCAATTTTAAATCAAGCAGGATTTTTTCTGGAAACTATGCAATGCAATCAGGTGGCAAAACTAACTCATGAAATCTCTAAGTCTTAAAAACAATACAGGCTTATGAATTGATTTTCATGGTTTCAACCCATTAATCATGGTAAAAGGGGAAAGAAAAAGCTTCTATTTACTGGAATGACATTTTGGAGAAATAAGTCTGATAGTTGATAAGTTATATAGGACATGCCCCTCAATAGCTGTTATTCAGCTTGTTTCATCTTGTAAATATATGCATTAATTTCTCCCATGAATTTTTATAAATTTTGCTGCATCTTGTATATGAAAGGTAGAGGGGATTGGATAGCGTCTTATATTAATTACCATTAATAAAGATCATGTTTTCTTCTCCACTGCTCAACGTACCTTTAAATTTTCAAAATATTAGAGTGTTGCAAGACAAGCCATAAATCTACTGCAGTATTTTAAACATTGCAACACACTTATTATTCTCAGAACTGTAGCCAACATACTCGATCATAGCTTTATAAAGCCTATTTTATCATAACGTAATACATTTACACAATGTTGCTGCTTCCTATTCATTATTACACATCATTAGTGTTATAATGGCTGCATTATCAGGAAAATATAAACAGTAGCTTTGGCAAAAATAATATTTAATTTAACCCATTGTTAGGTGAACGTAGTCAAGTAAGTTACTTTCATTTTTCACTCAATATAATTCACCATTCCAAATCTACAAAATATATCATTTAATCATTGATCTTGCATTTCTCTCTTTTGGAACAGGTTCTGAGTTGGAATTCATACAAAAGTAGAGGGTCACATGTGAGCTGCTTTCCTACCTAGGCCTTCCTCCTCTCCCTATCTGCTTTATAGTTACAGTTTTGAGGAAAAGGACAAGAGAAGGTGTAGGCATCTATATGCATCTCTGGTACAAGTAGTTTCAGGACACTCACTTTCTCACTTACCCCCTCCTACAACCCCACACTGACATGTGCGCACACAATCTCTCGCATTGCCCCCCTAAACACGTACACTCCATCCTACACACATAATTACATTCTTGCTCCCTCACACATGAAGGTAGAGAAGGTAGGGTCAGGGATTGCGTAGGGAACTTGTGTGGAGTCTAAGCAGATTTAAATGAGTTTTTTTGCTTTAGTTTTCACGAAGAAAAGGGACCTTGTTGTAAATAAGAAGTTTGAGCAGCTGGGAAATAGGCTTGAATAGATCAAGATTGATGAAGTTGATGTGCTGGAAATTTTGGCAAGCATTAAGATTGAGAAGTCCCCAGAGCCAGACCAGATTTATCCTAGACTGCTCCAGGAAGCGAGAGAGGAGATTGCTAAGCGCTGGTGAAGATCTTTGCTTCCTCACTCTCCATGGTAGTTGGACCAGAGGATTGGAGGGGGGTGAATGTTGTTCCTCTTTTCAAACAGGGTAATAGGGAAATCCCTAGCAATTATAGACCAGGCAATCTTATGTCTGTGGTCAGCAAGGTTTTGGAAAGAACGCTGAGGGATAAGATTTATGAGTATTTGGAAAAGCATGGCATGATTAAAGGCAGTCAGCATGGCTTTGTGAGGGGCAGGTCATGCTCACAAATCTTATTGAGTTCTTTGAGGAAGTGATGAGACAGGTCGGGGATGGTTGGACAGTGGATGTGGTGTTTCTGGACTTCAGCAAGACATTTGATAGGGTTCCCCAGGGTTCCCCATGGCAGGCTCATTCATAAAGTCAGGAAGTATGGGATACAGGGAGATTTGGCTTTCTGGACTCAGAATTGGTTAGTCGACAGAAGGCAGAGAGTAGTTGTAGATGGAAAGTATTCTGCCTGGAGGTCAGTGTTGAGCGGTGTCCTGCACTTTGTAGTTTTTATAAATGACTTGGATGAGGAGGTTGAGGGGTGGGTACGTAAATTTGCCAATGACACAAAGGTTGGTGGTACCATTAATAGTTTCGAGGGCTATTGCAGGCTGTAGCGCGACAGACAGGATGCAGAGGTGGGCTCAGAAATGGCAGATACAGTCCCATCAAAATAAATGCAAAGTGATACATTTTTGAAGGTCAAACTTGATTACTGAATATAGGATTTAAAGACAGGATTCTTGGTAATATGGAGGAACAGTCCTCAAAGTTGCCACCCAAGTCGATAGGGTTGTTAAGAAAGTATATGGTGTTTTGTCTTTCATTAACAGGAGGATCGAGTTTAAAAGCCTCGAGGTTTTGCTGCAGCTCTACCAAATCCTAGTGAGACCACACTTGGAATATTGTGTCCAGTACTGATCGCCCTATTATTGGAAAGATACAGAGGCTTTGGAGTGGGTGCAAAGAAGATTTGCCAGGATGCTGCCTGACCTGGAGTGTTTGACTTATAAAGAAAGGTTGACTAAGCTCGAACTTTTCTCTTTGGAGAGGAGGAGGAAGGGAGGTGACCTGATCGGCATATACAAGGTAATGAGAGGCATGGATAGAGTCAATAGCCAGAGACATTTCTCCAGGGCAGGATTGACTGGCACAAGGGGTCATAATTTTAAGGTGTTAGGAGGAAGGTATAGGGGAGACATCAGAGGTAGGTTCTTTAAGCAGAGGGTTGTGAATGCATGGAACGTGTTGTCAGCGTTGGTGGTGAAAGCAGTGTCATTAAGGACATTTCAGTGATTGCTGGACATGCACATGGGCAGCAGTGAATTGAGGAGTGCATAAATTAGGTTATTTTATTTTAGATTAGAAATAATCCTTGGCACAACATCGTGGGCTGAAGGGCTTGTTCTGTGCTGTAATTTTCTATGTTCTGTGCTTGGCTTTGTCTATGCCAAACAGCAGGTCAAGACAAACATACTGAGAGTCTAAGCTCTGGCTGAGGGGGAAATGAGCAAAAAAGCAAGGCAAGGCAGGGAAGAGATACTGTAAAGTTCATGAGCACTAAGAAACCCTGGAATGTACCCTGGTCCAACTCATGAGTTGAGGGTTTTTCCCTCTGCGGTGTCCTGTCAATGGGTTTCAAAGTGCAGCATTGAAGTATGTACCTCTATGTACCTTAAGGTTACATTTAGGTTGCACGTGGTTGTCACCCATGGAGTGTGGCCTGAAATATTAGTGATTACTTTTAGTCCAAAATGGAGGGCCAGAGAAGCAAGCAACAAGCTACAGTCTCAAGCCACTGGTATCACTATCTGATACCACTGTCATTATCTGATCTCTGTCTGGTTAATGGGAGGAGGGATAGCTGCTCATAAATGAGGAAAGATAAGGTAATAATGGCACACTAATGCATCCTTATAAGTCTCTCACTATTCACTAGTGAGATTCTTGTATTGCCATTCCATACTTGATTGGAGAATTGGATATTTTGTGCTCAACTTTGAAAATCTAATCATTGATGATCTTCTCCTATTCTCCCAACTTTCTCACCAATGGCCATATCAGAGTTTTGAACTGTTCATATGTAAATAAAGGGTGACCTGGTAACAGGATACCAGCCTCTGCGGAGTTATTTCATTTAAGATTTTCTGCTAAGATAATAGCTTCTGAAAAACAGCCCAAGCATTAATCCTGATAATCCCTGGGTTATATCATTAAACAATGGTTATTACTCCAAGAACATTTTTCTTCAACTCTCAATGGCACAAGCAGCTTTTAGTTAACTTTTACAGGGCTTAGCTTTAAGTAACTTTGCATTTTGAATCTTTTATTTAATATTTATGCACATACTGACTTTTTTTATTTTTAAAAAGCAGTAGATTTAAATAAGTTCACATTGAGAGAGTGTCAGGTACCAGAGTGTCGGCATGCCTGACACTCCCCATTTTTTTCATGAATCTTTATTCAGTTTTCACCACCAGGAAGAAAGGAAACACCTGAGTGGCCAGTGACAAGCAGTGCCCTTCACATCAAAGGGCAATGCTGTGTGAGCAAACAGTGATGGAGAGGGCAGGGACTAAATCAAAATAGAGTTGGAGGGGGAAATAATGCACTCCACTCCCTGTGGCGCCCACCTCTCCCTGAACAACTCCAAGGTGTTGGTGGACACCGCGTGCTACACTCCCCCTTTATATCTGTCAGCCAGGACTCCCTGATTGGAGTATTAATCTCATCCAATCAGGGAACTCATTCCAGCATGCTGACTTCATTCTAAGTCGAAAACTGTGGCACTGAAAAAGCATAGCAGATCAGGCAGCATCCGAGGAGCAGGTGAATTGACATTTCGGGCATAAGCCCTTCATCAAGAATGTCGGGGGGGGGGTGGGGAGGTTGTTAGGTAAATAGGAGGGTGGGGGTGGGAGTGAGGAAGTGAGAAATAGTATCAGTGTAATGGTGGAAGATGGACTGTTCCAGGTACATGAAGAGGCAGGCATAGGTGGGGCCCACTACAATCATGACTAAATTCTCAAATGATTGATGGCTTAGTTCAGTTATTAAAAAGGTAGCTATCTTTGTTATGGGTTTATAAGCACAAGTTAGATTTATGATGGATTAGGTACTCAAAAGTTCACGAATGAGAGTATATCTTACGTACTATATAGCTTAGTCGGCTGGACTATAGATTTGTGATGCAGAGTGATGCCAACAGCCCCACAGTGGCTGAAGTTACTGAAGGATTTTCCTTCTCAATCCTTCCCCTCACCTGAGGGTCATTACCAGTCAGCTCATCCTGTCCAATGAGAGAGCAGCCCTATGATAGGTTTATGGTAACTTTACCAATATAGTAAAGACTGTAAAAGACACTTGAACCTTTATTTCACTTGAACATGGCTTCTGAAGTATTTTTAGGGTGGATCATGTGCATTGACATGAAAGGACAAAGGGCAATGCATGGGTTTGCTTAAGGTAGTATCAAGTGCCATGGGACTATGTTGGTGCACAGAGGCGGATGCTGGCAGGAGAATGAGATATCAGGGAGAATATGTGGTAATTCCCTTGAAGCAGAGGTCATTGTCCTTGCAACACAGCTGTACACAGACTGAGCGATAAAGGGGTAAGGTATTGAGGACTGGAGGACCTAATAATTAAACAACAGAGACAAAGTACCAGAGAACCGAGGTGGGCCCTGGGCCTTCTGAACGGTCTGTCTGTGGCCCTCAGCAACTGCTGTGCATATCATTGCTCTCAACTAGGGCAATGGGAATAATGCTATCTTGTTCCCACTCTTCCAGCCATAGCGAAGAATCCACTCGTTAGTGGAGTTTCTCCTGAGGTGCAAATGGCAAGTTGGAGACTTTCCAAATCTGCTAAGTGATGCTGAAATCAGAGTCAAAGGAAGGTTTAGTAGGGAGATTGGGAATGCTGTATTGAGGGAGAGCAATTGGAGAAAGTTTGGGTAGGGAGGTTTGAGATTGGAGGCTGGGGTAAGATGAGAAATGTCTGGTTGAGACTGGTGCTTGTGGTTATAATTGCAAAGAACTGAAGCTGGCTAAATTGGGGGTAGGGGATGGTGGGGAGAGGGCTTTTGAGAAGCGTCTGTTCCTTCTGGCAAATGAGCAGAGCTGAAAAAGATCTAAATTGTTAGATCTTGTGGTTTATGTCCCCGTTCAGTTGCCAGATTTCCCAAGCACTTGAAAACAGCCCACGGCATTTGTGTCAAAACATGAGTAAAACCTGAGGTACACAGCCTCATTAAAATATTTGCATTCCATTAAAAATTGTAAATTCTCTTCCACTAAGCCTGTGCACTTTCCACTAGTTTAAAATCCTCTCACCCAGTCTTTCCACTCAATAATGATTTAAAAATAAGGTATTGTTTATGTGTTCAGCTTACAAAGTAACAGGAACATTTATTTGATATCTGGAAGCTTAAAATCAGCTTTTCAACTTGCGATTTCTGAAAATTATTCTGGTTCTGCCTGGATATAATCCTGAAGGAAGAAATGAAATTCCTGTCTATGGAAATTACAACTGATTTTAGATTGAATGTTGAGCAACCAATATGACAGCATATGATGAGATCAAAAAAGAAAAAGTATCGAAAAGAGACGGGTATTATAATTTAAATGTAAAAATTTGGTTGTTTGGGACACAGCGAACATAAGGAAGGGGTGAAAGATAAATCTTTGGAAGTAATGGTACGGGGAAGGATCAGAAGTGATTGCTTAAGATCCTATTGTGATATTCAGACAAGAAAGAGTAAATCTAAATTAATCTAGTCCCAGTGAGCCGAACAATGGAGAATAAGATTTATAAGGAGAGGCGTCTGATATATCTAAGATTGCTGATGAGTTGACGAGTTTGGGAAATTATATCACAAGCAGTTTGTCACTTTGAATATTGCTTGGGACATTTTGAGACCTTGGGATGGAATGGATTAGAAAGATTCAAGCAGAGAATTACATGAGAGATGGGTGTGAATTTGGAAGGCACAATAATTTTGAGGATTTTGCAGATGAAGGAGGAGGTGCTGACAATAGTTTTTTGCAAGGTCAGAAACATTTATGTTGCTATTTTGCTTTTGCAAAGGTGGAATAGATGGTAACATTAAAGGGGAGGGGACTAATACCTAAATAGCTGGAACTATTAATAATAGAGTGGAAATCTAGAGCAGCATGGAGTGGACACTGTAAAACACTTGTAACAAAATACATGTGACAATAATTAACCAGTGTTCAGAATAAATCAAATCTAGATGATCAGTAGTTTCAACACAACAGATGAAGGGACCAATTGACAAAATACTTAAACTGCCAATAGAAATTATAGAACAGGGAAAATACCATTATATTTTATGATTATATATTGATTTATTGGACAGTGTATTGGATAGATATTACAAAAATAGATAATCAAAACAAAAATAGTGATGATAAGTGCCAACTCAGCCAAAAATCAAGGTCATTTTTATTTGCATGTGTCTGATGTTACCAGTAAAACATACAGCATTTTGATGAAATGTCATCAACATTAATGCTGTTTCTCTCTTCAGATACTGCCTGTACTCCTAACTGTCTCTAGTGTTGTATGTTTATATTTCAGATTCCCAGTATCTGTATTATTTGATATTTATTTTTGCAACTCTAAATCATGCACAGTTGAGTGTGATAGAGTAATAATAGCAACTTCAATGTTTCAGACATCCACATAATATCATTAAGATCAATTATTAAAATACAGAAGTGTTATATTGTTTATATGAGAAACTATTGTAATGAAAAACAAACACATTAAATTATATACTTACACTTGGATTATCACCAACCTTGCCATTGTTACATAGGTTACTACGTAGCTGTGTAACACCGAATTGTTGCATTTCCTTTCCATAATGCATGTATAGATTTGGCTGACAGAAGCTGAGAGCTGTCGATGCACTTCCAAAGCATGAGTATTTGTCACTATGGTGTTGCTGATTTCCTGAAAGAAAATGGAGATTAAGCTTATAAAACACAAATATGGAATTTAATCATTGACCCTTAGGTGTTCTGTGATACGATGTAAGATTAAGTTATGGGGAAATTAACAAGGTTGTCTGGTCAACCACCACTGAGAAACACATTGATCATGGCTCCACTTGGCATCAAAAATCTATATTGCTCATAACAGTGAAGCCACTAACACAGCAGCT
Source organism: Hemiscyllium ocellatum (assembly GCF_020745735.1). Lineage (NCBI taxonomy): Eukaryota > Metazoa > Chordata > Chondrichthyes > Orectolobiformes > Hemiscylliidae > Hemiscyllium > Hemiscyllium ocellatum. The sequence goes on along the minus strand of NC_083407.1, from coordinate 41,252,753 downwards.
GTGAAACCATTTTAATATTTATTACTTTATGCCCACAAAACTTAATATTTTATGTTATCCCACTAAAGTAGACAATATGGCCTGGTTAACAAGAAAGTATTGAGGTTAGTTAATGTCCAATATGAATTTGGCTCACTTATAATTGAGAAAAAGGAAAGGTAAAGTGAACCAATATTACTCCAGTGATGTCAGGACTCTTTGGATTTTGCAAAGTGGCGATGTAGGTGGATGGTTCGTTCACCTGCCACTTTCAGTGTATCCATAGGATGGGGAAAAGTTTCATTTTACTGAGACTTATTTGAAAAGTCATCCACAGGAATATAAAGGCTTTGTTCTTTAAAGTAAATGAAAAGTAGTCTCATCTTTGCTACTGAAATCTACAAATGTAGGAATATAAACAACTAAATAGAAGCTGTATCCACAGAAAGCAGGTAATAAAAACGGTGAGTAGGAGGTGGAAAACATTTTTTGTCTGCAATGTAGCTGCCACTGTAGTTTGTTTGAATAAAGTGGGTGTAACAAAAAAAAGCAAATAAATTAAAAGTGGTTAATCAACATAATGATAAAAAAGGTCAAAATTATTTGCCTGCTATATGCACAGGACATTAAAACCCTTTTAATTTCTACAAGTATATTGGTTACACCTAAATCATTTATGTGATTGTCATAGATGTTTTTACTATTACGTTTTGAAAATGAGCCAAAGTAAACTTGTACTAAAATAGGACTATAAACTGCCATGGGATATTAGGAGAATTTACAGTGTCTAAAGAACATTTGTTGCTGTGGAACCAGTAACTGCTTAAGGTTAAGATATAAGATTTTAAAATTACTTTACCATGCTTGCTGTTTTTCATTTTGCTGAATAATTCCTTACGCTCAGTTCCAGTCTCATTTGTCCCAAATTCTGCTTCTGTTTCATTGTCACTGCTGCTGGCTGAGTATGAACAGAGATGCATGGCTTGCTCCTGCAAAAACAATCGTACAGCCGCTAGAACATATCTATTCATTTCATTCAGATACTTCCATTACGTTTTGCCAAAAGGTTTCCATTTTGCATTTGAGGGAGAAAAATATAAATTTCAAAACCAGTACACTACCTCTTAAGATTTTGCTGCAAACATTTATCTCACATTTGTTTTGGTGGGACTAGCATTGTGAAGCAAATAGATTCATATAATTTTATTTTTAAGGTTTTTTTTCAAGTATGTTCAGATACAGAAGTAAAATGCTCTAATCCAAAACCTTTGTTTGTGGTAACAGAAGGCAATATTTCAATAGACTATTATGCTATTTTAGCAGAGTTTTGCATAAATTAAAAACATGGCTATAGGATTTATCTACCAATTCTAAAAATCAGATTATGGCAGCAATAAAACTCTTTTTAATGGAAACTTTCAACCCAAATAATCATGCATATTAATAATAACAAAAACAGGATAAGATGATTGGCACCTTTCCTCACCACCATAACTTCAATGGCAATAGGGATAGACAACAAGGCCATCACAAAAATCCTTACTCAACTGCTAACAATGAATGATATGCAAAGTACATTGGCAAGCACACTTATTTACGAAAAAGGCAGTTGCACTTCAATGTAATTAATTATTTGCAAGACAAATCATTTTAATATTTTATCTGATACATAGTAAATTGTTCCATATTTTGTGTTTTCTAACAACAGCACTTACTTTGGTATACATCTCTCTAGCTAGGAAAAAAGCATAGAGAGTTCATGACTCCAATAGATTTGTTCTTAGATGACACATAGGAAGGAATAATCAATTTGAAGTCACAGGTAATTTAAAAACTGCAAGATTAACTAGACAAATGTAGCTGAAATTAACCTTTTTTTAAAAATAAGTAGACTAATAAACATCTTATTCCTTGAGGTATTCATTGATGGCCTTTCAGTAATTAGTCCTTTACACAGTTCCATAGTCTTAGAAAATGTACTCTTAAATTTATTTAAATAGATGATAAATTAATTATCCCAATTTTCTCTTTATTTCAAATCAATACCTCTGAGGCTACATCATTTCAATGTGTCAGAACAAACTTTTTTCAGTTACAGAAAACAAAAGGTATGATTTAAATGATTAGTCAGGTAATGCATGTTAATTATAATCATAATCCAACTTTGTCTGCAAATGGATATGAGTCATTATTTGAGTAATGCTCCAATGTAGAATTTATTAGACAAACTTTACAAAGGGCCTAATTTCTCTGGATTCACTATTCTTTTAATAAAACATTACCTAAAATGTATATTTAAAAAATGGACACCAAATGTAAGGATTTCACTGTATCCTTTTATCACTGTTCTAGGACTGCTTTACTAAAAGCAGATAGGATAGGAGTCTCCATTCTTCGCTGCCTGTATCTAAGATTTTTTTTTTAAAAAGTTTCTGCAGTTCCTAGTGGACTCAATTCTAGACTGTAAATCAACAATGTACTATCATGAAAAGAGCAATCTGATCTCTGAGCCCGGAAGGATTGCTAATTTGAGAAACTGGGGGCAAGAGAAATAACGGAGTGGGAATTCTGAAGTTTGAGTAAAAATATATTTTGAGATCATACTTTCAAAAATACTGGAGTAAACTAGAGATAGCTTTATTATATCATTAATAGCATAATGTTAGATCTCGGCTGAGAGAATATGATATAGACACCAGTTGCCAAAAGTCAAATTGCCCATTTCACACCTTGATGACCACAGAAACCAATTATAAAATAGAACAAATACTTTGGGTTCAAAACATCCCTCATGCAGGCAACTGCTTCCAAATTAAATTTTCTTAAAAAGGTCAGGGGGATAAAATGAGCAACCCAACCATCATTATGACACAGCTTTTTCAGATAATACATTAACATTGATCTGTTATTATTCTATTGCCTATCAAAACATGTTTCATAAACTGTTGCATGCCACTTTTTTGAATTAAACCATAGAAAAGACAAAAGCCATTGAAAGCTAATGTTCTAACAAAGATTTTTGTTTAGAATCATTTTTTTGTAACCAACATAGTCAAATTTACAGAATAATCCCTAACTAAAATCTCACCAACAAAATTCCAATTATGCAACTTTTACCTTATTATGAACAAGAACCAACACAATGTACACATAAAATAACAGACAAATAGTACTCCAACTAGAAAGGTAAACTTCACCTCAACATTTGATCTAGTAAAAATACACTTTTCTGTAACCATCAGCGTTCACATTACCCCTTGGCAGAAAAGTCACAGTTCTCCAATATGCTAATTTTTTCATGTAGATGAGGTGTTCAACCTGACAACAATTTTCACGTTTATGTTCACAAGTATGCTTACCATCAGTCAGGCACACCTCTATGAACCTTTGCTCCCTCAGGTCCTAGCAGAACCAGAGGTGCAATTTTCCAGAGTTCCTTTTCAAGCAACCAACCAATAACCAGTTTTCAGGTTGGCCATTTCTGGGAAAACATCCAGCTTTTTGGCAATACTAAGCTATTCACACAGCTTTTCAGGTTTTAGACACTTCCAGCCCACTTCCAATGCCTGTAGGAGCTTCTGTTCCTTTTCTGCCAACCAGCAAAACTGATCTCTTCCAGATAGCAATTTGCTTCATCTCTTCACAAGAGTTTTGTGTGTTCCTTTTCTGTCTCTGTCTGCTTTCTTTTTGTGCCAGTATCTGTGCATTGCCTGCAAGCCCCCTCTGCTTGTAGATCTTTTTTACGTCTGACAGCTAGAGTTTTTTGTTATAACTTCCTTCCCATCATTACTGCTTCTACATCAAAGGTCACCAGGTCAAATGGACCAATATTTCTTTTAAGACAATTATAGTTGATAATTTTATAATTGATGCAAACTATTAACTATGCCTCAGCTGTCAAAGGCAAGTATTTCATATGCCTTTTAATCAGTGCCCTGATACCTTCAGAGATGTGTGGACACGCGCACCAAGGTCCCTTTGATCTTTGGTACTATTCAGGGTCCTCCGAACATTCATAGTTGAATCTCACATGTTAGCTCTCACCAGCTACGTTGACCTCCTACTTTGTCATATTGAATTCTATTTGCCACCGTTTTGCTTACCCAACCAGTCCATTCACAATTTCCTGTTGGTTGCATCTATCCTCCTATTTATCATCCCACCAATTTTTTTGTGTGGTCTGAAAATGTTTTGCTCATACATCCAAAATTTAAGTCCAGATCATTAAGATTCACCACACCAAAGACTTCAGCACCCTGCAGCTCCTCACTGGTAACAGAATTCCAATCACAGAAACACCCCTCCAGGATCACCCTCTGCCTCCTGCATTTTCACTAATTATGAATCCAACATGGCATTGCCTCAGATTCCATTGGGTCTTACTTTCTTAAATAGTCTGCCATTAGAAACCTTATCAAAACCTTTGCCAAAATGCACACAGACCACAACAAATGTGTAGTTATGCATTGTGAAAATGCTGAGCCTCGAGGATGACAAAGTGGAAACAAGTCAGAAACGTTAAGTCGCAGACAAACTGGCACAAGACAGTGTGCACACCGAGATTTTGCCAGCAACAAGTAGTTAACTGATGTATGATGATCAGTTGATGATATAAGCTTTCTGCCTGCCAACAACCATGTGACTGGTTCCCAAGTAGCAGACCAGCTCACACGAGAGAGTGAGATCGTCAGAATCCTTGGAACCACTACAGACAGGTGACTTTGAGTTATTGTTAATGCAGCTCGAGCATGAGGAGAGGCCAAAAAAAAAAACTAGAGATTGCAGAAAAAGACAAAGAACGAGCAGAAATAAGGTAAGGAAAGGGAAATGGAGTTGTAAAAAAAATCAGAAAACTAGGAAGAACAGTCAGCAGTTGTGGTACATGTTAGTACTAGCATGGGTTGAAAAGGAAATGAGCTCCTGCAGCAGGAATTGAGAGAGTTAGGTAGTAGACTAAGGAGGAAGACCAAGGTTATAATCTCAAGATTGCTTCCAGTGCCATGCACTACTGAATCGGTATAGGAAAATAGATCAGTAAAGAGATGTTGGAGGAGGGATGGCTTTAGATGTTTGAATCTAAAGGAGGGTGGACGCTAGGAAATTGTTTCGTTAGGCGAGGAGACTAGGACCCATGGACACAGCCTTAGAATTAGAGGGGGTCAATTCAGAACAGAAATGCGGAGACATTTCTTCAGCCAGAGAGTGGTGGGCCTGTGGAATTCATTGCCGCAGAGTGCAGTGGAGGCCGGGACGCTAAATGTCTTCAAGGCAGAGATTGATAGATTCTTGATGTCACGAGGAATTAAGGGCTATGGGGAGAATGCTGGTAAGTAGAGTTAAAATACCCATTAGCCATGATTGAATGGCAGAGTGGACTCGATGGGCCGAATGGCCTTACTTCCATTCCTATGTCTTATGGTCTTATACAATATTTTGGCTTCAAGTAGCAAATTCCATAGGCTCAACACTCTCTGCAAGAAGAAATCTCTCTCTCCCAGTGCTATATGGTGTGCCCAATATCCTTGGATGGTGACCCCCTGGTTCTGGACTATCCCTGCATCAGAAACATCTTTCCTGCAATCACCCTCACGCTGGTTGGTTGTATTAGAATGTTTGGGTTTCTATGAGAACCAACCCCTCCCCCCCCCCCACCGCCACCCCATTATTGTGAACTCTAACAAATATTATCCTAACCAATTTAACACCCTGTTCATGAATCAGTCCTGCTATCCCAGAAATTAGTTTAGTAAAACCTCACTGAGCTCCCTCTATAGTAAGAACATCATTCCTCAATAGGGAGATCAAAACTGAACACAATATTCCAGTTGTGGTCTCCTCAAGGCCCTGTATAATTACTAGGAGAAAGTGAGGACTGCAGATGCTGGAGATCAGAGCTGAAAATGTGTATGTTGACTATGAAGATGCAGATTATGGTTGAATATATTCTGCTGCTACCAATGGCCCAAAACATTTCATGGATGCTCAGTTGCTAGATCTGTTTGAAATCTATCCTACACAATGATAATGCCAGACAAATCAATGGAGGATATTCTCAGTGTGACGATGGAGCTTGGTCTCCACAGGGACTGTGTGATGGATGATCTTGCTTAAACTGATATGAACAGATGCATTAGAATTTGATCAGTAGCAGAGCTGTTGAACCACTCTTGATGTTAGACAGACTGTCACCCAGAGTACATTCTGCACCCTTGTTATCTTCAGTACTGGGTCCAAGTGCTGTTCAGTGTGCAAGAATATCAACTTGTCTGTCAGGAAGGATAGGGAGGGGATGATGGCAGTAGGTGGTAATCAGTAGGTCATTTCCTTTCCCTGGTACCAGGCTTCATGGGTTTGCAGTTGAATAAATGCTGCAATTAAATCCTAGACACCACGAAACATTCACTTTCTGCAAATATTTTACAATTCTTCTTTCAAAATCAAGTTTTTTTTAGATCCCCAACATGTAAGATTTAGAAGCAAATGCCATTACACACAAACATCTCTAAAACTTATTTCCCACAATTCTACAGAAAGAATTTGGAAATAAAATTAATCTCATCTCAGGGTTCAGAAGCCGAATCACTCAAGTAATTGTACCCAAGTGATAATGTTATTACAATATAACAAAGTCTGTTGTGTGCTAAATGCCAACAATATGGAAAGAAACTAAGATACTGTAAAAAGAAGCAACAATGCTCAAGCTGTTAAGATTCCTATTACGCTCAATGCGTCAGTGCCTGCAACATAATCTACATTGGCCTGGATTTCACTTCCAGCAAAAAAAAACATCCCCAGCTACTTTTCACACTTGTACTTTTTGTAGGCTTTTGCAATTTAAAAGCTTCATTGTACAACTTAATTATAGAATTAATTCAGTAAGGTAAATCATAGCTATTTATAATGTCCAGTAATCAATAACTCCCAAATAAATTGTCTTTCATGCTTTTTATATTACTATGTTGATTGTATTTTCAATGATAATGATGGGATATATGCAATTATAATGTATGCAGTATTTATTTGCTTAAGTGATCATACCTTTCACCTGTAATTATTTGGCACACATATAGCATATCCACAGACACATTTATAATCTTGTCTCACACACTGCATAACACTTTGCATTTTGCTTTAGGAAAGGAAGACATTAGAGGGTAAAGCCTGAGCACTTTATAAATATCACTGCTACTCTGCAACATTCCTGTAGAAGGAAAAACACTTGCTTATATTTTTCTGGGCAATTTATATAAACACTTTACAATACTTTGATTTGTAGTTTTCTATTGTCATTTTCTTTCTAGCTAAAGGTTCACGTCTGACAATGATATTGTGATTTATTTCATTGATACAGGAAAATATCACTGCTTGTGTCTCGAGAATGATGGATATCAATGTGACTGCAAAGTGATAACATAAGCAAGGGTTCAAAAATGTCAAAAAAGTGAAAGCAATGTCAAGCACTTATGACTGTCATCTGAAAGCCAAGTTAGATTACAGCATCAAAATCACATCAAGTCATCTGTCTTTTCTCACCCATCCTGTTTAGATATTAAATAAGAACTTATTCAACTTTGAGAATGTTTGTGCTTGCAAATATACTCTTAATATTTAGTCTGTATGTGGAGCCTCTTTCATAAAGGTTTAATGTGATCTTCTGAACAAAAACTAATTGAGAAGTGACTAACATGACAATATATATCTAACATATATTCTAAACCAGAAAATGTATTGGAGAGGCATTAAAGGTTTCTCCTGAATTAAAACATCATTTTTTTAAATTTTAAACACAATTATGTCATACCTGTGTACTCAGCACTCGAGAGCTACTTGGCTGCGGCAAATCTTTCATTTTCTCTGGAAAGCGTGAGTGTTCACTTTTACAAATATTTGGAAGTTGGGCAGGAAGACGTTGCTGGTTCATATCATCTTGTACTTTATATTTAGGCACCAGGAATCCTAGAATAGAATTGTATCATTTATTTGCTTCAACTTCCCCTTTAAATGAACAAAGTTACTCTTTCTGTTAAGGGCAAATGCTCAACATAATTTAACAGAAATTATCTATCAATTTATTTATTTTGATATTTTATTCTTGGTAAAATAATTCATAACTGTATAATAAATAATATAGTTATATAAGAATGCATGCAATTTTCTCTATAGATGTGCACAGAAAATAAAGTCAGCTAGCAAGTAACCAGGTGGCAAACATGGACACACTGACTATCTGGTTTACAATATCTTGCGATGTTGACATCTTGACATGTTAATTAAGAGACCGTACTCTGCCATTGTCAGTATGGTGACGTCGTGCAACAAGATCTCTACAGACTTTTCCTATTACCCAGTCTTCATAAAACAATCCATTGCCCGTGGATTCTATTCAATTTGTTATAATGACAGTATTTAATCACATAGCCTGCACTATATCAGAAATAAGGTCACATACGTGACCACTGAGCTGCACAGCAGATAATGTATAGCTGAGGTTTTTCACACGAGCTGCTCACAAATACATACATTATCAGTACAAATACTTGAGACAAAAGGAATATTGTTTAAATTACTATATGCTAATGTTCAATTTATATTGCTATATGATGATTATGCTGTATAACCTTCAAATATGAAGTATAATGGAATAATATGATAAAACCATCACTGATGCACAAATCATTTTATTAGAAATTGTTCATGTTGCATGAGTTTAATGTGAGGTTTTACATTTAAAATTTTAATATGAATATGATAAATGCCAATAGATTTAAAATCCTGCCAGTTGCCTCTTCATAGACTTCATAGCGATATGCTTTTCTGGCAGCAACTCATATTCTCTAAGTTAATTAATCTCTTTATTCCATGACCTGTTATCACACTATGCAAAGAGATTTGGAAATGTGACTTGTTAAAAGTACATTTGACATTTACCTGCTGTAGATGGCTTAGGAAGGCAACTTTGAAATGCCTGCACAGCTTTGGCAGCCACTGTAGGATCGGACGTTGAATGGCCAATCTTGTCTGGCCCAGGAGTGCTGCATTCAGCTCGGCAAGGCACTTCTCGTTCAAGTGTTTTTGCTTTTTGAGAAACATTGATCAGATGGGGTGCTTCCTGCAGGGATAAGGATAGGTCGCATTCAAGGTAGGTTCTTGTTTTGGGAACATGCCTTCCTGTTATCCGGTTTGTAGAATCGGGAAGGGGAAATGTTCCGATTCCACTGTCCAATGTTCTCATCTGACAGCTGGACCCTGAGTTAAATGGAAGAATATGAGTGGTTGGAGGAATTGGAAATACTGACAGTTTCAGGCAATAAAATGCATGATTGCAGGGAAGAACAACTTGGAAAGATTTGCTAAAGGAATAAATACTAATATTACGAAAAATTCTTCCCCATATTGATGCAAACATTCTCACAACGCAATTCTGCAAAGCAAATTCTAAGTGATTCCTCAAAGTTTCTGGTTTTGAAATGTATTGTTCATGTTCACCTCTTTCACAGAAATACAGCACAAGGCACTTTCTTTATTTGTATGGATATACATGCCTGAAGCAATTTGTTCTAACTGCTGCTACTGAAACCCTCCTCCATGTTACTCCTGACTTGGCTATTCCCATGCATTTTTGGCTGACCTCCACCTAACAATTCACAATTCTACAACACCTTTACCTTGTTTTCAGCCACTTCACTGGAATGTTATAAAGCAAATTTTGACACTAATCTATATAAGGAAACACTAGAGCACATGGGAAAAGGTTTGAGAAAAGAGGTAAGTTTTGAGAAGTGTCTTAAAGTAAAGAGAGGCAAAAATTTGTTAAGAAGAAAACTTCAGAGCTTTGTTCTTTGCAGCTGAAGACACAGACATCCAATGTGGAACAATTACAAACTGGGCAAGCTCATGAGGCCATTCAAAGCCCATCCAAAATTCTGATGCTTTGATTCCAAGTTGCGTGAAGTCATATTCAGCAATCACTTGATGTCAATCGGCACTCACTCCCAAATAAGCAACAGCTGTGTTTTAAAATTCTAATCCTTGCTTTGAAATCCTGCTATTGCCTTGTCCCTCCTTATGTCTGCAACCAGATATCAGGAGCAATGGAATTATGCATTTGGTTGAACCATGACAGCACTACTAAGGTTAGTAATTTACCTTGATTTGCTGAAGTATGGTATAATATGTTGTTGCTGGTTTTCTCTACTGGTGTTGACACTCCAAATTTCGTTACACATTTTGCCCCTCTCCACGAAGTAGGAATAACTTTATGAGACTACAGATGCTAAAAACTCAGTTTCCCACCATTATATTCACAATTATTTCTGGGTGGTTTAAAATAAGCCAGGATTGTGAGAGACAGATGAAGTTAGAAGTTCATAGTCTGAATATGTTCAACAATGATTCCTGCAGCTCAGCACAGCTTTTGCATGACCGTTGTTTTTTTTTTGGTGATCTACTCTCAAAGACTGACTCGCTTCTCACTGATCATTAGAGTGGAACATCTAGGTTACCTCCACCCATCCAGGGTGCAGTCTTTAAGAATCAACTGAGCACAGTTTAAATACCACTTCAAGCAGGAAGAAGTGGAGGAGTGCTATGGACTGGAGCCAAAGAGAGCCAGGCAGCATTTGAGGAGGAGGAGGAGGAGTTCAAGCTAGTAGTCAGCCGACAGAATTGCAGTACATTAGCCTTTGATGCCACTACTGGACCACATCAATGTCAATACCTGACAAAGGCTCATTGACCTGAAACATTAAAACCTGAAACTTCTTTCTCTAATGACGCTGCCTGATGTGTTAAGATTTTCCTGCATGTTCTGGGATAGAAATTGCACCTTAACTTTATTAAGATAAAAATAAGCAAAAATCCTCTATTAATCTGAATTGGTCTTTCTATATCATCTCTATAATTTTAGTATTCTAGTGTGGGAGAAAAGCACAAAGCTTTACAGTTATACAGAAAAGTAAATCTATCAAACAACATTATATGCTCAAGCACATCCTACCTATTTCATATAATTCATGAATTATTCCTAGCAGTTTACTCATTACACCCAATGATGATTCATTAAGATAACAAGTACAATTATTAAATTAGACTTCAAACAAAAATGTTTACAATACTTCTTCCCCACACACTTTTTTAATGTCCTGACCTTGACTGAAGTAACATAATTGCAACTGAAAAAGTAAGTTGAAATCCTAGAAATGCAGAGTGATCGCAAATTCTGTTCCATATTTGTGAAAAGTAATAAAGAAAATACTTGAATCACTAATTTATTTCCTGCCAACTCTGAGCCGATAGACCTTTGGTTCTCAAAACTCCTTCACCTAATTATCTCCATTGAAACCTTATTTTTGTTAGGACAGTGACAGTCCAGTTCTAAACAAAACTTTTGTCACTAATTTACACTAACTTAGCAAGCACAGAGAGATGGGAGTGCTTTAAACCAACATTGCATATTTAAAATAAACAGTATCTAATTGAAGTATTTCAAGTATGACTGTTATCACACAAATCAGAGTGCCTTGCATCAGAGGAGACAGGGTAAAGGGCAGCAACTCCACATCCTAGTATCTTCTATTTTTGTGACCTAATATGTTGGGGCCTGGTGTAGCTCAGAGGATATCATGGAATCATACAACAGAAACATACCCTTCAGTCGTACTGGTCTACGCCAAATCATATATCCCCACCTGACCTAATCCCATTAATCAGCAATTATCCCATATCCCTCTAAACCTTTCCTACTCATACACTCTTAAAAGTCATTGTACTTGACTCCACGACTTTCTCTAGCAGTTTGTTCCATACACATATCACCCACTGTGTGAAAAGGTTACCCGTCAAGTCCTTTTTAAAATCTTCCCCTCTCACCTTAAAACTATATCCTCCAGATTTGGCCTCCTCCACTCTTGGACAAAAACCTTGGCTATTCACCCTTATTATGCCTTCCATGATTTTATAAACTTCCATAAGGTCAGTCCTCAGCTTCCGACACTCCAGGAAAAAAAGCCCAAGCTTATTTTGCCTCTCTCTACAACTCAAATCCTCCAATCCTGGGAACACCTTCATAAATCCTTTTTGCATCCCCTCAAGTTAACAACATGCTTTCTACTGAAGGGTGACCAGAACTTTCATAGTGTTCCACAAGTAGCCTCATCACTGTCCTGTACAGCTGTAACATTATGTCCCAACTCCTATACTCAATGATCTGCCCAATGAAGGTAAGCATGCTGAAGTACCTCTGCAGTATCTCATCACCAAGTGACCTTTTATTTATTTGTGGAGCTTGACACTCATCCAGCTATTTCAGAGTCAGCTCTCAGAATGAATAGGATGTCTGACACTCCTTTTTTTTATATATAAATTACAGCAATATCAGCAATTGTCACATCCCATGCAAAATAATCAAAATAATCTGGTCATCGTTGAAATAACTCTACAGAGGCCAATATCCTGTCACCAAGTCTCTATTTTGTTACACACGGAGAGTCTTTGAAACTGCTCCAGCTCCCTCAGAGCCAGCTCTCAGTGAACAAAATCACTGGCACTCTGCTTTTTTTTTCTTTTCTTTTTGCTTTTTTTTCCTTTTTCCCCACACTGCCACCTTTCTGCAGTGACACTCCTTTTCTTATCTGGCAGCCAGGGCTCACTGATTGGACCAGACCAACAGTTCAAATTAGGGAATTCATATTCAGTGAGGTTCACCTGGCTGACCTCATTAAGATCACTAACATGTGCCTCTAAGGTAAGGGATATAATATCCGTAAGTTTACGAATGGGTTCCTCAGTGTCGACTTGGCGGTCTCCTCAGAAAAATGGGCCAGCAAGATAATAAATTCTGTACAGCTGACCCAGAGAGTTCCTAGATCTTAGCAGGTGCTGCAGTTATGCACTTTGTGAAGTGTTGGGAACCTGAGTTCTGTACATAATATGCCAAGTGTATTCAAGACCTGTGCAGTAAATAGGCCTCTAAGTAATGCATAACTTATACTTAAGAGCAGCATTGTTACAGGCAGATGGATATCAGGCAGGAAAGTGAAGGTGAAGTCAAGATGTGACTGAATTGCCGACTGCTCTTAGCTCTTATATTCAAACCTTACGCTGTTGTCACATCAATCATCAATTATCTTCAGGACAAACATACAAACCAAACACACAATTGGTAGTTGATCCATAGTCTATTGTACTTTACATTTAAAAGATAATATTTATTTTGGGGACTCATGTGTTGCAGTAATAATGTCCCTTCCTCTGAGCAAGGAGGACCAGATTCAAGCTTCACCTGTTTTAGAGGTGTGTAATAACATCTCTGAAAATCCCTAATATTTCTTCAATATTAAACATTCTGACATTTGTATCTTCCTTGTGAAATTTCTACACAATTATGAAAAGCAATATTAGAAATATTTAAAACCAATCAAACTCCAGTGATTAACTTCACTATTCTTTCCGTTATCAATAGCATTTAAAGTAACAGCAATGGATTTGGGGACCTTTAAGTCATCTAATAAGACAGCAAAGTATTCCAAATGGTGAGAGTGAAGCATTGCGCAGGAACTAATGGATTTAAGTGTCCATGCACACAAATCGTTAAAAGTCATTAAAATTGTAAATTGAATTCTAGAATTTATCTCAAGGGAGTTGTAACACAAAACTAAGAAAGTTGTGCTTCAGTTGTCGGTGGCTTGATCAGAATTCACCTGGAGTAGTGCATTCAGTTTTGGACATCACAGGAAAGGCATTTTGAATGTGACAGAGATTATGTCAGATTGATAGGTTAAATTACAGGAATAAGTTGCATAAACTTTGATTGCACATTTGTGTTTAGAATGTTTGGGGTGATCTGTTCAATAATAAAGAGATTCATTAAAAGAAATACAGGAAAACTATTTCCTCTTGTGGGGGAATTGAGCACTACTCAGCAGAGTGCTAAAATTAAAATCCCAGCAATAAGGACTGAAATCAGGAAATATACAATTGATATTAGAAATCTAAAACTTACATCCCCAAAAGGCTGTCATTGCTGTTTTCATTTAATTATTGTTCATTCATGGGATGTGATAAGACAACACCTAAAAAGAGTTTCCTGTTAGTTGGCCAATCCTTTGTCCATGGGAATATATTGCCTCCCCCCACTCCACCAAACTATGAGCTCTGAAGTGTGACCATTTCCCACATAACCACAGAAAATTTACAGCACAGAAAGTGGTCATTTGGTTCATCATGTCTGCACCAGCTGAACAACTAGCCACTCATTCCCATCCCATATTCTAGCATCTGGTCAGTAGCCTTCCAGGTTATGGCACTTCACGTCCAGATCCAGGTTCCTTTAAACAAGTTGAAGACTTCAACTTTAACCACAAAACTGGGCATTTATTTCCATATGCCACCAAAATCTGGGGGAAAATATTTTTCTTCAGGTTGCCTGTACTCCTTCTGCCAATTTCCCTTAAATCAGTGTTCCCTACTAATTAATATTTCCTCTAGGGGATCTAGGTCTTCCCTGTCCATTCTATACAAACCCTTCATAATTATGTGTGTCTCAGCCTCCTCTGTCCAAAGGAAGAAATCCATACTTGCCTCATAGCTACAATGTTCAATCTCTAACAACATTATTCTTTATCTCTTCCATACTACCTTTGGTGTCATATCGCCCTTCCGATATTATGGTGACCAGAACTGTACACATCTCCAGATGTGGTCTAACTGGCATTTTCAATAACTCCAGCATTATATCCCTGCTCTTGAATTCAATACCATAAGACAGAGGTCTAGAAATAGGCCATTCAGCTGATCTGCTCTGCCATTCAATGAGATCATGCCCGATTTGATAATCCTGAACTCCACTTTTCTGTTTTTTCAACATAACCCTTGATTCCATTTGCCACTTTTCTGCCCAATCAACCCAACCACTGCTATCTTCTTTCAGTCGAAAGCCACCCTCTATCATTAATCACCTGGCCAATTTTTCTGTCATCTGCAAACTTACGAACCATACTTTATTCATAAAGTCTAAAGCATTAACATTTACCTCAAACAGCAGGGGACCTAAAATCGAGCCTTGTGGAAAACCACTGGAAATGCTTTCCATTCGCAACAACATCTGTTGACCACGATCCTTTGCTTCCGGTCACAGATCCGATTTTGAATCCAATTCACCACATTCCCCTGCATCCGTTTTTCTGATCAATCTGCTAATGTGCAATCTTATCATATGCTTTGCTGAAAACCATGTACACAACTAGGAGAAAGTGAGGACTGCAGATGCTGGAGATCAGAGCTGAAAAATGTGTTGCTGGAAAAGCGCAGCAGGTCAGGCAGCATCCAAGGAGCAAGAGAATCAATGTTTCTTCAGGATTCCTGAAGAAGGGCTCATGCCCGAAATGTCGATTCTCCTGCTCCTTGGATGCTGCCTGATTTGCTGTGCTTTTCCAGCAACACATTTTTCAGCTCCATGTACACAACATCTACTGCCCTACTCTCATCAATTCTCTGTTACTTGCTCAAAACTTTCCAGACCCTCCACATTTAAATGATGCTTTTCCAAGTAATGGTTAATCTTATCTCTCAATTTTGTGTCTCGTAATTTGGCCACACAAAAGTCAGATTGACCATATCCACAGCTTCTGCATCCGTGCACTAGGTACAAGTGATATGCACAACCTTCTCTGTAGTCATAGAGCTGTACACCATGGAAACAGACCCTTCGGCCCAAATCGTCCATGCCGACTAGATATCCTAACCAATCTATTCCCTTTTGCCAGCAATTGGCCCATATCCCTCTAAATTGATATCCCTTCCTATTGTTATACACATCCAGATGCCTTTTAAATGTCGTAATTGTACCAGCCTCCACCACTTCCTCTGGCAGCTCATTCCATACACACATTACATTCTGAGTGAAAACATTGCTCCTAAGGTTCCTTTTAAATCTTTCCCCTCTCACCCTCAACCTATGCCCTCTCATTCTGGACTTCCCCACCCCAAGAAAAATACTTTGTCGATTTACTCTATCCACGCCCCTCATGATTTTATGAACCTCTGTAAGGTCACTCCTCAGCCTCCAACATTCCAGAGAAAATAACCCCAGCTTGTTCAGCCTCTCCCTATACCTCAAATCCTCCAACCCTGGCAACGTGCTTGTAAATTTTGTCTGGAACTTTTCAACTTTCACAACATCGTTCTGATAGGAGGGAGACCAATTCCACTTCACCTCTGTTATTTTCTAAATTCCTGTAAGCTTCCCAAAGTATGGCTTTTAGAATTGTGCTTTGAACGCCTCCCAGTGATTTATCCCTGGCTTTCCTTGAAGTAGTTGTTACCAGTCCATTCTTACCAGATCACCTCTTAGCCTTGAAAAGCTTGTCCTTCCCTAAAATAGAATATTTACCCTATTTTTGAACATTTCCATAATGGTGCAAAACCTAACTATTGTGATCACCATCTCTAAAATAATCACCGGTGCTTCTCCATCCACTTGTGTAACTTCATTTTCGAAGACCAAATTTAGAATTGCGCTAACTTTTATCGGGCTTATTGCATGCTGGCTAAAAATGTTCCCTTGAAAACAGTTCAAGAACATTGTGTCCCCATTCCGTACATTTCAAAGTGATACTTAGATAACTGAAGTCACAACCAATATTGCCCTATTATGTTTGCACTCCGAAATCTGCATATATATTTGTTCCTGAAACACTCTCCCACTATTTGGAGATCCATAGTATATATTTACCAGTGTGTGACTGCCCATTTGTTGGTTTTCTTTAACTCATACTACAGGGCCTCATTTGATGCTTCATTTACTGTATCATTCTTTCTCACAGTTACAATTGATTTTTCAACCAAAAATGATACATCTTACATTTATATCCCCTGCTGAAAACTCTATATCCAGTGATATTGAGCTGCTGTTATTTTCATATTTGAAAAGGATATAGCCACCCTCTGACTTCTCACTTAATGCTGGGAAAATCTCTCAAATGGAGAAGGATGAATATTTGCTATTGAACTGCTCTACTGCAATAGATTCAAATGTCTCTCATCTTATGGTCTTATGGTTATAATGGTGAAATTTCTCTTCATAAATTGTTGCCTCACTGTAAGCGAAGTTTTCATTATTGCAATGGTATCTTGCTGTCATGTGTCTATCTGTGCCCTTAGCTAATTGACTTGATTTGTCATACTTGTTACACTTTACATTGTAGATTTTAATACTGCCCAATTCCTACCCTGTACACTTTTTAATCTCTCCCTCTTTGGTTTCTCATTATTATTCATTTTGTGCCTCCAGGTTCTGAATTTGCTACCAGCTTCCCAGCCCTCTGTCAATCTTGTTCAAATCCTCCCAAACAGCATTCGCAAATTTCCCTGCATGGATGTTTACCTTGTTCCTGTTCAGGTGTAGACGATATACCTTGTACAGGTTCCACCTTTTCCAGAAGCAGACCTATTAACCCAGAGACTTTCCTCCCCCACTTTCCACCTCCACTGTAGAGCTGCAATGCCTGTGGTGTCCAGCGATTGGCTCTGGCTGCACTCTCTTGAGGGACCATCATCCTCATATTAATACATAAACTGGAATACCAATCAGCCAGGAAGATAGACTTGAGGCAGCCCTGTACTGCCTACCTCTTAGACTTAGTTCTCTTAGGCTTGGTAGACACTTATTCCCTTGTTGCCTGTATACACGTTTAATTTGTGATGTGGCCACTTTTCTATACACGACACCTACATACATCTGTGCCTCTCAGTTGCACAACAGTGATTCCAGCTGCTCCTGAAGTACTGACAATTCAAGTTCAAGCATCTAATGGCACTTCCTGCAGATATTTTCTTTTGGGAATCCATGGCTTTTTTTGTGAATCCCACATATGCCCAGGATGTATATTTCATTTAACCAATATACCATCTTTAAACTTTAAAACTATGTATTACAATTAAAGAAGGAGAAGACCTACCAGTACTGTATGCTCAAATCAGCCTCTTCACCATAGGAAGTTGGAATAATCAATGCAACACTCAGTGAAGATAAGCACGCACTGACAGAGGCCCCTATATACAATTCCTGCAAATAATTAACTCAAGTTTCAAGAGAAAAAAGTAGATAAATCTAGATACTAAATAACTAGGTACAACTTTGTTCAGAGGTTGCATACCCAATTTAAGGCTGCAAGTAGAGTCATAGAGATGTACAGCATGGAAACAGACCCTTCGGTCCAACCCGTCCACGTCGACCAAATATCCCAACCCAATCTAGTCCCACCTGCCAGCACCCAGCCCATAACCCTCCAAACCCTTCCTATTCACATACCCATCCAAATGCCTTTTAAATGTTGCAATTGTACCAGCCTCCACCACTTCGTCTGGCAGCTCATTCTATACACATACTACACTCTGTGTGATAAAGTTGCCCCATAGGTCTCTTTTATATTTTGCCCCTCTCATCCTAAACCTATGCCCTTTAGTTCTGGACTCACGCACCCCAGGGAAAAGACTTTGTCTATTTATCCTATCCATGCCCCTCATAATTTGCAAACCTCTATAAGGTCACCCCTCAGCCTTCAACACTCCAGGGAAAACAGCCCCAGCCTGTTCAGCCTCTCCCTAGAGCTCAAATCCTCCAACCCTGACAACATCCTTGTAAATCTTTTCTGAACCCTTTCAAGTGTCACAACATCTTTCCGATAGGAAGGAGACCAGAATTGCATGCAATATTTCAACAGCGGCCTAACCAATGTCCTGTACAGCTGCAACATGACCTCCCAACTGCTGTACTCAATACTCTGTCCAATAAAAGAAAGCATACCAAGTGCCTTCTTTACTATCCTATCTACATGCGACTCCACTTTCAAGGAGCTATGAACCTGCACTCCAAGGTCTCTTTGTTCAGCAACACTCCCTAGGACCTTACCATTAAGTGTATAAGTCATGCTAAGATTTGCTTTCCCAAAATACAACACCTCGCACTTATCTAAATTAAACTCCATCTGCCACTTCTCTGCCCATTGGCCCATCTGATCAAGATCCCGTTGTAATCTGAGGTAACCTTCTTCGCTTTCCACTACACCTCCAATTTTGGTGTTATCTGCAAACTTACTAACTGTACCTCTTTTGCTCGCATCCAAATCATTTATATAAATGACAAAAAGTAGAGGACCCAGCACCGATCCTTGTGGCATTCCACTGGTCACAGGGCACTAATCTGAAAAACAACCCTCCATCATCACTCTGTGTCTTCTAAGTTTGAGCTAGTTGTGTATCCAAATGGCTAGTTCTCCCTGTATTCCGTGAGATCTAACCAATCTCCCATGGGTTGTAACTTCTCATAACTTAATATTATTTCAAAATATCTTAAAGCTTATTTAATTAAAAGAAAACTAGACTGCATTTATAAAGTTATCCCTCCAGGCTCTCTCATTCACCACCTTCCATTGCGGACATGATGCCTTATCACAAAGATGGTGGAAAATCATTAGGCAGTCAGTAAGTAAATCAGTCATTGTAGAATATTCAATTTCCAACCTACTCAACTATCCACAGTATTTATCTAGTTGATCTAACCATGTTGCCTCTCAATGGTGTCCCCTCAGATGTTGATGGTGGATGATTCAACACTGGTAAAGTCAGTTAATGTCAAGTCTATTGTTATAATCTTTCTTGCTGGGCATTGTCATTGCCTTTCATGTGAGTGACTTGTGCACTACTTAACAGCTCAACAAGTTGTATTTCAATATTTTCATTAGCATAATAAATTCCCCCAAAACGTTTCACAGGAACATTTTGAAGCAGAATTAGACACCAAGTCACAGAAAAAGATATTTGGACAGAATGTCAAGAGCTTGGAATTAAGGAGCATCTTAAAAGCAAAAGGTGATATAGAGTGGTGATGTGTTTTAAGGAAAGAACTCTAGAGCATAAGTCCGAGTAAGCCCAATGTTTAGCCAACTCGAATCAAAGATCCTCATGAGGCCAGAATTATATAAGCATAAATAGCTTAGGTGGTGGTGACATGAGAGGAGATTCACGAGATAGTAACAATCCAAGCATTCACATCAATGTCTTTTTTTGGAGGGGGGCAGGGTACAAACTGATCATTTATCTCATTAATTAAGAATGGAACTGAACAATGTGCAATAACAGAATTATAACATTGTTACAGCACAGGAGGCCACTCAGCCCATTCTGTCTGCACAGGCTTTCTCAGCGATTCCTACAGTAATCAACAACATTTCTCACTTGCAAACTGAATGACAAGGGCAACTCAGCCCATTTATGGCGTCACTCAAAAGAGTTTGGTCTAGGATACTGCCATTCATAATCCTGCTCTAATGTCCATGTCCTGGGACTGAGATTAGTCTCAACCAACACTTTCGTGCTATGTATGACTTCAGCTAGTGGCATGTAGTCCTGTGCTGTGCCTTTAAATGGAAGCACCAATTGTGGTCCTATGGTTAAATTCAATGATTGTCAGAATTTTAGAAATACAAGAATTTATGTGCACAGCACCTCACTGGCATCTCACTTTCAGACATTCCTGGTGTTGCTCCTGACAGGGTCTTGTAAAATCCTTTTTATCCAGTATTAGTGGTCTATCTTGGTCATAATAGTTGAGTAAAGCATATGCTGGATTACGGGATTGTATATCACAGTTGAATATGATTCTATATTTTTCCTGATGTCCACATTGCCTCATGAAGACTAGTTTTGAGTTGTTAAGAGTTATAGTGAAAAATTTCATGTAGCAATGAGATAGTGTCACACAACATGTACAAGGTGTTTTCAGCATGAAGATTATGTGGTGGTATTCAACTATGAGTATAGAACTAGAGGATATGTACAATATTAACATGATTCCGTGACTTTAGAAGACTTTTCTATGTGGTAATATAAATTGGTACAAAGTCTAAGCAATCGTAATTAATGTTGATTTAATCCTTTTTAAAAAAGCAGAATGAAAATATGGTTAAAGTTGAGGTTGAGCGGAATAAAGATGATTTTCAATATTAATGACAAAAAACTAATGTTCTGTATAGTATGGGCAATGAATTTTCAAATGGCAACATCTACTGTGGTTCCATGGTTGAATCCAATAATCACCAAAACTTTATAAATTTTAGAATTTAGTTGCAATAATTTTGGAAGTCATAAAATCATATGAAACACAAACTAAAAAAAAGGTAGATGCTGGAGATATGGAATGAAAAAAGCAGAAATATTGTAGAAACTCAGCAGGTCTGGCAGTATCTATTGAGAGAGAAACATAATTAACATTTCTAGTCCAATGACTCAGAATTTTAAGTGACCTTCCTTCAACAGATTAAGTAGGTTGGGTTGAAATGGTGGTCCAAACAGGTTTAAACGAACTTAATAGTTGTCTTTTTTACACAGATTAATAGTACTATATTTCTGTAAAATTCACCATTAACTGTTTCCTTCTGAAGTGAGACTTATATTATCTGCTTCACAAATGGGTCTCAGGAGCTCCGTCCCCAAGAACATATTAACTTATGTACACTGCAAAGGAGCTGAATGAAATAACAGTTTTACTACAAGGTTCCATGTTGTATCTGCCAGCAATTTTAATAGAAAGAGAAAACTGAGACTACCATATACCTTTGTAAGAGAACAACTGTGGTATTGAAAATGGGTACTTGTGATTTTTGTCCAGTACGGAATCTTATTCATAACCAAACACTAAACAATAAAGTGAACAGCTTTGGTACTTTCCTATCAGATTTCAGATACAGTAATCTTACTCAATGAAGGTACAATACAGATGTTAAATTAAATTTTAAAAGGACACCTTAAAGAACAGGTTATTTTGAAAGTGATCAATGAATACAATCTGAAAAATATGTTTAAATGTTTCAATTTTTCTAAGCTAATGTACTGAAAAGATGTTTATATTCTTTCTTAATATATGCTTCAGTTTCAGTTTTAAGCACACCAGACATAAATCAACTATATAAAAAAAAAATAATCTCATTTAGATACGTTTCATACCTATAATTTGATCTTGGCCTATGGATTCAGCGATAGCTTCCTTCACGTTATCTGGATCTACATTTATTCTCTCCGGAACACTCATAATCTGCAGCAATCACAGGTGCATTGAAATACTTCAGGTGAATACATTGTGAAAAATGTGGACATCAATGAATTAACGACAAAACAAACAAATTTGTTTTCTAAATCAAATATTCAGCCAACAACAGTAATTTCATAACCTTACTAAATTTGGCTGTGTCTTTTGGTGAGACACAACATAATACAACAAATTATAACTAAATTAACCAAATGTCGTGTGCTCCCTACCTGCCAATCTTATCTTTAATATTTCATATTTATGCAGGCTGACAAACATGAGAGTTTTGTTTGGAACTCACCAATGTTGGGCAATAAGCATGTCACTGAAAGCAGATTTCAAATTTTTATCCATCATGGCAGACCATATTCTAAACCCACTGGCCACTTAAGCAAAGCAACCCCAAGTATGAATACCAGATCTGACATTTATTAACAATCTATTTTATACTGTTGCACCAGTGAAAGTTTCTAACTAGTTCAGTAATTGAGTTAGTTCTTCTTCACTTAAAACTGTGTGCATTCTATGTTGCAGAATTCATTGTGCAATGATAGGGAAGTGTTCTGTGCAGAACTTCAAAGTCTCATACACATTTACAGCTTTGCGAAAGTGAGGTCTTCAGATGCTCGAGATTAGAGTCAAGATTAGAGTGGTGCTGGAAATGCACAGCAGATCAGGCAGCATCTGAGGAGCAGGAAAATCGACGTTTCATCAGGAATCATATTTACAGCTTTGTTGATCTGTAGACACCATTACATTGTTCAGTAATGCGACAGTATTATTTTTGTACAAATCTTACAAATAAAATGGTACCCAATCCTGCTCAAGGTTTTTGATGTCTCCAACTAACAGATCACTTACACAACAGATTTGATTTCTACAGTGCTGTTACTGTTTTATATTAGATATGGGTCTTATGCTGGCATTTGTAAGGATTGCATGCAATTAAGCAGATCTAAGTTACACAGTGGCTGTATGTTGAATTCCAAGTAACATACATGCTATGAAAGAAGGTCTAACAATCTTCCCATATTCAGTGGCACTGTCAGTGCTGAATTTAATGCCATTAGCAACTCCAGTATAATACTGACCATGAACTTAACTGGACCAGTTAAATAAAGGGTTTAGGACCATTTGGCGCAGCCATTTTGGTGCGAGCAATTTGGCGCAGCCCATTTTGCCACAGACCTATTTTGGCACAGCTCATATTTATTCCTTTTCAGGAATAGTTAAAAGCATTAATGAAAGCAATAATCCACCGCTAGATGGAATGTGGAATTTATATGAAAAAACTTTAAACAATGAGGACAGAACAAACAATCACGCAGAAGCTACCCCCAGGAGATTACAATGCGAACTTGGAGTGGAACATCCAGTTATTTGGAAATTTATTGACAATTTACAAAAAGTTCAAAGAGGAAGGGACATTAACTATGAGCATCTCATAGCAGGGCACGAAATTCCATTGAAATTAAAGAAATTCAGGGAAGCAGACGCTAGAATACAAACACTCGTAAGAAGATTTAGTGACAAAAATGATGTTGAGTATTTCCCAGGGATTGCCCATAATTTTGAATAAACGTCATATTTTAGATTTTTCATAAGTAACTTATTTCTTTTATTTGTTTTCTTTTTAACATTTTTACTAAAGAGAATAAACATTATTTTTATTTTTATTGCTTTCATTAATGCTTTTAACTAAGGCTGAAAAGGAATAAATATGAGCTGCGCCAAAATAGTTCTGCACCTAAATGGGCTGCGCCAAACAGCCCACGCCAAATCGCCTGCGCCACAATGGTCCCACTCTGTTAAATAAATACTGTACCTATAACAGCATTTCAGACACTGCGTATTCTGCAATAGGCTCACCTCCTCTACCCTCAAAGCCTTTCTAAAGCTTTCTTCCACAGCAGCCCACAATCCTTTAAACACTAATATGTACAAGCACTTGGACAATAGGCAAATGGAAACACCATGACAAATTCCAGTCTCAGTCATGCAACATAATGATTTGGAAGTATGTCACCATTCTTCCAACATTGCAGGATCAATGTCCTGCAACTCTCCACTGTACTTTGGGAATGGTTTCATCAGAATAACTGAAGTGGCTCAAGAAAGCAGTTCATTATAACTCTCCAAGGAACAATGAGATATAGGGAAAAATTCCCAGAAATGAGGGGAAAAAATATAGCCAGTAATGAAAGAGCTTGGTGCACACTTGCCGCCATATAGATCGCTTCTTACCAACTGACAGAATTTTAAATGTGAAAGGACTGAACAGGCACTTACTACAGCATTGAAACATTCAAGTATAAGAATTCCTACATAGTTTCCCCTGCACATGCTGGTTTTGAACACGCAGAAAGCAGGAATGTTTAAAATGAACACCCAATTGTATATGTGGCTGTTTGATAGACCTCCAAGCCTGATGGTGTAGTTGATCAGACTTCAAAAATGTTATCAGTAAAGGTTTTTGGAAACTTTTTTTGAAGGCCTTAAGAAATTACCCAGAGAGAGGAGTCAGAAGTACAGAGGCTAAATTTGCAGATTACATTATGCTAATATAGACTGCAGATTGAAAAGCTGAACAGGATAAACTACAGGAGGATTTGAAAATACTTGGCAATTGGGCAGAGAGATGGCAGATGAAATTTCATACTGAAAAATGTAAAACATTTCACATGCAGACAAAAATAATCAAAAAAATGACTATTACTTAATATAGTTGGAAAATGCAGGAGGTATGACTGTCCTAATTGCCAATAAATTGAACAGTAGTGCTAGACAGTGTTGTGTATGGCAAATGACATGTTGAGATGAAATAAAAAGAAGAATAATGAGCAAAAATAGTGAGGTACTCCCATCATCTTACATATTATTGCTGCAACAGCGCTTTCAATACTACCTGCAGTCTTGGTTGCCACGGAGGATATTGCAGCTCTTGAAAAGATACAGAAGTGGACAATCAGAATGATTGAAGGCATGAAATGACTGAATTATCGTGAGTGATTACAAAAATTGGGCATGTTGTTACTGCAAAAAGAGGGGGTTGGGACATAAATGATTGCTCTGTTTAGCTTCTAAAGCGACACAATTCATGAGATGCTGTTTTATCATATACAGAAAATTTGAACCAGAGGATACAGACTACATTTAAAAGGTGATAATTTCAAAGTTAATCTATGGAAACACTAGCATTAATATCAATCCTCAATGGTGGATCAGGCTTAAACTATCAGGCAGACTTTCCCATTTCTTTAGCAATGCATATCATGCTTTGAGTGTGTCAAGAGGTGAGATACTTCATTAAAACATTTAATTCAGTCTCCTACAGTGTAAATTTAGATTGCCTGCTTTAATTTTGTCATTTGTTGGCTACATTTGTCAGCTTGAAATGCGCCCTTTATTGTACTTCATGTGAGCCTGAAGGTGAAATAAAAATTGGCAATGTGGCCCTTTGAATCTTCATTACCTCTTGACTGATCTACCACTTTGGCTTCCCTTTCCACATTATCCACATTCCTGAAACATCTGTTGACTTTAGCTTACACAATAACTGAGCATATTCAGATTTATTTTATATTCATTCTGGGAATGTGGGCATCTCAAGTATCTTAAGCAGACAGCAGTTAAGAGTCAATCTACAGCTGAAATCACATGTAGGCCAGACCAGGTAAGGAAGACATCTTTCCTTCCCTGAACAATATTAATTAACTCTACACTCATTTTTAAGTATAATAATAGTGATTACATGATGGCTTTTAGGCTAGCTTTTAACTCTATTTTTTGTATTGAATTCAAATTTCACCATATACCACCAGCCGTCACTGATATCTAGAGTAGAGAAATGTGAAGATTCACAATACTTTGTGTAAAGAAATCTCTCATTTGTCTAAAATGCCTACCCCCTTTTCCAGAGACTGAGAACTAGCATTTTAGATTCCCCAGAAAAGCAAAACATCTTTCCAGTAACTATTAGGTCTTTTACATATTTCAGTTAGGTCACCTATCATCTCGTTATATACCAAGGAAAATAGGTTAAATGTATTGGATGTTTTCTCTTAGGACAATTCCGTCATGATCAAAATCTGGTTACCATACTATAGGAAGCATGTGGAGGCTTTGAAGAGGGTGCACAAAAGGATGTTGCCTGGACTGGAGTGTATTAGCTATAAGGAGAGGTTGGACAACTTGAATCAGTATGGTTAGAACTTCAGAGGCTCAGGTGTCAACCTGATGGAAGTTTAACATTAAGAGAGGCGAGGATAGTATGGAAAGTCAGAGTGTTTTTCCCAAGGTGGAAATGTCAAATACTAGGGAACATTTGTTTAAAACGCGAAATGGGAAGTTTAAAGGAGTTGCGTGAGGCAAGTGTTTTACAGAGGATGGAAGGTGACTGGAACATGACTAGATGTGGAATAAGCAGATACGATATCAACATTTAAGAGGCACTTGGACACATGAACAAACAGGGAATAGAGGGATATGAACCATGTGCAGGCAGATGGGATTAATTTAGGATTGCATCATGGTCAGCACAGACATTATGGACCAAATGGCCCATTCTTTTACTGCACTGTTCTATCTCCTAGATCATGCGTCTTAGAAGTTCAGCTGATTTCTTGTTCACCTCAACCTCTTGATGCTTTCACTTCACCACTTCCTGACCTTAGACTTTCCTTAGTGATTGTGGATGCCCATGGATACAGAAATGAGACAAATATATAGATATGTAAAAGGACATATAGGAATATAGCACGCTGGAAGCTTGGTGAATGTGTGACACTTGGCTAATCCATTTCAAGGGTTAAAACAAAACCTAATCGATATAAAATTAATTCTGAAATGCACAGACTTAGAGGAGACAGGAGCGGAGGTACACAGACTCATAACCATGACAATAAAAGAAAAAAGTAAAGTTGCCACTGCTCCACAGGTCAGCTCCCTCATAACACAGAGACAGAGACGAGTAGTGGTGGGTTCACCTGAAGATCACCGTGTCGCAGTCAAGGGGCAAGTTGAGAAGTAGAGTCTTTCATTGTAACCTCAACCATTGCAGGAATTGAACCCATTCTGTTAGCATCAAACTGTATTACAAACCAATCATCCAGCCACTGAGCTACGCAACTTTAGTTGCTTCATCAATGACCCGCTCTCCATCATAAGGTCAGAAGTGGGAATGTTCGCCATTAATTGCATGATGTTCAACACCATTCGCAACTCTTCAGATACTGAAGCAGTCCAAGAGCAGCAAGATTCCAGATTTGGCCTGACCAGTGCAAAGAAACATTCATGCCCTGAAAATGCCATGCAATGACCACATCCAGCAAAACAGAATCTAACCATTGCCTTTTGACATTCAATGGCATGTCCATTACCAAATATCCCAGTGTCAACACCCTGGGGATTACAATTGACCAGAAACTCAACCAACAACTGCAGACCTCATTGTCTCCCAGAAACTCAACTAGGCTAGCCACATAATTACTGTGGCTACAAGAGAAGATCAGATGCTAGAAATGCTGCAGCGAGTAACTCACGTCTTGATTCCTAAAACAATCTACATAGCACAATCAGGAGTGTGTTGGAATACTTCTAACTTGCCTGGATGAGTGCAGCTTCAATAATGCAAAGACACTTGACACGTGCCAGTGAAAGCACATCCACAAATATTTACTCCCTCCATCACAGACATTTGGTAGCAGCAATGTGTATCATCTAAAAAAGGCACTGCAGAAATTCATCAAGGCTTCTTAGATAGCACCTTCTAAACCCACAATCACCACTACTTAGATGGGCAAGGACAACAGATACATCGGAAAACCACTACCTGCCCATTCCCCTTCAGGCCCCTCACCATCTTGATTTGAAAACATCACTTTTCCTTCAGTGTCACTGGGAAAAAATCCCACAACACTCGCCATAACACTTTGAGACACCACCTGTACCAGATGTAATGTAGTGTTTCAAGGAGGCAGCTTATCAAAATGATCTCAAGGGCAACTAGGAATGGGCAATAAATCCTGGGGAAACTAGTGATACCCAAAACCCACGAACGAATTAAAAAACACTCACCACCTCCTTCTCCAGAGGGATTAAGTATGGACAATAATTGTTAGCCTACGCAAACCAAGGAAAAACAAGACAAATCAAAAATTACACAGATAACTCCTCTACAAGCATATCTTTGCTCACAAGTATCACAAAAAGGAACATGGCAACACTACTGAATCACCGTATACTATCATCATTTGTGAAGGAAGTTGACAGTGTATATTTTTGTTATACTAAGCATTACTCAGAGCCACTGATTCTGCCTCTTTTGGCTTTGCTGTCTCCACTGAGACTTATCCGCATTGATTATCCAACAATGCAATAACATTTTAGAATTTCTGTAATAACAGATGGAGCTGACATAATACTCCAGAATTTACATCCCTAAGTCATGCTGCATACTGAAGTCACCGAACTGTTAGCATAAATCTTATTATTCAGGCCTAAAAATGGCCTGCTGCTAAATCAATATAAACTATGTGCAACTGCGTTAAATGGCCAAAATAACATTAGGGTTCCACTTCAATCCAAACCCACAACACGAATACAGGTATACTTTGTATAAC
The DNA here is from genome assembly GCF_020745735.1 of Hemiscyllium ocellatum. Lineage (NCBI taxonomy): Eukaryota > Metazoa > Chordata > Chondrichthyes > Orectolobiformes > Hemiscylliidae > Hemiscyllium > Hemiscyllium ocellatum. Next base: position 41,224,073 of record NC_083407.1, on the reverse strand, counting down.
TGCAAGTTGTCAGTCCAATTAAGCTGACATTGTTTAAAATGTTTTTCTCTCAGTAGCCAGGTTTTTATAAAAACAAAGCAGTCTCTGGTCAATGCTGTTGTTTTGATTGGTTTAAACAGTCAGGGAAGAGGCATTTCATGTTACATCTCCTCAGTAATCTCATGAACAAAGTCAATGAAATGAATGCTTCTCTCTTAATTCAAAAGCTGCTAAAGCTGACATCCTACAAAACTGTCGGTTTACAAGATGTCACAAATTAACAAAGCACAGATCAATGTAAGGCTTAAGAAATTGTCATAAATATACAGGCATTGGCCTTTGTAGGAGTGAATATTTAAAAAAGTAATGGATCAAAAATGACTTGATTTGCAATCATTAATAACCAATGTAATAGCAAAGTCTAAGATATTTTTAATGACCTTTGTCATACAATTAGGGAAACTCCAAATCATAATATCTATCAATCAATAATAAATATTATTTATAGTATTTATTTGGCACACAGTCCTTTGTGATTTAGCAGCAAATAAGGAAAATGTATCCAATGATTTGAACCGATTCATGAGACGTAAAAGCTAATTTTCTGAAAACAATAATTTTGATTAGCAATTTTCTTTTTTAAAAATTCCATTACTTTTATGCCCATTTAATTCAATCTTTGAGAAATAATTATTAATTGTTTTGACAATCTTGCAAATTTCTCACCTGACTACAACTGAACGTTTAAAAGGCCGAGTACTATGAAGATCTTTCAAGATGCAGAGTGTCATTCCTTCTTGGTAAAATGTTGTACAGAACTAATTTTAAAGTGTTTATGCACTAAGACAGAAGCAGGCAGAATAGATTTTTCAAGATGAAGGAGACAACCTGACACAGGTCAGAATGAATTATAAAGATATCCTTAACTGTTTCTATTTACATAATTCAAATGCATCTCAGCACTTTTTGCATCATAATATTCAGATAATGCAGCAAAGTCCATCCAAATTATACACTTAAAATATGTTAGTTCAGCTAACATAATATGTTAGTAAAGAATTTTTCTACAAAGATGGGTGGAAAACAGAAGAAATTTTCTCTAAATGGAACAAGATGTTTTTGAAATAAGAGAAAAATCACAATCAACATACATCTTTTAAGTGCTTGCTTAGAGAAGGCATACTTTAGTCTGCCAGCCTCGTATTATGTGAACCGCGGTTGAATTAAATGACTCTGATAAGAGGTTATACCTCACTATCAAAGTTTTAGATCAGAAGGATTGAATTTCCTGCAAGATGCACATTTCCCGACTTCCAATGCACTGTCCTCTTGATGACAGTACAAGGTCAATTTTAGATATGCTTATGTGCCTAAGTAGCATTGTAGCAGTAACAGAAGATTTATTAGCATTAGACATTTAACAAATCACAATAGAAGGCGAAAGAAAGCTTTTCTTAAGATTTGTCTTTTTATCCCCCCCGCCCCCCCCCGAGGTGTTTAAAATAAAATGTCAAAAAAAGGATAGATTTTATTGAACTGAAAAACATCATAATTGAACTGTGAGCTTTTAAAAATATTTGTATACGTTTGACAGCAAAACCTTGAATAAAAAAAATTTAGATCATTCTCTCAACTCTCTTTATTTGATAATGTTATAGAAATATTAAAAGTAATCCCTTATAATTGCTTGGGAATTATGTATCTCGTCATTCCTCTTGTTATGAAGTTTCATAAAACCACCCCTGTGTCAGAAGGCAAGATGATTCTCAGGAGGGTTTACAGAGCTGGAAGAGTCAGTTCCCAGATAGTCAGTATCAGTGGACAGAATAATGGAATTCTAATGCAGAAAATCATAAAATATGGCAGCCAGGTAAGAAATATAGCTGGGAACAGGTACCCAAGAATGGAATTAGAATAGCAAACGATGAACTTGGAAGACCCCTAAGAGTCGTAGCTGATTTAACCTGTTCAACCAATGCAAAGTGAGAAAATATATTAGAATATAGAATTACAAGGCCAAAGCAATGGAATGCAAATTAATGAAATTCTGTGTGTGTTGTGTTCCTGTCAGAATACTGTCACCAAATTGTCAACCAACACGGAAAACACGTTACGGCAAATACTCGATTCAATTCCCTACAGTGTGGAAACAGGCCCTTCAGCCTAAGTCCACACCGACCCCTCCGAAGAGTAACCCATTTTCCCCTCTGACTAATGGGGCAATTTAGCATGGCCAATTCACCTGACCTGCACATCTTTGGACTGTGGGAGGAAACCGGAGCACCCGGAGGAAACCCACGCAGACACTGGGAGAATGTGCAAAGTCCACACAGACAGTCGCCCGAGGCTGGAATCAAACCCGGGTCCCTGGCACTGTGAGGCAGCAGAGCTAACTATTGAGCCATCGTAGTTATCCTTTGTGTCAGTGGACTGAATCTGAACAATGGTCTATGGAGAACAATGGAGAATCATGATCTATGCTGTGATGAAAAAGATATCCAAGAGCTAATCTCTCAAAATCTATGTAGTTAAGGAAGGGAAAGGTTAATTTTAGAAGACTTTATTATTTTAAACTTAATTGCAGTAAATAGGACAGACGTTTAAAAGAGATGGATGCAGAACTGATGGAATATTTTCACAAAGAGGACAATCAATGTATGCAGTACTTTTCCAGGAAAAGCAGAGAACAGCTAAATGTTCGAACCTACAGACAGACAGACAGAGTTAATCCTTAGAGTACAGTACGGTTGATACATTTTTCGTGAGAAGTGTGTGACTGCAAATACACTAAAAAAGCAGCAAGTGTGACTTTTTTAAAAAAAACCTGATAAACATTCAGAAAATCTGGAAGAAGAGACAAGCACAAAACGGATGAATATTTTTATTGTATTTTAGAATTAGAGGGAAAGCAGTTTTTTTAAAGTTATATACAAAAAGAACTCTGCGTGCAAAATAAATGTGAACCATTTTACATTGCAATATGGCTTAAGGAGTGAAAGGACGATACAAATTATATTTAGAAATTCTGAAGAATACTGAAGAAAATACATTGCAATGATAAGTCTTCTTGCACAAAATAACCCTCTGAAAATCCTCACTGTAAACATCAAAATTAAGGGTATAGAATTGGCAATGGATAATTTTCTAACAGGGTAACTAAAAACAAACAAGATTATTAATGTTTCAGGAAGGACACATAAATAAGATTAAGTTGACTCGAAGATTGTACAGAATTACTTGCATGTTCTGAGATCATCCACCCATAAAGGATGCACAATAGTGTAGTACACAAAGATGTGCATTTATGCAATATACACTACCATCTTTTGCAGTGAATCTCAGTGATCTATGAGGGCCATACACAATATTATCACTTCCCACAGTATCAAATGCTAGCATCCCATATTGAAACAGGATTGGGTGCACTCACTACAAACTGGTTATGATGGTGTTGAGGAGGATTCATAACAATTCTTCTTCTTCATTACTAAAGAGGGTACAGCTGAATCATACTATTGGCCTACCATAACGCATGGTAATACAACCTGTAATGGGCCTGTTAGAAATCTTCAGCACAGCAGCAAACAATTTTTACTAATACTTCTTAAGTTTTTAAAATTTTTTTTACTCAAATTAGCAAAGAAAACAAAAGGGATACATTTTGTGTCAATTTTCTGAACAGTTGACACTGGTATTATCTTGTCATCGTTTCCACAAATCGTCATTTGTGTTTAAACAGAACAATGTACCTTGTACCTTGGGTTTAACTTGTGACAATAGGTTGCCAAAAACTACAAGAATGTGATCACTTAATTTTACCTTTACGTCCCCCTGGTTGTCATAACTTAAACTTTGCCAATTAGATGGGTCCCCTGGAGATGGATCATTCAGCTGCCACAGTTCAACGTAACTTTCATGTGGATTTGAATCACCTTCACCCTCAGAATCAATTAGCGACTCCTTCTGCAATTAAGGAATATTCATGATCTTACTATGAGAACACAGAAATATGACTAAAAGTAATATCGGGATAAAATTATATTTTTTCAGATATTACTGAGATTGTGCCATTATTGATATTATGCACAGATGCGATTAACGGATAGTTATCAGTTGTATCTTTTTGGTATCAGTCTAATATTACTGAAAGGTAATACTACAATAAAAAGTGAAATCAACATTTGTAATTTGAAATGTGCATTTTATAATACAAGGGACAAGCCCCAACTTGCCAACAGGAGTATTCTATCTATTAAAGTTAACATTATTCAAGGACTGACAGAAAAAAAGGGACTCTTATATGACAAGTTATGTGAATCAAAATAGCAAAGGAAAATCACCTACTTAATATTTATAAAATGTTATTGTTATTTTAGTTGATGAGTTATATGAACTGATGCACATTATAACATACCGTGAAACGTCAAAAATAAGTGATATATCCAAATGGTTTCATGAAGCAATATTGGTGGCCAAAACAGCACTATTTAAATACAAGAAAACCGGAATATTCTGGAAGTATTTAACAATTACTCGAAAGCTATTGACCCTGAAGTTCCACTTATTTTTTTTTAAATCCTTTTCTGAATCTCATCATCTCCCTGTTAAAATAATTGGGTCCCATTCTGATGTTAACAAATTGCTCACTTGTGTCATGAGGGCCTACCCAATTTATGGGGAATGGTTTGTGGCCTCATTAAGAAGCTAGGATGTGAAAACAGGGGTGTTTTTCTACACTGTAATTGTGCTAGCAGAACTGTCTCTATCCAATTTCAAGGTAATTGTACCATAGCCATGGTTTAAGGTAATTTCTTACTTTCAAAATGGCTTGATTATCATATGCTTTCTCAATTGCAGACCACAAATATATCTGAATAAAATTTAGTAAGTTTATCTTTAATTATTCTGAGTTAGATTATTAGCAAATGTCCTTTCATTAAAAGATAAGGTCAAAAGAGTTTGAACTTACATGAATTTCATTTTGAATCTCTGTGGCTGGCTTCATTTTATAATTCATTCCGAGGTTTGCCTGAGCACTGATAGAGTTGCTAGGAAATACAGAGCCATGGGAGTTGCCCTTAGACATGTTCCTGCAGGAAACATGATTTGATCCATTTTCCTTCTGATGAACAGCCTTCTTATCAACTCTGCAGGTAAAAGCGATTCTACTGATGAATTGCACCATCCTTCTTCAATCAGTCAATTGCTCATTCTACTTTAATGCTATAAGTAACCTTGTTGTATCTTTCTGTCACCAGAACTTTGAATGATAAATGCTTCTGACTTATCCTTGATATAATCTGCCCATTGCAATTTGCATGAAAAATATTCATAACTGGTCTGTCTGAAAGTTTGTCTATTGTGAAACTCCAGTGAATAAGTCACATTGATACACCTCGTCACTGCCCATGCTGGCATTATACTTATGATAATACACACAACAATTTTAGTATTGGTCTGTATACATAACACACCCATGTGGACAAATTATCTGAAAAAAAAGTCCCCATTTAGAATGACAATAATAAACAAAAGATAAATGCATAAATTGATTTATTTTAAGAAAAACAAATATAATTAAGATTAAACTTAATTTACCTTCTATAAATTTACTCATGTACATTGTTACAGTAAGATCATATGTTACATCAGGTCTTAGGATGACAAAGAAGTCAAATGCTAAATCTCAAGGGAAACACATATCTTGCAAAACTGTTATTTTATGTTGGATAACCAAGATTTTGCTATAATGGGAATCAAACATTGTTTGCCACTAATTTGAGATTTATGTTATTACTGTTAAACATTACATTTTAAAATGTTTTGGGTGCTAAGTTGCTGAATTTGCAAGTTGATAACAATACATTGAAGGAAACCAAACATCTGGGACCGAAGTGAACAGGACAAACAACAATTAATCACCTGAATCAATCAGATTAATGGATTGTGTAATTAACAGCATAAGGACTAAGGACAATGTATAAATTAGACCAGGTGGAAAGAGAGCAAAGTACAATTAGGGAGAGAGAAAAAAAGACATAATGGAAAAGCTAAAAATAAAAATCACAACTTAAAACCTGCAGGAATGATCCTTCAGATTTGTATTGGTAACTTTTCAGTACCCCAGAGCAGTTATTTGTCATCACATTGTTAAAAGAGAACTTAGAATGGAATGGACAAGATTTAACTTTCTACCTCAAAAATACAGGAACTTTGCAGCATTCAATGGTGAGGCAGACAGGAAGATGCTATTCTTGTGAAACTGATAGTAAAATGGCACAACTTTGACAGCAACCTATGGATATTTAAACTTAATTATAGATATGCCACACATCTGAAGTTGCAAGTACTTTGAATCGATCTGTTTGGACATATCTCCAGTGCAGATGGAACTTGAACTTGGACTTGGACTTTCTGAACTATAACAGGGACACTAACATTACACTTCAGGAGTCTTGTGAAGTTGTTGTACAATTATGTAGTAAGGACCATTAGCCCCACTCATTGATTGATGGGAAATTCTGGACCAATAAGTTACAAAATGTGTACTTTCTGAAACTGTCAAATATCATAGAGTCCCTGCAGTCCAGAAGGAGGCCATTCAACCCATCAACCCTCTGAAGAGCATCCCACGCAAACCCACTCCAAACTATCCCTGTAACCCTGCACATTTTTGGTTATCCACCTAATTTGCACATACCTGGACATCATTGAGCAATTTTAGCATAGCACCTAACCAGCACATCTTTGGACTGTTACCTCTCAGAAGCAACTCTGATGCAGATATGAACAAATCATTTAATGCCAATAAAGAGAATTATGCAATTAATACAACAACACATGGAATTATGAAAAATGTATTTGATAAAATCAAAAAGTATTACTTAAGCTTACTAGTCTCAGAGTTAACATTCATTGATATAGAGAAATAATTTCTCCTACTATTTATAAAGATGAGCTTCAGGAATAACTCATTTACACACTAATGCTATCTCTATTTAAACTATGGTATATAGAAACTGCCAACAAGCCAAAGGTCAACAGTGTTGGTAAAAAAGTATTTGTTTCTGAATTAAACTTTGCTGTGAAGACTTGAATGTTTGCTTAGCATTAAGGAAGATTTATTTTTACCAGGTGGGTTTTTACCTTTCATTTGCATATCAAGTTAAAATTATTCCAAAGGCAATTGTGGCATACATGGTCATTAGATTTCTTGGAAGGGAATCATTTTATAGGCGTACAATCAACACAATGAGCACTAATTTCAGGAACATCTTGATGAGAAAGTATGGCAGTTAAACTGTTATATTCATTATTAGGTAGTTCATGTAGCTGCCTAAAAGAAGCATTAGGTTATTTACATATGGAAATTAGGATCTTAATCTTGTGAAAATTGATCAGCTATCTTTGAAACAGCTATAGAACCCATTCCACTTTGCATTTTTCAGTGATCCATGCAGTCACCAAAGAAACACGGCTTCATTTCTCTTTTCAAGTGTACCAAAGATCCTGGCTATGCTGCGAGAAGAGCATAAACAGTCACCTCTTCCCTTCCAATTATCATTAACACAACCCCTCAAATTTATCTAATATCATTGGTAGCACCAAAAGCAGCCTGCATTTAGCTTTGGAGGAGGAAAAGGTTACCTGTGGAGGTGAGACAAGAAACCCAAAGTAAGCAAATGAAATGTGAGATTCAGTTTCAAAGTGTCCTCTAGACTTCCATTTAAGATGGACAGTGTTGGTGCACTGCAGTTGTGAACTTGAAATGGACTACAATCAATTTCCATCCATCGTGTTTAATTTTAATTAATACACAAACATTTAAACTTTACTGACATTTGGACTAAAGTAAAAACCAAAGCATCAGATAGCGCAATATGAAATTCAACTGCAATTATTCTCTTTTGCTGTATAGAGCTATAAGAACAGGGATAGAAATTGCTGGAAAAGCTCAAGGGGTCTGGCAGCATCTCTGGAAGAAATCTGAGTTAATATTTCAGGTCAAGGAGGGGTCACTCAACCTGAAACATTAACTCTGATTTTTCTCCAAAGTTGCTGCCAGATCTGCTGAGCTTTCCCAGCAATTTCTATTATTGTCTTTGATTTTATAGCATCCGCAGTTCTTTTGCTTTTTATTTTATAAGAACAGAGAGTTGGAATAAAGGATGTCTGCTGATAAATAACATTATATTGTGCAATATTATCATGACAAATTGAAGTATCAAATCTAGTGAAACAATACTTAAGATGAAATAATTAAGATTGTTACCTGTGTAGAAGTTCCTTCATGAACTGGTCATTTGTTGAATCATGATCCTTATGGCCATGGTGTTTTGATGCAAGGCTACTTTTTCTACTGTTGTGTGTTTCGTGCAGTGAGATCTCACAACCTTTGCTTGGAGAAGTTGGAGAAGCACCATCCAATTTTTTACTAAAGTAGGTATCTTTTATCATAACTTCATTATCCTCACAGGCTTTTTCACTTTTTCTTTTGTCTTTCCTTTTGTCGAATTTTGTTTGCTTGATTTCATTTTTGGTTTCTTTCTTTTCATCTTTGGATTTTGAAGTTTCAGACTTTTTGTTATTCGGAGCTGGTAACTTGCTTTTTCGAAACCCAAACCATTTGGCTATTGAAGGTCCAGTCCTTTGTTTTATCTCTGATACCTGAAACTTGTCCTGTCCTTGCACCTTCTGCATATTTTGTTGAATTCCCAACATGACTTTTGCTTCAATGCTACATTGAGTTCCAGAAGCGGAAGTAGAAATGGATACTTTGTCTGAAGTCTCAGGCCTTTTTAAGAGGTTCTCTTGTTTCTTGACATTTTTTACCATATTCACTTTGGTGGGACTCTGCAATTTGCTCAGATTTTCCAATGGAGAGTAATGTGATGAAGACTGATACTCATATCCTGCCTGTAGTATATTTTTCCCTTTCTGAGGCGTTTGTTTTGATTTTTTCTCACTGGATTTATCAGTTAGAGCTAGACTTCGGACTTCTTTCTGAGGTGGTGACTGGTTGCCATCACACTTAAAAGAACTAAGATGGCCATCTCCCTTTGGTGGTGTTCTACAGGGTAACTTGCTAGGACTGCTGTGATGGCTGCTTGAGCTGCTTACACTTCCATAGGACGCTTGGCGTGAATAGGAAAAATCCCCTATTCTTGGAGAATGTGAAGGACTTTGAGTAGCTGATGAACTATTAGCAGGTTTTGTTTGCATTGCTTCTGTTGCACCAGTAGAGTTCTGCCTTGTCAATGAATTGCCTCTTTCTGTCGTGTTTGTAATTATCTGTGTTCGTACCTTTCCTGGCCCATCAACCGTTGAAACAAAAGGTTTCTCCCCAGTCTGATTGCTAAAGCTCTGGCTTCGAGCTTTGGCACCATTCATGCCCAGGGCTGGTTTAAGGTTTGGTTTGCTATTAGCTGAAACTGACCTCTTAAATGCCTTAATTTCTATGCTGTCAACATCATTCCCATCAGCTATGCTTCTGTCAGGTTTCATTTTATCCTCAAAGTCTGTAGGAAAACCTATTTTAACAATAAGGTCATCTTGAAGGTCACCACTTTCCTTGAAGTCAACTAATGAATCTGTTTGTTCCAGAGATTTTGTATTTTTTGATATATCAGTCTGTCTAGATTTCACTGGAATTGCATTTCCTTTAGAATAGATATTAATGGTATCTTTCTCATGCTTCCCAGGTACAGTCGAACTTTTTCTCAGTAATGGGGGAGATTTTAAGAATCCTTTCAGTCCAACAGGAATGCGAGTTTTCAAGTTTTTTTCATCATAAATATTACTGAAACAAGGAGATGACAGACCAGAAGGCTGTGGCTGAGGTGATGGTTCATTTATACCTGAGGCATAACACTGTGAAGATGCTGGTAAAACATTAGATGGTTTGCATTGTTGCATCAACTCATTTTCACATAATTGCACTGCTTTGGCAGAGAAGGTATTTTGTGCAGATGGATACTTTTGGTTTGCATGAATGCATGTTAAACTTCTAATGGCTTTACCAGCAGTTTGGGGACAAGGTTGACTGTGCACTGATGTGGAAGTATTTGAACAATTTGCTTTCTGAAATCTTTTTTCAAAAGAGTCCACTGTCAAATCTTTAGCAACTCCATTTGATTCTTGGGATTGTTGTACTGAGTTTTGAAATGTGTTTCTTTCATATTGGGAACTGCACACATAGGCCCCATCTGGGGTGTTCTGTGGTTGCTGACTTTGTACTTCTTTAGTCAATTGAACACATGTTGACACAGAACTTGTAATCCTATGCGTGTTTAAAGATGCAGATGTATCCATGTTTGTGTCAACAGGAATTGGTTCTTCCTTTTTTGTCATTATATTCAGCGAATGTTCACAATTTGGTCTAAATAGTAACGAAGTAGATCTCCCTGGTGGAGTTGGAGGTGATGGAGAATTGATTTCTTCGTGTTCCAAATGATCATGTTTATCCTGTGTGGGATGTTCTCCGTGATCGGTCATCTGTCTTCTGGAATACAAAGATCCTTGTATTAAATTGGCACGGTTGTCTTCTGTTTCACAGTGGAATGTAATTTTAGAGTTCTGAGAAAGTTGTGGGCTACATTTTGGATTGACAGATCCACCTTTTAAACAGTGATTAATACTAATACTTGGCATTTTTAAATGTTTGGCAAGTTTTGCATTTGATAATGATTGCGACTTGTCTTGGATAAAAGGAGATGTTGAAAATGTATTGGTAAGATCAATGTTTACTTTACAGGCTTTCTGAGGTGAGCTTTTGCCTCTGCTAGGTATTTTGCTTAGACGTGGCTTTTGAGTAGAATATGTCTGCAGGGAAGATACAGAAGATACACAGTTTGATTTATAGTCTGCATTAAAAGTTGGCTTCAATAATTTTTCCTGTTGAAAAATGTGCGGTGTCAATGGCCTGTCAGAGTTTACAGAATCTGTATGAACACTCGAACTAAATATTGTCTTGTTGACATCTGGGTCTTCTAACTGTTTTTGCTCGGCATGACCTTGCAATGACTCTAAAACTGTATAATTCTTTGCATCACTTCCTCCTTGACAACCCATCAGCCCTTGAGGCATCAGTGCAGCATCTTTAGCAAAAATAGTTTGCTGGTGAGTCCCATCTAAAGCAATTGGACTAGAAATGTCATTTGAAGACACAGTGACACTTGCTATCTGCTGGGAATTAAATTTAATTGGCTGGCCATCTTCAGCATCAAACACTATTGTAAGGCATTCAGCAGATGATGTTTTTACAGACTTGGTGGACTGACAATTCTCTTCCAATAAGTTCAAAGTCTTTGGCCTTTTGTCAGAGCAACTTGAAAAATGGTCTTCATCTTTGTCTGCAGATGAGAATAATGTGTTTTTGCAACTGAGTAAGTTTGCATGACTCGCTGACCGTTTGTCAGTCAATAAACTTGTTACAAAATCAGAAGAATTTATTTCCTCCTTGCATTCTAGATGCACTTCATCTAACATTTCAATATCTTCAGTGTCAGAGAGCTGGATAGTTAAATCTTTATTGTGTGGTTTGGTCAGATCGAATTGCAATTTCTTTGCAGGTGACTTGTTGCTTGGACACTGTTTTTCACTTGATTGAAAGCTACTGACAAAACTAGTCAACTTTTCAGGCATTTCTCTTGAGTTTGTGTGTGTAAGCCTTTCTGAAACACATTTTACACTGCCATCCCAACTGAACAAACTATCAGAAACACTGTGCGTTAGCTTATTGCGGAATGATTTGCAGTCTTTACTTGGTACCTCAATTTTGGTGGTTAGGATTGCTGTGCAGTCATCATCTGGATCATCATGGGAGTCAGAATCATACCCAAATATTTTACTTTGCTCTAGGCACATGTCTTTATTGACAGCTTTAAGATATGTTTGATCTTTAGTCTTGTAGCGATTCTGACATTTTAGACCAAGAGAGTAAATCCCTTCATTTGAGTTCATGCAATCCTTGTAAGCCCATTTTGACACAAATGAGGATGGCTCTGACAGAGGCTTTTTCTTCTGTAGCTTCTTTAATCCTTCCAGGATGTGGTTTTCTTTCTCTCGAATTGGAGGTAGTTCTTCAGCAGGACTGGAGAGGTTGCTGGGAAGTGAGGAGCCAATACTGAGTCTCTTTTCCCAGCTTAGAGAAGACTATAAGTAAAAAGAAAGTACTAAGTCAATCAACAAGTTCGGATAAATATTTGCATCATGAATGATCCCAATTTTCTAACAGTTTGGTAACTGATTCTTACAGAATGGCAAATGACAAAAGGATATGTCATATTTTCTTTATTCATAGGAAATGGTTAAGAACAAGTAAACAGGCAAAAGCCTCGGGAAAGAAGCAGGCTACCATAGTCACACATTCTTGTTATTTGAGATTGGGTATACACATGGGAATCTGTTGTAGTTGTTTTTTTTATTATTCATTCACAGGATGAGGGCATCACTAGCGAGGCCAGAATTTAGTGCCCACCCCTAACTGCCCAAAGAGACAACCACATTGCTGTGTGTCTGGAGTCACAGGTAGGCTAGACCAGGTAAAGATGGCAGTTTCTTTCCTAACAGGAAATAAGCAAACCAGATGGATTTTTCTCAACAGCTGACAATTGTTTTGCGGTCACCTTAGACTCTTAATTCCAGATTTTTAAAAAAAATATTGAATTCAAATTCCAACATCTGTCACGCAATTGAACCCAGGTACCTAGAACATTACCTGGATGTCTAGATTAGCAGCCCAGTGATAGTACCGTTGAGCCATTGCCTTCCCTATATGCCTGCTTATTTGTAGTGCTGCCATTTTTTAAACTTGTTAAATCACTTGTTCTTGACATAAAGGTCCTTAACCTCTGCCTTAATCAAAGCTGAAGAATGAGTAACAATGGACAGTATTTGAGATAATCACAATTCTCTTCAGATTCTTTTTTTTTCTGCTTGTGCATGTAGTAGATTAATTTTCAATCCAAAGTCCTTTATTATGGTGATGTATATAGGAGTTTCATTGGCTCTCTAGAAAATTTTTCCCCTTTGAACCCTCAGGTTTCCTTAGAATTCTTGGCAACTAAGGATTAGCTGGTATTCATCCAGTTGATGCCAGTAAGGAGATCCAAACCAAATACATTTGATTCCAAAGAGGTTAAAAAGCCTTTTGTTCAACAAGGTGCGTGAGGTTATGAAGGATAACCAATCTTTGTGATGTTGTTGGTCCTCTCCACTGTTAGAGTGGTGTAACACCAAGCAGACTTTCAGCTTAAGTGATGCTGATGTACTCTTACAGCAATATACTACCCATGCGTCATTTGTAAATGACCGCATTCCCTGGATTCAGGACAATGGCTGCAGCCTAAGGATAGGGCAGACAACTGTTCCACTCTGCCACTGTTGTGCCAACAGGTGCTTCCCAGGAACTTTGGGCTTAACACTTTTAAAATTGTTTAATAAGAAGTGCTATTATCAGCCAACTGCATTAATGTTCTTGAAATATGGTTGTCAAATGAAGTTCATTCAATAGGACTCAAACTGTACCCTCTTACTGCATGTCTTTCCTTCATTCCAAGTAAAGGAGCCACTTGAATGTTCACTGCAGGCACTTGAGAGAGAGAGTTCACTGCTGCTACAGCTGCTCCTGGGATAGAGTTGAGTAGGTACTGCCAGATTTAATTGACTCTGGCACTTCAAAATAGTTGGTACATTCTCCAGAGCTCCCTGTTAATAAAAAAAAGAGGAAATACTTGTCACATACTGGAACTGCTCCTCCCCACTTGAAACTGCCCCTTCATTCACTGCTAACAGATCACTTCAAATGTACAAACAGACATTTTTATTTCACTTTAAGTCTTTGAAATATCTATCCCCATTATATTACTGCATTAAATGCTGAGGCTAGTGAATATAAAAATGTAACAAAAAGTAATTTCTATCCTTCAATTTCAATCCAGTTCATGACGTCTTTGTTTGAAATGCTGATGTGACTACTTTTCCGTTGTTGCCCTATTCCAAACTTATTTTGCTGTGCTCCTATGGAATAAAGGTCAAATCAATCCACATAATGGATAGCAAAGTTCATCACCACATAGCAGTAGGATACAGGATCCCAAGAAGAAATTAATTCATACAAATTGCAAAAATCTATCTACTTTAGAAACAAGTAGATCTGTCAGGAGCTGTTTAAAAAAAACTAAAGTTTTGTACATAGATTTTGACTCAATTTTGACAAAACTTTAATCCATCTTTTCAACTTTCATTGGCCTGTTATAATTTTTCTCCTCCATTTTCTGGGATTAGTTTGTTGGTTGCAAAATATCTCAATTTGATCCATATCAAGAATAAGATACAAACTTGATTGGTTCTATATTAAAATCTATTCTCTCAAGTCAGTTCCAACCTTAAATAAATGTATTACCAATGGTAATGATTTCCATTCTTTCAAAGTGCTTTATGTTTAATAAATTAAAAATGTCTTTACTCTAATCTGAGAAAATAAAATGCAAAGTTCCCATTTTACAAATCAAAGCATAGGTTCATTTTTCTTTCATAAGGCAGACAATTATGATTTAGTTGACTTGATATCATCCAGGTACTGCAGTATAGCCCAACTTGATAGATTCTAGGGAAACCACATGCAGAGCGCATTACAAACAAGTTAAACTATTCAGAGTTTCATTTCAAGGTTATATATAGAATATACAGAACATCATGTATAATAGGGCTAGTTGATGTGGTGGAATGCTGCTGGACCTCATATTCACTGCTGGGCTAGTAGAATTTGATCCAACTGTAACTTTCAGTTCACAGTCCTTCAGTCTGAATGTCTGAGTTTGGTTTCGATACTTGACATCCTAGCTGGAGTTGATAAAGCATGACGCTGAAAAGAGCACAGCGGGTCAGGCAGCATCCGAGATGTAAAAGAGTTGATCTTTCAAGCATAACCCTTCTTCAGGCCTGGGGAGGGGAATGGGGGCTGAGATATAAATGGGGGTGGGGGAGCTAGGGGAAAGTGAGGTGGGATGGCAATAAATCCCTTCATTCCTGATGAAGGGCTCTGACCCGAAACGTCGAATTTCCTGTTCCTTGGATGCTGCCTAACCTGCTGTGCTTTGACCAGCAACACATTTTCAGCTCTGGCAATAAATGGGTGAAGGTAGGAGGTGATGGTGATAAGAAGGTGGAGCAATGAGTTGCAGAGATGGACATGTAGGTCAGGTCAAGAGAGCGGATCTGAGTCGGAGGGTTGGATTTGGTATGTGGTGGGGAAGGGGAGATTTGGAAAATGGTGAATTTAACATTCATGTCATGTGGGTGTAGGTCACAAGGTGGAAGATGAGGTGTTCCTCCTCTGTTTTGCCAGTGGCCTTGTGTAGGCGGTGGAGACACCCAAAATGGATATGTCCTTAGTGGAGTGGGAGGGGTGTTGAAGTGAATAGCCACAAGAAGGTGTGGTTGATTGGCACATGGTTGGTTCTCCCAGTGGGAAAATAACATGAGACACAGAAAGCCAAATACAGATTAAATGGTTCCTTTGACAACATCTCCACTGTGGCCACAAGTAAGGGCTTCCACTTTATGTATCTTGTCACTTCATTTCTTTATGCAATTCCCACTTTGATTGTGCTGTCATTGGTTTTTACTAGAGCCCTCGCAAAGCTCAACACAAACATCAGAAGCAGAATCTGTGGACATTGGTAATAAGAGGTGGACCAGCTGATGCCCACTGGGAGAAAAGCACATTCGTACTTAATTCTTAGATATGCTAGCAAGTGGGCGTGGGTGGAATTAGGAGTTGAACCCTTAGCTGCGTTTGTTGTCTCTGTGTAGAATGTTCGACTTGCTGTCCTTCACCACAGATGTTGACTGACTTCTTGCGTACTTTCAATCTAATCTTACTTTGTATCCAATTTCATATAATTGAGGTTTCAAGTTTCATGCATTATCTATCAATCATAGTTTTCATGCTTTTCTGCAAGATATTTTATCACAGTTCATTGCCTGGTGTTGAATGGTATTGATACATTAATCTCTTGGGAAACTTTAGAAAAATGTGGAAAGGCTGGATTGGATAATACAATATTTGAATGCTTATGTTATCCAACTTGTTTCTGGAATGAGACTAAGCACTTTGCTCTACTTTTTTTAAAAAATGAAAGGTCAAAACTATCCTTAGGTGGGGAGAAATGAATTGACCAGATAGTGCAGATTACATGATTTATATTGCTTTTAAGTATGAGAACTCAAAATAACAAAATTAATGTTGACCTGGCCGTGCCGCAAACACAATAATCTGGAGTAGATCCAACAGGCTGGACAATGGCTGCCCTTCATCCTAAGTTATATAGGCTAGCAGCATACTAGAGAATCTTACTTGTTGTACATTTAGCTATAAGATCTGGTAGTGTGCCAGATTCAAGATTAGATTGGTGCTGGAAAAACACAGCAGGTCAGGCAGCACCCGAGGAGCAGGAAAATCAACGTTTCAGGCAAAAGCTTTTGCCCGAAATGCCGATTTTCCTGCTTCTCGGATGCTGCCTGACCTGCTGTGCTTTTCCAGCACCACTCTAATCTTGACTCTGATCTCCAGCATCTGCAGTGCTCACTTTTGCCTGGTGTGGCAGATAGTAAAGCATGTGAGCTTTAAAACAGCAAGTTTTGGTCATGGCAAAAAAGTAGTCCAGTTGCTCACAATGGCACAGGAGGAGTACAGAGATAGCAGTGTGTGGGTGATCAGTCACCAGAACGAAAGAGGATAGTAATGAGGAACTAAGGAAGAAAAGGAAAGCATACGATGCATTCTGGAACAATACGCAATAGAAATCAGGAAGCATATCTCATATGCAGCAGAGGGGCAAAGGCTGGAAGAAGGAAGACAGAGAGTAAGCAGGAGGAAAGGATGGCAGGCTGCATGAAAACAAATGGTTAAATATTCTTCAAATATATTAAAATTAAAAGATTAATGAAGGATAGAGTGGGGCCCATAAGGAACAAGGAGGTAAGCTACTCACTGAGGCAAAAGGTACAGCAGAAGTAATAAATGAGCACAAAAGGCTGCAGCATAAGGTAAAGATGCATGGTGTTACAGGCAATGCATTACCATGGATAGAGGATTGGTTGACTTACAGGAAGCAAAAAGTGGGGATAAATGAGTGCTCTTCTGGTTGGCAATCAGTGACTGTTGGTGTGCCTCAGGGTTCAGTGTTGGGACCGCAATTATTCACAATTTACATAAATGATTTGGAGATGGGGACCATGTGTAGTGTGTCAAAGTTTGCAGATGAGTGGTAGAGCAAAGTGCAGAGGATTTAAAAATTTGCAGAGGGACATAGTTTAAGTGAGTTGGCAAAGTTCTGGCAGATGGAGTACAGTGTTAATAAATGTGAAATCATCCATTTTGGTAGTAATAACAATAAAAAGGACAAATATATAAATGGTAAAAAAAATTGCAGCATGTTGCTATTCAGAGGGTCCTGGGTGACCTTGTGCATGAATCACAAAAGATTGGGTCTGCAGGTGCAACAGGTAATTAGGAGGGCAAATGGAATTTTGTCCTCATTGCTGAAGGGATTGAGTTTAAAAGCAGGGAGGTTATGTTGCAGCTGTACAAGGTGTTGGTGAGGCCACACCTGGAGTACTGTGTGCAGTTTTGGTCTCCTTACTTGAAAAAGGATGTACTGACACTGGAGGGAATGCAGAGAAGGTTCATTAGGTTGATTCCAGAGTTCAGAGGGTTGGCTTATGAGGACAGATGGAGTAGAATGGGATTATATTCATTGGAATTAAATGAATGAAGAGGGTTTTTATTGAAAGGGAAGGGAATAGAGAAGATAGAAGTAGAGAGGATATTTCGACTGGAGGGTGAAACTAGAACAAGATGGCATAGCCTCAAAATTAGGGGGAGCAGATTTAGGACCAAATTGTGAATAAACCTCTTCACCCAGGGGGATGTGAATCTGTGGAATTCCATGCCCAAAGAAGTAGTTGAGGCTTCCTCATTGAATGTTTTTAAAGCTAAAGATAGATAATTTTTTGAACAGTATAGGAAGGCGGGTAAGTAACGCCGCAAAAAGATCAGCCATGATCTTATTGAATGGCAGAGCAGGCTTGAAGGTCCAGATGGCCTACTCCTGCTCCTATTTTTTTAGTGTTCTTATGAGTACTTTGCATCTATCTTTACCAAACTATAAAATGGCGACAATGGCCCAATTGAAAATACGGGTGTTGAACAATTGAATATCGTGGTGATAGATAAAGTATAGGTAGTAAAACTGCTGACTGAACTCCAGGTAGAGAAGTTGTCAGGCCCAGATGGGATGTATCCTAGATTGCTGAGAGGGGTAAAGGAGCAAATCACAACATTTTTCATGCCACTCTTAACACAAGATTAGCCATAGGGAACTGTAGGATTGCAAATATGACTTTTTTTTAAATAGGTATTTTTATTGAAAGAAAAAAAGAGATTTTTTAACATTTTTTACAAAATTACAAAGTAATACAAACAAATATAAACACTAATATACAATTAAATATATATAAAATAAATAAGTAATAACCAAAACACAACAAAAGAAAAAAAGAGAAAAAAAATTCAGCTAACTACTAATCTATCCTACAAACAACCAAAGCATAAAATCTTACATTACTAGTAAGACATGACATAATAATTAAATAATTAAGTATGTACTCAAAATCGATTAACATCAAATAATAATAAAACCCATATTTATACAGGATTCCTCCCCCTGGTGGTTGGGGGGAGGGGGAGGGGGAGGGGGGGGGCGGACCAGCTAGAACCACTATCACTGCTAGACAAAAGCCCTTGACAATATGGCCGAAATATCTGTGTCTATACAGTTCAGAAAGGGCTGCTACGTTTTATACAATAATTCTGTTTTTTGGTGCACCATATTTGTGAGGAAGTCAAGGGGGATGTATTCCATGATTAGCCTATGCCAATTTGAAAGTCCTGGAGGGCCCTCAGCTACCCAATCAACCAAGATATCTTTCCTTGCACAGAAAGAGAGAATGGAGAGTAGTTTTCTCTCGTGTACATCTAGGGAGGGCAGATTTGAAAAGCCCAGGAGAAGAGACACTGGATCAAATCCAATCTCGTTCCCAAGATTTCTGTCAGAGCATTTGCTACTCCCAGTATTTGCGAATCTTATGACATGTCCATAAACAGTGTGTGAGAGTGCCCACTTCTATTTTACATTTAGGACACACTGGGGATGTTCCTACCCTAAATTTTGCCAGTCATTCTGGTACTATATAAGCCCTATGAAGTATCTTTAATTGAATAGCTTGAGTTTTATTACAAATAGAGATCTTTCTGGCATTTTCCCAGGTGTCCTCCCACATATCTGATGGAATTTCTAACCCCAATTCCTGGTTCCATAATTTAAACAGTTGTTCCATGAATTTCGATACCTCGTTATGTAATGAGTGATAAAGAGTACTGACCGAGGGTCATTAGCCATAGTACTGTTCTCTCCCTATCCAATTTGTAGGTACTGTCTAATAATGTGGTCTTCTTCTGTATATAACCTCGTATTTGGAAATACCAAAAAAGGTCTCCATTAGGCAGTCCAAACTTCTGGTGCAGCTGCTCAAAAGACATCATAACCTCCCCATCGTATAGGTCCCCTAAGCAAGAGATATCTCTGGACCTTCAGGTTTGAAATGTAGCATCTGTCTGCCCTGGCTGAAAACCCCATGCTCCCACTATAGGAGTTTAAGGAGAGTTTTTTTTGTAAGTTACCCTCATCTTACCACATTATCCTCCAGGCTTTAATTGTATTTAACACAATAGGGTTTTTACAATAGTCCATAAAAGCTCTCTTCTTATCTAAAAATAAAAGATTGATGAGGGGACACTTTGCTTGGGAGTTCTCGATGTCTAACCAAACTGATTGGGTCTCTTGTGACCCACAATCAGCTACACTGCCGAATAGCGAGCTCAACTGACACCTCCTAAAGGCTGGAAAATCCAGTCCTCCCCTTGCTTGTGGAAGCTGCAGCTTCTCTAATTTGATAAAGGGCTGTCTATGATTCCAAATAAAGGAACCAAGCCAGCCATGTAGTTTATGCAACATCAAAGGGAGCATTCTCATAGGATATAAGAGATGAGGCAGAATATTCATTTTAACTAGAGCTACTCTGCCTAACCAGGTTATTGGGAGACCTTCCCTGTGTTGAAGGTCCTGTCTTATTTTCTCTAGTAAGTGTATATAATTGGCTTTATACAGCTGACCAAATACTGGGGTGATAAAAATACCTAAGTATAGAAAACCCTCCAGTGACCACTGAAAGGGCAAAAAGGTTCGTCCGATAAATTGGATATACTAACGAGACCACCCAACGGCATGGCCTCCGATTTTGTAAAATTGATTTTGTAGCCTGAGAACATATTAAATAGATTAATTACTTGACTTAAGTGGGGTACGGATATCAAATGATTGCTTAAGAACAGGAGGACATCATCTGCATTGAGAGTGATTTTATGTTTACCCGAACCAACCCTCGAAGCCACTATGTGAGAGTCAGTTCATATATCTTCCGCTAGTGGTTCAATTATTAGTATGAATAATAACGGTGAGAGAGGACATCCCTGACGTCAGCCCCTACCCACGCTGAAGCTATCTGAACCTAAACTATTGTTAATCACGGCTGCTTTGGGGTCATTGTAAAATATTGAGACCCATTTAGAAAATACCTCTCCAACACTAAACCTTTCCAGTGTGTAAAAAAGATATGACCATTCAAATGCCTTCTCTGCATCCAAGGAGACAGCTATCCTCGGTATTCTTTCCTGTTGACAGGCTTGTATCAAATTTAAGACCTTTCTAATGTTGTTAGATGATCTACAGCCCTTGATAAACCCCGTCTGGTCTACTTTTATGAAATAGAATAAGACCCTCTCCAATCTTAATGCTAACGTTTTAGAAAGGATTTTAAAATCTTCATTTAGCAAGGATATTGGTTTATATGTTGAGCAATCTTCTGGAGTCTTTCCTTTTTTAAGAATGAGAGAAATATTTGCTTCTCTCAATGAAGGCAGGAG
This sequence comes from Hemiscyllium ocellatum, assembly GCF_020745735.1. Classification (NCBI taxonomy): domain Eukaryota; kingdom Metazoa; phylum Chordata; class Chondrichthyes; order Orectolobiformes; family Hemiscylliidae; genus Hemiscyllium; species Hemiscyllium ocellatum. The sequence continues at coordinate 41,203,045 of NC_083407.1, read as the reverse complement.
GTAGCCCTGACTATAGGAGTAATTATACATATCTATAACTGGACCAGCCAGTTCCCCTATGAATTCTTTATAAAATTCAACCTGGAATCCATCTGGTCCAGGTGCCTTGCCACTCTGAAGCTGGCTAATTGCATCGAGTAGTTTCTGGGTCACCAGGGGAGCATTCAGGATCCACACCTGCTCTGAGGTTAAATCTGGAAAAGCCAAGTTTTTAAAGAAGGACTCCATCTTCTTAGTTCTATCCTCACAATCCTGTGATTTATACCGTTCAAAATAGAACTTTCTAAAGGCTGTACGATTGCAAGTCAGAGTACCAGCACTTTCCCTAATGGACGTAATAGCTTGAGGAGCCTTTTTTTCCTAGTAAGATATGCTAGGTATCTGCCAGACTTGTTGCCATATTCATATAATCTTTGCTTTGCAAATAACGTTTCCCTCTTTGCTGTTTGGGTAAGTGCAGTATTCAAGGCTGTCCTAAGGGCTGTGATCCTTTGTAGCTTAGTGTAGAGGGCCTATCAACATACGCTGTCTCAACTGCCTTCAAGCGAGCCTCAAGCAGGTGCTGTTGTTCTTCCTTTTGTCTTTTCTGGGTCACAGAATATGAGATGGTCTCCCACATCGTCGATGGATTACTGACCGTACCTGAATTAATTTCCAGAAAGGTTTTGAACTCTTGAGAAAAATATTTTATAAATTTGCTATCCTTCATTAAAAAGGAATCCATACGCCAATGTTGGGGGCCTGTCCCATCGTCCCTAGTCTTAACTTCCATATATACTGCGGCATGATCAGAGATTGCTGTGTTACCTATTTTGTAGGACAATATGGAATTCAAAAGGGTTGAGGGAGCAAAAACATATCAATTCTAGTATGACATTCTGTGTGTTAGAGAAGAACATAAAGTCTCTGCCCTGGGGGTGAAGACACCTCCAAACATCGACTAGCCCTAGCTCCTTATTCATATCTGCCAATTGTCTGGATGCAAGAGATATACCCATAGTACTCTTGGGTATCCTATCTGTCTCTGAGTCCATAATACAATTAAAATCTCCTCCTATAATTGAATGGCGGGCCCCAAAAGCCATCAACTTAGAGAACGCTTCTGTTACAAATTTGAAGGGATATGCTGGGAGGGGCAATAAAGATTCAAATCCTATACTCCTCTCCATTTATTAGGGCTTTGATCAGTATATACCATCCAGATTCATCTTTTATCTGGCTGAAGATTTTAAAAGGAAGATTCTTCCGAATGAGAATGACTACTTCCCTACTTTTTGAGCTAAAGGATTAGAAAAACGCCTGGTCATATCCATCCTGTTGGAATTTTAAGTGCACTTTGTCAAGTAGATGTGTCTCCTGTAAAAGAGCTATATCAACACTTTCTTTTGTAAGATTTGATAGCATCTGCTTACTTTTGATTGGCAAATTACTCCCCTTGATGTTCCACCTAAGCGAATAGCTAGCCATGATCGTCCAAGCAAGCCCAAGACCCCCCAGGAGGAAGTACCCCACCCAAAACACCTTGAGTAAAGACCATGAAGACCAATACAATTAAAAACTATTCCAAAGTAAAAAAAGCACAAAACACATTTGAAAGGAGATTCTCCCCCTTGCTCCCAGGGGGTGTGACTACCTATCAATAACCCCAACATAACCTCTCCTAACTAGTGCCCCGCCCTCAACCTAGGCATTATAAAAAGGAGTAGACAAATTCAAGTGTTCTGTAAAATCAAAGTTGTAAGTGAGTGACCCACGACACCCCCACACCCCACACCAACACCTAGGTGCGTTTAGCGATCATAATACAAAATATAAATATATAAAACTACAAGGTTAAAAACGCAGCAATGATTAGTAAACTAAGTAAGATGACAGAAGAAGAGAACCCCACTCTAAAAAAATGTAGGACAAAACAAACCCCCCTCCCACATAAATCAAATACGCATAGTGATTAGTAAATAAGGCCCCTTCCCTGCCCCCTAGAAAAGGTGATGAACAAAAAAGGGATGGAGAAGGAAAGAAGGGGTAAACCAGGGGAAGGTGGCACTAAGCAAAATCGTTATCCATACGATTTGAATCTGACAGTCTATTTAAGAGAGTCCAAACATTCTTTAGCCTTCTCCAATGATCCAAAGTCATGTACTGATCCTTCTGAAGCGCAGTGTTGTTGGGTGGTGCAAGGAATGTTGGATGTTTAGGTCTCTTAGGCGCTTCTTCGCCTCATCGAATGCCCTCCTTTTGCAGACCATGGCTAGAGAAAAATCCTGGAATAACAATCTTGGAACACTTGTGCATCATGTCCCGGGGATCCTTCGTCAGGACCCTGGAGGCTTCCAGGAGCATCTGCTTCTCTTTATAGCATTAGAGCTGGAACAAAACCGGGCGGGGGCGCTGGCTGGCCCAGGCCTGCGTATAGCAACTCGGTGGGCCCACTCCACCCGTACCTGGCCTGATCCGGACACCAACTTGAATACTTGAGGGAGTCATTGCTCCAAAAAAATACTGCAAGCTGGCCTTCCTCTTCCCATGCGGGAAGGTCTAGCAACTGAATATTTTTTCGACGATCCTGATTATCGAGGTGTTCGATGTGCTCCTCCAAGGTCCAGACTCGCTGCAGCATGACTGAGAATGACTCCCACATGCTCCTGGATTCTTCGATGAAGGCATTGATCCTCTCCTGCAGCTTGCTGATCACGGAGATCAGGCTTGCCTCCACAGTTAAATCCCCTGAGGCAGCCGGGGACATCTCTACTGCTGCTGGAGGGGGTGGGGGAGGGGTCCCTGCCTGTTGTGAACTTCAGGAATTTTTGCCCTGAGTCATTTTAAGAACAACACCAAACTGTTCAAGTTTGATGCAAAATGACTAAGTATGCTGGGCAAAAGCTATTTTAAATTAATTAAAAGGTGTGGTGAAAGCAGACGCCCCAGTTTGCCCAAGTCTTAGGCAGAGCACTACAGAGTCAGACTTGCTGGGTCACCGCCATCTTGAATCTCCCTCACAAATGTGACTTTAAGAAAGGGACAAAGGATAATCTGGGAAACCATAGACCATTGATATGAGTAATGTGAAAACTGACATCATAATCTGAAATATGATAGATAAATGCTCGGAGAACATGGCTTGGTCAAAGGCAGGTCATTTCTGACAAATTTGATCTAATTTTTTGATGAGGTGACACAGGCAATGAATGAGGATAGTGTTGTGGATGTTGCATATTTGGACTTTCAGAAAGCATCTGATGTGGTGCCACATGGCAGGTTGGTTGGGAAATTAGAAGTGCTTCGGATTGATGGGTCCTAGCCAGTACAGATTAGAAATTAACTAAAAGACAGGAAACAATGGGTCGGTATTTCTCAGATTGGAGAGGAGTTGTTAGTGGTATTCGCCAGGGAATGTTGTTAGGACCTTTGCTTTGGAATTTTGACAGGGTAAAGATAGATATTCTGTTTCCAGTAATTGATATGTTATTAACTGGGGGGGTCACAATTTCAAGATCATCAGTAGGGGAGGTCAGAGTGAGATGAATAGAAACCTCTTTACTCAGAGAGTCTTTCGGCTTTGAAATGTGCCGTTTGGGAGAATGGTGGAGGCAGATTCTATATGAGGTTTCAAAAGAGAGCTCGTATATATATATATATATATATATATATTCATTTACAGGGCTACAGAGATAGGGCTACAGAATAAAACTAGCTGGGTGGCTCTTGTGAGAGCTAGTACAGACATGATTAGTCAAATGGCCTCATTTTGTACTATAACATTCTATGATTCTTTTTGTTCAAATCACTTGTGCAATAAGGAGTGGGAGGGAAGCAGTTGACCAAGATTCTGGCTGAAGCAATATGCTGGTAATAAGAAGAACTTTCAGTGCAGTGCATTAATAAGTGAAAGCTATGGGATTTAACAATCTTTCATCTTGATAAAACTGGACACAATCAGTTCTACTACAACACGGTAGTTCTGTTCTTGTGCAATCCCGTGTTATAAGAAAATCACATAATAGCAGCACCATTTAGACTAATGGGGCTGGAATCGATATATGCTTTGAAAGTTAGTGCTATGGAAACAGTATCCTCAGTTCGGCAATCACATTATAGTGAATTCCCATTAACGAAAGGAGCATTACAGCAGAATGACCTGTACACTCCTCGTTGTGGTGAAGATGGAGAAGCCCGTAAACAGTTGGTCGTGCTTGCATCTCATGGCACTCCTCTGGTATTAAGAGTTTTTTTTAATTGAATCAACAGCCATGGATGTATAAACATTTCTTTATTAATACCATTACTGGTCATCACCCCAATGGTTTTTCTCTCAAAAGTGATATGCTGCTGTTTAACATGACTGCTGTCCTTGGGATGGCTTGAAAGTATATTGTAGCACAAAAGTATATTGAAGTACGAAGATTACTTAGCAATATCCGAAACCATGATTAATGTTTCAGAGACTAGCTGCCACCTAAACCATCAAATACTATCTTACACAATGCATGTGTGCAAAGCATTTTTGTTCATGTAGGCCAGAAGGTTGATGTAGGAATCATAAATGCTTACAGGGATGTCATCTGTAATGTTTTTTTCACTTGAGCGCACCTTGTCGTTTTGGTGAAACTGAGTGTTGAACAGGATCAACATGAAAGTGAACACATTGTTGGTTCTTTCAGACATAACATCTGACAATTACTTGATATCTGAATTGCAGGCACTGTAACGTGACAGATGTCCTTGGGATAACTTGACAGGATCTACTAGCGTGAGAGTCAACTTTATTCCAAATACTCTCTATAGCACAGACTGCAGTGGCAGCATCCAGAAAGAAACCAGAGTTAACACTTTGGGTCCAGTAACCCTTCTTCAGAAGTCCACAGACGTTTCTCCAGCTATTTCTGGTTTTGTTTCAGAATTCCAGCATAAGCAATTCTTTATTTTCTATGTAGTAACTAAAACCACAGGACTTCAGAAGGATATTATTAAAATACAGGAGGCTCAGAAAGGATTTGCCAGGGTGTTGCCATGACCGGAGAGTTAGTATTATAAGCAGGGGCTGGATAAGCTGGGACCTTTTACACTGGAGCATAGGAGGTTGACAAGGGACCCTATAGAGGTTTATAAAACCATGAGGGACACAGATAAGGTGAATAGCAAAGCTCTTCTCCCTAGAGTGGCAGAAATCAAAACTAGGAGGCATATTTTTAAGGTGAGAGGAGAAAGAATTAAAAGGGACTTGAGGGGCAACCTTTTCACGTGGAGGGTGGTGCCCATATGGAATGATCTTCCAGAGGAAGTGGCAGATGCAGGTACATTTACAACATTTAAAAGACATTTACAGGTACATGGATAGGAAAGATTTAGAGGGATATGAGCCAAATGCCAGCAAGTGGGATTAGCTTAGTTTGTGAAACTTGCTTGACATGGATGAATTGGGCCAACAGGTCTGCTTCTGTGTTATAAGATTTTCTAAGATGAATTCTACTCAAGCCTCAGAAATTCAGATCAACCCATCTTTTATGAGTAAGTGCTTACTGTCGGCAGAACCTCAGCACACCATGAGGTTTTCATGCTCACAGATTCTTCCAAGTTGTCATGTCATTGCATGCAATCTGGAATCTAATCTCTGACCGTACTGATGATTCTTTTTAAATGCAGGCTGCACCTCTTTGTAGTGCAGATTAAATTTTCCCTAAATTGTGATACAGAAAATTAGATCCGTCAGGATTCATGCACGCAAGATTTGAATCCTGCATTTCTAATTTCTGTTAGCTACCTCGAAATTAGTATTCATGTACAGGCTACAAACTATTTGCTGCACTATAATATTTGCATGTACATTCTCAAATTCCTCAAAACCTATCAAAATGAGCATGATGGCAAAAGAATAAGAAAGTTCAGTCAATGTGGAAAAATAAAATTATTTTTTTCAATAAGTTGTTCATCCTTTCAGTTTTAGCTGCATTTATACTGCCATTTTAACAGCAGTTTAAAACTGAAATCACTTCCCAATGACACTAAACCCACCATAATAATCTAAAATCAGAGCATTTGCTGACCTGAGGGAAGCAGTGTGAGATTCCTGGGAAGACAGTGTGTCACATCATGTACAGTATAAATCTACTGCTCATTCATGAAGCGTTAGTGCCATAGGTATTTGCTATGTCCATCTACATCTCATTTAAGTTTTCTTTTTTCACAATCTAAAGACATATATGCTTTTTCTGTTTGGTGAAACCTCTGACCCAGACCTTATTCTTAATGTTTAAGAATGTTACAAACTTGATCGAAAGGAGTCAGACAAGGATAATCATGGCCACAGTCACATGTTCAGGATGGGGGGTGACCATTTTGGACTGAGATAGGGAAACATTGCTTCACGCAGAAGGTGGCCATCCAGCAGAATTCACTCCTACAGAAGGTTGTGGAGGCTATGAATGCATTCAAGAAAAAGAGTGATCATTTTTAAAAAAATGTTAAATGCATCAAGAGAGATAGAGAGAAAGCCTTGAGTTTGAGGATCAGCCATATTGATATTGATTAGCAAAGCAGACTTGAAGGTTGAATACCCTAGTTCTGATCCTCGTCTCTATGTTTCTATCCAAAGTGCAAAGTCCAGTTTCAAACTTGCAGTGCAAATGCAACCTTAATTTGATATATTGTTTGATGAGAGAAATTTATTTTCTGAATTTTGTTGAGAAAACAAGTTGTAGAGATGGTTGTTATGTGAAATTTTGTCAAGCATGTTTGACAGGAAGCAGACAAGGGCAAAGAAAGAATCCAAAGATATTCAGTGCCATTCATCCATTTCAAACAAAAATCTCAGCAGGGGATTCAGTCTCCTCCGATTGTGGCACTTTTAATTACTCCAGCTTGTAGAAATAATTGTGTTCTCCCAGGTGAATGTTTAAATTTATTCAAGTCAATTATTTTCCTCTGTTTTATTTTTAAGAATTATATATCAAGACTTATCTGGCTTTAAAAAATTCTCTTACATGTCAATCGACAATCCTAAATTTTTACGGGTGATTTTACTGGCAGTTTCACAGAGATAAATGTTGAGCATGTCACTGAAGTACCAGTCTATTGATGCTCGTGGATTAGCAGATCAAGTTGGACAACAAAACTTTGGTTTCCACTTTTACTGTGCATGAGTGATTGGCAGGCATTATTTTTCAATTTATTCCTAAAATAATGTAGCCTCTGTTATTATTACAGCAAAATCTAGATCATTATACTCATGTTGCCACTCATTCTGTAAAACTACTTTTCTGTTAATATCTTTTCTGTCTGAGATGTGCACAAACAGGTGGCAGAATAATGTGGAATATTTTCAATGGGATTATAAAGCAACTGACAATCCTTAAGATCCATAATTTTCTTACCTGAACTTGATATAGATTGTTTAGTAATTTAAGACAGAATAAAAAAGGCAACTTAGATTTCAGGCTTCAGTTTACAGCAATCTAGATCAAACTATTAACATAATTCACTATTTCCGACATAGTTCTAAATTTCAGACCTGAATTCAAGAGAAATTCTGACAAATAGGTGAGGAATCATTTTGAATCTTAATACATCAGAAGATGCACTCCATCAGACTATTTCACACTATGTGAGGTTCATATCGGTAGACTACAAATGCAGTCAAGCGTGAAACGAGATTTAAAAATTACTCAGCCAATTGGATCATCTAGGTGTTTTGAATTTAGTGTTGAATCTTTATTTATTGCTCTTCTTTCTCACTCATTTAGTATTATGAAAAATGAGAATGCAAACAGCATGCCCTCTCCTGTCAAGCATGTAAATAGAGTAACCCACAGTATAACTAAGAAGCTGCTCAATGTAATTTGCACTCTTGCTTTAAATAAATATCTGAAAATAATTAATTCATTATGCAGAAATAGAATTAAATCACAAAAGAAGTGCAAATATTGCTAGAAGATAATCCCTGTGCACTATTTTGAATAACAAAGTGCATTATTTACGAGTTGTGTCAAAATCTTTAATCATTAGTGACAATTTTTTCTAGTGGCTCTCAAAACTATATTATATTGACCATAAATGACTGTCAGGTTGCAGCTTATCACGGAAGCAATTGATTTACCATAAAATGCAAAAAGCTCAAATCAGTTTGATGTTTCTACAGAAATCACAGAAGCAAATTAGGTTACTATCTAGTCAATTTTTAGCCTAAACTAAGTTATGCAGCATAGTGTCATTCATTTTCATGCCACTTGTAGACAATTACACCTTCTTGGTTATCATACACATTGACACTTTGTATTTTTCTTCAGTAATGGGATAGCAATCACCTTACAGCTGATGAGATTTCAGATGAGTACAACTCAACTATAAAGAAAAAATTTGATTGTTTATTTCCTCCTTCCTTCGATCAAATGCAGAAATTATGCAACATAAAAATGGCTTTAGTCAATAAAATACATGTGGGAATAAAATGTAAACTATTGATATTAGCTTCTCAATTATACCAACATAATTTCATGGATAATGATCAATAAAGCAAGATAAGAAAACATAATATTTCTGAAATAGTTGACTGGTCTGCTTTGTTTGTCCTGTGTCCGGCAATCTGTTATTACTTATGAGGCTTGAAAGGTCAGAAATTCCAAGAATGCAAAGTATAATGGTTCTTCTATTGTTACCAAGGCATAAGATGTAGTCAGCTTAACTACCTTTATTTACATTTTAAAACATAACTATTACATTTAGTCTGTTGCTTTCAGTAGATTTTAAATAGAGTGAATCATTATTCTCACATTATAAAATCTTACAAAGCTTCATGAATAGAAATGCTGCATTTAACTTTGCTGCTGATAAACTAAAACTTCTCACAGGATATTTAGCAAATTGGCTTTGTTTGTATTTACTTTATGTCTCAACATATAGATGTATATGAGATGTACAAACCGTAGCCTTCACTGACTAGTTTCTTCATGTCTGCAAACCTTTGCTGAAAAGGCAGAGCACATGAATTTTTAAAAGTTCATACATAATATATTATAAATATAGGATGAGTAATGTGGTACATGGACTTTAATAAAATGCTCCATCCCATTTCTCAGAGAGACTGAGATGTAATCAATACTAGAAAAAAGTGTCTCAGGGAAATGACCTGAGATTTATTCCTTTTTGTACAATGTGACACACATTGGGGAGATGATATTGAATTTCAGAAAACATTTTTAGAGTGGAACAATGAGAGTGCCTTTTAATATACTCTTCTGATAATGTTTTTAAGGGTGAACATTATTTTTCATCTACAGAGAGCTTTGACACAAAAATAGGATGGTTGTTTCACAGGATGCAAAAGAATCTAAGAAAGAAAAGAACTTACATGAATTTGAGTCTCTGTAATTCTTGACTGGATAGGACTTCTGTTCCGCTCTGCATTAGAGAAGAGGTCCCCAGACGAAAGATCTACAATCCGTGAGTGAAGTTTCTGTAAAATAATTTACACAGCAGTTGGTGACAAAAAGGAAAAACAGAAATGTTAGGATTACTTCCAATTGACTCTTCTTCCAAATGAATAACTGCAGTGGTTCATATGATAAAACGGTAGTTGCTTGGATATACCAAAAATGATTACAATATTAATAAGGTTTGGGATGAATCAACTCTCATTATATGTACTATTTTGTCAGAAAATCTTTGTATTTTTAAAATTAGCTTTATTGACTGACTTTAGCAAGTTGGCAGCAAGCTTGATGATAAGCCCAAATTTCTTTGTTCAGTTTACTGAACAAAATTGTTTGCTAACCTATTATAGCCATCATATGCATCTTTCTATTTATACAAGCGAAAAAGTTCAAATAGAGTTTCAAATAGCAAAGTCAAGTGGCAAATATTGCTGGTAAAGACACTGTGACATAGAATCATAGAGTCATAGAGATGTACAGCATGGAAACAGACCCTTCAGTCCAACTTGTCCATGCTGACCAGATATCCAAACCCAATCTAGTCCCATCTGCCAGCACCCATCCCATATCACCCCAAACCCTTCCTATTCATATACCCATCCAGATGCCTTTTAAATGTTGCAATTGTACCAGCCTCCACCATTTCCTCTGGCAGCTCGTTCCATACACGTACCACCCTCTGAGTGAAGAAGTTGCCCCTTAGGTCTCTTTTATTATCTTTCCCTTCTCACCCTTAACCTATGCCCTCTTCTCCTGGACTCCCCTACCTCAGAGAAAATACTTTGTCTATTATTCCTATCCATGCCCCTTGTGATTTTATAAGCCTCTATAAAGTCACCCCTCAGCCTCCGATGCTCCAGGGAAAGCAGCCCGAGCCTATTCAACCTCTCCATAGCTCAAATCCTTCAAACCTGGTAACATCCTTGTAAATCTTTCATGTTCACAACATCCTTCCAATAGGATGGAGACCAGAATTGCATGCAATATTCCAACATTTCCAACAGACATATTTTTCCTGACATTAGTAAATTAATTATAAATTATATTTTAAAATCATTCATATCAAATTATTACTATTTAAGGAAAATATTGTTGAAGAAAGAGGACTGACTTATCATTAGTTTATTATGGAAAAATCATTACAGAAGAGTAAGTGTGCAATGTGTGAAGTGTAAAGGACTAATTTTGCCTAAACACTTTTTGACTACATTCTTGTAATTATTATATATTTCATTTTCACATTGTTTAATAGCTTGAAAGAATTTGCTAAATGGGGATGAAATAAATAAATGACTGGAATATAAATCTAGCCTTTTCATTCATACAATATAATGTTAATTTCCAAGATGCTTTCAGTTACACTATACAAATTTAAACAATACTTAAATTTTACACACATTAAATGAATAATAATGATGAAAGCATTTTGAGTGACTAATGTGATCACCACTCACATGATACAGAAAAATCTTGACAGTACTAAATTTAGGAACCAATATATATATGTTATTTTCAGACCCACAGGCAAATTTGAACATCACCTTCCTTCATAGCGTTTCCTTCTAAAGAGTTCTAACTCAAAGTCATTAATGTCATCCGTTAAAGATAATTAAAATGAATAGAAAATAATTGCACTTGGGATCTGGAGACTCAGAATCTGGGGCATTAATATTTGCATGTTATTTGATTATATACTCAATTCCTCAGTTCAAAAGCACTCAAGGGGCTGGTAAACCAATGCTAATTTACTACTAGTAATCTGTGTACTAATTACCAATGTTTTCTGCCTGTATTTTTCCACATATTTGTTACTTTAGCTATAGTAAAGGCAAGGTTTTTATAAATATTGATATTGCAGTACTGAACAAACATTGAATTACTGCAGCACAGCTACATGCTTGAACAGGTTTTATGGGTTTTATTACTAGCTTTGCTGCATATGACAGCAAACTGTAATTAGTTGGTTTGAAATTTTGCATGAATAGCATTATTTTTACCAAAGATATTTGCTTTAAAAATCTACTGTAGTTTATCAACTGCTGTCCAACAATCATAGAATCAGAAACTTATTTGGTGCAGGGGGAGGCCATTTTGCCCACTGTGTTCTGCACTGGTTCTCCAAATGAATGTTATGATTTAGTGTCATTCTCCTGCCTTTTCCCCAGAACCCTGCATGGTGTTGCTGTACAAATAATCATCTAATAATCTCCTGAATGACTCAACTGAATTGATTTCCACCTGGTAATGCATTCCAGACTCTAACTACATGTTGGGTGGGAACATTTTCTTTGTGCCATATGTATCTTCTGCAAATTACCTTAAATCTGTGCCCCCCATGTACTCAATCCTTTTAAGACTGGGAACAATTTCTCATTATCTACTTTATCTCGACCCATCCTGATTTTGAAAACTACAATTACATTTCCTTTTAGCCTTTCCTCTCCAAGGTAAACAGTTTCAACATGTCCAGTCTCTCTTCTTAGCTTTACAGTTTCTTATCCTTGAAACCATACTTATAAATCTCTTCTGTATTATTTTCAGTGTCTTCAAAGTTTCTAAAGTGTGGGGCTCAGAAATATTGAATCATTGAAATAGCAAAAGTGATTTTTCCAATATATTCAGCAACGTTTTCAGGCAAGGCTTATGATGAACATAGCAATTTTCATTTGACTATATCTTGCTTTGGTGTGAAGCATTGAGAGATACTGCACTATACCTTGGGAGAGTTGCATCTTGAAATTATTTCATTTAAAAAATATGCTAGAATCAAGACATTTTGAAAATTGATGCAGTCAAAGTATGGTCATCCAACATACAGCAAGCATTTTTCCAGTTAACATTTTAAAATTATTTTCCCCCAGTTCATATTAATCACACATTTGCAATGCATGAATGAAGTGAATAAGTAATTGAGTGAGAAAATAATTATCAAGATACCAAGACAAAAATAAAAATTGAACATTAAACCTAACCATTAATCACAATTTTAAGCCTAAGCTCTAACAACTGAACTCTCAGTGTGCTGTATCTTTAGGTGTCAGGATTCTCAAAGGAACAATATATTCACACAAAACTCTCCCTCAAACCATCAACTTTCAAGGATTTGGAGTTTTTATTTTGTTTTTTTCAGAGGCTTCTTTTGGCAGTGTCTTTTTGAGCGTAAAGAGATTCCGTCAAAATTACATTTTCTCCACATATTCCTGGAATGAGTTTGAAGTTTGAAAACCAATTCACATCTACAGTTCAATCACTGACTACTGCCACTAAGTGTTCCACTGCTATTACTAGACTTGCCCTCCTAAAGATCCGTGATAAAGAATTTCAACTGTATTCACAGCAGCTCATTGAATCCTTTAAACTAAAAAGAAAATCAATAAAATGTTTCATTACCTGGGAGATGCCAACATAATGAAAATTCCAAATGCGTCTGCATATATATAATAGCAAATTTACTGGTTTGTGTCTCACTCCAAGACCCAAGGTCAATAGGCCTAGGTTGATTCGAATTGAACAAATAATTATTCGGACAGATGCCTCTTTTTCTGTCTGTTACTGTTTGCTATTTCTATGCCAGTTATCACCACAATTATTCCATAGATATCAAACCTTAACCCCTTCTTTATATTGTCACCTCCCAGTGCTCTTAGTAGCCACAGCCAAGGCATACCTAATGTTTGCATGTTGGTGATTCAAAGCTATTTCAGCAGTAAAGGAATGCATGGGTCCATTCAATAATTACAGAACATGTGTTTCTAAAAATACAGCAACTGAGAGCGAGGCATTCCCCCTCTCACTGTTGCATATGCAGATAAACAAGAGTTTGAACCTCACCATGTGGTAGGTTTGTTTCCAGCATTTTCTTATGACTGGATCTACAGGCCTTTTTGGTCAACTGTGATAGAGGAAGTAGTTTATGGCACGTTAGCAACTCATTCTAGGTTAATGGTATATTAATCCATAAAATAACATTCTTTGAGAGCCTGGGTTCTGAAGCACAGGAGCAACGTACTACTTGATTTTGATTTTCAAATGTTAAGAAAACATTTTTATAGTTTCACTTTAGATTTGTTCAGTGAGCTGTGAGGGGTCTCTGGAGACTTGTTTTGTATACATTCATATTATGAGGTTCTTAAAAACCTTTAAGATGAACAGCTCAACATTGAAACCCTGGAAAGTAAAGGCTGGTGGAAACAAAGGACACAAATCTATGGTAATGCAAAGAATACTAAGGTTCAACTGATGAAAACAAGCAGAAGGTTTGCTATTCCTGATGAAGGGCTTATGTCTGAAATACTGATTCTCCTGCTCCTTGGAAGCTGCCTGACCTGCTGTGCTTTTTCCAGCAACACACTCTTGACTCTGATCTCCAGCACCTGCAGTCTTCACTTTCTCCGACAGAGGGTCTGCTATTGTCATCTTTTACAGGTGCACGGAAATCACAGTTGTAAAGACAACTTTTATTTTTCATTATGTGGTCTTCAAAATGGCAAAAGATAGTGGTTTAAACCAAGGGACTGTGATAAGAAGATGCTGCAATTTCAAAAATGAGATACCAAAACCATCTTGAGTTCTATCTATAACAGTGGCTTGTTCAAGCACAGGGGTGGGAGATAGTAGGGGACAAGGAGTGGATGCTAGACATCTTGGCTTCATGGGAAAGTGTTCCGAACAGTTTTGTTCACTGACAGATCTTTGACTAGTTTTCCATCCTGGGCCAGTTGTGTCTGTGTGTTCAGGACTGCTCAACATTTGAACAACTTCTTGAATGATTCCTGGGTGAGTTGTTACAGTTTTTGTGTTTGAAGAAACATCTAGCTTGTGAAAAAAGAAAGCACCTACATATCTCTCTCTCACTTTCTCTCTCTACCTCACTTTTGAGTGGAAAAGTGCAAGAAAATCCAGGGAAGCTGGCTACTCTACTCTCTTTGTAGATTCCTGAAAAGGGAAACTGGCAAACGCAAGATGCTGAAAGGGTAAACACTCAGAATTGGTGTTTCCACAATTTCATGTTCTCATCCAAGAGTCAAAATGAACTAAAAGGGAATAGAGGAAAAACATTGCATTGTTGTCCATTATCCAGACCAGTACCAGAACTGCGTGCTTCAGTGAATTTTATATTTGTGTCTTGTCATGCTTCGGTGTGACCTTTTTGTATATATAAGGATTTTGTTGATAATTATAAGTTTGCAGCTTCTTGTTCTTTGCAGTTATCAGATAAGAAAAATAATTTGCAATAAATAGCTGTTTTCTTGTTAAGTACAGAAACCAGGTGAATGTTTTCTATCAAACTTGGTTTGTCAGTCAAGTAAACTGGGAACTTTTAAACTATTTTTTTTCACAATGTGATAACTTCAGAAATAGTGGGGAATTATTACTAGCACACTTCCCCAGTGAATCATGACACAACACTGATTCTTGGCAACTACAGCTGCAGAAGACATCGAGCTGGTTGAACAGTCCTGTCCTATAAAATCTCAAGCAATGTCACTTGTGTTAACTAACTGGGTATGACCATGAGTAGCTTCAGGTAGTTGGGAATGGGAAAAAGCAGGGATTAAGGTACAAAGTATAGCTATGAAGGTTTCTGTTAGACTTAAAGTTGTCATGCATAGTCTAGCATCAGCATCATCCACTCAACTGTAGATGTATGCAGCTAGTTGAGTCCAATTAAGTACTATTTAATTAATTTGTTATCAAATATTCCAACCAATGTGTGCTGATTTCAGACTCACATTTCAACTCAACTGTTCAGTGCTTGCGGCTGGAATGAGGGAAGCTGCTGAGCTCCCCTTAGTGATCACACAGGATAACCACACAGCTGAACTGTGCCAAAGTGACCAATTCAATTGAAACCTCTTTTTTTAAATGTTGAATTACCAACATAATTGTGTAGTGCCAGTCAGTGTTTCTGAATGAATTTGAGCTGGTGGCTATAGCAAACGTGCTTCCTTTATGCAATACCATTTAGAAGTCAAATTCAAATAGAATTTCTAGTTTGATTTGAATGTAACCATCATGATGGCAAAACATTTTAGGGTGCAGGAATCATGGGAGATAAAACAAAGGAAATACATGGCTTAATGCGAGGACACAAGCTGCTCACTACCAGTATCACTAGGAATGAGAGGCACATATGGTTTTAATAACACTCTAAACTGTGCCTTGAAATTTCCGGTACCCAAAACAAACTAAGGCAGTGAAGAAGTGAAATACTGTGTGAGCACTCTTGAGCGTCAGTAGTAGTAGTCATATCAACTGCCCAGTGAGTAACTCAAACTCCTGTTTTCACACTCAAACCATCATGATAATTGGACATTTGGTGATAAATAACAACCAGCCTCCCTGCAGGGAGCAGGTTAACATAACTGATAATCTAATGGATGACTTGCTTCCCCATGGGAAGAGAATCTCCCAGCAGACAGAGCATCTCCTGATGAGGAGAGAGACCTGCATAGCAATGAAGCAGTATCAGACAAGTCAACTGGAAGAGGATGTAAACAGCAAACTAGACAATCCAAGTGGTGACAGACAGTTTCGAGCAGGAGTAACAGGATGGTTGCTCGTCACTGGACTAGAGTTGTGTCCCGCATATTGGTGGTGGTACAGCTGGTAATTCAGGTTGGAATCACTAATGAAGGGGCGATTATATTTGACGTAGACACTGATGAGTGTTGGCAAACCAATACTCAACAGTTTGCAGGAAGGTAGCCCTCAGTTTCTGTGCAGGTTGGTGATATTGCTGTACAGGCTTATTGGAAATCTCAAATCTAACCTACTGACTGACCACTGGAATCTGGGAGCAAGGAGGGACAATCCAATTGGTAACTGCTTCCTTGGGAATGACCAAGCGCCAGAAGGGAAGAATTGGGGATGTTCAATACATACAGAAATTAGTTAGACAAACAGATATGTAGCAGTGTACAGAGGTATCTAGCAAGCTGAAAGGTACAAGGAGTGGGGAGGGTAAACTTGGCTTGGCTTTCAGGGTTAAAACAATGAATTTTAAGCTTCATTCAGAACTACTCAAATAGGGGAGACATGAAACTTTTAAATAAATCAAGTAAAATAACCACAATAATATATGCACAAGTAGAGAAAATGGTTGACATTAGTGAGATAATTGCTGGGTCATGGTCACTGGACACAGGTGCAGTAGCAATATGATTCGTCTGACAATGTTAAACCTTTATCATAACTGGAGGCTTGTCCAGCCTTCTAATTCAACACTGATAATTGTAATCGTCTTGCATCATTCATGGTTAGGTGACAAATGTCGTACAAAATGTATAAAAATATTAAGAAACCTTTGTTCATTGAACTGTCTCTCTTGAACTGTATCTCCATATGAGTATGGCAGAATAGTGCCTTCCTCTTTTTGGATCCTTAAATCTGAGTATTGCTTGAAACATTGCAACAATGTATCATGGATCACTCTCTTTAATATAGTGATACCTGCCCTAGTATCTAACTTGAAATTTCCAAAATGACCATTGATATCACTACCACCTTGTCAAAATGTAACATCTGCAATTTGCAGTTGTATACTTGAGATTTTAATTCTGCTGGATAAGGTTCTCTCTTATTAACCTCTTTGTGTGGTAGCTCTTTGATTTCTTGCTTTTCTGAAATAGTGTCCTACTTTAGGCTACTGTGTGACTGATAAAGTATTCACTTTTAATAACTGGACACTGGCTCTGCCTTTAAGGATTTTCTTGCTCCACAATACCTGACAGGACTGATAGTGCCAGTGCCTGCACTAATCACTGTACTGTGTCATATGTGACTTTTGTAGTTTTTGCCTCAAGAACTGAATGGATTTTCATTGCCTATGCAGCTGATCATCTTCTATTAGGATTGATTTGTCTTACTTCAGTACTGATGCTTCACTTCCATCTGACTGGCTTTCTCGAAAGTCAAATCTTCCTTTGACTATAATCAACCTGACAAAGACTCAATAATTCTGATAACATTCTGCCTCTTGTGAATTCTGACTTTAAATCACCATAGTCACATTTTCCACTAATATGTGGAAATCATTAATGAAATGATCTATAGATTTCTGGATACTGCCCTCTTCCATTAAATCTTGCTGTTTCATGAAATTTATTAGTTGAGGTTGAAGTAATTGTCAAAGGCTATCAGCAGTTCTTTGAAAGTATCTGTTGCTTCTTTCCTCCCTCGTTAAGCTATATCATCATCAGCCATACCTATGTAGTAACTTGTTCTGTTTGTGATTTAATATCTAACTGGGAAGGTATTCGGTATCTTAATAAGTGTTTGCTCCAAGATCTCCAAATTTTGCATTCTATTTGCCCACCTCTGATATTAATTCTTCCTGGCATTGTTATTCTGATGACAGATCTCCATGTGGTTAAATGTTTTTTTTGTTATAATAATATTTTGCAGTAATCACAATGCTGCCATTCTGTGCTATTGTACTGTAATGTTTCCTTGCATTTTGCAGCCAAATGCAGAATTCTTGTCTTTTTACAGTGATAATGGAGGATTCCCATTGTTCATGGCTTGAATGCAGAACTGGCACTTTTAGTGACTAGAATGAATGATAACTGCATTTTCCCCAGCTTCATAGAAGGATTCCTGTTTCTTTAGTGGTTTTACTGCATGAATTTAACTGCTTATAGCTTCAATAAATGACTTGAAGATACTGGTGTTGGACTGGGGTGTACAAAGTTAAAAATCACACAACACCAGGTTACAGTCCAACAGGTTTAATTGGAAGCACTAGCTTTCGGAGCGACGCTCCTTCATCAGGTGGTTGTGAAACCACCTGATGAGGGAACACCACTCCGAAAGCTAGTGCTTCCAATTAAACCTATTGGACCATAGCCTGGTGTTGTGTGATTTTTAACTCAATAAATGACATCCAACATATGCAGCTTCAAGTGTTGATTCTCGCTTCTTTAACTGTTCTTTTCTGAATAAATCCCTGACTTCTTTGGCTCTAATTGTGGGCGGCACGGTGGCACAGTGGTTAGCACTGCTGCCTCACAGCGCCAGAGACCCGGGTTCAGTTCCCACCTCAGGCGACTGACTGTGTGGAGTTTGCATGTTCTCCCCGTGTCTGCGTGGGTTTCCTCCGGGTGCTCCGGTTTCCTCCCACAATCCAAAAAAAGACGTGCGGGTCAGGTGAATTGGCCATGCTAAATTGCCCGTAGTGTTAGGTAAGGGGCAAATGTAGGGATATGGGTGGGTTGTGCTTCAGCGGGTCGGTGTGGACTTGTTGGGCCGAAGCGCCAGTTTCCACACTGTAAGTAATCTAATCTAACGACAATTCCTGGTTCTTTCGTGGTGTTTTTCAGGATGATCTTTGCTCCCTGTGTTTTAAATAAATACTTCCTGCTTTAAAGTGGTTTAATGAAGGAACAGTAACTTTTTCTGTAGCCTTAATAAAGACTCATAATGTCCTTCTTCCATGGGACAATGGCTACTGAGGTTTATTATCTATCTCTTCAATGCTTCAATTCTGACTTTGCTACATCCCTGGGTCTGTGACCTCAGTTAAACTAACAATTGTGAGCCTTGATTTTATTTATTTATATAGTGCCTTATATGACCCCTCACTCTGGTTGATGTGAGCTTTAAATACTTTCTTTACATTTCACTTCCCAACCTGTAACATAGCTCTTTTCAAAATGTCCCTTTCCCACTAGGGATTTTATCTTAGCTCAGAGTGATAGAGATGTACAGCTGCCTCATACTCCTGGAGCCTCTGATGGAATGCCATCAGGATCAATGCTTGGATGAGAAAAGTGAATGTACTACAGCCAACAAAAATTGATGGGGAAGCATATGTTGAGGGCTACACAGGAGATTTTAGAGGTACTAGGCAAGTTAATGGAGTGGGAAAAAAGCTTGGCAGATGGAATATAATGTGGGAAAATGACAAGTTGTGCACTTTGACAGGGGTTGAGTATTATTTAAATAGAGAAAGACTGCAGGAGGTGACGGAAAGGGCCTTTGGGACTCCTCAACCATTAACCATGAAAAAAAAACAAGCATCCAAATTCAATGGTTAATGGAGAAGTCAAATGGAATGTGGGTCTTTATGTCATTTGGAATGGAATATAAAAGTAGGCATGTTTTGCTACAACTATATGAAATACTGGTTGGATCAGAGCTATGAAGAGCTTTGGGTCCCATATTTAAAGAAAGATATATTGGAACTGGAAGGAGTTGAGAGAAAGTTCACTAGGCTAATACCTGGTATGGAGGGACTGTCCACTGAGAAGAGGTTCAGTAGGTGGGGCCTGTACTCATTTGAATTTTGAAAAATGAGAAGCAATCTTATTGAAACATACAAGATTATGAGAGATTTGCCAGGGTAGATGAGGGAAGGTTGTTTTCTCTTTAGGGAGACTCTAGGTAGAAGTAGACAGCAGAATCTCAGAATAAAAAGTCATACATACAAGACTGAGAAAGTTCTTCTCTCAGAGGGCAGTGAATCTATGGTTTTTTTTACACCACAGAGAGCTGCTGAGGCTGGCTTCTTAAGAATATTCAAGACACAGACAGATTTTTAAATCAGTAAAGGAATTAAGGATTAGAGGGAAAAGTCAGGAAAGTGGAGTTAAGGATTCAGATCAGCAGGATCTTATTAAGTGGCACAGCAGAACTTAATGGGCTGAATGGCCTATTTCTGCTCCTACATCTTATGGTCCTGAATCGGATGTATTTTTTACACAGTTCTTAAATGTTCAGCTCTTCCCTGCTGCTGACTGTCTGTAGACGGCATGCAAATTTGTGCTGAGCCTGAAGTTGCTCAAAACAATAGACAATAGACAATAGGTGCAGGAGTAGGCCATTCAGCCCTTGGAGCCTGCACCGCCATTCAATATGATCATGGCTGATCATTCCTAATCAGTATCCTCTTCCTGCCTTATCTCCATAACCCTTGATTCCACTATCTTTGAGAGCTCTATCCAACTCTTTCTTAAATGAATCCAGAGACTGGGCCTCCACTGCCCTCTGGGGCAGAGCATTCCACACAGCCACCACTCTCTGGGTGAAGAAGTTTCTCCTCATCTCTGTCCTAAATGGTCTACCCTGTATTTTTAAGCTGTGTCCTCTGGGTCGGCACTCATCCATCAGCAGAAACATGTTTCCTGCTGCCAGAGTGTCCAATCCTTTCATAATCTTATATGTCTCAATCAGATCCCAAAACGTTTCAAACCACTGCAAGTAGGTTGTATGAGAGGGTCCTTAAAAATAGTTACATCCGAAACATCAACTTCTCCACCTCCAGATGCTGCCTGATTTGCTGTGTTCTACCAGCTTCCTGCCTGTCTACTTTGGATTCCAGCATCTGGTGTTTTTGTGTCTCTGTCCAAGTTGATTGTATGAAACAACGAAATGAAATCCATACTGCCACTTACGATGTTGCATGTGTAGCTAAAACATTTCCCGCACTTACCATGTGGGGTGGGGGGGGGGTGTGGAGAGAGAGAGAGAGAGAGAGAGAGAGAGAGAGAGAGAGAGAGAGAGAGATGTACAGGGTGTATTTGGGCAGGTGGCTTAGAGAAAAAGAACACTTATGCTCATAGAGATGAGCAGCACAGAAACAGATCCTTCTGTCCAACTCGTCCATGCTGACCAGACA
The DNA here is from genome assembly GCF_020745735.1 of Hemiscyllium ocellatum. NCBI lineage: Eukaryota > Metazoa > Chordata > Chondrichthyes > Orectolobiformes > Hemiscylliidae > Hemiscyllium > Hemiscyllium ocellatum. Next base: position 41,182,003 of record NC_083407.1, on the reverse strand, counting down.
CCTCAACCTAATCTTGTCCCACTTGCCAGCACCCAACCCATTTCCCTCCAAACCCTTTCTATTCATATACCAATCCAGATGCCTTTTAAATGTTGCAATTGCACCAGCCACCACCACTTCCTCTGGCAGCTCGTTCCATTAACATTCGTTCCCTTTGTGTGAAAAAGTTGCCCTTTAGATCTTATTCAAATCTTTCCCCTCTCACCCTAAACTTATGCCCTCTAGTTCTGGACTCTCCCACCCCAGGGAAAAGACTTTGTCTATTTATCCTATCCATGACCTTTATGATTTTATGAACTTCTATAAGGTCACCCCTCAAGGGAAAACAGCCCCAGCCTGTTCAGCTTCTCTCTCTTGTAACTTCAATTCTCCAACCCTTGCAACATCCTTGTAAATCTTTTATGAACTCTTTTAAGTTTCACAACGTCTTTCCGATAGGGAGGAGACCAGAATTGCACACAACATTCCAACAGCGGTCTAACCAATGTCCTGTACAGCCACAATATGACCTCCCAACTCCTATACTTAATGCACTGACCAAGAAAGGAAGCATACCAAACCTTCTTCACTATCCTATGTACCTGCGACTCTACTTTCAAGGAGCTATGAACCTGCACTTCAAGATTTCATTGGTCAGCAACACTCCCCAGGATCTTAGCATTAAGTGGACAAGCCCTGCAAAGATTTGCTTTCCCAAAATGCAGCACCTTGCATTTATATAAATTAAACTCCATCTGCTACTCCTCAGCCCATTAGCCCATCTGATCAAGATTCCATTGTAATCTGAGGTAACCTTCTTCACTGTTGAAAATGTGTTCCTGGGAAAGCGCAGCAGGTCAGGCAGCATCCAAGGAGCAGGAGAGTCGACGTTTCGGGCATGAGCCCTTCTTCCGGAATGAGGAAAGTGTGTCCAGCAGGCTAAGATAAAAGATAGGGAGGAGGGACTTGGGGGACGGGCGATGGAGATGCGATAGGTGGAAGGAGGTCAAGGTGAGGGTGATAGGCCGGAGTGGGGTGGGGGCGGAGAGGTCAGGAAGAAGATTGCAGGTTAGGAAGGCGGTGCTGAGTTCGAGGGATTAGACTGAGTCAAGGTGGGGGGAGGGGAAATGAGGAAACTGGAGAAATCTGAGTTCATCCCTTGTGGTTGGAGGGTTCCTAGGCGGAAGATGAGGTTCTCTTCTTCCAGCCATCATGTTGCTTTGGTCTGGCGATGGAGGAGTCCAAGGACCTGCATGTCCTTGATGGAGTGGGAGGGGGAATTGAAGTGTTGAGCCACAAGGTGGTTGGGTTGATTGGTCCGGGTGTCCCAGAGGTGTTGTCTGAAACGTTCCGCAAGTAGGTGGCCTGTCTCCCCAATATAGAGGGTGCAGCAGATGCAGTAAAAGATGTGTGTGGAGGGACAGGTGAATTTGTGGTGGATACGGAAGGATCCCTTGGGGCCTTGGAGGGAAGTAAGGGGGGAGGTGTGGGCGCAAGTTTTGCATATCTTGCGGTTGCAGGGGAAGGTGCCGGGAGTGGAGGTTGGGTTGGTGGGGGTGTGGACCTGACGAGGGAGTCACGGAGGGAGTGGTCTTTTCGGAACGCTGATAGGGGAGGGAAATATATCCCTGGTGGTGGGATCTGTTTGGAGGTGGCGGAAATGACAACAGACGATATGATGTATATGGAGGTTGGTGGGGTGGTAGGTGAGGACCAGAGGGGTTCTGTCCTGGTGGCGATTGGAGGGGCGGGGCTCAAGGGCGGAGGAGCGGGAAGTGGAGGAGATGTGGTGGATAGCATCGTCAATCACGTCTGGGGGGAAATTGCGGTCTTTGAAGAAGGAGCCCATCTGGGTTGTACGGTATTGGAACTGCTCCTCCTGGGAGCAGATGTGGCGGAGACGAAGGAATTTGGAATATGGGATGGCGTTTTTACAGGGGGCGGGGTGGGAGGAGGTGTAGTCTAGGTAGCTGTGGGAGTCGGTCAGCTTATAGTAAATGTCCGTGTTGATTCGGTCGCCCGAGATGGAAATGGAAAGGTCTAGGAAGGGGAGGGAGGAGTCTGAGATGGTCCAGGTAAATTTGAGGTCGGGGTGGAAGGTGTTGGTAAAGTGAATGAACTGTTCAACCTCCTCATGGGAGCACAAGGCAGCGCCAATACATTCATCGATGTAGCGGAGGAAAAGGTGGGGGGTGGTGCCAGTGTAGCTGCGGAAGATGGACTGTTCCACATATCCTACGAAGTGGCAGGCATAGTTGGGACCCATGCAGGTGCCCATGGCTACTCCTTTGGTTTGGAGGAAATGAAAGGATTGGAAAGAGAAGTTGTTTAGGGTGAGGACCAGTTCAGTCCATCGAAAGAGGGTGTCAGTGGAAGGGTACTGGTTGGTACGGCAGGAAAGGAAGAAGCGGAGGGCTTTGAGTCCTTCGTGATGGGGGATGGAGGTGTAGTTTCTTCACTGTCCATTATACCTCCAATTTTGGTGTCATCTGCAAACTTACTAACTATGCCTCGTATGCTCATGTGCAAATCATTTATATAAATGATGTACAGTACTGGGCCCAGCACTGATCCTTGTGGCACTCCACTGGACGTACGCCTCGAGTCTGAAAAGCAACCCTCCACCACCATCCCGTCTTCAACTTCGAACCAGTTCTATATCCAAGTGACTAGATCTCCCTGTATTCTGTGAGATCTAACCTTGCTTACCAGTCTCCTATGGGGAGCCTTGTCAAAAGCCTTACTGAAGCCCATATAGATCATGTCTACCGCTCTGCCCTTATCAATCCTCTCTATTACTTCTTCAAAAAACTCAATCAAGTTCATGAGACATGATTTCGCACGCACAAAATCATGTTAACTATTCCTAAACAGTCCCTGGTTTTCCAATACATGTACGGAGGAACCTCGATTATCTGAACATCAATTATCTGATTACGGAATATCCGTAGGAGATCTCAAGGTCCCAACAGAAACATTACATCAAAGAGCTGTTTCAATCCTGATCACATCTTTTGTTTACAATGATTAAAAGCAATCTCAGCTCACTAAAATGCTGAAGAGAACTGTCTGGACTGATGGGAGCCAGTGTGCTGCAATCTCCTGAACGAGGAGCAGACTTAACAGAAAACGCTGAGCCCCAGAGGAGAGGCATTGTATCGATTAACCAAATAATCAATTATCTGAACGAAATAGTGCCCTCCCATCTCGTTTGGATAATCAAGGTTCCTTTGTCCATCCTGTCCCTCAGGATTCCCTCCAACAATCTGCCCACCACTGACATCAGGCACTGGTCTATAGTTCCCTGGCTTGTCCTTACCACATTTCTTAAATAGTGGCACCATGTTAGCCAACCTCCAGTCTTCCGGCACCTCACCTGTAACTATCGATGATACAAATATCTCAGCAAGAGGCCCAGCAATCACTTCTCTAGCTTCCCACAAGAGTTCTGGGGTACACCTGACCAGGTCCTCGCAATTTATCCACTTTTATGCATTTCAAGACATCCAGCACTTCCTCCTCTGTAATATGAACATTTTTCAAGATGTCACCATCTATTTCCCTACATTCTATATCTTTCATGGTCTTCTCCACAGTAAACACTGCTGCAAAGTACTCATTTAGTATCTCCCCGATCTCCTGTGGCTTCACACAAAGGCTGCCTTGCTGATCTTTGAGGAGCCCTATTCTCTCTCTAGTCACCCTTTTGTCCTTAATACATTTGTAAAATCCCTTTGGATTCTCTTTAACCTTATTTACCAAAGCTATCTCATATCCCCTTTTTGCTGGTCAGTAAACGTCTGGCTGTGCCTCAGACTAGAGTCCCCAAACACAACTGATCTCTTGGAACCCAACGTACCCCTCATTATATTGGCGTCAGTCTCAATACAGAAACTTGGCTGTTCATGCTACGTTCCCCTGAGAATGCATAACCCCATACATTTTCCAAAACATCATACTTGTTTGAAATGGGGACAGCCACAGAAAATTTCTGCAGTAACTGCCTACGTCTCTTACCTTTTCCAGAGTTAACTCACCTATGTGACTGTATCTGCCACTTTTCTCCCTTCCTATTACCAGATTTATCCCAGGCTGCTCCGGGCAGCGAGAAATGAAATTGCTAAGCCGTTGGCGAGGATATTTGCCTCCTCATTCTCCACAGGAGTCATACTGAAGGATTGGAAGGAGGCAAATGTTGTTCCTCTTTTCAAGAAAGGTAATAGGGAAATCCCTGGCAATTACCGACCAGTCAGTCTTACGTCTGTGGTCAGCAAAATTTTGGAAAGCATCCGAGGGATAGGAATTATGACTATTTGGCAAAGCATAGTGTGATTAAAGGCAGTCAGTATGGCTTTGTGAGGGGCAGGTAATGCCTAACAAATCATTGAGTTCTTCGAGGAGGTGTCAAGACAGGATGGCGACGGTCGAGCAGTGGATGTGGTGTATATGGACTTCAGCAAAGCATTTGATACGGTTCCCCATGGTAGGCTCATTCATAAAGTCAGGAAGTATGGGATACAGGGAGATTTGGCTATCTGGATTCAGAATTGGCTGGCTGACAGAGGCAGAAAGTGGTTGTAGATGGAAAGTATTCTGCCTGGAGGACAATGTTGAGTGGTGTCCTGCAGGGCTCTGTTTTTGGGCCTCTGCTCTTCATAGTTTTTATAAATGACTTGGATAAAGAGGTTGAGGGGTGGTTTAATAAATTTGCAGATGACACAAAGGTTGGAGGTGCCGTTGATAGTATTGAGGGCTATTGCAGGTTGCAGCGTGACATAGACAGGATGCAGAGCTGGGCTGAGAAATAGCAGATGGAGTTCTACCTGGATAAATGTGAAGTGATGCATTTTGGAAGGTCAAACTTGAATTCTGAATATAGGATTAAAGACAGGATTCTTAGTGGTGTGTAGAAACAGAGGGATCTGGGTGTGCAAGTACAGAGATCCCTCAAAGTTGCCACCCAAGTGGATAGGGCTGTTAAGAAAGCATATGGTGTTTTGGCTTTCATTAACAGGGGGATCGAGTTTAAGAACTGTGAGGTTTTGCTGCAGCTCTGAAAGTTCCTGGTGAGACCACACTTGGAATATTGTGTACAGTTCTGGTTGCCCTACTATAGGAAAGATACGAGGCTCTGGAGAGGGTGCAAAGAAGGTTTACCAGGATGCTGCCTGGACTGGAGGGCTTGCCTTATGAAGAGAGGTTGACTAAGCTCATACTTTTCTCTCTGGAGAGAAGGAGGAAGGGAGGAGACCTGATCGAGGTGTATAAAATTATGAGAAGAATAGATAGAGTCAATAGCAAGAGACTTTTCCCCAGGACAGGATTGACTGGTACGAGGAGTCATAGTTTGAAAATATTATGAGGAAGGTATAAAGGAGACGTCAGAGGTAAGTTCTTTACGCAGAGAGTTGTAAATGCATGGAATGTGTTGCCAGCAGTGGTGGTGGAAGCAGAGTCCTTGGGGACATTTAAGCAACTGCTGGACATGCACATGGATAGCAGTGAGTTGAGGGGTGCATAGGTTAAATCTCGGCACAACATCGTGGGCCAAAGGGCCTGTTTTGTGCTATACTTTTCTATGTTCTTTAACTGCCATCCTTCACATCCTCTTGGTTGTGTAAATTCCTCATTGCTGCTACATGTTGCTCCACCTGATCCATTCAACTGATCTGAGAAAGGCTCTTCTATTGAACAGGAAATTGCTTTGTTTGGTTAGAATTAGTTACAGGTTACAGTGATATAACAAATATTGTTACAGAGACTATAATGAGGTGCTCAGTTTTCGATCTTACTCCATCAAGATCCTAAGTTGTTCTGCTTCCAAGTCCATATCATGGCAGCACGGTGGCTCAGTGGCTAGCACTGCTGCCTCACAGCGCCAGGGACCCGGGGTTTGATTCCAGCCTCGGGTGACTGTCTGTGTGGAGTCTGCACATTCTCCATGTGTCTGTCTGGGTTTCCTTTGGGTGTTCTGTTTTCTTCCAATGGTCCAACGATGTGCAGGTTAGGTGAATTAGTCAAGCTAAATTGCCCATAATGTCCAGGAAAGTGTAAGGTGCATTAATCAGGGGAAATTTGTCAGGTAATGGGTCTGGATGGGATACTCTTGGGAGGGGTGGTGTGGACTTGTTGGGCTGAAGGGCCTGTTCCCACACTGTCAGGATTCTAATGGTCAGTCAGGTTTATGTCATTCATCAGTAGTATGAATCTTTTTGGATTCTTTCAGACCCTTATACAACACTCACAATCATCATTGCTTTTAAGTATTTAATTTTTTTTCAAAACAATTGTGAGGTCAATGGCACTGTACATCCTCTGTCTGCAAGAATCATAGCATTTTCAAGCAAAAGGACAGGTATGATTGACAAAGTCTGCTGCCCAGGATGGCCACTCCACTGTTAGTTTCACAGAGGCAACATCTTGTTGATTGCCATATGATTGAAACATATTGAGCGGCATGAGCCTACAGTATTTGAGTACTAAGTATGGTCTCAGCTCACCACAATGTTAAATCATCATTTCAAGTGTATCTCCCATTCTAATTATGTGATAAATGTTAATTACTGCCAAATAATCTCTCAGGCACTGAAGGTATGCAACTCAAGTACAGAATCTCATTTTTTAAAATGTGTTAATTGGTATTGGATATTTTATGAAAATAATTTTACTCTCATATATCTGTTTCATTCCAATCACATTTTCTTCACGTTTCTTTATTTCTACTATGTTGTCAACTCATCCACTCTACTCTTCCTCATCAATCCTTGTGCTGTTAACTTCATAATCTTTCAATCTAATTTTTAACTGAGAAGACTGTTTCTCGCCACATTCACTAATTTCCCAGACACTCAGTTTCCCTTCCTGTAACGCTATCATTTTGTATTTTAAGCAACTTGCCACAAACAGATGTTTAACTTCTAAACATTCAAGATCAAATGGTCATAGGACAACTTGGCCTGTTATCTTCTAAATGCAAGTCCCACTTCCTCTAGTAGTGTGTCATAACATCAACAGGTCGATTAGAAAATAGCTAAAATCAACAAAGGTGATTTGTGAGTTTTAAAAATAAATTAAATGGCAGTAAAATAAATGCACGCAACATCTCAACATAAATGGAATGTATCATTTATGGCTCTTGTGATGAATTTCATAAATGGCATCCAATTTTTATTTCTATTAACTGACAGAATTTTAAAAAAAATATTTTATTTATTTTTAAGGGTGTCACTGGCTAAGGGCTATTTATTGAGCATTAAAGTCAACCAGATTGCTGTGGGTCTGGAGTCACATGTAGGCCTAAAGGACATCAGTGTACCAAATGTTTCTTTTTCCCCTGAGAATCTGATTCATGATCATCATCAGTCTTAATTCCAGATTTTTACTGAATTCAAGTTTCACCACCTACTATGGGAAGATCAAACTCAGGTCCCAAGATTGTTACCTGGGTCTCTGGATTTACAGTCCAGCAATGATAACATTAGGCCATAGCCTCCCTCTGGTTACTTGTAAACACTGTTACAATGGAGGTTGGAAAGAGCACTGCCTCTGTAGGCCAAAGCCTCACTGGTCACAAGATATTTTACCCAGTTACCGAGATAGCCAACTTTATGCTTTATCTAAACTAAAATGAAGAACTGCTAATGCTGGAGGTTTGAAACAAAGAGAGAAATTGCTAGAGAAACTCAGCAGATCTGTCAGCAAATGTGGAGAGAAAACTTAATTAAAGTTTCAAGTTCAGTGACTTTCTACATCAGAACTAACAGCAGTTAGAAAAGAGTGGTGAAGATGGGATTGGGGGAGGTGAGCACATAGGTGGAGACAGAGCCCGGTAAGAGGGAGATATAAAAGGGGTATGTAGACAAATATTGCTAATAGCCAGAAGCTGAATAAATGATAACGAGAGTTAAGAATAGGAGAGAATGGGTAAGCTATGCTGAAAGCAGCATATGTATTGTGATAATAGGACTAAGACTGCATAAGAATGGGTTGGCTGTACTCAATGCAACCCATGTTCTGACAGGACCAGGGTGTGGGGGTGGGCAAAAAAATCTGATTTTGAAGTAAGTATAAATATTTAAGCTTATAATTAACCCAAACACATGTGTAGTCAAACAAACATACTAGTTAAAAGTAAACTACAACTTTCTCGGCAGAGATTCACTCTGGGTGAAAATAAAATCATACTTTGGTTAAGTACTCATTAATTTTCAGGGAATAAAAGATTACATGATAAAATATTCCACTCTGCTTTCAATGGTGTCCCTTACTGTACATGTAGGCAAGTCACAGAGGTTGGCATTGGGATTGCTTCAGATGCAGTTCGTTTGGGAAATGTCAACGCAAAGGCTCGAGATTTTGAAAAACATGAAGATAGATAAGTCCCCTGGACCAGATGGGATATATATAAAGGTTTCTACGGGAAGAGGTTGCTGTGCCTTTGGTGATGAGCTTTGTGCTCCTCACTTTCCACTGGACTAGTACTAGATGATTGGAGGGTGACAAATGTTATTCCCTTGTTCAAGAAAGGCAATAGGGATAATCGTGGGAATTACTGACCAGCCAGTCTTATGTTTGTGGTGGGCAAATTATTGGAGAGGATTCTGAAAGACAAGATTGATGATTATTTAGAAAAGCACAATTTGATTAGAGATAGTCAGCAGGGCTTTGTTAAGGGCAGGTCTTGCCTCACAAACCTTTCTAAATGCTTTGAGGATGTGACAAAACACATTGATGAAGGTTAAGCTGTGGATGCTATGTAAATTGATTTTAGCAAGCCATTCTGGGACTTCTGCTCTTTGTGATTTTTATAAATGACTTGGTTGAGGAATTGGAAAGGTGGATTAGTAAGTTTTCCAATGACACAAAGGTTGGTGGAGCTGTGGATTGTGGGGAGGACTGTTGTAGGTTGCAACAGGACATTGACAGGATGCAGAGCTGGGCTAAGAAGTGGCTGATGAAGCTCAACCTGGAAAAGTGTGAAGTGATACATTTTGGAAGGTCAAATTTGAATGCAGATTACAAGGTTAAAGACAAGATCCTTTAACCTGTCAGAGGCAGTTTCTTTACAGAGAAAGTGGGTGCGTGGAATGCATTGCCAGCAGTGGTAGTAGAGTCAGATATATGGGGGACACTTAAGCAACTCTTGGATAGACACATGGATGAGAGTGAAATGAAGGGTATGTCAGTTAGTTTGATCTTAGAGTAGGATAAAAGGTCGGCCAAGGCCCTGTACTGTGCTGTACTATTTTATGTTCTATGTTCTAAAGGCCTCCAGAAACCTTTCAACAAGAGTAGCTGTTTGATTTCCAGCTCTCATATGCAATTCTCAAATGTGTTCCTCAGGAAAGGGGCAAAGACTCAGTTCAAGGTTCACTCTTTTCTCAGGCTGTACCCCAACTCAGTACCTAACAAAATCAAAACAGCCACAAAACACATTAGCCACAAACTCAGAGATGTGACTTCCACTCAGTCTAAGCAGCTAGCTAAAGATGTGACTTGCAGCAAACAAGCTCAAGCAATTTGCTGAAGTCATGGAAAGCATTGAAGAAGAGACATACCAATCTCGGAACATGAACTCTGCTTTTCTCTTGCCAGATGCTGCCAGACATGCTAAGTTTCTCCAGAATTTTGTGTCTTTCTTTTAGCTTGTCATGCAATGTCATTGAGTATACTTAAAACAGAGATACATAAGTTCTTGATTGCCAAGAGGATCAAAGGTCATGGGGAGAAAGCCGGAAAATGGGATTGAAAAACCTATTGACTGTGATTGAATGGTACAGTAGACTTGATGGGCCGAATGGCCTAATTTCTACTCCTCTGTCTTATGGTCTTCCAGTAAGTGCCTTTCACAAGAAAACAAAATGTCCCATAGTGCTTATTCAGTGAACTTTTATGATAACTGTTTTATGTTCTATGTTCTAAAGGCCTCCAGAAACCTTTCAACGAGACTAGCTGTTTGATTTCCAGCTCTCATATGCAATTCTCAAATGTGTTCCTCAGGAAGGGGATATCCCCTCACTATTCCAAATAAACTGATTTTCACAAACAGTTACAGAGGAGTCCTCAAAAAAATATTAAAACTGGAATCCTTCATAACAACAACTGGTCTGGTTGCAGTTTTGACCTTAATGGTTTGACACAGTACATGTGCAATTTTCATCCAATTTTTTCCGGCAATCGATTAGCATGTCAGAAACTTGATGCAGAACTGAGTGAATATGATGAGAAGAAAATTGAATGAAGGTAAAATTCAAAAGTACGAGGAAAATTGAAGGTGACGGTCAAAATATAGGGATAAAAATCAATTAAAGCCTTTGGAATGCCTCATGAAACAGCTTTTGTCAGGATTGAAAGGCAGCTCAAACCCTATTCCAGGGGTTGACAACCTTTTCTTTAAACTCAATAAGCTTTTATAAAAATGAAATTGCCTGAAACAAACTATTGTAAGCCACAGGTTGAACATTTTTACAGTTTTACACCAAATACAGATGCTTGGTTGTTTACGAATAGAAAAGGAACACAATTAAAATCGACCTAACACTATATCATGTTTTTTGCATGGCCTTTATTTTCAGTTTTTGTTGGTTCATTCAGTTTAAATCTAACCTACAATGTGTTTGGCTGTTAATTCCTGTGATAAGAAATACCTTCTGTTAGTGTATTTGGAATAATTTATCATCTCAACTACATTTACAACAATAATGGTTGCAATCGTAAAGCCTGCTCCTTGAACCAAGAGTATCATTTATAACCATGGTGTAGCTATACCGTTCAAACAAGTACATTTAGAGCATGATGCTATCTTTAATTAAAGTCACCATTCGAAACCATGATATGCAGTGATAAGCTTCATATCCCTACTTTTCTAGATCTATTGATGGCCCAGGGAAATTGAGGATTTCCAAGAAGTGGCAAGCACATTTCTAACAGGAGATTCCAATCAGAATCCCTTCAGAGATGGCACACTTCTCTTCTTGCAGATTGCACATAGTTCTGAAAAGTTAGGGAAGGCAAGCCATGCCTCCTTTAAAATGACCTTCTTATACTGTGAGCTAAATGTCTGACATCACAGATAGCCATTTTGACAGCTCCTTTGAAAACGTGGTAAATTAGATTAGATTACTTACAGTGTGGAAACAGGCCCTTTGACCCAACAAGTCCACAATGACCTGCCGAAGCGTAACCACTCAGACTCATTCCCCTACATTTACCCCTTCACCCAATACTATGGGCAATTTAGCATGGCCAATTCACCTAACCTGCACATTTTTGGATTGTGGGAGGAAACCAGAGCACCCGGAAAAAACCCACGCAGACACGGGGAGAATGTGCAAACTCCACACAGAGAGTCGCCTGAGGTGGGAATTGAACCCGGGTCTCTGGCGCTGAGAGGCAGCAGTGATAACCACTGTGCCACCGTGCCGCCCATAGGTGTCAGGTTGCAAGATAGCGAGGGGTTCAGTAAAGTGATGGACTGTTCAGGATACATTGCGGTGCCTGGGAGATAATGAGTCTGGCTGGGGCAAAGTTGGAGTCTGGCAGTTTTTCCAGATTGCAGGAAATGAGAGGTCAGAGTCTGGAATAGAGGTTGTTTGAGGGAGTGGTATGGTTTGGAGTTAGGAAGGAGATTTGGGTGTGACAGCTGAGAATTTGCAGGGAGTTTGGAGTTAGTAAGAGGTGAATGGGGGAAGTATAGTCAAGTCTCAGATCTAGTGGGATGGTTTGGGGTCTTGGGGGAAATGAGGGTTTGTCAGGACAGGGTCTGGATCTTGTAAGGGATTTGGAGGAGATGTAGTTAAGGCTGGATGTGTGGTAAAGGATAGTAGCAAAGGGGCATGGTGGGAAATATCATCCAGAAGCCTAGATAAAGAGAGTCATAGAGATGTACAGCACAGAGATAGATCATTCGGTCCAACTCACCCATGCCGACCAGATATACTAACCTAATCTAGTCGTATTTTCAGCACTTGGCCCATTTCACTCTAAATCATTCCTATTCATACATCCATCTAGAAGCCTTTTAAATGTTGTAATTGTACCAGCCTCCACCACTTCCTTTGGCAGTGCATTCCATACACGCACCACACTCTGTGTGAAAAAGTTGCCCCTTAGGTCCCTTTTAAATTTTTCCCCTCTCACCTTAAACCTATGCCCTCTAGTTCTGGTCTCCCCCACTCCAGGGAAAAGACCTTGTTTACTTATCCTATCCATGCCCCTCATGATTTTATAAACTGCTTTAAAGTCACTTTTCAGCCTCCGATGCTCCAGGGAAAACAGCCCTATTCAGCCTCTCCCTATAGCTCAAATCCTTCAACCACAACAACATCCTTGTAAATCTTTTCCAAACCCTTTCAAGTTTCATAACATCTTTCCGATAGGAAAGAGACCAGAAGTGCACGCAATATTCCAAAAGTGGCCTAACCAATGTCCTGTACAGCCACAACATGACCTGCCAACTCCTATACTCTATGCTCTTTCCAATAAAGGAATGCATACCAAATGCCTTCTTCACTATCCTGTCTACCTATAACTCCACCTTCAAGGAGTTATGAACCTGCACTCCAAGGTCTCTTTGTTCAGCAACACGCTCTAGGACCTTCCCATTAAGTGTACAAGTCCTGCCCTGATTTGCTTTTCCAAAATGCATCACTTCACATTTATCTAAATTAAACTCCATCTACCACTCTTCAGCCAACTGGTCCATCTAATCAAAATCCCATTGTACTCTGAGGTAACCTTCTTCGCTGCCCACTACACCTCCAAATTTGGTGTCCTCTGCAAACTTACTAACTATACCTCCAATGTTCACATCCAAATCATTTCTCTAAATGATGAAATGCAGTGGACCCAGCAGAGGGCCTTGTGGCTCACCCCTGGTCACAGGGCTCCAGTCTGAAAAGCAACCCTCCACCACCACCCTCTGTCTTCTACATTCAAGCGAGTTCTGTATCCAAATGGCTAGTTCTCCCTGGATTCCATGAGATCTAATGCTTTGGGTTCAAATCCCATCCCAACAGCTGCAATTTAAGTAAAATTCATTCTTGGTCAGAGTAAGCCATAAAGATGTGAGGCTGTGATGGTGTGAGTAACTAGAAATTTGAGACAAAGTGGAACTTTAATTAGTAAGCCTTTTGCAATTAAAGTGAAAGTCAGAATCACACCTAGCATCAACTGTTGTTAAGAAATTTAAAAAAGCCTAGTTATATTGGCGGTTGCCTGAGATTAGAATGTAAAAGGAAAGAAAATGCAGAACTTGAAGTCTACGTGCACTGAAACCAACAGAAATGTCATGTCCTCAGTGCAGGGAAAGCAACTGGTTGGTGTAAAACTTAACTCTGCGAGTCAGAGAGATTGGGACCTGTGAGGGAGCAGCTCAGAACAAGAGGCTGTAAATCAGGGCCGAAGCTTCTTGTCTGTACCACATACACTGAAAGTTAGAGAGACAGTGGGACCTATGATTGAGTGGCTAGGAGTGGGAGGCTATAAACTGGGGCTGAGACTCAAAGTTTGTACCGTATACTTTGGATGTCAGATAGCAGGTCCTGTGAGGGAGCAGCCTATACGTTAATTAGTTAGTAAGAAATTGTTTTTTAGGGATCGTCTAAAACTGGCTGTAAAATTGGTAAGGTACATGTTTTTAAACAAATGATTTGAGAAAATTTGGGCCACTGTTATAAGATAATAAAGTAGCATTAGAGAAGCAAAGACAAGAATTAAAGCTATGCTTCAAAAAATGAAGGAAAGGACTTTGCATTGCAGTGGGAGTGTTTGCAGTGAATTAAAGTCAATGCCATCATTATACTTCTCTAAAGTCAGTAATAAGCATGCTTAATCGAAAGGGAAGTCATGGCAGCAGAGCTCGCAAATGTGATGTGCCCCTTTTGAGAACCCTTGGAGTTCACCACCACAAAATACATGGAGGCCAAATAATTAAATACATTTAAGAAAGAGGTAAACATTTAAATTTTAAAGGCATCATTGTAATGAGGCAAAGGTAGGCATGTGGTACTGAGATAGAGTTGTGGTTTTCAATTACTGAGAAATATGTTATGATAGTTTCAGGAAGTAGAAGCATTGTCCTGAGCACTGAGCCTATATCCAAGCTTCCGCTCTCCTCCAGAGCCATGGTGTCTATTATTAATGGCAGAATCTGCTAACATCAGATGTCCCTATCAATTGTGCACACACAAGCCTCCAGAAGAGCAGAAGAGTAGACTTCTGACATCATGCATTTGCGGAGAATCATTATATGTGCCATGGAATTTTTTCATCTCATTGAAGTGTGTCTTGATGCTGAAAAGTTTGGGAACTACCGAGATAGAGGATCAGCCATGGTTATACTGAAGGACATAACAGGCTCAAAAGGGCCAAAGGGCTTGTTCCTGCTCCCAGTTTCTATGTTACTATACAAGTTGGAGGTCAGTTGAATAATTACTCAGGAGTTAGACGAGGGATTTAATAGTCTAGCTTTTCCTGAGTGACTATTTCCTTAACTGCAGTGGAACATTCCACATTTAATGAATTACATGGATACTTTCAGAGGTTTGCAAGATCAAGAGAATTTCCCAGTGCATTTTTCAACTTGCTGAGCAGTTACTGTCCAGTCTGCTGTAATGGAGTTTCGGCAGGGTCCCTATGCACAACGCTCATCTTTTAAGGCTTTTTTCCATGTTACTGTAATCCAAGTGCAAAAGATCAGAAGCCAGAAATGAAATATTAAAGAGCTGAATATGGTCCTGGAGCCAAAAAGCATCAAACTACCAGCAGTTGGTGCAGCACCTTACCACTCAAGTGGCGATGCTGCTACGTTTGGTAGCCTCCTGAGTCCTTACAAAAGAGGGAACAAATAACCTCCCAGAAAGTTAAAGATTACTTTGATCTTACTGATATTCAGAAAGAAAATACTTTTAACTGATCAATGATCACACTGTTGGATCACTCAAGAGAAAATAAAAGTCATGGAGCTTAAGTGGTTGTGAGAAAAGCAAAGCTGTGCATCATATATGTGTGTATATCTTATATCTAATAGCTGATCCTTAGTTGCAGGTAATATTGCTTGCTGAACATAAAGATACAAATGAGATTAAGAATGGGACAACCTTAGAACTTGGGAGGTGGTCATGCAGGTACAGGATGAGCAGCTACACTGGGACATATGCAAACTACATTGAGAGAGGTCAAAAAGGAATTAGGTGCAGGTAGTATCATGAGAGAGAACGACAAAGGAGAGATGGTGAAAGATAGCACTTTTAACTGTGCAACTGCATGGCTGGCTGTATTAAACTTGAATTAATGCATTACAGTTGCAGTGGATCTCATGTGTAAACTGCAATCATCCAGGATGCATGGTTAGCAAATTACTATTTGCAAATGAGAAGCTTGAATCAGAGGATTAGTTACAATTGGCTGAAATATTACTGAGAAAGAAAAACAAAGGATGTTGTTTATGGATCAGAATAAACCCATCAAAATATATATTAGGATGACAGCCTAGACCCCAACTTTTCTTATTTTTTAAAGGCAAGTGTAAGGCATTGTGTTCTGGATGCAATTTGATTGGTCAACCTACTAGGCTTGAAGCAAAACAGTTTATTATTATAATACCATAGTTAAAATACAAACTAAAGGAAGATTTGGACTAACTTAATTCTACTGGAAAATTTCACAGAATAATAGCTTATTTACCTTCTGAATAACAATTGTTCTAATATCGTAACGATCCATAAATACACTCTTGTAAAGGCAAATTCAGTAAAATAATTTGTCCCATGTGCAATTCCAGCAGCAGGAACAGAACCAAAGCTTTTAGCTGGAGCAGAGAGAGGAATATCTAGATTCAGGATCCTACAAAGGTTAAACTAAAATCCTGGCACTGTAGAAGCTTGACCCCATTCTTTCATGCTGCTTCTATTGTTCCAACATTAAAAAACCCCAAGGCCTCACAAGCTGCTTAGTCTATTAGATTGGAACAGACCACTTTTCACCTCTGTTGCAACCTCTCTTCATAAAAAATAGGGCAAAATGCACCTCTTAATGTCATAGTATTGTCACAATATCTTAAATAAACCAAAACAAGTTTAACAAATTCATCAGCCGTGTCAGCGCAGTGCACTACCTTTCTCAAAGGCAATTCGGAATGGGCAACAACATTCATAAACTAAAGTCAATAAAAATAAATAAATCTAATCTATAAATTTGCATGATTAGCTGCAGCAATGCAAGATACATTTCTATTGTTCTCAAGCAATTTTAATACTATTTTACAGTCTTTTGATACTTTTTCCAGTGTCCAGCTGAAGAACTAAATAAGACTTGACAGGCAACAGGCTCAACTCTTGCAACACTGAATACATAACCATTTAAAAATATACAATTGTTTTCTCTTCTCCCTTATCATGGTGCGAAATAAAATCTGGATCTCCTGAATTCAATGCCGTCAATATGTTTCATTTGGAATGAAAGCCATGAAGTCCACACCAATATTAATCTGGTAAGCACCCATCTAGTAAAGCAGGAACTGACCTATCTTTCACGTATGTTTATCCACAATAACATGGACAGCATAACAACAGCATTTTGCTTCCTTCCACAGTGCAGCCCCTCCGTTTTATATATGCGCGTACGTGCTGTGATTCAAGGATGTTAAGTACTTTGAATGGTTTAGTTAATATTGACATTTTGCTCAGTTTTTGTTCTTGCAGTGTTTGCAACATTGTAACGCTTGTTAGGTGCTACCTGAGCATGAAGAATGGGTTATGATGAGTAATTACATAAATTAGGCTTATAATTCCTGTATTATAGAAGATTAAGGAATGAGTCGATTGAGATTTGTAAGATTTTGAAAAGAATTGATACAATACACACACAGATCTTCTCTGTTGTGGTGAGAGTCTGTCAACTTCAAATTATAGCCAAACATTGTTGTAAAATCGGGAAACAAAATACACTTTTGTTTGATAAAGTATGTGTGGATTTCTCCCACCAAAAGTAGATGTTCACTCAACAAATAATTTGACATCTGTGATTCATAACATTTGTCAGCCTCATCATTCTGTGATGTCAAGATATCAACAATCATCTCTGAGTGGCAGAAACAGCCTGAGAGGCTGAATATCCTCACACTATTCCTAGATTTTCTATGACATTATCCCAACATAATTTACTCAGTTCTCATTTATTAAACTAAATTAGAGTTGTGAATGGCTGATCAACACTGAGAATAGCTCACAGTTCTTAACATGCAGAGCAAGGCATCAGAGACACCCACGATCAGATATAGAGTTATGAGATGTTAGAAACAGTTCATTTTAAAAGACCAATCTCAACACAGAGACACTGCACTCCACTAACCATGCTTTAAGCAGGGAACAATGGATCAACAAAAAGAAAGTAATTTGATTGAACAGCTTAGCCAAGGCTATATAGCACATATGTAAAGGTTGAGTGATTTGAATTCTCAGTTCAGTTTATCATAAAATAACTTCAGCATAGCTGTAACTTTTTAGTACTTACATAGTTAATTTTAGGAGTTAGCTTAACTCAGTTTTTGGTTTATTTTTGTGGCAGGAGCAGATGTCGGTCCATATGCTGAATGTCAAAATGCTTTGCGATGTTGATGCACCATGATGTGCATACTGATGAGTTAGCAGTTGTGGTGTTATGAAAACAAGGTGAATGAAAAGAATTTGCTGCTGGTCAGGATTTCAGGAGAAGGCCAATAAGCAGTCAACATCTCCGGTGCTTCATACAAAAACAAAGACGTTTGTCCAGATTCACAAATAATCACAGATATATTTTTGACTGAATATCCAGTTGAATGCTGAGGGTTATGGATGAATAAGGAAGCTGAAAGTAGTAAATACATATTTCTTTGAAAAATCAAGTGGAGTCATATGAACCAATAAAAGTGACCATAGCGTTTTGGATTTTAGAAATGGTACAATGAATGCAAAAGAAAAATCATGAATATTAGTTCATATAAACAGCTAGATCAAAAGTGAGAATACCATTTGGAGTTTGAGCCACTGTATCATAGAAAAAGCATAAAAGCCACAAAGAGTATTCAATAGTTATAAAAGAGACTAATAATGGGGCTACTTTCATTCAATATAGAAAGCCCAGAGATTTATCAGAGGTTTTTAAAACTTGAGTCAGTGCCAAGAGTTATCAATTAAAAAAGGTCACTAAGGGACTGGGAGTCAGAGTCATATAGAATGGAAACAAACCCTTTGGTCCAACTAAGCCGCACTTACCATGTTCCCTAATTAAACCTATCTCATTTGCCTGCATTTGGTCCATATTCCTCCAAATCTTTCCTATTCATGCACTTATCCAAATGTCTTTTAAATGTGTACCTGTATCCACCACTTCCTCTGGCAGTTCATTCCACACATGAACCACTCTCTGTAAAAACACTGCCCCTCATGTCCTTTTTAAATGTTTCCCTTTTCACCTGAAAATTCGGGCATCTAATTTTGAACTCCCTCATCCAAGAGACAAGACCTTTGCTATTCACCTCAGCTATGCCCCTCATGATTTTATAAACCTCTATAAGGTCACCCCTCAACCTCTGACGCTCCAGTGAGAAACATCCCAGCCTATTTTCATAATTCAAACCCTCCAATCCTGACAGTATCCTGGTAAATCTTTTCAGAATTCCTCGTTAATGTAATAATATCATTACTGTAACAAGACAACCAGAAATGCACACAGTACTCCAGAAGAGGCCTTACCAACATTCTGTACAACCTCAACATGATGCACCAACTCCTATACTCAATAGCTGAGCAATGAAAGCAAGCATGCTAAACACCTTCCTAACTACCTTGTCTACCTGTAATGCAAATTTTAAATAATTATGTACCTGAACCCCTAAGTATCTGTGTTCTAAGTTATTTTGTCATTTATATTAATGATTTGGATGTGAGCATAAGAGATAAAGGTAGTAAGCTTGCAGATGACACCAAAATTGGAGGTGTAATGGACAGCGAAGAAAGTTACCTCAGATTACAACAGGATCTTGATCAGATGGGGCAACGGGCTGAGGAGTGGCAGATGGAGTTTAATTCAGATAAATGTGAAGTGCTGCATTTTGGGAAAGCAAATCTTAGCAGGACTTATACACTTAATGGTAAGGTCCTAGGGAGTATTGCTGAACAAAGAGACCTTGGAGTGCAGGTTCATAGCTCCTTGAAAGTGAAGTCGCAGGTAGATAAGATAGTGAAGAAGGCGTTTGATATGCTTTCCTTTATCGGTCAGAGTATTGAGTACAGGAGTTGGGAGGTCATGTTGCGGCTGAGCAGGACATTGGTTGGACCACTGTTGGAATATTGCGTGCAAATCTGGTGTCCTTCCTATTGGAAAGATGTTGTGAAACTTGAAAGGGTTCAAAAAATATTTACAAGGATGTTGCCAGGGTTGGAGGATTTGAACTATAGGGAGAGGCTAAACAGGCTGGGGCTGTTTTCCATGGAGTGTCGGAGGCTGAGGGGTGACCTTTATAGCGGTTTACAAAATTATGAGGGGCATGGATAGGATAAATAGACAAAATCTTTTCCCTGGGGTGAGGGGAGTCTAGAACTAGAGGGCATAGGGTTAGGGTGAGAGGGGAAAGATATAAAAAAGACCTAAGGGGCAACTTTTTCATGCAGAGGGTGGTACATGTATGGAATGAGCTGCCAGAGGAAATGTTAGAGGCTAGTACAATTGCAACATTTAATGTATGTATGAATAGGAAGAGTTTGGAGGGATATGGGCCGGGTGCTGGCAGGTGGGACTAGATTGGGTTGGAATATCTGGTCAGTATGGACGGGTTGGACCAAAGGGTCTGTTTCCGTGCTGTACACCTCTATGACTCTATGTATAATTTGTTGGCATCGAGTTGCTAGAAGATAAACATTCCGATAAGTTGCAGTTAAGGTAGGAACAACTGTATCTTTTAAAAGGAAGAATATATAAACATTCGAAACCAGACAAGAATAAAGTATCACAGAAAGAGAGAAAAGTAAAGGACTATGGTATTGCTCAAGTAAAGAGGTGACATAAATATACCAAGGAGTTGGAGAGGGTAGATATGGAGGTCCAAAGTTCAGATATTAAGGAGTTAGGGAATAAGTTTAAAAAGTAGGAGTTTGAAGATTATAATATCTTTATTACATCCAGTGCCAGATGAGAGCTGAAGTTTCAACAGAAAGTTAGAGAGGGATCAATAGTTTGCTTTAAGCACAAGCAGGAGGGAGGGAGGGAGAATCTAGGGAATTATTTCTGGGCTGGAAGTCATCTGTTTAAAAGGGATATTTTGCAGCTCAGTAGAATGGGAATCAGTGGATTCAGAGAAATATTCCTGGTTTAATTGTGAAGAATCTAACAAAATTGGCAGGGGGTTGGGCAACAGCAGAAAGAAGTTAAAAAGAGGAATAGGATGCATAAAGTAAATGTACTGAACTGTCTTAGAGAATGAGATAGTATGATATTAGACAGGAACAGACTAAAAAAGACTACTAACAAAACAAAGGAGGACTGCAATGCATGTGTGTAAACATACACAGAGTCACGAGTAACACTGCTGAGCTGCATGCACAAATAGCAGTGTGGGAATAGGCTGCAGTGATAATAACAAAAATGTGACTTTAAATTGATCGTAAATAGCCCTTTCATTCTTGATTTAATGTACTTATACAATACGTTACTTCCTTAAATATTGCCCATTGTTCCACGAGAGCATAAAAGAGTATAATGGCAGTCAACAGAAAAGGAACCCAAAAATATTCTACCAGCCTTAATAGCATCGAACAGTAAACAGGTTGTAAGAGTGACCTGCATTGATGATAAAGAAGTTAATATATGCTTTGAGACTCAGGGTAGAATAGGAGATATAAATGACCCAAAACCTTAACTTTGATTTCTCTGCACAAATGCCGTCAGACCTGCTGAGCTTTTCCAGCAACTTCTGTTTTGTTTCTTTGTATTGGTGTTTGCCAAGGAGGAGTTATCTGGCAAAACATCAGAAGAAAGGAAGTTGACGGAGGCATAGACCATATGACAATTGACAAGGAAATGAGACTGAATAGGTTCCATGTGGAGAAAGCGAGGACTGCAGACGCTGGAGATCTGAGTCAAAAAGTGAGGTGTTGGAAAAGCACATATGGCCAGGCAGCAACCGAGGAGCAGGACAGTCAATGGTTCGAGCATAAGCTCTTCATCAGTAATGTGGAGACTCCTGATGACGAACTTATGCTCGAAACATCGACTGTCCTGCTTCTCAGATGCTGCCTGGCCAGCTGTGCTTTTCCAGCACCTCACTTTTTGAACAGGTGGCTGTGACTGGGTTAGATTAGTCTCATGATCTGGAGACTCGCATCCCAGGCTGTTAAATAGGGGCGGAGATAATGCCTGAATTACTTCATCATTCTTCAATGTGGTGAAGCTGTCAGGAAAGTGGACAATAGCAAATAAACCATTATTCAGAAAAAAATGCTTGCACAGTCCTTGCAACTACAGGCCAGTTAGTTTAGTGGTGGGTACGTTGTGAAATCCACATCCAAGGAAAATACAACAGACATTGAAAGAGTTTTGAGTGAATCAAGGAACGTCAATATGGATCTCGAAAAAGCAGTTAGATTTTTTTTCATTGAGGTAAAGGTTGTTGAAAGTAACGTGATGGCTGTCGACTTTATGAATGTCAAGAAAGCATTCAGAAAAGTAACACATAAGAGGCTAATTAACCGGATTGAGGCTTATGGAAAAGGAGGGTCAGTATCTATTAGATTAAAGAAGTCTTCATGATAGAAAACAAGTTGCAGAGCTCAGCAATTCAGAGATTTGAGTGTCCTAGTGCATGAATCGTGAAAGGTTTGTATGCAGTTAAAGCAAGTAATTAGCATAGCTAATAGAGTGTCATTGCTTATTCTGAGGAGAACTGAATATAAAAGTAGGGAGATTATGTCTAAATTATTCAGGGCATTGGTGAGACAACTGAAGCACAGTGCACACTATTGGTTATCTTTGTTAAGGAAACATTAAGGAAACTTTAACAAATTTCCTTTGTTAAGGATACCATGCACCGCAGGTCCCTGGCTATCTTTGGGAAGAAGACCTGCAAGACGCATGACTGGTTTGAGGCTAAAGCAACCAAGATGACCCCTGTCGCTGAAGCCAAGCGTGTTGCCCTAGCTGAGGACAAGCAGTCAGCTAGTGGGAAGAATGTTCAGATTCTCAGGGCTGCCAGAAAGAAGGTTCAGCAGACCACCTGGCATTGCGCTAACGAGTAGTGGACACAGCCAAGAGAGGTCATTCAGACGGCCGCTGTAACGGGGAACATTACGGCAATGTATGAAGGCATCAAGAAGGCACTAGGACCAGCTCAGAGCAAGACAGCCCTCTTCAAATCCTCTACTGGGGAACTAATCACAGACAAAGATGGAGGGATGGGTTGAATACTACTCTGATCTCTACTCCAGAGAGTATGCTGTGTCTGCTTCAGCACTTGATGCCACCACTTGCTTGTTGACCACGGATAAGCTTGACACAGAGCCATCAGTAGAAGAGCTCAACAAGGCCATTGACAGCCTGGCCTCAGGTAAGACCCAGGGTAGCAACGGGATTCCTCCTGGTCTGATCAAATGCTGCAAGACTAGCTTCCTGCTCCCATAGCATGAAGTCCTCTATCAGCGCTGGCACAAAGGAACTGTACCACAGGCCATGAGAGACGCCAAAATTATTGCTGTCTACAAGAACAAGGTGAGAAAAGTGATGGCAACAACCGTCTCTCTCTCTCTCTCCTCAACACTATCGGCAAAGCCTTTACTCGGGTTATCTTGACTCGCCTACAGAAACTGGCAGAACATTTATGCACAGAGTCATAGTGTGGCTTCCGAGCTAAAGGTTCAACGGCAGACATGATCTTCTCCCTTTGTCAACTGTAGGAGAAGTACAGAGAACAGAAAATGTCACTGTATGTTGCTTTCATCGACCTCACCAAAATGTTTGACTTGGTCAGCAGAAACGGCCTTTTCAAAGTTCTCCTGAAAACCAGCTGCCCACTGAAACTGCTGAGCATGATCTGATCCTTCCACATTAACACTAAGTGGACAGTGCCTTTGACATCTGCAGCAACATCAAATAAGGCTGCACCCTCACTGCCACACTCTTTGGGAATATTTTTGCTGTGGTCCTGAAATATGCCTTTGGCACTGCAATGGAGGGGATTTACCCTCACACTAGATCAGACGGCAGGCTCTTCAACCTGGCCCGCCTCAGAGCCAAGACAAAAGTGAGTGCGGCACTCATCAGGGACATGCTGTTTGCCGATGATGCTGCAGGTGCAAAGCCCACCCAGCAGGAACTCCAGTTACTGATAAACCACCTCTCTCATGCTTTCAAGGATGTTGGGCTGACTATCAGTCTGAAGAAGACGAGCGGCCTGGGACAGGACACAGAGACATTGCTGGTCATCACCATCGATAACTACAAACTCAGTGTCTTCCATCAGTTTAGTTACCTTGGCTCTACCATCACTGATAATCTCTCCTTGGACACAGATCGACAAGAGTATCAGGAAAGCAGCCTCAATCTTTGCTTTCCCATGACTTGAGTATGGGCAAATCCAAAGCTGACAGTGAAATCAAAAATGTCAGCCTACAACACCTACGTCATAAGCACACTGCTGTATAGCAGTGAAACACGGATTTCATATGCCAGACCAGAGAGAAGACTGAACACCTTCCACTTGAGAAGTATCTGCCATACCTTGGGCAATCCTGGCAAGACAATGTCCAACGCAGTGGTCTTATCTCGTGCTGGCCTTCCCAGCATGTATACTCTGCTCAGGCAGCAGAGACTACGCTGACTGGGCCACGCCCACCCCAGGGAGGAGGGCCGCATCCCAAAGGATATCCTCTATGGAGAGCTTGTATTCGGGAAGAAACTCACTGAGTGTCCCCAGCTGCATTACAAGGATGTCTGAATGAGGGACATGAAGGCACTTGATATCGTTGTGGAGTCCTGGGAAAGGCTTGCGGCTGACCACATGAGATAGAGAAGCATCCTGAACCAACACTTCAAAACAGAGGAATAGAAGCAGATGGGCACTGCAGCAGACAAGCGAGCACACAGGAAGAAGTGCAGCAGTTCTAGCAGATCAACAACCACATACAGATATGACCTCTATGACTGGGACTGTCACTCCAGCATTGGTCTCTTCAGTCACAAGCGATGCTGCTTCAGGGAAGCAGAAAGCTAAAACAACGAAGATGGAACCCATGGTCAGCCATGACAGATATGGGCCTCACTGTTAAGGAAACGTGTAAATGCACCAAAGCAGTCAGAGAAGCTTCAGACAACTAATACTTGGAATGGATACATTGTCTGATGAGGAAAGGTGTAACATGTTAGGCTTGTACCTGCTGGAGTTGAGAAAAACAGAAGGTGACTTGGTTGCTCCTGTCAAACACCCTCTGAAGTCTTCAATGTGGAAAGAATATTTCTTCCTGTGGGAGAATCTAGAACTTGGGATGGCTGCTTGAAAATGAGAAGTTTCCCATTTAAGACAGAGGTGTGAAGATTTTTTTCTCTCCGCCATGAATCTGGGATTCAAGAAGTGACAGAAGCAAAGTTTTTGAATATTTTCTTAGCAGGGGTGGATAAATTCTTAGTAAACAAGTGAGTCAATGACTATCAGGGATAGCCAGGAATGTGGATTTGAGATTAAAATGAGATAAGCATGAACAAATGGTGCAGCAGGCTTGAGGGGCCAAAGGCCTATTCCTAACATTATGAAAGGATTGAATGGCCTCCTTCTCTATTGATGTGTTCTTTAGTTCTATAGTTATGGAGCCACCTGTGTTTCATTCTAAAGTTGGATAAGTAGCATTTGTGCTAGATCTCTATTCATCACTGTGAAAATGCTGATGCAATATTTGATGTTACTAAAGAGCTATATCTTACAGACTGGCTTTTTACAGACATCATGAAAGATCCGCGATATGACATGGAATTATTAAAGTGATTTTAAAAATTGTCTTAAAAATGCTTTTGCACAGGCAGCAGGTACATTACAGCTCAAAAAGAATCCCTCAGACAGCAGTACACAGATTGACCTTAAAACATCTGAATGTAACTATTTATTAAATAGTTTAACACACATGTAGTCTGAGTCTGCATCAAGTGTTTGCAGCAATTTGACAGTGAGTTTCTGTCCATTGTTGGAAGGAAGAACTTATGCTGTTGGATTTGTTGTCTATCTGGGTGGGGTGCATTTCTGGTTGCATTTCGAAGTTAAATGGAAGGTAAGACATTGCACCAGCTTATGACTTGAATAACACTTGCTTTTTGCTATGCAAGTGTAGCATGCATCCATGCCCACTCTTTAGCCAAAGCTGCTGCACAAAATCATGTTCTGAGAGTGTTCTTCATTTTTTTTTGCCCCTACAGATTCACAGTGGAATCAGTTATGGGCATCATCAGGAGTCCAATCCAACACCTCACATGGAGTTCTATTGTTGTACCTCTTTACAGCAACTGCAATTACAGTTCCATCCAAGATAGGAAATTCAGGTAATCACTTTGAAGGCAGCACACAGAATAATGCATAGATCACAAATGAACTGGAGAAGTTGGAGGTTGCCCAGGTAATGCACCTGACTCAAAGATGTTGTTCAGTTTATCAGCTGCTTATTTGGGAAGGTACGTTGATTATTGGGATTCGGCCAATTAAAAAAAAGAGGAAAATAAAGATTGCATTTGTCTTCCACATCGACTAAATGTTCAGGATGGTCCAAACGTACTCTCAGTTTATTTGGGTACAGTTTAATCTGGTATCAATCTGGTTCACCAGACACTTTAAATTAGAAGATAGTAGGCTCATGTTGGAACTTGAGCACAAAATCGAACTCATCAGTTGAGGGTCATTTTGAGGGAGGGCTGCATTGTGAAACTGGCCATATTTTGTATGAATTGATATTCAACGAGACAAAAAGATCTTACACTGTATTTTCAGAGACAGGATCAGGGAGTTCTCAAGGCCCCATATCCCCCTCAGCAGCCATTAAAGCTCGTTTTTTTTGTTGCTTTATGTGGGCTCTTTCCGTGTACAATTGACAGGAACATTTGCCTATATTTCTAATAACGGCATGGTAACATCTTGGCTGCAAAATGCTTCTGCAACATCCTGAAATGGTTAAAAATTACTTCATTGATGGAAGTTATTTTGTTCCTTTCTCCCTCTGTTTGCTGATTAATTTGGTCAAAGATTGTCAGTCTTCCCCAATCAACCTCTGAAACCCAGTGCAAGAAACTCAATACCTGGCTTAAAAAGAATGCAACCTGAAATGAAGCAAGTTTGCTGCAGTCAACTCTGGCATCAATTTACCTCACTTATCACACAGTTTAAACAATTATGTCTTCAAAGCGTAACAAAGCCTGGAGTACACAGGCAGGCCGACAGTGGGTTGACTGATGCCCTCCGCCCCCAAGTTTCATTTTGCTTTGTGCATTTGAAAACATGTGGATGCAAAGCAAAGGAAAACCAGTTTCATTATATTTTGGCAAAGTGCAGAAGTGCTTTTAGCATATCTATGCCTTATTTTATTTACACTTAAGGAGTTTCTTCTGCTTTATTCATTTTCATGAACATTTTCAAAGAAACTTAGATCTTTCATGCTCAGCAATATTCTTTGATCCTTTTGATCTTAACTCAGCCTTGATCAATGCTTCCAGTTTCTGGGAAGTGGCAAGGATTCATTGATCATTGTTTGCAGCCCTGTCTTCAGCATTACAATCACACACAGCTCGTTCATGTTATTTCCTTACTTTTCCATTACAAAGGGGAAATCAAGATACTGCTAGATAGAAAATCTCTGCAGTAGTCTAAATAAAATTGACAAGCCATGTGTTATATTAAAACTTAAATTATTTATTCATAGTGTGCAGATCTGTAAATTCTTTCTAATGTAGTGCAGCAGCGAAGAATATTCTGTCATTTGCAATGTGAAAGTAGGCAGCAATCACAAAACTTTTCAACTAGTTACAACAGCAAAATTAGGCTGCTAGCATGTTTAAAATATTCCTTGCTCCCTCTGATCACTGGCTATAAGTGAAGAGAATGGGGCAGTCAAGACGGCAGTAGCATCGATATCAGTTTGTAGCCTATTTACTTTCCTTTGTAGACCGATGGCCAGTGATATCAGCCAACTCAAAGGCTGATGTACCTCCAGTCCCAGTAAATCATTTCATTTCTGCACTTTACCCTGATTGTTGCTCTGCCAGCTGTGCTTCAAGTATCTCAGTTCTAGCTCATCAGCTTTGATGTCATCCTTTCCTTGGCATCTGAAGTTATTACTCATGAGGGTTTACTCATCCTAGATTTATCTCTGTCCACAGAGAACTGATTAGACCATAAGACATAGGAGTGGAAGTAAGGCCATTCGGCCCATCAAGTCCACTCCACCATTCAATCATGGCTGATGGGCATTTCAACTCCACTTACCAGCGTTCTCCCCGTAGCCCTTAATTCCTCGAGACAACAAGAATCTATCAATCTCGGCCTTGAAGACATTTAGCGTCCCGGCCTCCACTGCACTCCGTGGCAATGAATTCCACAGGCCCATCACCCTCTGGCTGAAGAAATGTCTCCGCATTTCTGTTCTGAATTGATCCCCTCTAATTCTAAGGCTGTGTCCACGGGTCCTAGTCTCCTCGCCTAATGGAAACAATTTCGTAGCGTCCACCCTTTCCAAGTCATGTATTATCTCGTACGTCTCTATTAAGTCTCCCCTTAATCTTCTAAACTCCAGTGAATATAATCCCAGGATCCTCAGCCATTCCTCATATGTTAGACCTGCCATTCCAGGGATCATCTGTGTGAATCTCCGCTGGACAAGTTCCAGTGCCAGTATGTCCTTCCTGAGGTGTGGGGACCAAAACTGGACACAGTACTCCAAATGGGGCCTAACCAGAGCTTTATAAAGTCTCAGTAGCACATCTCTGCTTTTATATTCCAACCCTCTTGAGATAAGAGACAACATTGCATTCGCTTTCTTAATCACGGACTCAACCTGCATGTTTACCTTTAGAGAATCCTCGACTAGCACTCCCAGATCCCTTTGTACTTTGGCTTTACTAATTTTCTCACCATTTAGAAAGTAGTCTACGCTTTTATTCTTTTTGCCAAAGTGCAAGACCTCGCACTTGCTCACGTTAAATTCCATCAGCCATTTCCTGGACCACTCTCCCAACCTGTCTAGATCCTTCTGTAGCCTCCCCACTTCCTCAGTACTACCTGCCTGTCCACCTAACTTCGTATCATCTGCAAACTTCGCTAGAATGCCCCCAGTCCCCTCATCCAAATCATTAATATATAATGCGAATAGCTGTGGCCCCAACACTAAACCCTGCGGGACACCGCTCGTCACCGGCTGCCATTCTGAAAAAGAACCTTTTATCCCAACTCTCTGCCTTCTGTTAGACAGCCAATCCTCAATCCATCCCAGCAGCTCACCTCGAACACCATGGGCCCTCACCTTGCTCAGCAGCCTCCTGTGTGGCACCTTATCAAAGGCCTTTTGAAAGTCTAGATAGACCACATCCACTGGGTTTCCCTGGTCTAACCTACTTGTCACCTCTTCAAAGAATTCCAACAGGTTTGTCAGGCATGACCTCCCCTTACTAAATCCATGTTGACTTGTTCTAATCAGACTCTGCTCTTCCAAGAATTTAGAAACCTCATCCTTAATGATGGATTCTAGAATTTTACCAACAACCGAGGTTAAGCTAATTGGCCTATAATTTTCCATCTTTTGTCTTGATCCTTTCTTGAACAAGGGGGTTACAACAGCCACCTTCCAATCATCCGGGACCTTTCCTGACTCCGGTGACTCTTGAAAGATCTCAACCAATGCCTCCGCTATTTCCTCAGCCACCTCTCTCAGAACTCTAGGGTTTATCCCATCGGGGCTAGGAGATTTATCAATTTTAAGACTTTTTAACTTTTCTAGCACTATCTCTTTCGTAACGGCAACCATACTCAACTCAGCCCCGTGACTCCCTTTAATTGTTGGGATATTACTCATGTCTTCTACTGTGAAAACTGACGCAAAGTACTTGTTAAGTTCTCCTGCTATTTCCTTACCTCCCATCACTAGGCTTCCTGCATCAGTTTGAAGTGGCCCAATGTCTACTTTTGCCTGCCGTTTGTTTCTTATGTACTGAAAGAAACTTTTACTATCATTTCTAATATTACTGGCTAGCCTACCTTCATA
The DNA here is from genome assembly GCF_020745735.1 of Hemiscyllium ocellatum. Classification (NCBI taxonomy): domain Eukaryota; kingdom Metazoa; phylum Chordata; class Chondrichthyes; order Orectolobiformes; family Hemiscylliidae; genus Hemiscyllium; species Hemiscyllium ocellatum. The sequence continues at coordinate 41,152,772 of NC_083407.1, read as the reverse complement.
TTTGATCCTCTCATTTCTTATTACACTCTGTTATCCTCTGTTTGTTTTTGTATCCTTCCCAATCTTCTGATTTCCCACTGTTCTTAGCCACTTTATAGGATCTCTCTTTGATTAAAACCTTGACAGTGCAACTCAGATCAACAGCCAAATCTCTGGGCAAAAGTGAGGACTGCAGATGCTGGAAATCAGAGTCTAGATTAGAGTGGTGCTGGAAAAGCATGGCCAGTCAGGCAGCATCCGAGGAGCAGGAAAATCGATGTTTCGGGCAAAAGTCCTTCATCAGGAATGATAGCTACTCTCTGCTCTTCTGCTTGATGGGGTTGTTACTCTTGTGATATGCTACGCACTAGAGTAAGCATCCTGATTAATGGTGCAGAACTCTAATAACTTATGATGCTCTTCCATTCCCTTCATCTCACAATCAACTTTGCTCTGAACTAAAGTATCATTACTTCATTTTCTGGACAGAGGAAAAGTTATGAGCAAAGCAAGATGTTGAACTGCAGGTTGAGCACTGGTCTGTTTAGCTGACAATAAATTGGAAATTCAGTAATTAATCCAGCTACAACACAGAGGTTTGCATACTGTACATTGCTGCCTGTGTATGTGAAAGAATCAAGACGGAGCAGCATAAGCACCAGCTATTACGATGATGATGATGTGTGAACTTGTTGAAAGAGAAGAAAGAACAGAAGAAAGGACAGTAGCAAGGAGTGCAGATGCTGGAGATCAGAGTCGAAGAGTGTGGTGTTGAAAAGGCAATGCAGGTCAGGCAGCAGGAGCAGGAGAATTGATGTTTAGGCTTAATTCCTGATGAAGGGCTTATGCCCGAAACGTCGACTCTCCTGCTCCTTGGATGCTGCCTGACCAGCTGTGCTTTTCCAGCACCACACTCTTTGATTGTTGGAAGAGTAGCTTAGGATCTAGAAAAGTTAAATCTAGCATCTGGTCCCTCTTAAAATCTGTAATGACATTATTTATCATATCAGTGTAACCTGCAACAAGATACTGAAATGCAATGGACCAAAATCATGTCTACTACAAGACACTTTTACTGTTAAACCGTGAAGTGTTTCCCTCTATGATATGAGGCTGAGCACTGTAGTTTACCACTCTTAAAGATGATGGTGATGACAGGAACTTTATTCATAAGCAGCAGCTCATATGATGATGTGATCTGGCAGGCCCATATAACATATATGGCCTCATATTTTGTTTATTTTCACTCACGGAAATGGCTCCATACCTCAAATAACTTCATTGAGAAACATATTACCTTTGGATTATTTGTGAATCTTTGGCCTTCTATTGGAAAAATCAGTTGTAAATCTAACACTCTCCATATGACAGTCAGAAAAGATCTAACCTCCAGTTATTTAATATTCAATTAGTACAAGATAGGCAACCACCTCTTTCACATGCAATTTTACATTATGGGTTAAATGTGTGTTCTGTTATCCAGAATCATCACAGAGGTGGTTATTAGACCGAAACAAAATTTTTTTCCATCTAAGTATGAAACATTCCCATTAAACTCAAAGCAACATCATGTCTCTTCTAATAACTCAAGGATTATATACAGTATTCTCACCCAATAACTTCTGACAGTTACACAGTGGATATTTTACGGCAAGCTGCTGCACACAATACAGATTCCCCAAGAGACACCAATAACTTAGAAGTAGTCCAGGTATGAATCGATTTTATTGTCTTGTATTATGTTCTGTTTGTAGTTACTGCCCTCCCCCTAAGTGTGCTTTTATACATCAAATGGCCTAACAAAATTGAATATCAAATAAAATATCTCCTTGCATGTTTTTTTTGCGATGTGCTTTTAGCTTTAATTGACGAAGGTATTTTTAGTATTCTATCCCTTTAACAACACACTCCTTCCTCCCAAGAAAGATTTCTTGGCCAAATTTCAAGTAGCAGTAATTCAATTTAGAAATAATTAATATGTAATTAACATGTACAATAACAACAATCATAAATTTTATAGCTTGTCAAATACTTTTGAAGATCCATTCAATTAAATAAATTAGTGTTAAATTGGGCAGCATGGTGGTTCAGTGGTTAGCACTGCTGCCTCACAGCACCAGGTACCTAGGTTCAATTGCACCTTCAGGCGACTGTCTGTGTGGAGTTTGCACATTCTCCCCATGTCTGCCAGGATTTCATCCAGGTGCTCCGGTTTTCTCCCACAGTCCAAACACACAGTCCAGGTTAGGTGGACTAACAATGCTAAATTGTCCATCGTATCCAGGGATGTGCAGATTAGATTAATTATCCATGGAAAATGCAGGGTTGCAGGGATAGGATGGGGGCTGGGTCTAGGTGGATGCTCTTTGGAGGATTGGTGTGGACTTGATGGGCCAAATGGCCTGCTTTCACACTGTAGGGATTCTATGATTCTATAAAACTTCTTCCACTGCTATGTACTTCCTGTTAAAGCTTCAAAGTGATTCTTTAAATTAGTTGTGCAATTTCTGAATTTCACAAATGATTTTTCCTTTATCATTTTTTTGTTAGTTTTACACACTAATTTTGCAATCAACCGAAAGGAAATGTGTTTTTAAAATAAAAATTATATAATTTATTTGTATAGTGCTAAAAGCCTGATCAACTAATATATAAGGTTCAAAACTTGTAATATATAAATGGATATGAAGATTTTTGACCAGTTTCAAATTCTATTTTGCAAATCTTAACACATTCCACTTCTTTTTGTTAAGCCATAAATAACTGTATTGCCAGTAAAAGATTTATGCATACATCAGCTCGAGGTTTGCCCTTTGCTTTCATGTTAAAAGATCCTACGGAATGTGAAATCACTATGCCACTTTCTTTACTAGATTCTGTCATGACGTCGCCATGATCAGTTTTACAAACATGGTGGAGATATCAAATACTATTAAGTTTGCCTTGCTAGTGGAAAAAATGTAGTTTTCTCATAATAGTCATTGTAATTAACTCAAATTGCATTAAAACAGAGGTGCATTAAAGTTTCAACAGTACTTTTAAGACGTGTAACTATCACTTCAGCTTTTGAATTTTATATAAACCGTCATGTATAGGTTAGGCCTTTGGAATTACCAAATTCTGAAGCTGATTATCACCCTCTTCTTATTTGCAGTGTAATATAAATGTAATATTTTAATATTGAGAGGCCAATTTAAAAATGTCCTTAAGAATGACAAACACAATGGAACTAGGTTTAGTAAAATGAAAGTACTCCTATATACAAGATCTTTGTATCTATATATTATGTTGAAAATTTGCATGTAGTGTGCATCTCCTATATAGTCGTAGAGATGTATAGCAAGCAAACAGACGCTCGGTCCAAATCGTCTATGCTGACAAGATATCCTAAATTGATCTAGTCCCATTTGTCAACATTGGGCCCATATCCCTCTAAACCTTTCTTATTCATGTACCCATGCAGATGTTGGATGTTTGGATTTTAAATGTTGGAATCGGACCTGCCTCCATCACCTCCTCTGCCAGCTTGTTCCATCACACACACCCTTTACGTGAACAAGTTGCCCCTTAGGTCCCTTTAAATCTTTCCCCTCTCACCTTGCATCTATGCCCCCTAGTTCTGGACTCCTCCACCGTGGCTTGTGCAGAAAGGAGGGTGACTGTGAGGCTTGAGTGAGAGTGAACAATAGCAAAAGGATGAGACTTTAAACTGCATGCTCTGGCACCTGCTGAGTTCCTTTTAATTAGAACTCTTTCTTGTCTATTTTACTTTCAATTAGACTTAGTTCTCATACCCTCTACCTCTGTCTGATTATTTGAATTTAGTAGCATCTTATTTTAACAAAATTATTACATACGATGTCCTAAATATTTCAATACTTCATAAGTGAAAATGCAGAATATATCTTGCAAAACGTGTCACCATTCATCACCTTTTCTGCACTCTTATCTTTCTATTATCATTCTTTCTCAGTTTCTTGCAAGAATGTTTTTTGAGAAAAGTTTAGTAGACATTTAACATTGTACATACCATAGATTGAGGAAATAGAATTTGTTAATAAACTCTTCCTCTCTTGATTCTACTTTTATCTATCAGATCATAGCCAGTGCCTCTTCAAAAATGTTGTGTCTTCAGATCCCCACAAGTTTACTGCTGCAGTTTTGCCTGACATTTGGGATCAGTTTTATTGATCTCTGCCTGCACTGACAACACAGTTCTTTACATTGCAAATACTGGAATCAAGTGCAGCACTTCAGCTATAGTTTGATGTGAGCACTGTGCAGCTTTAGCTTGACAGTTTGGAACATAAATTCAAATGATTTGGCATTATTAACCAATATTATATTAATTTTGTTTACTAGTACTCCATTTGATTATATGCAAAAATGGAAGAGTTAGGTTATGCTTCTTTCAATTGTAACTTCTGTTCATTCTGTGGAGTATCCATTTCAGCAGTTCGTATTTTATTTCCATTATATCAATCTGTCATATTCTGATCAGATGCAATTTAAATTTTTAAAAATGTTCTTGGAATGCTAGCATGATCAGCAGTTATTGCCCAATCCTTGTTTCTCTCAAAGTGGTAATGGTGAACTGCCTTGTTGAACTGCTGCAGCGGAGGAACGAAGTGTTAAAGTTTCAAATGAGAATGATATGTGGCTTTGAGCAATATTCAGTTTGTGAAATCCCCAGTGTTTTCTGCCCTGCTCTTAATGGCAGACACCACAGTTTTGGGAAGTGCTATTAAAAGGGCATTGGAAAGTTGCTGCAGTAAATTTTTCAGATACATACGTTAGAATAGGAGAAGTCTATTCTGCCCTTGAGCCCTCTCTGCCAGTTCAGTAAGGTGACAAACGATTGGATTATAGCTTAAAATCCACATTCCTGGCCACCCTGATAAACTTTCACCTCTTGCTAAATAGGAATCTATCTACCTTTGTCTTAAGACTACTCAAGGATGCAATGCCCACTACCATTTTGTGAAGACCATTCCAAAGAAATAGTTTTGCTTCGTCTTCGTTTTAAATGGACAACTTCCAATTTTTCAATAGTGGCAGATGATACACTGCTGCCACTGTGCACTGGTGGTGAAGGGTGTGAATGAGTTTCCAATCATTGTGTTGTTGTTGTGGGTGTGAATGTTTAAAGTGATGAATCGGTTTCCAATTACTTTGTTGCTGTTGTGGGTGTGAATGCTTAAAGTGGTGAATAGGTTTCAAATCATTTGTTGTTGGAGCTACATCCAATTAGGCAACTAGATAATTCCATCATGGTGGTTGCATTTAGGGAATTGGTGGTTTCTTTCTGCAGAATTTCCAGCCTGTGACTTGTCCTTGTAGCCATGGTACTTATATGGCCATTCCAGTTCAGTTTCTGGTCAATTCTAAGCCCCAGGATTTTGGTCCTGGTGGACTCTGTGATGGCAATGTCATTGAAGGGGAGATGTTTAGATTTTTTTCCATGTTGACGATGGTAATTGCTGGTATTTGTGTAACATTAAGCATATTTCTAGGAATATTCTGTATTTCTGTATTCATAGTCTCCTGTAACTTAATTCAATTGCTACAAACATCTGTTTATGTCATTTGTATGGATTGACTGAAGGAGTCAACTTTCTACTGACTACACTACACCTTATACCATGCTATTGATATGACTTCCCTTGCAGCTAGCTTTCCTTGCTCTCTCTTCAGCTAATAGTTTATCTATGTTCAAATGCAGTCACACTCCAACCAAAGACTTTGCATATCAACATCTTGACAAGCTGTTTTATCATAACATTTTCAGTTATTTTATTTCACCTCTACCTTTTATGTAATACTGGTAACATTATGTAAAAATTGGAAAAACAATTAAAAGGAGGAGACAATATGATGAGATGGAGCATTGGTGGGAAGTAGAAAAAGAGGTTTGTCTCTGACTGCTTTTGCATATTTCCCAAAAGCTATTTTCAGGGCATAGTTGAAGACTTGGGAGCATGTCACCTGCCCAATCTCTCTGTTGAAACCAGCATTGGTCCAGGGTGTTTTAAAGGAAAGAAAACAATCCACATGATCTTTAAAAATGAATAACTTCAAGCAATGCATTCAAATGTTTGTTAGTGAAGTTATATAAGCATGCAGGTGTGATGCAAAAGCTGGCATTTAGCCCAAAGAAACAAATTAGCGCACAATCTGAAACTTGACAATGATCTCAGATTGCTTCTGTGAAAATGACATTTTGTCAGTGATTCTGCAACTGAGTGTCAGCTTATTTCTTTTTATCTGTCACTCGAATGTCAAAGGTATAATATTAGAATCGTACAGCATGAAAACAGACCCTTCATTCCAACTTGTCCATGCTGACCAAGTTTCCCAAATAAAACCAGTCCCACTTGCATGTGTTTGGTCCATATTCCTCTAAACCTTTCCTATGTACGTGCCTATCTAAATGTCTTTTAAATGTTGTAACTGTATCTGCATCTACCATTATCTCTTATAATTCATTCCACATATGAACCATCTGTTGTTGAAAAGGTTGCCCCTCAGGTCCCTTTTAAATCTTTCCCTTCTCATCTTAAAAAGACACTCCTTAGTTTTGAACTCACCCGCTAGAGGGAAAAGACCTTTGCTATTCACCTTATCTGTGCCCCTCATATTTTATAAACTTCAATAACATCACTCCTCAATCTCATGCTCTGATGAAAAAAGTTCCAGGACATCCATTCTCTCCTTATCACCTAACTTCTCCATTCCTGACAGCATTCAGGTAAATCTTTTCAGACCTTCCCCAATTTTATAAAATCCCACCTGTAACAGGCTGACCAGAACTGTATTCAGAACTCCAAAAGATGCCCCACCAGCGTCCTGTACAACCTCAACATGACATCTCAACACCTATATATTCAATGGTCTGAGCAATGAAGGCAAGCATGCTAAATGCCTTCTTAACCACCCCATCAACCTATATCCAGTGATTATTCTGTTCAACATTATCCAGAAGCCTACCAATAACTGTATAGGTCCTGCTCTTGTTCATTTTACCAAAATGCAATACTTCATATTTATTCAAATTAAACTCCATCTGCCCCTCCTCAGCCCATGGCCCAACTGATCAAGATCCCTTTCTAATCTTAGATAACCTTCTTCACTGTGACTATATAAACAATATTAGTGTTATCTGCAAGCTTACTAACCATGCCTCCCTAAACTCTCATGTATACCATTTATATAAATTACACACAAAAGTGGGCTTTGCACTGATCCCTGTGGAATGTCGCTGGTCACAGGCCTCTAGTCTGACAAACAACCCTCTATCAGCACCTTCGGTCTCCCACTATCAAACCAAATTTGGATCCAATTAGCAAGCTCGCCCTCAATCCCATGGTGATCTAACTTTACTAACCTTGTCAAAGGCTTTAATGAAGTCACGTATACAACGTCTACCACTCTGTCCTCATCAATTGTTTTGGTTACGTCCATAAAAACCTCAATCAAGTTTGTGAGACACGATGTCCCATGCACAGTCATGTTGACTATCCCTAATTGGCCTTTTCCTCTCCAAATACACATAAATCCTATCTCTCAGAATCCTGTCCAATAACATACCCACAATTCATGTCAGACTCATAGGTCCATAGTACCCAGCCTTCTCCTTATAGCCTTTCTTAAATAAAGACAATACCAGCCACCCTACAGTACACAGGCATCTCATCTGTAGCTGCAGATGATGAAAATATCTCTACTCGCTGCCCTGCAATTTCTTCCATAACTTTCCACAACATCCTAGGTTATGCTTTATCAGGTCCCGGAGATTTATCAACCTTTATGTTTTTTCAAAGACCTCCAGCAGATTCTGTAATGTGGACCATTTTCAAGACATCAATATTTATCTCCCGAGTTCCCTCACTTCCATTTCTTTCTCCACAGTAAAAACTGATGCAAAATATTTGTTTAGTATCTCTTCTATTTCCTGTAGTTCCACACACAGATGACCTCATTGATCTTTAAGGGGACCTATTGTCTCTCTAGTTAATTTGTATGAAACATAGATGATGCTGTCAAATATGGATGCACTTAAATACTGAGGAGTTTTTTTTCAATATGCAAGACAGGCTAATGTTTTCTATCAGCAACCTAACCTCAAAAAAATGGAGAATTAACAAAAAGGATGAGCTCTGTTTACCAAATCTCTCTTTCTGGAATATTACTGGATAGAATACAAGGAAGAAAACATAGAAAATGCTGGAAAAACTCAACTGATCTGACAGCATCTATGGAGAGAGAATACTTCTGAAGAACAGTCATAATGGACTCAAAATATTAACTCTTTTTCTCTCTCCACAGATACTGCCAGACCTGTTTATTGTCTCCAGCATTTTCTGTGTTAGTTTCTAATATTGTTTATTGGTGTTGTAGTATTTGTTAGACTGTGATTACCAATTTATTGTTCAATGAATGCTACTTTGTCATTAAATATGTTGCCTTGGTAAAAAACTGCCCACTGAATTCCCTGAAAAGACCGTTTTAAAAACCACCATGTGAATTGCAATGCTTTCCCTTTATTTAATATGGTATCTCTTTCATGTTTATTGACTTTGTTTAGTTTTCAAGTCATCAGCTAAATACAAAGCACTGCAGTATATTGGTTTTTCTAGACAAGTGACATCTAGACTCTTACTTTATTACTGATTCGTATAGAAAATCATGCTTCACTTAAAATTTGTTTAATTTAAACTACCAATTTTCAGATATAATACCACAACTTTAAGTAAGGAGGCCCTGTGCATATTAAATAAAAATATACTAAATGGAGCTCCAAACTGAATATTGGTGAGCAGCACTCTCTAGGCAAGTGGAGAGCATTTCATCATATGTCTGACTTGTGAATTTGGCAAGTTAGGAGACAAATTATTTGCTACAGAATTCCTAGCCTCTGACCTGTTTTTGTAACTGCATGATTTATTCATTTTTTCCTGTTCAGTTTCTGGTCAATGGTAACCCCAGGGATGTTGAGAGAGGAGGATTCAGTAATAGTAATGTCATTGATTATCATGGGGAAATAGCTTTTGTCATAAATGGCCATCACATAGGACTTGTGTGACCTGAATATTACTTGTCACTTACCAGCCTAAGACTGGATCATGCACAGATCTTGCTGCACAAGCACATGGACTAAGTCACTATCTCAGGAGTCACAGAAGGAGCTAAACACTATACAATCATCAGTGAACAGGCCTACTTCTGTCCTTCTGATGGGCAAAAGGTCATTGATGAAGCAGATTAAGATGGCTGGACATTGGACACTATCCTGAGGAGCTCCCATGGTGATATCTGAGGACAAGAATGAGTGGCCTCCAACAACAACACCCATTCTTCTGCCCCCTGGGTATACCTCCAGCCAGTGACCCCAAGTTTGCTAATGTTCTTTGATGCTGCACCATGCCAAATACTGCCATGATGTCAAGGACAGTCACTCTCATCTCACTTCTGAAGTTCATCCCACTTTTCTATGCTTGGATCAAATTTGTAATAGGTTCAGACAGTGAGAGACCTTTTCAGATCCCAAAAGGAACATCAGTGAGCAGATTATTGATTATACACTGGCGATGACTCCTCCATCACTTTGCTGACTATTGACATTAGACTGATGAAGAGGTAATTGGCTGGGTTTGACATATTCCGCTTCTTATGTACAGGTCATACCTTGACAGATTTTTACATTGCTTTTTGTAGCAATATTGAAATAGTTTGGCTAGACGTGGAGATCAGTTTTGGAGTACTATTGCTAGGAAAGTGTCAGGACCGATAACCTTTGCAGTATCGTATACCTTCATCCGTTTCTTGATATAATGAGGAGTGAATTTAATTGGCCAATTACTGGTAACTGTGATGCTGAGGACCTCAGGAGAAAGCCAAGATGAATCATCCATTTGGCACTTCTGGCTGAAAACATTCGCTTTTTTTTTGCTCTCGTATGTTGGAGTCTCCAAGCATTGAGTTAAGAGATCTTTATGGAGCTTCCTCCTCCTGTTAATTTTTTAGTTGTTCCCTGGCATTTGTAGTGGGACTGCACAGCTTAGATCAGATTTGTTGGTTGTGGGATAATTTAGCCCTATCTTCTGCATACAGGTTATGCTGTTTGTCATACAAATTAGTCCTTTGTTCTAACTTCGTTAAGTTGACACCTCATTTTTAGGTATACTTAGTGCTCACCCTGTCTGGCAGTTTTGCCTTTAGGAATCAACAGCACAGTCGGTAGTGGGGTTACTCGGTCACTTTTGATGATTGATATTTAAGTTTCCCACCCAGAGCACATTTTGTGCGTTTACTATTCCCAAAGCTTCTTCAAAATGCAGGAGTACTGATTCATCAGTTTCACTAGGAGGGGGTGGGGGTTATGGGCAATTGGTAGATGGTCTCCTTGCCCATGAATGACCTAATGCCACAAGACTTCATGTGGTCCACAGACAATGATGAAGACTCCCAGGGAATCTCAATCCCAAAATGTATACTACTGTTTCTTGTGTATATGAGTGAAATTACGTGATCCAACAGAAAATCAATTGCCTTGTGCTGATACATATACAGATCCAACAGCACCTGAGCACATTGTGATTTCACAGGTCACTTAGATATACTTGGTAAAAACAATGACTGCAAATGCTGGAAACCAGATTCTGGATAAGTGGTGCTGGAAGAGCACAGCAGTTCAAGCAGCATCTGAGGAGCAGTAAAATCAACGTTTCGGGCAAAAGCCCTTCATCAGGAATAAAGGCCTTCATCAGGAATAATTCCTGATGATGGGCTTTTGCCCGAAACGTCGATTTTACTGCTCCTCGGATGCTGCCTGAACTGCTGTGCTCTTCCAGCCCCACTAATCCAGAACTTAGATATACTTGCTTGTTAAAATTCAAAAACATGAACAGAATACAAGTTTATTTCACCTAAACTGCAGTGACAAGTATCAAAAGGCAAGAATGAACTTGTTGTAGTGATTATTGGTAAAAGAATGCAATTAAAATACCTGCCTAATTGATGTTTTGGACAAATGAAGTTGACACTTTGATTTTAAAATAATATTTAATAAAATGAACTGAAAACAGTTCAAATCAAACAACAATGAATACTTTTAAGCATCTTTTGCATGCAGTAACATACCACCAAACTTGCAGCAAAATTAGCTCTTTTGGATCCTCATTTGTTCGATTGAAATATACTACATTTTAAAGCAAAAGAACTCGGGGCTGAACTTCACTGCCAGCTGTTGGGTGTGTTTTGGGTGGAGGATGTAGCACATAAAATATGTCAGGTGCATAGCCTTTGTCCAATCTGACTTGTTCCACAGAACTCAGAGGCACCAACTAGCACACGCTTAGACCTTTAAAACCCTAATTAACTGGCAATTACGGTCCAAATTCCATCTGTACAGCCATAAAATACTGAAGATCGAAAGGTGGACCAGGTTGTCATGTTTGAAAGTGCTTCTTTGAGAAAATGGGAAGGGAGGGGCACATCAACAGCAACTGCACTGGGATAGCAACTAACCACCCCCTCAACCCTGACCCAGGATGTTAATGCACTCCCTTTTTCCTTTCAACTCAGAGCTCTACAGCAAGGAAACAGACTCTTCAATCCAACTCATCCATGACAACCAGATATTCTAAATTAGTCTAGACACATTTGCCAGCATTTGACCATATCCTTCTAAACCCTTCCTATTCATTTACCCATCCAGATGCCTTTTAAATGTTGTAATTGTACCAGCCTCCACCATATCCTCTGGCAGCTCATTCTATACACGCACCACCTAAGTAAATTTTTACTTAGATCCCTTTTAAATCTTTCGTCTCTCACTCTAAACTTATGCCCTCTAGTCCTGGATGCCCCTACCTTGGGGAAAAGACCTTGACTATTCATCTAACCATGCCCTCATGATTTTATATACCTCTATCAGGTCACCCCTCAGCCTCAGATGCTCCAGGGAAAACAGCCCAGCATATTCAGCCTCTTCCTATAGCTCAAACCATCCAACCCCGGCAACATCCTTGTATTTCTTTTCTGAACCCTTTCAAGTTTCACAACATCTTTATTGAAGCAAGAACACCAGAATTGCACACAATATTCCAAAAGTAGCCTAACCAATGTCCTGTGCACCCGCAACATGACCTCCCAACTCCTGTACTTATTACACTGATCAATAAAGGCAAGCATACCAAACGACGCCTTCACTACCCTGTCTACCTGGGACTCTAATTTCAAGGAACTATCAACCTGCACTCCAAGGTTCCTTTGATTGGCAACACTCCACAGGACCTTACCAATCTACTTTCTTATCTCTCTCTCTTTTTCCATCCTTTTCTAAAACCCTAGACCTGTCCCTCTACGGGGGTCCAGGTCTCCTCATCGCCTCCTCTTCCCCTTTGTCATTCCAGATTCACCCATTATTAGATTCTAGCACTGCTGTGTTTGCTCAACATGCTGCTGTATCAGGCTTTGCGGTGAAAGTCTGCCCCTAACACAGTATCTGTGTGATATGCTTCTTGAAAATCAGGGATTGCCTTCTCTCCCAGGGAACAGACAGCCCTGGTAAAACCACAGCTTAGAAAATAATTATCGATTTTAGTCTCATAACATTGCATTAAAACATAATTATTTGCTTTTCATGTGTAAATTGTATTATTGATTTTAGTCATTATTTATTCATTGTTATTTGGTTACTTATTTTAAGTAATGACTCCAACTTTCTCCTGCATACTTACTTTACACCACAATGCTTTTCCAAAGGTAAACTTAAGGCGTATATAAATGAGCTAAGCTTCTTCCTCTTAGCTAAGTTTTTAATTTAGTGAAAAGTAAAAATTCCATAATCAATGTCACTTGTGGGATAAATTCACAAGAAAACATCCAGCATTTTGACTACTGCTTTCTTAAAAAAAAATGCTTAGGAATCCTTTTCTTAAAAGGAAGAAGTAATGAGCAGTACCAAGTTAGGAGTGTCCTTTCTGGGTCACTGAATGCACAACACAATTGTAGCTATTAAATGTTGCAATAACCATAATTCTCAATGATATTTTAGCCCTATGGCACTACTTTGACATTCAGAATATATTTTGAACCTTTTGAATGATATCAAAAGATGCATGGATGTCTGGAAAATGAATACCATTATTGAGTTCTAGCCTTTGTGCCTGGGAGGGAAACTAAATGCACTGCTGAAGACATTGAAAGAAATCTAGATCGATATCTTGCATTGCACAATGACAGCTTTGCTATTCTAGGAAGTGTCCTGACGAAAGCATTAGAGAGCAATATGAATAGAGCCTGACAGTTCAGCTTTTACATATCTACCAGCAGATTTAGATTATAAGTTTTGTGACAAGATTGTAAATTAGGGATTGAACTACTCATTTCTCTCTGTCAAAACAGTTAAACCATTGCTGATTTCCTTATCTATTCTATTTGATTTCAATTCGGCTGTACTCATTCACTAATTATAATCTATGAAGCTAAAACCAAGTTAATTACATTGCATTATTTGTGATATTATTGCTGAATGCAATAGGATAACTAATGCTAGAGGACAATGGCTTTTGATGTATATTTGAGGGGGAGGGGTGGACAAACAGTGCTTTGAGCCAGTGTGCACAACAGTAAGATACATATGTCTAACATGGCAACTGCTAGTACTGTAAAGGGATGAAATACAAAACTGCATCAGGCTTAAGTAAAAATCTGAACAAATACTCTGCTGTCTCTTCTGTATTTTGTTTCAATGTAAGAGTCACAATTAAATGAAAGCCATAGTTAATAACTCTTCATTGCTTCATAAAAACACATAGGCAGATATCAATGCAACAATTTTATGTCTATATTGTATTTATAAAGTCTATTCAATTTAGATCCAGAAGAATGAGTTTTACTTGACTTTCACTCCCTGAGACCTAGCTTTGCATATCTTAAAGCTGCTTTAGCCAAGAGGTCTCATTAACTGCACCTCTGGGTCCAGTTTCTGCACTAGTTCAAATTGGCTCAAGGTTTAGCACAATAGTCAGCAAGGAACAGCAACATCAGAATGGGTGAGTGGCAGTGATTTCTGTAAAATAGTTTGATTTATCAGCCAATCACATCTCATGCCCTGTGGGAGCCTTCATTTTGCACGTTGTTGCACGGATTCTAGCAACATTATCGAACATTTGTCCAAATTTCAGGTATTGTTTTAAATATTGCTTGATATTATTGTGAAATGACTGCAATTAAGTATCTATAGCAGAGAGAACAAGGAAGATCAACAGTTGAAGCATTCTATTCAGGTGCCATCCTACTGCTATTTCAATGATCCAGAGAATCTAGTCATCCCTTTATCTGACAATTAGATTGGCTGATTTTCAATCTCACTTCAACAATATGGACAGGGTTCCCATGCGACCACTTCCTCTACTGGAATCTGCTTTGCCAGAAGTTGAACATAGAAAATCACTGCTGGGTGATATTTATGGAGGTGATAGGGGTCGTGCTTATTGACCGAAGAACAAGTGTCTCCACAAGTTAAACCTTACTTCCAGCTGGTTTCAGGGGTGAAGATCTTCTCCACTGAGCAATATTATCCAATTGGAGGCTGAGCAGCTCTATTGAACAGGGGATCTCCTATTGCTGCCAACACAACACCTACGCAAGGCTTAGATATCATCACTGCATCCCCAGCCACAGGGGAGTGATGGCAAAAGAGGGGGCCACAAAGTGGAGGATGATGGACAGTGAGTCGCCCTCTCTATCCCTATGCCTGGACCCTCATTACACACAAAATAAACTTGAGTGAAGGGATTCCTTTCCACTTGCTGGTTTGCTCATTGTGCACCTTGAAAGATGAAACTCATGATCACCATTTGGATAGGAGCATTAGAAACAGGAGGAGGCCTATAAATGGCCTTAAATAGCCCACTTAAGCACCTAAGGTGGCTGAGAGTCAAGAAAAGAGTCTATGGGTCTTCAAGCCATAAAGTTCAGTAGAACGGAGGAGGAAGGTGTTGGAGTTCTGACCCTTACCCCATCCGCCAAATTCCGAAAGGAAAATTCCACTTTTGTAGTTGCTTTCAGCATGAAGTTGTTATTAAGGAAGAAAAATAATTTGTCAGACAGGGATAGGTTAATTGAATATTAATTTCAAATAACATTTTCCAAAGTCTAATGAATATTTATTACGATTATAATAATTTTTGCTTATTAATCTGTTCCTTTATCATTAAAGATTTTACGATAAATATTTTTTCTGTATATGAAAGGAATTGTCCTTCATCCATTGAGAAAAGGCAGTACACTGCATAACCCATCTGATGTTCTTTGAGCAGCCTTGTGCAGCTTTTACCATGAGATAACTGCATTTTGCATTCTCAGCAAAGTTAGCTGATTCTGTCAATAGTGTCACAACCCTTGAAAGGGAGACTAAAGATGCTGAGCTTCAAACTCAAGCTGCTTGCTGAAGCCCCGAGAGAAAACAAATAATGTAAAACCTGATACCCAAAAATGGACATGATTATTGCTTATTTCAGGCTCCAACGACTTGAACTGGCAAACCTTTCATGACCTCATTCTGCTAACTATAATTCTGAATTACATACAGGCTCCCTCAGTCTAATCTCCACAGTAATTTTAATTCCAAAGCACCTATCCAGACAGTCCATAATCTAATTTCCTTTGCAATGTCTTTTGATTATTCAGCGAATGAAGTATTTGAAATAGTTTTACAACAGAATGCACATGGTCCCGCTGAATTTGACTGCAATATTTTACTTTGTGTTGTTATTAAGCATAAGTGAAGCATATGAAATGTGATAACAGTGACTGCTCACATCACACGAGAAATCATTATGACATTTACATGTGGTAACCTTGAATGGTTTTCATTTTACTTATTTATTTTAATTGTTCACAGTCTTTTTATTGGGAATATTTTAAATAATTATTGCCTTTCATGGGTAAATTAGGTATTTAATGAACTCAATTTAATTTCTTAAAGCAATTGTTAGCTTTTTCAGGAATGCAAACCCAATTAACTAAACTCTGGCAATATAATTAGTTGTGTTTTTAACTTATTCCTTTTGTCTGCATTTTAGAAAAGCCATTTTAAGAAACATGGTCTTTTATTAAATTTTCATTTTTTAAGTTTTCATTTTCCTTTCAATCATGACTAGATTACGCCCTAATGCACTCCAGCTGTCTCATGGCAAATATTACATCAGTGGTATCAATGCTTACTGAGACAGTATTAGTGCTGGGGCAACATTGTAAAATATCACATGGCCTATAGTGGTTAAAGAAGGAAGTCCAACAGCATCTTCTCAAGAACAAATCCAGAGAACAAATGTTAAAATGTTGACAGAAAATTGAAGTGCAGGAATTATGGAGACGGGAGGATAATTAGCATAAATAACAAAACCTCAGTTGAGGTATGTTGAAAAAAATCTTAATGGATGCTTTCACATTCTAAAGATTCATGATCGTAGACATATTGGCATTAGAGCAGTTCACATAAACATCTTCGAATAGATTTTGGCCATATAGAAAGTGTAAAATTAAGGATAGGGGATCAATTTTTGGCTGCACCCTGCCATGCCAAATTTGCCCTTTCAATGCACCAACCCCAATTTGGAAATGGGAACCTTTTAGTTATCAAGATCAGCTGGCAAAACGAAGTGGAGAACTTCACTAGGGGATGGTTTACCAACACATGATCAGTCAGTCAAAAGGGTTCAGAAAAGATTTACAAGGATGTTGCCAGGCTTGGAGGATTTGAGCTGTAGGGAGAGACTGAATAGGCTGGGGCTATTTTCCCTAGAGTGTTGGAGGCTGAGGACTGACCTTATGGAGGTTTATAAAATCATGAGGGGCATGGTTAGGATAAATAGGCACAGGGAATTACAACATTTAAAAGGCACCTAAATTAGTATATGAATAGGAAAGGTTTCATGGGATCTGGGACAAATGCTGGCAAATGGGATTAGATTAATTTAGGATATCTAGTTGGCATGGACAAATTGGATTGAAGGATCTGATTCCGTGTTGTGTATCTCTATGATGCTATGACACCTCAGTGACCAGAAATCTGGCTGTCCCACTGTAATATAAACTGGGAGTGGCCTTAATACAATCAGATTCTGTCACCATCAAGAAGGAACTCCCTCTCTAGAGAGCTACCAACCAATCCAATTGGACAAGCTCTGTAATCCTCACAGTGCTAGAGGAATGTAATGGCACCTGCTGTGACTGTACATAGCCCCTCGAGAAGCAGAAGAGATGTCTCCAGTATTTGATATCAACTCAGGGGTTTTACACAGGTTAATTAATTGATACAAACACACTGGGGACACAGGCTGCAGAGGTCATCAGGGAGAGATGGGTGATACCATCTTGGAGGGAGGGTGGGGTTGTTCCCATGATGGCCATAAGGAACAACCCTCTCAAAAGGAGAACCCATCCTCCTGCCTATCAGCAGTCCATACAGTGAAAGTTGTGGTCTGTTCACCATGCCTGCACAGGCCACAAAACTCGCAGAGAGGCAGATTATGTCCCTAAAGTGACAGTGAACTGACCACTTAAGGACCTTAATAGACCAAAGTGCAAACAGTGGCCAGACATCTTCCCCAGGCCCGCAATATGGAGACAGGTCAGATGTGGGCAGGAATGTGGCAGGATGGACTCGAAATTTCTAAGTCCCTGCCTTCAAACATGCCAAGAGGAATCTTGAAATTCAATGCCTAAATTCCACTGTTCATGATGCGTCAGAGATAAACTAGAGGACACATTGTTTAAAGGGTTGGTGGACCCACATAGATACAGGTCACAGGTTACAGTTTAAAAGAGCAATTTTAATATGGGTAACAAGGACAACAGGACTTCACAATTTTGAGAATCAAAGAGAATTTGAGACTTAGAATACAGCAATGAATTCCAGAAGTGTTCAAGTGAAATGAATCAATCTTTTAAATATGATTTAAGATACGATCACACACGTATTGTTTCAAATAATGCAATGGAGTATTTAAAACTAAATACAAAACAGAAGATTCAGAAAATGGAAACACGGATCTTAAAGAGGTTGCTAGATGATCACAAGAAGTTTGTGATGAATGTGTTGTGGCAGAATCTATCAATTATACAGTAATAAACAGCCACCACATGACCACAGCATGTAGGATAGAGTGGCTAAAAATGCTACCTAGATTCTGAGTAATGTGATGAAAAAATGTTTGATTTATATATGCTATTGTATGTTTTGAATTTTAAACTAGTGGTGACTTTCAAATTAGTATGCATCAGAGAAAGAAGGTGGCTGAAAGATCTCTGAAATGTTAATGAAAGTTTATTTACATTCTAGGGGTTTATGGTAAGAGAGAGAAAGCATTAAGCCATTAGCTTAGCAGAGTTTAGGATGCACAAGATTTTTTAAAAATGAGATCAAAAGCTGTTGGGTTCAGTGCAATTAAATCTCTCCTTGAAAAGTAGTTCGTTCAGACCAGATAAGGAAATAAAGTGAGGAAATAGCCTAACTGAGCAAGTTCAGTTTGCGATACTTCCAGTCCAGTATTTGTTAAAATGTTGCAAATTTTAAAACCCGAGAAAATTTAAACCATCAGTTGTGTGAGTACCTTCACAGCTCACAGGACCAAAATTGGAAAGAAAGAGTTAAGCCAAACTTACAGATCGGGAAGAAAATAACTCAGAATTTTGATTAACTAAGAAGTGAGGTATTGGGGACTAGATGGGATTTTGTTTTGCTGTGTGTTTCAAAACGTTTGAATTGTGTTATATGCACATAGCTTGGTATATTTTATATTGCTTTTCCTTTGTGTAATAAACTACTGTTTTATTGGTTAAAGCTCCTCTATAGCCTTGTGTGCATTATGTTTCATTGAAAGACCATCACATTAAAAGCAAAGCATGATTTATCAAGCTAGGTTTCATTCAGATATCTGACTTGTCAAGTAACAACATCAATTGGGATCATATCAGAATAAGGATCAGAACAAAAATAACAGATTTCAGAATTCTACCAGTTTCAGAAATGGGAATGATAACTTACTAAAATATTTTAAAAGATTAGGGCGGCATAGTGGCTCAGTGGTTAGCACTGCTGCCTCACAGCGCCAGGGACCCAGCTTCGATTCCTGCCTTGGGTAACTGACTTTGTGGAGTTTGCACATCCTCCCAATATCTATGTGGGTATCCTCCAGTTGCTCCAGTTTCCTCCCACAATCCAAAGATGTACAGGTCAGGTGAATTGGTCATGCTAAATTGCCCATAGTCAGGAGTGAAGTTGAGGAATGGGTCTGGGTGGGTTACTCTTCGGAGGGTCGGTATGGACTTGTTGGCCGAAAGGCCTGTTTCCATACTGTAGGGAATCTAGTCAATCCTTACAAATGAGCAGAATCAATCATTTGATTACTACTGATGTAATAACAGTTCACTGTTATTAAATAAACCATTGATAAGAAAAAGAGCAGATGAAGACGGATATGGAAGATTGACAAATTTACCATATTTGCAGCTCTCAGAATCGTACTGCTTTAATGCAATACAACCTCTCCACTAAAAAATTGAAGCTGTGTTATTGATATTTGGGGAGAGTAATTTAGACTTTGAAGGGGCTATGCAAAGTTAACAAAGTCTAAACTTATTTGTGTGAATAATCAAGGAACAGACTATCAAACGCTCAAAGCCAAACATTCAAGGAAACCGTTAAGTTAAACCTTTAAATCTGACACAGAAGCAAACTCGCTCTGTGTTTGAGTACAATAACATGATAGTGTTGGAATAAACAGGATTGTATTTTTGTTCTCTACTTTGAAGTCTTCCAAGTCGTGATATATCAAATAGCTTGGTTTTTTTCTATTGTAACATCGGCTGTTTTGCATAATAATTTTCTGTCTTATTGTTAAGTACCAATTTGCCTCATTATGTGCTCATGTTTCAGTGAAAGACCATCTTATTAAATTTGAAAAAAAAACTATCAAGCCAGGTTTCAGTTTGGGATCTGACTTGTTTAGTAATAACATGAGCTGGCATCATGATACAGAAGAGATCAGTTCTGATGATCAAAATGAGGCCATCAGTTCCGAAGAGCTATGATAAAAAAAAGGCAGTAAATTCAAATAGTTACCAGAAAGAGTTAGTTCATGGAGAAATGTGATTACAAGCAATGTAGGGAAAACCATTGGAAAACATAGCTGGTTAAATGTACAGGATGAGGGGCAGGAAGTTAGGGCCATGAATTGGGAACATGAAGAATAAATATGTTAGGCAAAAAAAAAGTAGAAGTTTGAACGGTGCCTGTGGGAGCCAATCTATCCCTGAAAAACGATAACAAACCTTTGAAAGAAACCCTAATACCACCAGCAGGAGATGAAACAGCAATGGTCCAGAAAGAGAGAGAAGACAATACAAAGGGCACACACATAAACAAGGCCAAGAAATACAGCACAGACCAGTCATATCAATGAAAGAAAAGCCCATGTGAACAGAAAATCTAAATGGCAACAAATAGTTTAGACGGCACATTAATAAATTATAAATTTCAGACAATAAGAGATGTAAAATATTTTCTAATCAACCTCATCAGTAATGTTAGGACACAACTCTGGATCAGGCAGGGCTTGAACCCAGCCTTCTGGTTCAGAGGTAGGTACACTACCACCACAGAGTCAAAAAGTATGGTGTTTGAAAAGCACAGCTGGTCAGGCAGCATCCAAGGAGCAGGGGAGTCAACATTTCAGGCTTAAATCCTTCATCAGGAATGTGTGGGTGGGGGAGGGACAAGGGATCTGAGAGATAAATAGGAGGGGGTAGGGCTGGGGTGAAGGTAGCTGGGAATGCCATTGGTAGATGAAGTTGGGGGGTGATGGTGATATGCCACATCTCCCCCCTCACCCCTGTGTCCAAACCTGCTCCCTCATCCCTGCGCCCATACCTCACCTCAATCCAAGATGGCAAAGGATCTTTCCGCATCTGACAGAGATTCTCCTGCACCTCCAAAAACATCATCTACTGTGTCCGTTGCTCTCACTGTGGCCTCCGCTACATTGGGAAGACAGGATGCCAACTAGCGGAACATTTCAGAGAATATCTCTGAGATACACACACTAAACCAACCCACCATCCTGTGGCCAAACACTTCAACTCTCCCTCACTCCGCCATGGACGTGCAAGTCCTGGGCCTCCTCCACCACCAACCGATGCCTGGAGAAAGAACACCTCATTTACTGCCTTAGGATCACACCCCCCATCCCCCTAACTAAACAGGATCAATATCAACTTCACCAGTTTCCTCATGACCCACCCCCCCCGACCGTATCCCAGATTCAACCCTCCAACTCGGCACCGGCCTCTTGAACTGTCCTTCTATTCATCTTCCTTCACATCTATCAATTCCACCCTCCACTCTGACCTATCACCATCATAGCCTACCTCCATCTACCTATCGCATTTCCAACTATCTTTCCCCCAGCCCCACCCTCCCAGTTATGTCTCAGCCTCCTCGGCCCCAACCCCCCATTTATCTCTCAGCTCCCCTGCACCCCAACTCCCCCCTCCCCCCAACATTCCTGATGAAGAGCTTATGCTCAAAATGTTGACTCTCCTGCTCCTTGGCTGCTGCCTGACTGGCTGTGCTTTTCCAGTACCACACAATTTGACTCTGATTATCAGCATCTGCAGTCCTCACTTTCTCCTACCATTGCAGCACAAGGACGCCTCAAGAATTCAGAGTATATGCAGAAGCACCAGATAAAGGACCGGCTGGCCCTATTACATAGATTATTTGCACAGAAAATATGTCTCCTGATGGGATTAATAATTGATAAAAGAGTAGAATTATCGATAGCAGAAAAAGCAATTTTGATGATTTTCTTTGCAACAATATATCAGCGTACAATCAATTGATATTAAAAGATCATTTAAAAATTGAGATGTTCAACAAGGTCTGTTCTGTTAAAATTGTGCTGCCTTGAGTTGAAAATAGGACCTTGTTATCCTTTACTTGATGAATCAGGGATGGATGTTTCAGACATCTCTTTTATGCACACAGATAATTTATTGTGAGGTGAGAGCATTGAATTTGAGAACATCGTCATAACCAGGTTTAATACAGAATTCAAAATCAGAAGGCAGGCCTTTGGGGCTTTTAAGTCCAGTGGATTAGAAATTAGGCAGAACGATTCGAGTTACTTTGCATCAGCAATCTAACTTTGAAAATGTAAGGACGTTGTAGTTTGTCAAAGTAGGACTTCACAAAAATTGAAGCAGCTTCCAAAATTGAAACAGACGAATTTCTTTTTTTTTAATTCACTCATGGGATGTTAGTGTTAATGACCAGGCCAGCATTTACTGCCAATCCCTAATTGCCCAGAAGGCAGTTAAGAGTCAGAACCATTGCTGTGAGTCTGGAGTCACATCCAAGCCAGATCAGGTAAGGATGACAAAGTTTCTTTCCTAAAGAGACATTAGTCGACCAGATGATTGGTTTTTCTAACAATCAACACTAGTTTCAAAATCAAAAATAGAAATTGCTGGAAAAGATCAGCAAGTCTGGCAGCATCTGTGCAGAAGAAACAGAGTTAATGTTGCAGGCCAAGTGACAGGGTCAGAATTGGTTTCATGACCATCATTAGAATCTTCATTCCATATTCTTTATTGAATTAAAATTCCACCATCTGCCACAGCAGAATTTGAACCCAGGTCCTCAGAACATTAGCTGAGTTTCTGGCTTAATAGTTCAGCAATAATAACACTAAGCCGTGGCCTCCCTTTATTTTGAAAGCTAATTGGGTGGGTGAATTGGTTAGGCACCCAAATGAGAATCTATTATTTAGGGAAGCAAAACATTGAAAACATTAAAATAATGTTTTAACATTTCCATCATTGGGAGATACCAGGAGCATGAAACTCTTTGTTTTTGGAGATGTTTTTCAAGCAAACTCTGAGAGGGGTTCTTGAGTGTAACAGTGTTTTTAATTTTTCTTTTGGGAGATGGAGATAAATGTTCCCGCTTAGCTAAGGAAGCTAAAAAGATCAGAATATTAGTTTTAAAAAAGCCTTAGTGGCAGAAACTCTCTTTTTGAGGTGGTAAATGTGGCACTTTTCTTAATGAAAACATTGAAAATGAGATTCAATAACAATATCCATTGAGTCACACTCCAGGCACAAGAAAAAGGCAGATGGGTTGCTATCAGATGACAGAAAGGGAACTGGCAGGCAGTGCAAGGATTCCATGTGGCCATTCCCCTCAATAACAAGTATACCGTTTTGGATACTGTTGGGGATGGGATTTATCCTAGGATTATCTGGATAGCCAGGGAAGAGAGTTCAGAGCCTGTGGCTTTGATCGTTATGTCGTCATTGTCCACAGGAGTGGTGTGAAGACCAGAGGATAGCAAGTATTGCTCCCTTGTTCAAGAGGGGAGTAGAGACAACCTTGGTAATTATAGACCTGTGAGCCTTACTTCAGTTGCTGGTAAAGTGTTGGTAAAGATTATAAGAGATAGGATTTATAATCATCTAGAGGGGAATAAGTTGATTAGGGATAGTCAACACAGTTTTGTGAAGGGTAGGTTGTGGCTTATAAACCTTACTGAGTTCTTTGAGAAGGTGACCAACCAGATAGATGAAGGTAAAGCAGTTGATGTGGTGTATATGGATTTCACTAAGGTTTTTGATATGGTTCCCCACAGTAGGCTATTACACAAAATATGGAGGTGTGGGATTCAGTGTGATTTAGTGGTTTGGATCAGAAGTTGGCTAGCTGAAAAAAGACAGGGTGGTGGTTGATAGGAAATGTTCATCCTGGAGTTCAGTTACTAGTGGTATTCCACATGGATCTGTTTTGGGTCCACTGCTTTATGTCATTTTTATACATGACCTTGATGAGGGCGTAGATAGATGAGTTAGTAAATTTGTGGATGACTCAAAGGTTCGTGGAGTTGTGGATAGTACCAAAGAGGGACAGAGATAAGCTGCAGAGCTGGGCTGAGAGGTAGCAAATGGAGTTTAATGTGGAAAAGTTTGTGGTGATCCACTTTGGAAGGTGCAACAGGAATAACAAATACTGAGCCAGTCGTATGATTCTTGGTGTCCATGTACATCGATCCTTGAAAGTTGCCACCCAGGGTTGATAGGGTTGTTAAGAAGGCAAACAGTGTGTTAGCTTTTATTGGTAGAGGGATTGAGTTTCGGAGCCACAAGGTCATGCTACAGCTGTACAAAACTTTGGTGTGGCCACATTTGGAGTATTGCATCCAGTTATAGGAAGGATGTGGAAGCTTGTGAGAGGGTTCAGAGAAGATTTAATAGGATGTTGCCTGGTATGGAGGGAAGGTCTAATGAGGAAAGGCTGAGGGACTTGAGGCTGTTTTTATTAGAGAGAAGGTGTTTGAGACGTGACTTAATTGAGACACGTAAGATAATCAGAGAGTAAGATAGGGCAGAGAGTGCAAGCCTTTTTCCTTGGATGGTGATGGCTAGCACAAGGGAACATAGCTTTAAATTGAGGGGTGATAGATATAGGACAGATGTCAGAGGCAGTTTCTTTGCTCAGAGAGTATGGAATGCACCGCCAGCACTAGTAGTAAATCCGCCAACCTTAAGGGCATTTAAATGGTCACTTGGTAGACATATGGATGAAAATGGAATAGTGTAGGACAGATGGGCTTCAGATTGTTTACACAGGTAGGTGCAACATTGAGGGCCGAAGGGCCTCTTCTGCACTGTAATTTTTTTTTATCTACACACATTATATTAAGAGATTGCAAAGCCCTGAGAGCAGAAGGATTTTGGTTTCCTCATGCATGAATCTTAAGATACTGGTACACAAGATCAACAATGAATTAGGAAAGCTAACAGAATATCATCATTTATTGTGAGGGGAGTAGATCACAATTGGGAGGCTATTTTTCACTTATACAGGATACAGATAAGATCACATCTGGAAAGTAGCATTAGTCACCTTATTTAAAAACATAAATGTGTTGCACACAGTTCAGAGGAAGGTTACCAGACTTTCACAGGAATGAATGGTTTGTCATGAGGAATGGCTTGTATCATCTAGGCTTCCCTCTGCTGGAGTTTAGAAGGGCAAGTGGGGCTTGACTGAAATAAATACAATCCTGAGGGTGTCCTGAAAGGGTGAATGTGGAGATGTTATGCCCTCTTATGGAAGAATCTAAAACTAGGAGTCACTGATTAAAAGTAATTGTTGTTCATTTAAATCGGAGATTGAACCTTTTTCCTGTCAGAGAGCTGAGTGTCTTTTGGACTCTCTTTGTGGAAAGATGGTGGAAGCAGAATTGCAATTTGTTATGTTTAAGATACAGGTGAATAAATTCTTGTTAAGCAAGGAGTTTACAGGTTATCAGAGGTGAGCAGCAATGTGGTTATAATCAGCCGTGATGGTTTAGAAATACAATAGGCCAAATAGTTTACTCCTGCTCCTTGTTCACATGCTTGTGTTTTCACAGACTATGCCTATTGACAAGTTCAACTTAGGTCTCAGATTGACAAAGGCTGGTGTGTAAAGTAAGAGATTTTCTGGCTTTGGAAAAACCCAACTGCTTTCCTACATTGCTATTCCATGGGCAAAACGCCTGCAGTAGCACTGAAAATCCTGATCTCAGCCTGCATAAGTTCTATAAAGTAGATCAACAGTATAGCTAATTAGAGGCAAATGTTTCCAGTTTGCAGCCCAAGAAATAAGAAAATATTTAAATGTTAATCAGTGCAGAGCACAGTGGAAATGTATGAAATGAATTCATCCAGAATTTTGAATAGGAATAGTTGTGATAAGATAAATGTGGTGATAATACAATTGAAAGTGATATGAAGCAACAAAAATAAGGAACTACAACTATTGTGAGATGCACTAGAATGAAGGTAATGCATGTGGTTAAAGTACAAATGGTCTTTTAGAATGCAGTCAGCACTACTTCTTTGATCGATACATATTGAATTCAACAAAGAAAGAAACATTGCTTAAGTTAGTTCCTGGAAAAGAATGGGGCACGAAGCTGATGTGAAACTAAGAAAACAATTGGAAAATAGTGACCAGGATCTAGTTAGGTTCAATGTGAGATTAGAGGAAGATAATTGAGAGTAAAAGATAAGGCTACAGGATTGGGGAAAAAAAAGGCAAGTTCAGCAAGATAAAAAGGCACCAGGCGTTAATTAACTGAGCTGAAAATTTAACAAACAGGTCAACAGAACAGTAACTGCAAGTCCAGAAAGGTAAGATGGATACAGCACAAAATAAATAGATTCTGGCAAATTGATAAGATAGTGTCTGAAAGAATAAAGCTTTGCATAAAAGGAGATTAAAACTTTATTGAAGTTATTAATGGATTAGAGACATAACAACAATTTAAATTAACAGCGTTTTAATTAAAAGTAGGCATGAAAGATGGATCTTTAAGAGAATGGCTAAATGGATGCAGGGATATTCACCTAAAAAAAATCAGTAAAAGCTGATCAGCTACTTAAAAAAATTGTTAGCACAAACACAATCCTAAATATTGATCATATGGTAAGTGAAAATTTGGAGGTTAATGATGAAATCCTTCAAAGTAGAAGTGTGATATGCAAATTGGTGGTGGTGAGGATGTAAGCTTTAAGATAAAGAACAATACAGATGGGCTGAACAGTGGCAAATGGAATGTAATCCTGAAAATGTGAACTGATGCATTTTGAGAGGACTAAAAAGACAAGGGCGTACGCACTGAATGGTAGGATGGCAGGATGTACAGAGGATCAAAGGGACTTCAGTCTACATGTCAATGGATCGGTAAAGGCAGTGGAACAAGTAGATAAGGTGCACCAGACGACATAACGAGATACTTGCCTTTATTCATACTGAATATACGGGCAAATTGGTCATGTTGGAGCTGTATATAGCATTAGTTAGGCCACAACTGGAGTCCTGTATGCAGTCCCGGTCAGCACAATATTGAAAGAATGCAATTGCAGTAGAGAGGGTGCAGAAAAGATTCATCAGGATACTGCCCGGGCTGGAGTGATTCTGCTAAAAAGTGAAGCTAGATAGGGTGTGGTTAAATTTCTTAGAGTAGAGAAGGCTAAGGGGAGGGGTATGATCTGATTGAGGTATACAAAGGATTAGATAGGGAGAAACCTCTTTCTTTAGCACACGGGTGAATAACTAGGAGCACAGTTTGAAGGCAAGCAGCAAGAGGTTTCGAGGGGATTTGAGGAAAATAATTTTCACTCAGAGGGGTGTGAATAGTTAGAACTGAATGAGGAGAGATTAGAGAATCTTGGTTTGTTTTCACTCGAATGTCAAAGGATGAGATGTGGCCTGATAGAAATTTACAAAACGATGAGAGGCATGGGTAGGATAGATAGTTGGAGTTTTTCTTCCCCTAGGGGAGAAATGTCAATCATTAAAAGACACAGGTTTAAGGTAAAAGGGGTAAGTTTAAATGAGTTATGAGAGGTAGTTTTTTTTATACAGAAGGTGTTAAATGCATGGAATGCACTGCCAGAGGTGGTGGTGGAGCCAGATATAATAGCAATGTTTAAGAGGCATCTTGAATAGGCAGGGAATAGAGGATATGGACAGCATAGAGGCAAAAAGGTTTTTAAGTTTAGAAAGGCATCGCATGCTGGTGAAGTCTTGGTGGATTAAAGGGTTTGTTCCTGTGCTACAATGTTCGTCCTTTATTCATTCTTCTTTGACTGTCCGAAAGGGTATTAAAGATGGGAACCATCAAGACATTTTAGAACTATTTAGATGGCCACTTGAACTGTGTTGCATTCATGCATACGGGCGAAATGCTGGAAAACTGGATTAGAATAGATGGATGTCTGATGATGGGTGCCAATACGATGTGCTGAAGGGCTCCTTTCCATATTGTAAAAACTTTATCATCCTTTGAAAAAACAATCTCTTTTCATCTTGTCCTTGTTTATGGTTAGCTAGTGTGTATTTATGATTAGAAATTACAGTCAGCTGGTTGGTGCCTATAAACAGCTAAATGGAGAATGTAATTTAATATGCATAATTATGAAATAATATTGTGATGAAAGGTATGCATTTTATATCAGTTTTGGAGCTGAGATTTTAAAATATTAACTTCTGGGTCTTGATTAGTTGTATTTTTTTTATTAACAAACTGTTAAAAAGTCCTTCTGGAACAATAATCTAATCCAGTATCTATTGCTCAGTAAGCAGGCTACTGTGAACTCCATTGGTGTTAATGGAAAATTGTTTATACTGTGATGGCTTACAAAAGGTAAATTAAACGCTGGAAGTCATTAGTATGTTTTCAATTCAGAATAAGATTGACTTTAATTTAGAGTCATTAGGATGGTTCACCAGAGACCCGATTAGTACCATAAGCAAGTTTAGTTTTCTCTCCTTAAAGGAATATCAGAGAGTTTAGGGAAAACAGTCATTTAAAGGTTGGTTTTGCAGCTTCAAAATCAGAACTGTTTGGTTAGAAATCCACAGGTTATTAGAATGGGCAGTGCTCCAACAGCTTGTACTTCCAAATAAACCTGGTGTAGTGTGATTTTTAACTTTGTCCACCCTCGTCCAACACTGGCACGTCCACACATTTAAGAAATCTTCATTTTCCTGAGAGCAACATAAAAAGATATGCCACAGCCCTCCAAAATTTACTTGAAAGTCTTATTATTTGACTTAATCTTCAATATGCCAAATTACAAGATGATCCTTCCGTTACTGATTAAGTGAAACCAAATTTTCTTTAAAGACCTCATTCCTGTGTACTCTTCAGTTCATTTTGCTATCTGGGACATGCTATCAACTCATCTTTTTTACTGTTTGTTCCTATGGCTTCAGCATAGCTCTTTTTACATGAACTAATCAAGTTGATTATTCTGCTCCTGTGAGGGTCACTACAGACGTCTTCCACGAGATGCAAGCTAGGGCAACTTATCCAGCAACTCTTCCCTCAGGAAGCCCCAAGTGAACTGAACCGTCTGTTTCTGACAGCAAAGTGCACTGAAAATAAATAAATTAAGGCCTTACCCCACATCTCATGGCATGCTCTAGGATACTTAAACAAAAATATAAAAATCAATTTACCTTCCTGCTGCTGGTCTTTGATTCTGCAACACACATAAATAATTTATATTGCTCGTGGAATTTTATAAACCTCTCTCTAAGCATTGCTGACCCTATTAAGGAACTCTCCTGTTTACATCTTATGTTTTAAGTTCTTTTGGTCTAGAAACTACATGCGTAAATTAAATCTTTTATTGATAGCCAGAACAGAAGCAGTCAATTAAGATGCAGTCTCTGTGATGCCATGTTCAATTAAGGGTACAGGCGGACCATTGAAGATCCAATCAGTGGGTCCACTGCAGTATACAGCTGGCAGTCCAACTAAGAGAGGTGGACAGTGCTAAGACACACAGGAGACCACCAGGGCTCAAAGCAGAGACAATCCCTGCAAGTTTATAAAATGTTTAAAAGCCCTTGTGGCTGCTATTGTCAGGCCATTAGTACAGAGGGAGTAGCCCTGCTCCGAACAGCCTCTAGTTGAAGCCATTGCATCCCATGAGTTCTATGCTGAGATGCTGGAGGGGAGACATTGATAGTTATCCCAACCTGGCTGTCTTTTAGGTAGATGAAATGAGGTCTGTAGATGCTGGAGATTAGAGTCAAGATTAGAGTGGTGCTGGAAATGCAGAGCAGGTCAGGCAGCATCCGAGGAGCAGGAAAATCGACGTTTCGGGCAGGAGCCCTTCATCAGGAAACTCTTAGGTAGCTTCTTCAAATAATGGCTCTGGCCTCCGCAGCTACAAGTGGAAGCTGACCCAATGGGATTTTGTTTTCCAATTTTGCTCCTAGTTCTGCCTCATTCCCTGCTTCTGTTGGACCAGGAATTCCAGCTCAAAGTCTGAACCAGAATTTAGAAGTTAAATTATCAAAATCCAATTTAAAAATCATGTTGAGAAAGCAAATGCAGCTGAAGGGAAACAACTGTCTAGTGGCATAACCACGGTAATTTTCTGTGAATCTAGGTTCAAATCCTGTCATGGCAGACTATGGAATTTGAATTCAATAAGAAAATAAGGAATTAAGAGTCTAATGATGACTATGAAATTATGACTATTAGAAAATCCCATCTGGTTCAGTCATGTCTTCCATTCTAACCTGGTCTCAACAGACTCAAAGCAATCACTCTTAAATTACCTCTCGGCAATTAGGGATTGGCAATTAATTTTGGTCTAGCTAGCAATATCACATCCCATGCATTTATTTAAAAGAGAGAGAGAGAAAAAATCTGTAAATTTAACAATAATTAAAACATGCAGAAATGGGAGTCCAGATTTGTAAAAGCTAACCTTCAGTGCCAGTGAAATGATTTGATAGTAACTAAGACTTTTATGCTGTTAAAAATTCATTTAGGCTTGAATGAGAATGCCCAAAATATTTTGCCATATTTTTACAGTGCATTTGTGCTTGTGTTGTATTTGAATCTCTTGGTGAAGTCTGGTATAGCCTACCTTTTGGTGGGACATGTCAACCTGAACAGTTTAACTTTGCATGTGTGATCACTGAAAATAGCTGACCAATTAATAATGGCTGATGGCCTCATTGTTGTTCTCAATGCATGTCTGGATCATTACAATTTCATGTATGGTGTAATGAAAAATCCAGAGAATGATAAATCAATGCAAGTCTTTTCCAAAATAAAGTGCTTTTCTAACTGGCCTTTATGCAAAAATTCAAAACAGTTTTAAAAGGAATTGCACTGTCTCCTGAAGATCACTGTGATCTTACTGTTTCATGTCATATCATATAAACTGCACTGCGAGAACAATAATTATATTTAATCTACAACTAAAATTTAATAGACAAAACAAAAATAATTCAAATCTCCATTATTATAGCAGGAAATCAAATCCTGAGGTCTCTCATCTCAGCTGAAAATTTAATGGTAGCCCTGCTACTGTTCACTTCAGCTGTTCCTGTTTTGCTTTACACAGTCAGTTTGGTAGCTCTATAAATATAAAAGCAGATTTTAAAATCATTTCAAAAAATCTTCACTTTTTTACTTCAGTTAATTCTTGGCTGAATTTTCCTATGTCAGACAATCATTTCTGCAGCTCAGGTGGGAATTATGTATGGGAACTGCAGAATTCCTGATGTAGCAGATGCCGAGGAAATTGCCAAGAATTTCAGGATTTCACTGGGACATTTCCCCTATGCCTGCAACCTTCCAAAAGTATCCAGTTAAATTAGATAATTCAGAGGTGCTGTTGTAATACAAGTAATAGTTATCCATGAAAGGTTAGACTATGAAAAACAGATCTTACACTGGAGAACTATAATGCTGACACCATAACTTACAACACACACTTCTCCTAAATCCCTTACAGTGCCCCGACATCTTACACACCCAGACCCTGACCTGATATTAGACACCCCAACAATTGCCAGACCCACTACTCCCCATCCCCCAAGGGACTTCAATAACACCCCTCGCACCCATGACTGAACGCTCCTTTCCCACCACTAGGCCTGACACCCTTCTTCCCACTGGGACTTGAGTCCCACCATGCATCCCAATACACCCCTTTCCTTAACACTGGACGTGACAACACCCTGGCCAGTAAGACCTAGTACAGCATCTTCTCTTAGGACCCAATACTCTTCCACAGTGCTAAAACTAACACAGTGTCTCTGCGCCCAGCTACATCTCCCTCCCCGCTACTGAGCACAACAGCCCAGCACCTGTAAGTTCCCTCCCCCACAGTACTGATGTACCCCAGTCTTCATCGTTTTGTTTCTGACCTGCCACACCCACCCCACTGCTAGACCAGACAATCTGAAACTCCCCTTTGCCGGTCCAATGCTTCCAGGCCACCAATGCTCCATCACTTAGAATCACAGAATTACTACAATGCCGATGGAATCCGTTTAGTCCATTGTGTTTGCACCGATCCTTTCAAACAGCATCACACCCTATTCTCATAACCCCACATTTACCATTGTTAATTCACAGAAACTATACTACCCTGGACACTACAGGGCAATTTAGCATGACTAATCTATATAATCTGCACACCTTTGGACTATGGGAGGTAACCGAAGCACTTGGAGGAAACCACTTAGACGCGTGGAGAATGTGCAAGCTCCTCACAGACTGTCACCCAAGGTTGGAATCTAATCTAGGTCCCTGGTGCTGTGAGGCAGCAGTGCTAACCACTGTGCCACCGGTAACTTACCTGGCACTCTTCCAACCATGTGCTCTCATGCCCAATTTACCTTATATATTTAACTTTTCATAGGAGGTGTCATAGTGGTGGTGTGACTGGACCATTTAAATCTCAGATGATGGCAACTACTGCTGTGTAAAAGGGGAATAGGCTTGACATCCTCCAACTATCCTGAAGTTTAAAGGAGGAGCCGTTAAGGTAATCTCTGCATTACTGCAACAGTCATGATTTGAATCTCCTGCCAAAACTCTTTCTTAACCGCACAAAGTAGGAGAAATGTGCAATCTAACTATGATTGCCATTCCTCAGAAGAAAAAGCCCTTTGTATCTCTCTCGACAGATGCAGGTGGACTGACTGAGTTTCTCCAGCACATTGTTTTTAATTCAGAATATAAGCATTCAGTATTTTCCTTATGTTTTAATGCAAAATACTAATTCAGATATATGTGATATTAATTACAACAATGGGCCAATCAATCTTTGTAGTGCTTGCAAAATTATCAAATATAATACAGTTTGCAGTATGGTAATTTACTGAATGGCTATATGAAATTGCAGAGTACACATTCCGTGCAAATACAGCAAAAACGTTAGAAGTCTAAATTTTATTTAGTATCCTTTCTTTCATCACTTGACTGGGAACCTGGCAATCAATTGCAGTTTTGATTAGATTTCAGTTTTACCAAATTATAAGGCAAGATAAGAACCTTTATTACAAATACTTTATGACTTTTTCCTATTGGGCTTTCTCCTCAATCTATCAACTGAAAAGAAATCTGTAAATGTAATCTTTATCTTGATTTTATATTATCTGTTGAACGATGATCGGATTTTGTTGACCCTTTGAGAACTAAAAGGTGGGTTATCTTCTGAGGAATAAATGCGCTCTTTATTACATATTTTCCAAGTATAATTATTGCCTGAAAATCCATAAAGATGAATGCTATAAAACAGAGCCTGAACCTGACGCAGGGCAAATCATTTTTTCTGTAGAGAATAGAACACATTTCAATGCCGACACTCGCAGGAAATTTTCAAACGGCAAGCCCAATTTTTCTGGAACTTCAAATTTGTGACTCCAGTCCAGGTTTTACATCTAACACAACAGCAAAAAAAAGTTTAACAAACATTTCAAATCAGGAAATAAAATAACGAACCCTGCAGATCCTGGAAATCTGAAACAAAAGCAGAAATTACTGAGAAATCCAGCAGGTCTGTCAGTATCCTTGGAGAGAAAGCAGAATTAATGTTTCTAGTCCAGTGACCCTTCAGATCTTTCAAATCACATCATTATCAAATGGAGCAAAACATAACATGTCTTGAATGGAAGCAACAAGACTTGAGAAATTGTATATCAGTCATACAAGCAGCATTGTCGGGAGGTTGTCTAGATATAAATTAAAAGTGAATATTAAATGTGAATAATAAATTATTTGTAAGTGGTTACATTGAAGCTCTCTCTGCTGCCCCCTGCTCCTCAGCGCTGCACACAACCCCACTCTCAACATCTTCTCATCAAGTCAAATCTGCCTTCAGGCTTTCCAAGGCAAGTTCTTTCACTTAGCTATTTCTTAGGATGGCCATACAATTGTTGCAACACAAAGAATGCCCAGTTCCACTTCCATAACATCACCCAGCAGCACACTTTTGTCACTCCATCCACAGCTCAAATCCTCAATATTCCCTCTATACTTGACCATCCCGAACATTTGGCTGACTCTCAATTATTAAATCACATGAACTTAACCTCAATGAAAATTTTACTACCTGTTCCCACACTTGCATCAAGTTCAGTTCATCCATCAGCCCCATGTTTTCTATTTAACACTGGCTCATGATTAAGAAAAGGCATAATTTTAAAAATCTCTTCCTTCCACCTCGACCTCTAATATTGTTCAGTCCTATAACATTCCTCTAATTTTAGCCTTTTGCACATCTACAAATTTAAGCACTCCATCATTGGGGCTGTGACTTCAGCTGCCTAGGTTCTGAAATTCCTTCTTCCGAAACTCTCCTTAAAGCTCACCTCTTTGACAATGTTAAAGGTCATCCCTCTTTGTATCTCTCTCTTTGGTGACAGACTACAGAACCAAGGAGCATAACTGTAAAATTAGAGCAGCGTCATTCAGGGATTGGGTCAGGAAGCACCTCATCACACTAATGGTTACAAAAGTTTCAAACTCTCCCATAAATTGTCAAGGCTGTGTCAATAGCTTTTTGACAGATCAAGTATTAAGAGATATGGAATAAAGATGAGCAAATAGAATTGAAACACAAATAAACCATGATGGAATTAATTGGCAGAACAGACTTGAAGGTTGGTGATTTGCTGAATGACCAACTCCTATCCTTCTATGAGCATCCATCCAAATTGTTTACATTTCTGTGAACTACCTTGGAATGTAACTCTATACTAAGAGCACTGTATGTCTATGTTTTTATTTGTATTGGGTATTACTATCACAGTCAGGATTTGTTGCCCAGCCCTAACTGCTCTTGAACTGCTTGCTCTCTGACTATTTCAGAGGACAGTTAAAGGCCCACCATATGAAGCAAGTTGATAAATGGTTAACAGGGTTTTTGAAGTGTAAAGTTTAGCAGGTAAAGGATGGAAGGCTGTCCAGGACAGCATTTAAATAGTTAAATCTAGATGTCAGGTTTATAAGACAGAAAACAGATTGCAATTCCCAAATCGTAATTTGTAAACTATTGTCCTGAAGTTACAACAGCATCTGTCAACAGTCTTAGTCTCTAATATACTTCGGTCAATAGTTCACCATAACTGCCCTATAGATCATTTGAACATTTTCCTAAAGTAGTCACAATGAAATATTCTTATTGAAGTTGAAAATGTAACTAGTGAATTAGACTTTTCAAGTGTTTTATCATGACTACAGAATGTTTAACTACAATCAGACAGGCTTGCAATTTTATGTATTCAAATCACAAAATGCAATTAAAGAACCAGTTATTGAGGCAAGCATACATTAGCAAGTTTATTCATTTTCATAATGCATTTCCAGAATGACAGACTAAGGTTACATTTTATGACATAAATTTCTGAATCACTGTTTCTGAAGTCATTTTCTCCATTGAATAACTGTTTGAACTACTATAGCAATATAATCTGAGAACTTTAATAAGGACATTTATTTTTATTTGTGTCTGAGCCTTACATTGACCAGTTGATTCTTGCATTATTTATTACCTTCCAGTCAATATCAGTGTTTATAAGTAGTGAAAATGAAAGGATAAAGATACATTTATTGAAAGCCCGTTGATTGCAACAAGTGTGGATCATGTTAGAAATTTCTAGAAAAAATTACTTTATCTCAATGTGGTGACGAATTAATCTAATTTGACGTCAAGTCTTTTGAAAGACGACTAATATTAAGCATGAAAAAACTGACAGAAAAAATGCCAATGTAAATACACATACCTGTAGAAGGGAATCAGAGGCTAGGCGAACTCTTTGTTGGAAAAGAACACTTAATGCTCGATTCTGTTGTTCAAGATCAAACACCCTCGTGCGCAATTTCAGGCACTCTTCTCTTAAGTCCTGTAGGTATAATTGTATTGAAGGAGAAGATTTCAAGAACATAGCTCATTTTTGTTATTAATCTTTTTTCAGACAATCAATACAATAGGATGAGAAAACAAATGTAATTTCAATTAAGGGGTTCAATTGATGCTATAAATTTTTAGTGATATTGTCCAGTGAGCTGAAATCTGAGTTCCCTTTATCCCCAGTCTTAGGCTTGGCTATTATTACACTTTGTCATCTTCACAAAGGAGCATTAAGCAAAGCAGCCATTTGCTTTTGGAGGCAAAAGGCTAGATTCACTGTACATGGCATCTACATAATATTTCATATGAGTATTACCCATCATTATGAATAGATTAATCGACACCATTGTTTTGGCAGAGGGGCAATGTACACCACATAAGGGAACAAAAGCACTAAGGTAGAGTTGTTTTTCAATATCAAATAACATGATTAAGACACAAACATACAGGACCTAAACTTGCTGGGTTGTTTTGCTCCCTGCAGGTTTAATTTAGTAATTTATAAAGAGATTAAAAACCACAGAAACATGTACTAATGACAATACCACATGATGATTGATATCTTTTACATGTCCACACAAGTATTGCACTGCATTTTTTTATTTCTAAAACAAGACACCACACCCAATAATATTCCCTCCTTGTTCAATCTTTTATTGTGCCCAACTGAATAAAAACCTAAGAAGGATTTGATGTGACTTCCTCTAATTTTCCTTTCTTTCAAAAGATGTGCCACATCATTGTGTACTGTCAGGACTATTTGTGGAAGATTTGAGAATATATGTGACTAACAAAGAGTCTGACTTTTTCCAATGCAACCAGTGCCTGTTAAAATGCAAGCTATGACAGTGGAACATTATTTACAACAATAAATTGTACCAATTCAAAAAATCATTGAACCTGAATTTGCTAGAGGCTTCTGTTGGAGTAATGAAATAATCTGAGTCATGGCCAGCACATCTGATGTCCCACAACATCATTTGTATTGTTCTCAACCTCACTGTCATTGCTTCTTGAGAAACAGTAAGTCATTCAGTTTGCAGTTCACTTGGTAATCTTGTATATATCGGCTTTTTAACAATAAGAATCGGTCAATGTGGGGAGTTAGTGAATAGATTTACCTTTTGAGTAAGCAATGCTTGTACAACTTGATTGGCAACCTTTGAAAGAAATAGAATCATTGTCAGCAACAATTTTGTTACATTTCTCAAAAATCACTACCCACTCTTCAATGATATTGCATTTTATATTAATTAGGCATAAAAGCTCATACAATTCAATCTTTGAGTAGTTGTGCAAATTGCTGGCTTTAACCTAAAATTTTGTTATTATAGCACACTTTACACCATCTCCTTGACAAGTAACTTCAGTGGGGAAGTGGTGCTGAAGTGGTAAGATCATTGAATTAATAGTCCAGAGACTCACATGATGAAATTTGAATTCAACAGATCAGCTTTCGACAAATGAGACCTTGCTGCATTTGTATAGAGTTTTGGTGAGACCATACCAGTTCTGACCATTAAGGGAGTGTAACAGAAGTTTAGAGTGATTGCTCTTTAAGATTATTAAGAAACTGAGCCTGCATTCTCTAGTATTTTAAAGAATGAGAGGTGGCCTCATTGAAACATTCAGCAATTCTTCCAGGATATGACAGAGTAGTGGTGGAACAGATGTCTCCCTGGCTGGTGAATCCAGAATTCAGGGTAGACAGTCTCAGAACAAGAAACAGACTATATAGCACAGAGATGAGGAGCAATTTCTTCTCTCAAAGTGGTGATTGATCAGAGTTGTCTACCCCAGGAAAGCTGCAGAAGCTAAATCATTGAGTATGTACATAGGTCCTCAAGTTGACGGATTCTGGATATTAATGACATCATTTGGAATAATGGGGAAAAATGGTGTGGGTTTGATGACCAGCCATAATCTCTGAACTGTAGCTCAAGCTCAATGGACTGAATGGCCTACTCTTGTTTTTAATTCTTATCTTCCCACTCCTGCTGAGCATCTTGCTTCAAATCTTTCTTCTCCTGGTCTCTCAAGTATGCATGCACCTTTCAAAAATATTAATATATTATTCAAATGTACAGGGCTGCAGATCCAGAGCTGGAAAATGGTATTAGGCTAAATAGCTTTTTTTTAAGCTTGCAGACATGAGTTGACCAATTGGCAGCCTTCAATGTCATAAATTTTTATTAGTTCTAAAATGTAGAAAATATTTAATCTGCAAGGTACATTGAGATGATTTTAATTTAATGTATGAGGTACAGATCAATATTTACTCAGCAGTAATTCTCTTACTGCAATGCAAACATTGCTTTTGGTTTCCTGAACAAAAAAAACCAAGTGGCAAAGTGAAGCAAATTGTAGTACTAGTTTCTTGACAGTGAAATATTCCTTGATTAATATTGATATCTTATGGTCCAACTTAGTACTAAAAAGGCAACCAATTGTTTTAAAACATTGCAATATGCATCAGTTATGATAAAGAGCTCTTTGACTAGAACATACAGACCACAGAATATAACTGACAAAATCAAATTACAAATGATTAATTACTGAAAAACTACCATCTTAACCTGACTACCAAAGTAAAATTGCTGGTGTTCGGGAAACACGCCATCAGATTCTATGTAATTAATGATATAACATTAGAAAAGAATCTAAAAGCAGTCAGAAAGGATGAGGTAACATTTTGTGATGTGGAGGTGCTGGTGTTGGACTGGGGTGGTCACCTGACTTCACCTGATGAAGGGGCAATGTTCCGAAAGCTCGAGATTTCAAATAAACCTGTTGGACTATGACATGGTGTTATTTGACTTCTGACCTTGTAACATTTTAAGTATTGTATCTCACACCTTTCAGAAGTTTACACTGCAGTCTTATATCAAGGTAACAAATGTATGCTGCAGCTTTAACCCAAGTTTGTTGGCATATTATACTGAAATTGTTCCAAAGTTCTACTTCACCATGTACTAAATCTTTTGTTGTGCAGATATTGGGTCTTTCTTGCATCTCATGCTTCACTCAGATTTTCTTGTGTACCCTTCGAGCAGGTGAACAGAGCAGCAAGAACCAGGTAATATAGGCCAGGTAAGCCTTAAGCTACGTCTGGTTTAATTTGGATTAACAGATCCCACCAGCAAAAGGTGGGAATAGTGTCACTGTTCCTAGATTAGTGAGAAAGAAAGCAACCCAGAATTCATGTTTTAAGTGCCTTTACTGGTAGCAATGATGCAGTTGGAAACAAAAACTAAAAAAAAAGTGAGAATAACTTACTCCATTAAAATCAGCAACAATATAAGTTTCATGACATTAAAAGCAACATATTTTTAATGCATCAAATCTCATTGTGTACCCAGTGAGTATTAAAAGTCAAAATTAATTATTACGAAACTCCAACACAATGGACTGTGCATCAAATGAGAGCATTTTGTTCATGGTTGAAAGCATAATTATAGTAAAACAACATGTGAGACAGTGGCTAGAGCATTGAAATACAACACCACTTTTTCTGCTGTAAGATCTGAGTTAAAATATAGGTCAATCTGCTTCGATGAAATATTCCTCTTTGACAACTGCGAGGGTTCTAATCAAATTTGACCAGGCTCAGCCTGTTTAGAGATACTGAAAGTTCACGACATAAAATTGCCCAAAGTTCTGACTAAGTTACTGGTCTCAACAGACATGGAATAAAGAAATGAGATGGGAAAACAGGTTATATTAAAAAAAGGAAGTTCTTTGGAAATTGAAATTAAGTACGTTGTTTGGAGAAACTGTAGAAAAGTATTTACCTGCACCACACCTGTTTGAGATGCAGTTGACATTGCTGATAGCTTTAAAATCACATACATAGATTTATCTAATGTGAAATATTTCTGTAAATGCAAATTATTGAAAGAAAATGGTTGACAGAAGCAAAGCGAATCTCAAAATATTCTGCAACTTTCTCATCTTACCTCATCAAGACATCGTTCATACTGTTCTCTCTGATGCTCATTTTCTAAGGCTAAGGCTGAGTTCTCTGCCTGCAATTGAATTGAAAAAAGAATCCACATCAATATAAGTTCAGGCTGTCATCTATCATAAAAATCAGTGAGGAGCCAAAGGCACTGGTACAAAGACAATGCTTTATCTGCAGTCACCATAATTTGAAATGCAGGTAAATGCACTACATACGTCTATTTAATTAAGATTTACCATTTTGCCAAACTGTCCAATTTTTGTCTTTCACTAAAATATGGAACCCTGGAATTAACTGATCAGAAACCAAATAGCACAACTTCTAGATTTTCATCCAGCAGTTTCGAGTGGTACTTTCAAATTCATTCAAGAATATTATCTTGCACAAGCTGTGCCAGACCAGCCATTGATCTATGACACTGTTGGGTACTGCCTGCCTTTTAC
This sequence comes from Hemiscyllium ocellatum, assembly GCF_020745735.1. Lineage (NCBI taxonomy): Eukaryota > Metazoa > Chordata > Chondrichthyes > Orectolobiformes > Hemiscylliidae > Hemiscyllium > Hemiscyllium ocellatum. Next base: position 41,112,599 of record NC_083407.1, on the reverse strand, counting down.
CATGGCTCCATTGGAATTTTTTGGTTGGCTTTGATTTTTCTGCCACCCTGCTGCTGTTATGTTGTTGCTGTGCATGTTTACTAGCATTACATGTTATTTTAGAAAACTAGCACTAACAGAGGAAAAGAGCCCACTTAATGATCTAAAATCACTACCATTATTATTAACCTTGCTATTTTAACACCAAACAAATGAAGGGTTAAAGTATGAATACAAACCAGGTGAATATGAACATGTATGATCATTTGCTGAAACAACAGTGCCTATTACTCATTTTTAATTTACAAATCAAAAACCCAATTAATCATATCTGAATGACCTATAAGTGATATGTTGCTCATGGCAGAAGTATTGAACTATATTATTCTATCACAATTTCATTAAACTGTTATTTATAAAGGAATGTTTTTAATTCTTTTCGCAAAGGTTAGGCAGTACCAAATTTTAATCAAATTTGTTATGTTAACTGCACTATTACAAAACTACAGTACAGGAAATATATTAACTGTATTCTGCAAAGAAAGACTGATACAGCCAAAAATGTCAAACATTCAAATTAATGTACGAGGTCATTGTGAATTATGAATCTTTGTAAAACAGTTTTTTCAGACAATTTTGTTAAATACAATGGAAAAAGACTAATTTGGAATTTGTTTTTTCTCAGTATATAATATACTTGCTTTAAACACATTTAACTGCAAATAAAAACTGATCAAGCCAAATACTAAATGCACATCAACAAACAATGATTTAAGGTTTCAGAAATTCTCTAGAATACGCATAAAAGGGGATGTGCAAAGATATTTCAGATTCTGAATTGAGACAACATAGGACTTGTGACCTTTCAGAATGTGAATCGCATTCTAGGTAAAGTACTCAAACATTTACATCCTTTTGTCAAAATAGCAAAAAAAAGTTGAAATCTAACTCTTATAATGTTCACATTTTAAATGATTTTAAATGAAAATGCATTATTAATACTTGATAAGTCTAAAGAGAAAAAGATGAGGTATGTATAAACTACATTAATATCTTGAGCAAATTGATGGTAGTGAAGAACAGCTTGACTAGTCATCCAAATTCTTTGGAATGATAACACGCACAATGTGGTATACGAAAAACACAGCAAAACCTCATCACATTATCCTCTTCTACTAGACAAAGGAAGCCGTTCTGAAGAAGGGTTACTGGATCCAACATATTAACTCCTGATTTCTCTCCACAGGTGCTGCAAAACCTGCTAAAGTTTTTCCAGCAATTTCTGTTTTCGACTCAAAATATTACTTTGCTTGTTTCTAATCAAAGAATTATTTTATCAAGCAACCCAAATAGGAAATCTGGAAATCATGTTCAACAGTTATGAAAGTAGGTCGAACCTGGAACCTGCTGGCCTAATGAGCCTGAATGCCACCTATCACTGCTACTCTCAAACATTAGTAGGATTTCCATCTTAGGCATGAATTCACCACATTAAAAAAAACTACACAATGCTTGTGAGTAAAAGCGGTCAATTGTTTACATATTTAAACATAGGGCAGCACTTGCTCATGATGACAGCAATAAAATCCCTGAGGTTTGCAGCTTGGATTTCAAAATTAAGCCAACTACTCTTGAAATCACACTAGTTTAGCCTTAAAGTGATCAACTTTTATAGACTAAAGTGTGTGAAAACATTAATAGAGTTAAACGCGTTAAAACAGGATACTGTAGAGTTATATGAATAATGTGTATATTGTGAACGTTTATTATCAGGTGAATTGAGACCTTAAATGTGTGTGAAGCATCTATGTCATCAAAGCCACATTTAGTATGGTTGACTTGAAACGGAGGAATCCAGAGGATTTATTTTAGCCACTAGAGGGCATTTCCATTAAATTGCACTGATTTCTACTTTGAGTCGCAACATTGTTAATGAACTTGAATGTTGCTGCCAAGTTCTTGAATATATTTTATATACAAAGGAAACAATTATACTTTTTAAAAAAATCAGCTCCTAAACAAAATGGTCAAATAAAAAGCAAAAAAAAGCTAGATGCAAGTGGAAAGTGCTTTTGGGAGCTTTACAGACTGTGCGTGGTTCAGTGAACATGAAAAACATGCAGGACTGCTGTAAAGTGTACCCTATTGTCTCTCAGCTTCATATTCTTCATTCAACCTTTATGGCTTGAGTGGTTTGGACTTCCAAGAAAATTTAGTTATAACTGCAGCTAAGTTACATTATTTAATCCCCAATGAATTGTGTAAGCAACTGTTTTATCCCAATTTATACCAAAATATTACTATACAGAAACTTCCTTGTACTATTTCCAACATACATTTACTGAAATCCTCTGCCATTCATTTATATAGATACACCTTTCTGCAATGTTTGTATGGCTTTCCTATATTTGTGCAACCAACAGATTGGGATGGAGCTTCCCCTAACTGTTTGGTGCAGCAACAGTATGGATTCATCTGAATTTGCCATAACAAAGATTTTCAGTGTTTTTTTTAAGGTTGGCTACACCCATCTAATATACTTAATAAAGGCTGTATCAATCTCAGTACATCAGAAATGTATGAGACTTCTTCATCCCACTGTGTTCAAAAATATATTTGCAGCTGGAATAACCTTCCTAAGCATAACTACTAAGTGTATATTAATTGAGTTTAATTATACACAATTAATGAACATTAAATTAACACCCACATAGATACAAACTGGACATCTTATGGTGCAGTGGTAATGCCTCTGCCTCTGAGCCAGAAGGCCAAAGCTCAAGTCCTATCTGATCCAGAAGTGGGTAATAACATCTCTAAATGGGTTTATTAAAGTAACAAACTGACACAAACTGGAACTGTTCCACACTGTAGGGGTTCTATGATTCTACAAATTCTATGATTCTGTTGTTATTGGAGGCAAGAATCGTTACGCTTACAAATGTGTAGATTTTGGCTCCAGTTTGATCCTTCACTAATTAGCTGTGTGCAAAATAATATGGTACCAGAAGTGGTTGACTGCAGGCTGAAAACGAAGCAAAACCATTGAGAAAAATTACAAACCTGGTGCCCAATGTAGAAAATAGCAGAGATTTTGTACTGTAAATTGATAGTGTCTGAATATATTCTGGATTAGTGGTGCTGGGAGAGCACAGCAGTTCAGGCAGCATCCAACGAGCAGTGAAATCGACGTTTCGGGCAGAAGCCCTTCATCAGGAAATGTTGATTTCACTGCTCGTTGGATGCTGCCTGAACTGCTGTGCTCTTCCAGCACCACTGATCCAGAATCTGGTTTCCAGCATCTGCAGTCATTGTTTTTACCTAGTGTCTGAATATATTCTGATATTCTCAGAATTTGAACATTATGACTAAAGGAAAAACATAAGTATATGGACAGGCATTATGCTCCTATCAAAAGGAAACAAAAGACAGATGCTCGTATATTGCTTCCTACAAGAGGTAAAATCAGGAAGAAAGAATTGTTGATGTAGATACCCATCAATTGGATAATTATAGAGGTTTGGATCTTCTGCTAAAGTTCTTGGATGAAATCTGTAAAGATAGTGATGTATTAAACACTTACAAATTGTGGTGTGATCATAGAAAACACAGTCATTCAGTTGAATTTTAACAGATGTTCTAAAAGATTAACAAAATTCAATTCAGGCACTTCTAGGTTAGTGATGACGTTAAGGTGTCCTGTATGTTTATGTCACCTCTCAAATAGTTGTCAGGTTTTCAGAGAGAAAGACTTTACCTTAAGAAATTCTATGTAAACAGCTATTACCTTTAGCCATGATGGAACTATTGAGACATTCCTCAGTGGCACAAAGAATAGAAGAATACATTTTGTTACTAGATTTCAAAATAGTCCAACTGGATGCAGGCATAAATGCAATGGGAGGATCAAAGATAGGAAGAATGAAGCTAAAAGTACCTTTAGCTCATTTGGCTATTAGAGCAACAATAAAAAAAACATGCACAAAGGAAATGTTAAGAGTTCCTGGAGAAGGCATTCATTACAATGCAATGTTCTGCAAGAAACGGAAATTTATTTAAGTAGTTTTAAAAATGTTGGGCATGTTCTAACTTTATTTGAAAACAGAGGATAAAGTATATTCCCCAGTGTGGGCGTTATATTTGAGATTATGAAATTTCAACAGAAATCCCTTAAAGAAACCCCCACAGAAGTAGTAAATATTAGCTGAAGATCAAACCTCAGATTGCTTTCAGGAAATATAATAAAACTTTTCTGCATAATAATGAAGGAAAAAGAAAGAGAAGAGAAAGCAAACAAAAGGAGTTCATTACATTTTGTGATTGTGCGTCACTTTCACTCCACATCATTAAAATGAATGACTCCACAGAAAATTTGGGCTGAACTTCTGTTGGCAGAGAATTAGGAGAGCAAAAAGGGGCCATGAAATAACCTTGACAAGTAGGGTTAAAAGTAAGTGGATAATTAGGGAGAAGATCAGACCACTCAAGGATAAAAGGAGAGCACTTGTGCTTGAAGGCAGATGATATGGGAGAGATCCTAAATGAGGACTTTGCATCGGCATTCACCCAGTAAAGAGATATGGAGGATAGTGAGATTGGTGTGGAGCATGCTAATATGGCAGGGCATTTTGATATCAAGAAAGAAGTGATGTTGGGTTCTTGAAGAACATTATGGAGAAGTCCCCAGGGCATGATGGTATCTACCCCAGGTTAATGAGAAAGGCAACAGAGGTGATTGCTGGGGCCTTGACCAATATTTTTGTATCCTCGCTAGCCACTGGAGGACTGGTGAGTAGTTAATGTTGTTCCTCAGTTCAAGAAGAGAAATAGGGATAATCCAGGAAACTATAGATCAGAGATTGGGGATTGGGAAGCTAATGGAGACAACTCTTAGGGATAGGATTTACATGTATTTGGAAAAGCATAGCCTAATTAGGGAGAGTTAGCATGGCTTTGTGCAGGGCAGGTCATCACTAACTTGATTGAATTCTTCATAGAGGTCATGAAGATGATTGATGAGGATACAGCAGTGGATGTTGTCTACATGGATTTTAGTAAGGCTTTCAACAAAGTCCTTCATGGTACACTCATCTGGAAGATTAAAGTGCATGGGATCCATGGATTCTTGGCTGCATGGATTCAGAATTGGATTGCCTTTGGAAGACAGAGGGTAATGGTGGAAGGGTGATTTTCTGGTTGGAGGTCCATGACTAGTGGTATTCCACAGGAGATTGGTACTGGAACCTCTGCTGCTTGTGATATATATAAATAAATGATTTTGATGAAAATATAGATGGGTGGGTTAGTAATTTTGCACACGATACAAAGATCAAAGGAAAATGGATAGCATAGAAAGTTGTTCAAGGACACAGCGGGACATAGATCACTTGCAGATATGGGTGGAGAAATGGCAGATGGAGGTCAATCCAGCTAAGTGTAAGGTGCTGCACTTTATGAGATCAGAAATTAAGGAAAAGTATACAGTTAATGGCAGGACCCTGAACAGCATTGATGTACTGAGGAATCTTGGGGTTCAAATCCATAGCTCCCTGAAATTGGTCACTCAAGTAGACAGGATGGTGAAGGAGGCATATGGCATGCTTGCCTTTATTGGTCAGGCAACTGAATACAACAGTCATCATGTCATGTCACTTTGCAGCTTTATAAGACATTGGTTAGGCTGCACTTAGAGTATTGCATTCAATTCTGGTCACCACATTACAGAAAGGAAGTGGAGGCTTTGGAGGGAGTGCAGAAGAGGTTTACTAGGATGCTGTCTGGATTAGAGGGACTAAGCTATATGGAGATACTACAAGAAGTTGGGTTGTCTTCTCTGGACCTGTGGAGGCTGAGGGGAGACTTGACAGAATTATGAGATGGGTAAAAAAATGAGATCTGCAGATGCTGGAGATCACAGCTGAAAATGTGTTGCTGGTTAAAGCACAGCAGATTAGGCAGCATCCAAGGAATAGGAAATTCGACGTTTCAAGCATAAGCCCTTCATTTCCTGATGTGAGGGCAACTTGTTTTTCTTTTACACAGAGAATGGCAGGAGTCTGGAATACACTGCCAGGGAGATGGAGACAGATACGTTAAGGACGCTTAAGGGATGTTTAGATCAGCACATGAATATACAAGGGATGGAGAGATATGGACCAAGGGCAGGCAGAAGGGATTGGTTTAATTTGCTACGATACTGTACTGCAGAGCTGTACCTTACAGTTTCTGTACATTGCAGTTCTATGTAAGATTAGTACAAAAGAAAATGTGAATTTTGGTGTAACAGCTATTTCAGTATGTTCCAGGAAATCCCAATTCAAATATTTTATTGCGCATCTTAAATCAATCTAGTTTCCATTAGTGGAATATTTTTAGTCTAGATGTGCACTAATTTATAATCTACAAAGTAATTTGTGAAGATAAACTTGTAAACAAAGGTATTACTATCTTGACCGTGATAAAATAACAAAGAAAAGAATACACAAATACTAAAAATTAATTGGAATAATGGACACAAGATGACTTTAATACATCTTTTTGTGTGCTCAGGTTATTGGTTTCTCAAGTCTATCCCAAGAGAACCTACTTCAAAATGAGTAATTCAATTCTCCTGAAAGAGTAATAACTCACTGTCTTCATGATTGTTATATTTAGAGGCAACAATGTCCTTTAAACACTGCAATTGGATGAAGGCTGTTTAAAACAAACTTTTCTTTTCAACTTTTATACAGTTTACATGTGTATCTACTTTTATTTGTGTGAGGGGAGAACATGGCTCAGGGTAAGAAAATGATGAACAATGCAAGAACATTGCATGAACCCTGTTTAAGGGATTTGATGCTCAGATCTCCAACTCGTCACATATTTGTGGGCCTTTTCTCTGTGCTTTTCTTTAAAAGCTGACTTAAAAACAATTCTAAATAGGGAGACAATGGTCATGTTATAATAGGAAGTCAAGATCTTTTATTTGGTTTCATGAATAGATAAAAAAATGGCAGATTATTCTTCATGTCAAAGATTTTGTGATCAGTGAACAAGGATTGAATTAGTTCCCCTTTTTTAAAGCTAAGTTGGCTGCAAAAATATTATAGTTTTTTTTTAATAAGCAGCTTTATCACACTCCAATTAAAATATAATTCACTAGTTAACCAGAATCAAATAGGAAGACAGTGACATGGTCTTATTGAGTTCACAAAAGATCACTTTCATTACTCAATAACTACAAAGAAAAATAATAAAATGCAACATCTAACATACATACACACACCTGCACACAAAACTCAAAGTTTAATAATGGAACTGTCAAGCATAAATATGACAACGAAGATTTGGCTTTCTTCTTTAACAGTGTCCTTACAGGCTTCAGATATTAGATTTAACATGATATCACAGTTGTTTAATTGATGTCTTGTATCTTCAAGCTTGGTAATGTGTAAATTACGTTAATGCCAATATATGAAACATGCATAGGGATTTAAATCAAACCAGAAATAAAGACTTGAGTCACTAGATGATACTTGGATGAAATGGTGATTTTAATTCATTTTCGTTTGTTAAGTGATGGTTTCACAAAAATCGCTCAAATACGTTGGTTCCACCTTAAGTCAGTTTCAAACCAATTTAGTCCATTAAAGGTCCCAGGTAGTAAAAGGTTGACGGAGGTCTACCATACCAAAGTTCAACAAAAAGAAAGAAAAATGTACTCTTATGAAACAGAAACACATACATCTATATTTTTTCTGGTAAAGAACCTATGCAATGAACACAAATCTAATGAAGGATTTAAGTGGTGAGAACATTTTTTTTTGTAAATTTATGATGAGACTGTTCATGAGGTTCCAAACAATAATGTCAAATAAAAAGGTTTTGGCTTCATAGTATTGATGAGATTTGTGCAGAGACTGAAACAAAATAAATGTCATTTTAAAATGCAAAATAGGTAAATATAGCTATGCTTTGAATTTCATTATGAATAAGTGCTCAAATTAGTTTTTAGTCCAGATTTGATGTTATCTTCAACAGAGAACACTAGAACAAGTCAATTTTGTGGACCGAAGGGACAAACAATAGACTAGTTGCAAAGGTAAATCGCCAAATCTGACACTTTAAAATGCAAGGTTTTGCTGTAGGATTCAATGTGGAATAAAATCCCAAGGTGCTTCACAGAAAAGCATGCCAGATTGGTCTGCAATAAATCAGACCAGAACAAAACCAAAAGCTTAGGGACCAACATTTCAGACTGTTAAATGAAGCAAAAGTATCAATTTAAAAATAAATATTAAATGATATTGAATTTTCAGCAATGGTGACACAGCACAAATGAAAATTCTGCACAAATGCTACAGCTGGCTTCTGGGATATCAAAATCTCAATACGTGAAAATAGTTGTTAAATCATCCTTCTGTAAGGAATTCTGCATATTGTAATTTTGCTCATTTTCAATACTACTTTTGGATTTTCAATACAACAGTAAATATTTCTGGAATTATCACATTGGTTCCACAGAAATATTGCAATATCACCAATATATGCTGGCTATTTGTCCAACTTTCTATTCTTCAGAGGTAAGCACCTTTTATGACAATTATGCCAAGTTCACATTATGTTAAGGTCCAAATTAAAAAGTTGAGTTTTTTAACATGGGGTTTCTGATTGTTGCCACTAACATGAGCTAAAGAGTGGCAAATTGATTGTGCATTCATATAAATTGAATATATAACACAGTCTGCGTAATGAAAATAAGTTTGCAGTCACTTAGATCTTCCTTCAAGTTGCAATGAGATTACTCAGAGAAATAACTTCAACTAAAACAGCTGGACACTGCAACCAAATTTCAAATCAGTTCTGAGGAAGGGTCACACTACCCAAAATATTAACTCTGATTTTTCCCCTTAGATGCTGCCAGACCTGCTGAGCTTTTCCAGCAATCCCTATTTTTGTTTCAAACCAGTTTCCTGCTTCCAAAATATGGCAGAGAAAGAAGCATGTTTAAACTAGTCCCCTAATCTAGATTTTCGTCCTTCCTCAAGAGGCAATCCTCTCATTCCAGGTACAGTATTAGTTTAGTAAACCTTCTCTGAACCAGTTTCAATGCACTAACATCCTTCCAAATGTACAGTGACCAGTACTGTACACAGTCCTCCAGATACAACATCATCAATGCCCTGTATGACTGAAACATAATCTCCTTCATCCTGCATTTACTACTGTTTGCAATAAAACCTGGCAATCTATCAGCTTTCCTGACGACACATTGTAACCATACACTAAACTTTCATGATTCATGCAAATCTCTCTGCATTTCAGAACTCTGCAACCTCTCGTCATTTAGATGATATACTTTTTTATTCTTTCTGCCAAAAAGGACAATTTCACACTTTCCTCCATTGTCCTCGATTTGTGAGATCTTCACAACTCACCTTCCTACCTATCTTTATCAGCAGCAGATACCTTCTTTCTCTTCATCCAAATCATTTATTTAAATTGTGAAGAGTTGAGGCCCTTGTACCAACCACTGTGACACAACACTCATGACATCATGCCAGCCTGCAAAAGACCCGTTATTCCTACTTCCTGTTAGCCAAGAGATTTTATTTTCTGCAATAACCTGTAATGTGGCAATTTATCAAAATGCCTCTGTAAATCTAAGTACAAAACATCCACTGGTTTCCTTTTATCTATAGCACAAGTCAATTCTTCAAAGAACTCCAATAAATTAATTAAATATGATTTCCTTTTGATAAAACAATGTTGTCTCTGCCCAATTACCTCAAAGTTATCCAAGTGTCTAATTGTAAGCTTTTTAATAATGGCTTCTAACTTTTTCCCCAAGATCGATATTAAGCTAACTGGTCTGTAGTTTCCTGCTTCCTGCCTTGCCTCCCCTGAACCCCTGTCCTCTAACTTCTGCATGAAAGAGTTACATTAGCAAGTTTCCCATCTAAAGGAACCTTCCCTGGTCTAATGTTTTTTGAATTTTTTGAAAATTAAACTGGGACAACACCTATCTCATTGATTACTCCTTTAAGATCTTTGATTGAAATCCATCAGGCCCTGGGGATTTGTTAGGTCCAGCAATTTTAACTGTACTAATTCCCTGGTAATTATAATTTTGAGTTCCTCCATACCTTTCAATTACTGATTTACAGCTATACAGAGAGGCTGAATAGGCTGGGGCTGTTTTCCCAGGGGCATTGGAGGCTGAGGGGTGACCTTATATATACGTTTATAAAATCATGAGGAGATTAGATTGAATTGGACTTACAATTGGACACTTGGATAATAGTGTAATTGTACCAGCCTTCACCACTTTTTCCGTTAGCTCATTCTATACAGACACCACTCTCTGTGTGAAAAAGTTGCCCCTTAGATCCCTTTGAAATCTTTCCCCTCTCACCTTAAACCTATGCCCTCTAGTTTTGGAGCTGAAAATGTGTTGCTGGAAAGGTGCAGCAGGTCAGGCAGCATCCAAGGAATCCTGAAGAAGGGTTCATGCCCGAAACGTCGATTCTCCTGCTCCTTGGATGCTCTGATCTCCAGCATCTGCAGTCCTCACTTTCTCCTCTAGTTTTGGATTCTACCAACCTGTGAAAAGCCCTATTTATTCAATCTAATCTCTTCATGATCTTATAAACCTTTATAAGGTCACCCCTCAGCCTCCAATGCCCCTGGGAAAACAGCCCCAGCCTATTCAGCCTCTCTGTATAGCTCAAACCCTCCAACCCTGGCAACATCCTTGTAAATCTTTTTTGAACCCTTTCAAGTTTCACAACATGCTTCTGATAGGAGGAAAACCAGAATTGCAGGCAGTATTCTAAAAGTGGCCTAATCAATGTCCTGTCCAGCCACTACATGACCTCCCAACTCTTACACTCAATACTCTGATCAAGAAAGGAAAGCATACCAAACACCTTCTTCACTATCCAATCTACCTGTGACTCCACTTTCAAGGAACTATGAACCTGCACTCCAAAGTCTTTTTGTTCAGCAACACTCTCCAGGACCTTCCCATTAAGTGTATAAGTCCTGCTTTGATTTGCCTTTCCAAAATGCAGCACCTCACATTTATCTACATTAAACTCCACCTGCCACTCCTCAGCTCATTGGCCTCTCTGATCAAATTCCAGTTGTAATCTGAGGTAACCTTCTTCGCTGTCCATTACATCTCCAATTTGGTGTCATCTGTGAACTTATAACTCTACCTCCTAAGTTTGCATCCATATCATTTGTATAAATGACAAAAAGCAGTGGACCCAGCACCAATCCTTATGGCACTCTACTGGCCACAGGCCTCCAGTCTTCTACCTTTGAGCCAGTTCTGTATCCAAATGGCTAGTTCTCCCTGTATTCAATGAGAACTAACCTTGCTACATTAACATCACAGAGGTAGAACGAGTCGAGAGTGTCAAGCTCCTGGGAGTGGTCATCTACAAGTTTTCTTGGACTCTTCATGTGGACGCATTGGTTACAAAGGCCCAACAATGTTTCTTCTTCATCAGGCAGCTGAGAATATTTGGCATGACGACAAATACCCTTACCAACTTTTATAGGTGTGCCATTGAGAGCATTCTGTCTGGATGTGTCACTACCTGGTATGGCAACTGTACCATTCAAGATCGGAGACGGTTACAGAGAGTGGTGAACTCAGCATGGACAATCACAAAGGCCAATCTCCCATCGACAGAATCCATCCAACAGGCCCGTTGTCAAAGAAAGGCCACCAACATTCTCAGAGATCCAGCCCACTCTAGCAATGCTTTTTTACAACCTTCACCATCAGGAAGAAGGTACAGAAGCCTGAACACACGCACCAGCCAGTTTCGTAACAGTTTCTACCCTACTGTTGTTAGAATACTGAATGGACTCACAAACTCTTAGCATTCGCCTGTACCTGTGTTTTTGTTTTGCCACTGCTCACCTATTATTTACTATCTATGATACTTAACTACATGATCTGCCTGCATTGCTTGCAAGACAAAGCTTTTCACTGGGCCTCAGTACAGATGGCAATAAATTCAATTCAGTCTACCATGAAGAACCTTGTCGAATGCTTTACTGTAGTCCATATAGATCGTATCCACTGCTCTGTCCTTATTAATCCCCTTCATGACTTCAAAAATCTCAAATAAGTTTGTGAGACTTGATTTCCCACACACAAAGCCATGCTGACTATCCCTAATAAGTCCTTGCCTTTCGAAATACATGTAAATCCTGTCCCTCAGGATTCCCTCCAACAACTTGCCCACCGGTCTATAGTTCCCTGATTTTTCCTTACCACCTTTCTTAAATAGTGGCACCACGTTAGCCAACCTCCAGTCTTCCGACACCTCACCTGTGACTTTTGATGATACATATATCTCAGCAAGGAGTCCAACAATCATTTCCCTAGTTTCCCATAGAGTTCTAAGGTTCAGCTGAGCAGGTCCTGTGGATTTATCCACTTTTATGCAATTCAAGACATCAGTATCTTCTCCTCTGCAATATGGACATTTTTCAAGATTTCACCATCTATTGGGTGGCATGGTGGCTCAGTGGTTAGCACTGCTGCCTCACAGTACCAGGGACCCAGGTTTGATTCCACCCCGGGACAGTATCTGTGTGGGTTTGCTCCGGTTTCCTCCAACAAATCAAAGATGCGCAGGTCAGGTGAATTGGCCATGCTAAATTGCCCACTGTGTTAGGGTTACTCAGGGTTAAATGTAGGGGAATGGGTCTGAGTGAGTTACTCTTTGAAGGAACAGGTGGGCCAAGTGGCCTGTTTCCACACTATAGGGAATCTAATCTAATTTCCCTTTATTGGATATCTTCCATAGCCTCCTCCACAGTAAATACTGATGCAAAATGCTTGTTTAGAATCTCTCCCATCTCCTGCGGCTCCATACATAGGCTGCCTTGCTCATCTTTAATGAGGCCTATTCTCTCCAGAGTTACCCTTTTATCCTTAAATGTATTTACAAAATCCCTCTGGATTCTCCTTAACCTTATTTGCCAAAGCTATCTCATGTCCTTGTTTTGCCCTCCTGATTTCCGTCTTAAGTATTTATACAGCCTTTATACCCTTCTAAGGATTCATTCGATCGCTCCTGTCTGTATCTGATATATGCTTCCCTCATTTTCTTAACCAAAACCTCAAATTTCTCAAGTCATCACGCATTCCCTACACCTTGCCTTTCACCTTAATAGGTAGACACTGTCTCTGAACTCATGTTTTTCATTTTTGAAGGCTCCCCATTTTCGCGCCGTCCCTTTATCTGTGAACATCTGCCTCCAATCAGCTTTTGAAAGTTCTTGCCGAATACCATCAAAATTGTCCTTCCTCCAATTTAGAACTTTAACCTTTTAAATACGGTCTATCCTTTTCCATCACTATTTTAAACTAAAAATTATAGCCGCTGGCTCCAAAGCGCTTCCTGACATCTTAGTGATCTGCCCTGCCTTATTTCCCAAGAGTAGGTCAAGTTTTGCAGCTTCTCGAGTAGGTACATCCATATCCTGAATCGGAAAATTGTCTTATACACACTTTACAAATTCCTCTCCACCTAAACTCTTAACTCTATGGCAGTCACAGTCTATGTTTGGAAAGTTAAAATCCCCTATCATGACCACCCTATTATTCTTAAAGATAACTGAAATCTCATTTCAGATTTGTTTTTCAAATTCCTGCTGACTATTGGATAGGTATACAATACAATCACAATAAGGTGATCATCCCTTTCTTATTTCTCAGTTTCCACCCAAATAACTTAGTTGGATGTATTTCCGGGATTATCCTCCCTCAGAACAGCGGTAATGCTATCTCTTATCAAAAATGCCACTCCCTCTCCTCTCTTGCCTCTCTTTCCATCCTTCCTGTAGCATTTGTATCCTGGAACATTAAGCCACCAGTCCTGTCCATCCCTGAGTCATGTTTCTGTAATTGCTATGATATCCCAGTTCCATATTCCTAGCTATGCCTTGAGTTCATCTGCCTTCCCTGTTAAGCCTCTTGCATTGAAATAAATGCAGTTTAATTCATCAGTCCTACCTTGTTCTCTGCTTTGATCCTACTTGCCCTGACTGTTTGACTCACCCCTTTTCCCAACTGTACCGGTGTCAGATTGATCTCTTTCCTTGTTTTTTCTCTGGGTCCCACCTCCCCATCTTACCAGTTTAAATCCTCCCCAGCAGCTCTAGCAAAACTCCCTGCCAGTATATTAGACCCCTTCCAATTCAGGTCCTTCTTGTGTAGGTCACTTCTACCTCAGAAGAGATCCCAATGATCCAAAAATGTGAATCTCTCTCATAAACCAGCTCCTCAGTCACTCATTCATTGCTCTATCCTCTTATTCCTACCCTCACTACCCCATAGCACAGGAGGTAATCCAGATATTATTATCCTCAAGGACCTCCTTTCAGATGGGGATAGACACAGGAGACTTCTGCACTGCCTGTCTACTACCCCTCCTAGCTTTCCTGGAGTTAACCCATCTTTGTGAATGTACGTGCGTTTTTTCTCCCTTCCTATAACTACCATCCATCACATCCCCTTGCTCTTGTGAATTCCTCATTGCCTCTAACTGTCACTCCAATCGATCCATTTGACCTGACAGGATTCAGAATCAAAGACTCTTCTTGCAGACATCATCATCAGTAACATAAAAACTCTTCCTACACTCCCACACCCAACAGGAAGAGCACATCATTGGCCATCTTTGCTCCTTCACAAACCACAGGCCCAGAAAATAGCAATGTCTTCATACTATATAAAAATATATTCTAGGCTAACTTAATACTTATGGTTTATATTTTTAAAATGAAATCAAGAAAAAGATCTCAGCTAACTTAATACTTATGGTTTATATTTTTAAAATGAAATCAAGAGAAAGATCTCGGCTAACTTAATACCTATGGTTTATATTTTTAAAATTTAATCAAGAAAAAGATCTCAATAAAATACATAAAAAAGAAAGAACCCACTCTCTCACTGCTACAAGGTTACACATAAAAACTATGCACTTATCTGTTCCTGTGCTGTGAGCTCTCCCACATAGCTTCCTCTAAGGCCACCTGTGAATTTCACTGTTTGTTAATTTTTCCTAGATGCACTCCGATGTCCAGAGATACAGCAAAGGCAGTAACTGTGCAGATTCACTGCTGTGTCTTCTATTTGGAGTTTGATTTGATCTTGACTTTTTCAGTTAGCCTTGGAAGACAGATCCATTCCCTTCAATTTTTCTGATTTTCTTAATGTATTGATTCTCCCCCTTCTGGAACATCCCCTTAAATGTTTGCTACTGCATTTCTATTGACCTCTTCCTTTCCCTAAATTGTCGATTCACTTTCCATAGCTTTGCTTTCATGCCTTAACAATTAGCCTTGTCTAAGTTCAAAACCACAGTCTTTGATCCACACTTACCTCCCTTAAACAATATATATATTTCAATCATGCACTGATCACAGCTGCCCATGGGTGTCTTCACTATGAGGTTCATAGTCAATCCCATTTCAGTGATCAAAACCAGGTCCTAATATGGTCTGGTTGGTGCCATCATCTGTTGGTGTCAGAAATTATTCCAGAAATGTTCAAGGAATTCCTCATCAAGACTACTTTAATCATCTGATTTTTCCACTCTGTATGTAGGTTAAAAGCCTCGATGATAATTATTATAGCCTTTTGACAAGCTCCTAGTCATGCTCCCCTATTACCCTGTCTTACCATGTGATTACTTCTGGGGGCCTGGATACAACTTCCACAAGTGACCTCTTGTCTTTGTCATTCCTCATCCCCACACAGACTACTTCTATATCACAGCTACCCGAAGTTAGGTCACTACTCTCTATTCATTGTTAATAAACAGAACCACTCATCCATCACATTTTTACACCCCACTACATCCTAAATGTCACATACCCTTCAATATTCTGGTCCCAATCTATGTTATCCTGCAATCATGTCTTGGTTATGGATACTAGACAGTAATAATTTATCTCAATTTGTACTCCTGGTTCATCTGTTTTGTTTGAATGCTATTATGTCTTAGGTTTTGTCCTTTGATAATTTTTGGCACTATTAGTCTTCTGTTGATTTGCTTTTAGATCTGCATTCTCTCTCCCTTCCTGTTCTTTGTCTGTTTAACAATTCCCACAGTAATTCTTTCTTCTTTCACATTTTCCCCACACCGATTTACCACAATCTTTGAAATTTGAGTTAATATTTCCGATAAAGGGTCACTGGACTCAAAACGTTAACTCTGTTTCTCTCTCTGCAGGTACTGCTAGACTTACTGACTTTCTCCAGAACTTTCTGTTTGTGCTTCTGCAGTTCTTTGTTTTTGCTTCCATATTGGGGCCCTTGTCTCCATTGCTTAGTTTAAAACCTGCTCTACTTCCCCAGTTATGTGATTCACAAGAACACTAACCCCATTACAGTTCATGTGTAGATTATCCCAAAAGGTACAGATCACACTGTCCCAGTATTATAGACTAGGCCAGACCACTCAAAACATTCTTAAGCAGGCAGCCAGACCATAACTGTGTAATTTTTTTCAGTAAGTGTACAGTGGGTTGACAACCAGGTTTTAAAGCAGACAAAGATTTATTCATAAAATTACACAAGGAAACACAAAGAACAGATTAAAGAACCCCTACAGAACTCAGTCTATCCAAACTGGACTATGCTGTTCCAAATACACACAACAGTCCCAATAAGCAAATCCCTTAAAACACAGTAAAAATGGAACAAAGACTTAAAGGTGAAAGTTAGACAGGCAGAAGAAGAGAGTTTAGCAACTTTTCTTCACACAGTCCACAGCTGAACTCCTCACTTAACTTCAGTTTCTAGGACTGACCACTCCCCTTTTCATTATACAGGTCACTTCTAAACATAAAAGTTTTGGCCTAAAGTCTCATCTGTTTACGTATAAACAAAAAGACCTCTCAATGCCCTTTTATCTCTGTACCAAACCCAGCTGTTTCAGAGCCCGGAGTGTTTTATGACCTCTCTGGAAAAAATAAAGGACGCAGTATCCTTGAGAAAAGGAACAGCTTTTAGAAAAAAGGACCAGATTTGTGACACATCCCCTCATAAAAAAAATTAGTCATCAATATCAAAAGATGGATTCATTTTTAAAGCCCTTCAAAAACAAACTGGTTAGTAGTCTAAAACACGCATATATACTATACTAACTATACTCATGCAAACATGTACAACTACGTGTGAATTCAGGCCGTGGCACACTCGCCACCGAAAGCCTCTGTATCGCATTCAAGTCTCGATAACACATCGACAATCACTTTTTCACAATCTGCCACACACACAATTGTCAAACTGAATGGCTGCAACGTCAAGCTCCATCTAAACAGTCTGGCACTTTTGTCCTTAAATTTTTCCACAAATGTCAATGGGTTATGACTAGTGTATATGATTGTCTCAGATGCATTGCTGGTAATATAAACACTGAAATGTTGTAATGCCAACACCAAGCTCATAGTCTCTTTCTCTACCATTGAATATTTCTGTTGATGAACATTCAACTTCCTGGAAAAATACCCGATGGGTCTTTCTATTCACTCATCATCTTCCTGCAGGAGCACTGCACCAACACCTACATCACAGGCATTGATAGCTTCATATAATTAGGTGTGGCTAATACTGGGGTGATGGGTTAACACAGTTTTTAGACAATCAAATGCCTTTTTGACAATCGGCTGTCCACTGAAACCTCTTGCCCTTTTTTTAAACAATTCAGTGAGTGGAGCAGCCATACTGCTAAAATTTAGCACAAACATTGAGTAAAATATACTCAATCCCAGGAACCATAGTTCTGTTTCTTTCTTCAACAGTAGGGGAAATTCCCCAATTACTACCGTTTTTACATCCCATGGGGCCATTTGTCTGTGTCCAATAACGTGGCTCAGGAAGGTGATTTGGGCTTTGGCAAATTCACTTTTAGCTAGATTTACCACCAAGCCTCCCTTCCGCAGTCAATTGAACAAGTCCGATAAATGCTGTAAGTGTTCCTTCCATGAGTGATTAAAAATCACCAGATCATCAACGTAAACAACATAGTTGAGTAATCCAGCAATGACCTTATTAGTCAATCTCTGAAATGTGGCCAGAGTGGCCAAATGGCATGACTTTTATATGATATAGTCTATTTGGCATAATGAAATTTGAAATTGCCTTTGCTCTCTCTGACAGAAGTATCTGCCAGTAGCCTCTGAGTAAGTCCAACTCAGAAATGTAAGTTGCTTGTCCCACCTTTTTGATACAGTCCTCCAACCATGGAATTGGATATGCATCAGTCTTTGTAACTGCACTGACTTTGCCATAGTCCACACATAACCGTTGGGTACTAGCTGGCTTTGGCACTATGACTATGGGTGAGCTCCAGTCACTGTAACTCACTTTGATTATGTCATCTTGGAGCATGTGCTCTATCTCCTTCTGAACTTGTGCCAACTTTAGAGGGTTATGTCTATAAGGTTTTTGCTTAATCGAAACAGCATCTCCTATATCTACGTTATGCACAATTAGGTTAGGACTTCCCAGTTCACTTCTGCATATCTCCCCGTGTGATAAAAATAACTCTTTCAGGTCACTTTGATTTTCTTGTGAAGGTAACTCAATAATTTATCCCAATTTCTGACAACTTCCTCTTTATCCAATTTGATTTGAGGAATGTCCAATTCAGAATCCTCTGAACCTGGTTATTCCTTCTGTGCTGTAATCATTAACACCTTCTCCTCTCGCTTTCCTTCCCTGTCAAAATACTCTTTGAGCATATTCACATGATACACTCTGAGGTTTCTTCTTGTCTGGAATCTTTATCAAGTAGTTCACCTCACTCAATTTCCTCTTGATTTGATATGGTCCACTAAACCTGGCTTTTAGAGGGTGACTTGTTAGTGGAAGTAACACTTGCCTTATCCTCAATTGCAAAATTGCAAATTTTGTGATTTCTTGTCCGCTTCCTGTTTCATTGTATGCTGTGATACTTTTAAATACCGTCTACCCAACTCTCTAGCTCTATTTAATCGATCTCTAAAATTTGACACATAGTCCAAATGGGTGGTCTCTGAATTCAGACTTACTAATTTCTCCTAAATCGATTTTAACAGTCCTCTTACTTCAAGCCCAAAAATTAATTCAAATAGACTGAATTTTGTTGATTCATTTGATGCATCTCTAATTGTAAAAAGAACAAACGGAACTCCCTTATCCCAATCATCTGGATAATCTTGACAATAAGCCCTCAACATGGTCTTTAGTGTTTTATGCCACCTTTCTAGCACTCCCTGCAATTCTGGATGGTACGCAGTACAGTTGAATTGCTTTATTCCCAAGCTATCCATAACCTCCTTGAATAGGTTGGGTGTGAAGTTTGATCCTTGCTCAGACTGGATCTCTATTGGTAGTCTTTATCTAGTAAAAACATCGAGTAATTCTTCTACAATCCTTTTTGCTGTGATAATGCGTAATGGTACTGGGTCTAGAAATCTAGTCGACACATCCATTCTTGTTAATAAATCCTTATTCCCACTTTTTGTTTGGGGTAGGGGACCTACACAATCAATCAAGGCTCTTGTGAAAGATTCCTCAAAAGCTAGAATATGTATTAAAAGGTGCTATTATGGCCTGTAATTAGCTGACATGTTTGGCAAAATTCAACTCTGTCCTTGTGTAGTCCAAGCCAGTAAAAATGTATTTGTATTTTAGCCTATTTTTACCTCACTTCAAAAGGGTGACACAGTGGCTCAGTGGTTAACACTGCTGCCTCACAGCACCAGGGACCCAGGTTCAATTCCCACCTTGGGCCACTTGTAACTGCTGCGTTTATTTCTTTTCTTTGTAAACAGCATTCCTGATGCCAAGTTGAAGTGTATGGAGCAGCAGGAGCAGCAACGGAGTGTCACTGGAAGGGGACTGCTTTAGAGCTGCAGTTGACAAACATGGGCCAGTGTGTCACCAAGTGCAGAAACACCCCTTCATCTCTGGGTAGTACAACTGGAGATAAAGAATCTGGGAGCAAATCACATGTTAAGAAAACTGCCAGCCCTGGTGAAGAGTTTAGCTCGATGTGTGCAAAAGCTTCTGGTGATATACCTGCCAATGGAACAAAGAAAACTGATATATGGAATCAACCCAGCCCCAACTCGCTCACTCTGGAGATAGTAAAAAAGAAGAATCATTTTCATATCATGAGGAGTTCTCTCTTAAGCGTGCGGAAGAATTGTTTAGCAGGTATAAAGACGCTCATGAGGATGCCATCTTAGAGGAGGGCATGGAGTGGTTTTGCAATGACCTTCTGTGGATCCTACTGAGTTCATAGTGTTGTTGTTAGCATGGAAAGTTCAAGCAGCTACTAAGTGCAAGTTTACCAGGAAAGATTTTGTTGAAGGGTGCAAGGCATTAAATGCAGACAGTATTGATGGAATCCATGCCAGATTCCCAAGCCTTATGAATGAAGCCAAGGTTGAAGACAAGTTCAAGGATTTGTATCGATTTACATTTCAGTTTGGGCTGGTCTCTGAGGAAGGTCAGCGATCGTTATGGAGGGAAATAGCTGTTGCTCTTTGGAAACGTGTTCACACAGAACGTACCTTTCATGTTGGACCAGTGGCTGAGCTTCTTAACTGAAAACCCACCCGGAATAAAGGGAATCTCTTGAGATACGTGGAATATGTTCTTGAATTTTATTCAGGTGATAGGTCCCGATCTTACAAACTATAGCGAAGATGAGGCCTGACCAAGCCTGTTTGACACATTTGTAGAGTGGGAAACGGAGAGGCGAAGGAAAGAAGGGCTGGCTGAAGAACCATTACACTTAGTTACAGAGGCTGCAAATGTGAAAATGTTAGGACAAATTGCTACAGACTACCAAGTAACAGATGATGAGTAGTGAGCAATAACATAAACTGACAGCGTATGTAGTTTACTGGTCCTCACCACCCTCAATTGCCTTGTTGCTAAAAGGGCTCCAAGATGCTGTAATAATTTATAGGCACTTTCTAAGCAGTTGGGGAATACCTTTTCTAAAATGCTTGTTGACAAAAGTATGCAGTAATTCACTAGTTGCCCTAACAAAAGCAGCATCCGTTTCCGCCTTTGAATACTACTGGTGTGAAGTAGTTTGACATCATTACTGCAGAGTTTTGTCTTTGCTTCTATAATTGTGGTGTTTCATGAATTTCCTTGGTTTAAAAAGGTAAGTAGTGCCAGAACTCATTTTGACAAAGTGAACGAATGAGCAAGGTGGGGGGCGGGGGGGGGGGGGGGAGGTGGCAGCTGCTGCTGTGTATGATACTGTTTGTAGCCGTGGAAACAGTATAGAATGAAAGACAGTATTAAACATTTACCAGTTTACTGATCAAGAATTGGAGAGGTGCTGTGGCATTCAAAGTTACAGGACTTCTGCAGTCCTTCAAGCAGCCATGTAGTTTTTCAGTACGTTGAGCTGGTAGCTGGGTTAGGACTGTGCTGTTGTATGTACGCTGTATACTGTACAGGTACCAGGGTTTGCAGTACATGTACACTCACATCTGTAAAGTTTGTTTCCTTGTGCACTTGATAAGCACCTGAGTTCTTTCAAAGCCCCTCCCCCCCCCAAAAATAAAACCACAGTGATCTGGAATCTTTAGCTAAAAGCATTGTGTTTCAGCTTGTTAAGTTTGCAATCTATTGTTACAATTGAGATAGTGCCACTAGTTTGCACACATAATGATATTAACCAAAACCAGTTCCAGGGCAGAAATGGCTAACACGAGGAATCATAGTTTTAAGCTGGTTGGAGGAAAGTATAGAGGGGGTGCCAGAGGTGGGTTCTTTACACAGAGAGTTGTGAGAGCATGGAATGCGTTGCCAGCAGCAGTTATGGAAGCAACGTCACTGGGGACATTTAAGAGACTGCTGGACATGTATATGGTCACAGAAATTTGAGGGTGCGTACATGAGGATCAATGGTCGGCACAACATCGTGGGCTGAGGGCCTGTTCTGTGCTGTACTGCTCTATGTTCTAACTGTCTGTGTGGATTTGCACATTCTCCCCGTGTCTGTGTGGGTTTCCTTCAGGTGCTCCAGTTTCTGCCCACAGTCCAAAGATGTGCAGGTTAGGTGAATTGGCCTCGAGGCATGGTACTCATCCACAGATTCAATCAATAAGCACATCGACCTGGACCCAATAGACTGGCCACTGCAGTGGACAGCTGGAACTGACAACCGGAAGTGGCAGGTACAAATCACTATAAATGCCGGAGGAAATGTCACAGAAGCGCTTCACAGGAGCCTCCCAAGCACTGAGGATGTCACCTAGACAGGGGACGAAACGTTTGCAACACAAATTCCCAGTTCGGCGAACAGAACCACAACAAGCACCCGAGCTACAACTCTTCTCCCAAACTTTCTCATTAAGACATCATTTGTTAAGTAATAACACATAGGGATGTATTCACTCTCTTTCTCTGTATATGCCATTTGATATAACTGTTTTAAATTCTCATCTTTCTGCTGTCAGTTAAGCAGCTTAGCAGAGCTAAAGGTACTTGCATGTTTACCCTATTTGTTCCTGCTCTGTCCCAATTATCTGATAAAAAAAAGCCCCTGATAAAGCTATGTCAGCTTCCTTATCTGTGCCTTTTGATCTCTCCTGCTTCAACCTGTGCCTCTGTGATCTTGTTACTACACAATCTGGGAAAATTTCTGAATAAACGTCCTGCATTTCTTCAGTTGCCTGCATCTCCACTGGCTTTCAACTAGAGTAGCCGGCACACCTACCACTGAATCAACTATATCCTTTGCAAGGACAAATTGTATCCCTGGAATTGAGAGTTTGTCCAGTGCTCCTACCACAAATTCTCCATTCTTCTCTGGACTCTCTAGCCTCACTTTACATAATTGAGCACTTTTTGTCTCACCATGAATTCCTGTTACCAGTACCTTTTCTGGCAATAGTCCCTCAGAAGTACATATCTCCTCATCCTTCAGCATTACAGACTGAGAAGCCTGTGTCCCTTAATATTGTAATCTCTTTACCTGCTACTCCTGGCTTATGTGAATAAACTTTACCCTTGCATGTACATTCTTTAAGCAGATCTCACGCTTCCTCCTTAACCAATCTCTGAGCATCTTGTACACTCTGAGGCAGTGGTCTAACTTGCCTTATACTTCTTGTTATTAGTCCAACAAAACTCCCAGGCTTGTCCGGTTTTGCTACATCTGGCTTCCGCCTAGCCCACCAAGACTGGCCCACTTTATTACAATGAAAACGCTGGAACTTTTTAAGCTTCTTTGTCCTCCATAAGGGTTTCCTTTTGACCCTGTGGTAAGTTCTCCTTACGATCTTCACTGAGATCTACCTTTCCCTTTCCATTTAAGGATTTCTCTTTGCCCCAATTTTTATCCCTCATGGACAGGAATTGATTCTGGAAGCCAAACCGGGTTTTATGGACCAGCTTGTAATCATCAGCCTTTTTAACTCTCTGCTCTTCCACATGAGTTTGCATTACTTCAGGCAGTGAACCTTTGAATTCCTCCAAAATAATAACCTCTCTAAGGGCATCATAGACTTGTTTTGTTTTAAAGCTCTTATCTATCTATCAAAGTTACTCTTTCATCCTTTCAAACTCTATGTAGATTTGACCAGGGTCCTTCCTTAGATTCCTGAAAAATTGCCTATAGCTTCTGGTACAAGCTCATATGCACTTAAGATGACTTTTTTCACCTCCTCATACTCCCCAGGTACCTCCTCTGATAGTGTTGCGAAGACCTTACTACCTTATCTACAAGTGTTGTTTGGATCCACAAACCCACATGGTCACTAGCCACTGCATCTGTTTAGCCACTTTTTCAAATGTGATGAAAAAGGCTTCCACAGCCTTCTCATCAAACACAGACAATGCATGAACACACTTAAACAGTTTCTCATCGGGCACTCGTCCACCATGGGTTTGCTCATCCCCACTTTCCTCCTCATTAGACTTGCTTTCAGCCTTCATCTCCATCCTTTTAAGCTGACTTTCCTTTTTAAGTGTCACTTTCTGAAGTTCAAACTCTCTCCCTTTTTCTTTCTCATCTGCTTTGTTCTTTTTCTTTCCCTTCTGCTTTTAACCGTAACTCAAACTGTTTCATTTCTGCTGCCTTTTCCTATCGCTTGCCTCTAACTTAAGCTGCTTCATTTGCAATTGAAGTTTTGCCATCTCTACAGATTCTGATGGTTTCTCCAACAAGTTTAAATGCTGAGCTACTGCTGTAATTATCTCTCCTTTCCTCACCGAAGCAGGCAGGTCCAATCCCAGCTTACCTGCTGATTCCTGCAGCTTGATCTTATTCAGCTTTTGCCAAACTTCCAAAGTCACCACGTTTACTTCCAGAAAAGTTTTGGCGACTGAAAAAGCCATTGCTATCCCAAGCTTTGTCTACCCAACCAAATCAACACCCAAAATAAAGGCACTATGACCTACCACTTGCTGTTTAAAATCCTGCAAAGAGCCCCCAATCTGTTATGGACTAGGCCCAGACCACTCAAAACATTCTTAAGCAAGCAGCTCAGACTATGACTTTGCAATTTGTTTTGGTAGGTGTACAATAAAAATTATCCAGATTAAATTAGCTAGTTTGACTACCAGGTTTTAAAACAGACAGAAATTTATTCACAAAATTACACAATGAAACACAAAGAACAGAATAAAGTACCTCAACAGAAATCAGTCTATCCAAATGAGACTTAATCATGCTGTTCCAAATATACACAACAGTCCCAATAAGCAGATCCCTTAATCACAGTAAAAATGAAACAAAGGCTTACAAGTCGAAGTTAAAAGGGCAGAAGAAGAGAGAGTTTAGCAGCCTGTTTCCACACAGCCAACAGCTGAACTCCTCACTTAACTTCTGTTTCCAAGACTGGCCACTACCCTTTCATCATCCAGGTCACTTCTAAACATAAAAGCTTTGGCTTAAAGTCTCATCTGTTTACGTATAAACAAAAAGGCCTCTCAAATACCCTTTTATCTCTGTACCAAACCCAGCCATTTCACAGCCCGGAGTGTTTTACAACCCCTCTTAACAAAACAGACGACACAGTATCCTTGAGAAAAGGAACAGCTTTTATATAAAAAAGGACCAGCTTTGTGGTACCAGTGTCCCACAAACTATAACCTACCTCTCACACACCAGTCTTTCAGACATGCCTTCATCTCTCTAACCTTGTTTACTGTATGCCAATTTGCATGTGGCTCAGGTAGTAACCTCAAAAGGTAATAATCGCTGGATTATTAATTGGGTTTCTTACTGCCTCATACTAGCTATGTAGAACCTCTTTCCTCGTTCAACAATGATAACCGGATTCTCCCCTCCATTGCAAGTTCCTCTCCAGTCCAGAGTCCATGTCCTGAAACCCTAAAACAGGCAGGCAACAGCGCTATCTGGAAATGTTGGCAAACATTAACATTGCTAAGTCCCAGGTCAAGACCAGATTTATCCTAGGCTGCTCCAGGAAGTGAGAAAGGAGGTTGCTAAGCCCATGCCTCCTCACTCTTCATGGGAGTCATACCGGAGGATTGGAAGGAGGCGAATGTTGTCCCTCTTTTCGAGGAGGATAATAGGGAAATCCCGGGCAATTACAGACCAGTCAGTCTTACGTCTGTGGTCAGCAAAGTTTTGGAAAGAATTCTGAGGGATAGGATTTATGACTATTTGGAAAAGCATAGTGTGATTAAAGGCAGTCAGCATGGCTTTGTGAGGGGCAGGTAATGCCTCACAAATCTTATTGAGTTCATTGAGGAGGTGACAAGACAGGTCAACGAAGATCGAGCAGTGGATGTGGTGTATATGGACTTCAGCAAGGTATTTGATAAGGTTCTCCATGGTAGGCTCATTCATAAAGTCAGGAATCTGGATTCAGAATTGGTTGGCTGACAAAAGGCAGAGAGTGGTTGTAGATGGAAAGTATTCTGTCTGGAGGTCAGTGTTGAGTGCGGTCCAGTAGGGCTCTGTTCTTGGGCCTCTGCTCTTTGTAGTTTTTATAAATGACTTGGATGAGAAGGTTAAGGGGTGGGTGAGTAAATTTGCAGATGACGCAAAGGTTGGAGATGCCGTTGATAGTATCGAGGCAGGCAGCAGCGTGACATAGGATGCAGAGCTGGGCTGTGAAATGGTAGAAGAAGTTCAATCTGGATAAATGCGAAGTGATGCATTTTAGAAGGTTGAATTCGAATGCTGAATATAGGATTAAAGACGGGATTCTTGGCAGTGTGGAGGAACAGATGAATCTTGGTGTTCAATTAAATAGATCCCTCAAAGTTATCACCCAAGTGGATAGGGTTGTTAAGAAAGCATATGGTATTTTGGCTTTCATTAACAGGGGATTGAGTTTAAGAGCCCAAGGGTTTTGTTACAGCTCCACAAGTCTCTTGTGAGACCACACTTGGAACATTGTGTCCAGTTCTGGTCACCCTGCTATAGAAAAGATACAGAGGCTTTGGAGAGGGTGCAAAGAAGGTTTACCAGGATGCTGCCTGGACTGGAGGGCTTGCCTTATGAAGAGAGGTTGACTAAGCTTGGACTTTTCTCTCTGGAGAGAAGGAGGAAGAGAGGTGACTTGATTAAGTTATACAAGATAATGAGAGGCATGGATAGAGTAAATAGCCAGGGACCTTTCCCCAGGGCAGGATTGACTGGCACGAGGGGTTATAGTTTTAATATATTAGGAGAAAGGTATAGAAGGGATGTCAGAGTAAGGTTCTTTACACAGAGAGTTGTGAATGCATGGAATACATTGCTAGCAGTGGTGGTGGACGCAGAGTCATTAGGGACATTTAAGTGACTGCTGGAAGTACACATGGATAGTAGTGAATAGACGGGTGCATAGGATAAGTTATTTTATTTTACAGTAGGATTAATCCTTGGCCCAACATCTTGTTCTGTGCTGTACGTTTCTATGTTCTATCTGGACTCACGCCATTTGCTGCAAAGAGCAGTGTTTGACCACTAACTGGGCTGCCCCCTATTACCACTACATTCCTTTTGGCTTCCCCCAACTTGGATGGCTTTCTGTAGCATGGCAGGTTAACAATATGGATAGGATTTATGCCGCATCCTGTGGCTGTGGTTTCATAATGGATAATAACTTATCATCTATTTACTTTCATTCCAAAGGAAGCAACAAAGTGCAAGTGGATTGCTCTGAGTCATACAGGTCAAGAAAGACCAATGGAGAAGCTGCATGGTACAATGACGAGCATAATCTTAGGAATAGAAAAGTGCTGGTAAGAACAGAGATTTGTGATGCTGACACTATGACCATAAAATCCCCTATCCTACAGATACAAGCTAATTTTATGACCAAACTACCTGCCTCATTCTATGTTAAGTTCCTATTTGTGCAGTTGGATTAGGCCTTAGAAATCTAGAGGAGAATCCATTTGAATTCATAAAGAATGTTATTAGATTGAATAGAAAAAGACAATTTTCTCCAGTTGGGACTCAAGGTGAAGAATTCATTAGCTTAAGTAAATTACTTTGCTGCTTTCCAGCATGAAGCATTTTGCTGTTGTCAGTGAATAAAGCATTGTTTTTACATGAACTAAAGCAACACGGTTACAAGTTGTGTCCCTTCAAGGAGCAATGATGACTGAGGAGAAGCAATGACTCAATCTGAAGGCTTTAGCAGGCCAACCCTGGAACAAATGGATCAAATCCACTGAATAGCACAGCATGAACGGCAAGCCTGCAGTGCTTTTTAACTTCAGAAGTCAGCCCAGGATGTCTGTGTTTGGAGTGTTGTCAATGTTCAGAAGAAAATGTGAAGTCATGTCCCTGAACTGGGAAGATGAGTGATGGCTTCAAATATGACCGTGCCTCTATGGCTGTTTTAGATTATACCAGATTAGTGAGCCAACTTCACAGATATGGGTAAACAGACCAAGAAGCTAAAAGGCCAGAAGGGATGGCGACTGACTAATGATGTGAGATTTTGGGGAGGGGAGGGGGGGGGAACGGGAGCAGGGTGCTGTGAAGGAAGGTTGGAGAGTGAGTGAGTTTGGGGGGTGTGGTGAAAGGGAGGAGGGATGATGTATATGTGGGGAGGAGTATTGGACAGAGATTATGAGAGAGCGTGGGGTCATGAACAGGGGTTTCACAGAGTTCTCTGTCACCAAGGAACATGGCAGCTTGGTTAAAACCTACACAAGTGCATAAGCAAATAACATTTTTACAGTGCACTTTAAATATAGATTTTTGGAATTATATGATGCAATATATATTATTCTATGCAATACCTAACCTATTTTTCTAATCAGCCTGCTCAGAGATGTCATTACATACCTCTGGGGCAGGTGGGACCTGAACCCAGGCCTTTCGATCCAGGGGGTAAAGACACGATCAGTGTGCCACAAGAGGGGCCCAAATACTGAATGCTAATCTGCTGTTTTGTTTCTGCTAACATCTAGGGTCATATTAATTTTCAAGTGTTAAAATGGGGTCACACTGAAGAAAAAACTGGAAGCAGTGACCTAGGTGTGTTAACTTTACTGTGCAATTAGACAAATTAAAATATGTATGACAACTTGCTCTATGGAAATGAATTTACAGGCACTAACAGCAAATTCCTCCTTCAGATTTCACTAACAGAGAAACTGCTGCAACCATGACAACAGTACCCAGCAACTGAGTCACATCCTGGGCTTCTGCTTTAAAAACAAGGAAACAAAGCAGAGAAAAGAAGAAACCGTTCCACAAGAGGAATGTTTCGTTTGAAGAATGAAGAATCAATATTTGAAGCAGAAGAATATTGAGATCAGAAGAGTGCAAGACATTAGAATTATTTTTAAATTATCTGATGAAGAGCCAAAACAAGTACAACAGACCAAATTGGTCAGCTTTGGTGCAAACCACTATGCTTCTTTAATGTTAAAGGCCCATGGTATATGGAGAATTAGTTGCTTCCAGCCTAGATGCAGGTAGGGTGACGCTATACTTGTCCATTTGTGCATGGATTCAGACTTGTGTTTAATAGTCTTCCGATTAAGTTGGGTTCTGGTACTCAACATCAAAGCTGACACAAAAACAATCGAGAGAATGGTAAAGTATTGATGCCAATGAAACTATGCCCCAATAAGAATTTCAAACGAACAGTGAAAGGAGCAAATTGGGAGAAAGGAATCATTTGCAGTTGTTTTATTACATAATGTCTAATTGTCATGGAAATATTAACCATACCTGCAGAACATTAAGAATTCTATTAATGAATGCCTTTCCAATTGCAGGAATTTGTTGGAGAACAATAAGCATTAGGTCATTAGAAATAGGAGCAGGAGTAGGCTATTCAGTCTGTTGAACATGCTCCACCATTCAATAAAATCATGACTGGTTGCATTGTGACCATAACTTTACTTTCATTGCAGTTTCCTCTAACCTTTCATTCCCTTGTAGATCAAACGGTTTGTCTTACATGATACTGTCTTGTCAATACAAATATGTTTTCCAGTCCCTATACTCCTGATAGGTGCACTGCATTCTCTCAATCATGTGAAGCTACGAACATCAAGCCTTATCTATTCTTTATTATTCACTGTTACAACATACAATAACTTTCAATTAGATTTCCCATTATGAAAAATAATTTTCAAAATAGCAGTTGTTCACTTCTGTTAATATTTCAATAACAACTCATGACTTAACTAGGAGCAAGACTGCTATCTATTTTATATAGGATCTAAATTCCATGTTGTATTATAAAAGCATGATTTGAGAGTTTTGAGAAAGAAATGATTGATATTAAAGGAAGCCCATCTAGTGTCTCTCATCATGTTTAATTCCTTGTAGTAATGTGCACTTGGGCTTACCCTTTGTTATTACTGAAATACCTAAGAATCATCGAGTAAGCAGAACTCGGTCTACTTATTAACACTACAAAATTCAAACTCTGCATTACTATCATAAGCCAGAAATATGGTATCAAGTCACAACAATTCCAAATACTGGTAAATTAGGCATCTACATGTTGTCTATTTTATTACTGTGTAAAAGAGCTTCAAAATTGTCTTTCCTAGATACAGCTATTAAAATAGTCATGAAAACACATAAGAATTGGGAAACGCAAAGTAAACATGGGGGAGCTGTTGTATATCAAAAGTGTGAGCTGTAAAGTGGAATCAGGAAGCTGTTAAAATATTGGAAAATCTATTTTTTAAAAAACTAATAATTAAATACTTTATAGGAAGTGAAAATAGAGCTAAAAAGTTGGTGGAGGTACAGTATATTCATGGTAGAGTTTGGGGAGATGATGGAGTATAACGTGCAGAGAAAATAAAGAAGTACCGTCTTAAGCTTCTTAGGTTGAATGAAATACAGTAGAAAGTATTTGCATTTTTGTACTACCACTGTACGTTCCATGTTGAAAGCCAATGAATTCATGTGAGTAACGCTCATTGTTGTTTTGTTGATAAACCTAGAAACCATTCACAAATTGCTGCAGTATTCCAATTCATGTTAAAGTAAAAATGTTACAAAATTTATATCTTATTGGTAATATCCTCATTCAGGAATTGTTTGGTAATTTTGGTTTATAGTTCTTCCACAAGAGTTGTGCAAAATATTCCAATAAATATTTTAAAAATGACAAATTAATGTTTTAGTTGGTGAAATATGTATGTTGGCTTGGACACTGGAAGACCTCAAATGCTCTTCAATGCAGCATGGTAGGAACTTCTACTTTCACCTGAATGTGCAGCTGGGTCAATGACTTGCTTTGTTCAGTTTGTTCTTGAGTGTTATTATAGCCACAGAGTTTGACTGAATAAAATGTGTCACCCGCTTATAGAAAGTGAAACAAAGCGCTGGAAGATTGTAAAAGGAAAAGAAAATACACTTAATATTTTAAAGTTAATTTGCAATGCATGATCGAAGGTTGTTCACTGTCTTCCCCATGCAGGAAACAGACTGAGTGCTTAGTGGGATGATGTGAAGATAGCAATCTCTCTATCAACATTAGCAAAATGTAGGAGATTATCATCAACTTCAGGAAGTGGAGTGGAGGGCACACTCCTGTCTGGGTCAGTGGTGCTGAGATGGAGATGGTCAACAGCAGCAAGTTCCCGGGAGGGATGATTACAAATAATTTGTCCTGGTCAACCCATATCAAAGCAATGGTCAAGAAAGCACAACAACATCTCTACTTCCTCAGGAAGCTAAGGAAATTCGACATGTCCACAAAGACTCTTACCAAAGCATCTTATCTGGGTGCATCATAGCACTGCATGGTTACTGCTCTTCCCAAGTCTACAAGAAACTACAGTCATGAACATAGCCTGTTCATCCATTCAGTACGCAAACCAGCCTTTCATCCATTTACTCCATCTATACTTCCCATTGCCTTGGGAGAGCAACCAATATAATCAAAGATTACTCCCACTCCAGTTAAATTATCTCCTTCCTACTTCTATCAGACAGAAGATATAAAAGTTTGAGTACATGTATGAACAGATTCAAGAACAGCTTCTTCCCTGCTATTATCAGACTTTTGAATGGATATCTCAAATGTTCATGTTGATTTCTCTCTCTGCACCTTCTCTGCAGCTGTAATGCTGCACTCTATTCTGCTACCCTGTTGCACTTTGTATAGTATAGTCTATATAGCACACAAATCAACACTTTGCACAGTATCTTAGTACAGATGACAGCAATAAGTGAAATCAAATCATTTAACCTTAGATATCATACTTCCTATTCTATTGCAAACTTCTAGGTGCACCAATATCATGGATACTGCAGTGGTTGATGAAGTATATTCTGAAGCACCATCAGGAATTAGCCGAGTCAACAAGTCGTAAATCAATGAAATAATATTTTAAAATCTTGTAATCTCATGTTTTCATATTCAATAATCATCTTCAAGCCAAAGTGCAAGAGGGCAATCCAGGAACAGCATCAGGCATACCCAAGTAAGTGCCAATCTGGTGAAGCTACTAGTAAGACTACATGCATGCCAAATTGTAATATATACTTAAATAACTAGCTGATCATCATCATTGATGATGGGGAATCTCAGTGCATAATAAAAAGGTCAAAGCTGAAGCAATTTTATCACCTTTGGTCAGATGTACCCACAAATGGACTTATCTCATCCTCCTCCTGAGGTTCCCATCATGTGGGATTATGACACTGTTGATGGTGCTGGAAACATTGTGGCAGCTCCTTCGCTCAGGTGGTTCAGACATTAATATTTGGTGAGAGGTTGCTCAGGAATCTGAGAACACCACTACCTAAACACTGCCCTCTAGGGTACACACCACTCTGATTGGGAAATTTCTCATCTTGACTGGGTCAAAATCTTAGAACTCGCTCCCTAAGGACACTGTTGACAGCTCCTGCACCATATATAGTTTAAGAATGTGCCTCAACATCACTTTCCAAGGGCGAATTCAGAACAATCAGTGACGACCTTGCCATAAACAAGTAATTTAAAACATCTTGCACAATTTAGAGAAATGCTGCTGGAGGCCCATGGGCTTCCGAAATGACTAAACATGATGAGATATGCATCCATACTTCAAATGAACAAATATACTAAGACAAAGCACTTAGATGCTAGACAGCTTTAAATAAATTTCCATACAGTTTCAAGGTAACAGGCACAATAAAATATACAAACGACACAATTGAGTAGAGACCGGTCCTTGAGTATTACAATGGATAATATTTCAAAAACCCAACATGAAAACTACTTGTGCCTTTATTATTTATAAATAGGCTCCAGCCTTCCCGCACCATTTTAATGCTGAGAAACATTAAATTGTTACATGAATCTTGATTATTCCTGCACCTCCTTTGAATGGTTATCATCAGGAAGTTAAGACAGCTACTCAATTTGTATTTTTCAGAGACTGAACACCAAGACCAAAGAATTTCTAATGTATTTTCCTAATAGGGATATTTGTAGAGTGGTGCTTTGTTTTATAAAAGAGACAATCTAAGTGCATGGAATTGCTTTTATGGAATTATAAATAAAGATATGCAAAACCAATATGTGCATCATCTTTTGTATTACTGATTAAAATGGCTCAATTATAGTCATGAGATTCATATATAATTCTGCAGTACAGTTTTATAAAAACCACCATACTCAGTTTGCTGTAAATGTAATCAACTGTTTCCAATGTGCTGTTCTTCTTAAATGATTTGGTTTATGCTAGTATTTAGTGATATAAAGTTTCTTTGACACCAAAAGAAAACAAGTAAAAGAACAAGTTACATTTGGAAAGTATAAATTAAATGCCTTTCACAGACTCTGGCCAAAATCTAAACGGAGTCATGGAAATACAACGGCCTATTCAAAAATGGTACCAGAATCCAGTCTGGAATTCCTGCATCCATTTCAAACTGATCTGATCTTCTCAGGAGGGGAAATCAAGATGGGACATGACTCAAATGCAGTGGTAGTGAAACCTGAACCCAACAGAGTTGGCTCTGTGATAAGTTTAAACAAAGCCTATTTTTAGCTGAAGCAAAGTCCTTATTCCTTAAGGAATAACTCTTTTTTTCAATTAGGCATAAATGATTATTGGGAGGTAATGGCCGAATGGTATTATCGCTGGACTAGTAATTTGGAGAGGTCTAGATTAGAGTGGTGCTGGAAAAGCATAGCAGGTCAGGCAGCATCCAAGGAGCAGGAAAATCGACGTTTTGTGCAAA
Organism: Hemiscyllium ocellatum; assembly: GCF_020745735.1. Taxonomy (NCBI): domain Eukaryota; kingdom Metazoa; phylum Chordata; class Chondrichthyes; order Orectolobiformes; family Hemiscylliidae; genus Hemiscyllium; species Hemiscyllium ocellatum. The sequence goes on along the minus strand of NC_083407.1, from coordinate 41,078,958 downwards.
AGTCCTTCATCAGGAATAGAGGCAGGGTTCCTGCAGAGTGGAGAGAAAAATAGTAATTTGGAGACCCAGGTCATTTTCTGGGTTTGATTCCTACCACAGCAAATACTGAAATTTGAATTCCATAAAAATCTGGCATTAACTTTGTCTAATGATGAAAACCATTGTCAATTATCAGGAAAAGCCCATGTGGTTCACTAATATCCTTTAAGGAAGAAAACCTGCTATCCTTACCTGGTCTGGACGACGCGTGACTCCAGATCCACAGCAATGTGGTTGCTCTTTCTGGGCAATAAGGAATGGGCAATGAATGCTGGTCTAGCTAGTGATGCCCACAACTTATGAATGAATAAAAAAAACTTGATGCCCAGACTAAATCTGTTTCATAGGATTGGAGGTAGAGGGAGGTGGGGTGAATGTTGTGAAATGAATATTATTTAAATTAGAAATAGCTGTTTGGTAGGATTACAGGGTGTTGAATGTAATTTTATCAATGTGAAATCAAAGATAGGAGAAATGGGATGAAGTGTAGAGGGCCTAATATTGAATGAGATGTGTTGGGTGAAGCTGTGAAGAACTTTCAAAAACCTGTCAAGTACTTGTCAACACCTATTTCTACCTTCAAACAGTATCTGAATCCAGTCTGCATCAACTCCTTTGGACAAAGATTCTGCTCATTATGTGATGATGCTATGACTTAAAGAGGATATTTTGTCCTTTTTTTTGAAGAGATGTCTTAAGGCAGAGGTGTCAATCAGTCTACCAAAATCACTAGAGTAAACAGCTTGTGAGGCCTTGGGTTTTTTTAAAAAAAGATTGGAACATTAGAAACAACTTGAATTGGTGGGGTAGAGGGATTTTGAGCAGCTGTTGTCGGAGTCTTAGCAGGATTGGAAGGCTGTGAATATCTCCTGGCTGCTACGCTGTTTTTTTCTGGATACATTTCCTCCTGGGCTGCTAGTGTGGCATGTGAGACAATTCATTTTCTGAATTTGCCTTTTGCCAAGGGTGTGTTTATGGGATGTTTCTATATTGGAACAGTTAATGTTTCGCTGTAAAATAATCTATTATTTCATTAAGTTTTCAAATTGAGTTAAATTATTCCAAATTCCTCTTTCTTTGGTTGTATTTTAATAATAATGTTTGAATAAATATATGTTTTACTTACTGTCGAGGGGTCTGACTAATCAAATTGCATCTGGTTCACTACCTCACAGTTATTTTCAAAATAATAGAAAGTAAGATTTAGGCTACCTTTTTAACCTATTTCGAGAGGGTCTGCTCTGGTCCATAAGACAATGCACTTACTCCCAAGGTGGGTATGATGCGCTAAAATGTTAGCCAACTCTGTGTCCCCATCTCAGGAATGATATAAGACCACTCTGTCAAAGTGAGGTTGCACTTATCCTTCATAATGATCAAAACAAATCATTTACATTGATCTGAGGTGAAACTTCTCAAATAACATACATTCCAAAGAAAACAATTTTGATTTATCCTGCGAAATACAACTTCAAATTTCCCAGCTCATAGAATGACCAAATCAGATTTGATGCCTTCTAAGAAAGAAGTAAAATTAGATGAACTTCTTTATTTTTAAAACAAAAAAAAAGAAATAACTGCAGAATGAGTGAACAGATTTTGTTTCACAAATGGACTTTCAAATATAGCTAAGAGTGCAAAAAAAAGGTGATGAAGGGTTTAAAGGTTATACAGTCCAACTGAAAGTCAAGTTCTTTTGAGATGTCATTAGGAAAAGGTCAAAACTGCAGTTCCTGAAATGATGATCCTATAGGAAGACAGAAGCGAGCACTCTTTTTAGAGTTAAAGCAGCTACATACATTTTCGTGTCTTTTGTGCAATACCATTCTTTTTGTAGACAGGTATATTGATTTTATTTGTTGAAGTGTGTGAAACTAAACAAACTCGTGATGAACTCTCCTTCACATCGCTTTCTTTAAAAAGGATAAATTGTCCAGTATCTTTAGAGAATCCAAATAAATTGAAGATATAAACTTCAACTGTGAATTGTTTTATTAACGGATACTGCACAGATCACTAAAGACAACTGCACAGGTACAAAAAATAATCAAAAAAGCTAATGGAATGGTGACCTTTATCTCAAGTGGTTGGCAATCAAAAGTGAATAAGTTATTCTTCAGCTATATAGAGCCTTGGTCAGGACAACTCATCACACCTCCCAACCCCCAATCACCACTGAGGCAGCAAACCACAGAAAGCATATACCAACACAAGTGGGAGAAGAGCACAAATTCACCAATTTTCATGACTTAAGCTATGAAGACAGATTGCACATATTAAGTGTGTATTCTGTGACAAATTCAGGGTGTGATATAATCAAAAAGCATGCATATTGATAAAAACAGGGGACTACAAGAGCAGAAAAGGCTATTCAGCCCCTTCAGCCTGCTCAGCATTCTCGATTCTGGGCTGGTCAGTTACCTGAACACCATTTTGTTTTGCAATTCCTCTATCTCTTGATGCCATTAGTATCTAGAAATCTAGGAATGAAGAAATTCTTTTCATTTCAGTCCTAAATGGCTTTCCCCTTTTTCTCAGGCTGTGTTACCTGGTTCCAGACCTTAGCGAGTGGAGATAGCTGTTATGTATCCACCCTTTTAGTCTTATAGAATTTTTTGAAGTTTGAATTATCACCACTCATTCTTCTAAACTCTAAAAAAAAATAGGCCTTGTCCCATCAATTTCTCCAACTGGGCAATTCTGATTTTCCAGGAATATTCTGGTGCACTCCCGCTATGGAAAATGTACCCTACCTTACTTCAGGGGAGCAAAACTGTATAAAATGTTCCAGGTGCAGTCTCACCAAAGTTTTATACAATTGAACCACGACATGTTAATTCTTGTACAGTTTAATTTTGTTGCGGAATATGGAAGCATAATCCCTAAAATTTGAGCTAGGAATTGATCGCACCAATTAAAATTAATTTCAGGCAAAATGCTACAGAAGCAGGGTCAATTAATTATTCAACACTGCAATCAACAGACTTTTTTTTAGGTAGGATATCAAGGAAGGAGGGAAAATAAATAAAATTATGAGAGAAGGCTGAATTCGCATTCCCAGAATATAATTCTGAGGTTAGAGAGTAGATTAAATGCTTTCATGACTCCAATAGCTTTCATAATTGCATTAACCCCAAATGAATATACACTTGAATTTCTGAAAGTTTATTCATAACTTTACCATCATGATCAATGTACTGAAGATAAATGAGATCAACATTGATGGCTGTCATCAGAACAATTTTCAAATTAAGTCCAAATATTAACATTGGTGGTTTGACTAAGTGGCTTAATATAACTTTTAGGCTGTTCAATGCTAAAGTGCAAAAGAAGTACCATTGCTCTGAATATATTAAATTAAGGGTATTTGGGTAAAATTGTAGATAATAACAAAGGTGAAGAATTGGAAGAGTATTGGCTCCAAGCCTGAATCAAAGTTTTGATTTGCCACTAATAATTGAAATAAAGACAATGACCAACAAGTGATCAAACATGATAGTTAGAGAATTCAACCTTCCAGAAATTTACCATCATAGAATCATCAAGCTGTATAGCATGGAAACAGACCCTTCAGTCCAACTTGTCCATGCTGATCAGATATCCTAAATAAACCTAATCCCTTTTGCCAAAATTTGGTCCATATCCCTCTAAACCCTTTCTATTCATATACCCATCCAGATGCCCTTTAAATGCTGTAATTGTACCAGCCTCCACCACTTCCTCTGGCAGCTTATGGTATGTAAAAAAGTTGCCCTAGACATATCTTCTAAATCTTTCCCCTCTCACCTTAAACCTCCAGCCTTTAGTTTTGGACTCCCCCATCCTAGGGAAAAGACCTTGTCTATTTAGCCTAGACGTGGCCTTCATGATTTTCGAAACCTCTTCAAGGTTCCAACACTCCAGGGAAAATAGTCCCAATCTATTCAGCCTCTCCCAATAGCTCAAACCCACTAACCCTGGCAACATCCTTGTAAATCTTTTCTGAACACTTTCAAGTTTCAGAACATTTTTCCCATAGCAGTGAGACCAGAATATTATGCAGTATTCCAAAAAAGGCCTAACCAATATTCTGTACAGCTGCAACATGACCTCCCAACTCCTATACTCAATGCATTGACCAATAAAGGCAAGGATACCAAGGATAACAATGCCTCAGAAAAGAGAAAATGATCGCTATATTTCATAAAAGATTATTTTATAATCCAGTTTGTTGAAGAACCAACAAGAGAAAAGGTTTGATTTTATTGTTAAAAGAAAACTTGCATTCATACCACGTTTTTCTTGACCATCAGGCATGTTAAAGAACTGACAGTCAATGAAACACTTTCAAAATGTCATTAGTGATATAAAACAGGAAATGCATCAGTAACTTACATGTGGTGAACACCCAGAAATGGCCATGAAATGAAAAAAAAGGTCATCTGTTTTTATGATGCTGATTGATGAATAATATTGACCAAGAGATAAGGTAATTATTCCCCAGTTCTTCTTTGGATCATTTACATCCAACTAAGCACACATTTGGGGGCCTCAATCTAATGTCTCATCCATAAGATGGTACTTTCAATAATACAGCCCTCCTGTATTGGAACATCATCTTATGTTTTGTTGTGCGTGCATGCTCAGGCCCTGGAATGCTAAGAGGAATAAATATGATCAAACTTCCAGCACAAATTTTGGCTTTAAGTAACAGTGAGTCTAACATGATGACATTTGAAATGCAGGGATTAATGATGTGAAAAATAAAACAAAATTGTCAAATTTTACAGATTGGGCAAAAGTGAAGACTGCAGATGCTGGAGATCAGAGTCTAGACTAGAGAGGCGCTGGAAAAGCACAGTAGGTCAGGCAGCATCCGAGGAGCAGGAAAATCGACGTTTCAGGCAAAAGCCATTCATTCATGATAAAGGGCTTCTGCCCGAAACGTCGATTTTCCTGCTCCTCGGATGCTGCCTGACCTGCTATGCTTTTTCAGCACCACTCTAATCTAAATTTTACAAATTGGCAAATGTATATATTTAAAACGTCTATTTTAAATGAATATAAGTGGGTGGGAACTGCAGAAGTCTTTTGAGACAAGGATTGTGAATGCATTAGATCAATACCTAGCCAAACAAAGCAAAGCAATGAGGTTCAAGATCACTTCTGCCTGGTTGAACAGAGCTACAAGTAATTCACAAAGGAGGCATTTGAGACCATGAAGGAAAATGGGACAGATTCAAGACAAAGCCCAGAGGTTAAAAGTAGCATTTGAACTGCACAGAAAATACATTGAATGTGACAAGAGAAGTAAAATATTTTAGTTACATTGAGAAAAAGAAACAAGCATGAAAGAGTACAGTGGTTAAATGGGCAGATGATACATAACTAGTAATGATCAAAATGGTACAGAATAAGTGGCTGGTTTATTTGAATAGAGTTGGGAGCTGACAGACAGGTGGCAAGTGAAATTCAATTAAAATAAATGCAAATTGATTCACATGGGGCCAAAATTCACAAAGGAATTATTTCCTTAATGTCAAGAGAATAATGCGTATGCTAAATGAAAGAGACTAGGGAAACCTGACTGACAATAAATTCCGGTTATTACAACAATGATATGTAGCAGTCAGTAATATAAGTCAGCTTTTAGTCAGTATTATGAGGTGAATACTGAAAAAAAGCAGTGAGACTTTATAAGCCATTGATGCGGCAGTACTAAGAATGCTGTAGCAGTTGAGTTGGTTGCAAAATGAATATTGGAGCTATTGAAAGAATCCTGATGACAACAAATAGAATGATTGAAACGACAAAGAGATTGGATTATGACAATGGATTAAATAAATTGGGCAAATTCTTGTTACATGATGATTGAGAGTTTTATTTTACACTTCTAAAGGGACTAAACAAAATGCAGTTGAGAACAACATTTCACCTCATCACGACAACAGAACAATAAAACACGGCTTGTGCTGGAAGGGTGGCTAAATTCAAAACTTATCTGAGGAAATACTTCAATAAGTAATGAAGTAATATGTAATTAGTAAAAGTAAAATATGACAGAAGCTGGAGACTGAAATAAAAACATAAAAATGCTGGAAATACTTAAGTCTTTGTTCAATGACTTCTTTACTAGAAAAATGACGTAGGAGAAAAGTACTGTACTGTGCTGCTGGATTAACAAAAGATTTTGTACATTGTCAATAACAATAAAGAGAGCAACTTGTTTCTTTTTGTTGGTATCCACTCAACTATATTATTTTAATTATGCTTTGGATTGTTTAATGAATATTATATATTAACTAAACCTTTCAGAGTGAGAATAAGCTGCACATTCAAAACCAAAAAGCAATATACAGCAGACTTTTCAATCTATTGACTTGATCACTGGCCTTCTTACTGGTGTTTAAGCTCTTTGCTTGCTTTCTTAGCAGTCACTCATTTCCCATATGCATGGATGGTGACAGCATCCCTGTCTTGCTATGCCTTGCCTTTATGCGCTTCGCTGCCTCATTCAAAATCATACTTCTGTTTCTCCCTGCCTTTTAGTGCAGACACTTGGTCAAAGCCAGACAACTTGCCGTAATGTTTGCCAGCAACAATTAGTCAAAAGGCTGGACAATGTGCTGTTAGGCACCTTACTACATCAATGCTGCACGTACTAGCAACTCACATAGCAAATATACTGAGCATACATCAACCAAAATTGAACAGTCTTCAGTCAAGTCCATGGGGCTGTCTTCAGTCATAGGGGTAGCAGCATATTAAGTCAAGTACACCATCCAATATTAATCCAGGGGCTTGGATGAACATCACTCGCAAAATTCAGGGCAGAGTCTATATTACTGCAATCTAGGGCGTGGGCCATGATTAGCCCTGCAAGTCCTGTGCAACCAGTCCAGCAGCAAGTCTGTTAGGGAGCTACAGAGAGATCAGGAATAGCTCTGGTAACCCATCATTTGGAGCTGACATTCCAATATCAGTCAAGGATGTGAGCCATGGTCAATCCTGGATTCTGTTCTCTAAAAATCAGATAGGGATTATCAGAGAGCTATGCTATGGTGGAAACTCTGGGGAAATCATTTGGAGAGACTGGGGTCAGTTTATTGGGATGCAGAGAGGAAGATGATGGCACTTACTCTTGCAGAATGCAGTAGGCCATCGACCTTCTTCCTGTACTGCTGCGTGTTCTGTCTGACAGTGCACTGACTCTGGTGGTATCTACAGACCTGACTGGCAGTTTTGAGTGCCGTGGTCTCCAATGGTATTCCTGAGCAAACAGGATAGCCCTCTTCTCCTCCACTTGTCCACCAGGGCATCCAGGACCCTGTCTGCAAATCAGAGTGCCAATTTACCTCATCAGCCATTCCTCCCAAGCGATAACTGTGAAGGTCAGTTCCTGGCTTACAGGGTTTGACATAATGCACTACTGGGCTTTAAATATGTTGATGACAGCAGGAATTCTGGAAGGTTCTGGCTGTGGTGTGTACTTCCAATGCTGATGAGGGCATGACAGTGTGAGAACAAGTCCCATAGAGGAGTTGTGTGTACATTGTGAGGTGAGTACTGTAAAAGTATTTGAGATAACTCACCAAAGCTCAGTCAGGGAAATCCAATGAAAACTTCCAAATTGAGACTTAGTTATTTTTGGTAAAATTCAACCCACAGAATCAAGAGCTTAGAAGGACTTCAGAAATTCAGACCATCAAGCCGTACTGGAACTCTGAACCTCTGTTCTAGATTCCAAAGCCAGTGGAAATATTTGCCCCTTAACTATTCATTTCAAAGGGTTTGTTTCCAATTCTTCTGAGTATCATGTAATCTCCACCTAGTTCACTTAATTTCTCCTCACAGGATAATCCAATTAACAGGCATGCGGAGATGGTCTGATTGCCATGTGTCAGATCAAATTATGCAACAATTAAAGCACAAAAGTTGACTCATTTACTTTGTCATATCTATGGTGACTTTTTGCCAGAGCAATTTAGTTATTCCCATCCTTTTCCCATAGCCCTGCATTTTTTTCTCTTCAAGCCTGACTCAATTTCCTTTTTAAAAGTCCAACTAAATCTGCTTCCACCCAGACAGTACACGTCAGATCGTAAGGCTCATTGCATTAAAAGCATTTATCTTCATGCTGCCTTTGGTTTTTTTTGTCAGTCACAACAAATCTCTCTGATTTGGATTCAATTCCTCTGCCACTTGGGCAAATTCTCTCTAACCTAGTTCATCCACAATTTTGAACACCTCCAACTAATTTCACTTCAGCCTTCTTCCTTCCAAGAGGAACAGCTCCAGCCTGCCCAGACTATCTAAGCAACTTGTGATCATCATGCCAAGAACTATTCTGGTAATTTTTTTTTTCTAAACCTCTCCAAGTTTCCACATCTCTTCTGAAGTGTGGCACCCAGAACTGGATACAATACTGCAGTTGTAGCCAAAAAAAGCTTAGGAATATTACACAACCTATTCACCCAGTGAGTCAGGTAAACCGGTGACACCATGTTTTTTGCAATTAAAAAAAACTTACATTTTATTTTAGATGACGATCCCTTTAATAATAAGGTTTCTCTTGAATCTAATTTTTGGCAATTAAAAAAACAATCAATAATGGTCTTGTGACCAATGTACTGAGAAATTAAACAATTAAGGAAAGGAGTCAATAACTTAACTATAAAGGAATGTTACAGGCAGTCATTCTATATTGAAACAGTTTACTTTTTAGGTTTTGTAACAACCAGATTGTAGAAGAGAAAACAATCCTTTCAAAAAGAGTTCATTTGAAACATCTTGTGTTGACTGAAAGTGTTTGTTTTATTTTAATTTATTTTACTCCATGTTTATAGCCCATCCAAGAAGTTTAGTTTAGATTATAAGGATCTGAGTTCATGGTACCTTCAATATCTTTAACTGAGTATTTAAAATGGACTATCAGTATTAAGTTTCAATTTATTTGATTAATATTCATTTGTTTTAAATTCTGAACCTTAGAGTTCCATTTTTTAGTAAATACCCGGACTTCTGGATTCTAAAAAAAAATGTTTTCGTATTGTTGAAGACATAACAATTTGCTTCAACAATGTCTTCAGAGTCCAATTTTTCTTTTTCAATTCACCCACAAACAGTGTTTCTGTATGATATTAATAATTTGCCTTGCAAAGTCCCAAAGCGATATCAATGTGTCAAAATTGGTTCTATGCAAGTGCAATCTAACCAAAGGCCCACAAAGTACTTTCTTTCTGTATTTAAGAAAGGTGGTAAGGAAAAGGAAACTATAGACCAGTGAGCCTGATATCAGTGTTGGGCAGGTTGTTGGATGGGATCCTGAGGGATAGGGTTTACATGTATTTGGAAAGGCAAGGACTGATTAGGAATAGTCAGCATGGCTTTGTGCAGGGAAAATCATGTCTCACTAACTTGATTGACTTTTTGGAAAAAGTAACAAAGAGGACTGATGAGGGCAGAATGGTGAACATGATCTATATGGACTTCAGTAAGGCATTCAACAAGGTTCCTCGTGGTAGACTGGTGAGCAAGGTTAGATCTCATTGAATACAGCGAGAACTGGCTTGAAGGTAGGAGACAGTGGGTGGTGATGGAGGGTTGATTTTCAGACTGGAAGCCTGTGGCCTGCAGTGTGCCACAATTATAGGTGCTGGGTCGACTACTTTTCATCACTTTACATAAAATGATTTGGATATGAACATTGGAGATATAGTTAGTAAGTTTGCAGATGACACCAAAATTGGAAGTGTAGGCGACAGCAAAGGTTACCTAAAAGTACAATGGGATCTTGATCAGATGGTCCAATGGGCTGAGGAGTGGCAGATGGAGTCTAATTTAGATAAATATGAGGTACTGCATTTTGGAAAAGCAAATCAGGACAGGACTTATACACTAAATGGTAAGGTCCTGGGGAGTGTTGTTGAACAAAGAAACCTTAAAGTGCAGATTCATAACTCCTTGAAAGTGGAGTTGCACGTAGACAGCATAGTGAAGACAACATTTGGTTTGCTTACTTTTGTTGGTCAGTACATTGAGAATAGGCGTTGGGGGTCATGTTGCAGCGGTACAGGAAATTGATCAGGCCACTATTGGAATACTGCATGAAATGCTAGTCCCCCTACTATAGGAAGGATGCTGTGAAAGTTGAAAGGGTTCAGAAAAGATTTACAAGGATATTTCCAAGGTTGGAAGATTTGACCTACTGGGAGAGGCTGAATAGGCTGGAGCTATTTTCCCTGGAGCATCAAAGGCTGAGTGGTGACCTTATAGACATTTATAAAATCATGAGAGGGATGGATAGGGTGAATAGCCAAAGGTTTTCCCCTGGGGTGGGGGAGTCCAAAACTGGAGGCTGTAGGTTTAAAGTGAGAGAGAAATGATTTAAAAGGGACCTAAGGAGCAACTTTTTCACATACAAAGTGGTGCATGTATGGAATGAGCTGCCAGAGGAAGTGGTGGAGGCTGGTACAATTACAATATTTAAAATGGCATCTGGATAGGTACGTGAGTAGAAAGGATTTAGACAGATATGGGCCAAATGCTGGAAAATGGGACTAGATCAATTTGGGATTGCTGCTAGGCATGGACAAGTTGGACTAAAGAGTCTGCTGCCATGCTGTATAGGTAAAAACAATGACTGCAGATGCTGGAAACCAGATTCTGGATTAGTGGTGCTGGAAAAGCACAGCAGTTCAGGCAGCATCCGAGGAGCAGTAAAATCGACATTTCGGACAAAAGCCCTTCATCAGGAATACAGGCAGAGAGCCTGAAGGGTCGAGAGATAAGTGCTGTATAGCTCTATGACTCTGTGATTATCTCACAAGACTACATACATAGGTAGCTTGGCATTAATAATATAGAAATGCTACTCAAAGATCACAGCAATAGCTCTCAATACTAAAACGCTACTGCATAGAAGTTCTATTTAAGAGTCTTTGAGTGGGTAAATTTGTCATAAACATATGTTTTAATTAACAAAACATGTTGAATAAATTTTGGACCAAACATCCTATTCAGAAGAATTTGCATGTACCTTTGCAATAATTATTCAGTGCCACTTTATCACTGGAAAATGCATTTTCATACATCATACTTAAAGGGTAAGTAAACAATGGTCTATTTATAGAATTCATAGATATGCTATTAAATGAAGACACTGATGCAGAAGCTAATGTCAGTGTGAAATACATTCCTCAAGTCCTCATTGATTCCTCGTCACCCAGCAGCAATCAGATTTTCACACATGAATTAAGCCTTTATTTGGAAGTCTGCAAAGTCAAGCTGTTCATGGTTTTGGTTATTAACCCCCAACAGAAACAAAAAGAAAATTATTCTATGTGTTTTCAATTTTTTTTACACGACCATGCTCGAGTTATTAGCATAGTCTGTGTGTGCTGGAAATAACTGCTTCATTTTATGCAGTGGGCTGTATCATAATATGTTTTTTCATGTGATCAATCACAACTTGTAGGGTTCTTTTCTTTAAAGAAAAACAGACAACACAAATTATATAAACAGATTACTGTTTGTTTACCTTTTAACCATAATTTATAAAATATATTTTTCAATGATTAAGTAGCCCTGAAGAACTTTTGTAAAGTTACATAAAAATTCTTCTGAAAGGGATGGTTAGTGTGAAATTTGTTTAATGTGTTTTGCTGATTAAAGCATACATTAATTTGTTTTATTTTGAACAAAATTCTCTCTTTTTTTGCAGCTTCAGACATGACTTTCTTTTAATGTACCCACACAGTATTTGGCCCCTCTTGATTACATTTACACTGAATATGCAAAATATCATGTCGAATACTGGAAAATAATCATAGAATTGTCATAGCACGATGGAGATCGTTTGGCCATTCATGTCTGTGCTTAAATGTTATACATCCCTAAAAGACAAACAGCCTCCTCTGCCAAGAATGAAGACTGAATTTGAACCTTCTGGTCATGAGTGCCAAACTATATGCGACAACCAAACAACACAAGGGAAGCAGCTCTGGAAAAAGCATGCAAGTCAAAATTAACATGTTTAGTAAATGGGCTGAAAAGCAATAAACAGGACACAAACAAACTATTAAAATTGTTGTGGCAAATCATGCGATCTGTAGCAGGCAAACTTTGGGGAGTACCAAGTCACATGTAAAAATCTAATAAAACATGGACATGCACAGCCTTTCAGGAATTCATATACCTCCTGGTTTGAGAATTGGCCAACACAGAAGGATATTTCAGACTGATCTGTGCAAATGACATTCTCTGAAACCAATCACATCAAATGTGTCATTCTGAAACAAGGCCACTGACTGTATCAAATTTTGAGATATTAGTCCACAATACCGGGTGTTCGAATCAACATTAACACCAACTCCTCATTTGGGAAAGACTTGGAACCTTTCTTTTTACTTTACTATGAGATTCAGGTATTACTGGCAAGATTGGTAATTATTGCACATGCCTAATTGCCTTTGAACTGACTAACTTGCTATGCCATTTCAAAGGGCAGTTGAGAGTCAACCACATTGTTGTGAGTACAGGGTCACAGGTGGACCTCAACAGGTATAGACAGAGGAACCTTGAAACTATCCTTAAAAACTATTAGTAAACAAGTTGGCTTTTTATAACAATCAGCAATAATAACGCAGTTGCTTTGGAAGAGCTTTTAATTCCAGATGTTACTGAACTCAAATTTCACCGTTTGCAATAGTGGAATTTGAACCTATGAACTAGTCCTGCGACATGACAAACATGTCTCCACCTCATCGAGAGTTCATGAAGAGACATGTGGTGAGGCAGATATGTTTTCATGCTCTGCATATAGTGTCAACTGGAATCTGGTTGTTAGCAGTTCCATCAAAAGCCAGTGAAGTACAGTTTATTTCAGTCAGTACATGACACAATCTCAAAACTGACCGACATCAGGTATCCAGAGTACAAATCTTGTTCCAAGGTAAAACTTATCTGAAAACCAATTTTCAAGATTCAACAAGAAATCTAAAGCCTACTAAAAATTATTCACTTTTCAGGTATCTTATTTCAGCTTAAAGCATCAAAACCATCCAATAAACAACAAACTTCGCATATGGATACCCAGAGATCAAAAATGTGACACAGCAATTATTATTTATAACAGTGCACATAGTATGTGAGAGAGAGCAAGTGTGTGAAACCCTCATCTTTCACCAAAACATACTGACCATGGGAAGGAGAGAATGCATAAATTCTGTCTGTAATACTGTAATATCCATTTCTCCCCATCTGCACACTCCTGAACAACAGAATAAACAGCAATGTTACAGCAGCAGCCAGTTTACAACAGCAATTACATTTCATTAATACAACTAATTGGGTTTTTAACTCAATCATATTTGTTAGCAATCTTTACAATAATGTGAAGAAATTACTCCCAAATATTTTCATAAGTCCTATTCATTCATGGGATGTCAGCATCACTGACTATGTCAGTATTTGGTTCCCATACTTCGTATGCATTCTCAAAAGCAGCGAAGTTAAAAATCACACAACACCAGGTTATAGTCCAACAAGTTTAATTGGAAGCACTAGCTTTCGGAGCACCACTCTTTCATCAGGTGGTTGTGAGAATGTGAGCTGTTTTCTTGAGCTGCTGCAGTCCATGTGCTGTGGGTAGGCCCACAATGCTATTAGGGAGGGATGTTCCAAAATTTTGACAGAGTCACACTACTGGAATAGCGACATCATTCCAAGACAGGAAAACATCTGGTATGTATGGGAACTTGCAAGTGGTGGGGCTGCTCCTTGTCCTTCTAGATGAAATAGATGGAAGTTCAGAAGATGCTGCTAAAGGAACCTTCGTGAATTTCTGCAATGTATCTTGCAGATAGTACACACCGCTGCTACTAAGTATTGATGCTGCAGCGAGTGGCCATTTGTGAATATAGTGATGATCAAGCGAGCTGGTCTGTCCTGGATGGTATTAAGCTTCTTGAGTGTTGTTGGAGCTGCACTTAACCAGGCAACAGGGGAGTATTCCATCACGTTCCTGAATAGAGCGTTGCAGATAATGGGCAGGCTGTGGAGAATCAGGAGGTGAGCTACCCACTGTAGTATTCTTAGCCTCTGGCCTGCTTTTGTAGCCACTGTATTTATATGGCAGGACATGTTCGGTTTCTGGTCAATGGTAATCCCAAGATGTTAATATTGGGGAGTTCAGTAATGGTAATATCACTGAATGTCAAGGGATAGAATCATAGAAGTTGACAGCACATAAAAGACCCTTCAATCCATTGCTGAGCAGGAAACAACCACCTAACTATTCTAATCCCTTTTGCCAGCACTTCCCACATCTAGATTATTCAATGTTATGAGTGATTCTGCCTCTAATAGTGCGCTACTATTGGGCAGTGAGCTCTAAAAATCCATTCCCTTCTGGATGAAAACATTTTCCTTACATCCTCTGTAAACTTCCTGCCCCTTCCTTTAGGTTTATGGCCCCTCATTCTTTGATTCCTACACATAGGAAGGAACTTTTACCCTACCTACCCTATGCTCCATAATTTTGCATATTTCAATCGCAATAACTCAGTAAAGCTCCCCCCCACCCCCACCCACCACCACCACCACCAGTCTCCCCTGCTCAAAAAAAAGCAATGCTAGTGTATCCAATCTCTCTTCCGACCCAAACTGACCAGCCCAGGAAACATCCTGGTACAACTGCTTGACACCCTCCCTAGGACAATCACATCCCTCCTATCATATGGATGCCAGAAGTACATACAATACTCAACTAATAAAGACAAATATCCCACAATTTCCACTTGTCCTGCTACATTAAGGGACCTGTTGATAGCACACAAAGGTTCTTCTGATCCTTGACGTTTTCTAGTGTTCCAGAGTTCATCATCCTCTTGCCTTGTTTGACCTGCCTCAGTCCATCATCACACACTTACAATCAGAGATGTACAGCATGGAAACAGACCCTTTGATTTAGATTAGACTTACAGTGTGGAAACAGGCCCTTCGGCCCAACAAGTCCACACCGACCCGCCGAAGCGAAACCCACCCATACCCCTACATTACCCCTTACCTAACACTACGGGCAATTTAGCATGGCCAATTCACCTGACCCGCACATCTTTGGACTGTGGGAGGAAACCGGAGCACCCGGAGGAAACCCACGCAGACACGGGGAGAACGTGCAAACTCCACACAGTCAGTCGCCTGAGTCGGGAATTGAACCCGGGTCTTCAGGCGCTGTGAGGCAGCAGTGCTAACCACTGTGCCACCGTGCCGCAACTCCTCCATCCCAACCAGATATCCTAAATTAATCTAGTCATGTTTGCTAGCATTTCATCCATATCCTTCTAAACCCTTTGTATTCATCTACCCATCCAGATGCATTTTGAACATTGTTATTGAACCAGCCTCCACCACTTCCTCTGCCAGCTCATTCCATGAACACACCACACTCTGCGGGAAAAATAATTGCCCCTTAGATTAGATTAGACTTAGATTAGATTAGACTTACAGTGTGGAAACAGGCCCTTCGGCCCAACAAGTCCACACCGACCCGCCGAAGCGAAACCCACCCATACCCCTACCCCTACATTTACCCCTTACCTAACACTACGGGCAATTTAGCATGGCCAATTCACCTGACCCGCACATCTTTGGACTGTGGGAGGAAACCGGAGCACCCGGAGGAAACCCACGCAGACACGGGGAGAACGTGCAAACTCCACACAGTCAGTCACCTGAGTCGGGAATTGAACCCGGGTCTCAGGTGCTGTGAGGCAGCAGTGCTAACCACTGTGCCACCGTGCCGCCCACAAAGATCCCTTTTAAATCATTACCCTCTCACCTTAAAACCTATCCCCTCTAGTTTTGGATCCCCCTACCCCGGGGAAAAGACTTTGGCTATTCACCCTATCCATGTCCCTCATGATTTTATAAATCTCTATAAGGTCATCCCTCAGTCTCCGACATGGCAGGGAAAATAGACCCAGCCTATTCAGCCTCTCCCCATAGCTTAAACCATTCAAATTGGAAACACCCTTGTAAGTACTTTCTGAACCCTTTCAAGTTTCACAACATTCTTTCTAAAGCAGGGAGATCTGGAATTGCATGCAGTATTCCAAAAGTGGCTGAACCAATATCCTATACTGCTGCAACATGACCTCCTAATTCCTATGCTCAATGGTCTGACCAATGAAGGAAAGCATATCAAATGCCTTCTTCGCTATCCTATCTACCTCTAATTCCATGTTCAAGGAACAGTGAACTTGCACTTCAAGGTCAATTTGTTCAGCAACACTCCCCAGGACCTTACTACTACACATCTAAGTCCTGTCCTGATTTGCCTTTCCAAAATGCAGCACCTCACATTTATTTAAATTAAACTCCATCGCCACTTCTCAGCCCATCAGGCCATCTGATCAAAATCCCATTGTAATGTGAAGTGGCCTTCTTCATTGTCCACTAGACATCCAATTTTAGTGTCATCTGCAAACTTACTAATCATAACTCCTATGTTCACATCCAAATAATTTTATCCAGTTTGAATTCCATTTGCCACTGATTAGCCTTTCTGACCAACCCATCTATATCCTCCTGTAATCTAAGAATACCCTCCTCATTATTTACCACTCCAATTTTCATATCATATATATATGTACTGATCAACTCTCTTACTTTAAAAATTAAAGTATTCATGTCTAGCACAGACAGCAAGGATAATGGTTACATTATCTGTTGCTGAAGATGGTAATTGCCTGGCATTTGTTTTGAAAGAATGTATTTTGCCACTCATCAGCTCAAACCTGCCCAGATTTGCTACATTTAGATACGGACTGCTTCAGTGTGTGAAAAATCATGAATGGTGCTGAACATTGTGCAATCATCAGTGAACATCCGCACTTCTGACGTTATGATGGTGGAGCAGTTGAAGATAGTTGGGAAGAACACAACCCTAAGGGAATCCTGTAATGATAACCTGGAGCTGAGATAACTGAACTCCAACAACCACCACCACCTTCCTTTGAGACAGGTGAGTCCAACCAGTAGATACCTATTGACTCCATTTTTTGCTCGAACTCCTTGATACCACACTTGCTACCTTTCATGTAATCCATATTCTAATTATATGTGTGCCTATTTGGTCTATCAGTGGTGATGTGTGTGTGGAATGAAGCTTGAAGTGCTGTTAATGATCACTGTTGATTTGGACTGGAAAAGCTTTGGCCTCAACAATACATACAAGTGTACTTCCCCCGTAATTAGTGTGACAATATTCCCAATATTCAAGAAAGTCGGTCAAACCTGCGTATTTTAGATCCTCACCTAATGGGTTTGTGAGGCAGGCACTATTCAGTCATTACTAGCTGATTGCCATAAGAGAAAAGTGTGCCTGGGGTCTGCCTACATTAGCAATTCTAACACTCAATGCTATTATTCCAGATTTAAGGAGACGAGAGAAAGGATTAGAGGGGTCTGGAGGAAAACATTTTCCACCAAGAGGGTGCTGGCAGTCTGGAACTTACTGTGGTGTTTGGTAGTTGAGACAGAAACTCTCAACTCATGTATAAGCATCTGCATCTGAAGCATCATCTGCAAAGTTACAGATTAGGTGCTGGTAAGTGGGACTAGAATTGGGGGCTGGCTTATTTAGCTGGTCCAGTTAGAATGGATTAGATAACCTCTTCCTCTGCTATAACATTTCTGTGGATCCATAATTCAACCTCATTTAAGTTCCACCAATCTATGTATACCAGTCGGTTCTCTGCAGCAGCTTACTGAAGATAATTTGGATTTCTGGCTGTTGGTAGAGCATGACCCCACTCAGTAGCAGGGGTCAGGATGCTGACAGAGCATGAAGGACCTGTCAAATGGTGGGCAATGCTCCCTTGAGTTAGAAATGCTGAAACTCCGTTTGCCATACTAGGGAATACGGCATCTCTGTTTCCCAGACATAAAGTTAATCATCAGACTTCTAGATCATTGCAACTCTTAAAAATGAGGTCTTCCATTTTTGTGAAGTGCTTACAATTTATTTCTGTATCATTTCTTTTTCATCTCAACAGAGAGCACAATATGTTGCAAGGAGGCAGGCAGTCTGTTTGTACACTTAAGGACCATTTTACTAGCCCATTTCTTATATTTTACTGATGACAGGTGAGGAGGCTATCAGCTCAATGTAGACAGTTTCTCTTCAGCAGCCCAGGGGCCACCAGTGTTAGAGGTCAATGACCTGAAAGGGGACAATAGGCAAGGAAGTCATCCGCTTCAACTATCACACACAGTGCTTTGTCTTTTAACCCCTGGTGCCCTGAACGTTTCATCCTTTACCTATTCCCTTCAGAGGCATGAGGTGCCCTGCCTGCTTCAGCAGCAATTACCTTTCCAGGTACTGCTGCTGTTGCTAAGGCTTTAGAGCTGCTTACATTTTGACTAAGCTTGGCAAAATTAGGAGTATCCAACCTTAATTGGATGACAGGCCTGTTGGTGGCCTATTGGGAGTCTGTCTGTGGGAAAATTGTGAAGCCAAGACTACGGTCACCAATTGCAAGTCAGGAAACACTCTTCACCCATACATTGAGGCCCCAAGGCACATGGTAAATTTAAACCATTGCGTTTGTGATTGTTGTTTCTGCAACAAGATGATCCACAAAAAAAATACTAATCTAAAATTGAGAAGCACTCTGAAAATATACGAAAATGGAGAAGGCATCCAGTGAAAATCTTTAATGCATGGAGGGAGTCACAGAAAAGAAATCAATGCTGACTCTTTTTTGCTTATTGCCAATATTGTGTTACTCTTCTTGTCTGTCTTTTCATTTACTCTCAAAACATTCAGTATTAGGCAATATCTTCTTGCATTGAAAACCCTGTTGATGCTCCATCTTAAACTGATTCCCATCACTTATTCTTCTTCCATCATTGTTCAGTCCAAAAGAATGGCCAATATTTCAGGACTGTCAGTGATCCAGATCAGGACAGAATCTCATACCACATTGTATCTCTCTTCTCATGTTCACAATCATAGCTACATACATGCCACAGGTATCGTTAGTAAGCTTGGAGGATTAACAGTGAATTCACAATGCAGCATGCAAAATGCAACTTGAATGTTTAACTGGTATGGTCTGGCCTAATGGTCAGAAAATATTCCTTTAGATCTTCTGACATTTTAAAATTCATTACAATCTCAATTAGGTACTGGTTTGTCAGGATTTCCTTTAATACCAAACACTATCGTAGCACGTGACCACTGAAAGAAAAGAAACACAGAAACTTGTAAAATGCTGTATGGCAGAATGTTACTTTTATGAGAAATATCTGAAAGAAACACCCAATGGGTTTTGGCATGCAATTCAAGAATGAACCACTGAGAACAAAAATGAAATCTTAAACCCTGCAGACTTTCTATTTCAAAATCATTCTCTGTGAGAAAAAAAACATTCAAAGGAACTGTGTCACTTCTTTTTTGCTAAGGAAATGATGCTGTCCCTTTGAGATTATTCTGGAAAAGCTGTCCCTTTAGGGTTGCATTTTCTCCTTTGAAATAATGGTCGAGTGGAAAAAAAAAGCTGCTACTGATCATTTTGATGGGTAGGACTCAGTCACATTAATAACTCGGAAACATTCTACAATACTGAAGATTTTAAAAATATTTAGTTAGCTGCTTCTATTTTGGATCTAACGCATCAGAAAAGGGGTGACTAGAAAAGAGTACAAACCTAAAACCTGCTACTTGCATTCCTCCTTTTGTGATCCCTTTTGAGATGTCACAGTTCTAAAGAACACATGTCCATAGATTACACACTGAGAATTCATCATTCCCATATATCTGATTCATGCTCAGTGTGGAATTTATATCAAAAAGAATATCTAACAATTTTATTGAAACTGAAAAAAATAATCACATCGTAAATCTTCTCCCTACGTCTCAGAGCTATGAGGCAATGAGACTGTTCAAAAGACTTCAAGACATCCTCAGGACACAAAACCTCATTTCACAAACTTGCAACACCCAAAAGCTGTTTGTTAAATACTTCTGAAATGCATTCATTCTATTAAATGTAGGAAGCAGCACATCTGTTGTATTGTAATGTAGTTTTGATTGTCATTTAGTTTAATGGTTATTACTAAACCTACAACACCATGTATATTGTCAAAAAAGAGAAACATCTGCTTTTCCAAATTTTCAAGCTGCAAGTAGAGATGCTAAGATTTCTGTAAATAGTTGTTGTTAAAAAAAAAGACAGATAACTTAAAGTCTGATTGTTTTACCACTAGATGTTGCTATGGGACTTTGCTGACACCTTTCAGTCCAATGTTGCATTACTTAACTAGTTATACCACACATTTCTGACCATGATGCAAAACGACAACCATATTTGCATTTATGGTCACCCAAAACCTGCTCATGTTTTCTTGTAGTTACCAAAGATTGAATGTTAATATTCTGGACAACATTATGAGTACAAAGAAAAAAATTCACAATATTAAAATAGTGAGGTGAATTACACAGGAAAATTTCCTGGCAAAGCCCAAAAGTCAATTATAGATGTTGGAGGTGGTGATGGTGAAGGGGGAATTGCAACTGCCTGATGGCAACCCACTGGCCATTAATAAGCTGCCAATGAGACTTTTTTGCCTTTCTGGATCAATATGTCCCACTTCAGAAACATGCTGGCCAGAAGTCACCCATTCTCCAGCAGTCCTGGGAGCAACAATCATTGGATGTAAATTGAGCTCATGACTTAAGATACACTGAATCCACACTAACTGCAGGGTGTGGGGTCTCCTGGATGCTCAAGATACCAGTGCCGGGAGGTGGGTAGGAGCATTAGAGTCTGAGAAACCCCATGGTGTGAGCAGTAGCAGAGTGGGGAAATAACACAGCAGTCCCTCCAGGATAGAGCCAGTGGACTTGTTGAGGAGGGAACCCATCCTGTATACCAGCAGTCCATACAGAGAAACCTTTTGGGCTGGGTACTTAGTGTAGGTCTTCTCTGCCAGTTAAGTTCCAGTAGCAAAATGTGGCCCTTAAAGTGAGTATTAAGTGTCCACTTCAGGATGTCAATGGCCCACTGGCAGGATGGCTGCCTGATGCCACCCGACACCACCAGTAAAATTGGGATGGGGAGGGGCAGATGGAGGCACACTATCAATTTGAAATATCGGACTTATGAATAGACCTTGCTATTAGAGTTGATTTTTCTCTGTACCTTCTCTGTAGCTGTATCACTACATTCTGCATTCTATTACCCTCTTGAACTTATGTAAGGTTTGATTTCTCTGATTTAGCACACAACATAATATTTTTCACTATATTTTGGCACATGCGGCGTTAATAAAACAAATCAAATCAAGAGGTAAAGTGAAAGTGACTGCCCTTGTCATCAATGCAGCATTTGATACAGCATAGCATGGAAACTTAGCAAAAACAGATTCCCTTGCAGTCATAGAGATGTACAGCATGGAAGCAGACTCTTTAATCCAACTCGTCCAGATAGTCTAAATTAATCTAGTCCCATTTGCCAGCATTTGGCCCATATCCCTCTGAACCCTTCCAATTCATAGACCTATCCAGATGCCTTTTCATTGTTGTAATTGTACAAGCCTACAGCACTTCCTATGGCTGCTCAATCCATACACACACCACCCTCTGCTTGAAAAAGTTGCCTCTTAGGTCCCTTTTATATCTTTCCCCTCCCACCCTAATTCTATGCCCTCTAATTCTGGTATCCTCAACCCAGGGAAAAGACCTGGTCTCTTTACCCTATCCATTCCCCTCATGATTCTATAAACTTCTGTAAGGTCACCCCTCAGACTCTGGCATTCCAGGAGTGTTTGGCCTCAGCCTATTTAGCCTCTCTCATTAGCTCAATTAGGGGAGAACAGTCCACTCATTACAGACATACCAAGCACAAAGAAAGATGGTTATAATTGTGTAGTTCTTCATCACCGTCCCATATATCACAAGGTCAGGATTGGCAAAATTTGTTGATCATTGCACACTGCTTAGCATTATTCATAACTTTTCAGATACTGAATTTGCATACACCCATATACACCAAGACCTCCAGGGATAGGTTGATTAAATGGCAACTAACACTTGTGATACACAACTGACAGGCAATGATCACCACAAACAAAAGGAAATCCAAACATCTGCAATAGCATTATAGTCTCCAATAGACTTTCAATAGCATTACCTCACTGTATCCCCCATCATCAACAGCCAGGGGAATACCTCTGACCAGAAATGAACTGAACTGACGATGCAAATATTTGGCTACAAAAACAGACCAGAAGGTAGGAATAACATCTTCCCAAGCCATCCACCATCAACAAGGCATAAGTCAGGAATCTGATGGAATACTCTCCATTCACCTGGAGTGCTGCTCCAACAACACTCAAGAAGCTTGGCATCATCCAGGACATTGAAAATGCTCAACTGGCAACCACCACTGCATAGAAGGATAAGAGCAGCAGATGCATGGGAACATCACTACCAATTAGTTACCCTGGAAGTCAGACGCCGTCCAGATTTGGAAAAATATTCTCTGTTTATTCACTATTGTTGGGTCAAAATCCTCAGCTCCCTTTCTAACAGCACTGTGGATGCACCCACACTCCAAAGCTTGCAGCATTTAATAAGGCAGCTCAGGACCATCTTTTCAAGTGCATTTTGGAATGGACAACAAATACTGATCTTGCCAGCAATCTTCACGACCCATAAATTAGCAGAGATGGGACAGTGGGAGTTATTGTGGCTCTTTGTATTTAGATTAGCAGAAATGGCACAAACATAATTGGGTATTCTATCTGTCCTTGAGTTATAACAGATAATGACATGATGCTCTGAAAATTCAAATCAATCCTGATAATAACATTTTTGAGAAACTTAGGTTTTGATCTTTGTAATGGGGATGGGTTCTTGCCCGCACCTGACACTTCAATAATGGATCAGGCAAGTGGTTAGACCAATTAATGCAAACTGTGACATAACAGAAATGTTGAATTAACATGCCGTTCAGCAGTATTCTATTTGTGACACACAGGGGGATAAATTACTACAAAAAGCACTAAATTACTAAAAATATTGTGTTCAAAGCACTGCAGGATAATATGTCATATCAACTTCAGTTAGATTGCAAGAGAAGTAATGATAACAGTCATCTGATTAGCAGCACAAATTTCTGCATTGTTCAAAAATAAAAACCACTATACCCAGCATTTGTCCAGGAAATGCACTTTAGAATTGTATATGCATTCAAAAACAATTTTATTCATGGTCTCATTTCCAAAACAATTACATTTCCTTACTCTGAAGTCAGCTTTAAAAAGTACATTGTTCTTTCTTATCTGTTCTGAACTCATTACATCTTTACAAAGCATTAAAATATGGAACAAAGATGAAAGGTTAGCAATCGGAGTTATCTTGAAACTGTCTTCTACACTTAAAGAACGTGTCTAAGGGATAGTAATAAGAGGAAAATATTCCAAAGCACATCCTGACACATCAAAATCTTTTATTAATGACAGGACAATTGTAAGACACTGCAGTTTTGCTTATATGATTTTTCATTTTCATAAATGTGGTTGTTCAGCTCCAATGTGCCACAAGGATGGAATGTAAGTGCCAACTTTTCATTCTACAGCATGTCTGATTTATTATCCATTAATGAACCAATGTCATAGAAAAAGCCTTTGACTATTTGAACAAACCAAGGCAGAACATTTCAGCCACCACTTTCTGTAAAAACAAACCCTGAGGTCCAAAAGCAAGGGTCTCAATATTGTCAGGTGATCACAGATGAAGAATTCCTTCATTTTTAAACATACTTTAAGCCAATTTCAATTTTGGATTTATAGGTGCTTGTATTTTTTTTCAGAAAATTGTCATGTTTCAAATGTGAATCAAGATGGTAAGAAGCAAGTACAGGGCACAGATTGTGTAGATAAAAGATCTGACAACTTCAGGCAAATAGATTGTTTCTTGATTTTTCACAATAAATTTCTGATTTATGTCAAGTTCCATTTTTCTGAAAGAATATAATAAAAATAGCATGCATGTGCATTTATACAGAATTAACTTCCAACCAGGGTTTTTAAAAGTATGTTGTGACACCTAAAATAATTCCTTCAAAAGAGGTTCCTATCACTCACTGTAAAATAATAAAGGAAGAAGATAACAAATAAGAACAGGTGTAGACCATTTGACCCCTCATTTCTTCCCTGCCATTTAGTATGAACATAATTGATCTTTGCCTTTAGGTCCACTTTCCCACACACGTCCCACATTCTGTCTTAAATTGGAGACCAAACCTCAGTGGAATTTTCAATTGTGGTCTCACTAAAGCCCTATGCAACTTTAACAAACAATCATTCCAGGGAAATGGTGGCTTGTGGTAATACTAGTAATTTACTAATTATTCATGGTCTGGAGGCATGGGTTCAAATCCCAACCTGGTAGATAACAAGATTGAATTCAAACTAAATATAGGTCGCTGTGTATGAATTGTCTTTTTAGGAGTGAATGAAGCAATTACATTAATTCGCACCTGTCAAACTCAAAATAAAATATTTAATATTAGATGTGATTCCATGATTGTACATCTGATGCTGCCCAATCCTATATTAAACTAATAACCAATTTTAGATAACTAATGATGCTCTTAACATGCTTCCTTGCTGGAAGAGGCAAATCCATACACAAGGACCCATTAATTGGGGTGTGACGTTCTTGCATTTGTCCTGATGAAAGCTTCAGCAAAACCTCTATTTTCAGAAAATTCAAAAATCAACAAAGTTATTGTTTTCCCATTGGGATCAGTTCTCAACCTCAAAAGCAATTGATGTGGGAATACATTTGAGCAATGGATTTACTGCCACTCCTGTGTTGAGGCAATGCAGTTTTAGTTGTCGATAATGCCTACTGTTCTTGTGGTTAAGATACGAGCTGAGTGTCTTAGCACAGCAAGGCTGTATCTTGCTCTACCAACTGGAGGGCTCATGTACATCCCAGGTTACAAAAAGGTTTTAATTTTTAATTTGAAGACTCCTACAGTCTGTTTTAACTCAATTGGAAAGTTTAAGCCCTTTACATCCATTTGTAGCTCTAGCTGAGAGTCCTGAGGCTACGTTTGAATTTCAGCTGCAGCATTCATAAATAATTCAATATTAAATCTGTTTTTAAAAGGTCCATCTCTTCAGGTATTCATTGCCTCAACCCCTTTTCTGCAAGAGATGCCAACAGGCATATCCCTGTTACATTGAGGATCCTTGGCAAAGCTACAGTCACTGGGAACCAGGGGAAAGCTCTCCACTGTTTGGAATCATATCCAGCACATAGGAAGATAATTGTGGCTATTGGAGATTGGGCATCTCAGCTCCAGTACATCTCTGTAGAAGTTCTTTTGGGTAATATTGGAGACAAACCAAGTTCAGCTCCTTCACTCTATAATAAGATCTGAAGTGGGGATGCTCATTGATGACTCCACAATGTTCAGCACCATCCACAACATTTCAGATACTAACAGCCCATGTCCAAATGCACTGACAAAATCCAGTTGAGGCTGAAAAGTGGCAAGTAACATTCACATGCCAGACAATGACCATTTCCAACTTGACAGAATCTATCCACTGACCCTTTACATTCATTGGAATTACCATTACAGAATTTTCCACTGTCAACGTGTAATCATTGACCAACTGAGCTGGACTAGTCACAAATTTAATGGTTAAAAGAGTAGGTCAAAGGCTCAGAATCACTGTTCCCTTTGTGTCATTGGGTCAAAATCGTAGAACTCCCTTCCTAATGGCATTATGGGTGTACCTAGCTAAATAGACTGCAGCAGTTCAAGAAAACAGTTCGCCACCACCATCTCAAGGACAAGGGAAATAAATGCTACATGAGTGAATTTAAAGAAAAAAACTTACCTTCAAATTCAAGCTGAGGCCTGCAGAATGGAAACTAAGGCCTTCCAATCTCTACTGCCATTCTATTTCAGCCCTGCAGGCTCTTTGGAACCCCCAGCTAAGCACATAACCATTCTGGCAGGCTACTCAATGGCATACCAGAATCATCCCTTGATACTGAGCTGAATCATAGATCTCAAATAGACCTCAAATCTCTGAAGTGATTCTAAACCCTAAACCTTCTGACTCAGAAAAGAATGGAACCACTGAGTAAAGTCTGACACCCTAATAACTCATTGCATTAGGAGCATGGCTTACTCTTCATTACTGTACACTGTAGGACATGCATATCTTTTTCTATTTGTTATGAACAGGTGAAGAAGAAGAGGAATCAGACTCCCTTTTAGGTCTCCTCTTCCTCAGTTGCAACAATTTTTTTTAAAGTTTGTTTTGGCATGCAACTATATTATATAGAATGCAAATGGGTTCAGTTCCTGAGTCCACTCACAACTCGATCTGATAGCAGGTCGGAATACAATGCAGGACAAAATAAAAGAGCTGTTCCCAATACCGGAAATATTCATAGATCAGATCTTTAAACTTTCACCCCATACAAGATTGCATTTATAAGTACGAGTGTTCAGAAGTCGAATGTTTGTAAATCGGTGGCCATCTATATGAATTAAAAATGTTATTTATAAGATTTCCATGAGTGAGAGAAAGAGGAATATCATTTTACTCAAAGTCAGGAAGTAATAAAAACACAGCAACAAACATCAATAATAAGTTTAAAAGGGCTTGTAATGCAGTAAGGGAGAAGAATTACTATGTCATTTAAAAAATCCTTGAAGAGTTAGATTTTAAATCGGAGAACAACATTGCTTAATTCTTAACTGCTATCCTCCACAACAGTGAAGGTTGTAGCTATGTTTGGGTTCTCAGTGAATGGCTGTTTCCTCAGTGTACCATTACAAGTGAGAGAGAGACAGAGAGAGAGAGCGCAAGAGAGAGACAGCACGAGAGAGAGAGAGAATGTGAGAGAGAGAGCGCGCGAGAGAGAGAGAGAGAGAGAGAGAGTGAGTGCGAGAGAGCGCGCGTGAGAGAGCACGAGAGAGACAGCATGAGAGAGAGAGACAGAGACTGCGTGAGAGAGACAGACAACATGAGAGAGAGAGAGAGAAGTCAATGTTCTTTCCTTGTGCTCTGCTGCTCAAAAACAGCTGTTGTAATATGGTTCAGTAGGTTTTCCCCAAGTCTGGTTCAACTTATCACTCCAAGCTGGCTAAATTAGCAAGTGAGACTTTGTTCTTTGATAATACAAACTTATCATAAAAGTGTGAATCAAAACAGGACATTTGAATTCCTTGACAATGATATTGCTGCTTTGTTTCATGCCTTTGTTTCACATGGGTCTCATGAAACCTTAATCTGTGGACAGATGATCATGACAACCATTTTTGGTCAGTAATTGTCTGTCTGCAGAAGTATTTTAGTCCATGAAAGATTTCAGGCATTACTATCAGATGATGGTCATTAAAATTTATCTTTCATGTTTACCACTATCATAAATCTTCTACACAATTTGAAATACATAACTTGGAAAAACATCATTGTTCCCTCAGAATCACTGGTCAAAATCATGGAACTCCCTTTCTGAGAGCAATGTGGGTGCATTGACACCATATGGACTGCTCTGATTGAAGAAGGCAACTCATCAGCTCATTCTCAAAGAAATGGGTAATAGGCAGCAATTTTTGGTAGTCAAATGTTATTACTATGGAATCTTCTAAACTGCCTTTCTTTTGAAGTGACAAAATACTCCAATTTGGCCACAGAGGTCAGAAGACCTGGCTTTGTAACATCTCTCGCTTTTGTTATATGCTAAAGACAGACAAAAAAGGTGCATTGCAGACTAATAATATATGTCCTCAAACACCATTGGAAGACATTCTGGAATTGAATAGATTTTTTTGAAAAATAGGAAGGAATTACCTTAACTTTTCAAAGTGGATGTTATAAATTGGTGGGAGAGTAACCCAGAGAGAAAAAAAAATAGGTTGATGCTCATGCAAAGAACACCACAATATTTGGTAAAGAAATCATAATTCTGAAGAGTTTGCAAAATAAAGCAGCTCCAGTTGTCCTTTTCAATTTTCAAATGAGAAATAATGTTTGCAGAAGGCGCAAAGAAAAATGAAAACATTTTATGTCTCTAATACTAAAATCCTCAGGCCAACAACATTGCAAACTAAGCTCTTTGATAATGAGACCATAAAAGAATGACTTCATGACCTTCAGAAAATCCATCACTCAAACAAATTCTGCAAGTGGCTTCTGGAGATGACTTCAGCTGCTGAACTAACTTGAACTGCATTTCAGATATAAAGAAGAACTTTCATAAGGCCTGCAATGTGCTTCTTCCAAAACAAGACGTCATATGAATGATGAACTATTCCTTTTTTTCCCCTAACTCATAAAAGTGCATTATTCTTTCCAACTGCACTTGCCTTGAGTGTATTTGTGTTTGTGTGATTGAGAGCACAAATACCATACTGTTTTATTTTTCTGGGAAGGTACAGAGGGCTGATGATAGTGATGTGGGGAGCTAGTCAACACAGGAGAATACTAAAAAGTTATAAGACATCAACAAACCTGGATGTGCATGGATTTAGGAAATTCAAGTGCAAAACAAAACATTTAGGATGACAAATAAGGAGCTCACATATTAACTAGCAAAATAAGAATAAAAATGGGTTAGAACTAAAGGATCTGATGCAAAATACAAATCACAAAGGAAAAACACAGCTAATAAACTCAAAACACAAACTTAAGCCAAACCAAAGGCTTTACTTCTAGGCAGATAAAAATTATAAATAGACAGGCTTTGATAGATTTGTGTCAAAATCTGGAGAACTGAGGGTCACCAGACCCGAAACATGAACTCTGATTTCTCTTCACACGTGCTGCCAGACCTGCTGAGCTTTTCCAGTAATTCCTGTGTTTGTTTCTGACTCATACAGCATCAGCAGTTCTTCCAGTTCTTGATCAAACCCTGGTTATTGTGCATGGGTGCATATTATTAAATAGATTTCAGGGTACCACAAAAGTGCAAAAAAACACCCACAAGCAACAATAGAGCGTAGAACAACACAGCCCTTCAGCCCACAATGTTGTGCTGAGCATTTATCTTAATCTAAGTTCAAACTAACCTACACACCCCTCAATTTACATCCGTCCATGTGCTTATCCAGCAGTTGCTTAAATGTCCCTAATGTCTCTGACTCTACCACCACTGCTGGCAGTGCATTCCACGCACCCACCACACTCTGTGTAAAGAACCTACCTCTGACATCTCCCCTATATCTTCCTCCAATCACCTTAAACTTATGACCCCAAATGACAGCCATTTCTGCTCTGGGGAAAAGTCTCTGTCTACCTACTCTATCTCATTACCCTGTATACCTCTATCAAGTCACCTCTCTTCCTTCTTCTCTCCAGCGTGAAAAGCCAAAGCTCACTCAACCTCTGTTCATAAGGCAAGCCCTCCAATCCAGGCAGCATCCTGGTAAATCTCCTCTGCACCCTTTCTAAAACATCTACATCCTTGCAATAATAAGGCGACCACAACTAAACACAATATTCCAAGTGTGGTCGCACCAGGGTTTTACAGAGCTGCAGCAAAACCTTGCAGATCTTAAACTCAATCCCTCTGTTAATGAAAGCCAAAACTCCATACGCATTCTTAACAATCCTATCAACTTGGGTGGCAACTTCGAGGGATCTATGAACATGGATCCCAACATCCTGTTGTTCCTCCTCATTCACAGAATCTTGCCTTTAACTCTGTATTCAGAATTCAAATTTGACCTTCCAAAATGAATCACTTCACATTTATTCAGGTTGAACTCCATTTACCACTTCTGAGTCCTGCTCTGCATCATGTCAATGTCTTGTTCTAGCCTGTAACAGCCATCGACATTATCTACAACACCTCCGACCTTTGTATCATCAGCAAACCTACTAAGACACCCTTGCACTTCTTTATTCAAATCATTTATAAAAACTACAAAGAGCAGAGACCCAAGAACAGATCCCTGTGGGACACCACTGGCCACTGATCTCCAGGCGGAATACTTTCCATCTACGACCACTTTGTCTTTTCTCGGCCAGCCAATTCTGTATCCAGACAACCAAATTTCCCTGTATCCCAAATCTCCTAACTTTCTGAGTGAGACTACCATGGGGAACATTATCAAATGCCTTACTAAAATCCACATATACCACATCCACCATCAGACTTTTGTCAACTTGTCTCATCAAAACCTCAAAGAGCTCAATAAGGCTTGTGAGGCATGACCTGCCCCTCACAAAGACATGCTGACTATCTTTAATCAAACTATGTTTTTCAAAATAGTTATAAATCCTGTCTCTCAGAATTCTTTCCAGTACCTTCCTTACCACAGACAAAAGGCTGACTGGTCTGTAATTACCAGGGATTTCCCTATTCCCTTTCTTGAACAGAGAAACAACATTCACCTCCCTCCATGCAGTCAGTACGACTCCCACGGAGAGTGAGGATGCAAAGATCATTGTCAGAGGTGCTGCAATCTCATTCCTCGCTTCCCAAAGTAACCTTGGATTTCTCTGGTCCAGCCCTGGGGACTTATTTATCTTGATGTTTCCCAGAATTTCCAGGTCATCCACTATCCTAATGTCAATCTGTTCAAGCCAATTAAGTCCACTGTGTTCTCACTATCAAGAAGGTCTCTCTCTCCAGCGAACACTGAAGCAAAAAACTCATTTAGAGCCTCCCTTACCTGTTCAGACTCCAGGCACAAGTTCCCTCCACTGTCCCTTATCAGTCCTACCCCCTCTCTGATCATTCTCTTATTCCTTATGGTTAAGAACTCCTTTGGGTTTTCCCTAATCCTTCCTACCAAGACTTTTTCATGCCCCCTCCTAGCTGTCCTCAGTCCATTTTAGAGTTCTTTCCTAGATACTCTGTAATCCTGTAACGCTGTGCCAGATCCTTGCTTCCTCAACCTTAAGTAAGCTTCCTCCTTCCTCGTGAAGACAACCTTCTCTTCTCTTGTCATCCAAGGCTACTTCACCTTACCATTCCTTGCCTGTCTCAGCAGGACAAAGTTATCCAGCTTTTTAGCTTCCAACCTAACTCCATCAAATCACTTTTTAGATCTTCATCCCTTTTCCTGGCTATGTCATTGGTGCCAATGTGGACCACAGCGTCTGGCTGCTCACCCTCCCCCTTCAGAATCTTGTCAACTCAGTCAGAGACATCCCAGACCCTGGCATCTGGGAGGCATCATAACTTCCAGGAGTCCTGTTCGCGACCACAATTTCCTGTCTGTGCCTCTAACTACTGAGTCTCCTCCCATTATTGCTTTTCTATTCTCCCCCTTCCCTTCTGAGCCACAGATCTGGCTACTATGGCTTTCTGTTGGTAGGCCATGCCCCCTAACAGTATCTAAAATGGTATACTTATAATTGAGTAGGACAGCCACAGGTTAGCACTGCTGCCTCACAGCACCATGGACCTGGGTTAACTTCCCGCCACAGGTAACAGTCTGTATGGAGTTTGCACATTCTCCCTGTGTCTGCTTGCGTTTCCGCCGGGTGCTCCGGTTTCCTCCCACAGTCCAAAGATGTGCAGGTTAGGTGAATTAGCCATGCTAAATTGCCCGTAGTGTTAGGTGAAGGGGTAAATGTAGTGGAATGGGTCTGGGTGGATTGCTCTTCGGAGGGTCAGTGTGGACTTGGGCCGAAGGGCCTGTTTCCACACTGTAAGTAACCAAAAAAAAGGTGTTCCCTGCATCTTCTGCTTGTTCCCTTTCCAACTCTGACTGTAATCCATCTACCATTTTCCTGTACCTGAGGTGACACTAACCTGCCTGCAACTCTTCTCCCCCCCCACCCTCCCCCCGGTCTCCCGAATGGTCTGAAGTTCATCCAGCTCCAGTTCCCTAACGCAGTTTCCGAGGAGCTAGAGTTTGCTGCGCTTCCTACAGATGAAATCAGTTGGGACACTAGTGGTGATCCTTAACTCCCGTATCCTATAGGAGGAGCATGCAGCTGCCCTAACATCCATTCCCACTGTTCTGAATTCCCAAAGAGACTATTGAAAAATGTAGAAACCTTACCGAATCTGCACTCAGAACCTTTTTTTTGTTTCGAGGAGGAGGATGAATGGGAGACACAACCTAAGCAGTGTTTTGGTAAAGCAACCACCTAAATATATTACCCCACTTACTCAGCAGTCCCCTGTCCCTTCCTGCTCAGCGTGTGTTCTGTCTATTTATGAGATACGTTATTAAAGGATTAATTTACCTCCTTGCTCTCACCGCTCCTTCTGCTGCTGCAAAAATGGAGGCCACTGATTCCATGAGGCAAGTTTTTAAAGAAGGAATTTGACTTCCCAGCAGCCCCCTGGTCCTAGCTCTCAATGCCCCTAGGTGATACCAGGAATTACCTTTATTTCTAACAGCAAAGGACAAAGAGCTTCAGTCTCTTTTTGTTTGAGGGAGCTTCCACTTGTGGGAATCAGCAAAAGTAAAGAGCACTGATATAGGATTGCCACCTAGCTAATAGCAGAAAATTCAGAAGAAACTGGTTTATCAAAAAACATGTGAAAATGGGGAATTTGTAACCACAGGATGTGGTTGGCACATTATATATGCATCAAAACAGGGTTTAAATATTCATATGGAGAAAAAGTAAATGGAACATTATGCTGATGGATGAGAAATGAAAGGAGAAATGTGAATTCTGACAGCACCATTCGGTTAAATGTTCTGCATTGTGTATCATTTGTAATTAATTCAATCTTTTTGGCGTTTTGTTTATTTCTCTCTCAGAACCATACTTTGTATTGGATCCACCCAAGCTCAATCCTGTCACTGCTGGGTCTGAGTAGTAAAGAAGATACCCAAATGAATAAAGTAAAGAACTGTGGATGCTGGAGATCTGAAAAAAATGAAAACAGAAATTGCTGGAGAAACTCAGCAGGTCCGGCAGCATCCACAAGAGAAGATATTTCATGTCCAGAGATCCTTCAATAGAACTGAATTTTCACACTATTTGCTCTTCACAGATGTTACCAAACCTGCTGATTTTCTCCAGTAATTTCTGGCTTTGTTTGCTAAAAAAGATACCCACTTGCTTGTCCTGGTCATTCAAGCTGTGAGTTCCCAATTTCACTCACTATGCAGTTACTGAGTCACAGAAATGTACAGATAGAAACCGACCCTTGAGTCTAACTTGTTCATGCTGACCAGATATCCCTAATTAATCCTACTTTCCAGCATTTGGCCCATATCTGTCTTAACTTTTTTTAATTACATGCCGATCCAGATGTCTTTTAAATGTTATAATTGTACCAGTCTCCACCACTTCTTCTGACAGCTCATTCCATACACGCACCACCCTCTGCATGAAAAAGTTGTTGCTCAGGTCATTTTTCAATCATTCCCCTCTCATCTTAAACCTATGCCCTCTAGTTTTGGAATCCTCTATCCTGCGGAGAAGGCCTCAACTATTTACCCTATCCATGCCCTTTATGACTTTATAAACCTCTATAAGGTTACCCTTCAGCATCTGGCGCTCCAGGGAAAACAGCCCCAGCCTATTCAGCCTCTCCCTATAATTCAAACCCTCCAATCCTGGCAACAACTTTGAAACTCTTTCAAGTTTCACAACACCCTTCCAGTTGCAGGGAGACCAGAATTGAACACAGTATTCTCACGTGACCTAACTAACATCCTGCACAGCCGCAACATGACCTCCCAATTCCTATACTCAATGCACTGACCAATAAAAGCAAGTGTGCTAAAAGCCTTCTTCATTACCCTGTCTACCTGCAACTCCAATTACAAGAAACTATGAACCTGCACCCCAAGGTCTCTTTGTTCAGCAACACTCCCCAGGAACTTCCATTAAGTGCAAAAGTCCTGCCCTGATTGCCTTTCCAAAATGCAGCTCCTCATATTTATCTACAGTTATAGAGATGTACAGTACAGAAACAGGGTCCAACTCGTCCATGCTGACCAGATATCCCAGCCAATCTAGCCCCACCTGCCAGCAACTGACCCATATCCCTCCAAACCCTTTCGGTTCATATACCCTAAATTGAACTCCATCTGTCACTCCTCGGCTCTTTTGTCCATCTGATCAAGGTTCAATTGTACTCTGAAGTAACTTTACTCACTGTCCACTACACCTCCAATTTTGGTGTCATCTGCTAATTAACTAACTATTCCTCCTGTGTTCACATCCAAGTCGTTTATGGTGAAAAGCAATGGACCTAGCACCAATCCTTTTGTCACTTCGCTGTCACAGGCCACCAGTCCAAAAAGCATTCCTCCACCTCCACTCTCCAAGTAATTTTGCATCCAAATGGCCAGTTCTCCATGTATTCCATATGATCAAACCTTGCTAACCCGTCTATCATGCTGAAACTTTTCAAATGCCTTAATGAAGGCGGCATAGAAAATGCCCACCACTCTGCCTTCAACAACCTTCTACATTTCTTTAAAAATGTTCAGTACCGTTAGTGAGACATGATTTACCATGCACAAAGACATGTTGACTATCCCTAATCAGTCCGTGCCTTTCCAAATGCATGTACACGTTGTTGCACAGAATCCCCTGCAACAACTTATCCGCTACTGACATTAGGCTCACCGGTCTATAGTTCCCAGTTTTTTCCTTACTACCTTTCTTCAATAACGGCATCACGCTAGCCAACCTCCAGTCTTCCAGCACCTCACCTGTGGCTACAATAAAACAAATATTTCAGCAAGGAGCCCAGCAATCACTTCCCTGGCACCTAGGATGTACCTGATCAGGACCCAGGGATTTATCCACTTTTACTCATTTTAAGACATTCAACGCCTCCTTCTCTGTAATAAGGACATTTTTCAAGATATCACTATTTATTTCCTTACATTCTCTTTCTTCCATGTCCTTCTCCTCAGTAAACACCAATGCAAAATACTCATTTAGTATCTCACCCATATCCTGCAGTTTCGCATAGGCAACCTTGCTGATCTTTAAGAGGCCCTATTCTTTCTTTGGTTACTCTTTTGTCCTTAATGTAGCTGTAGAATCCTTTTAAATTTTCCCTAACCCTACTTACCAAAGCTGTCTCATGTCCCCTTTTTGCCCTCCTGATTTCCCTTGAGTATACTCTTACTGCCCTTACATTCTTCTAGGGATTCATTTGATTTCTGCTGTCTATACCTGACTTATGCTTCCTTCTTTTTCTGACCAGAGCCTCAATTTGAGCTGAAAATGTGTTGCTGGAAAAGCGCAGGTCAGGCAGCATCCAAGGAACAGGAAATTCGACGTTTCGGGCATAAGCTCTTCATCAGGAATGAAGGGCTTATGCCCGAAACGTCAAATCTCCTGCTCCTTGGATGCTGCCTGACCTGCTGTGCTTTTCCAGCAACACATTTTCAGCTCTGATACTCCAGCATCTGCAGACCTCACTTTCTCCTCAGAGCCTCAATTTCTCTACTTATCCAGCATTCCCCACAATTACCAGCCTAGTCCATTACATTTACAGGAACATACTGTCTCTGGACTCTCATTATCTCATTTTTGAACGCTTCCCATTTTCCAGTCACCTTTTACCTGCAAATATCTGCTCCCAATTAGCTTTTGAAAATTCTTGTCTAATACTATCAAAATTGGCCTTCCTCGAATTTAGAACCATAACTTTTAGATCAGCTTTATCATCTTCCATCACTATTTTAAGAGTAATAGAATTATGATCACTGGCTCCAAAGTGCTCCCCCACTGACACCTCAGTCACTTGCCCTGCCTTACTTCCCAAGAGAAGGTCAATTTTTGCTTCTTCATAAGTACATCCACATACTGAATAGGTTTTCAGTTATTTGCTTAGATTTTCAAGCACGTGCCTCACAAAATAGTTTTAACAGATAATTGTGTAACAATGAGTGTAACTGATGCCAAAGACCACTAGATGTATTCCTACACAAAATTATGCCCCCACCCCACCCCCACACCCATGTGCGTCAATGGTTGAGGTGCTGCGTGATGCATGGACCAATATAGGCCACATAAAATTCTCAATCATGTTTATCATGATCTCACAGTGTGTTGGTCTAGATCAGTACAAGGATGCTATCTATGGGGCTTCATGTAAATTTAATCAGCAGTGATTACAATTACAATTTTAATTATTCATGTAAAGTATTGTGGTCATGTTTATCAAATATGTGTACTGCATGTACATGATAATATCCAACTTTGTTGAAATTTTATGTCACTTTACTCAAGTATGCTGTAAATTTTATATTCAATTATTTCTCCCCCATTATCTCGGCAGTTGTTTGGTACAATGATATCAGTGTTGATTATTAATTAGAACAATCACTGAGCCTGCCAGTGATTCAGACAGAGTGAAGAAAATGTGTCAGTCATGAAAGATTTAAGGTCCAAATTCCCTCATTTCTCTCAAACCTAATTCATGTATTGCATTGCATGAATTAGATCACTCATACACAGAAGCTCAAAATATTACTTTCTGAAAGTAATTGTATTTGAATAAATGAAATTGGATATGCAGATCAACAAAAAATGCTGTGTTTAACTTCAATAAAGCCTGAATTTGTAATTAAATTGTGTCTTTCATGATGTCTGGATATTGTAAGGCACTTCACAGCCATTAAGAACATTTAACCAATCATCACTGATGTAATGCAAGGCAATGCAGCAACTGTTTTTTTTTCTTGGCAAACTCTCGCAAACAGTGAGATTAATGATCAAAATATCTGCATTAATGTTGCTGGTTGAGAAATAAACATGAGGTAGCACATTAGGATTACATCCCTGCTGTTAATTGAATAATGCCATGAATTTTTTTTACATGAAAACGACAAGTAGTACTCATGCCACAAATGTTTCATGCAACAACCATCTCCAATAGAGTGAATCTAAGCCATCGCATTGACATCTAATGGCATTAGCATCACTGAGTTCCCATTTCAACATTCTGGGAATTACCTTTGTTCTGTTAATGAACTGGGCTAGCATACAAACACTGCAGTTACAAAATCAATAACTAGGAGTTCTGTAATGAGTAATTAATTTCCTGACTCTCAAAAGCCTGGGCACCATCTACAAGACACAAGTCAGGAATGTGATGGGAACAGTATTCACTTGCCTGAATGAAAGCAGCTCCAACAAAACTAAGAAACTTTACAACATCCAAAACAAAGCAGTGCACTTATTTGGCACCACATCCACTACCTTCACTATCTACATCTTTTGCCATGATCACAGTGATAACAGTATGTACCATCTACAGGATGCACCGCAGTAACTTACCAAAGCTAATTATAGACCAGTGAGCCTTATTTCTGTTTTAGGAAATGTTTTGGAAAGGATTATAAGAGTTAGGATTTATAATCATCTAGCAAGCAACAATTTGATTTCAGGTAGTCAACGTGGTTTCATCAAGGGCAGGTCGTGTCTCACAAACCTCATTGAGTCTTTTGAGAAGGTGACCAAGCATTTGATGAGGGTAGGGCAGTTGATGTGGTGTACATGGACTTCAGTAAAGTATTTGATAAGGTTCCACATAGTAGGCTATTGGAGAAAATGCAGAGGCAGGGGACTGAGGGTGATTTAGCAGTTTGAATTAGAAACTGCCTTTCTGAAAGAAGGCAGTGAGTGGTGGAAAATATTCAGCCTGGAGTCCAGTTACTAGTGGTGTGCCTCAAGGATCTGTTTTGGGACCACTGCTGTTTGTCATTTTTATAAATGACTTGATGCAGGCATAGATGGGTGGGTTAGTAAGTTTGCAGATGACACTAAAGTTGGTG
Source organism: Hemiscyllium ocellatum (assembly GCF_020745735.1). Classification (NCBI taxonomy): domain Eukaryota; kingdom Metazoa; phylum Chordata; class Chondrichthyes; order Orectolobiformes; family Hemiscylliidae; genus Hemiscyllium; species Hemiscyllium ocellatum. The sequence continues at coordinate 41,041,168 of NC_083407.1, read as the reverse complement.
GAGTAGTGGACAGTGTGGAAGAATGTTACAGCTTGCCGTGAGACTTGGATAAACTGCAGAATTGGGCTGAGGGGTGACAAATGGAGTTCAATGCAGCCAAATGTGAGGTGATTCACTTTGGGAAGAATAACAGAAAGGCAGAGTACTGGGTCAATGGAAAGATTCTTGGTAGTGTGGATGTGCAGAGGGACTTGAGTCCATTTACATAAATCCCTGAAAGTTGCCACCCAGGTTGATAGTGCTGTTAAGAAGACATATGGTGTATTAGGTTTCATTGGTAGAGGCATTGAGTTCCAGAGCCGTAGTGTCATGCTGCAACTATACAAAACGCTGGTGCGGCCACTCTTGGAATATAGTGTACAGTTCTGGTCTCCCCGTTACAGGAAGGGTGTGGAAGCATTGGAAAAGGTGCAGAGGAGATTTACCAAGATGTTGCCTGGTCTAGAAGGAAGGTCTTATGAGGAAAGGCTGAGAGACTTGGGTCTGTTCTCATTGGAAAGAAGAAAGCTAAAAGGTGATTTGATAGAGACCTACAAGATGATCAGAGGATTAGATAGGGTAGACAGTGAAAGTCTTTTTTCCTAGGATGATGACATCAGCTTGTTCAAGGGGCATAACTACAAATTGAGGGGTGATAGATTTAAGACAGATGTCAGAGGCAGGTTCTTTACTCAGAGAGTGGTAAGGGCGTGGAATGTCCTACCTGTCAATGTAGTTAACTCAGCCACATTAGGGAGATTTAAACAATCCTTGGATAAGTACATGGGTGATGATGGGATAGTGCAGGGGAATGAGTTTAGAATAGTTCACAGCTTGGCACAACATCAAGGGCCGAAGGGCCTGTTCTGTGCTGTATTGCTCTATGTTCTATGTTTCCCATTAGCAATCAATATCATAATCTCCACAATCTAAGAGGACAAGGTCAGCAGATGCATGGAAACCTCACTACCAGCAAGTTCCTTTACAAGCCACACAGCATTCTGACTTGGAAATATAACAATGATCCTTCATTGTCAGAGGGTCAAAATCCTAAACTCCCTCCCCCTAACAGTACTATTGGTGTCCCTACACTTCAAGGACTTCAAGTAGCAATTCAAGAAAGCAGCTCACCACAACCTTCTCCAGGGCAGTGTGGAATGGACACCCACATCCAGAAACAAATTTAAAAACTATGGATGATAGCCAGAATACTGTTAAGTGTTAACTTCTTGTTTTTAAAATCAAAGCACATCTATCTTTGATTTGCTCACGTATACACTGACCTGGATTAGACTGTTCATTTGTAGGCAGGAAAGCAAGTAGATCTATAAAACATCATAAATGGCATGTGTCCGTCACTGGCCCAAGTAACCAAAGTGCAATTTTAATCGAGTAGGTAGTATCTGTTAAGCAGCCTTTCCTTGACCAAATTGAGGTTGTAAAATGGACAGCAGAGCAGGATGGCAAACATGAGGACTGCAGATGCTGGAAACTAGAGTTTAGATTAGAATGGTGCTGGAAAAGCACAGCAGATCATACAGCACCCGAGGAGCAAAAAATTTGATGTTTTGGGCAAAAGCCCTTCATCAGGAATAAAAGGGCTTTTGCCCGAAACATCAATTTTCCTGTTCCTCGGATGCTGCCTGACCTGCTGTGCTTTTCCAGCACCACTCTAATCTAATATAGCAGGATGGACAATCTGACATTGACACAGTGAACAGAAATGACGAGACCTTTTGACTCCATAAAGTCTTCCTTGGTAATTGAGAGAAAGTGAGGACTGCAGACGCTGGAGAGTTGGAGTCGAAAAGTGTGGCGCTGGAAAAGCACAGCCAGTCAGGCAGTATCTGAGGAGCAGGAGAGTCGATGTTTCGGGCATAGGCCCTTCATCCAGGAACATCCCTGTTGTGTTTTCCAGCATCACACTTTGACTCCTCTTTAGTAACACCTGGGGACTTGTGCCAAAATTGAAAGAGCTATTACACAGATTAGTAAGGTGACAGAGTGGCAGCCCTGCTCACAATATCACACCTTCGAGAGGCTTGAACATCACTGTCCCAGGGGTACATCCTGTGTCACCAGCAAGATAGATCCATGCGAGGTGACACAAAGGTACATGATCAGAAGGGAGTGGCACAGGAAGTCCTCAACATTAAAACCAGACTGCATGGTCTTGTGGCAAGGGCAAGGGAAACACCTACTAATTGTCACTTATGGCCCTGCCCCTCAACCAGTGAATCAGTACTCCTCTACATAGAACACCTCTTAGAAAAAGCCCAGAGGTTAACAGGAGCTCAGAATTATTTGGATTGGGGAAGCACACTGTACATTACCAAGAGTGGCTGAACTGCTACTTATGGGCAAGAAAGCAGGTGAATGAATTTATAAAGCAAGGCACTGTGCCTCCCAGCACCAGACCTTTCACATACGACACAATTTTACCGGTTGCAACAGAGGTGTTGAGTGGCTCAACCAGAGCCCAATTTAGGCAATCAAACCACTCAAACTACCTAGCACTAAACTAGGCACTGGAAATCATTACTGCTTGAACCAACAAAGTACCAAAAAACTTGACTGCAGACTGGGAGTGCAATCAGTGTAGAATGAACCAACAAGGGGAAAAAACATCAACTAGATCTGGTCCTCAATAATGTACCTGTAAATGATAGTACAGGGACAGTTCTTACAAAGGTGAAGTTTCATCTTTTCACTGAATGCATTCTCATTACGTTGTGCAGCTCTCTCACTGTACTAAAAGGATAGATTCAGAACAAACCTGATAATTCAAACCAAGCAGATGCTATGGGCACTGTCAATAGCAAATTTATGATCTTCTATTCCAGCATACATTCCACTCTATGTTATTATCAATTATCAAGTGAACTGATCAACCTGGTTCAAGAAAGATTGCAGAAACTGTGTATCAAAAGGTGGTGTCAACCAGAAAAGCTATAACACAGGAATATTTGTGTGCTAAACAGTGGAAGCAACATACCATAAAGACAGCTAAAAGATCCTACAACCAAATCACTCTAAGATCTGTAGTCCTACCACATCATGTCATCAATGGTCGTGAAAAACTCACTGAAGAATATCTTCATTCACAATAATGAGAGATTCCAACACCTCAGTTCATAAGACAGGCTGAAGTATTGGCAATTATATTCATCCAGTCACGTTAATCCGTCTGTGCCACCTTCTGATGTCTGCAGCACTACAATTGCCAGTTTCAATCAAATTAATTCATTCCACATGATTCCAACAATCAGCTGAAGACATTGGATCCTTCAAAGATTATGAGTCCTGAGAACGTTCTAACAATAATATGAAGACTTGAATTCCAGAACTAGCTGCACTCTCAACTAAGCTATTCCAGCACAGTTACTACTTTGACATCTACCAACAAATGAGGGAATTTAACCAAGTATGTCCTAACCATAAAGAACAGACTAAATCTAATTTTATCCAAGTACGTCCTACACATTAAGAGCAGAATAAATCTAATTTGGCCTTTTACCATCCCATTAGCTTTCTCTTGATCATCTGCACAATGATAGAAAACATCAGAGACTGTGCAATCAAGTAATATTTTCATAGCATTTGGGTTCTTGGCTACTTGGTTACTGACTTTACCGCAGCCATGACTTGAGCATAGTCAAAATAAATAAATGGACATTTGTACGTACACCCACCTGTCTTGAGTAAATCTGCCATGGGGAGCTTGGCAAAAATTTTTTATCGGGGTTCATCAGACAGTGGTGCTAGAAATGGTAACAGGTACGTTTCATTTGACATTTAAAATTGCTCATGTGCTAAATCATCAATTGGTGCAAGACAATTGGTCCAACCTACTGGAGACAAACTTCACCATTTGCTTACCTCTAGTGTTCGCAATCGTTCCAAAAGGTGCACCGTTCTTTCTTGTTCCACAGTACTACTTGCACTGTTTGAATACTGATCAGTCGCTACATTAATATCTGCTGCTGTCTCCTTGCAAGCTGCTGCTTCTTCTGACAGTTTACCCTAGACATCAGAATAATAAAAAACATTTAAAATAAAGTTTTAGCATTGGACACCAAACAATTCAAATATATTACCCTCGGATTCAATTTAATGCTCAGCAGATCAACAACATTTGCAATTCTGTCATGGAACCTACTTGGCAAAATTACATCTATATCGGACCAAAATTCACTGAAATAAAAGGGATGGTATTTATAGGGGCCTGAATAATGTGGTCCTGATGAAGGTTCATGGCTGAAGCATCAAGCCTCCTGCTCTTCCGAGGCTGCTTGACCTGCTGTGCTATTTCCAGCTCCACATATTACCAACTCTGGCCAGAAAGCGATGAATTGCCACGTAAGGGAGCCTGCAGCTTGTTAAATACCTTTCTAGTGTCACAAACTTGGCTCATTAATATCCAGTTTCTTAACTAACCAAACCCGCTGAACCATCTGGACAGTAAGAAATCTCAGGGCAAAAGTGAGGACTGCAGATGCTGAAAACCAGAGTTGAGATCAGAGTGGTGCTGGAAAAGCACAGGTCAGGCAGCATCCGAGGAGCAGGAAAATCGACGTTTTGGGCAAAAGGTCTCCATCCGGGAGGCTTCCTGCCTTTATTCCTGACGAAGGACTTTTGCCAGAAACATTGATTTTCCTGCTCCTCAGATGTTGCCTGACTTGCTGTGTTTTTCCAGAATCAGTCTGATCTAAACAACAGTAAGAAATCTCAACCTGTAAACCAGAGGGGGTAGCTGGCGACTTCAGGTTGTCACATGCTTGCAAGAACCTTTGTTTTGGAAACCGAGCACTAACATGTCAGGGTATGTTCCATGGGTGCCAGCCAGAGGGACCTCATGTACACAGACATGGGCATCTGACAAGTGCCAGCCTTTAAGAACACTCATGACAAATCTCTGATCGACTTGCAGCATGCTTCTGAATGTTGTTTCAGATGCAATGAATCCAGCTCATGGACTGACCAGGCTGCATCGCAAGGGTGTTCACTTGCTCTCATAGTGCTCACTCAATGCATATTCACCTTATCCCTGACGTGCCATGCCTTGTTTTTATGTGTTTTGCAGCCTCAGCTAATGATACAGGATTACATTACTACCACTGATACAGGAAGCCATGAAATTTGTCATGGTTGTTAGCAGGCCACAGTCAAAGCAAGGGAGATATGGTCTTCACGCAGTGGGTCCCAGCCAGCCTCCACACAATGCTCGCCACATAATGGGTGAGAAGCTGAATGCCTGGCAGCCAAACACTTTTCCTGTTACTCGTGGCTTATTGGGAACTGTTTTCCTCCTGGAATAACAGAGAAGCAGGTATCAAGGGAGATGAGAGCAGATAGTCCAGCTATTGCAGTGTGGGTGGAGAAGGAGGAGGGGTGAGTGAGTAGGTATTACAGACAGCATGTAGAATTAGTTGTGACAGTGATTGTGATTGGTGACAGTGATTGAGGGAAGACATTGCAGCCAATATTGAGTGTGGTAGAGCAGGAGCCTTGGTGGGAAGTGGTACAATAGCAGAGACAAACTCAAAGTGATATTGATCCTGATGGCCAGGTTGGCATGGTCTGGTGTTGTGGTCTCCTCTAATCCTGGGGGAGAGGATGTCCTCCCTGAGCACCACACCTTCCAGCAGGACATTCAGGCCCCTGTGTACAAAACAAGGCATCAAATACTCCTGATCTGCCAGGTCCAGGGCAAATGTCATGAAGTGTGCAGGGCTGCTCCACATTGATAGAGTCCCGCTTGGCACACTAGCACCTGGTATGTTGATCAATTCCATGACTTCCCAATAATGGTATGTCGTTCCATGACCAAGGCATGGTAAAGTGGTAATTTAATCAAATGAGGGAGACACCATAGGGACAGCCCAAGTAGTTAATGAGGAGAATGTGGAAAGACATGGTGAGAAAATGTGCAAGACTTCACAAAAAACTCATTGTACCTAGCACTTAGCCAAAAAAGTACAACATGCAGTCCAATGTGACTAAATGCACAATATTGCTAATGTGTAAATCAATCAGAAAATGACGGTTGGGAAAAGAAGTCCAATGAAAATGGCATATCTTCCTTCACCTTCCCATGAGTTTGACAAAATGGGAAATTGTCCTAACAATTGGTTGGGTTAGTTAGTCCGGGTGTCCCAGAGGTGTTCTCCGAAATGTTCCGCAAGTAGGCGGGCTGTCTCCCCGATATAGAGGAGGCCACATCGGGTGCAGTGGATGCAGTAAATGATGTGTGTGGCGGTGCAGAGGAATTTGTGGTGGATATGGAAGTACAGTCACTGTACACCTCCATCCCCCATCATGAAGGACTCAAAGCCCTCCACTTCTTTCTTTCCCGCCGTACCAACCAGTACCCTTCCAATGACACCCTCCTTCGATTGACTGAACTGGTCCTCACCCTGAACAACTTCTCTTTCCAATCCTTCCACTTCCTCCAAACCAAAGGAGTAGACATGGGCACCCGCATGGGCCCTAGCTATGCCTGTCTCTTCGTAGGATATGTGGAACAGTCCATCTTCCGCAGCTACACTGGCACCACACCCCACCTTTTCCTCCGCTACATCGATGACTGTATCGGCGCTACCTCGTGCTCTCACGAAGAGGTGAACAGTTCATCCACTTTACCAACACCTTCCACCTGACCTCAAATTTACCTTGACCATCTCAGACTCTTCCCTCCCCTTCCTAGACCTTTCCATTTTTATCTTAGGCGACCGAATCAACACGGACATTTACTATAAACCGACCGACTCTCACAGTTACCCAGACCAACCAACACAACCACCCCGTGGCTCGACACTTCAACTCCCCCTCCCACTCCACCAAGGACATGCAGGTCCTTGGACTCCTCCATCGCCAGATCATAGTAACACGACAGCTGGAGGAAAAGCGCCTCATCTTCCGCCTAGGAACCCCCCAACCACAAGGGATGAACTCAGTTTCCTCATTTCCCCTCCCCCCACCTTGTCTCAGTCAAATCCCTCGAACTCAGCACCGCCTTCCTAACCTGCAATCTTCTTCCTGACCTCTCCGCCCCTGCCCCTACCCCCACCCCGGCCTATCACCCTCACCTTGACCTCCTTCCACCTATCACATTTCCAACGTTCCTCCCCCAAGTCCCTCCTCCGTAACTTTTATCTTAGCCTGCTGGACACACTTTCCTCATTCCTGAAGAAGGGCTCATGCTCGAAACATCAACTCTCCTGCTTCTTGGATGCTGCCTGACCTGCTGTGCTTTTCCAGCAACACATTTTCAGCTTTGATCTCCAGTATCTGCAGTCCTCACTTTCTCCAATAGTACCTTGTATCCTTGCATCCAAGTCATTAATGTAGATTGTAAATAGTTGGAGGTCTAAGGACTGAACCCTGTGGCACTCCACTAGTTACATCTCACCAACCAAAAAAATTCTGAACTCTGTTTTCTGTTGAATAGCCAATTCTTTAAACAATATAGATTCTGTGAGATTTCTCTCTCCAGTTGAGAAATTCTCAGTATAACATGCACTTTAAAGTATCTTCTGAATATCTATAACATACATTGTGTGTGCAGCTCTTATTGGGACACTGTTCAATTTACACACAGTCAGTCCTGTAGTTGCATACTTCAACAATGAGATGGAGCTCCAGAAACAGCAGGTTCAGATAACCTATCACTAAAGCAGCAAGATTAATTCAATCTTTTACTTTCATTACTTTGATAATACTGTCAATATTCATCCTGAACAGCAAAAGTGGAATGACTACTACACTTCCAACATTGTTGCTGAGTTTTCTATCCTAGTAACTTCTGTGTAATTTATTCTCCAGACGTCAACTCCACAGAGTATTCCTACCACCTTCCCCATTTCACAGAATCTGCTTTTTCATAACCAAGAGCTTGCTTTCTCTCAGATTGTCATTCAAAACAGTTTTGCTGTTAAGCTTAACTGGTTCAAGCACTAACCACTTTATTTTGGAAAGCTGGCACGTTTTTAATCTCCTTAAAGATCAGTTAGATAGTGGGTTTCCACTTCTGTTCACACTGACAGTTGCACAATACCACCACTTGATGGAGCTTCATGCCCTGTAGATCCTCAATCTTTCACCAGCAGGATCACTAATGCATTGTGGGAAACTGGATTTCGCTTGACTGCTCCATGAGCCATTGGTGATGTGTTTTTTTTGGAAAGAACGCTCTGAAATTATGCATTTTTTTTGTCAACAGGAACTTTAAACTGTTCAAAGTATAATACGCTCAACTTCTTAAGTTCTCATGTACTCAAGTGTGTCGACTGATAGATGACAGTTAAATATTTAATATCACTCCAGATTTGTAGTTAAACGGGAGGTCTTTTATGTTTAAAGTGACAGTACTTACCAGATTCATCTTCTAGATTATAAAATTATTAACACTGACTTTTTACATTAATTTGTAATTACATTGTATCTCTTTAAAAAGTCCTATTTTGAATTAAGCTGAAGTGTAAATATAACAGCACTCATTGTTAGGTTGGAAGCAACAACGTCTGGTTATCCACACATGCATGATTAAGTATGAAAATCTAGAAATGCCTGTTGAGTTTTTGGATATTTCTTCAAGCAGCAATGCACTGATACCCTGGTGAGAGGCTTTGCATGGCAATTTTTGTCAGAGCATGAATATTTTGTATGTTCCTATTAGATATGTCAGAAAAAGATAGAAGTGAATTTTAAATGATGAGTTGAGCTTTAAATTACTGACAAACAACCTCCCTGGCACTGAACATAAACTTTAACAAATATTGTGGGGCTTTCTTTCAGATTTTAATTATTGTTGGGTTTTTTTTTAGCACCTCCAATCACGCAAAATCATCTACCTTCCCCATTTTCATCTTATTTTCTTAATTTGATCTTCTATCCATTTAGATGTGGAGCTTGTGCTTTCTAGTTTAAACTGCAGCTCATAGAAATGATATTTATAATCTGATTCATTAAGGATGCAGGTTGTTGCTCACAATATTTATTCAAAAGCCAGACCCCCTGTAGAGGGAGCCACATTATTTCCAACATACTTTGATATGTCACTGCTTAAAGGCACACAGAATTCTGTATATAGCAGCAATTGTCATGAACAGCAAGCTCTTTTCGTTATTTGTAAAATCTAGGTCAGCATTTTTAAAATGTACTGAGCCCATTGTTTACTGTTGACAGACAATACATGCAAATCCTCAAAACATGAAATAGCTAAGAATAAATTTTAAAAGATGGAAATCCATGCTTTAATAACATTCAGTATATTAAATAATAAAATCTGCAAAAATCTGTTTTAAACGCTTAAAACACTGGAGCCATGACTTAAAAGATTAGACTTAGTCTCCAATAAAACCAATTGATTTTAAAAAAAACAGCAGAATCTGGATTTGGCAATTGAACGCTTGCCTGCTGGGTGAAATGCACCAAATGTGGAATAGTATAGACTGTGAAATGCACTGGAGTTAACAATCTACAAATCAACAGAGGTAAAAACAAATGGTGTCAGGTGACAATACGTAGATTCTCAACATAAGGAATATTTTCCCAATAGAATTACAACAAGACTTCTTCAAAGGAAGGGTGTAAGGAATAAATATCACAGGAACAAAATTTTACCGCAAATGCTCAGTTCTGCAACTGGAAAATGAAGGGGTAGTAAGAACAAAGGCTCTACTTGACCTGATAACAACGGATGGTGTCAGTAGATACATTAATGGGAAGCACTCCAATCCCTGTCACTAATATCCCTGCCTTTCACAAGAACAGAAGCATACCTATTAGCACCATCACCAACAATAGCAACTTACTGTAATAAACATATCAAGGCTCTTCAGGGCAGCAACATGAAATTAAGTCCAACAGTGTCACACCAGGTGATATTAGCTAAGGTAGTAAAGTTTAAAGAATGTTTAAGGTGGGAAGTGATGTCAGGGAACAAAGATGTGGAGGGAAGGTAGCCCACAGCTTCAGGGCGAGGCAATGTAAAGGCACAGCCATCAACTATAGCTGAATTACGACTGGAGATACATAACTGACTAAAATCAAGGGAGGGCAAATCCAAGTATTGTTGGGCCAGAGAAGATAAAAGCATTTGGGAGGAATAAGCCGATAGAGGGATTTGGAAGCAAGGATACAAATTTTCAAACCAAGGGGGTGCTTGACTTGGATGATAAAGGAATGGGACTTGATCCAAGTTAAGGCACAGGTAGCAGAGCTTTAGGTAACCTCAAGGTGAGGCAGTCTAGAATGCTGCAAGACTCAGGTAGGTACGCAAAGAAAGTGTCAAGGCTAGAGACTGCAAAGGCATACATGAAGATTTCAGTAGCAGGTGAACTGAGACCAGGTTGAAGTCAGTCAATGTTATGGACATGGAAATACACAATCTTAGTGACAGCACAAATGAGATTCAAAGCTCAGCCTGGACCAGATAAAATATTGTGAACAGGTTAGCTTAATGTCAGACTGTCCAGGGAGAGGGATGGATTTGGTAGAAGTTATGGGGTCTGGAGTGAGGAGTGCTTCAGTCTTTGTAATAATTAATTTTAGGCAAATTTTGCTCAAGTAGAACTGGATACTGGATAAGCAGTCTGAAAATTGCAGTAGTCAAGAAGTTAAGAGAGATAGTGACGAGCTGGAGCTGAATGGTTACAGTACATGTGTGAAAGTTTACGCTGTATGAGATCACTGATTGGTAGCGCAAAGATAGGAAATAGGAGGAAACCAAGGATCAATCCTTAGGGGATACCTGAGGTAATGGCACAGGAGCAGGAAGAGAGGTGATTCCAAATGATACTCTAGTTATGATTAGATAGATAAAAAGGAGTCTACATGAGAACAATCCCATCCAGTTGGAAAACAGTGGAGAAATGGCAGAGGAAGATGGCATGACCGACTGTCACAAAGACTGCAGACAGGATAAGAAATACAAGGAGGAAAAAGTTATTTTTGCCACAGGCACACAGGATGTCATTTGTGACTGTGACAAGAATTGTTTCGCTGCTATGTCAAGGATGGAAATGGAGAGATTCAAACATAGATTTCTTTGAAAAATGTGAACAAACTTAAGCGGCAACAACACAGTTAAGGAATTTGAAGAGGAAAGCTGCATTGAAGATGAGAAACTAGTTTGCAAGGATGGTGCGGGTCAAGGGTTTATTTTTGAATAGTGTTGTGAAGACAGATTATTTACAGAAGAAAGGCACAACATCTGAAAAAATAATGACAGATTATTATTGGAATGGATATAAAATGAAAGAAAAGAATGGTCAACGTGACTTGTGTGTGTCCTTATGCATCAGTCGGTGAACGTAAGTGTGCAGGTGCAGCAGGCAGTAAAGAAGGCAACCAAGTTCTGAGGAAGGGTCACTGGACCCGAAACATTAACTCACAGATGCTACCCGACCTGCTGATCTTCCCCAGCAACTTCTGTTTTTGCTTCTAATTTACAGAATCTCCAGTTCTTTCAGTTTTTAAACTAAGTTGATCTTTGTACAAGGATGTAAAGGGCACTGGTGAGGCTACCCCTGGAATATTACATACACTTTGATCTTCTTATTTGAGGAAAGATATTCTTGTTACACAGTAATTGTAGCAAAGGCTTACCAAATTGATTTCTGGGATAGCAGAACTAATATCTGAGGAGAAATCAAGTTCGTTAGGATTGTATTCAATGGAGTTTAGAAGAATAAGTAGGGAGGATGTTATTGAAATTGCTAACAGGATTAGACACAGAAAGGACATTCCCAAGTGGCAGGAAGAGTCCAGAACCAGGGGTCCTAGTTTAAGAATAAAGGCTGAGATGAGAGAAATTTCTTCACCCAGAGAGTGGTGAGCCTTTGGAATTCATTACTACTGAAACTGATTGAGGCCAAAGCATTGGTCTTTTCAACAAGGAAGTAGATAAAGCTCTCGTGATCAATGGAATCAAGTGAAATGAGGGGAGGGCAGGAGTAGACAATGAGCTCAGTGATCAGCTGTTATAATATAGAATGGTGAAGCAGGTGTAATCATAGAATCCCTACAGTATGGAAACAGGCCCTTTGATCCAACAAGCCTACACCGATCCACCAAACAGTAACCCACCCAGACCCATTCCTCTACTCTATATTCATCCCTGACTAATACACCTAACCTACACATCCCTGAACACTATGGGCAATTTAGCATGGCCAATTCACCTAACCTGCACATCTTTAGGTTGTAGGAGAAACCCACAGAGACACTGGGAGGATGTGCAAACCTCATACAGACAGTCGCCTGAGGCTGGAATCGAACCCAGCTCCCTGGTGATATGAGTCAGCAGTGCTAACCACTGAGCCACCATGCCACCCAGGTTCATGATATTGAATGGCCAACTCCTGCTCCTGTTTTTGATGTTTCAATGTAAAGCAAACTACTTACAACATCAATTAATGTACGAACTGATTAAAAATACGTATGTGCAAATTCTGTTATGATATGGATATGGGCATAAATGTAGATATGCAGATTCAGTTGTAATAGATAACAACAATTTTAAATTGTGTTGAGATTGCGCCTGAAGTTTCCAAAGGTAGTGGCAGCTGGGAAAATATTACTGCTACTGTTCAGTGAATCTGAATAATAGGAACTGACTTGACAATAGACAATCCAAAAAATAACGAACGCTTGTTATTGCAAACTCCTAGCAACCAGCCTATTATATTTTCTTGTCAAAGATTATTCTCAACAAGCATCAAACCCTCATGCTGATCATTGAGCTTTAGCCTAGGCCAGGGAAGAGAGAGACTCATAGAAGAAGCATTTAGCATTGCATCACGCTCCTTATCTTGATAAGACACTTATTATACATGGCCAAGCTTTCAAAAATCCCTCAACACCTCTGAGATAAAGTCAGAAATTGCCCAGCTGTTGGGCATTTTCAGTTTAATCCCTGATGCACACTGGAGATTACATAATTGTATCAATGTGTTGACATTAATTAAATACAACTGGGTATTCATTCTCAGATTCTGCCAAATATTATTTTAACTGCAACAGGTCAGCAAGTTTGGATCTGCCTACTGAGTACTATGCAGACTTAGAGCATCAGATTCTTTTTCAACAGTTATCTATGTAGTCCACTCTTTTACATGTAACAACCAGTTTGTGTAAATTTCTAATTAATATTCTGTTCAGGTGCAAGTTAACAACCTTTTTGAACACAGAAATCATCTTGCTTCAACTGTATAGAACACTGGTCAGCCCTCACTTAAGGTATATATTCCCCTTTCATGAGAGAGGATATACTTGCAATATAACAGGGCTTCCCAAATTGTAGGTTGCCAACTCCAAAACCTTGGGGTCAAAACTCAATGTAGAAATGCCTGCCATGGAGCTCCAACCAAAAGCAAATATTGCAAGACCCCTTGAAATCTCCATTTTTTTTTAATGGTTTGTGGCCTAACTACCCAATTGTAGAGACCTGATTCCTGTCCTTAAACACTTCTTGGGAGATAGGTAATTATCACTTTTCATTAAAAAAAACTGTAGAATAACAGCTTACTTTTTTCTTCATTCATTCACAGGAGGTGAGTATGACTGGCTCAACAGCATTTATTTCCCATCCCTAATAGCCTTGAGGGCAATTAAGAGTCAACCACATTGGTGCAGCTGTTGCAGTCACATGTACACCTGACCAGATAAGGATAGCAGTTTCCTTCCCTAAAAGACATTAGTGAACCAGATGGGTTTTTTCAAAAATTAACAATAGATATGTGGTCCTCATTAGACTCTTAATTCTCAGTGTTTTTTTTAAATTGAATTCAAACATCTGCCATGACACGATTTGAATCCGCGTCCCCAGAACATTATCTGGATATCTGGATTATCAGGCCAGCGATAATACCACAAGGCAATTTTCACCCTACTGCTCTCAACAGCTCCCCACAACTCCAAATCTCTCAGGCATTTCCGGTTACTAGCCCAGGCAAGCAACTGCTGCTCTGCTGTGATAAGTTGAAAGCACCACATGGGGTCTCAATGGGAAAATGTTTAGGAAGTACTTCCATAAAGGCGGTTAGTGGAGATTCATCTGAGCGATTTCTCAGATGGTAGAACAGTCCTATGAGGAGAGATTAAGGAGACAATGCCTATATTTTCTGGAGTTTAGAAGAACGAGAGGCAATCTCAGAAACGTACAAAATTCTTGAAGGTGTAAACAATACAGAAGTAGAAAAGGGGGATTTCTCCTGGCTGTAGGATCTCAAACCAGTGGACATGATCTCAGAATTAAAGTCATTTAAGACTAACATGAGGAGGAACCCCTTCACTCAGTGATGAATCTTTGGAATTCTCTCCCCAGACAGCTGTTCAAGTACAGACATTAGATAAGTTAAAGACAGAGATTTCCAGTTACTAATAACATCAGTGGAAATGGGGATTGCATGGGAATGTGTATTGTGGTGTGATCAGCCATATTCTAAAATGGTGAAAATGGTTCAAGAGACTGAATGATAAAATAGAATCCCTACAATATGGAAACAGGCCATTCAGCCATTTGAGGCCACACCGACCCTCCGAAGTACATCCCACCCAATCCCTGTAACCCTGCATTTCCCATGACTAAACCACCCAGCTTGCACATCTGTGGACACCATGAGCAATTTAGCATGGCCAATTCGCCTAACCTGCACATCGTCGGGCTGTGTGAGGAAACCAGCATATCCAAAGGAAACCCACGCAGACAGTCAGGACATGCAAACTCCACACAATCACCTGAGGCTGGAATCGAACCCAGATCCTTGGTACTGTGAGGCAACACTATTAACCTCAGAGCCACCATGCTACACCACTACACCTACTCCTACATTCCTACATTTTGAAACACTGAATGTCAGGTTTAGAAATGTAGTACCCAGAAAGGCCAATCTTTCAAAAGACACCTCTGAATGAGTCTCCTATGGTATTGTTAAGTAAGTAGTTAACATAAAAATACCGTGTCGCAAGAAATAAGAATGTCAGACACTGGAGCAACGCAGGCCATCTGGCTTCTCGAGCCTGCTTCGCCATTCCGTAAGATCATGGCTGATCTTTATGTGGACTCAGCTCCACTTAACTGCCCACTCACCATAACTTATAATTCTTTTATAGTTCAAAAATCTAACTTGGCCTTAAAAACATTCAACGAGGTAGCCTAAACTGCTTCACTGGGCGGGGAATTCCACAGATTCACAACCCTCTGGGTGAAGAAGTTCCTGCTCAACTAAGTCCTAAATCATAGAATCATGATATACGTTAACATAACTGACATTCCCGGGGGGTTTATTTTTAAAGAGAAAGGAAGACATGCTCAAGAGTGGTTCATTTAAGTGAAGGTGCATAACAGAATGCTCAGGGAAAATGGCTCTTTTCCAGAAAATGTGCATGAGGGTTAATTTCCATTATTCTGAAACCTGCTGTATTTGTGTCTTTGAAGGGAAATGTTATTATTCCTGGATGATGTGCATATGTCATGCATGAAAGCTCATGTATTTCAGAGAATTCAACACAATTTTGCAAGTTTCTAATTAACCACTGGAAATCCAACCTCAAAGAAATGATTAATTTGTGAACTGAAACCCACCCATTATCCCACCCATTCAATAGTCCAGCACTTCAAATCAGGTGCTGGACGCAATGCGATCACTCAGAGCTTATGTGCGACATTGTACTCGAACACTCTGATCAGCTGGGTTTGGCCCCCTGCTGGTGATGTTTGTTTCCTGGTTGGTTTGTAGGATTTTGGATCAATTCTTCGATTTATAAAACAAAACGACTTCTCTTTTACATTCATCTCCCCGACATGGCTCAGGGCAAAAAGGGATCAGCTGAATTGAGGTTATACTTGGGTTAATTTAATAATTTTAAATAAACATTTTTAATTGTTAATAGGCTTTGGCGAGGTATAATGAGACAAAATAATTGAAACTAATCGATGTTAAGAGTTTAATCCAAACATTAACTTGTGTTTTTTAAGTGACCTGTCAACCATACATGCTTTTAAGTTTCTAAACCCCAACAGAAAAAGTAAGAAAACATCCACCATTTTGCAGATTTGGATCGAAAGAAGCTTCAGTGACATTTCCTACCAATCAGTCTAGTTCCAATAGGTTCCAATTGTGTTCAAAATTTCCATGACTAGGATACTTTGAAGAGATAACAGACACAATTCGTGTGGGTAATGCCATTGATGCAGTGGAAATGGCCTATAAAAGGATTTCAAACAGTGCTGCACAATAGACTTGAGTGAAAACAGGGACAGTAGCAACATGGATACCAAATTCACCAAGTGACAGGAATCAGGCGACAATAGTGAATGGACTTTTTGGGCTGGAGAAAGGTTTGTAGTGAAACTTCACTCATCACCAAGACTCTTGCTATCCCTTACAGAAACACAGAAAGAGAGTAGGAGTAGGCTATTTGAGCATTCGAGCCTGCTCCGCCATTAATCATTCAACTCAGTACCCTGTTCCCTCTTTCTGCCCTTAGATTCCTTCTATTTAACTCCTTCTTGAAAACATGGTGCCTTAGTTCTCCAGGAGCTAGTGTTCCAAGCAAGCCTCCCATAAAACATATCAATCGCAGAATTAAAGACATGTAATATATTAAAGATGTAGACCATAGTATACACAAGACAATTTCAATGGTTGAAGATGATACAAAATTCAGAAGTGAGGACAACACTATAGACCTTCAAAAAGACATTTTTGGTAGAGTGGGCAGATGTGTGGAAGATTAGGTTAAATGTAGAGCCGTGTGCAGGGTGTAAATCCACTAAAATTTTCCTCCAGCCCAAAAAAAATCCATTAACGCATTGTTGTTTGATTCCTATCATTCAGTGAATAGGTGATAAAAGAAAAACTGAGAGGAAACACAAAATAAAGGCTAGTATTCATAAATGCAAGAGCAGAGAAGCCCGCATGTACAATTTTCATAAGTCACTAAAGGTAGCTGGGCAGATGGTGAGAGCAATTAATAATGCATAAGGTAATATTGACTTTAACAAAACTGAGTAAAAAGTGAGGTCTGCAGATGCTGGAGATCAGAGCTGAAAATGTGTTGCTGGAAAAGCACAGCAGGTCAGGCAGCATCCAAGGAACAGGAAATTCGACGTTTCGGGCACAAGCTGATGAAGGGCTTGTGCCCGAAACATCGAATTTCCTGTTCCTTGGATGCTGCCTGACCTGCTGCGCTTTAACCAGCAACACACTTTCAGCTTTAACAAAACTGACACTGCCTTTGCTGTTTGGATTCATGTATCGCTGGACATCGGAATGCGTCTTGGAACATTAACAAACAGTGAAATTCACAACGGATCTTGGAAGAACTGTGGGGTGAAGCACAGAATCAGATAAATGAATTGTTTTAAGTGGACTACAGAAAGTCTGCAGTAGTGAGTAGAGTGGGTTATTTCTTGATTATATGTTTTTGGAGATATATCTCTTGATTAAACTTAAAATATAAGCCATAACTATTCATTTAACTATTCAGTGTTCGTAGAGAAGTAAGACGGTGATATTTTTTGGGTCTGTAGATTGTGAAGGAGCAAAAATGGCCTTTATTAGAGTGATATGTGCTTCTTGTCAGATGTGAGAGTTTAAAGAGAGTTTAAGGGTTACTACGGATTATATCTGCCATAAATGCTGTTGGTTGCAAATCTAATCAGATCGAGTGGATTGTTTGGAGAGACAGAAGCAATGATGAATTTGCAACAGCAACAGTATGCGATGAGGTGGGGGGGGTGGGGAAGTCTCCAAACACATAGATGGGTTAACTCCAGGAAAGGTAAAAGAGGTAGGTAGCTAATGCAGGAGCCTTCTGTGGCTATACCCATTTCAAACAGGTATGCTGTTTTGGAAAATGTAGGGGGTGATGGGTTCTCAGGGGACCATAGCACGAACAGCCAAGTTTCTGGTATCGAGACTGGCTCGAGTGCAACGAGGGGTAGGTCGGGTTCCAAGAGATCACTTGTGTTAGGGGATTCTCTAGTCAGAGGTACAGACAAACATTTCTGTGGCCAGCAGCGAAAAAAACGGAATGGTGTGTGGCTTCCCTATTGCCAGGATCAAGGATGTCTCAGAGAGGGTGCAGAATGTTCTCAAGTGGGAGAGGGGCCAGCAGGAGGTCATTGTCAACATTGGAACCAATAACATAGGAATGGAAAAGATTGTGATTCTGAAGGGAGATTACAGAGAGTTAGGCAGGAACTTAAAAAGGAGGGCCTTGAAAGTAGTAATATCTGGATTACTCCCGATACTACAAGCTAGTGATGGCAGGAATAGGAGGATAGAGCAGATGAATGCGTAGCTGAGGAGCAGGTGTATGGGAGAAGGATTCACATTTTTGGATCATTGGAATCTTTTTTGGGGTAGAAGTACAAGAAGAATGGATTGCACTTAAATTGGAATGGGTCTAATATACTGACAGGGAAATTTGCTGGAGCTGTTCAGGTGGATTTAAACTAGTAAGGTGGCTGGGGGGAGGGGGGGGGGGAGTGTGGGGCTGGGACCCAGGGAGATAGAGAGGAAAGAGATGAATCTGAGACTGGTACAGTTGAGAACAGAAGCGATTCAAACTGTCAGGGCAGGCAGGGACAAGGTAGGACTAATAAATTAAAGTGCATTTATTTCAATGCAAGAGGCCTAACAGGGAAAGCAGATGAACTCAGGGCATGGTTAGGAACATGGGACTGGGATATCATAGCAATTACAGAAACATGGCTCACGGATGGGCAGGGCTGGCAGCTTAATATTCCAGGATACAAATGCTACAGGAAGGATAGAAAGGAAGACAAGAGAGGAGGGTGTGTGGCATTTTTGATAAGGGATAGCATTACAGCTGTGCTGAGGGAGGAGATTCCCAGAAATACATTCAGGGAAGTTATTTAGGTGGAACTGAGAAATAAGAAAGGGATGATCACCTTATTGAGATTGTATTACAGACCTCCTAATAGTCAGAGGGAAATTGAGAAACAAACTTGTAAGGAGATCTCAGCTATCTGTAAGAATAATAGGGTGGTTATGGTAGGGGATTTTAGCTTTCCAAACATAGACTGGGACTGCCATAGTGATAAGGGTTTAGATGGCGAGGAATTTGTTAAGCGTGTACAAGACAATTTTCTGATTTAGTACATAGATGTACCTACTAGAGAAGGTGCAAAACTTGATGTACTTTTGGGAAATAAGGCAGGGCAGGTGACTGAGGTGTCAGTGGGGGAGCACTTTGGGGACAGCTTCCATAATTCTATTAGATTTAAAATCGTGATGGAAAAGGATAGACCAGATCTAAAAGTTGAAGTTGTAAATTGGAGAAAGGCCAATTTTGACAGGTATTAGGCAAGAACTTTTGAAAGCTGATTGGGGGCATTGATTGTTCGCAGGTAAAGGGATGGCTGGAAAATGGGAAGCCTTCAGGAATGAGATAACGAGAATCCAGAGCAAGTATATTCCTGTCAGGGTGAAAGGGAAGGCTGGTAGGTATAGGGAATGCTGGATGACTAAAGAAATTGAGGGTTTGGTTAAGAAAAAGAAGGAAGCATATGTAAGGTATAGGGAGAATAGAATCCTTAGAAGAGTATAAAGGCAGTGGGAGTACACTTAAGAGGGAAATCAGGAGGGCAAAAAGGGGACATGAGATAGCTTTGGCAAAAAGAATTAAGGAGAATCCAAACAGTTTTTACAATACATTAAGGCCAAAAGGGTAACTAGGGAGAAAATAGAGCCCCGCAAAGATCAGCAATGCAGCCTTTGTGTGGACCCACAGAAAATGGGGGAGATATTAAACGGGTATTTTGCTGTGGAAAAAGATTTGGAAGATATAGAATGTAGGGAAATAGATGGTGACACCTTGCAAAATGTCTATATTACAGAAGAGGAAGTGCTGGATGTCTTGAAACACATAAAGGTGGATAAATCCCCAGGACCTGATCAGGTGTACCCGAGAACTCTATGGAAAGCTAGAGAAGTGATTGCTGGGCCACTTGCTGAGATATGTGTATCATCGATAGTCACAGGTGAGGTGCCGGAAAACTGAAACTTGGCAAACATGGTGCCACATTTTAAGAAGGACAGTAAAGGCAAGCCAGGGAACTATAGACAAGTGAGCCTGACCTCCGTGATGGACAAGTTGTTGGAGGGAATCCTGAAGGACAGGATGTACATGTATTTGGAAAGGCAAGGACTGATTCGGGATAGTCAACATGGCTTTGTGCGTGGGAAATCATGTCTCACAAACTTGATTGAGTTTTTTGAAGAAGTAACAAAGAGGATTGATGAAGGCAGAGCAGTAGATGTGATCTATATGGGCTTCAGTAAGGCGTTCAACAAGGTTCCCCATGGAAACAGATTAGCAAGTTTAGATCGCACGGAATACAGGGAGAACTAGTCATTTGGATACAGAACTGGCTCAAAGATAGAAGACAGAAGGTGGGGTGGAGGGTTGTTTTTCAGACTGGAGTCCGGTGACCAGTGGAGTGCCACAAGGATCGGTGCTGGGTCTTCTACTTTTTGTCATTTACATAAACGATTTGGATGCGAGCATAAGACATATAGTTAGTAAGTTTGCAGATGACACCAAAATTGGAGGTGTAGTGGACAACAAAGAGGGTTACCTCAGATTACAAGAGGATATTGACCAGATGGGCCAATGGGCTGAGAAGTGGCAGATAGAGTTTAATTCAGATAAATGCAAGGTGCTGGCTTTTGGGAAAGCAAATCTTAGCAGGACTTACGCACTTAATGGGAAGGACTTAGGGAGTGTTACTGAACAAAGAGACCTTGGAGTGCAGGTTCAAAGCTCCTTGAAAGTGGAGTAGCAGGTAGATAGGATAGTGAAGAAGGTGTTTGGTATGCTTTCTTTTATTGGTCAGAGGATTGAGTACAGGTGTTGGGAGGTCATGTTGCGGCTGTACAGGACATTGTTTAGGCCACTGTTGGAATATTGCTTGCAATTCTGGTCTCCTTCCTATCGGAAAGATGTTGTGAAACTTGAAAGGTTTCAGAAAGGATTTACAAGGATGTTGCAAAGGTGTGAGGATTTGAGCAACAGGGAGAGGCTGAACAGGCTGGGGCTGTTTTCCCTGGAGCATCGGAGGCTGAGGCAGTGTTACCTTATAGATATTTACAAAATCATGAGAGGCATGGATAGGGTAAATAGACGAAGTATTTTCCCTGGGGTCAGGGAGTCCAGAACTAGAGCGTGTAGGTTTAGGGTGAGAGGGGAAAGATATAAAAGAGACCTAAAGGGCAACTTTTTCACACAGAGGATGGTATGTGTATGGAATGAGCTGCCAGAGGAAGTGGTGGAGGCTGGTACATTTGCAACATTTAAGAGACATTTGGATGAGTAAATGAACAGGAAGCATTTGGGAGGGATATGGGCCGGGTGCTGGCAGGTGGGACTAGATTGGGTTGGGACATCTGGTCGGCATGGACAGGATGGACTGAAGGGTTTGTTTCCATGCTGTACATCTCTATGACTGACTCTTAAAGGGGGACAGAACTCTAGTTCAAGGAAGTGATTCTGAACAGTATAAGACATCAACTAGTCCTTAGTTGGCACAGTCCTGGGCACAACAATACAGGAAAAAAGTGAAAAAGATTGGACAGAAAGCAGAACAGAACTCTTCTGTTTTCAGGAAATGGTTCCAAGGATGATTCCAATCTATCATTTATGAAGATAGATTTGAAAAGTTGGGACTGCTTGATAGAAGCTTTCAAAATCATGAGCAGTCTGGGCACAGACAAACATGCTCTCACTTGTAAAGGGTCATGAATGAATAGACAGATTTAGATTGAATTGCAAAAGGAGAAAACACAATTTCAAAAATCCTTTTCTCGCAGTGAATCATTAGGAATCTGAAAAGTACAGCCTGGATAAGTCGTAGACGCCACTTTCAATGGAATATTCAAGAGGGTGTTCGATGATTAGCCCCAAGACATAGTGTGAATGGTTACAGGGAAAAGGCAGGGATAGGTACCACGTCATACTGATCATTTAGCGTGACGGTACAGACATGATATGCCAAATTGCTACCTCTAGCACCATAACAATTCAGTGATTCTGTAAACTGGCTAATATTAACAGTTTCCCAACTGACTTTTCTCACAAAGTATTGACAACCTGATCTGTGATTGAAGCACTAAGTCCTGAATTTTTGTAAAGATGGAGAGGGTCTCTGGCTTCGTCAAAATGATGCCAGAGTCCCAATTCCACAACATCTCAATCCTAAACATGTTTGCTGTTTAGGATTGGCACCCATCATTTCCAATGAGTGGATGTTGAGAGAACAGAGGGAGGTTGTAATTTTCATTTCTGTGGTTCACATAGACAGCTACACATAGTAAAGTGCAACTGTCCTTAGTCAGATCCACATTTCAATGGTAGGATGCTTTCAACTTTTCAGGAGAGAACTAAATCTGATTAATTTCTTTGAAGATGTAGAGCATCCTTTAGAGAGACCCAGAGACACACTTTGGAGAGGTAAGATGCTCTTTGGAAGAGGCCAAATTACATTTTGGGATAATTTAAAATAAGCATGTTTGTGCATAAACAATAGGTAATATCATAAGAGCTCCAAGAATCTACAATATCTCAATGAAACTACCAAGCTATCAAGACATCTAAATCTTCAGGCCTTCAATTTTTTTCCCTAGGACCTTCAGCAGTTTAAAAAAAAGCCCAGCTGTCTATTCACTGTCTGTTGGCATAGGCCTGAGGGACATCATTAAAGGATTTGTGGTGCACGACTGATTATACAACATGGAGAAAGTGAGGACTGCAGATGCTGGAGATCAGAGCTGAAAAATGTGTTGCTGGAAAAGCGTAGCAGGTCAGGCAGCATCAAAGGAGCAGGAGAATCGACTTTTCAGGCATAAGCCCTTCTTCAAGAATGAGGAGGGTGTGCCAAGCAGGCTAAGATAAATGGTAGGGAGGAGGGACTTGGGGGAGGGGCGTTGGGAATGCGATAGGTGGAAGGAGATTAAAGTGAGGGTGATAGGCCGGAGAGGGGGTGGGGTCGGAGAAGTCGGGAAGATGATTGCAGGTCAAGAAGGCAGTGCTGAGTCTGAGGGTTGTGACTGAGAAAAGGTTGGGGGAGGGGAAATGAGGAAGCTGGAGAAATCTGCATTCATTCCTTGTGGTTGGAGGGTTCCTAGGCGGAAGATGAGGCGCTCTTCCACCAGGCGTCGTGTTGCCATGGTCTGGTGATGGAGGAGGCCAAGGACCTGCATGTCCTTGGCAGAGTGGGAGGGGGAGTTAAAGTGTTCAGCCATGGGACGGTTGGATTGGTTGGTCCGGGTGTCCCGGAGGTGTTCTCTGAAACGTTCCGCAAGTAGCTCTATGATTTTACAACATGTCATTACCATGGCTGGGTGCCTCTTAGTTTACAGTTTTGATTGATTATTCTAAATATTTGTAAAGTCTTTGAAATGCCATGAATCCAAATGCTTGTTTCTTTTGAGAGATTAAGTAGCAAATGAAGTCACTTGCAATGAATAGATATTTGTTGGTGTCTTTGTTTTAAGGATCATGAATTCATCATAAACACTTGACAATTAATTCTTTTTCAACTTAGCACACATCCATGTCTTCTCCTGTTGCACTCTGGGTGAAATGGCACAGGGTGTAAAGGGAAAAAATGGTGGGAGGGATCTTATCAGGAACTGACACTACGTTGGCATCACAGCTGTCAAGTGCAGATGGGATTAGGTGGAATGGCATGAGGATGCATTGGCTGACATGGATGAAGGACAGAGTCTGTAGTTGATGAGATCTGCTTTTTCAAAATAAACAACAGTGACAAAGTCGAGAATCACCAAACCTTTTAAACAGCACATTTCCACACCTGCCATCCCCTGTGGCTTACATTTGGCCCTTCTGAGTTATCACCAGGACCCCACCCCTGCACATGCCCATAAGTCCTAGAATGAAAATCTGACAGCGCAAGGTACTTTCTTCTAAGTCGGGTCTGGTAATCTGGGTGCGAGGGAAATGACTCTACTCTCCTGTCTAAGAAGCAAACAAAAACAAAAAAACCATCCTGGCTGTCAGCTGGAACATTTACTTTGGCTGCCTTCACTTTACCCTCCATCTGCTAATGGCAGATATTTTGCATGTTTCTGTCCTACTCTCTGGAACGTTTTCCCCAATTCTCTCTATTTCCTCCCTCACCTTTAAAATGTTTGCTGAAAACCCATCTCATTAATTAGACATTCAAGCATGTTTCCTCACAATCGTACAATGGTTCATCGCCAATTCCTTTCCTCTTCATTAAAACGAACAATCCAAGACAGTATGCATCTGTAAGTTATTCTGAATATATAAACCCATCACTCTAATCAATTTCTGTTATCTATCCTCGAGTAACAATTCTCTTAAAGTTTTGGTTAAACACAGAAAATGTATAGCATTAAATCGAATTGCATGTGAATATTTGTGAGTATCAAAACAACTTAGTGCAGGTTCGATAAATCTCTGGTGTTCTCTTAATCACACTACATCAACAAACCCCACTCCTAGGTATTTGGCCATTGTTCAGCTTCCTAATAGGAAACACTGGATTCAATTAGAAAAAACAATAAAAAAAGTCTGAAGCAGAAGAATAATGTAAACCTACTGTCTGCACTGACCATTAACCACAAAGCCACAGAGAGCCAATGACAAAATACTGAGGAATTCCGTGACATTGTAATTCAATACAATTGTGCTGATTTTTCCCTGACTGAAAATACTTGAAAGCATAATTGAAGTCACCCATACTGATGTTTACGGCTCACAGATAGCTTTAAAATAACAGTTTCATTTTTACACTTCGAGCATTTAAAATGAGGATACACTCTCGTAACCACTGAAATTGAAATATGTTGAGTTCTGTACAGAATCCTGGTCTCCTTCCTCTTTGATTCAATTTGCTCAGAGATCTATTAATGATTTTAAAAAAACATCAAGTCAAAAAAACCTTTTGAAATGCTGGGGTTTTACCCCTTGTGAAAACAGCTATAGAAGGTTTTTTTGTTTGGTTTTCTTCCATTGTAATACAAAAACATACTTGTTGGCCTAAAGATCCTCTTTGCAATTTAATATGATCATAGCTGATCTTGGGCTCTTCACCATTTTGATATATCACTTGAATCCCTGAGAAAACTTTACAGAGTAATGATAATGCGAAGGAGTGTAGCCAACTGTCAGGCAACAGGCACTCGGTGCTTTCAGTTATCTGTCGTCACAATTTTGTGAATAAGCTTACAAAGTATCCCACCCAGCTATCAATATGCACAGCTCTAAAACAAAATAATCTGAGCAAAATTAGAACTGACGACTGCAATTGTATATACAATGGTGGTGTATCTGGTTAAATATTTCTCCACTGTATTAAAGTTCATCCACACATTTGATAGAAAATACATAAACATCTATTGAGACACAGGAACCATACATTTCTTAAGGCAAATCAGGTTTGACAAGCTATACACTTGTTTCTACATAAGTGACCTACCTGTAATGAGAGACACTAGATGTAGCGCAACTTCAGAAAAAAATCAATACGGTACCTCTAAGAATTGCGACAGAAATTAGGGATTAACAGTATTAGAGGAAATATTACAGCTGGATGAAAGAAACTGGATGCTTAGAAAATAAATACAATGGCTAATGCATTCAAGACAAACTTTTATGTATCTATTGACATAAGGAATTTAGATTTAGGCATAGTAAGATAGTGCAGAATTTTCCCATTTGCAGTTGTAATGCTTTGTCAAGCGATATTCATGGTGCATCATCCACCATAGCATGGAGAAACATTTATCATACAATCTTATGCTTTTCACCATATTTAAATATGCAATTTAACTCTTGGGCGCCTTTCTCAGGGAATCAGATAGTTGGACAGTCAGACAGAAGCATACAGTGCTACCAGAACCATCTGCCATTCCTGCCCCTAGCACCCATTTAAAATCCAGCTGCATACTCCTTCAGACACTGAAAACCAGGATCTGGCCCTCGCATTGTAGTAGTTGATCATTGTTATTGAACACATGGCCCACAAGAAAACAAAGCTTGCTCTCCACTTCATGGATGGGGTGGAGAAGACAAGAACAGACCTTTTGCTGACCAACCACCACAGGAAGCCATGCCAGCACACACAGCCAGCCTGAATACAAAATGCAGCCCAGGTCAGGGCTGCATCTCACATGAAAAGAAACGTTCAGTCATGTAGAAAGATGATTGATGGTCTTCTGCACACCACCGGGCGAAGTCTCACCATCTGCTCGTCATACTGACCTATCTCATATCATAGACCCAACACTCACCTACTCTGCTACTGCCACACAAGGCTGCAACTTTCGTTATTGCATGATCATTCAACAGCCTTCATGCACTTCATCTTCCCAAATGACTAACCCTTGCTGCCCTCTCTGCTTCCAACACACACAATGGAGACACACACTTCTCCTGCTAACACCAATAATTGCATTTCCATCTAATTCCATCATATTTGATTTCTCCCTTGGCCTCATGACAGGAATTACTGGTCCACTTGCAAAAATGACATCTCAATGGGATGCTGACTGAAATCACTAGTGGGTCTATATTTGACACGCATCTCTAACCATGACTCAATCCTGGGAATGAAAAGACATGGGATCCTCAGATTCCAGTAAAACCAAGTATCTGACTGAGTGTGATTTACCATGGTGTACTGTAATCAAATCATTCACGGCTGTCAGTGGTGAATCTCTGACTAAATCTAGTTAGTCTCCATCCCAGTAAGGATTGTTCCCTTCTTGCTTTCATGCATTGCCACAAGCTTGAAGGACATGCAGCCACATGCCACATGATGCAGACGTGTAACACAAAGCTGCACATTGAGATGTACATCAGTATCAGGGTATCATAGGTGATAAAGGAAGGCACATGCAATTTTGGCATTTATTGCTCAAGGAATACACCATAAAGGTAAGGGAGTGTTGCTGCAACTATTCAAGGCATTAATGCATAAAGGAGTATTGCATACAGCATTACTCCCCTTATTTGAGGACAGATGTACTTGCATTGGAGGAAGTTCAGAGGAGGTTCACTAGATTGATTCCAGAGGCAAAGGGTTTGCTTAATGAAGAGAAATTGAACAGTTTGGGTCTATACTGTCTCGAGTTCAGAAGAATGAAAGGAGATCCTACTGGGGCATACCAGACACTAAAGGGATTGGCAAAGTAGGCGCAGAAAGGAAGTTTCCTGTTCTGGGGCAATCTGGAACAAGAGGTCACCATTTCAGGATAACGGGGTAGCCGATATAAAACAGAAATTAGGAGGTATTACTTTTCTCAAAAGGTGGTGAATCTGTGGAATTCATTGTCCCAGCATTCATCACACTCTAGGGTAATGAACAAATTTAAGGAGGAGGTTGATTTTTAATTAGTATTGGGCTGAAGGTTCTGGGGAGCAGTCTGGGAAATTAAGATGAAATCAGCCATGACCATATTGAATGGCTAAGCAGATTTGAGGGGCTAAATTGCCTCCTCCTGTTCCTAGTTCTTATGTTTTTATATGTTATGTTATGTTCACCCCGAATGAGAGATTAATTGTTCAGTGCTCCTCCTGTGCCAAAATACAATGCAAGTAGCAGACACTGGTATCCTATAACTGATCTTGAAAGACCCTGTGCATGAAGAACGCAATGTGAAGTACATATGAATTAACAGCCTCCCCAGCAAGCAATAAAGCAAGTGAGCGTTCAAGACATAAGCTCAGGGCCATAAGCTGCAGCCTCTTCATGTGTCTCTCTCTCTCTCTCTCCCTCTGGCAGCAAAACAACCTAACAAAACTATACGATTCATAGCTGCCTCAGAGCTTCAAAGTCAAGTTTGGAATGTTTAAATTGGTGAGAGCTTAGGCCCCACAGCACATGTAGCAGGTTGGTGATCTGCTGACGTGGACTTGTGTGGATGAAGGGCTGAGGAGGATGGAGGCTTTGGAATATGGAGGGATGTTGTTGGATGGTGGCCAGGATAAACATTTGCTGAGCTGCAGGTGCCAGGTACCTGTTCTGATTTACCTGCTGGGAATTGTTCATGATGAAGAGGATAATTCCAAGGACAAATAATTAAGGTGAGTTAGGGTTTAATGAGATATAAATACGTGGAGGTAAGGTAGTCGCTGCTCAATGGCCTGATTCCAAATTCACCTTGAGCCTAAAAAAATTGGGAAAATTTTGCGTACTGGCTAAAATCAGAAACTTTTTATTCTCGTATTTTCCCACTTGACATTATTCAAACCACACAGTGTGGGGAAAAGTCCACCCACTGCATCAAAATCAATGGATTTAAAGTAGGGAGCTTGGGAAGTAGTGAAGTGGAATAAATAAAGAGGGCTTTGCGAAATTAGTCCCATGAGCAGATAGGTGACAATACAATTTCCTGTGTCAAAACATTAAATGAGCCCTTTTCAGGAAGTAAAGCAATGAATGGTGCTATATATTTAAGGGACATTATTCAAATAAATAATTCCTTAAAACTGAGACTGAAGGTAAAGTTCAATAACAATTTAAATTTCCAAATAGGGAAATACTATAAAACTACTTATGTATAAAGAAAGGACTAAGGTACAAATAAATTGCTGTCAGCAGTTTAGGTACTTTGTTATAGGCAGGATATTAAAGCCATAGTAAGCAAAGAACTAGAAGAACCAGATGATATCAGGAAATATTAATTTTACCAACTGGCAGAGACCTGAGGTAATGAGAGTGCCAAGATGCTGTTTAATAAAACTTTCAAAAATACCAAAAAAGAACAATCATGAAAAATCTTTCATCTGATTGTCAGAAAAAAAAATTCCATATTCACTTATAAATACATGTCGCACTGCCAAACGGCTGGCTTTTACCATATGAACAAAACTGTACCACTGGCTTCGAGAAAGGCACTTGAAATAACAATGGCAATGTATCCCAGTTGACCGTGAAAAGACCTTGTGACAAACATCTGAGAGAGCTGTCACTCAGATTAGTCAAGCAATAGCCTGACGGAGACTGTCATTCTTAAGGAATTATTCCATACAGATGCTGCTCCATTCACAGCCATCACCATGTCTGGGTATGCTCTGTCCCACCAAAAGGACAGACCGATCACAAATGGTGGCATAGCTGTCTGAAGTCAGGAGGGAGCTGAACCCTCTGATGACATTGGATCAAACATGAGTAGGAAACCTCCAAAGCACCTTCTCAGCTGATGAATCAGTACTCCTCAATGTTGAGCATCCGGTGAGGCAAGAAAATGGAATGCACACTGGGTCGGGGACTTTAACATCTATTGCAGAGAATGGTTCAATAGTACCCCTACTGACTGTGTTGGACAGATAGATTGGCCCTGCGGCAAGTGGGGAATCAATAAAACAGAAAAGTATACTTGGCCTCATCCATCTGCCTGTTGCAGATGCACCTGTCTGCAATATTATCATAGTCATAGCTCTTATGAAGACAAAATATCAACTTCACATTGGGAAAAACCCCCACCAGTGTGCTGAATGGAATAAATTTTAAACAGATACAGCAACTCAAGATTGGACATAATGAGGTACAGTGGGCCATTTACAGAATTCTTTTCCAGCAGAATTTAAAACCTCATCATCCACATATCCCTCGTTCAACCATGACCATCAAGTCAGGGGATGAACACTGATTCAATAATGAGTTCAGGAGAGCACGCATGGAGCAGCACCAGGTAGACTTAACAATGAGGTGTCAACCTGGTAAAACTGCAAAGTAGGTTTATTAATGTTCTAAACAATGGAAGCAGCATGTGATAGGCAGAACTAAGCTGTTCCAAAAAAAAATCTAATCAACAGATCAGACCTAAACTCTGCAATCCTTACACTTCCAGTCATTTTCAAAGCAAATTCTTTCTAGTCGCATGGGCATCACCATTAATTTCTCATCCTTAACTGTGGTTTGCTCGACCATTTCAGGCATGAGTTGAAAGTCAACCTCATTGCTGTGGGTTTGATGTTACATGTTGGCCAGATCTGGCGAGGACGACAGATTTCCTTTTGAAAGGATGTTAGCGCATTATATGAATTTTAATGACAATTGATAGTAGCCATAGTGCTCACCATGATCGAAGCTAGCTCCACTTCCAGGTTGTTAAAGTAATTCAATTTAAATTACAACAGACGCTGTGGTGGGATTTCAATCTGTGTCCTCAGACCACTAGCTTGGGTTCCTAGATTATTAGTCCAATTATATACCACAACCTTGGCTGGGTAGTGGACAATCAAACAGCTCACTAGAGATGGACATTTCACAAATATCTCCACCCTCAATGGTGCACGGCCCCAAATCAGTGCAAAAGATAAAGGTAAAGTTTTTGTAAGAATCTTCAGCCAGCATTCTCCTGAGGTTCCTGGCTTTATAAATGCCACTCTTCAGCCAATGTTATTCATTCTGTGTGATGTCAAGAAATAACTAAAGACACTGGATACTGCAATGACTAACACTCAGGTAATAGCATTGAAAAACTGTGTTTTAGAACTTGCCTCGTCCCCAGCTATACTGTTCCAGTACAGCTACATTGGTATCTACATAGGAGTGCTAAAAATTGCCCAGTATGACATGTGCACAGAAATTCCAGTTAAATCCAACTTGGCCAATTAGAAGACCATCATACTGCTCTCTATGATCAGTAAAGTGATGGAAGTGTCATCAACAATAGTATTAAAATTGCCCTTGCAAAGAAATAACCTACTCCACTGGCACCCAGTTTGGAATCAGCCGGGGTCACTTGCCTCCTGTCCTCATCACAGTCTTGCTTCAAACGTAGACAAGAGGGATGAGCTCCAAGTCAGTTGGGAATGACTGCCCTTGATATCAAGGCTGCAGTTGTCTGAATGTGCCATCAAAAATACCGAGCAAAAGAGTCATTGGGAATCAGGGGAGAACTCTCCTTTGATTGGAGTCATACCTGGCACAAAGGAAGATCATTAGAGGCTACAATCACATCAGCTCAAGGACATCTCTGTAGGAGTTCCTCTGGGCAGTATTCTTGGCCAAACCTTTGACAGAAGCTTCAGTAATCTTTCATCTTTCCCTGCCAAGGTCCGAAGTGGGTTTGTTCTGACAACTGCACATTGTTCAATTTTGTGACTCCTCAAATACTAAACCTTGTCTAAATGTAGTAAGAGTTGGACAACAATCAGAATTGGGCTGACAAAGAGCAATCAACACTCATGCCACACAAATGCCAACGCAACAAGAGAATCTATCCATCACCCCTTGACGTCCATCATTGCCAAGTCCTCCACTATCAATATCCTGGGAATTATTATTATGTACAGACCACTCATATAAATACTGTGGTGACAATAATAATTTAGAGGCTAGGAATCCAATGGTGAGTTATGCAACTCCTTATTCATAAAGCCTATCCATCATAAAGAATGCACTCTCAAGGGTGTGACAGAATTCTTTCTACATATGGAGTGCCGCTCCAAAAAGATGCAAGAAGCTCAACACTATTTAGAACAAAGCAATCCACTTGACTGGTACCCCAAATAATACCTTCAACATTCATTCCCTTCACATTTGACAAATAGCGGTTCCATCAACAGAATACACTGAAACAACTCACCAAGCTCTCGGACAACACTTTCCAATCCTGCTGCCTCTACTACCTAAAGTGTTAAAGACAGCAGAGATGTGGGAACACAACACCTTATGAAAGTTCCCCTACAAGCCACACATCATTCTCACTTGGAATTATACTGCTGCACCTTCACTGTCACTGGGTCAAATTCCTGAATAACACTCCTATAGCACAAGGATTGCAGCAGTTCACATCAGCTATCCACTACCACTGTCACCGGGCCAATTAGGGATGGACAATAAATGCTGAATAAATCTGCAATATCCAAATCCCATGAATGAATAAAAACAAAGAATTCTGCAATTACTAGTGTGCCTAATCATAGTCGTGGGTCACCTTCTATGTCTTTCTATCCCATTAAAAAACATTAACTCTATCACACTGCTTGTTGTCACAGATATAGTCTTGATCCTAGTTCTGTTAAGTGTAAAGGCAAGGTCTGAATGTATTTGGTAGGGAACTGCTGAAACCATTCTTTGTCAATCAACTTCCTGTTCTCTTCTACCAAAAACTGATCTTATGGAAACATACAAGATTCTGAGGGATCTGAAGGGTAGATATTGAGAAAATATTTCCACTGGTGGGAGAATAGTGACCGAGAGGACACAGTAACAGAAGGAAGGGATATCATTTAAAATGGAGATGCAAAGACTTTTCTTCCCAGAGTGCAGGGATTGTCAGAAATTCTCTACCTTAGACTTGTAGAGATCAGATCTCTGAAACAGTTAAAGAAGTAGTTGGATCTTTGAAATACACATGAGGTGATAGCTATGATGAACTCACAAGGAGTTGAAGCCTGGAGCAGATCAGTCATAATTTTGTTGAAGGCTAGATAGAGCTAATGGCCTTATACTTCTTGAGTTTTTCTTTATGTCCATTCCATCACCAAGATCACCTAGATTAACTGGGAGAATGTCTTCCAACTTTGCCATGTCTAAATTCATTGACTGCTGAAACCATCATCCATGCCACTATTTCCTCAGTGTTTGCCTAGTCAAACTCATCTTCCAATCTTAGAAACCTTGGCTAATTCAAAACTCTGTTGCTTTTATCTTAACTTGTACCAAATCATGTTCACCCGTCACTCTGTGGTCATTGATACACTATAGCACCTGGTTCAGCAGTAATTCGATTTTAAGTTTTTCATCTTCATCATATACCTCAGCAGCCTCACTTTTCTTTAATTCTAACTTTTGTCAACACTACTATCTTCAGAAATCTTTATTACTTCACCTCTAACCTTTTACACGTTTTGATTTTAATCTCTTTCATATGTGACAACGCCTTCAGCTTCCTAGGCACAAAGCTCTGGAATTCTCCATGTCTAAACCTCTGTCTTCCTTCTGAAGAGTCTTAAAGCCTATGTCTTAGTTTGTCACCTGTCTTAATTCCTCATGTGGCTTGGTGTCAATTTTGTTTGTGCATCACTCTTGTGGATGATTTCGCTATCCTAAACACTATATAAACATACATTTTTGACAAGATAGTGACAGGAGTCATCAGTTGAAGTTTAAATTTTTAAAAAGAATGAGTTTAGAGGTCAAGAGAAATTACTCGACAAAGTAGTAAAAATTGAAAAGTTGAGGTACAAAAGACAGAGAGAGAGAGACAGACAGACAGACACAGACAGACAAATATATATATAGACAGAGACAATTAATAGAGAGAAAGAGAGACAGACAGATAGACAAAGAGAGACAGAGGCAGAGACAGAGAGAGACAGAAACAGAGAGAGAGAGAAAGAGACAGAGACAGAGAGACAGACATACAGAGACAGGGAGATACACAGAGGTGAGAGACACTGAGACACACAGTCAGAGACAGAGAGAGAGACAGACAGACAGACAGATATATAGAAACAGAGAGACACAGACAGGCAAAGAGAGAGAGAGAGAGACAGAGACAGAGGCATTGAGAGAGAGAGAGAGACAGAAAGATACAGAGAGAGAGACAGACAGACAGAGACACAGAGAGAGAGAGACAGACACACAGAGACAGGGACAAAGAGACAGACAGAGTAAGAGCCACACAGACAGACAGAGACAGATATATAGAGACAGACAGAGAGACACAGACAGATATATAGAGACACAGAGACAAAGACAGAGGGAGAGACAGAGACATTGATAGAGAAAGAGGGAGAGAGAACGAGAGACAGGCAGACAGACAGAGATATACACATATAGAGAGAGAGACAGACAGACAGAGAGTGAGAGACAGACAGAGAGACAAAGAGAGAGAGAGAGACAGAGACATTGAGAGACACAGAGAAACAAACAGACATATAGAGAGAGAGACGGAGACAGACAGAGAGAGCTAGAGACAGAGACAGAGACAGAGAGACAAACAGAGACAGAGAAACAGACAGACAGAGAGAGAGATAGACAAACAAATGGAGAGACAGACAGACAGACAAAGAGAGAAGGAGAGATAAAGACACAGAGAGAGGCAGACAGAGGCAGAGGATGAGAGAAAGAAACACAGACAGAGACAGACAGACAGAAAGATAGACAGACAGACAAGAGACACACAGACAGAGGCAGAGACAGAGAGAGAGAGAGAGAGAGAGAGGAAGAGACAGAGAGAGAGAGAGAGAGAGGAAGAGAGAGAGAGAGAGAGAGAGACAGACAGACAGATATATAGAGAGCAAGACAGATATAATAGACAGAGAGCAAGAGAGACAGACAGACAGACAGCCAGAGAGAGACAGACAGACAGACAGACAGACAGTCTCAGAGAGAGAGAGAGAGAGAGAAAGAAAGAAAGAGAGACAAAGAGAGAGGAAGACAGAAAAAGAGACAGAGAGAGAGAGAAATACAGAAAAAGAGACAGAGAGAGAGACACACACACAGACAGAGAGATAAAAAGACAGACATAGAAACTTTTAAGTGAACAGTACAAATACATTTGAAGCAAACACAGAAGGGCAGCATAAAAATGTGATTAGCTTTAGATTGCTTTAAACAAGTTCCAACACAGACACAATGGACTGAATGGTTGGGCTATAAATCTCTGTGGTTCTGTGAGAAAGACTGGCTAAGAAGCATTGCCTAAAGAGAATACAAGATGAATGGGGTAAAGGATTACTGACA
Organism: Hemiscyllium ocellatum; assembly: GCF_020745735.1. Lineage (NCBI taxonomy): Eukaryota > Metazoa > Chordata > Chondrichthyes > Orectolobiformes > Hemiscylliidae > Hemiscyllium > Hemiscyllium ocellatum. Next base: position 41,006,463 of record NC_083407.1, on the reverse strand, counting down.
AGTAATCTTCAAAAATACATTGGCTCAGCCAAATATAGCCTTGCCATTACAGGTATGAAGCTTTTTTCTAAATTTCCAAGGGATGTGTTTGATTCCACAAAAAATGACAAGTTCCCTTCAATCAGAAAGCACGCTATGGTTAACAATTTGGAAACAAGACTGATCAAGTTTTTGAACAAGGACAAGCACGTGAATCAATATTTTACACAAATTTACAAAATGAATCAGCAAGAAGTATTTTCCAAACCCACAAACTTTGGAAATCTGAAATAACATGGTTATGGTTGAAAGATGGAGAAGTGGGTGGCACGGTGGCACGGTGGTTAGCACTGCTGCCTCACAGCGCCAGGGACCTGGGTTCAATTCCCGCCTCAGGCGACTGACTGTGTGGAGTTTGCACGTTCTCCCCGTGTCTGCGTGGGTTTCCTCCGGGTGCTCCGGTTTCCTCCCACAGTCCAAAGATGTGCGGGTCAGGTGAATTGGCCGTGCTAAATTGCCCGTAGTGTTAGGTAAGGGGTATGGGTGGGTTGCGCTTCGGCGGGTCGGTGTGGACTTGTTGGGCCGAAGGGCCTGTTTCCACACTGTAAGTCTAATCTAAGTCTAATCTAATCTAAACTCTCCTGGACCTCTGGACATGATTCTTCCTTCAACAGTCCCTAAAAACAATCAAGCCATTAATTTACTTAATTGTGGGCATGACGATCTGCAAATTGCATTATATTCTCCTATAATTCAGTGGTGACTACATTTCAAAGAACAATCCAAGTGGTTTGGGATATGTTAAGCTGTGATGCAGCTGTGTAGCAATGCAAGTTCCTTTGTCAGAAGTAATAAGACAACATTTCAATCTTGACCCAATTCATTTCAGTAAAGATGCTGAGCCAATAAAACCTAGCAACTTTAAATAGCTAATTCAAACATAGATCCATGGCATGTTAATAGTTCCAAATTCCAATAACTCTCTGTAATCACGAAGATATGATCATTTGTTTGCACTTTAAGATATTTCACAGGGATAAAAGTATTCAGAAATGTTTGAAGATCATCAGTCTATAGTCAATGTGTGAGATATTTGTATCATTTTCATACACTGTTATCCTTCAATAAATTCCTAATTTTAGTGACATAAATATATTTCATCTTATTCAACAAGTAATCAGCTACACTTACATGCAGAGATTTCCAAACTCCTAAAATTATTATGGAAAAACATTCAGTACATTGCATGAACACTTTATTTTCTAAGTAGACCCTCTTGTTTTATTATGATGGTTTCTGAGTTCAGGAAGCCTGAAAAACCTTGAAGCAAATGAAGCTTTTTTTTGTGTAGTGTGGTCCTGCTGTAATGCGGGACATGTGGCAAGCAATTTGCATACAGAAAGCTCCAACAAACAGGAATTTAATGATTATGAATGCAGCTTGATTATCCAATATTGAACTAAATGATAAGAGGTGGCACAGTGGTTAGCACTGCTGCTTCACAGCGCCAGAGACCAGGGTTCAATTCCCGCCTCAGGCAAACGTCTGTATGGAATTTGTACATTCTCCCTGTGTCTGCGTGGGTTTCCTCCGGGTGCTCCGGTTTCCTCCCACAGTCCAAAAATGTGCAGATTAGGTGAATTGGCCATGCTAAATTGCCCGTAGTATTAGGTGAAGGGATAAATGTAGGGGAATGTCTGGGTGGGTTGCGCTTCGGCAGGTCAGTGTGGACTTGTTGGGCCGAAGGGCCTGTTTCCACACTGTAAGTAATCTAATCTAGCCTAATCTAAAAAATGATTCAGAGATCATATCATAGACCCATTGTTGCAAATGCCAGACATCTTACATACATTGCCAAACACATTCTCCTGCCTTACTGGAATGCAGACTGAAAAGCATCTTAATGTGACAAGGCTAAGTATAAAACAAAAAGCTATGGAACCATGCCAGCGTCCAGAGTGGAATCTCACAACTGAGGTTAAATGCGTCCAAGGTAACTGGCATTTAACATCCTCTGACTCAAAACCTCTATCTCTCAGATTTTCTTAAAAGTGAAAGATGGCAAAAACAAGGACTATCCTCTGATCTCTACATGCTTATAGTTGGTCTCCTGATGTCCAGTGCAGGATTGGTGGCATTTCCTAGATCAGCTAAAGCTCTATGGCTACAATTAATAAAATCATTTAGCACCATCACATTAACTGCCCTGGAATACACCGAAATCTCATTGTCTCAAAGCTGGCATAACAGATGAAAGTATACAAGTAGGTGACAAGTGTAGTGAACATGAACAAGTTGCAGCATGACCGTTTTTGAATGCATCTTTAAAGAATAGCTCTTCTACTTCAGAATTTATGCAAGATAATAAATACTTTGGTGAAATTTAAATAACAGAGGTCTTCCTGAAACGCTAAACCTCCAGGGCTTCAGGTTCTCCAATGTTCTAACCTCTCAGCGCCTCCCTCTTAAAAATAACAGTTTGTATTCATTTAGTGCCTTTAACACAGAAGGATAATTTCAGTGACTCAAGGAACTGAAACTAACATGATCATTCTAAAAGATGGAAGACTCAAGCTAAATTTGTTTAATATTACATCCAGCAATCCTGTTGCTATAAATCCTGTGTCGTATGATTCTGCTTCACAACCACCTGATGACGAAGTAGTGCTTCAAAAGCTAGTGCCTCCAAACAAACCTGTCGGATGAGAATTGATGTTATGTGATTTTTAATTTTGTCCACCCCAGTCCAACACCAGCACCTCCAACTTATGTCCAGCAACTTCAGAGGTGGAACAGAGCTCTAATAAACCCAACATTTCTTTGGCCATATCCTATGCCCAGCAAGTAACATTCTGATATTGTGCATGTTCAATTGCAAATTGAATAGATCATTTTCCCCCAGTTGGATCAATTTTGACATCCTCATTTTAGCTGTAAATTTGTCTATTTATTTCTTGTGTCTTATTTTTGCCATTAGTTTTCACTTTGCTTCTCATGTCTTCTCTTCTGCTTTCCTAATATTCATGTGTCCAAAAACATGGACTGCAGTAGTTCTAGTTTCACCAGTCACTAAATTTACATCCATAGTCACTTGTTGGCTATAGCAGTGGTCTTTTTAATGAAAAATGCTAGAATGAAAATGTTAAGATGCCCATAAGTATGTTGGGCTTTAATCCACCTAGTGGCTCTTTCACATTTGTGAATTACACATGGATTGCTGTGTTAAGTAAAAAAACACAATGTGCTGCTCTCCCTTAGCTTTTACATCTGATTTTTGTGACACCTTAATAATGAGATCTGGCATTTCCACAATAATGCATTTTTCATCTGAACTTGCATTAACAGATTGTCAATCTAGTTAGGCAATCTAGCATTTCCTTTGATTTAATGCATATATTTCCCTACATAGAGGGAGGCAATGGCCTAGCGGTATCATCACTGGACTGTTAAACCAAAGAACCAGATAATGTTCAGGAAACACAGGTTCAAACCCTGCCATAGCAGATGGTGGAATCTGAATTCGATAAATATCTGGAATTAAGAGTCTACTGATGACCATGAAACTATTGTTGATTGTTGGAAAAGCCCATCTGATTCTTTAGGGAAGGAAACTGCCATCCTTACCTGGTCTGGCCTACTTGTGATTCCTGACCCACAGCAATGTAGGTCGACTCTTAACTGCCCTCTGAGCAATTAGGGATGGGCAAAAAATGCTGCCTAGCCAGTGATGTCTTCATCCCGTGAATGAATAATGAGATAAAGAACAAGTTCAGTTTAAATGGTTTGCTCATGTCCTGAGAAATGCAATGGAGGAATCCGTTTTTGTTAGAATGTTATTTCAACAGTTTGGTACACCAGTGGAAACTATTTCAAAGGCTTCAATAATTAATTAGAGCATAGGAACAGAAATTTAAGAGCAGGAATAGGCTGTTCAGCCCCTTGATCCTGTTCTGCCATTTAATGTGATTGAGAATGATCACCTATCTCAATGCCATTTTCCTTCACAATCTCCATATATCATTAGTATCTAGAAATCTATCACTGTCTTGAACATGCTTAATTACTGATTTTATATAGTCCTATAGGGTATAGAATTCCAAAGATTCATTACCCATTAGGAACTAGGAGCAGGAATAGGCCATTCAGTCCTTTCAGCCTTTTCCACCAGTCAATGAGGTAATTGCTGATCTGTGGCATTATCTGTAAACCTGCCTTTGGCCCAAAAGCCTTCATGTTTTTGCTTGACAACTTTGCAAAACTACCCAGTGAATTGAGAAATTTCTCCTCATCACAGTTCTAAGTGGCTTGCCCCTTATTCGCTCTACTCAGCCAGGGGAAACGTTGGCTTTTGCATCTACCCTGTCTAACTCCAAGAATGTGTGTATTTCAATTAGATCACCTCTTATTTATCGAAATTCTAGACAATACAAACCCATTATGAAGACATAGACACCAGTCGGGCTGCAAATGAACAAAAAAAATGGCTTTGAAAACAATTATTTCCATACTTTGATGCATAAGCAAGGCACCCTTCAATAAGTGCATAAAAATTTAAATAATCCAAATCCATTAGTCTCAATGACAGTTTCACAAAGCTACATTAAAAATGCTTTTCTCACTAACAGTGTTGTCAATCAAATGCTCCTTTGCGTTGATTGAGAAGTTATGTCCTCAAAGTAAAAATTTCAGTTCGATGTGAAGCAAACACATGAGTTAAAAGCTCAATAATATTCCAGCTAATTATTGATAATTTGCATGAATATACTTTCATCCATAATTCATTTTCAAGGTCACTAATGTATTCATTTGCATATCAGAACATTTCAGAGCTGTGGAGTGACCAGTTAATCAGGGATATCTCAGCAACCGAGCTAACACATTTTAATGACTTAGTTTGAAGGAGACAATAGTATTTTTGCTAGCTCAAATAATTAACAAATACACAACACCACATAAGATTCACATTTTTTCACATATTATTTACTGCACAACAAAACTAAGCACAGGAATTGTCAGATCAATTCCTAGGTTAAACAAACTACTGCACTTCCTATTTTATCCAATAGATTCATAAACCATTTGGTGGACACTTGTTTAATTCATTTTCAAAAAAAATTGACTTTCAAGTAACATCTTTTGCTCATTATGTATTACTTCCAGATTCTGCAAACTATGCTCAAACTGACACTTTAGTGAACATCTGAGGAATTGTGCATCATCATTTGCTGGAAATTGAACAGAGATAATTATTGTTTTCTTTCCAATTAATTTGGCCAGTACAAAGCTCAAATGCAATGTTTCATGACCTCAATATGAATTTTAAATTGTAATAATCATGCACACAAGAATTTTGGACAACTGTAATAATATTCAACACCACGGCAACAAAATAACATTCCAGATTCATAGGGATGTGTTAAAACCATGATTTCAACATAACCATTCCTCGCTACTCTTGTTAATTTAGTATTTAAACTGTAATCAAATAATTAGCCATGAATTGTTTAATCAATTGTGATCTTATTAAACCAACAAGTAAAATATTTATTTCAGCCTTGACAGTAATTCAAAGGCAAACAATTAACTTCTAATCTCCTTTCATAACTACTTCCAAAAAAGGTAGTCAACTATTTGAAAATGGAACGATACAATTGAATAAGGGGTGCAAATAAAGTTGAGAGAAACGGAACAAATGATAACCGATAAGTTATTAGAATAAAGCGACAGTATCTTTTTGTTTTTATAGGAATTCACTAGGCAATTTGTATAAGGTTTGTGGATGAATTTCTCCAAATGATCTCTTACTCTTCTTTGGAACTTTGGCAGAAAGCCTTGGAAATTCTGGGGAAATTACACAAGTCACGAGAATAATGGAATGCTTTCCATTTGCCAGGCTGTGTGAAGCCCTAACCAACTTCAGAAAGCTCAACATCACAATAAAGCAGTCTACTTGACTGAACCTTCATCTGTCACCTTGAACGTTCTCTTCCTCCTTCACCAGCACAGAGTGGTAGCAGTGAGTAACACAACAGCAACATGCATGACAGCTGCTCACCAAGCTTTCTTTAATGGCGCTTGCCAAATCCATGAACTTTAACACCTAGAAGGACAAGGTGAGCAGGCACATGGGAACACCTGCAAGCTCCCCTTCCAAATCAATCACCACCTTGCTTTGGAACCAAACCATTGTTCCTTCACTGCTGCTAATCAAAAACCTAGAACTTCCTCTCCAACAGCACAAGGACTGCATTGATTCAGGAACATAACTCATCACTACCTTCTCCAGAGCAATTAACGCTGTCCATGCCAGCCATATTCCATGAATAAGAACTAAGAACAAAGAACAACAGAGCACAGCAACAGGCCCTTTGGTCCTCCAAGCCTGTGCCAATTCCAATTCCTTTTTTGGATCCACCACTTATTGTCCATATGTGGTTTCTATCCCTCTTTATGCTTCCCATTCATGTGTCTATCAAAACACATCACAAACATTGTTAACATGCTTGCTTCCACCACCTCAATGGCAGTGTGTTCTAGGCATCCATCAACCTCTGAAAAAATATCCCCACACTTCTCCCCCATTCCTCCTTTCACCTTGAACCTGTGCCCTCGTGTAGTTGACCTGGGAAAAAGCCTTTAAGTATCCACCCTATCTATGGTTCTCAATTTTGTAGATCTCTATCAGGTTGCCCCTCAGCCTCCATCTTTCCAATGAAAACAATCTAAGTTTATCCAACCTCTCCTCATTGTTGTGGCTCTGTTCGCCGAGCTGGGAGTTTTTGTTGCAAACATTTCGTCCCCTGTCTAGGTGACATCCTCAGTGCTTGGGAGCCTCCTGTGAAGCGCTTCTGTGATGTTTCCTCCGGCATTTATAGTGATTTGTACCTGCCGCTTCCAGTTGTCAGTTGCTGTCCGCTGCAGTGGTCGGTATATTGGGTCCAGGTCGATGTGTTTATTGATAGAATCTGTGGATGAGTGCCATGCCTCTAGGAATTCCCTGGCTGTTCTCTGTTTGGCTTGCCCTATAATAGTAGTGTTGTCCCAGTCAAATTCATGTTGTTTGTCATCTGTGTGTGTGGCTACTAAGGACTCATAGCAGAAGCAGTAATGCACAGGTTAGAATAAACAGTCTTACCGCGAATACAAGCCAAACTTTGGGTCAGATATGTGGACGACACCTTTGTAATCATTAAAAACACAGAAATAGAGAACACACACCGGATCATCAACGCCACACTCACAGGAATCCGATTCACGAGAGAGGAAGAAAAGGACAACCAGCTCCCATTCCTAGACGTGATGGTACAGAGAACACCGAACGGAGAATTCAGCATGAAGATATACAGAAAAGCCACACACACAGACCAAGTCCTGAACTATGAAAGCAACCACCCCAACACACACAAATGAAGTTGCATCAGGACACTATTCAAAAGGGCCGCAACACACTGCAGTACACCAGAACTGCAAAAAGAGGAAGAACACCTATACAAGGTATTCATCAAAAATGGATACCCATGCAATTTCATCAACAGATGCCTAAGGGAAAGACAATGGAACGAGGTAATGCCGCAACCCAAAGAACTAGCCACACTATCATACATCAGGAGCATTTCCAAACTGACAGCCAGACTGCTGCGACCACTAGGACTCATAACAGCACACAAACCAACAGCTACTCTGAGACAACAACTCACCAGGACAAAGGACCCGATACCCAGCATGAGCAAAACCAACGTAGTGTACAAAATCCCATGCAAGGACTGCACAAAACACTACATAGGACAAACAGGAAAACAGCTAACAACCCGCATCCACCAACACCAACTAACCACAAAACGACACGACCAGCTATCCTTAGTAGCCACACACACAGATGACAAACAACATGAATTCGACTGGGACAACACTACTATTATAGGACTAGCCAAACAGAGAACAGCCAGGGAATTCCTAGAGGCATGGCACTCATCCACTGATTCTAATCAACAAACACATTAACCTGGACCCAATATACCGGCCACTGCAGCGGACAGCTGGAACTGACAACCGGAAGCGGCAGAGACAAGCCACTATAAATGCCGGAGGAAATATCACAGAAGCGCTTCACAGGAGGCTCCCAAGCGCTGAGGATGTCACCTAGACAGGGGATGAAACGTTTGCAACAAAAACTCCCAGCTCGGTGAACAGAACCACAACAACGAGCACCCGAGCTACAAATCTTCTCCCAAACTTTGAACCTCTCCTCATATCCAAAAGCCCTCCAAACCAGCAATCCATCTGTGTTACCCACCTGTGTTGCCAGGGACCTGTACACCAGATCCCTCTGGATATCAATGCTCCTAAGGGTGCTGCTAAGGGTGCTGCTATTTATTGAATTCGATCTTGAACACCTGAATTCAATCTTCCAAAATGCATCACCTTGCATTTGTCCAGAAAATAAATAAAACAAAAAAAACTAATCAGGCTCCAAGTTGTTTTAATATTAGCTTGTTAGCTTTAGAAACTACATTAAGTGAGAACATTAATTTCCATTTTGAGGAGTTGAAATTTTCTTGAAAGGTTTGTGATGATAAGAAAAGTATCTCTTGTTCCTCCTTAATGAGGATCAGTGATCAGGACTCAGGCTCACAGCTGAGACTAGAGGTAAACATCAAATAGCAGCACCCTTAGCAGCACCCTTAGGAGCAGTGACAGGACCATGCCTCTAGTTCCAAAGTAGAAACTGTGATGATTTCATCAAACTGCTGCATGGTGACTTCAGAAAACTAAGACTTGGTTTGATTGGCAACTAAAATGGAAAGACTGGAATGGAACAAAAAAATTTAAACATGATTAATGCCTTCACCTTTAGTGCGGCATCTACTTTCCCATCTTCTATAAACACAAAATCCAAAAGCTAATTGGAGAAGGAATAACATTCAGCCATTACATTCATCCATTTATGAGATGGCAGATACCTTCAATTTGGTGTTCAATCATTTAACAGATTCAAAGTTTTGAAAGTCAATTAATATGTTGTTTACCCAGTAGTAGTATAAACTTGGAAAAGCTAATTCTATAACGTGCTTACGTCAGTTGATTTGCTGGCTTCGTTGTACCAATTACATAAATTCAATGTTAAACTTGCACTACGAAACAAAATCTGAGATATCACAACAGGTTTGCATAATGTTTGCTCCTAATGTTTGCATAAAAAGTTTATAAATTCATTAATTTTTCCTACATTTCAGAAGGAACTGAATCAATTAGTAACTATCTCTAAATGTTATTTTGCATTAAATTTGCAGTCTAATTCTTCAGTAAATTGTTAATTTATTGGAAATCATTGTGTACACAAAAACAGAGGACAGCCTAGTAATGATGCATTTCAAGCCTCACTTAATACATATTAAACACATAATTATTCAGTAAACCACTGTAATTATGCACAGTGCACCAAGTTGTTAGTTACATTGTTCTTACAATGCTGAGAACAATGAAGCAATAATACATGATTATTGTCATACATCAGTAAAATTATATTCAGTATAGATTATATATAATTTTAAATGTTATTGAGGGAATTAAATGGTGAAAATCAATTCAGAGATTCTACTGCTATTCTCAAACTTCCCTTGTGGGTCATGATGTCACCAGAATTCTTCAGTAAAATTACTGCCTCAATTATTTTCAGTCTATTCTTCCAGACATTTTGAATTGATTGCATTTTGTTGTTTTCTATTCTCAGTGTTGTACAGTATAGGGAGAGGTATTTCAGCTCTTTACATCCTTGCCAACTCTCCAGAATAACTATTCAATTAGTCTCATCTCCCCAACCTTTACCTGTTCTGCAATTTTCTTCTCAAATATTTATCTACACTCCTTGTAAAAGCCTGTAAAAAATTTGTTTCTATTGCTAGTTTAGTCTGAAAATTCAATGTATAAGTAATCTTTTTAACAAACAATCTCTCCTTTGTTTTTCTGATGCGACTTAAATTCTTGATTGAAAATAGAGGATACAAATTAGCTCAGCAGAAACAATGTTTCCCAACTTAAATTAACAAAAATCTGTCGTCATTTTGAACACTACCTCAGGTATTACTTAGTGTACTTTCTTCCAATAAATGAATCTCATTTGCCTATCTCATTACAACCAAAGTTTTTTTTATTCACAGTTAACAATAAAATCCATATCCATATCCATTACATTCTTCCCAAAGAAATGTTCACAGTACTCACATCAAGTGTCTACTTCTCCTGCACTCCTACCATTTTTGAGAGATGCCGGGATGGTTGAGAATAGAAAACATACTGACATATATGCATGGATTAATAAACAGGTAATTAAATGCCTGCGCTGGATGCAAGAAATGCCTTAATTTGCATTCATTGTTGCTAACAGTAGCAAAGAGGAAGTTTAACATTTAAGTGGCCCAGAAAATAACAATTAATTGCGATTTTGATACACAAAATGCAATTTTGTGTTTTTTTTCAAAAATGAAACATTCCTTCAGCCAACAACTAAACACATATTACATGATGCTGCAGCAGATTCTTCAGAGTCCCTTCAGCTGCTTTACAGAGACTTTCTAATGACAGCCAGATACAATTGTTCAAATGATCCCAAGTTTCACAGCACATCTTTGAGATAATAATAAAAGTCTGTCACAAGCCAGAACTTTCACTTTTATATACTCAATGCTACCTTTTTGCAAAAATCTATAACCCTGTAGCTTTTTCGGTTTTACAGGTCATAGAGTCACAGAGATGTACAGCATGGAAACAGACCCTTCGATCCAACGTGTCCACGCCGACCAGATATCCCAAACCAATCTAGTCTCACTTGCCAGCACTAGCCCATATCCCTCCAAACCCTTCCTATTCATATACCCATCCAAATGCCTCTTAAATGTTGCAATTGTACCAGCCTCCACCACATCCTCTGGCAGCTCATTCCATACACGTACCACACTCTGCGTGAAAAAAGTTGCCTTTAGGTCTCTTTTATATCTTTCCCCTCTCACTCTAAACCTATGCCCTCTAGTTCTGGACTCCACCACCCCAGGGAAAAGACTTGTTTATTTATTCTATCCATGCCTCTCATAATTTTGTAAACCTCTATAAGGTCACCACTCAGCCTCCGACGTTCCAGGGAAAACAGCCCCAGCCTGTTCAGTCTCTCCCTGTAGCTCAAATCCTCCAATCCTGGCAACATCCTTGTAGATCTTTTCTGAACCCTTTCAAGTATCACAACATCTTTCCGATAGGAAGGAGACCAAAATTGCATGCAATATTCCAACAGTGGCCAAACCAATGTCCTGTACAGCCGCAACATGACCTCTCAACTCCTGTACTCAATATTCTGACCAATAAACGAAAGCATACCAAACACCGCTTTCACTATCCTATCTACCTGCGACTCCACTTTCAAGGAGTTATGAACCTACACTCCAAGGTCCCTTTGTTCAGTAACATTCCCTAGGATCTTACCATTAAGTGCGTAAGCCCTGCTAAGATTTGCTTTCCCAAAATGCAGCACCTCGCATTTATCTGAATTAAACTCCGTCTGCCACTTCTCAGCCCATTGGCCCATCTGGTCCAGATCCTGTTGTAATCTGAGGTAACCCTCTTCACTGTCCACTACATCTCCAATTTTGGTGTCATCTGCAAACTTACTAACTGTACCTCTTTTGCTCGCATCCAAATCATTTACGTAAATGACAAAAAGTAGAGGTCCCAGCATCGATCCTTGAGGCACTCCACAGGCCTCCAGTCTGAAAAACAACCCTCCACCACCACCGGCTGTCTTCTACCTTTGAGCCAGTTCTGTATCCAAATGGCTAGTTCTCCCTTTATTCCATGAGATCTAACCTGGCTAATCAGTCTCCCATGGGGAACCTTGTCGAACGCCTTACTGAAGTCCATACAGATCACATCTACTACTTTGCCCTCATCAAACTTCTTTGTTACTTCTTCAAAACACTCAATCAAGTTTGTGAGATATGATTTCCCACGCACAAAGCCATGTTGACTATCCCTAATCAGTCCTTACCTTTCCAAATACATGTACATCCTGTCCCTCAGGAATTCCTCCAACAACTTGTCCACCACCAAGGTCAGGCTCACTGGTCTATAGTTCCCTGGCTTGTCTTTACCGCCCTTCTTAAACAATGGCACCACGTTTGCCAACCTCCAGTCTTCCAGCACTTCACCTGTGACTATCGATGATACAAATATCTCAGCAAAAAGCCCGGCAATCACTTCTCTAGCTTCCCAAAGAGTTCTCAGGTATGTATGTAGGTGTAGGTGTGTATAACTGCCCACATCTTTCTGCTTCCCTTACTCTTGTTCAAGTTTTTAACCAGTTAGCAAACATTTCATCTTATTATTCGCTTCAAAATGTTATGGTTCATATTTCTCTTACATACTGCATCATTCTCCTGTCAAGTCAGTTAACTGGCCTATATCCTCTTCAAGTCACATACAGTCTGCTTGAAAGAGACCATGATCTATTAATAAACATGTATGTTTGGTGCTCTGACCTTCCAAAGTCAGCTACATACAGCCCAGAATGTTTTGTCAAAAAGAAATGTGAGGCAGTAATTTATTCATAAATGATACAGCAATTTCTTTTTAAGAATCATCCAGAGAATGAGGATATCACTGGTTAGGCCATTTAGTGCTCATGCCTAGTAGTCTCAAGGACAGTTAAGAGTCAGGTCAGGCAAGGTCAGTAGGTGTCTTTCTCTCAAGGGAACCAGATCAGGCTTTATGACAATTAACAGCAATTACATGGGCTGTCATTAAGTTACCCTGTTATTCTAGATATTTTTATTGAATTCAAATGTTCATCCACCCTCTACCATGGTGGGATTTGAACCCAAGTCCCAATTAGCATGGAGTTCTGGATTATTACTCCAGAAGCATTGCCACTGCACTACCACTGCCTCCCTACCAAGAGCAGAGGCAGGACTTACATTTGCTGTGTGTCTCACGCAGGTTAGCAGTCATTTCACCTCATGAATACATCACTGGGAAGGTGGACTGCAAAGAATGGGAACTCGTATGACATCTTTCAATGAAAATATCCATGGTGGTCAAGGCCTAGGCAACTTAAGATGTGGTCATGGATGAAGCTATTAAGATCAGAAATGCTCAAGATGCTGCAGTTAGAGGAGTAAAGTATCTCAGACAGTTGTGGGATTAGAGACAATTATACAAACAGGGAGGAGGCATGAAACAATGAAGGAGTTTGAAACCAATGATAAGCATTTTAAAACCAAACATTGACTGACAGGGAACCAATGTAGGATATTGAGAATAGAAGTGATAGATGAATGGTACCAGTTCAGACATGGACCAATTCAAAGTTGTCAATGACCTCAGGTTTGTAAAGTTAGAATGTGGGACACCCTCCAAATATGCATTGTAACAGTCAGGTCTGGAGATAGCAAAAGGATCAATGTTTCAGCAGATGAACTGTGACACGGATCAAGTTGAGCTATACTAGAAGTGGAAATATGTGGTCAAAGCGATGAAGCAAATGGAAGGTCATCGCAAGGTCAAATAGGACACAAAATGTTGTGAATAGACTCATTATTTTCAGATTGTTGTCAAGGAAAGAGATGGGAATGGTAGTCAGTAAATGGAGCAGGACGTAAAAGCAATCCATTCCCACATCTTTGCAAACTTCATATTTGAATACCTTCCATCAGGGTTCAACCCTAACATTTATTTGGAAAAAAATCACTATCCATATAGTATTGGAATCTGACAGTTCAGCAAGAGTCGAGAGAGATATTTGTAAGGTGGAGCTTAGTGCTGTGATTGAACATGTGAAAACTAGCACAATCCTTTTGCCAAAGGGTAGAACACAATTAAGAAATATGTTGCATACAAGCCTTGACACTTCTTGACAGTTTTTATTTTAAATAGATTTAACAATTCTGCAAGATCTATGCACCTTTTACACACAATCTCTACTGCAAGTTAGTAATCTGAAACGGGTAGCTGACCAACCCATCAAAGGATATCTGAAACCACCCATGAAAGGATACTGAACCTGGCTTCTATAAAGAACACCTAACCCTCACTCCTGTATTTGAACTTTATCAACTAAGGTGCATCACCTCTCCGTAAAGGTATCCTGGTTATCTTAAAATGATTCACTCTGAGTTGGTTAATGCTGTGAACTGCAAGTTCCAGTGGGGGAATAAAAAGTACCAAAAGGGCATTTAGACGAAGAGAGTTGACCATTTGAATGGCCAAATGCCTCGAGGAACCGTTTGCGTATGAAGCCCAAGTTAGTGGGCAGCACAGTGGTTAGCACTGCTGCCTCACAGCGCTAGAGACCCGGGTTCAATTCCCGACTCAAGCGACTGACTGTGTGGAGTTTGCACGTTCTCCCCATGTCTGCGTGGGTTTCCTCCGGGTGCTCTGGTTTCCTCCCACAGTCCAAAGATGTGCAGGTCAGGTGGATTGGCCATGCTAAATTGTCTGTAATGTTAAGCAAAGGGGTAAATGTAGGGGAATGGGTGGGTTGCGCTTCAGCGGGTCAGTGTGGACTTGTTGGGCCAAAGGGCCTGTTTCCACACTATACGTAATCTAATCTAATCTAACTCTATTCACACTCTTTTGGAAATGGGAAGTGCTATGCTCAAGACGGGATTTGGAATTTCAGGCCAATTCTACATTTTATTTACCCCCTCCCCCCAACTAAGAGACTTTCCAATTTGGGAAAAAACACCAAGGCCAGAGTGTCACTAGTATCTAAGTAGATTGGTGAGATATCCATGTGATCACTCTTGAATGCATCTGCTGTTTAACTTATTCTAATGGATGTTCAACCACAGTTTGGCTGTTAATTCCCATTTCCCTCATGTTATTTCTGAATATTGGAGTATAAAATTTGTAAAAAATATAAATGGTAGATTCTTAAAACTCTGCACAGTTAGAAAACTTAGCTTGTTTGTTCAATACTGAATCTTGAGGCTTTCTTCTCTTACTAACTACTTAGAAATGTAATATTTGTCCACATCATGCCAAATATTACTGAACCCTAACTAGATCATAACATAAATTTAGCAGTCTCATCAGGAACTGTAACATAAATATGTGTTATGGACCAGGCCAGACCCCGTCAAAATATTTCAAGAAGGTAGCCCAGGTCTTAACTTTTCTAGTCGTTTTGAGCAGGTGTAATGTGGATATTCCAGGAGTCAAAACCCCTCAAAAGTGAACTTATTTACAGAGTGCCAAATGAAACACAAACAAAACAGAACAGAATACAAAATAATTTAAGCGATCTGGAAACCCAACAGGCTACCCCAAGTTAGTGATGCTGTTTCAAATTCCTGCAACAATCCCCATTAACACCCCTTAACAAAAAAGGTAAAATCAAACACAGAGTCTTACGGAGAGATATCAGAGAGAGGGGGAGGATCAGCATGGAACTGCTTGCTTGACTAGCAGTCTCAAATCATTGACTGGTTGCCCTGAACAGCCAGACTGCTAAAACCAAAACCAGAGAAAAGCTGAGCTGGGAGAACTGTCCACACCCTTTTCATTGTACAAGTGTTATTTTTTAATTTTTGCCTGAGGCACTATCTGTTAACTATAATCAAACCCATCCAAACCAGACACATCAGAACCTGTGTCTTTACGATCCCTCTGAAAAAAAAAGAGGTATAGAGGTTTATAAAATCATGAGGGGCCGGGCTAGAACAGACAAATCTTTTCCCTGAGGTGGGGGAGTCCAGAACTAGAGGGCATAGGTTTAGGGTGAGAGGGAAAAGATAGAAAAGACACCTAAAGGGCAACTTTTTCATGCAGAGGGTGGTACGTGTATAGAATGAGCTGTCAGAGGAAGTGGTGGAGGTTAGTACAGTTGCAACATTTAAAAGGTATCTGAATGGGTATATGAATAAGAAGGGTTTGGAGGGAAATGGGCTGGGTGCTGGTAAGTGGGACTAGATTAGGTTGGGATATCTGGTCAGCACGGACAAGTTGGACTGAAGGGTCTGTTTCCATGCTGTGCATTTCTATGTTTCTATGACAGAATAATCTTGTTAAAGGAGCAGCATCATTGTGGGCGGCACGGTGGCACAGTGGTTAGCACTGCTGCCTCACAGCGCCTGAGACCCGGGTTCAATTCCCGACTCAGGCGACTGACTGTGTGGAGTTTGCACGTTCTCCCCGTGTCTGCGTGGGTTTCCTCCGGGTGCTCCGGTTTCCTCCCACAGTCCAAAGATGTGCGGGTCAGGTGAATTGGCCATGCTAAATTGCCCGTAGTGTTAGGTAAGGGGTAAATGTAGGGGTATGGGTGGGTTGCGCTTCGGCAGGTCAGTGTGGACTTGTTGGGCTGAAGGGCCTGTTTCCACACTTTAAGTAATCTAATCTAATCACATGAGAATGAAATCAAGCAACCAGTTGGATAACAGTGGAGTGCATTTGGAGATGGATGAAGTGATGAATGTTACCAAAAGTTTAGACAAATTTAAAAGGGTATGGAGGGAAAGGTTACTTCTATCACAGTGCCATCGGATGACACTTGTGATTTTAATAAGAACGGATTTGTTACTATAGCAGGGATTGAACCCTGATGGAAGGCTTTCAAATATGGAGCTACTAAAAAAAGATACAAATGGATTTAAAAGGCAATATATTCAAGGATTTGGAACAGGAACTATAGGGTGGAGATGAGTTGCAAGCATAATGAGATCAAGGGATTGTTTTTTTCTGGTGAATGCTGCTGTTCATTACAGATTTAAAGGAGATAGAGATACTGCACCTAAAGAGATTGAGGGTTGACAAGACTGATTAACATGGGGTCAAGACAGGAAATGGAGTAGTCAATAATTTAGTGGCAATGGGATTGACGGTATGGTCTGGTCTGAAAATAAACATGGAGAGGGCATGATGAGAAGTTGAACAGAAAATTGTCATGTCTTGCACTTTATGCTGTTGCTCTGACCTGCAAATATGACCTAACCCTTGTATGCTGAGCCTTAAATATCTAATTGTTGTTAATAACTGCCAATAAATTATCATAAGTGTGGAGGTCTTCAGGTTTTAAAATTTTCAGGGACAAATTAGGGCATATTTTAAATTTATCCTTTTCTCTTCCTTTCCCTTATCAATTTGCTTTATAAATTTCTTTCACTGCTTATTATTCTTTGTCAGCCTGATTTGACACTACAAGTTGCCACTTGGTTGTTTATTTCCTATCCCTTAAATCCCATATGTTAAAGGAGACACATAGTTTGTAGGTTTAGGCCTGAGATACCCTAGTCCTCTCACTTCACTGAGCAGTAGCAACATTATGACCAAAATACTTTGCGCTGAAGAGTTGGGAAAGTCTAAGTAAGGGCAGATTGAATTCAATTCCTTACCATATTATGTGTGCAGCATTAAGGAAACTAATGAATCTAACACCAATTTCACTGAAAGGTCAAACTACTCCTTTAGCTGAAAATGATATTTCACTAATGCAACATCACGAAACATTTCACAGCTGGTATCCACCCAGGATTTCCTTTTCTTGTTTATAAAACCAGTTACTTTTACCAGAGGTGCCATTTTAACATCATTTCCAAGGTGTAGCATTCAAAACATTGTTCCATACAGTCTGTGATGCACAGGGAGAATGAAAATCTTCTCTTACTTTGAAGAAAAATAATAAAGAACAGAATTAAGTAATGGAATACAGGAGATCACTAATCTCTTGATGCCACTGTCTCAGCTCATTTGGTAAAACTTCCCAACTAAGCTGACTCCACTGTTGTTAGCTCATGGTCATTCTTTTGCTTTTTCCTTCAAATATTTATCCAATTCTCTTCTGAAAGGCAGAAGAAAATCACCCTTTTCGGTAGTTTCTTTTAAGAATCATCTTAAAACTTCTGACACTGGAATCAGTCTCCCCTTATTGACTCTATCAAAACCTTTCAGTAAAGGTACTCATCATATCTCCTCTGGTCCTTCCCTTCCTAAAGAGCACTCCAAGCTTCTCATGCATCCCCATACACTGAAGTCTTTCGTTGTTGCTATCATTCTAGTAAATCTTTGCACACTCTGAAGGTGTACAACTCTTTCCTCAGTATGGTATCAAGAAATACATACATTTCAAGGGCATTCTAGCCAGGACTTATCGAGGATTTGTATACATTCATTGTTTTTATACTCTATTACTCAGTTTATAAAGCCAAGAATACTATATGCATTTTTAACAGTTTCCTCAATTTGTCCTGCCACTGAATATTTACGTGTATACTGCTCTGGTATCTGCTATAGAGTCATAGAGATGTACAGCACAGAAACAGAACCTTCGGTCCAAATCATCCATGCTGACCAAATATCCCAACCTAATCTAGTCCCACCTGCCAGCACCCGGCCCATTTCTCTCCAAACCCTTCCTGATCATATACCCATCCAGATACCTTTTAAATGTTGCAATCGTACTAGCCTCCACCACTTCCTCAGGCAGGTCATTCCATACACGCACCATCCTCAACATGAAAAAGTTGAACATTAGGTCTCTTTTATATCTTTCCTCTCTCACCCTAAACCTATGCCCTCTAGTTCGGGACTCCCTCACCCTAGGGAAGAGACTTTGTCTACTTATCTTAATCATGCCTCTCATGATTTTATAAACATCTATAAGGTCACCCCTCAGCTTCGATGCTCCCGGGAAAAAACCCTAGCCTATTCAACCTCTTCCTGTAGTTCAAATCCTCTTACCTTGGCAACATCTTTGTAAATCTTTTCTGAACCCTTTCAAGTTTCAAAACATCTTCCCGATAGCAAGGAGACCAGAATTCCACGCAATATTCCAACAGTGGCTGAACCAATGTCCTGTAACATGACCTCCCTACTCCTGTACTCAATACTCTGACCAATAAAGATAGCATACCAAATGCCTTCTTCACTATCCTATCTACCTGCGACTCCACTTTCAAGGAGCTATGAACCTGCACTCCAAGGTCTCTTTGTTCAGCAATATTCCCGAGGACCTTACCATTAAATATGTCAATCCTGGTAAGATTTGTTTTCCCAAAATGCAGCACCTCACATTTATTTAAATTAAACTCCATCTACCACTTCTCAGCCCATTGGCCCATCTGATCCAGATCCTGTTGTAATCTGAGGTAACCTTCTTCACTGTTCCTGTATCCTCTTTAAAATTAAGTAATTTACTTCAACTTACTCCCTCCTCATTCTTCCAACAAAATGCATTATTTCACATTTCTCTCGATGACACAGCACCTGCCAATGTCTGCCAAGTTCACCAGTCTATGTCCACCTATCTGCTACAATCCTCCCATTATTTTCAACATACCCAAATTTAGACATACATACACATTAAACATAGTGGTCCTCAGATTGGCACTCTAAGATGCAAAATGACCATTTCAGCACTCTGACAACACAGTCAGTCCTTGAACGTGTGAGTATTCAAAAGTTCTGAGACAGAAAAGACTGGAGCAAGTTCACACAATGAATTCCAATGTAATTGACCTTTGCTTTGTGGGACAATGATTCAGAAAAGGTTAACATAGTAACCATCAGAAGTTTGATTTGTACAGGCTGTGACCCATCATTTTTAAACTAGAGCTCCCAGGAAGATTTCAGAGAGCACATCCTCAGAGAATAGACTCCACAGCTGGAGATAAAGGTTTTGCAGATATCCAGCTATCTGCTATCAGATCCAGGCGATCAGAAAATGCCGAAACCACAGCACTAGCAATATGCAAGAAACACCGTCCCCCACCTCTCACACTCTCTCTCTCTCTGTCTCAAAGTCTTCTCTACTTTCTGTCTACTTGTAGGTTTGAATGTCTACCACTAAAGGCGAAAGTGGATACTGCAGATGCTGGAGATAAGAGTAGTGCTGGAAAAGATCAACAGGTCAGGCAACACCCAAGGAGCAGGAAAATCGACATTTTGGGCAAAAGCACTTCATCATCCCCCTGTCTATCTCTAAAGGTAACCTCCACAAAATCGACTACAGAAACTACAGCAGCTGCTAAATTCTTACTTCAAGGCTTCAATCCTTTCACCTTAAAAATCTTCAAGCAAATATCAGGCAGCAATGCTAATGCATTGCATTGTCTTCCCCACATCTATTGTTTATCTTTGTATCAATACTTTTTTGAAAAACGTCATTATGTTTTTGTCTAATAATTCATATATTCTCACAGAATTCACACTAAACAAAAAAAAACAAGAACTGTGGATGCTGGAAGTCAGAAACAAAAACTGAAATTGTTGGAAAAACTGAACACATCTGGCAGCATCTGTGGACAGAAATCAGAGTCCAGTGACCCTCATTCAGAACTGATGGTAACTAGAAAAAGACTGTCATTTATGCTGAAGTTAGCATGAGGGAGGGGAAGAGTAAACAATAGTGGAGATAAAGCCCAAGACAGAGGAAAACAGTTGAAGTTCACTTGAGAATGTAACGATTAAAAAACGATTTGCGATTTACATCTAAAGAACTGAAACCAACCTGGTCATTCTAAAAGGTGACAGACTTAACAAACAATCCAGGTCTTTTTCAATATATAATTTCAGTTACATCACACTGTAAGCTTTTGCTACAAATTCTGAGTCTTGCAATCTTATACTCCACAACCACCTGATGATGGAGCGGCGTTCTGAAAGCTAATGCTTCCAAATAAATCTGTTGGACTATAACCTGGTGTTGTGAGATTTTTAACTTGATAATCATAAGTATGATTGGGACATTGGAAAATATGGAGGAAAAAGTGTTGGAACAGCTAAGTCAATGGAAACGAAACAAGTGTGATCTGAAAGAGATCAGGATGAAAAAAATTAAATATTGTTCTGGATTATTCTAGTCACTTTAGATTAGATTATTTACAGTGTGGAAACAGGCCCTTCGGCCCAACAAGTCCACACCGACCCACCGAAGCGCAACCCACTCATACCCCTATATTTACCCCTTACCTAACACTACGGGCAATTTAGCATGGCCAATTCACCTGACCCGCACATCTTTGGACTTTGGGAGGAAACCGGAGCACCCGGAGGAAACCCACGCAGGCATGGGGAGAACGTGCAAACTCCACACAGTCAGTCGCCTGAGTCGGGAATTGACCCCAGGTCTCTGGCACTGTGAGGCAGCAGTGCTAACCACTGTGCCACCCAAATTTAGATTTGGCATGTTCAGTAAAGCAGAGATTAATACAGCTGCACAAGTAATAATGAGATTTCTCACTATAAGGGAATGGATGCTAGCTGTCTATTGAGAAAGAAAAGTCACTAAGGCCAGCATGATGTGAAGAATAGAGGAGGATGATCTTACAAAGGCCAAAAGGTTAGTTATCAGCAGCAGTGAGAGAAGAATAGTGAGGATATTTGAAGTTATAGGGCCATAAGAACAAAGACCTAAAATACAGCTTAAGGATTCAATATTTCATTCTCTTCATAGTTGAACTCAGCTGAGATCAGTGATATCTTTCAGAGCAGATTTTTCTCGTCTGCTCTAACTTGAACCTTTGCAAGTCTCATTTTCAAATGCTGTAATATTGTGTTTTTTTTTCAAACTAGATTATTTGTAAAGCCTGAGTCATATATATCCTTGGTCAAAATAACTAAACACCGCAGATCAAATGGAACAATACCTGGCGTGCTTTTAAAACGTCAGCTGTGGCTCCTGAACTCTGCCCTAGTGTGCCTTGATTCTGGAGTAGGCTCCTTACAGTCTCTTCCATCCTGAAACAAAGTAAGGGATTTGTTACATGTATTTTTTTTTTCCCCACTGATGTGTCTTTTCTCCCCCCAAGATTAACTTTTGTTATGGGAGGTCTCTGTGACACATGCTATTTAGAGCTAGGCAAGCAACGTTTGCTAAATGTTATTTTGGAGTAGCTGTTAAGAGGCACATTGGTTGAACAAAGTATGACTTATTCTGCTTTTCACTTTATGCCAGTGAGGACTTGCCAAGCTTTGGTTGACAAGCTGGAGACCAGTGAGAGATAGCCAGGTTACAGTGGACTACATCATGTCACTCAATAGCAACTCACTGCAACAACTGGCCATCACAGTGGAATTCACTTCTTTATAAAGTACACTGCATGAGCCTCCATAGAGGATGATTTAGTGGTAGCATGTACAATAAAAACAAGCCACATGTCCTAAAACTTCCAGCCTCATCCAAGGTTCAAACTGATGTGGGCATGGACACATTTAAGAGCCTAGAATACTCCGTCATATGAAAGTTGAGTCTTGATCTATCCAATCTGACAGCTGAAAAGTAAAAGAACATCATTTAATGCCATCTCAATTCAATGATGTTTGCTCCTTTGAAAGGAACAGCATAAAATAATTATACTACACTGAGCTTTCCAAGCCACAAGTTTTTCACTTTGAAAAAGAGGGAAAGAAACAATAATCAGCATTGGTACTAGTTTATTTTTTAACTGGATGGTCATTAAGTGACTGTGACAAATAGCATAGAGAGCCACACAGTTGACATCCTTGCAGTTTCTCAGGGACATACTGGGGTTAATAATCAACAAATTCAATGAAAGAATAAAGAAGCAATTTTAGTTTTAAATACTCTTGTATGATAAAATTACTAAACAGTTACATGAAACACAGAATCATAGAAACATATCTTTGATATAACAGACACACACTTCTAATAATTTCCATCGTGCGATTGCATAGGTCTTTTTTAAAAAAAACATCTGCACTGCAAGCAGACATGTACCAGCACATTGATTTGGTTACACAGTGGTATTTCAGTAGGATTTAGAGTTAACAAGATTAACTCATCATCCATTTTCTTATAATTATCCAGTTGCTGCGCAAGTATTTTTTTTATTAACAGTGCACAACATGAATAGTTGCACCATCTGTTGGCCAAATGTGAATCAGCATTAACCACATCTAATCTGCACTTCAGACAGTAGTTCATAGTTTTATGTGACAGAGTGGAATAATCTTTGCTCAGAATCTGACCGTAATCAAGTCCACAAATATCTATATACACACAAACTATAAAGACACCTTATAGCTGAGCAGAGTTGAAATACAAAATTAAATTTATACTCTAAATTAAATAATGTTCTTGCATCCAATATATTAAAAATCCAATGGAATGCAGTCCTCAATTTTTTTTTATAATGCAAGATTAATGAAAACATTTATAAACATTTTGACTTTAAACAAACATAGCATCTTAAAGGAGATGATAAAATTCTTGAAAACAGTATTCCAGTAACCGCGTACAGGAAAGATTTTGTTCCCAAAAATGTGTTCAACTGACGGAAGACCTCCTAACTATTCCAGAACATTAGGGTGGGGGAGTTAGCTGTTGCACATGCTCACTTCATTCTGGATAATTTTCGGGAGGTCACTGGTGGAGAGGGCAAGAGAAAAAGTGACAAGTAAACAATTGCTTGCTGTTGTGATGTAGGAGGTTCTGATTGCCAGACTGAGTCCATGGTATGTTGCACCAAACGTGACCAGCATTGCCTGCCATACTTATGCAGCTTGTAAAGCAACACTGGAAATGAAAAATGGCTGCGGCCGCACATTGAGTTTAGGGGTAGGGGGGAAAGTATGTGTTTTTCTTCCTGTCTGAGAACACAGGCTCCATTTGTGAGCAACACAAGGCTCTTCAAAGGGCAAATGAACTAATCAGGCACTTTCACAGTATAAGTTGAAGACATCTGGAATTATAGCTCCCTGCATGTGAAATGCATGCAGCGTCCAATTGTGGGAGATACAAATCCTAGTCAAATGCAATGTTGACCATGTCACTGGTTGTTATAAATTGATCACTGTTACATCTGCAGAGTCAAATTAATCACACGCAATCTTAAAAAGTGGCATTTGCAGGCCACAATTCAAAGTCCAAGAGGTCATAGGCTGCACAAGGACACAGAACTGATTTCTTTTCACCTTGAATGGCATTAACCAATGTGGAATGCTGCCTTTTGGGAATGATTGGAGGACAACATATCAGTAATTGTGCGGCACTCAATCTTCTATTGGTTTTGCTTGCAATGGCTACTGCTTCATTCATCAGAGTAAGGGTTTCTATATCAAAGGTCCATGTAAAGCATTCCATGCCCTTTCTAGTCCTCCAAGTCCTAAAGTACGCAGGAGTATGCTAAACATTTAGGGGTTGGGTGCCTTGCAAGGATGGTTATTCAAAGCCAAGGCTGATGGTGCAGTTATACAACTTCCTGACTAAGATTGAGCATAGATACAATGCAGCCCATTCTTCAACCAGGGTTAACATGCAGCAGGCAAGAGGCCTGCTGAAGATGAGCTTCTGGGTTCTCAGATCAGTTCAGAGGATAGACAATGTGATGGGCACTGATGAGCTGGGAGAGTGGCAGCAGTCTTCTGAGGATTAGAAGAATGTATAGATCAGGGAGTAGATCACCTTCTCTATATTGAGTACTGCAGCATGGACATAATGCACAAGCAGGGGCCCACATGGGCATAATGCACAAGCAGTGAGGCTCGATTCAGAAAACTGAGACAGAAATCTTGTTCGGCTTTACAGTGAGAAACCTACCATGAAACTTAAAGAAATAGACACACGGCTGATTTCTGTTCAAATGCTGGTCAATGCTTCTTCCACAATAAAGGAAATGTACCATCAATACTTGTCAACCATGACGTTTGGCAGTACATTTACAAAACTGCTCTCAACCAATTACCAATGCGCATACACAAATAAAATGAAGCCAATATAATATGAACTATTGCCAATTAAATTGAAATTTGAAAACCCACCCATGTTATTTTTGTGAATAAGCCTCATATCATTGGCAATGTAGTTGTGCAAGAAAGCTTTGGCTGAAATAAAGTACCTCTCTGTTTTATAGCTTACCCTTAGCAGAAGCAATATCAGCTGATGGCAGCTTTCATTGCTAAACAGCATCCCCACTTCAGCATGACATTTCTTGTGCACACCGCTGACACTTGAAAAGTTTTCATTATAATCCTAAGGGAAATGCTAAAAGACTTGAACTTGGGTACCCCAATGCTGCGTCACATTTGTTGCTGGATCTTGTCAGCTTGGCTTTAACAGGAATACAGTTGGAGAGCTTCATTACATTGCATGGAAAGAATGGGCAAGCCTTCCCTTTAATGACACTAGTTCCCACAAGGCTAGTTTGAATTTTCAGTTTGAATGGGGGGATGGATGAGGAGTGGGTCGGGTGTGTAGGTGGTTTAAGTGACCCATGCAGGAGGTGGATAGCTGGGTAGGCCAGTCAGGAGATCATTGAGTTGGTTCAGGCATGGCATTCACTTCAGGGAGTGGTCAGATCACAGGGCTACTCAGGATTAGTCAGGGGAGCAAGCAAGTGATAGTTCAAGTCAGGAGTGTAGTTGGCTGGTCTGGTTAGATCAAGTCTGAAGTAATAGGTTTGTTGGTGCATTCAGGACGCAGTGTGAATGAAGGAGGTGATTCAGTTATATACTTACCATATATCAAGACCAAACATTTTGTCTACAACATTGCCTGGTAGCAATCTAGCTAAATAAGTTGGAACTGTCCAAACTCCCAGACTCAGAGTTCAAGTCAGAGTCAGAGTCAGAGACCTTTGCAAAGTGTCCCAGGGAATATAGTCCATCAGATGATCAAACCTCCCAAGGAATTCCAACAGGGTTGCTGCATCAGGACCTCTGTGACCCCCCCAGATATATATCTTGATTATACATCTGGTCTCCAACCATCCAGAGACAAGACTACATCAACCACACAGCAAAACAACACACACGCACAACCGTGAAAGTTTCATAAATACAATAACTATCTTTCAGACTTCCAGACATTGATAGAAACACTAAAAGCCAACAGTCAAAAAAACTATTCCCCTCCTCAGCAGGGCCACTTTTGTCACCAGGAACAGTGTTACTCTTAAACATTTAATGATGTAACACTGAATGCATTATTTGATTTACAATTTATGCCATTCTCAGTGATAAGGTAAAATAAGTGTTTTAAGTGATATTTTTAAATGTTAATATTTAATTAAACGAAGATAACAAAATCAAATTAACTATATTAATTTGTTTGATAATTAAAGTTACCTCCAAAGTTTATAATTTCAGATAAACATTTTTAACAATCACCTGTATTTAATCTGCCTTCAACACAGTGAAAAGTCCCAAAGCACATAAGATCTTAGGAAATTCAATTAACAACTTGTGATTTCTTCTAATATTTTCCAAGGTCAGCTGAAAATTAGAAACTGGTGTTTAATCCTTAAAACGAGTAACCAGACATTTTACAATATGCCCTGCTATTCTCCCACAAGAAATACAGAAGCACCTGGCAAAAATTATTAATTAATTTCACAATTATAACTTCTGGTACTGAATGCTTTTTGGTTACCTGTTTAATAGTAAACAATGTTCACTGGTTCATTGTCTGAAGCTTAGTTTAATTATGACTGTGTATTTCTCTCTCTCTCTCAAAGGAGAGCTGTGTGGTAAGATGATAAATTAACCACTGTGGCTCAGAATTCCACAATATAGAACATAGAACATAGAACAATACAGCACAGAACAAGCCCTTCGGCCCACGATGTTGTGCCGAACATTTGTCCTAGCTTAAGCACCTATCCATGTGCCTATTCAATTGCGCTTAAAGGTCACCAATGATTCTGACTCTGCCACTCCCACAGGCAGCGCATTCCATGCCCCCACCACTGTCTAGGTAAAGAACCTACCCTTGACATCCCCCCTTTACCTTCCACCCTTCACCTTGAATTAATATCCCCTTGTAACACTCTGTTGTACCTGGGGGAAAAAAGTCTCTGACTGTCTACTTTATCTATTCCCCTCATCATCTTACAAACCTCTATCAAGTCACCCCTCATCCTTTGCCATTCCAATGAGAAAAGGTCTAGCAATCTCAACCTATTCTCCATTCCAGGCAATATCCTGGGGAATCTCTGCACCCTCCACATCCTTCCTAAAATAAGCCGTCCAGAACTGCACACAGTACTCCAAATGTGGCCTTACCAAGGTCCTGTACAGCTGCGACATCACCTCACGACTCTTGAATTCAATCCCTCTGCTAATGAATGCTAATACACCATAGGCCTTCTTACAAGCTCTATCCACCTGAGTGGCAAATTTCAAAGATCTACGAACATAGACCCCAACATCCCTCTGCTCCTCCACCTTACAAAGAACCCTACTATTAACCCTGTATTCCACATTCTTATTTGTCCTTCCAAAATGGACAACCTCACACTTGAGAGGGTTGAACTCCATCTGCCACTCCTTAGCCCAGCTCTGCATCATATCTAAGTCCCTTTGCAGCCGACAACAGCCCTCCTCACTATCCACAACTCCACCAATATTCGTATTGTCTGCAAATTTACTGACCCACCCTTTGACTCCCTCTTCCAAGTCATTAATAAAAATTACGAACAGCAGAGGACCCAGAACTGATCCCTGCGGAACTCCACTTGTAACTGGGCTCCAGGCTGAATATTTACCATCTACCACCACTCTCTGACTTCGAACGGTTAGTCAGTTCTCTATCTGACTGGCCAAATTTCCCTCTATCCCATGCCTCCTGACTTTCCGCATAAGCCTATCATGGGGAACCTTATCAAATGCCTTATTAAAATCCATGTACGCTACATCCACTGTTCTACCCTCATCCACATGCTTGGTCACCTCCTCAAGAATTCAATAAGACTTGTAAGGCAAGACCTACCCCTTACAAATCCGTGCTGGCTGTCCCTAATCAAGTAGTGTCTTTCCAGATACTCATAATCCTATCCCTCAGTACCCTTTCCATTACTGTTTTTTTTTAGATTAGATTAGACTTACAGTGTGGAAACAGGCCCTTCGGCCCAACAAGTCCACACCGACCCGCCGAAGCGCAACCCACCCATACCCCTACATTTACCCCTTACCTAACACTACGGGCAATTTAGCTTGGCCAATTCACCTGACCCGCACATCTTTGGACTGTGGGAGGAAACCGGAGCACCCGGAGGAAACCCACGCAGACACGGGGAGAACGTGCAAACTCCACACAGTCAGTCGCCTGAGTCGGGAATTGAACCCGGGTCTACAGGCGCTGTGAGGCAGCAGTGCTAACCACTGTGCCACCGTGCCGCCCACGAGCCACCGTGCCGCCCACCGTTCCTACCACCTAAGAAAGACTAACTGGCCTGTAATTCCCGGGGTTATCCCTATTCCATTTTTTGAACAGGGGCACAACATTCGCCACTCTCCAGTCCCCTGGCACCACCCCCATTGACAGTGAAGATGAAAAGATCATTGCCACCGGTTCTGCAATTTCCTCTCTTGCTTCCCACATAATCCTAGAATATATCCCATCAGGCCCGGGGGACTTGTCTATCCTCAAGATTTTCAAAATGCCCAACATACCTTCCTTCCCTAACAAGTATCTCCTCCAGCTTACCAGTCTGTTTCATACTCTCCTCTTCAACAATACTGTCCCTCTCATTTGTAAATACTGAAGAAAAGTACTCATTCAAGACCTCTCCTATCTCTTCTGACTCAATACACAGTCTCCCACTACTCTCCTTGATTGGACCTACCCTCGTTCTCGTCATTCTCATGTTTCTCACATACGCATAAAAGGCCTTGGGGTTATCCTTGATCCTACCCGTCAAAAATCTTTCATGCTCTCTCTTAGCTCTCCTAATCCCTTTCTTCAGCTCCCTCCTGGCTATCCTGTATCCCTCCAACGTTCTGTCTGAACCTTGTCTTCTCAACCTTATGTAAGCCTCCTTACATTCAACCTCCCTTGTCAACCAAGGTTCCCTCACACGATCATCTCTTTCCTGCCTGACAGGTACATAAATATCAAGGACACGTCGTATCTGTTCCTTGAAAAAGTTCCACATTGCAACGACATCCTTCCCTGACAGCCTATGCTCCCAATTTATGCTCCTCAGGTCCTGTCTTGCAGCATCGTATTTATCCTTCCCCCAATCGTAAAACCTGCCCTGTTGCATGCACCTATCTCTCTCCATAACCAAGGTGAAAGTCACAGAATTGTGGTCACCATCACCAATGCTCACCCACTAACAAGCCCATCATTTGTCCCAGTTTGTTACCAAGTACCAAATCCAATATGGCCTCCCCTCTGGTCGGACAATCTACATACTGAGTTAGAAAAGCTTCCTGGACACACTGCACAAACACCACCCCATCCAATCTAATTGATCGAAAGAGCTTCCTATCAATATTTGGGAAGTTGAAATCGCCCATGACTACTACCCTGTGGCTTCTGCACCTTTCCAAAATCTGTTTCCCAATCTGTTTCTCCACATCTCTGCTGCTATTGGGGGGCCTATAGTAAACACCCGACAAGGTGACTGCTCCTTTCCAATTTTCGACTTCAGCCCATACTACCTCCAAAGGCAGATCCCCCTCAAACTGCCTTTGTGCAGCCGTTATACCATTTCTAATTAGCAAAGCCACCCCCCCTCCTTTTTTACCACCCCCCCTAATCATACTGAAACATCTGTAACCAGGAACCTCCAACAACCATTCCTGTCCCTCTTGTATCCATGTTTCCGTGATGGCCACAACATCGTAGTACCAAGTCCCGATCCACGCCTTAAGTTCACCCACGTTATTTCTGATACTCCTTGCGTTGAAGTATACACACTTGAGCCCATCTCTGTGTCCGCAAGTATTCCTTGTCAGTGCTACCTTCTCCACAGCCTCGCTACATTCTTGGACATCCTGAAAAACAGCTAACCTACTTGCTGGACTACAAGTCCAGATCCCATCCCTCTGCCAAATTAGTTTAAACCCCCCTGAAAAGTTCTAGCAAACCTACCTCCCAGGATTTTGGTTCCCTTCTGGTTCAGGTGCCACCTGTCTTGCTTGTACAGATCCCACCTTCCCCAGAAAGCAGTCCAATTGTCCAAATACCAGATGCCCTCCCTCCTACACCATCCTTGCAGCCGTTATACCATTTCTAATTAGTCAAGATTTTAGACAGTTTCAGCTGAAATAGTGGCATGACCCTTTATAGAGTCATAGAGATGTACAGCATGGCTCACAGCCCTGACTGAATTGGGATGTCAGCTCCAAGTGATGAGTTACCAGTGCTAATCCTGATCTCTCTATAACTCTATAACAGACTTGCTGCTAATGCCTGGACTGGTTGCACAGGTGTTAGAGTCATAGAGATATACAGCACAGAAACAGACCCTTCATTCCAACTTGTCCATGCCGACCAGATATCCCAACCCAATCCAGTCCCACCTGCCAGCATCCGGCCCACATCCCTCCAAACCCTTCCTACTCATATACCTATCCAGATGCCCTTTTAAATGTTGCAATTGTACTAACCTCCACCACTTCCTCTGGTAGCTCATTCCATACACTTACCACCCTCTGCGTGAAAAAGTTGCCCCTTAGGTCTCTTTTATATCTTTCCCCTCTCACCCTAAACCTATGCCTTCTAGTTCTGGACTCCCCCATCCCAGGGAAAATACTTGGTCTATTTATCCGATCCATGCCCCTCATGATTTTATAAATCTCTATAAGGTCACCCCTCAGCCTCCGACGCTCCAGGGAAAACAGTCCCAGCCTGTTCAGCCTCTCCCTGTAGCTCAAATCCTCCAACCATGGCAACAACCTTGTAAATCTTTTCTGAACCCTTTCAAGTTTCACAACACCTTTCCGATATGAAGGAGACGAGAACAGCACACAATATTCCAAAAGTGGCCTAACCAATGTCCTGTATAGCCGCAACATGACCTCCCAACTCCTGTACTCAATACTCTGACCAATAAAGGAAGCCATACCAAACAGCGCCTTCACTATCTTATCTACCTGTGACTCCACTTTCAAGGAGCTATGAACATGCACTCCAAAGTCTCTTCGTTTAGCAATAGTCCCAAGGACCTTACCATTAACTGCATAAGTCCTGCTAAGATTTGCTTTCCCAAAATGCAGCACCTCACATTTATCTAAATTAGACTCGATCTGCCACTTCTCAGCCCATTGACCCATCTGATCAAGATCCTGTTGTAATCTGAGGTGACCTTCTTCACTGTCCACTACACCTCCAATTTTGGTGTCATCTGCTAACTTACTAACTGTACCTCTTATGCTCACATCCAAATCATTTATATAAATGATGAAAAGTAGTGGACCCAGCACCGATCCTTATGGCACTCCACTGGTCACAGGCCTCCAGTCTGAAAAACAACCCTCCACCACCACCCTCTGTTTTCTACCTTTCAGCCAGTTCTGTATCCAAATGGCTAGTTCTCCCTGTATTCCATGAGATCTAACCTTGCTAATCAGTCTCCCATGAAAAACCTTGTTGAACACCTTACTGAAGTCCAAATAGATCACAGTTACCGCTCTGCCCTCATCAATCTTCTTTGTTACTTCTTCAAAAAACGCAATCAAGTTTGTGAGGCATGATTTCCCATAAGTTATTGCTGCAACTAATCTCAATATTTTCTGCAGCTCTGACCATCGCAACACTAAAAGGACATTGCAGCTATTGACAGAATACACAAGAGATCAATCAGAATGATTAAAGTGCTGGATTATGACAACTGATTAAATAAATTAGGTAACTGCCCAATGGAAAAGAGAAGTCTGATATAAAGGATGACATGTAACTTGGTAGTATGACTAAACAATGTCAACCTTGACAAGTTGCTTCATCTTGCCCACACTGACTCCTCCTACATTCTACACTTGCTAATCAATCACTTACTGAGGACATCTCAGTACCTCACACTTATCTGTGCTCATAAATTGTTGCTGTTACCATTTCCCTCACACTGGATCCTTCTCTCTACCTCTTTTCAAGAAACCATGGTCCAATATTGCAATGAGAGAGGCAAGACTGTTGAGAGAATGGTAGACATCAAGCTGCTCACCTAAAAGCAAAATACTGCCGATGCTGATCACCTGTAATAAAACCAAAACGTGCCAGAGAAACTCCACAGGTCTGACAGAATCTGGGGAGAGAGAAAGTATTAATGTTTGAGGAAAGGGCCATCCAGTTGGCTGCGGAAGATTAGTACCACACATCAGTTAAAGTTCTACATAAATTTCTCTTCATCATCACTAAGTAATTCGTTTCCTTTACTTTTGCAGGTAGCATTCAGATGTGTCAACCAGAAAGGAGATCACAGCCTGAGACTCTGAGCCAGCATCACTTCTGAAGGAGGAAGCCTGTGAAATCTGTAGGTGTATCGAACAAGGCAGTCACCTACACTTTCCACCAGAACAGGGACAAATCACCTCAATTAGCATGCTAGCTGAAGTCAGGAGCACAACACAATGTCTATTTCAGTCACAGTGTTGAGAGTCACTGGAGGAAGAAATGTCCAAGGTCTGTGACACTCAAAGAACTTCTAGAGACTTAGGCACCTGCTCAGGCCATGTGGAAAACCTGCTCTCGCACTTGGCTCCAAGACCACCTACAGAGAGAGGAACAGGAACATCGGGCAGGTATGCTGGAAGCCTTCAGTAGGCTGGAACAAAATTTGAAAGAGCCCTGCCCACATTCTCTCAATGGCGGTTGTGGTGGTGTCAGCGTATGAGCACATGACCATCTCCATGGAAAGAGACCTAAGATCGAGTAGAGTGCTCAGTGACATGCCGGATATGCACTTGGACCTGCACTCCATCACTCTAGCCATGGATGGTCAGCATCAATGACAAAGTGAGAGTGGTGGAAGGGACTGCAACTCCTCACTCAGAGTGCCCCTTCCTATCAAGGAGATAGGAGATGCCGGCTGGCATCCACAGGGAGGAGACAGCCCAACACTTTCTTAGCACTGTCCAAAGGTGCCCTGGCATTCTTCTGCCCCTGCTTATGACCTTAATGGCTGCAGCAGTTCAAGACAAAAGAGGTTGAGTCTGCACTTAGGCAGGAGGGTCTGAGCAGGCCTGTATCCCCCAGGCCAAAGACCACCAGGTTACAACTTAAGTCTTAATTTGTCATCAGGTATACCACACAGCAGGCTCCCTGCACTCCCAGCTGTCGGTGGTTGGCCTGCACCTGGAAGAAGTGGGAGGAAGTCAAAGCAAAATAACTCCGTGCATAATGGTGGCATAGATTTTCAATTTGTTTTGTAAATACACTAGTTTTGTAAATATATATATACATATCCACTGTACTAGTATCGATTGTAGTCTTGCTGTATTAGAAGGGCCAAATTAAATTCTAACATTTGCAAGATGTGGAGTACTTTAAACCAATAAAAGTATTTTCGCCATTGTAATCAACAGGCATTTGGTTACTCTTAGAAGCAACAAAGTGAGCAGTCTTACCCATCAGGAAAATATGCCCTGCAAGTTGGGACTTTTAGATGAAAGAGTGGTACTGGAAAAGCACAGCTGGTCAGGCAGCATCCGAGGAGCAGGAGAATCGATGTTCTGAGCGTAAGCTCTTCATCAAGAATGCCGTTCATTCCTGAAGAAGAGCTTATTCTCAAAACGTCGATTCCCCTGCTCCTTGGATGCTGCCTGACCAACTGTGCTTTTCCAGCACCACATACAACTGTGATCTCCAGCACCCACAGTCTTCACTTTCTCCCAGTTGGGATTTTTAGTCAAGTCGATACAGATGAACCTCATGGGATACTAAGAATAAAGGTATGTTACGGGACAGCGTCTGGTACATCATTTGTCACACTCATCTTATGGAAGAAATGGTGGGATGTGTGAACCTTCCACAAATTATGAAAGGAAAATGTTGGTCCTTTGCCCTTCTCAAAGGGATGCTGTTACAGTCTACTCAGATGCTCAACAGCAAACTCACATTAATTTCTATTTGCAACACAGATGTACAAACTGCAGCCTATCACAGCTGAGCATGAGCAGAAAGGATGAGGAGGTATGGCAATGGATTGTTGCAGTCTAATTGCAATGTGAAACACTTTAACGGATTATAATGAACAACCTCTCAAAAGGAGCATTCTCAGATGAGTGACAAACTGGTAGCATTGATAAGAGATTGATCTCTCAAAGTATTCAAAATGACCATATTAGCATCAATATCCAGCATAGCAATCTAATGTAAGTTTTTATTATCATAAAATTTGCTCAAGAAACTTGGCAGATTTGGCAGCATCTATGAAGACAGAGGAAGAGTTAATGCTTTAAGTCCAGTATGATTTATAGCAGAATCAAAGTGCTGACTCTGCTTTCACTGCACGAACTTGAGTTTCTCAGCACCCATTGTATTTTACTTTTATATATCACTGTCATATTGTCCTCTCTTTGATCCTTCTAAAGGATTCTCTCACAATTCTCAGCCCTACTTTCATCCTCAGAAGGTATCTGCATTTCTCTCCTCTTCCCCATCCATCACCACCCCAACAAAAACGCACCACAGCAATGCATCTCTTGACTGGACTGTATAGCAGTGTCTGACCTGTTCTTGCACCAGAACCTCATCTTCAGCAGACTTATACTGGCCCTTATCACAGCCTAGCCGGCATTCTACCTTTGCTCTCCAGTTCCTTCTAAAGTAAAGGGAAATAGCCAGTGCAGCTGTAAATTCACCAGGAGATGTCATTGAGGTGGCAAATTAGCAGGTACTTGTTTAGTTTCTGTGTTGAATTTTTGATGCGCTGACTTTTTCAATTTGAGAAGTTCATCCTGAAGATATAATTGCTAAGGGAACTTGGAGACTTAATGAGATGCAAATACATGCTAATAGCCTTCTTGCCAACTGATGGTAAAATTTTGATCTTTCCATCTCAGGAAGAAAAATGTAATTCTAAGAGACTTTTCTGACAGCAACAATATGCTTATTGGATGCTCCCCCAATTAATTCATCATTCTCACGTCAGGGAGGGAAATATCACACCATCATTTTTTTTCTACATAGAAATACCTAGGCAGAGAGAATTTTCTCAACAGAAACTGAAACATCAGTGCCCTGGTACTATTTTCAACTACAAGATAGTAGAAGATTTTACTTCTTAGTAGTTTTAAACACTTCAACATCAATAATAATCCACATTCAAATGCAGAATTAGTGCTGCAAGATGAGGAATATAAAAACTGTCTCTATCAAAATACACTACTTTAGAATTAATCATTGCATTAAGCAGAAAAAGTGCACATTGAGAGAGCGCATCACTATAGTCTGGTAAGACTATGGTGACTTTTCCTTTCCATGGTACATTTGGCTATCTGGTTCTTTGACAGACATTAAGAAGATAATTATTATAGTTATTTCAAGTAATGATTCATCATTATTTTGTACCTGCTATTTTACTGATATCATTATTGACACTAACTTGGCGTAGTCACTGACCATGAATCATTTAGTTCTTCAGTCATTTAGGATACTCTATGAGAAATGCTTTAAAAGTGATTCAAATAGTAGTTCCACTTGGCAATTTCCTTGTCCACTAAGATTCAAGCAGCATATGAAGGCAAATATCTGACTGAGTTGAACCTTCTGGTGACCTCTTTTCATTCCAATTTGATATCCCAAAGATACTTTGAAACAAAGATTTACTGATTGTATTAATGACTAACATTAGCCAGCTCTCTTCCACACAAGCTAGAAATCCCTGAAGAGAATAATTTACATATCATGCAGTCCACTAAGTTCTGGTAACAGGAATTATAAAGTACATTTGTCGAATACAAGTAAGATGACAATGAAACAAATATATTAAAGTAAATTAATAGTGACAGTATAAAATATTAAACTTCACAAACCTGAATTAATTACAGAGAATCTGTTATTGCTGAAATACAGCCAGCCAACCTTCCTTCTAATTAGGTACTAAATACATAATGCTGCTTTCACCACTTCTTTGCTGACTGAAACATCCTACCTCTTAAAATTCTTTGAGGCAGGTGCAATCTACCAATAGAAGGACAACACCAAGAATTGGAAACAGATGTCATGTTAAGACATACAGCTCATTTACAGCATATAGATTACCTCTGCAAGTAGATATTATTATGTAAAATGTATAGCATCGAATGGCAATTTTTGGAAGTCTTTGCATATCAACACAGCTTTCCTCTGCTGAACAGAAGATAATGTGGAACAGTTCAAAAAATGACATTCTCCCTGTTGGCGCACGTTTTGAAATCTGCTGCTGAGTATTTAAGTCAGAATTAAAGTTCACAGGAAGTTGCTTCACAGATATCAGGAAGCAAGAGATTTTGAATGTGGTGTTGAACTTTAACACTGCAAAAAGTCAACAAATCTAGACAGTAGTGCCACTAATATGTTATAATATATACAACACACCACAAGTGCCATATATTTGCATATTTTTCCATCCTATGCCTATTGATATCTTTCTCTACTTTTATAACACATTTTTAAAGTTCAGAATTTCTTTTACTAACTTGTTATTTCAGTATTCAGAGACAATAATTTAAAATTATTACAGATTCAAAATTGCAGCAAATACAATTGAGGCTTTTTCGAGAAGATCAAATACAACAGTGTTCATGCCAAATGCTGGTTAGTAAAGCCTATTGCTTCCATAGTTGAGAAGTTAAGAAGGAGGACCATCAAATGCAATGATGAATGATTTAGTGCAAGAGAAACTGCTTTTCATCAAGAACAATAAAATTGTGGAAATCACTTCCAGAATTAGTTACAGGCAGAAACCAATGCTCAGATTTTGAGATCGACAGTGTGGAGACGGTGCTGACACTGGCCATCAAGAAAGCTGCACACAAAAGTCACATGGACACTGATTTGAATCTGACACAACCGCAAGGGCTCTACAGGTATATAGCAACAGGAATATCCTCAAGCAAGGTAAGCACTGAAGTAATCTCAGAGATCAAACCAGGAAGTTGCATAGTTTTTCAAAGGTCACTCCACATGAAATGTGAGCTCTATTTCTTTCTCCAGAGATGATGAAAGGTCAGAGTGTTTCTGACAGTTTTTGCTTTACTTTTGCTAAACCACATTTTACAGAATTGAATAAATGCTTAGGACATCAATATGGCATAAAGGTAGCAACTGAAACATGAAGTATTTTTAAAATTAGTTATATTTTAGACATGAGGAACTTTATCACAATAGAAAACACAAAATCTACAAATATACATATGCTTATTTATGGCCAGCAAGCTTTTCTCCAACATTATTAATACATTATTTAAAAACCTATTATACCTCATACAAGACAGCATTGCCTATTATACAACAAATAAAGGTGAAAACTCCAAGTTCTCACCAGTTGAATGGTGATTATTCAATGATAGTATGAGTGACTATACAAGTGTAGAATCACTGACCATAACATGTGGATTTCCATTTTGAACTCTGCATATCGAGGTTCAAGGAATAATTAATATACAATTTGAAAATACTGCTAAAATGCAGCTTGTAAGGTAATATCTATGGAGCAAAACAGTGTTAAATTTCTTGATCAATAACTATGCCACCCCTCATTGAAAAGTAGAAGTTACTACCAGTTCTGAAGGAATGATGGTGGTGTGACTTTGTCAATGATCAAAATTATACATTACACTTGGCTAAAGAATTAAAGGTGATATGGAAACAGTGTAGGTTAGTGAGATCATGACTATTGGAAGGTAAGCACTAAACACTGGCTGAATAGTCAATTGTTATGCTGCGATTATGTATTTCAAAGCATTTTAAAAGTACTGTATGAAACCAAAATGTGATGTTATGTTGTGTTGTCTCTGCAGTCTTAGGATACCATTAATAGTGAAACTTTACAGATTTCCTTTTTAGAACCAGCTGTTTAGAATACCTTTGAAAACTTCTGTAAAATAACTGGATTCGACACAAAAGCTCAGATATCTGAAGTGTAAACAATTTCACATTTTGAGAGGTGATAAGGGAAACAAATATGCTTTGAAGTTTAGGTAATTTAGGCTTCATATTTATTAGGTATTATGTTCTGAAGATGCCCATTTCCAAGTTGGTGATATTGTTGTCAGGTTTCCCAGATATTTCAAAGTTTGATCGAACACAAAATTCTCAGAGCATATTTGAAAATATAATCCCAACCAGATAATAAACAGCAGACATCATGATTTGTTAAAGTATTTGATATGTTACACTTTTTCCTCCTAATATTCCAACATATTACATACCATTTCTAGCCTTTAATATTTAATTCAGTTATACAAGGACCCCAATATGTATGCAACACTGACAGTAGCTTGCAGATTCACAAATCACTATTGTATACTTTGGGAGCTAATGAGGCTACAACTTAAAGCCTAAGTGAGCCAGTTACATTATTTATGCATAAATATATGTGTGCACATATATTTTGGTTCACTGTTGAACCATCCTCCAAGTCTGCTGCAGACCACACAGGCACACAGAGGACGTGTCTATTATATTTCCTCTTCCAGTTAAATTTGGCTTACATTCTATATTTCCAAGAATTGTTGCTTTAAGCATCAATTCAACTCGAGTTTACTTGCTGACACAAAAAAAGTCAAAATCTGAAATAATCGAATTCAATAAAGCATCAAGAAAGTTCCAAAGATCCTAAACACACAAATACATTATGTAATTGCATGGTAGAAAATCAGCTGATGCCTTTATTAAATCTGTCATGAGTTAGCTAACCCGATTTACAGATCCTCCCAACTCTGCTTAATTCTCATATACACCATTAAATCATCAACATATAATAAGTGCATTCTTAATGACCAGGAAGGAAACAAACATGGTATTGTTCAGTATGATGCATCTCTTGCAGTGCAGCTGTTAAACTTGTGTGCGATTTGAGCACCACATTTTATCACCACAGGTGAAAAAACATGCAATATATTAACTGTGCAGCATGTGTTTATCTTGTTGCCAAATAAACACAAAGGCTTTCATTGATAAATGTCTCTGCTTCCATATAAAGAACAAGGAAAAAAGTGAAAGAATATTTTAAAATTATATTCCTGGTCCCAGATTTCCAAATAGAAAACAAATATCGGGGAGCACTGCATTAGTTTTTTTGGCTGAGATGGGAACTATAATTTAAGTGCTACATTGTTGAATGCAGAGTCAGTACAGCACAACTGAACAGGAGCCAATGTGCCAAGCACTGCATTCAGATCCTAATTATTATTATGACATGGCTCTGCCCAATGAAAGGAAACAAACACTGGAAAGAAACTAGTCCCTGCCTGTTTCTGTGCACGAGCTAATGATTGGTTTGGTGAATAAAGAATCTGAAACTGAAAGCAAGTCACACAAACGTCTTTGTAGTCTAAGTAAAATCTATTTCCATTCTCAGCAAGTGATTTAGAGGGTTCTTCCTGCAAAGATGGTACAATTAAATTCAATTGTGACTTTCAAAGGACATTGGATAAACACTTGAAGGGAGAAAAATGCAGGACTATCAAACAAGAGCATGGGACACAGACTAGATAAATTGCTCTTGCAGAGACCCAGCACATGGTCTCTTCTTGGGATGTCACCAGTCCATAATTCTCAAAGAAAATAAAGACAACCGAAGTACGTACAAAAATGTGGCAATATCACCTTTGTGCAATGTTTTTAACGTTATAAATTAGGATAACATAGCAGTTAAACCTATTACAGAGCATCTTTCCACTGCAATCAGTGCAAAGCTTTTAAATGGTGAAGTTAAAAAAAATCACACATCACCAGGTTATCATCCAAGAGGTTCATTTGAAGCATAGCTTTCAGAGTACTGCTCATTCTTTAGGTGGTTGTGAAGCAGGACCATAAGACACAGAATTTATAGCAAAAGATGAGTGTCATGCAAGTAAAATGATACATTTAACAAAACTAGATTGTTGCTAAGTCTTTCATCTTTTAGAATGAGTTATAGGTTTCAGTTCATTAATATGTAAATCCCAGAACTTCTTTCGTGTCACATTCCTGAGATAACTTAAGGTTTTATATTTTTAAAAGTGACATTTCAGCTCAGACAATGCATGAAAGGTGTGAGGTCAGAGTCTGTCTGTATCCCAATTTTGCATCGGACTGGTTCTATTTTCAAAGTGGAGTTTACAAAATATTAAATGAATTGACTGCATGTATTGACTGCCTATTTGGTGTGCATTTTTTGAGCAAAATAGAATGTATCTGCAAATACAAATTCTGCAAATAGAAATTCACCCCATAGACTTGTATGTGTGTAGGAGAGAGGGACAGTGCAAGCGAGCATGTGTGTGTGTGTGTGAATGCATGGGAGAGTGTGTGTCTGCGTGGTAAAGTGTGTGAGAGTGGGTTGGTGTATACGCCTTTGACAGGGTGCATGCGTGTGAGAGAGCGTGGGGCGTGTATGTGTGTGTGTATGAGAAAGGGTCTGCATGAGTGTGTGAACATGTAAGAGCGTGTGCAAAAAACTGTACAGTGTAGTGGGGTCCCCTGTAGTGTAACATGAACCCAAGGCCCATTTGGTCCAGATCCTGTTGTAATCTAAGGTAACCCTCTTCGCTGTCCACTACACCTCCAATTTTGGTGTAATCTGCAAACTTACTAACTGTACCTCTTATGCTCGCATCCAAATCATTTATGTAAATGACAAAATATAGAGGACCCAGCACCAATCCATGTGGTACTCCACCGGTCATAGGCCTCCAGTCTGAAAAACAACCCTCAACCACCACCCTCTGTCTTCTACTTTTGAGCCAGTTCTGTATCCAAATGGCTAGTTCTCCCTGTATTCCATGAGATCTAACCTTGCTAATCAGTCTACCAGTCTCCCAAGGGGAACCTTGTCGAACACCTTACTGAAGTTCATATAGATCACATCTACTGCTCTGCCCTCATCAACCTTCTGCTACTTCTTCAAAAAACTCAATCAAGTTTGTGAGATATGATTTCCCACGCACAAAGCCATGTTGACTATCCCTAATCAGTCCTCGCTTTTCCAAATACATGTACATCCTGTCCCTCAGGATTCCCTCCAACAACTTGCCCTGAGGTCAGGCTCACCGGTCTATAGTTCCTGGCTTGTCTTTACCGCCCTTCTTAAACAGTGGCACCATGTTTGCCAACCTCCAGTCTTCCGGCACCTCACCTGTGACAATTGATGATGCAAATATCTCAGCAAGAGGCCCAGCAATCACTTCTCTAGCTTCCCACAGAGTTCTCGGGTAGATGTAAAGCCAAACTACAAATGGATCTGGGAGTGCTAGTCGAGGATTGTCTAAAGGTAAACATGCAGGTTGAGTCCATGATTAAGAAAGCGAATGCAATGTTGTCATTTATCTCAAGAGGGTTGGAATATAAAAGCACCGTTGTGCTACTGAGACTTTATAAAGCTCTGGTTAGGCTCTATTTGGAGTACTGTGTCCAGTTTTGGTCTCCACACCTCAGGAAGGACATACTGGCACTGGAACGTGTCCAGCGGAGATGTACACGGATGATCCCTGGAATGGTAGGTCTAACATATGAGGAACGGCTGAGGATCCTGGGATTGTATTCATTGGAGTTTAGAAGATTAAGGGGAGATTTAATAGAAACTTACAAGATAATACATGGCTTGGAAAGGGTGGACGCTAGAAAATTGTTTCCGTTAGGCGAGGAGACTAGGACCCGTGGACACAGCCTTAGAATTAGAGGCGGTCAATTCAAAACAGAAATGCGGAGACATTTCTTCAGCCAGAGAGTGGTGGGCCTGTGGAATTCATTGCCGCAGAGTGCCGTGGAGGCCGGGACGCTAAATGTCTTCAAGGCAGAGATTGATAAATTCTTGATGTCACAAGGAATTAAGGGCTACGGGGAGAATGCTGGTAAGTGGAGTTGAAATGCCCATCAGCCATGATTGAATGGCAGAGTGGACTCGATGGGCTGAATGGCCTTACTTCTGCTCCTATGTCTTATGGTCTTATGTGTTGGAGGGAATCCTGAGGGACAGGATGTACATACATTTGGAAAGGCAAGGAATAATTAGATATAGTCAACATGGCTTTGTGTGTGGGAAATCATGTCTCACAAACATGATTGAGCTTTTTGAAGTAACAAAGAGGTTTGATGAGGGCAGAGCGATAGATGTGATCTATATGGACTTCAGTTAGGCTTTCGACAAGGGTGTACAGGAGAGACTGATTAGCAAGGTTAGGTTTCACGGAATAAAGGGAGAACCAGCCATTTGGATACAGAACTGGCTCAAAGGTAGAAGACAGATGGTGGTGGTGGAGCGTTGTTTTTCAGACTGGAAGCCTGTGACCAGTGGAGTGCCACAAGGATCAGTGTTGGGTCCTCTACTTTGTGTCAGTTACATAAATAATTTGGATGCGAGCATAAGAGGTACAGTTAGTAAGTTTGCAGATGACACCAAAATTGGAGGTGTGGTGGACAGCGAAGAGGGTTACCTCAAATTACAACAGGATCTGGACCAGATGGCCAATGGGCCGAGAAATGGCAGATGGAGTTTAACTCAGATAAATGCGAGGTGCTGCATTTTGGGAAAGCAAATCTTAGCAGGATTAATATACTTAATGGTAAGGTCCTAGGGAGTGTTGCTGAACAAAGAGACCTTGGAGTGCAGGTTCATAGCTCCTTGAAAGTGGAGTCACTGGTAGATAGAATAGTGAAGAAGGCATTTGGTATGGTTTCCTTTGTTGGTCAGAGTATTGAGTACAGGAGTTGGGAGGTCATGTTGCGGCTGTACAGGACATTGGTTAGGCCATTGTTGGAATATTGTGTGCAATTCTGGTCTCCTTCCTATCGGAAAGATGCTGTGAAACTTGAAAGGGTTCAGAAAAGATTTACAAGGATGGTGCAAGGGTTGGAGGATTTGAGCTACAGGGAGAGGCTGAACAGGCTGGGGCTGTTTTCCCTGGAGCGTCGGAGGCTGAGGGGTGACCTTATAGATGTTTACAAAATTATGAGAGGCATGGATAGGGTAAATATTCAAAGTCTTGTCCCTGGGGTTGAGGAGTCCAGAACTAGAGGGTTTAGGGTGAGAGGGGAAAGATAAAAAAGTGAACTAAGGAGCAACATTTTCACACAGAGGGTGGTACATGTATGGAATGAGCTGCCAGAGGAAGTGGTGGAGGCTGGTACAATTGCAACATTTAAGAGGCATTTGGATGGGTAAATAAATAGGAAGGATTCGGAGGGATATGGGCCAGGTGCTGGCAGGTGGGACTATCTGGTCGGCATGGACGGGTTGTGCCGAAGGGTCTGTTTCCATGCTGTACATCTCTATGACTCTATGACTCAAAGGGAAGTTCTGGGATTTAAATATTAATGAACTTGAACCTGTTACATATTCTAAAATTGATTCTAAATTGTGTCTTATGGCCCTGCTTCTCAACCACCCGAGAAAGAAGCAGCACTCCAAAATCTAGTGGTTCCATATAAACCTGTTGGACTATAACCTGGTGAGATTTTTAACTCTGTCCACCCCAGTCCAACACCGGCTTTTCGACATCATTTAAACAGATGAAGTATTGAATTCTATCACACTTAAGAACACCAAAGAAAAGCAGTGATCTTGCTGCAGAATACAAAATGCAATTGATAGCTGGCACCTTTACACTGCTTTTGAGAACATGGACAACACCATGTTTTTCTTACCCCATTTGGGGGAAGTTCTTTTAACCCTCTCTATCTCCAATGCTATCATAGCTCAAAATAATTTCACACATCTCAGGTTATA
Source organism: Hemiscyllium ocellatum (assembly GCF_020745735.1). Taxonomy (NCBI): domain Eukaryota; kingdom Metazoa; phylum Chordata; class Chondrichthyes; order Orectolobiformes; family Hemiscylliidae; genus Hemiscyllium; species Hemiscyllium ocellatum. The sequence goes on along the minus strand of NC_083407.1, from coordinate 40,962,913 downwards.
ATGCTCACTACTGTATCCAATAAACCCTGAAGAATCTACCAATGTTGTATTCTTCACTACAAACTAGAATTATACTTGCTATACATATTTGGTGCAATACATTCAAGATATCTCACTCGCACTCTCTCACATACACACACACACACACACACACACACACACACACAAAAACAGGCTGTTTTGTATATAATCTTCTTTTTTGTGCAGAATGCCCTTCCTCATTTTGAAAGCGATGCCATCTTTTTGTCTATAATGACTTTGCTTTTGCTATCAACATTGTATAGAGTTCACAACGCGCAGAGAGAGATGATTCAAGCCAACCAGTTGATAAGGTATTTACTCTTCACACTGGCCTCCTACATCCTTCTTCATCGAATTCCATTAGCAAATCCCTCTATACCTTTCTCTGTGAAGGATATTACAGAGAGAGGGGGGAGGAGGGATGGCGCTTAGAGGAATTTGAACACAAGGATGAGAATTTTAAAAAGGTATTAGTGGCTCAGAAACCAATGTAGGCCAGCAAGTGCAGAGTGAATGGAAACTTTTGCAAGTTAGAATATTGACAGTACAGCTTTGTTTAAGCTCAAGTTGCTGGAATAGAACTTGGAGCTGGTCTGGAGATCATCAAAATAGCAGAATCTGGAGTTGTATGTTTCTTTTTAACTGGGAACAACTTTATGCAACTTGCATAAGATTGCAAGTAAAATCACTACAACTTTAACAATTTGATATTTAGACTCCATGCACAATTTGTTTTCACAGCTTGCACAGGTTCACTTTCTTCTGAAAACACTAGTACTTGCAATGAAACTATAGGGTGCCAAGAAATCTGGTTATTCACATCATGCATTAGTGACAAAGTAGTCTGTATTTTTCACTCAAAAATGTAACACAATTTATAAAATTGTTTACAAGTTATGACAGACAGATATTCTAAGAACTCCTCAAATTGATGGATCACTTAATGAACATCTGATCACTATATAACTTTGATTTCAAAGGGCAAAATCTATTTTTGATTGCTATCAAATTGAAATATCTGTCTTGAAGTAAGACAGTTAAAAATGAGATTTAAAAATTTACTCAAACAACTGAAGGCACAAAGAGATCTTTTATTAAATATTCTGAATTGTGAAAGTTTAATTGAAAGTAATCTTTTGTTTTTCTTTACCAATTCTTACTAGACATTCTTATATAAATTCTTCCTCCCTATAAATTACATAATTTTGCAGTAGCAATACTTTGGTTCTAAAATACTTGTCCTCATGTTCAAAAAATCTTCAGTCTCATTGCATAACACTCAATCGGATATGCTTAATGTTTTAATCCAGCTAAATTCCCTGCACAAAAATGCATGTGTACATTGCTATCAAATAGCAAGCCTTATTTTTAGGGATTTAACTTTTAATTAGTATTTTTGCTAGAATTAATAGGTCACAGTAATAGAAATGAAATGGAGTTTCATTTCTAGAAATAGTGAATCAAACTCACTAAGCTTTGTAAACACAACATTTCAGACACATGACCTCTATCATCTAGTAAAAAAGAGTAAAATATGCATGGGAACACCACCACCTGCAAATTCTCCTTCAAATCACACTCAATTTGGTTTTGGAATTGTGGCTTCATTCCTTCACTGCCACTGTGTCAAAAGCCTGAGGATTCCTTCCTAACAGCATCGTGGGTGTTCCTATACCACATTGTGCAGTTCAGCACGTGACTCATAAACGTTCTCAACTACAACTGGGGTTGGGCAATTGCAGGACTTGTTCTCATGCCAAGGGCAAAGGGGAAGCTATGGGTCCTCCAATAATGGAGGTCTGATCCAATTAATTAGCTCTGTGTTCTAAATTTATCTTAGAGTTTGCTATCAGACAAATTTATAGAAAAGTACCAGCATATATCAACTGTTCTCAAAATGCAGATAGAATGTGTGTGAAGCTTTGGCATTATTGGGACATGGTAAACTTGGGAAATATTAGCCATGATGCTCCTTAATGCTTAATTTTGCTGCAAGATTTTCCCAAACTTTGGCTCATGATCTCAAGCAGAATCACAAGACATTTTCAGGTTGTGAGCTCGGAGACAGTAAATAGATGCTGTGGAGTTTGGACCAATTTCTAACAGCTAAGAAATCTCTCAAAATTCTTGCTTCTTTTAACCTATTGGTGAGTGCAGCCTAACAGGGCATATTTCCAGGTGGTTGATCGCTGCTGCAAAAAGAGTCTGTGAAAATCTTTGCTTTCTTTTTGTTAAAAAACCTTGCATCGCCCATTAACTCCCCCAACATCCACTTAGTCCGCTGCTCAACAGCTCTGGGAAGCCCACTAAATTTTCACTCCAACGTCACACCATGTCTGAGACATTAAAACAGGATCAAACTGCCAAAGCATGTGGGAAGCACTATCTTAGTGAACAATCTTAGTCGGTCATACTCCTCTCATTCCCTCTCAGAAAGCAACATGCTCCTCTAGGGACTACATACCTGCCCGGTGTATGATACAACAAAGCTGCACCAATGTATTCATCAGGGAAAGTGATGTGCTCAAGGTTGGCAAGTACCTCTGTGACAAAAGAAATAAAGAATTCAACAGCCTTTTCCCACAGTGCTCTCTGTGCCTATTCTGCCAAAAAAAACACCATCCTGTTTGATGTTTATGAGCCCCTCTCCTGAGCCTCCTTTGAGTTCATCAACAACTGTATAAACATGATGGTAAATAAACAGCCTGTTTCAAAAACAAGGAGGCAAGTGACATAAAACAGAACAGTGACTAAAGTGATAGTTTAAAAAAAGGACAAGCAAGAAACAGAAATAGAGGAGGAGAGAAAGGTTAAAGAAATGAGTATCAGAAGTGGAAAGGGCCAACTCAATTTTTTTAACAACTGATCTGCATAGAAGCTACTTCCACAGCCACCATGTTCAGTATTGATTCCCAATGATAATGGAAAAGGAAATAAAGGACTGTGAAGAGTAGAGATCTTTAGAGTATATTCATAGATCTGAAATATCCCAAACTGCTTCCAATGGCAAAAAATTGAGCAAGAGCAGATTTGCTCTCTTTTATGTGCAAAAACAAGTGGCCTGTTTTAATCTGAAACTCCAATACAGGTGTTCTCCTCATTTGCCTGGAACACTTTAGAGAGATACCTCATTGAAACATAGCTACATTACATGTAAAAGAAAGCAATGCGCTTTCCTGTGTTGAGGTACAGCTCCATGTTGGCTGTGGAATACTGGTGCGAAAGTTGTAGGTTTAAGTCTGTGTCGGCTGACATTTTGGGAAATTCAGTCATTTACACAAATTATGAAACTGAAACTAGCTCTATCCTCTTAATTCCACTTGGTCAAAGAAAATGACAATTTCTCCCAGTATCTCACAGCATCATCAGGAAAAATCTAACTGACTGGTTTAATTAATTAATCAACTAATTAGCTCAGAAATATTATGTTAAGTTTGGAGGAGGTGCAAAGACAGTTTATTGGAATGAGACCTGATCTTGAATTTTCATGCTTCAGTACAATTTTGCAAACAGACAAGCCATGATGATTTAAACTTGGCAGATTGTACTCAATTTCATCCTTACCATCTTGGTTGTAGATGGCTTTGGGATAAGGCAGTGGGTCATGATTGCACACCCAGCACCCTTGCATATTTCATTACCAGGGTAAGGTTTTGCAGGAGAAGACACATCAGAAGAGTCATGAACCACAGCGGAATTTCAACCCCAAATGTGGAACATATAACAACTCTTTGCTTTCTTGAAATTCTTTTGTTAACAGGCTTTGAAGTCTAAAAATTAAATGTTCAATCAGTTTCAATAGTCAGATGGTGTAAAGTCAGTCGTGAATTTTTACTGTCATGACTGTTAGGATTCTATTCTGCAAATGCAAGTTGACCATTATATTGATAATCTCTATGCAATGACTGATGTGCATTACAATACTTTTCCCAATGAAGAAAGTGCCACCATGCATTAAACACTGGAGGAAAATTTGATGAGAAACTTCCCTGTCATGTTTTGTACTGTTATTTAAATGCTCAAAAATGTTTAGCTTTAAAACAAAGCCCAGCTGTTTAACATTTTTTTTTAAAAATTACGTACTTGCACCAATTCATTGATTGACTAGTAATCGGCTTTGAAATAGAAATGGGACAGCAGCTGCAGCTCAGTAAAAAGCCCATCTGGTGTTTCAGTTCAATGGAGTCCATTATTGGCATTTCCCAAGGGTATTTTTGATAGGTAGAGTTATGATGATTGCTTCTTCAAGTTTCATTTAAAAAAATCCAGAAATACTTCACTCAGCTATGTTCACATTTTGATTAGAGTTTTAAGATTTTTTAAAAAGGATTATTTAATAAATGGATAAGTACTTACTTTTAATACAGGTTTTAACTTAAGTGGATCTACATGGATTTTTAAAATATGGGTTTATGGTTGAGAGTTATTTTCAATATGATGTATCTTTGAATATGACCGTGGGATTAAATTGTTAAATGTCTATTTAAAATTCATAGCAAGGCTTGGCTGAGAGCCTAAACATCCATTAGTCTGCTGGAACAGGTCCACATAAGGGAAAACATGGTTTGACAGCTTATTTCTTGGATCTAGTTAATCAATTGTTCAATGGCTTTTGCACATAGTAAGGAGATATCAAGTACTTATAGTTTCTCCTGCTGATATTTTCTAAGTCTGGTAGGTTAAAACTTTTACTGTATTATATCGTAACAGAAAGGTTTTCGTTATGCATTTTCCTCACACACCATAGTTCCCCTAGGACTCAGTGGTGCTGCGCAGAGTGCTTGCTGGGTGAATGGGCATGAAAGTGCTCATGAGGTGGTATGGAGGACATGAGGTGCCATCCAAAGATGGGTGGATGGGCATGGATTTGTTTGGATGGAGCAAGGACAGTGTGTGGGTGTGGTGAGGGAATGGAAGGAGGGTCAGGGGGCTTAATATTGAATAGCAATTGAGGCAATGTCTACGAACACCACATCAACAGCTTTCCCCCTTAACCCTTTATTGCTTCCAAAAAAAAAGACTAGCAAGTTAATTTTCATGAAATACATCAATGTTGACTCTTCAAAATCAAACTGACATTTTTCCACATGACTGTTGATTCTATTTTGAATAACTGGGACAAAATATTTCCCCACTACACAAGTTAAACTGAACTGCAATTGGAAACAGGAGAAGATCACCACTTTGGAGTTCCTCTCAAAACTACTTACCATCCTGACATGGAAACATACTGCTATTCTTGCAGTGCCCTGCAACTTCCTCCCTAATAGCACTGTGGTTATATCTACATAAAACAAAGAGCAGTAATTTAAGACAGTAGCTCAGCAGGACCTTCCTAAGGACAATGAGGGACAGGCAGTAAATGCCGGCCATTCCAGCAATACCCAGATCCCAGAAGTGAATTTTTAAAAAGAAATTGCTGCACCAAACTTCTTTGGTTTTATGAACAAGGGTATAATGGTTACAATTCTCCAATTTTCCAACACCATCCTGAATCTGGGGAAAATTAAATGATAATTGCCAGTGCCTCTACAAATTCTACCTTTTCTTCCTTCATCCTTGGATGCATTTCATCTAATCCAAGCGCTTTATCAACTTTGAGTATAACAGCTTATCCTAGCCCTCCTCTTCATTATTTTGAGCCTTTTAGTGACTGAGTTTCCTCCTCTGTCACCATGTCCTGGGAAACATCTGCCTCATGGGTTAATAAAATGCAAAGTAATCATTTACTATCTCAGCTGTGCTTCTTGCCTCTAATTGTAAATCCCCTTACTCATTCCTAATTGGCTCTATTTTTCCTTTTACCACACTTTTACAATTGCTTGCAGAGATCTTTGGGATTTCCTTTTATATTAGCTGGCATTCTTTATCATAACTCTTCTCTGCATCTTTGATTTGATTTATCAATTCCTTTCTGAACCTGCTGTATACTGTTTGGATCTCAAAGGTATTTACCCATCATGTTAACTAAGTGTATTTACTCAGCACACTTTTTTTTCTTTTATTTAGTTTCTATCTCCTTTGACATCTAGGGAGGTCCAGATTAATTTATCCTACACCTCCCTTTAACACAATATATTTAGCCTGTGTCCAAACCATCTCCTCTTTGAAAATAGCCCATTGTCCAGCAGTTATATTTCACACTAACCTTTAGCGTCTATCCAGCCCAGCTCAGCTCTGTTCTTGCTCCATTAACCTTTGCTTTCTGTCAGTTGTCTATTTTCATACTGGATTGACCAATGTCATTTTCTATCCTAAACCTTATGAAATGATGATCACGGTCCTTAAATATTCCCCCACTTTCACTTCATCTGCCTGAGTCGTTCCTGGAACCAAATCCAGCAATACCTTCTTTCTTGTTGACCTGCATTCATTCTGCAATAAGAAATTCCCTTGAACACAATCTAGGAATGCTTGGCCCTCACGGCTGCTTCAAACTACCACTAATTATCCATATATCGACTGGGATAACTTCCCCCATTATATCTACTGTACAATGTTTACACCTTTAATCACATTGCAGATTTCTTTTACTTTATATCCCTCCCATTAACTGGAGTTTATATATTGCACTCAGTAATGTAATTGCACTCTTCCTATTCCCTAGCTCTGTAACTCTGGAACAGTTCCTACACATTCAAAGATGCAAACACAACCCCACGATTTTTTTAAAAAAGGAGAGAAAACAGAATTACAGATCAGTTAGCTTAACACCTGTAAGGGGCAAAAAGTGCTAGGATGTGATAGAAAAGATGTGATAACAAAGCACTCACCAAAGAAATAACTTGCATTTTCAAACTCCATACCAAGTTGGATAACATAGAAATGTTGAAAACAGGAGCAAAAGTAGGCCATTCAGCCCTCAGAACCTTCTCCCTCATTCTGATCATAGCAGATCGTCCAAATCAAAAGCCTATTCCTACTTTCCCCCAATATCTTATGATCCCTTTAGCCCCAAGTGCTAGATCCAACTCCTTCCTGAAATCATCCAATATTTTGACCATGACAGGCTTCTGTAAAAGCAAATTTCACAGGCTCGCTAATCCCCAGGTAAAGAAATTTCTCCATTCAGTCCTAAATGGTTTACACTGTACCCTCAGACTGTGACCTGTAGTTCTGAACTCCCTCAACATCATGAACATCCTTCCTGCACTTATCCTGTTTAATTTTGTTCAGATTTTTTTAGTTTTCATGAGATTCCCCTCATTCTGCAGAACTCCAGCAAACATCATCCCAACAGATTCAAACTCTCCGTATGCGTCATTCCTGCCATACCAAGACTCAGGCTGGTTAATAGATTTGTACTGTCCACATTAAACTCCATCTATCAATTCATTACTTAATCACTTAATGAATCTTTGTTGTTTTTCAACCTCCAAACATGGACATATTACTGTCAGGTTAAGTCATGGGTGCAGATTAAAATGAGTAATTTTCACAACACTCTTCCAGTTACCCAATCATATCAAAAATTATGTTTATTGCCGTGCTAATAAAGAATTATGAGCCCAATGCTGTCTAACTGCCTGTATGCCACCTTACTGAATGTTTATATCTAGTTACAAAGCCACAATTGCAGTAACTAAACAAATCATGTTGTCTTCGTAATAGAGACAGGCTAGTGAATATAACACTTAATTCCTTTTAACTAAATTCACAAAACAGCAGCCAGGCACCTCTGGAGAGTAGTTAATGGCAACTCATATCACATACTGGAAGGAGGGCTAATGTACTTTAAAGTCAATATTATTCCAATTCAAATTAATTACACTAATGAAATATGTAGCAGCTAAATCTAAAGTTTAAGCATGTGAAATAAACAGAATAATTAATGTCTGTTGACAATAAAATAAATCTTTCAACTTATAAGCAGAACATAATTCACAAAAAACACTAATTCAGGATTCATTTAGTCAGCTTATGAAAATTTATATCACAATCCAATTATTTTTAACTTCTTTATAATTAAATACATACACATTATGCTACTTCCATTTTACTTGATTATTTACAATGTTTTGCTTACTTTCATTATACTTCTAAGTTACTCATTCAGTTGAAAGGAGTTTTTATTAAACTTGCGATAAGAATCCCGGGTATCATTTCAGACCTATCCAGAATGCTTTAATTTGGCCAGATCATGACAGCATAAGAAGCAAAGACCTTGAGGGACTTCCTTCAATATCTTTTACAAAAAAGATTATGCTACTAGTCATGCTCAGACTCACCAACTGTCACTTTTTAGGAATGATAAGCACAGATTGAGGTTTTAAAATGTAACTAATTTTGATACGTCATTTTCCAAAAAGACATTTTTTTGGTATGCACCCTTCATTACTGTTACTAATCCCAAATGACACTGCCAACCTCACCCAACATTTTGTGTATTGTGGTATATAGGGTTGGAATTTCAACACATTGTTTCAAAGTTTTAAGATGTTAATTAAATCACAATCCCACACACAGTGAGTTTCTGATTCCTGCTGTGCAGTCAGAGGAAAATATAAAGCAGAACAATAAACAAAGGAAAATGTCATCTTCGAGCCATGATCTTGTATCTGTGGAAACTACTAATTGAACTGACAACAGGAATGGCAGACAGATAGGACAAGGGGAATGGAGAAACAGAACCTTGTGAAACAAGAGGTTAGAATATAAAGAAGCGACAAATATCAATCTCAAGTAACATATTTTCACTTTGAATTTTCAGCTGGTCAAGTTATTTTCCTCTCCATAGTGCACTAAAATTTTGAAAAACAGCGAATTTAAATCTTAATGTTTTAAATCAAGTAAAAGATCAAAGATGTAATGCTCTGTCAGCAATATTAATTACTGTATTAATTCAAGAACGTGTTGTAAGAAGTGCAACATGTCACTCAGTACTAATGTAGTAATCCAAATAAGCAATGAAATATCTGACCACAACTTTAAAAGCCTATTGTGCAGTTCATAAGGTTGAAGGAATACATTAAACAGAAGCATCAGTAAGTTGTAAAGCCAATGATTCAACTCCAATATGATTTCTTCAGAACTTTAAGAGACTGGAAAATGATGAACATTATGCTGTTGACAGAGGGGGAGGAGGAGTGCAACAGACTTAAGGCTGCCCCGAGCAACGGACAGAGGGAATAATAGTAAAGGAGACAGAGATATAAAATAAATGAAAATGAAGGTGGAAAAGAAGAAGATGGCTCTGCTGCTAAGAGCAAAGTTGACAAGACAGCCTGGTAGGATGTGTGCGCGTGTACGGGTGTGTGGAGACTTGAGTAAAATAGAGGCAATGCTCTCAAGTTGTAGAACTCAATACAGTGTCGTAGAGGTTAAGTGCCTAAAAGGAAAATGAGATGTTGTTTCTAAAGCTTCTCCTTCCTAACCCCATATTTCAAGGCCATTGTAATATATGCTAATGTATTATTAACCTTCCTGCACGTTAACTTTGTGATTGCTATGGAAAGGTACTCCGATTTCTTTGCATGTAAACATTTCCTATTGCCTCACATTTTAAAAAGCAGCCACTTTTCAATTTTTCCTATCAAAGTGAATTGTTCACATGTTCCACACATTATACTCCATGTCTCACTTCCTCACACCTACTTAACCAGTCCTTTAGCAACCTCTCTGCATTCTCCTTGCACTTGGTTGCGCACCTAGATTCCTATCAGTAGCAAAATTGGACATTGCGCCTAAGTCATTTCCATTAAAATTTTATAACCCCATTTGTTTCAACCTGCTGACCTGAAGAGACTATTTACTATAACTGTTTCCTATCCATTCCCTAATCCTCAATATTATTCTAACCCATGACTGGAATATTGGAAGGCCAACGGAGGTACATGGCAATGAGAGTTGAAGTCACAATCAGATGAGCCATGATCACATGACAGAATAAGCTCAAGGGGCAAAATGGCCTACTCCTCCTCCTGATTCATATGGTTGAATGAGCTCTAACCTTGCACAGTAACCTTTTGTGCAACTGCACTTGCCTAGTTGCATTTTCATCTACCTAACCATAGCCAGAATATCATTAAAATTGTTTGTCTTTCTGCTTCTCTCTACATTACTTTTGGTTTCATCCAGATAAGTATCCTTGTCCCCACCCTGTTTCTCATCCATATGCTGCCCTGCGTGATATAATCCAAATGAAGTATTTGTTTTCATACATACACTGATGATACACAGCTGTAAGTCATCGCCATGCTCTTGTAAAATCATAAAACCTCTCATCCTACAAACATAGTCACATCATCACTCAGGAGGAGAAAGTGAGGACTGCAGATGCCGGAGATCAGAGCTGAAAATAGGCTGAAGAAGAGCTCATGCCCGAAACGTCGATTCTCCTGCTCCTTGGATGCTGCCTGACCTGCTGTGCTTTTCCAGCAACACATTTTCAGCTCATCACTCAGGAGGGCCTCAGTCAGCTACTTAGGTATTTAGTGCTTCAAATTCATGGCCACAGAAATTCACACAAGATAATTATTCAGCCCCCTTCGTACACCCAGACCAAATTCACATAGCACTACTTACAACCCAACTGCTGAAAGCTTTAATATGTATAAATGACTACTTTCACCACACCTACCAACATCATCCTTCTCCCTGACAAAAGAATGGTATTAAATCAGAATGTTCATATTTGATGCCAAGATGTGCTTGTGACCTCAAGATACAATCACCAAGACCACCCTTTAGCATCTTCATAGCTTGAGACAGGGGTGAATCAGACAATTATTCTGATGCAGAATGCCTCACCCAAACCTTTGTTACCTCAAAACCTGCACTACTGGGTATCTTCCAGATTCTATCCTCGGTAACTTTGAGATCGTTCAAAAAGCAACAGCCACTGTCCTGCTTTATACAAAATGCCATTGACCCATCACTCCTGCGCTCGTCAAACAATCTACTTTAGTTCAGACAGTGCCACCTGCTGGCTAAGAGATTCTACACTGATACGCACGGGCTGGCAACATTCTCTCCATGTGTATTAGCTTCCAGAAGTGGAAGCCGATGTGGCACACACGGAACCTCTGAGCTGCATAGACACTTGAAGTGAATGTTACAAGCCGGAGTCAGTAAGCAGCAGTATCCAGTGCATGCACAAGAGAAGGGACGCACAAGGTTAAAGAAATCTATAACAGAACACAGCATGAGAAAACCAGACATGGGGCATGGGACAAAAGGCCAAAATTCCTGGATGGTCTGAGAAAATCCAGGTAGAGTTAATGACCACTTAGTGGTATTCCTGCAGGACTGTTAATCCAGAGACCCTGGCAATGTTCTGGGGACCTGGGATCAAATCCCACCATGGAAGATAGTAGAATTTGAATTCAATAAAAATCTGGAGTTACGAGATGAATGATGACCATTAAATGTGCTGAATGTCAAGAAAAGCCCATCTGGTTCAATAACATCCTTTAGGGAAGGGAACAACCACCTTTACCTGGTCTGGTCTACATGTGACTCCAGATGCACAACAACATAATTGACTCTTCACTCCCCTCTGGGTGGTTGGGGTGGGAAATAGATGCTAGCCTAGCCATTCCCTAAATGAATATTAAAAAAAACCCTAATATGGTTTGAAACTCGGGTCAGCCTCAGATCGGATAGCAAGGTCGCAAACAGTCTGGTAGTTATTGGTGGAACAATGAACCTCATCAGAAAAGTGACCACACAGAAGGGGTCATTCACCACAACCTGTTTGGGCTAGTCAACGGTAACCTTCCCATCCATTACCCTGAAGGCACAATTCTTCACGTAGACATTTATGTATTTTTTAAATGTAGTGAGAATTTCTGCTTCCACTGCCCTGTCAGGCAGTGAGTTCAGGTCCCTGTCACCCTCTGGAGAAAAAAAGCTTCCCTCCAATTATCCAACCAATTACCTTAATTTTACACATCACACATCCTTTTTGATCCCTCTAAAATAAATAAATTATGACTGCCTATTCTTAGCTCCTTCTGTTCCAAGAAAAACAGCCCTACTTCAACCTTTCCAGAGGTGAAATTTTCCAGTTCTGGCAAAATCCTTGTAAATCTCCTCTAGACACTTTTCATTGCAAAAATTCCTTTCTTGTAATCTGGTGACTGGCCTCAAACTCTGAATGAACAAGTGTTTTCTACACCTCAAACATAACTTCCTTGGTCTTCATGACTTCGAGGTGCCAGTATTGGGCTGGGATGGACAAAGTTAAAAATCACACAACACCAGGTTATAGTCCAACAGGTTTATTAGGAAGCACTAGCTTTTGGAGTGCTGCTCTTTCATCAGGTGATTGTGGAGGTTAAGATTATGGTCACAGAATTTATAGCCAAAGGATTCCAGTGTCATGGAGATGTGATATAGTAAAATCTTAGATTAAAACTTTCATCTTTTATAATGGGATATGCTGGTTTCTGTTAGATTAGACTTACAGTGTGGAAACAGGCCCTTCGGCCCAACAAGTCCACACCGACCCGCCGAAGCGCAACCCACCCATACCCCTACATTTACCCCTTACCTAACACTATGGGCAATTTAGCATGGCCAATTCACCTGACCCGCACATCTTTGTGACTGTGGGAGGAAACCGGAGCACCCGGAGGAAACCCACGCAGACACGGGGAGAACGTGCAAACTCCACACAGTCAGTCGCCTGAGTCGGGAATTGAACCCGGGTCTACAGGCGCTGTGAGGCAGCAGTGCTAACCACTGTGCCACCGTTCTTTGCTATGTAAATCCCAGAACTTTTAAACTCATGTCACACTACAGGTGGGTGACCCCACTGCATGATATACTCACTCTGTCACACATACACACTCCAGCATACTCTCACATCCATGCAGACCCTCCCTCATAAACAAGCTCTCTCTCATATGCACATACATACAACCCCCGCACTCATACCAACACACACACACACACACACCCTTTCTCTCTCACTCACACACACACACACACACACACACACACACACACATTCTCAATCTGTCACTTCTTCATGCACACACATATAAGCTTATGGGGTGAATTTCTTTTTGCAGAATTACATTTCATTTTGCTCAAAAATTGCATGATTCCATGCAAAATTAAACAGAGGGTTTGTCAGTCTGACATAACACTGGGACACAGACAGACTTCACAACTATTTTTTAAAAAGCTGAACTATCTTGAAAATGTAATTTAAAAATAGTTCTGGGATTTACATATCAAAGAACAGAAACAAGCATATCCCATTACAAAAGATTAAAGTTTTAATCTAAGATTGTTTACGGTATCACATCTCCATGACACTGGACTCCTTTGGCTATACATTCTGTGACCATGATCTTAACCTCCACAACCACCTGATGAAGGAACAACACTCTAAAAGCTAGTTCTTCCAAATAAACTTGCTGGACTACAACCTGGCACTGTGTGATTTGTAACTTCCTTGGTCTTGTATTCCATGCCTCGTCTATTAAAAGGAAAACATGCCATTTGGTTCCTGACCCACCTCAAACTGTCGTGCATCCTTAAAGAATTTGTGAACACTGCCCATGGTTGCTCTGTTCCTCCACAACACTGAATAAACTCCTAATTGTTAAATTGAATTGGTGATGAAAGAATGCAGTTTGTGGTGCAGGAAGGCGTTGAGAACTGCAGAAACCTTATGCAGCTTTGATTTAAGTCATCTCAAACATCATGCTTGCTTTTCAAATCTTTCTGCCACCAGATTCCTGCAATCAAATAGCACCCTAGGTTGCACCCTAATCAAAAGTGAATCTGAAACATTTGTCTCAGGAGGTGCAAGTGGTAGCAGGACAACCATGCTGAATTTTAATTATTCTTAATTACAATATCAATCATATCTGGCATGATCAATGCTATTCATTACACTATATCTCTATGCACATGACAGATAATAATACTCTTCCCACTTCACATATTATTCCAGTTATAGCCTACAATCCCTATTTAGTTATCACTGTGGTTTAACAAAATGATCTTACCCAGATCATTCTGTCAAATGATTACTTTGTGTGTTAGCTATTCTGAACTTGGTAGAAGTTAACATTTTATTTAAGATTAACCATCTGCTTTCATTTAACTTCTTGTGTGTTTTGATGAGGTTCTCTCTAATTCACTTTGCTACCAAGAGTATTGCAATTTCTGTCATCATCATTTCAATACTGGATACCAATCACCATAGTATTTTATACTGATGTTCAGAACGGAGGCAAGGAGAGTTTTCAATCTCATGTTTAATAGCAAAGTCATGAATTGACAGTCTACCAACATCAACTTTGTTCAGAAGCTGAATCAAAAACAGATAGGAACACTGTAAAAAAGAGTAGTAGGCCAATCAACCCAGTGAGACTTTTGCCATTCAAACAAGTCATAGTCCATTATCTTCACTACACCACTTTTGCCCACTATCCCCATATCATTTGATGTGCTTAGCATTCAGAAAACTAAGTTCTGTCTGTTGACAACCCACATTAATTGCTCAGTCAGGAGACATCTCTTCTAAAAACAGGAAGCAGTGGTTGTTGACCCCATTACACCTACTCTCAAGACAAAAACACCACCTGAAAACACATCAGAATCACTTTCACAAGGTTGAGCATGAGTAATATTTTACTGTGCACAATGAGACTCATCAGCAGTAGAGATTTAGCCCTGCCATGATTTAAATGGCATAGCACTGAAATACTGCTAACTTAATATATTAATATATAATACTGTTAATTTGATATATTAATACATAAACTTGCAATGCATTTTATTAACTATGTAGTTGTCAACATAACTGTAAGTTAAAATAATTATTGTCAGTAAATTAAGTCATGAGATTTAGAAAAAAGCTGCAATAAATTTCTTAAACATTAAAAAAATTCTCTTCATAACTCAATTAATTCTTGATGATATAAAACAAAGCTTACCTGAATTGCTTTGATGTCTGAACATTATGTTTTTAACATGTTAATTTCATTCCATAATTCTTTCTGCACATACTGTTTGAACACACAGTTAACCCAAGGATATTTAAATTACTTTTGGCAGTCAACAATTAAAGTCTGTCCCGGCTTCGAATACTACTCACTAAACAAGTAGTTTAGATGGCTTGTCTCAGCCCAGATCACATGATAGAACTGGCAATCTATCTTGCTACACACCCTGCTATTGGTTGCTTTGCATTTCAGTTTTTAGTCCAGTAAGCTCCCGAGAAGTATGAGACGATTTCAGTATAATTTCTAGCTTCACTTTCTCTTATGCAAGATACCACCATGGAAACTTTTGTTCACTCTGATCACTCAGAAGCTACTTAGTCATTTTTTTTCAACAATCTAGCTGAAAAGCATCCAACAATATTAAGACATGTGAATGAACAATTTTCTGGAGACTGTTTATTGAATAGGTATAATGGTTTGAAATTTAACAGACAACTTGTCAAAAAGGCACTTTAATCCAAGCATGGACTATTTTAACTGATACCTGTTGTTTTTTTTCCAACGATTCTTTTGTTTGAACTGGGAGGGCAAGTGATTAGTACATATGATTTTTCTCTTCTGGTTTCAAGCACAACTGAAGCCAGAGGTGAAAGTGAATAGTTTACTTATCGAGTCAAAGAGACGCACAGAACGGAAACAGACCCTTTGGTCCAACCTGTCCATGCCAACAAGATATCCTAACCTAATCTAGTCTCACTTGCCAGCACTTGGCCCATATCCCTTTCAACCCTTCCTATTCATATATCCATCTAGAGGCCTTTTAAATGCTGTAATTGAACCAGCCTCCACCACTTCCTCTGGCAGCTCATTCCATGTACGCACCACCCTCTGTGTCAAAGTTGTCCCCAGGGTCCCTTTTAAATCTTTCCCCTCTCACCCTAATCATATGCCCTCTAGTTCTGGATTCCCCCACCCCAGTAAAAAAACCTTGTCTATTTATCCTATCCATGTACCTAAGGATTTTATAAACCTCTTTCAGGTCACCCCTCAGCCTCTGATGCTCCAGGGAAAATAGTCCCAGCCTATTCAGCCTCTCCCTAGAGTTTTCATCGTTTACATTCCCATAGTAAGGAAATGGACAAATTTAAATTGTGGTATATACAAATTGCCCTCTTCTCACCTCACAGTGCATAACCAGCCAGAAACAGGCATCTAGCTTCATTGTAAATAGTGTGTGGATCTGCCCCAAATACTTAAATGAGCTGAACAATCCTGGAAGATGGACTAAGGTTAGGGTCACAAATGTCGGGTTAGTGGACCACTCTCCGTACTTCCCATGAGAGAGCAGGGCCACTATGGAAATGTTGCTCCCATGTTTCACATTGCCTTGTAAATAAAAATACAGAGGTAATGGAATGAAAGAAAATTATTGAAGAAAATTTAGCAAAAACTAGTTTGCATAGTAAATCAAACGTGTCCAAAAACAAAGTATTTCAAGGGTAACTCTGGATTGAAATCAGCTGAACTACTTAAGAATCTATGGTTTTTAAATGTTGATCTTTGTAAACATGGATAATGTATCTTTGTCAGATCACATAAATCCTGGATGTGCAACTGTGGTTTCTGACGGTGCAGCATACATAAGGGCAGCCCTGAAGGCAAAACTTGTCAAACACAGTTAGCAACACAAAACTCTCACACATAACAATATCTGTAGGAAGACTATTTTTATCCACAAACGTTCCACAATAAATGTGCACATTATTATGCACTTATCAGTTAAACAGTTGAGTCAATGAACATATTATGTCATTTACAGTTCAGCTGGCTATAAAAGTAGCAGAATTGTGTTCACATTTTGAGACAGATAATTACTAGATCGGATTTGGTATTAATTGAATTGATGGTTGACAAAAATGATCAACAGTGATATTCAGCATACATTGATTTCTGAGCTTCATTGAACTTACAGTGAAGAAGGGGGGCCATTCATTCCATCATGTCTATGGCAGCTCTTTGAAACAAACATCCAATTAGTTTCACACGACTGCTCATTCCCTAAAACACGCAAATATTTTCCTTTCAAAGTTTACTGTAGAATCTGCTTCCAATCTATTCAAGGAGTGTGTTCCAGATGACAGCAACCCAATGATTAGAAAAAATTGCTCATCTCCCCTCTAGGTCTTTTGCCAAATATCTTAAATCTGGTTATTTATTCACCACCAATGGAAACATATTCTGCCTAATTTATCAAAACTCCTCTCAATTTGAGCACATCTGTGTTCAGAAGAGCAGACCCCTTTAAAGAGATTTGCATCTGTAAAGTGCCTTTCACAGCCATCAGAAAGCACTTTGTAGGAAATTAAGTACTTTTGCAGCATTGTTACTTATGTAATGCAGGAAACGTAACAACTACATGTACACAGCCAGCAAGCTCACAGACACAGCAATGTGATCCTGATCAGATAATGTGTTTATTGCTATGAAATTAAGGGATAAATATTAGCCAAGTATATCTGCCCTGCTTCACTTCAAGTAGTGTCATTTGTTTTCTTTAATGATCACCTGACGGGCCATATGAGACCTCAGTTTTTTTTATAAGGAACAAAGAACAGTCCAGCACAGGAACAGACCCCTCAGCTCACCAAAACTGTGCCAACACATGATGCCTTTTTAAACTAAAAATCTTCACTCTACATGGTCCGTATATCTTTTTTGCCTGTCTATTCATAGATCTATTAATAAAACTCCTAAATGTTGCTACTGTATTCATCTCCACCACCTTACACCCTGTGCGTAGAAAGCCTGCCCCTCCCACTTCCTTTAAATTTACCTCTCTTTTACCTTAAGCCTAGTAATTGACATTCCCACCCTGGGAAAAAAAGACTCTGATTATCCATTCTATACATGCCTCTCAATTTTGTAAACTTCTATTAGGTCACCCCACAGTTGATCCTGCGACATTCAACTGAAAACACACTAAATTTGGCCAGAGAAAAGTGACGACTGCAGATGCTGGAGATCAGAATGGAGAGTGTGGTGCTGCAAAAGCACAGCAGGTCAGGCAGCATCAGGAATTCCTTATGAAGGCTGTATGCCCAATACGTCGATTCTTCTGCTCCTTGCACGCTGCCTGATCTGCTGTGTTTTTCCAGCACCATACCCTTGACCAAATTTGACCAATCTCTCCTCATAGCTAATATCGTCCAAACCAGGCAACATCCTGGTAAACAATTTCTGTACCCTCTCCAAAGCCTCCGAAAGCTTCTTGTAGTATGACAACCAGATCCATACACAATATTTCAAATTTGGTCTAACTAATGTTCTTTACAGCTGCAACATAACTTGCCAATTTTTATAGTCTATGTCCCAACTGATGAAGGCAGCATACCATATCCCTTCTTGACTACCTTATTCACTCGTCTTGACATTTTCAATGAACTGGGCACACTGTACGTCTAAATCCTTCTGTGAGTTGATGCTACTAAGGGTTCTGGCATTTACTGTATACTTGCTTCAAAACAAAATGCCACTTTGAATGTAGTTAAATTCTTCCCCACCCAAGTTCCTGGAACTTAGCACATTACAGCTAATGCAGAGAAGTTAAAATCACCCACAACAACAATCGTGTTGTTTTCAATTTTTTTTCATAATCTGTCCACAGAGCTGCTCCTCTATAACTCATTGGTTGTTGGGAGGTTGATAGTATAATGCCATGAAAGTGATTGCATCCTTCTTACACCTGAGATCTAATCCTATGGCCTCACTGGATGAGCTCTCCAAGGTGTCCTCCCTCAGCAGTCTACCTTTCCATGTCCATGGCACTTTTCCCAACTGCCATTAGGTACATCACAAATGTCAATCGGTGTCCTATTACCAGTCTGCAAAATTCTAAGACAAATGTGAGAATTCAAATCACTCAGATTGTGGCTGACTGCACCAAGTCTTGAGGTCGCCCTTGTATTGATGGTGCATTTCCCTATCCATGTGGCAAATGTTTGGTGCATTTTCTTAACAGAATTAAAAAGTTATCAACTTAATAACAGGTGGGGTCAATGCAATTTCTGTTGAACACCTTGAAGGGGTTAAATATTTTATGGTCAATCAGTCTTTTGAAGTAAATATATTTGTTTCAAAAGTGAAAGCAGAAACCTTTAAATGAAGAAGAAACTAGCTGACCCTAAATGCATGAGGATGCTGAAGTTAGGAGCAATTAAAATCACAAATCACTGAAGGCACCTGCTTCAATAACTGGGGAGAATGTTAAACTAAAAAGAACACAGCTAATGGCAAATGCCAAATCCTCAGTACTTCCAATCCACCCTGAATCTCATTCTGGCAGCAGCAGGAATCCATTTCTTTAAAGCTGCTGCAAGATTCAATAGATTAATTCTGTCCCACGAAGCAGCCAATGCTGCATCAGTTGCACGATGTTAAGAGATCAGTAGCATTGAATTAATTAAGCATTGAAATGAAAATGAGCTCTATGTACATGCATATTTCTGTTGAAAATTGCTGACTACTAATGGTCTTGCAAGTAGCTTTACAAAGATCAATGGTGGTTTATAGGGAAGAGTGGTGTGTAGAGATACATTGTTCAAAATTACACTCTCATTGACAAGGTAAAATTAGCTGGATTTTAATAATGTTCATTCAGCTCCACATTCAATGCTGTAGCTCGTATCTAACCAAGGCACTTCTTTATCCTGTAATGTTATAAATGTAATAACACCCTTCAAGAATACATACAGAAAATGACCAGCAGGTTAAAACAAGGATGAATAGGGAGAACTAATTCTAACTTGCCAACAAACTGACTTATTAACTCATTTTGGGTGTTATTGCAACTATCATGCTTAATACATCATTCAAAACTGTAATTTTAAATCAAGCTAAATGAAAGTATTCACGTGATGTGTTCTGAAGTCTTCCTGGCAGTAAGTGTGGGTGGTTTGATTCAAAGAGATCAATGGAAGACTTCAATTGTTATACCAAGAAGGTGGTGCAAAGTATTTATGTTTGGGGTCAGTGGCAGTAGTCTCAGAGTTTACAGACTGTTGACTCTAAGGCCTCCAAAGTCATGAATGAAACTCAAGGTATAATCATGGAAACATCTGTCAAATCAAAATGCGTGCAGAAACCTCAACTGTCAATATGGTAAAGATTATGCTGGCCTTGGAGGGGTCCAGAGGAGGTTTATGAGAATGCTTCTGGGATGATGGGCTTGTTATAGGAGAAGTGGTTGAGGACTTGGGGTCCATACTCAATGGAGTTTAGAAGGATGAGGTGGGACCTCACTGAATAGAGTGGAAGTTGAGAAGATGCTTCAACTAGTTGGAGAGACTGGAACCAATGGCAGTGCCTCAGTGTGAAGGGACATCACTTTAGAAATGAAATGAGGAGGATGTTCTTCAGCCAAAGGGTGGTAAATCTGTGGAATTCATTGTCAAAGAGGGCTGTGCAGGTCAAGTCACTGAGTCTATTTAAGACAGAGACATTAGGTTTTTGATTGCTATGGGGATCAAGGGTTATGGGCAGAAGGCAGGCTAATGGGGTTGAAAAAAAACTATCAGCCATGATTGAATAGCAGCCAAGTCGATGGGCCTGCTCTGCATCTTATGGTCTTGCTACACTTAAGATACCTTCAAACAACTGAAACAGCTGCAGCATTTATGTATTTGCCTATTGAATCTCTTGATTTAGTCTCCATCTTCTTCAATTTGTATCACACCACTAGGATCATTCTCTAAGCTGTGATGCTCTGCGACCTTTTATATAGTTGCAACCAGTTTCAGTTTTCCCAAAGCTGAAAATGTGTTGCTGGAAAAGCGCAGCAGGTCAGGCAGCATCCAAGGAGCAGGAGAGTCGACGTTTCTGACATGAGCCCTTCTTCAGGAGGGCTCAAGAAAGGCTCTTGCCCAAAACATCGACTTTCCTGCTCCTTGGATGCTGCCTGACCTGCTGCACTTTTCCAGCAACACATTTTCAGCTCTGATCTCCATAATCTGCAGTCCACACTTTCTCCTATCAGTTTTCCCAAAGCCTGAGTGTCTAATCTCACAACAACAGAAATGACTAATAAAGATTAACTGGAGATAAAAAAAAAGGTGCTTATCTGAGGTAATAATTATTGGTTAGATGTTGCCACAACTAGCAAAGCCAATTTGCAAAAGGAATTGTCTGAGCAAAACAGAAACTGATTCAATGGTGCTCAACAAAATAAAACAAGATAAAACTCAAACTAAGTGACGATTTTGATTCTTACTGATGCCAAGATCGGATGCTGGTTACTGAGGAGGAAGGTCATGGAGAAAATAAATTGCAAAACAAAGAGGAATTGTTAGATTTTAAAAGGAAGGAAATTGACACATCAATTTGATGGCTACACTCAGCAATCAGAATGGCTGCATCTGTAAGTTGATATATTTGTAACCAAGAACAATGTCTCAAAATACTGTTGCAACAAAACTGTTAATGTGTGTGACCCAAAGGTGAATTGTACCAGCTTGGCAAAACTTTGTAACTTCCTTCTGTCAATTTGATCATCTTTGTTACATGGCAATATCATCCCACTGGTACAGCTGTTCCTTGTTTTAACAAGCTAAGTGTATCCCTTATGTCCTTGAATGTGTCTGAAAGCCGTATTTGTACAGCTATAATAGCATGTTAAATGAAATATTTTTTAACCCCAGAGTTCATATAATATATATATATTTTAAAAGAACAAGACAAAAGTTCAGTGCCTGGTCTGTGTTGAGTTTACTATTCTCAATTATGATGGCAACTGATTCCTATAAATGGATCATTGAACTGGAAAGTTAACAATAAGAAAGAATTCCTGATCTTTACTGCTATCCAGTGGCTCCTTTTGAATTGCGCACATATGTGGACATTTCCTCTTTTCTGTTTATTTAAGTTTAAACAATCTATAGTAAAATATAGGCTAGGTTTCTTGAAGGCAGGAAGGAATCAGGACCATCAGTGTCAACAAGATACATAATTGGTGGTCAGGAAAGAGGAAGACAGTGAGCGAGGGAGAAGGTGGTTTGATCCTTGGGAGCAGGCAAGCAGGACAGTAATTACCTTTCTCTTAACAAGAGATGTTTAGCATTTAATTTACCCTGAAACAACAAGCACGGGTTGAAAACAAACTAACGCCTGTTTCAAATACACAAGCAAAGATTGCTGGGAATACTTAGCACGTTTGGCAGCCTCGGTGGAGGGAAAACGGAGTTAATGGTTGGAATTCAGAACCATTTTGAAGAGGATGACTGGACCTAAATATTAACCCTACTTTCTCTCCACACATGCCGCTGTTCCTACTGGATTTTTCCAGCGATTTCTTTGTTTTCTGATTTCCAGCATCCACAGATTTTTTTGCTTTTCGTGTTCAATGTAACACCTGTTTCAACGCGAGGTAAAGGGTGTCACTTTGGTTTTAAGTAAGTAGAAAACTATTGTTAAAAAAGAAAGACATTTCATTCAAGCTTTTCATCTTGAACTCATCAGGACTATTTGCGACCAATATGAACATAATCAGAAAACAAGTTTCACTGGTTGGCAAGTGGGCCAAAGTCACTGAAGTCTTTAAGACAGAAAAAGGAATTTCCGTCCACCAAGTCTGCACCAGTCAAAAACACATTCCTAACCACTCAATCCCATTTTCTAGCACTTGGCCCACACAGCTTTCTGTGCCTTAGCATTGTATGTATACACTTAAATAACTCTTGCATGTTATGGGAGTTTCTGCCTCTATCATCCTTACATGCAGTGAGTCCCAGATTCCCACCACCCTCTGAGTGAAGAAGGTTTCCTCACATCACCACTTCTAAGCTTCCTGCCCCTTACCTTAACGCTACACCGATTCTCTCCCACCCCACCACCACCATTCCCTCTGTCGTCATTAATACCTCCACTTTCCCACAACCATTACCCTCTGCTTACTGCCATTCACCTAATTCTGATCTAATTAGCCAAACTTCTTTGGATCCCATAGGCTCTTACCTTTGATATTGTCTGCTATCAAAAGCTGTATTAGCAAAAGCATTGAAGTCCACTTAGTATTGCCCTCACCTATACACCTCTTCAATTAAATCAATCAAATTGATGAGAAATGATCTCCAATTGGTAGATACATAGCCATAGAAAATTCACCAACTAATTTCTGGTTCATATCTCAGGGTGATATCTTGACCAAAGTCAGAGCCAATCTGTTTGGTTTAAAATTTAAACTTCAAGCTGGGCAGTTAACTGTCAATCATCTAACTGGTGCAGTCTATATGGTGATAATGCTATCAAAGTCTTACATTGGAAGGCTTCATTTTAGGGTTATCAGCTTGAGCCACTTCTTATATCGGCTAAGCTTATGATTTTCCAGATAGCATGATTATTAGAATGAACATTCAAAATCTCACCAATAACCATTTATCTAGGTTTGCTTAGATTTTTTCGAACAAAGACATGTACAAATGAGTTGGATTTTTGCAGCTAGAGAACTATTTCCCGATGCTGGATATGTGACCTTTTCTGTCATGTGGTGTTACCCAAAATATTTACATCTTGTAGTCCAGCCTTCATCTTTCTCCTTCCCCTCCTGGAAATATTTCTTCTTTTCTTCCTGAACTCTGATGTTAAACATACACTGGTCATAAATAACATTAGTCAAGGAGTCAAATAGGTCTTTAAGGCTTTCATAATTTTTCCAGTCTTGCTGTTCTTTTCTCAGTAAGGTCAAAGGTAAAAAAAACGGCTTGCAACACTATGTCCCTCCGCACTGAAACAGTTGTTAATTTGATTTGTTCAGTCTTCTGTTTCACTTGGCTTAACTCTCATTATTTTGCTATTTAAACTGGAAGAAAGTCCACTTTTGATTCAAATCACTTTTCAGTTCCACAGGAGCAGGGACTGGAAAATTAAAGCCATACTGACTCACCTAGCAGTACAAATTTGTATCTGTTCCAGTTACTGCCCTTTGTTTCTTACACTAGCTGATTTTCCCACAGTTCTCAAAATCCAAAAATATTTCAGTTGCACCCTTCTGACATGACATTCCAAATGCTGGCCTCTTGCTCTGTACAGATAGCAACTATATCAGGATTCTGTGGTGGCTTCTGAATGAGGGTCAGACTGAGTGTGTAATGAAATAGTGTCATAAGTTAAGTTCCTTCCCAGGCTTAAATATTGGCTAAGAGTCAGTCTCTTGAATAGGCATTCAATTAAGTTAGGTTACACTGTTAAACAGAGAACTGCCTGGTAATTATCTATCAGCTAGCTGAAAGTGATCTGTTTATTTGATGTTGATCACAGTACCGGACCTCTTGTGACACAACGGTAACATCCATAACGCTGAGCTAGGATGCTCAGGTTCTGTTCCCACCTGTTCTAGAGGCATGTCATAACAGGTTGCATAGAAAAATATTTTTCCAAAAAGGATGCTATGGTACAGCAATCATGTACCCCTGAGATAGAAGGCCTGACTTCAAGTCCTACCTACTCTTGAGGTGTAACAACTGAATAAGTCAATTACTTACTGTACTGGGGCTCATGGTGCAGTAAAAGTGTCTTGCCTCTGGGCCAGAAGGTCCAGGTTAAAGTCCACCTGTACCAGAAGTGCATAAATAACTCTGAACAGGTTCACTAGAAGATATTTCAACTATTATACCAAAAAATTAAACTAGCCAGTGACTCAGTAAGGCTCTCTACAAAAGACCGGTTTTTCAAACCTTCTGGTCAGTAAGGGACACACAGCCCAAGTGATGTGTGTAACAAATAGAGTGGAGAATCAGATTCATATGGGAAAGAGGGCCTTGAAGCATGTTATTACAATGAGTAAAGTGGACTATGTATGTTCCAGATTTATCAGTACTCATAACTATTCTGTACTAGGCAGCTACTAGGCTCCAGTCAGAACTAAAGTAAAAAATTCCAAAGCTACAAAAGATTAACGTTTGAGCATATTTAAGACAAAAATCAACGCTTTTCTGGAGACTGATAGGGGTATACAGATAGTGCAGGAAAGTGGCATAATGGTATGATCAACTGTAATCTAATTATAGCCAAAACAGGCTCAATAGGCTGAATGGTCTACTTCTGTTCCTATATCCCGAGAATGTCACATGGCTATGGCAACTCAACATACACACTAGTGTATAAATGCATTTCCCCAAACAAACAATCTGATTAAGCAAACTGTATTTAGTAATTAAGGGCAAATCAAGTGGCATTGAGATTCTTATGATAATCATATGCATGCACATATACATAAATTTACACAGTATTATTTATTTAACATACAGCTGCAAACAGGAGACCATCAAAAGATCAAAATTAAAAATTCATTTTTGCATTGTGAAAAGACAAAATGAGAGTGTTCGGGAGTCTGCCTCTTAAATGAAAATTCTTGTCTTTGTAAACAATTGTGTTTCGCATAAAGTGCCAAAGCTTGAAACACCAGATTGCAAACTTTTTTATGCAGCTACAAACCAATTACTTAGCTACTTTTGAAACAGATGATCAATATTCAGACTGCATTTGGTTGGTACACTTTTGATCAAAATGCAAAGAGAAAAGTTATATGAATCAAGCTCAAACAGTAACCATGTTATGTTTTGAGGAATTGTATAACATCTTTAACAAAAAAAGATTTAGCATTGAAACTAACCATGTTTGACTAGGAAGTCTGGCTCTCCACAAAAGCAGGAAGTTCAGATTAAAAGCTGCAGGCATGAGGAAGAATATTTCACTTCAAACTGCTGTACGCTGTAATCAAACTCAGTTTATACCATTAATTGAATAAAACACAATTGCATTTTTTTTTAAATCATTTGCTTTCCGACAATTCTTTTATGTTACTCTTGTAGCATTTGTTAGTTGCTTGTCTCTAAAAATACCAATCTGGATGGTGTGGTCTCATTTGCTGCCTTTTTATTGTTAGCTCCTGCTTATTTTTAACTAAGAAATTATTCTAACATTAGTGAAGGGAGAATTCTCCAAATATAGAGTCTGAGCTCTCAGAGGAGATTAACAACATTTCAACAAATCATCACAGGGCATTTAATAAACATTGGAAAAAAAAATACCCCACATATTCCAAAGCTGACATTATAACAAAACCTGCTGAAAGTATTTCAGATTAAAATATGTTTTGACACACACAAATGACTATTGAAGTAACTGTTAGAAATCTCTTACTACCTGGAGACAGCATCTCTCAGCATCAGCCTAAACTCAGGTTCTTCTGTGAGGAACATCAGCGAGACTGTCTTCTTGAATGGGTTCTGAGACATTATCAGTACCGTTGTCTCTCTGACCGGTGAGAGAGAGTCCTTACAAAAGCTGCACAAGAACTGATTTTTTTCATATATACATAATATATATAAAGCATTAGACTGGTCTCACACTGTGCAACTCTGAATTAGTCCACATGGAGCCTTCATTACTCATAAATTTCAATTCTATGCAGAACATATGGGTTAAGCTACACCAACAGTTTCAGCCCCCTTCATTCTTGTATGACAGATTGCTTCCAGCTACATAGCATGTGGTATTTTGCACTTTTACTGGGAAGGATATTTCTTTCTCGCCAAACATTTGCAAGCATCTGACCTACATCATCATGGAGACAGAATCGCCCTTTAATCCACTGCCAAATAACTACTCGCTGAAACCCAGAGCCCTGCCTAAAACAGGAAAGTTATCATGTGATGAGGAAGGGGTCCCTCCCTTCTTTTGCATGATACATAATCTCGGACGAAAGCCACTTCCTAATAATGCGGCGAGTGATAACATATTTTAAAATATAATCTAATCAGGAAACAAAATTTGCTGCACAGATTCAATACACTACTGCAGGCAAAATTTAAAAAATTCAAACTGTGAAACAAAGTAACATCAGCAGGGATTATGAAAGGGAGAAAAGTAGCAGGAGAATCCCACATCTTTCACACAAATCAGATTTCTCAATCAACAAGGTGGTAACTATTACAGAAAATAGCAACGTCATTTAAACACACGTGCAAAAATCACCTCACACAAAATCAAAGTAGTAAAATAGACTAGATGAAGCCATTCACTAATTGGTATGTTTTGTCCCCCACTTACTTGTAGTTGAATCGTCAGAAGCATTTTCAGTGACTTTCAGTTAAGAACCAAATCTTGTGGATACAGCTGGGTCTTCACTATTCAGTTGAAGTGCCGAGAAAAGCCTCAAATCCCACCTTTTCAGAAAACACCACATTGTGAGCCAGAAACTTAACCAGCCAACAGTGGGTTTTCAAGGAATCCAAAACCCTAAACGTAGAAGGTTCCCCCTCCAAAAGCTAGTGGCCTGCCAGAGACTGGGAGCTCTACTGAATGACAATGCCAGTGGCCATGGGGAGGCAGTGCTATTGCTGTTGCTATGTGTAGGGATCACAGAGAAAAGAAATGGAGGGAATCATGGAAGGGGAGTGGAAAGGATTAGTGAATTGACAGCAAAAGAAAGGGCATGGCTCTTGATTCCAGCTTCTTCAGGTCAGG
Organism: Hemiscyllium ocellatum; assembly: GCF_020745735.1. Taxonomy (NCBI): domain Eukaryota; kingdom Metazoa; phylum Chordata; class Chondrichthyes; order Orectolobiformes; family Hemiscylliidae; genus Hemiscyllium; species Hemiscyllium ocellatum. The sequence continues at coordinate 40,935,470 of NC_083407.1, read as the reverse complement.
CATTTGACCAGGGACCAATCTCTCCCCAACTCTTGGGAGGCTGCAAGCTAGGCGGCACGGTGGCACAGTGGTTAGCACTGCTGCCTCACAGCGCCAGAGACCTGGGTTCAATTCCCGCCTCAGGTGACTGACTGTGTGGAGTTTGCACATTCTCCCTGTGTCTGCGTCGGTTTTCTCCGGGTGCTCCGGTTTCCTCCCACAGTCCAAAGATGTGCGGGTCAGGTGAATTGGCCATGCTAAATTGCCCGTAGTGTTAGGTAAGGGGTAAATGTAGGGGTACAGATGGGCTGCGCTTCGGCGGGTCGGTGTGGACTTGTTGGGCCGAAGGGCCTGTTTCCACACTGTAAGTAATCTAATCTAATCAAATATGCTCGTGTTTAATGTTGATGATGATCTTGACCAAACAAGTGCAACATGTTCTCATTTCTCACTATCCATTTGGTGAAAGCTATTGCCAAATTGACATCAACCTTACACTACAAATCCATACACAGTAAAATTTTACTTGACATTCCTGAAAATCACTTCACAAGGGTCCTTAAAAACAATGATGAGTTTTACCCCATATAAAAATGAACCAACTGGAGCCACCAACATTCCTGGATTATGCAGGATCTCTAGGAATGAACACTTAATCTCTCAGGCACGTCTGTGAGAAATCAGATAAATCAGTAAGGTCACCAATTTTGACCTCTTCAATGTTGTCAGATTCCACCATTGCCTCAGTTTAACTTTAATTGAATCTTTCGTCCATGTTTTTGATGCCACTGGGCCTGATTATTTCTGTGTACTCTTAGTCAGCCTTTCACAAGGACTTGAAGTCATCTGCTCCTGTCCTAAGTTACACCAAAACTTGTTCACACATCACCTCATGCTTGCTGGCATACGCTAGCTCCTGGTAAAGTAACATCTCAATTTGAAAAGTCTCGTTCCTGTTTTCAAATTGCCCATGGCCTCATCCGTCCCTGAAGCTGTCCTCTCCTCCAGCCCGACAACTCTTCGAGATATCTGCGCTCTAATCCTGGCCTCGAGTGATTTACTGGTGCTTTATCACTGGTAGCCATGTCTTCAGCTGCTTGGTTTCTGAGTTCTGGAACTCTTTCTAAAATTTTCTGTCTCTCTGGCTGGGTTTTCTCTTTTAAGATATTTATTAAAACTTCTCTTTTTATCCAAGCTTTTGCTCTGATATCACCTTGAGGCACTGTGCAATCTTGTTTTAGAATGCTCATACAAAGTCTCCCAGGATACTTTGTTATGTTTATGGTAATATGTAAATGCAAGGTAATCTTCTTGTTGTTGTTAGTCGTGGAGCTCAGAAAATATTCCAGTTATGGCAACACCACACAGAAGTCAGTTGCTCTTTATGTTGTTGTAGCATTAAAGCCAACAGAAATCAAGCATATTACTGCAATTAAATTTCATATTAACAAGAAGTAATATTGCTGTCTCCCTCCCTCAGATAGCTCAATTAAACCAATAGTGTTCAATCCTCGACAAAGTTGATAACTCCTCACTCGTGACATGGGCATTTTTTTTCCCCAAGGACTTATCCGTTCTGTATTTGTATAAGTAATGACACTTCACTAAAAACGCCATATAATGCATCAACCACACAAGTAGGTTTTTCTTCTAACTGCTCTTTTTAAGCTTTCTCTAAAATAACAATTTATGAACTTGCATTATTTTGGAACTTCAAGCAACCGAAAGGCTTTTTTACATGTGAGCCATAACAGTCAGTCAAGGAAGACCATTTTATGAAGGGAGTGCATCCGAGCTGTAACTGACCCCATTCTCATCAAACTCACAGACAAATATTTTAAAGTAAAGAGTTATAAGACAGCTACACTGAAACCAACTGCACCCATCCTACTGATGGTCTAATTGTCATCAACTAACTCATTGCAGACTGAAAATAATACCCGCACTGATTGAATCAAGAAAAATCACAAGTTAAAAGTATTTTTAATATTCTCCAAGTTCATTCCTTTGCTGAATAATCTCACACAGTACAAGTAAGAAATATTAAACATTGTAAAACATTAAATTAGCGTACTTTTGCAATGTCCTGTGTCTGGCAAGATAGCTGCAGAAGGATACATCAATTGGAAATTAAGGTAGGCTGCATATAAAGCACTGCAACTTTAACCTCTAATCCACACTTTCTTCAAAAGCAAACTCTGGATGACCAAGATTTTGGAATTTAAGTAGAAGATCAAATCAAACGATACATAAACAAATACTCATGTTGTCATGAGTCTCAAGACATATGATAATCAGCAAACTAATTGACAATTGACAGCTTTAAATGTTAATACATAGTGGTCTTGCTGATTCTCAGCTTTAATAAATTATGTTCTTTCAGGTTTTTCATGTATCTGTCACCCAGTTAGCTATTCATATTATTTTATTTTGTTTTTCCATTGTTACAGCTTTGTTGTCAGAATTCAATTCATATAAACCAAAATAATTGGATGGCACCTACGCAATAATGGAGCTCTTTCTTTCGAATGAGTTCTGACTGAAGCAGGTAAAGGAGAATCTTCAATTTTGCATGTCACACTCATTACATTCTAATGGAAGGTTCTACCCAAATGTGAAATGATTTTTTCCATTGAGAAGTCCACTAACCTTGCATGTGTTTCCAGCATTAGCTATTTACATTAATAGTTCGGCTTTATTTAGAACTGTTGAGAATGTTTTAAATTAAAATTTCTAGAATAGAAAGCTGTATATACTTGTGTGCTATCACGATCACATTCCATAAATTTGAGTCTTCACATTTTCAGTTTATATATACAGTCATATTTTTATGCAAGTTAAGAGGGAGCAAAAGATTCATAATATAAATGTGGACTAGGAAATACAGAGAAGGCAGGCCATGGAGAGCAAACTGTAATGTTTTCCACATGGTCAGTGTTCCAGAGGCATCTAAACTAGCCTTGGGCAAACTTTGCTTTTTTCCCTGCAAGACACACTGAGGTCAAGGCCTCACTTATGTACCCTCGTAAGGAAGTGAAGTTCAAGAATACCGTATGCCAGCCTGATTATGCTAATTGCAGCACACTGCTTTCATGCGGCGATAGATACATACTGACATCAGTTCGTAAGCCTTTTGTTCATGGTGTTTGATAAATCATATTTAAAGCTATGCCTGGTGCATTCAGATTACTACAACCTTTCAGAGTCAACTGGTTTGTCACTTATTATTAAGAAACATGATTAATAACCTTACTGAACAAACAACCATGCCACTCAAGCTGTCTGCATTATAGACCTGTGCTGCTTTTAAAGGTCTTAACTGTTTTTGTGAGAAAGCACAAATTATACAATAAAAATGTTAGCTAACTCAAATCTTAATCTAAACAATATGACTGCTATAACATTTCCTATCCAAAATCTGTGCATTATTCCATGATTCAGAGATTCGGTTTAGAGCAGTAAATGCTGTTTGAAAATACTTTTTTGAAGTACATTAATGACTTGGGAAGGTCTTGCAATGGATTTTGAAACCTGCCTAAGTCAGAAACTCCAGGTTCAATTTCCACTCCAGAGCCTGGTAGCTGAGTAAACTGGATTCACTCTGCCAAAAAACAAAACAGGTTGCATATTAACTTGTAAATCCCTCAACATATGCCAATGACAATGGTGAGAAAGCAGGGGAGATCACTGGTCAGCCATGTGATGGAATGAACATTGAAGCCCCTACTAACAATCTCCATCGATCCAGGCTTCAACATGCATGTACATTAAAATGCATGTTTCTACAGCAACTCAGGATCTTTTTGGGCGAATTGGGGTGGGGCAGTTACCTCTATTGACTGGACAGCAAGTAGGTTAGATTGGCAGCATCAGCATGGAGATTGATCCCTATTCCGGATGCGTAAAACACTGAAGGAGAAACGATCAATTGGCTTGGATATTGAAATACTGAGTAAATTTTCAAAACTGGCCGATGATTCATTTAAAGTTTTTAAAAAGTAGTTAATTACAACATAGTAAGGATGGTGGTTACAGTATTTGCAGATTCCTGGATGCCAGCATGATCCAGGGAAAACATGTCTATGCTAAGTGGTGATAGCTTCGTCAGATCCATTCAGAGTTAACAAACTGGAAGCTGACTTGCATACATCACAACACATCAAGAAAGGAATTCACTCAGATATTTTGGACCAGGAAGTAGTTGCCTCTAGTAAGACAGAGTCTTCTGATTTTGTCACTGACCAGGGAAAAGAGGGTGGAATTGCAAAGGATGCAAATAAGGTAGGGAGGAGTGCAGGAGTCTCAACCATTCCAATGGGACAAGAGGATTGAGGGCCTTTCAGGTTATTTGGATGAGACTGTGGACTGGAAGGTAATTGAGCTAATTGACTAAGGCACCATAATACAGGAAATCTCTCAAGTTGGGCCAGTGAAAAGGAATTTTAGCTAAAGTAGATACTGTAATGAAGGGGATTGACATTGCTTTCTGCAGCAGAAGACCATATTGCCTGAACAAGTGCCAGGAATCCGGAGATCTGCTCAGGGCTGACGAGGAACCTGCAGTGGGAGATGAAGAATCCAGTTGTCGTGTTCCACATGGGTGTCATTGACAGGCAGGGCAAGCAAGAGGTTCTGCATAGCCAGTATGTGGAGCTAGCCAACAAATTATGCAGCAGAAATTCAAACGGTAATAATTTCTGGATTATTATCTGAGTCACATGCAAATACACAAAAGATTCAATTCATGGTTGACCAGAAGGTTGTGAACTTCTTTAAAACCAACATAAGATGACTCAATAATAAATAAATAAAAACAAAATAAACTTTGAGAGTAAGCTTGTAAGTAATATCAATATAAAAATGAAGAAAGAGGGCAAAGTGAGTATCACCCCTTTAGACAATTCCCCCAAGGAAATAATATGGGGAACCAGGAAATGGCAGAAAAGTTCAATCAATATTTTGCATCAGTCTTCACTGTAGAGAACATGAATTGAATTCCAAAGATACTAAATGATCTTGGAAATAAATAATAACAACTGTCGCAAGAGAAGGAGTACTAGGAAAACTATTGGTTCTAAAGGCTAATAAGTGTGATAATAATTAATGGGTTGCATCCGAGGATATTAAAGGAAATAGGCTCAGAGGTAATGACGAACTACTGGTAATGTTCTCAGAATCCGTGGGTTCTGGAAAAGTCCCAGAACACTGGAAAACTGTCAACATAATGCTCTTATTCAAAAAATAACGGGCACAAAAACAAACAAGATTAATCTTTGGATACCTCTTCCTTGAAAAGCACAGAAAAGGCGGCCTTGAATCTTTTTAAGGTAGATGTAGATTGATTCTTGAGCAAGGTAATGAAAAGGTTACTGTGAGATGGTGGGAATGTGGAGTCATCAGCTCAGCCATGATCTAATTGATCATAGAACATGCTCAAGGGACCAAGAGGCCTACTTCTGCTTCGAGGTCATATGGTCGTATGCGTGGTCATAGACCAGATTTGGGTGGTGTGGTGAACAATAAGAATGATATCAGTTGATTGCAACAGGATAAATCAGAATGTAAAGACTAATGGAATTTAATACAAGAAGTGTGAGATGTTGTTTGTGGCTAAAAGTCAGGCATAGGCATTACAGAATTGATGACAAAGCTTGGCTGGTCAGAGGGGTTTGGGTTTCACGTACAATTGCTCACTGAAGGCAATAGGACATGATTGATTGAGCAGTTAGCAAAACTACGGGACCTTGAACTTTATATATCAAAGTATTAAGTACTTCAGCCAGAAGTGCAGAGTAGATAATCCACTTGCACTCCAGAACTTCCTGCTCCCCTAGTCAAGCTGTTCCATACAGTTAAAATACTGGCATTTATCCTGCAGTGTGGAAAATTGCCCAGGTATGTCCTATACACAAAAAGCAGGACAAATCCAACTCAGCCAATTACTACCTCATCAGTCAAAGTGATGGAAGGTACCTTCAACAGTGCCATCTGCTCAGTAACGCCCAGTTTGGGTTCTACCAGGCTCACTAAAGCTCCTGATCTCATTATAGTCTTGGTTTTAATATGGATAAAAATGCTGAATTCCAGAGGTGAGGTGAGAGTGACAGCCCTTAACATCAAAGCCACATGCAAATGACTGTGGCATCAAGGATCTTTAGCAAAACCAGTATCAATGAGTATCAAGGAGCAAACTCTCTGCTAATTAGAGTCATGCCTGGCACGTAAGAAGTAGTTGTTTCAGGTCAATCATTTCAGTTCATCTCTGCAGAAGTTCCTCAGGATAGTGTTGAGACCCAACCATCTTCAATTGCTTCAACTACCTTCTCTCCATCATAAGGTCAGAAGTGGGGATGTTCGCTGATTGTCAGACAATGTTCAGTACCACTCACAACTCCTCAGATATTGAAGAAGTCCCCATGTTCAAATGCATCATCATCTGGCCAGTATCCAGGCTTGGGCTGACAAGTGGCAAGTAACATTCATGTCACACAAATGTCAGGTAATCACTATTTCCAATAAGAGATAAGCTAACTATTGTCCTTGACATTCAACTGTGTAACCATCTCTGAATCCTCCACTATCAATATTCTGGGAATTACCATTGACCAGAAACTCAATGGACTCACCACAAAGGTAGTGACTACAACAGCAGGTCAGAGGCTAGGAATACTACAGCAAGTATATCACCTCCTGACTTTCCAAAGCCTGTCCACCCTCTATAGGCACAATCAAGAGTGTAATGCAATATGCTCCACTTTTCTGGATGGGTCCAGCTCCAAAAACACTAAAGAAGCTTGTCACCGTCCAGGACAAAGCAGCCTGCTTCATTGATGCCACACCCGCAAGCATGCAGTCTCTCAATCACCAACACTCAGGAGCAGTGGTGTCTACTATCTAATGAGATTGACTGCAAAAATTCTCCAAAGATAGTACCTTCCAAACCTATGACCACTTCCATCAACAAGGACAAGGGTGACAGATACATGGGAACATGTCCACCTGCAATTGCCCCTCCAAGCCATTCACCGTCCTGACTTGGAAATATATTGCTGTTCCTTCACAGTTGTCAAATCTGGAGTTCATTGCCTCAGGGCATAGGCTGCAGCTCACCACCATCTTCTCAAGGACTGCTGGATTGGGAAATAAATGCTGGGCAGCAACAATGTCCACATTCCATGAGTGAAGAAAAGAATGTAAAATGTCTAATGTATTGCTCCAGGTCCAGTCACCTCAATTTACAAACTAACATCAATTGTCCTAAAAAACTATCTGGTTCATCCATTTCATTGAAGGAAAGAAATCAGAAATAGAGAATGAATTCAGGGCTCCCATATGTGTCAGCAGTTGAATGACCTGATCTAAATTATCTGATCATAATTTTTTATACCTTCACCAAACCTTCAGTCAATCTTCTTTACACAATAGCAATCAATGTCAGCTATCCAGCTCTTACAAGAGCATAGAGCAGCACACAAGGTTAGCTTTACAGACTTATTATATGGAAAGAGCTTTCGCTCTCGTACAATGGTCCACCAACCCTAATAACTTTTTCCACTTGCCTGAGCTTTGCCTGATAACTCTCACACCTAAAATAATAACTCTGTTCTCTCTCTTCACAAATATGCTCTGTCTTTTCAGCTTTATTATTTCAGATTTCTAGACATTGCAGTATTTTGCCAAATATGCCTATATTAGCCCATCACAAATTTCCCTATCAGATAATGTATAGCCCCTGCCTGTGCACCCTCAATCTCCACTGCATTCTGCTCCATCAAGCCAGCATTGTCCTCTAACTCCTCACACTGAGCTGGTATCAGCTATTGGGTGTCCTCATTATTTAAAGCAGAGCTCAACGCAACTACAATGCATGACAGCCTAACTGGGCAATACTGAAGTTCGATTAGGTTTATTCTGGCCTTCACCTTCAGAAACCCCATGGCCTGATCAATAATTGCTTGAGTTTACACTGTTGTACTTCTCCTCTGCATTTGTGTTTTGGTGCTGTGCAGACATCAGTAACCATGAATGCACATGGGGTGCACAGAGCAAGACTGCCTCAGTTTATAGATACTGGTGGTAAATTCTAGAGAATCTTGCACAGATTTGAAGGTAGTCCTAGGCTATTTTGTGCAAATTGACTGAAAGCCACTCCTGTTGGTAAAAGTCTTTAGTTAGTCTGCAAAAGCCTTGATGGCCATGTGTGTAGCAGATTGCACCCAGAGCCTGGCAAAACGCAGCAATAGCTCAAACACTATAAATTTTCCTGGCATATAAAAGCACAAGATACTTGCTGGCCCCTTGAAACATGACATTTGTGTCCATTTTAATCTACAGATTGGGAGATGACATACGCCTTTATAAGATCCTTACAAAGATGCTGAGGCACAGAGATTTTGCATCAGTGATTTTTCATGCCACTATCACCGAACAGAAGAACTAGTGGCAGCAGTAAGCAATTTAGCTGCTCGAACCAGCTCCACCATTCAGCCACGGAGCGGTGGGGTTGATGGGTCAGGTGTTCCAGAGGTGTTCTCTGAAACAATCCACAAGAGGGTGTCCTGTCTGCCTGATGTAGAGGAGACCACATCAAGTACCACAAATGCTGTAGATGACATTGGTAGAGGTACAAGTAAATTTCTGACAGATGACCAATTCTATTTCGGATACCAAGTTGACCAATTCCACCTCAGAAATTGCCAAATGGCCTCCTTCTTCCAAGATTGCAACTTCCCTTCCCATGTGGTTGATGATGCCCTCCAGCACACCTCCTCCACTTCATGCATTACCGCCTTGAATCCCACCCCTCCTAACGCAACAAGGACAGAACCCACTGGTTCTCACCTTCCACCCCACCAACCTCCACATACATCGCATCATCATCCGCCACTTCCACCACCTCCAAATGGACCTTACCACCAAAGATATATTTCCCTCCCCAACCCTATCAATGTTCCAGAAAGACCATTCCCTCCACAACTCCCTCACCAGTTTCACGCACACCCCACCGGCCCACACCCATTCCTGGCATCTTTCCCTGTCACCACAGGAACTGCAAAACCTGCGCCAACAACAGGTCCAAGGCCCCAAGGGATCCTTTCACATCCATCAGAAATTTCCCTATACCTCTACCAACATCATCTACTTCGCCCTTGCACTCGGTGTGGTCCTCTACATCAGGAAGTCAGGATAACTTCTTGTGAGTCGTTTCAGAGAACATCTCTGGGATACCTGACCCACCAACCCCACCAGCCCGTGGCTGAACACTTCAACTCCCCCTCCTATTCCATCAAGGACATGCAGGTCCTGGGCCGCCTCCACCGCCAAACCGTTATTACCCGATGCCTGGAGGAGGAACGCCTCATATTCCACCCTGGACCCTGCAACCACATGGGATGAACGTGGATTTCAACAGCTTCCTCGTTTCCCCTCCGCCCACATTATCCCTGTCCCTAGCCTCCAACCCAGCATGCCCTCCAGACCTGTTCATCACTCCCCCCTCGGGCCTATCATGTTCTCCCTCATCTTCATCCACCTATCACTTTCCCAGCTTCCTTCCTTCCAACCCCACACTTCCTCCCAATTATCTCTCAGCCCCGACCCACAAGCCTCATTTCTGATGAAGGGTTTATGCCCGAAATGTCAATTCTCCTGCTCCTCGGATGCTGCCTGACCTGCTGTGCTTTTCCAGCAACACACTCTTGATTCTGATCTCCAGCATCTGCAGTCCTCACTTGTTCCTGCCTGAAAAATAGCTCTCTTTAAGCTACCGTTTTCACTCAGTAACCTGTGAAGCAGAAATTCCGAAGAAGAAGAAAAGGAGACACAGGGAGATCCAAATAGAATAACTGAAAGCTGCCTGGTTTTGAGATAAGTAGTTTTGTTTTGTAAACCTTAATTGGGAATTTTATCAGACTAGTATTATAAAAGGGAAGGTAAAACATAGGTTAGGGTAAGGAATTGTAAATAGTCGTTAGTTAATTATTCTCTGTTATACTTTAAGAAATAAAGTTGTTAATTTTTAGTTTACATCGCTCTTGGCCATTCGAATTTTTACAGATTACTGCATGGGATAAATCTTTTCTGTGTTGCTGGTTTTAAATTAAGCAGGAGAGTTTACCCCGTGTTGTAACAAATTATGGTTGATCCCACCTCGGCCTAAAATCTATTTTCCTACCCACTCCTTATAAGCCATCAACCTGTTACTAATTCTAATACTGGCATCCACCAAACTCTTGGGTAGTGAATTGCACAGATTCAAGATCTTTTGAGAGAAGTAATTTCTCCGCATTTTGCATTTAAATCTTCCAGTTGTGATCCTGATACTATGACCCCACATTTTAAATTACCCAACAAGAGAAAATATCCTTTTTATATCTACTTTGTCAAATCCTTTCAGCATCTTGGATACCTCAATTAGACCTCCTTTCATTCTTCTAGACTCCAGACTCCAGATTCCTGATGAGGGGTTTTTGTCTGAAACATTGATTTTCCTGCTCCTCAGATCTGCTGTGCTTTTTCAGCACTAATCTCTTGACTCTAATCCCCAGTATCTGCCATCCTCACTTTCTCCTCCAGACAGTAAAGGCCTAAACTTCTCAAATCTCTCAAGTCAAATCCTTCGCCTCTGGAAACAATCTAGTAAAACTCCACTGAACTATTTCCAGCACAAATCCAACCCTCCTAATGTCAGGAGATCTAAGCTGTACACAATATTCCAGGTGCAGTCCCACAAATGCAGCAACACTTCCCTACATTTCTATTCCATTCCTTTAGCAATAAATGCCAAAATTCTATGTACCTTCTTTATTACTTGCTGCACCTGAATATTAAGTTTCTATGGTTCATGGACAAGGACACCCAGATCCCTTTGCACTGAAGCACTCTGAATTTCCTCTCCACTTAGACAAACTGATGGCTTTCATCTTCCTCCAATCAAAATAGATAACCTCACTCTTATCCATCTTAAACTCCACCTGCCAAATTTTGGCCCATTCCCTTAGTTTATTCAATATTCAATTTTGTAAATTTCTTATTTCTTTATTGCAACTTAATTTCTCACCTATTTTAGTGTCATCTGCAAATTTTACTATAGTATCTTCTATACTCCCTGCATCCAAGTCATTAATATAAATTGTAAACAGTTAGGGTTGCAGACAAAACCTTATGGTACTCCATTAGTTACATTTTGCCAACCAGAAAAAGACCCACTATCCCAATTCCTCCAACTTCACATAAAGCTCAGCTTATCATCCATCACAACAGCTGCTCGGTGATCCTCTTCCTGGAAACTGCTGCTCTGGTATTTGTAGAAAGTTAAGCCCCTGATGATAAGCATTCTTTGATGGGCAACCTCTTCTGCAAGCAAGTGACCATATGCATGCCCCTTTACCTTGTGCCCTTTCAGCCTCATTCTCCTATTGCCTCTCTGGCTATTATTCCGATGCTGTCCCCATCCCTGGCATTCCTCATCACTGGAGGTCCAATGCCTGAGTGAGTATGCCCATGCAAATAGCTGCAACTAATTTTCAGGATCTTCCACTCCCTTTGCTCTCCACATACAAGTGCCAAGTTGAAGATAGGCAGACACGTGGCATTCCTCACTAAGCTAGACATATTTATGCCTGCTGACTGCGCGGCAGAAATAACAGTCAATCCTGTCATGTCTGCCAAATCCCCGTCCGTTCATGCTTCCAAACCGTAGCCAACATGGACCTTTCACTCACCCTGCATCTGGTTAAGCTGGGGATGCTCCGAAGCACCAGTGCTCCCATGCAGCTGGTGTAAAATTTAATAAGTCATGCTAAAGTACAGTTAATTGCCTGTTTTAGACTTAATTATCTTCCCGCCATGTTCCAGCATGGCCTCCTGGCCCAATTTGCTTTGGTAATAGCAGGTTACAAAGTGAAAAAAAGAGGATGTGCTTGCCTTCTCATGCTTCGTGCCATAATACAGTCACTCCTCCCACCTCATTTGCTTCCAATCAGTTAGTAAAACCTAAACCCATGGCTAGTTGATGTTCTAAAAATATACAGATGCATAGCATCAGAATCCGCTTAAAAAAAAACATTTTGCAAACCAGTAATGATCCTATGGTGTGGAAAAAATGTTAAACATGCAAGTAATTTTTGCTATTGGACACATGAGTGTTGAACGTTAGCTGTAATTAATGTAACTATGATAGGAATTTCATCAGCCCACAGACTAGAGACTTAGCAAAAGGAAGTCTATTCATTTCTGCAAAATGTTCTTCTAATTCTGATCCAATATAATGTCCGTGTTCAGCAAATATTTTGGGAAAGTTACCTATCCGTGTCATCTGATTTCAAAAATTTATATATTAATAAAATTATCACATGGATCGACGTTTCATGCATAACTCCTTCATCAGGAATGAGGCTTGTGGGGCGGGGCTGAGAGATAAAAGGCTGGGGTTGGGGAAGAAGGTAGGTGGGAAAGGAATAGGTGGATGAAGGTGAGGGAGAAGGTGATAGGTCAGAGGGGAGAGTGATGGGCAGGTCCAGAGGGCGGTGCCAAGTTGGAGGCTTGGGACGGGAATAATGTGGGGGGAGGGGGTAAGAGGAAGCTGTTGAAATCCACATTTATCCTGTGTCGTTGCAGGGTCCCAAGGTGGAATATGAGGCATGCTTCCTCCAGACATTGGATAGTCACGGCTTCGCAGTGGAGGCGGCCCAGGGCCTGCATGTCCTTGACGGTGTGGGAGGGGGAGTTGAAGTGCTCAGCCACAGGGTGGTGGGGTTGGTGGGTGTGGGTGTCCCAGAGATGTTCTCTGAAACAACCCACAAAGCGGCGTCCTGTCTCCTTGATGTAGAGGAGACCACACCAGTTGCAACGTATTCTGTAGATGACATTGGTAGAGGTACAAAAGTGGAGGGATCCCTTGGTGTCTTGAATGGAGGTGAGGGAAATGGTGTGGGCTGGTGGGTGGTGTGGACCTGACAAGGGAGTCGCGGAGGGAATGGTCTTTCCGGAATGCTGATAGGGGTGGGGAGGGAAATATATCTTTGCTGGCCATTTGGAGGTGGTAGAAGTGGCGGAGGATGATGCAATGGATGTGGAGGTCGGTGGGGTGGAAGGTGGGGACCGGGGGGTTGTGGTCTTGTTGCGTTGGGAAGGGTGGGGTTCAAGGGCAGTGATGTGTGAAGTGGAGGAGGGCATCGTCAACCACGTGGGAAGGGTCAAGGAAGAAAGAGGCCACCTGGGACTTTCTGACGTGGAACTAATCATCCTGGGCACAGGTGCGGTGGAGGCGGAGGAATTGGGAATAAGAGATGGCATTTTTACAGGAGGTAGGGCGGGAGGAGGTGTAGTCTAGGTACCTGTGGGAGTCAGTGAGCATGTAGTAGATGTCTGTGGTTAGTCAGTTGCCAGAGACAGTGATGGAGAGGTCCAGGAAGAGGAGGGAGGTTTCCAAAATGGTCCAGGTGAATTTGAGGTCAGGGTGGAAGATGTTGGTCAAGTTGATGAACTGTTCAACCTCCTCATGGGAGCACGAGGCGGCACTGATACAGTCATCGATGTAACGGAGGAACAGGTGTAGGGTGGTGCCTGTGTAACTGCGGAAGATGGACCTTTCTACATATCCGACAAACAGGGAGGCATAGCTCAGTCCCATCCGGTGCCCATGGCTACCCCTTTGGTTTGGAGAAAGTGGCAGGATTGGAAGAAGTTGTTGAGGGTGAGGTTCAGTTCAGCCTGGCGGATGAGGGTGTCAGTGGAAGGGTAACTGTTGGGACCGTATGAGAGAAAGAAACAGAGGGCTTGGAGACCTTTGTCATGGTGGATCGATGTGTACAGGAACTGGATGTCCATGGTGAAGATGAGGCATTGGGGGCCGGGGAAACAAAAATCTTGGAGGAGGTGGAGGGCGTGAGTGGTGTCACGAACGTATGTGGGGAGTTCCTGGACTAAGGGGGACAGGACGGTGTTGAAGTAGGAAGAAATAAGTTTGGTGAGACAGGCGTAGGCTGAGACAATGAGTCATCTGGGCTAGTCAGGTTTGTGAAGCTGAGGAAGGAGGTAGAATCATGATCAAGGGGGCAGTGGGAGGAGGTGTCTGCGAGTTGGCATCTGGCTTCACAGTGTAGAGCTGAAAAAATGTGTTGCTGGAAAAGCGCTTTTCCAGCAACACATTTTTCAGCTCTGATCTCCAGCATCTGCAGTCCTCACTTTTTCACAGTATAGAGGTCAGTGTGCCACAATACTACCACGCTCCCCTTGTCTGCGGGTTTGATAGTGAGGTTGAGGTGGAAGCAAAGGGAGTGGAAGGCTGCGCGTTGTGAGGGCGAGAGGTTGGAGTGGGTGAGGCGGGTGACATCGACCAACTCAACGTGCACATCTGACCTTTACATTGCTGAAGCTGAGGAAGGAGCAATGTAGTGCTGTGCTTTTCCAACATTACACTCTTGACTCTGATCTCCAGCATCTGCAGTCCGCACTTACCCCATAAATGATCAAATACCTATCACAGGTATGGCTTTCCTCCTAATTTGAGAGAAGTGAATTTGAATCAGATATTGCTTCTGTCCAAATGCAAAGGTCAAGTGGGAATATAGGACGTTCAAGGCAGATGGTCAGGTGGATAAACCCATTATGAGCCACATCGTTAAATATTCGACAGTAAGGAATGACAGCCAAGTAGCAAAGAAAAATGACAGTTTGGGCAAAAGCCCTTCATCAGGAATGGAGGTCTCCATTCCTAATGAAGGGCTTTTGACTGAACCATCAATCTTCCTGCTCCTCGGATGCTGCCTGACCTGCTGTGCTTTTCCAGTACCACTCTAATGTAGACTCTGGTTTCCAGCATCTGCAGTCCTCACCTTTGCTTAGCCAAGTAGCAAATTCCATTCAACATATTGCAAAGTAAACTATGGACAGTGTTACGATGCAGCTTCATATGTAAAGGATAAGATCAAAATCCAGCATCTTCTGCATTATACAATCTTTGACATGCTAAGGGACTTAGATTGTTGCAGTGGCTTTAAAATTTAACTATTAATGTCATGTTTCCTCAAGTTTAGAAGTACAGAAAAAGTATACAATGTCATGGTACACAGCATCATCTCAGAAACAAAGGTACCTAGACTTTGAAATTGTATAATGTTTTCTAATGATGTTAACCCTTATGTTAATCATGGTGGAATGTGTCTACATATTCTGTTAAACTGTAAGATTTATCACGATACATATACAGATCCTCTTAGGGCTGTACAGCACGGAAACAGACCCTTTGGACCTAGTACTTCATGCCGACCAGATACCCTAAATTAATCTCATCCTATTTTTGGTCCATATATCTCTAAATCATTCCTATTCATATACCCATCCACATGCCTTTTAAATGTTGCAATTGTACCAGCCTCCACCACTTCTTCTGGCAGCTCATTCCATTCACGCACCACCCTCTGCATGAAAATGTTGCCCCTCAGGTCCCTTTTAAATCCTCCCCCTCTCATCTTAAACCTATTCCCTCCAGTTTCCCTTACCCTGGGGAAAAGACCTTAGCTATACACCCTATCTATGCTCCGCAATTTTAAAAGCTCTATAAGGTCACCCCTATTTTCCTCCAGGGAAAATAACCCCAGCCAATTCAGCCTCTCCATATAGCTCAAACCTTATAACATCCTAATAAAAAGTAACCATTTTTAAGTTCCTCATTGTTGGACACTTTTTACAAAGAGAAAAGAGGTGACACTGATTCCTAAATTGATCAGGTTATCCAATTTCCAAAGGAGATTCAATTAGCTTTGGAGCAATCCATCTGAAGGAAACCCACGTAGACATGGGAGAATGTGCAAACTATGAATACACATACACTTAATAACATATATGCATATATCAATACACAGGGAGTGCTCCAGAAGCAAAAGTAAAGTAGATTTAAAGTGTTAAGTCTTTCGCTCTCTACAGATGAAGACAGATCTGCTGCGTTTATCCAACACTTTACTATTTTGGATCTCAACTATCGTGAATATTTGGCTTTTATTAAGACATCATCCTGTTCTTTGCAGACAGAAAGAACATGCAAGTGCACGACAACAGTTTCAACTTAACAACATAGGCAACAGTCATTCACTGGTTCATTTATTCCCTGACTAATCAAACTTCCTGAATTAAAATTTAAACATAGCCTGGCAGTAAACTGCCAATCAGCATTAACAGGAGCATTCTCCACACCTCCATCACAGTCCACTTGCCAAGGAATCAACACTCTTCTCTCAAGTAAGTATTGGTTTTCCCTTTGAGTCCCGAGGAGTGCAAGATGAAAAGCGGTCTTTTTTCAGCAATACAAGATATTTTACATTGTAAACATGAGAACCCGAACTACTGTCCTGGTCTTTGGGTTTGTGGGATCGGTCAATAAACATACCTGTAAACGACTCTTTATCAGTCACACAAGCAATCATTCATTCTTTGATACAGCCAGGTCGGTAGATTCTGATCACCCAGAAGTATGAGTACTGCTAGACTACCAAAAGCATCCAACGACCTAGAGTTTGCAAAGAGCTTATGTACAATGTTCATAGTCAGAAATGGAGCATGATCGCATAATAACAATCAATCAATCAAATTCCCAGAGGTCTGCACTTTTGCCTTAACCTATCACAATTTCTTGTAAACAACCTTTCCCAGAATTGTATTTGTTCTGCCCTGCGGTTAGGGTTAAACTGTTACTTCTGCATTTAATGGTTATATAATTTAGAGTATTTTATCGGATCTATATCAGTCTGTGGTTTCATGTTTGATCTGAGTCACGAGTATTTGCCTGGCTCAGTACAGACCAAGTTAGCCAAACAGAAGCCATTTTGTGCAGCTCCTTCAGCCATCTCCTACCTCGCAGATGCCCACATTCTCAAATATGTCACTTACCATTATTTACCATGGTCTTCAACATTGTCAATTTTCTTCCAGCAGGAAAAGCAGACAACTGGAAATCAAAATTTGTCACCCAATAGCATGGTGGTAACTTCTGCTTTTGCTAGCTTACTGAGCTGGTAAGATATACAAGCTGACACTTCACAGAAAGGCCTGGCATTTCATCTTCCAAACAAACAGTTGGGTGGAGGGCATTTCCCCACCCAATAAGAGCCACCAGACATCACTGATTTACCACTTTGGAGTCTCATTTGGCAGAGGTTGGGAAGGTGGAGTTTGGACACTCCTGCTCAGAACTTAACTAAGGCATAAATGGGAAGGTGGTGTGATTGCTGCCAGCTTGTAGGTTTAAATAAAGAGGATTACATATTCACAGGCTCATTGCAAAGAATACAGCTCTTTCTTGGTATCCACATGTACACATCAAAAAAACAGAGTTAAACAGGAAAGTGCATTTTTATAAGTCATAAACTAAAGGAGAGTTTGTAATTGACATGTTTGACTGATCTTAGGAACAGTATAGTGAACAAAGTAATTTCATTCCAGGAGGATAATTTGGGTGTTTTCAATAATAAGAATCACGTATTAGAATTACAGCAGGAATCCTTTGAAGAGATGAAACTTCAGTAGGTCTTAAAGTTAGTTACCTGCAGTGTTCTTGTCTGGACAAGATGTTTCTACAGTAATAGCCTTAGAAAGGAAGAGGCATGGCGACTTTTAAGATATTGTAGTGTCCAGTTTTTGAAAGGATTATTTGTACCGCTCTTTCTGCTGCTATCTCTGCAGGTGCTAGCATGGAAAGATTCATTATGTGCAGTCAGTTTCAATCACATGATCAATACTTCTATTGTCCACCTAGAATGATTTGAAGTTAGAAGTCAAGGCTATCCAACAGAGAATTGATAGGACTATTCACATTTACCAATGATGAATTGGTTTCTCTACAGCTCCTTTTATTTTGTGTTTGAATTCAGAGTCTCGGAGTTCACCAGTGTCGAGACTTGAATATGTCCACAAACAGAAGGTATGAATTCGCAAGTGTATTTTTTGTCTTGCTATGTCAATAAGCAGGGCAGCCCACCCTTGTCATTTTGTTGTGAATCTTCTGATGATGTGAAGTAGTGGGTGCTAAAACAAAAGTTCACCTGACCCATCAGCTGCCATGTTGGCAGTTTTTAGTGTCCATTCCAGAAAAATCTAATCAGAATTTCATCCATGTTTTACTTTGAATGAAGTGTCTTGACAGAGCATTATAAGGGTACTTAAAGAGAAGACACTATTTCACACTGATTTAAGTCATGAGTTCATGAAAAGGTGCTTTTCATTGGGTTTTACTTCTGCACTTTCTTTGAATGGTACATTTATTTATGTATTCACTTGTAAGATGCAGGCATCGCTAGCATTTATTGCCTGTTCCTAGGTGCCTTGGAGAACGTGGTGATGAGCTGTCTTCTTGAACCACTGCAGTTCACATGCTGTGGGTTGACCCACATTGCCAATAAAGAGGGAATTCCAAGATTTTGACCCAAAGACAGTGAAGTAACAGTGATATATTTCCAAGTCAGGATGGTGAGTGACTTGGAGTTGAACTTGCAGATGGTGGTGTTCCCAAATATCTGCTGCCCACGTCGTTTTAGATGGAAATGGTTGTGGGTTTGGAAGGTGCTGTCTGAAGGTCTTTGGTGAATTTCTGCACTGCATCTTGTAAATGGTACAAACTGCAGCTACTGAGAATTAGTGGTGGAGGGAACAGATGTGGCACCAATCTGGCAGGATGATTTGTCTTGGATGCTGTCAAGCTTCTTGAGTGTTGTTGGAGCTGCACTAATCCAGGCAAGTGCAACGTATTCCATCACACTCCTGACTTGTGCCATGAAGATGGTAGACAGACTTTAGGAGTCAGGATGTGTTACTCACCGCAGTATTCCCAGCCTCCTACTTGCTCTTACAGCCACTGTGTTAACATGGCGAGTCTAGTCGAGTTTCTGGTTAATGGTAACCCCCAGGATGCTGACAGTGGAGAATTCAGTGATGGTAACACCATTGAATGTAAAGGAGTTGGATTGCCTCTTGTTGGATTGTCTGGCATTTGTGTGTGGATGTTACTCCACTATTTTACTGATGGTCCTTTTCCTTTACTTTGCAAATATAATCAAACAGACATTGCTTAAATAAGACTTAAAAAAAAATCCCTAATTTGAGAAAGCACAAGAATGCAGAGAACTGCAGACAATCTGGTCAGATGGGAATTTAAAAACAAAGACTGGTCGGAGTACAGCAAGCAAGAGTTTAAAGCACTACATGTAAACTGCTTCATTTCCACAGTGATTACAAAACACTAAACTTGTAATTATGGAAAACATTCATTAAAATTAGTAAAAAAAATGCTGGTCTTAATTCCAGCATGTCAATTTCGAAATAATGTATCAACAGAATTAGTTGAATTCCCAGTAAGGGTATTTTGTGGAAATAGCTACTTAGCCAAATTAGTGTTGTCAAAATTTTTCATATAATTTATAGTAATTTATGTATGAAATAACAGAATTCTGAAAAATGTAATGGAAAATCAATATAAGTGCTATCCTAGTGATCCACTGTTCTACTTCATGAAATGACTCCAACCCCTAATAGTGAGAAATATACAAGCACAGATACATCAGATAGACCTATTTGATTAAACTGCTAAATTCAATATGTAGTAAAATGTATTTTTTTGTTATTAGATTGCTGAATAAATTATTCAATTTCCCTTCTAGCAAATGTTAATTGCTCGTTCTTTGTACCATCGATGGAAATTCTCGCTATAAACATGAAATTCAGAAAGACTGCAGCTCACATCAACAAATCAACTGGGGGTGGTGGAAGCACAACCTAACGTTCACCCACCCCCCACAGGTATGCACCAAGCCCATATACATTCCTATTCAATGTATTCTGAATAATTCAGTGTTTGAAATCATGCAATTCAAAACAAGAGGAATGTAACAATGAAAATTGATAGCATAATTCAATAAGGACGACAGGTCTCTTTTTTGTCAGCCCCCTACAGATTCATGATGGATGTGAATTCTAAAAAGCCTGAGGGTGCTTTCCAGTAGCAGATACTGTAGCTTAAAGCAGCAGTAACGTCCCACTGAGCTAAGTGAATTGAGAGACTATTACAGTAAAGGCTTACGAGATCTTTAGAAGATGCTTTCTAGCCTTAGGTGGAAAGCACCACCGAGGACCACTCGCCAAGACTGCTCACATTTTGCAGAGGAAGAGAATCCTGTGGTATAATTTGGGAGTAGCCTCAAGCTTGCTCAGACAATGAGACCAAACGCTCAGTTTATCCAACACAAATTCCTGTGTAATATCAAGATTCAGTATTATAATGCTATTGAATTGGATCGAGCAGACATCTAAACTACTCAGCACATCATTGATGGAATCAGAAATTAAAAGTGCAAATAAATTAACCCACTGATTATTTTCAAACAAAGTCCTCAAAACACATTAAAATCTCATTGGATAAACAATTGCTGTTTTGTATATATTCAAACAGTCAACATTCAAATTAGTTCAATTTGAGTGGGTAATCTCTAATCTATTGTCATGAAGACAGTTATCTCCTTTAGCTTCTCATGTGGAGAGTATGGTTTTGAGGTACAGCATGGTGTGCCCATCCTGGGCCAGAAGGTCCAATTTTAAAACAATCAAAAATATTTTGCAGAAAATAGTAAGAATTTAATGAAGTTAATTTCAAGGTGGAGATATAAGATTGGGTTCGTTTTAAAGGCCACTTCCAATGTATATAGATGTATAATCAAATCCACCCCAGAATCAAATCTACCCTAATGTGGTCCTGGTTAAAGTCAACAGAAATAAATCAATGTAATTCATGCAATGTTATCAGATGTTGGTTTTTACTAGTTATTAGATCTCTTTTGACTTTCATTTCTTAAACAGAAATGAGGTGTTTGAACTTATAAGAGCAGCTAAAATGCAGGCTTCTGACAAATTGCTGTGGATAAAATGTGTGGATCACCTCACTATTTAGTGGTTTTATAATGCAACAATGTCAGGTTGTCCTTACCTGGCAAATTGCTCCTGCAAAGCTTGCATCTGAGATGTACTAATTTCAGACTCCAGGATAACTTCATGTAATCGCTTTTCAGTCTCAAGCCTTAAACATCGTTCTTCCTCCAATTCATCCATCAGCTTTTCACACTGGAAAAAGCAGAAATTTCATGGAATTTGTCAAAAGCAAGTTCCAAAATTAACAAACAAATGTAGAAAACCAAAGGATTGTCTCTGAACATTTCTAGTGATTTTATTGATTTTACAATTTTAAAAATAGAAGAATTAATACATATCTTTTATTAGTATGACTGAATAGAATTCTAGAAGGAATCCACACAACAGGTGCTGTGCTGTTAATGGGATGTTCTTCAAGGATGTAAGAAATAGCAAAAGTGTAATATAGGGTAAGAAGAAATCCTCACACAGCTCATTGTTTGCAAATAAAGGTATTTGTTTTGAATCAACTGTAACCTGTATTAGGCATTAATCTGCGGAGAAAGTTTAAACTTCTTCCTTACCACAAAGGATACAGAGCATGTTACTGGGCAACAATTATAAGAATACAAGAACATAACAATTGAAAGCAGCAATAGGCTATTTGGTCTCTCAAACCTGCTCCGGCACTCAGTAAGACCAATGCATTGATTGTGAGCTTAGCTTTCTTTCATGCTTACCCATATCGCTTGATCTAAAATCTGTCTAATTTGGCCTTGAATGCAATCAATAATGCAGTATCTAGTACTCAATCAGGAAGAGAATTCCAAACATTAACCACCCTCAGAAGAAATTCCTCTTCATGTCTACTTTAAATCAAGATGAGATTATAGGAAAATTGATCAATATAACACAAGATTGTAACCAGCAGCAAAGGGAATACAATCTGTACAAAATTAAGCAACCCTTTTTCTTCTCATTTGAAAGACAGATAAAGCACCGGAGAGATAAAAAAAAATTAACATTTGTTACCAAACAAGACAATTCTAAATCAACACTGTCATGACCCAGAGTACAGTGGACATTTTTAACTTATTATTCCAAGATGTGCTTTTGAAAAAGAGGGTTGGTATGGCCAAAAATGGCTACCAATGTAAACTAATTGGTTGTCTGGTTGAGAGAGAGATTAAGAATCCCTGAAATCTCACACCTCTGGATAAAATAAGAAATTCAAACAATGGCTCTTCAAATGGAAGAAGAAGCAAGTCAAAAGATACGAGGCTATGATCTCGTGACTATAAATATAATGAGGACTGATGACCCCTGTTTTACAGCTAGCCACCATAACATATTATGTCCCAAACTGCAGGCAAATGTTTTGAGACTGGCGTTAGAAAGTGCATTTTAACTTTACTGGAGTACACTGGGGAACTGAATGCTCTTCTGTGTACCAGCCCAGATGGTATTAATCACTCCACCATTAGTGGCTATTCTATCAGTTACCAAGAATTGGCATGCTGTGAAGGTCACAGTGGAAGAGCTGTTCCTGAATTATGAGTTGCAGGAAAATACCCTCTCTCATTCAGAGCTGGGAATCAGTTTTAAAAAAAAGTAGAACATAGAACAATACAGCACAGAACAGGCCCTTCGGCCCACGATGTTGTGCCGAACATTTGTCCTAGCTTAAGCACCTATCCATGTACCTATCCAATTGCCGCTTAAAGGTCACCAATGATTCTGACTCTGCCACTCCCACAGGCAGCGCATTCCATGCTCCCACCACTGTCTGGGTAAAGAATCTACCCCTGACATCCCCCCTATACCTTCCACCCTTCACCTTTAATTTATGTCCCCTTGTAACACTCTGTTGTACCCGGGGAAAAAGTCTCTGACTGTCTATCTTTTCCCCTGATCATCTTATAAACCTCTATCAAGTCACTCCTCATCCTTCGCCGTTCCAATGAGGAAAGCTTAGCACTCTCAACCTATCCTCATATTACGTATTCTCCATTCCAGGCAACATCCTGATAAATCTCCTCTGCACCCTCTCCAAAGCTTCCACATCTCTCCTAAGGTGAGGCGACCAGAACTGCACACAGTACTCCAAATGTGGCCTTACCAAGGTCCTGTACAGCTGCAACATCACCTCACAACTCTTGAATTCAATGAACGCTAATACACCATAGGCCTTCTTACAAGCTCTATCCACCTGAGTGGCAACTTTCAAAGATCTATGAACGTAGACCCCAAGATCCCTCTGCTCCTCCACCTTACTAAGAACCCTACCGTTAACCCTGTATTCCGCATTCTCATTTGTCCTTCCAAAATGGACAACTTCACACTTGACAGGGTTGAATTCCATCTGCCACTCCTCAGCCCAGCTCTTTCTTCTGAATATAGGGCAACAAGAGGACTCACTCTCACCCCAAATGCTGTAAGATTACAAATTCTTCTCACATTTAAAGATTAATAAGCTCATTCTTTTTGTTGATTCGACAAAGTCTGGTTTAATTGGCTCCTTTTAAAACATAACCTTAAAGAGGTGTGAGAGAAAGGTTTCAGGAAACAGTTCATGTCTCCACACCCAGGAACTTCACAATTTAAGGCATTTTGAACTGTAACAAATTGGAGAATTTCATTGGGGTCTGATCATAGCATTACTGACCACACTCTAAAGTTTACTTTTTGATCCAAGAATGTTATTTATTTTCTAATCCCCCGCTGTTTTTTCATGCAATCTTGTTCTTTTTCAGCATGAATGTCTTAGTCAATATTAAACTGCAATACTGACTGGAGATGCCCATCTCTAGGGTATAATTCTCTATTAATTTCCATGCACTACCGCAAGGATTTACCCTCCAGAAAAATGCCTCCTATGGCAGGTTTAAACTACTACATTGACTCCACAAGGGAAATATCTGCAGATCAAGTGATCCAGGGCCTCATGTAGAAATCTGTGAGAATAGAGTAGGACTGATGTCAGACTCCAAAGTAGGAGTTGAGGAGAAAAGTTTGAATTAGAACTATAAAAGCAATGTAAATAAACACAGCTCCAGTTAGAGCATAAAACTTCAGAATGTACATGATAATGTGGGTCAAATAAAAATTCAGACAAGTATTAAACTTTTTTTTTCTCAAGTATCTCTTCCTTCTGAATGCTTCAGATTTTCCAATTCCCTGGTCAGCAATGCAAGCAGGTAAATTACTCCAGAGTCTTTGCTAGTTTTACAACTGAAAATAACTTTAGAAGCTGCATTAATAGCATTATAAATTTTCTTGTTGTCTTGCAGTCAACATTTAGCCTTCACAATGTCTCAAATGTTATCATCCATATCTAACCCTCAGCATATTGTATTCTCCTTCATCTGAAGTGAATGATCTACTCAAACAGATGCATAAAATCCTGCTTAATTACTTCAACTTTTTTTTTTGTTTTTGAAGCAGAATAATTTGGACACACTAATTATTTCTTTTCCCAATGGCTCTAAGGCAGGATCTAGGCAACAATAAAACAAACCTTATTCTGGACAGGTTCACAAAATCCATAATTATGTGTTAATCAAAAATAACCATTTAAGTAATCCATTCCTACATGAGATTAAGACGTTGTCATGTTCTTACCAATTCAACCAGGTTGCTATCATGGTTATTTATTAGGTGACAACATAATTATACAACTGTCAAAAGCTGATCAGAGATATAATGTTATCCAAGTCAGTTACCTTCTTCCAACACTTCTCATGAATATATGAGAGTAACTTACAACCTTCTCACCTAAATACCAGTGAACGGAAGAGGACAATCAGTTGGGCACCTTGAATAATTGTCACACAGGCCATCAAATGGGGGATCCAACAATTATAGCCACAACATAATCCTGTGCTGGTTACTGGACCTTCCGCTCCACCCCTTTCGACCCATCAGTTTGACCATTGCAATTCTTAAGGACAAATATATGGATTATACTGTTGCACCAAGCTAGCAACCTGAAAAGGAACTGGTGCAAGTTAGTTAAATTATCCTAAACCTTAATTTTAAAAAAAAACATTTGCAGTGCTAGGATGAACATAAATCTTCTTGCTCAAATCTTCTTCCTCCACTAATGCAGGATCAGTTCTCCACATTTGCCGATATACCATATAAAAGTTATAAGTTAATATGATCCGAAGAATGCTTGAAACCTCATGGAATGAGGGGACAGATGATGACTGTTAAGAATTAATTGAGTGTGAATTAGTAATCTAAATTTGGGGAGCTGATACTCAGTAAAAACAATAGAAGCCAATTGATTTCTAACCTTCAAAACTAGAAAGTCACAGGACAGTGCTCATTGAAACCTGCAGTTGAGTAGCTGAACAAAAATGAAAAATGAAAAGTGAATCAGAAAATGTCTTGGTGAAGTAACCAACCACCTACGTGATATCTATTATCGGTACGGATTGGAAATGCCCAAAATCACATTTGAAACTGGGCAGCATTTGTTTTCTTCCTTTGCATATAAAGTACTAACTCTCTACATCCATTTCCAGTCAAACAACTGGCTCAATACAAATTCGAGATTGGTAATACTTGTATTGAATCGGTGTTTGGGACTGGAAAAGAATGCCTTAATTATTTATCACACATTGTAAAGCAATAATAGCTTTAAAATAATCCAATACAGTTTAAATCTAGACTGCAGAAAATCTCAGGTATTCAAGTAATTATTGTTACTGGCTATATTTTTATTTATTCATTATTAATCTGAGTACAAGCTTCATAATGAATGAAGATTTTGCTGTTAGGGTTGAAGTTCCTTGCTGAGACTGCATCTGATTTCATAAGAATGCTTGTTTTCTGTAGTCTGTATAACATTTGACATGTTGAACATATCACAGATGAAAACCTTCTCGCTAGATCACTTAAATATTCAATAGTGATTTGGAGAAGTTATTAATTTAAACACTTGCTGCTTTACTTCCAAGATGACCTTCACACATCAAGTACTTAAAGAACATTCAAAGTTTGTGAGAAGATTTATAGCTCGGATGCTCGTTGTTGTGGTTCTGTTCGCCGAGCTGAGAATTTGTGTTGCAGACATTTCGTTCCCTGTCTAGGTGACATCCTCAGTGCTTGGGGGCCTCCTGTGAAGCGCTTCTGTGATGTTTCCTCCAGCATTTATAGTGGTGTGTAGCTATGTAGTGTGTCTTATGTCCTATGTAGCCAAAAACGGATTCCCGCGCAATTTCATCAACAGATGCCTAAGGGAAAGACAACGGAACGAGGACATGCCGCAACCCAAAGGACTAGCCACACTACCATACATCAAGAACATTTCCGAACTGACAGCCAGACTACTGCGACCACTAGGACTCATAACAGCACACAAACCAACAGCCACTCTCAGCCAACAACTCACCAGAACGAAGGACCCGATACCCAGCATGAGCAAAACCAATGCAGTGTACAAAATCCCATGCAAGGACTGCACAAAACACTACATAGGACAAACAGAAAGATAGCAAACGATCCACATCCATGAACACAAACTAGCCACAAAATGACACGACCAGCTATCCTTAGTAGCCACACACGCAGATGATAAGCAACATGAGTTCGACTGGGACAACACTACTTTTATAGGACAAGCCAAACAGAGAACAGCCAAGGAATTCCTAGAGGCATGGCACTCATCCACAGATTCAATCAATAAGTACATCGACCTGGACCCAATATACCGACTACTGCAACGGACAGCTGGAACTGACATCCGGAAGTGACAGAGACAAACCACTATAAATGCCGGAGGAAAGATCACAGAAGAGCTTCACGGGAGGCTCCCAAGCACTGAGGATGTCACCCAGACAGGAGACGAAACCTCTGCAACACAAATTCCCAGCTCGGCGAACAGAACCACAACAACTTAAAGAACATATTAATTGTTATGCAAAGAATTGTTTTCCCACAACATAATCAAATTTTCCTTTCCAGTGACTTATCAATATGTGGTGAAAGATGTTTTGTGCCTGGCTGAACAATATGTGTTGCTCAAATATCAATTACATGTTTAGAAACTCAAAGAAAGGATTTGACTTGTTATTTTTCCACTCTTTCTTTATTAGTGCTGCCTAGCATCTAAACAGGGTTGGAAGAGGTACATAGGGAAGGGAGGGTCAGGTAAGTTGGAGGCAAGGACAGAGGTAGTTAAAGCACTGAGCCCATCCATGTTCCCCATCATCCACAGATAGGATGGATCAAGACCCATCCCGACTCAAGTAATTGAGTCATAGAGATGTACAGCACCGAAAAACAGACCCTTTGGTCCAACTCGTCCATGCTGACCAGATATCCCAACCCAATTTAGTCCCACCTGACAGCACCCAGGCAATATCATTCAAAACTGTTCCTATTCGTATACCCTTCCAGAGCCTTTTAAATGTTGCAATTGTACCAGCCTCCACCACTACCTCTGGAAGCTCATTCCACCCTCTGCATTAAAAAGTTGCCCTTAGGTCTCTTTTACATGTTGCCTCTCTCACCTTAAGCCCTCTCGTTCTGGACACCCCACCTCAGGTGTCTATTTATCCTATCCATGCCCCTCATGATTTTATAAACTTACATAGGGTCACCCCTCAGCTTCCAATGCTCCAGGGAAAATAGCCCCAGCCTATTCAACCTCTTCCTATAGCTCCAATCCTCCAACCCTGGCACCATCCTTGTAAATCTTTTTTGAACCTTTTCAAATTTCACAACATCTGTCCAAGAAGAAGGAGACCAGAACTGCACGCAATATTCCAGCAGTGGCCTAAACAAAGTCGTGTACAGCTGCAACATGACCTCCCAACTCCTATACTCAATACTCTGACCAATAAATGAAAGCATACCAAACGCCTTCTTCACTATCCTATCGACCCGTGACTCGATTTTCAAGGAGTTACGAACCTGCACTCCAAGGTCTCTTTGTTACTCCCTAGGACCTTAGCATTAAATGTATAAGTCCTGCTAAGATTTGCTTTCCCAAAATGCATTTATCTAAATTAAACTCCATCTACCACTCCTCAGCCCATTGGCCTATCTGATCAAGATCCCGTTGTAATCTGAGATAACCTTTTTCGCTGTCCACTACACCTCCAATTTTAGTGTCATCTGCAAGCTTACTAACTATACCTCTAATGCTCGCATCCAAATCATGTATATAAAAAGATGAAAAGTAGTGGATCCAGCACCAATCCTTGTGGCACTCCACTGGTCATAGGCCTCCAGTCTGAGAAACAACCCTCCCCCACCACCTCTGTCTTCTATCTTTGAGCCATTCTGTGTCAAAATGGTTGGTTCTCCCTGTATTCCATGAAATCTAACCTTGCTAACCAGTCTCCCATGAGGAATTTTGTTGAATGCCTTACTGAAGTCCACATAGATCACATCTACCGCTCTGCCCTCAACAATCCTCTTTGTTACTTCTTCAAAAAACTCAATGAAGTTCGCAAGACATGATTTTCCATGTACAAAGTCATGTTGACTATCCCAAATCGGTCCTTGCCTTTTCAAATACATGCACATAATGTCCCTCAGGAATCCCTCCAACAACTTGCCCAAAACCAATGTTAAGCTCACCTGTCTATAGTTCCCTGGCTTATCCTTACCACCTTCCTTAAATAGTGGCACCACATTAGCCAACCTCCAGTGTTCTGGCAACTCACCTGTGACTATCAATGATACAAATATCTGAGCAAGGGGCCCAGTCATCACTTTCCTAGCTTCCCAGAGTTCTAAGGTACACCTGATCAGGTCCTGGGGATGTATCCACTTTTATGTGTTTCAAGACAACCAGCACTTCCTCCTCTCTAATATGGATATTTTTCAAGATGTCACCATCTATTTCCCTACATTCTATATCTTCTATGTCCTTTTCCACAGTAAACACTGATGCAAAGTCAGTGAGTTTTGAGAAGATTTGTAGCTCAGGTTGAGGTTTTGGATGTAGGTTTACTCGCTGAGCTTGCAGGTTCATTTCCAGACGTTTCATCACCTTCAGTGGGCCTCAAGCGAAACATTGCTGAAACTTCCAGCTTTCTATTTATGTGTTTGGGTTTCTTTGGGTTGGTGATGTCATTTCCTGTGGTGAAGTCACTTCCTGTTCCTTTTCTCAGGGAGTGGTAGATGGGGTCTAGCTCATTATGTTTGTTGATAGAGTTCAGGTTGGAATACCGTACTTCTAGGAATTCTTGTGCGTGTCTTAGTTTGGCTTGTCATAGGATGGATGTGTTGTCCCAGTCGAATTGGTGTCCTTCCTCATCCGTATATAAGGATACTCATGAGAGACGGTCATGTCTTTTTGTAGCTAGTTGATGTTCATGTATCCTGGTGGCTAGTTTTCTGCCTGTTTGTCCAATGTAGTGTCCAATCCTCTATAAGGTCACCCCTCAGCCTTCAACACTTCACAGAAAATAGCCCCAGCATATCCAGCTTCTCCTTATAACTCAACCCCTTCAGTCCCAGCAACATTCTTGTAAATGTTTTTCTGTACTCTTTCTCCTTTAAACAATATCCTTCCAATAGCAGGATAACCAGATTTTAATACAGTATTCTAAAAGTAGCCTCAATGTCTTATACATCACAACATGACATCCTAATGATTATACTCAAATGTCCTGACCAATGAAGGCAAGCAGTCCAAATGTCTTCTTCACCACCCTGTCTAATTGCAATGCCCCTTTCAAAGAACTAGGTACCTGCACCCCCGGGGTCCCTCTATTCCATAACACTCTCCTCCCCTGATTTCCCTTACCAAAATGAAACACTTTAAAGTTATCTAAATTAAACTCTATCTGCCACTTCTTGGCCCACTAGTTTATCTGATCAAGATCCTGCTGTACTCAGATAACCTTCTTCACTGTCTACTACACCACCAATTTTGGTGTCACCTGCAAACTTACTGACCTGACCTCCTACATTCTGATCCAAATCGTTGATATAAATGATGGACAACAATGGACTCAGAACTGATCCTCGCGCACACACTGCTGGTCACAGGCCTCCAGTCAGAATTTCACTTCTCTACCACCTCCCTTTCTTCTACCATTAAGCTAATCTTGAATCAATTGGCTCTCTCCATGGATCCCATGTGAACTTGAACAATTAACTTAAGCACTCCTTGTATGAGTAGTATTGTTAATATTAAATCAATTCTCAGAAAATATTTCATGATGAGTAAAATTATCAAAGAAATTAGTAAATACTTGATAATATAAATATCAACAATTTATAGATTGTATTTTAAATGATTTAATTTGTAGGGCTTTTAAATAGAATATAATTGAATTTCTGATATGTTGTCAGTTTATTTTGTTTTAGTTGGATTTCATTTCATTATATACTTGATGTCATTTTCTTTGTGTCAATAACGTAACTTACAGAGAGTAGATGCGATTCAGATAATAAATCCCTTGGCTTGTTTTTGATGATAAGGTGAACTTGCCATTAATTTGTGTCAACAGAAGTGAATGACTCCACATAATTTAACAGAAATAAATAGGAATGAACAAAGTAAATCAGATTACTAATGAAGGCATTAAAAAGTTCTCAGTCACCAACAGTGATCACACATCAAAATTTCTTCACAGGACAACTTGAGGTCACAAAACACGAGCACAAATATTACCTACCATCAATTTTATGCTGGGGAATCTCACTTCTCCAAAACAAATTTGTTATTTGTCAACCCAAGCCTGGATACTCTCCAGATCTTGTTACATTTTGGACATAGATACTTCAGTATCTGAGAGTGGTGCTAAACCTGTGCAGTCATCAGCAAACAGCCCCACCTCTGACATAATGATGGGGGGGGTGGGGAAGGTGCTTGATGAAGCAGCTGAGGTTGATTGGGTCTCGGAACTCCTGCATAGATATCCGAGATCTGAGATGAATTACTTCCAATGGTGACCATCTTCCTTCGTGCCTGGTATCACTCCAACCAACAGAGTCTATCTTGATTCCTATGAATTCCAGCTTTGCTCAGGCTCCTTGATATCGTATTCGGTGAATAAGGCCTTGATACCAAACCCTGTCACTCTCACCTCACCTCTGGAAATCAACTCTTTTGTCCATGTTTGAAGCAAGGCTGGAATGAGGTCAGGACCTGAGTGACCCTAGTGGAATGCAAGCTGGAATCAATGGCTTTTTGCACCAGAGAGTGGCGGGAGCTGGGCAGAAGTGAAGTTGGTGCGCAGAGCTGGTTGGGAAGGTAAGTGATTGTTATTTGAGTGGAGAAGGAGGAGAGCGCTAGTTATAGGAGACTCTATAGTTAGAGGACAGACAGGCGGTTCTGTGGACATGGGCGAGACTCTCGGATGGTTTGTTGCCTCCCGGATCCCAGGGTCTGAGACGTCTCGGACCGTGTCTTCAGAATCCTTTAGGGGGAGGGTGTGCAGCCAGACATCGTGGTGCACATTGGCACCAACGACATAGGTAGGAAGAGGGGTGGGGAGGTCATTCAGGAGCTCTGGGAGTTTGGCTGGAAGCTAAAAGCTAGGACGGACAGAGTCGTCATCTCTGGGTTGTTGCCGGTGCCACGTGACAGTGAGGCAAGGAATAGGGAGAGAGTGCAGTTGAACACGTGGCTGCAAGGATGGTGTAGGAAGGAGGGCTTCAGGTATTTGGACAATTGGACTGCTTTCTGGGTAAGGTGGGACCTCTACAAGCAGGATGGGTTGCACCTGAACCAGAAGGGCACCAATATCCTGGCAGATAGGTTAGCTAGCACTCTTTGGGAGTGTTTAAACTAATTTGGCAGGGGGATGGGATCCGGACTTGTAGTCCAGCAAGTAGGTTAGTTGTTTTTCAGGATGTCCAAGAATGTAGCGAGGCTGTGGAGAACGTAGCACTAACAGGGAATACTTGCGGACACAGAGATGGGCTCAAGTGTGTATACTTCAACGCAAGAAATATCAGAAATAAGGTGGATGAACTTAAGGCACGGATTGGTACTTGGGACTATGATGTTGTGGCCATCACAGAAACGTGGATAGAAGAGGGACAGGAATGGTTGTTGGAGGTTCCTGGTTACAGATGTTTCAATAAGGTTAGGGGGGTCGTAAAAAAGGAGGGGGGGTGGCGTTGCTAATTAGAAATGGTATAACGGCTGCAGAAAAGACAGTTCGAGGGGGATCTGCCTTTGGAGGTAGTATGGGCTGAAGTCAGAAATAGGAAAGGTGCAGTCACCTTGTTGGGTGTTTACTATAGGCCCCCCAATAGCAGCAGAGATGTGGAGAAACAGATTGGAAAACAGATTTTGGAAAGGTGCAGAAGCCACAGGGTAGTAGTCATGGACGGGACGGTGTTTGTGCAGCATGTCCAAGAAGCTTTTCTAACTCAATTTGTAGATTGTCCGACCAGAGGGGAGGCCATATTGGATTTGGTACTTGGTAACAAACTGGAACAAGTGATGGGCTTGTTAATGGTGAGCATTTTGGTGATGGTGACCATAATTCTGTGATTTTCACCTTGGTTATGGAGAGAGATAGGTGCGTGCAGCAGGGTAGGTTTTACAATTGGGGGGGGGGGGGGGGGGAGGGTAAATACAATGCTACAAGACAAGATCTGAAGAGCATACGTTGGGAGCATAGGCTGTCAGGGAAGGATGTCGTTGCAATGTGGAACTTTTTCAAGGAACAGATATGACGTGTCCTTGATATGTATGTACCTGTCAGGCAGGAAAGAGATGGTCGTGTGAGGGAACCTTGGTTGACGAGGGAGGTTGAATGTCTTGTAAGGAGGAAGAAGGAGGCTAACATAAGGTTGAGGAAACAAGGTTCAGACAGAGCATTGGAGGGATACAGGATAGCTAGGAGGGAGCTGAAGAAAGGATTAGGAGAGCTAAGAGAGGGCATGAAAAATTTTTGGCGGGTAGGATCAAGGATAACCCCAAGGCCTTTTATGTACATGTGAGAAACATGAGAATGACGAGGACGAGGGTAGATCCGATCAAGGAGAGTAGTGGGAGACTGTGCATTGAGTCGGAAGAGATAGGAGAGGTCTTGAATGAGTACTTTTATTCAGTATTTACAAATGAGAGGGACAGTATTGTTGAAGAGGAGAGTATGAAACAGACTGGTAAGCTAGAGGAGATACTTGTTAGGAAGGAAGATGTGTTGGGCATTTTGAAAAACTTGAGAATAGACAAGTCCCCTGGGCCTGACCGGATATTTCCAGGATTATGTGGGAAGCAAGAGAGGAAATTGCAGAGCTGTTGGCAATGATCTTTTCATCTTCACTGTCAATGGGGGTGGTGCCAGAGGACTGGAGAGTGGCGAAATTTGTGCCCCTGTTCAAAAAAGGGAATAGGGATAACCCCGGGAATTACAGGCCAGTTAGTCTTACTTCAGTGGTAGGCAAAGTAATGGAAAGGGTACTGAGGGATAGGATTTATGAGTATCTGGAAAGACACTGCTTGATTAGGGGCAGCCAGCACGGATTTGAGAGGGGTAGGTCTTGCCTTACAAGTCTTATTGAATTCTTTGAGGTGGTGACCAAGCATGTGAATGAGGGTAGAGCAGTGGATGTCGTGTACATGGAATTTAGTAAGGCATTTGATAAGGTTCCCCATGATAGGCTTATGCAGAAAGTCAGGAGGCATGGGATAGAGGGAAATTTGGCCAGTTGGATAGAGAACTGGCTAACTGTTCGAAGTCAGCATCAAACCCCAACTTCAACTGAAAGCAAAAGCAAAACCAAAACCCTGGGTCTGAATGAGCCTGACTCCACCTATTCATGCTTCTTTAACTGTTTATCCACTGCTCCTGAAGCAGACATTCCATCACCACTCTCAACACCTCTCTGCCAGAGAGGCATCACAGAACAAATCCTCTTTATAGGCACAGTATCATTACAGTGTTAGGGAACCATTAGATTAGATTAGATCACTTACAGTGTGGAAACAGGCCCTTCGGCCCAACAAGTCCACACCAACCCGCCGAAGCGCAACCCACCCATACCCCTACATTTACCCCTTACCTAACACTACGGGCAATTTAGCATGGCCAATTCACCTGACCCGCACATCTTTGGACTGTGGGAGGAAACTGGAGCACCCGGAGGAAACCCACGGGGAGAACATGCAAACTCTACACAGTCAATCGCCTGAGTCGAGAATTGAACCCGGGTCTCAGGCGCTGTGAGGCAGCAGTGCTAACCACTGTGCCACCGTGCCGCCCAAGTTATAGGTAATGGGTGAAACCCTCACAACTTTGAATGCTGGTGGTATGATGGATTTTGACCATACCAGATGTTTAATCAGATGAAAATATCCAATTAATAGTAAAGTTTTTCCCCTAATTTCAACTATCTAAACATATATCTTTTGTCAGTTTTCCCATTTCTGTCTGCCTCCAGTCTCTAACATTCTCTCTCCATTACTAACTGTACTATTCTGAAAATTTAGCCTCAGCAGCTCATTAACTCTATGGATTTTGTTGACCTCTCTCATTTTATTTACATGCTGAATCACGTTCTTGATCAACTCTCATAAAGCCCCTCAAACGTGCTTCTCTTCCCTGGTGACTGAAACATAGTACAGTTAGAGGAGAGTGCACTGGCCTCTCTCCACACTATCTTAGTTGCGATTGGACATGTAAAGCTGACTTCTCTCTCCCTCCAACCCATAAAAGGCTCATTCATCATTCCTCATTCATTCCATTTAGCTGAGATCAAACACTGCTCCTTCTGATTAGACACTATAATCATCTACAGCTCCACTTGAGCATGTTGTCGGTGCACTGGTCCACCACACATGAACTATCTCCGCATTCCAGCCATCATATCTTCCACTTTCACAGTTTCCACTCCTCTTCCCATTCTCAGTTTTTGTCCTCCTCTTCAATCCTCACTTTCCAGAGTCTTCGGGCTAGGATACTTTCCACCTCTTTCATTGCCATTTCAGTTTGCCCAGCCTCCTACTACAACTCTTCTTTCAGCCTTCTCATTTCCAATGCACGCCTCTCCTGCTCTCCCATTCCAATGATCTCTCCTATGATTGTTTGGCCTCAATAATGTATCTGGTCTGGACAGGTTGACAGTGGTATTACAAGCATTCAACTCAAGAAAATTAATTAATACCCAAAATACTTAGAAAAACATTACAGAATGTGCAACCAATGTCCACTGGAAAGATTAATGAAAACAGGATTAAAGTAATGAATATCTGTTCAATTCCACGGGATTACTTTTAGACAACTGTTAACTACATGACCTTTCTCCCCAGTTATAAAGGGGCTCATTGCTATTTGAGCCTTCCCCCTACACAGTACCAATGCATTCATCACTGTCTCCATACAACGCAGTAATTGTCCACACCCAGCTCTTGCGAACAAGCTCTTTTCTAAGCCATTACTGGAGGTTCAACTAGACAGTCCACAAACTCAGATCTGATAATACTGACCTCAGCTTCCAATCCCAAATTGCTTCACCTTAGAAAAGATCAACTACTTACACCACTGTAATGTCACTCTTCTGCCACTTTCAAGTTCGCTGATGACACCACCATAGTCAGTCAAATCTCAGATGGTGACAAAACAGATACAGAGAGGAGGTGGAAGATCTGGAAAAACGGTGCACTGAGAATAACCTAGTTCTCAATGCCAGCAAAACCAAGGAACTCATTATTGACTTTCGGCAGGATGTTACTCATGTGCCTCAACACATTAACAGCACAGAGGTGGAATGAATGGAAAGTGTCAAGCTCTGGGAGGGGTCATCCATGACAAGCTTTCTTGGACTCTTCATGTGGATGCACTGATTACAAAGGCCAAATAATGTCTCTTCTTCATCAGGCAGCTGAGGAAATTCAGCATGATGTTGAATACCGTTGCCAACTTATATAGGTGCACCACCAAGAGCATTCTGTCTGGATGTATCAATACCTGGTATGGCAACTATACCATTCAAGATCGGAGACGGTTACAGAGAGTGGTGAACTTGAGCTTGGACAATCACAAAGGCCAACCTCCCATCTATAGAATCCATCTACTAGGCCCACTGCAAAGGAAAGGCCGCCAGCATTCTCAAAGACCCATCCTACCCTGGCAAAGCTTTCCTTCAACCTCTCCTGTCACCAGCTGGTTTTGTCACAGTTTCTACCCTACCTGTTGTTTGAATACTGAATGGACTTACAAACTCTAAACATTTGCAGGTACCTGTGTTTTTGTTTTTGCCGCTGTTTACCAATTATTTACTTATCTATGCTACTTAACCATGTGATCTGCCTGTATTGCTCGCAAGACAAAGCTTTTCACTGTGCTTCGGTACACTTAGCAATAAATTCAATTCAATTCAATTCACTTCTCTTGAGATTCAGCCGAACCGACAGCTAAAACTCTTAGCCATGGGACTCTACTAATTCAAAGCTTTCCTGGCCCACATTCCATCTTATACTTTCTCAAAACTTAAGCTCATCTGAAATCTGCTGTCCATACTCAGGCAAATCTTTTATGGCTGCCGAGGAGTTGCTGAAGAATCTCAAAGGGAGCAGGTTCAAGCTCTGCTTATCCCAAATCCACTCACATTAGGTACCATAATGTTGAACCCACTAGAATAGCCTTGGGTACACCACTCAGACATGTCCACCAATGTAATTGCAAGGGGGTGAAGAGGGCTAATCCACATTCAAGCATTCCCGGAATCTTTTCTTCATTTTGTTTTATTCACTCATCGCACATCACATTCATTGCCAATCCCTGAGATGGTCATTACCTGGTACTTACATTGTGCAAATGTTACTTGCTCCTTGTCAGCTCAAACCTGGACTTTGTCCAGATCTTGTTGCATTTAAACATAGGCTATTTCAGTATCTGAGGAGTCGTGAATGATGCTGAACATTGTGCAATCATCAATTAACCTTATGATGGAGAAAAGTTCATCAATGAAGGAGCTGAAGTTAATTGCATCTAGGACAGTACCTGAGGAACTCATGCAGAGATATGTTTGTAATCTGTTTGTAATCATAATCAATTGTGAAGGCCAAGAGTAGCAGCACAGCAACACTTGTCTGACTGGCTCCTGGGCAGGTTAATAGAGTAAACAGTAGAGGGACAGAGGTCTCCAGGCTACAACAGAAAAAGTCTCTCTCTCTCTGTATAATTGTGTAATAATCCAAATCTAGAAAACAGCTAGTTACTCTCACCCACCATTTGCTCTAACCAGTGTCCAAACAGTTGATGCCCCAATTGCCCTATCTCTGCAGTATAGTACTGAAAGAAGTTAGAAAGAAATGAAAAGTTCAGAGGTCAGAAGAACTTGGGAAGCAACAGGGTGTTTCATCAAATCCTGTGGCGTGTTGCTATTGAACTGTATTTCTCAGTATTTCTTTTAATCTATTCATAACATCCGTTGCTTACTTGTTTGTTTTTGTTTATATCAGTGTGTAGGAGTTCAGCAGAGTTTCAGCTTGTAGAGTTATAGTGCAAGAGTCACTTGCATAAATCACTTGTTAGGCTTCAGCTGGCTATTGTGTACAGTCTGGACTCCACATTATCGGAAGGATGTGACTATATTGAACAAAAGTATAGAAGCAGTTTACAAGAAGTTAAACAGGGGTGAGCATCTGGAGTTATGAGGACCACGTGAAAAAGTCAGGACTGTTCTCATTAGAGAGAAGATGACTAACAGGAGAGTAGATCAAGGTTTCAAAATAATTTGTGGACTAGATAGAATAATTGGGGAGAAAAGTTCTCAATCCAGTTAGAAGAGGACATACATTTAAAGTGATCTGCAAAAAAAGCTAGAGTGAAGTGAGGAAAAACCTTTTCACTCAGCAAGTAGTTAGGAAATGGAATACACAGCCTGCAAATTTCAAATGAAGGCAGTTTCAATTGAGGTACTCAACCAAATATGGTTATTTGGATACAAAATGAATGTGGCAAAGTTATGAGGACAAAGCAGGAGACTGGCACTCAATAATGGTGCTCATTTGAAGAGCAGATGCAGATGCAATGGGTTGAATACCTTTGTCTTCTGTAACAATTCTACCATTCTGTGATGCTGAAAATTTATAATTCCATTTGTCTGTGATTTTAATTGGTTTCTTTATATTAAATAATAGTTTCTTGTTAAATACATAACCTGAGTGTTTTCTGTTAAAGAGAGTTTATCAGACAGGGAAATTGAGGACCTTGAGAGTGATGTCATGAAACCTTTAGCTTTTGTGATGACTCTGGGAATAGTGGAGTTTGATTATCAGTGCACAGTCCCAAGTGGGTTGTGAAAATATCCACTTAAACCATAAAAATAAAGTCCTTTCAAGATCTATGAAAATAACTAACATTCAAGCGCATTCTGGGTTCATTATATCAAATTAAAAGTATTGCAGAAAAATCATGTAACATTAAACTATACTGATTTTCTTTACTGTAATTTATGGCATCAATACACTAAATAATCCAAAAGCTAACAGTGAAGGAGTTTTATCTTCACTGTCAGTCCACAAATCCTTTGTGAATAGATCGACTCCTCAACTAAATGGATTTTTGTTTTATTATATATTTTTATTATCTTCAAATTACAGGTTATTGTTTAATATTTTTGCAGGAACTCTTTAACAGGTCAGGGCAATAGATTCCTCTAGTATTTAGACAAGGAAGAATAATCAGTGCCCATCAAAGAAATAAGATAGATTTAATAAAACTATTTCTATTTGACAATGATGAACTGACATTAGGTTGATATGTTCTATATAAAATGATTAACAGCTCAATTTTTTTAAGAAAAGATCAACCCTCTCTATGGTATCAGAAAATCAATTTACTCTCTCTCTTTGGTTGAAATGTGTGTGATGAGTTGGAAGCAATCAGAGTCTGGCTCAGCCAATTTTGTCAAATTGAAATGACAGCACCCAAGAATCAATCAAGGAAAAGGCACTTTGGAAAGACTTTATTCCAGGGCTTCACAAGTTGGGCTCACAGATGAAAGTTTGGTGTTGTAAACTCCACAACAGGAATGGCCATCAAGGTGCTCAGTCCCCAGTCTCCATAAATTCTTCCCTCCAATGCTCAGCTTTTCTTTCTCCCACCTCCTGACCTTGCTTCCCCATCACCACCTGCCTGCTCTCTCCATTCCCACACTGATTTGTGACAATTTCGAAGCCCTGAAATGGTGTCACAGTGGGAAAAGGTTTGGGTAGTGCAAACCTAATGGTCCATGAAAAATTTGAACAGAGGCAACAAAACCTTCATGATCAAGGGAACAACTGCCCAGGATGTGTGTTGTGAAGGCAGAGATATTTTAGTGGGGAATAATTAACATTAAACTGCATAGTACACTCCCAACTGAAATGAGTCCCTAGGGAAACATCATTGGAGATATTGGGAAGCTACTGAAGTCTCGTATGTTAAGACAGAGGTGTTCAAGATGGTTTTACCAGATGGTGGTGGAAGAGAGCCACAGACAGTAACTCAACCATTGTTTATTGTGGCCCAGAGCTGCAAATTCAACCTAAGTTCCACAAAATCAAGTCGTAAAATTTTGTATCTGCCATGGTATCTTCAACAGAAGCTCTGTCCCAGTTTAACAGCGTCTCTTAAAATAGACTTCGAATCCCATAGATTTATAAAACTCCTGCCTGGGGCAGGAAGGAACCACCAGTGCCCAAGTAAAGAGCAATAATAAAAATATCACATGGTGGAAATGAGGAGTAACTTAACTGGTTGGATTATAATTCCTATTCTGTCTGGTTTCTGTTGGTGTCAGTACATCTTCAGGTTTGACATCTTTGCCAGATGTACTTTGACTTTTCCCAGATATTGTGGCACAATTTTTCTGGAAAGGTTCTTTGTATCATAAATGCAAAGCTGCATTGTCTGCTGAGAAAATTCACTGGGAACAAACCTACACTTGATTTATGCTTAAACATGATGTACATGTTGACACTGTTTACTAAAAAAAATCATTGTTGCTGAGCTAGCGAATTTACTGTTTCACTACCTACAGTTGTGGTGCTATCACGTTGCTCCTACTCTCCTTCCAGTAATAGGCATAAAAAGGCAACATTCATTGAAAAGGCCATTTTAAATGTGTTGCGCAGGGGTATTTTTCTGAAAACTGTCATGCCACCATACCCTTGAGGTTGACAGCACTTCAAGCTAGATCTAATGCAGTATCAATATATTGCAAATGACAGAAAAAAATGACATGTAGCATTCAATGCAAAACTGACAAAAATCAGACAAAACAAATCAGAAGCTTCCAAATATTGTAGTTGTGCTACAATTGTTATGGAAATTCTGCGTGCAAACTTATGAGGGCCTAAGCAATCTAGATTATGATAAGATTTGTGACAGAATAGAATGACAAATCCAGTGAGGCTTACTTTGACGTCAGGAGTATCTGTTTGCACCTTTAATGCTCTGACCGAGCGACATAGTGAGAGTTCTGCTGGTAGCAGTGGGCTGCCAGTTAAGATTACAGCTTGTTAAATACTCTTCATGACAACTTCTTATTAATAATTGGCTTCCTATTGTACCAAATGTGCCAAACAAGCTCAACATCAGGAATGCTCGACATGGAAGTCAGAGCTGGTTGGTACCTGGTGACTTCAGTTCACTGCTTGCTCTTAACAATCTCCATGTTGGGAATGCTCTATGGGTACAGGTCACACACACCTCATGCCCACAGATATTGATATCTGACATGAGCCTGTGTCTGACAGCCCTCATGGAACATCTCCCATCCATTTCTAGTAGGATTCTGCATTTTAGTGGAGCACCAGCAACTATCATTGTAAAAGTGGTGTAGCAAGGACACTGTGCACCCAGCTCAGGAACTGGGCCAGAGTGCATCTCTGGGCTCTTTGCTTGCTATCATCATGCCCACCTACTCTGAGCTTTTCTGGGTATTCACAACATCTCTGCCTCGCCTTGCTGTTCAGTTCAGATAAAGACAAAAGCTTGTCATAATTATCTGTAGTCCTCGCCAAGTCAAGGGAGGTAGCATTCAATTGGAGGCTCTGGCACATTAAATCCAGGGCGGTCTCCAATTGTAGTCTGGGATTTGGACGTAGTCAGTCAGCCAGCCACTCAGGGCAGTCTGAGTAAGATTGCTGTCTGCATAAGGGGTGGGGTGTTAAATGTCAAGTAACCCCCCCACCTGTCATGACTTATTCTACCTTTATGGGGCTGTTTTCATCCTTCTTGGATTACAATATCTAGATCATCCATTTCCTTTGTGAATATAGATAAAACTTTCATTTAAAATCAATTCAAATTATTTCATAGCCTTTGCATCTTCACAAGTTTCTTTCATCTCCAATAGGTTCGACTTATTCTTTAACTATTCTTTTGCTCTTTATATACTGGTAAAACATCTTTCGGTTTTCCTTCATTTTGCTTTCTAGTATTTTTTCATGCCCTCACTTTGATTTTCTTATTTCTTTCTTTTATTTGATCTCTGTACTTTCTAAACTCTAGGTTATCTGGAGTGTTGAGTTTCTTGTGACTATCATAAGCTTTTCTTCTGTCTAATCTTCCCCTGTATTTTTCGAGACAACCAAAGATGACTAGACTTGGCAGTACTATTTCTTATGTTTGGAGGGGGCATGTCTGTTTTGTTCCCCAAGGATATTACTTTTTAGTTCCTCCCACTGGTTTATCACTGATTTATCCTAGACCAGTCTTGTCCAGTTCCCCTCAGCTAAATCACTAGTCAGTTTTGTAAAATTTGCCGCCCCCAGTTTAAAAGTTTTACTCTGGGTTTATCTCTGTTCTCTTCCATTATATTACTAAATCTAATTGAACCGTGGTCACTACCCCCAATGTGATCACTTCAGCTATTTGCCCATCTTCATTACCCAAAACTAAATCCAGAATTGTGTCTCATTTCACTGGGGCTTGTCACAAATTGTTTAATAAAAACATTCCCTGGACACAGTACATGAATATTTCATCCTCAATGTCCCTTATATTGTTTGAAACCCAGTTGATATTGGGGTACTTAAAATCTCCTATTATTATTATCCTCGTTTTCCTACAGACAGTAATTTGTCCACATACATGTTCTTCTGTCTCGCTCCCAATGTTTGGAGGTCTGTAGTATACTCAGAGTAGTGTGACTGTCCCTTTTATCCCAAAGCTCCAGTGATAAAGAGTTATTCATTAACCTGCTTAGTACATCATCCCTTCTCACAACTGTAATCAATTCTTTAACCAATACTCCCCCCACCCTACCTTTCTTGGTGCCTACCTATCCTGTCTGAAAACTATTGTCAGATCTTCCTCTAACAGTTTTTCTTCAACAATTTGTAGAACTGTATTCACTGAATTTCTACTTAACATTTTTCTCATTTGTCTAACGAGGGAAAGGTTTGGCATGAGATACAAAGTAATAAATGCATAACTGAATGCATATTAGAACCTGATGAATTATTGAATGGGAATCAATGTGTCATTCATCTTAATCTGTCAACTTGATAAAGTAATGCACTGTTACAAAAGATTTCAAAGTTATCTACAGTTACGCCATGAAAACTGGTATTATCTATGATACACTGCAATACAATTGTACAATAGAAAATCTATAGGCTATAGAAATTTTGATTCAATGCCTGAATATTAATAACTCCCAGCAGATTCCATTCTGTTCTACTGTATTGTCACAAAGTTTATAATCTTGTTTTACAGAGCATCTTATCTCATCTACCACGTTTACATGCTAATTTAATTATTTTTCCACATTCACCAGTTTAATCAGGACACAATTCCTGAATCCAGTGGGTGATTTTTTTTATCAAACACAGGGACACAATATCTGGCTTAATGTTGGCTGTTCATTTTCTGTCTTTTTGCATAGATCATATCTAAATATTGGTTCCCATCTGGTTCAATCCTCATTTATCAAGAGTCCGTAAACAATTATTTAGAACACAGCTACCTTAATCAGGCTGAAGTCAAACCTACTCCTTTTGGGAACAATCAAAAATTCTGTTCATATGAATAAATAATAAATGGTTTCAAATGAATGTAATGCTCAGACACCATTGCCATTCGTTCTTTTTATGGAGAACACAACTTCATAAATCTACACTTAACTACAGCATGTTGCTAAAAGAGAAAACTCAAAAATTAACATACATGCTCACAGAATCACAGAAGTGATTATGAGGCAGCAGGAACATTCAGCCCACCTTGCCAGCAGTGGCTCATCAGATGACTATCATGACTTTGTGCCATTCTCCTGTTTTTTCCCCATGCTCTCACACATTGATATGCTCATTAGAAAAGTGGATGTGTAGTTTTATACAATTAGCATAAAAGATCATTCACATCTTTCCACGGAATTCTATGAGTCTTTGATGTATATGCCCAAGATGTTCTTAAATTACGAAAATGATTTGCATTACTACTTATTTTAGGAAAGTAAGCTTCACTAAGTATTTGCAACTGCAGGAAAGAGAAGACAACTGCTGCTAACTTCAAGAAAAATTACCACAAAGACCTAGCAATCTTTGTGGCATTGATTTACTTTCTCGATTGTCAGGTTAAAAATTGAGCCAAGAGTATATCTTAGTACACAGCTGCAGTGTTGATGACTACAAGCAGATAGGAAATCAAACTCATAAGGTATTCACACGTTGTGAAGTAGACAGTTAAAAGCACTTAATATCCTTCACTGGGATGTTGGTCTGGCTACATAGTTAGGTTGTGGTAAGGTTCTGAAAAGCTTTGCAAATGAATATGGTAAGGTTGAAGTCATTTGTAGGGAATACACAGTCAATTGAGATTAAGAAGGAAAGGAATAAAAATCTAGTAGAGCACTGCTGGTGAGGAATCAACAGTGGAGTTTATTCATTAATTAACTTTTGTACACAACTGAGTTTCCAATGTCAATGGCCAAATTAAATAAGACGATAAGACACAGCAATAGATGTAGGCCATTCAGTCCATAGAGTCTACTCTGCCAGTCAATGACACCATAGCTGATCTGCTCAGCTCCTACGTTTTTCCTAATTCCTTTACCAATTCAAAATCTGTCTCTCTAAGCCTTAAACTACACAGCTCTACAGCTCTCTGCAGTAAAGAATTCCAATGATTCACTAGCCTGAAAAAAATCTCCATACATCTGTGTCTTATAGGTATGGCCCTTTCTCTGAGATTATGCCTTCTCGTCCAAGGCTGTTCCACAAGGGAAGCAAGCTTTTTTACATCTACCCTGTCAAGTTCTCGAAATGTCTTGTTTATTTCAATAAAATCGCCTCTCATTTTTCTATACTCAAATGAATATTGGTCCAATCTGTTCAACATTTCCACGTCTCACACTCCCTCCAGACCTGTTATCAAACTAGTGAACCTTCTCTGGATGACTCCAATGCCAATATATTTTTCAATAGATAAAAAGGATCAAAACTATTCACAGCATTTCAGCTGTGATCCAATTAGTGCCTTGTAGTTTATATAGTTTCATAGTTTCAGCAAAATTCCCCAACATTTATACTCCCTTCCTTTTGAAATAAAGGCCAGCAGTCCATTTGTCTTCCCTACTATCCAAATCCCTCTGTTCCACAGCTTTGTCATCTTTCCTGCCAAAGTACATAACCTCATACTTTTCCACATTACGTTCCATCTGCCAAGTTTTGCCATTTCAGTTAAACTCTCTATATCTCTTTGCAAACTTGAGATCTTCACCACTTGCCTTTCCAATTGTTTTTGTGTAATCCTCAGACTTGGCTATACTATATGCACTTTGCT
Source organism: Hemiscyllium ocellatum (assembly GCF_020745735.1). Lineage (NCBI taxonomy): Eukaryota > Metazoa > Chordata > Chondrichthyes > Orectolobiformes > Hemiscylliidae > Hemiscyllium > Hemiscyllium ocellatum. The sequence continues at coordinate 40,890,900 of NC_083407.1, read as the reverse complement.
CATCCAAGCCATTAATATATAGCATAAATAACTGTGGCCTCAGCACTGATCCCTGTGGCACTGTACCTGTTACAGGCAGCCATACTGAAAATGCTCCCCTAATGCCAACTTTCTGTCTTTTATTAATTAGCCAATTCTCTAACTATCCTAATATATTACCTCTAAGATCATGGGCTTTTATCTTATTAAACAGCCCAATACGTGGTACCTTGTCAAACACCTTCTGAAAATCCACATATATTACATAGATTGCTTCTTCTTGATCCATCTCGCTTGTTACCTCAAAATAATTTTAGTAAATTTATCAGGTATGATTTCCACTTCATAAAGTCATGCTGACCCTGCATGATCATATTATGCATTCCTAAATGTTCAGCTGTTATATCATTTATAATAGCCTAACGTTGTTACATTACCGGATGTAGTAAATGTAATGTGCTCAGTCTCATGGAACATATGAGTTCCCTGATTGACAGCCCCAATCATGAAGCACTGGCTGACAGATATAAACAGGGGTGTTACAAGTTCTGTTCACTCAGAGCTGACTCTGAGGAGGCTCAGTGTCATGGATGTTCCATGTGTAAGTAAAGGGTGACTTGGTGACAGGATACAGGCCTCTCTGTGGTGTTATTTCAGTGGTGACAAGAGAAAAGCATGCTCCTGAAGAAATTCATTTGCAACAGTTGCCTTTGAGTTGGGAAAATCATTTCTGGCATCATGCCGTTATTTGGGAAGCTTAACTTGTTTGATCCTGCTGAAGACGAGGCCCAGTATGTGGAAACAATGCTTTATTTTCTCTTGGCAACTGACAGCTTGTGAACCCACAGCTTTTTTGGTTACTATGTGCCTAACTTTAAGCCAGATATTAAGCTAACTGCCTTTTTTGAGGATCTGTTTTTGAATGCTTTCCTTTTTCATAGAGGTATTTATTATATTGTCAATTTTGGGATTTTTCCAAAATTAAATGATTCTTGAAAGATTTCCACTACTGCATCCACTCTCTCCATAGTTACTTCCTTTAATACCCTTGGATAAATCCAATCACATCCAGGAGACTTATTAGCCTTTAGACCATTAGTTACCCTTGCACTTTTGTTTCTGATGAGTATTTTGGCATTTATTTCCTTTCCTTTTGTCCCCTAAACATTCAATAATATTGGAATGTTCTTCTACAGTGAAGACAGATGTAAAGTATTTATTCAACTCCTCTGCTATTTCCTGGTTCATTGTGATTATTTCTCCAGCCTCACTCTCTAAGGGACCTTTGTTAAATTTTGGCTTCTCTCTTCCTTTTTATATATTTAAAGAAATTTTTGCTGGCTGTTTTGATATTTCTTGCAAGCTGCTCTAAAAAGTTTATTTTCTCTCTGTATTACTCATATAGTTGTTTATTGAAACTTTCTCGATCCTCTGGCTTCCCACTAATTTTTGCCTTGATGTAATATTTTTTGCTTTCAATATGGTGTTGTCTTTAGCTTCCCTAGCTTATCCCTTTCCAAGAATCTTTTCTCCTTATGAGAAAAAGTCTTTGCTGTGAGCCAAAGCCTACCATCCCTCTCTATCTCCACTCATCCCCGTTAAAGTACCGTATTTTGGGTGCTGGCAATATATACTGTGTAAGTTAATTGTCAAAAACTACTCAGCTAAGAGAAAGTGAGGGCTGCAGATGCTGGAGATCAGAGTCGAGAATGTGGTGCTGGAAAAGCACAACAGGTTAGGCAGCAACTGAAATGCAGAAAAAAAATCGACATTTCGGGCATAAGCCCTTCCTTCATCAGGAATGAGGCTTGTGGGCCGGGGGAGGAGAGATAACTCTAATTCTCAGCTACCTTGCCCCTCCACCCTGCCCCCTCCCATTTATCTCTCAGGCTCCCAGCCCAGAAGTCTCATTCCTGATGAAGGGCTTATGCCTGAAACATCAATTCCCCTGCTCCTCGGATGCTGCCTGACCTGCTGTGCAAAATCCACTCAGCCAATGACCACTGGCAGTTAATTATGTTAGATCGCTATTGTCTTGGTGCCCACCATTTGAAAATTTATTTAATTTCTTTGAAGAACAAAACCTTAGCTTCCCAAACCCTGTATCTGTAATAATGAGATATTAAAATCAAGGCCCTTCCTTCTCATAATGTGACAAGAACACAGCAGGGAAGTTATCTCTGATGCAATGGCTAATATTTATCCTTCAATCAACATCATTTAAAACTCAATTTGCTGGAAAATCTCTGCAGGTCTGGCAGTAACTGTGTTAGGAAGTCAGAGTTAATGTTTCAGATCCAGTGACCCTTTTTCAGAATCATTTAAAACATGTTACCTGGTCAGTATTATTTGCTGTGCACAAATTGGTTGTTGGTGAAAACTTTATCTTTTTTTTTAAATTTCTAGACTTGACTACTCCAATTTCTCTCCTAGCAGGTTTCACATCTACCTCAATAAACCTACATTCATTTAAACTTCAAACTCTGCTGCCTATATTCTAATTCCCAATTTTCATTCAGCCCTCTGATGCTGATCTGCATTAACTCTTGGTCCATCAATGCCCTCAATTATTGAGATTCTCTATCTTATTTGAATTTTTCTCATTTCTCATTGCTTTGACCTCTCCAGTCCTGCAACCTTCAATGATCTGTGTTTCTCCAACTCAGGTGCTTTGAGGTTTTAGTTACTTCACCGCGGGAGGCCAGATGCTCAGGTCCCAAGTTCATAAATTCTCTATCTCTCACTCTTCCTTTGAGATGCTCCTTAAAACCTAATTATATGAAACCTGATATCTCCTATGTGGTTCAGTATCACGTTTAATAACACATCCATAAAGTGCCTCAATTGAGACATCTTGCTACATTAAAAAGTTTTTTTAATATATTAAAAATTTTACTTCTTCAGCCCGTTCAGTGACAATAACATACTTCAAGTGCTTAAATGTTGACTTCAACAAAATTGACTTACTTGACATTTGGAAATAAAAATGCAGACTTTAGGCAGTGTCTGCGTTCATAATGGGTTCCGTTCACTAGTCCATTCGCAAGTCGAATTGTATACAAATTGGAACACAATGCAGGACAACGAAAAGCAACTGTTCATAGTATGGGAAATATTTGTAGGTCAGGTCTTCAAAATCATAACTATGTCTTGGACTGTGCTCACAAAAATCAGGGACCCCCGTACCTTCAGTCTTCAAGACTTAAATTCATTATTCATCTTTTCACCACTAACAGCACCAAACTGTTTCTTTACATTTTCCTCAGCCTTTTCAAAAGTATGCATTTGCCATTTTACTGGTCTTTTATGTAAATGAGCAGGATCAGAAAATAGCAAGGTATAGTTTATGTGACACAAACAATATAATAGGCCACATTTTTAAATTTAAAAAGCATTATTTTAAAATTGTTGGCAAACCACTAAAGGTAAAAACAATGACTTCAGATGTTGGAAACCAGATTCTGCTGGAAGAGCACAGCAGTTTAGGCAGCATCCAAGGAGCAGTAAAATCGACGTTTCGGGCAAAAGCCCTCCATCAGGAATAAAGGCAGAGAGCCTGAAGCATGGAGAGATAAGCTAGAGGAGGGTGGCGGGTGGGGAGAAAGTAGCATAGAGTACAATAAGTGAGTGGGGGAGGGAATGAAGGTGATAGATCAGGGGCCGGGGGAGAGTGGAGTGGATAGGTGGAAAAGAAGATAGTCAGATAGGACAAGTCATGGGGACAGTGCTGAGCTGGAAGATTGGAATTGGGGTGAGGTGGGGGAAGGGAAAATGAGGAAACTGTTGAAGTCCACATTGATGCCCTGGGGTTGAAGTGTTCCAAAGCGGAAGATGAGGCGTTCTTCCTCCAGACGTCTTGTGGTGAGGGAGCGGCGGTGAAGGAGGCCTAGGACCTCCATGTCCTCAGCAGAGTGGGAGGGGGAGTTGAAATGTTGGGCCACGTGGCGGTGTGGTTGATTGGTGCGGGTGTCCCAGAGAAGTTCCCTAAAGGGCTCTGCTAGGAGGCTTCCAGTCTCCCCAATGTAGAGGAGACCACATCGGGAGCAACGGATACAATAAATGATATTAGTGGATGTGTAGGTAAAACTTTGATGGATGTGAAAGGCTTCTTTGGGGCCTTGGATGGAGGTGAGGGAGGAGGTGTGGGCACAGGTTTTGCAGTTCCTGCGGTGGCAGGGGAAGGTGCCAGAATGGGAGGGTGGGTTGTAGGGGGGGCGTGGACCTGACCAGGTAGTCACAGAGGGAATGGTCTTTGCGGAAGGCGGAAAGGGGTGGGGAGGGAAATATATCCTTGGTGGTGGGGTCTTTTTGGAGGTGGCGGAAATGTCGGCGGATGATTTGGTTTATGCGAAGGTTGGTAGGGTGGAAGGTGAGCACCAGGGGCATTCTGTCCTTGTTACGGTTGGAGGGGTGGGGTCTGAGGGCAGAGGTGCGGGATGTGGGCGAGATGAGTTGGAAGGCATCTTTAACCATGTGGGAAGGGAAATTGCGGTCTCTAAAGAAGGAGGCCATCTGGTGTGTTCTGTGGTGGAGCTGGTCCTCCTGGGAGCAGATACGGCGGAGGCGGAGGAATTGGGAATACGGGATCGCATTTTTGCAAGAGGTAGTGTGGGAAGAGGTGTAATCCAGGTAGATGTGGGAGTCGGTGGGTTTGTAAAAGATGTCAGTGTCAAGTCAGTCGTCATTAATGGAGATGGAGAGGTCCAGGAAGGGGAGGGAGGTGTCAGAGACGGTCCAGGTAAATTTAAGGTCAGGGTGAAATGTGTTGAAGTTGATGAATTGCTCAACCTTCTTGCGGGAGCATGAGGTGGCGCCAATGCAGTCATCAATGTAGCAGAGGAAGAGGTGGGGAGTGGTGCCGGTGTAATTACGAAAGATCGACTGTTCTACATAGCCAACAAAGATACAGGCATAGCTGGGGCCCATACATATGCCCATGGCTACCCCTTTGGTCTGGAGGAAATGGGAGGATTCGAAGGAGAAATTGTTAAGGGTGAGGACCAGCTCGGCCAAACGAATGAGAGTGTCGGTGGAAGGGTACTGTTGGGGATGTTGGGAGAGAAAATAACGGAGGGCTTGGAGGCCCTGGTCATGGCGGATGGAGGTGCAGAGGGATTGGATATCCATGGTGAAGATGAGGCGTTGGGGGTCGGGGAAACAGAAGTCTTGGAGGAGCTGGAGGGTGTGGGTGGTGTCTTGAACGATGTGGGGAGTTCCTGGGCTAGGGGGGATAGGACAGTGTTGGGGTAGGTATAGATGAGTTCAGTGGGGCAGGAGCATGCTGAGACAATGGGTTGGCCAGGGTGGTTAGGCTTGTGGATCCTGGGAAGGAGGTAGAACCAGACAGTGCGGGGTTACCAGATTTTGAGGTTAGAAGCTGTGGGTGGGAGATCTCCTGAGGTGATGAGGTTCTGTATGGTCTGGGAGACGATGGTTTGGTGATGGGGTGGGGTCATGGTCGAGGGGGCAGTAGGAAGAGGTGTCCTCGAGTTGACATTTGGCTTCAGCGATGTAGAGGTCAGTGCGCCAGACTACCACTGCGCCCCTTTTATCTGCTGGCTTGATGGTGAGGTCGGGATTGGAGCAGAGGGATTGGAGGGCTGCGCATTGAGGGTGAGAGGTTGGAGTGGGGGAAGGGGGGGTAGACAGGTTGAGGCGGTTAATGTCCTGGTGGCAGTTGGAAATGAAAAGGTCGAGAGCAGGTAATAGGCCAGCGCAGGGTGTCCAGGTGGATGCAGTGTGGTGGAGGTGGGCGAAGGGGTCCTTGGAAGGTGGGCGGAAGTCCTGATTGTGAAAGTAAGCTCGGAGGCGGAGGCAGTGGAAGAAGTGTTCGACATCACGGTGTGTATTAAATTCATTGATGCGTGGACGGAGGGGGATGAAGGTGAGTTCTTTGCTGAGGACTGATCGTTCGTCCTCAGTGAGGGGAAGGTCTGGAGGGATGGTGAAAACTCAGCAGGGCTTTCACGATTTCCTGAAGATCATCAGCTATCTGTATTTGTAGGATATTCAACAAAGGAAGAGAATGCTGTGATAGAAACTAGGTCAATTTTTTTAAAAAAACAAGAGGGAGAAGAAAGCCTTTTGGGTGCCAGACAATGTCAGCTAAATTTGTTTCTGCCCCAAGGATATACCAACGACTCAATTTATGGCTCAGTAACATTCATGGAATTGACGAGTGTAAAGCTTGGAGAGAGAACGGTTTCATAGTAATATTTTGCAACGAAAATGTTCTGGCTGGATTAGCCAAAGATTTTGATTGAATTAAAGTTTGAATTGTGAAGTTTGCTAACTGCAAGACACGAATACTTTCAAAAGGGAAACCAGTTATTTATAATTTACCCTTGCCAGTGCTGCTATTAGTAATATTGGTTATCAGTGTTGCTGAGACAAATGAATAAAAATATAAATGTAAAAATATAAAAGCATTTTCCAAGTTGCACAATATGACAAACAAACTCAGTTGGAATTTGATTGTACAAAGGAACGGGGGTAAAACTTGGAGAGAACACTTAACCCTTAAATTGGACCCAGATATCAACTATTTTGAGTCCCAATCCAAAATGTGAAAGTTCAATACAGTATTCTGACAAAAGATCTCACACAAAAGCTTAATCGATATTTTTCTGATTCTGATCAACTTGCTGGACATTTCCACTAGTTTCTGTTTTTGTTCTATGTTTATAGTACAAAGAGCTTACTTTCAACAGGTCAAGTGTCAAATGTAAATGATGGAATAATTTCAACGTTAAGAGGAAAATTGAATAAATACATCTTCATTTAACCTGATCTAAACAAAAATGCTGAAAATAAAATCAACTACAGTAAATACAACTGTTCAAACTCAGAGGCGAACAAACCCAGCAGATTTAATGACTTAGCTAAGTAAATGCTGAGCTTACAGTTGGAATGATAAATTAAACTGTCAAATCAGCATTGGGGAAAACATAATTAACACGAGAGGCTGATTAACCAAAGGTTAGCTGCAGATTTACTTGAAAGACACAGATATAATAGTTCTTGTCATTAAATGGTCGGTTTTAACTCCATATAGGTCTTTCCTACAGAATAAACCACCTGAACCAACAAATAGCATGTCCTGGCCACACATTAATTGCTCTATTGTGTACTATAAATTAAATTGTGCTAATAGTGCCAACAAAAAAATTGCAATAGTCATAAATCATCCCCTGTTACCACAGGAAGGGAGTCTATACTTTAGGGACATCATAGTCATTTAGCATGGAGACTTAGTGGCAAAGGGTGCAGGTGTGAAAGGAATGAAAGCATTGATCATTTTGACTGAATCCACAGTTGTGTACATGGTAAATAAAAGCCTCAGGCTTTTCCATCATCCAAAACTGCATTAATCTGTAACAACTCAATTTCAAGCTTCATAAATGTCTTGTTATTGCAATGACTGATTTTGACTAGCTGCAAAAAATGAAGAAACGTTATAATTTAACTACACATTTCTTAAAAGTTTGTAATGTATTATTCCATTGAGCTTCTGTGCTTTCAAATGAATTACATTTTCCCAAGTAAACCTGTCCCTGAAGACATTTCAACCCAATTCCTGCACTGAACAATTTAACATAGCCACACAAATTTTGTGGAAATATGTAATACTTCATTGTCAGCGTTCTGATTTAATGCAAACATTACAAATCATGTTCGAGACATTAGGTTTCACTGGAGGAAATATCATCTGCCTGCTGCTGTATTTGCCAGCACGCCTCGAACAGAAATAGGTCAACCTTTTTTTCAAAAGAAACCTGCTTACCAATTTAGTCTCCCGGCTTGGTCTGATATAATCTTTGCATGACCTAGTCTGAGATGGGGGCTGGACTGGTCCAACACAAGGACGAGCTTTAGTGAAAGAATAAATACAAAGTACCACTGAAACTGGAGACTTGAAATAAAAACATGATGAAACTCAGAAGGTTTGGCAGCATCAGCGGAGGGTGAAACAGAGTTAATATTTCCAATCTCACATGACTCGCCTTCCAAAGAATGGCTTTCGCAGTACATGCGTCTCCTGGCTGCTCCCCAATAATCTTCCTGTTCATGGTTATTCCCTTCAAGCCCCCCCCTCCTCATCCACCACAGCATCTTCAAGGAAAACTGTCCAGTTTGCCATGAAAATTGATCAATCTTATGGTGATATCATCAGACAGAAGCAGAAAACATTCTGTCTATTGCAATTTGAATTTATGCAACAATGAATAATGTTATTAATTTACAGCAAAGTCAAAACTATATGCACACAACCATAGAGGGTCCACGCAAAACATTGCCTCTGTCTTCAGATTACATTACATTAAGCGTGCACTAATGGAAGAATGCTAGACTCTAAAATGATTCACCAATATCAACAAAAACTGCATTGGAAATTTAGCTGAAATATACATATGGTTGGCCTAACTTCATATTTCTGGTATCAGAAGCATATAGGAGTAGAAATTGGCCATTCAGCCCTTCAAACCTGCTCTGCCATTCGATCTAACCATGGCTGATCATCTAAATCAGTACTCTGAGGAGAAAGTGAGGACTGCAGATGCTGGAGATCAGAGCTGAAAATGTGTCGCTGGAAAAGCGCAGCAGGTCAGGCAGCATCTAAGGAACAGGAGATTTGACGTTTCCTGAAGAAGGGCTTATGCCCGAAACATCGAATCTCCTGTTCCTTGAATGCTGCCTGACCTGCTGCGCTTTTCCAGCAACACATTTTCCGCTCCCATGTTCTCTGGTCAGACTGCATTTGGAATATTGTGATATGGGGGTGCTGGTTTTGGGCTGGGGTAGACAAGGTCAGTAGTTTCATGACACCAGGTCATAGTCCAACAGATTTATTTGTAATCATAAGCATTCAGAGCACTGTTCCTTCATCAGGTGAAGTGACACTTCATCTAGCAAAGGAACAGCACTCCGAAAGTTTGTGGTTTCAAATAAACCTATTGGACTATAACCTGGTGTCATGTGATATTTTACCTTGGAATATTCTGGGCAGCTTTGGGCTTTGTGTTTAAACATGGACATGCTGGCTTTGAAGGAGGTCCACAGGAAATTTACAGGAGTGATCCCAGGAATTAAAGGGTTGTCAAAAGAGGAGAGGTTGAGGACTCGATGGAGTTTAGAAGAATGCTGGGGGTGAGGTGGGGGGAGACTCTCATTGAAACTTACAGATTACTGAGAGGCAAAGATATAGCGGATGTGGAGAAGATGTTTCCACTCATCAGAGAGTTTGGAACACGAGGAGTTCCTTTAGAACTGAGAGGAGGAGGAATTTCTTCAGTCAGAGAATGGTTAATCTGTTGAAATTATCACTGCAGAAGGATGTGGAGGTCAAGTCATTGAGTGCATTTAACAAACTGTTAGATAGCCTGGATCTCCTAGCCTATCCAAGCCTATGCAGCTTTTTGATTAATAAGGGGATCAAAGTGTTATGGAGAGAAGTTAGGAGGATCGGGTTGAGAAACATAGCAGTTGTGATTGAATGGTGGAGAAGAGTCATTGAGTCATAGAGTCATAGAGATGTACCGCATGGAAACAGACCCCTCGGTCCAACCCATCCATGCCGACCAAACATCCCAACCCAATCTAGAACCACCAGCCAGCACCCAGCCCATACACCTCTAAACCATTCCTATTCATATACCCATCTAGATGCCTTTTAGATGTTGCAATTGTACTAGCCTCCACCACTTCTTCTGGCAGGTCATTCTATACACGTGCCACTCTCTGCGTGAAAAAGTTGCCCCTTAGATCTCTTTTATATCTTTCCCCTCTCACCCTAAACCTATGCACTCTAGTTCTGGACTCCGTGGGGAAAAGATTTTGTTTATTTATCCTATCCATGTCCCTCATAATTTTGTAAGCCTCTGACACTCCAGGGAAAACAGCCCCAGCCTGTTTAGCCTCTCCCTATAGCTCAAATCCTCCAAACCTGGCAACATCTTTGTAAATATTTTCTGAACCCTTTCAAATTGAACAACATCTTTCCGATAGGAAGGAGACCAGAATTGCTCGCAATATTCCAGCAGTGGCCTAACCAATATTCCGCAACATGAGCTTCCAACTCCTGTACTCAATACTCCAACCAATAAAGGAAAGCATATCAAATGCCTTCTTCACTATTCTATCTACCTATGACTCCACTTTCAAGCTTTCGATGAACCGAATGGCCTGCTCCTGTTCCTATATCTTATGGTCTAACTCCCAAAATCTGTCCATTCCTCACATAGATTTTGTCCCTGTATCCAATACCCACAGTAAAGAAACTGTGTTTTGACTCACTCCAAAATAGCTTATTCCTTATCCTGAGACTGCGACACCTTTTTCCCCTTTCTCCAGGGGAAACATAACCCCCCTGCATCCAGCTAAATGTTTCAATGAGATCCCTGTTTTTCTCCTGTTTCCAGTGAATACAGTTCCAGTCAGTCAAATCTCTCTTCATATGTGAAACCTGCCATCCCACTTCAGGTAATACTTAAACTTTGGGGGATATGCATTTGTTCTCAAGAGGAATTGTTTCTTTCTCTACAGATGCCGACAGAACGGCTGAGTTTCTCCAGCATTCCCTGTGCTTGTTTCTGATTTCCAGCATCTGCAGGATTTTGCCTTTAATCAAATGAAATGAATCTTTGTTGCACTCCCTCCACGGCAAATGTATCTTTTCATCGGGTAGGAACCAAAAGCTGCACACTCCAATATTCCAGATGCGGTCTCAACAAGGCCCTATGCAGCTTCAGTAAGGTTTAAGTCCTATACTCAAAATCTCTTGCAGTGAAGACCCAAATACCATTTGGCTTCTAAAATGCTTGATAGACCTGCATGTTTGCTTTCAATTACAAGAAAAAAAATCCCTTTGTAAATGAATACTTCCCAACTGATCTGCATTTGATTAATACTCTGCCATTCTGTTTCTCCTACTGTCAGAATGGAAAACTTCATACTTATCCACTTTACATTCTATTTATCATGCACTTGCCCACTCACTCACCTTGTTTAAATTGCCTTGAAAGCTCTTTATATCCTCCCAACCATTTTCAGTCAACAAACTTGGAAAGATTACGTTTGATTCCCTCATCTCAACAGTGATGCATGTTGTCAATAACTGAGGCTCAAGCACCAATTTCAATTACATTCCTCTCATCACTGCCAGTAACCTTAGAAAAGACCCAATTTTTCCCACATTGAGAATTGAAAAGGAAACAAGAAACAATCTATGTCAGTATATGATGTGGAGATGCCGGTGCTGGACTGGGGTGGACAAAGTTAAAAATCACACAATATCTGTTTGTAGTCCAACAGGCTTATTCAGAAGTACAAGCTTTCAGAGCACTGCTCCTTGGTCAAGTAGCTTGTGGGGCAAGATCATAGCAGACAAAATTTATAGTAAAAGATCAAAGTGTTATACAACTGATGTGATGAATTGAACAAACCTATATTGGTGTTAAGTCTTTATCACTTGGAATAGATTGCAAGTTTGATTCATTAATATGTAAATCCTTAACACCAAACTCCAAAAGCTTGCACTTCCAAATAAATATGTTGGACGATAAGCTGGTGTGGTGTGATTTTTAACAATGTCAGTGTATTGCTCCCAATCCCACGTACTTCAAACTTGCACACTCCATCACAAAAACTCATAACAATGACAGCTCTATATCTGACCTGACAACTCAGTACTGAGCAAGACAACTCTATAGAAGCATCTATTAATGAGATATTTCAAGTTTCAATACAAAAAACTATAAGCACTTAGATACATCTATATTTTGTACAATAAACAGTGACAGTACAAAGTAGATCACAGAGATAGCATTTTAATCAGTCATTCAAGCAATGTTTGCCTGATTGCACATTTTTCCACAAATAATTTGGAGTCTGGGCATAAATCAAGCACATACCATGCACATGTAGTAGAATGTCACTTCATGGCACCAAGTGTCTGATATGGAGTCATTGTTCAGGAAGATGAACATAAGATTAGTTTCCAGATTTGCTTGTTAATTATTTCTTAATGTTTAACCTTTCAGACTATTTACAACTCCTCAGAGCAGTCTGTTCCAAAGTGCAGCAAGATCCAGATAATGTTCAGGGCTAATATATAGTGAGTAATATCCACAACACAGAAATATCAGGCTATGACTATTTTCAACTCAAGAGAATATAACTATCACCCCTTGCCATTCAATGGCATTATCATCACCGAATCTTCCACTATCAAAATCCTGGGTTGTAACTGACCAGGAACTGAACAGGACCAGCCATATCCTCACTATTTAGGAAAGGAGGGAGGGAGAATGTAAAAAGTTCCAGACTAGTCATCCTAACATTAGGAGTAGGGAAAATGCTTAAGTCTGTTAGAAAGGATATGATAATGGGACAGTTCGGAAATACCAATGGGATTACACAAACTTAACATCAGATTCAAGGTTTGTGCGAAGATTTGTAGCTCGGGTGCTCGTTGTTGTGGTTCTGTTCGCCGAGCTGGAAGTTTTTGTTGCAAACGTTTCGTCCCCTGGCTAGGAGACATCATCAGTGCTCTGGAGCCTCCTGCGAAGTGCTTCTTTGATGTTTCTTCCGGTATTTATAGTGGTCTGTCCTTGCCGCTTCCGGGTGTCAGTTTCAGCTGTCCGCTGTAGTGGTTGGTATATTGGGTCCAGGTCGATGTGTTTGTTGATGGAGTTTGTGGATGAATGCCATGCCTCTAGGAATTCCCTGGCTGTTCTCTGTCTGGCTTGCCCTATGATAGTGGTGTTTTCCCAGTCGAATTCATGTTGCTTGTTGTCTGAGTGTGTGGCTACTAGGGATAGCTGGTCGTGTCGTTTCGTGGCTAGTTGATGTTCATGTATGCGGATTGTTAGCTGTCTTCCTCTTTGTCCTATATAGTGTTTTGTGCAGTCCTTGCATGGTATTTTGTAAACTACATTACTAGAAACAATTTACTAGAACAAAGGAGCCGATACCCAACATGAGCAAAACTAATGTAGTTTACAAAATACCATGCAAGGACTGCACAAAACACTATATAGGACAAACAGGAAGACAGCTAACAATCCGCATACATGAACATCAACTAGCCACGAAACGACACGACCAGCTATCCCTAGTAGCCACACACTCAGACAATAAGCAACATGAATTCGACTGGGAAAACACCACTATCATAGGGCAAGCCAGACAGAGAACAGCCAGGGAATTCCTAGAGGCATGGCATTCATCCACAAACTCCATCAACAAACACATTGACCTGGACCCAATATACCAACCACTACAGCGGACAGCTGAAACTGACAACCGGAAGCGGCAAGGACAGACCACTATAAATACCGGAAGAAACATCAAAGAAGCACTTCGCAGGAGGCTCCAGAGCACTGATGATGTCTCCTAGCCAGGGGACGAAACGTTTGCAACAAAAACTTCCAGCTCGTTTAACATCAGATTTTTAAAAAAGAAATCAGTTTGATTAACATATTGGAGCTTTTTGATATAATTAATAGAATAGACGAGGAAGAACCAGTGAATGTGGTACATTTGAATCTTCAGAAAGCTTTTGATAAAGTCCCAAGGAATTTCTTCTCCCAGTAGGTACTGACTGCCTGGAATTCTCTTCCTCAGGGAGATGTGGAGGTTTGGTCACAAAACGTTAAGAGGAGGTAAATACATTTTTCAAATACTGGTGAATTGCAGGCTATGTCAAGCTGGCAAAAAGAAGATTCCATGACTTCATGGAATGGCAGGACAAGCCAATGGCATTCTCCTGCTTCCTAGTTCTAATGTTCTTGTATTATTTCAGTGAAGTGATTTTAAGTGTTTTCTATGCTTAATGCACTATACAAATCAGTTGTTGTCACGACAATTTACTTTTATTTCAATGTCTAAATTCGATGAGTGAACAATGAAAAACATGCAGCACTGAGAAAGCAACAAAGTATTGACCCGTTCCTTACTTAGAAGTTCTTAATGGCCATTCCAACCAAGAAGAATTCAGACTTACTGTCTAATCTGACTTCGAATTGTGGGGAACCCTACTTTAACACTATTAATCTGAATGGATTTTGAGCGATTTAAAATCTCATTCATGGATGCTGCAAATGTCTTCAGCGTCTATTAGAAAGGGAAACAAAGGTCACCTTGGGATCCTGATACAACTTTCATTCTCCTTTAACTATGCTATCAACAACAATGGTGCTTCTCAATCTCTTAAGGATAAGGATGTGCTTGGTAGGTAATCAATTGGTAGGTAGGAATTGATTGTCTTCATATTTACTTCAATTTTTCAAAGGCAATCTTAAAAGAAAAGTGAGTAAAGGTCAGAAAAATTACAAAACTGCTTTATTTTTCAGACTGCACAGGGAAGCAAAATAACTCAACAAAAGCTGACTTACTTCTGAACTCACTATGAATGAAAAATAAGCTGCATGATCCTGCCAATAAAGGGTATCTTACTTTTTATACCATTATCTTTTTATCAATACAATATATGACAAAAAAACTGAGCTTCAAAATTAACCTTCCTGAATCATTAACATTTTTCTTGATATTATTTCTAAAAGTCCATGTCATAACAAATATTTTATAAAGTTTAAAGTATAGCCACTGACCTTAACTAATCCTTAACGCTGGCTCAAGTTTGAGTTTCTATGATAAACAAATCAAGACAGTCAAACATGCAATTTGGATTGCAGGCATAGCCTTTGTACTCTATCTTGGGTGAAACACTGTTACATTTCACGCTTAAGTTAACTTGAAGAGGCAGAAATTCCAAGATACTATTGTGCCAGCAGAAAAGTGGCTGAACACAACTACCACCTGTTGGTTTAACTGACTGCAATACCCAAACAATGACCTTGGGACTAAGTCTATTTAAATACCTGAGGCAAGCACCCATGGACATAGAAAGGCCTGGACAAAGAGAGGAGCTTAAAAGCTGGAACCGACCATGGACAATGGGTCAGAATGACTCTAGAGACTGCAACAAATGGCCATGCAATCTACATCAAAAAGTCCTCACTCCATGTCCAGCAGATCCCCAGGATATAGGCATGAATTGAAGACAGGAAAACTCAACTTGGCAGAGTCAAAATTAGCCAACCAACCCAATCACCCCGTGGCTCAACACTTTAACTCTCCCTCCCACTCCATCGAGGACATGCAGGTCCTTGGACTCCTCCACCGGCAGAACACAACAACACGACGGCTGGAGGAGGAGCGCCTCATCTTCCGCCTGGGAACCCTCCAACCACAAGGTATGAATTCAGATTTCTCCAGTTTCCTCATTTCCCCTCCCCCCACCTTGTCTCAGTCGGTTCCCTCAACTCAGCACCGCCCTCCTAACCTGCAATCCTCTTCCTGACCTCTCCGCCCCCGCCCCACTCCGGCCTATCACCCTCACCTTGACCTCCTTCCATCTATCCCACCTCCATCGCCCCTCCCCCTAGTCCCTCCTCCCTACCTTTTATCTTAGCCTGCTTGGCTACTCTCTCTCATTCCTGATGAAGGGCTTATGCTTGAAACGTCGAATTCTCGATTCCTGAGATGCTGCCTGGCCTGCTGTGCTTTGACCAGCAACACATTTGCAGCTGTGATCTCCAGCATCTGCAGACCTCATTTTTTACTCAGAGTCAAAATTAGTGATAACTTCAAACATGTGCAATTTTCTCTCTTCCAATGGTCTTGAATTATGGGAGTCATGAATTTATGATGGGGGGGGGTGATGTAAACATCTAGAAGGTTGCATCACGTCCATTTAAATGTCATTAGCTGGCATTATTTAAATTCCAGCCCTTCAAAGATGAAAAACAACTCCAGCTATCAGAGTAAAAATAAACACAGGTCTTTTGACCTGCCTCAATGGCAGGCCATCTGGTATAGCTTTGCACTGAACATTTCAATTTGTCCCTGCAGGTTCAATAGACTTCATTGTTTATATTTTCCGAGACCTCTTAGTTGACCTGAGCCCATTATGAATGTTCGGCTAAGCTTCAAAAGCACTGATCACAACAAGAGGATCAAGTTTGTATTTTGAGCTTTAACAAGCTATTAAAAGATTAACTTGTCTGATGTGTTTTTGAATAACCATGAACCATTCAAGGGGGTTTAAAAGTCTTGCAATGGATTTTCTGAATTAATTGTCCTTTTTCTGAATGAAGTATACTTGAGGGTGACCTTTATTAGTTTGTTGTACAATTCTTTCGCCCTCCCATCACTAAATGGCCCCACAGGTCAGTCAATAATGTATGCTCAGCATGTGGCAAGGGAGGGGCTTGGGGGTCAAGCACCTAATAGCTTTTAAAACAACTGGAATAAAATCACAAACAACTGAAGAGGGCCTTCTAATGAATCTGACTTAGCTTTCACCCCCATCCTGCCACATTAACCATCTCAGTTGCAAAAGTCCAGTCCAATGTTACCCACATTTATATAGCCCCAAGTTAATCAAAAGACAGCAATGAATGATGTTCTCAGTTCTATCGCTAGCTTTCTCTTCAACATAGACATCTTGACTAGACCTAGAAAATCATCAATGCCTGTTCCCAGTGGACATACATTGTGCAAGACCAACTGCAGCACACAGGACAAACTTCTGACAAAACTAAAAATATTCTTAAACTTCCTATTTAACTGGAATGGGCAGAACATTTGGAGGGATATGGGCCAAAATGCCTATTTTCATGTTGTATGATTCAATGACTAGGGAGAAGTTCTTGGATGATGGAAAACTGCAATATGAATCAATATTCCTATACATAATAAATACAAGACAGGCCTGCAAGATGAATACGACATATTTTTGCAGTAAAACCTCTTGACAATGTTCAACCATCTAACATTATTCTCATGATTTAACAAAATAAACTTCTAACTTTAAATTTTCCATTTTAATTTTGTTTAATAACTAAGCAAAATTACAGTATTAAAGGATACATTTGCAGTACTGTCATTGTAGACTTTACGTGGTTAAAAATCACAACACCAGGTTATAGTCCAACAGGTTTAATTGGAAGCACACTAGCTTTTGGAGCGACGCTCTTTCATCAGGTGATTGTGGAGGGTTCGATCGTAACACAGAATTTATACCAAAAATTTGCAGTGTGATGGAACTGAAATTATACATTGAAAAATTGATTGTTAAGCCTTTCATCTGTTAGAATACAGTGATAGTTCCACTTCTTTCATGTGTAAATCACAAAACCTTTTTTTAAAACTTGCGTTCTCGGGTTAGCTGTTAACAATGGTGATAGCTAATCAATATGTTGAAGGTGTTAGCCCCCTGTGTTCTCTGTCTATGACCTGATGTTTAGATTGATTCTAATCTAACAAGTGAGATAATTGAGTTTTACATAAATTCATGCAGTTTTTGAGCTCAGAGTTCTACATGAATGCACTGTATTCTAACAGATGAAAGGCTTAACAGACAATCAATTTTTCAATGTATAATTTCAGTTACACCACACTGCAAATTTTTGCTATAAATTCTGTGTTACGATTGAGCCCTCCACTATCACCTGATGAAGGAGCATCACTCCGAAAGCTAGTGTGCTTCCAATTAAACCTGTTGGACTATAACCTGGTGTTGTGTGATTTTTAACTTTGTACACCCCAGTCCAACATCGGCATCTCCAAATCATGAATATCAGTGAGCAGTGTTTTTCTTTTGCAAATACCTCAATAGCACTGTTGACAATCCCTTCCACCACTTTGCAGCTAATTGAGAGTGCACTAATAGAGAAGTAACTGGCTGGACTGTTTGATTTTGGAGCACAAGTCTTTAGTAAATTACTGAAATGTTGTCAGGGCCCACAGCTTGTGCAATATGCACTGTCTTCAGTAGTTTCTTGTTATCAACTGGATTGGAATGCAATGGTTTAAGACTGGCATTTGTGATACTTAGGAGCTCAGAAGGAGGCTAAGGCAGATCATCCACACAATATTTCTGACAAATGATCGTGCAAATACATCAACTTTAACTTTTGCAAAAGCGCTGGGCTCCCCTAATGCTATTTGTGAAGCCCCCCTTCCCTGTCTGTTGTTTCATTGTCCATCACATTTCACAACTGAATGAGGCAGGACTTAGATCTGATTTAGTGGTTGTTGGATCATTTAGCTCTTCCATGCTGCTTCTACTGTTTGTAGCCTCACTAGTTTGATTCCTCATTTATACAAGTCTGTTGCTGCTCCTGTATTCTTCATTGAACTATTGATCTCATCCTATCCTGAAGGCAATACTACACTTGAAAATATACTGTAACATGAGGTATCAAATTACAGTTGAATACAATTCTGCTGCTGCTAATGGCCCACAGTGTCTCATGGCTGACCAGTTTTGAATTGCTAGATCTATTAAAAATCTGTCCCACCTAATTTGGTAGAATCACCATTCAATAATGTCTCGCACATATTCCCTTTAGGATTTCAGCAGCAGAGATACTACCAAGAATACAGAGGTGGATATTGAAGAACCCTCTACAGGGTATGGTGATCAGCACATGACATCCTTGTCCATATTTAATCTAATGCTACAAGACTTCATGGGGTCAAGAGTCAAAATTAAGGACTCTTGGGGAATCCCTACCAACTACATTCTACATGCCACCACCTCTGGGTTTGTTTGTGGGGCAGGACATTACCAGAAACAGTGGTGGTGATGTTTGGAACGTTACCTATTCACACATAATTCTACAAGTATGACTGTCAGGTTGTTGCAAGTCCATGGGAGAGATCTCCAGAATTTTGCACATGCTTCCAGACATTGGTAATGATTAAATTTGAAGGGTCGATAGGACATATTTTCTGTTATTATTCCTGGTGCCTAGATCAATGCCAGATGGTGCAACTGATTTTATCTTTTGTCTTGATTTTGTAGCAGTTGAGAAAGGCTTTTAATGAACCATATAGGTTTTTACAACAGGAGGCTAGTTTTTAGTTCCAGTTATTTGGTGAAATTTGAATTCAATGCCTACCATGGTGGGATTCCAACCAGAGTCCACAGTCAGTACCATTAATCCAGTCTCCTTCCGCAGAAGGCTATCAGTACAGTGGAAGTGGGTTATATTGCAAGTTATGATTCCCCATCAGAATTACAGCTCAAGTGTAACTCATATAATTCTTGAACCTAAAGGTTCTGGTTTAATAATTTTTAGTCAGCTGAAATTTAAGTGATCAATAGCCCAGTAAAGAACACTGTATTGGGTATATACACTGAAACAAACAGACCTGACAGGTTTATTAGTTTTGCTTTCTATGGGTCACAGAAATAAATTATAGATGGTAGTTTACAGATCATCTTGGCAAGTCTCCTCCCGAATAGAAGTTAACTTACATTAAGATGCTGTGTTCTGAGTCTTTTGATTACGTGAAAAGTAATGCAATATGGTGTTAACCAATTCGTTCAAATGTTTCCATAATTTTAAGACAGAAAATGGCGATGGGAAAAACATGATGTCAGTCATTTTGAATTCAGGATGCACACAGCCCAATAAGGGAATGTTTCAATTTTTTCAATAATTCTGAATTGACCATAAGAATGCAAGAGTAATTTACAAAATGAGCTCCAAATCTGAAGTGATCAAAACGAATCCTTGTTTTGCAAATCCTTGAATTTGGCCTGATGTGTCTTTATTCATTATAGAATTGTCAAAGTCCCTTTTAAAAAGTGGTACTTTTCAAACTAATACTATGACAGCCATTTAGGACCTCTTTGTATTTTTAAAGATAAGAAAGTGAGCAATATCTGGTTGGAAACACTGACCTGAAAAATAGCATTTCTTTTCAGATAAAGTGAATTATAATTAAATAACCCCAAAATGATCTGAAAACGGAATCATTTCCAGGAACAAGATGTAGTTTGGTAGTGATGGCTCATGTTTCTCATATTCTCTCAGCGTCTAGACTGTTAGACCCATTCACTAGATTAGAATCAGGTCTTAGTTTGTCTTAGCAAAATCTATAACTGACTTACTAATGCAGAATGCAGAGGAAAAAATTAGATGCACGTGTTTCTAGACAATTCAGATCACCAAGTAGATCAATTAATTTCATATTCCTTATTGTGCTTCATTTTACCACAACAATTGATTACTCAGAACTAAGAAACTCCTTTAAGTCAGCGTTCCATATTTTAAGTAGCCATTATCCATTATCTCAAACATGCTACACAATGATAGTTACTTACCAACGATATTATTATCTATAACAAGAGACCATAATACAAGGATCACTTATTTACAATATTAAATAAATCAAATTCTATTCATAATTGTTCATCAGGGATTTTTAATCAATACTTTTAGAATTGAATATCACTACTCTGACTCATTCTCTGAAAACTAGAAACTTTAGTTCTCTACTAATATCCCAATTTCAATCCATATCATACACAGCAAGCATGCAAAGTGCTCCTTTTAGAAATGGCATCTGGCGCTGGCTTTTATTCAACACAGTTGTCCAAAACTCCATGGTCAGCAAGTTGAGGAACAGCCCACCACATCAAATGTCTAGCAGCTCTGTATCCCCAGCAACACCAAAAACAATGGCAACTGTTAAGACTAGAAGCAGTCCCACCATGATCTAGAGCCCATATAGATCTATGGGGTTCTAAGCAGAGGAATATGAGGGGGCAACAGGTTTGAGAGGCTAATAAAAGGTAAAAAAAAAATGGGATTTATGACCTGGGAAAGTACCTATAATGGACAGAGGGAATCTGCAAAGCAGGTTACTCAACACGAGCTTGTGTTGGGCTTTCTGAGTAGCATATACCTCCCATTGCTGCAGGTAAAATACTAGTGGGTGATGGGGCAAAAAGCTTAAATGGCCACCTTCTGTAAAACTACAGGTAGGTTAGGAAGAGTTGCTAGGCAGAGAAAAAGCTAACCACTGGATTTAATGGACACCACTTCCAAGCCTCAATTTCCGATCATGATGAGCTGAAACATCCACAAAACAAAGATCCATTCGTTAGTAATTAATTGGTACACCAGTTGCATAATTTCAGCTCAACAGCAATGCATGGAGGAGGGATTCGGATCTTATAAATAGGAGTGGCAGCTTTTAATTGAAGTATGGCAAATCACAGCAGCAGACAGAGGAAGCGTCAGGTTAGTAAGTAAGCATTTGGTTCATCGAGCTGTCCGTCAGACAGCTATAATGATTAAGTGAAAGTTTTCCAGCAATATTAAAAGTTACCTTCACATGGAGAATCGGGCAGATGTACTCAAAATGACAGCAGAGCTCTACAGGGAGACAGAAAACGAGAGCAAGAGCCCTTAACTTGAATGAGATCAACCGAGGGAGACAAACTCTCAGAACAGCAGACTGGTACCAGGAAACGTTAGTGACCTAATGAGGGCTTACTTGCATTGCCTCTGTGAATTTTCTCTGCCTTCAACACCTAAATGCTTGACCATGCCTTGGTCACTTTTTCGACTTGTTTAACCTTCCAAAAACTTCAAGTGAAATGTTACAGCCTGTGTTGATGCTGACACCAAATCATGCTAATTTTTTTCCATCCTGACAAAATTTGATTTAAAATTCTTGCCCTTGTTTTCAAAACTGTCAATTCCCTTCATATATAGTATAATTAGAACATAGGACATTACAATACAGTACAGGTCCTTCGGCCCTCGATGTTGCACCAACCTGTGAACCAATCTGAAGCCCATCAAACCTACACTGTTCCATTTTCATCCATATGCCTATCCAATGACCATTTAAATGCCGTTAAAGTTGGCGAGCCTACTACTGTTGCAGGCAGAGAGTTCCATGCTCCGACTACTCTCTGAGTTAAAGAAACTACCTGTAATATCTGACCAATATCTATCACCACTCAATGTAAAGCCATGTCCCCTCATGCTAGCCATCACAATCTGAGGAAAAAGGCTCTCACTGTCCAATCTACCTAACCCTCTGATTATCTTATATGTCTCAATTAATTCGCCGTTCAACCTTGTTCTCAATAACAAAAATAGCCTTGTGTCACTCAACCTTCCTGCGTAAGACCTCCTCTCCATACCAGGCAACATCCTAGTAAGTCTCCCCTGGACCCTTTCCAAAGCTTCCACATCCTTTCGATAATATGGTGACCAAAACTGTACGCAATACTCCAAATGTGGCTGCACCAGTGTTTTGTACAGCTGCAGCATGATCTCATGGTTCCGAAACTCAATCTCTCTACTAATAAAAGCTAACACACCATAGAACATAGAACATAGAACATAGAAGGATACAGCGCAGTACAGGCCCTTCGGCCCTCGATGTTGCGCCGACCGAATCCTACCTAACCTATACTAGCCCAATAACTTCCAAATGCCTATCCAATGCCCGCTTAAATGACCATAAAGAAGGAGAGTTCACCACTGATACAGGCAGGGCATTCCATGAACTCACAACCCGCTGTGTGAAGAATCTACCCCTAACATCTGTCCTATACCTACCACCCCTTAATTTAAAGCTATGTCCCCTAGTAACACCTGACTCCATTAGCGGTAAAAGGTTCTTAGTATCTACCCTATCTAAACCCCTAATCATCTTATACACTTCTATCAGATCTCCCCTAAACCTTCTCTTCTCCAATGAGAACAGCCCCAAGTGCCTCAGCCTTTCCTCATAAGATTTTCCTACCATTCCAGGCAACATCCTGGTAAACCTCCTCTGCACTCGTTCTAAAGCTTCCACATCCTTCCTATAGTATGGCGACCAAAACTGCACACAATACTCCAGATGAGGCCTCACCAGAGTCCTATACAACTGCAACATGACCTCAGGACTCCGGAACTCAATTCCTCTGCCAATAAAGCCCAGTACACCATATGCCTTCTTAACAACCCTATCAACCTGGGTGGCAACTTTCAAGGATCTATGTATCTGAACATAGAGATCTCTCTGCCGATCTACATGACCAAGAATCATACCACTAGCCCAGTACTCTGCATTCCTGTTACTCCTTCCAAAATGAATCACCTCACACTTTTCCACATTAAACTCCATTTGCCACCTCTCAGCCCAGCTTCGCAGCTTATCTATGTCTCTCTGCAATCTACAACATCCTTCGTCACTAACCACAACTCTACCGACTTTACTGTCATCCACAAATTTACTAACTCATTCTTCTATGCCCTCATCCAGGTCATTTATATAAATGACAAACAACAGTGGACCCAAAATAGATCAATGCAGTACCCACCAGTAAGGCATAAACATTTCCCATCAAACACCACCCTGTCTTCTTTCAGCTAGCTAATTTCTGATCCAAACCACTAAATCACCCTCAATCCCATGCCTCCATATTTTGTGCAATGGCCTACCATGAAGAACCTTATCAAATGCCTTACTGAAATCCATATACACCATATCAACCGCTTTACCCTCATCCACCTGTTTGGTCACCTTCTCAAAGAACTCAATAAAGTTTGTAAGGCACAACCTACCCTAATCAACTTATTCCTCTCTAGATGATTATAAATCCTATCTCTTATACCCTTTCAAACACTTTACCCACAACCAATGTAAGGCTCATAGGTCTATAATTTCTGGAGTTGTCTCTACTCCCTTTCTTGAACAAGATAACAACATTTGCTATCCTCCAATCTTCTGGAACAATTCCTGTAGACAATGATGATAGAAAGATCAAAGCCAAAGGCTTGGCAATCTCCTTCCTGGTTTTCCAAAGAATCCTAGGATAAATCACATCCGGCCCAGTGGACTTATCTATTTTTACATATTCCAGAATTGCTAACACCTTCTCCTTATGCACTTCTATCCCATCTAGTCTAGTAGCCTGTATCTCAGTATTCTCCTCAACCACACTGTCTTTTCCAGTGTGAATGCTGACACCTATTTAGTGCTTCCCCTATCTCCTCTGACTCCATGCACAACTTCCCACTACAAAGCTTGATTGGCCCTAATCTTACTCGTCATTCTTTTATTGATGCAATAGTGATAGAAAGCTTTAGAGTTTTCCTTGATCCGATCCGCTAATGACTTCTCATGTCCTCTCCTCGTTCTTCTTAGCTCTCTCTTGAGGTCTTTCCTGGCAAGCCTGTAATTCTCAAGCATCCTAATTGAGCCATCACATCTCATCCTAACATAAGCCTTCTTCTTCCTCTTGACAAAGATTCAACTTCCTTAGGAAACCACAGCTCCCACGCTCAACAACATCTTCCCTGTCTGACCGTACATACTTATCAAGTTTAGGTCCTTGAATAAACTCCACATTTCAATTGTGCCCATCCCCTGCAGTTTCCTTCCCCATCCTATATCTTGCCCAGTCGCATTCTAATTGCCTTTCCCCCAACTATAACTCTTGCCCTGTGGTATATACCTGTTGTTTTCCATCACTAAAGTAAACATAACTGAATTGTGGTCACTATTACCAAAATGCTCACTTACCTCCAATCTAACACCTGGCCAGGTTCATTACCCAGTACCAAATCCAATGTGGCCTTGCCTCTTGTTGGTTTGTCTACGTATTGCGTCAGGCAACCCTCCTGCATACAATGGACAAAAACTGATGCATCATACCTGAACTATAGTATTCCCAGTTGATATTTGGAAAGTTAAGGACTCCATAACAATTACCCTGTCACTCTTGCCCTTATCGAGGATTGTCTTTGCTATCCCAACCTCTACATTTCTAGAATTATTTGGAGACCTATAGAAAACTCCAAACAGGATAATCTCTTCTTTCCTGTTTTTAATCTCAATCCACACTACCTCAGTAGAGGAGTCCTCAAACATCCTTTCTGCAAACTTAATACTGTCTTTGACTAACAGTGCCACACCACCCGCTCTTTTACCATTTTCTCTGTTCTTACTAAAACTCAGAATATTATCCTTGTACCTTGCTCACTCATCAGCAAATGCTTATTTAGCTGCTATGGTCCTGCCAGTGGTACTCCCTAACCAGTTCCCTTGGTTTTTCCAATTCCCTCCTTGTTGAGCAAACCTCCTATAAATCATCTTCGATCGCTCCTTCTGTAACTTATATTAGCTTTCTCTTGTTGCTCAAGTCTGTACAATTAAACCAGTCTAAAAACTATTTATAAACCTCTATTGACACAAACATTATTTGACAATTTTTGCTCTTTAGTAAGTTTAGAAGTTCCTGATCTGAGGTAGAATAGAAATTTCATTTGTAATTTAATTGCAAAGATTCAAAATGCTGCATGCATTTCTAATCTGCAACTTTTTAAATCATATATTCAAATTCTTATCTTTAGTTGGAGAGATTAGCTTTGTGAAATCAGGATGAATAGTTTGTCAACCTTTTGACCTTAATGCAGCAATTTAAAAAACTAATCTTTTATTGACAAAAATGACAAATGTATAAATTCTAGCTCCCAAATATTTTAAAACATGCCAACGAAATAAAATGTTGACATTAATATCAAAACATTGATTTTTCATGCGATCTTCATTGTGAAAACAAATGGTAAAGACTTAACTAGTGCAAAAATTCAACTTGGAGGAGATACTGATGGCATAGAATTGCTCAGACCCCATCTGAGCAGTAAAAGAAATAGCTCAGCAACTTTGTCAGTGACTGCTAACTCTAACCATGGTCTCTAAATGTGTGATAAGGCTCCAACTATTAACATCACAAGTTACCCAGATGTTGGCCAACTGTGCCACACCCTTCAAGATGCTACAAATCATCCGAGAAAATCAAGCAAGGCTGGGAAACACATGAATTCCAGAGATCCCCACAAGATATGCCACATGGAAAATTAGAAGATGGCTTTCATAAAACTGCAGGTCGTTTACCCACAATAGATGTTGATGCTTCAGCCTTGTGATGCAGAAAAAATGGAAATATTCCATAAAAATGTGAAAAGGAAACAAAATTTTTGAAAAACAAAATTACTGTAAACTTCAAAAAAAAGCATGCACATTAACATTCTTATCAGAGTCCTGACAAAATATGGACTTTGAAATTAAAATGTGAAGTCAGGTCCTGCATATGAAAGGGTGAACAAGAAAATGTCACGTGGTTCATTACACATGTCCCAAATGGTCAAGATATAGTGAATCTTCATAAATTCCAGATTACATTAGTCATCTAATCAAATGAGAAATCAGTTTAAAAATCTAGTCAATTCAGAGAAAACATATCTAGAAAATTCTTCCAACCCTCCAGAAATGATCAAACAAGTTCCAGGAATTCGGAAAGCCATGAGGTCAGTGACCAAGTCTCACTGCCATCCCTAACAAGCGACATTTGCCTCAATGATGAATTTACATTGCTAGTTTATAAACTGTTGCACATACCAATCATACTGGCACCATATTCCAGAGGTGAACCATTCCCACATAAAGGCAACTATGGTACATCTAACACTCCCATGTTCATCCTCATTTTGCCAAATCCATTTAATTCAAACAATACATCATATAAATGCACTTAAAATACTCCCAACGAATCTTCAATTTTGTGTATTCTGAAATAAAAAGTCACTACTCACAAAGCCAAATGGAACACTTTCAGCACCACTCCTTCCCAAGGCTTCTCTATCACCCACTATGTGTATGATTTTAAATACACATCACGTGACAAATATGACCAAACTACAGTCTTATACAGGAATAATATGGTCTTAATTATATAGCAAATTGTCCATGCCATATATTTTGATATCCTTTGCAGAAGCCACAACAGGGCATGCAGAATTTAGCAACGTTGACCCCATTTTTGAGATAATGAAATCACAATCATATGGAATGATGGCTTTTTAGTAGAGCTGTTCTCGGTCCTTCTCTTGTATTTTTGCCTCCTTCAGGTATCAAGAACTAGTGAGTTACTTGATCAGAACATCAATTCACAACTCCAGCAACTTATACTCAAAGCAGAATTTTGAACTTTTACAGATTATCTACAGGGATTTCTTGTGAATTTCAATTGGCAATAAACTTCTGACAAGTTTAAGGAATTATTAATTTTGGATCTACATTCACTCTAAAGTTTACAAGATACACGGGGAAGTCACATTCACGGGCAGAGAGTGGAGCATGGCAAATAGAAAAAAGGCAGTAATAGTACAAACTGTGGATAAAAAAAGCTATACTGTAAAGAAATCTTAAACAATTCAAATAACCTGAAATAATTTCTATCATTAATTCTTATATTCAGAGCTGTATTTATAGATATTCTATTTACTACTATTTCCCAATAGCATGAAGTACATTTGTCATTAAAATACCTACAATAATATGCGTTGTAACACACTTCTAAATGCAAAGAAATTCCCAAAGGCTTTGCATAGGGTCAAAAACAAACCAGAAAAATTCAAAAATGAGACACCATGCCAAAGATAAAGCTATTATGAGAAAATCTGAGCACGTTTTTTTTTTCAAACAGGTGAATTTTAAGGTGTTTCAAGAACAAAAGGAAGATGGAGGGTCAGAAGACTTTCAGAAGAGATTTCCATTAATTATAAGGCCAACATAACTGAATAAATGACTGAGATGGTCAAAAAAGATGAATGGAAGTTGCACAAGAGGACAATGTCAGAGGAATAGCTGATTCAGCAGAGGTTGTGGGTTAAGGTAGAGTCAACATAGTCCTACCGGAAAACAGGGCTGCTCTGGCATGACTAAAGCAAGGGTTATATTTTCAGGAACAGGTAGGCTTGGATACTGTTGGACCTGCTGCTTAAAATTCAAGTTTGATAGGCACAAAGCTTTAAAACAAAATGAAGTTAGAGAACTTATCCCTCTCAATGTGAAAAAATAATCTAAATGAACATTTTTTTCCACTGAAGTAAGTGTCTATCCAGTAGTGCATTGCATCAGCAAGAATTATATCCATACCTTTTATGTCTATTGTAAGTTTTGAGAATGTGAATATTTAAATTTCTGACATTTTTAAAAATAAGTTGTCTTGTAGCTCTCCTGACAATAACACTGATTGTTAACATAAGTTAGTTTTACAGTTTTAAAGTTTGGCTTACCTGGATAACCAACCAACCAACCTACGTCTTGTGTTAGAAGAATAAAGAATATTTCATCCTAATTATTCCAGTAAATCAGCTCAACCAAGCTCAAAGTCAGAACACATTTTAGAGGCACATCATGTCAAAAGAAAATCACATTCAATTAATTTCTATGTAGATGGCAGGAATAATTTGTAGCAATACAGGTCTTGGCAGATGAAGATAACTCATTTCTTTGCCT
This sequence comes from Hemiscyllium ocellatum, assembly GCF_020745735.1. NCBI lineage: Eukaryota > Metazoa > Chordata > Chondrichthyes > Orectolobiformes > Hemiscylliidae > Hemiscyllium > Hemiscyllium ocellatum. The sequence continues at coordinate 40,862,751 of NC_083407.1, read as the reverse complement.
TACTTTGATGAAATTTTATTAATTTGACTAAATACAGTTGTTACCTGAAGGAAATTTCTTTTAAGATCTGTTTTCTTCTTTTGAAGTCTCATTTAGCAACTAAAATATTTTAGAAATGCTACAAGATGTCTTCTATGGTTAAATATTTCATCCAACTGTCCTAAATTTAGTGAACACAATATTTCAGTCCAAAATTACAATGTGCTCTAATTAAATAGCTCCTTTTAATCTTCATTACTTGTCTGCAAATATTAATCCAGTTTTGTACTTACAGAAAACATTTATAAATATCCAAAAGTATAAAATAGTAAAAATGTTTTTAAAACTGCCATTATATCTGATTTGCTTATAATATCAACAAATTACTATACAGAACTGTCTAATTAAAAGTTATTTAAAAAGTGGGGTTTTTTGGACCTCAGCAGGTGTTAAACCTTCCTGCTTCCACAATTTGCTGACATTAGCACATCTGTCATTTGTCTATTTGAAATGAATGAGAGTCTGCAGCTTTAAGGATTGCATTAAAACACAAAATTGGAAACGCTGCTCTTAAAAAGTTTTGAGACCTTGCTCAATTACAGCGAAGCATGTGTGATCCCACAACGGCAAATTCCATTTCTCAGCCGTACATCATTCTCTACATTCTACAGCGTATTTTGCTGAGAGTATGGTTGCTGTTATCAATACATAGTTTAGAAAACAGTCAGTGCATAAAAAAATTACCATTCATCTGTTTGAATTTTGTTTGTACATTGGCTATATTATTGTATTACTCATTTGTAGAGCATTTATTAGGACAGCCAATCTAATTAAGGATTTTATGTCATGGCTTATATTTAATTTTCGAATCACATACCTAACTGTAAATAGTTTGAAGTAAAAAAGAAGGTAACATTAGGAAAAAATAACTCAATGATGAAGGTTCAATAGATGGAAGAGCAAAGAATACATTGGTAATTAATGGTTAAAGTGCTTACAGCTAGAGTACAAGAAGATAATGGCCAAGATACTCCAACAGCCAGAGTCACTGGAGCTGCACAGACGAAAGCTGTGTTCAAACCACACAGAATCATCAATTCAACAGATTCTGTGAGAATTACTCAGGACATTGCAACTTTGCATGGGCAATTCCCTTGCATTTGAGTTCTTCCAAAAAAATAGCCCCACACAAATAGGAAACTAGAGGTTTACTTATTAGTTAAATCTCAAAGTTACCAAGAAAGGTTAATGCTAGAGCATTAACACCTATTTTAGCAACTGAACAACTATTAAACTGAGCATGTGCCTCACCACCAACTCCCGCAACTACTGACCCACTCTTGGAACCCTGAGAACCACGCCCTCAACCAGACCTTACACCCACCTACCATCAGCACTCCAATCCCTTAGCCCAACCCTGCCAGACCTAACATCTGCACCACAGGCCCGCTGGATATAGCACCAAACCTCTGGATAGTTGGACTCCCCCAGATCCAACACACTGGCTAGACACCTCCCAACACCCCCACTACAAAAATCATTTCTCTGACTTCCTGAGTTCAACCTGGTAAGCCTCCTCCTGACAACCCTATGGGAACTTCAGCAAAGTGTTCAACAAGGTTCCGCATGGTAGACTGGCTATTAAGGTTATATCACAAGGCATAGACAATTCGAGAGCTTGACAATTTGACACAAAATTGGCTTGATGGTAGGAAACAGAGAATGGCGGTAGAAAGTTGTTAAGACTGGAGGCCCTTGACCAGCTATGCGCCGCAAGGAGCAATATTGGGTCCACTGTTCTCATCATTTATATAAACATATATCGGATCAGATTATAGGAAGCATGGTTAGTAGGTTTGCAGATGACACCAAAATAGGTTGCATGGTGAACACTGATGAAGGTCATCTAAGAGTACAATGGGACCTTGATCAACTGGGCCAGTGGGCTGAGGAATGGCAGATGGAATTTCATGCAGATAAGTGCAAAGTGTTGCAATTTGTTAAGACAATGCAGGGCAGGTCTTGCACAGTTAAGCCCTGGCGCGTGTTGTTGAACAGGAAGATCTAGGGGTGCCTTGTTCCTTAAAAGAAGCACCACAGGGTGGTGAAAGTGTTTGGCATGCTTGCCTTCATCAGTTAGAGCTCTGAGTACAGGAGTTGAGATGTCATGTTATGGCTGTTATGGAGTACTGCAAAGTGTTCTAGTCACTCTGCTTTAGAGAGGATATTATTAAACTGGAAAAGGGTGCAAAGAAGATTTATAAACATTTTACCAAGACTGGAAGTCTTGAGGAGGGGCTGGATAGACTGGGACTTTATTTTCCTGGGCTGTAGGAAGCTGAGAGGTGACCTTTGAGTTTTATAAAATCATGAGGGGTATAGATAAGGTGAATAGCCAAGGTCTTTTCTCCAGGGTAGTGGAGTCCAAAACTAGAGGACATAGGTTTATAGTGAGAGGAAAAAGATTTAATAGGGGCCCCAAAGGGCAACGTTTTCATGCAGAGCGGTTCATATATGGACTAAGCTGCCTGAGGAAGTAGTAGAAGCAAGTACAATTACAACATTTAGAAGACATTTGGACAGGTGCATGGATTGGCAAGGGATAGGAATGTGGGCCAAACACAAACAAATGGGACTAGTTCAGTTTATGAAAACTGGTCAGCATAGAAAGTTGGTCTGAAGAGCATGTTTCCATGCTGTACAACTCAACCCTATAACTGACACGACTACTCACCTGCCACTGTATCCTCCTACCTCACCTATCTCACTCACTGTGGGCAGGGCATTAAATTCTATCTACTTTAATTTAGAACCTTCAAGTTTTTCAAATTAGTTAGGCTTCCGTATTCTAAAAAAAATTAACTGGTTCTAAATGGTTGCACCACTGAAACACAACCATCTAGAACTTACATTCTGGAATTGAAGTGAAGCAGTATGAGTTTTGAGCACTTTTGTATTTCCATTACTTTAAACTACATGCAAACCATGCTGAAAATAACTAGCAAAATTCTCCCTTACAATCTGTAAATGCTATCCTTAACGATCTGCTGCCATTTGACTATCTTCCCAAAACCATTTTGTTATTGATTTAACATTTAACAGGGTGACATGGTGGCTCAGTGGTTAGCACTGCTAACTTACAGTAGCAGGGACCTGGGTTCAATTCCCACCTCAGGCATCTGTCTATGTGGAGTTTGCACATTCTCTCTGTGTCTATGTGGGTTTCCTCCTGCAATCCAAAGATGTGCAGGTTAAGTGAATTGGCCATGCTAAATGGCTCATAGTATAAGTTATTAGTCAGGCATAAATATATGGTAGTGGAATGGGTTTGGGTGGGTTACTCTTCAGAGGGTCGGTGTGGACTCGTAGAGTTATACAGCATGACTTGTTGAGCTGAAGGGCCTGTTTCCACACTGTAGCAATTCTAAATTCTAAAAAACATTCCAGACAAACAGCTCTAGCCACAACGTAAAGGATTTTAATGTAATAAAACAACAGTGTGTCTTCAACATGGAATATTTTGCTCACTACAAACCATTAGTACTGACATTAAACATGTGAGCAAGAGAAATAAATAAGGGACATATATACCATACCATTGTGCCTTGACTTTCACTTCTTGCAATTACCCGTTGTAACCGGGCCACTGCCAATTTCTCTCTACAAAGAAAACAAACATGAAGAGATGGTCAGAATACTTTGGTGCTGCAGGTGCTCTTTGCAACTTTCCCATTTGTTGCAGTAACACAGCAATTCCCCAGTTAGATCTACAGCACACAGACTTCAATGACTAACTCATAAATGTAGTAGCTTTCCATCAAGTTCCAGTGGATTGAGCTATGGTATTCAAAGGAGTTATTTGTCACAGTTTTAGGTATGACTTAAACCAAAACACAATTGTGGAAAACTAATGATACATTAAATCATGTTGCGATCTGAAAAAAAACTCAATGTAGTTTCATGAAACCATTCTACAATCAAAATGAGACCAATTTAATATTTCAATTTAACCAGATTTACTGGTCCTGGTTCAATGGCAAAAAAGCTGGCACAATTTGATTGTAAAAAGCACTGGAAAATAATACAATCATTCAATATAGCCTTTCAATAGAACAAATGGCACATTGCAAGTAATTACTCTACTCTCATCTCCAGGACTGGTCAAGATTTAGATTAGACTAATGACATTAGCACCTATGCTCTGAAAAAAATTCTTCATATTGGACTTACTACTAACCTATAACCTCAGCTCTTCAGCCAGTTCATAAACACACCGAATTTTTAAATTCATTCTGTGCTATCATATTTGATTGTATGTCAACAAGTTTTCTTCCCCTGCAAAAAGTTGGCAATCTCTAATAATCACTGAAATATTTTCTTTCCATACTTTTCCTATTATACCTACATGTCATGCTTAAAATGTATATTTACCAGTGACATTGCTGTAATCGTTGTGTTAACAGAATGTTTCACAGTACCAAATAAACTAAAGAAATGCAGATACTGAAAATCAGAAACAAAATCAGAAATTGCAGGAAAAACCCAGCAGGTCTGGCAGCATCTGTGGACAGAAAACAGAGTTAACGTTTCAGGTCCAGTGACCCTTCTTCAGAACAGTTCAATTCTTCCTGCAATTTCTGTTTTTGTTTCATCATAGTAACACTTGCCTTCATTCTCCAAAAATTAGTGCTTTAAATTTACATGTTGTTTCTTCCAGCCCAGCACTATTATTTTTAACCGAGACCCCAAGGAAAGATATACTATTACTGTTCATTTACATTTGTCAGCTTCCTTTTCCTTTTGTGTCTCCATCTACCTGCGGCAATCACCAAGAGTCCCTCATCTTGCTGCCAAACCATAAGTCATGCCTTTTCCCAACATCTTCCTCACCTCTGCCACATTCATGACAGCAAATTTGCAAATTAATAGTTTAAAGAATGTAATGATCCAGGGTATGTAAGGCCTACGCATCAGCTTCAGCACTTGCGCAATGTTCATCTCAGCAAATACACTGTCAACTATACTAAGTACTTTAACCATTTAACACTGGATTCACAGATCAACATAGAGAAATCATTATTTCAGTTTTTTGGTCAAGAGAATAGTGTAGATAAAAAATACATTTTTCCTAGAAGTCCCCACTCCCCGTTATAATGATGCTAGATCTAACATCCAGAACTTTTCCACATCTCAGGCACCTTCCCAATAGTTACAGACATGACCCAACACACTCACACACTCTAAACCACTTTCCAAAATGCCACTTACTCCAAGATCTCAGGATTTCTCTAACAATGATCCAATTTTGGCCTGCACAGCCACACAGTCCTCCATCCTAATCTGCTCAACTGCAAGACTCTTGACATTATTTCCATATCTGCACTTCTGTTTACATCACAGTCATCCCACAACCACTCACAATTTGATCAGCCTAGAGCCTAATTTTATTTACACGCTTATTACTATGTCCATTACTTCTGGATCCATATATCCCTTTCGTACTACTTTCAGAACAAGAAACTTTGCACAAATATTCACACTGTAAGACTTCTGCTTCCTGACAATCAGATTCTAGGACTATTAGTGTTTCAGACTTAGACGTAAAGGCTGAATTGGCTGGGGCTGTTTTCCCTGGAGCGTTAGAGGCTGAGTGGTGACCTTATAGAGGTTTACAAAATCATGAAGGGCATGGATAGAGTAAATAGTCAAGATGAAAGTAAAAATGGCAGATGCTGGAGATTAGAGTCATGAGTATGGTGCTGGAAAAGCACAGCAGGTCAAGCAGCATCCAAGGAGCAGGAGAATCGACAATTCACATAAAAGCCCTTCAGCTTTCCTGATGAAGGGTTTTTGCCTGAAACGTTGATTCTCCTGCTAAACAGACAAAATATTTTCCCTGGGGTGGAGGAGTTCATAACTAGAGGGCACAGGTTTAGGGTGAGAGGGGAAATATTTAAACGGGACCTTAGGGGCAACATTTTCATGCAGAGGGCAGTGTGTGCATGGAATGAGCTGCCAGAGGAAGTGGTGGAGGTTGGTACAATTACAACATTTAAAAAGGCATCTGAATGGGTATATGAATAGGAAGGATTTCGAGGGACATGGCCAAGTGCTGTCAAATGGGACTAGTTTAATTTAGGAGATCTGGTCAGCATGAACAAGTTGTACCAAAGGGTTTTCTTGCTGTATGTCTCCATAACTAATTTGATTTTAAAAACTGTATGTCTCCATGAACTAATTTGATTTTAAAAAATCTTCACAATGAACTAATTTTGTTAATATCTGCAATTGCATAAACAGTAATTAAACTATTACAATTTTTAAAAATAAAACTTTTTCTGGCAAATAAAACTAAAGAATAAATTGAACCACAAAGGTGGTTGGAATACTGATGTAATAGATTTTTTTCTTATGGCTATTGATGACAATGTCACTGTGTAACAATTGTGCTGCGATAGAATTAATAATTAATTCCTGAAACTTGCCATTAATTAACATGATGAAGGTTCATGATGTATTTATTCTATTTGAAAGTTTGAAGTCAATAGTAGACAGAATCATTTGCTATAAGTTTGATCAATATTTTGTATTAAGACCACCACAGATGCAGATTCATTTTGGAGTTTGGAGAGTGGTAAAGGATCATTTATAAATCTGTTCACATGTTTTTAAATGAGGATTTTGAAAGCAAAACCTTGGATGTGTAGAGTTCAGACCTTTAGAAAACAAAAGCAGAGGAGAGAAAAATTGAGTTGGTTATCGAACAAGGCATCCTATAACACTAGCTTTTGGCTAGTGTGGCTTCCAATTAAACCTGTTGGACTATAACCTGGTGTTGTGAGATTTTTAACTTTGTATACCCCAGTCCAACACCGGCATCTCCAAATTTTAACACAGCAAGACAGGGATATGGAAAGACAATAGGCTTTAAGGTGTCAGTGAGGAAAGCATCCTACAAGTTTGCTGAATGCATGAGTTTCAGAAACATAAAGCAACGAATGACCCGTGTTTGCATTTTAATAAGGTGTTATGAAGAGTCGTTATCTCATGATGATAATGTCAATTAAAAGGTTTGCCAGAACGAAACCAAGTACAGCCATGTTCAATGAATATGGAATTTTATAGTTGAAACAAGGTGAGCCCCAGTTGAAGTTTAAGTACCTATAAGCTTGTTATTAGGGTGGAAATTAATGTTACCATTTCAAATATTTCATGTGTAGTGAAAAATGTGTTTCCCTTGAGTGTGTAATAAATAGTGATATTCTTTCATTAATAAAGAACATTGGCAGCCTTTTGTGCCAGAGGATCACAGCAATCAAATTGCCAAAACAACAACTTATGGTCTCAAGCTGGATTTTACAATGGAATCTAAATTGTTTGGTGTTCCCATCTGTCGGGATCATCATAACATGGATGATGAGTTAAATTCCATATTATGAATTAAATGGAATGCCCACAAGTAAGAAGAGGTTTGCATTGCAATTTGAGACACATTCAGTAGAAGCTGGTAGAGGCAGTGAGAGTCTCAGGTGCCGCCTGCATCACCTATCTTAGATAGTTAAAAATCACACAACACCAGGTTATAGTCCAACAGGTTTAATTGGAAGCACACAAGCTTTCAGAGTGACACTCCTTCATCAGGTGATTGTCTGTGACAGTCTAACACCGACATCTCCAAATCATAACTATTTTAGATAGGATAGCTGTACTGTTCCACTCAGGCACTTAACACAGAATTGGATGTCTCTTTGGGCAACAGCACTGAGGAGATGCTGAGTGCTACTGGTACGACACCCACCAAAGGCCTGATAACCATGCCGAATCCTAGGACAGAGGTATCTGAGCGTGAGGTCATGAAGGTGGTCATGAAGGTCATGTAATAAATGCAGGGGTGTGGATCACAACGGGTCATACATTCTGATACCAAATCCCTCAGTCAGGCACTCCATGCCTTAAGCAAGGGATCTTCCTCTGGAGGCCTCAACAGCCATCCCTACAAGGGTATGCTTTCATGATCCCCGCTTGATGATTCCCACCCCAGTCACTGGGTTTATATCAACAGGACCAAGAGGAGGCCTTTCGAGGGCACTGATTACCCACTCAAGAGCCTCAACTGATGACAGGAAAGACAGCTGTCTATAAGCCTTCCTGCCACAGACGTTTATTTAAAAAAAGTTCACAGGATGTGGGCATTGCCAGCTATGACGATTTAGTGATTGTCCTTAATTGCCATGGAGACAGTGTACTGCAGTTTCATACACTGCTGCAGTACAATCACTGGGGTGAAAGTGGGAAGTTGGCCATTACCAACTATTTGATTAAAAGCCCCCTCCAGACAAAGGAAGACACAAGATTCTGTCTTATAGTTTCCATTTTCCTTTATAAGTTGAGAGGAAAGAAATTTGCATTCAAAAAGGATAGATGTCAGCATTAGAGATTGGAACATTTTCCAAGTTTCCATGGCATTATTGATCATATTCAAATTTGAATACATTATAATTACAAGATAGGAAATTATATTTTAACTCAACAAATTGAACAAATTCTCAAAATGACTGTCATCAAGAACTGAGTTAATAATGCCTGTGTGATCTAACCTGGATGGATAATAAAAATGTCAGTCGGGTTTCATGTTTTCACCCACTGTTGATTAATTTCAGCAGGGAGTAGGAACCAATACTGGAAGAAATGGCCGACTGATGTTAAAATATTAAGTGATTCTGACAGCAAGGATAAAGTTAATGTAGCTTATTTACTTTTATGTCAAGGTGCTAAAAATTTATTACAATAATATTTTCCATAAAGCATGACTTCTACCTATCTAGTATGAAGAAGCATGCTGTTTGTTTCAGTGCTGTTATGTCAGTAAAACAATTTTATTGAAAGGTAAATGAATTGGCACTCCTCAGGAGCATATTGCCCTTTCAGCTCCAACAGTGATGATTGCAAAGTATATTTTCCAGCTTTACATGAGCTGATTTAAATTTGCCTGTTATCATTTGGAGTGAAGCAGCCTTCTCGATTCATTGTTTAAAACCCCACTATTTTCAGTCAAGATTAAAACCCAGCTCAAAAAAAGCTCCCAAGATCCAAGCTTAGACCAGCACGTGTATAATCTATAACTGTGAACTTCCCATTGGCAACATCAAGTGTCCATCCATATAATCTTTCAAAGTGTTACTTACAAATTTAACTGTTACTAAGTACCATAGGAGGCACAATTTTATGTTGATGACATGCCAAAGAACTGGAAAAAGTTAATTCAAACTCCCTTCACTGCATAGGAAAGGCTGATGGAGATGGGGGAAATGATGCTGATCGCTAATCAGTTTGAAAAAGGACAGGATCCAGAGGTAGTGGAGGTTAAGTATTGAAAGTCACTGTGGTGTCTATTGCATTTCTTTATGAAAAATTTCAATCATTTTCTTGTGAAGCAGAAATGAAGAAATACTCTAACTAACATTGCTATGGATGGGATCTCCATATTTTAGTTTATTTTAATATTGTCAAGCATCAAAATGATAAGGTAGTGATTCAAATAATAATTAAAAGTTTGATCAAATTGTAACAAATCCCACTATTATCATAATTTTGGCAAGTTGTGTAGTAAGTTATTGACATACAAAAGTGTCCATTAAGTCTACAATACTGAACTGGCTATTCAGCTTATGTTTCACATGAGCCTTCTCCCACAATCCACATCTCAGAGTCAATATACCTTTCTATTCCTTTCTCCCTCACATGTTTATCCAGATTCCTCTTAAATGTGTGTATTCTGTGTCAACCAATCATTCCAGTAGTACATTCCACATTCTTACTACTCTTGAAATCTCTAGTACATGGATCAGTGATTGATATTTAGCTTTTTGGTTATGTTCTCCCCTACAAGTAGTCCTACTTTATTGTACTCCTGTACTAGAGGTTCTCTAAGGTTACCTATCTCTCAGCTTTCTCTTTTCTAAAAGAAAGGAAATCCAGGTTATTCCTCCCTCACACAGAAACACAAACAGTTCGAGAAACTCAGCAGGTCTCACAGCATATGTGGAGAAAAACCAGAGTTAAATGTTTCAGGTCTGGTGACCCTTTATTTTGTTCTTATTTCACTTCAATCATGTTTATAGTGTGATTTTGGTTCAAGCAGTGGATCTTACAAAGGAGAATCATATCGGACTCTGAATATTAACTTTTCCACCAATGCAGCCTTACCTACTGAACTTCTGAAGTACACTTTTATTTCAGATCTCCAGCATCTGCCTTGCTTTAGCTTTTATTCAAATATTTTACCTGATGTGGCAGTGCTTTTGCTTTTGCTCAATACCATGATATTGAAGAAGCGAACCTTCATTACAGCTCACTACTGCATACAAACACTACATTCACCAGTACTTCAGCATTCACCAGTTAAACATAGCAGCAAACCATCTGAAGCAAATCATGTTTCAAGTGATGAGAGTGAAGGTGGACTATGAAATCTTCACACCCTTAGGTCAGGATGCCATAGTTCTGGATTAGTGGTGCTGGAAGAGCACAGCAGTTCAGGCAGCATTCAAAGTGCAGCAAAATCGACGTTTCGGGCAAAAGCCCTTCATCAGGAATAAATGCCATAATGTTGTCATCATAACATTTTTTCCAAGCTATACTAACATACTGACCATGAGGTGTAACAGAACACTCTCACTTCTGGTCTTTCAAGACAAAGGTGGCCATGTTCACCATTGGGAAGATTCGTTAGACACTAGTGTCTATGTAGGTGACTTCTAAAGGCTGCCTGCACCCAGAAGGTTCTGTTGCAAAACAGACAGGATATCACAGCTGATTCAGTTTTGGTTGAGTTTCTGATTCAGGATCTCAACTCCTCGTATTTTCTCTCTGCTTCGTGATTGCTTTTGAAGAAGGTGCGACATTTTTCATTTGTTTGCATGAGATGCAGTCCATGAGTGAGTTTCTCCCAGGAAAAGAGGTTTGATATTGGAATTCGAAAGTGCAGTCTTCACAGTGCACTTATTGTGCTTCATTTGACCACAATGGGAGCACAACCCAGATTCACTTCCATCATGGAAACTTTTCTTTGGAATAACAGTGTCAGGCATCCTGGCTGCATGACCAGCCCAATTCAGTTTCGACTCTGATTTGTGGCGTAAATGCTTGGGATGCCAGCTCGAGTGAATAATTGTCTGGTATTTTGTCCTACCATCTGATCTTCAGAAGGCAACTCAAGTGAAAATAGTTGTGCTTCTCAACATGATCTAAAATGAGTTCAGGTTTTGCATATGGATAGCACAGCATGGAGGATTATTGCTGTATAGACTCTCTGCTTGGTAGGCAGATTTAACTCTCTTTTTCTTTGCCTCCAGACAGATGTCTCCACGTCCACTCTATCCAGGCCTCACAGTATTCTCTAAGTTTAATGAGAACCCCACCCCACCTCACTCATCCTTCTAAACTCTAAGTACAGATCAAAGTCCTCAACTGCTCCTCCTATGACAAGCCCTACCTCTCTGGATCATTTTTGTTCACCTCCTCTGGACCCTCTCCAAAGCCAGCACATCCTTCTTTAGAATACAGGGCCCAACATTCCTCACACTGTTCCAAATGCAGTTGTTAACTCATTGACACCAAGGATCAGTAATGAACAAGTTAAATGGGGCATGTGGCAGATTTCAGAGTATCATAGAATCTACTTCAGTTTTGTGGTTTGCATTGACTGAAATATGTCAGTTTGGTGATTTAACTAAGGGCCTCGTATCTCTGGAGTTTGCATTGGACTGTGCTTTACATGTTTTATGAGGCACCATGCTTGGATTATAATGATTTATCATTGAGGTAAGCCATGCAGGGACAATGATTCTCCTTCCAGTAGCTTCAGAATTACCTCACTGATGTCATTGACCCAGATGCACCATATAAAACATTCTACCTGGGTACATCACAGCTTGGTACAGCAACTGCTCTGCGCAGGACTGTAAAATACTACAGAGACTTGTGAACACAGCCAAGGCCATCTCACAAGCCAAGCTTCCATCCATGGACTCCATCAACACTTTTCAGTGATGATGTTGGCTGCCTTTCTGAAGCAAAGACCCCTCCCACCCTGGTTATACTCTTCCAATTTCTTCTGTCAATTTCTTCTGGGAAATGTTAACAAGCTTCATTTAATATTTATTTACACTGAAAATATTCATGTTAAATCATATAACCACAAGATGGAGGAGCAGAAACAGACCATTCCACCAATCAGTCTGCTTGATCATCAATTGAGATCATGGTTCATCTAATAAACTCCAACACAACTTTTCTTCCTTTCCCCCTTAAACCTTGATTTCCTTTCTGATGAAAGATTTGTTTATTCCAGCTTTGAATATACTTGGTAAGCCAGACTTAGCAGCCTTTTGCAGTAAAGAATTCCACAGATTTATGACCTTCAGAGAAGAAATTACACACCTGCTTCTTAAATGTATGAACCTTTATTCTGAGATAAGGTATTTTGGTCCTAGACTCTCCTACAAGGGGACACAACTTATGTACATGCAGTCAAGTCTGCTCAGAATATTATATATTTCAAGGTCAACTCTCATTTTTCTAAACCTTGTTGAGTATTGTTCTAACCTACTGAACTTCTCAGATAGTCCCAGCATACATGATATCAGCGAGTGAACCTTCCATGTGTTATGGACCAGACCAAAAGCACTGCAAATGTCATAAAAAGGACAGCCCACACCCTAAATTTTATCGTAATTAAGAAGCAAAAATGTAAGATGCTACATTCCAGATGTAATTCGATAGGTCACACTAGCCGGCTTTAAGCAAAATATATTTTATTGTTAGCCTACAGTTAAAAATACGAACAGAAGAAAAAGGAATTGTAAAAAGTTGTAATAAGAAAACTTAACAAAGCAATTGATTATTTAACTACTAAACAGAAATTGTTCCAATATAGTAACATCCCACAAACACACCTTGGCAAAGGCAAATTCTGTAAAAAAAAATTGTCTTAAATGAGATTTTGCCATTGAGAGCGAACCCAAGCCTTTAGTTGTAACAGACAGAAAGATGTAGCAGCTTTACCAACCAGCTTTAAAAACCTCAGTAACTACTGAAAGCTAAACTAAAACCTGGTTCTGTGGGAGCCTGACTCCACCCATTCATGCTGCTTCTATTGTTCCAACTTCTTTAAAGAAAAAACCCAAGGCCTCAAAAGCTGTTTGCTCTTAAAGCCATAGTATTATCATATTAGGACTGTCTCTAATGGTAGTGTATCTTTCCTTCAATACAGGGCCCAAAACCGTTCAAAGTATTCCAGCTGTGGTCTGACTGGTACTAGGTATAGATTTAACAAGACTTTTTTTTTTAAATATTGCTTTCCATTTAAAATAAAGATCAATATTCCATTTGCCTTCCCCATTACCTGCTGAACTTGTATTTGATTTTTGCGGAAGCACTTCTAAACTCCTTTACACTGCATCATTTTACAGTTTTTCTCCACTTAAATAACATTCAGTTCCTCTATTCATCCAGTCAAAGTACGTAAACTCACATTTTCCCACATTATATTTAAGCTGTCACTTGTCTAACCAGTCTACATCCCTCTGCACACTCAGTCACCACACCTATTTTTCTGTCATATGCAAACTTGTCGATAGAACATTCACTGTCCTTATTCTGGACATTGGCATATTGTGTAAACGATTAAACGTGAGCATTGATCCCTGCAACACTCTACTAGTTACAGGTTGCCATTCTGAAAATGCTCCCTTCCTCCTCACTTATCTCAACTCTGCTTTCTATTCTGGACATGATCCCCTTATGGCCTTTTACTTCTGTGTGCATGAGGGCACAAGTGCTTTAACAATGACTGTATGTATGAGAAATGTATTGACTCCATGAAAGACTCAGATATTAAAATCAAATTATGGGAGTTGAATATTGATAATCCATGTTTACCATTGTTGTAACAGCCCTAATACCTGTTTGAGACCATTGGAAAGAAAGAAAGATCAAGCAGTAGTTCAAACTCACACAAAGAGCATGCATTAAATCTGTTATTGCTACACCCATTTTCAAACCCAAAGAAACAGAAGCAAAACATAGAACATTACAGTGCAGTACAGGCCCTTCAACCCTCGATGTTGCGCCGACCTGTCGTACCAATCTGAAGCCCATCTAACCTACACTATTCCATGTACGTCCATATGCTTGTCCAATGACGACTTAAATGTACTTTAAGTTGGCGAATCTACTACCATTGCAGGCAAAGCATTCCATACCCTTACTACTCTCCGAGTAAAGAAATAACATATCTAACAACAGCATTTCTTCGATAGATCTTTATTAGAAATTGATAAACCTCGACACAAGTTTAATCCATTTGGGCCAGCCACTATGTTATTCTCCTCATCGCTGTCAGGTTCATTGGGGGTTGTGTGATTTTCCTGTTCTCCACAGTGGATATGATTTCCAAGAGATTTAAAAAGAGCACTTTTGTAATGCTTCCTTCCAAAACAGGTAGACATGCATCAGGGCCAGGATCCTCTAATACTTTAAGGCTGAGATCCTGGCTGTCAGGAATAAGGACACAGGCAGAGAGAGGTGTACCTTCCATTACAAAAACGAAATGCTCGAACAGCGAGCAGGAAGGGCTCCCAGTAGCTCTAGCGGTGCCGGGAGGCACTGGTGGCAGCGAGGCTTTGTTGCAAATTTCAATGAGTACAAGCAGTTCCATTTACAATCACTTCATCTCTCATCCTTAAATAATGTACTTGTGAAAGGGTCACCAAGAACCATGAAAAGACTTAATCATAATTACACTTTAAACCAGGTGCAAACAGCAGAGGCAAAAAAAATCATTCTGCTGGTGCTGATAACTAGTTAGCAGTACAAGTCTGATGTAGGCAGCTGTCTTCCATAAACACAGGCAATCTAAGTGGTGGGGTCTGTGCTGCAGATCATAAGCCAGCTCTCTGTTTTAAAGAGTTCCATTTTGATGCTAATTGGCTCATTGTTCATTCCACCATTTTCTCAGTGCTGGCTGCTCCAAGTGGCTTTCACCCACAGCTGGTTGTTCCTGGATCACTTGACATGTCTCTGATACTGGCAATTAATGACATGTCTGGTTTGTCAGTGATGCTAAACACCTGAATGTTTGGTTTTGCTGATTATGATAGAAACAACAGTTTGCTGTTGTTTCTAAGTATTAGCATTTTTTAGAAACGTTAGCAAGTGACTCACCTGTTCAATATTTCACCTTAAAAACCCCAGCAATTTATTTCAGCATTTCCCATCTACCCCACCATAAAAGGAGTATACAATCAAACAATGATACTGGTGCATACAAATTCACTAATCTGAGAAATTATTGATGTGAAATTTAATTCACGGTTCCTACTGTTTCATGTTACAACCAGTTGGGGAGAGTCTTTTTAACCACCTTCTCTTAGCAGCAATGATTTCAATTGCTTTGCTTGTGCAGCTTCAAAATGGAACATATTTCACTCAATCAAAATGAAATACCCAAGTACAAGGTTTTCTTGAGGGAAAGAGGGAATTTTACTACTTACTAACCACAAAACATAATACAACAAATGTAATAATACAACACAGGTATCTTTTTCTTTTAAAAAAAAGGGAAAGGTCTATGACAGACCAGAAGAATAAAAGTTTAAAAGGAGGTTTTAAGTTTTCACCCTGGACCATGACTGTTTCAGTGGTGACTTGTGAAATTTGTCAATATATTTTGGTTCTCAATCATTTCTCCAATGGCTTATTAAACTTTCAGATGAGGTAGTGGAGAGGGAAAACAGAGAGAGAGAAAGAACGAGAATCACAGGGATAGACCTGCAGAGATAGAGAGCACTGTACCTGCATGTCCAGGATAAATACATATGTGCAGTGGGAAGAAAGGTTCAAATTAGTCCCTGAGACATGTTGTACCATTCCATTAGATTATGGGTCACCTGAATCCCAAAGTCCCTTCCTCAGCTTGCCCAACAAAAAAATTCAGCCTTGAACATTAATTAAACCAGTATCTGTCAGTCTACGGGGACAGAGAATTCAAGGCTCTCACTATCTTTTGTATCAAATAAAATGCGTTCATGGATTTTACTCCTAATTAGCCTACCGCTAATTTTATGATGCTGTTCCCCCATTCTGGATTGCCCAAAGAAAGTACCCTCTTGCAGCAGAACCTTCTGTACTTGCTGATGGCAAACTTGGAACAGGAAGATTCATTTAAGTTGGCAGAGTAGTGTTATATTTCAATCTCAGTACCTTCTCTCCACCAGAACCAAATTGTGGGCAACTTCTATGGTCGATCTTCCCACCGCATTGCCAACTGAGTCTTAAGTGGCTAATTAAGAACTTAAGGGCCTCATTCAGCTGCTGCTGGAATTAACCCATCCACAAGTGGAACACTTGCCATGCAGTGTATACAATAAGTCAAAAGGTGCAAGCCATTTATCGCCTCAGTGGAGGGCTTTCTTGAAAGAAAGACATATCAGTGCATGATCGAGAGCGTACACACAAGGAAAAGAGAGCCAGATAAGAGTCAACACATCATCGTTGCTTCTGAAACTTCCTTCCCCCCCTCCCCCCATAGTCCTTACTTGAGGCCCGAGTACCTGGCGATCCTGGGTATCTGGGGCCATCCTTCCAGCAGCAGCCACATCCTCCTTAATGAGACTACTGAGAGAAGGAGTTGTTGGCCTCTATCTGGCTAGCTCTTGCTAAATGAGAATACTGCCCCTTGAATCATGATTCCAAAGGAAGGCCAACAGCTGGCACAATTGCTGCCTGACTACACAACTCAGTTCTTCAGACAAAATCGGTCAGACTTACAATGTACAGTGACTGGAACTTGAACCAAGTGGATCTTTGACAATGAGATCCTTGATTGCAGCTGTTAACCTGGGCCAATCAGGGAGACCTGGCTGGTAGATATAAGCAGGAGATTCAGAAGGTCTCTTCAATCTCGGGACTGGCTTTGAGCTGGCTGGTCAGAGCCCATGTACATTTCGATAAAGAGTGACTTGGTGGTAGGTTAACAGCCTCTATCCAGTTATTTCAAAATGTTAGTTGTTTTTCTCTCTCTAAATATGCTGCCAGGTCTGAGTTCCTCCAGTATATTTTCTTTTTATTTCACATTTCTAGTATCTACACTATTTTATTTTTGTGACATTATTAGTTGTTTTGTGGTTGTGTTCGCCGAGCTGGGAATTTGTGTTGCAGACATTTCGTCTCCTGTCTAGGCGCCATCCTCAGTGCTTGGGAGCCTCCTGTGAAGCGCTTCTGTGATCTTTCCTCCGGCATTTATAGTGATTTGTACCTGCCGCTTCCGGTTGTCAATTCCAGCTGTCCGCTGCAGTGGTCGGTATATTGGGTCCAGGTCGATGTGCTGATTGATTGAATCTGTGGATGAGTGCCATGCCTCTAGGAATTCCCTGGCTGTTCTCTGTTTGGCTTGTCCTATAATAGTAGTGTTGTCCCAGTCGAACTCATGTTGCTTATCATCTGAGTGTGTGGCTACTAAGGATAGCTGGTTGTGTTGTTTCGTGGCTAGTTGGTGTTCATTATTAGGAGTATAGGAAACATACAGAATTTAAACTGTGTGCATTTATATTTCTCAGCTATAATAGCTTGTGTAAAATTGGTTGAAAAGCTTTGATTCATAGATAAATATTCAATTTTACTAAGTACATTTTCACAAAATGTCCCAACTTTTAATTTTACAGAGTCTTTGCATCCCAAAGAGGGCAACTGCATGATGTCTTGATGGAAATGGAGTAAATGATGCACCGAGTGTAATATCCACACAGCTTTAACAGCTGAAGATCTGCTGATGGATATTTCCAAAACTATTAAAACTGAACAGGTACACACAGCAATTAAATGCAATGGTTTTATGAATGTAAAAGTAATAAAAGCTGCACAATCGAGCAAGAAATAATATTGTTTTCATAGCTGCAATACTTCCTGCTATTGAGAAAATGATTTTGATGGTTGTGCTCAGTTCAGCTTGCGATCAAGGTACAATGATTCTCAGTGAAAATCAGAACTCAGTCAAAATGTTACTTATTCAGATATAACTGAATTAGTTAATTATCACAACATAAAATCACCTATTAAGCGGAAAACAAATCCATTGTGAAGTTGTTAACAAAAAAGCAACACACTTTTAAAATTCTGCACCTTTGCTTTTCATGAAATGTAACCTTTGCAGCAGCCTAATGATTTTTAAAAAATTATTTTATTATTTTATTCAGCTCCTTAATTTAACTGGAAGACGAAGGTGCTGATTGCAAACTCCATTCTTTCAATATTGGGACTTTGGTCAAAGCTATTTCCATTTTTAAAAAATGTGTCCCTTCTTACTCCAAAGCCATTGGTTAAATTTAAGTTGGACTGTCAATATAATGATAAATAAGACTCTCTCCACGCTGCTCTTAATTTTAGCACATGTATTAAGAACCAAACAAAGAGACAGTGTATTATTGAAACAGAATTGGAGTCAGTCTAGTAAAACTGCCAAAACACATAATATTCCAGTATAAAATAAAGGTATCTGCTTCATCTTCAAGCAGGAACTCAGTGTAAAAGAGTCAATGTACAGTGCACATTCAGTTATGTATCTACAGTAACATCAGTAACTACAAAGCCCAGACTATGCTATAATATCTTAAATTTGCACAATGTGAATTAGTGTTGTAATAAACTTAAAGATACCTGGGTGGCTGTGTGTGACACATAAGCCAAGATATAGGACTGCACACAAACCGTATCACACTGGCAAACTTATTCTTTGATACAGAAAGCCATGCTGACAAAGAAAATCAATAGTATTTATATAAACACCTTTCAAACTCTAGCACTTCCCAAATTACTCTACCACCTGTGATCTAAGATTTGGCTTGAAAATTACCTGAATATCCACATAGGTATTCTGCAGCTTCAACCTATCAAACAATGCTGCAGAGTGGGATAGAGGGAAACATTCCTGACTGGTATTTCATTTACCCCAAAACTATATGTTGCTGTTTGACAAACTAGTATTTGGATCAGAGTGGTGCTGGAAATGCACAACAGGTCAGGCAGCATCCGAGGAGCAGGAAAATTGACATTTTGGGCAAAACCCCTTCATCAGAAATGGCTTGAAACATTGATTTTCCTGCTCCTCGGATGCTGCCTGACCTGCTGTGCTTTTCCAGCATCACTCTGATCTAAACTCTGGTTTCCAGCATCTACCGTCCTCACTTTTGCCTAATACTTGGATCGTCCCATCCTTTTCCTTTTATCTGATCTGTTAGTTTATCCATTAGCTGTCCGCTTGATCATTAATACAGGAACACATTCCTTTTCCTCAGATCGCTTCTTCCTAAAATATCTCTCAGTTCATGTGCAGCAAAATCACCTCCTTTGTGTTCAGGTATTGAATTTTGGATTGCACTTTCCATAAGCTTTTGCTTAGGTCTCTGCCTTGTCATAACTGAGTCAAAAATGCGCTCATCTCCTGAAGCCTTCTTAGGAGGCTAAATCCTGCTCTATAATATATTCCATTTTACCTTGCAGTAAAAAAGACAGCCTAAACGTTATACATCTTATTATGTCCAGCACAGTTTGAATAACCAAATCTAAGCAAAACAGCATCCACTATCTCAAATCTGTCCTTTTCCAAAGTTTCAACTGGTCAATGATTACTAAAGCAACATTTAGTTGTTGCGTTGCCAAAAGATGAATGGTTAATTTTAATAATAACTTATTTGTTAAGAGGCATTTGTTGATACACAGCACTGTATTTCTTCTGCAGGACTTTATACGTTAATGCAACTGTCTTTATGAATTCAACAATAGCTTTCCAAACAACTTACTTAATTGGCCTGGAATTTCCTGGAAAGTTTGGCACAATTACAGCACAAGGGTGAGCGCTGCACCATTGCTCATCTGCAGATATTTACAAAATTAATTTTTGCCAATCTTGAGTTGTTCAGATGCATGCAGATTTCCTCAATTGTTTGCAGTAACTCTGAGATCAGCCAAGCAAAAGGGCCTGCAATGCATTTACATAACTCCACACCAGCCAAACCCTACCCACAACTCCTGCACATAAACAAGCTCAAGGATTTTTCTTTTAAATAACGTACTGGCAGAGATTCATGAGTAGAAAATAGAACTGCAACATGGCACAAAGTTATCTAATATCAGCAGAGTGATTTCTGGAGCTTGATGTCAATGTTTTATTGCAAGGCTATTTTTGAAATATTTCTTGTTAGGATCAGGATTGCACTTTGCCGAAGCATCCTGTGCACCTATAATACAGCACAATTTTTTAAAAACATTCTTATGATTGGCTTCCAATGTGATACACGGAGGTTTGGCTAATGACGATTTTCATTTTTAATCAACTTTGACAGTTTGAGATAAAACCATTGGATTCCTTTGTATTGAGGCATTAGAAACTAAAATAACTGCTCACATTTATTCTGATAGAATTCAGATTCCATCATTCTGTTCAGACAATACTGAAATCATGACACCAAGCACAAAGCTCTCAGATTTCTTCGAGAGGCAAATCTCTCAGAGTTATTGTAGATGGTCAGGTTTAGAGTTACCTTAGATGTTTATTATTTGAATAGACATCTGAATGTTAATCTATCCCAATCAATTGGTAAGCTGTCTGTTTGACATGGGGCAGATCTTGGTGTTCGATAACATAGTAATATAATTTAATGAAAATAATGTGTTTTGTGTGGTCACAAGGAAGAGGAAGATGCATTTTTTAAAATCTATTCCTGTGTGTTATGGAAGCAACTGAAGTTATCAGGAGTAGTGAAAGTACATATTTGGAAATCCCTTACCAATCAAGTGACAAACTATCCTCAATAAAAACCAAAAGAATTGCAGATGCTGTAAGTCAGAAACATAAACAGAAATTATTGAAAAAGCTCAGCAGGTCTGGCAGCATCTGTTGTGAGGAGGGGGCACTCGACCTGAAACGTTCACTGTTTTCTCTCCACAGATGTTGCTAGGCCTGCTCAGCCTTTCTAGCGATTTCTATTTTTGTGAGAAATTATCCTGATGTAAAGAGTGATTTTCTGAACTAGGCTTCAAATACTGTTCAGTTTAAAACCTTATAAGCTTAACATTTTGCCACATGCTGAAAATACTCTATTTCCATACTGAGCACAGTGCCTTTACAGCACAAATACTCATGGTTTGAAAGGAGAGTTACAACTGAGTTCATTACATTCCAAGTCTATCCAAATTGAAGCTTATAGTCCTTTATAGAAAATGTAGCATTTCTCTTCAAAATTAAACAAATGTCCATATTTACAGGTTTGATTTGAATGTTTAATATATATATATATATATATATATATATATATTATATATATTAAACATTCACAGATAAAAGTCTATAGAACTGTGGAATGCTAACTTCTTTTCTTATCCTTGCTTGAACTTTAATATTCTTTCCAACTTCTACCACGGCATATTTATCAATATCACAGTCCATTTCTTTCCCCTTTTTTTGGATGACCTTTTTCTTCTTCCACCAGCTTTTTCTTCATGTTTATTCAAACTTAGCATCTCCTTATGTTTTCAAAATTTTACTCCCCATCAACCATTTTCTGCAGTGTTTCATCCATATCTGTCAGGGGAAGTGTTATAATTTGCCTTGATGGGAGTAAGCAGAAAGATCCAACATCATCTCATTAGTAATGATGCACACTAGCAGTATTTTTAAGGGTAAAATAGATCTCTTTTGAGACTGGGATGTTGATTGAACAATCTTCAGGTTTTACCAGCCTTCTCAGAGGGTATATCAAAAAGCAGAAATGTCGAGAGGTTGGTCTCCACATTCAGCAAAAAGGCAATGTGAATACATTGAATTATGATCCTCAAATATTGCAGATGGCAACAGCAACATCCAGATTAGAAAGGCTGAACTCTTCATATTTCAAGAGAATGACAGCACTTCAAACTTACCTAGTTTCTCACCTGCCAATAGGAACCTATACATGAGACTGTTGAACTACCTGAAATAATGAACTAAGACTTTAACAAGTTTGTTTTGATGACAGGCAGAGGTGGTATTTGCTCCTTTTAGCAGCTACTGCAAGTGAAAAGATATAGGGACAGGAAATATTCCATTTTCTGGATCAGTGAGGATTTTTTCCTCCTAAACACTTTAAAAGCTGTTATAACATTTTGCATCTCTTTTCAATGTATGGAACTACCACTAAAGTTGACTGAGCATAACATGTTCACTAAAGAGTTTAGAAATAATCTCAAAATTTGCCAAAGAGCTAAAACAATAGATGCCTTTTGTATCTCATTGTAAGCATTCTTGAAACTGATTAAAAGGAGAAACATGCCTCACCTACAGTTCATTAATGCATCTGCCTGGGGTTCAACTGTTTTCAAAACATTCCCATTGAGCAATGACCAAAGATGAAAAATAAAATTCTTGAAGGAGTTGGGTACAGTATAAATAAGGGGACAGATGCTGTCCTCTCCAGCCATGAGTCAGAGACTCTTAAAGGCTGTGTTGCCAGCTCAGTGCCAGGTTTAAGACATTGAGGCTAGAGAAGAACCTAGAAAGGAAGGAGAGGGATCCAATTGTTGTTGTTCATGTTGGTACCAACAACATTTGTAAGTCTAAAAAGAAGGTTCTGCTGATGGAATTTGAACAGTCAGGAGCTAAATTAAAAACAGATCCTCCAAAAAATCATCATAACCAGATTTTTAAAACAGTAAGGAATCAAGGGTTACGGAGAAAAGGCAGGAAAGTGAAGTTGATGATTATCAGCTGCTCAGGATCTCATTGAATGGCAGTGCAGTCTTCATGGGCTGAATGGCCTATTTCTGCTCCAATTTTATTGACCTTCTGTTTTGAAAGCATCCTTCAGAAGTCTAGTGCTTACTGTTATAATTTTGAGATTCTTGCAGAGTAGTCAGATTCAACATCCTTTGCTGTTTAGTTATTATACTTAAATGCTAGAAAGAAGGTGGGGGAAGAAAGGGTATTTCTGACACCAGAACCACAACCATCCTGCTGCCACTTTGGCATGGACCAACACTCCACACACACTGATGAAGACATTGGATATTTGGCTCCCCATACATATTAAACCATTCTGTTGCGCAGAAATAAATAAATGTCCAAAGTATTTCTTAAATGGCAAGAGACTGGCAAGTACAGAGATGAATGGAATCTAAATGTCCTTGTCAACTAGTCACTGGAGGTTAGCATACAAGTGCAGCAAGCTGTTAGGAAGGCAAATGGACTGGTAGTCTTTATTACAAGTGGATTTGAGTACAAAAGTAATGAAGTCCTGCTTCAGTTGTAGAAGAGTTTGGTTAGACTGCACCTGGAATACTGTGGTCACTGAGAATCTCCTTATCTCAGGAAATTCATTATTGCTGCAGAGTCATAGAGTCATAGAGATGTACAGCATGGAAACAGACCCTTTGGTCCAACCCATCCATGCTGACCAGATATCCCAACCCAATCTAGTCCCACCTGCCAGCACCCGGCCCATACCCTTCCTATTCATATACCTATCCAAATGCCTCTTAAATGTTGCAATTGTACCAGCCTCCGAGAGTGCAGCAAAAGTTCACCAGACTTGTTCCTAGGATAACTGGACTATCCTATGGTGTTAGAGTTATCCAACTGAAATTTAGAAGTATGTTACATAACCTCATTGAAACTTGCAAAATTCTTAAAGGATATAGACAAGATGAACACAAATAAGCTGTTTCCCCTGGTTAGGGAGTCTAGAACTAGGATACACATTTTTTTTTAAAAAGGATGCCATTTAGCTCCAAGATGAGGAGATTTTCTTAATTTTCTCAAAGGGTTGGAACTCTCTACCAAAAAGAGTGTGAAAGCTCAGTCTTTGAGTGTATTTAAGATGGAGATTGAATGACTTGTTATTACTAGCAGCATACAGGGTTATGGGGATGAGGTGAGTAAGAAGCATTCAAGTGTTAGATCAACCACAATTGTATTACATGGGGGGCTATTCAGCCCATCAAGCTTATCCTACTCCTGTTCCTATATGCCTATGTTCTTATGTTGCATTCCAGCTACACTAATGGACCAACATATTTATTATTCACAGCATGTTTGTATTTCCTCAATATTGAAACTGATTGTCAAAGAATAATTGATGCTGCACAAGGGGATGCACTTCAGGTTTTTCAAATGGTGGGTGGGGTGGGGAAAAGGTAGAAGAGAGAGATAACCTTTCTCTTAAAAAAATCACTTTTTAAAACAGAAAATCCATGAGGATCTCATCTCCCATTCTTAGAAGCATTTAAATCCAGTCTCTGTTAGTCTTTAAACCACTCTTCTTTGAATTCCATAACCTTTACTCTTATTGAAGTATTAGACTGTGTTACTTTTGCCTTTCTATAGGTAATCAAAATTGGCAATATTTTCAAAATCCTTTTAGACTATTTCCATTCTGACAAACAATAGGTTCATGGGCATTTATTTCTTTATTCCCAATTACAATAATAAAGATAGAGCCAAGACAGATCATTTAAGTCAGCTAAATTAACATCTATGATGAGAATACTTTAAAATTTATGATTAAAGGAAGAAATACCTAAATACTGAGAATAGATAATAACTGTAAGCATCAGCATAGATTTCTGCAAAGATGATCTTGCTTCAGAAAGTATGACTATGAGGGGAAATGCATCTAGTGTGGTGTGCATGGACTCAGAATGTCAGTAACAATGAACTGAGAAGAATAAATGGTATAAAATTCAAGAAGTGTACTGAACCTGTTTAAACTGAATTGAATTGAGTTGAATTGTCACGTGTACTGAAGCACAGTGAAAAGCTTTGTCTTGCGAGCAATACAAGCCGGTCACAGAGCTAAGTGGCATAGATGAGTGAATAATAGGTAAACAGCAGCAAAAACATAAACACAGGTCCAGGCGAATGTTAAGAGTTTGAGAGTCCATTCAGTATTCTAGCAACAGGAGGGTAGAAACTGTTTCAAAACCGGCCGGTGTGTATGTTCAGGCTTCTATGTGTTCTCCCCAGTGGTAGAGGTTGTAAAAAAATATTGCCAGAGTGGGATGGATGTTTGAGAATGCTGGCGGCCTTTCCTTTGCAGTGAGCATGGTGGACGGATTCTATAGATGGGAGGCTGGCCTTTGTGATTGTCCGGGCCAAGTTCACCACTCTCTGTAACCCTCTCCGATCTTGAATGGTATAGTTGCCATACCAGGTTGGGGGGGGGGCATCAGTAACATCCCACTGAAAGTCAGTAATAAGCTCCTTGGTTTTGCCGGCATTGAGAGCCAGTGCACCATTTTTATAGGTCTTCCACCTTCCGTCTGTAGTCTGTTTTATCGCCATCTGAGATTCGACTGACTATGGTTGTGTCATCAGTGAACTTGTAAATGGCATTAGTCTGATATTTGGCAACGCCAAATGCTTGGGTATATAGTGAGTACAGTAGGGGGATGAGTACACACCCCCGGGGGGCTCCAGTGTTGATTGTTAGTGAGGATGAAATATTGTTCCCAATCTTCACTGATTGTGGCTTGTGGGTCAGGAAAAGGAGGATTCAGTTGAAGAGAGCGTGCATGGGAAATCATGTCTCACAAACTTGATTGAGTTTTTTGAAGAAGTAACAAAAGAAGATTGAGGGCAGAGCAGTATATGTGATCTATATGGACTTCAGTAAGGTGTTCGACAAGGTTCCCCATGGGAGACTGATTAGCAAGGTTAGATCTCATGGAATACAGGGAGAACTAGCCATTTGGATATAGAACTGGCTCAAAGGTGGAAGACAGAGGGTGGTGGTGAAGGGTTGTTTTTCAGAGTGGAGGCCTGTGACTAGTGGAGTGCCAAAAGGATTGGTGCTGGGTCCTCTACTTTTTGTCATTTACCATAAATGATTTGAATGCAAGTGTAAGAGGTACAGTTAGTAAGTTTGCAGATGACACCAAAATTGGAGGTGTAGTGGACAGCAAAGAGGGTTACCTCAGACTACAACAGGATCTGGAACAGATGGGCCAATGGGCTAAGTGGCAGATGGAGTTTAATTCAGATAAATTCGAGGTGATGCATTTTTGGAAAGCAAATCTTAGTAGGACTTATACACTTAATGATAAGGTCCTAGGGAGTGTTGCTGAACAAAGAGACCTTGGTGTGCAGGTTCATAGCTCCTTAAAATTGGAGTCACAGGTAGATAGGATAGTGAAGGTGCTTGGTATGGCTTCCTTTATTGGTCAGAGTATTGAGTACAGGAGTTGGGAGGTCATGTTGCGGCTGTACAGGACATTGGTGAGGCCACTGTTGGAATATTGCGTGCAATTTTGGTCTCCTTCCTATCAGAAAGATGTTGTGAAACTTCAAAGGGTTCAGAAAAGATTTAGAAGGATGTTGCCAAGGTTGGAGGATTTGAGCTACAGGGAGAGGCTGCTGAACAGGCTGGGACTGTTTTCCGTGGAGTGTCGGAGGCTGAGGGGTGAACTTATAGAGGTTTACAAAATTATGAGGGGCATGGATAGGATAAATAGGCAAAGTCTTTTCCCTGGAGTCAGGGAGTCCAGAACTAGACGGCATAGGTTTAGGGTGAGAGGGGAAAGATATAAAAGTGATCTAAGGGGCAACGTTTTCACGCAGAGGGTAGTACGTGTATGGAATGAGCTGCCAGAGAATGTAGTGGAGGCTGGTACAATTGCAACATTTAAGAGGCATTTGGATGGGTATATGAATTGGAAGGGTTTGGAGGGATATGGGCCGGGTGCTGGCAGGTGGGGCTAGATTGGGTTGGGACATCTGGTCGGCATGGACGGGTTGGACTGAAGGGATGTTTCCATGCTGTACATCTCTATGACTCTGCGTGAGGCTAAGTCCGAGACCACTAGTAATCAGTCTCAAGAAGATAAATGTGTTGAAGGCTAAACTGCAAAGATTGGATTCAGAGGCTTCTAAGAATGGAAGAGGACATCCTCATGGATTTTCACCCTCAGATGCATCATTGCAATTTTTTCTATCATAGATTAAAGGTTCAAATGGCAAGTCCATGTCCTGAACTTGTGATCTAGCAGTTTCCAGTGCAACGATGGGCATGTCATACTGTTCATTACCACCATCCACAGTTTTAATCTAGTCAGCTTCTAGTTCATGGTTCTTGGCATCTCAGAGCAGTCATAAATTTGAAAATGTTCCCAAGTTTCGATCGAAGGGTATATTTTACAAAACGTAGCCATACACTCACTATCCATTCACCCAGTGTGCATTATGTATATGCCATACGAAAACAATAGTGAGTCTTAAAAAGTTATGTGAAATAATCCATTTAGAAATTTAAATAAAACTGTTGAGGTAACAACTCAATGAGTCTGTCAAACACTACTAGTTTCCATAAAATAATGTTCAAAAATATATTCCACTTTACTGCTTCTAAACTAATCCAAATAAACATATCAACATCAAAATAAAAAGCAAAGGCTAAGCTCCACTACTGAACTAATTCTTAGTGAGTTGAGAGTTCAAACAAACATTCATACTGAGGTCACCTGGAAACAATATCAACAAGTGGCCAGAGAACCATTACTCCAGATGGGATGATCATGAATATCTGTCAAGAAATGTAGCCCAGAGAGTTAAAAACAACGTACTTGGAAGTTGGTAGTAGTGTTCATTCAGTGTTTTGGCGACGACCACTTTTGTTCAATATGTGAGATGATTTGGACAAATGAGAGAGTGTGACCAAATGCTGTTGATGGGGCGTGCGTGGACTTCCAAAAGGCACTTGAGAACAGTTATGGATCAGGACATTAAAAAAGGTATAGTAACAAGATGGATCTAAATTATGAGCCCAGAGCGGATTCGTGGCAGTGGCTGAGGAGAGTTTGGATTCTCAGTGAATACTCATTGACAAGGTGGTCCTAATGTTGACTTATGGCTGCTCCAGCAGAGGCAAGACTGGGTTTCCAGCTGTGTCTGCATCCAGTGAAGATCCACAGAGGCAGCAGAGGTAGTGGCGAGTTTGGGTCCAGTACGAGACCTGGCGGTATCAGCAGTGGCTGCAAGGGCGAGCTGGGCCTGAAATAGACTCATGGCAGCAATGTGAGGTTTGGGTCAGTGCAGTACCTGGCAGCATCAGTGGTGTCTACACTGGTGAGGTCCAGTCAGGATTCATAATGGTGAGGGTATCAGTGGAGGCACGATGGCGCCTGAGTGGTGACCTTTGTTCCAGTGATGGCAGCGCAGAGAAGGGGACTCCTACTTGACCACCAGGCCCATGGTGGAGCACTTAACAAAAAGGACTATAAATGTTGGACACTTTTCCTTCATTTTTCTGCCCTTATATTCTATGCTTTCATTTATTATTCTGTGGTTTAAGATGGCACTGGAGAGTGGCAACACTACACAACACTTTTCACTGTATTTTGTGACAAAATACACGCAACAATAAATAAATCAAATCAAACAGGCTGAGAGATAGGAAGAAGTGTAATGGCCATTGGATCTATTTTTGAGCAAGACAAAAGTTTGTCAAGGAGTTTCCCTTGAAGACAACTTTGGGACAATCATCTTTTCCTGATACACAAAGATCTAGACCATGGAGTACAGGTCCAATTTAAAAATGTGTGGATGATAAGAAACTCTGAGAACTGTGAATAACTTGAAAAGGACATTGAAAAGTTGGTGAAGTGAGCAGATTGGTGGCAAATCATATTCTGTGCAGAACAGTGAGGTGATGCATTTTGGTAGGATGAACGTAGACGAGCAATATAACAAAAGTAGGAAGATGATTATTTGAATGGCTGTAAATGAGAAAAGGATGACCTGGGTGTCTTTGTGCATCAGTCACTGCAAACACATACGCAGGTGCAGCAGGCAGCAAACTGTATGATTTGAGGAAAGGAACAAAGATGTTTTGCTGCAATTATATAAGGCAGTGGTGAGACCACAACTGAAATGTTATGCAGTTTTGGTTTCCTTATCCGAGGAAACTGTTCTTGTAATAGAGGAAAGCAGCACATTGATTCCTAGGATAGTAGGACTGATGCATGAGGAGAGATTGAGTTGGTTAGGATTGTATTCACTGGAGTTTAGACGGACGAGGGGAGGAGAGATGGAATTGATTACAAGCCTATAAAATTCTAACAGGATTAGACAGATTAAATGCTCACAACAATGGTGAGTCCAGCACCAGTGGTCACAGTTTAAGGATAAGGGGGTAAAACCTTTAAGGACCAGGATAAGGAGAAATATCTTCACCCAGAAAGTAGCAAACCTGTGGAATTCACTACAGAAAGTGGTTGAGGCCAGAAACAATGTATTTTTAAGAAGGAGGCAGATATAGCTTGTGGCTAAAAGAATCAAGGGATGTGGGGGGTGGGGGGGACAAGACAGGATTAGGGCATTGAGTTCAATGATCAACCATGATCATAATGAATGGTGGAGCAGGCTCCAGGCATCCAATGGGCGAAAGTGAGGACTGCAGATGCTGCAGATTAGAGTCAATATTAGAGTGGTGCTGGAAAAGCACAGCAGGTCAGGCAGCATCCGAGGAGCAGGAAAATCAACGTTTCAGGCAGGAGCCCTTCATCAAGGCATCCAATGTCCTATTCCTGTGACTATGTTTCCATGCTTCTAAGGGAGACAATTTTAAAAGGGGTGCAAAAGCAGAGGAACCTGGGTGAGTATCTGCACAGATGGTGTTACAACAGGTGGAGAATGCAGTTAATAAAGCATGTAGTATCTGGTCTTTGTTAATAGAAACATGCAGGACAACAGCAAGGTGGTGATGTTGAATATGTATAGGCCTTAGGTCGAGAATTATCTAAGTTACGGGCACCATATTATAAGGACATAAGCGCATTAGAGAGAGAGCAGAATACATTTATGAGCATAGTTCTTAGAAATTTCATGAGGAAATATCAGAGCAGTTGGGACTTTTCTCTTTGAAGAGAAGGCGACTAAAAGGAGATCTGATAGAAATTATCATCATGAGGAAACTAGATAGGGAGAAACTATTGCTGCTGGTAAAAGGATTGAGAACAAGCAGGCGCAAATCTGAAGGGATTTGCAAGACCAAATGTTAGGGGAGGAAATACTTTGTTCTTAAGAAACACAAAGTGATTCACATCTGGGATTCACTGCCAGGAAATGTGGAAAAGGGAGATTCATTTGAAGCCTTCAAGGAGGATTTTGACTGATTATGTGCACAGAAGCAAAAGTGCCAATCTCCTGTCCTTCCTTCATATCCCTGCATAAAGACATGATGCTCATTTGGGGAGCTGATGCAGACACAATAGGCCAAATGGTCTCTTTTTGCACCATAACACTTGAGTGATTGAGAGAGAAGGAAAGAGTGAGCGTGAGTGAAGTATGTACATATACATACACACAAGAGAGAGACAGAGTGAAAAGAGAAAGTGGCACACAAAAGAAACAGAAAGATGTACTTTTGGTTAAATGGTCCATAAGTAATATCTGACTGTTTCCATTAAATACTAATACTAAAAGTAGCATTCATGAATGTATGAATAAATGTGCTGTGGATTCCCCTGTAGAATCCACCAACTAACTCACTTGTCATATCAGGTATGCCAGACTCTGAATTACAATGTGTTGCCAAATAAGCAATGCTAGTGGGAAGTCTCAGCATGGGAGTCCTAATGTCCTAACTATGCCTTCCTAGTTACATGCTCCTTGCATGGGCTGTCAGAAGAACATGGCACAACCTTTGGAGAGCATTATGTTACTTTCCTAATGGAAGCCTAAAGCCCTACAGATTTTCACACCAGAGCCCATTTATCAAAGACTACTTTGGTTATTGAACAGGAAGCATGATTCCTTTAACAAGAAGGAACTATAACGTTCTTGATAAAATACATGCTGAGATTGCAGGACTAAGAGTATCATGTAGGTTTCAGAAAATCATATAAAAGTAGTAATACCCAATTTTGTTTTCCTGAAGTACTTCTATTCTGTCTTAAATTTCAGCTCAACAGGAGCTAGAGTTCTCCATACTAAAGGGCAGTGTGATTTTGTAATGGGCAGTGTAATTTTTATGTCAGATTGCTTATAAATCTGCCAAGTTACCAGACTTTGCTAAACTGGAATTTCTCCTGCTGATGTGCAAACATTAGCATCAGTGAAAGTTTCTATGATCCATTCAATACAAAGCTGAACAATGCAGATGCTACTGACATGTTAATGAAGCAATTAACGTTTAAAGAAAAGCTGTTATCCTCAAAAACGTGGCCACAGTGATATAATTGGTAACACAGCTATGGTGTCTGCATCATAAATTGCATTCAGATATTGAGATATGCATGATTATCAGTTCAAATATATCAATTAGCATGATAATGTAAAATCATTATTGCAATACATCTGTGCTGCAACAGATGTAACATCACCTGCAGTTATTGCATCTGCAACGGATTTTTCCAATTGTTTTAACTGAGGCCCACTGCACACTTGGAAAATGTAAGGCACTGGCTCTGCAGACTAAAGGCACCAGAAGGGAAACTACATCACACTAAATGGCCCTTTCACTGAAGCTACAATTCAATTTGGCTGCAGGTTGACAACACAATGGATGTCAGCTTTTACTGCCAACACAGTGGAAAGGGAAATCTGGCCCTAGCTATTACATTGTGCTGAAATTTAGTGGCAAGTGAGAGTACACGTACTCACAAAACCAGCTACACTGAATGTTCTTAAATAGAGTTAATAAACCTGAGCGGGTCTTTGGACTATTGTTCATATGTAATCTGTAGAAGAACTGTTGCCCCTATTTCATAAAATGGGCTTCTTCACAATCAATGGATAAATTACTGTATATTTTGAAGAAAATTGAGTTTATTCAACAGATCTGTAATATCTCAATTCAAATGTGGGTATGACAGTGAATCCCTCTTCACAACACTACGAATTAAAAGCAGGTTTACATAGAAGATAAAACTCGAGTCACACAACTGATTTTCACACTCTTGGAACATAAGATTTCATGACTTAAGATAGTATTTATCATGCGGATTTCACATGCTTTATAAAACAAGATATCATTTTCCATGAAGAGAAACATATGCTGGAGAGTTTATGTAATTCTATTTGAGAATTAAATCTCAGTACATTCTACAGATTGCATAATGTAAATGGAAACACTTGAAAATTTTGAAGATCGATAACTTCAGCCTTATCATTGCAACAGTGCATATAATCTTAGCTTCAATAACTATTTCACAACGATACGCATTGAAATAAATTGACAACCTGACATATTTGATAACTTTGTAAAATATTGTAGAGACGCATACAAAAGAAAATATTTTCCTATCTCCCATTTTACAATGTAACATTGACTTTCTTTGCTCATTAATAAGCAAAGAAAAAGTCAAAGAAAAGTATATAGTTGCCCATATGTATATTGTATGCGCATAGTTAGTTTGAAAGAGAATTCCCAATATTAGGCAGGAGATTCAGTTTTATGTGAATAGTTACTCTGCTACTTACTACGAACCCATATTCATACACCCAAAAGCATTAAAACATCAATTACTAACTAATGGCATTATTGTTTACCACCTCATTGTAACCAGAACTGCAAGGCTGCTACAGAATGAAGCAGCAGCAGCATATTTTGACAAATTAGATGATTAACTGAAGACATCAAGCTCAGGCCCACTGCATCTCTATAGATCTTTATAAAAGGGGAGGGATAAGGAATTGTTGTCAAAATGGATACACGTCCAGTGAGATTTTCATCCATTGAGACTGTGAAGAAGCTGCAACAGCAGGACCACTTATTGCACCAAATCAAATAGTGGTAAGACTACAGGCATTGATTAGTGTCATAGTTAATAACAACTACAATGTTTCAGTCTCTTTTCAAACTCAGAAACATTGTATTGAATGACAGCTATTCAACACAGTGAATGGAATTAATAGGAACAGCATACTGAACAGAAAATGGTGCATTATTTTACATTTTCATGCAATGCAAACTACCTTTGCTAACACTGATTTTTCTTTATGTGCAAAAATCTGTTTATTTTTGTGCTAAAATACTTAATTTTTAGTCTATATGTTTCACTTGTCTTCCAGCACTGAGCCAGCCATTTTGAATAGTGTCAGGAAGTCATGATTGTAGCCACAAAAGATCCTTGCAGTTAAGAATAAAGGAATGCTACTGCTAATTTTAATCTCTCATCAAATTCAGCGGCAACCATTTGTCTTGTTTTGTAACTCCACAAAACATAACCACAGATTTGAAAATAGACAGTATTTTCAGGTACAATTATGGGAACATTACATCAGAGAAGCCACACATCCTGAACTAGAAACAAAAATAATAATGTGCGGAATACTGTAAAAGAACAACTAGATAAGTAAGCAAAGCACAGTACTGTCTTGGGTTTCTATGTAAATCTAGATTGACAAAGGTAAGTTTTAACATTGCATAATCAGTAAACAGCACTTTTAAGATGAATAAGTTAACATATGTGTGCTGTAACAAAATAAGTTTATGTTTCCAAAGTAACAATAGCTTTTTCAATTATATTAAAAAAGGCTCTGTCCTTTAGAAAATCCATTTGGAAAACCATTCCTGTTTGCCAAATACTGGGGCATGTGATACCATTGGGAAAACAGTGAATGGTTGTTCTGTTATACTCCTTCCCCAGGCATACATGCTGTGACTTTCTGGAACAAAAAAAAGGGAGCTCTTCAGTGATTGGTGTGTAACAACTACAAAAGTTGTTGCATGAAAAAAACAAAAGCTCCTATTAAATATCAATATAATATTACAGGGCAAAAAAACTTTTGTAGTAAAGTTTAAAATGAAATGATCTTCATGGGGTGCCTGAGGCAAATAAAATATATTTGGTTCAGTAGTGTAATTAAACGAAGGCACTAGGAAAGCAAATTTGTTACAAAATGATTACTTTAACAAACATGTCTACTCAAAAGTACAGAATTTTTAAACAGGAAAAACTGAACGGTTCTAAATACTTGCTAGTATAGAGTAAATATATCTACACAAAAATACAAAATGATATTCTAAAATGTTGACCAGATTGCAATATATCCTTTAATTACTATTAAAATCCCCTTTAAGTTATCAGCTGAAGGTGAGTTGACTTTTTTGACCTTTGCAGTCCATTTGTGTAGGTACAACCATAATGCTATTAGGGAGGGAATTCCAGGATGTTGGCCCAGCAACACCAAAGGAAAGGCAATATTCTACAACACTAGCATATACTGAAACATGTGGAAACTGCACAGGTATGCGCTGTACAAAGAAAGCTGTCTGAAATATCTTTGAGGAGTGCTCACAAATCCTACATATCTTACTGCAGTGCAATGAATGAAGCTAAGAAAAAACAACATTGGTGCTGAATTTTAATTAAAGTCAAAACAACTACGTCATACTAATTTGGCTTGTTTCCAAAACAAAAGGGATTTGGAACGAAAAGAGCCTGGTGAATTTCCCAACATTTTGAGACACATTTCTAGTATAGAAATTGTTATACCAATGGTATTTAACCTGAAAGTCAGTTTGCTTATCTTCTAATGTATTGTCAGATGCTTATATGGTAATCAGACACTGAAGTAATGCTGATGATCCAGTATTAGTGTAATCTTCCAGATAAAGAAAAAGTGTTTCATTAAATAAGACTTGATTTTAAAATACAAATCTGAATAAAATCTTTCTCATTATATTCATTCTTTTGTATTATTAATTGGTTATGTATTAATTCATTGCGTGCAACATTTTCTACATATAACTTCATTGCCAATTTGGCTTAATAAATGAACTTTCATATGAAATATATGCTGCAAATGTGTTGCTGGTCAAAGCACAGCAGGTTAGGCAGCATCTCAGGAATAGAGAATTCGACGTTTCGAGCATAAGCCCTTCATCAGGAATAAGAGAGAGAGAGCCAAGCCGGCTGAGATAAAAGGTAGGGAGGAGGGACTAGGGGGAGGGGCGATGGAGGTGGGATAGGTGGAAGGAGGTCAAGGTGAGGGTGATAGGCCGGAGTGGGGTGGGGGCGGAGAGGTCAGGAAGAGGATTGCAGGTTAGGAGGGCGGTGCTGAGTTGAGGGAACCGACTGAGACAAGGTGGGGGGAGGGGAAATGAGGAAGCTGGAGAAATCTGAATTCATACCTTGTGGTTGGAGGGTTCCCAGGCGGAAGATGAGGCGCTCCTCCTCCAGCCGTCGTGTAGTTGTGTTCTGCCGGTGGAGGAGTCCAAGGACCTGCATGTCCTCGGTGGAGTGGGAGGGGGAGTTAAAGTGTTGAGCCACGGGGTGATTGGGTTGGTTGGTTCGGGCGGCCCAGAGGTGTTCTCTGAAGCGTTCCGCAAGTAAGCGGCCTGTCTCACCAATATAGAGGAGGCCACATCGGGTGCAGCGGATGCAATAGATGATGTGTGTGGAGGTACAGGTGAACTTGTGGCGGATATGGAAGGATCCCTTGGGGCCTTGGAGGGAAGTGAGTGTGGAGGTGTGGGCGCAAGTTTTACATTTCCTGCGGTTGCAGGGGAAGGTGCCGGGGGTGGAGGTTGGGTTGGTGGGGGGTGTGGATCTGACAAGGGAGTGGTTGGTGGGGGGTGTGGAATATATGTGCAATTAAAACATATCGCTGAGTGGTTAACTGACAATTTTAGCCTTAATAATTCCTTCAAAATCAACGTATTTGCATGACCAAAACTGATCAGGAATGAAATGACTTTCAGTCAGTTGAGAGCAACAGCCAGCTTTGAGATGTTCAATAATTGATGTAAACGAGTGTGCTTAGTGGGCTTTGCCTGGACAAAGCATATTTTCCGAGCAGATCACAACAGCTGACAACCTTTGTTTTTATCTTGCACTATAATCAGTTTATCAAAGGTAGATTGGTGAATCAACAGTACTATCGTAACATTTCAGCAAATAATGGTGTAATACAACTGGAGGTGGTAAATATTAGTTTACATTTTAACTTAAAACGGAGCTACTTCTTTCCAAATCAGTTTCCTCATATGTCCATGTAGCAACTTTATAAAGAAAAAAAATTACATTAGTTTAAAAAAATGTAACAGACTACTACAGAGTAGAAGATATGAAATCCTAAACCACTACTTGCTGTGTGTGGGTAAACAAAAATATTGCTGCAACAGCAGTTTGTTTCTCCTAAGTGCAGTAGCAGCACATGGAAACTTTTTTCTGGGGCCAATTGGCTTCGGTCCAAGTCCAGCATATTAAAAAAAGTTACTCATGTGTTATGCTTTGCTGACAAGCATAGTAATCCCAAAAACAACATTCATTTTCAAGTTCTG
This sequence comes from Hemiscyllium ocellatum, assembly GCF_020745735.1. Classification (NCBI taxonomy): domain Eukaryota; kingdom Metazoa; phylum Chordata; class Chondrichthyes; order Orectolobiformes; family Hemiscylliidae; genus Hemiscyllium; species Hemiscyllium ocellatum. The sequence continues at coordinate 40,826,461 of NC_083407.1, read as the reverse complement.
AATAATATGAGATCATTTTGCAATATTTATTTTGCATGTAACCTGCCGTGACCTTTCATATCAAGCAAATTTTCTGACACAAAGCATCATCAAATCTGCAAACTGCAAGGAAGTTGCAATCGTACACTTCACTTGAAAGTAATCACGACAATAATTAGCAAAAAGTAAAACCGTGAGCTTGTACTGCAGTGTAAAAAACGTGGTTAAAATTAGAATCTACCTAATTTAAAACTTTTGACATAACCTGTAACGTTGCTATTTGAAGTACTTTACAATCTTGAAGACCATTCAGCAAAAGTGTTCAAATTGAAAAACATAATTTATGAAGAGATTCTAAAAATGTAATCATGCAAACATTGAAGACCATTGAAGTATCAGAACTGAGAGTTGAGAGAAAGTACATGAACATTTTGTCAGTAATATCGGATCTACAATCGGTGTGTTATCATTATATGTTTAAATAAAGATGACACCACAGAAATTCCAAAGAATGAACAATTAAATGTTAAACTAAAACCTTTCAGCCACATAGTAATGAACATATTTCTGTTCATTTAGGCTCCCAATTTAACCATCCAAATATATGCAGCCAAAATAGTTGTGTGGTGATAACATGAAAATGTCCTTTTGCATACATTATCTTAATTATTTAAAACATTCATCCTTCACTGGACTACTTCCAACATTTAGAGAAGTTGTCAAATGTTTCCTACCTAAATTAGCATTTAAAAGAGTCATCCCTGACATTTCAAAAAACATAAAATGTTATCATCTACATTCCTCAAATATCTACTAACTGAAGTTGAAATTATTGTACAAGGCCAACACACAGATTTCTCTATACACAATGTAATAATTGTTGATAAACTGCACACAAGGAAGAGTCCTGTGCCGAAAATAGTTCCCACGGTGCCTTATGGTATTCACCACTGGAGAAGTCCCACGAGAGATTCCCAGCAAAAAAAAGTGTGGCACACACATGTTTCATTTACATGCTACAAAGATGCTCGATCCACCGAAATGAATTTCAGCATTATTAAGATCCATCATTTTCCACATGTGTTTCTGAAGAGCTCTTGCGGGACAGTTCCTTGCAGTGACCAAGAATTAAAGCAAAGTCAGGAAGATAGCTGTGATTATCAGATGCAGTGTACGTGCAGGGGGGATGGAATTAAACCGCGCAATTATTTAATGCAGAATGCGTTTCAATAGACAAGATCATGAGGGATGTTACTGGATTAATCCACAAAACAAAACCTTAATCAGACTGCGAACTAATGCTTCAATATCTGCTTTCATACTCTAAAATGATCATATTTCTCTTCTATCGTACAGAATTAAGCAGCTTACAGCTGGATGGCGACTCAGCACATGCAGTTGCCAGTAGCAACAGGGCACACAATTGTGTTTCCCAGCCAAATAATGAGTCTTTCGCTGGCCCTATCGTCTGCTTCACAGACAGACGTTCTTAGAAATAGTGACAACAGTTACATTCTACTAAAAATGCTGCATGTCATCAAATCATACGTACCTTGCAAGTTAAGTTAAAAAATGTACATTCATTAATATAATCAAAGCTCAGTTTACCTTCCAGGAAGAACAAAAATCTCAATATCCACACAATTTCTTATTGTTCAATAATGAAGGATAGTTATATTATGCACTCTTAAAAAAGTACTGCCTTGATTTTCTGATCCAGTACAGCATAGCAGCATGGCTGATTTATCCACTGAGAACTTAAGTTGTCCTCAACATAGACCTTGCAGTAAAATGCCACACAAACACAGCTTGTTAAACATTTACCATAAATTCAATAGTGCCAGAATATATTGCAAGGTTTATGCTTCTTACCCAGACTATGAGAAAACATCCTTAGAGCAGAGGTCTTTCACATAACAGAGTAATCCTCAAAGCAATCAAACAGCACCAAACAAAGATCCAGAGTTGATAAACTTTCTCTCCAGTTTGCAGTCCAAACCCTGCCACAGCAGTGAAAACAATCTCTCCCTTTGCTTTGTTGTGCTTCACTGATTTCTCAGGGAGAGGGGCACTTAACATGTGTTTAGGGACGGCCGCTGGCTTTGAAGGTGGCAGTTTCCTCGGGGAGCGGAGCTTACAGCAGATCAAGAGCGTACTGCTGATGCTCTGTGTGCGATCCTACAACTGGGCCTATTAATTCTTGTCCCTAAGAAACTACCGTGGATCTGCTGTCGAGTGAAGCCCATCTGCTGCCATCATAATCAGTCTCAACTGAATGGCTCTGACAAATCTGTGCCTGCAGCAGGGGTTAGGGAAGTTGGTGCAGGGGGAAGGGTTATGTTTCTTTTGTCTGCTGAAAACCGGGTTATTGTGAATGGAAAGGCACTTTGGGAAGTGGAATTAAAAAGCTCCATATACCATCCATTTTAAAGACAACAACCATTCCCCATCGCCAAACATTTGTTACTAATGAACTAAATGAACAATTACTCTAATCGGATTAGCAATTTGTAGCATGAAGCATGATGCAGCTAAATGTGTATCTCCAGGGTAATTTATATGAATCAAATTGTTGTATCAGGTGACCAGCAATCACTTTGTGCACCATTCTGACCAAGTACAAATTCTACCCCGGGCAGTAATCAATAAAAAAATAGTCATTATTGTTTTCCATGATTCCACCATGTCACATTATGTTTTCTTCGTAAAGTATCAGTATTATTTCAACTCTGCGCTGCACAAATCTTCATCTGTTGCCTTATTTGCTCAGCCTGTTTATGTGTTCAGTAAAGCACAAAGTGTGTAAATTATAGATTAAGCTATTCAGCAACATGTGAATACACATGCAACTAGTCATGCACTGTATCGTTGTAAAAAATTTAAAAATCTTGAAAAGTGAAATGCAGTCGACATCTATCCATGTTAACCTTTGCTTTCCAATTGGCAGTGATCATTTTGAGAGTGAGAGTTTGATAAAGTTCATGGGAAATGTGCTTATTTTTCTGGTCATTTTAAGGAGGCTTAAACCATGCTTAGGCCTCGAATTTACCTATTCCTGTTTTCTGTGACCATTTGATAAACCTTAAAACATACCATCTGATTTCAAGTCAATCTTTTTCGGGTGTCTTTGCAGGATATGAGCCTCAAACATCAGACCTCAGCCCAATTTCTATCTTATCTCCATAGGTCTGTTTACAGCTAGAACATAAACTTTAGTGTTAAAGTGAGCCAAATACTCCCAGCTTTCCAAATATTAAAAAAGAACGAAGCATAATATTATCCTTGCTCTTATTTTAAAACCATAGAAAAGGTTACATTTGCCAGTCATTTCCCAGCTAGAGTTGGCTGTGTGCTAATGATTCCCATTTTATATTTTCCTTTATTTTTCCTCATTCAGTCTGACCTTAGCTACACTATTTCATTTATTCAGACCCACCCATCCCCCAGCCCCTCATCTCCAGTGCTTTGAAAACCCACCCAAATTGAATAACATGTTTTTTTATAAAAGCTGAAATGATCTAATTTGGCATTAATTCCCTATAACATTGTGACCTTAAAACCTGTTCACTGGGAAATTGCAGACCTGCTACATGATACAAAAGATAATCATATACCACCAATTCTATCTCAATAACTGTGATGGATAACTGCAAGATTTCATTATTGTAGTTTTATTTTGGTTTATGTTTCTTCTCAGCTATTAAAAACATAAATAAATCAGAGATAAATAAAGTTTGCAACTACTTCAAGTCAAGAAATTTGTAGTACAGCTACACTCTCCACTTCTCATTTCTAGATAAGCTTGATCTATGCAACTAAATTGATAAAGGATTTGTTGAAAATATGCTTATTGACTAAATCCCAAAATAGTTACTGCCTTTAGCATCTAGAATTTTATAGTGTCTTAATTGGTTACGTGTGCGCAAGAGTAATGCAAACTTTTATAATTAATTCCACTATGGCACAGCCATCATTTTTACCATAGGACACAACAAAAATCATTCCCATCCACAAAAAAATGGCATATACTGTTCACTATCATTGCAGGTGATGGAGTTAAGTGAATTCAATACTCACCACCCTGCCCATTGTCGTTTATACTGATGTGGATTAGTTTTTATTTCATGTTGGTCAGGAATTATTTCTGGGCCATTCTGAATTCAAGACTTCATAAATATTAATTTACAATAACAGTATTCATTTCAACTGAATTTATATATGAATTCATTTTCTTAAAAAAACACAAAATCAAGTAACGATGATGCTACCTTTCCCTTTAAGAACGCGTACCTATATTATTCTGACAACATAAATTGTTGTAAATTGCATTTCATCTGAGCTTCAGATATAATTAGAGCAGCTTTAATGTTTTAAGATAAAAACTTGCACTGTCAACTACACAATGGATTGTGAATATTGTGTGTAAATTGAATTAATTGTCACTTGTACAATACAAGGTGCATATATGATCACACAGCATTGCCTTTTGTGAAAGGCACTGCTTGTCACTGGCCACTCGGGTGTTTTCCCGGTGGTGGAAACTGAATAAAGATTTCCTGCACCTGTGTCTCTCACTGTGTCTCACACCTGCACACACACACACCATAGGTGCTGGGGAAAAAAATAAGCACTACCGCAGTTAGTGCATACAACATGGATTCACTGATATATTAGCAGAGGTGATGGTATAAAGAAGGATTTCTGAAAGAAAATTTTTTTTCTTACTAGGAGTGAGAAGGTTGAGCAGATAAAAAAAATTAAATTTGCAATAGGTAAATATGGATAGATTGCATCCACTTTCAGTAAGATAAAGTAATGACTTTAAGAAAACTTCAACTACTGAATCAATGCAAATATCATTTTGCTTCATATAAATACTGCAGTGGTACTGTTAAAGTGGACTAAATTAGTATTGTACAGAAATAACGTGGAGTGATATATCTTGGATGTGAAATTCCAATTCACTCTGGAGACTGAAGATTTACATCTGATTTATAATTTTCCACCTATCCCACTGAAAGTGCAAAGTGGGGGATGAAACATCATCTCACCACAGTGGTACACCATTGACCCAATCAAGTTTTTGATTTACAAGAATTAGTGAAATAATTCATTACACTGCCTGGCCTCAACGACATTGGTTTTCCAGTCTCCTTATGTCTAGAAGCAAATGATGATAATTATGCAGTCAGATTTGCCCACCCATATATGGGTCAACATATCCCATAACTTTATCTTTGTAACCTCATTAGCCACAGACAAGGACCCAGACGAATAGCCAATGTTGCTCCTTTGTTTAAGAAGGGCAACATGGATAATGCAGGAAATTATACACCAGTGAGTCTTACATCAGTTGAGGGAAATTGTTGGAGAAGATTCTTAGCTACACGATTTACTCACATTTGGAAAAGAATGGACATATTAGGGATAGTCAACATGGATTTATGCAAGGGAGATCTTCACTCACAAATTTGATTGAGTAAGTAGCATTTGGATCATAGAATCCCTATAGTATGGAAGCAGGCCATTCAACCCATCAAGTCCACACCAACCCTCTAAAATGCATCCCACCCAGACCTAGGCTCCTCTGCCCTACCCCTGCATTTCCCATGGCTAATCTACCTAAATCCCTGCCAATGTGAGGTAGCAATGCTAACCACTGAGAAACCCCAGAATCAATTAACTCCTTTTAGCTTGCTAAGGTAAAGGAAAAATACTATGCTTGATGGAAATAAGAAATAAATATAGAAAATGTTCTTCAGAATTAAACGAAAGAGTTACTTTCAACTCAAAACGCTAACTCTGTTTCCATAGATATTGCCAGACCTGCTGAATATTTCCAGCACTTCCTGTTTTTATTTTTTTCCTTTCTTGTTCTGTGTGGCATTTTCAATGTGTATAACAGGACAAATCAAACTGATGTCACATGTAAACATATCATTAATATGTCTCTTTTTGCAGATGAGCTGACAGCAACTGGGAGGAATTTCGAATATGTCACCATCAAATTATCAAGGAGCATTTCATTCATTATATGTAACTTCATTTCTCTCCACTTCATTTCTTTTTGTTATAGGTAACAGCAATCAATAAGTTAAATTGCGTTTATTTAAAGGGAAGAACATGGAGCTGAATTATCAGGTTTCACTGAAGACAAAATAATGGCATGGAAGCCAAAATTCTCATCAGGAATGATGAAGGGCTTTTGCCCGAAACGTCGATTTTCCTGCTCCTTGGATGCTGTCTGGCCTGCTGTGTTTTTCCACACCACTCTAATCTCAACTCTGATCTCCAGCATCTGCAGTCCTCACTTTTGCCTAATAGGTACCCAGTTTCCAGTTTTCGAATGGCGTTAGCATCTGTCACCATGGGACAAAAAGGGAGTAAGGCTGACAGAACATTTGGGCAAGAAGCTAGTCACATTCCATGAACAAATAGTTTAGTTAAAGTGTGCACAATACTCCATATGACCAAAGATTCTATATAAGTTTAAGATAAGATTTCATTTTTATCTTTTTAAAAATCTGCTAGTATTTGATCTATTTTTAAAACAGCCTTGTTATCCTTTAGTGTTTTGTTCATCTTGAACACTCCATCACTTTGCTGGACTATTAATTTTACGCTTATTATCCAGATAGTACATGGCCTCAATAATCTTTTTACCATAACGTACCATCTCACACTTATCTATATTGAAACACATTTGCCAAGAACACATACATTTTCTGGCTTATTAATGTGTTAATATATTTTATTTTAATATTTTCTTGTACACTTTTCTATCTTATCATGCAATACAGGTCTCTTAGTTGTAGCAACCTCTGCAGATAGGTAAAGCAGTGGAAAGTGAGGACTGAAGATGTTGGAGATCAGAGTCGAGAGTATAGTGCTGGAAAAGCACAGCAGATCAGGCAGCATCCGAGGAGCAGGAGAATCAACATTTCGGGCATAAGCCCTTCATCAGGAATGCCTAGGTAAAGCAGGTAAAGCTAGGTAAAGTAGCCTTCTTCAAGATTAGAACATTGACTGACTTTTAATGTCAGGCTTGCTGACTGGTTTCAACTTTGACAGTTTTTCTCTTCAGTGATTCTTGAAGTTATTTTGTCCATCTGAAACATCACAGCAAAGTCTTAAAGTAAATGCAAAACATTGTAAAGCTGGCAACCTAAAATAATAACAGAAAGTGTTTGGGAAACTCAGCAGGTCCGGTTGCAAATGGAGAGAAAATATTTTGTGTTGGATACCACTCTTCTTTAAAAATCTGAGTCCTGTCATAGAGTAATAGAGTCATACAGCATGAAAACAGACCCTCTGATGTTCCCAAATTAAACTAGTCCCACCTGCTTGGCTTGGCCCATATCTGATGAAGGGTTTATGCCCGAAACGTCGAATTTCCTATTCCTTGGATGCTGCCTAACCTGCTGTGCTTTAACCAGCAACACATTTTCAGCTGTGATCTCCAGCATCTGCAGACCTCATTTTTTACCCTTGGCCCATATCTCTCCAAACTTTTCCTATTCATGAACTTATGTCCATGATAGGATACCCTCACAACCACCTAACTACTTTCTCCCAAACCCTTTCTTTATTGACATATTTGTAAGCAAAGTAATGAACAAAAAACTGAAGCTGGGGGCACATTTGGGTCATTCTTATCTATTTCTCTCCCAAGTCTGAGTTTTGCTAAAGCACAGTAAATTAATAAAATATGGTGCTTTCTAACCAGTATCCAATATTAATTATTCATATGTCAATCAAGTCATATACTCTCCCTGAAAAAGATTTGAATTTAATATCTAATGTCATTTAAGGTTCATTGTTCGATGTAACTTTACCTCACATATTTGAGATGAAGAGAACTTCGAGCTCCATTATATTCTGTTTCATGCTGCATTCTAAACATGTGCTATCATGTTTTCCCAAACACACTGAAAATCTCCAGAAGTGCCTGCAACTAACATATCATCAGCTTTGTAAATTATGGGTTCTGGTGTATATCATCAGAATTTCAGGCACGTACAATGGCAGGTGTGTGAAGTTTTCACCTAACCTCTGAAATATCCACTGAACCTCTGGGGAGAAGTCAATTGAAGCATTCGGTGGGAACCCTCCATCAAAATATCATGCTGACAATTTGGGCAGAATGCTGAACACTGACATTTTTTTTCCCAGTCGGGCTTTGGAATGTCTAGAAACATCTTCACTCATACAAAAGCAAAGGACTGTAGGTACTATAATTTTGAGTTAAAACCATACAAAAACAGAAGTTGCTGGAAAAGCTCAGCAGATCTGGCAGCATTTGTGAAGAGAAATCAAAGTTAATGTTTCGAGTCTGGTGACTCTTCCTCAGACCTGATGGTAGCTTGGAAAATGTTGGTTTATATGCAGAAGATGGGTGGAGGGAGGAAGTAAGGGATAAATGATATGCGGGGATGGAGCCCAAAGAAAGAAGAACAATTCGACAGACAAAGGATCAATAACGATCTGGCTGGGAGGATGAATAGCTGTTAAAGAAGACTGTTAGTGACCAACAGTAGGTAGTGTGAAATGGCAGACTGTGTGATAACAAGGCCAATGTCACTTCAACAGTTCTCAGTGAGCAGGTCGAGTGCAGGTAAAAGGCCAGAGGGATGGGTCCAGATGGAGGCTGAGTGTTGGAGCTGGGTGAAGAGACCTGTTGGGATGGGGAGAGGACTCTTGTCCAAAGAAATGGGTGCGGAGGTGAAGATAATGGAAGAAGAGTTCAACATCATGCTGAGACTGTTAAATACTGATGCTCAGCAGGTCTGGCAGCATCCCAGGAGAGAGAAACATTTAACTTTTCAGGTCAATGATCATTCATCAAAATTAGGTTCTGTTTGCCATTTCTGATAACATGTCATTGATTTGAAACATTAACTTAAAGCTGAATTCAATCAGAAATTGGTTAAATGTTCATTTTAATGATTTTCGAGGAAGTTCCTGTCTGAGCTCTAAGGAGATTTGTCACCTTATTTTTTCCAAAACTTACCCCACTATATGATTTGGAGATGCAAAGGATGAATGGGCACCGCACAACAATCAACAGACAGGAGAGTTCCCTCCCAGTTGGGGAACACTTCAGTGGTCCAGGACATTCAGCCTTGGACCTTCGGGTGACCATCCTCCAAGGTGGACTTTGGGACAGGCAGCAGAGAAAAGTGGCTGAGCAGAGGCTGATAGCTAAGTTCGGTACCCATAGGGAGGGCCTGAACCAGGACCTTGGGTTCAGGTCACATTACAGGTGATCACCATTGCACTACACACACACATAGATACTCCTACACACACACACTCTCACATACACATGGACACACGTGCACACAGACACCCACACACACCCTTACAGACACACACATTCCCACACTCACACATGCACCCCCTTACAGACTTAAGACACTCTGCACTCACTATGCACACACACATACACTTTCTCACACTCACAACCCCCAACCCAGACAGACAGACACACACACACACACACACACACAGACAAAGACCCACATGCACACATATATTTTGTGGGGTGAATTTGTACTTGCAGGGTTGCATTGTACTTTGCTCAAAAACTGCATGCATTCATGTAGAACTTTGAGTTCAAAAACTGCATGAATTTATGTAAAACCCCATTATCTCACTTTTTAGATTAGAATCAATCTAAGCATCGTGGCATAGACAGAGACCACAGGGGGCCAACACCTTCAACATATTGTCGAGCTATCACCATTGTTAGCAGCTAACACGAGAATGCAACTTTTTTAAAGAAAGGTTTTGTGATTTACACATGAAAGAAGTGAAACTATCACTGTATTCTAACAGATGAAAGGCTTAACAGACAATCAATTTTTCAATATATAATTTCAGGTACATCACACTGTAAATGTTTGCTATAAATTCTGTGTGTTATGATTGAGCCTTCCACTACCACCTGATGAAGGAGCGTCACTCTGAAAGCTAGTGAGCTTTCAATTAAACCTGTTGGACTATAACCTGGTGTTGTGTGGTTTTTAACTTTGTCACCCCACTATACTTAGGCACCATGCCTTTATGACAGCTCACTCCTCATATCCTTCCTTTTCCCAGCGACAGAATATTCACCCCTGCTGCCAGCTCCCGGAATTCCTGGCACTGTCACCATGTTTATTGCCTCAACAGGTCAAGCAATGCCAGCCAAGAGTTATCTTCTACTATCCCCATCATGGAAGGGGAACAAAAAAAAAGTTCTCAATGTACATAAATAGCACATCTTCAACTCATTGCAAATGCAACTGTACACTTATTAATCTATCACTATTTAAGAACCAAGCTACACAGCTTACCCACCCTTAACCTCATCACATCCTCAAACCCTGCCTAAGGGAATATTATCTTTCTCAAGTGCCCAGGGTAGTTTAACATCTTTTCATAATTCCATGTGTGACCACTGCATAATGAAAACATTTCAACTGGTTGACAACCTTCACCTTTATTCAGCAACAGCAAAGACAAAGGAAAAAACAAACAGAAGGTACATTTGCCTCTGGGAACAAACAGGGCTGTTTGCCTTTCAATCAGCAGCAAGTTTATAATCAATGAGTGACCACTGCACCCACCTCAAATTACAGGAACCGGGTAGCAACTAAATCCTGTTTCCTGTGCATGATGTTACAGTAGTCTTTCACACTGAAGGGGAAATTCCTCCTGTTCAATATCTTCATCTTCCTCCTGAGAAGACTGCTACCACTCTCCCAGCTCTTCTGATCTTCTCTTCTCTCACTTATATGGCCTAGAGTGACCAGATATCCACTCAGACATTCATGTCAGTATTGTTCATGTGTAGTTTCCATCTGACATGTGGGAGTATGGGAAATGACATATAAAGAAGGAAAGATTAGTCAGCAATGGCATGCTGGTAAACACAAATGTTTACAAAGTGCCAAGTGGATAATCCATCTTGACCTCCTTGAGTAGTCCCCAGCATCACTGTTGCCAGTCTTCAACCAAATCGATTCACTCCATGTGACATCAAGACACGGTTGGAGGAACTGGATACTGCAAAGGCTATGGGCCCTGACAATATTGTGGCAATAGTACTGAAGCCTTCTTCTCCAGAATTTGCTGCTCCTCTGGCCAAGCTATTCCAGCACAGTTGTAACACTGGCATCTACCCAACAATGTGGAAAAATTCTCAGGTACGTACAGTACATGATAAATCCAATCCAGCCAGTCTACTCTCGATTATCAGTAAGATGATGGAAGGTGTCAACAACAATGCAATCAAGCAACACCTACTCAGCAATAACCTGCTCAGTGCTGCCCAGTGTGAGGTTCACTAGGGCCACACAGCTCACAACCTTATGACAAGCTTGGTTCAAACATGGACAAAAGAGCTGAATTCCAGAGGTGAGGTGAGAGTGACAGACCTTGACATCAGGGCCACATTCGACCTAATGTGGCAAAATTGGAATCAATGTGTCAGGGGGTGTGGGAGCAAACACTCCACTAAGTTGGAGTTGGACCTACATATAGGAAGACGATTGTGGTAGCTGGAAATCAGTCATCTCAGCTCCAGGACATCTTTGCAGGAGTTCCTCATTGTCCTCAACCCAACCATCTTCAGCTGCGTTATCAATGACATTTCCCTCATCATAAGATCTGAAGTGGAGATGCTCACTGATGATTGCACAGTGTTCAGCACCATTTGTAACTCCTCAGAAGCACTCCATGTTCAAACGTTACAAGATCTGGGCATTACCCAGCTTTGGGCTGACAATGACAAGTAACATGTGTGCCATACAATGACCTTCTCCAATTAGAGACAATCTAACTACAGCCTCTTGACAGTCAATGGTATTACTATCAGTGAAGTCCCACTATCGACATTCACGGTTACCATTGACGAGAAACTCAACCTTATGACAAGCTTGGTTCAAACATGGACATATAAATATCGTGGCTAGAAGAGCAGGTCAGAAGTTAGGAATACTGCGGTGAGTAACTCACCTCCTGACTCCCAAAGCCTATCCAACATCTACAAGGCACAAATCACGAGTGTGATGGAATACTCCCCACTTGCCTGCAACTCCAACAACACTCACCATCCAGAACAAAGCAGCCACTTGATTGATATCACATCCATAAGCATTCACCTCCCCCCCCCCCCATTACTGACACTCACTGGCAGCAGTGTGTACTATCTACAAGATGTACTGCAGAAATTGACCAAAGATTCTTAGACAGCATCTTCCAAATCTATCTGTCCACCTAGAAGAGTAAAGGCAGCAGAAATGTGGGAACATTACCCCCGTGCAAATTCCCTTCCAAGTCATTCATCATCCTGACTTGGAACACAGGCGGCATGGTGGCTCAGTGGTTAGCACTGCTGCCTCAGTGTCAGGGACACATGTTTGATTCCCAGTTCGAGTAACTGTCTACGTGGACTTTACACATTCTCTCCGTGGGTTTCCTCTGGTTTCCTCCCACAATCCAAAAGATGTGCAGGTCAGGTGAATTAGCCATGCTAAATGCCCATAATATTAGGTGCATTAGTCAGAGGTAAATATAGGGTGGGGGAATGGGTCTGAGTGGTTACACTTTGGAGGGTCAGTGCGGACTTGTTGGGCTGAAGGGCCTGTTTCCATATTGTAGAGAATCTAATATATTACATTCTTTCACTGTCATTGTATAAATCATCCTGACATTCCCTCCCTCAGGGCAATGTGGGTCAACCTACAGCATAGAGTCATAGAGATGTACATAATGGAAACAGACCCTTCAGTCCAACTCGTCCATGTGACCAGATATCCCAATCCAATCTTGCCCCACCTGCCAACACCTGGCCTATATCCCTCCAAACTCTTCCTATTCATATACCCGTCCAGATGCCTTTTAAATGTTACAATTGTACTAGCCTCCACCACTTCCTTGTTCCATACATGTACAATCCTCTGAATGAAAAAGTTGCCCCTTATGTCTCTTTTCTATCTTTCCCCTCTCACCCTAAACCTACGACCTCTAGTTCTGGATTCACCCACCCCAGGGAAAAGACTTTTGTCTATTTATCCTAACCATTTCCTTCATGATTTTATAAACCTCTATAATGTCACCCTTCAGCCTCTGAAGCTCCAAGGAAAACAGCCCCAGCCTAATCAAGCTCTCCCTGTAGCTCAAATCCCCTAACACTGGCAACATCTTTGTAGATCTTTCCAATATAGGAAGGAGAGCAGAATTGCATGCAATATTCTAACAGTGACCTAACCAATGACCTGTACAACTGCAACATGACCTCCCAACTCAATACTCAATACTCTGACCAATAAAGGAAAGCATACCAAATTCCTTCTTCACTATCCTATCTACCTGCGACTCCACTTTCAAGGAGCAATAAACCTGCACTCCAAAGTCTCTTTGTTCAGCAGCACTCCCTGTAGTTCAAGAGCCAGCTCACTACCGCCTTCTCAAGAGCATCTGAGGCCAGCCAGCAAAGCCTATGTCCCACAGGTGAATGAAAAGAATATACTGAAAAAAGTGCTGGAGATGCTCAGCAGGACTGGCCACATCCATGGAGAGACAGAGGAAAACAGAATTAATGTTTTGAGTTTAGTGTGACTCTCCTTCATTAATGAATTAATTGGATTTCCAAAAAACTATAAACATCTTTATGTTTGCCAGATAGGTCTGAAGCAATGAAGAGTTTTCCCCTGATACCCCTTGATTCCAGTTTTGCTGGGGCTGCTTATTGCCACATTCAGTCAAATGGGACTTTGATGTCAAGGGCTGTCACTCTTTTGCTTTTATCCAATTAATTTGCCCCTAATGCTGTAAATACAAAATATAAATAGAAAGTGATCCAATGAGGATATCCCACACAGTCATGTGCAACTGGGTACTCTATCGCAGTCTACCATATTATCTTCCAATATACAGCAACACAATCTTCTGAGAGAGCTGAAAGAAAGATGAAAACAGAGGAAACGTGCAGTAATCTCTAAATCAAACTTCAGATAACTACAGTGATCATCTTATAGTACATCCAATGCCCAACTATTTCTTCAGCAATGTGATATCAGCCTCATCTAGAAACTTGCGTGCCTCTCAAACTACTGTACAGAATGTGCATTCGCTGCATAAACGAGCAACTTTTCTTAAACATCCATTACCCTCTACAAAAAGCAAACCTCTGACATTCAATCAGTTCCATGCATGTGTAATTTATGCACTTCTCTCCTGATTGTTTCTACTCTAATTTCAAAAGTCTGTACATATGGATATAGTCTCAGTCCTTCATTTATTTAAACAATTTCCCGGAGAGCTGGTGATTATACAAAACTAATTTCATAGCAACATCATACTATAAATTCCAGCAAAAATCCCCTTCCACTCCAAATTATGTCTTTACTCTGTCCTCCAAACTACTTGCTCAATGAAATCTCCTCCCTCTTAGCATCAGCTTCTGAATGGAACAATGTGTTATTCTCAATTTGTATCTTCATTTAATTCCACATCTTCAAAACTTCCCTTTAAACATTATGCATATTAAAGACCTGATTTACATATTTGTCCATCACTAACACAGCTGTCTGATCACTTACTTATTTTCATTCTTCTGCCTTTACCAATTTCCTTCATCAGTCAGTGCTCCTTCTGAAAAAAAGACTTTTCATCATGTGTCCATCTGGAAGAAATACACTTTTCAATCCCTTACAGAGTGTGGCTTTTCCCTTCATCTTCCTATTCCCCATGAGGACAGTGATGGCTTCTATAATCTCTGCCACATTTATTGTAAATTTATTTCCCTCATCCCATTTAGATGCTAGACTTTTTTTATGAAACAAGTTACTACTGTCACTAGTACAGTCATAGTTGCGGTCTTTAAGCATGACAATGGTCAAGCAATCATCAACCGGGCTATTCATTAGCAGACTTTTCCTATTTATTCATGCAATATGAATATCATAAGGCTAGGTGAGCAGTCAGTGCTCATTCTCAACTGCTCTTGTTGGAAAGACATGGACAGGGCGCGTGGGGTTGGGGGTTAATCAAAATGGAGGACAGTGTTCATGCTCTGAAGTTGTTGAACTCAATGTTGAGTCCTGTCCTCCAATTCAACACTTGACAGCATGAACATGTTCTTCTAGTTTCATGAGCCCCCAATCCTCCCACATTTTTTGTGTGCCATGTTTGCATTGCTTTCAACAGATTTGGTCTATTTTCTCCTCTTAAATTTACCATTCAGACCTATTTTACATCTCAATACCTCATTTATCAACATTAGCACTTGCATGATCTTTTGCTCTTGGTACCTCAACATTTGGTCCATTTATCCATGTTTCCCCTTTGTCAACAGCGTAAATACCATCATTTCCCAATCTCTTCAGTTCCAAAGATTATCTGAATTTGAGATGTTCATTCTGTGTCTCTCTCCACAGATGCTTCCTGACTTGCAAAGAATAGCAGACTTCTTTTTTCTGAAGACCTTAATGAACCAGACAGGTTCTTATGACAATCCAGTAACTTAATAGTCACCATTCATAGAAAATTACCACCCATTAATTCCTTTTCATCGTCACTTCTTACACTGTTATTACAGTAAATATTTTCACCTTTTTTCTACGTTGGTAATCGTTCTGTTTGAGTTTCATCCATGACAACCTCAAACGCCCACCTCAAACACCAAATACAAAGAATAAATGCATTTCTTTTTACCTCAATATCAAGGTCATGCTCTAATCTTTCTATGTGTTTCCATCCTCCTGAATTTCCAGTCTTCATCCATTCACTTCCTTTGCTTTCTACACTCTTCGTTGAAATGGACATCAAACTCTCCATCATTCCCATCTAAGATCCTTATTATCAACCACAGGCCCCCAAGCTTGCTGTAAGAGAAAACTGCTTCTTTAACGTTTGAAAGTCAGTACTTTCAAAAATGTCATTACACTTCCTTGTTAAGAACTTACAATCAATTCCATTTCTTGTCTTCTTTTCAAGAAAAGATTTTGTATTTCGTTCAAAGTCATAAATGTAACATTACACATGCTCCTTGCATCATTCATTTCTGTTTCTATTCCGCTCACTGTCCTGGGGTTACTTTAAAAATATTATAAATGTGCTCATGTGCAGCTAACAGACTCTTCACTCAATTTCAATCTCTCCCTTTTTTTAGTCATTCTTGGGAAGGGGGCTTCACTGGCTGAACAGCATTTATTGGCCTTGACAAGGTGGGGTGAGCTGTGATGCAGTTCACATGACTGGATGGAGTCTACATGTCAGGAAAAAACTCCAATGTTTCTCCTTTATTGTTCCTGTCCAACAAATTTGAAATGCATGAGGCTGGATTTTCACCACAGAGATGGAAGACAGGAGCCAGGTTGTTTTGGTGTCAAGAACCACTTCTGGTGCGTAACGGAATAAAGTTAAGATTGAACATCAAAGGGTGTCAGTCATTCTCATTTTAAAACAGTAATAATAAACAGAAAAGCATTCAGATCACTACTATTGTTTAACGAGGTGAGGGGTAGGCTATATTGTAGCTGTGACCTCAGTAGCTACATGGTAGTATTCTGCTAAAACTTGGAATCTGAACAGCACAGCACATGTAATTTTGCCATCATGTTCAGTATGTTAATAATCATTGTTTAAAATTAACCTACAAAGTCTGTCCTAAGCATACACGAAGACCCCACATGAGAACATTTCAGAACATGGTGATTAGGGTGAAAACAAAAATCTAAGTTAGGCAGTGTTTATCTGAGAAGGCAACATTGAACAGCCAAAAGGCAAGTCGTGACAAAGATTATCCAGGATAATTTCTTAATGGTGTGGAGTGTCTTCAAGAGGAATTCTGTTTTGAAATCAACTCTTTCTTGGTCCCGGAAGATGGCTGATCTGTGTCTGTGCTGACTTCTTAAGTGACTATCATGCTTTGTTCAAATGTTTTAGCAATAAACTATTCTTGAGGATCATAAGACCCCATGTTCTTTTTCAAAAGACCTAAGTCAGAGTAAGTAAACCTGCAGGTGCAAGATTTGGAATGATGGTGAGGCCTTCTCACACCTCTCTGTGTCTGCAACACTTTCTGAAAAGTTGCACCTGGCAAAATGTCAAATTCTCATACCCCTTGTTATCGACCATGCCCAGTCCCTTGAGGATTTACATAAGACAGCTATTTCATGTGGTCATACAATGGTAATGGATATGTTTGTTCAAACTCTTGATGACATCCTCCCTACTTTATTGCATTAGGCCTGATGCTACAGCAGGCAATTCACTGGAGAAGGCTAGGCCAAGCACAAAGTGCAATCTTGGGAAGGTATTCAATATAATTTCGAGGTTTATTTTGAGACTGTAAATTCACTAAACCCAAAGATGTCTGCCTCACCTCACAAGAAGTCTGACAAAAAAGTGGAAAAGGTGGGAACTTTCGTTCTGAAGTGGCAATGTTGTGGTGCAAGGACGCATCACAAGAAACAAGATTGTACAGCACAGATATTCAATTCCTTTACTGTGGCAAACTGGGCCACATTCAGCAGTTTAGCAATGCATGATCATCTTTTAAAAATCAATCATACAGATCATCTCCAGAACAAAGGAGAATCCAGAAAATTGAACAAGAAGAAGACCTGGACATTAAACATTTTATTGGTTATACAGTCATGCAGTCATAGTTATACAGTATTGAAACAGACCCTTTGGTCCAAACTCATCCATGTCGACCATGTTCCCCAACTAAACACTTCCACCTGTCTGCATTTGGCCCACCATCCTACAAACCTTTCCTAATCATGTATTTATCCAAAAGATTAAAGAAATTTGACTTACTCTCCTTGAAGCAGAGAAGATTAAGAGGAAGTGTTATTGAGGTGTTCAATTTTGACAGGGTAAAGAAGGATATTCAGTTTCCAAAGCTGGCATATCAGTAACTAATGATTACAATTTCAAGATTGTCTGCAAGAGAGGTTGGAATGAGATGAGAAGGAACTTCTTGACTCATTTAGATTTGGAATGCACTGCCTGGGAAAATCGTGGAGGCAGATTCAACAGAAGGTTTCAAAAGAAGCTGGATAAATATTCAGATGTGATTAATATGGAGGAATACAGAGGTAGGGCTAAGGAATGGGGCTAGCTGGATAGGTCTTTTGGGAGCCAACACAGAAACAATGGGTCAATGACCCTTGTTCTTACCATAAAATTCTATGATTCTAAGTCTGAAGTTTCCCTCTTGCACCATCTTTCCAGCCAAGGATTTATCTGTCTTATTTCTGTACTCACATTGAAGAAACACCATTAAACTGCAATAACAGCATTGTGACATTGTGAAGTTCTAGCTTTGTGTTCTCAAGTTTAGGATGAAGAAAGCAGTAAATTAACAGGAAACTGCAAAGTGTAGATTCATTTCTTCACAAGACTCCAGTATGATGGATAAATTAAAGAAGGCACAGAAAGATCCAAGGTGAAAGTAGTATGGAAAAAGTCTGCTCTGAATGAAGCCGAATGTGTGTCTCGTGAGGTTACTGCCCATGATCAGACCTGATATAAATGTGACCCATATCTGCATTCCCCAGAAGGTGGAGAGGAACATCAGGTGCAGAAGTTTGGCAAACGTTGTAGGTTCTCCTTCAGTCGGCATGGTAACTTACACAGATGACATCACAACCAAGGAAGGCAGAAACCCTTCCTATCGTCTGTCCCGAGCTGGGTCAGGCTAAACTACCAAAAATCTCTTCAGTGATCAATTGCGATACGGGAAGATGTGCAGTCAGAAACTGAGAGATCATTTCCATTGGTACTGCAGAGCATTCTGAATGAAAAAAAAAGGGACTTCTACATTTACTGTTAGTGATCTGACAGTACATCTGGAACACTAACCAATGATGGAAAATCTTGTGGACTCTCGTTCATAAGTAGAACATAACCCTTGTGTTTCATTAGTGCGAAAAGATTTTCCAGAATATGCATATTTTGACATTCTCTGTAATCTTGTGTAATCTCACCAGACACTCAGTCTGTTGCTATTGAAAGACCATCGTGACCAGCTTATAAAGTTGGAAGTACCAAAATTCCATCACATCTTCCTTCAGTTGCACTGAAATTAATTTGCCAGGCATCTGCCCGTTTTGCCAACTTGCCAACATCCGTCTGAAGTCACTCAGCATAATCCTCACAGTTGCCTATTCTTTCTACCATAGTATTATCTGCAAATTTAGAGATTTTGCCCTCAACACACGATTTGAAATTGTTTATTTAAATCAGAAAAAGCAAGAATCCCAACATCAATTCCTGGGAAACATCACTTTCAACTTTTCTCCAATCCATGAGATGCCCATCTAAATCTACCCTACTTACCTACTTACAATTTCTTGTATTTCAATCGACTTCTAAACCATGCTGCAACTTGCTGTAGGATGGTATTATTTGGCATGGTGACTCAGTGGTTAACATGGTTGTCTCTCACCACCAGGGACCAGGGTTCAATTCCAGCCTTGGATGGCTGTGAGAGGTTACATATTCTCCCTGTGTCTGTGTGGGTTTCCATCAAGTGTTCTGGTTTCCTTTCGCAGTCCAAAGATGTGCAGGTTAGGTGGATTGACCATGTCAAGTTGCCCATCGTGTCCAGGGATGTGCAAGCTGGGTGGTTGGCCATGGGAAATGCAGGATTATAGTGCTCTTTGAATGAGCTGAATGACTTGCTTCCAAAGTGTAAAGATTCTATGATATCATTTACCTCAAGACTGTTCACCCCCAGCCACCTAGACCCCAAACCTGGATATCATTCCAAAACATTCTATCCATTTCAACTCATTGAAGACTATCCTCAAGAGCGAGCATGTTTCTTTTTGTCACTCTCATCAATATTGTCTTTTTCTTGCATCCATTCTTCTTTACGTTTTTGTGCAATGCCTGAAGATTCAACTTTCTGTATTGAACAGATATATCGGCTATAAGTCTGTTTTTGTTTTGTTGTGGTGTTGTCATTCAGCTCTACTGTTGCTGTTTCTGTTGAAGCATGACCAGGAAAGCCACTGACAAACGGAACAAACACTGGTTGCTGAAAATTGCTTTCAAGTCTGAAGCCCCAATTAAATTCAATTCAGTTCAATCTACTGTAATGGGATAAACATGTTGCTTTCTTAAGAGTTTCTTAGTGGGTCCAGGTTCATACCATAAAGCTCTCATGGCACTGAACAAACTGATAATATTGGCCAGATGACTAGAGAATGGCAAAAGGCTGAAAGTGAAACAGATGACAGGATAGTTGCATGTGTGTGTGTTTTTTTAAGGATGTTTTCCGAAGGCAACTCTGTACGAAACCTAGGCTGAACACTCTGGAGACAGACATCACATATGGCAGAGAACTTGGACAATATGGAGACATCGTAGAAAATAAATTTGGGTTTTCCAATCAACATTGTTTTCATGACAGTGGTTTAGTGTTTTCCAAATAAGGAAAACTCTTCATTCTATTTCATTAACAAATCTATGAATACAGCAGAAACATTGGCGATTTGGAAGAAATGTAGTCCCAACATTTAAGAACAAAATGAGAGATGAATTAGGGAATTACACACCAGTTATTCCAGCAAAGCTGTAGGGGAGGAAATGCCTGAGAGCCCATTATGGAATATAATTAGTGTTAATCTAAAGCGTATATTACCGATAAGGGGATAGTCAGCTTATTTTTGAAGCAATAGGTCATGCCTCATAAGTCCACTGGAATTCTTTGAGGAGGCAAATAAATCATTTTTAAAAATCTATCCAATAAGCATGAATAACTTGAATTGTCCTAATGCATTTCAAAATAACTATACATGTTTTAGACAAACAAGAGTATGCACAATTGTTAAACTGACTTGTTCTACCAGAACTTAGTCTGACAATAAAGTACAGAGGTTGATAACAGATAAACAAGATGCTAGTTATGTGGTAAGAATAACGGGAGAATTAAAAAGAGCTGGTCTAGATTCCACTTCTATGAATTATGTATAAAAATGATAAAAGAGATAAAAAGGGTTTTCCCATAACCAATAAGAAACTCATGCTCATGAACCAACATCCACTGTATTTCTCTGATTTGAATATATAACAGTCTATCAGTGGCAGCACCTCACAGGAAATGCTCCAGCATCCAGCACCTCTGCACAGAGAAATCTTTGACTGCTACATGTAGACTCATTTTCTTCAATGAGAAGCAAAGACAGTGCTCCTCCCAAGGTTCAGCAAGGAAAGAAAAAGAAGGTTGTGACTTCTCTGAAGATCAATCGTGTCTTAAAGTGTACATGTCTGAAGTTAGTTTCAGGGAATAAAATATTAATTGACCATTTTTTCCATGCACCAAATAAATATTTATTATTTAAAATACGTGGGACTGAATTTACCATCACCTGTTTCCCCACCCCACATCCCCTGATTAATGAGAAAGGTGTGGCAAATGAAATGCATGGAGCATTGTACAGTTTTCCCAAGACATTTCCATCACTTGCTCTAACATAGCTAAGAACACTCACATGGAAGACATTTGTGAGAAAACTCCAAGAAAGCGTAACATTTGCTGTGATAGTCTTGTAGATTAGGAGGAGCAGCAATGCCCCTCAGGCTCTGCAAGGAGGTTTGGGCTTTGCCAGCCTTGCTTCTCCTGCCCAGGCCACCACATGCTGTCTCCAGCCTCGTATTTACATGCAGATTATTCTGTTGGGTTTCTGGCCGCCTTCCAATTTAATACATAACATCCTTTTTGTTCTAAATGAAATCCTGATTCACTTCTATATCAATGTCAAAATTTAATGTTGGATGATCTTGACCCATACATTGTCCTTTCTCTACTGGGAATCGGTCTACCTGCTTCAAAATATTGCATTACCCAATCGTGTGGAACATACATTCTATTTTAAAGAAAATACCTCAATCTCTGTGACAACATTTTAAAAAACTCCCTTTACATTTCACTCAATTTCACATTAACAATCTTGTGGTCTTTTCACATCATTGCACTTGATGAAGCACATTATGATGTTGTGAGGTATTACTATGTTTAGGTTCAACAATTAGAATATATTTAACATTTTAAAATTCCTTTAATGGGTCAATTAAATAAAATTCTATATTTCAAGATAGTAACAGTTCATTTTTGTTCAACTATAATCAGTTGGAACCACAATCAGTATTTCTCTTTAAGAGCTCTTTACTCTAAATTCAACAGAAACCTTTTGCAAAGCTTTCTGGTGGAACACAACTTGTTTTAAAGAAGACATTTTCTAGAAGTTGCACTATAGCAGATGGTTTTTAAAATGAGAATGCTGCTAAAGACGTGCATAGAAAGGAAGTGAGCTGCTCTAAGACAAAAGATAGATAACATGAATGAGAACAAATGGTGAAAGTCATTTGTAATTTGTTAAACAGTAATGTATGAATTTTATTTGTGCCATTCACCACGTTAAGCACTATTTTTCTGAAAAAAAATGTACTGGTACATTTAAAATTTGTATTTACCTGCGCTTATTTCATCAACTAAAAATTACTTCCCCAAAATTAGGTGTCAACATAACTATAGACTATTAAATAATATATTCACAACATTTTAAAAGGCAACTATTCACCTAAATCAATTATTAAAATATTCTTTAACTCCACAAAGCCAAAATCTCACAGAGTACTATGCCTATTTAAATCAAGGCATGGGAACATTTAGATCTAAACAAATGTAGACTTCCAAGGGTTATAGTTGAAAAAAACGGGATCACTGTAGCTCAGATTCTGCAAATGTTTTGTGTTCCCTTGGGCTTTTCTCATCTCATCAAAATGGGAAGACATCAGAAATTCTTAGTACTGCTAAAGTAACATGGGTTTTGAATAAGTGAACAATTACCTATACTTACAATGTACGACACAAGTCGAAGGCTCGATTCATTCAGACCAACCATTTGAACGAAGTCCTAAAAACATGCTATAAAATAATTGGCCCTCCTACTTGTGGATTCTGTGGTAAATTTCAATGTTGCGTAACAGATGTAACTCCACGGAGAAAAAAAGAACGTACTTGCGTTCTCAAAACATAAACTTGACATTCTTTAAGTGAAATGTGGCATCAGATAAACATTTTCTATCTGTACTGTGACTTCATTTTGAGGTGTAGCTGGCTCTGTCTGCTTGTTATAAACCCACATGGGTTTCTATTATGCCTGCAAAGCTAACCATTCAAGATTTGTGTCCTTGATTTTATTAGCTTGCTCAAAGCAAACTCAACCCTATCGTTCAATGTCAGGTTCAATGACCAATGACCCAATGGTTACAATCATCAGCCAACCACAAATCCTCAGAATAATAAAGCCTGAGAAATACTGTGGGCTGATTTATCAGGACATCTGTCTGGCTACAGACATTCTAGTAGCACCCCTGTATATCTAGTGTTTTGCAATGTTCCTTAGAGGCCTTCAGCTATATATCTTTTTATGTCTGTTAACGGTTTGTAAGCAGTTTTACATTGCTGTGCTGAAAGGGACCCTATTCTTTTAAGTATTGGGATGTGAACAAGTAAACCAAAAGAGAAAATTGCATGAAACAACCTTTGTTCCTGGAATGAAAATAAAACTATTCTTGTTAAAATATTATTGTAATAAAAGACCAAAGCTGTAAAAGTCAGAGCTCAACTAAAACCTGTTCCAAAAAAAGCCATTAATTAAAGTCAACAACAAAATGTTTCTAATATTTTAAAAGCCTCAAAATATCCAAAAGAGATTTTGTTCTTAAAGATATGTGGTTATAATTTATATTACATGCTGTTTTTATTCTACAGAACATTGTCAGCTTACATTTAAACAATGATATGTTGCTTAAACCCCTGTATTAAGAATTTTGATATACTTGAAAAGCATATATTCCTCAGTGGGCTGTTTTAATAACCAATACTCGATTACGTAACATCGAAAGCTTTTTGAGATTGATTTGTCTTTATTAAAAGTTAAGATGTGAATGGTGACATTTCATTACTCAACGTGGAAGAAATAAATTCGAATTGTTTCAGATGTAACTGCTTCACCAAGGTTACTGTCACCTTTTATTTCTCATATATTGTGGCAATATTTTGCCTTATCATATAATTCTATCTGAAATGAATTGTCCCTTCATTCCATGATAACTGATTTACAGGCTTCAAATATCTGAACATTATTCAAAATAAGATCAAACAACAAAAATGATCTATGAACTGCAGTTGTGGCTGAAAAAACATGCATTCATTGCCAATGAGAAATAAAATTATAATCACATACATTACATAATGATCATTTGTTAAGAAAATCTAATTTCAATAAAAAAATTATAGCTTTATATCATCGATTATTCCAGATGCTCAAATTCGTACAACATTAAGGCAAAGTTCATGATAGACATTTTCAACAAATTGGGCGTAAGTGAGGACTGCAGATGCTGTAGAGTTGAGAGTGGGAAAGAGCTGGGAAAGCACAGCAACTCAGGCAGCATCTGAGCAGCAGGAGAGTTGACATTTTGAGCAAAAGCCCTTCATCAGGAATGAGGCTGTGAGCTGAGGGGGTAGTGAGATAAATGGGAGGGGGCTGGGGCTGGGGGAGGTAGCTGAGAGTGCCATAGGTAGGCCGAACTCATCTCCACATACCTCGATACTGTCCTATCCACCCTGATCCAGGAATATCCCACATCCATGCCCTCTACTTCCTCCAAGACTTTCGTTTCCCTTGCCCCTCCCCATGCCTCATATTCACCACGGACATTCAGTCCCTATACACCTCCATCCACCATGACGAAGGCCTCCAAGCTTTCCGTTTCTTTCTCTCCTGACATCCCCACCAGTACCCTTCCACTGACACTCTCATTCATTTGGCTGAGCTGGTCTTCACCCTCAACAATTTCTCCTTTGAATCCTGCTACTTCCGCTTGATGAAAGGGATAGCCCTGGGCATCAGCACGGACCTCAGCTATGCCTGTCTCTTTGTCAGTTATGTGGAAGAGTCCATCTTCCATAGTTACACCAGCACCATTCCACACCTCTTCTTCTGCGACGTTGATGACTGCATCGGTGCCACCTCTTGCTCCCACAAGGAGATTGAACAGTTTATCAACTTCACCAACGCATTCCACCCCAACCTAAAATTCACCTGGACCATCTCTGATACCTCCCTTCCCTTTCTGGGCCTCTCCATCTCCATCAACATTGACTAACTCAACACTGACATCTTCTACAAACCCACTGACTCCCACAGCTACCTGGACTACTCTTCCTCCCACCCTGCCTCCTGTAAAAATGCTAACCTTTATTCCCACTTCCTCTGCCTCTGCTGCATCTGTGTTCAGGAGGACCAGTTGCACCACAGAACACACCAGTTGGCTTCTTTCTTCAAAGACAGCAATTTCCCCTCCCAAGTAGTCAATGATGCCCTCCAGCGCATGTCACCCACTTCCTGCACCTCCGCCCTCGAACCCCACTCCTCCAATTGCAACAAGGACAGAACTCCTCTGGTCCTCACCTTCCACCCCACCAATCTCCGTATACATCGTATCAACCTCTGCCATTTTCGCTACTTACAAACGGATTCTACCACCAGAGATAAATTTCTCTCCCCACTCCTATCCACTTTCTGCAAAGACCATTCCCTCCGTGACTACCTTGTCAAGTCCATGCCCCCCCACCCCCACTCCAACTCACCCTCCTCTCCCGGCACCTTGCCCTGCCACAAGAATTGCAAAGCCTTCGCTCACATCTCCCCCCTCAACTCCCCAAAGGAGCCTTCCACATCCATCAAAGATTCGCCTGCACTTCCACACGTCATTTACTGTATCCGTTGTTCC
Organism: Hemiscyllium ocellatum; assembly: GCF_020745735.1. Taxonomy (NCBI): domain Eukaryota; kingdom Metazoa; phylum Chordata; class Chondrichthyes; order Orectolobiformes; family Hemiscylliidae; genus Hemiscyllium; species Hemiscyllium ocellatum. The sequence continues at coordinate 40,800,673 of NC_083407.1, read as the reverse complement.
CGATGCGTCTCCTCAATACTGGGGAGACAGGATACTTACGTGCAGAGCATTTCAGAGACCATCTCCAGGACACCCGCACCAACCAACCCTACTTCAACTACCCTTCCCACTCTGCCAAGGACATGTAGGTCCTGGGCCTCCTCCATCACCACTCCCTAACCACCCCATACCTGGAGGAAAAACACCTCATCTTCTGACTTGGGAGCCTCCAACCCCATGGCATCAATGTGGATTTCACCAGTTTCTTCATTTCCCTCCTCCGCTTTATCCCAGATCCAACTTTCCAACTTGGCATCACCCCTATGACCTGTCCTACCTGTCCATCTTCCTTCCCACCTATCCACTCCACTCTCTTCTATGACCTATCACCATTAGCCCCAGCTCCATCTAACTATCACATTCTCAGCTATCTTCTCCCTAGCCCCAACCCCATCCCATTTATCTCTCCACCCCCTCAGCTCACAGCCTCATTCCTGTTGAAGGGCTTTTGCCCGAAACATCAACTCTCCGGGTCCTCAGAAGCTGCCTGACCTGCTGTGCTTTTCCAGCACCACATTTTCAACAAATTACTGAGGGCACATTGATGTAAAATCAGTGCAGATTAATGATGGGAGGACTGAAACAAACAGAGAGAATGCTGGAAAACTCAGCAATACTGGCAGCATTTGTGGAGTGAGAAACTTAATATTTTTACTATGTTTACAAAAGGGAAATTATGCTTGACAAATCTAATGGAATTCTTCAAGGATGTGACAAGTAATGTTTATTTCGACTTTCAGAAAGCTTTCGACAAAAGTCCCATATAAAAGGTGAGTATGTATATTTAAAGAACATGCAATTGGGTGTAATGGTTAGAAAACTGACTGGCAAATAGAAAAAAAAATGGGAATAAATAGATCTCATTCTGAATGGCAAGCACAGGGATCAGTGCTAACTCCTCAGCTTCACACAATATATGAATGATTTGGATGAGGGAACTAAGTATTATATTTCTAAACTTGCAGACAGCATTATGCTGGATTAGAGGATGGGCTGTGAGGCAGATACAAAGATATTTCAGACTGATTGGGACAAACTTAGAGAGTGAATAAATGCATGGCAGATGCAATATATTGTGGATAATTGTGAGTTGAACCGTTTTGGGAGCAAAAGCACAAAGGTGAATTATTATCGGAACAGCTATAAGTTGAGAGAGGGAAATATGTAGTGAGACTTGGGTGCCCTTGGAGACCAGTTGCTAAAAGTATGCATACAAATGAAGCAGGGAGAAAGCGAGGACTGCAGATACTTTGTGCCAAATGGTAGCCATGGGCATCCACATGGGTCCCAGCTATGCCTGCCTCTTTATTGGGTACGTGGAACAGTCCATCTTCCTCAGTCACACAGGCACCATTCCCCACCTTTTCCTCTGCTACACTGATGACTGTGTTGGCGCTACATCACGCTCCCATGAGGAGGTTGAACAGTTCATCAACTTCACAAACACCTCCCACCCTGACACCACCACCCCCCCTCCCCCTCCCACCTTCCTGGACCTCTCCATCTCCATTTCCGGCAACCGACTCAACATAGACATCCACTTCAAACCCACTAACCCTCACAGCTACCTGGACTACCTCAACGCACCATGCCCACCCTCCCCACATCCGTAAGAATGCTATCCCTTACTCCCAATTCCTCCGCCTCTGCCACATCCTCTCCCAAGAGGATCAATTCGACCATAGAACATCCCAGATGGCCTCCTTCTTCAAGGACCACAATTTACCTCCCCGTGTTCTCAACAATACCCTCCAATACAACTCCTCCACTTCTTACACCTCCGTTCTTGAACCCCACCCCTCCAACCGCAACAAGGGCAGACCCCCCGGTCCTCACCTTCCACCCCACTAACCTCCATATACATTGCATCATCCTATGCCATTTCCACCACCTACAGTCAGACCCCACCACTAGAGATATACTTGCCTCCCCACCCCTTTCAGCCTTTCACAGAGACCATTCCATCCATGACTCCCTTGTTAGGTCCACATCCCCCACCAACTCACCCTCCACTCCGGCACCGTCCCTTGCCAGTACAAGAGATGAAATACCTATGCCCACACCTCCTTCCTCACCTCCATCCAAGATTCTCAAAGGATCCTTCCACATCTGGCAGAGATTTTCCTGTACATCCACACATCTCAATTATCATGTCCATTGCTTTTGATGTGGTCTCGTCTACTCTGCGGAGACAGGATGCCAACTTGCGGAATGTTTCAGAGAACATCTCTGGGATACACACACCAAACAACCCTGTGGCTGACCACTTCAACTCCCCCTCCCAGTCCACCAAGGACATGCAAATCCGGGACCTCCTCCAATGCCAAATCCTAACCACCCAACAACTGGTGATCGAACACCTCATCTTCCGCCTTGGAACCCTCCAACCACACGGAATCAATGTTGATTTCATCAATTTCCTCATCTCCCCTCCCCTACCTTATCCCAGATCCAACCCTCCAACTCAGCACCACCCTCTTGAAATGTCCTACTTGTCCATTTTCTTTCCCACCTATATGGTCCACCCTCCACTCTGACCTATCACCATCACCCCCATCCCAATCTACCTATTGCTTTCCTAGCTACCTTCCCCCCAGCCTCACCCTGATCCCATTTATCTCTCGACCCCTTTGCCTTTCCACCCCCTTCATTCCTGATGAAGAGCTTATGCTCAGAACGTTAACTCGCCTCCTCCTTGGATGCTTTTCCAGCACCACACTTTTTGACTCTGATACAAATCTGACTGGTGGTCAAGAAGGCAAATGGTATGTTGGCATTTTTAAAGAGAGGATTTGAGTACAGAAGCAGGATGTCTTGCTGCAATTATACAGGGCCTTGGTGAGACCAAATCCAGAAATATTGAGTTTTGTTTTGGTCTCCCTGTTTGAGGAAAGATATTCATGATAAAAAGGGAATGCAGTGAAGTTTTACCAAATTGATTCCTGGGATGGCAGGATTGATGCATGAAAAAGAGGTTGAATTGGTAAGGATTATATTTGCTGGACTGAGGAGGTATCTCATAGAAACTTGTAAACTCTAACAGGACTGGAGAGAGTACATGCAGGAAAGATGTTCCGATGATGAGGAGCTCAGAACCTGGGATCACACTCTAAAGATACGGGGTAGACTGTTCAGGGCTGAGATGACAATGAATTCCTTCACCCAGACAGTGGTGAACCTGTGGAATTCACTACCACTGAATCAGTCGAGGCCAAAATGTTGTATGTTTGCAAGAAGGAGTTGGAAATAACATTTGGGGCTAAAGAGATCAAGGGTTATGGGAGAAAAGGAGGAACAGACTATTGAGCGAGATGATCAACCATGATCATAACAAATGGGGGAGCAGGTTCAAAGGGCTAAATGGCCTACACCTACTCCTATTTTCTACGTTTCTATGTTCTTTATCTGAAGAAACTTTTTATTTCCTTCTATTTCTTGCCAATTTACGTTCAGAATCAATTTTCTCCTTCATTTTGATTGGATACAGTCCTTATGTGCCCTTGCTAACTATTGGTTCATTCTTTTGTTTGAGTTCTTATTTTAAACTGGAATAAATATTTGTTAAGCATCATGAAATATCAATTCAAATGTCTGCCACTGCTCATCTACTGACCTTCTCTTTAGTCTTTTTTTTCCCCCAAGCTATTTCAAACAACACTTTCTTCATACCTCTGTAATAACCCTTATTAACCTAATAACCCAGCCCTTGCCATGAAACAGTGTGCAGACTTGGTGCCTTCTCAATTAAACAAAAGCTTGGGAAACACTCTACCTGAGCATTTGCCTTTTTTGAATTTAAACTAAAGCTTCACAGTCATTGTTACTTGCTGCATTCTCCATAGTAATGTATCAAACAACATCTACCTGCCAACTCATCAGTCTTTTGCTTGTCACCCAATATTGGGAAACTGTTGGAGAAACTTCTGAAGGAGAGAGAATTAATATCCATTTGGAAAAGCATCAATGAACTAGGAGTAGTCAGCATAGCTTTATCAGAGGGAGGTCATGCCAAACAAATCTGTTAGAATATTTCAAAAATGTGATCAAAACTGTGGGGTATTGAGGGTTGAGGGAAGTTCAGTGGAAGTATTTTACCTGGATTTCAGCAAAGCGTTTGACAAGGTCCCATATGGAATACTGATTGAAAAGGGTAAAGCAGATGGAATTCAGGGAAACTTGGTGAGATGGCCTAGAAATTGGCTTCGTAAGAGGATAAAAAGGGTTGTGGTAAAAAGGTTGATTGAGTGACTGGAGGCCGGTGTACTGCGATGTACCACAAAGATCAGTACTGGGACCTTATTGGTCATCATATACATAAATGATATAGATGAAAATATGGTGGAATCTTAAGCAAGTTTGGAGATGACACCAGATTGGTGGTTAACAGGGAAGATGATGGGTGTGCTTGCAAGAAGATATCAATGGGTTGATCAGATGGGCAGAGCAGTGATAAAAGGTATTGAACTCTGATAAGTGCGAGATGATGCATTTTGGAAGAAGAAACAAGATGAGGAATAATTAGAAGAATAGAGGGATCTTGGGGTAATTATTTACAAATCCCTGAAGTCAAAGGAGCATTTGAATAAGATAGTTAACAAGTATATGGGATACTTGCTTTCATTGGTCATGGATACAATATAGAAGCAAGGAGGTAATGCGGGAGCTGAGCAGAAAGCTGGTTAGGCCACAGCTGGAATACCCTGTGCAGCTCTGGTCACCTCACTAGAGGAAGGATGTGATAGCACCAGAACAGGTACAGAGGAGGTTCACCAGGATGTTGCCATGAATGGAACAATTGAACTATAAGGAGAACTGAGAAATAAGAAAGGGATGATAACCTTATTGGGATTGTATTACAGACCCCCTAATAGTCAGAGGAAAATTGAGAAACAAACTTGTCAGGACATCTCAGCTATCTGTAAGAATAATAGGGTGGCCATGGTAGGGGATTTTAACTTTCCAAACATTGGCTGGGACTACCATAGTGTTAAAGGTTTAGATGGAGAAGAATTTGTTAACTGTGTACAAGACAATTTTCTGATTCAGTATATGGATGTACCTACTAGAGAAGGTGCAAAACTTGACCTACTCTTGGGAAATAAGGCAGGGCAGGTGACTGTGTTGTCAGTAGGGGAGAACTTTGGGGCCAGCGACCATAATTCTATTAGATTTAAAATAATGATGGAAAAGGATAGACCAGATCTAAAAGCTAAAGTCCTAAATTTGAGAAAGGCCAATTTTGACGGTATTAGGCAAGAATTTTCAAAAGCTGATTGAGGGCAGATGTTTGGAAGTAAAGGGACGGCTGGAAAATGGGAAGCCTTCAGAAATGAAACAATGAGAATCCAGAGAAAGTATATTCCTGTCAGGGTGAAAGGAAAGGCTGGTAGGTATAGGGAATGCTGGATGATTAAAGAAATTGAGGGTTTGGTTAAGAAAAAGAAAGAAGCATATGTAAGGTATAGACGGGATAGATCAAGTGAATCCTTAGAAGAGTATAAAGGAAGTAGGAGTATACTTAAGAAGCAAATCAGGAGGTCAAAAAGGGGACATGAGATAGTTTTGCCAAATAGAATTAAGGAGAATCCAAAGAGTTTTTCAAATACATTAAGGACTAAAGGGTAACGAGGGAGAGAATAGGGCCCCTCAAAGATCAGCAAGGCGGCCTTTGTATAGAGTCGCAGTAAATGGGGGAGATACTAAATGAATATTTTGCATCAGTATTTACTGTGAAAAAGGATATGGAAGATATGGACTGTAGGGAAATAGATGGTGACATCTTGCAAAATGTCCATATTACAGAGGAGAAAGTGCTGGATGTCTTGAGACGGGTAAAGATGGATAAATCCCCAGGATCTGATCAGGTGTACCTGAGAACTTTGTGGGAAGCTAGAGATGTGGTTGCTGGGCCTCTTGCTGAGATAGTTGTATCATCAATAGTCACAGGTGAGGTGCCAGAAGACTGTAGATTGGCTAACGTGGTGCCACTGATTAAAAAGGGTGGTAAGCTCAAGCCAGAAAACTATAGACCAGTGAGCCTGACGTCGGTGGTGGGCAAGTTGTTGGAGGGAATCCTGAGGGACAGGAGGTACATGTATTTGGAAAGGCAAGGACTGATTAGAGATGTGCATGGGAAATCATATCTCACAAACTTGATTGAGTTTTCTGACGAAGTGACAAAGAGGATTGGTGAGGGCAGAGCAGTAGATGTGATCTACATGGACTTCAGTAAGTTCGACAAGGTTTGCCATGGAAGACTGATTAGCAAGGTTAGATCTCATGGAATACAGGGAGAACTAGCCATTTGGATACTGAACTGGCTCAAAGGTAGAAGACAGAGGGTGGTGGAGTAGGGTTGTTTTTCAGACTGGAGGCCTGTGATCAGTGGAGTGTCACAAGGATCGGTGCTGAGTCCTCTACTTTTTGTCATTTACATAAATGATTTGGATGTGAGCATAAGAGGTACAGTTAGTAAGTTTGCAGATGACACCAAAATTGGAGGTGCAGTGGACAACGAAGAGGGTTATCTCAGATTACAACAGCATCTGGACCAGATGGGCCAGTGGGCTGAGAAGTGGCAGATGGAGTTTAATTCAGATAAATGCATGGTGCTGCATTTTGGGAAAGCAAATCTTAGCAGGACTTATACACTTAATGCTGAACAAAGAGACTTTGGAGTGCAGGTTCATAGCTTCTTGAAAGTGGAGTCACAGGTAGATAGCATAGTGAAAAAGCTGTTTGGCATGACTTCCTTTATTGGTCAGAGTATTGAGTTGGGAGGTCATGTTGCGGCTGCACAGGACATTGGTCAGGCCATTGTTGGAACATTGCTTGCAATTCTGATTTCCTTCCTATCGGAAAGATGTTGTGAAACTTGAAAGAGTTCAGAAAAAATTTACAATGATGTTGCCAGGATTGGAGGATTTGAGCTATAGGGAGAGGCTGAACAGGCTGGGGCTATTTTCCCTGGAGTGTCGGAGGCTGAGGAGTGACCTTATAGAGGTTTACAAAATTATGAAGGGCATGGATAGGGTAAATAGACAAAGTCTTTTTCCTGGGATCGAGGAGTCCAGAACTAGAGTGCATAGGTTTAGGGTGAGAGGTGAAAGATAGAAAAGATATAAAAGAGGTGAAATATACAAACCTTGTAAGGTGAAAGATATAAAAGAAACCTATGGGGCAACCTTTTCACACAGAGGGTGGTACATGTATGGAATGAGCTGCCAGAGGATGTGGTGGAGGCTGGTACAATTGCAATATTTAAGATGCATTTGGATGGGTATATGAATGGGAAGGGTTTGGAGGGATACGGGCCGGGTGCTGGCAGGTGGGACTAGATTGGGTTGGGATATCTGGTCGGCATGGACGGGTTGGACCGAAGGGTCTGTTTCCACGCTGTACATCTCTATGATGCTATGATAGACTAAATAAGCTAGGATTGGTTTCTTTCAAGCAGAGAAAGACTGGGTGCAGTGGGGGGATCATGATTGAGCTGTATAAGTTTAAGAGGGGTAAGGATAAGGTGAGCAGTGAGGTGCTCTTTCCCTTCATTGTGGGGTCAATCATGAAGGGGCATAATTTTAGGGTAAGGGGCAGGAAATTCAAACAGGATAGGAAGAAAAACCTTTTTACTCAGAGAATGATGATATTCTGGGATGCACTGCCTGGAAACATTGTGGAGGCTAGAAACTTTACAACCTTTAAAAAATATTTGGATGAGCACTTGAACTGTTATAACATTCAAGGATATGGGACAAGTGCCGGAAATTGGGATTAGCACACCTTTTATTGTAGTTTTTGTTGGTGGAGACTAAATGAGCTGAAGGGCCTTTTCTGTGCTGTATGACTCTGTGGCTCAACATAAATTATTGCTCCCTTAGAAATTTGGTATTCCTACATCTCTCCTGTTGATTGTAAGACAAAAACCTTTGACAGCACATCTTTTTTTCCACAATACTCAATTTCTATACAAACAAGTGACTATCAAAAAAAATGCAAGAAAGTAGATCTTGTGCTCACATTTAGTTCAAACTCATCCCTAAGAATACCGAAAGAGCAACCTGAGAATCCAGAGTACTGAATTTCTCTATTCCACAACAAACTTTTTCTTTCAATCACATTCCATTTATCCTTATTTAAGGCATCAAATATGAAGTACTAATAGACAATAATATACTCCAAATTAAGGACTCAATCTCTGCTGCATATGCATCCTCAAATTCCTTGTGTATCCAAATCTTTGTTCCTGCCAATTCCATGTTCAACTGTCAATCTCTGCATCACAGCTGCTCCATGAGAGACTGAGAATCCAAACTGAGGGCAAGAGTGGTAAAATGCTTCATTCACAACACAGTTTACTTAATGATGAGATGTTAGGCAATGCGAAACATCTATAGAGTGCTACCCAATTCTAAGCTCAGCTTCTCATGCTATCAAGAGGGTTTTTTTAAAATTTAATTCCAGATGATTCACCATTTTCTTCTCTACTCTTCTTCCCTTTTGAAACCTTGTGCATGAGCTTAATCACCCCCCCCCACCCCCCAGGCAGCCTTTTCTGATTTTTTTTGGCTTCTGCATTTATGTTATCCCAAGCTTTAAATTGTTCAGAATGTTACAGCCTCATATAAAATTAAACCATAAGCCCTATTATTACTCATTTTCACTGACTTCCTGAATTGTGACCAAAATTCTATCACTACCTTGCTTCTCACTTGCTCAGTTCCAAATCTATGTTTCTCTGCATACCATTTATTTCCTTTCTTGCCCTCTGGGCATCTTCATTTTTTTGCTCTTTCCACATTATCCTTGTGAAATGCTCAGAGACTTTGTGTGCGTGATCTGTACTATACAAATATCAGTTGTTTTCAAATATCATTCTCTTACTTACTTCTGAACATTCTTTTGTGATTCTTCCAACTGTTTACGCAACTCTTGTACATATTTATTTGAATCCATGTGATCCTGAAATAAAATTTAAAGATTTTTTCTTAAATAATGGAAGTACAATTTTCAACAAATAACTTCAGTTGATGGATTCTCATTCCTCATTATTCATCTCAATAACATCCTCTTTCAAGCAGGAAGAGGGGTGGGAGCATCCTAAATTTGCTTCATGTATTAGATAGCTGGAAGCTTGTTTTAATTAAAGGCGTAAAATTAATGTCTCCCTGCAAGATAGCTACATTTCACTCATTAACTGGACAATGTTGATTGAGTTCACTTGATGCAATATACAGCAAATTATAGTTCAGGCTTGAGGATTTGGTGAAGTGTATAGATATTATTTTAATATGAATACAAATGGACTATGTTCAAAATATTTCAACAATTTCATTCTCTACAATACTCCCTCAATAGTTTCCCTGCAATCAAGGTCAATGCAAATTCGAAAAATAGCACCTCGTCTTTCAATTAGACACTAATGGCCTTCTGGATGCAAAGCTGTGTTGAACAAGTTCTCTCCACATCGTATTTCTCTTTCTTTGCAAGTTTCAGTTTTCCTCTTGTTTTTGCTTTTCAGCAGCATGCAAGATATTTTCTCTGCATCTTCTCTTCCCCCTGTTTCTTTGTTTGCCTCATCGCCACTTCTTTCAGCCTGCAGCTCTGTCATTAAACCTCTTCTGTCTTCCCTTTTGCTTTGCTTTCTATCCTCCCCACTTCCACTTACTTAAACCCTATTGCATTTCCAGTTCTCATGAAAGATTAAATATTAACTCTGATCATCTCTTTCTGAATTTGGCCTTTCAACTAGACTCATTAAATCCAACACGTTATGTCAATTAGACCATCACTTGAGTGCCACACAGATCACAACAATGAACATGACCATTTACTTTGAGCTGCTTTGAGTTTATGTGATGATATAACTTCCAGAAAACCACTACAACATTAAAAAACAAGGTAGTAACCTCTGAAAATGAATGGTTAGCTATCTTGCTCAGTGGAATGTTAGTAAATGTCAGCATAACCATGCTAACTTCTGTACAAACATTTGCTAAATATATACAGTCCAGACTGATAGGTATAAAGGTAAAACAGAGTACACAAGAGATTTAAATTCAGAAAAAAAATGTTCGAACTGAAAATAGGGGCCATGAGCATAACTGCCCTTGACATCAATGTCCATTATGAGATTTTACTGACAAGCAACTCCAAATTCACAGCAATGTGGTTGACTTTTGCCTGCCCTCTGAAGTGCTATAGGGAGCAAATCAATTCAAAGACAATTAGGGATGAGCAATAAGTACCCAGTATTGCTGGTGATGCCCATACCCCATAAGTGAATAAAAGTAACCAAAGGCAACATTTAGCCAAATGTGCCATCAAAGAGCTGCAGCAAAATTGAAGAAAATGGGAATTCATATGGCAACTACATTGGTTGAAAGGAGGTTAGTTGTGGTTGTTGGAGGTTAGTCATTTCAGCTCAAAGACATCTCTGCACGAGTTTCCTTAGGATAGTGTTCTCGGCCCATCAACTTCTGTTGCTTCATCTGTAACAGGCTTCCCTCCATCATAAGATTAGTTCGGTGATGATTGCATAATGTTCAAAACTCAATTTGTGCTTCCTCAGACACTGAAACAAACACTTTAAAACCTGGCTAATATCCAGGTTTTAGCTGACAAGTGGCAAGTAGCATTTGTGCAATATAATTTACAGGCAATGACCATGTCCGGGAAGAGAAAATCAAATCATCATTCCTTGACATTCAATGACATTGCTTTTGCTGAACCGCCCCCACCCTGCCAATATCCTGAAGGCTGGGGGGTTACCATTGAGCAAAAGCTGAACTGGACTAGCCATAGAAACAAAGTATCTAATAGTCCAGGTCAAAGGCTAGGAATATTGCAGTGGGTAAGTCACTTCCTGACTCCCCAAAGCCTGTCCACCATCTACAAGGCACAAGTCAGAAGTTTGATGGAATACTCCTCACTTTTCTGGATGATTGCAGCCCCATCAATACTCATGAAGCTTGGCATCATCCAGAAAAAAAAACAGCCTATTTATGTGCCATCACATTCATAAACATTCACTCCTTCCACCATCCATACACAGTCACAGCAGCATGTACCAACTATAAGATGCACTGCAGAAATTTGGCAAGGATCTCTATTCAGCATCTTTTAAACTCACAACCACTATCAACTAAAGGGACAAGGGCACCACCACTGCAAGTTCCCATCAAGCTAACTCATCATCCTGACTTTAAAACATATCATTGTTCCTTCAGTAATCCTGGAATTCCCATCCTAATGGCAATGTAGGTCAACCTACAGCACATAGATTACAGCAATTCACTAAGGCAGTACATCACTACCTTCCCAAGGGCAACTAGGGATTGACAATAAATGCCCAAATAACTAGACCTACATCCCGTGAATGAATAAAAGAGTAAGGAAATTAATTATATGACAAAGCAATTCATATGGCTGAATTTTAAGACCTATTCTGTATAGTACCCAAAGCATCAGGGATCATTTGTATGGATCCTGGAAAAACAGATTCCTGGTTACTTGTCAAAAATCAGTTTGATTGTAATAAAAGCAATATTTACTAACACATATTAGCCTCTCAGTCTGGAGGACAAGAAGACTCAAAACGCAGGCATATGATCCAGCAAAGAAAGAATCCTGCTTAAAATCCACTTAACAGGCAAAAACGTGGGACTACTTTTTATCAACTAATGTGAAGAACCAAATCAGATCTTCAGTATAGCAGTTTGGCTGTATCTGTAGTGATGCACAGCCAATAACATACTGACAGCAATAAATCATTGAATTTCATCATTAGAAACTTCCACTCCCATTTCTTAACATGGCACTAAAGTGAATCAGTAGGCCTGCAATGTTTCAAACCTCTATTAAAAGATCCAAGTTTAGCAGTAAATTGTTGGACTATTTAGAAATACTATCTCTGCTGTAAACACTTTCTTCATTTGCATGTGTGTCTAGCATATCTGAGTGGGTGGTATTGGTTGTTGTGAAATAAACATCTATTCTCTCTTTTACTTTAAACTTTTAAGAAAACGTCTTTCATCAGTGTTTTAGAGTCACAAAACTCAATTGAGTCAAAACACTCCTTTAAAACAGGAGAAATCATCTGAGCATTTCTCCCCATGACCCATAGCATAATAAACAGTTATAAGATCATTGATTCATTCATCACTGTCACAGCATCAAAGGAAGTGCTGCAGAAGAATACATTGTTCATCCTCGTCCATATTGCAGAACACTCTCTGTCCAAGCCAAGGCTGCAATTCCTTTTCAGGGAATGCCTCCTATTCACTTTTCCTCATCAAACTCATTTTCATTCCGTCCTCATACCAGCACTTCACTTGTTTTCATTCATTCTTGGGATGTGTGTATCTCTGGTAAAATGAACGCTTATTACTTGGCTTCCCAAACTGTGAGTTGTGATCCAATTAGTCACAAGATGTGATTTTAGGGTCATGAGGTCAGAAGCAGCAATAGCTGCTACAGAGCACAATCTGATTTCTGACAACTACAAAGCTCCTTTAAATGTTTGTGGATTGTTATTGTGAGTATTGGCTAATGAACTGATTTCTGAGGCCCAATTGTGCCAAAGCAAATCTATGAATAGGTGGGTGTGCTTATTTTTAACTGTAGAATTCCTATCTTGCTATCAAATTCTTCCTGCTTGATCACTGATATTGCTCCCTCCTCATGCTCCTCAACATCTCTTCTGCGCCCCAATTTATAACCTGAGGTAATATAAAATCTCAGCATCTCAGGTCACACTGGGACATGTCTGGGAAGCAGTGGCTTATTGCTCATTGCATGCTGTGTTGCGAATGTGGTGAGAGTCCAACTGAGTAGCGATAAGAGAGGGTAGTTAATGGGTGCACCAATGTGGAGTCACAAACAGGCCAAATCAGGTAAGAATTCGACATTGGATTCCAATTATGATATTACTAAAATAAGTCAGCTTTCACAAAAGTCAAGAGCTTCGTAGTCACTTTAATTGATATCCATTTCTCATTTCTAGAACATGTTTAAATGAATTTAATTCTTGAAACTATGCTCAGATTTAAACTGTCTCCCAAACTTTACTAGTTCTAAATCTTTGCTGACTTTGTACCAGTTTTCAGTAGCAAAATGGCCATCTTGGCACTCAAAATGGCGAACAAGCGACATGTGCTAATTATGCTCCAAAAATGGGGCTGCCAGTCAAACTCGCAGGGGGACACAAAGATCCAAGAAACTAGACCAAAGGAGGATTGGACCATTTACAAATGTAAAGAAGAGGTGAGTAACAATTTGACTTTCTCTTCTCAAAATATGACTACACTGAACATGGTTCCTTCCAGGGAAATGCGGTCTATGTGTATTATGATTGATGGTCCTGAAGGGGTTTGTGGTGTTAAGCTTTAGAAACTTTATCAAAAATGGTCTGGGAGGAACAGGAGCCCATTGAAGTTCATTGCACGTCCGAAGACTGTGTCAGGACACCACTTGATGCCATCCTAACTATTTCTCCAACTCCATTGACTTCCCCTGTCAAGATCATTTTCTTCCACCTGATCACTTCAAGCCTCCTGATTGTTCCCTTTCTCGACACCTACACAATGTTTTCTACCATCCTCCCTTCCCCAACCCTCTTGCTCAGGAATAACTCTGGTAAGGTTACAGGTCAAAATTGAAACCCTGTTCTCCACTAAGTTTCCTGAGGTTACCCAGAAGTTGGCCCATGCACATACACTCAAAAATTCAAGATCATATAACTCAAGTTTAATCTTTTCATAAGAAGCTCCTAAAATATTTCTGGTAAGATGGCAGTGGAGTAGGACTTCTGAGTGCTGGGCTTGTCTGCGCCATGCACTTCTCTTTTCATTTCTTTTCTCTTTTTGTTCCCTCTTCTCTCACTTTTTTTCTCTTCTATTTTGTTTTACTTACTTCTAGATGAAGAGCTCAGTGATGGTGATGGTATCAGCAGTGGTAAGTGGGCTCATCAGGGCACTCATGGTGGTGACGATGGAGGCCAGTTTGGGTTCCTGTTGGCTTCTGCATCATCGAGGCGGTCCTAGCGCCAACTCTTGCCTCCTGTGGTGGAGGTGAGTTTGGTTTCCGGTGACATCTGCATCCAGTGTAGATTCATGGAGGCAGTGACAGACGTGAATTTTGGCCCAGTGTGAGACCCAGTGGCATCAGCAATGGCTGCATTGGTGAGGTGAGACCAAAGCAGAGTCATGGAGTGGCAGAGTCGAGTTTGGGCCAGAGCAGTATCCAGCAGCATCAGTCATGTCTGCATTACCAAGGTCCAGTGAGGACTTATTGTGGCAAGGACATCAATGGAAGCAAGATGGCGCTGAACAGTGGCAACTTTCATTCCAGGGGTGGCAGCGTAGAGAAGGGGCCTCATGCCTGGCCACCAGGCCCATGGCCCATGATGGAACACTTAGCAAGAAGAAGTGTAAAGTTGGACAATTTCTTTATTCCTTCATTTTTCCTCATTCATATTTTATAGTTTGGTTTATTTTCTGCGTTTCAAGATGGATCTGGAGAGTGGCAATGCTACATAATACTTTCTACAGTATTTTGCAACAAATGCGTGAGAATAAATAAATCAAACTTATAAAAATAGCACTTGGGTCTTTAGCTTTGATCTTACTCAACAAGAATCAATTAAACATTTTATTATAAACACAATTGTTCCTATGATGAAGGGCCTTAACATTTAAGATTTGTAAATGAAGATCAGTGGCCTTTATTTAAAAAGAGACCCTTCATATGCACAATTCTTTGAACACAGACAAATAGCTAACTTGAAAAAAAATTATATGAATTCACATTATGAACTGTATTTTTCGTATTCATATTGTCATGCTGTAATCACCTCTGGGCATCAACAATACAGATGCCTTATGTTAGCGAAGTAAAATTGTAATAACAATACAGATTCACATCACAGCAGCATTGCATCAATAAAATAAAACAACAGCTTCTGTCAGCTCTTGTGGCTATGTTAATTATCTGTTTTGTATTTAATGAAAAGGACAAAAAGAGAAAGAACAAACCAGCAAAAAAAAACACTATGGGTACGTACTGGTTAAAAAGAAATAGGGACCAAGAATCATCAAACTATGATGCATCTATTATGAAAGAAAACCAATTAGTGTAACTTTATTTACAATGTTTTCATAAAATGGAACAGACATAAATTATCATGAGTAAAAGAAAATATTTAAAATTTGAACCTTTTTTTTGACATTTAGAATATTCTCAAGAGCTTTAAAGGCTTCATTATAAATAAAATGTCAACACTACTAAAATAGGTAACACTGTGACCTGCCTAGTTATTTCCTAATGCTGATAAAGTGGCCTGAGTTTTCTCTTTTTCAAATGAAATTACACTTGAATTCTATAGCTTTCCAGGAGTGTTTCAATCCCTGGTAATGGCCGTTGTTTTGCACAGTGCTTACTCTGAAGTCTATAGATCTTTTGTGAAATGAGCAGTTGAGTGCTCCAGACCTTAGATCTCCTGCTGACAAAACGTCATCCACTCTTAAATGTCAAAATAATTTTATCACAGAAGTAATATGATCATACACCTGAATAATTTCTATAAATAAAAAAAAGGCAAAGAAGTATTCAATGCCTCACATTTGTTTCATTATTTAAAAGTTATTTGGTCCAATCTCTTGCACCACCCCTTGCACTACCGAACACATGAGGCAGCAACATCTAGAAAGATTTGTTGGTAAGATGAGATGAAGTAACTAGTGTCGAAGACACTTGTGTAGAGCACTATCACTGGAATGGTAGTCTGAAAAGCCAACTCAGCAGTAAGTTCTGAGTAAATCTACTTAGACAAATTGCATGCTCCCATGTCTTTTGCTGGTACTGCTCCAAACTGGTTCACCTAATTAGTAATTTTTACTGAATCGTACAAGAAATCTTGCTCCCTGCTTGAAGTACTCCATTCAGAAACTCACCATACTGAAGAACTATATTACAGTTCAGTGCACCAATATACTAATGCATTCCATAGGAACTCATACAAATTTAGAGCTTTCAATAGAAAAGAACAAAAAGAAGACTTTTATGAAAACATGTTTTAAGGGCAAAGTTCAATTCCAGAAACATATAAACGAATCGCGAAGGCTTTTTCGGGATTAACTTTAAGTGAGGAATTGGCAATGGGAAAACAAATGGGATTTAAAGTAAACAAATCTCAGGACCTGATGGCTTCTAACAGAGAGAATTAAAATAGATGAAGTGGAACAAATTGCAGATGCATCAATTTTTCAAAGCTCTTTAAATTCAGGAAATTACATCAGCAGTATTCCATGGGATGAAGGATCCCGCCGAGCTGTATCTCATCAAACTTACTTCATATCTCATAAATACTTACTCAAACCTTATGGCATCCCTCTCATCTACCCTCATCTTACCACATGGTGTTCCTGAGACATCTTGCCACTTGGGATAACCTGGAATTGATCAGCATCCCTGGCACACTTGCCATCCTTAAAAGGTTGTAGTGCACCTGGACAAGTATTGTCAGATGGGAGCCCTGCATAGTTTCTGATAATTGCTCCAGGTATGGCAAAAAAGGGATATTCGGCAGCCACTTTGGGGACAGAGACCTGGACAATATGTGATGGATGCTCAAGAGGTCCTTTTCCCCAAAGACCAGCAGAGAAGACCATGACTCTAGAGCATGCCAATCTGGTCCAAGATTTTCATCTGGGTTAAAGCATAGTCCTCCATCTGAGGAATGTATCCCAGTATATAAAGATGGTAAATTACTTTCTCTAATCCATCAGCTTATGTATGCCATCTTCTCTCTGATACCTGACATACACTCTATCTCTGCTACTGTACCCACACCCCAGCCAGGGTCATACTCTACCAGTCTCACTATTACCTCAACATCTTCCCTCACTTGCTCTCACACACCTTAAAACCAACATCATTACGTATGCCTCTGTGTACCTACTCACTCACTCGGGACATCACCCCCAAAATAACAACAGTGCCACCCATTTTCTTCCTCCTTAATTTTGCTTCTCTCCCATTTCAGGAGGAAAACAGCCCACTTAATGAATCAAGATGAGCAGTGTCAAGATTAGAGTGGTGCTGAAAAAGCACAGCAGGTCAGGCAGCATCCAAGGAGCAGGAAAAATCGAGGTATCGGGCAAAAGCCTTTCATTTCTGTTGAAGAGTTTTTGCCCGAAATGTTGATTTTTCCTGCTCCTCGGATGCTGCCTGACCTGCTGTACTTTTCCAACACCATTCTAATCTTGACTCTAATCTCCAGCATCTGCAGTACCCATTCTACCAAGATGAGAAGTGGGCTGTCCAATATTTGGCCCCTAATCCTTTATGTGGTGAGCATCCTGACTCTGACTGCCCCAAAGCAGCTGACTAACTGGTATCAGAGCATGCCCTTGACATACTAGCTGGGACCCATGAGTGAAGGCTATTCCCCCCACTGACTCAGGACTGCTGATAAACTACAACAAGCTTCATGATTTCTTACCTGTGCCAAATGGCAAGATAATGCGGAAATACTATGAGCCTAGTAATTTCTGGCTGAGCAGACAAACCACAAAAAGACAAATAAAGACAGGCAGGGATGCTGGGAGTATCCTAGGCTCAAAGTGAAAGACAGCTCGCAAACATACTGGTGACGTAGCCAGATCCAGTCCATGAGCTGGTTGCAAGTTCCTGAACATAAAATGGCTTTGCGGCTACATTACAAAGACACTCACTAATGCAACACAAGGTGCAGCACTGAAATGCAGAAGTGTGTTGGAGGTGTACCATGACAGTTGTTAGAGGCTGTCACATGTTGACACCTACGTCCGTGAAGATCAGGTTGCCCATAGAGCATACAGTGTGCTTCTCTCTGTCTTCTATGATCAACCCAGTTTTGAATCCATCAAGAGAGCTCACCTTTGATTCCATGAGTGTCTACCTTTTGTACCAGCCTGCCATATCAAATGCCTTACTAAAGTCCATGTAGACAACATCACTGCCCTTCCCTCATGAATCATTCTTGTCACCTCCTCAAAACACTCAATCAAATTGATAAGATGACTTTCCCTGCATAAACCCATGCTGCCTAACACTAACAAATCCATTCACTTCCAAATATGAATAAATCCTGTCTCTCAGTGTCTTCTTGAAAGCTTTTCCACCACTGACATCAGGCTCTTTGGCTTGTATTATCTAGATGATTGGTGTTTGCCTTCTTGAAGAAAGGAACAGCACTGGCCATTTTCCAGTCCTCTACAACCTCCCCTGAGGCCAAAGATGATGCAAAGATATCTGTTAAGGTTTCAGCTACTTCCACCTCCTGGTCTCCAACAGTATCCTGGGATTGATCCCATCTGGCTCTGGAGACTTGTCTACCTTGGTTTTTTTTTTAGGTTAGATTTCCTACAGTATAGAAATAGGCCCTTCAGCCCAACAAGTCCACACCAACCCTCCAAAGAGCAACCCTCCCAGACCCAATATTTACCCCTGAATAATGCACTTAACACTATGGACAATTTAGAATGGCCAATTCACCTGACCTGCACATCTTTGGATTGTGGGAGGAAATGAGAGCATTCAGCGGAAACCCACACAGACACAGGGAGAATGTGCAAACAATGAGGCAGGAATTGAACCTGGGTCCCTCTTGCTCCTAATATATAACCAAAATGTCTTGGGATTCTCCTTAATCCTGCTGTCCAAGGACATTTCATAGCCCCTATTAACCCCCCTAATTCCCCATTTCAGTTCCTTCCTATTTTCTCTGTATTCTTCAAAGACTTCATCTGTTATTAATTGCCTACAGCAGAGGTATGCTTCCTTTTTTTTGATGAGCTGATCATTTGCCCTGTCATCCAAGGTTCATGAATCCGGCCATTCCTATCCGTCATCTTCACAGGAACATGCCTGTGAAAATCAACTGGTCTTGAAAAGATTCCCATATGTCAAATGTGAATTTACCCTCAATTAGCCACTCCCAATCCACATTCTATAATTCTTACTTAATTCAGTTAAAGTTGGCCTTGCCCCGATTTAACACTTTCTTCGGGGGTTCACTCTTGTCCTTATCCATAAGCATCCAAGTATTTATGGAGTTATGGTCACTATTCCCAAAATGCTCTCCCACTAAAACTTTGATCATTTGGCTGGGTTCATTTCCCAATACCAGGTCTAGTATGCCCCCTTCCTTGTTGGACTATCCACATACTGTTCATAAAACCCTCCTGCTCACACCTAACAAAATGCACCCATTCAAACCCCCAGCACTAAGGTAGTCCCAGTTAACATAAAGGAAATTAAAATCACCTACCACAACAGCTTTGTTATTTTCGCATCATTCCAGAATCTGACTACATGTTTCTTCCTTTATCTCCTGCTGGTGTATGGTAGGTCTGTTGTACAATTCCAGCATTGTGATTGTACCTTTCCTATTTCTGAGGTCCACCCATAATGCCTTGCTGCAAGAGCTCTCCAGGGTGTCCTCCCTCAACATGGCTGCAATATGCTCCGTAACCAGTAATACAACTTCCCCAACTCTTTTGCTTCCTCCTCTGTTTTGTCTAAAACATTGATATCCTGGAATGTTATGTTGCCGATCCTGTCCCTTTTTCAATCATGTATTTGTGACAGCAACAACCTCCTCCGGGAGTGGAGGTTGGGTTGGTGGGGGGTGTGGACCTGACGAGGGAGTCACGAAGGGAGTGGTCTTTGCGGAATGCTGATAGGGGAGGGGAGGGAAATATATCCCTGGTGGTGGGGTCCGTTTGGAGTTGGCGGAAATGACGGCGGATGATACTCTGTATACAGAGGTTGGTGGGGTGGTAGGTGAGGCCCCACTGGTTCTCACCTACCACCCCACCAACCTCCGTATCCCCACTGGTTCTCACCTACCACCCCACCAACCTCCGTACCCCACTGGTTTTCACCTACCACCCCACCAACCTCCGTATCCCCACTGGTTCTCACCTACCACCCCACCAACCTCCATATCACCAACCCAACCTCCACTCCCGGCACCTTCCCCTGCAACCGCAGGAAATGCAAAACTTGTGCCCACACCTCCTCCCTTACTTCTCTCCAAGGCCCCAAGGGATCCTTCCATATCCGCCACAAATTCACCTGCACCTCCACACACATCATCTATTGCATCCGCTGCACCCGATGTGGCCTTCTCTATATTGGGGAGATGGGCTGCCTACTTGCAGAACGCTTCAGGGAACACCTCTGGGACGCCCGGACCAACCAACCCAATCACCCCGTGGCTCAACACTTTAACTCTCCCTCCCACTCCACCGAAGACATGCAGGTCCTTGGACTCCTCCATCGCCAGAACATAACAACACGACGGTTGGAGGAAGAGCGCCTCATCTTCCGCCTGGGAACCCTCCAACCACAAGGGACGAACTCAGATTTCTCCAGTTTCCTCATTTCCCCCCCCCCACCTTGTCTCAGTCGATTCCCTTGAACTCAGCACTGCCCTCCTAACCTGCAATCTTCTTCCTGACCTCTCCGCCCCCACCTCACTCCGGCCTATCACCCTCACCTTGACCACCTTCCACCTATCACATCTCCATCGCCCCTCCCCCAAGTCCCTCCTCCCTACCTTTTATCTTAGCCTACCTGGCACCCTCTCCTCATTCCTGATGAAGGGCTCTGGCCGAAACATCGAATTTCCTGTTCCTTGGATGCTGCCTGACCTGCTGTGCTTTAACCAGCAACACATTTTCAGCTCTGATCTCCAGCATCTGCAGACCTCACTTTTTACTCAGCTATATTTAAAAGCCAAGTTTAACTAAATTTTTGGTTACTCTCTTCCTCTAATTTTTCTTTTGTTGACTTAGTTTCTATTAAGTACCTGTGGTTTGCTTCTATGCTGAAACTTGTGAATGCATAATAAGAGTTTCAATTCCTGCTAGAATTTCTTATCTAGTGGAAAGTTATATTGATAAGAATCATGTGAAGCTGTTGAACATACTAAACATTAAAAGCTATTATAAATCAAATTTTAGTCTTTTTACATATGAATTATTTATATTGTTTTTCCAGCTTTTTTCTTCAAACAGTTATTTAACATTGGTGCATAAATGTAATTAAATGTTGGTCTTCATTGTATGACAAAATTTGTTTAACAATGTTATAGTCACAAAATAAGCAGAAGCAAACATCCTATATCAGATTTTAATTTAAAACTTGCTTATTCATAAACTGTAAATCAGTGATTTCATTTTATTAAATGTATGGGTAAACAAATGTAGAGTAATGATGAATAAACATTTCAAGCTAAACTGGCCCATAATCAAACACAGTAACATTGAACAAAAACCTGTACTTATATAACACATTTAATACTGAAAAGTTACATAGGATCTGCATCATAGAAACAGGTCTGAAATAACTCCCAACACCAAGTCATCCTTGATTTACAGCTGGAAAGTCCTTTACACTGATCCAGTTTCCTCAGAGCCAGCTCTCAGAGTGAACAGAACCTCTGATACTCCTGTTTAAATCTGTCAGCCAAGGCTCAATGACTGGATCACATTAACAGCCTCAATCAGGGAACCCATACTCAATGAGGTCCACCTGGCTGACCTCATTATTATCACAACAAGATCATTGAGCCTAATCAAACTATGCCAGTTTTTGTTTGGAGAGAAACAGAACGGGTAAATAATTCCAAGGAATTCACAAAATCGTTGTTGAACAACACTTGATACTGAGCCACTGAAGGAGTCGAAAGATTTGGTCAAACAAGCATTAAGATTTGTTTCAAGCAAGCATCTGAATAGAGGAAAGAGAAGCAGACAGTCTGAAAGGTTTCAGGTGAAAACTGCAGAGTTCATACCTTGGCACAGCCACTAATAATGGAGTGATTAAAACTAGGGATACCCAAGAAAAATGAAAAAGCACATTATCCTTTTGCCTAGTAGAAATATTAAAAATCTGAACATTTAAGACAGTTGTATTAAATGGAAAGGTACTATGATGAACAATTTTGATATTAAAATACAAGTGTAACATTCAGTCTACATTGATGTTGACATGCCGAATGAAGCTCTGAAAGTCATTGGGAAGCTGGAGTTTAACTTTGCATTGTATTTACTGGTTTTTAAGTATCATTATTAAGTAAAGTTTGTCATGGTTAAAACTGAATCAATATCTGATATTCAATCATATATGAAGGAAGGTGTTTGCACTTGATTAACCAAAGGACTGCTGTGAATGGGCAGTGGCAAATCACAGAAATCTCTGGGCTGGCAGTTTGATATTTTAAGGTATGGGACTGAAGTAATCCATGTGACAATGGTTAGGAGACATCTCTCCCACTCCCACATATTCCATATGACTGTCCCCTATGGACTCACTTGTAAAAAGCAAATAATTAGCATTCAGTTCTGACAGAATCTGAAAGCTGAAACCCAAAGCAGAGAAAAATAATATTTAGAGTTAAATTAATTGACAGAGAAGGAAAACTGTGATAAAATTACTTGAGAATGATTTCAGTACAAAACAGCTGTACTGGTCTTGTTGGAACAAAAATAACATTAGATAGAATTCAGGTGACACAAGAAAAATATTCCTTGCAAGCTAGAGATATTCAATTGTTCAGCCCTGAGGATCTAGAAATATAGAATACCTGTTTTGTGCATTGCTAATGGATTCCCTAAAAAAGAAAGTGTTTAAGCAGCAATAAATCTATCAATACTCGGGTGATTAATAACATCATGTAATTCCTTGCACAGAATTTTGATCTGTGTATGGAAATAGCTGAAGGCTTCAAATTTGATCCTTTGAAAAGAAAAGCATCAGCTCATAATTTCCTTGGATGAGCACTCACTTCACAGATATAATTTTTGTATCCAAAATACCAATTCAGTTGCTTTTCAGATTGGTGAAGAACATGGAATTATTAAAAACAGACACAGCAATGATACTTCGACAGAAAGGAAGTAAAATTACTCTTGACAAAGTGAGGAAATCCTTATTTTGCAACTCCACTAGATTGACATTGGCTGCCTTTTTTACAGATATTGGCTGGGAATTGGCTTGGCTTTCCTCCATTTACTTCTAATAAAAGAGACTTAGAAAGGCTACTGAAATATCTGGTGATTATTTCATATGTGTGCAGAATCAAACAAAATGGGTAATATTGATGTGCAATTATATTTCTGTTTCATTTTGCCATAAATCATAGTTTGAGGCTTTGGACCACTATAAGTCATTCAAATAATCTGAATTCTGTATGTGCTGCTCCTATCAATTCTATTTACTGGAGAGAAAATTGGAGCACTAAATAAATTTAAACTATCACTTATTACTGCATGGCATACCTAAATACAGCTTGTTCCTAGTTCTATGTTCATTTGCACTGAGTAAATTTAAGGAGGAGATAGACATATATTTAATTAGTCATTGACAATGGAGTACTGGCAGGAAAGTGGAGTTGGGGCTTAGATGAGATCAGCCATGATCATATCAAATAACGCAACAGTCTTAAGGGGCTGAATTACTTACTCCTGCTTCTAGTTCTTATATTGATACATGAACATAGATAGAATATTACCCTGGCAAGCACACAACCTAAAAAGCTTCCAAATGTAGCAAGGGACCACTACACTTGATTTCTAGCAGGATTCCATCCAATGTCGAAATTTAAGGGCAAGTTAGAAATATCATTGTTACCAAGAATTTCTGCTCTAAATTGTGCCTGTTACTATGGTAACAGCTGTTACATTTAAGCTGTGAAAATAATCACATCTTTGCAGTTTCAATTCAAACTGTATAAAATTGATTAAATTCAATAAAGGTGCTCAAATCCTCATCAGTGATAGAAATAGACATGCAAACTACTTTTCCAAAATAGCATTTCAGACCATTTCATATATTTTCTGAATTCATAAGATTAAAATGCATGTCTTTAATGGAGCACCCCTGACTCATTTGACTATTTTCCAAAACATCAGATTAGTAAATGGATTTTGTCCAAATACATCAGATTGGTAAATGGTGTAAAATGAGAGCAATTGAATTCACAGTCTGTTTTATTTCTCTTCCAATATTTATTACCATTGACCCAGTGAAATAAAATTGGCAGAAGTGTGAAGCGGTCTGCTTCTTCCTGTCACTCATTTCACACTATCACACAAAGTCAGAATCAACCTTAATATTTCTGCAGCAAAGAGAAAAGGTTGTGATGGATATAACTGAATCCTCCAGATTCATTTTTAATTTAGTGACAACTTGGACATTGCAATTTATCAAAGGTGAGTTTGACAAATTACCTGAATACCTCAATGTGTTTGTACCAGTCCACAGACTAGGGGTGCACGCATTTACTTGTTTCTTAGAATCCACTCAAGATAAAACAAAAGTACCAAATAAAAATGAACTGATCACCTTTGTCACTTGTGCAGTTCTCCTTTAACCTTAATACTGTTTAAAGAGGTTTTCTATTGTTACCATAGAGACCACTCATATACACCAGCTGGCTATACACCATAACACTAAAAATAATTTTAAGTGCTGTGGCCTTCAGTGCCGATTGTTATTGTGTAAAATTAATTCCTAGATCCACAAGTTTCCAAAGAGATTTGATTATGACTATTTTCTGGATATCTTTCCTTCCTCTCCTGAAGGCATAAGCTCACAGTGTTATGATGTTACAGCCATTAGCAGCACTGCATTACCAAGGCTCTGTATGACTAAAACACTGCTCCCTTTAATTGGTATCTCAAACTCCCGAGAGAATGGTCAACATTGTAATTGCCTACTGAATTAATTTTGTATTATCACTATCCTAATCATAAAGAAAATATTCTGATATGTGTCTCCTGATCTTTTAGTGAAGTGTTGGTTAGAAGTGCTCTCGCCTGTGAATCACAAGGTTGTCTGCTCATATCCTACACTAGGACTTAAACAAAAATCAAGTTGACACTCTCGTGAAATACTGTTACATTGTTGGAAACATTGTCCTTCAGATAAGATTAGATGAAGCTCTGTCTGCCCTCTCTGGTGGATAAGACAGATCCTGTGACAATATTTTACAGAAGAGCAAGGGAGTTGTTTCTGATGTCCCACTCAATATTTATCCCTCAATCATTATTTCAAAAATAGAAAATCAGGTCGTTATCACATTAGTGTCCATGGCTACACTTCACAAGTACACCATTGGCTAAAAAACACCTTGGTGTTTGTGAAAAGTGTTATATCATTGAAAGTCATACGATGGAATTTTCTTGAGTGGCAGGGACAATGACAAGGAATGTGGGAAACTATGGTGAAAATGAAACATTCAGAATCTCAACCTCAAGAAAAAGATTCTGATTTCCCCCTCGAGGTTTAAACAGTGAGTTTAGAATCTCACAAATGGGCAGCAACTATCTTATTTCCATGCTCGGAATTTACCATCACGTTTCTCAGTGAAGAAGAATTAGAAGCAGCACCAAAATTCTTAATAAGATGCAAATAAATTGAAATGACATGAAGAGTGGGTGACACGGTGGCTCAGTGGTTAGCACTGCTGCCTCACAGCAACAGGGTCCTGGGTTCAATTCCCACCTGTCTGTGTGGAGTTTGCACATTCTCCTGTGTATGCGTGGGTACCCTCTGGGTGCTCTAGTTTCCTCCCACAATCCAAAGATGTGCATTGGCCATGCTAAATTGCCCACAGTGTTCGGTGCGTTAGTAAGAGGCAAATATAGATAGAGGAATGGGTTTGGGTGGATTTCTCTTCGGAGGGGTGGTGTGGACTTGTTGGGCCAAGGGCCTGTTTCCACACTGTAGAGAATCTAATCTAAAAAGTCATCAATGAACTATGGAAAACCTAGTGCCATGAATCTGACTTGAGGAAAGCACTTTGCTTATAAACTGGAAAGTTCAGCCCTTAAATTCCAAAAGCTATTGGTAATAGTTTTCTAACATTAAGGTTTTTAAACCTTAAACTGTTTAAGAAAAGCAAAAGAACATATTTCGCATATGTCTGCAATTTATGATTGGACAATATTTAGGAAGTACATGGGAAAATTTACAAAGAAGTAAAGAAAGTAACTTGGTAATTCATTAAAGCATAGAGTTATTTGCCTTAAGTATTTATTCGGGTTAAATTATGTTTCCTCACATCTCCCAAAGCTTCTTTCCCTCACCTTGAACTTGTGTCCCCTCATGACTCACCCTTCAACTAAGGGGAATATTTGCTCCTATCCACTCTGTCCATGCCTCTCCTAACCTTGAACACCTCAATCAGATTACCCTTCAGTCTTCTCTCCTCTAATGAAAGTAATCCAAGTCTTTCCAACCTTTCCTCATAACTTAAATTTTCAGTTAAGTTATGAGGTAGCATCCTGGTGAATCTCCTCTGCACTCCTTCCCGTACGCATCCTTCCTATAATGTGGTGACTAGGACTGTGCACATTACTTGTGGTCTCACCAAAATTATATCCAACTACAATATGATTTCACTGCTTTTGTAATCTATGCCTTGACTGATAAAGGCAAGTGTCTCATTTGCCTTTTTCACCAGCCAAGATTCAGAGAACTATGGACAAACAATCCAAAGTCCCTTCATTCTACAGAACATCCTCATGTCATGACATTCATTGAATACTTTGTTGTCAAATTACTTCTTCCAAAGTGTATCATCTCACACTTTTCAGCATTATATTCCATCTTCCACTATCAGCCCATTTGACCATCGCGTTTACATTTTCTTGTAGCCCAAGGCACTCAACCTCACTATTAACCAACCGACTAATCTTTGCATCATCTGCAACCTTAGTAATTTAACCCACCAGTCAGCCATCTATGTTAGATTTAGTGTTCTCTAACTTTGATCATTAATAATGTCCACGGACAATTAGCCTAGCACATTGTTATTGCTGTAAAAATGTTACATTTTTTCAATCTTTCTTGTTTACAATTTCTTCATTTTGCATTCTATCTCATTTTACCTCTTCCTTTCATAATTTTATGATATGTTAATATCAGTGAAACTTGGAGTCTTATTAGTAATTTAACTCCACCTTTAGTTTACCAAAATCATATTGATGATTAATACGCAAAATCCCATTGGCTTTGTTAATGCTCTTTTAAAATATGTTTTTGGCCTTGAATTGAAGTCTCTTCCTTTGTTAGAAACAATGATTGTGTATTCTAAATTACCAGGAAACGATCCAATAAAGCACCCCAAATCAAAATTTCAATGGAAATACATACCCTTAACTTGACTAAAAAATAGATTTTATGTCTACAACACTTTACTCCTTTGGCTCTCAAGTACTTAGCCTTTCATCATACCACTGCATTTTGCCAATCCTCTTCAAATATAAGGGAACACCAACTGTTTAATTTACAAGGCCATACATTACCCTGCTTGCAGTGTAATTACTTGTTTTCAAATGTTCTAGGTTAAAAATTGCCTGTATGTAAACCAATCAGTTTGGATGTTTTGTCACCTTTTCACTAGTTTAGAAGTTTACTGTGTATGCACACTGTCTGTATTACCACACCACAAACTGAATTTCATTCCTGTCTTACATGACGCTGCATTATTAGGTCACTAAATCCACCTTGCTACATTTACTTTAATGAATGCTTCAATATTTATGTTTGTTCAGTAGATCAACATTTTCTTGAGTTATGTCAGAAATCATTATTGCCGATTCATCATTTTTGACATTTTCCCCAAGCTGATCCAATGTAAAATCCAATTCTTCTTGAAGCACTATTTTCCCAACTGTCTGCTTCTATAATGTCATTAGACCACTGAAGATAGCAATGGAAAATGTCATTTCATCATTTAATTTTTGGCAATAATTGAAATAAAGGTTCATTTCTTGATGCTAAATCTTTTGGCTGAGAGAGTAGACTTTTTTATCCATTACTGAGCTGAAAATGTGTTGCTGAAAAAGTGCAGCAGGTCAGGCAGCATCCAAGGAGCAGGAGAATCGACGTTTCAGGCATGAGCCCTTCATCAGGAATGCCCGAAACGTCGATTCTCCTGCTCCTTGGATGCTGCCTGACCTGCTGCGCTTTTTCAGCAACACATTTTCAGCTCTGATCTCCAGCATCTGCAGTCCTCACTTTCTCCTTTTTTATCCATTACAAGAGTTTACAACTTTTTGTACCGATTAACTGTTCGAAACAATTTCACCTCATTGAAACGTGGGCCACTCTATGATAGTGGTAAAACATGAGTATCAATTTTCAACTTCCATCATCTGATTCAATATGCAGGGATCTTCATGGTTAAAAAAGTTTGATTAAAAATGTTTTTAAATTACTTAGAATGACTGCAGCATTCAGTTGACCACAAGTTTAAGCAGCTTATGAAACCATCAAGAAACAAGAATCAGTCTGAATTGATATTAACATTTTTATCAAAAGAAATTGAAAACCTAATCAGTATCTCTTGCCTTATTTATACCTTCATAGATAAGTTTCACATATTGTGGGACAGAAGACTGCCCTGTAAATTACCCAGCTTGAAAAAAATAATAAACCAGATATGGGAATGCAGAAATGATTTAAGCAGCTACATTGGCAGAACAGATAAAGAGAAATGAATTTGCAAGAGCAAACTTGAAAGTTTCACCCACTTTTTACTTTCTCTTAGCTGCTCAAAAGACAATGCCCAGTAATGGAGCAAACTGGAAAAGAATGCATTCACCAAGATATGTAGACAGGCCAATAAGAGGTGAGGCTATACTGGATTTGGTTCTAGGTAATGAACCAGGCCAGGTGTTAGACTTGGAGGTAGGTGAGCACTTCGGGGACAGTGACCACAACTCGGTGACTTTTACTTTAGTGATGGAGAGGGATAAGTGTGCGCCGCAGGGCAAGAGTTATAGCTGGGGGCAGGGAAATTATGATGCAGTGAGGCATGACTTAGGATGTGTGGATTGGAAAAACAGGCTTCAAGAGAAGAATACTAATGATATGTGGGGATTGTTCAAGGAGCAGCTACTACGTGTCCTCGATAAGTATGTACCAGTCAGGCATGGTGTAAAGGGCCTTGTGAGGCAGCCGTGGTTTAGTAAGGAATTGGAATCCCTTGTGAAAGGGAAGAAGGCGGCATATGTAAAGATGAGGCGTGAAGGTTCAGTTGGGGCGATAGAGAGTTATAAGGTAGCCAGGAAGGATCTAAAGAGAGAGCTAAGAGAAGCGAGAAGGGGACATGAAAAGTCTTTAGCTGGTAGGATTAGGGAAAACCCAAAGGCTTTCTATAGGTATGTCAGGAATAAAAGGATGACTAGGGTAGGTATCGGTCCAGTCAAGGATAGTAGTGGGAAGTTGTGTGTGGAGGCGGAGGAGATTGGAGAGACACTAAATCAATACTTTTCATCAGTATTCACTCAGGAACAGGACACTGTTGCTGATGTGAATATGGAGTCACAAATGATTAGAATGGATGGCCTGGAAATATGCAGGGAAGAGGTTCTGGGAATATTGGAGAGGATGAAAATAGATAAGTCTCCTGGGCCTGATGGCATTTACCCTAGGATCCTATGGGAAGCTAGGGAGGAGATAGCAGAGCCATTGGCCTTGATTTTTATGTCGTCATTGTCAACGGGAATAGTACCAGAGGACTGGAGGACAGCGAATGTGGTCCCCTTGTTCAAGAAAGGGAGTAGGGATAGCCCTAGTAACTATAGGCCAGTGAGTCTGACTTCAGTGGTGGGCAAAGTCTTAGAGAGAATGGTAAGGGATAAGATTTATGAACATCTGGATAGGAATAACGTGATCAAGGATAGCCAGCATGGTTTTGTGAAGGGCAGGTCGTGCCTCACAAACCTTATTGAGTTCTTTGAGAAGGTGACTAAGGAAGTGGACGAGGGTAAAGCAGTAGATGTTGTGTATATGGATTTTAGTAAGGCGTTCGATAAGGTTCCCCATGGTAGGCTAATGCTAAAACTTCGGAGGTATGGCATTGAGGATACATTAGAGGTTTGGATTAGGAATTGGCTGGCTGGAAGGAGACAGAGGGTAGTAGTTGATGGACTATGTTCATCTTGGAGTGCAGTTACTAGCGGTGTACCACAAGGATCTGTTTTGGGACCATTGCTTTTTGTTATCTTTATAAATGATTTAGAGGAAGGGCTTGAAAGCTGGGTAAGCAAGTTTGCGGATGACACAAAAGTCGGTGGAGTTGTGGATAGTGAGGAAGGAAGTGGTAGGTTACAGCGAGATATAGATAAGTTGCAGAGCTGGGCAGAAAGGTGGCAAATGGAATTCAATGTAGCTAAGTGTGAAGTCATTCACTTTGGTAGGAGTAACAAGAAAATGGATTACTGGGCTAATGGTAGGCTACTTGGTAGTGTGGATGAGCAGAGGGATCTTGGTGTCCATGTACACAGATCTCTGAAAGTTGCCACCCAGGTAAATAGTGCTGTGAGGAAGGCATATGGTGTACTGGGCTTTATTGGTAGAGGAATTGAGTTCCGGAATCCTGAGGTCATGTTGCAACTGTATAAGACTCTGGTGCGGCCTCATCTGGAGTATTGTGTGCAGTTTTGGTCGCCATACTATAGGAAGGATGTGGAGGCATTGGAACGAGTGCAGAGGAGGTTTACCAGGATGTTGCCTGGAATGGTAGGAAAATCTTATGAGGAAAGGCTGAGACACTTGGGGCTGTTCTCATTGGAGAAGAGAAGATTTAGGGGAGATTTGATAGAGGTGTATAAGATGATTAGGGGTTTAGATAGGGTCGACACTGAGAACCTTTTACCGCTAATGGAGTCAGGTGTTACTAGGGGACACAGCTTTAAATTAAGGGGTGGTAGGTATAGGACACTTGTTAGGGGTAGATTCTTTACACAGCGGGTTGTGAGTTCATGGAATGCCCTGCCAGTAGCAGTGGTGAACTCTCCTTCTTTATGGTCATTTAAGCGGGCATTGGATAGGCATATGGAAGTTATTGGGCTAGTGTAGGTTAGGTAGGATTCGGTCGGCGCAACATCGAGGGCCGAAGGGCCTGTACTGCGCTGTATCTTTCTATGTTCTATAGCTACAAAATTTCACTACTACTGAGGACATATACATCAATTAAAGAACTGTAATATCAGATTAAAATCTAACACTCAAGAATTCTAAAGACTTTTAAACTGCATTTTCTTTTGTCTTCCTTGCTCTATGAGACACTCTCCTATTTCAAAATATTTACCTAGGTATGTGCGTGTCTTTGATGTTTTATGATTTCTCTCTGGATTAATAAGTATACAAAACATCTCTTTCTTTCAATCAAAATGTCTTGTAATTAACTCCTCCAATTGAAGTAGTGAGGTATGTTTTAATTAAAGTGTGCCAAAAAGAAAAGAATATCTTTATTAGGGTCAGTAAAATCTTTGTTAGGCCTTTGAAGGAGTTAAAAAAAAGTGGAGCTGAACAACCCCCTTTCAACTGGTTGGAAGAGCAGGAATGTTAAGCAGAACACTAGGATCTCAATCTGGCTGAGAAATCTGTGGTGGACCCATCTCCATGTGGCTAGGACGTCCTCTCCCAATTTTACAGTTGGTTAAAAACGGAAAAAAAACTTTCCAATTTACAGCTGGATGCCTGTCAACTGGGGGCAGCACAGTGGCTCAGTGCTTAGCACTGTTGCCTCACAGCGCCAGGGACCCGGGTTCAATTCCGGGAAAGACAACGGAACGAGGACATGCCGCAACCCAAAGGACTAGCCATGTTACCATATATCAAGAACATTTCTGAACTGACAGCCAGACTACTACAACCACTAGGACTCATAACAGCACACAAACCAACAGCCACTCTCAGACAACAACTCATCAGGACAAAGGACCCGATACCCAGCATGAGCAAAACCAACGTAGTGTACAAAATCCCATGCAAGGACTGCACAAAACACTACATAGGACAAACAGGAAGACAGCTAACGATCCGTATCCATGAACACCAACTAGCCACGAAACGACACGACCAGCTATCCTTAGTAGCCACACACGCAGATGACAAGCAACATGAGTTCGACTGGGACAACACTATTATTATCAGACAAGCCAAACAGAGAACAGCCAGGGAATTCCTAGAGACATGGCACTCATTCACAGATTCTATCAACAAACACATCGACCTGGACCCAATATACCGGCCACTGCAGCGGACAGCTGGAACTGACAACTGGAAGCGGCAGAGACAAACCACTGTAAATGCCGGAGGAAACAACACAGAAGCGCTTCACAGGAGGTTCCCAAGCACTGAGGATGTCACCTAGACCAGGGACAAAACGTCTGCAACACAAATTCCCAGCTCGGCGAACAGAACCACAACAAATCTAATCTAAAAAAAGGTGATGACCTCAATTCCAATTAGAGAGAAAGGCACATGTCAATCAGATGACTGGCAGCTCCTCAGTACCAGCGGTGGCACTTACTCCCCATGTCTGCATGGGTTTCCTCTCAGTGCTCCAGTTTCCTCCTACAGTCCAATCAAATATAGGTTAGGTGGATTGGCCATGCTAAACTGCAATGTAGTATGCAGATTAGTTGGGTTTGCCATGGTAAAAGCAGGTTTATGGAGTAGGATGGAAGGGTAAAATGCTCTTCGGAGGATCGGTACAGACTCAATGGGCTAAATAGTCTCCATCTGCACTGTAGGGATTCAATGGCCTGGCAATGGTTTTTGTTTGGAAGCAAGGATGAAAGTGTCATGAGAATGTCCTGTGTTGGGCATAAGGTGCGTGAGGATTAGGCATACCTGAAACAACCTTTTAGACAGCAGTTTTCTTGCCAGCCTCACCATATGGGTGGGCTACCCCTGCACTGGAAAAAAGAAGCCCTTGAATGGCTAGAGGCCTCATTGATCCAAGGTAAGGTTGTATTATAGGCTATTGGTAAAATTCCAGCTGAAATCAAAGGAGGTGTGCCCACATTGCCATCCAATATCATGCTCCCCTGCCAGCTATGAGCCCATTCCTATGGGGAACGTAGAATTCCAGACTTGGTTTTCAATCAGTTTTCTGCCTGGTAATAATTACTTGGATTGTACTACCATCTATATGTGTCTCATGAATTTGTGCAGTTTCCACTCAAAAGCAATAAATCTGGTCGCTTTCAAGAAACATTCAACTGCAAAGCTTAATGTACTACAGCCAGTAACTAGTCGGAAGCAGTTATTTTCTCAACTATTGTAAACTGCTCTGATGACTAACAATCTGAAAATAGAGGAGAAGTTTCACCCTTGTTGGATTCTAAAACTTTCAGTGAAAATGTTGGCATGAGGATAAATCACCTTTCGGGTCATGCTGCTTTTATTGACTGTTAGAATTTTACTAGTTTCCTTTAAGCAGTTATTTTAAAAGTAAGTAAAATTTATTCATGATAATTTTAACTTTCAGAACATTAGATATATAGGTTAGTAAAGTATGTCATTAACAATATTGATTAGAAATATTAATAATTAATTTCCATTTCATTTTGACAAGAAAACATACTCTGAAGTGTCAAATTAAGTGAGTATGGGCAGTTCCCAGTTTGCGAACGGGTTCAGTTTTGGAGTCCATTCACAAGTCTATTTGTACACAAGTCAGAATGCAATGTCAAACAATGTAAAGTAGCTATTTGTAAGTACAGGAAATGCTCATATGTAGGGTCTTTAAAACTAACCCCGTGCAGAGGATCATGTTTGTACACACAAGCATTCATAAGTTGGATGTTTATACATTACTTTGATTGTTAAAAATGATGATGAGGTACAATCAATTAAGTGCCAAGACTGAGACATGGATTATTAGGAATTCAAGCAAGGAATTCAATCCATTAAAAAAATGGATTTCCACCCCCATTTTTGGGCAATACTTGGTTACACAGGCTCAGAGCACAGGTAGCCTACCTGTGTACAACACCTGACAGCTCCATTCTGTAAGAGAATAATCTAAATTGTCTCCCAGTGTTATGTCTCACTGGAGTAGTGCACTAGAAATCACACCCCACCATTCCTGGAGTCAGCACAAAAGTTAAAGATTTATAAAAGCATGTAAAAGTCCCTGTCTTTTAGTCCCAGGTTAATAGAAAGCACAGATTAGGCTTCTTTACTTCACAATTACTACTATTTATTACAGGTGAGCAATTATAAACCATTAACATATAACACTACTAGTTAAAACTCTAACCCCTTTATAAAAGACCCCTACACAGACACATAGGCACGCATGAAGATGTAAAAAAAAATGGTGTCTTGGTTAGAGGGAAAAACTGAGAAGGCATTTCAATGGTCCCTGTCCATGAGTTTAAGTGAGATGATCATTTTGCTGGTCAGGACTCGCTGTTCATTTCTTTCTCTCCTCTCTCTTTCTTCAGGTACTTTCACTTGCTTGCTGGAGGCATACAGTAATTAATTCACAACTTTAAAAGGTATTAAAACCAAAACATCCCTGTCACATGTGGATCTCAGAGGCTGTGCAGCTGGTAAGAAAATTAGAGGGAAAGCTGCTGCCAACAACTTTCATGTATAATAATATCCACCTGTTTTTCATGCCATGAGGAAAACAGTCCACAATAGTGTAAAAAGGGTGAAGGCAGGTGATATGCTGCCCATCATTCCACTTCTCAACCCTAACGAGGACAGGTTCCTGAATCTGACCACCCAACCAGGCCCTGGACTGATACTGGAGGCAGTCTTGGCTTACTGTGCCAGGAGCCCTGATTGAAGGCTATTGTCCTTTACTAGACTAAGGCAATTGTGATATGAGCACCTGGTATCTCTGGCTGAGAGACAAAGCACAAAAAGGCATGGCAATGCCAGGCAGGGACGTTGTGAGCATCCAGGTAAGCTCAGAGTGAGTGAGCATTTGACAACAAGCAAAGAGATGCTTTGTCTAGTCTAGTCACTGAACCAGGGTGTGTCCCTGAACACAAAGTGTCCTTATTGTAGCATTACAAAAACATTTCACACTAAAGTACAGATGTGTCCCGTAAATGGATCAGGGATGTGCTATAAGTGTACATAGAGGCAGGCACATGTTGGATGCCAGCATTGGTGAACATGTGGCCGGTGCCAATGGAGTGTGCACAAGATGTTGATGCTTGATTTCCAACATGGAGGCTGCTTAGAGCAAGTAGAGGACTAAATCCTTTAGGCATGCACTCTGATCTTGTCAAGATTTTCCAATGTCTACCTGGTTTGGTAGATTTTTTTAAGAAGGGAGGCTGAACAAGAAGCACTACTCCCAGTCAATTAACATCTCATTGCAACCTCATGAGAAACTTGCCATCCCGCTTATGAAAATCATAAAAATGGAAAGCAAACAAATTCAAGATTAAAATATTTTCTAACTGAAATAGAAGCCAAACATTTTGTTTTCAGTAAACAATCCTGGGAAACTAATAATGAATTAGGGGCGAACACAAAGTTTAAGATTCAGGACTGCTTTTGCACCTTAGTACCACTTTCTAAAATTAGTCTATATTCAATACTAATTCAATTTTAAAAATCTTTGATTTTTTTTCTGTTGGGGTATAAATAATTTCATTGTACTCACTAAAATAAGCCTATTCTTTAAAAAAAAGAGATAACAGTCCCATTATCATTACAATTTCATTGATATGCTTATTATGGAAAAGCAAAATTAGGTAAATCTGAGATAGTCTTCAATACACATTTAGTTTGATACATGAAGGTTTGATAGAATGAAAAATGCCTCAAAGTAGGAGTCAAGAAGAAAACTGAGTCTGCATTGCAGAATCAAACCACAGTAAATGTCCATCTTGTTAAAGGCACATGTAACAAACAAGCCACCTAAAACAACATGATCTGGAAAGAGACATTCTGCTCTGTGGGCAATCGCATTCCTCTGAAGTAGTGAGAAAAATAAATTTAGCATTGAAAAATATCACGACATGTATCAAGAATTAATGCTCCCAGCATGGAATCTGGCACGGTAAGGTCAGATTGCACAATTAAGCATGGAATTCAGCATACCCCAGTCATGGCCTCCTCAATTATTAATTTTATTTACCAGAAAATCTGTACAGCCACAAATAGAACCCAACTATCTGATCTGCCCTCTGGACAATGTGGTTCTATGCTAGAACCACTAAGTTGTAAAATTTACCTCATAAAGTCCAGAAAATAACCCAGTCACTTAGAAATCACACCTTGCATTCATTTTATCGAAGGTTTTGCTACATCACACCAAAAGAAAAATAAATTTGGTTACTTATAACTTGGTCTAATGGAGAAATTGTCATCCATATGGAGTCAAAATTAAGAAGCAAACTCACTGCTTTCATCTTGTCATGTGAATATAATATTGCATAGAAAGGTGTCAGGAAAACATACTGGCATGGTTCAGAATTTGGCAGTCCTAAACAGAAACAGCACTCAAATGCATTTGACCTGAAGCTAGCCTTTAAATGATTAGCTATCCCAGTTCCATGCTGAATTGTCAATGCATTGGTAGTTTGAGCCATTGCTTTGAAGAATTCCAAAATGACAGCCTATTTTTGTTTGCAAGGTTTAGACCACTTATAAACAAAGTTATCTGTGCAAAACCTTTAGCACCCCCATCAATGGTTATTTTTATACAACATGCACAAATTTGAAGAATAAGTCATTTGCTACATTATACTCATCCTCAAACTTCTCAAGTAACCATAGTACGTGAATGTTTTAGTTACATTCCTGGTCTTTAGTGGTTCTTCGAGGATGTTAATGGTGGTGGGTTTGGCAAAGGTAATGCCATTGAATCTCATGGAAACATGGTGAGATTCAGAGGCAGGATGAAATCCAAGAGGTTGGGACTGCCAAGGCACAGTACATGGCCACTGACCCAAGCATAGTGGTTCCACCCCTGAACTGAGTACAGCAGGCTGTTAGAGCCCGAGACCCTAGTTATTGGGCCCTGATATGCAACCCCATCCTTCCATGTCCCAGGCTGTGATTAGACTATTACACATTAGTTATTAAGTGATGAGTAATATTGGTACTCATCACTTCCAAGGTAAGTGTAAGATCTTGTCCAGGTTTTGTTGCATCTTGGCCTAGAAAACTTAGTTAGGAGAGGAATTACAAATTGAGCTGAATGCTTCATCATTATGATGAAGTGGTGGTAATTGCTGAAGTTGGTGAAGATAGGCCTTGGATACTATCCTGGAGAACATGCAGTAATATCCTTGGGTTCAGGTGATTGACCTCGAACAACCACATTCACTTCTTCTGTGCTAGATAAGATTCTAATAACTAAGAGCTTTTTCATCTCTCACATTGACTCCAGTTTTACAAAGGTTCTATGGTCTTTGTTAACAGATTGCTTTTATGTTACGGACAATCATTGCAATTTCAACTGTATGCGTTATGTTTCTATATTTCTAAATGTAGCCCCCTTGTCCTATTAGCAGAGTAGAATATCTATATTTAAGATAACTTATGATTAGTGTCAGGATAAGGAAGATTATCTCAGCTACATGGATGGAAGGTGGTGGTATAGTGTAGGATGGCATTGTTGTGTGAATAGAGTTTCACTTTGAACATAAATGGTGACCTGGGAAAACATTCTGTCAGTTGTGATGAGTTTTCCTTCCTTCAGGTTTCAGCTCAAACATTTTTGCATCTCCGCTGATGGGATATCTGTCAAGCCCAGTGCCATCAGGCAAGTGATGATGCTACTCCTTTAACATGGTTAGGTTGGCCTTGGTTTTTTTTTCAGGAGGTCATTAAAAACACTGGTTCCAAAAAGTCTGGGCTTGGATAGGTTTGCGGGCCAGTTTGATTATAGTTAACAGATACTGCCTCAGGAAAAAGGTGTTCGAGTTAAAAAAAACACACACAAATACAAAGAAAGGGGAGTGGCCAGTTCTCCCGGGTCAGCTTTTCTCTGGTTTGATTTGGTTTTTGGCAGTCTGGCTATTCATTGAAAGCAGTCAGGTAGTGTTTAAAGTTGTTGGACACAAAGAAGCAGGTCCACGCTGATCCTCTCTCTGTGACATCTCTCCTGTAAGACCCGTGTTTGATTTTACATTTTGAGCCAAGTGGTGTTCATGGGGATTGCTGCAAGTATTTGGAACAGCATAATTAAATTGGGATAATCCGTTGGGTTTTCAGAAAGTTTATGTTACTCTGTACTCTGTTCTCTTTTGCTTGTGTTTCATTCAGTAATCTTGTAAATAAATCCTATTGTGTTTAAAACTAATTGGTTTGACCAGCTGCATCCCTCCTGGAATACCCATCTCGCACCTGTTTAAAACAATGGGCAAAATTAGGGTCTGGGCTACTTTCTTGAAATGTTTTGAGGGTTTCTAGCCTGGTCCAGAACAGACAACACATACAATTTGTAAACATTGCCCTGAAAAATATCCTCTGATATTTTTTAGGGTAGCAACTTGCTATACATTGATTAAAGAAGCTGAAAATGGGCCCAGTTCAGTACAATGGGTGAACATTTCAGTTAGAATGTCCAGGCCACCACCTTTGAATAATTGTTCTAGAAATAACCAAAATGACTTTCAAAATGTACCAAGTTAATCATCTCAGAGCACCAAGTTATAATCCACCAGGTTTATTTGGACTTACAAGCTTTCAGAGCTCTGCTCCTTCATCTGCTAGCTAGTGGGGCTGGATCTAAGGACACAGAAATTATAGTAAAAGATCAAAGTGTCATACAACTGATGCAATGTATTGAACAAACCGAGATTGCAGTTAAGTCTCTAATCACTTAGAATGGGGATGCAAGTTTCAAGTGATTAATATGTAAATCCCAGAACTTCTTTCAAGTCACAATCCTGAGATAACTTAAGGTTTAATGAAAAATAATGACATCTCAGCTCAGACAACACAGTAAAGGTGTGAAGTTAGATTCTATCTGATCCCAACTTTGAGTCAGACTGGTTCTATTTTCAAAGTAGGAATTTATTGGAGGAGTTTCAAGGCGGACTTTGGGATACACAACAACGCAGAGTTACCGAACAGAGGCTGATAGCTAACTTCGGTACCCATGAGGATGGCCTCAACCGGGATCTTGGGTTCATGTCATACTACAGGTGAGCCCACTGCACGATATACTCTCACACACACACACTCACACACGTGGACATATACACACACACTCTTATATACAATCACACTCACACAGGCCCTTTCTCATACTTCCTCTCTCAGACACATACACACCACACACACTCATACACACACTCTCAAGGCATATACTCTCTCACACTCATGCACATGCAAATGAATGGGGTGAATTTGCATTTGCAGATTTGTATTTGCTGAAGCATTCTATTTTGTTCAAAAAGGACACAATCAGTAGGCAGTCAAGCCATATGTCATTTTATAAATTCCTACTTTAGAAATACAACTAGTCTGACACAAGGTTGGGATACAGATAGACTCTAACATTACTCCTTTATTGCATTGTCCGAGATGTGATGTTATTGTTTTGACTATAACCTTAAATTATCTTGGGACTATGACTTGAAAAAAAAAGTTATGGGATTTACATGCTAATCACTCGAAACCTGCATCCCCATTCTAAGTGTCACAGAGTCATAGAGATGTATAGCATGAAAACAGACCCTTCGGTTCAACCCGTCCATGCTGACCAGATATCCCAACCCAATCTAACCCCACCTGCTAGTATCCAGACCACATCCTTCCAAACCCTTCCTATTCATATACCCATCCAAATGCCTCTTAAATGTTGCAACTGTACCAGCTTTCACCTCTTCCTCTGGCAGCTCATTCCAAACATGTACCATATTCTGTGTGAAAAAGTTGTCCCTTAGGTCTCTTTTATATCTTCCCCTCTCACCCTAAATCTATGCCCTCTAGTTCTGGATTCCACCCCAGGGAAAAGACTTTGTCTATTTACCCTATGCATGCCCCTCATAATTTTGTAAACCTCTATAATGTCACCACTCAGCCTCCGACTCTCCGGGGAAAACAGCCTCAGCCTGTTCAGCCTCTCCCTGTAGCTCAAATCCTCCAACGCTGGCAACAATCCTTGTAAATCTTTTCTGAACGTTTTCAAGTTTCACAAAATCTTTCCGAGAGGAAGGAGAACACAATTGCATGCAATAGTCCAACAGTGGCCTAACCAATGTCCTCTACAGCTGCAATATGACCTCCCAACTCTTGTACTCAATACTCTGACCAATAAAAGAAAGCATACCAAACGCCTTCTTCACTATCCTATCTACCTGTGACTCCACTTTTAAGGAGCTATGAACCTGCACTCCAAGGTCTCTTTGTTCAGCAATACTCCCGAGGACCTTACAATTAAGTGTATAAGTCCTGCTGAGGTTTGCTTTCCCAAAATGCAGCACCTCGTATTTATCTGAATTAAACTCCATCTACCACTTCTCAGCCCATTGGCCCATCTGGTCAAGATCCTGTTGTAATCTGAGGCAACCCTCTTCGCTGTCCACTACACCTCCAATTTTGGAGTCATCTGCAAACTTACTAACTGTACCTCTTATGCCCAATTTCAAATCATTTATGTAAATGACAAAAAGTAGTGGACCCAGCACTGATCCTTGTGGCACTCCACTGGTCACAGGCCTCCAGTCTGAAAAACAACCCTCCACCACCACCCTCTGTCTTCTACCTTTGAGCCAGTTCTGTATCCAGATGGCTAGTTCTCCCTGTATTCCATGAGATCTAACCTTGCTAATCACTCTTCCATGGGGAACCTTGTCGAATGCCTTACTGAAGTATATTTAGATCACATCTAGCACTCTGCCCTCATCAATCCTCTTTGTTACTTCTTCAAAAAAACTCACTCAAGTTTGTGAGACATGACTTCCCACACACAAAGCCATGTTGACTATCCCGAATCAGTCCTTGCCTTTCCAAATACATGTACATCCTGTCCCTCAGGATTCCCTCCAACAACTTGCCCATCACTGACATCAGGCTCACTGGTCTGTAATTCCCTGGCTTGTCCTTACCACACTTCTTAAACAGTGGCACCATGTTAGCCAACCTCCAGTCTTCCAGCACCTCACTTGTGATTATCGATGATACAAATATCTCAGCAAGAGGCCAAGCAATCACATCTCTCACTTCCCACAGAGTTCTAGGATACACCTGATCAGGCTCTGGGGATTTATCCACCTTTATGTGTTTCAAGACGTCCAGCACTTCCTCCTCTGTAATATTTGCAAGATGTCACCATCTATTTCCCTAAAGTCTATATCTTCCATATCTGTTTCCACAGTAAATACTGATGCAAAACACTCATTTAGTATCTCCCCCATATTCTGCTGCTCCACACAAAGGCCGCCTTGCTGATGTTTGAGGGGCCCTGTTCTCTCCCTAGTTACCTTTTTGTCTTAATGTATTTGTAAAAACCTTTTGGATTCTCCTTAACTCTATTTTCCAAAGGTATTGCATGTCACCTTTTTGCCCTCCTGATTTGCCTCTTAAGTACACTCCTACTGCCTTTATACTCTTCTAAGGATTCGTTTGATCTATCCTGTCTATTCCTTACATACGCTTCCTTCTTTTTCTTAACCGAACATTCAACTTAGTCATCCAGCATTCCGTATACCTACCAGCCTTCCCTTTCACCCTGATAGGAATATACTTTCTCTGGATTGTCATTATCTCATTTCTGAAGGCTTCCCATTTTCCAGCCGTCCCTTTGCCAGCGGACATCTGCCTCCAATCAGCTTTCGAAAGTTCCTGCCTAATACCGTCAAAATTGGCCTTTCTCAAATTTAGAACTTCAATGTTTAGATCTGGTCTATCCTTTTCCATCATTA
Source organism: Hemiscyllium ocellatum (assembly GCF_020745735.1). Taxonomy (NCBI): domain Eukaryota; kingdom Metazoa; phylum Chordata; class Chondrichthyes; order Orectolobiformes; family Hemiscylliidae; genus Hemiscyllium; species Hemiscyllium ocellatum. The sequence goes on along the minus strand of NC_083407.1, from coordinate 40,758,929 downwards.
TTTTAAATCTAATAGCATTATGGTCGCTGGCCCCAAAGTGCTCCCCCACTAACACCTCAGTCACCTGCCCTGCCTTATTTCCCAAGAGTAGGTCAAGTTTTGCACCTTCTCTAGTAGGTACATCCACATACTGAATGAGAAAATTTTCTTGTACACACTGAACAAATTCCTCTCCATCTAAACCCTTAACACTATGGTAGTCCAGTCTATGTTTGGAAAGTTAAAATCCCCTATCATAACTAACCTATTATTTTTACAGATAGGCGAGATCTTCTTACAAGTTTGTTTTTCAATTTCCCTCTGACTATTAGGGGGTCAATAATACAAAGCCAATAAGGTGATCAGCCCTTTCTTATTTTTCAGTTCCACCCAAATAATTGCCCTGGATTTATTTCCAGGAATATCCTCCCTCAGCACAGCTGTAATGCTATCCCTTATCAAAAATGCCACTCCCCCTCCTCTCTTGCCTCTCTTTGTATCATTCTTGTCGCATTTGTATCCTGGAACATTAAGCTGTCAGTTCTGCCCATCCCTGAGCCATGTTTCTGTAATTGCTATGATATCCCAGTCCCATGTTCCTAACCATGCCCTGAGTTCATCTGCCTTCCCTGTTAGGCCCCTTACATTGAAATAAATGCAGTTTAATTTATTAGTCCTACCTTGATCCCTGCCTGCCCTGACTGTTTGAATCGCTTCTGTTCTCAACTGTACCAGTCTCAGATCGATCGTTTTCCTCACGGTCTCCCTGGATCCCACCCTCCCCCCTCACCTTACTAGTTTAAATCCTCCTGAGCAGCTCTAATAAATCTCTCTGCTAGTATATTCGTCCCCTTCCAATTTAGGTGCAATCCGTCCTTTTTGTACAGGCTATTTCTACCACAAAAGAGATTCCAATGATCCAAAAATGTGACTCCTTCTCCCATACAGCTGCTCCTCAGCCATGCATTCATCTGCTCTATCTTTCTATTCCTGCCCTCACTACCTCGTAGCACCGGGAATAATCCAGATATTACTACTCTCAAGGACCTCCTTTTTAAATTTCTGCCTAACTCTCTGTAATTTCGTTTCAGAATCTCAACCTTTTCCCTTCCTATGTTGTTGGTCCAATGTGGACAATGACTTCTTGCTGGCCCCTCTCCCACTTGAGAACATTCTGCACATTCTCTGAGACATCCTTGATCCTGGCACCAGGGAGGCAACACACTATTCTGATTTTTTGCTGCTGGCCACAGAAACATCTGTCCATACCTCGGACTAGAGAATCCCCGAACACAATTGATCTCTTGGAACCCGACATACCCCTCGTTGCTTTAGAGCTAATCTCAAGACCAGAAACTTGGCTGTTCGTGCTACATTTCCCTGAGAATCCATCACATTTTCCAAAACAGCATACCTGTTTGAAATGGGGATCGCCGCAAAAGACCCCTGCGTTAGTGGCCTACCTCTCTTACTTTAGGTTAAAAATGAGGTCTACAGATGCTGGAGATCACAGATGAAAATGTGTTGCTGGTTAAAGCACAGCAGGTCAGGCAGCATCCAAGGAATAGGAAATTCGACGTTTCGGGCATAAGCCCTTCATCAGGAATGAGTTTTCTCATTCCTGATGAAGGGCTTATGCCCGAAACGTCGAATTTCCTATTCCTTGGATGCTGCCTGACCTGCTGTGCTTTAACCAGCAACACATTTTCAACTACCTCTCTTACTTTCCTGGATTTAACCCATCTATGTGACTGTATCTGAGACTTACCCCCTTCCAACAACTGCCATCCATCACATGCTGTTGCTGTTGCAAATTCCTCATTGCTTCTAACTGTCTGTCCAATCGATCCATTCAATCTGATAAAATTTGCAACCAACAGCATTAATGGCAGATATAATCCGCAGTAACCCTTAAACTCTCTTTAAACTCCCGCATCTGACAAGAAGCACATGTCACTCTACTAAAGGCCATTTTTACTCCTTCACAATCTGCAGACCCAAAAAATAACATTGTTTTATTCCTCTACAAACACTGCCCCATGTTAAATTAATAGTTATGGCTCATATTTTAAGTTTAATCAAGAGACATATCTCCAAAAACATGTAATCAAGAAAGAACCGACTGTACTCACTACTGCAGACTTTCTATAGGCTGCACTTAAAACAACAGTACACTTATCTGATTCTGTGATGTGAACTTCGCCCAACAGTTCCTCCAAGATCAGTTGTGAATTTCACTGGTTGTTAATTTTCCCAGACACACTCCAATGTGCAGCGATTCATGAATTCAAACAGCAAAGGCAGTGCCAGTTTCTTTCTCTCTCTCTCTCTTGCACTGACCTCACCATGTGCTTCCTTTGTCTGTTCTTCTCCCTTTTAAAACTACTTTTTTAAACTTTTTTTTCCAAAGTTCCAAAACAATGCAACAGCATATAAAACAGTAATTGCTGCTCCTGGAATTCGAGGAAATCACCTCCAGCATCTAAAATACCTCAAAAAAGGAACAGCTGTTACAGCTGGAAATTTATTCCGCCCTCCATCTTTGATTACCCAAAATCCTCTTCCAGTTAAAGACTTAACAGCAATCTAGGTTTGTTCAATACTTTACATCAGTCGTATGACACTTTGATATTTTACTATAAACTTTGTGTCCCAAGATCCTGCTACCTGATGAAGGAGCAGCGCTCCAAAAGCTTCTTCATCCAAATAAACCCGTTGGGCTATAACGTGGTGTTGTGTGATTTTTAACTTTGTCCATTCTGGTCCAACACCAACACCTCCACATCATTTCTGTAGGGTGATGTTTGTTAAACCAAACAAAAAAATTGTAGAAATTCAAGAGGTTCATGCAGTATTTGGAAGGAGGTCAGCCAGGTGGATCTCATAGGATATGAGATCCCTGATTGGGGCAGTTAACCTGGTCAAATCAAGGAGTCCTGGCTGACGGATATTAACAAGAGCAACAGAGGTTCTGCTCACTCAAGAAGCTGGCTTCTGTGCTAGCTGCATCTGTGTTAAATGCTAGGCACATGTAAATGAAGGGTGATTTGGTGATGCAATACTAGCCTTAATGGATTTATTTTAATTCAAATTGCAATGTTGTCCTTAAAATTCTATGACCTTTTGTGCTGGGTTTGTTGGTCATAAATGAGCAGAAACTCTAAGTTTGTGTGCAGAGTTTGTTTTCATGTGATCCAAATCAAGAATGAGACAACTGGAGTGAGCAGTATTAGAAATGGTCAAAGTCATGAAATGCACTGCCTTCCTGGCCAGAATAAAATGACTGTTACAATCATCAAGAATAGTTTGGAGATAAGCATCGGATCCACACACACAAAAAAAATCATTCACCAATACTAAATTTACTATTTTTTGCAAATTGGTTTCCAAGCAAGTTTTCTAAAATTCCAACCACAGCACACCTGTGATTTAAGGTGACCTTGAACCCTTTGTTTTGAAGTCTGTGTTATTAATCAACTTTTAATGAATCAGGCTGATGTGAAAAGCTTAAGAGTGTGTTTGTAATCTATCAGAGTAGATTGAATGCTGCTGCTAAGTCATTTTACTTCAAAAAGTACAGAATGTTATACATGTAATTTTTGCAATGGTTTACAACCCAGTGCATTCATTTTGCTTTGATGTTTAAGCATAGACTGTTATGTCTTAGAAGTTATTATACTTAAAAAAACAAGTGGCTTAAGAATCATTTATCCCTGCAGACCTGTTTTTATAATGAATGGTGAACTGAATGTGTCATCCATTTCCACAAATTAGCTGAAATATTTAGCATGGTGTGGAAGCAATTGACTATATTACTGAAATATAAGACAGCATTTAAGCAACTTGTTTTCAACTAAGCTTTTGTACCTCGTAAATTGCTTCAGCAAAGGTAAATACTGAAATTTGCTCACACCACTTCAATTCTCACATAAACTAGAATTGAGAAATTTGAGCTTTTCTACATTTTAACTGCCCTGATTTTTTTTTAATATGCAGACCAAATGATACGTATCATTGTAAATACAGGGGTCTCTGATTGACAAATGTCTGACTGACAAACATTCACACTTAGAAACGGAATCCCATACAACAGTGTAATTTTAAATATCCAATACACAAATGCATTCTGCTGTTATGAACCACGGCTTTACATTGTCCTACAATGTGTTTGGCTTGAGTAAAAGGTCGACTTGTAAACAAATTTCAGAACAGAATCTGTTCACAATCCAGGAATTGCTTGTATAAAGCAAATTATACTAATCTAGAAATTACTTTTGCTGTTATGAATTAAATTACCTTGTGCATTAAGAAGGATAAGTACAGAGGGGTGCAATAATGCTTATGCTTTAATCCTCAACAGAAGGAATATTTCTAGGTTAAGCCTAACAACCTTTAGCTGCTTCATCAGTGACCTTCCCTCCATAATAAGATCTCGAATGAAGGTAAAAAATTCACACTGCTCAAATCTATTTACAACTCCTCTGATAGCAATGCAATGTTTTCTAGCCTACAGCACATATCTGGGGAACATCCAGGTTTGTTTTAACAGGAAACAGGTCACATTCCTTCCATAATAGCTCCTGGCTAATGACAATCTCAAACAAGCAAAATCCTAGCCATCTTCCCTGACCTTCAACCACATTACTTTCATAGTCACCCACCATCAATATTTTTATGGTTACCATTAGCAGGAAGCTTAACTAGACAAACATATCAAGACTGCAATTAGAAATACATAGGCAGAGAGACACTCAACAAACTTGGCAACACCCAGGAGAAAGCAATTTTCTATTCATACTCCTGCCTTCTAGGTTCTTCAATCAAGGGCATAACGTGTCTGCAGGATGCACAATATACAGGATGAGTTGCAGCAATTTACCAAGGTTACCAACAGCAAGATCTCTTCAGTCTGATGTCTGCTATTGAGATGAACAAAAACAATAATATTCTGGGAGAATCACCTCCAAGTTGTTGAATTATTTCTGATTCTCTTCATCATTGCTGAGTCTGAATCCTGGAATTCCCTATCAACCATTATCACGAGGATTACAACAAACCAGGGAGGAATTCCATCGATGACATCTCAAAGCAAATAGTAATCATCAACATATTGAGAAAAACGTGCACTAAAAGACATAATTCAACCATTTGCTTAAAGAGAGGAAAAAGGGAAGACAAAACTGCCTATTCACTCAACAGAAATATGGATCAGAACTTACTCAAGGGAAAAATAATAAGTACCAATTCAATTTTTCATGCAGTAAATGAAGAATTCTTGTATTCCTGCATTCTGTTTACAACATTAGCAATGCATCAGCAGATTCCTATTTTCACTCGCTGGGAGAACTCAATCACCTGCTGGTTAAGGAAAAGCAATTAGTGCCTTCAGTACATATCCCGGAGACTAAGTGACCTGATTGCATCACATTTGTAGGTAAATGTCAACCTTTGCAATGGCCATTAAGACTGATCCAGCTGGGCTAACATGAGACACCATAATGGATCCCCATTAAAGTTCCCATAGATTTCTAAACCATTTTGTTCAGTGTATGTTTTAAGTGAAGTATCTGCAAAGTACAAACATTCTCAATGTAGCTTTTCTTAAACATTACCTGAAACAAATGATGAAGAGGACAGCTTTTTCTGAATTGGGCAGAAATCAAACTCTTCTGTGCAGCTTTGGACTTTTTACCCCTTTTTTTTCAGGATTGGCAGGTTCCAACTTATTTGCACACTTAGTTTGCTTTAATTTTAACCCTGATCTTCCAGCATTCATGTTCTTCCACCTTAATCTATTTTTGTAGAATTACATTCAACAGACTAAAATATTCTTTTATTCCAGATTATTTGATTAATTCTGACTGTTTTTCACAGCAGCAAAAATATGCATGGCCACCCGTAATGCATAAAGAACTTTAAAATTTTCCTAGTCATTTTATGTGAATGCAACTTTATGCAGCCATTGCAAACGGTGCAAATCTGTTGCCTTTATTTATGAACATCCTTAAATGAAAGTGTTTAGTCTTGTAAAATGAAAAAAAGGAGTTAAATTCCTGAAAGATCTCAAATGAGTTTAACTTTTACCACATATGATGTCACCTGCTTCAATTCACTGTTACATCTTGTCCCCAAGCATCAACTTAATATTACTTTATATAAGCATTCCACTCCCTAATGATTAGATGACCCAAGTCATCACTTGAAAGGTTGGATAATAACTATGGTGCTAACCTCACAAAATTCAGATGACAAATTATATAATAAAGCACAAAGTAACACACAAGTACTTTGAACCTATTTCAAATATGAGATTTAGCTGCATTGTTCCTAGTGGGGGCAGTCATTACCTGTTCAAGATGAACTAAAACCATTTGTCAGAGGGTCACAGAGAATGAACAATATCAATTTGTCTGCACGTGACAAAAATGCTGGCTTCAGCTTAAATTGTTTTCCTTTCTAGCCTTTAGCTTTCTGCATGTGGACCTACATTTTTCATGTTGCTTTTGGGAGTAAAGAGAGGTAGAATCACATGTTTGCTCTATTTTACTTTGGTTCCAGGAATATGTCCCTTTGCTCTAATATAAAGCTACAGGAAGATTTGCCTTCCCTTCTGAATATTATCAAACACTGTCACTTATTTGGTTTCAGTGAATAATAAGTTAGAAAATCATCCTCTGGTTTGTTACTGAATGGTACAGATCAAGGGGATTTTAATGTTAATGGTTAATGTCAAACTTTCTTTTCTCAACTTGAAGAACCATGGTACCAATAACCGACCTCAATGTCTTTAGATTTACATGAGGTAAACTTTTTCAAGGTCTTTGTTATTATTGTCCATGTACCACTAATCTACATTTGGATGTCTGATAAGGGCAAGATCAGCTTTGGCAGTAATTTGCCTCATTGTTATGACCATTGCATGTATGGATGCATACAAAATATATAAGGGCCAAACTATTCATATATGTGAAAGCAAATCACGAGATCAGTTATAACCTTTAACGGATGATGATAAAGATTGAGAGGTTGGTGGGTAGTGAAGAGCTAAAGCTGATGCCCACTCACTAAGCCTATCCAAATTGATCTGAAGCCATTTTATATTTGTTTGTAACACACATCCCCACTTAGCTTAAAATCATTCATAAGTTTGGAAATATTAAGTTTGGTCTTGAATTGCAAGTCACTGACATATACAGAGGAACTGCGATTATCCAGCATTGGATTATCCGAACATTGGATTATCCGGCAAGATTGCAAGTTCCCGATGTCTGGCTAAACAATGTTATCTGGCATTTGATTATCTGGAATTCGATTAACTGAACGAAATACTTCCCCACCGTGCCCTTTGGATAATTGAGTTTATCTGCATTGTGAACAGCTGGGGTTGAGGGACTGATTCCAGTGGTACCCTTGTTTGCCACAACCTTCCAATGTAAGAATGACTGATTTCTTCTATACCTTTGTTATGTTACATGTCATTCTAACATGAGATGTGATCACATGGGCAGTTCAAGCAGAGATTATTTATTCCATTGGCATCAGGTCATTGAAAACCTGAAAAGAAATTAAGGTTAATTGTGGAAGCAGTTACGGTATCTGCGTGGAATGGAACCTGTAGTATTCACTGTGTTGAGTAGTTTGACTGCACTTTCCTTCCAGGAGGTCTCTTCTTCCATGAGATCTCCATCTCCAGCCACATCCTTATTTTTCCAGAAAGACTCTGTTCAAGTGCTCCAGCTGATCTCCTTCACCAGCAGCATCTGCTGCTGAAAGTTCATTATAATGAATGTCATTGATGCAGAAGAGAATTACAACTGTGGTTACATTGTCCGACAGACATCCCTCTCTATGGTATTGAAATTTAGTCACATTACATAATTCTCTCACTTTCCTGAAGAAGCTTTCACTCTCCCATGAATGAATAACAAAATAAAAACTTGAAGGCATTATTTTTGAGTTAGAACCCATAGATGAACCATTCTCCTAGATTTTGTCTCTGTACCATGCAAAATTGTACAGCATGGACAGGAAGATGGTGGGAACACTACTTAGAAGATATTATGGGCTCTCCAACCAGGAAATCCACGAGTGGAGTTTTATAAAATTCTGCCCAAGTTATATATTTGGCTACATTCTGGCATTTAAAGAAGCCAAATGCACAACTCAATGACAGCAAATTTGAAAATCATGGACAAATGTATTTTTGTGGTTTTAACCATGCAAATTTATGTAAGTACAATATTGCTCATTGAACTGTGGCATTCCAATGGTACAACTTTCCTGTAAACACGATCAGTACTTTAACCTTTTGCTGTGGAATACATTTTGTTTTATTGTAACATTCTGATACATAGTTGGTCAATTTTTCTACCAGTGGTTACTCATCAAGCAATCATTAGAATTTTCCTTCATTTAAATGTGGATTCTCCCCAATATTTCCTTACAAAAGTAACGAACAGAGTGTTCAACATATTATGTTATGGTAAGATTCATGAGATAACCGATCAAAAGCCTGAATTGTTATTTCAGGCAACTTCCTGAAAGTTCTTGCCTTTCTCGTCTACAAGGAAAACTATAACCATAGGTACAGATAAAGTGCACATTTTTATGAAACTATTATGTAGAACCCATAACTTACTGTGTAGTTTGCTATGTGTGAAAATCATTAAGACTTGACATAAATAAAGACCACATTTTCATTTAAAAAGTCTTAGATTGACAGCTTTTTCTGAGTCATATTACTAAGGCCAGTACCAAATGACATTTAATGAGTTATCTTTTAAAACCATACAGAGTTAAAATCTGTTCTCTCATTTTTTCATTTATTTTACTTTTTTCAAAACACTGCTTAGCTTTACTTTAGAAATAATTCCATTTTATGCAATCTCAGTGGTAGATTTACTTTAATACAAAGTATCATGACCTCAGGAACCAAATCTACTCTTTCAATTCAGTAAAGAGACTAACTATTTCTCATGAGAGTCAAAAGAGTACACAGTCCAAATTAATTTTTGTCTTCTTAAATCAGGAGAACTTATTTCACTTCGAGTCATAGAGATATACAGCATGGAAATAGACCCTTCAGTCCAACTCGGCCATGCCAACCAGATATCCTAAATAAATCTAATCTCATTTGCTAGCACTTGGCCCATATCCTTCTAAACTTTTCCTATTCATATACCCATGCAGATCCCTTTTAAATATTGTAAATATACCAGCCTTCTCCCTCTGGCAGCTCATTCCATTCACGCACCACCCTATGCATGAAAAAGTTGTTCCTTAAGTTCCTTTTAAATCTTTCCACTCGTATCAGAAATCTATGCCCTGTAGTTTTGGAATTCCCCACCCTGGGGAAAAGATCTTGATTATTTACCCTATTTATGCCCCTCATGATTTTATAGACATTTTTTATAAGGGATGCTCCAGGGAAAGTAGCCCCAATCTATTCAGCCTCTCCCTGCAGCTCAAACCCTCCAACCCTGGCAACATCCTTGTAAATCTTTTCTGAACCCTTTCAATTTTCACAACATCATTCCTATAGCAGGCAGACCAGGATTACATGCAGTATTCCAAAAGTGGCCTAAGTAATGTCCTGTACAGCTGCAACCTGACCTCCCAACTCCTTTATTCAATGCATTGACCAATAAAGGCAAGTATACCAATCATAACAAACATAATGCTGATCCAATAAGTCAACTCAGAATTAGACCTTTCCAGCTTGCATTATTCAGTTGATCACTGTACAAATGGCCTGCTTCCACAATGTATGAATTCTGTGATTCTATGATTCAAGAAACTGACACAAGCCTTAGGGAGTCAGGACCATGGCCTCATCAAATCACACTGTATAATAATTGATTTACTGCATCATGCTTTATGCCTGTTGCTTGTTTGAAAAGATAGCATTTAGTAATTTAATTAAATGCCAAACAATAATTGATATGGGTAAATATCAAGGTCACTATGTAATATTATGGGAACTATAATAATCTCCAAAACAAAAAGTAGGCCAAGTGCTTTTAGGGTCCATAAAGAACTGATACCGTGCCTTTAGATAATGACATCAAAGGGGATCTGAGTGACTAATATTTGATCATTTTAATGACATGTTAATTTTGGTTCAGATTCATTGATAGTTTCATGAACCTCTTTAAGCAGTGGTTAAGTGATCACTGTGGGCAAATTACATCAGAGTTTTTATTTTCTTTCTTAAAACAATTTTATCTCTGAACGGTCCTATTAAAAGAAAGATGACGGAAGTCAACAATTGCCATCTTTTAACCACTTCTACAATATAGGTGTCCGCTGTGAATTTGGTAAAGGGAGTTTCAGTGTTGGAAATCCAGAAAAAGTTCAAATGTATATTTGCTGGAAAGAGCAACATTAGAAGAAAATATATTCAAGGACTTCAGACAAAAGGAATATTAAAGATAAGGAGTCATTCACATGGTAAAAACGGTTAAAGGGTGAGTTGTTGATGCCAACTATGAAAGGGAAAGAAACAAAATCTGAAGAGAGAGAAAAGTCATCAATGTCATTTAGCCAGGAGTGAAAGTTAGTGGTCAATCGTGTAATGAGAGAAGAACAGGGGGATGGGATTATGGGCAAGGTGAGCTCAGGGAAGCACGAGTGAAGAGAAGAGAGAAAGAGATTTTAAGTGTGAAAGCAGGAAATAACTCCGAGTAAAGTTGACTTGGTGAGCAATGGGTAGTGAGGAATGTGGCACTGACAGCTGAATGAATGGGCTCATTGTTTCTTGAACAGCTATTAAACGGGCCATAACAATATTTATTTTCATCCAATCTTTAAAGTTTGCTTTGGTTAGGTAATCGAACACAAAAGCATTGTAAGAAATTAATCATACCAGAGTTACATAAATTATGGGAAAATAGAATGATTTAATTGTTGGTTTCTCACTGAGGTAATGTTTCTAATATTGAACAGAATACATTTGTAGCCACACAGACAAGAGGAAATCATTATATGCTTTTATCACTTGGTGTAATATGCATGTGATTCAAATAGTGACATACCTGAAGTTAAATTCTACAATAGGCATTGCACTTATCCTGTAATCCACAACCCACATTTCAAATTCTTATCAGTTGCAACAATTGGATTGGAATCATGCTCATTCCAAAGGTACAGTAAAAGACATACAGGGTGAAATTTAACATAAACAGCCTGAACTCCATAATGAAGTCTGGTCGCAACCCCCACTGACTTGATTTCTGGAAGTAGAAAGTGTGGACTGCAGTTGCTGGAGATCAGAGTTGACAGCGTGGTGCGGGAAAAGCATAGCAGGTCAGGCAGCATCTGAGGACAGGAGAATCAACGTTTCGGGTATAAGCCCTTCATCAGGATTGATTTCTGGAAGCCTCAGTGGAAACAGTGCCCAACTGATTAAAACCAATGCACAGAATCTATTTTTAATTCATTCATGGTGTGTCAGCTGTCTTCTTGACTCATCACAATCAATCATGATTTTTGCTCTAAGTGAGCTGTTAGAAAGGATGGTCCGGTATTTGATCCAGAGGGAACAGTGACACAGGGCCATATATTCCCGGAACTGACCAGCACAGCCAGATTGCTGCTCATAGTTCATTACGATATTGCTGAGCTCCACACTTTTACCTGGGATTTCTAACCACAGCTTCTCTGAAGTGTAAGCAGTACACCAGGGTATCAGTTAAACAGCGGGTCAGGTGAGTAGCATGCCAGGTCAGTAATGAAATGCTGAGATAATATTGGGGGTGATACGTCAGGCATAGCACTGGGAAGATTTCAAAGACAGCATGGTCGAGTGTTAGGTCCCATGGGTTCAGACTGATGACAAAGGGGCTGTCAGACCCTGGCAATTCAGACCCTCATGGTTGGGTTATTGCTCGGGCTTCCAGTGGCAGTAGGGAGGAATACTGGAACCAACAGCCACGCAAGGTATGTTGGAGTTTTCTGGGCTGTCTGTGGTTCAGGTCATGGGGCTTCAGGTTAGTGAGATGGGACAGGGCCATATTCAGGTGAGAAAGGGTCATATTGAGGTGGAAAGGACCGCATTGAGGCTGACAGGAGACTGGAATTTCAGAGGCAGCGGAGGGGTGATCAAAGTTTAATAGTTACCCAGGATTCAGACTGCTCTTAATTGTCTATTTTTTCCTAGGTAACTATTTCAGAACTACACAGCACGGAACAAACACTTCAGTCCAACTCGTTTGCACAGACTAGACATCCCAATCTGACCTAGTCCCATTTGCTAGTATTTGGCCCAAAACCCTCTAAACCCTTCTTATTCATATATCCATTCAGATGCCTTTTAAATGTAAGTCAACCTGTCTCCACCACTTCCTCTGGCAGTTCATTCCATACATACACTACCCTCTGCATGAAAAGGTTAACTCTCAAGTATTTTTATATCTTTCCCCTCTCACCTTAAACCTGTGCCCCCTGGTTATGACCTCCCCCACTCTAGGAGAAAGACCTTGGCTATTCACCCTATTCATGCCCTTCCCAATTTTATAAACCTCTATAAGATCACCTCTCAGCCTCTGATACTCTAAGCAAAAAGGATCCAGCCTATTCAGCCTATAACCCGAAAACTCAAAACTCTCTAGTTCCAGCAACACCCCTGTAAATCTTTTCTGCACCCTCTCAAGTTTGACAATATCCTTGCAATAAAAGGGTGATCAGTGTTGTACGCAGTATTCTAAAAGTGGCCTCACCAATGTCCTGCATGGCCACAACATGACATCCTAATTCCGATATTCAATACTCTGACCCATGAAGGTAAGTATGCCAAATGTCTTCTTCACCACCCTGTCTGCCTATAACTTCACTTTTAAGGAACTATGCACTTGCACTTCTAGGTCTCTGTGTTCAGCAACATTCCCCAAGTCCCTACCACTAATTGTATAAGTCCTGTCCTGTTTTGCCTTACCAAAATGCAACACCTCACATTTATCTAAATTAACTCCATTTGCCACTCCTCAGCTCATTGTTCTACTATTCTCTGAGATAATCTTCTTCACTGTCCACCAAACTTACAAACCATGCCTCCTTTATTCACATCCAAATCATTTATATAAATGATAAAAAGCAGTGGACCTAGCACTGATCATTATAACACAGTGCTGGTCACAGGGCTCCAGTCTGACAAGCAACCCTCTCCCTCCACTCTCTGACTCAAGTTGGTGAAACACAATTTCCCATGCACAAAGCCATGATGACTATCCATACTCAGTCCTTGCCTTTCCAAATGTATGTCAATCCTGTCCCTTCGAGTCCCCTCCAATAACTTACCCACCACTGATGGAAGGCTGAACACGTTACAATTCTCTGGCTTTTCCTTGTATACTTTCTTAAATATTGGCACCACATTAGCCAACCTCTAGCCTTCTGGGACCTCGATGATACAAATATCTCAGCAAGTGGCCTAGCAATCCATTCCCAGCTTCCCACAAAGTTCTAGGAAACACCTGATCAGCTCCCAGGAATTTATCTATCTTTATGCATCTTAAGACTTCTAACACCTCCTCTTCTGTAATATGAACTCTTTGCAAAACAACATTGCATATTTCCCCAAGTTCCCTAGCTTCTATGTCTTTCTCCAAAATAAATACTGACATGAATGATTTGTTTAGTATCTCACCCATTTGCTGGAGTTCCACACATATTGGCCATGTTGATCTTTAAGAGGCCGTATTCTCTCCCTAGTTACTCTTTTGCTCTTAATATACTTATAGAATCTTTTTGGATTCTCCTTAACTTTATTTGCCAAAGGAATCTCATGTCCCCTTTTTGCTCTCCTGATTTCCCTCTTACATATACTCTTAATGCTCCGATACTCTTTCTGGATGCACTCAACCCCAGCTGTCCAAACTTGACATATGCCTCCTTCTTTTTCTTGACCAGAGCTACAATTTCACTAGTCATCAAGCATTCCCTACATATATCAGCCTTGCTCTTCATACTAACAGGAACATACTGTCTCTGAACTCTCATCATCTCATTTTAAAGGCCTCCCATTTCTTAACCTTCCCTTTACCTGTGAATAGGCCCCCCAAATCAACTTTTGAAAGTCCCTGTCTAATACAGTCAAAATTGGCCTTACTCCAATTTAAATTAATAGAAGCAGAACACTTTGAATTCTCTGATGTTAAGGGGATTTTTTTTTGTACCAGACATCGGCAAGTTGTCCATCAGAAACTTAAATTGGTTGGGCAATTCTCACCAAGTGTGCTGCATTTGATAACATCATCAGTGAGCCTTCGCTGAAGCACTGGTGTTAGTGACCCACTTTCTATTTATGTGTTTAGGTTTCCTTGTGTTGGTGATGTCATTTCCTGTGATGATGTCATTTGCTGTGGTGATGTTATTTCCTGTTCTTTTACTCAGAGGGTGGTAAATGGGATCTAAGTTGATAGAGTTGAATGGTTGGAATGCCATGCTTCCAGGAATTCTCAGGCATATCCCTGTTTGGCTTGTCCTTGGATGGAGGTGGTGGCCCAACATCTCGATTTCAGTACTGTTTCAATGATTTTGTGGCAATTTGAATATCTGGGCCATAGTTCTAAGTCAGCATAGTGAGAGAATTGTGCAAGTGGTGGTACGCCCATGCATCTCCTTCTCTGGCCCTTCTAGGTACAAGAGGAAGGTACTGTCAAAGGAACCTTGTTTAATTTCCATATGGACAAAACAATCTGATTTTTATGATAAATTTGTCTCCAAGCTATCTGAGAACGACAAAACATATTGTGATAATTAACACAATTTTATAAAGTTATTGTCAATTCCACAATTCCACATAATCAGAAGTCACAATTATCAGTTACAAATGATAGCAACATAGGAGCATTATCTCCACCAGCAGATCGTGTCTGCATGCCTTTCCACTTCGATCATGGGATAGCAAAACTATCACTTATTTATAAGGCACTGCAGCTTCAGTGTAACATTATACACAGACCAGAAGGTACTCTTGGTCATTTCATGCTTCAACTCTTGAATAATGAAACAGAAATAAGATCACTTAACTGGATGCTTGTGCATGAAACACAAAATGCCAGCATCCAAGTTCAGCAGGTAATAAGGCAGGTAAATTGAAGCCCTTCTTTATTTCAAGACAATGGAGTTTAAAAATAGGGGAAGTTTGCTAAGATTATGCAAGGCATGAGTTAAATCAAACTTGGAATTCATGAACAGTTTTGATCCTTTGATCTAAGCTTAGGTATAATGTCATTCAAGGCAGAGCAGTGAAAGTTCACTAGGTTGATTCCAGGTATGGAGAGGTTCCGTATGTAGAGGTTGAGTAGATTAGGCCTGTACTCAAAGGAATTTAGATGTATGAGAGATGATCTCATTGAAACATAAGATTCTTAGGGAGCTTGACAAGATAGATGCAAAGAGGTTGTTCCTCCTTGTGGGAGAGTGGTCCAAAAAAACATAATCTTAGATGAATCGATCACCCATTTTACAAAGAAATGAGTTGAAATTCCTTCTCTTAGAGGTTTATGAATCTGTGGAATTCTTTATCACAAAGGATTGTACAGACAAGGTTATTAAGTATATTCATGGCCAAGGAACAGATGGTGTGGCAGGAACCAAAAGCTTAGAGTCACCTTTGTGGGCAGAATGTATGTTTCATTTCCCCAATGTAGAGGAGACCACATTGTGAGCAGCGAGTGTGCAGCAGTGTGTTTTTAGGCAGTAAATTAGCCCTTCTGAACTCTAATAAAAAAAGATTGAAATCACAGAATTGCTAGTGTGGAAGCAGGCCATTTGGCCCATTGAGTCCACAATGACCCTCAAAATAGTATCCCAGACCCAGATCCTCTACCCCATATATACCAAGGCTTACCCACCTAACGTACACATCCCTGGATCCTATGGACAATTTAGCATGGCAAATCCACAAACCTGAACATCTTTGGACTGTGGGAGGAATCTGGAGCACTTGGAGGAATCCCACGCAGACACAAGGAGAATATGCAAACCCCACACCGACAGGAACCAGAAGGTGGAATCAAATCCAGGTCCTTGGTGCTGTGAAGCAACAGTGCTAACCACTGAGTTGCTGGACAGGGTCTGTAGCAGGTGATGGGAACCAACAAGAGGGAAAAACATACTTGACTTCATCTTTACCAATTTGCCAGCTCCAGATGGATCTGTCCATGACAATATTGGTAAGAGGGACTACTGCACAATCCTTGTGGAGAGGAAGTCCCACCTTCACAATGAAAATAACCTCCACCACATTGTGCGGCGCTATCATTGTGCTAAATGGGACTTTTAACAGATGTCGAAACACAAGATTGGGCATTTGTGAGATGCTGTGAGCCACCAACAGCAGCAGAATGGTACTCCAGCACAATCTGCAACCTCTTTGCCTGGCAGAACCCCATTCAACCATTAGTCTCAAGCCAGGGGATCAATCCCCTAGTTCAATGGAGAGTGCAGGGGAGCAGGCCAGGAGCAGCACTAGGCATATCTGAAGATGAAGTGTCAACCTGGTGAAGTGAACAAACAAGACTACTTGCATACTAAACAGCATAAGCAGCAAATGATAGAAAGAGCTAAGCGATTCCACAACCAATGGATCAGATCTTTTGCTTGATTCATTTGTGGGACTTGGGCATTGCTGGCTGGCCAGCAATGATAGCCCAATCCTATTTGCCCTTGAGAAGGTGGTGGTGAGCTGCCTTGACGTTCAGTGATGTTACCATTACTGAATCCCCCACTATCAACATCCTGGGGGGTTATCAATAACCAGAAACTCAACTGGACCTGCGAAATAAACACAGTGGCTACAAGAGCAAGCCAGAAGCTTGACTACTGTGTCAAGGAACTCATCTCCTGACTCCCCACAGCCTGGCCACCATTTACAATACGCAAGCCAGGAGTGTGATGGAATACTCCCCACTTGCCTGGATGCACGCAGCTCCAACAACTCTCAAGAAGCTTGACACCATCCAGGACAAAGCAGCCTGCTTATTCAGAACCATATCCACAACAATCCACTCCGCCTACCATTGACACTCAGTGTACTATCTACAAGATGCACTGCAGAAATTCACCAAAGATTCTCAAACAGTGCCTTCCAAACCCACAACCACTTCCACCTAGAAGGACAAGAGTAACAGATACATGGGAACACCACCACCTGCAAGTTCCCTCCAATCCACTCATCATCCTGACTTGGAAACATATCGCCATTCCTTCACTGTCACTGCATTAAAATCCTGGAATTCCCTCTCTAATGGCATTGTGTGTCAACCCACAGCAAGTGGGCTGCAGTCGTTCAAGGAAGCACTTCACCTCTACCTTCTCAGGGCAACTCAGGAGAGGGAAGAAATGCTGGCTCGCTATCAAGGCCCACATCCCACAAGTGTTTGTAGCTGCTATCCTAGTCTGTTCCTCCTATCAACAACCATTTAAATTGTTGAGAGTTAACTGCTTGTGAATGCATTTTGTGTGCATAATTTTCCCTTCATATGAAATCTGCCTCCCTTTCATGTTTCATCCTTAAAAGTATAAGACTATACTTGGATTGATTTTGCAAAAACATCATTAACCCTGTATCTTTCATCTATACTAAACCTTTTTCTCGACTCATTTTTATCTTTTTTAAACTGCAAATGAATGGCATGAACAGTTCTTTCATGCTGGTATGGAAGCTGTTTATGATTGTCAAGTCAAAAGGTTCTGAAGACTACCAATCGTTCCATAAAGACAATCATTTTTGGGGTTTGAAACATCAAACACCAGAATTCTTCAATGTGGCTAAAAGCTGACTTTGATGATTTCTTAAGATCGACAAGACACTGTAATTAAACCTACTGTATAATTAAGTACTTAAGTCTCACTCTGCATTTAATACTTACAATTTATAAATTGAAATTAATTTTCTGGAAAAAGCTGAAACATTTCAAAATTGGAATGATTATGCCACTCACCAAATATATAATGGAAGCAAGCTGGGTAGATAAATATATAGAGCAATCAAAACAAACATTACTTCACTGAACAGCAATTTGTCCACATCAAAAAATGTTCCTGTCATAATCTTTCCACAACTGAAGCTCAAATATTATATTTGGCCAAGCTAAATGGTTATTTTTCTCTATTAACTGGAGTGCAAATTAATCAAAAGTAATCAACTGTACTACAGTTTTTATTTTTGTTTTGAGATTGTTGTACCTCATTTTTGATACACCTACACTTGTTTAGAAGTGACCCAATGCAAGTCAATAGGTGAATGAAGTCAATAGGTCCTGATGAAGGGCTTATGTCCGAAACGTCAAATTTCCTATTCCTTGGATGCTGCCTAACCTGCTGTGCTTTAACCAGCAACACATTTTCAGCCGTGATCTCCAGCATCTGCAGACCTCATTTTTTACCCAATGCAAGTCAACATGGGTAACAGGGAGAAACTGAGGACTGCAGATGCTGGAGATCTGAGTCAAAAGTGTAGTGCTGGAAAAGCACAACAGTCAAGCAGCATCCGAGGAACAGGGGAAACAATGTTTCGGGAATAAGCCCTTCATCAGGAATGAAGCTCTACACAGATCTCAATGAGTCTACCTGTTGCAATCTCCGCTACCTTCCCCCCAGTCCCATCCCGCTCCCATTTATCTCTCAGTCCCCCAGCCCACAAGGGGATGAAGGGGCTTATGCCCAAAATGTCGATTCTCCTGCTCTTCGGTTGCTGCCTGACCTGCTGTGCTTTTACAGCATCACACTCTCGACTCTGATCTCCAGCACATGATGTCTTCACTTTCTCGTTATTGATTTCAACCAGATTGTGAAGCCTCTTCCCAGGAAGCCTACCTTGAAGAAGTTTTCCTCCTCTCTCTACAAGGATCTCAGTGAGTCTACCTACTGCATTCTTAGCTACATTGCGCCCAGCCCCACCCTCCCTCCCATTTATCATTCAGCCCCCGGCCCACAAGCCTCATTCCTGATGAAGGGGTTATGCCCAAAACCGTGATTCCCCTGCTCCTTGGATGCTGTCTGACCTCCTGTGCTTTTCCAACAACACACTCTCAACATGAGTAACACTTAAGTCAGTCAGTTGTGTTACTTCTTCTACAACAATAATAATAAGCTCTTCCCCTAGAAAACTAGCATTTAATTATGTATTTATAAATTAAATATATTTAAATAGGTATGTTATGAAAGAGAATAGAGGAAAGGTGCAATCACTTCAAAATTCATCCAGAATTTGAAAAGTTTATCAATTTTGCTTCCAATTTCCACCCTGCTCTCACCTTCACTTGTCCATCTCTGACTCCTCCCTTGCCTTCCTCGACATCTTTGTTTCCATTTCTGGGAATAGGCTGGCCATCAATGTACAGTACAAACTCACTGACTCCCACTGTTACCCGCACTCAACATACTCACCCCCAACACCTTTAAAGACTCTATTCCATTCCCCTAGTTCCTCCATCTCTGTCACATCTGTTTTAATGATGCCAACTTCTACAAGGAGCTTCTGAAATGTCCACCTTCTTCCTCAATACTCTGACCAATAAAGGAAAGCATACCAAATGCCTTCTTCACTATCCTATCTACCTGTGACTCCACTTTCAAGGAGCAATCAACCTGCACTTCAATGTCTCTTTGTTCAGCAACACTTCCGAGGACCTTACCATTAAGTGTATAATCCTGCTAAGATTTGCTTTCCCAAAATTCAGCACCTCACATTTATTTGAATTAAGCTCCATCTGCCACTTCTCAGCCCATTGGCCCATTTGGTTCAGATCCTGTTGTAATCTGAGGTAACCCTTTTCGCTATCCACTACACCTCCAATTTTGGTGTCATCTGCAAACTTACTAACTGTACCTCTTTTGCTCGCATCCAAATCATTTATGTAAATGACAAAAAGTAAAGGACCCAGCACCGATCCTTGTGGCACTCCATTGGTCACAGGCCTCCAGTCTGAAAAACAACCCTCCACCATCACTCTCTGTCTTCTACCTTTGAGCCACTTCTGTATCCAAATGGCTAGTTCTCCCTGTATTCCATGAGATCTAATCTTGCTAATCAGTCTCCCATGGGGAACCTTGTCGAATGCCTTACTGAAGTTCATATACATCACATCTACTGCTCTGCCCTCATCAATCTTCTTTGTTACTTCTTCAAAAAATTCAATCAAGTTTGTGAGACATGATTTCCCATGCACAAAGCCATGTTGACTATCTTGAATATCAGTCCTTGCCTTTCCAAATACATGTGCATCCTGTCGCTCAGGACTCCCTCCAACAACTTGCCCACCACCGAGGTCAGGCTCACCGGTCTATAGTTCCCTGGCTTGTCTTTACCGCTCTTCTTAAGCAGTGGCACTATGTTAGCCAACCTCAGCCATCCCTTTACCTGCAAACATTTGCCTCCAATCAGCTTTTGAAAGTTCTTGCCTAATACTGTCAAAATTGGCCTTTCTCCAATTTAGAAATTCAACTTTTAGATCTGGTCTATCCTTTTCCATCACGATTTTAAAATGAATAGAATTATGGTCGCTGGCCCCAAAGTGCTTCCCCATTGACACTTCAGTCACCTGCCCTGCCTTATTTCCCAAGAGTAGGTCAAGGTTTGCACCTTCTCTAGTAGGTACATCCACATACTGAATGAGAAAATTGTCTTGTGCACACTGAACAAATTCCTCTCCATCTAAACCCTTAACACTATGGCAGTCCCAGTCGATGTTAAAATCCCCTACCATAACCACCCTATTATTCTTACAGATAGCGGAGATCTCCTTACAAGTTTGTTTCTCAATTTCCCTCTGACTATTGGGGGTTCTATAATACAATCCCAATAAGGTGATCATCCCTTTCTTATTTCTCAGTTCCACCCAAATAACTTCCCTGGATGTATTTCTGGGAATATCCTTCCTCAGCACAGCTGTAATGCTATCTCTTATCAAAAATGCCATTCCCCCTCCTCTCTTGCCTCCTTTTCTATCCTTCTTGTAGCATTTGTATCCTGGAACATTAAGCTGCCAGTCCTGCTCATCCCTGAGCCATGTTTCCGTAATTGCTATGATATCTCAGTCTCATGTTCCCAATCATGCCCTGAGTTCATCTGCCTTCCTTGTTAGGCCCCTTGCATTGAAATAAATGCAGTTTAATTTATTAGTCCTACCTTGTCCCTGCCTGCTCTGACTGTTTGACTCACTTCTGTTCTCAGCTGTGCTCGTCTCAGATCGATCTCTTTCCTCACTATCTCCCTGGGTCCCACCTCCCCTCCCACCTTACTAGTTTAAATCCTCCCAAGCAGTTCTAGCAAATTTCCCTGCCAGTATATTAGTCCCCTTCCAATTTAGGTAAAATCCGTTCTTCTTGTACAGGTCACTTCTACCCCAAAAGAGATTCCAATGATCCAAAAATGTGAATCCTTCTCTCATACACCAGCTCCTCAGCCTTGCATTCATCTGCTCTATCCTCCTATTCCTGCCCTCACTAGCTCGTAGCACTGGGAGTAATCCAGATATTACTACTCTCAAGGACCTCCTTTTTAAATTTCTATCTAACTTTCTGTAATCTCCCTTCAGAGTCTCAACCTTTTCCCTTCCAATGTCGTTGGTTCCAATGTGGACAATGACCTGCTGACCCCTCTCCCCCGTGAGAACATTCTGCACCCTCTCCGAGACATCCTTGATCCTGGCAACAGGGAAACAACACACCACTCTGCTTTTTCTCTGCTGGCCACAGAAATGTCTGTCTGTACTTCTGACTAAAGAATCCCCTAATACAATTGATCTGTTGGAAGCTGACGTACCCCTCGTTGCATTCGAACCAGTCTCAATACCAGAAACTTGGCCGTTCATGCCTCGTTCCCCTGAGAATCTATCACCTCCTATATTTTCCAATGTGTGTGGAAAGACCTGCCAGAGAAAGTGATGGAGGCGGGTACAATTTAAAAGGCATTCGGATGAGTATATGAATAGAGAGGATTTGGAGGGATATGGGCCAAATGTTGACAAATGGGACTAGATCAGTTTAGGATATCTCGTCAGCATGGGTGTGTTGAACAAAAGGGTCTGTTTCCATTCTGTATAACTCTATGGCTCTATGACTGAAGATGTGAGCATCAAAATAAGGAATATGTTATCATGGAGGTTGTCTTACCCCTCTATTATAATGAGGAATAAGGTCAGCTAAACACAGCAACATGGAAAGTCCTCAAGTAGCAAAGTGAAGGTCAAACAAGGCTGTTTTCTGTCAGCAGTACACTTCCCCATATTCTTCTCTTTGCTGATATTGTATGCTTTCAGTTAAGGACAGAGAAGGAGAGAGAGAGATTTTAAAAACTAGACTCTTAATCCAGAAAACTAAGCTAATGTTCTGGACATGGGTTCAAATCACATCACAGTACACGGTGAAACCTGAATTCAATTAATGAATTTAGAAGTAATATCTTGTTTAATAGTGACCATGAAACCATAATCAATTGTTGTAAAAGAACCACCTGACTTTGTAATATCACTTCAGGAAGGAAAATTGGGTACTCTCATCTGGTCTGGCATTTATGCGAAACCAGTTTAACAGCAATATGGTTGACTCTTAACTGTCCTCTGAAATGGTCTCCTTAGCCATACAATGGATTCAACCACTGCGCCATCAGACAAAAGAAATGAAAATATAAGGATCATCCAGCATTGACCCAGACACCAGAATTGAAAATAATAAATGAAAACAAAGGACTATGGACACTGGAAATCTGAAACAGAAACCGAAACCGAAATTGCTGGCCAACTTGACAGGTCTGCTAACATCAATGGGAAGAAAACAGAGTTAACTTGCAAGTCCATTGACTCTTTTGTATCACCAATTTTAATCAATCCTTGATTAGTAAGACCCTTGGGCATGAGAACAAGTCATTGCTGGCCTGAGTGGTGCAAGATGAGTGTGTCATCCTCAGTAAAGGCCAGTTGGGGGTTTTACAGTCCTTCTAACTGGAAGCTGAGCTTCAGTTGCCTCAACAAGATTCTGTTGTTTCTATTACTGTTATGATGTTACTTCAAAATGCTGACCTGAGTATAAAATTCAGTCTGGAGTTCTCCTTGGAGCTTTATTCAATTTTGCATTTTTCTCCCTATTTGACCAGTAACAAAACTAATAAAGAGAAACATATTTTTTTCCTCCCATTGTTCATGGGTCATTTGGCGTAAAAGCAGTGCTAAACATAAATGTCATAGTCATCGAAGCACTTACATCACTTGTTACACTAATGTCAACATTTTTCCCAACATTCTTACAGACAGGACAGAGTTATTTTTCAAATAAACGTGGATTAAAGCAGTTAGTATCATATGATAGCTATTTGTTTACAGTTTTACCTCTTGAGCATTTACAGATTTTAAGGCTGAACATTTTCTCATGCTCATCAGCCAGTGAAAGTATGAAAACAAACTTCAACAATCAAGCATAGAACAAGTCGATCACAAGATTACATTCTCAAAAATCTATTTAAAAGAGGTCTTTAGACATTCTAAGCATTGTAATAGAAGTATTTACACAGACTGGCACTTTCAATGACCTTAAATATTTGGTAAAAGGTTTCTGTACTCCAGTGATTTCTGTTTGATGTGAGCTGCATATTTTACATGGGGAGAGGCACCTGTCAATCACAAAACCTCAGACTCACATTTAAATCCCTTGGAGCATATCTCTTAAATTCATCAGCAATTCCATCACGATTTTCCACAAAACATTCCTGTGTCAAACTTTATTTGACTTCTTATACGTAGCAAGTGACTTTGCTGCTACACTTTATAGCACCTATTAAAAGAATGTTCTGTATTATTGCATGCTAAACAGAGAATTTTAGAATTGATAAACCAGGAAGGACCATAAAAAACTCCAAATGTGTTACAGTTTAGGATTTGCGATGTAGAGTGTATCACCCATTAGGTATTTAAATAATAGCATTTTGTTTAACTTGAATTTCATATACAAGTCTGAAATAGTTACTGACAGAAATGGAATGTGTTACTCTGGAATTGAAATCAGTGATTTTTTTTTAAACCAAGTAACCCCACCAAGCAAATATGCTGTTTGCTTGAGGGCATGAATGAACAGCAGTCATAAATGATTTTTGGTTTTATGTTAAATTGAGCTTTTGATATTAGGTTAGACTTACAGTGTGGAAACAGGCCCTTCGGCCCAACAAGTCCACACCGACCCGCCGAAGCGCAACCCACCCATACCCCCACATTTACCTCTACCTAACACTACGGGCAATTTAGCATGGCCAATTCACCTGACCCACACATCTTTGGACTGTGGGAGGAAACCGGAGCATCCGGAGGAAACCCACGCTGACACGGGGAGAACGTGCAAACTCCACACAGTCAGTCGCCTGAGTCGGGAACTGAACCCAGGTCTCAGGCGCTGTGAGACAGCAGTGCTAACCACTGTGCCACCATGCCGCCCACAAATATGTTATCCAATTCCGCAAAAATGTATTAACTTTTTGGTGCAGTCATTCTAGAGACAGAATAGCTGTAGATCAACTTGGATAAATGGAGCTGATAGAGATGCTTACATTTTTAAAATCATGTCTGCATCACAGTTATTCAGACACAGGCAAATGTGCTTGGATTAGATCAAGAATGTGGAAAGCATCAACACATCAACTCAGACAAACATTAATTGACTTTTATGTGCAGCAATGTCTTTCTAAAATTGTGTGAAAATAATTATTGAATAAAGGTACAATGGAGTATTTTACTGACTAATGGACGCTCCTTGATGCTGAATAAACAAGAGAAAATGAAAATATAGAGTCATAGAGATGTACAGCGTGGAAACAGACCCTTCAGTCCAACCCGTCCATGCCGACCAGATATCCCAACACAATCTAGTCCCACCTGCCAGCGCCCGGCTCATATCCCTCTAAACTCTTCCTCTTCCTATACACATCCAAATGCCTCTTAAATGTTGCAATTGTACCAGCCTCCACACATGCTCCAGCAGCTCATTCCATACACGTACCACTCTCTGCATGAAAAAGTTGCCCCTTAGGTCTCTTTTATATCTTTCCCCTCTCACCCTAAGCCTATGCCCTCTAGTTCTGGACTCCCTGATCCTAGGGAAAAGACTTTGTCTATTTATCCTATCCATGCCCCTCATAATTTTGTAAACCTCTATAGGATCCCCCCCTCAGCTTCCGATGCTCCAGGGAAAACAGCCCCAGCCTGTTCAGCCTCTCCCTATAGCACAAACCTTCCAACCCTGGCAACATCCTTATCGATCTTTTCTGAACCCTTTCAAGTTTCACAAC
This sequence comes from Hemiscyllium ocellatum, assembly GCF_020745735.1. Lineage (NCBI taxonomy): Eukaryota > Metazoa > Chordata > Chondrichthyes > Orectolobiformes > Hemiscylliidae > Hemiscyllium > Hemiscyllium ocellatum. The sequence continues at coordinate 40,733,674 of NC_083407.1, read as the reverse complement.
ATCTTTCCAATAGGAAGGAGACCAGAATTGCACGCAATACACCAACAGTGGCCTAACCAATGTCCTGTACAGCCGCAACATGACCTCCCAACTCCTGTACTCAATACTCTGACCAATAAAGGAAAGCATACCAAACGCCTTCTTCACTATCCTATCTACCTGCGACTCCACTTTCAAGGAGCTATGAACCTGCACTTCAAGGTCTCTTTGTTCAGCAACACTTCCTAGGACCTTACCATTAAATGTATAAGTCCTGCTAAGATTTGCTTTCCCAAAATGCAGCACCTCGCATTTAACTGAATTAAACTCCATCTGTCCCTTCTCAGCCGATTGGCTCATCTGGTCCAGATCCTGTTGTAATCTGAGGTAACCCTCTTTACTGTCTACTACAGCTCCAATTTTGAAAATATGATGCCATGCCACATCATTGAGCATCAATACAAAAGAACCATATATACAACTTGGCAGAATGGCAAGAGCTATTGAATAACAAATAATGAAATGTGAATACCTGATTATGGTTTAATTCAGCCACATGGTTTCAGTAAGACTTAACTAATCTTTTGGAAGACATTGTGATAGAAATAGCATAAATGTAATGTCAAACATGTTGAGTTTAACTTTTACTAATTAGTGACCATTTCTGACCTAGAACTGATGACAATCTAGGTTAGCACCAATTATAGCCGTTAAATGATTAACTTATCAGATTACACGTGTATACCAAATAGCATGGTGCCTTTCAAGCAAAATATATCACAAGAAAATAGAAATGCAAAGTGAAGAGAATGTAATCTAGATCCATGCTTCTGCATAGTTACAACATTTTCTAAACAATGAAAATCATTAACTGTGATTTAACACGGTGGACAGACAAAAAGTGGAGAGACTTGCAATTGGCAATTTGTCTGGTCGGTCTGATCTCACTGTTTCCAAATTGGCCACTTTTCACTCTACTGACACAGTTACAGTTTAAATTGGCAGTCCTCCAACTGCATAGAAAATGTTTAATTAAGCTACTAAACATCCATCTGATGCTACTTGTCACATTTTAGTAGCCAACAAAAATTGAACCGTGTCATTCAATTTGCAGAAATTTAATGCAGGCTCTAAATAAACATGGTTCGATATGCCTAGAAACCCAAGTAACTCTTTGATAACGTGGACTGTTTATGTTTCTATACCAAACAAAGCAAGTAAAGAAGATCCTGACACAACTTTGTTATGTTATCATACAGTAATAGAGTCATATGGCACAGAAACAGACCCTTCAGTCCAACCATCCATGCCAACCATAATCCCAAACAAAACTAGTCCCTCCTGTCTATTCTTGGCCATATGCTTCCAAAAAGTTATTTTTCATGTATTTATCCAAATGTTCTTTAAACATTGTAACTGTGCCCACATCCACCACATTCCACACATGAACTCTATGTGAAAAAGTTGCCCCTCATATCTTTTTTAATATCTTTCACCTCTCACATCAAAAGTGTGTACACTAATCTTGAAATTCCCAACCGTAGGCAAAAAAAACCCTGCTATTCACCTTATCCATGCACCCCATGATTTTATAAATGTCTGTGGGTCACCTTCAATTTCTCATGCTCCAGTGCAAAAGTCCTTGCCTATCCAGCCTCTCCTTATAACTCAAACCCTCCATTTCCAGCAACACCCTCTAAAGTGTCTCTAGCTTCATAATATCCTTCCTGGGTAACCAGAACTGCTCACAGTACTCCAGAAGAGGCCACACCAATGTCCTATACAACCTGAACATGACGTCAGATTCAGCTGCATTGAATAGTTTCCCAACAAACACTAATCCACATGTTAAAAAATAGTAACTGAGCTGAGGGACAAAGGGACTAGGAATTCATTAATGAAAAGGAGAACAGGGAAAATCTAGGAGAAAATCATCAGTCCTATTTTTTCATGAACAAAAGAAAACTTGCAGCATTAGCCACAATACTGCCTCCTCTAAGATTTTCAGGATATTGTTTGGGACAGAAATGCAATTCAGTGCAGAAGTGCCTCTGTCTTGATGTAGTTATATGGACTGTACCATGAGGCATATCCTTACTTCTGAGCCAGGAGATCCGCGCTCAAGTCCCACCTGCTAAAGGGGTGTACAACAACATCGCTGAGCAGATTAATTATAAAATATCGATAGCGAGTTCAATAAAAGCACACTATTCTGTTGTCTTGTGACCTTCTCACAATTGTGATTAACCTGTGAATCAGCAAAGTAAAAATACTTGATTCAAAGAGAGGTGTATTTATTTTCAACTGGGAAAGAAAAAAAAGCAATCATTGGGTAGGATTTAATGAAAATGAAAATCAGCAGTTTTTACAAGTTCATCCAACTTGGGCACTGGTAGACCACATTTATATGCTGTCATATGGGATCACTTCAAAGTATCTTGATAATATCAGCTTAAGATCTTTCAACAGAAGCTATTTTACACAGATAATAAATGCAAATTTTGATAATGGTGAGGCCACATGGCAAGACAAAAAGTGAAAGACTATTCTGTTTCACAGTAGGACAACTGAAAATAGAGTGGCCGTTCAATTAGTTATTTATGGGCAAGAAGTGCAAAAAATCAAAAGGCAGGGATGGACAGAAAGTTCACACTCCCACCTCGATCTCATAGTATCAAAGGTCAGGCACTGCATTTAACGAGCATCCAGGTAGGCATTCATTCCTTACAAAGGGAAATCATGTCTCACAAACTTGAAAAACATTTTTGAAGAAGTAACAAAGAGGATTGACGAGGGCAGCATGGTAGACGTGACCTATGGACTTCAGTAAGGCATTTGACAAGGTTCCCCAAGGGAGACTGATTAGCTTGGTTAGATCTCATGGAATACAGGGAGAACTAGCCATTTGGATACAGAACTGGCTCAAAGGTAGAAGACAGAGGGTGGTGGTAGAGAGTTGTTTTTCAAACTGGAGGCCTGTGATCAGTGGAGTGCCACAAGGATCGGTGCTGGGCCCTCTACTTGTTGTCATTTACATAAATGATTTGGATGTGAGCATAACAGGTACAGTTAGTAAGTTTGCAGATGACACCAAAATTGGAGGTGTAGTGGACAGCAAAGAGGACTACCTCAGATTACAACAGGATTTTGACCAGATGGGCCAATGGGCTGAGAAGTGGCAGATGGAGTTTAATTCAGATAAATGTGAGGTACTGCATTTTGGGAAAGCAAATCTTAACAGGACTTATACACTTAATGGTAAGGTCCTAGGGAGTGTTGCTGAACAAGAGACCTTGGAGTGCAGGTTCATAGCTCCTTGAAAGTGGAGTCACAGGTAGATAGGATAGTGAAGAAGGCGTTTGGCATGATTTCCTTTATGGGTCAGAGTATTGAGTATAGGAGTTGGGAGGTCATGTTGCGACTGTACAGGTTCAGCCACTGTTGGAGTATTGCATGGAATTCTTCTTCCTAACGGAATGATGTTGTGAAACTTGAAAGGGTTCAGAAAAGATTTACAAGGATGTTGCCAAGGTTGGAGGATTTGAGCTCAAGGGAGAGGCTGAACATGCTGGGGCTGTTTTCCCTGGAGCGTCAGAAGCTAAGGGCTGATCTTATTGAGGTTTACAAAATTATGAGGTAAATAGGCAAAGTCTTTTTCCTGGGGTCGGGGAGTCCAGAACTAGAGGGCATAGGTTTAGGGTGAGAGGGGAAAGATATAAAAGGGACCTAAGGGACAACTTTTTCACTCAGAGTGTGGTACAGGTATGGAATGAGTTGCCAGAGGAAGTGATGGAGGCTGGTACAATTGCAACATTTAAGAGGCATTTGGATAGGTATATGAATAGGAAGGGTTTGGAGGGATGTGGGCTGGGTGCTGGTAGGCGGGACTAGATTGGGTTGGGATATCTAGTCGGCATGGACACATTGGACCAAAGGTTTCCATGCTGTACATTTCTATGACTCAAAATCAGAAGTATCATTCCCACTATATGAAGAGCTTTTGGAAAACACATCTGTTCGCACTTCCCTCCCCATATTGTGTCATCATCATGTGCTCACATCACAGTTCTTACCATCCTGCCATAGATTCAAAACCCCACTGCAGATTCTGTGCTGCAGAAAGCCCTCTTGGCAAACTAAGGTGACTTGGATGGAGATCACAGTAAAGATTAGTTTCTCTGCAGCTGCACAGAGCTACCAGAAATGACCAATTACCAAGGCCTTCCTTCCTGTCTGAGCATTTAAGCACAATGGGACATGCTATACTCAGCATCAGAAACACCCTGATCTTCACCCACTGCTTAGCAATCACTACTATCCTGGAGGATCACTCTTGAAATCACTTCTCATTGGTATCATGTTCATGGATGCTGGAACAGTGACCCTAGAAATGAAAATAGTGACAGTGAACTATGGACCATGCCTCCAACATTGAGCTTCCCACAATCACGCTCATGTCTTACTCCAACACCCTTGCCCTGATCTCAGTTAAGGCTCTCTCAATCCCCTAATCAGCCATGACCAGCTATCAGTGGTACAGGACAGTGGCACCCTCCCCAACCCCTCCTAAACCACAATCTGCTATACATCCTCCTCAGCACTTGCTCTAATATCCTTCAGCTGCCCACAGTTACCCTGAACTCTCAGGACTTTGGGAATCACCATCCCCTGCCTCAGACAGCCTCCAACTCTCAGACTTTCTTCCTCCCACAGAGCACCCTGCTCTATTGCCTTTTGATTGCCACCATCCAATTCCAATCATCACTTGTTGTTGAACAATGCTCACCAAAGAAGAAATAACAGTTTCTATTCCCTCCAACTCCAGCAGGTGGATCACCTCATGTGCTGTACATCATTTATCTGCAGTTAGGAATCTTGTGGCATGTATTGCTAACTCATGGACAACACAATCAGAAAGATGCACAATTCTGGTGATATTGCCTTTTAATGTGAATGCTTGACATGAAGATGCTTGCAGAGGGGCTTTCCAAAGCTTGCCATCAGGAAGGGGCTACCATTCTCCAAACCTCCAAGAATTGAATACTGTAGTTTGGTGCTGCCATCAGGAAGCTGATTCATAATGTCCTGCACAATTAACTTGTCTGCCACTAAGCTTCTTCCTAGGAACAGTGCAAGAATCTGCAGCAAAAACAGCAGCACCTTATAAAATTGTGCAACCATTAATGCAGGCTATTTTTCAACACATTAAAAGTAATATCAAACCATCAACTGATTTTTGCATATGCATCCTGAGTGGAAAGTAAAGTCTATGCAAGCATCCATGAACAGACAGCAATGGTTAGTTATAATTTGAGGTTATTTAACATACTTAAGCTTTGGTCTTAAGATTTCTCGTGGCATTTGAAACAGATTACAGTCTTGTCGTCACCTGTAGATATTTATGTTACATCCGTTTAAATATATACCATATAAAGATTTGCATCAAAAACTTAAAGACCATGCGGCATAGGAGCAGTAGAAGGCCACTCAGCCCATTGAGTCAGCTCTACTATTCAATGAGATCATGGCTGATTTAATCATTCTCAATTCCACTTTCCTCCCTTTTCCCCATAACTCTTGATTCCCCTACTGATTAAAAATCTGTCTATCTCAAACATGTATATACTTAATGACCCTGCTTCAACAGCCATCTGCAAGTAAGAATTCTACAGATTCAGAACTCTGAGAGAAAAGACATTCTTCTCATCTCTATCGAAACATGTGGTACTGGAAAAGCACAGCCAGTCAGACTGCATCTGAGGAGCAGGAGAATCAATGTTTCAAGCATAAGTTCCTCATCAGGAATGAAGCTTGTGGGCCAAGGGGACTGACACACAAATGGGAAGGAGGTGGAGCTAGGGGGAAGGTAGCTGAGAATGTGATAGGTAGATGAAGGTCGGGGGTAATGGTGATAGATTGGAGAGGAGGGTGGAGCGACAGGTGGGAAGAGAGATGGACAGGTAGGACAGTTCAAGAGGGCGGTGCTGACTTAGAGGGTTTGATCTGGGATAAAGTGGGGGCAGGGGAAATGGGAAACTGGCGAAATCAACATGGATCTTGTGTGGTTGGACGGTCCCAAGGCAGAAGATGAGGCATTCTTCCTCCAGGTGTTGGATGGCTAGAGTTTGACAGTGGAGGAGGCCAAGGACTTGCAAGTCCTTGGCGGAGTGGGAGGGAAAGTTAAAGTGTTCAGTCACAAAGCAATGGGGTTGTTCAGTGTGTGTGTCCCAGAGATGTTCTCATCTCTGTCTTAAATATGCAACTCCTTATTCTGAGATTATATGCTCTGCTTCTAGACTCTGCCACAAGGAGAAACAATCTTTCTGCAGCTATCCTGTCAAGTCCTGTATGTTTCAATTAGGTTGCCTCTCGTTCTTCTATATTCCAATCAGTACAGCCTAATCTATTCAACCTCTCCTCACAAGATAGTCCTTCCGACCCGGTATCAGCCGAGTGAACCATCTTTGGACTGTCTTCAACGCTCATCTGTCTTCCCTTAGATAAGGGACCCAAAACTGTTCAAAGGCTGTAGTAATGTCATGAAATAAAATTTAAGGAAGCTGAAGTCAGCAAACAGTGAGGAGTCACAGTAGATTAGATTACTTACAGTGTAGAAAAAGGCCCTTCGGCCCAACAAGTCCACACCGACCCGCCGAAGCGCAACCCACCCATACCCCTACATTTACCCCTTTACCTAACACTACAGGCAACTTAACTTGGCCAATTCACCTGACCCGCACATCTTTGGACTGTGGGAGGAAACCGGAGCACCCGGAGGAAACCCATGCAGACACGGGGAGAACGTGCAAACTCCACACAGTCAGTCGCCTGAGGGGGGAATTGAACCCGGGTCTCTGGCGCTGTGAGGCAACAGTGCTAACCACTATGCCATCGTGCCGCCCATCTGTACCTGAAGATAACAGATTTATAACTGCCAAATCTGTAAAGAAAATACAATAAATGGAACGAGTGATGACAGGGCTATCAAATAAATTGCTGTGCTGAAATACAGCTCCAAAGTTCTCATATGCAGTATCAAATATTTGCTCTTACAGCCTTATAAGAATGCTATCCCATGTCTTTTCTTAACAATTTCCAATTGTTCTTTTACTGCTGACATGAGGCAGATTCCACAAGTATCTATTCTGAGTATAAACCAAAGATATTTCAGGGCCATTAACAGAGTGACTTTTATCTCATGTTTCATTTGCACTGTTTTAGACAAGAATTGTTACATTTTATTAATACTTGTTATATCATTCAACACTTTGTAGATACCTCTTCACCAACTTGCGCACCAAGATAAGTTATTTGTTACAGTCAGTTTTCAAATTACTTAGTATCAAATTGTGTGCAACATGCAATACATTGCATTCTTTTAACAACAAATAAATACATTCAATAAAACAAGTTCAAACTTATTTTTAATATTACACATCTAACTTTTCCATTTCATCTTCAGGTTGTGTTTCATTCACATATGATCCAGCTCAGTTACTCACTGGCTGCTACTTAATGGGAGCATGTAAGAACAGGAAACAGGGTTGGCAATGAGGGTGGGGGCGATGTATTCATTACAAGGGCATTAAAATCGCAGTTTCCTGCATCAGGTTGAACAATAGCATTTCAATCAATGGCACGTCAGCGGCAGAGCAGGCATCAGCTCACCCAGAGGCAGGAACCTATTTATCATGTATTTGGGTACCAGAATGCTCACAAAGTCATTAGCACATGGGAAGCATGTGCCATCTGCTTCCTCATAATCTGAAGGTGATGTACACCAGATGAGCTTGTGCACTCTGAAGCTAGGTTTCATCTTTGGCCATTTCAGCAACAGGGAAGGGGAGAATAGGAAGCTGGACAGTCTATTGGTGGCAAGAAAGGGTTGGGGTTAAGAGATGGTGGTTGCGGTGGTAGTGGTTAGGACCTCAAATGGCGCAAGCATTTAGGTTGCCAAGTGGTGTTCAGGGCCTCAAACATTATGATAACATGGCACTACCATGTGTCAATGGGGGAGTGGGGGGAGGGGAGATGTCAAAAAGGAGCTCTGGCCTACATAGGGCATCTATCATTGTAGCAATGTGATGTTGTATGTCCAAGGGAGCCAAATGTAACATACACACTACATTAACAGTCAGAGAAGAGATAATAAGCTTGAGGCAAGTTTGATTCAGCTGGTGAGAGGGAAGCTACATGATCATTGAGAGGTGGATACTACCGGCAAGTCAAGGATGAAGGAGTAAACCCCAGATTGACAGCAGGTAGGTAAAGTGGGAGAGTTGAGATGAAGGCACAGGCTGTTATCTCTGTGTGAAGATGATGAATTGATGCTACAAAATAATGGGGGAAGGAGCAGTGCGATGTTTAGTGGGTCAAGGGCAAACAGATGTGATGTGATATAGTATCTTGCAAGTTAGCACATGTGCACATACCATAGAGACTGGGTTCATATTGAGACAATATCTGGAAGTTTATTAACTGCTAACTATACTTAGTAATGTGACATTGTAAATTTGTTCATTTTGGTTACTGGGCTGACTTGTATTATTAGAGCTGAGAGTGTGGTGCTGGAAAAGCACAGCTGGTCAGGCAACAACCGAGGAGCAGGAGAGTCGAAGTTTCAGGCAAAAGCCCTTCATCAGGAATGATTTGGTCTAAGTGTGTTCATAGCTGATTCAATGTATGGAAAATAAAATTGATTATTTTCAATCAGGCTGTCAAATATTGTAATGTTATCGAGCTATCTCAGAAGTCTTTCTGAGGTCAGTGCAGAAATACAACAGAAGGAGATGTAGTCTATCAGAGGGAGAGTGGAGGTGGATGCTACTGTTGCAGCATCACTGTGCATATTGACAAATCGGACTACCAATGAAGTTTGAGCTTACACGAGATCAGTTTTGTAGGAGGAGGTCACAGTATGGTGGAAGGGGTTTTGAGTGTGATCATGGAATGGCCGTGCACTTCCATTGGATCATTTTCTGAAGATGGAAGGTCATGTCAACAGAGGTGTCATATCTGTCACTGTCTTCTTTTCAAGTTCACTTTGTGGATTCACAATGGCTCTCATACACCCAATATTTTTGCATCTTCAGGAAGTGATGGTGTGGATCCGCCAGAAGAGGATCATAGATGTAAAACAACATAGACTACAAGGCCAGAAACTTGTACCAGTAGATGCAGTATGAGATCACGAGATAGACAACCAGGGACATCATCATTGTTGAAGAGGACTGGCATGTAAGCATGTGTTCAGAATAGATACCAACTACCTTCAGATGTCCAATGCTAGGGATGGCTCAGGTATTCCCAGGAAGTGGTCATTGACCTGTGCACTCCTTCAAGAAGAACGCAATCCTATGGATTTTGAAGGAATCCTATATCAGTCATTCTCAGTGTTACTGTGTTCCTACATTTTTACCACTAATGGCATATCCAAGGCACCATGTGGAATAGATATGTGTCATCTCCTGGGCTGCAATAAATAGAACTTACCAATGTCCTGTTCAGAAGGGCCAATCAATTGATGCTGACAGCCAGGCCACCAGAGCAGTTTTAACTTTAAAGTCATTGTGTAATTCCCATGAGTACAGAGCGTAACTGACTGTACTCCAGTAGCCATTAGAGCTTACTGGCAGAAGCCAGCTGCATTTTCAGTCAGCGGAGGTTTTATCTTTCTTAATATTTAACTGGATTGTGACCACTCGAAAATACTGTGCCTGTTTCTCAGGGAGCTGTCATGACTCATTGCTTCACAGAATGTTCAGCTCCCACAGCTATCTGAGGCCCTTGGCCAAGTGCAGTGTTTGATCTTGAGTGACAAGGGCTACCTGCTCTTGACAGGGCTGCTGTCATGACAGCCTCCATGGAGGGGTGTCAATAGGCAGGACGTAAACTGGCCAGGGGAGTCAGGAAACTGACCACTGGCTCGCTGAAAATCAGCTTCCGACATCTTGACCTATCTGCTGAAATAGTCAAATATGCAATGCTAAACGAAAAAGATTCACAACTGACGACATGGAAGAATTGCACACCTCGTCAGATGACAATGACAGTGTGGAATACAGGGAAGAAGGCAGAGAGAGAGTGACACCATTCTAAGATGCCTGGACCATAGAGAGATGTGGCACTGCTGACAGGAACAAGCTCATCTTTGAGCATCTTGCTTTGGAATGAGGTACCACTGTGACCAATACTTGCAAGCCATTGCCTGCACTTAACGTGCAGCAGCTTTTGACAGCTTTCATTCACAGCTACCTCACTACCAACATCCTCAAACCCCAACATCCACAGGAAACAGAACTTTATCACAGATTGAAAGACATAACTGGCCTTACATAGAGTAACTCCTTGCCAACATCCTGGGGGCTACTACTGACGAGAAACTAAACTGGTCTAGCTATTTAAATACAATGGCCATAAGAACAAATCAAAGGCGAGGAATCCCACATCTCCTGACTACCCAAAATCTGGATTAGTGTTGCTGGAAGAGCACAGCAGTTCAGGCAACATCCAAGGAGCAGTAAAATCGACGTTTCAGGATAACAAACAGTACTTCAATTCCATCTCAAATATCAAAAACTGTAAGTACAACAAACATTTATTTACCCACCTCCATAACCAGCACTCCTCAAACATTCCAGAAGATTCCCCTGGCCTCGGAAACTACCCAGACGCCATTAGCCATGCGGCTGCCACCCCAACGCTGATTGATGATGTCACTTCGGCCCTATCATGGCCACTCCCACAACCACTTCCGCCCCTCACAATTCCTCACGCATCACACGTGACATCACTTCCGCCCCTCACATCATCGCTGATGCCACACACTCAGTGACTTCCACCAACACGACTGCCGTGGTCACCACCACTTCCACCCCCACCAGTGCCACTCACCTGCAGTCTGCTGATACGCCCCCCACAGACCCCACTGTCACTATCCCCACCCCCCAGAACCCCGAGGGGAACACTACCCCTGCACATGACTCCACCCCCATTCCCCCCACCACCACACCCACTCCAGTTACAGGTTCCGACCCCACTCCCCGCTCCACACCCACACCAGATCCCAGCTCCCAGCCCTGCCGAGTTTGCACCATCCCCCCAGACCTCCCCCTCACTGAGGACGAACGATCAGTCCTCAGCAATGGGCTCACCTTCATCCCCCTCCGTCCACGCATCAATGAATTTAATACACGCCATGACGTCGAATAATTCTTTCGTCGCCTCCACCTCTGAGCTTACTTTCACAATCAGGATTCCCGCCATCTTCTGAGGACCCCTTTGCCCACCTCCAACACACAGCATCCACCTGGACACCCCGCGCTGGCCTATTACCTGCCCTCGACCTCTTCATTTCCAACTGCCGCCAGGACATGAACTGCCTCAATCTCTCTACCCCCCCTCCCCCACTCCAACCTCTCACCCTCACAACGCGCAGCCCTCCAACCCCTCTGCTCCAATCCCAACCTCACCATCAAGCCAGCAGATAAAGGGGGCGCAGTGTAGTCTGGTGCACTGACCTCTACACCGCTGAAGCCAAATGCCAACTCAAGGACACCTCTTCCTACTGCCCTCTTGACCATGACCCCATCTCCGATCACCAAACTATCATCTCCCAGAACATATAGAACCTCATCACCCTCAGGAGATCTCCCACCCACAGCTTCCAACCTCATAGTCCGGGAACCCCGCACTGCCCAGTTCTACCTCCTTCCTAAGATCCACAAGCCTGACCACCCTGGCTGACCCATTGTCTCAGCATGCTCCTGCCCCACTGAACTCATCTCTACCTACCTCGACACTGTACTATTCCCCCCAGTCCAGGAACGCCCCACATACGTTCGAGATACCACCCACGCCCTCCACCTCCTCCAAGACTTCTGTTTTCCCGGCCCCCAATGCCTCATCTTCACCATGGATATCCAATCCCTCTACACCCCCATCCGCCATGACCAGGGCCTCCAAGCCCTCCGTTTTTTCCTCTCCAGATGTCCCCAACAGTACCCTTCCACCGACACTCTCATTCGTTTGGCCGAATTGGTCCTCACCCTCAACAATTTCTCCTTTAAATCCTCACACTTCCTCCAGACCAGAGGGGTAGCCATGGGCACACATACGGGCCTGTCTCTTTGTTGGCTATGTAGAACAGTTGATCTTCCGTAATTACAGTGACACCACTCCCTACCTCTTCCTCCGTTACATTGGTGACTGCATTGGCACCACCTCGTGCTCCCGTGAGGAGGCTGAGCAATTCATCAACTTCACCAACACATTCCACCCTGACCTTGAATTTACCTGGACCACCTCTGACACCTCCCTCCCCTTCCTGGACCTCTCCATCTCCATTAATGACGACCGACTTGACACTGACATTTTTTTACAAACCCACTGACTCCCATAGCTACTTGGACTACACCTCTTCCCACCCTACCTCTTGCAAAAATGCCATTCTGTATTCCCAATTCCTCCACCTCCGCCGTATCTGCTCTCAGGAGGACCAGTTCCACCATAGAACACACCAGGTGGCCTCCTTCATTAGAGACTGCAATTTTTCTTCCCATGTGGTTAAAGATGCCCTCCAACGCATCTCGTCCACATCCCGCACCACCGCCCTCCGAGCCCCCCCCCCAACCGTAACAAGGGCAGAACACCCCTTGTGCTCACCTTCTACCCTACCAATCTTCGCACAAACCAAATCATGTTCCGACATTTCTGCCACCTCCAAAAAGACCCCACCACCAGGTATATATTTCCCTCCCCACCCCTTTCCACCTTCCACAAAGACCGTTCCCTCCGTGACTATCTGGTCAAGTCCGCACCCCCCTACTACCCACCCTCCCATCCTGGCATTTTCCCTTGCCACCGCAGGAACTGTAAAACCTGTGCCCACACCTCCTCCCTCACCTCTATCCAAGGCCCTAAAGAAGCCTTCTACATCCAAAGTTTTACCTGCACATCCACTAATATCATTTATTGTATCCGTTGCTCCCGATGCGGTCTCCTCTACATTGGGGAGACTGGGCGCCTCCTAGCAGACCGCTTTAGGGAACATCTCCAGGACACCTGCACCAATCAACCATACCACCCTGTGGCCCAACATTTCAACTTCCCCTCCCACTCTGCCAAGGACATGGAGATCCTGGGCCTCCTGCACCGCCGCTCCCTCACCACCAGACGCCTGGAGGAAGAACGCCTCATCTTCCGCCTCGGAACACTTCAACCCCAGGCCATCAATGTGGACTTCAACAGTTTCCTCATTTCCCCTTCCCCCACCTCACCCTAGTTCCAAACTTCCAGCTCGGGACTGTCCCCATGACCAGTCCGGACTTGCCCTACTTGCCTAGCTCCTTTTCCACTTATCCACTCCACCCTCTCCTCCCTGACCTATCACCTTCATCCCCTCCCCGACTCACCCATTGTACTCTCTGCTACTTTCTCTCCACCCCACCCTCCTCTAGCTTATCTCTCCATGCTTCAGGCTCACTGCCTTTATTCCTGATGAAGCGCTTTTGCCCAAAATGTCGATTTCATTGCTCCTTGGATGCTGCCAGAACTGCTGTGCTCTTCCAGCACCACTAATCCAGAATCTGGTTTCCAGCACCTGTAGTCATTGTTTTTACCCAAAATCTGGCCAACGTCTGCAAGGCATAAGTCAGGAGTGTGATAGAATGCTTCCCATTTGCCTGGATGGGTGCAACTCTGACATCACTCAAGCTTGACAGTATCCAGGACAGGACTAAGACAAAAAAAAAACTGTTGTTGCTGCAATCTAAAGTGGATAGGCAGGAGGCTGGAAGAACACAGCAAGCCAAGCAGCATCAGTAGGTGGAGAAGTCAATGTTTTGGGTATAACCTGAAGAAGGGTTACACATGAAACGTTGACTTCTCCACGTCCTGACACCAGATCCACAAACATTTGCTCCTTCTACTATTGATGATCAATAGCAGCACTGTGCAACATCTACAAGGTCCATTGTAGAAATTCACTAAGACTCCTTAGACAGCATAACAATAACTATCGAGAAGAACAAAGGCAGCAGATACGTGCAAATACAACCATCTGGAAGATTCCCCTTCAAGCCACTCACATCCTAATTTGGAAATATATTAGTGTTCCCTCAGCGTCACTGGGTCAAAATCCTGGAACTTCCTCCCTAACAGCATCATGGGTATACATGTTCCAAGTGGACTGCAGTGGTTCAAAAAGCCAGCTCACTATCATCTTCTCAAAGGCAACTAGAGATGGGCAATAAAAGTTGGCCCAGTCAGCACCACCCACATCCCATGAATGAATAAAAAAAACATCATACTTGTAAATAAGCAGTTGAAGGTATTAATAGCAATAGGGCCATGAGAGCATGAGAAGCACATCACTTCTCAAGCTTGTAAGTAATCTCAGTCAATCTCCTCAGCATGATATTTATGGAAAGTCAGCAAATGCTGCATGTTCAGCCATGTCACATTCCACACACAGGCATCTAATTGACTGACTTCTAACACATTGCCATATCGTTTCTTATACATGAGATGTCCTTCAGTAACCTTCATGAAGCATGGCAGTACAATATTCCCTCTGATTAAGGACATTCCAAAGAATACACATAATGTGCATTATAATCAAACAACAAAAGTACAAAGTGAAATATTCATATATCTAATTTCACAGTGTGTCAATATACAGTGTGTCAATATACATATACAGTGTGTCTTTATGCTGCTTTAGCTTTTCATTTACAACCACTACTTCTTGGTGTGTGTCAAATATAAGTATCCACTGAAGTGGCCTGTTCAGAGCAATACCCATTTGCATGCCATGATTTTGGCAAAGATTCTTGAAAACCTTGAATTCCAAGGGTCTCCTTCAGAGACATCCTTCTTGTCTCCATTTACTGGAGGCTCTGGGTTCACTGGCAAAGGGATTGTGGGTTTACTGCTTTGTCACGGCTGGCTAACACCACTCCAACTTCTTGGTGTGGCCCTGAGGAAATGGGCAAAAATGTTCCCTTCTCAGCCAGCCAAGAGCCATGACAAAGCTCAAGGTTCTAGATGCCCTACTATACTGACTATATAACGTTCTACACAGTCTCTGGCATCTCTGCCAGATTTCTCCCTACTTGTCTCTGTATTTCCAATAGGTTTATTAGGGCCAAGACCAGAGGAGTCCATTAATTACCTGTGTCATATCAGCATTTATAAGCTCCAACTATATCCTAGAGTTGGCGGACTGTAGGGGCTCAGAGATGTAAACAACAGCATGTACATCAGGTAATGAAGGTAGACTGCAAGTGTATCCTGGGCCACACCAAACCTGATTGAGATTTCTACATTAGAAAAGATATTGCAGAACGACAACCTTGTGGTTTCTTACTTCTTTTATATGGGATTACAGTTTACAGTAGTAATTTCACAATACAGTGCAGGTAAAAGTGTTTGAAATTTGAATTTGCCCTCTTTATGTTGAAAGTGAGGACTGCAGATGCTGGAGAACAGACCTGAAAAATGTGTTGCTGGAAAAGCGCAGCAGGTCAGGCAGCATCCAAGGAGTAGGAGAATCGACATTTCGTGCTAAGCCCTTCTTCAGGAATGGGGAGGGTGTGCCAAGCAGGCTAAGATAAAAGGTAGGGAGGAGGGACTTGGGGGAGGGGCGTTGGGAATGCAATAGGTGGAAGGAGGTTACGGTGAGGGTGATAGGCCGGAGAGGGGGTGGGGGCGGAGAGGTCGAGAAGAAGATTGCAGGTCAAGAAAGTGGTGCTGAGTCCGAGTGGCCCCCTCCTACTCCGCCAAGTACATGCAGGTCATTGGCCTCCTCCATCACCAGGCCATGGCAACACGACGCCTGGAGGAAGAGCGTCTCATCTTCCGCCTAGGAACCCTCCAACCACAAGGGATGAATGCAGATTTCTCCAGCTTCCTCATTTCCCCTCCCCCCACCTTATCTCAGTCCCAATCCTCGGACTCAGCACCGCCTTCTTGACCTGCAATCTCCTTCTCGACCTCTCCGCCCCCACCCCCTCTCCAGCCTATCACCCTCACCTTAACCTCCTTCCACCTATCACATTCCCAACGCCTCTCCCCCAAGTCCCTCCTCCCTACCTTTTATCTTAGCCTGCTTGGCGCACACTCCTCATTCCTGAAGAAGGGCTTATGCCTGAAATGTCGATTCTTCTGCTCCCTGGATGCTGTCTGACCTGCTGTGCTTTTCCAGCAACACATTTTTCAACACATCTTGATGTTGAAACACAGATTTGGAGATGAGCAATCACCAATGCATTTGTGTGTGCATGAATGGCTATTCAGAAGGTGTGCAGGTCACCTTACTTCAATCTCAGATTTTCACAGCTTTTGGGAAACATTCTGGTCAGGTTAGCAAGGAGAAAATATCATTGTTGATCAATGGACAAGTAAGAGCTCTATCTAAATGTCTTAAAATGAAATGGCACATGTGAGAATAAGGACATATTTGTGACTTGTCGCTTTTTATTTGTAAAGTCAGGTAGCAAAACTGCTTTTGACGTAAGATTATGTCATATAAATAAGACTGAGTGACATTCCCTAATAGTTATGCAGTACTGACAGTCATTGGCGGCATCTCCATATTAGCTTGTCCATTGCAGATTATTTAATACTTACAACACCTTGAACTGACACTACATTGAAATTCTACTTTATAACAAGATTAAAAAGTAATACACATAAAGGAGAATAACTAGCATAAACACACATAATGTATTAATACATTTTCAGTACAATTAGATATGTCATCAGAACAGTTCTCACAGTACTTGGTCACTGTGAAAATAGAACTTCCTCATGCTTATTCTTTCCTTTGCATTAAACCAGCGCATGTTAGCTATTCCTGTTACGTAATTTTCAAAATATGTATATATAAAATCACATTGATACCTTGAAATCACATTGAATCCAAAAGAATTATTCTCTACTTGACATGTTTCTTGTAGAAGACAGTAAATTTCAATTCCACACAGTCAAAAGGAGGGGTCAGGGATATGGTCCTCTTATTAAAATTAAGTGACTTTAAGTGAGAGAAAAATAAATATCTCTGAAAGTCTATCTGTGTGGAGTTTGCACATTCTCCCCAAATCTGCGTGGGTTTCCTCCGTGTGCTCCGGTTTCCTCCCACAATCTAAAGATTGCAGGTTAGGTGAATTGGCCATGCTAAATTGCCCGTAGTGTTCAGGATGTGTGGGTTAGGTGCATTCTTGAGGGGTAAATGTAGAGTAATAGGGTAGGAGAATGGGTCTGGGTGTGTTACTCTTTGGAGTGTTGGTGTGGACTCGTTGGGCCAAATGGCCTGATTCCACACCGTAGGGATTCTATGATTCTAATCATTTTATAGTATAAATATTTAGTAAATAATCTTAATTCCCAATTATATCTCAACAAAACATAAACAATCTCAAATGTCTTGATTGCAACAAATATGCCAAGTTTGTTTCTCTTATCAATGCAATCTGGCAGCGAAATTTTCAAGCAGCAGCATTATGCACCTAACTACACTTGGCAATTTTACAATCAATGGTAAAAGTTGATCCTGAATTAAACTATGTTTCCTGAATAAAGATAAGATTCCAGAAACTAAATGTTAACACTGAAGGAACTTTTGACCAGAGTTATTTTGATTCAAAAGGTTTTTTTTATGTTGAATCCAACTGTTATTGCCTTGACCCAATTCATTTTTTCTCAAGTCTCCTGAGGAATAGTCTGCAGCACAACACCTTTGTCACAATATAAAAATAACACTGAAGATTTATACATTATTGATTTCAGGATTTTATTACTTCACCAATAACATTGTAACGATTTTGCTGTCATTGCAACTATTGTGTGAGATTTATGTTCATAGGTTTTTGCGGTCATTTGGAAATATTTAGAGTAGTGTGGGACTGATGGCCTGACCCTGTGGACTGATCCCTGAAACGCTAATGTTTGCTACTTACAGGTTGTCATTTGGGCCATTCTGTCTACTGATGGAGAACAAGGGGAGTATTTAACTGCTGCACTCTCTAATCTGTGGTACCTCACTAACCTGCCTTGATGATCTGAGCAACATAAAAATATCAAAATGCATATCCTGAACTTGTTTCTTGAAAACCTCAATTGCCATTGCTTTCCCATGAACATAACTTGCTGCAATACAAAGCTAATCAGATTGAGCAGGTCCATTGGCGAGTAACCAAATCCCTTAATTGATTTCTATATCACTGTGACAGCAAGCACCACAGCATCTCACTCTTTTTGTCAATTGCTGATGTAAAGTGTTTGCATTATTCACTAAACTTACAGAATAGCAAATCTTCTGTTGCATGCAATAGTGCAGTCCCATTTTAATATTGGGATTCCAGTGAAGTTTGAAAGTCTCTCTCAAATCTCTCTGCAAGATAAAGAATGTGCCTTCTAAACATTGGCATGATGGAACTTTGGCTGCACACTGTGTCTTGAAGGTTAATAATTTTAGAATATTTTCTTACAAGTCAACAATGTGATATAAAGCCCAATGTTAAAAGAAATGTGTACAAAGTATCTTGATCATCTAAATTATCATTTAGAAATGATATAAAATTACTCTAATTTATCTGCTCAGTTACAAAGTTGAGTTTTATCATCAAAGATTTATACATGTCAAGTCTCATATACTTTTTTGCCACAGGTTTATCTTTTCAACTAAACAGTTTTGGTGTTGGATCCGAAGTAGATTATACTTTGAAGTAATGTATGCAACTTTTTTTTAAGGTGAACGATTTAGGTAAAGCAACATAGCCATCAGATGAAAAACTCATTTTAATTCCATGGCCCCGTTATTAAATCCACGTGGGTTTGGATGTGACTTACAACAGGTATTGAACATGAAGGATCATCCCTGAAATAGATAAGCGCTGAGTTGTTATTTGAAGATACGGACAGGAGTGCTGATTATAGGATCCCTACAGTGTGGAAACAGGTAATTTGGCTCATCAAGTCCACACCTACTCTCTGAAGGGCAACCCACACAGATCCACCACCCTACCCTATAATCCTGCCTTTCCCCTGGCTAATCCATCTAGCCTGCACATCCCTGGACACAATTGGCAATTTAGCATGACCAATGCACCTAATTGGCACATCTGTAGGAGGAAACCAGAGCACCCAGAGGAATCTCCCCAGATATGGGGAGAATGTGCAAACTCCACACAGTTGCCAGGGGTGGAATTGAACCCTGATGCTGCTAACCACTAAGCCACAGTGCTGCCCTGTTGGCTTGGATTGGAAGGAAAAGTGCCCATTGAATTCAACAACATGACTTTCAGAGTATTACCATTGTTGGGACCTAAATAGGAAGAAAGTTGCTTCAATGCATTCTCCATTGCTTCAGTTGTGTGGCTGAAACCAAAAAAAGTTTTGTTGGCATGTAAGCTAACAGCATGCAGAGAAGAATGTAGCAAGAGAGAGTTATATCTGAAATGGTTACCTGATATTTTGAAATAAACTGAACACATCAGCATTCCAGGGCTGTTCCTGGAAGCGACTAGTTGGCATTGTACATATGTCCTGTATGTTTGATTGGAGTTGTTCTAACGTTAAGACAATGTAACCTATACTAATGTGCACTTACTTTTAACTGGAGCCTGATACCGAACAGGGGAACCACTATGTATCTTAGGTCTGACCTAACCTGACCTGCTGCGCTTTTCCAGCAACACATTTTTCAGCATGTATTGTAGGTGTCAAGCAACTAGATAATTAGTATAATGAGAGAATTGTTGCCCATGAGTTTGCGGAGCATATATTTGTGTACAGTAAAAACACAATGCTGGCTCTCTGTGCAACAGGGGCATATTCATGATGTTGTAACCAATTCTCTTCATATTAGAATTAGATGGTGCCCACTGAGTGCTCATTTTGGCTGCTGTTCTAGACCCGAAACAATTGCTTTAATCTTCCTATATTTAACTTGACCTCCTTTGGATCATCCCTTTCACTCAGTTATGCCACCTCTTCTTCATTCTGTCCTGAGTAATTTGTCTCTCTTAATCCAAACTGCAACCCATCACTTTTTCTTTGGTTCCTATTTGCCATCACATCCAAGATTTGAATCCTATTCAAAGCCAATAGCTGTACTGCCTTTTTCTGTGAAGGATGTTGTGGTTCTGTTCGCCGAGCTGGGAATTTCTGTTACAGACGTTTCGTCCCCTGTCTAGGTGACATCCTCAGTGCTTGGGAGCTTCCTGTGAAGCGCTTCACAGGAGGCTCCCAAGCACTGAGGATGTCACCTAGACAGGGGACGAAACGTCTGCAACACAAATTCCCAGCTCGGCGAACAGAACCACAACAACAAGCACCCGAGCTACAAATCTTCTCACAAACTCTGTGAAGGATCCATTCAGGTACCTGCGACTGCCTCCTTGTGAATGGTAAATATGAATTGCCCCAACCTCAATTGCAAAGATAACCCTAATTTATGTTTTTCACTATCAACTATTTGTTTAAATTCCAAGCCCCTGATCCCTCCATACTCACCTCCATCAAGTTTAATGATGTGGGATGCTGGTGTTGGACTGGGGTGGACAAAGTCACAAGTCACATGACACCAGCTTATAGTCTAACAGGTTTGTTTAAAATCACAAGCTTTTGGAGCATTGCTTTTTCATCAGGTTAAGTCAGCTCTGAAAGCTTGTGATTTTAAATAAACTAACTGGACTATAACCTGATGTTGTATGACTTTTGACTTCATCAGTTTTAAGGAACTGATGGACCATCTTGATATTATAATTGATCATCCTCTTGGCTGCCTCAGCAACTTTCCTATTTCACCTTATTCGCCAAGATAAATTGCACCATACTCTCACTCACAATTTTACTTCATTCTTTTGCCACTGCCTCATGATTAGGCACTTTTCATAGCTTTGTTCTGTCATTAGTCATCTGACAGAACATCCAGACACATATCATCTCCATCATAGACTGCCGACATTTCTCCTAATTACGCTTAAAGAAAAATTAGAAAACAATTTTGGAAAGTTTACATAAACATTTGGAATTTTTTTTACATTAAAAGAAAAGGAAGTGTACAAATGATTGTGTAAATAATTTACTCAGAAGCTCAATTTCTCAAAGCACACATTATTTACTGAGCAGAGACATCTCAATATAAAAACCAAAAGAAACTGCAGTTCTTAACAAGAGGGACATATTTCAATATTTCCCAGTACACGCAAAGTGATAGTTAGAAGTTGAGTGAATCAGGGAAAATAAAACTACCACAGGTGAATTTACCACAGACATACCGCTGAAGTGAAACATGAGATTGGTGATGACAGGGATAACTGTTTGTTGCTATAGTTAAACTGTTACCTGTACATTATGATCAAGACAAATAATTGGCATTAGAAACATATAATTCATACTTTGAACTATGGACGATTGAAGATCACTTTAACAACAATCTTGCTTTTATGGATTTTGAGTGTTCTACGACTTTAGATCATAACAGTAATTATCATTCTCTGATAAAAAAATTATTACACTTATGATAATTTAGTTTCTATGGAGAAGCATGTGTTATCTTTAGGAGAATATAATTTTGTAAATTACATGACTAAAATGCATGATGGCTTCAACTTGTAGTGCAATAAATATGATTAAATATAACACTGTTATCTCTCTCTATTCCTCCAAGTTTGATTAACAAAGAGTTAAATTGCAGTTCAGTCATTGCTGTACAAATGCCTTGTTGAAAGCCCAAACAGAACATGAAAATCCTAATCCATTATCTAATTATTGGTAGAATGTATAAGTTGAAAATCATTCTCAGGCCCTCTAGCTGATGCATATATTGGATTTTAATTCCATCTACACAGTAGTAGCACATTTATGGATGTCAACAGGATTCAGATATGTTTCATTTAAAGGGCATGGTTTTCAACTCACAATAATTGATTTTTGTCTGCAACCAAAGACTTGGGTAGGTTAGAGGTGGAGGCAGCAACACAACATCACTATCATTACAAATTGGCTCCAGCCGAGGATCCCAATTCATTAGATTCCAGAAAGGACACCTCACACTGTTCAGCTCATGGGTGATGAGGGATGATCTGGCTCCGATTCTGTTTTCTCCCACCCCCTTAATAGATTGCAACAAGGACATGTGATCTTTTCTCTTGTGGATCCTTTTCACTATGACTCTAAAGAACTTAAGTTTTAAAATGACCCAATTTGACCTGGCTTTCTTGAATTAATAAAAAGAGTGAGATTATTAATTATTATGTACAAAATAAATCTTAAAGTAAAAAGTGAGGTCTGCAGATGCTGGGGATCAGAGCTGAAAATGTGTTGCTGGTTAAAGCACAGCAGGTTAAGCAGCATCCAAGGAACAGGAAATTCGACGTTTCGGGGGGCCCGAAACGTCGAATTTCCTGTTCCTTGGATGCTGCCTAACCTGATGTGCTTTAACCAGCAACACAGTTTCAGCAAAATAAATCTTAAGACAATGTTTGTCTATAATCCTTATTTTCAATCTGTATGCAAGTTCAAAAGATAAAAGTTCTCAAATAAAAGTAGAGATCAGTTCCCAACAGGTCTTGAAAAGTTAGTTGAACGTCACACCATTTCTATGGAGATTACCGATAGCATTGACATTGGTAGTTGAAAGCAATTGGTTTTATGGTCCTTAATTTTGCAGATTGGTTCAGCTCCTGTTGTTCTGATACCTTTCAATAATCATTGATTATCAACAGTTATAGTGGTGTTTTCCCAGTCAAATTCATGTTGCTGGTTGTCTGAGTGTATGGCTACTAGAGATAGCTGGTCGTGTCGTTTTGTGGCTAGCTGATGTTCATGGATGCGGATTGTTAGCTGTCTTCCTGTTTGTCCTATATAGTGTTTTGTGCAGTCCTTGCATGGTATTTTGTAAACTACGTTAGTACTACAAAACGACACGACCAGCTATCTCTAGTAGCCATACACTCAGACAACCAGCAACATGAATTTGACTGGGAAAACACCACTATCATAGGACAAGCCAGACAGAGAACAGCCAGAGAATTCCTAGAAGCATGGCATTCATCCCCAAACTCCATCAACAGACACATTGACCTGGACACCATATACAAACCACTACAGCTGAAACTGACACCCGGAAACGGCAAGAACATCCATCAACAGACACATCGACCTGGACCCCACATACAAATCACTGCAGCTGAAACTGACACCCGGAAGCGGCAAGAACAAACCAATATAAATACCGGAAGAAACATCAAAGCAGCGCTTCACACGAGGCTCCAACAGCACTGATGATGTTCCCTAGCCAGGGAACGAAACGTTTGCAGCAAAAACTTCCAGCTCGGCGAGCAGAACCACAACAACATATATCTTATTTTGTTAATTATTTCATTAAAGTTAAAGTTATGCCAATTCTTCTTGGTTTTGTTTGTATTGTAGCTGTGTTGTAAGAATAAAGTGTGTTTGCTTAAAGCCTAGTTGTGGTCAAATCAAATCACATCTGGAACAGAGTACCTCATAATATTCTTTAAATAAGGTAAATGTTAAGGTCTAGGCTATCCCCTTGATATATTTTGAAATGGTGTAGTCTGGTCCATAACATTCTTGACAATTTTTTTTGTTTTGACAATGCAGTTCAAAGTGCCATGCTCAAAAGAATAAAATAGTGGTAAATTGCATTACAATATCTCATACTTTATTGTTTAATTGATGCCTTTGACTTCTCAAACCAGTTTAGCTGATTAAGAATTCTTAATAATGTCAGGCTGATGAGGAGCCAGTGTTGGACTGGAGTGGGCAAAGTTAAAAATCACACAACTCCAGGTTTTAGTCCAACAGGTTTATTTGGAAGTACGAGCTTTTGGAATGCTGCTCCTTCATGAGGGACCTACAAAAGATAGTGTTTCCAAATAAACCTGCTGGACTATACCCTGGTGTCATGTGATTTTTAATAATGTTAAGATCACAGTTAAATATGTTGTTAACCAATACAAATAATCAATTTAAATGTGAATTCTTCATTGCTTAGAGATATTAGGTAATGGATTAGACAAAGCTTATATTTTGATAATGCCTTCATGTCCTCAAGATTTCTGAGAATATTGATGTCTTGGCTGAATGGTAGTGCTCTTAAGTTTACATCAAATTTTACTTGAACATATAAAAAGGTACCACTTTAGTACAAAATTCTAGTCATTCTGCATTGTTGAATCTATTGCTATCTGTCAGATCAGACTGTTTACTGTTGGTCTGTCTACCTTCAGTAAACATGTAAGAATCCATGGCACGAACCAAGGGGGACTAGGGGAATTCTCTCGCAGTATTGTCAACATTTGTCTCTCAACTTTACACAAGTTTGCCATTCCAATAAGAATTACATTCAATTGTTTTAATAGTTGTCAATTTGTCCATTTTAAGCTTTTCTCATTGTTGGTTCTAATTTCATAAAATTATGTAAAAAGTTATAGACCTATCAAGTTTGTCCAATTTTGCACTGCATGAAATGACATCAACTCTAACCTTGTGCAGTTTCTTTTTCTGTACATTATCTCACAAAAGACATCTGGAAATGAAGGCTCATGCCATTCAGCAACCAGGTTGAATAGCTTCTTGATACATTCATCGACTGAGATTGCCCTCGTCTCGGAGCCATTCTTATAATGTCCTCTTCCATCTGTCTGAGGGCCAGCTGGCATAGCAGATGGAGGTCACGATGGGCCATCATAGCCTACTGACCAGTACCATGTTGTATATGTATTAAAAGGTCACAATGTCTCTCACTGCTGGTTGACAAAATAGTGTCCCACCTGCAGTGTCTCCTTCCGTATTGCAATAAAACATGCAAATAATTGCAGAGATCCATTATCTGTGTAAATTATCTAAACATTAACTGCCTCTTGTCACTGTGAATTTGATTTATATACCAGTATATCATTTGTTAGATTCTCTGCTAATGCCTCCATTGTTAGGTAGTTAAGACTCCTATAGTTTACAAGCGTGTGTGTATAATCAATTAAGCATAGACCCTTAAAAGCATTTTTAAAATGATCCTTAAGCAAATATGATCAGCTTATGTCTCCAACTAAATAACTGTTCTAAGTGTATTCACCCTGATCATTTAAGTTAAAGCACCATAACAATAATCAATGAAATTTGGTCTCTCAAGCATTTAAACCAAATTAATAATTTGAAGTAATGATCTCCTAATGTTTATGAATGCAGAATGGCAATTCTCAACATTAACGCCTTGATATTCATGAAATTACTTTACAATTGGCAATGTAATTGATGGTTTGAAGTTATGTTTTGTGTTCAAAGTATGCTCTCAATTGGTATGCTCTCAATTGATCATTAAAGCTATATGTACCTCACCATAAACGTTCAGCTTCAATCGATGATTAGTACAAGGATTCATTGGACTCAGTTGAAGAAATTACTCAAGGGTCAGCTCTTGCTGCCAAAGCATTGGTGAGGCTAATGGTTATTTGCCATTATTTATTTGCAAATTGAAAAGTAACTTCATGAATATCAAGGCGTTAACGTTGAGAATTGCCATTCTGCATTCATAAATCAAAATCTACTGTCAGAATATTTTCATAACTGGGCTGTTTTGAAAAGAAATACTAAATTTTATTCATTCCTGAAATAAAATTCTGTTTTATTAAAGCACTTCAAAATTATTATTTTTCATACAAACATAACTGTGTGTATATATGCGAATACATGCGCAAATAATAAATTTATACACACACACACACACACACACACATACATACATACATACATACATATATATATATATATATATATATATATATATATATATCACACATGTGTACACATGATGGGCAGAATCCTTACAGCCCTGAATGATGTGGACAGGGTGTGAAAGTTGGGAGAATTGTATGAGATTGGAAATGATGAGCATCTTGCTGTCACAAGAGCAAAGAGTCCCCTTTTCCAACCAAAGGGTTAGCAGCAAGACGTTATTCGCACGACTGAACTGCACAATGTCTATTTGCATGCATTAACATCCTCATTATTATATCATCTCACCTCCTTGTTATCACCCATTCTCCCTCCCACTGCATAGTAACTAAACAGGAGCAATACCCAACATGGAAGTTAGAGTGGCAACCTGACTATTTCAGCTTGTTGCTTACTCCTCTAAACCCCCATCTATCACTAACGTTACAGGGCACAATCCATGGACAACAACGGCACTCACTCACAGTCCACGAGGACCTCCAGGTCCCTGTGGGATGTCTCATAAGGCAAAATGGGGTGCCAATTACTTTTTGTGTGACATATCTGGGGCAAATAAGATGTGGCAGAACTTGACTGGGTGCATGTCTGGGCTTTAAAGATGGTGACAGTGCCGGATTCCAGTCTTGGCCACTTCTGCCTGTGACAAGTAGAAGAATAATGAGGCAAATTTGGGAAGAATGTGTGAATAAACATGTTTGGGTTTCCAAAGAGAAACCATCCATAAAACCTGCTCAAAATTACACTTTGCTGATTCCTGGTTAGATTCAGTACTATCTGTTCAATGACAATAAAGTAAGTTTGAAATAAGAGTTCAAGTTTTTTGACTCTTCACCAAAACATAGCATACATTTGGAATGTATAATAATTCAATGTAAACACTCTTTTGCAATTTGGAATGGTCATTCTCAATACATTCATTTTATTATTCATAAGGAGGAATCTTATCAGGGTCAAGGCAATGAGGCTTTTGATAGAATCGGATGAGAAGTCCAGCAAGGCTGACCTCAATGTTAGGACAGTCTTACTTCAACTTTTATGCTTTTATCAAACAGTGCGGCGAGTTTCTATCTAGACAGTGGCAAGTTGCCATATTCTTGCTATTAAGTACTATACAGATAGCCCAATCCACCTCATTAATATCCAGTTTCCTATCTTGCCTAATGCACCAAACAAACCCAACATTAAGAAATCTCAACATGGAAACCAGAGCAGGTACTTTGAAGGGCTTTTGCCCGAAATGTCAATTTCGCTGCTCGTTGGATGCTGCTTGAACTGCTGTGCTGATCCAGAACTTAGTGAATTCAGCTCACCAATTGCTCTGAAGGATCTCCATGTTGAACACTGGACACCAATATTTCAAAGTATGCTCCATTGACACCAACCACATACAGCTCACATCTGCAGACACTACCACCTGATATATGCCAACTTCGAAGAACAATCATGGCAAATCTCCATTCCACAACAGGACACTTCTGCATCTTAATGCTGCACCTTAGTCTACACTGTTAACTGTCATTGCTATTCTGCTGTGTGTTCTGTAACACAGACAGCCTCCTAATGGACTGATCCAGGGTGCACCTCTATATTCTACGCTCACTGTCATGGCACTCACTCTGAGCCAACCTGGAAGCTCACAGTTTCCTTTTTATACATTTCCCCCTCAGCCAAAGATGCCAGGCTTATATTAATTTTGTCTTGCCTTGTTGTTTAGGGCAGGCACAAAGAAAATAAGTTTGTCATGATTGTGAGCAGGGCTCAATCAAGTCAAGGGAGATATCATTTGTTCAGGGGTTCCTAGCACAGTAAATCAAGGGCAGACATTGATACAAGTCCAGGGGCTTTCACACATGGTCAGTCAGCCAATTGTGGCAGCCAGAGTTAGGATGCTGCCCACATAATTCTTGAGGAGCCAAATGTATGACAACCAATCTCCCATTTTGAGTCTTTTTTTTTCATAGAATCCCTACAGAGTAGAAACAGGTCATTCAGCCCAAAACGTCCATACTAACCCTCCAAAGAGTATCCCACCCAGCCCCATTCCCCTACCCTATTACTCTACTTTTGCCGTGACTATTGCACCTGAGCTACGCGTCCCTGAACACTATGGGCAATTTAGCATGGCCCATTCACCTAACCTGTGCATCTTTTGGATTGCTCAATTAAGGGCTGATTTCCTTTAGAATGAGAGGGGAATGAGTATTAAGGAGGACCAAATGATTGGCACAATTGTTGCTTTGGTGCAGATGGGGAGTTGTCCGGAGTGAAAGAATAGGCAGGGTAAAAGGTGTGCAGGGTCAATAGCGCTGGTGCTTTGGGATGACAGTTAGGAAGGCAAGATATTGCATGTAATACTAAGAGTAGTTGAGCATAAGCCTTGTTGGGAAATGAGTTTTGAGACAGAGATAAATTGAGTGTGAGGTATCAGAAACAGATGGATCTCACTTAAGTTGATAGTATGTAGGGCGCTGATCTTCTTCCCAAAGTGGTATGCTTTCCTCTAAACAGTTGAGTTTGCTTTAACCTGGGTGGCTATCTTGAATAAGGCTGGCATGATCTGGAGATTTGGCCTTTACTGCTGGTCCTGGGGAAAGGGAAGTCCCACATCTGCACCATCCTGTCCAGCAGCTCACCTGGATTCCTATCTGCAGAGCAGGGGACAATTTCCATGTCTGCCATGTCTTGGGCAAATGTCAGGAACTAGTTTCAGACTGACCATGGTTAACCATGCTTAGATGCACAAGGAGATCCTGAAGATGGCAAAAGTGCAAGAGATGCTGATGAAATCCAGGATATTCTCTGAGAGGCAAGTTGTTCTGGGAATGGCATATGGCAAGATGGTGTGGGAATCAAATGGTGAGAGACACCACAGAATTAGGGTAGATAGTTAATGAGGTGAATTTGGAAAGATGCACAACAAAACTTGCGAGGCACCATGATAGAAATCCCTCTAAAGAACTCGACGCAACTCAGACTTCACAAAAAAAGTAAGGTTCAGTCCATAATGGCAAAAAGGTCAAAGTCGAGAGATTGGTTTATGTTTGCAAGCCAGGGCAAACTGAGCACAGAGATTGATTCCTAAACCTGAAACATATCAAGTATTGAGTATTAGTCCTCATTTGCTTGAGATGAGCAAGCTGTAGTTTTCCTCTAAACATCCCCCAGGATGCCCAGTTGGAATAGGTTCAGTGGAAGGGTAGTGAGTGCAGGCTGATTCAGAGAAGTCATTTTGGAAATTCAGGCAGACTCAAAATATCTTTTTTTCTGCCTCTACCAAATTTCAACACGTCTGGAGTGGGATGTGTGCATACATTCCATCACTTCATGAGACACATGTACTGTCTGTTTTTGTCTGTGCAACCAATTTTGACACCCAAATTTCATGCGTTGGCAAATCTGGCCAACAATTTGTTGATAATTACTACTTAGCTCAATTAAATTACTTTGCCAGACAAGTAAAGTACAGCAAATAGGATCCAAGAAACATATAAATAATAGGCACTACTAAAAATAACTTGACATTTACCATCAGCATCTGGAGAGGGTAATTGATCCATTTGCCTAAATACGCACCTGCTGAGGTGGTAATTATGACCAATTTGCCTTAGAAATAGTTAAGTTAAATACTTTTGACATGACATGAAATTCCTCTTATCTCAATTACTTCACTTCTTATCAATATTTAATCACTTTGTTGAGTTGGATCAAATTATCTCAGTTAAATCCCATTGGGGCAATTTGTACTGATTAAGATGTTTTCATATCCATATCAAACAGTAACACATTGATAAAGTAGCCTGCCCACCACAAGTATAGTCTGATTTAATGAGATCATATATTACCAGAGTGAAAAGTTATTCAATCTGGCTAATACCGGAAAAGCAAAGGTATATATTTCAAGTACGAATGAAAGAGATGGGAGGGGCATGATTCATGGGCAAAACAAAATCTGGGAGATGTCCTAAAGAGCATATATGAAAGGTTTTGATCAAATTGACAGAGAGAGAGAGAGAAAAAAGAGAGAGAAAGAAAGAGAAAGTGCTGAATTTTCTCCTTTGAGATAGAAATTATGAGACAGTCACTTCCAAATGTTGCAACCCCCACCTTTTTCCTGGCAAATGCACACCAATTTCATTTTCATGGTCGGGTGTTGATGAAAGGCTGAAATAAAAGTCAACCCCTCCAGAAGTGGGGCCAGAGGTGGAAATGGAGGTGGGTGGGTGAGAAAAGATTGGCTCCATTGCTGGGATATTAGCTCAGTGATGCACCTGAACGTAAGGCACCTTATCTTTCACATTCACATTAGAGTGAAGTTAGGAACAGTTCAATACTCAAAGGGTAGAAGACGTTTGGAACCTTCTTTGGAAAAATTACAATTAATGCTAGAAAAATTGGCATTCTTGAGTCTGAAATTGCTAGAAATTTTATCAATTAGGCAAACACAGCATATGAAGTCAGATCACAGTTCAGCCTCGATTGCGTTGATTAACTGATGTAGGTTGAATGGTTAGATGAGATTTATACAGAGAGCTATAAAGTCATAGAGCTGTACAGCAGGAAAACAAACCCTTTGGTCCAACTCGTCCATGCCAACAAGATACCGTATTTGCCAGCATTTGGTCCATATCCCTCTCAACCATTCCTATTCATAACCCACGCAGCAGCCTTTGAAGTGTTGCAATTGTACCATCCTCCATCACCTCCTCTGGCAGTTCATTCCATACATGCACCACCTTCTGCATAAAAATGTTGCCTCGTAGGTCCCATTTAAACCTTTCCCCCCTCATCCTAAACCTATGCCCTCTGGTTTTGGGCTCCCCTAACCTGGAGAAAAGACCTTGTCTATGTCCCTCATGATTTTATAAACATCTATACGGTCATCCCTCAGCCTCTGATGCTCCAGGGAAAAATAGCTCCAGCCTATTTATCCTCTCCCTATGGCTCAATTCCTTCAACCCTGGTAACTTCCTTGTCATTATTTTCAAAATCTTCACAAGTTTAACAACATCTTTTCTATAACAGGGAGTCAGGACTGATCGCGGTATTCCAGAAGTGCCCTAACTGTCCTGTACAGCAACATGACCTCCCAACTCCTATATTCAATGCACTGACCAATAAAGGCAAGCATACCAAGCACCTTCTTCACTATCCTGTCGACCTGTGACTCCCCTTTCAAGAAACTATGAACCTGCGCTCCAAGGTCTCTTTGTTCAGCAACACTCCCGAAGATCTTACCATTAAGTGTATAAGTCCTGTCTTGATTTGCCCTACCAAAATATAGCACCTCATATTTATCTAGATTAAATTCCATCTGCCACTCCTTGGCTCAATTGCCCATCTGATCAAGGTTCCTTTACATTCTAAGGTAACCTTCTTTGCTGTCCACTGCACCACCAATTTTGGTGTCATCTGCAAAATTACTAACCATACCTCCCAATTCAGTATCATTTATTTTAGTTTAAAATATTTGAATTTTGAAGTGACATATGGGTTTTTCTGGATGTCTGTAGTGTTTAATGATTAGCTTTTAAGCACTACAGTAGCCATGATGATTGCTTGTAAAACAACTTGATGAAGAGAAAGCTTTTAGAGCGACGGGTTTTTGTAGAGTAAGACAGTTAACAATGAAGCAATGGAAAAAAATTGGCAGGGGCAGGGGTTGAATCTCCATTTCAATTGGAAATGTTTTGCAGAAGTCCTTGGGAGAAGATGGATGCATAAAACAGCAGACCTAAAGGGAAAATACATTACATTAAAGAAAGGAGTTTATTAATAGCTCCAGACTAGAACTGTTTAAATAAAACCTTGAAGAGGTATTTTAAGCTGGGGCAATTTAATCTCAGATGTATGAAAGCTCCAGTGAAGGTAATCAGATTTTCTAGACTGGGAGTTGAAGTCACAGTTAAATTAAACCTAACAAGGAATTAGAAAAAGGGATTCTTCTCTTGTGAGTACTGTATGAGGATTGTTTTCAGGAACTGTAAAGGAGTGTTTTTGAGTGTTCTTGAGATCTGTAAAGGAGTGTTTTTGTGGTTAATGGGATTATGTTTTACTGTCTATTTCAAAGTCTCAAAATTCATGCATCATGTTTAAGTTTTTCTATCTCATCTTCTTTTCTATTGTGAATTAGACTTCTGATTTATTTTTTATACCAACTCTGCAACATTGCATGTTTATATTCAGTGAGAGATGGTCACGTGAAAATCAAAAGAAAATAGTGATCTATCAAGTCAGATTTTGGTCTGGGATCTGATTTGTTCAGTAATAACATCAGCTGGGATCACAACAAATGGCAGGACTGACTCAAAGGATGAAATAGCTATTCATGTTTCTAAGTTCCAACAATCCCACAAAAATTGAAGTGCAATTTACATAAAATATCTAAGAGTTTTCTGGAAACAGAAGCTACAATTATTTGTTTGTGGTGATTTCAATCTATTATTATTTAAAGTAAGTTCATTACTTTCACAAAACAATTTCTCTCGGGAATAAGCTACTAATCTTGAAGGAAAATGCATGGTCTCAAGACACATCTTTTCACAATATTAATTCTACACATTGCATTCACTGGTCAAAACTCATTTTCTTTACTTCACATTGAACTATTCAGTAAAAATAGTTACACTTAGAAGAATGCATGCTGCATGACATGAAGTTTTCAGTATCAATTAACCTTCTGCAAAGGCACATACTTAATACATACAACATAAACTAAGTTGAAAGTACTGTGACTTTGGAGAAAGTGAGGAATGCAGATGCTGGAGTTCAGAGCTGAAAATGTGTTGGTGGAAAAGCGCAGCAGATCAGGCAGCATCCAAGGAGCAGGAGAATCAAAAGTACTGTGACTTAGCAATTATACATTTGGAAGAAATCATTTTATGGTTGAAACACAAGTTCATAGTATGAAGAAATACTAAGAGTCAGAACTATTAAACGAAAACGTTAAAATGTGCAATCTAAGCTAATTATGAATTCTAACTGTGTTGCTTGATAACCTTTAGAGCCCAGAAATGATGGTAATAAAAAGCAGAAAGGGCATTTCTCTGCTCTGCTCTGCCTGCATGACAACTTGTTAGAATTTGTTCCTTGATTGCATTCTTGCATTGCATTCAGGGTCATACCCCATTCAAGGACTTGAGCACAAATCTTAAGCTGCCTTGTCAGAGATGCCTTCAGATATGGTGTGACAGAGAAGATCATCTCCGTGTTTCTGTAGCCATTAAAGATCTCATAACATCATTCAAACATTATTTGGTATATTCTGCAAGTTTCAACCGCAAGCCTCCCTCAACATTGCTACTTACTTAGTTTGCTTTTTGTGTCATTGTTTCTATGCAGAACAGTTATTGTGTCTGTATACATGATAACAATTGCTGTAGTTCAAGGTAATATCTGTGATGCATTTTGAGATTTTAAAAAAATTAAGAACAGCTTTTCAAGTTAACACAATAATTCTCAAAAGGTACCTCGGATCTTCATAAATGTATGAAAATGTTTTTATTCCAAGATTATCCAACATTGCTTGTGGAGTCACAATCTTTCAGTCAGGACTCAGTTCATTGCTCTCATGCCTCTGTGTCAGTAAGCCCTGAGTTGAAACCTCACTAAGGGGTTGCACACATAAATTAGAGACTGCTGTTCCAGCACAGTGA
Source organism: Hemiscyllium ocellatum (assembly GCF_020745735.1). NCBI lineage: Eukaryota > Metazoa > Chordata > Chondrichthyes > Orectolobiformes > Hemiscylliidae > Hemiscyllium > Hemiscyllium ocellatum. The sequence continues at coordinate 40,700,279 of NC_083407.1, read as the reverse complement.
TGAGGGGCTTCTACACTGTCAGAGGTCATAGAGTCAGAGAGATGTACAGCATGGAAACCGACCCTTTGGTCCAACCCATCCATGCCGACCAGATATCCCAACCCAATCTAGTCCCACCTGCCAGCACCCAGTCCACATCCCTCCAAATCCTTCCTATTCATATACCCATCCAAATGTCTCTTAAATGTTGCAATTGTACCAGCCTCCACCACTTTCTCTGGCAGCTCATTCCATACACGTACCACCCTCTGTGTGAAAACATTGCCCTTTTGGTCTCTTTTATATCTTTCCCCTCTCACCCTAAACCTATGCCCTCTAGTTCTGGACTCCCCAACCCCAGGGGAAAGATTTTGTCTATCTACCCTATCCATGCGCTTCATAATTTTATAAACCTTTATAAGGTCACCCCTCAGCCTCTGACATTCCAAGGAAAACAGCCCCAACCTGTCCAGTCTCTTCCTTTAACTCAAATCGTCTAACCCTGGCAACATCCTTGTAAATCTTTTCTGAACCCTTTCAAGTTTCACAACATCTTTCAGACAATATTCCAATAATGGCCTAACCAATGTCCTATACAGCCGCAACATGACTTCCCAACTCCTGTACTCAATACTCTGACCAATAAAGGAAAGCATACCAAACGCCTTCTTCACTATCCTATCTACCTGTGACTCCACTTTCAAGGAGCTATGAACCTGCACTCAAAGGTCTCTCTGTTCAGCAACACTCCCTAGGACTTTATCATTAAGTATATAAGTCCTGCTAAGATTTGCTTTCCCAAAATGCAGCACCTCACATTTATTGTGTTGTGTTTCAGATGAGACATTACAAACAGGTTATGGCTGCTCTCTTGAATGGATGTAAAATGTCCCATGGCACTATTCGGAGTAAGACCACAGGCATTATCCCTAGTAACTTGGCCAATTATTATTTCTCAGTCAACATCACAAAAACACGTTATCTGGTCATGAGGAGATGTGCTCTAGACAAATAAGCTACTGCAAGTGTGCAAATTTCAGAAATATTCTATTGTCATGAAAAGCATCCTTTAAATGTAAGTCCTTCTTTTTCTCAGTATGTGAGACATAGGAGTAATAGCATGATCTTGATACTTAACTTCTGAGGTGGGAGAGAGGAAGCCTTGGACTAGGGTCTTTCTTGGCCTTCTTTTGTCGAAAGAGGTAAGACCCACCCACACTTTTCTGATATGTAAATCCACTAGGATTATCCTTGTAAAAATTTTGCGCATTTTCTTCAGTGCATTTGTTCCTTATAATATGGTGCCACACGGTACTCCAATAGAGATTTCATACAATTATGAATTTTCAATTTTACCCCTTTAGAATCCAAACTCAGTATTTCTCAGTTGGTTTGTTATGGCCTAGAAGTTGTAGTACAACCTTTGTCATTGTTGTAATATACTTTAGATCCCATTACTCCTCTAAGCCACCTAGGCTGACACCTTTCAAGTAATTATTACCTCCTAATTTTTCTAACAAAAAAAACTCTCTCACATTTATCCATATTTAGCTTCATTGTTAATGAATTATTGGCACCATTCCAAACATTTATAGATATTTATTACATATGGGAACCTGATTTAGATATGATGATACCTCTCCAAGATGGTCACGCACATGCCTCACAAACTACTGCTGCACAAAAAGGAGTGACTTAATAAAGATTTTTAAAACTGTTCAAAGTTTTGATAGAGAAAGAATGCTTCCTTGCAGTGCTAAGCATAACTGGAGGCCATCAAAATGAGATAATCACCAAGAAAACCAATAGAATTCAGAAGAAACTTATTTACCCAAAGTGTGATGCGATAGTGAAACTTGCATCCCTCATGTACTGTGAAATAACTCCACAGAGGCCTATATCCTATCATCAAGTCACCCTTTATTTACATGTGCATAGAATTTGACACTGGCTTAACTTATCAGAGCCAGCTCTCAAGAGTGGACGAAACCTCTGAGACTCTTGTTTATATCTGTCAGCCAGGGCTCTCTGATTGGACTTGCTTAACAGCCCCGATCAGGAAATTCATATTCTATGAGGTCCACCTGGCTCACCTCATCATAATCACTAAAGGGAATGTTGGGGAGAGCTGGCCTACCGCGTATCTCTAATTAACATGCTAGGTTCATTGAAGAGCTTATTGTCAGGCTGGAGTATAACAGAATCAAATGTTTAAAGTTAGTAACAGGAAGAGTTTCTGTTCTGGGTACAGTAGTGCATAGATGTCAGGAGCACATCACAGAACCATTATTGATTGTGGCTGCTAATAAAGTTTCATGTTTGAAAAAGAACAACAAACTGAGGCACTCAAACAAAAGCAAACAATTGTCGTCTCTTGAGCACAGACGTTTAAGGACTACTGAGGAGTGAACATATATAAACTTATATGGACCGTGAGGCATCAGGTTCTCTGCTTTCCTGACTGCTCCCTTACCCCAGGGCATGGCAAGTCCAGTTATGCTTGCAATTTGCCTTTTGTAATAGCCCTCCAGAATTAGTTCTCACACTACCTGCCCTGAAATGGGAGCCAAGTCATCATCCAAGCGAATTCCCTTCAAAAATCTTGTTGAATCATTGACGCAGTGGGATGTCATGAGCCCGAAATAGTATTCCTTAATATTCCTGATGCTGGATTGAAAATTTAGTCCTAAATATCATTACTTATATAAACATAAGACAGAAAAAGAAATGAAGTATGAAGAAAAAAACAAGAAAATAAATGGGGGAATAGGAAATTTATTGATAGTGGAATAAAAGTTCATATACTAATCATTTAGTGTTGAAGAAGATTGTGAAGGGGAAGTACTGACACATAGCTCATTATCCTTTGTTTTGGGCAGTAACTGAAAAGCAAGTTCCTGCCAAGTTGGTTTATAGCAATTGCAAAATTCAATACACAACACATAGTTGGAGTGTGTAATGGTGTAATTGTCAAATCACTGAGAAACTATTTTCTTCTTGAATGAGGCTGGAGCTCACTTCTGAATGTATAATTTGGGCTTCCACGTGCAATAAACAGTTTAACAGCTAGAAAGTTGGTTCATATCAGAATTGTCAGATAAGATTAAAGTTTATTTTGGGGTTTTAAGAGCATTAAAGTGCAGCAATGTTTACTTGGATGTGATAACAAAATGTGCAGGCATTCCATAAAATGTCGTCTGAATTGAACGATTTCAGCACCACACAGACTTCAAAGTAATCAGAAACTGCAATATCCATAAAACAGTATATATTGCCACATTAAATCTTATGCGCATGCAGCTGCCAATTAACAATTACGCATTAAAGCTTTGCTGAATTGTGATTATAAGAGTGGCAAAGAACAGATTGCTAAGACTACTTATTACTACTTCCTTTCTTCTCGGCTGCAAATGAAAAATAATAGAATATTGAAGACAAGTGGAGGCAAATTCAATTGCTGTTTAAAAATAAGAATTGAATAAGCACCTAAAGGGAAAAAGAATTATGAAGCTTTGAGAAATGTGTGGGGGAAGAGCATGAACGAAATTGTTTTTGGAAAGAGTCTGAATTCACTTGACATGCTGAATGACTCCTTTCAATGCTGTCACTATTCTGTAAATTTGATGTAAACCACCAGTCCTGGATGAAATGTATCTGGTGATAAGAAGCTACAGAGGGACTAGTGAGGGCATTAAGTTTAACCATTATTTTCCAATCCATTCTGGCTGTAAATGTGGTGGCAGTGAACTGCTATATTCCATTATTGTTTAAAAAAGAAGAAACTGAGGATTTGCAGTACTGTCAATGATCAAACTAACCAACAAATTCCTGGAACAGATTCTAAAGAAGGGTAAAAACCAACATTTTGAAGCAAGGACATAGCATGAATTTGTCAAGGGATGACCATGCCTGACTGAATTTGTTGAGGAGGTAACAAGGGAGGTCAATGAGGGTAATGGGCTGAGGCAGTCTGCATGGATTTTAGATCAATTTTTGTCATGGTCCCATATGGCAAACTTGTCAGAAAAATAGCAGCCTATGGGATCCAAGGGACCTTGCAAGCTGGAAGCAAAGTGAGGTCAAAATCACTTGAAAGCAAAGAGAATGGCTGACAAATCGCTTTCTTACAAGCAACATGCAATCACACCAGAGAGATAGATAGGATATTGTCAGGAGTGGAGAAGTTTAGCTGTAAGGGCAGATTGAATAAGCTGGACTTGTTTTCTTTGAAACAGAGAATGCAGGTGTGAGATTTAAATGAGATGTAGAAAATTACAGGGGGACATGAAGGATCTATTTCCTTTAGCAAAGGGATCAATAAACAAAAGTTGCAGCTTTAAAATGATTGATAGAAAGATTAGAAGAGAGTTGAATTCACTACAGGAAAGAGTGATAGAGGTTGATAGCCTCAATGCATTTACAAAAATGTTCCTGGATATGTACTTGAAGTGCGGTAGTGTCGAGGACTGTATGGAGCAAGAAACAGAAAAATTCGGCCAGATAGCCCTGTTCTCGCCAGCATAGACCGGAAGGACCAAACTACTTCCTGCTATGCCATAAATTTTGAAAACTACCATGCTTTCAAAGGTTACAATTGCTGGATTACCGCCTGAACCATGGGCTAATGGTACAGAAAAATATGGTCAGAAAAACATTGGAGACTTACATGTGTGGGTGAGAACATGCTGAAAGACGGAGCTGTTCCTTTGAAGTGGCTTCCCTGAAGTTGAGCTGCACCAGTGTGCAGCTGAATTAAATACCACATGCATTTTGTGATGCACTGGTCATGTCCCTATCTCTGGGCTAACAGGCCTGAGTACAAGTCTCTTCGCTATAAGGAGTAGCATGAGCAAAGAGTGTGGTGCTGGAAGAGCACAGCAGGTCAGGCAGCATCTGAGGAGCGGGAGAGTCGATGTTTGAGCCATAAGTCCTTCATCAGGAATTCCTGACCTGCTGTGCTTTTCCAGCACCAAACATGTTGACTCTACCTCTCCAGCATCTGCAGTCTTCAATTCCTCCCAGATGTGATAGCATCTTGAATGATGTTGACTTAAAAAGAAATCTGTATGGATTAAATAGGGTTTTTGTGGTGTACTTGTAGTGCCCCTTCCTCTGGGCTATAAAGCCTGAGTAGAAAGATATCTATCTGCTAGTTAGCAAAAATAATGTTTGAGCCTGTACTTTTCAGATGAAAGTGAATTTTTAATGGAATGGTAAATCATAACTATTGTTAACCAAGTGATCAGGAATGAAGGAGGCAGATAGAATTTACAATAAGGAAATGTAAATAATCCACTTTGGAGGAATGGTGAGACACTAGTAAATGTTGAATGCTGACAAAGTTGGGTTTCCTTGTTCATAAATCACAAAGTAAACTTGGCAAGTACAGCAAATAATTAGGAAAGCAAATTGTATGTTAGCCTTTATTGGAGTTGGAGTAGAAAGATTAGGATATCCTGCTGCAATTATATAGAGCTTTAATGAGACCACACTTGGAGCACTGGGTACAGTTAAAGTTATTTAGCCAAAAGAAAAATATACCTACCATGCAATACACTTTCACAATTTAATCACCTAGCATAAGAAGGTTTTAATATAAGGAGAGATAGAAAGAATATATTCACTTTAGAGTTTAAAAGTATGAAAATTGATCTTAATGAAATACATAAAATTTTGCAGTGCTTGACTACAGGGAGGTTATTCCTCTGACTGAAGAGCGTAGAATTAGAGGGTGTTTTCTCTGGATAAGGGATCAGTCATTTGGACTGAGATGAAGAGAAATTTCGCCATTAAAGGGTTGTGAGGTTTTGCAATTCTGTACCCCAAATTGCGGTCAATATTCAAGACTAAGATTATTAAGGGATCAAGTGATATAGAGACATGGTGAAAAAATTGAGTTGATTTGAGTGAATGGAAGATTAGGTGTAAGAAGCTATACGACCAATCCTTACTTACGTTCTATTTTTATCTCCTATCATAAAAACACAAACACAAGTTACAGAGTTACCTCGATTATCCAAAGGACATGGGTGGGGAGTGTTTTGTTCGGTTAATTGAATTCCAGATAATCCAATGTCAATATTTTAGCCAAGCATCAGGACCTTGGGATCTTGCTGGATAATCCAATATTCAGATTATCGAATGCAGGATAATCGAGGTTCCTCTGTAATGCCAAAAGCTCTGAAGAATTTCATAGAAATAAATCTTCTCAATGTGGGAATTGGGATGGTGAGTGTTGGCAGATCAGTTAGGAGAAGGAGGAGTTCCAAGAATAAAGTATGTTGTATTCACCCAAAAGTCATATTATGCCAGGAATTGTCATAGCAACCGAGGTCTGCATATTCAGAATAGTCTGTACGGGGATTTTCCTAACATACAGACTATTTTGGTGCATTTTCTGTTACCGTTAGTTTTTACTGTAAAATATCCAATGGTATCAGTGACATCTAAATCACTATATGATACTTTCTAATCAACCTGTTTAGAGATGTTATTACATACTTCTGGAGCAGATGGGACTTGAACCCATGTCTCCTGGTTCAGAGATAGGGACATTACCACTGTGCCACAAGAGCCCTTCTAAGCTATTATAAATTAGGAACAAATGCTCAGTTTAATTTCAAACCTCATCTTGGAATTTTTACCAACGTTTGATCTTTGAGGAGTAATGTTCAGGATTGATTCAAATTACTAAGGTAGAGAGAAACCCATACTTGGAGGGAAGTTTCTTTCTCCACGTCAGCTGTGGATTCTGTTTTATCACTATTGTTTGTAGAAGAGTTTCATGTGAAATTGTAATGATTCACGTCCAGCGCAGCTGTAGTATAAATGGGGCTTTTGATAGCTACTTTCCTTTGACCCTCTACCTCATTGTGTGTTTTGACACAGAGGCAAACCATCAAGCTAACCATGACATCCTCTCTCTATAACACTGGCACTCAATCCTCATACGCTGCTCTTCTTTGTAATTTGCAAGTGCTTTCTTTCCCACCCTGTTCATAACTTTAGTATTTTTACTATTCTTTTCATCCACAGGTATGAGTACAGAACTTAATAAATTGAAAAGGACATGAGCATATATGACGATAAATGTAGAAAATAGCACTTGGATTTCAAATCCTAAAATACAGTAACCCCATTTATTCTAGTGAATGTGCAATTCTAATGCAACTTATTTCAGGCATTGCTGGAATGTGAAAGAGGTGTTCTTTTTATATTTGATATGACAGTACAATAGCTCAAACTCCAAAAAAGCAGTATTAAATGTATAGCATTCAAAAAGGCCTCTGTGACCGCTAATGAATGAGATGATGCTAGTTCTTGAACTGGAGTTGTCTGTTCAAACCCTATTATTACTCTTTGTAGGATAAAGCAGCACAGAAGATTGGGGTTGCAACCAGTAAAAGATATACATATTTATATATATATTAATGCAACATAACATTTGCAGGCAACACCAAAATGCCATTCTATTCTTGCACATGGATGTAATTCAGTTGCATACTGTGTTTTTTTTAATCTTATTTATAAATATGAGATTCTATTACCTACGTCAGATTATTCTGCATAGAAGCTCCAGCCTGAAGGGAGCTGGGCACCCTTCTGGAACTCTTGACTGTTCCTCATCCACCAAGCTTGAGAATTGAATAAATTGTTAATCATGATCCTTTAAATTTCTTTTGCTCTGCAGCAGGGAAAAGTACAAAGGCACAGTTGCTTTTACTAAATAAAAACTAATTCATATCATTGCAAAAAAATGTTAGGCATGACTAATATATTTACTGCAAATGCCAATTAGATATTGTTTCATTCATTACAGAATAGTGGCAGATGACGTAAAGTGGTACACAATTAAAAACAGTGCTTCTGTGGAATCAAGGACTCATATCCACCTCAACCTCTCAAGCTACTGACTCTTCATGGGGCCAAAAGATGTGGAGCTGGAAAAGCATGAGGAGCAGCATCTTAGGAACAGGAATGCCAATGTTTCAGGCTTGGCCTGAAACATTGACCTTCTGTCTCTCGGATGCTGACTGACCCGCTGTGTTTTCCAGCTCCACATCTATTCACTCTGACCTTCATCTGCACTCCTTACTGCCTCCTTGTTACTAAATCTTCATGCCCTCTGCACTTCCTTCTCACTTACTGGGAATGGCTCACCACCACACATGGTTATGTAGGTTCATAAAATGCTCCTGCAATCATCCCCATCACAATCAATCCTTCTCTACATCTCACTGCCTGAGAAGCTGGCACACAACCATGGTGAGAAGATTAAATTTAGTGGGGACGTGGTGGATATGCAGATCCTTACCTATTTTTGAGGGAAGGCCCAGGGAAGACAAGGACTGTTCCTATACTGATGGAAAGCTGCAAATGGGTTAGCTACTCAGTGACCAAAATTACACTCTGCTCTTTCCGGGATGAGCACAAAAATAATCATAATGGTCTGCCGGGCGGCATGGTGACACAGTGGTTAGCACTGCTGCCTCACAGCACCAGAGACCCGGGTTCAATTCCCGCCTCAGGCGGCTGACTGTGTGGAGTTTGCATGTTCTGCGTGGGTTTCCTCCGGGTGCTCCGGTTTCCTCTGTCAGGTGAATTGGCCATGCTAAATTGCCCGTAGTATTAGGTAAGGGGTAAATGTAGGGGTATGGGTGGGTTGTGCTTCGGCGGGTCGGTGTGGACTTGTTGGGCCGAAGGGCCTGTTTCCACACTGTAAGTAATCTAATCTAATCTAAAAGATATTCTGAACATTCAGCAATTAATTTGTCCTTTTCTGACAACAGGAAAAATATAAGTGGTGTATTACCTTACTGGAAAAAGAATGCAGAGGAATTTTAAGTGTTCTTGTGCACAAGTCACCGGAAGTTAATATGCAGGTACAGCACATAATCAAGAAACCTTAATAGGATGCTATTCATTATTTCAAATGAACATCAAGGCATGTTCTGCTTCGGTTATACAGTCTATTAGTGAGAGTACATCTTGAAGACTGCCTGCAGTTTTGGTTTCCTTACTTAAGGAAATATTGGATTGGAGACGCTTCAGAGGAAATGTACTAGATTGACATCTGATATAAATGTCTCATGATTACTGGACCTGAAATGTTAACATTGATTTCTCTCCACACATGCTGCCAGGCCTGCTGAGTTTTTATTGCAATTTCTGCTTTTGTTCCTGTTATGAATGTGTTGTCTCACCAGAAAGAGTTGGACAGGCTGGTCTTGTTTCCACTGGAATTTAGAAGAGTGAGGAGCAACTTGATTGAATTTGTAAGATCCTGAATGGTCTTCACAAGCTACACGTGGAAAAGATATATCCTCTTGTAGGGAATACAGCTTTAAAATTAGGACAGAAATGAGAGAGAATGTTTGTGTAAATTTGGAACTCTGTCTTTGAAAGTGGTGGAGGTGGGGGCTCATTAAATATTTTTGAGGCAGAGGTAGGTACACCTTCTTGCTGGTCAAGCAAGGGGTTCAAAGGGATATTGCAACTGGCTCAAGAAGCCAAAAGGTCTAATTCAGCTCCTAGTTTGTCTGTTCAGCAGTGGGGGCTAGTGCCACATAGGACTTCAAATGGCATTAGAGACTGCAGCCTGATGTCCTCCGCATCAGCAGCATCTCAGAGAAGGAAGCCCTTCAAACCTTCAGAGGTTAGGCCTGTATGGCATGTACCTGCATCCTTTACCAGCACAGACGCTGTTACTTTGATGAGTACTCTGTCAATCTGATGAGCACTTCATTGAGGTCTCCACAGCCAGTGGAGGTTAGGATGCTGGAGGTGTCTGACTCTCAGAGAAGTGTTGGCAACCTAGTATCCCCTCAGCCTCATGCTGAAGATGTGCCTCTGTATCTGGCCATAAGTCATATGGGGAAACAGCAGAGAAGGATAGAGAAATATCAAGGAAATTGCTAGAGGTTCAGGCAGACTTGAGCAAAATAAGGAGCCCTTCCATGTTCTCAGTGGTGTGGTGGTTCGAGCATGCAAATGTTTTGCTGCCTACATGGAAAAAAATCATCCACCTTAGAGATCCAGGTTCAGTAGCGTGTCTGCCTGATATACCCTTGGACCTGCAATTAAGCCCTCTGGCCATGGTTGTTCAACATTAATGGTAATATGGAAGGGAGTGAAATACCTGAGCCTCACACAGGTGGCCCATCTTCTCAAGGTGACAGAGTGCTGCCTGCAGACACACACAGGGAGAAGGGGCGACAAATGCACACCCCAGCAGTTCTTCTCCACCTCCACTCTAGCAATGACCCCTCTGCCTCCAGAAATTCAGGCCGAGAAGGGTGTGGCTGCATCTGTTTGCAGGAAACACTCAGGAGGCCACAGCCCTTCACTGCACTCAAAGAACATCCATGATAGTCTTCAAAGTCATAAGGGTGTACAAGTTAGCAGGCTCTCTCCACCCCTGCTGCAGATGTCAGGCTTATACCTAGACTTGGTGAGAGGGAAAAGATAGAGTAACTTCAATGTCCAATTAGTGAACTCTATACATGCACTTACTGAGAGCATTGATGAACTCGATCTTTTGTCCACAGACTTTGGGAGGAAATGGTCGAACTCATGTTTGGGATTCTCAAAGCTACACTACAACATTGAAATCTGTGAGGTGGACAATGACTAATTTACCTGTTAATTGACTGGAAGGGTGAACATTTGAACATACAAATTAGGAGCAGCAAGTAGGTTATTCAGGTCCTCAGAGAAAATGTGGTACTGAATTGAGGGAATATATCCACACTTATAACTAATAGCACTGATAGCAAAGTCACAAAGGATGTTTCTTCGTTGCAAGGTTCAGTAAAGGCTCATTGTATTCTGTAGCACTGCTGGGACTGGGATAATCATCTGGTCTAACTCAGGATTTTCAACCTCATCTTCCTCTTTGGAAGCTTGCTCTTATTCTTGCATCTCCTCTCCAGCCAACATATCCCCACTTTGGAAACAAAGACTATGGAGAGGGCAGCACACCACTATGATACAGGACATGTGGCTGGCATTGCATTTCTCTATGGAGCGTGTTCACAGGATTTATTAGAGATGCCATCAGGATAAAGAGTGTATCACTTGTCAGAGCTGAAAATGTGTTGCTGGAAAAGCGCAGCAGGTCAGACAGCATCCAAGGAACAGGAGATTCGACGTTTCGGGCATAAGCCCTTCTTCAGGAATGAGGAAAGTGTGTCCAGCAGGCAAAGATAAAAGGTAGGGAGGAGGGACTTGGGGGAGGGGCTCAACACTTTAACTCCCCCTCTCACTCCACCAAGGACATGCAGGTCCTTGGACTCCTCCATCGCCAGACACAACACAACGGTTGGAGGGAGAGCGCCTCATCTTCGCCTAGGAGCCCTCCAACCACAAGGGATGAACTCAGATTTCTCCAGTTTCCTCATTTCCCCTCTCCCCATCTTGTCTCAGTCAAATCCCTCGAACTCAGCACCGCCTTCCTAACCTGCAATCTTCTTCCTGACCTCTCCGCCCCCACCCCACTCCGGCCTATCACCCTCATCTTGACCTCCTTCCACCTACCGCATCTCCATCGCCCCTCCCCCAAGTCCCTCCTCCCAACCTTTTATCTTTGCCTGCTGGAACACTTTCCTCATTCCTGAAGAAGGGTTTATGCCTGAAACGTCAAATCTCCTGTTCCTTGGATGCTGCCTGACCTGCTGCGCTTTTCCAGCAACACATTTTCAGCTCTGATCTCCAGCATTTGCAGACCTCACTTTCTCCTGTATCACTTGTCACCCAACTACCATCCTCTATGGCCAAAAGCCTTTGAAAGGGGTTGGTACCTATGAGTGATCCAGAATGTGAGAATTGTGACATTTCCCTGGACATTTACCACAGACCTGTATTATCTGGCTCTTCTAATCCCGAAAGGTTTCAACATTAAGTGAACAGAATCCTTTTCAGTTGACAAAGACTTCTGATTCATGGCAGCATCCTCTGATTCCTGGTGAGGTGCCATCATGCAATATGAATATTGGGTATTCCTGTGGGACAATCCCAAAAGTCAAAATGCCCTTGTGCTTGACTAGCCATGTCAAGGAATGAGCTAACTTTGTAAGCTCATGTAAAAAGAACATCAGAGAATGGTAAATGCCACAGAGATCCCAGTAGCTCATTGAAATGATTGCCTGGCAAAGAAATTTAGGAAAGCTGCTAACCTTAGGCTATCAGGATGGGATTGCCACCTGGGCCTTTTTTAAATTCACTCATATGATGTGGGCATTGCTGGCTGGCCAGCATTTATTGCCTGTTCCTCGTTGTCCTTAAGAAGGTGTTGTTGCACTGCCTTCTTGAACCACTGGAGTCCACTTGCTGTGGGTTGATCCACAATGCCATTAGGGATGGATTTTAACCCAGCAATAGTGAAGGAATGATGATATATTTCCAAGTCAGGATGGTAAGTGGCTTGGAGCAGAACTTGGAGGTGGTGGTGTTCCCATGTATCTGTTGCCCTTGTCCTAAATGGAAATGGTCATGGGTTTGGAAGATGGTGTTTGAGGATCTTCAGTAAATTTCTGCAGTACACTCCGCTGCTAATGAACATCGGTGAGATAGTGGATGATTGTGGATGTAGTGCCAATGGCCTGGATGGTGGAAAACGTCTTTTTACCATAGGTCCGCATCCAGCAGTGGTATAAGTGGATCATGATGGCTGGGACATTCTGAGTCACCTTCAACACTGCCTCTCATTCATTTGCATTAGAGGCAGACAAAGCGACATACTTAACCGGACTGAAGGCCAATGAGAAAAGATGATGGGCACGCACTTAGTGCATGGAGTCATGCTTCTGTTTTATGAAGTATCTCAAGTGGGAAGGGGAAATTAATTCTAATCTGTTGCGGAATTAATGAGCTGCAAATGCACATATAAAGGCTCTTCGTTTCCTGCTGGCAAAAAAAAATCACCATGTGAGGAGGACGACTTAATTGCAAAGGTTTACCTCAAAGGCAAGATTTTGATTTTTGCACTCTCACTTAACTTGCATTCGCTATTATCTTCGTCACCTCAGGAAGTAGAAAATCATGTTCAACATTTTGAGCTGAATATAACTTTTCATCAGAACCTTTCAAGGTTTCTGAGGAAAAGTTATATTTGCCTTGAAATGGTAACTGTTTTTCTCTACAAAGCACAATCAGACCTACTGAGTAGTTCTCACATTTTCTGATTTTATTTCCGATTTCCATCATTTGCAATATTTTGCTTTTATTCCGGAAGTAAGTGCTGTTATCACAAAATCTGGAAGATATATTCAGGTCATTAAGGTGAGTCAAGTTAGTTAATTCCAGAAGCATGAGCTGACTCATAAGGAATTGGCAGTCAAAATTTATAAAATGTTCACCTTATTTCAAAGTCAATGGAAAATAAAAAATAAAAATGACTGTAAAACCTGTTTAGCATTGCTGGTCAATTTCACCCTTTAACACTAGGTTAATAAACTCTGACAAATCTTTCTAAATAGCCAACATACCAGCAAATAAAGTTCTAGATCATTAATTAAAGCTCCTGAGCTACATTCAGCAAATTACCTGATTCAAGAACATGGAAGGTCAGTCTTTCCACCTAGAATTTAATTCAGGCAGAGGCAGGAAGGTAATGGCAATCAGTAATGCCATCACCCAACCTTCCCTCCTCTGCCCTCTGCACCAGAGAGAGCAAACGATCCTACTTAAGGTGTACTTTTGAATCATAGATATCACATCTGTCACAGAGTATGGTGTGTCCAGCAGCCAAAATAATTGGCTTTTAAACTATTCTTTTTTTAAATCTCAGCTTTTCCTTTCAGAACTGAATTTGCCTGAAAGTTCCTTGCTATCACAAAATGCACCTTTCCTCTTCATTTATATTGAAGAACTGGAAGCAAAAGTAATTGTGTATTTTAGTTTATCAATAATTGCATTCTGGGATCATGTCAAAGAAAGCAGCAGTTATAAAAAAGGCATGCCTTAATTCAACTTGGCATTTGAAAAGCTATTCAATATTATGTAAATTTGAATATTTACATTCATGTTTGGTACTGATCAGTTTTCATTTTAGTTCTGACTTAGCTCCAAATCTACTCCTTTTATTCCTCATTATAATCAAGAATTGCCATTCACATTTTGATTGCTTCAACCAAGTTCATAATTTTTTTTAAAACCAAGCTAGTATTCATTGTGCTAAATTGCAGTCTATAACTCAGATTTATTTGCAATTACAATTTAAGAGATTGCATTTTGGTTGTTGGCCTTAAGGCATTTTAATGCAGGAGTTGATTGTGGAACACAACATTTCATGAATATATAGAAATGAAAGCTCCCTTTAATAGCTGAAAAGATGTATAAATTTGAAAGTACGAGGCTATAAAAGGCTCATAATAGATATAGAAAGAAATGGTCAACTGACAGCAAATTGGGATGGGTGGTTTGGTTTTCAGGTGAAGGGAGGTGGGTTTCAATTTGCATAAAGAATTAAGTCCTGTAAAAGTGATGTTGGGTCCACTTTCTGACATACTGCACTCTTCAGGGTCTCTGTGGGGAGTTGGGGGAGGGAGTATCCATTTGTGTCCATTTTCCACTTGTCAGTAGTTTGTCAGAGGGCTTTGATCCATTATACTGAAGAGATCTAGGCACTTCCATTCAGGAGCTGTTGCAAAAAATGCCTCTTCTTTCAGAGAGTACCATTGCTTCTTAACAAATGATTTCCAACCTGTTTGAAGGCACTTCATCTATCCTGCACTTCACTTATCTTTATGGCACTGATGCCAAGCTTTATCACGGCATGGGAGCACTTATGCAACTCTTCTAACAAGGGGAAGAAGTGACTGCATGGCACAAAGTGAGAGGACAATAGGAAATGTTAGAACCTCAGATGGGATGTGAGTTGCCTTCAGGGAAAGAAATAAGTGAAGCTGTGAGCTATCCTGTCATGAGGAGAGCTGTCCGGGAAAATGATGAAAGTCAATGTGTGGAATTTAACACCTTTCCTACCCTCTTCATATGCCCCATTCAGCAAAGCCCAAATTTTTTTCAGCAACCAAAAGAATTTAGCTGGGGTGGAATTCTTCCAGCATTCTCATCCATAGCTGCTTGGTTGTCCTTCTGCACTTGAGACAGCTCACCTCACTGCAGCCCCTCAAATGGTCAAGCAAGGGGCAACAAAGTAGCAGGTGGATTATAATGTGTGGAAGTCTGAAGTTTTCATAAGAGTAGAAAAATAGAAATATTTTCCTCAGGTACTAAACCTGTAGACAATGATGACTCAAAACTTAAGGCCAAAGACTCTACCATCTCCTCCCTAGCTTCCCAGAGAATCCTCAGATAAATCTCATCTGGCCCTGGGGACCTACCTACTTACACACATTCTAGAATTGGTAACACCTCCTCCTTACTAACTTCAGTCCTTTCAAGTCTAATATCCCGTATCTCAGTCTTCTCCCCTAGAATATTTTCCTTTGTTTGAGTGAAAACAGATGAGAAATATTCATTTAGCACCTCTCTGATCTCCACAGGGTCCACACACAGCTTCCCACTTCTGTCTTTGACTGGCCCTATTTCTACCCTGGTCATCCTTTTATTCCTCACATACCTATAGAAAGCTTTCGGGTTCTCCTTTATTCTACCTGCTAAAGACTGCTCATGTCCCATCTTTGCTCTTTTTAACTCTCTTTTTAAATCCTTCCTAGCTAATTTGTAACTCTCCATCTCCTCATTTGAACCATGTCATTTCAACGTCACATAAGCCTCCCTCTTCTGCTTAATACTAGATACAATTTCTTTAGTAAACCATGGTTCCCTTACCTTATCATTTCCTCCCTGCCTGACAGGGACATACCTATCAAGGACAGGCAATATCTGTTCCTTAAACCAGCTCCACATTTCGATTGTCCCCATCCCTAACATTTTGCTACCCCATTCTATGTCTCCTAAATCTTGCTTAATCGCATTATAGTTGCCCTTCCCCATCTATAACTCTTGCTCTGTGGCATGTATCTATCCCCTTCCATTGCTAAATTAAACATAACAGAATTATGGTCAGTTTCTCCGAAGTGCTCACCGATCCACTAAATCAAACACCTGGCCTGGTTCATTACCAAGTTCAGATCCAGTGTGGCTTCCCCTCCTCTCTGTCCATCGACATAATGTGTCAGGAAACCCTCTGCACACACTGGACAAACACTGATCCATCAAACTTACTCGAGTTGTATCATTTCCAGTCAAGATCAGAGTGGTGTTGGAAAAACACAGCAGGCCAGGCAGCATCCCAGAAGCAGGAAAATCAATGTTTTGGACAAAAGCCCTTCACCAGGAATGAAAGGCTTTTGCCCAATACATCGATTTTCCTGCTCTTTGAATGCTGCCTGGCCTGCTGTGTTTTTCCAGCACCACTCTAATCTTGACTCTAATCTCCAGCATCTGCAGTACCCACCTCCACCATATAACATTTCCAGTCAATGTTGGGGAAGTTAAAGTCCCCCATAATGACCATCCTGTTCCTTTCACTCCTGCCCAGAATTGTTTTGCCAATCCTCTCCTCCACATCCCTGGAACTTTGCAAAGGCCTTTTAAAAACTCGCAGCAGTGTGACCTCTCCTCTCCTGTTTCTAACCTCAGCCCATACCACCTCAGTAGACAAGTCCTCGTGAAAAGTTCTTTCAGCCACTGTTATACTGTCCTTGACTAACAAAGCTACTCCTCCCCCTCTTTTACTGTCTTCCTTGATCTTAATGAAAGATCTAAACCCTGGAAACTGCAACATCCATTCATGACCCAATACTATCCATGTCTCCGAAATGGCCACAACATCTAAGTCCCAGGTACCTATCCATGCTGCAAGCTCACCTAACTTATTCTTAATACTCCTGGCATTGAAGTAGACACATTTCAAACCAGCTTGCTGTCTGCCAGCACATTCCTGTGGCTGTGAAATCCTGTCCATGTCCTCCCTACTCTCATCCTTCTGCGTACTGGAACTACTCCACAGGTTCCAACCCCCGCTGAGCACAAGTTTCCCTTGTGCTTCTATATGGAAGGAGTCATGGGTTTGGAAGGTGCTGTCTATGGACCTTTCATGAATTTCTACAGTGAATCTTGTAGATGGTACATACTGCTGCTTCTGAGTGTCCCTGGTGGAGGGAGTAAATGCTTGAGGAAGTAGTGCCAATGAAGCAGACTGCTTTGTCCTAGATGGTGTTGAGCTTCTTGAATGTTACTGGGGTTGCAATCATCCAGGCAAGTTGGGAGTATTCCTTCACATCTGACTTGTGCCTTGTAGACAACAGATAGGCTTTGGGGAGTCAAGAGGTGAATTACTTGCTGCAGTATTCCTCGACTCTGACCTGCTGTAGCCACTGTGTTTATGTGCTAAGTCTAGTTGAGTTTCTGGTCAATGGTAATCCCCAGGATATCGATAGTGAGGGATTCAGCGATGGTCAATTGAATGTCAAGGGGCGGGAGTGAGATTGTCTCATTTTGGTGATGGTCATAGCCTGGCATTTAAATGGATGAATGCTGTTTGCCATTTGTCAGCCCAAGCCTGGATACTGCCCAGATCATCTTGCATTTAAACACGGATTGCTTCAATATCTGAGGGATCATGAATTGTGCTGAACATAATGCAATCATTGGCAAACATGCCCACTTCTGACCTTATGATGTCAGGAAGATCATTGAAGAAGCAGCTGAACATCATTGGGCCTGGGGCACTAGCCTGAGGAACTCCTCAGATCCAGGATATTTCTGCAGATGACTGACCTTCAACAACCAAAACCATCTTCCTATGGGTCAGTTATAACTCCAACCACCAGAAACTTTGCCCCAATATCCATTGATTCCATCTTTGCCAAGATCCCCTGATGCCACACTCAGTTGAATGCAGCCTTGATGTCATGGGGTGTCACTCTTACCTCACAGCTGGAATTCAGCTCTTTTGTCCGTGTTTGAACCAAGGCTATAATGAGTTCAAGAGCTGAATGGCCCTGATGGAAGCCAAACTGGACATCAGTGAGCATTATTAATTGGTCCAGCAGTTATATTTCAATGTGCATTTACATTGTATCTTTAATATAGAATTACTACACTGCAGAAATAGGCTATTCAGTTCACTGAGTCTGCACCAATCCTCCTAACCTACATATTCCTGGACACTATGGGCAATTTAGCTTGGCCAATCCACCTACCCTGCACATCTTTGGGCTGTGGGAGGATACCAGACCACCTGGAGGAAACTCACACAGACGTGGTGAGATTGTGCAAACTCCATTCAGATAGTCACCCATGCACCTGTTGCTGTGAGGCAGCATGCTCACCACTGAGCTACCATGCCAACCCTAAACATCCTAATGCATTTTGTAGTCAAGTTAGGGAAATAATTTGACATTGTGTCAAGTAAGGTGACATTTGGGCAGGTTACCAAAGATTTGCTCCAAGAGATATGTTTCACTAAGTGTCTTAAAGAGGGAAGAGAGAAAGAGGAAGTGAGCGAGAGAAAAATTTACATAGGGAATGCCAGAGTTCAGGGCCTAAGCATTTGTAAGCATGACAACCAGTAGTAATATTATGAAGATAATTAAGAGGCCAGAACTGAATAAACACTAAGGGTTACAGAGATGGAGGATGTTACAGAGATAGATGAGGTCAGATCATGCAGGAATCTGAAAAAAAATGAAAATGTTAAACTCAAAGCTTTGCAGGATCTGGAGCTATGGTCAGTCAGTAAGTACAGAGGTGAAGAACGAATGGAACTTGATGCAATTTGGAACATGCTCACACCATAATTAATACAAGAGAATCCTTCATTCAGACCAAGAGTTGTCTCTACCATGCAATGCACCATCCTGTGTGCCTCAAATTTAATCAGAAAGAAAATACGAGATGGTACATTCAGCTCCTACTTTAGTTCTATTTGTTTCCATGAAATGGCTTCTGTGTAGCAACAGTACCCCAAATAGCATCGTGTTTATTCAGCACTTTTTAATGATACAGCCAGATACCAAGGCTGAAAGAAATATTTATTGATCCAAGCATTGTGTGTTCACATTTCTACCTGAACGTATAAGGCTTGGAAAGACAGCACTGCATACTTTCTAGTACAGTGCTTTGTTTTTCATTATTCGCTGTCAATCTCCAAAAGTAGAAAATGCTTGTTTTTTTCTTAATTCCAAGCATTGTTTTCACGCAAAAGTTAGATTTCTACTATCACTAGAAGAGTAAATTTTGTTCCCTCCGAGTAACATCCTGGGCATGCCTACGTCATTAGGTCCACAGTGGTTCAAGAAAGTGCTCACTGCTATCATCTCAAGGACAATTAGGTATTGGAACTAAATACTGACTTTGTCAGCAAAACTCACATCCCATGAACCAATTAAATCATGACATATTAACAAAAGTGATATGTTACCATGAATGTGACACTATGAATATGAAATAAATGAAAGTGTGTTTCCAGGCTGGTGGGAGAAGGTAAGAGAACTGAAAACGAGAACGGTTTGCTACTCTTTATATCTAGAGATGAAAGAAAATCAGTGAAATGTCTCATGTTAATTTAAATTATGCCTCAAAGTTTAATGTATCATTAACTTAAAATCACTTACTCTCAGTAATCTGAGTAAATGAAAAGACATCCGGTACAAAGTGCAAAGTACAGCATCTGCCTGGCAACTGCACACATCGGAAAGAAAATGAGTCACTTCAGAACCATTGTTTCAAATGTTTAGACTCACAAGTAGATTGGAATTTTGCTACAAGGTTAACCTCATGTTGCAGAGTTTAGTACAAATGAAGTGACAAAATGTAGAAGTTTTCATGTTGAACTTCAAATAGGTTAAACAATTGTAAACCAATGTGCTATGTGCCAGCTGCAAATTTACAACACATGCAACTTTGCTGTTGCATTGCAAATATGTGCATAAATCTGCGCTTTGTTTGCCTTGTAACCTTCTTCATGCTGCTTCTTCAATTTTACCATGACACCATAACAAAAGACTGAGGCACAACACAGCCGAAACACAGCAGACTTCTTAAGAGAAAGTTAAAACAAATTAAAAGAAAAAGCAGCTGGAGCTTGCATAAAGTGAAAGGAAAAAGAAATGCCCACAACTAACGCTTTGACTAGATCTCATTACTCTGCAATACTTCGGAGAGAATTAAGATGCAATTTTTTAGCTATATGTATTTCTTATACAATTTAAAGACATTTTGAGATGTCTGCTAAAGCCATATTAAATGGCACAACTTTTATTGCCAATATCCTCTACATAGAAAACAGTAGGTTCAAATGAAAGAATAAACTATTGCAGTAAAATGAAAAATATATCAGAAAAGGCATTTGGATAAAACTTCTAAATCTATTGATTAAAAATATTAAGTCAAATTTTTGGAAGATATCTTACCTCTTCCCAAAATAGATAAAAACAAACAAGAGAGCCAACTAGCGTCAGGGAGGTAATTCCACCTGTTGGCAAACCTACAAGTTTTCTACTAAAGAACTACTTTTATCAGATACCAAAAATGTCAATATACTGATCCCACAACCGAGTTTAACTTTTGACAGTCTGCTTCAGATCAGAGACAGGAATAACATGTTTACACTGTCTATATTTGAGACGACAATTGACATTGAAAACTTACCTCTGCACTAAAAGGAATTGCCTAGAGTAACATTTTGTTCAAACAAAAAGTGTTCTGAGAACAACATCCAGATCAAATACGTTGCAAGTGAATTAACAAACCTCACCTGTCCGTAAAGAAAAAGACTGGAGCTAGATAGATTTAAATCCTTTCTCCAACCTCTGTGTTTTACCTAGTGGCATACTCAAGAATGTATACAAACTGGTATTTTCTCATTTGCCTACTAATGATTCATAACTTACACATTCTTCAGTCAGTCACACTGCAAAGAATTAACCACAGTTTAATGGCCCAAACCCAGCCCCCAACTTGCATTTTCCACTGGCATTACGCTGGCATAACAGAAGAAAGGCAGATTTAGTACAAAAATTCATTAGGGTGTTTGTAAATAAGTTGCAGTTTTGAATAGTTGAATAGTCAATTGCTTGATTTTTTTTGTCAAAATGTTTGGCTCTTTGTGCTTATTTATGCTTCATTTGAAATAGGAGATAAATCATTTGCAAGAAATCTTGACTTCTTCTATCTCCCATTTCTGGCAAAGAACACAAATTATTTTCTCCAAACATTGGTGGTTTCACAAGATGTTTCCTCCTGCATTCCCAAGAATGTAATACACTCAATTAGTTATTGGTTTCACCTGTAAACATCTCCCTACCATGAATGACTTCACTAAATACACCCTTTGTGAATTCAAAACACATTTCATGTGTTGTTTAGGAGTCAAACTATTACTTACAAATGTCAACAAAATTACAGAGTCTGGCAGTGTTGACTGTTTGTAACTAAGCCCCAGTGTTCTGTAATTTTTTTTCAGTAAATTATATTTTTCTGGAATATCTATACTCATTGAAAGAGATACTTCTTTATTGAATAAGTTTAACTTGAAAAATTATCCAGAAGTCAAGTATCTGTCAGTTTTGCTATCTTTTTTCCAAACATCTCTAAAAAAAGAGCTGTACCTAAATAAAAACAGATGACTAGACCATTAGTCTTCCCTGAGCCTATTTACTAAAATAAAGGACAGGTCTAAATTCTAACATTGTCCATTTAGTTGATTAAAAAAATCTAAAAATTATATTTCCAAGAAGCGTATTTGTTTAAAATCAACATGATGATTTTAACACCTCTCATGCTATTTTCATTATTATGATAGTAATTGATACTGTGAAGAAATTACATATATTCTTAAGATAGTTTGAATAACAGCAAACATTGTCTTGAGAGAGGGCCAATACTCTTTTTGTTTACTACTCTGTTATAGCCCTAGTTTCTTTGGAATTTCTGCCATTGCACCACTTGATTTGTTGTTTCAGCTGCTGCATATGCAGTTTCTCCTGCACCTCCACTGATGTTATAGTGGCTCAGTGGCAGACAGATTCAGGAGGTTTAAGCCCTTTATAGCCTGTTTTACTTTTCAGGTATCCCATATACATTTGTTTTTTGTAGCCTGTCGGTCAGGTACCCCTTACGGTTTATGGACATAGTGCGTGTGTGCATGTGTGTTTGCTTGTTTGTTTTCAGGTCTTCATTGTACAATTTGTATGGCCTGCATCCAATCTAATTGATAGTGAGACAAATCCATTCAGGAAAACATAATCTGCAAGTGGCCTTACTAATCAAGTTAAAGAGACCGCCATGAAAATTAAATATAAAATGCTGATTATATATGGAGCTGGCAGGAGCAGAGAATGCTCTACCTGTTTCCATGGCAGCATTGAGACCATAGACGACTCCACTTCCCAATTGCATCTCTATCCCCTATCCTCTTCCCCCTCACCCAATTGCCTGGTGGGAAAACATAGTAACAAGCCTGTAATAAGGGGAACTTAATGTACTGGTTTTAATGGACCTCCATTTTTTTCAAAAACAGTACTCACTCATGGGTTATGGATGAGTGGGCATTCATTGTACGCTCCGAGTTGCTCTTGAGAATGTGGCAGCAAGCTGCTTTCTCGATCTGCTGCAGTCCCCATTCTGTAAGTTGACCCACAAATTCCCAGCGACAACGAAAGAATGGCAATACACTTCTAAGTTAGGGTGTTGGGTGCCTAAGGGGATATGCAGGTGATGGTGTTCCCATATATCTGCTGCACTTGTCTTTATAGATGCTAGTAATCATGGGTTTGGAAAGTGCTGTCTAAGAATCTTTGGGTAATTTCTGCAACATACCTTGTAGATGGTACACGTTGCTGATATACGGCATCAGTGGTGGAGGGAGTGGATGTTTGTGGATGTGGTGATTATCAAGCATACTGCTTTATCCTGGATGGTTTCAAGCTTCTTGAATATTGTTTGAAATGACAAGTCAGATCAGTATGTCTCAGTTGTCCATTTAATTGTATTTTTCCCATTTTTGTCTCTGCCGGGGAAATGCCTGGAGGCAGCCAACTCATCTTGTACTCAGTGATATCATGTAATTGAGACATGAAGCCCAATATCAAGTGTGCGTCAGGCCTATCTGTTCAGATAGACAGATTGCTCCCTATGTCTACAGTACTTTCCACTGACAGTAAATATATTTCTAGAACCAAGGCTGAATAAATCAATCTTAACAAATTTAAGAAATCTTTCATCTTCACTGATAGCCATTGTACAACTTGCCTGATGTATATTCCATAGACATTTGAAACTCAACCATAGATCCAATTATGCTTCTCCATTAAATTGGATTCACGATTCAAGGGATGACCATAAACAGTAATGAAAATTTACCAAGACTAAAACAAAAAACTGAAACAATGAAATTTCTCAAACTATTCTTTTGATGTCTTTGGACCTCCACTTGGATATTTACCTGTATGGATAAAAAAAGGCTCAAAACATTCTCACAATTAAACCTGTTCATAAGAATGTTTTGAGTCTTCATCAACATCTTTACTTGAAGATCATTTAATTTTATGAAAAGCTATAACTCGTTCAGTCTCAATGCTGAGATTACATACTTCAGCAATTTTCAGCCATTTCTTCCCTGAAGCATTTCCCATGCCTAATGCTAGATTTCATTCCCCTTCCAAAACGGTTTGGATTTTTTTTTTGCCATGTTAATTTCCACTTGCACATGATTTTAACCTTACTGAAAATCCTCTTGCAAGGATGCCTACCTTGAAGAAGTTCTCCTCCTCTCTCCATAAGAATCTCAGTGAGTATCTCTCCACCCTGGAGGCTTCCTGCCTCTATTCCTGATGAAGGGCTTTTGCCCAAAACGTTGATTTTTCTGTTCCTTGGATGCTGCCTGACCTGCTGTGTTTTTCCAGCACCACTCTGATCTAAACCCATGATTTTAGAATGTCTTGATTATTTTATCTCCACTAATCTTCTTAACAACATTCTGGTCTTTCTATCTACTAATGTCCAAGTGATGATGTGGGGTGCCGGTATTGGACTGGGATGGACATAGTCAAAAGTCATACGACATCAGGTTATTGTCCAACACATTTATTCGAAATCACAAGTTTTCAGAGCGCGGCCCATTTATCAGGTGCAATGAAGGGGCAGCGTTCCAAAAGCTTGTGATTTCAAATAAACCTGTTGGACTATAACCTGATGTCATGTGACTTTTGACAATGTTCAAGTATACATTGTATCAATGCCCTAGATCCTCCCTGCCAAGTATCCTTTCAGCCCTTTCTCATTCTTTGCCTTTCCTCCATACAACCAAAACACAGCTTGACCTCTGCCTTCCTTGACGCCAATTTTCCTGACTGCTCCAACTTCTACTCTGATTTACCTTCCTCCAAGGCACTGCCTACACCAAAACTACAAATGAAGAAAATCATACAACAGCTATTCAAAAGTTTCTACACCAGAAAATATTTATAAAAGCAACAATTTTCAGTAAGAAGTGCAACATGAAAAAAATGGTCAAATATTTTACGCTCAAATTCAATGTTAGAAAAAGCACAGAGGCACCCCTACATCCTTCTTTCTCACATGTAACCCAGTGGAACAAAACAACTGAAAAGCTCATCAAAAGCAAGAGCAAAATCCATTTCCAGTGCTGCTGAAAAGTTATCAACCTGAAATGTTACCTTTGCTTTTCTCTCTGAGGATGTTGGCTGAAACTGTGTTGCTGGAAAAGCGCAGCAGGTCAGGCAGCATCCAAAGAACAGGAGAATCAACGTTTCGGGCATGAGCCCTTCTTCAGGAATGAGGAAAGGTGTGTCCAGCAGGCTAAGATAAAAAGTAGGGAGGAGGGACTTGGGGGAGGAGCGTTGGAATCATCTGAGGATGTTGCTGGATATGCTATTTATTTCCATTATTTTTCTGCCATTATTTCTAAAAGTCCAGCAGACTATTTCTGAATATGACCTTCACCTGGATACAGAACAGTTAACTGAAGTGAACCTTACAGATCTAATGGCCAGCTCAAAAATATTTCATTCAACCAAAACCAAGCTCAAGCAAGAAAATGACAATAATATGAGTTGAGGGAAGTCAGATTCAATCACAGAATTTCCAAGAAGTAGTTCTAGGAATGGGCTTCAGCCCAAGTAAGGATGAAACATGGCAGAAGTCATGAAAGACAACTTTGGTAGCAACACTGATATGACAAGTAAAATTCTCACTAGTTTTACAAGGTTTTTACTTTCCTTGGACAGCAACAACTAATGCAATGTTACAAATTAGTCTATAACTAATATTTCAGAGGATTGAATAATAACAAACACAACAGACGCAATGAATTATTTGTTGCCTGAGTGGTTTGGCCTGGATTCCTATTAAATAATAAAAGATATAAAATAAACAAACCCAACTGAAAAATCACTCAAGACAATTTGGATCTGATGACTGATGACTTGTTCATAGACGAAGTCAAGAACAAAACAAAATTCTAATTTAGACAAACGCATTTGGATTGCATTGTAGTCGAGACTTCCTATCAAGAAAAATTACTTTATTTTTTAATTGAAGCTTCAGTCAAGGCTTTCATTTCAATAAAGTAAAGCAATTCATTAGAACAACATACAATATCAAACTTCTTAACTTGAAACTCAACAAATTTAATTCCACGGTGTAGCCATAATTTCTCATTTCCGTGCTTCTGGTATTTATCTGACCTGTGTCCTAAACAACCCACAAAAGAGCTACTTCATTGACTCCTGGCATGGTCAATCCTGGATTCCAGCATTAGGACTGCACGCAACTGGGCCATAGAATTCACTCCTACATATTCAGTGTTGACAGCAGTAAGGTGATGGTGCCACATCTGCACACCCCATCGCCTCAAGGTAAGTTATGCATATTACCATTAAATCAGCCTGACTGCCTTCAGAGAATCAATCCATAAGGAAGCTTATAAAACATTATTTGAATACTGTCAGAAATAAATGGAAAAAAATACAAATAAAGAATTTACCAGGCAAGAGATAGATATCTTTTTTAGAGGTTGACTTAGTACATGATAAAGAATTTGCAGAAATGCAAACAAAAAGTTGAAAGGATTCAATCAATGGTCCTGTCTGTTCAAGTCAAGTGTATTCATGATAGAGCAATTCATAATCAGGCTTCGTGTGAGAAGGTTATTATTATGGCTACAAGAAATGCTTTGAAACACATGTGGCATGAAATAGACTTAATTATGACATAGAGTGAAGTCCCAAGTGGGTTTATGTTTGTTAGTCTATGTTGAACTGGTTGTATACAAAATTGTACAGAAATAAATAGGTTCCAAACAAACAGCATTGATAAATCTACGTTGTAGGCTATGGTTATGTTATTCTCACTGGCACTTAGGCATGTAATTACAAATTCAATGTGAGGTAAGTGTCCATTCCATCATATTAACATTCAATATGGTTTTCATAATCAATATTTGTTAACAAATATGTTAAAACAACTCAGTCATTTCAAAGTGCAAGTGCAGACCATGCTGAAAATGAAAATTTGACTGAAGAACTAAACTGTCACAAAAACCAACTAATTGGTGATAACAGGTTATAATATAGTCATTTGAGGAAACAATCCAGTGCTCTTATGTCTTCTTGACTATGTGTGATGTCAGACCCATGACAATGTGGTTGATTCTGAAATGGTCTAACAAACATTTAAAATATGTAAATAAGAATACAGCATGATATGTTTTCTGATAGTGGTAGAAATGGTCTATCAAATTTGGATTCCCCTCATCTGATATTAATGTCTCTTACTTTTCATGAACTAAACTGATTTTAAAAAGAGAAATCACTAACTCAAGATGGCCGTTATAATCACCTGACTTGGGTTGAGTGCATTCATGAAATCATCAATAAACAAGACCCAGTCTGACCTTAACTTGTCACCAATACGATTGAAATCGGTCACTCCGATCTGTATCTCCTGTTTTATTTACAACTGTCTGAACATATTAAATGTTGGGATGGAACATTTAACTGCAGATTATCAAGCTTAAAATAACAGTAAAGCCAGATACATAATTACAAAACTGAACTGTACTTCATTCAACAGTTTTTGGGTAAGACAGAGAGATGGTTGGTGGATTTTACAGCGAATCTGAAGGGATTACTCTCTTTCTCTCTCTCTCTGCCTCTTAGAAGAAACACCTTGTGAAAACCACATTAGAAAAACATCCATTCAGTATGAAGTCAAATTTTGCTAATGAAGAAGATTCCAGTCGCTAACAAACAATTGTGGTGTCAGCTTAAACCTAAAACCCCAAAAACTCTAAGGACACAGATTTTATGCAGTTAAAAACATGTTTTTCACATCAGATGCTCTTCTCTTTTATAAACTTTATGTACATATTTTATATTTTTTTCTGAAAGTAATAGAATTACTCTTGTTTTCACTTGAGAAAAATATTGTAATTGGCTCCTTACTCTTGACTAATACTGTGTTTTCATCAAAATATGATACTGTTGTATGCTTAAAAACAATTAAAATCTTCATTACAGCCAACCAAGTGAGTTAAAAAGAAGAAAGCCAATTCACCTTCTCACCTGATCGTGACACAGGTCACCAAGACTAGGATTCAGTCACAACAATTTTCTTTCCCCTCTTTAGGGTCCAACTAGTTCATGCCAACCATACTTTCAAACTGACTTAGTCCCACCTGCCTACACTTGGCCTATATCCCTCCAAACATTATTTTTTGTTGAGTTTCACTGAGGGCTTCTCTCTCGTGAGGCTTACTGAGATGTTTCACCATAAAATCTCATCCATCAGGACCAACAGCCATTAGGGTTGTAATTTTACCAGAAATGCCCACATCCCACGAATAAATATGAAACAAATTGATTTTGTGAAAAGAAGGAGTGAGTACAAATGAGAAATTTGCATATATTCTCAATCGGGAAAAAATTGGAGCTGATTTCTACTACGAATACAGCGATAACACCACTGTATATACAAAATATCGGTTAGAAATGGTGATCTTGCAGATGAATAGTGCAATGAAGCTTAACTGTAAAATTAATTTCTTGATTGATAAATTCAAAAACAAAAGTGTAGGAATATGTTGCCTTCCCCTTGGCTGACTAGCCTTTTGATGTGTGCTATTGATAAACTCAACAATTAGATTTTAACCCTCACCTCCGCTAGAAATACTCAGTAGAATCAGTGCATTCATCTTTTGTAAAGAATAGCTTACACATGAAAAATTGAGAATTTACTATTGGCTTTTCTGGTATATGGTATAACTATGTGATGACCCTTTTAGACAATCAAGAGCTGAATTCCAACATAATTAGTTAAGAATATGGACCTCAAACAGTCATTTTAGAATACACTGTAGACCCTTTTGTTAAGGTCCCTTTTGTTAAAGAGACCTTCATCCCTCTAACCAGACATCTAACTTGGGGGACCTTAATGAGCCCTATGATTCACTGGATAGTGGTCAGGAATAAGAAATCCTCACTGAACTTTAGTTATTGAACCTTAGCTGAAAAATTCATCTAATGAGCAAATGTCCATCGAAGCGTAAATAGCCTTATCATCACTAATAAATATATTCTTATTCATGCATTAGGTGATATTTATGTAAATATGTGTACAAGAAGAGTTAAACTTGTTCTCCTAGTGTCTGAGTTATTCTAATTTGCATTTTCCCAAAGCCTGGAATGATGTGAATTCTGTTTCTACTGTGCAAAAGTGAAATATGCAAAACAAGCTAATTATACAAGAAATATGAAAATGTAAAGAAGCTTCTAGGTTGCATTCACCTCAGAATACTTCATTCAATAATGAAAGATTATTGGAGAATATGAATTAGAATGGAAAATCCAAAATAGTATGCTAAGTGTCAATTTTAGACTCAAAGTCATATTGTATGGAAACAGACACTTAGTCCAACCAGTCCATGCTGGCCATAATCCCAGACTAAACTAGTCCCACATTCCTTCACTTCACCAATATCCCTCCAAATATTAATTTTGTCGAGATTCACAAAGCGCTTTTCTCCCATGAGGCCAAGTGAGTTTTCGCTATATCATCCCAAACTTACTTCATTAACTACCAACCACACTTCTACAGCACCCTTTGCATACAATGCTAGCCCAATCTACTACTTCTCATAGTCAGAAGAACTCGCCACTGATTGGATATCCCAGAATAGACTGGAATCTCTGACACCAGAGCCACCTTTAACTCCAGTCTAAAAATGGCCAAGTTTAGGTATTGTGGAGATACCTTTCACTGGCAATTTAATGAGAAAGCAAATCCAAGAGCTGCAGTACATGACACATAGCTGACACATCCTACCACACACAGCACCTCTTTCTTGCCCCAATTACTGTTTGGTCACACAATTTACCTGCCCTTAGCCACATCCCATCCTCTCATCCTTTCTAAGTCACCTCTACTCTGTCTCCAATGCCCACTACAGACTAGCAAGCTATCATTATCCTGTAGGGGATTGTCACAGACAGCCAAGCACTCAGCTATTTCCAAAAAAGAGTTTGTATTTACGGCCATTGAAAGTGAACATAAGCAAAATGATTCGAGGGTGTAGTTCACCCATAATATAAATGAAAAGCAGGTATAGCATCGCGAAATGTGAAAACAGGCCATTTGGCCCAACAAATCCACACCAACCCTCCAAAGAGTATCCCACCCAGACCCATTCCCATACATTTACCCCAATTAATATACCTAACCTGCACACTGTAGGCAATTTGGCATGGCCAATTCACCTAACCTACACATCTTTGGACTGTGGGAGGAAACCCACGCAGACACAGGGAGAATGTGCAAACTCCACGCAGACAGTCACCCAAGGCTGGAATAGAACCTGGGTCCCTGGTGCTGTGATGCAGCAGCACTAACCACTGAGCCACTGTGCCACCCATGCTGACCAACTATGGGAGTCAGTGGGTTTGGAGAAGATAGTGGGAATAAGCTGGCCACCAGTATTCATTACAATCCTATCAATTCTCATGGTTATCTTGACTATACAACCTTACACCCTGCTTCTAATAAAGTCTCCATTCAATTCACCCAATTCCTCCATCTGCTTCACAACTGTTCTGATGATGCCAACTTCAACAAAATGGCCTCTGAAATGTTCACTTTCTTCATCAAACAAGGATTCCCGCAGTTGACAGTGCCTCTCAGCCAGTTCTCCGACCCATCTCTCGCTCCAGCCCTCATTCCTTCTCTTCCCTCCCGGAACAGCAATAGGATCACTTACTACCCCACCAACAATCACATTAGCCACCATTTCCACCACCACCAGCAGACTGCCACCCCCTGGGCTCATATTTCCTTCCCCTCCCTTGTCAGCCTTCCACAGGGACTGTTCCTTCTAGGACACCTTGGTCCACTCCCAACATCTCCCCACACCCTCATAGCAACTCCCTATGCATTTCCAGAATGTGTAAATCCTGCCCATTTACTTTCTCCTTCTTCACTATCCAAGAGTCCAGATGTATCTTCCAGATGAAGCAGCAATTTACCTGCAGTTTACTCAATCTAGTCTCCTGTATTTGACACTCACAATGTGGTCTCCTCCATACTGGGCCGATGAAATGAAGACTGGGTGATCATTTTGCAAAATATCTATGTTCTCTCAACAAAAATAACTCTGAGCTTCCCATTTCCCATTACTTCAACACACCATCAGGTTCCCTGGCCTACATCGCTGTCTCAGGCTTGCTGCAGTGCTCCAGCAAAGCTCAGCCCAAGCTGGGAGAGCAGCATTTCATTTTCTGGATGGGGATGTTGCAGCTTTCAGCATTCAATATCAAATTCAATAATTTTAGGGCCTGAGCACCTTCTCCCATGTGCTTACTCCAAATCCTATACACCAGGCCTTGTCATCACTAGGCTCCTACCGCAATCAACCCACTGTCAGCCACTAGTAGTCCCCATTAGCACCAATCATTCTCCAGGCTGTCTTTCACGCATTCCTTTTTATGTTCAAATTACCTTTCTCTCATTCCATGTGTTCTGAATGCTTCCCATCCTATCCTCACATCAAACATGGAAGTTCACATTGTGTGTAGTAGTGTCTGTCATTGTACTCACAGAGCAGATATAGGGGGGATTGGTTCTGTGCCCTACAATGCCCTTGGAAGTTTGCTAGTACTGTGTATATTATAAGAAATATCCACCTCTTCTTAAGTCAGTGGTGGTAATATCTGCTTCATTGAGATTGCCATGTGAAATTTACAAAGACATGGTGGACAGTGTCTGTGATCAACATTTGCAGCGCAATATTTTCAGACCACATGCATTACACATGCTTAATGATATGATTGTAAATGAAGTGTAGCAGCATTTTGCAATGGCATGGTAGTTCCTATCTAGAGTAAATGATGTCCATGCTTTTGCTGATCAGATGGAGAGTGACTCTGTTCAACCTGATATTTTGTGGTTGCAGATCACTTCCAGTAAAAGGTAATTGATAGTGGATGGTAAAATAGGAAGCTGAATATTAATGAGGGGCAATTCACTGTTAATGAAGCTGTTAACAAGCAATAATGCCCCTTAATAGGCATCTCACCGCTGCCTATCAAGAATCTCATCTCAATGCCAAGGGCTCTGTTTGAAAATAGGAGGTGTTCACAATATCGAGAAAGGCCTGGTCCAACTTCTCAATTGTCCCATTTTTCTTATCATGGTCCACACTGTTCAGGCCCTTATAGGATTCCACCCAAGGTCTTTGGTTAGTTACTCACTGTATACGGTTCAGGAGGCTTTTTGGCTCAGTACGTTCTGGGACAATAGTTCTGGATTCAAATCCCACTCTAGGATTTGTTGGCTAAAGGTACTGTACATGGCCCAACAAGTTAACAATCAGTCTGCCAATCTTTTCAACATTTGGTCATGTTTTAATAAAGGGAGAAAAGATCGGCAAAGAATTCACCGAGCAAACATGCATACAAGTCTGAGGAAGAAATAATGATTTCTGGAGTAAGAAACTTTTTATTTCAATTTTTCATATGTATTTAATTGCATTTTAAATATTTTTTGATAACATTGTATTTGTACAAGAAGATCATTGAAAGCCAAACAAAGAATGACCATCAAAATAAAGAACTTCAGGAAGGACTATAGCAGCACCCTTGGAAATGTTGTAATATCAACAGGTCATCAAGAATTGGAAGCAAATTAATTTTTTATCACAGTTCTGCTTAACATCAGCTAACGTTAACACAAATCAGTGATGGTGTGGCTCTCCAAATTATAACCATAAAATAAACACCAAATTGTCATATAACTCATCAACACTGTACAGATGAATTTACTTTTAAGCATCAAGTTTCACAGAGGGACTCTCGCCATGTGGCATGGCAAGATCTTTTGCCATATCTTCCCAAACTTCCTCATTAACTGTCAACCTCACCCTTATAGCATCACTCTCACCCAATTCTAGCCCTAAATCCACCACCTGCCATAGCCAGAACAACTCTGGGTTGATAGAATATTCTGGAACTGGTTCCATCTTTAAAAAGCCATTGTGCATCTGGACAAGTACTTTTAGTCTGGCACTGCTCTGCACAATTTCTGACATTTTCCCCAGAAATAGCAAACAATGGGAAACTGATATCCTGCTTTGTGGCCAGGGATATTAGTCCAAATTTAAAAGGTTGACATTCTCCACTCTGCCAGCATTACTGCCACCATTTTCTCTTCAATATCTCACTCTTGCTCGATCATTATTCCTGTACCCACCTCCCACCAACCTCATGCTCTACCACTCTCACCGGTGCTTGCAACATCACTCACTGTCACACATCCCAACCCTGACTCCATTGATGATGCATGTCGGCTCTGCTGCCTACTCACTCGCTCAGGACACCTCCTCACATGCACCAAAGCAATCAGCTGTGCCACTTACTTTACATCTCTGTAAAAGCTGCCTCTCATTCGAGGAGGCAAATGGCCCACAATAGGCCTGAAAGAGTCAGGATAGTGGTGTGCTACCTATGATTCAGCTCCTTATCCCTTTTTAAGAGATGCTCCTGACTCTGACCACCCTGAATGACTGACTGACCATGTGCAAGCCCCTGATCTGGCATCAGAAACTGCCCTTGTCCCTGTTCTGAAGAATAGTCAGTAAACTTTAAAAACTAACTCTGTTTGCTCTCTTTAGCTGAATTTCTTTTGCATTTTCTGTTTTTGTTTGCCCTTAACTCCCTTAAAGAAAACTGTCTTCTTTGACTTAAATGGAAACTGCTGACAACAATGACAAACTTCCTGGTTTTGTATATGTACTAAATCGCATGGTAATACAGCACCTGGATCAGTGATGCTGGCAGAGCACAGCAGTTCAGGCAGCATCCAAGGAGCAGCAAAATTGACATTTCAGGCAAAAGCCCTTCATCAGGAATAAGGGCAGAGAGTCTGAAGCGTGGAGAGATAAGCTAGAGGAGAGTGGAGGTGGGGAGAAAGTCGCATAGAGTACAATAGGTGAGTGGGGGAGGGGATGAAGGTGACAGGTCAGGGAGGAGAGGGTGGAGTGGATAGGTGGAAAAGGAGATAGGCAGGTAGGACAAGTCCGGTCTAGTTATGGGGACGGTGCTGAGCTGGAAATTTGGAACTAGGGTGAGGTGGGGAAAGGGGAAATTAGGAAACTGTTGAAGTCCACATTGATGCCCTGGGGTTGAAGTGTTCCGAGGTGGAAGATGAGACTTATTCCTCCAGGCGTCTGGTGGTGAGGGAGCGGCGGTGAAGGAGGCCCAGGACCTCCATGTCCTCGGCAGAGTGGGAGGGGGAGTTGAAATGTTGGGCCACGGGGTGGTGTGGTTGATTGGTGCGGGTGTCCCAGAGATGTTCCCTAGAGCT
This sequence comes from Hemiscyllium ocellatum, assembly GCF_020745735.1. NCBI lineage: Eukaryota > Metazoa > Chordata > Chondrichthyes > Orectolobiformes > Hemiscylliidae > Hemiscyllium > Hemiscyllium ocellatum. The sequence goes on along the minus strand of NC_083407.1, from coordinate 40,666,460 downwards.
CTCTGCTAGGAGGTGCCCAGTCTCCCCAAAGCAGTATGGTGAGTTTGGTACATCTGTCTGAAGGGCACAGTGCAAAAGCACAGGGCAAGGCAAGGGTGGTATGAGCATCTGACAAGTGACAGACTGAGTGAACACTAAGCAAGCAAGCAAGTAGTCCAGAGATGGGTAAATAGACAAGGTCTTTTCCCCGGGGTGGGGGAGTCCAGAACACAAGGGGATAAGTGACAGGGGAAAGATTTAAAAGGGACCGAAGGGGCACGTTTTTCATGCAAAGGGTGGCATGTGAAAGAATGAGCTGCCAAAGAAAGTGGTGGAGGCTGGTGCAACTACAACATTTAAAAGGCATCTGGATGGGCATATGAACAAGAAGAGTTGAGGGATATGGGCCAAGTGCTGGTAAATGAGGCTAGATTAATTTAGGATATCTGGTTGGCATGGACACGTTGGATCATAGTGTCTGTTTCTGAGCTGTATATCTCTACGACTCTATGCAGTATGGACCAGTCCACGAGCTGGGTACAGGTCCCTGAATTACAAATTGTCCTTGATGGATATAATGAAAGTTGCCGTTTCACCAGGAGCTGCAACACTGAGGTGCAGAATCATCCTGTAGATGGATTGGAGATGTGGCACAAAGGTTCTCAGAGACTGACACATATCCACTGCCAATGGCCGTGGACATAGGGTGGCTGAGGCTTGTGTCCATGGAGTATATGCCTGAGGTGCGTGGCAGCCAACATAGAACTCATCTGGAGCAAGTACTGAGCTGAAGTCGCCATGTACCCACTCTGACTTACATGATGAGAATTCTTGGCATCCAGATTGCTCAGGAAGGTGGGAGGAAAGGAAGCTGAGTATTAAAGAACCAAGATATGCAGTTAATAAGGTCATTAACAAGCAATAATTCCCTTTAATTGGCAACTTTTGCCGCTCTCAAGAAGAATCTCGCCTTGACTCCTAGAACATAGATAAAAGATGCAGTGAGTTGCTTCTGAAAATTTAATAGGTCTTGGTGGATTTCTCATGCACTATGTCACAATTCTTGCCAAAGCCATATCTTTGACACCCCTATAAAAGATTCCACCCATAGCGTTGATAACTCTTTTCCAATTTAAAACAGGCATGTCAATTCCACATAGCATCATTGCTCAGAATAAATTCCTCTCTTGCAAAATCAGAAATATACAATGAAGCAGAAATTTTCAGTGCAATACACAAGTGGTACAGGTGTAGAATCAGGAACAGACTTTATGACTCAAAGTCAGATATATTGGTGATCTTTTTGATTTCACTGCTTGGGAAGAAAATCAATGTGCTGCATCATCCACCTGATATAGAAAGTGCAGAAATTTCAATTCCATTGATTTTAAGTTGAAACAAAACATAACCTGTATAGACCAGAAAATACAGCTTTATTACACTAAATCAAACTCTAGATAGACTTTGATAATCCCATGTAGTGACTGGAATGTGAAGAAAGGAGACTCAGCAAAAAGCAATTTAACATTCAGATCACAGAGGAAAGATAATCTATGGCAATGAATGACTTGGGTCGGATGATGTGCAGTCTGTGTGGGTGGAATTGAGGAACCACAAAGGCAAAAAAACTATAATGGGAGTTATGTACAGACCTCCTAACAGTGGTCAGGACCAGGGGTGCAACATGTACCGGGAAATAGAGAAGGCATGTCAGAAAGGCAAGGTCATGGTGATCATGGGAGACTTCAATATGCAGGCGGACTGGGTAAATAATGTTGCCAGTGGATCCAAAGAAGGGAATTCATGGAATGCTTACAGGATGGCTTTTTGGAACAGCTTGTCATGGAGCCCACAAGGGAGCAGGCTATTCTGGACCTAGTGCTTTGTAATGAACCAGACTTTATAAAAAATGTTAAAGTAAGGGAACGCTTAGGAAGCAGCGATCATAATATGGTAGAGTTCAGTCTGGAGTTTGAAAGAGAGAAGGCAAAATCGGATGTAATGGTGTTACAGTTAAATAAAAGTAATTATGAGGGCATGAGAGAGGAACTGACAAAAATAGACTGGAAGCAGAGCCTAGCAGGGAAGACAGTAGAACAAAAATGGCAGGAGTTTGTGGGTATAATTGAGGACACAGTACAGAGGTTCATCCCCAAGAAAAGAAAGACGATCCAGGGAGGGATTAGACAGCCGTGGCTGACAAAGGAAGTCAGGAAAAGTATTAAAGAAAAAGAGAGATCCTATAAAGTGGCCAAGAGCACTGGGAAATCAGAAGATTGGGAAGGCTACAAAAACAAACAGAGGTTAACAAAGAGAGAAATAAGGAAGGAAAGGATCAAATATGAAGGTAGGCTAGCCAGTAATATTAAAAATGATAGTAAAAGTTTCTTTCAATACATAAGAAACAAATGACAGGCAAAAGTAGACATTGGGCCACTTCAAACTGATGCTGGAAGCCTAGTGATGGGAGATAAGGAAATAGCTGGAGAACTTAATAAGTACTTTGCATCAGTCTTCACAGTGGGAGACATGAGTAATATCCCAACAATTAAAGGGGGTCAGGGGACTGAGTTGAGTATGGTTGCCATTACAAAAGAGAAAGTGCTAGAAAAGCTAAAAGGTCTTAAAATTGATAAATCTCCTGGCCCCGATGCGCTACATCCTAGAGTTCTAAGGGAGGTGGCTGAGGAAATAGCAAAGGCATTGGTTGATGTCTTTCAAAATTCACTGGAGTCAGGGAAAGTCCCGGATGATTGGAAGATCGCTGTTGTAACCCCTTTGTTCATGAAAGGATCAAGACAAAAGATGGAAAATTATAGGCCAATTAGCCTAACCTCGGTTATTGGTAAAATTCTAGAATCCATCATTAAAGATGAGGTTTCTAAATTCTTGGAAGAGCAGTGTCGAATTAGAACAAGTCAACATGGATTTAGTAAGGGGAGGTTGTGCCTGACAAACCTGTTGGAATTCTTTGAAGAGGTGACAAGTAGTTTAGATCAGGGAAACCCTGTGGACGTGGTCTATCTAGACTTCCAAAAGGCTTTTGATAACGTGCCACACGGGAGGCTGCTGAGTAAGGTGAGGGCCCATGGTGTTTGAGGTGAGCTACTGGTATGGATTGAGGATTGGTTGTCTGACAGAAGGCAGAGACTTGGGATAAAAGGTTCTTTTTCGGAATGGCAGCCGGTGACAAGCGGTGTCCCGCAGGGTTCAGTGTTGGGGCCGCAGCTGTTCAAGTTATATATTAATGATCTGGATGAAGGGACTGGGGGCATGCTAGCAAAGTTTGCCGATGATACGAAGTTAGGTGGACAGGCAGGTAGTAAGTACTAAGTAGGGAGGCTGCAGAAGGATCTAGACAGTTTGGGAGTGTGGTCCAGGAAATGGCTGATGGAATTCAATGTGAGCAAATGCGAGGTCTTGTACTTTGGAAAAAAGAATACAAGCATGGACTACTTTCTAAACGGTGAGAAAATTCATAAAGCCAAAGTACAAAGGGATCTGGGAGTGCTAGTCGAGGATTCTCTGAGGCTGAGTCCGTGATTAAGAAAGCGAATGCAATGTTGTCACTTATCTCAAGAGGGTTGGAATATAAAAGCACAGTTGTGTTACTGAGACTTTTTATAAAGCTCTGGTTAGGCCCCATTTGGAGTACTGTGTCCAGTTTTGGTCCCCACATCTCAGGAAGGACATACTGGAACTGGAGCGTGTCCAGCGGAGATTCACACGAATGGTCCCTGGAATGGTAGGTCTAACATACGAGGAACGACTGAAGATCCTGGGATTGTATTCATTGGAGTTTAGAAGATTAAGGGGAGGTCTAATAGAAACTTACAAGGTAATACATGGCTTGGAAAGGGTGAACGCTAGGGAATTGTTTCCGTTAGGTGAGGAGACTAGGACCTGTGGACACAGCCTGAGAATTAGAGGGGGTAAATTCAGAACAGAAATGCAGAGACATTTTTTCAGCCAGAGAGTGGTGGGCCTGTGGAATTCATTGCTGCGGTGCAGTGGAGGCCGGGTCACTAAATGTCTTCAAGGCAGAGATTGATAAATTCTTGATGTCACAAGGAATTAAGGGCTACGGGGAGAATGCGGGTAAGTCGATTTGAAATGCCCATCAGCCATGATTGAATGGTGGAGTGGACTTGATGGGCCAAATGACCTTACTTCCACTCCTTTGTCTTACGGTCTTATGGTCTTATAATCACAGTCTTTCTGATTGAAAAAGGGCTAATGCATTATAAGGGCATATTCTATCACTTGAACAGATGGCAATTTTTTTACTTTAATGCAAGCTAAATCCAGATATGTTGTTATTGTACTCTAAGACATGTGAGGGGAAGGGATTAGATGCACAAATTAATTCCTTGTAAAAAGATACTATCCAAATTGAAACCCTTATTTTAATCTTAAGAAGGAAGAAAAAGCATGTTTCATAATGTAGTCAGTGATGTATTTGATTACCATGAGAGATTAACAGTGATTCCATGAAGAACATTTAAGCTGTGTCAAATTGTGTTGCAAAATACACAACCTAGTGCATTTCCTTTGAATCAGATGCATCTGCTCCTTCAAGCAAAATGTGTATGTTCTTCCAAAATTAAGGTGGTTTCCTGCACCAACTGACCCCCACCCAGTCTCAAACTGAGCCCACTGCTCAATGCACTCAAAATGGGTTCCACATGATTTGACCCAACCTGTATTTGCATATTCAGGTCACCAAAGGTTGAACTTTGGCTGAATTTTATGCCCAACGAAAAGAGAGCAGCCCGATGGCTCAGTGGTTAGCACTGCTGCCTCACAGTGCCAGGGACCCGGGTCCGATTCCACTGTCTGTGTGGAGTTTGCTCATTCTCCCCGTGTCTGTGTGGGTTTCCTCTGGATGCTCCAGTTTCCTTCCAAAATCCAAAGATATGCAGGCCAGATGAACTGGTCATGCTAAATTGACCATAGTATTAGGGGCATTAGTCTGTGGTAAATGTAGGGGAATCGGTCTGAGTGGGTTACTCTTTGGAGAGTCAGTGTGGACTTGGTGGGCCAAAAGGCCTGTTTCCACACTGCAGGCAATCTAATGGAACACTAATCATTAGTAAAGCCTGCAGCTTTGAAACCCTGTTGCAAGGCCCTTCTGGCTGCACTCCAAAAACAGCAGAATAATATTCCAACTTGTAAAGTTTTACTCATTTCAATTCTGAAACCTGGGACCAGTTGGATGCAAAGGCAAAGATCTTCCTCCTCCAGGTGCTCTCACTGAAAAGCACTGAATTGATGTTGCAAAAGAAATCTGAAGCAGAAGTGGTAATATCAGTGGGCTAGTAACCAAGAAGGTAAAAACAATGACTGCAGATGCTGGAAACCAGATTTTGGATTAGTGGTGCTGGAAGAGCACAGCAGTTCAGGCAGCATCCAAAGTGCAGCGAAATCGACGTTTCGGGCAAATGCCCTTCATCAGGAATAAAGGCAGTGAGCCTGAAGCATGGAGAGATAAGCTAAAGGAGGGTGGGGGTGGGGAAAAAGTAGCATAGAGTACAATGGGTGAGTGGGGGAGGGGATGAAGGTGATAGGTCAGGGAGGAGAGGGTGGAGTGGATAGGCGGAAAAGGAGCTAGGCAGGCAGGACAAGTCTGGACAAGTCATGGGGACAGTGCTGAGCTGGAAGTTTGGAACTAAGGTGAGGTGGGAGAAGGGGAAATGAGGAAATGAGGAAACCCCACCCCTCCAACCGTAACAAGGACAGAACACCCCTGGTGCTCACTTTCCACTCTACAAACCTTCGCATAAACGAAATCATCCGCCGACATTTCCGCCACCTCCAAAAAGACCCCATCACCAGGGATATATTTCCTTCCCCACCCCTTTCTGCCTTCCACAAAGACCGTTCCCTCCAGGACTACCTGGTCAGGTCCAACCCCCCCCCCCCCCCACCCCCCACAACCCACCCTCCCATCCTGGCACTTTCCCCTGCCACCGCAGGAACTGTAAAACCTGTGCCCATACCTCCTCCCTCACCTCTATCCAAGGCCCTAAAGGAGCCTTCCACATCCATCAAAGTTTTACCTGCACATCCACTAATATCATTTATTGTATCCGTTGCTCCCGATGCGGTCTCCTCTACATTGGGTAGACTGGGCGCCTCCTAGCAGAGCGCTTTAGGGAACATCTCCGGGACACCCGCACCAATCAACCACACCGCCCGGTGGCCCAACATTTCAACTCCCTCTCCCACTTTGCCGAGGACATGGAGGTCCTGGGCCTCCTTCACCGTCGCTCCCCCACCACCAGACGCCTGGAGGAAGAACGCCTCATCTTCCGCCTCAGAACACTTCAACCTCAGGGCATCAATGTGGACGTCAACAGCTTCCTCCTTTCCCCTTCCCCCACCTCACCCGAGTTCCAAACTTCCACTCAGCACTGTCCCCATGAGTTGTCCGGACTTGTCCTACCTGCCTTGCTCCTTTTCCACCTATCCACTCCACCCTCTCCTCCCTGACCTATCACCTTCATCCCCTCCCCCACTCACCCATTGTACTCTATGCTACTTTCTCCCTCCTCTAGCTTATCTCTCCACGCTTCAGGCTCTCTGCCTTTATTCCTGATGAAGGGCTTTTGCCCGAAACATCGATTTCACTGCACTGTGGATGCTGCCTGAACTGCTGTGCTCTTCCAGCACCACTGATCCTAGTAACCAAGAAGTCCAAACTAATGCACTGAAGACACAAGTTCAAGTCTCACCACAGCCATTGGTGTAATTTAAATTTGTACAATCATAGAATCACACAGCATAAAAATAGGCCCTTTGGTCCAACTTGTCCAAGCTGACCAGGTTTTCTAAACTAAATTTGTCACATTCACCTGCGTTTGGCCGAAATCTCTCTAAACCTTTCCTATGCATGCACATGTCCAAAAGGCTTTTAAATGTTGTAACTATCACCTGTATCTACCACTTCGTCTGGCAGTTCACTCCATACATGCAGTTCCCTGTGTGTGAAAAAGTTGTACACCAAAAGTGGCCTCACCCATGACCTATACAGCAACAACATGACACCCCAACCCCTATACTCAATGCTCTGACCAATGAAGGCAAGTGTGCCAAATGTCTTCTTCACAGTCCTATTTACCTGTCACACCAATTTCAAGGAACTATGCACCTGAGCCCCTTGGTCTCTCTGTTCAACAATACTCCCCAGGGCCCTACCAATAACTGTGTAAACCTGTCTTGGTTTATCTTACCAAAGTGTAACACCTCGCATTTATCAAAATTCATCTTCATCTAACACTCCTTAACCTACTGGCCCAGCTAATCATGGTGTACTCTTAGATAACCTTCTTCACTGTCCACAGTATCATGAATTTTCATGTTATCTATAAACTTACTAACTTACTAAATTCTCATCCAAATTGTTTATGTAAATGACAAAACAACAGTGGACCCTGCACCAATCCTTCCAGATCACTGCTGATCACAGGATTCCAGGCCGAGAAAGAACCCTCTACCACTCTCTGTCTCTTGCTGTCAAGCCAATTTTGCATCCAATTAGCTAGCTCTCTCTGGATCCCTTGTGATCTAACTTTACTAACCAGTCTACCATGTGGAACCTTGTCAAAGGCCTATCTAAACTCCATGTAGACAACGTCTACCATTTTGCTTTCATCTATCCTCTTGGTTATGTACTCAAAAATGTAATCAAGTTAGTGAGTCATGAATTCTCATTCACAGAATCATGTTGACTATCTGTAATCAGTCCTTGCCTCTCCAAATGCATGTAAATCCTGTCTCTCAGAATTCCCTCCAACAACTCCAAGCATCCACATCCTTTTGCTAATGTGGTGACCAGAACTGTCCGCAGTACTCCAAATGTGGCCAAACCAATGTCTTATACAACTGTAACATGACCTGCAAACTCTTGTACTCAATATCCCGTCCAATGAAGGAAAGCATGCCGAATGCCTTCTTGACCACTCTATCGACCTGTGTTTGCCACTTTCAGGGTAAAATGGACCTGAACATCCAGGCCACTCTGTACATCAGTTTTCCCCAGGGTTTTTCCATTTACCATATAGTTTGGTCTTGAATTGGATCTTCCAAAATGCATCACCTCGCATTTACCTGGATTGAAATCCATATGCCATTTCTCCACCCAGCTCTCCAATCTATCTATATTCTGCTGCATTCCCTGACAGTCCCCTTCACTATCTGCTACTCCACCAATCTTAGTGTCATCTACAAACTCGCTGATCAGACTACCTACACCTTCCTCCAGATCATTTATGTATATTACAAGCAACAGATCCCTGTGAAACACCACTGGTCACAGTTGTCCATTTTGAGAAACTCCCTACTTCTACTACCACTACTACTTTCTGTCTCCTGTTCCAGCCAGTTCTCTATCCAACGAGCAAGTACACCCTGGACCCTATGCAACTTTGCTTTCTCCATCAGCCTACCATGGGGAACCTTATCAAATGACTTACTGAAGTCCATGTATATGACATCTACAGCCCTTCCCTCATCAATCAACTTTGTCAGTTTCTCATGAATTCTATTAAGTTATAAAACATGGCCTTCCCTACACAAAACCATGCTGTCTACCACTGATAAACTCATTTTCTTCCAAATGCAAATAGATCCTATCTCTCAATATCTTCTCCAGCAGCTTCCCTACCACTGATGTCAGGCTGACCAGTTTATAATTACCTGGATTATCCCTGCAACCCTTGCTAAACAAAGGGACAACATTAGCAATTCTCCAGTCCTCCGGGATTTCACCCATGTTCAAGGATGCTACAAAGATATCTATTAAAGCTGCAGCTATTTCCTCTCTCACGTCCCTCAATAACCTGGGATAGATCCCATCTGGACCATGGGACTTGTCCACCTTAATGCCTTTTAGAATACCCAACATTTCCTCCCTCCTTATGCCACCTTGATCTAGAATAATCAAATATTTATCCCTAACCACAACATCCGTCATGTCCTTCTCCTCGATGAAAACCGATGCAAAGTACTCATTAAGAATCTCATCCATTTTCTCTGATTCCACTGGTAATTTTCCTCCGTTGTCCTTGAGTAAGTCAACCTTTACTCTCATTACTCTCTTGCTTCTTATATAAAAATAAAGGGCTTTGGGATTTTCCTTAACTTTGTTTGCTAAAAATATTTCATGACCCCTTTTAGACATCTTAAAGAAAATTTTCTTGAACGCACTTAGTTTCAGTAATGGCCATGAAACTACAGTGAATTGTTGTAAAAACCCATCTGGTTCACCAATGTTCTTTCGGGGAAATTTGCTATCCTTACAGAGTCTGGCATACACGTGAATCATTCCATATGGTTCATTTTTAACTGCAATCTGAAATGGTCCAGCAAGCCACTCAGTTCAAGGGCAATCAAGGATAGGCAAAAATGCAACCACACAAATGATGCCCTTTAATCATGGAAGAGATAAAGATGATGGCATGGCAAAAATCTGTATTGTCCAAACAATCTTAATTCACCCAAATATTTAATGCTGTTTATCAGACATTTAAATGGCAGCTGTAATAAGCCCAGTCTTTAGTGCATAACACAACTAATATGTAATCATGGTGAAGTAGAAAAAAATTGCCTGGTAATCATTTAAGACAAGCACCTATGATCAAAGTTTTACTTCAAAATAGCTATAACATTATGCGATCACGCATACCTATTCAATGAAGTCAGTCACTTCAAGCTTCCATTTTCTACCAAGTTATTAAACCTGAACTGACAGCTTACAAACACATTACTTGCCAGGAGATAAAGAAAGCAATTTGGAACGCACAAAAAAAATACAGTGACATGTTATTAAATGAAGAATGGATTGCCATGTCAGCAGGAAAGCATCAAAGCCAAAGAAACAAAGGTAATTACATGTAATTAATGTCAAAAAATTTAGGGTCAACTTTAATTATATGTTACTTAGGTGACAGAAGAACATTTGGTCTGCTCTCAACCAGTGTAGCTACCCTCTTCACAAACTCGCCTCTTCACCATGCACACTCAGCGACTAAACATGTTTAAGTATTCCTATAGAATTTACTCAAAACGAAATTAAAATATTAGTAATAACTTGCTTAAACTAATTCTATATCACACAGAAAAACAGCTCCATCCTCATAATGTAAGGCGTCGGCTATTGTGTAAGTCACTCAGTTACCAAGGAGTGGGCATTATTCCTAGCAGTCCCCTCACTATCCTGCATGCCCAAAAAGCTTTTACATTTCAGAGCAATACACAATTATGCAGAAGCTGTACTCAAAAGACCCCAAAATTGAAGAGATTCATTACATCAGACCAGGGACTGCTATCCCAAATTTAGCAGACAGGTCATTGACAAAGATGGACGCACTGAGCCTGAGTGTGCTCACTACCTACTGATCCAGTTGAGGAATTTGTTGAGGCCAAAAACTCTGATGTGATCTCAAGATTCATCCAGAGACAGCTCATTGATGCATATTCAGATGCAAGGAGCAAATCCGGATGCTGAATGTGTCATTAATTCTGAGTTCCATGAAGATTAGGCACTGCTCTGAATCCACAGCTATAAAGAAATGAAGGATTGAGGACAGATAGAAGGGTAGAGGTAAGGGCATAATCAGTTCATTCATGAAGTTATGGGAAATGCTCGCAGAGCCAAGTACCTACTCCTGCTCCTATTTCTTATGCTCTTTCAAATATTCCAGGGAGAGCACCAGCACAAGGGCATTGACATCATGACAATAGCACAACATAGTGAATGGCCAGACGATAGTGTCCCTTGAAAGCTGAGACCAGAAACATCATGGAAAATATGCTGGTGGTTTCCCAGAAGTTGCAGTACAGGACACCTCAGAAATCCTGAATCAAGGACTCAACAGAAATTTTCTAGGAAGCGTGATGGGAAATTCCCTCGACTGTTGGGACATTCCAAAAGTGTCTTAACTCTGAGTAGGTTCAGTGACTTTGTAAAATTCCAACTTGCACACCTGGGTAGCTTTCCAAAGAAACACTGGGACATTTAAATTTACTTACCAAAGTATGGCAGCTAGTACCATTAAAAGAAGGGAAATAATTTCTATTCTGCTGAAGATCTAGTGATCTGAAAAAGGAGTTGCATTTCAGGTTTGCTATGCAATTGTGGAGAAGATGGAATCTGAGGTATGAGCCAGAAATAAGAAGTTGCAGCGTGACAGAGAAAATTAGCACAGTGTAGCAATCTGGTGGTAGTTACAATACCTCGGAAGAATTAGACCTTTGAGCAGTATTTTGAAAATTGAGCTTGAGGATTGTCAGGACCACAGATCAGAATGTCAAAGTTATTTGAACATATTTCACTTTTAATCCCAACATATGCTTTTTAAAAAAGGGTTGCTAAAGTCAAAAGCTGACTGTGAATTCAGTGATCGGTTGAGTTCTGTGTGGACTCATGAAAGGTCATACTGTACAAAGTCAGGGGAATTTCAAAGAGAAAGACTAAAATGGAAAAGATAATCAGAGGCTGATTACTCACCTTTCTGTTCACAAAATGCCATCTCCTGCAGACAAGTTTGTGTTTCACTCTTCCCGCGAAACACAAACAAAAGGGATTTAAAAATGACTGGAACTTTAGATTGCATGTGATCATGCTCTGACATACTACTAGGTTGTGAAGTTCACAACTTGAAAACTGTCATTAAACATCCTTGCACTGCAGGTTAAGAAAGGTCAAACAAATTCCCAACTAGCCATCATTGAAAGGAAGCAGAACCCAAAAAAATCAATAAAACCTATTTTATGAAACCAAGAATCTCAAAATCGATTGATCAATTCCAACATCAATGCTCCATTTATAACAGCCACAACATTCTACAGTCACTCTTCAGAACAACTCGGAGAATGATCCATATATCTTTTGAACTTTCTTTAGGGATCACTTCTGATTTCTAATCTGGGAGTATGCATGTCATATTATTAATGTTATTCTTTCACATTTAAGAACTAGAAAACTAGAAAAAGTTCCCTTTGCTAACTTAACAAAGTCTAAATTGGCACCTCCTAAATCACCAATTCATTTGGTCTAGGAGGAAGGTAACACAAGGGAAGGGATCCACCTTGCTGCAACTAACCGAGGGGGTGGGTGAATGAAGAAGGGGAGACACTTCATTCCCACTCTCCGAGGAACTAGACGATTTGGGATATCCCAAATGGAAATGTCAGAAAATTGGAAGAGCTCACCCAAAAACTGGTCATAACAAAGAAGGATATAAACTGAACACAATGGAAGTAAGGGGGTCTGTATTTTTTCTTATGTTTAAATGTGATTCTGCTCTGCTGTCGGTGTCTCAGAGAATGTTTAAAATTGATCTCTTTTTAGCCTCCCTGAGCAAAAGCTGACTCTTTGCAACCTCTACGCGATAGTTGTTGCCGAAATGAGTTTATGAACACATATTTCTGCCATCACTAAGATTGTACATTTGCACCTCTGCAGCATCTTCTAACTTTAGTCTCTCCTTGCCTAAGAGCTTTTGTTACCTCAAAAATGAACTATTCCAATTCTCTGTTGACTGCTTTCCCACATTCAACCTGCTGTGAACTTGAGGTCATTCAAATAAATCACTACTGCTGATTTTCTAATTCATAGCAAGTCCCATTCACCGATCATGCCTATGCATGCTAACTTACATCAACTCCCAGTCAAGCAGCATCCTAATTTTAAATTTTGTCTTCATTTTCAAATCCTTCCTTGTCCTTTTCTGTAAAAATTTATTCATCCACGGGATGAGGGTGTCGTTGGCTAGGCAGCATTTAATGCCCATTCCTAATTGCGCAGCGATCAGTTAAGTGTCAAACATATTGCTGTGGGTCTGGAGTTACATATAAGCCACACCAGGTAAGGGTGGCAGCTCCCTTTCTTAAAGGACATTAGTGAACCAAATGGGTTTTACCCGACAATCGATAATGGATTTATCAGAAATTCTTTTTCAGAAATTCTTTTTCAGAGCGGTGTCCCGCAGGGTTCGGTGCTGGGGCCACAGCTATTCGCATTATATTTTAATGATTTGGATGAGGGGACTGGGGGCATTCTAGCGAAGTTTGCTGATGATACGAAGTTAGGTGGACAGGCAGGTAGTACTGAGGAAGTGGGGAGGCTACAGAAGGATCTAGACAGGTTGGGAGAGTGGTCCAGGAAATGGCTGATGGAATTTAACGTGAGCAAGTGCGAGGTCTTGCACTTTGGCAAAAAGAATAAAAGCGTAGACTACTTTCTAAATGGTGAGAAAATTAGTAAAGTCAAAGCACAAAGGGATCTGGGAGTGCTAGTCGAGGATTCTCTAAAGGTAAACATGCAGGTTGAGTCCGTGATTAAGAAAGCGAATGCAATGTTGTCACTTACCTCAAGAGGGTTGGAATATAAAAGCAGAGATGTGATACTGAGACTTTATAAAGCTCTGGTTAGCCCCATTTGGAGTACTGTGTCCAGTTTTGGTCCCCACACCTCAGGGAGGACATTCTGGCACTGGAACGTGTCCAGCGGAGATTCACACGGATGATCCCTGGAATGGCAGGTCTAACATAGGAGGAACGGCTGAGGATCCTGGGATTGTATTCGTTGGAGTTTAGAAGATTGAGGGGAGACTTAATAGAGACGTACAAGATAATACATGCCTTGGAAAAGGTGGACGCTAGGAAATTGTTTCCGTTAGGCGAGGAGACTAGGACCCGTGGACACAGCCTTAGAATTAGAGGGGGTCAATTCAGATCAGAAATGCGGAGACATTTCTTCAGCCAGAGAGTGGTGGGCCTTTGGAATTCATTGCCACGGAGTGCAGTGGAGGCCGGGATGCTAAATGTCTTCAAGGCCGAGATTGATAGATTCTTGTTGTTTCGAGGAATTAAGGGCTACGGGGAGAACGCTGGTAAGTGGAGTTGAAATGCCCATCAGCCATGATTGAATGGCGGAGTGGACTCAATGGGCCGAATGGCCTTACTTCCACTCCTATGTCTTATGGTCTTATGGTCACCACTAGATTCTTAATTCCAGATATTTATTGAATTCAAATTCCACCATCTGCTGTGCACCATTATATGCACCTCCTCTGCCCCACAACCCTTGAAGATATCTGCATTCATTTTACATTTTGAACAGCTCCAACTTTGGTAGCTGTATATTCAGCTGCCTAGTATCTAAGCCGTGGAATCCTCTCCCTTCCTCTCTCTTTGGGACATTGCATAAATCCTAGCTCTTTGACCAAGCCTTTGATCATTTGTTTGAATATTTCCTATTTGGCTAGGTGTCAGATCTTGTTTAATACCTCTTTGGAGGGCCTTAGGACATATTTGTCAAAACATCCCTGGGTGCTCCAGGTTTCCTCCCACAATCCAAAGATGTGTAGGTTAGTTGAATTGAGCTGAAAATGTGTTGCTAGAAAAGCGCAGCAGGTCAGGCAGCATCCAAGCAGCAGGAGAATCAACGCCCTGGGCATGAGCTCCCCCCCCACCCATCCCCAGGGCTCCTGAAGAAGGGCTCATGCCCGAAACGTCGACCCTCCCGCTCCCCAGATGCCCGACCCGCTACGTCCCCCAGTAACACATCTTCAGCTCTTGAAATGCAGGACAACTAAATGCATCAAAGTTTACTTACATAGGTATACATAAGAGACAGATTGCTTAGCAACATCTTGACTGACACCGACTAGAAGTTTGGTTGCATGATTTTTTTTTTAGTAAAACTGCAAGTTTAAAACTGGAATTCAAGAGCAACATTTCAAAACATGGGTCTTGAAATGCAGAAGAAAGTGAGGACTGCAGATGCTGGAGATCAGAGCTGAAAATGTGTTGCTGGAAAAGCGGAGCAGGTCAGGTAGCATCCAAGGAGCAGGAGGATCAAGCTTAGTAAACTTTGATGCAGTTAGTTGTCCTGCATTTCAAGAGCTGAAGATGTGTTGCTGGTGTGGGGGGGGGGGAGCGCAACGGGTCGGGCGGCATCCAGGGAGCAGGAGGGTCGACATTTCGGGCATGAGCCCATTTTCAGGAGCCCTGAGGGGGGGCTCATGCCCAGGGCATTAATTCTCCTACTCCTTGGGTGCTGCCTGACCTGCTGCATTTTTCCAGCAACACATTTTCAGCTCTGATCTCCAGCATCTGCAGTCCTCACTTTCTTCGAGAAGGTTAGTTGAATTGGCCATGGTAAATTCCCCATAAGATCCAAGGGACATGCAGGCTTGGTGGATTAGCCATGAGAAACGCAGGGTTACAGGGATAGATAGGGGTATGGGTCTTGATGGGACACTCTGCGGAGGGTTGGTGTGGACTCGATGGGCCGATTGGCCTGCTTCCCACTGAAGGAATTAAATGCATGTTTGGATCCATCATGTAACTGAGGTCCAACAGATAGTATATAAGGTAATGGTATTGGTAAAGTTAATGTCCAGGTTAGATTGAGCTACAGCCAATTTGATGATGTCGCGAAGCCTTTGGGAGGAATTAATGGAGACCTCCTGCTGGCCCTAAATAATTAAATCAAGCAAATTAATATAAATTGTACTTATTTCTTTCAGGCAATGAACTGTCTTGTTACACAAGACAAGTGCCTCTTCTGTTTTGTCTTGTCAGTGGTCTACTCTCTTTTACTGGCAATTAGGTGGACACCAGACTTGGCATAGAGAAAAAATGATTAATGGCAATGAAATATCCAGTAAAGAGTACAGGTTGTTCTGTTGTAAACATTTCATCAACGCAAATTCACTGTAATGCATTTGACAACTTGGTGACGCTGTTTCTACAACCTATGAACTTTTAAAACGTATGTTGGCTGTAACCAATTACAATGCCAACATTTTAATTGCAGTTTCTAAAGCGCGATTTTTCTATAATGCGAGGTTGCACAAGAATGCAACCATAGCGTTATAGAAGAATTGGCTGTATTATCCCACTTTTCAGTGATATGTCATTCAGAAACAAGAAGTGTTTGCCTTTGTTCACCAACAAACCTGAAATGTGAGACTCTAGAGAGATTACACACTCCACCTGTCCTTGCCTTTCCACCATGGAGGAGTCTTTCCTAATGTCTGTTTTAAATGGCTAATCCCTCATTCAGAGGCTTTTTCTCAGTTTTAGATATCCCAAGTCATGGAAATGTCTGCAAGCATTTATTTTGTCAAGATTTTTAAGAATCATAAACATTTCAAAAAATCAACTTCCATTCCTAAAAATATCACAGAAATAAGCTTGGCGTACTCAATCTCCCCTATAAACCAACTCTATATTCTGGAAACCACTCCCTCTAAGATAAAGAGACACGTGCTTAGGTACAAAGATCAAAATTTATATATAGTGCTCTAGGTGTGCTCTTAATAAGCCCTTATACAATTGTGCTAAGAGTGGTTCACTTTTTTTACTGCTTTCGATTTGTATTAATAGTGGCATATCATTTGCTTTCTTAATTGCTTGCTGTATTTACATGTTACTTTGGTGTGATTGGTTTAACAACATCCATCATTATTTCCTGATCTCATGCCAACTCCCTAAATTCTAGAATTTTTTTTTCTCAAGTTTCTCTGCTTCATTTTCCTTCTTTTGGTTGCTCCTTCAAACCCTGCTTTTTGACCAACTTCTGTTCATATATTTCCAGTGGATTGGTTCTGGATTAGTGGTGCTGGAAGAGCACAGCAGTTCAGGCAGTATCCAACGAGCAGCGAAATCGACATTTCAGGCAAAAGCCCTTCATCAGGAATAAAGGCAGTGAGCCTAAAGCGTGGAGAGATAAGCTAGGGGAGGGTGGGGTGGGGAGAAAGTAGCATAGAGTACAATGGGTGAGTGGGGGAGGGGATGAAGGTGATAGGTCAGGGAGGAGAGGGTGGAGTGGATAGGTGGAAAAGGAGCTAGGCAGGTTGAACAAGTCCGGACAAGTCATGGGGACAGTGCTGAGCTGGAAGTTTGAAACTAAGATGAGGTGGGGGAAGGGGAAATGAGGAAGCTGTTGAAGTCCACATTGATGCCCTGGGGTTGAAGTGTTCTGAGGCGGAAGATGAGATGTTTCTCCTCCAAGCATGTGGTGGTGAGGGAGCAGCGGTGAAGGAGGCCCAGGACCTCCATGTCCTCGGCATAGTGGGAGGGGGTGTTGAAATGTTGGGCCACGGGGCAGTGTGGTTGATTGGTGCGGGTGTCTCGGAGATGTTCCCTAAAGCGCTCTGCTAGGAGGCGCCCAGTCTCCCCAATGTAGAGGAGACCGCATCGGGAGCAACGGATACAATAAATGATATTAGTGGATGTGCAGGTAAAACTTTGATGGATGTGGAAGGCTCCTTTAGGGCCTTGGATAGAGGTGAGGGAGGAGGTGTGAGCACAGGTTTTACAGTTTCTGCGGTGGTGTCAAGTTTGAAACCACCCCTGTAGGATGCTTTGGGAAATTTTATCATATTAAAAGCATCCTATAAAATCAAGTTATTGTTTCACTCAAGAATGTGTTTGTGATTTTTTATTTTCCTGGTCAAAATGGATCATTTCACATTCCACCTTGTATTCCATCTGCCAGGGTCTTATCCATTCACTTAACTTGTGTAAATCCTTTCACAGTCTCTTTGCACCTCTTCACACCTTACTTTTCCATTTAACTGTGTATTGTCAGTTAATTCAGCTGCCTCTAAGGTATAAAAAATGAGGTCTGCAGATGCTGGAGATCACAGTTGAACATGTGTTGCTGGTTAAAGCACAGCAGGTCAGGCAGCATCCAAGGAATAGGAAATTCGACGTTTCGGGCATAAGCCCTTCATCAGGAATGAGGAGAGGGTGCCAGGCAGGAAATCCTTGTAGAGGGAGGAAGAGAGCTTCTTCAAGGAAGGCATCCTTGCAAGAGGATTCGCAGTAGGTTAAAATCTTCGAGTAAAAATGAGGTTTGCAGATGCTGGAGATCACAGTTGAAAATGTGTTGCTGGTTAAAGCACAGCAGGTCAGGCAGCATCCAAGGAATCCAAGGAATCCTTGAAGAAGCTCTCTTCCTCTCTCTACATATTCCTTGGATGCTGCCTGATCTGCTGTGCTTTAACCAGCAACACATTTTCAACTGTGATCTCCAGCATCTGCAGACCTCATTTTTTACCCGATGATTTTAACCTACTGCGAATCCTCTTGCAAGGATGCCTTCCTTGAAGAAGCTCTCTTCCTCCCTCTACAAGGATTTCCTGCCTGGCACCCTCTCCTCATTCCTGATGAAGGGCTTATGTCCGAAACGTCGAATTTCCTATTCCTTGGATGCTGCCTGACCTGCTGTGCTTTAACCAGCAACACATTTTCAACTGCCTCTAAGGTATTGCATGAATTGTAAATAGAGGATACTGGAGCTCTGATCTTTGCAATACCAATCCAGTATAGTCTACCAATAAGAAAATGAATCATTTATTCTCACAATTCCTTTTGTGCATGATCCTTCAAATCTTACTAATTTATAACACCAATCCCATGCACCTTCTTCTTGAACACGTACCTCTCCCACATGTGCCTTTTTGAATGCTTTGTAAAAACACATAATTTGGAGATGCCGGTGTTGGACTGGGGTGTACAAAGTTAAAAATCACACAACACCAGGTTATAGTCCAACAGGTTTAATTGGAAGCACACTAGCTTTCGCAGCGACGCTCCTTCATCAGGTGATTTTTAACTAAAAACACATAGACACTGTCTTTTTGCCCCTCATCTATCTGACTAGTTATACGCTCAAATAACTGAAGAAGTTCAAGTATTTTTGTGCAGACTGCAAGATATTTGATGAATGATTTTAAGTAATTGATCAATTAGCTCCTGTTCATGTGGATAGACGTGTTGCAACAGATAGGTTAGGAAGGACCACAGCGCAGGTATATAACTGGTACAAGTGATGCCTAGTGGTATTATTGCTAGACTATTAATCCAGATTCCGAGGTAATGTTCAGGGAATCTGGGTTTGAATCCCACCATGGCAGATGGTGGAATTTAATTTCAATAATAATTTGGAATTAAGAGTCCCAATGATGACTATGAAACTATTATTGCTTGTCAGGAAAATCAAATCTGGTTCACTAATATCCTTTAAGGAAGGAAATCTGCTATCTTTACTTGGTCTGGCCTACATACGACTCCAGACCCACAGCAATGTGATTGCTCTTAACCGCCCTCCTGACAATTAGGAACGGGCAATGAATGCTGGCTTGGCCAGTGTTGCCCATACCTCATGAATGAATAAAGAAAAGCATTTGATGCCTGGAATTTATCTGTATCATAGGATTGGAGACAGAGGGAGGTGGGTTGGGTATTATGAAACAAAAATAATCTTAATTGCGCTGCAAGTCTAAAAATTGACCATTAACATCAGAATGATAATCATAATTTTTGAAAAAAAATCTATTTAAGCTTTAGCCTAAAACTGAACCTTATAGAAAGTCACATGTTTAAATGTTCAGTTAATTCTTGTCCGTTTGATTAGTAAGAACAAAGATACTATTATTGATCACTATCTTGGTTTAGTTATGACACTGATATTCTAATTTGACGTTGTCATAGCCTGGGAAAACTTACTCTGCAGCTTCACACACATGATGAACACTCTCATTTGAATATTGTACCCAAGCCAATGTCTCAGTAATCAGAATTTTAGGATAGTGCTCCACCTTCACAAATTGGGAGAGGCTAGAGAATGGAAAAATCCTGGTTAAACCGTCGACTTCAGCTGGTGATTGGTATTACAGAGACAAGGAAGTTACTTGATGTGGAGAATCAGTAAGTTTTAAAACCAGAAGATCAATGAAGATTAAATTGGACTGACTGAAACATGGCACAAAACATTCTTCCAAAAGATTTAACATAAAATTAGCAGTGAACTTAACAAAATAAAATGATTAGCTTTTATCTGAATGCAGAAATTATACCAAAAAATGATGCTTGAAAAAAGGTGCAGAATTGAGATGTGAGTTAGAACAAGTCCTTTCTATTTCTCAGAACTGGAAATCCACATGGTTAACAATTTAAATATTAATCACTTCTTTATGCTTTATCCAATAAAAGCTTAATGATACAAATACCTATGAATGGGAAGATTGAATAAATTATAACAAAAATAACACTTTCTATGTTATAGTGAAGTTATTGACCTTACAACTCAAAGTCTTGTCCAACTTCTTCTTAAAGCAACACTTTCAGACACTACCACTGCACCTCAAGAACCCCTCAATATATTTTATTTAATAGCCCACTTCCAAATCACCCTTTTGACAAACTAATTAATTACTAATTCACCGGGGCAGTTGGAGAACAACAAATTAAAACTAACAAGTGGTACTTGAACTGGAGTCTCCTAGCTCAGAGGTAAAGAAACTACCACTGCACATCAAGAGCCTCAATGTGTAATATTCTCTTAATTAGCAATCCTAGATTGATTATATATTCTCTAATCAACCTGTTCAGAGATGTTATCACACATCACTGGAGAACATGGGACTTGAACCTTACTCTCGCAGGTCAGAGGTAGAGTCACAACCATTGTACCGCATTAACCTCAATATACAATAGTAAATAAATGTGCAAACTTTCATCCCTGGTAGCAGTTTAGAATAGCTTCCATCTAAACCATCTCTCAGCTTGAAAGAGGAATAGGGCAAATGAATCATTTCACCAGTGTCATAAATACCTATAGGTTGTAAGGAATAATTAATCAACTTCCTGTTATCTTCATTAAAAAGAATTCAGAATAATTTCAATGACTATGTTAAAATCTTTGTAGGGCTTTAAATTAGCTGGGCAAAACCAAACAATAATGATAATGATCAGAACCTATCCAAAGAGAAGGTAAAACTCAAAAGCAAAATATTAGAAGTAATTGCCATTGCCCCGCAGTCACTCACAAGTCAAAATATGAAACTCTTAATTTGTTTACGATGGGCGTAACTCAAAGATTTAGAACAGTGCTTTTTTAATATTTTAAAATGTAGTATATTTGCAACAACAGTGACATTAATGTAGTTTATAGTTATGTTTAAAATGGAATTTTAGTTACTCACCAGAATACTGCTGCAATGAGACATGCTTTCACACTTTCTTACTTTCTTCTTATACACTTCTGGAAATGGATTAGTTCATTCACTTTCTTATCAGCCTTCTGCATTCTCTATTCTGTTGCTGAAGTAATCAGGAAAGTCACATTAAAATAGCTGAATTATTATTCATTCACGAGATTTGCTTCATCTGAAAATTATTAAAATGTTCTCTCTACCGACTAAGCTACATCTCTCTAAAGAACTGATTTATTGATGGATTAGTATCCATTTTGGATGCCAGAAATAGGAAAGGAAATATAACTACACTGAATGTAATCTGAATGTTGATATAGTTCTGTTTTATCTTTGCCACGGCTTTTGTTTTCCTTTTAGGTTGCGAAATTAATAGATAAATGAACTCAGTATGGAACCAATCAGACATCTCTAAAGTTAAAAAAAAGTTTGTTACACCAATCGTACCTCCTATCAAACCCGTCACTTCCAGTAACTGGGGCAATCACTTATTTACAGCTGGTGAATGCTAAAGTACAAAGTGTAATTTTCCAGCTGTACCTTTTAGAAGTATTCATGGTACATCAGTAAATTACCACTTTTGGAATTTGATCTTCTGTACTACATCACTTTTAAAAACATTATTGGCATACCTGTAACAATGTATTGGGTGGGGAACATTACAATCATAAACTCAGGCCCAGTGACACTACCACTGGGTCCACATTATCCCACAGTAAAACAATATTTAACAGACGAAATTCTTTTCTCACTGTTTCAACACAACAGAAATTTCATCCTCTTGCTAATTAAAAATGAAAAAAAACCTAATTTAACAAAATTTTAATAAAATATTTTTAGAATATGCGAAAAAAGCACAGATATATTGTATGATGCAAAATATTTGGCAGTAAAACTGGAATTTATCAACACATGACAATGTTTCTGGATTTGAGATACGTACTTATGTACAAAAGAAGTTAAGGGTCCAAAAGAATTTCTGTAACTTCGCATCATTCATTCATTTACCATTTGTTGCAATAAATACACCAAATGTGAAAAACAGAGCAAACAGCAAAATGATTTGTCAATAAGAATAAAAGAATAAAAGAGAGTAAATAGATCATTCTATGGGTTGGGCTCATTATTGCTATTTGTATGACTTCCGATTTACATCTTCAAACTATGCCTGCAGCATTTGACACTACTCGTTAATCATCTATTGCTGGAACATGACTATGAGCAATACCATATACAATCTATACGTCTCTGATTTTTTTATTAAAACCTGCTGTATGATTCAGCATGATTCATTATAATAACCGATAGTTATCCCTTAAAACATTAATGATTCAAAAAGCAGGAACGTAATTTAAAATTAGGAAAATATTTTGACTATATTTCTTTAAAATGAGGAAGTACTTTTTGTAAATTATAAATCAAAGAAAATTTTCAGAATTAGAAGCTCCACAAACACAAATAATATGTGCACTTCAAACCTGACCACAATTTAGCAAGGCAAGATTTGTTTCCGCCAGCAGTCTGTCCGATTAATGCTCTGTATAATTCCTAGACTGATCCAAGGCCTCGTTTATATATTTAGAAACACTAATCAGAGATTATTAGCATAAATTAATATGGGCACAAAATGAGAATTCACAAATCTCATTGTCTCCCCTTGCATCAAGTGTAACTTAGAAGGAAATAAAATAGACATACATGTTTCCAGTTTGAGCTGACACTGTTTGTACTGTTTTACTTTGAAGCATGCAGCCAGAAAGGACCACACTGAGACACTATTCCACAATGAGCTGGATTTGTCATTAACAACTTTGAGGGCCTCAGATTTGATTAAGGATAGTCAACATGGTTTTGTGAAGGGTAGGACGTGCCTAACTAACCTTATTGAGTTCTTCGAGAAAGTGACAAAGCAGGTAGATTAAGGTAAAGCAGTTGATATGGTGTATATGGACTTCAGTAAGGCATTTGATTAGGTTCCACAAGGCAGGCTATCACACAAAATACGGAGTTTTGGGATTGAAGGTGATTTAGCAGTTTGGATCAGAAATTGGCTAGCTGAAAGAAGACAGAGAGTGGTGGTTGATGGGAAATGTTCATCCCGGAGCTCAGTTACCAGTGGTGTGCCGCAAGGACCTGTTTAGGGGCCACTGCCATTTGTCATTTTTATAAATGATCTGGATGTGGGCATAGAAGATTGGGTTAGTAAATTTGTGGATGATACCAGAGTAGGCAGAGTTATGGATAGTGCCAAAGGATGGTGTGGGTTACCGAGGGACATAGACAAGATGCAGAGCTGGGCTGAAAAGGGCAAGTGGAGTTTAATGTGGAAAAGTGTGAGGTAGTTTACTTCGGAATAAGTAACAGAAGTGCAAAGTACTGGGCTAATGTTAAAATTCTTGGCAGTGTCGAAGAACAGAGAGATGTCAGTGTCCAGGTGCATAAATCTCTGAAAGTTGCCACTTAGATTGATAGGGTTGTTAATATGGTGTTTTCGCATTTATTGGTAGGGTGATTGAGTTCAGAGGTCATGTTCCAGCTGTACAAGATACTGGGAAAGCTGCATCTGGAGTATTGCATACAGTTCTGGTCATCGCATTATAGGAAAGATGTGGAAGCTTTGGAAAGGGTTCAGAGGAAATTTACTAGGATGTTGCCTGGTATGGGGGAAAACTTTTACGAGAAAAGGCTGAGGGAACTGAGGCTGCTTTCATTGGAGAGGAGAAGGTTGAGAGGTGACTTAATCGAGATGTATAAGATAATCAGAGGTTAGATAGCATCGACAGTGAGAGTCTTTTTCCTTGGATGGTGAAGGCTAACATGAAGGGATACAGCTTTAAATTGAGGGGTGATAGATTTAGGACAGGTATCGGGGTAGTTTCCTCAGAGAGTAGGAGGGGTGTGGAATGGCCTGCCTGAAATAGTACTAGACTCGCCAACGTTAAGGGCATTGGACGTACATATGGATAATAATGGAATGGTTTAGGTGAGATGGGCATCAGACTATGTTCACAGGTCAGCGCAACATTGAAGACCTAAGGGCCTGTATTGCGCTGTAACATTCTATGTTCTAATTGCCCTTGAGAAGGTGCTCTTGAACTGCCTTATTGAACAGTAGCAATCCAGGTATGATACGGACATCCACATTACTGTTTAAAAGGGAGTTCCAGGACTTTGACCCAGTGACACTGAAGGAGCGGCAATATATTTCCAGTCAGGATGGGGAGAGACTTGGAGGAAAACTTTAAATGGAAGTGTTCTCATATATAAATTGCCCTTTTCCTTTAAGGTGTTCGAGGCTCTGGGTGGGGAAGGAGGAGCCTTAGTAAATATCTGTACTGCACCTTTTAGATGGTACACATTGCTGTCACTATGCCTCAATGGTGTGGGGCATGAATGTTGAGATTGGTGAATAGGTTGCCAATCAAACGAGTTGTATTGATCTACATGATGTCAAGATTCTTGAGTATTGTTGAAGCTGCAGCCATCCAGGTAAGTCAAAACTATTCCAGCACACTCCTGACTTATGTCCTGACTTACACAAAGCTACAGGGCATGAGTTACTCATTGCAGAATGCCCAGATTCCATCTGCCTCTGTTGTCACAGTGTTTATGGTCAGTAGTAAACCCCAGGACATTGAAAGTGGGGAATTCAGTGCTGCAAGTACCCTTGCACCTCAAGGAGAGATAGTTTGGTTCTGTTGTGACTAAGTCTTGATGGCTGGATACATTTCTCTCTTCGCACTTTGAAGTTGGTATAACAAAGTTTGATTTTTATGAAGATAGTCATTGGTAGTACAGAATTTGAGTATTGCTGAGAAAAATATATATTTTTGGAAGCTCTTTGTTTTGCTGTATTGAGAATATTTCACATGAAATCAAATTCAAAGGAAAAACCAACATTTACACTATAACCGGGGACTGCTGATTAGTGAAAGTAAATGGTAAGTGGACTCAGATTGGTGAGAGGGGTGTGTAATGGAGTGAGAACCCATTAATACTGGTTGACAGTTAACAGCTAAGTTTTGTTTAAAGTTTAAATCACACAGTTTAATGCTGATTAATCAGGATATTGGCCTAAGAAATGAACTAGTGAATGGCTGTCATCTGTTGTTTTTCAACTGAAACAGGCACAACCCATGTGCAATTCTTTCCTTCTGCAGAAAACAGGTACTAAAAATGTAACTTCCAGTACACTCAAATACGACATACTGTGAGGCCAACTAACAATTCTAAATTGATTGTCAGCATAATTCCTCATATATTCAAGATTATTTAGCAAATGTAATCAAATTTCCGAATTTCATCCATTATGAAAGTGAGTTGTGCATGCGCGGAGAGCTTAGGTACGGACAGTACCTTGCTCATTGCAAACAACAAAAGGATATATCATTTGATACAAAGTTTTGGGTATATGGTCTATATACCTGGCATCATACCAACACTGTACCACATTAACGAGTTCTAATGAAGAGTCAATAAACTCAAAATGTTAACTCTGCTTTCTTCCCACAGATACTGCCAGACCTGCTGAGTTTCACCAGCCATTTCCATTTTTGTTACTGTCCCACACTACTTATTTCTGACTTGGGCTTGATAGCAGGATCCTGTTAGTGGTGAACACTACTTGTGTTGCTACTGCATAGTAGCAGTGAAATAACTGGCTTCACCTATTGCTCAAACATTTGAGATCTTTTAGCCTTCAGCCTGGAATAGATAAAGCATTCTTTAGGACCAAGAGTGACAGCTATAGGGCCTTCAAGGAGTTTGTCTGACACAGATTGAGAAGTAATCAGACCAAGGCAGCCATTATTCGACAGGATGGCTTTGATATGCCCTATTTCAGCATCAGGTTTGCGTAGTGAACACATGCCTTGAGATGTATCTGTGAGATTGTCAATAAGGTTAATCTTAGAATGCATGATTTGGAGATGCCGGTGTTGGACTGAGGGTGTACAAAATTAAAAATCACACAACACCAGGTTATAGTCCAACACGTTTAATTGGAAGCACTAGCTTTCAATTAAACCTTTTGGACTATAACCTGGTGTTGTGTGATTTTTAACTTAGAGCACATGGAATTGTAGAAAGCCTAATGTGTACACTAACCAGTGAAGACAGGTTTATACAGACATTCAGTGAAAACCCCTGGCCAATTTCTCAATGAGAACATTGAACACAGGGAGGTCATTTGACTGTTTCATTCCAAATGTTTTTCAGTTCAGTATGTGCTAGAACATAAATAAAACTATGAAGAAATCAGTCAGCTAGTTCTCAGATAGCAAGTAAGATTTTGTTGCATTATTTTTTTCAAATCATCATTTAAAGTATAAACATCACATAAAAGGTAAAACCTATCCTGAATCTCACAATCATTACATATGCTACAATCAAGTAAATGCAACAACTAGAAAATGGGGAAGGTGGAATAGGGAAAAAAGTAAGAATTTCATGGTTCTAATATTCTTATAATTGTCTGAAACGACAGTGTCGGTGCAATAGATTTGACAGCGCTCTCTCTGTTTACTGCAACAAATTCTTTGTTCTTATTGAGGCAGTCTCTTTACAAATGTAATCAACCGGCTCCTGAATGGGTGCTATGGCACTTTAAGTTTCTTTGTTTTTTTAAATTTTCTCCCAATGTGATGCATTTCAACTTGTACAAATTAACAAAGCCTTTGAGGGAGATGTTTTTTATATTCCATTCTACTTGCTTTTTTGATTTTATTGCCGTTCTGTGACAAACAAACAAACTTATAATGTTAGTTCTTCCCAAGTCGAGCATCGATCATGGCTACTGGTATACATTGGAAGGAATCCATACTAAATGAAGGAGATTTGATCATCTATTGTTAAGGCTATCAAGATGCCATTGAAACAGAAGGGAAATCTTCAATGCCTATCTTATATAATGGCTTTTCCTTTGTCTCTGGCAGTTTCTACAGAAGAAATGGTTGTTGCTCCTTGTTCTTGAGCTTTTCCCATACTATAAACAATGGTATGTGTAAAATACCACTGGTGAGCTGCTCTAACATATGTACTGTTAATTCACATCAGAGCTTTTTAGAAACTTGGCCTCTCCTGTACGTTTTCTGGCCAACATCTCTGACTCAGGCTTGCTGCAGTGCTCCAGTGAAGCTCATTGCAAGCTGGAAGAACAGCACCTCATTTTCCACTTGGGAACTCTGCAGCCTTCTGGACTCAATATCGAGTCCATATCGACTCAATATCTGCTCCATGTAGCTACTAATAGTCCCATTAGCAGCTATTCATTCTCCTAAACTGGTCTTTATCCACTCCTTTGTCTGTCTAACTGTTTTTCTCTCTCTTTGGTTTCTATCTCCACCTATCATTTACTCCTCCCACCCTAACTTCTGCATAAACACCATCCTTTTTCGAGCTACCATCATTTCTGAAGAAAGGTCACTGGACCCAAAATGTTAACTCTGCTTTCTTTCCACAGATACTGCTAAACCAGCTGAGATGTTCTAGCAATTTTTGTTTATGTTTTGGAGTTCCACCAACCATAGATCTGTCAGTTTTTTTGTTTAGATATTGAATTAGTTAATAGAATTAAATATTAATAGTTCATATATTACAGCTAAATGGCAATTCTTTCTTCTTGAAGATGGTTATTAGGTGGCACTTGTGTGGTACAAGTGCTATTTGCCACTTTTAGTCGAAATCTGAATATAATACAGGTCTGGCTGCAAATGAGCAAAGATTGCATGAAGAGTTGAAAATGATGCTGACCATTAGGGAACATCCCTCCTTCTGAAATTAAACAAAGGACTGAGGATGCTGGAAATCTGAAGCAAAACCAGAAATAGCTGGAGAAACTCAGCAGGTCTGGCAGCACCTGTGGAGAGAAAAGAGTTAATGTTTTGAGTCCAGTGATCCTCCCTCAGAAATGAAGTTTTGGGTTCAGAAGAAGGGTCACTGGACTCAAAACATTCTCCAGCTATTTTTGTTTTTATCCCTATTTATGATCTTATGATAGAAGGAAGATCGTTGATGAAGCAGTTAAATATGTTTGGGCCCTTAGGGCGGCACGGTGGCACAGTGGTTAGCACTGCTGCCTCACAGCGCCAGGGACCTGGGTTCAATTCCCACCTCAGGCGACTGACTGTGTGGAGTTTGCACATTCTCCCTGTGTCTGCGTGGGTTTCCTCCGGGTGCTCCGGTTTCCTCCCACAGTCCAAAGATGTGCAGGTCAGGTGAATTGGCTATGCTAAAATTGCCCGTAGTGTTAGGTAAGGGGTATGGGTGGGTTGCGCTTCGGCGGGTCGGTGTGGACTTGTTGGGCCGAAGGGCCTGTTTCCACACTGTAAGTAATCTAATCCAGCAGTCATGCACTGAGAATGAGATGACTGACCACACTATTGATACAATATAAGATGGAGAAGGTGGAAATAAGATGGAGAAGGTGGAATTGATGTTCTTTTAATTGTCTGGAGCTACAGTGTAATTGCAGTAGAGTTTACAGTGCTATCTGTGTTTATTGCAATTAGTCGTTTGTTCTTGTGGAGACATTTTCAAGTGTAATCAATATGTTCCCAGAGTGGGTGCTATGGCAATTGAAGTTTGTTTAGTTTTTAAAACTCTCTACTGCTGTAATGCATTTCGACTTGTGACAGAGATAGAGTCTAAGCTTAACAAAACCTTTGAGAGATAGTGTACCTATGGGAATAACTTGCCCCTTCCAAACGAACTGTAGGATATGTGAATTCCAATGGGCACTCGCTTATATGCAGTAATTAATAAAGAAGGAGCAAATGGAGGTTCAGCATGGCAAGGAGAAAAGATCAGTGAGGCAACATTTGAAGAGACGATTCTCTGTAATATATATATTGTTCTCCTTGTATGCTGCCCATTCACAAACAACTCTTGAAAGTGAAGAATGCCAAAGATTCACAACCCTTTCAGAATAGCATGTCCTTTTTAGCTTGTCATGACAATGGATTAGAAACCTCAAGTACCATGGATATTGTTAACTTTTAATTCCAAAGCGTGTTATCTAAAAGAGGTCTACTCCAGCCAAACGATAATGACTGTAGATGCAAATTTAGTCATTGTTAGCAAAGTGTGAGACCATTGGAATAATATATTTGCAGAGTATCAGACAAACTTTTAACACAGAGAGAAGTATATCAGGAAGCAATAACAAGGGGTCTGACTACCTCCCCACTCTCAGTAAAAGCTACTTCATGCAGAAGTTTAGTGTCTTGCCTTTAGTGTCTTGCAGCAAATAGGGGAGGTTAAAACCTAAAATAACACAAGTATTCGTGTATTAGTAGCCTGACATCTTGTGAGGGTCATAACTCTGAGAACAGATATTTAAACACCCCTGCAAAGGGGTGCAAATGAAAAAAAGAGAAAAGTATCTCACTTAGGAGTCCTGCCTGTCATCCTTTACGTCAGATTACGACAGGATCTGGACCAGATGGGCCAATGGGCTGAGAAGTGGCAGATAGAGTTTAATTCAGATAAATGCGAGGTGCTGCATTTTGGGAAAGCAAATCTTAGCAGGACATATACACTTAATGGTAAGGCCCTAGGGAATGTTGCTGAACAAAAATACCTTGCAGTGCAGGTTCATAACTCCTTGAAAGTGGAGTCGCAGGTAGATAGGATAGTGAAGAAGGCATTTGGTATGCTTTCCTTTATTGGTCAGAGTATTGAGTACAGGAGTTGAGAGGTCATATTGCGGCTGTACAGGACTTTGGTTAGGCCACTGTTGGAATATTGCGTGCAATTCTGGTCTCCTTCCTATCAGAAAGATGTTGTGAAACTTGAAAGGGTTCATAAAAGATTTACAAGGATGTTGCCAGGGTTGGAGGATCTGAGCTACAGGGAGAGGCTGAACAGGTTGGGGCTGTTTTCCCTGGAGTGTTGGAGGCTGAGGGGTGACCTTATAGAGGGGCATGGATAGGATAAATAGGCAAAGTCTTTTCCCTGGGGTTGGGGAGTCCAGAACTAGAGGGCATAAGTTTAGGGTGAGAGGGGAAAGATATAAAAGAGACCTAAGGGGCAACTTTTTCACGCAGAGGGTGGTAGGTATATGGATTGAGCTGCCAGGGGATGTGGTAGAGGCTGATAAAATTGCAACATTTAAGAGGCATTTGGATGGGTTTATGAATAGGAAGGGTTTAGAGGGATATGGGCCAGGTGCTGACAGGTGAGACTAGATTGGGTTGGGATATCTGGTCGGCATGGATAGGTTAGACCAAAGGGTCTGTTTCCATGCTGTACATCTCTATGACTCTAAAAGGAATCAAGGCAGAAGGGGTTTAAGCAACCTTTAGAGCTAAGAGTCTCAAAAATGACTGTTAACTTCAACATCAACACCCCCATAAATATCTACTGCAATGGCTATAATATTCAACTCATTGTAAACAGCTCAGAGCTTAACAGTTAGACGTATCCCACCTGAAAACTTAAATTGGGGAACCTCATTGAGTGACTGGTTGCAACAAACTCCAATTTAACTGGATGGCTTCTTATTTTGAACAATGCCCACCCCCAACCACTTCTTCGTATTTCACAAGAGAGAAACATCCTACTGCTAACTATCCTGAACCATCGTAACCTTCTGCTTGAACCACCCATGAACGTGTAAAATCCTTATCTACTCTTTACCATTCCAACTCCCTCAAACTTCATGAACCACCAATTGTCACTTGCTCATTGGTATAACCTAACACCTAGCTGAAAATGTGTTGCTGGTTAAAGCACAGCAGGTCAGGCAGCATCCAAGGAACAGGAAATTCGACGTTTCGGGCCAGAGCCCTTCATCAGGAGGGCTGTTCCTTCTTTCCTTGGATGCTGCCTGACCTGCTGTGGTTTAACCAGCAACACATTTTCAGCTCTGATCTTCAGCATCTGCAGACCTCACTTTTTACTCGAAGATTTTAACCTAATACCTACACTAAACAGGAAAAAGCCAAACATTTAGGTAACTTTGCATAAGTAAACACCCCCTTCACCAAATGAGGGCCAATAACAGTGTGGACTTATTGGGCTGAAGGGCCTGTTTCCACACTGTTGGGAATCTAATTTAATCTAATGTTTCTTATGTGAGAAATCTGCTGCAGTGCTTTCTTTTTGAAGAATGTTTTCAGATAAGTTACATTTTAAGGAATTGTTACATTCATTCTTCATTTGACTGAATAGTTCTCTACATGGTTTCATATTTATACTTACATATTTTTCAGCATTGTAAGCTATAAAATTCCAAATGACATATACAGAACTACGAAATATTCAGCCTAATTGAAGAGGTCTTCATAGAATTCAAAAACTTTATTAAAGAGGTGTGTTTTAAGGAGCTTCAACAAGGAAGGAGGAAAAGTAGTTTTGCAGAGTACTCTAGAGAGGGAATTCCAAAGCTGAGGGCCTTGGGAACTGAAGGCACAGCCACCCATGGTATAGCAAGAAAAAGTCAATAATTTTTGAAAAGCCAGGATTAGAGGATATCTTGGAGAGTTGTAGATCTGGTGAAAATTACAAAGGTAGAGATGGGCAAGGCAATGGAGAAGTTTGAAAATAAGCAAGGGAAGATACAGCCAACAGCTGACCACAATGGCAGGTAGAATTTGGGAGTCCAGACAAAAGCACATTTGAATGCTGAAGTCCAGAGATAACAGCTATGATGAGGGTTTCAGCAACATATAAACAGAGATGGGAACGAGGTCTGGCAGATACACAACTAGAAATAAGTGGCATTAACAGTGGTGTGAATTTATGGTTGTAATCTTATCTCAGGGTCTAGTTTAGTTGCAGAAACTGTAAGTAGAGAGATGGGGATTACAGCTAAGGAACAGAATTTGCAGCTGACACTGAAAACAGCGGCTAAGACACAATTGCAAACTTGAAGCAACTGTAGATTAAGGCCTTACTTTCACACTTCTCAAAAATTAAATAAATAAAACTACACAGTTGTCTAACTCTTCCC
Organism: Hemiscyllium ocellatum; assembly: GCF_020745735.1. NCBI lineage: Eukaryota > Metazoa > Chordata > Chondrichthyes > Orectolobiformes > Hemiscylliidae > Hemiscyllium > Hemiscyllium ocellatum. Next base: position 40,634,516 of record NC_083407.1, on the reverse strand, counting down.
CATTTGAATCTTTCATCTTTTTGATTATTCTGAAATATGAAACAGTTTTACTCCATTTACAGCATGACTATAAAACAGGAGCTGGCACAAATACACTTTGCCAGTTCACAATCTAAATTCAGATTATAATAATTGTTGTTTGACGGAGATATTGCAGTGATCTAAGGAATTATACCCAACAAACAGACTCGTGCCTTTAGGTGAGGTGAGGAGCAGCAAAGGTACCACTGTCCAAGGCAAAACCAACTTTGGAACTTAAAGCCTACATAAACATACCTGCACCCTTCTTGTTGAATGTGATTCAGATGAATGCATGTGATAGTGGTTTCAAAACCAGTTTCTTCACATTCCACCCACCCATGGGTCTGGGAACATTTATTTTTGGTACAGGCTAGGACATGATGCAATACGGTTTGCACAGACATGCCAAATCTTGAGGTTCAGTAAATCAGTACACAAAGGATTAGGCCTTGTATTAGTGGTTTTAACAAGTCAATTTAGTGTATCCTAAATTTCTTAAAGGGCACACGTATTTATGGTATCTGACTTTTACCCCAAATTCTCCCACTTTACCTCAAGGTTGTGAAAGAAAAATCACACAATGGTTTTCTGTTTCCTTTCTGAGTGATTCAAAAATGTTTATCCCTCTTGAGTTATATTCCTTTCAGTTTTGATTCATGGAGGAAACACTTTTTTTTCTAACAGACAGGTTCATGTCAGTTCCTTGCTTTACACTTCACTTAAAGTTAAGGTCCATTGACATAGTTGTGACTATGGTTTGGTTAAATTGGGATGGTTAGAGAAAAAGAACTTATCTTTTGCATGAATCTGAATACTTGTAAACTACAAATATGGAAGTGAATTTCTACTTCACTAACTGTGAGTTAATTTATTTGTCAGCTCGCTTTATTCAATATACTTTTTTCAAGATCTGATTGTACTACAACTAAAACACAATTCAAGTTCCAATAAAAAATTATTTGCAATATTGCTGCTAAAGTTGGCCCAGAAACTGGCACAGACTTGGATTAATAACATCTTGAGCATAATCCAGATGTGCATAGCATAATTCTTGTTATGTGGAATACATTGTGATCATCAGACTGGAAGGCAACAGAAGACTTGGAATACACTAAAATCAGTAAAGGTTATAACTTGGATCTGTTGTAAACCTAACAATCACTTGTGTTGACTGTTACTGGTATATCAATTCTTTAAGTTCCAAACAATATGCAAGAACATACGCAGTAGGAGCAGATGTAAAACATACAGCTCATCACATCTGCATTGCTATTCAGTAAGATCAAAAGCTGAACCTTTGCAGCAATATGTCTGTCCTGTCCTCATGTCCCTCAATCCCTTTGAGGTACATCATTCCAAACATTCACACTCCCGGAACTGAAAAAGTTTTGTCGCTTTCTTAAATATTGAACCACATTTTCTGAGATTATAACCTCTGGTTGTAGACTTTCCAGCCAGGGAAATAGATTCTCTGCAGCCACTCTGTAAAGTTGTTAAGAAGACATATCTGTTTATGAACTATGAGAAAAAGGAATATAGAGCTGTGTGGCCAGAGTGTTTATTGTGTAATTCTTTTGGAACTGGAATTCAAAAGAACTGTGGATTATCTGCCATTTTCTGAAAAAGCATGTAATATTGGGTGAAGTGTTCAGTAAAGCTTTTAAGAGAAATAAGATATGGATTTTATGGTCCTATCTCTCAAACCTGTGATGTTCATTGCTTAGCAACAACCTTCTGGACTAAGGTTGTTGAGTGTTTGCAAAGATGAACAAAGAGACCTTGGTGTGCAGGTTCATAGCTACTTGAAAGTAGAGTTGCAGATGGATAGGATAGTGAAGAAGGCGTTTGGTATGCTTTCCTTTACTGGTCAGAGCATCAAGAATAGGAGTTGGGAGGTCATGTTGCGGCTGTCCAGGACATTAGTTAGGCCACTTTGGAATACTGTATGCATTTCCGATCTCCCTCCTATTGGAAGGTTATGAAACTTGAAAGGGTTTAGAAAAGATTTACAAGCAGGTTTGGAGGGGTTTGAGCTGTAGGAAGAATAGGGTGGAGCTGTTTTTCCTGGAGCGTCGGAGGCTGAAGGGTGATCTTACAGAGGTTTATAAAATCATGAGGGCATGGATAGTGTAAAAAGATAAGGTCTTTTCCTTGGGGTGGGGGAGTCCATAACTAGAGGCCGTAGGTCTAGGGTGAGAGGGGAAAAATTTAAAAGGGACCTAAGAAGCAACTTTTTCACACAGAGGGTGTGCATGTATGGAATGACCTGCCACAGGAAGTGGATGAGGCTGGTTCAATTGCAGTATTTAAAAGACATCTGGATGCAAATATGAATAGAAAGAGTTTAGAGGAATTTGGTCAAGTGCTAGAAAATGGGACTAAATTAGTTTAGTATATCTGGTCATCATGGACCGAAGGGTCTGTTTCCGTGCTGTACATCTCTATGACTCTATGACCTGGAAGTCACAGTTATAGAGTCATAGAGATGTACAGCATGGAAACAGACCCTTCAGTCCAACCTGTCCATGCCGACCAGATATCCCAACCCAATCTAGTCCCACCTGCCAGTACCCAGCCCATATCCCTCCAATTCATATACCCATCCAAATGCCTTTTAAATGTTGCAATTGTACCAGCCTCCACCACTTTTTCTGGCAGCTCATTGCATACAAGTACCACCCTCTGCGTGAAAACGTTGCCCCTTAGGTTCTTTTATATCTTTCCCCTCTCAACCTAAACTTGTGCTCTCTAGTTCTGGACTCCCTGACCCCAGGGAAAAGATTTTGTCTATTTATCCTATCCATGGCCCTCATAATTTTGTAAATCTCTATAAGGTCACCCCTCAGCCTCCGACGCTCCAGGTTGTCAGAAATGCTTTCAAGGAAAAAAAAGCTCTCTCTCTTTCTGTTGGTGAGAGACAAAGTAAAACCAACTGAAAGATCTGAAACCTAATAATATTTCAAATATCAGAGTTCATAACTGTTGCCTATCTGAATCTGAAATCTGGTCTGCAGATCTTGCATTATTCTGCTGCTGTCGGTATTCTGATCTCATCGACAGGAAATCGAAGGAACCGCAAGAAGTCAATTATTGTATATTCCCAATTCCTTCGCCTCTGCTGCATCTGCTCCCAGGAAGACCAATTCCAATACCGAACAACCCAGATGGCCTCCTTCTTCAAAGACCGCAATTTCCCCTCAGACGTGGTTGACGATGCATCTCCTCCACGTCCCGCTCCTCCGCCCTTGAACCCCGCCCCTTCAATCGCCACTAGGACAGAACCCCACTGGTCCTCACCTACCACACCACCAATCTCCAGACACATCATATCATCCTTCGTCATTTCCGCCACCTCCAAACAGACCCCACCACCAAGGATATTTTTCCCTCCCCTCCCCTATCAGCGTTCCGGAAAGACCACTCCCTCTGCGACTCTCTCGATAGGTCCACACCCTCCACCAACCCAACCTCCACTCCCGGCAACTTCCCCTGCAACCACAAGAAATGCAAAACTTGCGCCCACACCTCCCCCCTCACTTCCCTCCAAGGCCCCAAGGGATCCTTCCATATCTGTCAGAAATTCACCTGTACCTCCATACACATCATTTACTGCATCCGCTGCACCCAATGTGGCCTCCTCTACATTGGGGAGACAGGCCACTTACTTGCGGAACGTTTCAGAGAACACTTCTGGGACACCCGCACCAACCAATCCAACCACCCTGTCGTTGAACACTTTAACTCCACCTCCCACTCCGCCAAGGACATGCAGGTCCTTGGCCTCCTCCATCGCTAGACCATGGCAACAGGATGCCTGGAGGAAGAGTACCTCATCTTCCCCCTAGGAACCCTCCAACCACAAGGGATGAACTCAAATTTCTCCAGCTTCCTCATTTCCCCTCCCCCCACCTTATCTCAGTCCTAACCTCAGACTCAGCACCGCCTTCTTGACCTGCAATCTTCTTCCCGATCTCTCCGCCCCCACCCCCTTTCCGGCCTATCACCCTCACCTTAACCTCCTTCCACCTATCACATTCCCAATGCCCCTCCTCCAAGTCCCTCCTCCCTACCTTTTATCTTAGCCTGCTTGACACACTTTTCTCATTCCTGAAGAAGGGCTTATGCCCGAAACATCGATTCTCCTGCTCCTTGAATGCTGCCTGACCTGCTGCGCTTTTCCAGCAACACATTTTTCAGCTTCTCATGGTAGTCAATATCAATTAGTCTAGGGACTGGACATCAACCATAATCTACACCATGTATCACCTGTTCACATGCTAGGCACTAGCATGTGTTTCAAACAAATGGCCATGTTTCAAAGCTAAAGGGGAGTAAGATAAAGGAGGCAGCCTTCAGTCAAGGGGCCAGTAAGACAAGGACATTATCCAATATCAATACGGAGTCTGGGGTAACCTTCTTCATGAGATGTGAAGAGTTGAATGGCAGGCATCCTACCATTCATCTTGGCTCTTTTGCCCGATTGTGGGCTATTTTCTTCTGAAATGAAAAAAAAAGTAGAGATTGTATAAGATAAGAGTAACTGACACAGTTGCTCGTGCTGGTGCTCGTCAGGGAAAGATGGTTACGTTTCCTGTGTGAACGAACAGACAGGACAGAGGTCATGCGGTGTCAATAGACTAGGAGATTTGGTGGTTAAGGATCAGCGAGGGAAGCTGTTGCATGTAACAGTAAGAGTGGTAGAGCATTACGCTTGCTGGGGAGTGGGTGCAGTAGAAGAGCTAGAAGGAGTGTAATATAGCAGAGGGAAGATGGTGGCACAGTCCCTGGCAGAGAGGTAAAGTTCAATTTCTTGCCACATTGTGGGTGTTCCTCCAGATGATTGACACCACACTAATCTAAATGGCAAACTCAGATCAGGCTGGTAGGGTCTGGCATCATGTCCACCTCTTCCAGTCCTAAGGAAAGAGGGTGATTTCCTCATCTGTCCCATTGCAATCGAGCAGCGTCTCCAGGGTTCCTGCCACAAAGTTAGGCATGAATCTCCTTTCTCTGCCACATCTGGGGCAAATGTCACAATCCAAGCAGGCCAATTCCATACTCATAGCATTTGATCAAGTACACACCTTCTTTTTAAATATGATGCCAGCACCAGACATCCAGAGATGTCCCAGCAATAATGAGTATTTCTGCCGATAGAGAGTGGGAGAAACAGGCTATCAATGGACAAGAGGAAAATCCATTGGCCCGTATTACCTAGTTAATGAGGTGAGTTCAGGAAGATAGTGCCAGAAAACCTGTTATGGCTCACATAGAGAAACGCACCATGAAACTTGATGAAAATGACACTTATTCAATTTCTGGTAAGATTCCATCCAAAGTGGCTGTTTCTTTGATCTTCAGAGGGATTGAAGACATGCATTCACTTCTGATTATAACAGAGCAACTTCAACAGAAAAATACTGAAACAAGCACAGAGGATGCTGGAAAAGCTCAGACAGGTCTGCGAGCATCTGTGCAGAAAGACACAGAGTAAATGTTTCAAGGGCTGTATGACTCTTCTACAGAACTGAAGAAAATGCTGCCAGACCTGCTGAGTTTCTCCAGCATTGTGTTAGTTTCAGATTTTCAGCATTTGCAGTATTTTGCCTTTATTTGAGGAAAAAAATATTGAGTCTGCTGCCTTCAAAGAATTTCATACCACTTCACTCTGAAGTCAAGCCATGCTCTGCATCTTCATTGGCAAGTTCAGCATCAGTGCAGAGTGGAAATCCATTTGCATGGATGTTGACTGACAAAAATAGGGACAGAGATTCCTCAAGCTTGTTTCATTTTCAATATCATGATGGCTAAACTGCACCTCATCAGCATTTATTCACTTTAAGCAGAACCAGTCTTAAGTGAATATTATTATATGTGCATATTTCAATTGTATGTACAGGTCACATTTAAGTGCCTGAAAAGAAGCAAATTAAATGATTCATTATATTTAATCTACAGTGAAGACAAAACATCTGTTAATCTTGTGCGCACTCTATAATTAGATGCTGAGGAGTTTCCTTTCAAGGAAACCTCTAACATCTGTTATAACAGCAGTCTTCATTGTTAAGTGAATGCCCCACTTGCAGCAAAATCAGCAAACCTTTAATTACACAATTACTCAAGATGTGCAATATCTTACTATATATATATTTTACATAGGATACTTCAATCCTACAGCTTAATAAATGGACCATGAGACTAAAGCTTCTCAGTTAACTACATTATAAATATCTAGCATTAGTAATTTGGAATCATGACAAGGAAAAGACTTTATGATCATGATTTCTAAGCATTTTTCATGTAAGCCTCCAATATATACAATTTCAACCGTGCTAGGATTCTGCTAACAATCTACATGCATGCAATAAATATAGAAAATAGTCTGAAAACAAAGAAAACAGATTCCTGACTTCCTATTGTAAAGGCATTGCAAGAAAGAAGGAACTTGTGTTCATATAGCAAGTCCTCAGAATGTATTTATAGGCCAGTAGTGAAATCACTACTTGTGTGGAACAAAATGGCAGCAAATCTCACAGATAATGAAAGTATGAGCAATAAATGTGTTTCTGGCATTGGTTGAGGGATGACTGTTGGTTACGATACTGATAGATCGCATTGCTTCTCTTAGAGTAACCCCAAGGGATTCTTTGAAGCAGCTTTGTGATGTAAGTTCTCAGATTCAGGTGACAATGGTGTCAATTCTACCATTCGCCACATATTAATTTACCACTGCAGTAAGTTAATACACCCAATCAAAAATCAATGTGAATTATTTACAATACTACCTTAAAGTCCTTTGTCCCTTTGGCTTTCAACACAATCTGCTTTTCTCATCTTCTTTGTTGTTTTAACATTGGCAATAATTAAATCATCTGTCTCAGTTTTTATCAGAAACTCTGCACTGTATTCTTCCACCACCTTATCCGGCTGAACATTTCACTACTTAACCAGTTTAACCCTGATCTGAACCTCAGAACCCCATAACAGCAATATTTTAATTTCATGTTCGGATTCATTGTTTGGAAATTCCTCAAAGGTACAACTCCAACTTTTCCCTGTAATTTCTTCCACGCTTAGAAACTTCTAAAAGTGCTTTCCCCCAATCTGGCCTCATGAGCATTCCTAATTTTCTGATGGCATAGTTCAGGTATCTATGATCAAAGTTTTGAACTTCCTTCCTTAAATGTCTCCACTTCTTTCAAATGGACCTTAAAACGTGGGCGGCACGGTGGCACAGTGGTTAGCGCTGCTGCCTCACAGTGCTCGAGACCCGGGTTCAATTCCCAACTCAGGCGACTGACTGTGTGGAGTTTGCACGTTCTCCCTGTGTCTGCGTGGGTTTCCTCCGGGTGCTCCGGTTTCCTCCCACTGTCCATAGATGTGCGGGTCAGGTGAATTGGCCATGCTAAATTGCCCGTAGTGTTAGGTAAGGGGTAAATGTAGGGGTATGGGTGGGTTGCGCTTCGGCGGGTCGGTGTGGACTTGTTGGGCCGAAGGGCCTGTTTCCACACTGTAAGTAATCTAATCTAATCTAAACTCTCCTCTCTTCAGAATTCCTTATGTGTCCTTGATGTCAGATTTTATTTGACATTGATCCTGTGAAGTACCTTAGAATGTTTTTCTGCAATGAAAAAGCTACATGAAGTCATAGACACATTGGGCAGAATGGCTTCCTCGTCTTCTATAACAATGTTTTGATTCTCTGACAGCTGTTGTTGCTCTATTTCCCACCAAAACAAATGAACATTCTTCAGGATTCCCTATACTTGCCACTTCCAGCCTTTGTCACTTACTAATCTAATTGGTCTCATAGTGTCCAGGTTGCACATACCTAGCAGCAACTCCAATTCATTCAATACTCCACCATCCATACCTTGAGAGAAACTCTCAAACCAAAACTAAACTGACCTGCTTTCAACACAATCTATTTCATTTACTTCGTTAAACAGAAAATAGTTTCCAAGTGCTGCCACAGTCCAATCACTGTGAATCAGGGTTTATTTTATAATCTCCCCATTCAGTCCAAGTAGTTTGAAAACCACAAGTGATTACAGTTACTCAATATCAGTTCAGACAGCTACAAATTGACCTGAATAAAATCTAACTACATCCCACACTTAATTGCATCAATTATTAGCCAACTATGACAGATTTTCTGTGTATCACGTACATAGTTATTAATGCTATTAATGGAAAAACCTTCATGAATATAAACAAATATTAGGCCGGTGAAGTGAATACTGGAGATACCCCAGAAAACAGAGATGTGACAATGCATAAGGAGATTTTCTAAACTACATGAAAACTAATCTAAGTCACAGAAGATATTCCATCAGGAAAGGGACTTCTTTCTGTCAATATAATCTGTTGCTGACCTCTCCAAACATCCTTGTGTAGACCACACGAAACAAGCTGGAAGGTCTGTAACAATGTGCCAGGGGAAGCAAAGCATGTGAGATAGAGTCAGACTCTTTAATCATTATTTCAGATCTGCTATAGAAATTTATGTGACATTTTAAATCAGGCCATCAAGAGTGTCAATATTAATGTGCAGTCTTGTCAATTCAGATTTCTGTAAGCAGAGGCACTCTGTTTAAGGTCATACAATTGGAACAAAGGGATTTAATGGATCAGATTAGAACCCTGATTTTAAACTTGGGGGAGGGAGGTCTCCTGTCTTTTCTGTCCGTCACCTGAATGAAGTGCAGCCTCACTCCTAGGTCTCGTTTTGTTTAGGTTGATGGCTACCCATCTGATCACTTCTTGTAGGTCCTGGTGATTGAGGATGAGGAGGCTGATCATGTTGCTACTCGTTCCTAGGAGCATACCCGGAGTAATTATCCATCAAGTTTGGATAGAGGTGGCTGTGAGGGCCAGTGCAAGTTGCATTACCCCAGCAGGAAAGCTGAGTACAGCTTATTGTCTTGCCATCTGTCTGAACACCTGCCACCTGCCAGCCCAGCCCTCTCAGCACTATCATGCTCTTCAACGTTCAATCACAAGGGCACACTGAACATCTCTCTATGTTTTATGGTACAGGAGGAGGCCATTCAGTCCATCATGTCTGTGCTAGTCAACAAACGGCTGTCTATATTAATCCAATACAGGTCGTTCCGCTATAACATGTGTTTCATTAATGCGAATTCACTCTAACATGATTGACAAATTGAGGACACTGTTTCTAAAGTGCAGACTTTTATAATGTGTATTGGCAGTAACACGATTACAGAGCCAACACTTTAAACGCTGTTTTTAAAGCAGTATTTTTCTATAATGTGGGGATGCACAAGAACATAAACATTGTGTTATTGTGGAACTAACTGTATTCCAGCTTTTGGACCATAGCCCTGGAGGATAAGGAGCACAAATGAGAATCAAAATATTATTTAAATTTTGTGAGAGTTTCTGACTCAACCTCCCTTTTGGGCAATGTGTCTAGATACCACCAGTCAGAGGGAAAACATTTCTCCAACTCACCAATTAACTTTTTCTCTTCTCTTAAATCAATGCCCCTGGTTTCTGGCCTGGCATTAATGGAAGAAGTGCCTTCCTTTCCACCCTTTCCTGCCCCTCATAATCTTATACTTTCTCCGGTCTCTCAACTGTCATTGCTCCAAGAAAAATAACCCCAGTCGATTCAATCTTTCCTCTTATCTTTGACACTCCAGCCCAGGTGGCATACTGCCAAATCTTCTCTGTACCCTGTTGATTGCAATTACATCATTTCTATATTGTGGTGCCCAGACTGGTGTGCAATCCTTTATTTGTGGCTCGAGCAGCACTTCATGCGGTTAGAGCATAACCTCCCTGCTCTGGTAATCTATTCCTGGATTTACAAAGTAAAAAGTGAGGTCTGCAGATGCTGGAGATCAGAGCTGAAAATGTGTTGCTGGTTAAAGCACAGCAGGTCAGGCAGCATCCAAGGAACAGCATCCTTGGATGCTGCCTAACCTGCTGGATTTACAAAGGCAAGTATTGCACACCTTGGCTCCATGCTCTACTACCTTCCAGGATTTGTGAACATGCAAGACTAGCACTTTTGGGATATATTGTAATATTGGAATGCCTATTGTTGTATATGGAAAACAGGAACAGTATTAGGTCATTCAGCTCCTTGAGCTTGTTTCACCATTCATTGAAATCATGGCTGATCTATGGGTAACTCCATATACTTGCCTTTGGCTCAAATCCCTAAGTACCTTTGCTTAACAACAATATAAGTCAGGAAGGGTCTAAAAGGGTGTGATATTGAGAAGTGCTACATACATCACCCATTATAATGAGGTGATATGTATTGTGGACATAACAACTTGGGATTTCAAAGGAGTGAGACCTAAAATTTGTTCCTCATTAAAGTCTCTGCAACAATATTAATCATATCAATGTAACAGGTAAGCAGTTGCCAGCATGCAGTAAATAATACCTCAGAAATTCTTTGCTGCAGGAAATGTTGTATTCTGTGGTCTAAACATCCAGTAGCCACTTTGACAGCTACTGTGAAAGGCGAATTATGTGAAGTAAGTGCATAGCAGCTTGGTGAGGGGCATATTCAGTTGGGTGCCAGGTCAGTGGGAGTAAAGTACTGGTTAGTTAAGGGTTAGATTGCCAGGTAAGTGGATGAGTGGAGAGCTCAGCTCTCGCTAGGGGAGGACATGAGAATGCTTGGTCTGATGTGGGTAATGGCAGTGGGAGTTAGGCACAGCAGTGTTGGGTTGTTTTCGGGGGCGATATTGATCCTGTGGGGTGAGGTTCTGGTTTCAGCTGTCTCGGGCAGTGGTTGAGGCAGGTGTCAGGTCTGGTGGGGGTGTGATGTTGGGAGAAAGTGAGGACTGCAGATGCTGGAGATGAGAGCTGAAAATGTGTTGCTGGAAAAGCACAGCAGATCAGGCAGCATCCAAGAAGCAGGAGAATCAACGTTTCAAGCATGAGCCCTTCTTCCTGAAGAAGGGCTCATGCCCGAAACGTCAATTGTCCTGCTCCGTGTGATGGTGGGAATCAGGTAAACAGTGTTGTGGTTAGAGTGGCTCAGTATTGAGTCAGGCAATGGAGTGTGGAGTTTGTTGAGGCTGGCAGGTGGCATTGATGGGTAAAGTGGGAGTGAAGGGATGGAGATTGGTGGGTGTCAGGTCCAGTGGTGTCATGGAGGTGGGTAGTGGCAGTGGGGTCTAGTTAGGTTATGTCTCATCGGATGGTGTGGTGTAATTTGGGGGCAGGGGCTGTGTGAGGGCAGCCCTTGATGAGTCAGAGCTTTAGTTTAATGGTTATGTAGGTGTTAAAGCAGGTTTTAAATCCTCCTGCCTTGCCTCTAACTGCTAGTCGTGCCCTACTGAACTTGTCGACACACTAAGCAAAAGATTTGGAGTTTTTTTGGACATTGAAAATTCCATTTTGATAAGTACTCAATTTCCCCGGCAATTTATTGAAGTCAGCTACAATAGGATTTCTGTCTTGTTCTGACATGCAACTCTAGCCGATAATACAGAAACAGCTAGTTGGCCATTGCAGTTTCTGGACCCATATCTTGTTGATTTCAAGAAGCTCTTCTCGTTATTCCAGGGAGTTGCTTAGCTCTACCACACAAAACTAAGCAAGCCTTGTAGCTCCCTACACTTGAAGAGGATGATGTAAACACCTTCATCATCAGCAGCTTAGTGAGTGGGCATATGTATACAGCAGCTATAAGTAGGACGAGCAGGTACTTATGGTCACTTTTAATATGAGAGTGACCACTGGAAAATGTTTACATCAGACTTTCAATGGACGACATTACAAACATAGAAAATATCCAAACAGCATTGACCCAACATGATTTTTGCCAAAACTGAACAAATATTCAACGTAGAAATAGTGGCAGACAAATTGAATAATTCTCAAGTAAGTTACTTGCCATCTGTTTTCTATATTACTTTCTTATGCTTCAGTCTTCCTTTTGTCTTTTCAATTTCAAAGTCATACTTACAATTCAAATAGAGCCTCCACACAGATACTATATGCCAAGTGCAATTTGTATCTTTCACATAATGCACTGTAACCTGGGACAAAGTTTCATGATGTTGTAATATCTAATCAACATCTGCTCTCAGATATTAGAAGCTAAACCCATCAACCTTTGGTAAAGATGTATTTAGTCTCAACAATAACCAACAGAGTAAAAGCAAAAAAAAAGTGTACAATTGCATCGTCCCAACATTTCAACATTTCATTTCTTTGTAAGTTTGTTGCTTTGGTGCATGAAATGATACTAAATATCAGTTATGAGCTAATCAGAGCGCACTTTGGAATGCATAGGAATTTGTTGTTTCCAAAGGAAGCAAGCCCTTGAGAGAAGCAAAATTGTTAACATTAGGCAAGAAAACAGTTTGCACTGCAAAATGCACTGCTCATTTAAATAGAATAGTTTTCTCAACAATAAAATATTTCAGATTTATCAGATTATAATTTTAATTTCCTCATGGTGAAATAAATTCCAGTCTTATTAGTGTTGCACCGCAATTTTTTATCTTATATTGGCATTGTGAAAAATATAATTGCTTTCCAGCACCTCAGAAAATCTAACTGATGTCGCATCGAGTATTTTATATTAAAGGCAATGAGAATGAAAAGTGATTAACAAGGTAGAATAAATCTTCTGCAAACTATGACGGCAAATTCTTTTTAATCATGATTTCGTTTCAATTTTCAGCTACAAAGAATTTAATAAAAATGCCGACTCGTAAGGATTGCTAATCAGCAAGTTTGTCCTCACTCAGTCATATTGTAATTGCAATTTCCATGAACATTCATAGGAAAAAGATAGCAATAAATGTTCGCGATCAACTCAATTTATATTAAAACACACAATTAGGCAAAGAGAAATTATAATTTATTCTAATCACAAGCCATAACATTATAAATGATTTAAAACTTTTTTTCTAGAACTCTTCAAATAATATTAATTTCACAATCGATGAAAAATGCATCAATGGTACAAAACATAAATCAGTCTTTTGTTCAAGCATAATAATTTAGCATTTTATTTTTGCCTTCGTTAAAACACTTATAACATTATTTGTGGACCCAGATTTTTCTTCCCACTGAAGTCCAAGTTGAATTTTGTCTTCAATGTCTCACTTATTTTGACATTACTTGACAGACCCACTCAGATGTTGAAAATATTTAAATTTTCCTGCTCAGTGAATAGGAACGAAATGCTTATTATACATATAATATATGGGATATCAATCAACAGAAGTCAGTAAATGGTGAACAATTCAAATATACCAAAATCCCCATGTATTTTCATGTAAATAAAATTCATAATTGAACAATTTATCAAACATAAAAATTCTTTCTTTGATACAAAAATTGCTCAACCAACACAAAGGATGGAAAAAAAATGCATTACTATAGCAAATAAAACTTAGCTTTGTGAGTATAGGAAAATAGCAGCAGGAGTCAGCCATTCAGTTCCTCAAGTCAGCTCTGTCTTTCTGGATCATGGCTGATCATCCACCTCAATATCATTTTCTGTCGCTATTTGTATATCCCTTAATGTCACTGACAGAAAAATGCTGATTTCTATCTTCAACACTCAATGACTGATATTTCACAGCCCCCTGGTTTACAGAACTCCAAAGATTCATTACCCTCTGAGTACAGAACTGAAATACAATGTTTATGCCTGAATGGATGAAATAACCTCCTGATTAGTAAATCAAATTAGAATACGTGGGATGCAAGGTAATATAACAGCATGGATTGAGAATTAGTTAATGGAAATAAAATAGAGAGTAAGAATAATTAGGTCATTCCCATGTTGGAAAGCTGGGAGTAGTGGGCTATTAGATGATCAGTGTTTGGGCCTCAGCTGTTCACAACCTATTACAATGATATGGATGCAGGAACGAATGGAATAAGTCCAAGGTTATAGATGACAAAACTAGGCAAGGAATGTGCATTGTGAGAATGATGCATAGCCTCTTCAAAGAGGGGCTGAGCGACTGAACAAGGATGTGGCAGATGAAATAGAATGTAGATCGTGTACACTTTGATTGGAGAAATGGACGTGTAGAGTATTTCTTAAATGGGGAGAGATTAGTAAGTGTTGGTGTTCAAAAATACCTGGGCATCCTTATTGATTAGGATGAGAGAAAGGCAACTTCAAATCAATGAAAAAAAAACTTGCATTTATGTAGAAATTGCAACATTAGGAAACATCTCTTGGAACTTCACAACAGAAATTAATAAAATTTGACAACCTGCATTAAAAACAGCTGACCAGGTTGTAAGGTCGGTAGAGACAGAAACCCTCGTAACATTTAAAAAGTATTTAGATGTGAGAAAATGATTTTAGAATATTTAAGTGATTGAGTCTGTCCCAGTCAAAAACAATGAGCCCAAAAGATCGTATTCTGTGTGTACAGAATTGTGACTCTATGACCAAAAATAGATATAGGTTTTAAAGGATCATCTTAAAAGAGAGAGAGTCAGAGAAGGCTAGGGAGGCCAATGCTGGAAAAATTAAGAGCAGGAACACCCAGAAGACAGAGTTAGAGAAATGCAAAGATCTTAAGGGTTGGGATAGTTGCAGGCTTAAGGGAGATTTTACAAATTGTGAGTGGCAAGACTACAGTAGAACATGAGAAAGAGGAGAAATTTTAGAATTGAGGTGTTACTAACCCAGGAGCTAATTCAGCAGGCACAAACTTGTCTGATGCTATAAACAGAGCAACCTAACAAATGATGCACCCACCCATTAAGCACACTACCTATTGGAAGCATCAAAATATGAGGGAAAACATTTTGCAGGTTAATCTAAAGAAAGGCTCTGGAAAATTCCTCTGACACTCTCCAATGCAATTCTGGGAAACCTTGAACACTCATGACTCATCACAATCATAAATAGCAACTTATCGCCTGTAACTGGAAATGTTTCCTTCTCTCAGAAACTTGTTGAGTTTTGTTTCAAAGGACAATAGCAACTCAGAGCTCATCAATCTTGTGTAGAACAGTAACAGGTGAGGGTAAACCATATTTATGGGATGATGTTGCAATTCTTTCTCCATTGAATGAGATAATAAAGATTTTTAGACCATAAGACAACAAGAAATAGCAACAGGAGTAGATCATTCAGCCCTTGAGCCTACCCACTATACAATAGGTATCATGGCTGATCCAAAATGCCCTGTATAATATTTCTTAGCACTGATGGATTCTATCAACCTCCAAGGTTCAACTGCCACCAGTTTGCCTTCCCACACTCTGAGAAAGAGAAGGTACCTCCTGGGAGATAATCTTGCGATAAGTATTACATGTCTTCCCCAACAAAGTATTGTGTCCTACAGATCCAAGCATATTATCATGCACATTACCAGCTGCATGATTTTTTTCTTGCAATCATTACTAAAAACACTAATTGGCAAAAATTGTTTTTGAATCATTAGAATCTACCCAGAATGACAAGTATCCAGATTTTATTCAGGTATAAACATGTCAGGCAATAACAGTTGATACTGGCACAAAGCATGATTGGCCTCAACATCTGTTATCTCAACACTTCAGACTTAAGGGTATAACATTCCATGTACTTGGTGGCACATATCACAAATTCAATGGTATAATGTTCAGGACTCCACACATGGGAATTTTGAATTGCACATTTGCAATCAGTGATATTTATTGACACCTGTATCTCTTTGGAAAATTATTGTTTCTTTGCAATTTGTAGAACAGCACAATCACTTGATTGCAGCATCTGAACAATGATGGAATCACCTTATGCAGTGATCTAATTCCATCTTTCTCTTCCTGCATTATCAATTTCATCAATGTTAAGCTAATAAATATTTCATGATTATGGTGAAATCCTTGAGAGATTCGGGAAACCAAAAGAACCACATTTACTTAATGATCCCAAAAGAAGAAACTTCTGATCAAGTTTGTATATTTTTATAGGAGAAAGTGAGGACTGCAGATGCTGGAGATCAGAGCTGAAAATGTGTTGCTGGAAAAATGCAGCAAGTCAGGCAGCATCCAAGGAGCAGCAGAATCGACATTTCGGGCATGAGCCCTTCTTCAGAAAGATTCCTGAAGAAGGGCTCATGCCCGAAACGTCGATTCTCCTGCTCCTTGGATGCTGTCTGACCTGCTGCGCTTTTTCAGCATCACATTTTCAGCTCTATATTTTTATATTTTACTTTAATACAAATTCAAATCAACATAAATTAAACGCATACTAATAGACAAATCAAAGAGTACTAAATATGAATTGTATATAATTATAATATAAATTATATACAAATCTCCCACTTTTACTAGGCAGTCCATTCTACCTCTATGACCCCAATGTGAGCCTGAAAGTTCTTCAAAGTTTGGATTTTTCTTGTGCAGAATTCCAGTCCCTTCCTTCAAGGGTCTAACCAATTCTCCAAAGGCAACTAGATACTGCCATTGCAATTATTCTACACAACAGTGAAATTGTTTCTGAAACTGTCTCAGCTCTCAGCTTCTCTTAGTCATGATAGCCTGAACATACTATAACTGCTTTTATCTTCATATTCAGAAGTGACAATAAAAAACAGCAGAACAATCCAAAATGTGCTTCCTAGCTGCTCAGGAATCCAGCACTCTGACTTGGCATGCTGACCACTCTGGTCTCCAGTTCATCCTTTCCCTTCCTGTCTGCTTACCGCACCAGCTTCAGTTTTTTTTTGAAACTTAATTCCCGTCATCTAGCTCCCAGGTCAAGGGTTGCCAGACACATGGATCTTTTATCTTTTTTCAAAAATTATAATTGATCCCTTTGTGAAACATCAAAGTCTTCAAAGTTCTTTTTGACAAAAATCACACATTCCCCAAACGTTCTGAAGTAATTACAAATTTTCCTGCTACTGTTTCCAGGTCAAAATTCATCACAATACTCCTTTTCTTTCTGGATCATCAAGTATATTCTCTGTTTCTTACTTACAACTGCACTAGCTTGTTGCAATAACTAATCAACCAGACTTTAAACTTAGCTTTTCAGCATCTTCTCTTACCTCAGCTCCAATTTTGCTTCTGAAATCTTCTGATTCATTATTTTACAAGGGTGAGTTTTCATCCAAATTTCGTAGAGGTTATTGGGTGGGGTAGGTCATCTGCCCATTTATACCTACATCCCTGCCCTATCTGCTTTTCTAGAATCAAGTTAATATTAATCAATTGGCCAGGTATCACAAGTACTCATGCTGCTATTGTTGGTTCTTCTGCATCAGTAAAGATGCAGTAATACCTTTTTTAATAGTCTAAAATATTGAACAAAACTGACTAGTTAAACGTAGCTTATCATTTGAATTCATGCCCATAAGAATTATTTCAGAAATGTTGAAAAGGTTATTTTGAAACTATTGTTTCTTAAACATAACAAAATACTCTAAAACTCTTCATAAAGGCACATAAATTAAATATGATACTCAGAAACATAAGGAACTATCAAGATCAATGGTGAAAAATATGTTTTAAGGTGTCTAAGAGGAGTAAAGTGAGAGAGAGGGAAGCAGGCACATGTTGCAAGAATGCTCAACCTGCCAGAATTAGAGTGCAAATATCTTAGAAAGGTTCAGGAGCTGGGAAACATTATAGATATATGAAAGAGCAAAGTCACGAAGGATGAGAATTTTAAAATCAATATGTTGCTTGGCTGGGATTTAATGTAAGTCAGCATGCACATGGTGACAGATGAATAGAAGTTGATGTGAATTAAGAAACAGCAGCAGAGACAAACAACATTTCCAGAGGAATGACCCAATGAGTCCACATTTGCTTCTGCACTAATCCTGAAGCTGTAAAATATACGTGGATATAATCCTAACATTTAACAAGACACTCCTCATCCTTCCAACCTATCAATGCCACATGAAGTACAATTTTGAAAGTCCTGAGAAATTGTTGAAATGATTGCAAATGCTGCTTCCTTGATCTTTAACCAAGCTTTATGATCCGGGATGGGACCATTCACCACAGCAGATTCGCCGCTGACAATTAGCCACTGCCCTTTGACCACCGAGAACGCTTAGCTACCGCCACTGAACACGATTTGCCACTGCAAGTAAGTCGTATATTTTGAATATTGGTGGTATATAAAATTGTCATTATATTGGTTAAGGTAGTGTTTGCGTTGTTTCAGTAACAACTTATTTTCATTACAGGAGAGTTTTTTTTTAAGCTTGTATTTTTGGAACAGGAATTTTTAGTAGGAAACAGAAATTATTAGTAAACGTGGAAATAAGAAGGTTTACCACGATGGTTTTATATATATTTTTGATAAACTATCCAAGAGTGGTTCAAGGATTAAGTTTTGGCGATGTGAACAAAGGGGCCAATGTAATGGATGGATCCACATATTGTATTTTAGCAAAAAGACTTGATGGGGTTCATCCAATATTGTACATACTTCTACCAAATAAGCAACGTTCAACGTATGAATGCATGTTTGAAATGGTGAAGTCCTTGATACCTAATTGCAGACCACAGTATATCCATTGTGACTTTGAACAGGCCGCAATGAGTGCTATGAGAGAATGTTTTCCTAAAGTTAGAATTAACCAATAAAATGATATTTATTTTACCTCCTCTTTTATCAATATGTACTATGTTGTTGTATAAATAAAGGGGACTGAGAAGTATAAAAGAACAGCCGGGAGGGAAAAGAATCAGTACATATATATATTTCCGGTGGCGAATAGTCTCCAGAGGTCAAACCACCCCAGTGGAGAAATGCTGATGGCGAACCGGCAGTGGCTAATCATCGGCAGCGAATCTGCCATGGCAAATCATCACAAACCCTCATGATCACACAAAAAAAAATCATTACTTTTCTTCATTTTCTTCAATTCAGATTACTCCATCCTTGCTCATTCAGTTTCCTTGCTCAAACAGCTTGAAAGCTTAAGTGATAGCAGAGTATATTCATGATTTATATATTATACAAAGATAGTTAAAAGGAAGTGAAAGTGATTCCAAGATTGTCATATATCTTTAACTTGCTGCGAAGCAATGCAACTTAACATTTCATAACAAGCTTAACTTCATCTTGTGGCTCAGACTACTGGGGAAATTGAAGAAATACAAGTGAAGGTCCAAACCACAAAGGATGTTATTAATACATTCTTGGATTATGTTGCCTTATAATTAGGGCAGTATGCAGTAAAATCTCAAAGTACCAAGATACTCAGTGCTGCCTAAGGGAGTGACTGACACCACTGAACCTGAGAAGGGATCTATAACAGGCTTGAGTTCATCACAAGCCATTGATATTACTGAGCTTTCTCAGTGGCTTCACTACACCCTCCCTTCTTACATCATGGCAACCTGAGATATAAACACGATCTTCTTGTCTAAGTGCTGTTCACAGTGTGGAGAATGATGAAAACAATTGAATATAATCCTTCTTATTTCTGAATTTTGTAATGTAAAGTTTAACAGGAACTCTTGTATTCCAAATTTTATGAACTTAAACATGTTTTTAAATTAAAATAATATTTGCAAACTGAATTTAATGGGAAATAAATAACGACATTCCGAATACCACAAGAATGAGATAAAAATATCTTTCTTTTTGGTTTTATTTCTGCTAATCTTTGACATCAAATCAGGCTCAAATTGATTTACATTCACAGTTAAAAGCATTTGAGAGAAATCGTATAGAGACATAGAGTCATAGAGATGTACAGCATGGAAACTGACCCTTCGGTCCAATCCGTCCATGCCGACCAGACATCCCAACACAATCTAGTCCCACCTGCCAGCACTCGGCCCATATCCCTCCAAACCCTTCTTATTCATATACTCATCCAGATGCCTTTTAAACATTGCAATTATACTAGCCTCCACCACTTCCTCTGGCAGCTTATTCCATACATGTACTACCCTCTGCGTGAAAAAGTTGCCCCTCAGGTCTCTTTTATACCTTTCCCCTCTCACCCTAAACCTTTGCCCTCTAGTTCTGGACACCCCCAACCCAGGGAAAAGACTTTGACTATTTATCCTATCCATGCCCCTCATGATTTAATAAACCTCTGTAAGGTCACCCCTCAGCCTCCAACGTTACAGGGAAAACAGCCCAAGCATATTTAACCTCTCCCGAAAGTTCAAATCCTCCAACTCTGGCAACATCCTTGTAAATCTTATTTGAACCCTTTCAAGTTTTACAACATCCTTTCGATTGGAAGGAGACCAGGATTGCATGCAATATTCCAACAGTGGCCTAACTAATGTCCTGTACAGCCACAACATGACCTCCTAACTCCTGTACTCAATACTCTGACCAATAAAGGAAAGCCTTCTTCACTATCCTATCTACCTGCGCCTCCACTTTCAAGGAGTTATGAACCTGCACTCCAAGGTCTCTTTGTTCTGAAACACTCCCTAGGACCTTACTACTAAGTATATAGGTGCTGCTAAGATTTGCTTTCCCAAAATGCAGCACCTCGCATTTAACTGAATTAAACTCCTACTGCCACTTTTCAGCCCATTGGCCCATCTGATTAAGAATCCGTTGTAATCTGAGGTAACCTTCTTCACTGCCCACCACACCTCCAATTTTGGTGTCATCTGCAAACTTACTAACCACGTTTCTTATGCTCATATCCAAATCATTTATATAAATGATAAAAAGTAGTGGACCCAGCACTGATCCTTGTAGCATTCCACTGGTTACAGGCCTCCAGTCTGAAAAACAACCCTCCACCATCATCCTCTGTCTTCTACCTTTGAGCCAGTTCTGTATCCAAATGGCTAGTTCTCCCTGTATTCCGTGATATCTAACCTTGTTAACCAGTCTCCCATGGGGAACCTTGTCGAACGCCTTACTGAAGTCCATATAGATCACACCTACTGCTTTGCCCTCATCAATCTTCTTTGTTACTTCTTCAAAAACCTCAACCAAGTTTGTGAGACATGATTTCCCATGCACACAGCCATGTTGACTATCCCTAATCAGTCCTTGCCTTTCCAAATACATGTACATCTTGTCCCTCAAGATTCCCTCCAACAACTTGCCCACCACTGATGTCAGGCTCACGGGTCTATAGATCCCTGGCTTGTCCTTACCACCTTTCATAAACAGTGGCACCACGTTAGCCAACCTCCAGTCTTCCAGCACCTCACCTGTGATCTTTGATGATACAGATATCTCAGTCAGAGGCCCAGCAATCACTTTCCGAGCTTCCCACATAGTTCTTGGGTACACCTGATCAGGTCCTGGGGATTTATCCACTTTTAATACTATCCATTCCTTTTAACGATTCTAATTATAATATGCCTCACAATATTGGCATTCAGAAAATCTTTACTATCTACTCACTATTCATTAAAGGGTAAAGGCATATTAGGAGTCTTCTAAACTCTTTTATATCAAATATATTCTGTGTGTTTTGGGAACTATTTGCTTTATTTTCGTATCAGATGCTGGCATCAGTTCGAAGTCTGACACTTGCTGCCCATTCCTCATTGCCCTTAAACTAATTCGTTCTCAATGTCATGTTAAAGGGTTGTTGAGAATCAACTCCATTGCTGGAGTCACACGTAGACCAGAACAGATAAGGACATCAGACATCCTTCCCTGAAGGACTGACTGCATTTTGACAGCAGTGGTTGCTGGTTAACCATTAGACTCAATTAATTTAGCTCCAGATTTTTTTTGACTTCAAATTTCATTGTCATTTATAGTGGAAGTCGAATGCGTGTCCCCAGAACATTACCTTGGGATCTGGATTCTGAGACGATGCTTCCGCCACTTTTTTTTGCTGCAGAAACCTATGAGACCTAGACATAGCAAGAACTTCTGGAACAATAAAATATCATGTGCAGACTGCTTAGAAGGAACATTGGTCCTAATCCAGGAAAATTACCACTATGCTGCTATTTCCCAATAAGAATTATTACTAATATTATACCTTGATACAAATGACATTATTCAGTAGCACTTAGTTCATTTTGTTAAGGACTGACATCACTCAAAACTGACACTAATTTTATTTTTAATATTCATCTTGAATCATCTTTGTGCACTGTTGGTGCTGTCTAGATTATCTATCCTTCCAATGCTTACAGAAGACAGAGTCATGCTGAACACGAATTAAGTTGGGCGAGATCAGAAGAGCAATCAATATTGAGTATAGACACGTAATTCTGATTTTCAACACCTATATAGCGCAGGGTCAATACAAGCTGTAAGTAACAATCTGTTTAACAAACTGGGAAGATGTAGCAATGGGTTTGAGTGAAAGTTATCCTAAATGGTGAAAAGAGAGGTAAGAAAATAATATCTGTTCTACAAAGCCTGTATCAAACAAACAGTCATTCTGCAAGTAAATGTAATTAGCTAAATTTTCTCAGGCCTTAAAAGCAATCTAGTTTGTTATCCATAGCTCTCCACCCCCAAGTGGTAATACTGGACATAGGAATTCAGGAGAGCAGAGACTATCTGTCTAACAGCAGTGAATTGTTAAATAGGTCTATTTATGGGCCAACTGGTGAAGGATGATGACATCACCTCCATTTTGATATTGTCACATGGTCTCCTACCTGCCTCAGCAGTGTGTAGCTCTTCTGGTGGACCTGCTAACTGGAGATTGCTGCAGACTCTAACATTGAACCTTCCACTTCTCTGTTCCATGACCATCTTTAAGAGAACAGAGTGCCCACAGGCTGCTCCTTAATTATCTGCCTCTGAGTACCTCACTATTGACATCCACCATGACCATTTCTTGGTTACTAACCCAAGAATGAAGGAAATGTTAGGACTGCACTCAATTGGGAAAATTAGGCTCCATGATTCTCAAAGTTCCTTTGCACTTTGCATCTTGTAACCTCTATGGAAATGCAAGAAACAAGTTTGGACTGATCAGGGAAAAAAAATTGGAGACATATTTTTTTTCAACTCCCAAGGGCAATCTAAACAAGTTGCAGAAGATCACAAAGTGACCTTGCCAATATTTGCCAAAACAATGAACTCATCCAGCCCTTTTCAGAAATTGTGCATTCTCATTGTACAAGCTGGACGTGTGTATAGTGACAAATATCAACAGCACAGTAGAAAGAAACACTTTCGATATCTAACCTAATTCTGTGCATAGCTTTTAACCATGATGTATGCCTTCATGTATGCCAACCTATCTATTTCAAGTTTGAAAATGAAATCCAAATACAATCCCTCTCAAGAAATACCAATAACATTAAATGTTTCTTGATTCTTAATCTTTACAGAGAAACTTCCATAGCTCATGAATTCTCATTTTTCACCAAGATATCCCCTTCATTATTACAAATAAAAAAGTGAATAATTATGAAAAGAAGCAGCATAACAATGTACTTATTTATAATGGTTCAAACTGTCATAGACATTTTAGTGGCTTCATCAAAGATTAGTCAACGTTTCAATCTTAGCAAAAGGTTAGATATCATTAAACAGTCCAAAAATGCTTGGAGAGTCTACATTAGATGACTCATGAAGAGAACACTGCTTCAACAGAAGCAGCATAAAAATCATAGATAAACTGGTCAATTTTACTCAAGGTCAAGTTACAGATTATTAGCAATGAATCCTGGCGTCTACTTGCCATCACAACTTATCGTCTATATTCCATTAACATTTGTGTGAGTAGCATGAACTAAATCAGACACGACCTGCTAAAATAGTGCTTCTGAGATTGAAAACCTTTATCTGGAAATAAACCAAAATTGCATCATGAAGATTTTAAGTGATGGAATGATGATTACTTCCTTCAGCAACTTGAAATTATCTTTTGGAAAGAAGACTGCTGATGCACTCCTCTCAAACTAAACGCCCTTTTAGTTTGTGTAAATGGCGACCTTGCTGGCTGAATCTTCTCAGCCTCTAAACAGTATGGACAATGGAGAGTCACTTGGGAAAATATATGTTCATCTATAAAAATATAGTTTTCATTGGGATGCGATGGACACTGAAGGGCTGGGAGAATGGGAACAGTCTTCAAGGAAGAAGGTGAGAACCTTGAGCAGGAGGAACATCACCATGATAGGGCAGTTCAATATTAGGCGCAACAAACCCGTTAGGATTGAACTGACCTTTGCTTCCAACAGATGTGAATTGGCTAAAGCCATCATTCATAGACTGTAAAATTGTTGTCGGTTGCGAAGGAAGCAGCTCCTCTTTAGCCACAGAGTTAAAGGAAGCTTCTTTTGTTTGTTTCTTCTTTTTTCCTGTCATTTAATAAAACAATGTTAACAATGGGATGGAAGTGTTACATGTGGTGTTTTGCTTCACTGGACATTAGGGAAAGAGTCGCGGTCCTTTAGACATGATTCCAACATGGTATGCTGCTAAGTACATGTAACCTGAACAGCTAAATTCTTGTAACTGCAATTAGTATGACAGTCAATCAGACAGATGGTGATGTAAAATAACAATACATTGCAACAAAATGTTAACTGCGCCACCTGTGTGCCCTTGGATAGATTTCTTTTTGGTTTCCCTCCCACTATATCAATTAGAAAAGGCAGTTCCTGGTTGGCAACATTTGACCTGGTGCAAGGCTGGGGTTCAAATATGGTTCGAGTGACATGAATCCCGAAAGGACCCTTCAACATTGAGCAGTTGCACCGTGGGTGAGTGCGTCATAATGCAAAAGTAGCACTAGAAAAACGTGGTGCATACATAATGAGGTCAGTGCTTCATAGCACAAGAGTAGTGGCATAGAAATGTGATGCATACATAACGTGGTGAGCAACAGAGAATCTGTAAGATCACTCACAGAGAGAAGCCCTCCACAAAACTCCCCAGAATTGACACTTAGCTGACTTTTGGTAAAACTCGGTTCCACACTTATTCATTCCCAGCTACATGGTTCTGTCAATTCTCATTAGTCCCCATTCCACAGCTTTTGGACATTGTATGTCAGTTATTCTCCTTCCTTTGCTGCAGTGATTCCCACTCCAAATCTTTGATCAATAATGTGACTCTGGTGTAGTTCTCATGTTGATTAGTGCAGTATGGAATGGGACCACTCCAACCTTATTTACATAAGGAGTCCACACAAAACGTGTCTACTCCAGGATTGAATGAACACATGTTTAGGAAACATTAACTCTAATATTTTTGTTGCATAACCAAAGACTGTACTGCCAAAATCCATAAACCCCATTTGCTTTCGATGCTATCTGCTAGATGTGGAATCCCCATTGAAGACTTTTTTAAAAGTGGTTTGGTTGTGCATCCAAGCACTGGAAAGTTTGATCATTGAACTTAATGCAATTTATTGATGGATATTTTTGTTGATGATGCACATTACATAGCTTTCCTTGGCACTGAATACCATCTCACACTGGTCTTTCTATTTTTACTATTCCAGAAGTTAATAGAACATAAAACATTACAGCACAGTACAGGCACTTCAGCCCTTGATGTTGCGCCAACCTGTCGAACCAATCTGAAGCCTATCTATCCTACACTATTCCATTCTCATCCAAATGTTTATCCAACGACCATTTAAACACCTGTAAAATTGGTGAGTCTACTACTGCTGCAGGCAATGCATTCCATACACCTAATACTCTCTGAGTGAAGAAACTACCTCCGACATCTGTCCTATACCTATCATCCCTCAATTTAAAGCTATGTCCCCTCTCTCTAATTATTACCATCTAAGGAAAAAGACTCTCACTGTTCACCATGCAGGGAAATGATACCCACGTCATGAAGAAATCAGGTTACTTCATCCCATGATATAAATGGAGTTGGTGAACTGGACAGAATTGAAACTTTTCATAAAGTGCCCACCATAAGATAAATTAACGATATGTTGGAGTTTCCTTCCTGCAAGCAAGGGTGGATCCGCTATTGACAGAAAAGTAAGATTTGAGCAGACAGCCCAGAATAATAGAGGACATAAAAGCATGGGACAAATCCCAAGTACTGTATCTCTGCATGGCTCACTAAGTACTCAATGAGTACGTCAACAATTCTACTTTTTAATCACATTTATTCACTACAGTAGAATTTGATTATTTACCATAATGAAGCAGATATGGAGGTCTCAGTACAAAAGCTGTGGCTGTGAAACATAACCTCTTCAAAACAATCAGTACCAGGGTCAATCATTTGTCATTTATGTTTCCATATGGTTCCTCCAGTTAAATGCTATAATTCCAACAGGAGAACTGTGAAAAACTGGGACAGATTATGTAAATTAAGAGAAAATGAGGACTGCAGATGCTGGTCATTAGAGTCGAGAGGGTAGAGCTGGAAAAGCACAACAGGTCAGGCAGCATCCAAGGAGCAGGAGATGCCTAGGAGCATCTTGCTCCTTGGATGCTTCCTGACCTGCTGTGCTTTTCCAGCAGATATGGTAAATGCCTTTCATGTCAATTTCAGGAATTTCTTCAGCTCTTTGACTGACTTTGCAATAAAGGCACAGGAGAACCTCCACAAAAGTTCACACCCTGCGGGTGATGATGAAGATTAACACCATCCTGATTGGATTGCCATATCCACACATACTCATGCCTCTACTGTCAGCTCTAGACAAAGATTCAAAGCAACAAACTCTGGCTGAATTTGCATTTAGCAGCAAATTCAACATGAATTGGATATGAAATACAGGGCATTCTTTGTCTGCATGACTCAGCCTAGAAGAAATCAATTGTTCCACTATCCCTATAGAACCTCTCTGAGAAAGAAATGCATGGAGTCCAGCGTTCTGCTTTTACCTCATTCTCTTTGAAACGTTTTGTACATATTTTTATTCACTTTCCTTTTGAACAGTTATCTTCCTATTGATAACTTTTGAGGATTCAAAGCTAAAGGATTGTGTAAATAGATTCAGTTGAATTAATGGGACATATATTTCTTGGGGGGCGGTCACTGAAAGGATACCATGGGGTTCAACATTTTTAGGGTACTTGTTGGAAGTCACATGGTTTAAGCTAACTGAATTTGTTTACTGGAAATCACACAACTTTAGTCAACTGATTTGGATTTACTGGGAGTCACATGATTATAGTTAACAGCTTGTACTTAATGGAAGTCACATGTCTGAGTTTATGGCTGCCAGGAATGCAGCGATTAAATATTGTTTTGGAGCTCAGTCAGCATCCAGCCTGTGAGGAGAAAGATCCCTAGCTTAGCTTTTGTCTTTGAAAGGCTTCAAGATGACTTCCTTTCAATATCCTGAATGAACTGTATTAAAATAGATGCCAGAGGGACAACTGCATGTGTCTAGTAACAACCACCTGTCTCATTGGACAAGGACACCAGACTAATGGCAATCTGGTGTATTTCATACTTTATTCTCTTATTTTATGAAACATAATGACCATCACGCCCAAAGGGATTTTCTCCAAAGTTAATCAGCAAAGCAAGTGTTGTTATTATTCTTTAACTGGTATATGCTCATACATGTTTACAGTTATTTAGATTTCTCAGACTTTAAAACATGTGTTAATCAGTTTTGCATATTTTTTCAAATTAATTTTATCATTATAATTTAATAATGTTGTTGATTATTCTAGAGATTTACATGATGGATTTGTTTACTCCAGACAAAGTGTATAGTTGGCCATATTGGTACGTGGGAAAAATATTTAAATACACATTGTGACCAGTGTAATAGTAACACCAGAGAGTGACAGTGCATGCTTTCAACCCCAATGTTAATGCTATGAGATTTCCTAAAGGATACAAGAAAAATAAACTTTGATTTCATGTCCTTTGAATAAGGAACCATCTGAATCTAACAGCCCATCGATATACATAAAGCAGAAACCAATTATGCTGTTCCCTCTACATTCATTTACCAACCACTTGACAGCTCACATCCTATTATTCCCATCTCCCACTGCACTTTCTATATGTCATCCTTGACCAAATGTACTTAAATAATTATTCTTCCCATGCTTGTGTTTTGTCTTTGTTTGAACTAGTTTTTTTTAATGCAAGAAGAAAACAGTTACTGCTGGGTAGCTACTCGTATCAGGGCATCTACTGTCAAAGCATGTCATGCTCATCTGTCTTGCATTGTCAATTATCTACTATAGCTTAGCTGCCCAAAGTTACAAATAAGAACAATTTCATTTATTTTCACTTGGGTATTTGCTTTCATTCTCAAGTGCAGGCTCTATTCAAACACTTCGCCTTTTAGTCCAGTGTAACCCTGCTTGAGAAGCAATGATTATGCCTAAGGTGGTTCAGAGTTTCTGGTCCAAAGAGCAAATTTTCTTTTACCAATTAATATCACAGCAAAGGCATGGCATGTAATTGAGATGAATCATTATTCTCACAGTTAATGCAGTAGCAACTGTACATTCAGTTCCCTGGCTGTCCTTCAGAGATTATTAAATCTCCTCTGGCAATTCTATGGCAAATGTGGCGTGTGGAATGTCAGATTTAACTGCCGTAGCCACTTTTCTCCATGTCTACATGTTCTTCTGATGTCTCCAGGAACCATCCCCTCAGCAAGAAAAACAACAATGCTGCTTCATGTTGACACCCTTCCTTGTGGGTGATCTTCCTCAAGGTTTACCTTCTGAACTCACTGTTGCAGTTTATTGCTGCTGCCCCTAACAATATTGAATTTGCCACCTTGAATCTTGAATTCACTAAGCCAACTTCAAAGAAATAATGAAGCCTGACCTAGTAAAACTTGATGGATGGGCAGAATAACTAGTTTTCAAATGCTCGACATCACCATTGATCATATGGCACATTTCACTGTTTCACACTGACATTTATGAGCAATCGTGCAAACATCTGACTCTCCAATAATACCAGCAAATTTGCTGGCTATGCCTTTTGTTCTCTCTTGGTAGTTTGTGATTACCTCATAAGTCTCATATTTGTACCTATCTTTGAAACCCCTTAGTCCTGATTTTTCGTGGTTCACACTTGAATTCCTAGGAGAATGAAATCATCGACCGAAAAAGAGTACATACATCAGGAATCTAGAAATCTCCAACTAAAAATCTCCAGGTTATCCTCTGGAAAAATTCAACTGCTTCATTTTTTTTGGTACTGGATTTAAAAGAGACAGACAACAAATCAATGTGAGACCAAAGTAATCAACCTTTGTAATAATCTTTTGCCAACATCCATGTTCAAGAATGTTTAATAATTGCAGTCAGATCAGCTGCTAGTTGTATTCCAACTTCTTTTGACATTTGAAGGTATGCCTTCAGTAGCTGGTGCTT
This sequence comes from Hemiscyllium ocellatum, assembly GCF_020745735.1. NCBI lineage: Eukaryota > Metazoa > Chordata > Chondrichthyes > Orectolobiformes > Hemiscylliidae > Hemiscyllium > Hemiscyllium ocellatum. Next base: position 40,605,317 of record NC_083407.1, on the reverse strand, counting down.
TTGCATGTTCCTTTTCACCAACATGTTCAGCATCACTTTTTCATCAAGATCATTTCTGTCTAATTGCTCCAACTTCTCCATTTTCACTTGCATTGTATGAAGTAGTTAGGCAAAATACTTATTACTTTCTATGACTTGCTTATTCCTCCCTGAGTGGGTGGCAATATAACCACTGGGCTATTAGGAAAGCAACAGAATTTCAAAAGGGAATTCCTCCTCAATAAACAATAAGATAAATCTCTATAATCTCAAAAATTGCTATTATTGTAAGATTACAAAAATGCCTTACATCTGTGTTGTATTCAAACAAATTATAAAATGCAAATTTAGCTGTTAGAAAATAGTTCAGATAAGCAGACACTCAAGGTAAATTGATTACCAATGTCTGGATGAACAATGCCAGAATGGCAGTTTGCAAAGACGATCACAAAACACAATTATATGCGGTTGCTGCAATTATGTGAATAAACAGACTAATCCACCTCTTAATTCTTACGTAACAGTAAGATTAATGGAAGCTGTTTATATTGAGAAAGCTCTGAAACACTGTCCTACATCGTCTCTACTTCCAAAATAGCACAAAAGTTCAAAATACACAAGGTAAAATTAAGCATTTTTTTTAAAAACATAGGCAACATGCATTCAGGATTAAAGAGTTTATTGTACCAATGCATACATTTGTTTACTTTTCTACCATTTGCTGAACATTTAAACAACTATCATGCAAAGTTTTCAAAACAAAGTTTCAGGATTTACTTGCTGTTGCTCTTAGATGAAAATCTACTTCTTCACGATATAATACAATGGAAAATATTAAATGAATGAATCCTTTTACATTTGCAATCCAACTGTGACATATGCAACTTAATACAATCAGCCAAATAAATCTTGAGGAAAATAGTCCTGGAATACTTACTTTGAGAGAAGTAACATCTCCTATGTCATTTTGATCCCGAAGAGGACACACCAATGTAGTGCTCATGTGGGTCTCTGTTATGTTTTGCTGGATTAATAACTATGAATGAGAAACTCCCCAGCAGCATCACAAAGGCAGCTGTTAACTGAGGAATCTTAACTTAATCAATGTCTGCAAAAGTATGTTGCTTCTAGCAAAATTTATAATTAGCAGAATTAATTTATGTTGCGGTTACTTAAAAATGCAACTTCACATATATATCTGTTTGCAAAGTTTGGGTTTCAAGTTCTTTGAAAGGAATGTACACCCTAACACATGATAAAAATAAGAGCAGAATATAAGCATTGTGCAATGTGAACCTCCTCTGCTGTTCAATACAATCATGGCTGAACTGATTGCCATTTTAATCCCATATGCCTTATTGCAATGCTATGTGGTAACACTGCCAGCCCATTGTAAATCTTGCTTTCTGCCAGAATCATCTGGGATATCTTGTGCAAATTCCTGCTGGTGTTAATTGACCTATGGAGTGGGATCTTACAAGGGTCCAAATGACAAGATGTGTAGCAGAATTGGGTGGCAAATTCAGCAAGGCCCATCTCATTGTCAGCAGCAACTCCCACCATCTTTTATGCTCCTTACAAACTGCATATCGAGATTCTCATGAGGCTGTGGAAAATTTTCAAATGGGGCAGTGTGGTGGCTCAGTGATTATCACTATTGCCTCAGAGCACCAGGAATCCAGGTTTGATTCCATCCCCAGGCGACTGTGTGGAGTTTGCATGTTCTCCTGTTTATGTGTGGATTTCCTCCCACAATCCAAATGCAAGTTAGGTGGATTAGCCATGCTGAATTACCCCATAATGTCCAGGGATGTGTAAGTTAGCTGCATTAGCCAAGGGAAACACAGGATTCCAGAGATAGTGTAGGGGATGGTCTGGGTGAGAGGCTGTTCGGAGGGTCAGTGTAGACTCGTTGGGCCTGTTTCCACACTCTAGGGATTCTATGATTCTGTGAGCGTGCGTCAAATGCCTTGTTAACAGCACAATTCGCCTGTTTAATATTCAGTCTCTCATCCTCCCAAATTCACCAACAAACTTGACAGAGAGAAAACCAAATTGAAAACCCAAAGGGAGCACCTGATGGAGCAGCTTGCCAATTCTTCAAAATGGCCTTCATGTTGGAAACTGGGCACCAAAATCTTAAGGCATGCTCTAAGGGCACGAGCCGCACACACTGTCCATGTCCACATACACTAGCACTGAACGCATACCAGATTCTAAGACCCCTCCATGGTGTATCTCTGAGCTGCTTAGAGTACTGCAGCTCGGGCTGTGCCAGAAAATATCATTATCATGCTGCTACAAGGACACAGTGCTCTCAGGATTTCAAACCCATCTCTGGAATTGGACCGGCTGCATCTCAGGGCTCTTCACTTGGACTATTAACGTTCACTCACTCTGACCCCACTTGAATGCTCACATCCTTGTCTTGCCTTTTTTGCACTTTGACCTTCATCCAGAGAGGTCAGGTTCATATTAATGATATCTTGCTATGCCATTTAGTGCTGTCATAAAGCCAAGAAGCTTTGTATAGCTGCTAGCAGTCTCCAGTCAAGTCAAAGGGGATGGCCTTCGCATAAGGTGTTCCAGCATAGTAAGTCAAGAGCAGCATCCGATACCAGTCCAGGGCCTGCTAGGGGCAGTCTAAGTCAGGACCTTCTCCTTATAAGAGGTGAGAAGCGGAATAATGGACAGCAGATCACCTGTCTTGACTCTCACTGCCCTATTGTCAGCTGATTTTGGTATTACAGGAGATTAAAGTGTGCGACACAGCTACTACTGTTGCTGCAAGTGGGAAGGGGTCTCAAGCAAGTGATTAGGCAGTGCAGATAGCACACAGGATTATTGGTATCAAATATTGGGTGGGTCACAACGAGCTCGTCAAATGTTGCAGACGACAATGAAAATGATAGAGCAAAGGTTTTGGTGGGAGGTAGAGTAGCAGAGACAGAATGAGTATGAGGTTTCAGAGAAAAGATGGTTGAATGTAAAGTGGAGGAGATCATTGATCCTTTTGCTACACTGCTGTGCATGCCTCCAGGCCGATTTAACCCATGTGGCAACCTTAGATCAGACTGACACGGATCTGATGGTATGGCCTCCACTGCTGCAACTGAGGTGGGTGGAAATCCTATTCAGCATGTACTCCAGTTCCGAGCTCACCAATATCCCCATGTCCAAGGCAAATGTCCACAACCATGCAGGACAGCTCGAGACAGACAGCTCAGCTCAGCTGCGTCCACGTCACAAGGGCAAGGAATGCTGGTGAACTCCAGGATATCTGTTGAGTGGTGAGTTACTCTGGAAATCAGATGTGAGAGATCCTATGAGGCATCATAGGTTAATAATGAGGCAGGTTTAGTAGGGGGTATGGCAAAGGAACTGACTAGGCATCATGGCAAAACACCTCAGATTAACTCAACGCAACTTGGACTTTGCCAAAAATCATAAAATTGTGACCACTGATCCCAGATGGGGAAGGATGTTCACACAACGTTTTCGTCAAAAGGTAGGTTCCAACTTGGTTAAGCAGCAAAAGTTTGTCATATATTATTTAGTAGCTAACTGAATTACATCTATGATAGATTATTGTCTCTTGTGAGATATCAGGCTCCAATTAAGACTGAGTGTACATTACTGCTTTCACCACACACTAAATTATTCAGTACTCTCTACACCTTGAGTGGACATATGAGAATTTGTAGAATACGCACAACAACTCTGGTTAGCTCATCTCAGGAATAACCCTTTACACTTTGAAGATAGAAATTATCTTCTCATGTTAATAATTCCGTCAGATGCGAACTGCCTTATACTCTAACCCTGGATCCCGTCTAGATCAAAAAATCTGCCAAACTTGGTCTTGTGTCATGACTCACTGGGATAGTGTCCAAGAAATCAAGATCTGCTATTCTCAGAGTTAGCACGAAAGTTAAAGATTATTTAAAAATGCACTAAGATTCCCCAATTTACCTCATGTTCAGGGTGAGGTTGATTGAAAGCAGGAGTCTGGTTTCTGTACTTAACAAGAGTAACTGTTTATTACAAAGTTAAAAAATCGCACAACACCAGGTTATAGTCCAACAGGTTTAATTGGAAGCACACTAGCTTTCTGATTCCAATTAAACCTGTTGGACTATTACCTGGTGTTGTGCGACTTTTAACTTTGTACACCCCAGTCCAACACCGGCATCTCCAAATCATGTTTATTACAAGTAATTTGACTCTAGCTGCAGATAAACAGTTATAAACCGCTGGTACATAACACTACTAATACAACTAATGTTCCCTTATAAACTCCTCTTGAGTACATGCAGTGATAGACAAATAGGGAAAATAAACAGGGACAAAGGGAAAACTGAGAAAGCACTCCGTAGCCTTTGTTTGATGACCTGTTGTGTTGGCTCTTGCTGATCCAAAGATTTCTTTTCAGCCTTCCTTTAGCTTGTGTAGTATCCATTTATGACTTGCTCCAGATTATATCTCAAGCTTCAGTTTTGTAAAATCTACCAAGCTGCCAATGCCAACTGACCATCCCAACATAGCTCACAGGTCCAGGCATTCTGAAGTGAATCCAACTCATAGCTAGGTCTTGAGAGAGGCAAAGGAAGATGGGAGAAGTTCAAAACTCTGCTGGAAATCTGAAACAAAGCCAGAAAAAAACTGGAAATATTCAGCAGATTAATCAGCAACTGTGGAGAGAGAAAAACAGAGTTATGTTTCACTGAAAAAAGTTAAAGATACAACAGATTTTAAAGCAAGTACAGAAGGAAGAAAAAGAGGTGAGGAGGAAAGAACAAAAGGGAAATTCTCTGATAAAGAAGAAAGCAGAAGAGATAATGTGATAAAATGAATAATGGTGCAAAGCAAAATGGGATGGTGATGGTTTAAGCAAAAAAACAAAAGATTGTCGAGGAGAAGAATGAGGTCCGAGATATTAGACAAGAAAGGATCGAGGTTAGTTATGAACAGGTGTTATCAATTCTAGAAGGAGTGAAAGTAGACAAGTCCCCTGTGCTGGATGGGATTTATCTGAGAATTCTCTGGGAAGCCAGGGAAGAGATAGCAGAGCCTTTGGCTTTGATATTTGAGTCATCATTGTCTACAGGTTTAGTACCAGAGGACTGGAGGATTGCAAATGTTGTGCCCTTGTTCAAGAAGGGCACTAGAGACAACCTAGGTATTAAAGCTCAGTGAGCCTTACTTCCGTTGTAGGAGAGGTTTTGGAAAAGATTACAAGAGATAAGATTTATAATCATCGAGCAAGCAATAATTTGATTGCAGATAATCAATATGATTTCGTCAAAGGCAGGTCATGTCCCACAAACCTCACTGAGTTTTTGAGAAGGCAACCAAGCATGTAGGTGAGGGTAGGTCAGTTGACATGGTATACATGGACTTCAGTAAAACCTTTGATAAGGTTCCACATGGTAAGCTGTTGGAAAAAATACAGAAGCATGGTATTGAGGGTGATTTAGCAGTTTGGATTAGAAACTGGCTTTTTGAAAAAAGGCAGTGAGTGGTGGTTGATGGAAAATATTCAGCCTGGAGTCCAGTTACTAGTAGTGTGCCACAAGAATCTGCTTTGGGACCACTGTTGTTTGTCATTTTTATAAATGACTTAGACGCAGGCATAGGTGGGTGGATTAGTAAATTTGCAGGCGACACTAAAGTCGGTGGAGTAGTGGACAATTTGGAAGAATGTTACAGGTTACAGGGGGACTTGGATAAACTGCAGAATTGGGGTGAGAGGTGGCAAATGGAGTTCAATGCAGCCAAATGTGAGATAATTGACTTTGTGAAGAATAACAGGAAGGCAGAGTACTGGGCCAACGGAAAGATTCTTGGTAGTATAGATGTGCAGAGGGATCTTGGAGTCCATTAATATAGATCCCTGAAAGTTACCACCCAAATTGATTGTACTTTTAAGAAGGCATATGGTGCGTTAGGTATCATTGGTAAAAGGATTGAGTTCCAGATCCGCGATATCATGCTGCAACTATCCAAAACGCTAGTGCAGCCACACTTCGAATACTGTGTACAGCTCTGGTCGCCATATTTTGGGAAGAATTGGAAGCATTGGAAAAGGTGTAGAGGAGATTTACCAGGGTGTTACCTGGTCCAGAAGGAAGGTTTATGAGGAAAGGCTGAGAGAATTGGGTCTGTTCTCATTGGAAAGAAGAAGGCTAAGAGGGGATTTGATAGAGACATACACGATGATCAGAGGATTAGATAGGGTAGACAGTGAAAGTCCTTTTCCTAGGATGATGACGTCAACTTGTACATTGGGGCATAACTATAAATTGAGGGATGATAGATTTAAGACAGATGTCAGAGGCAGGTTCTTTACTCAGAGAGTGGTAAGTGTGTGGCATGCCCTACCTGCCAATGTAGTTAACTCAACCACACTAGGGAGATTTGAACAATCCTTAGATAAGTACATGGATGATGATGGGATAGAGTAGGGGGGACGAGCTGGGAACATCGAGGGCTTGTTCTGTGCTGTATTGTCCTATGTTCTATGAATCTAGAGGAGGAATAAATGACACAGTAGAATGATCACAAACCATGATCTGACATTGTTGCTGTCTTTTGTGTCCAGAAGATTTTGAATTGGCTGATGAAAAGATGAGCTGCTCCTCCTCAAACTTTTATTGAGTTCTGAGAGAACATAGTGGAAGGGGTGAGTACAATGAGATCAGAGTGGAAGTTAAGCAGTAACGTAAAATGAAAAGCCACTAAAAGCCAGGGTCATGGTTATTAATTGAATGGAGTGATCTACAAAGCAACAACCCAGTCTATCTTTGGTATCCCCAATGTATAAGTCTAAGTCTAAGTTACCAGGAACTTGCAGCACTGTTATAAAGCCAAGATAATCAGTGACTACATTTCAAAAATACTTAATTGTATGTGAGGCATTCTGAGACATTGTCAAAAGGCATTTCATTTAAATCAATCGTCTATGATACTGAAGTGAATTTTCTTTTGCCACAGTAATAAAGGGAAACTTGGCAGTTGATTTATACACAAAATAAGATTCTCAAACAGCAATATGGTAAGTATTTAGATAATATGTTTCAAGGATGTTACATGAGACATAAATTTTGATTAAGACATCAGAAGAATTCTGATATTCCTCATCAAATATTAGAATGAAATATTTTACATTCAGCCACAGCGCTCAGTTTAAAGATGACACTGAGCAATCTAACTGTCCTGCACTGAAGTTGATGCTAAAGTCTCTGGAATGGGGTTTGAATCCATAACATTTTGACAGTGTCACTACTAAACAACAGCAGATGTAAACAAATATCCATGCTACATTTCAGCAGAAAACTAACTGATCCATCATGCTCAGTTAATGTGAAATTTTATAATGGCATGTTTTGCATGTTTTTTAAAATACATATTGCACATTGCATTGTTTTGCTGCAAAAATCCAGCTATGTTTAACAAGTAATGGTGTTTTAATGCCACAAAGTCTAATTATTGTGATTCAATTAGTTGTGAAATGCTGTTGACACAGTTTGCAAATTGATAGGTGCTTGTAAACTCCCAGTCAGATGAAATTGGAATGAAGCAGGTCTTTCCTTGACAAAAAAAACTTTGTCACTGAGAAGTATGCTATCCTAAATCTGTGGAATCTGTTAGTTTGCAGACAACATAAAATTGGAAGGGAGGGGAAACTGTGTAGAGGATGCTGAGATGCTTCAGCTTGACTTAGACAAGTTGACTGAGTAGGCAAATGCATAGCAGATGAAGGATAATGTGGATGAGTGTGGATCATTCACTTTGGTAGCAAAAACAGGAAGGCAGATTATTTTTTGAATGACTGTGGATTGGAGAAGGGGGAAATGTAACAAGACCAAAGTGTCCTTGTACATTGCTTGCCGAAAGTAAGCATCCTGGTAAAGCAGGTGATGAAGAAGGCAAATGGTAAGTTGGCCTTCATAAGAGAGTACAGAAGCAGGGATGGTTTGCTGCAATTGTACTGGACCTTGCTGAGAGCACACCTGGAGTGTTGTATGCAGTTCTGAGGCAGGACATTCTGACTACAGAGGGAGTGCAAGAAATGTTTATCAGACTGATACTCTGGTGGAATAGCAGAACAAAAACAGGAATTGCTGGAGATACTCTGCAAATCTGACAGCAGCTGTGTAGAGAAAACAGTTAACATTTCAAGTCTGAATATGGAAGATTGACAAACCCACTGGGAAACACCATGGCTCCAGTTGGACCAGGTACTGCAAATTTCATTGTGGGGTGATGTAACAAGGAGGAGCACACAACACCAGGAGTTCCCAATGCCCCAGCTAAATCAGCACCAAATCCAGGACTTTAGATGCAGGTCCACCAAATGAAATAAAACCTATGTTTCTCCAAAGTCTAAGGTGTGAAGTAATAGGAGTTCTTAACATTGCAAATGGATGGAGCAGAGTAAGTGGAAATAGGCTATATATATGAGTAAGGGATCTAAAACCAGGAGACATAATAGGGTTAAATGTAAAATATTCAGGAACAGAGCAAGAGAAACGTCTTTTAATAGATGAGCTTTCAAGGCTTTGAAATGCATAATGAAAATCTTCATTATGTTTGCTCTATATGTGAATGTATAACAGACAAGATAGGTAGTTGAATGAAAAGAAAGCTGAGGATAATATAGAAAAACAAGAAGCATTATTGGACTAGTTGAGTTGAATGGACTATTTCCATTTTCCCAATTTCCCCTTTACAGTGGGATCAGGGAGATTGAACAGAAAGTGATAGTTTGTTTGCATCCACTCTACCGCCATTATCATAATTTGACAAATCAAATTAGTGACAGCTCAGCAGAAAGGTGGCCAAATGACAGGGCAAGCAAGGGCACTGCATCTAATTTGGAGTCAAAGCTGGGATATCACATGGCTGAGGGTTTATGGCATAAACAGGAAGTCAGTCATGGCAATCAGTTAAAAGACCCCACTCCCCCCTTGTCTTTGTCTCTTTGCGAAAAGGTCAAATAACTATCAGTAAATGAATCAAGAAACTGATAGATGCTGTCACGATCCCCAGCAGAATCTGCTGCTACATGCTGCCATTGTCCCGCTGGTGGTCATTTCCTTTGTGTCACTTGATCATAGCTGCAGGAAAGCACTCTCAAACACTTTCCCATCAGACACTCAAAAAGGCAATGTAAAATTAAAAATTGAAGGTAATTGGGACCTTAAAAAGTTCAACAGCTGGTTAATTTGCAATTTCAAAACAGATGAGCTTCCAATTTCTGCGCTTACTCCAACTACATAATTTCAGGAATTGGTCTGCAGACCATATGCTGACCCAACATCATATTTTCCATTCATGTGAGCTGGGTGTGCCTCACCACTGCCCCACACCAGTTTGCAGCCATAAAATCCAATCCAATATTCGGACTGAGAGTGGAGAACTGCTGCAGGCTCAATTCCATCATCTCCCCGCATTGAATTGATCGTGTTTGACATTCACAGAGAAAGACTGTCTTTCAAAGAGAAAATGGTCATATTCCAGTATTTGCCTCATCCCTTGGCATAATAGAAGTTGAGTTTAAGGAGTTGTCAATCAGTGGGAAGAATTTAGTACTCAGTTTTCATCTTAAAGCAAGAAGTCAGCTGGAACTGGTGGTCATTACAATACAAGGTCAGCATGATCAATGCAAGCTGCAAAATTTCTTCATTCAGGCTTGTGGATTAAAGTTGCTGTATCAGTGGCCAAAATCTCAGTAATTGACAAAACAAATTCTTTATTGACAACAATTTCAAATCTATTTCGGGTTTGGTCTGCAGTAAACTACTGCAGACAGGAGAAAAATATAATCAAATGATGGCAGGGTCTGAAACAAGCTTTCATACAGCAAACAGGAGGTTCACCTCAGCTCTCACAACATCAGCAGCAGTGTATTTGATTGTTACCGACGGCACAAACATATAGTTTGCTACCTCAGCATGAATGAGGAATATAAAATACCTGCAGTCTACTTGTACTCATTGACTCCATTGTGCTAAAAGTTCCTGAAATTACTAAAATTCTTGAACAAAAATGCCAAATTCGTCTTTTCTGCTGAATAACTGAGAAAACCACAAAATCAAGTTGTAAATGTCAGAAATAATGCAATACAGAACACTATAGATTTTTCTAGTAAAACTTCGTAACATCTACATGTTGGCTTCTGAATAAATACCTTTAAAAAAGTGAAGGTAATGGGGTATGAGCTAAACTGGTGGGAAACAAATATTGATTGGAATATAATGCTGAACTGCAATGCAACTCATGCTATTGCATGATAACATGCCCCTTTGCTTCACAACGGACATATCCTCAGTTTCCTCACCACATCTTCCCTCTCATGGTAGTCTATTGGTTTTCTGTTGCCAATAAATAGAATTTCAGATCATTGTTCTTCCCTTTGTTCTCCAGTATGGAACTCTCTTCAACCTCACTTTATTCTCTAGGGCTCCTGCCTCCATTTTCATATGTTGTACTCTTCCAAAAATTGATTTACTCCCATTTCATTAACTCCTTTGCTCAAGCATTAGTATTTGTCCTACTTCTTACTCTCAAGTAGATACTAAGACCTCCACTTTCTCACAATTCTTTCACTCTTCCGAAAATTTCCTGAAGGCCATTTTTTTTCATTGCATTTTCATTCTTTTGCGACCTGTCTCATCCTTAGCACCTTCCTTTCCATTTTTGGTCAAGAGGTACAACAGCAACTACATTTCAAAACTATGTCACTGGCTGGTAACTACTTTGAGGTTATGAAAGGCACTGTGTAAATACAAATTCTTTCCTAAATGCATGGCAAAACCTTGAAATATTTTGGGAACAGTCTCAAAATGTTGATGCTTGCTTTAATTTTGCTGCACTAGGAACTATGGTTCATTTACATTTATATATAATATTTAAATGCAAATAAATATGAACAAGTAGTTTTGTTACTTGTATTTTGTTTGAACTGAATTTGAATAAGCAACTGAATAGGGCATTAAATAGGAACATTGATTTCACTTCTGTAATTTGAATCTGATGCTAATGTGACTGAAGTATTCACAACAACAAATGCTAGAGATCACAGCAAGTCAGGCAGCATACATGGAGAGACAACAAGCTAATGTTTTGAGTCTAGATGACTCTTCATCAGAGCTGAAATGAAGTGTGGAATGACAGCATTTATGCTATAGTTCAGGGAGGGGATGATAGCGTGGGCAGAGTGTAGGGTGCTAGTGGAGAAAAGATATTAGTAGTTTACATTAAGTGATCGGAATGTGAGAATGGCAGAACACTGGTATGTCATCTGCCAGACTCAAAAGAACAGTGAGTGGGATGGGTCATGTCAGCAGCGCTGCTTTGGAAGATGGTATCATCCAAACAAATGCAACGTAGGCAAAGGAATTCGGAGAATCAGATGGAGCCCTTGCAGGACATGCAGTTTGAAGAGCTTCGTGAAGATAGCTATGGGAGTCTGTGGCTTTCCATCGCCCTCCTCATCCCACTTACTGTCCTTTCAAATCTGGCAGGAGACGTACCATTGTTCTGTCATTCTCACATCCCATCACCACCACACCAAACTATAGCATAAATGTTGCTCCCTCTACACTTCACTTCAGCTCTGAAGAGGTGCTATCTAGACTCAAAATGTTAGCTTGCTCTCTTACCATGGATGCTGCCTGACCCACGGTGACTTCAGCACACGTTGTTTTCAGTACAGATTCCAATATCTGCAGTAATTTGTTCCTACGGACTGAAGTATTCTTTCTTCAAACCACCATAAACAGCCCAATCCTCACATGCTTTCACAAGCAAAATTATTCTCCATATTTTGTGGGCACAAGTCCAATCAGAAGGAAAGTTATGAAAGAATAATCTGTAAAACTGAAAGAATTATTTGGATCTAAATAAAAGGAAACCTCTCAGATCCTTCAGTTCTAAGTAAATAATGCAAACATGTTCGGAACTTCAAAATCAATTAAGACATGGATTGTTACGGTTGCCAGCCATCTGAAGTACAAGAGCCAGTGAGTTGCACACTAATTGCATATTTCATGTTTTCTTTGCCAATAAATGTCATGTCTAGTGGGAAAGCAAGAGAAGATTTCTAATGAAGTAGAATTTCAGTGTGATAGACTCACAAATTAACAAGTGGTTGTACTATGCGCCAAAGAGAAAATGACATTTTTTAAAAGAGTTTTGTTTATAAATTAACAGTCTAAAGGCAGATGTGGTTTAAAAACATTATTCTGCTCAATCAATTTTTAAAAATAAATATATTGGCACCCAAGAGTTGTCAATTATTTAGTTCTTTTGACAGACATTTGCCATTTTTCAAGATGTATGGCCTGGTGACATAGCTCACTTGGGAATATGAGTGTGCCATTTTGTCCCTCAACTCTGTTCAATCGTTCAAAGAGGTCAAAGCTAATGTGTAGCTTTACTCTACTTAGTCACCTTGCCTCCACATGTCTAATAGGAGAAAGTGAGGACTGCAGATGCTGGAGATCAGAGCTGAAAATGTGTTGCTGGAAAAGCGCAGCAGGTCAGGCAGTATCCAAGGAGCAGGAGAATCGACGTTTCAGGCATGAGCCCTTCTTCAGGAGCCCTTCTACAGCAATGGTTACAGGTCAACTCTCCTGCTCCTTGGATGCTTCCTGATCTGCTGCGCTTTTCCAGCAATACATTTTCAGCTCCACATATCTAATCTCCATATCTGTCAAAAGTTCCTGGAAAGTTCAATATTTCAATTAGCATGTCCTAAAATAGCTTGAAACACTTTGGCAGAATGTTACCACAATACCATAAAACACAGTTAATATTTAATATTTAGTTCAAATACACAGTAGATTATGATAAAGAATCTCTCAGGTTCGTGACACAGCAAAATCAAAAAGAAGGAAATAGTCTCAATGAGTCCTTCAGAATCCTATACAACAATCATGGAATCTTTTTACCTATGACAAAGCGTAAAGAAATGATCAAAGCAGCAGTACTCAATAAGCAGATTAATCCATCCAAGATTTTGCATTTAAGAAAAGCATGCTACAGTTATTAACAGACAGCACTCTGAGAATGATCAATTTGGATTTGTAGCTGGGATTAACTATATTGCCACATTAAATATTTTAAGCTAAATTGCCCTAGTGTAAAAACAATTCCAATATTAAGAATGATCATAGTTTGGCAGATAAAATAATATAATACCAGTTATTTATTAAATCATGCTAGAAGAAAAACAATGTCATTGCAAAAATGTCCAAAAATGTTTCAAGGATGTAAACAAAAATAATCAAGGCCTGTATTCTGTGTGCTATAAAATTAAAAGCAACCTAATGATCGCTATAATGCAGCATCACCTTGGTCAGCCACTTCAAACTTCTTACTCTATAAAAATCACCGAATGGTTACAGCACTGAAGAAGGCAGTTGGGCTCTTTCAGTCCAGGGTGGCTTCGTGCAAGAGTAATTGTTGCATTCCCCAGTCATTCCCTATGGATTTGCAATTTTCTTTCCTTGCAGAGGACATCCAAATCCCTTTTGAAAATTACATTTATCTACCTTCACCACCCTTTCAAGCAATGCTTTTTGTACAATAACCACTCACTACATTAAAAAAAAATTTCACTTTATCAGCTTTCACCATTCTCTTTAAAGTCAGCATCCACTTGTTCTCAAAGCTTGTGCCAATGTGAACAGTTTCTCTCTATCTGTCTACTCAATGATTTTGAATACCTCTATTAAATCTCCTGTCAACTTTCACTTCTCGAAGAAAGACAACCCCAGTTTCTCCAATCCATCCACATAACTGATGTACCACAACTATTCTTCCAAATCTTTTCTGCGTGCTCTCCAAAGCATTTGGATCCTCCACAGGACAAAAAAAAAACTCCAGTTGAGGCCAAACTAGTGATAATAAGCTTCATGATAGCTTCGTTGCTTTTATATTCTGTCTCTGAAGCCCAGGATCTCACATACATTTTAAAAAAGCTTTTACAACCAACTCTATCACCTTAAGAAAGACAACAGAATCAATGGTGCAGAAAACTCAAGAAGGGATCATACAGTATGGTCAAGTGAAATAGGGATTGATAGGCTGGGTGAGGGGAGTAACAAATTAAGAATATTATATATGAATGCATAAAGCATAAGAGATAAGGTGGATGAGCTTGAGACTCAGTTGGAAATTGGCAGGTACGATGTTGTGGGGATAACTGAGACGTGGCTTCAAGTGGACAGGGCCTGGGAAATCAATATTCAAGGCTATACGTGCTATTGAAAGGACAGACTGACGGTCAGAGGGGGTGGGTTGGCCCTGTTGGTGAGGAATGATATTCAGTCCCTTGCGAGGAGGGACATGGAATCAGGAGATGCAAAGTCAGTATGGATAAAGCTAATGGGAGTTATCAACAGGCCCCCAAACAGTAGTCTGGATGTAGGGTGCAAATTGCATAAGGAGTTGAAATTGGCCTGTTGCAAAGGTACTACTAAAGTTGTTATGGGGGATTTCAACATGCAGGTAGACTGGGAGAATCAGGATGGTACCAGACCCCAAGAAAGGGAGTTTGTGGAGTGCCTCTGAGATGGATTCTTAGAACAGCTTGTACTGGAGTCTACCAGGGAGAAGGCAATTCTGGATCTGGTGTTGAGCAACAAACAGAATTTGATCAGGGACCTCGAAGTAAAGGAGCCATTAGGAGGTACTGACCATAATATAATAAGTTTTAATCTGCAATTTGAGAGGGAGAAGGGAGAATCAGAAGTGTCAGTATTGCAGTTGAACAAAGGGAACTATGGAGTTATGAGGGAGGAGCTGGCAAAAGTTCAATGGTTCAATACCCTAGCAGGGATGGCAGTTATTTCTGGATATAATGCAGGAGATACGGGATCAGATCATTCAAAAGAGGAAGAAAGATCCTAAGGGGAGGCAGGGGCAGCCGTGGCTGATGAGGGAAGTTAAGGAGTGTATAAAGATAAAAGGGAAGTATAACATAGCAAAGTTGAGTGGGAAGCCGGAGGATTGGGAAACCTTTAAAGAGCAACAGAGGATAACTAAAAAGGCAATACGCAGAGAAAAAATGAGGTACGAAGGCAAACTGGCCAAAAACATAAAAGAGGATACTAAAAGCTTTTTTAGGTATGTGAAAAGAAAAAGAAGAATGGTTAAGACTAAAGTTGGGCCCTTGAAGACCGAAAAAGGTGAATTTATTATGGGGAACAAGGAAATGGCAGAAGAGTTGAATAGGTACTTTAGATCGGTCTTCAACGGGGAAGACACAAGCAATCTCCCAGATGTAACTGTGGCTGAAGGACCCAGGGTAACAGATGAAGTGAAGGGAATATATTTTGGCAGGAAATGGTGTTGAATAGACTGTTAGGTCTGAAGGCTGATAAATCCCTGGAACCTGATAGGCTGCATCTCAGGGTACTGAAGGAGGTGGCTGTAGAAATCATGGACGCATTGGTAATCATTTTCCAATGTTCTATCGATTCAGGATCAGTTCCTGCAGATTGGAGGATGACTAATGTTGTCCCACTTTTCAAGAAGGGAGGGAGAGAGAAAACAGGGAATTATACACTGGTTAGCCTGATGGCAGTGGTGGGAAAGATGCTGGAGTCAATTATAAAAGATGAAATTACTACTCATTTGGATAGCAGTGACAGGATAGGTCAGTCAGGATGGATTTACAAAGAAGAAATTGTATTTGACTAATCTTCTGAAATTGTTTGAGGATGTAACTATGAAGATGAACAAGGGAGACCCAGTGGATGCATTGTACCTGGACTTTCAGAAAGCCTTTGATAAGGTCCCACATAGGAGATTAGTGAGCAAAGTTAGGGCACATGGTATTGGGGGCAAGGTACTGACTTGGATTGGAAATTGGCTGTCTGACAGGAAGCAAAGAGTAGTGATAAATAGATCCCTTTCAGAATGGCAGGCAGTGACAAGCGGGGTACCACAAGGTTTAGTGGTGGGACTGCAGCTGTTACAATATACAACAATGACATAGATGAAGGCATTAAAAGTAATATTAGCAAATTTGCTGATGACACAAAGCTGGGTGGCAAGATGAAATATGAGGAGGATGTTATGAGAATACAGGGTGACTTGGACAGGCTAGGTGAGTGGACAGATGCATGGCAGATGCAGTTTAATGTGGATAAATGTGTGGTTGTCCACTTTGGTGGCAAGAACAGGAAGGCAGATTACTATCTAAATGGCGTCAAGTTCGGTAAAGGGTAAGATCTAGGTGTTATTGTACATCAGTCAATGAAAGCAAGCATGCAGGTACAGTAGACAGTGAAGAAAGCATGCTGGCCTTCATAACAAGAGGAATTGAGTATCGGAGCAAAGAGGCCCTTCTGCATCTGTTGAGGGCCCTGGTGAGACCGCGCCTGGAGTATTGTGTGCAGTTTTGGTCTCCAAATTTGAGGAAGAACATTCTGGCTTTTGAGGGAGTGCAGCGTAGGTTCACGAGGTCAATTCCCGGAATGGCGGGACTATCATATGTTGAAAGATTGGAGCAACTAGGCTTGTATACACTTGAGTTTAAAGGATGAGAGGGGATCTGATTGTGACATATAAGATTATTAAAGGATTGGACACTCTGGAGACAGGAAGCATGTTTCCGCCAATGGGTGAGTCCAGAACCAGAGGACACAATTTAAAAATAAGGAGAAGGGCATTGAGAACAGAGTTGAAGAGAAACTTCTTCACCCAGAGAGTGGTGGACATGTGGAATGCTCTGCTCCAGACAGCAGTGGAGGCCAAGTATCTGGATACTTTCAAGAAAGAGATGGATAGAACCCTTAAAGATAGTGGAATCAAGGGTTATGGGGATAAAGCAGGAACAGGGTACTGATTGTGGATGATCAGTCATGATCATAATGAATGGTAGTGCTGACTCGAAGGGCCAAATGGCCAACTCCTGCACCTATTGTCTATTGTCTATTATAACATTCTCCCAATCAAAACTGCCACCTCTGCTCCTTTCTTTTGGAGCCTATCTGCCCTGATCACCTTTTATCAGGAATATTTACTGCCTACTTACTCTCTTTTTGAACTATTATTGATTAGTTCTATTCTCCCAAGTTGCTGTCAGTGCTTGCAACTCCCTAACCCAATCCCAGTTTGTGGAGTACATACTTGCTGTTAACTTAATTTACGCTTTGTTTGGATATTCACATTGTCCCTACTATTGCTTACTGTAGTGTTGTTTCTCCTAATCCTGGAGTGCCTTATTTCTTCTTTCAAAACCTAGAGCATGCTTCCTGTTGCCTTGCCAAAAGTTTCTCCCCAAGTAGTAGCAAGCCAGCCATAAGATCAGTATCCCAGCAGTATTGAGATGCACCTATCCATTCTGTCAAGGTCCCACTTCCTCAGAACTGGTCCCAGTGAACCCCTCTCATGCATCTTCACTGCAGCTACTCCATCATCTGTTGTATCACTCTATTTCTAACTCTCACTGTCAAGTAGTACTTGGAATAATCTGGAAATTGTGACTGTTGAGATCCTGTTTACTTATTTCTATGGCCCGAAGATCTGCAGGAACTCATTCTACTTTCTACCCATATCATTAGAACCAGAAGGAACCCCTCAGAATTCTCTACAGGGATGAGTTATTGGAGGGAATTCTGAGTGGCAGGATTTCCTTGCATTTGTAGAGGCTAGGACTGAATAGGGATCGTCAACCTGGTTTTGTGTATGGCAAATCATATCTCACTAACTTGATTGAGTTTTTTTTATAGAGATAACAAAGGAAATTGATGAGGACAGAGCTGCAGACATTGTCCTAATGGACTTCAGCAAAGTATTTGACAAGGTTGTACATAGTAGACTGTTTAGCAAGGTTAGACCACATGGGATCAAGGGGGAGCTAGCCAACTGGATACAAAATTGGCATGATGATCGGAGTCAGAGGGTGATGGTAGAGGGTTGCTTTTTGGATTGTGGAGGCTCGTATGATTGGTGCTGGGTTCACTGTTTTTTATAGGAGGCATGGATATATGTTTGCTCACTGAGCTGGAAGGTTCGTTTTCAGATGTTTCATCACCATCCTAGGTAACATCTTCAATGAGCCTCCAGATGAATCACTGGTGGCATGGCCCGCTTTCTACTTATATATTTAGGTTTCCTTGGGTTAGGCATGTTATTTCCTGTGGGGACGCCATTTCTGTAGTGATGTCATTTCCTGTTCTTTTTCTCGGGGGGGGGTAAATGGGATCTGAGTCAATGTGTTTGTTGATAGAGTTCTGGCTGGAATGCCATGCTTCTAGGAATTCTCGTGCACGTCTCTGTTTTGCTCTTCCTAGGATGGATGTGTTGTCCCAGTCGAAGTGGTGTCCTTCCTCCTCTGTATGTAAGGATACTAGTGAGACTGGGTCATGTCTTTTTGTTGAAAATGTGTTGCTGGTTAAAGCACAGCAGGTTAGACAGCATCCAAGGAATAGGAAATTCGATGTTTCAGGCATAAGCCCTTCATCATGTCTTTTTGTGGCTAGTTGGTGTTCATGTATCCTGGTGGCAGGTTTTCTGCCTGTTTATCCAATGTAGTGTTTGTACAGTTCTTGCAAGCTATTTTGTACATGACATTAGTTTTGCTTGTTGTCTACACAGGGTGTTTCAAGTTCATTAGCTGCTGTTTTAATGTGTTGGTGGGTTTGTGGGCTACCATGATGCCAAGAGGTCTGAGTAGTCTGGCAGTCATTTCTGAGATGTCTTTGATGTAGGGGAGGGTGGCTCAGGTTTCTGGACATGTTTTGTCTACATGTTGGGGTTTGTTGCTGAGGAATTGGCAGACTGTGTTCATTGGGTACCCATTCTTTTCGAATGTACTGTATCGGTGATTTTCCTCTGCTCTGCCTAGTTTCTCTGTGTTGCTGTGTGTGTTGGCTCATTGAAATAATGTTCTAATGTAGCTTCATTTTTGGGTGTTGGGATGATTGCTTCATAGCAACAGGAAGCTTGCTTTCATTGGTCAGAACATTGAGTATCAGAGTTAAAACATCATATTGGAAATGTAAGGTCATTGGTGAGGCCATTTTTAAAATACTGTGCACAATTTTGGTCACCCTTCTATTGGAAGGATGTTGTTAAACTTGCAAGGGTGCAAAAAACTTTAATGGGGGTGTTGCAGGAATTGCAGGGTTTGAGTTATAGGGGAAGGCAAAATAGGCTTTTTGTCCCTGAAGCATTAGAGGCTGAGAGGTGACCATGTAGAGGTTTATAAAATCATGAGGGGCATAGATCGGGTGAATAGTCAAGGTCTTTTTCCTGGGGTGGGGGAGTGGAGTCCAAAACTAGAGGGCAGACGTTTAAGATGAGATGGGAAAGATTTAAATAGGATCTGATGGGCAACATTTTCACTCAGTGGCTGGTCGTAATCTGGAATACACTGCCTGGGAAGTTAGTGAAGGCCAAAAATCTTAAAACCTTTAAAAAATATTTCGATTAACACTTCAAATAATATAACATTCAGGGATATGGGACAATTGCAGGAAATTGGGAATAGCATACCTTTAGTGGTAAAGTGGTACACACTCAATGGGCCGAAGGGCCTTTTCTGCACTGTATAAATCTATGACTCTATGAGCAGAGGGATCTTCTAAAGACTTCATCTCAGATTTCCTCTGAGCTGTCAACATAGCTTTTTCCAATCAGAGCAGAGGTTTGAACTTATAGCACCACTAATTCAGAAAAAGGCTAAGTGTTTCATTCTTCTTTCAAATCCAGTTCTACAAGTTAGATTAGATTACTTACAGTGTGGAAACAGGCCCTTTGGCCCAACAAGTCCATACTGACCCTCTGAAGAACAACCCATCCAGACCCATTCCCCTACACCTAACACTACGGGAAATTTAGCATGGCCAATTCACCTAACCTGCACATCTTTGGACTGTGGGAGGAAACCAGAACACCCGGAGGAAACCCATGCAGACACAGGGAGAATGTGCAAACTCCACACAGACAGTTGCCCGAGGTGGGAATTGAACCCGGGTCTCTGGCGCTGTGAGGCAGCAGTGCTAACCATTGTGCCACCTTGCTGCCCTATTTCTTGAATAGATGCTGCAGCTTCTGTTATGCCACCCATGTCTTACTGATTCCATAGTCTGTGACTGGTACGTGGTCATGGTATCCTGGTATATTCAAACAGCTGTGCAACATCCGTGACATTCAGGAGATTGATTGTATTTGGAATCCAGCAGTATTGATCCGGTACATTGCATTGGGAAACTGTTGTATGCTGAAAGTTTTACATTTGTAGGTTTTCACATGGCTTCCCATGCCTGTGGTTACTGTATTTTTTTCAAACTCACAGGGGCGGTTTATTTTGCTACTCAATACTGTGTCAATCTTAACCACTAATGAATAGTCAAAAATTTTCAGAAGATAGGTTATTAGGATGGTTCAGTGACATTCATGCTTTTCAATGAGAGTGACAGCATAAACACTCTTTGTTGAGTGCGGCAAATTGTCAGATTCCACATTGTCAATTATTTCACGAATACACCTCTGCCTGGATACTAGGTGGTCTGTATTGTAGCTTAAAGGTACTCCTTGTTCTTAGTTTGAGTTGATGCACTGCTCATTGTACCATCAGCCTTTTCCATTTCTGCCACATTCCTTAAAAAATTGGTTTCTGCATGTAGAATGCCACACCTTCCACAGGTTTCTATGTTTAGGTCTTCGAGTAGTTGTGTCAGCCATCAAGCTTATATTTAGGACCTGTCAGCTTCATTGACCTGCGAGGATCAGTATATAATTCTACCCATTCTTCAATAGTTCTTTGGACATAAACATTTTCTGCCTGTCTAGCAAATCTTTTCGGGAATATTCTGTAGACCACCTACTCAACAATTTTGGTTGCTAGTTCCCAGTCTGAAAAATGACATTATTAGCCCTTTTCTCGACATCTGTTCATGAGGTCAAATACAGATTCTGTAAACCTCGGGATAAGTGATTTGAATTGTAGTTGGTGAAGACAGAAGTTTAATGTGGCTCTGAATTGGTCTTCTAGTGTGGTCCATATATTTGAAGGATCTTTTGGCTCTTTTAATGTTAATTCTGAAATATTAAAGTTGGTAGGACTTTGTTCCCAACTGTTGAGCAAATATTAATGATTTGCTTTTCTCCATCGGACACACCCAAATGTTGAAACGATAGCTCTGAATCTGTTTAAACGTTTCCATTGCATCCCAAATAAAATTAGGGAATTTTATGAATGTTCAGACAGTATGCCTTTGATATTCCCTTGCTTGCTATCAATTTAGTACACTCCTAGTGACTTGCCTTTCTCAAGTCAATTAAACATACCTTTCACGAGGGATTTGCCGCTTCTGAGTAAGTTGTGTTTTTAACACACTCATATGTAACAAGCAAAGCATCATGCGCGGTACAGTACCACAATTTAAGATTGTTGACCATGTTCTACCTGTTGATTATCTCGATTGTTATCTGTTCAAGCATAAAAGGCTTCATCAGCACCATGTTTCCACCAATGCTCACCATGTCATATTAATGATAATGAACTAACAATCAATCAGGTATTGATTAACTCCATGGGTTAGTTTATTTAAAACAGTAAAAGACAGCAAACCAATTGATTTCTGACCCTTTGGCTTTTAGACACACCATAGACTAACAACCAGGCAGATTCACAACATTGTATACACATAGCACGTGAAGTCCCTCAAAATCCCTCTTAAAAGTAATATACACATACAATAGTAAACAGCTAGTGATTATTGTGCACAGCCTCACAGATGCACCTCAATGGCACTAGTTGCTGCTCAAGTGTTTGATATCCTCCAACTGATGACATTTCCTACTCATGGTGATGTCCTGGACACAGGTAGGTCCTAGAGTTCCCAAATGGGGTAGGATGTGCATTTCATGGCACTGAATTATTTTGTTTTGCTTCTGTTTATTAGAAAAGTAACTAAGAGAAATAAGATTTAAACAAACATTCACCAGCTGCTCATTAAATAGCTCCTTTCCTTCTGCTGACTTTAAAGGTTTCCCTTTAACTTTTCAGCAGCTCTTTTTCCCTATTCATTGTCTGCAATCACTCCTCTCTGTGTATGCTATTTTCCACCAGCTACTCTTACCTGTCAGAGCTGTAGTAGCCTGTTATCATCCACCATTGCCACCCCTACCTCTAGGCCACTGTGCAGACCTATACTCTGAGATTTTACTGCTGCTAAATGCCTTTGATACATTAAAGGATCTTCAAGCCAGCCAGCACAGTTAGCATTCAGTGCAGGAGTACATAAATCTGCCACAAACTATTACAAAAATAACAAAAGATTTAACAAAGGATGAAAGGACAAGCATCTGATAATATACCTGATAATAAACTTTTCCCCTTTCTTTTTCTTGCGTACCTTTCTGCAGATCTCTTTTACCTGTTCCAATAGGCTACACCCTTGCAGCTCCCAGTCAGGGCCACCCACTAATGAAATGGTGGCTCTTCAAAGATATTGTAAAATTATAGAGCCATCTAGTGGTAAAAGGTAGAACTGGAACACAAGCACAAAGAAACAAATAAAAAATCGCACAACACCAGGTTATCGTCCAACAGGTTTGTTTGGAGGCACTAGCTTTCATAGCGCTGCTTCTTCATCAAGTGGACCACCTAATGAAGAAGCAGCACTTTGAAAGCTAGTGCCTTCAAATCAACCTGTTTGCCGATAACTGTGTTGTGTGATTTTTAACTTTGTCCACCCCAGTCCAATACTGGCTCCTCCAAATCATGACAAAGACAGAAAACAATCTGAATGAATCTAACACATGCTCTATTCTCTCACGCAAACTTAAATGTTTATGGAAATTCAGTACTGTTCCTTCATTTTTGAATAAAACAATATGGTTCAGTTATTTAAAATGGCATTTATGTAAGTTCATTATTTCACTTTCTGCAATGGAAGAAATTTCTTGATTAAATGCTTGTAGTCACTCAAGAACAATAAAACTCTTCACAATTCTAGCTAATAGATAGTACAGGGGGTGGGTTTGAATATTTGGGGAACAGTTCACATTTAATTTGATTGACTGAGCAAGGATATTTTTGAGGCCTGAGAAGCACAAGTGTTATGTGACCATAACAGAAATTTCTACAGCATTCTTAACACTGGGTGGTCTTATATAGGGGTCTGAATGACATGGTTTGCGATGAGATTTATGGCAGCATCGGATGAGAGCTTCTGTGACACAGACCTCGACATTGGGAGAAACTCAGTCCATCTTTCATGCTTTTCACAAGCATTGCAGCAAGTTTCTCTTTACAACAGCTGAATGTTGCCAAGTAAAGCAGATTATTGCTTGTTAAATACCTTGATAAAAGCCCAACTCACCTCATCAATATTTAGTCAAGAAAACACAACATGGAAATACTTGGCAGATTCAGCTCGATGCTGACTTGGAATGACCTCCAAATGACCTATGACCAAGCTGAAGCCCAGGCAAGTTCGATAAGCAGCAGCCACATGCATTCCCTCATACATGGAGACATTGGTATCTGCCATCCCTAATGATTGTCATAGCACCTCCCTGATACACTGGCAGAGCACAAGGTCTGAAGGTACAGCGTCGGATTTCAGCGTAGAGCAGCAACAAGCACTGAAAGGCTGCAGCAGGGTCTCCTTGCTCACAAGGGCTGTCACTTCGCTCATGAAACAGACCAGGCAGCATCTCAGGCTGCTCACTTGCTCTCTAAGTGCTTGCTTACTTAACAGCTACCTGCATACTCACAGTATCCCTGCCTTGTCTTGCCAATTATTGAAGTAACACAGGCAGGCAGCTTGCCCTGCTGGACTGCATGTGCTACATCAACCTCACACAAACACCACGTGCCCACGGCGGACACACTGCAGCAAGGATGTCTCATAGTTTTACGGATTCATTCTCATTGAAATCAATGGAAGCACTATTCAATCAGGGAGAGTCAGTTTGGTAAGACAAAAGCAGTCACCCATACCAGTCCATGGAATTAGCCAAGGTTAGGTATCTGTTCGAGGTGATTCCAGTCAGGGAATTGGTGCCTCTCTAGTTCGGAGGGTGGATGACAGTCAGTTCTGTGGCTCCATAGTGGTCAGTCTGGATTTAGGACTGAATTAGTTGGGTAAATGAATGACCTTCTCATCGAGCTGTCCAGTTAAGTCACTCAAAGGGAATGAGCCATGGTCAGTCCTGTGGCACTGTCAACAGGAACTAAGGGAAAAGAGATTTGGGAGGATGGGTGTAAAAGTGACTATTGTAGTCTGAATTAGACTCAGCAAGTTAGCCTTCATTACTAGGAGCTGGATTAGCGGTGCTGGAAGAGCACAGCAATTCAGGCAGCATCCAAAGTGCAGCGAAATCGACATTTTGGGCAAAATCCCTTCATCAGGAATTGTTCCTGATGAAGGGCTTTTGCCCGAAATGTCGACTTCGCTGCACTTTGGATGCTGCCTGAACTGCTGTGCTCTTCCAGCACCACTATCCAGAATTTGGTTTCCAGCATCTGCAGTCATTGTTTTTACTTCATTACTAGGAGCTGCAGGTTCTGAGGAAGGGAGAATTAGAACTGTGGGGGGTGGGGGGGGAGCAACAGTAACTGCGAGGGGGAATATGGTAAAGCATGCTGGGAAAGGAGGAGATAGAGTAAAGCATGGCTGGGAAAGGGGAATTGTGAGTAGGAAGGTGGTCCATGGTCTGGAACATTCTGTGTTCAAGTGGAAGACAGTGAATAACTGCACTTACCATGGTCACCTCACATACTGGTGGCCGAGGAGTAAAGGTAGTCAGGTGACAGTATGTGTGTAAACGGTTTGGATGGTGGGAACCCTGGGAAGGTGTGAAGCCTGTGGGATTTATGGCAGGTGCTAGCAGGAAGGGATTTGGATGATCATAGAATCACTGATACATTCAGAGGCGACTGAAGCCCCTGGCAAAACAGTGTTCACTATTGCCTTTCACCGTGTTGGGAACTGAAAATACACAATGTAGCCACACTCAGACTGGGTAGGGTGAGTGATTCTACCTGTGAGAAAGAAGCCTGTAGCACTCATCAGTGATAGGGCTTTTAAAGGGAAAGTAATTTGCTCACAGACCCATGACACAGACCTGGGAATCCCTATTCCCTGACTAACTTAAACCAGTGTCTCCTTCTGTGTCTTCAACCCTTCCCACAGATGCTACTGGACAACCTATTGACAGCTACACGTTTGAACACAGGCAACAAAATAATAAGGTTGTTGTATGAGGAGGGCCAAAGGTGTCAGTGTTTATGTATTGATTCTCTTGCTTCCAGAGAATGCAGTGGTCTCTCAGCACAGACCTTATCCATAGAACTCATCTGTGGCCATGAAGTGATGCCTGATGCTCGAACAATGATATTCACCCCTACACAGGGAGACTAACAAACACGTACGGTTAAAGCACATACGTTTGTACAAACGTTCACAATTCTGTGCAAGTCTTTGTCACCCGTGTCACTAAGATGGCCTTAATATGTTTTATTCTCCCTCCCAATATGCCTCAGTACTCTCTGGAGTTGAAGCCTGGAGGGAGCCTGCTCAGCAGTGGAGCCTGTTGGTCTGGAGGTTTGGTCGGGTACCCTGGGACACTTAGACTCATAGAGTAGTACAGCACGGAAAAAGACCCTTCGGTCCAACTCATCTACACTGACCAGATATCTGAAATTAATCTAGTCCCATTTGCCAGCATTTGGCCCATTTCCCTCTAAGTCATTCCTGTTCATGTACTAATCCAGATGCTTCTTAAATGTTATAATTGTACCAATCTCAACCACATCCTCTAGCAGTTCATTCCATACACGCACCACCCTTTGCATGAAAAGGTTGCCCTTTAGGCCCCTTTTAAATCGTTCCCCTCTCACCCTTAACCTAAATCTAGTTTTGGACTGTCCCAAACCAGTGAAAAGACTTTGTCTACTTACCCTATCCATGCCCTTCATGATTTTATAAACCTCTATAATGTCACCTCTCAGCATCTGATGCTCCAGGGAAAACAGCCCTAGCCTATTCAACCTCTCGCGAGAGCTCAACACCTCCAATCCTGGTACCATCCTTGTAAAGCTTTTCTGTACCCTTATAAGTTTCACAATGTCCTTCCTATAACAGGGAGACCAGAATTGCACACAGTATTCCAGAGGTGGTCAAACTCCTATCCTCAATGTACTAATCAATAAAGGAAAGTATACCAAAAGCCTTTATCTCTGTCCTATTTACCTATGATTCCACTTTCAAGGAAGTATGAACCTGCACTCCAAGGTCAGTTTGTTCATCAACACTCCCCAGGACCTTACCATTAAGTGTATAAGTCCTGCCCTGATTTATCTT
The DNA here is from genome assembly GCF_020745735.1 of Hemiscyllium ocellatum. Lineage (NCBI taxonomy): Eukaryota > Metazoa > Chordata > Chondrichthyes > Orectolobiformes > Hemiscylliidae > Hemiscyllium > Hemiscyllium ocellatum. The sequence continues at coordinate 40,578,999 of NC_083407.1, read as the reverse complement.
TCCAAAATGCAGCACCTCACATTTATCTAAATTAAACTCTATGTGACTCCTCGGCCTATTTGCCCATTTGATCAGGATCTTACTGTACACTGAGGTAACCTTCTTTGCTGTCCACTACACCTCCAATTTTGGTGTTCATCTGCAACTAACTATACCTCCCATGTTCACATCCAAATCATTTATATAAATGATGAAAAGTAGTGGACCCAGCACCGATCCTTGTGGCACTCCACTGGTCACAGGCCTCTGGATACCCTGAATTAATCTTGTGTCTGGACAGACCAGATACATGGACAATCTTCTTGCCAGAGGCCAGTTGACCCTCCTCAGTTTTAAATTACAAGGGTTGGTGGGAGGTGGGTGGACTGAGGGGGATTTGCAAGGCGGTTGGAGGTGAAAGGGTAGGTTACCACTGCAGTGTCCTGAGAGGAAAGTCCTGAAGGTCTATCTGTGGCTCTTCCTCTGAATGTGTCCCTCTTGGTACCACCCTGTCTCTGTCAGAAAGGGACATTTGGCCCTCATTCAATACTGCTAGCCATCCCTCTGCACCCTGAAGACTGCAGTGAACCAGTGGTGACTCAAACCAGGTTGCCAGGTTCAGGTGGCATGGCCTCCTCTGCTGGTGCTCTGAGAAAAGTAGTCACCTACCCTGTATCACCCTGTCCACTGGCACGTCCCGATCGCTGTGGAGAATCACAGTGCTAAATTCCTCTTCTCCATGATCAAATTCTGCCATCAATGAGCCATTGCTCATTTAGATGCATAGCGATCTTTTAAAGAAGGCACTGATGCAAGGGATACCAATGTTTCAACAGACATCCACTGACTTGTTCTGAGAACAACGCACTGTAATATGGGTCCACAACTGGTGATGGCTGACACCACAGGGTCAGAGAAGTTAATTAACAAGGAGCATTTGGAAAGGTACGGCGAAGGAATTCACTGGGCCTGGAGGCAAATATACCCACAAAAAAGCTCAACATATCTCAGGCTTAGCCAAAGAAAACACAAGAAACAACCATCTTCTCTGTCTGCTACAATATTCATGAAAGTTAAGAAGGTACACATGTTCAGTTATTAAAATTAGCATTCTTCAAATATATATTTAAAGTTTCCTTTTTTAAAATTGGTTTTGTTGAACCAATTTACTGGAGTTCTTTGAGGAAGCATGTGCTGTGGATCAAGAGGAACTAGTGGATCACTGTACTTATATTTCCAAAAGGCATTGATAAGGTATAACATCAAAGGCTATTACAGAAAACAAAAACTCCTAGTGAGGAGGTAATATACTGGCATGGGCAAAAGATTGGCTGATTAACAGGAACAGAGCAGAGTCAGAGCAGAGCAGAGTGTTAGGGAACTGGAGCTGGAGTTGGATGAACTTAGGATCATTCGGGAAGCAGAGGGGGTCATAGATCGGAGCTTTAGGGAAGTAGTAACTCCAAAAATTGCAGACAGATGGGTGACAGTGAGGGGAACTGGGAGGAAGCAGCCAGTGCAGGGACCCCCTGCGGCCGTTCCCCTCAAGAACAAGTATACCGTTTTGGATACTTGTGGGGGAGTGGGGGGGACTTAACAGGGGTAAGCAATGGGGTTCAGGCCTCTGCCACGGAGCCTGTCCCCATTGCTCAGAAGGGAAGGGTGGAGAAGAGCAGAGCAATAGTTATTGGGGACTCGATAGTTCGGGACACAGATAGGGGTTTTGTGGGGGCAAGAGAGACTCACGTTTGGTATGTTGCCGCCCAGGTGCAAGGGTACGTGATGTCTCTGATCATGTTTTCCGGGTCCTTAAGAGGGAGGGGTAGCAGCCCGAAGTCATGGTCCACATTGGCACCAACGACATAGGTAGGAAGAGGGATGACGCAGGCTTTCAGGGAGCTAGGTTGGAAGCTCAGAGTTAGAACAAACAGAGTTGTTGTCTCTGGTTAGTTACTCGTGCCACGTGATACAGAGTCGAGGAACAGAGTGAGAGAGCAGTTAAATGCGTGGCTACAGGGATGGTGCAGGAGGGAGGGATTCCAGTTTCTGGATAACTGGGGCTCTTTCTGGGGAAGGTGGGACCTCTATAATCAGGATGGTTTACATCTGAACCTGAGGGGCACCAGTATCCTTGGGGGGAGGTTTGCTAGTGCTCTTTGGGGGGATTCAAACTAATTCTGCAGGGGCATGGGAACCTAGACTGTAGCTTTAGGGTGCAGGACCTGGAGTGTAGGGAGGTTAGGAACATGGCATCAATCTCGAAGGAGGGTGCCTGTAAACAGGAAGGTGGCTTGAAGTGTGTATACTTCAATGCGAGAAGTATACGAAATAAGGTAGGTGAACTTGCAGCGTGGGTTGGTACCTGGGATTTTGATGTTGTGGCTATTACGGAGACATGGGTAGAACAGGGACAGGATTGGCTGTTGCAGGTTCCAGGGTTTAAATGTTTTAGTAGGGTCAGAGGTGGGGGTAAAAGAGGGGGAGGTGTGGCATTGATTGTCAAAGATAGTATTACAGCGGTGGAAAGGACGATGGATGAAGACTCACCATCTAAGGTAGTTCGGGCTGAGCTTAGAAATAGGAAAGGTGAGGTCACCCTGTTAGGAGTTTTCAAAAGGCCTCATAATAGTCTTAGAGACGAAGAAGAAAGGATTGTAAGGATGATTCAGGAGAAGAGTGAAAGTAATAGGGTGGTTGTTATGGGGGACTTTAACTTTCCAGATATTGACTGGGAAAGCTATAGCTCGAGTACATTAGATGGGTCGGGGTTTGTCCAATGTATACAGGAGGGTTTCCTGACACAATATGTAGACAGGCCAACAAGAGGTGAGGCCATACTGGATTTGGTTCTGGGTAACGAACCAGGCCAGGTGTTAGAATTGGAGGTAGGTGAGCACTTTAGGGACAGTGACCACAATTCGGTGACTTTTACTCTAGTGATGGAGAGGGATAAGTGTGCACTACAGGGCAAGAGTTATAGCTGGGGCCAGGGAAATTATGATGCGGTGAGGCATGACTTAGGATGCGTGGCTTAGAAAAGTAGGCTTCAAGGGAAGGGTGCAATCGATATGTGGAGCTTGTTCAAGGAGCAACTATTGAATGTCCTTGATAAGTATGTACCTGTCAGGCAGGGAGGAAAGGGTCGTGTGAGGGAACCATGGTTTAATAAGGAATTGGAATCCCTTGTTAAAGGGAAGAGGGTGGCCTATGTAAAGATGAGGCGTGAAGGTTCAATTGGGGCGATTGAGAGTTATAAGATGGCCAGGAAGGATCTAAAGAGAGAGCTAAGTGCAGCAAGGAGGAGACATGAAAAGTCCTTGGTTGGAAGGATTAGGGAAAACCCAAAGGCTTTCTATAGGTACGTCAGGAATAAAAGAATGACTAGGGTAGGAATAGGTCCAGTCAAGGATGGTAGTGGGAAGTTGCGTGTGGAGGCTGAAGAGATTGGGGAGACACTGAATGAATGCTTTTCGTCAGTATTCACTCAGGAACAGGACATTGTTGCCGATGTGAATATTGAGTCACAATTAATTAGAATGGATGGCTTTGAGGTATGTAGGGAAGAGGTGTTGGAAATTCTGGAAAGGGTGAAAATAGATAAGTCCCCTGGGTCTGATGGCATTTATCTTAGGATTCTCTGGGAAGCAAGGGAGGAGATTGCAGAGCCATTGGCCTTGATTTTTATGTCCTCGTCGTCTACAGGTATAGTGCCTGAAGACTGGAGAACAGCAAATGTGGTTCCCTTGTTCAAGAAGGGGAGTAGGGATAACCCTAGTAACTATAGGTTGGTGAGTCTCACTTCTGTTGTGGGCAAAGTCTTAGAGAGAATTGCAAGGGATAGGATTTATGAACATCTGGATAGGAATAATGTGATCAAGGATAGTCAGCATGGTTTTGTGAAGGGCAGGTCGTACTTCACAAACCTTATTGAATTCTTTGAGAAGGTGACTAAGGAAGTGGACGAGGGTAAAGCGGTAGATGTGGTGTATTTGGATTTTAGTAAGGCATTTGAGAAGGTTCCCCATGGTAGGCTACTGCAAAAAATACAGAGGTATGGCATTGAGGGTGAGTTGGAGGTTTGGATTAGGAATTGGCTGGCTGGAAGAAGACAGATGGTAGTAGTTGATGGGAAAGGTTCATCTTGGAGTGCAGTTGCTAGCGGTGTTCCACAAGGATCAGTTTTGGGACCACTGCTGTTTGTCATTTTTATAAATGACCTGGAGGAGGGGCTAGAAGGTTGGGTGGGAATTTTGCAGATGATACTAAAGTCGGTGGAGTTGTTGACAGTGAGGAAGGATGTGGCAGGTTACAACGGGATATAGATAAGCTGCAGAGCTGGGCAGAAAGGTGGCAAATGGAGTTCAATGTAGATAAGTGTGAAGTGATTCACTTTGGTAAGAATAACAAGAAGATGGGGTACTGGGCTAATGGTCGGATACTTGGTAGTGTGGATGAGCAGAGGGATCTTGGTGTCCATGTACACAGATCTCGGAAAGTTGCCACCCAGGTAAATAGTGCTGTGAAGAAGGCATATGGCGTACTGGCTTTTATTGGTAGAGGAATTGAGTTCTGGAGTCCTGAGGTCACGTTGCAGTTGTATAAGAATCTGGTGCGACCTCATCTGGAGTATTGTGTGCAGTTTTGGTCGCCATACTATTGGAAGGATGTGGAGGCACTGGAACGGGTGCAGAGGAGGTTTACCAGGATGTTGCCTGGTATGGTAGGAAGATCGTATGAGGAAAGGCTGAGGCACTTGGGGCTGTTTTCATTGGAGAAAAGAAGGTTTAGGGGTGACTTGATAGAGGTGTACAAGATGATTCGGGGTTTAGATAGGGTTGACCATGAGAACCTTTTTCCATGTATGGAGTCAGATATTACGAGGGGACATAGCTTTAAATTAAGGGGTGGTAGGTATAGGACAGATGTGAGGGTAGATTCTTTACTCAGCGAGTCGTGAGTTCATGGAATGCCCTGCTCGTAGCAGTGGTGGACACTCCCTCTTTATAGGCATTTAAATGGGCATTGGATAGACATATGGAGGATAGTAGGCTAATGTAGGTTAGGTGGGCTTGGATCGGCACAACATTGAGGGCCAAAGGGCCTGTACTGCGCTGTATTTTTCTATGTTCTATGTTCTATGTTCATAAATGGGTCATTCCCTGGTTGGTAACATAATATGTGGTGTACTATAGGGAACCATAGCTGCGGTCTCTACTTATCGCAATTTATATTGGGTGGCCACTTGGACAGCACAGTAGCTCAGTGGTAGCACTGCTTTCTCACAGCACCAGGGACCCAGGTTCAATTCCAGCATCGGGTGACTGTGAAGTTTCCACATTCTCCCCGTGTCTTCTGGTTACCTCCCACAATCCACAGATGTGCAGGTTAGATGAACTGGTGAAGCTAAATTGCCTGTAGTGTTCAAGGATGTGTAGGTTAGTTGCATCAATTCGGGGAATGGGTCTGGGTGGATACTGTCTGGAGGGTTGGTGTGGACTTGCTCTGCCAAATGGCCTGTTTCCACACTGTAGGGATTCTATTATACGTGACTTGGATGAAAGGACCAAAAGTTGACTCCTAAAATCATTGCTCATGCCATAAAGATAGGGTGGAAAGTAAGTTATTCTAATGAAAGAAGTCAAAGCTTACATTTAATATAAGGAATTGCTTTATATAAATTCCATAAACAGTAGTAAACCTGAGATTTGAGAGCAATTTAGGACCCCGCAAATGAAGACCAAGAAACTGATAAGAAAATGGAAAAGTGATTATGAATGCTGGATAGCAAAAAACATACGGGTGGACTGTGAAGCTTCGATTGATGTGTAAAAGGAGAAAATATCAAGGATATACGTGGGCCAATACAAGTGTGGACAGTAGAATTTATAGTATTTATTTCAGACATGGTCGAATGGTGGAACAGACCTGATGGGCCAAACGGTCTAATTCTACTGCTGTAGCTTATGGTCTTAATGGAGAACAGGGAAATGGCAGAGAAACTAAATGGTTACTTGTTCATGGAGGAGTATACAAAAAAATCTCCCAGGAACTCTAGGCAACTGAAGGACTTGTGAAACTGAGGAGCTAAATAAATTAGTGTCAGGAAAAATATAGCAATTGAAAAATTGGCTAGATTGAGGTTTGAAAAATCTCTCAGAAAACATGAGTTAATCCAAAAGTGTAGAAGATAGTAGCAATTGAGATAATCAATTAATAGATAGATAATGTTCATAGATCTGTAGAATCTGAAAAGTCTCTTGCTGACTGGGAGGCCACAACTGTATTTCCACCATTTAACAAGAGAGTAAGGGAAGAATGGAGAACAACAGACCTCTTGGCTTGAATCAATACTAGGGACAATATTTGATTCTATTAACAAAACTATCATTAGGAAAGAATAGTAAAATTGGACAGAGTTAACATGGATCATTGAAAGGGAAATCGATGTCTGACAATGTTTTGCTGTTTTCAAAGATGATGCTTGTAGCATAGACAGGAAAACCAGTGATTGTGGTGTTTTTTGGAATCTTCAGAAGACTTTTGATGAGGTCCCACACAGAGGTTTAGTAATTAAAATTAGAGAGCATGGGACTGGGGTAATATACAAGTATGGATTGAGAACAGATACAAGTCAGAGATGTAGATAAACAGATAATTCTTAGGACAGCAGGCTGTGCCAAATGAGGTTATGGAAAGGCCAGTGCTAGGTCCACAGCTGTTAACTATCTGTAAAAATGCTTTGGACTTGGAGACCAATTGTAGTAGTTCCAAAGTTGTTGTTAGTGCCAGCTGGATGGCGATGTAAATTGGGAGAAAGTGAGGACTGCAGATACTAGAGATCAGAGACAAAAAGTATGCTGCTGGAAAAGCACAGCAGGTCAGGCAGCATCTGAGGAGCAGAAGAGTCGTGTTTTGGGCAAAAGCCCTTCAGCTACCTTCCCCACAATACCACCCACACCCACCTACTTATTTCTCAGCCCCACTCCCCCTCCATGTGCCTGAAGAAGGGCTTATTTTCCTGAAGCATCAACTCTCCTGTTCCTCGGATGCTGCTTGGTCTGCTGTGCTTTTCCAGCATCACACTTTTCAACTGGGAATGTAAATTGTCAGGTAAGTACAAAGAGGCTTCAAGAAGTCTTGAACTGTCTGTGTCGACAGTTGGAACATGTCCATAATGTGAATGAATGTGACGTTACTCACATTGGGAGGAAAACAAAAGCAAAGTATTTCTTAATGGTGAAAGGTTGGGTGTTGAAAGGAATGTGGGCGTCCTTGTCACTATAAGCTAGCATGTAGATGCCTCAAGAAACTACAAAGGCAAATGATATGTTGACGTTCATTTCAATGTATTTGAGTACAGTAGTAAAGATATCTTATTCTGGTTGTATAAAGCCTTGGTGAGAGATTACCTAGATTACTGTTTACAACTTTGGCCTCTGTACCAAAGGAAGGATACACTTGCCATAGAAGGACTGCAATAACTAGATTAATCCCTGGGATGGTGGTATTGTTTTGAGGAGATATACTGAGTCTGTACTCTAGAATTTCAAAGAATGAAAGTGAACGCATCGAAATGTAAAACATTCTTACAGGATATGACAGGATGGATACAGATATGGGGCTCCCTCTAACTAGAGGCCTTGAACCAATGCACATAATCTCCTTGTCAGGGGCAGGTCATTTTGATGTGGAGGAATCTCTTCACCAAAAAGCTTGTAGACCTTTGGAATTCTCTGTCCCAGAGGATTTTGGAAGCTCATTTATTGAACATATTCAAATCCAGTCTAATGACATTAAGTGATGTAGCGGTGTTGTGGGAAAATGGCATTTAAGGGAAGGCAGGGTCGCAGACTGAATGGACTACTAGTGTTCTTATGGTCCAAAAATATCAACAAGTGAACTGATTGAGCAAAGGTCTGGCAAATGAAATATCATATAGAAAAATATAGAAAAGCATATTGTCACAATGGTCAGAGATTGCAGAGCTCTAAGATGCAGGGGGATCTGTTATTCTAGTGCATGAATCACAAATATTTGATACACAGGTACAACGTGTAATCAAGAAAACTAATGGACCGTTATTGTTCATTGAGGAAGGGGAAAACTGAATTCAAAAATAGGGAGGCTATGCTTTAGTGATTCTGAGCGTCACTGGGATGATGTCTAGATTACTGTGTAGAGTATTAGTGTCTTTATTCAAGGAAGAATGTAAATACATTGGAAGCTGTTTAAAGATGCTTGGTTGTCCTGGAGGAAGGTTTGGACAGGCTTGGCATGTATTCACCGGAATTTTGTGAAATTAGAGTCAACATGATTGAAACATAAAAGATTCTTGAGTGTTCTTGATACATTAAAAAGATGATCCCTCCTGTGGGATTCTAAAACTAAAGATCACTGCTTTAAAAAAACGGTTGCCAATTTAAGACAGAGATGAGGATTTTTTTTACGCAGGGAGCTGTGAGTCATTGGATTAACTCTTCCTCACAATGTATGGAAGTAAAGCCCTTGAATATTTTTAAGACAGAGAAGATAGATTCTTGATAAACAAAAAGGTGAAAGGTTGAGGGGAGGTGGGAATGTAAGGCCATAAGATCAGCAATTATCTTATGAGGAAAACAGGCTTGAGGGGCCCAATGGCCTAATGCTCCTCCTAATTCTTATGTATAATATATATTTGTATGTAATGGTAGTTAAAACTTAGCAATCTTGTTAAATTCCCTGACTGGAATGAATTCCTACATGCTTAAAATGGAGGTGCCATGACCTTGTCATAAATGTTGTTGTAGCTTTCCTCAGAGAGTACAAAAAGCAGCCTTCACTCACCTGGAACAAGTCAGCATATGAAACAATCTAACTTATTTAGTCACAGCTTGGTGAGTAATGTTAGACCTTAGCTATTACAGTTTAAATTCAGTGGTGGAGAAACTTTAAGAAATAGTCTGCAGTAAATTAACTGCCACTTGGACGAACATGTATTTAAAGGAGAGCAAAAGTGAATTTAACAGTTTGACACACAGGATTGTGTTTTCATGATGAAATAACAGAGAGGGTGGATGAGGGAAGTGAAGTTAATGTTTATGGACTTTCAAATGGTGTTTGTTAAAATAAAAAACACCTATTAGGCTTGTTTGCAAAACTGTAGCCGATGGTGTAAAAGAGCAGCAACAGCACAAATCCAAGATTAGTTAAAGAAATGGAAATGTTTGAGATGAAAGGTCGTTTTCAGATTGGAACACAGTTAACATTCACATTTCTCAAAGTTCAGTTCTAGTATCACTGCTGACTCTAATGATCTAGTTTTTACAAGGTACAATTTCCAAATCTTGTGATGACACAAAACTAACAAAATGTAGGAAACAGTTAAGAAGATGTTAGCAAACTTGAAGATAATATTGAGGAGTTGGTGGAAGGGGCAGACAAATGGTAATTGTTACAAAATTATGTGAGCTGATACATTTTGTTAAGAAGGCTAAGAAGAGACAATAGATTCTAAATGTTGCAATTTTAAAATGGAGGCAGGAGGAGCAAGATGAGGAGGAAGGACAGGTTAACAAACCAGCTAATAAAGCACACAATTCAAGGCTTTATAAATGGAATTACTGTCTAGGAGTACAAAGACAGAACATTATACTAAATTTCATTAAACATAATTTTGGCATTAGTTGGTATATTGTATCCAATTCTGGGCTAAACGGTGAAAAGTACCTCACTGCTCTCATCCGTCCCCTTTGTTACCTCATCAAGACAATACAATCCTTTGCATCAAACCCTTAAATCCATTTTCATTAAGTTTATGTTTGTCTAAGTGACAGTTGTAGAGTCATAGAGTCATAGAGATGTACAGCACGGAAACAGACCCTTCGGTCCAACCTGTCCATGCCGACCAGATATCCCAATCCAATCTAGTCCCACCTGCCAGCACCCGGCCCATATCCCTCCAAACCCTTCCTATTCATATACCCATCCAAAAGCCTCTTAAATGTTGCAATTGTACCAGCCTCTACCACGTCCTCTGGCAGTTCATTCCATACACGTACCACCCTCTGCATGAAAAAGTTGCCCCTGACATTTCTTTTATATCTTTCCCCTCTCACTCTAAAACTATGCCCTCTACTTCTCGGCTCCCCAACTCCAGGGTAAAACGTCTTTGTCTATTTATCCTATCCATGCCCCTCAAAATTTTGTAAACCTCTATAAGGTCTCCCCTCAGCCTCCGATGCTCCAGAGAAAAAGCCCCAGCCTGTTCAGCCTCTCCCTGTAGCTCAGAGCCTCCAACCCTGGCAACATCCTTGTAAGTCTTTTCTGAACCCTTTCAAGTTTCACAACATCTTTCCGATAGGAAAGAGACCAGAATTGCATGCAATATTCAAACAGTGGCCTAACCAATGTCTGTACAGCTGCAACATGATCTCCCAACTCCTGTACTCAATACACTGACCAATAAAGAAAAGCATACCAAACGCCTTCTTCACTATCCTATCTACCTGCGACTCCACTTTCAAGGAATTATGAACCTACACTCCAAGGTATCTTTGTTCAAGAACATTCCCTAGGACCTTATCATTAAGTGTATAAAAATACAATGCAGCATTTAAGCAAAAACGGCCAGGGCATAGTAGGCTATAAGTTTTCAGGTAACTGGGAATAATGTACGTTGGTGTTTTCTGACTGGCGTAGTTGTATTGGGCTGTAGGGCCTGTTTATATGTTGTATGACTATCACTTTAATTTTTGAAAACAAAGAATGTAGTCTCACTATTTCCATAGCTTGTGAGCATCAAGTGGTGAGGAATACAATCTCCAAGGTCACACAGCACACCAACCTGAAGCTATATCATTCTGCCTTCACTATCAAATGGTTCAGAACCCTATTTCTCTCTTTGTAACATACCTGTTAGTGTTCCTGTACCACAAGAATCCCTGAGATTTATCACCATATTCTGAATAGAAATTACATAACAACAGAATGCTGGCCTTGCTAATGAAACTCACCTCACAACAAGAACTGAAAGGAATGAGCAGAATTAAAGAGTTCCATTCAACCCAATCTGATTTCAAGGCAGGCTTTCACTTTGCCCTACGCTCCTGACCTTTCTCCAATACCATGAAACTTCCCTGAGTGCTTTTGAGTGCTGTTTAAAAGTCACAATGGAAAACTGTGCCCAATAATCTGAAAGGAAATGTCTTCATGTTCATGAGAATCATCTCATAATTTTTTCAGTATCTCAAGTCAACAGAAATGCAGAAACTAGCATCAGGAGTAAGTCACCAATACAGCTCCGTCATGCAATAAGATCGTGGATGATCTGATTTTGACATCAATCACACATTCCTCCTTTGCCCTTACAATGTTAGTGCGTCATTCTTAGTCAAGAATCTGACTGCTTCTGCCTTAGGAATATTCAATGTTTTATCCTCCATTGCTATCTGGAAAGAGAGTTCACAAATACTCGACACTTTGAGAGGATTAAAACATCCAACATCTTCTTAACTGAGATAACCTTCAGTTTCATAGTCCATCCGCTCCTGGTAATCTCACACACAAGCTGAAATATTGTTTCAGAATTCAACTTGAAAAGAATACTTGGAATATTCTGGGGTCACCAAGATCACATGTTGTTCGCCTAAACTCCACCAGATCCAGAGTCAGTCAGTTCAAGATTTCCACCTGAAATAAATGTTCCACACAGGAGTCAGTTGAGTGAATCTTCTCTGGATTGATTTGCATGTCAGTATGACCATTGTTCTCTCGATGTGGTCTCGCCACTACTCTGCAAAACTGTAGAAAATCTTCCCTAATTTTGAATGTATTCTGTTTCAGAAAATGTCTACATTTATCTTAGCTCCCTCAAAACTTCATGCACACATAAAGTTTTTATTTTGTAATCCAGGTGCCCGGTTCTTCTGTGCCTCAAGCCAATCCCGCCATTGAAATAATACACTACCTTTCGATTCAACCCACCAAAATCTTTGAGCGCACAGACAATACATCCTATGATGCTCCATACAACAATATTTTTCTGTTCACTTGACCCTCCTTAATCTCTTTATAGACTCAAGTCCTCTTCATATGATGCTTTTCTAACAGTTTCAAAAGTCTGCATTCTTCCATAGCACACACAGAATATTTGGCCAAAAAAATAGATTGTGGCCACATTCCAATGGAATTGACAATGTAATATTTTTAATTAATATCTAAAGTATGAGCGTGTGACAATGCTAAAGTGTTTTGCAGTCCCATCACTCAGTTCCCAAAACTCAAAGCAGGGACAGATGGTGTAGAATCTGTGTGGTTAGAATTGAGGGACGGCAAAGGTGAAAAACCATAGTTGGAGTTATGTAAAGGTCTACAAAACGTAGTTAGGAGCTGGGTCAGATGTCACATCAGGAGGTAGAAAAGATATGTAGGAAAGGCAAAGTTACAGTGATTGGGAGGATTTCAATATGCAGCTGGACTGGGAAAATCAGGTTGGCAGTGGTTTGTAAGGAAAGGAATTTGTGGAATGTCTACGAGATGGCTTTTTGGAGCAGCTTATGGTGCAGGCAACTAGGGAACGGGCAATACTGGATTTAGAGTTGTGCAATGAGGCAGACTTGATAATGGAGCTTAAGGTAAAGAAACCTTTATGAGGCAGTGATCATATATCATTGAACCTACTCTTCAATTTGAGAGGGTGAAGATAGAATCAGAGCACCCGAGCTACAAATCTTCTCACAAACTTTGAATTGAATCAGATTAACAATATTACCACTGAATCAAAGCAACTACAAAGGTACGAGGGAGGAACTGGGTTAAATTGACTGGGAGAGTCGGCTAGCAGGAAAGATAGTGGAACAGTAATGGCAGGAGTTTCTGGGAGTAATTCAGGGGAAACAGCAGAGACTCCTCCCAAGCTAAAAGAAGCATGGTATAGGGAGGATGAGGCAACCACGGCTGACAGGGAAAATCAGGGTTAGCATAAAAGCAAAAGAGAAATCAGACAACATGGCAAATGGCAGTGGGAAACCAGAGGATTTGGAAGCTTACAAATACCAATAGAGGCAACAAAATAAGAAATAGGAAGAAGAAGATTAAATATGAGGGTAAGCTAGCCAGTAATATAAAAGACTGTAAGAGTTTCTTTAGATATGTAAAGGGCAAAAGAGAGGTAGAAGTGGACATTGGTCGCGGAATACGACGCTGGAGATATAGTAATGGGGAACAAATAATGGCTGCGAAACTGAACAATTATTTCATGTCACATTTCACGCGAATAGTATCCCCAAACATTCAAGATAGCGAGAGGACAGAGCTTATTAGGAGAATTTGCTTGAAAAACTAAATGGGTAAATAAACTGGACCAGCTGGACAATATCCCAGAGTTCCAAGGGAGATAGCTGAAGAAATGATGGAGACATTTGTGATGATCTTTCATGAATTTCTATCATCTGCAGGCTATTCCTCCTCACTGAATGTAAACTGTAACTGCTGTGGTCAGAAATTTAGATAGAGAAAACTTGTTTCCCTTGGCTAGGATATCAAAGACAAGGGCATAATTAAAAAATTAGAGTGAACAATAAAACACAAAATTGTTTCCTCCATAGTAAAAGAAAAGTACCCTGCTCGCCGATAACTATCAATGCATGATAGCCATGAAACATGCCAATACGCTTAACTCTCTGATTAATCTAGTCCAAAATAAAAGGATGCTGCACACATGCATAAAGTAAAACCAGTGTAATGTGAAATATTTAAAAATATGTCATAAATTTGGAAAATACTTTCATGCGAAATTGGACAGTTAGATTATGGCCTGGTGCAGAACAGCCCCGTTTGACCAGGAGCCCCATTATAACCTAACCGCAGATTGTTAGCTGACAGGGACTTTCACCAAGGAAAATCTCATCCTTTCACTAAATCCCACATGTTTTTCATGCACACCTCTGGTGCTAAAGATTTTAATTGTATCCAAATGGGAAACAGCAAAAAGAGAGAAAGTAGAAGTGGCGCACAGTTCTAGTTGTGACATTAAGATAAAAGCAAGATACTGTAGATGCTAGAAACCTGTAATAAAAACAAAAAAAAAACTGCTGGAGAAACTTAGCTATTCTGGAAGCATCTATGGAGAGAGAAACAGAGTTAACATTTTGAGTCCAACATGAGTCTTCTTCAGTGTGGTCATGCAGAACTGATCACATTAACTCTGTTTCTTTCTCCACAGATTGCTGTCAAACCTGCTGAGTGTCTCCAGCACAATTTTGTTATTATTCCATTATAGTATTGATTGGAATGGCTAACTGTTGACAAACTGAGAACTGAAGAAAAACTTCTACACACAGAGGGGGTACAAGTTTGGAACTCTTCCTCAACTGGTGATTTCAAGGCTCCTCAAACAGCATCTTCCATTCCCCCCACCACTAATAGAAGGACAATGGTGTGAGATACATGAGAACACCACTACCTGCAAGTTCGCCTTCAAACCTGTTGATGGGTGAGTGCCAAACCAAAGGACACAGCTTAAAAATACGGGATAGACCATTTAGGATAGAGATGAGGAGAAACTTCTTCACCCAGAGAGTGGTGGCTGTGTGGAATGCTCTGCCCAGAGGGCAGTGGAGGCCCAGTCTCTGGATTCATTTAAGAAAGAGTTGGATCGAGCTCTCAAGGATAGTGGAATTAAGGGTTATGGAGATAAGGCAGGAACAGGATACTGATTAAGGATGATCAGCCATGATCATATTGAATGGTGGTGCAGAATTGAAGGGCAGAATGGCCTACTCCTGCACCTATTGTCTATTGTCTATTGTCCATTGTCATTCACCATGCTGATTTAATATATCACCATTTTTTTAGTGTCTCTCGGTCAAACACTTGAACATCCTCCTTAACAATATTATTAGTGTATTTACATCAAATGGATTGCAGCAGTTCAAGAAGGCAGCTCACAAGTATTTTCTCAAGGGCAGTTAGGGGTAGGCTATAAATGCTGGACCAGCTAGCAATGCCCACATCCTCCAAATGAATAATAATATAAAAAGCATTAGGTTGATTGTTATTTTTAAATCTGAAACCAATAGAATTTATGTATCCACAAACATTATGGCATTTTGAAAAAAATATGTGTATGGAATTTGAACACAGACAAATATAATCTTATTGAAAAATGGTACAAGCTCAGGGACTAAATAATCTAATCCAGTCCCGATATGATTGGTGGAATTACCAGAGGCAATAAGAGTACAGCAATTTATTTGAAATGAGTGGAATGCTGTGAATAGGGTTGATGGATGCAGTATCGGCAGTAGCCCTCAACTATAACTTGGATAAATATTTGAAGGAAACAAAATGGAAAGCACATGAAGAGAGATCTTGGGAGCAGGAATTACTAGATTGTTCCTTGAAAGAGTTAGCGTAGAATTGATAGGCTGAGTGGTGATCTTCTGTGTTATACTGTTCTATAATAACTAGAATGTTTATGGGGTGGTACAGTGGCTGCCTCACAGTTGCAGGGACCTGGGTTTGATTCCCACCTCAGGTGACTGTGTGTTGTTTGCACATTCTCCCCGTGTCTGCGTGGGTTTCCTCTGAATGCTCTGGTTTCCTCCCACAATCCAAAGATGTGCAGGTCAGGTGAATTGGCTGTGCTGAATTGCCCATAGTGTTAGGTGTACTAGTCAGAGGTAAAGTATAAGGTAGGTGAGTGGGTCTGGGTGGGTTACTCTTTGGAAGGTCGGTGTGGACTTGTTGGGCCAAATGGCCTTTTTCCATACTATTGGGAATCAAATCTAATAAACAGTGAGTGATCCCCCGGGAAAGCTTCTTACTAATCTATTTGCTTGAAGGTGATTAAAGAATGCCCTGAACATTAATCTGAATGGAATTCTACACAAGCCAAAGATTAAATTTCAGTTCCTCAGACATTTATTCTTACTCTTGTTCACAGTACACTGTATTTTTCCAAAATAGATTTGTGGTTCCAAGAATCATGGACTGATTATAATGCCTCACTCGCAACTAAACAATGTCCCAGCTTCAATGCACCTCCAAACTATTTTTTTCAGAGGTAGAATGGAGAGAGGGAAAGGATACCCTCTTAATAGTTGGTCAATTCAAGGATTTAGATGACAATGAAAAATCCTGGCTTTCATCACTGTCTCCACTGATGCATCTTATATTAGATGGGGCTTCCATATCTCTCAGTTTATAAGGAATATAAAATAGTTAATATTGCATTCAAAGCATATTTCATTCCCCAGCATAAAGGAATATCAAGTGAGTGTATAATGGGCGATTGACCTTATATGATCTATCTTATTGACTTGTGAAGGTTAAGTTGACAAGACTCAAAACCTTGGTTCTTGTTTACAAATTCCTCCAGTTCTCCAACCCTCTGTCCCAGGCATGAAATTACTCTCTCATGTATTTCCCTCCCCTATCACTATTCAATTCAATCAGAGTTTTGGGTCATCAATAGTTAGAATCAGAAATCTTCATAAATCTTGGTCATTGTCTTTAAATATCAGGATGATCTTCTTGACTATAGCTAATCAGTTTTTTCAATATCGCTCAACTTGATTTCTCCCATCTGAAACACATTGGGATATTTTATTGCATGAAATTGACAGTATAAATGGTGTCATCTTCACTGTCCAGGATTGCTGCTCTTAATTATTGATGGCTATCAAGTGCCTCAAGTAAAATTTACATCTGTAAACAACGTAAGGAAAGGGTGAGTCTGATGTCTGATACATCCTTTGATAAAATAGTATGTAGACGCACATTATCCCAGTTCATGTAAGTTGTGGTGCTGGAAAGGAAAGTCAGTCTCAAGAAATTATACCTCATTTAGTCATTCCCTCAGGAGAGCAAAGGAGACAACATTTTTGGAATGTGAGTCTCTAATATTGTTTTCACTTCCCAAATTGTTTGATGAAGCCTCTATGAATGTCTACGTTAGTCACTATTTGTAATTAGTCATTTAAAATGCATATAAACCAGGCAAGGTTTGATTTGAAAGCAAGGATAAATGGATCAACTGCCCAATTGTATGACAAATATATTGAAAGGGGTTTTAAACAAACCACAAAAGCTTTCTATGCATAAAACTTTGTTAACAATAGCTTCTTATCCTCGGGGAACAGGAAGCAGGAGTCAAGGGATATGCAAGTAAATATGTACACAAAAGATTGAAAGTACATGTAATTACATTGATTGCTGTAATTCATCAGGGATGTTGGAAATGAGCATTTATTTATTCAAAGTAAATGTCGTGTGGGTGGTTCATCATAGAAGCTGCTATAAACAGAGACAAATTAGTTTTACCAGAATATGTAGAAGCAGATCATGTATTGTTACTCAAGTTTAAGAATAAATACATTTTCATGGTTGCTGTCACAATGTGGAAGCATGTGTTAACTTAGGACAGAGGTCATCCACTTTGGATTTGAAGCAAACAATTCACAATACTTTCCTCAAGCCAAATGTCCAGATGCTGCAGAGGAGCATCAGCATTTTGATGTCCATGTAAACTCAGCACAAAGAATTAGTTTTAAAAACATGTCATACAAAGAACTTAACAACAGGACAAATTGAATTCTGGCCTTCATCCCAAGAATGTTGGAAATCAAATGTGAAAAATTGTGGTTTTGGATTTAGAGCTCTGCCCTTAAATCTTGTTGTGTTTTTGCCACTGAGCTTCAGGAATTTTGTTTAGCCTTGGAAAAGGTAGACAAAAGATTCACCAGAATTAAACTAGAAATTAATGAATTAAATTATGTGTGCAGTTTCTTTCTGAAATTGTTCTGTATTCCCTTGAATTTAGAAGATTGAGTGTGATCTAACTGAGAGCTTCAAATTTATAAAGAGAAGTAATACAGGATAGATTTAGACAAACTATCCTAGGATGTCAAATCATAATTTTAAAGTGATGTGGATGCTAGGTTACTTTAAAGCATTTTCAAGGCAGTTTTTTTTGCCAGAAAAAGAGAAGAAACATGGTTAAACGAGTTCATTCATACATTTGATGGAACCTACTCAAAAAGTTAAATGGACTGCTTGTGTTCCTAAATTCCTCCTGTATAGAGGATTTTGGATAAAATATTTTAAAGGTGCATTTAATAAGATCTAAGAGTAGGTGAAAATTAGTAAGTTGTGCTGAAAACACCCCACATAATGTGATAATATGCCTCGGAGTAGGTGAGAATGGATAATTGTACTAAAAGCAACATATATCATTTTAGAGTCTGGAGTGGGGTGGGTAAAATTGCAGAAGGATGGGATCAGGTTGAAAAGTTATTGAACTTGGTGTTAAGTTCTAGAGACTGCAGGCTCTCTAAGTGGAAAATATGGCATTGCTGTTCACCCTTGCAGATCCACAGGTTTCGGTGCTGGATGACTGTTGTTTGTCATTTATATATTTGGATGAGAACTTAGGAGATATGGTTAATAAATTTGTAGATGACACCAAAATTGGTGGTATAGCCAAGAGTGAAGGGTTTTTTTTAAGATTACAAAAGGATCTTGATCAATTGGGCCAATGAGCTGAGGAGTGGCAGATGGAATTTAATCTGGATAAACGCAGTATATTGGATTTTGGTGAGGTGAACAGGGACAGGGCTTTTACTACCATACAATTAATAGTAGGGCTCTGGGTACTGTTGTTAAACAAAGAGACTGAGAAATTCGGGAACATTGTTCTTTGAAAGTTGCATCACAGGTAGACAAGATGGTTCAGAAGACGGTTAGCATCGTTACCTTCATTGTTCAGGTCATTGAATACAGGAGTAAATTACTGCTGATGCTGGAATCTGTACTGAAAACATCAATGGAGAGAGAGCAAGCTAATATTTTGAACCTGGATAATTTTTCATCAGACACTTCATCCTGTAGGAGTTGGGATGTCATGTTGAGGTTGATGAGTCCACTTTTGGAGTAATGTGTACAGTTCTGGTCACCCTGCTATAGGAAGAATATTATTAAATTGGAGAGGGTTCAGAAAAGATTTACTAGGATGTTGTCAGAACTGGAGGGTTTGAATTATAAGGAGAGGTTGGATAGATTGGGATTTTTTTCACGAGAGAATAGGAGGTTGAGTGATGACTTTATGGAGGTTTAGTGGGCGGCACGGTGGCACAGTGCTTAGCACCGCTGCCTCACAGCGCCAGAGACCTGGGTTCAATTCCCACCTCAGGCAACTGACTGTGGGGAGTTTGCAGTTCTCCCTGTTCTCTGCGTGGGTTTCCTCCCACAGTCCAAAGATGTACGGGCCAGGTGAATTGGCCATGCTAAATTTTCCGTAGTGTTAGGTAAGGGGTAAATGTAGGGGTATGGGTGGGTTGCACTTTGGCGAGTCGGTGTGGACTTGTTGGGCCAAAGGGCCTGTTTCCACACTGTAAGTAATCTAAACAAAAAAAGCATGAGAGGCATAGATAAGGTGACTCGAATGGGTCTTTTCCCTAGAGTAGGAGAGTGCAAAAGTAGGGGTTATATTTTTGTGGTGAGAGGAGAAAGATCTAAAAGGGACATAAAGATGCAAACTTTTTGCATAGACAGTGGTTCATATGTGGAATGAACTGTCAGAGTGGTAGATGCAGGTACATTTACAACATTTAAAAGACATTTGGACAGGTACATGAACAGGAAAAGTTTAGAGGGACATGGGCCAAACACAGGCAAGTGGCACTAGTTTTGAAGGGGTTTTACCTTCTGCCTGGAGAATTGATCAGAGCCTCATGTCATTTCTATTGGGGAAGGCTTCTCATATTAAGTGTCATTAATGGCCCAGAATCCAGGACAGAAGTTCCATCCTCAGAGTTGCCAGTCAGTCAGAGACTGATATGTCCTCACTGCCAACACCACTTGGGAGACGTGGTTGCTGCTAGCAATCCAGAGGTCCAGGATCAGCAGGATGGTGGTTAGGACTGGGTAGCTGGCTGTTGTTTGGGAATGGAGCGGTCAGAAGCAAGAGCAGTGATATGGTTTTCAGTTGGCCTACCCTTTGTGATAACAGGTCTCTCAATTAGGCACTGAGTATCTTTCAGCAAGGGTTCTCAACATAAGCCATGACAAATCCTAAGAGAGCTTGTTTTTTGGGCTTCCTGTGTGGGAACTTTACCTGCCACTGGTTGAATAGCAGGGGCTACAGGATGAGACCTTAAAGTTGGCATTAATTGCTTGCCTTGGGGAATGGTAATAAATCCTGCACATCATTTCTTCGCCAATATTACAATTGGTCAAAAATTGAACATACGATCAGCAGCATTCAGTGTACGACTGTCGACTTGATACCAACACACATCCAGTCAGACAATTTATGTCGACCAACTCCACATTGTTTGCAGAACATATTAGTTTGTAATGTGTACAGGATTCATAAAATTAGTCAATAGACCATCAATACATAAAGTATGCTAAGGAGAATTGTGGTAGATATGTCAGTCTTTGGTTTGTGAAAATTACAATTAAAGTTACATTTAAGGGAATTTCAAGGGAGAGCACATGAATAAAATAAATAAAACCATAGGAAAATGGAATTAAACGAACCAGTTCCCAACAGAATTAAAATGATGTTGGCACTATAGTAATCCAATAGGGTTTTTTTTTCTATTTTCTCATTTTAAATTGCTTCAACACTGAAAATTGGAAGCTGGGTAGATTACAGTACTTAATATAGTGAAAATAGAATCCTTTCATTACTTTCACAAAGTCTCATCCTTTAACACAATTAAACTATAACATTGATGTTTCATTTCAGTTGTCTTGGGTTCCAATTTGAGTTAAATTCCTTTCCAATGCATTTCACTATTACAAAAGCAATGAAGTGAATTTCTAAGGATAGAATGTGGGAAAATGTAAGGAAATTCACCCCAAACAAAATAGAAGACTAAGTAAAAACTGAAAGAACTGTGGATGCTGTAAATCAGAAATGGAAACAAAAATTTCTGGAAAAGCCCAGCAGGTCTGGCAGTACCTATGAAGAGAAATCAGAGTTAATGTTTTGGGTCCAGTGACCTTTCCTCAGAAATAAAAACTAATCAAATGTTTTGGGGTAAAATGGGTAATAACCTATCTCATAAATGGGCTTGTTCAACAAATCTGAATAGTCTGATATTTACTCTCTAAATGTGAACATATGAATATATGTTATGTTTACTTTAGTGATCGAAAGGGATAGGTGTATACCACTGGACAAGAGTTACAGCTGGGGGAAAGGCAATTAAGATGCAATTAGGCAAGATTTAGGAAGCATAGGATGGGGAAGGAAATTGCAGGGATGGGCACATTAGAAATGCAGAGCTTATTCAAGGAAAAGCTACTGTGTGTCCTAGATAAGTGTGTACCTGTCAGGCAGGGAGGAAGCTGTCGAGCGCTGGAGTCGTGGTTTACGAAGGAAGTAGAATCTCTGGGCAAGAGGAAGAAGGAGGCTTATCTTAGGATGAGATGTGAAGGCTCAGTTAGGGCACTTGAGGGTTACAAGGTAGCCAGGAAAGACCTAAAGAGAGAGCTCAGAAGAGCCAGGAGGAGACATAAGAAGTTGTTGGGGGATAGGATCAAGATAAACTCTAAGGTTTTCTATAGGTATTTAAGGAATAAAAGAATGCTGAGAGTAAGATTAGGGCCAATCAAGGATAGTAGTGGGAAGTTGTGTGTGGAGTCAGAGGAGATAGGGGAAGCACTAAATGAATATTTTTCGACAGTATTCACTCTAGAAATGTTGTCGAGAAGAATACTGAGATGCAGACTACTAGCCTCGGTGTAACTGAGGTTCTCAAGGAAGAGGTATTAGAAATCCTGCAGAGTGTGAAAATAGATAAGTCCCCGGGCCGGAAGGGATTTATCCTAGGATCCTCTGGGAAGCCAGGGAAGAGATTGCTGAGCCTTTGGCATAGATCGTTAAATTGTCACTGTCTACAGGAATAGTGTCAGAAGACTGGAGGATCGCAAATGTGGTTCCCCTGTTCAAGAAGGGGTGTAGAGACAACCCTGGTAATTATAGATCAGTGAGCCTTACTTCAGTTGTTTGTAAAGTGTTGGAAAAGGTTATAAGAGATAGAATTTATAATCATTTACAAAAAAAAAATTTGATGAGGGACAGTCAGCACGGTTTTGTGAAGGGTAGGTTGAGCCTCACAAACCTTTTTGAGTTCCTTGAGAAGGTGACCAAACAGATAGATGAGAGTAAACCGGTTGATGTGGTGTATATGAATTTCAGCAAGGCATTCAATAAGGTTCCCCACAGTAGGCTATTGTACAAACTGTGGAAGAATGGGATTGTGGGAGATATGGCAGTTTGGATCAGTAATTGGCTTGCTGAAAGAAGACAGAGGGTGGTGGTTGATGGGAAATGTTCATCCTGGAGTCCAGTTACTTGTAGTGTACCGCAAGGGTTGGTGTTGGGTCCACTGCTGTTTGTCATTTTTATAAACGACCTGGATGAGGGTGTAGAAGGGTGGGTTAGTAAATTTGCAGACAACACTAAGGTCGGTGGAGTTGTGGATAGTGACGAAGAATGTTGTCGGTTACAGAGAGACATAGATAAGCTGCAGAGCTGTGCTGAGAGATGGCAAATGGAGTTTAATGCGGACAAGTGTGAGGTGATTCACTTTGGTCGGAGTAACCGGAATGCAAAGTACTGGGCTAATGGTAAGATTCTTGGTAGTGTCGATGAGCAGAGAGATCTCGGTGTCCAGGTACACAGATCCTTGAAAGTTGCCACCCAGGATGACAGGGTTGAAGAAGGCATACAGTATTTTAGCTTTCATTAATAGAGGGATCGAGTTCCAGAACCATGAGGTCGTGCTACAGCTATACAAAACTCTGGTGCGGCCAGAGTATTGGAGTATTGTATACAGTTCTGGTCACCGCATTATAAGAAGGATGTGGAAGCTTTGGAAAGGGTGCAGAGGAGATTTACTAGGATGTTG
Source organism: Hemiscyllium ocellatum (assembly GCF_020745735.1). NCBI lineage: Eukaryota > Metazoa > Chordata > Chondrichthyes > Orectolobiformes > Hemiscylliidae > Hemiscyllium > Hemiscyllium ocellatum. The sequence goes on along the minus strand of NC_083407.1, from coordinate 40,556,119 downwards.
CCTGGTATGGAGGGAAGGTCTTCCAAGGAAAGGCTGAGGGACTTGAGGCTGTTTTTGTTGGAGAGTGGAAGGTTGAGAGGTGACTTAATAGAGACATATAAGATAGTCAGAGAGTTAGATAGGGTGGACAGGGAGAGTCTTTTTCCAAGTATGGTGACGGCGAACATGAGGGGGCATAGCTTTAAATTGAGGGGTGATAGATATAGGACAGATGTCAGAGGTAGTTTCTTACTCAGACAGTAGTAAGGGTATGGAAAGCTTTGCCTGTAACAGTGGTAGATTCGCCAACTTTAAGTACATTTAAGTCGCCATTGGACAAGCATATGGACGTACATGGAATAGTGTAGGTTAGATGGGCTTCAGATTTGTATGACAGGTTGGCGCAACATTGAGGGCCGAAGAGCCTGTATTGCACTGTAATGTTCTATGTTCTATGAATTAGAAACAGGGCCATTCAGACTCTCAAACCAGATATACCATTCAGTATAGATAATGGGCTGGCTGGAATTGAGCCTCAACTCCATGTCTCCATGGAGTTGATAACATTTGACTTCCTTGTTAGTCAAGAATTCTTCTAACTCTACTGTAAAAGTATTGAATGGCTCCCACTTTTCTCTGGGGAAAAGAATTCCAAAGATTCACAATGCTCTGAGAGAGGGAAAATAAAGCGCTTACAGCTTGAGCATTCTCATTGTAGAGAAGTAATATTACTAAATGGTATACTATTTTCACTGTAAGCCTCAAAATAATTTGTTCCAATCTCCAGTTGCTATTGACAGATTAAGTTTTCAAATGTAAACAAAAGATTTAGGTTTAAGCCAGCTGTCTATTCCAAAAATATTGTTTCGGCATTGCCTTCTGCAATGCAGCATGCAGCAAAGATTCAAAAATGAATATAGAAGTTAATGAAAAGCAATGAAAACAGATTTGATTGGCAATGCTATTCAGTTATTGTATTTTCACTAATGTTCAAGCATTAGCAGGTTAGGTGAATTGGCCATGCTAAATTGCCTATCGTGTCCAGGGATGTAGAGGCGAGGTGGATTAGCTATGGGAAATGCAAGGTAACAGGGATAGGATAGGGTGTGGATCTGGGTGAGATGCTCTTCAATGTGTCGGTGTGGACCTGATGGGCTGAATGGCCTACTTCCATACTGTAGGGATTCTAAGATTCTATGAATTTCTGCAGGCCTTCTCCCACTTGTCTACTACAACTTCCTCAAAACTTTACAGAAATCCCTGAAAAATGCTTAATTTAATATCCTTTTAGTTTCACTCAAATTTCCTCTAATCTATAACATTGTTGCAAGACACTGTTTGCTCTTTCCAAAATGTTCCATATTTGTGGTTGTAAGATCACTTAGTGCTGCAGTTTGGGTCTGTTGCAAAGGTTGGGCACAAACCTCTAGCTATGAAGGAACTCTTTCTGAGTGATTATTTTCACACATCTCATCATGCAATGTTGCTACAGCTGAGCAATGCCAACACTGAGCTGCAGTGAGGACACCAAGTTATCCAAACAGCCAATCACATTAAAGGTTTTTTGACAGGCTCCAAACAGAAAACTACAAACTTCAAAGAGACACGATTGATTATACATTGAGAGAACAAGAACATTTGGACAGTATCCAGGGCCCCTTTAATTCCATGATAAAGGTATTAGCATGTACTTTGCACTCCTTTCATGGAAAAAGAAAGATAATGGAGACTGCCAATCTCTGCTGCATTGCCACGGCAACATCCTGCCAATCAGACAATGCCTGCCTAATCTGAAAAGGAAGATTGACAGTTAACTATTCTCATTGCATCTCCATGTCAGTGATGTCTCAACCAATCAGCACCGTCTTTGCATGTTGCATACATTGGTGTCCCCTTTCTCAAATCTGCTTCTTGAGTCCGTGTTGTGAAGAAAGCAACGTGAAATGCTTCAGCTTCTTGCCTCCTTTAAGATGTGTTCAGTTATGTTCATTGAATGTTATTAATCACACCATTGTTAAAAACTCTGAAACACCAGACTGAACAAGGTGTAAATTCTTATGGGTTTATGTTGGAGTTGGAAAGTTGGCATTCTCACTGATTTTAATTATATATGGCTACAAAAAAACAACCATGGCTCTGCCCTGTATCAAAGCTCAGAAGGACAGAGTGCAAATTCAGGACTGCCATGTTAATTCATGCAAGACTAGTATCCTGAATTGCTGTCAGCTTCAAAGGGATAATGACAATGAACCAAAACAGATTGTTATTAATCCCTCCACACACCTTTTGTAAATTCTAGCCTATTTACTCAAGACATTTAATGAGTAACCTGCAAGTTGTATTCATTCCAGAATTCTTGGCACTGGCACATTTTTAGCATGCTGTGAACATGAATTAAAATTTTGACTTGGTCAAATACCCCATTCTTAAAGGCAAGCACATCTCCTTTAACAGTGAGAGAAATGACAAGGGAATTTTAAAAATTCTGTCAGGTAATGATGTCTAATTATACTGATGTGACTTTGAAATGCTAAAGTGAAGATGCATAATATCAGTCTCCATAAACATCTGGTTGGAAAAAAATAAATGACAAAACACTAGGTCAACTGGCAGATTTTCCAAAATAGAATTGAAACAGTTTTCAGGAATTAAAATTACTGTTTAGATATTTTATCTTAAAATTTCACTTGTTTAAATCCCCAGACTTCACTGAACAACATTCCCCAGCTGAGGGGTCAAGGCCTGTACCAATATCACTGTATGACTAACCACCTCGAGGCATTTGGGAAGATTAATTCCTGTCATCTCTCCATGTGAGACAATGGTTCATTTCTGCTTTCTAGCCTGCCAACCTACCAGCTGAACTGAGAAAATGACTGGTCGGGGAATTATAGAGACAAGCTTACAGCTTGCTACGTGTTATTGCACCAATCTGCTGCACAAACAGCTGCTCTGTCAGCAATTTGTAATTATTTTACAATTCATCAACATCCAACATCACCTTAACCCCTTCTTCACTCTCAAAATCATGATTGAAATGCCCAGGACAGCATAAAATATCTTACTCATGTTTTAAAATTGATTAAGTGCACAGATTGGAGTGGTGCTGGAAAAGCACAGAAGGTCAGGCAACATCCGAGGAGCAGGAAAATCAATGTTTCAGGCAAAAGCCATTCCTGGTGAAGGGCTTTTGCCTGAAATGTCAATTTTCCTGCTCCTCAGATGCTGCCTAATATGCTGTGTTTTTCCAGCACCACTCTAATCTTGACTCTAACCTCCAGCATCTGCAGTACCCACTTCTGCCTAACCTTTTCTACTGACCACTGAATAAAATTGATTTCTAGTATCAATGCATGTAACATATTCTGCATAGAAATTCAGGTTTTCATTGAATGTTCTGCTGATTTTGCATCTAAGCTGATGAATTGATTAACTGAAACAAAACCTCATCCCAATAATTTGTCATTTATATAAGTGATTTAGATGAGAATATAGAAGACATGGTTATTAATTTACACATGACACTAAGATTGGTGGTGCAGTGGATAATGAAGAAGGTTATCTAAGATTACAAAGAGATCATGATTAATTAGGTCAATGGGCTGAGAAATGGCAGATGGAGTTTAATTTGGATAAATACAGGGTTTTGCATTTTGGTAATATAAATAAGGGCAGGATTTATTCATTCAAAGTAAGGCCTTAGGTAGCACTGTCGAACAGAGACCTAGGAGTTCGTGTAAATAATTCTTTGAAGTTTGCATCACATGTAGACAGGGTGGTTAAGAAGGCATTTAGCACACTTGCTATCTTTGCTCAGACCTTTGAGAATATAAGTTAGGACAATATGTTGTGGTTGTAATTGACATCGGTGAGGCCTCTTCAGGAGTACTGCTTGCTGTGTTATAGGAAGGATATTATTAAGCTGGAGAGGGTTCAGAAGAGATTTACCCAGTTGTTGCTGGGAATAGAGGGTTTGGGTTATAAGGAGAGTTTGGATGGGCTGGGACTTCTTTCAGTGGAGCGGAGGAGGTTGAAGGATGAACTTATAGAGGTCTATAAAACCATGGCGGGTATAGATAAGGTAAGTAGCTGGTGTCTTTTCACTATGGGCAGATCTTTAAATCAAGAGGAGAAAGGTTTTAAAAAGATTTAAGGGGCAATATTTTTACACTGACTCGAGATATATATTTTGGTGTACCATTTAGAGTTATAGAGTCATACAGCATGGAAACAGACCCTTTGATCCAACCAGTCTATGTTAACCATAATCCCAAACTAAACTAGTCCCAGCTGCCTACGCTGGGCCCATATCTCTCCAAACATTTCTTATTCATGCTATTATCCGAATGTATTTTAAATATCGTAACTGTACTTGCATCCATCACTTCATCTGTAAGTTCATTACACACTATCCACATGTTTTTTAAACGTTATAAATGTACCTGCATTTACAACTCTCTCTGGCAATTCATTCCATATGCAAAGCACCCTTTTAAATCTTTCTCCTCTCATCTTAAAATTATGCCCTCTTGTCACCCCTCAACCTCCTACATTCCAGTGATAAAAGTCCCAGTTTACCAGGTTCTCGCTGTAACGCAAACCCTCCAGTCCCAGAAACATCCTTATAAATCTTTTCTGCACTCTCTCCAATTTAATAGCATTCTTCTTCTCTGTTCCACTAAGGAACACTTTTTTTGTTTAATCTATTTTTCTAATCAATTTGTTCAGGAGTATTATTACATATCTCTGGAGCACTTGAGACTTTAATTTGGGCCTCCCAGGCCTGGAGTAGGGGCACTATCACTGTGCCATAAGAGGGTCCTTACTGAGCAACATGCATGATGGACTGCTGATTTACAATCACTTTTTTCAACTGTTGCTGAAGATCAGTTTCGCCTGTTAGGTTTTTTTTAAGAGAGCTTGATAAGGCAAAGGATTTTGAATAAAATAAGTTTGTCTTTTCTAGACTTTTGAAATGTGATCTTGAAAATGGGGAGCATGAATTCTACTTTAATCACAGAATTCTTTGCCAGAACAAGTTCCTTAAACATCACGTGGCCTTCTAAAGTCATTTTGTTCATCACTTGTAATCCAGGGTTCAATTAATAAGACATTTACACAGATTGCCAATGCACATTTGCTCACACATCATCTGAGTTCTCTGTGTATGTTAATACTCCAACACAGCACAATTTAATTTGTGCTCAAAACAATGGCCCTTTATCTTTACTAATTTCCACATCAATTACTATTGCCTGGCTTCCTTGTACAGCCTGTTCGTTAATTTACATTTTGAAATATGCTGTGGAAAGTGATTTAATTCTTAACAATTGCAAAACTCTATAAAGTACAAATATGCACTTCCTTATCTAACACAGAGTTGGTAATTAAAACTTGTGGCTATAATATTTCACAACTGCAATTTGCTGATCAAAATAACTGTGGAAAGTCAAGCAGGATTTATTTGATGCAAGAAGGAAAAGAGCGAGCATTAATATAATCTGATGTACAATAGCATGGGCTACCTTTTGCCCTGCAGCATCTTGGAGCACTTAGACGCAATTTGGACATGTGAGCAATATTAGAGTATGATGAAGAGAAGAGACATCTTGAGTAACTTTTCAGTTGTATAAATATATGAAAAGTCTGTTCAAATTTGTTGATTTACTGGCCAGAGCATAATCCATAATCAAAAAAACTTGGATCAAGAATATGAATCATTATATTGGTTATATGGAATCTGTTCTTTATTTCATATCATTTTTTTTTAACTAAGTTGCTAAAATCACACAAATCAGTAATTGTTAATTACCATGCCCGAAGGTGAAATTGCATTCAGCAATTTTGAATGTCATATTTGAATTTATCTTTTACACTGCAAATTTAATTGGGCTGATAACTACTAATTAGTGTCACTATAACAGCTACCAATTCATCACAACAGCACTGAAGAACAACAAATAAATATGATAGCACAGGATTTAAAAAAACATAAAATTGCACACACTTACCTAAATCTACTGATGAATGAGAAGCTTAGTTTAGTAAAGGGAAACTGATTTCTGTAAGTTTTATGTGAATTGTCATGCCAGCACTGAAAAAGGCACAGTACTCGAGTTCTTCTCGCAGACCTTTAATAATTTGCTTTCTAAATGGGGTATAACAAATGCCACAGTGTTCTGTCAATATTTGTATGCACCACCACATCAGGCAAGCTGCCAAATTTCCAGGATTTAGAAAGGCAAGTATGGAAAGTTGACACCCCCAACAAATACATTCGTCCTTTGTTTCTGTGATATAGCATTACACTCAGGCCTCTCAAAATTAAATAGGAATGCACTATGTTTGTATTAACATGAAGACACAGACAACGTTATGTGAAGAGCCCAGTATTTTCCTGCTCTAACTGAAAATTCTTTTTCTAATCCTCTAATTTAATCTCTTGCACAATCTGATAACCCATAGATAACACTAACTATGTTTAAGTGTGGACTCTAATTGGACAGGAATGTACTTTTTCATTTGCAGTAATTTATATTTGAAGCACGCCTGTGGCAGCTAAAGCTAGCCCCTGAAGCATCTTGATTAACTCAGTGAGCTAAAGGATGTTTTGTGAATATTGCAGAACTGTCCTGGCCTTTATGATGTTGCAGTGAAGCAACAATATATTTGCAACATTACATGAGCATCCTAAAAAGAACATAACTAATTTTAAGGAACATGTTATTTGAAATTCAAAGTGCTCTAAAACTTAACTAGACATGGCAGTTCATGGATTAAGGGCTCTAATGGTAATATCCTCCCTAAATCCCTCTTCCTACATAAAATTGCCTGCCCATTTTCTTAGCACCCTCTCAACATTGCTGTCGAATATAGACTGTCTGTGTTCCAATGTCAATCAGAATCATAGGATGGCTACAATGCTGAAAGAGGCCATTTGGCCCATCAAGTCCATACTGACTCTCTGAAGAGCATTCCATCCAGACTCAGCCTCCTCCCTATCCCTGTCAGCCTATATTTACCATTAGCTGGTCCACCTAGCCTGCACCACCCTGGACACTACAATTTAGCATGGCCAATTCATCTTACCTGCACATCTTTCGACTCTGGGAGGAACCAGAAGAAACCCACACAGATGTAGGGAGAATATGCAAATAGCACATAAACAGTTGCCCGAGGTTGGAATCAAACCTGGATCGCTGGTGCTGTAAGGCAGCAGTGCTAACCGTTGAGATACTCCAGCAGAGTGTTTTGGCCTGAGGCAGCAATGCATATGTTGTCTCCTGTAACATAAGAAGCTGGGTGCCAGCATTCTGATGTTAAAGAATCCAACAATACTTACTATAATTACAAAATACAACGTACAAATATTACATTCCTCAGACACATAGATGTCGAGACTTTAAGCTATTATGTTACAACAGAGGAGCATGCTTTCAGTCGATTATCACACAAAAGATCTGAGGTAAAAAAGAGTGTGAGATCTTTCTACTCTCAGGTTGTATGCTGTGATACAGTGAAGATATCACAAGAATATCTCTTGATGGAAAACTAACATGCTGACAATGAGACATAACATAACATCCCCTTTTTCCCAAGATGAAAACTTATTCCAAACAGATATATATGGTTATTAATAGGCCTGTAATGGCAATTTGGTAATGTAAGAAATAGGCAACATAGAGTTCACAAGGCTTACATTTCAAATTCAATGCTTTGCTTTTAGGTTTGGTAACATGTTCTGACCTTGTGACTATAAACCTGTTAGGAGAGGTACATGTTGTTCTCTGACACACTTGTTTGATGACTTAGTGGTCTTGCTGTTAATTGCGGTCACTCATTATCACCACACAATCATCGTCAATGTGTTTTTTCTTGTATTTCTTCATGCATATGCCGAAAGTGTCTGAGCTGGTATCTCTTCCTTGGCAATGTAACACTATAAACAGTAATAATAACTAGCCTGCTTTAATATTTGTAAAATCTTTGTTTGGATCCAAGTCTTTGTAATTGTATTTCTAATTCACACACCAGGGTGAAGTTTTGGTGATTTTTCTACCTGCCAGACCATTATGCGCCTCTGTTGTTGTCCTCTGCCTTAAAGAAGAATGTCTTGTCTCAGAACTGTCATAGAGCTGATTGCAGGGAAAGGTTGTTCACATTTGCTTTCAAGCATAAGTTGTTGCTTATCCCAAAGTCTGTCTTAGATGATGGTCACCGGAAGATCCGAGGTCAAATGTCCCTGACTGCTGAAGTGTTCCCCGGCTGGGAGGGAACATGCTTATCTGGCCATTGTTGTGCGGTGTCCTTCAGGACTACACGATATGGAACAACGCACAGTGGTCAAGCAGAGGCTGATAGCCAAGCTTGGTACCCATGAGGATGGCCTCAACCAGGACCTTGGGTTCATGTCACACTATAGGTGACCCCACTACACTATATATGCTCTCACACAAGCATACATATAAACACACTCTTACAAATTCACACCCTCACACAGACCTTCTCTCAGACACACACACACACACAAACACACACACACACACACACACACACACACACACACACACACACACACACCCATGCACGCACCCTCTCTCAGGCTTATACTCTGTCACACTCATGCACACACTCTACCAAGCACACACTCTCTCACACGCACTCACATGCACACACTCACATGTGCACACTCACACCCTCTCTCTCTCCCTCACATGTACACACACATGTAAGTCCATGAGGTGAATTTGCATTTGCAGAATTGTATTTGCAGATACATCACACTTTGCTCAAGAAGCACACAATCTGCCAGCAGTCAATACAGGCAGTCAATCCATGTAGCACTTTATAAATTCCTCTTGGGAAATAGAACCAGTCTGACTCAAGATTTGGAAATACCCATGTTAGACTGGGGTGGGCAAATTTAAAAATAAACTAGGCAAAAGTGAGGAAACCAGAGTTTAGATCAGAGTGGTGCTGGAAAAGCACGACAGGTCAGGCGGCATCCGAGGAGCAGGAAAATCAACATTTTGGGCAAAAGCCCTTCATCAGAAATAGTTAAAAATCATGCAACACCAGGTTATAGTCCAACAGGCTTATTTAGAAGCACTAACTTTCGGAGCACTGCTCCTTCATCAGGTGGTTGATAACCAGCTCAAAGTTAAACTCAAAGTTACTTTGTAAATAAGCTGATCTTTAAGAACCTTCCAGATCTTTTCTGCATCTTCTCAATTAACAATGAAATGACTAGATATGTTGTTTATGTGATGCCTCTCCTTACCAATGGCAAGCAACATTACTAAAGTTCTTTTCTCAGAATTATTTATCGCTTGAACTATAAAATAGAATTGCATTCATTGTTTCAAGAGAGGGTTTGTTAAATTCATTTGTGGGATTTGGGCATCGCTGGCTGACCAGTATTTATTGCCAATCCCTTGTTGCCCTTGAGAAGGTGCTGGTGAGCTGCCTTCTTGAACCACTGAAGTCCATGCACTGTAGGTTGATCCAGAATGCCTTGAGGGAGAAAATTCCAGGATTTTGACCCAGCAGCAGTGAATGAACAACAAAATATTTCCAAGTTGGATGGTGAGTGGCTTGGAGGGAAACTTGCAGGTGGTATTGTTCCTATGTAACTTCTGTCCTTGTCCTTCCAGATGAAAGTGGTCGTGGGTTTGGAAGGTGCTGACTAAAGATTTTTGGCACATTTCTGCAGTGTATCTGATGACAAGCTACTTGAGTGTTGGAGCTGCATCCATCCAGGCAAGTGGAGAGTGTTCCATCACACTCCTGACTTAAGCTTTGTTGATGGTGGGCAGGTTTTGACTTATCAGGGGCTGTATTCCTAGCCTCTGACCTGTTCTTCTACCTCCTATGTTTATGTGGCAAGTTCAATAGAGTCTCTGGTCAATTATAACCCAGGATATTGATAATGGGGAATTCAATGATAGTGGGGTATTCAGTAATAGTAACACCATTGAATATCAAGGGGCGATAGTCAGATTGTCTCTTATTGGAGATAATCATTGCTTGGCACTGGTGCAGCATGAATTTGCACTTGTCAGCTCATTCTTGGATATTGTCCATATCTTGTTGCATTTGAACATGGACCACTTTAGTTTCTGAGGAATTGCCAATGATGCAGAACATTGTTTTTACCTGTTCGCCAAGGATTGCACAATGACTGCAGATGTTGTGGTTCTGTTCGCCGAGCTGGGAGTTTTTGTTGCAAACGTTTCGTCCCTTTCTAGGTGACATCCTCAGTGCTTGGGAGCCTCCTGTGAAGCACTTCTGTGCTGATTCCTCCGGCATGTATAGTGGTTTGAATCTGCCGCTTCCGGTTGTCAGTTGCTGTCCGCTGCAGTGGCCGGTATATAGGGTCTAGGTCGATGTGTCTGTTGATAGAATTTGTGGATGAGCGCCATGCCTCTAGGAATTCCCTGGCTGTTCTCTGTTTGGCTTGCCCTATAATAGTGGTGTTGTCCCAATCGAATTCATGTTGTTTGTCATCTGAGTGTATGGCTACTAAAGATAGCTGGTCGTGTCGTTTTGTGGCTAGTTGGCGTTCATGGATGCGGGTTGTTAGCTGTCTTCCTGTTTGTCCTATGTAGTGTTTTGTGCAGTCCTTGCATGGGATTTTGTACACTACATTGGTTTCGCTCATGCTGGGTATCGGGTCCTTTGTCCTGGTGAATTGTTGTCTGAGAGTGGCTGTTGGTTTGTGTGCTGCTATGAGTCCTAGTGGTCGCAGCAGTCTGGCTGTCAGTTCAGAAAAGCTCCTGATGTATGGTAGGAGCATTTCTGAACTGACAGCCAGACTGCTGCGACCACTAGGACTCATAGCAGCACACAAACCAACAGCCACTCTCAGACAACAATTCACCAGGACAAAGGACCCGATACCCAGCATGAGCGAAACCAATGTAGTGTACAAAATCCCATGCAAGGACTGCACAAAACACTACATAGGACAAACAGGAAGACAGCTAACAACCCGCATCCATGAACGCCAACTAGCCATGAAACGACACGACCAGCTATCCTTAGTAGCCATACACTCAGATGACAAACAACATGAATTCGATTGGGACAACACCACTATTATAGGGCAAGCCAAACAGAGAACAGCCAGGGAATTCCTAGAGGCATGGCGCTCATCCACAAATTCTATCAACAGACACATCGACCTAGACCCTATATACCGGCCACTGCAGCTGACAGCAACTGACAACCGGAAGCGGCAGATTCAAACCACTATACATGCCGGAGGAATCAGTACAGAAGCGCCTCACAGGAGGCTCCCAAGCACTGAGGATGTCACCTAGAAAGGGACGAAATGTTTGCAACAAAAACTCCCAGCTCGGCGAACAGAACCACAACAAAGAGCACCCGAGCTACAAATCTTCTCACAAACTTTGAATGAATGCAGATGCTGGAAGCTGAAGATGTGTTGCTGGAAAAGTGCAGCAGTTCAGGCAGCATCCATTCCACTTCCGATGTTATGATTGAAGGAAGGTCGGCAACATTGTGGGCGGCACGATGGCACAGTAGTTAGCACTGCTGTCTCACAGCGCCTGAGACCTGGGTTCAATTCCCGACTCAGGCGACTGACTGTGTGGAGTTTGCACGTTCTCCCGTGTCTGCATGAGTTTCCTCCGGGTGCTCTGGTTTCCTCCCACAGTCCAAAGATGTGCGGGTCAGGTGAATTGGCCATGCTAAATTGCCCATAGTGTTAGGTAAGGGGTAAATGTAGGGGTATGGGTGGGTTGCGCTTCGGCGGGTCGGTGTGGACTTGTTGGGCCGAAGGGCCTGTTTCCACACTGTAAATAATCTAATCTAATCTATATCACTGGATACCCAGTTCATAAATGAGGTTTCTAATATTCGCCATTCTGGTGTAGAAATGTTGGATAGTATCATCTTAACCCAGCTGTCCTTGACTTTGTGTAAATTAAGAGTTTTCCTACCTTAAGAACACAGATTCTGTAACTGCTGTTATGAGAAAGTTACTCTGTTGCTGACTGTAAGGAACAGAGTGTTCTTCAGCTTTGTGTGCACTTAAACTCATGGAATCATTGAGATGTACAGCATAGAAACAAACCCTTCAGTCCAACCTGTCCATGCCGACTAAATTAATCGAGACCCATTTGCCAGCACTTGGCGCCCATAGCCCTCTAAACCCCTCCCATTCATGTACCCGACAACATGTTGTAGTTGTACCTGTCTCCACCACTTCCTCTGGAGCTCATTCCATACACTGTGTTACAGTTCAAAGGGGCACTTCAGCCTCTTTTTTTTCTAAATTAATTAAAACAATCTTAGAAATTTCTTTGTCTCAAAAGAACATAAATTCTAATCAAAAGAACATTCACTTCTTGTTGGTTAATTTCCTATCCACAAACCTGTGCAGCTGTCTGTACTCACAGAAAGTGAGTTGCTGAAGGATATGAAATGCCCCCTTTGTCTGAATTCTCTGTTGTCCTATTAATCTTCAATTAGTTTCTTCAAATATTTATCAGTTAAATACCGGAATTTTTATATTTCTACTTTGAGGAGATTTTCAAAATTCTTGGGAATTCATAATATTTTTTCAAAGTAACTCCTCAGAACAGCATGCTCTGGAGCTGACAAGAGAACAGGCTATTCTTGACCCAGTTTTGTGCAGTGAGACAGGATTAATTAATCATCTCATAGCAAAGGTCCCCTAAGTTGTATCAACCATAACATGATTAGATTTTACCATTTTACATTCAGTTTGAGGGAGAGTGAAGTGGGTCTGCGACTTTTTTAAAAAAAATAATAAATAAAGGGAATTTTGAGGGCATGAAGGCCAATCTGGTTAAAGTGAACTGGTAAATAATGTTAAAGGATGGGTCATGGGAGAAGCAGTGGCAGACATTTAAGAGTACATTTCAGAATATACAGAATAGATTCATTCCATTGAGAAAGAAAGTAATCCAGGAGAGTGATCCACCATCTACAGTTAATTAAAATGTTAAAGATACATCAAACTAAAAGGAAAAGTATACCATTATACCAAGAAACTTAGCAAGTCAGAGGTTTGGGCAGAATATAAAATCAACAAAGAATGACCAAACAATTGATAAAGTTGGAAAAGTTAGAGATCAAAAGAAAGCCAGCTATAAACATAAAAGATTTTATAAATATAAACTGACCTGGAGTTTTTAGCTTCCTATCTCATTTTTGAATAAAAGAATTGCATTCACTGTTTTCCAATCTAATAGGATTTTCCCAAAAGCTATGAAATATTGGAAAATTAAAACCAATGCATGAATAATTTCACTACTTATAAGACCCTTCTAGAGTCTGTCAGAACACAAAGATTTATAAGATCAACAATTTACTCACAATCATTGTACTGACAATTGTGATTTTCCTTAGTTCATTGCTTCTTTTTCCTGATTGTTAACTATTTTCGTGATGCTACTTGTGTCCCCCCAGTGGGTAGACTGATACAAAATATCTGTTTGATTCATTTATCGCCAACTATTTATTTAGCATGATTTCTCCAAACTCACTTTCCATAGGACCAGTGCTCACTTTGATAACTCTTTTCTTTTCAAAGCATTTCTACGAAACATTACTATCTGTTTTGAGATTTCTGGTGAGGATTTTCCATACCTGTCTTGTTAAACCTTCAGTCACTCTACTTTTTTCTTATGTTCTGTCCAATTTCCGGATTTTAGTCACACCTTTGCTCAGTTATATACTTTTCTTTTTATGTGATGCCGTATTTAACTTTTCTAATTAATCACAGCTGGTAAGTCTAGGCCTTGTAATTTTTGTTACACATTGAAATGTATCCATTCTGCATATTCCAAAATATTCCTTCAAAATGTCTAACTCCGCATTTCTATTCATCTATCCTTTAATCTAGTTGGCCAATTTACTTTAGCCAACTCAGCTTTCAAGCCTTCATAAACACTACACTAACATTTGAAACACTAGTCTCAGGTCCAATCTTCTCTCCCTTAAACTCTATGTAAAATTCAACTATATTATTGTTGCTGCTACCCAGGGATGCCTTCATGATGAGATCATTAATTAGTCCAATTTTGTTGCATAATATCAGATCTGTATAATCCGCACTTTCAATGACTCGAAAACATGCTGTTCTAAGGAACTATTCTATGAACTCTTCATCTAGGTTACACTTGTGACTCTACGTTTTCTGGCTTTTATGTAGATTTAAATCACCCATGATCACCATCATACCTTTCTAACAAGCTCCTATTATTTCTTCTTTTATGCCCCTTCCTTAATGTGTGATTAGTGTGAGTGGGCTATACATCACTCACACAAGTGATTTTTTGCCTTTATCACTCCCTATCTCCACCCAACCTGTATCCACATTTTGGTTTTCTGAACATCGGATATCCCTCTCAATCATATTAACAACACCATTAAGTAACAGAAGCACCTCTCCACCTCTTCCTCGCTTGCTGTTCTTCCTCAACATCTACATAAACCTTAAATCTTTAACATCGAGAAAGCAATTGGTCTGTTTTAAATATACTCCTTGCACTGTAAGATAGAAAATTTTAATGATTCATCAGCCTCAGTTGTGAAGTTCCTCTTAAATGGCTGACCTCTTAATGTGAGAAAACATGCCTGATTCTAGATATTCCAGCAAGGAGAGACGTCCTTTCTACGCCAATTCTGTCAAACGCTATAAGAATTTATATTCTTCATTGAAATTGCTTCTCATTTTTTCTAAACCTTGGAGAATGTGGGCCCAGTCTCCTCAATCTCTTCTCACAAAACAATTCCTCCTCCCAGGGATCAGTTTGGTAATTTTTTGTTACACTTCCTCTATGGCAAAAAGGAATGTAAGGCATTTCATACCGGCCCTTTTAGGAACTGGAATTAGATAATATCATCAAATATGTTTCATCATTAAATTTTTTTAACTTTAAATGCTAAAATACTAAAGTGAAACAGCTCAAACATGAACAAAGAGTTGGATGCTTTGCTTGAGTCATAATGGTGAAATTATTTGAAAACCACCTTTGATATGAAATATCATCAAACCCTGGAATAATTTGACTTTAACTGTTTAATTAACAAGTTCCAAACTGACACCAGCAATATCAGACTATCCAGTCCAAATCAAAGTAAGTAGCAACTGTTCCCATGAACAGGAGTGTGCCCTTAGGGAAGAGGAAATAGGTAAGGAAAAAGAAATCTTTACATTGTTGATCCATTGAAATTTCTGAATAAGCCCTATTACTTCTGTCCTAATGGCAGATTTTATTTCAGTATACATTTACAACAGCCACGGAACAAATACTTCGAGTCAGTTTAACACAAGATTCCATTAACAGACAAAAGCATTGACAGTGTACAGCGCGTCACTATAGTGGCATTGTAGGTTTCATTCAGGTAATGACATTTTGATAGAAGATCTGTATTTAAGCACAGACTAGACTTTGTAAAATATTGTATCAGATTCCTGAAGTGAGAGACATTTGTCAATATTATATTTCACACATACACCTTCAATCAAGCAGGTTTTATGCACTGTGCCAGAAAAAAAACAGAGTATGGCTATATGAACTAGTGTCAATAATGATTGCTGCTTGGTAAAGCATGGGAGAGGGTTAAAGAGAAAAGTTACTTCTGGACTACTTCAACATGGTACATCTAAAATCACATGACATTTTCAATTACACCTGTACAACTTTGACTGATGCAGTTGTTAAAACCTAATGTTAAAGAGCAGTATTTTCACACTTGGTTGAAACTATGTGGTCTATGTAGAGAACAGCATCAGCTCAGGTTTGATGAACCAAATAATCAGTCTCCACGTTTTAACATTCTTTGAATTGAAGTCAAACAGTTGATTAAGTTTGATGCTTAAATGCAATAATAGTTTAGAATTGACTCTTTTGTGAAGCATGATGGGAAATGTTTAATAATGTATGGAAGATGGGATATGTTTCCATTCCTCTGAGAACCTAGCTAAGAACATAAATTGTAACATTTATCCATTTCTACACAGACCACAGAGATAAAAATCACTAAACACTTATCAGATTATAGAGTTGCTCTCTCATTCGAGAGAGACAACTGGTGATGATTGAAACTGAGGGTCATCATGCCGCAGGCAAAGGGAGACTTGAGAAGGAGAATCCTTATGGCAACTTCAGCCATTGCCAGAATGGAAATCAGACTGTAGGCATCGCTGTGCATTGCAAACAAGCCAACTGAGCTAACTGACCTCCACAAACTAATCACAGAAATAAGGGAAAACTGAAGGCTCAGTTGTCTTAGAAGTCAGCAGAAACCAGAAACCTTTGCTGAGATTTAGATAATAAGATACACTGCATTACATCAACAATTATAAACAGTGCTTAAACGCTTGCATTTTGGAATAAGTTAACCTGGCTAACTAGCCTCGTCTCGTCCTCAGCATTTGCAAGAGCAAATGTTTGCTTGCTGAACCTAAGACTTGAAGTTGCTGTTTCTAAAACACTGTGATAGAATTTATAATTATTGTAAATCCATGGGTAACTTAGTGCTTTTTAAATATATTTTAAATGGTACATAATAATATATTGCATTATCAACTTAGACATGAGTACAGAAATAACTCAAGACCTGTCAAAATCTTATAGTTCAAATTTTGAATGCATTGCTATTTGGTTTTCTGAAGATTTACATGTACAGTACAAACAGATGGTGAAACTTAATTAGGTCAGGAAAGATCTAGTTAATGTAGTTTATCATAAACAAATTAATAACTGAATGTAGATAATCAACAGACAGACAGGAATGATTAAACAAGAGTCCAAAGCATGTATTCTGAATGTATGCATAGAAGGAAAAGCCAGTAAATAAAGCAAGAATAGTTGGAAATGAACATATTGGTCATACTGGAGCACATTTCTGAGGTAGACAAAACAAGTCAAACATATGCATTCACAAATTTTTCTTCTACAGTTAGCTAATAGTCTAAGTATTCAAGAACAAACTACTGTTGGAAATCTGAAATTAAAACAGGAAGAAAAGGAAATATTCAGCATATCGGGCAGCATCTATGGAGAGAAAGAGAGTTAGCAGGCAGAATTTTACACCTCCGAAGGACAGGTGGGCAAGAGAGAAGCTGAAACTGGTGCTCCGAAAATGTTACCAGTATGATGGAGTTATTAGGTCAGGGCATCTCTTCTTTGCAGACTGCAATCCCAGTACCGGCTACTGATACATAGATTCCAGCCCATAGAGACTGTGTACTTTAGGATAGCTACATAACGTTATAACAGGTGACACTCTAGTATAAAGGTCCAAGCTCGCAATGACTCCATGCTCATGCAGTGAAGTCAATGTATTTTGTTAAGAATTGTACATATGATGTAACAGTATAATTGGTCAACAAGCACAGAATCATTCCCCCCCCCCTCCCCACCCCCACCCCCATGATGTGTACGTTTCAAATAACAGCGTAAGTCCTGCTAATAAGCTTCGAGACATCTGTATCAACATTTCTGATGTATGTTACTTCAGCTAACATGTAGGGAAATACTCAGGCCACATCACACTGGCAGTGGTGTTTGACAAAAGGAATCACGTCAATCAATCTCAATGGTGTCGCCATTACTAAAGAACTCAATAGCATTTGATTGGCTGATAGATGTTGTAGTGGAACCAAAAGAGAAAATGCTGGAAAATCTCAGCAGGTCTGGCAGCATCTGTAAGGAGAGAAAAGAGCTGACGTTTCAAGTCTAACTGACCCTTTGTCAAAGCTTTGACAATGGTCAGTTAGACTCGAAATGTCAGCTCTTTTCTCTCCTTACAGATGCTGCCAGATCTGCTGCGATTTTCCAGCATTTTCTCTTTTGATTTCAGATTCCAGCATCCACAGTAATTTGTTTTTATCCAGATGTTGTAGTGGGTTTTTCTTGCAAATGGGCCTGTGATCGAAACATGAGATAATTGTGGGCAGACATCTATGAAATAGCTGCGGAGGAATGTGATCAGGTAAAAGGCCTGCATTTCAGCCTGGGGGCCTGAGGCCACAAGCACTGTGGGTAATATTTTAGTCCATGAACTTACATCAGTGAGGAGGGATGCCATGGAGAGATTTTAAAATGATTGCATTTGAATATGGAGCATTTCCCTTTATAAATTTTATTTATTTTTCAGAGACTTGTCAGTTTTGATCCCTTACTGTATTTCTCTAAAGTCACAGCAATGACAGATCCTGTCAATGTCATGAAGAGATGATGATCAAAAGACCTAAAATTCATTCTAGGATTTCTCCCATTTAAATCCTTCTGGATATGATATTTTCATAATTTTTAAAAATTCACCAATGGAATGTGGGTATTGGCTGGGTCAGCATTCATTGCACCTCACTAATTGCCCTTGAGAAGGCAGTAGTAAGCTGCCTTCTTAAACCAATGTAGCCCATGTGCTGTAGGTAGATCCACAATGCCCTTAGGAAGGGAATTCCAGGATTTTAAGCAGCGAAGGAACAGCAATACATTTCCAAATAATGATGGTCCACGCTCCTCCCACCAACCCACCCTTCACACCTGGCATCTACCCTTGCTGCCGCATGAAATGTAAAACCTGCATCCAAACCTCCCCCCTCACCTCCGTTCAAGGCCCTAAAGGATCATTTCAAATCCAGCAAAGATTTTCCTGCACATCCACCCGTCTCATCTACTGTCTCCATTGCTATCGATATGGTCTTCTGTACACCAGGGAGACAGGACGTTAACTCGTGGAGCGGTTCAGAGAACATCTCTGGTTGGCACACAGCAAACAACCCCACTGCCCAGTGGCCGATCAATTCACCTCCCCCTCCCACTCCCCCAAGGACATGCAAGTCCTGGTCTGCCTCCACCACTGAATCCAAGCCACCTGACAACTGGAGGAAGAATGCGTCATCTTCCTCCTTGAGACCCTTCAACCACACTGTTTCAATGTCGACTTCACCAGTTTCCTCATCTTCCCTCCCCTACTCATTCCAGATCCAACCCTCCAACTCAGCACCGCCCTCTTGAACTGTCCTACCTGTCCATCTTCCTTCACAGCTATCCACTCCACTGTCCCCCACTGACCTAGCACAATTACTCCCATCTGTATCCACCAATCACCTTCCCACCTACCTTCCCCTTCCCGTCCCACCCATACAAACATGGATGAAAGAGCTGAATTCCAGGAATGAGGTGAGAGTGACTGTCATCACACCACTATTTATCTCTCAGCCCCCTTCCACATTCCTGATGAAGGGCTTATGCCCAAAACATTGGCTGTCCTGCTCCTCAGATGCTGCCTGACCTGCTAATTTGTCAAGCACCATACTTTTCAACCCCAAATAAGGATGGGTAATAGCTTGGAGAGCAGCTCGCAGGTGGCGGTGTTACCATGCAATTGCTCTCATTGTCTTTATCGATGTTAGCGCTGCCAAGGAAACCTGTTGTGTTTCTGCAGTGCACCTTGTGCATGGTACATACTTCTGCTACTAGACATTAATGGTGGAGAGAGTGAATGTTTGTGGATGTGTGCAATTCAAACAGGCTGCATTGTCCTGAATGGTGTTGAGCTTTGTGAGTCTTGATGGAGCTGCAGTCATCCAGGAAACTGGGCAGTATTCCATCACATTACTGATTTGTGCCGAGTAGGTGGTTGACGGGCTTTGGGGAGACAGGAGATGCCTTACTTGGTGCAGGATTCCTCATCTCTGCCTTGCTCTTGTAGCCAGTTCATTTTCTGGTCAATGGTAAAATACACAATGTTGAAGGTGGCATTCTCAGGGATGGTTATGCCAGATTGAATGTCAAAGGGATGATGGTGAAATTCTGTTTTGTGAAAAATAGTGATTGTTTGGTATTTGTATCAGATGAATGTTACTTGTCATTTGTCAGCTCAAGCCTGGATATTGTCACAGTCTTGCAGCGTTTAGACACAAACTGCTTCTGTATCTGAAGAGTCACAAATGGTGCTGAACATTCTGCAATCATTGACAAACCTCCCGACTTCTAAATTTATAATGAAGGGACGGTCATTGATAAAGCAGTTGAAGATGGTTGGGGCTAGGATATATCCAGATGAACTCCTGTAGTGATGTCCTGGAACTGAGATGATTGACCTCCAATGATCACCATCTTCCTGCATGTCAAGTATGACTCCAACCAATGGAGGATTTACCCCGCTCTGATTCCCATTGATGTCAGTTTTGTTCGGGCTCCTTAATGTCACAGTCAGTTAAATGTGCCGTGATGACATTCACTCTCGCCTTACTCCTAGAATTCACCTCTTTCATCCATGTTTGAATGAAGACTTTAAGGAGGTCAGGACCTGAATGTCACTCTCAGAACCCAAACTGAATATCAGTGAACAGGTTATTGAAAAAAGTAAACTGATGGTGCAGTAATTGGATGGGATGGATGTTTTTAAATCACAAAGATATATTACATTCTTAAAAAATCTATTAGTGCATACAAAAGGTCCTAAAACAGTTCTGTATAAACATTGCACAGAAAACCAACAACACTTTGGAATTTAACATGCCTCAGAGATTCCCTGCAGTTGCAAAACAAAGGCGTTTTTGACTAATGCAGGAAACTATTTACATTCTTTTTAAGGTAATGAGGGGATCTTCAATCTTGATGGACTCTCCTTGCACTTTGGCAGAAAGATCCTAGATGGTGATTCTTCCCCACTGCACCATGGCAGCAGCTGCCCCGAGATTTAGTGCTCCCCTCCGCACATAGTCCTGGACTTTGGAATATACCAGTCTACAATATTCAGCCAATGTCAACTCAGACCAAAGAGTGTCTTTCACTGAATTAATGGTCCTCCAGGCTCAGTCGAGTTTTGGCTCAGTGTACACCTGGGGAATAGCCCATAGAGTACAGAGCCCTGCGTCATGGAGTTGCTCAGGCCAAACCTCAACAAAAAACATTGCATCTCACTCCAGACCTTCTTTGCAAAGGTACATTCCAGAAAGAGATGTGTGACAATTTCAACGCCACCTGCCCCCCACCCTGTAGCTGTTTCGAGGGGAACATTTGGTGGTGGAGAGATTGCAGGTGTACATCTAGATTCTGATGGGTAGTGCTCTTCTCAACACTAGCCAAGCAATCACTTGATGTTTGTTGGCAAGTTCTGGCGATGAGGAATTTTGAAAAATGATTTTGACAGTCAACTCAGGGAACCACATAACAGGATCTGCCCTTTCCTTTTCCCACAGGTCTCGACGACATTAAGTATAGGTGGATTTGTCCTTTTTTTATGTACATATCTGGGAAATTATGGTTCCCTTATACCTGTTGCAAATATAGGGTACTAGCAATGCCCTTTAGGTTATATTGTGAACAAAGCCATAATTACCAAACTGTCCAATCAATAAATTGACACATTAAGATCGTTGAATTCAATGGTATGCACAAGGGAATCTCATAAGCTCGAGGGAATCATATCTTTAGATTTGCTGGTTGAGTAGGATTTATTATGTATTTATTACACTGATGTTTTTGGTTGAATGCCACACTTTAAAAAGTTAACAGGAGTATCAATAATACAGAGCTTCAGGAGTCCTCCACAAACAAAAGTTTCACAATCACATCAGTAGACAGTAGATCCACATGATGTCCTGGCCTAATGCCAGAGAAGGGAATCCTAACTACACTCAATCTGATACATTTCTTTCTCCCAGGAACAAAAGATGTAATTTCAACTTGGCAAATCACCTTACCTCAAACATGTTCTATAGTCATTCAAGGAACATACGTCACTCTGAAAAAATTAATTCCTGCTTCCTTCGAGCTGAAAAGAAACAGTGGTTTCAGCCTCTGTACCAACTGATATTCAACTCAAGAACTGTGATAGTTGGTATGCTGGGATAGATACAAATGAGATGTGACATCTGGTGCATTAGTTCACTTATCCAGAAAAGGTTCTGATTCCTTCAGTTGTATCAGTGACTTCCCATATAGAAGGTAAAGGACAGACTAAGAAATAAAATGATATTAATAATTAGGGATATCCATTCTACGTTTGTCTACTGACAGCAAGGAATAAGCTACCACACCCACCTCGCCACCATCACCACCACCTTTTTATTTACATTTTTTACATTTATTTCTAATTTAACATCTCTAGTTGCCAAGAAGTAGTCATGAAAGTCCACTGATGTTCCAATTTGCATGCAGCTATTTTTAAATACTGAAGCCCATATCTGCATGTACTATGACCTCACCAAATTCCTCTCACTGATAAACTGAAATATGGAGGATTAAAATAATTTCGAATGGAGAGTACAACAGGTTTGAAATCTCCATTTATTAAGAGAAACATTTCTTAACATCACCAGTTTTGATTATGAGTCAACCTCATGACATTTAATTTGATGTCATGTTGAACTGCTGATCCACAATTCCGCTTTTTCCTGTTGCAAAATACAGGACCCTGGATGAATTAATTAAAGTGAAATATATTTCCATTAAACCAAAATGTACGTTGAAATTCTTAACTGCTCTTTTAGCATCCGGTGTACAATTTCATGTCAATTTTTAAATGACAGTTACGAAGTAACAGGAACCTTATAAACAGAAAATGACTGAAAACGTTCAAATCACTTGAAAAGAAATGATGTATTTAGCCCATTAGCATTCTCTATTCATTCTTATAATAGTTAATGGAAAGAGAAAATGTTATTTATTTTTACGAAAACATAGAAATGAATGAGTTGCCTTTAGCAATAAATGGGTTAAAATTGTTTGTGGATTGGCAGTGGTGACAGCACCACAGATGACTACTATCTGTGTGGCATTCTTAAATGAACTCAATGTGAGAATCCACACAGGATATAGTTTTGACTGCCACCAGAAATCAATATTTATTTATATGATTCATGAAAACCTCCTATTATCCTCCTCCTACCTTTAGATTTGTTAATCAAATGAACACTCTGTATTTGACAAATAGGAATCATCATTTATTTTTCTTCTTGCCTGTTTGAATTTAACACAACTTTATTTTGACATGACAATAAATTTGTACACCAATTATTTAGCGATGGGTTTTCAGTAAGTACCTATTTTTGAAATACTTGTCTCAGGGAGTCTGTGCATTTGGAACCCTTGGTAAAGTGCATATTTATATCTAAGACATTAATAAAAAAATTTCAGTTTAGATTGCTTGAATCTAAGAATACATTTTTATTAGTTCCTGAAAGAATGAAGAAAACTATTGGAGCATTTGCAGCAGCTTAGAGAAACTAGTTTAGCACACGAAGCAACAAATTTATATAAACAAAGTTACTTTGTAAAAATTTAAAGTAACATAATGAGGCATATAATAAATGAGTTATATTAATATCTACAGAAGGATATCTGGTATTATGATATTTGCTGACAATTGTACTTTTGAAATGTGCCCAAAATAAAACATCCAAAATATTAAGCGAACTAGACAACAAAATTGATGATCCGTACTTAATATGGAAATTTTTCAAAAAAAAAGTGTTAAAAAATTATGACAAATAGTTAAGGAACATAATTAGTATCCATGATTTTGAGATCAAATTATGATAAATTAAAGTACATTTGAATATTAACTTTTCAAAAAACTGGAGTTTATGAGTGCACATAAGGTTAAGTAAATCATTCTTCGACATAACTGAAACACACTTTTGACAACTCTTACCTGAAATTATTAATTGTATGCTGATGTTGGAGACTCACAAACCCTCTTATGAAACAAAAGAGATGACTGGCTTGTAACTTATAACATAGTTCGCAAATATTAAATAACAAACTGCCTCTTTAAAAAAATGCAAGTCTTTATTCTAGCCTCCAATGTATGCTGCAACGGTCTCTTTACATGAGAAAGTGAACACAACCTATCCATTACCCTGGCAACTGTTCTTTAACTTGCAAACTACAGATGATCAACTACAGACTAGATGCTGAGCTTTTGCACTCTTCTTTCCTTTCTCCTTTCCTTTAGGAAGCATCCAACTTTATTTGATGCTTCTTCTGGGCCTTTAATTTCATTATAAGCCTAAGAAATTTAATTTCCACTAAATGGGAAATTGCAACTTTTAAATATCGATTTGCATATTGTGAATGATGAGCGGAAAGAAAAGCTAATTTCATCTTCAAAAGCTGAAGCCACAAATGATTGAAGTTTAAAGATTACAGCATTCAACTTCAAAGCCAATGGGTTGAAGGATGTTTGGAAGGAAAGAAGCTTTGTCCTCGCCTTGCATAAAGCATTAGCCAAGTGGGTATATTATGCCAGCAAACTGAAAGGATCTTGAAAAGTTCCAAAGTTATTTACTTATATAACGTCAAATAATGCAGTTTATTATTATTTCCTTGTTCATAAATTTAGGCAGAAAATCTTTATATAAAATAACCATCAGAAGTTAACTAAAGCAGGAAAAGTAAACATGACCAATGTCAATAGTAAGCTTACAAGGTAGCAATTTTGTGAAGGAACTTCAAGGGAATATTATGCTGATTTATAGGGTGTGTGCCAAATTCAATCATTGAACTGAAAATATTCAGAACTTTCTGTTACCCCAAGATATATTTACCATAAGTTTACAATATGTTGCTCACCCCTGCACTTGAAAGATAAGGGTGAAACAGTACAAGATGCAAAATATCCCATTTAATTTGAAAGGATTAACAAGGAAACTACTGTTCATTCACTCTCTGCTTTATTCAAAAGGCCATTGAGTTTACAAAAGCAGTCTGTGTTACATTTAGTTAACTGATCATGAAAAGATTCACATAAAATCTTGACCAAAACTACAGTGCTTCATTGATCAAGAAATTAATATGTTTGTCTTTTATAATTCGGTCTTGCTTTTAGGTCTTGATCTTTTAAGGTGCTGCCAGTGTTCAAAACATTTGCACAATTTTAAAAAATGATTGAAGGGTGAGTTCAACTTAGACTGTTAAAATCAAACCTCTATAATGTATTTCTTTTTGTAAATGACTCTGAGTTTCTTCTTGTAAACCAGACTATTAACTTTCCCACTGCCCAGTAGATAGGCAGGTAAATATCTTGTCTTACCAGTTGTTCCACAACTAGCCTTTAAGAATTTTGGAATTTTTCTTCCTTCTTGTATGAAAGAACCTTCCAACCTATCACTTACTTCCAGGCGGCATGGTCAGGCTCGGAAAGCTATACTGGAATATATTTACATAAGCCCTTCGGCAGTCTATACTACTATCCCTCAGCAGTGCAAAGTAAAGCTTTGAGTGACCAGAGGAAATGAGAACAGGAGAGGACCATATGGCATATCAAACTTCCTCTGCCATTCAATGTGATCACATCTGATCTTGGGCTTCAACTCCATTTTCTTGTCCATTTCAAACTTTCCTCAATTTTCTAAGAGAACAAAATCTGTATCGCTGACCTTAATTCTATTCACAAACCTTTGACTGAAGACATTTCTCTCATCTCAGTCCTAAATGAACCAAATCTTATCCTGATACCATTTCTCTTCGGTCTACATATCCTATAAAAGGGTAACAATGTCTCAGCATCTACCTGGTCAGGCCCCTTAATGATCTTGCATCTTTCAATGAGAACATGTTTTGTTCCTTTAACCTCCAGAGAATATAAACACAATTTATTCAGCCTTTCATCATGACACTACCCTCACATCTCTGAAACCCAAGGTCACACACTATTTCTGGTATGTTACTTGCATCATCTAGTGGCGGAGACACTTAATCAATATTTTGCCTTTGTTTTCCACTTGCCTCAGTGGAAGACATGAGTATGATCCCAATAGTAATAGATAATACAGAGGTGATATAAAGGGAGGAATTTAAAGCAATCATCATCACAAGGGCAAAGTACTGAGCTAACTATTGGGATTGAAGACAGACAAGTGCCATGGCCTGATGATCTCCATCCGGGGGTCTTAAAGGAAATGACAACAAGTATCCTCTCCCTCCAACATTCAGTAGCAGCACTTAGAAATTTGCTAGAAAATTTTAGACTGCTTCTTCCAAACACATGACCACTTCCATCTAGAAGGACAAGGGCAGCAGATACAAGGGAATACCACCACCTGCAAATTTCTCTCCAAGCCACTTACCATTCAGACTTGTAAACATGACAGACTCCTTCACTGTTGTTAGGTCAAACTCCTGGAATTCCCTTCTTAACAGAATTGTGGGTCTATCTACAGCATATGAACTGCGGCAGTTCAAAAAGGGAGCTTGCCATCACCTTCTCAAGAGCAACCAGAAGACACAATAAGTGCTGGCCCAGTCAGTGATGCCCACATCCCACAAGTGAGTCAAAAATTAAGAGATGGTGGATCCGCTGGCTGCAAATATTTCCAAATTCCCTGGGAGCAAGGAAGGTTCCAATGGAAAAGTGTTAATTTAACATCCCCATTCAAAAAGAGAAGGAGGCAGAAAGTAGGGAATTATAAACCATCTAGTTTAACATCTATCATTGAAAAATTATTAGAATCTATTATTAAGGTAGGAATAACAGGACATTTGAAATGTCAAAACACAATCCTTCAGAATCAAGATAGTTTTATGAAGGGTAAATCTTGTTTGAGTAATTTGCTAGAGTTCTTTGAAGATGTAACAAGCAAAAAGGATCCCAGATGGACTTCCAGAGGGCATTTGTTAAAGTGTCATAAAAACTTTAAGACACAAGGTAAGATCATATGGGTTAAGGGTAATTTATTAGCATGGATAAAGGACTGGCTAACCAACAGAAATCAGAGAGGGGTGGAGTGCCACAGGGTTCATTCCTGAGACCATTATAATGGTGCACCACTAGTTCACTTACAGTACGGTTCTGCTCTTGAATAGTACACATTAGAGTGCATGGGCACCTTTCATTGTAATACTGCTACAAGGACATTTTACATACAGAGCTAGGCACCCAAGTCATGGATTGGACTCGTCTGTTTCTCAGGGCTGCATACTTGCTCTGCTAGTGCTCATTCACATTATGCATACGTTAATGTTCATTGTCTCCATGCCCTTATCTTGCTTTGCATTTTTGCACTTTCCTCTCACCTGCAACTTAAATGCTCAAAGTACTTCTATTTTGACTTGTCATTTAGTGCAGATACAAAGCAAGGTAGCTTTTCATGGTTTCCGGCAGTGACCACTCAAAGGGGTGGACATATTGCTGTATTTCACTGTGCTACATCAATCTCAAACTGATACTATGTGCCAGCCCTGCACTCAGCAAACACTGTACAGTTGCAAATGTGTTGCTGGTCAAAGCACAGCAGGCCAGGCAGCATCTCAGGAATAGAGAATTCGACGTTTCGAGCATAAGCCCTTCATCAGGAATAAGAGAGAGAGAGCCAAGCAGGCTAAGATAAAAGGTAGGGAGGAGGGACTAGGGGGAGGGGCGATGGAGGTGGGATAGGTGGAAGGAGGTCAAGGTGAGGGTGATAGGCCGGAGTGGGGTGGGGGTGGAGAGGTCAGGAAGAGGATTGCAGGTTAGGAGGGCGGTGCTGAGTTGAGGGAACCGACTGAGACAAGGTGGGGGGAGGGGAAATGAGGAAGCTGGAGAAATCTGAATTCATACCTTGTGGTTGGAGGGTTCCCAGGCGGAAGATGAGGCGCTCCTCCTCCAGCCGTTGTGTAGTTGTGTTCTGCCGGTGGAGGAGTCCAAGGACCTGCATGTCCTCGGTGGAGTGGGAGGGGGAGTTAAAGTGTTGAGCCACGGGGTGATTGGGTTGGTTGGTTCGGGCGGCCCGGAGGTGTTCTCTGAAGCGTTCCGCTAGTAAGCGGCCTGTCTCACCAATATAGAGGAGGCCACATCGGGTGCAGCGGATGCAATAGATGATGTGTGTGGAGGTACAGGTGAACTTGTGGCGGATATGGAAGGATCCCTTGGGGCCTTGGAGGGAAGTGAGTGTGGAGGTGTGGGCGCAAGTTTTACATTTCCTGCGGTTGCAGGGGAAGGTGCCGGGGGTGGAGGTTGGGTTGGTGGGGGGTGTGGATCTGACAAGGGAGTCACGAAGGGAGTGGTCCTTGCGGAACGCTGATAGGGGAGGGGAGGGAAATATATCCTTGGTGGTGGGGTCCGTTTGGAGGTGGCGGAAATGGCGGCGGATGATACGTTGTATGCGCAGGTTGGTGGGGTGGTAGGTGAGAACCAGTGGGGTTCTGTCTTGGTGGCGGTTGGAGGAGCGGGGCTCAAGGGCGGAGGAGCGGGAAGTGGAGGAGATGCGGTGGAGGGCATCGTCGATCACGTCTGGGGGGAATCTGCGGTCCTTGAAGAAGGAGGCCATCTGGGCTGTGCGGTGTTGGAATTGGTCCTCCTGGGAGCAGATGCGGCGGAGACGAAGGAATTGGGAATATGGGATGGCGTTTTTACAGGGGGCAGGGTGGGAGGAGGTGTAGTCCAGGTAGCTGTGGGAGTCAGTCGGTTTATAATAGATGTCTGTGTTGAGTCGGTCGCCCGAGATAGAAATGGAAAGGTCTAGGAAGGGGAGGGAGGAGTCTGAGACAGTCCAGGTGAATTTCAGGTCGGGATGGAAGGTGTTAGTAAAGTTGATGAACTGTTCAACCTCCTCGTGGGAGCACGAGGCAGCGCCGATACAGTCATCGATGTAGCGGAGGAAAAGGTGGGGGGTGGTGCCAGTGTAGTTGCGGAAGATGGACTGTTCCACATATCCTACGAAGAGGCAGGCATAGCTGGGGCCCATGCGGGTGCCCATGGCAACTCCTTTAGTTTGGAGGAAGTGGGAGGATTGAAAAGAGAAGTTATTCAGGGTGAGGACCAGTTCAGTCAGTCGAAGGAGGGTGTCAGTGGATGGTGCGGCGGGATAGGAAGAAGCGGAGGGCTTTGAGTCCTTCGTGATGGGGGATGGAGGTGTACAGGGACTGGATGTCCATAGTGAAAATAAGGCGTTGGGGACCGGGGAAGCGAAAATCCTGGAGGAGGTGGAGGGCGTGGGTGGTGTCCCGAACGTAGGTGGGGAGTTCTTGGACTAAAGGGGACAGGACCGTGTCGAGGTATTGGGAGATGAGTTCGGTGGGGCAGGAGCAGGCTGAGACAATGGGTCGGCCGGGGCAGGCAGGTTTGTGGATTTTGGGCAGGAGGTAGAAACGGGCAACACATTTGCAGCTGTGATCTCCAGCATCTGCAGACCTCACTTTTTAAACACTGTACAGTGGCCACATCTCAAATTCTAAGGAAAATTGTTCTCAGTTAAATCAAGGGGGATTGTCATCAGTCATTGATCATAGAATCTAGGAGCAGGAATTTGGTCCCTCGAGTCTGCTCCATCATTCATTATCATGAAAGCTGATCCTCTATCTCAATGCTATATTACCGCTTTCTCTCCATACCCCTTAATGCCTTAAATGTCTCAATATTTATCAAACCTTTCTTGAATATATTCTGTCATCAAGTCTTCATAGCCCTCCAAGGTAGAGAATTCCACAGATTGACTACCCTAAGAAGAAATATATTTCTCTATCCCAGTTCTGAAAGCCCTACATGTCCTGAAACTGTGTCCCATGATCGAGATTCCCCCATTCAGGGGAAACATCCTCCACTGTAAACAGTCTGGGAGTACAGTATAGTGCAAGTGAAAGGTAACTGAGAACATGATATGCTGTCTGAACTTCAGACATTAAGCTCCTAGGTAGACTACAAAAATTAACCCAAAGCACTCTTGATCACATCATACAGCATCATGAATCAAATTCACTCATAGCTGTGATGTGCATTTGGCAAAGTTGCAAACACTTTTCAAGTTCTCATATTATGTACATGGTGCGGGGACTGTTCATTCACAGCTCGGACTATCATACATCGTCCAGTGCTCAAGATGGTGAGGCTCTTGTAGTTGCAGCTGGGCAGACATGCCCTCGCACAGTTGTTGGAGAAAGCTGAACATTTATTAACAGGTGCGATAAGTCATATCCAATGAAGTGTCACACATGCCACCTATGTGTTCCCTCTCACTACATTTCAATACAGTCCTGGGATCTGAGAATGAAGCCCATTCACCTTAAAGCTTTGGGTAGTCAACCTTTGGGGCTTTTGTATCTTGAAGGTATGGTCATGCAGAATGTGGCCTGTCCAGAAGCAAATGAATCCATTACGGCTTGAATTAAGTGGGACAAGGAAGGTTGAGGTGGAAGGCCTGGCCGCCTCAGGAGGGTCCTGAGATGAGACTTCTTGGGGGTTTGTATGTGTTTCCACCTCTGCCTGGATATCTATTGGTACCGTCTTGTCTCCAATTGCCAACCTGCCCTTGGAGGCAGTCCAATGCTTCCTTGCCAGAGGCAGCATAGTGCTAATAGTAACAAAAACAGAAATTGCTGGAAATGCTCAGCAGATTTGGCAGCATCTGTGAAGAGAAATCAGAGTTAACATTTCGGGTCCAGTGACCCTTCCTCAGAACCTACGACCGATGCCTTTCTTCCTTGACCAGCTGTGGAGAAATGGCAGTGATGTGCAACCAGCAAATACTCTCAGCACTACTGCAGCTAAAATATCCACTGAGGAGTTTGAGTACCTGAGCTGGTCAATTTGTCAATTTTTTGTTCAATTTGACTTTGTGCACGTTGATATACTTTCTTCTTGCATCAACTTTGGATTTCTAAGTATCCTTTCACCTGAATCTTCCTCATCCTTTGTTACCTTAAAATAAGCTCGCTCTTCTCTGACCACATTTGCTGGTGCACTTTTACATTTGTGCACTCTGGTCATACTTTTCCAGTATGCTACTCTGCACTATTGCTTTGTCCTTTCATTTTAATTCTTCAAGTCTCTTCTTATGGAATCCCTAACACAACTACTTGATTAAAAGCCTCTCTACAGACCTACCTATATGATTTGCCAGGTCACTGTTCACTGCATGCTTTGAGAGAAGATTGTCACAACAGTACAGTTCCATTGTTCCCTGGGACCAATGCTGATGCTCCATAAACGAAAACACAATTTGTCTCTCTCAAATCTTTGAAGGTACATTCTACCCTTCAATCTTATTTACCTTATCCCAATTTGCTTATGGCTCAGATAGTAATCCAGAAATTATTACCTTTGTGGAAATCTATCAACCCAATGTAAAGAAATAAAAGCTTAAATGCCATAAACCAATTGTTTTATTATATGAACCAATCTAGGGATATCATACAGTCTTGGGTGGAGATTCAGAGATAACAACTGCCGATCCCAACAATGTCTGAATGCCATCTCTTGCCCCTGCTACTCTTATGCCTAACTCATTGATGTAACTACAACCTTGCAGAATCACAGAATTACTTTAGTGCAGGAGGCCAGTCAGGTCATCATATCCATACTGGTTCTACCATCTGGGGCCACCATTGCCGTTCTCCATATTTCAGCACACCATTTAGATTCCAAATAATTATTCAATACTCTCTTGAATGGCTCAATTGAAGCTGCTTCAACCACATTTTCAGCAGTGTATTCCATACCCAAACTGCTAGCTCCATGAAAAGGTCTTTTCCCCCCTCACATTCCCCTTGCTTCATCACTTTAAATCTACAACCCCTCTTTTCTTTTCACTTGGAAACAAGAATAGCTTTTCCCTATCTACTCTATCTAGCCGAATTTTGAAAACATTCATCAAATCTTCTCTCTAAGGAGAAAGTTCCTAATTTCTTCAAACTATCCTCATAACTGAAGTTTCTCATTCCTGGAAATATTTTTGTAAATTGCTTCTGCACTCTCTCGAACGCATTCACATATTTCCTAAAAAATGGCACCCACAACTATACACAATACTTCAGATGAGGTTTAAGCAAATATCAACATCACCACCTTGCTCTTCTACTCTATGCCATTATGATAAAGGAGAGAACACTATATGCCTAATTAATTGCTCTCTCCGCCTGTTCTGTCACCTCAATGATCTTTGCACTTATATACCCATGACCATCTGCTCCAACATCCCCTTTAGAATTGAACTTTTTCAACCAAAATGCAATAACTTACACTTTTCTGCATTGAATCTCATCTGCTACTATTCACCCACTCTACCAACTTGTCGATCTTCTTTTGGAGTTACACACACCCCTTCTCAGTTTACAATTCTTCCAAGTTTAGTTCATCTGACATATTGTTATCTTGCAAAAAATTGCATCTTGTTGGTAAACCGATTGCCTCTTCTTGTGAAGATTTATGAGTGGCTCATCTGCTATCATTGTTAGCCAAACAGATCCTTAGACTCAGGATGGAAAAGTTGATTTGTGGCAGCAACTCCAATGACAAGCTGCCAGCAGTTATCACCACAGGCAAATAACACCCCAATCACCTACCTTCTAAACTAATTATTGTCTTTAAAAATTCACCAGTTGGCAGAGAATGATAAAAGGCATAAAAAGCACTGCCTCCTTTCTCCTTGACACTAAATCCCTGCCTGCACTAAATTCCCAAAGTTAGTATTTATTCCTTGTCACACTCAGGCCTTGTCATCCTCACCTTGTATAGCTGCAAGACCTATCTGTTTTAGTGTGGTCTGATAACTCACACCCAAGATGCAACTGCTAAGGCAACTTCCTGCTACTGTAATTGATAACTATTCAGCAAACTAATCTTAACTGCTTGACATCACTTCCACTACCAGGCAGTTTCTAGTAAACCAGGCTTGTAATTTTAATTTTCTAAGTGAAAGTTCAACTTAGAATCTCAATATGACTTGAGAAAAGCTTACCAGATATAGCCCACCTACAGCAAATTCCCAACTTAATCTTTGTTCCTAGCTGCATTCAAGTCTCAGTGTCGTCACTCTGTAGGTAATAAAATAAAGTAAATGAGATGAATACCTTTTAATATTGTATGCAGGTATGCTGCCTTCAGTCTTATATTTTGTGAAACACTGAAGACTTTGATCCTAAGAGGTGTTAGCATACTACAACTGAAACTTATCAACACCCCCAAACAATTAAAGTGAAATATCACATGAGATTTGGAGATTGGAAACTTAGGTTGGAAAAAATCTTCCTATAGAAGCTGAGGCAATATCCTTAACATCAAACATCTGTATACACTTGTGTCTAGAGAGTTGCTATGCTGGTACAAATTAGTTGCAGTAAGTCATCATATGTAGCAATAAGATTGAGCAATAAGCTCACATACAGCAATAAGATTTCCACAATTGGTACATCCAACTCTTATGTTTCTTCCAGTTAAATTGACTTTCTTGGTGCAAATAACATTGATATTTGGTGATTCAAGACCCTGCCATTAACTAAACGTGCAATTTTCATCAAATGACATCATGGTCATGCATCTCTTATTGCAGAGAAATATTATTACAGTCTGCTGCATTCTGGAAACTGATGATTCCACTTAGGGAATTACCAATTGCCCCGAGTCAAAAACAATCTTTTCTAGCTTGTCTTTTCTAAGAACATAAAGGAACCTGTTTGCTAACAGATCTCTTTGCTAAATGAAATGTTCCCATCAGGGTTTAAAAAATCATGACCTGGACCCACAAGTAATAAAGGCATTTAGGAAGACTTTAGCAAACATCCTTAGGTTCACAATCGTCTAATATATATCCATTAGAGCTAGAATAACTTATACTTTGTACACGAGTGTGGTGCTGGAAAAGCACAGCATGTCAGGCAGCATCCGAGGAGCAGGAGAATCAACATTTTTGGGCATAAGCCCTTCATCAGTAACATTGATTCTCCTCCTCCTCGGATGCTGCCTGACCAGCTGTGCGTTTCCAGCACCACACTCTCGACTCTGATCTCCAGCATCTGCAGTCCTCACTTTCTCCTTATACTCTGTACACCCAGTTCTATAATTTTGAGAAAATGGATGAGACTTTAGTTCGACCATATTTCGTGTTTTGTTCCATTCTAATCATTACAATATAGGAAGGATGTGAAAGATTTGAAGATGGTGGAGAAGAGGCTTTCCAGGATGTTGCCTGGATTGGAGTGTATTGGCTATAAGGAGAGGTTGGACAAACTTGGAATGTTTTCACTAGGAGTGTCGGACTGAGGAGTATATATAAAATTATGACAGACATGGATAGGGTGGATATTCAGAGTCTTTTTCCATGCGTGGAAATGTCAAATACTATGGGGCATAAGTTTAAAGTGAGAGGGGAAAAGTTTAATAGAGATGTATGAGGGACGTTTTTTTACACAGAGAGTGATGGTTTCCTGGAACATGCTGCCAGGGGAGGTGATAGAAGCAGGTATGTTGGCATAATTTAAGAGGCATTTAGACAGATATATGATTAGAGAGATATGAACCAAGTGCAGGCAGATGGGATTAATTTAGAATGGCTTCAGATTGACACAGACACGGTGAGCCAAGGGCCTGTGTCTGTGCTGTACTGTTCTATTCATGGTCTATATGTACAGCTATAACATATTACAGGTGAGGTAACTGACAAATGGAATGCAAGATGGAAAGGCACAGCAAAGTGGCTTACAATCACAATCATCAGGCATGTCCACCTGTGAATAGTAGATTAATGTAGCCTGTGAACTTCTCATTAATTTGAACTGATTCAAGTTAAAATCGACCAGCAAGTCAAACTTTAATTAAAATGGGTCAATGATTTTATTATTGGATTTGTGAATGCTTAAAAATTGTTACTGAAACTATCAATATGCTATGTAAAGCTCTTTAATATACAATATAAAATGATTATATTATTTAAAAAATGTACAAAATATGAAATCTACACTGATGATATCCAATGCCTAAATAATAGATTGTCTGTCAAAAAGGATCATGCTGTTAAGAAACAGATACCAGTAAAAGAGTATTGCTTGTGGTTTGTTGCAGTACAAGCCACTGGTGAATTGTCTTTGGAGTACAGTGCTGCTGTGAAACCTTCTTTCGATGTAGAATCTAAGGGTTGATCTAATTTGCAATTCTAGAGGATAAATTATTATTGATTCTTAATGAGAAGGGGCACTTATTTCACACAAAAAAATGTGATTTATTGCATGGTAGTTGTAGGTGCAAGTTATGTGGACTATTTTGATATAATTTCAAATATTATCAAGAACCAGAGATAAAACATCTGTCTCCATGGAGACCTCGTGCTGGATTCTTTCTTCTTCACCCAAACACTGTGTAACATTACCAGATTGAGAGGAGCCTAATGCAGTCTCCAAAATTAACCCTCCCAGACAATTACCCTACACAATGGAGAACAGTTAATGTCCAGAAGAGCATAGAAAGAGAGAGGTCATGAAATTCCACTTCTGATGTATTGTATAATGATGTAATATTCAATGTTAAACAAATATATAGGAGATGAAGCCAATGGAATGAATCAAAATAGGTACCTTATTCCCAACCTTATACACACAAATAAAATTATACATTTTTAAAAGGGAAGACTGTCTAGTATAATAGGAAGATTATGCCATTTAAAGCATTCTTTGAGGCCTTGAGTTATTGTATTTTAACCTGAGACCATTACTGATTTTGTTGATATCTTCTATTCGCAACAATAGAAAAATTAGTAAAATCCTTGAGTTTTTCTTTCTAATTTGTTCTGATTACTGATGTGGATTTTCAATACAATAGGGAGAAAATAAGGACAGAGAGAAACTTCCAGTCCTTGCTGGTACCAAACCATTTTCTTTCTCTCTGTTTGCTTCTCCACAAAGCAACTGAAATATGATTCATTTATGCCTCTTAGTATGGCTCTATTGTCTTTCCAAGCTGGATAGTCGTAACCTTTTCCAAAATGTGCACCTTCTCATAAATGAAATCAGGAGCTGCAAATATCTTGACAGCTGACTCAATTGAATGGTTTCCATGTTTTAAAGTAACAATTTCACTTCTGATGATTTTTTGTATTCCACACTGGTTTCCTGAACTTACCTGAATCTGTCATCAGGTGATTGCTGCAGCCAATTCAGGTCCATATTTCTTCCTTGTTAAAAACCATTCAAATCCATGATTGTCTCGGAAGTGAAATCAGATACTGGATTTGTAAATGAATAGCCCATATTTTACCACTATCATGACATCTCTCCCACTACAAGAAATGAACATGAACAATATTTCTTCCTTGCCTTAATAGTCAGCATTCCGCTACAAAGGTCAGTGTACCTAATGGGACAAAACTTGGGATGTGCAGCACAAACACTTTTTACATTCACTGTCCTCATCTGAATCTGGGTTTGAATCTTGGTTTTATGTTGGCAACCAAGCTTCATCCCTCAGTTGTGTTGTTTCTGAGTTTTTAACTTTCACTGCCCACTTCTATAATCCATGCCTCAAATCCAGATATTTCTTACAGATTTTATTTCCTGGACATTGGTGGGTGATAATCTGGGCTTTACCTACTGTAGGTTGTCTTCAATTTACATCCAAATGATTGGACTTTTCAAGGCTTGAAACTTTGTTCCTTTGAACTCTCAGTGGGAGGTATTATTTTTACCTCATTGGCAAGCCCCTGATAATCTCCATCAGTGCTTTCTGCAGTAGGTTTTGCACTCAACTTTTGTTCTTACATTTTGGGAATGGATTTTCCTCTAACCTGTTCCACATAATGTAGAAAAACGGCTACATCAGGTGGATGTTCAACTTCTGACATACTCGCATGGCACTTCCACTAAGTGAGGTTTCTCCCTCATGTTCTCCTCATCTTTCTGAGAAGTACTTATGTTTTCCTTTAAATTTACCATGAAGTATCTTGCTAATCAGATCTCTAACCCTGTCTTGTTATCTTTTGTGGCTCTTTTTTGTCTTCTTTTAAAGCCATTGACCTAACTTCTTTGAGTTATGTCCTAACCTTGTCTGATTCAGCTGGTCTAACTTTAGCACAGTTTAATTCAAGTGACCCTTCCAGATCTACTAGGTGAGAGTGAGGACTACAGATGCTGGAGATTAGAGTCTAGATTAGAGTGGTGCTAGAAATGTACAGCAGGTCAGGCCGCGTCCGAGGAACAGGAAAATCGAAGTTTCAGGCAGGAGCCCTTCATCAGGAATGAGGCAGGGAGCCTCCGGGGTGGAGAAATAAATGGGAGGGGAGGGGAGTGGGGAGAAGGTAACTGGGAGTAAAATAGGTGGATGGAGGAAGGGGTAAAGGTGATAGGTTGGAGAGGAGGGTGGAGCAGTATGTGGGAAGGAAAATTGACAGGTGGGACAGGAAGATGAGCTGGAACTTCGGAACTGGGGTAAGGTAGGGGGAGGGAAAATGAGGAAACTGGTGAAGTCCACATTGATGCCCTGGGGTTGAAGTTTTCCAAGGCAGAAGATGTGGTGTTCTTCCTCCAGGCATCTGGTGGTGAGAGAGTGGCAATGGAGGAGGCCCAGGACTTGCATGTCCTCAGCAGAGTGGGAGGGGGAGTTGAAATGTTCGGCCATGGGGTGGTGGGGTTGATTGGTGCAGGTGTTCCAGAGATGTTCTCTGAAGCGCTCTGCAAGAAGGCGTCCAGTCTCCCCAGTGTAAAGGAGACCGCATCGGAAGCAATGGATACAATAAATGACATTAGTGGAAGTGCAGGTGAAACTTTGATGGATGTGGAAGGCTTCTTCCACAGTTCCAAACTTCCAGCTCAGCACCTTCCTCATGACCTGTCCAACCTGTCCATCTTCCTTTCCACCTAGCTGCTCCACCCTCCTCTCTGACCTATCACCTTTACTCCTTCCTCCATCCACCTATTGCACTCCCAGCTACATTCTCCACAGCCTCACCCCCTCCATTCATTTCTTCATCCCTCAAGGTTTCCAGCCTCATTTCTGATGAAGGGCCCCTGCCCGAAACATCGATTTTCCTATTCTTGGGATGCTGCCTGACCTGCTACACATTTCCAACACCACTCTAATCTCCTTCCAGGTCTACCCCAACTTAATTGCTACCTTCAGTTTTGTTTCTGAATTTTCTTGAACTTCTTTGTTGGTTCCTGTTGATTTAATTCAATTGACCCTTTCTGAGACACTTCAACCCACACGGAATTTACTGTCCCATTGCTTCCAAAGCTCTTTCGGTACCCTGCCATTCTGTTACTGCTTATAAGCTCTCTCTAGGCTTCTGAACCTCTCTAAATTTCCATTTAGACAGAGGTATCATATTGCTAACCAAACCTTTACCAATAAAATTTCTATCTGATATTAGAAAGCTTCAGATTCACCCACTGTTACAAAACCTGTAACAAGTTTTATCCTGCAAGCAAACTTAACCAGTACCATAGCAATAGTCTCCTTGTGAGTTCTTTTATCAGTGTGCTGGAATTTAATTTACTTTCAAATGGAAAATTTTCTTTTTGCCCCAGTAGCATATTTTGTCAAGATTGTTGATTTTCTCTCTCTGGCTGTTTAAGCTATTGGCAATCCTTTAAACACAAACTCTGAATAGCTGTCCTTGTCAACTATTATGCCTGAGCAGAGACTGACCACCATTAATGTGATAGACAATGCTTTTGCAGCTTAAAATTTTATTGAATTCCAAACCCAATAATTTTCCTTTACATGCCTTACATTCCTGCACTGGGAGTCACTTTCCATATGTCTATCATTGAGATCCTGCCTTCTACTGGTCAGGGGCAATTCTACTTTCATTGCTTGGTGTCCTTTTTCTGTCCATCTTGTCTTATATCTTGGCCTTATCACTCTCTGGTCTGTGACAATTTCCAGGTCCTAGCATCCCTGAAGTTATGGGTCTGGGTGTTAACTGTTGGCTCTCAGCAGGATTGGCGACCAGCCTAGGTGCTGCTACCCCTTCTTTCTCTGC
Organism: Hemiscyllium ocellatum; assembly: GCF_020745735.1. Taxonomy (NCBI): domain Eukaryota; kingdom Metazoa; phylum Chordata; class Chondrichthyes; order Orectolobiformes; family Hemiscylliidae; genus Hemiscyllium; species Hemiscyllium ocellatum. The sequence continues at coordinate 40,517,460 of NC_083407.1, read as the reverse complement.
ATACATCCAGATTGGAGAGGTCACTAACTTTTTCAGCTCTTGGGGAGAATTAATTCACATAGGTTTCCACAGATGGTCTCAGTTTAAGTGTGCATACCCAACGGTTAAAAGCAAGCTGCTTTGAGCTGTTTAAAATCCAGGTATGCTCGGTGAGGCCTCAACACACTTCCAATACGAGGGTATGGAATTTTTGCCTTTTCTTTTCTGACATTAACTGGTACACATTTAAAATAGCCCCCTTTGCTATTCATAGTCAATGCACTCTCCTCAGACAGAAGGGAGCAACATTTGTGAGCTTCCCTTGTCAGCCTGCAGTGTCATACCAGCATTACTTGTTGAACTTGCCACCTTAACTCTTGCGCTAACCTTTCAAATATATAAATAAGTGTCCACCTCTTCTTGATCAAACTCCGGGATTAATGGTTGAAGTATTCAAATTTGGTCATTAAGTCTGAGTTGGTGCAGTTCTCTCACCAGTGTTATTCTCCCTTCTCAGTTTAAGTCATCTCAAATAGAACTCTGTCTTTTCCCCTTCCCTGTTTCAGTTTTTCCTTTACCCTTTCCTGGAATGCACTCCTTTTGTTTTCCTTTCTGGTCTCTCTTCCTTTTTCCTGGAATTCTGTCTCCTTTTTTGTGTGTAGGATTTCTAGTTCTAATCTTTATGTTTCAATTTTTAGATGTATTTATTTCTCTATTTTCTGCTACCAGCACGAGAAAATGTGCCACCCATTTTGACGTTTCCAGCTCTTGGGTGGAAACTCCACCTCTCAGTGCTCAACTCCCCCTTATAATTCTTCTGAGAGTATTGAGTTCTAAATTTCAGAACCCACTTTGTCCTGTTCTGTGAAAGTATTACCAAATCAACACATATTAGTATTTATAACTTGCAGACCCAAGGAAATCACACAAAAAATTGACCCAATTTTTCTGAAATCCTACAATCTGCAACCAGCAACTATTCAAGACAATGACATCACTGAAATGGCTTTCCGTTTGGGCTGTTGTAATGTTGTGGGATTAACATCAGAAGGATATTTAATGACAATCTGTACTGATGAAATGATGTCAGAGTGGCATGATTAAGTGAAGAGAACAGGAAGGAACAAATGTTCTGACCTACTGCTGAGAGTATGTGTGCATGAATTAAACTGTAAGTAAAGAGTACTTTAGGAAACTAAATATAGTCAGAATCAAACATGTGTTAAACCAGTTGATATTTACCTTCTTCACTCTTGTTATTATATACAACTAAATATATATTTTTAAAATCACTTAATTTTCCTAAAAACTTAGAATGTCTATTAAAAAATCATATCCTGATTTCTTTGGTGGGCAGAAAGATCTGTTTTGTGCTGTATTGTATTGCAATTTTAATGTTCAACATGTGTTCAAGTAGTTTCTCCTCACACAGGCCTTCCTTTCCTTCTGGAGTTTTCACAAAATATTTGTTAGCCTTGAGTGTTGGGGATTTCCAGATCTGGATGACAAATTTGCTTTGTATTCTCCAAAAAGCATAATATAATACTTCAAATGTACATTATGCGAAATCATAACCACATGAAGTATTTACAGAAGACTGTTAGGGGCAGCAGGAGGGTAATATAACAACTAAAAGTATTTAATTTGACTAGCACTTTCTCTGAATTAATCCACGAGTCAACACAAACAACAGTTAACTCACTTTTGTGTGTGTAGCTGGCACAACTTATATTCGCACTGGGACTGGAGAAACATACTTATGAGACACTTTGTCACTGAACTCAGATATAGTGGTTCAAGTCCATTAAAATATGGAAAGTTACCACATGTTTGAACTGCTAGTTATTGGGCACTAAGGGAAAGATGCTGTAATTATCACCTGCTGACTGCCAATTTCTTGTCTAAAAGGAAATTGGTGGTTGAAAAGGAAGTGGACACCTCAGCCACCTAATTGGTACCAGATTTCTACATGTTATAATTTCCAGAATATCTTGTAAGTAGATTTTCCTGGCACAAACATGCTTACACTATGTGCATTTACATAGGATTACATGAGATACAGTGCATAGAAACAGGCCATTTGGCCCAACCAGTCCATGCCTGTCAAGATTAGAGTGGTGCTGGAAAAGCACAACAGGTCAGGCAGCATCCGAGGAGCAAGAAAATTGACGTTTTGGGCAAAAGCCCTTCATCATGAATGAGGTGTGTTGATGCCCCATTCAGGCCTCCTTAATCACTTCTTATTTAAACCAATGATTACAATTTTCTATTCCTTTCTCCCTAATATGCTTGTTTAGTTTCCTCTTAACAGCATTGATATGACTCACTTCAGCCATTCTTTGTGTTGTTATGTTTCATGTCCAACAGTTTTTGGGTGAAGGAGTTTCTGCTGAATTCTCTATTGGATTTTTTTGGTGGCTATTTTACATTAAGGGCCTCTAGTTATGCTCTTCCCCACAGGAGAAAAAGCCTTTCATAGTTTCATAAACTTAAATAAAGTCTGCCTAGGCCTTCTTTTTATAAGGCAGTAGAGATTTAACCTGTCAGTCCTTTATTGATATGCCTACACTTGATACCATTTCTGTTATCACTAAATCATCAAAGCTTCCGTGCAGAGCATTGATATCATTTTTCTAACATGGTGCACAGAACTGCACACATTATTTGATATATGGTTAAAAGCAGGTCTGAGATAGGTTTCGCATATCTTTCCTACTTTCCAATTCTATCTCTAAAGCCTAGTGCTTAGATTGCCTTTTTCTTATGGCTTTGTTAGCCTGTGTCACACTTTGGATATTTTACTACATTCTACTCTGTTGAATAGATGTAGCTTTTATTGGACATGCACAATAATTTGTCCCAGGTATTAAGGATCTGGACAGTCTAACTTAAAGAGGATTAGTAGTTGATCATTTAGTAGCTTAGAGAGTATTATTGATTGCTATTTATTTAACAGTTTATTTAATGGTTTATTATTGCAGGTTGTGACAATGTTAAAAATCCATCGTGCCAAAGAAAGAATGATAGTGGGAAAGTGAAGGTGGGAATTGAGATTAAAAAACTTTCAATTGTTTCTGCTTTTTGGCAGGAAAAGTCAAAAAAGAAATGGTATTATTTAAATGATGAAAGATTACAAACCTCTTGGATCTGGGAATCCAAGTACATTAATCACAAAGTTGTATATGCAGCAGGTGATTAGGAAAGCCAATAGAATACTGCTACTTATTGGGAGGGAATTGAATGCAGATGTTTGGAAGTTATGCTTTAATTGTACAGGGCACGGGTGAAACCACATCCCCTTCCCCTCCTCCCACCTTAACCCAGTTCCAACTTGCCAGCTCAGCACCATCCTCATGACCTGTCCTACCTGCCAATCTTCCTTCCCACCTATCCGCTCCACCCTCCTCTCCAACCTATCATCTTCATCCCCACCTCCATCCACCTATTGTACTCTTGGCCACCTTCTCCCCCCCACCTCCTATTTATCTCTCCACCCCGGAGGCTCCTTGCCTCATTCCTGATGAAAGGTTTTTGCCCGAAATGTCGTTTTGCCTGCTCCTCAGATGCTGCCTGACCTGCTGTGCTTTTCCAGCACCACTCTAATCTAGACCACATCTACTGCACTGTGTACAACGTTAGCCTCTGTACTTAAGGAAGGATGTAAATGCATTGAAAGCAGTTCAGAGAAGTTTTTTAGACAAATATCTGAAATGAACAGGTTGGCTTATGAGGAAAAGTTGGAGAGTCTTGTATCTGTTGGATCATAGGCGAATAAGAAGCAACTTGACTAACACATGTAAGATCCTGAGGTGCATCTGGAAAAGCTGTTTTCTCTTGTGCAAGACTGTAAAACTATACAATACTGTTTAAGACTCAGCAGACAGGGTTTTTTTTGTCTTACAAATAGATGAGTGTCTTTGGAATTTTCATCCTCAAAAGAAAGTGGAGGCAGAGGTTTTTATTTTAAATTAGATTACTTACAGTGTGGAAACAGGCCCTTCGGCCCAACAAGTCCACACCGACCCGCTAAAGCGCAACCCACCCAGACCCATTCCCCTACATTTACCCCTTCACCTAACACTACGGGCAATTTAGAATGGCCAATTCACCTAACCTGCACCTTTTTTTTTTGAATTGCGGGAGGAAACTGAAGCACCCGGAGGAAACCCACGCAGACACGGGGAGAATGTGCAAACTCCACACAGAGAGTCACCTGAAGCGAGAATTGAACCCGGGTCTCTGGCGCTGTGAGGCAGCAGTGCTAACCACTGTGCCACCGTGCCACTCACTCATGGGAGTGAGCATTTATTGCCCACCCCTAATTGCCCTTCAGAAGATGGTGGTAAGCGGACTTCTTGAACTGCTGTAATCTGTGTACTGTAGGTAAACCCACAATAGTTTAGATTAGAATTGTGCTGGAAAAGCACAGCAGTTCAGGTAGCATCCGAGGAGCAGTAAAATCGACATTTCTGATTCCTGATGAAGGGCTTTTGCCCGAAACGTCGATTTTACTGCTCCTCGGATGCTGCCTGAACTGCTGTGCTTTTCCAGCACCACTCTAGACTCTGGTTTCCAGCATCTGCAGTCATTGTTTTTACCTAGTAAACCTACAATAGTATTAGCAAAGGAATTCCAGGATTTTGACACAGTGACAGTGAAGGAATGGTGATTTATTTCCAAGTCAGTGATTTGGAGGGGAGCTTGCAAGTAATAGTATTCCCATGCATTTGCTGCCCTTGTCCTTCTAGATGGAAATAGGTTTGAAAAGTGCTGTCTAAGGATGTTTGGTGAATTTCTGCAGTGTATCTTGTAAATGATACACACTGCTACTGCTAAATGTCAATGGTGGAAAGAGTAGTTGCTTGTGGATGTGGTTCCATTGTATTAATGTGAATCCAATTAAATTTCTGGGGGAGGCCACTGACCTTTGGGGATTTCTTTAAGGCACAGGTGTATAAATAGATTCTTGATAGGGAAGAGTGAAAGGTCATTGGGGTGGGTTTGCTTTGTATAATCAGTGCAGCCATGATTTTATTGAATGGCAGTGTAGGCTTAAGTAACCAGTAGCCTGCTCCATATTCATATCTTCATGTATTCTAATAAAACCCATTTAAATGTACTACACTCAGTTTTGGCAAATCTTAGCAGGAAGGACATGGCTAGTAAGGGGGCATCAGGAGGTGGAGACGTCAAAGTTTTGGGTGTAACCTTTCATCAGAAACCTCCCTCACACTTGAAAAGTGTGGATTTGAGCATTTTTGAAGTAGGGATCAGAAATCTAGTGTAAAATAAAAGAGACCATTTTTACAGCAGTATAGGAATGAGAGATCTGGGAGTTCACATTCACAAACCATTGAAAATGTCAGAACAAGATGATAAAGCTATTTAAAACTTAATTCCTTGAATTTATAATTAAGTGTCATTGGAGTACAAAAGAAAGGTTGTTGGACAAAAGGGTAACTAGGGAGAGAATAGGGCCCTGCAAAGATCAGCAGGGCAGCCTTTGTGCGGAGCCACGGGAGATGGGGGAGATACTAAATGAGTATTTTGCATCAGTGTTTACGATGGAGAAAGACAGGGAAGATATAGAATATAGGGAAATTGATGGTGACATCTTGAAAAATGTCCATATTACAGAGGAGAAAGTGCTGGTTGTCTTAAAATGCATAAAAGTGGATAAATCCCTAGGACCTGATCAGGTGTACCGTAGAACTCTTTGGGAACTTATGGAAGTGATTGCTGGGCCTCTTGCTGAGATATTTGTATCATCAATAGTCACAAGTGAGGTGTCAGAAGACTGGAGGTTGGCTAACATGGTGCCACTGTTTAAGAAAGGTGTAAGGACAAGTCAGGGAACTATAGACCAGTGAGCCTGACAACTTGTTGGGCAAGTTGTTGGAGGGAATCCTGAAGGATAACATGTACATGTATTTGGAAAGGCAATGGTAAGGTCCTAGGGAGTGTTGTTGAACAAAGAGACCTTGGAGTGCAGGTTTTAAGCTCCTTGAAAGTAGAATCGCAGGTAGATAGCATAGTGAAGAAGCCGTTTGGTATGCTTTCCTTTTTTGGTCAGAATTTTAAGTACAAGAGTTGGGAGGTCATGTTGCGGCTGTACAGAACATTGGTTAGGCCACTGTTGAAATATTGCGTGCAATTCTGGTCTCCTTCCTATGTTGTGAAGGATGTTGTGATACTTGAAAGGGTTCAGAAAAGATTTACAAGGATTTTGTCAGGATTAGAAGATTTGAGCTACAGGGAGAGGTTGAATAGGCTAGGGATGTCTTCTCTGGAGCATAGGAGGCTGAGGGGTGACCTTACAGAGGGTTATAAAATCATGAGGGACGTATATAGGGTAAATAGACAAGGTCTTTTCACTGGGGTGGGGGATTGCAGAACTAGAGGGCATAGGTTTAGGGTGAGGGGGAAAATTATAAAGGAGACATCGAGGCAACTTTTTTATGCAGAGGGTGGTGTGTGTGTGGAATGCGCTGCCAGAGGAAGTGGTGGAGGTCACATTTAAAAGGCATCTGAATGGCTATATGAATAGGAAGGGGATGGAGGGATATGGGCCAGTTGCTGGTAGGTGGGAATAGATTGAGTTGGGATATCTGGTCAGCATGGACGAATTGGACTGAAGGTTCTGTTTTTGCGCTGTACATCTCTATGACTCTATGGTTGAACATTCATTAATCATTGATTGATCCTCAGCTAGAATGTGTTGTCTAGTTCTGTGGGCCATCCTTAACAAAGGATGCCAAGGCCTTAGAAAGTACTGTAAATAAGTTTCAGAAATTAAGATCTTCAAACAATGGAATTTGAGATTGCTGTCTGAAATATCTTTTTAAAAATTATTAAAGAAAAAAGCATTTAAGAAAAAGTATAAGTTTTTGACAATTCTATAAATGGAATAAATAACATTTTAAAAATTCAAAAGATATTTCGGCGCTTTTTGTAAACTTTGAATAATTGGTTAGGGCACTATTGGAATACTGTGTGCAATTCTGCACTCCCTTCTACAGGAAATATGTTGTGAAACTGGAAAGGGTTCAGAAAAGATTTACAAGGATGTAGCCAAAGTTGGAGAGTTTAAGTTAGAGGGAGAGAGTGAATAGGCATGGACTATTTTCACTGGTTATCAAAGGCTGAGAGATGACCTTACAGTAGTTTATAAAATCATGAGGGGCATGGATAGGTTAAATAGACAAGGCCTCTTCCCTGAGTAGGGGAATCCAAAGCTAGGGGCATAGGTTTAAGTGGAATGAGAAAGATTTAAAAGGGATCGAAGGGGCAGCTTTCTCATGCAGAGGATGGTGTGTGAATGGAATGAGCTGTTAGGGGAAATGGTGGAGACCGGTACAATTAAAACATTTGAAAGGCATCTGGATGGGTATATGAATATGAAGGGTTCAGAGTGATATGGGCCAAATGCTGGCAAATGGGACTAGATTTATTTAGGATAGCTGGTCAGCATGGATGAGTTGAACTGAAGGATCTGTTTCCATGCTGTATAACTATATCACTCTATGACTAATGATTACCACTAACAGGATTTTTGAGGAATATTAAAGTGGAAGTGAGCAAGTTATTCAACTTTGGGATTATCACACCTAAGACAAAGCCTATCCTCATCCAATGTCCATAGATATGTACTGTACTTCCAACAAACATCACTGGACTACCATCAAGAATAGAACACCTGTTCAACTATCCCCTGCAAAAGAAGTCACATAGTTAGAATCAACCATCAGTGCTATAGCTATGGCTGAGCAGTTATGACTTTGTATTTGAAATTCACTGTGGTCTCCTCATAACTGTACAAATCCTATCAACACCAGTTCTCAATGTTGCATTTTATTAAGGACATAAGCTTGAAATTCTTTATGGTTTCTCTGTGCAGATTTGAATCCTATCAGTTACAATTGTCTGCATTACTGACTTCAAGGGCTCTTGTGATGCAGTGGCAATTCTTGTACCTCTGTAGGTCCAAGTTCCAGTCACATCCACCCTAAACGTGTCTGACGGGGTTGATTTTTTTAAAACCTAAAATATGCTAACTGTACAGAGACCAAGAATCAATCCTAATCTGTAAATTTGGCAATTCACTTGGTAAATTGAATTGATTTGATGAAATCAAGATAGATACAAGTTATTTCAATTATCTATTAAATACTGTGTATGTTCACAATTTCCTATCCAACTCTGGGTGGGTTTGCTTGGCTGATTGCTTAGAAAAATACTGGATTAGATTCCAAGCATGAAGTGAACTTAATCAGCTTCTTCTGAATAATTTGGTGCAGCATTGGCAATTAACAGAATGTTATTATCTCAAGAAACGATTAAAAGTATACTGAATCTCTTGAAAGATGATGGCAGTATCCATCCAGCAACACAAAATTTTCATAAATGTCGTAATAAATTCTATCATGTAATAGAGGTATCTGCATGATTCTGGTTGCTGTGCAGCACATTATATTTGTAGCTGAAGTATTAATCACAATAGCTGGTCTCTAATAGGAATGAACTGGGATAATAAGGCCTGATTGCACTTAGAATGTTGATCGAGAGTGTGGTGCTGCAAAAGCACAGCAGGTCAGGCAGCATCCAAGGAGCAGGAGAATCAATGCCTGATGAAGGGCTCATGCCTGAAACATCGATTCTCCTGCTCCCCAGATGCTGCCTAACCTGCTGTGTTTTTCTCGACTCTCGACTCTGATCTCGAGCATTTGCAGTCCTCACCTTCTTCTAGTTGATGATAACCTGCACTTAGAATGTTCATAAACATTAATAATTTCTATTCTTTCTAAACATTTGATGTTGTATTGTAATGCAATTTCTTTTGCAGTAAGGTACAAAAAGAGATAGATTATTTGTATAATTTGCCAAAAGAACAAAAGATAGTAGTCATACTCCCTTTGCTATAGGCACTATAATTGGATCAACTAGCCATCAAAATAAACAGGTAATTCTCATCTATGCTGAATGAAACACTGGTCACCAATTCAATGCATTGTTGTATATATATTGTTAAATATATTTAAATATATTGCAATAAGTAAATTCATAGACAAATTGCAGTAGTTACAGGGAATGTTTGAAGACCATTGAAAGGATTGTTAGATTGTGAATGCATTGTCATTTTTGTCTTCAGTGCAAACAATGTTGGGAGTGGACAGACATCCCAATCTAAAACATGTATATAATCCAGTCAAGCAATTTGAGCAAGCATCCCAATACTTTCTGAGACTGGATGAGATTATAATGGTGCCTGAAAACTTGCACCTTACACTTGGCTGAAAAGATTTAAACTGTGGAGTTCATTGGACTACTGGTGAAAATCCACTGTTCCCTTCTTGGAATGAAAATTAGGGCTAGACCCAACAACTACTTTAAGACTTCCTTTGCTGCTGATCACATTTCTGAGGTGATATGTAGAGATGTAATTGTAGATGTAATGTTCAAGCTGTGAGCGCTTTCAAAGATCACACTTTTTACAGCTGAATCTATGCTAAGGAATTTGATAATAATCAACAAAAGGGTGTGTGCTACTGGCTCTACTCTCTTGACAGCTTTCACATGATCTAGAGGCGAGGAGAATCCAAGACATCTGCAGTGCCTTCTCAGCTCCCATATGTCATGTAAATGAGGGAAGTGCATCGTATGAGGTATTTCTGTTATTTACAGCCTTTTAGTACTATGTGTGTCCAAAAATGCTAAACGTCTGTGGGAATGCAACATTTAAAATATTAATTTTAACAATCTAAGCAATGCAGAAATTGCAACGCTGAACCTGGAATAACAGCAAGAGAACCATCAATTGAAACAAATATGCTCCAAGGACTGTAAGGATCTAGTTATCTTGTGGCAAGGTCCAACAGCCATTACCTTATATGTAAAATCCTTTTATGCAGCACAAAATCAGACAGAAGTTCTTTCACATTCAATTATTCTCTGAAAAAGCTTCCTCCCAGAATCTCAGGACTTTGTATTTAGTAGTTAGTGTGATGTTCAACAGCTTGCCAGCACCAGCTTCACTTCCACTTTTCTCGTTGCATTCAATGTGTTAGAAAGGGCTAATTATTTGAAACCCTAAAATTTGAAAAGAAGTCCATCAGGAACAACAGAAGATGTGTGAGCATTGAAAGAGGTAAAAGACAAGTTCTTATTTCTGCTTAGAGTATTTGAAACAACAAGAAACTTGTACTTTAATTTCAATGAACCAATTTTGTCAGGTGTGTTGGAGAAGAAAGGATTGTACTAAATGGGATATTCCTTTCACTGTTGCATTAAGCAAGGTACTGACTGTACCCAACCAAACCCATGCTTGCAAAATTCAAGGCAGAGAAATTATCACCAGGTGTGATTTCCCAATCGGACAATGTTTGCCAAGTAATTGTGAGTGTACAAAGAATTGTCTTGGCAACCAACTAAAATCATCAGCTGACCTTGCAGTGTGGTGCACTTGCAATGGAAGCTATATTTAGCAAAATATAAGACCATGCTTTTTGCAGACAGAGAGAATAAGTACATACACTGCACCTGTTTCAATTCAACAAAATAGGTAGCGGCCATTATCCTTCTAACTTCTCAAGGCAATGCCTTCACCAGTCAACATGCTTTGTTTAAAATTGAAACAAAGGTTTGGCAGTTATCTGTCAGTCATCTTTAACTGGCATATTCTCCATGTCTAGATGAACATGTTGCTTGATACAATCCTCCAGTCATTCGTGTAATATGGCTACATACCTACATCATTCAAGCATACAGATTAATATACCATATTATGCATTTGTGTGATAGGTCAGATGTCTTTTTGTCTCGAAGGCAGCATTTTATTAGTGGTGAACATTGCTCACCTTACTACTGTAGGGGAGCAGCATGAAATATCTAGCTTCACCTGTTGTTCAAACATTTGAGATTAGATATCATTCCATGGTACGCTAAGGTAGACTGGACACTTTTCAGGAACTAAAGTGATAACTTTAGTCCCATTTATGATTTTGCTTGATATAGAGTGAAAATTTATCTTATCAGGAATTATCCTGCCAGTTGACTTTTTGCACCCTATTTCTGCATTAAGCTGTTAAGATGAATAAATAACTCAGGCCTATCTACAATATTGACAATATCTCTAAAGGTTTGACAGTATCTCTCCCAGACGCACTTTACCAACTAATCAGGATTCTCTGGTACAGTATAATGTTTGATTTCCCCTTTTTTGGTATTTTTTGCTAAGTGTCCCAATGAGTGCAAGACAAAAAATGTGACTTCTTTTTTCATCAATATTGAAGTTTTGATTTACCAAAAAACAATAGGATGAAAATAATTATCTAAACCAATTAAAATGCACAGGATTGAGAAAGGGAACAAGATCTACAAAAGCAGGAAATTGGAAATACTGGGAAATATTTCCCACAAAACACAAAACAACTATGTTTCACAAAAGATCCACACCCATAAAAACACTTAGAACTGAACCCTTATTCAGCCAAAAACAATTTTCCTGTCTGTAGGAAACTAGGACAGATAATTAAGAACTAATGTTGCTGTCCAAAAGGGTGTTCCTCACAGATGAACATTTTCATCCTTCTGCCATTCTGGCTTTGAGCTGCCCTTCTTCTGCAATCTACAATGCTTACACCATCTGTTCCTTGACCTTTTCCTCAACTATGTTCAAGCTACTATTCCATCTGAAGCCTCAGAAATGTATGTTTATATTGTCCAACCTAACATACCATATTTGTCATTCATAGTGCAGTTTCCTTTTCTGTACTTGGAAGGGCACATATGTATTACATTCTCACATTATCAAACAATTTGCAGAAATGCCAATGGGAGACTTTCCCTTATACCTGTTGAGAATGGGTATTACCTTAGTTGTCAAGGCAGGCTGTTTGATCTGCAAGGACATTTGGAAACATTAGCATTCTCATGGACTTTCCATGGTCAAAATGAATCACTGGAAAACTATTGTTTTTGTTCCAAATCAAAATGGTCAATCCTTTCAGCAACAAGCCATCTTTCTTCAGGGCTGCTTTTGAGATCAAAACATAATATTTTCAAGAAGGAGTTGGCTATAATTCTTAGGACTAAAGGGATCAAAGGGTAATAAATAGAAAGTGAAAAGAGGGTGCTGAGTTGGATGATCAGCCATGATCATACTGATTAGCAGAGCAGTCACAAAGGGCCAATTGGCCTATCCTGCTCCTATTTTCTGTGGTTCTATGTTTTTGAGGATTGAAATTTTCTTCAATGCATTACTGTGGGTTCTCCTGGTGCTACTGGGTGACATGATGGCATATTTCTTAGGATGTCAAATGAAGATCCCAATGTTGGCTGACATGGGTGGAATATTCATTCCTCTTTCCCAGTACAATATATGGATCAGAACCTAAATTGGGTAGAAACCCAGCTGAGCTGAGTACTAGCTCAGAATAAAGGCTCATGTTCATGCAGTGAATTATTCACCTTCTCTGATGCAAGAAACATATCTGTCATTGTGATTCCGACTATCCTGTTTTCACTATATCATTACTATCTGGATCCCACTGCCTCTAACGTAAGTCCTGAATAAGTAGAAAATTATGTTCAGCATAGACAAGCAGATACAATCAATACCTCTGAATTGGTAGATGTGAAACCTAGTGACACTCTAGGAGAAAGGTATTATCACCTAATGCCCATAGATAAAAGAGGGGTGGTAAACTTTGCCCTGTTTCTTCCCCACTGCTATTTTATTCAAGACCTTTCACTGAGCAGTCAGGAGTATTACTAGTTGATGCAAATTGGGAAATGACAGACATAGGAGTGCCATTTTAACTGTTTACTAAGTACCATGTCTGGGATAGATGGTCTGTTTAGTAAAAGCTGGCAAAATAGCAGAAGAGCCCCTAAGATATCAGAGTGAAATTACTTCTGTTGGATCAGGAAGAGTATGCTTCCTCTGGGCTTTGTAAGAATACAGCTATCACTTCCTTAGCATGAATAATGTGTTTCTGGAAAGCAGCTTACTAAACAAAACATGCTAATAAAAGACTTCCCATAAGAAAGCATGTAATATGGATAAGTTAGCCCCTAAAATTTAACTTTTAGATTAAAATTGATTTTTATCCATTAAATTATTGTATCTAATGCAATTTATGTATTAATTAAAGACAAAAACCCAAGAATAAACAACAAGTAATGACTTGCAAATGTGTGCCAGATGCAGGAATTTAGATAATTAATTACAGAATTCTACAACACATCAAATCACTCGCTTCCCTATTGGGATTCAAATTCTTTGACTGCAAAGAAGTTTTGGGTTGGGAGTAAAATGCCAAGAGATTGATAGTGGTTGGATTTCTGACAAGGTCAAGGTCCTGCTCCTCGGATGCTGCCTGACCTGCTGTGCTTTTCCAGTACCACTCTAATCTAAACCCCAGGGAATGTTAGGAGTTTGCTTGAAGGCCTATCAGTAGCGTTTTGCACATTGTCCTGGACATGTGTAAGTTGCCTTCAAAATTAGGGTCTGAGTAATTTGTTCATTACGCAAGCTTGATGCTGAAATAGAATGAACCAAAGCCATTTTGTGTGATAGTGATTATCCTGAACAGATCATTTCTCACTGAATATCACTGGGGACAACATGATGGCTCTGTGGTTAACACTGCTGCCTCGCAGCCCCTGGGACCCAGGTTTGATTCCAGCCTCAGATGACTGTCTATGTGGAATTTGCACATTCTTCCTGTGTCTGTGCGGGTTTCCTCTGGGTGCTCCAATTTCCTCCCATAGTCCAAAGATATGCAGGTAAGGTGAATTGGCCATGCTAAATTGCCTATAGTGTTAGGTGCATCTGTCAGGGGTAAATATCCAGCAGGGGAATGGGTCTGGGTGCATTACTCTTCAGAGGATCGGTGTGGACTTGTTGGGCTGAAGGGCCTGTTTCCATACTGTAGGGCATCTAATCTAATCTCAAAAAAACTCTAAGCAGGTCACTCATGGTCCTGAAAAATGCCCTTCCTCATTTCCCCTCCCCCACCTTATCCTAGTTCCAATCTTCCAACTTGGCACTGCCTTTATGACTTGTGCTGAGTGTCCATCTTCCTTCTCACCTTTCTGCTCCACCCTTCTGTCTAACCTATTACCATCACCCCCACCACCATCTATCGATTGCACTCTCAGCTACCTTCCCCCGAGCCCCACTCCCTCCAATTTATCTCTCCATCCTCTCGACTCACATTCCCAGTCGTTTCTCCTGCTCCTCGGGTGCTGCCTGACCAACTGTACTTTTTCCAGCACCACACTCTTGACTCTAATCTCTAGCGTACGCAGTCCTCACTTTCGCCTAATAGGATACTGTTGTCAAGCCAAAAAGACATTCTGCCTCTCACAAATGAATAATCTGGTATATGAACTTCAGCATCAGTGTGACGCCAGGAATATAGGAATATGTCCCAAAGACCGATAGATCATTAAGCAGCATGATCATTGAACCACGAACAATAAGGAAATATTGAAAGTGACCTGAAGCCCATGCTTGCAAATTTCACAACATATTGTCTAATACTGGATGTGATCAACAATTGAACAACATTTGCTGGATAATTCTGAATATGCCAGGAATAGTACTGATAATAAATTTAGAATTGTAAGTGAGGCTCACAGAGCAGCACACACGCATATTCTGGAAGCTATATAAATTAATAAACAGTGCTCTATTCTTTGCAGACAAAAAGAAGTTGTGCATGTACTGCACGTGTTTCAACTGAACAAAAAAAGGAGGTATTCATTTGCTGGTTAATTTTTCAGAGCAAAATCCTAACCAATCATTGTTAACCTGTCTTGTCTAAAATTTAAAAAGGCCTGGCTAGTAACTTTCAATCAAGACTAACAAATGCATTCTCCATAGCAACACCTCTGCTAATAACAGACCATTTGATAAACAATCAACCCTTTCCTTTCAAACTATTGGTTTTCCCCTTGAATGTGTATTCTTGTAAAATGTCCTGATAAATTCAAGACAAAAAGCATTGACACAATATGTCATTTTTGAGCAGAAATAAAGTATGTTTATAACTTAGCAAAACTGGTTGGGAATTAACTTGGAAACCTTTCCAATACATAGCAATGGCAGGAGTAACAGCAACAAAGATTCCTGGATGGGCACAAGATTAAAAGAAAATTGGAGAAATTACCATGACTAATCATAGGTCCGGATTAAAATATACATACAAAAGGGGAACAGAAGTAGACTATTGGCTTGTAATCCAATAAAATCATGGTTGATCCATTTCTATTTCAAAATTCTACATTCCATCTGTGTTCCATCTGTGTTCCATACCAGTGATAACCCTTGATTTCCTTGCTGCACAAGAATCTATCGAACATAATAAAGGCAAAATATTGAGGATGTTGAAAATCCGAAACAAACACAGAACTTTGGAGAAAGTCAACAGGTCTGGCAGCTACTGTGAAGAGAGAAACAGAGTTAAGGTTTTGAGTCTCAGAGTTTGAGTCACACTCCAGCGGAAACAAGCCCAACAATCCAACTTAAGACAACCCACTCATTCCAAGTATCAATCTAATAAACCTCCTCTGAAGTGCCTCCAATACAGTTACTCTGCAAGAGAGAGATCAAAACTGCATTCAGTATTCAAGATGCAGTCTAATCAATGCCCTGTATAACTGAAGCATAATGTCCTCACTTTTATGTCTAACTCGTCTTGTAATAATGAGTCTTCTTGATTACTTCCTTTAATTGCATTCTACCTTTTACAGATTCAATCTCAAATAGAGTCATAGAGTCATAGAGATATACAGCATAGAAACAGACCCTTTGGTTCAACTCGTTCATGTCAACCAGATATCCTAAATTAATCCAATCCCGTGTTCCAGCATTTTGCCCATATCTCTCGAAACTCTTCTTATTCATTTGCCCAGACAGATGCCTTTTCAATGTTGTAACTGTAACCGCATCCATTACTTCCTCTGACAGCTCATTCCATACAGAAGTTGAAAAATGTGGTGCTGGAAAAGCACAGCAGGCCAGACAGCATCCAAGGAACAGGAGGATCAACGTTTTGGACATGCCCTCTTTCCTGAAGAAGGGCTAATGCCCGAAACGTTGATTCGTCTGTTCCTCAGATGCTGCCTGGCCTGCTGTGTTTTTCCAGCACCACAAATTTTCAACTCTGGTCTCCAGCATCTGCAGTCCTCACTTTCTCCCATTCCATACAGGAACCAACATATGCATGAAAATGTCCCTTTTTAAATCTTTCCCCTCTCACCTTAAGCCTATGCACTCTAGCTTTAAAGTCTCCCACTCCAGGTAAAACAACTTTGTCTATTTACCCAATATGGTATGGATGCCTCATGATTTTATAAATGTTCTGCCTATTGCAATTCTGCAATCATTTTCAGTTTAAGTAATATTCTACTTTATAATCTTCCTATCAATGTGAACAACTTTTATATTTTCCCAGCTTTTACCCCATGTGCCAAATTTTTGCCCACTCACTAAAGCTGTTTATGTCCATCTCTTCTTTGTCTTCTTCACAACATAATTTCCAAGTAATCTTTGAATCATCTGTACATTTAGCTACAATACTTCCATTGCCATTGTCCAAGTGACTGATGTAAGCTGGAAGAACTGAGACCCAAGGACAGACCCCTGCAGCATTTCACTGGTGCCAAACAGAAAAAAGATCCACTTGCACATAGACTGTTTACTGCTAGCCAGCAAATCTTATCTTGTTGCTAATGTACTACACCATTTTATCTTCCACAATTACCTTTCATGTGGCATCTTATCAAATCCATTCTGGAAATTCAAATACTGTATTTTTCTTTATCCACAGCACATGTTACTCCTTCAAAGATATCTAATGCATTAGTTAAACACAATTTAATGAAGTATGTCTATTCTTTCCAATTATCTTGAATTCTTCAAATGCAAAATTGATTGATTCTAACTGATTAATAGTTAATTGATTCTAACGTCTTCCCCATGACAGACATCAAGCCGACTGGCTTAGGCTTCCTGTTTCTATCTCTCCTATCTCTATTGGAAGCATTTTATTTGCTACTGTCCAGCCTGATGGAATCTTTGTTGAAACTGAGGAATTTTGGAAAATTAACACCATCATATGTATTCTTAGCAATCAATAGATTAAATCCTTTGAGGTTCTGCTTTTTAATTTAGTGCCCATTTCCTCACACTCTCTATGCAGAACCGCTTTCCTAGTTCTGCCTACATTATTGATACCCATGTGGACAATGACCACTGGATCACCCTACAACCACTGTAAGTTCTCTCAAGCTCGAGGCAAATGTTCCAAATCCTGGCACCTGACAACAACGCAGTCAGCTGGGCTCCTGCTCATTATTCTATCCTTTACAACTCCTAAATTCCTATTGATGCACAATCTTGAATGGATTCTGGTAGCATGGTGCCAATGTTGGTTCAGCCATCCATGCTACATCCCTGACTCTGATCCAAACAAGTGAAGACAATCTCAAAGCTATTGGACAGTTGCAGAGGCTAACATTCCTGCACCACTGTCCTCTGAATCCTTTTATCTACTGCACAGTCACACTCTCCTGTCTCTGACCACTGTCCAAATCAAAAACTCTATCTTAAGTATTAAGACTACCACCTAACAGAGAGTCCAGGTAAATTTCTCTCTCTGTCTTTCACTGCTTTGTCTGTAGTTCAGCTTATAGCTCATAAACTTTGAACTGAAACTGTTTGAACTTTGAAAGCTTACTTCAGACATGGTACCCATGGATCACAACGGTATATAGAAACTTCCTAAAGCTGCAGCCTTGATGTATCACCTGTCCTGCCATCCTGAATAATTTTTCATTTATTAGTTATATAGTTAATTTTTTAAAATATTGTACAGGCAACTTTGGATTTAGATTGTTGATACGTTCTGGTGCCATCTTGAATGAATGTAATGGATATAATGCAAGATTTTACTGCAATAGAGTTCATCTTTCTCTCTTCTTGTTCCACCTCTGCTGCTCCTCCATTCGCTGCTTGACATCAGCCAGGGTCTCTGTAATGGGGCCTCGGATCTTGGTTACTTGCAACCGCTGCCATGACAATCACGATAATGTGTCCAAGCTGGGGATGCGTGGGTTCTGTATCTCCTGTTCTCCATCCTTCAGAAGTTGACGCCAGTCATCAGTTCTGGGGTCCTCCACCTGTCCCTTTTGCTGATGATTCCGCTCGTTCCAGCACCCAGGCCTAGCTGCAGACCTGAAGCCTTGGCTCAGCCTGCAAATCTGGGCCAGTAGAGTCAGTGCAAGACCTGCTCCTTGCTCGGCAGGAGGCCCCAGAATAGAGTGGACCCATGTTTGACTCATCCTAGCATTGCTGCCACTGCCACCAGAGGCCTCCTCTTGCATCCACCAGACTGTTGTCTTGTAGGCTATGTTATAACTAAAGAGCAGACAAGACCTTAACCATTTTCCAGAGATTCATGAAAAACGAACTGTTTCCTTGTGGTACAGCAAGAACAAATTCCGATCAACTCAAATGAATCAATCTCTTCTTTGACTGCCTGCATCAGTGCTCTTTTCTCACCTGCTCAGTCAAGTGATGCTGACTGTCTGTCTTGGGTCCTTACCTCACCAGGTCCTCTCAAAGTGTAAGTTGCCACAGCAACTCAGATTCCTTGGGTGACCTATTGGTTCAGTTGGCTCAATGGCTGGAGTGGATCAGATTAATGCTCATAGTACATGTTCAAACCTGCTCCAGCTAGGGTGGATTCAGAACCTGCTGCTTTAGGCACAATGGCTCAGTGGTTAGCACCGCTGCCTCACAGCACCAGGGTCCTAGGTTCAGTTCCAGCCTCGGGCAACTGTTTGTGTGGGTTTCCTCTGGGTGCTCCAGTTTCCTCCCACAGTCCAAAGATGTGCAGGCCAGGTGAATTGGCCATGCTAAATTGCCCATAGTGTTAGGTGCATTAGTCAGAGGGAAATGAGTCTGGGTGGGTTACTCTTCAGAGTGTCGGTGTGGGCTGAAGGGCTTGTTTCCATACAGTCGGGAATCTAATCTTATATAAATTGTGGTGAAAGACATGTTACTATGGGTCAGACCTGTCTTTGGGTGGTGAATGTTATTAGAGTGCAATCTGAAATTAGGCATATCTATAATATTGTATCACACACTCTCCCTCCCTCCTCTGCACCCCTCCGGGACATTTCCCAAAATAGCTGTGTCCACAACCAGCTATGTTTATGTTAATAGTTATTTTCTTATAACTTGTTCAAAGATATTAATACACACCTAGGGAGCAGTGGGATATGAACCTGAGCCCTGGCTCACAGGTAGGCACACTACCACATGCATTACAAGAACCTCATGCTTAATATTAGTATGGTACAGCCCTCAAAATGTTCCTCGCAGCATATTCAGACAACAAGCCAATCTGCTCAATTAGTCAATTGCCATACAGTTAAACGTTACTCCTATATTTTCATGGCTTCTCACATCCCTATCCCTTCTCATCCCATTAATAAACAGTATTTCATTTTCATAATTACATATTTTCTGTTCCAGGTGTCATATATTTCATGTTTAATTATAATACACCAATGCTAACAAAACACTGCAACAATGGTTCTGAATTTTAACATATAGGACTACCAAATGCAACATGCTTAATCAGAGTTGCAAAGATTAGATTACTTACAGGATGGAAACAGGCCCTTTGGTCCTCCAAAGAGTAACCCACCCAGACCCATTCCCCTACCTGATATTTACCCCTGACTAATGTATCTGACACTATGGGCAATTCAGCATGACCAATTCACCTGACCTACACATCTTTGGATTGGGGGAGGAAACACACGCAGGCAAACTCCACACAGACAGTCGCCTGAGGCAGGAATCAAACCTGGGTCCCTGGTGCTGTGAGGCAGCAGCACTAGCCACTGAGTCACCGTGCCACCTACAAAGATCAGCAATCAATCTAATGCACCATTAGAAAAGCCAGATTCTGGATTCATAGCCAAATGTTTTTCATGATGTTTCATATCACAACTATATGCAAGATCATACTTAAGTACTTTGCACAGTAAGTTCATATTCTTATAATCATTTGGGTTTTATAAACTGCTTGACAATAACTTCCTTTTCGATCTTTAATAACGCATTATATCCTATTTATTATAAAGTACATTTATGTTTCATGTATTAATAAGCACTCAGGCAAAAAAACAAGGAGCCAAGTAGTACATTTATACAGCAGCCGCTTCTCAATCAGAGATCGTGGTCATACATCTCCAACTCCATTACTGAATTTAATATCACTGTTCATTAGCTCCTATTCAAGTCATTTAAAAGGCACTTTAATATGATACCATGCTTCACTTCAGGTAGCACTAAATTTGCCAAGGCTCCATATATACCGTCTTCCAAACCCATGACCACTACCATCTAAAAGGACAAGGGCAGAAGATACATGGGCACACCACAACCTCACATTCCTCTCTAAGTCACTTACTAACCTGAACTTTGAAATATATTGCTGTTCCTTCACTGTCAGTGAGACAAATATTGGAATTCTCTCCCAAACAGCATTGAGGTTTGGAAAAAGAGCTCACCACCACTTTCTCAAAGACAACTAGGGATATGCAATAAATGCTGACCAGCTGGTGATGTCCAGTGATCTTTTGCTACCAGAATCTTAACTTTATGCAATGGACAGGATTGTGTGTCAAAAGCCTACTTTACTTCTTACCTGATATTTATTCCCATTGTGTTCAAAGGACACAACAATCACATTGATTTTTAATTTATTAAAATGTACCATATTGATTACTAGAAAACAGATTGAAGCTACCAACAGCTAAGGGTGGGGTTGGGGAGCAGGATGAGTTGGGTGGGGGCTAGATGGGATGAGTGCCTTGAGACCTCCTAGAAAGCAGCAGCCAAAGTGATTTTTGGCAGCCCCACAGGTACAATCTAACTCCTTTTCACTGCTTTGTATTCCCTGGCTCATACAATTTCAAAATTCTTTGCTGCAACAGATATTCCATTGTAAGGAAACAGAAAGGGAGGGTAGAGCTGTCTGCTCTTTAAATTAGGTGCTTTCTTTAATATTCATGTGGGCCAGGAGAAAATCGAGCCTGTGCTAGTGGTTGGAATCTTTGCTTTCAACATTAATTTGTGAGAATTCTCAGAAACTCTACACTTCTCAGAATTTGCAAATCTTAACAACTAAGGCATCAAGTTTTTGTACAGAATATTTTCATATTTATTAACAAAACGTTATAAGGCCTACATGAAATGAATTTGAATTGTCAGGAACAAATCATTTCTACTTTTCCTGTTGATACCATGCAAGTGTCTATTGAAGTAACATGCCATTAGCATTTGTAAAATAATTGTTAGAATAATCAGCAAAATAGAAAACCACTTTTCAAATCACCACTGCCTTTTGTGGGGTTTATTTTGTTGTAATTGTGTATATTGATTATCAATGCAGACAACCTTAACATCTCAGGTTCCATGAAGTATATCTTTACAGTCCTGGGAACTCATAGCATGCATAGATTTACCATAATGTATTTATGCTATAAATAGGCAGCTATTATGCGAAAGGTGTGCATTTTAACAACATTGGTCAAATTCATATCTCACCCTTGCAAAATCAAACCTGAACCGTAAATCTTAATATCTGTTATGATTTCATAGCTGACCAAAATTATGACCTGAAACCATGACTCATGACTCCAGTGTCAGATTCTTAATAGTTTAATGGGCTTTGCATTTGCACTCAAAGGGTTGTGGGAGTTTGGATATAATATTGCTACAATTATTTTCTCATAGATGAATTGCATAAAACCTGTTTAATGTCTTCAAATAATTCTTTACCTGTTACAAACACTGTTGGAATGAAGCCAATGTGTCAGAGAAGAAACTAAGTGATTTGAAATAGGAAAAGAGAAACCAGAGAAACAGGTTATGCATATTCATAACAAACATATTTCAGATTCCCTTTTGCTAATGGTAATTGACAATCATTGCAACACACTCAGCATGTATTGGATTTTAAAACCGAAAACATTGAAAATAGTCAGTGGATTTGCCTGTAACTGTAGAGATAATACAGAGTTAATGGGTTGAAGTTTCCTGATTCCTTGGTTAAGGTGAAAGGGGCAGTTAGACAGAGAGATAATTACGAAATGCATTGAAACGTTTCCCTCACATACTCTTGTTTCCAAGTGAATTTCCTCAAATTGCGTAATGCAACTTGTGCATTTAACATTCCACAAAGGAGGGCTACCTTGCATCGGCACTGTGTGCTGAGATTGCCAAACCAGACAGGTTGTTTTTCTGGCAGTGGGCCATGGAGCACTCATAGAGTCATAGAGTCATAGAGATGTACAGCATGGAAACAGAGCCTTTGGTCCAACCCGTCCATGCTGACCAGATATCCCAACCCAATCTACTCCCACCTGCCAGCACCCGGCCCATATCCCTCCAAACCCTTCTTATTCATATACCCATCTAAATGTCTCTTAAATGTTGCAATTGTATCAGCCTCCACCATTCCTCTGACAGCTCATTCCATACACGTACCAACCTCTGTGTGAAAATGTTGCCCCTTAGGTGTCTTTTATATCTTTCCCCTCTCACCCTAAACCTATGCCCTCTGGTTCTGGACTCCCCGATCCCAGGTAAAAAGACTTTGTCTATTTATCCTATTCATGCCCCTCATAAATTTGTAAACCTCTCTAAGGTCACCCCTCAGCCTCCAACGCTCCAGGGAAAACAGCCCCAGATTGTTCAGCCTCTCCCTATAGCTCAAATCCTCCAACCCTGGCAACATCCATGTCAATCTTTTCTGAACCCTTTCAAGTTTCACAACATCTTTCTGATAGGAAGGAGACCAGAATTGCACGCAATATTCCAACAGTGGCCTAACCGATGTCCTGTACAGCCGCAACATGACCTCCCAATTCCTGTACTCAATACTCTGACCAATAGAAGAAAGCATACCAAACGCTTTCTTCATTATCCTATCTACCTGCAACTCCACTTTCAAGGAGTTATGAAAGTTCGCTGCAAGGTCTCTTTGTTCAGCAACACTCCCTAGGACCTTACCATTAAGTGTATAAGTCCTGCTAAGATTTGCTTTCCCAGAATGCAACACCTCGCATTTATCTGAATTAAACTCCATCTGCCACTTCTCAGCCCATTGGCCCATCTGGTCAATATCCTCTTGTAATCTGAGGTAACCTTCTTTGCTGTCCACTACACCTCCAATTTTGGTGTAATCTGCAAACTTACTAACTGTACCTCTTATGCTCGCATCCAAATCATTTATGTAAATGACAAAAAGTAGAGGACCCAGCACCAATCCTTGTGGCACTCCACTGGTCACAGGCCTCCAGTCTGAAAAACAACCCTCCACCACCACTCTGTCTTCTACCTTTGAGCCAGTTCAGTATCCAAATGGCTAGTTCTCCCTGTATTCCATGAGATCTAACCTTGCTAATCAGTCTCCCATGGGGAACCTTGTCGAAAGCCTTACTGAAGTCCATATAGATCACATCTACTGCTCTGCCCTCATCAATCCTCTTTGTTACTTCTTCAAAAAACTCAATCAAGTTTGTGAGACATGATTTCCCACGCAAAAAAGCCCTGCTGAATATCCCTAATCAGTCCTTGCCTTTCCAAATACATGTACATCCTGTCCCTCAGGATTCCCTCCAACAACTTGCCCACCACCGACATCAGGCTCACCGGTCTATAGTTCCCTGGCTTGTCCTTATCACTTTCCTAAACAGTAGCACCATGTTAGCCAACCTCCAATCTTCCGGCACCTCACCTGTGACTATTGATGATACAAATACCTCAGCAAGAGGCCCAGCATTCACTTCTCTAGCTTCCCACAGAGTTCTCGGGTACACTTGATCAGGTCCTGGGGATTTTTCCATCTTTACCCGTTTCAAGAAATCCAGCACTTCCTCCTGTGTAATATGGACATTTTGCAAGATGTCACCATCTATTTCCCTACAGTCTATATCTTCCATATCCTTTTCCACATTAAATACTGATGCAAAATATTCATTTACTATCTCCCCATTTTTTGTGATTCCACAGAAAGGCCGCCTTACTGATCTTTGAGGGGCCCTATTCTCTCTCTAGTTACCCTTTTGTCCCTAATATATTTGTAAAAACCTTTTGGATTCTCCTTAATTCTATTTGCCAAAGCTATCTCATGTCCCCTTTTTGCCCTCCTGATTTCCTTCTTTAGTTTACTCCTACTTCCTTTATCCTCTTCTAAGGATTCACTCAATCTATCCTGTCTATACCTGACATATGCTTCCTTCTTTTTCTTAACCAAACCATCAATTTCTTTAGTCATCCAGCATTCCCTATACCTATCAGTCTTTCCTTTCACCTTAACAGGAATATACTTTCTCTAGATTCTTGTTATCTCATTTCTGAAGGCCTCCCACTTTCTAGCTGTCCCTTTACCTGCAAACATCTGCCCCCAATCAGCTTTTAAAGGTTCTTGCCTAATACTGTCAAAATTGGCTTTTCTCCAATTTAGAACTTCAACTTTTGGATCTGGTCTATCTTTTTCCATCACTATTTTAAATCTAATGGAATTATGGTCGCTGGCCCCAAAGTGCTCCCCCACTGACACCTCAGTCATCTGCCCTGTCTTATCTCCCAAGAGTAGGTCAAGGTTTGCACCTTCTCTAGTAGGTATACCCACATACCCAGAGATTCCATGTCCCAACCTTCAGGATCACAAGGATGAAAGGCCACTACACAGTTTGTTAATATACCTGCAGAGGGCTTGCCCCATCAATCTGAGGGGATTCCAATTGTGCTGCCATGTTGAAAGATTGTGTTCACTTGCCTGCCTCAGTGGCATCCACTTCTGTAGGTGATGCTCTTTGCCTGATATCATTGGGGCCCTTTGACTGGCACTGCAGCTTAAGAGCATTCGTAAAGGACAGTACCGGCACAAGCAACCCATCAGCAAGATGCTTCTGTTTAGAAGATAATGGTTCTGAAAGAGTTGATATTAGAGCCTGCATTGCTTCACCTAAAGTAATGATGTCCTAGATTCTTGAGTAGAGAAACTGGGAGAATAACTCTGGACCTTGAATAAGATCAATGCTTATCTATTTCATTTATGTCTCCTAATTGTCTTTGTAACAACGTCTAACTAGCTAATGTGTCTTGTTATCATATGATAACTACATTTAATTTCTTCTTGCTAAGATTGTCTAATGGCTGTACCTCTACAAAGGTAAATCAAATAAGCCTTTACTCCAATCTTGTTTGAGAAATGGTGGCATCATCCTTCTATGTGCAAATACCACATGATGTACAATAGTGGGCACTATGACTTAATACTACAAGGTACAACTGTGGAAAAAACAATCCAATGGACTAAGGAAAAGAAACTTACACAAGACCACATGAGTTTACAGCTTTAAAGACTTTATTGCTTTAAGAGGTACTCACACAGTTTGAAGCACTTAAAAGCAGGAACTTCTGAAAGACCAGTGAGGGAGAAATGATACTCCAAGCTAAGACCTTTATTTCAGACCTAGTAAAAAGTGTAGGAGGAGCAGTGTAAGATAGGAAGAGGTCAAAGACTAGTCACACCTATTAGTCATTGAATTGGGAAGCAAGGATTTGTAGAAGAATTCCTAGTTTCCAATTCAACAAGGAGAGCTGATGCATGGGAAGACACCACCTGCACATTCCCCTCCAAACCACACACCATCCATACTTATAAATATTTTGTCATTTCTTCAGTGTTGCTTGGTCAAAATCTTGGCATACATAGTGTCGTAGAGCCATAGAGTCATACAGCATGAAAACAGACCCTTCTGTCCAACTCATCCATGCTGACCAACTTTCCCAAACTAAACACGGCCCACTTGCCTGCATTTGACCCATATCCCTCCCAACTTTTCCTATTCGTGTACCTGTCCAAATGTTTTTTGGATGTGGTTACTGTACTTGCATTTTCCACTTCTTCTGGCAGTCCATTCCACACACGAAGCACTCTCTGTGTGAAAATGTTGCCCCTCAGGTCCCTTTTAAATCGTTCTCTTCTCACCTTAAAATATTCCGTCTAGTTTTAAAATCACCCCAAGGAAAAGGCCTTTGCCATTCACCTGATCTATTTCCCTCATGACTCTCTAATTGTTGGTCTACCTGGACTGCAGCAGTTCAAGAAGAAAGCTCATTTTAACCTTCTCAAGGGCAATTAGGAATGGACAATAAATGTTGGCCTGATCGGTGATGATCACTTTAAATGAAGGAATCAATAAAGTGACAAGTTTGTCAGAGAAGAATACGAATAAGTATTTTGAAAAATTCTGATGTTCCAAATATTATGAGCTGAACTTATTGCGTCCACAGATTATAAGACAATTTATATCAATTTTGTTTTGTTACCAGCCGATTTTTAAAAAGTGCATTATTCGCTGACCGAATTGAAACGGAGTTGAATCTTTGGGATACTCACTTTAGTTATAAGTTTAGCATTGGTGTGTCTGCAAATTAGTTATGATTTTTGTCGCAGGTTTTGAATATCTTGACAGTCATTCATTTAATTACTTAGCACAGTCAGATTGTAAAGTGATATCGCAAGATATAATGCTTACTTGAATCACTGCAAGAATGTATTTAAAATTATATTCTCTGTAGATGTATGAGGAACACAGTTATGAAACGCTACAGCTTGCCCACGATCTTTTGCTTATTGTGATACATTTACTTGTAAAGTTGTCTCATTATTTAAAGTTGATCAATAATTGATATTTTCTCCATTTAAATTCTATGATTTACAACATGAAAAACTAACAAAATAAAAAGAAAATGAATTTACATTTATGGAAGAATAGGATTAAGTTATCTTTGTCTCCCAAATCCACTGCACTGCTTTTTAATAGTGAAAGACTCTATTCAATGAACAGCAGAGTACTGTCAGTTAATGACAACAGCTCAAATGCATCATGATTATCTATTGTTTTCTCCTTTTTGGCAGATCAGTTCTCCACATTAAGCTATATGTTAAAGTTACTAAGAACAGAACTTACCACAATGATTTCCTTTGGCAACTGCTACAGAAAAAAGCAGATCTTGTCAAGTGGATTAGGAATCTATTAAAGCAAGTGAGGGGAGGATATGACCTCTGACTTACCCCCAGGCCCAGTCATAATGCATTCAAGAGGGATTTAGGGCATACGGTACAGGAAATAATTTGAAGATAATTGAGACATTTTTGTGCATGATAACAGCTAAAATGTTTAAGATTTGCCCTAATATGGTAGATAAAAATTTGAAAACCTGTCAATGTTGTAACTGAATCTTGACGAGTAAATAACCGAGGTAACATTTTATGTGAATAGGGGTTTATGTTTGGAATGTAGTTCAGTAAGTCTTAAAACAGTCAATGTGAACTTAAATTAGCATGGTATGCTTAACTCAAATAAAAAAAATCAATCAACAACAAGTAAAGTGAACATTATCCAATCATACTCTTCACTTTTAAGAGTGTTATGACATTGCGCGATTTCCAAAATATTGAACTTAAGAAGTTCTCAAAATCCAGATCATTGTGCATAAGATACTGCTTGCATTTCTGAAAGTATTTTGTTGAGGGGAATCATGTTTATTTTAGATTTTTAATCCAGATTTAAATTGCAAAGTGGTTTACTAACTTAAAAGTATAAATCTCAGTTCAACATAACACCCTTTCAGTTCGAGATTTCTGTTATTTAACTGTATGGATGACTATGCTTTACGTTAATTTATAACTGCACAAAAAGACACTGATATGTGCATCTAAAAAGGTTTATTAACTTTATTGTTATTAGTCACTTCTCAATAAGTATGGTCTGTGAAAAAGAAACTCGATAAAAGCGAAATTGTCCATTGGGAGCTGTGATGATGAGGTAATCAATACAGTGTAATAATTAAATGTCTGATCATTGTAATGAATATTGGCTCACCACAGCCTAGCTAAAGTCAATTATAAAATGGATGCATTTATAATAGCCATCATAGGTTTGTAAAAGAATATAGAAAAAGATTGTGATTATTTAAATATTGCTCTAAGTTATTAACTTAAACTTCCAATGTCTGTTTCAGCATAAGCCTACTTCAGATAACTTGCATGATTTACCTTCTTTAGCAAAATAATTACCTCTCTTTCACAATCATTATTCATCTCTTCAAACTAGTGCCTATTTTGCCCACATTCAGCTGTTTAAATCTGACCAATCAGGTCTTCATGTCTTCCACAGCATTTGAGGTTAGCTTAAACAAAGTCACAATTTCCTGTGATTGTGACTTGAGAGCTTTATATTCATTTCTGTGCTCTTCAGCCTGTCTGTGATATTTCTCTTGGACAATTGCACCATCCTCTACGTACACCTTTCTTTCATTGGTCAAATCAATACAAAGGCCCCTCACCTTGTTCTGTTCTTACATTCCTGATGATGGCTACACTAAATACAGCACTGGCCTCTCTTCCTAGCTATCCTTCAACTACATAATCTCTGGAATTCCTTGTAGTGATTAGGACGAGATTGGCCATGTGGAACTCATTGAGTATGAGTTACAGATTGGAGCTGTTAACCTTGGCAAATCAGGGAGTCCAGGCTGACAGATATTAACAGGAGTGTCAGGGATTTGCACCACTCTAGGGACTGGCTCTGAGCTGACTAGTCAGAGTCTGTGTACTGTGCTTGTGTAAATAAAGGGTGACTTGGTGATGAGATATCAGCCTCCATGGAGTATTTCATTCCTCAAGGACCTGTTTTTGTTCACTCTGGTTCCGCATCTACAGGGTGATATCTGGCAATATAATCCACAGACATAAGTTCAGCTTATCCATATACACTGATATTTACTTTGCACCACTTCATTTCATGCTGCTATTGCCTCAGTCTGTCTGAATTTATGCTTGACATCCATTTTCCAATAACAACATCCATTATCTTCAGCCGCTATCTCAAATTCTCTCCATGTAGCACGAATTCCATTCCACTAGCCAGTCTCTGTCTCACACTGAATCAGACTGCTTGTAACCTTGCAGTCCTATTTGATCCACAGATGACCCTGTATTGCTCAATAAGACCAGCTACTGAAATGCTCAAACATCTCTTTTTTGCTTCCAGATTCAAAGCAGTCCTAATCATTCTCTACTGATTTAAACTTCTGATGCCCTGTCCTCTTCTGGAACATTTCCTGCTCACTTTCTTTTCTTAATAACATGTATTGCTTTCAGTCCATAAAAATCACAACATATTATAAAAACCGTCTTTAAATATCTTCATGATTTTGTTCTGTCCTATCTCTGTAGTCTTCAGAATCTCTGTAACTAGCAGAACCTTCTGAGTGCTGATCAACCTGAATGGTCACTTATGCACTGAAACCTTATAATAAACTCCAGAGAGTAAACATTGTTATCTTTGCTTCAAAATTGACAACAGATGCAAAGGTATTAAATCATTTCTGCACTTTTTCAGCTGTAACAAAAGTCCAGATTAGCTGGGCTAATTTTCTGACAATTTTAAGCTAAATATTAGTTCTCAATGTTAAACTTTGAGAAATAGCACTTTTCAGACTGCAAATTCTACTTTAAGACAGTTAAATACATTGGGTGTTTCAAAGTGTCAGATTCAAGCCATATTGGAACAGTGATGATCCAAAGCTTTTGCAATTAGATAACAAAAAAGACAAAATGTAAGATTATTAAAGTACTATTGACAGCAAAATATTGAACATCAAACATTATTTTTAAGGCATTGTGTGCGCATTGTTGCTGAAAAAATGTGTTCTGCACCCTTCATTTTAACTCAACCGCTATTATATTAAACTCAACTAATTTATTTTAATTACATTTCTTTCAGGAAGCAATGCTGGAATGCTGCATAATCTTCTTTAGTCACAGTATGGAACCTCTGAATATAAAACACAGAAGGGTCACTGCAGAAAAAAAATGTTTGTTTTAATAGAGGAAATTCCAAGCCTTTAGCAATGTGGTGTCAGCTACTTTGCTTCCTGTGATGGGACTGACTCTTCGATTCGTTTCATGTTCGTGGTTGTTGATGACATTTGCTGCATGAAAAACAATTAAAAAAAATCAGTTTGTCCCTTTTTCTACACTGAAGTACATACTAATATTCAAAATTGTTTGCTAAAACAAATTTATACTGCAATTGTGTTATTTTCCTTTAAATTTTTCCTTTGAATTTATTTTCACCTATAACAGATTTCATACAATGCATTAATATTCATTTATGAGAACATGTATGTTTTCTGTGTAATTCTCACTTTCACAAGAACAATAGATCTCAAGAAAGCATAATTATTCCTGAGGAAGAAATAGATTAAAATAGTATTAGGCCAGTTGCTCCAACAACTGCAGTAATCTTTCACATAAGCTTAAAACTGGAGGTCACTTTGCAAACCTGTCACAATCCTAGGTTTTGCAGACGTTTAATCACAATGCTCACATCAAATAGTGATGAAAGCTCACCTTGAAGACAAAAAGAATGCAGTGTACCTATGCCTGATCCAGTTTCATTCTAGATTGAACATCATTCCTGTTAGAAACTTGACCTTCAGAGATATGAAAAGTTGTTTCCTCATTCAGAGGTTCTGCTTTCCAGAAGTTCTTTGATGTACTCAAAAATAGGAAAGCTATATTTTTTATGAACTTTAATATTATTTGATTGACCTAATAGTGATGACATGGCATCTGACAGAGCTAACAAATAAAAGGCACCTGCCCTTTAGTGTTACCAATCCTTTTTCAGAGATGATACAGCCAAAATCTGTATAATAAAAGGATCCTGTGAATTATATTTTATATTGGTAGACCTCCCAAATTACCCAGGACAAGATCAAGCTGAAGAAGGCTTGTGCTGTATTCATTACCATAGCACATTCCTATATCCAAGAAGATAAAAGCTTTCTAGGACTGAAAAGAGATGGGAGTGAGAAAACTGGAAATTACAGATGTAGTATCAATTAAACCCAACATTAGTGTAGGAAACATAAGAATGTAGGAACAGGAGTAGGGCATTCAGTCCTTCCAACCCGTTCCGCCATTCAATGGCTAAATCTGTGGTCTATCTTCATATAGCTGCCTTTGGTCCGTATCTCTGAATACCTTTGTTTAATAAAAACATTATGTATTTCTTAATTAAAATGACAACTGATATAGAATTAAGTACCATTTGTGAAAGTGAGTTCCAAGCATCTATCACCCTATGTGTGCAGAAATGCTTCATAACATCTCTCCTGAATGCTCTTGCCCTAATTCTTAGATGTTGTCTCCAAGTTCTAGAATCCCCAACCATTGGAAATATTTTATCTGTATCTAGCCTGTCTTTTCCTGTTAATATATAAAAGACTTTGATCAGATTACCCCTTAAACCTCTAATTTCTAGAGAAAGCTGGCTTAAGTTATATAGTCTCTACTCATAACCTAACCCCTAATGTCCAGATATCATTCTTGGAAGACTCCATTATACTCCCTGCAAGGTGTAGCGACCAGATCTGCTCTCTGTGGTGTCTAAACAGGTTTTGTATAACTGCTCCACTGCTCTAAATGCTTTCCCCATGCTAAACACAATAAAGACAGGACTCCCCTTGTCCTCACTTACCACCCCACCAGTTTCTATAACCAACGTATCATCCAACTCCAATTCAACCCCACCACAAGTACAGCTTCCCCTCCCTCCCCCCCAGCCCCCCCACCCCCACTGTCTTCCGGAAGGACCATTCCCTTCGCCAATCCTTGGTTCCCACCACCACCCACTCCCCTCCACCCCCCTAACCTCCAGGTACCTTCCCCTGGAACCGGGAAAGATGCAAAACCTGCCCGCGCACCACCCCACCTCCCCTCCATCCAGGGCCCTAGACAGTTCTTCTAGGTGAGACAGAGATTCACCTGCCTCTCCTCCAACTTAGTTTACTATATATGGTGCTTTCAATGTTGCCTCCTCTACATCGGGGACACCAAATGTAAATTCAGAGCATGTTTCACAGAGCATCTCAGCCGGGCCTGCAGGGGCCAACCAGATCACCCAGTCACTGCCTATTTTAATTCCCCTCTCCACTCCCTTTCCAACATGACCATCCTTGGCTTCCTCCATTGCCACAGCAAATCATACGCAAATTGGAGGAACAACAATTCAAATTCTGCCTGGACAGCCTACAACCCGGAGGGTTAAACATTTAGTTCTTCAATTTCAAATAACCTCCCTTCCCTTCCCCTGACTTCCTTCCCAGCCCCTCCCCCTCCCTTCCATTCCTCTGATCAACCCTTCCTTCCAGTTACAAACTGGATTCATTCCTCCCATCAACCAACCAGGTTGTACCTTCGACCTATGTTCGTCTATCCCCACCTCACCACCCGACTCGAACCCAACGCCCCACTCCTCTTTATCTGCAGCTCCCCTTACACCCAACCCCAGTCCTTAATATGGGTTACATCTAAGGTATTGACCTCTCTTCCTCCTAATGCTGCCTGGCTTGCTTTGATCTTCCAGCCTTCTGCTTCTCTTTTGCATAACTGCAGCAGAATTTTTGCATCATTTTACGCTAGTTGTCGAGATATAAAGGCTAGCATTCCATTAACTTTCTTGATTATTTTCTGCACTTATCCACGCATTTTAAAGATCTAGGTACCTGAAGTAGTTTACATTGAAATCGATTTACCACAGTTTCATTTATTCGTCTAGTCTATTAATATCACTATCACTATCACAATCTGCAATATTCACCAACTTTGGGTCATCAACAAACTTAGACATATGACTTTCTATGCCATCATCCAAGTCATTAATAACTAATGTAAATAACTGAGACCTTAACACAAATCCTGGTGGGACATATCTTGCTAATTTGAGTAGCTATCCATTTCCCTACTTTCTGTCACCTGTCACATAACCATTTTCCCAGCCATGTCAACAATTTGCCCTCATTTCTATTGGCTTCTACTTTAATTAACAATCTCTTATGTGGGACTTTATCAAATGCCTTCTGGAAATCGGTACAAACAAAATTGATAGACATTTCTCTGTCCACTACATTAGTCGCCTCCTCAACACTTTTCATGAGGTCTGCTAAGCATGACCTACTTGTCATAAATCCATCCCAAATGGATTCTCTGCCTGATTACTGAAAATTTTGCGGTTTTCAGTTACCCCATTCTTGATTATAACAGGACTGTAATTCCCTGGTTTTCCTCTGTCACCCTCTCAAAAGAAGGGACGGACAGACATGTGCAATTTTCCAATCCAGCAGGACTACTCCAGTATCTAGGGAACTCTAAAAGATGATAGTTATGGTACATATAATGTGCTGCTTTACTACCCTCAAATGGGAACAGTCAGGTCCTGGGTATTTGTCACTTCCATTAATTTTCTCATTATTGATACTTCACTTATAATAATTTATAACCTGTCCCAGATTCACCATTAATTTCTATGGGACATCCAGCCCGCTATCCTTCTTTTCTACTGTAAATACTGAGACAGAGTAATTATTCAATGTCTGCCATTTTCCCATTCTTATTGATTTTGATGTCTCTTGCATTTTCCTTCCATAATCCCTTTTAGTAGTTCTTGGAAATGGCTTTGTGGCCATTTGCTACTTTTTGTTTCTATCCTATGCTGCTTTTTTTTCATTTATGTAAGCCCTTTTGCATCCTCCACAGTTGTTTTACTCATTAGCATATTTTTCCAGTTTACTATGGACAGTTTTTATCTCATCTCATTAAATTCAGACTTGCCTAAATCTAAAAGGGAAGTGGTAGAGTCTTTATAAACATTGTGATCATCTTTAACACCAAGATATAGGCTGACAGGTTTATTTTAAAGTACAAGCTACCTGATGAAGGAGCAATGCTCTGAAAGCTTGCACTTCCAAATAAACTTGTTGGACTATAACATGATGTTGTGTGATTTTTAATCTTGTCCACCCCAGTCCAACACTGGCACATCCACATCAAAAAATGTGATAACATGGCATTTAGGAATTATCAATGAGATTAGACAAAAAGTTATGTTCGACAAATTAACTAGAATATTTTGAGACAAAAGCAGAAATTACTGGTAAAGTTCAGCAGGTCTGTCAGCTTAAAGTCATAGAGTCAAAGAGTCCTACAGCATGGAGTCAGTCCTTTTGGCCTAAACTAGTCCACACCGACTAGGAAGGTTGACGAGGGCAGGGCGGTAGATATAGTCAATATGGATTTCAGCAGGGTCTTTGATAAGATTCCACATGGTAGGCTGCTCTGGAAGGTTAGATCACATGGACTCCAGGGTGAACTGGCAAATTGGATACACAACTGGCTTGATGGTAAGAAATAGAGGGTAATAGTGGAAGGATGCTTGTCGGATTCGACTAGTGGAGTGCCTCAGCGATGGGTGCTGGGTCCATGACTGTTTGTTATCTATATCAATGATTTAGATGAGAAAGTACAAGGTATGATTAGTAAGTTCGCTGATGATACAAAAATAGATGGTATCGTGGACAGTGAGGAAGGTTATCAGAACTTGCAGCAGGACTTTGATCAGCTGAGTAACTGGGCCAAGAAAGGGCAAATGGAGTTTAATATAGATATATGTGATGTCTTGCATTTTGGAAAGTCAAATCAAGATAAGAGCTTCATGGTGAATGGTAGGGCCTCAAGGAGTGTGGTAGAACAGAGGGATCTTGGAGCTCAGGTTCACAGTTCTCTGAAAGTGGAGTCACTGATAGACAGGGCAGCGAAGAAGGCTTTTGGTACACTGGCATTCTTTAGTCAGGGCATTGAGTATAGAAGTTGGGATGTTATGTGGCAGTTATGCAGGATATTGGTGAGGCTGCATTTGGAGCGTTATATTCAGTTTGGTCACCTTGCTATAGGAAGGATGGTATAAAACTGGAAAGAATGCAAAAGAAATTTACAAGGATGTTGCTTGGACTCAAAGAACTATGATAAATTTGTGATCTCCCACTCACAATGCCAGGCTAACTATTCCTAATCAAAGGATAAAAACAAATTACTGCGGATGCTGGAATCTGAAACCAAAAAAGCGAAAACGCTGGAAAATCTCAGCAAGTCTTGCAGCATTTGTAAGGAGAGAAAAGAGCTGATGTTTTGAGTCTAACTGACCCTTTGTCAAAGCCTAATCAAACCCTGACTTTTCAAATGCATGTATATCTTATCCCTCAGAATCTTCTCAAGTAACTTCCCGAACACAGCTGGGTAAGCATCTGTGGGGAGAAAGCAGAGTTAGCATTCCGAGTCCAGTGACTCTTGTTTAGAACTGTTATCCATCAGCTGATAAATTTCACCAGCAATTTCTGTTTTTGTTTCAGATCTCCAACATCTGCAGTTCTTTATTCTATTTTAAAGTATTATGAGTATGTAACTAATAGAATAGTTAAACGAGACCCAGTGGATGTGAAGTTTTAGAAAGGTTTTGAAAACCCCTTAAGAGGCAAGCGTACCAAATTAAATCACATGAGTTTGGAGGTAGTACACTGACAGAGAATTTGTTAGCAGACAGAAAAGAAAGAGGAAATAAATGGGTCTTTTCCAGACGGAAAGGTAGTGACTAACAGTGTATCGCAGGATTCAGTGCTTGGGTTTCAGCTGCTCACAATATATATCATTGATTTAGATGAGGGAATTAAATATAATGTTTCCAAGTTTGCTAGTGCCAAAAAAAAACTAGTTAGGATTGTGAATAGTGAGAAAGATGTAAAAGGTTACACAACGATTGGGCAAACTGAGTGGGTGGGCAAATACATGACAGAACGCAATATAATGTGGATAAATGTGAAGTTAGCCACTTTGGTAAGAAATACAGAATGCCAAAGTATTATTTAAAATGTGAAATACTGACATACAAAGTGACATGTGTGTCTTTGTAGGCCAGTCACTGAAAGCAAGCAAACAAGTTACAAAAGCAGTTAGGAAGACAAATGGTATGTTAGTATTTATTGCAAGAAACTTTGAATGCAGGAACAAGGATGCCCTAATGCTGCTGCACAGGGCCTAGATGAGACCACACCTGGAGCACTATGTGTAGTTTTGGTCTCATTATCTAAGAAAAGATTTACTTGCCATAGAGGGAGTATAGTGAAAAATCATTCGAATTCTGGGATAGCACAATTATCATATGAGAGGAGATTGAGTTGACCAGGCCAGTATACACTGGAATTTAGAAGAGAGGGGAACTCATTGAAACATATAAAATTCTGATCAGACTGTGGAGACCAAATGGCAGGATGCTGTTTCCCCTTTCTGAAGGGACCTCAAACATGGATTGCCATCTCAGGATAAGACCAAATAAGACTGCGATGAGTAGAAATTTCTTCCCTCAGACGGGGGCCAACTTGTGGAATGCTCCACTTGAGGCTAAGTCAATTAATATATTCAAGGAAAAAATAGTTGATTTCTAGTCACTAATGGCATCAAGGGGTGTTGAGAGATAGAGCATAACTCTGGTGTTATGTCAGAAAATCAACATTCATTATTTTGAATGATAGAGAGGCTCAATGGACAAAATGGCCTACGCCACTCTTACTTTCCATGTTCTTATGACTGGGTATTTGTATTAGAAAACATAATTAGTTTTACAAAAAACTATCTAATTAAAAACGTAAGATATTACAATATTTGCTGCTGTTGGAAAATATAGTGAAATATTCCTATAAATCAACAAATGTTTGAACATTCTGTGAGTAACAACCACTAATTTACTCATTCTATCAATCGTTTCAGGAATGGATTTTTATCTTTTTATTTTTATTTATTTATTTCCTTTCAAGTGGGTGATTATTCTGGATGAGGTGTGTTTATTTTACACCTTGGAAATATGCAGAACTTACACAATGTTGTAGGCAAGCTACCTTTAATTCAACTACTTATTAGGAAATCTCATAGACAAACAATTACTGAAACAATTATTTAAAAGTAACAGCATGTAGCAACCAAAATAAGCTCTCTTGAGTGATCAAGTTAAGATGCACAACCCAGCTTAGCTACAACCTAATTAATTATGGGAGTTAGCTATGATTCTAAACAACAGTGTCTGTCTCTGGATGTCCAAGGTTCAATCCTTGTGCACTATTGTTCTTTGAAGTACTGCTGGAATTGAATCCTTATACAATTTACTGTCATTTAAGTTTATGGTGTAATATCATTAACAATCTATTAGATTTTTCCATCCAAACTATTGACTCTGCCTCTGGTGCTATTATCTCTGGACCAGCTCTCCTGTCAGAAGTAGGTTCCCTGTTTCTTGTTACATTTGGCCTAGTTGCCTGTGTAAAGACACAACTATCATGCAGTTCACTCCTGTATGGGAATCAGTTATATTTATGGCAGCCATTTAGCAAGCAGTTGTTAAAACAGTTTTGTTCATGCAACGTTGACTCTTTCTCCTCCCAGGCATGGCTAATTGCTTTCAAATTCCTGTATAACAGTTTGTCCTTGTCTTTCAACAGTTCATTTATTGCTGCTTCTTTCAATCCGTGAACAGTTATTAAATTTCTGAAGAATATGTGATTGCAACTAAGTCTAAAGAGGACTTTTTATTCAATCCATTAAAATATGGCCACATCTGCTGACATCAGTGCATGTATGCTATGCATCACTTAAGTTCACTCATGTATGCAGTACTCTGAAGGTTTTATATAGGTTCTTTATTGACTCTTAGCTTTTCCATACACCTATACTTAGAATTCCATTACTCCTTGCTAGGGATTTATTAACTTCAAATGTCCTAAGTTTCTGTATCCATGTACTCCCAAAACCCTTTGCTCTTCAACAGCACTGAAGCTACTTCCATTAAGAGTGTAATTAGTCCTGTTTTCATTAATCTAAATGCATCTTGTTGTGCTGATTTACTTTTTAAACCAGTCCCTCATTTCATAATTGTACCTCTGTAGTCTTCTTTGATCTTTTAAATAACAAATTATATATTCTATATCATCTGTGAATTTTGGCACTACTCCCCTCCAGGCCTAGGACAAAATATGCACAGTAATCTCAAAACTTTGTAAGACATCACTTCAAAACACTGAATAATTGCACTGCACTGCTATTTTCTGCTTTATCCATTCTAGCCATGTTGAAGTTGAATTTCAGGTTAAGTAACGAAACTTCCCACACCAGTGTGTATCCAACACCAGGAGAAAGTGAGGACTGCAGATGCTGGAGATCAGAGCTGAAAATTTGTTGCTGGAAAAGCGCAGCAGGTCAGGCAGCATCCAAGGAGCAGGAGAATCGACATTTCGGGCATGAGTCCTTCTTCGGAAAAGCCCTCCTGAAGAAGGGCTCATGCCCGAAATGTCGATTCTCCTGCTCCTTGGATGCTACCTGACCTGCTGCGCTTTTCCAGCAACACATTTTCAGCTCTGTATCCAACACCAGGTATAATATTAAAGGGATGTGTGAATGGAGGCCAGTTATTTTTTACTAACGTCGGAAATAGAAAGAAAGCAATGATTGAACTATTGCTATCCTAGCTGTCAGGAAATTAGCAGCACCAGAGTCCATGTCACCAGCACATTCTTGGTTGGGCAGAATAGAAAAATCAAGAATTCTCATCCTAGTAAATATTGGTAAAAGGAGAATATATAGAAGATAGAACAGTTCAGCGCAGTACAGGCCCTTTGGCCCTCGATGTTGTGCCAACCTGTCATACCAATCTGAAGCCCATCTAACCTACACTATTCCACATACATCCATATGCTTGTCCAATGACGACTTAAATGTACTTAAAGTTGGCGAATCTGCTCCCGTTGCAGTCAAATCATTTCATACCCTTATTACTCTCTGAGTAAAGAAACTACCTCTGA
This sequence comes from Hemiscyllium ocellatum, assembly GCF_020745735.1. NCBI lineage: Eukaryota > Metazoa > Chordata > Chondrichthyes > Orectolobiformes > Hemiscylliidae > Hemiscyllium > Hemiscyllium ocellatum. The sequence goes on along the minus strand of NC_083407.1, from coordinate 40,478,630 downwards.
CATCTGTCCTCTATCTATCACTCCTCAATTTAAAGCAATGCCCCCTCATGCTCACTGTCACCATACTTGGAAAAAGGCTTTCCCTGTCCATCCAATCTAACCCTCTGATTATCTTATATGTCTCTATTAAGTCACCTCTCAACCTTCTTCTCTCTAACAAAAACAGACTCAACTCCCTCAGCCTTTCCTTGCCAGACCTTCCCTCCATACCAGGCAACATCCTAGTAAATCTCCTCTGCACCCTTTCCAAAGCTTCCACATCTTTCTTATAATGCGGTGACCAGAACTGTACACAATACTCCAAGTGTGGCCGCACCAGAGTTTTGTATTGCTGCAGCATAACCTCATGGTTCCGGAACTCAATCCCTCTATTAATGAAAGCTAAAACATTGTATGCCTTCTTAACAACCTTGTCAACCTGGGTGGCAACTTTCAAGGATTTGTGTACATGGACACAGAGATCTCTCTGCTCATCTACACTACCAAGAATTTTACCATTAGCCCAGTACATTGCATTTCGGTTACTCCGACCAAAGTGAATCACCTCGCACTTGTCTGGATTAAACTCCATTTGCCACCTCTCAACCCAGCTCTGCAGCTTATCTATGTGTCTCTGTAACTGACAACATCCTTCGTCACTATCCACAACTCCACCGACCTTAGTGTCGTCTGCAAATTTACTAACCCACCCTTCTATGCACTCATCCAGGTCGTTTATAAAAATGACGAACAGCAGTGGACCCAACACTGACCCTTGCAGTACACCACTAGTAACTGGACTTCAGGATGAACATTTCCCATCAGCCACCACCCTCTGTCTTCTTTCAGCGAGCCAATTACTGATCCAAACTGCTGTACCTCCCACAATCCCATTCCTCCGCATTTTGTACAATAGCCTACTCTGGGGAACCTTATCTAAAATATTTTATTATGTATCTCTAAACAAGGGGACTTGAATCAGGCCTCCTGGATCATTGGTAGGGATACTACACAAGTCATCATGTCAGAAGTTAGATAACAGCAGGTTATAGTTCAACAGGCTTATTTGAAATCACAGACTTTCAGAGCATTGTCCCTTCATTGGGTGACATGAGAGAGAAGCACACAGCCACAGACATTATCGGCAGAGTGATCATTGGGCAGAGAGATTAAAGGATCAGACAAATGGTGTGAATGGAGTGTTGACAGGTCGAATAATAGATATCTGGAGGTGTTCAAAAGTGTCAGACAGTGTGAGCAAAGTGTCAACAGCTGAGTAACATGACATACTTTCTCCACTTCAGTGAAGGGTACTCTATTAGTTGTACCCTGTGTCTGTCTTCTGAGGAGGTCATTGAGATTTTTCCTGTGGCTCATCATAACTGGTGATCGATGAGTTGAGCATCATATCCCATTCTTATGAGGGCATCTTTCAAAATATTTAAGAGTCCATTGCATTCCTTCTCACCTGAGCAGATCCTATGTAAATGCAGGGTTTGTCCATAGGAAATAGCTTCTTTTACATGTTTAGGATGGAAACTAGAGAAGTGCAGCATTGTGAGGTTATCCATGGGCTTGCTGGAGAGTGAGGTATTGAGGTGTCAGTCCTTAATGGAGGTACGTGTGTCCAAGAATGAGACTGATTCTGAAGAGTAGTCCATGGTAAGGCTAATGGTGAGATGAAACTAATTGATAACACTATGTAGTTATTTCAATGATTCCTCATCATGAGTCCAAAGGAAAAACAAGTTGTCATTGTTTCTGGTGTACAACATTGGTTGGAGGTCCCGTGCAGCAAAGAAGTCTTGCTTAAACTTGAGCATGGAAATTTTGGCATATTTGGTCCCCATGGCTGTTCCGTGTGTCTGGATGAAGAACTGGTTAATAAAAGTGAAGTAATTGTGGCCAAGGATGAAGCAGAGGGGTTGTAACTTGACATCTTGAAATTGGCAATTGTTGTTGTTGAGTACTGAGGCTGTTGCAGCAATGCTGTTATCATGGGGAATGCTGGTGCAGAGTGTCAAAACATCTATTGTGACAAGGAATGTTCATGATTTCACTGGTCTGTGGATGCTGAATTTTTGTCAGAAATCTGTAGGGTCATGATAGAAGCTGGTGGTTCCTTGTACAGTGGGTTTCAAGATGCCTTTGATCCAGGGTCCTGTTGCCTGATACGATTGGCCAACCAGGTGTGTTGGCTTTGTGTATCTTCAGAGGCAGTAGAAATCTCCTATGCGAGAAGTACATGAGATGAGAGTGCATGGGATACGCTGAGGTCTGGATCAAAGGTCTTTATTAATCTGTTGAGTTGACAGGTGTGTTCTTTGGTCAGATTGACAGGTAATTGTCTGTAGCGTTCCTGATTGTTTAGTTGTTAGTACGTTTCTTTGTAGTAGTCCATTCTATTCTGTATGACAATGGCTCCTCCTTTGTCTACTGGTTTGATGACAATGTTGCAGTTGGTCTTTAGAGTATGGGCGATGCTGCATTGTGCTTGGATGATGTTTTGTGTTATCTTGTGAGCACGGCAGGTGTATCTGGCATTAACACATCTCCTGATGGCTTGAGCATTCGTGCCACAGAAAAGAACTGCAACAATATCCTCAGAAGACAGACACAGAATACAACTGATAGAGTACCCTTTACTGAAGCAAAAAACTGTCCTATGTTCTTCGCAGCCTTCAACATGCCATCAGTGATGATGAACATCTTGTTGCGATCATCCCTATGCCCCCATTTCTTGCCTTCAGACAACTACCAAACCTTAAACAGCTTATCATTTGCAGAACTATTCGGCTTTCAGGACAACATCAACCACAACACTACACAATCCTGCCATGGCAATCTCTGCAAGACATGTCAGATCATGGGAATACTACCCATCATGTACATGGCAGATATTCATGTGACTCGGCCAATGTTGTCTACCTCATACACTGTAGACAAGGATGCCTGAGGCATGGTATATTGGCAAAACTGGGCAGACACTATGACAACAGATGAATAGACACTGTGCTACAATCAGCATTGTGTTGCTGGAAAAGCACAGCAGGTCAGGCAGCATCTGAGGAGCAGGAGAATCAACATTTCAGGCTAGAGCCCTTCATCAGCAACTGGTGGAGAAAGACCTCACTTTCTCCACTGCGCAACAATTGCCAGACAAGAATGTTCCCTCCCAGTCGGGGAACACTTCAGCTATCAAGGGCATTCAGCCTCCGAACTTCGGGTAAATGTTCTCCAATGCAGCCTTCAAGATACACAATGATGCAGAATTGCCAAGCAGAAACTGATGGCCAAGTTCATGAAGACGGCCTCAGCTGTGATCTTGGGTTCATTTTGCACTACATGTAATCCCAACACGTTGTTGTATATCTGTAAAATCTTCCTTACTGTCCTGTTTTGATATCAAAACCTTAATAAATTGTTATGATCTCTCTACTGTAACTGTTTGTACAGTGTTGGATTACTTATCACTTCGGTTAGACCCTCGGCATGTGACTCTTATACCTATTACTTTATTCCAGTTATTTAGTTTGTTTCCAGCACCATCTTATTATTAATTATTTGTAAGTACCTCTCTGCCTTATTTAATCAAATTATAGGTCATCCCGTTACTTGTTGTTCAGCTGTTGACATTTTAATCACCCAGTCTGACACTCATGATGACCTACAGATACCTATTATTCAACTTATCAACACTCCATTCACACCATTTGTGTGATCTCGTGATCACTCTGCCCATTTATCTCTCTGTCTATAAATTCTGTGCCTGTCTGTTTTTTTCTCACTTCATTTAACAAAGGGGGAACACTCCAAAAACTTATGATTTCAAATAAACCTGTTGGATTATAACCTGCTGCCATCTGAACTCTGACCATGTCCACCCTAGTCTAACACTGGCACCTCCACGCCATGACACCATTACAACCCTCAAAAAAATCTTTTAAAGTAAGCTTTCTAACATGATTTCCCTGTCTCACATCAAAGTGGACATTTGCTTGAATGCACTCTTAAAACCTAAACTGTTCTTACAAGCAAAAAGGGATGCATTATCTGCCTGCTACTGATTCATCTGAACACAGACAGGTAATCTTTGACTTCAAAATAGCTTGCCAGATGGTAATAATTGTACTTCTGATTTCTCTGCATGGATTTAACAGGCTAGTCAAATTTATTGACAGTGGTTCAACAATAGCATAATTAAGTCAGTAAGCAAGGTAGTCATTTATATCAATTATTGTTGGGTACATATCATTACTTGTAAAACTACAGCAATTACCAAATCATTACATGGCATGCTTACCTGGACACTATTAGTGGTTAATTTTAATCTCTGCGACACCTCAAAAGCAGATGTACTTGTGATTTAACAGAATGTGAAACAAGGCCATGATCGATTCCTCTGGGTGCCTACCCACTTATGGAACAGGATTATTTTCTGCAAAACAAGTCAGAGCTTCATTGATTTTGCAGGCTTGAGGCCTGGGCAAAACTCTCCTAATACTGAAGGCTGTCTGCTGATTATTTTCAAAATTTGAATGGCAAAAGTCTAGAGGGCAATAATTGTTGATAAAAGTGGCCCATCAATGTCAATGGAAGATTATATATTAGTAAAACCATATTTTGAATCAAACACATTACCACTGATGATGCTGCCTGGGTGGCAGCTGAAGTGGATCTGATGTGGTGTCTGTGGGCTGCCTGTGTCTGGCTGTGTTCCTGTCCTTGCGATTCTCAGATGGATTACTTGAGTCATCGTACAGACTTAGGCTGGACTTCCAGGTTACGTTTTAACAATATTTATTAATAGACTGCACGTAATAGTATGGCTACAAAGCAGCATGCTCTCTGCTTTAAAGGAGCCAATAAGAGTTAAGTGAAAATATTTGAGCTTCCCACACCACAGTTATTAACTAACCTCCTTATGACACTGCTGGCTATTCCTCTGTACTATGGAGACTGTACTGACTCGGGTGGCAACCTCAGACTAGACTTCCAGGGTCTGGTGGAGTAGCCTCCTTTGCCAGTCCTTCCAGGAAGAAGACTCCTCTCCTTTGCAATACCCCCTCTACTGGGGCCTGGAAGTCCCTGTGGGAGAATTACAGTGTCATCTTTCACTTCTCCTCCATGTTTAGACTCTGCCCTTGACAAAGCAGGGCAACCTTAGAATGTCAGTGCTCATCAGGGTGGCCAGCAGCCTTTTAAATATGGCCCAGGTACCAGGGATCCTAGTTTATTGTTGGATATCTACTGAGTGATATGGAATTCTGTGTGTTTAAAGGGGACTAGGATTCAACAAGAGGAATGCCTTGGGATGGGTTAGATAGTAAATGAAGCACATTTGGTACATAATATGGGGAAAAAAATCTCACTAGGAATCAAAGCAAGAGTGCCTCCAAAAGATTCAATTCTAATTTGCATTTGGATAAAAAAGGTAGCATTCAGTCTATTGATTCTGCTTGCCTTGGAGAAGAGAGATTTGGGAGGTGTTAATTGACAGAGGTGTTCAAAATCTTGAGGCATTTGATTTGAGTAGACAGGAATGAACTGATGGAAGGATTGTAAACCAAAGAAAATGAATTTGAGCTGATGGGTCACTTCCTCTTGCAGAGGACTGGCACCTGCATGATAGGTTGAATGATCTCCTGCCCAGAAACTATTCTATGATTCTAAAGCATTTTACAGGAGCATAATCAGACAAAAATTGACACTGAGCCAGAGAAATGACCAAACGCTTCATCAAGGTTTTAAAGGTGTGTGTTAAAGAAGTGGAAAATAGACTTAAGTGTAGGGCAGCACAGTGGCACAATGATTAGCACTGCTGCCTCACAGCGCTAGGAACCTGGGATCAATTCCAGCCTTGGGTGACACTCTGTGTGAAGTTTGCACATTCTCCTGAGTGGGTTTCTGCCAAGTGTTACAGTTTCTTCCCACTGTCCAAAGATATGCAGGCTAGTTAGATTGGCCACGTGTATTTCTCCATAGTGTTCAAGAATATATGGCAAGGTGAGAAATCTGGGGTTACAGGGCTGGGTCTGGATGGGATGCTTTTCACAGGACTGGGGCGGATTCAATGGCAGAATGGCCTTTTTCATTCCTGATGAAGGGCTTATGCCCGAAACATCGAATTTCCTGTTCCTTGGATGCTGCCTAACCTGCTGTGCTTTAATCAGCAGCACATTTTCAGCTGTGATCTCCAGCATCTGCAGACCTCATTTTTTACCTTTTTCTGTACTATACATATTCTCTGATTCTTAGGGTCAAAATAGCTGAAGTCAACAATGAAGGGGCAATTGATATGAGAAAACAGTTTAGTAGAAACATGCAGTTCTCAGAGAGTTTGGTGTACAAATAGGTTACAGAGATAGGGAGAGGCAAGTTATGAAGAAACTTGAATGCAAGGATGAGAATATTTAGACAACATTAATGGCCTGCATTTCTGTCACAACAGAGAGCCTATCCATCACGGGAAAATGGCAGATGAATTCATGAGTTATCCCAACCAAAAGATGACTCTTCTCATTTTGATGAAGGTATGAACGAATTCAGGACATGAATTGTAAGTGAGAATTTTATGGATGCAACCAGCCACTTAAACATCAGTTTCTTTCACTGAATTAGGATTTTCATAGTTTTGGGCTATGTAACCAAAGTGTGCAGATTAGGCCTGGTACGAGCAGGTCTGAACGTTCTGCATTGGTTTGGATAACCATAGCACGGCATTGAAGAGGAAAGGCCTCAGGTCTGGTACTGGAATGTCTTTGATGAGGGGGGGAGGGGGTTGGTGTGGATGGCGGTAGGTTGCCCTTAGTAGAGTTAAGCTAACCTTCAGTAGAGATAAGGTCCTTTGGAGTTGGTAAGGTGATCTTTAGTATTATTAAAAGTGGGCATATGTGTGTAAAAAATGTGTAAACCCATTAATGTCAAGAGAACTATTAAAAAGAATTTTGTCAATAAGACAAATAGGGAATGATTGCATGCTATTTCGCTCCATGGAGTTCGACTACTGGATGGTTGCTACACAATATATTTTACGACTGTCGATTGTCAATGTGGGATGCCTTCTATTTCAAAAGGTCGTAGGCAATTATAAGTGGTTAGATCTAGGGCAATGAATGAATTACAATGCTTGCTGTTTTAAGAGATTGTGTACTTGAATAAAATGATTGCTCCCCTGTTGTTAATTGAAAGAATTCAAATGTTGTAAATTTTCATGCAGAAATGATCAAATAAATAATTCTCAAGAAGTTAAAAGCAGCTTGTGCAATTTATAGAGAACATGAAGCAAACTCTTAAATGAGAATGAAAATCTTTAGACGCATCAGCTTGAGGTTATAAAAATGTTAGGTATTTATGAATTAGGGGAAGAAGTAAGCCTCAGTAGTACCCTTCAAGCCTGATCCTTCTAGAGCACCTCTAGTCACTAAAAAACAGCCCTTCACTACTACCCTTTATGAAAGTCCTGTTGAACGCTTTTGTCCCAAACATCGATTTTCCTGCACCTCGGATGCTGCCTGACCTGCTGTGCTTTTCCAGCACCACTCTAATCTAGACTCTGATTTCAAGCATCTGCAGTCCTCACTTTTGCTTAACTACCTTTTATGCCCAAGCCAATTAACCAACTTACCATAGATCCCATATGACTTAACGTTCTGGACCAGCCTACCATCAGTGATCTTGTCAAGTTTGTCAGTAAAACCTATGTTAAATGCTTTAGCTAAGTCCACAACATTCACTGCTCTACCATCATCAATCATCTTCATTACTTTCTCAAAATTCTCAATCAAGTTTGTGAGACAGGATTTCCCCTGCACATAGATATGCTGGCCATCCCTAATAAATCCATCTTTTTTCCAAATGTGACCATACCCCTTCCCTAAGAATCTTCTCCAATCCTTTCCCTGCCACTGGTGTAAAGCTCACCAGCCAATAATTTCCTGGATTAGCCCTGTTACCTTTCTTAAACAAAGCAACAATGTTGGCTATTCTCTAGTCTTCTGGGACCTCACCTGTGGCTGATGAGGATGCAAAGATCTCTAACAAGCTCCCAACAATCTCTTCCCTTGTCTCCCTCAACATCCTGAGATATAGATTCCATCGTGTCCTGGGGATTTATCTATCTAAATGATATTCAAGACATCCAATGCCTTCTCCTCCTTAATGTGGACAAACTCCTCCCTAATCCTATCTTACCTAATCTTATACATATGCCAAATGAGTGACCCCTTACTTTCCTTTTCTAACAACTAACCAATCACAGATATTAGTGTAGAAAATCTCTGAACTGCTTCTGATGCACTTTTGTTCTTCCTTAAATAAGGTGACAAATACTCATACTCCAGATGTGATCTTACTAGTTCCTTGCATAACTGAAGCAGAACATCCTTACTTTTGTATTCAATTCCCCCTCACAATATACGATAACATTCTATTAAACTGCCTAATTAGTTGCTGTATCTGCATAATAATATGTTGTAATTCATGCACGAGGACTCCTTACACCTAAGCTCTAAAATCTCGCAAACATACATAATACGTATTTTTAATTCTTCCTGCTAAAATAGGCAATTTCACATTTTTCCTATGATATTCCATTTGCCAGATCTTTATCCAAAATATGGACATGAAATATTAACTCTGTTTTCTCTCCACAGATTTTGCAACCTGCTGAATTTTCCTGCAATTTCAATTTTTATATCCTCTTGTAGTCCCTTTATGTACTCCTTTATAAATTGCTTTTCCTCCATGCAAGTTCCTCCTTCTTTCTTCCATCATGTATTTGTTAAATCTTGACCTATGCTAGAAGAATACCCTTACATCATAAATAAATACAGCAGATGGACTGGTTCAAAGAGTTCATTTATTATCTGATACGTTTAGACATACTTTCTTTCACTGGATCAAAGAGATGTACAGCACCGAAACAGACCCTTCGGTCCAACTCGTCCATGCCGACCAGATATCCCAACCCAATCTAGTCCCACCTGCCAGCACCTGGTCCATACCCTTCCAAACCCTTCCCATTCGTATACCTATTCAGATGCCTTTTAAATGTTGAAATTGTATTAGCCTCCACCATTTCCTCTGGCAGCTCATTCCATACACGTACCACCCTCTGCATGAAAAAGTTGCCTCTTAGGTCTCTTTTACATCTTTCCCTAGTCACCCGAAACCTATGCCCTCTAATTCGGATTTCCCCACCCCACGAAAAAGACTTCGCCTATTTATCCTATCCATGTCCCTCATGATTTTATAAACCTCGATAAGTTCACCCCTCAGCCTCCGACGCTCCAGAGAAAACAACCCTAGCCCATTCAACCTCTCCCTATAGCACAAATCCTCCAACCCTGGCAACATCCATGCCAATCTTTTCTGAACCCTTTCAAGTTTCACGACATCTTTCCGATAGGAAGGAGACCAAAATTGCACGCAATATTCCAACAATGGCCTAACCAATGTCCTGTACAGCCGCAACATGACCTCCCAACTCCTGTACTCAATACTCTAGCCAATAAAGGAAAGCATACTAAACACCTTCTTCACCATCCTATCTACCTGCGACTCCACTTTCAAGGAGCTATGAACTTGCATTCCAATATCTCTTTGTTCAGCAACACTCCTTAGGACCTTACCATTAAGTGTATAAGTCCTGCTCAGATTTGCTTTCCCAAAATGCAGCACCTCGCATTTATCTGAATTAAACTCCATCTGCCACTTCTCAGACCATTGGCCCCTCTGGTCCAGATCCTGTTGTAATCTAAGGTAACCCTCTTCGCTGTCCACTAGACCTCCAAGTTTGGTGTCATCTGCAAACTTACTAAATGTACCTCTTATGCTCGCATCCAAATCATTTATATCGACAGGCCAACAAGAGGGGAGGCTATATTGGATTTGGTTCTAGGTAATGAACCAGGCCAGGTGTTAGACTTGGAGGTAGGTGAGCACTTCGGGGACAGTGACCACAACTCGGTGACTTTTACTTTAGTGATGGAGAGGGATAATCGTGCGCCGCAGGGCAAGAGCTATAGCTGGGGGCAGGGAAATTATGATGCAGTGAGGCATGACTTAGGTTGTGTGGATTGGAAAAACAGGCTTCAAGAGAAGAACACTAATGAGATGTGGGGATTGTTCAAGGAGCAGCTACTGCGTGTCCTCGATAGGTATGTACCAGTCAGGCATGGTGTAAAGGGCCTTGTGAGGCAGCCGTGGTTTAGTAAGGAATTGGAGTCCCTTGTGAAAGGGAAGAAGGCGGCATATGTAAAGATGAGGCGTGAAGGTTCAGTAGGGGCGATTGAGAGTTATAAGGTAGCCAGGAAGGAGCTAAAGAGGGAGCTAAGAAAAGCGAGAAGGGGACATGAAAAGTCTTTAGCTGGTAGGATTAGGGAAAACCCAAAGGCTTTCTATAGGTATGTCAAGAATAAAAGGATGACTAGGGTAGGTATCGGTCCAGTCAAGGATAGTAGTGGGAAGTTGTGTGTGGAGGCGGAGGAGATTGGAGAGACATTAAATCAGTACTTTTCCTCAGTATTCACTCAGGAACAGGACACTGTTGCTGATGTGAATATGGAATCACAAATAATTAGAATGGATGCCCTGGAAATATGCAGGGAAGAGGTTTTGGGAATATTGGAAAGGATGAATATAGATAAGTCTCCTGGGCCTGATGGCATTTACCCCAGGATCCTATGGGAAGCTAGGGAGGAGATAGCAGAGCCATTGGCCTGGATTTTTATGTCGTCATTGTCAACGGGAATAGTACCAGAGGACTGGAGGATAGCGAATGTGGTCCCATTGTTCAAGAAAGGGAGTAGGGATAGCCCTAGTAACTATAGGCCAGTGAGTCTGACTTCAGTGGTGGGCAAAGTCTTAGAGAGAATGGTAAGGGATAAGATTTATGAACATCTGGGTAGGAATAACGTGATCAGGGATAGCCAGCATGGTTTTGTGAAGGGCAGGTCGTGCCTCACAAACCTTATTGAGTTCTTTGAGAAGGTGACTAAGGAAGTGGATGAGGGTAAAGCAGTAGATGTTGTGTATATGGATTTTAGTAAGGCGTTCGATAAGGTTCCCCATGGTAGGCTAATGCTAAAACTTCGGAGGTATGGCATTGAGGATACATTAGAGGTTTGGATTAGGAATTGGCTGGCTGGAAGGAGACAGAGGGTAGTAGTTGATGGATTATGTTCATCTTGGAGCGCAGTTACTAGCGGTGTACCACAAGGATCTGTTTTGGGACCATTGCTTTTTGTTATCTTTATAAATGATCTAGAGGAAGGACTTGAAAGCTGGGTAAGCAAGTTTGCGGATGACACGAAAGTCGGTGGAGTTGTGGATAGTGAGGAAGGAAGTGGTAGGTTACAGCGGGATATAGATAAGTTGCAGAGCTGGGCGGAAATGTGGCAAATGGAATTCAATGTAGCTAAGTGCGAAGTCGTTCACTTTGGTAGGAATAACAAGATGATGGATTACTGGGCTAATGGTAGGCTACTTGGTAGTGTAGATGAGCAGAGGGATCTTGGTGTCTATGTACACAGATCTCTGAAAGTTGCCACCCAGGTAAATAGTGCTGTGAGGAAGGCATATGGTGTACTGGGCTTTATTGGCAGAGGAATTGAGTTCCGGAGTCCTGAGGTCATGTTGCAGTTGTATAAGACTCTGGTGAGGCCTCATCTGGAGTATTGTGTGCAGTTTTGGTCGCCATACTATAGGAAGGATGTGGAAGCTTTAGAACGAGTGCAGAGGAGGTTTACCAGGATGTTGCCTGGAATGGTAGGAAGATCGTATGAGGAAAGGCTGAGGCACTTGGGGCTGTTCTCATTGGAGAAGAGAAGGTTTAGGGGAGATCTGATAGAAGTGTATAAGATGATTAGGGGTTTAGATAGGGTCGACACTGAGAACCTTTTACCGCTAATGGAGTCAGGTGTTACTAGGGGACATAGCTTTAAATTAAGGGGTGGTAGGTATAGGACAGATGTTAGGGGTAGATTCTTCACACAGCGGGTTGTGAGTTCATGGAATGCCCTGCCCGTATCTGTGGTGAACTCTCCTTCTTTATGTTCATTTAAGCAGGCATTGGATAGGCATTTGGAAGTTATTGGGCTAGTATAGGTTAGGTAGGACTCGGTCGGCGCAACATCGAGGGCCGAAGGGCCTGTACTGCGCTGTATCCTTCTATGTTCTATGTTCTATGTTCTATGTAAATGCCAAAAAGTATAGGGCACAGCACTGATCCTTGTGGCACTCCACTGGTCACAGGCCTCCATTCTGAAAAACAACTCTCCACCACCACCCTCTGTCTTCTACCTTTGAGCCAGTTCAGTATCCAAATGGCTAGTTCTCCCTGTATTCCATGGGATCTAACCTTGCTAATTAGTATCTCATGGGGAACCTTGTCGAACGCCTTACTGAAGTCCATATAGATCACATCTACTGCTCTGCCTTCATCAATCTTCTTTGTTACTTCTTCAACAAATTCAATCAAGTTTGTGAACCATGATTTCCCACGCACAAAGCCATGTTGACTATCCTGAATCAGTCCTTGCCTTTCCAAATATATCCTGTCCCTCAGGATTCCCTCCACCAACTTGCCCACCACCAAGGTCAGGCTCACCAGTCTATAGTTCCCTGGCTTGTCTTTACCGCCCTTCTTAAACAGTGGCACCACGTTTGCCAACCTCCAATCTTCCGGCACCTCACCTGTGACTATCAATGATACAAATATTTCAGCAAGAGGCCCAGCAATCAGTTCTCTAGATTCCCACAGAATTCTCAGGTACACCTGATCAGGTCCTGGGGATTTATCCACCTTTACCCGTTTCAAGACATCCAGTACTTCCTCCTCTGTAATCTGGACATTTTGCAAGATGACACCATTTATTTCCCTATGGTCTATATCTTCCATATCCTTTTGCACGGTAAATATGATGCAAAATATTCATTTAGTATCTCCCCCATTTTCTGTGGCTCCACACAAAGGCTGCCTTGCTGATCTTTGTGGGGCCCTATTCACTCCCTAGTTACCCTTTTGTCCTTAATATATTTGTAAAGACCCGTTGGATTCTCCTTAATTCTATTTGCCAAAGCTATCTCATGTCCCCGTTTTGCCCTCTTGATTTTCCTCTTAAGTATACTCCTACTTTCTTTATACTCTTCTAAGGATTCACTCGATTTATCCTGACTGTACCTGACATATGCTTCCTTCTTTTTCTTAAACAAACCCTCAATTTCTTTAGTCATCCAACATTCCCTGTACCTACCAGCCTTTCTTTTCACCCTGACAGGAATATACTTTCTCTGGATTCTCATTATCTCATTTCTAAAGGCTTCCCATTTTCCAGCCGTCCCTTTACCTGCGAACATCTGCCTCCAATCAGCTTTCGAAAGTTCTTGCCTAATACCATCAAAATTAACCTTTCTCCAATTTAGAACTTCAAGTTTTAGATCTGGTCTGTCTTTTTCCATCACTAATTATGGTTGCTGGCCCCAAAGTGCTCCCCCACTGACATCTCAGTCACCTACCCTGCCTTATTTTCCAAGAGTAGGTCAAGTTTTGCACTTTCTCTAGTAGGTACATCCACATACTGAATCAGAAAATTGTCTTGTACACACTTAAGAAATTCCGCTACATCTAAACCTTTAACACTATGGCAGTCCCAGTCGATGTTTGGAAAGTTAAAATCCCCTACCATAACTACTCTATTATTCTTACAGATAGCTGAGATCTCCTTACATCTTCCATGTCCTTTTCCACAGTAAGTACGATGCAAAATACTCGTTTAGTATCTGCCTCATCTCCAGCGGCTCCATACAAAGCCCACCTTGTTGATCTTTGAGGGGCCCTATTCTCTCCCCAGTTACCATTTTGTCCTTAATATATTTGTAAAAATCCTTTGGATTCTCCGTAACTCTATTTGCCAAAGCTATCTCATGTCCCCTTTTTGCCCTCCCGATTTCCCTCTTAAGTGTACTCCGACTGCCTTTGTACTCTTCCAACAATTCACTTGATCTGTCCTGTCTATACCTTACATATACTTCCTTCTTTTTCTTAACCAAACCGTCAATTTCTTTTGTCATCCAGAATTCCCTACACCTACCAGCCTTCCCTTTCACCCTAACAGGAATATACTTCCTCTGAACTCTCTTTGCCTCATTTCTGAACTTCCCTGGATGCATTTCCAGGAACGTCCTCCCTCTGCATCGCTGTAATGCTATCCCTCATTAAAAATGCTACTCCCCCTTCTCTCTTGCATCCCTTTCTGTCCTTCCTGTAGCATTTGTGTACTGGAACATTAAGCTGCCAGTCCTGTCCATCCCTGAGCCATGTTTCTGCAATTGCTATGATATCCCAGTCCCATGTTCATAACCATGCCCTGAGTTCATGTACTTTCCCTGTTAGGCCCCTTGCATTGAAATAAATGTTTAATTTATCAGTACTATCTTATTCTCTGTTGTATCCCTGCCTGCCCTGACTATTTGACTTGCCTTTGTTCTCAACTGTACCAGTGTCAGATTGATCTCTTTCCTCACTATCTCCCTGGGTCCCCCCCCCCACCCCCACAATACTAGTTTAAATTCTCCCAACCAGCTCTCGCAAATTTCCCTGCCAGTACATTAGTCCCCCTCCAATTTATGTACAATCCATCCTTCTTGAACAGGTCACTTCTACCCCAAAACAGCTTCCAATGATCCAAAAATGTGAATCCTTCTCTTGTACACCAATTCCTCAGTCATGCATTTATCTACTCTATCCTCCTATTCCTGCCCTCATGAGCTCATAGCACCAGGAGTAATCCAGATATTACTACTCTTAAGGACCTCCCTTTTAAATTTCTGATTAACTCTCTGTAATTTCCCCTCAGAATCTCAAACTTTTCCCTTCCGATGTTGTTGGTTCCAATGTGTACAATGACCTCCTGCTGGTCCCTCTCTCCCTTGCGAACTTTCTGCACCCTCTCTGAGACATCCTTGATCCTGGCACCAGGGAAGCAACACACCATTCTGATTTTTTGCTGCTGGTCACAGAAACATCTGTCTGTAGCTCAGACTAGAGAGTCTCCTAACACAATCAGTCGCTTGGAACCTGACGTAGCTCCCATTACATTACAGCCAGTCTCAATACCAGAAATTTGGCTGTTCATGCTACATACCCCTGAGTGTCCATTACCTCCTATATTTTCCAAAACAGCATACTTGTTTGAAATGAGGATAGCCACAGAAGACTCCTGCACTACCTGCTTACCTCTCTTACCTTTCTTGGAGGTAACCCACTTATATTACTATATCTGAGACGTTCCCCCCTTCCTATAACTGCCATCCATCACATCCCCATGTTCTTGTAAATTCCTCATTGCCTCTAACTGCCTCTTTAACCGATCCATTCGATCTGATAGGATTTGCAACCAATGGCATTTTTTGCAGACATAATCCTCAGTAACCTATAAACACTCCCTAAACTCCCACATCCAACAAGAAGAGCATATCACTCCAGTAAAGGCGAATTTTGCTTTTTTCAATCTATAGACCCATAAAATAGTACTGTCGTATTCCTCTACAAAACACTCCAGCTTAAGTGAATACTTATGGCATACATTTTAAGTTTAATCAAGAGACATAGCTCTACAAAACATATAATCAAGAAATAACCCACTCTACTCACTACTGCAGATTACTTTTAAGGCCGTACTTAACATCAACTTATCTGCTTCTGTGCTGTGACCTTTCCCAAACAGGTTTCTCCAAGATCAGTTGTGAATTTCACTGTTTTTTAATTTTCCCAGATGTACTTCGATGTCCAGCGATACATGAATTCAACAATAAAGGCTGTAGCTGCTAACTCTGTCAGTTAGCAATGTGGGGTTTTTTTCTCTCTCTGTCTCTCCTGCACTGACCTCACTATATGCTTCCTTTGTCTGTTCTTTTCTCTTTTAAAACTGCTGTTGCTTTGACTTTTTTTTCTCCAAAGTTCCAAAACAACGCAAAAACATATAAAACTGTATTTGCTGTTCCTGGAAGACAAGAAAATCACCTCCAACACCAAAAATACCTCAAAAAAGGAGCAGCTGTTACAGCCAGAAATTTTTCCCATCCTCCATCTTGGCATACCCAGAATTCTTTTTACCTGTGAGGTATTTGAATTGAGGCCTTTTGCATTATTTTAGGGAAGCAAGTAAAATTGAGCTTCTGTACACCACAAGTGATCATAATGAAAAGTGTAAATTTTGATATAGACTGGATAGAGATATCAGAATGTTCCAATAGTATGATGACAGTGATTGTAGTGATTGTAGTGAGGTCAGCAGTTCAACCTCAAAGGATATGAGTTCCCTAATTGAGCTGTTAATCTGGAAGCCATGACTGACATATAAAAAGTCTGACTGTCAGACATACTCACACTTTGGTGCCTGACCCTGTATGACGCAGTACTCTCATCAAGAACTATTCCTGTGAAAATTAAAGGTGACTTGGTGATGGCATATCGGCCTCTGTTGGAGTCATTGCAGTGATAATACGGTCAACATTTGAGTGAAGTATTGGAGGATTCCTGGAGACTGTGGAACAAAACACCACTGTGTTTCAAAATCTTCATGAGTAGAAAGGAAATAGGGAAAGAAAATTCCAGAAAACAAACTTGTTTATGAAGCAACCTCATTGTCTCTCAGCTCCATTCTTGAGGTTTTGCTTTGTTGGTCATTATACTTCAATTAATTCCTAAGTTAGACAGGTGATCTCCTGAAGAAGGGCTTATGCCCGAAACGTCGATTCGCCTGTTCCTTTGATGCTGCCTGACCTGCTGTGCTTTTCCAGCAACACATTTTTAAGAAGTGATTTACATTCAAATTGTATTCTTAAGAAACAAGCCTAGAGTCCAGATTTACTTTAGATTTTTGTTCCAAATTTGTGGTTATGTTTTGGCGCATAGGCCTAATAAGTCATGTTGTATTAATTTGAATTAATCTATTAATATTTCATTCTTTTATGTTACTGAATGCCAGGAACATAAATACTCATAAGTGCAAATTGTCGGAATCTGAGCATGCTCAGCTTGAGATGGAATATCAGGCACCTAAACGTGAGTGTTGAAGAAGCAAAGATTTTTGGTCACGAGGACTTGGTTTTAGCAGTTGCAGCAATATTCTGTCACGTAAATATATCTGAAAAGAATTTCATGCCAATGTCATGACCATAGATAAAGCTCTACTCACAAAAAAGTTGACAAGCAGCTTGTGTTATCTCCTTTGGGTAAGGTTCGCCTTTTAGCTGCCGGTCAGGCATGGAAGTGGTCAATGGTGTGCCTTTGTGATTTCACCATTGGCCCCTATCTGGGATGAGAAACGGCAGGTGTTCATTGCAGGGAGCACAACTGAAATTAATGGTTGCTCCCTGCAATATATGCTTATCAGTGGCTCAGCATTGGCAAAGGGCCTAGGCCACAAGTATGTGAGAGTGAGAAGTGGGTTTGCAGGAGTGGGGGAGGGGTATATCAGCAAGGATGGAGGACTAACTCAGCCCCTCACTTTCCATTACTGTGTTCCTCCATCAACATGCAAATGATTAAGTTCTTTGGAGAAGATCCTTTTGGGCCAAAAATGATTCAACTTCGAAGAATGGGACTTTGATAGTAAAATTGAGCCCATTTCTCCTACTCAACTCCTGACATTCACCATGAATCAATAAAACTCCATTATTGCTTCTTTTGAGAAATGGAGAATATGAATCTGATTTTAACCAGGAGACAGGATGTTGGATGGCAATGAAATCTCAATACGGTAGGCCTTAAGTCTTTGGGTGTGAGAAGAAAATAAGAACTAGCTCAAAAATAATTAACATAAGGAATGTAAGCTATTCATGAAATAAGCTCGCTGTCCCTCAGTTCCTCCCTTTATCTGTTATCATTGCTGGTCCCTGCATTCAAATTAATTCAAAAAACAAATAACTAACTAAATTAACAAAATTAGACTCTGAGAAACATCACCACCCAAGCCTGGAGTCATGATTCATATCAGGCTTTTGTTATTAAGCTGTGAGTAAGATTTGGCAATCCTGTCTGAGAAGTTCCTTTGCATGCAATCTGGGATTACTCCATTAATGTGTCATTCTTTCATAATATTGACAAAATAATCTGTGAAACTGCATTTCATCGTTTAAAATGATTTACATTTGGCCAGATTTTGGCTAGTCAAAATTAGCCAACGGATGCCTCAGCAACTGATTTTTTTGACAGGATTTAAGGGTGAAGGGAAGTTATGCTTCTGAAAACATTTTATCATACAGAACCAGGTAGTCATTTGTTATAAAGGAGACCAAATAACGTACCGAATCTTAGCCTGGTTAGTTTTTGCAAATCACCATCCAATCTCCTTTTGAAATTATTGGTTATTTCTGCTTCCAACAGGCTCACAGTCTCCTGAATCTTTAGCCCAAATTTGAAATGTATCCCTAGTTCTTGCAGCAATAGCCAGTGAGGAGAGCTATTCTATTTCTACCTTACCTAAGCTTGTCATTTCCAAACTAACCTCATCCTGAAAACCATTCTGGTAAATTCTCTGTACCCTCTTCCACATCATTTCTGAAGTATAGTGGCCAGAACTGGATATAAGTCTAACCAGAGCTTTACATGTTGAAACACCTCTGCTGCTGAACTGACTCTAAAGTTGAGCTTCTTGTACTGAAAAAATCGAGTATGAATAGGGAATATTGTAAGACAGCTTGACTGTAACTGCAAACTCAGTTTGATGATATCTACTTTGAAGTCAAGTTTGACATAATGTATAGCAACACTAATTTTTCTATAATGATATCATTTGAAGCTGCGCAGAGGTTTAAGATATGCCTACACAAATCAAGCCCAATGAGGTGAATGACAAAAATGGTGACCCACCAGCAGTATAGTTGTACGAGCAATTTTTGGACAAGTGACTATTCATCAGGCAGAGCATTGAGGAGCATTTTTACTGACAATTTAAAAACTTCCTGTCACCATTGAAGTCAGGTATTAGTGGGGCTTAGACATCCACATGAAGACAGCAAAATCATTGTGGATTGTGGTTGAAGCCCTTCTGGGATCCAATTTCTCAAACAAAAGAATCAAATTATTCTTTGGTTTGTTTTTGTGACATAAAATAGATAAGACCATTTTGTTTTAATTTTTAAGTAGTTTTAAATCAATAGGTTATATGACTTAATTTTAAAAAAACTCCCAAATGTCACAGGTGGTCAATCAAAAGATGCTGGTGCGAAGTGGCCATTTCTGAACACTATGAATTCCAACTGCCTGTTGTCTTTCTATACTGAATCGGCCTGAAATTGTGAAGCAATTTCTTCTTCAAAAATTGCAATGCTTAACATTAAATAGAGCTCATGGGATTTGGATAGAACCTCTGATGTGAAACATCAATTTCAAGTGTCCTTTAGCATGACCATCAAAAGTGGTCTGACTCAAAATTTAAACAAGGTAAGTGTTTTAAAACAAACAATGAAACAATAAAACTCCAGGTTGTCATCAATGTATCTGATACACTTTCTGCTCTTTTATTTCTTGTTAATATCTTGAGTGATAATCTATGTTAGTGTAAAACATTGAATTGAAATATTTTTCTTTAACTATCAGATTCCTCTGGCTCCCGGATTGTTTTATGTGGTCACTTGGGTGAAATCAGAATGTCCATAGCTTATCTAGATAGAACTTTTATCCTTAGAATTTCCTTTGTAGTTATGAGTGTTTTTATAAGGCTATCCAAATGCCAGAGGTACAGCTGATTTCACTGGGGAAAGTGCCCAAAAGTGTGCTATGTTCTCCAAATACAAAACAAATCTGTAAGGAGCAACAACTTTCTTTTCAAAGGATCCACCAGCCAGACACAGCTTCTACAGTGAGGCAGGGCTTTCCCTGGTGGAAGAGAAAAAATTTGTAATTGAGACTTAGAAAGCATCTGACCAGAAAAACATCAGGGTCTCCCAATTTGCACAGTATCCTAGAGGAACAGCTGCCTTATTGGACTGATGGGAAGAGAAGATATGCCTAGAGGATGGTATGTTGCCTCCCTAATTTCTGGGTCCAAGATATCACTGGCAGCAAACAACCAGACGTTGACCCATATTGCTAACAATAACATGGGTAGGAACAGGGATAGATGTTAGGGAAAGAGAATAAGAAGCAGGATCTTTGAGATAATCGCTTATAATTTACTCCTCATGGCATGAGGTATAGAAATGGGAGGATAGTACAAGTCGATGCATGTTTAGAGAGGTGTTTCAGGAGAAAGGGCATTAGAATCCTAGCACTGGGACAAATTATGGGGCAGACAGGTCATATACACTCAAATGGATTTCCCCTCAACAGTACAGGAAGTGATGTTTTCTTTGGATTGCTTTCTATTACTTTTGGGATGGGAAATCCAACTACTTTTGCAGAGGGTTCAGAACCAAGATGAAACATTAGAAAAAAATCAAGGTGCACAAAGGTGATCAAGAGCAATAGAGTAAGGAATGGCAAGCTGTAAGGTCAGATTAAGGGGGAATATTTAATATTGTTCATATTTATCGTGCCAAGACGTAAATGCAAGAAGCATGATAAATAAGGTCGATGAGCTGTTGGCACAGATAGCCACATGCAAATATGATGTTGTGGTGACAATGGAGACCTGCCTCAAAAGAAGGCAGAACTGAATATGAAATATTCCTGGATAAAATACCCCAGAGCTTCCTACTCACAAAACATGCTGCACACCAATGGATTTGTGCATTTATAGCTGGGATGTCTGATACTGACTGAAGTAAAAATAGTCTAGCTCTTTAGGATAAGCCTAGTGAATGTGGGGTGATGAAAGCGGGAGAGGACACTTTCTTTTTTCTGGCACTCGCTGTTGTACACAGGCAAATCTTTAAAGGTTTCAAAGCTTTTCTGAGCAAGGTTGTAATTTAATGAGTAGATAGTGAATGATTGAATGAATTAATGGGTGGGTGAGTGAGTGAGCAAGTGAATGGGCAATGAATAAATAATTGAGTGGATGAATGAATGAATGAGTGGTGAGTGGGCAGTTGGGTGAGTTCGGGAAGGTGTCAAGTTCTGGGATGGTCAAGGGTGTGGGGCTAAGTGTGCAGTCTAGTCGGGACTGGGTGACTGTTGGGTGGGCATTCGGACTGATTACTCAGGATACAATACAGGTCATTCTGCTATAATGTGCAATTAGTTTACGCAAATTTGCTGTAACATGATTGATGAATTGGGGACACTGTTTCTAAAGCTCTAACTTTTCAAATGTTCATTGGCTGCAATGCAATTACATCCCCCAATACTTTAAGCGCAATTTCTAAAGTGTGAATTTTCTGTAATGCGGCACCGCACAAGAATGCAACAAACGCATTACAAGAACTACCTGTAATAGGGAATTCAGCAGAGGTTGGCAGTTCTTGTGACCCGGTTCCAAGTGAAAAAGGTGCCATATATGTACAAATCTATTCTAATGACATAAAACAGGGTTTTGCGTATGTAGCTCTTAGCACATGCAAATGCATCTCACTGTGAGCCCAACTGAGAATCATTAATTGGTTTCCACTGTAGTTATTAGTTTAGCCCAGATTATCTAGTGAATATTGTTCAGTAGTAGAATCACATCAAATGTTGGACATGTAGTTCTGAGGTTTGCAGGCATGAGTTGGTTGAGTACAATTGGAATACTACACACTGTCACTGGTCGATGAGACACTTTGTTTATTATAGCTGACTAGTTATTTGGATGGATGATTAAAATATCTGGTGTCACACTGCAACTCACATCATCTTACATCGTGTTAGTGGAGAAAACCATGAGTGTGCTTAGTATAAAAAAAAGCATAGATTTAGGAGACTGCTTCTCCTTCCAGGGTAATCTGAGGTAAATTGGGCACCATTCAAGTCAGAAGTGGTAACTATAGGTCCTTCCCTAAATTTGTACATTGTACCACAGCCCAGTGACTGGTGGAGTACATGAAACTATACGTCTCATTGAGAGATAAGGACAAGATGAAAAGCTTCAGTTTTGTACCTCGTTTTACCAATATTTATGTTAATAAACAGTGATCATGCCATCCTGATCTCTGATGCTCAGTTTGGGTTCTCCCAGGCCTACTCAGCTCTGAGCCTCATTATAGTCTCAGGCCAAATACAGACAAAAAGGTTGAACTTGAGGGTGACTGCATTTGAAATCAAGGTAGCATTTGACAGACTGCAACGTCGAGGAACCCTTCCAAATCTTATGAAGATGTGGGTGTACCTTTAAGAGAGCTAAAAGCAGAACTACTGGACAAAACACCAAGTGTTCCCAATAAGGTAACAATGTAACTCTCGGTCAAACAACTCGATTAGCTTGTTGCCTGGAGACAAAAACAAATTTGCTTTCAGCCAATCAGTTTAAAGTATACCCTGAAAAATATCAAACTCCAATCCAGCTTGAATTTAGTATATTGATAATCTTAAAAGCCCATGACATAATCCGATGCTCTGGGGTATAAGACTGGGGGGAAATTGAACAGTTGGGAGGAGAGCTGCCAAGTCCTAGCATATAACAGACTGCTTGAAAAAAAATCTCCCTTAAAAGTACCTTTTCAATCAGTAACCTGTGACGCAGAAATTCCTAACAAGGAGTAAAGAAGATGCAGGAAGATCCAAAGGCAAGAACCTAAAACTGTCTGGTTTTGAGATAAGAGGTGTTGTTTTGTAAATCTTGATTGGGAATTCTCTATTCCTGAGATGCTGCCTAACCTGCTGTGCTTTGACCAGCAACACATTTGCAGTTTCATCAGACCAGTATTATAAAAGGGAAGGTAAAAGATGGAGGAAAAAAATTGTAAATAATGGTTAGTTAATTATTCTCTGTTATACTTTAACAAATAAAGTTATTAATTTTTACTTTGTATGGTTCTTGATTACTCGAATTTTTACAGATTACCGCATGGGATTAATTGTTTCTGTGTTGCTGGTTTTAAATTAAGAAGGAGAGTTTACCCCTTGTCGTAACAGTTTGAGGGCTATGGTCCATGATTTGAACTGGTTTAGACAAATTTGAATAGATGTGTGGTTACAAAAAAATTCCAGCAGATTTAAACATTTGCAAGTTAGTGTTCTAATTCTTTAAATAAAATGTAGGTGAGGCAATTTGTTTAATTTCAGTGACTTGTGATTGATTAAATTAAAAGTGAGAGAAATGGCTCTTAAAATTGCTAGAGATCCTGGGATTTAAAGATGATTTTCACATTTGCAAGGAAGTTTAGAAGGAAAGAAAAAAGCCATCCATTTAGAATTAGCAAAGAAGTTAGATTTGGATTTAACCAAGGACAAAAGTAAAGCTGAAATTGTAAGGGAATTACTGAAACACTTAAGTGTGTCAGAGAAACAGATAAGTGCGGTAGAGATAGAAAAACTTAAATTACAATTGAGGAAAATGAAATTAGAAGATAAATAAAGGGAGACAAAGAGAGAAAGAGAGAGAGATAAAGAGGAGAGAGAGAGAGAGAGAGAGAGAAGGTTCTTGGCTGAGCAAAGAGAGACAGAAGAAAGAGAGAGAGAAAAAGACATACATATTCACACACTCACGCAGTCCCTCTCTCATACACACACTTTCTCATATATACACACACACACATCCCCAATACTCACATGCATGCATGCACCCTCTCACAGGCTTATACTCCATCACACTCATACACATTTAACCAAGCTTACACACACAAACACACACCCTCTCACGTGCACACTCTCTCATGTGCACACACGTATAAGTTTATAGGGTGAATTTGTATTTGCAGCATTATATTTCAGATACATTCTATTTTGCTGAAAAAATGCACAACCTGCAGGCAGTCAATGCCAACAGTCAATCCATGTAATATTTTGTAACTTCTACTTTGGAAATAAAACCAGTCTGACTCAAGGTTGGAATACAGACAGATTCAAACCTCACAACTTTAATGCATTCTCTGAGCTGAGATGTCAACTTTGTTTTTATAAAACCTTAAGTTATCTTGAGAATATTACTTAAAAGAAGTTCTGGGATTTACATATTAATGAACCAAAACCTGCAACTCATTCTAAAAGATGAAAGACTTAACAATAATCTAGGTTTGTTCAATATATCATTTCAGCTGCATGACACTGTAATCTGTTGTTATAAGTTTTGTATTTTATGGTCCTGCTTCACAACCACCTAATGAAGGAGCAGTGTTCCGAAAACTAGTGCTTCCAAATAAACCTATTGGACTATAAACTGATGGTGTGTGATTTTTAACTTTGTCCACTCCAGTCCAACACCAGCTCTTCCACAACAAAGCAAAATATTCGTGGTTATTAAAGGTCACTTAACTCTCCCAGAATAATACTCCAAAAGTTCCTAAAATTCATGTCCTAGCCCCAACCAATAGACAATAGACAATAGGTGCAGGAGTAGGCCATTCAGCCCTTCGAGCCTGCACCGCCATTCAATATGATCATGGCTGATCACCCCTAATCAGTATCTGCTTCCTGCCTTATCTCCATAACTCTTGATTCCACTATCTTTGAGAGCTCTATCCAACTCTTTCTTAAATGAATCCAGAGACTGGGCCTCCACTTCCCTCTGGGGCAGAGCATTCCACACATCCACCACTCTCTGGGTGAATAAGTTTCTCCTCATCTCTGTCCTAAATGGTCTACCCCATATTTTTAAGCTGTATCCTCTGGTTCGGCACTCACCCATCAGTGGAAACATGTTTCCTGCTGCCAGAGTGTCCAATCCTTTCTTATAATCTTATATGTCTCAATCATATCCCCTCTCAGTCTTCTAAACTCAAGGATATACAAGCCCAGTCGCTTCAGTCTTTCAGTGTAAGGTAATCCCTCCATTCCAGGAATTGACCTTGTGAACCTACGCTGCACTCCAATAGCCAGAATGTCTTTCCTCAAATTTGGAGGAAATTTGTACTGGAGAACTGCACTCAGTACTCCAGGTGTGGTCTCACCAGGGCCCTGTACAGCTGCAGAAGCATCTCTTTGCTTCTATACTCAATCCTTCTTGTTATGAAGGCCAGCATGCTTTTAGCCTTCTTCACTACCTGCTGTACCTGCATCCTTGCCTTCATTGACTGGTGTACAAGAACACCCAGATCTTTCTGTACTGCCCCTTTAACTAAATTAATTCCATTGAGGTAGTAATCTGCCTTCCTGTCCCTGCCACCAAAGTGGATAACCGCACATTTATCCACATTAAACTGCATCTGCCATGCATCTGCCCACTCACCTAACTTGTTCAGGTCACCCTGTAATCTCCTAACATCCTCATCACATTTCACCCTGCCACCCAGCTTTGTGTCATCAGCAAATTTACTAATGTTATTGCTGATACCAGCTTCACCTTCTTCATTAATGATCTAATTA
This sequence comes from Hemiscyllium ocellatum, assembly GCF_020745735.1. NCBI lineage: Eukaryota > Metazoa > Chordata > Chondrichthyes > Orectolobiformes > Hemiscylliidae > Hemiscyllium > Hemiscyllium ocellatum. The sequence continues at coordinate 40,453,267 of NC_083407.1, read as the reverse complement.
TCTTTCTCCATCATAATGGGGGCTGTTCACTGATTGGTTCAAATTGCTCAGCAACATTTATGAACCCTCAGATACCAAAACAGGTCATAAAACCAAGAGGTACAGGAGCAGAACTGGGCCAGGGCCATGGAATATGATTTGCCATTTGATCGTGGCTGATATGTTTCTCAACCTCATTTTCCTGCCTTCTCCCCATAACCTTTGATCCCTTTACTAATAAGAACTTATCTATCTCTGTCTTAAATACATCCAATGACTTGTCTACCACAGCCTTCTACATCAATGTCTTCCACAGATTAACCACAATCTGGCTAAAGAAATTGCTTCTCATCTCACTGCTAAATGATCATCCCTTCACTCTAGGTTGTGTCCTTGGATCTTATTAATCATTTTCACTCCAGGCCTCCTTGTAAATTCCAATGATATGCCCCCAACCCCCCTCGTAAACTGCGTCAAATACAGATTCAAAGTCCTCAACCTCTCCTCAATTGACAGGATCTTTATCCCTTGTAAACCTTCTCTGGACCCCCTCCAATGCCAGCATATCCTTCCTTTGATATGGGGCTCAAAAATGTTTACAATATTCCAAATGCGGTTTGACCATCACATTAAACATCCTGAGCATTTATGCTGTTGTATTCTAGCCTTCTTCAAATGAATACTAACATTATATTGTTGGAGACTTTAGCTCAATTAATCAGAGATCACAAACACACAGATCGGACTGAGAACTGACAAGGATTTACCTAACAAACAGCAATATTGTGGAAGAGACTTGATCCCACTGAAATAGTCACTGAACAGGCTGTTCAGAAGGAACCACAACATCTTCCCTGAACAGAGAATATAGTGGAGTTTTATACCCGCTGCAAATGTGTTGCTGGTCAAAGCACAGCAGGCCAGGCAGCATCTCAGCAATAGAGAATTCGACGTTTTGAGCATAAGCCCTTCATGATGAAGGGCTTATGCTCGAAACGTCGAATTCTCTATTCCTGAGATGCTGCCTGGCCTGCTGTGCTTTGACCAGCAACACATTTGCAGCTGTGATCTCCAGCATCTGCAGACCTCATTTTTTACTCGAAGAGTTTTATACCCTTACAACAATGAAGTGTGAGTTATGAGACAATGGTGTGAGTTGTGCAACAAAGAAAAATAAAGTTCATTCATTGAAAAGATTCAAGTGGACAGTGTGTGACAATGAGTTTCTTAATTGACTCAGGAGATCCTTGGTTGGAGTAGGTGTGAGTGGGTTTCATCCTGGTATTATCAATGTGTTTGTATTGTTGAGGGGGCAAGCAAAGTACCTTTGGTGCCTCCTTATCTGGTACCCTTTGTGAAGGCCTGACTCCTAGTGGGAGCAGCTGTGCCCTAAGAACATCAGAGGTACCTGGGCTATTGTGGAGTGGGAGGATCATTATCAGTTAATCTGAAGAAGTATATTCTCTTGGTCTGGGGCTGGATGAGTCATGTCCTGAGGTATGTATGATGTCTGGGGCCAAGTTGAGGTATTGTGGGTAGGCTTAGTGGCTAAGTGCAGACAGTTTTTGTTGTCTGTTTTGTGGGCCACGGGACAGCCAGGGCCCATATTTTCTCCCACAACATTTGACTTGAAACTGATTTAACTGCCAATTAAACCTACATGTTAACTTTAAGAGAATCCTGAGTTAATTAGATTAGATTAGATTACTTACAGTGTGGAAACAGGCCCTTCAGCCCAACAAGTCCACACCGACCCGCCGAAGCGCAACCCACCCATACCCCTACATTTACCCCTTACCTAACACTATGACAATTTAGCATGGCCAATTCACCTGACCTGCACATCTTTGGACTGTGGGAGGAAACCGGAGCACCCGGAGGAAACCCACGCAGACACGGGGAGAACGTGCAAACTCCACACAGTCTGTCGCCTGAGTCAGGAACTTTAAGAGTTAACTTTAAGAGAATCCTGAGACTTGAAAGTGTCTTTGTGCTTCAGAATTCCAAAGCTTTTTGCATTTGGGAAATAGCCTGGGCTTCCATAATTCCTACACTTTCCCCCTTTGTATTCCATTTGCCACTTTTGTCTATTCTCCTAGCTTGTCCAAGTCCTTCTGCAGTCTCCCAACCTCCTCAACACTGCCTGTCCCTCCTCCTATCTCTGTGACATCTGGAAACACAGCAACAATGTCCTCACTTCCTTCGTCCAGATCATTAATGTATAACCTGAATAGTGTGGCCTCAATACTGATTACTGCAGAACGCCACCAGTCACCGGCTGCCATCCTGAAAAAGACCCCTTTATCCCTGCTCCCTGTCTTCTGCCATTCAGCCAATCCTCTATCCATGCAGCATTCCTGATGAAGGGCTTTTGCCTGAAACATCGATTTTCCTGCTCCTCAGATGCTGCCTGACCTGCTGTGCTTTTCCAGCACCACTCTAATCTAAACTCTGGTTTCCAGCATCTGCAATCCTCACTTTTGCCCAATCCTCTATCCATGGCAGTATCTTGCCCTTATAACCATGGGCTATTATCTTATTGAGTAGCTGGTTGGGCTAAATAGTTTATTTTTGTTCTGTTATTCTATGCTTTTCTATGAAATGTGATGATGTCAGCATCTTTAACAGTTTTGAAAGTTGTTTTTAATTCTACTTGCATAGGACGAACTGGATTGCTAAACCAAGGCTCCATCTGCTGGTTCAAGTGGATGTCAGGGTTCCCATAAAATTATTGAAGAAACAGAGGGCTTATGGTGAAAATCTTCTGACTGAGACTATCAATAATAAATTGAATACTTTGATGTTCTTTTACTTATTTTCATCATGTGATTTGTTTATACAAAAAAGTTTGTTTAATTAAAACAAATAATACATTCTTCCAAATAGCACAGGAAAAACGAAATGCAAGCAAGTCTATGAATTACCACATTACTTTTGTTGATCTTTTAAAACAAACGAGACAATTGCAGACTTTTGGGAGCATTTATTTTTTTTAAAAAGAAATTAAAAATACTACACTTATACACCAGGTGGCAGCAAATCTCAATTTGTCAGACAGCAATTTAATTTTCCACAGAAATTACATTGAATATCAAAAATTATTTACTGTTTTTACGATTAAAATTTGGTACTATTTCAAGGAAGCAGAGTTCAGGAACAGAGAAACTGGACAGCACATACTATCAAATCTTTCAGAATGACAGGAGGTATTGAGAAAACAGTTTATAAAATAAATCATACAATATCCTTGGCTTTATTAATAAAACAGTACAAAAACAAGAAAGCTGTGCTAAACTTTTATAAAACATTTGTAAATCATCAGTAGATGTGTTTATGTTCAATTCCTTTTAGGAAGGATTACATGGCCTGAGGTAAAGATAATGTGACTGCACTGTAAATATGGCGACTGATGGATAAATGTGACATTATAAAGCTGATCTCAGTAATGTTGGCTGCTGGTTATTGTTAAAAAAATTGAGTTCACTGATACTCTTTAAGGAAGGAAATAGATTATTCTCACCTGGTTTAGCCTGTATGTGATTCCAGATGCACAACCATGTTTCTGACTTTTAACTGCCCTCTGAAACTCCCTAATTTTTCAAGGACAATTAGTGATGGGTCAAATGGCCAACTTCTGCTCCTATTTTGTATGTTTTCTATGTCTTTATGACTCCCACATTTCATGATCCACATCACATCAAAAAGTAATTCTTTAAAAATTAACTAGATGAGTACCAGGATGTTGTTGTGGTCTGCTGCCCAAAGAGCTGGTAGAAGAAGTTCAGTGTACCTGCCAAAAGTGGAGTCGACAAATACTTGAAAGGAAACAAATGACAGTGCTATGGGGAAAGAGCAGTGAAGTGGGAATAACTGATTAGCTACTGAAGATGCACCAAATGGCCTCTATCAATACATTATCTTTCCATTATTCTATTCTATGTTTTAGTATCCATTTGACCCTGAAATCTTAAGTAAAATATCAATGATTATTAAACATATCTGTATTAGGACTTTCATTTTGAGAAATGAGGCTCTGCCATGCTCTTCAACACTCATCATTGCACATTGGCTCTGACTTACACTTGCAGCCAGCTGATTGGTTGATCCATTGAGGTCAGTGATAACGTCACAGGATATTAATTATGTTGCAATCAATAGTGCATAGTCATGGCATTGAATGTCAAAAGGTGTTGGTTAGACTCATGTTTATAGGGAATGGGCACCACCTTGCACTAGTGTGACATGAATGAGACCAGCCTCTTATGAGTCCAAGGATGACTATGGCCCAGGTCTTGCTCCAAAGATTTTTTCATAGTCTGAGTTTTTACAGATGAAACTGAACACTTTGCAACCATCAGCGAAACCCAAGTCAGGTTCACAATTGAATGAGGAACATGAGTGAAGTAACTGAAGGCGGTTGGGATTATTGCACAACCCCAAGAATTTCTTGTCATTCAAAAGATCAGCCTCCGACAACCACAACCTTTTCCTTTATGACAGATGTAATTTCAGTCAGATAGTCTTCACCCTGATTTCAACTGGCCTCAATTTTCTTCGGGATTCTTGATGCCGCATGTGGTCAAATGTTGCTTTGATGTCAAGGGCAGTTACTCTTATATCCTGAGTTCCCTTCTTTTGTCTGTGCTTGGACCAAGGCTGTAATAAGGTAAAAACAATGACTGCAGATGCTGGAAACCTGATTCTGGAACAGTGGTGCTGGAAGAGCACAGCAGTTCAGGCAGCATCCAACGAGCAGCAAAATCAACGTTTCGGGCTGAATGGCCCTGACAGAGTTCAAACTGTTAGTCAGCAGGTTAAAGGGGCAATTGACAGCATTAGCAATGACAGCCTCTGTCAGTGTTCAAAAGTTGAGTCATTGTGTGGGTAATTTGTTAGTTTGAATTAGTCCTACTTTTTATGGACTTCACAGAATTGCAATTTTTTTTCCACATTATTAGTGTTCTACTGGAACCTTTTCTTGAGTCACAGTTAGTCATGGAGTACAAGTCCTCAGTACTATATCAAAATACTGTCTGGGCCTATAATGTTTGTTTCTAATCAGAACTTAACAATATTCAGAATATTGTTGGTTGAATTGAGTTGTTCACAAGTTAAAGATAGCTGAAAATGCTTCAACCCTGTCCTTTCTTCGAACCATCGAATCTCCTGTTCCTTGGATGCTGCCTGACCTGCTGCGCTTTTCCAGCAACACATTTTCAACTCTGATCTCCAGCATCTGCAGAACCCTCCTCCCTACCTTTTATCTTAGCCTGCTGGACACACTTTCCTCATTCCTAAAGAAGGGCTTATGCCCGAAACGTCGAATCTCCTGTTCCTTGGATGCTGCCTTACCTGCTGCGTTTTTCCAGCAACACATTTTCAGCTCTGATCTCCAGCATCTGCAGAGCCCTCCTCCCTACCTTTTATCTTAGCCTGCTGGACACACTTTCCTCATTCCTGAAGAAGAGCTTATGCCTGAAACGTCAAATCTCCTGTTCCTTGGATGCTGCCTGACCTGCTGCGCTTTTCCAGCAACACATTTTCAGCTTTCTTATTCCTATAAATTCATTTAATTGACATTCTTATAAACTCCCCCACTCTTAACTATCCTCTGATATGGCCGAGTGAGCAATTCAGTTGTATCAACTATTAGCGAGGAACAAAAGGAATGAAACTGGACTGACCATGGTTACAGAATGCATGTTTATAAGTTAACTATTTTTGCCTCTGTTTCCAAAAAGGACCGTGACCTACACTTTGTGTTCATTTGCAATATGCTCCAGGATCTGAAAAAGAACAAATAGAAATATTTCACTGTAAGGATTTCTTTTTTCCACTACAAATCTCAGAAGGTCAAGAGAGAAGATAATACATGGCCCTTACTTCTGAGGAATTCCAATGACTTGTTTTTTTTAAAAAAAAGAATTTAATTCCTGTTCTTTTCTTTTGCTCTATGATCTCCAGGTCAAATATGGTGCTAAGGATTTATGCTCGATAACTAGCTGTGACTCAGGCCAAAGTTCCAGCAAAATTTTGATTCAGCCATAACTGAAGAACATTGAATTATGGTTATATCAATCAAAACATCATTTGCTTAAACCATGTTCCTATAGGGAGATGAAATTATGCTACATGGATTATACATTTTGAAAAATATTGAATTATTTTTAACTCATTACAGTATAATTTAGTTATACAGCATTTTGATTCACACTGTAAACTGTAGTCCATAATAATTCTTTGACAATGCACTCTGCAATCATGAAAATTAGGTATCTGGTTCATCTCAATTTTATAGTTCAAGAACTTCTAATTTCTGGATTATCTTATATCTGCCTGGCCAGCCACAGCACCATTCAGATTGGAGCTCCTTAAAAATCAAACCAGGCAGCTCTAAGAGAAATAGAAAAAAGAAACATACAAAACCTGGAAACAGGCAATGCAGGTTGATCCATAATAAAATAGAAAGGTAGACAGTTCTGACGAAGAGTCACCGGACTCTTTCTGCTTTCGTACAGACCTGCTGAGTTTCACCTGTAATTTCTTTTCACTGTGAATATAAATATGTTATAGAATTAATCATTCTTCCTCATAAAAACTGGATTTAAATTGATTTTCTATTTGTATTCTTGCGACTTTGCAAACTGCAGATCCAACATTGATTACTGTTTCACTGAAAGCTTGACAACTCAGACAATGTATAGTAGAAACACTTAAAATGGCCCATATAAACTGACAGGTTCAAATGCAGCCCTGCTCCATCTACATTTTTCCTTATAATTGAAAGCATTTTCTTTTGTTAGAATTGTCTTATACTTATTGAATTGAAGCATGTGATTGCTACAAGGTGATGACCCATTCTGTAGGTCTAGGGCTGGATATCTGTCTTGATGCTGGGGTGGCAGTTGAGCAGATCTTCCAGTTACCAGTCTGAATCCCCAGCTTACATGTTGGAACATCTTTAAAACCTCCTGATTTGCAAAGAAAATTCTTTTTTAACAGTGATACCATTCTGATAGATCAGCTGTCACAGCAGGGAAGGAAATAGAGTTCTTGCTGCGTCAAGAGTAGTGCAACTATTCTGCCTGAATGGTTGAAGCTGAATTATTCCTGTCTACAGCAAAGAAAGTGCTCAGAATCTAAATTTAATTCCTGGAGAGTCCTTTTTCCAGAAGTGAGAAACAGAAAAGCAAGATTAAGCAGCTTTTACTCAGCGATAAACTGCTCTGTGGTGCCCAATTTGAGTTGCATGAGAGCCATGCTGCACATGACCTCATTACATGGAGGTCCAATGTTGGACTGGGATGGACAAAGTCAGAAGTCATACAACACCAGGTTATAGTCTAACAGGTTTATTTGAAATCACAAGACTTGCCATTACCTCCTCATTTATATATTCTGTGCCTGTGTTCAAAACTTCACATGACAAAGGAGGAGTGATCCAAAGGCTTGTGATTTCAAGTAAACCTGTTGAACTATAACCTGGTGTTGTGTGATTTATGACCTTGTCCATCCATGTAATGAAGTCAGGTGGATACAAAACTAGCTCAAAGGTAGGAGATAGAGGGTGATAGTGGAGGGTTGCTTTTCACACTTGAGGCATGTGATCAGCGATGTGTTAAAAGGATTGGTGCTGGGTCCACTGCTTTCATCATTTATATAAATGATTTGGATATGAATGTAGAAGGTATGGTTAGTAAGTTTGTAGATAACACCAAAACTGGAGGTGTAGTGGACAGTGAAGAAGGTTATCTCAGAGTACAACAGGATCTTGATCAGGTGGGCTGATGGGCCAAGGAGTGGCAAATGGAGTTTAGGTAAATGTGAGGTGCTGCATTTTGGAAAGGCAAATCAGAGCAGGACTCAGACACTTAATGGTAAGTGTTGCTGAACAAAAAGACCTTGGAGTGCAGGTTCATAGTTCCTTGAAAGTGGAGTTGCAGGTAGATAGGCTAGTGAAGAAGGTATTTGGTATGCTTGCCCTTTTGAGTACAGGTGTTGGGATGTCAGGTTGCAGATGTGTAAGACATTGTTTAGGCTACTTTTGGAAAACTATGCAATTCTCATCTCCCTACTATAGGAAGGATAGTGTGAAACTTGAAAGGGTTCAGAAAAGATTTACAAGGATGTTGCCAGGGTTGGGTGGTTTGAGCAATCTGGGGAGGCTGAATAGGCTGCAACCATTTTCCTTGGAGCATCAGAGACTGAGAGGTGACCTGAAAGAGGTTTACGGAATGATGAGGAGCATAGATAGGGTAAATAGCCGGGTTGGGGAGTCCAAAAGGGCATAGGGTTAAGGTGGGAGGAGAAAGATTTAAAAGAGACCTGAGGGGCAACTTTTCCATGCAGAGGGTGGGGCGTGTATGGAGCAAGCTGTCAGAGGTAGTAGTGAAGGCTGATACAATTACATTTAAAAGGTATCTGGATGGATATATGAATTAGAAGGGTTTAGAAGGATAGGGGCTAAATGATGGCAAATGGATTTCTGGTCAGTATGTATGAGTTGGGCAGAAGGGTCTGTTTCCAGGCTGTACAACTCTATGCATTTATGACTCCATGGTATTGTGCAACTTCTGACTTTGACCTCATTACAGCCTCAGTTCAAACATGGACAGACAGTTGAATTCCAGAGGAGAGGTGAAATGATTGCCCTTGAAATCAAGGTAGCATGTGACTGTTTTTGACATCAAATAATCAGAGAAAATCTGGATTAAATGTGAATTAGATGGAAAAATCCAATTGGAATCTCTGCTGGCACATAGGAAGACGTTTGCGGTTGTTGGAGCTCCAGGACATCTTCCCAGTTCCAGGATATCTCCGCAGGAGTTCCTCAGGGTAGTGTCCTAGACCCAACCATCTTCAGCTGCTTCATCAATGACCTTCCTTCCATCATAAGATCAGAAGTAGGGATGTTCATTGATGATTGCACAAAATTCAACACTGTTTACAACTCTTCAGTTACTGAAATAACTCATTTTCCAAATTCAGCAAGACCAAGACAATTACCAGGCTTGGACTATCAAGTGGCTAGTAACATTTGCATCACACAAATGCTAGTCAATAGTCCAACAAAATAGAATCCAAGCATCACCCTTTGATATCCAGTGATATTACAATTACTAAATACTCCAGAATCAACATCTTGAGTTTATCATTAACCAGAGACTGACTAGCAATATAAATTCTGTGGCTACAACAAAAAGTCAGAAATTCAGAATTCTATAGTGAGTAATTCATCTTCTGTCTCCCAAAAGGCTGTCCACCATCCACAAGGCAAAGTCAGGACTATCATGTAGTACTTCCCCACTTGCCTGAATGACTGAAGCTGAAAATGTGTTGCTGGAAAAGCACAGCAGGTCATGCAGCATCCAAGGAGCAGGAGAATCGACGTTTCGGGCATGAGCCCTTCTTCAGGAGATTCCTGAAGAAGGGCCCATGCCCGAAACATTGATTCTCTTGCTCCTTGGATGCTGCATGACCTGCTGCGCTGTTCCAGCAACACATTTTCAGCTCTGATCTCCAGCATCTGCAGTCCTCACTTTCTCCCTGAATGAGTGAAGCTCTTAGAACTGTTTTCCCTCCACCACTGGTGCTCAGAAGCAACAATGCATATCATCTACAAGATGCACTGAATAAAACTTACTGAAGCATCTTAGACAGCAATTTCTAATCCAAATTCACTATCACTACCACCTCAAAGGACAAAGGCAGCAGATACATGAGAGTACAACCACCTTTAAGTTCCTTTCCAAGCCACAATCACCATCCTGCCTTCGAAATATATCACTATTCATTTACCATCACTCAGTCAAAATCCTGGAATGACCTCCTTACTGGCGTTGTGGCACAGGGAATGCAACGGTGCAAGAAGGCAATTCAGTGCCACCTTCTCAAGGGCAACCAGGAGCAGGCAATAAATGCTGGCCCAGGCAGTGATGCCCATATCCCTCAAGTGGATAAAAAACTCAAGATGTTTAACATCATCTGGGACAAAGTAGTCCATTGATTGATAACACATCAACAAATATTCACTCTACCACCAGCAACACTCAGTAGCTGCAGGGCGTGCCATCTACAAAAGGTACTGCAGAAAATCATCCAGACATCTTAGATGGTATCTTCTAAATCCATGACCATTAGTATGTAGAAGGACAAAGGCAGTAATTATATGGGAACACTACCCATCTGCAGATTTCAATCTGAGCCTCTCACCATCACCAAGTATGTAGGGAGGAGGTTTTGGGAATACTGGAAAGGATGAAAATAGATAAGTCTCCTGGGCCTGATGGCATTTACCCCAGGATCCTCTGGGAAGCTAGGGAGGAGATAGCAGAGCCATTGGCCTTGATTTTTAATGTCGTCATTGCCAACGGGAATAGTACCAGAAGACTGGAGGATAGCGAATGTGGTCCCCTTGTTCAAGAAGGGGAGTAGGGACAGCCCGAGTAACTATAGGCCAGTGAGTCTCACTTCTGTTGTGGGCAAAGTCTTAGAGAGAATTGTAAGGGATAAGATTTATGAACATCTGGATAGGAATAATGTGATCAAGGATAGTCAGCATGGTTTTGTGAAGGGCAGGTCGTGCCTCACAAACCTTATTGAGTTCTTTGAGAAGGTGACTAAGGAGGTGGATGAGGGTAAAGCAGTAGATGTGTATATGGATTTTAGCAAGGCGTTTGATAAGGTACCCCATGGTAGGCTAATGCAAAAACTACGGAGGTATGGCATTGAGGGTGCATTAGAGGTTTGGATTAGGAATTGGCTGGCTGGAAGGAGACAGAGGGTAGTAGTTGATGGACTAGGTTCATCTTGGAGTGCAGTTACTAGCGGTGTACCACAGGGATCTGTTTTGGGACCGTTGCTGTTTGTCATCTTTATAAATGATCTAGAGGAGGGGCTTGAAAGCTGGGTGAGCAAGTTTGCGGATGACACAAAGGTCGGTGGAGTTGTGGACAGTGAAGAAGGATGTGGCAGGTTACAGCGGGATATAGATAGGTTGCAGAGCTGGGCAGAAAGGTGGCAGATGGAATTCAATGTAGCTAAGTGTGAAGTCATTCACTTTGGTAGGAGTAACAAGAAGATGGATTACTGGGCTAATGGTAGGCTACTTGGTAGTGTGGATGAGCAGAGGGATCTTGGTGTCCATGTACACAGATCTCTGAAAGTTGCCACCCAGGTAAATAGTGCTGTGAAGAAGGCATATGGTGTACTGGGCTTTATTGGTAGAGGAATTGAGTTCCGGAGTCCTGAGGTCATGTTGCAGTTGTATAAGACTCTGGTGCGGCCTCATCTGGAGTATTGTGTGCAGTTTTTGTCGCCATACTTTCGGAAGGATGTGGAGGCATTGGAACGAGTGCAGAGGAGGTTTACCAGGATGTTGCCTGGCATGGTAGGAAGATCATATGAGAAAGGCTGAGGCACTTGGGCCTGTTCTCATTGGAGAAAAGAAGGTTTAGGGGAGATTTGATAGAGGTGTATAAGATGATTAGGGGTTTAGATAGGGTAGACACTGAGAACCTTTTACCGCTAATGGAGTCAGCTGTTACTAGGGGACACAGCTTTAAATTAAGGGGTGGTAGGTATAGGACAGATGTTAGGGGTAGATTCTTTACGCAGCGGGTTGTGAGTTCATGGAATGCCCTGCCAGTAGCAGTGGTGAACTCTCCCTCTTTATGGTCATTTAAGCAGGCATTGGATAGGCATATGGAAGTTATTGGGCTAGTGTAGGTTAGGTAGGATTTGGTCGGCGCAACATCGAGGGCCGAAGGGCCTGTACTGCGCTGTATTTTTCTATGTTCTATGTTCTATGTTCTATCTTGACTTGGAAATATATCACTGCTTCTTTGGTGTTGCTGTATCGAAATCTGGGAATTCTCTTTCTAATAGCATTGTGCGATGGATTGCAGTGGTTCAAAAAAGCAGCTCATCACCACCTTCCAAAGGACAACTTATTACATGGTATAAATGATTTGGATGAAGGGATCAAAGGTATGCTGGCTAATTTTGCTGATGACAGAAGGATGGATAAGAAAGTCAGCTGTGCACAGGATAGAATGAGCCTACAAAGGATTATAGATAGGTTAAGTGAGTGAGCAAAGGTCTGGCCAATGGGTAGAATGTGGGAAAGTGCAAAATTGTCTATTTAGGCAGAAAGAATAAAAACAGTGAGAAGGTGCAGAGCTCTGAGATGCAGAGAAATCTGGGTGTCTTTTGTATAAGTCATGGAAAGTTAGTTTACAGGTACAGCAAGCAATCAGGAAAGGTACTGGGATGTTATGTTTTATTGCAAGGGGAATTGAATGCAAAACTAGGTAGGTTATGCTTCAGTTATACAGGATGTGGAAGTTCTGGTATCAGACTGGAGTGGACAATGTTAAAAAACACACAACACCAGGTTATAAACCAACAGGTTTATTTGGAAGTACAAGCTTTCAGAGCACTGCTCCTTCATCAGGTGGCTGTGGAGCAGGATCATAAGATGCAGAATGTATAGCAAATTCTCACAGTGTCATGCATGCAACTGATATGATGTATCAAACAAACCTAGATTGCTGTTAAATCTTTCATCTTTTAGAATGAGTTGCAGGTTTCAGTTCATTAATATGTAAATCCCAGAACTTCTTTCAAGTCGCATTCTTGAAATAACGATTTTATTAAAAGAAGAGGTGACATCTCAGCTCAGATAATGCAGTCAAGGTGTGAGGTTAGAGTCTGTCTGTAACCCATCTTGAATCAGGCTGGTGCTATTTCCCAAGAAGAATTTATAAAATGGTACATGGATTGGCTGCCTGTATTGACTACCTGCAGATTGTGTGCTTTTTGAACAAAATTGAATGTATCTGCAATCACAATTCTGTCAATGCAAATTCACTCCATAGACTCATACGTGTGTATGTGTGCACACAAGGTAGAGAGAGATAGAGAGAGAGGGAGAATGAGAGAGTGTGTGTGTGTGTGTGTGTGTGTGTGTGTGTGTGTGTGTGTGTGTGTGTAATGCAGTGGGGTCACCTGTAGTGTGATGTGAACCCAAGGTTCTTGTTGACACCATCCCCATGGGCACTAGACTTGGCTATCAGCCTCTGCTCGGCCACTCTGTGTTGTTGCGTATCCCGAAGTCCACCTTGGAGGATGGTCATGTGAAGATCCAAGGCCGAATGTCCCTGACTGCTGAAGTGTTCCCGAATGGGATCTAACATTCCTGTCTGGTGATTGTTACGTGGTGTCTGTTCATCCGTTGTCATAGCGTCTGCTTGGTCTCGCCAATGTACCATGTCTTGGGGCATCCTTGCCTGAAGCGTATGAGATAGATAACACTGGCTGAGTCACATGAGTACATGGTTTGACCTGCCCTGGCCTTGCCCACGTGCCCTGTGCTTGACACGCATGCTCAAGCTGTCAGGAAATGTGTAAGTGCCAGATTCATCAGCTGCACCCACAAGGTAGAGCAAAACATCACCCAATCTCAATGCAATGCCATCCATGCTCTCAAAACCAATCGCAACATTGTCATCAAACCGACAGATAATGGAGGGGTGATTGTCATTCTGAATAGAATGAATTTCTGCAAGGAAGTGTACTGACAACTGAACAACCAGGAACATTACAGACAACTACCAGCTGATCTGACCAAAGACTTTTGATCCAGTCCTACAGAGTTCCTTATGTACTCTCATCCCACATACTTCTCGTGGAGGGGACTTCTACTGCCGTCTGAAGAAACACAAAGCCAACACACCTGCTTGTCCCATTGTGTCAGGCAATGGAACCCTGTGTGAGAACCTCTCTGGCTATGTTGAAGGCATCTTGAAACAATCTACAGAGGACCCCCAGTGTCTGTCGCGATACTACAGACTTCCTACAGAAACTCAGCACCCACGGACTAGTCAAACTGGGAACATTCCTCGTCACATTGGATGTATCAGTGCCCTACACCAGCATCCCCCACAATTTCGGCATCGCGGCAAAGGGCTCAGTACTCAATACCAACAACTGCCAATCTCCAAACACTATCCTACAACTCATCCACTTCATCATAGACTACAACATTTTCACCATTGACAACCAGTTCTTCATCCAGACACATGGAAGAGCCATGAGGACCAAATTTGCACCCCAGTATGTTAAAATTTTCATGTATAACTTAGAACAAGACTTCTTTGCTGCACAAGACCTCTAACCAGCACTAGACACCATATATAGTTGCAATATTTTCTGCCTCTGGACCCAGGGTGAGGAGTCACTGAAACAACTACACAGTGATATCAACAAGTTTCATCCCATCATCAGACTTAACATGGACTACCCTTTAGTATCTGTCTCATTCTTGAACATGTACATCTCCAACAAGGACAGGGACCTCGGTTCCGCAATCTATCACAAACTTATAGATAATCTCTCAATGTTGCACTTCTCTAGCTTCCACCCGTAACATATTAAAAGAGCCATCCCCTATAGACTAACTCTATGCATACATAGGATCTGTTCAGATGAGGAGGGACATGACAGACACCAGGAGAGACTGAAGAACGTCCTTATAAGAACCGGATACAATGCTCAATTCACCGATTGACAGTTCCAACGTGCAACAGCGAGAAACAGTAATGACCTACTCAGGAAATAGACACGGGATGTGACCGATAGGGTACCCTTCATTGTCCAGTACTTCCCAGGAGCAGAGAAACTACGCCATGTTCTTCGCAGTCTGCAACACATTATCAATGAGGATGAGCACCTCGCCCTATGCCTGCACATCTTGTTTTTAAACAACCAACAAACCTGAAACAGACAGTTTGTTCGCAGCAAATTTCCCAGACTTCAGAACAATATTGACCACAACACCATACAACCCTATCAGGGCAACCACTGCAAGACTTTTCAGAGTATCGACAAGGATACCACTACTATCCGTGGGGACACCACCCACCATTTATGTAGCAGGCACTCAAGTGACTCAGCCAATGCTATCTATCTCATACACTGCAGGCAAAGATGCCCCGAGGCATGGTACATTGGCAAGACCAAGCACATGCTATAACAACAGATGAATAGACACCGTACAACAATTGTCAGACAGGGGTGTTCCATCCCAGTCGGGAACACTTCAGTGGTCAGGGATATTCAGCTTCAGACCTTTGGGTGACCATCCTCCAAGGCTGACTATGGGACACACAACAACACAGTGGCCGAGCAGAGGCTGATGGCCAAGTTCAGTACCCATGAGGATGACCTCAACCGGGACATAGGGTTCACGTCACAATACAAGTGACCCCACTGCACTGCAGTACGTACACACACACACACACACACACTCACACGCACTGTTTTTCTCTCTCCCTCACATGAACACACACACATATAAGTCTATGAAGTGAATTTGCACTTACAGAATTGTAATTGCAGATACACTCCATTTTGTTCAAAAACAAATGATTTGCAGGCAGTCAATGCCAGCAGTCAATCCATGTAACTTTTTATAAATTCCTACTTTGGAAATAGAACCAGTCTGACTCAAGACTGGGATACAGACAGACTGTAACCTTACACCTTTAATGCATTGTCTGAGCTGAGATATCACCTTTTTTTAAATAAAACTTTAAGTTATCTCAAGAATGCGATTTGAAAGAAGTTCAGGAATTTACAAATTAATGAACTGAAACCTGCGACCCATTCTAAAAGATGAAAGACTTAATAGCAATCTAGGTTTGTTTGCTATATCATCAGTCAGTTGCGTGCATGGCACTGTGATCTTTTGCGATAAATTCTGTGTATTCTGATCCTGCCCCACAGCCACCCGATGAAGAAGCAGTGCTCCAAAAGTTAGTACTTCCAAACAATCCTGTTGATCTATTGTCTGGTGTTGTGTGATTTTTAAATCACTCATACAGAGCATTGGTGAGACTGCTGATACTTGCTTAAGTATTGTGTACAGAACCCATCACCACACTTATAAAAGGATGTTAATGCAGTTCAGAGAAACTTTACTCTATTCATACCTAGAGTGAGCGGATTGGCTAGTGTGAAAAAGCTAGACATGCTAGGTCTGTATCGTTCAGAATTTAAAACAGTCAGAGGTGACTTTATTAAAACATATAAGATCCTCAGGGGACTTGACCAGGTGCATTTTGAAAGGATGTATCCCCTTGTGGGAGAACCTACAGCCTAAAACAAAACCATAAAAGTCAGGAGGATGGGTGCACCCTTTTAAAACAGAATTGAGGAAACATTTTTTTCTTTCAAAGGATTATGAGTCTTTGGAATTCTCTTCCTCAAAAGGCAGTGGATACAAAATGTTTAAATATTTTTAAGGCAGAGGTACATGGACTCTTGATTACCAAAGGAATGAAAAATCATCAAGGAGACACATGAACATAGAGTTGAGGTTAAAGTCAGATTAGGCATGATCTTATTGAATAGTGAAACAAGCTCCATGGGCTGAATGGCCTACTCCTTGTTCCTTGTTTGTTTGTTTGATAAATGTGTAAATAAAGGGCGAAAAATAACTGATTGTAAGTTGTATGGCATTGCATGGAAAATTGTGAAATTGACCAGTCTCTAGACAGAGTTAAGGCTTGTTGATGAAGAAAGCTGCTTTGTTCTGATTAAATGCTGCAGTTTCTTTTAAGAGAGCTTTGTAACTTTCAGTCTATTATCAGAGTCAATGAATTGCCATTTTATTTGAATTTGGAACTTGAGGCACTGGGTTTTTCTCAGACAGACAGCCAGACAACTCTTTGGCAGAGGTCTAGAGCATTTAGTTTGGTTGTACTGTAACTTTGGAATTTTATTTTAAAGGAAAGGGGCACATGGAAATTTCATTTATCTTGAAGGAACTTAAAATTACTTTTCCTGATTAAAATCTATCTCCTAGCTGGTCAATAACTATCCATTGATCTATATGGTTATCTATACTCACACGCAGAAATGGTTATGAAGAAGGCCTTTGGGAGGTTTGCCTTGATTGGGCAATGCATTGAGTATAGGAGTTGGGAGGTCATGTTGCGCCTGTACAGGATATTGCTTAGGTCACCTTTTGAATACTGAGTTCAATTCTCATCTCCCTATTAGGATTTTGTGAAACTTGAAACAGTTCAGAAAAGATTCACAAGGATTTTGCCAGGATTGGAGGATTTAAGCAATAGGGAGAGGCTGAATTCCCGGGAGCATTGGAGGTTGAGGGGTGAGAGGTGAAGGGCTGAGGGGTGACCTTATAGAAATTTATAAAACCACATGGGGCATGGATAGGGTAAATAGACAAGGTTCATTTCCAGGGCTAGTAGAGTCCAAAACTAGAGGGTAAAAGTTTAAGATGAGAGGGTAGGGGAGTCCAAAACTAGAGGTCATATGTTTAAGCTAAGAGGGAAAATATTTAAAGGGACCTAAGGAGGAACCTTATCATGCGGAGCGTGGTGCATGCATGGAATGAGCTGCCAGAGGAAACAGTGGATACTGATATAAGTACAACATTTAAAAAGCATATGGATGGCACATGAATAGGAAGGGTATAAAGGGATAGGGGACAAATGCTGGCAAATGGAACTAGGTTAATTTATATATCTCAATCTGCAATTTGAGAGGGAGAGGGTACAATCGGAAGTGGCAAAATTTCTGTTGAATAAAGGGAACTATGGAGCTATGAGGAAGGAGCTGGCCAAAGTTCAATGGTGCAATACCTTAGCAGGGATGACAGTGGAGGAACAATGGCAGATATTTCTGTGTATAATGCAGAAGATGCAGGATCAGTTCATTCCAAAAAGGAAGAAAGTCTTAGGAGGAGGCATAGGTGGCCATGGCTGACAAGGGAAGCTAAGAAACATATAAAGTTAATAGAGAAAAAGTATAACATAGCAAAGATAAGTGGGAAAACAGAGGACTGGGAAGCTTTTAAAGAACAACAGAGGATTACTAAGAAGGAAATACACAGAGAAAAAATGAGGTACGAAGGTAAACTGGCCAATAATATAAAGGAGGATAGTAAAAGCTTTTTTAGGTATGTGAAAGGCAAAAAAATGGTTAAGACTAAAATTGGGCCCTTGAAGACAGAAGCAGGGGAATACATTACGGGGAACAAAGAAATGGCAGAAGAATTGAATTGGTACTTCAGATCTATGTTCACTGGGGAAGACACAAGCAATCTCCCTGAGGTAACAGTGGCTGAAGGACCTGAACTTAAGGGAGTTTATATTTGCCAGGAATTGGTGTTGGAGAGACTATTAGGTCTGAAGGTTGATAAGTCCCCGGGGCCTGATGATGTACATCCTAGGGTACTGAAGGAGGTGGCTCGAGAAATCGTGGATGCATTGGTGATTATTTTCCAGAGTTCGATAGATTCGGGATCAGTTCCTGCGGATTGGAGGGTGGCTAATGTTGGACCACTTTTTAAGAAAGGTGGGAGAGAGAAAGCAGGAAATTATAGACCAGTTAGCCTGATCTCAGTGGTGGGAAAGATGCTGGAGTCTATTATAAAGGATGAAATTATGACACATCTGGATAGTAGCAACAGGATAAGTCAGAGTCAGCATGGATTTATGAAGGGGAAATCATGCTTGACTAATCTTCTGGAATTTTTTGAGGATGTAACTCTGAAGATGGATGAGGGAAATGCAGTAGATGTAGTGTACCTGGACTTTCAGAAAGCTTTTAATAAAGTCCCATATAGGAGGTTAGTGAGCAAACTTAGGATGCATGGTATTGGGGGCAAAGTACTAACTTGGATTGAAAGTTGGTTGGCTGACAGGAAACAAAGAGTAGTGATAAACGGCTTCATTTTGGAATGGCAGGCAGTGACCAGTGGGGTACCGCAGGGATCAGTGCTGGGACCGCAGCTTTTTATAATATGTATTAATGATATAGAAGATGATATTAGTAATAACATTAGCAAATTTGCTAATAATACTAAGCTGGGTGGCAGAGTGAAATGTGAGGAGGATGTTAGGAGATTACAGGGTGACCCGGACAGGTTAGGTGAGTGGTCAGATGCATGGCAGATGTAGTTTAATGTGGATAAATGAATGGTTATCCACTTTGGTGGCAAGAACAGGACGGCAGATTACTACCTCAATGGAATCACTTTTGGTAAAGGGGCAGTACAGAGAGATCTGGGTGTTCTTGTACACCAGTCAATGAAGGTAAGCATGCAGGTACAGCAGGTAGTGAAGAAGACTAATAGCATGCTGGCCTTCATAACAAGAGGGCTTGAGTATAGAAGCAAAGAGGTTCTTCTGCAGCTGTACAGGGCCCTGGTGAGATCACACATGGAGTACTGTGTGCAGACCTGGTCTCCAAATTTGAGGAAAGACATTCTGGCTATTGAGGGAGAGCATCGTAGGTTCACGAGATCAATTCCTGGAATGGTGGGACTACCTTACGCTGAAAGACTGGAGCGACTGGGCTTGTATACCCTTGAGTTTAGAAGAATGAGAGGGGATCTGATTGAGACATATAAGATTATTAAAGGATTGGACACTCTGGAGACTGGAAACATGTTTCCGCTGATGGGTGAGTGCTGAACCAGAGGACACAGCTTAAAAATACAGGGTAGACCATTTAGGACAGAGATGAGGCGAAACGTCTTCACCCAGAGTGTGGTGGCTGTGTGGAATGCTCTGCCCCAGAGAGCAGTGGAGGCCCAGTCTCTGGATTCATTTAAGAAAGAGTTGGATAGACCTCTCAAGGATAGTGGAATCAAGGGTTATGGAGATAAGGCAGGAACAGGATACTGATTGAGGATGATCAGCCATGATCATATTGAATGGTGGTGCAGGCTTGAAGGGCAGAATGGACTACTCCTGCATCTATTGTCTATTGTCTATTGATATCTGGTCAGCATTGGCAGGTTGGACTGAAGGGTTTGGTTCTGTGCTGTGCAACTCCAGGACTCTATGAATCATGTCATTTTCAAATTACTTCAACTGAGATGGTTTCTGAGACCTTCACATCCTCAAGTAAAATGCCATAATAATGTGATAAAACATGTTTCTTAAAAATATACTGACCAGAAGGCATAACACAACTGTGTCATCGATAAATCTCAGTACCATGTTTTCACTTCCCTCATCTAAGTCATTGACATACATTATAAAACCCAAGATCCCAACACAGACACATAGATCATAGAATAGATCACGGAATCGCTACAGGGTGGAAGCAGGCCATTCAGTCCAACAAGTTCACACCCGTTCTCCAAACAGCATCCCATCCAGACCCATCTTCCTACCCTAGGCCAGGCAGCATCCGAGGAACAGGAGAGTTGACCTTTCGGGCATAAGCCCTTCTTATGCCTGAAATGTCGATTCTCCTGTTCCTCAGATGCTGCCTGACCTGCCGTGTTTTCCAGCACCACATTTTTCAACTCTGGTCTCCAGCATCTGCAGTCCTCACGTTCTCCATCTTCTTACCCCATCCCTGTAACCCTGTATTTTCCATGGCTAATCCAACTGGACACTATGGACAATTTAGCCTGGACTCTCCACCTAATCTGCACACCTTTGGACTGTGGGAGGAAACTGGAGAACTTGCAGGAAGCCCATGCAGAGACAGGGAGAATGTGCAAACTCCACATAGACTGTCGCCTGAGGCTGGAATCAAAGCCGGGTCCCTGGTGCTGTGAAGCAGCAGTGCTAACCATAGAGTCACCGTGCCACCCCCTAGCTATTCTGCCGCCCCTAGACACCATGTCTGTAAGGTTTTCTTGTACTACTTTAATTACAATTTTGTCAATTATTCAGTCATTCCTTAACTGAACTCTAAATAATGGGACTGGTTTGTAATCTCTGTGTGTATTTCCAATTAATATTTCTCCATCACCAACACCCCGGAAGACAAATTGAATGGTCAACCAGTGTCGGCAACTGACTTGTTTTGCTGCCTCTCAATACTTTTATTAATATCCCCTTTGATAAGGTCAGGATTCTATTCGTCACATCCCACCTTCTCTTTTCAGATCCTCTGATGAGGTCAATCAAGGCCGAAGAGATTGGAATTGCCCTTGGGGCAGCACAGCAGTTCAGTGGTTAGCACTGCTGCCTCACAGCACCAGGGTCCCAGGTTTGATTCCAGCCTTGGGTAACTGTCTGTGTGGAGTTTGCACATTCTCCCTGTGTCTGTGTGGGTTACCTCCAGGTGCTCCAGTTTCCTCCCACAATCCAAAGATGTGCAAGTCAGGTGAATTGCCCATGCTAAATTGTCCATTGTGCTAGGTGCATTTGCCAGAGAGGGGTGAGTTACTCTTCGGAGGGTCAGTATGGACTTGTTGGGCAGAATGGCCTGTTTCCACACTGTAGGGGATCTAACCTTTAATTCCTCTCTACCATTCATTTCCTGGTTTACAGCTATAACTGAAATGTTTTTGTATCTCCCATTGTGAAGACCAAAGTAAAATGTTTATTTATTCCATCTGCCACTTCCTTATCTATCATTAACTCCCTATTCTCTCTCAGTAGAGGACTAGTGCACACTTGTTCTTATTATTTTAAATATTTTTAGAAACTCTTGCTATCCATTTTTCCCTTTCTATGATGTGGAGGTGCTGGTGTAGGACTGGGGTGGAGAAGATTAGAAGTGAAACGACACCAGGTTATAGTCCTAAAGGTTTATTTGAAATCACAGGCTTTTGGAGCATTGTCCCTTCATCAGGTGCAGTACCTTTCTAGATAGTTTCCTCTCATTCTCTCATGTCTTGTTCCTGTTTAACGCTTTAGTTCATTCACTGCCATTCTTTATATTCTTCGCACAATTTTAAATGTTTTCCTTAAGTTTAATATGGTAGACTGCCAGTGCTCCCACCTTCAGGCATAGTTATGATAAAGAAATGTTCTTGTTCTGAGTATTCTGAAATCATTTTTAAATGTCTGACACTATTTCTCTATAGATCTATTCAATAACCCAGTATCCATTTTTCACACTGGGCACAAGGTAGCTCTGAGCAGCTGAACAGGAATGCTCCAACATGTTAGATTAGATTACTTACAGTGTGGAAACAGGCCCTTCGGTCCAACAAGTCCACACTGACCCACCGAAGCGCAACCCACCCATACCCCTACATTTACCCCTTACCTAACACTACAGGCAATTTAGCATGGCCAATTCACCTGACATCTTTGGACTGTGGGAGGAAACCGGAGCAAACCCACGCAGACATGGGGAGAACGTGCAAACTCCACACAGTCAGTCGTCTGAGTCGGGAATTGAACCCAGGTCTCAGGCGCTGTGAGGCAGCAGTGCTAACCACTGTGTCACTGTGCCGCCCACGAAGGTGGCTAGGAGAATCCAAAGGTATACCTCCCCTTTTATTGAGCTCACATTGTAATCAAACTAAAGCTTTCCTCTGTGCCAGCTGCATTCAGTGTCTACCTCCACTTCACAACACCAGCAGACCCAATCCTCCAAACAACTCCCCAACCAACCCCCACAACCAATAATCATTTCCCTAATAACTCTTTTCCTGTCTTTGCATTTGCTTCAAGCTAATTCTTTTAACAGTTTCCAATTTAGCTGAAAGGTTACTGACCTGAAACTTTGCTCCTCTCTTCACAAATGCAGCCAGACCAGCTGAGCAGTTTCAACATTTACTGTTCTTTGTTTCTCTAAAGTAATTTGGAACTTTTGCAAATTGCCACAAAAGAGACCTTTTGTTATTATTGTAATTTGACCCCAGGTGAGGTTCCTCAAGCTATTGTACTTTGAGACACATACCCCAAATTGTTCAACACCTGAATGATGAGAAATGAAATAGCTCCCCCTTTTTTATACATCTGCCTCCCTGGTCGGTCACAACAAAATTAATTTAGAAAGGATCCTTACTTGGTGAAAGTGTTTCCCCCAAACCAAGTGAATTTATGTTTACAGCAAGTTAATTTAATGAGGTTTCTTTAAATAAACAAAAAAATTACTATCGTCTAAATTTTTAAAAATCATATGTACACGCAGATTAGGACAAAGAAATAAGCCCAATAAATGATAAAATTTAAAAGCAATATGGATCAGTCTCTTTAGGCCTTTCATGAAGAGTAGGTACTGAAACATTGATCAAAAAACAATAAATTTCAGGTTAGTTAAAATGATTTTGTCCTGTTTCCTTGTGGTGGTCAGCTAAGAGCACTCAGAGTTAGAAAGTCGTCTGTTCTATTTTGTTTCAACTAACTGGTAAGCTGACTGGCATCTAAAACTCAGAGCATAAAAGTCCTTTCGCCTACAACGCAGGGATGATCAGTGAGTGGTCAACTGTGGATTTAACCACACATTAGTGCAAGTAAAAATAAAGCTCAATTCACTAGCACGCCTTCTTCCACTAGCACATACAGACCCAAAGTTAGTGTTATTTTTAAATCCTTTTCTTATTCTATCTCAGACTATTGTTACAGCTTACCAGCAGTAGGCTGGAAAGATTGCAGCGGTCACGGTGACATTTGTAGTTGATACTTAGTTAAATTCTGGGTCATATCTTTGTACACCATTGTTATTCTTTCAATCTGATATAATTAATCACTTTCTATTTAGACTGCTGGCAGTCAGATTCCATTTATTTTCATTTTCATTTGCAGATAAATTTAATTTTATTTTAATTTGACATCAAACTTAAATTCCATACTAAATTTCAATATGATTTTGGTTTATTTTTGTATGGGCATTTATTTTTTTAACTTGGTAATGGAACAGATGGTCAATCCTCCATATAGTTTGCTGTACTGTCATTTCATGCGCATTGGGTTGTAGCTCAAAATCTAACTTATTATGCTTTGATGGCATGTTGCATCTCTACAGGACCTTGGTGAGGGGAAAAGCAAAATAAAAATGTCTGCAAGAGATGGCTTTCTGTTGAGAGGGTGGTGATTGTATACTCTCTAATTATCTCTTCCTGTTATATCGCTTGCTCCCTGCTTGAGGTTTCCTTGACACTCTACAGGAACAACATTCCATGGGGTCTCCACATGAGTGAATTTACATCTATGGTGTTTCTGTCTGCAGTAGTCCTTATTTCAATTCCAAATTCTGTGCTTTTTTTTAAATGATAAAATTGTCCATATTACTTCTTTATGCTGATCTATTGTTATGGCACTTTGTAAGAGGTAAATTGTATAATTCCCGGCAGGGTGTTGAACTCATATGTTGGAGGACTGGGTTGGGGAATAGCAATTTTATGCCCTGTCAAAGATTTTAAGACCTGTAATGAAATACTCTCCTTAAGAATAGAGTAAAATCAAGCAAGATGTAAAATCAGTATTACAACTGTTCTCAACAATTTTAACAGACTGGGATCAGGTAATAAGGATCCTTGGCAATCAGCAAGCCAGAAAACCTGTTCCCAGGCTGATAGTTCATGCAGTGAGGGTAATGAAAATGCCTGGGATATGTTTGATGGAATGACCTACTATGCCAAGGGCGGGGTTGGTTTTGTTGAGCTTGGAGAATTATTCCTGCTTCGCCCAGATCCACTAAGATAATTAGAAATTGATATAGCTGCCACTTTTTGGCTGCATCAACTAAAATGGGGTGAAGTATGAGCAATACATGGTTTTTCCTGTACTGTTTCAAAATAATAAAAAATTATCCTCTGTACATCGTAGGAGCATGATTTATATTTTAAATGGTAATGCTGTCTACCTCAGACAATTGTTACAACTAACCAGCAGTAGGCTGGAAAGATTGCAGTGGTCACAGTAATATTTATAATTGAACTTAGTTAAGTTCTGGTTCATATCTTTGTACACCATAGTTATTCTTTTAATCTGATATAATTAATCACTTTCAATTTAGACTGCTGGCAGTCAGATTCAATTTGTTTTAGTTTTCATTTACAGCATTTTAAAATTTTTTAAAAAAAATTTGACATCCAACTTAAATTCCATACTAATTTTCAGTAGGATTTTGGCTTATTTTTGTATTGGCATTTAGTTTTTTAACTTTGTAATGGAAAAGATGGTCATTCCTCCATGTAGTTTGCTGCGCTGACGTTTCATGTGCATTTAACTTATTATGCTTTGGTGTCATGTTGCATCTGTACAGAACATTGGTAAAGCCACTTTTAGAATACTGCAAAGAATTCTGATTAACCTTTTACAGGAAAGAGATTGTTAAACTTGAGAGATTGCAAAAAAGATTTACAAGGATGTTGTCAGGGTTGAAATGTTTGAGTTAAAGGGAGAGGCTGAATAGGCTGGGCTTTCTTCCCTGGAGGCTACAGCATGACATTATAGCAGGTTCTAAAATCATGAAGGGCATGGATAGAATAGCCAAGGTTTCTATCCAAAGTTGGGAGAATTCAAAACTAGACAGCATAGTTTAAGGTGAGAAAGGAAAGTTATAAAAGGGAACTGAGGGGTAACTTTTTCATGCAGAGGGTGATACGTGAATAGAATGAGCTGCCAGAGGAAGTGGTGGAGATGGGTATAATTGCAATATTTAAAGAATATTTGGATGAGAATATGAATAGGAAGGGGTTAGATGGATATGTACCAAATGGTGGCAAATGGGACTACGTCAAATTGGGAAGCCTGGTTGACGCAGGTAAATTGGATCAAAAGATCCGTTTCAATGCTGTATGACTCAATGACTCTACTATTTGATATTAAATGAGGAGAAAGGAAATAAAGGGTATATCATTACAGTACATCTCGGAAGGGTACAGAAAGGAATTATGTTGCTATTATCCCTAGGTCTGCAGCGTTATTTCAATTTAGTCGGGCAATTCTGGATAGATACTACAGGCTTTATTGTTATTGGCTTTGATGCAAATATTCAACGAACCTATTTTAAGGCAATAAAATTCTGGAAAGTATTCTCTCCAGCATACTTTAATTAAGTGACTACTAAAGAATTAAATTGCATTGCTTACTTTTCTTAGATGTCAATTAATTCTCTACACTGTTTTTAGGCTGATACAATAATTTACCAAATTATTTTACTTTCCAATCCATTTCTAGATAGCAGTCTTCAAGTTTGTGAAACACTTTGTTCGCCCAAGCACTATAGATTTTTGAGCTTATTATCTATAATTTAGACATATATAGGTCATGCACAGGTTGTGGAGAGGCAAATTTTCTGCAACCTGAAGGTGTTTGAGGCAGGCAAAGTAGAATGATCCTTAGATTTTCCCTGTTTGGGAATTATAATTGGTTTAAATGTAGTTAAAATGAAAATGCAAAAGCAGGTTGGTAGGCACAGGCGATACTGGAAATTGGACTCATTCAAATCTTATAATGCAATAAAATCTCAGCATTCCAGTCAGAAATGTAATTCAATTCCCCATCTACACATCTAAATAAAGAACAAAACGTAACATAAAAACTTGGGTTTGGTTTCTGACCTGCTGTCAGACTCATTCTTTTGACCCTGTGCAGGATTGCAGGAAGGATTTAAATTCAGCTTTTCGCACACCAAGAATCACAAAGCATCTGAAGATTAGTGGAGCAAACAGAATGATTACTGAAGCAGGATGCTTGAACACATTTGTAATTGATAGTCAAGTTCTGGGTCATGTCCTTGTACACCATTGTTGTTCTTTTAAATCTGATATGATAATTCATTTTCCGTTTTGACTGCTGGTTTCAATTTTCACTTGCAGCATTATTTTAATTCTTTTGGTAATTTGGCCTTCAATTTAAATTCCAGATTACTTTCTGTAACGTTTTTGCTTAATTTTGAATGGTACATTTGTTTTTTAACTTCGTAGTGGCATAATATCTTGTGCAAATCTAAGCCATCCTCCACCCAATATTGCTGGGTTTTTTTCAAATTAATCAGATGAAGATAATCCCAATGGTTTGTGTACAGATTAGAAATTAATGAAATGTTCCCACACAGAAATGCACCTAAAAACTGCCTGGGATCGTTTCTGCTCCTGTATCTATTATTGCAGAATCAAGCATGCTCCCCACACCCTTTAATATTTCAATTTTTGATTTGGAACATTATGCCCAACATGAGATGTGTTTCTGCTAATGGACCACATTTATTAAATAATCCAGACTGTACTAAGAATTCCAGTTGAAATCGGGTAAGGTTTATCAATCGGTCTCACAGGTAATGTACAGTAGCGCCTCGACATACGAACGACCCCGTTCACAAAATCGGTTTACGAGCAGGATTGTACATAAAATTTTGCTTCAACGTATGTACGAAATTCAAGGTAGGAATGAAGGTACGAATGCAAAAAGCCCGTGGTTTCATTGTCATTGTTCTGCTTTGCTATGCGTGCTTTGAATATCCGAACAATGGGAAAATTGAATCAGTTTGTGAACTTTTCGGTTTGCAAACTGGTTCCCAGAATGGATTCAGTTTGTAAGTCGAGGCGCTGCTGTACTTGTGCATTTTAGAAATTGCATATATTGGCACACAAGACTCTTTTTTTTGTCAGCAAAAGTAATTCTTACTTATATTACACCTGTTTCATTGGGAAAAGGGGTCATGAAGAGAGCTAATCTCTGTTGCATTCCCATGGTAACACCTCACCAATGAGAATCTACCTGCCTTGTTTGACAAGATTCTGCTGCATCTCTGTGACAAGCCACGTAGCATCTTACTTGAAAACAAAAGAATAGTGTTTGATTGTGTTCTAAAATGCTTGAAACTGCAGCCAGCATCAATTGACATCAAATGGTGTCATTTAGAATAAGTTCTGATCATGGTTGATCATTATTCCACAATCAAGCATTCAAAAGTGATCACAGCTTGTATGTGTGTGCAGGCAAATTGATATCATAACTGCAGGGAGGTGCACCTAATATCAACAAAAATAAACAAATTGTATCATGTATTTTCAAATGTTTTCACAGCAGCTTTCTTCAATCCTTCTTCATTCTGATCATTCTCCAATACCTTCAGCCACTCCATTAAGGTGACCAACTCTGTGATTAAAAACAAGGGATATTCAGTGGGAGGGACGATAAACATTTGGTAAGCAAGATAAGTGCAGCAACATCGGGAGTAATAAAATGCAATGGAATTAAATTTAACAGCATATAATAGAAAAATAAAATCTACTAACTTATCAAGGCGACTTTAACAGTATCTTCCGAACCTTAAACTTTGGACATTGTTCTGTCCAACACTCAGGGTGTGGTACTGCTCAAGGCCATCTGACATCCCCAGCAAACTTTACACTTAAAGGGGCAAGACAAAAAAAAGGTAAAATCAGGTTATAAATAAAAATGCTCAAAGAAAGTTTATATTAACTTTCACGTGTTTCAGAACACAGTCTTGAAATTCCTCCTGGCACTCTAATTCTCCTCTTCATGTCGTATTGAGACTACTCAAGATTCAGGCTAGCACCTTCAGGTCTGCTGAAATCATATCAAATTGAGTTGCTTGACCCCCACTACCACCCACATCTGGGGCTATACCCTCTCTCACACACCATCCTCTAGCTCTGGGCTACAAAACCTTCTTGGAATCCCAGTCCTAGGGTCAGGGATACAACAATTTCTCACCGTCCGACCCCCAGGCTTGATGCAACAACAACCCCTCCTTATCCTTTCTCATATTCTCATAACATCACCAGCCCCTTCCCTATCACAGGCTCAGAACTAAAACACATTTCTTGACTTGGGGTTACAATTCTCCCCTCATCTCCAGGCTTGGGACCACAACCCCCAGATTCAGAGTTGCATCCTCAATCAAGCACAGGGCTATAATGCTGCATCAGGTTTGGGTCTACTCTCTTGCTCTCCCAGAGTTTGGGCAACAAATATTTTATCCTTCACAACATCTCACCCTTTACCACCTTCCTCCCCTCACCCTCCAATTGGCCCATCTTCTCCTCCACTACAGCTAACTTTTCTTCTTCTCCTCCTCAACTCCAGGACTCTGTAACCTTTTTGAACTGAGTATAATTTTAATGCCACTTGTCACAATGTTGGTCTGGTACAAGGTTACTTTGCCCTTGAATTTCTTTTTCAGAGAGGGGGTAATTGGACAGGCTCCATTGTGTCTGAGGTTTGGATGGTTCATTGGGGCCTTGTTGTTTACCCTAACAGATAGTGCTTCAGGCCAAAAGCTTGAAAGGTCTTTTAGAAAACTGGTATAATCAAGGGGGAATGGCCAGCTGTCTAGCTGTGCAGTTCAATTCGGTTCAGGAGTGAGTTGAGTAAGAGTCACAGGGGAAATTGGAAGCCTTCTCTTTGTCCTTCTGCCCATATGATTTTGAACTGTAAGTTGTGTGTGCCATTGTTTACTGTTGTGCGAAGGGATGTGTGTATTGGGACTGTTGCAAGTATTTCTGGAACAGCATCATTAAGTTTGGGTAGGATAAGTTATCCAGTATTCTGTTTTCTGTTCTTTGTGTCTCATTCCTTAATTTTGTAAATAAATTTTGTTTGTTTAAACTTGGCAGTCGAACCAGATAATTTACTCCAGGAATATCCACTATACACCTAACTAAATAAATAGCAAAGTTATAGTCTAGACTACCTGCTTAAAAATGTTTTGAGGGGTCTGGCCTTGTCCAAAGCACACTATAATGACCACAATCCTAGACTGCACGTACTTAAGATGACTGAAGATAAGAAAGATAGAAAGCATTGTATTTATGTCATACTTTTCATTACCACAGGACACGTTAATGCACTTTACAGCCAATTGAAGAGTAGTCACTGTTATAACGTAGAAAATCTAGCAGCTAATTTACACTCAGCAAACTCCCACAGACAGCTCTAATAACTGGATCATTTGTATTTTTTTGTGAGGTTGACTGAGGTATAGGTACAGGCCAGGATACCACAGAGAATGATCTTGCTTCTCTTCAAAAGAGTGCTACTAATCTTTTACATCTGATTACAGAGGTAAATGGGGCCTCAGTTTCATGTCTCATCTGAAAGATGACACCTCTGATGATACAATACTCACTCAGAACTGCACTAGAATACCAGCCTTGATTTTACTGCTTGAGGCCTGGAATGGAACTTGATGCTATTCTCAATATTAGTAAATGCATTATTCCATCGAATATTTTGCACTGATCAATACAACTTTCATAAAGGTCACCTTAAAGAATGATCTCATTGTTTCAGCAACATCTTACACAACTAAAAAAAACATAACATATAAATATAATAAACCAAATAATTAGTGTATTGTAGTCCAAAAGCATACAGTTGGCTGACAAAATAATATATCAAATGTTCTTAACTGCCAAAGAACATTATTGTAAAAATAGAAGTATACTTTAGCAACAATTTGTGAGTCACACATTACATATGTTCTGAAACTCATTAAATGGTGATAAATACTACTGCTCACAATTAATCATAAAATCAAAAGATGGTACATTTCCATGTGAAGAATACTGGAAATGAAACAACAGTTATCTCAACAGCAAGAGTAAGTTATAAATGCGAATTAAGTCAAATAGAATAGATTCCACCTAAAGCATAACGTGGGACATAATTAAAGTACCATAATGTCATCATGACATTCTTCAGTTTGTTTCATGGAGTGATTCAGTTTTGCTTGCATTCATTTATAATGTATCTAGGATGTTGTCTTAAAATTGACTAGTAAATAAATAATACTGCAACTCTAGCAATAAGTTCAAATTTTCCATTCTTGCAAAATTGTCTTTTATTAAGAATCCAAGACATGCAATGCTAGGTTCACTGTAATATTATTTATAACACCAATATCAAGAACTGGCTATAACACCCTATCATAATGAGTTCAGAATACTTAACCCATGTGCTGAGATATCTGCAAAAATGACACAGATTATTGAAGGTTGAATGCAGGGGAGTGCAAATGGCAGAAGAAACCGAATGCAGGGGTCCCTTGAACTTAACGCACATTTAGATCCTTTTTCTCATTAGTCAGCTGTCATTCAGTTGGTAGCATGCCTACTTCTGAGTTAGAAGGTTGCAGTTTAAGGCCCATGTCAGGATTTAAGTCCAA
Source organism: Hemiscyllium ocellatum (assembly GCF_020745735.1). Classification (NCBI taxonomy): domain Eukaryota; kingdom Metazoa; phylum Chordata; class Chondrichthyes; order Orectolobiformes; family Hemiscylliidae; genus Hemiscyllium; species Hemiscyllium ocellatum. Next base: position 40,422,415 of record NC_083407.1, on the reverse strand, counting down.
CAATTTTGGATGCCTATTAAGCAGATGCAGAATAGCTATATAGATGGTATAAAAACCATAGGGAATAGGAACAGAAGCATGTCATTTGGTCCAATGAAGTCTGCATGGCCAATAAATGAGATCATGGCTTAACTGATAATTTCAACTCCACTTTTATGCTTTTTCCCCATAACCGTTGATTCTCTTACTGATTAAAATTCTGTCTAGATTAGCTTAGCCTCTACAGCCTAGCCTCTACAGTCCTCTGCAGGAATTCCATAAATCTACCACCTTCTGAGAAAAGAAATTACTCCTCATCTTTGTCTTAAATATGCAATCCATTACTCTGAGGTCATGCCCTCTGGTTCTAGACACATCCAAACGGGGAAACAGCCATTTTGCATTTCACCTGTCAAAACACTTAAGCATCTTGTATTTTTTGATAGGATTGTTTCATTCTCTTAAACTGCATTGGGCACAAAGCACAAGCTACTCAACCTCTCCTTATTATAAAACTGGCTTATTAAAAAATTATAAGATCAACTTAGTGAACCTTTTCTGCTCTGCCAGCCAACATATCTTTCCTCCAATAAAACTGTTCACAGTATTCTAGGTGAGGTCTTAAGAACGACATAAATAGTTTTAACAAAGCTTCCCTATGGTTTTACTCCATTCTCTCTCAAATTCAGGAAAATGTTCCATTTACCTTACTTATTATTTGCTAAACCTGTATGCCAGCATTTTGTGATTTATGCACAAAGATTTCAAAATATCTCTATGCTACTGATTTATATAATCTTTTACCACACAAATGATATTCAAGTCCTCTATTCTATATATCAAGGTATGTAATCTCACATTTTCCCAATTAATATTCCGTCTGCCAAATTTTTGTCCCATCGGATAACTGCTCTCTGTAAACCCTTTGTATTATCCACACCACCTGCTTTCCCATATATTTTTGTGTCATTTGCAAATTGGGTAGTACATTCACTACCCTCATCCAAGGCATTAATATATTGTAATTAATTGATCCTGAAAATGCCTCTCCCCCACCCTCTTATCCCAACTCTGTTTCTTATTCATTAGCCAATCTTCTATCCATGCCAATATACTACTCATAGCATTGTGATCTCTTATCTTAAACAGATTAATGTGCTACCTCATTGAGCACCTTTTGGAATTCCAGATATGTTATATCTACCAGTTCCCCTTTAACTATCAACTTGTCACCTCCTCAAAACATTGGACAGCATGGGCAAATTGGGCCAAAGAGCCTGTTTCCATGCTGGAGGTCTCTATGACTGTATGACTCTAATCCAATTAGGATTGGGAAATATGCTTTGCCTGAGGTTGCAAAGCATAGTACTGGTGGTTTCCTTTATACTTAAAGTTGTCATGTAAAAATCTAGCATCACTATCATCCATTGAAGTTTCAACTTTATAACCCTGTTATAGCTGTACACAGTTTCTTGAGTCAGATTAAGTGGTATTCAAATTATTTGTTCTCAAATGGACCAATCAATGTCAGTGTTAATGCAATATATACATATTGGCTGATCTGTTCAGTGTTTGTAGCCTGGGAAAGAGAAGTCACTTAACTGGATTAAATATACATGACTGCATAGGATAACTACGTAGTTAAACTGTGCCGCCAGTCTTTGATCCAATTTCAAGCATAATTTTTAAAAAATATATGTTTAGACCTAGTGAGAATTTATTGATGAATTACAGCATTTATCGAAAACAAAATTTTGTTGACTTCGAAATGATATTGAGAAATGCAATATTCAAATAGAATTTTGTGTTCAATTTAAATTTAATCAACATAATAGCAATACACTTCAGAATACAGGATCATGGAAGATAGCAATAAAAGACTTCCCTGTACCCAAATATATGGCTTGCTGCTTGTGTGTAGAGAATGCCTGTGCAAGACTACAGGGATGGAAATTAAGCCTGTATAGGGTAACATACCACCCTAAAGTTTACCCTTGAAATTTCCAGTGCCCACCATGAACCAATACAGGCCGCAGACCATAGAGAAGGGGAATATTGTGAGACAAACAGTGAGACTCATCCAACCTATATGATGGTATCAAAAGCCCAGTTAGCAACTGACATTTCTGTTTTCATACCTGGCCCCATCACTTCCCCTTGTGAGCAGATGAACAGAACCAATGGGATTTGAATAGACATCTGTTTCCCAAAAGGAAGTGAATCCCAAAACCATGAGAAATTCGATAGAAGTTGAGAGAGGGGCCTGGAAAGCAGCAAAGAAGTACAAGTGACTGCAACAGGAAGTTAAATAACCAGGGGAAGATGTGGAAATCAAACTGAACAATGCACGGTGATGGCAAACAGTTTGGGATTTGGGTATTAGAGTTGATGCTTATCTCCCCATTAGAATTGTTTCCCATATGCAGGTTGTGCTGCAGCTTGTAATTTGGGTTGGATTTATTGGTGAGTATGGAGCTTGCTGTCAACATAGGTGCTGATTGGGGAGGAGCTTTTGGGTAAGTACATTGTATTGCTGTACAGACGCTTTGGAACCTGTGAACCTAACTTACCGAAACAAGATTGTGTTAACTTCGAAATGATATTGAGAAATATTGAGAATACAGGGATTGTGGAAGATAGAAATAAAAGACTTCCCTGTACCCAAATACATGGCTTGCTGCTAGTGTGTAGAGAAGACCTGTGCATGACTGCAAGGATGGAATGAGGCCTTACCGTACCAGAATCCAGGTTAAGAAGCAAGAATCATTAATGATTGGGACTTCCTTGGGCATGGGCAAAGGGCCAAAGGGGGTATAATTAAGTACAGAAGATAAGTACATCAATATATACAGGTATAGTGGTATTTATAGAGACTGGAAATTTGGTGTTGGATAACCCTTTGTTGAAGTTTTAACAGTTAAAACAAAACAGATTGAATGTATGTTTATTCAGAACTGCACAAAGGAGACAAGAGTCATTTTGTTATACAAAAATGTACGTAAAATTAGAAACTGGTTAGCGTTACGGAGAGTTTATTGCTTTGAGTGGAAAACTGCTTGCATTTTCAAGAGACATTGTCACTGGACATGGGCATAGCAGGAGCTTGACCAGTCTTACAAAGCCTCCATTAACTGGGGAATCGTCCAGCCTTCTAAAAAGACATTGATACTGTAATTGTCTTGTACTGTTTATGGTCAAGTGATAAATGGTAGACTGGAAAGTGTATAAGTATATATAGAAACCTTCAGCCAATGAGCAATCGCTCTCAAGCTGTATTCTCATGTGCGTATGATAGAATATAGCCTTCCCTTATTTGGATGCCTAACTGTCTCAGTATTAAGTGTTATTTGAAACAACACTCTAGCCTTACATTCCAGCACAGTCCTGATCTGTGCAGCACTATCAGAATTGTCTTTTGAACGAGATATTAAATCAAGGCCTTGTTTGCTCTATAATGTAGAAGTAAAAGATCGTTTGAAGAACAAAGGACTAACTTCAAAGTGTTAGAAAATATTGTTTCAGGTATTCTGAAGAGTGGCAATGACAGTCTGATTGTCTCTCTGTTCCTATTTTTCCCTTAGGACTGAGCTCTAACTGGAAATTGCGATGGTGGCTCCTTCAGAAACCAAGAACTTTATAGCAGCCAATGTGCTGCATTCAGAGATTTAAACATCCAGCAGTACAGCCAGCCACTTTGACAGCTATTGTGAAAGAGCAAGTGTTGGGTTATGATGACAGTTGGCTAAGGGATTATTGCATCAGGTGTATAGGATGCCAAGGAAATAATGGAGCCTTTAGGGTAGGGACTAAGTTGATGGATTTCAAGGGTCTGAAGGTGTTAAGTGTTCAAGGGAGATGTAGTTGGGTGGGTGGTGGAATGTGTCAGAAGGGCAATTTAATAGTTATCCATGAGTTAGAACAGTATCAATCATCTAACCTTCCTCAGTAACTATTAAATGAAGTGGAAATCACTACATTCTCTAATTTAAATAGATTCTTTGGATGTTCCAGATGGAGGGTATTGTCCATCGGAATCTGAAGTTTCCCTGGTTATTCCCACAGAATCTGTTGCTCCTGGGATTTCACATAATTCTGATGCATAATTCTAGTTTGCGCTGTGTCAACATGGGAATATTTGGGCTATCTATCCTTTGATTAATATCTCAAAAATAGATTATCAATACTTTCCCGAAGAAATTGTCATGATTGAGCGAGTTACTGTTTTCCCTACATTACAATAGTAGCTATACTTCAAAAGTACTTTGAGTTCATTCTCTTGCCTCGCCTTGTACAATTAGTTCACAAATCCACATGGCTCTTTATTCTTGTAAACGTAAGATTCCCTTGTCTGGGTGGCTTTCCAAAATTCACTTGGGTCAGTGTGATTACTCCTGTGTGAATAAGGTTTATTCTATCTTTGGTTCCAGTGCAGCTATGCACTAGACCTAGTATCACCTGTCCAGCATGAATTAGGCTTCTCTCACTTCATCAGCCACAGCACAGTTTGTCCAGTGCAGATTTAGCCTAGCCACAGTGGACTTCCCTCAGCACATCCTGTCCTGAGTATTCCTTCAGATTCTTTCAGATTCTTCTAATACTTGACTGGATCATTCCTACTCTTACTGCACTAGCTACAGGTGATAAGTAAAATATGCCTAGCCTTTTGCAGAGCCGTTCTAACAATTCAATATGAATAGCCTGCTCACAGCACCAATTGTTGAGGTGGATAAATTTACTAGTGATTGTAAGAGACTCAAGTAAAGCTTAACCATCCCCATTTATTTTGCCAACACATTGGGAGAGCACCAAAGAAGACTCCAAAATAAATTTCTGCCCTCAACAAGAAATCTCAGACATATATTCATTGTAAGCCACATAAACAGTATATTACGTGAATTCTAAAACTATCCATTTTAAACAAATACATTGTTTCCACAGCTTCAAACTGGCAAGGATACAGGCATCCCTCTTCCTACCTCCTTCTCAGAACCTGTATTATACTCACAGTGTTGAGATCCCCAATGTTTTGTCTAATGGTACTTTCCTCAGTGTGGTACAGGCTCATCAACATTCCACTTTCAAAAAACCTCAAAGGTTATTGCTAGTTCAACCATGTTTCACTTTTGCACGATTGTGTTTCTGCCTTAACAGCAGACCTTTCTTGAACAGAAATAAAAGAATTAAATCTAAATCTTACTTATTAAGCTAACTAAATTCCCTACTTCTTTCTAAAGTACTTGCTTAATCCAGTTTACAGTTTTATTAATCTTCTACAAAACAATTGACCTACATTAATCCATGCCAAACCCAATATTTTCCGCTTAAAATAAGTGCTAGCCTTTATTTTCTGACAAGCTGGATCATCATTGTCAAGTACCTATACAAATGTAACCTGGCAAGTGGAGGAGAAAACACTGGAACTCAGAATAGAGTTGAAAGGTAGGTCATTACTCTGAGAAGATGGGTACAGGAAAGAGCATACAGCGTGGTAAAGGTGGAAGGAGGAGGAAGATTACACAGTATAGTGCGAAGAAAGAATAAACATTGGATGTGGTTGAGGTGAAAAATATTAGATACTAGGTTCTGGGGAAATATAGAACATTGCATCTGTATAGAGATGGTCAAATATTGCAGCAGGATGGGAAGATTCGACTTTGGACTTTGTAGTGGGGAAGATTGAGCATTGTGGTATGAAGCAATCTCCTCTCAAAGCTTTTCTGGTTTGCCACTATACAACTGCCTAAGTACAGAACATAAAGGACGTTAGCTCAGTTGGTTAGATGGTCAGTTTGTAGACTGATGCTAACAGTATGAGTTCAATTCCTGCGCTGGTTGAGTTGCCATGAAGAATTCTGTGCCTAAACCTTGCCCCTTGCCTGAGGTATGGTAACCCTCAGGTTAAACCATCATGAATCATCTCTCTCTAATAAAAGAGTGGACCTATTATCTGGTAGGATTATAGTGACTTTATTTACAGTCTTTATTCTAATTAAATATGAACAGATGTGACCATGCAAAAAACTTAAAGGGACTGTGTAGCAATACTAAAGTTTAAAGAGAGTGTTGGCAAATTGTTACTTTTTCAACAATTGTATCTAACATGCATATGGGCTAAAACATGCAACAAATAGCTTTCCGCATAGGCTGTGTCTGTTTGATTTTTTGTTGATTCTGAACAAATCTGTCTAGATGAAGTGGTTGAACAAGTTATACTATGCTTATATATACCACTATGCATTAGTTGTAGACACTGATCCAGAATCATACAATGGGCATTAAAAATAGAGTTTCACTTGTGCAAATATACTTCTTTTTGCTGATTTATACCATCCACTTCAGCATTCACAATTCTCTGTTGATACCATTAGAAAGATGATTGGACATTAGGTTAGACTTAAAGTCAGGGTTAGATGTAGCATTGAGGTGAAATCTAAGATTGTGCGAGATCTAAGTCAAAAGGCTGGTTGCAGTGGACAACAATTGCTGTTGAAAGCCATAGGGCTACCTGGCAGATCCAGCTCACTGGTTGCGCCGCCAGGCCTCCATTTTAGGCAACAATCACCAACATCTGAGGTAACCTTCCATAGGCAGCAAACCACCGTGTCCCCTCTCCCCACCCATCCTCAGACAAGCATTGGACATGTACTAGCCTCAACACATTATCGTTGCACATCTCCAACCCACTTACAACACCATTCTCTACATCAGTGCTGCACTTTGAAGCATGCCAGCACCTTTCATTGTAATGCTGTTATCAGGACACTTTGTTCGCAAGGACAGGCATCCATCTCATACATTCAAGCAGGGTTAACTTCAAGGTTCCTCACTTGCAATCTTAGCATTCACACACTTTGCACTACTTTGTTGCTAATAACATTACTGCATACCTTTTGGTGTCTTGCCACCTCATTCAGAACTTGAAGCTTTATAGTCCTTGTCTTGCCTTGCTGTTTAGCACAGATACAAAGTCAGGCAGCTTGTCAGAGTTGTCAAAAGTGAGTCTGTCCATCCATCCAAGTTGTTTCGTGTTAGGCCATTGTCAGTCTGGAGATCAAGTCAACGAAAGTCAAAGGGGAACTACCAAGGCATTACTTTTGTGGAGAAGTTGGAAAAGTCAATTGTGGGAATTGGAGGCAGCATGCTGAGATGCAGAGGGGACAATAGTTGTAAAAGGGATTACATCACCATATAGATGGGAAGATGGTAGTATATTGAAAAATATAGATTACTATTTGGGCAAGGGCCATCTATGGTTATAACCACCCTGTTGGAGGGGACAGTGCAGCCCAATGGTTGGCATGACTAATGGGTAGTGCCAGGGCTGAGGTTAACATTATGGGGTAAGGAGGTAAATAAAAGAGTTGTATAGGAACGTGTGGAGAAAAAGATCATCGAGGTTTGGTTGGGGTGGGAGAAGTTGTTTGATTCTCAGGTTAAGCCTATGACATATTGCAAAGTGTTACCATACTCAGGGGAACCCTCAATGTGCAATAAAAATAGAAATTACTGCAGCCATACCTGGAGTGGGCAAAATAATCTTTTTATGCCATTCTGAGCATGCAGGATATGCTCATGAGCAATGTAAGGCCCTTCAAAAGGAAATTTCATCAGTCAGGCATTTACTCAGTACAGGTTGAAGACACCCGCAATCACAGTATGGTGCAAATCCTGGTCACAACCAATTTGACCATGTCTTTTTTTTTAATCTTTAATGCAGGTGTCACTAGCTGGCCTAGCAGTTATTGCTCATTCTTTATTGCCCTTGAACTGAATGACTGGCTAATGTTTTTCAGAGAGTGGTTAAGAGTCAACTATGTCGCTGTAAGTCTGGAATCACATGTAGGCTGTACAGTTAAAGAAAATTAACTTGCTACCCTATAAGACATTGGTGATTCAGATGGGTAGTTAGGACAATTGAACATGGCTCTATGGCTGTCGGTAGAGTAGCTTTTAATTCCAAATTTATTATTTGAATTCAACTTCATTATCAGCAATGGTGGGATTTGACCCTGTGTGCCCAGAACATTAGTTCTGGATCTAGGACTTTGGATGATTAATGCAGTGATATGACCATGATGACATCATTAGAGATTGATCATAGTTACCTTTGTCAAAGAGGCACTTGTAGACCACTATTCACAAAGACAATCTAAGTTGTATAGCCTGTACAAGGACATGGAGCTAATTTCCTCTTAACTTGAACTGCAAGTACTTGTTAACATGCTCCTATATGCAATGCTGTGTTTCTTGGATGATCTCGGGGATGGAAACAAGATAATATCAATCATACAGCATTATAATATCCTACTTGCACAATATACTACATTCAACAAAATAGAGTTCAGATGTTAACAGTCCATGAAGAGGCATTCCATGGCCAGCCTTGTTGAAGTCCTCCATTAATATTGTCCATATACTGAGGACTATGTTAAACGGTCATGTGAGTGTAAAGCAAATACTGACTGTTCACATTACTAAGGGCCTGTTCCATTTCTGAAGTCCTCTATGCAAGGTCATTGAAACCATGACAATGAATCAATCCAGCCATAGCAGGAGTCTACATGGTGGGGCCATGGTGACATGAAGGCACAGAAAATTGAGGAGCAATAAAAGTGCCAGCAAGCCCAGGACCAGCAGCAAAAGTCACATCTAAAAGTCCCTTTGAGATCCACAGAAGATCCAGAGCCAATTGTCCTTGATGCTATATTGTCCAAATGACTAATGCACATTCACCACTGAATGTGGATGTCCTGGGTAACCCTCACAGAACCATACCAAATGCAAGAGTGGGACCTACAACCTGAAGGAGTCAGTGTCCATCTTAATCCAGTAGCTGTGAAGGTGAAAGCTGCAGTGAGTTTTATTTCACCGGCTGTTGAAAACCTGTGTGAGATGTCACAACCCTCAAATGTATCACCCATAATGTTATAGACTGCCTACAGTGTGGAAAGAGGCCATTCAGCCCATCAAGTCTGCATGACCCTCTGAAAAGCCAATCCCACACCCTACATTCCCTCATTTACCACAGTCAGTTCATCTAGCCTGCACACCTATGGACAGTAGGAAGAAACCAGATCACACAATGGAAACTGACAGAGACAGGGAGAATGTGGAAACTCCATACAGATGGTCACCCAAGGCTGGAATCAAACGTGGGCCCCAGTGCTAACAACTTAGCCACTGCGCAGCCATGTAATAGATGCAGTTTTAACCAGATTACACTTCATCTCATTTCCACAAGATCAGTGCCACACCCAGGCAGTAGGCTTTGCTAATGTTGCGGGCTTCTCCAGGTGCAGGACACTTTAGACTACATACACATCACGGTGAGAAGGCCATATTATAGCATAATTGACTTAATAAGTAGAAAAAGATTTAATTCCATCAACATGACCATTAGTATCAAACGTTGAAGTCTGTGGCAGGTGCCCTGGGAGCTGCTATGAGATTTATATCTTTGAGAACATCCAGGTTTTTGCTTCATTTTAAGGACTGGATGCCTTACAAGGTGGGTCCTGGTGGATGTGAGCTACACTCTGCAAGCATGGTTCATAACACCATTTCACAATCCGGTGAATGAGGCCAAGTGTAGGTACAAATTTAATTTAATTTGATTTGAATTATTATTATCACAAGTGCCAAAGTACAGGGAAAAGTATTGTTTTGCGTACTATCCAGACAAATCATATCTTACATAAGTACACCAGGGTAATAGAATTGAATGGAGAAAGTGACGACTGCAGATGCTGGAGATCAGAGTTGAGAGTGTGTTACTGGAAAAGAACAACTGGTCGGGCAGCGTCTGAAGAGCAGGAGAATTGACATTTTGAGCAAAAGCCCTTCATCAGGAATTTGATGTCTTTACACTCTGCCACTAAACTCTTTATTTCCTTCCTGTATTCTGTCTCATTGTTGTTTGAGATCTGACCCATTGCAGTAGTGTCATCAGCAAATTTGTAAACAGAGTTAATTTGGCTACACAGTTGTCAGTGTGCAATGAGTGTAGTAATGGGCTGAGTATGCAGCCTTATAGGGCATTGGTTTAGAGGAGGTCTTGTCACCTATCCTGATTGACTGCAGTCTATGAATCCAGTTGCAAAGGGGGAAGCAGACTACTGGGTATCAGTGTTTGGAGATGAACTTTGTTGGGATTACGGTGTTGAAGGTAGAGCTAAGGGCCATTGTGGAGCAGACCTGCTGAAAATGAGATTCCAATGCTTGGATTGGTCTAGGGATATCTTGCAAACAGTCCACTGCAGAATCCTTGCATGTTTGCTCGACAGACAGAGGAAATGCAATGGGTGCTGAACTTGGAAAACAAGAACAGTCTTCCAAGGAGGATGATGAGTACATTCAACACCTGGGACACCACCATCTACAATGATAAGAGAACATCAGGTACATCAAGTCAGACAGGACTTCATAGAATCATAGCATTGAATTAGGCACAGCTAGTCCATCTAGACCCATCCATCCCTGAACCCGGTATTTTCCATGTTTAATCTACTCAATCTGCACATCCCTGGATACTATGGGCAACTTAGCATTGCCAATTCACCTAACCTGCACATCTTGGACTATGGAAGGAAACCCGAACACCTGGAGGAGACCCACACAAACACTGGGAAGTCCACACAGACAGTCGCCCGAAACTAGAATTGAACTCAGGTCCTTGGTATTCTGAGGCAACAGTTTTAACCAATGGGTCACAGTGCCATCCTGACATAATCGATGATTGTTTCCAAATATTGTGAACTTAGTGCAGTGATTATTCATTGACTGTGAAAGTCAAACAGTCCTTGCCCCCAGAAGCAAATGTAACTTTTTTGTATTTTATTTCTTCACATTTGCAAAGTGAACATTTTCAGCCATTACAATGTGTTCCAACTTGTAATGCTCCTGCACTGAACAATGAGACGCTGTTATGTTATGCTGAGCATTAGGGAAAAAGTAGCACTCCCTTTGACAGGGTTCTAACACGGGATGACACGAAGGATGGGTAGCTTGTGTAGCGTGGTTCTTATACCTGTAGTTACAATGACTGTTAATTGACTGCTGATGCTGTAAAATAGTGACACATGTATGGATGTGAGTGAGAATTTGTAATGAATTATCAGCTGTGCCAACTATGTGCCCTCAGAAGCTTTCGTCTCTCATACTCCTCCCACTATATGAACTATGAAGGGCGACTCCTGCCTGATAACCTGTGGCTTGCCACACATCTGGGTTTTAAAATTGCATTGTTGAGGGGAATCCCAGCAGTGACAAATACTTTCATCATTATTGAGTGTACAAATAGCATGAGCAAACTGCCATAGCAACATGAATGAAGCTCCCCAAAATTGATATTTACCTGATTTCAGGTAAAATCCACCCCTAAACATAGAATGGCTTAAAGCTGGTTGACTAATGGACTTTAGAAAGTACGGGAGCAGCTATTCATGATAGAGCTGATGCATTTACGCAGGCATATCATGTGAAACTTAGACAAGCATTCAAATCAATACATCAGCAGCATCAGTCTAGGTATTGTGCTAAAGTCGAAATCTTCTGGTCCTGAGCACTCCTTTCCTCCTGCCTTGTGATTCATGATATCTCAGAGCAAATAGGTGGCTCTATTATTGTGTGAAATCCCACTAATAGGAACGGCTATCTTCTGCCAATGAACCCCTTACCTTCAGGCTGTGCAGAGCACACTTGCACGAGAAGCACAATTGCCAAGATAGAAACCTAAACACATAAATAAAAAGCAGGACATGCTTCATCTGGAGGTTCACTGATGATGTTACCTAGTATGGTGATGAAATGTCCAAAAACATATCTTCCAGCTCAGCGAACAAACCTACATCCACAGTTGCCAAAATCAAAAAGTCAACAGATCATAGCAGTCAGTAAACTTCTTCATCTCACCTCTGGATATTGGGGTGAGGCTGCACCTTAGCATAGTGATAGAATAGAAATAGTAGAAAGTTTTAAAAGACAAAACTGGCATTCATCTTTAATGTATAAAAGAAATACATTGTGTGTGTATATATGATTCTATTTTAAGCAAGTCTCAATGTGCTCCATACTTTAAATCTGCTTCTCAAGGTATAGTTTATACAAGTATGTATAGCCACCACTTTTATAATTTTGGTTAACTTGAATTAATTCTTTAAGTGTTAATGACTAACATTATTTTGTTAATACTAAGTCAATTGCACCAGCATTATATTTGTTTTTCCTTTGATTTCATTTGGTGAGAAGTGTTGTGAATTAAATAAAATGGACAGTTTTCAGTTATTAAAATTAATTTATTTTTCTGCGGGTGCAATGTTTATGTGGGCAAATGGTGGTTGTGGCTAAATATTTTTTCTCAAAACCATGTGAAATTCTGCAATGTCTTTTCTTCCAAAAGTTGAAACAACTCCTGTCGTGTAGCAAATAAATGTGATTCAGGAAATTAGTGATTCAAAGGGTCAAAAAACAATCAACATTTATTTTGTAGTTCTTGCTCAGTGAGTAGATCGTTTGAGAAAAAAAATAGAAAATCATTGTCTCTGTTACAGTAACAGAGAAGTCTTTTTAATATTTTATGGGAAAGCTGCAGCAACATGACCCAATTTCATTTTCTGAATCTTTAAAGCCTCACAAGCTTAACCAGTATCGTCCTACATATTGTAGACTTTGTCAGTGCTTTGATGTCGATGAATGCTCAATTCGCAGACTAGCACATTTTTAACAAACCAAATCATTGTGCAGAGTATTAAGAAAAATGTCATGAGCTGTGCAAAATATGTTTATCCTTCTGTTTAACCTTGCTAATGAGGCTGCTAAGTGCGCTTGGTAAAAAATACAGTCCTGGAACACATATCTTGTTTGTTCTGAGCCATTTTTCAGAGAAAGACACTCACTGTTCTGAGAGTGCAATTTTATTATCGGCCTAAATCAAAACAATTAAGTTCAAATAAAAATTGATTCTTTGCCTGTGAATTTTATATAAATTGTATTCATGTTTTTTTTATCATTATTGAGTTAGTAATTGTCTTTACTTAATCACGGACACATTTTTCAAGTTTATAGTTAGCATTGAATTAGTTCCCTTGTCCTTTTTTTCAGGGGAGGGGTCCTGCCTATTTCTTTTTTGCTTTCTCCTTTATTTCTTTTCCCTTCCTGTAAACACTCTGTGCTGCAATTGACTTTTTCAATCAAGAGACTACTAGATCAGTTTTCTTTCTAATTTCTTTCTAATTCTGTTTTCAGAAACATCTGTCCTTTGTTTAGTATTACATTCTGATGGAACAGTTGATAATATTCTCGACCAAAATTTAGAGAAATATGTTAAATATTTTCATGTAGTAGTCTGGATAGTGAGTGGTTTGGAGGGTCATCCTCCTGACTTGGAAATGTATCACTATTCCTTCAGTGTTACAATGTCAAAATCCTGGAGCACCTTCCTTAAGGATATTATAGCAAATGGACTGCAGTGGTGCAAGAAGTCAGCTCACCATCACATTCTCAAGGATAATTAGGGATGAACAATAAATGCTGGCGGCGAAATGCCCACATTCCATAAAATAGAGTTAAGTAATGTAATTTAACCAGTTAAGCTAGAAATCTGATGCAATACTTAAATGTCTCCAAAACAGATTTAAACTACTGCATCAATTGAAAAGATACAATCTCTGAAACATATCAATCACCAACCTGCTCACTGAGTTAAATCTTTTAACATTCATTAACTTCTGGAGGCTGAAAGAATTTATGAAATTCAGTGAGTCTTTCACATTTCATTAAATTTCAACCTGCACAAGCTCCCAGGTTAACATTGGTATCTCAATGTAGAATATAGTTAGGTCAGTTGGCTGGATGGCTGGTTTGTGATATAGAGATCTGCCAATGGTATGGGTTCAATGTCTTCACCAGTAAAATTAACATGAAGGCCTTGTCCTCTCAAACTTGTCTCTTGCCTGGGGTATAGTAACTCCCAAGTGAAACTCACCATGAGTTGTGTGTCTCTATCTCTCTCTCCCTCTAATGCAGTTGCACCTCTCTGGGACTATGGTTATTTGAGGGCTCTGTCACACAGTATTTATGCCCCTAACTCCAGACCAGTAGTCCCTGATTCAAGTCTTTTCTGCTCAAGGGGTGTGTCATAACACCTTTGAACAGGTTGATCAGCATTTACTATATAAATTAGAAAGATCTTTTCTTAGCTAAATTACTAACAAAGAATTCCATAAACTGTTCTTAACAATTAAAGCCAGGGAACCATCTTACTTCAAAGCCTTGGTAATGGAAATCTTATCAAACGATTCATACAGCTAAAATTCCATATATGTCCTTATGGCACAGGCAGAACAGGAAGCAGAGGAAAAGGAAAATGACACAGACATATAGAACAAAATTTAATCAAAGAAGGGAAGGCAACTGGACTCAACAGGTCTCTCCCTTCCTATGATGATGTGATTAAAGAGGTCATGATGTGAAGGTTCTAGTGTTGGAGTGGGGTGGACAAAGTTAAAAATCACACAACACCAGGTTATAGCCCAACGGGTTTATTTGGAAGTACAAACTTTCGAGCACTACTGTGATCAAAGAGGTCAGCTTAAGGAAGAAATGGTTGATTCAGAAAGCAAGGAGGGAAACACACCAATCCGTTCATCTCCAGGCATCCAATCTAATTTAAAAATCAAATAACAGATCTTCCTCAGAACCAAAGACTTTGAAACAGAAGGGAATGTGGAAGCATTAGAAAGGGTGCAGAGGAGATTTAACAGGATGCTGTTTGGTATGGAGGAAAGGTCTTATAAGGAAAGGCTGAAGGACTTGAGGCTGTTTTCATCAGAGAGAAGAAGGTTAAGAGGTGACTTAATAGAGGCATACAAGGTGGTCAGAGGATTAAGTAGTGTGGGTAGTGAGAGCCTTTTTCCTCAGATGGTGATGGCTAGCACGAGGAGACATAGCTTTAAATTGAGGGGTGATAGATATAGGACAGATGTCAGAGATAAGTTCTTTACTCAGAGTAGTAAGGGCATGGAATGCACTACTTGCAACATTAGTGGACTCGCCAACAATAAGGGCATTTAAGTGGTCACTAGATAAACATATGGATGATAATAGAATAGTGTAGGTTAGATGTGCTTTAGATTGGTTTCACAGGTCAGCGCAACATCGAGGGTCGAAGGACCTGTACTGCATTGTAATGCTTTATGTTCCATATTCATGTATATACTGAGAGTAGGGTTTCTTTGATATTACTTTGTCTATCTGAGGCCATCTCTTGGCTCTTTACAAATCTAGATTAGAGTCTACATTAAAGTGGTGCTGGAAAAGCACAGCATGTCAGGCAGCATCCAAGGAGTGGGAAAATTGATGTTTCGGGCAAAAGCCCTTCATCAGAATGAAGCCCTTCCTGATGAAGGGCTTTTGCACGAAGCGTTGATTTTCCTGCTCCGCGGATGCTGCCTGACATGCTGTGGTTTTCCAGCACCACTCTAATCTAGACTCTGATTTCCAGCATCCGCAGTCCTCACTTTTGCCTCTTTACAAATCTATTCCGGTTCTGTGCCAAAGTGACTCTTGGAGAATGGTTGTGGTTGGTTGCACTCTTTTACACTAAATTTCTTCAAACAAGGGTTGGTCCTCTCTCAAGGTTACTACATTCCTGAGGTTGAATTACCACCGTAAACTCAAGATCAGCCTGTTTCAACACTGTGACACCAAAATAAGTTGGAAGCTGAGAAAGGTATTTTAGAAAGGGGCATGAACTATTAGCAACAGAGAGGATGCCATCAAGAAAACAGAATAGAACATAGAACATAGAACATAGAAAAATACGGCGCAGTACAGGCCCTTCGGCCCTCGATGTTGCGCCGATCCAAGCCCATCTAACCTACACTAGTCCACTTTCCTCCATATGCCTATCCAATGCCCGTTTAAATGCCCATAAAGAGGGAGAGTCCACTGCTGTTACTGGCAGGGCATTCCATAAACTCACGACTCGCCGAGTAAAGAATCTACTCCTAACATCAGTCCTAGACCTACCACCCCTTAATTTAAAGCTATGCCCCCTCGTAATATCTGACTCCATACGTGGAAAAAGGTTCTCATGGTCAACCCTATCTAAACCCCTAATCATCTTGTACACCTCTATCAAGTCACCCCTAAACCTTCTTTTCTCCAATGAAAACAGCCCCAAGTGCCTCAGCCTTTCCTCATACGATCTTCCTACCATACCAGGCAACATCCTGGTAAACCTCCTTTGCACCTGTTCCAGTGCCTCCACATCCTTCCTATAGTATGGCGACCAAAACTGCACACAATACTCCAGATGGGGCCGCACCAGAGTCTTATACAACTGCAACTACAACTGCAGAATGTAGCATGCCATTTTGTCTATTGCGCCCACTGACCACTATGACAGTATATGTGATGGTATTAGTTTAATTCTACAGATGATGTAAAATAACATCCTGAATATTTCGGAAACTAGTTGCCACCACTCTGAGTAAAAACCCCTCAAGGCCTAAAGACCATCTGATCAAAACATTTGGATTGACCAGTCTGTAGAGATTTCTGACAAGACGATAAGATTCAGTATTTTTATGATGCCCCTATTCAGTGCAGGAAGCATTGCACCTCATATGTTGGTGCCTGGGATGGAATTTGATGCATTCATCCTCCAAGGTGCTCCTTATTGCCTCCAGCAAGATATGGAGTTCATTCAGAAAATTCCTTTTATGAGTAAGAATGCTACACAGGAGTTCACTGAATTTTCAGCTATGGATGAACGACGGTTCTTCATTTCCCTTTGTTAAATCTAATTCCAAGTTTTTTTGGCCAATCCTGTTTTGCATTGGAAGCACAACGAATGAAAATGTCACACATAAAAAGAGACTGTTACGCATAATTCATCTTAGCGGCTTCTGCTGACTAACATTGGCTTCAGTTTCAAGAACACCTTAATTCTAAAATTTTTATGCACATCTTCAAACACTTCTGTGGCCTCACCATGGATTTTGTATCAATCATTGCAAAATAAACCTGATTCTGCTCTGTTATATATTCCTGATGTTTGTTGCTGTAACAAACTTTTAGCTCCCTGGTACCTAAACCTCTTCACCTTGCTTGGCTTTTAAAAGTTCATTAAAAGGTACCTTGTTAACCAAACTTTTAGTAACCTTTCCTAATGATTGCTTGGTGTCTCAATCTCAACTTCAGTGTGACAGCACCCTTGTGGAGTATCTTGGGGGTCCTCGATCAGTGGTGCTGGAAGTGCACAGCAGTTCAGGCAGCATCCAACGAGCAGCGAAATCGACGTTTCGGGCAAAAGCCCTTCATCAGGAATAAAGGCATTGAGCTGGAAGCATGGAGAAACAAGATAGAGGAGGGTGGGGTGGGGAAAGAGTAGCATAGAGGCTAGAGGAGGGTGGGGTGGGGAGAGAGTAGCATAGAGACAAGAGGGTGGGAGTCCCTCTCCCACTGCAACTCCCAGGTCATTTCCTCTGCCCTGAAGCTCTTCAACCATGCCGTGAAACAAACTCGGTACCACAGCCACATTTGCTTCCTCAGTGCCTGCCTCCATAACCAACTCATCCCACACGCACTCCAAACCACTTTTAAACCAGCAGAGTTCGGACCCGAACAGGACAAACAGTACAGACTACAGATTCAAAAACACCAGCAACAGTTCTCTTTCAGGATCCTCCGCTCCACGCTTGCAGCAATGCGCCGGCACCTAACCTCTCTACAGTCAGCCCTGCCTCAGCTGAGGGCCACACTCTCTCAGAATTGCAAAGGACCCACTCTGTACTACATCCTCAGGAGAATTCATACTCTCAACAAACAGTACGTCAACTCCATCTCAAACATCCAAAACTGTAAGTACAACAAACTTTTATCCACCCACCTCCATAATCAGTGCTCCTCAAACATTCCAGAAGATTCCCCCGGCCTCGGAAACGCCATTAGCCATGCGACTGATGCAGCTTCCACTCCCACGCTGATTGATGATGTCACTTCCGCCCCCCATCATGGCCACTCCCAAAGCCACTTCCGGCCCTCACGTCATCTCTGATGCCACACACTCAGTGACTTTCGCCATCCCTACTGCCGTGTCTGCCACCACTTCTGCCCCCACCAGCGCCACTCACCTGTAGTCTGCTGACATGCCCCCCCCCACAGACCCCATTGTCACTACCTCCACCCCCCAGAACCCTGAGGGGCACATTACCCCTGCTCATGACTCCAACCCCGTTCCCCCCACCATCACACCCACTCCAGGTACTGGTTCTGACCCCACTTCCCACTCCACACCCACACCAGATCCCAGCTCCCAGCCCTGCCGAGTTTTCACCATCCCTCCAGACCTCCCCCTCACTGAGGACGAACGATCAGTCCTCAGCAAAGGACTCAACTTCATCCCCCTCCGTCCATGCATCAATGAATTTAATACACGCCGTGACGTTGAACAATTCTTCCGTCGCCTCTGCTTCCGAGCTTACTTTCACAATCAGGATTACCACCCACCTTCCGAGGACCCCTTCGCCCACCTCCAACACACTGCATCCACCTGGACACCCAGCGCTGGCCTATTACCTGCCCTCGACCTCTTCATTTCCAACTGCCTCCGGGACATTAATCGCCTCAACCTATGTACCCTCCTCCCCCAATCTAACCTCTCACCCTCACAACGCGCAGCCTCCAATCCCTCTGCTCCAATCCCAACCACACCATTAAGCCAGCAGATAAAGGGGGTGCAGTGGTAGTCTGGCGCACTGACCTCTACATCACTGAAGCTAAACGCCAACTGGAGGACACCTCTTCCTACTGCCTCCTAGACCATGACCCACCCCCCCATCACCAAACCATCATCTCCCAGACCATACAGAACCTCATCACTTCAGGAGATCTCCTCCCCACAGCTTTCAACCTCATAGTCCGGGAACCCCGCATTGCCCGGTTCTACCTCCTTCCCAAGATCCACAAGCCTGATCACCCTGGCCGACCCATTGACTCAGCATGCTCCTGCCCCACTGAACTCATCTCTACCTACCTCGAGACTGTCCTATCCCCCCCAGTCCAGGAACTCCCAACATACGTTCGAGACACCACCCACGTCCTCCACCTCCTCCAAGACTTCCATTTCCCCAGCCCACAACGCCTCATCTTCACCATGGATATCCAATCCCTCTACACCTCCATCCGCCATGACCAGGGCCTCCAAGCCTTCCGTTTTTTCCTCTCCAGACGTCCCCAACAGTACCCTTCCACCGACACTCTCATTTGTTTGGCCGAACTGGTCCTCACCCTTAACAATTTCTCCTTTGAATCCTCCCACTTCCTCCAGACCAAAGGGGTAACCATGGGCACATGTATGGGCCCCAGCTATGCCTGTCTCTTTGTTGGCTACGTAGAACAGTTGATCGTCCATAATTACACTGGCTCCACTCCCCACTTCTTCCTCCGCTACATTGATGACTGCATTGGCACCACCTTGTGCCCCCGCGAGCGGGTTGAGCAATTCATCAACTTCACCAACACATTCCACCCTGACCTTAAATTTACCTGGACTACCTCCCTCCCCTTCCTGGACCTCTCCATCTCCATTAATGATGACCGACTTGACACTGACATTTTTTACAAACCCACCGACTCCCACAGCTACCTGGATTACACCTGTTCCCACCCTACCTCTTGCAAAAATGCCATCCCGTATTCCCAATTCCTCCGCCTCCGCCGTATCTGCTCCCAGGAGGACCAGTTCCACCATAGAACACACCAGATGGCCTCCTTCTTTAGAGACAGCAATTTCCCTTCCCACGTGGTTAAAGATGCCCTCCAACGCATCTTGTCCACATCCCGCACCTCTGCCCTCAGACCACACCCCTCCAACCATAACAAGGACAGAACGCCCCTGGTGCTCACCTTCCACCCTACCAATCTTCGCATAAACCAAATCATCTGCCGACATTTCCGCCACCTCCAAAAAGACCCCACCACCAGGGATATATTTCCCTCCCCACCCCTTTCCGCCTGCCTGACCTGCTGCGCTTTAACCAGCAACACATTTTCAGCTCACGCCCCCCCTACAACCCACCCTCCCATCCTGGCACTTTCCCTGCCACCGCAGGAACTGTAAAATCTGTGCCCATACCTCCTCCCTCACCTATATCCAAGGCCCTAAAGGAGCCTTCCACATCCATGAAAGTTTTACCTACACATCCACTAATATCATTTATTGTATCTGTTGCTCCCGATGCGGTCTCCTCTACATTGGGGAGACTGGGCGCCTCCTAGCAGAGCGCTTTAGGGAACATCTCCGAGATACCCGCACTAATCAACCACACCGCCCCGTAGCCCAACATTTCAACTCCCCCTCCACTCTGCTGAGGACATGGAGGTCCTGGGCCTCCTTCACCGCCGCTCACTCACCACCAGATGCCTGGACGAAGAACGCCTCATCTTCTGCCTCGGAACACTTCAACCCCAGGGCATCAATATGGACTTCAACAGCTTCCTCATTTCCCCATCCCCCACTTCATTCTAGTGTCAAACTTCCAGCTCAGCACTGTCTCCATGACTTGTCCGGACTTGTCCAACCTGCCTATCTTCTGTTCCACCTCACCACTCCACCCTCTCCTCCCTGACCTATCACCTTCATCTCCTCCCCCACTCACCCATTGTACTCTATGCTACTCTCGCCTCACCCCACCCTCCTCTAGCTTATCTCTCCATGTTTCCAGCTCACTGCCTTTATTCCTGATGAAGGGCTTTTGCCCGAAATGTCAATTTCGCTGCTCGTTGGATGCTGCCTGAACTGATGTGCTCTTCCAGTACCACTGATCCAGAATCTGGTTTCCAGCATCTGTAGTCATTGTTTTTACCAAGTATCTTGGGGGTGTTTTACTATGTTAAAATGTATTATAAATGCATAGTGTTGCAACACACTGTTAAGGATGCTGCACATTTGGTCACAACCACACCTTCTACTTACTTGATATCTTGATAAGAAGTCCTGTTATCCAGTTTTGTTGCTTTTGAATCCATTTAGTGGCAGTGTCAGATCCTTATTTTCATATTCAGTGGATTAGAACAATATGTAACTTATATTTTGTAACTGTTAAAACAACTCGGAAACTTCATAATCTCAAATATGCATGATAAAATAGCTGTGTTGATGTGGGTATATGAGATAATGAAGAATTGCACATTAAGTTATTTATCAGTGATGTGATACTATGTGTCAACTTTACAGGTATTTCAAAAGTGACGAAAATGATCATGTACAAGTTGCTCACAGCGCTGTTGAAAAACGTCAAACACTAAAACATTAAGCTACTTATCCATTTACTCCTTTTAAATTCTAATCACTTTGTTCTCAGTGTAGTTTTCCTCAGCGTATGAACAAACAACAAATAGTAAACATATTGTTTTATTGTAGCTGTTATGTACAAAGACAAAAAGATACATTTGTTTTCATGATTCTGATACTATTTAAGAATTAACAGCCATTGTTGTAATCCATTTCATATTAAATTTTGTTGTTTTAGTTATATTTTCTTAGATAATAAATCAGGCATTGCTCAATGCTGTTCTTGAGTGCAGCAGGAACTGAAATCGAATTGGGCCGATTGAAACATGAGAGAAATCCTAATTTCAACTGATGTCAGCTGACAATCAGTTTGAACTGCAAACCGTTCAACAGTTAAAATCAGTGCTCCTAATTGTAAATCCTACTCACTCATCTCCTGGGAGGACAGTGCACATGTGAGAACAAGTAAGGAAAGGATCGTTTTCAGCAAAGACATTCTTCTTGATCCAAAAATTGAACAGCAGCCACTGCCAAGTTACATAAAAATAATTTATTAATATACCAGATCCAGTTGTGTAAAAAAAGTTTTAAAAAGGGCTCAGGCAATTTTGGCTCGGAAAAAAACAATTACAACTATGAGGAGGGACAATATATTAGAAGGATCATCAAACAAAGCTGTATTAATGAACTAAGAAACATAAGAGGGACTGCCACAATACTGCAAGTGTACAATAGAGACCAAAACAGTCAGAATAAGATGGTACAGCAAATAGATGGGCATATCTGTGAAAAGTGCTAAAACAGCTAGGCAGTAATCGGATGGGATTTTAATTTATTTTTATTCTCTTGTGTGATATTAGTGTCACTGGCTTCTTGCTTATCCCTAATTGCCCTTGAGAAAATGGTGGTGAGCTGTCTTGTTGAACCACTTTGGTCTATGTGGTGCATGTTGACCCACATGTCATTAGGCAGGAAATTCCAGGATTTTGAGCCAGAGACAGTGAAGGAATGATGATCTATTTCTAAGTCATGATGGTGGGTGCTTGGAGGGCAATATGCATGTGGTGATTTATCATGTATCTGTTGCCCTTGTCCTTCTAGATAGGAGTGGTCATGGGTTTAGAAGGTGCTGTCTAAGCATCTTGGGCAAATTTCCACTGTGCATCTTGTAGATTGTACACATTGCTGCATCGGTAGTGGAAGAACGGAATATTTGTGGGTGTGCCCATCAAGTGCTGCTTTGTTCCAAATAGTGTTAAGATTCTTGAGTGTTTTTTGGAGCTGCAGGCATCCAGGCAAGTTGGAATATTTGATCACATTCCTGACCTCTGCCTTATAGGTGGTGAACTGGCTTTGGAGAGTCAGGAGCTGAGTTACTTGCTGCAGTATTCCCATCCTGTGACCTAATTTTTTAAGCCACTGTATTTATATGGTGAGTCTACTTGTGTTTCTGGTCAATGGAACAGCCTGGGATGTTGATGGTCACTAATTCAATGATAGCAATGCCATTAAAATACCAAAGGAAAAGATTTTTTTATATTGGAGATGGTCATAGCTTGGCATTTGTGTACTGCAAATGATATTTTCCATTTGTCAGCTCAAACCTAGATATTGTCCAGGTCTTATTACATTTTAATGTGGACTACTTCAGTATCTGAGGAGTCACGAATGGTGTTGAACATAGTGCAATCATCAACAAACATCCCCACTTCTGACCTTAGCATGGAGAGTAGGTCATTGATGAAGCATTGATAATGGTTGGGTCTGTGACACTATCATCAGAAACTCTGGCGGAGATGATCTAGAGCCAAGATGATTGACCTACATCAACCACAATCATTTTCCTATGTGCCAGATAAGACTTCAACCACCAGAAAGTTTGCCCCTGATTTCCATTGACTCCAGTTTGCTCGCGCTCCTTGAAGCCACATTCAGTCAAATGCAGCCTTGATGACAACGGCTGCCACTCTTACTTGTCTCCAATTGCAGCCTCCTATCCCCACTCCAGATACCATCCTTCTCTTTACCCAGACCCACCAGAAGCTGACCCTCTCCAAGACTCAGAAAAAGGCAGCCCTCTCTCAGCCCTGCTTAACAACTGGATGGTCCCAGCACCCCGGTGACTCCCTCACTGCTGATTCTGTCTTTACTAACTACTCACTCGCAATTGGAGGTTGCTTTTCTCCCAAAGTTACTACTAATTGGCTCACTATTTAATCTACAAAAGCATTTACAGGAAATGAGCACCTATCCAATTGGAAAAGCTGCTCCTCACCAATTCTACATGTAAGGGTAACCTTTCACTGACTGGTGACTCATACTTGAATTTCCCAAGCTCTAGTTTGAGTGCCTTGTAGAGATTCCGAATGTTGGCAGTTCCTGTTGTCTTTTAGTGGAGCCGCCTCTGCATGGCAGGGCATGTGGCCAAGGCTCACCCAGAATTCATATGGTTGACTAAACCAGTGATCACAGGGACTAAGGCTCTCACTTCAGTATTGGATCTTGAGTGCTGGACACTGTCCCAGAGCTGTGCTCTCTTCCTGCTTGTTTATAAGTACATTGGGGCTTTTGAGAGAGGGAAGTAATGCCCAAACTAGGATTCTGCTGAAAGCACTGCCCCAGTGATTAGCACCATATTTCTTTAAACTTATTTTTGTGCACCACACTCTTCCAGACCCTGCATTAGTGTGGCTGTGGGAAAGTACTTAGTGATAGTGATTATAGTTCAGTTTCAACATAATTGTGGAAAAGGTTAATGGTAGCAGAGGAATTAAAGTTATAGGTTGGCTTATGGCCAACTTTATTAAGCTAAGCTGTGATTCAGCTCAAGCAAACTGGATAAACCTCCTATACGGTAAATCAGTTTTAAAGGAATCAGAGGCATTCAAAGGGGAAATTTACAGGCTTCAGAGAAAACATGTTCCCACGATGAAAACTGAGTGATAAGGTCAAATGTAGAGCCCCCGGTTGTCAAGGATCATATTAAGCTAGGTAAGTTAGAAAAGAAAAACTTATATTAAACACGAAGAACTCAACACTATTGAAAATCAAGAGGAAAACAGAAAATGCAGGGGTGAATTCAAAAAGGAAACTAGGAAAGGAAAGAGAGAGCATGAAATACTATTGGCAAATAAAATCAAGGAGAACCTTAATGTATTCTATCCATACATCCGGAGTTGGAGGATGATTAAGGAAACAGTATGACCCATTGTAATGTGAGTAGTGTACAGACAGCTCACTCCACTCGCATCAGGTCTTTATAGTCATGAATGAAAAATAATGTGAAATGAAGATACTAGTATTTACATAGAATTAAATCTGCAATTCACATTTGGCTGAGGAAATTCTTTGTCAATGTCCCTCCATCTTCATGAGGCCTCCTTCTAACCAAGACACATTTTCGTCCAGAAGTCTGCTTTGGAACTCTAGTCGGTATGCTCCCTCACCATCGCCATCTGCTTTTAGAGGCCCCATCACAATATAAAAGACCAAAAGTAACGCATCTGTACAGATAGAAGATTTAGGTATGGTTCTTCATGAATACTTCATATTTGCCTTCATAAAAATGGGTGATAATGTAGGCATTGTGGTACGGAGAAGTGTGAAGCATTGAATGTGATAAATATCTGGAATTTGGAAGCATTAAGGGGAGTCACATTCTTGAAAGGTAATAACTTGCCAGAGCCAGAAGCAATGGATGCTATGTAATTAAAAGAAGCCAGGGAGGAATTAGAGATGCTCTGAGAATCATTTTCCAATCCTCACTGGACACAGGTGTAGTGTCAAAGGATGGAAGGACTACTAACATTATGTCCATCTTTAAAAATGGAGCAAGGATAGATCAAATAATTACAGGCCAGTCAATAAATTTTGGTAGTAGGCAAATTACTATAAATAATTCTGAATTGCAGGACAATCTCAAGTAATCATGGATTAGGATTATACAATAAGTGCGAGGATCTGGAGAGGTTTAGAGGAACGTTTAAAAGACCTTGGGATGCATTCCACGGATCTCTAAAGGTAATAAACAGGATGCAATTGCATTTGAAAATGTAGAGAGGATACATTTGAGGATGATACTAGGACTTGAAAATTTCAGATATGAGGAAAGATTGAATAGGATGAGATTGTTTCCCTTCCAATTGAGGAAGCTGAAGGAACATTTGATTAGGGTGTACAAAACTGTGAGGAGACTGACTAGAGTGCCTGGAAAGATGTTATTTCCCTTAGAAGAGATATTTGGTGACCAGGAAGTACAGAGTAAAAGTGTTTCATAGAAGGATAACTGGGGAAAAGAGGAAACATCTATTCACCAGAAGGTAGGAGGAGTCTGGACCTCACTGCCTAAAAGGGTAATAAGGACAGAAACCTTCATCCTAGTTAAAAGGTGTTTACATATGCGCCTTAAGGCATTTAACTTTGATAAATGCAGACCAAGTGTTTGAAAATAGGATTGGACTGATGTTTCATTTTCCAGAAAGTGCAGTCACAGTGGACATAGTGCCTTGTTTTGTGATATAAATGTTACCACATTTTCTAAATACTCTAAATATCTGAAGAGGAGGAATTTTCAGGAACGTGGGGAGATGATGGAGGAGTGGCAGTACTTGATGCAAAGTGTCAAATAGTTGCCCTGTGTTGTAACAATTCTATAACCCTTATACATGTTACAAACATTCCTCAACTTAAAAATATGTTAAATTACTTTGAATTTATTTGCTAAAATTCAATCTATTTTCCACTTAACCAAATTTAACTTAAAACATTACGTATTTAAATTGTCAGTCACTGCTATACATTACTTGGAGGTGCCAGTGTGGACTGGGGTGTACAAAGTTAAAAATCACACCATACTAGATTATAGTCCAACAGGTTTAATTGGAAGCACTAGCTTTCGGAGCATCGCTCCTTCATCAGGTGGTTGTGTCCACATGAGTCCTATGGTTGTGTCCACCATATTAATGAACTAAGGAACAAAGAAGGACTGCCACATTATTGCAAGTGTACGATAGAGCCCAAAACAGTCAGAACAAGATAGCACAGCAAATATATGAGCCTATCTGTGAAAAGTGCAAAAACACCTTGGCAGTAATCGGGTGGGATTTTAATTTCTTTTCATTCTCTTGTGTGATATTAGTGTCACTGGCTTCTTGCTCATTCTTAATTGCCCTCGAGGTGGTGGTGGTGAACCGTCTTGTTGAATCACAATAGTCTATGTGGTGTACGTTGGCCCACATGCAATTAGGCAGGAATTCCAGGATTTTGAGCCAGAGACAGTGAAGGAATGATGATCTATTTCTAAGTCATGATGGTGGGTGTTTGGAGGGGAACGTGCATGTGGTGATTTACCATGTATCTGCTGCCCTTGTCTTTCTAGATGGGAATGGGGTCATGGGTTTAGAAGGTGCTGTCTGAGCATCTTGGGCAAATTTCTGCTGTGCATCTTGTAGATTGTACATTGCTGCATCGGTAGTGGAGGAACTGAATATTTGTGGATGTGGTGCCATTCAAGTGCTGTTTTGTTCCAAAGAGTGTTAAGATTCTTGAATGTTTTTGGAGCTGCAACGATTGAGGCAAGTTGCAAGTATTGCATCACACTATGCCTTATAGTTGGTGGAAAGGTTTGGGGGAGTCAGGAGCTGAGTTACTTGCTGCAGCTTTCCCATCCTGGGACCTGCTTTTGAGCCACTGTATTTATATGGTGAGTCTACTTGAGCTTCTGATCAATGGAACACCCTGGGATGTTGTTGGTAGGTAATTCAGTGATGGCAATGCCATTGAATACCAAGGGATAAGACTGTCTTATATTGGAGATGTTCATAGCTTGGCATTTGTGTACAGCAAATGATATTTTCCATATGTCAGCTCAAACCTGGATATTGTCCAGGTCTTATTACATTTTATAATGGATTGCTTCAGTATCTGAGGAGTCATGAATGGTGTTCAACATCATCAACAATCATCCCCACTTCTGACCTTAGGATGTGGGGATGGGGGTGGGTGATTGATGAAGCAACTGAAAATAGTTGGGAGTGTGACACTATCTTCAGAAACTCTGGCGGAGATCACTTGCAGCCAAGATGATTGACCTACAACAACCACAAGCATTTTCCTATGTGCCAGATAAGACTCCAACCAGCAAAGAGTTTGTCCCTGATTTCCATTCACTCCAGTTTGTTCGTACTCCTTGATGTCACACTCAATCAAATGCAGCCTCGATGACAAGTGCTGTCACTCTTACTTGTCTCCATTTGCAGCCTGCTGTCCCCACTCCAGATACCATCCTTCTCTTTACCCAGACCCACCAGAAGCTGACCCTCTCCCAGACTCAGAAAAAGGCAGCCCTCTCTCCACCCTGTTCTTGGCAATGAAATGGCCAAAGCACCCTGCTGACTCCCTCACTGCTGATTCTGCCTTTACTAACTACACATTTGCAATCAGAAGTTGCTTTTTCTCCCAAAGTTACTATTCCCAGTGCATCCACTACATCAGCAACTACTTCTTTGAATGTCAACTTTAATTGCCCTGTTTATCCCCATCCCAGAATCTTTCCTTCCTCCGGGGATATGTCTTTGCTGTGAGCCATCAACTATAATCTTAAATGTCAATGATTTTTCCTCAACTGCCTTTGTTCCTAAACTCCTTTGTCAAACCACTCTAGCTAGCTCCGCCTCATTCCTTTGCAATTATCATTATTTAAGCTTAATGTAATTGTTTATCTGATCTAAGTTCCACCCTTTCAAACTTAATGTTAAATTCTACCATGTTGTGTTCACTGTTTCTGAGGGAACCTTTTACTCTGACATCTTAATTAAACCTGCAGCTTACACATCACCAGGTCAAAAACAGCCTGATCCCTGGTTGGATCCATGATACACAGTTCCAGGAAATTACACTTAACACTTTCCATGAATTATTTCTTATGGGTAACTCTACCAATCTGACAATCCCTTTCTACTTGAAGATTAAAGTCACCCATGATTAATGTACTGCCTTTTTTTCACACTCTCATTATATCCTGATCTGTTGGAGAAAGTGAGGTCTGCAGATGCTGGAGATCAGAGCTGAAAATGTGTTGCTGGTTAAAGCGCAGCAGGTCAGGCAGCATCCAAGGAACAGGAGATTCAACGTTTCAGGCATAAGCTCTTCTTCAGGAATGAGGAAAGTGTGTCCAGCAGGCTAAGATAAAAGGTAGGGAGGAGGGACTTGGGGGAGGGGCGATAGAGATGCGATAGGTGGGAGGAGTTTAAGGTGAGGGTGATAGGCCGGAGTGGGGTGGGGGCGGAGAGGTCAGGAAGAAGATTGCAGGTTAGGAAGCAGTGCTGAGTTCGAGGGATTTGACTGAGACAAGGTGGGGGGAGGGGAAATGAGGAAACTGGAGAAATCTGAGTTCATCCCTTGTGGTTGGAGGGTTCCTAAGCGGAAGATGAGGCGCTCTTGGAGGAAGAGCGCCTCATCTTCTGCCTAGGAACCTTCCAACCACAAGGGATGAACTCAGATTTCTCCAGTTTCCTCATTTCCCCTTCCCCCACCTTGTCTCAGTCAAATCCCTCAAACTCAGCACCGCCTTCCTAACCTGCAATCTTCTTCCTGACCTCTCCGCCCCCACCCCACTCCGGCCTATCACCCTCACCTTAAACTCCTCCCACCTATCGCATCTCCATCGCCCCTCCCCCAAGTCCCTCCTCCCTACCTTTTATCTTAGCCTACTGGACACACTTTCCTCATTCCTGAAGAAGAGCTTATGCCTGAAACGTTGAATCTCCTGTTCCTTGGATGCTGCCTGACCTGCTGCGCTTTTCCAGCAACACATTTTCATCTATCCTGATCTGTTCTCAATTCTACTGAATAGCTACAATTAGAGGCTTACAGACTATTCCTACCAGTGTTTCATTCCCCTTGTTATTTCTTACCTCCACACATGTGTTCTCCATCCTCTGATTCAAATTTGTTTTTTGCTATTGTACTTCTGAGGCTAAGAGCTCACCCTGACTCTCCATAGCCTGTCCAGCAATTACAAGGCACAAACCAGGAGTGTCATGGAATAATCAAGACTTGCCTGGATGAGCTTATATTCAACAAGTTTCAAGACGCTAAATACTATATAAATGCAAACAACTGCATCCACCAATACCGGTCTCATGTACCAGCAGTGTGTGCCAGTCATAAGATGCATTCCTGAAGAAGGGCTTATGCCTGAAATGTCGATTCTCCTGCTCCTCGGATGATGCCTGGCCTGCTGTGTTTTTCCAACACTACATTTTTCAAATAAGATGCGCTTTGACAACTCATTAAGGATCCTTCAACAATACCTTCAAAATCTGCGACCTCTACCATCTAGACGAACAGATGCATGGAACATCATGCCTGCAAGCTTCTTTCCATGTCACCCAGCATCCTGACTTGGGAATGTTCCTTCATTGTCATTGGGTGACAATTCTTAACAGCATAATTAATGCATCTTTGACCTGCAGATATTTTAAGGCAGTGGCAACGCAAAACATCCTTAAAGGCAATTAGGAATAGCAACAGCAAGTATTCATACAATACATGATCTGAAGCCATTCACAGGATTGCCACAAAACCAGTTAACACAATCTTCAGGCAGGTCAGCCTTAAAGAGAAAAGTTTTTAAAATCTCTTAAATGAGGAAAGAGAGGTAGAGATGAGGAAAGGTTTACAAAGGAAATCCCAGAATCTAGGTTCTGGGCCGATGAAAGCATAGCCAACATGAGTACAGTGATTAACGTTGAGGATGCCAAAGATAATAGCTTAGATCATCTGAAACGACTCATTGGGGTAGCATGCTGGAAATCAAGCTCCCACACTATACCTAGAGCCAACACAACAGTTAAAGACATTAAAATAAGTACACAGAATTACTCAAATTCACTGATTTTTACCCACGGGTGATAGTAAACCCTAACCAGGATTCTGCATTTAACAAGAATTACATTTTATTTCAAAGTTAAAAACACACACAACACTAGGTTATTGTCCTCCAAGTTTATTTGCAAGTATAAGCTTTTGGAGTGGCACTCCTTCATCAAGTAACTTGTGAAGCGGGATCATAGGACACAGAATTTGTAGTAAAAGATCATAGTGTCATACAACTGATGTGATATATTGAACAAACTTAAATTGCCACTAAATCTTTCATCTTTTGCAAAGGGTTTCAGATTTTAATTCATTAAAAGTAAACCACAGAACTTCTTTCAAGTCACATTCCCGAGATAAATTAAGGTTTTATAAAAAAAGGTGACATCTCATGTCAGAGTAAAAAGTGAGGTCTGCAGATGCTGGAGATCAGAGCTGAAAATGTGTTGCTGGAAAAGCGCAGCAGGTCAGGCAGCATCCAAGGAACAGGAAATTCGACGTTTCGGGCATAAGCCCTTCATCAGGAAATGATGAAGGGCTTATGCCCGAAACATCGAATTTCCTGTTCCTTGGATGCTGCCTGACCTGCTGCGCTTTTCCAGCAACACATTTTCAGCGACATCTCATGTCAACCAAGGCATTAAAGGTGTGAGGGTAGAGTCTGTATGTATTTGAATCGTGAGTCAGATTGGTCCTATTTCCAAAGTAGAAATTTATAAAATGTCTCATGGAATGACTGATTAGGGATAGTCAGCATGGTTTTATCTGTAGGAAATTATGTCTCATGAACTTGATTTAGTTTTTTAAAAAAGTAACAAAGAGGACTGATGAGGGCAGAGTGGCGGACGTGATCTACACAGACTTCAGTAAGTCATTTGACAAGGTTTCCCATGGGACAGTGGTTAGCAAGGTTAGATCTCATGGAATACAGGAAGAATAGTCATTTGGATACAGAACTGGCTCAAAGGTAGAAGTCAGAGGGTAATGGTGGAGGGTTGTTTTTCAGAGTGGAGGTGTGTGACCAGTGGAGTGCCACAAGGATTGGTAGTGGGTCCACTGCTTTTTGTTATTTACATAAATGATTTGGATATGAACATAGGAGGCATAAGTTAGAAAGTTTGCAGATGACATCAAAATTGGAGGTACAGTGGACAACGAAGGTTACCTCAGATTACAATGGGATCTTGATCAGATGGGCCAATGGGCTGAGGAATGGCAGATGGAGTTTAGTTTAGATAAATGTGAAGTGCTGCATTTTGGGAAAGCAAATCTTAGCATGACTTACACACTTAATGGTAAGGTCCTAGGTAGTGTTGCTAAACAAAGAGTGCAGGTTCCTGATGAAGGGCTTATGCTCGAAACGTCGAATTCCCTATTCCTGAGATGCTGCCTGGCCTGCTGTGCTTTGACCAGCAACACATTTTCAGCTGTGATCTCCAGCATCTGCAGACCTCATTTTTTACTTGCAGGTTCATAGCTCTGTGAAAGTAGAGTCTCAGGTAAATAGGATAGTGAAGAAGGCGTTTGGTATGATTTCCTTTATTGGTCAGAACATTGAGTATAGGAGTTAGGAGGTTGTGTTGTGGCTGTACAGAATGCTGGTTAAGCCACTTTTGGAATATTGCATGCAATTCTGGCCTTCTTCCTATCGGAAGGATTTTGTGAAACTTGAAAAGGTTTAGAAAAGATTTACAAGGATGTTGCCAGGGTTGGAAAATTTGAGCTATAGGGAGAGGTTGATTATGCTGGGGTTGTTTTCCCTGGAGTATCAGATGCTGAGGGTTAACCTCATGCAAGTTTATAAAATCATGAGGGGCATGGATAGGATAAATAAACAAAGTCTTTTCCCTGGGGTGGAGGAGTCCAGAATAGGGGGCATAGGTTTAGGGTGAGAGGGGAATGATATAAAAGAGACCTCAGGGAGAAGATTATCATACAGAGGTTGGTGCGTGTATAGAATGAGCTGCCAGATGAAATAGTGGAGGCTGGTACAATTGCAACATTCAAAAGGCATCTGGATGGGTATTTGAATAGGAAGGGTTTAGAGGGATATGGGCTAAGTGCTGGCAAATGGGACTAGATTAGGTTCGGATATTTGGTCAGCATGGAAGAGTTTGACCGAAGGATCTGTTTCCGTGCTGTACAACTCTATGAATTTGTTGGCAGTCAATCCATGTGACATATTGTAAATTCCTACTTTGGAAAGAGAACCAGTCTGACTCAAGAAGGAAATACATGCAGACTCTAATCTCACACCTTTAATGCATTGTCTGAGCTGAGTTGTCACCTTTTTTTTATAAAACTTTAAGTTATCTTGGAAATGTGACTTGAAAGAAGTTCTGGGGTTTACATATTAATAAATTGAAACCTACAACCCATTTGAAAAGATTAGATTAGATTCCCTACAATATGGAAACAGGCCCTTCAGCCCAACGAGTCCACACCGATTCTCCTAAGAGTAACTCACCCAGACCCATTCCCCTATCCTATATTTACCCCTGACTAATGAGCCTAACAATATGGGCAATTTAGCATGGTCAATTTACCTAACCTACAATACTTCACACAGACAGTTACCCCAGGCTGGAATTGAACCAGGTCCCTGGCACTGTGAGGCAGCAGTGCTAACCACTGAGCCACCATGCCACCATGCCACCCTAATGAACAACTTAACAGCAATCTAGGTTTGTTTGATTTATTGCATCAGTTGAATTACACTATTAACTTTTGCTATAAATTCTGTGTCCTATGATCCTGCTCCACTAGCTGCCTGACAAAGGAGCAGTGCTCTGAAAGCTGTACTTCCATATAAACCTGTTGTTGTGTGATTTCTAACTTTGTCCACTCCAGTCCAACAATGGCACCTCCACATCATATTTATTTCAAGTGATTAGACTCTAAACAGTTATAAACTGTTAGCAATATAACACTACAAATTAAAACTCTAATCCACTTAAAAATTGCGGATCTACGTACAACACATGGACTAAAACGGCTCAAGAAGGCAGCTCACACTACCTTCTTGAGGGCAATTAAGGATGGCAATAAATGTTGGCCAGCCAGCGACAATCATATCTCGTGATTAAATAAAACTTCCCCTTACAAATACATGGACAAGGAAAGATAGATTGCAGGTGAAAGCAAGCTGTATGGCAGTGCAATCATTCCTAGTCATGGTTGCTGAGATTATCCTTATGATTCTGATGCTGGTCAGAACTTTGCTCTTCAGTCATTAATCTCTGGATGCTACCACTTGTTTTTTTAAGAAACACAAGGTATCTTGTTCATTTACAAAAGGTTGATAACTTATTAGTTAAAAGTCACAGCTTACAACAACTGCTAAACAAAAGATTAATTGGCTTTTCCTCAGAATTAAAATGAGTTTTGACTACAGACAACAGAAAGATAGCTTCTGTTGCTGGTGGAAATCATTTTGCTCCCAGCCCACAGTTTCTACATGGTTCTTTGCAGGTAAAAGGCTTTTGTCATCAAAAATTGGCGTCTAATCCACTAAATAATCACCTTTTTTTTCTTGCCACCCAGCTGCATCTGTACACCCCTTGGCACTAGTTCAAATGCAACCCAAACTTGAATTACTGCTTGTTCAACTGGCTTGTTTATATAGGTAAAAACAAGAGCTGCAGATGCTGGAAACCAGAGTCCAGACTAGAGTGGTGCTGGAAAAGCACAGCAGTTCAGGCAGCATCCCCCACCCCAGAGAAAAGACCTTGTCTATTTACCCTATCCGTGCCTCTCATGATTTTATAAACCTCTATAAGATTAGATTAGATTACTTACAGTGTGGAAACAGGCCCTTCGGCCCAACAAGTCCACACTGACCCGCCAAAGCGCAACCCACCCATACCCCTACATTTACCCCTTATCTAACACTACAGGCAATTTAGCATGGCCAATTCACCTGACCTGCACATCTTTGGACTGTGGGAGGAAACCGGAGTACCCGGAGGAAACCCACGCAAACACGGGGAGAATGTGCAAACTCCACACAGTCTGTCACCTGAGTCGGGAATTGAACCCAGATCTCTGGTGCTGTGAGGCAGAAGTGCTAACCAATGTGCCACCGTGCCGCCCTTCACCCTCCCTTCAGGTCACCCTTCAGCCTCCAATGCTTCAGGGAAAACAGCCCTAGCCTATTCAACCTCTCCCTATAGCTCAAATCCTCCAACCCTGGCAGCATCCTTGTAAATCTTTTCTGAACCCTTTCAAATTTCACAACACCCTTCCAATAGGCAGGAGACCAGAATTGCTTGCAATATTCCAAAAGTGGCCTAACCAGTGTCCTGTACAGCTACAACATGCCCTCCCAACTCCGTCGGTAGAGCATCAGACTTTTTTTAAACCTGATTGTGATTACTAACTTGCCAATGAAAATAAGATTCCTCCCATTTGTCCAAGTGCTTTCTTGACCTCCTGATGTCAAACCTTAGAGCAAAAGCATATAGTTAACAACTAACTACTCCTTCTCTCTGGTTTTATCTATCGACCCAGAAAAATAATTGTTATCAAGCCTCCACTTTGAAAATCTAACATGATCCTCTGGTATAAATATGTTCTGCCATCGGTCCATAACTGGCTGTATATCTCAGATAAAATGTTTAAGATGACCTATGGGATACTTGTTTTAATTAGCCGAGGCATTAGGTTTAAGAGCATGTAAGTTCTGTTCGAAGTGTGTAAAAATGTTGGTTCAGCCACAGCTAGAGTATTGTGTGCAGTTCTGGAATCCAATTACAGGAGGGATGTCATTGCACTGCAGAGGATGCAGTGGAGATTTACCAAAATGTTGCATAGGTTGGAGATTTTTAGTTATAAAGAGAGAGTGATTAGACTGGGGTTGTTTTCTTTGGAGTAGAGGAGACTGAGGGGGGACATGATCGAGATGTATAAAATTATAAGGGGCATAGACAGGGTGAACCAGAAAGAATGTATCCCCTTGTTGAAGAGATAAA
This sequence comes from Hemiscyllium ocellatum, assembly GCF_020745735.1. NCBI lineage: Eukaryota > Metazoa > Chordata > Chondrichthyes > Orectolobiformes > Hemiscylliidae > Hemiscyllium > Hemiscyllium ocellatum. Next base: position 40,387,294 of record NC_083407.1, on the reverse strand, counting down.
TGACCAGGTGGCATAGATTTAAGAGACAGGAGGTGTAGGGAAACATTTCTTCACTTAGAGGGTGGTGAGAATCTGGAACCCATCACGTAGAGGCAGAAACCTTAAAATATTTCTAAAGTATTTAAACGTATACTCGGGCACATACAAGGCAATAGACCAAGTGCTGGAAAATGGGATTAGAATAGCCAGCCTGTGATTGTTTGACTTGTGCAGACTCGAACTGGCCAAAAGGCCTTTTGCTGTACTTTATGACTTTTCCAATATTCTTAATTTGATTAATTGAAGTAATTTGCCCTGCTAACAATGATTTCCTTTTCTCGATATTTTGCTTTTTAACTTTTATATCTGCAAGTTAATTTTTCATGGAAATGCTGTCACCTCCCCACCCAACACCCCACTCTCAACCACCACCAACAACAACAACGTTGATCTCTGATCCTATTCCCACTAAACTGTTGAGCACACAGCTTCCCTTCCAATTTTCTATGTTAGCTGACATTGTTAACAGTTTTCTGTTGTTAAATTTTCTCCCTCTTGCCTTCAAAACTGCTAGCATCACACCTCTCCTCAAAAAAACTAACACTACCACTCCTTCCACTGCAATTTCACCCTATCCTCTCCAAAATCCTTTAACATTCAATTGGCTTCCAACTTATGCCGACCTTTTGTGCAATTCCATGTCTGAATGCCCCCAATTAGGTTTCGGTCTCCACCATAGTACTAAAGGTCTTATCAAAGCCATAAATTATAGCCTATGCCACTTGACACTGGGTGAGCTGCACTCATTAGCCCAAAAATTGGCATCAAGGTTTCTATTCCCATTCTTAGATTTTTAGATTCTGCTGTCACTTGCGGTATCCTCAAAGATCTATTTTTCAGCCCCTTTTTTTTCCTCATCCACACTTTTTTTTATAAGAGAATTAGTTACACATATGCTGTCCACACCTAGATTTGTCTCAATAAACATCTGCACCATTGACCTGGATTACTTCCATTAAGGCAATTCTAAAACCGTGCTTTTTGGCCAAGTGTTTGAATATGTGTCCTAACGTTTCCAATGCACATTGACGTCATTTTGTTCCACAACAACTCTGTGCAGTGCCTGGGGATGTTTTATTATGGGAAAGCTGCTATATAAATACTTGTTACAACAAACGACATAAAGTGTTCACAAAATGTATCACTTTTAGAAAATTCTAATGAGTTAAAATATGCACCCTTTCGAAAAGTTGTATTAACAGTGGAAAGCTTTGAAATTTTTATTTGCCTGAAATCTTTAACATATGCAGAAACGGTAGATTTTTGTAGGGGAAGGGGAGAAATCCATTGGGAAGCATCATGTCTCTTATTTTGGAAGCGTGCTCAATGACCTTCTTGTTCTAGACTACTTTACGAAAGTGAGTCACACCGCTCAGCGAAAAGGTGAACGTTTTGCTGGGAAGGGGGAGAATAACGAACCAAATCGTTTCATTAAACAAAAACTAGCAAAATAAAGACAAATTTAAAACAACGGTTCAATTGGATATCTTAAAATAAAGCTCCTGAAAGCGTGTGTTTGTTTTGTGTATGTGCAGTTGCTGTACCCTTTCAGAGCACAATCCATCGTACTCTACTCAGTGCTGGCACCGGCCGCGGGGAGTGGGAAGAGAGGAGTGGCACCCTGTAGGAGCTCGACCGTACCAGCGGGTGGCAGTGTTTCAGCACGCGCGTGCGTGACCAGCTCAAGCGCCCTTCCCTGCCGTATTGTGGTTGTTGTTCAGCTCAAATCGATACAGGCAGATAGCGAGAGAGCTAAGGGAACACGGACAGTTAGGACCCCGGAGCAAGGCCGAGCTTTGATGCTCGAGCTGCGAAACTGACGCTCGGCCGTGCACCTTCTGGAATCTTCCACCGTAGCCCGTGGGGTTACGAGGAAGGTTGGGGGAGGCGGCGGCGGCGGGGCGTGATGGTGGTACGACTAATGTCCTGAAATGGTGAGGGAGGTGGAAGATACCGGGAGAGTTGGTGGATGCAGGTGAGAGATCGAGCAGGAGGGATGTAGGGAAGCACCGCCGCCATCCGCCCGCCCGCGGAGTGCGGTGGTGGGGGTGGGGGCAGTGTTGGCGCATGCTCGGCGGCGCCGGCGCCGCTCCTTGGCCGATTGTGTCCGAGCGATTTAAAAAGGAGCTCGAGCGAGGCTGCGTTTCGGGTTGCGCGCTGTACTGGGAGAACAGTTAAAACCTGAATTTAACCCAAAAAAAAGTGCTGCGGTACCCTCGGAGAAACGAAGGCAGCGAGTGACCGTTAAACTCCAATTAACTGTGGGTCTGTATAAAATAAGAGACTTGGTGCATGACTGGTATTAGAGATCGCCTTCCAGGTGAGGCTGCACCCCCTCCACCGGCCCCAATTTCATGTATCCCCCTCCCCACCCCAACCCCCGCTGTTCCTTTGCGGGCTCTTTTTGTTTAAATTGTGAATTGCAGTGTTTTATTTTATTGCTCCGTGGTGTATCTTCCCCAGTCGGTATTGCTAGTCGAATTGTGAACAATTAGTGTCTGTCAGGGTGGGTGAGGCAGCCCTGTTGCGATGCGGGAGGTATGGGGTTTGTCAAGGCTGCTGGCCATCTCTCTCAGCAACATTGAACCCAGTGACCTCTTACTCATTGATATTTAAAAATAACAAAAGGAGCCCTCACTGCTCAAGCATTGAATTACGTGAGTATTTGCCCTGTAGCTGGATCACGAGGGGAAAAAAAGAGCTCTCCAAGGTTACTCGGTCCAAAGAAATGTTCATTTTTTGTGTTAAGTGAAATAGCCTTTCCCTTAAGTATTAAGTATCTGCAGCACAAGAGTTGGAGGCTTGCAAGGTAGCTTGATTAAAGGGGAAGAGTATTTGGTTTGAATTTTGCGATAAGCCTGGAATCGGATTTAAATGGTTATCTGACTCCCATGATATGTGTTTGTGTCTTTGAATATATTTAATTTGTGAAACGTTTATGTGCAAAATTCGCATATGGCTCAGGTTGAAGGAACAAAAGCATGCTGCCTGCCAACTGTGTGGACCAAATGTGAAATATTTTTCCTGCCTCAACCAGTTAATAAACCATTTGCTGAAGCTGGCTGAGTTGGTAGTCTTGCTCAGAGGTCATTGCTGTAGCTGGTGTGAAAAATACAAATGTTAGTGTTGCAACAGTGTAAAGATTCTTTTAAGTTCTATCTCCGCTAATCTTTCACCTGACATAGACCTGAACTTGTACAAGTGTTGCCGGTGAGCTAGTTTACACCAAGCTTTATTTATCTATCATTACCCTGCTGGCTGATCTGTGTTTGCTCTCTGGTCTAACAGTGCAGCAAATTACAATATTCTTTCTGTTCTGTGGTCAGTTTCTATCTCTAATATCTTTCAGCCATGTAAGAACTTTCCCTCTGTATGATTACTCTTCACTGATGTACCATGTGACATTTAGTACATTAAACAACTTCATAAATGCCAACAAAAAGTGATGAAACTGGCAGCATCTGTGGAAAGAGAAACTGAGTGAAAGTTTTGAGCCTAGCATGATTCTTTTTTTGGAAGAGAGTTGAAGACTTGCTAGGTTTCACCAGCACTTTCAGTTTTTATTTTCAGAATTCTGGCATATACAGTTGTTTGCTCTACATTTCTGATGGAGGGCTCATGCCCGAAACTTCGACACACCTGCTCCTTGGATGCTGCCTGACCTGCTGTGCTCTTCCAGCAACACATTTTCAGCTCTGATCTCCAGCATCTGCAGTCCTCACTTTCTCCTAGTTGTTTGCTCTACCTTTATAAATTCATGCTGTTGATAAAATACATTGGCAGAGACAGGGTGGGGAACCTTGGGGAAATACTTGCCATAAGATGACAGAATTCTGTGTTAAGTTTTGAATATGACATAGTTTCTTTGGAAACTAGGGTCCTAAATTTGAGCAAAGGAAACTGCAGATAAACTGGCTCCAGTGGATTGGAAAAGTGCACAAAACTATTTGGCAGTGGCCAGTATTTTAAAGAAATAATCATTTGGTCAAGCAGATAAATGAAACCAATCATGGCCATTGAAAGAAGTTTAAAGATTGCATTCGATCAAAGGAAGTAATTCAAAAGGGTATCAGGGACAGTGGTAAACCTGATTTTTGGGAGCAATTTACGACCTAGCAAAGAACCACCAAAAAAAATGAAGAAAGGGAAAAATGTATGAGTGCAATCTAATGGGAAAGCCTAAAGGCAGACAAAAGCTTCTCAAATTTTGAAGGGAAAAGATTAGCAAGGACAGATATGGACCCAATACTGGTGGGGACTGGAAACTTAATACTGGAGAACAGAGAAGATAACATCAAAACTAAAGTTTCTTGTATCATCTTTCTTTTAAGAATTGCAGAAAACTGGAAACACTGGGCATCCAAGCAATATCTAGTGTTAATAGAGAATTGAAAAAATAACTGGACTGAGGTTTGATATTCACAGACCAGATGAATTTCATCCTAGAATGTTGAAGGAAGTATCAATAGAGAGTGGATGCACAGGTGATATCCTTCATAATTCTGTAAATTCTAGAAAGATTCCTACTGACTGAAAAGTACTAAATGTAATCCTGGTTGAGGGAGGGGGGAGAACTACAGATCTTTACATTGCTAACAGTCATGGGGCAAATGCTAGAATCAACAATTAATGCTTGTGATAACTAGGCATTAGGGAAAAAAATGGCAAAATTGGGTGGAGTCAGCGTGGACATCTGGAAGGCCAGTAGTGATGAATAAATGAGTTAGAATTTTTTGGAGATGTTACTTGTAGCACAGACAAAAGAACTGGTGGATTATGTGCTTTTGGGTTTTGGTAATGCTTTTGTTAAAGGCCCCATGTAGGAGCTTATTAAATAAAATTAGAGCACATGGGATTGGTTAATGATTAACGTCAATATTTCTGTAGCCCTGGTGATTTCATTTTTTTTAAAACTCGACAAGAAAGTTGAGGGGACTAATGGAAATTTATTTACTTTGGGAGCTTTTTACAAGCAAACAACATAAACAGTTATGTATCATTAAGTTGTACGTTTGCTCGCTGAGCTGGCAGATTTGGTCTCCGGCGTTTCGTCACCATGCTAAGTAACATCAGTGAGCCTCTGAAGTGCTGGTGTTCTGTCCCGAAGTTGTTTGTGTCTTGGTCTGTTGTAATGGGTGATATCACTTCCAGTTCTTTTTCTGAGATTGGTAAATGGGGTCCAAATTGATGTCTGTTAATGGCTTTCCCGTTTGAATGCCAGGCCTCTTGAAATTCCCATGCATGTCTTTATTTAGCCTGTCCCAATAGGGATAAATTGTCCCAGTCGAACTGGTGTCCCTCTTCATCTGTGTGTATGGATACTAGTGATAGTTGGTTATGTCTTTTGGTGGCTAGTTGGTGGTCCTGTATCCTGCTGGCTAGTTTCCTGCTTATCTGTCCAATGTAATATTGCTTGCAGTCCTTGCAGGGTATTCTGTATATCGCATTCGTTCTGCTGTTTGTTGGTATAGGGTCCTTGAAGTTCATCAGCAGCTGTGGTGGTAAGTTTGTGGGCTACTATGATGCCTAGGGACTGGAGTAGTCTGGTTGTCATCTCAAATGTCTTTAATGTGTGGTAAAATGGCTAGAGTCTCTGGGCGTGTTGCTTTCTTGTTTCGATCTATTGTGTAGGAATTGGTAGTCTGCGCTTACTGGGTACCTGTTTTTCCTGAATATGTTAAATAGGTGTTTTTCCTCGACTACTTGTACTTCCTGGGTGTTGCAGTGTGTTGTGGCTTGTTTTAAGTAATATCCTGATGCAGCTCTGTTTGTCAGCGTGTGTGGCTTTCCTGTGGATGCTGGTCTCCCGTTGTCCATTGGCTTTTCATTCTACTGTGATGTTGAGGAAGGGGAGTCTGATGTTCTCTTCGCCTTTGGTGAACTTTATACCAGTAAGGATGTTTATGTGTGTGTGTTTCTAATTTATTAATGTTTCATGATGACAAAGGTGTCATCCACATAGCGGACCCAAAGCTTGGGCTGGGATTTGGTAAAAGCTGTTCGTTCTAACCTCTGCATAACTGCTTTTGCTAAGAACCTTGATATTAATGATCCCATCGGGTCCCATTGATTTGTTTGTAAATCTTGTAGTTGAAAGTGAAGTGGGTTGTGACGCACAGATCTAGTTTGAGGATTCTGTCCTTGCTGATGGAGTTTGTGCTGTCAGGTGTTTGTGTCCTTGGTTCATCTAGCAGTGAGGCCAGTGTTCCTTTGAATAGGGTGATGTTTGTTGATGTGAATAGGGCTGTCGCATTGAAGGAAATCATTACCATGTTGCCCTCTACCTTGGTGTCTCTGTTAAGGAACTCTTGGATGGAGTGGCTTGACTCTTCTACAGCCCGGAGGATTCAACATTGAGTTCTCCAACTTCAAATAACCTCTCTTTTAAACCCCTCCCTCTCCTTTCCATTCCTCTGACTGATGCTTTTTTCCAGCTACCAACTGGATTCATTTTTCCCATTGACCAGCCAGGTCATACCCTCTACCTGTGTTGAACTATCCCTACCTCTCCAACCTGCCCCTCTCCCCAACCAAAATCCTCACCCAGCTCCTCCCTTATCTGCAGCTCCTCTTACACCCATCCACAGTGCTGAAGAAGAGTTACACCTGAAATGTTGACTTCTCCTCCACCTGATGCTGCCCAGCTTGAGGGGAAAGGTATTCAAAGGGGCCTAAGTAGCAACCTTTTTTCCTGTAAAAGGTGGTATGTTTATGGAATGAACTGCCAGATGCAGTGGTGGACATTTGTACAATTATGATATTTTAAATGGCCTCTAGATGGGTATAAGAATAGGAAGGATGTGAGAGAGATGGGCCAAATGCTAGCTGAAAATTAATCTAGTCCCATTTGCTATCTGGTAGTCATGGACAAGTTGGACTGAAGGGTCTGTTTCTATGCTGTACTTTTGACTCCTCTTGTACTGTGGTACCCTCTCTACCTCTGACACAGGAGATCTGGGTTCACAGATGTGTTATAACAAATCTGAGCAAGTTGATTAGAAAATATCTATACTTTCCATTTGAGGGAGTTCAGCAAAGGTTCACCAGATTGCTCCAGGATGGTAGGATTGTTTTAAGAGTGAGGAAATTGGATCTGTATTCTGTAGAGTTTTGAAGAATGAGGGGGTGATTTAATTGACACATTTATAAAATTCTTATGGAGTATAACAGGGTAGATGTTAGGTTATTTCACCTAGCTGTTGACTCAACAGCCAGGACATGAGGGTAATCCATTTTAAAAGCAGATGGGGAAGAATTTCTTTACTCAGAGATGTGAAGTTTTGTAATTCCCTACCCTAGAGAGCTGTGAAAGCTCAATCACTGAGCATGTTCAAGACAAAAATTGATAGATTTCTGTAAATATTAAGGAATATGGAGATAGTGTTAAAAACTTCTATTGAGGTAGATAATTAGCTATGATCAAATTAAATGATTAATTAACAGGCGGAATGGCAAGTTTCTGTGTTCCTGTAACAAAGTAGTTGAATGTATGGAAAAAAAAGTCCAAGGGTAAAATTTAATGTTGATTATGTTGTGAATTTGGGAGAAAGGTTCAATGTTATACAAGATAAAACACTGGAAATTAGGGAGAGATTAGATGAAAGCCGTTATGACTGTCCCCTTTAAAATAAATTACTCGTGTTTCTGAAGTCAGCACTCCGTGCCCATCCTTCATTGCCCTTTAAGATGGCATTCAGCCACCTTCTTGAACCACTATCAACTGTCATGGAGATGTAACCGTAGTGTAGTTGGGGAGGGTTCTCCTATTTTGGTGCAACAGCAAAGAAATTAGATGAGATATTTTCAAGTAAGAATGTTGTGAGATTTGGAGGACAACTTGCAGAGGTGACGTTCCTGTATATCTGCTTCCCTTTTCCTTCTGTGTGTTAGAGATTGCAGATGTGGAATCTGCTATGTAATGAGTCTTAGTGAGTTGTTCAATTGCATCTGTAGATTAGTGGTCTTCAATCTTTTTAAGTACAAGATCACGCTTTGAAATTATGTGCAAACGAAGCAAAATATTGTCCTACATAATGAATAAATGTTTTTAAAATTTATGTCTTCTACTCTCCAAGTTTGTGTGACGCTTGTGACTGTATTTTATCTGCCAGTACCTTGAAGTTTGAATTATTGTTTCTGACTGCTAGTCATATACAGTCCACCAAATATTTTGTGAGGCACGTCTGATACTGGGCATGACTGTTTTTATTTGGGTGAATGCTGTCTGTAGTTTAAAATTTGATCAGCCATGACCTTGTTGAATAGTAGAGTAGCTTGAAGGGCAGAATGGCATACTCTTATTCCTGGTTTGTATGTGGAGTCAAAGTAAGCACTTTAAATCACAGATGAAAGGAATGGGTAATTTTTGATGTGTCCCCATAAATTGCTGTGTCTTTCTCTAACTTTCAGCTCAATGTTTTTGCAAATTATTTATCTCCATATTAACTGACCTGCTTTATAAATCAAACACCTCATACTATAAGATAGTTAATCCACTGACATCTACTTGAAGTAGTAGATTTGAGACAAACGTGACAATTTGTTCTATTACATCTAATTCCTGAAAACGCCTGTGGAATTCCTCTCCGAACCTTTCTGGGTGAAACCATTTTTTTGTCTTTGATTGTCTCCTTGTATCTTCCGTAGAGTCGAAGTGAAATTGTGGATCACAGATGTAGTGTCAATTTGAATACATTCATGACACTGATCGCGTGTTAAGTTTTTATCCTTTATCCTGCAGTTCAAAGTTCAGCTTGTACAGTTTTGTCTTGTCTCCTAAGGAGCCTGAAGCCAAGTAATTGCACATTGTCTAACATCTTACTGCACTTTTTTTTTGTTTTTAAGAAAAATTACCACTTCAGGTGACAGATCGGAATCTCTTTGTAAGCCCTTCTCTTGACTTCTGGATCAGTGGTGCTGGAAGAGCACAGCAGTTCAGGTAGCATCAACGAGCAGCGAAATCGATGTTCCGGGCAAAAGCCCTTCATCAACATCGATTTCGCTGCTCGTTGGATGCTACCTGAACTGCTGTGCTCTTCCAGCACCACTGATCCAGAATCTGGTTTCCAGCATCTGCAGTCATTGTTTTTTTTTACCTTCTCTTGACTTGACCACTTCAGATCAGTTTGGAGGGTTAGTTCATTGAGTAATTTAAACGCGCTATGTGAAGTGCTCTTACTCAAATCAGCTTTACAATCTTAACTTTGATTACATGAGGAGTGTCTATAACTCTGCCAGAGTGGAAACAAGAACCATTTCTGCAAATTGCAATAGAGGCCTTGTTAGTGCCAAGTATGTCTGATATATCATCAGTTGTGATGGAAAGCAGTTTCTTGATGAGGAAAACATTCCAAAAACTTGTACTTATTAAATTTGTTGTAGATTTCCTCACATCTTCACTTTTTTAATGGCAAAATTGTGAAAAATGTTCTCCTTCAGTTATGCCTCTAAGGGGAAAAAGAACTCACTAAACCAATCTGCTAGGCTGTCAATCATGTGGATTTGTAAAATCAAGCTGCAATGAAAAGCATTTACATTTCCTCAGATCTTGTTGCTGAAAGACATCGTCAGACAAAGATTTCATTTGTCTTGCTACTGCAAAGCACCAGTTGACGTGCTCTGGATCACGTTACTACTTTGTTCTTAAAATCTTTGAATAAAGCACTACTGACCTCAATCATTACTTTAATTATTTCTTGAATAATTTCTTGTTCTTGCACAAATTGGCAAATGAGAGATGATGCTTCAGTGCAGGCCCTGGCTTTTGCTGCTGGTTTAGAAAAAATGATTATTGAACCTTTAAAAGGACCTTCAGCTCATGCATGTTTTCTCTAAAGTGTGCTTTTCAAGAGAAAATTATCCTTCAATTTACAATGCATCACTCTGCAGTGTCCTTCCAAATTCTCTTTTTACTTATTTATGTACTTTAGTGACATATAAGGCTAAAACTCTTAGCAGTTGTGAAAAGAAGCTCCCTTTCTACATGGAAGTTGTTATTTTTTGTTTTTTTTTAATATGGTCGGAGTTCGTCACTCATTATTGCTTCACCTTGTAGTTTGTGACAGTCATGCTGCAAGTCAGCCTGTGGATCCTTGCTACTGGAATATCCAAAATGTTGCGACTGCCTTCCAGTGTTTGTGATTTGTTTCCAGAGCCCTTGGTTGGCTTGTATTGCTTGAATATTGAATGCAGGGCAGCAGCATACCCTTTTTTTTCCTTTGGTCCTGCACTGACCTATTAGCTAAGCAGCTGAAAGGGGAAGAAAAACTGCAGAGAAACAGTGCAAGCTGGATACTGTTGCAGAGAGTCTGCATGGACGTAAGCTGAATAGCTTCCTCTGTTTTCATAACTGATATACTGGCATCACACATCACTTCCTAGGATATTTCTTATTTGTTTCCATGGCTACCAAAAAAAACTTGCATTTCCTGCAATAATGGCCCATTTGGACAAAATTGAAAAACAATACAAGCCAGCAAAGTCTATTGAGTACGTACTTTTCACAATCTTGCAGCTTCCAGAAATGGAAGTTAAGCAGTGGCATAAGGTTAGCTAACGAGATTAACGGTCACATTTGCAGGCAGTGAGAAACTCTGCAACTGACCAATCAATTATGATCTACATGTCAAAGGCCAAATGTGTAAATGGTAACATTGCTGCCACTGTCAGTTGTGGAGAGAACGAATGTTCCAAGTGTTTGCTGGGGCACGGATCAAATAGGCTGCTTTATCCTGGGTGGTGTTGAGCTGCTTGAGTTTTTTTTGGGGCTGAAGTCATTCAGACAAGCTGAAAGAATTTCATTGCATTTCTGAATTTTACCTTGCAGTGGTGAACAGATTTGAGGAGCTAGAATGCTTCATATGGGGGGGGGGGGTTACTCACTACAGAATTTGCACAAACTTGTTTGAGTCACTTTTTTTTTGTAAGGATGCCCTGTTCAGTTTCTAGTCAAAAGTAACCCCCTGTTGTTGATAGTGAATGGTTGAGTGATGGCAATGCCATTGAATATTGTTATGAAACAGATAGACAGAATTAAATCTGCCTGCCTACCTCCATGTTTGCAAAGGAATAAAACTAAAGCTTTTAAAATTCCAGAAAGTTGACCTTCTGGGTTTCTAATTAGACTTTTGAGTAACCATTCTTGAACTCTGAATAATCAATTCTAGACACAAATTATTTTGCTTAAGCCAAAAATTCAATTAATAATAAGTAACTTAAGCAGAGCAAAATTAAACAAAGTAAATATTGCTTTCATCCCCAAATGCGCACAAGACAAACAGACAAAATTCAAGAAAAGATAAAATGCTAATAATAAAACTAGCTAGAATTACTTAAGTCTTCATGTTGAGAGTGTGGTGCTGCAAAAGCACAGCCGGTCAGGCAGTATGCGAGGAGCAGGTGAATCAATGTTTCAGGCAAAAGCCCTTCATCAGATTCTAGTACCACACTCTCGACTCCAGCATCTGCAATCCTCACTTTCACCAAGTTTTCATGGTGTCATTCTGTGGCTGGGTGGTAGGACTGGTTGGACCTGGTAGCATTGGAAGCACTTTGAAGTTTGCTGTAGAATGTCAAATCTAAATGCATAGATAATGTTGTGACACTGCAACCTGTATAGGCACTATGCCACCTAGTGGTGAAGATCGCAAATGCAACCTACCTCTTAACTCTTAAGTCCCATTTTGTGAGGACTCTGAACTAGTACAAAGTCTGGTCTAACAGCACCTCCAAAACTTATTCATCTTATTCCTGATCTCTGTGTTTGTCATACCTCTTAAACTCCTTAACTTTGAGATCATGTCTCCCTGGTTTTTTTTATTTCCCCTTGTCCTACAATTGATAGCGGAGTTTTCCGATTTCTAGTTTAAGTTTTGAATGCAGTCATGCAGCACAGAGGTGGTTGTTCGGCCCATTGAATCTACACTGACCTATCTGCATTTAATTCCAATTTCCAGTACTTGACACACAGTCTCGAATGGTGAGACATTTCAAGCACTTAGCCACATTGGGAAGATTTGTGAGGTTTCCTGCTTCTACTGCCCTCCAAGACTGTGCATTCCAGATTCCCACCACCATCTGGCTGAAAACAATATTTCTTCCAAACCCTTCTAAATCTCCTGCTCTTCATCTTTATCAGTATGCCATATGGGACCTTGCTCAAGGTTTTGATGACTTTCATATAAACTACCTTTATCTACACACCTGATCACTAACCATCAAAATGTTAGGCATGACCTGTGTCTGTCTATGCAAACTATTTTACATCAAACTTTTGCTTCTTTGAGTGAAGATTACTTCTGTCCTTCAGAACTTTCTCCAGTGGTTTTCACTTAAACCTTTCCGTTGCCATATGCCTTTTCCTTTTTAAGGCACTCCTTAAATCTGACCATGTTTTTGATCACCTGTCCAAATATTGTGCGTGTCTTGGTGTCAAAGTTTACCTGAGAATATTCCTGTGAACTGTCTTTGTTTTTGAAATTTTGCTGTATAAATACAAATTATAGCTGCAAATGTATTGTACGTTTGTATGGTTATCACAGTTTGGCAAAGTTAATGTGCAAACCTTGAAAACTGATTGATATGTTTGATTAGCCTGTTACTACATTATTTCCGAGTGCTGCAATTCATTCTGGTATAGATTGATCAAACAAATCTAGTTGGGTTGTATCCTTGTTATCTGGAATTGCTACACTTTGTTTCACTTTGGTATCCAGCCATTCATTGCCCGAGTGCAGTTGGATGCAGTTCCATGTTTTAAAGTGGTTATCCATCCATCTACTCTGCACGCTTCTAACAAACCTGCATATTTGCATTGTGGTGGCATAGCTAAATTTGTAGATAGTACATTCAATTGTTCCTGTCCTTTTTGTAGCTAGTCCACCAGTGCACTTCTCTTACATCTGATGCTTTTTCTCTAAGGGGGTTTTAAATTAACAGAAACTGGTACAATCTGACAAATCCCTTCTGACTTGGTCTATTTCATCTCTGCCTTTTTCATTATATATTTGTAGGATTTGTTTTTCTCTAATATTTTCATCTTGCTTCCTTTCAACAATGCTTTCACCAACTACATTGACTACACTTCAAAAGTAATGTAGTGTAGGAAACTCAAGTCCATTTTGCGCACACTAAACTGTGATGTGATGAGTTTTTGTTTTTGTGATATGGTTTTTAGCAAATATTGACTAGGACATTAGAGATATTTCTTTTTTTTGGAGTGGCATGGCAGGGGGACAAAAGCAAGATCTCTCATCGACTCAAAGTGAGATGGGATTTAGTTTCATCTTCATTGCAGTTGAAAGATAGCACCTGTGACAGTACAGCACACTCAGCACTGCACTGAAATGATCTTTCTGAAGATCTAGACTGCAACTTGAACTCAGCCCAGTGCTGAGGATGCTGTCAACTGAGTCACAGCTGACACTTGCAGGCATGGAAATTAACAAGATGATGACACAATTCTGATTAGCTTGCTGAATGTAATTTTCTCTTGGTGTCATAGAGATGTTCAGCATGGAAACAGACCCTTCGGTCCATGCCGACCAAACGTCCCAACCCAATCTAGTCCCACCTACCAGCACCCAGCCCATATCCCTCCAAACCTTTCCTATTCATTTCTCCATTCAAATTCCTCTTAAATGTTGCAATTGTACCAGCCTCCACTACATCCTGTAGCAGCTCATTCTATACACGTACCACCCTCTGCGTGGAAAAAGTTGCCTCTTAGGTCTCTTTTGTATCTTTCCCCTCTCCCCCTAAACCTATGCCCTCTAGTTCTGGACTCCATGACCCCAGGGAAAAGACTTTGCCTATTTACCCTATCCATGCCCCTCATAATTTTGTAGGCATCTATAAGGTCACCCCATAGCCTCTGACACTCCAGGGAAACAGCCCCAGCCTGTTCAGCCTCTCACTATAGCTCAAATCCTCCAACCTTGGCAACATCCTTTTTAGAGCTGAAAATGTGTTGCTGGTTATAGCGCAACAGGTCAGGCAGCATCCAAGGAACAGGAAATTCGACGTTTCGGGCACAAGCCCTTCATAAGGAAGGGCTATAACATCCTTTTTAGATCTTCTCTGAAACCTCTCAAGTGTCACAACATCTTTCCGATAGGAAGGAGACCAGAATTGCACGCAATATTCCAACAGTGGCCTAACCAATGTCCTATACAGCCACAACATGACCTCCCAACTGCTGTACTCAGTACTCTGACCAATAAAGGAAAGCATACCAAATGCCGTCTTCAATATCCTATCTCCCCGCGACTCCACTTTCAAGGAGCTATGAACCTGCACTCCAAGGTCTTTATTCTTCGAACCTTACCAATAAGTGTATAAGTCTTGCTAAGATTTGCTTTCCCCAAAATGCAGCACCTCGCATTTATCTGAATTAAACCCCATCTGCCATTTCTCAGTCCATTGGCCCATCTTGTCCAGATCCTGCCTTAATCTGAGGTAACCCTGTTTGCTGTCTGCTACACCTCCAATTTTGGTGTCATCTGCAAACTTACTAACTATACCTCTTATGCTCTCATCCAAATCACTTACGTAAATAACAAAAAGTAGAGGACTCAGCACCGATCCTTGTGGCACTCCACTGGTCACAGGCCTCCAGTCTGAAAACAACCCTCCACCGCTACCACCCTCTGAATTCTACCTTTGAGTCAGTTCTGTGTCTCCCTGTATTCCATGAGATCTAACCTTGCTAATCAGTCTCCCATGAAGAACCTTATCAAACGCCTTGCTGAAGTCCAAATAGATCACATCTACTGCTCTGTCCTCCTCAATTCTGAGTTTTTTGAGGTAGCAGTCAAGTTTGTGAGACATGATTTCCCATGCACAAAGCCCTGTTGACTATCCCTAATCTGTCCTTGCCTTTCCAAATACATGTACACCCTGTTCCTCAGGATTCCCTCCAACAACTTGCCCACCACCGAGGTCAGGCTCACCAGTCTATAGTTCCCTGGCTTGTCCTTACCGCTGCCCTTAAATGGTGGCACCATGTTTGCCAACCTCCACTCTTCCAGCAGCTCACCTACCACTATCGATGATACAAATATCTCAGCAAGAGGCCCAGCAATCACTTCTCTAGCTTCCCACAGAGTTCTCGGGTATACCTGATCAGGTCCTGGAGATTTATCCACCTTTACCTGTTTCAAGACATCCAGCACTTCCTCCTCTAATCTGGCTGTTTTGCAAGATGTCACCATCTATTTCCCTACAGTCTATATCTTCCATATCTCTCTGCACAGTAAATACTGTTGCAAAATACTCATTTAGTATCTCCTCCATTTTCTGCGGCTCTACACAAAAGCCGCCTTGCTGATCTTTGAGGGGCCCTATTCTCTCCCTAGTTATCCTTTTGTCCTTAATATATTTGTAAAAACCCTTTTGGATTCTCCTTAATTCTATTTGTCAAAGCTATCTCATGTCCCCTTTTTGCCCTCCTGATTTCCCTCTTAAGTATACTCCTACTTCCTTTCTACTCTTAAGGATTCACTTGATCTATCCTGTCTATACCTGATATTGCTTCCTCCTTTTTCTTAACCAAACCCTCAATTTCTTTAGTCATCCAGCATTTGCTATACCTACCAGCCTTTGCTTTCACCCTGACAGGAATATACTTTCTCTGGATTC
Organism: Hemiscyllium ocellatum; assembly: GCF_020745735.1. Taxonomy (NCBI): domain Eukaryota; kingdom Metazoa; phylum Chordata; class Chondrichthyes; order Orectolobiformes; family Hemiscylliidae; genus Hemiscyllium; species Hemiscyllium ocellatum. The sequence goes on along the minus strand of NC_083407.1, from coordinate 40,371,619 downwards.
TCGTTATCTCATTTCTGAAGGCTTCCCATTTTCCAGCCATCTCTTTACCTGCGACCATCTGTCTCCAATTAGCTTTCGAAAGTTCTTGCCTAATACCGTCAAAATTGGCCTTTCTCCAATTTAGAAATTCAACCTTTTAGATCTGGTCTATCCTTTCCCACCACTATTTTAAAACTAATAGAATTATGGTCGCTGGCTCCAAAGTGCTCCCCCACTGACACCTCAGTCATCTGCCCTGTCTTATCTCCCAAGAGTAGGTCAAGGTTTGCACCTTCTCCAGTAGGTACACCCACATACTGAATCAGAAAATTGTCTTGTATGCACTTAAGAAATCCCTCTCTATCTAAACCTTTTATCACTATGGCAGTCCCAGTCTATGTTTGGAAAGTTAAAATCCCCTACCATAACCACCCTATTATTCTTACAGATAGCTGAGATCTCCTTACAAGTTTGTTTCTCAATTTCCCTCTGACTATTAGGGGGTCTAGAATACAATCCCAATAAGGTGATCATCCCTTTCTAATTTCTCAGTTCCACCCAAATAACTCCTTGGATGTATTCCCGTGAGTATCCTCCCTCAGCACAGCTGTAATGCTATCCCTTATCAAAAATGTGACACCTCTTCCTCCCTTGTCTGCCTTTCTATCCTTCCTGTACTATTTGTATCCTGGAATATTAAGCTGCCAGTCTTGCCCATCCGTGAGCCATGTTTCTGTAATTGCTATGATATCCCAGTCCCATGTTCCTAACCATGCCCTGAGTTCATCTGGGGAGTCCCCGTCCCACTGCAACTCCCAGGTCATTTCCTCTGCCCTGAAGCTCTTATGCTACTTTCTCCCCACCCTCGCCCTCCTCTAGCTTATCTCTCCACGCTTCAGGCTCTCTACCTTTATTCCTGATGAAGGGCTATTGTCCGAAACGTCGATTTCGCTGCTCCTTGGATGCTGCCTGAACTGCTGTGCTCTTCCAGCACCACTAATCCAGAATCTGGTTTCCAGCATCTGCAGTCATTGTTTTTATCTTCCCTGTTAGACCCCTTGCATTGAAATAAATGCACCTTAACTTTTTTTGGTCCTACCTTTGTCCCTGACTTGTTTGTTTGACTCACTTTCTGTTCTCAACTGTACTAGTCTCAGATTAATCTCTTTCCTCACTATCTCCCTGGGTCGTTTCCATCCCCCCACCACCGACCTTACTAGTTTAAATCCTCCCGAGCAGCTCTAACAAATTTCCCTACCAGTATATTATTCCCTTCCAATTTAGGTGCAATCTGTCCTTCTTGTACAGGCCACTTCTCCCCAAAAGAGATTCCAATGATCCAAAAATGTTGGCATCGTCACTGGGGAAAGCACTCGAATCACTTTTTATTTTGTGTTTAGAAAATGTGGTATTACCAGATAAGTCTGTGCTTTTGCCCAAGTGAAATCATTTTGACAAATTCATTAGCAATCTTTTGTTTTGAAGTTCAAATGTTAAGATTGACAAAGGGGAGCAAGGAACTGTTGTGTCCAGACATATGACAATGTTTCTGTAGCAGATGGGACTTGAACACAGGCTGCCTTTTTTCAGAGATAGGGATTATTCACTGCACCACAAGTGGCTGTTGTATGCTTGAATTTTCAAAAGGCATTTTGAGGTGGTACCCACAATGTTGATATGCAAGGTGAGAGTTCATAGAGTTGCAAAAATGTGTAAAAATGGATGGAGGATTAGCTGATGCACAGGAAGCAAAACATGGGGGTGCCTTGGACACTTTAACATTTTTAGGCTGTGATCAGCAGAATATTGCAAGGATTGTTGAAAGGGTATTGGCTGTTGTATGTTAATGACTTGAGAACTCAGTAACAACTAAAGTTGCTGATAAAGTTAACTCGACTGCAAAGAGATGTATGCAAGTTAAGTAGGATAACAAGGTGGTAGATGGGGGAAAAGGTTATTCAGCTGGTAGTGAGAATAAAACACTTTTTTTAAAAGATGTGTGAGCGTTTGGCACTCTGAGGATCTTGTTTGGATTTGCACAAGGAACATGTGAAATAAGCATGCAGCTGCAGCAAGCAGTTGGGAAGGCAATCTTGGGAGGGTTTTTCATGTGCTCTTGGCCATTGTTGGCACAAAGATTTGTTGCCTATCCCTTATTTCCCTTGTTACTGTAATGGCATAGAAAGTCACAATTCAACAACCACATGTCTATGAATCTGGAGTCCGGTGTAGGCCAGACCAGATAAGGATTGAAGTAAAGAACAGTGGTGAATCTACAATATGGGCATACAAATAAAGAGTCAATCCTTTGATATTGAAGATGAGAAATTGCTTTCTTGAAATTCTTGTGAATGTTTGAAATGCTGTTCGTTGTGTATACTTTATTGCTTAATATATTTAAGCTTAGAGATTTTTGGTCTCTCATAGTCCGCAGATGTAGGGAACAGGTAGTAAGATGGCACTCAGGCCAATAACCAGCCAAGATTTTTCTGATCAGCAGAGCAGGCTTGAAGAACATGTATGAAATTCCATTGCTCTTATTTCTGTTCAGTGTTCATTTAATGGAGACTTGTGCTGTTTAGACCCAACAGCACAATAATTCTGAATGAGAAAGTATTCTGTATTCTTAATGTTTTGAAACAATTTGAACGTCACAATATGTAAAAGACAGCAGTGTAGTTACTTCATGTGAAAGATGAAGTTCACTTAAGTGTATTCTTCATATGTACTATATTAAATCTACTAAGTAGAATCTGAAGTGTGGGAAATTATACAAAATTAAGTGAACTGAGTGAGTAGTTCTGCATAAACTGCTCTGCAGGTATTTGTCTGTCTGTCTGTCCTGTCTTAAATTTTGGTGAGGTGTGAAGCAGAGCTGATACAGTTTAATTCTCCTTTGCTGGGAAGGTAAGGTTAAATTACTGTGTATTTTAATTATAGTTGAAAGTGAATAATTTGTTTAGCCTTGAACCAGTTTCTTCAGTAAAAAGTCACTGGTCACCAGCAAATCTTGGTATAACAGGTGTGCTAAATTTGTGGACATCAGCAATTAACAATGAAATTAGTAACTTGTTAATTCGTGATCAGAATTTAACAGTACAGAACATGCATAATCCTTGCGATTCCAAGCCACCTGTAGAACAAAGTAGTGAACACTATGTTCAAATGGAAAGGAGGTAGTAATTTGTGATTTGCTCAATGTTATTTTGCTTGCCAAGTTTTCTTTGTTTATAGTGTAGATTTATTTGCAATGTGAAAGCAGATCTTGCATTTTGAATAGTGTGAACAAATTATGCAGCACTTTACAAATACAAATTAAGTATATCACGAGAGAACCTTGCAATAACATTGGCAGTTGAGAACTTTTACAAAAAAAAATGAAAAAATTTCAAGCCAACTTTAGCAAGAGAAACAGGGGAAAACGCCAAACTAAGGGAAGTTAAATTTGAGTTTAATATTCAAATGTTATTAATTTCTGAAGTTACTTAAATTTCTTTGCAGACCATTGTTGCCTAATTATTTTTACTCTGGTGACCTCTTGTAACTAATGCAAACTTTTTAAAATTTACAAGTGGGTGAATCTGATTTCTGTTTAGGAAAATCTTTTTTGGATGTTCCTGCCTCCAAAATGGGTGGCATTTTCAATGTGCAAAAATATTTTGTGAACCTTTTTATCTTTTTTTTTTCTTTGCCCTAGGCTGGTTATGGCAATGTAACTGAATCTGAACTCCTTGACTGAAGATGATTTTCCTAAAAGAAGAACTTCACACATATATGAACAGCAGCCTAATCTGGGTTCATAACCAATAAGATCATGTACTTTATTAATGCATATTTCACTCTGGAATAACTTCACTGCTGAAAATAATGGCGACCTTTCATCTATGGAAGTTATCTTCACAAAAGCTAGGATTTTTTTTGGTAACGTTTGGATTCATATGGGGAATGATGTTACTGCACTTCACCATCCAACAACGGACACAACATGAAAGCAGTACAATGCTTCGGGAGCAGATTCTGGACCTAAGTAAACGATACATCAAAGCATTAGCAGAAGAAAACCAAAATGTCGCAGATGGGCCCTATGTTGGCACGATGACGGCATATGGCAAGTTACTCCTCTTAATAGTTTCTAAAATATTGTTACATTTATATGAATTTTTAATATTGATTTTTAATTCTTTTAGTTTTAACTGATCTTAATAGAATCTAATTGGGTAAATATTAGCCTTTTATATAAGGCATGGATTCAACCTATTGATCAAGTCATTTGTGCTATAGTTAATGTTAGGACTGCCACTCCAGTGATATTACACCATCTTTGGGTTCTTTCAGCCAACTTGAGTTAACTAGAATGCAATTATGATATAGTATTAACTTTAACAAAGAAAACAATTTTTTTCGTTTTTTTTCCCTAGGATATCCATATCACAAGCTAAATCAATTTATACACCCCTCCCTAATTTCCCTAAATATGGGGAAGCCACTGCTTTTGAGCCTGGTGCATGTACAGCTATTGTTCTACAAGTTGATTATTGAAGGAGTGGGAGTAGAGTTCGAAGTCAGGATGCTGAAACACCTGACTGGAAGCTAGCATTTCCTAGCTTTTATGTGTCTCCTGTTTTTGATCCTCTCGGTGTTTAGAAGTGCAGGTAGTTGCTGTCAGTGGATCCTTGCCAGGTTGCTACAGTGCAACTTGTATGTGATATGCATTGCCACTGTGCATTGTTTTTGGAAGAAGTGCATGTTTAAGCACTTTGTAAAGCAGGTTGTCTTTTTCTTAATGGTTTCAAGCTTTGTGTGCTGTTGGAGCCACAGCCATTCTGGCAAGAGCAGAGTATTCCATCACATTTTTTTTTAATAGATCGTGGAAAGGCTGTAGTGCATCTGGAGGTGTTACTCACTATCACCTCAATTCCTAGTCCCTGCCTTGCATTTATAGTGACCGTACTTATATGGCTGGCCCTATTTAGTTTCAGATCAGTAATACCAACATTTACTAAGCCCCCCCACCCGCTGCATATTGATTTTGAGGAATTCAGCAACTAATATCACCATTAAATGTCAAGAGGAGATAATTCATTAAATTTATTTATTGTTGAAGGTGGTAGTTGCCTTGCACTTGTGTGACATGACTGTTACTTGTCATTTAGTACCCAAACTTGGATGTTGTCTAGGCCTTGCTGCATATGGAAACCGGCTTCAGTATCCGAGGAATAACATTGTTCTGAAGTAATGTGCAATAATTGGTGAACATCCACACTTCTGACCTTGTTATGACGAAAGGATAGCCTCTGAAGCAATTGAAGCTGCCAAGCCCTGAATAACTCTTGCAACAATATTGTCAAATTCCGATAAATGATCTTCAACAATCACAACCTCTATCTTTTTCATACATATTTCTTCAACTGGTAGAGACGTTTCTTTCTGACTTCCAATGACAAGAATTTTGCTCCTTGATATTAAACTTGAGACAAATTTTGCCTTGACTCCAAGAGCAGTCTCACTCCCCACACTCTCTCCTTTTCTGGAGTTTAGCTCCTTTGTCCATATCCAATGCAGTTCTGTTTCATTTTTGGCAGATATAGTCATCCCTCCTTTCTCTTTTTTTTTTGAAGTCCAGTAGAGACAATTTTCTGTGATTCAAGAAATCAGCAACTAGAATTTCTTTGGAAATGAGGAACAGTAAATTTCTACAAGTATTTTAAATGCTGAGTAAATTTTAATGTTGATCTTCTAGATAGATATTGAGGAGTTAATAGCAGATGAGCAAAGCGCATTAAATAAGCAAGTATTTCGCTTCCTCCTTTTATAGAGAATATAAAAATTCCAGTAATAGCTGGAATTTTCTAATAGTAATAACATCGGAAGGAGGAGAGGAATTTGTTAAAATTTAGTACTACTTCCCTATTGATTATACGTAAACTGATGGAGTTGTGGGATGTTAAATTCGTAAGCCTTGATGGATTTCCTCCCAAAATTTTGAAATGTGCCAATGAGATAGTAAATGCATTAAAATTCTCTAAAGCTTGCTAGAGTCTGGGAAGGTTCCATGAGACACGAGGTATGTATATGTAAACTTTTCATTGACCAAGGGAAGCAGGCAGTAGAAAAGGAAATTATTGCCAATTAGATTGATATCTGTAACGAGGAAGGTGTTAAAATCTGTTAGGAATAAAGTTTTTATAGTTGAGTAATTCAGAAAACCTCAGTAATCAGGAAGATTGAGAAACAAATTATTTAACAAATTTATTGACTTCTAGTCATACACTCAGGAACAGACCTTTCGGGACGACTTATCTGACCAAAGTATCTCAAACTAAACTCATCCCATTTGTTGCTTTTCCTCTTACCCTTTATCATTCATGCGCTCGTACCAAAGTCTTTTAAATGTTGTAACTGTACCTGTGTCTATCACTTCCTCTTTGTATGAAAAATGTTGCCTCTCTGGTCCCTTTTTAAAATCTCCTTTTTAAAATTATGCCCTCTAGTTTTGAACTCCCAGCCCTAGAGAAGAGACAGTTTGTTCCCCTTCTCTATGACCCTCATGATCTTTATAAACCTCCTGTAAGCTCACCCCTCAACTTATAATGCTTCAGCGAAGAAGTCCCAGCTTATCCAGCGCCTCATAACTCCAGCCCACCAGTCCTTATAACATCTTGTACATCTTTACTTCACCCTCTCCAATTTAATGATATCCTTCCTATAGTAGGGCGACTAGATCTGTACACTGTACTTCAAAAGTGGCCTTGTCAACATAATATACAACAGGAACATGAAGTTCCAACTCCTAAACTCTGAGCAGTAAAATAAAATGCATGTTACTGCTTGAAGAGGAGTCTGCAGATGTCCTGTATTTGAATTTTAGAATGTATTCAATAAGGTGCCAAATAAAGTTTTTATGCAGAAAGAGATAACAACATATTATGGTGGTTATAAGATGGTCTTCACGACCCAGGACCATCCCCTGCACTCAGCATAGGATGATCTAAGTTTGGCAACAGTGATCTCTGTAGAGGTTTGTGTCTGTTATGAGCACTGGGCACATGAGATGTTGGGTGCCCATGTGCTCCCAGTTGTGTCCCCTTGTCCCCATAGTGGAACTCCAGAATTATTTTTAGCGGAAGCTTAGTCATTGAGAGTTCAGAAAGCATTGAACAGTTGGGATTTCTTGTGCTTTGCTTTGACATTGTGGAGATTAAAACCAACTCCAGCAATTGGCAGGAATGTGGAGCAATGGTACCAAAATTCCTTCCAAGGCATCCTTAGGGAGTTAAGAGGGAAGGAGCCTTTTCTTCCAATTTTAGCTCCCCTTGCAGAAGCGGTTATAAGATTCTGACTCTGCGCTGGCTGGGTGTGGAGGTGATTCTTTCGGCTTATGCTAAGAGTGTGCTATTCATGTTCGTGAACCCTGAGGAGGATATGTGTGCCAGGAGGTCTACTCTGCAGCTGCATTCATAGGGATCAACTGGAATATATTTTAACTACAGGTTGGTCTGTAGAAAATTGACCCTGCCAATGAACTCCAAGCAGAGAACTACTCATTCCTCTAACTAGCTATCCAGCTTTGTCTGCTGAGGAATCTGACAGTAAATTGACAAGAGTTGGAAACCAAAGTGTCTATTCATGTAGAATGCTGGGCAGAACTGCTCCAAGTATTGTCTTGCAGGGTTGAATGATCATAATCCAGCGGAATGCTGCTACGCTGCAGTACCAGCTGGCCCCTTTGGTCCTTCCATAGGAATTTGTCACCAAACCTAACCAAAGAAAATCAACTCCATTTTTCTGGGACAACCAAACTGGATATTGAATTTCCCACTTAGCTAGGATAGTCAGGTGTTGGTGAACCTCTGCACCCCCAGATAGTGACTTTTCACCTTTTTAGATTCTACAATATTTTGAAACTTTTTTTTGCGATCTCCAAAGTCGTGTACTCTGACACGTTTTCTTGTACCAGATGCATGGCAATCGTTCCAGCATAGTTTTAGTTTATGGAGTGGATGCATCTTCAGGCTGCCTTCCAGGAATTTCTCATTTTAATTTGACTTGATCAAGCTTTGGGGCATGGTCAGTTCTTGTTGGAGTGCACTCCATATAAAGATGCCAGCTGTTATAAGGGAGCTGTTGCTCAAGAACTTGTACCTTCACAAGTGGCTTGCTTGTGGAAGTGTGTTCAGGATGCTGGGATGATTAGACTTGGATGTGTTGGATGGAGGAGTGGTCGGCTGGATGACACTGGAGCAATAGTGTGTTAGAAAATGGCCAGTGTAAGGCTTGAATCATCTAGAACCTCCTTATTATGGTACTCAGGCCACAAATGCACAGGAGATTGAGGTTCCTCAAACAAGCAGCAAGCTTCTGGATGAGCTGACCCATCTGTCCAGAACTTGACAGTGGCCCTGAATACTGAACATTCCTTGTGATTATGCAGCCAATAATTTGAGCCATCTCCAAGAAATTTCTTCATGCCTTTTTTAAAATGGCAGTTTCCTGCAGGGACTGCTGCTGCACCCTCTCTTTTTTTTTTTAATTCTGTTTTCCACCTGGCTATGCCTCATTAGCACCTTACATTCCGGCCACAAGATTCCTTGTGGAGGGTCCTTTTTATAAGGAGCAACGGTGTATGCGGCAGTCCAATGCCACAAACATTTGAGCAGATTCATTTGTTGTCAAGGCACATCACTTCTATGAATGAAATGATATTTTGTTTATTTTGCTTGATTTTGTTTGCAGTCCCTGTTAAATTTGACAGAAGTACATTTAAATTATGGTTGCTCTTCAGGTCACGCACCTAAGTAATAGGCAAACTTTTCAGAGCGGGTTGGACAGATTGGAGGGCAACCCCATAGGCCTGCCCTAGTGCCTGGCCAATGTGGCTAGGAACAAGAAAAGGTTCAGGTAGTTAGCCATGTCAAGGTTGCAGCACACATCTGCACTTTTCCATGGTTATGTCTGTACTCTGCTGTCTGTGGTGTCCACTGGTACAATGGCAGCCTTTGGGGACCGGTGCATCACCTTGGAATGATATTTGAATTTAATTTTCAAAAGCTGCTCTTGACCATTTTGTATTTTTCATACAATCCCACCAACAGGAGTTATCTAAACAATAACTTATTATTTTAAAATACAAGGTTAGCAGCCTGGCTTGCAGAAAATACTGTCTGTAACTATTTTTTTCTTCTTGCTTGACAGAATATGTTAGAGTCACATAAGGGTCTGCTCCAGAGGTCTCAGCATTTTGCAATGCTATCAGTGTCTTAGATGAGGAAAGTGAAGTCATGGTAAATAAGCTTCTTGGTGACACCAAGATAGCTAAGATGCCTTGTGGGGAAAAAAAACGAGGTTGTAAACCGGTTGAGTGAATGAGTAGATGTGTATATAAAGTAGGAAGATGTGAAGCTGTTCATTTTGACAATAAGAATAAAAGGTGCGGAGTAGTATTTAAAGGGTGAATAAGTGCAGAATTCCAAAGTGGAAGGGATCAGGTGTACTAGTGAATGATTCACCAAGTTAGTCCACAAGTGCAGCAAATAATTAAGATTTAGCGGAGTTGAATATAAAAGAAGAATAACATCCTTAGTCTCACCAGTACCCTGCATAAAATTATGTTTCAAATGTAGTTGTAATCTTTTTAAGGAAACATGAATGCATTTGAGGTATTTGAAAGGATTGATAGCTGGAATGAGTGGGTTGTCAAATGAAGATAGATTGAGCAAGCTGAGTTGAGAGGAGTGGCTTCATTGAAGTGTACAAAATCTTCATCACAAAGTGGATGTGGAAAAGGTGTTTCCTCCTGAGGAGGTGATGGCCTAATGGTATTTATCACTATACTACTAATCTAGAAATGTTCTGGGGGTCTGGGTTCAAATCCTGCCACATCAAATGCTGGAATTTGCATTCAATTTAAAAATCCTGGAATTAAGAATCAACTGACCATTTAGAAAGCCCATTTCGTTCACTAATGTCTTTCATGAAAGGAGATTTGCCATCCTCACCTGGTCTGACTTGCATGTGATTCTGCACCCACAGCAATGTTGTTGATTCTCAATTGCCCTGTGAAATGGCCTATTCCATTCTACTGACTGCTATGAAGTCTCAAAGAAGTTAGAGCAGGAGGACTGCTGTAGTGCAAGAAGAAAAACCAGATTTTGTTTTGAGTTACTGTAAACAGAAACTTGGGAGTTGTTGCTCGATTGTAATCAAATAAGTGTAACTGCTACAAAAAGGATGCCTGTCCTTAAAACTCACCATGATCCTGAGGTGAAAGAACTCCCGATATTTAAGAGTTTGTTAATTGTTTCTAAAGCAGTTGAAGTAGCTCTAACAATTTAGGCTGACTCTTTTTTTGGGTATGCAAATGCTATTAGGTGTTTTTCAAAATATTGGACTGTATTTTTCTAATCAATAAAAATTGGCAACCACAAAATAACCAGAAAATAGTTTTTTATATTTTTAAGACTTTGTTTCAGTAATGCAGTCCACTGGTGGGCATACTTTGTTTTATTTTTAAATGTATGTTTTTGAGTGAACACCATTTTCAGGTATATTAATCAGACTTCATGAAGTCACCATTTTGATTTGACCCTTGTTAAAGTGAAAGCAGTTTTGTGCTTCTCAAGTCTGTGTATCCACACAGCCTCAAAAGGCCTAAAATTGGAAACTGGTTGTTGATATTTGCTCAGTAATTCATTCATTCATTTTGTGAATGTATTATTGTTCAGCCAAACTAAAATGGCACAAGACGCTTAAGAATCCATGTTCACGGTTCTGTCTTTAATGTGCTTCAATGTCATACTTTTTCGAAAATTAAATCTAATTCCTGAATTCTCCTTCCACCACATTTTGTAGCAACAAATTCTACATTTCAACAATTTGGCAAAGAATACTTCTCTAAACATTTTTAAAAATTCCTGCGTGGGAGGTGGTTATCACTGGCTGTCCCTAATGCACGTAGGAATGAGAGTTCGGTGTGGTGTACCTTGTCGGCTATCTTGCTAGGTTGTAGAGGTCTTGGGTTTGGAAAGTGCTGTCTGAAGCATTGGATGGTTGCAGTTATGATACAGATGGTATCCACTGCTGCCACGGTGTGTCTGGGGAAAGGAATGAATGTTGAGCATATTAGATGGGGTCCCAATCAAGTGGATTGATTTATCGTGAATGAATTTGAGATGTGCGATGTTGAAGAGTATTACTTCTCACTCTTGACTTGTACTTTGTAAATGGTGAATGGGCTTTGAGAAGTCAGGTGAGTTAGTACCCACAGAATTCCTAGCCTCTAACCTCTCCTTTTTATAGCTGAAATATTTATTTGGCTGTTCCATTTTGGTTTGTGCTAAGTGAGAACCCTGCATGTTGATTTATGGGGTATTTAGCTAAGGTGATATTATCAAAGATTGATGGTTGGAATCTGTCTCTTTAAAGTTGGTCGTTGGCTGGCACTTGTGTGCTGCCAATGTTAGCCCAAGGCCGAATATTATCCAGGTCTTGCTGCATTTTGGCCAGGAACTGCTTTAAGTATCTGACTTCACAGATCTGAGCATTATGAAATCATCAACAAATATCCCCACTTCCTATCTTGAGGTAGGCACAATAATTGATGCACTGTTGGAGGTGGTTGAAACACTACTCCTGAGGAATTATTGCACTGATACCCTGTGGCTTAGATGAATGACCTCCCAACAGCCATGACCATAAACCTTTTTTGCTAGGTGTGACTCTAGTGAAAAATCTTTCACATGATTCCATTTTTAACTTCAATTTTGGGCTTCTTGGTGCCGCATTCACTATGCAGTGTTGCCATGATATTAAGTGTAGCTGCCTTAACTTTCCCTCTTGAGTTCCATTCTTTTGTCCTTAGTTGGGCCCAGGCTGTAGGAGGAGAGAAGCAATGCAAGCCTTGCTGAACCTCAATAATAACCTTCTCTGGGCAGTTGAGGTAAGTGTTGTTTGATACTGCTGTCAATTACCATTTCTATCACTTTAGAATCGAAGTAGGGTGTATTCAGCTAGGTTGTATTTTTTCTCCTTTCTTTGAACAGAACATACTTGGACAACCTTCCCCGTTGGATGGTAATGCTGTAACTACAAGAGTAGCTTGCAGAAGTGCACAGCTATAGAGCACCAGCCTTCAATATATTTCCTGGAATACTGCCAGGGACAATAGCCTTTGCAGTATACAGTGCCTTCCAATTGACAAGTCATGACTAGTGGGTGCTATATGGTCCATCCCACGGGGACTTCAGGCCAGAAAAATTTACAATTGATCTTAATGACTTGGATATAGGGATCAAAGGTAGTAGAGCCAAATTTGCAGATAACACCTAAAATAGGTAGGGAAGTAAGTTGCCATGAAGAAATAATAAATTTGCATATCCATATGGGTTGCTTGGGTGAATGGACCAAAATTTGGCAGATCGAGTTTAACTTTATTCCTCAAACCAAAATGGATTGAAGAGGCAAGTAATTATCTAAGAGGAGAGAACATGAAACCTGCTTTGGTGCAGAGGGATCTGGGTGTCCTCATGCGTGAATTACAGAAGTGTAATTTGCATCTACAGCAGATAATGAGGGCAAATGGAATTTTGGCATTTATTGCTAAAGAAATGGAGTACAAAAGCAGGGAAGAGTTGTTGCCTGGAACATCTAGAACACAACGTGTACAGTTTTTTGGTTCCTTTACTTGAAGGATGTGATAGCATTGCAGATAGTTCACCAGATTAATTTGAAAAACAAAAGGCTTGTGATGAGGAGAAATTGAACAGTTTAGACCAAAACTCACTAGCGTTTCAAAGATTTGGGGGAGATCCAATTCAGGAATGTCAGATACTGAAGGAAATTGACAAAGTAGACTGGCTGTTTCCCCTTTGTGGGGCAAACTAAAATGAGATCACGAGGTCATAGTTTTAGGCTAGGTGATGGCAGATTTAAAACAGCTGAGAAGGAATTACATCTCTCAAGGTTGTGAATCTGTGGAAACCACTAGCCAACATGAAGGGTATCTTCAATGTGAAGCTAGACATGCTTGCTCCTGACTTCTGCTACAGATAGGTTGGTGAGGGCAGAAACCACTTTGTTTTTGTCTTTTAGTGGATTCTTCATCACCTGCCACTGGCTGCTCAGGTATTCCATGTGATTTTGGATTTGACCAGTCTGGTCACTGGTGCTACTTGAGCCACTTTTGCTGACAGACATTGAAGTCCCCACCCAGAGTAGATTCTGTACTGTTATCACCCTCAAAGTGGTGTTCAACATTGGCGCAAAACTGAGTCATCAATTGATGGTGATGCAAGATAATCACAGATGTCTTCGTTCATGTTTGACCTGATGGTAATGTTAGGTTCCATACTCTAAACGCAGCTCCCCCTCCTACCATTTGTGCTCTCACCTCTGGTCTGGTCAGTAGGATTGGACAAACTCCTGAATGAAAGTGGTATTTGGGATGCAGTTGTAATCTCAGAATCATGTGTTGCATGCTGTCAGGCAGTTGCCTAATATGTCTGTGGGACAGCTCTTTCAATTTTAGGATAAATAGCAAGGTGTTAATAAGGAGTAGTAAGTAGAATTAACAGAACTTTGTGTATTGTTGTTTCCTGTTTGGCTGATTGTTGACAATGTTTATCACCATTTTGGTGAGCTTTTAATTCCAGATTCATTAATTCGATTCAGATTTCACCACTTACCATGATGGTTTTGAGCTCAAGTCCTCAGTGACGGTGACAAACTATGATAACTCTGATATATTTTACCCCCTCATATAATCTTTTGGAAGCACACTACTGAAGTGCATAATAAAAGATTATTCACTTCTTCAGTTAAATTTACTGTTTGTATAGTCTATTATGAGCATGGCTGCACTTTTTTGGCATATTTGGGTGCTCTTTAGAAGTATTGCGCGCGTGCGCGCACACGCGCGCACACATCCAAGGATCATATGTTCCTTTTGTAATTTTGAGGAAAGGATGAATTTGTTCCACATTAGTCAAATTGTTAACAGAAATCTCACTAAAATTATATTTAAATATTTTCCAGATTTGAAGAAGACATTGGCTGTTCTCCTTGATAACATTTTACAACGTCTTGGAAAATTGGAGTCAAAAGTAGACAACCTGATGATTTTAAATGGGACAGGTATAAATTCTACTAATGCTACAAGTACTGTGAGCCCCAACTCTGTCACTGTTGAGAAGGTTAATGTGGCAGGTAAGTACATAATCTTTGTCTGTAATTCATTTAAGTGGCACATATTTAATTTCCTTTGTAGAAAGTTAGCCACAATATTTTGCTTAAACAATTAGAGCAAAGCAATAAGAGCAGGCTGTACTTCCTGGGTACCTTTTTTAAACTTGGAAGAGCTTTGACATCTCTATTGACTATTTTGCATTCAGTTAATTCCCTATTTTTTTTCCCCCCTGTCTGTTTTGCAAATTCATTTCTTTTCCTGTTCACTTCTTTGAATTCTCATTTGCATTGCTGTGTCTCAGGAATAAAGTAGACACCTCATTTCATGGAAATCAGGACTGACTTGCTTGTAGCAAGTGAATTATTAAACCGGTTTTTGGGCTTTCTGAACTGGGAACCTTGAAGGGCCAGCACCTGGAATGTAAATAAAAGCAAAATACTGCAGATGCTGAAAATCTGAAATAAAACAAAGCGGGAGAATTTCAGCAGGCCTGGCAGCATTGGGAGAGAGAGAAACAGGAAGAGTCATGTTGGACTTGAAATGTTAACTCTGTTTTTCTTATTACCCCTGCTCCTGTCTGGGCACTGCTCAATCCACACTCCAATTACGTGGTGGTTAGTAGGGTGGGGGGGGGAGCAGGGGAAGGGTTGGTGGAGAGAAGTTTAGAGAGCGGTGATGAGGAAAGGACCAAGAGATGCTGATGATATGGCAGGATTTGGAAAGCTGGGTAGGGCTAGAATGGTGGGGAAATCAATGATGGGCAGGAGATGGGGATGGGATTGGGGTAGAATGACAAGGAAGAAAGAGGACTGGAGGAGGAGAGATGAAGGCTAGATAGGAGGGGGAACATAAAGGCCAGGAGATTTATAGAGGCCCCTTGGGATTGGGGTATGGTAGAATGAGGTAAATTCGAAGGGTGGGAAAGACCAATCGGATGATAGAACATAAAACAGTACAGCACAGAACAGGCCCTTCAGCCCACGATGTTGTGCTGACCACTGATCCTCATGTATGCGCACTCAAATTTCTGTGACCGTATGCATGTCCAGTAGTCTCTTAAATGTCCCCAATGACCCTGCCTCTACAACTGCTGCTGGCAACGCATTCCATGCTCTCTCAACTCTGTGTAAAGAACCCACCTCTGACATCCCCTTTATACCTTCCTCCCAACCATTTTAAAACTATGACCCCTTGTGTTAGCCATTTCTGCCCTGGGAAATAGTCTCTGGCTATCGACTCTATCTATGCCTCTCATTATCTTGTATACCTCAATTAGGTCCCCTCTCCTCCTCCTTCTCTCCAATGGAAAATGTCTGAGCTCAGCCGACCTCTCTTCAGAAGATAAGCTCTCCAGTCCAGGCAGCATCTTGGTAAACCTCCTCTGAACCCTCTCCAAAGCATCCACATCTTTGCTATAATAAGGCGACCAGAACCAGACACAGCATTCCAAATGGTCTAACCAAAGTTTTAGAGCTGCAACAAGGTCTCACGACGCTTAAACTCAATCCCCGTTAATGAAAGCCAAAACACCACATGCTTTCTTGTTACTCAAGTGGGTAGGGTTGTTCATTTTAAGGGATCTATGTACCTGCACACTAAGATCCCTCTGTTCCTCTACACTGCCAAGAATCCTATCCTTAATCCTGTACTCAGCTTTCAAATTCGACCTTCCAAAATGCATCACCTCGCATTTATCCAGGTTGAACTCCATCTGCCACCTCTCAGCCCATCTCTGCATCCTGTCAATGTCCCGCTGCAGCCTACAACAGTCCTCTGTACTGTCAACGACGCTCCAACCTTTGTGTCGTCTGCAAACTTGCTGACCCATCCTCCAATCCCCTCATCCAAGTCATTAATAAAAATTACAAACCGTAGAGGCCCAAGGACAGAGGCCTGTGGAATACCACTCACCACAGACTTCCAGGCGGAATATTTTCCTTCTACTACTGCTCACTGTCTTCTGTTGGCCAGCCAATTCTGTATCCAGACAGCTAAGTTCCCCTGTATCCCATTCCTCCTGACCTTCTGAATGAACCTACCGTGGGGAGCCTTATCAAATGCCTTGCTGAAGTCCATATACACCCCATCCACAGCTTGACAGTCATCAACCTTTCTAGTCACGTCCTCGAAGAACTCCGATAAGATTTGTGAGGCATGACCTGCCCCTCTCCACTGCCGTGTTGACTGCATGTAATCAAGCCATGCTCTTCCAAATGGTCATAAATCCTGTCCCTCAGACTGTTTTCTAACACCTTGCGGATGACAGACGTGAGACTGACTGGTCTGCAATTGCTGAGGATTTCCCTGTTTCCTTTCTTGAAGAGAGGAATTACATTTGCCTGTCTCCAGTCCTCAGGTACGACTCCAGTGGAGAGCAAGGATGCAAAGATCTTCGCAAGTGGCAAAGCAATTGCATTTCTCGTTTTCCAAATCTGGTCCAGACCTGATGACTTGTCAATCATAATGTTTGACAAAATTTTCAGCACATCAGCTTCCTCTATCTCTATCCATTCCAGCATGCACACCTGCTCTTCGAAGGTTTCATTCACTACAAAGTTCATTTCTTTCATAAAGACAGAAGCAAAAAACTCATTTAGGGCTTCCCCTACCACCTCAGACTCCATGCACAAATTCCCGATGCTATCCCTGATCAGCCCTACTCTTTCTTTTGACCATTCTCTTACTCCTCTCATAAGTGTAAAGTGCCTTTGTGTTCTCCCTAATCCGTTCTGCCAAGCCTTTTTCGTGCCCCCTCCTGGCTCTCCTCAGACCATTTTTGAGCTCCTTCCTCACTTGCCTGTAATCCTCTAGAGTTGAGCTTGACCCTAGCTTCCTCCACCTTATGTAAGCTACCTTTTTTCCTTTTGACTAGAAGCTCCACTGCTCTCATCATCCAAGGTCCCTTTATCTTACCACTTCTTGCCTGTGTCAGAGGGACATATTTATTCATCACTTGCAACAACTATGTTCCTTAAGCAGTCTCCTCATGTCTATAGTGCCTTTACCACGGAACAATTGCTCCCAATCCATGCTTCCTAACTCCTGTCTAATCGCATCATAGTTTCCTCTTACCCAATTAAATATTCTCCCATTTTGCCTAATCCTCTCCTCCTCCATAGCTATGTAGAATGTGAGGCAGTTGTGGTCACTATCACCAAAATGCTCTCCCACCACAAGATCTGATACCTGCCCTGGCTCGTTTTCTGAGCACCAAGTCTAGAATGGCCTCTCCCCTCGTCGGCTTGTCAACGTACTTAGTTAGGAAACCCTCCTGAACGCACCTTACAAAAACAGCTCCATTCAAATCTTCTGCTCGAAGGACGTTCCAATCCATATTGGGAAAGTTGAAGTCACCCATTACAACAACCCTACTACATCTGCACTTTTCCAAAATCTGCCGACCTATGCTTTCTTCCATCTCCCTGCTGCTACTGGGGGGCCTGTAGTAAACCCCTAACGAGGTGATTGCTCCCTTGCTGTTCCTAATTTCCACCCATACTGACTCGGTAGGCAGATCTTCCTCAACAATGGAAGCTTCTGTAGTTGTCGTACCCTCTCTCATTAGTATTGCTACATCCCCTCCTCCTTTTTCCCCCTCCCTATTCTTTTTAAATGCTCTAAACCCTGGAACATCCAGCAACCATTCCTGCCCCTGAGAAACCCATGTCTCTGTTATGGCCACAACATCATAAAGCATGGATCAGTACCTTGTACTAAGTTCATCACTTTTATTCCTGATACTCCTTGCGTTAAAGCAAACACTTCAGCTGATCCCTTGGTTCCTTCCCAGGAAAATCCTTCCCACTAGCTGGTCTACCTCTTGCTATTGCCTCATCTGTATCAACTCTCACCTCCGATATACAGCTCAGGTTCCCATCCCCCTGCCATACTAGTTTAAACCCTCTCAAACTACTGTAGCAAACCTTCCACCCAGGACATTGGTCCCCTTCCATTCAGATGCAACCCATCCTTGTACAGGTCCCATCTTCCCCAGAAGGCATCTCCATTATCTATATATCTAAGCCCTCCCTCCTACACCAGCTGCGCAGCCATATGTTAAGCTGCGCCTGCTCCATGTTCCTCGCCTCACTATCTCGTAGCACTGGTAGTAAACTAGAGAACACTCTGTTCGTCCTGCTTTGTAGCTTCCATCCTAACTCCCTGACATCACTTTTTATATCCTTGAACCTTTTCCTGGCTATATCATTAGTGCCAATATGTAACACGATTTCTGGCTGTTCGCCCTCCCCTTTTGGAACCTTATACACCCAATCAGAGACGTCCCGGACCCTGGCACTAGGGAGGCAACATAGCTTCTGGGAATCCTGATCCTGACCACAAAATCTCCTGTCAATTCCCCTACCACGAGTACTTTTCTATTCTGCCCCCATCCCTTCTTTGCCACAGTGTCAGGCTCAGTGCCAGAGAACTAACTGCTATGGCTTTCTTCTGGTAGGTCGTCATCCCCCCCCCCCAGCAGTATCCAAAACGGTATACTTATTGCTGAGGGGAATATCCACAGGGGATCTCTGCACGCTGTCTGTCCCTTTCTTCCCCCTAACTGCAACCCACCTATCCTTGTCCTGAGCCTTAGGAGTGACCAACTCCTGGTAACTCCTCTCAATTACCC
Organism: Hemiscyllium ocellatum; assembly: GCF_020745735.1. NCBI lineage: Eukaryota > Metazoa > Chordata > Chondrichthyes > Orectolobiformes > Hemiscylliidae > Hemiscyllium > Hemiscyllium ocellatum. The sequence continues at coordinate 40,352,831 of NC_083407.1, read as the reverse complement.
TCTCAGCCTCCTGAATGATCCGTAGTTCGTCCAGCTCCAGCTCCAATTCCCTAACACTGTTTTCAAGGAGCTGGAGTTGGGTGCACTTCCTGCAGATGTAGCCAGCGGAGATGTGTGCCATGTCTCCCACCTGCCACATTCTGCAGGAGGAGCAAGCAACTTCCCTAGCATCCATACCCGACTTATCTGAACACCCACTCAGTACTAAAGAAGAAAGCTTAGTTCAAATTGCTATAAATTTTATAGCAAACATATATTCAATAGAGGAAGTTTAAGGTTTGTGCGAAGATTTGTAGCTCGGGTGCTCGTTGTGGTTCTGTTCACCGAGCTGGAAGTTTTTGTTGCAAACGTTTCGTCCCCTGGCTAGGCGACATCAGTGCTTTGGAGCCTCCTGCGAAGCGCTTCTTTGATGTTACTTCCGGTATTTATAGTGGTCTGTCCTTGCCGCTTCCGGTTGTCAGTTTCAGCTGTCCGCTGTAGTGGTTGGTATATCGGGTCCAGGTCCAAACACATCGACCTGGACCCGATATACCAACCACTACAGCGGACAGCTGAAACTGACAACCGGAAGCGGCAAGGACAGACCATTATAAATACCGGAAGAAACATCAAGGAAGCGCTTCGCAGGAGGCTCCAAAGCACTGATGTCGCCTAGCCAGGGGACGAAACGTTTGCAACAAAAACTTCCAGCTCGGCGAACAGAACCACAACAGAGGAAGTTTAGAATGAACCTTACCTTATTAACTAGGTTAGAGGAGGAGGGTGGGTGGGAGACACTACAGTTGTAGAGTCTCTGGTTTAGCTACCTTGCTGATATATATTGTCACTACTTTCCTTCCCGGCTGCCCCTCTGGTCCTCGTCACTTCCTTCGCTGCTCCCGCTCCTTCTGTGAATGGGAAAACACTGCTGTCCGCTACTGGTATGTAATTTAAAAACTGCCTCACCTTAGCTGCAGTCTTTCGAGTTCGTCTAACCTCCGCTGCTGCTCGCGCTCAAAATGATCTGAGCATGGGTAGGAATAGATACCTTTGCTTAGATGAAGGAGTGTTAGTGTAATCACTACTAAGGACATGATGAACAGTTGAAAGAGGGGTGAGTATTTCCAAGTCTGGTTAAATGTTGTTATGCTTGCTATTGCTCCTTGGCATGGCAGATGACTTACTGGTGTAATGTTGAAGGCTTTAGCAGGCTTTACATTTGCTATGAAATGTTCCAAATAATACTACAAACATGGTTCAGGCAATCTGAATAAACTGGGGAATTGTGTAATATTCTGGAAAGGGTTAAACCGGCAATTAAACAGTTTAAACTGCCTGCACAAGATTATGCATTTACCAGAGCATCTTCAGGTTGATGAGATGCATCACTGACTTAGATTTTTATTTGCCCCACCTGGATGTTGGAAGATTTTAGGCCACTCTGTTTGTCATTGTCTTTGGTGTTGGGGTGATGAGGAAGGAATTGTTCTTGAAGGGCTTTTCGCTGTTGAAGTAAAACCAAGGCAACACATCATTGTGAAATTTCAATAGTTTTGAAAATTCATAGAGTTAATAAGAATATCGTAAGATTTTTTTTATTTTGAATAACTAGATATTGTGCTCTCAATGAGTGGGCACAACACTTCTGACACAACTTTCTACCTGCCTGCATTTTGTAATACATTTTAAAGATGACAGAGTAAGCATGATATTACCAGACTGGATACACATTGTTTAAATGTTCTAAAAGACTTCCTTTTAGCGGGTTCTGGTTTGCAATCAGTTAATTTGATTTTTAAATGATTTGAATCACCTCCAGATTCCTGTTTCTGGAAACTGTGAATGGATTTTGATTTGAAATTGGATGCCTAGTTACTCTTTAGGCTCAGTACTGTCTGCTGGGTAGCTGGAAGTGTAAAAACTTTCTGTCTCTGGCTGGAATCTGTTAGTTTCAATTGATTGTTCTTTTAGACAGGTGGTGTAAATAGGAATTCCAGTCTGAACAGTAGTCCCAGTCAGAAATCCCCATTCTGCTGGCTCTATTGCATGTTTGCAATTTCACTCCAGGATTTTATCCCCTATTTTAGATATTGGAAAAGTCCAAGGTCTTGTCCTTGGTGGGATCTTTGCTCGGTCCTACACTTGTGCACATAGTGTTATTTACTACTTTTACCTTTTGTAATATTCATTGAAATCGCAACAGATCAGGCAGCATCCATGGTGAGAGCGCAAGCTCTGAAGTCGTCATCTGGACGGAAATGTTAGCTTGCTGTCTCTCCACGGGTGCTGCCTGACCCACTGACTTCCAGCATTGTTTTCAATACAGGTTCCAGCATCTGCATTAATTTGCACCTCTAAAATTCCTTGGTTTAGTTTCTTTTTCTTGTTCTCGCTCTTACCCTCAAATTTCGTTCATGTGCCTTTCTTGGCTTAATGTTTGGAAAGCTTTTGCTATTCCAAAATTTTCATTGTGTTCACTTCGTAAATAATTGTGATTTGTTTCTTTGCCTCTTTGATTTTTCTTAAAACAAAATGACTTGCTAGGTTTTGTCTTTTGATGTTTGAAAATAAAACCTAAATGTTGAAAAAAAATTAGCTTGAAAACTATCTTGAGTTCTTCACTAATCCATTGTATTTTTCCCTGTTTTTGAGTCCTTTTTGATCAATATTGTCACTCTTACCTGCTTTCCAATATAGAATTGAATGTATTTTTCCTTAAATCTCGGGGAGGGGGAAACAATCTCTGCATGCTGTAATGATAGTAAAATTTGAGGAGAACATGGCAATATGATTGAAAATCATCCTCATTATCTTTTCAGCTTCTGGCTGCCATGAAGCATTTCTAATTATCTTTCGTTTCCAAGTTACAAAGATCGCTATAGTTAGTAGAAATTTGATATAGTGTAACAAGATGTTTCAAATTATGACCCTTTTGTCACATTTTATGAATGTTGTCAGAATGTAAGAACTTTGTTTTATTTGTGAATGTCTGTCTATATTAAGTAGATTTGTTTATCATTTGCTCTTGTGACATTTTATTACACTATGCTTTATCTTTTAATTGTTCTAGTACATAAAATATACTCCCATAATGTGAGCATGTTAATTACAGTTGCTATAGTAATTAATAAAACTGCAGATTCTGGGCTAACAGAACTATAGCTAATGGTGTTTAATGTTTTTAATTGCTCTAATAGCTACCATTTCTAGATTGGTGCCAAACTTTCCTACCTAATGTATTTGGCAAAACCTTTGCAAAGGTAATCTGGTATTCTTGTCGAAGTCGGTTGTGTTACATTATGTTACAATATCTTTTTCAGCAGATAGTGATTGTTAGGATTTTTAAACTTCTTGCCCAGTATTTGAAAGAATCACTTCTTTCTCCTCTGCAGATCTAATCAATGGAGCCCAGGAACAGTGTGAATTGCCTCCTATGGATGGCTTCCCTCACTGTGAGAGTAAATTGAAGGTAAAACCAAATCTATGTTGAAAATTATTTCTATTTCTAATATGTTACTTTTATTGTTGCAGATAACAATATCTTTGGTTCCCTTCCAACCACCACTTTGCTCCGACATCTAACATCTCTTTACTTACTGAGTGTTGTTTTAGTCAAACCTCCTGGGCATGTGTGAACCCTGGAATGGTGCAATATAGCCAAGGTGTATCAGATCCTGTCCCCGTGTTAATAGACGTGTACTTGATAACAGAAATCACTAAGTGACTATCATAAACACTGATCAAGACATCCCTCTTTCTCCAATAATCCCTCACCCCAAACTCGAATTATGTTAAGTAGTAGCTTTCCAAATTATCATCATGTCTGATTAACAGCCAGGTTAGAAAAAGAAATCTGAACCTAAAACATAATTGCTTCTTGGCACTTGAAGAAACAAACAGGAAAGATTTACAGAAGGGTTGGTAAGGGGTTGCCATTCAGGATTGTACTTTTCACTTGTGTGGAAATAATTTTTTGTTTTCATTCCCTTCTTTACCAAATGGATTAGCTTTTCTATATGACCTTTAACTATATATTTTTGAATAGTTTTAAATATAACTAAAGTCTGAAAGAGTGTTTAAATCAAAAAGCTGCAGATGTTTCTGAAGACCAAGACACGTGCAGATACTTTTTTTCTTCAATGAATCTTGTGTGTGTGCTCCTAGGCTGGTTTGCTGACACCTAAAAATATTTGATCTTCGCAACATCATACCTCAGGTCGAGAAAATAAAGTTGCACAACCCTCTGAGGGGGGAAGAAAATGGGTTCCCTTCATGTCTATTCTGAAGGAGCAATATTTACTCTAGTGCCCCCTAATCTGGACTGACCCATGAAAGGAAGCCTCTTTATCTTATGTCGACCTTGTGAAGACCATACAGGATCTTGCGTGTTTCAATCAAGTCAGCCTTCACTGTTGATCTTCAGTGGAAGTAAGACCATTTGGTCTAACTTTCCTCCTAACACCACTCCATCATTCCAGTTATTGATCTAGTAAATCACCACTGATCCACATCCAATACATTTGCATCTTACTTAAACGGCACACAATATTCAAGATGTGAGGTCATCAATATCATGTATAATGGAAACATGATATCCTTTTTTTTAATGATCCATGCTCCTTGTAATTAAAGGTGAATAGCTCATTAACCTGCCCAATTAAGTGCTGTACCTGCACATTAACTCCTTGTGACTTATGCACCAGAACACCCAAATCCTCCTCCTTCTGAATTTCTGAAGTCATTTTCAGTTCAAGTAATATCCTGCTTTGTTGTCACTTTGTCAGGAAGAACAACATTATACACTCTGCCAGATTTGTGAGAAGATTTGTAGCTCGGGCGCTCGTTGTTGTAGTTCTGTTCGCTGAGCTGGAAACTTTGTTGCAGACGTTTCGTCCCCTGTCTGGGTGACATCCTCAGTGCTTGGTAGCCTCCTGTGAAGTGCTTCTGCGTTGTTTCCTCTGGCATTTATAGTGGTTTGTCTCTGCCGTTTCCAGTTGTCCATTCCAGCTGTCCGTTGCAGTGGCCGGTATATTGGGTCCAGGTCGATGTGTTTGTTAGAATCTGTGGTTGAGTGCCATGCCTCTAGAAACTCCCTGGCTGTTCTGTTTGGCTTGCCCTATAATGGTGTTGTCCTAGTCGAACTCATGTGGCTACTAAGCAACACGCATGGCTGACAAGGATACCTGGTAGTGTCGTTTTGTGGCTAGTTGGTGTTCATGGATACGGATCATTTAACTGTCTTCCTGTTTGTCCTATGTAGTGTTTTGTGCAGTCCTTGCATGGGATTTTGTACACTACGTTGGTTTTGCTCATGCTAGGTATCGGGTCCTTTGTCCTGATGAGTTGTCTGAGAGCGGCTGTTGGTTTGTGTGCTGCTATGAGTCCTAGTGGTCGTAGTAGTCTGGATGTCAGTTCAGAAATGTTCTTGATGTATGGTAATGTGGTTAGTCCTTTGGGTTGTGGCATATCCTCATTCTGTTGTCTTTCCCTTAGGCATCTGCGGGTATCCGTTTTTGGCGAATGCATTGTAGAGGTGTTCTTGTTCCTGTTTTTTTTTCTTTTGCAGTTCAGGTGTTGTGGCCCTTTTTTGAACAGTGTCTTGATGCAACTTCTTTGTGTGTGTGTGTGTGTGTGTGCGTGTGCTTTTGTAGTTCAAGACTTGGTCTGTGTGTGAGGCTTTCCTGTAGGACTACCTAAAGTGCACAAACCAGACATCCCACTCAGACCCATCGTATTGCTACCAGGTACACAATCACACAAACTGGCTAAAGAACTACAACAGAAATTGAAACACCTGATCAGCGGATCCAGAAACTCTATACAGTCAACAGAGGAATTCTTGGACATCATCAGAAATATGCACACAGACAAGGAAGAAACTATGGTCTCATTTGATGTAACGGCACTGTTCACATCTATCGACAAAACCCTAGCCAGAGAAACAATAGCCAACCTGCTGGACATACAGAACAGACAACAAAACAGGGAACCTATCAGTAAAGACTGCATACTCAAACTACTGGACCTGTGCCTCACAACACACTTCACATTCAACAACCAGATATATGAACAAATCAATGGCACACCTATGGGCTTACCCATCTCTGGACTCATAGCAGAAGCTGTATTGCAAAGATTAGAACAAACAGTCTTACTGCAAATTCAACCCAAACTCTGGGTCAGATACGTGGATGACACCTTTTGTAATCATTAAAAACACAGAAATAGAAAACCCACACCGGATCATCAACGCCACACTCGCAGGAATCTGATTTACTAGAGAGGAAGAAAAGGACAACCAACTCCCATTCCTAGACATGGTACAGCGAACACCGAACAGAGATTTCACCACAAAGGTATACTGGAAAGCCACACACAGACAAAGTCCTGAACTACAAAAGCAACCACCCCAACACACACAAGAAGTTGCATCAAGACGTTGTTCAAAAAGGGCCACAACACACTACAGCACACCTGAAATGGAAAGAAAAGAAAGAGGAAGAACACCTCTACAATACATTTACCAAAAATTAATACTCCCGCAATTTCATCAACAGATGCCTAAGGGAAAGACAATGGAATGAGAACATGCCACAACCCAAAGAACTAGCCACGTTGCCATACATCAAAAACATTTCTGAACTGACAGCCAGACTACTACGACCACTAGGACTCGGCACACAAACCAACAGCCACTCTCGGACGACAACTCATCGGGACAAAGGACCCAATACCTAGCATGAGCAAAACCAACGTAGTGTACAAAGTCCCATGCAAGGACTGCACAACACACTACATAGGACAAACAGGAAGACGCCAACGATCCGTATCCATGAACACCACCTAGCCACAAAACGACACTACCAGCTATCCTTTGTAGCCACACACGCAGATGACAAGCAACATGAGTTTGACTGGGACAGCACTACTATTATAGGACAAGCCAAACAGAATAGCCAGGGAGTTTCTAGAGGCATGGCTATCATCCACAGATTCTATCAACAAACACGTTGGCCTGGACCCAATATACTGGGCACTGTAGCGGATAGCTAGAACTGACAACCGGAAGCGGCAGAGACAAACCAGTATAAATACCAGAGGAAACAACACCGAGGCACTTCACAGGAAGCTCCCAAGCACTGAGGATGTCACCTAGACGGGACGAAACGTCTGCAACACCAATTTCCAGTTCGGCGTACAGAACCACAACAACTCTGCCAGATATTTTGCAATGTATTCAATTTGTCCATATCTGTCTGCAACTTCCTTGACTCTCTTTTTTCCCACAATGTAAGTTTCCTGCTTGTGTCACCAGCAAACCTAGCTCCCTTCGTGTAAGCAGTTAAAAAAATTATAAAAAAAAGGTGGTCACAGTGCAGACTCCTGATTGGCAGGACATAACCAGTGAAGCCCATCAGACAGAAAGGTCTACTATTTCTGAAGAAGTCATATTTAATTCCACATGCAAGGCTTAAGTTTCTCCAGCATTTTCTATTTTTTTTTCAGATTTCCAGCATTCGCAATCATTTGCTTTCGATAAATAAATAAGTTAAAAAATGTCTATTTTTGGCCAACTTATCTTGTATCTGTGCTATTATTGTTAACCCATATACCACGAGCTCCTTCTTTGCAAATACTTTTTTTTAACTTGGCAGCATTTACCAGATGCCTGCTGGCAATCCAAATATGGTAGTGACTCTTGTTCCATAATGCATGTTTTTTTTCCACGTGCAGCCACACAGTGGCTTAGTGGTTAGCACTGCTGCCTCACTGCACCAGGACCCGGGTTTGATTCCAGCCTCTGGTGATTGTGTGGGGTGTGTGGTATGTGTGTGGAGTTTGCATATTCTCCCTGTGTCTGCACAGGCTTCCTCCTGTGTTCTCTGGTTTACTCCCATTATCCAAAGATGTGCAGGGTAGGTGAATTGACCAAGCTAAATTGCCCATAGTTTTTAGGGATGTGTAGGTGAGGTGCTTTAGTCCGGGGTAAGTATAGGGTAGAGGGAGTGCGTCTGTGTGGGTTACTCTTTGTGGACTTGTTGAGCCAAAGGGCCTGCTTCCACACTGTAGGGATTCTATAAAACCAATTCTACATTTTGGCCAACCATGATGATTTTTTTTCTTAATTACCTTGAGTTTTTCTAAGTGTACAGTTATTATCTCATTATATTTTCACACCTTCCCCATGACGCACATCAATCTAACTGGCCCATTATTTCCTGTTTACTGCCTCCCTTCATTGAATAGAGGGTATATTTTTAATATTTTGCAGTCCATCAAACCTTTTTCCAAAAGCTAGAAATGTTTTGGAAAATTAATATCAATGCTTCAGTTACCTTATTATCAACATCTTTGAAAACCCTAGGATGAAGTTTGTCTGGCTCCAGTGACAAGTCACCCTGCAGTACCATCTGTTCATTTATTACTACCAATATTAAGATTGCAAGTTCCTCTGTCCCTTCCATCTGCTGATTTGCAACTTTTGATGGATTTTTTTTTAGTATCTTCCATATTTATAACAGAAGCAACTTATTTATTCGTTCACTTTATCTATTTCTTTCTTATCTACTATTAACTGTCCATTCTTGTTCTTCAGAGAACTAGCACTCACTTTGTTCTTTTCCTTTTTTTGGACAGATGTGTAAACTCTTGCCCTCTATTTTTGCATTTCTAGCTGGTTTCCCCTCCCATTCTAATTTTTTCCTCCTATTGAACCTTTTTTTTAGTTATTTTCAGCCATTCATTATATTCTAATCAGTTATTTGACCTGTTGGTCGTCTTGGTATAATTGTATACTTTTTTATCATTTGTAGCATTCTCTAACTTCTTTAGTTAGCTACGGATGGTAGGTCCTGTTTTAGAATCTTTCTGCAGTAGGAATATGTTACCTAAATATCCCTTTGATCTACATCATTCGAGATAGAGTTAAATAAGTCAATTTCACTTCTGGTCTCTCCACTTTCAGGCTTATTTAGTTTCAAAATACTTACTTTAGACCCAGTTCTCTCCCTTTATGGAAAATTAAATTGTCTTGGTCCCTGTTGCCTTGGGTTGTCTTTGCTCTGAGGTAATTCATTAATCAGCACTGCAGTCTCTTGGCACCAGGGACCCCAGTTCGATTCCAGCTTAGGGTGACTGTCTTTGTGGGGTTTGCACATTCTCCCTGTGTCTGCATGGATTTCCTCTGGGTGCTCTGGTTTCCTCCCACAGGCCAAGTGGATTGGCCATCCTAAATTAACCAGTGATGGTACATTAGTCAGAGGCAAATGGGTCTGGGTGGGTTACTCTTCGGAGTGGATTTGTTGGGCCAAAAGGTCTGTTTTCGCACTGCAGGGAATTTAATCTTTAAAAAACCATGTTACACATTAGGCAAGACTAGTATAAATTTACTGTAGCCAAATTTTATAATATGCTGTCTCAAGCATTATCTGAATTCCTCATCCAGGTGACTACTGCCTTTCTGATTTTTACAATGTATTGATTTGACTTTTTCATGATTATTCTATCCCCTATCACAAGAACCCAGTATTTCTTGTTGTATGCTTTGTCGTGCATTGTGCCTTACAGTGCAGTAGCCTGCGATCCACTCTTAGTGACTTCTGTCCGGTATGATTCATTATATCCGTCCAAAGTGGTTCTTACGTAACTGCATTATCAAAATTTAGATTACATTCCCACTCCATGTTATCTTTGCAAAGATTGTCTTGTTCAACACCTTTGGATTGCATTTACCATGTTGTGGCCTAACCCAATTAACCAATTCTATTGCTTCATGATGTCTGTTACTATCCAAGCCATTATTTTTTACATTGTATCATCTTAAAAACTTTCAAAGTTATAATCTTTACACCCAAATTCAGGTCTTTGATGTGAAATTACTCACTAGGTGCATTTTCCTAACTAATCTGTTGCATTTGAATTTTGTAAGTTCACATGTATATTTACTGGACTACTGCAATAAAGTCCTGTAATAATTCATCAAAAAACACTATCTTTTTCGATCCAAACTCTGGACTTGAAAAGTTTTAGCTATCAGCACTCGATTTTTGTTGTTTTTTTGTTTTGAAAAGTAATGCAAAAATGCTTCAAGACCTAAATTGGCTGCAGACCATTCTAAAAGGGGAGGGTGAACAGCCTGTTGTCTTGATGCATATAGGCACCAAAGATGTAAGTAGAAAGCGAGATGAGGTCCTGAAATAAGAATTCAGGGAGCTAGGAGAGAAGTTAAAGGGGAGGACCTCAAAGGTAGTGATCTCGGGATTACTACCAGTGTCGCGTGTTAGCCAGTGTAGAAATGATAAAATAGGCAGGATGAACACATGGCTTGAGAGATGGTTTAGGAGGGAGGGGTTCAGATTTGTTGGACATTGGGACCGGTTCTGGGGAAGGTGGGACTATTACAAAAGGGACGGTCTACATCTGAACCAAACCTGAACCAATGTCCTTGGGGGAGTTTTTGCCACTGCTGTTGGGGACGTTTTAAACTAATGTGGCAGGGAATGGGAACCAGAAGAGAAAACAAGTAAGCAGCGAGGTGGAGACTGTGTAAGAATTATGAAGATAACATTAACAAAGGGAAGAATAGGCAGAGAGCAGGTGAACACAAAAGAACTAATGGCCTGAAATGCATCTACTTTAATGCAAGGAGTATAGTGTGTAAGGCAGATGAACTTAGGGCTTGGATTGGTGCTGGGAGTGTGACATTATTGCCACCACAGAGACTTGGTTGAAGGAAGGGCATGATGATAGGCAACAAAATGTTCCAGGATATAGACGCTTCAGACAGGACAGGGAGAGAAGTAAGAAGGGATGGAGTTGCATTGCTGATCAGGGACGATATCCTGGCTCTGCTAAAGGAGGACACCCAAGGTGGTCTTGGGTAGTGAGGCAGAGTGGAGCTGAGAAATAAGAAGGGTGCAGTTACATTGTTGGGACTGTATTACAGACCTCCCAACAATGAGCATGATGTAGAAGAACAAATGGGTAAACAGATTATGAATAGATGTAGAGGCAGTAGGGTAGTGGTGATGGGAGATTTTAATTTTCCCAACAGTGACTGGGATACACTTAGCGTCAGAGGTCTGGATGGAGAAGAATTTGTGCAAAGCATGCAGAAGAGTTTTCTAGAGCAATATGTCAATAGTCCGACGAGGGAAGGGGCCATTTTTGGACCTGGTACTGGGGAACAAGCCAGGAGAAGTGGGAGAAGTTGCGGTGGGGGATTTCTTTAGAACAGTGACCACAATGATGGAGAGTGTGGTCCTCCGGGAAGAGTACTAAACTGGGCCAAAGCCAATTATATCAGAATTAGTCAGGAGCTGGGAAATGTGGATTAGACACAGCTATTTGAAGGGAAGTCCACATTTGAGATGTGTGTTGTAGATGTAGATGTAGGTTTGCTTGCTGAGTTGGAAGGTTCGTTTTCAGACGTTTCGTCACGATACCAGGTAACAAAAAAGTGAGCCTCTGAATGAAGCACTGGTGACATGGCCTGCTTTTTCTTTATGATTAGGTTTCCTTGGGTTGGTGACACAATTTCCTGTGGTGATGTCATTTCCTGTTCTCTTTTCTCAAGAGGTGGTAACTGGGATCCAAGCCAATGTGTTTGTTGATGGAGATTAGGCTGGGATGTCATCCTTCTTGGAATTCTCGTGCCTGCCTCTGCTTAGCTTGTCTGAGGATGGATGTGTTGTCCCAGTCAGTGGTGTCCTTCCTGCTTTGTATGTAAGGCTACTAGTGAGAGTGAGTCATGTCTTTTTGTGGATAGTTGATATTCATGTATCCTGGTGGCTAATTTTCTGACCAATTTAGTGTTTGTTATAGTTCTTGCAAGGTATTTTGTAAATTTATATTAATTTTGTTTATTGTCTGTATTGGGTCTTTCAAGCTCATTAGTTGCTTTCAGTGGCTTTGTGGGCTACCATGACGCCAAAAGATCGGAGTAGTCTGGCAGTCCTTTGAGATGTCTTTGATGTAGGGGTGAGTGGCTCTCCCCTATGTGTTAGGGTTAGAAGTAAAATGTTGGGGAAGCAATTCTAATAGCACCAATCTAAATTAGAATAGTACAAGACAGAAGAGTTCCTTCAACCCATCAAGTTATCAGCAACAAAACCTACTTTAAATCTGCACTAGTCCTAGTTATAGGAGAGAACGAGGTGACCCTTTTGCTGCTTCCAACTCCTCTGATCTTATCAGTTTAACGGGGGTGATGAAACATTGTTCAGTTTCTCAGTCACTGTTATGGGGCAAGAGCTTCTGGCGAATATTGGAAGAGAATAGCTCACTATTTTTCAGTTTTTAATTACTTCCCTGCAGAGAGTGAAAATGAGAGCGATATTGTCTCTTGAAATCTGGAGACCTTCAGCCTCTATTGTCCTACACAAGCTGTCCACCTGCCCAGAAATCAATCAGTTGTTATGATGCTGATGAATCCTGACCAAAACATTGAGCCCTAATTGAAAACCCAATCATCAATCTGAATTTGGCGGAGCTACCTCTAATCACAGCTACCACAGCACAATTAAGTTCCAAAATATCTTCTACTCTTCTCTCCGTCTCTGTCTCCTTCTCCTCTACCTCGTCTCTTTTTGACCACCCCCCCCCCAGCCACCTGTTCTCCTTTTGAAAGGTATAGTGACCCCTTACATAATCCTTGTTTTAATGGAGTCCTATTCATCTTTGCTCCACAATCCACAGTAAAGAAAAATAAATGTAATCTATATACAGTAATATCCAGTAGACTAATCTATGTAGAGATTAAACTTACATGTATTATTTCTCAATTACAGTGGATGAAGACTATGTGGCGGTCAGATCCTTGCTATGCCAGCTATGGTGTGGATGGGTCCATTTGCTCATTTTTTATTTACCTCAGCGAGGTCAGTGGTGGTAAGCTTTAATAAGTAAAATATGCTTTTTTTTTGTTCTCTGACAAAATTGGATAATAAATTGCACATGCAATTGTTTTGTAGATCTTTGAGCTTGAGAAATAGGGTAAAACATCAAACTTTTAATTTAAAGAAACCACTAATAACAAAACTAAGAAATATTTGTAAATGTTAAAATGTACAAGTTCTGTGCAAAATAAAATACAATAGACATTAGGTGCAGGAGTAGGCCATTCTGCCCTTCGAGCCTGTACCACCATTCAATATGATCACGGCTGATCATCCTTAATCAGTATCCTGTTCCTGCCTTCTCTCCATAACCCTTGATTCCACTATCCTTGAGAGCTCTATCCAACTCTTTCTTAAATGAATCCAGAGACTAGGCCTCCACTGCCCTCTGGGGCAGAGCATTCCACACAGCCACCACACTCTGGGTGAAGAAGTTTCTCCTCATCTCTGACCTAAATAGTCTACCCCATATCTTTAAGCTGTGTCCTCTGGTTCAGCACTCGCCCATTAGCGGAAACATGTTTCCTGCCTCCAGAGTGTCCAAACCTTTGAGACATAAGATTATTAATCAGATCCCCTCTCAGTCTTCTAAACTCAAGGGTATACAAGCCCAGTCGCTCCAGTCTTTGTGTAAGGTAATTCCACCATTCCAGGAATTGATCTCGTGAACCTACGCTGCACTCCCTTGATAGCCAGAATACACACTTAATATTGACTCATTAGCATATTAAATTGTCCATTTGTTAGGCACTTTTGTATTACACATTGATGTTGAATGAAGCAATATGTTTGCTCATACTGGAGATGTCTGAAGTTAGCATTGTGGGCTGTATTTAAAAGAATTATTACCATTTGTACATGTAGCTGTCTCATCCTTTAAAAATAGCTTTCAGAATAATTAGGTTTTTTTCTTGTTCGTTAGTTCTGTTTATCCAGTTTTTAATGTAACTTTTCTCCTTGAGGATAGGTTGAAAATTGGTGTCCCCCTCTACCATGGAGAGCAAAGAGTCCTCGGGAAGAAACTGACCAACAGAATTTGGTTCGTATTGATTACGTAACCAATTATGCTGTGTAATCCTGATGCTCACACTAACCGCTGCAGAGAATTCAAATTGCATAATTAAACTGTGGTGCCAGTTGTGGAATGTATGGGAAAGGTGCAAGATTAATCTGTGATGCCACGTGAAGGGTAGTGAGCGTTTAGAAATCTAGTAGGAGCAAATAACGTGACAATGTTATAGCAGGAATAGTAATCATCACTGGAAGTCAACTGTGTCATCTGAGAATATCTACCATGGGGGTGGAACTTGGGTGCTGTTGGACATTTTTAGATTAAGCTGTCTGTAATTGGGTCCAATACCGTACAACCCAGATGGCCTCCTTCAAAGACCACAATTTCCCACCAGACGTGATCGACAATGCCCTCCACCGCATCTCCTCCCCTACCCACTCCTCTGCCCTTGAGCCCCGCCCCTCCAGTCACCACCAGGTCCTCACCTACCACCCCAACAACCTCCATATACATCGTATCATCCGTCGTCATTTCGGCCACCTCCAAACGGACCCCACCACCAGGGATATATTTCCCTCCCCTCCCCTATCAGCGTTCCAAAAAGACCACTCTCTCCGTGACTCCCTCGTCAGGTCCACACCCCCCACCAACCCAACCTTCACTCTTGGCACCTTCCCCTGCAACTGCGAGAAATGTAAAACTTGCACCCACACCTCCCCCCTTACTTCCCTCAAAGGCCCCAAGGGATCCTTCCATATCCACCACAAATTCACCTGCACCTGCACCTCCACACACATCATTTACTACATCCGCTGCACCCGATGTGGCCCCCTCTATATTGGGGAGACAGCCTGCCTACTTGCGGGACGTTTCAGAGAACACCTCTGGGACACCCGGACCAACCAACCCAACACCCCGTGGCTCAACACTTCCACTCCCTCTCCCACTTCTCCATCGCCAGACCATAGCAACATGACGGCTGGAGGAAGAGCGCCTCATCTTCCGCCTAGGAACCCTCCAACCACAAGGGATGAACTCGGATTTCTCCAGTTTCCTCATTTCCCCTCCCCCCACCTTGTCTCAGTCAAATCCCTCGAACTCAGCACCGCCTTCCTAACCTGCAATCATCTTCCTGACCTCTCCGGCCTATCACCCTCACCTTGACCTCCTTACACCTATCGCATTTCCAACGCCCCTCTCCCAAGTCCCTCCTCCCTACCTTTTGTCTTAGCATGCTGGGCATTTTCCTCATTTCTGAAGAAGGGCTCATGCCCGAAACGTTGATTCTCATGCTCCTTGGATGTTGCCTGACCTGCTGTGCTTTTCCAGCAACACATTTTCAGCTCTGAACTCCATTGGGATTGAATATCACAAAAATTGAAAAAATTAATACCTAAAATTGTAGACCAAATGGCATATACAAAATCACTTTTAAAGAAATAAGTGAGAATGTCAGAGCTCTTTCTTTTCTCATACAGTTCTGTACTTAAGGAATTTTTGAAACCAAAAAGGTAGTAAGGTGGTGAGACCAATAATATAATTAATGATTTAAGGCTTTGTTTCAATTACATTCCTAGTTTTGGGTTGAAACTTTAAATGCTCTTCAGCATTCTCTATACTGGCACAGCCTCAGCTAAATGTTGATTATAACCTGGGCATTGAAAAGGTACCTGTTTCTTTTAGATGCATTCTTTAAATAGTGTATTAATGAACTGTTTTATTTTGGTTCACCTAATCATTTTGATTGGACTTCTAAAACCGCACAAGAATACATTTAAATTGTTATTGCACAATAAAACCAAACATCAGAGTAAATTGCATTAATCAGTAAATTCAAGATGCTGAATACATATCTCCAATGCTATTTTGAAATGCTTTAATTGTAAATTAATATGGAATTTTGTCTTATTAATATTTAAATGTTCCTATAGCCCAACAACTCCCTTCCAAAATTCATCAATGAGGATACGTTGCAGGCACATCCAAGTTGCAACACACAAGCAGATTAATTTCTCTAACCATGTCAGCAGCTATCTTCCATCGCAGCAAATAGTTTTCTGAAATTGTTTGCCTTCTACACTTCGTTTGGTTATATAAGAGAATTTGTGGAAGTTCATCAAGTCACTTTGACAGTTTAAATTTTTTTTTTCGTCTGTACTTGTTTGTACAGCTGAATCTTAATGTGCTCTTTACTATATGCAACTATGGCATGTCTCTGTTTCAGATTTCTTCAGGGAATGAGGTGCAGACTGGCCAAAAAGATGCATGCTGGATTCTCCTTTTAGGGCTCTTTACCATTTCTGAGTTTAATGGTGTTCTTTCATATCTGTACCTCTCTAAAGACATCCATTTGCTCCGACCAGAAGACATCTGAAGGATATCGTACATTTTATGTCCACTGCTGCAGAAAGATTTCTACATCCATTCCAAGATGAGGATGTGTTTAGTAGTAGCTGTGAAGATTACAGCTCTCTTGTTTCTTTTTGTCTTCTAAATGACAGAGCCATTTAAGTAGGGCCATAGTATCTCTCTGGCACATCTGCCTGCATTCCTTAATGCGCGCACACTGTTTAACAGAGCCACTGGTTTTTCATTTTTTGACGAAACTACACTGAACAGCACAGTATGGAACAAGTTAGGTATCTGTCTCATTCACCGATCAGTCATTTTGACTCTGAAAAATAAGTCCTTATGAGTTTGGCCTTGTTCCTTGCTTGTCATAACCAAGAATTCTAATTGAAAAATTTGTAACCAATAACTCTGTTTTATAATACTTAATTACTATTTGTCTCATAATCCATCCCCAAATTAGAGGGAAATACTGGAACTTGTTAGACTCTGGGAATTTAGTTGTGATTTTATTTACACATTCAGTTTGATAGTAAGCTAGAGAACGTGTTCTGACATGTATTGAACTAGTGCAATTAAAGCATGTAGTAATTAAAATATCTTTATCACAGGCTGAAATTCGAACAGATTTCAATTACCTCTTTAAAATGATGTCTACACATGATGAATTTCGATGGATGCGATTAAGAATAAATCGAATGGCAGGTGCTTGGATAGAAGCTGTAAAATCACTTGCGGAAAAACAAAATTTAGAAATCAAGCGTAAAAAGGTCAGTACGAGAACATTTCGTTTAAGACTTGCCTGAATCATGAGATTTGGATGTCATGGACCAGCATTTATTGTCTACCCCTGACTGCTTTTAAGGTAATAGTGTACTAGTTTCTAAGATCGTTGCAACTCATTTAGAAGAGGTACTCCCATCATGCTATTGGTAAAGAGTTTGTAGAATTTGGACTAGCAACAATGAATTAAAAGCAATAGACAACCAGTCAGTATGGTATAAAATTTGGAAGGGTGTCTTTTTGGTGGTGTATTATGCACCTGCTGTCTTGCTCTCCTCAGATTAGGAAGGTGCTGTTGAAGGATCTTGGTCAGTTGCTGCAGTGCATCTTGTAAATGATGCATGCTGCTGCCATGGATTATCAGTGTTGGATGGGTTGCCAAGGGGCTGCTTGATGCCAAGCTGTTTAAGTGTTATTGGAACTGCACTCATCACAACTTGATTTGTACTTGATGAATCTGGTTTGGCGAAGTCAGAATGAATAACTTCCTGCAAAATGTCTTGCCTTTGACCTGAATTTGTAGTCAGATTTTGTGGCTGAAGAAGTGAAGCATCTGATTATTAATGACTGAGGATAATGGAGGGATCTAGCCACAGTAATACTGTTGAATGTCAACAGGACAAAGCTAGATTCCTCCTTGTTGGTTAATTCATTGCCTGGTATTTGCCACTTTTCATTCCAAGCTTGAATATGTTCAGATCTTGCTGTATCCAAGCAAGAACTGCTTCATCTGTAGGGTCTCATATGGAGTGGTACACAGAAATCATCAGCAAATTGCCAAACTTCTGGCCATCTAATGGAAAATAGTTCACTGAAGTAGATGAAAATTTAGACACTCAAAACTGTCCTGGGATTGAGACATAGAGCATTGAACATTATAGCGCAGTGCAGACCCGTCAGCCCTTGATGTTGCACCGAGCTAGCCTGCACTATTCCATTTGCATCCATATGTTTATCCAGTGCCCATTTAAATGCCCTTAAAGTTGGCAAGTTTACTAAGTTTATAGACAGGGTGTTCCACACCCCTACTGTTGAGTAAAGAAACTACCTCTGACATCTGTCCTCTGTCTATCACCCCTCATTTTAAAGCTGTCCCCTTGTGCTAGCCGTCACAATCCAAGGGAAAAGGCTTGCACTGTCCACCCTGTCTAACCCTCTGGTTATCTTCTATGTCTCAATTAAGTCATCTCTCCATCTTCTCTATCACAAAAACAACCTCAAGCCCCCCACCATTTCCTCATAAGACCTTCCCTCCATATCAGGCAACATCCTGGTAAATCACCTCTGAACTCTTTCCAAAGCTTCCACATCCCTCCAATAACACAGTGATCAGAACTGTGCGCAGTATACCAGGTGTGGTTGCACTAGAGTTTTGTACAGCTGTCACATGACCTCATGACTCCGAAACACCATCCCTCTACCAATAAAAGCTAACTTACCATATGCCGCCTTGCCACCCAGGTTAATTGCGTTGTTAACTTTCAGGGATCCATGTACATGGCCACTGAGATCTGTCTGCTTATCTATACTACCAAGAATCTTAACATTTAACTCCATACTCTTTATTCCTGTTGCTCCTTCGAAGGTGAATTATCTCTCTCTCTAATCTGCATTAATTTCCAATTGCCACTTTTCTCAGCTGAGCTCTGCAGCTTATTTGTGTCCCTCCAGCCTGCAGCCTCAATCCTGTCTAGTCACCGGTATCTCCATATTCTCCTTGATAACATTGTCTTTTTCTATTGTGAATACTGACAAAAAATATTCATTTTCGAGCTTCTTTCTCCTCCAACTCAATGTACAGCTTCCCAGTACTGTCCTTTAACAGGCCCTAATCTTACTCTAGTCATTTTTATTCCTGGTCTACCTATTGAAAGCTTTAGGATTTTCTTTGATCCTACCCACCAACAACTTTTCATGTCCCCTCTTGGCTTCTCTTCGTTCTCTCTTTAGGTCTTTCCTGGCTAACTTGTAACTCTCAAATGCCCTACCTGAGCCTTCATATCTTATCTTAACATAAGCTGCCTTCTTCCTCTTGATGATAAGAGATTCAACTACCTTAGTAAACTATGGTTCCCTTCCTGACAAGTACACACTTATCAAGGACACTCAGTAGCTGTCATTTGAATAAGCGCCACATTTCAATTGTGCCCATCCCCTGCAGTTTCCTTTCCCTTCTATGCTTCCTAAATCTTACCTAATTGTATCATAAATGTCTTTACCCAGAGCTATAACTCTTGACCTTTAGTATATACCTAATCCTTTCCATCACTGAAGTAAACATAACATAAACAAAACCTGGCCGAGATGACATAACCAGTACCAAATCCAGTGTGGCGTCACCTCTTGTTGGCTTGTCTCCATACTGTCAGGAAACCCTCCTGAACACATTGGACAAAAAAATAACCCATCTAAAGTACTCAAACTACAGCACTTCCAGTCAATGTTTGGAAAGTTGAAGTTCCCATAAGCGCTAGCCAGTTACTTTTGCTCCTATCCAGAATCATCTTTGCAATCCTTTCCTCTATATCTCTGGAACTATTCAGAGACCTGTAGAAAACTCCCAACAGGGAGTTTTCCTCCATTTGGCCACAGCCATAATTTTTTGGGCTATTTGTGACTCCAGCCAGGAGACAGTGTCCTGATTCCCATTGACTTCAATTTTGTTTAAATTCCTTGATTCCACATTCCGTCAAAAGCTGTGTTAATGTTAGTTATGCTGATGTGCCGCTGTTATTTTAAACACCATAAGATGAATTCTATTATGTTCATCACCTGTATCTTTTTAAGGGGATATATAGAATTCAGTGAAGATGGCTTTCTGTTCAGGTTGTAAGTTTGTTCGCTACTCTGGTGGGTTTGGTTCTCCTACGTTTCGTCACTATGCTAGATAACATCAATGAGTTCTGTTGAAGTGCTGGTGTTCTGTCTCGCTTTCTATTTGGGTGTCTTAGTCTGTTCGTGTGGGTGATATTATTTCCTGTTCTCTTTCTCAGATGTTGGTAAATGGGGTCCAAATTGATGTGTTTGTTGGAGTTTTGGTTTGAATGCTAGGCCCTTAGGAATTGTGTATGTGTGTGAAGATACTAGTGATAGCTGATCATGACTTTTGGTGGCTAGTTTTCTGCCTGTCTGTCCAATTTGTAGTGTTTGTTGCAATCCTTGTAGGCTATTTTGTATGTGACATTCATTTTCCTGGTTGGTACATGGTCCTTCAGGTTCATCAGTAGTTGTTTGTTGGTAGGTTTGCGGGCTACCAGGTGACAAGGGGTTGGTGTAGTTTGGTAGTTGTCTCCGATGTCCTTTGATAATGTGGGTAGAGTTTCTGAGCATGTTGTCTTCTTTGGGTTTGTTGTTTTAAGAATCGGCTGACTGTGCTTATCGGGTGTCAGTTATTCTTGAATACGCTATATATGAAAGTCTGAGAACAAACCTCCTAGCTCAGCGAGCAAATTTTTAAACCTGAACCTCAACCTGAGCTACAAAAAAAAGCTTTCTATCCCAAACATTTTGAAGTGAAAGTTTGAGTTATCAGATCTAAACTTGCACAATTCATTTAGGGATGTTTGACTGCCAACTGCAATTACTTAGCCTTCCTGTTCTCAAAAGCACTTCTAAATTCAGACGTACTCCTAGAATGTTACAGCGCAGTCTTGCCCTCTGTTGCACCGACCTGTGAAAGTAATCCGCCCATCTAACCGACATTGTTCCAGTTTTATTCATATGGATATTCAATGTCCATTTAAATAGCCTTAACTTCAGTTGGTTTACTACTGTTGCAGGCAGGGCATTCCACGCCCCTACTACTGTGAAAAAGTTACCCCTAATATCCGGCCTAAATCTATGTCCTGTCGTGTTAGCCATCATCTGAGGGGAAAAAGGATCTCTATGTCCACCCAATCTAACCCTCTGATTTATCTTATGTCTCAATTAAGTCACCTTTCAACCTCCTCCTCTGCAACAAAAACAACCTCTGTTCCTTTAGCCTTTCCCCATAAGACCACCTTTGCATACCAGGCAAGATCCGGGTAAATCTCCTCCTGAACTCTTTCCAAAGCTTCCACATCTTTCCTATAATATGGTGACTGGAAGTGCACGCAATAGTCTAGTGTGGCCTTACCAGTGTCTTGTCATGCTTTAGCTGTACCTTTGTGGATCCAAAACTCAGTCCCCTACAAATAAACGCCAACACACGATGTGCCTTCTGGATGGTAACTTTCAGGGATTTATGCACCAAGACACTGAGATCTCTCTGCTCATCCAAACTTCCAAGAATTTTACCATTTAGCCTAGTGTAACTTCTTCCAAAGTGAATTACCTCATACTTTTCCGCATTAAACTCTATTTGCCATTTCTCAGCCCAGCTCTGCATCTTATCTATGTCCCTCTGTAACCCACGACATCCTTTGGCCCTATCCACAACTCTGCCTGCCTTAGTGTCATCTACAAGTTTATTAACCTATCCTTCTTACGCCCACATCCAGATCATTTTTTAAAAATGACAACAGTGGCCCCAAAACTGATACTTATGGCACATCACTGATAACTGAGCTCCAGGATGAACATTTTCCCATCAACCACTACCCTCTGTCTTCTTTCATTGAGCCAACTTCTGATCCAAACTACTAAATCACCTTCAATCCATATTTTGTGTACTAGCCTACCGTGTGAAATCCATATACACCACATCAACTGCTTTACCTTTACCTTTAGCCACCTGTTTGGCCACTGTCTTGAAGAATTCAGTAAGGTTAGTGAGGCGTGACCTATCCTTCACAAATCTGTGACTATCCCAAATCAAATTATTTCTTTCCAGATGATAAATCCTATCTCCTGTAACCCTTTCCAGCACCTTTACCCTCAACCGAAGTAAAGCTCACTGGCCTATAATCATAAGGGTTGTCCCGACTCCCTTCCTTTTAAACGAGGGAACATTTGCTGTCTTCCAGGCCTCTGGTAGTACTACTGTTCATGATGATGACTTAAAGATTTGAAGCCAAAGTCTCCGCAATCTCCTTCCTGGCTTCCTAGAGAATCAGAGGATAAATCCCATCTGGCCAAGTGGTTTTATCTATTTTCAGATCTTCCAAAATTGCTGAAATCTCCTCTTTTGTCAACCTCGATCCCATCTAATTTTGTAGCCTGTATCTCACTAATGTTGCCCTTTGCTAATGTGAATACTGATGAAAGGTATTTATTAAGTACTTCCTCTATGTCCTCAGATTCCACGCACAACTGTCCATTACTATCTTTGGTCCTAATCTTACTCAATTCATTGTTTTTTATTCCTGATTATATCTATGGAAAGCCTTAAGATTTTCCTTGATCCTATCTGCCAACAACTTCTCATGCCCCCTCCTGGCTTTTCTTAACCCTTTTTTTTTCTTTAGGTCTTTTCTGGCTTACTTATAACTCTCGAGTCCTCTAACTGAGCCTTCATTCCTCATCCTTACAAGCCTTCTTCCTCTAGACAAGAGCTTCAATTTTAATGATCCATGGCACCCCCTCCCTCCCCAAACAACTACCTCCCTGCCTGATAGGTATATACATAACAAGGACTCTCAGTAGCTGTTCCTTGAATAAGCTCCACATTTCAAGTGTGTCCATCTCCTGCAGTTTCGTTCCCCATCCAATGCATCCTAAATCTTGCCTAATCGCATCATAATTACCTTTTTTCTTTTAGTTATGCCCCTTTCCCTGTGGTATATACCCAAGCCCACTGCTATTGTAAACCTAACTGAATTGTGATCACTATCACCAAAGTGCTCACCTACCTCCAAATCCAACACCTGGTCAGGTTCATTCCCCAATAACAAATCCAATATGGCATTGCCCCTTTGTTGGCCTGTCTATATACTATGTCAGAGACTGCTCCTGCACACAGTAGACAAAAACTGAGCCATCTACTGGAACTATAGTACTCCCAGTCAATATTGAGGATGTTCAAGTCCCCCATAACAACTATCCTATTACTCTTGCTCCTATCGAGAATCATCTTTGCTATCCTTACCTCTACATCTGTGGAACGTTTGAGGCCTATAGAAAACCCCAACAGGGTGACCTCTCCTGCTTCTAACCTCAGCCCAAACTACCTCTATGGATGAGTCCTCAAACATTCTCTCAGCTGCTGGAATACTACCCTTGATCAACAATGTTCATCCAGCTCCAGTTCCCTAATACGGTTCTGGAGGAGCTGGAGTTGAGTGCACTTCCCTCGAATGAAGTCAGCAGGGACACGAGAGGTGACCCTTACCTCCCACGTACTGCAGGAGGAAAATTCAACTGTCCTAACATCCATTCTCATTAATCTAAGTTTCCCAATAGACAGCTGAAAAAATAAAAATGCGAAAGAAAATACTTGTCACTTTACCGACGCACAGAACGTTTATTTTTTGGTCAGAGGAGGAGGATGGGTGGGAGACACTGACTGAGTAGTGTTTCAGGTAAAGCAACTGCCCAACTATGTAACCTTGTCACCTCTCTGCCTCCTGCTCGACACTCCTGCACTTTCTGCTGCTGAAACAAAAATTACTCCATTCCTATAATATCAACAACATAAAATGTTGCCTATCTGAAGTTGTATCCGTGTGTGTATGCAAGAACTCCCCACTTTTGAGTTTTAAATAAATGCCATGTTAGTATATAGATGCTTCAATTATATTTTCAAAAATTCCATGATTGAGCAGCATAGTGAACCAAGAAAGCAAGTTTTTGTACAGATGACTAACTTCCATTGGACTGTAACAACTTGGTTTATCAGGATTGAAGCAGTGAAAGTTGCCATAATCCCAAAGGGTCACAGGATGCACACTCATGAGAGAGGAAAAAGAAGGGGGACTGGTAGTGAGTTAAACTCAAATTACTCTGTGCTGTTGTCAATCTGCAAGGTAATCCAATCATCAAACCAATTGAGTTAACTGAACTCCATTGTAGCTGTATTCCAAGATTTGTATGCATGTAGATTTCATTGCCTGTTTTAGAGTTAGAATGATTTTTTATATATTATAAAATACTTTTTAAGTTTTCTTCAGTAATTCGTGTGCATTTTTGTTTCTTAGATTCTAATCCATCTTGGCCTTTTAACAAAGGAATCAGGATTTAAGATTGCAGAGAATGCCTTCAGCGGTGGCCCTCTTGGTGAATTAGTTCAGTGGAGTGATTTGATTACAACCCTTTACCTGCTCGGCCATGACATTAGGATTTCAGCTTCACTGGCTGAACTAAAAGAGTAAGGGTTTAACCTGCATAAAATCCCACACTGTGAAACTCTTTCTTGCTGAGTCAATTTGTAGGAATAGTATTGTTTCTGATTAATTCCAAGTACTAAGAGTAGATGAATACATAAAGTATATTAATGTATATTCATGTGAAAGAAAGCTATAGCAATATTAGCCTGAAACACATGGATTTTGATTTATTTGTGCCAACTTGCTATTCATTGGGGGCAACTATCATGTGTGCTATCATTGAATTGATTTTAACTTGACATTTCTATAAAAGCTGAATGTTTGATCAGATGCAATTTTTGTAGAGAAAAATGTGTGAATGGAGGCATTAATTCTGGTCATCTTTTGGTGAACTCTTGAGCTTTGTAACATTTTCTGTTTTTAATAATGTCACAGTTTGTGACTTGTATGTAAGGCGTGCTTTTCCTTTTCTGTTTATGCTTAACTCAAATCTTGCTATGTTGTCTCAAAACATAGCTCAATACATGTTACAATTTTGGCCATGATTTTATATTTGAAAATTATAATGTGGACTCTAGTTGAATTCACTTCTGTTTCAAGCAAGATTCCCTGAAGTGCATTCATGAACCAGATGTGTTTTTTATAACAATTGAATTCAAATTTGTGTCTCTGTCATGGTGGATGTGTTCAGAATATTGGCCTTTGATTGTGGATTGCTAAGTGCATTAGTTGCATCTTAATTTTCTAACTGGAAACTGATTAATTAAAATGTTAATCAATGTGGTTCTGGTATTTTTACAGATGAGATCTGTATGAAGATAGCAAAATTTAGTATCATGCAACTTTTTGATTGGAGCAGTTACCAGACTCTAGTGCTGTAATGTAATCTCTCTCAGCCATGCATTATGACTGCAGTTTATAAAAGTGTGCATATATTGTGTCCCCAGTTTGGCTTAGAGTGTAATGTCATTTTTTTTTTAGACCTAGGACAGAAGTTGTCAGCATCTTGAAACAGTTGTAGCAAACTGAATACTGTAAAACTAATGGGACTAGAAGCATTTTAAACATATTTGAGAAAGTTCGCAGCAACCAAAGCAGAATTGGTAAATTGAGTCCTTTTAAGCAGAGGCAGAATAGAAGCAAGAGCAATTCTGGCAGTGGTAGAATTGAATGCTGACAAAACATTCAAATTTTGCACATTTCAATTAAATTGACCAGTTGCATTCTTTTTTCTTGCAGAGCATCTGTTGCACTTTGTACATTTTTGTTTTTAAGAAATCTAGTGGCCCTTACCATTATAAATGTGATAGAATTTGTCTGTCACTGTTAACTCTTAAATATGCTTTGAATTTTCTGGTTTTGAAAATATTGTATCTGTGTTTACTTTTATAGAATAATGAAGAAAGTGATGGGTAACAGGTCGGGTTGCCCTACTCGTGGTGATAAGATTGTAGAACTAATCTATATTGATATTGTTGGTTTGACACAATTTAAGAAAACACTTGGTCCATCTTGGGTTCATTATCAGTAAGTGCTACTCTTTGCATTATGTACTAGCCTGTTCCACTGTTGCAATGATATTTACTGAGGAAACTCAATTATTCGAATACCGATTTATTGCAGTCGCGAAGGAAACGTTGCATCAAAGAGATCGCATTTTTTGTTTAGTCATTTGTCTCCAAATGATTGTGTGTGTGTGTCTCTCTCTCTCTCTCTTTCCCTCCCCCCCCAGCACACATTCCCGAGGGGTGGAACCTAACCCTGCCCACCCAGATATTCTCTCCAACATTGTTTACGGGACAAAGGTGGAACGTTGCAATAAAAAGTTGTGTGCACACGCTATTTGGAAACTTACCCCACAAAGGCGGCAGCAGCAATATGGTTGTTGGACTCCAGTCCAGCTGCCCTGGAGAGTGGCGAGTGTCTACAGGGTTGGGGGCGGGGGGTGAGGCAGTGTTGGACAAAGTTGGGAGGGGGTAACACGGTGTTGGGGGCAGGGGGTTGGCGATGTTGCACAGCAGCAGGGGTTCGGTGTTGGGGGTGGGGCAGTGTTGCACAGGGTTGGGGGTGGGGTTGTTTGCAAGGGGCCCATGTTGGGGACAGGGGGCGGTGGCGAATGGAGTTGGGGGTGGGGCTCGTATACTGTGTGCTGCTGCAGTCTCCTGAATGGGGAGCAGACTTTAAAAGCTCCGAGCCCCAGAGGAAAAGCATTTGCTCATAAACCGAATAGTTTGTAATCCAAATGAAATAGTGCCCGCCCATCAAGTTTGGATAATCGAGGTTCCTCTCAATACTACATACTGCCATTAGTATGGACTCTATAAAATCTTTCCAAGGATGAAATTGCAATGTACTTGGGAGTGCGTGGAGAAATAGGGCTGAGTTAGCCTAGCTTCCACAATGGGAGGTCATGCCTGACGAATCTTAGATGTTTTTGTGGAGGTAACACAAAGATTAGACAAAGAGCCAGTCAATGTGATCTATTTGGATGTTCAGAAGGCCTTTGACAAGCAGCCACACAGGAGGCTGCTCAGAGCCCATGATAGGGATAAGGTAGTGGCATGGATAGAGGATTGACTGAATGACAGAACTCCATATTGATTAAGGAGCCTTTTTTGTGATGGTAGCAAGTGACTAGTGGAATTGTTTTGGACCATAACTATTTACATTACACACTGTTAATGTGTACAAAGGAAATTGAGGGCATTGTTGCTAAGTTTGCAAATGAGACAAATCGGTGCAGGTAGTTTTTGAGGAAGTCGGAGGTTGCAGAAGGACTTGCGTAGGCTAGGAGAGAGGGCAAAGAAGTGACAGTATTGTGTGGGAGAGTAAGATGGAAGGAAGAATAGATGTGTACCCTATTGCAAATGGGAAGGCTTTGGAAATCAGTAGCACAAAGGGGTATAAGTCTTAGTTCAGGATTCTCTTAAGGTTAACAGGTTCAGTTGGCAGTTAGGAAGGCAATTCAATGTCAGCATTCATTTCAAGAGCAGAAATTTATACTGCGGCTGTAATCAGACTGCTAGGAGAATGTGAGGACAGCAGACGTTGGAGATCGGAGCTGAAAATGTGATGCTGGAAAAGCGGAGCAGGTCAGGCAGCATCCAAGGAGCAGGAGAATCGACGTTTCGGGCATTCCTGATGAAGGGCTCATGCCTGAAATACCGATTCTCCTGCTCCTTGGATGTTGCCTGACCTGCTATGCTTTTCCAGCAACACATTTTCAGCTGTAATCAGACTGCATTTGGAATATTCTGAGCAGTTTTGGGCCTTGGATCTAAGGAAGGATATGCTGGTACTCTAAGGTTTCCTAAGAAGATTTATTAGAATGATCCTGGGGATGAAGGGATTGTCATATGAACACCTGTTGAGGACTTGTACACAGTGAAGTTTAGAAGGATGAGCGGAATCTGACTGAAAGTTACAGGATACCGGGATGTCTGGATGGAGTAGATGTGGAGACTGTGTTCCCCCTAGTAGGAGACACTCTGTGACCCGAGGATACAGCCTCTGCAAAGAGATAACCCTTTAGAACTGAGCAGAGGCAAAATTACTTCAGCCAGAGTGGCTAACCTATGAAACTAATAGCTGCAGATGACTGTGGATATCACTCATCGAATGTATTTAAGGTATGTTCTTGATTAGTAAGGGGATCAAGGGTAATGGAGGGAAGACAGAAAAATGGAGTTGAGAAGCATTAGCTGCTGAAAATGTGTTGCTGGAAAAGCACAGCAGGTCAGGCTGCTTCCAAGGAGCAGGAGAGTCGATGTTTCGGACATGAGCCCTTCAGGAATGAGGAAAGTGTCCAGCAGGCTAAGATAAAAGGTAGGGAGGAGGGACTTGGGGGAGGGGCGTTGGAAATGTGATAGGTGTAAGGAGGCCAAGGTGAGGGTGATAGGCCGGGGTGGGGGCGGCGAGGTCAGGAAGAAGATTGCAGGTTAGGAAGGCGGTGCTGAGTTGGAGGGATTTGACTGAGACAAGGTGGGGGAGGGGAAATGAGGAAACTGGAGAAATCTAGGTTCATCCCTTGTGGTTGGAGGGTTCCTAGGCGGAAGATGAGGTGCTCTTCCTCCAGCCGTCATGTTGCTATGGTCTGGCGATGGAGGAGTCCAAGGACCTGCATGTCCTTGGTGGAGTGGGAGGGGGAGTGGAAGTGTTGAGCCCACGGGGTGGTTGGGTTGGTTGGTCCGAGTGTCCTAGAGGTGTTCTCTGAAACGTTCCACAAGTAGGTGGCCTGTCGCCCCAATACAGAGGAGGCCACATCGGGTGCAGCGGATGCAGTAAATGATGTGTGTGGAGGTGCAGGTGAATTTGTGGTGGATATGGAAGGATCCCTTGGGGCCTTGGAGGAAAGTAAATGGGGAGGTGTGGGCGTAAGTTTTGCATTTCTTGCGGTTGCAGGGGAAGGTGCCGGGAGTGGAGGTTGGGTTGGTGGGGTGTGTGGACCTGACGAGGGAGTCAGAGGGAGTGGTCTTTTCGGAACTGATAGGGGAGGGGAGGGAAATATATCTCTGGTGGTGGGGTCCATTTGGAGGTGGCAGAAATGACGACCGGTGATATGATGTATGTGGAGGTTACGATACAGTCAAATCCCTTGAACTCGGCACCGCCTTCCTGACCTCTCCGCCCCCACCCCCACTCTGGCCTATCACCCTCACCTTGACCTTCCACCTATTGCATTTCCAACGCCCCTCCCCCAAGTCCCTCCTCCCTACCTTTTATCTTAGACTCCGTTGAGAAACATTAGCCAGGATCAAATAGTGGAGCAGACTTGATTTAGCCAAATGGTCGAATTCTGCTCCTATGTCTTGTAGTGTTTTCGTTATGGTCAGCTCCATTCTTATGGGGAGAGGAGAAACCAAGAGAGAGCTATGAGCTTGGTGTTTTGGAATGTCTATTTTGCACTTGAAATTTCATTTGATTTCACTTGAAATTCTGTAGTACTACATATGGAGTACATCTTTCAAAGAGCAAACTTCAAATTTGAGGGGAAAAATGGGATCATGTGAACCCTGCAGGTTAGTAACAAAGGTGCCTTCACTCAAGTGAATGGATTCCAACATAGTCTCAGCAAATTTACATCCATTTCATGGGACTGAGAAGGACAGATGCTATTAGTGTTCGTTAATGCCCATTCCAAGTGGTCCAATGTGGCAGCCATTAAGTTGGTTCCAGCAGAAGCAATGATAGACCAAATGGATGGAACATTTGCCATGTTTAGAAGTCCCATCAAGTCATGATTGATGAGAGTTTGAGTACCCCTTAGCAAGTGAGAGTCTTATGTATGATATCTCCTCTGTGCAACAAACTGCCAGGTGGAGAGATTTGTTCAAACCTTGAAGCAGGCCTTAAAGGCTTCACAAGTAGAGGGCTCATTAGGGCAGTGAATCAGCAAGTTCCTAAGGATGTGTAGGAATGTGCCCCAGGTGACCAGTCAGTGTTTACTGACGTCTTTATTGTTCAACTGCAAGCCGAGGACCATGTTTAACTTATTGTGGCTGGAAGAGACCAGTTAGGTAAATTGAAATCAAGGAGCACTATTGTCCAGAAAGGCATGAAGCTCAAGTTCGAGGGTATTTGGCAGGAGATACCATATTGGCCAGCATCCTGTCTGGAGAAAATGGATCGCAGCGATGGTGGTTGCACAAACAGGGCTATTGTCATAGTATACATACTAGGGAAGGACTGGTGTGGAGGAGACCTGTCGAACAGCTGGTCGCTGCATCTCCCCAATGGAGAGGGCTGTAAGGAGATATCTCTCAGAATGCCGAGCAGGTCCAAATGGAACTGGGGTGAGACAGCTGCCCATGTGTACCCTAGGAGAAAACAACAGCAGTGTCACAGCTAATCAGAGGATGTATCTATGGAATAACGGGAGGTTCCATATGGTATGATTAGAACAGGTTCCTGAAACAACAAAAGTCCTCGAGTAACCGCCATAACCTTGAGAGTAATCATGTCAGTGTAGTTTATGGGATGGAGGTACTGCTCGTTCTTTCATGGTTGCTATGTTTGCAAATATTCCAGAGAGTGTGCATGTGTTGTCAACAATGCCTGTGTAATCTTGATTTATTGTTGGATATATCTTTTATTAACACTCCTCCCCTTTTTATTTTTATGTATGTAGTCAGGGATGTTGGCCTTTTAGAGAGCTGATCAGCTCACCCAGAGGGACAGAGCTTGAATCCAGTCTAGAACCAGCTGTGGAGGTGTTAGCACCATCCAGAAATTATTCTTGTTTAGATTTCTGATTTGTCTGCCTGATGTATAATTCCTAATTGCAAAGGAAGCACCAACAATTATTGATTAATCCTTTGTTGAATGTCGTGCTTTTAGAGTATATTAGAATATATGCAGGAGGTTTTCTAAAAGACACATTTTGGAAGTGACCAGAGGCCATACTGAGTAGCCACTTGGACTTAATCCGGCAGTCGAGGAGCCTCCTTTTATTTTCTCTATAACTGGATCACCAAGCAGTTAGGGCTGAGAGACATTATCAAACAATGGAAACTAGGAGCAAAAGTAGGAAATTCAGTCTTTCAAGTCCACTCCACCATTCATTTATGATCATCCAACTCTAAATAGTCTATTCCTGCTTTACCCCCACACTCTCTGATTACTATAGCCCTAAGTGTGATATCCTAATTCCTTGAAATCTTGTGCTGTTTTTGCCTCAACTGCTGTCTGCAGTAATGAATTCCCCAAACTCACCATTCCCTGCGTGAAGAGGTTTCTCCTCCTCTCCATCCTAAATGGTTTCCTCTATATCTTTGATTGTGACCACTAAATCTCAGGCTGTGACTCTGCCATCAGGATCATCCTTTCTGTATCCATTAGAATTTTTTAGGTTTCTGAGATTGTCTACTTTTGCTCCACCCACTCCATCTCATCTTGTTTTCCAATTTACTTTTTTTAATTCGAGTGATGTGAACGTTGCTGGCTAGGCCAGCATTTATTATCCAACGCTAATTACCCTTGAGGGTAGTGAGGATTGCCACCTCGAACCCCTGCAATCCAGTTAATGTTTATACATTCTCAATGCCTGAAGGGAAGGAATTCCAAGAGTTTGACCCAGCAGTGCTGTCAGTGCAGTGATATATTTTCAAGTCAGGATGGTGTGGCTTGGAGAGAGAATTGCAAGCAGTGTTCCAATGTATCAGCTGCCCTTGTCCTTCCAAATAATTAGTTTTTATAGTTTTGGAAAGTGCTGTGTAAGGGTCCTTTGGTAAACTTCTGTAGTCTTATAAATTGTATCACTATACATTAATGCTGGAAGAAGTGAATGTTTTAGAATTTGATGCCAGTCAAGTGGGCTGTTTCCATCACTCATGACTGTTCTCATGAGTGATGGAGGTGCAGTCATCGAGACGGGTGGGAAGTATTTTATGACACTCCTGATGTGCCTTGTAGGTGATAGAAAGACTTGGGGAGACAGGGGGAGCTGAATTACTTGTTTCCGGTGAATGATTTAAACCACCTCCCCTAACCCCCCCTACAAGTTTTCAGCGATTCAGCAGCACTAATACCATTTTAAGCGAGCAGTAGTTAGATTTGCTTAGTTGTTGGACATGGTCATTGCCTGGCTGATATACAGCAAGAATGTTGCTTATCAGCTAAAGCCTGTATATTGTTCAAATCCTTGAAGGTGTTGAGCTCAATCTTGAGTCCAAAAGGTTGTAAATGGCTTTCTTTGAAACTGAGATGTTGTTCCTCCAGTTTAAGCTATAATTTGCTGGAGCATTGCAGCATGCCTAGGACAGACAAGTGGGCATGTGAGCAAGACACTGTCAAAATGACTGGCTATAGGGAGGTTGGAGTCATGCTTGAGTATGGGCCAGAGGTGTTCCGCAAAGCGGTCACCCAATGTGGAGTAGGCAACATTGATTGCAATGAATGCAATACACCAGATTGAGGAGGTACAAGTTAAATGCTGCTTCACCTGGAAAGACTGTTTTAGGCTCTTGAATGATGAGCGGGTGAAGGGACACGTTCTGAGGTTATGTGGGAAGGTGGAGTAGTGTTGGTGGTCGAGGAATGGGCTAGTGTTCCCCGGAGGGAACGATCCCTTTTGTAATGCAGGTGGAGAGTGAGGGGAAGATGTGTTTGGTGGTGTTCTGCTGGAATTGTCTGAAATAGCAGAGTCCTAAAGATGTACAGCGTGGAAGCAGACCCTTTGATCCAACTTGCTCATGCCCACCCGGTATCCTAACCTAGCCTGGTTGTATTTGCCAGCACTTGATCCATATCTTTCTAAACCCTTCAAATTTGTATCCCTATCCAGCTGCCTTTTAAATGCTGTAATTGTACCAGCCTCCACCGCTTCCTGTGGCAGCTCGTTCCATACACGAACCACCCTCTGTGTGGAAAACGTTGCCCCTTAGGTCACTTTTTAAAATCTTTCCCCTCTCACCCTAAACCTATACCCTCTAGGTCTGGACTCTCCCACCCAGGGTAAAGACCTTGTCTATTTATCCTATCTATGCCCCTCATGATTCTACGAAAAGAATAATCCTTTGAATGTAGAGGCTAGTGTGATGAAAATGAGGACAAGGGGGACCTGATCATGCTGTTGAGTGACAAAGGGGCAAGGGCAGAAGCATGGTGACAGGTTGGATGCGGTTGAGGGCCCTGTCAACTGCAGTAGGTGGGAAACCATGGTTATTGAAAGAAGTCATGTCTTTTTTTAGAAGGTGACATTCTCTGAACAGATACAACACAAGTGAGGGAACTGGGAGAATGAAATGTAATTCTCGCAGGACATGTGGTGGGAAGAGCTGTAGTAAAGGTAACTGTGGGAGCCAGTGGCTGTGTCATGGGTGGCAATAGGCAATTTATTCCCTGAAATGGAGACTGTGGTCAAGGAAAGGAAGGGAAGTGTTGGAAATGGACAGTGAAAGTTAGAGGGTTGAACTTGGAGGCAAAATGAACACATTTTTCAAAGTCTGGGCAGGAGCATGAAGCAGCACTGAAATGGTTGGTGTACGAGTAGAGTTGTGGGAGGGGGCCAAGAACTATCCCACATACCCTATGAAGAGTTACGCATAACTGGTACCATGCAGGTGCCTATAGTCACTTCTTTGACTTGTCAGAAGTGAGATGAATTAAAGGAGAAATTGCTCAGGTGTGAGCAAGTTCTGCTAAGCAGAAGAGGAGGAGTGGTGGTGATGGTCAATGGGAATTGTTCTGACCTCCTGAGGAAAAGCCAAGAGCTTTCAGGCCATCCTGGTGGGGAATGGAGGGATCAGACATCCATGGTAAACAGGAGGCAGTTAGGGCCAGGGAACTGAAAATTGTCAATATGTCAGAGGGTATTAGAGGAATTGTGGATGTAGGTGGGCAGGGTCTGGACAAGTGTAGAGAAGATGAAGTCAAGGTAGGAGGGAATGAGCTTGGTGGGGCAGGAATAGGCTGATACAATGGGCCTACTGGGTCAGTCTTATTTGTGGAGTTTGGAAAGGAAGTAGAAGTGGGCTGTCTAGGGTTGGGAGATTATAAAGATGGAGGCAGTGAGGTCAGTGACCGTCCTAGCAACATTTGTCCACAATGCAATTCTGGTTGAAGATTGTTGCAAATGCTTCAACCTTTTTTTTTTTTTTTTTGCATTGACATGCTGGGCTTCCAGAGGACGCAGCTTAAAAATACGGGGTAGACAGTTTAGGACAGAGATGAGGAGAAACTTCTTCACCCAGAGAGTGTGGCTGTGTGGAATGCTCTGCCCCAGGGGGCAGTGGAGGCCCAGTCTCTGGATTCATTTAAGAAAGAGTTGGATAGAGCTCTCAAGGATAGTGGAATCAAGGGTTATGGAGAGAAGGCAGGAACAGGATACTGATTAGGAATGATCAGCCATGATCATATTGAATGGCGGTGCAGGCTCGAAGGGCTGAATGGCCTACTCCTGCACCTATTGTCTATTGATGGAATATGATTCTTCCGCCAATGAATTGTCTAATTTTCCACCACCATAGGTGACTGCATGTGCATCTTCCAATTCTGCCCTTTCTCCCTAGTTTATTTACAAAGTTGGCCACTTTGCCTAGAGTTTACAAATCCAAATAAAGTGAGATGTGGGAAAAAGTATTTTGGACTCTGTCTACAGACCATACACCAATATAACAGGGTGGTGGTGGGGGAATGAATTATTTTCAAACAATGTCAGGTCACCCTTCAATATCATCGCTACTTTACCAGCAATGTATGGAAACCTGTATGTAGATGATAAATGCTTTCAAAATAAGCAGTTGCAAATCAATAAACTTGTTGCTGAGCTAATAGACTGAAGTCTTATAGATTCTTCTGGATTCAGTGATGGGTGTGGGGGAGGTAGAGTCACAGCAAAGTTTGAAAGCCAGCAACAACCTGGCAATTTGCAGCCATAGAATCAAGCAGTTTTGCCTCAAAGGTAATAGAGTTCACTGCAGGTGCAGTCTTTATCCAGGAAAGATAGGGAAGCTCTTGATCTTGGGTGTAGGTTCCTTTGGCATATGATCCTGGCAGGAGATCTGCTGAGAGGAGTATGAGAGCATGTGGACAGAGTTGCAGCATAGACAGAGAGGTTTTTTCAAGTGTCAAGGATGTTGTTCTTTCAGGAGAAGGTTCCTCTGTGAAAGAAGTGAACTTCACAGGGAAGAGTTGTGGCTACACAGATTAGGACAGCAGTAGTGTCACAGACACATGGCGGGGTGATTTTAAGACCACATGAAATAGAAAGAGGGGTAAGCTATTCAGTCCCAATCAAGCCGCCTCCACCATTTTAATAGAATTTCACCCATCCATTTTCCTGCATTTTCCCAGTACCTTTTTTAATTCCCTTTTTGATCAAGAATCCACATGTATCAGGCTTTTAAATGTACAAAAACACTCTGCACCTATAGCTCTCTGTGGCGGGGAGTTCCAAAGACACTTGAATAAGGAAAATTCTTTGTGCTGGGAAAGGAACAGAAAGTTGTCAAGGTGTGCATGAGACACAAGCATGAAACTAAGTTACCTAGTTTTTTAAGTAAACGTTGCGATAACTGATGATATGGGAGAGACCATGCCGTCAAAAGGCTGTACCTATCCTGAAAGGCTGTGATCAATCATCATTCCATGCTGACGAAAGCCGAGACCTTTGGTAGCATTGGTAGTCAAGTAACATGAATTGTCTTCTAGGTCACTGGCTAGAAATTTGTGCCTCTGAATCATAACATTTGTGCAACTCAACTGTCGGGTAATGACCATCTCTTGGGAATCTGTCCAACTTTCCATGACTTGTTGTGAAATTACAATTGCTGAATCTCCTCTCAGTATCCTGGAAATTTGCATTGTTTGGAAACACAATAGACTTTCAGAGGAAAGTAACTTGCCTCGTATCTCATCAAATCCTGTCCACCTACAAAGCACAAATCAAGTGCTGAAGAATACTTTTGTATTACCTGGATAAGTGTAGCATTGCCAACAATCGAGATACCATTTGCACCATCTAACATCTTTGAATATTCATTCCTTATGCCACTGACGTACAATAACAGCAGTGTGTCATCTACAAGATACACTGCAGCAACTTACCAGGCTTTCTTTGGCTGCATCTCTCAAACCTGTGACTTGTGCCCCCTAGAAGGATACCTCCTACAAAGTTGCTTTCGAAGCCGCTTGCCATCCTAACTTGGAACTGTTATTGTTCCTTCATGTTGCTGGATCAATATTGATTAAGTTAGATTCCCCACAGTATGGAAAAAGGCCCTTTGATCCAACCAGTCCACACTCGACCCTCCGAAGCGTAACCCACCCAGATCCTTTCCCCCTGACAAATGCAGCTAACCTTATGGGCAATTTAGCCTGACCAATTCACCTGGCCTGCACATCTTTGGACTGTGGGAGGAAAACAGAGTACCCGAGGGGAAAAACACACACACTGGAAGAACGTGCAAACTCCACACGGACAGTCGCCTGAAGCTGGAATTGAACCCGGGTCCCTAGCTGTGAGGCTGCAGTGCTAACCACCGTGCCACCCCAATATTCTGGGACTCCCTTCCTAATAACATTTTATAGTCCACCAGTGTTAGTGTAACTGGAAGAGTCAGAACAGTGTAGAACATTACTGCAGAAGTTCCTCAATGTAGATTTTTTTTTGCTCAAGTAGTTAGCTAATTCATCAATGATCTTCCCTTTGTCATTAAATCAGGATGTTGAGCGTGCATTTATTAATATTAAACACCATTCACAGCTTCTCATGTTGAAGCAATGCATAGAATCCTACAGTGTAAAAATGTCTTTTGGTCCATCATGTCCGTGCCAAAAATATACTCCAACCTATACTAATCTCATTTACCTGCATTTGCTCAAATGCAGCAAGATGTGTACAATATCCAGGCAGACAAGTAACATGTTTGGTGTGAATGTTACAAGTGCCAATCAGTAACCATTTCCACTATGAGAAAATCTAGCCGCCTACCCATGACTTTCAATACCATCACTGAATGAATGAATATCCTTTACTGTCATTTGTACTCCAGTACAGGAGTACAGTGAGAAGTTTTTACACGGCTGCCTTTTAATGGTGTCATCTTGGGTACAAATAGCAAGGTAAAAAATCTTAAAGTGATCTTATACAAAGGAGATTTGGAAGGAAAGCAGTAACATTACTGTGTCTGAGAATGAGTTAGAAATTAGGTAGTTATAACATTGCAAAAAGGTTTTACATTATAGTCCAATGAAGTAGCGGCGCAGCATGTGAAGTCAGGCCTAAATCCAACAAACATCCTGCATTGCTCCAGACTGCTGCTCACTGGCACTCAACAGCAGCAACAGCAAGGTGAGTCTCACTGTAACAAGATTCATTTCATGCCATTCTGGGACTCTGTATTCCCCACGTGCCACTCTACTGCCACTGTGGGACATGGCCTGTGTGCTAAGCTTCCACCTGATCTCCAGTCACAACTCCTCTCCCTTTACCCCTACCTGGAGAAAAGAGTAATTTAAAAGTTTTAGGGAGGCGGTGGTTGGAGAAAAAAAAACTGGCAAGCAGAGGGGCTCTGATTGGAGTGTTTTACCTTGCTGCCATCTTGTGACATCCTGGGAATTCCCATTAACCATCAACTGAACAGGACTACCAGAGGGGTGAATTGTCCTGGCATTCTCATGGGTTCCTGGACAGGTTTGGGATCCTTATGTATTGTCATGGCAAGTTGAGGTGCAGGTATTACTAGCAGATGGGCTGAGGAGTAGTTACCTTTTGTGTGGCCAGAAGCAGAAGGCAACTACTCTTATATGGCACACTTGCATCTCTATTAACGATAGAGGGATGAGGATTCATGAAGATTTGTGTCCCTGTCTCCCCTTTCACATTGTCCAGTTCTATGCAGTAAGCACAAGTGACAGCATGCAGGTCTGTGTTTAGCAATGGCAACTGCTAAGTGGTCCTGCTGTTATGACTCCATTCCAAGATCTGATCCCTTTTTAGAAGGGGACAGGCACCCATCCAAGAGGGAAACTCTGATCTGCAAGAACTTGTGTTTGAACCAAAATGCAGATGTGTTCTGGAAGTTGTAATGAATTTTCACACTCTAGGTTTTCCAATATCTGCCATTTCACTGTGAACATAGCAATGAGGGGCAGACACAGGCCTTTTGGCCCTTTTAGTTTCCTCTGA
Source organism: Hemiscyllium ocellatum (assembly GCF_020745735.1). Lineage (NCBI taxonomy): Eukaryota > Metazoa > Chordata > Chondrichthyes > Orectolobiformes > Hemiscylliidae > Hemiscyllium > Hemiscyllium ocellatum. Next base: position 40,315,001 of record NC_083407.1, on the reverse strand, counting down.
TAATAAATGAGATTATAGGTCATATGTTTCAAATACTACATTCTTATTTACCACTGATAATCTTTGCTTCCTTTGCCCAACAATTAGTAGAATTCCACCTTAAAAATACTCATTAACACTGCCTGCTGAGGTTGAATGCTCCGAATTGTTTCAATCCTCAGACGGAAAAATGTTGCCATCTCTGCCCTAGAAATGCACCCCTAATTTTTAAATAGTGCACCCTAATGCTGAACTCAGCCACAAGAGGCACCATCCTTTCCACATCCATCTTGTCAAGACTGTTCAGCATCTTATGCACTTCAATTAAGTTAGCAGGAGTAAGCCATTCAGCCACTTGATCCTGTACTGCCATTCATTATACTCCTGGTTGATCATCCAGCCCTGAACCTTGTTCTTGCTTTCTACTCATAGCCTTTGTCCCTTTAACCTGAAGTCACCTTACTGTTCTAAGCTCCAGTGTAATCAAGACCAGCCTCTCAAACATATCATTTGTAAGACAACCCACTTATTCCAGGTTTCAAATAACAATAAATATTTTGTGAACTGTCAAAGGTGCATTTACATTCTTTTTAAATTTGACCAAAATTGCACACCGTATTTGAGCTGTGGTCTCATTGCTGCCCTGTATAATGGAAACATAACATCAGTCTGAAATATTCCACTTGCCTTCTTTAATTGTTGTATGTGTTTGCTCACCTTTTGTGACTCACGTCCTAAGACATCTCAATCCTTCTCTGCCATACCTAAATCTGAGGTGGTTGTCCATTTAAGGAGTACTTTTTTATTGTCTATCAATCCTATGTATTTATTTCAGTGCACACTTACACAGTCCAAGTGTACAATCCAAATGATTCAGTCATAGAGATGTATAGCATGGAAACAGACCCTTCGGTCCAACCTGTCCAGGCCGACCAGATATCCCAATCCAATCTAGTCCCACCTGCCAGCACCCGCCCCAGATCCCTCCAAACCCTTCCTATTCGTATACCCATCCAAATGCCTCTGAAATGTTGCAATTGTACCAGCCTCCGCCACTTCCTCTGGCAGCTCATTCCATACATGTACCACCCTCTGTGTGAAAATGTTGCCCTTTAGGTCTCTTTTATATCTTTCCCCTCTCATCCTAAACCTATGCCCTCTAGTTCTGGTCTCCCCCACCCCAGAGAGAAGACTTTATCTATTTACCCTATCCATGCCCTTCATGATTTTATAAACCTTATCACCCCTCCGCCTCTGACACTCCCAGGGAAAACAGCCCTAGCCTGTTCAGTCTCTCCCTATAGCTCAAGTCCTCCAACCCTGGCAACATTCTTGTAAGTCTTTTCTGAACCCTTTGAAGTATCACAACATCTTTCCAATAGGAAGGAGAGCAGAATTTCATGCAGTATTCCAACAGTGGCATAACCAATATCCTGTACAGCCACAACAATACCTCCCAACTTCTATACTCAATACTCTGACCAATAAAAGAAAGCATACCAAACACTGCCTTCATGATCCTATCCACCTGTGTATCCACTTTCAAGAAGTTATGAACCTGCACTCCAAGGTATCTTTGTTCAGCAACACTCCCTAGGACCTTGCCATTAAGTGTATAAATCCTGCTAAGATTTGCTTTCTCAAAATGCAGCACCTCCTATTTATCTGAATTAAACTCCATCTGCTACTTCTCAGTCCATCTGGTCAAGATCTTGTTGTAATCTGAGGTAACTGTCTTCGCTGTCCACTACACCTCCAATTTTGGTGTCATGTGCAAGCTTACTAACTGTACCTCCTTATGTTTGCATCCAAATCATTTATGTAAATGACAAAAAGTAGTTGACCCAGCACTGATCCTTGTGGCATTCCACTGGTCACAGGCCTCCAGTCTGAAAAACAACCTTCCACCAGCACCCTCTGTCTTCTACCTTTGAGCCAGTTCTGTATCCGAATTGCTAGTTCTCCATGTATTCCGTGAAATTTTATCTTCCTAACCAGTCTCAAGTTTCTGAGACATGATTTCCCATGCACAAAGCCATTGTTTCAGCCCACAATAACTGATGCCAGTGCCCCAGAAACTGGAATCCATTTCTCCCACACCAACCTTTGAGTCATGTATGCATTTCATGAATCTCAGAAACATGGAAGATAGATACAGGCCATCTGGCCTTTCAAGCCAATCACTATGATCATGGGTGATCATCTAATTCTATACTTTGTATCTGCTTTCTACCATACCCTTTTGAGGCCTAGCCCAAGAGCTCTATTTAGCTCCTTGAAAACATTGAATGTCTTGGCCTTAATTATCTTCTTTGGAGAATTCCAGAGCTTCACCCACTGGGTGAAGAAATTACTCGTGAGTCCCTAATGGCTTATCTTAGACTGCATCCTTAAACTGTGACTCATGATTTCGGTTTTCTCGGTCAACAGAAATAACCTTCCTGCATTTACCCCATCTAGTCCTGTTGGAATCTCAAATCTATGAAATTCTTTCTCATTCTTCTTAAAGTGACGTCCAGTAAACTTTAACCAATCCAGTCTCCCTTCATACATCAGTCCTGCATCCTAGGAATTGGTCTGATAAGCTTTCGTTGCACTACCTCCGTGGCCACAACATCCTCTTTCAGATAAAGAAATCAAAACTACACACACTACTCCATTATGGTCTTGCCAAGATCCCTGTGTAGTTGCAGGAGGATATTCCTGCCCATAGACTCAATTCCCCTTTGAAGGCTAATTTCAATTGCTGCCTTCACCTGGTGGGCCTACATGTTTACTTACAGCAATAGAATAAAACAAAAAATTGCACATATTAGTAAAACTCAGCAAGACTGATTAGCATCTGTGGAGAGAAAGTACACTGTTTCAAGTCCAGTGTTTACTCTTCCAAACAGGAGTTTGAATCCTTTCATGCGATGGCCAAGTTGGCAGTAATGTTGTAATTTTGTAATTTGAATAAATTAAGTGCATACTTCCATGCTGTTTTGTTGTTCTCCCCAAACATGAAAAAGAAATATTGTAGAGTGTTGTGTTGGAAAATACGGCCGGTCAGGCAGTTTCCAAGGAGCAAGAGAATCGAGGTTTCAGCATCAGCATGATGCTCTTTGACTCTGATCTCCACCATCTGCAGTCCTAATAGAAATACTGTACACATGTACCAGATATCTGCTGTCGCTTTATCGCTAAAATGGAGAACCTGCAAGCAGGTTGCTTCATTTGCCTGAATCGATGGAAATTGTTGCTGTAGTATATGAATCAATGCTGGCAATTCCAGGTTTTGCCAAGCAAACTTCCTTTTGGATCTTGTGTTCCTTCAGCCAGGCAACTCCTGGCTCAGATGATAATCCAGAGATTATTCCCTTTACATTCTCTTTTTGATGCTCCACTCTTCTGCCAATCTAGGCAGACCCTTACCAAGTGCACGTCATTGGTACTTCTGTGGTCTATGATAACTAGGTTAGAGGTTCCCCTCTCAATACATTCTCCTCTAGGTGTGTAGAACAATATATCCCTCATATAGGAGTGCTGGTTGGCTTATTGAAACCAATACCCTAGTTCTAACATTGGTTTATGTAGTAAGATGTGATGGAATGAAAAACACAGGAGGCAGATGCTTCAGAGGCAAAGAAAGTTGCTGTTATTAAAACAAGCTAAATTTGAAATACGTACAATAATTGAAAAAGAAAATGAATATTTCAAAAAACCTCAAGCGAAGTGAGACTTATCTGACAGCTAACTAGCACCCTAGTTAACCCTTGCTGCCCTGAATTCATACTGTGGGTTTCAGATTAGAGAGCTGTTAATACTGGATAACTGGAGAAACTAAAAAAACACTAATCCCTGGGTCTTTTCCTGCTTCCCTTCCCTGAGGGTGTCCTGGAAGACCGGCCCCGAAGCTTACCCGTCCCAACCTTTTCTAACTGAGCTGGGACAGAGGGTTTCAATGAGCTTGTGTTCAGTGGTTCTGTCAGTTTGGACAGTGGTGGATGTTGCTGGCGCTACCCTGTTCAGTATTTCAGCTCTCCAGTTGCTTCTCGTTAGTGTGTGGAGGTTTGTGAATGCGAAGATAATTATGTTCTCTTTCTTTTCCTGAATCTGCTATGGTTTGAGTCTGTGACTGACTGCGACTGGCTGTTGCTGATTGTCTCTACTCTGGCTAAACCTCTCTCTGAATCGAACCCACCATCACCCAGGAAATCTGAGTTCTCCAGTTATATCAACTATTGGTTCCTCTTTCTCCTGCCAAATTTGGATTTGATTACTGAGCTGTTATTCCTCCTCCTCAGGGCTGAATGAGCCTCCTGATCATTTAGATGAAGTGTAAGTGGTTCACCGATTTTTAAAGTGAATGGGTTTCTGATAGTTTTGAATGCCCAGTATTTCTCTTGGATGGATGTACGTTAAAGTTTCACTGGTAGTGTGAAGTCTTTGCTTTCCGAGGCAAACAGGTTTGAATGCAGTACAATGGTGTGGAATGTTCATAACTCTGCCTGAGGAAACTAATTTAAAAAGTTGAATGGTTTTGTATTTTTGTAGACTCCAGAATGTCTCAGTTGTTTGCTCTGCAGCTTGGTGTTCCTTGTCTTTAGCTGAGGTGTTTGTGGGGGTCTTTCTTTAGCGTTACATGCTCCACCCCTGTTGCAGACAGCTGCCACAGGCTCGCATGTTTCCTTATCTATTTCGGCCAGAGAGCTTAAGGAGTCTTAATTGAAATGTGAATTCCACAAACTCACATCCCAAGTTCAGAGGGTTTTAGTCCAGGGTGTCTGATGGGGATTGTTGCCTGTTTACTATTAGTATCTCCCATAACTACATTTTTTTCCACTTGCCCAACTTGAATGGCTTTTTGTACCACTGTCCCATGGCCAATTAACTAACCCATCCTGCCGTTCTTACTCCAAGAACCTCAAACCTGTTGCATAATTATGAAGGCTGAGGCTTGTGCACTCTTGCCTATGGCTCTTTTTATCTATCTTATTGACAGTACCACCTTCTATTCCCTGACCAATCACCAACTGAGAAAGCCCTGCCCTAAGAGGTGTGACTGCCTCATGGTACAAACTAACCAGGTAACTTCTCCTTCACTGTGTTCTGGTTTGGCCTCCAGTGCACAAGTTCTTAAGCTAAAGCTGCTTGAGTTGTAAATACTTCAGATGTGTTTACCCTGATCATATCTGCAGCCATGACAAAGTCACAGAGCCATATAGCATGGAAATAGTCCCTTCAAGTCAAAGCAGTCGACACCAAACAATAATCCCAAACTAAACTAGCCCCATCAGCCTGCTCCTGGCCTATATCAATCCAAACCTTTCTCATGTATGTACTTATCCAAAAGTCTTTTAAGCAATGTAATTGTATCCACATGTACCACTTCTTCAGGATATTAATTGCATATACAGGCCAACCTCTGGGGGGAAAAACATTTGCTCCTCATGTCTCTTTAAAATCTCTGTCCTGTTATCTACAAAATGTGTCCACTAGTCTTAAATTTTCCCATCTTAGGAAGCAGACAATTACCACAACTCTATCTATACCTTTTTGTGCTTTTATAAACTTTAACTAGGTCTCCTCAACCTCCAAAAACAACTGTACGGCACAGTGGCTCAATGGTTAGCACTGTTGCCTCACAGCGCCAGGTACCCAGGTTCTATTCCAGCCTTGGGTGACACTGTGAAGTTTGCACATTCTCTCTGTGTCTGTGTGGGTTTCCTCCAGGTGCTCCACTTTCCTCCCACACTCCAACAATGTACAGGTCAGGTGAATTGGCCATGCTAAATTGCCCATATGTCAGGTGCATTAGTCAGAGGGAAATGGGTCTGGGTGGGTTACTCTTTGGATGGTCGGTGTGGACTTGTTGGGTCAAAGGGCAAGTTTTCATATTGTAGGGAATCTTTTTAAAAAAGAAACTCCTAGCCTATCCAGCCTTTCTTTACAACTCCAACCTACCATACCTGGCAGCATCCCGGTAAATCTGTTCTGAACCTTTTCCAGTTTAATAATATCCATCTATTACTTGTCCAGTCATCTTTTTTTTTAATGTGTTTTAATTAATACTTAAGTAATTTGTTCAACTACTTTGTTTTCTTCTGTTATACTTTATTAACCCTACCACCTGTATTTCTTTTAAACCTTTGGAATATATAGAGTCTTAGAGACATACAGCACGGAAACAGACTCTTCAGTTCAATATGTCCATGCCAACTGGATATCCCAAACCAATCTAGGCCCATATCCCTTCAAACCCTTCTGATTCATATACACATCTAGATTCCTTTTTAAATGTTGCAATAGTACCAGCCCCGACTACTTCCTCTGATAGCTCATTCCATGCACATACCACCCTCTGTGTGAAAACGTTGCCCCTTAGGTCTCTTCTATGTCTACCTTCTCACCCTAAATCTATGCCCTCTAGTTCTGGACCCCCTCCCCCACCCACCCCAGGGAGAAATCTTTGTCTATTTATCCTATCCATGCCCACCATGATTTTATAAGCCTCTATAAGATCACCTTTAGCCTACAACTCTCCAGGGAAAACAGCCCTAACCGATTCAACCTCTCCCTACAGTTCATATCCTCCAACCCTGGCAACATCCTTGTAAATCTTTTCTGAGCCCTTTCAAGTTTCACAGCGTCCTTACGGAGGGAGACAAGAGTTGCACGCAATATTCCAACAGTGGCCTAACCAATGTCCTGTACAGCCGCAACATGACCTCCCAACTCCTGTACTCAATACTCTGACCAATAAAGGAAAGCATACCAAATACCTTATTCGCTATCCTTTCTACCTGCGACTCCACTTTCAAGGAGCAATGAACTTTCACTCCAAGGTCTTTGTTCAGCAACATTCCCTAGGACCTTACCATTAAGTGTATAAGTCCTGCAAAGATTTGCTTTCCCAAAATGCAGCACTTCCCATCTATCTAAAATAAACTCTTTCTGCCCCTTCTCAGCCCGTTGGCCCATCTGATCAAGATCCCATTGTATTCTGAGGTAACCCTTTTCACTGTCCACTACACCTCCAATTTTTGTGTCATCAGCAAGCTTACTAACTATACCTCTTATGCTCACATTCACATCATTTATATAAATGATGAAAAGTAGTTGACCCAGCACCGATCCTTGTGGCACTTCACTGGTCACAGGCCTCCAGTCTGAAAAACAACCCTCCATCACCACCCTGTGTCTTCTACTTTTTGAGCCAGTTCTGTATCCAGATGGCTAGTTCTCCCTGTATTCCATGAGATCTAACCTTGCCAACCAGTCTCCCATAGGGAACCTTGTTGACTGTGTTACTCAAGTCCATATCGATCGTATCTACCACTCTGCCCTCATCAATCCTCCTTCTTACTTCTTCAAAAAACTCAATTTCTTTAGTCATCCAGCATCCCCTATACCTACCAGCCTTTCCTTTCACCCTAACAGGAACATACTGTCTCTGGATTCTTGTTATCTCATTTCTGAAGGCTTCCCATTTTCTAGCTGTCCCTTTTCTTGCAAACATCTTCCCCCAATCAGCTTTTGAAAGTTCTTGCTTAATACCATCAAAGATGGCCTTTCTCCAATTTAGAACTTCAACTTTTAGATCTGGTCTATCCTTTTCCATCATTATTTTAAATCTAATGGAATTATGGTCGCTGGCCCCAAAGTGCTCCCCCACTGACTCCTCAGTCACCTGCCCTGCCTTATTTCCCAAGAGTAGGTCAAGTTATGCACCTTCTCTAATAGGTACATCCACATACTGAATCAGAAAATTGTCTTGTAACACTTAAGAAATTTCTCCCCATCTGAACCCTTAACACTATCGCAATCCCAGTCTGTTCGGAAAATTAAAATCCCCTACCAGAACCACCCTATTATTCTTACAGATAGCTGAGATCTCCTTATAAGTTTGTTTCTCAATTTCGGTCTGACTATTAGGGGGTCTATAATACAATCCTAATAAGGTGATCATCCTTTTCTAATTTCTCAGTTCCACCCAGATAACTTCCCTGGATGTATTTCTGGGATATCTTCCCTCAGTACAGCTGTAATGCTATCCATTTTCAAAAATGCCACTCCCCCTCTTTTGCCTCCCTTTTCTGTCCTTCCTGTCACATCTGTATCCGGGAACGTTAAGCTATCAGTCCTGCCCATCCCTGAGTCATGTTTCTGTAATTTCTATGATATCCCAGTCCCATGTTCCTAACCATCCCCTGAGTTCATCTGCCTTCCCTGTTAGGCTCCTTGCGTTGAAATAAATGCAGTTTAGTTTATCGGCCCTACCTTGTTCTCTGCTTTGGCCCTGACTGTTTGATTCGCTTCTGGGTGGTGCTGTCTAAGAATCTTTGGCATGTCTGCAGTGCATCTTGTACATAGTACTGCTGCTCCTGAGCATTGGTAATGGTGCTAATCAAGCAGGCTGCTTTGTCCTGGATGGTGTTAAGCTGCTTGAATGTTGGAGCTGCACCTATCCACCCAAACAGAGTATACTATCACACTCCTGACTTGTGCCACGTAGACAATTAAACAGCTTTGGGGAATTAAGAGGAGTTACTTGCTACAGTATTCCTAGCCTTTGACCTGGTCTCGATGCCACTGTACCTATGTAGTGAGTCCAGTTGATTCAACGTTTCTAGTCAGTAGTAATTGCCAGGATATTAAAAGTGGGGTGTTCAGTGATAATCATGCCATTGACTGTCAGGGGTGGGAGTTAGACAAGTGACTATATCGAAGATGGTCGTTGCCAGGAATATGCTTGGTATGAACGTTAGCCACTTGTCAGCCCAAGCCTTCAATGCCAGGAGCATCCAGAATAAGGTGGGTGAACTTGTAGCATGGGTTGGTACCTGGGACTTTGATATTGTGGCCATTTGGAGACATGACTAGAGCAGGGTTGTTGCAGGCTCCAAGGTTTAGATGTTTCAGTATAAACAGGGAAGGTGGTAAAAGAGGGGGAGGTGTGGCATTGTTGGTCAAGTACAGCATTAGGGTTGCGGAAAAGATGTTTGAGGACTCGGCTACTGAGTTGTATGGGCTGAGGTTAGAAACAGGAAAAGTCACCCTGTTGAGAATTTTCTATCGGCTTCTGAAGAATTCCAAGATGTAGAGGAAAGGATTATGAAGATGATTCTGGATAGGAGCGAAAGTAATGGTAGTTCTTATGGCAGACTTTAACTTCCCAAATATTGACTGGAAATACTATAGTTTGAGTACCTTTTTAGATGGGTCAGTTTTTGTCCAGTGTGTGCAGGAGAGTTTCCTGACACAGTATGTAGATCGGCCAGCAAGAGACGAAACCACATTGGATTTGGTGCTGGGTAATGAAGCAGGCCAGGTGTTCGGTTTCGAGGTAGGTGAACACTTTGGTGATGGTGACCACAATTTTGGTTATGTTTAATTTAGCGATGGAAAGGGATAGGTATATAACACAGGGCAAGAGTTATAGCTGGGGAAAAGGCAATTATGATGCAACTAGGCAAGGTGCATGGGATGGGGAAGAAAACTGCAGAGGATGGGCACAGTTGAAATGTGGAGCCTGTTCAAGGAACAGCTGCCGTGTCCTTGCTAAGTATGTATCTAACAGGTAGGGAGGAAGTGGTCGTGCAAAGGAAGTGTAGTTTACTAAAGAAGTTGAATCTCTTGTCAAGGGGAAGGAGGTGGCTTATGTTCGGATGAGATGTGAAAACTCAGGACGCTTGAGAGTTTAAGTTAGCCATGAAAGACCTAAAGCGAGCTAAGAATAGCCAGGAGCAGACATGAGAAATCTTAGGCAGGTAGGATCACGGAAAACCCTAAAACTTTCGATAGCTATGTCAGGAATCAAAGAATGACAGAATAAGATTAGGGCCCGTCAAGGACAGTAGTGGGAAATTGTGTGTGGAGTCTGAAGAGATAGGAGAGGCATTAAATTAACATTTTTGTCACTATTCACATGGGGGGAGAAAAAAAGCAATGTTGTGGAGAATACGGAGATACAGGCTGAGACTAGGTGGGATTGAGGTTCACTAGGAGGTGTTAGCAATTCTGGAAAGTGTGAAAATTGATAAGTCACTTGAGCTGGATGGGATTTATGCAAGGATTCTCTGGGAAGCTAAGGAGGAGACTGCTGAGCCTTTGGCTTTGATCTTTGTCATCATTGTCCACAGGAACAGTGCTAGAAGACTGAAGAACAGTAAATGTCCCCTTGATCAGAAAGAGGAGTAGAGACAACCCTGGTAATTATATACCAGTGAGCCTTATTTTGGGTAAAGTGGGTAAAGTGTTGGAAAGGATTATAAGAGAGAGGATTTATAATCATCTAGAGAGGAATAAGCTGATTAGGGATAGTCAGCACTGTTTTGTGGTGGGTGGGTCATGCCTCACAAACCTTACTGCGTTTTCTTTTTTGAGAAGGTGACCAAACAGGTGGATGAGGGTAAAGCAGTTGATGTGGTGTATATGGATTTCAGTAAGGCGTTTGATAAGGTTCCCCATGGTAGGCTATTGTAGAAAATACGGAGGCATGGGATGGAGGGTGACTTAGCGGTTTAGTTCAGAAATTAGCTAGCTGAAAGAAGATAATGGGTGGTAATTGATGGAAAATGTTCATCCTGGAGTTCAGTTACTAGTGATGTGCCACTGTTTTGGGGCCACTGATGTTTGTCATTTTTATAAATGACCTGGATGAGGGTGTAGAAGAATGGGTTAGTAAACTTGTAGATGACATTAAAGTCAGGGGACTTGTGGATAGTGAGGAAGGGTGTTGCAGGTTATAGAAGGATGGATAAGCTGCGACGGTGGGATGAGAGGTGGCAAATGGAGTTTCATGTGGACAAATGTGAAGTGATTCACTTTGGAAGGAGTAGCAGGAATACAGAGTATTATGCTAATGGTAAGTAAGATTCTTTGGTAGTGTGGATGAGCAGAGCGATCTGTGTCCATGTGCATAGATCCCTGAAATTTTCCACTCCGGTTGATGGGGTTGTTAAAAAGATGTATGGTGTGTTAACTTTTATTGGTAGAAGGATTGAATTTCTGAGCCACAACATGTTGCATCTGTACAAAACTCTGGTGCGGCCACACTTGAAGGACTGCATACATTTCGGGTCGCTGCATTATTGGAATGATGTGGGAGCATTGGAAACGGTGCAGAGGAGATTTATCAGAATGTTGCCTGGTATCCAGGAAAGGTTTTATGAGGAAAGGCTGACAAACTTGAGACTGCTTTTTGTTAGAGAGAAGGTTAAGAGGTGACTTCGAGACAAGATGATTAGAGGATCAGTTAGGGTGCACAGTGCGAGCCTTTTTCCTTGGATGGTGATGGTGAGCACAGCTTTAAGTTGAGGGGTGATAGATATATGATAGAGGTAATTTCTTCACTCAGTAGTAGCAGTATGGAACACTCTGCCTGCAACAGTGGTAGACATGCCAACTTTAAGGGCATTTAAATGGTCATTGGATAGATATATGGATGGTAATGGGATTGTGTAGGTTAGATAGACTTCAGCTTCATTTCACAGGTTGACGTAACATCTTGGGCCTAAGGGCCAGTACTGCATTGCAATGTTCTGTGTTCGAAGTCTGGATATTGTCCGGGTCTTGTTTGCTTTGAACATGGACTGCTTCAGTATCTGAGAAGCCACAAGTGGTGCAGAACTTTTGGAAGTGGAAACAATTCAGTTTTAAAAGAAAATTGAATGCCAGGTGATTGGAGGAAATAACATGCAAAGCTATGGGTGTACATCAGGTAAATAGAAACAACTGCATTAGTCTACAGAGCCATAAGTAGTGGATGGCTGAATGACCCACCATCTATGCCATACTTATTCAATGACTCTCAAAATGCTCAGCAGAAAGCTTTAGAAATTCCCAGGTAGTCCTATAAGCCATAATTACATTGGTTAGATTCTCTCCTCTTGTATAGGTGTCATTGCTTGCCACTTGTGTGGTATGATTGTTACTTCCTACTTAACAGTGCAAGACCACATAGTGTCTGGTGTCTTGCTGCATTTGGACTTGGGCTGCTTTGGTATCTGAGGAGAAGGAAATGGATTAGACATTGTGCAATCATCAGTGAATGTCCCCGTTTCTGACCTTTATGATAAAGGAGCGGTGGTTGATGTAGCAGCTGTAGTTCGATGACTGATCTCCAACAACTATAATCATCTTCCTTTGTGCTAGATATGACTGCGGTGAATGCAGAGATCTTTCCTGATTCTTATTGACCTTGGTTTTCTAGGGCTCCTTGATGTCACATTCAGTTCAATGTGACTTTGACGTCAAGGGAGTAAATGTCACCTCCCCTCTTGTTTGGTCAATGGCTACGTTTAGCCAGCAGATCATGCCCGTGGTGGAATCTGAACTGACTGTCAACGAGCAGGCTATTGCTGAGCACTTAATAGCAGTAGTAATGAAAAGGGGTTGCTAACAATGCTGATAGAGTAGATCCTGCTTTTTGTTTTAATGGGCAATTTTCTACCTCCTGGGTGGATGCTAGCTTTTCAGCGGTACTGGAACAACTTGACTAAGGGAACAGATAATTCTGGAACATGCCTTCAGTGCTTAACCTAGTACATAGTCAGCACCTATTAAATTTGCAGTAATATTCGGTTTCTTCAACCATTGCTTAATATAATAGTGAAAATGAATGGGCTGAAGTGTTTATTAATCTGGAAATTTTATTATTAAATTCTAGTGGTGGCTGTGGGGGGAGTTTTAATCCATAATGTATTACAGGTGGGCCTCCAGATTGCAAGGCATTACCTCTATACCACTTAGTTTGCCTTAATCAAGTGGCCAAGTGGTTAAACTTGTGTGACATAGAATCGGTACAGTACGGATAAAAGTCATTCACTCCATCGAGTCAGCAGCAACCCTCCGAAAAGCATCCTATCTGCCCAAACCCAATCCTGATGTTTACCATAACTAAGCTGAGAATGTGTTGCTGGAAAAGCACAGCAGGTCAGCCAGCATCCAGGGAGCAGGAGAATCGATGTTTTGGGCATGAGCCCTTCTTTAGGGCTCATGCCCGAAATGTTGAGTCCCCTGCTCCTTGGATGCTGCCTGACCCGCTACGCTTTTCCAGCAATACATTTTCAGCTCTGATCGCCAACATCTGCAATCCTCACTTTCTCCTAGAAGGTTTACCATAACTAACCCATCTCGCCTACATATTTCTGAACACTGCAGGGCAATGAGTATGGTCAGTAAACCCATGCAGACTTGGCCGGGGAGAGGGAGGGAGGGAGAGAGAGTGAAATGTGCAATCTCCACACAGTCACCTCCGTCTGGAATTCAACCTGGCTCCTTGGTGCTGTTAGCACTGTTGCCTCACTACTGTGCCACCATGCTGTCCCATTCAACTGGTAAAAAGAATTGTCAAATTTGTATACACATTACAATATTCTTTTTTTCCTTTAATTTAAATGACTGGAAATATTATTGCTATTCATACATCAGTTAATATAATATGAAATACAGCGGAAAATACGGGGAAGCATTCCAGCTTGGGCAGCATTTGTAGAAAAAATTTGTAAAAGATTTCAGACTGATTAGTTTACTTTTAATCCAGTCATTCAAAAGTGTTTTCATTTTCATGACCTTATTTTGACACTCACATATCTTCATTGGGAAGATTCTATTGATAAAACTATACAGTCAACCACAACTCTTTACTTCTTAACTAAAGGTTACACTCCCAGCACAAAGCTACATTAAGCATGTAAATATACATAAGTGCAGTTATACCTGCCTTATTTATAACTACCTGCCTTTTTGGTGTTTTCTCCTTACCTGCCTCCTTTCACCTTTTTCAGGTGTATGCTTAGAGTGCTGGATTCATTTGGTACAGAACCAGAATTTAATAGTGCTCAATATGCTCAGTCTAAGGGCCACAAAACCCCATGGGGTAAATGGAACCTGAACCCACAGCAGTTCTACACCATGTTCCGTAAGTAATTTATTCCATTTGACTCTTTTTTTTTTGCATTAAATAACTTGAGGATTAAATTCTTCACTATTAGAATACAAGCAGGTCACCAATTTAATGCACACATTTTGGTCAAATATAAAATATTAGAAATTAATTTTATACAGTAATCACAATGCTTAGGCTACTGCCAACGTCTAAGATATGCGCAACATGCAACCAATTGACATTTTAAAAACTGTTGTACAAAAATTTTGCTTTTTCTAATTGCAAAACTCTGAAACTATTGAAGAACTAAACACTGAAAATAGGCAAGTGAAAAGATCAATGAGTAATCTAGTGCAGAGTAGAAATTTAAGAACATTTCATCTATTTCCTTGAAGTCATTAATTATCTAATTTGAATTTTTAGAACAATCCAGTAGCTTAATGATTGACATTAATGCAAATAACATTTTATTCCAGTTTTACAAATTAATTGAATTTAAGTTTCCTCAGTCACATGGAGATATAGAACTCTGGAACAATAGTCCAGGACCTGAATGACTAGCCTAGTAATAATGCCAATGTAATACAGTCCCAATCGTGTGTCCAGAACTGCATTGCAGTACCCTGAATACAATTTTACCAGAGCTTTGTGCCATGAATAAACTTGCACCCATTTTATATTAAGGCCAATACTGCTGTATTTTAATTGTATTTTCTGCATGTTCATTAGTTTTTAGTGATTAATTTGATCCCTGAAGTGCGTTCTTCCCTTATACTTCTACTGTCTTTATTCTGTGATATTTTGGCTTTCTATTCTTTTAAAACAGTTTTAATTTGCTGATCAAGTTGAATTTAAATCTATTGATAGTCAAGTCTATTATTATGGTTTAGGGGATAGAAAAGGAATGTATTAGATGTGTGTAAATTAGATATGTAGGTTTGAGAAAAGTTGGGCTGAATTTTCCTAGCTTTACAGGCATGAGGATATTGTGTCAGGCTGACCTCTGCACTGACAGAATTCTGGAAGCAGAATGCAGATGGGCCTTCCATTGTGATGCTAAGCTGTAAAACTTCATCTTTTTATTAAATTACTAGCATTAAGTCCAGTTGCTCAAATCTCCCTGGGCAAAAGTAATGCCACTACAACCCACTTTGTGGAGAATAATTTGCTGTTAATGTTTGTTGCTGAAATGGTTGCTGTTGCCACCTTCTACTGAAGATGTCTTGCCTTACTGTCCTGATACTGAACATAACTGAACTCACTCTGACTTGCCTTCTTTGCTGTGGCATGATGTGTCATCATTTCATCAAAATATTGTCCCCTCCCCTGGCAGACCAGTTTAAACGCCTCCCAACAGCACTAGCAAACTTAGCTGCAAGAATGTTGGCCCCACTATGGTTCAAATGCAGACTATCTCATTTGTACATATCCAATCTTCCCCAAAAACAGTCCCAGTGACCCAGGAATCTAAAGCTCTTCCCTCTTGCGTCAACTCTTGAGCTATGCATTCATCTGTCCTATTTTCCTATTTCTATACTTGCTAGCACAGAGCACAGGGAGTAATCCAGAGATTACAACCATTTGAGCTCCTGCTTTTTAATCTATTGCCTATTCCCTACATTCTTGATGTAAGACAATAATCCTCACTTTGCCCACATCTTTGTGGGCACCAATATGTAGCACAACCTTTAACTTATCATTTTCCCCTTTTCAGGATGCCCTCCAGCTGTCCAGTGACATCCCTGACCCTTGTGCAGGGAAGCAACAAGTCATCCTGGAGTCTCGTCTTTGGTTGCAGAAATGCCTGTCTGCACTTCTGATTAAAGCTATCACTATAGCTCCTTTTTTCTTCTTCTTTTTTACCCCCTATTGAGTTAAGATGCTTGTGCGAGAAGCGTGGCTCTGACTGCGTTCTTTCGAGGTACCAGCAACCTCATCAGCTTCCAAAATGGTTTACCGGTTAGTGAGTGGGACCCCAGCAGACTCTTGCAGTTACTTGCCTGTTCCTCCTAGATTGTCTGTTTGTCACCCATTCCTTTTGAGCTGTCCTTTCAGCTGCTGTATGGTTACCTCTCAACCAGTAATTGTAAACCGTGAGCCTTACTTCGATTGTGGATAAAGTGTTGGAAAGGGTTATAAGAGAGGATTTCTAATCATCTAGAAAGGAACAAGTTGATTAGGGATAGTCAACACTGTTTTGTGAAGGGTCGGCTGTGCCTCACAAACCTTAGAGTTCTTTTGAGAAGGTGACCAAACAAGTGGATGAGGGTAAAGGAGTTGATGTGTAAATGGATTTCAGTAAGGCATTTGATAAGGTTCCCAATGGTAGCCTATTGCAGAAAATACAGAGGCATGAGATTGAGGGTGATTTAGCGGTTTGGATCAGAAATTGGCAAGTTGAAAGAAGAGAGAGGGTAGTGGTTGATGGGAAATATTCATCCTGGAGTTCAGTTACTAGTGGTGTACTGCAAGGATCTTGGGGCCACTACCGTCATTTTTAAAAATGAGGGCGTAGAAGGATGGGTTAGTAAACTTGCAGATGGCACTAAGGTCGGTGGAGTTGTGGATAGTGCTAAAGGATGTTGCAGGTTACAGAGGACATAAGCTGCAGAGTTGGACTGAGGTAGTAAGTGGAGTTTAATGTGGAAAAGTTTAAATGGGAGGAGTTTAAATTCACCTCAAAGTGAATCTGAGGTGTTTCACTTTGGAAGAAGCAACAGGAATAGAGTGTACTGGGCAAATGATAAGATTCTTGGCAGTATAGATGAGCAGAGAGATCTGTGTCCATGTGCATACATCCCTGAAAGTTGCCACCCAGGTTGATATGGTTGTTAAGAAGGCATACGGTGTGTTAGCTTTCTCTTAGAGGGATTGAGTTTTGGAGCCACAATATCAAGTCTGTACGAAACTCTGGTGTGGCCACACTTGGAGTGTTGTGTACAGTTCTGGTCACACATTATAGGAAGGATGTGGAAGCTTTGGAAAGGGTTCAGAGGAGGTTTACTGGGATGTTGCCTCATATGGAAGGAAGGTCTTATGGGGAAAGGCTGAGGGACTTGAAAATTTTCATCAGAGAGAAGGTTGAGAGGTAACTTAATTGAGACATATAATCCGAGGGTTAGGGTGGACAGTCAATGTCTTTTTTTCTTGGTTGGTGATGACTAGCACGCGAGAATATAGCTTTAAATTGAGTGATAGATATAGGACAGATGTCAGAGGTAGGTTCTTTACTCAGAATAGTAGGGGTGTGCAATGCCCCGCCCACAACAGTAGTAGATGCGCCAACTTTAAAGGCATTTAAATGGTCATTGGATAAACATATAGGTGAAAATGAAATAGTATAGGATTGGGCTTCACATTGGTTCCACAGGTCAGTGCAACATAAAGGGCCAAAGGGCTTGTACTGCATTATGTTCTAAACATTTTGTCCATGCAAGTCATAGCCTCCTGGATTAGCACTGTGTCTCCAGGCACTACCCAAGCTCCAAATCCTGAAATTCCAGCTTCAGCACCTGGGATCACTTCCTGCGCATATGGTCATCTAGGACAGTAAATCTTATTATCCAAGATTCTTCATACATGACCAGTTACACATTCTCTCGGCTGTCCTCTCCAACATTTACACATACCTTTTAGACTAGAACAAATATAGATAATCCTGTTTTCAATAAATAATGTTTCCTTTAGCTTGAGCTATTTAAGTACAGTCAGTTACTCACCAACCAATCAGCTTACTGCTTTCCCGTGATATCACTCTTCAATTTCACTGCAAGTGTTTGAAGAGAAACTGAATGCTCCTTGCAGGTCTGCCTCATCCCTGCAGTCTCCTTTGTCCTCTCTTGATGCTGTGTGCTCCTCATGCCCAGAGCTGACTGTCTTCCAAAGTTGAGTGAGTTAGGAAGAGTTTCAGTTTTGTGATGTGATAACAAAGGAAACATAATTATAGTTCCCAATCAGGATTGTGCCTCACTCAGAGGGAAACTTTGAAGTGCACCAGTATATATCAAGGCCCTTGCAAATAGTGTCGCTTTATGCCAGTGGTAGATAGGGTGCTGATTAAATGGAGTATTTTGTTTAAGTTGGTGTTGACCACTTTGTTCGCAAGTGGGGAGTATGCTATCACATAATTGACTCATACGTTGTAGATGATGAATAGGCTTTCTGGAGTCACGAGGCAAGTTGATCCCTGCAGAATTCAGGGGCTCTGATGTGCACTTGGTGCTGCATGGCTGGTCCAATTCAGTTAATTAGTGCCCTCAAATTGTTAGTATAGGATTCATGACTAGTCTTAGTATTGAATGTTAAAGAGAATTCAGTGCTGTTCTCAAAATCTCTCAGCACAGTAGAACGTAGAACAGTACAGCACAGAACAGACCCTTCAGCCCACGATGTTGTGCCGACCATTGATCCTCATGTGAGAACCTAATGTACGAACCCTCAAATTTCTGTGACTATACACATGTCCAGCAGTCTATTAAATATCCCCAATGACCTTGCTTCCACAACTGCTGCTAGCAATGCATTCCATGCTATCTCAACTCTCTATGCGTAAAGAACCCGCCTCTGACATCCCCTCTATACTTGCCGTCAAACAGCTTAAAACTATGACCACTCGTGTTAACAATTTCTGCCCTGGGAAAAAGTTTCTGGCTATCAACTCTATCTATGCCTCTCGTTATCTTGTGCACCTCAATTAGGTTCCCTCTCTTCCTCCTTTTTTCCAATGAAAAAAGTCCAAGCTCAGTCAACCTCTCTTCATAAGATAAGCCCTCCATTCAAGGCAGCATCCTGGTATACCTCCTCTGAACCCTCTCCAGAGCATCCACGTCTTTCCTATAATAGGGCGACCAGAATTGGCTACAGTATTCCAAGTGCGGTCTAACCAAAGTTTTATAGAGCTGCAACAAGATCTCACAGCTCTTAAACTCAATCCCCCTGTTAATGAAAGCCAAAACACCATATGCTTTCTTAACAATCCTGTCCACCTGGGTGACCATTTTAAGAGATCTATGTACCTGCACACCAAGATCCCGCTGTTTCTCCACACTGCCAAGAATCCTGTCTTTAATCCTGTACTCAACTTCCAAGTTCGAACTTCCAAAATGCATCACTTTGCATTTATCCAGGTTGAACTCCATCTGCCACCCCTCAGCCCATCTCTGCATCTTGTTAATGTCCCGCTGCAGCCTACAACAGCCCTCTATACTGTCAATGATACCTTCAACCTTTGTGTCATCTGCAAACTTGCTAGCCCATCCTTCAATCTCCTCATCCAAGTCATTAATAAAAATTACAAAGAGTAGAGGCCCAAGAACAGAGCCCTGTGGAACATCCACCACTGACTTCCATGCTGAATATTTTCCTTCCACTATCATTCGCTGTCTTCTGTCAACCAGCCAATTCTGTATCCAGACAGAGAAACTTCCCTGTATCCCATTCCTCCTGACCTTCTGAACGAGCCTACCATGGGGAACCTTCTCAAATGCCTTACTGAAGTCCATAAACACAACATCCACCATTCGACCCTCATCAATTTGTCTAGTAACATTCTCAAAGAACTCTAAGATTTGTGAGGCATGACCTCCTCTCAAAGCCGTGCTGACTGCCTTTAATGTGGCCATGCTCTTCCAGATGGTCATAAATCCTATCCCTCAGAATCCTTTCTAACACCTTTGCAGGTGACAGACGTGAGACGGACTGGTCTGTAATTGCTGGGGATTTCCCTATTTCCTTTGTTGAAGAGAGGAATTACATTTGCTTCCCTCCAGTCCTCTGGTACAACTCTGGTGGAGAGCGAGGATGCAAAGATCTCCAAGTGGCGCAGCAATCACATTTCTTGCCTCCCAAAGCAGCCGAGGACAAAGCGGGTCTGGCCCTGGTGACTTGTCAATCTTGATGTTTGTCAAAATTTTCAACATGTCAGCTTCCTCAATCTCTATCTGTTCCAGCATGCTTACCTGCTCCTCAATGGTTTCATTCACTACAAGATCCTTTTTCTTTAGTAAAGACAAGCAAAAAACTCATTTAGGGCTTCCCCATCCACCTCAGACTCATGTATACACAAGTTCCCTATGCTATCCCTGTCGGCCCTACTCTCTCTTTTTGATCATTCTCTTATTCCTCACATATGTGTAAAATGCCTTTTGGATGCTCCCTAATCCTTCCTGCCAAGCCCTTGGCCCATCAATCCCACTTTCTGGCACTTGGCCCATTGCCTTGTATGTTATGACATTTCAAGTGCTGATCCATGTACTTTTTAAAGGTTCGGAGGTTTCTACACCTCAGTCAGGTCCCGCCCCTCCCCCCCCATTCTTACCTGCTCTTAACCAGTCTGAGACTATTCAGCCTCTCTTCATAGGTAATTGCTCTAATCAAGGCAGCATCCTGCTTACCACACATTCACTTTCAGTGCAATCATGTGTAACCTGCAGTGACCAGAAGTGCACGCAGTACTTCAGCTGCAGCCTAATCAAAGTTTTTTTTTGTACAACTCCAGAATAACCTCCTTTACTCTTATCTGTGCCATGCACAATAAAAGCAAATGCCCTGTATGCTGCCTTAGTCACCATATTAATCCATCATGTTGTTTTTAGGATTCTGTGGACAGGCACCCCAGGATTCCCCTGAGGTTTCCACTGCCTTGCCATTCATTCAGTACTGTTGCCTTGTTAGTTTAACGTGCATCACCTCACTGTTTTTTAGTGTTCAATTCCATCTTGTCACATCTGACCAACTTGTCAATATCTTACTGTAACCTAAGACCTCCTTCCTTGCTATTAACCACCTGGCCAATCCTCATATAATGCCCCCCACCACAACATTCTCATCTATTATTATTTATGTACATCATGAACAGTAAAAGGCTCAGATTGATAGACGTGGTACGCTACTGAACATTGGGCTCCATCCCCTTCTACAATCACCCTCTGTCTCTTACCACTAAGCTGGTTTTGGATCCCATTTGCCAAGTTACTCTGAACCTATATGCTTTAAACTCCTTTTGTCAATCTGCTGTATGGGACCTTTGTCAAAGAATTTGATAAAATCCACATAAACAACATCAATTGCAGTACCCTAAACTACACAACTGAATCATTCCTCAAAAGACTCACTCCAGTTTGTTAGGCTTTGTCAGACAAAGATCTTGCCTACTGTAAGTGACAAAGCCCATCTGTTTCTGTTGCACGTGGTCGTTGGCTGACTCTTTGTGTGGTTTGAATGTTGCTTGCCACTTATCAGCTGAAACCTGAATGTTATCCGTGTCGTATTCAAGCAGTCCATGTCTGTCTGTAGCATTTGAAGAGTCATGAATAGTATTGAACACTCTGCCATCATTGGCAACCAACTCCATGCCTGATATTGGAGGGGAGATCATCTGTAAGGCAGCTGAAGATAATTGAGTCTAGAACACTACCCTTTGAAGCAGGAATCTTGTGATGCAGTTGTGTTGTCTCGACCTTATGGCCAGCAGACCTAGGTTCATGTCCTACTGGCCACAGGGGTGTTTTGGGGAAAAAAATCAGAAAAGTTTGATTAGAAACTATCTACTTGATGAGCTCCCTGCAGTGTTCTCTTGGGACTAGGATGGTTGGTCAGCAACGACTTCAATGATCTCTTTATTTGATTCTAAATATGACTTCATTCCTTGGTAACTGTTTTTCCCCTGAATCTCATTGATTTCATTTTTGCTAAACTCCTTTTTTTCTGCCATTGGGGCAGCATTTCACCGTCACTTTCTTCATAAATACAGCTCTTTATCCAAGTTTGGCTTAATGCTGTCATGTGTTCAGAAGTCAAAATGTCCCTGGCAAAACCCAAAGACTGAATTAGCAAGCATGTAATTGCTGTGTAAGTGTTTTTAAATTCATTCATGGGATAAGTACATCACTTGCTAGGCTAGCATTTATTGCCTATCCTTAATTAGGACAGTTAGGGATCAACCACATCACTGTAAATCAGGATTGATCTGTAGGCCAGACCAGATAAGGATAGCAGTTTCCTTCCCTAAAGGACGTTAGTGAAGAAGATGGTTTTCCTGACAACAATGGATTAATGGTCCCATAATTGGTTTCTTAATTACAGATTTTTTAATTGGATTCAGTTCCACCATCTGGTGTGGCGTGTTTTGAACCCTGGTTCCGAGGACATTACCTGGGTCTCTGGATTAGCAGCCCAGCAATAATGTCACTAACCCATTGCATCTCCCTCAATGTGGCACTGATAGCATTGTTATACTTTTCATCAATTTGCCAAAATTGAAAAGTAGATACTGGGAACAGTTGGCCATTTTGATTCACTCTGATATTTTAGGCAAGACCTACCTTGGCTGTATTCCACATTGCATGTCAATAGTTTGTACTAAAACAGTGTTGGCAAAGTGCATGACTAGTTCTGGAGTGCTGGACTAGTTTTTTGGCCCTGTTTTCTTTGCTATATCTCATGCCTTCAGTTGTTTCTTGATGTTAAATAGAACAAATCAACTTGGCTGACAGCTGGCTTTTGTTGTTTGAAGCTTCCAAGAAAGCTGAAATGGACTGTCTAAAGATGAGTGCAAATGCATTAACCTTTGTCTTTTGCAGTGATGCAAGACCATAATACATAAGAGCAGAAATTAAGCCATTCAGCCCATCGAGTCTGTTCTGCCATTCAGTCACGGCTGATAAGTTTCTCAACCCCATTCTCCTGCTTTCTCCCCGTAACCCTTGATCCCCTTGATACTCTTAACCTTTCTATATTCTTCTTAAATATACTCAGTGACCTGGCCTCACAGCCTTCTGTGGCAATGAATTCCATGGATTCACCACTCTGGCTGAAGAAGCCTCTCCTTATCTTTGTTCTAAAAGGTCTTCCCTTTAATCCAATGCTGTGCACTTGAGTCCTGGTCTTTTGATACCAATGGAAACATCTTCCTAACACCTGCTTGGTCCAGGCCATTTTGGTATTCTGTATGTTTCAATTAGAACCCCTTGATCCTTCTAGACACTATCAAGTACAGACCCTGAGTCCTCAAACATTTCTTTATATGTTAAGGTTTTCATTCTGGGACCATTCTTGTGAACCTCCCCTGAACCACTGGCCTATAGCCAGTACATCCTCCCTGAGATATGGGTTCCAAAACTGCTCTCAATACTCCAAATGTGGTCTGACCAGAGTCTTTTCAACCTCCAAATACATTCCTGTTTTTATGTTCAAATCCTTTCAAAATTAAATGTCATAATTGCATTTGTCGTCCTAACTACTGACTCAACCTGCAAGTTTACCTTAACAGAATCCCAGACAAACTCCTAATGTCTTTGCACTTCAGACTTCTGAATTTTCTCTCCATTTAGAAGATAGAGGCATGGACTATTCTTCCTTCCAAAGTGCGTGACCTGAAACTTTTCCCCATTGCACTCGATCTGCCACTTCTTTGCCCAGGCACCAACCTATCCAAATCCTTCGCCATGCTCCCTGTTCCTTTACCTATCTTTGTATTGTCTGCAAACTTAGCCAGAATCCCCTCAGTTCCTTTTACCTAGATTGTTAATATATAAAGTGAAACGTGCTTCCAACACTGAGCCTTGTGGAACACCACTTGTCACTGGCTGCCACCCTGAGAAGGACCCATTTATCCCCATTCTGTCTCTCTGCCAGACAGCTAAGCTTCTATCCAAGCAAGCAACTTGCCTCTAATACAATGTTCCCTTATCTTACTCAGTCATTCCTGTGCAGTACCTTGTTAAAGGCTGCCTTGATGTCCAGGTAGATAACATCCATTGGCTCTCCTTGGTCTAACCTGCTCATTACTCAAATAATTCTAGCAGATTTGTCAGGTATGATCTCCCCTTGATGAAACCATGCTGACCTAGCCTGATTTAACCATACTCTTTCAAGTATTCAGAAAATCATCATCACAATGGATTCCAGGATCTTTGCCATGACTGAGGTTAGGTTAATTGGTCTGTAATTTTCCATCTTTTGCCTTACTCCCTTTTTAAACAGGGGTAACATGTTAGTGATTTTCCAGTCCTCTCGGACCCTCCCTGATTCTAGCAATCCCTGAAAGATCACCACTAACACCTACACTATCTCTTCAGCTCTTTCCCTTCGAACTTAGTGAGTGGCACGGTGACACAGTGGTTAGCACTGCTGCTTCACAATGCCACAGACCAGAGTTCAATTCCTGCCTCGGGCAATTGTCTGTATGGAGTTTGCACATTCTCCCCGTGTCTACATAGGTTTCCTCCGGGTGCTCCGGTTTCCTCCCACAGTCCAAAAATGTGCAGGTTAGGTGAATTGGCCATGCTAAATTGCCCATAGTGTTAAGGTGAAGGGGGGAATGGAGGGTGTGGACTTATTGGGCCAAAGGGCCTGTTTCCACACTGTGTAAGTAATCTAATCTAAACTCTGGAGTGTAGTCCAACGGGTCCAGGTTATTTATCCATCTTCAGGCCATTCAGTTTTTCTAGCAACTTCTCCTTCGTGATGGCCACCATACTCAGCTCTGCCACCTCGCTCTTGAATTTTTGGGATATTACTCATGTGAAGACTGAAGCGAAGTAATTATTCAATTCTTCAGCCATTTCCTTGTTCCATACTACTATCTCTCCAGTGTCATTTTCCAGTGGCTCAGTGTCCACTTTTGCCTCTCTTTTGCCCTTTATATATCTAAAGAAACTCTTACAGTCTTCCTTCATATTACTAGCTAGCTTACTCTCATATTTATTGTTTTCCCTCCTTTTTTTATTGCACTCTGGTCTTTCTAAGCTTTCTATTCCTCTGGTTTCCCACTACCCTTCGCCTCATGATATGCATTTACTTTGGCTTTTATGCTCTCCTTGACTTCCCCAGTCAGCCTTGGTTGTCTCATCCTCCCTGTACTATGCTGCTTTTTTTTGGGGGGGGGGGGATGAATCTCTGCTATGCCTCCTGAATTAATCCCAGAAACTCCTACCACTGTCTTTCATGATAGACCCCCCTCCCAGTCAATTCTACCCAGCTCCTTCCTCATGCCTCTAGTTATCCCTCTCAAATTTCACAGTAAATTCAAATGTATTATGATCACTGCCTCCGAAGGGTTCCTTAACCTTTTAAGCTCCCTTATCAAGTCTGTCTCATTACACAACATTGAATCCAGTAGTCCTGTTCCCTAGTGGGCTCCGCCACAAGCTGCTCCAAAAGCAACTCCGAGACATTCCACAAACTCCTTTTCTTGCAATCCACTGCCAAACTGATTTTCCCAGTCCACGTGCATATTTAAATCCCTCATGATCACTGTAACTTTGTCTTTCCTACTCATCTTTTCTGTTTCTTGGTGTATCTTTTGTCTCAGTTCCTGACTACTGTTTGGAGGCCTGTACATGAATCCAAAAATGTTTTTTTAAACCTTTTTTGTGGTTCCTCAATTCTGCATCATCTGACCCTACTTAGTTTCTTACTATTGGTTTAATTTCATTTCTTACTAATAAGGCAACCCCACCCCCATTAAAAGTGGGAATGAAGGGAATGCTTGATGTGAAGCCAACATTTGCAATATAGTTGCCATATAGTGTTTATGCATTTGTGATGAACAGATTGCTGAAGATGAATGAGTAAGTTGTTCTTAGTAAGTTCTCTTTTTTTGCATACTGTAAGCTGCGTCTGACAGCATTTTTTCTCATTCCCACTTGGTCAGCACTACTGCAAAACTATTCCCTGTTCTTCCTGATCTAATTCCCCTATCGCGTACTCATTGCTTGGTCTGCTTTAGCTACATTGCTTTTCCATGAATTCCAATCACTTCAGTTAGCAGTCTTTCATTGAAATTTAATAGTCCCTGCGCACCGCATTTGAATTTGAAAAACTAGCAGTTTTCCTGTTGTGGTGTGGCTTGGACAAAAGTGTGAATTTTGGGGATGTAAGCAAGAATGTTTTAAAAATCTGAATTTCTGAGGAAAGATTTTCCAATTTCCTGATTGAGCTTTGAAAGGCAACTTCAGAATCTTATTATTGAGCAGCAAACACCTTTAGTTATGCATTTTCATTAACT
Source organism: Hemiscyllium ocellatum (assembly GCF_020745735.1). Taxonomy (NCBI): domain Eukaryota; kingdom Metazoa; phylum Chordata; class Chondrichthyes; order Orectolobiformes; family Hemiscylliidae; genus Hemiscyllium; species Hemiscyllium ocellatum. The sequence continues at coordinate 40,289,142 of NC_083407.1, read as the reverse complement.
AATTAGCCCAACTAATATTATTTCTCTGCCACTTTGACTTATGCTCTCCTTCACTGAGAAACTAGATGGTGCAAGTTCCTGAAGTGAAAGTCACAGTATAAACCTTACAGTTGCACCCAGCTGAATAGATTAGATTAGATTACTTACAGTGTGGAAACAGGCCCTTCGGCCCAACAAGTCCACACCGACCCGCCGAAGCGCAACCCACCCATACCCCTACATATACCCCTTACCTAACACTACGAACAATTTAGCATGGCCAATTCACCTGACCCGCACATCTTTGTGACTGTGGGAGGAAACCGGAGCACCCGGAGGAAACCCACGCAGACACGGGGAGAATGTGCAAACTCCACACAGTCAGTCGCCTGAGGCGGGAATTGAACCCAGGTCCCTGGTGCTGTGAGGCAGCAGTGCTAACCACTGTGCCACCGTAGCCGACAATGTATGCAGCACAGTGTATGTGCATGGTCCATGGCCACCATCTTCCTCGACCTATTATCCATGCAAGTTGGCATTAGCAAATTACTAGGCCCAGCCGATCATCTTAGCTGCCCTCTGATAACTCACTTATTTTGGCTTTTAGACTTTAGAGATTAGGGACCCCTGAGATTTGCATATTTCTGTCAGGTTGCTTTGCGCTTGAGAACCTTCCGTCTTGTGCATCTTCGCAGAGTGCAACATATGGCTCTTAACTTACTTTATAGTGCTCATTCATTTTGTTTGCGTGGCCTCTTTGGCTTATATATGTTTTTAGCATATAAAGAGAATAAAAAGAGATGTGAATGTTAAGGCTGTTGTAAAGAAGTAACTTACTTGTAATTGTATAAATTGTCACAGTTGCTGATTTAAGTACTGATAATGACTGCTATCTTTTCAATGTTTCATTAATGTTACTTTGGTTGAGAAGATATTTATTGCTATTACCTGATTCATTTTTAAATATGTGCCATTCAGTTTTTCACCAATGTGATGCTTCCCAATTCTGGTTTGGATTACTAAGATTATCATTATTAAAATGTTCAGGAACATATACCAAGACCAAATATTGATTCCTAAGATCCTTACTGTGTTTGATAATTTTGATCGAATTATGATGTGGTGTTTTGCCTTGCCTGTCTTTGCAGCTCACACACCTGACAACAGCTTCCTAGGATTTGTGGTTGAACAACATCTCAATGCCAGTGATATTAGTCATCTTGATGATATCAAAAGACAAAATCAGTCTCTTGTATATGGCAAAGTGGATCATTTTTGGAAGGTACATAGATTCAGCAATCATTCTACAATGAGAATTATTACCTAGTTATATTTATTTAACTGAACTTAGATGGGCTATGATTAAAAACAAAATTGTTGAGTCCTTGCACCTGCCTGGTTTTTATCGTTGCCTTTTAATATCATGTTTAAATCTGTACCTATCACTTGGTGGGCAGGATAATGTCAGGAATGATAAAGGGCTTATGCCCGAAACGGCAACTTTCCTGCTCTTTGGATGCTGCCTGACCTGCTGTGCTTTTCTAGCGCCCCACGTTTTAAACTCTGATCTCCAGCCTCTGCAGTCCTCATTTTCTTCCAGGATAATTATTAACGACTGGCTTTATTTATCACTTGAAAATAATTTTTTTTTGCATCTGTTGTCAGACTCTGTCAGCAATCAGAATATTTCCTGTATATGCTATTTCTACTTTCTCCAAGCATTTTAGCCTAAGCAGCTAAGTAGACATGACTTCTTTCTCTAAGGAGATGAGAAATCACAATGATAAAGTGGTATTTTAGTTGAATAAAAGCTTCATTAGACCGCATCAGAAATTATATTGGTTTTTGTGCGCTGCACCTCAAAAGATAGACTTGTCTTATTGGGAATACAGTGCAGATTTAGGATAATAACAACAAGATTCAGAATTAAATTGTAAGGATAAGTTATTTAAATTCATACCCTTAAATTCAGAATATTGTGGCTTTTTACTCCAAGCACTTAAAATGGAAAGGGACTTGAAAGGACAACCGTTTCTCATTCCATTGTTGCACTGCATTGCTTTCTTCTATTTTATTAACTCCTTCAACCTGTTAAAATATTATTTAACCTTCTCTGCTTCAAATTAATAGTGCTAGCATGTTAGACCTATTTTCAATCCAGGAGGAGTGATCATTAGCTCCTTGAAAGTGGAGTCGCAGGTAAATAGGTAGTGAAGAAGGCATTTGGTATGCTTTCCTATATTGGTCAGAGTATTTAATACAGGAGTTGGGAGGTCATGTTGCGGCTGTACAGGACGTTGGTTAGGTCACTGTTGAAATATTGCGCGCAATCTGGTCTCCTTCCTATCGGAAAGATGTTGTGAAACTTGAAAGGGTTCAGAAAAGATTTACAAGGTTGTTGCCAGGATTGGAGGATTTGAGCTCTAGGGAGAGGCTGAACAGGCTGGGGCTATTTTTCCCTGGAGCGTCTGAGGCTGAGGGGGTGACCTTATAGAGGTTTATAAAATTATGAAGGGCATGGATAGGGTAAATAGGCAAATTCTTTTCCCTGGGGTTGGGGAGTCCAGAATTAGAGGGCATAGATTTAGGGTGAGAGGGGAAAGATATAAAAGAGACCTAACGGGCAACTTTTTCACGCGGCGGGTGGTATGCGAATGGAATGAGCTGCCAGAGGAAGTGGTGGAGGCTAGTACAGGTGCAACATTTAAGAGGCATTTGGATGGATATATGAATGGGAAGGGTTTGGAGCGATATGGGCCGGGTGCTGGCAGGTGGGACGAGATTGGGTTGGGATATCTGGTCAGCGTGGATGGGTTGGACCAAAGGATCTGTTTCATGCTGTACATCTCCATGACTCTCTGACTCTAAGTGAATAATTTGTGTATTCATTGGGAGGCTGATGGGCATTTGAGGAAGAAGGGAATATCTGGTTGCAAAGGTAGATTTAGATAAGGGGAAAAAAAAGGGAACTCCCAAATAGAGTATAAATACTGACAACCATCCTGTTTCTTTGTTATACTTGTATGACCCCATGTTACTCATCAGTAGTTTCTCATCTTAGTTGTTTTTGTTCAATCTGTGCTGAACACAGAATTTCTAACATGACAAAAATCTGCAATCAGAACTCAAACTGTCGCTTCCCCACTTCTTTATACAATTTTATTTTTTTATTCTTGTATTCTGTACCTTTGTTTTCAAAACACCCACCACTTTATCACTGTGTTCAACCTTGAATCAAATTCTGTGTCTTAGTCCCTGTGTATGTTTATTCATGAGTTTCCCATTTAAATATACATTCTAATTTCTGTATTTGTTCCCAACATGTAGTACGTCTCATCCTCCATTTAAGATGCATCTACACTTGTCTTCCCACTCTTATCAGTCTGATTCTGAGAGGAGTAACTCCTCGGGTTCATAATTTTCAACCTTTTCTCTTACCTAAGCAATATCTGTTTTTATCTTGGAAAGCACTAAACTGTCTATTTTTATATTGCTATATATTTTTTACATTTTTATAAAATCTTATGGGTTGTGTGTTTTTCTTTCTGTAGTGCATACTGCTTCTACAAAATAAGATTTGTTGACCAGAACTTTATACCATATGTGGGTATAATTGATTAATTTCTGAAGACGGGGCTTAATTCTAAAGCATATTTGCAAGTATTATTGAGTGGTTCACAAAATGAGCCTTCCTGCATGCATAGAGTAGTTGAAGTGGTAAAAGATGTAATAATCTAAAATAATTCAGAGGGAAGATTAAGGGTCCTTCTTGATGGATAAACTAAAATGGGTTAAATGGTCACCATTATAATCATTTTAGTTATGCATTATTTCTCTGCTAATGTAAGAAATTGCTGTAACTGTTTTGTTTATATTTTCTCTTTTTAATTTGAGATGGTTGTCAGTTGAATTTTGGAATACTAAATCTATTTTGGAGATATTGACAATTTTCTGCAGAAACATTGGTTTCTTGGATACTTGAGAGAGTTGTAACACTCTTCAATTACTTTTCTGAAACAATTTGCTATCAGATACTGAATAAACCATCTTTGGTCACAAAGCTCTGGGAGTTTTTCAGCACAGAAAGAGGCCCTTTGGCCCAGTGTGTCCATATTGGTTATCAAACGTCCATTTGTTCTATTCCCATTTTCCAATGCCTTCTATGCCATGGAGTTCAAGTGCTAATCTAAATAGTACTTTAAAGGTCTTGAGGTTCCTGCCTGTCGCACCCTTTTCAGGCAGCAACTTGCAGATATCCACAAGCCTCCAGATGAAACACTCTTACCTCACACCGCCTCTAAACCTTCTGCTCCATAAGGAGAAATCATGCCATTTCGTTATTGACCCCTTTCCTAACGGGAATGTTTCTCCCTAGCTACCCTGTTTATGTCCCTCAGGACTTTTGTATGCCTTAATCAGATACCCTACCTCCTCCGTTTTCCATGCACAAAGGAAAATAGCTCCAGCCTATCTAATCTTTTTTCATCGCTGAATTGCTGCAACCCAGACAAAATCCTAGTGAATCTGTTCCTCGCCCTGTCTAGTGCAGTCACATTCTTCTTATATTTGGAAGTTGTTTCCAAAAGGTGGGTATACTAGGACCTGTGGGCACAGCCTTAGAATTAGAGGGGATCAATTTAGAACAGAAATGAGGAGGCACTTCTTCAGCCAGAGTGTGGTGGGCCTCTGGAATTCACTGCCACTGAGCACAGTGGAGGCCAGGACGTTAAACTTCTTCAAGGCAGAGATTGATAAATTCTTAACCTTGCTATGGGGAGAGTGCAGATGAGTGGCGTTGAAATGCCCATCAGCCATGATTGACTGGTGGAGTGGACACGATGGGCCAAATGGCCTTCCTTCTACTCCTGTTTCTTATGATCTTATGACATGGAGCTAACAGTGTTTCACTTGGAGGTTTGTGGGTATCCAATAGTCACTACCTGAAAGGATACAAGAGGCAGGAACCCTCAAGACATTTAATGTACTCTAACAACATGTTACATATTTTCAATTCTCAGTCCACTCTGAGACTGCTCGCTTGCCATCTGACAGGTGCTTGTAAGCTCTCAGCTCAGAACAGTGTTCATTCACTGTCTTAAAGGTGCAATACATACTATCAACCTGATAACAATACTTAGTATCAGTCAAGTTCAAATTGCCAATTTGATCATTTAAGCATGAAAGCGCTTCAGAAGTATGAACATAGAACATTGAACAATACAGTACAGAGCTGGCCCTTTGGCCCATGATGCTGTGCCGAAAATTTGTCCTAGCTTAAGCACCTATCCATGTACCTATCCAATTGCCGCTTAAAGGTCGCCAATGATTCTGCCTCTGCCACTCCCAAAGGCAGCACATTCCATGCCCCCGCCACTCTCTGGGTAAAGAACCTATCCCTATCATCCCCCCCCCATGCCTTCCACCCTTCACCTTAAATTTATGTCCCCTTGTAACACACTGTTGTACACGGGGAAAAAGTCTCTGACTGTCTACTCTATTCCCCTGATCATCTCTTAAACCTCTATCAAGTCACCCCTCATCCTTCGCCGTTCCAATGAGAAAAGGCCTAGCGCACTCAACCTACCCTTGTACGACCTATTCTCCATTCCAGGCAACATCTTGGTAAATCTCCTCTGCAACCTCTCCAAAGCTTCCACATCTTTCCTAAAGTGAGGCGACCAGAACTGCACACAGTACTCCAAATGTGGCCTTACCAAGGTTCTATACAGCTGCAACATCATCTCACGACTCTTGAATTCAATCCCTCTGCTAATACACCATAGGCCGCCTTACAAGCTCTATCCACCTGAGTGGCAACTTTCAAAGATCTATGAACATAGACCCCAAGATCCCTCTGCTCCTCCACCTTACTAAGAACCCTACAGTTAACCCTGTATTCCGCATTCTTATTTGTCCTTCCATAATGGACAACCTCACACTTGACAGGATTGAACTCCATCTGCCATTCCTCAGCCCAGCTCTGCATCATATCTAAGTCCCTTTGCAGCTGACAACAGCCCTCCTCACTATCCACAACTCCACCAATCTTCGTCTCATCTGCAAATTTACTGACCCACCCTGTGACTCCCTCTTCCAAGGCATTAATAAAAATTACAAACAGCAGAGGACCCAGAACTGATCCCAGCGGGACTCCACTTGTAACTGGGCTCCAGGCTGAATATTTACTATCTACCACCACTCTCTGACTTTGACCGGTTGGCCAGTTCTCTATCCAACTGGCCAAATTTCCTACAATCCCATGCCTCCTGACTTTCTGCATAAGCCTACCATGGGGAACCTTATCAAATGCCTTACTAAAATCCATGTACACTACATCCACTGCTCTACCCACATCCACATGCTTGGTCACCACCTCCAAAGAATTCAATAAGACTTGTAAGGCAAGACCTACCCCTCACAAATCCGTGCTGGCTGTCCCTAATCAGCAGTGTCTTTCCAGAAACTCATAAATCCTATCCCTCAGTACCCTTTTCATTACTTTGGCTACCACCGAAGTAAGACTAACTGGCCTGTGATTCCCAGGGTTATCTCAATTTCCTTTTTTGAACAGGGCACAACATTTGCCACTCTCCAGTCCCCTGGCACCACCCCCGTTGACAGTGAAGATGAAAAGATCATTGCCAATTCTGCAATTTCCTCTCTAGCTTCCCACATAATCCTAGGATATATCCCTGTCAGACCCGGGGGACTTGTCTATCCTCAGCTTTTCAAAATGTCCAACACATCTTCCTTCCTAATAAGTATCTCCTGTAGCCTACCAGTCCGTTTCATACTATATTTCATAATTTGAGCAGAAGTGCAAGAATGGGATCCCATAATCATGATTTCTCAATTCCCTGCTATCTGCTTGTGCACCCCACTTTTGTTGTTTCATTTTCTTGAAACTGAGGGAATGCTGTGAAAGTTTGGTAATCCTACAACAAAGCTGAACTGTAACTGTGTTAGTACAGGACTGTCACTGAATGTATACTGACCAGCTGTATTTTGAAGTTCATAAGTAAAATGCTTGTGTTGAACTAATTGGTTTTCAAAATCAAGGGTTTCTACAGAAAATGTGTAAATTGGGATGAAGCTGCATGAGAGTGAGATACTTTCTCTAATTGCAGAAATATCAGTAAAGTTATGATGGATATAAAGTCAAGTAAATTAGCCTTGATGGGTAATTATTTTGCATGGTGTAAAGTATTAAAAGTTCAACATGATAAACACTTCTTTGAAAAACCATACGTTGTCGTCATATTTACCACCTTCGGAAAAATACACTTGGATAATCAAAAGCCGTCCAGTTGCCACTAACCCATGAATCCATTACTTGACATATTTTGATTCTTGGACTGCTAGCCGTTCTCATTGACGACATGTTCCAATGGCAAAAATGCCAACATGTTTCTTTATTCATGGATTTAACATTCTTGCAGAATGTTGCGGTATTAGATTAATATTTTCATAGGGCTTATTGGAGCTAATCTTTTGATATTTCAAGCTTGACTTGCCTTTGATTTGGTGTGATGTACTAACATATGAGAAAGGAAGAATAGACTATTCAGACCTTTGATCCTGCGTCATCTTTCAGTAAGATCGTGGCTCATGTGACTTTAACTTCAACTCTACATTCCTGCATATGTCTGATGATCTATCTTTCTCGTGGTAATTGAGAGTCCTTCATTGTAATTCTATACTCTATTTGAGCAGAAGGTCAGTGAAGCGATGTCACCTTCCGCTCAAAGAACTATGAGCCTGCACTCTAACTTCTCTTTGTTCAGCAATTCACCCCAAGAACTTTTAAGGTTAAAGTTATAAGTCCTGCCCTAACAATATGTAGTACCTCACATTTATCTAGATTAAACTCCACCTGCCATTCCTCAGCCCATCTGATCAAGGTCCTGTTGTACTCTGAGGTAACCTTCACTGTCTACTGCGCCACCAATGTTCATGTCATCTACAAACTTACTAAACATGCCTCCTATATTTTCATCCAAATCATTTATATAAATGACAAAAAGCAGTGGACCCACAACCAATACTTGCGGCATACCACAGATCACAGGTATCCAACCTTAAAACAGTAAGGGCAGATGTGGCACACTGGCTCAGTACTGTGCACTACTGCTTCATTACACCAACAACCTGGGTTTGATTCCAGTTTGGGTGACTGTGTGGAGTCTGCATGTTTTCTGTGTCTGCATGGATTTCTGACAGGTGCTCTGGTTCCTCCCATAGTCCAAAGATGTGCAAGTTAGTTGCATTGGGCATGCTAAATTATCCGTTGTGTCTGAAAATGCACAGACGAGATGGATTTGGTGGCTTTTGATATCTGCTTTTTGCAGCATAGGAGAATGTGGTTCCAGTCTTTTCCTTGATGTTAGGAACCCATGAACTGTAAATTGTACAAAGATGGACTTTGTTTTGTTTTATATTTGATTTGTTATTAATATAGGTACTGGAATATGATTACTTTAAACACTTATGGCATTTTTACAAAAAAGATCCAGTGAAGAAACAAAAAAAATTTTGACATTCTATTCAATTTTTCTTCCCTAAAGGATATTGAACCAGAAGGGTTTGCGACAACAATAGTTCCATGTTCTCCCATTAGACTAACTTTTTTAAAATTTCATATTTTTAAATTATTTTCAATTTCACTAACTGCTGTTGTGGGATACAAACCCAGAATATTAGCCTGAGTCTCAGGATTATTGGTACAATGGAAATACCACAATGACACTGCCAGAATTTTACATTTTCAGACTTTAAGTTTGGTTATAGTCTTCTTGTTGGTCACTGATTATTTGTAATCTTTTAAGTTCAGGTGTGCTTTAATGAGGTTGTGTGGCTGGCATAATGCCCCATCTGTAATGACTGAGTTATACTCTTGGATCATTCTCCAAGCATTTTTCACTTCTTCTATTCCTCAATTTCACACATTACATAAAGATTTATTGCTGTAATTCCACTTCAGGAAATGATCAAGAAGGAGATGATCTAAATATTTTGCTTTCTCGTACATTAATTCAGACTCCAGTAAATTAAATGTGTTTCTTCTCCTGTCTCTCTTCAGGATAGGAGGTCTTACTTAGATATAATCCATAGCTACACAGAAGTTCATGGCACTGTTCATGGAACGAGCACAGTCCACATTCCTAGCTATGTGAAAAACCATGGGATACTGAGTGGACGTGATCTACAACTTCTTCTAAGGGAAACAAAGGTACAAAGTGTGATACGTGTGCATTGTTGACGATCACTTCTCTGCTTCAGAATATAAATGTACATACAGGGAAAAAATAATTTGAAGTTGTAGAATTCTGAACATTTGTGCTAATCCAAATTGATTTCTAACAATCATTATGTTGGAATTTTATAAAATCATGTGGAGAGAAATAGATTAGTGGACAAAAAGGCAAAACAACCCACATCGAGAAGTGATGGAAGCTACTGCCTTTTTTTTCCAATTTGTTTAATTTCATAAAGTGGGTTTTCGAATTTGAAGATGTGATTTGTTCATCTTGATTGCATACAAAGCTTCTGAAATTAATTTGACTTGTAATTTTTTTAAAAACAAAAAATTTTGTGCATTGAGAAAACACAAATATTCTATTTTTAGCTGCAAGGGAATGCCTCAGTCTGAGCTGTTTTTTTTGTATTTAGAGATTTTCACAATGAAGCTCTATATCAAAAGACTGTACCATAATGAAGCTGTTCCACTGTCAGATCAAGTTATATCAGTAACAAAGTTAAACCAAGTAAAACATCTAAAACACTTCCATTCTATTATTAAATAATAAAGTAAACACCATACACGGGATTTTCATCTTCAGTAGGAATGTACAAATTTTACACTGTTTGATTTTTTTTTTTCCCAGTACATTATCCTGTCTCACTGAAAACTCATACCATTTCTGCATATCATGTGATCTGTGTCCAAACTGTTCAACAACTGTTTCTTTTCAGTAAATTTAGGTTATTTCATGTAAAAATAAACTATTTCATATGCTATACTTAAAAGCAGAAAATGCCAGAAAGCTATGTTGAGAATGCTGGACATGCAGAGCAAATAGATACAAGCAAAAATTCCAAATAAGTTGTGATTTTGTTTAAGACCATAACCTTTTTTCTTTTGAGGGAGAAATCCAAAGTCCCAGGTCCTTATTGCAGGAACTAAGTTACAATGCCTTCTGTTCAAAATTATATTTTACTAAATGAGTCACCATCTAGTCTGTACAATAAAGAATCAACTTGTATTGAACGTCATTAACAGCCAGATTGCTGTCAACTCTAATTGTAAACTACAAGTTACATTTTAAATAGAATATACAACTAAGGCAGATCTTACAAATTTGCTTTGCTGTCCAATCAGCATATATAGGAACACAAGTAGGACATTTGGCCCTTCCAGCTGGCTCTATTGTCGAGTACAATCATGGTTGATCATGCTCATACCTGATTGTGGTTTTGCTGTATACTCTTTGATCTATTTAACCCTAAAAATTGTATCTCCTCCTTTTGAAAATATTCAGTGTTTTGGCTTCAACCTGTGGCAGAGTATTGCTCAGGTAGACTACATTCTTGGTGAAATTATTTTCTCAGTTCAATCCTAAATGGCCACCACATATCCTGAGACTGTCACCTCTGGTTCTGGACTTCCAGGTCATTAGGAGCATCTGTGTTTGCCCTATTAAGTCCTGTTAGAATTTTACAGTTTTCTGAGATTCCTACCCTCATTTTTTTTTTCTTAACTCCATTGAATACAGTCATAACAAATTCAGTGTTTTATCATGCATTAGTCCTGCTATCCCATGAATAGTCTGGTAAACTTTGGTTACCCTCCTTGTATGGCCAGAACATCATCCTCATAACGAGATAAAACTGCATACAATATTCCACGTGTGATCTCTCCAAGGTATGTACAATTGCAGCAAGGCATGCAAAGGTACTCTAATCCTCTCGCTGTGAAGGCCACAATATCATTTGCTGTTTTCAGTATCTGCTGCACCTGTATGCTTACTTTCTGCGACTCTTGTAGAATGACACCTGGGTCTCGTTGCACCTCTCCCTTTCCCAATCCATTACCGTTCAGGTAATCTGCCTTCCTGTTTTTAGTATCAAAGTGGATAACTTCACATTTATCCACATTGTATTTCATCCACTCTCTCAATTTGTCTAAATCATACTGAAGCATCTCTGCTGCATCCTTGCAGTTCACCTGCCTACACAGCTTTGTTATGTGCAAACTTGGAAATATTCTTTAGCTCACTCTAATTTATTAATATATATTGAGAATAGTTAGAGTCCAAGTATTGATCCCTGTGGTACCTCATAGTCACTGGCTGCCACTTGGGAAACGAGCCATTTATTTGTACTCTTTTTGTTTCTTGTCTACAAGATAATGAATTGCTATTCTACTAATGATAATTGTGGAGTGATCAAGAAATAAGGAACATTAGCAAGACACGGGCAGTCGTCAGAGTGAGAACACGGTGAAAATTGAAATGATAAGTAACAGGAAATTCCATCCTGCTTTCAGACTGAATAGTGATGTTCCACAAGTCAGTCATCCAGCCTATGTTTGGTCTCTGCAATTAGAGGAGACCATATCAAATGCTGTTTTATTTTGGGGGGGGTGGGGGGGCCCTCCCTCTCAAGCTTATGTATTGAGCATCTTTGCTTGCTAATTCCATTGAAAGTGCTATTTCCAGAGCTTTAAGTTGTTTTCTTTTCATCTGTAGTCTCTTCTGAATTGTTTCATCTTAAACTCCACTTCAATTTCTGATTAGCATAATTCAAGTTGCCTTCAAATATGCAACATTCTGCTAACATCTCTAATTGTAACATACTGGGAGCTAGATTCCCCACCACGCTGGTTGCATTTGTTGAATCCAAACCTTTCAGAAATCACCAGTGGTTTTGGTGAAAATAATTCTACTGTAGAATTCCTACTATTTCTTCTTACATTTTGGAACTCTGCTTTCTGAACTGTGCCAGACTTCTCAGAAGTTAAAAAGTTTATTCCTCCGCCAAACAATCAGGAACTCTGGAAAGGCTATATCTGCTTCACTTTTATTAATTTGAATAAAATAGTGGAATTTCACTGTGTGGAAGTTCCAGCACGTTATTTTCATCATGTAATTCCTATGGTGCCAAAATTTCCCAAAATTCTTTTATTAAAATGGGAGGCCCTGTGTTGCACAATGAAAACCTTCGCGCTGACTTGCCTCTCCCCATTTAACATGAGCTATTTCTGAGCCTACCTATTTTTCTTTTGAGTCTGCACTACTAGCTCAAAGTCTTTCTTTCAATGTAGATTACTCTTTTTAGTGTGTTCCTTCAGCATGGAGCAAGCTGCTTCTGCACTGTTCACCTTTTTGTTTTAAAACTGACTATCTGCTTCAGTGCAGCCAGGGTGTCTTTTGATTCCTTTCCTCATTTTTATCAGTATGTTTTGCTGTTAGGACTGTGATTCTATATTTTTTCAATGAATCAGTGTATTGATCTGGTGGATCTCTAAGCAGTTTTTATTCGTATTCTTTCTATTACGTTTCCAGAAGGGTTAGGAGATCAAAGTGTTAAACAATAACAGGAGTTTTAATAATGTGTTTACTGTACAGGCAGCAAGGATAGAGTAAGCTGTTTCTTGTTCAAATGGCTGATGACTGTTTTGCATCACATGATTAGACACACAGTGGCAGTCCATCATACTTAACGAATACACAACACTTCATAGCACACATGACATGAAAAAAAATCTAACCATTGCCCCTTTTTAATGTTCATTGGCCCTGCAACGTCCTGAGAGTTAACATTGACTAGAAACTGAACTGATCCAGCCAGGTCAATACTATGGATACAAAAGGCAGTCAACACCTTGGAAAACTGCAGTGATTAACTCTTCTGTCTCCCCAGTGCCTATCTGCCATCATGTACAAAGCACAAGTCAGGAGTGTTTTGGAATACTTTCCATTTGCCCAATGCAGTTCCAATAAGAGTTCAACACCATCCAGGACACAGCCATCCACTTGATTAGCACACCATCCACCACCATCAACATTCATTCCAGGACAAAGGCAGCAAATGCACCTGTGCACTACCTGCAAGTCACATGCCATCATGACTTAGAATTATATTTCCATTCCTTCGTTGTAGCAGGTTCATAATTTTGCAACTTGCTTACAGGCAGCACCATGAGGGCATCCATACACCCCAGGACTGCAGCGGTTCAAGAGGCAGCTCACCTCTACTGTTTCCAGGGTCATTAGGGATGGATAGTAAATGCTGGTGTAGCCAGCGATTCTCTAATCCCATGTGGAAATGAACAAAAACAATGGAGAGAAGACAAGGAAAGGAAGAGTCAGGCAAACGAGGTGAAGGTAAAAGAAAGGTCAAGGTGAATGATATTAAAGCAAGGTAAATTATGTTTTTCAGCTCAATGTGAGAGCAGGTAAAGCATAAATTCAGGAATCAATCTATCAGAAAAAGAGGGAGGCAATTGTTGCTAAATTTGAGGGGGGTGGTATCCTCTATTTATGGGTGGTGGGGGGGGTGGGGGAAGGTTGAGAATGGAAATGGAGGTTAGATTATATTAGATTACTTAGTGTGGAAACAGGCCCTTCATCCCAACAAGTCCACACCGACCCTCCAAAGAGCAACCGGCTCAGACCCATTCCCCTACATTTACCCCTTCACCTAACATTACGGGCAACTTAGCATGGCCAATTCACCTGACTTGCACATCTTTGGGCTGTGGGAAGAAACCGAAGAAACCGGAGCACCCGGAGGAAACCCACGCAGATGAGTGGAGAATGTGCAAACTCTACACGGACAGTAGCCCGAGGTGGGAATTGAACCCGGGTCTCTGGTGCTGTGAGGCAGCAGTGCTCATCACTGTGTTTTGCAATTCGCAGAGAAGCCTTGAAATATTTCAATCTGACTTCTGAATTTCATTTGTTTGGTTGCTAGCTTGCATTTGTGTTTTCTGATGTCATCAGTCACAACATGTTTGGTTAATTTTGTTTATCCAATATTAAATCAGTGACATATTAGTGCTGCTGCTTTCACTTTTTAATAATGTTGAGAAAGGGCAAGTCCAGTCAAGCCATTCAACTTACAGAAAAATGTCTTTTTTTTTAAAGAAACACCATTGTAGGTAAATTTTTATCTATTTGCCTGCATTTATAGATTTGATTACATTCACATGTATGGATGAGACGCATCTGGGAGTATACAGTTTCACAGGTGAAATCTTCAACATTCCATACTATTCTTTGGAGATCCAAAGTTTATGAGCACTAGTGTAAGCATATCTATTGTTTTGAGTCTTGGATTCACAAATATAAAAAAAAATTGAAGGTCTCTTGCTCAGCAAATAGAAGGATTCTAAAATAAATTATCTGCAGCTTCAATGCAAGCCCTGGATAACGCAAGACTGCCCACAATATTGCTCAAATAAGCCATATACATTGCAGCCAAAAGGTTGAGTTTTAGAACAGGTACTTTCTACAGACTATCAGGAGCTTTTTCTTGATGTATGAATGATTAGTAATAAGGCAGCATCTTAAAAGATCCTCAGTAATGGTCCCTCATTTTTAAAGTTTAGAACCTTTTTTTGTAAATAAATTTTTGTTTTTCATATTATAAGATCAGTTGCACCCCCTATTGCTTTTACTCTAACCATTTACTTCAAATGTTCAGTTTTCAATTTCTCTCAAATTGAAGTATTAAAAATAAATTGACTTTTTTTTGGTGCATTATAGTAGAAAGATAATGTGGTGATTGTAACAAAGTCAGTCAGGTGGACCTCAGAAGGAGCTCCCTGACTGGAGCTGTTAACTGGGTCCAGTCAAGGAACCCTGGCTGGCAGATATAAACAGGAGTGTCAAGTGTTCTGTTCACTTGGAGTTGACTCTGAGGAGTCCAGTCCAGTCTCTAGTACTATGCACATGTAAATACAGGGTGATTTGGTGATAGGGTACTAACATTTGTGGAGTTATGTTTGGCAACAAGTGAAGGAAATATGTTTCTGAAGAAATTCCACCTCAACAGTCGTCTTCAAGCTGGGGTAAACATTTCTGGCATTATGCCATTATCTGGGAAGCTTGACTCATTTGATGCTTCCATCGAAGACTGGGTCCAGTATGTGGAAAGAATGTGGTGTTTCTTACATACAAGAGACAGTGGAGCAGATGAAATGCATCAAGTAATTATTCTGACAGCTTGTGGACTCGCTGCTGCTTCAATTATTAGGACCCTAACATTTCCTGAGGCGCCAGATATTAATACCTTTCAAGAGTTGTTAGGTTTAAGGAATATTATGACCCCAAGCCGCCACAATTCTGAAATGCGATCACTTTTACTCAGCAGTTCGAGAAGCAGAGGAATCAGTGACAGAATTATGTGACTTTAGTTAATGAGATGCTGAGACACTGGGGTATGTGGGATTAATAATGTCAATATGCAAAAGCGCCTTCTAGCTGAAGTCCAACTGGACTTCAAACGAGCATTACAACTGGCTTTATCATTACAAAATATGGCATGCAGAACATATGAGTTACAGGATATGCCGATGGAAGTGGAAACCTTGCCAGGTCAACTGAACTTAGGGGAAGCGCCACTTGATTGAAGGAAATTGCATCGCCTCACTCATGACACCATTTTATACAGAGGGACTCTAGATCAGCCCACATCAAAACCCTAAAATAAGGTAAACCTCAGCCAAACGGTTAACATTTTTCTCAGGACCAGATCTAGCGAGCCACTGTAATTGCTATCGGTATGCAAGCTCAAAAGAGTCCCGTTAGGTATAAATTGAGTAAGAAAACAGGCCAGTTTCCGGGAGAGTGCACAACCTGCAGAGCTCACCTGCATCTGGTTTGGAACGGCTAAATTGCTTAGCAATAGCCAAATCAGGACCCAAATAAACATTGGGTTAAACGGTCACCAGGTTCTATTGGAGGTTGGTATCTATGCAGCTGTATCTGTGATTGCAGAATCAGTCTTTAACAGAATTTGTTTTGGAGCCCAGTTCTTCAGTTTATGTAAGACCTTGTTAAATGAGAAGGTATACTGGGGAGCCTTTATAAATTAAAGGTACACCTTCGGTTCTGGTCTCGTGTGAAAAGCATCTGGTTCAGTTACCACCGATTTGTAGTAAAAGACTCCGGCCAAGCTGATGGGGCAAAATTGGTAAAGAAAGATTCACCTTGATTGGCTCAATATTTTTTCAATTAGAAAATGGATGCCCAAGTGAAGTCCTGATTAAATATCCGAAGGTTTTCCAGGAAGGTCTAGCAAGTATCAAAGGAGCCAAGTCCAACTTGCATGTTAACCTTGAAGCAATTCCACGATGCTACAAGGTTGCCTGGTGCCATTTGCTTTGTGTACAAACGTGGAGGCAGAAATCAAGCTGTAAAGCAAAGGAATCACCAAGCCAATATAAACCGTCGCAGAATGGCAGCACTAGTTGTACTGGTTGAGAAGCCTGATGGGTCAGTTTGCCTTTGTGGTGATTTTAAAATTAAGCTAAACAGCTTCCTGAAGATGGATAAATTCCCAATCCCTTGCACAGAAAACTTGTAGGCAAAGCCAGCAGGGGAGCTGATCTTCACTAAATTGGAGATGAGTCATGCATACTTGCAATTGCAATTAGATGAGGATTACCAGAAGTATACTCCAATTAACACCCGTAAGGGTTTGTACCAATGTACAAGACTGCCATTTGTGGTGTTATCGACCTGTGCCACTTTTCAGATGATGGGGAACGTTTTACAAGGTGTACCCCAGGTCGTCAGTTATCTGGATGACTAGCTAGTAACAAGGAAGACCAATAAAGTGCATTTAGAAAGCTTGGATATACTCCTTAGATGCTTCTCCAATGTGTATGCTTTAGAAAGTAAAAACATATGTGTTCCAAGCATCCAAAGTGACCTATTTGGGTTGCACATTCGTCAAGACCAGGTTACACGATGGAAGATCAAATGACTGCAATCAAAAGTGCTCCGACTCCCACATCTGTACCAGAACTTGAGGGGGAAATGGGAAGGTGAAACGTCATTAGAAATGCCAATGCCAGACTTGATGCTCAGCGCATACGCACAGGAGCAGACCATTTGGTTCAATCAGTCCATGCTAACCATAATCCTAAACTAAACCAGTCCACCTGCCTGCCCTTGGCCAATATCCATCCAAATGTTTTTATTCATGTCAGTTTAAATGTCTTTTAAACGTTGTAACTACATGCATCCACCACTTCCTTTGGAAGTTCGTTCTACACATGAACCACTGAGTTTAAAATTAAAGAATGCTCCTCATCTTAAAATCTTTCTCCTCTCGCCTTAAAAGTATGTGTCCTAATCTTGAAATCCATGACCCTATGAAAAAGACATGCGCCATTTGTCTTATCTATGCCACTCGTTATTTTATAAATCTCTATAAAGGCACTTTTCAACCTACGAGAGTCCCAGACTCTCTTTGACTCAAACCCTCCAATCCCAGCCACATCCTGCTAAATCTCTTCTGAACCTCCTCCAGATTAATAATATCCTTCCCATTACCGGGAGTAATAAACTGAATACAGTACTCCAGAAGAGGCCTCACCAATATCTGTACAATCTCAACATCATGTCCCAACTCCTACACTCAAAGGCCTAAACAGCAAAGACAACCATGCTAAATGCCATCTTAATCGCCCTATCTATATAGGATGCAAATTTTAAAGAGCAACCGTTCACTTCAAGGGATGAAATTTGGTGCTGAAACCATGGAAATAGTCCTGCATGGATCAGAAGAATGGTCAACACTATGTCCGGTCCTGTGACTTACAAAGTTTAAGCAGATAAGACCGTTCTGAACAAGTATGTGAACCACCTGAAAGCTGCAAACCTGCAGACAGGGCAGGAGCAAAGCATCTGGCCTCTCAGAACAGCTGGAAGGAATGTCAGAGCCTGTGGGTTCTCCCCTTCATCTAGCATAGAAGAAACCTTAAAGTCTGAGATGAACACAGCGGATGTCACAGCCTGTAATGTCTTTTCTACTTGAAGTAAAGGATGAATTTCTTCAGAGATACTCAGGGCGCAAGAGGCGGGCTACAGTCTAGTACACTGCCCATAACCAGAGCTGAGTTGGAGGAACTGTACCGGGTGCACAAACTCCCCAGGAAAAGCTACATGGTGAAAAAAACTGGCCTTTGTCCCTGGAATTAAAGGAGAAACAATTATAGTGATTGTAACAAAAAATGTCAGCAGGTGGATCTCCAGAATGAGTTCCCCGATTGGGCCTGTCAATCTGGTCTAATCAGGGGGCCCCAGCTGACTGATTATAAGCAGCAATGTCAGAGTTTCTGCTAACTTGGAGAAATGGCTTTGAGAAAGCTGGGCCAGTGTCAAGTCCAGTGCACGTGTAAATGAAGGATGACTTGATGGGATACCGGCTGCTCTGAAGTCATTCATATGAAATATTATTAATCACTAGCATTTAGAAAGTAGATTTTTAAAAAATTTTGAATTTGTTTCTGTAAGGTACAATCACTGACTTTTATGGAGTCATGGTGAATATTGCACCATTTTTGCAAAATCAACTTTGAAGACCAGTGTCCATGTGAGAGACTTTCTAGTAGTGAAGAGACCAATTTTCGGTTTAATGCAGAAAATGGGATGTCTGATTTGAACAGCTATGTGTTAACAACATATTTTAGCCCTCTTCCCAAAATTGCATGGGGAGGAGTGAAAATGGGGCTATATCTTAGCATTAGTGTCTTTAAAAATTGTTGCAGAGGACATGATGCTGAACAGTTGGCAAAGCATTCCAAGGGCACTGGAGATTGCCCCTCCACCTATCCTGCTGGGACAGAGTATTGAACAAACAAGCCAATATTTATTTCCTTAAACTGGTTGAGTATCTAAGGAAGGATGACTTATGCTAGCAGATTATCCAAATAATGTTCATGCAAGATAATTTCAAACCAGCATTGTGCATCTTGGTTTGCAACACATGCTTTGTACAACCCGTAGAGCAAGAAATTTTAACCCCAACATCCATTCCGTTCCCTGTGATAGTTCATGAGATCTGGAAATCCAGGCCATGCATATCACAATTTTGATCCACTAAAGTAGCAACTCCTGGTATGAGAGTTAGTGAAAGTCATTGTCATCATAAACAGAAAGGGAAAGTTGACAAAAAATTGGAGGAGTTCCTCTGAAATAGGAACAGAAGAATCATTATAAATAATTTCATTGCTTTTTGTTACAAAATTACATTTTGTGTATTGGTGCATTATTATTTCTGCTTGCTTTTTCTCTTCTGAAAGTTAAGGAAAATCCCTCTAGTTTTGAAGTAATATTCTGCAGCTTTGCATTTAGGTGCCAATTTAGCCCACTGTATTTTCTGCATATTTTATTATTTTGTGTTAGGCTTTTGTAGTTGTCATCGTTTTACATTATTGTCTGTTTTAAAGTGGCCAGCAGACTTTGTTTTTTTGTTTGGCATTATTGTTCTTAGTATGCTTGTGATCACTCTAATACCAAACTGTTATCTGTTATGATGTTATGGGCATGTTTACATTTCACCTCTGATCTGTACTTAATGTTTGTTTTGCACTGTATTGTAAAAAAAACTTTTTTTTACAGTTGTTTGTTGGCCTTGGTTTTCCATATGAAGGACCAGCTCCTCTAGAAGCCATTGCTAATGGTTGTGCTTTCTTGAATCCACGGTTTAATCCCCCAAAAAGTAGCAAGAACACGGAGTTTTTCAAAGGCAAGCCAACACTTCGAGAGGTGAGCATTTAGAGTCAGAGTTATACACCATGGAAACGGTCAGTCAGTCCAACCTGTCCATGCCGACCAGATATCCTAAACTAATCTAGTCTGATTTGCCAGCATTTAGCCCATATCCCTGTAAACCCTTCTGAGTTATGTACCTAGGCAGATGCTTTTAAATGTTGTAATTGTACTCCCCTCCACTACTACTTCTACTTCTGTCACCTTGTTCTGTACATGTACCAAAGTTGCCCCTCTGGTCCCTTTTTAAACCTTTCCCCTCTCGCCTTAAAACCCTCCACTTTTGGACTTCCCTACCCTGAGAAAAAGACCTTAGCAATTGACCCTCTTCTTTCCCCTCGTGTTGTTATAAATTTCTTCTATAAGGTCATCTCTCAGCTTCCAGGACTCCAAGGAAA
The DNA here is from genome assembly GCF_020745735.1 of Hemiscyllium ocellatum. NCBI lineage: Eukaryota > Metazoa > Chordata > Chondrichthyes > Orectolobiformes > Hemiscylliidae > Hemiscyllium > Hemiscyllium ocellatum. The sequence continues at coordinate 40,268,981 of NC_083407.1, read as the reverse complement.
AAGCCCCAGCCTATTCAGCCTCTCCCTATAGGTCAAATCCTCCAATCTCAGCAACGTCCTTTTAAACCTTTTCTGAACGGTTTCACAACATCTCTCTAATAGTAAGGAGACCAGAACTGAGTGCAGTATTCTAAAAGTGGCCAAACCAATTTCTTGTACAGCTGCAACATGATTATCCTAACTCCTGTACTCAATGCCCTGACCAACAAAGGCAAGGTTGCAAAATGCTACAGTCACCCTGCCTACCTGTGACTTCACTTACAAGGAACTGTGCTCCTGCACCCCCAGGTCTCTTTGGACAGCATTGCACCCCAGGACCCTACCATTAACTGAGTAAGTCCTGCCTTGGTTTGTCTTAGCAAAATGCAACACCTTGCCTTTTTATCTAAATTAAACTCCATTAACCCGTCTGATCATGGTCCCATTGTATTCTGAGTAACGTCTTTACTGTCTAATGCATCATCAATTTTGGTGTCATCTGCAAACTTACTAACTGTACCTCCTACATTCGTAACCAAATTATATAAATGACAGAAAACCAGAGGACTCAGTAGCGATCCTTGCAGCATACCACTGGTCGCAGGCCTCCAGTCTGAAAAACAACCCTCCACCACCACCCTCTTGTCGTCTTTCAAGCTAATTTTGCATCCAATTGGCCAGCTCCCCCTGAATTCCATGTGCTCTTACCTTGCTAATCAGTCTAGAATGTGGAACTTAATGAACTGCTCTGCCTTCATCAATCTTCTTTACCGCTTCTTCGAAAAACTGAATCAAGTTAGTAAGACATGATTTCCCTAGCTCAAATCAATATTTACTATCTCTAATCAATCCTTGTCTTTCCAAATCTTGTAAATCCTGTTACACCGCTTCTCTTCCAACAGTTTTATCACCACTGATGTCTTGAACTATCACTAGAGATTGAATAAACTTTTTGATTTGGAGACTTGAATTTTGTTAATGCAGTTGTGTATGCCCTTGTCGAAAGGAAGTTTTCCTGTCTATTCTGTCTTTATAGTAAAGATAATTTATTTGCTCAAATCAACTGGAATCCAAAACTTCATTTAACATCCGATACAAGCTTCATCCAGAAGCTCACTGAAGATGTTATCTAGTATGGTGACGAAGTGTTTGGAAATGAACCTTCCAGCTCAGCGAACAAACCTACATTCATTAGATATTGACTGCCTACTAAATTGAAATTAATTATTTTACCTGTATTTCACAATCTTATGATTTAATTGTTAGAGATTTTAAAATAAATTTTACAACCTAGTGTATTTTTTTTCTATCCAGTATTTCTTCCCCCTTCTATACCTATGACTTTAAATTAATTTAGAATAGCAAATTCATATATTCAGACTTCTCCTGTTAATTTCAGAATGCTTCAGTCTGCTGTGTTAAGAAGATAGTTTCTTGCCCTGTTCCGGAGGGTAACTTGGGAGAGAATAGGGCCCCTCAAAGATCAGCAAAGCAGCTTGTGTGTGGAACAGCAGGAGATGGAAGAGATACTAAATGAGTATTTTGAATCAGGGTTTACTGTGGAGAAGGATGTGAAAGATAAAGAATATGGGGAAATCAGTGGTGACATCTAGAAAAATGTCCATATTACAGAGGAAGTAGTGCTGGAAATCTTGAGCGCATAAGATTGGATAAAATCCCAGGACCTGATCCGGTATAGCCTAGAACTCTGGGTAGCTAGGGAAGTAATTGCTGGGCCCCTTGCTGAGATATTTGTATCATCAATTGTCGCAAATATGGTGCCGGAAGACTGGAGGTTGGCTGACATGGTGTCACTGTTTAAGAAAGGTGGTAAAGAAAAGCCAGGGAACTATAGGCCGGTGGCCTTGACATTGGTGGTGGGCAAATTGTTGGAGAGAATCCTGAGGGACAGGATGGACATGTATTTGGAAAGGCAAGGACTGATTAGGGATCGTCAACGTGGCTTTGTGGGTGGGAAATCATGTCTCACAAACTTGGTTGAGTTTGTTGAAGAGGTAATGGTGAGCATTGAGGTCAGAGCAGTGGACGCGATCTATATGGACTCCAATGAGGCATTCAACAAGGTTCCTCATGGCAGACTGATTAGCAAGATTAGATCACATGAAGTACAGGGAGAACTAGCTATTTGGATGCAGAACTGGCTTGAAGGTAGAAGACAGAGGGTGATGGAGGAGGGTTGCTTTTCAGACTGGAGGCCTATGACCAGCGAATGGTGCCACATGGATTGGTGCTGGATCCACTGCTTCTCTTCATTTATATAAATGATTTGGATATGAAGGTAGAAGGCATAGTTAGTAAGTTTGTAGATGACACTGAAATTGGAGGTGCAGTGGACAGCAATGAAGGTTACCTCGGATTACAATGGGATCTTGTTCAAACGGGCAGAAGAGTGGCAGATCCTGTTTAATTTGGATAAATGCAAGGTGTTGCATTTTAGGAAAGCAAATCTTAGCAGGATTGATCACTTAATGGTAAGGTCCTAAGGAGTGTTGCTGAACAAAGTGACCTTGGAGTGCAGGTTCACAGCTCCTTGAAAGGTAGATGGGTTAGTGAAGAAAGCGTTTGGTATGCTTTCCTTTATTGGTCAGAGTATTGAGTATAGGAGTTGGGAGGTAATATTGCAGCTGTACAGGACATTGGTTAGGTCACTGTTGGAATATTGCGTGCAATTTTGTTCTCCTTCCTATCGGAAAGAGTTCTGAAAAGATTTAAAAGGTCATTGCCAGGGTTGGAGCTATAAGGAGAGGCTGAATGGGCTAGGGCTGTTTTCCCTGGAGCATCAGAGGCTGAGGGGTGACCTTTTAGAGGTTTAGCAAATCATGAGGGGCATAGATAGGGTAAATAGACAAGATCTTTTCCCTTAGTTGGGGGAGTCCAGAACTGCAGGGCATAGGTTTAGGGTGAAAGGGGAAGGATCTAAAAGATTTAAGGTGAGAGGGGAAAAGATATAAGAGACCTAAGGGACAACCTTTTCACAGAGGGTGGTGTGTGTATGGAATGAGCTGTCAGAGGAATTGGTGGAGGCTAGTACAATTACAACATTCACAAGGTATCTGGATGGGTATATGAACAGGAAGGGTTTAGAGGAATATGGGCCAAGTGCTAGCAAATGGGAGTAGATTAATTCAGGATATCTGTCAACATGGACGGGTTGAGCCAAAGAGTCTGTTTCTGTGCTGTACATCTCTCCAACTCACAAAATAATGGACTATTACTACTAAACAGCAACTGTTCCAAAATAGTAACATCCCATAAACCAACTTGGCAAAAGCAAATTCAGTAAAGCACCATCTCCCATGTGATTCTGGCAACAAGGACAGGAATTTTTTTTTTGAAGAGGGGTTTCCAGTGCAAGATCTAATGAATTTTCTCACCATATTTACCAAACCTGCCTCATTGATCACCTACCTCACCCATGACAGTTATCAAGTCCAACTCCAGCTCATACTACCATGAACTGTTCTTGAGGACCTCACCATTCAGCTGGTATCCCAAGATTTGCAAGCATCGCTTGTGCCTGTGCAGTCCTTAAACGTCCATTGTGCATACAGACAAACACTCAGTCCAGAGCTGCCATGCACAGTTGCTGATGTTTGCTGTAGACGCAACAGATGAAGTGGTAGTCATTCTGTTTTATGGGTAGGGGTCTGGATATCCTTTGAGTGAATAGGAGATGTGCCTTGAGGTTTCTTAGAGGCTCGCACATAATGGATGCCAATGTCCGTAGTCTTGGGGTGCATCAGGCACCCATAGAACATTCCCTGATAGGCTGATGCCTAGTGTCCTACCAGAGCAGAAAAGATGGAACAAGTTGATCCCAATTTTAAGACCCATTTTACTGGACTACTTGTCTGATGCTGCCACATATCTCCTCATACTCAGATTAGTCAGACACCTAAGATTCTGCCTATTCTTTACATATTCACTTTGTCATGATCATTCAGGATCCAGTACACTTCAGTCAAACCCCTCACTTTTCTACACTCCAGTGGAAACATGTCCATCCTGTCTAATTTATCCTCCACTTACTCATTTTGAGTATCAATTCAATAAACCTCTGAACCGCTTTCTGTAAGGTGTATGCCACATTTTATTTGTTAAGGCTCCTATGAATCATCTTGTGTTTTTACTAGATAAAAGGTTCTATGTATTAAAATTATTGTGCTCGTTTTTATTATAATTTGTGTCCTGTTTCGACTCGTGCTAACAAGTCCAATGTGTTCTTGCAGTTGACCTCACAGCATCCATATGCAGAAGTGTTTATTGGAAAACCTCATGTCTGGACTGTTAACATTGATGACCCAGTAGAAGTGGAGCATGCAGTGAAGGCTATACTTAATCAGAAGGTAAAATTATCTCTAAAATAGGTCTGAGACTAAGGCTTGTTTTTTTTTTGGTTTTGAGCATGTTGAAACAGTAAATTTGAACTGAGTTTCTAGGAATGTTAATTCAAGTAGAGACAGCAGAACATTTAGGGAAGGACAGTACAGTGTGATCAATAAAGACAATTAAGTATTTCAATTATTTGGAACAATTACCTGAACTTACATGAATTTACAGGCTCTGATATTTCAATGGCCTAATAGTTATTGGAGCTACACAAACTAGAACTGCACCCAAAGATCATGTGGAATCCGGATGCAGTGGACTCCATGGGAATTGCCTGGGAAAGTGAATATTCTCATATGCAGTTCCCATGTCTGGAATCAATCCAAAATAGTCCATTAAGGTTTGAGGCATGCATTTTAACATAACTAATAGTTACCCAGGAGAAGCTAAAGAATTGAAAATTTAGTGTAACTCCTTGGTAGCTGCTGAACTGGTCGTGTCCCCCATCCCTCCAAACTTGCCACGTGCCCCAACTCAATCCTTTATTAACTATCATTACCCGCTACCCGCAATGAACATAAGTCAGTTCTTCTATAATGCAGTGGTTGCATTCTTGTGCGACCGTGTTGTAAATTGCCCTTTAGAAACAGCGCTTAAAGTATCGATGCTGCAATCGCGTTACAGCCAACGCACATTTTAAATGTTCACACTGTAGAAACAGCATCTGCATTTCAATCGTGTTACAGCGAATTCAGGTTGACAAAAGGTGTATGATAATAGAATGACTTGTATACCCACAATCCAATTGCAACCTCTCCCTCCAATGCCCTCAACCTCTGGGACCCAATAGTTCTCTCGTACACCCATCAACCTTTAAACCCTTGCTACTATCCCATCTTCTCCAGGCAAGATACGATATGGTACCCTACAGACCTGACAACATCCTACCAGATTGTTACTCCCATCTGCCTGATGTCACCCCTCCCTCCCAGGTACCATGAGCACTCCCATCTCTCATCTGGCACTCTACTCATTTAACCAATGCTGTCTTTACCCCTCAGCTTACATAGCGGTAGGGGCACTACCACTGTGCCATGGAGTCAGGAGACCTGGGTTGAAGTCCCATCTGTTCCAGAAGTATGTAGTAACATCTCTCAACACGTTGATTTGACAATATCTACATACTTTCTCATAGGACATATTGAAGTATCTGGCTATGCTGCTAGATACTTAAAGCAGTGAGCATGGCACTCTGCTGCAAAGTGGAATGTTGTTTGATTCTCTTCCAGCCAACAGCCCCACCAAAATATCTTGCAAGAAGATAAACTGTTTGATTTCAGGTACACTCTGCATTTCTGAAGCAAATTGTGGGATCAGAATTACTGGTGAGAAATATGGAGCTCACTTCTAATGAAATAAACTAGAAGTGGACTATCAATTTCACTGGCACTCCTCTGAATATTGTTGGTCAGTAGAGTTATACAAGTAACTTTATACTCAATTTTTAAAATTTAATTGTCCTTGAGCAAAGGTTTCTGAACTGTTTTGATTGCTTTCTTCACTGACTATCACTTGTGTTCCTCAGAAGAGCAGAATATCTTAGCATTGAGAAAAACTGATCAAATTGTCATTCACCTCATTTGATAGATTTTGCTACATGAAATAATTATACTTCGAAAATATTACATATTACATCCTGAGGATGTAATGTCATTTATATACTGTATATTTCTTCTTAGGAAATAGTTATATCGCTTCAAGATTAACAGTCACCAAATAGTGAAATGAAGACTGAAAGAAACTGCTTGATCGCACTCCTTGATTTGTAAATGAACCAATGCAATTATTTTCAGAGGTAGAGACAGAAAAAAAAATCAATCGGGGTTTATGTGATTGTTCCTCAGTGATTCGCTGCCACAGAATGCATACATATGAACACTGGCTGAGGATAGTAGAGGAATCTGTATTCTTTCTAAAGGTCTATAAACCATCTGGGCTTTTAACGGTAACTTAGGACAGGAAGATATCTATGGGATTATATTGCAAGGCGAATTAAAGGGACTAGATTTTATGACCGGGCAATCATGTTTGATTGCTTTGAACTTCATCATAGGTCTCAATGTGGATAATAGACTTTTGATAGTACAGAACTTCAGTGTTGCTGAAAAATACTGATTTTTGTCAATGCTTTTCATTTTGCGCTTCTCAGGACAATTTTTCCAAGGATACCATAAAGGGGAAAAGAAATATTTGCACTGCATGAGAGGATGATTTGGTTGGCAAGTGAATTCAGATCGGTAGAGGTTTTGCAATAGAGAATACACCAGTTAATAATGACCAGTTTATTGACCAGCTCTGTTTAAATTTAAACCAGACAGGTAAGCTTTGGTCAAGGTGTCAGATTGAGAAATGAACCAACAAGTGGCTACCAGTTATTTTGTTGAGTTGAAACTGTTGCAGTGTGTAGGTTCTCTTTCTGAAGAGAACAGCAGGGCCTAATGTATGAATATCTAAACTTTCCAGACCACACGTGCCATACTACAAACCTGACTGACAACCCTAAAATGACTGTGTAGATAATTCTTGTTGCATTCCGAATTATCCACCAAATGTTGTCCACTTGCAGAATCACGTCTAATGTCAGACACTTTGTTGGAAAGACAGACTGGTTGAGTACAGTGAATACCTTGCTGTTCGTGTATAGCCAAAATGATGTTTGTTTGATATGATGTCAGTCTTCGGGGCATGAAGGCTACATACCTGCCATTGCACTGGGAACATTTTCTTGTGGATGCAGGATTGGTTGGTTAACAAAAGCTGAGCTGGGAGTAGGGATAAAGAAATAACTTTCAGGTTGGCAAACCCGAATCAATGAGTTCCACAATGATCAGCATCGAACCCTTAACCGTTTGCAAGCTTCAGTAAAATTTGCATCAGAGATCTGATTGTGCATGATGCTGCCAATACTCATCAGGACTTTTTACTACTTTTTTTAATAGATTGAGCCATATTTGCCTTATGAATTCAACTGTGAAGGAATGTTGCAGAGAGTCAGTGCTTTTATTGAAAATCAGGTAATTTATTTTATTGTGCAATCTAGAAATGTTGACTTAAGAAATCTCCTGGAAAATTACTGTTTAATCAGATGAGTCACTGTTTGTGTTTTGAAGATAGAATTGCTGGTTGATTTTTTTTTTGTAATTAAATGAAGAGTAGTTGAGATAATTACAGTATTTAAATGCTGTTCAGAAGGATTCATTCTTTTTCATTGAACTCAGACTATTATTTCAAATGAATGTTGTATAAATTTGAAATATTGAATATTCAAATTTCAATTGCATTAGATGATTTTGCTTATAACTGCTCCCTCTGTTTCTTTTCCTTGCTGTCTTTACTTAACAAATTAAATCTATTTGTTTAATTTGTTCACCCATCTGATTAAAGTCTCTGTATTTTGCACCATATAACTTTGGTTTCAGAAAAGCCAGGTTAAATTTTCTTGTGGTATGTTAGTGTTATGTAAACGTAATTATAGTAGGCACTCAAGACAGCAACCATGTGAAAAACAGAAGAGTTACTATTTCAAATATAAACTCTTCCAAGCGTGTACTGAAGTGTTAACTCTTCTGTTTGCTCAAGCCTATCCTGCTGAGAATTTCCAGCAACTGCAGTCTTTGCTTTTTGTTTAATGTTGGAAAGAATGATTGATACAGCTTATTTTATACAAGGAATACGATATAATACTGATTCCAGAGCTGAGGGTTGGCTGATGATGAGAGACTGAATGCTCTGGGGCTATACTCATTGGAATTCAGAAGAATGAAGGGGGGGGGAGGAAATCTTAGAAAAATGTATAAAATAATGAAATGAATAGATAAGGTAGAAGCAAGGAGGTTGTTCCCGTAGGTGGCGGAAACTAGAATTAGGAGGCATAGCCTCAATGAGGAGGAGCAGATTTACGACTGAGTTGAGGAGAAACTTTTTCACCCAAAGGGTTGTGAATCTGTGGAATTTCCTGCCCAGTGAAGCAGTTGAGGCTACCTTGTTGAAAGACACAGATTTTTGAACAGTAAAGGAATTAAGGGTTATGGTGAGCAGGTAGGCAAGTGAAGCTGAGTCTATGAAAAGATCAGCCATGGTCGTCTTGAATTGCAGAGGCGGCTCAATGGGTCAGATAGCCTACTTCTGTTTATATTTCTTATTATGTATATTCGTATTACTTGCTCAGTAGAAGTTGAGCATGGATTTTTTAAAATATTTGTTTTAATTCTTTCAAGGGATGTTAGCATTACTGGCAAGAACAACAATGGTTGTTATTCCTAATTGCCATTGAGAAAGTGGTGGTAAGCCACGACCTTGAACTACTGCGGTCCATCTGGTGTAGGTATGCCTATAATACTTTTTAAAAAAAAAAGTCCAGGGTTATGAACCAGCATCATTAAAGTAATGGTAATTTATTTCCAAGCCAGGAAGGTTTATGGCTTTGAGTGGAACTTCTATTGATGTTTTATGTGTTTGATGCTCTTGCCCTGCTATGTTGTAGAAGTCACAAGTTTGTACGTTGCTTTTGAAGGAGCGGAATTGTTGAAAGTGTGGAGAGGGGTGCTACTCAAGTGGGCAGCTTTGCTAGGTATCATGTTGAGCTTCATGAAGGTAGTTAGAGCCACTTAGAGTTACAGATGTACAGCACGGAAACAGACCCTTCGGTCCAACTCGTTCATGCTGACCAGCTATCCCAACACAATCTAATCCCACCTGTCGGCACCCGGCCCATATCCCTCCAAACCCTTCCTATTCATATATCCATCCAGATGCCTTTTTAAATGTTGCAATTGTACTAGCCTCAACCACTTCCTCTGGCAGATCATTCCATACACATACCACAGTGTGTGAAAAAGTTGCCCCTTAGGTCTCATTTATATCTTCGCCCCGCCCCTCACCCTAAACCTATGCCTTCTAGTTCTGGACTCCCCCAACCAAGGGAAAAGAGTTTGTTTATCTATGCCACTCATGATTTTATAAACCCCTCAACCTCCGCCACTCCAGGCAAAATAGCCCCAGCCTGTTCAGCCTCTCCCAAAAGCTTCAACCCTGGCAACGTCGTTGTAAATCTTTTCTGAACTCTTTCAAGTTATACAACATCTTTTCGAGAGGAAGGAGACCAGAATTGCACGCAATATTCCAACTGTGACCTAACCAATGTCCTGTACAGCTGCAACATGACCTCCCAACTCCTCTACTCCATACTCTGACCAATAAAGGAAAGCATTCTGGATTAGTGGTGCTGGAAAAGCACAGCAGTTCAGGCAGCATCTGAGGAGCAGTGAAACATCGATTTCACTGCTCCTTGGATGCTGCCTCTACTGCTGTGCTTTTCCAGCACCACTAACTCAGAATCTGGTTTCTAGCATCTGAGTCATTGTTTTTACCTAATAAAGGAAAGCAGATCAATCGCTGCCTTCACTATTCAATCTACCAGCAACTCTACTTTCAAGGAGCTGTGAACCTGCACTCCAAGGTCTTTGTTCAGCAATACTCCCTATGACCTTAACATTGTGTATAAGTCCTGCTAAGATTTGCTTTCCCAAAATGCATCACCTTGCATTTACCTAAATTAAACTCCGTCTGCCACTCCTCAGCCTATTGGCCCATCTGATCAAGATCCTATTGTAATCTGAGATCACCTTCTTCCAAACTTTCGAACTATACCTCTTATGCTCACATACAATTCATTTTCATAAATGATGAAAAACACTGGACCCAGTTCCACTCCTCATGGTACTCCACTGGTCACAGGCCTCCAGTCTGAAAAAACAACCCTGCACCACCACCATATGCCTTCTACTGTTGAGCCAGTTCTGTGTTCAAATGGTTAGTTCTCCCTGTATTCCATGAGATCTAACCTTGCTCACCAGTCTTCCCATGGGAAACCTTGTCAAAAACGCCTTACTGACATCCATACAGATCACATCCACCGCTCTGCCCTCATCAATCCTCTTCGTTACTTTTTCAGAAATCTAAATCAAATTCGTGAGACATGATTTCTCCTACACACAGCCATGTTGACTTTACCTAACCAGTCCTTGCCTTTCCAAATACATGTACATCCTGTCCCTCAGGATTCCCTCCAACAACTTGCCCACCACCAACATCAGGCTCACTAGTCTAAAGTTCCCTGGCTTGTCCTTACCACCCTTCTAAAACAGCGGCACCACATTAGCCAACCTCCGATCTTCTGGCACCTCACCTGTGACTATCAATGATACAAATAACTCAACAAAAGGTCCAGCAATCACCTCCCTAGCTTCCCACAGAGTTCTAGGGTACACCTGATCAGGTCCTCAGAATTTATCCACTTTTGTGTTTCAAGTCAACCAGCACTTCCTCCTCTGTAATATGGGCATTTTTCAAGATGTCATCGTCTATTTCCGTGCATTCTGTATCTTGCATGTCCTTTTCCACATTAAAGACTGATGCACAATACTAATTTAGTATCCCCCCCCCCCCCATCTTCTGCAGCTCCACGCAAAGGCTGCGTTGTTGATCTTTGAGGGGCCTTATTCTCTCCCTAGTTACCCTTTTGTCCGAGTGGCCTCAACAGAACCCAATTGAGCATTGGAGCATGATTATCTCTGTCACTTTGATCTTGTTTGTAGTTAAATGCTTGTTGTCTAACAGGTAAAACCTAACTGGGTTAATAAATGTGGAGAAAGGGAGGACTGCAAATGCTGGAGATCAGAGTCGTAAAGTGTGGTGCTGGAAAAGTACAGCAGGCCAGGCAGCATCCAAGGAGCAGGAAAGTCGACATTTTGAGCATGAGCACTTCATCAGGAATGGAGAGGGTTTCTCAAGGAGGCTGAGAGATAAATAGAGGCGGGGATGAAGGTAGCTGGGAATGCAATGGGTAGATGAAGGTGGGGGATGATGGTGATAGGTCAGAGAGGAGGGTGAAGGTAGGCAAATGGGACGTAAACCAACATGGGTATCAATCCATAAAAGGGCCTCCACTCAATAGGTTCAGAAAAATGTGGAGTAGATAGAGAGGAATAGTAAGTTTTGTGCAACTTGAAACAGTTGTCAGGGTCACTGAAAAGGATCCTGACAATTTGAGTGGTGAAAATTGGGATGTGGGAGGAGAGAATCACAGCATTTGGGAAGAAGTGTATAATGAAAGATGGAAGTAGCATATTTAGGGTGGGGAACACATGTTATTTGGTGCATTGGGGAGGGAGAAAGAACAGGAGAATTGAATAAGGGATGCTGGAAAGCAAATGTAGGCTTCAGGGATCTGAATGTGAATAAAATCAGAACAGGAATTTCGAAGGAGATTTTTGAAGGACTGATTCATCAAAGATTGAAAAGAGGGGACTCTGAAGGAAAGGCAAGACAATCTAGAATAATGGGATGGATATGTAGTGTAGGGTTTGGGGGTAAAGTGGGCCTGATGCCATTAGATGGTGAATGTTGTCTTGAAAAGGAAGGCCTCACAGAATGCACACTACAAATGTGTGGGGCCCTGAGATTTGTTTGCACATGTTCACTCCATGATTCATTTAACTCTGAGAAGAAGGCTACTTAAGGCTCATCAGCAATGGTGATGGGATATAGTTATTCCACATGCTGCTTTGCAGGAATATTCACTGGCTCATGTATCTGAAAGACCAGGATTAGGAATAAAACTATTAGTTAGGCTCTGGATTCCATGATTATAGGGCTGTATCTTGGGGAATCGTAAAGGGTGCCAAGAGTCTGTGAGCCAATTACCACATACCAAGAAAACATTGTAAACATCAAGACTACAAAAATTTTGCAGATAGCAGAATGAAAAGTGGAAAGCCAATGGTGGTATTTGGATGATACATTTCACTGTGCAGAGGAGGTTTCAGGGCAGGCTTCCAGTCAAAACGTGAGCAGTCTGAAAAGGCCCAAAAGATAGCTTGACTATGTCAGGCTCTTGAATGGAAAGCAAACATCTTATTCTTGATATTTGTGCACAGGTCAGTGTTTCCATGCCAGATGTTTGTGTAATTTAACCCAGCAATTATACTAGTTTGTGTATGTATAATATATATATATTGCTGAGGTTGAGGAGGAGGAATATCCAGTGCCAGCAGAACCAGAAATATGTCACTGAAGAGAACTGCAGTGGTAGACAAATGTGCAGAACCAGAAGAGGTGTACCAGGATCATTAAAGCTGAACATATGACAGCTACCTGCAGATGGGTGGAAGCCAATGCCAGAGATGTCTTAAGACTAGGTGTGGTTGACACTCAGCTTGTGGTGCTGAAGATTACAACAGCATTGAACATCCCAGCCACTGGCTCTTTTCAAGGAGCAAGTAAGAACATAGATTATTAATTGGGAGATATCACATATGTGCATTCATGAGTTTACTTATAGCTTTACAGGAAAGAAATACAGTTTTAGTTTACTAAATATCCAGAGAATGAAGGAACCAACGTCTTTAGATTGTTAGCCATCGCTGGATTTCCCTCAGTATAAGTGGTTATCAACTGCGTGCATGTGCACTCAGAACTTCATGGCATCATCCAACCAGGTTCCTGATTTGGAAGGTACTTCACTCCCTAGTGATCAGTTAACTTGTGACCACAGGCAACAATTTCTGCAGATGTATGCGTGCTATTAATGTACATGTCATGACATGTATGGCTGCACAATTCACCAATTCCTCAAATGTTTTCTCCACAGATATCTAGGATGGCTCATCGGTGATCAGCGATAGCCATAGGGGGCATGGTTAATTAACCTCCATGCACAGTCCTCTAGCTCATGCTAAATAGTGCTTCAGTGCAGCATATGCATCCATTAAGGCAGTCTTGGAAGAGTCAGTTGGTTTTCTGGTCCAATTGTGAGGAGCACTCTAGTATTCAGTGTCTGAGATTGTTTGCTGCACCCTGCACAACCTAACCCTGTGACAGAAAGAGATTTAGAGGGGCTGATGGTGCAGTCGTGTTGGACAAGGAAGTCTGATAGAGGTGCTGAGGGAGCAGATGTTGATGAGCATGCTGAAGAGACCACAGCAGTGCTGAGCTGAGGCAGACAGGTCCAAGAAAAGCTAATAGTGACTAGTTTTGAGGAAGAATATTTTTGCTACAAAAATAAAGGAAGAATCAGGACTATGAACCAATTATGACACAAATACATTCATGCCCTCAGTTTAATCTTAAAATAAATTATTTTGTTTGCCATTCACTGTAAGTTAATTCATTCCCAATGATCTGTTGATGATGCCTGCCAAATGCGTCATGAAGCTTTGAAAGGTTACATGGGCCTTGTATTTTTATGACTTAAACCATAAGGGACACTTAGATGTGGAGGGTCTGAACTATCCTGATTGACTTGCAGAACCAGAACATGCATCTAGCATCCCCACTTTCTAGAGGGTAGCAAAGAATAAGTGTCAGCACTCTTTGCACTGTACCATACAAAGCACATATGCTGATCAGTGCTTGTCAATATTGTTCATAAGGATAACAAAAATAGTCAGAAATGCAACACATTGAAACAGATCATAGGTCTTTTTGACGAAGTGCTTTTTTTTTAAAAAAAAAGTATCAGATTGTACAAAAGGTTTACACTGTGCATCCACTGTGACATCACTGTTGTTGAGTCTATCTTTTCATGCTGCTACTTCATTGTGCCACATCAGCAGTTGAGCTTGAGGTGTGCTGACTGATTTGTAAAATTGCCACTAATGACTTCGGGCATACTGTGATAGTCTGGGACAAGAGGGCTCTTGTCTGTTTGGGCATCTTCCACATTTGCAGAGCAATCTCCATAACTTGACTTGATGGAGGCATTTGGTCACTAGCAAAAGGTAGGGCATCTCAAGTGGCCCCTCAAGTTACGTGACCCTCTAACTTGGTCAAGATTAGTAAACTATCTCAGTAACAATTTGGGTTGCCAAAGTACAATCCTGTTGTAGGTAAAATTATGCATGAGTTGTTAAAATGCATAATTGCAAAATGCAATAATATCAATCTAGCTCTATTTAAAAAGAGCTTCAAGAGCCTTGGAAATGTCATGTCAGAAAACACAGTTAATTATATGATATTTAGGTGACATGTTCAAGTGTTTGGGTTAATTTACTTGTGCAAGCAGGGAGAGAGGTTTGCAGATACTTAGCCTTGGATAGGATTTTTGGTAAAGCAGTTTACATGTGGTCTTTGGAAGAAATTAAGGATTTGATGGCTTTTAAAATGTTTCATCATTGTAATAACTATTAGCAGAATTTTTCACTTCTGGTCTTCCTTTCACCATTTTGGGGAAGAAGAAGGGAGATGAATAGCCATGATCAGTCACCGTTTAAGATAGAAGGCGTCCTTATGGTGGTGGTAAGCAAAAATTGTCATATCATAGCCACATTATCATTCAGGTCCCATTTAAATGCCTCTAGCCGGTTATGGAGTTTGAATGGATGTTCTGCTACAATTCACCGGTTAGTGTGAGAAAGCATTTTCAGGCCTTTATGTGAAGCTGGCCAGTAGTTAGAGGTGATGTATGAGGATGCCACAAATATTTTGGCAGAGCACTCGAAATCTTTGTGGTCTCACGTGTATCTTTACTTAACCATATAAAATTTTCCAAAGCCTGCATTTTGATCTGTAGCAGCCTTTTTAATCACTGCTAATTAGGTCAGTTAAGACCTAGAGACTCCACCGACACCCTCCACTTCCTCCAAGACTTCCGTTTACCCGGTCCCCAATGCCCCATCTTCACCATGGATATCTAATCCTCTACACCTCCCTCCGCCATGACCAGGGCCTCCAAGCCCTCCGTTCCTTCCTCTCCCGATATCCCCAACAGTACCCTTCCACCAACACACACATTCGTTTGGCTGAACTGGTCCTCACCCTCAACAATTTCTCCTTCGAATCCTCCCACTTTCTCCAGACCAAAGGGGTAGCTAGGGGCACCTGTATGGGCCCCAGCTATGCCTGGCTCTTTGTTGGCGACATATAACAGTCCATCTTCTTCCGTAGTTTCACCGGCACCACTCCCCACCTCTTCCTCTGCTACATTGACTGCGTTGGCACTACCTCGTGCTCCCACGAGGAGGTTGAGCAATTCATCAACTTCACCAACACATCCCACCTGACCTTAAATTTACCTAGACCATCTCTGACACCTCCCTTCCCTTCCTGGACCCCTCCATCCCCATTAATGACACCCAACTTGACACTGACATTTTTTACAAGCCCACCAACTCCCACAGCTACCTGGATTATGCCTCTTCCCACCTTACCTCCTACAAAAATGTCATCCCGTATTCCCAATTCCTCTGCCTCCACTGAATCTGCTCCCAGGAGGACCAGTTCCACCACAGAACACACCAGATGGCCGCCTCCTTTAGAGACTGCAATTTCCCTTCCCACGTGGTTAAAGATACCCTCCAACGCATCTCGCCCACATTCTGCAAATCTGCCCTCAGACCTCACCCCTCCAACCGTAACAGGGACATGTGCTTACCTTCCACCCTACCAACCTTCGCATAAACCAAATCCGCCACCTTCAAACGGATCCCACCACCAGGAATATATTTCCCTCCCCACCCCTTTCCGCCTTCCACAAAGACCATTCCATCCGTGAATATCTAGTTAGGTCCATGCCCCCCAACAACCCACCCTCCCATCCTGACTCTTTCCCCTGCCACCACAGGAATCCCAAAACCTGCGCCCACACCACCTGCCTCACCTCCATCCAAGGCCCCAAAGGAGCCTTCCACATTCATCAAAGTTTTTTTCTGCACATTCACCGATATCATTTATTGTATCCGTTGCTCCCAATGCGGTCTCCTCTACACTGGGGAGACTGGATGCCTCCTAGCAGAGCGCTTTAGGGAACATCTCTGGGACACCCGCACCAATCAACCACACCGCCCTGTGGCCCAATATTTCAACTCCCCCTCCCACTCAGCAGAGGACATGGAGGCCCTGGGCTGCCTCCACTGCCACTCCCTCCCCACCAGGCGCCTGGAGGAAGAAAACCTCATCTTCCGCCTCGGAACACTTCAACTGCAGGGCATCAATGTGAGCTTCACCAGTTTCCTCATTTCCCCTTCCCCCACCTCACCCCATTCCATACTTCCAGCTCAGCACTGTCCCCATGACTTGTCCTACCTGCCTATCTTCCTTTCCAACTATCCTCTCCACCGTCCTCTCTGATCTATCACCTTCATCCCCATCCCCATCCCCATTCACCTATTGTACTCTGCTACTTTCTCCCCATCCCCATCCTCCTCTCATTTATCTATCCACCCTGCAGGCACTCTGCCTCTATTCCTGATGAAGGGCTTTTGTCCGAAATATCGATTTTCCTGCTCCTCGGATGCTGCCTGAACTGCTGTGCTTTTTCCAGCACCACTCTAATCTCGAAGCTAGTGCAACTAAACAACCTGCATATTACAAGAGTTGTGAGAGTACATAGAACAGTACAGGAACAGGCCCTTGAGACGACCATGTCTGCACCAACCACAATGCCATTCTAAACTAATCCTGGATATGTTCTACATCCCTCTATTCCCTGTCTGTTCATGTGTGTGTCGAAATCCTCAAATATTGCCATCATATCTGCTTCTACCACCTCCCCGGAAGTGCGTTTCACTTTCTGTGTAACAAAAACCTGCATAGACTCTTCGTCTTATCCAAGCCCCTCGTAATTCTATGTACTTGTAACAACTCGTCCCTCAGCATCTGACATTTTAGCAAAAAAGATCCTAGTATGTCCAACCTCTCATCATAGTTAATACACTGCTGATAAACACCCTGGTAAACCTCTTTGGCAGTTGAGAATGTGGTGCTGGAAAAGCATAGCAGGTCAGGCAGCATCCGAGGAGGAGATGAATCGATATTTCGGGCAAAAGCCCTTCAACAGGAATGAGGCTGTGAGCTGGAGGGGAAAGTAGCTGTGAGTGCGATAGGTGGATGGAGTTGGGGTAATGGTGACAGGTCGAAGAGGAGGCTAGAGTAGATAGGTGGGAAGGAAGATGGACAGGTCATGAGGGTAATGTCGAGATGGATCAGGGATAAATGGGGGGGGAGGGGAAATGAAGAAACTGGTGAAATCCACGTTGATGCTGTGGGGTTGGAGGATCCCAGGGCAGAAGATTAGGTGTTCTTCCTGCAGGCATCGGGTGGTTAGAAAGTGGCAATGAAGGAGGCCCAGGACCTGCATGTCCATGGTGGAGTTGGAGGGGGAGTTGAAGTGTTCGCCACGGGGCAATGAGATTAGTTGATGTGGGTTTCCTTGAGATGTTCTCTGAAGCGGTCTGCATGTAGCTGTCTTGTATCCCCAGTGTAAAGTAGACCGCATTGGGAGCACCAGATACAGTAAATGACGTGTGTGGAAGTCCAAGTAAAAGTCCCATCTCTAGTGTTGAAGGGGAGGGGGGAGTTGTAAGATTGTCAGCCCTATTTATGCACTCTCAATTTTATCGACTTCTATTAAGTCTCCCCTCAGCCTCCACAGCTTGAGAACACAACCTGAGCTCTTCTAGCCATTCCTTATCAGTCATACCCTGTAATCCATGCAGCACCTCTCTGCACCCTCTCCGAAACTCCCCTATCCTTCCTGTAATGTGGCAATCAGAATTGAATGCACTATTCTAAGTGTGGCTTAGCCAAAGTCTTAAAGCTGCAACATGATATCCTGACTCTTGTACTCAATTTCCTGACTAATGAAGGCAAGCAGCCATAGGCCCTCATCTTGTTAAAACTATCAAATTGTATATCAGAGTTAAATACCATATGCCACTGCTCTGCCCATCTGACCAACCTATCTATGTCTTCCTGTAACCTACAACCATCAGCTTTACTATTTACTGCTCTACCAATCCCTATCATCTGCAGATTTGCTTAACATTTTCCCCCACATTTTCATTTATATCACCTGTGTACATAATTAACAATAAGGGTCCCAGGAGTGATCCTTGTGGTACACTGCTGGACACTGGCCTCCTGACACTCGAACAGCCTTGTACCACTATCCTTTGTGTCCTATTACAAAGCCAGTTTCTGATCCATTTTGCCAAGTTTCCCTCAATTCCATGTGATTTAACTTTCTCAAGCAGTCTCCCACGTGGGACCTTATAAAAGGCTTTGCTAAGATCCATATAAAATTGATTTTTTTTTAACATATTTGTTTGTTTTTGTGGGATGTGGACATCGCTGGCTGGTCAACATTTATTGCCTGTCCCTGATTGCCCTTGAGAAGATGGTGGTGAGCTACCACCTTGAACTGCTGCATTCCACTTGCTGTCATTTGATCCACAATGTCATTAGGGAGGGAATTCCAGGATTCTCCCCCAGCAACAATGAAGGAATGGCAATATATTTCTAAGTCAGGATGGTGAGTGGCTTGGAGGGGATCTTGAAGGTGGTAATGTTCCCATATATCAGCTTCCCTCCTCCTTCTAGATGGAAGTGGTCATGGGTTTGGAAGATACTGTCTGAGGATCTTTGGTGAATTACTGCATCTTGTAGATGATACCCATTGTTACTGAGCATTGGTGGTGGAGCGAGTGGATGCTTGTGGATGAAGTGTCAGTCAAGTGGGATGCTTTGTCCTGGATGCTGTCAAGCTTCAACTTCACTTCCCTCCTCCACACACTTGATCACATTTTTGAAAGTCTATATTTGTTAGACAAAGCTATGCTGACTACCCCTAATTAACCAATGACTTTCCAAGTGGATATTAATTTGCTCCTTTGGAATTTTCTCTGGTCGATTCCCTACTACTGATGTGAGACTCACCAGTCTGTAGTTTCCTGCTTCATCTCTACCATCCCTTTTTAAAAGATGAAGGCACATTAGCTGTCCCAAAGTCCTCTGGCACTCTTTTTTTTTGCTTCCCACCCCACGCCCTTGACCAGGAAGGAATTCTAAATTTGTCATAGTCCCTGCAATTTCCTGCCTCACCTCCCATAGTAGGTTTGGATGCAGTTCATCAAGGCCAGGAGATTTGTCCATTTTCAAGTGTGACAGAGCCTTCGAAATGTCCCCATTTCCCATGTCAAACCGTGCATGTTCCTCAGTTGCTTTACCTGAATTCCATACCTATATTCTCCTTTCCAAAGTGAAAACCAAAGTGAAGTGTTCATTCAACAACCTTTCGCACACAGCTTGCTCCCTTGGTTAGATTCTTGTCACCTTTTGACTTATTACTTGTTCACCATGCTTTTAAACTATTTACTTTTCAAATATTTCCCAACCAAACCATATCACAAGTTTTACTGTCAACTCCAGATGCCTGTAGTATTTCCCTTTTCTTCCACTGCAGCTATTTATTTTAAATGTTTAGAAAACATTCAGCGCAACTACTCTCAAAATCAGTTAATGTATGCTCATTTTAACTCAGCAGTTTTAGACCCAATTTTTTCTTTAAATTAGATTTAGTGAATGGATGTCATCAGTAGATGGAGAAGCATGACTTCTACCCATCCTCCACTGTTCTTTCCTTTTTCATCTTGCTATTGCAGTATTCATGCAATTTTTAAAAAAAAGTCTGTAATGGAATGTCAAATCAGGCTCATCTCAGCACTTTGTGGAGTGACTTTAACCTGTTTCAATTTCCTGTGTGTTATCTACTAGTCTCCTCAAGTTACTGGTCACATTTGAATTCCTTGCTATAAATCATCTCCACTTTTTTGGTAATGGCACTGCAATGTGCAAAAACGTTGTGAAATGTAATCCTATAAGTAAGTTAAATTGACTGGATGGGGTGTGAGATCCATTGTCAACTGAGAAGTACCTACCCCCACAACCCTAAGTCCTGTCAAGAAATGGGTTGCATTCAGCACAGCCAACCAATTTTCAACTACTTATAGATCCCATTATCACTTAACTAGCTTCTGTTCTTCCCTGGCATACCATGAACAATCCTTTTTGTCCTCCTCCATTTCCTTGCCCTTCCTAATCCCCCTCACCCCCATCTCCACCAATCTGTTCACTCTTCTCTTCTGCACTCCTATGCCTGTCAATCATTTTCCAGCTGCTGCTAGTTCTGAAGAAAGGTCACTGAACTCATTAATCCTGTTTTGTCTCTACAGATGCTGCAAGTGTGCTGGGTTTTTCCAATTTGTTTTTGCTTGATTAGATAGGATAGCTATATTTTGAGTCTGAAAAGGTAATAATATCCAGGTTATTAGCTTAACCTTAAACTAATTGGCATAAGATCAAAAAGATTAAAGAAAAACGTGTGGCTGAAAGATCAGTGTTGGAGAAACTGGTCTGAATTCATAGGACATTGGCACTAGCTCAGGGGAAGACGAAAACTGTTCTGGTGGGACGGGCTCTGCCTGGATAATGCTGGTACTGCAATCCTGTTGAATTTCATAAAAAAGGGCTTTCAGCTAAATAGTGTGGGGAGAAGGGTTGGATTGTTTAGAAAATTATACAGTCCAAGGTAAGATTGCAGGTTAATGTTGGAGTTGATTATTACCAGAAAATAAAAGGAAGGGAGAAAATGTGCCAATGCCTTTGCACCAAAGAATCATAAAAATATCAGGAAATTTGATAACACAACATGCTTAAATGCTTTGTTTCTTAATGCATGAGGCACTTGGAATAAGGTAGACACACAAGATACAAATCAAGGTAACTGAATATGATCTCATAGCCATTAGAGAAACATAGTTGCAAAGGGATCAAAACTGGGACCTTTTTGGAGGGACAGGAGGGATAGGGGAGGTTGAGGGGGCAGTAGCATTGTTAATAAGAAATGAATTGAGGACAGTTGGGAGAATAATCTTGGCTCCAATGATGTAGAGTCCGTTTGGAGGTTTTAAAAAGAACGGGGAGAAACAGAGACGTCAGTGGGAGTAGTGTGCACACTCCCAAGCAGTAGTCCGTCAGTGTAAAAGATTAAAAATCAACAAATATTAGGAGCATCTAAAAAGAGTAGAGCAAGAATTATGGGTAACTCTAAATGTCATGTTGAGTTGGGTTAATCAAATTGGAAAGGATAGCTGCAACAAATTCATGGAGTGCAGAGATAGTTTCATAGAATACCCATGTGTGGAAAGAGGCCATTCGGCCCATCAAGTCTGCATTGGCCCTCAAAGAACATCCCACCCAAACCCATGCCCCTACCGTATCCCTGTAAACCTGCATATACTATGGGCTAGCGTACTTAGCTTGCACATGCCTGGACACTGCAGACAATTTAGCAAATTCCTGGACCAATATATCTGGAGCTAACCAGGATGCAGACTGTCTTGAATCTGGCAATTTGTAATGAGACAGGTTTAATGAATAACCTGAGTAATGTTTGGATCATATCATAATAGAATTTAATATTCAATTTGGGAGTGAGAAACATGGATCAGAAACAACTGTGTTTAACTTAAATAAACTGAATTTCAGTGATATAAGCATAGAGTTATCTAAAGTGAACTGGGTTGATAGGTTAGCAGGAATAACAATAAGCAAGCAGTGGCAGACATTTCAGGAAGTAATTCAGACTTTCATCAAAAATAGAATCTTTCCTCCTTGCTAGAATATAAGAGCCTGATAAACCAACCATGGTTAAGCAATGATGTTAGGCAGGAGACTAAATTGAAAGAAGCAGCATACAAGGAAGTCAATGTCAATCATCACCCCAAAGACTAGGATAAGTTCAGAATCCAGCAAAGGAAACTTAAAAAGATAGTAAAGACAGTGAAAATAAACTGAGGGCAAATTGGCAAGGAAGTTTAAAAAAAAGACTGACAAGAGATTAATAATATATAAGCAAGAGAGGTCCAAGTAAACATGAGCCCCTTAGAAAATAAAACTGAGAAATGGTTTTGGGGAGCAAGGAAATGGCAAGGAGTTGAACAGATACATTGCATCACATTTTGTGGTGGGATATACTTTGAACATTCCATTAACACTAAAGAATACGGGGAAAAACTAGGCATCATCACCATCATTAAAGAGGTGGCCTTAGACAGATAAACTAATGGGGCTAAAAGCAGATAAGTGTCCAATCCTTATGGCTTGCATCCTAGGATCCTCAAAGAGATAGTGAATACATTGATTGTAATTTTCCAAAAATTATTGGAATCTGGAGAGGTGCCACTGCACTGAAAACCCGCCAATGTGACATTCTTTCAAAATTAAAGGGAAGCAAAAAGCAGGTGACTATAGTCTGTTTAGCCTAATATCTTTTGTTGGACAAGTATTGGAAAATTTAAGAAATAGCACATTTGGAAAATTATAATCAAGCTGAGAATGTCTTCATGTCATTGTGTGTGACTAAATTACTGGAGCTTTTCAAGGAAGTCTCAACCAGACTGGATAGAAGGGAATCTGTATTTGGAGTTCCAGGAGGCATTTGACAACGAGGTATCCAACAAAAGGTTAAGTCATGATGTAAGAGCCATGGTGCTGGAGGTAATATATTGGCGTGGATAGAGAATTGGCTAATGAGCAGAAAACTGCAAGTTTTTTTCAGGTTGGCAACCTGTAACCAGTGGGGTTCCATGCGCATTAGTGCTGAGACAGCGAATGTTTACAAGATGTATTAATAACTTTTGAAGAAGGAGATGAATGTACTGTAGTCAAATTTGGAAACAAAAATTAGTGGAAAGGCAGGTTATAAGGGGGAAAAGACTATTTACAGAAAGAGATTGATAGGTTAAGTGGGCAAAAAGGTGTCAAGTTGATTATAATGTTGGAAAATCTGATATTCAATTGGAAGGAAGAACCAAAGAACAGTGTATTATTTAAATGGAGAAAATCTACTAAAAGCTGCAACGTGAAGGAACTTGTAGGTAATTCCGTACATAACATCCAAAGCTAGCGCACAGGTCCAGCAGGTAATTAGGAAAGCTAATGAAATATTAGCACTTATTTCAAGGAGGTTGGAGTAAGAGTAGGAAAGTCTTACTGCAACTATACAAAGTACTGATTCGACCACATCTGGAGTACTCTAAGTAGTTTTGGTCCCTGTATTTAAGGAAATACTAAACCTTTCCATGGAGGCAATTAAAAGAAGGTTTACTTTAATGATCTCTGGTATTGAGCAAAGGCTAAACAACTTGGGACTCTACTGGTTGGATTTAAATGAGAGGTGATTCCATTAAGGCACATCCTTAAGGATTTTTAAAGGATTTGGCAAAGTAAATGCTGAGAATGTTTCTGCTCATGGGAGAATCTAGGACCAGAAAGCATAGTCACAGAATAAAAGAGTGCCAATTTAAGATTGAGAAGAGGAGGAATTTCTTCTCAAAGAATTGAGAGACGTTGGAACTCCTTGCCACAGAGGGCTATGGAGCAAGAATCCTTGTGTTCATTTAAGGCTGAGACAGAAATTTTAGATCAGTAGTGGAATCGAGAGTTATGGGGAAAGTGTGGGAAAGTGACATTAATCATGTCTGACCATCCATGATCCATTTGAATGAAGGAGCAGGCCCTGGGAGCCAAACAGCTGCCTCCTGTTCCTATTTCTTATGGTCATTTGGACTTGCTTATTAAAAGAAAATTTACAAGTGTAATCTAATTCTGTGTTAAAGGAAAACTGACTAGCTTGAAAATAGAGCCAGCACTTTTCTTTCCTTCAAATGTACCAATTTAAAGCTGATAATATTTGGTGCCATTATTTGCATCAGTAAATGCCTTTGTTCTAATTAATTTTGTTTATTTATGGGAGAAATATTATTTTGCTATCTACATAATGAATTTACTTTATAATACAATATTCAACTAATTATTATAGGATTTCTGCCATGGTCAGGTGATGTGGCCTCCACTGAGTGTGCTCCAAGTTAAAGTTGCAGCTCCCAGGCAATCTTGTAAGCAAATCTGTCAAGAAAATAAACTCATATGTGAACCTTCCTTCTTTCAACATCTGAATAAAGACAGTGATTTGCAGAAGTAAGTATATTTAAGCAGTTATATATGATGAATAATATAGTAAAACACATGATTATGACTTTTAATTTATGGTTTTCTAAGTTAATCAACAATATTTTTGAGTATAGACTTAGGACATTGGTAAGACCTCTTCTGGAATACTGTGTCCAGTCTGGTCACCCAGTTATAGGAAGGATATTATCAAGCAGGAGAGGGTTCAGAAGAGATTTTGCTGGGAATGGAAGATTTGATTTAGAAAGAAAGGATGGGACTTCTTTCACGAGAACATGTGAGGTCGACAGATGATCTGATAGAAGTTCATAAAATAATGAGAGGTATAGATAGAGTTGATGATAGTTGAATGTTCCCTAGGATGGGGAATTTCAAGACTAGGGAGCCATTTTTAAGATGATAGGAGAGAGATTTAAAGAAGAGATGAGGTAAAGTTTTTATACAGGGTGATTTTGTTTGTGGAATTAACTTCCTGAAGAAGTGGTGGATGCGGGTGCAATTACAACATTTAAAAGACATTTGGATGGATACATGAATAGGAAATGTTTGGGGGAGAGGGGAGTGGTGTGGAATATGGACCAGGAGGAGATAGGTGGGACTAGTTTAGTTTGGATTATGTTCAGCATGGACTGGTTGGACCAAGGGTTTGTTTCTGTACTGTATGACTCTAGGTTTCCTTCATAGTATATTTTATATAGATTTAATCAACATTTACATTGGTTAACAAATACTTAGTAATGCACAGTACTGATGTTTTAGATCAACTTTTATGCTAGTCTACCATGTACCTTCATAGGAAAATTTAACACTAAAGCTCTTTTGAGACATTTATTCTTAATTATAGCTGTGCTGTAAATGATTAAAGCTGATGAAATTACTAAATTATTTTTGTTACATGCAGGTATGGAGTTGAATGCTTGTCATTTGAATCTGTGAATGATATTGTTGTTCCGGCTTATGACGAAAACAAGAAACGTTGCTTTTTCCAGAGTGATTTGCTGCTCTTCAGTTGTGCAGGTTCAAATGGAAACCATAAAAGGATCTGTCCATGCAGAGACTATATGAAAGGACAAGTTGCCCTATGCCAAGAATGTGTATAGCAGTTCCTTATCCATATACAAAATAGATTGTGCTGAAAGGCAGGGGATAGTAAGTCTTCATAAGGACCAAGCATTTGGTTAACTGTTTCTGAAGGCATCCCTAAAAAATACTGAAGGAAAATGTGTTTTTGAGTTAAAATTAAAGTATTTGTTTGAAGAAAATAAACATTAATGAATCCCTGCTGAACGTTTCAATAAGAAAACTTTAACAAATTATTCAATTTCCTTGTCCAACTTGTGTATAGAAGAAAATTGATTTTGAGAAGGATTGGCATACAGCTGAGAGTTGCAGGTGAACTAGTAAATATTCTAAATTCGGAAAATCATGTTGCAAATGAAATGAAGGTCAGTTAGACAACAATAAATAATGATTGATAACTAAATATGCTGCAAGAGGCTGCTCAATAAGCTTTGATTTAATTTTAATTCCGGCAAAAATCCAAAAATTATTTGTTTTCAAGGTCTTATTTCCAGGTTAATGAAGATCCAATTCAATGTTACATTGTAATCATGCAACTGGTCAAAGCATCCTGGTAGCTGTTCTTTCAGGTGTGATTTCCTTTTAAGTGTGACTAGTGGTGTCAGTTATTTTGAGTAAAGAGTCATATGCTGATGTTGGCAGTAATAACTGCTTGAAATACATAATACTAGTTTTAAATCATGGCTTGAGTTTTGATTTAAATGGTTGAACTAAAAGAGTATCGAACTACTATGAAATAAATAGAGTTCCCAGAATGTATTTGTAACACTATAATCTTTTTGGCTTTTATTAGGACATCTTTAGGTTGCTGGCAATGTTATGAAGTAACTGCCCTTTAGCCAGTGTCAATTGATTCTAATTAGACTTATTTCAGACCATGAGTAAATTAGTTTAATGGGCATTTTAAGTAGCAGCTTCCAGTTTGAAAAATAATTGCTGTTATTTGTATAGAAACATCCTGATGTAAACATTTTTAAAAGCCTTGTTTGTAAAATCGTGTTTACTATACAGTGAAGTGGAATTTCATATTTTTGCACTTTCTTTTCGGGCTCAGGATTGTTTTACATTTTAGGCAGAATGTTCGTTTTTTTTTTAGCCACACAGCAAATAAGCTACAATATAATTTCAATTAAATATTCATGTAACTAAATTGTTAAGAAAACCAGTAGAATCATTAATTTCTCTGCAAATTATTTAATTGAAGGAAAATGTTTATCAGATGATTAAATCACATTTAACAACATCAATGTTGCAGAAATAAATGAAATTCTAATTTCCAACATATCCCAAAAATGTCTTCAGGATTGTATTAAAATGACCAATATTGTTCACACATTTCCAGAGCAATCAGGGATGGGTGATAAATGTTGGCCTTGCCTGGATCCCACGAATGAATAAAAATAATGAGGTATCAAAATGATAGATGGTTAATTACAATGGTGCTGTTGATGAATGATTTTACAACTCTTAGAACAGTTGATACACAATTTACATATGCTCATTTCATGCTCATATTGCAATTGTAATGTTGATAACACAGATTGTCGTATCATTGATTTCCATTATGTGAATGAGGTGTGTCAATCAGCAAAGGATTTTTTTTAAATCAATGTTTAAAAAAGTGTGGCATTTGGAAATGAAAGGTAGTGACATACAGTTAAGCTACAGCAGCTAAACCTCATTGACCGGACGTATATCCAAACAGGTTTGCACATTTGTAAATAAAAGAAACATAATTTACTTTTTTAGATGCTTTGTAACTTGCTTTGCTTTTGTGATGTGCTTGTAAATATTAAACATTTCCTGTAGCTAAGATGCAATGTAATGTAAATTATGTGCTTTTTTAAGGGTAATAAAGTTGTTTTATCAACTTGTATAATACTATATATACTTCATAACAGTCAAAATTTCAACCAAATGCATAAAGTTATGAAGTAAGGAATGGATTTCCTGTATATTTGCAAAAGTGGCATATATCGAAGTGAGGTGTGCTTTGAAAGCTGCTAAGAAATTGTTTCCACAGTTTTGATGAGCAGGAAACATCTTTTATTTTTTAATAAATCTTTTAAGTGAAGAGAATTTCTTCCATTGGTTTGTACATTGTCTTGTATAAATATACAGAGTAGAAAGTTATTGGAGCATAAGTTATCTTAATTATCATCAATACTGTTAAATGCTGTATCTTTTCACTGAAGAATTTGAAGCACACTTCATGCACAGATTGTGCTGCATATGTTTTTAATTGCAGCACGTTACAACATATTAAACTAATACAGTAAAGATTCCATCAAAGTGCAGGCAAAAAATTTAAATTCCCGTCTCTGTGCTCACACTTACATATGTAATTATTCTAACTTGTTGCTTAAAATCAGGCCTTCCCTGAGTTTGGTAACAATATAATTTAACCTCCAGAACTTAACTATTGATGATTTAAAGCTCATAACGATTGTCTCAAATATTTCCTAAACTTTGATAAAGATTTTGGTTGTCTTATTTATTTAAAGATGGAAAGAATAAGAAAGTAATTTATTTAATTGATTGCATTTTTTGATTCTGCTTTGATTTTTAGCCTTGTAAGAATTTCAGAAATTACTTGGCTTAAGGGTTTGATGTGACATTTCTCTCCCACTGAATATTGTATCACTTCACTACTTCAGTCTATGTTCAATTTGATATTAGCAATGTGTGATACATCACCTCATATGTTCTGGCTATGGCTCAGTTGCAGCATTCTCATCTGAAAAGGTCCCACTCTAGAGCTCAGAGGTACTGTATAAATGCAGATTTATATTGTAGTTTAGAGGTTTTATCTTTTCATAAGTGGAAGTTGAGGAGATAATGTCTTTTTATAAACATTTCTAAGACTTATTTAGAAAAGGTGTTCATTTCTAGTTTTTAATTGTTAATTTCAGTGTTTCTAAATATTCAATAAAATATCTACTCGATGTCATTCAAATACAATATCTTTAAACTTGGTTACAGCATAACACCTTGATTATCAGTGTGGAGATCTGTTTTGCCATTTAAAACTGCTCTTAAATCATGCCCAATTTTACATATAATTGATTTTCTTATATCAACAATATATCAGCACTGTTCAATCATTGAGAAATTTTTCAGTCGAGTATCAACTCAGATCTTTTAGCCAATCTGATTTATTTTAATAACTTATTTTCAAAGTTCACTTATCTGTATCAAAGTAGTATTCCACTAGAAAAAAATTATATTTGAAATTAAGCAGCCCAATATTACACTTGTATGGTTTCAAGGTTGGTGTATTAACTACAACATAGACATGAATCAATTTGTGGGGAAAATTGATCAATAAGTACTCTACTATTATACCAAATATCTTGGACCTGCACATGATGTTCATTCATTGAACATGGTGAACAGAATAAATGTGCATACTTAAGCATTTAGCTGTATGTATTATGTCAAGTTGTACTCAAGATCTCAAAACAGCACTTTAGTATCAATGTTGTTCAGCTTTTCATTTTGACAAGGTGATACAGGAGTTCAAATGCCCTTTTGTCTGATGCGCAGCGCTACCAAGGAACAAATGTATGGCACATATGGAGTCTCTGGGTTAGCCTATTTGGATTCAGATTATTTCCTCTGATTTGCACTGCTGAGAGGTTATCAACTGAAAATTGTAGTGTAATGTAAAAGTTAAGGATATGAATGCTTTACAAAGCACAAGGGTGAATCAAAGGCTCATTTTGTTTTTCAGGGAGCATTTAATAACTTTTTAAAGCATAAACATATACAAGGCAATGGGACAAAATTACACAGAATAGTTGGTGATTGCTGTATCAAAGAATTAGCAGCCACTGTTCTAGTGGCCTGCCTTCACAATGTAAATTTCTAAAATCATGTAACTTCTATTTTGGGTGGCAGTGACATATTAAAAATTACATTTACCATGATCTTCAGTTCTCACCCCTGTTGAAGGCCTTGACCAGTTTATTTCAATTTAGACACGGTCACACACAGCAAACTGGCTCAGTACTAAGGAAAAGGCAAAAACTAGGATGAACTTTGGTATTGCTATTAATTCATCATACCCAATTCTATTCTTAAACCTAGTTGTACAGGTGATGACCATGGATGTGTAGGATAAGGATATGTGCAAATCATTAATTTGGGATTTATATTAATGATCATAGTGGTATTTTCAGTGAAGTCTGGATGTAATTTAGTGCAAGATAACACAGAAGTTCAAATGCCCTTTTGTTTGATGCACAGCACTACCAAGGAACAATGTATGGCACATATGGAGTGTTTCGGGTGATACAATCTGCCCACTGTAATTTTATATATTCTATGCAATTACTATGCATCTGTGTGTATCTGAACCTCCCCTCAATATAATGACCATGCACCGAGAGGGTAGGTTCAAGTGCATCTTCACCCTGCTACTAGAAGATCTGGCCAATAATGTATGAAATAGGTGATAAAGAATCTAAAAGCTCCTCAATATTGCGTGTTAGTTCCACTTTCATCTGATTGCCTAAGGTATATTGAACTTTACAGAGTAGATTTTAACTGTGATCGATTAGAATAAATGAAGCAGTATCCCATTACCACTTCATTTACACTAGTACTTGCTACCACCATATATAAAGGAGTCTTCTGTCCAGTTGAAATACTTGTTATTTCAAGACGTTGCTCTTTCTTTGTACAAATTGATGAACATGTCAGCTTGATTGTAAATGATGCACAACTAAGCAGAACATAACAAAATCCATATGTAGCCAGATTTATTGAATGATGCAATGGAAGATGCTCCTAAGTGGTAAGTTTAATGTTCTTTAGCAACAAAGAGGAGTACTATTTTAGGTTTTACAAGAACAGTCATGTTGTTCTAGACCCAGCTGTCCAGTCTGATCCAGTGCCAGCAAGCCATATGCTTCATCCTGATAATGACATTCAGCCCTCAAAAGTGACCAGGCCTGCCCCTGGCAGATTGGGCCACTGCTTAGCATGTTTTTCTGATGAGTGATCTACTAGTTAAAATCTACCCTTTGCTCCTGAAAAAAATAATACATAACAAAGAGGTGCATCTTCAATTTTTTAAAAATATCAAGTTCACCACGTTTAGCATCATTTTGAGTTTAGTCCACTAGGTTTGATGTTAAATGGGATATAGGACAGTGACCATTTCTTTTACAGTCACTGCCATTGTCTTGATTGATTCATTCCAAATCTTGCAGTCTTCATTCCTATAGAACTGAGCCACCACAGCATATTTTCTTCTTGTCTATCATTCAAAGCTCTCATAATTATGCGTTTGTTTTATTCGTGGCACTGTGTCAATCAGAAGCCTAGAAGTAAACAGAAGATTTAAATTGATAATTAACCTTTGACATAAATGCCAGAACTTTTGAGTTTAGTGAGGCAAGATATGACTTTCAGCCTATTTATTTTAATACCTGAATATGTTAAAATGGCAAAACAGTAAACTTTTGGTATGCTAATAAATATTTTCCTAAGGTGTAAGCAGTGTCTCAGCAGCTTTTGACTCAAAGTTTCAATTACATTCCAGAGATGCAAACAAATAATTCAGGCTGACTCTTTCTAAGAAGCAGAATTGAGGCAATTTTGCGTGGTCAGAAGGTGTTTTTTGGGTGACCTTTTAAAACAAAATGTTTCATCCTCTTAGGTGATAAATTTTGGGAGAAGGGGAGTACCCGCTAGTATCCCGCTTGGTCAATATTTCTTCCTCAATTTAATTTATGATTACGCCATTTGTCAGACATAAATTGAATACTCGATGTTACAACAATAATTACACTTCAAAAGTACTTCATTAGTTTTACAGTGCATTGGAACATCCCAAGATCATGGTAAGTTCTTTATTGAACTGCTGCTATCTTTTAACATTAGCTGTTTGCACATCTCACTCCACATTGAGTATTCATTGTAACCAAACACAATCCACCCATAATTAGTGACGTTCCCTTTGTAAAGATAAATGGTTGGGAACACACCATTCACATGTAATTAATGTACTCTCAGAAGTGGTGGATCAGGACCCAGAGATGGACATTTTACCTCAAGATAGGAATGGCACAGATTAGCTGCAGCCAAATAGAACTGGATGCCAAATTTAAGTTGGCCTAGCTGCAAATGATAGCTAACACCACCCAGCTTTTGTATGGTGATTGCTGCTGACAGCTAGTGTAACAGAGCCATTTGGATGCTTGATTATTATGAATTCCATATTCATTGATGTTTCTTAGAGAGTAATTTCAAATAAACTAGTTAACAGTTGTTCCACCTCCATTTCAATTTACCCCCTTCCCCTCTCATTACCTTCCTTCACCTTTTAGTTAATTAATTTCAGAATTCCTGATTTTCTGATACTGGCTAATAGCTGAGAAAAAGTATTGTGGGTGATTTGGTGATGAGAAGAAAAGAATGTTCAGTTGTAAGAGTATCTCTGGGTACGGGGGGAGGGGGAAGAATTGCCCCCAAGTCTAACTATAGTAAATGTCCCACTTTGCATCCTCTAATAAAACAAACTTGGCATAGCTGCTACTAAAACTGCATGCCAATCTCTTCCGTGTAATTAGTCAACTTAGCGCGTTTCACAGTTGAAAATTTTCAACTATTATGTTGTTACTTCCTACTAAATGTGAATATATACACAGCTATGCCATAACTCAAAGCGATAGCCAATAATTCATGTTGACACAAATAGCTGTTGCAAGTCAAAACCATTATAGAGTAATCATACAATAGATGAAAGAAATTGTGTTGGTAAGAATGAACAAGAAAAGTACATATTCCTTGGAAAATGAAAGTCTAAAGTGGAAGAGCAAAGCAAAGTATGGAGTTATTAATTGACATGTTAACTTGCATGGCTATATTTATAACATTGTAAAATCTAAATGCAATTCTTTTATTTATGGAACAATGTTTATAAGTGAAATTTGTTGAACTTGTGGAGCATCTTGAATAGGTTACAATAATAGTGTTTATTTAGTTCTACTTTCCAGTTTATAAAAACCGTAAGGACATTGGAAAAGATCCTTATTGGATCATTGGAAAGATAATTGGGAGTTCTTTTAAAAGTCTGAAGGATGGTAAAAAGGTTTTAAACAGGATTAT
Organism: Hemiscyllium ocellatum; assembly: GCF_020745735.1. NCBI lineage: Eukaryota > Metazoa > Chordata > Chondrichthyes > Orectolobiformes > Hemiscylliidae > Hemiscyllium > Hemiscyllium ocellatum. The sequence continues at coordinate 40,236,590 of NC_083407.1, read as the reverse complement.
GGATTCAAAAGACAACAAAAGAACTATGGGTGTAGTATGTCAGAGACAAAAATGGAAATTGATGGAAAAGCTGAGCAGTCTGGCAGCATCTGTGGACGGAGATCAGGATCACTCTACCTGAAACATTAACTCTGATCTCCCTCCACAGATGCTGTCGGACCTGCTCAGCTTTTTGAGCAATTTCTGTTTTTGTCTCTGATTATAGATTCTCTTACTATTTCAATACGTGAGTATTTGTTCTGTCTAGTTTTGGTAACTTCCCATTTGTGATGTTAAATCAGATACTTTTGAATATCTGATAGCAAACACTGCATATATCAGTTTCAGTCTCTTTAACTGAGGAACAGCATGCGGTATATGTGGAGGGAATGCAATAAAAGTTTACCAGACTGATGTTAGGATGGCAGGAATGACTTAGAGAAGATGAATTGGTTAAGATCTTTCTTCCTTCGCCTCCATACCAAGTTAATTGGATAAGAGTCTTCTGCACATTTCACAGACTCTTTCCTCTGCCTCAAACTCCCTCCAACTGGACCCCTGCTTCTGGCCTTTTATTTACTCTCGACCTGTTCATCGAGAACTGTCAACATGATATCAGTTGCCATAATATCTCTGTTCCCTCTCATTCATTCGAACAATCAGTTCAGGCGAAGATTGGTATTTCGTACTCAGAGATCCAACCCTGATTTTGCAATCAGGCCTACTAACAAGGATGTACTGTTGTCTGGCATACTGACCTCTGCAATGCAGATGCTGAGCACCAATTCCCAGACACCCCTTCCTGTCTCTCTGGACCACGATACCACAAACAAACACCAGGCTATTGTGCACATGATCACTAATTTTATTTCACCTAGTTATCTCCCTCCACATGGGCTCTAAGCTTATAATCCCTAACCACAAAGCTTGCTTTTATCTTCTCCGTAAAATCATAGGAGTGCTCAAACAGACCCATTGTTTCTGCCTGCTCCTGCTTCATGGAAGTCATCTTTTCCTACTTTTTTTTTGTTACTGGCCCTTGTCCAGTCCCTTCCCACTTATACCTCCGATTAATCTGATACTTTGTCAGTTTCAGAACCTCCAGTTCACATGCTCCAACTGCTGCCTCTTCACCTGTGCAATCCCTTTACAATTGTCTCCCATCAGGATGGTCTTGGGGCTTCAAGCTCTTTCCTGGAAAAGTGATCTGATCTGTCCCCATCTGCCACCACCTTCCTCCACCTGACCAAGCTCATCTTCGCTTTGAACAACTTCTCCTTTAACTCCTCTCATTTCCTTCAGCTCAAAGGGTGGCCATTGATACCCAAAAGGGCACCATTGTGTGTCTATCTTTTTGTGGTGTTAGTGGAACATTCCTTGTTCCAATCTGACTCAGACCCCTCCCCAAACGCTTTCTCCAATACGTCAATGCTATCATTGATGCTGCTTCCCACTCTGAGCTGGAATTGGAAAAATTAATCAACTTTGCTTCCAATTTCCACCCATTCTCACCTGCATATGGTCCATCAGACTCCTCCCTCCCCTCGTCTATCTGACTTCTCCCTCACCTTCCTCAACATCTGTTCTGTTTATGGGGCGAAGCCAGCCAACAAACTCCATTACAAACCCACCACCTTTCATGTTACCAGGATTATCTATCCTCACACCCCAATTCCTATAAAGACTCCACTCTCCTCTCCCAGTTTGCCATCTCCATCATATAGAATGATGCCACCTACCACATGGGGTTGACGGGGCTCTTGGCTGTGTCCAACACATTTCCCACACTTCTTCCCTCACCCCTTCTTTCCCACAATACAATGATAGGGTCTCCCCATCTTCATTTTCCACCCTACCAACATTCATATCATAAGCCATATGATCATAAGTTGCCAGCCATATCATCACATCACTGGAGAGTGGGTTGACACTATCTCACATATATTCCTTTTCCCTCCTTGCACAGGGAGTGTTCCCTTTTGGACACCTTGGTCCACTCCTCCATGTTCAATAACTCCCTACACCCCTTTGACACCCTTCCATGTAATTGCAGAGCTTGTAACACAAGCCATTTACTTCCTCCCTCCTCACTATCCAGGGGAAGCAACAATTTACCAGCATTTTATTCGCTGCTCACAATGTAGTCCCCGAGTAAAAAATGAGGTCTGCAGATGCTGGAGATCACAGCTGCAAATGTGTTGCTGGTCAAAGCACAGCAGGCCAGGCAGCATCTCAGGAATAGAGAATTCGACGTTTTGAGCATAAGCCCTTCATATTCCTGATGGAGGGCTTATGCTCGAAACGTCGAATTCTCTATTCCTGAGATGCTACCTGGCCTGCTGTGCTTTGACCAGCAACACATTTGCAGCCACAATGTAGTCCCCTCTACATTGAGGAGACAAAATGCAGACTTTGCAACCACTTTGCAGAACACCTATGTTCTTTCTACAAAAATGTCCCAAAGCTTCTAGTTGCCTGCTGCTTCAACATACCACCATGTTCCCTGGCCAATATTTCTGTCTTGGTCCTGTTCATTGTTCTAGCAAAACTCGGCACGCTGGGAGAATAGCACCAAATCTTCTGCTTAAGGACCCTGCAGCCTTCAGGATCTAATCTTGAGTTCAATAATTTTAGTGAGACCTGAGCATCCTCTCCCATGTCATTTCCCCCACTCCTAGCCCTGTCATAGGTTGTTTTCAATACCGACAACCCATTTTCGCTGACTAATGGTTCTCATTAGCAGCTTTTCATTCTCCCTGGCTCTCCATTACCTGTTCCTTTCTCCACCCAATTGCTGTCCTCTCTCTCTCTCTGAGCTCCCTCTCCACCTATTATTTACTCTTCTCACTCGCCCCCACCCTTAGTCTACAGTTAGGAAAAGTTCGTTACAAAGGGGCTTTGATTATCTGAATACCTGATTATCTGAAGGTGATCTCAAGGTCCCCATTGAAACATTATGTTAAAGAGCTGTTTCAACCTTGATTGCATCTTTTGTTTACAGGTACAATGATTAAAAATGAATTCCGCTCACTGAAATGCTGCCGAGAACAGTCCTGGACAGTCTAGGTACTGTCTCCTAATGACTGACCTCCTGGCCTCTCTCTCTCTCTCTCTCTTTCTCCCCCCCCCCCCCACACTTTTTCCCTGGAGTTCTACACAGGAGTGTACCCTAAACCTTCACCCCCCCCAACCTAATCTCTCCAACATTTGTCCTGTACAGGATAGAGTGAGAACTTTATTTAATACCTGCAGTGCTGTGTCTGTGTGTGTGGTATTTGGAAACTTGCCCACAAAGGCAGCAGCAGTCTTACTGTTGGTGTACAGTCCGGCTGCGTGGGGGGTGCACCCTACCATCAATCAAAGACATCTCCGAGATGACTACCATATGCTAACCACTTGGCATCATGGTAGCCCACAAACCTACCAACACACTGAAACAGCTACTAATGAACCTAAATGACTATGTACCAACAACCAGCAAAATAAATGTCATATACAAAATACCCTGTAAAGATTGCGACAAACACTACATCGGACAGACTGGCAGAATACTAGCCACCAGGATACACCAGCACATGGGCAACACGATGCCACAGTGATTAGCACTGCTGCCTCACAGCACCAGAGACCCAGGTTCAATTCCTGCCTCAGGCGACTGACTGTGTGGAGTTTGCACATTCTCCCCGTGTCTGTGTGGGTTTCCTCCGGGTGCTCCGGTTTCCTCCCACGGTCCAAAGATATGTGGGTCAGGTGAATTGGCCATGCTAAATTGCCCGTAGTGTTAGATAAGGGGTAAATGTAGGGGCATGGGTGGGTTTCGCTTCAGCGGGTCGGTGTGGACTTGTTGGGCCGAAGGGCCTGTTTCCACACTGTAAGTAATCTAATCTAATCTAAAAAGCACCGAGTAGCCATCAAAAGACATGACCAGCTCTCATTAGTATCCTTACACAGACGAAGGACACCACTTCGACTGGGACAACACATCCATCCTAGGACAGGCTAGACAAGAGATATGCATTGGAATTTCAGAAGGTCTGGCATTCAAACTAAACTCTGTGGAAAGAGAAATAAGTGAAGTGACAGATGAGTGAATTGGGTAAGTGCCAGTGGGTGAGATGGATAGCTCGGCAGGTTAGTTTGGAAAGGGTAATCGGGTCAGGTCATGGGGATAATAAGACGGCTAGAGGTTAAGGGTCAAGGGGTAGTAGTGGGGGAGGTGATGGTGAGGCCCAATCAGGTTGGGAATTAGGCAGAAGTGCACTTGGGGAAGGGGTGTGGTTCAATCATAGAAAGGTAAGTTCTGATGTTGGCACAGTGTCTAACTAGGAGAAAGTGAGGACTGCAGACGCTGGAGATCAGAGCTGAAAATGTGTTGCTGGAAAAGCGCAGCAGCTCAGGCAGCATCCAAGGAGTAAGAGAATCAACGTTTCAGGCATGAGCCCTTCAGGTATGAGGAGAGTGTGCCAAGCAGGCTAAGATAAAAGGTAGGGAGGTGGGACTTAGGGGAGGGGAGTTGGAAATGCGATAGGTGGAAGGAGGTTAAGGTGAGGGTGATAGGCCGGGGTGGGGGCGGAGAGGTCAGGAAAAAGATTGCAGGTTAGGAAGGTGGTGCTGAGTTCGAGGGTTGGGATTGAGACAAGGCGGGGGGAGGAGAAATGAGGAAACTGGAGAAATCTGAGTTCATCCCTTGTGGTTGGAGGGTTCCTAGGCGGAAGATGAAGCGCTCTTCCTCCAGCCGTCGTGTTGCTATGGTCTGGCGATGGAGGAGTCCAAGGACTTGCATGTCCTTGGTGGAGTGGGAGGGGGAGTTGAAGTATTGAGCCACGGGGTGGTTGGGTTGGTTAGTCCGGGTGTCCCAGAGGTGTTCCGAAAAGACCACTCCCTCTGTGACTCCCTTGTCAGGTCCACACACCCCACCAACCCAACCTCCACTCCCAGCACCTTCCCCTGCAACCGCAAGAAATGCAAAACTTGCACCCACACCTCCCCCCTTACTTCCCTCCAAGGCCCCAAGGGGTCCTTCCATATCCGCCACTAATTCACCTGCACCTCCACACACATCATTTACTGCATCCGTTGCACCCGATGTGGCCTCCTCTCTATTGGGGATACAGGCCGCCTACTTGCAGAACGTTTCAGGGAACACCCCCTGGCTCAACACTTCAACTCCCCCTCCCAATCCGCCAAGGACATGCAGGTCCTTGGACTCCTCCATCGCCAGCCAATAGCAACACGACGGCTGGCGGAAGAGCACCTCATCTTCCGCCTAGGAACCCTCCAACCGCGAAGGATGAACTCAGATTTCTCCAGTTTCCACATTTCCCCTCCCCCACCTTGTCTCAGTCCCAACCCTTGAACTTAGCACCACCTTCCTAACCTGCAATCTTCTTCCTGACCTCTCTGCCCCCACCCCCAGTCCGGCCTATCACCCTCACCTTAACATCCTTCCACCTATCACATTTCCATCGCCCCTCCCCCAAGTCCCTCCTCCCTACCTTTTATCTTAGCGTGCTTGGCATACTCTCCTCATTCCTGAAGAAGGGTTCATGCCCGAAACGTCGATTCTCCTGCTCCTTGGATGCTGCCTGACCTGCTGTGCTTTTCCAGCAACACATTTTCAACAGTGTCTAACTAGAATATTTCTCTTTAACAATTCCTGGATAACTATTCCAAAATCTCTGAATCTACTTCAGAGTGATTAAGTGGAGTATTCCACAGAGGAAGGGAGCTGCCCGAAAACTCTCCAGGCAATATCCCAGAGGCCAATGCATTTGGATTTCTGAAGGATGTCAGGATGTAGCTTGAGTCACAAGTTCAGTCTCCAATATTCCAGAGACCAGACAATCTGGCTGGAATCCTCAGAAAAAAAGTTGAAGCCTACTTTATTCCATATGCAAGGATGATCATTCCAATGAGAATCCCTATAGTGCCGTCCAAATACCAGACACCAGGATTATGATTGTAGACTTCTGCACTGATCAGTATAGAAAATGCCATGATGCCTCCAACTAAGGAGTTAAAACCTACAAGACAAAAAGACAGGAATATAACAATGAATTCCAACAGCTGGACTGTTGCCAGATGGTGCAGTGTAACAAAATGAAGTATGTTTCAGAGACTGGCTCCTTGACCAACAGATTCAAAATAGTTTTAAATAAATTTGTAGGAGTTAATGCTGGACCTTTGCAAACGTAAACTGAAATGGGATATAAATGCAAAAACAATTACCTGTTCAACAGTAATTAATAAAGAATATATTTCAAAAACACCATAGCAGAGACTCAGAGACAGTCAGCATTAACTGGAACAGCAAGTGAAAGGGAGACTGCCAGCTGGAATTGTGATTAAGGGTGGCAAGACAAGTGATCTGTCAGTTTTGGATATATAAATGCTTCTAGATGCCATGGTGACCCAGGGCAAACACATCTGCAGCTTTAGCTCAGAATTAATGAGCTTTGAGGCTGCTCTGCAGAGACTGCGGCACATCAGAAAAGGAGAACGTTACCTGCCTGTTTGTAACAGGAAAGCGTCACTTCCCTTAGGACAGAGCCTTCTTATTGACCAGAGGACAGGGAAAAGAGTGTGTGCCTGCCAGTGAGGCAAATAAAGGAACTCAAAAAGCAAGACTGCAGGAGCCTTCACCTTTGCAATTGTGCAAAAGGCATGAGATCCTGTGTGCTTATTTGGATGACGGTGAGGGCTGTGGAGTTTCAATGGCACCACCATCTCTGAATCTTTCACTATCAAATCCTGGGGTGTTACCACTGGTCAGAAACGTTACTGCATCAGTCACACAAATTCTGTGGCTTCAGAGACAAGTTGGAGACTAGGAATTGTGTTGTGAGTAAGGGACCTCTTGTCTCCCTAATGCCTGCCCAGCATTTACAAGACACAAGTCAGGAATGTTTTGGAATACCCTTCACCTGACCAGAATAGGGACTCAATCAAATGTTGATCAAATATTGAAGAAACTTGACACCATTCAGGACAAAGCAGCCAGCATGATTTGCACCAGATCGACCATTATTCACTCCCTTCATCATCCTGATGATGCATATCTATACCCTGATGGGGGAGCAGCGCTTTGAAAGCTGGTACTTCCAAATAAACTTGTTGGACTATAACCTGGTATTGTGTGATTTTTAACTTTATCTATAAAGAAAGATTGATCTAATTGTACCTATGTTTAATTGGAGAATTTGAAGGTCACATGTATTTACAAAAATTTGTCCTCCAAGAAGTCCATAACCTTTCAATCCGACCTCTGGTGGATCCCTGACATCCTTTGGCCCACCCTGAACAGTTGTACCTTTAGTGGCCTTGGCTTTAAGCATTGGAATTCCCTCCCTAAACCTCTCCACATCTCCATTCATTCTCCCTCCTTTAAGTGACTTTAAAATGTGCTCCTGAATAAAACAGCAATCATAGAATCCACTTTTTTCCTTCCTTGGCTGGATGATAGTTTATACATGATTAGGCAGTCACTAAAGATCAATAATTCTCCCTCTCCAAAGTTAAAAATCACATAACACTGGGCTATAGTCCAACAGGTTTAATTGGAAGCACACTAGCTTTTGGAGCATCGCTCCTTCATCAGGTGATAGTGGAGGGCTCAATCCTAGCACACAGAATTTATAGCAAAACTTTACAGTGTGATGTAACTGAAATTATACATTGAAAAATTGATTGTCTGTTAAACCTTTCATCAGTTAGAATATCATGATAGTTTCACTTCTTTCATGTGTAAATCACAAAACCTTTTTTTAAAAAGTTGCATTCTCAGGTTAGCTGTTAACAATGGTGATAGCTAGACAATATGTTGAAGGTGTTAGCCCCCTGTGTTCTCTGTCTATGCCATGATGTTTAGATTGATTCTAAAAAGTGAGATAACAGAGTTCTACATGAATGCATGCAGGTTTTGAGCAAAGTACAATGTTACCATGCAAGTACAAATTCACCCCACAAAATATATGTGTGCTTGTGGGTTTTTGTGTGTGTGTGTGTGTGTGTGTGTGTGTGTGTGTGTGTGTGTGTGTGTGTGTGTGTGTGTGTGTGTGTGTGTGTGTGTGTGTGTACTGCACTCACTACACACGCACACAAAACTGAATTGTGGAATTGTCTGGCCAATGTTTGGAAATGATTGCAATCAAACAAGGATTAAATGTATGCAGTGTTATGTCTTTGTTCTGCAGATTAGGGTGTAGAATCAGTTTGGTTGGAAATGTGAAATTGTAAAGGTATGAAGTCACCTGTGGAAGTGCTTTCTAGACTCCCTAACAGCAACCACACTGTAGAACAGAGTATACAGGAAGAAGTGACAGAACCGATATGGCTTGTGAGAAAGGTACAACGATAACCATGGGTAATTTTCATCTACATATAGATTGGATCTATCAGGTTGGTAAGGGTAATCAGAATATGAACTCAGAGTTTCCAGCATGTTGCACGTTCTAAAGCCAACCAGAGTTCATGTGATATGAGATCTGGGAATGTCCAATGAGACAGGATTAATTAATTACCCCATGGTAATGGCATTCCTGAGTAGCAGTCACCATAAAATAATTGATTTATGTACTTTGTTTCAGGCAAGAATATTAAATCTAAGACAAGTGTTCTAAAACTAAACAAGGGCAATTATGAGGACTGGAATACTGAACTGGCTAAAGTGAACTGAGAAGATATAGGTCAATAGAGACATAGTGGTTGACATTTAAGGAGATATTTCAGGATACTCAGTAAATATATGTTCCAGTGAGAAAGAATGATTCTAAAGGAAACAAGCAAGTTAAATTTATGGCTACCTAAACAGGTTAACATGGTATCAAATTGAAAGAAAAGGCATATACATTTACAAAGGTGGAACACAAAATCAGATGATTGGGTAAAATATAAAGATCAACAAAGTATGACCAAAAGATGAATGAGGAATAAATATGAGGGGAAATTAGCTGGACATATAAAAACAACTAGTAAGAGTTTCTACAATTATTTAAAAAGGAAAAGATTAATTAATCAGAGCATTGGCTTTCTAAAGATAGTCTAGGAATTTATTAATGAAAAACAGGGAAATAGCAGATTAATTAAACAGATATTTTGCATTAGTCCTCAATGTATATGATAAAAACGGCATCCCAGAAATAATTACAAATTGGAATATGAAAGGAACTAAGCACTAGGAGCAGGAGTAGACAATTCAGCCTCTCAAGCTTGACAGTTTAATCATGGCTGATCACAGCAAAAAATTAAAACAATTACAATCACAAGGGATAAAGTGTTGAGAGAAGTATAACGACTAAAATCTAACAAGAGCCCTGGCCTTGATGGACTTCATCCTAGGGATGTTAAAAGAAGTAGCTGTTCATAAGTTCATAAAATATACGAGCAGAATTAGGCCATTCAGCCCATTGAGTCAGCTCTGCTATTTGATCATGACTGATATACTCCTCACCCCTATCTTTCTACCTTCTCTCTATATCCGTTCAAACCATTACCAATTAAAAATCAGACTAACTGCTCCTTAAACTTCTCACGGTCCCACTTTGAGATAGCAAAATCCACAGATTCACAACTCTTTTAAATTTGCTACTGCTTATCTGAAGATTATGTCCTCTTATCCTAGAGTGCCCCACAAGAGGAAGCATCTTCTCCATGTCTATTTCATCCGCACTTCTTATCATCTTGAATACCTCAATTTGATCTCCCCTCATTCTTCCAAATTCCAGAGAGTATAGGCCTAATCTGTTCATTATCTCTTCATACGACAAACCCCTCATCTCTGAGATCAATCCAGTGAACCTTCTCTGAACCGCCTCCAATGCCACGACATCTTTCCTCAAATAATGGAACCAAAACTGTGCACAATACTTCAGGTGCAGACTCACCAATACCTTATATAGTTGCAATAATACTTCCTAACCTTTATATTCCAATCTTTTAGCCGTAAAAGTCAGCATTCCATTCACTTTCTTTATTATGTGTACCTGCGTGCAAGTTTTCTGTGACTCATGAAAGAGTACACCTAGATACCTCTACAATGGAGCACCCAGAATCTCTCCCATTAAGGCAGTAGGTCACCTTCCCATTTTCTTGACCCAAATGCATGACCTCGCACTTGCCCACACTAAACTCCACCTGCCACATTTTGGCCCACTCTCCTAAACTATCTATATCTATTTATAAGTTCTTATTTTCTAATTGTAATTTACCATCCTGCCTATTTTTGTGTTGTCTGCAAATTTGGTGATAGAGCCTTCTATCCCTGTGTCCAAGTGATTAATGTAAACTGCAAATAGCTGGAGCCCAATGACTGAACCCCATGGCACCCCACTAGTTACATCTTGCCATCCAAAAAAAAACATTTATTCCCACTCTCTGTCTTCTGTCATCAACCACTCATCTATCCAGGCCAATAAATTACCCCAATCCCATATGGCCCAACCTTGTGAATTAACCTTTTGTGCAGCACCCTATCAAACGCCTTCAAGAAGTCCAGATAAATTACACCTACAGCATCCCCATTATCCACCATGCTTGTTGCATCTTTGAAGAACTCTAGCAAATTAGTCAAATATGATTTGCCCTTCATAAAACCATGTTGACTCTGATAAGATAATGTTCTGACTTTCTAAATGTTCTGATATTGCTTCCTTAATAAATGATTCTAACACTTTCCTGACAACAGATGTAAATATTTGAGGCCCCAACACTGTTCTCTGGGGCACACCAATTGTCACACCCTGTCAACCAAAAACAATTCAGTTATTCTGGTCCTCTGCTTTCTGTTCGCCAACCAATTCTGTTGATCAAGTGAATTTACTGTTTTTACTTTTCCAAATTCCTTAGATTCCCATGAGACTGGCAAACTGCAAATTGTACTCCTCTATTCAAAAATAAGGGAGACAGATAGCAGAAACCTACAAACCGGTGAGCCTGTCATTTAGAAAATCTTAATGCAACATGGTTTTGAAAGAAAATTCATGTTTGATTAATTTCATAGAGGACTTTGAGAAAGTAACAAACAACATACTTGACAGATAGAGGATTCATTGGCTAATAGAAAGCAGAAGAGCAGAATCAATGGGTTGTTTTTGGGTTGGCAGGATATGACAAATGGTATGCCACAGGGAACCGTGTTGGGGCCTCAAGCATTTACTTGGACGAAGGTGTGAATGTGTAGATATAGATAGATTAAGTGAATGGACAAAAGATTTGCTGATGAAGAATAACATGGGAAATATGAACTTATCCATTTTGGCAAGAAGACAATAGTAACGTTATTTAAATAGAGACTGCAGAGTTAGATTGGTGTTTGTATAGGCATAATAAATGATTCGAAAAGCCAATGGAATGTTGTCTATTATTGCAAAGGGGATAAAATATAAAAGTAAGGATGTTTTGCTACACACATATAGAATGTTGGCAAGGCCACATCTAAAGTATTTTGCTCTCTTTATTTAAAGAAGGATGAAAATATGTTAGAAGTTGTTTGAAAAAAGTTCAACCAGCTGATACCTAGGATATTGGGTTATCGAATGAGAAAAGATTAATTTGGGACTGTATTGATTCGTGTTCAGAAGAATGAGAGATGATCTGCTTGAAACATTTGATATACTGAGGAGACTTGGCAGATGAATGCTGAAAAGATGTTTCCCTTATTTGGTTTGAGAGAACGGATCTAGGAATCACAGTTTAAAAGTAATCACGTTTTTAAGTAAATGAAATTGCTTTTCACAGGTATTTAAAAGAAATTAATATTAAAACCTGTCAAATATCAGAAATTTGGGAATGAATAAAGGCAGCTATTACTCTCTCAGGTGTGCTGAGCCAAATGTACTATACTTTATATCATTCTATTGTCTGTATATATTTCATGATGAAGGCTCTTGCCCAAAACATCGATTCTCCTGTTCCGCGGATGCTGCCTGACCTGCTGTGCTTTTCCAGCACCTCACTCTCAACTCTATATTTTTTCAGTCATGATGTTTAGAGTTTGTACTGCATTGCTCCAATGTATCATACCTTCCTGTTTCCTATTGAACGCCAAGAATATTTTGCTGTCAAGTATTTTAATTGACCCTATATCAGAACATTATATTTGTGAAGTGTCAATACTCACCATCAGTTATCAGAGCTTTGCTTGTGAGGATTCTTCCAAGCATAAACTTAACCACAGCCAGAATACTGCAGAGTATTCCACTAATGATGGAAACACTAAAAAGGAAATCATCCTAAAAACAAAAAATACATGTTTTAGTGCAATATCCAACTGTGTTCACAGAGTCATAGAAATGTACAGCTGAAACAGACCCTTCAGTCCAACTCATCCATGCCGACAAGATATCCTAAATTAACCTAGTCCCATTTGCCAGCACTTGGCCCATATGCCTTCTAAACCCTTCCTATTGTTTAATAGTTTCAGAAACAAGAGTATGCTGATTGGTAACTGCCTCCGCAATGCTCAAGAAAAAGACTTGTAATTGGTCTAACACATTTTCAGCTCTGATCTCCAGCATCTGCAGTCCTCACTTTCTCCTAAATATAAACAAGAATATCTTTGAGAATTCAGAGATATTAGTTTTTGACAGCAAAACAAACTGATTCATTTTATTAGAATGGTGTCATTAACCAGAAGGAAAAATGTAAACTTTGTGGCAGCCATGAAATATGTCACTTCAATCTTTATGTTTTTTTAATTTTCACTGTCATTGTTCTAGCACTCTGAAACTGAGTAAAATGGTATTTTAAAAACCTGAATATTCATTAAAACTGAAAACAAATGCCAAAATACCAAAATATTTCTGAGTTCAATACCATAAGAAATAAAGATCAATCCTAGCTGAGAACTGGGACAATAGAAAACACCCACTTGAAATGTACAAAAGCACCACGATGAGACCTACTAACAGCTCTTTTTTCTGAGCTTTCAGGAGGTTATCTTAAGAAGGTAATAATGATCTAAATGATCATCCAAGACATCAAGCGATTAAACATGCAATCAAGAAAATTTTAAAGGTCATCCAAAAATGTCCTTCTGCCTTATTGAAAGGCCATTCAGCATATTGTGTTCCAGCTGGCTCTTTGCAAGAACAACTCAGCTGTTCCCTTTCCGTTGCCTTTTCCCAGTAGCCTTGAGAACCTCTCTTCAAACAATTCTCCAATTATCATTTTAAAATGAATCTGCTGTACTCAGGCAGTTCAATTCAGAACCTGAACATTTGCTGTAGAGATAGGTTCTGCATGTCTTATTGGTTCTTTTGTCATCCATCTTCAATTGGTGCTCTCTGATTTTCAACGCTTCCAACTGTCTCTCCCTATTTGTCCAGATACTTCATGATTTTGAATATTCTTTAAACCTCCTCTTCCCCAAAAAAAGCAACCTCAATTTCTCCAATATATCCATGTAACTGAAGTCCATCATCCTTGAAACTATGCTAGTGAATATTTTCTGTATTCTCCGTAAAACTTTCACATCCTTCCTAAAGTGTAGCTCCAGCTATAGTGCTCTCATTGATGCCAAACTAATGTGTTAGAAAATGTCATCATAACTTACATGTTTTGAATTCTATGCCTCTATTTCCAATACGCTTTTTAAAACTCTCTCAATCTGCCACACAACCTTAAATTATTTATACAGATAAAAACCCAAGTCTGTTCTTGCACACCTTTAGAATTGTATCCTTTACATTAATCTCTCTCTTCTCGTTCTTCATACCAAATATTATAAGTTTACGCTTCTCTGCATTAAATTTTACCTGCCACATGTCTATCCATTCTACTTGTTAATACGCTGCTGAAATCTATTATCCTTTTTATAATTCACACTACTTCAAAGCTTCATGTCAACTTCAAATTTTATAATTGTGCCTTGTTCACTTAAAATTACCTCATTATTATATATAAAGAAATGCAGTGGTCTTGTAGCTACTGGTAAATCCCCTAAGTAACTTCCTCATATCATATAACAATCTTCATCACCGTTCTCTGTTTCCTGTCAATCGGCCAACTTCATTTCTGTCTGCTGCTTTCTCTTTTATTCTATGGGCTTTAACTTTGCTGGAAAATCCATTTTGTGACACTTTCTTGAACACCTTTGCAAATACTTGGATATGTTGTTAACTGTATTAGGTAAAAACAATGACTGCAGATGCTGGAAACCAGATTCTGGATCAGTGGTGCTGGAAGAGCACAGCAGTTCAGGCAGCATCCAACAAGCAGCGAAATCGACGTTTCGGGCAAAAGCCCTTCATCGGGAATCAGATTATCACAAAGTTTGACCTGGGTTAAAAAATGGCAAGCAGTGTCAACAAATGTGAAAATTGTCAGGATGTATCGAAGCAGTCAAGACCCGTCAAAAACTGTTTTTATGCATGAGATTTTTTTCTTAATGGTGTTGCCTGTAGTATAGAAAGATAGTAATAGAACTATCTTTTCTTCTGTTTGCATGAGTTCTTGTAGATGCCAAGTGTGTTGCCATGGCAGGTGAAGAGGAAACGGATGGTGGGTGCAAGTAGGCACTAAGTTTGTATCAGAACTAAGAGGGGCTATGGAGTATGAATAGAGGGGCATGGGAAGGTATGAGGGTATGTGGGATATAGGAGGGGCTATATGGTGGCATAAGGGGTTTGAGAGACCATGGAGGAATAGAATGGATTATTTGATACCTGGACTGTGAGGGACTGAGTAGACGTGATGGGATATAGAATTGTAGAAGGCTGAAGGCTGGAAGAATGTTTTCTATTTAATTTTATTTTGGTTTTGAATGAAGTACTGGAGCCACAAGGTTGTCTTTCTGAATGGATTGCCTCATAAACTGGCAGCCTCCTCAGTTTTTCCCAGTTCACTCAGGCTGATTCCCAATCCAGTCCACACCTGCTGGGCTAAAATGGGTTGAGCTGACAGACATTTTTAAAGATCAAGTTCCCAAAGCCAGAAATCCTCCTACTTCCATGCACTTGACATGGGAATGAAATGGAGACTGTTATGTTATTTGTGTTGGGAGGAATTAGGCTTTAGAAACTCAGAAACTCAGCCAAACCAAGGTGGGATCTAGATGGAGTGCACACAGCTCACACCTAATAAGAGTGGCAGCACAATCACTGCAAATCAGTCTCTGACCTCATTAAGGAAGTGCCTATTGGCTATGGGCATGATGTACAACCCCACAAGCAGCTTCCCTACATAGAAGGGCAGCAAGATCATCTAGTGGGAGGTAGTCAGGATTGCTTGGCCATTAGCCAGTAGCAGCCTCTGGTTTTGAGGTGAAGCCAAAATCCTCACTCAAGCTTTGTGTGGATCTGCAATAAAATAAGTAAAAACCTTTCTGTTTTTTTTTAGGGTATCAGTCTTCAGAGGTCATTTTATAAATTGTGGACTTTTCCTGTGCACATCAAGAAACTAGCAATAGGAGAAACATGTCCAATTGTGCTGCAGTGTTCATAAACCAATTTGTCAATGCTCCTGAAAAGGTCATTAGGTCCCCAATTTTTAAATGAAATTAGCTTAATGCTGATCTCAAATATATCAAAAAGGCCCATGGCTATCCCCATTTCAAACAAGTATGTTATTTGGGTGATGGATTCTCAGGGGACATAGTACGAACAGCCAAGTTTCTGGTATTTAGACTGGCTCTAATGCAATGAGGGGTACGTCAGGTTCCAAGAGATCAATTGTGTTAGGGGACTTTCTAGTCCGAGCTTCAGACAGATGTTTCTGTGGCCAGCAGCAAAAACTCAAAATAGTGTGTTGCCTCCCTGGTGCCAGGATCAAGGGTGTCTCAGAGACGGTGCAGAATGTTCTCAAATGGGAGAGGGGCCAGAAGGAGGTCATTGTACACACTGGAACCAACGAAATAGGAAGGGAAAATGTTGTGATTCTGAAGGGAGATTACAGAAAGTTAGGCAGGAATTTAAAAAGGAGGTCCTCAAGAGTAGTAATATCTGGATTACTCCCAGAGCTATGAGCTAGTGAAGACAGGAATAGGAAGACAAAGCAGATGAATGCATGGCTGAGGAGCTGATGTGTGGGAGAAGGATTCACATTTTTGAATCATTGGAATCTCCTTTGGGGTAGAAGTGACCTGTACAAGAAGGACGGATTGCACCTAAATTGGAAGGGGACTAACATACTGGCAGGAAGATTTGCTCGATCTGCTCAGGAGGATTTAAACTAGTAAGGTGGGTGGGAGGGGGGAGTTGTTGGTGTGTGGGACCAAGGGAGATATTGAGGAAAGAGATCAATCTGAAACTGGTACAGTTGAGAAAAGAAGCGAGTCAAACAGCGCAGGCAGGGACAAAGCAGAGAACAAGATAAGACTGATAAATTAAATTGCATTTATTTCAATGCAAAGGGCCTAACAGGGAAGGCAGATGAACTCAGGGCATGGTTAGGAAGATGGGACTGGGATATCATAGCAATTATAGAAACGTGGCTCAGGGATGGGGAGGACTGGCAGCTTTATGTTCCAGGATACAAATACTGCAGGAAGGATAGAAAGGGAGATAAGAGAGGAGGGGGAGTGGTGTTTTTGATAAGAGATAGCTGTACTGAGAGAGGGCATTCCCAGAAATACATCCAGGGAATTATTTGGGTGGAACTGAGAAATAAGAAAGGGATGATCACCTTATTAGGATTGTATCATAGATCCCTTAATAGTCAGAGGGAAATTGAGAAACAAATTTGTCAGGAAATCTCAGCTATCTGTAAGATTAATAAGGTGGTTATGGTAGGGGATTTCAACTTTCCAGATATAGACTGGGGACTTCATAGTGTTAAGGGTTTAGATGGAGAGGAATTTGTTAAGTGTGTACAAGAAAATTTTCTGATTCAGCATGTGGATGCACCTACTAGAGAAGGTGCAAAACATGACCTACTCTTGGGAAATAAGGCAGGGAAGGTGACTGAAGTTTCAATGGGGGAGCACTTTGGGGCCAGAGACCATAATTCTATTAATGTCAAAATCGTGATGGAAAAGGATAGACCAGATTTAAAAGTTGAAGTTCTAAACTGGAGAAAGGAGAAAGTGAGGACTGCAGATGCTGGAGATCAGAGCTGAAAATGTGTTGCTGGAAAAGCACAGCAGGTCAGGTAGCATCCAAAGAGCAGGAATTCCTGAAGAAGGGCTCATGCCCGAAACGTCGATTCTCCTGCTCTTTGGATGCTGCCTGACCTGCTGTGCTTTTCCAGCAACACATTTTCAGCTCTAAATTGGAGAAAGGCCAATTTTGATGGTATTAGGCAAGAACTTTCAAAAGCTGATTGGGGGCAAATGTTCACAGGTAAATGGACAGCTGGAAAATGGGAAGCCTTCAGAAATGAGATAACAAGAATCCAGAGAAAGTATATTCCTGTCAGGGTTGGAGGATTTGAGCTATAGGGGGATGTTGAATAGGCTGGGACTGTTTTCCCTGGATTGTTAGAGGCTGAATTATCCTATCCATGCCTCAGAGCATCAGGGGCATGGATAGGATAAGTTTTTTTCCCTGGGGTGGCAGAGTCCAGAACCAGAGGTCATAAGTTTAGGGTGAGAGGGGAAAGATATAAAAGAGACCTAAAGGGCAACTTTTTCACACAGAGGGTGGTACGTGTAAGGAATGAGCTGCCAGAGGAAGTGGTTGAGGTTAGAAACTGCAACATTTAAAAAGCATCTGGATGGGTATATGAATTGGAAGGGTTTGGAGGGATACGGACCGGGTGCTGGCAGGTACGACTAGATTGGGTGGGGATATCTGGTCAGCATGGACTGGTTGGATCTAAGGGTCTGTTGCTGTGCTGTACATCTCTATGACAATGTGTATTAAAACCTTAATGAATATGGTGGATGATGCTCTCCTGGTGCAAAACAGGCACATATCCCTACTTTGTTCCTTAACACTGCTGTTTTCCAGCTGTACACCAGAACTGTCAAATTTCTTGGTCTGCATATTTTAAGGAACATGTGACAAGAACTGCTTTATTCATTTAACTTAAATTATTTCATAACTTTAACATTTGAGAGATCATAGTGCCTTTAAGACTTACATCTGTATACAGCAGTTTCATTTGCACTAATGACTGGGTTAGACTGCCATTGCATGTTTTAAACTGATGAGGCAGAGGTCCCTTGCCATTTACATAATGGATTACTCAAGGTTTTCATCTTGCTTCATTTCCATTCTATGGTATTTAGAAGTTGTTTAGAAGAATTCCTCTGGGGAAAGTACGGAGCTGATAACTGAGTCGTGAGTAGCAAAATGTCAAGTTTAATTCATTGCTTGTACTGAGCAATAAGTGAATGGTGCCCTTTGAGAGTAGATGAAGAAGAAGTATAGAGGTAGGTGTGATACATCCAAGCTTGCTACTTATGGTTGGATGCAGAGTGGAGAACTCGTATGCAGGGATAATTGAAAAAGTTAGTAAATTATTATACATGTCTGATAACATCTTTGGAGAGAAAAACAGAATTGGAATTTGAGTCCGATATGACTTCTTCAACTGACAAAGAGTCATATCAGACTCTAAACATTAGCCTGATATCTCTCTCCACTGATGCTGACAAATTATTGGCAGAATTTCTGAGTTTTTACAGTACTTTTTGTTTTCATAGCAGATTATTAGTAAATTATTAAAATCCTGTCTTGTTTTCAGCTATTGCTGCCAATTCACTTTTCATTGTAAAATGATTGAAATACCAGCTACAATTCAAAATGACACTCCTATTTGGTTGTGTAGTGCTTATGATACTGAAGTTAAAACCTAGATTACATGAGTTTGAATCCCACCATGGCAAAGTTAATTCAAATAAATCTTGTAATTTGTGGACTTGTTATGTCAACATAAGCTGGGAATGGTATTATTTCTACACCTATTGTACTTATGGAGATTTTTAAATTTATAGATGTTCGTTTGTTCTTCTTAATGGCATGTATCCATACGTTACCTTGATTTTGCTCCTAACAAAATTGACTCCATATGTGGATGAAGAAAATTTTAGAAGGAAGCTTGGCTCTAACACTGAATTATGGGAAACATCATGGTCTATTATTCTTTTGCCTGAAAAACAATAATCGACTATGACTTGCTGTTTGCTGGCCTTAAAGCAATTTTTTACCTCAGACCTTTTTTTTAAATTTCCTATTTTATGAGCTACAGATTTGTTAACCATCCTCTTTTGTTGTACTTTATCAAACACTGTTTAAAATCCATGTAGACAACATCTACAGCTTGCCCTTTGCTGTTATTTCCTCCAAGCTATGGAGGGCACAAATTTCAATAATTTGGCTCCTTTGTAACAAAGCTGTTTCTTTGCACAAAAGCTGACAGCCTGGAAGTGTGAAGATTCACTGGGTCCATCAGCATCTGAGCAGTCTCAAACATATGTGATCTTACTTAAAGATTGTAAGGTAAGGTAAAGTCCCAAATGACTAGAGAGAGAGAGAGAGAGAGAGAGAGAGAGATGACTGGTGGTCAGTTTAACCTGAGAATCACCCCATGTCTCAAATGAGAAAAGAGGTTGAGAAGGAGAGTTCTTTGTGACTTCAGCCAGTATGGGAAGTATCAAACCTTTTTTCTGAAATGAAAGAACACAATTGTGCAAAGACAAAAAACAGGGAAGATCAGATCAGGAAGCTTTCTGATTCCCACTCATTGATTGAGACTGAATGACTGATTTAGTGTAGAGCAGTCGATCTAAGTGCAGAATCCCTCCCCAAAGCATATTTTGAAAAGCACATCCCTCATGTAGGTGTGCGATATCCCTTCAAAGGCCTTCTCCTGGTCCAGGCCGGTGAGGCAGGTGTCAACTCTCCTTGTCCTGCACGTAGACAGTCATATCCCTTAGGAGCACTAGACTCTCCAAGCTTGTCCTGCCCAGTACAGCACAGGTTTGCTCAGGGTGAATCATCAATCCCGGAGCGGACCTGACCCAATTTGCGATAACTTTAGACAAGATTTTATAATCCACATTCAACAGTGAAATTAGTCACCACTGTTGAATTACCTCCCTCCCTTCCCTTTTGTCAATGAGGATGATGATACCTTTCCTCAGGATTTGCACATGCTACCTGCCAGAATCATACTGTCATGCACCTCTAGCGGGTCCTGCTAATCAAGTCCCATAGAACTGAATACAACTCATTCCTTTCAAATATGGCATCTGGTTGTTGGAGCCTGGATGGTCCTGGTGTGGTACAGAAGTTCC
Source organism: Hemiscyllium ocellatum (assembly GCF_020745735.1). Taxonomy (NCBI): domain Eukaryota; kingdom Metazoa; phylum Chordata; class Chondrichthyes; order Orectolobiformes; family Hemiscylliidae; genus Hemiscyllium; species Hemiscyllium ocellatum. The sequence goes on along the minus strand of NC_083407.1, from coordinate 40,216,438 downwards.
AGCCCATCTCACATAACCCTTGACATTTTGCTTGTGTGTGAATGTGCAATCTGTTGAGAATGAAAAATTGATTTGCCCGCAAGCAGAGGGACTCCCTCTCCCAAGATTTTAGTCTGCCTCCATACTTAGTCTCAAAAGAAAAAATTTCACTCTAATCCATATTTCATTTTTATACCTGTGAATACGCACAGCTCGACCAGTTATTTTCAAAACTCCTCAGGGTACACCATTGAACCTTCCTGAAAGAACATTGGTCGCAATATTGCAGATGTTCAACTTTTTTGAATAGGTAGATGCTGATCTATAATTAGAAGCAATTATTCAAGAATCTGACCCCTGCTGTGCATTGATACTCCTTACTTTGAGGAGTGTTTCTGAGCACTGGGAGTATTTCACAATTAATTATCTTTAACAGTTACTTTTTGACTTATTACCTAGGACTGAAAAACCTTACTGTGTAGCTTACTGTGTACCTTGCTGTGTACCTTACTGTGTATCTTACTGTGTAGCTTACTGTGTAGCTTACTGTGTACCTTACTGTGTATCTTACTGTGTAGCTTACTGTGTACCTTACTGTGTACCTTACCGTGTAGCTTACCGTGTACCTTACTGTGTAGCTTACCGTGTACCTTACCGTGTACCTTACCGTGTAGCTTACTGTGTAGCTTACCGTGTACCTTACCGTGTACCTTACCGTGTACCTTACTGTGTAGCTTACTGTGTACCTTACTGTGTAGCTTACTGTGTAGCTTACCGTGTACCTTACCGTGTACCTTACCGTGTAGCTTACTGTGTACCTTACTGTGTACCTTACTGTGCAGCTTACTGTGTGGCTTGCTATTTTCCTCCTCTGTGAAATTGGTGACATATATCACCCTTTTCGGCTCACTCCATTCTCCTGAAAAATGTTTTGCACCCGACCCAAAGTGTCCTTCACCCTTGAACTAGGGAGGCAATGGATTACTGTCGTGATGAATGTGTGCCTCCTAATTTATGAAAGTTCTGACAACGCATTTCCATGTTTTAATGTTCCTTCCTGCCCAGTCCCTTGCCTGAATTGCACTACCTCAGAAGTTACCGCAATGTCAGTTTGAAAGTGGCACACATTAATTTTAGTTAATGCTTCTAATCCTGTTCTGTGCTAATATTCTTACTGATATATTTTTAATCCACCTGCTCTGGGGCAGCTTGGATTTATACCTGGATTTTCTGGCCCAGAGGTCAGGATAATAACATTGCGTTCAAATATAAAACATAGAACAGGACATCACAGAAATAAAAATATTAGAATAAAATATTTTAAATCGACCTATTCACATTTACCACTGGTGGAGGTCTTCTGACAGATCTTCAAACAGTCAAACCTTTTAGCTCAGAAGTAGGGGCACAATAGCTGCACCACTATGAGAATTATGCATTCATTGGCTGCTATGTTTGTCCTAATTGAAAACTTCGTAAGTACTAACTGAGTACTTTTAAGTGGTGAAATACTGGAGAGCTAAAATAGCGGAGAGGAAAGGCTGTTTGTACTTAAAGTTGATGTGTTACTAGAATTGGTGGAAGTCATTCAAGGATATTGCATGGAGCCAGGCTAGAAATTGCAGAGGCACAGCAAGTCAGGCAGCATCCGAGGAGCAGGAAAATCAACATTTTGGGCAAAAGCCCTTCATCAGAAATGAGACTGGGAGCCTTGGGGGTGGAGAGATAAATGGGAGGGATGTAGAGCTGGGGAGAAGGTAGATGAGAGTGCGGTAGGTGAATGGAAGTGGGGGTAAAGGTGATAGGTCAGAGAGGAGAGTACAGCAGATAGGTGGGAAGGAAGATTGACAGGTAGGACAAGTCATGAGGACAGTGCTGAGCTGGAAGGTTGGAACTGAGGTAAGGTGGAGGGAGGAGAAATGAGGAAAGTGGTGAAGTCCATGTGGATGCCCTGGGGTTGGAGGGTCCCAAGGCAGAAGATGAGGTGTTCTTCCTCCAGGCATCGGGTGGTGAGGGTATGACAGTGGAGGAGGCCCAGTACCTACATGTCCTTGGCAGATTGGGAGGGGGAATTGAAGTGTTCAACCACAGGATGGTGGGGTTGATTGGTGCGGGTGTCCCGGAGATGTTCTCCGAAGCACTCTGCAAGTAGGTGGCCGGTCTCCCCAATCTAGAGGAGACTGCATTGGGAGCAACGGATACAATAAATGTGTGGAAGTGCGTGTGAAACTTTGATGGATGTGGAAGGCTCCTTTTGGGCCTTGAATGGAGGTGAGGGGGGGGGGAGATGTGGGTACAGGTTTTGCAATTCCTGCAGTGGCAAGGGAAGGTGCCAGGAGGTGAGGGTGTGTTGTTTGGGGGCATGGACATGACCAGGTAGTCGCGGAGGGAACGGTCTTTGCAGAAAGTGGATAGGTTTGGAGAGGGAAATATATCCCTGGTGGTGGGGTGGTTTGTAGGTGGCGGAAATATCAGCGGATGATGTGATTTATGCGAAGGTTGGTGGGGTGGAAGGTGAGGATCAGGGGGAATCAGGCATCTGCGCCACCTTGTGCTCCCACAGTTGAACAGTTCATCAATTTCACCAACACATTCCACCCCAACCATAAATGCACTTGGACCATCTCTGACACCTCCCTCCCTTCCTGGACATCTCCATCTCCATCAAAGATGACCAAATCAACATTGACAAATCCACTGACTCCCACAGCTACCTGGATTACACTTCCTCCCACCCTACATCCTGCAAAAATGCTATCCTTTATTCCCAATTTCTCCATCTCCCAGGAGGGCCAGTTCCACCACAGAACACACCACATAGCGTCCTTCTTTAAAGACCACCATTTCCCCTCCCACACGTTTGAAGATGCCCTCCAGTGCATCTTATCCACGTCCTGCACCTCCCCCCTCGAATGCCACCCCTCCAACTGCAACACGGACAGAACCCCCATCAACCTATTGCACTCTCAGCTACCTTCTCCCTCGCCCCATCCCTGTCCCATTTATCTCTCCACCCCCAAGGCTCCCAGCCTCATTCCTGATGAAGGGCTTTTGCCAGAAATGTCGATTTACCTGCTCCTCAGATGCTGCCTGAACTGTTGTGCTTTTCCAACACCACTCTACTCCAGAATCTGGTTTCCAGCATCTGCAGTCATTGTTTTTATCTAGCCTTGCTTACGCTGTTAGTGCCAACGTGGACCACAACAACTGGAGCTTCCCCCTTGTGCTCCATTATCCTTTCAAGCCGATCGGAGATGTCCTGCACCTTGGCACTGGACAGGCAACACACCATGCGGGACTCCTGATCCAGCTCACAAAGGATACTATCTGTCCCCCAAATTATAGAATCTCTTATAACAACTACTTGTCTTTTTGCTCCTCCTCTTGAGTTGCCTTCTGCACAAAGGTGCCGTGGTCAGCTGGCTCATCCTGTCCACAGCCCTTTTACTCACCCATACAGGGAGCAAAAATCTCATACCTGTTGGACAAGGTCAAAGGCTGAGGCTCCTCCATTTCTGAACTCAGAATCCCCCCACCTGCCTCTCTTGCAGTCACACCCTGTTGTTCCTGATGACTAACTGAATTTGAATTACTTAATGTACAGGGTGTGACTCCCTCCTGAAACAAAGCATCCAGGTAACTCTCTCCCTCCCGGATATGCCGCAGAGTTTGAAGCTCAGATTCCACATCATCAATTCTGATCCGGAGTTCTTCCAGCAAACAACCCTTGCTGCAGATGTGGTCACTGCCGCTCACAATGGGATCAGCCAGCTCCCACATCATACAACCACAGCACATCACCTGCCCAGCCATCTTTATTTATTTAATTAATTGATACAAATTTATGATGGGAAGTTGGATTTTGTTTCAAACAATTAGCAAATGAATGGAAACAGTTCTGAATCTACATTAATGCAGCTCTATTCTCGGTTGGAAAAGGTGCTCTCATGCAAGTCATAATGGATGTTACTTTCTCATAGTGTACTGTTTGGTTCATCTGACAAATAGGTCAAGATCAGCAGCTTCAGAATCTGAAACATGAATGTTAGATAAACCTGAGATTACCATCTAGTCCCAAAGCTAAAGCACTAATGTATTATGATAGTAGTTTGCTGCTAACAGCTCATTAAATATTAATAAACTGACAAACTAAGATGGCTTGAAAGGCAATGAATTATAAAAATAGCCCATACCTTCTACATTTTCCTTCAAGCACCATGTAAATTTTGAACTCTTTAACCACAGTTTTAACCCAAAAAAAGGGAAGCTGATTCTCAGATGTCAAGAGCTCAATACTGCCTTAGAATAGACTTTCTCCCATTAGAAAATATGGGAATGAAACTAATCGACAAAGTCAGGGAAGCACAAAAGAGAACACAAAATATTGACAAGTAAAACCCAAGGGTGGTTTATAAATACATTCAGGAAAAAGTAATGTACATTGAAAATCATGAAGGTATCTTAAGTGTGGAGGGAGAAGACAGAAGCATGAATCTTAAAAAGAATAGTTTATGTCAATCAAAATTACAAAAGAGAGAGAATATGCAGACATTATAATTAAGGAGGAGTGTGAAATATTGGATGACATAAAATATTAAGGTTTCAGCAGCTTTGAGAATAGATAAGTCATGTGGCCCAGATGAAAGGTAACCAATATTGTTCGGAGAAACAAAGGAGGAAATCGTGGTGGCTTTGATCTTCAGTTTTTAATCCTTTCTGGCTTAGGCACAGCACGAGGAAACTGTGGGGCTGCTAATGTTGGGGCATTATTTAAAAAGAGAGGAAGACATAGACTGAATATTTACAAGTTGGTTTGCCGAACTTGTCAGCAAATTGTTGGAAAAAATTCTGAGTGACATTTTGAAAGGTGCTGATTAACAAAGAATAGTGAACATGGACTGGTTAAGGCAAGGTAATTTCTGATTATATTTGATGTTTGGAGACCTAACAAGGAGCGTCAAAGAGTACTGTATGCTTAATGTAATCAAAAAATTTTGACACGGTCTGACATGACAGACTGGAAAATTAGCAAGTTAAGTCCAAAAATTGTCTCAGATACAGAAAAACCAAGTGTAATCGTAAACATGTAGTTTTTGAGACTGGAAGATTGTTTCTAACAGGGCTTCTCAGAGCTCAATATTAGGTCCATGTTCTTCATGTTATATTTCAATTAGTTACACTAATATAGGAATGGTGATTAAGAAGTTTGCAGACAACACAAAAACTGACTGCACAATTGATAGTGAGGAAGAAAGCTATAAATTGCAGAAATGTATCAATAGATGGGTCAAGGGGTCAGAAAATGGCAAATGAAATTCTATCTGAAGAAGACTGAAGTGACATGTTTGTTCCAAGTGAAAGGAATACACAGTATATGATAGATTTCTACATTGTATAGAGTAACTGGGAGACCTTGGAGTTCATGCCCACAGATCCATGGAAGAGACTGGACAGACAGATAAGTTGACTAATAATATACATAGGATACTTTCAATTGTTAGCTAAAGCATACAAATATAAGAAGAGAGAGGTTATCGAGATATAAAACACTAGTTAGACACAGCTAGCTACAGTCTTGCCACTCCATTACGGATAGGGTGTGGCTGCATTCAAAAAGGTAAAGAGCAGTCTGCAAAGACTTAAGAATTTTAGCTTTGAGGAGAGATTGGAAAAGCTGGGGACATTTAACTTTAAACAGATGAACTGATGGCAAGATAATAATTGGAGTTTATGAAATTATGCAGGGCCTAAATCAAATGAAGTGCAAGGACAGATTTCCCATAACAGAGAGTTTGATCAATGAGGGGGGGGCTGGGGGCAGGGAGGCATAGAATTCAAGTTGAAGATTCAAGGGGAGGTGACAAACAGTTTTCACCCAGTGGATGGTGATGGTCTAGAACTCAGTGCCTGAAAGGGTGAAAAATGCAGACACTCATTGCACTTAAAACATCATTGCACTTTTGAAACATCAAAATCTCTTGAGAGTTAGAAAGTGAGATGGCTGGATGCCTTTCTGTCAACACTGTACAACACATTAAATCTATCATCTTTCATTGTCATATCCTTCTCAGAGTTGTTCTTTGGATAAAGAATGCCTGCACGAATATCTTCAAATACTGCAGTAACAAGAACATACTGACAGTTTGATATATATGCTGAGTTGCTGAAATAAATTAGTCTGTAACTAATAAGAGGAGCTGAATATCTAGTGTGAATTTTGTGTCATTAATTGCTTAGATTAATCCTAATAATTATATTTTGCCAAAAATAGATCAGTAAAATCTTGTCCCCAGAAAGCACAAGCTCTATTTTCAAGTTTAATTCATGATATTCAAACTCTGTACACACCATAAATACTTCCTAATACCTTTTAGCCAGCAAACACTACTGTTTCATTTCAGTTATTCAAGAGCACACTTTTGATACAGGCTGTAAAGGCAGGGATGGAAATTAATCCATGTCAACACTGGAACAGAAGGGTCATGATTTGTGATTTCCATGATTGTAGCAGAAAGGAAACCATCAGGCCAAGGGGAAAAGATGGTTCATGTGAGCATCTTAACTAAGAGCAAAGCTAGCCCCGTGAGCCTACTCTGCCATTCAATAAAGTGATGATTAATCTATTTTGCTTTGAATTCCATATTCCCATCTACACCCAATAATCTTTGTTTCCTTTGCCTAACAAAAATCTATTTACTTCTGCCTTAAAAATATTCAATAACCCCCACCTCTACTGTCTGCTGTACAATCAAAGAAACATATTCTCCTCATCTGTGTCTTAAAGTGGTGGCCTCTAATTTTTTATCAGTGCTCTCTGATTCTGGAGCCAATCAAAATAGGAAACATTCTTTCCTTGGCCATCTTGTCAGGAATCATCTTATGTATTTCAATTGAGTCACCCCTCACTTTTCTCAACTCCAGTGGAAACAAACTCAGTGTCTCCAACCTCTCTTTATAAAACAACCCTGTGGTCAAATAGCAAGTCAGGGGCTAGAAATCCTGTAGTGAGTGACTCATCTCCTGATTCCCCAAAGCCTGTCCATCATCTTTAAAGCACAAGTCAGGAGTGTGATAGAATACTCCCTGTTGCCTGGATGGGTGTAGTTCCAACAACACTCAAAAGGCTTGACACCATCCAGGACAAAGTAGTCCATTTGATTGGCAGCACATCCATTCCCGCCAGCACTCACTCTCAATACCAGCAATGTGTACTTTCTGCAAGTAGCATTGTATAAATTAACTCAGCTTAGATTACTTACAGTGTGGAAACAGGCCCTTTGGCCCAACAAGTCCACACCGACCCTCCGAAGAGCAACCCATCCAAACCCATTCCCCTATATTTAACCCTTCACCTAACACTACGGGCAATTGAGCATGGCCAATTCACCTAACCTGCACATCTTTGGACTGTGGGAGAAAACCGGAGCACCCGGAGGAAACCCACACAGACACGGGGAGAATGTGCAAACTCCACACAGACAGTTGCCCAAGGCGGGAATTGAACCCGGGTCTCTGGTGCTGTGAGGCAACAGTGCTAACCACCATGCTCCTTTGACAGCACCTTCCAAATTTCTGCCTCTACCATCTAGAAGGATAAAGGCATCAGATACATGCATTTCATGTTGCAATAACTAATTACATGCAACATTAATGTCATTGTTCCACCCCCCCTAATCTACACAACTAATGCTGTAAAACACCCGATCAATGATGGAAACCCCTATCAACAGCCCTAGGTTCCCCATGATCTCATGATGTTTATCTCACATCATTAACATCAGGCCTTGGGATCTTACAACATACCCCATTAATTTACAACAGTTACACTGTTTCTCAGACATTTGCCAGGCTTATTTATCTCTAAGGACTGTTTGAATGCTATTATTCATTGTATTCTTTACTATCCTTATCAAATTCTGTTACTCATTTTATATTTCCTACTATCCTAAGCACAGGAGGTACAAAAACATGCTAATTCCTACTAATTTCTATAAAATTCATAATATCAGTTCTAACATAAAGTTAGTTATATGCAAAGTTATATGATTATATCTAATATTAGAATTCTTTAGCCAGTGAGTTGTGAACAATTTCTGTCCCACCTCTCCTTGGAAGGTCAAGTAAACACAGCCCCTTTATCTTGCAGCTGCAACTATAACTCTTTCCAGTCACATGCCATCTTCTGCGGTGAAATTTACTGACTCTACTTAAATATTTCTACACTAACTCTTTTACTTAACAAGACAACACCTATTCCATTAATAGAACTGAAATGCAATCATTTTCACAGGTCAGTGAACTTGTCTGAACTCTTGAAGTTTTACAAGATATAATCTTGTTCCCTTTTTACCTTACCATTTGTCTCTGTTATTGAGGATTCATACTTTTCTTTTTTAATGCTTGTTAAACTACAAAAGGGCTGTCTGTTCCCAGACATCTTTTATCAGACTGCCTCTTACAGACATCTGCACCAGAACTGCATGTATATTAATTTGAAAGATTCTTTGTTCTGCCTAGACCCTATGACCTTGGATTTATCTTCTCAAAGCTATCATTGTCCTAACTTATGGTCTCACTTTAATATTGAACCAAGCAAGCAAATTCAGTTACTGCAGTAAAAATATTTGCTCTATTTATGCCAACTAAAAATCCACAGATTGCCAATTTGTGCCATCTCTGGCCATAGGCTGACCCAACAGCTCACATTCTACAAATGATATTATTTAGATAGTTTTCATTTTTTCTTATTCTGTCTTACAAATCAAACAACTTTAAATTTGCCCAAATTATATTTCATCTGCCGGGTTTTTACCAATTAATTCATCCGAGCTATATCTATCTGCATCCTCCCATGTCCTCTTCACAAACTGCCTTTGTGTCATCTAGAAACAGCTGCCATGCCTTCCAAGTCATTGATATCAGACAACAAGACAGTGGGGGTAGGGGGGAACCTATCAACAAAGACTGCATACTCAAACTACTGGGCCTGTGCCTCACAACACACTTCACATTCAACAACCAAATATATGAACAAATCAACGGCACTCCCATGGGCTCACCCATCTCTGGACTCATAGCAGAAGCGGTAATGCAAAGGTTAGAACAAACAGTCTTACCGCAAATTCAACCCAAACTCTGGGTCAGATATGTAGATGATACCTTTGTAATCATTAAAAACACAGAAATAGAGAACACACACCGGATCATCAACACCACACTCGCAGGAATCCGATTCACTAGACAGGAAGAAAAGGACAACCAACTCCCATTCCTAGATGTGATGGTACAGAGAACACCGAACGGAGATTTCACCACAAAGGTACACAGGAAAGCCGCACACACAGACCAACTCCTAAACTATGAAAGCAACCACCCCAACACACACAAAAGAAGTTGCATCAAGACACTGTTCAAAAGGGCCATAACACACTGCAGTACACCAGAACTGCAAAAAGAGGAAGAAGAACACCTATACAATGTATTCACCATAAAACGGATACCCCCGCAATTTCATCAACAGATGCCTTAGGGAAAGACAACGGAATGAGGACATGCCGCAACCCAAAGGATTAGCCACACTACCATATATCAAAAACATTTCTGAACTACAGCCAGACTGCTGCGACCACTAGGACTCATAACAGTACACAAACCAACAGCCACTCTCAGACAACAACTCACCAGGACGAAGGACCCGATACCCAGCATGAGCGAAACCAATGTAGTGTACAAAATCCCATGCAAGGACTGCACAAAACACTACATAGGACAAACAGGAAGACAGCTAATGGTCCGCACCCATGAACACCAACTAGCCACGAAACGACATGAGCAGCTAACCTTAGTAGCCACACACTCAGATGACAAGCAACATGAGTTCGACTGGGACAACACTACTATTATAGGACAAGCCAAACAGAGAACAGCCAGGGAATTCCTAGAGGCATGGCACTCATCCACAGATTCAATCAATTACCACATCGACCTAGATCCAATATACCGGCCACTGCAGCGGACAGCTGGAACTGACAACCGGAAGCGGCAGGTACAAGTCACTATATGCCAGAGGAAACATCACAGAAGCGCTTCACAGGAGGCTCCCAAGCACTAAGGATGTCACCTAGACAGGGGACGAAACATCTGCAACACAGATTCCCAGCTTGGCAAATAGAACCACAACAACGAGCACTCGAGCTACAAATCCTCTCCCAAACTTTGAATTGATACAAACTATCAATTGTAAAAAACCAAGGTCCCTGCAAGACTCTATTTGTCACATCTTTACAATCAGAAAAAGACCCACTGATGAATACGCCATTGTTTTCTGTCAGTCAACCAATTATCTATCCATGCAAATCTGTTAACCGCTACATCATGCGCTCCTGCATTGTGTCTTTTATGTGGCATACTAACCAATGCCTTTTGGAAATCCTGGGTACAGTATATTGTCAGGCCATTCTTCATCCACAGTGCAAGTCACTTCTTCGAAGAACTCCAATAAATTGGTTAAACATGATTTCCCATTTGCAGCTTTGAATAGAATTTGTAGCCATAACACTATATTCTGCATTCTGTTCTATTACCTTGATATTTTTATGTAAGGTATGATTTGTCTGGTTAACACACAAAACAATACTTTCCACTGTATTTTAGTACACATGACAATAATAAATCAAGTCAAAAAAAAAGGACCCAGCCTCTGCAGCTCTCTGTAATAAAGAATTCCATAGATTCATGACCCTTCGTGAGAAGAAATTGCTCATCATCGCTGCCTCATTTGGACAACTTCTTATTCTGATACTATTGCATAGAATCAAAGCTGCAGCACTGTATGCTTGTTCAGTAAAAGACCTTTTTTTTAAAGTGAAAAAAGAACAATCTCTCAAGCCAGAAACAGCATGACACTAATTCAAAATCCAAACTCTAAAATGAATGATATTAAATTATATATAAATCACACACCTTACATCATACTGTTAACTGTAAAGCGTAGGTACACACGCTGGGAGCAGCACCGGACATATCTATATATAGGGCGTCGAACTGCTGCAGTTACAGCACAGGGCTACTTGCATGTCAGCGAGTAGAAGCAGCATGCAACAGCCAGGGCTAAGAGATCCCATATCAGATTTAAGATCTGCAGTCCGACCACATCCAATTATAAATGCTTGTGGACAATTAAACAATGAACTGAAGAGATTGTGATGCTGAAAAGCACAGCAGGTCAGGCATCATCTGAGGAGCAGGAGAATCAATGTTTCAGGCATAGGCCCTTCATCAGGAATTAGGATTGTGGGCCAGGTGCTGAGAGATAAATGGGGGTGGGGGGGGGGGGGGGGGGGGGGAGCTGGGGGAAGGTAGATGAGGGTGGGGGAGAAGGTGATAGGTTGGAGAGGAAGGTGGAGTGAATAAGTAGGAAAGATGTCTGAAGGAAGAACACCTCATCTTCTGCCTTAGGACCCTGCAACAACACGGGATTAGTGTGGATTTCACCAGTTTCTTCATTTCCCCTCCCCCCATCTTATCCCAATCCCAAGCTTCCAACTCGGCAACACTCTCTTGACCAGTCCATAGTCTTTCCCACCTATCAGCCCTACCTTCCTCTCCAACCTATCACCTTCTCCCCTACCTTCATCTACCTCTCGCATTCTCAGCTACCTTGCCCTCAGCCCCACCCCCTCCCATTTATCTCTCAGTCCCCCGGCCCACAAGCCTCATTCCTGATGAAGAGCCTGTGCCCGAAACATTGATTCTCCTGCACCTCAGATGCTGCCTGACCTGCTGTGCTTTTCTAGCACCACACTCTTGACTCTGATCTCCAGCATCTGCAGTTCTCACTTTGTTCTAATGAACTGGAAGAGGAGAGTTTCCAAATATCTTCATCATCAATGACAAATGAATCCAGCACATCTTAGAAAATATAATGTTGAAACACTAGAATCTATCTTCAGGCAGAAATGCCAAGGGTTTGAATGATCTTGGCCTCCTTTTGAGGTGCGTAACATCACAGCTATCAGCCTTCAGCTAATTTAATTCACTCATACAGTCATAGAGATGTACAGCACAGAGATAGACCCTTTGGGCCAACTCATCCATGCCAACCAAACATTCTAAATTAATCTAGTCCCATTTGTCAGCACTTGGCCCATATCCCTCTAAACCTTCCCATTCATATACTCATCCAGAACCTTTTAAACATTAGAATTGTACCATCCTCCACCACTTTCTTGACAGCTCATTCCATATATGCACCACCCCCGCGGGAAAAAGTTGCCTCTTAGGTCCTTTTTACATCTTTAGCCTCTCACCCTAAACCTATGCCCTCTAGTCTGAACACCCACACAATAGGGAAAATGTCTATTTACTCTATACATGCCCCTCATGATTTTATAAACCTCTATAAGGTCACCCCTCAGCCTCCGATGCTCCAGGGAAAACAGCTCCAGCCTATATCACTCTATAGCTCAAACCCTCCAACCATGGCAACATCCTTGTAAATCTTTTCTAAACCCTTTCACGTTTCACAGCATCCTTTCGTTAGCAGGGAATCCAGAATTGCATGCAATATTCCAAAAGTGGCCTAACCAAGGTCCTGTACAGCTGCAACATGACCTCCCAACGCATGTACTCAATACTCTGACCAATAAAGGAAAACATACCAAATGCCTTCATCACCATCCACCTACCCATGACTCCACTTCCAAGGAACTATGAATCTGCACTCCAAGGTCTCTTTGTTCAGCAGCAGGACCTCACCACTACGTATGTAAGTCCTGCCCTGATTTGCCTTTCCAAAATGCAGCATCTCATATTTATTTAAATTTAAACCCATCTGCCACTCCTCAGCCTACTGGCCCATTTGATCAAGATTCCGTTGGAATCTGAGGTAACCTTCTTCGCTATCCACTACACCTTCAATTTTGGTGTCATCTGCAAACTATATCTCCTATTTTCAAGTCCAAATCATTTCTATAAATGACGATCCTTGTGGCACATCACTGGTCACAGGTCTCCTGTCTGAAAAACAACCCTCCACCACCGCCTATATTCTATATTCAAGTCTTTTATATTCAAGCCAGTTCAGCATCTAAATGGCCAGTCCTCCCTGTATTCGATATGATCTAACCTTGTTAACCTGTCTACCATGAGGAACCTTGTCGAATGCCTTACTGAAGTCCATATAGATCACGTCCACCGCTCTGCCCTCATCGATCCTCTTTGTTACTTCTTCAAAAAATTCAATCAAATTTGTGAGACATGATTTCCCATGCACAAAGCCATGTTGACTATCCCAAATCAGTCCTTGCCTTTCCAAACACATGTACATCCTGTCCCTCAGGATTCCCTCCAACAAATTGCCCACCACCAATGTCAGGCTCACTGGTCTATAATTCCCTGGCTTGTCCTTAACACCTTTCTTAAATAATGGCACCATGTTAGCCAAACTCCAGTCTTCCAGTACCTCACCTGTGCCTACCGATGATACAAATATCTCAGCAATAGGACCAGTAATCACTTCCCTAACTTCCCACAGAGTTCTAGGGTACACCTGATCAGGTCCTGGGGATTTATCCTCTTTTGTGCATTTTAAGACATCCAGCACTTCCTCCTCTGTAATATGGACATTTTTCAAGACGTCACCATCTATTTCCCTATATTCGATTTCTTGCATGTCCTTCTCCACAGCAAACAATGATGCAAAACACTTGTTTAGTATCTCCCTCCTCTCCTGCGGCTCCATATAAAGGCTGCTTCGCTGATCTTTGAGGAGCCGTATTCTCTCCCTAGTTACCCTTTTGTCCTTAACGTATTTAGGAAATCCCTTTGGATTCTCTTTAACACTATTTGCCAAAGCTAGCTCATGTCCCCTTGATTTCCCTCTTAAGAGTACTCCTACTGCCTTTATACTCTTTGAGAAATGGCAAAAGGTACTAGACCCAGGCAGGATTCTGGCAATAATTCAGAGGATATGTGGCTCAGAACTAGTTGACAATCTGTTCCACTCCAGCAACAACACTGGCTCTACTCAGTAATGTGAACCATTGCCCAGGTGTTACTGTCCACAAAAAGGAGGACAAATCAAATCTGGTCAGATAGCCTCTGAAAGTCGAGGGCAAAACAGGGCAGGATGTATACACTTAATGGGAAGGTCCTATGGAGTGTTACTGAACAAAGAGACCTTGGAGTGCAGGTTCATAGTTCCTTGAAAGTGGAGTCACAGGTAGATAGGATAGTGAAGAAGACGTTTGGTATGCTTTCTTTTATTGGTCAGAGTATTGAGTACAGGAGTTGAGAGGTCATGTTGCAATTATACAGGACTTTGCTGAGGCCACTTTTGGAATATTGTGTGCAATTCTGGTCTCCTTCCTACCAGAACGATGTTTTGTGACAGAGAAAGGTTTAGAAAAGATTTATAAGGATGTTGCGAGGGTTGAGGGTTTGAGCTATATGGAGAGGCTGAATAGACTCAGGCTGTTTTCCCTGGAGCGTCACAGGTAGAGGGATTATCCTGTAGTGATTTATAAAATCATGAGGGGCATGGATAGGGTAAATAGACAATGTCTTTTCCCTGGGATATGAGCGTCCAGAATTAGAGGGTATAGGTTTAGGGTGAAAGGGGAAAGATATAAAAGAGACCTAAGGGATAACCTTTTCACGCAGAGGGTGGTATGTGTATGAAATGAGCTGCCAGAGGGAGTGATGGAGGTTGGTATAATTCTAATATTTAAAAGACTCTCGATGGGTATATGAATAAGAAGTGTTTAGAGAGACTGTCAAATGGGACTAGATTGTACATTACGTCAGAGTAATGTATAAACCCAATCATCTTCTGTTTTGCTTTCACAATTATCTTCCTTTGATCATAAGATCAGAACTGAGGATCATTCATTAATGATTACACAATATTCCTTATTTGCAACTCCTCAGATACTTAGATAATGCATGTTCACATGCATCATGATGTAATCAATACTTAGGTTTCGGTGGAAGTGAGTACTGCAGATGTTGGAGATTAGAGTCAAGAGTGTGGTGCTGGAAAAGCACAGCAGGTTTTGGCTGAGAATATACATTCATGGCACACAAGTGCCAGCACCACTTGAACAAAAGAGAATCTTACCAACTTCCCTATACATTTAATGGCATTACCATCATAGACACCCTCCTTATCAATATCTTAAGATTACCCTTGACCAGAAACTGAACTGGACTAGGGGCTACATGGACAGATTGGAGGCCAGAAATTCTGTGCCAACTAACTTACCATGATCACCCAAATTCCTGCCCAGGAGCTACAAGGAAAAGTCAGAAAGGTGATGGAATTCTTTCCACTTGTCTAGATGAAAGCAGCTCCAACAACACCCCAGCCATGTAAAACTGTTTTGGATGAAACAGCCCACTTGATTGGCATCTCATCTACCAATCTGACTGCATGCCCTCTCCCAACAATGCACAGTGGCAGCACTGTGTACTATACACAAGATACACTGAGGCAATTTACCAACGATCCTCCAACAACAGTTTCCAAACCCTTGAGCTCTTCCTTGAAAGAGGAGGGCAGATAATGTATGAAAACCCCAGCACCTGAAGCTTGTGTCCAAGCAACACATCATCCTGACATGAAGTTAGTTCACAGTTCCTTCAGTGTAATTGGGTCAAATCCCTGAAACTCTCTTACTAACAATACTATGGGTATATTTATACCCCACGAATAGCAAGGGTTCAAAAAGGCAGCTCACCACCAATTGGGGAGGTAGACAATAGATAATAGGCAATAGGTGCAGGAGTAGGCCATTCTGCCTTTCGAGCCTGCACCGCCATTCAATGTGATCATGGCTGATCATTCCTAATCAGTATCCGCTTCCTGCCTTATCTCCATAACCCTTGATTCCTTATCCTTGAGAGCTCTATCCAACTCTTTCTTAAATGAATCCAGAGACTGGGCCTCCACTGCCCTCTGGGGCAGAGCATTCTACACAGCCACCACTCTCTGGGTGATGAAGTTTCTCCTCATCTCTGTCCTAAATGGTCTACCCCGTATGTTTAAGGTGTATCCTCTGGTTCGGCACTCACCCATCAGCGGAAACATGTTTCCTGCTGCCAGAATGTCCAATCCTTTAATAATCTTATATGTCTCAATCATATCCCCTCTCCGTCTTCTAAACTCAAGGGTATACAAGCCCAGTCACTTCAGTCTTTCAGTGTAAGGTAATCCCTCCATTCCAGGAATTGACCTCGTGAAAACCTACGCTGCACTTCCTCAATAGCCAGAATGTCTTTCCTCAAAGTTGGAGACCAGAACTGCACACAGTACTCCAGGTGTGGTCTCACCAGGGCCCTGTACAGCTGCAGAAGCCTCGGAAAGTCGAGGGCAAAACAGGGCAGGATGTATACACTTAATGGGAAGGTTTTTGCTTCTATACTCAATTCCTCTTGTTATGAAGGCCAGCATGCTATTAACCTTCTTCACTACCTGCTGTACCTGCATGCTTGCCTTCATTGACTGGTGTACAAGAACACCCAGATCTCTCTGTACTGCCCCTTTACCTAAATTGATTCCATTGAGGTAGTAATCTGCCTTCCTGTTCTTGCCACCAAAGTGGATAACCATACATTTATCCACATTAAACTGCATCTGCCATGCATCTGCTCACTCACCTAACTTGTCCAGGTCACCCTGTAATCTCCTAACATCCTCATCACATTTCACCCTGCCAACCAGCTTTGTATCATCAGCAAATTTGCTAATGTTATTGCTGATATCATCTTCTATATCATTGACATATATTGTAAAAGCTGCGGTCCCAGCACGGATCCCTGCGGTACCCCACTGGTCACTGCCTGCCATTCCAAAATGGAGCCGTTTATCACTACCCTTTGTTTCCTATCAGCCAACCAATTTTCAATCCAATCTAGTACTTTGCCCCTAATACCATGCGCCCTAAGTTTACTCACTAACCTCCTATGTGGGACTTTATCAAAAGCTTTCTGAAAGTCCAGGTACACTACATCTACTGGATCTCCCTCGTCCATCTTCAGAGTTACATCCTCAAAAAATTCAAGAAGATTAGTCAAGCATGATTTCCCCTTCATAAATCCATGCTGACTCTGTCCTATCCTGTTACTACTATCCAGATGTGCCGTAATTCCATCCTTTATAATAGACTCCAGCATCTTTCCCACCACTGAGGTCAGACTAACTGGTCTATAATTTCCTGCTTTCTCTCTCCCACCTTTCTTAAAAATAGGTATAACATTAGCCACCCTCCAATCCTCAGGAACTGATCCCGAATCTATTGAACTCTGGAAAATAATCACCAATGCATCCACGATTTCCCGAGCCACCTCCTTCAGTACCCTGGGATGTAGACCATCAGGCCCCGGATACTTATCAACCTTCAGACCTAACAGTCTCTCCAACACCAAATCCTGACAAATATAAATTCCCTTCAGTTCAGGTCCTTCAGCCACTATTACCTCAGGGAGATTGCTTGCGTCTTCCCCAATGAACACAGATCTGAAGTACCCATTTAATTCTTCTGCCATTTCTTTGTTCCCCGTAATATATTCCCGTTTCTGTCTTCAAGGGCCCAATTTTAGTCCTCACCATTTTTTTGCCTTGCACATACTTAAAAAAGCTTTTACTATCCTCCTTTATATTCTTGGCCAGTTTACCTTTGTACCTCATTTTTCCTCTACGTATTTCCTTCTTAGTAATCCTCTGTTGTTCTTTAAAAGCTTCCCAGTCCTCTGTTTTCCCTCTTATCTTTGCTGTGTCATACTTTTTCTCTTTTAACTTTATATGTTTCTTAACTTTCCTCGTCAGCCACGGCCGCCCATGCCTCCTCCTGGGATCTTTCTTTCTTTTAGGAATGAACTGATCCTGCAACCTCTGCATTATACACAGAAATATCTGCCATTGTTCCTCCACAGTCATCCCTGCCAAGGTATTGCACCATTGAACTTTGGCCAGCTCCTACCTCTTAGCTCCATAGTTCCCTTTATTCAACAGAAGTATTGTCACTTCCGACTGTACCCTCTCCCTCTCAAATTGCAGATTGAAGGTAACAAATGCTGACCCAACCAGTGACATCTACATCCCATGAATGAATTTTTAAAATTGTAAATGCTCTCCTCAAGCCTAATGGGCATAGGCACTATTTAAGAAATGGAGAAAGATTGTACCAAATAGCGGAAATGGAAAATTCTTGAGATTTGAGAGATTACCTTTAGGGAACTGATTGCACAATTGATTGCAATAATCCCTGAACCTTTTAAAAGATGAAATAAAGTCAGAACAAGTTAAATTGTACACAATCTATTGAAAGAGAAGATCTAATGGACCCAAATGTTTTCTCTCTGTTCGTTTTATTTTTAAAATCAAAAATATATGATTATTTATGCACTTCTGCCGTGCCTGAATGAAACATATTGGTGAAAGAGATACTTGTCCTAAAGCAATAATGTTTCTACAATGCATGATTATGATAAATATTTTGTATAATTTTAAAAACTGAACCATAGATAATAAACATTTATTGAATTATAATCTCATTAAAAATATTACATTGTTACAGACAAAGTGACCACTTAGTTTATTAGAAACAGCAATAAAAAGAAACATATCAGAATGCCTTTGTCATACCAGTCTACAGCATTATATTTATAGAACTGGCATAGGCTAATTGAACTGTGGAATTCTTCTGCATTCACATTTCAACTCAAGAAAAACTTGGTATCTTAACTAATAACCATTCATCCCCTATGTGTCATCGAGTCATACAGCATGGAAACAGACCCTTTGGTCCAACTAGTCCATGCTGTTCCAAACCTAAACTAGTCCCATTTGCCTGCATTTAGCCTATATCTCTCCAAACCTTTCCTATTCATATAATTATCTAAATGTCTTTTACATTTTGTAACTATACCTGTATTCATCATTTCCTTTGAAAGTTCATTCCACACATGAACCAGTCTCTGTTACCCAACATGTCCTTTTTAAAACTTTCTCCTCCCACCTTGAAAATATGCCTGCTAATTTTGAACTCCCCCACCCTGAGATCAACACCATTGCTATTCATCTTATCTATGTTACTCATAAACCTCTTTAAGGCTATCCCTCAGCCCCCTACATGCCAGTGAAGGAAGTCTCAGTCTAATCAGCCTATTTTTACAATGCAATCTCTCCATTCCCGGCAATGTCTTGATACATCTTCTCTGAACCCTCTCCAATTTTAAAATATCCTTCCAATAGCAACGCAACCAGAACTGCACACAATACTCTAGACAAGGCTTTACACTGTCCTGTCCAGCCTCAACATGATGTTCCAACTCCAATACTCAAAGGTCTGAGCAATGAAGGCAAGCATGCTGAACTCCTACTTAACTACCTGTGATGCAAATATCAAAGAATTATGTGCCTGAATCGCTCGAACTCTCTGTACTACAACACTACCCAGGTAGTGTTATAATTGTATAAGTCCTACCCTTGCTTATTTTGCCAAAATGTAATACCTCACATTTATCCAAAATTAAACTCCATCTGCTAGTCCTGACCCATTTACCCATTGTGATTTGGGAGTGTGGTCTTGGGTATTCTCAAAGGAACTCTCCAGGAAATCTGAAACAGAAGTTAAATCATCAAAGGGAACAACACAGCTTACAAAGACCCTTGACAAAAGTAAAAGTTATTAGAATTTCTGGGAGCTGTTTTCAAACGGCAGCAGAAACTCCATTTCCATCTGCATGATTTGTAGTGCATAAGGCAAAGTCAGGATCGTGGATTTTTTTGGCCAGAGGAATTTACTGGAGAATTTTCTGGCCAGGGTTTCATCTCAATGTTTTACCCCCACCCACATGCCACCAATAATTTTCAAATGTTGATACTTGTTGGCCACCCAGCTTGGGCGGAGCAGATCCCCGTTACCTCCAAAGCAATAACAATTAAAGCGAAATTCTCTTACCACTTCAGGAAGCAGCTTTGTAGCAAGGTCGTGAATAGCTTTACCATAAATGCAGAGAGTTGAAATAAGAAATATAACACCCAAAATGGCACAAGCTCTGTGAAAAAGAAATGAATGGAAATTAATAAAGCAGCTTCAAATAACTTTTAGGACTGTTGTTCTAATGGCACTTTTTTTAGAATACAATACCATAAATTCATGGGATTAGATTAGATTCCCTATAGTGTGGAAACAGGCCCTTTGGCCCAACAAGTCCACACCGGCCCTCCAAAGAGTAACCCACCCCCCCTTCTGACTAATGCACCTAACAACTATGGACAATTTTGCATGGCCAATTCACCTGGCCTGCATACCTTTGGAATGTGGGAGGAAACCCACCCAGACACGGGAAGAATGTGCAAACTCTACACAGACAGTCACCCAAGGCTGGAATTGAACCTGGGACCCTGTGCTGTGAGGCAGCTGTGCTAACCACCAAGCCACCGTGCCACCCTCCAACATATACAGTATAGTATATGCAGGTGATTGGAGCAGTGTGTGATCTGTTCTGAACAATTGAAGTTATTGATTCAGGGTCTAATTCTGAACAACAAGTTGGTGAACCACCCTGTATTTTTTTTGAGAAATTACAGCATGGAAATTAGTTAATCAGCCTAACCTGTCCTTGCTAGAGTTCATCCTCCGTGTATGTGGTAATAATAATCATATGCACCTTTCTGCATTATTTTGTTCCAATTTCCTTTAACAAGGTGTACCGATTCTAAAATAATAGCATCTTCCTTGAGTCAATCTGTACATCAGTTGAGCCTTCCATGCAATTTCACAGCCCTTTGTATCAGTCAAAAAATATATATTTACTTTGTCCTAACCTAGTTACATTTGATCTTAATTCCATGTATCCGCGTTCTAGTTCACTCAATCATTAGTAATGGTCATTATCTATCTACACGGTCCTATCCCTTGGTAATCTTAAACACATTTATCAAATAATCTGTAGTTTCCTTTGCTCTGATAAAAAAAATTTCCAAGTACTTAATCATATTTATATTCCTACAACCGGAAGACATGTCAGTGAAAAGAAAAATAGAGCTGGAGTCACCCTGAAGGTCAAAAGCATTGATGGAAACTGATGTCTCAGACATGGATCTTTGAGGAGAGCTATATGACTAAAATATATCATCTATTCTTTCCAGAGATGTCCCCTTTGGGCGCACTGTCCTTCACCTGCCATCCTATTTCTTCTGCCCAATTTGCAATTCAGTTTAACAAGGAAATTGATACAGATTTTATATGGGACACTCCACATTTTGCTCAGTGTATCAGAAACATGTTGGGAGTGAGTATTGCCAGGTATGAGCAGGTGTTACAAGGGCATTGTAAACTGGTGTGGTTGGATGGAGCAGAAGAGCCTCCTGGTACAGGTGGGAGCATTTGCAAGTCAGAGTAATACAGCACAGAAAAAGAACCATTGTGCATCACATCTGCTTTGGTAAAAAGAACAACCAGTAACCATTCTATTCCCATTTTCCAGCACTTAGCGCACAGCCTTGGATGCCTTGGCATCACAAATGTACATTTGAATATTTCTTAAGCACTATGAGAGTTTCTGCTTCTACCATTCTTTCTGGTGGTGAGTTTCAGATTTCTATCAGGAAAAAAGTGGGCTTTACAAATCGTAGAATCCCTATGGTGTGGAAACAGGCCATTTGGCCCAACAACTCCACACCAACTCTTCAAAGAGCATCCCATTCAGACCCATTCCCCCAACCCTATCCCTGTAACACTGCATTCCCATGGCTAATGCATCTAACTTACACATCCCTGAACACTATGGCAATTTAGCGTGCACCTAACTTGCACAATTTTTGGACAGTGGGTAGAAACTGGATCACCCAGTAGAAACCCACAGAGACACAGGAGAACTTGCAAACTCCACGCAGACAGTCATCCAAGGTTGGAAAAAAGGCCTGGGTTCCTGGCGCTGTGAGGCAGCAATGCTAACCACAGAGCCACTGTGCCACCTGTTATTTGAATGTTATTTGTTATTTTATTCAATGCCTCCCATTCTCAATTATTCTAAACTTCAATCCTATTTGTTCCCTGTAGTCTTTCCCACTCACCTATCATTCTATCCTTGTCAAACTAAACTGGCTCAGTTGCTCAAACCCTCAAATTTGAGCTTAAGTCCCTGTATAGCCTCAGTGTTCTTCCCTCATATTTCTCAGAGACTCCCATAAGAAAGGGCCTGAAGTTGGGGCTGTGGTGGTCTTCAAGGACTCCATTATAGCACCCTGAGCTTACTGTCCCTCATCAGCTGAGTGCACTAGGGAGGAGAAGAGGAGACAGAAGAGGACTGCTGCACCTTGTTGTCCAGGTAGGCAAGGGAACATGATTACACCAGACAGTCCCCCAGAAGCAGGCAAACAACATCAGACAACAGTGTACAGGTTACGAATGACATACCCGTTAGCATTAGTGCCTGCAAAGTCTGCACTTGGCCAAGGAGAGAGTTACATCACTTTGTGAAATGTTGGTTGAAAGATATTTTCCAGTTGTGTTGGTGGCCACACTATTCCTGGCACTTTGAAGGTAACACTGGCTTTAAACATTTTTATATCTGGGTATTTCCAGCATCAGCCATTAGTTTTTGGGCATCTCAAAACCAACAGCTTGTCACTGCATCAAGGTAGTGATATATAATAATCTTCAGGCTTGCCAGTGAATTCATTGCATTTAGCGCAGGACAGACCAGCAAAGCTGAGAGATTGATTGTTGGATTCCCCAAATAGCAAAGGCCTTGCATCCATGTGGCAATCCTTTCTCAACAAATCAGGGTTCCTTTCAATCGATGTCCAGCTCATCTGTCACATTAAACAGAGAAATACCCAGTTTTGTTTTTCCCTTCTGGCTGGCTCTGGGTGGCATAGTGATTCAATGGTTAGCACTGCTGCCTCTCAGTGCCAAGGATCTGGGTTCGATCCTAGCCTCTGGCAACTGTCTGTGTGATGTTTGCATATTCTCCCTGTATCTGCGTGAGTTTCTTCCAGGTGCTCTGGTTTTCTCTCCAAGTCCAAAGATGTGCAGCTTAGATGGGTTTCCCAATTGAGATGCAGGGTTACAGAATTATCCCTAGAGTAGTGTAGGTCTGGGTGGGATGCTATTCAGAGGGTCGGTGTGGATTTGACGGGGCAAATGGCCTACTACCACACCGCAGAGAGCACAGTCAGCATCCTTGGCCTCTTGTGGACATTCCGTAACACAGTACAGTACAGGCACTTCAGCCCTACTCCAGGATTAAACTAACCCACAAACCATTCATTTTACTATCATCCATGTGGCTATCCAAGGGTCATTTAAATCTCCCTAATGTATCTGATTTGATACCACTGCTGGTAGTGTATTCCACACACCCACCACTCTGTGTAAAGAACCTACCTCTTGTTCCTCACATAAGTGGCTGTTGCCAGGGTTGGAAGTTTTGAGCTATAGGGAGAGGCTGAACATGCTGGGGCTGTTTTCCCTTGAGCGTTGTAGGCTGAGGAGGTTTACAAAATTATGAGGGGCATGGATAGGGTAAATAGGCAAAGTCTTTTCCCTGGGGTCAGGGAGTCCAGAACTAGAGGGTATAGGTTTAGCGTGACAGGGGAAAGATATAAAAGATATAAAAGCAACTTTTTCACACAGAGGGTGGTACATGTATGGAATGAGCTGCCAGAGGAAGTGGTGGAGGCTGGTACAATAGCAACATTTAAGAGGCATTTGGATAGGTATATGAATAGGAAGGGTTTGGAGGAATATGGGCCAGGGGAGTGGGACTAGATTGGGTTGGGATATCTGGTCGGCATGGACGGGCTTGATCGAAGGGTCTGTTTCCATGCTGTATACCTCAGTGACTCTATGACTCAAATATTGAACGCCTTAGGATTTTCCTTAATCCTACTCGCCAAGGCTTTTGCATGCCCCCTTCTAGCTCTCCTAAGTCTGTTCTTCATTTCCTTCCTGGCTGCCTTGTAACCCTCTAGAGTCCTGTCTGATCCTTGTCTCCTCAACTGTAAGTAAGCTTCCTCCTTCCTCGTGACTAGATTTCCATATCTCTTTATATCCAAGATATATATAGGACCTTCACCCTATCATCCCTTCCTTGCCTCAGTGGGATACTCGCACTTTCAGCAAGTGCTCCCTAAACAACCTCCATATTTCTGTCATGCATTTCCCTGAGAATATCTGCTCCCAGTTTCTGCTCCACAGTACCTACCTAATTGCACGGTAATTCTCCCGCCCTCAATTAAATAATTTCCCGTACTGTCTGCTCCTATCACTCTCTTTGACTATAGTAAAGGTCAGGGAGTTGCGGTCACTATAACCAAAATACTTCCACCCATAATGACGCTGTAGACAAACCCTCCTTGATGACCTCCCTCTCTGCAGCTGTGATACTGTTCCTGAGTGCAATGCCACTCCCCCAACTCTTTTATCTCCTTCCCTATTCCCTTTGAAACATCAAAACCCTGGAACTTCCAAAACTATTCCTGCCCCTCCCCCTCTGGCACGGTGGCTTAGTGGTTAGCACTGCTGTCTCACAACTAGGGACCCGGATTTGATTCCAGCCTCTGGTGACTGTCTGTGTGGAGTTTACACGTTTTCCCTATGTCTGCATGGATTTCATCTGGGTGCTCTGGTTTCCTCCCACAGTCCAAAAATGTACGGTGAGGTGAATTGGCCATACCAAATTGTCCATAATGTTCAGGAACGTGTAGGTTAGGTGCATTAGTCAGGGTAAATGTAGAGTAATAAGGTAGGGGAATGGGTCTGGTCTTCGGAGGGTCGGTGTGGACTTGTTGGACCAAAGGGCCTGTTTCCACACTGTAGAGATTCTATGATTTCTTATTTTATATCCAAGTGTCCGTATTGGCCACAACATCGTAACTCCAAGTACTGATTCATGCTGTAAGTTCATCACCCTTATTCCTGGCACTTCTTGTGTTAAAAGAGACACGCTTCAACCTGTCACACTAATTGCAACTTTGCCCTATCAATTGTCTATCCTTTCTCACAGACTCTCTTTACGCTGTATCTGCCTGTTCACCAGCTACCCTATCCTCTGATCCAGAGCTCCGGTTCCCATCCCCCTCCAAAACCAGTTTAAACCCTCCCAAGAACTCAAGCAAACCTCCAGCCCAGAATATTGGCGCTCCTCTAGTTCAGGTGCAACCCGTCTTCCTTTACAGGTCACATCTTCCCCAGAAGGTACCCCAATGATCCACATATCTGAAGTCCTTCCTCGTAACCCAGCTCTGCAGCCACATGTTCAGCTGCACCCACTCTCTGCGCCTAGCCTCACTAGCCTTTGGAACAGGTAGCAGTCCTGAGTTTACTACTCCTCTCATGCAAATCATTCTTCTCATATCTGTGGAATTCATTACCCCAGACAATGGTGGATTCCAGGACACTGGGTAAATTTAAGGAGGTGATAAACAAATTTTTAATTTGTATGAGCTGAAGGGTTATGGAGAATGGACAGCAATGCGGAGCTGAGACCAAGATGAGATCAGCTGTGATCATATTAAATAGCAGAGCATCTTGGGCTGAATGGCCTAATCCTGGTCTTTGTTTTTACATTAAAGTAAAAAGACCATTGTTATGAATCTTCCACTTTTCAGTTTTGTGCCCAATATACCTATTGTCTGCAGCCAGTGCTTTGTGAGGTTCTTTGTAAATGAACAGGTGTTAGATTACAGAAACATCTGTCCATAAGAATTTCCTGACACCATACATGTCTATTCATGCCACCTACTACACTTGGCCCACACACCCTCACATATTCTCATATTGGTCCATCCATAAAACAGTCACACATTCCACCTGGCCATTTGCAAGAGGCCATTCAGCCTCCTATGGCAGTTTGGACGATTTCACAGCTGCTGACCTCCACTGTGACCTTCATCCAGGCTTCTTAGTGGTGGGGCAGTCTCTGTTCCCCATTGTTGGCATGAGGACCTCCTCCTGATCAGTCACAGCCTAGAGGCAAACTCACAGGAAATCCCTGTCAAGCATTTGCCTGCCTCAATTACATATTGCAGTTGAAAACCTGCTAGTGCTTCCAAATTGCGCAGATTGAGTTTTTTTTTTCCTTGCCAGCTGGAAAGACAGAATTGAAGTGCAGAACTGAAGTCTTTCTCAAAGTATACCTTTGGAAGGTAAGTAGGATAGGTGTGCTCTGACACTTGAATAGTTCAATGCATGTAACATTCTCTCTCTGTCTTCGCTCTCAAATCAGTGTTTCCTCTGCAGTTGTCACAGCCTGTGCCAGGATGTCTTTAGGTGACAATGACCAGCATTAGAAGACAAGCCTGAGGTCTATGTCATAATGTCAGTGGTAGAAATCTTAGTGGCACAACTGCCAACTTGGCAGCCAATTAAGGACCATTGCATACCCCCACAGTATTTAATCCACTTTAGAAAGGGCCACCCAGCCCAGTGTAGGGAGACTGCTTGGCAGCTTTACAGTGGTGTAGAACTCTATCAATGGCTGTTCAATTGTCCACTATCAGGCACCTAAAGGTTGCCAATGGAATACAACCCCCACAAGCTTTCCCTGCCATGATAAGCTGGGCCCTTTATGATATGTACCATGGCTTTCACTCCTCCCCTCTCTCAGAACCATTGTAGGGTTCAATTTGTCCTCATCTTCCAGCAACTAGCCTCTGTCTTCAATGTGTCATCCTCCAGAATTTCTGCCACCTCCAAAGATCTCTTCTGCTCCCCTTCCTGGCAGCATTCCCAAAGGGACAATTCCCTTTGCAAATTCCTGCTCCATCTTCAATCAACTACCCAAACTCTTATTCCAATGACACCATTACATTAAATTATAGGCAATACCACACTTGCCCTATTATCAGTTTGTCTCCTTTAATCAATCCAGATCCCAAGCACGCTTTCCAAGTGAAGCAGCAATCTGCCTGTTCTTCCTTCAACACGTATTTAATGTTCACAATGCTGTCCCCCGTACAAGGGAGAGCAAATGCAGTCTGGGCGATTGCTTTGCAGGAGACCTCTGATCAGTCTGCAAGCATGATTCTGAGATTCCTGTCGCTTCTTCTTTCAATTCTCATTGCTCCCAGGTTTATCTTTCTGTCCCTAACCAGCTACAAAATTCCAATAAAGGTCCAAGAAATATCCAGAAACAGTACCTCATCTTTCAACTTGGCACTCTCCAGCCTTGCAGACTCAACAATTTTAGTTAACAACCTCTACCACTATGTTGGTTTGCATTTTGTTTTTGCTGATTCAGCTTTTCTCTTTTTTTCTTTCTTAGTGTTAACTTTGCAAGTGGACAATTTGAATCCTGCCACTCATAAATCTTCCAGCGACACCTTTTTTTTCTCTAATTTACATGATGACTACTCCCTTTGGCTTTTGAACGACAAAGGCTTTTGTCAATTTAATCTTTCCCCTCCTGTATCCTAATACAGTATTTTATTTTTGTTCATTTTCCCTTGCATCACTTGAAAATCTGTGATGCAGCACCAAAAAGCCACTATCATTGTCACACTTTTTTTAGATTAGATTACTTATAGTGTGGAAACAGGCCCTTCAGCCCAACAAGTCCACACCGGCCCGCCGAAGCGCAACCCACCCATACCCCTACATATACCCCTTACCTAACACTACGGGCAATTTAGCATGGCCAATTCACCTGACCCGCACATCTTTGGACTGTGGGAGGAAACCGGAGCACCCGGAGGAAACCCACACAGACACGGGGAGAACGTGCAAACTCCACACAGTCAGTCGCCTGAGGTGGGAATTGAACCCAGGTCCCTGGCGCTGTGAGGCAGCAGTGCTAACCACTGTGCCACCGTGCCCTTGAAAATAATTAATCTACTAAGAATCTTTGTTGCGCATTTTTCTGAATTTTAATATTTGTACCTCTTTTAGAACTGCTGGGAAGTGATATCTTGGATTTGGAAGGAGAAACCAAACATGATAAATGTTTAAATTTTACAAATGATACTTCAAGATTTTTTGTTGGAGTAGAAGTGAGACATAGTTATGTTGTTCATTTGTTTATTATATCTATAACTGGCAGGGAACTCTGTGGCAAGAGACACACTTTCTGACTCGTCAAAGAGGGAATTCTTCCCACTTGGCTGGATGAGTGCAGCTCCAATAATTCAAGAAGCTTGATATATCCAGGATAACAGTTGAAAATGTGTTGCTGGTTAAAGCACAGC
The DNA here is from genome assembly GCF_020745735.1 of Hemiscyllium ocellatum. Classification (NCBI taxonomy): domain Eukaryota; kingdom Metazoa; phylum Chordata; class Chondrichthyes; order Orectolobiformes; family Hemiscylliidae; genus Hemiscyllium; species Hemiscyllium ocellatum. The sequence goes on along the minus strand of NC_083407.1, from coordinate 40,188,264 downwards.
AGGTCAGGCAGCATCCAAGGAATAGGAAATTCGACGTTTCGGGCATAAGCCCTTCATCAGGAATGAGGAGAGGGTGCCAGGCAGGCTAAGATCTTAGCCTGCCTGGCACCCTCTCCTCATTCCTGATGAAGGGCTTATGCCCGAAACGTCGAATTTCCTATTCCTTGGATGCTGCCTGACCTGCTGTGCTTTAACCAGCAACACATTTTCAACTGTGATCTCCAGCATCTGCAGACCTCATTTTTTATATCCAGGATAAGCCTTATTTTAATCATTCTAACACTTTCAACATTCACTCCCTGCACTGCCAATGCATAGCAGCATCAGTGGGTACCACCTACAAATTGTACTGCAACAAATCACCACCTTCCAAACTCATGACTTTACCACCTAGAAAATCAAAGCATTAAAAACATGTGAACCTTGCAATGGTGTCTCCGCTCCCCTCCCCTCAAACTTCACATGATCCTGACTTGGAACAACATAGGTGTTCCTCCACCATGATTGGGTCAAAATTCTGGAATTCCCTTCCTAGCAACTCAGAAAGTGTAACTATACGACATGGACTGCAATGCTTCAAGGCAACAACTCACTTCTCCCTTTTCAACAGCAATAAATGCTGACTTAGCCAGAAACGCCATATTCCATGAATTAATCAAAATGACTTGTACATGCAAACTTCAAGATAGTTGTGGAATTTCCTGACTATATTACAACAGCACCATGACTGGTAATGTCTTCAGTGTAAAGAGGACCACTGGAAAATATTTCAGTGGATGAAGAGGCACTCATTTTAATAACATTGTTGTTAAAATACTAGCTCTTTTATAAAAAATACAGCTTGTTTACTCCTAACAGTGTATCAACTTTAATAAACAATGGCTTTATAAAAGATGTAAGGGTACAATATTGCACCTTTGCAGAAGAGCTGAGATTTTTACAAAGCAACAACTAGATAGAAATCTAAGCTGGCAAGATTTCAGAATTTCTGAGCAACTAGCAATTTTTCCAATTTGCTTCTGAAATAAGGCTGACTTTGCCAACAGTAACAAAGTTTAAAACAAAAAGACCCTTTATCAAAACAGGTTTAATTGAAAGATCTATTGTTACTTCTAACCACAGATGCTGTGCCTGAATTACTGCTTCTGGTATTTACCTCTTTTGTTTCAAATGTACAGATTCTGCATTAACTAATTTTTATCTCAGCAAAGCTGAATATTGAAAACCCATCAAAGCACCACTGGTCTTTCAGGTAGTGGGATTTTCTGTCAGACCAGGGTCACAACGTATTTAAAATTGAATATAGTGACTCATTTACAAAATATATATTATAAGAAATCAGATGATATAACAGTCAGTAATTGAGTTTTCAGATCAATGCTAGACAACTAGTGCTTTTCCTAATGTGTGTTGATTCAATTATTACTTACATCATATACTTCCTGCATCAACACAATGCACTTATTATGTTATAAAATAATTATTAGATCTTTTGGAACATACAGATATAGATCACTTACATTTGTTTAATGCTGAAGATGCAGTTCTCTCCCTAACAGTGATGTACCATGACAAAACTATTTTGGTCAGCTGCTGACTACATGCATCTATGTCTGGTATAGTGTTACAAAATTAATGCACATAATTTTGCTCTATTAGTTTCAAAGCTGGCATTTTGTATCTTGATGTCACTTTATAAGTGCAACATAGTGCGGGGAGGTGATGGAATAGTGTTTTTAATGGATTAATAATCTAAAGATCCTGGATTGCTCTGGGGAGTCCAGGTTCAATCCCACCAGGGCAGATGATGGAATTTGAATCAAAAAAAGGAATCTGACCTTAAAATTTCATCAAGGTCCCTTAGACGGCATCTTCCAAACCCTCGCATTGAGAAGGGCAAGGGCAGTAAATACTGGAGAGCATCAACCCCTGAAAACCACGCTGAAGTATATCACTATTCCTTCAATGCCACTGCGTCAAACCCTCGTACTCCAAGATTTGAGTCACCTCCTGACTCCCCAGAGCCTGTCTACATCTACAAGCCATAAGTCAGGAATGTGATGGAATGCTCTCCATTTGACTGGATGGATGCAGCTCCAAGAAGCTTTACACCATCCAAGATAAAGTGGCCCACTTGCATGCAACAGTTCCAAATGCAGTCAATCCCTCCATCACCGATGCTCAGTGGCAGCAGGGTGTTCCATGTACAAGATGCACTGCTAAAATTCACCAAGACACCTTGGACACCATCTCTAAACATACGTTCACTACTAGTGCGTACATGGGAACACCGTCAACCTCCAGGTTTCCCTCCAAACCACTGTTACAGACATGGAAATATATTACTTTTAATGTCACTGGTCAAAAATCCTGGAAATCCCTCCCTAACAGCATTATGGGTGTTGCTACAGCTAATGGATTCCAGTTGTTCAAAAAAGCAGCTCATCAACAACTTCTCAAGGACAATTCAGCATGAGCAAGAATTTCTGGCTGAACCAATGATGTTCACTTCACCAGAACGAAATTGTACATATTTGAGAGTCATTTTCTGCTATTAGATATAAGTGAAATGAGTAATTCTAATGCTAGCATTATAACTTTCTCTTACATTTCATTCTTAAACTTGTCTATTTTCTGCCCTCCTCCCCATTTTATCTTAAATTCCTCTCTTTTTAAATGTAGTTCAACTACTGCAATAACTTATTCTCAAAAGTCCCACTTTAATCCGGACTACACCAGTCCTTAATTATGGAAAATATACTGCGTTAGTGAAGGGCAATTCCCAATCAGAGCAAAATCCCTTCTGGGTCACTAATATCCTTTAAGGAAGGAAGTCTCCCATCCTTTTAACTGGTCTGGCCTTCATGTGATTCCAGACCCACAGCAATGTGGTTGACTCTCAACTGCCATCTGAACAATTAGGGATGGGCAATAAATGCAATAAATGGGCAAAAATAAAACAAATTAAGTCCAAACGTCAATTATTATACAATTTATCACATTTTATTTTTATGTTCTTCAGAGGGAAAACATATTTAAACAAAGTGATGAATGGAAGCAAATGTTCTACAGAATTCTTTGTTTAAATATACAAGATGAGTCAGATCTGTACGTGTAATATTTGAGCTTTATCAATATTTTCTTTCTTTCAAGAAATGATAATATCCTATTTCTTTTAGATAAATTTGATTGTCAAGGAATGTAGCAGAGGCATATGTGCATTATGAAGGAAATAAATTAAGGCCCAACCTCAAGGCTTATTGCTTAGCTGAGGAGAAAACAGGGAGCTGGAAAAAACACATGAAAGAAAATAAACTCACAGGAGAATGGTAATCTCAGAATGCCCAGAATGGAAGAAATCAGGAAGGAGAGGATCAAGGCATGGTGGCTCAGTGGTCAGCACTGCTGCATTGCAGCGCCAGGGACCCGGGTTTGATTCCAGCCTCAGGCAACTGTCTGTGTGGAGTTTGCACATTCTCCCATGTCTGTATGTATGTTTCCTCTGGGTCCTCTGGTTTTCTCCCGCAACCCAAAGGTGTGCAGGTTAGATGGATTGATCCAAGTTAAATTGCCCATAGTGATAAGTGCATGAGTAGGGGAATGGATGTGGGTGGTTACTGTTTGAAGGGTCAGGTTGGGCTGAAGGGCCTGTTTCTGCACTGTAGGGAATCTAATCTAAAAAAAAAGTGAGGTCTAGGCACTGAACCTCTCATCTACCTCAGGAAAAATATGAGTCCTGAAGCAGACTTGGATGAAATAGGGAGAACCAGGCTCAGGGCCTATCACTTACCTCAAGAAAGCTTTGAGAGCTGGACTGGACTAAGGTGGAGGCACTGGAGTTTTTTGAACAAGTAACAGAAAAAGTCAACAGAAGGCATTTGATAGAGTGCCTCACAACAGACATGTGAGCAAAGTTAAAACCCTTGGAATTAAAGAAATAACACGGCAATATGGAAACAAAACTATCTGACAGAACATTGAGAGTAGTGGTTAATGGACAAGATCTACAGTGGACCTCCCCAGGGAATAGCATTAGATCTCCTGCTCTTCCTGATATATGTAAAAGATCGACACCATGGTGTAAAGACAACAATTTCAACATCAGTGGATGATGGAAGTATTGTGTGTGGAAGGGGATGGTACTAAACTTCAAAAGAATATATAAACATTCATAGAATGGAAGGACAGTGGCAGAGGAGTAAGCAATTATTCATTTTGGTAGAAAGAATGCCAATAAATACTATAAAAGAAAGGATGAAATTCGAAGGAAGGTACAGAGGCAGAGGGTCCTGGGTGTGTATGTGCTTATTGTCACTGAATGTGGTCAGACAGTTTGAGAGATCAATCGTCATTTTTGATTTGTACCCTGACAGAAGTATATCCCTATTCTGTTAAGACTTCAATGCTGTTTTTAACAATTGTTTCACCTGTGTCTCTAGATTCTTTTGCTCTTCTCCAGTTTAATTTAGCTTTTGAGGAATGTTTCTATTTTTCAACCTCGCATTTACTACATTAATATTTACCCTAAAGATTAATTCCATCCATCACCAGAGCACAGTGAAACAGCACGTGCTATTTACATTACAGCTCCTTATCAAGGCTCCTTTAAAAGCCTCGTGAAAACTGTGATCTCTGCTACAGAAAGCAACAAGGGCAGCAGATGCAAATGAAATGACCCCTACCTCACATTACCACCCAAGTCACACACCATATGCTTTGGAAATATATTGTTGTTTCTAGTTACTTGGTCAAAATACTGGAACTCGATTTAACCAACACTCTGGGATGTACCTACACTACACAAATAACCACCGTCAAAAAGTTGACTCACCATCAACTTTTAAAAGTCAATTAGAAATGGGCAATAAATGCTGTCCTTGCCAGAAAGAGCACGATCCCATTGGTAAGCTAAACAAATTGCGATTTGTTGTTTAAATGCCAAGTCTGTAAGTTTCCCAATGTACTCTTGTGTAGCAAGTCTTCACTTAAAGTTATGGCTTCATTGCTGAGACTAGTGACTTTAAGTGAAGCATGATTTCTCATAAGGATCATGGTTAAAGTCAGGATTTTTTTAGTCAGCAAAACAATGTGCATGTTGAAATACTGTACTGTTTGTGTACATTACTGTATATTCCTCACTGAAATTACTTGAAAAACAAACTAAATCACGAGATGCATCAATTTTAAAACAATATTAATATTGAAAAAAAAGTATTCCTAAATACCTATATTTCTTAATTTATAAATAAACATTGAAAATAAAATATAGAAGATATACAACACAATTGTAATTACTATAAATAAATGTAAAAATTAAATGCACAGATGAAGTTTAAATGCACCAGGCTCCATCTAATGGTAATTGTTGGTCAGTGCAGGCAAAACCTCCTTTACTGGCCAACTTCTGCCAATAACTGGAGCCCAGGTCTTCCCTGCAAGTTCAGAAGGCAGCCGGGAAAAAATGAACACTAGAGTCTTTAAGATAAGAACACAACAACAGCTATGAGAACAGACCGGGTGTGGGTTTGCTGAAAAGGACCTCAGGACAGCAGTAAAACTGAAGGAACTTGGGGACTGAGTGCAGTGGCAGCAAAAGCACGATGGAAAGTTCTTGAGAAGAGGCAAGTCACACAGGAAGTCTGTAGCAAGCAATATTAAGCAAATATATTGTCATTATTTTAGTAACAGCATTAAAATGAAACAAAGTTTACTGAGCAACTTTAAACGGGAACATACTGTATTACAAAATAGCAGGGAGATGATGGAATAGTGGTAACGTCACCAGATCCACCATAGCAGATGGTGACATTTTTATACAAGTAAAAGCTAGTCTAATGGCAACCATTGTTGATTGTGGTATATACCCACCTGGTTCACTACCGTCCCTTAGGGAAGTACATCAGTTGTACTTTTGTGGTCTGACCTACTAGAGACCCACAGCGCCATGGTGAACTGCCCCCTGAAACTGGCCCAGCAAGACAGTTAGTTCATGGGACAATTAAGGATAGCCAACAAATGTTGTCGCAACCAGCAACACCCATATCCATGAATGACTCAAACAAATGAAATACAGAATTGAACTGTTAAGGCAGCAAGTGCCCATTCGGCTACTAACTAGAGTGTTTTCTAAGTTATTGCATGACCAACTTTCAAGGTTGTATACTCTAATTTGAATTGTGTGGATTTTTGTTTATAATCTAAAATCAAGAGGACCGAAATTAATTTACCTTAGGCACACACATAGAAATATCTGCAGAAACAAAGTGGTTATGTGCAAAACAATGTTTTCTAATATCTAAAGAATATCATGCAAATGTACTGATCACAGAACTTACAGGATTCAACATCTGCTTTCATGAGCATAAAGTTGCATATATACAATGCATTTGACATATTTCATTCTATTGGTCTGATGTATTGTGTGAGCTTGTTTGTAGTGTCTTTTCTACACGCTGCCATAAGAGATTCTTATTAAAAGGAGGAGTACGAAGGATTCCTACATAGTCTCTCAACATTCTAATTTACCTACAGAGTCAACTCCATCCTCCAACCCATTGTTACCTGCTTTAGAGTTGGATTATCTTGGTTATATTCCTGAAGGAGTTTGTTTGACTGTATAGACTATACACTTGGTGTACAGTACTTCAGTTAGTTTGCAGATCAGGTTCTGGGACTAAATTAGATTAGTTTCCCTACAGTGTGGAAACAGGCCCTTCAGACCAACAAGTCCACACCAACCCTCCAAAGAGTAACCCACCATACCCATTTCCCCTCTGACTAATGTATCTAACACTATGGGCAATTTAGCATGGCCAATTCACCTGACTTGCACATCTTTGGACTGTGGGAGGAAACCAGAGCACACCCACACAGACTCAGGGAGAACGTGCAAACTCCACACAGATAGTTGCCCGAGGCTAGATTCGAACCTGGGACCCTGGTGCTGTGAGGCAGCAGTGCTACCACTGAGCCACCATGGCTGCCTATTTCAATTCATTTGAATGAACACCACAACTGAAGGCTGCATCTCAATTATAGTCGTTCCTTTGATGGCAAAGATGTCTGCACAGCTAAGACAAACGCAAAATACTAAGAATGATGTAAGTAATGCTGAATGAGAATGAAGTGCTGGAAAAAATCAGCAGGTCTAGCAACATCTGTGTAGAGAGAAGCAGTTAACATTTCAAGTTGAATGCCTCTTCTTCAGGACATTCTGCAGAAAAGTCACGATTGATTTGAAATGGTAGCTCCTTTTCTCTTTCCACAAATGCTGACTGACCTGGCCTAGCAGTGGTGCTTTCAGTGGTTAAAGGGCACAAAAGAGTGGTTATCAGCCATGGCAGTCAGAGTTTTTAGCTGAAGAAAAAGGAAGTGCAGAATTATTCCAATATGGAAGTTAAACTGCTAACTTTGAGGTGGCTACTTCCCAGAGGTTCAGAGACAATCTGACTGGTGCAGAGTTTGAAGTGCTTGCAGATAACAACCCACCCATTTACTTTCAAATATCAGCCAAGCTTCAAGCAACAGAGACTTCATGGGCAGCTGAACTCATTCTCTTTTGATTCCAGGTCAGGTACAAGTTAGGCAAAAATAATGTAAATGTTATTGCCCTTAATCAGAAGGCTGACCATGGAAAAAAAAATCCCATTCCGTTTCATAAATTGATATCCATATCCATGAATTAGGGAGCAAATAACTTTCAGAGAATCCAAACGTTTGACTGTAAACCTATAGAACGAAACAAAGAAATTTTGATGTTTCCCTTCTGGGCCCTTTGCCTGTTCAGAAACTAGCTTCCTGCTTAGGGTGTGTGCATGCATTTGTGAAAACAAGACAGGGAGGAAGTTCAAATTGCAAACAATGCAGGGGACTAAATCAAACTGGTAAGGACTCAACTCTGTTTTTATTTTAAGAATCTGCCGGCAAGTTACCTACCGTGGCAGAATAATGAACTCAGCTCTTAGATAATTCTCATCAACCTGTTCAGGCATGTTGTAATACATCTCTGGAGCTGGTGGGATCTGAACACAGACCTCCTGGCTCAGAGCTAGGGACACTACCAGAAGTGTCAAACAGCTCGAGAACTCAGCTCTTAAACACAAATCTCTAATGAGCATTGTCTGATCCCAAACAGTTCTGCAGCTGATTGATTTGAGCATTAAAGAGACCCGCATTCTTATTCTGACAACCCCAGACCAGCTAGAGGGGGCTGTTGCTGATGTAATATCCAAGCTCCAAGTTAAACTCAGCATTGCAAGCCTGATCCCTATGACAGTCACACGAAGATTCAATGCAGTGGCACTAATGTACTAATGAATAAAATCTAACTCAGGTCCAGAGGGGTAGATCCAGCTATGTTTTCAACTTAGATAAAAGGCTTATGCTCGAAACGTTGACACTCCTGCTTCTCGGATGCTGCCTGACCTGCTTGGCCTTTCCAGTGCCAGACTTTTCAATTCTGACTCTCCTACATCTGCAGTCTTCACTTTCTCCTATATTCTTATCTTAGGCATTTAACTTGAAGAGGACCTCAGGCAGCTTTCGCTGATTGGTGTGGACATCAACATACGACGCCACAGGAAGGTGATCCAAACAAGCACCAAAACTGTTGAGGTAATGGAAAGGAATCAGGGAGGAGAAAGGAGTCCTCCATTGGCTGGTTCACGACAAGGAGAGAGACAGAGAGGTATGTAGCAACTCATCTTTTTTGATAGTTTCAAGGGTCAAGAGTTGCTAGTGGCTCATGATCAAGCAGCACATCAAGTGACAGAAAAGACTACTGTGCTGGCCAGTAATATCCTGACCTCCAGATAGTTGCTGATATTGATGACTACTGTCTGAACTGTGAGAGGTGTACTTTGGCCACAGCAGGGAACTAACTTCAGCCTAGTATGGGACAATTGGTTACCAAGAAATCTCCACACACTCTTGCCATGGATATTATAATCCTTGACCCCATAACAGGATATTTTCACCAAGTTCCCAAAGGCCATTCTCACCTGTGATCAACAGACCTCAACCATCCTCAGAGTGTGACTGGTCTACCCATATCAGTGTTCCATGTCAGATTCATGGTGATCAGGGCATAATTTCGAAGGTAAGGTCCTACAGGTGATTTGCAAGATCTAAGGCCCTTCCAAGAGCTGCACCATCCCTGATTCCAGAGGACAATGGGCAGTATGGATGGTTTCAGCCACGCTGATTGTCTGTGTACCTTGCTTCCAGAGAGCAAACAAAAGTGGCCGGTGTATCTTCAAGAGCTAGTTTATGCTTGTAACAGCACCCAACAAGCATAAACAAGCTTGTAACTGCACCCAACAACCCACAAAGTATTCCCCAACAACATTTCTTGTTTGCCAGGGAGCCAGTTCTTTCCTGTGGAGCATCTCCTTGGACTCACTGCACTTTCTAATGAAGATGGCCAGGTCAGTGTGTTGATAGCTGAATATTACATGAAAGGAATCAAGCATTCAATAATCAAGAGGACTGAAAGAGAATGGTTGAGAAGGAAAACAATTCAAGGCTGACAGGACCGAGCTTCCAATCAGTGCAAGGGTATTCCTCCAAAGTTGGAATGAGATGCAGGATTTGTGGGATCCTAAACCTCACAGAATCACCAAGTGGCTGGACACAGTAATCCGCACCTATGTTGTTGAACCAGTAACTGGAGAACAACCTTATAAAATGGTCTTCAGATGGGAGATGTTCAATGCCAAAGGTGGATATTGTGAGGTTCGCAGCTCACTCAAAGATGTGGCATAATGTGAAGTGTCAGTATGCAATGACTCGAGTGAAGTGGAATCAGAATGCAATGAGGAATCTTGGAACAACCTGTGCATTGTGAATCCTGAGGGTGCATCCACTGTTAGGAGGCCTACTCCAACTGTAAAAGATGGCAGAGGGATGACCTGCCAGTAGATGGCAATGAAAGCACAAGTACTTTCAATTGTGTGACTCCAGGAGACCTGATTGAACCAGACTCCAATATGAGTGATCTGCTGCAGAGCCTGGAACCTGTAGAAAATGCGACCAAAATTGGTCATATAGTGGATTGTGAAGAAGGTTATCTAAGAGATAAGAGATGTTGATCAGATGGGCTGAGAAATGGCAGAAGGAATTTAATTTAGATAAATATGAAGTATTGCATTTCGGTAACACAATCAGGATAGGACTTATACAGTTAATGGTAGGACCATGGAGAGTGCTGTTGAACAGAGGGACCTACAGGTGCAGGTTCATAGTTCCTTAAAAGTGGCGTTGCAGGTAAACAGGATGGTGCAGAAGGCATTTGGCACACTTGCTTTCATTGGTCAGAGCACTGAGTATTGGAATTGGGACATTGTATTGCATCAGTACAACACATTGCTAAGGCCACATTGCTAAGGCTACATACAATTCTGGTTGCCTACTATAGAAAGGATGCTGTTCAACCAGAAAGGGTACAGAAAAAAAATTACAAAAATGTTGCCAGGACTGGAGGGTTTGAGTAATAAGGAAAGGCTGGATAGGCTGGAACTTCTTTCCCCAGAGCGTCAGAGGCTGAGGTGACCTTATAGAGGTTTATAACATCGTGAGAAACATAGATCAGGTGAACAGCCAAAGTCCTTTCCAAAGGGCAGGCAAGTCCAAAACTAGAGGGCATTGATTTAGGGTGAGAGGGGAAAGATTGAAAAGAGACCTGAGGGGTAACTTTTTCACACAAAGGGTTATCCATGTATGGAGTGAGCTGCCAGAGGAAGTGGTAGAGGCAGGTACAATTACAACGTTTAACAGACATTTGGGCAGATACATGAATAAGAAAAATTTAGAAGGATATAGGCTAAACACAGACAAATGGGACTATTCAGTTTAGGATACCTGGTCGACATGGCTGAGTTGGACTAAAGGATGTGTTTTTATTCTGTATGACTCTACAGGCAACAGGTTAAACAGGTCTTTGTAAGCAAAGATGGGATGTCACCCCAACCTTTACTAATTGCTCTATTGGTGATGCAAAAAGAGAATGCTGAAAATAATGTGGATCTAACATTCCAGCTATCGTGGTGTGATAAATCTGTTGATCACACATGCTTTATAAATAGTCACTATGTGCTAGAGAGCTGCTAGGACAGGAAGTGTTCACCAGCAAAGTGTGTAACTGCTCTCCTAGCAGCAGGTGGCCACAATGTGGGAGGATACCAAGGAACGGGGCTTGAGCAGGTAAGCCAACTCTCTGCTGGCAAGTGTGCCTTTGTCACAGAGAGGTCTCATGGATTGATAGAAGCAAAGAATTTCTTCAACAAGACGTGATAAAGGCTTAATTCCATGTAAGTACTCTATTTTCCTAGTTTAACCTTAAGTTCCCTTCAGGTTATTGAGGACATGATGTCAGTGGAATAAAGAATCCAAATCTCATGAAACACCAGCATCAACCAGAAGGCACTTAAAACTTTCACTGAAGTTTGTAATTCAGCTTCAGTTCCTGTCCAGTTTTGTTTGTGCATGGTCCTCGTCAAATAACTGGACAAAGTGGTGCCATCCAGATTAATGACCAGAAATAACACAATCTGCAACTAGATAAATTCACTAGATTTTTATTCCTGACCAGGAGCTGGGGCAGTTGCAGGAGGGAAGGCTGGTTTTTCCACAAATGACTGCTCACCTGTGCTAAAATAATCATACGTTCCATCTGTCTACGTTCCAAGAATTCATCAGCCGCGGGTTTATTGACAGTACCTTCTCAGCTTGGAATCAGAAATTCAAAGGTTAAAATCTAACTTCAAGCACACAGATACAGCTATAACATCAATGCAGTGCTGCTAGAGGGCTAAATTATTGGTGATGCCATCTTTCAGATGAGATGTCAAACTGAGTGCTTTTTTTTTGAATTTATGTAAATCACAGAATCATTATGGTATAGCTGGAGGCCACTTGGTCCTTTGTATCTGTTCCAGTTCTATTCCCGAATGCCAAATTCCTGCCTTTTTTCCATATCCCTGTACACCATTTCTAACCAATAATTGAATGCCTCAATTGAACTTGTCTCCACCACATTTCCAGGCAACCAGATAAAAGATCCCATTATTAAAGAGGAGACTAAGGGAGATTGCTTCCCTTAGTCTTTTAAGCTTTCTGAGCCAAAAGTTTCCAATAACTCATTGAGTCAAAACAAAATGTAGTGGTTTTGGGACCTTGCCATGTGCAGAATAGGCTCGGTATTACTACAACAGTGAATAAATTTTAAAAATGCCTCCTTGAACATAAAACACTACGGGATATTTCAAGATCACGAAAGGCACTATATCAATGCAGTAATTTGTTTCTTTCTGAGGATACTGTATGATTGTGTATGGGCACCCTTTGAGTTCCATGCTTTTGATGCAGCAACAATGAAAGAGGGAGAACACAATTTCAAGTCAGGATGTTATGTGGCTTATAGAAGAATTTGCAAATGGTTTTGTTCACATGCATCAGCTGTCTTTGGCCCTCACAATAGTTAAGGTTATAGATTTGAAAAGGTACTGTAAAAGGAAGTTTTGTTTATTGGTGCAGTGGATTGTGTAGATGATACACTGCTGCCAGTGTGTCAGCGGGAGTGACAGAGAGAGTGAATACTTAAGATAGCAAATGGGGTACCAATTGAACAGATCACTTGGTCCTGGATCATGCTAGTTGAGTGTTTCTGGAGCTGCATTCATCCATACATTTGGAAGATATTTCACTACCTTTCCCAAAGAAACCTCCCACCTTGTGCCTTTTAGATAGTACATGATCAGGAAGTGAGTTACTTATGACAAAATCCATGACTTTTGACTATTCTTATTGCCAAAGTATTTAGATGCCCAGTCCTCAGTCTCTGGTCAATGGTAATACCAAGGATGTTAAAGGTCGATGCACTGCAGCAGTAGCAAACTCAATGTGATATTTGAAGGATTTCTTTCGGGTCAGCTAATGCCAAGTTCCCATTGTTTTTCTGTCTCATAGCATTGCCTGTTGCATCCTGTGAGTATTATTAACAAGATTATCCTGGGCTAGGGTGTCATCCATTTTCACCTCACAGCTATTAAGAAAGCTTTTGCTTGACTGGATTTCCTACACAGATTTGCCAAGATTGAGGATTCAGTTTGTAGGGAATTGCAGCTGCTCCATAGTGTAGTGTAATGCTGCATACAGTATTGCAATACCAGGCAGTTCCATTTGGTTATGATAGAGTTCTGACTTTACTTTCTGTATTCAATTTTAGATTAACACCTTTTGCAAGCCATTAACAAAAAATAAATCTAAGAGATATTTTGGTTTAATGGAATGGTGGATGCTAATCTTCTGATTCTGTCATTGTTCCGGCAACATCAGGGGAATAATCTTTCCATGCCTCTGCATTTATCAATTGTGGCAGTGGGCTCATCTATCACACAATGACATCTAATTAAAGTCAGCGTTAAATCCATGAAATTGAGAAGGTTCAATGTTCATCCAGGCTCTTTAATCGTGCAAGTAGCCAGAACTTTAAAGCATCTCTCTAAACTTAATCCTTTTCATACAATTTTTAATTATGTTAATCGTAATGTAGCCCACAGACTGAGTTATAAGCTTCTCCAATTACATATTTGGTAATCTTAAATAGCTGAGGCAGGAGAGACGTGACAAATTGTCTCAGTGAATCTCAATTAGGAAGTAGGGGGATGCAGTAGACATGGGAAAATATGAAGCAGGCTTCTTGAATTTTAAGTACATGTGTGCAGTCCATTGGGGATAACTAGATTCAGGTGTAATGCTCACAGCAATTGATACCAGAATTGTATGACATGCATATCAAGAAAGGTCAATAGATCAGTTGTCTTTTTCCCTGTAAATAGAATTCTAAGAGTGGCCTGGTCTTCAAAATTATTTAAGTCTTTGATATAGTGGATGCAGAGAGTATGTTTCCTCAAGAAAACCATAATTAAAAGGTCATCAATTTAAGGTAGTTTCCAAGAAAGCCAATAAAGAATTCAGAAGAAACTCCTTTACCCAAAGAGTGGTGACAAAATACAACTCGCTAATAAATACATTTAAGGAGAAGCCACATAAAAACACAGGAGGAGATAGGAACAAAGGATTAGAACAAAGAACAAAGAAAATTACAGCACAGAAACAGGGCCTATGGCCCTCCAAGCCTGTGCCAATCCAGATCCTCTATTTAAACCCGTCACCTATTTTCCAAGAATCTGTGTCCCTTTGCTCCCTGCCCATTCATGTATCTGTCCAGATACATCTTAAATAACACTATTGTTCCTGACTCTACCACCTTCACTGGCAATGCATTCCAGGCACCCAACACCCTCAGCTCAAAGAGTTTTCTACACATACTTCCCTGAAATTTTTCCCCTCTCACTTTGAACTTGTGACCCTTAGTAATTCAGTCCCCCACTCTGGGCGAAAGCATCTTGCTATCCACCCTGTCTGTACCTCTCATGATTTTGTAGACCTGAATCAGATCCCCCCTCAACTTCCATCTTTCTAATGAAAATAATCCTAATCTACTCAATCTATATTCATAGCTAGCACCCTCCATACCAGGCAGCATCCTGCACCTCATCTGCACCCTCTCCAAAGCATCCACATCTTTCTGGTAATGTGACGACCAGAACTGTATGCAGTATTCCAAATGTGGCTGAAACAAACTCCTATACAATTATAACATGACCTGCCAACTCTTGTACTCAACACCCTGTCTGATGAAGGAAAGCATGCCTTACACCTTCCTGACTGTTCTATTGACCTGTGTTGCCACCTTCAGGGTACACTGGACCTGGTCTCTCTGTACATCAGTTTTCCCCAGGGCTTTTCCATTTACCATATAGTTTGCTCTAGAATTGGATCTTTCAAAATGCATCACATCGCATTTGCCTGGATTGAATTCCATCTGCCATTTCTCCACCCAACTTTCCAATCTATCTATATTCTGTTGCATTCTCTGACAGTCACCTTCACTATCTGCTACTCCATCAATCTTACTGTCATCTGCAAAGTTGCTAATCAGGCCACCTATACCTTCCTCTAGATCATCTATGTATATTACAAACAACAGTAGTCCCAGCACAGATCCCTGTGGAACACCACTGGTCAAGTTGTCCATTTTGAGAAACGCCCTTCTGCTACTACTCTCTGTCTGCTGTTGCCCAGCCAGTTCTTGATCCATCTGGCTAGTACCCCCTGGACTGCATCAGGAGAAAGTGAGGACTGACTCCCACATCTACCTGGACTGTACCTCCTCCCACCTTGCCACCTGTAAAAATGCTATCCCTTATTCCCAGTTCCTCAGCCTCTGCCACATCTGTTCCCAGGATGACCAATTTCACCTTAGAAAATACCAGATGGCCTCCTTCTTTAAAGATCACTATTCCCCCTCTCATGTGGTCGATGATGCCCTCCAGTGCACCTCTTCCACTTCCAGCACATCTGCCCTTGAACCCCACCCCTCCCAACGCAACAAGGACAGAGCCCCCAGTCCTCACCTTCCACCTCACCAACCTTCGTATATGTCATCCTCTGCCACCTACAAACAATCCCCACCACAAGAGATATATTTCCCTCCCCACCCCTAATAGCATTGCAGAGAGACCATTCCCTCCGCAACTCCCTTGTCAAATCCATGCCGTCCCACCCTACTCCCGGCACCTTCCCTGCCAGTGCAGGAAATGCAAAACCTGCACTCACACTTCCCCCCTCACCTCCTTCCATGGCCCCAAAGGATCCTTCCATGTCAGACAGAAATTTTTACCTGCTCTTCCACTAATGTCATCTACTGTAGCCCATGTGCTGTCCTCTACATCAAGGAGACTAGACGCCAACTTGTGGATTGTTTCAGAGAACACCTGTGGGACACCCACACCAACCAATCCCACCGCCCCGTGGCTGAGCACTTCAACTCCCCTTCCCACTCCACCAAGGACATGCAGGTCCTGGGCCTCCTCCTTCAACATATCCTAACCACCCGACGCCTGGAGGAAGAATGCCTCATCTCCTGTCTTGGCACCCTGCAACCACACGGGATTAATATGGATTTCACCAGTTTCTTAATTTCCCCTCCCCCCACCTTATCCCAGTCCCAAGTCTCCAACTCGGCACCACCCCCTTGACCTGTCCAGTGCCTTTCCCACCTATCCACTCCACTCTACTCTCCAACCTATCACCATCCCCCTCACCTTCATCAGCTACCTTCCCCCCTCCCCATTTATCCCTCAGCCCCCACTCCACAAGCCTCATTCCTGATGAAAGGCTTATGTCCAAACCATCGATGCTCCTGCTCCTCGGATGCTGCCTGACTGGCTGTGCTTTTCCAGCACCAAACTCTTGACTCACTTTCTCCATCAACCTACTATGGGGAACCTTAACAAATATCTTACTGAAGTCTATATATATGGCATCTACAGTCCATCCCTCAATCAGCTTTGTCACTTCCTCAAAAAATTTTATTAAATTTCCTGCACAAAAGCATGTTGCCTATCACTGATAAGCCCATTTTCTTCCAAATGTAAATAGATCCTATCCCTGTGTATCTTCTCCGGCAGTTTCCCTACCTCTTACATCAGGTTCACCAGTCTATTGTTACCTGGATTATCCTTGCTACTCTTCCTAAACAAGGGGACAACATTAGCAATTCTCCAGTCCTCCAGGACCTCACCCATTTTCAAGGATACTGCAGGGATATCAGTTAAGGCCCCAGCTATTTCCTCTCTTGCTTTCCTCAGTAACCTGGGATAGATCCCATTTGGAACGGTGATCTTGTCCACCTTAATCCCTTTTAGATTACCCAATGCTTCCTCCCTCCTTATGCTGGCTTTAATGAGAGTAATCAAACATCTATCCCTAACCTCAACATCCTCCATGTCCCTATCCTCGGTGAATACTGATGCCAAGTACTCATTAAGAATCTCACCCATTTTCTATGGTTCAACGCATAACTTCCCTTTGTCCTTGAGTAGGTCAACCCTTTCTCTAGTTAGGAGACAGTGAGGTCTGCAGATGCTGGAGATCTGGGTTGATAGGGTGGTGCTGGAAATGCACAGCAGGTCAGGCACCATCCGAGGAGCAGGAGAATCAACGTTTAGGGCCGGAGCCCTTCATCCAGAGCCCTTCATTCCTGATGAAGGGCTCCGGCACAAAATGGCAATTTTCCTGCTCCTTGGGATGCTGCCTGCTGTACTTTCCCCTTTCTCTAGTTACCCTCTTGCTCCTTATATACAAATAAAATGCTTTGGTATTTTCCTTAACCATCGCCAATTAGATCGGTATCTCCGCAAGATAGCAGCGGAATAGGCGCATTAAATCCATCTGCTCTATTTCCCTTTCTTTTTCTTCTTTTCTCATTTATCTTTTCTTCTTGTAGCTTTAGTATTTATCCTTTAGCTGTCTTTTTCAAATAACTTATCTGCTTGAGAGTAGCAGTGGCGGTTTCTAGCTCATTGAATTTGGCAGTCGGCAAGGTGTCCAGTGCGAGGCATTAGCTGAGGGCCTAACCCAGGATTCTTGGTGAGTTCCCGATGCCTGGCGCATGGACCAAAGATAAGGCCAAGGATCAATGTGGACGGCACCTGGATCGGGCACTGGCAGTCTGAGATTCCAGGAGTGTGCCCAATGCAGTGATGGAGGTTCCACCAACATCAGCAACAATGAGAGCAGGGGAGATTGAACCAGCGCAGGGAAAGCGTGCCAAAGCGAAGGAGATTGAGCCCTTGTAGGAAGTGTGATCCCCACATAGCTGAGCACTTCAGAAAGACTTAATACTAAGAAGGATTGTAATGTTTAACTTGCAACTTTGTTCCTTATTTTTTTCTACCTTGTTCTTAATGGACTTTCTGTTCCACTGTAACTTGTTTCTATACCTTGATAGTTGTATCTAAACTGGCACTGTGCGTGGTGACATTAAGAACTTTTCACTGTACTCCTATACTTTTGTACTTGATACATGTGACAGTAAAATCTAATTCTAAATCAAATCAAATATTAGTCTTAAAAGAGGAAAGATAAGAGAGGTTCAAGTGGAGTATAAACATTGGTATGGACTGCTTGTTTCTGTGTGATCCATCCTGTGTGATCCTGTAACAATGGCGAGTGTAAACAAGCTATTACTTTCTATTATTCACCTTATCAATAATCTGTGTAATCATAGAGATCAGAGTTAAGCTGTGCAATCTTCTCAGACCCAAAATAAACTTCCAGCATTTTCTTAACTGATCTATCATAACTGTTCTACACAAGTTTCAATGCTGTGACATCCTGCAAAAAAAATCTAAACTGCCCACAATGGGCCCAATTTAATGAAGGTGATGGGTGTCTCACATCAGCTTTTTAGGAAAGGTCTGCTGAATTAATTCTCACTCAGTGACCTAACTGGACAGCAAGTGGGCTTTCCCTGGGATCAAGGAACCCAGTGGGTAGAAGTCACACCCACTAAGCGCTGCTGACAAATCAGCAACTTGACCAGCGTTACCCGGGAGATGATTGTCGCTCTCAATGCTAACTCGATAACCTCCCAAATCCTCATATCATTGTTGGATCCCAGGCCAATGAGTGATGGTAGTTTGTTGTGCGGGAGAAAATCACATGGTGGGGACTGTAGGGAGGGGTATCAGCAGCAAGTGCTATCTGTGCCTTTAACCTTCCCAATGTGGGATTGCATATCTTTGAGTAAGGGGGTGCTCACTGTATCTCATTCATGTCATTCATTTGGAAGTAAGGCACCAAGAACTAAGGATTATTTCCCAAAGTGAGGGCTTCAACTTACAGTGGAACAGAAAGTCCATTCTTAGAGCTTCTCAACCATGCACTTATTGGGGTGGAAGTGAGAAGACACAGCCAAGCTCCCACCTGAATAAATACCTCCTCACCCCTAAAAGTTTTACAGGGACGGTATTAACTTCTGTCCTATAGTTCAACAACAGTCTGAAGTCTCTGCAAAATCACTCTTATTCCCTTGACCATTGCATCCTATGGGCCTGATATAGCTAGGTTGCTTTTGAATAAGTTAAACTTCCCCTGTATGGGCTGGTTTCTCCAGGAGGTATCAAGGCCCATGTGAGGATCTTGAGCCACTGCAGCTCTCCATGACCACCATTGGTACAAACTTAAAGAAGGCAACCTCCTTAAGTGGCTTCCTTTGGACCAGCCATCGTACTAATCACATCCATGTCAGGCTGGCAGCTGCACAGGGTGCTACTGAGGTAGGCAGGCAGGGAGTGAGAGCATCTCAACAAGGAAGAGCCTTGGGGCTGCACTGAACTAAAAGAAATGACTTTGGGTGGGAGGGCAAAGATCTCTGCAGGCATATTCAGGGACAGCAGTGCATTTCCACAGCATGTTACTAAGACGTGAAATGTCCAGCTTCAATGGCTTCCTGGACACCACTTTCATTGAGCAAAAAGGTGGATAAATCCCCAGGACCAGATCAGGTGTACCCGAGAATTCTGTGGGAAGCGAGAGAAGTGACTGCAGGGCCTCTTGCTGAGATATTGTATAGTCACAGGTGAGGTGCCGGAAGACTGGAGGTTGGCTAACGTGGTGCCTCTGTTTAAGAAGGGCAGTAAAGACAAGCCAGGGAACTATAGACCGGTGAGCCTGATATCAGTGCTGGGCAAGTTGTTGGAGGAAATTCTGAGGGACAGTATGTACATGTATTTGGAAAGGGAAGGACTGATTAAGGATAGTCAACATGGCTTTGTGCATGGGAAACCATGGTTCACAAACTTGATTGAGTTTTTTGAAGAAGTAACAAAGAGGATTGATGAGGGCAGAGCGGTGGACATGATCTATATGGATTTCAAGGTTCTCCATGGGAGACTGGTTAGCAAGGTTAGATCTCACGGAATATAGGGAGAACGAACCATTTGGATACAGAACTGGCTCAAAGGTAGAAGACAGACGGTGGTGGTGGAGGGTTTTGTTCAGACTGGAGGCCTGTGACCAGTGGAGTGCCACAAGGATTGGTGCTGAATCCTCCACTTTTTGTCATTTACATAAATGATTTGATTGTGAGCATAAGAGGCATAGTTAGTAAGTTTGCAGTTGACACCAAAATTGAAAGTGTAGTGGACAATGAAGAAGATTACTTCAGATTGCGACAGGATCTTGATCAGATGGGCCAATGAGCTAAGAAGTGGCAGATGGAGTTTAATTCAGATAAATGCGAGGTGCTGCATTTTGGGAAAGCAAATCTTAGCAGAACACAGGCACTTAATGATAAGGTCCGAGGGAGTGTTGCTGAACAAAGAGACCTTGGAGTGCAGGTTCATAGCTCCTTGAAAGTAGAGTCGCAGGTATATAGGATAGTGAAGAAGGCATTTGGTATGCTTTCTCTTATTGAACAGAGTATTGAGTACAGGAGTTGGGAGGTCATGTTGTGGCTATATAGGAGATTGGTTAGGCCAATGTTGGAATATTGTGTGCAATTCTGGTCTCCTTTCTATCAAATGGATGTTGTGAAACTTGAAAGGGTTCAGAAAAGATTTACAAGGATGTTGCTAGGGTTAGAGGATTTGAAGTAGAGGGAGAGGCTGAACAGGCTGGGGCTGTTTTCCCTGGAGCGCTGGAGGTTGAGGGGTGACCTTATAGAAGTTTACAAAATCATGTCTAGGATAAATAGACAAAGTCTTTTCCCTGGGGTCGGCAAGTCCAGAACTATATGGCGTAGGTTTAGGGTGAGAGGGGAAAGATATAAAAGAGACCTAAGGGGCAACCTTTTCACACAGAGGGTGGTACGTGTATGGAATGAACTGCCAGAGGAAGTGGTGGAGGTTGGTACAATTGTAACATTTAAAAGGCATCTGGATAAGTATATGAAAAGGAAGGGATGGGAGGGATATGAGCTGGGTGCTGGCAGGTGGGACTAGATTGAGTTGGGATATCTGGTCAGCATGGACGGGTTGGAACGAAGGGTCTGTTTCCGTGCTGTACATCTCTATGACTCTATGACTCTATAACTGATGTCATACATGACATGGAATGGTACCTCTGCATAACACTGCCATTGGTGCAAAGTATCTCCCAAGTGGACATTAATTGGCTGACCTGGTTTTCAATACGTCTCTGAAGAAGCACCAAGACAAGAAAGCAGAGGGTGGTGTCTCAATGCATACCCCTCCCCACTTACCCAGCCCACTCCTCCAAACGCAGTTTCCATGATATCAAGTAAATTCAGTCATATGGCTCTAAAAACACTCATGTTCCAGGGGCCTTCCTGAGAATTTTCTGAACTGATCATTCTTGGATATCTTTTCCTTGAATTTGTTTTTCACATTTATTCATAGCGTTCTGTGAATGAACAATTGTGAGTAGATGCCACTAAATAGTTTAAAATGTACACATAAATCTCATCAGCCATATTGTCTAGCTTCTTTTCAAAGATCAGTTGCTCCTCCTTTTGAGTAAATACATTTTAGAGATCCCATGAAATCCAATTCACTGATGTCTGCAGCCCTTCCATCAGCAGCAATGTCATATTGACTTGCAAAACACTTTCCGATCCTGCTTTCTTAACTTGGAGGAAGTTGTATCCTGCAACGGATAGATACGAGTAGCACAGGGAGTGCAGGAGAATCAGGACCAAAATATTGTCAAATCTATTTTTGACCTCTTTGGTACAGTTTCCATGCAGGAGTGCAGCATTACAAGATTTCTCTTGAACTTATCAGGTATGGCCATGATTAGAATTCCTAAACTACAAAGAGTTTCAGTAATAGTAAAGAAACAATTGTGGAAATGATGGTCTTGTGTGATAATGTCACTGGGCCAGAAGTTCAGAGTAGGCTTTGGAATTCCCATTAATGACAATTGTTTGAATTGAAATGGCGACCATGAAACTTTCATTAATTTTTGTAAAGACCCATCTGCTTCAATAATGTCATAATCTGCCATCCTTGTCTGATCCTTAATGTAATCCCAGATCTCCAACAATGAACTGACTCTTACCAAACCATTCAATTCAAGGGATGGACAATGAATGCTGGTCTTGTCAACAGTGCCTATACCTCATGCCACAAGGAAGAGGAAGAAAGAAGGGAGACCTACCTCAGTGGAAAATTTCTGAAGTAGAACAGCACTAAGGCATGATTCTTGTGAAAGTATCAGCAATTCAGGAAAGAAATAAATATAATGAAGCAGACCCAGGAGTTAATATAGTTGTAATCTCAAAGTACAATTATTAGGAACTAATTATTTCACCACAATAATCACAGACAGCTGTTTCTCATACAGTAGTTATGAAGCAATAATCTTCACAGTGGCACAGTGGTTAGCACTGCTGCCTCACAGCGCCAGAGACCCGGGTTCAATTCCCGCCTCAGGCAACTGTCTGTGTGGAGATTGCATATTCTACCCATGTGTGCGTGGGTTTCCTCCAGGTGCTCCGGTTTCCTCCCAAAAATGTGCAGGTTAGGTGAATTGGCCATGCTAAATTGCCCGTAGTGTTACGTGAAGGGGTAAATGTAGGGGAATGGGTCTGGGTGGGTTGCTCTTCGGAGGGTCGGCATGGACTTGTTGAGCCAAAGGGCTGTTTCCACACTGTAAGTAATCTAATCATAAACTGCTGGAATACTAAGAAAATAATTCTAAGACCTAAAAAAGTTTCTGATAAATCTCTCAATAAGTATAAATGTACACCAGAACTGTAAAGAACTAACAACACTTCCTATATGTTTGAGTTATCTTGTATAAGTTATACCCAGGCTACATCAAAACAGAAAATAAGACAAAATGAAAAATCATTCTTCTGATAAAATTTAGGGACTTTTGACAAACAAAAAAGTGAACTCAATTTGTTTTAGATAAGAATAATAGGGTAGTTATGGTAAGGGATTTTAACTTTCCAAACATCGACTGGGACTGCCATAGTGTTAAAGGTTTAGATGGAGAGGAATTTCTTAAGTGCGTACAAGGCAATTTTCTGATTCAGTATGCGGACGTACCTACTAGAGAAGGTGCAAAACCTGACCTACTCTTGGGAAATAAGGCAGGGCAGGTGACTGAGGTGTCAGTGGGGGAGCACGTTGGGGGCAGCGACCATAATTCTATTCATTTTAAAATAGTGATGGAAAAGGATAGACCAGATCTAAAAGTTGAAGTTCTAAATTGGAGAAAGGCCCATTTTGACGGTATTAGGCAAGAACTTTCGAAAGCTGATTGGAGGCAGATGTTTGCAGGTAAAGGGACGGCTAGAAAATGGGAAGCCTTCAGAAATGAGATAACAAGAATCCAGAGAAAGTATATTCCCGTCAGGGTGAAAGGGAAGGCTGGTAGGTATAGGGAATGCTGGATGACTAAAGAAATTGAGGGTTTGGTTAAAAAAAAGAAGGAAGCATATGTCAGGTATAGACAGGATAGATCGAGTGAATCCTTAGAAGGGTATAAAGAAAGTAGGAGTATACTTAAGAAGGAAATCAGGAGGGCAAGATGGGGATATGAGATAGCTTTGGCAAATAGAATTAAGGAGAATCCAAAGGGTTTTTACAAATATATTAAGGACAAAAGGGTAACTCGGGAGAGAATAGGGCCCCTCAAAGATCACCAAGGCAGCCTTTGTGTGGAGCCACAGAAAATGGGGGAGATACTAAATGAATATTTTGCATCAGTATTTACTGTGGAAAAGGATATGGAAGGTATAAACTGTAGTGATGTAGATGGTGACATCTTGCAAAATGTCCAGAATATAGAGGAGGAAGTGCTGGATGTCTTGAAATGGTTAAAAGTAGATAAATCCCCAGGACCTGATCAGGTGTACCCGAGAGCTCTGTGGGAAGCTAGAGAAGTGATTGCTGGGCCTCTTGCTGAGATATTTGTATCATCGATAGTCACAGGTGAGGTGCCGGAAGACTGGAGGTTGGCAAACGTGGTGCCACTGTTTAAGAAGGGCAGTAAAGACAAGCCAGGGAACTATAGACCGGTGAGCCTGACCTCGGTGGTGGGCAAGCTGCTGGAGGGAATCCTGAAGGACAGGATATACATGTATTTGGAAAGGGAAGGACTGATTCGGGATAGTCAACATGGCTTTGTGTGTGGAGATCATGTCTCACAAACTTGGTTGAGTTTTTTGATGAAGTAACAAAGAGGATTGATGAGGGCAGAGTGGTAGATGTGATCTATATGGACTTCAGTAAGGCGTTCGACAAGGTTCCCCATGGGAGACTGATTAGCAAGGTTCGATCTCATGGAATACAGGGAGAACTAGCCATTTGGATACAGAACTGGCTCAAAGGTAGAAGACAGAGGGTGGTGGTGGAGGGTTGTTTTACAGAATGGAAATCTGTGACCAGTGGATTGCCACAAGGATCGGTGCTGGGCCCTCTACTTGTTGTCATTTACATAAATGATTTGGATGCGAGCATAACAGGTACAGTTAGTAAGTTTGCAGATGACACCAAAATTGGAGGTGTAGTGGACAACGAAGAGGGTTACCTCAGATTAAAGAGGACATTGACCAGATGGGCCAATGGGCTGAGAAGTGGCAGATGGAGTTCAATTCAGATAAATGTGAGGTGCTGCATTTTGGGAAATCAAATCTTAGCAGGACTTATACATTTAATGGTAAGGTCCTAGGGAGTGTTGCTGAACAAAGAGACCTTGGAGTGCAGGTTCATAGCTCCTTGAAAGTGGAGTCACAGGTTGATAGGATAGTGAAGAAGGCATTTGGTATGCTTTCCTTTATTGAGTATTGAGTACAGGAGTTGGGAGGTCATGTTGCGGCTGTTTTCCCTGGAGCATCGGAGGCTGAGGGGTTACCTTATAGAGGTTTACAAAATTATGAGGGGCATGGATAGGATAAATAAACAAAGTCTTTTCCCTGGGGTCGTGGAGTCCAGAACTAAAGGGCATGGGTTTAGGGTGAGAGGGGAAAGATATAAAAGAGACCTAAGGAGCAACGTTTTCCCGCAGAGGATGGAATGAGCTGCCAGAGGATGTGGTGGAGGCTGGTACAATTGCATTTGGATGGGTATATGAATAGGACGGGTTGAGGGATATGGGCCGGGTGCTGGCAGGTGGGACTCGATTGGGTTGGAATATCTGGTTGGCATGGACCGAAGAGTCTGTTTCTATGTTGTCCATCTCTATGACTCTAAATACCCAGCAAATTCTCCATCTGAATATGTTAACATATTTTATTTTGAGTGTACTGAGTTCCGCTTCCACGTATACTGTGTTGCTCCAGTCTCGGCAGAGTAATGAATAGATTGCTGTTGAGCATGTTCGAAGTAATGAACCAAAATTAAGTCTCTTCAACCAGTAAAAGCAAAATACACAATTTGTTTTAATTGTGTAAGGATGACTAACGTGCCACCTACTGCATTATCAGGTCTGTATTTCAACATTTAAATAACATTACATAGGCACTGAATTCACTTGTGTTTCAGTCTTTAATTAAGGAGCTCAAGGGATTAAAATTATATCAGGTTCTACAGTTGGCTGAAAGAAGGAAATTTTCAAATTAGTTACAATCACAACAACACTGAATTTGACAGCACTGAAAACAAACACAGGAATTGAAATGTGCCATTGTCTCGTGCCTGTTCAAATTAACATAACTATTATGTCAACTTTGTGTTGCCTGCTGGTCAAAGGGTACAGCCAGCCCTTAATATTGCTGACGGCTGGCTGTAGAGCCCCCAAAACCATGACATGCTGCACAGCTTAAGTGTCTGCATTATTCAAAGTCACTCTGCAACATTTAAGGGGAGATGCATTGTGGGACTAGAGCAGATGCTAAACCTAATACCACATTTGTAACATAGATAGGAGCAAATTATTGCAGATGCTAGAATCTGTACTGAGAACAAGAAGTGCTGGAAATCACAGTGGGCCAGGCAGCATCCATGGAAAGAGAGCAAGCTAATGTTTTGCATCTGGATGAGTCCTCATCAGCTCAGATGAAGAGTCATCTAGACTCAAAATGTTAGCTTGCTCTCTCTCCCCATTTATAACATTGAGGAAGAATTAAAGACATTGAAGAAGTTAGAAAGCCACAAAGCGATCAGTTCCATGTTTTACTTCTCTTTCAAGGCATTTTGGGAACTCAAGGGTTAAACGTTCCATTGCCAAAGAGACTCACGACAGGATCAGTTGGTAGCCTGTCCTCTTACAGAATAGACAGAACATCTCAGTAGGGAGAGGCTGACTGTATCCCAGAAAAGGGGTCCAGTGGAGACATACATGTGGATTCCTCTGCAGCCTCAGACAAAAGCATTTGTCCTTCACAAACAAGCCTGATAACCTTGGCCACAACCCTGTTAAACTGTCTCCTGCTCCCACTGTCTTGCTTCCCCTCCATATTAGCATAGGTATGTGAATCCCCCACTGAGAACAGGCAATGCCCTTCTGTTTTAATCTCTTCCCATCAACACATGACCATGAAGAATACAATAATCAGTCCCTGTAATCCATTCACAAGTTATGACAGGACATCAACATTCATCGGGTTTTGTAAATTCATAATTACCTATCTTAAACTATGTAATGACTATCAACCATGTAAGTGATAAACCTTTTGTTTAATCCCTTTAAAAATACTGTCTTTGTGTATAGGGCAGAGATTCGTGGAGAAGTGTCCCCACAAAATAGACACACGACTACTCTTGGGGACATTGAGAATGTCTCGTTGGCTATCTGAAAATAAACCTTTATACAGAAATTTGTGCCGTCCAGAGTTGTAGAACAAAATATACATCAACAACATCACAGCAAAATGGGCTCCATTGTTTTCAGCTACTGTGTTGGAGGGCTAGTTCAAAGAGATGCAAAGGAGAACATATGTGTCGAACCAAGGGAGGCAGGGCATAAGGCACTCCACACATGCTCAGAAACAATAGAGGTAGATGGCTGTGGAGCAAAATGTCAGGAGTGAAGTCCTGAGGGTTTTGATGCAGGACAAAATGAAGTTCAATAGCACTACACAAGGTGATCAGGTTGAGTGAACTTAACTTTGAATGCTGAGGTCTAGATTAGAGTGGTGCTGGAAAAGCACAGCAGGTCAGGCAGCAGCTGAGGAGCAGGAAAATCAATGTTTCGGACAAAAGCCCTTCATCAGGAATGAAGGCAGCAAGCCTCTGGGGTGGAGACATAAATGGGAGGGGGTGGGGCTGGGGAGAAAGTAGCCAAGAGTACAATAGGTGGATGGAGGTGGTGATGAAGGTGATAGGTCAGAGAGGAGGATGGAGCGGATAGGTGGGAAGGAAGATTGGCAGGTAGGAAAGGTCATGAGGATAGCGCTGAGCTGGAAGTTTGGAACTGGGGTGAGGTAGGGGAAGGGGAAATGAGGAAACTGGTGAAGTCCACATGAATGCCCTGGTGTTGAAGTGTTCCGAGGCGGAAGATGAGGCATTCTTCCTCCAGGCATTGGGTAGTGAGGGAGTGGTGGTGGAGAAGGCCCAGGACCTGCATGTCCTCGGCAGAGTGGGAGGGGGGAGTTGAAATGTTGGGCCACAGGGGCGGTGGGGTTGATTGGTTCAGGTGTCCTGGGGATGTTCCCTAAAGTGCTGTGCGAGGAGGCATCCAGTTTCCTCAATGTAAAGAAGACCCCACCAGGAGCAACGGATACAATAAATGATATTGGTGAATGTACAGGTGAAACTTTGATGGATGTGGAAGGCTCCTTTGGGGCCTTGAATGGAGGTAAGGGAGGAGGTGTGGGTGCAGGTTTTACAATTTCTGCCATAGCAGGGGAAGGTGCCAGGAGGGAAGGGTGGGTTGTTGGGGGGGCGTGGACCTGACCAGGTAGTCATGGAGGGAATGGTCTTTGTGGAAAGCGGAAAGGGGTGGATAGGGAAATAAATCCCTGGTGGTGGGGTCTGTTTGTAGGTGGCGGAAATGTCGGCGGATGATGCAGTTTATGCAAAGGTTGGTAGGGTAGAAGGTGAGGACCAGAGGGGTTCTGTCCTTGTTGTGGGTGGAGGGGTGGGGTTTGAGGGCACAGGTG
Organism: Hemiscyllium ocellatum; assembly: GCF_020745735.1. NCBI lineage: Eukaryota > Metazoa > Chordata > Chondrichthyes > Orectolobiformes > Hemiscylliidae > Hemiscyllium > Hemiscyllium ocellatum. The sequence goes on along the minus strand of NC_083407.1, from coordinate 40,160,345 downwards.
TGGGATGTGGAACAGATGCATTGGAGAGCATCTTCAACCACGTGGGAATGAAAATTGCGGTCTTTAAAGAAGGAGGCCATCTGGTTGTGTTCTGTGGTGGAACTGGTCCTCCTGGCAGCAGATACGGCTGAGGCGGAGGAATTGGGAATACGGGATGGCATTTTTGCAGGAGGTAGGGTGGGAACAGGTGTAATCCAGGTAGCTGTGGGAGTTGGTGAGTTTGTAAAAAATGTCAGTGCTGAATCGGTCGTCATTGATAGAGATGGAGAGGTCCAGGAAGGGGAGGGAGGTAGTTTACCACCTGCTTACCCAGCCTCTCACACTGCACAACATATCAGACTTTATTCACCAACCAACAATCTCTATCTGGATGCATACTTGACATTCAGAAGCCTTGCTTCACTCTCACACACTCATTGCAGTCACAGGCCTCACATCCGTACCTTGCAGTTTGTAACCATGACAACCACATAAGCCAGATTACATAGCACTCACTTATAAATCTCACTCTTTCTTGAAGGATACATGGCCAACAACTTGAAGGCAGCAAGTGCTAACTGAAGGAGGAGAGCCAATTCCTCATGTCCTTTATGAGGGAGACAGAGATGGTCATAATGAGCTTGGTGTGTAGGAGGCTGAGGGATGATCTTATAGAGTGTTATAAAATCATGAAGGGCATTGATGAGGTGAATAGCCAAGGTTTTCACCCCAGGGTAAGGGAGTCCAAAGCTAGAGGGCATAGGTTTAGGATGAGAAGAAAAAGATTTAAAAGGGATCTGAGGGGTATCTTTCCATAAAGGTTGGTGTGTATATGGGATGAGCTGCCAAAGGAAGTCATAGTAATAGGGATATACAGCATGGAAACAGACCCTTCTGTCCAACTTGTCCATGCCAACCAGATATCCCAACCCGATCAGGTCCCACTTGCCAGCATCTGACCCACATAACCCCTCCTATTCATATACTCATCCAGATGCCTTTTAAATGTCGCAATTGCCTCCACCACTTCCTCTGGCAGCTCATTTCATACATGTGCAAAAGTTGCTCTTAGGTCTCTTTTATATCTTTCCCCTCTCATCCTAAACCATACTCTCACCATAAACCCTCCAGTTCTGGACTCCCCCATCCCAGGGAAAAGACTTTGTCTATTTACCCTCTCCATACCCCTCATAATTTTGGAAACCTCTATAATGTCACCCCTCAGCCTCCGATGCTCCAGGGAAAACAGCTCTCGCCTATTCAACCTCTCCCTATAGCTCAAATCCTCCAAACCTGGCAAGATCCTTGTAAATCTTTTCCGAACCCTTTCAAGTTTCACAAGATTTTTCCGATAGGAAGGAGACCAGAATTGCACGCAATATTCCAACAGTGGCCTAATCAATCTCCTGTACAGCCACAATATGACTTCCCAACTCCTGTACTCAATAAACTGACCAGTAAAGGAAAGCAAAACCAAATGCTTCTTCTCTATCCTATCTATCTGCGACTCCACTTTCAAGGAGCTATGAACCTGCACTCCAAGGTCTCTTTGTTCAGCAACACTCCTTTGGACCTTACCATTAAGTGTATAAGTCCAGCTAAGATTTGCTTTCCCAAAATGCAGCACCTCACATTTACCTAAATTAAACTCCATCTGCCACATCTCTGCCCATTGGCCCATCTGATCAAAATCCCATTGTAATCTGAGGTAACCTTCTTTGCTGTCCACTACACCTTCAATTTTGGTGTCATCAGCAAACTTACAAACTATACCGCTTATGCTCACATCCAAATCAATTATATAAGTGATGAAAAGTAGTGGACCCTGCACCAATCCTTGTAGAGGTAGGTACAACTACAGCATTTAAGAGACATCTTGGATCGGAAAAGTTTAGGGGGAAATGGGCCAAATGCAGGCAAATGGGTCTAGTTCAGTTTAGCAAATCTAGTCAACATGGAGTAGTTGGGCCAAGGGCCTATTTGCTGTATAACACAATGATTCTATCTTGCAAATGGTACATACTGCTACTACTGAATGTTAGTGATGGAGGGAGTGGATATTAATGAATGTGGTACCAGTGCAGTGCTTTATCCTGGATGGTTTCAAGCTGCTTTAGTGTTGTTGGAGGTGCACTCATCTCTCTTGAGCATCAAACAATCATGCATGCTATATTAGACAAATGTCAATATAATCTGTTTTGGCATTGCCTCAGTCTCAAGCTAATCTGGTAAAACACCAAGCACATTGCTTGTGGAGAGCATACTAACTCAATTTAGAATTCCTTTTCTTCTTTGAGCATCTACTTCTTCCCTCATTGTACAATTTATAAAATTAATCAATGCTCATTTCAACCACAGGATATGTTTAAGCCAAATCAGAAATGTACCAAGACACAAGATATTTACTTCTTTCAGTAATCTTGATGAATAACCATCATTAATTTTAACATGACTTACATATTCTCCCGATGGGCAGAGTGCACAGCGGCTGCATTGCTGTAACGCCACAGCACTATTGCAGAAGACAACACATCCAACGTAGCATCAAACTAAAACAAATGGCAGAAATGTCTTTTTGAAAATGGGTATCATGCAGTATCAACATGGAAAAATACATGATATAATAAATGGGGTTATCTCTAAAATCCTGACATCATGGTTGGTCTGACTTTCAGAATACAGTATTTTGAATGGTAATATATTATTTTGCAGGTGGAATTCAGTGCTAAGAGTTAATCTGACATACAAACAAATTGCAATAATTTCAATGTGATTATATATTGAGCATTTTACATTGAGTTGTTAGATTCTCGCTAGGCGGCCGAGCAGGCCACATCTTACCAATCATGCCTTATTAACTACCCAACCCTTCTATGGCATACTTTACCTAGCCCCCGTCTTATCATTGTCAGAACAATGCAATGTTCACTGAATATCCATCAAAAGAACAGCAGCCCTTACACGCCACACCATTTTTAAAAGGTCACTGTACACACAGACAAGCATTAGTAATTCTGCATTGTCAATCACAGCAGCATAATGGTACAGCAGTCACAAAGCTACAATATCCACAGCACATAGCCAGCACCACTAGCATTCTCTTGTTTGTACAATTCTGTTCCCTCACCCTGCTGCTGTTTAACCACCAGACCTCATGAGTTACCTGTCTTTAGACATAGGAGAAAGTGAGGACTGCAGGTGCTGGAGATCAGAGCTTAAAAATGTGTTGCTGGAAAAGCGCAGCAGGTCAGGCATTCTTTGGCTTATGCCCGAAACGTTGATTCTCCTGTTCCTTTGATGCTGCCTGACCTGCTGCGCTTTTCCAGCAACACATTTTTAAGCTCTGTCTTTAGACATATCCTGTCTGAAGCCCCGAGTCCATGGTACCCCTTCTCCATTAGCCTGTGGTTCACTGTCTACAGGTGAAGATCACATGCAGACAACCACTCAGAAAAGCCTAAACATGAGGTCTCATTGACAGCCATCAAAAGGGAACACAATGGACATGAATGCAGGTTGCAGTTAGCACCCACAATGCAAACCATATACCAGCACCTTGGCTTTGACAGTCCACGAGTCTACAGAACTGGCATCTTCTATAACTGGCTATCATTCAGCTCCTGCCTACCTTGTAGCACTCAATTCAGCTGAGCTCGGACATCCGCATTGCAAGCTTCCCCCAGCCATCTTTCTCCTCAGAGGAATGCTCCCATTGTCCCCAGCAGCTATCACATCACACAATCGCCTGCTCCAACTGTGCAAAACATAGTGTGCTAGGATGATGTGGCACATTTTATCTGGACCACACTGGAGCTCTTCCCAGACTATACCAAGCTACAATTTCGGCACGGTGGCACAGTGGTTAGCACTGCTGCCTCACAGCACCAGGGACCTGGGTTCAATTCCCGCCTCAGGCGACTGACTGTGTGGAGTTTGCATGTTCTCCCAGTGTCTGCGTGGGTTTCCTCCGGGTGCTCCGGTTTCCTCCCACAGTCCAAAGATGTGCGGGTCAGGTGAATTGGCCATGCTAAATTGCCCGTAGTGTTAGGTAAGGGGTATATGTAGGGGTATGGGTGGGTTGCGCTTCGGCGGGTCGGTGTGGACTTGTTGGGCCGAAGGGCCTGTTTCCACACTGTAAGTAATCTACAATGCATCCTATCATCTGTTTCATCACCACTCTGGTCACAGTATGGCCACCAACTTGGTGAAGATGATACACTGACTGAGTGACCACACATGATATCTAAAAGAGAGTGTCTAGTGAACTCTAAACCCCTTAACGATCCATACCCACCACAACTATTACATTTGCCTTTGCATTCATTAGCGTCCATCATCATACTTGCTTTATGTAAGCAACTGGCAGAATGATAGGAAACAGCAAATCGACTAAGTGATAGGAGTCTAAAGCTGTACTACCTTCTATGCTGTAATGTAAATAGAATTGCTGTATAGGAGTGACAAACTGCTGTTGCATTCTGAACTGATGTAACTTCTAGATCCACATTGTTGCAACAATCAATAATGAAGTGTAAAAATTAAAATGTGCTTCAACTCCTAGTTCGCGCTTTCATAATTAACTTTAGGGCAGAATCACACATTGTTAAGTTTTAAAAGAATGCTGAACAATTTGCTTTAGACCAACCCTAGATAACTCTGGTGAGTCACTTTTCAGTTTTTCTCTGTGATTATTTACACAATATTACTTACAGCAAATCCAAAGGATGATGCACTGTGCCGCATGACAGAAACAGCTGAAAAAGAAAGGTAACAAAATAATCAGCAAGTTACAGCCAGATTAAATGGAAAATTATTAAATCATAGATAGATTCTGTAGTAAACCTCTGATGAAATGTGGCAGCTAATTTGTCTACACAAGTATTCTCTTTCATCCACAAATCCAATAAACTGAATTTATATATATATGAATACATTATATAATCAAATCTCACAATATCCCTTCAGACAAGAATCTATATTGTGATCATGCTTTTTTTTTCCAGATACTGTATTTTGATTGTCATTTTGGAATTTATGATATTTTGAGCAGACAGTGGTGACCAGAGGTAAACAGATGTGGAAACCTTCATTGACAACCGATTGTCAAAGTGGTCAGGTGAGAGCGACTAAAGTGATTTTATACAGGATTACATAAGGTATACAGCACAAAAACAGGACAGTAGACCACTTTACTGTTTCTGCTATACTTGAACCACCTCCTATCTTTCCTTGTCTAAATCTACCATCATTATTCTCTATTCCCTTCTCCCTCAAATTTTGTCACATCTCCCCTTAAGTATATCACTACAATTACTTCCCTATAGTAGCAAGATCAACATTCTTTCAAATCTTCAGATAAAGAAGTTTCTCCTGATTTGGAAAATTCAGACTTAATGATTTCAAAGTAGTTTGCAGTGAAGTTCTTCAGGGCCTCTACTGTCTCTACATAAATGATGACTATCAGTGAACCCAGCACCAATCTTTGCGGCACACCACTGGTCACAGGCTTCTAGTCCTAACAACAACCCTGTACCACCATCTCTGTCTTCTACTGTCAAGCCAATTTTGTATCCAATTGGCTAGGTCTCTCTGGATCCCATGTGATCTAACCTTACTAACCAGTCTACCATGCAGATTCTTGTCAAAGGCCTTGCTAAAGTAATCCACCTTCATCTGTCTCCTTGGTCACTTCAAAAATCTTCATCAAAATTGTGAGACACAACTTCCCACACACATAGCCATGCTAATTATCCTTAATCAGTCCTTACCTTTCCAAATGCATGTGGATCTGTCTCCAACATTGACATCAGGTTCACCCGTCTATAATTCCCTGGCTTTTCCTTGCAACCTTTCTTGCAATGGCACAATATTAGCCATCCTCCAGTCTTGCTGCATCTCATCCTTGGCTATCGATGATAATAATATTTCCACTAAAGGCCTCGTAATTCTTTCCCTAGGTTCCCACAATGCCCTAGGATACACATGATCAGGTCCTGGGGATTTATCAACACTTACATGTTTTAAGACCTCTAGAATCTCCTTTCTGTAATGTGGACTGTTTTCAAAGTATCACTATTTAGTTCCTGAGTTCCCTAGCTTCCCTAGCTTATCTGCAGTAGATACAGATGAGAAATATTTGTTTAGGAGCTCACCCATCTCCTATGGCTACACACATTGATGACCTTGTTGATCTTAGGAGTCCTATTCTCTCCCAAATTACTCCATTGCCTTTAATATACTCGTAGAATCTCTTTGGATTCTCCTTTACCTTTTCTGCCAAAGCTATCTCATGTCCCCTTTTTGCCCTCTTGATTTCCCTCCTAAGTGTACTCCTACACTCCCATACTTCTTAAGAGATTCACTTGAACCAAGTTGCCTGTATCTAACACATGCCTCCATCTTTTCCTTGATCAGAACCTCAATATGTCTCATCATCCAATGTTCCCTACTCCTGCCAGCCTTGCCCTTCTCACTAACAGAAACATGCTAGTCCTGAACTCTTATTATCTTGCTTCTGAAAGCCTTTTACTTGCGAGATGTCCCTTTTGCTGTGAACAGCGTCCCCCAGTAAACTTTTAAAAGTTCCTGTCTGATACCATCAAAATTGTAATTGCCCCAATTTAGAACTTTAACTTTAACTATGATGGGGTCATACTATAAGCCTCCCAAAAGCCGTAGGAATTAGAGAAATAGATAAGTAAGCAGATTAGATTACTTACAGTGTGGAAACAGGCCCTTCAGCCCAACAAGTCCACAATGACCCTCCGAAGCACGCCCACCCAAACCCATTCCCTACGTTTACCCTGCACCTAACACTACGGGCAATTTAGCATGGCCAATTCACCTAACCTGCACATTTTTTTTTTGGATTGTGGGAGGAAACCAGAGCACCCAGAGGAAACCCACGCAGACAGGGGGCGAATGTGCAAACTCCACATAGCCAGTTGCCTGATGCGGGAATTGAACCCAGGTGTCTGGCGATGTGAGGCAGCAGTGCTAACCACTGTGCCACCGTGCCACCCAGATCATGGAATGATTTTAAAATAACAGCGTGTGGTAGTGAGTGATTTTAATTTCCCAAATATTCACTGGCACTTCCTTAGTATCAGGGGCTTAGATGGACAAGGTGTGTTAGTTGCATCCAGAAGCTATTCTTGAAACAATATGTAGATAGTGTATTGAGTGAAGGAGCCATATGAGACCTTGTATTGGGGAATGAGCCTGGAAAAACATTCAGTGGGGGAGCATTTTGACAACAATGATCATAATTTCCTAATTCTTAAACTAGTCATGGAAAAGAATAAGATTGATTCTTGGATAAAAGTGCTGAAGTGGGGGAAGGCTAATTTTAACAGTATTTGGTAGGAACTAGAATATTTGGATTGGAGGCAGCCAATTGACAATAAATCCATATTTGATATGTGGGAATCTTTTAAAAGTCTGTTGACCAAAGTTCAGGACCAGCACAATCCTGTCAGGCTAGCAAGCTTCAGGAACCTCAACAAAAAAAGAAAGCATGTGTAAGGTTCAGGAACCAGAAATCAAACAAGACCCTTGATGGGTATAAAAGAAGCAGAAACTTAAAGAAGTTAGGAGGGCAGGAAGTAGTCATGAAATATCCTTGGCATGGAGGATTAAAAGAATCCCAAAGCATTATGAATGTATATTAGAAGCAAGAGGATAACTCAGAGAAGGGTAGATGAACTAAAGGAATCTACATATGGTGCCAGAGCAAGTAGGTGAGGTCCTCAATGTGTACTTCACATCAGTATTCACCAAGGAGAAAGACATAGATGGTGGTAAGTTTAAAGAGGGGTTTGTTGTTACTCTAAGGCATGTTGACACTAAGAAGAAGGAGGTTTTGGATATCTTAAAAAGATAGAGGGTCATTTTGGAAGGGTGTTGCTGTGACCAGTTGTGTTCCACAAGGATTATTTCTCAGACCTCTATTATTTTATACAAAAAATATTAGATGAAAATGTCAATGCTCTGATCAGTAAGTTTGAGATGACATGAAAATTGGTAGCATTGTGGATAGTAAGGAAGGCTATCAGAGGTTATAGCAGCATACAGTATCAGTTAGAAAGTTGGGCAGAGAAATGGCAGATGGAATTTAATTTGGACAAGTGTGAGGTGATGTATTTTGGGAGGTCAAATGCAAGAGTTAAGTATACTTTTAATAGATGAACTCTTTGTGATCCAGAGGGATCTTAGGGTCCAATCCATACCTCCCTAAAAGTGACAACACAAGTGGATAAGTTGGTGAAGTAGGCATATGGGCATGGCTACCTTCATTGGTCAGGGCATTGAGTATAACATTGGCAATATCATGGTGCAGCTATATAATATGTTGGTCAAGCCACAGTTCTGTGCACAGTTTTGATCGTTTCATTATAGGAAGGATGTAGAGGATTTGGAGGTGACACAGAAAGGTTTACCAGGACGTTGCCTGGATTGAAGTGTATTAACAGTAAGGAGAGTTTGGACAAACATTGAAGGTTGAGGGGTGACCTGATAGAAGTATTTAAAATTATGAGGGGCATGGATAGGATAGATAATCAGACTCTCCTTCCCAGGGTGAAAATATCACATAATATGGGGCAGAGGTTTGATGTGAGGGGGTAAAGTTTAAAGAAGATGTGCAAGGAAAGTTTCTCACACAGAGGGTAGTAGGTCTCTAGAATGCGCTGCCAGGGGAGGTGGTAAAAGCAGAAATGATAGCAGCATTTAAGAGGTATTTAGAAAGACACATAAACATACAAAGAATAAAGGGATATGGACCATTTGCAAGCAGTTGGATTAGTTGAGAATAGCATCTTGGTTGTCACAGACATGTCGACCAAACACTCTGTTCCTGTGCTATATCGTTTTATTGCATTAATAATAAATATAATGTTAGTTCCTTCCTGAAAAATGTTTCTCATGTTCACCCAAAATGAGTTCTCAGACCCTATTAAACTGTGTTTGATAAATTAATGATCTGGTAGTCACAGGAGTTATAGAGAAACCCTGACTGTGTATTCCACTTACTGATGATGTTACAGGTTCTCATGATATCCAAGACCTCAGAAAATGGTAAACACTTCATCACACACTGGTTTTGACTATAAATTAGTGAAATGTTTTATTAAATTAGCAGCAGCGAGGCTAGAAATTTTCTGGAAATGCATATAATTTACAGGAGGAGACTATTAATCTTTTAATACAGAAAATATTAACTCTTCACCAATACTCTTAATATTAGATCCAAACTAATGTCTCTTTGTGACAACATTCTTCTATCTTCTCTCTTCATGGCTCTAGAGGAGCTTGTGAGCTGACAGATTGCTGCCCTTTGATGTCAACCAGTAACAAAGAAAATTAAATATAGCTGATGAAGACATTTTTAAAATGTATCTACAATTTCAGCAAATTCCAGATTACTGGCAGACTCAAATCACCTGACCACAAACATGTCTATTGATGCTCACTTGCAGAACAAAGCCAGCAGCTGTCAAGAGTGCTTTGGCCTGGAGGAAGTTAAAATGCCTTGGAATACCAGTATTAATAGACAAAAGACAGCACTCTTCAATATAGTCAGTTTGTCTCCAGATGTGAATGAATTAACTTAGTAGTAGAATGTATAGCTCCTCAATTGTTTTTACACACTTGTTTCAATCCTAAATATTGAATAATGAAAAGACAGAAGAAGAATACGCAGAGGAAATAGCACATTTTGTTATATCTGACCCAAGGTGCAAAATATGGCATCTTTCCAACTATGGATGATGATGAACAGCCAAGAAACAAATCCATTTCAGATGGTCAGGCAGCATCCATGGAGAGAAAGCAAGCTAACGTTTCATGTCTAGATGACTCTTCAAACATTAGCTTTCTTTCTCTCCGTGGATGCTGCCTTACCTGCTGTGATCTCCAGCATTTTTTGTTTTCAGTACAGATTCCAACATCTGCAGTAATTTGCTCCTCCATTTCAGGTGAGTGTTATTTACTCTGCATATTCTTGTTCTGTCTTTTCATTATTCAATATTTAGGGTTGAAACAAATATGTAAAAACAATTGAGGAGCTATACATTCTACTACTAAGTCAATTCATTCACAGCCAGAGACAAACTGAGTATATTGAAGAGTGCTGTCTTTTGTCTATTAATACTGGTCGTCAAAAGGACCAATGTTGCCGATGGCTTAAGATCAATACTTGAGAGGAAAGTTCCTCCATAAGCTAATATATATGAAGCTAATTGTTGGGGAGAGTTGCTGCTCAGGATGTCCTTCTGGCAGCTAGTGACTCGCATGTGCAATGAATCAATCTCTATGGCCTTCTCGTCATGTTTGCAAGCTTCCCTGCAATGCAGCATTTGGATGACCCTTTCTTCAGTATTTCTCCAATATATACACACCTAGTCAATCAAGTTACAGAATGATGTCAACAGTTGGATAAAAAGAGTTGAAGGCTTGCATTTTTCAACTTTTAATCTCAGCATCCAGATATCAACATTGGTCAAGCAAAGGAAGCAGAGAGGCTTTGAATATAGAGTGCACAGTGTGAATATTTGAGGTTGGCCCAGTCTTTACTGCATGCATGTCTGAATCCACAACGGTGTATGCCCCTTCTGCGATATAAATAACAAAGTAAGCAATTTCCAGCATCTTACCAAACAGATGTAAGTAAAAATGTAAAATGGGTGAATGGACTTGGATTCAAATTCTGCATCCACACTGATGTTTTTCTCAGGATATATAGCAAATTAATATTAAAATATATTTACAAAAATGAAATCTTCATGCAGTAAAATACAGCATCGTCTATACTGATGATTGCAGGGCAAATTCATTTTGATTAAAAAATGAATACTCAAAGCTAAATCAGGAGACTTAACACTGAAGTTAAAACTGAAGAAGTGAAACAAAGAATGTTGTGTTTAGTACATTAAAATATCATTGGGATGGATTTCAAGGAATGGCAATCACAATGAGGTTGCCATATTGCTCCGACTATTTTCCATTAATTTTCTGGGAGGAAATTTGGATTCTGGCTTCTCTTGAGAACTGCAGCATATCTGAAATTTAACAGTTCCTTCAAAGTGCAGTACAGTCAGGGAAATTTGAATCATGCCCTTTTCTCATGGCAATAGTTGCTATATTCTGTGATTTACATATTCACCAGCATGAAGAGCTACTGTGTAAAGATATTTAAGTTAGGTTTGGGCTTAAGGTGTCAAGTTGGTAGGATGAAACAATGTCAGGTGGCAGAGTGCCAGAGTGCTAGATAGGTTCAGTGGTAGATGGGTAGGATGAGAGGTATACCAGATATCGGATCTGGTAGGGAAGATGGGCATTCAGGTCCATTGGTTGATGTTGGGTGAGGGTGGACAGAGGACATTGGAGGGAAGAGAGGAAGAAAGGGGTCCCAGTGGGGATGATGGAAATGTCAGTGGGGAGTGTGTCGAGTCTGGTGGCAGATGAGAGGCTGTGTAACAGATGCAGGGGCGGGATGGGGAGATGGGTATCTGGTCCTGTGGAAGATGTTGGATCCTGGGGGGGTTGGACATCAGGGTGTTGGGAGACAGTAGGGTGGGGAGTGTCAGGTCCGTAGGGCTGATGCCAAGGGCGAGTAGAATCTATGAACTGTGAACAAATATTTTCCACTAGATAGGGACAAAAGCTTTTAGTACAGAAAGCATTAAAATATTTATAAATGTATTTTTGTAATACATTTCAAATAAGGCACTCAAGAAGAACAGATTGTGTGTATCCTTTGGATCTAATGGAAAGCTCTGCTCTAATCTAATTCTAAACAGACTTCACAGAAGGAACTGAAGATCAATATTTAACGTTTACACTGGGAAAAACACATCTTTGTTTTTATTCTATCCACTAATTCCCACTTAAGAACACAACAAGCATGAAACAAGACTATTCCACATTGCCAACACTGTCTATGGGCTCTGCACACTTACATCTTACAAATCAACTGCATAACTTGTTCAATCAAGGGAATTTGCTGAGAAGTTTCTTTTTGACATCTAAAGATAATTCAATAAAGTCAATGGTTAAATATCGTATGGAACAACTGCTTTCATTAAATAGCACCTTTCAGGCACCCCTCAACCATTTGACAAGAGAATTGTCAAACAAAATTGAAACTAAGCCACAGAAGGCAGATGAGAAAATTCTGATCAATATGTTAGGTTTTAATGAACTTTACAATGCACAACTCACACTAGTCAAATGACCACCGGGAAAGGGAAAGGTTATTTTGGGGGTATTTCCTGGATTGGGTCTGCTGTCATCCACCCACAACATTTTTGATTCTAAATGAAACTCAATGCAATATTGAAGACCAACACTATCTTCCAATTTAACATTTTACAGCCTCTGGACTCAGCACTGATTTAGACAATTTTAGTCCTTTTAGATGGATGATTCATGATGATTCTGTGATTTTCATTTATACTTCCTTTGGATCCATATTTTGGAGCTTTCTTTGTCCCTTGACATCTCATTTGCTTTGAACATGAGCCTTATCTTGAACATTCATCAAATTTCTCTTGTCTTCTGCCCTTTCACTGATCTTCCCTTTTATTTCTTTCGTCCATCCTCCTTTCTGTGCCAAATCATTTATTTAAAATCTATTATATCTTCAACATTTTCCAGGAGCAAATCATTCGGATGAAAGGTCATCAACCTGACACAATAACTCTTCTTCTCTTTCCACAAGAGATGCATGATCTGCCATAGATACCGTATATACTCGAGTAAATGTCAACCTCGTGTAAAAGGCAACCCCCTATCTTTCACCAAAAAATCTGGAATTTTTCATACATCTCATGTAACAATCGACCCCAGTTCTTCACAGGTAACAAATCAACATTTGTGAGTCAAGGTATTATCCTGTACATAAATGTTACAATGAGGAAATGAATTTTCTTTATCATGTTGTTCTGTGTTTTCATGTACACTTCACATCAATTTGGTGCAAAAGTTGTCACATCAGGTGACAACCTCCCTTTGTGTGCAGTTCAGCTGAGCCCCGTTGCCCTGTAGCACTCATGGAGTACAGTCATATTATCATGAATCATTGTGTTTTCTTTCTTTATTCAATTCAAGATCAGTTGGGATTCTGCTAATGATATAGTATTTTGGACTGTAGCATGAATTTCAGCCCATCAAAAGTAGTATCCACGTAGTTGTTGACCTCATAAATTTAACCTTAAAAAAAGTCTAAAAAATTCAACTTTTACATGAGTATATTCAGAATTTTCTGTTTTTATTCCTAGTTTTAAGGAGTGTCTTAAAGGAAGGAAGCAAGGTAAAGAAGCTGAGGGGTTTAAGGAAAAAAATCCAGAAAGTAAGATGAAGGATATGTGCAGAAATCTTAAAAGATTGTAGGGCTGAAGGAAATAGGAAGAGTGAGATCATGGAGAAATTTAAAAACAAGCATGAGAATTTAAAAACTGAGCTATTGCTTACACAGGTGCCATATAGAGCACAGAGTTGACAAGTCAATGGGATTTAGATTAGATTACTTACAGTGTGGAAACAGGCCCTTCGGCCCAACAAGTCCACACCGACCCACCACCCACCCATACCCCTATATTTACCCCTTACCTAACACTATGGGCAATTTAGCATGGCTAATTCACCTGACCCACACATCTTTGGACTAGGGGGGGAAACCGGAGCAAACTCACGCAGACACGGGGAGAATGTGCAAACTCCACACAGTCAGTCGCCTGAGGCGGGAATTGAACCCGGGTCTCTGGCGCTGTGAGGCAGCAGTGCTAACCACTGTGCCACCGTGCCGCCCACTACCTGGCCTAGCATACCCCCTGCTCAACCATTACCATCAAGCAAGAGGATCAATAACCCATATTAAATGAGGGGTGCAGGAGGGCTTGCCAGGAGCAGCACCAGGGTTACCTGAGGTGTCAACCTGGTGAAGGTACAAAACAGGACTACTTATATGTCAAACAGCATAAGCAGCTTAGACAGAACTAGGCAATCCCATAACCAATGAATCAGATCTAAACTCTGCAATCCTGGCAAATTCAGTAGTGAATGGTAGTAGACAATTAAACAACTCACTGATGGAGACGGCCTCACAAATATCCACACTTTGAGTAAGACATAGCAGCAGAATTTTGAATTACTTCAAGCTTACTAAACATGGAACATGGGAGAACTGTCAGGTGTGTTGGAATCATTCTGTCAAGAGGTAACAAAAGCATGGATGAAAGTGAGCTGAGGCAGGATCAGAATTTGGTGATATTACTAAACTGGAAATTGGCAGTACCAAATGACACAAACATTTGGTCAAATCCTCATGTCTGGATCAAATACGACAGCAGTCCGTTCAGCCTCAGATGGTTGTTGGGACACAAAATGGAGTCAATGGCTAAGGAATGGAGTCTGTAGCAGGGACTGAGAACAATGGCTTTTTCTTCTTAACAGTTATTTGGAAGAATTTCTGCCCATCCAGTATTGGACTTTCAATAAACAGTCTGGCACAATAGAGACAGTGATTGATCTAGAGATGTTGTGGTGAGATAGAGCTAGATATGATCATCAGTGCTGTGCTTTCAGATGGTATTGCTAAGTGAGAAACATAAATTGATTTTGTTCAGAATATGCACCTTGTCATGCTGGGGGAAATTGATAGGCAAATAGGGGCTATTTTTTGAGTCTTGATATTTGCCAACTTGGTACTCAAGTCTCTGTGCACAATCTGGCTTAAACAGTCAGCTTATAATAATTTTCCTTAGCATTTTAATGGCCTTTATCATACACTGTATTAACTAGGAGTTCATGGAAACATCATAAACAACCAACATTTTTTGTGACTTTCTATGTCAAAGTGAGAGAGGGCAAATTAACATGAATGGAACATCATTGCATACTTGGCACCTATTATGAGGATCTAGAAATTGAAGATCAGAACAGCACTTTCACAGCAATAACCTACTCACTGATGCACAATGTCACTGAACACACTACAACCTTGCTCCAAAGATGGATGAAAGAGCTGAACATCAAAAGTAAGCTGAGAATGAGTGCTGATGTTATCAAAGTGGCATAAATGGTCACTGGCATCAAGGAATCCTGGAAAAACTGGAGTCAATGGAAATTGGGGAGGAGAGAGGTCATTAAACATTCCATAGGTTGGAGTCATACATTACACAAAGAAAAATGTTTGTGGCAATGGAGGCAAATCATCTCAGCCCTGGACTTGACTGCAGGAATTTTTCAGATTAATCATCTTGGGCAAAACATTTTCATTTGCTTCATTAATGGTCTTCATTCCATTGTAAAGTCAGAAATAGGGAATTTCACTGATGATTGATTACAGAGGAGGAAGTGCTGGATGACCTGAAACACATAAAATTGGATAAATCCCCAGGACCTGATCAGGTGTACCATACAACTCTGTGGGAGCTAGGGAAGTGATTGCTGGGCCCCTTGCTGAAATATTTGTATCATCGATAGTCACAGGTGAGATGCCAGAAGACTGGAAGTTGGCTAACGTGGTGCCACTGTTTAAGAAGGGTGGTAAGGACAGCCAGGGAACTATAGACCAGTGAGTCTGATGTCGGTGGTGGGCAAGTTGTTGGAGGGAGTCCTGAGGGATTGTATTTGGAAATGCAAGGACTGATTAGGGATAGTCAACATGGCTTCTTGCGTGGGAAATCCATATCTCACAAACTTGATTGAGTTTTTTGAAGAAGTAAGGATTAATGAGGGCAGAGCAATGGGCATGATCTATATGGACTTAAGTAAGGCATTCGACCAGCCTCCCTATGGGAGACTGGTTAGCAAGGATAGATCTCATGGAATACAGAGAGAACTAGCCATTTGGATACAGAACTGGCTTAAAGGGAGAAGACTGAGGGTAGTGGTGGAGGGATGTTTTTCAGACTGGAGATGTGTTACCAGTGGAGTGCTACAAGGATCGGTGCTGGGTCCACTACTTTTCCTCATTCATATAAATGATTTGGATGCGAGCATAAGAGGTATAGGTTAGTAAGTTTATGGATGACACCAAAATTGGAGATGTAGTGGATAGCAAAGAAGGCTACCTCAGATTATAACTGAATCTTGATCAGTTGGACCAATGGACTGAGAGGTGGCAGATGGAGTTTAATTTAGATAAATGAGAGCTGCTGCATTTTTGGAAAGCAAATCTTAGCAGGACTTATAGTTTAATGGTAAGTTCCCAGGGAGTGTTGCTGATAGAAGAGACCTTGGAGTGTAGGTCCATAGCTCCTTGAAAGTGGAGTCGCAGGTAGATAGGATAGTGAATGTGGCGGTTTGGTATGCTTTTTTTTATTGGTCAGAGTATTGAGTACAGGAGTTGGGAGGTCATGTTGTGGCTGTACAGGACATTAGTTAGGTCCTTTTGGAATGTTGCGTACAATTCTGGTCTCCTTTCTGTTGGAAGGATGTTGTGAAACTTGAAAGGGTTCAGAAAAGATTTACAAGGATGTTGCCAAGGTTTTGAGGTTTTGAGCTGTAGGGAGAGGTTGAATAGGCTGGGACTGTTTTCCCTGGAGTGTTGGAGGCTGAGGGGTGACCTTATAGAGGTTTATAAAATAGAAGATAAATAGACAAAGTCTCTTCCCTGGGGTGGGGGAGTCCAGAAATAGACGGCATAGGTTAAGGATGAGAGGGGAAAGATATGAAAGATACCTAAGGGGCAACTTTTTCACACAGAGGGTGGTATGTGTATGGAATGGGCTGCCAGAGGAAGTGATGGAGGCTGGTACAATTGCAATATTTAAAAGACATTTAGATGTGTATATGAATAGGAAGGGTCTGGCGGGATATGGGTCAGGTGCTGGCAGGAGGGACTTGATTGGGTTGGGATATCTGGTCAGTATGGATGAGTTGGATGAAGATTCTGTTTCCGTGCTGTACATCTCAATAGCTCTATGATTGCGTAGCATTTTGTATTAGTCTCAGCTCCTCCGACAGATACAAAAACAATCAGGTAATAAAGCAGTCTGTGACAATATGCTGCAAAACTTGGACAACAATGAAGGCTGGGCATACAAGTGGCAAGAAACGTTCATGTCACACATATGCCAGGCAATGATCATCTCAAACAAGGGTGAATCTAACCTTCTCATCTTAATTTTTAATGGCTCTGCCATCATTGAATTCTCAACTATCAACAGGGTCAGGGTTATCATTGACTAGAGATTTAACCAGACCAGCCAGATAAATATTGTCACTCCAAGAATAGCTCACTCCAAGAATAGCTCAGAGTTTGAGAATTCTGCAGCAAATAACTTAAGTCCTAACTTGATAATCAGCTATAAGGCACAAGCAGGAGCAAGATGCAATATCATCCACTTTCCACAATAAGTGCAGCTCCAACAGCACTCAAGAAGCTCAAGACCAGCAAGGATAAAGCTGCCTGATTAATCAACGCCCCACTCATCATCTTAAACATTCACTCCATTCATGGTCACAATTGCAGCAGAGTATACTTTCTATAAATAGAGAGTAGCAACCTTCAGCAGGACATTCCAAACTCACATTCCCCACCTTATAGAAGACAAGATAAGTTATGCATGGAAATACTTGGTAACACTCTCAACAAATCATAATACAGGGTTTGAGCACAACAATCATAGTTGACGTTATGGTAGTACTGAAGGAATGCTGCACTGGCAGAGGTGTCTCAATTCATAAAAGATGTTAAAGAAAAAGGTTGCACCAGTCTATTTGATTGAATGTAAAAGATCTATGGCACAATTTTAAAGAGCAAGTGAATCAATCCCAAATGTACTCGCCAATATTTTTCCCTTATTCAATATCACAAAAAAACACTGTCTGCTGATTATCACAACTGTTATGGACCAGACCAGACACTCTCAAAACATTTTAAGAAGGTAGCCCAGATCCTAGCTTATTTTTTATTGTAAAGTCAAATGTAAAGTGCTGCATTCCGGACACCCAAAAGGATTTAAACTAGTCAGGCACAGGGGAAGGGGAATTCACATGTGTGTATGGAATGAACTGCCAGACGAAATAGTGGAGGCTGGTACAATTACAGCATTCAGATGGGTACATGAATAGGAAGGGCTTAGAGGGATATTGGGCAAATGCTGGCACATGGGACTATATTTATCCATCTAGAAAAGAATATCTCTAAGATAGATATTCTGCTATTTTCTATAATATAGAAGAATAAAAGATAATAGATTTTAGTCAATCATGGTTTTTTTTGTCATTTGTTACAGGGAAGATTTTAAAGCATGAAACCTTGCCCTGTCACTCTTAGGTCATAACTGGAATCTTAAATCTCTTCAAAGTTGTCAGTCTGTATGGAGACTGTAACACCAGTTGTCATGGCAATAGGCAATCTAAATCACAAATTGCAAACAAAAGCTTTACTCTAATCTTGAAAATTTCTCTTGAAAAATACTACTCAAATACTTCACAACATACAGGCGAGTCAGAAATTATGCATTTTTGGTGAGTTTTTTTTTTCATTTTCCTTAGCACTGCATACATTGGGGACACAAATATTGGATTAGATTACTTACAGTGTGGAAACAGGCCCTTCGACCCAACAAGTCCACGCTGACCCTCCGAAGCGCACCCACCCAGACACATTCCCCTACACCTAACACTACGGGCAATTTAACATGGCCAATTCACCTAACCTGCACATTTTTGGATTGTGGGAGGAAACCAGAGACCCGAAGGAAACCCACGCAGACACGGAGAATGTGCAAACTCCAAACAGACAGTCGCCTGTGGCGGGAATTGAACTCAGGTCTCTGGCGCTGTGAGGCAGCAGTGCTAACCACTGTGCCACTATGCTGCCCACTTGTCTACCAAAGAGGCAAATTTTTATAACTGTACCATTCACTGAGACAGAAAACAATTTTGGTGGAAATATTTTAACTTTAAAATCACATACTCAGAAATCAACCCATCTGTTTGCATACAATAGTTAGTTATAATACTGTGGAACTTTGAAACAATATATTGGCCTTGGAGGGAACACTACATAGGTTTACAAGAATGATACCTTGGTCATTGCCTTACATTTGTATGCCATAAATGTTACTTATCACTTGTCAGCCTAAGACTGGACATTCTCAAAATCTTGTTACATTTTAACATAACATCTTCAATGTCTGAGAAGTTACAACTAGTGCAATCATATGCGTTCAATCTTATTTGACCTTTGAATATTGTTCTATCTCAGTCAAATTGCTAAGGAAGGATTCAGAAAAGATTTACAAGGATGTTACCAGGGTTGGAGGATTTGAGCAATAGGGAGAGATTGAATAGCTGGGGCTGTTTTCCCTTGAGTGTCAGAGGCTGATGTGTGTCCTTATAGAGATTTATAAAATCATGAGGGCCATGGACAGGATGAATAGACAAAGTCTTTTCGCTGGGGCGGAAGAGTCCAGAATTAGAGGACATTTAAAGGGTTTACAGTGATAGGGGAAAGATACAAAAGAGGCCTAAGGGGAGCTTTTTCAATAAAGGGTGGTGTGTGTATGGAATGAGCAGCCAGAGGAAGTGGTGGAGGCTAGTGCAATTGCAACATGTAAAATGCACCTGGATGTGTATATGAATAGGAATGGTTTGGGGTGATATGGGATGGGTGCTGGCAAGTGGGACTAGATTGGGTCGGGATATCTGGTCGGCATGGACGGGTTGGACCGAAGGGTCTGTTTCCATGCTGTACATCTCTATGACTTTGCGCAACCACTAAATTTCTGTAAAGAAGTAATAAGTGCAAATATGTTTTTTTCTTTACATCTATCTAAACTTCAACCTCCTTTCATCACAATGTTTTTTGCCATTTTCTTTTTTAATATTGCTACCACAATCAAGCATATCTGAATTTTTCTCACAGGTTCATTTTGAATCCAAGATATAGTGATCCTATCATTCCTTCTCAAAACCTGTAAACTTACTGAAAATCGTTACTTAAGTGTCTTTTGCTCCAAACTTTTCTTTCCCAGGACCTTAAAACTGTAGATCTCCTCAATACCATTAGACTTCCTTTTCCCGAGAGAGATACAGATATTTAAAACTAAAACTTATTCACACCTTCAATCTTATCAAGAAATGAATTTCAGCAAAAAATATTACAAACTTGCACACAAATGAATGATGCAAATTTGAAAAAGAAAATCAACTTGTCGTGTTCTACCAGATCATTTTTTGCAACATATAAAGATATGCACATATCAAAATTATTGCTACTTTTGAAGTTCCTGTGCAGTATCTCTGTCTGGTTCTGTTGGCTTAGTCAATGAAATTTGCCCAAAATTAGATAAACCAGCACAAGTGATTGAGGTATTTCCAGTTCAAGTTACATACAATGCATACAGGGGCAGCATAGTGGCTCAGTGGTTAGCACTACTGCCTCACAGCACTAGGGACCCAGGTTCAATTCCAGCCTTGGGCAACTGTCTGTGAGGAGTTTGCACATTCATCCCATGTCTGCGTGGGTTTCCTCCAGGTGCTCCAGTTCCCTCCCACAGTCACAAAGATGTGTAGGTTAGGTGAACTGGCCATGCTAAATTGCCCATAGGCATAGCTGCATTAGTCAGGGGTAAAGGTAGGGGAATGGTCTGGAAGGGTTGCTCTTCGGAGGATTGGTGTGGCCTTGTTGGGCCGAAGGGCCTGTTTCCACACTGTAGGAAATCTTAAAAAAAAATCAAGTTCCCACAGTGTTTCGCACTGGTTTGAAAAACATTGCAGAAGAAGCTAACCCAGCTGCAAAACAAAATAGTCTAAAAACCTCACCATGGCAGGTTTTTGTAAATGTGCCTTGGGGAATCTCTTAAAGGTTTTTGTTCCCTATAAAAGCGTGCAGCTCCAAGCCTTCGGCCTCACTCTCTTGGCGGAGCAGGTAACAGCTGTCTGGTGGTGTTTTTTTTAAAGTTGCGGTATAGTCCAGATTTTGTTTTTTTTAAAATTTAAAAGTTTTTTTTAAGCGCCTAGCGGACCCGGAAGCTGGTGTCGCGCTAGCTTACCTGGGAAGGATTTTTTTCCCCTATAAAAGCGTGCAGGCGAGGAACCCGAGGCACTACAGGGATAGAGCCTCCCACCCGCCCTCCTCCTCTAACCTAATAATAAGACACGTTGTGGTAAGCAGGTAAGTGCTGCATTTTGCTTGTTTGTTTCTTTAGATCCAGTTTTCTTTTTAAAGTTTACCTTTTAGAGGGATGGCAGCAAAGACAGTGCAATGATCCTCTTGCAAGATGTTTGAGGTGAGGGAAGCCATTAGCGTCCCTGCTGATTACACTTGCGGGAAGTGCACCCATCTCCAGCTCCTCCAAGACCGTGTTAGGGAACTGGAGCTGGAGTTGGATGAACTACGGATCATTCGGGAGGCAGAGGTGGTCATAGATCAGAGCTTTAGGGAAGTAGTTACTCCGAAAGTTATAGACAGATGGGTGACAGCGAGGGGGACTGGGAGGAAGCAGCCAGTGCAGGGACCCCCTGCGGTCATTCCCCTCAAGAACAAGTATACCGTTTTGGATACTTGTGGGGGGAACGACTTACCTGGGGTAAGCAATGAGGTTCAGGCCTCTGGTGATAGTTATTGGGGACTCAATAGTGAGGGGCACAGATAGGCGGTTTTGCGGGGGTGACAGAGACTCACGATTGGTATGTTGCCTCCCAGGTGCAAGGGTACGTGATGTCTCTGATCGTGTTTTCCGGGTCCTTAAGGGGGAAGGGGAGCAGCCCCAGGTCGTGGTCCACGTTGGCACCAACGACATAGGTAGGAAGAGGGATGAGGATGTTAGGCAGGCTTTCAGGGAGCTAGGTTGGAAGCTCAGAGCTAGAACGAACAGAGTTGTTGTCTCTGGTTTGTTACCCATGCCACGTGATAGAGAGTTGAGAAATAGGGAGAGAGAACAGTTAAATGCATGGCTACAGGGATGGTGCAGGAGGGAGGGATTCCGGTTTACTAGATTACTAGATTACTTACAGTGTGGAAACAGGCCCTTCGGCCCAACAAGTCCACACCGACCCGCCGAAGCGCAACCCACCCATACCCCTACATATACCCCTTACCTAACACTATGGGCAATTTAGCATAGCCAATTCACCTGACCCGCACATCTTTGGACTGTGGGAGGAAACCGGAGCACCCGGAGGAAACTGGAGCACCCGGTGGAAACCCACGCAGACACAGGGAGAACGTGCAAACTCCACACAGTCAGTCGCCTGAGTCGGGAATTGAACCCGGGTCTCAGGCGCTGTGAGGCAGCAGTGCTAACCACTGTGCCACTGTGCCGCCCCAACTTCTGGACAACTGGGGTTCTTTCTGGGGAAGGTGGGACCTCTATAAACAGGATGGTCTCCACCTGAACCTGAGGGGCACCAGCATCCTTGGGGGGAGGTTTGCTCTTTGGGAGGGTTTAAACTAACTCTGCAGGGGCATGGGAACCTGGACTGTAGCTTTAGGGTACAGGACCTTGAGTGTAGGGAGGTTAGGAACAAGGCATCGATCTCGAAGGAGGGTGCCGGTAAACAGGAAGGTGGCTTGAAGTGTGTATACTTCAATGCGAGAAGTATACGAAATAAGGTAGGTGAACTTGCAGCGTGGGTTGGTACCTGGGACTTCGATGTTGTGGCCATTACAGAGACGTGGGTAGAACAGGGACAGGAATGGCTATTGCAGGTTCCAGGGTTTAAATGTTTTAGTAGGGTCAGAGGTGGGGGTAAAAGAGGGGGAGGTGTGGCATTGCATGTCAAGGATAGTATAACAGCGGTGGAACGGACGATGGAGGAAGACTTGCCATCTGAGGTAGTTTGGGCTGAGGTTAGAAATAGGAAAGGTGAGGTTACCCTGTTAGGAGTTTTCTACAGGCCTCCTAATAGTCCGAGAGACGTAGAGGAAAGTATTGCAAGGATGATTCAGGAGAAGAGTGAAAGTAGTAGGGTGGTTGTTATGGGGGACTTTAACTTCCCAGATATTGACTGGGAAAGCTATAGCTCGAGTTCGTTAGATGGGTCGGTGTTTGTCCAATGTGTGCAGGAGGGTTTCCTGACACAATATGTAGACAGGCCAACAAGAGGTGAGGCCATACTGGATTTGGTTCTAGGTAATGAACCAGGCCAGGTGTTAGACTTGGAGGTAGGTGAGCACTTCGGGGACAGTGACCACAACTTGGTGACTTTTACTTTAGTGATGGAGAGGGATAAGTGTGCACTGCAGGGCAGGAGTTATAGCTGGGAGCAGGGAAATTATGATGCGGTGAAGCATGACTTAGGATGTGTGGATTGTAAAAATAGGCTTCAAGGGAAGGACACAAATGATATGTGGAGCTTGTTCAAGTAGCAGCTATTGATGTGTCCTTGATAAGTATGTACCAGTCAGGCAGGGAGGAAAGGGTCTTGTGAGGGAGCCGTGGTTTAATAAGGAATTGGAATCCCTTGTAAAAGGGAAGAGGGCGGCCTATGTAAAGATGAGGCGTGAAGGTTCAGTTGGGGCGATTGAGAGTTATAAGGTAGCCAGGAAGGATCTAAAGAGAGAGCTAAGAGCATCGAGAAGGGGACATGAAAAGTCCTTGGTTGGTAGAATTAGGGAAAACACAAAGGCTTTCTATAGGTATGTCAGGAATAAAAGGATGACTAGGGTAGGTATCGGTCCAGTCAAGGATAGTAGTGGGAAGTTGTGCGTGGAGGCGGAGGAGATTGGAAAGACACTAAATCAATATTTTTCGTCAGTATTCACTCAGGAACAGGACATTGTTGCTGATGTGAATATTGAGTCACAAGTGATTAGAATGGATGGCTTTGAGGTATGTAGGGAAGAGGTCCAGGGAATACTGGAAAGGGTGAAAATAGATAAGTCCCCTGGGCCTGATGGCATTTATCCTAGGATCCTCTGGGAAGCTAGGGAGGAGATAGCGGAGCCATTGGCCTTGATTTTTATGTCATCGTTGTCTACAGAAGACTGGAGGATAGCGAATGTGGTCCCCTTGTTCAAGCAGGGGAGTAGGGACAGCCCTAGTAACTATAGGCCAGTGAGTCTCACTTCTGTTGTGGGCAAAGTCTTAGAGAGAATTGTAAGGGATAGGATTTATGAACATCTGGATAGGAATAATGTGATCAAGGATAGTCAGCATGGTTTTGTGAAGGGCAGGTCGTACCTCACAAACCTTATTGAGTTCTTTGAGAAGGTGACCAAGGAAGTGGATGAGGGTAAAGCAGTAGATGTGGTGTATATGGATTTTAGCAATGCATTCGATAAGGTACCCCATGGTAGGCTACTGCAAAAATTACGGAGGTATGGCATTGAGGGTGCCTTAGAGGTTTGGATTAGGAATTGGCTGGCTGGAAGAAGACAGAGGGTAGTAGTTGATGGTAAAGGTTCATCTTGGAGTGCAGTTACGAGCGGTGTTCCACAAGGATCTGTTTTGGGACCATTGCTGTTTGTCATTTTTATAAATGACCTGGAGGAGGGGCTTGAAGGCTGCGGATGATACGAAAGTCGGTGGAGTGGTGGACAGCGAAGAAGGATGTGGCAGGTTACAGTGGGATATAGATAAGTTGCAGAGCTGGGCAGAAAGGTGGCAAATGGAGTTCAATGTAGCTAAGTGTGAAGTGATTCACTTTCGTAGGAGTAACAAGAAGATGGATTACTGGGCTAATAGTAGGCTACTTGGTAGTGTGGATGAGCAGAGGGATCTTGGTGTCCATGTACACAGATCTCTGAAAGTTGCCACCCAGGTAAATAGTGCTATGAAGAAGGCATATGGCGTATTGGGCTTTATTGGTAGAGGAATTCAGTTCCGGAGTCCTGAGGTCATGTTGCAGTTGTATAAGACTCTGGTGCAGCCTTATCTGGAGTATTGTGTGCAGTTTTGGTCGCCATACTATAGGAAGGATGTGGAGGCACTGGAACGGGTGCAGAGGAGGTTTACCAGGATGTTGCCTGGCATGGTAGGAAGATTGTATGAGGAAAGGCTGAGGCACTTGGGGCTGTTCTCATTGGAGAAAAGAAGGTTTGGGGAGATTTGAAAGAGGTGTACAAGATGATTAGGGTTGACAGTGAGAACCTTTTTCCGTGTATGGAGTCAGTTGTTACTAGGGGACACAGCTTTAAATTAAGGAGAGGTTGATATAGGACAGATGTTAGGGGTAGATCCTTTACTCAGCGGGTTGTGAGTTCATGGAATGCCCTGCCAGTATCAGTGGTGGACTCTCCCTCTTTATGGTCATTCAAGCGGGCATTGGATAAGCATATGGAGGTTATTGGGCTAGTGTAGGTTAGTTAGGCTTCGGTCGGCACATCGAGGGCCGAAGGGCCTGTACTGCGCTGTATTTTTCTATGTTTCTATGTTTCTAAAATTAAGCCATTTTAGTATAATGATATGAATAAAGACTTTGAAAATAAAATTAACAAGTATTTTACAGATATCATACACTAATGAAACCAAAATGAAGTTATCTATTATTTTTTGAAATCATTTTCAGTTTAAAATCAGGCTGCACTCAGATGGTGGCCTAGATACACTTATTAGAAAGACTTAGTTTATGATAAATCTATTTACATATTTATTAATCAAACTGCAGGAGGTTACCATTCTTAAAAATATCAAAGAATATTTTTTAATGTAAGGGCACAGTCTTGGGAGAAAATCTGTGTCTGATTATGTCAAGAACTGGAGCAGAAACTTGAGCCATATTTTACACTCCACAGCGTAATTTTAAGCACAGTCTGCACACCAGGTTATCAATTATTCTCAAAGCAGAATTTTTGCTTCCATTCTCTATCTAACAAAAAATTCCAAAGTAACATTAAATCCAATTGTCGCGAAAGAAATACAATTCTATATTACTCTGCAATCTTCAACTATAAATATCCTGATGTCTCAAAAGGAACATAAGAACTGACTTTCAGAGGTCTTGCCGCAATATGCTTTCTGTTGGGCAAGCACCTACTGTGACATTTAACTTACCTTTTGCTTTCCCTAGAGGTAATAGTAGGTCTGATTTCAGCAGAAGATTTCTCCAGGCTTCAGGCAATAGCATAAATAAATGAAAGCTCAAGTGATATTTAAGCAGACTCGACATAGCCTAACGATTTTTCAACAGTAATTAAAGTTTTAATAATACTCAAACTACTTATTTGCTTAACTACTCAACGATATGTTATCAAAAGGGCAAACTCAATAATTATCAATATATTAGAAATGAACGTTACTGGGGTAATAATTCTAGCCCTTCACAGTAATGAAGGGCTAACCATTTACGGGTAGAATATTACTGTAAGTCTTTTAAATATTTGACTCCTAAAATTTATCCTTTTTTTCTTTTCATTCTTTCATTGAATAAATGTGTCAACGGCGGGTTGCCCATCACTTACTATGTCTGGAATGGTTGTGGTAAGCCACTGTCTTAAACTATTGCAGTCTATGCAATATAAGTACATAGCGTTGTTAGAAAAGGAATTCCAAGATTATGAATGGGTTGGGGGGTATATTTGAAGGTCGATCTATAAAGTTTCTCAGATTACCTCACATTGAGCTTGTACCAGCCCTAACTTCTCAAATGTATGGTGGGTCATGTCAGAGTTAAGCGGACCTGCCTGCCCTTTCTCCAAATGAGGCTTTTAAATGGCCAAATTGTAACTATCAAATGGCTGTTTCCCACCAAGCTTCAATTGTCAGGTTGGTGGGAAGTGAGGTGGTGTTCAGAGGTGAGGGAAAGCTTGGAAAAGGACCATACTCAGGCCTTGGGTGGGGAAGCACATTGATCAGCTGCCATCTATCAAAGTTACAACAAAACCACCCCATCCCCTTATCCTACACACACACACAAATCAGTCTCTGCACCAATATTCTCACGTCTCCCCCTAACACCAAAATCCCCCAGTGTTAACGCCATTCCCTTCCATACCTTCTTGATCCTGGATTTTCTACTGTGTCCTGTTCACAACAGCTTCAGGTCTTGCAGGAGGTAGAGAGGTTCTGACCAATGCAATTGGCTGGCAGATCTCAACTCAAGTGATGGACAGAATCCAGTAATTAATGCTCACTGAAACAGTACCAGTGCCAATCTTTAGATGGGAAGAGAAATCCCGCCATCCTAAAACCCTCACTCAAGTCAAGATGGTGAGTGGTTTGGAGAGGAGCTTGTGGTCCCATGGACCTGGGGCCCTTGACTTCAACTGGACTGCTGGAAATTGTAGTCTGAATTAAATTTACTCTTTCAAGCCCAAAATTGTTCTCTCCAAATCATCTATTCTTAAATTCATTCATGGAATGTGTGTGGTGTTGGCCAGCATTTGTTGTCCATCCTGAGTTACTCTTGACAAGGTACAGTCTATTTGGCACAGGTAGGCTCACAATGGCCTTAGGGATGGAGCTTCAGGATTTTGACACAATGATACTCAAGGGATGGTGGTCTTGAGGTGAACTGGCAGGTGGTAGTGTTCCTACATATCAGCTACCATCGTCCTTCTAAACGTTATTGGTTTTGGGTTTAGAAGCTTTATAATGAGCTTTGGTGAATTTCTGTAGTGCATCTTGTTGATGGTACACACTGCTGCTACTGAGCAATGGTGGTGGATGTAGAGCATGTTTATGGATATGGCTCCAATCAAGTAGGCTGCATTGTCCTGGATCATGGTCAAGCATTAAGTGTTGTTGGAGCTGTACTTGTAGGTAGTGGACAGGCTTTGGGAGTCAGAAGGTGAGTTGCTTTCTGCACGGTTCCTAACCTCTTGTAGCCTGTATAGTTATATGGCTAGTCTAGTTTCTGGTCAATGATAACCACCAGGAAGTTATGGTAGGGTTTCAATAATGGTAATGGCAATTACCATTATATATTACTATCAGTAACGACAATGCCATTAAATGTCAAGAAGTTGTGGTTAGATTCCCTCTTGTTTGAAACTGTCATTGCCTGACATTTCAGTCGTGCAAATGTTACTTTCTACTTTACAGTGTGAGCCTGTCTATTGTCCAGGTCTTGGTACATTTGGATACAGACTGCTTTGGTATCTGAGGAATAGCAAATGGGGCTCAACATTATGCAATCATTGGTGAACATTCCCACTTCTGACCTTAGGATGGATGGAAGGTCAGTGATGCAGCTGAAGATGGTTGGGCCAAGGATACTACCCTGACGAACTCCTGTGGAGGTGTCATACAGAATGCAATGACTGTCCTCCAACAGCCACAACCATCTCCATTTCTATCAGGTAAAACTCATGCAATGAGAATGCAATTTCCATGAGGTGTACTTACAGACAGTTTGCTGCACAGAACAAATTGGCACTGGTTTTGTAATTCTATAACTGACTGCAAGGCAATATCAAGAAGAATTCTGAAAACATAACAATTCCATCAACACTTCAATAAACTGGCAGCTAGCAACCAGTAAGCAGTGTGCTTAGTTGGTTGAGAGGAGATATGATAGAAATATTCAAAATCATGAAAGGTTTATATGGAAAAGATAGATGGGTCAAGAACCACAGGACACAGATTTAAGATTAATATTAAATATGTGCACATGATTTTATATTTTAAAAAAACTTAATACTAAGCAAAGTAAATCCCATGAAAGCTTTTTTAAATTAAATAGAATAAGCATTATATATAAATTAGCAGTGGATTACCCAGAAGTCAAAATTATTTATCTGGAAAGACTTAGAAAAACAAGGAATTCTCCTTTTTGTGATAAATGTTGGCTGATTAGGATAATGGATCAGTCAGATGTCAGAGATATGTTAGAAGGTGTCCTATTGATTAAAAATCTGTTACCACTTCATCTGATGTGCTACAGCAAGCAAATACATTTTATCCATTCTGCAAGTTCCTTAAAGCATGACATTTTCCATGGAAACCATTACTGAGCAATGTAGCAACAATTTTATATTTAGACATTGTTAATGTCACACATCAAAATGATTGAAAGACTGAATAATTTGACAGAGAAGCAGAATGTACTTGATACGTACAAAGGTCATGCTGAGAAAGTTCCATGGTAAAATTATTTTGGTCTTTAATCTCACAACCGCACAAATCACCTGCGGTTTTTTAAAACAGTACTTAAAATAAAATTATCAAGTTGTCTCAACTGAAATTTAAGCAACTTGCAGACAATATTAATAAGATAAAAAAATTAGATTAAAACCACGGTGGCACAGTGGTTAGCACTGCTGCCTCACAGCGCCTGAAGACCCGGGTTCAATTCCCGACTCAGGCGACTGACTGTGTGGAGTTTGCACGTTCTCCCCGTGTCTGCGTGGGTTTCCTCCGGGTGCTCCGGTTTCCTCCCACAGTCCAAAGATGTGCGGGTTAGGTGAATTGGCCATGCTAAATTGCCCGTAGTGTTAGGTAAGGGGTAATGTAGGGGTATGGGTGGGTTTCGCTTCGGCGGGTCGGTGTGGACTTGTTGGGCCGAAGGGCCTGTTTCCACACTGTAAGTCTAATCTAATCTAATCACATTGACTGGATATAAACACTATCACATACAAATTTGCAAATATTGGCACATTTCTATAAGGTTGGACTAACTTTCAGGTCAAAACTGAAAAAAAATCTAGTTCTGATACTCAGTAGTGTTGTATAAAGCTATGGTTTTCAAAGGGTTAGAGTTGGACAGTGCATTAGGTTCCACCCAATCTGATGCCGTTACAAGCTTATGGACAAGTGTCATTGGTCGAGCAGACCAATACCATAGCTGAAGAAACAAAAGTTGTAGCTTACTGAGATGAGACTACATTCTCCAGGAATAAAAGCATGCCACAAATGACTTGACAATGTAAGGAGCATAAGAGAGTTGAAAATATATGTTATTCACAATTAATACTTCTCATTTTTGAGCCTTCAAGTGTGTCTTAACCTTAATATCCTTGCAGTAAAAAGTAAAATATAGTAAAGTCATCACTGTACCACTATCCCATTGGAGAGAGACAGAGACAGAGATAGAGACAGTGGTTGGTGGTTTAACCTGAGGGTTACCATATCTCAGGCAAGGACGGTCAATCATAGTGACCTCAGTCGGCATGGCGACAATCTGCATTGCAAATCTGGCAGCTTAGCTAACCAATCCCCATGATTTTGTAATAGAAGCTTGAGTTTGATCAGTTTCCAGAGAATAATTAGTTCAGAATCAAACTTGCTGATCAGCCAGTGAAGCAACAGCCATGTGAAGATTTAATTGTGCATTTCAGACTTATGGTGAAGGAAGAATCTATTAATATTACCTATGTTGGCATAAAGAATGCTACATTCTATGAACAGGAAGAATATGTGACTTTTCAGAACTGGTGGAAATGTTTCCATTTTAATCACTACTGAAGAAAGTTCAGATGAAAAAATGAGCAAACATTGCCAGTAGAAGCAAATACAGTCGGTTCTGATATAACGTGATAGTTCACTTCTCGTGAGATCTTGGGTTATAAGAATATCACACAATAGCAGTGCCATTTAAACTAATGGGGCTAGAATCGCATTATAGGAGAAAGTGAGGACTGCAGATGCTGGAGATCAGAGCCCAGAGTGTGGTACTGGAAAAGCACAGCAGGTCAGGCAGCACCCAAGGAGCAGGAGAATCGATATTTAGGCATAAGCCCTTCCTGATGATGGTGCTTTTCCAGCACCACACTCTTGATTGGAATCGCATTATAGCCACGTCTGCATTCCATAAATAACAGTCTAAATTCTTCAATCACGTTAAAGCCAATTCCCATTGAAGAAATACATATTATAGCAGAACAGCTTGTCTCAAGAACAAGAAGGATCCGTACAATCCATTGAGTTTACTGACAAATCTTTAACTGACATTGTTCAGATAGCAAGGCAGCCTGCGAAACAAGAATTGTCAATATCAGTGAGAAAAGATAATGCTAAGAAAACAACAATCATCTAATACCACGATAGTGAAAAGATCTAATTTACCAACTGGACATCCACAAAAGTAGACAGGCAGGAAGCTGGAAGAACACAGCAAGCCAAGCAGCATCAGGAGATGGAGAAGTCAACATTTTGGATGTAACCACTCTTCAGGACTGGGGATGGGTATAAGGGGAGCTGCAGATAAAGGGAGCAGGGTGGTGAAGTGGGGATAGGTGAAGACAGGTAGAGGTAAGACCTGATTGATCAATGGAAGAGTGAATCCAGTTGGTGGCAAGGAGGAGTGGAAGGGAGGGGGAGGAGCTGGGAAGGGAGTTGGGGGATGGGAAGGACAGTTATTTAAAGTTGGAGAACTCAATGTTTAGTCCTCTGGGCTGTAGGCTGTCCAGGCAGAAGATGAGGTGTTGTTTCTCCAATTTGTGGTTTGGTTCATTGTGGCAATGGAGGAGGCCAAGGATGGTCATGTTGGGAAGAGAGTGGGAAGAGGAATTAAAATAGACTGCGACTGGTAGTTCCAGTTGGCCCCTGCGGGCCCGGCTGAGATGCTTGGTGATCTGTACTATAAGCTTATGTTTGGTCTCCTTGATGTGCACAATGAACCTTTCTCTACTCCAAAGACCACATCTGGAGCACTGTGACCAGTTTTCATCATCTTTTAAAAAAATCTTATTTCATTGGAGACTGTTCAGTGAAGATTCATTAGATTGGAGGCTTGCATAGAGAAACTTGGGCGACAGCATCTCAAACATATAGATATTCACAGCCATGCACATTCAGACTACAAATCCTTCCCACAAATGTAACATATAGGTATTTAAACAACGTCTTTCGACACATTGTGACATATCTGATACATGTGGGACTTCTGACCCAGAGTTAGGGACACAAAGACTGTGCCCAACAGTCCTTACTTGTGATCAACTGCCCTAATAAATTGAGAAGTGTTCTGCAAAATTCTACAAGAAGTAGCATTGCTTTATTTAAGCATTGAGGCCACATCCATGTTTCTGATCTCTTCTGGGGCCTTGGTGTCTATTACTGAAGGCAGTGCCAAGGACCAGGTCAAGTTCACTTGACTTCTAGCTTTTGGTAAGGTGAGAACCTAAATATTAATGAAGCAAATTTGGTCATCAACAAGGTGTTTAACAAGCCATAATCCCCTTAATTTGCAATTTGCTGGTGTCAAATGAGACATTTGTTATGCCATTTGTCTAAAACATAAAAGATAGTACGAGATGCTCCCAATGTTTAAATAGGCTTCTCTGGACTTCTTGCACCATTCTGTCACAAGTCACATAATTTCCCATGTCACTCAGACTCCTATAAGATTTTGCTGTATATGTTTGCTCCTGTAGTTGAATTTCAAATGTTCAGGAATGACTCATGCATTAAGCTACCAAAATGTAGATGGTCTACATTGGGCTTTTGGGCAATTACATTTTGTATCTCTTTTGATTAGTCCTGCATTGTAATTTTATAGCACAAAACAAAATTAAAAACAGCTCACAAAATCTTAAAAGAAGCTGCCAGTTTCTGAAAGAGCATTCCCCTTCAGGTGGGGTTCCACTGCAGCATGAAGAAAACAAGGTTAATGTGGCAGTAGGTCTTTGTCAGTTAAACTGGAAGCAGGTCTCATTTTCCCATTCTTCATGTTTAGCTCAGCTAGAGTACTGCCCAATTTCAGATGGGATTGGCTTGCTCCTATTCTTCAAAAACCTTGGATAAGTTTCTTAGTTTGCAAATAATAAGATTGATTGTAGCTGCAGATAAGTTGATTGTTCAACAAGTCATTTATACTCAATCATTTTAGACAAATTATGATACACCTCCAGGGGAGTAAGGCTTTTCACATGCTTTTGCCACAAATCTTACCATAGCCAACATCACTCAGGGTCTTATAAAATTCCACACAATATGTTCGCCCCTGAAATAAAATCCAGTGTTCAGGTAGGAACACAACCACAGTGCCACAGACCTGACATTATTTAAAACTATACAGAAATATCATAGAACACCTTTGGGATGGTGGGACTTTTACCAAAGATAGGAACACAATTATCGCCCCACAAGGCTCCACTGATAAATGGTACTCAACTCTAAAGGGTGCCACAATGAGTTTATCTAACTAGTCAATCTCTTTGCATACATATATTAATGTAGCAGTGACAGATTGTTTCAACATCCTAAAGAGAAAAACAGAATAAAGCTACATCATCTAAGGATGCAAAGAAAAACATTAGCATTGCCACCTTGTCTCAGATTCAAGTGGAAAGTATATGGTTTACAAAGACATCTGACAATGTATAGATTACTACTTGCAATAATTCCTTGCTTTGGATTATTGCTTTGCATGTTGAATTCTAGAGTAACTGATATTTGTACTGCTATAGAAGATACTTGTTTTATTTATAACAATGCTGCTCCAGAGAAACCAGTCAGTGTTGTCATAATGCGGCAACACAATTGATTGACACAGTACATCTAATATTTCATCCTTTCCATAATAGGAATAAGTCAATGGCAGGGCTGCAAATATAAATTAAAACAGGCATATATGGTAACATAATTATTAAACCAAGTAATTTCAGGTCTACAAAGACATATTAGTTGGCATTGCTCATGGATATAAATGACGTTTCTTTCTCACTCTCCTGCTGTTGTTTGAATTTTTGATCCCGCACTGAGAGTCAGTCCTTGCTGTCCCAGTTTAGTTTACTTTTTCAAGTAATTCAAATAATTCAAAAATTATTCAATTTTTTTGTCTGTGCACCTTCCCATCTTCCTTCTCTCTCTGATCTTACTTTGAGTCATGATTCCTTCCATCCACATTTGGCTGTATCTCAATTTGCTGCACATTTGTAATTTGGACTTGCCTGCTGTCAAAACTTCTCCCTTTACTCTCTTCAACCATTTCAATATCACTGTAATAAAGTCAGAAATTCAGTCAGGTCTTTGAAATAGGGCTGATATTTTTGAAGTATCAAGTGAGCATTGCCAGTAATGGACAGATAGAATTTAGCAGTCCCACAACCAACAGATCAGATTTAAATTCTTCAGCTCAACTACATCCATTTGGAACAACTAAACAACTCACAAGAGATGCAGGCTTCACAAACATCCCCATCCACACTGATGGGGGAGGCGAACACGTCAGTGCAAAACACAAGGCTAAAGTATTTACATCCATCTTCAGCCAGAATTGCCAATTGGATGATCCAACTCAACCTCCATCTGAGGTCCCCACCATCAAAGATGCCAGTCTTTAAACTATTCAATTCACTCTATATGAGAGCAAGAAAAGACTGAAAGCACTGAATAGTGCAAAGGTTATCGGCTTTGACAATCCCAACAATATGCTATGCAGAAGACCAAAGCCACACAAAATATATTAAGAAGTTTGTCTAGACCCCAACTTTTTCTTACATTTAAAAGCAAGTGTTCTAGATTCAATTCGGCTGATCAAACTACCAGGCAGGAAGTAAAACATAATTTATTCTTACATCAGTCAAAATACAAAAGAAAGAAGAGTTAAGTAATAACTTTATTGGAAAACTTAGAGCCATAGAGGTGTACAGCACAGAAACAGACTCTTCAGTCCAACTCGTCCACGCTGACCAGATATCCTAAATTAATCTAGTCCCATTTGCCAGCACCTGTCCCATAATCCCTCTAAACCATTCCTATTTATGTACCCATCCAGTTGCCTTTCAAATGTTGTAATTGTACTAGCCTCCAGCACTCCCTCTAGCACTTCATTCCATACACTTCATTCCATCTTTTGCATTAAAATGTTGACACTTAGGTCCTTTAAATCTTTCCCTTCTCACCTTAAATCTATACCCTCTAGTTCTGGACTCCCCCACTGCAGTGAAAAGACATTGTCTAATTACTCTATCCATGCCCCTCATGATTTTATAAACCTCTAAAAGGTCACCCCTCAGCCTCCGATGCTCGAGGCAAAACAGCACCAGCCAAGTCAGCCTCGCCCTGTTGCTCAAGTCCTCCAACCTTGGTAACATCCTTGTAAATCTTTTCAGAACCCTTTCAAGTTTCACAACATCCTTCCCATCAGAGGGAGGCCAGAATTGCACACAATATTACAAATGTGGTCTAACCAATGTCTTGTTACAGTCACAACACAACCTCTCAACTCTTAGACTCAGTGCTCTGACTAATTAAGAAAGCACACTAAATGCCTTCATCATTATCCAATCTGCCTGAGACTTGACGTTCAAGGAACTATGAATCTGCACTCCAAGGTTTCTTTGCTCAGCAGGACCTTACCATTAAGTGCACAAGTTCTGCCCAGATTTGCCTTTCCAAAATGCAGCACCTCACATTTGTTAAGACATGGGGTAAACACTCCTGCTTAATAAAAGCAGCAACACAGTAAAGATTTATCCCGTGCAGTAATCTGTGAAAATTCGAGGGATCAAGTATTATTTACACTAAAATTTAACAACTTTATTTGGTAAAGTATAAGAGAGAATGATTAACTAACAACTAT
Source organism: Hemiscyllium ocellatum (assembly GCF_020745735.1). Classification (NCBI taxonomy): domain Eukaryota; kingdom Metazoa; phylum Chordata; class Chondrichthyes; order Orectolobiformes; family Hemiscylliidae; genus Hemiscyllium; species Hemiscyllium ocellatum. The sequence goes on along the minus strand of NC_083407.1, from coordinate 40,125,002 downwards.
TTTCAACTCCTTCCTCTAACCTATCTTTTACCTTGCACTTCCACAATACCAGTCTGATAAAATTCCCAATTAAGATTTACAAAACAAAATTTCTTATCTCCAAACCAGACAGCTTTCAGTTTTCTCTGTATTCCTGTCTTCTTTTCTTCTTCTAGGGGATTCTGCTTCGCAAGTCACTGATCGATAAAGGTGCCTTTAAGAGAGCTATTTTTCAGGCAGTCTTTTTACATGCTGGTGGCCTGGCAGTTCTCCTCCCTTATGTTCAATTTTCCCTGGTTTTAACCCCCAAAGCACTGGATTGTGTAATTGGTTTTTAAGATTGTCAATATACGAAATTCAAACTGGATTGGAGTTCGGTATTTTTTGGGGTATAGTTTAAATTGATTGGCCAAATTCAAATTTGTTTTGTCACTTCCAGGTAACCAGCTAATCAAGTTGGTTAAACAAATGTTACTTTTGTTTTCAGAACACTTGGTGCTGTCAGTAGTTCTGCTTTTAACTCTGTTAAAGGAACATATACCCACATATTCATAATGCCTCCCCACTTAAAGAAAAAAATGAACTATCATAATGAAAAAATGTTTTGTTTTCCAGTTTGTAAACATATTATCCTAACATACAGATAACTCTAATATAAGTTCACCTTAACTTCTTCCATATAACTTAACTTCCTCTATATATATATATATATATATGTGTGTGTAAAACATTAAATAAATACAAATCTCATCTAAACTCTATCAGTTAAATCTGCGATAATGCATCTGCAATTACATTCTTACGACCCACATGTATGATTTTTAAATTAAAAGTCCGTAACAGAATACTCCAATGAAATAGTCTCATACTCTTGTCTTTAAATCATTCTAAGAACGTAGGTGAATTGTGATCTGTGCACACAGCCATCTCTGACACATCTTTTGTGACATACACAATAAAATGTTGTAAGGCTAGTACCAAACTCAATAGCTGTTTTGCAATTGCAGTGTTGATCTTCTTCAAAAAGTAAACCACTAGCAGTTTAATCCCATCCTCATCTTCCTGTAGGAGTACAGCTCCAATTCCTATGTCACTAGCATCGATGACAACTTTAAAAGTTTTTGAAAAGTTTGGTGTAGATAAAACTGGTTTGGTGGTTAAAGTGGCTTTCAGATGGTTGAATGCCTCCTGGCATAGTTCTGTCCACCGAAACTTTGTGTCTTCTTCAGCAAATTGGTTAACGGTGCCACTCCAATGCTGAAATTTGGAACAAACTTCCGATAGAATCCGCTAAGTCCTAAGAATCAAAGCACCTCTTTCTTCGAGATTGGTCATGGAAATTCCTTGATTGCCTTCCTCTTTGCGTTCCATGGGGTCAAGCTTCCATGACCGATGTTATGTCCTAAGAATGTCATCTCTGCTTTCGCAAATTCAGTTTTATGTGAGTTTACACCAGTTTTACTTCTCATAGTTGTTCAAAGAGTTCTGCCAACTGTACCATGTGATCTTTCAAGGACTTACTAAGGATCACTATATCATCCAAAAAGACTGCACAGCTTGTTAACCCAGCTTGTTAACCCAGCCACAACTTTCTGTTCATGATTCTCTGGAATGTGGCAGGTGCGTTCTTCATTCCAAAGGGCATCACTTTAAACTGATAAAGCCCATTTGGGGTTACGAATGCAGAAATTTCTTTCGCCGTCTCTGAAAGGTACATGCCAGTAACCACGCATTAAGTCCAACTTGGTTATGTAACCGGCTTGTCCGCCTCTCTCGATACAGTCCTCCGATCTAGGAATTCGATATGAATCCAATTTTGTAACAATGTTGACCATCTGACAATTCACACAGAATCGTTGAGTCCCATCTGGTTTGGAACTAAGATAATCGGCAAACTCCACTTGGTCTAGCTTGTTTCGATGATGTTCTTGTTGACCATGGCCTCCACCTCCATCTGGATATGTCTGGCTTTGAAAGGACTAAGCTGATAAGGGTGTTGTTTTATTGGAGCAGAATTCCCTACATCTACTTCATGTACAATAGCATTAGTCTTCCCCATCTGATTCTTACATGTGTCCTTATATTGCAGTAACAAAATCTGTGTTCTGTGCTCCTGAGACAGTTTGCTTATTAACCTATCCCACTTCTCAAGGACTTCATTTTTAAATTTATTTTGAGGCATATCAAAATCCACATCGCCTGGATTTGATTCCTCACTCTGCGGGACAGTAACTAACACCTGATTCTCCAGTTCTTTCTCTCTAGTATAATATGGTTTCAACATGTTCACATGACATCCTCGATACCTTTTTTTTCCCCATCTGGCATCTCTACTAGATAATTCACCTCACTCAACTTTTTCTCAATTTGATCGGGACCACTAAACCTGGCCTTGAAAGGATCTGCTATCACTGGGTACAGTACTAACACATCTTCCCGTCGGGAAAACATCTGAGTCTCAGAGCTTTTATCTGCCACGTGCTTCATTCTACTCTATAGCCCTCTTTAGCTGCTGTTTAGCTAACTCTCCTACTCTATTTAATCTCTCCCTCACCTCCAATACATAATCTAAGTGTGAGATATCTGACTTTGGTCCTGTCAATTTTCCTCCAATTAATTTCAAAGGGCCTCTCACTTCATGCCGAAATATTATCTCATATGGAGTGAACTGAGTAGATCGTTTGGGGCATCTCTAATGGTAACCAATACGAATGAGATATCTTTATCCAAACATTCGGGTAATCCTGACAGTATGCACTCAACATGGTCCTCAAGGTCTGATGCCACCTTTCTAAATCTCCCTGGGATAGAGGATGAAACACACTGGATTTAAAGTGTTGTATACCTCAGCAATCCGTAACCTCCTTAAACAGCCTAGCAGTAAATTTGACCCTCGGTCCAACTGAATCTCTTTGGGTAGCCCATACCATGTAAGGAATCTACTAACTCCTTTACCACCTTTTTTGCTTTGATGCTCTATAATGGAATTGCCTCCGGAAATCTGGTAGACACATCCATTATGGTTAACAAGTACTGGTTCCCACTTTCAGTTCTTGGGAGGGGACCTACTCAATCAATTCTAACCCGTGTGAAAGGTTCTTCAAATGTGGGAATTGGCATCAAAGATGCTGATTTATTACCGCCTCTGGCTTACCTACCATTTGGCATGTATAACATGTACGGCAAAAGTGAACCACACCCTTCTGCATTCCAGGCCAATAAAAATGTTTTTGTACCTTAGCCTGAGTGTTTCATACCCCGAGGTGACCTCCTACAAATAGTTCATGTGCTACCCGTAACACTTCCTGTCTGTATGGTACTGGTAACACAATCTGGTTCACTTCGGCCCACTTCACCCCTGCACTAACCTGCAGTAGTCTCTATTTCCATCTTAGCATTCTATCTTTCAGATAAAAACACTCTGAAATATTGTCTGCCTCCTTTTCTGAATACATGTCCACATATACAACTTTTATGGTCTTGTCTTGCTATTGCAAGTCTCTTAATCCTTACAGGAGTAAACACTTCTGTCTGACCCCCTGTCTGTTCAGGTCTTTCTTGTACCATTACGTCAAACAGGGTATCCGCTAACTGAACTCAACTCGTTGATCTTCCTCTTTACTTTTTATTTTGTGCTGTGACTTATGATAGTGGGATCTGGTTTCCACACAGTCTGGGAAAATACCAGGATATTTCTGCTGTAATTCCTCAGTTTTTTAGTTTCGTTGGGCTTCTCCACAACAAGAGGAATCACTCTCACCTTGGATCCAGCCAAATCATTCCCAAGAGCAAAGTGAATTCCTGGAACTGACACCCTATCAATTACTCCCATTGTAAATTCCTCAGTCTTGAGTTGGCACTCCAACCTGATCTTACAAAGGGAATGCCAAATATCTGTTAATGTATCCCACAAATTACCACACTCTCGGGTAACAGATCAGAAAGACTGCACATTTGCTCATCCCTTACTATTAGCGACTGATTAAATCCTGTATCGCTCAAAATTATTACCTTTTGTCCTTCTCTCCCTGTTCTTTCTGAGTAAACTTTATCCACCAAGGCGAATTCTTTGTTGAGGTCAGGTATTAACTCCATACCCAGCCCCTGCCCTAGCTGAGGAGCTCTTGCAGCTCCTCAGCTCTTCTTTATCCTGTGGTAAATTTTTAAAAGCGCTCTCAACTCTTGGTTTAGTTGTATAGGATCTCCCTTTCTCCCAACTTCTATCCCCCACAAGCCGAAATTCTGGCCGGAAGCTTGTCTGATGCATTAACATGCACTCATCTGCTAATTCGGTTGCCCTTCTCACTTCCTGAACTTTCTGTTCTTCCACATAAATTCTTACCATCTCTGGAAGTGAGTTTTTAAACTCCTCTAGCAGAATAATCTCTCTTAGAGCCTCAAAGGTCTTATCTATTTTCAAAGCATGCAGCAATCGATCAAAATGACTATGTTTAATTCTTTCAAATTCAACATAAGTCTGACCCGGTTCCTTCTTTGTGTTTCTGAACTGCAGTTTATTATGCTTCTAGTACCAATTTGTAAGCACTTAAAATAGCCTGCTAACCTCTTCATAAACCTCATCTGACAGCACGGCAAATACCTCACTAGCTCTGCCTACCAGTCTAGTCTGAACTAGCATTACCGATAAATCTTCAGATCACTCCATCTGCCTTGCCAATTTTTCAAATGAAATAAAGAAGGCTTCTCATCAAAATGTGGCAGAGGTTTCACATATTTATATATAGCACTACCTTCTCTTTTAATCTCCATCCTGTTAACTTGACTTTGCTGAGTCGCAACTTCTCAAGTTCAAATTCTCTCTTTTTTTTGCTCAGCTAAGAACCTTCTCTCTCTTTCTTTTTCCTCTCTCTTCTCTCTCCCTTTCTTCTCTCTCTCTTTGCTCAGCTAAGAAACTACTCTCTATGTTTTCCCTTTCTCTCCCTCTCTTCTCTCTCTCCTTCTCTTTCTCCTCTGTCTTTCCATTTCTCTCTCCCTTTGTTTATCTTCTAGCTCCATTTTCCTCGATTGTAATTTAAGTTTTTCTACCTCTACTGCACTTGTCTGTTTCTCTGACACACCTAAGTGTTTGAGTAACTCCTTGACAATTTTAGCTTTACTTTTGTCCTTGGTTAAACCTAAATCTGACTGCTAATTCTAAATGTATGGCCTTTTTCTTTCCTTCTAGACTTTCCTGGCAAATTTGAGAATCATCTTCAAATCCCAGAGCCTCTTCAGCAATTTTAAGAGCCATTTCTCTCACTTTTAATTTACTCAACCACAAGTCCCCAAAAGTAAACAAATTGCCTCACCTACGTTTTATTTAAAGACCTAGGACTTAACCTGTAAATGTTTAAATCTGCTGGGAACATTCGTACCCCCAAATCTATTCAAATCTGTCTAAACCAGGTCAAACCACGGACCCGAGCCCCCAAATCTATTACGACATGGGGTGAACCCTCCTGCTTAATTTAAAGCAGCAACACAGAAAGATTTATCCAATGCAGTAATCTGTAAAACTTCAAGAGGCTAAGAACTATTTAAAGTAAAAATGAACAACTTTATTTCTTAAAATATAACAGAGGATAATTAACTAACAACTATTTTCAACTCCTTCCTCTAACCAATCTTTTACCTTTCCCTTCCACAATACTAATCTGATGAAACTCCCAATTACGATTTACAAAACAAAATTTCTTATCTCAAAACCAGACAGCTTTCAGTTTTCTCTGTTTCCTGTCTTCTTTTCTTCTTCTAGGGGATTCTGTTTTGCAGGTTACTAATCAATAAAGGTACCTTTAAGAGCGGTATTTTTCGGGCAGTCTTTTTTATATGGTGGGGGTTGGCAGTTCTCCTCCCAACTGTTCAGTATTCCCCGGTTTTAACCCCCCAAAGCATTGGCTTGTGTCATTGGCTTTTAAGATTGTCATTATACTAAATTTAAACTGGATTAGAGTTTGGTATTTTTTGGGATATAGTTTAAACTGATTGGCCTAATTCAAATGTTTTGTCATTTCTAGTCAACCAGCTAATTGAGTTGTTTGACCAAATGTTACTTTACTTGGTTCTGTCAGATAGTTCTGTTGCTTATAGCTCTCTTAAAGGTACAGTACACCACATCTTCATAACTCATTTATCTAAATTAAACTCCATCTGCCACTCCTAGGCCCATTGACCCATCTATCAAGATCCCATTGTACTCTGTAGTTAATGGAATATTTAACTAAATTATTTAACTACTAAACATCAACTGTTCCTCAGCAAAGGCAAAGTCAGTAAGATAGATTGTCTCGCATGCAATTCTCCATCCAGGAAAAAAAGAACATCAAGAGAAACCTCAGAAAGAGAAAACAAGCATTTTGTTGTTGCAGGGAGACACATATGACAGCTTCCAAAGCCCAGCAGCTAGTGAATGTTAAACTAAAATTCTGGTTCTCTGGGAGCTTGACCCCATATCTTCACGCTATTTCTATTAGAGTCATAGAGCCATGTAGCATGGAAACAGACCTTTCCATCCAACTCATGCATGCCAGCCATGTTCCCAAACTAAACTAGTCCCACTTACTTGTGTTTGGCCCATATCCCTCTAAACTTTTCATGTACTTATCCAAATGTCTTTTAAATGTTTTAACTATACCTGCATCCGTAACTTCCTCTGGCAGTTCATTCCATGCATGAACCACCTTCTGTGTAAAAACGTTGCCTCTCATGTCTTTTTTAAAACTTCCTCCTCTCATCCTAAAAATATGCCCTCCAGTTTTGAATTCCCCCACCCTAGGGAAATGACCCTTGCTATTTACCTTATCCTATGCCCTTCATGATTTTATAAACCTCTAATGAGGTAACCCCTTGATCTCTTACATTCCCAACCTATCCAGCCTACTTATTTAAAAACAGCCCCAAGGCCTCACAAGCTGTCCACTTCATTGAGTTGAACAAACCGCTTACCACCTCTGTCTCAAACTCTCTTCATAAAAATAAAACACCAGGACAAAATACACTTCTTAAAGTCATAGTATCATCACAAATAGTACTGAAGATTTACATTCCAGCATGAGCTGCACCGCTAGCCAATCTGTACAGCTGTAACACTGGCATATAACTGACAATGTGGAAAATTGCCCAGACCTGTCCTATCCGCAAAAAGCAAGACAAATCTAGCTGAGCTAATTACCACCCTATTAATGCACACTCGAGCAATAGCAGAGTGATTTGAGAAGTTGACAACTGTGTTATCCAGTGGCAAAGTTATAATAGGCTCATTAATGCTTACCTTGGCTTCTCAGTTTCTCATCTCTACAGGCTTAATTCAAACATGAACAAAACAGCTGAACTTCTGGGGTAAGGTGACAATGACAGAAATTGACATCAAGACTATATCTGACTGAGAATGGCATCAAAAGCTTTCACAAAACTAGAGTCAGAAGGAAAACTCTCCATTGATTCAAGCCACAACTAGCACAAAGAAAGATGGCTGTGACTGTAGAGGTCAATCATCTTAATCCAAGGACATTTCTGCAGGAGCTCCTCAAGGTAGAGTTCTAGGTCCAGTCATCTTCAGTTGTTTCATCAATGACCTATCAATGTCCTTCCCTCCATCATAAAGTCAGAAGTGAGGTGTTTGCTGGTTATTTCACAATGTTCAGCACCACCCATAATTCTTCACAAACTGAATTATCCAGGATTGGTTTGATAAGTGACTTGTAACATTTACACTGCTCAAGTATCAGGCAATGACCATCTCTAACAAAAGAGAATCTAGCAATCATCTGTTGGTGCTCGGAGGTATTACCATAATCCCCCACTGTTAATATTTTGAGGGTTACCATGAACCAGAAACTGAACTGAATCAGCTGGATAAATACTGTGGCTGCAAAAATAGATTATAGGCTATGCATCCAGCAGTGAATAATTCATCTTTTGACTCCTTATAGCCTGTGTGACCCATAAGACACAGGTAAAGGGTGTGATGCAATAATATCCAATTATCTGGATGAATGTAGTTCCAACAAAGAAGTTTGGCACCATTCTAGGAAAAGCAGCCTTTTTCACTGACCCCATAGCCACAAACAATGACTCCCTCCACCATCGATGCTCATGGCCAGCAGTGTGCATCATCTATGAGATGCATCAAAGTACTTCATCATTCTGTCAACCGTCAACACCTTCTAAACCATAAACCTTACAGCCTAGGAGGACAAGAGCGGCAGATGCACGGGAACACTTCTACAGGGAAGTTCCTTTCCAAGTCACCCAACATGCTGACTTGGAAATATACTGTCGTTCCTTCACTGTTACTGAATCTCCCCTGCTTACACCTTTGAGAGGGAACTGCGATCCTGAGGATAGCAGCAGTTCAAGAAGGCAACTCACTAATCATCTTCTCCAGGGCAGTTAGAGATGGGAAATTAATGTTCGCTTAGTTGTCAACATTCACATCCTATGAACGAATAAAATTATTTCTTCAATTAAAACCTGATCATTTTCATGTTAACACATTGAAGAAAAAATAGACGTAAAGAAAATCCTTCATGTAAATTCAGGGCACCTCCAAATTCTGTGCAAATTACATGATCACCATACTACTTTCGAGACAAGTCAAGACTACTGATATTAATTGGATTTACTGTTTTGATCTATTAATCTGAACCAAACAACTGCTTTTCTGAAATCTCTGTGGTGACATTGAGGTAGGCACTCAAGATGCTCAGTTTAAGACAGAAAACAGAATTTGCACTCTCTAATGCTAAATGGGTAACTATCATTTAAATTCTAGAATAAACTGTTAATTCCGCTGTAATAGTCATTCATACATCCAACATATGTTATGTTTATTTCCACTGAGTACTGCTGACAGAAAAGTGCGTGATTAAAGCTTTTGTCTTGCACTTTTCAGGACAAATGCTGAAATGCCAAATTTTAAACAGTAATATATATCACACAAGTAGTATGCTATTGATTGTCAAATTGACTGAGATTGGTCAAGTCATTGCCATGAAGAATACATCAAGGAACTATTGTCTCCTGTGTTTTAATTTAAATTGTGTGTTTTTGTACGAAATTAGACTTGCCAACCAATCAGTTCATTTCTCTCAAGCATTATACAAAGTTAACGCTTTTGAAGTTTGACAGTCTGTCTCATTTTGCAGAAATACTCAAATTCTGTTCAACTCAGCAACTATTTCCATTCAATCAAATGCCCTCCTGTGTATTGGAAGGTAATTGAGAGTGTTTGCAATAGTTCACACCATGAAGGAAAATTGCATTTTGATCTGTTTGTGCACCAGGGAATTCAGGTAACTGATCGCCCAGCACTTAATCAGTTGAGGCAGCAAGCAGGAAACCTGCATTGCTGACTGTTTGCATGCTGAAAAGAGAATTGGCAGTGCGTTTGGTGAGTGCATGTTTCAGTGAGTATTAAAGGCAGCCTTCCTTTCTTATTGCACAAAAGATAATTGGCTGTGGAAGATTTAGAGAAGCAAAAACACAATTGACAAAACAACAGGCAAGAGAGAAGGTTCCCATGATTTCTGATGCAAAGCTCAAAGCTTCAGCACATAAATTGCACTGGAATTACCGGCTATGTGGCCAGGTAGACCTTGGGCACCCAGTAGCCACCATTTGATTTGATAAAATGGTTTGAGTACAGAAGGCACAATGAATGGCTAGAGAATGATGGGCATGATTGCGGCTGACAATATATTGAGCATTCATCTGCACAGTTTATTATATATGAGCACAAACCTGCCGGAGGTTGAGTGAGTAGATTTGTTTTTGTTTGCAATATTTTTAGATTTCACAGAATCCCTACAATGTGTAAGCAGGCCATTTAGCTCATTAAGTCGACAATGACCCTACAAAGAGCATACCCTGACCCACCTCCCTAGCTTATCCCTGTGACCTTACATTTCCCATGGCTAACGCACACATCTTTAGACTGGTGAGACAAAACTGTAGCACCCAGTGGAAACCCAAGCAAACATGGGAGAACGTGCAAACCACACAGTGTCCAAGGGTGAAACTGCACCTAGGTCCCTGGCACTGTGAGGTAGCAGTGCTAACCACTGAGACACCATACCATCCTTGTGCAGTTGATGTGCAGTCCCTGCTAACCACATGCATGAAGTTCAGTTATTGGCAAGTCACAATGAAACTGCCTGCGATCCTCATGAAGGTTTGGTTACACCACGTGCTTCTCTTTGGCAAGCAAGAATGTAATGTAGTCAGCTCTCATATAATGGACAACCTGAATGACCTTGCTTATGAACAGTGGACAGCAAGTGGCAAGATGTTGCAAACAGCTTCAGCTTGAACCTGAATGGAGCCTGATACATCAAACATTCATTGTCACAGTCACTTTCACAGCTGCTGGCAATGCACAAGACCATAAGAAATAGGAACAGGAATAGCCTGTTCAGCCCTTTGGGCATGGTCCACCATTCAATGGGATCATAGCTGATCCAACATTCCTCAGTTCAAACTCTCCTGCCCTTTCCCCATAACCCTAGATTCCCCTACTGAGCAAGAATCTAGCTATTTATCTAGCTCAGGAGAAAGTGAGGACTGCAGATGCTGGAGATCAGAGCTGAAAAATGTGTTGCTGGAAAAGTGCAGCAGGTCAGGCAGCATCCAAGGAGCAGGAGAATCGATGTTTTGGGCATAAGCCCTTCTTCAGGAATGATTCCTGAAGAAGGGCTTATGCCCGAAACATCGATTCTCCTGCTCCTTGAATGTTGCCTGACCTGCTGCGCTTTTCCAGCAACACATTTTTCAGCATCTATCTAGCTCAGTCTTAAATTACACAATTACTCTGCCCACAACAGATCGCTGTGGCAAAGTGTTGCACAGACTCATGAACAAGGAAGAAGAAAGCCCTCCTCATCTCAACCTTAAATTGGTACAATTATTTTCTGAGATTATGCCCTCTGGTCCTAGGCTCTTGCACGAGTGGAAACATCCTCTCAGCATTTACCCTGTCAAGTCCCTTAAGAATCCTTTATGTTCCAAAGAAATAGACGTTCATTCTTCCAAAAAAGCAGTGTCCCAACCTGTTTAACCTTTGCTCATAAGACAATCCCTCTATTATGGGGGTCATCCGAATGAACCTTCTCTGAATGCAGTCCTTACCATGCTCCAACGGCTAAGTTGTGACTGCAGAAGGTGGTAGAGTGCAGTGACAATATCATTACTGTTAGTCTAAGGTATTACTTCACTTAGAACAAGGGCAATTTTGGCAATCTTCCTCACACTGTGTAACATTTGGAGGCAAAAACCTTAATCTTAAAACCCTTGGTTCATTAAACTCTTGTACAGTTCCAATATGCTACTCAAATGAGCCCCAAGATACTTTATGTCATGATTGAGGTTGGAGAAGTGTATCGTTTCCTTTTCTAGTCTGATTCCTCCACTGGTCACAACAGATTTTAGGTTTAGCCAGATTTGTGATGTGGAGAAAGTGAGGATGGTAGCTGCTGGAGATCAGAGTCAAAAGTGAATTGCTGGAAAAGAACAGCTGCTCAGGCAGCATCCAAGGAGGAGGAGAATCGGTGTTTCGAACATAAACCCTTCATCAGGAATGAAGCCTCACTCCTTATGAAGGGCTTATGCTCGAAATGTCGATTCTCCTGCTCCTCGGATGCTGCCTGAGCAGCTGTGCTTTTCCAGCACCACAGGTTTGTGATGTGGCCAATTATATAGGTCTCAGATAAAGTCAGGTTCAGTATGAAGAACAAGTTACAGACTGCTGGAAAAGCTCAGCAAGTTTGGCAGCCATCTGTGGAGAGAAATTAGAGATAATGTTTTGGGTCGAGTGACCATTCCTCAGAATTCTAATTTCTCTACATAGATGCTGCCAGACCTGCTGAGCTTTCTCAGCAATCTCTATTTTCCTATGTGATTTACAGCATCCACAGTTCCTTCATTTTTTTTCAAGAACAAGTTAACCTGGTGTATTTAGAAAACAAAATGGTTTATTACCAAATGCAAATTTACTCAAAGTTGCAAACGTATGTATATATATCATTTTTTAAAAAAAACTCAATACAGACACACAAACAATTTGAGGCAAAATCAAACAAATTAAAACTCAGCAGTGTTAACTTTAAAATATTCTGACCTAGTAGTAGTTAAAGTCATGAATAAAGGATAAGTCATGGGTTGTCACAAATGGTGCTCTGATTCTGAAGTTATTCTGCACACACAAGGTGCTAGCACTGAGACGTCTTCCTGGAACGGTTGTAACTGGCTGGATTTCCTTCGTCATCCCCAGCTGGCACCCTGGCATCCTACCCACCTGGCAACCCAATTATTTGGCATCTTACATCTCCTTCCCATCTGGCACTCTACCCTCCCAACACCCAAACATCACAATTACTTATCCACTTGCCCTTTCACTACAGCTGTCAGGAAATGTTACATTTCGGAATGCAGCAACTGACTGCTGTGAAAAGAGGACATGAGTTTCTTTTGTCTAATGGTTGTAACACCAAGAAAGAACTGTCAGAATGGGAGAATGCCTCTGTGATTCTGAGAAAGCCCTGTGCAGTTTCCTTCTTTCATAAAATAAAAGGCCAAGGTGGCAATCTTATACATTGGAAAATCTGGTGCAATATTTAGTTCATACCTTTCATCACATTATTCAGTCGTAGAAAGTGAAGTTTTTGCATGTGGCAGAAAGATACTTTACAGCCTGTTTAGAAATGTTTTCACATCTATAACTCAGATTCACAATCATCCAATAGCTGTTGGAATTTACTGGTCATGTTTATTTTTGAGAATTGTAGAACCACTGACCAGTTCCAGTTAGGATGCAAACAAGTCAATCTTCAATCTGAGTTGTTCTTTGCAATGATTACAGCAAAGTCTTTTTCCTCATTCTCAACTTCATTAGATACACTAAAGTAGGGATAAGTATTAAAGGAAATTAAATTCCCTGTTCACAACTGCTTGGGGAAGAAAATTACCCAAGAATACCAAGAATTGTAAAAAATTGATAGATATGAGGACATTGAGGATTCTGTCTTCATTTTTCCTGTCTAAATATTCATTGACCTTTTGGAATTCTGTACAATATTAATGAAATGGAGTCATAAAAAGAATTTTGATTTTAAGCTGATCAAATATTAATATCCTTGGTACTGCAGCAGTAATAAGTTGGAGCTGTAAGAGGATGTATATAAAATATGTAAGAAACAGAAAATAAATTCTTATAAAGTTGGTTCATTTATTTCAGCAAGTTACCAAGTCAGTAAATACAAAGTATTTGACTTTTTAAAATTGGTACAATTCTGTGAGAAGGAAGAGCAAGCAGATTAGTTTTCACGGTCACATAAATGGAAATTATCGATCTGCTGAACTGTAGAGACATATGCTTCAGATGTGCCAAGGTTGCATTGGAACTAGAACAAATAAGAATTAAAAGAGGCCATTTTCAATACCCATCACCTTGTGGAATCATTCACTGACTAACTGAAGAAACTGCTAGATCTTCATTCATCTGAAATTATGAAAAAATGCCAGAAGCCAGGTACGACCCTGGAGATAAAGTCGAAAATTACTCTTATGTGGACCGAGCAATGATAGGTACCTATTTGGTGCGTTAGGTTTGAACCAGTACCCAAATAAAACTATAATTGTTTTAGTAAAACCAGAACTGAAGAGATCATATTTACAAAGGGCTCATTTTAGAAACTCACTTGGAAAACAGAGAGTCATACAGCATGGACACAGACTCCTTGGTCCAACTCATCTGCGCCAACAAGACAGCCATCTGACTTAGTCCCATTTGTCAGCATTTGGCCCATATTGCTCTAAACCTTTCCTATTCATTTACCCATTCAGGTGCTTCTAAAGTGTTATAATTGTACCAGCTTCCGCCATTTCCTCTGGTAGCTCATTCCATACATACACCAACCTCTGCGTGAAAAAGTTACCCCTCAAGCCCCTTTTAAAATTTTCCTCTCTCACTTTAAACCTATGTCCTCTAGTTTGGACTCTCCCACCTGAGCTAAAAGATCTTGGATATTCACCATATCCATGCCCCTCATGATTTTATAAACTTCTATAAAGTCACCCCTTAGTCTCCGATCTTCCAAGTAAAAGGTCCCAGCCTATTGAGCCTCTGCTAATTAGTCAAACTCTCATGTCCTGGCAAAATCGTTGCAAGTCTTTTCTGACCCCTTTCACGTTGTGTAACATCCTTCCTATAGCACAGAGAGCAGAATTGAATGCAGTATTCCAAATGTGGCCTAACCAATGTCCTGTACAGCCACAACGTGATTTCCCAACTCCTATACTCAATGCACTGACCAATAAAGATAAGCATACAAAACATCTTCTTCATTAGCATGTTTACTTGTGACTCCACTTTCAAGGAACTATGTACCTGCACTCCAAGGTCTCATGAATGAGTATATGAATAGCGAAAGTTTAGAGGGATATGGGCTAAATGTTGGCAAATGGGACTACATCAATTTAGGATATCTGGTCAGCATAGATGAGTTGGACTGAAGGGTCTGCACATATTTTCAAAGATTGAAAAGGTTGAACTTTTAAATGCCTTGACACCTCCATTTGACAGGCACACTGACATTTCTGGCAGCCCTTTTGACGGGCTCACTTGGCATGTGCTTTTGACAATTTTGACAGTTTTATTTGCAGATTCAGTGGTCTTGACAGCAATGAGCTTATTCACTTTTATGCTCATTACACTTCTTTTAACAACTCAAAAGGCACCTGTGCTAGCCTAAGGAACACCTGACCCATTTCAAAGCTATCATGTGTTCAGACTCAAAAGGGTACACTAGCTATCTAAATGATTCCACAAAGTTCACCAGCTCTTACCAAGTCTATTTGCAAACCTAGGGTTTTACACTCCAAGGCTATCAACAAGTCATTCCAGTGTAAACGGGTAATGATTTAAATAGTCAATGGCCTCCATAAAATGTGCCTGCAGGCAATTCATTAATGGCATTGTGGGTCAACCCCACAACAAGTGGACTGCAATGGTTCAAAAAGACAGCTCATCACCATCTTCTCAAGGGCAACTAGAGTTGGGCTATAAATGCTGGCCAGCCAACGATGCCCACATTCCACAAATGAATCTTTAAAAATCCTATTTCCACCCTGAGAAAATATTCCACTGCCCATATTCAGGGTTGAACTGAAGATGTTTAGGTAAACCTGCTATTTTTGACATGAAGAGTTTTTCCATTGTGGCAAAAATCTGGGCCCTTGTTCTGAAAGCTTAGAGTTTTCAGTGTAGCTTCCCTTCTCAATGTATTCGCTGCTCCACATATACCTAAGCTAATTCACCTTAGTGTTATTTTGTTTGTCTATCGTTCATGTGGAACGTCAGCAATCGACAGTCACAAATCAGAATCTCACTAATCCCCTAGCTCAGTCTCCAACCTCCCTGGAGCATGTTTTGGAGTTACATTCCTCCAGGTTTTGCTTTGAAACTGCTCTCAGTTACAAGTCTCAAGTTACTCTTTCACATAATGCACATGTTCTATATTTTAGAAATTTGGGCATTTAAATATTTTGCATTTTAGCTGGTGAATATTCTTAGAACAATTGAATCATCTTCTAGGACTTATGCGATTTTATTATAAACAATTCAATGACTGGAATTTGTTTGGAAGAAGTGGTTTTCCATGGGAAGGAATGACTGTAGCAAACATTCTCAACATGGCAGATTACGTCAAACTCCAAACAGGCTGCTGTATCACAATTCATGCTTTAATTACCACTAGGTATCAATTTCTCATCATTCCAAAACATACCACAAGGTACAAGAATGATGATTAAATGTCTCCTAGGTACAATAAATTCCCAAAGCACTGTGCAGCCAATGGATTCCTTCTTAAGTGCAGTCACTGCTTACACATCAGATTACATGCTTATCATTTTTTTAATACTAGCTTTTGTTTCCATTCTACCTTATAGTTCCCTTGGTTGCAAGCATAAAAGCTACTGCAGTTGACTCTCTGTAAAAAGCAAAAGAAAACAGAGTGCTATAGACATTGAGCAGGAGAACAGCAGGCACTGAGGAAGGAGATGTGGCTGTGGTAGTGAGTCTGCTTCAGGACATGGCTGAAGAGCTTTCGGACAGAGGAGATGACCTGGGGGCTGAAGGCCCAGAATACCCAGCACTGGCGGGAGCCGTATTATTACAGGAATGCTTTTATAGCACTATGATTGTTAGGACTCATCCAATTCAATATTATACACTTACTTTCCTCCAGAAAGTAAACGAAACTCACAAAAACAGGAATTACTAGCAGAATGCAGGTAGAAGATTGCTTTATGTGTGAGGATAGAAAATTGTTATCTCATTGACAGAGTTGTTGAATGTACAGATGGATGTTGAACCAGTTCCAGGTGAAGACTGCAGTTGGTCCATAGGCCATGAGCACACAAGTTAACGATGGGGATGATAAAATTGAAAGTAGATTTGTGTGAATTATTCAAAGTAAATAACACTTTGGTAGTTTGAAATGAAGCTGTCATAACTGTTTGCGAGAACAGACTAGCGACTTGTGCCATCTGTGCATTTAACATAATCAAATGCAATAAAAGGAATTTTTTTCTGCCTATCTAATCATTTTATAAATAATCTGACATTGTCTCATTGAAAGTTAATCTGGAATTAGTAATCCGGAACAAGACAGTGAGACCATAAAATGGGGGACCTGATGGCTAGTGGTATTGTCATGAGACAATTTATCCAGTCT
The DNA here is from genome assembly GCF_020745735.1 of Hemiscyllium ocellatum. Classification (NCBI taxonomy): domain Eukaryota; kingdom Metazoa; phylum Chordata; class Chondrichthyes; order Orectolobiformes; family Hemiscylliidae; genus Hemiscyllium; species Hemiscyllium ocellatum. Next base: position 40,108,293 of record NC_083407.1, on the reverse strand, counting down.
GAGGGCCTGGATTCAAATCCTGCTACGGCAAATGGTGGGATTCGAATTCAATAAATATCTGTATTTTGAAGTCTAATAATGATCATGAAAACATTGCCAATTGTTGGGAAAAACCTATCTGGTTCAATAAGGTCCTTTATGGAAAGAAACTGCTTTCCTTATCTACATGTGAGTCCAAATCCACAACAATGTGGTTGATGCTTAACTGGAAATAGGTATAAATGGTGAGTGTCCAGAGATGCTCATCTCCCATGAGTGAATAAAAATCTTTGGCACGAAAAATAATTAGTTCCAATATGTTTAGATTTAATTTTGCCTCCAATAATGATCCAGGATACTGGAATAGCTTCCTCACAAATGTATTAAAGAAAACATTCAATATAATTTAAGTAACAGATTCCATTTTCTATTTTCTTCTGCATCCTACCTATACTAGCTTTAGAATCAGATCTTTAGTATTCTCAGAATGAGCTGTTATACTTAACACCCTGTCATATTCATATGCAAGGTAGATTGCCCAAATTGACTCCTCATTTCTAAAGATTTTGTATGTGCATTACATGTTTTGAATTGAAGGATTCTGCAAAACAGCTCAGCCAAGTTAATATGAAATATCATTCCAGCAAGTAACTACTTCCACAATTCCACAACCACCTGATGAAGGAGCGGCACTCCGAAAGCCAGTGTTTCCAATTTAATCTGTTGGACTATAACCTGGTGTTGTGTGATTTTTAACTTTGTACACCCCAGTCCAACACCGGCATCTCTGAATCATGTCTACAATTTCTGGAAGCAAAAGAATATTCATACAGAAAATAATAAACTGTAACACTGTATATGACACAAAATTCTCAATGCATTACCACTTTCAAAAACAGAAGACAAGCAAATAAAAACTCTTTTATCTTTGCAGTTCACCGCACATTAAGGTACAGTAAAATCAGGCTTGAATTTCAATGGATATAGTGGAAAAGTAGAGCGATGTGTAGTATTGAAAATAAATTACATGCATTTACAAGGTGCTTTTCAATCTTTCAGGATGTCCCAAAGACTTTAAAGCCAATTAATTACTTTCAAAATGCAGTCATTTTGGGGGAAACAAGGCAACCAACATGGGCACAGCTAGATTCACAACCAGCAATGCGACAAAAATAGTTATTGGAAGTCGATATCTTCAAAAGCAACTAACACCGGATGCCCACTAGTGACGATTCACCCCCAGTGGGCTTTATGGCCTAATAGGACTCTTGGCACTGACTTCCCATCCTGCCCAATCAAAAGCCAGCATGCACTAGACACTTGGGAGGGTCTGATAGAAGACCAGGCTGTAGAATCATAAAGAGCCGCACAGCTGAGAAGATCAATTTTTTTTTAAGAGGGATCATGAGTTTGGGATCAAGGGGAGAGAGGCAAAGGCTGAGAAGTGACTTTCAGTGACTATAGCATCCCTACCCAAACCATTGACCCCACATGCTCCCGCTCCCAGATAGGGGCATATTAAAGAAACCATTCCCTCCAAGCCACTTACTTGTTTGCTGGGAAGATAAAAATAATGACTGCAGATGCTGGAAACCAGATTCTGGATCAGTGGTGCTGGAAGAGCACAGCAGTTCAGGCAGCATCCAACGAGCAGCGAAATCGACGTTTTGGGCAAAAACCCTTCATCAGGAATAAAGGCAGTGAGCTGGAAGCATGGAGAGATAAGCCAGGGGAGGGTGGGGTGGGGAGAGAGTAGCATAGAGTACAATGGATGAGTGGGGGAGGAGATGAAGGTGATACGTCAGGGAGGAGAGGGTGGAGTGGATAGGTGGAAAAGGAGCTAGGCGGGTTGGACAAGTCCAGACAAGTCATGGAGACAGTGCTGAACTGGAAGTTTCAAACTAGGATGAGGTGGGGCAAGGGGAAATGAGGAAGCTGTTGAAGTCCACATTGATGGAAGGTACGTAATTGGTAATTGGAGGATTGAGATCATGTTACTGTTAATTGACCACTTCAGGCCTTAATTTCTGGCAGGTTAGAAAGGTCACCCATGGACATTCCCACCCAGAACTGGATTGCTGATGTAGAAGGAAAGGGTAAGTATCTTACCAACGTGCTCAATTATTTGCCCTTCCTATCACTTGCCTTGTCACCTTTAGGCAGAGATCAATCCAGACAATCTGTTTGGTTAGGAATATTGATTGAGAAATAAGTATTGGCTAGGATACCATGCATAATATCCGGTTTCTTTTTTTAAGTGCTTTCATGGATCTAGCAAAGCCAGCATTTGTTGCCCATCCATAACTGCAATAGAAAAGGTGTTGGTGTGCATCATCTTAAACTGCAGCACTCCATCTGGTGTGGATATACCCACAGTGCCTTTAGCAAGAGAGTTCCAGGTTTTTGGACCAGTGATCGTACAGAAATAGAGATGTTATCACAAGTCAGGATGGTGTAGTTTGGAGAGCAATTTGGAGGTGGTGTTGTTTCTGTACGCGTTACCTTTCTACTTCTCGGTCATAGAAGTTGTGGGTTTCAAATGCACCATCAATGAGGCTTCAAGGGTTGCTGCAGGGGTTGTTTTAGATGATACATGTTATTGCCATGGTGTGTCGTCATGGAGAGTATGCCCACGTTACAAGAAATAAATACAAAATGTTTAAAATGGTGGACACAGTACCAATCAAGCAAACTGCTTCGTCCTGGATGGTGTCAATCATAAATATTATTGAAGCGGTACTTTTCCAGGCAAGTCAAGAGTAATCCATCACACTCTTGACTTATGCTTTATGGTGGATAGGGTTTGGGAAAAGTATCAAGGAATGTTTTGTGGCTGAGAGGCTAGACTTAAGCTAATGTCTCATATAAAAGTATTAGCACAGCATGCCTTCAGCACTACACTGGCATGGTTAGCCTAGACTTTTATGTCCCCAAGTCTACAAAGTGGGACTTTAGCCCTCCACCTTCTGAAGCAGTCAGAAATCACATGACACCAGGTTATAGCCCAACAGATTTATTTGTCCACGCCAGTCCAATATCGGCACCTTTAGAAACATGGTTTCTAAAGCAGAGTTAAGGATGTTACTAAATCATGGCTGATAGATTAATGTGTTTCTAATTATTTCTGATGTTTCTTGTACTCCTGTACATATGCTAAAGTGTGAAAGTGAACAGAAAGATTTGTGAAGGTTTGTAGCTCAGGTTGAGGTTTAGGGTGTAGGTTTGCTCGCTGAGCTGTAGGTTTGATATCCAGACGTTTCATTACCTGGCTAGGTAACATCATCAGTGGCGACCTCCAAGTGAAGCAAAGCTGTTGTCTCCTGCTTTCTATTTATATGTTTGTCCTGGATGGGGTTCCTGGAGTTTGTGGTGATGTCATTTCCTGTTCGTTTTCTGAGGGGTTGATAGATGGTATCTAGATCTATTTGTTTGTTTATGGTGTTGTGGTTGGAGTGCCAGGCCTCTAGGAATTCTCTGGCACGTCTTTGCTTAGCCTGTCCCAGAGGAGAACCACCTATACAATGTATTCAAGAAGAACGGATACTCAAAACATACAGTCCGCAGATTCCTCAAGAACAAACCATCACAAGCAGACCAAACACAGCCACCTAACCACCTTACCATACATCAAAGAAGTTTCAAAAATGACAGCCAGACTACTAAGACCCCTCAGAATCCTAGGAGCACACAAACCCACCAACACGCTCAAACAAAAACTAACAAACTTAAAAAACCCAGTACAACCCATGGACAAAACTAATGACGTCTACAAAATTCCATGCAAGGACTGCCACAAACACTACATAGGACAAACAGGAAGAATGTTAGCCACCAGGATACACGAACACCACCTAGCCACAAAAAGACATGACCCTCTCTCCGTCGTAGCCCTACACACGGAGGAAAAAAGCCGCCATTTTGACTGGGACAACACATCTATCCTGGGACAGGCTAAACAAAGACATGCCAGAGAATTCTTGGAGGCCTGGCACTCCAACCACAACGCCATAAACAAACACCTAGATCTAGATACCATCTATCAACCCCTCAGAAAACAAACAGGAAATGACATCACCACAAACCCCAAGAACCCCATCCAGGACAAACATATAAATAGAAAGCAGGAGACAACAGCTTCACTTCACTTGGAGGTCGCCACTGATGATGTTACCTAGCCAGGTAATGAAACGTCTGCATATCAAACCTACAGCTCAGCGAGCAAATCTACACCCTAGAACAGAAAGAGCTAAAAGAGAACAGAAGTCACATAGAATCTGTGTTGGCCCAAAATACCCATAGGAATAAATCTCACACTTTACAAGTAGCTAGACAAAGCTTCAGATCTATTCATGCAACAGATGTTGAGTTTCAATTTATGAAAAAGAACTTGGGACAAACATAATTTTATAAAGCATCCACAGAACTTCATTTTTATGCTCCCTTCAAATTGTCAGTATGGGTTTAACAAGAATAAATCTATAGTTAGTGCTTCAAAACCATCCAAGAGTCACTGAGCCTTTGCTGAGTGCATTTTGGCATCAAGCTACAGCAACAGAGATTCAGGCAACAAGACTTTTCATTTTGATGTGTTGACAGTTTTCCAAAAGCACTTGGCATCTTTGAAATGCTCACATATGCTTACTCAATCTAGGCACGGTCAAGCAGAAATAGAAAAATCAATCTGTAGATAAGGTGGTGGTAGAGTGGCAGTGTCACTACACTAGCAATTCAGAGGCCCAGGATAATACTCTGAAGACATGTGTTCAAATGGTGACTTTAATTTGTAGGGCTGAGTAGCCAACCCCTGATCCCAGCTTCTAGTTTGGATTCTGAACAAAAGCCTTGATAATACGAGGTAACCAAGGAGATGTCATGTTATGTGACATTGCAATGTTTAAGACCTGGTTCCATGGAGACCCTTTCTGTTTGTAGATTTACCAAACTATAATTGTGTCGTCAGCTGAAATCCATTATTATTGAACAGCTGCAATGGATAATCAGGAATAAAAACAGCAATTGATTTCATTCTTCCTTTGTGCGAGTGAGAATCTCCATTATGCTGAGAAAGGCAACCTTAGCACCACACTGATCATGCAGCATCACTATCATCATTGGTCTAATCAGCACAGAAGCTGTACTGACATTTATTTTTACTATCTACTAATATATTTAGGATAAGTTCAAATGATATTTCCACCACACAAATGCAAACAGTCACACAGTATTTATAACATAGTAACAAAACAATGGCAAAATCTTTGCAGATAAGCAGTCACCTTGAGTAGCTCTTGCCACTTAATGTATTCATTGTAAATGGTTACCATGTCTCAGCAATCGCTACCAAACTGTACCCTTTTGTTTCTATTTGCGCTATTAACTCATTAATTTTGCTTTGAATGTTTTGTGCATTTATATACAAAGCTTTTAAATTTGTTAAATTTCCCTCCTTTGTTATAATTCCTTGATACATAAAAATATTCACCTTCCTGCCATCTGACTTCAACAGCTGGGCATATTCTTCCTGCTAATGTTTAGATCATTGAATTTTACATTAGAGAAGGAGGCCATTCAACACATCAGGTATGTAGAAGTTGGATTGACAATACATCCAAAAATAACTGCTTGACACCAGTCCTATTTCCCTTATTAAAGAGTCTGATGGAATGTTTAATATTCCTTTTAAAGAGACAACAATGTAGACTGGTTAATATTCGGATGTCGCCTATTATGTACACTAAACTTGAAGCAATGGTGCGATTGATTCAGTAAATAATTGCATATTTCAGAGCATATGGGGTGAAATTCGATTAGCAGGACATAAAAGAATGGTGAAGGTTAGTGAATTGACCCTCAATTATACACCACGTTTCAGTAGAAGTGTACAATAAGTAATCCATTACTATCTTTATATTGCCTCAGTCAAATTTGAATTTCTCTCCAATGAGCCTATTTTTAAAACGTGAACTCAGTAGAAGTTGACTTTAGATCATGCATAGTCAATAACCCAGCCCATCTAACACAATCCAGTCTCCTAACCAAAGTGCTTTTGAGGGAGATGCAAGGCCAGAGGGACCTCAGGGTTCACATGCATGATTGTCTGAAGGCAAGGTGAAACAGTTATTAAGAAGATTTATAGGATCCTTGGGTTTATAAACATTGCGCAAACCACATTAGGAGAATTATGTTCGGTTCTGGGTGCTTTTATTAAAGGAAGGAAATTAAAACCCTGGAGACAGTACAAACGAGATTTACCGGGAACGAGGCATTTTAGGTACAAGGAAAGATTAGAGAAACTGGGCTTATTCTTCTTGGACAGAGAAGATTGAGGTGACCTTACTGAGATATTCAAAATGATCAACAATTTTGACAGGGTAAAGAAGGATATTATGTTTCCATTAGTTGACATCAGTAATTAGAGGGCCACAATTTTAAAATTGTGAGCAAGAGAGCTAGGAGTGAGATGAGAAGAAGCTTCTTTACTTAGAAAGTTGTTGGATTTGGAATGTGCTGCCTGGGAGAGTGATGGAGGCAGATTCCATCGGAAGTTTCAAAGAGAAGTAGATATATATTTGAAAGTGATAAATTTAGAGGGCTACGAAATAGGGCTGTCGAGTGTGACTAGCTGGGAGCTAGTACATATATCATGGGTTGAATGGCCTCCTTCTCTACTCTGAAAGTCTATGATATAAACATTAGCAGGAAGAATATGCCCAGCTGTTGACGTCAGATGCCAGGAAGGTGAATATTTTTTATGCATCAAGGAATTATAACAAAGTAGGGAAATTTAACAAATCTACAAAGCATTCAAAACGAAATTAATGAGTTAATAGCACAAATAGAAACAAAAGGAAACGGTTTGGTAGCAATTACTGAGACATGGTTACAAGGAGACTAGGTCTGGTAATTAAATATCCAGGAGTACTCAGCATTTTGGAAAGGTATAATGAAATGAAAAGGAGGTGGTGTGACCTTGTTAATGAAGGAGGGATCAGTGCTGTAATGAGAAATCACATAAACATAGGAGATCAAGATGTGGAATCAGCCTGGGTAAAAATAAGAAACAGCAAAGGGAAGTACTTAGTAGGTGTACTCTATAGGCCCCCAAACAGTTGTTCTGCAGTGGGGCACAGTATAAACCAGGAAATATTACAGGTGTGCAATTAAGGTACAGCAATAATCATGGGTGATCTTAACATGCACCTAGATTGGAAAACCCAAATCCGTGTCAGCATGGTTTTATGAAGAGCAAATTATATTTGACTAATTTGCTAGAATTCTTTAAAAATGAAACAAACAAGGTGGATAATGGGATGCTGTACATGTAACTTATCTGGATTTCTGGAAGGCATTTGATAAGGTGCCACACAAAAGGTTAATTCACTACGTTGGATTATACAGGATTAGGGGTAATTTATTAGCTTAGATAGATGACTGTCTGATGGACAGATGATGGAGAGTCAGATTTTTTTTTTCTGGATGCAAGATGTAACTAGTGGAGTGCCACAGGATTCGGCCCTTGGACCCCAGCTATTTACAATCTACACTAAACACTTGGGTACAGCAATAAAAGGCTCTATCGCCAAATTTCAGATGACACAAAATAGGCGGGATGATAAATTGCAATGAGGAAATCAGAACCTTACAAATGGATACAGATAGGTTTGGAGAGTGGGCCATAATGTGGCAGATGGAGTGGATAAGTGCGAGGCCATGCATTTCGGTCGAAAAAACGGGAAGGTGACCAGGAGAGACACCAAGGTGCTTTAGTGCAGAGGGATCTAGGTTACCCATTCATGAATCACGAGCATGCAGATACAGCAGATAATAAAGAAAATGGCTTTTATAGCTAAAGGAATAGAATGTAAAGGTAAGGAAATATTGTTGCAACTATACAAGGTCTTGGTGAGACAGCACCAGGGGTATTGAGCACAGTTTTGGTTCCCTTATTTGAGAAATGTATTGTGACATTGGAGGCAGTTCAGAGGAGGTTCACTAGATTGATCCCAGAGATGAGGGCTTTGTCGTTTGAAGAGAGATTGAACATTTTAGGCCTATATTCTCTGGAATTTAGAAGAACAAAGAGATATCGAATTGCAGTATTCAAGATGATAAAAGGTGTGGATAAAATAGATGTGGAGTGGATGATTCCTCTTGTGGGGCATTCTATGATGAGTGGCCATAGTCTTAAGATAAGGGGTAACAAATTTAAAACAGAGTTGAGGAGAAACTACTTCTCCCAAAGGGTTGTGAATCTGTGGAATGAGCTATCCCAAAGTGCAGTGGATGCTGGGACAGTGAGTTAATTTAAGGTGGAGTTAGGCAGGTTTTTAATTGGTAACGGGTTGAAGGAATATGGAGAGAAGGCAGGAAAATGGAGGTGGGAGCATATTAGCCATGATTGAATGGTGGATCAGATGCGAGGTGTTGCATTTTGGGAAAGCAAATCTTAGCAGGACTTATCCACTTAATGGTAAGGTCCTAGGGAGAGTTGCTGAACAAAAAGACTTGGAGTGCAGGTTCATAACTCCTTGAAAGTGGAGTCGCAGGTAGATAGGATAGTGGAGTGTCGGAGGCTGAGGGGTGACCTTATCAAAGTTTACAAAATTATGAAGGGCATGGATAGGGTAAATAGGCAAAGTCTTTTCCCTGGGGTCGGGGAGTCCAGAACTAGAGGGCATAGGTTTAGGGTGAGAGGGGAAAGATATAAAAGAGACCTAAGGGGCAACCTTTTCACGTAGAGGTGGTGCGTGTTTGGAATGAGCTGCCAGAGGAAGTGGTGGAGGCTGGTACATTTAAGAAGCATTTGGATGGGTATATGAATAGGAAGAGTTTGGAGGGATATGGGCTGGGTGCTGGCAGGTGGGACTAAATTGGGTTGGGATATCTGGTCAGCATGGACAGGTTGGACCAAAGGATCCATTTCCATGCTGTAAATCTCTATGACTTTGACTCTGTTTGGATGGATATATGAATAGGAAGGGTTTAGTGTTGGCAGGTGGGTCTAGATGGGTTGGGATATCTAGTTGGCATGGACGGGTTGGACCAAAGGGTCTGTTTCCATGTTGTACATCTCTATGACTCTATGACTCGAAGGGCTGAATAGACTAATTCTGCTTCTGTATCTTACAAACTAAGATCCCTGTTAGGAGCTATGGGACAAAATATATCCTAGGAAGAAAGTCTTTCAGAGAGGTGCCAAAAGGCATCATGATCAGTTTGAGAAGGGAGGATGGAATCAGGGAAGAGTGGAAAGGAAGACAAGAGAAGCCAAGTCATGCTTGTGTGGTCCAGAAATGCATTATTGCTCCTCCTGCCCACAAGGATGTTTTAGAAAGTAACACATTTTCGTTTAGGCATCCATATAATGCCCAACATCATTGATTGCAGTTGAGTCCTTGTAACATTATCAGAGTCTTTATTGCCTGCCATTTAAAGCTGCATTTGGCTAAAGAAGGCAATGAGCAAAACCCTAACTCTATCCTTACTGCCTCCACCTAATCTGAAGTTGGTTGGTAGAAGGGGATGGTGGTGTAGTCAAAATTCACGCTTTATTGCAGCTTGGAGATAGATCTTTTCAATTGCCAAGAGTTTTGAAAGTGATAAAATTCCACATGTTGAAAATGGTGATTAAAGATTCAATATTTATTTTATTTGACTTTAATGAGCAAACGTTGTAGTCAATTACAATATTTTCACCACTAGACAAATACACTGTTACCATTTCCGACAGATGTCACAATCATAATGTTGCTTTTCAAATAGTATGCCATCTTCAGTATATAAATTAAACCAAGAGCATCATTAGAGTCATCATGCCTGTCATTTTGAACATTTGCATCTGTACTGCAGCAATTATGTGGGTGTGAAATATTTTATAGTAAAGAACAAATCTGAAAGGAGAACATTAAGTTGATACTATTTAAATTACTACAAAAAAGTGATTCTTAAACTGTTTAAATATTTAATTAAATAATGACGCATTTTCAATGATACTTATTTCAATAATTGAGGCTTTCAGGCCCTCTCTTCCAGATGTCGGAGATTCTGCTTATGAATATACATCACATTTTCCAACCCTAGGCTCTCAAATTACCAATGGCAAAGCATTTCAGGAGAAGGCATTAAAGCACTTGGACTGCTCAGCACATTTCTTTTGCTATTAAAGTTGACTGAATCAAGGATAAAATTTTACAGAATCATGATTTTGAACTCAGAATATGCCCAGAAAAGAGGAACTCAGTATACCACCTAGTTAAAAGCAAATCCCTCCATCACAATAAGAGTAACAAGTCCAAAAGAGGTTGCAATAACTAATGTACTGGCAAATTTAAGCCTGAAGATTGGCTATGATTCTGAAATAAATCCTGTTATCCTGGGGTTTAATCAGGAGATTGGACATGAAAGATGAATCTTCACTCACTGGAAAGAAGAAATGATCTCTTTATATATCATAATTGAATTATTGCTAGTTCTTCCTCCACCAGGTTCTATGAATAAAGTTGCACAGGAACAACCCAGACAGATTAACAACAGTTTGTATTCATAAAGTAGCTTTAGTGTAGTGAAGCTTCCCGATGCACTCAGAACATTTTGAAACATACCCCTGTCCAAGGGTATTAATGGGTCAAGAAGGATGAGGTGTAATACTTTACCTTTTTCTGGTGTCATACTACAGGAGGGGCTGAAGCCCGTTTTGAGGGATTCAAACTTGGATTCTAGAAATATGAGCATAGATTTCAGGGACAACATGTTCAGAAATTTGAATGAGAGGTTGGAGATAGAGGTGAATTTTATGGCCATCTAAGAAGGTGGAAATACTCATAAAATAAAGCAAAGAAGTTGCTCACCACTTTCTGCCCAATCATGGCCTGTTTCCCATACAGCAAGGGGTCAGTGGAGGGATTATGTGGCCAGCTCGCTGTTAGACCCTTTGAAACTTTAAAATACCTTGATCCAAACTGTTGCTAATAAACCCACGGTAAGGCAATAGCCTAGTGGGACAATCAATGGACTATTATTCCAGAGGTAACGTTCTGGGGACTTGGGTTTGAATCCCACCATAGTAGCTGGTGAAATTTGAATTAAAGCAAAAATATGGAATTACAATTCTAATGAAGACTGTGAAACCATTTCTGATTGGTCAACCAAGCAAGTTTTTTCTGACAATGTCCTTTAGGGAAGTAAACTGCTGACCTTATCCAGTTGGGCCCATATGTGACTTCAGACCCAAAGCAATGTGGTTGACCCTTGTTCAGAGCAATGAGGAATAGGCAACAAATGCTAGCCTAGCCAGTGATACTGATGACTTGTGAATGTTTTTGTTAAAAAGGGGGCATACAGTCCAAGTAGTTAGCCAACCTGACAGGTTTTAACAGGTGAGCTGGTATCAAAAATTAAACACATGAGTAACCATTGGATGTGCTCATCTTGCCATGCAGCCATTGCGCCCCCCTCCCCCCCACTCCCAACACACACCAGTACAGGTCATACCTCCCCATTGGCTCAGGCTCTCACCTCCATTGCCCATTGTTCTGGGCCAGTCTGTCAGGTCTCTCCCATAGCTAAGAGTTGCCTTAAGCCTGGGGATTCCATCACCTCCTCATTTCAGGATTTGCCTGTCATCACAGCAGTGGCTACCACTCGAATCTGGCACTGCTGGATCAACAATCACATTGGCCAGTAGCTCTCTAAGGTAGGATTTTCCCAGATGGGAGGTGAAGTCTCATCCTGAACTAATTAATGCCTTTCTGACCTTAAAATGTGGGAGATTTGTGTTGGCTGGGAATGCAAGCCTCAGTATTTTAAATCAATGATTGTGAATGTGTGTTTTAATTTCTGACTTTCAGTTTTTCTTACAGATTTCCAACATCTGTATTTTTTTTGCATTATATAAATGATGCAAGATGGTCAGCAGCGGGATGTGAGTCAAGGGAATATGACAGGTCTGGTAGGCAAGCTGGGCTCAAAGATGGCCCAGGAAAGATAGGAGAGAATCTGAAGGACCAGGGATATATTTCCCTCCCCACCCCTTTCCGCCTTCCGCAAAGACCGTTCCTTCCGTGACTACCTGGTCAGGTCCACGCCCCCCACGACCCACCCTCCCATCCTGGAACTTTCCCCTGCCATCGCAGGAACTGTAAAACCTGTGCCCATACCTCCTCCCTCACCTCTATCCAAGGCCCTAAAGGAACCTTCCACATCCATCAAAGCTTTACCTGCACATCCACTAATATCATTTATTGTATCCGTTGCTCCCTATGCGGTCTCCTTTACATTGGGGAGACTGGGTGCCTCCTAGCAGAGCGCTTTAGGGAACATCTCCGAGATACCCGCACCAATCAACCACACCACCCCGTGGCCCAACATTTCAACTCCCCCTCCCACTCTGCGGAGGTCCTGGGCCTCCTTCACCACTGCTCCCTCACCACCAGAAGCCACGAGGAAGAACGCCTCATTTTCCGCCTCGGAACACTTCAACCCCAGGGCATCAATGTGGACTTCAACAGCTTCCTCATTTCCCCTTCCCCCACCTCATCCTAGTTTCAAACTTCCAGTTCAGCACTATCCCCATGACTTGTCCGGATTTGTCCAACCTGCCTATCTTCTTTTCCACCTATCCACTCCACCCTCTCCTCCCCGACCTATCACCTTCATCTCCTCCCCCACTCACCCATTGTACTCTATGCTACTCTCTCCCCACCCCACCCTCCTCTAGCTTATCTCTCCATGCCTACAGCTCACTGCCTTTATTCCTGATGAAGGGCTTTTGCCCGAAACGTCGATTTCGCTGCTCATTGGATGCTGCCTGAACTGCTGTGCTCTTCCAGCACCACTGATCCAGAATCTTAAGGATGACTTGAGTTCAAGGCTAGGGCAAGAAGATCCTTAGAGGATGTCTAAAATGTTGGACAGGGAGAGTTGTTGATGGTTTCAATCTGCTGACAAAATCTTTATATTTCTGTTGGAGGTGAAGTAGATGGGGAGAGAGGTTTGAGAAAATAGTTTACAGTATAGAAAAGGAAGCTGGGAACTAACTTTGAACTATTGGAGAAACTTTAAATAATAAGCATTTTTGGCAGATGTGCGTACCATTGAATGTTGCTTTTTGTGGTCCAATCATATTTGCCAGTGAATGGCTGTCAAAAATTCAGGTCTAGAAAGTTCTAAAGAAATGTTCTGGAGGAAATGTTAGAATATAGCAAAGCATCCCCTTGTACAAGGATGAATCCTTATGCTAACTCATACCCAGGAATATTTACATATTGCTAGTTGCTTCCTATGCCACATACACTGTCTTTACATGTGTCAGGAACTGTATTTTTTTGTGGTTTTTTTTCAAATAGTGGATTGAAATGAGAAAATAACCAGGAATTGAATGGATTGTTTCATGATTTGAAAGCAAGTTATTTGGTACATATTGTGAACACTGTTTATACAGCTGTGAATCATAGTAGTGGTTGCAGATGAACTGGAGCTCAAGAATTGTGCACAAATGAAGCTTTTATTTGCAACAAGTAACATATTAGATTGTGGACTAGTGACCAGTTATCAATGACAATGACCTTCTACCTACCAATAAATATATGATTGGTTTTCATGTAACTGAACATTTGTGCCGTGAACAAAGTAAAGAGAAGGTACCAGTTTTCTACCAGCTCAGGAAATCACTCTGTTCTCTGCAGTGAAAGCTATTTTGAATCTTAAGAAACCCTGTATCTCTACCTTTCATTAGTTACTGCAAGCTATGACTTTTAACTAATAAGCCTATCCTGTAAACCAGTGAAAGCCTCCAGAGAAGGAATACCAATAAGCAACATTCTGACCAACACAAGAATCAGAAGAAACATATCAGCATCCCTGTGAACAGGAAATAAAATCTGCCTCCCCAGTCTTCCTTCCATCCGTAACACTCTCGTTTATTTTTCCTGTTTGTAAAGGGATTTGAGTTTTAATTACTAGATTGTGAGTCAATGTTTCATAATTATTAACCTGTAGTTAGAGTCCAATTAATTGTAATAAGTAGTAATTTTTGTTGATGCAGAAACTTGATCCATGCTTTCTGTAATCTTTAACTGAGAGTCAGATAAATTGAGGAATCTCTGAATCCTTGTTAAAATCTTGAACTTTTGCTACAATTCTGGGGATAGCAGGGCATGATTGTTAGTGCGGTGTAACACTCCATAGAATTGTTAAATTTAGCTGTGGTATTCACCTAGAGCCTTCATTACCTGCTGAGGAATGTTACAAGATTGTGAGGAGATTTGATAAAGAATGCAATGAGAGGTTGCCTCTCCTGACTGGCAAATCTGGATCACGAGGGCAGAGTTTCAGGCTAAGAGTTTGAGCATTTCAGACTGAGAAGAGGAAAAACCTCTTCACTGTACCTAAGTAGGTGGAGGATGATCCACCAAGGAGTACAGTAAAAGCTTCTTTTTGGTTTTGCAAGGAATCAAACAATACAGGAAAATGAAGCTGAGGTTGAAGATCAGCCTTGATTACATTAGTTGGAGGAGCAGGTGTGATCCTAATTCTTATGTTCTAAGGTTAAAAATACTGCTACTTTCCTCAAGATAGCTCTTGAGTAACTTGCCTTTTTGAAAAGCTCCCAGTCCTTTAGCAATATTGGAAATGTACTGTCTCTGGAAATCAAACTCACACTTCCCAGAAACAGAAACTGCTAGAGAAACTCAGCATAGGGCAGCATAGGGAAGGTGATGGCATAATGGTATTATCACTAGACTAGTAATTCAGAGACCCAGATGTTCTGGGGACTCCTGTTCAAATCCCATCATGGCAGATAGTGGAATTTGAATTCAATAAAAACCTGGAATCTAATGTTGATGATCATGAATTGATTGTTGTAAAAATCCATCTGGTTCACTAATGCCCTACAGGGGAGGAAATCTGCCATCTTCACCTGGTCTGGTCTACATGTGATTCCAGACCCACAGCAATGTGGATAACTCTTAGTTGCCCTCTGAAAAGGCCTAGGGAGTCATTCAGTTCTACCAATCGCTATAAAGTCTCATAGAAATGAAACCAGATGGATCACCTGACATTGACCCAGGAACTAGAAAAGACAGCCCTGTCAACCCTGCAAAGTCCTCCTCACCAACATGTAGACACTAGTGCCAAAATTGGGAAAGCTGTCTCAGAAACTAGTCAAGCAAAGCCTGGCACAGTTATACTCATAAAATCATACATACAGGCAATGTCACAGACATCACCATCACCATCCCTGAATATGCCCTGTCTCACTGGGAGGACAGACCCAGCAGAGGTGACACCACAGTAGTATATAGTTGAGAAGGAGTTCCTCTTTGAGTCTTCAGAATTGTCTCTGGACCCCATGCAGTCTCGTAGCTTCAGGTTAAACATGGACAAGGAAACCTCC
This sequence comes from Hemiscyllium ocellatum, assembly GCF_020745735.1. Classification (NCBI taxonomy): domain Eukaryota; kingdom Metazoa; phylum Chordata; class Chondrichthyes; order Orectolobiformes; family Hemiscylliidae; genus Hemiscyllium; species Hemiscyllium ocellatum. The sequence goes on along the minus strand of NC_083407.1, from coordinate 40,092,920 downwards.
TGGTGATTACCATGTTCTGATGAATTGGTACACCTCCATGTTGAACAACACTTCAAGGGAGCACAGAGGATGGAAAGGGCACAAAACATAATCTGGATGGGGGATTTCGATGTTAACCACCAAGAGCAGCTCAGCAGCAGTACTACAGATTGAGCTGGTCAGGTTCTAAGGGATATAGCTGCTAGACTGGATCTGCGGCAGGAAGTGAAGGAACCAACAAGAGGGAAAAATATCATTGACCTCATTCTTACCAATGTGCCAGCTGCAGATGCATCTGTTCACAAAAGTATTGATAGGAGTGACCACCGCACAGATCTTATAGAGACAAAGTCCTGTCGTCAGACTGAGAATAACCTCCATCATGTTGTGTGGCACTATAATCGAGCTAAATGGGACAGATTTTGAACAGATCACACAACTCAAGACTGGGTAATCATGAGGTGCTGTGGGCCATCAACAGCAGCAGAATTGTACTCCAGCACAATCTGTAACCTCATGGCCTATCCCCCACTCAACCATTACCAACAAGCCAGGGGATCAACGTTGGTTCAATGGAGAGTGCAGGAGGGCATGCCTGGAGCAGCACCAGGCATATCTGAAGAAGAACTGTCAACCTGGTGAAGCCACCAAACAGGACTATTTGCGTGCCAAACAGCATCAGCAGCAAATGATAGACAGAGCTAAGCAATCCCACAATCAATGGATCAGATCTAAACTCTGCATTCCTGACACATCCAGACGTGAATGGTTGTGGACATTTAAACTACTCACTGGAGGAGAAGGCTCTACAAATAGCTGCATACTCAATGATGGAAGAGCCCAGCACATCAGTGCAATTGATAAAATGGAAGCTTTCGTAGCAATCTTCAGCCAGAAGTGCTGAGTAGTTGATCCATCTCTACCTCCTCCAGTGGTCCCCATCCTTACAGATATCAGTTTTCAACCAATTCGATTCACTCCTTGTGATATCAAGAAACCGCTGGAGGCAGTGGATACTGCAAAAGGCTACAGGCACTGATAACATTCTGGCAATAATACTGAAAGCTTGTGCTTCAGAACTTGCTATTCCCCCAGCCAAGCTTTTCCTGTACAGTTACAACACTGGTATCTATCTGACATTGTGAAAAATTGTCCAAGTATGTTCTATACATAAAAAGCAGGACAGATCCAACCTAGCCAAATACCATCCCATCAGTCTACAATTGATCATCAGTAAAGTGATGGTAGGTGTCATCAACAGTACTATCAAGCAGCACTTCCTCAACAATAACCTGCTGAGTGACACCCAGTTTGGGTTCTGCCAAGGCCACTCAGCTCCTGACCTCATTACAGCCTTGGTTCAAAGAATGGACAGAAGAGCTAAATTCCAGAGATGAGGTGAGAGTGACAGCCCTTGACATCAAGGCTGCATGCACAAGCACTCACAAGGCTGTAAGTGGGGCAACAAGGAGCCCTAGCAAAGCTGAAATCAATGGATATCAGGCAGCAAACTCTCTGGGGGTTAAAGTCATACCTAACACATATGAAGATGGTCATGGTTGTTGGAAGTCTGTCATCTCAACTCCAGGGGAAATCTCTGTAGGAATTCCTCAGGATAGTTTCTTCGACCCAACTATCTTAGGCTGCTTCATCAATGTCCTTTCCTCCATCATAAGATCAGAACTGGGGATGTTTGCTGATGACTGCACAATGTCCAGCATGATTTGTGATTCCTCAGACACTGAAGCAGTCCATGTCCAAATGCAACAAGATCTGTACAATATCCAAGCTTTGGTTGATAAGTGGCAAGTAACATTCAGACCCATGAATGCCAGGCTATGACCATAATCAACAAGAGACAATCTAACCAAAGCCCCTTGACATTCAATGGTGTTACCATCACTGAATCCCCCTCACTATCAACATTTGGTGAGTTATATTAATCAGAAACCTAACTGAACTCACCACAAAAACGCAGTGGCTAAAAGAATAGGTCAGAGGCTAGGAATACTGCGGCGAGTAACTCACCTTCTGACTCCAGAAAATGTACACCACCTACAAGCTACAGGTCAGGAATGTGATGGAATACTGTCCATTTGCATGGATGAGTGCAGCCTTAACAACACAAGGTGTTTGACACTATCCAAGACAAAGCAGCCAGCTTGATTGGCACTACATTCACAAGCACCCACAGAGGCAGCAGTGTGTACTATTTACAAGATGCACTATAGAAATTCACCAAAGATCCTCAGACAACACCTCCCAAACACAAGACCCTCTACACATGTAGAAGGTCAAGGACAGCAGGTATATGGAAACACCACCAAACTCAAGTTCCCCTCCAAGCCACTCACCATCCTGACTTGGAAACATATCGGCATTCCTTCACTGTCGTTGTCAACATCCTGGAATTCTCTTCCTAATAGCGTTATGGGTCAACCAACAGCAGGTGGACTGCAACGATTCAAGATGGCAGTTCACCACCACCTTCTCAAGGGCAACTAGGGATGGGCAATAAATGCTGGCCAGCCAGCGATGTCCATATCCCTCCATAAATGAACAATTTTTTTAAAAACTGTAGAAGGAAAGCAGATTTAAATTTGGGTGCAATGATCCTTCGGAACAGTGTTTTGTAAAAGGGTCATTGAGTGAAGTTGATGGTATTTAATTCCTCCCCCAATTCTTTAATATTAAAGGGATGTTTGAAATATCTTCCATTATAAAGACTGATGCAAAATATCTGTTCAACTCTTCTGCCATTTTTGTTCCATATAACTATCTCAGCAGATCCTTCCCTTTTTTATATATTTCAAGAAGCCCTTATTGTCAGTTTTTATATTCCTTATTAGTTTGCCCTTCTAACTTAGTTTCGTTCTCTCTTTTTTTAGTTCTCTTTTGCTGGATACTGAATATAGCCCAGTGTTCAGGGCTATCATTGACTTTTGCTTTCTTATATGCTGTTTCTTTCAACATTATACTCCCCTTAACTTCCTTTGTTAGCCATGGTTTGTTTACAATTCTCTTAGAGTCCTTCCTCTCTACTGGAATGTGTTTTTGTTGTGTGTCATGAATTACCTCCTTAAATGTCTTCCACTACTTGCTAACTGTCACTCCTGCCCAGTTCACTTTAGCTAATTCTATCCTCATTTCATTGTAATTCCATTAATTTAAGTTAAACATAACGGTTTCTGCTCCAAGTTTCTTTCTGTCAAAAATTCAAAAATTCATATGTCATTGGTATATTATAGCTGAAAATGTGTTGCTGGAAAAGCGCAGCAGGTCAGGCAGCATCCAAGGAACAGGGGATTCGACGTTTCGGGCATAAGCCATCCCATATTCCCAATTCCTTCGTCTCCGCCGCATCTGCTCCCAGGAGGACCAGTTCCAACACTGTACAGCCCAGATGGCCTCCTTCTTCAAGGAAATTCCACATCTCCCATTGGTATATTATAGGTAATATTGCAAAATTGTAAATTATTTTTAAAATCACCACAACGTTATTTTGATTTACTAATCACAAAGTCTATTTCAGCCTGCATTGATAATCCATGAGCTGGACTGACAATAATAAAACGTAGAAGTCTTTTGTTAAATCAGATTTAGAAATATATACAGATGTAAAAAGCATGAGAACATAAACTAATTTTTTAAAAAAGTCTTTGAGCTCATTTTTCCCACAGAAAGCAGTTGAATAAGATGAAATTGAAGTTGCTTGAATACCATAATTCAATAGATATAATTTATTGCTTTTAGCTCAATTTCATAGTCAAGTATTGGCTACTTCTGAATGGATGAAGTAATTCCCTTGGCATGATATGGACATGAGACTCTTTAATTTCAATGGCAAATTGGATGATGATAAGCTGATCATTCATGCAGTGATCAGGCAGCTCATGTATCATGGTAACAGGACAGCATGAGTAGTGGAATTGTTCTGCTAACCGAGAAGCCTAAGTTCCTTGACTAATAATCCAGCATTGCAAAGGTTAAGTCTCATCATGGAAGTTCAATCAATTAAATTCATTTGAATAAGTACCAACTTGAAAAATATATAAAAAGATAGTAGCAACTAGTTTAAAAGAAAGTTTTCTGATGTTCTTTAGGCAAGGAAATGTGTTATCATTACTACGATTCCAGCGCAAAACCACTGTCATTCATATGGAATTAGACTTACAGTGTGGAAACAGGCCCTTCGGCCCAACAAGTCCACACCAACCCGCCGAAGCGCAACCCACCCATACCCCTACATTTACCCCTTACCTAACACTACGGGCAATTTAGCTTGGCCAATTCACCTGACCCGCACATCTTTGGACTGTGGGAGGAAACCGGAGCACCCGGAGGAAACCCACGCAGACACGGGGAGAACGTGCAGACTCCACACAGTCAGTCGCCTGTGAATGTCCTCTGAAGTTATCTAGAAAGAAAAGCAATCTTATTAACTTACTAAACTGAATCAGAATTCTCAAGAAGACTCACTACATCAAGCAATTAGGCATGGGAAATAAATTGTCTCTGTTGCCGGAAGCTGGGGTAGTCACATGGAAATAAACCAATATAAAAATAGCTTTATGGATGATTATCCAATTAATGAGTTATTTGCCAGTGACACATTTTGTATAAAATTATTCTTTCAGAAAGTGTTTCCTTCACATTGAACTCCTTGAGTTTTAAAGAAGGAGGGAATTGCTAAAAGGAATAGATTACAAATTACACCAGACACAGTGACAAGTTAAGAGTGTGGTGCTGGAAGTGCACAGCAGGTCAGGCAGCATCCAAGGAACAGGATAATCAACGTTTTGGGCAAGAGCCCTTCATCAGGAAGGGCTTTTCACAAGTTGTTCCATCTGATACAATCTGACCTACAGAAATTTCTAACCAGAGACATGTGTTGCCAAGGAAATAACAATGACTCATGGCTGTGATGATGAATGTTCATGCTTCCAACATTTCTGAGCTCCTATAAGACCACATGAAATCTAAGTCAATAATGCAGTGCAAAGGTCCACCAAATAGGTCACTAACTTAATTTTGTCCATACACCTTCAGCAATTGAAATGCTAAGAACATAAGAATAAGGAGCAGGAATAGGCTTCACAGCTCTGTTAGCTTGCACCCACCATTAAATGACACCATAATTGATCTCTTAATTTTACTGCATTCCTTTCTCCATATCATTGGTCGCAGAAATCTATCAACCCAGACTTAAATATACTCAATGATTCTTCAGGGCAGAGAATTTCAAATATTCACAACAGTCTGAAAAAATTCCTCCTTATTTCAGACATAAATGGTCTGTCCACATTCAGAGACTATGCGCCTTGGTTCTAAACCTGTAGCTAGGGGAAAATATTGTTCCTGCATCCATCATGTTGATCCTTGCAAGAATTCTTTCGAATTCAATTAGATTACCTCTCATTCTAATAAACTCCAAAGAATATGGGGCCAGTCTGTTTAATCTCGACCAATACATCAATCTATAGGCTTCCATCCCAGGAATTATTTCAATAAACCTTTTTTGCACTCCATCTATGGCAAGCACATCCGTCCTTATACAGGGAGATCAAGATTTCACGCAATACTAAGCCTCTATATAATTATAGAAAGTAATCTTTATTCCTATATGTCAATTCTCTGGTAATAAAGACCAACATATAATTAGCTTTTTCATTGCTTGCTGTATCTGGATGTTAACTTTCAGTGGTCCATTAACAGGACACCCAAGTCCGTCTGAAGTTAGCCATCTTAGTGTTTTGCCATTTAATAAACATTCTGTGATTCTGTTTTTCATATCAAAGTGAATCATTTCCCATTTCTCCACATTTTATTCCCCACTCACTTAGCCTCTCCAAATCCCCTGGAAACATTTTTACATTCTCCTCACAACTCACACTAGTTTCATGTCATCAGCTAACTTGGAAATACTACATTAAATCCCACCTCCAAATCATTGATATAGATTATAAATAACTGATGCCTAAGCACTGATCCTTACTATGTTGCTAGTCACTGACTGCCAACCTGAAAACTACCCATTTATTCCTACCCTCTTATTTCTATCATTAACAAATTCTCAACTCATACCAGCTTAATCCACCAAATCGCACGTGCTTTAATTTTGCTTAGTAATCTGTTCAATGTGATCTTATCAAAAGCCTTCTAAAAACCTAAATATGCTACACCCATCCATTCCATAATGTACATTCAGCCAATTTTGCCCTAAAAAAACTCCCAGCAGGTTTGTCAAACATGATTTCCCTTTCAGAAATCTATATTAATTTTGCCTAATTCTACTTCTATTTCCTAAATGTCCCATCCTTTGAATGGGATGGAGTAACGATAAAGTTATCTTTATCATAACTTGGAAGAATTTTCCCTATGACTGACATAAGGCCAGCAGGTCAAAAGGTTCCTCTTAAATTGTGGGATTACATTTGTCAGCTTACAATCTACAGGGACCACTCCAATTACTATAGGATTTTAAAGGACGACTACCAATGCATCTATTATCTCTAGATGTGCAGGTCAGATGAACTGGTCATGCTAAATTGCCCACAGTGTAAGATGCATTAGTCAGGAGTAAACTTGGGGAAGGGGATGGGTTGCTCTTCAGAGGGTCAGTGTGGACTTGTTGGGCCAAAGGGCCTGTTTCCATATTGTAGGCAATCTAATCTAATCTCTATGTCAATAGTCCAATGAGGGAAGGGGCCATACTGGACCTGGTGTTGGGAAGTGAGCCAGGCCAGGTGATAGAAGTTGCAGTGGGGGATTTCTTTGGGAACAGTGACCACAATTCAGTAAGTTTTAGAATACTCATAGATAAACATGAGAGTGGTCCTAAGGGAAGAGTATTAAACTGGGCCAAGGCCAGTTATATCAAAATCAGGCAGGAGCTGAGAAATGTGGATTGGACACAGCTATGAAGGGAAGTCCACATTTGATATGTGGGAGACTTTCAAAGATAGGTTAAAGATAGTGCAGGATAGGCATGTCCCGTTGAAGGCAAAGGATAGGAAGGGCAAGATTCGTGAACCATGGATGACAGGAGAAATTGTACGACTAGCCAAGAGGAAAAGGGAAACGTACATAAGGTCTAGGCAGCTAAGAACAGAACGGGTCCTGGAGGAATAACGGAAGAGCAGGGCAAGTCTTAAATGAGGAATCAAGCGGGCTAAAAGAGGTCATGAAATAGCTTTAGTGAGCAGAATTAAGGAGAATTCCAAAGCATTTTATTCTTAACTAGAGAAAGGATTGGCCCACTAAAGGACAATGAAGGAAGGCTGCGTGTCGAACCTGAGAGAATGGGTGAGACTCTGAATGATTACTTTGCATTAGTGTTCACTGAGGGGAGGGACATGATGAACGTTGAGATTAGAGATAGAAATTTGATTAGTCTGGATCACATTGACATAAGTAGGGAAGATGTGTTGGGTAGGCTAGAGGTTATTAAAGTGGACAAATCCCCAAGACTGTATGGGATCTATCTCAGGTTGCTGAAGGAGGCAAGAGAGGAAATAGCTGGTGCCCTGACAGATATCTTTGTGGCATCCTTAAATACAGGTGAGGTGCGGGAGGACTGGAAGGTTGCTCATGTTGTCCCCTGTACAAGAAGGGTAGTAGGGATATTCCGGGTAACTATAGACCAGTGAGCTTGATGTCAGTGGTGGGAAAGTTGCTAGAGAGGGTACTGAGGGATAGGATCTGTTTATATTTAGAAAAGAATGGGCTTATCAGTGATAGGCAACATGGTTTTGTGCAGGGGAGATTGTGCCATACCAACTTAATAGAGTTCTCCGAGGTAGTGACCAAGTTGATAGATGAAGGAAGGGTTTTTGGTGTCATTTACATGGACTTTAGTTAGGCATTTGATAAGGTTCCCCATTGTAGGCTAATGGAGAAAGTGAAGTCACATGGTGTGCAGGGTGTTCTAGCTAGGTGGATAAAGAACTGGTTGAGCAATAGGAGACAGAGGGAGTTTGAAGGGAGTTTCTCGAAATGGAGAAAGGTGACCAGTGGTGTTCCACAGGGATCAGTGTTGGGGCCCTGTTGTTTGTAATATGCACAAATGATCTGGAAGAGGACACTGTTGGTATGATCAGCAAGTTTGCAGCTGGACACGAAAATTGGTGGAGTAGCAGAAAGCATAAAGGAACTGTCAAAGAATACAGGAGGATATAGATAGACTGGAGAGTTGGGTGGAAAAGTGGCAGATGGATTTCAATCCAGACAAATGTGAGGTGAAGCATTTAGGCAAGACTAATTCTAGAGTGAATTATACAATGAGCTTAGGGAAAAGTTGATGAGCAGAGAGATTTGGGAGTGCAGGTCCATTGTACCCTGAAGGTTGCTGCACAGGTGGATAGAGTGGTCAAGAAGGTATATAGTATGCTTGCCTTCATTGGATGGGGTATTGAGTATAAGAGCTAACAAGTCATGTTAAAATTGTAGAAGACATTGGTTTGGCCGCATTTAGAATACTGTGTACAGTTCTAGTCGCCACATTACCAAAAGGATGTGGATGCTTTTGGAGAGGGTGCAGAGAAGGTTTACAAGGATGTTGCCTGGTATGGAAGGTGCTAACTATGAAGAGAGGTTGAGTAGGTTAGGTTTATTTTCATTAGAAAAAAGGAGATTGAGGGGGGATCTGATTGAGGTTAACAAAATCATGAAGGGTATAGACAGGGTAGATACAGACAAGTTTTTTCCCAGGATGAAGGATTCAATAATAAAAGGTCATGCTTTCAAGGTGAGAGGTGGAAAGTTTAAGGGGGATACAGGTAGCAAATACTTCACACAAAGGGTGGTGGACGTTTGGAATGCATTGCCAGCAGAGGTGTTAGAGGCAGGCATGGTAGATTCATTTAAGATGCATCTGGACAGATGCATGAGTAGGTGGGGAGCAGAGGGATACAGATGCTTAGGAATTGACCAACAGGTTTAGACAGTACATTTGGATCAGCTCAGGCTTGGAGGGCCAAAGGGCCTGTTCCTGGGCTGTAAATTTTCTTTGTTCTTTGTTCTAAAACTATTTCTTTCAACCATCTGAAATGTAGATCATTAGGACCAAAGAATTTATCTACTTTAAGTATAATAAATTACTTTCTACTGTTAATGTAGCTGTGTAGTTCCTTGCTTATACTTATCCATCAATTTTCTATTATTTCTGTGAACATTTTAGTATTTTTCTCTGTGAAAACTGACATAAAGTATCTGTTAAGTTTCTCTGCCATTTCCTTATTCCCCATTATAAATTCTCCCAACTCAGGTTGTAATGTATCCACAGTAGCTTTTGCTAATCCTTTTCTTTTCATGTAACTATAGAAGTTTTAACAGTCCATTTTTATGTTTCTCACTATTTTACTTCCAAATTCTATCATCTCATTCTTAATCCTTTTTTGTCTTTCTTTGCAGCATTCCAAAATGCTCCCAATCCTCAGGCTTAACATACTTTTGGAAATTTAACAGACCTATTCCTTTGATCTATTACAGTGTTTCATTTCTTTTGAAAGCAAAATGCTACAGATGCTGGAAATCAAACAAAAACAAGTTTCTGGAAAATCTCAGCATGTATGGCAACAACTGCACTGACAGAAACAGAGTTGATGTTTTGAGTCAAATATGAATCTTGTTTAGAGCATTGTTCCTTTCCTTGCTGATATTTTGTGTAGCAGAAGAACATATTTTTGTTCCATGCTATACCTTAGTTCTTTAAATGTTAGTCATTGCTTATCTACTGTCATACTCTTTAATAGTTTCCAAATCCACCATTGCTAATTGTTTCTCATAGCTTTATAGCTTCCTTTGCTCATAGTTAAGACTCGAGTTCCTGTTTGAACTATATCATTTCAAACTGACGGTAAAATGCTTTCATATTTGAACATTCTTCCCTAAAGGCTCATTTACAATAAAGGTTATTAATAAGTCCTTCCACATCCTCAATGCTAAATCTGAAATAGTCTATTTCTTGGTTTGTTGACTAACATCCTTCTCTAAAAGAAATTCACATTCATTCGAGAAATTCTTCGTCACAGCATTGGGTGATAAAGTCCACATGTAGATTGAAATGTTCCACTATTATATTACTCTTGTTACTCACCACACAAATTTATTGATTTATTTTATGATTTACATTATTATTGCAGTTTGGTTATCCATAAATAATTCTTACCAAAGTTTTCTTAGTCTCACCCAAATGGATTCCACATCTTGAACTTTAGAACAAAGGCCATTTATTACGATGGTATCTTCCTATCTTACCTTGGATATTCTGGTTCCAGCTTTGATTTCTTGGAGTATCCCTGTAGTAGCTGTTAAATCATAGATATGAATTTCTATTTTAACTGAAAATGATTTTGTTTCATTGCATCTGCGACAGGCATTCAGATACAAAACCCTTTTCTTTTAATCTGTTTTTGTAAACCGTGGTCTTCTCTGTTGGCACTCTCTCAAGTTTCTAATCATTGTCCCTTCCTGCCATATGCTGATTATCATTACCTTTATTCTCCCTTGATCATTTCCTTTTAATTTACTCAATCTTTCCTGACATGATCCTTGCCCACCTCTACTCGATAACTCACCAGATTCTGAACCTAGTATTGTTTAGATGAAGTCCATCACAAAAGCTCAGTTCACACTTTTCCCAAAGTTTATATCAGTGACCCATGAATCAGAACCCACTTCTTCCACATTAGTCTCTGAATGACACATCCAGCTTCCTAATCTTCCTTATTCTATGCCAATTTACACATGGCTGAAGTAATCATAGAATCATAGAGGAATGATTGCACAGAAGGAGGTCATTTAATCTGTTAGTATATGCTAGTTCTCTGTAGGAACAATTCTCTAAGTGCCTTACCTTGTGTCTGTAGCCTTGCAGTCTTCTTTTCAGTTGCAAATCAAATTCTCTCTTGAATGTCTCAACTGAACTTTCCTCCACTACATTCAAGTTGGACTAGTATTACATTCAGTCTTGCCCATATCTCAGAGCCAGAAACTCTAGCCCCATCCAAGGACCTGACAGCCAAGGAAGGTGCATTCATAACAGGCCAAAAGTGTTGATTATCAACCAGTATATCCCTCCAGCACATGCCAATGGCAGACAGCAAGAGTGAGGATTCCTGACCAGGCATGTGATATAAAAAAAAAGCTGGAATCTTGTCATATTGAGGTCCAGACTAGTAAATGTAAAGTCACTATAGTTGTACCAGACAAAGGGCTGCTCTCTCTCTCTCTCTCTCTCTCTAAGTAGTACCAACCTCTCCAAATTATCCATATAATTGATATTCCTCATAGATGAAGCCATTCATGTCAAACCCTCCTCAACATCCTAACACCTTCTCTGCCTTTTAAAATTGTGGTACCCAGAATTAGCTGCAATGTTTGAGTTGAAGTCAGCCAGTGCTTTATACAAATTTAGCATCTCTTCTGCATCCTATAGTCTAACTATAACCCCATGAAACTGACTGATACTGTATGTTATCACTGATTGAAAACCAACTTCCTCAATCTGAATGGATGCACATTCCAAATGTTGGTCAATAAAAGTAGCAACTCTGTATGAATATACACCCATGCGCAAACAAACCCGAAATTAGGCATTCCTCAAATTTCTGGATCTTTTAAGTTTTTTTGAAAACATGTCCTCGCTCATTGTACCACTTAACTGACATAACAATTTGCTACTAAACTACAGGAAAAAGCATTGTCCTCAAAGAAGAAGTCAAATTGTTTAGTAATTGTTCTGTCTTAGGTAAAGTCTTATTCTGAAAATCACTTTTGATGTTGGACTGGGGTGTACAAAGTTAAAAATCACACAACACTAAGTTAAAGTCCAACAGATTTAATTGGAAACACTAGCTTTTGGAGTGCTGCTCTTTCATCAGGTGGTTCTCAAAATTGCTGGTTTGGAAAATGTTTCACAGATGTCTTAAAGGGATGTACAAATCACTTCAAACTGCATGGGGTGGATTAAACAGCAGCAGGGTTCAGTGACAGTGACATGCAGATTGTTTGACACCCCCTTCCCCCATTACAAAAATCAGTCACAAACTGATCAACTTACAGCGGAAGGCCTTTTGGTGCCAGCAGCCTCAACAAGCAGAGAGCAAAACATTTGCCTCTCAGTGGGAAATGGGCCCACCCTCAAGAGCTGCTAGCAGCCTCAACAACAGCACAGCCAAGATGAAAACAGCAATGAATCAAAGGGCCCAGACTCCAGTGCCAGGATTTTTGGATGAGGAGAGATTGAGCACCCTAGAGAATGGGGTTGGGTGGACCAGGTTTCAGAGAGTTGGTGCGAATTAACAACCTATCATCTTTGATGGTGGACTTCCCCCAAGTATATTTCCCACCCACCCCACCCCCATGCTTTCCTTTCCATTTTTTCACCTAGGTGATTTGCTCACTTAAAGTCCAGGACATACCTTCTCCATTACTAAGACCACTGACTTTTACTTCCACACCATTGCCAATCACCACCTAGTCTCAGCTCATCTGCCACTGAAACCCTTAACTATGTTGGTTTTTATATATATATTTGTTCATGGGATGTGGAAGTCACTGGCAAGGCCAGCATTTATTGTCTATCCCTACTAATGGTGGAGAAAATGGTGGTGAGTTATGTTCTTAATCCATTGCATTGTATCTGATGTAGGTGCAACCTAGTGATATGAGGGAGTCCCAAGATTTTGATTCAGTGCCTTAGGTGTTATCTCCAGACTCAATGGCTCCAATGTTTTCCTGTCTGTCCTCCCACCTTCCACCTTCCATACTTTGAGTTCATCAAAAACTTCTTCTATGTTCTTGCCTGTGCTAACTCTGCCAGCTGCTTAATCCCTATCATTTCCCAAGAATTCTGCATTTCTCTAATTTTGCACTTCTACAAGTGCCAATTTCCTTCCCTCTGTCACTGGTAATAATGTCTTCATCCATCCAGGCTGAAAGAATGACAATTCTCTACCCTCACCTCTCTACCTCTTTAACTCAGTTGCTTCTTAAAGCCGACTATTTTGACCCAGCTTTTGGTCATCTGTTCTAATATCTCTTTATTTGATCTAGTGCCAAATTTTCTGTGTTCCTGTTAGTGTCCTTGAAGTAACTAGGGATGCCTTATGCATGCAAAGATAATATGTAACTAAGCATGACTGTTGCCGTTGGCATAGGTTTTGTGTCAACACAGATCACTGATCAAGAAAGTTGGATTTTGAGAAAAAATGCAGGAGCATACTGAGCTCAACCACAGATCTGACAGGGAGGAAATAGATTTGCGGAACTTGTATGTTAGCTAGAGTTGGCATGAAATTCATTGATTCCAGGCCTTCTGCTGATTTGGCAGGCAGTAAAGTACATAGAAATATGGAAGTAATGTATTTGGTGTATTTATGCAGAAATGAACATATTGAAGCTGCTAATGCAGAACAATAGTTCAGAGAGGAATCTAATAAAGTTTTTTAAAAAATATGTATTTGTTGAAAAATAGATTTCTTAAAATATTACAACAAATACAAAACAAAGAATAAAGAAAAAACACAAAAAAGAAAAATTAAACCCACCTAACCTCATGTATAAATATATACGCAGAAAAATATGTATTAATAAACTCCAACTAACTACTTAACAAAACAAATAATAACCAACAACAAATTAATAAATAGTAATAATTAACTCAGCCAAACAAAACACTCATACATTCGCAGTTCCTCCTCCATGGATATTGGACTAATAAAGCACAATCGTTACAATTATATAAAAAACCTTATTAGTGTGGCAGATAAATCTGTGTCCAGGTGTTGCAAAAAGAGCTGTCCTACAGAAATTCCAGTTTTGTGGTGTACCATACTTGTGAGAAAATCCAAGGGGATATGCTCCATAACAAGCTTCCATCAACCTAACAGGCCCAGGGGGTTTCAGATACCCAACCTACAGCCCTTTATGAAGCCCGTCTGGTCCTCTTTAATAATAGAAGGTAACACAGTCTCCAGCCTTCACAGCAGAGTCTGAGATATTCTTTCTTGTGCAGAAAGTGAGGATGTTGAAAAGTTTTTTCTTATGTGCATCTATAGGAAACAGCCTGGGCAGGCCAAGAAGAAGAGAGATTGAGTCCTTCTCTACCCTTACACCCAATTGCACTTGCCACCATGCTCCAGTATGTTTGAAGCCTACACAGGACCAGAGACAATAGGTAAGAGTGCCCTTACCAATCTTGCACTTGGGACATGTTGAAGATACCACTGGCTTAAATTTTGACAAACGGTCCGGAGCCAAGTGGACCCTGTGAAGAATCTTCAACTGTAAAGCATGAGTCCTATTGCAAATTGATATCTTCCTTGTGTTTTCCCAAATATCTTCCCATGGCTCTGAAGAGACCTCAATGCCTAGCTCTCTCTCCCACACACTGCAGAGTTGACCGAACTCATCTGATGGGGCACCCCCCAATTGATGACATAAAGTACTGGCAGAAAGTGTACTCTTAGCACTGAACACCTTCCTCTCTATGTTGGATTTGTAGGGATCAATTAAAAGTATAGTTTTTTTTTGAATAAAATCCCTAACTTGATAAAAACAGAAGATGTCACTGTTAGATAGCTTGAATTTCTGTGCCAACTGATCAAAGGACATCATTGTGTCTCTCTCAAATAAATCTCCCATGCAAGACACACCTCCAGCTGCCCAGTGTTTGAATCCTGAATCTATCAACCCCGTCGAAAATCCAGCATACCCACTATAGGTGTAAGAGACGATGTTTTGCCATTATTGCCTTCCCTCTGCTTTAACTATTGATAACTATTGGGTTATGGCAATATCCCATAACTATCCTCATTTTGTCCAAAAACAGCAAGCTAGTAAGGGGGTACCTTGCCTGGGAGGTATCGAAATCTAACCATATTGAAAGAGGGTCTCCACAAGCCCAATCACTCACGTAGGATAAAAGCCAGCTTTAGTTGCTGGCTTTTAATGTCTGGGAGATCCACTCCCCCCAATTTGTGAGGCAATTGCAGTTTAGCTAATTTAATAAGGAGTCACTTATGATGCCAAATAAAAGAGCTGAACCAGCAGCCCAGTCTCCTGAATGTTTGTTTATCAAAAATCAGGGAGAGGATCTGTAAAGGGTACAACAAATGGAAGAGAATATTCATTTAATAAGCGATACTCGAATCAACCATGAGACCGGAAGTGCCTCCCATCGTTGAAGGTTTTGTTTGATTTTGTCAAATGATTAAACAAAATTAGCTTTGAACAACTGATTCAGAAATGGAGTAATGAATATGCCCAAATACACAAAGCCCCTATGTGACCACTTAAATGAGAATCGATATTCGGCCTCAAGACCTAGAACCTTCATAAGACCACCCACAGGCACAGCCTCTGACTTTGCAAGATGAATCTTGTACCTGGAAAAGGCACCAAACGTACTGATGCATTGTATCAGGCGAGGTATCGAAACTGCTGGGTTTGACAAAAAAAGGACATCGTCCATGTACAACAAAATCTTATGTAATTTTGACCCCACTTCTGGAGCTGATATATTGGAATCACTATGAATGGCCTCTGCCAATGGTTCAAGTCCCAATGTAAAAAGAAGTGGTGAAAGGGAACAGCCCTGCCAACTGTCCCTAAGAATGTTAAAATTGCTTAATCGCACCCCATTGGTGATGACCGCAGCGAGAGGGTCACTGTCGAGAACCTTTATCCATCTTATAAAGACTTTGCCCAAGCCAAACCGCTCCAGAGTGTAGAAAAGATACGGCTACTCAACTCAGTCAAATGCCTTCTCTGCATCTAGAGAAATCACTAATCCCCGTATTGACTGTTGTTAACATGCTAGAATTACATTAAGCAGCCTCCTAACATTATTGGAGGATCTGCAGCCCTTTATGAAGCCCATCCTGTCCTCTTTAACAATAGAAGGTAACACAGTCTCCAGCCTTAACGGAAGAGTTCTAGAGAGGATGTTAAAGTCCACATTTAAGAGTGAAATGGGCCTGTATGAAACCCAGTCCTCTGGGACCCTCCCTTTTTTTAAGAATAAGCGAAATATTGGTCCCTCTCAGAGATGGCAGGCGACAATCTTGGCTGTATGAGCCATTAAAAATGTTGAGCATCAGGCCTGACAATATGTTTATAAATTCCTTATAGAATTTGCTGTGAAGTCCATCAGGACCAGGAGCCTTTCCAATCTGAAGCTGATTCACAGCCTCCTGCACGTCGTGCTCTGGTAAGGGGGCACTGTGAAAAGACTGTTGTTCAGGGGTCTCACCCAGGAGCTCCAGATCCTTGAAAAAGACTCCATTTTAGCCTGCCCCTCCTCACAACCCTCAGATTGGCATAACTTAGAGTAAAATCTCTGTAATGCCACATTAATCTTCTAAGAGTCACATGTTAGGTTCCCAGACCCTTTCCTAATCACTGTAATGGCTTGAGGGGCGTTCCTTTTCCTGGCAAGATATGCTAAGTATTTGTCTGGCCTGTCACCATGATCACGTAACCTTTGCTTTGCAAAAGTAAGCTCCTTCTTTGCTGTCTGCATGAAACATGGAATTCTCTGTAGCACCAGAATCCTCTGTAGCTTGACCAACGAGAGTCTGTCAAAGTAAGCCTTCTCAGCTGCCTTCAACCGTGCTTCAAGGAGACATTGCTGTTCGCTCTTCTGCTGCTTCCTACAGGCAGAGTAGGAAATAACTAATCCCCAGCATAGGCTTTGGCAGTTTCCCAAAGGATGGATGGGCTATTAACCAAGCCTCTGTTAATATCTAGGAACACTCAAAATTCCCTAGAGAAGTATTCCACAAACTTATTATCCTTGAGGATAAAGGAATCCATTTGCCAGTGCCTTGGACCCACTGTAATATCCTTAATCTTAACCGATAGGTGCACTGGGGGCATGTTTGAAGATGGTAATATTAACAATTGTACAAGATGCCACCAAGTGGGCGGCACGGTGGCACAGTGGTTAGCACTGCTGCCTCACAGCGCCTGTAGACCCGGGTTCAATTCCCGACTCAGGCGACTGACTGTGTGGAGTTTGCACGTTCTCCCCGTGTCTGCGTGGGTTTCCTCCGGGTGCTCCGGTTTCCTCCCACAGTCACAAAGATGTGCGGGTCAGGTGAATTGGCCAAGCTAAATTGCCCGTAGTGTTAGGTAGGGGGTAAGTGTAGGGGTATGGGTGGGTTGCGCTTCGGCGGGTCGGTGTGGACTTGTTGGGCCGAAGGGCCTGTTTCCACACTGTAAGTCTAATCTAAAAAAAAAGTCCAGGGTTGCCATGGGGGTCAGAAAATAAATCAATCCTGGTGTGACATCTGTGTGGATTGAAAAAAACATCCTTGCCTGAAGGGTGGAGACGCCTCCAGACATCCACCAACCCTAAATCCACACACAGATCCGTTAATTGTTTAGTTTGTACAGAGGGTATCAGGGGCCTTTGGGCAACCTCCCTACTGTGGGATCCATGAGACAGTTAAAATCTCTCCCTATAATGATATGCCGGGACTCGAGACTGATCAGTTTAGAGAATGCATCTACCAGAAATTTCTGGGGAAGGGGCGGAGGGCAATAAACATTTAAAACACCATATTCTTCCCCATTTATCGGGGCTTTGACAATTACAAACCTCCTTTCTGTGTCTTTAACATACTCTAGTTACTTAAATGGGAGATTCCTCTAACCAATATAGTTACTCCCCTATTTCTGGTATTAAACGCTGAAAAGTAAACCCAGTCAAAGCCATTCTGCTGTAGTTTCAAATGCTCCCTATCATCCAAGTGTGTCTCCTGTAACAAAGCAATATCCACCTTCTCCTTTCTAAGGCTCAAAAGTACCTTCTTCCTCTTAATTGGTGACTGACTCCCCTTGATGTTCCAGGTTCACTGTTTAATCGAGTCATTAGCCATAGCCTTCTGCAGTAACATTTAAATTCCAGAGAGGAGGAACTCAAACCATAAATCACTGAGCCTTAGCATCACAAGATCCATCAAACATAAAAACTACATAAACTAAAATCACTACAGTTAATAAACCTACAAAGCTATCAAAGCTTATATACAACAAAAACCAAAAAGCAAACTAACACATAAAGTGCCAACGGCGCTGAATAGGAGAATTCACTCCCAGCCCAAAGGGGGCAACTACCCATCCCAAAACCCAATTTCCCACCTCACTACCAAGACTGCAGCCCAGGCATTTAAATACCTAAACTGGGTATAAACAGTTCAAAAGTAGGCATCTAGCCATGCCAACCATTTCCCCCCCTCCTAGCTAGAGCCACAACGTAAACACAAACAGAAAAGAAAGAAAATACATCATGGAATAGCAACGTGAATAAAGAAACTTTTCTAAACTAAAGGAGTATATACCCCACTCATCCTTTGGTATAAATTAACTTATAAATTTAAAATATACATCTCAACCACCACTAAACATAACTTAAACAAGATTACTACCAATAAAAAAAGGAAAATAACGCCCCAACCAAACTTTTTTTAAAAGAAAAAACATACCTAAACAACAATACTATTTGTACATGCTAAATTGTTCAGATTAGTTAATTTGTCTACAGTCTCTTGCCTTCTCCAATGTGTCAAAGAGATGTACAGATCCATCTAAGATGAACCGAGGCACTGTCAGATATCTCAGAGAGTGCTGGATCTCAAACTCCGTCAGTCTTCTCTTGATACCGTCATAGGATTTTCTTTTCTGGATCACTGCTGAGAAGTCCTGGAAGAACATGATCTTCGAGCCCTCGTAAATTGAGACATTCAGATCTTTCCCCTGGATTCTGGAAGCTTCCACAATTCTCTCCTTATCGTGATAATGATGAAACCGCACCAAGAGAAGACAAGGACGTTGATGCAGATCTGACCTCCGCACCGTGACCCAATGAGCTCTCTCGATCTTCAAGCCTCTCATTCCAGCCTCAAAGTTAAGGAATTTCGGCAACCAGTCCTCAATAAATTCCGCCAGCTGCTCACCTTCCTTACTCTCCGGCAGACCAACAATCTGAATAGTTTTTCTCCTGCCCCCTGGTCTCGGGGCAGGATCTCCTGTTCTTGAGATCATCCACTTGGTCATGCAAATTGCGGATCTAGTCTCCTGGGCTTGGATCCTATCCTTAGAGGAACTGGTATCAGCTTCCACCACTGTGATTCTGTGTTCAACCCCAACAGTCCATTTTTCCAGGTCTCCCAGCTGCTGTTCATGCTTCTGCAGCATGAGAAAGATTGGGGCCAGCTTCTCCTATATCTGCTTACCCAACATCTCACGAGATTTCGTGAGTTCCTTCACCAGGACCTAGTAAGTAATCGAGTCTGAGGATCCCGCAGGCTGGGTCACGGGCCCAGTTTCGGACGCTCCTTCTCCCTTCTTCGGCATCCCTGGACGGCAAAAACACAGGTAAGTTAATTTTCCACAATTTCCTGGACTCCACGATCTTTCCAAAGTCCCAGGATATCACAGCAGCCCAGGTTGGGTGGGTTAAAAGTTTGTCCCGCTTGTGCTGGGGTGTGAAGCTCTACAACATGATCCTCCTAGATTGCCGCCATCTTGGTTCCCTCCAAAGTTATGTTTTAATGGTTAATACTGACAATCATTTGTTAAAAATGTAATGAGAAGTATTTCAAAACTGCTTTGCGAATCTTGTTACCTTGTTAGTGCAGTTACATGTAAATGCATGGCACTATACAAAGCATTAAGCATTTATATAGCATGTTTGTCACCATAGAGGATGCTTCATTCCTCTATTTTTGGATAAAAGACCATAGAGGGAGCAGTAGGCTTGAAGAAGCAAAACAAAGGAGTTGAAAGAGACAAAAATGTAAACTCTTAGGGTGAAAATTCCAGAGGTTAAGACCGTGGCAAATAAAGAGACAAGTGCCAATGGTGAGGTGATGAAAATCAAGAATGCAATTGAGATCAATATTGGAAGAGAGAAGAGATCTTCTTTGAGTGGAGAACTGGAGTTGAGGAGGTGGAACAGGAGAGGAAGCATCACATAAGCTTGCTGGATGGACACCAGAAGCAAGAATTGGATATAGTGCTATTCATTCTCTAGTCAAGTATTCTTGAAACTACATTGCTTATTAAGAGAAGAAAAATTAATATACATGATCTGTCAATTAAATAAATGTTCTATTAGCAATTGATTTTCACATGGAAAAGTCCCTTTTAAATCAAATCTACATTTTTAATTGGGCTAAGTGGAAAAAGAATCAAATACATTGTGCATTCTTTTGTTTGCCTAGATCCAGATGGCTTTTAAATTTACAGTACAGAAAACCATGTAAGTGTTTGAAAATAATATGGCACGACAGTCACTTGCTCACATATTTTAAGAAATCAAATCTGAAATTGTATCTTAACCTTAGTTAGTCTGTACAAATTATAATATGCAAATTAAAAGTCAGGTAAATACTATAATTGTCTGATAAAGTGTTTAGTGCCTATTATCTAATGTTTATGCTTATCTTTGCAGTTACCCATTTCATGGTTAAAACAGTAAGCATTATCTCACAGATACAAAAGCCTTTTGCTGACAAAACTGTCTACCATCTCCAAGGCACAAGTCAGCAGTGTGGTGGAGTACTCCCCAGATGCCTAGATGAGTGCCGTTCCAACAACACCCAAGAAGTTTGATACCAAGACAAAACAGCCTACTTGGTTGTCGCCACATCGACATTATGTCCTTCCACCATCAGTACTCAGTAGAAGCAATGTGTACCGTATACAAGGTGCACTGCATAAATTCACCAAAGCTCCTCAAATATCATTTTCCAAACCCACAATGACTGCCTTGCAGGTACGTTAGCAAAGCTTAAGTGGCACTTAGACAGAAACAGAAACAGACAGGGATAGAGGGATATGGATGGGTTTAGAATGGCATCATGGTCAGCACAGACACGGTGGACCAAAAGGCCTGTTCCTATGCTGCATTATTCTATGTTCAATGTATCTTCTGGGAACAAAAGGACAGCAGATACATGGGAACGCCATCACCTGCAAATTCCCCTCCAAGCCACATCCAGTCCTTACTTGGAAATATATTACCATTCCTTTCGTGTTATTGGGTCAAGATCTTAGAACTCCCTCCTTAATGGCATTGTGGGTCTACCTACAACTCATGGGACTGCAATTGTTCAAGAAAGAAAATTCCCCATCATCTTCTCAAGGACAACTACAGATGGGCAACAAATGCTGACCACACTAGCAACGCTGATATCTCATCAGTAAATAAAAAATAAGTGGTTGCAGTGTTTTCACATATTACCCATACAAACTATAAAGTAAAAAGCACCTCTTCAAATAAAAGCAATAAGAAATTTAAAGCCTAGCTATTGCAATTGTGCGTAAAGAAACATTTCAATTGAGCTGCCAGTTATTGTGTACCTATCTTCATGGCAGGCTTCCTCTTTACCAATTTAAAATGTGAAAAATATTTCTGAAATATTATGACTAAGTCAAAATCTTTCTTACACCCATTATTCTGCATTGTAGAAATTAGCAGTTTCACAACACTGCTATCAGGTTTCATGTAAATAAACACAGTTTATTTTGAGCAAATTACACAACAACATTAAAGTCAGCTATCTCATCTCTGTACTTGCAAAACTGATAACTATTGCTGGTTTCTAATTAACAGTATTATACATTGCCAATAGCTACAGTAGATTCACCTCATTTCTTTGAACCTATTACTGTAAGCCAAATGCACAAATTCTCTCTATATGATGAATCTGAGTCCATTTTCACCAATTCAAAACATGTATTTTGAATTAAAATTTAGTCCAAAGACTCTGTATTATTGTACTCCATTGAATGTAATCAGCTGCAGTGAGCAGGAAAGCTGCCAGTCCTTTCTCAACCCACACAGATAAAAGTGAAGTCACAGAGGGAATAAAGGAAAAGGCACAAGGCACAAAGATTATAAAATGAGGTGTGTTTTCATCACTTGAAATACATTTCCTGATCAAAAACAAATCTCCAGTTTTTAGATTTTGATTAGAGCAGGAGATGGTAAACAGGCAGCCCAAGGCAGCCAGTGGCAAGAGCAGGCAATTGCTCCCGAGTTGGAGGCAGCCTGAAGCAGCAACAGTGAGAGCAGGAGAAGGCAGCTCAGGGTAGCCACGGTGAGAGCAGGAGTAACACAGCAACTGTAGCAGGAACAGGCCTCAACCTTGCATTTTCCATAGCTAATCCACCTCCCCTATACATCCCAGGACACTAATGGGCAATTCAGCATAGCTAATCCACCTAAGTTACACATCTTTGGCCTGTGAGGGAAACTGGAGCACCCAGCAGAAACCCACGCAGCTATAGGGACAATGTGCTAACTCCACACAGACAGTTGCCCGAGGGTGGAATTGAACCCAGGTTCCTGGCGCTATGAGTTAGCAGTACACATGACAAGTTGGCGCAGAGTAAGATGCTCCAACCAGAGTTCCTCTGCTTCGCCTGTTCTTTTTCTTCTTCTCTCATTTTATTTTCCTTTCTTGCATTTTTTTTCAATGTTTGACTTATCCGGAGGGGAATGGAGGAGGCGAATCCAAGCCAGAGGGTCCCAGAGACGAATTGAGGGAGAGGAGGCTGGTGCGGGGAAACAAGTCTCGGAGCAGAGGTGGGCATGGGGAAGTGAAGTCCTGGAGTGGAGGCCGACACAGGGAACGAGTTCCAAAAAAAACCTACCTTGGAGCAATCAGATCAGGTGCAGAGCAGAATGGGGGCTTGAAGCGGAGTGGGAACAGTTGTTAGTCTGGGTCTGGCACGGGTGGTCAGACCACATATGGAAGCCCCTGCACTGAGCTATTGCAATGTAATGTCTGGCGAATGGCACTAGATTAATTTAAGATGAGTTGGACCGAAGGGTCCTTTTCCATGCTGTACATCTCTATGACAATATTGTCTATGCTTTTAACCATCATATTTCTAATTTGTACTTTGAATCACTGTAAAGTAATGCAGCTAGGTTTCTTTCTTATTTGTGTCTAAGACTTATACCTAGGTACTTTGTACCTGAATGGCACCATAACAGGCAACATTGTAAACGTTTCACTCTACTCCTGTACGTGAGTACAAGTGACAGTAAAGGTTATTCTAATTCTAACTCCCATTCTAATTCCAACCACTGAACCACCCTGTGGCCCACACTTTGGATCTTCACTGTCGACATTTTTCTCAGGTTCAATATCTCAGAAAACTTGTTTATTTTATCCCTTGCTCCTTATAAGTGAGAGTGCCCCTATTCACTATTTAAAGAATTTGTGATGAGTCAGGATATTAAGCAGAATAAATATAAACAGGAAAAATTAATGAAAGTGCTGCTAAAAAACATGCTCAAAGTTCTATTAAGGTGGAACAGGGCAAATTATATCCATGAATGACAGACAAGTTAATGCTTTGAATGTAAGCTTTCACAACGGATTCTGGCTGAGCCTCAGGGAGTTTATAATATTTTCTGATACTCTTATTTGTGTGTTTCAATTTCCTGATTATGCCACATGCTTTTACATGATCATCTTCACTTTACAAAGACTTTTGAGTAAAGAATTCATCAGGAAATGGTCTAGGTTATAACCGGCTTAAAGTTGTTAATGGAGAAGTTGCTGTGCCCATCAGTAAGAGGCTGTGCTTGTACAGTATCATAGAAAAAAGCATGAATGTTAATTACATGGTGGTTTGTTAGTGTCTGTCCAATATGTCCATCTCTATCCATTAATTTCAGCACCTATACTTCCTAATTAAAACAAATCACGCTTAGATACATTATCAAAAATGACCAAGACAAAGCAATTTCAAATGTTCCACTCAATAATGACTACAAATCAAAATGTTTACTTAAATCTACAACTTGCTTGTATATTATTTGAATTGAACAGCTTCTCAGGCTCTCCCCAAGAAAACATCGATATTGTGCCATTATTGGGATGAAATTGGATCATTTATTTATTCGGGTAAAAAATGAGGTCTGCAGATGCTGGAGATCACAGCTGAAAATGTGTTGCTGGTTAAAGCACAGCAGGTCAGGCAGCATCCAAGGAATAGGAAATTCGACGTTTCGGGCATAAGCCCTTCATTTATTTATTCTTCTAATTAACCTGTTCAGAGATGTTATTATACACATCTGGAGTAGGTGGACTTTAACCCAGATCTCTTGGCCCAGGGGTAGGGACACTTGAGGGCCCCAAGTTGGATCTCCTATTGTCCAATTGTCAATTCAAAACAAATGCACAGCAACTCGGTTTTGATACAAATCATATGAGTCAGATGAATCACGGAGAGTGTGTTGATCAGTGTACTGCTGAGCCTAGATATTAGTCAACCAAAGTTCCCTTTAATGAGGCAAATGGTGCCTCTAATCACTCTTTCACAGTCACATCTTTGCATAAGGCAGTTAGCTTTCACAATCCCTCAAGCAGCCAAACGTGTTTTGGTATTTATAATAATGGGTTTCAAAAATGGAGAAGGAGGAGACAATTAATGCTGGACT
Source organism: Hemiscyllium ocellatum (assembly GCF_020745735.1). Taxonomy (NCBI): domain Eukaryota; kingdom Metazoa; phylum Chordata; class Chondrichthyes; order Orectolobiformes; family Hemiscylliidae; genus Hemiscyllium; species Hemiscyllium ocellatum. The sequence continues at coordinate 40,068,472 of NC_083407.1, read as the reverse complement.
ATGTTCACCATAGCAACAGGGTAGGCTTTTCCATTTCTGTCCTCACTATCTTATTTCTTATCCATCAAAGTGAACGGGAGTGAAATCACAAGAGAGGTTGCACAAAAATGGAAGTGACCTGTAAATACTGGAATTTTAAACATTTAAAGCACAGAAGTTGGGAAGGCGGCTTCAGCATATTAGGGATTGGAAATCAGATTATATAATTGTCTGCCAGAAGGAGAAGTGCTCTAACCGTGAAAATCATGGCAATTAAAAGATTAATGGCTCCACTCTGATTTCAAACACCAGGTATTCATTCCAATATGATCACAATGGGGGAGACTATTAAAGAACAAGAAAAGAGTCAAGAGAAAATCAATTGCAGTGTCTCTGAATATCTGAAAAGTCATGTAGGAATTCCAGAGACAAGTTTGACAATTTCAATACATCACAATATTCATTCCACATGTTCAATATGTAATTAATGTTTGTCCCCATTTTCTGCATTGTAATCTTCATCTGATATTTTCCCTCAGTTAATGTCTTCTCATTCTATTTCTTCAGCAGTCTTCAGTTCTTCTCCAGAGTTCTTCCAATACAGGAACACATAGGAACAGGAGTCGGCCATTCAGCACCTCACCTGCTCCACCATTCAATAAGATCATTGCTGATCTGTGGCCTAACTCCATGCAGCTATTTTGAGCCCATATCCCTTGATAACTTGCTTAATAAAAAGTTGTCTCAGATTCAAATTTAATAATTGAATTAGCATTGACCATGACTTCAGGAGTAGAGTTCCAAAACTCCATTCCTCATTGCATGTAGAAATACTTTTTAACATCTCTTGTGAATGGCCAGTACTAATTCTTAGACAATGTCCCCTAGTTCTAGAATCATCATCCAGTGGAAATGATTTATTTTTATTTACCTCACATTAATATCCTGAAGACCTCAATTAATCACCCATTAACCTTCTAAATCCTACAGAATAAAGGCTAGTTTGTCTAATCTCTTCTCATAATTTAACCCCTGAAGTCCCGGTATCATCCTTCTAAATCTGTGTTGAACTCCCTCCAGGGCCAAAACATCCTTCCTCAGGTAAGGTACTCAGATCTGCTCACAGTACTCTACGTGGGGTCTGCCAGATATTCGGAGATGCTGCAGTTGATTTTCTCTTGACTCTTTTCTTGTACTTTAATAGTTTCCCCCATTGTGATCATGTTGGAATGAACGGTGTTGGACAACTGCAGCGTAATGTCTGAACTTTATACTCCAGCCCTTTAAGTATAAAGGCCAGCATTTCATTAGCTACCTTGACCACTTTCTGCACCTGTTCATAGCAATTTAAAGAAATATGCACCTGAACTTCCATATCTTATCAGACATCAACTTTGTGTCTTTAAAAAAAAATCCCAATCAACCTTTTTCTGTAAAATGGATAACGTCATACATGCTTACATCAAAATATAACCACCACAGCTTTGCCCATTTACCTAATCTATTAATATCCTGTGATATTTCTATGCTGTCGTCAATACTGTCTACAATGCTGCCTACTTTTGTGTAATCAGCAAATTTGGATATTTCACATTTTATGGTGATATCTAAGGGCAGCACGGTGACTCAGTGGTTAGCACTGCTGCCTCACAGCACCAAGGACCTAGTTTGATTCCACTCACAAGTGACTGACTGTGTGGAGTTTGCACATTCTCCCCATGTCTGTGTGGGTTTCCTTTGGGTGCTCTTATTTCCTCCCACAGTCCAAAGATGTGCAGGCGAGATAGATCAGCCATTAGCAAGGTTACAAGGATAAAGTCTGGATGGGATGCTCTTCAGAGCGTAAATGTGGACTAATGGCCTGCTTCTACAACGCAGGGATTCTGTGAAAAAATGGTTGTTAATGAATATTGTGAACATCTAATCTTTTCTCCATAATTTTCCTTTAAATTTACATGCTGTCCTTCATATCCAAAGGTCTGAGGGTGAATACTGCCCCTTAACCCTACTCTTTCATTTAATATGATCATTGCTTATCTTCTGGCCCAACTTCACTTCCCGAACCCCACCACCTCCCAAATCTCTTGATGCCCTGAGAAATAAAAGGTCTGCTTGTCTATCCATCTATCCATCTCAGCCTTGAACATATTTAACAATACTGCATCCATACCCCTCTAAGGTAGAGTATTCTAAAGATGTACCGCTGTCTGAGTGAAGAAATTATTCTTTACCTCATTTCTAAACAATCAGTGCCTTACCCCAAGACTGGGCCATCTAATTCTGCATTCCCCTAGAAGGGGGAACAACCTCTCAGTACCTGCCCTTTCAAGCATCTTCTGAATCTTGTTTGTTTCAATTAGTTCACTTCTCTTTTTTCTAAACTATAGACAGTAAAGATTCAATTTATTCAGCCGCTCATCATAGCATAATCCTTTTATTCCTGGAACCAGTCCAGTAAATCTTCACCATAGCAACTCCAAGGCAAGTATGTCTTTTCAAAACTGCTCACTGTCTACCTATTTCCAATGCTGTTGCATTGCCACCTCTACCCATACAAACAATCCATCAGCCCCTATAAAGCTTACCCATGCCTTTATCATCTCCAGGTTTCATTATGCCAATGACTTCCCTATAGTCCATTAATTTGCATAACTTCAACGTATCCAAAATTCTGCTATTTCTATCTCACCTCCACCAAATCTACCTCACCACTGTCTTCACTGACCTACACTGGAGAGCAGTCTCCAAATTCTTATGTTGAAATTTCTTCATGGGTGTGTCCCTCTTTATCACTATACTCTTCAATAACCCAAAGAGCCCGTCAATCTGTTCCTTCTTCTACACACCCAGTCGGTAAAACAATTTAAAAAAGGTAATACGTGGAAATGAACAATTGGTTGTATTGGACCTCCATTTTGAAGTACACAAAATGAATAGGATGAGTACATGTCATTCACATGTTTAACAGCTATTTCTTTCTGGACATGGCATCTTGCATTCTTGCTGCCTTGACTGGCCATTGTTGTCTCATTTTCAACATTAAGTAAATCCCTCTGTTCCTCCATCTCTTTCTTATCCTTATGGATTTTTTTTAAAATCTACTTCCTCTACTTCCTCAGTCTGTTAATAATAGTCACCAGATGCCTGAGCACCAACTATTGGTAGCTTGTGATTGGGTAGACTGCTGCCACCAATCCTCCTTCCTATGTTAGTCCAGGAGGCTGCCCTGTCTTCCATGGTGAAGGATAGACCACAAATAAGTGTCAGTAGAAGAGACACTTGTCCTGGATAACAAAATTTTGCTTTATTACATAACTAACTTTCTACAGTTTACATGAACCCTCAGGTATTTTAATGATTAGCAATCAGGAGGCCATGCCAGTGTCCAACTCACTTCCTGTCCAACTGTCTAGGATTGTCCCAGTCTGTGCCTCATAGCTGTGCTAAATATCAGACTGAGTAGAGTTTCAGCATCACTCATACATACTCTTTCATGATCAGTGCCTTATGCAATGTAATCAGTCCTCCTATTGTTCCCTTTGTTTAATTACAACTCTAAGTTATTTTGGGACATTTTTCTACACCAAATTTGCCTAACTCCTTACATAATTTTGTTTATGCAACCCTTTCATTCACAAAATCCTGGACTCCTTACTGGACAGTGCTGTAAGTGCTATTACTCAAATCCACTCACTGTCTTAGAATATAGAACAATACAGCGCAGAACAGGCCCTTCAGCCCTCGATGTTGCGCCGACCTGTGAACTATTCTCAGCTCATCCCCCTACACTATCCCAAAATCATCCAGTTGCTTATCTAAGGATTGTTTAAATCTCCCTAATGTGGCTGAGTTGACTACATTATCAGGCAGGGCATTCCACACCCTTGCCACTCTCTGAGTGAAGAACCTGCCTATGGCATCTGTCTTAAGTCTATCACCCCTCAATTTGTAGTTATACCCCCTCATACAAGCTGATGTCATCATCCCAGGAAAAAGACTTTCACTGTCTACACTATCTAACCCTCTGATCACCTTGTATGTCTCTATCAAATCCCCTCTTAGCCTTCTTCTTTCCAATGAGAACAGACCCAAGTCTCTCAGCCTTTCTTCATAAAACCTTCCCTCCAGACCAGGCAACATTCTGGTAAATCTCCTTGCAACTTTTCCAATGCTTCCACATCCATCCCGAAATATGGGGACCAGAACTGTGCACAATATTCCAAGTGTGGCCGCACCAGTGTTTTGTATCAATTGTAGCATGATATTGCGGCTCCGGAACCAAATGCCTCTACGAGTGAAACCTAACACACCGTATGCCTTCTTAACTGCACTATCCACCTGGGTGGCAACTTTCAGGGATAATTATTATCATGAAATTGATTTTGTGCTCAAACATTATTACATTTGGAGAGATGAAATCCCACAATACTCCTCTCCCAATTTAGAACCTTATCATTCAATGTAAATTGGTGATTGGGAATTGAAACCCCTACTAGAGCGGTGCATTCATGTTTTCTGAATTCAATTTCTAATGTTAAGTCCTTCATTGTAATCACATCGTCACCACTATTCCCCCGTGTATTTGTAACTATAGCAATTGATACTTAATGCATGAAGAAAATGCAATAAATCTGGTCATTCTTAGTGCCTGCTCTTCTGTGCTGCCTGGTGATGAAGAAAGCTTTATGCTTAATTATTCAGTTCTTATTCAAGGCAGTCTTCGCCCTTTATACAAATCATTAATTATATATATATATATATAGCTATTTTAATTCAGGTTTCAGTTGGGTCATCATGTTGAGTGTGCTGCAATTTTTTTATATTTCATACAGGAGGACATTTCTTGAAAAACTAAACTCTCCTTGTAATGTCAAGGCTATAGAATTCTCCACTCACTAATTTTGAATGTCGTGGTTATATGTAAGAACTTCCCTTCTTCCCATTGTCATGCACCATGATACAAAAATATATCAATGTAGCTATTGTTTACTCACCCATCCTACATTTTTGGATACATGCACTACACTTGCCATCCACCAGTGCTCAGTACTTCACCAGTAAATGAGTGAAATGCACTCAACATGCCCAAAAATACAAAGCATCAGCTTATTTAATTTCTGAAGAATTTTATAATGAGTCCGTTCCACCTCAGGAAATGTATCCCTTCTGCCAGCCACGTAATTCATTATGTGTGAACTTCTTTACATGTTGTGTATCAATCAGATGTGTTTACTGCAAATTAAATTTCTATATAGCCTTTTACAAAGAAAAAGAAACTTTCCATTCCATGTTTCTGGGATATTGTTATCATCTGTAATAAGACAGCAACATAAACTCATAAATGGAAGTCTTGCCAATTTAATTAATTAATTTTCTGTAAGAATGTGGAAGAGACAGGGGCAACCAGATCAAAGAGGAGAACAAGGACGTTGTCTGGGGAATTTAAGTGGCACCAAATTCACCTTTTCAAATTGTAAGTAAATAAAGATCGAATCTCATCCTAGACTTCCAATTTTTTCTCTATATTGAATGTAAGCGTGGATGTGCATCACCGTCTCAGTTCTCCCGGGCATTCAAACTATTTAGGTCAATCTTAGGCAGGGAATATTCACATGAGTAAGACAGCCGATGAACAGATGAACATCTGTTCAGTAGAACCTTTGACAAGGGGTTTTTTTTCTAGAAGTGTTGATGCTGAAAATAATGAAGTGGGCATCAGTGGAAACAGGAGAAAGCGAGGACTGCAGCTGCTGGAGATCAGTGTCGAGAGTGTGATGCTGGAAAAGCACAGCAGGTCAGGCAGCATCCGAGGAGCAGGAGAATCGACATTTCGGGGATAAGCACCACACTCTCGATCAGTGGAAACAATCAACAATAGTTGACAAACTAAACCCAGAGAATAGTGGTGGTACAGACTTTTTAAAAATTTAATCTATTTTCTAATCAACATGCTCAGAGATATTATTACACAACTCTGGACCAGGTAGGACTTGAATCCAATCTCCTGTTCCTTGGATGCTGCCTGACCTGCTGCACTTTTCCAGCAACACATTTTCAGCTCCAGGTCCAGGGGTAGGGATACTGTGTCACAAGAGGGCAATACCTACTGCACCTGGTGTTCCCAGGCAATCTCCCATCCAAGCATGAAACAGGCCTGAGACTGCTTAGCTTCTGAAATCAGATGAGTTTGGCATTTTCAAACTTGTATGGTACAGATATTATCATTATCCTGGCAGGCATCCATCAATTGTTTGCCATAGGGCTTATTTATTTTAATATCTTAACAAATGATACGGAGCACATCGCAAACCCAGTGGCTAAATTCGCAGGCAATTCAAAGCTAAAGAAAGTGGCAGACTGAACAGGACAGAAACATGAGAATATATATCAGAACTGGATGGTTAAATGAAACTCAGTGGAGAGAAATGTAAAACATTGTATGTAGAGTCAGCACACAGGAAAGGACTATTAATTGATGTATGTGAAAAATGACAGATCTGGTTATCCTGATGTAAGGTAAAGTCATCATAGTTTTGATATCTCATGAGAGAGGGAGGAAGACAACTGGTGGTGAGTCTAACCTGAGGGTTACCATGCCTGAGGTGAGGGGGGAGGTTGAGCAGGCAGGATTTTCATGGTAAATTCAGTGCATGAATTGAGCAGAAACTGTTGGTGTTCCCCTGCTTTACAAAAGCACCAGCCAGTTGACTAAGCTAACCAACTCACTATCTTGATGCGTAATAAATTGAAACAGTGAAAAAATTGAAACTATTGTAGTGATGTTTAACGTAGCACGTAAAGCAAATCTGATGCTGACATATTCTGAAAGTTTAAAACTGAATCAAACCAATGAGCAAATCTACTTTCTAAATCAATGGTACGAATACATGCTGTCCAGTCACTGTAGTACAAAAGGATATTGTAGCTAAAGGAAAGGATTGAAAAAAAGAAGGCAGCTAAAGTATTTTGAGAGGCCAAGGGAATTAAGTTACACAGACCAATTATGTGAATTCAGCAGGTAGACAATAGGAAAGAGGAAAAAGCAATACAAGCAGATTTGGATTCCAGAGGACTAGATAATGCAAGCCAACTCATAGCCCAGCATAGTAGAACTAAAGCGCACAAACCTCTGCTTGAGAGGGAATCAGTGAAAAGCTAATCTGCTGAAGCATTGGGAGAGGCTTTAAACTTGAGGAGCACATGGGTTTAGCTATAGATGGGGGTGAAAATTCAGAACAATGCAGGCGCATCTGGAAGCCAGCTCCAACCTGCTAATTTTGCATTTAACTGGAGCAACTACTCTGTTCCTGTGTAAGCCTCTCAGGAGAGATAGGTTACCTATTAGTATATGCTAATCACTTCCTGAACTGTATTTCAAAATACTTGCAAACTTGTTGATACATTCATGGATTTCTTGAGCCCATCAGTGAAAGCAAAGCAAGAATATATTAGAATTGAGGACATGGATTCAAATTCACTGAAGTACTGCATTAATGCTCAGTTTTCACAGCTGCTTTCTACCAGGAAAAGACCTTTTCTCTAATAGTTCTGTTAAGAATTTTCTTCACACAGTTTTGGAGTTTATTGAATCACATCAGGATGGATAGCACTTAGGCTGCCTTACACCAGACCTCAGATGAGCAGCTGAATTGGAAGCACCAGGATCAACCACTTTTCTGACTCCCATGACTCAATACATCAGGCCCATTCCCCCATCAATTTCATACTAATGGCACTAAAACAGTCCTGTCAATGAGCATACATTACTTTCATACCCCACCATTGATCTCCAACAAAATAGCCTTGAATAAGTGACACAGTCAGTTCTGTGATAATATGCATTTCTTCGATGTGAAGAGTGCTATTGAAGAATTTCAATATTTGTAGAACAGGAACTGTCCTTACCTGTATTGGCTATTAAGTGATTTCAGTCCCATTGGCTTAAATAGTGTTGCTATTATGCATCACATGGGAATCACATGGGAACAGAATTCTCGTGTTATATCAGAACAGACTATGCTTTATGCAGGGCAGGTTGTGTCTCGAACTTGAGTTTTTTTGAGACAGTGACAAAGATGATTGATGAGGGCAGAGTAGGTGTTGTCTACATGGATTTAGCAAGGCCTTTGACAGCCCTCATGCAGGCTGATACAAACCGTGAGGTCATATGGGATCTATGGTGAGCTGGTAAGATGGATACAAACTGGTTTGGCCATTGAAGACAGAATAATGGTAGAAGAGTGTTTTCCTGATTGGAGATCTGTGAGCCGAGATCTTCTGCGGGGATCAGTGCTGGGACCATTGTTGTTGTAATGTATCTAAATGATTTGGAGGAGAATGTAAATGGCCTGATCAGTAAATTTGTGAACTATACAAAAATTGTGGGAGGGCAGACAATGAGGAGGATTGCTAGAGAATATGGCAGGACATAGATAGGCTAGAGACTGGGGCAGGGAAATGGTAGATGGAGTTAATCTGGACAAATGTGAAGTGGAGCGGGAGGGAAGTGTGCAGAACCCTTACCAGCATCAACAAGTAGAGAGATTTAGGTGTACAGGTCCACAGTTCCCTGAAAGTGGCAACATAAGTGGATAAGGTGGTAAAGAAGGTATATAGCATGCTTGCCTTCATTGGTCGGGGGACAGAGTATAAAAATTGGCAAGTCATGTTGCAGTTACATAGAACTTTAGTTCGACTACATTTGAAATATTGTGTACAGTTCTGGTTGGCACACCACAAGAAATATGTGGAAGCTTTGGACAGGGTACAGAAATGGTTTACGAGGATGTTACCAGGTTTGGAGGGTATTAGCTACAAGGAAAGATTGGACAAAATTAATTTGTTTTCAATTGAATGTCGAAGGATGAGGGACCTAATAGAAGTTTACCAAATTATGACAGGTGTGGATAGAATTGATAGTCAGAGATGTTTACTCAAGGTAATGGTGTCAATTTTTTGGGGACATAGACTTAAGTTAAAGGAGGGTAGGTTTAAAGCAGATGTGAGAGGCATATTTTTTACATGGAGGGTGGAACGTGCTGCAGAAGGAATGGCAGAAGCAGATACAACAGCTACATTTAAGAGGCATTTTGACAGATATATGATTAGGCAGGGAATAGAGGTTCTTTTGGAGTCAAAAGAATTTTAGTTTAGAAAGGAATCATGATTTGGCCTAGTCTTGGTGGGCTGAACGGTCTGTTTCTGTGCTGTATTGTTCATTGTTTTTTGCTTTAAATCATACGAAGTTAAAAAGCAACTTGGCCCCACAACCATGTACAGACATGATGGGAAAACTATGCAAACAAATAGGTTTTGAATTTGAATTAAAAAGCAAAAAACGTTCCAACAAGCTCATGAAATAAAACGGACTGTTATAGCATGAATACAGAGTTGGCTGAAAGATAGGAGACACAAAATAAAGATTAAAGGTTGTTTTTCAGATCTGAGGCTGATCAACCAAGGTTTTTCCAGGGAGTAGTTACGAGGATTATCCCTTTTCCTTATTCATATCAATTGCAAAGATTTGAGTATGCAGGGCACAACTTCAAAATTTTCAGATAACAGAATTTAGAAATATTGTGAACGATGGGGAAGATGGGGACAGACTTCAAAAGAACTTGAATAGTTTAGTGGAACAGTCAGATGTTTATTCTAGAAAAAATTCACACAGTGAAGTATGAAAAAGGCAATACAAAATGCAGAAAACACTTCTTTCTAAAGAGGTTACAGGAACAGAGGAACTTTGGGCTATATGTATAAAACTAAATGGCAGCAAAGCATCAGAAAATATTTAATAAGACATACAGAGCCCTGAATTTTATAAACAAGGCTATACAGTGCAAAAACAAGTAGTTTATGGTGAACATTTATGGTTCAGCCTCAGCTAGAGTAATTCTGGGTACCACTCTTCAAGAAGGATGTAAAAAGATCAGAGGAGGTGTAGAAAAGGTGTACAGGACTGGTTCTAGGGATAGTTCCTTATGTTGGAAGAATAGATTGGAGAACTAGGATTCATCTTTTTACAGAAGGGAGGTTTGGGAGAAAGTTTGAAAGTGATGTTTAAAATCATGAGGAGTCTGGGCAGAGTAGATGTGAACAAAGTTTCACAATAGCAAAGGGTAGAGAAACAAGACATTAATTTAAAGTATTTTCTGGATAAGTGGTGCTGGAAGAGCACAGCAGTTCAGGCAGCATCCGAGGAGAGTAAAATCGACGTTTCATCAGGAATCCTTTAAAGTAAGCAAGTGAAAGATAGGTTGAATGAAATAAAGGGATAAAGCGACAATGGTTCTGCCATTCTTGTGTAATAGTTTTACAAGAGGAACCTCGATCATCCGGCATTCAAGTATCCGAATTTCAGATTATCTGAATAAGATCGCAGGGTCCCGATGCTTGGCTAAACTATGTTATCAGGCATTTTATTATCCAGCAATCGATTATCCAAATGAAATACACCCCGCCTGTGTCCTTTGGATAATCAAGGTTCCTCTGTATATTACATAACAATCTCTACCATGGTGCTAACACCAATTGCACCATCCTTTCATAGCTCCCCCGATCCATTATCTTGCCCCTTTCAATTACACCTCCTAACAAATAGACATTATGCCAGTCTGACTTTTATGGAGGACCCTTTGGACTGTCCAGGCAACAAATACTTCATCAAGTTGGGTGATCTTTGTTTGTACTTTGTTCAATTCAGGATATGTAGAATAAATGATCAGTAAATTTGCAAATGATATGAAAATTGATGGGGTAAGGAATAATGAAGAGGGCAGCCTTATATTGCAGATGAATATAGAGGGGCTGCTCTGATGGACTGATAAATGGTAAACAGAATTTAATCTGGATAAGTGTGAGGTGATGCACATGGACAAACAAGGCAAGGGAATACATAGTGAATGGTAGGGCAAGGGAATACATAGTGAATGGTAGGGCAAGGGAATACATGGTGAATGGTAGGACTCTGGAAAGCACCAAAATCAGAGGGACCTTGGTGTGCATGTCCACCAATCCCTGAAGGTAATGGAGCAGTCCCTGAAGGTAGTGGGTAGTCTCTGAAGGTAGTGGGACAGGTAGGTAAAGTGGATAGAAAGCTTTAGGACATTTGCCTTTATTAACCAGACACAGACTTCAAGAACAAGGAGACTTTACTGAAACTGTAGAAAACATGGTAAGACCACAGCTAGAGTATTGTGCGCAGTTCTGGAATGCACATTACAAGAGGGATGTGATTGCACTACAGAGGATACAAATATTTGCTGAGATGTGACCTGGACTGAAGAGATTGAGTAATGAAGAGAGATTGGATAGACTGGGATTGTTTGTCTTGGTCCAGAGGAGACAGAGGGGAGGACATGATTGAATGCATAAAATCATGAGGGGCAAAGATAGGTAGATAGGAAGGAACCATTCTCCTTGATGGCAAGATAAATGAACAGAAGTATAGATTTAAGCAAAGTGGCAGAAGGTTTAGAAGACTTTTCACCCAGAAAGTGTGGGAATCCGGAATTTATTGCCTGTCAGAATGATAGAGGCACAAACTCCCATAATATTTAAGAAGCATTTTGAAGTGCAATTGAAACCCAAGGCATATAAGGCTATGGACCAAGGGCTGGATGATGGAATTAGAGTAGTTAGGTGCTTGTTTTTGACCAGCACAGATTTGATAGATAAAAGGGCTTTTTCTACACTGCAAACCTTTATGACTTAATGACTCTAAAGTGAGCCAAGGGCTTCATGAGAAAAATGAAAAAGTACACTGCTTGAGACTATGGTTCCACCATGGCTTTCAAAAGGGAATTGGATGATTAGCTGATAATTGATTGGTAGTATGAAGAATTTGAACATTACTAAAAGGAGACTCTGAACTTTTCTTGCATATTCATTATGGCGAGGATACAAGAAATAGACTTGAAAAATGGTACAATGTCTATACAAAATGAAAAGTGGGTACTGATTGGTTGAGTCATCATTGATTTGGAATTGCAACAGAAACACTTAGCCATCAATTTTACTTCTGAGACCAGGTAGGTGGGCTCTGAATGATGCAGATGTAGCCATGGTAAATGTAACAGAGATTGGTTATCTCTATAACCTCCTTTTATTTACACACGAGAAAAGGTTCCAGTGTGTGTATGAATTACTTTTGAATGCACAAAGCAGGATCCTGTACATTAATATCTGAAGGTTCTAGCACAGGCAACTGCATCAAACTGCGAACCCAACTGACTATGTTAAATCGGTTTCCAGTGCAATTCTTCACCCAATCCACATCATTTAGTAAATGAAGTCTAATTGTAGAATGTACATCCTAGGTCCAACCATCCTCAGTAGCTTCATCAAGGACCTTCCCTCCATTGTAAGGTCAGAATTAAGGATCTATGCTGATGATTATACCCTTTTCAGCACCATCCATGACTCTTCAGATATTGAAGCAGTTCATACATAATGGCAACAAAATCTGGACAATATCAAGTTTTGGGCCGACAAGTGGTAAGTAGCATTCGCGTCATATTTGTACCAGGCAATGAGCATCACCAATTCCGCTTGATATTCAATAGCATCATCACTCAATTCCACGTTATCAATTTTCTGGGGGTTAATATTGGCCAAACATTAATTGGACCCATAAATACATGGCTACAAGGAGACATCAAAGGCTCGGAATTCTGCACTGAGCAACTCACCTCCTGACTCCACACAGCCTTTTTGTCATTTACAAAGTACAAGTCAAGAGTGTGATGGAATATTCCCCACTTTCCTGGATGATTGTAGTTCCAACAACACTCAAGAAGCTTGGCATCATTCAGGACAAAGCAACCTGTTTGACTGGCCCCACAACCACAAATTCACTTCCTCCACAACTGATGCTCAATAATAGCAGTGCATACCATCTACAAGAACCACTGCATATATGCACCAAGGCTCCTTAGGCAGCACCTTTCAAATCAATGACCACTACCATCTACAAGGACATGGACAGAAATTACATGAGAACACCACCACATGCAGGTTTCCCTCTTCGGCACTCACCATCCTGAATTGGAATTGTATCACCACGTCTTCCATGTTGCTGCATCAAAATTCCGGAGCTTTCTCAATACCAGCTTTGAATGAGTGTTTACATGAAATGTGTTACCAGTTATCACATCAACTTGAATGACTGGTGGTGTTGCGTAATCTCCAGGAAACTATAAATCTAACTGAGGGACTGCCATAACAAAACGTATGTTGCGCTCAATTGCTTGAAGTTTATTTCTGTAGAATCTGCCACTACACAGATCTGCACATCCAGATGTGTGGCAAGTTGCAGAATCCTTGTTAATATATCTGATTGAACAGTGAGATGAATTCACTGTGTCCAGCAACCAGCTTTAAATGAGTTTCAACATTGTGATGGATACCTTCCCTTTAATGAAGATCATACAGGTCCTACATATTGAGAGCAATAACACTTCCCTGTACTCTTTTCTCACTGCTAATGTTTTACCAATAAACAACTGAAGGAAGTCATTGATATTGCTCTATGTTATGATATGATGGCAATCGTGATGCATCACTGAAGTATGAATATGTGCTCATTGAACTCATGAAATCAGTAACAATGCAGTTGAGTTTAGTATCAATGACATAATGTACATTCAAATAGATAGCACTGCCATGGGATTCCCCCTGGGCCCAGCCTTTGTTAATTCAACAGTGCAGTGACAGTCTTGGCTGTCAAGCAATAAGGCAGCATGTCGGGTGGGGAGTGAAATGGATGAGAAGTGCAAGCACTTTAAATGGAGCTCCCATTTCAAAATGCACTGGATGCATTGTGATACAGAGCACTCTGGTGCAGGTCAGTGAGATCCTGTTACATTAAGATTTAGGTAGCTGAAATCCTATTTAAAGCTACGGACATCCTGGCTTACAAAGTCAGCACAGGCATGAAACTATTTAAGGAAAAGAGTGAGTGGGAGCGGTAGATCATGATGTGGGGTGGTGTACAGAAATCAAAGGATTGGTGGACATGCAAGTTAAGTGGTTGTGGAGAATGATAAGATGCAGTCGGCTTAACAAGGCAGAATGAGGAAGAGGGATAATGTGCACAGTACAATGTGGGTGAATGTGCAATGGTAATAATTTTTCCTGACCTGATTAGGTCATTACACTTCCTAAAGCATTAGGTGCTTCCTAAACTGAATGCAGGATCATGGCACCTCTTGCTGATGACCTCCTAGGCCACATCCATCCATGTTGTCTTTGCAAATGTAGCAGGTTTCTCCTTCCCATTGCTAGGAAAGACTATCTCTCTCCTCTCTCATTCACCTTGACAGCACACCTATGCAACATCAGTAAAGCTGAGTACAGTCTTAGATTACCTTGAATCCATACTGAGCTTTTTATCGTGTTGTTTTCAACTCCAAGCTCCTACAAGTTCCATCGTTGGACTATCGCTTTAAATACTGTAGTTTACTGTAGTCTGACTCAAGCCCACTGTAGCCAATTGATAATCAATCTATGATGATATTGATAACAAAATAACAAGTGGCAATGAGTTGATTGCATTAAAAAGCCTCCAATGCTCTGAATTTACTTCCAGATTGCCCATGTCATTTTGGACAATCTTCCCCAATTTCAGTACATCCCTCAGCAAATTTCAAGGCCAATGTTTCAGTGAGTAATTGGTAAATGATTAGCATATGTTTCTAGGTATAGTGGAGGCAGATGGTGTCTACTCATTCAGATGCAAATTAGATACATTTCTTTCAGAAAATAATATTTTAGGATGCCTTATGTGTATAATTTGAAGCGAGACATATGGTCGACGTAGCAGAGGAACAAGTGACATTGAATTTTAGTTTCCCAAAAGTTTTCATCAGCGGGTCTTTTATCCACTTTATACCTATATGTTACTGACAAATCTATTATAGTTGGATCATGTGACAACAGGATCACCGAAGATAAACTAGATGGATTTTTAATATTCTTTTCCCAGTAATTACTATGTTCATAATTGTAATTCAGTTTGGTGAGATATAAGTACAGTGATACTGCCAGAGATCAGGTCATGCACACACACAAATGTATGTGTGTATATATATATATATATATATATATATATATAAAGATGCATATACATACTGTACATACATATAAACTCATATCAGACATTTATGGCTGCAAATGTGTTGCTGGTCAAAGCACAGCAGGCCAGGCAGCATCTCAGGAATAGAGAATTCGACGTTTCAGACATTTATGGGCCAAACATTAAATTTGTCTGTGGCATAAAATAGAACTGTGATTAATTGTAGATTGGACAGCAAATTAATTCAGAAAGTTGGAAGATCAGTAAATTGGACTGATAGAAATTGGATGAAATTTAATATTTAAAAGTGTAACATGATTCAGTTTGGAAGGTTGAACAATGAGAAATAAGTACATGTTAATATTTTAGAAGCCATAGGACAGCAGGAACTCTAAGAAGAAAGTATGATTTCATCAATGCCCTGTACACTTGTAACAAGACATCCCGACTTTTACACTTCAGTTGCCTTGTGGTAAAGAATCAAAATCAGGGACATATAAGAGACCAGATGAGAGAAGCAGATATCTTGGAGGATTATGGAGCTGCAGGAGGTTACAGTGATACTGAGATATGAGTTCTGGAGAAATTTGAAGAAAAGAATAAGAATTTTAAAATCAACATTGATTGATTAGGAGCCAATGTTAGTTAGTTGACGACAGGAGACTGGGACTTGCTGCAAATTATGGCATAGGCTGCAGAGTTTTCAATGGCCTCAAGTTTGTTCAAGGGTACAATGCAGGAGACCAACCAAGACCTACATTAAGTTTGTCTAACAGGTTTGAGATTCTTGCTTCTTGTGTGGATGACAGCAGGAGTTTAGAGACGATGAGCAAACTGACCATAGCACTATGGTATGGGGAGGAGGGAGAAAAGAGAGGGGAGAAAAGAGAAATATGGTTGTAATCAGAGAAAGAACAAACAGGAGAATACACACTGTTCTCTGTGGCAAGGATCGAGAGTCATGAAGCCTGTGCAGCCTGCCTGATGCCTGGGCTCAGGATACCTCGTTTCGTATAGGGGGAGGTGATGGTCCAGTGGTATTGTCACTGGTTTATTAACCCAGAGACCCAGGTTATGTTCTAGGGATCTGGGTTGAACTCCTACCGTGACAGATGGTTGAATTTGAATTCAATAAAGTCTGCAATTAATTGTCTATTAGTAACCATAAATCCATTGTTGATTGTCAGGGGAAAAAAAACTATGTGGTTCACTAATATCCTTTAGAGAAGCAAATTGCTATCCTCATCTGGTTTGGCCTACATCTGACTCCAGACCTACAGTAATGTGATGGTCCAGAGGGAACTTAAGAGTGTATTAGGAATGGGCAATGAAGGCTGGCCTAACCAGTGACAGACACATCCTTTGAATAAATTCAGTTGCATAGAAAATTGGGGATAAAGTTAAAGTGGGGCGGGGGAAGGGTCAGCAGAGATTATTAAAGTTTCCACAAAAAAGTTTTAGGACAGAGAGTATGGAAAAGGTCAGGAATCTAACTTCGGGCACAGCAGATAAGGGGACAACCATGAGAAGGCAGTCAATGCAGGACTAGGGGTGTTGTACTGAAATGCACACTATATAGGAAACAAGGTAAATGAGCTTGTAGTTCGGATTGAAATTGGCGGGTATGATGTTTCGGGTATTACAGAGACGTGGCTGTAAGTGGATCAGGGCTCGGAACTAAGTACCCATGGACAAGTGTCCTATCGAAAAGGACAGGCAAGTAGGTGGACAGAGGGAGAAGATTGGCCTTACTGGTAAGAAAAGAAATTAAATCAGTAGCAAGAAGTGACAAAGTTTCAGAAGGCATAGAATCTGTGTAGGTAGAGTTGAAGAATTCAAAGGAGAAAATTCCGAGATGGAAGTTAACTGCAGGCCTCCTAGTATTAATCAGGATGTGGGCAAGAAAATAAGTCAGAAGATAGAAAAGGTATATAAGAAAGGCACTATTAATATAATTATCGGGAACTTCAATATGAAGGTGGACTGGGCAAATCACTTGATAGCAGATCCAAAGAAAAGGAATTTGTGGAATATTTATGAGGTTTTTTTTGTAACAGCTTATGATAGAGCCCACTAAGGAACAGGCAATTCTTGATTTGGAGATTAAGGAGCTGAAGATGAAGGAGCCCCTAGAGAGCAGAGATCATAGTATGATAGAACTCACCCTGCAGTATGAGAGGGAGATGCTGGAATTGTATGCAACAGTATTACAATTGAGTAAAAGTAAACTACAAAGACAAAGGAGAAGCTGGCCAGAGTTGATTGGATGGGGATCATGGCAAGGAAGATGATGTTGCAGCAATGGTAGGGCTTTCTGGGGATAATTTGGGTGGCTCAGTAGAAATGCATCCCAAGGAAGAAGAAGCATATAGGGTATGACGAAGAACCATAGCTAACAAGAGAATTCAGGGACAGCATAGAAACAAAAGAAAAATATTACAATGTGGTGAAGATTAGAGGGAAGTCAGAGAATGGGAAACCTTTAGAAACCAGAAGAGGAAAACTAAAAAAGCGATAAGGGGGTAGAAGATGAATTATGAGGGTAAGATAACTAGTAATATAAAAGAAGATTGCAAGAATTTATCTTATGGTCCATGGCTTTAACATTTGTTTCTGGAGACCCATCAACTTTCGCACCGCTCAATTTCTTTTCATACCTCCTCAGTATCCATCCTTTCATCTTAACTATGTCGTCCATTACCATATATTTTGCAGTATCAGACAGATGCAATTTTTTTATTTAGTATCTGAACTATGTCCTCTGTCTCCATGTGTTGAACTCCTCTTGGTCTCTAATAGACCCTACCATTCTTCTTACTTTCGTCTTTTATATGGCTAAATTATAGGCAAGCCAACTGTCCAAACTGGCCATGTGGTAATGTGTCCAGTTTTACTTTCACTAACAATTTTCCATAAGGTTGGAGTTCAAAACTTATTGCTTTATCTCAAGAAAACATTGGGCAGAGGCTATACACTTTCCTGTGAGCCACTGGAGGACAGTTAAAACTGTCCTTGAGGTTGCTTTTATTAAATGCAACAGTTATAGAGTGGCATTACTAAGTGCCTGGAACCAATTTATGTGTTCCATTTCCTGAATAAGTAATCGTGTGCAGCACAAAAGATACGCATGAAGGAGAGGAATACATTTTTAATATGTTGACAAAATGTGTTGCTGCTGAAGCAGATGAATTGCAAATAAATCTCTGAGACATATCATAGGATCTTAAGTAGAATTTTCAGAAGACATTAGTTTGACTTCATCCAAAGGCTATGATGATAATGTCATCTCAAAGACAGCTGGCTTGGACTCCAATCAAATTTAGTAAAGCTTAAATACATCAAACAAAATGCCATTTTACAACAAAAATCTTCTATTGCATGTAACTCATCTCCCCCAAAGTCTGTCTAGCATCCACGATGCATAAGACAGGATTGCGATCAAACACCCCCCATTTGCTCTGATGCCTGCAGCTCCATCAACACTTAGCTTGATTCCAGTTTGGACAAAGTAGCTCACTTGACTGGTATTCCATCCACTACTTTCAACATTCATGTCCTGTGCCAGCCACACACACACTGACAGAAGTATGGACCCATTATGAAATGTACTGCAACAACTCACTAAGCTTCTCTTTAGTCTGTTGTCCTACTCTTTTGTGAATTTTATGCCAGTCAGGGCTCATAGCCGAAGCAGTAATGCAGCGACTTGAACAAGCTGCCCTCCCATCTATCCAACTCAAACTTTGGGTCTGCTACGTCATCACAAAACAGAACAAATTAGAGGGAAGTTTTTGTTGCAAACGTTTCGTCCCCTGGCTAGGCGACATCATCAGTGCTTTGGAGCCTCCTGCGAAGCGCTTCTTTGATGTTTCTTCCGGTATTTATAGTGGTCTGTCCTTGCTGCTTCCGGGTGTCAGTTTCAGCTGTCCGCTGTAGTGGTTGGTATATTGGGTCCAGGTCAATGTGTTTGTTGATGGAGTTTGTGGATGAATGCCATGCCTCTAGGAATTCCCTGGCTGTTCTCTGTCTGGCTTGCCCTATGATAGTAGTGTTTTCCCAGTCGAATTCATGTTGCTTGTTGTCTGCGTGTGTGGCTACTAGGGATAGCTGGTCGTGTCATTTCGTGGCTAGTTGATGTTCATGTATGCGGATTGTTAGCTGTCTTCCTGTTTGTCCTATATAGTGTTTTGTGCAGTCCTTGCATGGTATTTTGTAAACGACATTAGTTTTGTTCATGTTGGGTATCGGGTCCTTTGTTCTAGTGAGTTGTTGTCTGAGCGTGGCTGTTGGTTTTGTGTGCCGTTATGAGTCCTAAGGGTCGCAGTAGTCTGGCTGTCAGCTCTGAAACGCTCCTGATGTATGGTAGTGTGGCGAGTCCTTTTGGTTGTGGCATGTCCTCGTTCCGTGGTCTGTCTCTTAGGCATCTGTTGATAAAGTTGCGCGGGTATCCGTTTTTGGCAAATACCTTGTATAGGTGTTCCTCTTCCTCTTTTTGCAGTTCTGGTCTACTGTAGTGTGTTGTGGCCCTTTTGAATAGTGTCCTGATGCAGCTTCGTTTGTGTGTGTTGGGGTGGTTACTTTCATAGTTTAGGACTTGGTCTGTGTGTGTTGTTTTCCTGTGTACCCTTGTGGTGAATTCTCCGTTCGGTGTTCTCTGTACTATCACGTCTAGGAATGGGAGTTCAACCCAAACTCTGGGTCAGATATGTCGATGACACGTTTGTAATCATCAAAAACACGGAAATAGAAAATACACACCGGATCATCAACGCCACACTCACAGGAATCCGATTCACGAGAGAAGAAGAAAAGGATAGCCAACAAAATACCATGCAAGGACTGCACAAAACACTATATAGGACAAACAGGAAGACAGCTAACAATCCGCATACATGAACATCAACTAGCCACGAAACGACATGACCAGCTATCCCTAGTAGCCACACACGCAGACAACAAGCAACATGAATTCGACTGGGAAAACACTACTATCATAGGGCAAGCCAGACAGAGAACAGCCAGGGAATTCCTAGAGGCATGGCATTCATCCACAAACTCCATCAACAAACACATTGACCTGGACCCAATATACCAACCACTACAGCGGACAGCTGAAACTGACACCCGGAAGCGGCAAGGACAGACCACGATAAATACCGGAAGGAACATCATAGAAGCGCTTCGCAGGAAGCTCCAAAGCACTGATGATGTCGCCTAGCCAGGGGACGAAACGTTTGCAACAAAAACTTCCAGCTCGGCGAACAGAACCACAACAACGAGCACCCGAGCTACAAATCTTCGCACAAACCTTGAAATTAGAGGGAACTTACATTAACATCAACAATATCCTGACAAGCATAAAATTCAGAAAAACAACACCTATGAACCAGATACTTAACTTCAGAAGCAATCATCCCTATACCCATAAACAGAGCTGCATCAAGACATTATTTTAATGAACTACATCACGCTGCAGCACCCAAAAGCTACAAAAAGCAGAAGAAAAATATCTTTACAACGTTTTCAAGAAAAACAGGTACCAATAAACACAATTCGCCAATTCCCCAGAAACAAATCCAAACAAGCAGATACAATGCAACCAAAAACTATAGCCGCATTACTTTACATCAAAGACATATCGGAAATGAATTCCAGACTACTCAGACCCCTTGACATCATGGTAGCCCAAAAACCTACCACCTCACTTAAACAGCAACTAACAAATCTAAAGGATCCAATAGATACCACCAGCAAAACTAACATCATTTAGATACCATGCAAGAAATGTAAAAAACACTACATCAGACAAACTAGCAGTCAAGTTGCCACCAGGAGATATGAACATCAACTGGCCACCAAAAGACAGGACCCTGTATCACTAGTTTCTATACATACAGACAAAGAAGGACACCACTTTGACTGGGACAACACACACATCCCAAGATAGGCAAAATAAAGATTTGCATGAAAATTCTTAAGAGGCATGGCATTCTATCCCGAACTCACGAGTAAACACATTGATGTACACCCTATCTACCTTCCATTGAAAAAAAGAACCAGAAATGACACCACCCACCTTAAGAAACCAAGACCTATAAATAAAGAGGCGGGACATACCACCAGCGCTTCAGCTGAGACTCTCACTGGGTGATGTTACCTAGCATGGTGACAAAATGTCTGAAAACAAGCCTTCAAGCTCAGTGAGCTAACCTACACACTTATGACTACTTTCTTATTAATGAAAAGCTGGAAGTAGTGGAGACTAGGAACAGAATCGTATAGTGGCTGAATGGTATGGGGTATGGCAAGAAATGTAGAATCACAAGAAAAGTCCACTAAGGCCTCTCTCAAGGTCAAGAGCAACTCATTTTATCTTCGAACTAAGTTCCAGGAATCAAGGTGAGATTCTCGCTAGGCAGCAGAAAGTTGCCAACTAAAGGGGATTGTTTATTGTTTATGCTTGTTAATGTAAGATTTTGTGTTACAGGTTATCCTTATTAACTCATTCACCAGTTCACTATGTTCATTAACACCAGGTTCCTGTTCATTCATTCATTCATAACACTGTACTAACCCATTACTTACTATAACACAGTCATTCATTCATTCATTTATTCATTCATAAAACCAAGTAGTATATTTCACTCTCATAAGATAGACCAAATTAAAATAACACTTTCTAATTTAATCAACCCTTTTAACCATTACTGCTTTTTCACACCTTTAATTCTTGTCAGCCTTTGCTACAAGCAGTGTTTAGGCCTAGCCACCTCTGAATACGTGTAGCATATTCAGAACAATACCATGCACGCCATCATGTCTCCACAAAAGATTATAATACTAATCAGCCCTTACCAAATGTCTCTTGGACCTGTGTAGATTACAGAACACCAAACAATTTCCCCTAATTAGTATGTATTTATTAAATACCTTTTAACTAGGCCATTATCCCTTTTAAAGAAACTGTCAAAACAGCGTTTAAGTGAAATGGTATGAATGAATTAAACTCATACTGGCAAGTAGCAAACAAATCTCATAACCCAGCTGCAGTAATCATTATAATATCCTTTATTCTTTTATTAAGTACAGGTATAATTTCTAACTTATTTAGAGCATATTGGCCTTGCATTTTATACTTACACTTACTAACTTAAAAGACAAAATGACTAACACCTCTTCATTATGCAAGCGGACCAGACAGGAAGAGCAGCCAGCAATTAGCACATGCTTTAACTTATCTCCTGTCTCCCAGGACAGAAGCCCCTTAAATTTTTGTGTACCACAGATAAAACATAGTAATAGAATTTTAACATATTCAAGAACTGTGTACAAAGAATCAGAACTATATTTCAGGATTCTATCCCTTCCTCAAACATGTGCTAATGTGGTTGCTGAATAAAGAGACTAGTTTTGCCACTCACCGATTTTGGTCATTATTTGAACACAATCCCACATTAATGACCTTTGTAACTGGAGGTCTCAACTCATTAATATCCACTTTCTATTACTGCGAGCAAACTAGATGCTGAGAATTCAGTCAGAGTGGGTACCTGGAGACTTCAGAATCCATGTGGTCATCATGCAAATAAATGGGTGGTGCAAATCATTAACTATCAAGATATATTATAAAAATATGCATGCATGAAAAGGTTTTTGGGGGTTCTCAAGAAGAACTTAGCATAATATAGTTCTTTACAGATTATGAAGGCTTTTCACTTGATTTCTTCTGAAAAATTGTTTCTGTGCATTAACTCTAATTTCCATTAAAGGCAGAGAAGTGCATAAATCATGTTGAACTAATTGTGTTAATTGTATGCAGAAGGGAGACAGATAGTGGGGATTCACTTGAGCACACTGCGATAATATGTGCCTTTAAGAAGGTTTTATTCTGTCCTGTTTCTCCTGTAGATAGATGTTGTAAACCTGGTGCTGAGGTCTGCTCCATCGAAGACAGTTTTGGGGCTTTTTTTAATTTAAAAAGAAGCATGAGTGGGTGGAGTCAGGTTCACACAAACCCAGAGTTTTTTTTTGGTTTCAGTTGTTGAAGTTGGAGTTTTGGAGTTGAAGCTGCTAGATACAGGTTTCTCTCTGTTGCTGCAAAAACTTAAATTCTATCTGCTGCTAGATTCATTGCATTATTTTTTTTCTCTCTTGAACTGACAGAGATAGCAAGTGAGTAAATGTCGTTTTGCTAAATTTGCCTTTGCTTCTGGGTATGTTTATGGCATGTTGCCGTATTAGAAGGTCGATTAGTAGTAGTTATTATTTATTATTTTGTCAAATAGTTTAATATAATTGAAGTTGTGCCAAATCTTTTTTTTTGTTTGTGTTTAACTGTGGTGTAAGAATAATGTGTGTTTCCTTAAAAGTCTAGGAGTTTGACCAATTGAATCACATCTGGAATGCAGCTCTTACACTTGCCTCTAAATAAGATTAAAGTTCAGGTCTAGGCTACCTCCTTGAGGGGATTTGATCTGCCCATAGCAATATCTAAAGTTATGATCATTGAAATGTTGGTGGGGATAAGTTAGGAGGTCCACTCCTTAAACTTTTAACTCTCTCAATAAATGCAGACTGTGGCTCCAGTACTATCCTTCACCAACTAGTTATCAGAATTGTAACATAGCCTAAAAATTAGAGTCAAAGATTTTATAATACAAATTAGGAAGCAATTGTATTAGTAGGTTGGAGGTTTGGAATTCTGTTCTCAGTAAATTGTTTACTTAAAATCTGACACTGATCGATTCCTGTTATCAGAAGGTGATAAGTGGTATGAGGCAAGGATGGGTATATGAAAGTAGGTCACAGAGAAACTATGATCTTGAAGAGTGAAACAGTGTGTCCATTTTTCTATGTTCCTTCATGCTTTCATACTATGCATTTCTTATGAAATAATCTCATAGCGACTTTCACTGGCGTTCTTCACCATCTGATTCTGTAATTTCCATCAAGACTACAGACTTTAACAGTTATATTATGGATAAATCTGACAATATAAATGACTGAAATGGGCTATGTCACTGATTATGCTGTCACTAATCAAGACAGCAAGCCAAAGGTTCACAATTATTTCTACAATACTGCAGAATTCCAAATCTACAAATCAGTATGTGCTTCATGTAACTTGTCTGCTTACATTATTTCCAATAATGCCATTACAACTACATTAAAAGCAAAATTAAGAGTCTCCATCTTGGCACTAAGTAACAATTATAATTTCCCTGACAACACTTGTTTTCTTAGTCAAGGCCATGTAGACCATTTAAAAGATTATCAATTCCTCACTGCCCAATTAAGAGAGTCAGCATGCACATACAAGATAAAAACACCAACAAGAAAACATTCAGCATTTACTGCCCATTCCAAATGCTCTGTTAAGATGGTGGTGAGCCACCTTCTTGAACAGTTGGTGTAGGGAAACTCACAATGTTGTTAGGGAGATCTAACATTATGGCACAATGCCTGTGATAAAGCAGTAATATAGGATGGTACATGGCTTGGGGGGAGCTTGCATCTGCTTCCCTAGCTAATCGAGGATGTGGGGGTTTGAAAGATGCTGTAGGAGAGGCTTAATGGTTTGTTGCAGTACCTTTGTCAGTGTGTGTGGCTGGCACAGGACATGAATGTTGAAGGTAGTAGATGGAATACCAGTCAAGTGAGCTACTTTGTCCAAACTGGAATCAAGATCAAGTGTTGATGGAGCTGCAGTCATCTGAGCAAGTGGAGAGTGTTCCATTACAATCCTATTTTATGCCTCGTGGATGCTAGACAGACTTTGGGGGAGATGAGCTACATGCATTGGTTTTCGAGCCTTTGACCTGTGCATGTAATAATACTTACATGATTGATCTAGTCCAATTTCTGGTCAATGGTAACACCTGAAATGTCGATTGTGTGGTATTCAGCAACTGCAATGCCACTAAATGCCAAGTGAAGATGATTGGATTCTTTCTTGCTGGTGAAGGTTGCTGACTTCCCCTTGTGTGAATGAATGTATCTTGCCAGTTAGCAGCCCAAGGATGAGCATTTCCCACTACTGTGAGTATTGATACACAAGCACACAGAGTTTGTCTGTATTTGTGGAATCATGAAGGGTGCTAAACATTGTGCAATCGTAACTGAACATTCCCTGTTCTGACTGCATGATGGACAGAAGATCATTGATAGAGCATCTGAAGATGGTTGGCTCAAACCATACGCTGAGAAACTTCTACTGCTATGCCCTAGGACTGAGATGATTAACACCAACAACCCCACAGTGATATTCCTTTGTGGAAAGTATGACTACAGTTGAGAGCTTTCTCCTTATTTCAAATGACTGACAGTTTTGTTTAGGCTTTTCAACATTATTTTTGGTCAAATGCTGCCTTGGTGTCAAGAGCAGAAAAAAAATAAAAGCTTTTGACATCAATGATTTTGAGTAGATATTTTAAGAAAACTGTTTCAACTGGTTTAGTGGTTACATTAGATGGGTTTACACACTCCAGGATTACATAGAATATAAATAAACAGTCTATTTTATAGACAGATCTGTATCAGAGATTGATACAAGCTTCCTTTTACCTGACATCATCTCACACTAATGCTATTCCTTTCTTGCTCATATGTTTATCTAGCCTTCTCTTAATTATTTTAGCCTATTGCCTTAATGATTCCACGTGACAGCAAGTTTAACATTTACATGACTCTCTCAGTAAAGAGGTTTCCCAAATTCTTTATTCTTTTATTGGCAATTATCATGTTTTTACACAGAAAATGCAGCACCAAGACAATCCATTCAGTTAAATTGATGTTTATACTCCCCTCCCACAATACCCATCTAATCTCAGTCTGTCAGTATTATATTACATTTCCATGTTGTTATGTACTTTTCTAATTCCTTTCTGAAAGGATCTAACCACGGACCTCAATCATTTCCTGTAGTAAGGAGTTCGACAATATCATTGCTGTCTTATATTTTTTTAAAATAAATCTTATTTCCCTGTCTGAATTATTAGTAACTATCTTCTAGTTTTGTATATTTGATGAATAATCACACTATTGGAATGCTTTCTTTCTTGACAGATGCAGCCAGATTTCCTGAATACCAGCATTTTCTATTTTTACTTCAGATTTTCAGCATCTGCAGCACTTTGCTCTTGTATTTATGTCACTAAATATTAGATTCTCCGATAAGTCGCAAACACTTCATCGCATCAAATTACAATCATATTCTGAGGAAGGATCACCAGATCTGAAACAGTAACTCTGATTTATCTTCAATGATGCAACCAGACCTGCTGAGCTTTTCCAGCAACTTCTGTTTTTGTTTCTGATTTCCAGCATTTGCAGTTCTTTCGGTTTTTACAACCAGATTACGGCACAGAGAGTATATTACCCTATGCAACCAGACTGGTAATAAATTTAATTGACCTTTCAAAAATATGGCACATGGAATGCCAATTTCAGCATCTCTCCACCTATTATGCTATAGAGGACAGCTGAAGGGTATGCAGGCAGCTAGGGGATGGGCACTTATGTAAAAATGGACTGGCAAGTTTTGACTTCCATTATCTCATCTTGATATTTGGGCCTTTCATTGGGCCCTTTCAAAGGGAAAATACTTGAATTAAGCTGGCTGCAGTGATCAAGTTGAACCCAACTGAATGAACTATCAATAAATAAAACTCAATCTGGACTGAAATTAAATTGTCATCAAAATGACTGAAACCAAGCACTCAGATTGATTTGATGAACACACTTGTGGAAGTTTCAGATATTACAATGAAAATCACCTCCAAATTATTCAGTGTGAAAAACACAATGAAGTTTGACATGGGATAAGTGAATGAACATATTTCAGGCAACAGCTTTTGGGCAGTGTAGAGAGACAGAGAAGAATCAGGAATTCAGAATATCATTTCAGCATGCAGAAGACCATAGATAGTGAAAAACAAGTCAGCGACACATCCATTTATTGAAAACTCAAAAGGTACTTACAAATTTTGCTACTGTGGAAGCTACAAGTCATCATTTAAACAATCGTGGTCTCAGGTCAAACTTAACAGCACCATGGCTTAAGGATTTTTTCAAATGCATACTCTTGATATTTCCTTTCACACTAGATGCTCTCACCTTTAAAATTTATACCTGTGTTCATGCGCATTGTTGAATATTTTATTATTCTCTCCCTAAGGGCATTGTGAGTCAACCTACAGCACATGGATTGCAGCAGTTCAAGAAGGCAGCTCAATGCCACCTTCTCAAGGGGCAACTAGGGATGGGTATTACATGCTGGTCAGCCAGCAATGTCCAAGTCCCACTAGTGAATTAAAAAAAGCCACCTCCTTACCAATTGTACCAGCCCACGGAGTGGGAGGAGGGGGAGGGGGGGGGGGGAAATTGTAAAATCCAGCACATTGGTCATATTACACAAGAAAAGCAAAGATTGACTCTGGAATCAAGTTTTGCCTGAATAGCATGTGAAATATAACCCGTACAAACTGAATAAATCCAGTGCACACAGATCGATTTTCTAACATAAGAAAAACCTTTATCCAGAAGTATGGCATGGATAAACTGTCTTAACCTCCTCCAGGAAGCCTGAAGAGGCGCGGTGGCTCAGTAGTCAGCAGTCAGCTTTGTTGCCTAACAATGCCTGGGATTCAGGTTCATTTCCACCCTTCGGTAACAGTCTGTATGGAGTTTGCACATTCTCCCTGTGTATGTGCGGGTTTCTTCTGGGTGCTGTGGTTTCCTCCCACAGTCCAAAGATGTGCAGGTTAGAT
Organism: Hemiscyllium ocellatum; assembly: GCF_020745735.1. Lineage (NCBI taxonomy): Eukaryota > Metazoa > Chordata > Chondrichthyes > Orectolobiformes > Hemiscylliidae > Hemiscyllium > Hemiscyllium ocellatum. Next base: position 40,040,653 of record NC_083407.1, on the reverse strand, counting down.
GAACTGGCCATGCTAAATTGTCCATATTATCTAAGACTGTGTAGGCTTGGTGATTAGCCATGGGAAATGCTGCGAGGGTTAAAAGTATAGCGTAGGGGGATGGGATATTCTTCGGAGGGGTCAGCATGGAGTCAATGGGCTGAATGGCCTGCTTCCACAGTGTAGGGATTCTGTGATCCTTGAGTTCTGTTTGTATGTTGGCATTGTTGAGGGACTGAGTGTTTCCATTGAGTTTATATTTTATGGTGTTGTGTGATAAGCATTTATACATATGAGGGACTGAAGAGCAACCTGTACTGCAAAATTCTAAGATTCTATATTTTCTTTAGATTTGATTTAACAAGAAAGCATGAACTGTGCCCTTTATTAAACTTCACAACACTGAAAAGGTTTTAAAACCATCCCCCTAAAATACATATCTTGATGCAAATACCAGTGGGATGAGATCCAAGGGAAATATTACGCCCCCACCTTTTCTCCATCCATTCCAATCTATATGATATCCATTGATGATGTCACCCAAGGAAATGGAGTCATGTCCCAAATGTATATTGACCATATTTAATTCTAGACTCATCTTTTGTTTCATTACCTGTCCCAATGAGACCCTCTTTTTCCCTTGCATACTGTTATGTTTGCAGCTGATGATAATACAGGACAGGTTAGATTCCAGAGTGAAATCTGGTTTGAAAGCCAGTAAGTTTTGCTTCTACAATTTGGTTACCATGCTTTTCAGTAAGTGTGAACACATTCTCATTTTGCTATTTTTAACATTTGAGTATTAAAGTTTATTATAAACAAAAAGAAAAGCTATTACACTATACAAGAACTAGTTGACGTTATCTTGTTACATGTATCAAAAATAAAGCTTCAAACCTTTTATCCTCAACAGCAACCTTATACGTCTTCAACCCACAGTGAAGGTCACCCAGTTTCCACCTTAAAGTCCTTTGTTCGGTGAATTTGATTGCGGCTGACTTCTTTTCAACAAACATCTGCATGAACCCAATACTATGTTCTTAGTTAATATCTCTTCCTGAAACTCGCTTGCCAGTGTCAGATACTTGATTTTGGAACTCCCTACTCTCATCCTCTTCTGTACCTGTCCTATAATTTTGGTTCCCATCCCCTGCTGTATTAGTTTAAATCTACCTTAATAGCTTTAGTGAATCTCCCCTGCAAATGTGTTGCTGGTCAAAGCACAGCAGGCCAGGCAGCATCTCAGGAATAGAGAATTCAACGTTTCGGGATGAAGGGCTTATGCTCGAAACGTCGAATTCTCTATTCCTGAGATGCTGCCTGGCCTGCTGTGCTTTGACCAGCAACACATTTGCAGCTGTGATCTCCAGCATCTGCAGACCTCATTTTTTACTTACTTAGTGAATCTCCCCAACCTCCCCACCCCCCCCCCCCCCCCCCCCCCCCCCACAGGATATTGGTACCCCTCTGGTTTAGATGAAGACTATCCTGCTTGTAGATGTCCCACCTACCCCAGAAAGAGCTCCAATTATCCAAAAACCTGAAACCCAACCTCCTGCACCATCCCTGTAGCCACGTGTTAAACTCCTTTCTCTCCCTATTCCTCACCTCACTAGCACGTGGCACATGCAGCAAACCAGATAAAACAACTCTGTTTGTCCTAGCTCTAAGCTTCCATCTTAGCTCCCTGAATTTCTGCCTCAAGTCCCCATCTCTCTTCTGACCTATGTCGTTGGTGCCAATGTGGACCACGACTTGGGGCTGCTCTCCCTCCCCCCAAAGGATCCCAAAAACACGATCAGAGACACCATGGACCCTGGCATACGGGAGGCAACACACCAACCGTGAGTCTCTCTTGTCCCCACAGAACCTCCTATCTGTCCCCCTAACTATGGACTCCCCAATGACTACTACTCTGCTCCTCTTTCCCCTTCCCTTCTGAGCAGCAGGTGCCCCACTGCTTTCCTATGGTAAGTCTTCCCCCCCAACAGTATCCAAAATGGTACTTATTGTTGAGGGGAATGGCCACAGGGGATCCCTGCGCTGCCTGCTGGTTCCCTTTCTGTCCCCTAACTGTCACCCATCTGTCTTTATCTTTTATCTGGGGAGTGACTACCTCTCTCTAAGTCCTATCAATAACCTCTTCTGCCTCCCAAATGATCCGAAGTTCATCCAACTCCAGCTCCAGTTCCCTAACGCGGTTTTCGAGGAGCTGGTGTTGGGTGCACTTCCCATAGATGTAGTCAGCAGGGACACTACTTCCCACATTCTGCCCTACACTCCATTCCCACTGTTCTAACTACCGAAGTGACTACTAAAAAAAGGGATTAGGAAATAAACTACTTACCTTGTCAATCTGGTTACCACAACATTTTTTTTAGGTTAGAGGAGGAGGATGGGTCAGAGACACTACCCAAGCAGTGTCTCAGGTAATGCAACCACGCAAAGATAAACTGTTCTACTTACCCTTCCCAGACGTCCTTTGCTCGCTCCTCCCTTGCAAGCCTGAAGGTAAGAAGTTTAAATATACTTACCGGCCTTCCCAAAAATCACCTCGCACCAACGTCACCTCCTCCCGGCTCGCACTGCTCCGAAGTGAAGTTTTAAGTGTGTGTACTTCAATGCGAGGAGCATCCGAAATAAAATGGGTGAACTGGCAGCATGGGATGGTACCTGGGACTTCGATGTTGTGGCATGGAGACATGGATAGAGCAGGGACAGGAATGGCTGTTGCAGGTTCCGGGATTCAGATGTTTCAGTAAGAACAGAGAAGATGGTAAAAGAGGGGGAGGTGTGGCATTGTTGATCAGGGACAATATTACAGTTGTAGAAAGGATGTTTGGGGACTCGTTAACTGAGGTGGAATGGGCTGAGGTTAGAAACAGGAAAGGAGAAGTCACCATGCTAGGAGTTTTCTTTAAGCGTCCGAATACTCCCAGAGATGTAGAGGAAAGGATAGCAAAGACAATTTTGAAAGGAGTGAGAGAGGCAGGGTAGTTGTCATGGGGGACTTCAACTATCCAAATATTGACTGGGATCACTACAGTACGAGTACTATAGATGGGCCAGTTTTTGTCCAGTATGTGCAGGAGGGCTTCCTGACACAGTTTGTAGACAGGCCTACAAGGGGCGAAGCTACTTTAGATTTAGTACTGGGTAACGAACCTGGCCAGGTGTTAGATTTGGAAGTAGGTGAGCACTTTGGAGACAGCGATCACAATTCTGTTAGGTTTACTTTAGCGATGGAAAGGGATAGGTGTACTACATCGAGTAAGAGTTATAGCTGGGGGAAGGGAAATTATGATGCAATTAGGAAAGATTTAGGAAGCATAGAATGGGGAAGGAAACTGCAGGGGATGAGCACATTAAAAATGTGGAGCTTATTCAAGGAAAAGCTCCTGTGTGTCCTAGATAAGTATGTACCTGTCAGGCAGGGAGGAAGATATAGAACGCGTGAGCCGTGGTTTACTAAGGAAATGGAATCCCTGGTGAAGAAGAAGAAGACGGCTTATGTTAGGACAAAATGTGAAAACTCAAGGCGCTTGAGGGTTACAAGGAAGTCAGGAAAGACCTAAAAAGAGAGCTCAGAAGAGCCAGGAGGGGACATGAGAAGTTGTTGGTGGATAGAATCAGGGTTAACCCTAAGGCTTTCCACAGGTATGTCAGGAATAAAAGAATGACAAGAGTTAAATTATGGCCAATCAAGGATAATAGTGGGAAGTTGTGTGTGGAGTCAGAGGAGATAGGGGAAGCACTAAATAAATACTTTTGACAGTGCTCACTAGAGAAAATGAAAATGTTGGCGAGGAAGATACAGAGATACTTGCATCTAGACTAGAAGAGATTGAGGTTCACAAGGAAGAGGTATTAGAAATACTGTGGAGTGTGAAAATAGACAAGTCCCCTGGGCCGGATGGGATCTATCCTAGGATCCTCTGGGAAGCAAGGGAAGAGATTGTTGAGCCTTTGGCATTGATCTTCAAATCATCATTGTCTACAGGAATAGTGCCTGAGGACTGGAGGATAGCAAATGTGGTTCCCTTGTTCAAAAAGGGTAGTAGAGACAACCCTGGTAATTACAGACCAGTGAGTCTCACTTCAGTTGTTGGTAAAGTGTTGGAAAAATTATAAGAGATAGGATTTATAACCATCTAGAAAAGAATAATCTGATCAGGGGCAGTCAGCATGGGTTTTGTGAAGGGTAGGTCGTGCCTAACGAATCTTATTGAGTTTTTTGACAAAGTGACCAAACAGGTAGATGAGAGTAAACCGGTTGATGTGGTGTATATGGATTTCAGCAAGGCATTCAATAAGGTTCCCCACAGTAGGCTATTATACAAAATGCGGAGGAATGGGATTGTGGGAGACATAGCAGTTTGGATCAGTAATTGGCTTGCTGAAAGAAAATAGAGGGTTGTAGTTGATGGAACATGTTCATCTTGGTGTCCTGTTACTAGTGGCGTACTGCAAGGGTCAGTGTTGGGTCCACTGCTGTTCATCATTTTTATAAATGACCTGGATGAGGGCTTAGAAGGGTGGGTTAGTAAATTTGCGGATGACACTAAGGTCGGTGGAGTTGTGGATAGTGACGAAGGATGTAGTAGGTTGCAGAGGGACATAGATAGGATGCAGAGCTGGGATGAGAGGTGGCAAATGGAGTTTAATGTGGACAAGTGTGAGATGATACACTTTGGCTGGAGTAATTGGAATGCAAAGTACTGAGCTAATGGTAGGATTCTTGGGAGTGCAAATGAGCAGAGAGATCTCGGGGTCCATGCACATAGATCCCTGAAAGTTGCCACCCAGATTGACAGGGTTGTTAAGAAGGCATACAGTGTTTTGGCCTTTATTAATAGAGGGATTGAGTTCCGGAACCAGGAGGTTATGCTGCAGCTGTACAAAGCTCTGGTACAGCCACACTTGGACTATTGTGTACAGTTCTGGTCACTGCATTATAAGAAGGATGTGGAAGCTTTGGAAAGGGTGCAGAGGAGACTTACTAGGATGTTGCCTGGTATGAAAGGAATGTCTTACGAGGAAAGGCTGAGGGCCTGGAGGCTGTTCTCGTAAGAGAGAAGAAGGTTGAGAGGTGACTTAATAGAGACATACAAGATAATTAGAGGGTTAGATAGGGTGGACAGGGAGAGCCTTTTTCCAAGTATGGGAACATTAAACACGAGGGGACACAACTTTAAAGTGAGGGAGATAGGTATAAGATGGATAGATGGTGAATTTTCTTTACTCGGAGAATAGTAAGGGTATGGAATGCTTTGCCTGCATCGGTAGTAGATTTGCCAAGTTTAAGTGCATTTAAGTTGTCATTGGACAGGCATATGGACGTACATGGAATAGTGTAGGTGGGATGGGCTTCAGATTAGTATGACAGGGCAGCACAACATTGAGGGCTGAAGGGCCTGTAATGCGCTGTAATGTGCTATGTTCTATATGTTCTATAAAATTATCTTGGTGCGAACTTGTGGCGGAGGGGAGTGAGCCCTGACGCGATGTCAGGCAGGTAGGTCCAGTGGTGAAAGATGGTGACTCTGCTGTTGGCTGGATTCGGCACTGGTGACAGTGAAGCAGGGGTCAGAAAGACATCATGGCAACATAGATGAGGCGCACTGCAGTGAGAGACTCCGAAATTGTCGGTCCAGCGAAAGAGGGCACCTGAGGATTGGTAACTTTAACGTTATTTGGGTCCAGCATAAATAGCAGTGAAATGGTGATGGCTCTAAACCTGCTCAGAACTCAAATGTAGATGGACGTCTCTTTAAGCTATATCTTATCATTTTTCTCAATTCGTAAACTATCAAAATGTCAAGAATTGTGACGACAAATTAAAGCTTTCACTCTAATTTGTTGTATTTCTCCCTGGAAATACACGTGACAATAAAAATCATTCAAAACAAAATTTCCAACCCAAAGTCATTAACATGGGTCCTTAAAACTCCTCTTTCACAGCCTTCTATTTCTAGAGCTTTTTCTTATGTGAAATTAAACAGTTCAGAACTTTTCTTCTGTGTAGGCAGCTTTTAGAGGCTACCAACCTGTACTTTCTTAATACAGATCTTTTCCTCTGAAAGAAACCTGCAAATCTCATGATGGAAAACTGTACCACTTGACCTTCTGGAGAGCTCTCTCACTTTTAAACAAGATCTGGACCAGATGGGCCAATGGGCTGAGAAGTGGCAGATAGAGTTTAATTCAGATAAATGCGAGGTGCTGTATTTTAGGAAAGCAAATCTTAGCAGGACTTATACACTTAATGGTAAGGTCTAGAGAGTGTTGCTGAACAAAGCGACTTTGGAGTGCAAGTTCATAGCTCCTTGAAAGTGGAGTTGCAGGTAGATAGGATAGTGAAGAAGCGTTTGGTATGCTTTCCTTTATTGGTCAGAGTTTTGAGTACAGGAGTTGGGAGGTCATGTTGCAGCTGTACAGGACATTGGTTAGGCCACTGTTGGAATATTGCATGTGTTTCTGGTCCCCTTCCTATCCGAAAGATGTTATGAAACTTGAAAGGGTTCAGAAAAGATTTACAAGGATGTTGCCAGGGTTGGAGGATCTGAGCTACAGGAAGAGGCTGAACAGGCTGGGGCTGTTTTCCCTGGAGTGTCGGAGGCTGAGGGGTGACCTTATAGAGGTTTACAAAATTATGAGGGGCATGGATAGGATAAATAGACAAAGCCTTTTCCCTGGGGGCGGGGATTCCAGAACTAGAGGGCATAGGTGTAGGGTGAGAGGGGAAAGATATAAAAGACCCCTAAGGGGCAACTTTTTCACGCAGAGGGTGGTATGTGTATGGAATGAGCTGCCAGAGGAAGTGGTAGAGGCTGGTACAATTGCAACATTTAAGAGGCATTTGGATGGGTATATGAATAGGAAGGGTTTGGAGGGGTATGGGCCGGGTGCTGGCAGGTAGGACTAGTTTGGGTTGGGATATCTGGTCAGCATGGACGGGTTGGACCGAAGGGTCTGTTTCCATGATGTACACCTCTATGACTCTACGACTCTAAATAAAACCTGGCTTCTGTCTCTATCTCCCTGTGTCACAGGACACCTTGTTGCTATGCAACAGACCTCTTCTGTTCTACTCTTATGTTAAGGTACTGAACTAATCATTTCAAAGGTTTTAAAAGCATCATTTAGGTGCATGTAAACAAACTTTCAGATGCCTCAGCACCACTCCCAGAACTGAAAAAAATAAACTAATTTATTAGCCCACAAAATATAGAAACATAAATCAAATGTAAAGTTATACATGGTTCTGCCTACTTTAAAATGGATGTTTCAAAATAATCATATCATGAATCTTCATCACAATGCTCATCCATTTAAGATTTCATCACGTAAGAACAAATTACTGCAGATGTTAGAATCTATACCGAAAACAACACATGCTGGAGTTCACAGTGGGTCAGACAGCATCTATAAGAGTAAACTAACGCTTTGAGTCTAGATGACTCTTCACTAAGGCCTACATAGATCTTCTCTACATTCAGATCTGACTTAGAGCCACAATTATTTCCAGTAGTTCTTTAATTTGGATTTCTTTCCCCTGATTGTCCTTCAGCAAAGCATCTTGGTATGTGTTCCTACATTAGGTACTCTACTCAAAAGTGCATTGCTGATATTCTTGCTGCTTGGTGTCTTCTCTTCATGTTTGAGGTGATTCCACTTCCAACCAAAATCTAGTCATTATTCTTTACAGTAGAAAATACCAGCACATGATAGTGTTTCATTAACAGGCACTAGTGCAGGTTACCAAAAGCATGTTCAAAGTACGCAAATACATTTTTGTTAGTTCCTCAAAAAATCCACAAGAATTGAATAAAGCTATAAATCAGCAAACTCGTTATTTTTGCTAAAATGGCATACTTCTTCTACACATGTTCTTCAATGTAAAAGTGGGTTGGTTTTTCAAATAGAATATACTCTGGACACTTTGCTTATAAATAAAAAACATAATTTGAAAATGCCACATAGTGAAATGCAGAATTAAGGTGGGGGGGGGGGTGGTGGGTGTGGGTGTTGGAGTACAAGAGTAAGGAGGTCTTACGAGAACTGCACAAAGTGTTGGTGAGATCACATCTGAAGTAGTTTTTGCCCCTTTATTTAAGGAGAGATATAATTTCTTTGGAGGCAGTTCAGAGAAGGCTCACAAGGATGATCCATTGTATGGAGGGATTGGTTTATGAGCAAAGGCTAAACAGATTGGGACTCTACTCACTGGATTTTAGAACAATGAGAGGTGATCTCTTTGAAATGTATAGGATTCTTCAGGGGCTTGACTGGGTAAATACTGAGAGGATGTTTCTCTTCATTTGAGAGTCTAGGACCAGAGGCATAGTCTCAGAATAAAGTCCCTCCTCCCTACCTTTTATCTTAGCCTGCTTGGCACACCCTCCTCATTCCTGAAGAAGGGCTTATGCCCGAAACGTCGATTCTCCTGTTCCTTTGATGCTGCCTGACCTGCTGCACTTTTCCAGCAACACACTTTTACTCCAAGTAGATTGCACTTGATTTTTTTAAATTCGATTCTCAGAAATCATGTACTTTTCAGGTCACCTTCACACTATGACTACAGTGATCGTTCACCTCTCACTGTCACATATTACAGTGTAAATACAACATGAATCCTTTGGTTAAGAGTGACTTGACTCAACTGGTACCAGTCTTCCCTCAAACTGAAGGCTGTATTTTCAGACAATATGAATTTAAGTAGATAATTTAAAAGAGAACTTCTGCACTGAAGTGGAGCAACATTGCTGTAAGTGCTTTCTTTTCAACAGGATGTTAAGGCACGATCCCACATTTTGTTACAGTTGGAGCCAGAAATTGCAATGGCACTTTTGGAAGTGAGTTAGAATTACTTCTTGTGTTCTGATGAATATCCACCCTTAACTAATATCACAAGAGCACAATATTTGATTGTTGAATCACCCTATGGGCAAATTGACAGTTGAGCTTGCGTATAAAATTACAGTTTTACAATTCAGAAACAATTTATCTGCTGTATAGCACTTTGAGATATTTTGAGTGTAAAATGAAATGCTTCTTTCTCATTACCTCCTACATGAAAGAATGTCAAACCCCTCAGAGACCTTCTATTTAGCAAGTAAATTCAATCACAGTAAATATTGTTAATAGCTTTGTTTTAAGTAATGTAGTTATTAAATAAACAACGGGAGATATTCTTTCATCTGAAAGATCTTATTCCTTTGCCTCAAAGTCATAGAGTCATAGCCATAGAGACATACAGCACAGAAATAGACCCTTCGGTCCACCCAGTCCATGTCAAACATAATCCCAAACTAAACTAGTCCCACCTGTCTGCTCCAACAAGTTACATTTGGCCTTCACCTTGAAATTTAACAACAAAGTGAAAAAGGTATTTCATTAAACGAAGGAATGAGATGTGTACATCACAGACCTTTTGTAATAAAAGATCATTTTTCTACCTGTCCTTGAAATACTCAAATGAAACAGGGAATGATGGTTATGTAACATTAATGTGTGACAAGTCATAAAAGTTGTTACAAAACTACTCCAGTGACAATAACCAACACTCAAACAAGTGATTCCACAGCTAACAGATCAGATAAAAGCTCTACTGTCTTGACACATCCAGCTATAAATGATGAATGGAATAAAAATTTATTGTCACTTGTATTTTTACAGAAAATACAGCAAAAAGTGTTTAAGTTTCCATACTCAAGCATCTAGGGGTGGACATTTAAAACAACTAACAGCAGAAAGAAGCTCCACAAACATCCCCAGCTCAATGATGGGGAGCCAAGTACATCAGTGCAAAATACAAAGATGGAGTATTTACAATGTTGCTCAACCAGAAGTGCTAATAGATGATTCAGCTCAGCCATACCCACTATTAAAGATAGGGCCCGGAACAAAGGAGTACGGTAGGCACAATAACCATGGGCCCAAGCTCTTAGGAGCTCAGTGTCCTTGGGCTGGGAGTGGGACAGTTGATCTCAGGTCAGTAGTGGGACCGTTGTAACCAGGTCAAGAGTTGGGGCCCAGGGCAAAAAGCCCTTGTCTTCAATGCCAGTCCTCAGCCAATACAATTCATTTCATGTGATTTAAAAAATAAGTCAGAAACATTGGATGCTGCAAAGCCTAGGGACCTAGATAACATTCTGGCAGCAGGACTGAGGAATTTGAAACTCCAGAACAAGTTGTCCCCAGCCAAGCTGTTCAAGGACAGCCTCAACATTGCTATCTGCTCAGAAACGTGTTTCTGGATCATTGTCAAAGTGTTGGAAGGTGTTGTCAAAAGTATTATCAAGTGGCACTTAAATGGCAATAAACTGCACACCACATTCTAAAGAAGCATCACTGGATCTGAAACATTAACCCATCCATGCCGACCAGATATGATAACTCAATCTAGTCCCACCTGCCAGCTCCCAGTCCATATCCCTCCAAACCCTTCTTATTCATTTACCCATCCAAATGCCTCTTAAGTGTTACAATTGTACCAGCCTCCACCACTTCCTCTGGCAATTCATTCCATACACGTACCACCATCTGTGTCAAAACGTTGCCCTGTAGGTCTCTTTCACAACATCTTTCGGATAGGAAGGGGACCAGAATTGCACGCAATATTCCAACAGCGGCCTAACTAATGTCCTGTACAGCTGCAACATGACCTCCCAACTCCTGTACTCAATACTATGACCAATAAAGGAAAGTATACCAAACACCTTCTTCACTATCCTATCTACCTGTGACTCCACTTTCAAGGAGCTATGAACTGCACAGAAGATCTCTTTGATCTGCGACACTCCCTAGGACCTTCCCATTAAATGTGTAAGTCCTGCTAAGATTTGCTTTCCCAAAATGTAGCACCTCGCATTTATCTCAATTAAACTCCATCTGCCACTTCTCAGCCCATTGGCCCATCTGGTCAAGATCCTATTGGAATCTGAGATAACCCTCTTCGCGGTCCACTACACCTCCAATTTTAGTGTCATCTGCAAACTTACTAACTCTACCTCTTATGCTCGTATCCAAATCATTTATGTAAATGACAAAAAGTAGAGGGCCCAGCACCGATCCTTGTTGCACTCCACTGGTCACAGGCCTCCAGTCCGAAAAACAACTCTCCACCACCACCCTCTGTCTTCGACCTTTGAGCCAATTCTGTATCCAAATGGCTAATTCTCCCTGTATTTCATGAGATCTTACCTTGTTAATCAGTCTCCCATGGGGAACCTTGTCGAACACCTTACTGAAGTCCATATAGATCACATCTACTGCTCTGAACTCATCAATCTTCTTTGTTACTTCATCAAAAAACTCAATCAAGTTTGTGAAACATGATTTCCCACGCACAAAGCCATGTTGACTATCCCTAATCAGTCCTTGCCTTTCCAAATACATGTACATCCTGTCCATCAGGATTCCCTCCAACAACTTGCCCACCACTGACGTCAAGCTCACTGGTCTATAGTTCCCTGGCTTATCCTTACCACTCTTCTTAAACAGTGGCACCACGTTAGCCAACCTCCAGTCTTCCGGCACCTCACCTGTGACTATTGATGATACAAATATCTCAACAAGAGGCCCAGCAATCACTTCTCTAGTATCCCTCAGAATTCTAGGGTACACTTAATCAGGTCCTGGGGATTTAGCCACCTTTCCCCATTTCAAGACATCCAGCACTTCCTCCTCTGTAATATGGACATTCCGCAAGATGTCACCATCTATTTCCCTACAGTCTATATTTTCCATATCCTTTTCCACAGTAAATACCGATGCAAAATACTCATTTATTACCTCCCCCATTTTCTGCGGCTCCACACAAAGGCCACCTTGTTGATCTTTGAGGGGCCCTTTTCTCTCCCTAGTTACCCTTTTGTCCTTAATGTATTTGTAAAAACTCTTTGAATTCTCCTTAATTCTATTTGCCAAAGCTATCTCATGTCCTCTTTTTGCCCTCCTGATTTCCCTCTTAAGTATACATCCTACTTCCCTTATACTCTTCTCAGGATTCACTTGATCTATCCTGTCTGTACCTTAAAGATGCTTCCTTCTTTTTCTTAACCAAACCCTCAATTTCTTTTGTCTTCCAGCATTCTCTATACCTTCCAGCCTTTTCTTTCACCCTATCAGGAATATACTTTCTCTGGATTCTCGTTATCTCATTCCTGAAGGCTTCCCATTTTCCAGCCATCCCTTTACCTGTGAACATCTGTCCCCAATCAGCTTTTGAAAGTTCTTGCCTAATACCATCAAAATTGGCCTTTCTTCAATTCAGAACTTCAACTTTTAGATCTGATCTATCCTTTACCATTACTATTTTAAATCTAATAGTATTATGGTCGCTGGCCTCAACATGCTCCCCCACTGACACCTCATTCACCTGTCCTGCCTTATTTCCCAAGAATAGGTCAAGTTTTGCACCGTCTCTAGTAGGTACATCCACATGCTGAATCAAATTGCAGGTGCACTTCACTAACTCACTAAATCAACTCACTCACTCACTTTCAAACCTGCAATAGGTTTCAAACTTACCATCAAAGGAAAAGGGCATTGGAAGAATCAGAACAAACAGCCTGCAAGTTGCCTCTCCAAATTACTCACATTCCTGACTTAAAATGATATCACATTTCTTTCATTGTCACTGGGTCAAAGTTCTGAAACTCCCTCCCTAACAGTACTTAAATATATACTAGATGGAGGATCCAAGGTGGCAGCAATCTATGGGCCTGCTGTGCTGGGTTCTGCACCATAACCCAAGTTAAGTGGTGCTCTCATTAGCCATCTGTATGAAAAATCAAGAGAACAGATTGAAATAAAACCACTAGAACCCTTTAAATACTGATTGTAATGCTTTAAGGAGGAAATTAAGATAACTAAAGGGAAGAGAGCATGAGGATTATTGCAAGCCAGGCACTCCCCTACAGTGCCGGGCACACCCACAGCCACTGCCCCGACTCCCGCGGCAATGCCCTGGAACCTGTTGGAACAACAAAATTTAATAAAAGTCAGAGAAAAAAATCAAGTCAGCGCTGGAACCGATTTCCACCATGCTGCAGAAGCCTGAGCAGGAGCTCCAAGTGCTGGATCAATGCATCGGGGTGGTCAAACAAAGGACAGCGGCATTGGAGACTGCGGCAGAGAATTCGGAGGGAAGGATCCGAACACTGGAAGGCAAGGTTCAGGCCCTACTGGACCAGGTCAACGACCTCGAGTATCGAAGTCAAAAGAAAAACTTCCAGTGCGTCGGGCTCCCAGAAGGTGAAGAAGGTGAGAGCCTGGTCAGCTTCCTGGAGCAGTGGCTCCCGCAGTTTCTAGGGCTGCAAGTCAAGTTGGGCTGGTGTATATGGAGCGGGCCACAGGATCGCGATGCACAGGTCTGGGTCGGAGCAGCGCCCCCACCTGGTCTTAGTGCGACTCCAGTGTTACAAAGAGAAGCAACTGATAATGGAAGCCTCCAGAAGGCTGGGAAAAGACTCACAGTCCCTGGTGTACAAGGGGTCAAAAATTACGCTTTTCGAAGACTTCTCTGGGGCTGTAATTAAGGAGAGGAAATCTTTTGATGAAGTCAGGAGGAGGTTGAGAGTCTTGAATATCCAGTAGTCTGTGAGATACCCGACAGTACTGTGCTTCATCCATGGAGGGTCCGTTTACAACTTTGATTCCTTGGAGAAAGCAAGGGATATCCTTGATTCTTTGAAATAGATTGTCTGAGTCGGAAACAATTACGAACAAAAGTATATCCTTTGCTCTCTTGGTTGCTGGTTTTATATGCTTGGCACTGTTCAGATACAAAATTTCTTTTTTTTCCTTATCTTTGCTAATTCTTGTTATTTCCTTGTTTTTTTTTCTGGGAGTGGGTGGTTTTCTCTTTTAAGATAAATGGGACTGACTGATGTATGGAGGGGATGGGTTGGGCGTCCACTTTTGATTTTCATGAGTGTAAATAATAGATTTTTTTTGTCTCCGTACTGCTTGGGTTTGGGACGCGGCCTGAGCTGGAAGGAATCATGATGGTAGTAGGGATTGGGACAAGTGCCCCCTTTGGGCAAGAGGGGAAATCTCCTGTTATTTATTGTTTGTATGTTTGTTTGAATTAGAGTAGTGATTAGTTTTTTTTAGTTTTTGTAGTATTTGTAGTTTTTAGATTTTATGAATCCTATTCTTTCTCCCCTCAGCACACCATGAGTAAGCTTCTTCCCCTCAGGGGGGCTGCAGGCCGCTTTGTACACTCATGGCTAATAGTTCATTTAAATGGTGCACCTGGAACATAAAAGGGAGTCATTCCCCAATCAAAAGGAAGAAGGTGCTCTCAAACCTTAGAAAGGTGAGGGTTGACATCACCTTGTTACAAGAGACACACCTGAATGAAAATGAACATTTAAAATTACAGCAGGGAGGGTTTTGTAGGGTAATCTTTTCCTCTTTCAATTCTAAAAGCAGAGGAATGCCCATACTTGTACAAGAACTTCCCTTTCAGATAGTAGACCAAATTAAGGATGAACATGGACAGTTCATCATCCTTAAGGCCTTAATACAGGGGGAGGAGTATGGCATCCTGAACACCTATTGTCCTCCAGCGCACATCCTTAAATTCTTAATTGATGCATCCTCTAAATTGATGGCTCTTGGAGTGTGCCTTACAATTGTAGGAGGAGACTTTAACCGTCTTATTGACCCTGAGGTGGACAGGATGCCAAGGGATCTCTTGGGTATCTGCCCACAATCTAGACAGTTGGTGGAGTTATGTGGGGAGTTGGGGTTGGTGTCTCCACCCTAATGGTAAGGATTTTACATTTTACTCCAACCCACACAACTACCACACAGGAATTGATATGTCCTTTGTTCGATCAATTTGTCTGGATTCGGTGTTATCCTGCAGGATTGGGAATATAGCCATTTCGGACCATGTGGCAGTGTACTTAGATGTTAAGACCAGATGTAATAGAATAGAAATGCAGCATTGGCACATGGATCCATTTCTTTTGAAGGATAGCAAATTTATCAAGTACTTCACAAGGGAGTTTAGGACCTTCTGGGACATGAATTCAAATTTGGGTTCGGCAGTAACCCATCGATGCTTTGTGAAACCACCAAGGCTTATTTAAGGGATTTAATTATTTCATATTCAGCAACCAGGAAGAGGGAGAGTGGAGAACAGCAAGGTAAGCTTGAGGTCTGACTGAAGGCAGCCAAGACAGCATATTATAACAGACTGTCAATGACTAAGCTACAGTGGGTCACTGCTTTCCGAGCTGCTTTGAGTTCAGTACTTACCCAGGCGATGAAGAGACAGGTCTCCTTTGCGAAGCAAAGGTTATTTAAATATGGGGATAAGCCAGGTAGATACCCGGCATATTTGGCCAGGAAGAAAAGTATCCTGTAGTCCATTGTGTCCATTAGAGACAGAACTGGTACTATTACTTGTGAGTCTAAAAAGATTAATATGACATTTAGAAAATTTTATGCAGTTACACCGGACAGAGGGTTCTGAGGATGGAGTAGCAAGGTCTGAATTGTTTTTTGAGAATCTGGACCTCCCAGGAATAAATACAGAACAAGCCTCCCTTTTGAAGCACACCTAGCTATACAAGAGAAACAACTCCAAAGTGGCAAAGTACCTGGCCCGGACAGGTTTCCAAGCTAGTTCTACAAGGCGTTCATAAACATGTTGGCCGAGCCAATATTGGGTATGCACAAACACTCATACAGTCAGGACTGCCTTGCGCACTCTCTTAGAGAGGCCAATATCTCCCTTATTTTAAAGAGAGGAAAAGACCCTGAGGATTGTGCCTTGTATAGGCCTACCCCGCTGCTGAATCTAGATTTTAAAATCCTGTCAAAAATGCTACCTTTGAGATTGGAAAAGATGTTGCCCACTTTCATAAAGGAAGACCAGGCAGGTTTTATTAAGGGTCCTAACTCTTCCAATAATATCAGGAGAGTGTTGAATATAGTACAGGTATGTCAGCAGAGGTCAATTCCGGACTTGGTGAACTCCTTGGATGTGGAAAAGGTACTTGACTGGGTGAAGTCTTTTTGGTGTCTTGGAACGTTTTGGCCTTGGGGACGGGCTTTCACTAGGTGAAAGGTGGTGCTGTTTAATGACCCTATGCTGGCGATCCTCACGAACAGCACAAAATCAGATAATTTTAGTATTGAGAGAGCTGATAAGGGTGTCCTCCCACACAGCTGCTGTTCACTTTACTAACTGAACTGCTAGTTGACGCTATTTGGAAGGACTCTGAAATAGTTGCTCAAAGGTGGGAAGGGGAGAGCACAAAATTAGTCTTTACACTAATGATGTTCTTCTTTTTCTGGCTAACCCAGAAAAGTCTGTACCTCGGTTATTACAAAAGATTAATTTATTTGGCATGTTCTTGAGGTATAATATTATTTTTACATGCCCATGGGGGCTTGGCGGGAGTGCCTGATCTGGAGGATGGAACGGAATTCCCTTTCCGGTGGTCACAAAAAGGTTTTCTTTATTTGGGTATTTTCATTACCCCCCGCACCCTCCCCCCTTCCCCCCCCTCCAACCTTTCCACAAGCTGTACAGTGCTAACTTTGTGCAATCGTTTGAAAGGATAAAATAAGATCTTCAGCATTGGAAGGGATTACCAATATCATGGTTAGGCCAAATAGCCCTGATCAAAATGTTCTTCCTTGGCTACTATACCCCATGAAAATGCTGCGGTGGCTCAATGGTTGGTTTGGATCCTTTATTTGGGCTCTCTCTTATTAAATTCACCAAGGTGCAACTCCCACAAGGTATGGGGTAGATCTCCCAGATTTTAAGCCACACTAAATAAGTGCCTTACTGTCTTATGTGAGTGACTGGGTGTGGAAGGATCCGAGGTCGATATGGCTTGACATCGAGGCCTCCCAGACAAGGTGCCCCCTCCTCAGTTTGTTGTTTATGGATAAGATGAAATCTGTTAGAAAGCATTGTAGAAGTCCAATTATTATAAACATGCAGCAGGGAAAGGATAATCTGCCTAAGACCACACCATTTACCCCTTGTTTGGAACTCCAGGATTCAGGCCGGGGTCAATAGATTCCAGCTTTAAAGCATGGGAGGTCCAGGGAGTCTTCTGTTTTGGGAGACCCATTTGACAGAGAGGTCCTGATATCTTATGACCAGTTAAGTCACAAATATGGGCTACCCAGTAGGGACCTCTTCTGTTATTTTCTGATTAGGGATTATATACAGAGAAGGATCATACTCTTAACGCAGTCCTACAAGTCTGACATGAAGAGATGAGTGTTCCGGTGCACAGACACTCTCTCAGTCAGTACTCTATACCATTTACAGAGAGGGGACACCATGGAAGATGTGTAAAAACTCTATGGAGTCTGGAGTCAGGAACTAGGGGTAGAAATTTCATCTGAAACATAGGGGACATATGGGAGAATATGAAGAAGATCTCGATGTGCAATAAAGCGCAGGCTCTGTAATTGAAGCTTCTCCATAAAGCCCATATGTCCCTGGAGCGATTAGCAAAATTCAAGAAAGGAGTATCTCCAGGATGTCCGAAATGTAAAATAAGCACTGGCACCCTTACACATTGTCTGTGGTTGTGTCATAAAATCCCTAGGTACCGAGGTGCCATAGTGAATGAGGTGGAGGAGATCCTGGGAATTGAAGTTAGGGCGGATACAGTATCACTTTTTTTGGGACTACCGAATCTGCCTTCACTAGATGAACACGGGAAGAGACTATTCAACATTCTCACATGTTGTGCAAGGAAGAACATTTTAATGAGCTGGACCTCAGAAAAACCCCAGGTCTGATGGGGTGGCATAGATTAGTGATGGAGCATGTTCCCCTTGGTTTTCTTATGAATGTAGTGCACCAGAAAACGTATAAGATGTGGCAGCCCTTTTTAAATTATATAGATACGGACTTGTCAGCCATTCTAACCAGGGCCTTCATACAGCGGTGATGGGTTGGCTTAGTGGTCCAGGGACCTTGGTGGGGTGGGGGTGTGGCACTTGAATAAAGATGGATGTAATGGCTCACACTCCTGTGGATGGGAGTTTCGGTGGGGATGTGCCCAGGTGGTGTAAGTTAATTTAATTTAATTAAGTTAGGTCAGTTTAGTATAAAGTAAGCTAATTTAAACTAACTTGCCAATTCAACTAATTATTGAGTTGTAATGTGGAAAGATTGTTCTGCACCTTTGTGATAGTTTTGGTTTGTTTTGTAGAGTAGTAGGTAGTTTATTGTTAATGTTTTTGTAATATGAAGTTATTATACTACCTTTTGTACTTTGTGTAATTTTGTAAAAAAAAACTTTTTCAATTAAAAAAAAGTACACATTAGAAATACTGCATGATTCAAGAAGGCTGTTAACTATCAACTTCTCCAGGACAATTAAAGATAGATCGTTAACATTCTGTTAGCAGTGATACCCACATTATGTGGAAGAATGTTTAAACATCAGAATTTACAGCACTTTCAGTAAAATGAAAGAAAGACCAACTCTAATAATTGAAGCTAAAATCACAGCTTTATTTCATATCACGAATTATTTTTCACTCCTTCTTCCAAAGCCAGAACATTCACAAGTATATAACACCCAGCTTTTGAGAAACATATTTCCAAAGTCTTCTATAGGCCAACTGTTAATTATTATATTTTGGCACTCCAGGAGGGTTTGACTTTTTGACAGTACAGATTGGAAACCAGCTGTTCTCAGATTTATTACACTGAATATTTCTAAAGCTGCACCAGCTTCTTTTTCTATAGTGCTTAAATGTTGTTTTTAAAAAATCACAGGAACATTATAAAACAAAATAATTAAACGTTGCCATTGTCCTACTGGAAAGGAGGTATTTTGTCAGACAACTCAAAGCTGTAAGAGTGTGGTTTTAAGGTATGTCTCAAAGGGTGAAAAGCAAATATCCTTCAGGGAAGGAAATTTGTCCTTATCTGGCCTGACTTCAGATCCACAGCAATATAGGTGGCTCTCAACTGCCCTCTGAAATGGCCCACACACTGCTCATTTGTAATAATCGCCATGAAGTCTAATAGCTAAAAATAGAAATAAGTCGTTGTGAGTTGGTAATGGAGAGAAAATATTTAGCTATGCGTCAGAGCATTTCTGGATATGGAAAGAAAATAAAGTAGATCCACGACCCTCAGGGTCTTGTGGTGCAGTGGAAGTTCTCCTTCCTCTGAGCCATGTGACCTGGATCTAAGACCCACCTATTCCAGAAGTGTGTCATAGCACTGTGGAACTGTCGGTCCTCGGGTGGGACTAGCCTTTGTGCACCGTGAGTAGAGGCTCTTCTGGTGTTCAACTATAAATGATGTTCCTTTCCATTTGGGTCTCCTGAGTTATTAAAGCACTGGAAATGACAATGGCAAAGAAAAGGCCCTGTGATACTGGAAGTTCCTTCTGACTAACCTCTGGGGACTAGTGCCAAAAGTCTGACATAGTCATATTCATAGAATCGTATATCTTATAGACAATGTCCCAAACACCACTATCACAATCCCTGGAAAAGTCCCACCCCATTGTCAGGCCAGACCCAGTGGATGTGGCAGTACAGTGATACAGAATCACAAGGAAATTTCCCTGAGAGTCCTCATCATTAATTCCGGAGCCCATGTAATCTCATGGCTTCAAGTTAAACATGGCTGAGGAAACCTCCTGCTGATTATCAGATACCACCTCCCTCGGCTGATAAATCAGTACACTTCCATGTTGAACACCACCTTTAAGAAGCACTGAGAGTGGTAGGACATAGAATACACCCTGGATGGAGGATTTCTATGTGCACAAACATGGGTGGCTCAGCAGCAACGCTACTGATTGAGCTGGTCAGGTCCTAAAGGACATAGCTGCTAGACTGGATCTGAAGCAAGTGGTGAAGGAACCAAAAAGAAGGGAAAACATGCCTGACTTCATACTTACCAACTTGCCTGCCAAAGATACATCTATCCATGACATTATCACTATGAGTGAGAGAGAAAGTCCATCTTCACATTGAGAATACATTGTGAAGGTGGACTTGTGGTGTGGCATTATCAATGCGCTAAATAGAACAGACTTCAAACAGATCTAACAGCTTAAGACTGGGCATCAATGAAGTACTGTGGGCCATCAACAGCAGCAGAATTATATTCCAGCAAAATCTACAAGGTTATTAGATTACTTACAGTGTGGAACTACCTGGCACTGAGTTCCAGAGGCAAGGTAAGAGTTATCACCCTTGATATCAAGACTGCATTTAACCAAGTGTGGCATCATGGAATGCTAAAAAAATTGAAATCAATATTTATCGGGGGCAAACTCTCTGGTCGTTGGAGTCATACCTGACATATAGGAAGTTGATTCTCATTGTTGGAAGTCTATCACTTCAGCTCCAGGACATCTCTGCAGGAGTTCCTCAGGTGTCCTAGGCCCAACAAACTTCAGCTCCTTCATCAATGACCTTGCCTCCAATATACCGTCAGAAGTGGAGCTGTTTGATGATTGCACAATGTTCAGCACTATTCATGACTCCTCAGATATTGAAGTAGTCCATGTTCAAATGCAACAAGCTCTGGACAGTATCCAGGCTTGTGATGAAAAGACGCAAGTGACATTCATGCCACACAAATGTCAGGCGATGATCACCTCCAACAAAAGTCAACCTAACCCTCACATTCAATATTGTTACCATCAACAAATCTTCCACTAACAACATCCTGGGTTTAGCACTGACCAGAAACTGAACTGGACCCACCACATAAATACTGTGTCTACAAGAGCACATCAGAGGCTAGGAATATTGCAGAGAGTAAATCACCTCCTAACTCCTTAAAGCATATCCACCTTCTAACAAGGCACAAGTCAGGAGTATGATGGAATACTCCCCACTTCCTGATGAGTTCAACTCCAAAAATACCCAAGAAGCTTGACACCATCCAGAGTAGAACAGCGTGCTTGATTGTACCAAACCACAAATGTTCATATTCTTCACCACTGACACTCCTTGGCAGCATTGTGTATATTATCAAAAGATACACCGCAGAAATTCACCAAGAATCCTTAGACAGCAACATCCAAACCCATGACTTACTTCCATCTGAAAAGGGCAGCAGACACATGGGAATACCACCACCTGCAAGTTCTCCTCCAAGCCACTCACCATCTTGCCTTGTAAATATATCATCATTCCTTCAATGACACAGGCTCAAATTCCCTCCCTAAGGATATTGTGGGTAAACCTACAGCACACGGTCTGAAGTGGATCAAGAAGGCAGCTCACCACCACATTCTCAAAGGCGACTAATGATGGCCAATATGATTGAATGAAGAAAAGTAGACAGGCAGAGAAAATAATGAAGAGTATTCCTAAAGATGGGTGCTAGACCACTCAAGGTGCAATGATTGATGCTGGAATGATTAAAATAATGTATGTACAAGAGGCAGAAGTAGAGGAATGCACATATTTTGGAGAGTTGTGATTTGGAGGAACTTACAAATGCAGCAATGGGCAGGCCTTTGAGAGATTTAAGAAACAACAACAAGAATTTTAAAAGTAAGACATTGTTCGACTAGAAGCCAATGTAAGTCACTGAGGAGAAGGGGGCCTGGTGCAAGCTAAGACATTGGCAGAAAAGGATTAGATAGCCTCAAGTTTACAAAGTGTAACATATGGGAGAGCAGTGAGAATTCCATCAGAGTAATCAAGTCTAGAAGTAGCATAAATATGCAAGAGGCTTTCAGCACAGAAGCGATTAAACAGAAATGAAGGTGGACAAAGTTATAAAGGTGGAGATACGTGTCTTAGTGATGGCATTAATATGTGATCAGAAGCTTACCTAAGGATGAAATGTGATGGCAATTTGGAGGAGTTTGGAAACTGAGACTGTCGTAATCTCAGACTGAGCAGCGATAGCTGGGGAACAGAATTTAGAGGAGGGAATGAAAATAATTGCTTCAGTCTTTCTAATTTTACCTCAATTTGAGGGAAATGGCCACTAATCAAATAAACAACCTGACAACCATTAGTCAAACAAACAACCTGACAAATTAGCAAGGGGGAAGAAGTCACGAGGGGCAATGGTGAAATAGAGCTGGTTGTCACCAAGACATATTGGAAAGCTAACCTTGTGTTTTCAGATGAAGTTGCTGAGGGACAGTATGTCACTGCCAAATAGGAGGGGACCAATGATATATTCTTGGAGCAGGAAAAGTTAACAATATCTTACAAGTTAAAATACACAGCCCAAAAATATCATGTTAACAATATGTTCTCTCATCACATTTTTGAACAAGTGGGTCCACAATAACTAACAACTACATCATCCACAATGATACAGATTAGTATCCCTCATTGCTCTGCTAAAATAAAACATTTCACTGTTTTTGCGCATTGTACCCATTTTGATTCAGATGTCGATTTTAACTTTGTAATTTTGTCAGATACAATTGATGGAACAGACTGCTGAATCAATCTGTTCAGAATAATAACAAAAAACATTGAACACTTTTTCTCATTCTTTCTTAAAAAGCAATGCAACAAAGATGGCACATCAATGTGTACCTCTGGTATTAATGATGGTGAACAGATTTTTTTGCATATTCAAAAATATAAATCTCATGTATCTTGTATGGTGTTATCTTTAACTGACACCAATAATAACTTGAAACTAATTCGTTCATGGACCTCACTATTGAGGATGACCATCCTCCAAGCTCACTCTGTAACAATGGACCTGTTGTGTCAGCAAGTTTCTCCTGAGTTCTTTGTGTTTCAAACTTAACACCAATCTATCACTAAGGACTTTATAATATCTCTTCCTCCCTCTTCTCCTCATACCTGTCACTGACTAAGTCCTCTTGAATCTGATTCTGCCAGTTTGCTTTGCCACTGGCCACCCTCCATAGATCCCATGAATTCCACACCATATAAATACAAAATGTCCATACCTATGCAACTTTGCATCTTCTCATGCATGATGATGTAGCCTTCTTCTAACTCTAACCTAATGCCTGTACATCTTTCACGCCTCTGTTCCATTAATAACAGTTCCATTAGAATCTTGGCTCTGTGATGTGGAATTTCATCCCTAAACACCTCAATATCATTTTTAACTCTGTACTGCTTGAAACATACCCTTAGAATCAAGCATTCAATCAACATTTACATATAACAAAAATCTTCTCTGTCCATTTCCTTCTTGCTCTATGGCTCAAGGCACTATATAAATATAAATTGCTGTTTAGAATAAACAGATGAGGCATAGACTGTTGCAGGTATTAATAAGTATTTGGGTATTATGTCAATCTCTGAAACTACAGTCTTGTAAACTGGCTTGTTCATTATATGCTTAATTCAGTCTGCATTTGTTCTGTTTACTTTGGTTATTTTTGGAGAAATGTGTATTTTTGAATCATAATTCATCAATATCTGAATTTTAATAATAGCCATGATTCTAGTTAAAACAATGCTCTTTATTTTGCTTTCGACTGAATAAAATTTGGATATCTAGAAATGAATTTGCACTTTTCAGAAACAAATTTAGTCCTAACTGAAAATGGATATTTGTTTTTGATTGAGGATAAATTTTATTAAAAACGTGAGAAACTAAAATATTTGTTTTTATTGAAGTTTAAGAAAAAGTGCACTACTACATTTTAATAATTGAGTTTCATGAAAAGGCAAAGCTTAATCATTTCTCAGATCATTTACTCATGCATTTTATATGAATGTATACAACAATATGCTCAATGTATAAATGTGTAAGAGAAGTAATGAACTTCGCTTGTTCAATATAGAGCATGAAAAGGAGTATTTTTCTTAAATACAGAGCTGACGCTGCAAAAGCTCTGCAGCTCTGCTATTCCCTGAACCCACACTAATCTCTGCACTTGTCTAATTAAGACCTGCTGCACATCCCTAATTTAAAAGGTTCTCAACATTTTCATTGGCCTCAACACTCTCCATCGCTGTAATTTAAGTCCCATAACCCTTTAAGATTCTAAGCTCATTAATTCTGATCGCTTGAACATTCCCAAAACAGCACACTGAATGTTAAGTTGCTTTGGTCCTAAATTCTCAATTTCAGTGTTTAACTCTCACTGTTTCTCCCATCTCTTTAAGCCACCGTTTAAAGTCTGCCTCTTTAACCAAGTTTTTGATTCCCTGTCCTAATATGTCAAATTTTGTTCGATAACTCTTCTGGAAAGTGCCTTGAATGCAAATACATTAAAGCTGTCTTAAGTAGGAGTTTTTGCTGCAGTATTCAATCTTTTCCTCTTTTTTCCGATTCAAATCTTGCACACTGAAATGTTTTAAATGAAATGTTAATTAAGATGAATATGTTTGATCTCTTGCTAGAGAAATATCAGGTACAGTTGTTTATCTGTTATCAAATGTATTAAATATTTCAGAGATTTTTGTTTGTTCATTGGATGTGTGTATTGCTGACTGCACCAGTATTTATTGCCCACTCCCAGATGCCTTTCAGAAAGTAATGGTGATGTGCCTTGTTAACAGCTGCAGTCCAATGGGTGTAGGTAGACACACAATGCTGTTCAGGGAAAAGTTTCTGGATTTGGATCCAGTGACAGCAAGGGAATGACAGCAAGTCAAGTTTTGTTTTGCACAATTATGGAATTCCTGGGATGTCTAAAGATGGAAATGTTTCATGTGAAATACGTATCAGTCTTTCAGTAGTAAGCTGGTGGAGTTCAGTTCCACCGGGACCACTCAACCCCTGATCTGACTACAGCCTTAGTTCAAACATGGGCAAGAAAGCTGACTTCCAGATGAAGGTCAGAGTGACAGCACTTGACACAAGGCCACATTTTGTTGAGAAGAAACTGAAGAACCCGGAGGAAACCCACGAAGACAGAGGGAGACTTTGCAAACTCCACACAGTCACCCAAGACTGTAATCAAACATGGGTTCCTGATGCTGTGAGATACCGTGCTGCCCATTTATGTCTCTCAAAATTTTGTATACAATAATCAAAATCTCCTTCAGCCTCCAGTGCTCTAAGGAAAACAAAGCCAGCCCATCCAATCTGTCCTCATATCTGAGACTTTTCATCCCAGGTAACATCCTAATGAATCTTCTTTGCACCGTCTCCAGTGCAATCATGTCCTTCCAATAGAGTGATGACCAGAACTGCATTCCATTTCTGGCTTAATCAATGTTTTATAAAGTTTGAACAAGACTTTCTTGCTCCTATATTCTAGGACCCAGCATCCCATATACATCACACCCCCTTGCTCTTATAAATTCTTCATTGCCTCTAATTGTTGCTCCATCCAATCCATTCGTGACCAAAGGAATTTATTGCAGATATAATCCTCATGAACACGTAAACTCTCCCTAAACTCCCATATCCGACATGAAGAGCACATCATTTACAAAGGGCCATTTTTACTTCTTCCAATCTGCAGACCCAGAAAATAGCATTGTCTTATTCCTCTACAAACCATGGCTCTAGGCTAACTTAATACTTAAAGTCATAGAGTCATAGTGATGTACAGCATGGAAACAGACCCTTCGGTCCAACGCATCCATGCCGACCAGATATTCCAGCCCAATCTAGTCCCACCTGCCAGCACCCGGCCCATATCCCTCCAAACCCTTCCTATTCATATATCCATCCAAATGCCTCTTAAATGTTGCAATTGTACCAGCCTTCACCACTTCCTCTGGCAGCTCATTTCAACCTCTGCGTGAAAAAGTTGTCCCTTAGGTCTCTTTTATATCTTTCCCCTCTCACCCTAAGCCTATGCCCTCTAGTTCTGGACTCCCAACCCCAGGGAAAAGACTTTGCCTATTTATCCTATCCATGCCCCTCATAATTTTGTAAACCTCTATAAGGTCACCCCTCAGCCTCTGACGCTCCAGGGAAAACAGCCCCAGCCTGTTCAGCCTCTCCCTGTAGCTCAGATCCTCCAACCCTGGTAACATCCTTGTAAATCTTTTCTGAACCCTTTCAAGTTTCACAACATCTTTCCGATAGGAAGGAGACCAGAAATGCACACAATATTCCAACAGTGGCCTAACCAATGTCTTGTAGAGCCACAACATGACCTCCCAACTCCTGTACTCAATACTCTGACCAATAAAGGAAAGCATACCAAACGCTTCCTTCACTATACTATCGACCTGCGACTCCACTTTCAAGGAGCTATGAACTTGCACTCCAAGGTTCTTGTTCAGCAACACTCCCTAGCACCTTACCACTAAGTGTATAAGTCCTGCTAAGATTTGCTTTCCCAAAATACAGCACCTCGCATTTATCTCAATTAAACTCCATCTGCCACTTCTCAGCTCATTGGCCCATCTGATTTCCCAAGCACAAAGCCATGTTGACTATCCCGAATCAGTCCTTGCATTTCCAAATACATGTACATCCTGTCCCTCAGGATTCCCTCCAACAACTTGCCCATCACCGAGGTCTTATATTTTTAAATTTAATCAAGAGACATTTCTCAATAAAACATATAAACAAAAAAGAACCCACTCTACTACAGCAGACTTACAGCAAGGCCACACTTACAACTATTCACTTATCTGCTTCTGTGACCTCCCCCAAACAGATTCCTTCAAGATCATTTGTGAATTTCACTGTTTGTTAATTTTCCTAGATATACTCTGATGTCCAGTGTTACATGAATTCAACAGCAAAGGCAGTAAATGTGCAGCCTTCACTGCTGTGTCAGTTAGCAGTGTGGGTTTCTGTCTCTCTCTCTCCTGCACTGACCTGACCATGTGCTGCCTTTGTCTGTTTCTCTCCCTTTTAAAAGTGTCATTGTTTTGACTTTTTTTTTCTCCAAAGTTCCAAAACAATGCAACAGCATATAAAACAATAATTGCTGCTCCTGGAATTCAAGGAAATCACCTTCAACACCTAAAATACCTCAAAAAAGGACCAGTCTGTTACAGCCAGAAATCTTTCCCATCCTCCATCTGTCAAATGATATTGATATTGGACTTCCCCAATTTAGACATTTAATTTCTGCACTTCCTTATCTCTTTCCATAATGATTTGGAAACGTACACGATTATGGTCATTATCTCCAAAATGCTTGCCCACTGATACTTCAACCACTTGACTGGCTTCATTCTCTAGGATTAGGTATACACTGCCCATCTCTTGTAGAACTATCTACATATTGGCACAAAAAGCTCTCCTGGATGCTTATTCCACCCCATCTGATCCCAGTTAATGTTGGGAAAGTTGAAGTCCACAACAATTCTAACCTTGTTTCTCTCACACCTTTCTCTGATGTGCCTATATATCTGCTCCTCTATCTCTCTCTCTCTCTCTCTGGCTGTTGGGATGCCTGTGGTATAACCCCAGCAATGTAATCATCTCTTTTTCATTTTCATTCTACCCAGAAAGCCTCCTTTGAAGATCTTCTATGATGTCTTTCCTCATTACTGCAGTGATGATTTCTTTTATCAATAATTCAATGCCCCCACCGATCTTTCTTCTCACCATCCCACCTGAAACTTCATTATTCTGCAATGTTAAGCTGCCAGTCCTGTCCTTTCTTCAACCTTGCCTCAATGATTGCAGCAATATCACATACCCATGCGTTGATCAATGCCCTTAACATCATCCATCTTACCAGGCAAGATCCTTGCTTGAACATCCAGAACTCTTATGTGCCTTATCAATTACCATGTCTTTTCTACCTACTTGACTGTCCTGCCATTCCTTCTACATCTAATTGGACCTTGCTTACTACTTAACATCTGTTCTGTGCCCCATTCTCCTGCCAAATCTTTTCCTTAGTTAGCACATCATCCCCACTATCTAAGTCTGCCTTCATCATCAGAAGATTCCCAAGATACATTTTGCATGATTTCACCATTAATCTTAAATCATTTGGGGAGATGTGGTAGCTGTGGGAAGATGACTTAGTTCAAGAAAAGTGCAACAAGCAACACCAACCACTATAGTTAGTCTTTTTTTAAAACATCCTAATAGCCTTAGACACAGTTAATTTCAAAGTCTTTTGGAGCATCCTCCTCAAATTTAGTTGCCCTCAATAATCACTCCATGATGTCATGTAAACCATGAGTGTCAGCACCAGAATTATCACAAAACTCATCTCTGTGAAAAGTGAAGTCAAACAAGTCTGTGTGTGGGCTGTGTCATTGCACCAACTCTTTTCTCCATTCTCTTTGTTTCAACACCTCACCTCCAACACTTCACCAAAATGTGGGGGATCATCTACAGACCAGACTGGAATCTTTTCAAACTCTGCAGTCTTCAATCCAAACTCAAAACCACTCCAATCTCAGATGCCAATGTGCGTGTGTTCATTCAGGAACTGTACTCAGGTCACTGTAAATTCCTTCTCTGAAGCATATCAAAGAATGGACCTTTCACAAAACATTCAACACCTGTACTAATAACTAATAAAGGCCAACAAAGGACACTATTATTGCATTATCCTATCAACCACAAACTACAACCACTATTTATTCCATTTTCGGAAGCCAAAACTGCAATAAAAAGACATTAGCTTATGTTGACATCCTGGTTCACTAGGATTTGCTCCTTTGTTTAGTCAAGGTTTTATTTCACAATAAATTGTTATTAAAGACAGCATCTTGCCCAAAATGATGCATTTTTTAAAAGAAAAAAGCTCATTTCCCAATGACTTGTGCACATATCACATTAACTGAAGGAAGTTTAATAAAACGCTAGGTCTCAGTAGAAGGGTTGTGGGGGTGGGGTGAAGAAAATATTTTCCTCAGTACAGTAGTATAACAAAACAGATCCAAAATATCAGCATTCCTTATCTTTTTGCCCTTTACCGTGCCTTCACTTTGTTGATCGGAATCGCCCATTCACTTGATAGTGGCCTAAGACAAGAGATATTATCTTTTAAAGATTAAAGGAGTTCTGATAAGCTGCAAGATCAAGGGAATATGTTTGGGTACTCACTGAAGGCTACCACAGCCAGGGACAGAGTGATAAGAATTGAGATCCAGGACACCCACAACGCCTTCTTGCGGTAGCTCTGAGCTTCATGGGGTTTCAGCTTTTGGCTGCTTTCCAGTAAACCTATAAGAAAGGTCAATGCAGAAATGAATTATCCTTTGCGACTTCGTGCTTGATAGTCATGGTCCCAGGTGAGTGCAGGGATTATTGGGTGTAAAACGAGAATGACTGTACATTTTACACCAGCACCTTAAATCCGCGAAGACCAGGGAGTTCTACATGGGCTGGTGATTAAATTTTATTATTTTTTTTAAAAAATCAGCACTTGCTTTTGTAGGGAGTTTTAATAATAATAAACAGCCTTAGGTATTTCAAAGCATCTGTGCTGCGGACAACTTAGCCTCCGCATGAAGGGGCATTTAAGCTTGATCAAGAATTAATAAATGAACTTGCCAAATGGCTCTAATGTAAGGTTTTCTCTTTCTGTTTGAAGTCAAACAGCGATGCCAATTAAGGCTTTACACTGTATAATAGTGAGGTGGTGCCTGTGTCAAAGTTTTCAGAGCCTTGGTAACTGATTCGCAGACCAGTTGTCCCGACCTGTCCAGCAATGAGCCAGCTCCCAGCCTCCAGCCCCTCTCTCCCCTCCACCGTTATCAGCCACACTCACCTCGGTTCTCCACTGTATCTCCGAACTGCGCGCTTTCACTGATTCTCATCTCGGTGTCTCTGTCCATCTTGCGCCTCTCTTTCTGCTGCCCAGATGCCGGGGCGAACTGGCCGTCCCTGGCTTCAGTCACCGCCTGGTTTGTGGCAGCAGGGGAGGGATCAGACGCTGGCGAGTCCATGCCTTAAAGCCGTGCGCGGGGGGAATGTGGCACTCTGGCGAGAATATCTGCACAGCCCGCAGGGGGATGGAGTGAGAAAGGCAGAGATGGCAACGCGAGCTTGCGTTATCAAAAGGACTCCCGACTCATCAGCACAGAGCTGCAAACTGGAACGGGGTGGGGTTGACTGGGGGTAGAGCCGTTGACGAACCGACTCTAATTAAAATTCGGAGTTCGTCAGATCAGTTCTGAACCACTGTCAGCTTCTCGTCGAGCTGTGACTGGATTGTGTTGATGATGCATTCATATCAAGCTGCAGTTAAAAACGTAGACATGAAGTTAATCGCATTCAACAACTCCGTGTGCTTGTGTTCCCGCCTCGAGATACAAATGGGCAGAAATGTTTTCCTTTTAAGTTTATGTCTCCAAGGCTGGAACGTTAAGTAACAGGAAGCGTCCCTCTATCTCAGTGAATCTCACATCTTCGCTTTTCGATGCGAGTATAACAATAAGCCCTGTTTCTGGTCGGAGTTGCTGTGAGGCTGCTTCACAGTGTGGCAAGTTTGCCTTGTTTCGAAAAAAAAACAAAATAAGGAAATATCGAGGCGCTGCAGGGATTAAACACAGCTTTCGGTTCAGGCTTTCCGTGTCAACTTCAGGCGTCAGTGAAAGAAGCTTTGTTCCAAGCCGGAACTTCAGCCCTCACTGTAAAAAAAAGTTTCAGAAGGGAATCCGGGAAGATTTTATGACAGTAAACAATCTCGCTCCTGTGAAATGTGCTTGGCTTATATTGGTGTGTTTGAATATGTGCATTTAAGATATGACTGAATGTAACTGGCTTTATTCCAATTGCTGTTCCTTCACAAACATGTACAATCGATATATACTCCTCGGGGAGTCTGAGCTGACAGGTTTCGATCTAATCTTCAGGTCAGATGGCGGAAGGCGTTTTTTTTAGCTTCAAATCACGCAGGGGTTTTATTGTCGTGTTCACAGCAGCAGTTAGCAAAGCCTTTCAAGTACATATCAATTACAGCCTGAATGTTAATTGTGTGTACGATATGTTATGAGCAGGTGAAAAAGCGTTTGGGACTCGCATCCCTTTAACCCCCCTGTCAGTCAGTTCCAACAAATTATTTTGAGCCTGTAGTGATCATGTTTCAATTCATAGGGAGTTCACGAGTCAAAATTGGATAGATTGAGTGAATCCTTAGAAGATTATGAAGAAAGTAGGAGTATACTTAAGAGAGAAATCAGGAGGGCAAAAAGGGGATATGAGATAGCTTTGGCAAATAGAATTAAGGAGAATCCAAAGGGTTTTTACAAATAGATTAAGGACAAAACGGTAACGAGGGAGAGAATAGGGCCCCTCAAAGATCAGCAAGGCGTTTGTGTGGAGCCACAGAAAATGGGGGAGATACTAAATGAATATTTTGCATCAGTATTTACTGTGGAAAAGGATATGGAAGATATAGACTGTAGGGAAATAGATGGTGACATCTTGCAAAATGTCCAGATATCCAGAGGAGGAAATGCTGGATGTCTTGAAACAGTTAAAGGTGGATAAATCCCCAGGACCTGATCAGGTGTACACAAGAACTAGAGAAGTGATTGCTGGGCCTCTTGCTGAGATATTTGTATCATCGATAATCACAGGTGAGGTGCCGGAAGACTGGAGGTTGGCAAACGTGGTGCCACTGTTTAAGAAGGGCAGTATGGACAAGCCAGGGAACTATAGACCGGTGAGCCTGACCTCGGTGGTGGGCAAGTTGTTGGAGGGAATCCTGAGGGACAGGATGTACATGTATTTGGAAAGGCAAGGATTGATTAGGGGTAGTCAACATGGCTTTGTGCATGGGAAACCATGTCTCACAAACTTGATTGAGTTTTTTGATAAGTAACAAAGAAGATTGATGAGGGCAGAACAGTAGATGTGATCTATATGGACTTCAGTAAGGCGTTCGACAAGGTTCCCCATGGGAGATTGATTAACAAAGTTAGATCTCATGGAATACAGGGAGAACTAGCCATTTGGATTCAGAATTGGCTCAAAGGTAGAAGACAGAGGGTGGTGGTGGAGAGTTGTTTTTCAGACTGGAGGCTTGTGACCAGTGGAGTGCCACAAGGATCGGTGCTGGGCCCTCTACTTTTTGTCATTTACATATATGACTTGGATACGAGCATAAGAAGTCCAGTTAGTAAGTTTGCAGATGACACTAAAATTGGAGGTGTAGTGGACAGCAAAGAGGGTTATCTCAGATTACAACAGGACCAGATGGGCCAATGGGCTGAGAAGTGGCAGATGGAGTTTAATTGAGATAAATGAGAGGTGCTGCATTTTGGGAAAGCAACTCTTAGCAGGACTTACACACTTAATGGTAAGGTCCTAGGGAGTGTTGCTGAACAAAGAGACCTTGGAGTGCAGGTTCATAGCTCCTAGAAAGTGGAGTCGCAGGTAGATAGGATAGTGAAGAAGGCGTTTGGTATACTTTCCTTTATTGGTCAGAGTATTGAGTACAGGAGTTGGGAGGTCATGCTATGGCTGTACAGGACATTGGTTAGGCCACTTTTGGAATATTGCATGTGTTTCTGGTCTCCTTCCTATCGGAAAGATGTTGTGAAACTTGAAAGGGTTCAGAAAAGATTTACAAGGATGTTGCCAGGGTTGGAGGATCTGAGCTACAGGGAAAGGCTGAACAGGCTGGGGCTGTTTTCCCTGGAGCATCGGAGGCTGAGGGGTGACCTTATGGAGGTTTACAAAATTATGAGGGGCATGGATAGGATAAATAGGCAAAGTCTTTTCCCTGGCGTTGGGAGTCCAGAACTGGAGGGCATAGGCTTAGGGTGAGAGGGGAAAGATATAAAAGAGACCTAAGGGGCAATGTTTTCATGCAGATGGTGGTACGTGTATGGAATGAGCTGCCAGAGGAAGTGGTGGAGGCTGGTACAATTGCATTATTTAAGAGGCACTTGGATGGATATATGAATAGGAAGGGTTTGGAGGGGTATAGACCGGGTGCTGGCAGGTGTGACTAGTTTGGATTGCCACTGCAGGAATTGCAAAACCTCTGCCCACACCTCTCCCACACCCGCACCAATCAGCCCACCATCCCGTGGCCGAATACTTCAACTCCCCCTCCCACTCTGCCAAGGATGTGCAGGTCCTGGGCCTCCTTTATTGCCACATCCTAACCACACAAGGCCAGGAGGAGAAAAGCCTCATGTTCCACTTTGGGACCCTCCAACCACACAGCATTATTGTGGACTTCACTAGTTTCCTCATTTCCTTTCATCCCACCTTATCCCAACTCGGCACCATCCTCATGACCTGTCCTACCTGTCCATCCTCCTTCCTATCTGTATGCTCCACCCTCCTCTCTGACCTATCACCATGATCCCAAATCTATCTACCTTTCGCACTCTCAGCTGCATTCCCCACAGTCCCACTCCCTCCCATTTATCTCTCTATCCCCTCAACCCACAGCCTCATTTCTGATGAAGGGCTCCTGTCCAAAACGTCGATTCTCCTGCTCCTTGGATGCTGTCTGACCTGCTGTGCTTTTCCAACACCCCACCCATGTCTCTGATCCCCAGCATCTGCAGTCCTCACCTTTTCTAGTTGCTTTCTGTGGCAGAATGTTCCACATGAAATATAAACTTTTTGATGCTGGCTCAGTTACCTGATTTCAATGTCGCTAATTGCAGTATGAACAGTTAAATTTATTCCACATTGTTCTCCTAGATGTGTCACAGTCTCTGGTCAGGTGATCATGGCAGTCATTTTAGTCAATGTTTGTCCTATTTTAAAACCATTTTCTCAGGCATAGCAATCAGATGATGGAAGTTAAAATTTGATAGTCCATATTAACTGCTTTTAAAAAAAGATAATGGGCCTGATGTTCTGAGAAGTGGTAATCTCATGCAGATTGTCCCTTTGGCTGTTCTGTTTATGAAAAAAGTGAGTTCCACATTTCTAAGAGAAGGGTCTGCTCAGCAGTTCCTCAGAAACACAATAGTACTTCCTTTTTAACAGTACTTTCATAGTCCAGAGGAAGTAATCAGAGAAAGGTAAACAACATCTACACTTCACTCTTAAATCAGCACTGTGGCTCAGTGGTTAGCACTACTACCTCACAGCTCCAGGTACCCAGATTCGATTCCAGCCTCGGTTGACTGTCTGTGTGGAGTTTGCACATGCTCCCTGTGTCTGCATGGGTTACCTCCTACAGTCCTAAGATGTGCAGGTTAGGTGAATTGGCCATGCCAAATTGCCCATAGTTTTCAGGGATGTGTGGGTTAGGTACATTCGTCATGGAAAGTGTAGAGTAATAGAGTATCTGGGTGGCATACTCTTTGGAGGGTCAGAGTGGACTTCTTGGGCAAAATGGGCTGTTAACAAATGTCAGGATTCTATGATTCACTGCAGTCAGCTGTCACAATTCTGAAATCTAAGGGTCCTCACAACCACTTTGACAATTTCTGTCAAACTGTGTACATAAGGCAAGTAGGATGTTAGGGTGCTGGAAGGCCAGACGGTTAGGTGGGGAAGATGCTGGCTAAGTAGGGTGCCAGATAAGTAGAATGCCAGCTGGGAAGTGCTTAATGTCTAATGTGCAAGTTTAGTATGGTGTTAGCTGGATAAGGTGCCTGGTAAACAAGCTGTCAGCTGGGCAGGGCATCGGGTGCTGGGGTAAGATGAGAGATGAGTGGGGGTAAGGTGTCAAGTGAGTAGGACGTCTGATGAGAAATATGTCGGATATAAGGTTAGTCAGGTGCCAGCTGGTTAGGAAATAGGGTGTTAAGTAGAATGCCAGCTGGGAAGTGCTTAATGTCTAATGTCCCACTCATAAGATGCCATATTAGTATGGTGCTAGCTGGATAGGATGTCTGGTAAACAAGCTGTTGGCTGGGTAGGGCATCGGGTGCTGGGGTAAGATGAGAGATGAGTGGGGGGAAGGTGCCAAGTGAGTAGGATGTTAGATGAGAAATATGTTGGATATAAGGTTAGTCAGGTGCCAGCTGGTTAGGAAATAGGGTGATAACTGGTAGGAGTATGTGCCAATCAAATACTGTGTCAGAATGCAAAATGACAAGGTAAATGATGCAGTGAGTAGGTTGAGAAGGGTGGAGAAATCATGTCTGGCAGAGAATTGGGAGAGTAGGTGTAAGGAGTTTAGAGTCTGGTGATAGGAGAGAGAGTTTGGGTTAGAGCAGGTCCCTGGAGGTCAGGTGTGGCCAGCACAGGTAGGGTGTGTTTGGAGGTAGGATGGAGGGCTGGTGGTAGGTCAGTTTCAGAGGCAAGGATGGTGTTACTCTGAATCATCAGTAAAGTGATGGAAGGTGTCATCAACGATGCTATCAAGCAGTACCTGCTTACAATAACCTGCTCAGTGACGCCCAGTCTGGGTTAAGCCAGGGCCACTCAGCTCCTAACTTCATTACAGCCTTGGTTCAAACATGGACAAAAGAGCTGAATTCCAGAGATGAGGTGACAAGTGACAGCTCTTGATATGAAGGCTGCATTTGACTGACTGTGGCATCAAGGAGCCCAGGCAAAACTGGAAAATCAATGGATATGGGAGGCAAACACTCAACTGGTTGGAGTCAACCTGGCATAGGAAGCTCAGTCATCTCAGCTCCAGGACATCTTTGCAAGAGTTCCTTGGGATAGTGTCCTAGGCTCAACCAACTTCATCAATGCTTCATCAATGACCTTCCCTCCATTGTAAGGTCAGAAGTGGAGATATTTGCTGATGATTACATAATGTTCAGCACCATTCATGACTCCTCAGATACTGAAGTAGTCCATGTTCAAATAAAACATGATTTGTACAATATCCAGGCTTGGGCTGTCAAGTAGCAAGAAACATTCACACAACACAAATGCCAGGCAATGACTATTTTCAATAACATACAATTTAAACACCGACCTTTGACATTCAAAAGCATATATTATCTACAAGATACACTGCAGAAATTCACCCAAGAACTTTAGACAGCACCTTCCAAACCCACGACCTCTCGTATCTAAAAGGACAAGGGCAGGGGATACATGGGAACACCACTATCTGTAAGTTGCCCCCCAACGCATTCAACATCCTGACTTGGAAATATATCATCGTTTCTTCACTGCTGTTGGACCAAAATCCTGGAATTCCCTCTCTCAAGGCATTGTGGGTCAACCTACAGCACATGGACTGCAACAGTTCAAGAAGGCAGCTCACGATCACTTTATTAAGAGCAACTAGAGACAGACAGTAAAAATTTGGCCAGGCAAGGCATACCCACATCGCACAAGTTAAAAAAAATGTGGTAGTGGGTCCGATCAGATTGGATTAGGTTGGGTCCAACAAGGATGGGGTTGAGTTGGATTGGCCTAGAGGGATTGGGTCATGTCCTAGTTGTTCAGGCTGGCATCAGAATGGCTCCAGGAGCAGGTACAGTGGAATCAGTTTGGGTAGGTTGCAGGTCTTGCTTTGGTTGGGGTACTGGGTCAGGTTCAATCCAATGGCAGGAGAGTGCTCAGGTTCAGTCTACCGGGGTGTGGGTAGGGGGGGGTGTGGCAGAATTGGGTGGGATCCACCAGTGTTTTGAGAATTTGGTCTGGGGAGGTGAGGGATGCTCGAGTCAGGGTTGGGTTGGATACAATGGAGTTAGCTTTACAAACAGCATGGGGTCTGATATATTCTGGTCCAGTAGATGGTTTGAGTCATGGGACATGCAGGTTGTTTCATGTCGGTCTTGGGGGTAGCGATAAGTTATTGAGGGAGTCAGGTTCTTTGAGGAGGATGAGGGAGGGCAGGTCATGGTCTAGGAGAGGTTTAGAGCTCTGGGGAAAATGTAGTTGGAGTTTGCAAAGCAATTGTGGGGTTAGTTTAGTTTTTAGTCAGAAATTGCATAATAGGTTTAATAGTCTAACTTTTCTTAAGTAACTGTTTTACTTAATTTTGTTAGAATCTTCCAAGGTTCTCTCATTTAAAAGGAGATTTTAGGAAAGTTCCAGATGCAAAGTAATTTCCCAATGGAAAGTTCAATTTTCTGGGCAATTTCTTCAAAATCTGCTCCAATGGGGATTGTGCAGGGACCATGTGAAACTGCCATCTATGCTGGAAATAACAACTGTCTTGCCAGTGGGAAAAAATAGAGAATTCCTGAGAGAGCACAGCCGCCAAAGTAAACTATGGATTTTGTTTTTTTTCTGGCAGAAAGACCATTTATTAGAACAATGGGATCTAATATGATGTGTACTAAGCAAGCATTCAGCAATGATAAAACAAAACAAAGTCATGAATAACTGGCAGGCATGATCATTCCTCATCCAAATTATTTAAAGGCCATGCAGCAATTCATCAAATCTCACGCCAAAGATGAGGAAAAGGACTTCCCAGTTTGTGCCTGTATGACTATTTCAATTGGGGAAACCGAGCAAAGGCTATGACAACTGATGAATGGGCACCGCACAACAATCAACAGACAGGAGGGTTCCCTCCCAGTTGGGGAACACTTCAGTAGTCCAGGACATTCGGCCTCGGATCTTCGGGTGACCATCCCCCAAGGTGGATTTCAGGACAGGCAGCAGAGAAAAGTGGCCGAGCAGAGGCTGATAGCTAAGTTCGGTACCCATAGGGAGGGCCTCAATCGGGACCTTGGGTTCATGTCACCTTACAGGTGATCCCCATTGCACTACACACACAGATATACTATGGATTTTGTTTAAAAATTCCAATTCATTTTAATTGGTTGCCTAATCTGCAGACTTAATTGCATAGATGTTGCATTTAATGACACCATAATAGATAACAAACAACTGTATCTTTCTTAGTTATAGAGTCATAGAATTGTTGAATAATAATCCAAAGCAGCTGATTAATGGAGCTAAATTATTCAAAAGCATTTTAATATGTTTGAATAAATAAATGTTCAATAAATTAGGAAATTATGACTATTAACAAAGAGCCTCATTTTTGTTTAATGGAAATAGTGTTTCAGAAAAATGATTCTATACTCAGAAAAATGGGGAAATACTGCGGATTTTACATGAAGACATTATATGTAAAAGTTGTCATTGATTACATAAGTTAGCAGGTCATGTATCATTGCTACATATTTAGGTCATGTTTAACATATATCATTATCTAGCTACAAAACCATTTTTAAAAAACATTATTCTACAATACTGCCCTTTGGTGTAAAATGGCCTGTGCTCAAAATATGAGCATGAATCTTCTAAAAGAACCAGGAAACAATCTCCGAGTTAAAATTTTTAATTTTACCAACCCTCCCTGTTCTAAACATATCATACAAAATAACAGAATATGAAAATAAACGCTGAAACTTTTGTGCAACAATGAGTTAAAACTATTGCTGTAATTCCTGTTGTAATTATTGAAAATATTGTGTCCAGTTT
The DNA here is from genome assembly GCF_020745735.1 of Hemiscyllium ocellatum. Lineage (NCBI taxonomy): Eukaryota > Metazoa > Chordata > Chondrichthyes > Orectolobiformes > Hemiscylliidae > Hemiscyllium > Hemiscyllium ocellatum. The sequence goes on along the minus strand of NC_083407.1, from coordinate 40,002,519 downwards.
TGCCTTACAATGCTTTGCAAATCATTCTGCTACTGTGATCTCAAAATGTGCCAATTCACCTTGGAGCACAATATACCATTCATCCAATCAAACCTGCTCTGTCATTCAGTTAGGTTATGACTGGCTAGCTACCTCAATGCCATTTTCCCATTCCTGATGTCATCAATCTCAAAAAACCATGGATTTCTGTCTTGAATATGGTCAATGATTGAACTTACATAGCCACAATTTTTATGGCATATTTGCACCTATTTCAGCTTAGGTTTTACACTAACTGGTATCTGCCTAAAAATGTTGGCACATTCTAGTGATTATATATAAAGTCATCTCATTATCACACCAGCTGCAAACTAGCATATCACACATGTAATTGAAACTCAGATTGTTCTTCCCTATTGGTTAAATAAACAGTGATTAAAAATTCTAATACTTAATGTTATAGAGCACGAAAACAGACCCTTCGGTTCAACGTGTCTGTGCCGACCACATATATTAAACTGATCTTGTCCCACATGCCAGCATTCAGCTGTATCCCTCTAAACTCTTCTTATTTATGTACCCATTCAGATGCCTTTTAAATGTTGAAATTGTAACTGCCTCCACCACCTCATCTGGCTTGCAAACACCACCCTCTGCGTGAAAAAATTGTTTCTGTGAAATGATATTCAGGTAGATTAATTTGAAAATCACCCTGCAACTCTGCTCTCAAGCTTTTCTGAATAAGTTAACACTCTCTATTTTCATGCCTTTATTAACATCCTTGCATTTTGCCAACAATTATAAAAACAAGTAATAAAAATCACAGTAATAAGTGCTCTTTAGAATTTACATTTGCAAGAGGGTGGTTTATTGTGTAAGTTCAAATTGTGTAACTTACCCAGAATATATTATAAATAAAGGAAAATCAAGGAACTAATAATCAATATATTTGTTGTTTGGGAAACATTTCAATTTGAAGAGGAGCAATTAAGAAAAAACAGATATTTGATTGGATTCTAGTGTGGGTTCTTTGGCTCTTAATACAAGCTCAGACCAGATTTTTTAGTAATTGTTAAACAATGTTATTATATTATGCATAATGTTAAAGTCATAGCACAACATTCTTCATGAGTAGAACGTGGACACATGATTACTGAGGTCACAGTGACATCACAGCTTACTTCAGAGACTCATCTATATATGCATCAAACTCTTCTCTACAACTGGAACAATTGTATTACTACAAAGGATGGCAAAAAGGAAGAAAAGAACTTTGATAAACCCTCCAATCAGTTACATTACAACAATTGATTGTGGATGACTTCAGAAGCCCTGGATCCGACTGAGATTTGACTCCAAACTTACACGTATAACTTGAAAATTACTTTTCCTATACATTATGGGAGTAGGAGCTGAATAAGCTGCTGCGGTAATTTTTACCTGGTGAGGACACCGTTGTAAATTTCTGTTCTGCATTCCCACTGCATAATGCATTTTCATATTATGAATGTCTCATCATCACAAATCTGCTCATGGATGTTACTGAATAGGCAAGTCTTTTTTCTTGTTTTCATTATATAAAATGTATTAAAATCATCTATTTTAAACAAGTAATGAAGTTAGCCAGTGCATCCCATATCAAGAGTTGATCTTTTAATTTTCCATGTTCATTTGCTCATACTGTTGCCTATTTGTAAGTTAAGGACCTTACTTCAATGTTTTCCAGTCAATTGATTTAAACAAGCAGTGTAAATATCAAGAGCAACAGATGGCACCACTGAATTCTGCACTGAAACCAATCACTTTTCTCCTGTTGGCCTAACTAATTGTACCATGTCCTCCTCTAGTAAATCTAATTCATGTCTTCAAAAAGGGAGATTTGTCACCACTTATACAATTAGTTCAGAATAAGGGTTAATTATTATAAAATAAGAATGTACCTCATAAGTATTTAGAAAGAATCTCTTTATAGGAACAATGGAAAGAAAGGGAAGATTATTGACATATAGATAAGTTGAAGGGGATTGCATTTAAGTGGAAACTAAATGAGAAAGCTGGGAATAGAGAGTTAGAGTGAAGATTTGTTGATCTGTACATTTTATATTATTATCTGTAAATATAAACCTAGTTCTCACTCACATCATTTGTGATAATAAATGCAAAATACCTTCTTTCATCCTTCATAGCTCAGGTTCAATATTTATCCCTCAATGCTGATATCTTCTTTAAATGTACTACTAAATTTTACTTAGGCAATCTGCTGACCTTTTCATTTTGCACTTTATCCCTTCTAACCCTTCCTATTGTTCTCTAAACCTCACAAATGGGATGGTGTGTCCAAGTGATATTGATGCTAGAATAGTAAACAGAAACCCAGGCAATACACTGGGAACATGAGTTCAAATCATAACACTTCCAGATGGTGGAAGTTGAATCCAATAAAAATCTGAAATTACAAATCTAATGATAACCATAAACCCATTATTGTTTGTCATAAAAATCTATCTTGTTCATGAATGCTCCTTAGGGAAGGAAATCTGCCACTTTTACCTGGTCTGACCTTCATGCGATTCCAGACCCACAGCCATGTGGTTAAATCTCATGGCCCTCTGAAATAGGGTAGCAAGTCATTCAGTTTTGTCAAGTGCTAGAAAGGAACAAATGAATGAAACCAGTCAGGACATATGACATTGACTAAGGCACTGGAAATGAATGACAATAGCAAACACAGCCTTGTGACTCTACAATGGCCTTTCTGTGGTATCATATCAAAATTGGGAAAGTTGTCCCACAAAGCAGTCAAATCTGACACTGACATACACATAGAGTCCTGCCTTATACGCAATCTCTCAGGCAGCAATAACAGCACCACCACAACCCGTGGCAGTACAGACCCAATAGAGGTGATAATACAAGTGGTGTAGAGTTAGGGTACAGTAGCCCAAGGCATCCTCAATATTGACTGTGGACGCCATGAAGTATCATGTCATTGAGTCAAATATGGGCAAAGAAAGCTGCTGAGTGCCATGCACCACCAACCCTCTCACCTTACCACTAATAAATCAGTACTCTCACATGTTAGACATCTCATGGAGGAAGCACTGAGGATGGCAGGGAATCAGAATATACTTTGGGTGGAGAAAGATCAAAGCTAAAAAGTGTGATGCTGGAAAAGCACAGCAGGTCAGATAGCATCCAAGGAGCAAGACAGTTGATGTTTTGGATATAAGCCCTTCATCAGGAATGTCAAAGTCAAAACTCAAAGTCTACCACCAAGAGTGACTCAGCAGCACCACTGTTGACTGAGCCGGTCAAGCAGTAGAGGATATATCTCTGAGACTGCAGGTACGTGGTTAGGGAACAACCAAGAGGGAAAAACATACTTGATCTCACCGTCACCTATCTACCTGTCGTAGGTGAAACTGTCCATGACAGTATTACTAAGTGTGACCATCACACAATCCTTGTGTAGATACTGTTCCATTGACACATTAAGAACATACTCCATTGTTTTGTGTGGCACTATCACTGTGCCAAATGAGATACACTTTGGAGAGATCCAGCACTTCAAGACTGGGCATGATGAGGCACCGTAGGCCATCAACAGCAGCCAAAGTATACTCCAACACAATCTAAAACCTCATGGCATATCTTCCACTCTACCATTGCCATCAAGTCAGGGGATCAAACCTGGTTCAATGAAGAGTGCATCCAAGGAGCAGGAGAGTCGACAATTTGGGCTTAAGCCCTTCATCAGGAATGTGGAGGGGGAAGAGGCTGAGAGATAAATGAGGAGGTGGGGGGAGGGGTGGGAGTGGGGCTCAGGGAAAGGTAGGTGGGAAGGCAATAGGTGGATGCAGGTGGGAGGTAATTGTGATAGGTCAGTGGGGAGGGTGGAACAGACCGGTGGGAAGGAAGATGAACAGGTAGGAAAGGTCAAGAGGGCAATGCCAAGTTGGAGGGTTGGACTTGGAATGAGGTGGGGGGGAGGATAGATTTGGAAACTGATGAAGTTGGTGTTGATGCCATGTGATTGAAGGCTCCTGAGGCAGAGATGAGGCGTTCTTCCTCAAGTTGGCCAGTGGCTTTGACTTGGCGGTGGAAGAGGCCCAAGACTTGTATGTCTCTGGGGGAGTGGGAAGGGAAGGACGTGTGTCCAACAAACCTGAACACCAATACACCCCCACCTCAGGGCTAAGCAGGCACCAGAATTCCCAGGATCCTGGTTCAGGGCCTGTCAGTTGGTGTGAGTCCAACCAATTCTATCTGAGCAAGGTACACTTTCACTAAATCAACAAATTTCAGTCAAGTCAATATTGCTGGACACCAATCAAAGCAATGCTAGCCTATTCATTTTCAGTGCTGTTAGCATCCTATAGTGAAAATACCCCACTGCAGGAATTGTCAACCTGTTTAACTTTTCTTTCTGCTTAGCTTAGACCTTGTCCATTTTCATTTTGTTGAAATTTGCCTTGTTTTCAGTCTACTGGTATATTTTACACTTTTTACTTTTATCTATTACATTTCCCAGATCTAAGACAAGCAACTCTTCATTCTCTCTGAATTAAATAAGGTAATATTAACAATAGTTCCAAAGACTTGCATTTGTTCATGGCCATTATTGTTGAGAAATGGTCAAAGACATACCACAGAGATACAATCCGACCAAAAGGGATGCCAAGATGGAAATTTTAGGAGGGATGACAAAAGGGCATGACAAAAATTATGGGCTTTAGGAACAAACTTTTTTAAAAAGTAGAAATTGAGATACAACATGTTTTAAACAGAAAATTCCTGTATTTTGGGCCCAAATGCTTAGACTTACTTCCAGTCAAGCTCAGAGCAAAGCGAGAAGACTCACATAAGATTCAAGACTTTTTTTTACAGGAGAGCTAGCTGATCACAGCACGATGGTGCAGAAGGCCATTCAAGACAGGGGAGCAAAAAGGCAAGTAGTTGTTATAGGGGTTTCTATAATTAGGGGGACAGATAATACCCTATGCAAACCGGATCGGGAGTCCCACGTGGTGTGCTGCCTACCCAATGCCAGGGTGCAGGACATCACCGACCGGCTTGAAAGGATATTGGAGCGGGAATGGCGGATCCAGTTGTTGTGATCCATGTTGGGACTAACAACATAGGCAAAGCTAGGGTGCATTTGTGGAGATTATCAAGCACTCAAAGGAAATTGAAGTACAGGTTCTCAAGGGTCATAATCCCTGGAGTACTGCTCGAGCCACGTGCCAATTGGCATAGGGATAATAAAGTTAGGTTAGTGAACACGTGGCTAAGGGATTCATGTAGGAAAGCGGGATTCCATTTCATGGGGCATTAGCATCAGCTTTGGATCCGGAGGGGGGGTGGGGGGGGGTGATTTGTACCATTTGGACGGTCTCCACCTGAACCGATCCGGAACTCATGTTTTAGTGAAAAGGATAAATAGGGTGGTTAGTTGGGCTTTAAACCTGACTCGGGGGTGGGGGAAGGAAAAGTGAAAGCGACAGCGAGTGAAAAGTTAACTGGAAAGATAAGCAGCAGGAGGGCATGTGTGCAGGTGGGTTTCAGCTCGAGACAGGCTAGGAATGCAGCAAAAAGGAAGGATAACTTAGGACATCTTATGATTTCCAATATCTCTAATATTAAGAAAGTTAGCATTAAGGCACTTTACCTGAATGCTTGTGGTATTCGTAACAAGGTAGTTGAGTTAACAGCACAAATCATCGTGAAAGATTATGATGTGGTAGGCATCACAGAGACATTTTTCCAGAGGGTTCAGGACTGGCAATTAAACATCCAAGGATTTACAACTTATTGAAAAGACAGGGAGGTGGGCAGGGGGAGGGTGGGTTGTCTCATTAGTTAAGAATTAAATTAAATCAATGGCACTGAATGACATAGGGTCAGATGATGTGGAGTCTGTTAGGGTGGAGTTGTGAAACCACAAAGACAAAAAAACCATAATGAGAGTTACGTATAGATCTCCCAGCAGTGGTCAGGATCAGAGGCACAAGATGTACCGGGAAATACTGTATAAACTCGAATACTAGTTATCCAAAAATCAGATTATCCGAAGGAGATCTTAAGGTCCCGATGGAAACCTTACATCAAAGATGTGTTTCCAACAGTGATCGCATCTTTTGTTTGCAGTGATTAAACAGGCACAGTCTCCAAATGACTGTCTGCCTGCCTTCTCTCTCTCGCCACACTTTCCCTGGAGTTCTACACAGGGGTGTACCCTAAACTACCCCCCCCGCCCCGATATTCTCTCCAACATTGTCCTGCATAGGACAAAGGTGGAACCTGTCAAAAAGTTGCAGTAAAAGGTTGTGTGTGTGTGTGTGTGTGTGTGTGTGTGTAAGGAAACTGCAGCAGTCTTGTTGGTGTCCAGTCTAGCTGACCTGGAGAGGGAGCGGGTGTGTATGGTGTTGAGGGTGGGGGGGGTCAGTATTGGGGTGGAGGGCAGTTTTGGAGGAGGTTGGGGGGCAGTGTTGGACAAGGTTGGGAGCAGGGGCGAGTTTGGGAGTGGGCGCAGTGTTGGGGCAGGGCAGAGTTGGATGGGGTAGGGGTTGGGAGGGGCGGGTAGCACGGGGTTGGGGGAGGGGCGGTGTTGGATGGGTTTGATGGCGCACGGAGTTGGATGAGATTGGGGGACAGGGGGGTGGTGTTGGACAGGAGTAAGGGGCGGGTGATGTTGGGGCGGGGCTGGTGTTGGGGCCAGGGGGCAGTGTTGAACAGAGTTAGGAGCAGGGGTTGTTGGGTGCGGGGATGGTGTTGGGGGCAGGACCGGTGTTGGGGCCAGGGGGCAGTGTTGAACAGGGTTAGGAGCAGGGATTGTTGGGTGCGGGGGTGATGTTGGATGGGGTTGTGGGCGGGGGGCAGGACACACGTGCTGTATGCTGATGCAGTCTCCTGAAGGGGGGGGGGCAGACTTTAAAAGCTCTGAGCCCCAGAGGAAAGGCATTTGATTAATTAACCGAATAATCGATTATCCAAATGAAATAGTGCCCACCCATCACGTTCGGATAATCGTGGTTCCCCTGTAGATAGAGCATGTCAGAAAGGCAAGGTCACAGTGATCATGAGCGACTTTAATTGCAGGTGGACTAGGTGAATAATGTTGCCAGTGGATCCAAAGAAAGGGAATTCATGGAATGCTTATGGGATGGTTTTTGGAAAAGCTTGTGATGGAGCCCACAAGGGAGCAGGCTGTTCTGGACCTAATGCTATGTAATGAGCCGGATTTTAAAAAGGATCTTAAAGTAAGGCAACACTTACCAGGCAGAATCATAATATGATAGAGTTCAGTTTGCAGTTTGAAAGAGAGAAGGCAAAATCGGATGTAATGGTGTTACAATTAAACAAAGGTAATTACAGGGGCATGGGAGAGGAACTGACGAAAATCGACTGGAAGCAGAGCCTGGTGGGGAAGACAGTAGAGCAACAATGGCAGGAGTTTCTGGGTGTAATTGAGGACACAGTTCAGCCAAAGAAAAGAAAGATCATCCGGGGTTGGGGGTGTGGGGGAATTAGACAGCCTTGACTGACAAAGAAAGTCAGGAAATGTATCAAAGAAAAAGAGAGAGCCTATAAAGAGCCAAGACAACTGGGAATCAGAAGATTGGGAAAGCTACAACAACAAACAGAGGATAACAAAGAGAGAAATAAGGAAGGAGAAGATCAAATATGAAGGTAGGCTAGCCAGTAATATTAGAAATGATTGTAAAAGTTTCTTTCAATACTTAAGAAACAAATGAGAGGCAAAAGTAGACATTGGGCTATTTCAAACTGATGCTGGAAGGCTAGTGATGGGAGCTAAGGAAATAGCAGAAGAACTTAATAAGTACTTTGTGTCAGTCTTCACATTGGAAGACATGAGTAATATCCCAACAATTAAGGAGAGTCAGGGAGCAGAGTTGAATATGGTAGGCATTTCAAAAGAGAAAGTGCTAGAAAAGCTAAAAGGTCAAAAAATTGATGAATCTCCTGGCCCCAATGGGCTACATCCTAGAGTCCAAGAGGGAGGTGGCTGAGGAAATAGCAGAGGCGTTGGTTGTGATCTTTCAAAAGTGATTGGAGTCAGGAAAAGTCCCAGATGATTGGAAAATTATTGTTGTAACCCCCTTGATCAAGAAAGGATCAAGACAAAAGGTGGAAAATTATAGGCTGATTAGCCTAACCTCGGTTGTAGGTAAGGTTCTAAAATCCATTGTGAAGGATAAGATTTCTAAATTCTTGGAAGTGCAGGGGCGGATTACAACAAGTCAGCATGGATTTAATAATGGGAGGTTGTGCCTGACAAACCTGTTAGAATTCGTTGAAGTGGTAATAAGTAGGTTAGACCATGGAAACCCAGTGGATGTTATCCATCTAGACTTTCAAAAAGCCTTTGATAAAGTGCCTCACAGGAGGTTGTGACTAAGGTGAGGGGCCATGGTGTTCGAGGTGAGCTGCTGACAGGGATTGAGGATTGACTGTCTGACAGAAGATAGGGAGTTGGGATAAAAGGTTCTTTTTTGGAATGGCAGCCAGTTACAAGTGGTGTCCCACAAGGTTTAGTGTTGGGGCCACAGCTTGTTCACTTTATGTATTAACAATCTTGATGAAGGGACTGGGGGCATTCTGGTGGAGTTTGCGAATGATACAAAGTTAGGTGGACAGGCAGGTAGTACTGAGGAGGTGGAGAGGCTGAAAGATTTAGACAGTTTAAGAGAGTGGTCCAGGAAATGGCTGATGAAATTCAACATGGACAAATGCGAGGTCTTGTACTTTGGGAAAAAGAATATTGTTTTCTAAATGGTGAGAAAATTCATAAAGCTAAAGTACAAAGGGATCTAGGAATGCAAGTCCAGGATTCTCTAAAGATTAACTTGCAGGTTGAGTCAGTGATTAAGAAAGCGAATATAATGTTGTTATTTATCTCAAGTGGGTTGGAATATAAAAGCAACAATGTGCTTCTGAGACTTCATAAAGCTCTAGTTAGGCCCCATTTAGAATATTGTGTCCTTTGGGCCCCACACCCCAGGAAGGACATACTGGCACTAGAGCAAGTCCAGCAGAGATTCACACTGATGATCCCTGGAATGGTAGACCTAACATAGTTAGCCCAATGGCTGAGGATCCTGCGATTGTATTCATTAGAGTTTAGAAGATTGAGGGGAGATCTAAAAGAAACTTACAAGATAATGCATGGCTTAGAAAGGGTGGACACTGGGAAGTTGTTTCTGTAACAGCCTTAGAATTAGATAGGGGTCAATTTAGAATGGAAATGAGGAGGCATTTATTCAGCCAGAAAGTGGTGGGCCTGTGGAATTCATTGCCACAGAGCACAGTAGAGGCCGGGATGTTAAATGTCCTCAAGGCAGAGATTGATAAATTCTTAATCTTGCAAGGAATTAAGGGCTACTGGGAGAGTATGGGTAAGTGGAGTTGAAATGCCCATCAGTCATGGAGAGGACTTGATGGGCTGAATGGCCTTACTTCCACTCCTATGTCTTATGGTCTTATGGTCTAAGGCAATGAAGAATTCTAGAGATCATAAAAGGCTCAAGAAGTGAAGGGTCAAAGCCATGAAGGGAATTAAACGTATTGATCAGCATTTCACAGTGATGTCACTGGGAGGCATGAATAATACAGGTCAGCAAAGACAGGTACTGTATAATGTTTGAGCACAACCTGATGCATGGTAAGATTTGGACAGTAGAATATGTATAAACTGGAACTTATGGAGAACGGGGCCCAACTTGGAGTTCTTTGAAATTGTTGGATCAATAGCATTAAAGTCATGGACACAAATTTCAGCCATTATAGTTTGTTACAGATGCTTTTGATTTTTTTTTGTAGTCCACAAAAATCATTCCTTTTTACATACTCTTATATTACAACTCACAAACGCCTCATAAGTCTTGCCCTAAATATAAGTTATGTACAATATTAATAAATGCCCTGCTGCGTATTTCAAAATGCATGTAGTCTCACAGATCTAATCTACTATTAATATTACCGTTTTAGAATCGAATGTAAGATGACTTGCAATATCAGCATGACCTACATTGCACCACCTACAGGCAGATCAAGTGCTCTAGCTAACTCTGGAAACTGAAAATAGATTTGCTTATTTGTTCTTGAGATGTGGTTAATATTGGCAAGATAGCATGATATTTTCATATCCTATCTATTGTTATTTTGCAGGCACCGTGGTAGATCTTACTCTTTTACTGTTACAGTTCTCATGGTCATGACTTGGAGGTGCCGATGTGCATAGGATATACAATGTATAGGAAAAGTTTACAGTGTGATGTAACTGATATTACATAGAAAAATCTGGATCTCTCATCTTTTAGAATGGGCGTGTTGGTTTTAGTTCTCATGGTGATAGTGCAAATGTAAACTTTAGTAGGGAATTAAGATGACTTGCAATATCAGCATGACCTACATTGCACCACCTACAGGCAGATCAAGTGCTCTAGCTAACTCTGGAAACTGAAAATAGATTTGCTTATTTGTTCTTGAGATGTGGTTAATATTGGCAAGATTGCATGATATTTTCATATCCTATCTATTGTTATTTTGCAGGCACCGTGGTAGATCTTACTCTTTTACTGTTACAGTTCTCATGGTCATGACTTGGAGGTGCCGATGTGCATAGGATATACAATGTATAGGAAAAGTTTACAGTGTGATGTAACTGATATTACATAGAAAAATCTGGATCTCTCATCTTTTAGAATGGGCGTGTTGGTTTTAGTTCTCATGGTGATAGTGCAAATGTAAACTTTAGTATGGGCGGCACGGTGGCACAGTGGTTAGCACTGCTGCCTCACAGCGCCTGAAGACCCGGGTTCAATTCCTGACTCAGGCGACTGACTGTGTGGAGTTTGCACGTTCTCCCCGTTTCTGCGTGGGTTTCCTCCGGGTGCTCCGGTTTCCTCCCACAGTCCAAAGATGTGCGGGTCAGGTGAATTGGCCATGCTAAATTGCCCGTAGTGTTAGGTAAGGGGTAATGTAGGGGTATGGGTGGGTTTCGCTTCGGCGGGTCGGTGTGGACTTGTTGGGCCGAAGGGCCTGTTTCCACACTGTAAGTCTAATCTAAAGACTAGCATTTACATCAAACTTTTTATGACCACCAGACATTGCAAGCTTTTTTCAAACAAATAAAGTATATTTTCAAGTGTAGTTATTGTTCTAATATGGGAAATGTGGCAACCAATTTGCACACAGCAAGCTTCTACAAACAGCAATATGATGATGATGAACATAACATCTGTTCTTGTGATGTTGATTTAGAGATAAAGATTGGTCTCGACGCTGGGAACAATGACACTGTTCTTCAAATTAAGTCATAGGATCATTATCAATACTTGATGTTTCTGTTTAACATCTCAAATGAAAGGACATGGATTCGGCTTCTAACTAAATAGTACTCAATGAGTCTTGATGTTTTCACTAGACTCTAATGTAGAATTTAAATCCAGAGTCTTGTATTTCAAAGGCAAGATTCCTACTGACCGAGCAACAACTGACACTATAAGTAACTCAGTGATTATGAAAGAACAGTAACAATTTTCCAAGTCAGGATGGTCAGTATGACTTGGAAAGAAACATTGGAATTCAGATTTCCAAACAAAATTGTTGACCTTTTACTTCTCAGTTTTAACATAAATGTTGTTGAAACAATCTTGCTAAGTTGCTGAAGTGCAGCCTGTAGATGGTCCTGCAGCTATGGTATGCTGTGATGGCTGAACACACTGTTCAATTCCGAATGAGGTCAAATTTCTTGATGGTAGTTGCAGCTGCACCCGGGCACCAATGAACGTTTTAACATGATGCTGCTCTTAGAACATAAGAACATAAGAACTAGGAACAGGAGTAGGCCCTCTGGCCCTTAGAACCTGTTCTGCCATTCAATAAGGTCATAGCTGATCTTTTTGTGGACTCAGATTCACTTACTTTCACTCTCATCGTATCCCTTAATTCCTTTATTGTTCAAAAAAAATCTATCTTAGCTTTAAAAATGTTTACTGAAGTAGCATCAACTACTTCACTGTGCATGGAATTCCACAGATTTACAAACTTCTGGGTGAAAAGGTTTCTTCTCAATTCGGTCCTAAATCTGTTCCCCCTAATTTTGAAGCTACGTCCTCTTGTCCTAATTTCATCTGCCAGTGGAAAAATCCTCTTTTCTTCAATCTTATCTATTCCTTTCATAATTTTATATGTTTCTATGAGATCCCTCCTCGTTCTTCTGAATTCCACTGAACATAATCCCAGTCTACTCTGTCTGTCCTCATAAGCCAACCCTCTGAACTCTGGAATCAACCTAATGAACCTCCTCTATACCTCCTATGCCAGTACATCCTTTCTCAAGTAAGGAGACCAAAACTGCACACAGTACTCCAGGTGTGGCCTCACCAGCACCCTGTACAGCTGCAACATAACCTCCTTGCTTTTAAACTCAATCCCTTCAGCGATGAAGGACAAAATTCCGTTTACCTTCCTAATTACTTGTTGTACCTGCAGACCAGGGGCGGCACGGTGGCACAGTGGTTAGCACTGCTGCCTCACAGCACCAGAGACCTGGGTTCAATTCCCGCCTCAGGCGACTGACTGTGTGGAGTTTGCACGTTCTCCCCGTGTCTGCGTGGGTTTCCTCCGGGTCCTCCGGTTTCCTCCCACAGTCCAAAGATGTGCGGGTCAGGTGAATTGGCCATGCTAAATTGCCCATAGTGTTAGGTAAGGGGTATATGTAGGGGTATGGGTGGGTTGCGCTTCGGCGGGTCGGTGTGGACTTGTTGGGCCGAAGGGCCTGTTTCCACACTGTAAGTAATCTAATCTAATCTAAACCAACCTTCTGTGATTCATGCACAAGGTCACCCAGGTGCCTCTGCATAGCAACCTGCTGCAACATTTTACAGTTCAAGTAATAATTCTTTTTACTGTTACTGCTACCAAAATGGACGACCTCAAATTTATTGACATTGTATCTGATCTGCCAGACCTTTGCCCACTCAAAGTATCTATGTTCCTCTGCAAGATTTCACAGACCTCTGCACACTTTGCTCTGCCACTCATCTTAGTGTAATATGAAAATTTTGACACTGTACATATGGTCTCCAACTCCAAATCATCTTCTTTCCATTCTAATGTCTCCAATTCAAGGCCTCATTGCAAACAAGGAGATATGGAGAAAAAAGAAACACAAAGCTGAAGGTCTTTTCAGGAACATATTATAGAGTTCATTCCGCCATGCTCCAGTCCCCAGAAACAACCTTTCAGAATACCAACGGTTGTCTCAAGCTTTCTTTGAGAAGTTTACAACATTTTCTTCTCCTCTGCAAAAAGTACTTGTATTATATTTTGGAAGGCCGTATCCTGAAAAGTTTAAGGATGGGTGTAGGCATAAGAGGCACTTGGATGCAAAGTGTCCATTGCATGCTCACTTCCCATTCAGTTACCGGATTTTTTTTCATGATTGGAAAGTTTATGATGCCTTGGATTAGATCCAATGGTGGAAGAAAGTTCCACGTGTAGCAGTCCAAAGTTTGCAAATATGTAGAACAGCAAAAACCTCACTCTTCCTCTCAATGCTATTGAAAACTCACCCAAGGCTTTTAGAGTCATAGAGTCATAGAGATGTACAGCATGGAAACAGACCCTTCGGTTCAACCCGTCCATGCTGACCAGATATCCCAACCCAATCTAGTCCCACCTGCCAGCACCCGGCCCATATCCCTCTAAACCCTTCCTATTCATATACACATCCAAATGCCTCTTAAATGTTGCAATTGTACCAGTCTCCACCACTTCCTTTGGCAGCTCATTCCATACACGTACCACCATCTGCATTAAAAAGTTGCCCCTTAGGTCTCTTTTATATCTTTCCCCTCTCACCCTAAACCTATACCCTCTAGTTCTGGACTCTGCGACCCCAGGTAAAAGACTTTGCCTATTTAGCCTATCCATGCCCCTCAATTTTGCAAACCTCCATAAGGTTGCCCCTCAACCTCCAATGCTCCAGGGAAAATAGCCCCAGCCTGTTCAGCCTCTCCCTGTAGCTCAGATCCTCCAACCCTGGCAACATCTTTGTAAATCTTTTCTGAACCCTTTCAAGTTTCACAACATCTTTCTGATAGGAAAGAGACCAGAATTGCCCGCAATTTCCAACAGTGGCCTAACTAATGTCCTGTACAGCCACAACATGACCTCCCAACACCTGTACTCAATACTCTGACCAATAAAGGAAAGCATACCAAACGCCTTCTTCACTATCCTATCTATCCGCGACTCCACTTTCAAGGAGCTATGAACCTGCACTCTAAGGTCTCTTAGTTGAGCAACATTCCCTAGGAACTTATCATTAATGTATAAATCTAACTAAGATTTGCTTTCCCAAAATGCAGCACCTCGCATTTATCTGAATTAAACTCCATCTGCCACTTCTCAGCCCATTGGCCCATCTGGTCCAGGTCCTGTTGTAAGCTGAGGTAACCGTCTTCGCCGTCCACTACACCTCCAATTTTGGTGTCATCTGCAAACTTACTAACTGTACCTCTTATGCTCACATCCAAAAGACCCCAGATACAGCTATATACAAAATCATGAAAGTCACCAATGGTAGCCATGGCAAAAGAATTCAAAGTATTGTTTATTTTGATATCGCTTGACAGGATGATGTATCATAAAACCTGGTGAAGGTGAGGACCCAAACACTGGCTCAACCCAAATTAAACTTGAAGTTGTATGACTCTTCACATAGATTCACTTATGAGTACATGTTACTGTAAACTGAGAAAGAGGCAAACAGGTTGGAACTGCTGTCATGAACATCTATGCACTTCTTCCCCACTCAATCCTTCAGTTTTTTGTTGTTCTGCAGAAAGGTCAGACAAAGGGAGTCCCACGGTGAACACTCCTATGCTCAGCATTCTAAAGAAATTTATGTTCTTGGGCTAAATGGCATGATGTTTCCTTCAGGGAACAATCAAATTAACTAAAACTCAGGCTCTGAATGGCTTTTCAATGAAAGTATTTGAAAATCCTACAGAAGTCCTTGAGTTTAATTAAAGGAACATAAATAAAAATGGAGACTGCCTTTTCAAATATGCAGGCAACAATTATAATGATCATCACAAATGGACTTGTATATGATTTCTACTTTCCTTCTTAGTTAAATTCTGTTCCTTTCTTAAGTCAAAATAAGCTGGTCCTGGCAAAGAATGTTTGCTTTGTATATACTTTCAATATACCAGATTTAACTGCAGAAGGAATAAACAATATCTGTCGTAGGTTCTCTTAGTGCATTCTTCCTGTGTATGATGGAATGTCCCAACATCCACTAGAGGTGGTGAAGATCTTTGTTTTAAAATGGTCCTGCCCAAAACCCACACTGCCCACCTCAGAATTTGCAAACAGCAACATTGATTTTAATGGTTACAACTACAAGCCGAGGGCTTTAAGAATCTCCAATAACAGCGTTAATGGAGATATTAAAAAGTATAAATTTAATGAATAAATGTAGCTACATTTGTGAAACAAATGTTTGGACTTTAGCTGTTTTAAGCCTTACTTCTGAAATTAATATTTCAATTACCAAGAACAATAAAATGGTGAAGAAAGGTTTGCCTTACACATTTTGAGTTTTTTAGTTCATTCATCATCAACCACGTGAGCAAAATATTTATATTGGAAGCTTCCATGATGAATATTGATAAATTATTAGTGAAAGTAATGTGCACTGGAATTGCAGGATTTTGATAATATATAGAATATGCAAACAAAGGCAATTGCCACATTTCTAACTAACCATCAGCACTCTAACTATTTCAACTGTGTTTGCACATCAAAACCACAATTTCATAAATTTCATCCCTTCTTAATTCATTCTAGATAAACCAGTTTATGAGGAGGACATTTTTCCACGTTTAACCAGGTGCTTCTTTTGGTATACTAGTTTGTGTGTGATGGATACCAAATACATATTGTCTCAGATTTATCATAGAGTCATGGAGTCATAGAGATGTACAGTATGGAAACAGACCCTTTGGTCCAACCCGTCCATGCCGACCAGATATCCCAACACAATCTAGTCCCACCAACCCATATCCCTCCAAACCCTTCGAGGAGAAAGTGAGGTCTGCAGATGCTGGAGATCAGAGCTGAAAATGTGTTGCTGGAAAAGCGCAGCAGGCCAGGCAGCGTCCAAGGAACAGGAAATTCGACGTTTCGGGCATAAGCATTCCTGAAGAAGGATGCTGCCTGACCTGCTGCGCTTTTCCAGCAACACATTTTCAGCTCCCTCCAAACCCTTCCTATTCATATACACATCCAAATGCCTCTTAAATGTTGCAATTGCACCAGCCTCCACCACATCTTCTGGCAGCTCATTCCATACACGTACCACCCTCTGTGTGAAAAAATTGCCCCTTAGGTCTCTTTTATATCTTTCCCCTCTCACCCTAAACCTATACCCTCTAGTTCTGGACTCTGCGACCCCAGGTAAAAGACTTTGCCTATTTAGCCTATCCATGCCCCTCAATTTTGCAAACCTCCATAAGGTTGCCCCTCAACCTCCAACGCTCCAGGGAAAACAGCCCCAGCCCGTTCAGCCTTTCCCTGTAGCTCAGATCCTCCAACCCTGGCAACATCCTTGTAAATCTTTTCTGAACCCTTTCAAGTTTCACAACATCTTTCCGATAGGAAGGAGACCAGAATTGCACGCAATATTCCAACAGTGGCCTAACTAATGTCCTGTATAGCCGCAACATGACCTCCCAACACCTGTACTCAATACTCTGACCAATAAAGGAAAGTATACCAAACGCCTTCTTCACTATCCTATCTACCTGCGACTCCACTTTCAAGGAGCTATGAACCTGCACTCCAAGGTCTCTTTGTTCAGCAACACTCCCTTGGACCTTACCATTAAGTGTATAAGTCCTGCTAAGATTTGCTTTCCCAAAATTTATCTGAGTTAAACTCCATCTGCCACTTCTCAGTCCATTGGCCCATCTGATCCAGATCCTGTTCATCACAAACATTTTTCAAAAAAATTAATTTGCACGGTATGAGTGTCACTGGCTGGGCTAGCATTTCTTGTCTTTTCCTAATTGTCTTGACAAGGTGGTGGTGAGCCACATTCTTGAACTGTAGCAGTCCAAGTATTACACATCTTGTTCTATTACAAAATGTGAATTACCACATTACTCCATCAGTACTATTTTACCTTCTAATCTTATACAACTGCTATCCAAAGTACAGGTGCCTATTTCAAACAGTTGCTGTTTTCAGTGAAGTTATACATGCTAAATACATGGAAATAGTATACAAATTACTGCAACAACTGAAATCATTATAAAACATTTATGCAGAATAAGGCAAGAGATTATAAACATTTGAAAACAGATTTAACCTAATTTTTTAAACTGCTGTGTAAACAGTTAAACAATGGTGTTAATCCACTTCTATTAGTAACTGGATGTTTTGCAAGATTGGGACTGTGGAGAAATACAGTTCTGATTTTGCAAATTGTCACTTCTAGTGAGAAATGTTGTGGAATAACATTACTTAATTATAATATTACTGAAGTTGCCCAGTCTTGTCAAAACATTTTGAAACAATTTTCACAAGAAACAATTTATCTCTATTTCGACCTACAAGTGCGAGTAAGCTGCCCAGTTTTGATTTGTGCTTTTGGCCCTGCCAAAGTTTACAGAATCACTGGAAGACAGGCTAGAGGCACACTTGAGACACGTGACCATGGAAGATTCTAGAGAATACAATGTCTGTGCCAGGGACTCAGAGGCTGCCAAATATGTGGACAAAGAAATGTTAAGATAACCCAGTGTCTGACAGAAGTGACTTCCTTATAATGTTTAAATTATAAGGTACACTTTTGGAGATTCAGGCTAGAATCCTGGCCTAAACCACCAAGTGAGGCTGACATCTAAACAGCTAAACAATTTTTGGATAATTATAACTTTATGTGTATATGAAGGAGCAGGTTTTGGATTATTTATAAAACAAATTGTTTTTTTTTAACATGCTGATCTTTAACAACTTCTACTTGCAAATGGTTGGGTTTTCCTCCCTGCCATTGAGGAGACCACTCAGAGACATGTTCATTAACTATCCATGAGGCCTCTGCTCCTTTCCGAGGAGGAAGTTCTGCCTGTGCACTTGACTGTGCACTTGGGATTGGCCAACACCTATGTAGTCAAGATTAGAGTGGTGCTGGAAAAACACAGCAGGTCAGACAGCATTCTAGGAGCAGGGAACATCAATGTTTCGAGCAGAAGCCCTTCATCAGGAAGGGTTTTTGCCCGAAACCTCGATTTTTCCTGCTCCTCAAATGCTGTCCAACCTGCTATTTTTTTTCCAGCACCACTCTAACCTTGACTCTAATCTCCAGCATCTGCAGTACCCACTTCTCCCAACACCTCTGTAGTCCCAATGGTACCAAGATCAAGCAATAACCATTCCTGGGTCTATAGACAGTGTCCAAGGAAGAGGAGCTAATAAAGGCTGAACTCCAGGTGAGTATAGGGTATTGGTGTGGCCTGGATGGCAGATCCTAGCGAGAGGGCTGGAGATGTAAGCTGTAAGGTTTGAACGATTGACGGAGATGGTTGAAGAGATTGTCACATTTTGGGAGTGTATCTTCGATAGGCACAGGGGACTCCCCCCTCCACCCCCAAAAAGTCCTGACACAATTTGACCCATAAAAGGTTCTGGGCTACTCACTTGGCAGAGGGATCTGGGTCTCTCCCTGTTATGGCTGAAATAGTAACAGGGATTGGATTGAGGTACTTACATGGCCCTTAACTGACCATGCATTGGCCTCAACAGTCCCATGAGTGTGGAGACCATTCTACACCTGCACTCCATTAAATGGGAGACAGGTTAGTGCTGTGGGTGAGGACTAGGCAAGACATGCTTCTTTAAAAGTTTCTTCACCTTCAAACCCACACTGAGGTCCATAAGAGTTCACCCTTGGTCTGAGCAAGGGCATTGACAAAAGAACATTGAATGATCTCAAGCTTGTAAAGGACAGACTAACAGGAGTGCATTAGAACAATCTAATCTAGAGGTAACAAATCTAGAAGTTTGAGTGGGGATATCAACAGCACACCAGCTAAGGCAGATGTGAAGTTAGGTAATATTACAGAAGCTGGCAAAGGCAGTTTCAGGACAGCAAGTTCAGAAAGAGGAATCTGTTTAATCTCAGCCAGGAAGAAGGATAATGCCAGCAGCTGAGGTACAGTTTGGGGAGGGGATGACTTTTGATCACCCCAGGTATAACGTCAGAGTAGTCCAAGAACTACAAACATGTATAACCCCCTTGTAGCTCCCTTTTATTTCACGAGTATTTCAATTTTAAAATAACTAGCAAACAACCTTATACTTTAAACAAGATAAAAGGTTAATATAATATACAACCTTTGCTGAAAGTTACTCGAGTAAAAGGTGGAATTTGAATTCAATAAAATTCTGGAATTAGAAGTCTAATGATGAGCACGAAACCCTTGTCAATTGTCGGGAAAACCCATGATTCACTAAAGTCCTTTAGGGAAGGAAACTGCCATGATCTGGCCTACATGTAATTCCAGACCCACAATAATATGATTTGCTCTTAACTGCTCTATGGGCAATTAGGGATGGGGAATAAGTGGTGACCTAGCCTGTGATGATGTCATCCTGTGCATGAATGAATTTTTTTAAAATGGACCCACAATTGTCAGAGTCACTACTCCTCAGGCCCATATCTTCATCACTGGGCCCACTCTGTCGATGCGCTGCTGATGCAGGATCCCATGCTAAATCCACACTCGTCGCGCAACCAAGATCCCCCAGCTCCGCTGCAGCCTCACTGATAACCCGGAGCTCCCAGCTCCACTGTGGTTGCTGCCTCACTGATAACCAGGAGCTCCCTGCTCCACTTCCACCACTGCCTCACCGATCACCAGGAGCTCCCGGCTCCAATCTGCTGCCTCACTGATAACCAGGAGCTCCCGGCTCCACTGCTGCTGCTGCCTCACTGATAACCAGGGGGCCCCGGCTCCACTGCCGCTGCTGCCTCACTGATAACCAGGACCTCCCGGCTCCACTGTGGTTGCTGCCTCACTGATAACCAGGAGCCGCCAGCTCCACTGTGGCTGCTGCCTCACCGATAACCAGGAGCTCCTGCTCCACTGCTGCTGCTGCCTCACTGATAACCAGGGGGCCCCGGCTCCACTGCTGCTGCTGCCTCACTGATAACCAGGGGGCCCCGGCTCCACTGCCGCTGCTGCTTCACTGATAACCAGGGGCTCCCGGCTCCACTGCCGCTGCTGCCTCACTGATAACCAGGAGCTCCTGGCTCCACTGCGGCTTCTGGCTCACCGGAGCTCCTAGCTCCACTGCCGCTGCTGCCTCACCAATGACCAGGAGCCCCGGGCTCCACTGCTGCCGTTGCCTCAACGATAACCAGGAGGCCTGGGTCCACTGCTGCAGCCTTGCTGATAACCAGGAGAGCCAGCCTCTGTTGCCACCTCCTCTCTGATAACAGGAGCCTTCGGCTCCAGACCTACCACAACCAGAGGCTGTCACCACCACCATGCCTATAACCAGGAGAGCCTGCTTTGGGTCCACCAAAACCAGGAATCCATGGCTCCATCACCAGGCCAGGCTGCTGCCTCACCAAGGGTCCCATTCTAGCTGGTCCCCTGGACATTAGTCACCCCTTCTGCCATCACAAGGAAGAAGATGATAAAAAAGAAAAAGAAATGTGGGGATTTGGTTGTCAGTCAATTATACTCCTGCCCTCTAAGCAGTTCAATCACTCCCAACCCCTGATTCTAGACTGCAGTGATTGGAATCAAGTTGACTTCATTGACTACAAGGTCATTAATTGGGGTTGTTAACCTGGGCCAATAAGGAAAGCTTTGGCTGACCAATTTCATAATCATAGAGTCAGGTCCACGCTCCCCTACAACCCACCCTCCCATCCTGGCACTTTCCCCTGCCACCACAGGAACTGTAAAACCTGTGTCCACACCTCCTCCCTCACCTCTATCCAAGGCCCTAAAGGAGCCTTCCACATCCATCAAAGTTTTACCTGCACATCCACTAATATCATTTGTTGTATCCATTGCTCCCGATGCGGTCTCCTCTACATTGGGTAGACTGGGCGCCTCCTACCAGAGCGCTTTAGGGAACATCTCCGGGACACCCGCACCAATCAACCACACTGCCCCGTGGCCCGACATTTCAATTCCCCCTCCCACTCTGCCGAGGACATGGAGATCCTGGGCCTCCCTCACCGCCGCTCCCTCACCACCAGACGCCTGGAGGAAGAACACCTCATCTTCCACCTCGGAACACTTCAACCCAGGGCATCAATGTGGACTTCAACAGTTTCCTCATTTCCCCTTCCCCCACCTCACCCTAGTTCCAAACTTCCAGCTCAGCACTGTCCCCATGACTTGTCCGGACTTGTCCTACCTGCCTATCTTCTTTTCCACCTATCCACTGCACCCTCTCCTCCCTGACCTATCACCTTCATCCCCTCCCCCGCTCACCCATTGTACTCTATGCTACTTTCTCCCCACCCCCACCCTCCTCTAGCTTATCTCTCCATGCTTCCAGCTCACTGCCTTTATTCCTGATGAAGGACTTTTGCCCGAAATGTCGATTTCGCTGCACTTTGGATGCTGCCTGAACTGCTGTGCTCTTCCAGCACCACTGATCCAGAATCTGGTTACCAACATCTGCAGTCATTGTTTTTACCTCATAATCATAGAGATATACAGCATGGAAACAGACCCTTCGGTCCAACCCGTCCACGCCGACCAGATATCCCAACCCGATCTAGACCCACCTGCCAGCACCCGGCCCATATCCCTCCAAAACCTTCCTATTCATATACACATCCAAATGCCTCTTAAATGTTGCTATTGTACCAGCCTCCACCACATCCTCTAGCAGCTCATTCCATACATGTACCACCCTCTGTGTGAAAAAGTTGCCCCTTAGGTCTCTTTATATCTTTCCCCTCTCACCCTAAACCTATGCCCTCTAATTCTGGACTTCCCGACCCCAGGGAAAAGACTTTGCCTATTTATCCTATCCATGCCCCTCATAATTTTGTAAACCTCTATAACGTCACCACTCAGCCTCCGACGCTCCAGGGAAAACAGCCTCAGCCTGATCAGACGTTCCCCATAGCTCAAATCATCCAACACTGGTAACATCCTTGTAAATCTTTTCTGAACCCTTTCAAGTTTCACAACATCTTTCCGATAGGAAGGAGACCAGAATTGCATGCAATATTCCAACAGTGGCCTAACCAATGTCCTGTACAGCTACAACATGACCTCCCAACTCCTGTACTCAATACTCTTACCAGTAAAATAAAGCATACCAAACGCCCCTTCACTATCCTATCTACCTGCGACTCCACTTTCAAGGAGCTGTGATCCTGCACTCCAAGGTCTCTTTGTTCAGTAACACTCCCTAGGACCTGGAGAAGGGAGAAGTGGACACCACAGGGTGTGGAGTGTATTATTTCCCCCTCCAACTCTACTTTGATTTAATCCCTACCCTCCCCTTCACTGTTTGATCACGCAGCATTGCCCTCTGAAAAGGCCACCCTGGTGTTTTCCTTTCTTCCTGGTGGTGGAAATTGAATAAAGATTTATACACCTGTGTCTCACACCTGCACACATACCACATGGGTGCTGGTGAAAATATAAACAGTACCAAAGTTAGGCGGTAGCGTGGGGATTTTTAAGAAAAGAAAAAAAGAATGTAACTTGGGGAAGGGAGAAGTGGGCACCACAAGGCTTTATTTCCTCCTCCAACTCCATTTTGATTTAATCCCTGCCCCCTCTTTTCACATTTTGATCACTCAGCATTGCCTTTGTTGAGGAGGGCTCTGCTTGTTACTGGCCACTTGGGTGTTTCCTTTCTTCCTAGTGGTGACGTTTTATGAAACGTTTTATGAACTTGTTGTTCTTCACTGTGTCTTACACCTACACACACTCAACATAGGAGCTGGGAAAAATTTTTTAAAATTTTAAAAAGGGAAAAGAAGGAATGTAAATAGGAGACAAGTCAGCATTACTCAGTGTGGGCTTTGTTTATCACTGGTTCCTTGGCCACATGGGTGATTTCAGGTAAAAAATGAGGTCTGCAGATGCTGGAGATCACAGCTGAAAATGTGTTGCTGGTTAAAGCACAGCAGGTTAGGCAGCATCCAAGGAATAGGTACTCTCCTCATTCCTGATGAAGGGCTTATGCCCGAAACGTCGAATTTCCTATTCCTTGGATGCTGCCTAACCTGCTGTGCTTTAACCAGCAACACATTTTCACATGGGTGATTTTCCTAGTAGTGGAGTAATAATAAAGTTATTTACATTTGGTGTTTTCACTGTGTCGTGCACCTACACATACGCAAGATGGGTGCTGGAAATATAAGCATCACTGCTGTACGGCAGTAGTACAAAAGAAAAGAAAAATATATAACCAGGAGATTAGAATCTCCTCAGTTGAGGTGACTGACTCAGAGCTGGCTGGCCAGAGCCAATGTACTGTGCACGTGTAAATAAAGGGTGACATGGTGATGGGATACCAGCCTTTGCGCAATTTCTTCATAGACTGCATTAATCAGGATGTCGTGAAAAAATAGCAAAAGATATGTGAGGGAAAAAGAATGTCTGCATTTATTTATGCACAGAAAAGGTAACATAACATACAGGAAACAGGTATCTCAACAATAGAAGAAAAGGTAAAACAATTACATGCTATTATTTAAAATACACTATTATTTAAGAACCACAGTACACTGAAATCACCTGCCTCCTACTGCTGACTAAGTTAGTACTCTGCAGTCTAGAGGTTATGCTCACCATTCCAAGTGCAGTTTTGAAGTTTGCCTGATGCAGTTGCTCTGGTAGGGACTGGTTGCACAGCTAGAACTCAGTCTGAGTTGAGTCTGCCAATGCAGTTAGGTGCATATTGGATCTATCGGGTTTCTTTCCTTTTGCTGGTTTGTCAGCTCAGTCTTCACATCAGTTGTACCTGAGGAGTTTTAATGTTGTACAGGTAAGTTAGTGCTTCAAATTTTGTCAGTCTCGGCTCCTTTCAGCATAGTCAGTCGCGATGGTCTTTAAGACCTGCTGTCAGTCTGACAAAATGCTCTCTCGGTATTCCTGTTTGAATACTCTCTGGAAATGAGATCAGGGCCTATGATTATATTAGTTGCAGGGCCTTCCTAAGCTCCATGCCAATCTCTAGGCCCATTGCCTTGTCGATGTTTTGGCTGTGTGGCCAAAAGTGTGAAGGACATTGTTTTAATTGTAAATGCAAGATGTTTGATCAATATGCCTTGCTAAAAAGTAATTTCTTTGTAGTTGCCTCCGAAATACCCAGATCCCATTCACAGGCCGATCCCATCACCTGCTACTTTTACTTCTCTGCAATTTTAAAAACACCAGAGGTCAATCCGTATATTTTTAACACTGGGTATTTTTATTAAGTATTACAGAGAGAAGACAAAAAGGGAAAGGGAAGAATGGAGCTGGTGGCTGTCTGGAGCAAACAGACTCAGGATCCTAAACACTGCCTACTTTGCCAGTGCCACCATTAATAAGTCATCATTCATTCATTCCTTCATTCATTATGTTTCCAGATAATATCATTCAAGGGCAGCACATACATGAGACAAAGGAGGGAGCTATGGGTAGTTCTTTAGGGTTGACAAAGGTGATGGTGCAGGATTGGGAAAAGAAGGCAGTGCAAGTAATATCTTCACTGTCATTAACTCAGTAAGAGCAGAAACAGGAGAGTGCACTTCCATTCATTAAAATAACAGTGGAATGACCTCAGAGGACGATGGTTTGGTCTTTTTAACAGCTGCACACAGAACCAGCGAGATAAGGAGTGACAGTTTAATATAAAATTCATGTGAACCTTTAAAAAAATTCTTCACATGGCGTGTGAGCAGCACCAGTGTTGACTGTATCCCAAAACACCCTTTAACTGAATGGTTTGCCAGGCCACTTCAGAGCATGGTTAAGAGTCAGCGACATTTCTGTTGGTGCGGAGTCACATGTACACCAGATCATTTTTAGATGGCAGATTTTGTTCCACAAAGTCTTTCATGAAGCAGATTGGTTTTTACAACAACTGATGATAGTTTTATGGCTATCATTGCTGAGATTAGCTTTATATTCCAAATTTATTAATTGAATTTAAATTCCACTAGTGGTGATGATGGGATTTGGATCGCTGTCATTAGTACAAAGTGAGGCATATGATTTACTAGTTCAGTGACATTACCACTATTTTACCATCTTCTTAAGTTTGATTGAGTAACAAGTTTCAACCAGAGGAAACATTTTCTTTTTCACATCGCATGTCTTTGAGTTCTTTGAAGAGGTGACAAGTAGGTTAGACCAGGGAAACCCAATGGATATGGTCTATCTAGACTTCCAAAAGGCTTTTGATAAGGTGCCACACAGAAGGCTGCTGAGCAAGGTGAGGGCCCATGGTGTTCGAGGTGAGCTACTGGTATGGATTGAGGATTGGCTGTCTGACAGAAGGCAGGGAGTTGGGATAAAAGGTTCTTTTTTGGGCTGGCAGCCGGTGACAAGTGGTGTTCTGCAGGATTCAGTGTTGGGGCCGCAGCTGTTCACATTATATATTAATGATCTGGATGAAGGGACTGGGGGCATTCTAGTGAAATTTGCCGATGATACGAAGTTAGGTGGACAGGCAGGTAGTACTGGGGAAGTGGGGAGGCTGCAGAAGGATCTAGACAGTTTGGGAGAGTGGTCCAGGAAATGGCTGATGGAATTCAATGTGAGTAAATGCGAGGTCTTGCACTTTGGGAAAAAAAATACAAGCATGGACTACTTTCTAAATGGTAAGAAAATTCATAAAGCCAAAGTACAAAGGGATCTGGGAGTGCTAGTTGAGGATTCTCTAAAGGTAAACATGCAGGTTGAGTCCATGATTAACAAAGCGAATGCAATGTTGTCATTTATCTCAAGAGGGTTGGAATATAAAAGCACCGTTGTGCTACTGAGACTTTATAAAGCTCTGGTTAGGCCCCATTTGGAGTACTGTGTCCAGTTTGGTGGACACTAGGAAATTGTTTCTGTTAGGTGAGGAGACTAGGACCCGTGGGTACATCCTTAGAATTAGAGGGGGTCAATTCAGAACAGAAATGCGGAGACATTTCTTCAGCCAGAGAGTGGTGGGCCTGTGGAATTCATTGCCGCAGAGTGCAGTGGAGGCCGGGACGCTAAATGTCTTCAAGGCAGAGCTTGATAAATTCTTGATGTCACAAGGAATTAAGGGCTATGGGGAGAATGCGGGTAAGCGGAGTTGAAATGCCCATCAGCCATGATTGAATAGCGGAATGGACTCGATGGGCCAAATGGCCTTACTTCCACTCCTATGTCTTTTGGTCTTATAGTTACAAACTAATGAAAATGAGATTGATTTTGAGCTTACCAAAGCTTCATTAACATTTAGTGATTTTGGATTCAATCCTGCATTTGAGTGCGTGTTTTTGTGCCTTTAACTATTGACTGTGTGGTATAAATTATTTAATGGAACCTTGTGACTTGTGGATTAATGTCATGCACCATTCATTTCACTACTTATTCAGCTAATATATGTAAGACTACAAACAGGCTGGAAAAATCCCATGGTGTCTGCCTTTTATCAATCACATGGTATAGTTTGACAATAAATATTTAACTTACATTTGTCAAGTGATTGTAGAAGATCTAACCCAATGGATGAAAGATATTGTCAGCAGCTCATTTAAAAGAGCAAATTTGCTGCTAGCAAAAATACACATTCCAAGCTAGTTATTTAAATTATAAATAATTGCCACTCTTACGTGTTTTCTGGCACAACAACAATGAACAAGCAAATAGGATATTTAATTATCAGAATTAATTATCCAGAATTCTCATCTCAAACATAAAATCTAACTAAGTTCATCATTCCTATCCATTTACTGAAATGGCTATGAAGTAACAGAGGTATCTTTATAATTTTAAACAAAACGCTTTAACATGTGAGAATGGAACATATGCATTGCGTCAATTATAAATCCTTTCTCTGCTTTTCAGATTAAATATTCTTTTCTCCATATTTGCATATCCATTCTTCGATTGAGTGAATCACAGAAGGTTGGTTTCCAGGTCCAACAGGTAATTAAGAAAGCAAATGGAATTTTGTCCTTCATTGCTAGAGGAATTGAGTTTAAAAGCAGGGAGGTTATGTTGTGGCTGTACAGAGTACGGATGAGGACACACCTGAAGTACTGTATGCAGTTTTGGTCTTCTTTCTTGAGAAAGGAGGTACTGGCACAAGAGGGGGTACAGCAGAGGTTCACTAGGTTGTTCCTGGAGTTGAGAGGGTCATCTTATGAGGAGAGACTGAGTAAACTAGGATTATGTTCATTTAAAAGAATGAGGGGGGATCTCTTATAGAAATTTATAAAATTGTCAAGGGAATAGATAAGCTAAAAGTAGAGAGGATGTTTCCACTGGCAGACAAAATTAGGACAAGAGAGCATGGCCTCAAAATTAGGGGGACCAGATTTAGGGCTGAATTGGGAAGGAATTTCTTCACACAGAGAATCTGTGGAATTCCAAGCACAGTGAAGTAGTTGAGGCCTTCTCATTGAATGTTTATAAAACTAACATAAATACTTTTTTGAACAGTAAAGGAATTAAGGGTTGTGATGAGAGTGTGGGTAAGTGGAGCTGAGGCCATGAAAAGATCAGTCACCATCATATTGAATGGCAGTGAGGGCTCGAAGGGTCAGATGGCCTACTCCTGCTCCTAGTTTTTATGTTCTTATGATAGACTCAGGCAATGAGAGATTGAGAGAGTTAAACTGAGTCAGTCTGTCAAAGCAGATTTTATAACAGTGTGTTTGATGACTGGGTGGCCAGCAAAAGAAGGGGGAGCTTAGCCAAGATGTCCTGTCATTGAAGAATTTTCCAAAAGGCAGGAAGTAATACATATTTTTGTATACAATATAGAATCAGGCAGCAAGTTTACATAATTAAGATCCTCATTAGGTTTGTCTGAATTTTACCATATGCTGATACTGACAGCCTCATGGAGGTAACCTCCTATGTAGCAGTCCTGGGGTCCATCAGCATGAAGGCTCTATCCACCAAAGAACATACAAACATCCTTTCCTACATGTAAATGACAGTAAAACAATAAGTGACTGTAAATAAAATGAGAAAGCTTGTGAGGGAGGCAGTGAGTCAATGAGTGGGAATGAACATGAGTGTGTGTCAGTGAATAAACTTAGAATAAGTGCAAGCCAGTGAATTAATCACAATAAGTGTCATAAACTGTGAGACATTCAGCAGCCTGTTGTTTTTCCAGACCTCAATGTCATCTTTTCACCTCTCCCACTCACCTTAGTTTAGTTATGGGTAAGTATGTAAAAAAAAGATGAAAATAAGCTCTTAAAAAACATGCACACCTCTTGTATATGCAGACACTATATAAGATTTCATTGCAGCATAAAGTGCTATCTTTTGAGACTGAAGCAGTTGAAGACATCAGCTCACCATTACCTTCTTCAAGGCAATTGGGGATGGGCAATAAATATTGTCCTTGTCAGTGATGCCAATATCCTATGAATTAATATTAAAAATGGAATGTTTATTATTAACACACTCATAGAAGTATCGATCACAATTGCACTATAGTTGAAAGGAGTGACAAAGGAAGGATGATGCTTAAAGTATGGTGTCATCAAAAGAAGGAGAAAAAACATTAGAGATCTAGATCAGAACTAAATTCACCTCCAAGAGTGGGCTGGGAGGTGGGGAAATATTTAATTGGTGCATTTCATGAAGAGCATGTCAACTTCCTACCTTCCCTCAATTAAGTCATGGATGGGGAAGTTTGAGGTTGGCCTCCTCACAATCACAGGCTAATTAACACCATAGCTTGGGCACTTAAACTCACGGGTCTTATCCTGGTTTTCTACCAACTTCCAACCCTTCCTGACCCAGCATCCATATTGGAAACCCCTAAGGATCTATTCTGGCCCTTGTTGTTATCATCTGAAGAAATGATGAAAGCCTTCACATGTACCTGACAGCATCTACCATAGTTCTTCTTTTTAGACTCCCTATAGTGTGGAAACAAGCCCTTCGGCCCACACCGACCCCCCGAAGAGTACCCACCCAGACCTGTTTTCGTCTGACTAATGCACCTAACACTATGGGCAATTTAGCATCGCCAATTCATCTAACCTGCACATCTTTAACCAGAGCACCCGGGGGAAACCCACGCAAACACAGGGAGAATGTGTAAACTCCACACAGACAGTCGCCTGAGGCTGGAATTGAACCTGGGACCCTGGTGGCTGCAGTGCTAACCACTGAGTCACGGTGCCGCCCTCTCTCAACTCTCTCTCTCTCTCAACTCCTCCACTCCCTCAGTATTCTCAGTCTACATGTCCAACATCCAGTCCTGGATGAAGGACATTGCCTCCACTTAAACATTGGAAAGATTGAAGTCATCATCTACGGTCCTTGCCAGAAACTCTATACCATTGCAATCAATTCAATTTCCTTTCTCAACCACTGTATCAGATTGAATGAAATTGTTCACAACTTTGCTATCTTATTTGACCCTGAAGTGAGTGACAACACCCACAAATTTCTCATTACCAGTATCCATCTAAACCTTAAACTCTGGAATCCCCTTCCGAAACCTCTCCACCACTGTCTCCTGCTCTAAAAGCACCCCGAAGGCCTATTAATTTGACCAGGCTGTTAATAATGTTTCTGAAGAGACTCTTCTTGGGTGCAGTAAGAATCTTTCTCTGATAGCATTTCAGTGAACTGCATTGCGATATTTTTATATGTTAATTGCCCCTTTATAAAAGCAAGCTGTAGTTGTTAAAAAGCTTAAGCCAAGTTTGAAGACAAACCCATTTCAATGCTCATATGCAAATTTTAGCAGTGAACATCACAGCATGCATATGGTGTCAATAGACATGGCTGTCAAATACCAGATTTTCTTTTATTTCAGCTGATCAATTGCTAATCACTTTGCATCTTTAAGAAATTAAGTTTTATTCTCCCATGGTCAAAATAAAAGAACGTTACAAAAAGCCAAAAAGATATTATTTCAATGAGGAGGAAAGCACAAATTTGTTGCAGGCTTTCAGATGTTGAACCAACAGAAACAAAAACCGTCAACTTCTAGACATGAATGTCGGAGTTTGATCATAAATTCACAGATGATATAAAACTGTTGCTGTGGATAAATAGCAAGAAGGAAAGCCTCGACTTCAGGATGATGGAGACAGGCTGGTCAGATGGCCTGTTCAGTGGCAAATGGAATGTAATCCTGAAAAGTATAGGGTGGTGCACTTTGAGAATCTTAACAAGGCAAGACAGTACATGATGAATGTTAGGACCCTGGGAGGTTTATAGGATCAGGGAGACAAGTTCATATTGACAAGTCTTTTAAAGTAACAGGACAAGTGGTCAAGATAGCATATGGAATACCTGCCTACATTAGCTGAGGCATTGAATACAAGAGCAGGGTGGTTATGATGGAGCTGTTTAAGACACAGCTCTGGAAGGACATATGAGCACTGAGGTGTATCCAGCGGAGATTCATACGGATGATCCTTGGAATGGTAGGCCTCACATATGATGATCAGCTGAGGATCCTGGGATTATATTCATTAGAGTTTAGAAGGTTGAGGGGAGATCTAATAAAAACTTACAAGATAATGCGTGGCTTAGAAAGGGTGGACATTGGGAGGTTGTTTCCATTTGACGGGGAGACTAGGACCCATGAGCACAGCCTTAAAACTAGAGGGGGTTTATGTAGAATGAAAATGAGGACACATTTCCTCAGCCAGAGAAGGGTGGGCCTGTGGAATGCATCACCAAGGAGCACAGAGAAGGTAGGGATGTTGGGTGTGTTCAAGGCAGAGATTGATAAATTCTTGATCTCAAAAGGAATTAAGGGCTACAGGGAGAGTGCGGGTAAGTGGATTTGAAATGCCATCAGCCATGATTAAATGGCGGAGTTGACTTGATGGGCCGAATGGCCTTACTTCCACTCCAATGTCTTATGGTCTTATGGACACTATTTAGTCCATTGTAGAAGTACTATGTGCAACTCTGGTTGCTACACAATAGGAAGGACGTGATTGCACTGGGGAGGATACAGAAGAGATTCACCAGGATGTTGACTGTGCTGGAGCAATTGAACTATGAGAAAGGCTTCATTGGGTGGGGTTGTTTTCCTTAGAGCTGAGAAGGTTGATTGGGACTTGAATGAGATGCGTACATTATGTCTACAAGATGCCTTTGGAGCAGCTTGTGGTGGAAAGCCACTAGGTAACAGGCAATACTGGACTTAGTGTTATGCAATGAGGCAGACTTGATAAGGGACCATAAGGTGAAGGAACACTGAGGGAGCAGTGATCATATGATTGAATTTATTCTGAAATTTGAGAAGGAGAAGATAGAATTAGAGGTAACAGCTAAATAAAGACAACTACAGAGGCATAAGGGAGGAACTGGGTAGAATTGACAGTGAAACAGCAATGGCAGGAGTTTCTGGGAGTAATTCAGGAGACACAGCAGAGATTCATCCCAAATAAAGAGAAACATGGTACCGGGAGGTTGAGACAACCATGGCTGACTGGGAAAGTCAGGGATAGCATAAAAGCAAACGAGAAAGCATATAATGTGGTGAAGGGCAGTGGGAAACCAGAGGATTAGCAAGCTTACAAAGACCAACAGAGGGTAACAAAAAAAGAAATAAGGAGGAAAAAGATTAAATATGAGGGTAAGCTAGCCAGTAATATAAAGGAAGACTGTAAGAGTTTCTTTAGATAGAAAAAGGACAAAAGAGAGGTAAAAGTGGACATTGGGCCTCTGGAAAATGATGATGGAGAAATAGAAGTGGGGAGCAAGGAAATGGCTGAGGAACTGAATAATTACTTCATGGTGGAATATACCAAAAAAATTCAATAGTGAAGGGACAGAGCTGAGTATGGTGGCCATCACCAAGGACGTGTTAGAAAAACTGAATAGCCTGAAGGTGGATAAATCACTTGGATGAGATGGACTACCCCCAGCGTTCTAAGGGAAATAGCTGAAGAGATAATGGAGGCGTTAGTGGTGATCTTTCAGGAATCGCTGGAATCAGAGAGGGTCCCAGAGCACTGGAAAATTGTTAATGTGACACACCTATTTAAAAAGGAAGCAAGGCAAAAGACAGAAAACTACAGATCGATTAGCCTAGCCTCGATCTTTGTAAGATCCTGGAATCCATTGTGAAGGATGAGATTTCTGAATACTTGGAAGTGTATAATAAAATAGGGATAAAGTCAGCATGGTTTCATCAAGGGGAGGTCATGCCTAACAAATCTGCTATAATTCTTTGAGGAAGTAACAAGCAGGTTAGACCAAGGAGACCCAATGAATTTTATCTACCTGGACTTTGACAAGGTGCTCACAGGAGGCTACTGAGTAAGATAAGGGCTCGTAGTGTCAGAGGCAAGGAGCTAGCATAGACAGAAGCTTGGCTGTCTAGCAAAAGTAGAGTGTGGGGATAAAAGGGTCCTTCTCAGGATGGCAGCTGGTGACAAGTGGTGTTCCACAAGGCTCAGTGTTGGAACCATAATGTTTCACTTTATATATTAACAATCTAGATAAAAGGAACTGAAGGGATTCTGGCTAAGTTTACAAACAATACAAAGATAGGTAGAGGAACAGGTAGCATTGAGGAGATAGGGTGGCTACAGAAGGATTTGGAAAGTTTAGAAGAGTTGGCAAAGAAGTGGCTGATTGAGTACAACATGGGAAATTGTGAGGTCAACAGAATAGAGTCATGGACTATTTTCTAAATGGGGAGAAAATTCAGAAGTCTGAAGTGCAAAAAGACTTGCAAGTTTTCATTCAGGATTCTCTCAAGGTGAACTCGCACGTTAAGTCAGTAGTTAGGAAAGGCAAATGCAATGATGGCATCTATTTTGAGAGGACTTGAATATGAAAGCAGAGCTGTACTTCTGAGGCTCTAAAAGTCTCTGGTCAGACACATTTGGAGTATTGTGTGCAGTTTTGGGCCCCATATTTCAGGAAGGATGTACTGCCCTTGGAGCTTGTGCAGAGCAGGTTGACAAGAATGGTCCCAGGAATGAAAACCTTAACAAATGAGAAAAGTCAAACATATAAATAGAAAGCAGGGAACACCAGCTGTGCTTCGTCCAGAGGCTCACTGAAGATGTTACCTAGTATGGTGACGAAACATCTGAAAAATTAACCTTACAGCTCAGCGATCAAACTTACATCCGTATGAGGAATGTTTGTGGACTCTGGATCTATACTCGATTGAATTTAGAAAGAAATGGGGAGATCTCATTGAAACATACAGAATACTGAATGGCCTGGACAGAGTGGATGCCAGGAAAATATTTCATTGGTGGCAGAGATTAGGACTCAAGGGAACAGCCTTAGAGTAAAGGGAAGACCTTTTAGAATAGAGATAAGGAGAAACTTTTTCAGTCAGAAAGTGGTGAATCTATGGAACTCATTGCCACAGAAAGCTGTGAAGGTCAGGCCATTGAGTATATTTAAGACTGAGATAGACAGGTTTTTGAGTATCAAAGGGATCAAGGGCTACAGGGAGTAAGTGGGAGAATGGGGTAGAGAAACTATCAGCCATGAGTGAATGGCAGAGCAGACTTGATGGGCTGAATGGCCTAATTTCTGCTCCTATATCTTATGGTCTTATGAGAGACATAAATAGGGCAGAAACATTTCCCTTTAGTAGAAGGATCAATAACCAAGAGACTTAGATGTAAGTTATGGGGCAGAAGGTGTCGAGGAGATTTAAGGAAGACTTCTTTCACTCAGAATGTGTTGGGCATCTGGAACTCACTGCCTGGAAAGTTGGAAGAGACAGACACCATCACAACATTTAAGAACTATTTGGATAACCACTTGAAGTGCCATAGCATTCAAGACTACAGGCAAAGTGCTGGAAAATGGGATCCAGAGTAGATAGGTGCTTAATGAATGGTGCAAACTTGATGAGCTGAAGGGCTCTTTCTATGATGTAAAATTCTGCAACTCTAACTTTTATTGTCAAGTGATTTATTCACATTGCACAAGATCTTCCAGCACAATTACAAAACTGGCATCGATCCAACATTGTGGAAAATTATCCAGGTGTGTCCTGTACACAAAAAGCATTACAAATCCAATCCAACCAACTACCACCCGAAGAGTCTACTCCCAATCGTCAGTAAGGCTGGACTTGACAATAGCCAGCAACTGACCACAAAATTTCCAACACTCACTTGGAAAACGCATCCCCCAACTTAATTTACTTTGTTCTGACTACATGTAAGGCAATGATTTAAAGAAGTCAACATTTCAAAACCAGATAAACAACCTATTAAAATTAAAAGTGATCTCAGCAAAGAAGTTGTTCACAGACAGAAGCGCCATTTAATAGTCACTTAAGGAACTCACGCCAACTCTGCCTCAGTAGCACATTTGGCCAGAGAAGACAGAAATAAAGTGATCAACCTGATAGATTTCACTGCATGGACTAAAGGAAGACGTAAACCTTTTGCCCACTAGCAGCACCACTCCAAAATCATCCCCAACTTTGTGCATCCTCACAGCCTCTAATACCTAACCTCTCATCTGCTCCCCATTATCTCTAAGGTCACAAAAGATGCTGTGACCAAAATTCGAGACTTAGCTGATAGTCTTCAGTTCTTGCTGGGATTCTCTGTAGTTGCGGCAGAGTCCACTATGTTGTTCTGCTGCTGCTGGTAATACAGAGCTGCCGATCAATCAGATTGGCTGACACCTCTCAACAGAATGCCACCCTGTCTCTGAAAGGACAGAAGTCCCACTCTTAACTTATGGAGGTTGCCTCCAGTACATTTTAACTGTGGAACAGCCTGATTTAAAGTCAGTGCAGTACTGAGTGACTTTTTGACTATGGACAGGATCTGAGAGGAACACATTCCTCTATTAAATTAGTCCCATTATTCTCAACATTCTCTTTGTCCCTGGAGTTACCATTAAGAATAATGTAAGGGAAATAATAAAGCTGTTTAATTATTAGTTCAATATTAATTATGCTGTATAATCGTCTGACAGGATCATAATGTAAACCATCTTCCATGGCCATGATCTACTTGCCGCCTACTATTAGGGTGGTGTACAGTAGGTGATAGAGAAGGATTAAGAGCTGCCATACCTAGAGAATTAAGAATTCAAATTTTCAGTTCCTTTTATACTGAGCAGCATTACTACTGTTACGACACTTCATCAATAGGTTAAAACTAACCTATGTCACGTCAGTCTAAACCAGATCATGCTGCTTACTAGTGGGTGAATGATCCAAGTCTTAGTGAATTATGTTTTGCTGGCACAATGAACTTACTGGCTATCACTACAAAATTCCGTGCTGGAATTCTTGTCTCTACACATGGGGGTTGACTGGACCTTCCACACTCAGACAGAGAGACAGGAAAGCCACCATACTGCCAAAAGCTCATTCCTACTTCAACCATTGCTAATCAGGTAGGCATAATTTGCTGCTCAGATGGATTTGTCTTTGACTCTGTAATGAGTTATCACTGACGGAAAGCATGATGTACGTCAGCACACGAGACAGAAGCAGACTCTTTGGCCAGATTGTTGCTGTAAATGAATCTCTGCCAGTTTTTTTTTAACATGTCTATGCAAACACAAAGGTTGCATTTTTTGTGCATGAAAGAAATAGCATGGTTTGATATCAATGCTCAGTGCTAGTAATAAATTATGCCTTTCACATTTTGTCCTAAATACACCCATAGGAAACAAATCTTAAAGATGTTCACGTCTTACAAAGGAATCTATTTCTTGAGGATCCACAGTCACGCTGAAAATTACAACTCCAAAGAATTAAATTTAATATAGAACACCTGCCCATGTCTGAATATCTCTGTAGCTGAGACAAGTTCCAATTGATGCTAGTGTGTAGCAATGGTACTGCATATTAAATTAATTGCTCAAGTATATGTTTCAGTTCTCATGTCTGAGAAATGGGGTAACTGCAATTTGAATGCCAACCAAAAGCAAATTAAGATTTTCTTTTTAAAATTAAGAAGTTGGATAAGAATATAAGACATCAAAGCAGAGCAGGCCATAAATCTGATCAGACCTGCTCCACTACTCAACAAGATCATGGTTACACCATTTTCCCGCCCTATTCCCATACCCTTTGTTCCTTTCGCTTCCAAAAGCCTATTGATATAAGTCTTGAGTATTCTCATCAATTAAGTACTGATAGTTCTCAGAGACAGAGAACTTCGAAGATACATACACCACAGAGTGAAAACATTTCTCCTTTGTACAAAATTACTACCCCATGATCCCAAACCAACCCTGAGAGTATGACCACGAGCTTCAGCCCCCAATCAGGAGAAATACATCTCTCAACGTCTACCCTGTTAAATCTCTAAAACTTTGAAAAATGTCAAGGAAATTATCTTTCATTCTTCTAAATTCAAGAGAATTTTGGTGCATTCCATGCCACCTCTCCTTATAGAATAGCCTTCTTGCTCTAGAAATCAACCAAGTGAACATTTGTTGCATCCACTTTCAGGTAAGTAACATCCCTCCTCAGGGAGGAAGACCAAAATTCTACACAGTACATGAGGTGTGGTCTCAACAAAGATCTATTTAATTTAATAAGACTTCCTTACTCTTATACTCCAATTACCTGGCAGTAAAAGCGAATATACTAGTTGCCTTCTTAATCGCTGACTGTACCTGGATATGTATTTACTGAGGAGAAAGTGAGGACTGCAGATGCTGGAGATCAGAGCTGAAAAATGTGTTGCTGGAAAAGCACAGCAGGTCAGGCAGCATCCAAGGAGCAGGAGAATCGACGTTTTGGACATAAGCCCTTCTTCAAGAATGAGGAAGGTGTGCCAAGCAGGCTAAGATAAAATGTAGGGAGGAGGGACTTGGGGGAGGGGTGTTGGGAATGCGATAGGTGGAAGGAGGTTAAGGTGAGGGTGGTAGGCCGGAGAGGGAGTGGGGGCGGAGAGGTCAGGAAGAAGATTGCAGGTCAAGAAGGCGGTGCTGAGTCCAAGGGTTGGGACTGAGATACGGTGGTGGGGAGGGGAAATGAGGAAGCTGGAGAAATCTGCATTCATCCCTTGTAGTGGGAGGGTTCGTAGGCGGAAGATGAGGCACTCTTCCTCCAGGCGTCGTGTTGCCATGGTCTGGCGATGGAGGAGGCCAAGGACCTGCATGCCCTTGGCGGAGTGGGAGGGGAGTTAAAGTGTTCAGCCATGGGGCGGTTGGGTTGGTTGGTGCTGGTGTCCCAGAGGTGTTCTCTGAAACGTTCCGCAAGTAAACGGCCTGTCTCCCCAATGTACAGGAGGCCACATCAGGTGCAGCAGATGCAGTAAATGATTGTTGTGGAGGTGCAGATGAATTTCTGATGTATATGGAAGGATCCCTTGGGGCTTTGGAGGGAAGTGAGGAGGGAGGTGTGGGCGCAAGTTTTGCATTTCTTGCGGTTGCAGGGAAGGTGCTGGGAGTGGAGGTTGGGTTGGTGGGGGGTGTGGATCTGACGAGGGAGTCGCAGAGGGAGTGTTTTTTCTGGAACGCTGATAGGGGAGGGGAGGGAAATATATCCTTGTGGTGGGGTCTGTTTAGAGGTGGCGGAAATGACGTCGGATGATATGATGCATCTGGAGGTTGGTGGTGTGGTAGGTGAGGACCAGTGGGGTTCTGTCCTGGTGGTGATTGGAGGGGTGGGGTTCAAGGGAGGAGGAGCGGGAAGTGGAGAAGATGTGGTGGAGAGCATCATCAACCACGTCTAAGGGGAAATTGCGGTCTTTGAAGAAGGAGGCCATCTGGGTTGCTCGGTATTGGAATTGGTCCTCCTGGGAGCAGATGCGGCGGAGGCGAAGGAATTGGGAATATGGGATGGCGTTTTTACAGGGGACAGGGTGGGAGGAGGTGTAACCTAGGTAGCTGTGGGAGTCAGTCGGTTTATAGTAAATGTCCGTATTGAGTCAGTCGTCCGAGATAGAAATGGAGAGGTTTAGGAAGGGAAGGGAGGAATCTGAGGCGGTCCAGGTAAATTTGACGTTGGGGTGGAAGATGTTAGCAAAGTGGATGAACTGTTCAACCTCCTCGTGGGAGCACGAGGTAGCGCCGATACAGTCATCGATATAGCGGAGGAAAAAGTAGGGGTGGTGCCAGTGTAGCTGCGGAAGATGGACTGTTTCACATATCCGACGAAGGGGCAGGCATAGCTGGGGCCCATGAAGGTGCCCATGGCTACTCCTTTGGTTTGGATGAAGTGGGAGGATTGGAAAGAAAAGTTGTTTGGAGTGAGGACCAGTTAGGTCAGTCGAAGGAGGGTGTCAGTGGAAGGGTACTGGTTGGTTTGGCGGGAAAGGAAGAAGTGGAGGACTTTGAGGCCTTCGTGATGGGGGATGGAGGTGTATAGGAACTGGATGTCCATGGTGAAGATAAGGCATTGGGGGCCGGGGAAGCGAAAATCATGCAGGAGGTGGAGGGAGTGGGTGGTGTCCCGAACATAGGTGGGGAGCTCTTGGACGAAAGAGGACAGGACCGTGTCGACGTTTGCAGAGATGAGTTCGGTGGGGCAGGAGCAGGCTGAGACAATGGGTCGGCCGGGGCAGTCAGGTTTGTGGATTTTGGGCAGGAGGTTGAAATGGGCGGTGCGGGGTTGTGGGACTATGAGGTTGGAGGCGGTGGATGGGAGATCCCCTAAGGTGATGAGGTTATGGATGGTCTGGGAGATGATGGTTTGGTGGTGGGAGGTGGGTCATGGTCAAGGGAGCAGTAGGAGGAGGTGTCTGCAAGCTGGCAGTTAGCCTCAGCGGTGTAAAGATCGGTGCACCAAACTACCACCCGTTACAGTCAGGGAGAGGAAAGGGAACCAACAGATAGGGCAGTGATCCCCTGTGGCCATTCCCCTCAGCAATAAGAGTTTTGTCGTGGATACTGCTGGTGGGCATGGCCTACCAGGGGAAAGCCATAGTTATCAGGTCTCTGGCACTGAGCCTGGCACTGTGGCTCAGAAGGGAAGGGGGGAGAATAGAAAAGCACTAGTGGTAGGGTACTCAATAGTTACAACAATTGATAGGAGATTTTGTGGTCAGATACGGGACTCCCGGAAGGTATGTTGCCTCCCGGAGCCAGAATTCAGGAGCCAGAGATTGAGATACATATTGGCACCAAAAATATAGCCAGGAAAGGGATTTAGGATCTGAAAGGTGACTACAGAGAGTTAGGTTGGAACCTGAAGAGCAGGGTGAGTACAGTGGTGACCTCAGGTTTGCTACCAGTGCCACGAGATAGTGAGGTGAGGAACAGTCAGCGAATGCAATTTAACACGTGGCTGCGAGGCTGGTGCAGGAGAGAGGGCTGCAGATACCTAGACCATTGGGATACCTTCTGGTGAAGGTGGGACCTGTACATGAAAGATGGGTTGCACCTGAACTGGAGGGGCACAAAGGTCCTGGGTAGGTGATTTACTTATGTGGTTTGGGAGAGTTTAAGCTAGTTTGGCAATGGGGGGGTGGGAATCAGAGCTACATATCTGAGAGGGGGGGTAGATGTAGATGGGGCAATGACAGGATATAGTGAATCTATTGAGAAGGTTTCTCACGTGACGAAACAAAGGCTTGGTTGAAGTGTGTCTGCTTTAACGCAAGGACTGTTAGAAATAAGAGTGATGAACTTCGAGCATGGATCAGCACTTGGGGCTATGATGTTGTGGCCATAACGGAGACATGGGTTTTACAGGGGCAGGAATGGTTGCTAGATGTTCCAGGGTTTAAAATGTTTAATAAGAACAGGGAGGATGGAAAAAGAGGAGGGGGTGTAGCATTGTTAATCAGTGAGTGCATCACAACTACAGAAAAGGTTGTTGAGGAACATTTGCCTACTGAGTCAGTATGCATGGAAGTTAGGGACAGCAAGGGAGCAGACCCCCCCCCCCCCCTAATAGCAGTAGAGAAATTGAAGAATTCATAGGCCGGCAGATTTTGGTAAAATGCTGAGATAGCAGGGTTGTTGTTCTGGGTGACTTCAACTTTCCCAATATCGGCTGGAACCTCCTTAGTGCAGATGGTTTGGATGGAGCCATTTTTGTCTTCAGGAAGGTTTCCTTACTCGGTATGTAGACAGGCTGACGAGGGGAGAGGCCATTTTGGATTTGGTGCTCTGCAATGAGCCAGGACAGGTGTCAGATCTCGTGGTGTGAGATTACTTTGGTGACGGTGACCACAACTGCCTCACATATAGCATAGCCTTGGAGAGGGAAAGAAGCATTTACCAAGGGAAGATATTTAATTGGAGAAAAGGAAACTATGACGCTATCAGACAGGCATTGGAAAGTACAGACTGGAAGCAATTGTTCCACAGAAAGGGCACAGCAGACATGTGGAGACTGTTTAAGGAGCAGTTGTTGCGAGTGATACACGAATTTGCTCCTCTGAAGAAGGAGGGATAAGATTAAGGAACCTTGGATGACGAGAAAAGAGGAGCTTCTCATCAAATGGAAAAAGGCAGCTTACGTAAAGTAGAGGAAACAAGGATCTAGCATAGCTTTATAAAATTACAGGCTTGCTAGAAAGGAGCTCAAATATGGATTGAGGAGAGCCAGGAGGGGGGATGAGAAAGAATTGGCAGGAAGGATTAGGGAGAACCCAAAGGCATTTTTCTCAGACGTAAGGAATAAGAGAATGATCAGGGAGAAGGTAGGGCCGATCAGGGATAGCGTAGGGAACTTGTGCGTGGAGTCTGAGCAGATAGGGGAAGCCCTAAATGAATTTTTTGCTTCAGTTTTCACTAAGGAAAAGACTTTGTTATGAATGAGAACTTTGAGGAGCTGGAGTACAGGCTTGAACAGATCAAGATTGATGAAGTTGATGTGTTCGAAATTTTGACAAACATTAAGATTGATAAGCCCCAGGGCCAGACCAGATTTATCCCAGGCTGTTCTAGGAAGTGGGAAAAGAGGTTGCTAAGCCGTTAACAAAGATCTTTGCTTCCTCACTCTCCACAGAAGCCATACCAGAGGATTGGAAGGAGAGGAATGTTCCTCTTTTCAAGAAAGGTAATAGGGAAATCCTTGGCAATTACAGACCAGTCGGTCTTACGTCTGTGGTCAGTAAGATTTTGGAAAGAATTCTGAGAGATAGGATTTATGACTATTTGGAAAGTGTGATTAAAGGCAGTCAGCATGGTTTTGTGAGGGGCAGGTCATGCCTAACTAATCTTGTTGAATTCTTTGAGGAGGTGACAAGACAGGTCGACAAATGTTGAGCAGTGGATGTGGTATATATGGACTTCAGCAAGGCATTTAATAAGGTTCCCCCGGTAGACTAATTCATAAAATCCGGAGGTATGGGTTACAGGGAGATTTGACTATCTGGATTCAGAATTGGTTGACAGACAGAAGGCA
Source organism: Hemiscyllium ocellatum (assembly GCF_020745735.1). Taxonomy (NCBI): domain Eukaryota; kingdom Metazoa; phylum Chordata; class Chondrichthyes; order Orectolobiformes; family Hemiscylliidae; genus Hemiscyllium; species Hemiscyllium ocellatum. The sequence goes on along the minus strand of NC_083407.1, from coordinate 39,961,014 downwards.
GAGAGTGGTTATAGATGGAAAGTATTCTGCCTGGAGGTCAGCATTGAATGGTGTCCTCTGCCGTTTGTAGTTGTTATAAATGACTTGGATGAGAAGGTTGAGGGGTGGGTTAGTAAATTTGCAGATGACACAAAAGTTGGAGGTGCTGTTGATAGTATCGAGGGCTATTGCAGGCTGCAATGTGACATTGACAGGATGCAGAGCTGGGCTGAGAAATAGATAAATGCGAAGTGATGCATTTTGGACGGTCGAACTTGAATGCTGAATATAGGATTAAAGACAGGATTCCTGGCAATGTGGAGGAACAGAGGGATCTTGATGTTCAAATACATAGATCCCTTAAAGTTGCCACCTAAGTGGATAGGGTTGTTGAGAAAGCATATGGTGTTTTGGCTTTCATTAACAGGGAGATGGAGCTTAAGAGCTATGAGGTTTTGCTATAGCTCCACAAGTCCCTGGTGAGACCACACTTGGAATATTGTGTCCAGTTCAAGGCACCCTACTATAGGAAAAATACAGAGGCTTTGGAGAAGGTGCAAAGAACGTTTACCAGGATGCTGCCTGGACTTGGAGGGCTTGCCTTATGAAGAGAGGTTGACTAAGCTCGTACTTTTCTCTCTGGAGAGGAGAAGAAAGAGAGGTTACCTGATCAAGATATACAAGGTAATGAGAGGTATGGGTGGAGTCAATAGCCAGAGACTTATCCCCAGGGCAAGATTGACTGCCACGAGGGGTCATAGTTTTACGATATTAGAAGAAAGGTGTAAAGGAGATGTCAGAAATAGGTTCTTTACGCAGACAGTTGTGTGTGCATGGAATGCATTGCCAGCGGTGGTGGAAGCAGAGTCATTAGGGACATTTAAGTGACTGCTGGACATGTACATGAACAACAATGAATTGAGGGATGTGTAGGTTAGGTCATTTTATTTTACATTAGAATTAATTCGCGGCACAACCTCAGCCAAAGAGACTGTTCTGTGCTGTACTTTTCTATTTACTATGTTTAAACAACTTCAAATGCTTCATCAATTAAATTCCCTCCATCATAAAGTCAGAAATGGTGTTGTCTGCAGATAATTGCACAGTGTTTAGACCCATTTGTAACTGCTCAAGTAATGAAGCAGTTGATTCCAACATGCAGCAAGATAGCATTAAAGTACATCATGCCACACCAGTGTCAGGCAATGACCACTTCCAACCACAAAAACAACTTCCCCTTCATAATCTATTGCATTACTATCACTAAATACCCAAACATGAATGGCCTCAAATAATATCATTGATCAGAAACTAAACTGGATTAACTGTACAAATGCAGCAGTGAAGGTTCATGTGATGTTGCCACTTTGAGTCAGACAGGCCTGTGTTTAAATCTCACCCACTTCAGAGGTGTGTAATAACAACTTTGAATGGGTTAATTAGGAAATTACCTACAAATGCTATGGATATAAGTGTAGTTCAGAGGCTTGGTATTCTGCAGTAAACAACTCAGTTTCCAGTTCCCCAAAGCCTTCCATTACCTACAAGGCACAAGTCAAGAATGCAATAGAATACTTTCCACTTGCCCTGGTTAAATGCAAGTAAAGGAGTTATATTGGACTCAAAATATTAAATTTGTTTCTCTCTCTATAGACGCTAACACTTTCGGTTTCTGATTTATATTCTTTCCAGAACTGTGATATTCATGGTTCAATAAATTAATCTTTCTATAAACAGTTTAACTCCCTTTACTATTTCTTAGCTCTATCATACTGATTTTACATTTTGATTTTCTGGACAAAGATAGTTTCTCTCTCTTCTCCCAATCCTCACTGTGATAAATATCCATTCTTCATTCCATTTTATCTATCTCTTCTGAAAATTAAGCTACCCATAATATTCAGTTTCCTGCTTTGATCACTCTGCAACTACATCTCAGTTATAGCTACTAGGTCAATCCCATCCCTCTCTCCACGTGTACCTTTGCTTCATCTATCATGATATGGTTGTTGCATTTATTTAGATACAGTAAATTTGCATTTCAATTTTTTATTATTTTCCCCTGACAAGGCTTTAGTCAGTCATGCTGTGTGGCCATTATTAAGCTCTCTTTCTATACCAACACAATCTGTTTGGATGCACTAAAGCATTCCTCTGCTGTAAAATCTTGCCTTTCCTTTTCAGACTTGCAGGATTTCTTAGTTTTACGTTTATGTGTTTGGAGAATATTCAGGTACAACTTAACTCCTGAGCAATATAAATCTGTTCAACAATTAGTTTTAATTGGTAGATTGTTGGTAACAGAATCAAATCGGCAACAATATTTAATAAGAGATTTTCCTTCTTTCATAAATTACAAAAACAGTTAGTTAATGTTGCATAATAGTATAGTATTAAAAAATTTAATTTGTTATCATTATCCCTCAGAGCCTGCTTTGTGAATATTACACCCACAACTGCCATCAACTTATTCAATCATTTGGTTACTAAGTATGATGCCATGAAAAGGAAATATTAAACAACATAATTAAAAAGGGTTATTTCAATTACCCCCTCTTATTACGAGAGAATAAATAGAATGTACTGTTATCTGTTAGAGCATTTTGTTTAATATTTGGCCATATTTAAAATTATTTCAGATACTCTACTATTGAATTATGATGTCATGTTAAAAAAAAGCAGTGTCCAAAGCCAGTGTAGGGAACCACTGTTAGTTGTTGTATAAACCCATCTGTTTTACTAATGCCCTGTAGCAGAAGTAAATCAGTCATCCTTACCTAGCCTGGGATTACATGTGACTCCAGATATGTGGTTGACTCTTAGCAAACTTCTGGGCAATTATGAAGAGGTGATCCTTGCTATTTGTCCAGCATTATAGATGTCCATGCCCCATGAATAAATAAAATAAACAAGATTCCGAAATCATAATATAAAGCCAAGGAGGAAACTTGTAAAACCTTTCTCCATGTCAAGGATTACGAGTTTTTCATTTTCTGAGGATTTTTCCTACTTCCAAAGATCCACCCTATTTGTCTGTTGAAGATGATAGATTATGCTTTTACTTATTAGGCCCAACCATTGTTTATATTTTCTCCCATATTTCCTCACCAATCACATGTCCACTTCTGCGAAGTGCGTGAAGGATACTGCTTCTGGCAGTAAAGTTCCTGTTGTTGACGTTATCTGCAAGGCAGCTTGCTTCAGATGACACAATTTCATCATGGCATCCCTACTGACCCTGAATCTAAAAAGACAGAGCTCTTCAATAGTTCTAGACGGGTGAACCATGATCTCTAAACACAGCCCTGTGGATAATGGTGATTGCAGGCTGGCCAGCTTTTCTGGAGACAGACTTCCCTGGCAACATTTTGTTTCACAGAATCCCTACAATCTGGAAGCAGGCCATTCAGCCCATCAAATTGACAGCAGCTCTCCAAAGAGCATCCCACCTGGACACAACTTATTTGTAACACTGCATTTCCTATGGCAATCCACCTAGCCTTCACATCTTTGGATTGTGGGAGGAAACCACAGCACCCAGACAGAGGAAAAATGTGCAAACTCTACACAGACAGTCACGAGAGGATGGAATCGAACCTAGGTCTCTGGCACTGTGAGGCAACAATGCTAATCACTGAGCCACTGTGCCGCCCACATGCTGTTTATCAGCAGCTTTCAAACATCTCAGAAATTGAGTGTACTGAATGATAAAGCAATACGTAAATAGAACAAGGAACTAACAAAATGAATCACCATACAATCTGTTGGCCCACGCCCTTATCCTTTAAAAGTGCACTGATGTTTGCTGAAGACAGGTCACTTTCTGTTTTTAAGAGCTTCTGCACATTATTAACAAGTCTGCTACATATCTGACCAAGACTAACAATACTACAATACTTTGAGAACATGTGCTTAAAAAATCATAGGAATTAACAATTAAATGCTAAGGAATGTACAAGTCTGTTTAAAATGTCTACTAAAATAAGAGAAAATCTAACTTTTCTTTTAAAAGGCAAACTTAGCTAAATCATAGAAATGCAGGACTTTCAAATTGTGCATTAAACACAGAACAACATAGAACTGTACAGCTCAGCCTTTCGGTCCACCATGTTGTGCCAAACATGATGCCAAATTAAACTTTTACTTTCTGCTTGCCTTTGGTCCATATCCCTCCATTCCTTGCATATTCATATACTTCTCTGAGAGTCCCTTCAATGCCCTTATCATATCTGCTTCCAACATCAACCCTAGCAGACACCTACCATTTAAGCGTAAAACATTTTCCCCTCATGTCTCCTTTGAACTTTCCCCCTCACCTTAAATGCATGCCTCCTAGTATTGGACATTTCAGCTCTGGCAAGAAGATTCTGACTGTTAGCTCATCTATGCATCTCATAACTTTATGGACTCCTATCAAGTCTTCCGTCAGCCTATGCTGCTCCAGAGAAAACTACTTGAGTTTTTCGAGCCTCTCCTTACACCTCATACTTTCTAATCCAGGCAAAATCTGGTAAATCTCTTCTGCACTCTCCCAAAGCCTCCACATCTCTCCTGTAATGTGGCGACCAGAATTGAATGCAATACTCTTAAGTGTGGCCCAACCAAAGTCTTATAAAGCCGCAACATGACATTCTGACCCTTGTACTCAATTCCCCAAACAATAAAGGCAAGCATGCCATACGCCTTCTATACCACTGTATCTACTTACATGGCTACTTTCAGGAAGCCTTGGACGTCAACCCCAAGATCCCTCTGTACATCAATATTATTCAGGGTCCTGCCATTAACTGTATACGTTTCCATAACATTTGATCTCATAAAGTGCAGCACCTCACACTTACCTGGATTAAATTCCATCTGCCATTTCTCCACCCATAACAGCAATTGATCTATATCCCGCTGTATCCCTTGACAAATTTCTACACTATCCACAATTCCACCAATCTTTGTAGCATCTGCAAACTTACTAACCCCCCATCTATATTTTTATCCAAGTCATTTATACATATCACAAACAGCAGAGGTCCCAATTTGGATCTCTGCGGAACAACACTAGTCATGAACCTCCAGCCTGTAAAACAACATTCCACCAGTACACTCTGCCTTCTATGGGCAACCCTATTCTGACTCCACACAGCCAAGTCACCACGGATCCCATGTATCTTAAGCTTTTGGATAATCCTACCATGACAGACTTTTGTCGAAAGCTTCACTAAAATCCATATAGACAACACCCTCATCTGTATCACTGCCTCAAAAAATTCAATCAAGTTACTATGGCATACCTTGTCATATACAAATTCATGCTAAATAGGCCATGCTTTTCCAATTGCAAATAAATTATATCCCTAAGAATTCTCTCCAATAGGTTCCCAACATTGTGAAAATAAAGTCTGTATTAGCACCAAAGAAAATATAGCAACCAATCATGATACATTTGTGGTAATAATCCTTTAGTGTTAGTTCTAACATACTACAAGCTATTTTTTTAAAAATTGCATTGTTAAGTCCCTTGCACAACATGAAGACATTGCCGAAAATGCTTCATAGCCAATGAAACATTTTCAAAGCAATTGCAACCTAAGAAAAAAAATCTTCTTACAACAACTGGGTAGGATCTAGAATGCACTGTTGAAGAGTGTTCTGGACTTGGGATTGACATTTTCAAAAGGGAATTGGATCATTCCTAAAGAAGAAGAACATTGCAGGAGTGACAGTAGTTGAAATACTCCTGCAGAAAGCTGGCACAGATGCAGTGGGCCGAGTGACCATCTTTTTTCCTGGAACCAATCTGTGATTCTATGAACTATTCACAGATACATGATTAACAATATAAGCATCATACATATTAGAGGAGATTTCCATCTCCAATAAGGGAGAATCTCAACAACTGTCCTTGAAATTTTCTGGCATTACAATAATACACATCCTCCAGTGCAGCAACTCACTGAGTCTTCTTATCAACCTCTACAAATCATTGTGCTTTCACCAAAACTTATGAACATACAAATTAGGAGCAGAAATAGGCCACTGGTCCCTCAAAACTGCTGTTCTCTTCATCAGGTCATGGTTAATCTGATTATTCCATTTTCCTGCCCATTCTTGATGATCATTCAACCCTTTGCTTGTCAAGGATCTATCCCGCCTTAAACATATTCAGACTGTTTATACTACCTTTTGAAAAAAGAAAGCTTCAAAGTTTCACAACAATCTGAGAAAAAACATTCTGTTAATCTCTGTCTTAAATGAGTGGACCTTTATTATTCTCCCACAAGAGGAAGCATCCTTTCCTCACCCAACCTATCAAGACCTCTCAAGGTCTCACATGTTTGTACATTTCTATGACTCTATGTTTCACTCAAAAACCTCAGCAAAGACAAGTTCTAGCCCTGTCCAACTTCCTTTAAAACCCACCCATTCTAACTGTTAGTCTAGTTGTTTTATTCCCAAGCCATTCACTATTTCTTTGAATATTTGTAATCTAAAGTTTGAAGGTAGATCTGATAGTATTTATTTGGGCTCTCCACACCTTGAATTAACTTGTCCACTATTATTTTTGCTATCACTTTCTCTAAAGGCATTCCCTCAGGAAATCTTGTTGAAATATCCAGAATTGTTGAAAAATACTGATTCTCAATTCTAGTTTTGGTAGGAATATCACACACTAAGGATCTGCTGAATAGTCCTTTGAAAGCTGGTACCAGAATTAAAGGCTTGATTGATGGTTGGGTAACCCCATGACCTATATGGCATCTCCAACTAAACTTAACTACATCTTTAAGTCATCCTGGCCAGTAAAAATATTTTCGTCTTTTAGCCTGTATTTTTCTAATACATTAGTGGCTTCCACTTGGAATCTTGGAATCCACATTTAAATTCTCATTAAGAAACTAGCCAAGCACCACCTTCTCAAGGGCAAATACAAACAGGCAATAAATTCTGGCCAACAGTGATACCCATGTCCCAGAAGTGAGTGAATAAAGAAAATCAGAGGGAACTACCATCTGATGCATAAATGCTCATTCCTTCTTGGCTGGAATATGATGTTGTCTCCATTTCCTCATTAATAATTTGGGCTGTATCTTTATAGTGGCTAATGAAATCTAACAGGTTCTTTTGAAATGTCTTACCAGACTCACCACATTAATTACCTGGCCCACTCCTCTGACATCTCTCACATTGAATTCCAGCCGGACTTACCTTGCACCATTCCCTGACAAACTCACCACTCAGCAGTCATTTACTGAAAGGTGGCACCCCTTATGTCTGCAACATCTTTAAGAGATTACTGTGTGACAGGTAAGCATTGGAAATTTAAGATTCCCCCTCTCCACCAATGTCATGGTACAGCCACCAGCCAATGGCTGGCATGGCTGTCAGCATGGCCGACAGTCCCTTACACATACAACATCATTCTCTCACTCACAGTTTAACCACCACACCACACACTTTACCTGTCTGTAGCTTCACCTTTTCTGTACACTCTTTGACAGGGCCACCCTGTCCCCAGGGCCCATTGTATACTCACAAACTATCTTTGCCCAGTAGTGTAACATTATACACAGACAACTAATCAATCAACCACAAACATGAACTTTTATTTACAGAAAGCAAAGGACAAAACAAACAAAACCAGTTGGGGCTGAGGTTTGTCCTGACAATGCAAACCAGATTTTTGTATCATGACCAAAGAATATTTGACAATCCATGATTGCCTAATGCACCCAGCTCTCTTCTAATGAAAGCAGATGGCAATAAAATTCTGTCTGGTTTGTAGTGCCCAACCCAGCTGAGCACTATCATGGACACTGGTAGTACGATCCATTAAGATGATCCCATACTGTTCCTTACATGTTAATGAAATCAGTTTTATTATTGACCCCTCAAACATATCATCCTTTCCCCTTGTTAAAACTTCTTCTTTAATTTTTAATACCAACATATCAGCTTCTTTTTCCTTCCCTGTTATTAGGTAGTCAGATATATTAATTCCTGAAACCTCCTTTCGTTTGTGCCAAGTTCTAACACTCACATCACGATTCCACATGGTGACTTGTGCCTGAACGTCTGTCTGTTTTCCTTCATATCATTATATTCCAGCTCACAGTTTGGCCAATAATCTATAACTGTTCATATCTCTGCCTGTACTCTTAGTTTTATTTAAGCATTTATGAAGTGTAATATTTATCCTATCGATGTCCCTGAAATCTTGATATATAAGCAATGGCATTAGTTGAATGAGTAGTCTCCAAAATAAATCATTTTTTAAACAATAATGACAAAAACACTTTGTGCTTTCAGTTACAAATGAATATGTTTTCTCTGCTCCTACATTGCACTTTGTACTTTAATGATTCGTTTGCAGTTAGTGAAAGTTTACTTGAACTGTGATTGGCCAGAGTACTAGTACACCTCTTAAAGTAAGGTGGAATAAATTGAGCGAGCCATCCGTTTGTATCAAAGATCAACAGTCAGAAGTGTCTGATTTATAGGTAATCTGCTTGTTGTACAAGAATGAAGATAGACTTACACTGTCACATCCTGCCCAAGGAATGGCCCAATCTAAAACAGGTAACAGTCTGGTGATATGGTTCAGAATTTTTGATAATTGAGTAGAAGGGGTCACGTTGAGCAACAGAGTAAATAAAATTCTCTCTAAGAAAAATAGATGCAGAAAGGATGTAAAACATTGAGAGGCCTCTGTATGAAGATGAGAGGCAAGATTTACACTAGATAGCAAACCTTCGTTTAACTGACTATGCCACTGATTCTGGCAAAGTGCAGCAAAATATGGGTTAACATTCTCAATCTGGTAATAACTTTTCAATCATGTGCTAATGAGGTAATATGTTAGTAGTTTGCATGAATGTTTAACCATCTTTGATATGTTTGTATTTGTGTGAGAAGGTGAGGAAAAATATACCATGGAAGCAATAGGCAATTATCATAATGTTGCACCTTGCATAAATTTTATTGGCCTGCTGTCAGAACCAAAAAAAAATTCCAGTCTCTCCAGCTGCTTTAGTGCTGTGAAAAATTGTCCAATTTCTCTATCCAACCACTCAAATAAAGAGACATCTTTCGATATATGTAGAGAAGAGAGATGCTGTGTCTCAATTAAATATTAAATGAAAAGCCTTGCTGAGGAATCTTAGATTGTTGGGTGGTTTTCATTAACTCAGAACCACGATTCCCTCATTGGCCAAGGATTAACAATGAGAATGAGAGGACAATGCAGATATGAGAGACTTTCCACAGTTGCCAACCAGAGCTACACAAAGAGCCTCTGTATTCTCATAAAATTCATTCAGTCCTTTGGTCCATGTATGTAGGCATCTTACCTTAGGAGCTCTTTTAATGATTATATTATGGCAGAAATATTTGACATGTGCAATACTAGGAAGTTTAAAAAAATCTAGACATCGTTTTGTGGCTAGGCATGTGTCATACAACCTCAATGTTGTTGAAGTTGGAACAGTTCCATAACCTAAATAGACTGAGCTCAAAACAATTGGTCTGGCCTACATTTACCTAGCAACTTCTTGGTGTTGAAGTTTTTCATGACAAGGTGCCATTGTCAGTGAGTGTAGATTTCAGTTGTGCTCCTCGATGGTTTTGCCCATCACCAGAGAATCATCAGCAATGCATGCACTTCCAAGAATCATAGAGTCATAGATTCATGCAGCACAGCAACAGACACTTTGGTCCAACATGTCCATGCTGAACATAATCTCAAACTAAACTAGTCCTACCTGCCTGCTCTTGGCCCAGATCCCACCAAACCTTTCCTTTTCATGTAATTATCTAAATGCCTTTTAAATGTGTAATTGTACTCATATCAACCACTTCCTCAGAAAGCTCATTCCACTAGCAAACCACCCTGTGCAAAAAAAACCCTTCATGGATTTTTAAAATCTCTCTCCTCTCACCTTAAAAATGTGTTCCCTAATCTTGAAATCCCCCATCCTAGGGAAAAGACAACTACCATTAACTCTATCTATACCCCTTATTATTTTACAAACTTCGATCAGGTCACTTTTGAGCAAGTTTCGTCCTGGTGCATAATAAAGATCTTCACTTTGTCCTAACGTTTCCTAAGGCATGTACAAATACTGCCTGATCTCCCTGATCCTGAAATCACTTTGATGTGGTTTCATTTACTTTCACTTGAATAATCCAAGTGCCTGATTGACAAAGCCTACAATATGTAGAGCACACGGTGACATTTTAACCACTCACCTCAGGCTCAATAATCAACATTCAGTTTCTGGGAGTTAGAAAATACCTCCTGCTCCTGAAATCCTTTGCAACTCTTTCCTTATTACTGTCCATATGCTGCTAAAACAAATCCTGAATAACAGATAGACCGAAAGGTAATCCATGAAAATACTTGGCTAACTGTGATTTGGGCAATTTTCATGCAGCACGTCTCCTTGAGACCGAGCAAGTTTCTCATGTTAATCCCCAAATTTAGCTTATTACTGATGTGGCAAAGCCCTAAAGCACCCCTACAGTCATGTTCTCTGACACAAAAGTCCTCACCATTGCTGGACCTACAGCTTTAATGGCCCAATTCAGGATCAAAAAACAACCATGTCAACAACCAATTTAACCAGCTCAAAAATCAAATTGAGCTTGGTGCTTCTTTTAGACTTGAGTGTGAGAAGCAGGATATCATCACATGACCAGCAGTTACATTGTGTAGTGATTTATTTTCTTGGTCTTCATGTAAATGTATCATCTCCATTGCTTCAAATCTTGTCTAAGGCATTTTCTTGTGGTTTCCCTGTTTACACCACTATTTTCATTTTCTAGGAAAATTAACTGCTGATCACCATGCTGTACCTGTGTATTGTTTTCCTTGATACAAAATTATCACTCTCATACAACAAGACATTGACATGATGCAGAGCTGGGCTGAGATGTGGCAGATGTAGTTCAACCTGGATAAATGCGAAGTGATTCATTTTGGAAGGTTGAATTTGAATGCTGAATACAGAGTTAAAGACATGATTCTTGGCAGTGTGGAGGAACAGTGGGATCTCGGGGTGCATGTACATAGATCCTTCAAAGTTGCCACCCAAGTTGATAGGGTTGTTAAGAAGGCATATGGTGTTTTGGCTTTCATTAACAGAGGGACTGAGGTTAAGAGTCAAAAATGTGCTGCAGGTCTATAAAACCTTGGTTAGACCATACTTGGAATATTGTGTCCAGCTCTGGTCACCTCATTATAGGAAGGATGTATATGCTTTAGGAGAGGGTGCAAAGGAGATTTACCAGGATGCTGCCCAGATTGGATGGAATGTCTTATGAAGAGAAGTTGAGTGAGCTAGGGCTTTTTGCACTGGAGAGAAGAAGGAAAAGAGGTAGCTTGATAGCGGTGTAAAAGGTAATGAGAGGCATGGATATAGCAGATAGCCAGAGATTGTTCCCCTGGGCAGAAATGGCTGTCATAAGGGGTCATAATTTTAAGGTGATTGCAGGAAGGTGTAGTGGAAATGTCAAAGGTAGATTCTTTACACAGAGAGTGGTGGGTGCGTGGAATGCACTACCAGTGGCGGTAGTAGAGTCAGAGACATTAGAGACATTTAAGCGACTGCTGAATAAGCACATGGACAGCAGTAAATTGAGGGGTGTATAGGTTAGGTTGATCTTAGATTAAGATAAATGCTTGGCACAACATCGTGGGTCGAAGGGCCTGTACTGTGCTGTACTGTTCTATGTTCTATACTTGATTGGTCAGTAGCATAGGTTCAATTTACTTGAAGATCTCAAACAGGTTTATTCAACAGACAAAGTGATATTTTGCAGTTACAAAACAACTTATGTGTACATCCTTAGTCTAGCAAACAACTGATCATGTGATGTCATCCTGCTCCTTGGCTTATTAGCATACTTAGCTCTTCAGCAGCTCTCCAAGGAGAATTGTTAACTCTAATGGAACTCTAATGATTCTAATAGAACAAAAACAAGATCTCCTAAATAAGAATAAATTATGATGAAAGCTCCCAACAGCTCAGGCAGCATCAATGACAAAGAAAATAAACTTTAAGAACACAGATATTTATAGGGTAAACCTGGTGGAACACAGGTCCAGAAAACTTCTTTGGGACTGAGGACATGAAAGCTTTATGATTTTAATAGCAGGATTTCATTGTAGTACAGTGATCAGGCCTTGACTTGGCTGCCTTGAGTGTGGCCTATTTTCTGCATTTTAAAATTTAAAGGGGTAGGAATGTAGTGTTTGGGACTGGTTGACCACTCCTGATATTAAACACTGCACCGACTATCCCTATGCATTGAGGGGTGGTAGCAGTTAAAATCAAAGCCAACATTTCTGGTCAATTTTCTTACATCAGAAATGGAATATGTTAAGATTCGTATATTTTAAACCAATGCAAAACCAGAAAAAGAAGAAGGCAGGAAAGAAATAAAAACAGAAATGTGGCAGGCTGGACTGTAGGAGTGGTTAAGCGATAAAATGATGATGCAAATCTATAGAGTTGGTACGAGTAAAAAGAAACAAAACAAGTCTGTAGGAGGCATAAATCCTTAACATTAAAAAGCAAAGTGCAAAGAAAACCTGACAAAGGTAAAGAGGTTCCTGTAGCTTCAAATGCGGCAGTGAAAAGGTAAAGCCAGGAGGCTGGGTGAACACCCTGTCAGCCATGTTCCAATAGACCATCCTGATCCTAAGCAACAGCCCAAGTCTCCATTCCTTTTCACTCTGGTGCATGACTAGAATCTGCTATCCTCAAGAAAATAGAGAGCATAGTTAAGATATAAAGTTGCTAACTTGAATATTGATGCAGGACCTTTGTAAATTAGCTTTAGATTAGATTAGATTCCTTACAGTGTGGAAACAGGCCCTTCGGCCTAACAAGTCCACACCGAAGAGTAACCCACCCAGACCCATTTCTCTCTGACTAATGCACCTAACACTACAGGCAATTTAGAATGGCCAATTCGCCTAACCTGCACATCTTTGGAATGTGGGAAGAAACGCACACAGACACAGGGAGAATGTAAAAACTCCACACAGACAATCACCCAAGGCTAGAATCAAACTTGGATCCCTAGTGCTATGAAGCAGCAGTGCTAACCACTGAGCTACTGTGCTGCCCCAACTCTACTACTCTATTCTAACAAGGTAAAAACAATGACTGCAGATGCTGGAAACCAGATTCTGGATCAGTAATTACATGTTTACTTAAATAACAATAATTAACATCAGGAATAACACTCCAGAAGTAATCAGTTTGTTGCAAAGCACTTTGGGTATCTAAGGATGTGAAAGGTGCTATATAAATTGCATATATCTATACAACTAAAAACACTTTCCCTTTTTTACCAGAGATATGGATATGAAGGTTGGGTCCAACTTCACCATCACTCTGAGGTATGATTATGCATAGCATCATCATTATTAAGTTAATTAAATGATAAGACAAGCAAAATTAATAAAAGTAGTTTAACTTTGGTTCATTCTGTAATTTTGAAAATTGTATTCAAATGTATTTTCTAGTTAATTTTCTTATCTGTTACAAAGTTTCTTGTCACATTTTACATGCACTCCACAATTGCCACACCAGTCTGCTTGAGACTGCTGCCTGATACAATCATGAAAGTGTCTCGTTAACAGATTTCCACATAATATTCCAAATATCACTCAATGATTGCGTGCCATTAGTACAGTTCAGCTGTGGATAACCTGCCAATGGAAATTTATACAGAATGCATTGAGTCAACATAAGACACCCAAGCACACAATTTCTCTATTCCTGATCACCAAAATTCTACACACTGTGGCAATAGCATCCTATAGATCCACAACTGATCACCTAAAATGTCCTGTTTATTAAAAGGGTGAAGCAAAAATGATGAAAGATGGCAACATATTCAGAGTGGTACAAAAAAACTGCTGGGATCCACAAGTACGGATTCAAGAAATGGATCAAGCAGGTAAATGAAGATCCAATGTTATTCTGATAATTTCTCCAAATTCATCCATATAAACAGTGACTTACTCATTGAAATGTATCTTCTGGGTTTAAAATGACTTCTATTTGAAAGGATTCTGTAGTGGTACTGGAAGCTTTGACAAACTCTATAGGCAAGTCTCCAGATGTATTGTTTTACCAGTTTGTTACTATAAAGTTAAGAGACTTGCTTTAAATTTTGATGTTATAAAGAATCTAGCCTGGATGGATCAGCAATTCACTTCCAGATTGTCATTTTTGTATGCATGGACATTCACATTTCTCTGAAAACTGTGTCAGTACAACCCAAAATGAGACCAGGATTATGGTTTGTTGTTTTAACTAGACATCTTGTCAGAGATGGTGTTTCTGTGATATGTAAGGAACAAAATTAGCAGGAGTTTTAACCCCTAATTTCTGCCCGATGACCCTGTTGACAAATCAGTTTGTAAAAATGTTGAATGAGGTGAAACTCAGATATAGCAGGTTCAGGGTGAATATGCTGGCATTCTGTGTGAACTATTTCCACTTAGCAAAGGCACCAAGAGTCAGAAAAAGTGGTAAAGACAGCTCCCCTTTCAAAATATTCCCTTCAGGCACCTACACAACTGTTTGAAACAAAGTGAAGTTATTAGAAAAATACTTGAAAGAATTTGGCACATTTTGATTTGTGGAAGATGAATTTCCTTGCCATGAACCCATTGATGAAGAGCTTATACACGAAATGTCAACTCTCCTTTTCCTCGGAGGCTGCCTGAACAGCTGTGCCTTACCAGCCCCACACTTTTTGACCATTATTTTAAGTGTCTACCTGCTTGGTAAGGTCAGCACTTGCCATGGAATCTGGCCATCCATAACTGGTACTGAGAAGCCCCAATATTGACTTCTGCAATAACCCTGTGACCTGTTTTCATCTTCATCTGGAGACTCCATTACTCACAGCCATATCTCCTCTGAGGTAGGTGCCCTTATTTGGGTATGTCCAAACCTAGGGTCCCACAGAAACTAGCACAGAAGGCCACAACCTTGCATTATCTGGTCCCAGCTTGACCACTGGTCCTTTCACCAGGAATTATGACAGAAATCTGTATCAGAAGGCCCATTGAAAATAATGGTCAAATAAATGGTTTTTGACATGATATAATCTTTGATAAATAATTCTGCATGAACACAAGAGTAAAAGCACAAATTTTATTGTCTTTATTAATTAAATTTGATTTGTAAAGGTAAATAGAAGTATTTCTGCGAAATTGTTTACAGAGCATCAAACATGTAAAAGATAGGTTCAATGATCCATTTAATAAGGTCAGTATAAGGAATAAGTTGTTTCTCATACTAGGGTCCATAGCCATCTACCTTTGGCTGTTATGTGAGAGTGGGAGGAACTGGTGACAAAAATTTGACTCTCATTATACTGTACTTTGCACCAACACAGATGAGAAGCAAAACCTAAATGGCGACTAACTGTACTGGTGCTGCTTTACTGTCCATGATGGACAGAGACATACCGATGTGTCAAGTGTTGAAGTCCACTTCTTTGACAGCCGGCATGTTTTTGCAAATGCTATCACTTTATCCTTTGAGTTGAATATGGTGCTATGAGTTAATGAGTGCCTCCATAATCTGGGCATTTTTTTGAAGGTATCTTACTGGAATGTGAAAAGTGATGCTGAGACTGATGAGATTTCTCTGTCCATAATCCTTGAATATCAGATAGAACATAGAAAAGTACAGCACAGAACAAACTCTTTGGCCCATGATGTTGTGCTGAGGTTTAATCCTAATGCAAATTATAATAACTTAACCTACACAGCTCCCAACTCACTGCTGTCCATGTGCATGTCCAGCAGTCGCTTAAAGGTCCCTAATGACTCTGCTTCCACCACCACAGCTGGCAACACATTCCATGCATTCACAACTCTCTGCCTTTATACCTTCCTCCTTCAAGCTGTGCCTCTGACCTTGAGTCTGAGTGTGCATTTCTATGAAACCCCTTCCAATCTATTGTAACAAACTCAATTTGGACTTCTAACATCATAGCTTTTACTGAGGTTAAGTCACTGTGTTGTGGGCTTTTCACCACAAATTACCTTTAATTTGGCTACTTATTAAGAAATCACAATCATGTACTGAAACATTGATTAAAAGATTATTTCATTTATAATAATAGCAAAACAAAACCCCTCAAATGGGCAAGTTAAACCTCACAACCCAACTTAGCTATTACCAAATTAATGGCGGAGTTTAGCTACAATTTCAACCAATAGTGTCTGTCTCTGGAAGTGTCCAGTGTTTAATCCTGGTGCAGTGGTGTTCTTCAAAGTTCTGCTGTTGAATTGTTTGGGTGTTTGATTTTCATCCTTCATGTCCATGATGTGATATTATTGATGATTTTTAGAGTACTTTCATCCAAAGTATTAATTACTCTTTTAGAGTCCCTGAGACTGAAACTAGCTTCTTTATCAGAAGTAACTCCCCTGTTCCTTGTAACATTCATTGTTGACTGTCTGCTTGAAGACACATTAAGGGCAGTCATTTATCCTTGTGGCATAAAGCAACTAGTTATCAAGCAGATGTCAAATGTTTTATTCATGTAAACTCCCAGACATGACTAATTGCTTTCAATTCCTGAATAGGTTTGTCTTTGCCCTTAATAGTTTATTCCAGACAGAATTATTGTTACTTCATTCTATCTATAACAGTTTATCTTTATTGAGTCTTTCAATCCAAGAACAGTTATTAAAGTTCTGAAGTTTACACTATTGCAATTGTTCTCCACAACAAGGTGTTCACTAATTCCTGGCATTGAAGTATGTTCAATTTAATAGGTCAGAAATGAGTTAGTGTTCCAAACGTATGTGTCGAAGCTGATTGTCATAAAGCTGCCAAATATTGTTTAATGGTCTCCCCATTTCTCTGGTAATTCTGGTAGAATGTTTACCAATCAATTATCATTGTTTTAATTTGCTCAGAATATCTTTCGATTGTACTTAATACTGCATCAAATGTAGTCATGTCTTTTACAAACTGCTTGGATATTTGCTGGCTTTCTGTTCTGAGATAATGTACAACACCTAGACTGTCCATCCTCACAGTGGGCAACTAAAATCTGAACTCCATTATCTATCAATTTCACACTGATCCATAGAAGGAAACATCCTCTCCACATCTATCTTAATAAGACCACTTAGGATTTAATATGCATAATAATGCAGGAACTGGAAAAAAAAACACCAAAATAAAGCCTACTCATGGCATAAATAGTTATATACAGTTATAAATAAATAAACATCCCAGGACAAACAGTTCTGAAGACCCATCTCTGGGTCTGCTTTAATTTTTTTTCTAGCCTGAAGTGTTATCACACAAAATTGAGTGACCTTCCCATCACCAAAGTCACTGACGTTTTGTTTGTTTTTTTACCTATTGCCCATCAGTAAAACACCCAGGTAGCCAATTAAATATTTACAAACAAATCCATTGCGGGCAATGCAAACTATAAAGGTGCCGGGGGGGAGAGGGGAAGTGAGGGTGGAAGGGAGAGCGAGAAGGGACTAAATCAAGATGGAGTTGGATGGGAACATAAAGCACTGCATCTCCTGCAGTGCCCACCTCTCTCTAAAGCCATCAAGAGCATTGGTGGGCACCACATGCTCCTTCTCCAATAATACCTGAGCATGAACATAACCATGGAAGAGAACCAGAGTCGGCATGGGTCTACTTTTTTAAATGCTTTGTTTAACTTTTTTTTAATCAACCTGATGAGAGATGTTATTACATACCCTGGTGCCGGTGTGACTTGAACCTGGACCTCACTGCACCTCATCCCAGCTCCAACCCTCCAACTCGGCACCACCCTCTTGAACTGTCTTACCTGTCCATCTTCCTTCCCACCCATCCACTCCACCCTATCCTCCAACCTATCACCATCACTCCCCACCTGTACCTACCTATAGCCTTCCCAACTACGTTGCTCCTACTCCCACCCCCACCCATCTATTTATCTCTCAGCCGGCCTCCTCCCCACCCCCAACAAATTCTGATGTAGGGCTTATGACAAAAATATCAATTCTCCTATTTCTCAGATGCTGCCTGTCCTGCTTTGCTTTTCTAGTGCCACACTTTTCGACTTTGATCTCCAGCATCTGCAATCCTCACTTTCTCCTTTGTTACATGATAGCGTAGTTACAATATAATTACCAAGACTGTCAGAAACCAGGAATGGTACATCTGACATTTTCAACATCTCAAGCTGGACTCCTCAATTCTCCACCCAGGACTGTGTACTATAGAATCATAGAGTCATAGAGCTGTACAGCACGGAAACAGACTGTTGGTCCAACTCATCATGCCAACCAGATATCCTAAACTAATCTAGTCCCATTTGCCAACATTTGGCCCATATCCCTCTAAACCCTTCCTATCTATGTACCCATTGAGATGCCTTTTAAATGATGTAATTGTACCAGCCTCCACCACTTCCTCTGGCAGCTCATTCCATACATGCACCATCCTCTGCATGAAAAAAAGTTGCCCTTTCCCTTCTCACCTTAAACCTATGGCATCTAGTTTTGGACTCCACTAACCTGGGGAAAATATCTTGGTTATTCACCCTATCTATGATTTTATTAACTTCTATAAGGTCACCCCTCAGCTCCAACACTCCAGAGAAAATAACCCCAGTCTATTCAGCCTCTCCGTAGAGCTCAAACTCTCTAACCTTGGCAACATCCTTGTAAATCTATGCTGAATCCTTTCAAGTTTCACAACATCCTTCCTATAGCAGGGAGACCAGAATTGAACACTGTATTCTAGAAGTGGCCTAACCAAAATCCTGTGCAACCTTAACATAACCGTCCAACTCACTATCATCAGATTAGGTGAACTCTAAAGCAATAATATTAACAATTTTTTCAGAAACAATACCGTATGCAGCAACTATAACTATCCCTGGTGGCTAGCGGTCATGGTGTGCATGCTCATAAAAAAAGTCAATAGGCAAGGCAAGATGAGGCCCGAGGCTCATTTCCCCACAGCCATCCTCGAAATAAGGGACAAAAGACATCCGTTAAGGGACTTACAACATTCAGTCAAAAGGGACATTTAAAGTATGGGAACATTTGGTTCACTATCTCTTTTGACATTTGTTCGGTTTTATACCTTTCAGATATTCAAAGATGACCTACTATATACTACCATATATTTACAGGAGTTTTACTGAGTAATTTTTATATCTGCTCTCATGCTTACAGCTTTTTACGTCAGTTTAATTTCAGTAACCACACTGTTGAAAGACAATAGCAGCAGATTTATGGGAATACCGCTATCCGCAGGTTTCTCTCCAAGTTACTTGAAAACGTATTGCTGTTCCTCCAATATTCCTGGGTCAAAATCCTGGAACTCTTTTCCTAACAGCATTGTGGGTGTACCTATACCAAATGGACTGCAGTGGTTCAAGAGGCAGCTTCCCACCATTTTCTTAATGGGAATTAGGGAGACATTTTGTCCCCTGTCTAGGTGACATCCTCAATGCTTGAGAGCCTCTGGTGAAGCGCTCCGGCAATGCTGGAGGAAAGATCACAGAAGCACTTCACAGGAGACTCCAAGCACTGAGGATGTCACCTAGACAGGGGACGAAACGTCTGCAACACAAATTCCCAGCTCGGCGAACAGAATCACAACAACGAGCACCCGAGCTACAAATCTTCTCACAGACTGGGAATTAAGGAGGCACAATAAAAGTTGGCCCAGCCAATGAGGCCCACATTCCCTGAATTATATTTTTAAAAAGGTAAGACTTAACGAACAGCACACAGAACAAAGAAGTTGCATTGACATTCGTAATCAAATATTGAACAATTAAAAATTGGATATCACAGTCAGTGCAAGTTATTGTCTGCTCATGTGACTCCATCATCACAATTAATCAGTAACCTATGGAACTGAAAACTGAATGCAACAGAAATAATCAAACTTATTTTTAAGTACAAAACATTTTATTTTACAGGTGTAACAATGCAGGCTCTTTCTACTGTTCCTGTTATGTTCAACTATTGGGTAAGTTTGTGGACCAGACCAGATTTGAGCACTGCCATTCTGGCTATATTATTTGTTCACTGTCCCTGCAAAAGAAAGTACCTTGTAACAAGTTATATCTTTTTCATGCTTCATAGTGTTCACAGCAGAGTTGGGTTGTCCATCTGAAGGCTTGTCTATTATCAAATCTGTACCTCTGACACTTCTTAAAAACTAAGGTATAACAACCATAAATGTAGTATGTCAATTATATAGGACGCCCTGTTTGGAATATGTAGTAAAAAGAAATGTAGAGTGTAGAAAATAAAATGTTGATCAGGTGCAAATTATAATCAGGTTTACAGGGTTTCAAATTATACTGTACTGTACAGAACTGATTCACTGATCCTACACTATAGCGAAGAAGACACGCTTAAAGAAGCAAGAGTAACAAAAAAAGTGGTACAAAATTGTATTGCTTATAAATAATGCAAAAACCCTTCTCTCTCACACAGTTCAATAGCATTATGTTTCTCTATCTTACTTCTTATTTTGCTGTCCTCCATCACTTCTTTTTTACAATGCTTCACAATCTCCTTTTCCACCTTTGTTCTCTAGTTTCCTTCATTCAATGTTTACTTCCCTTTTCACCACTTCTTCTTTTCATTCTTCATTCTGTAGTTTTTCCTTCACTTTCCAACTTCTCTTTCACTTTGTCACACTCATTACTTCTTCTTTTGTCCCTTTGCTCTTCTCTTTTCATTCTCTTATCACTTTTCCTTGAACTTCCATCCCTTATTTTGTGATTCAATTTTATCTTCTCACTTTTGCATCTTTGTTTTCATGACCACATGATGTCATAAACTAATTCATAGCTAATTAAGTCTTATCAATACAGTATTATTAAATTGTAGTGAAATGTTGTATCTGGCTCCTTCTTCTGGTTTTGTGTTCCTATCCACCTTGACTGTCTCTGCTATCACTTACATTCAGTATCCCAATTCACTTTTATTCATTTCTCTTTTAAGTCCTTAAGCATAAGCCCTTCTTCAGATTCTCCTGCTCCTTTGATGCTGCCTGACCTGCTGCGCTTTTCCAGCAACACATTTTTCAGCTCGTGTCAGTCCAATTGAACTGAGACCCGCCTGTGTTCACTAGTCACCTTTCCGTGTTCAGTTTTTCAGAAAACATACGTCCCAATTTATTCAGCCATGCCTGATAGTTCACACAATATGTTATACATGAATTGTAAACATTCACTTTTAGTACATCAAGTAGCTAGTCTTTCTTTATACTTCCCTCCTTCTTCTGTTTCAACAGTTTTCCTTTCACTCTATAGCATGGGAAGAGATGGAAATCAAAAGTGTCTGAATCAGAAAACACACAGGATATTAGAATAGGGAAAGAAAACAAATGATTCAACCAAGACGTGTAAAAAACAAACTGCAAATGAAAAGAATCAGAAGGAAGAAACATGATAGAGATTTAGAGGGTTGGGAGGGACTGTTCTAACAGTTCTTTATAATATTTAAATGCAAGGTATTTCACAGTAGAATTATGAAACATAAATTTGAGTCGAGTTACATGAAAAGTTATTAATACTGGTGACCAAAAGCTTAGTCAAAGAAATACAATTTTAGGGGATTTTAAATAGAGCAAAGAGGCAGGAAGCAGAGGGAATTTCCGAAATTAGGTCCAATGCAATTGAACGCAAATAGGAAGTAATTAAAATTAGCAATGTGCAAGAGCTAGTAAATTAGAGGAATACAGATATAGCAGGGGATTGTATGTGTGGAGGAGGTTAAAAAGCTCGTGACTGACATAAGTCATGGACAAAAATTTTAAAATTGAGATATTTCTTGACAAAGGGTTAAACTAGGTCAGGAAGTACTGGATGACAAATGATTGGAAGTTGATTCTGGGCAGTAATATTTTTGGTAAGTCCAAACTTACAGAGGCCAGCCAGGAGAAGATTGGAATAGTTGACCCAAGAGAAAGGAAAGGCATGAGTGATGATTTCAGTGAGTGTTAAACAGAGGCAGAGGCAATTGTATTGGAAAAATGTATTGTCCAG
The DNA here is from genome assembly GCF_020745735.1 of Hemiscyllium ocellatum. Lineage (NCBI taxonomy): Eukaryota > Metazoa > Chordata > Chondrichthyes > Orectolobiformes > Hemiscylliidae > Hemiscyllium > Hemiscyllium ocellatum. The sequence goes on along the minus strand of NC_083407.1, from coordinate 39,938,967 downwards.
CCATCTCAGGTTCTTGCATCTGTACAACCATTACCAATTAGAATTGATTATCATTTAATACACAGAATTACAGATAACATACAGAACAGAACAAGTCGATTGGCACAACAAGTGTATACCAAAATTCATTCTTCTCACAATCATCTTTCTATTGTATTTCATTTTACCCTTTGAATATATTCTTTTTCCCTTTTTTGCTTATATATTTAATTAACATCTTTTTAAATGCTAATTGCTTCAGCCACTCTCTGTGATAGCCAGTTCTACATCATCACAATTCTAAACAATTTTCACATGAGATCTTTATTGGGTTTTTTTTCAGTGAATAATTTTTATTTAGAATTGCAAAATATATAGCTGGCCCTTTGAATCTTACTATAAATTTAAATCTAGATTAGATTTAAATTTAGGCTCTATTATCATGTGTACTCAAGTACGTGGTACAACAGTGTGTAATTCAAAAGTGTATAATAGTTACAAAATACCTAAGTACAAAATCCCAGTTATAGAACTAGAAAACTAAAGATACAAATGAAAAAGTTCAGCACTACAGTCTTCTTCATATTAAAGTGAAGAAATAAAGAAATGAAGGTAAAAAGCTAAACATTACAGTTCTTTCTTAAGCAAAGAGGGGTGTCAGTCCAATTGGGAGAAAGTGAGGACTGCAGATGCTGGAGATCAGAGCTGAAAAATGTGTCGCTGAAAAAGCGCAGCAGGTTAGGCAGCATCAAAGGAGCAGGAGAATCGATGTTTCGGGCATAAGCCCTTCTTCAGGTTCCTGAAGAAGGGCTTATGCCCGAAACGTCGATTCTCCTGCACCTTTGATGCTGCCTGACCTGCTGCGCTTTTCCAGCAACACATTTTTCAGCTCGTGTCAGTCCAATTGGACTGAGACCCGCCTGTGTTCACCAGTCACCTTTCCATGTTTAGTTTTTCAGAAAACATACGTCCCAATTTATTCAGCCATGCCTAATAGTTCACACAATATGTTATATATGAATTATAAACATTCACTTTTAGTACATCAGGTAGCTAGTCTTTTGAATAAATATGTACATAATGCTTTAACAATGAACAAAATGTAACTCTAGTTTTGGTGAAATTATTTTATTATTTATAAGATCAATGATTCTATAATTGAATTGAGGCACTTCAGCAATCAATGGGCAGAATTAAATCTAGGTGATAGGCTCCCATCTTGCCACTTGGACAGCAAGATTGTCGCATTGCTTAGGTTACATTCAGCAACTCCAGCATTTGTGACCATTATCACTTATTCCTGGAATTAACTATCTTGGGGATGGAAATCCAGACACTGAGAGCTGCTAACTAATGATAGGATCCATTGGTCTCCATTGCAGGCAGTGCCACTAGGAATGATGGCATCTACCAGCAATGTATCCAACAGAGCCCAAAATCAACAATGGACCTGAGGGTAGGAGTGAGTGAGGGTGGAATTGGAATTGTGGGCTGGGGTTTGATGTCGAGGGGAGATGTTTTGCAGGCAAGAATTTAGGGTGTGGCTTTCAGACACTGAGTGTCTTTGAACAGGAATCCATTTCCAGGGACTTTCAAGCAAACCTGATAAGGTTTCCTGCATGGACACTCCTCTGCCCAATTTTGGAATACCAGCAATAGGGAGAATGAGGTCATTAAGTGGGCATAAATCACGCACCGAAGGACGTCAGTTAATGTTTGGACAGGAAGGTCAACCATGAGCTTTTCCACCCCAGACTTAACACCAGTAAATGCAGGTAGGGAGCAAGGTGCCCGTCTGGCATCTTAGCAGCCAACTAAATATTCCCCCTGCTGCCAACCTCAAAAGGTTCTGCATAAAATTGTGCCCAACATATTTATGTACATTTTGTTACTAGAATAGAAAAGTATTTGTATTATTCTTCAGGATTTAAGAAACTTTATGACTTGCACAGAGAATGATATTTACAGAATTATCAGAACATATTCTCAGAAAACTTGGTTACTTATATCAAATAAAAGTACATTGATTTTTTTTGTTAGGCAAAACCCAAGGATACCCTGGATCTATGCCATATTTTGAATGATGACATTGCAGCCACAGTACGTGAGCACCCAAAGAGATTCACTGGCCTTGGTACACTGCCCATGCAAGACCCAGAACTCACTGTTCAGGAAATGCATCGTTGTGTGAAAGATTTGGGATTTCCTGGAGTTCAAATTGGCTCCCATATCAACGATTGGGATCTGAATTGCCCAGAACTTTACCCAGTGTATGCTGTAAGCACCAACATCTTTTTAAATTGTTTATACATTGACTGATTGCTAAAAGAAATAGCGTAGGTAGCACGGTAGCCCAATGACCCAATGGTTAGCACTGTTGCCTCAGGGTCCCAGGTTCAATTCCAGCCTCAGGTGACTGTCCGTGTGGAGTTTGGATATTCTCTGTGTCTTGGCGGGTTTCCTCCTGCAGTCCAAAGATTTGCAGGGCAGGTGAATTGGCCATGGTAAATTGTTCCTAGTGTTAGGTGCATTAGTCAGAGGGAAATGGGTCTGGGTGGCTTAATTTTTGGAGGGTCAGTTGGGACTGAAGGGCCTGTTTCCACACTGTAGGTAATCCAATCTAAATCTAGGTGCCACATGCTTATTGAATGAGAAATGTAAATGCACAGGTGGAAGAAATAGGAATTGGCACTACTTCTTAGATTCATGACTGTGGTAACATTTTGTTAACAAAGACTGGGATTTTCCCTGTACGGTTTTGGCAGCCTGACCAAAATCAGGGTCAGCTGGAGGTCAGAGACCCTCAATGTGTGGGGAACAGACACCCAATGATGTGCCTCGAATTGCCAATTAATGGCAGCAGACTCACTTGTTTAAGGATGCTGAGCAGACTCTAGAGGCTGGTGGACCAATAGGAGAAGAGAAGGCCTTGTGGTATCATTGCTAGATGATGAATCTAGAGATCCCAAGTAACATTCTGGAGACCTGGAGTTGAATCCCACCGTAGCAATAAAAATCTGGAATTAAGAGCCTAACGATGGCCATGAAACCTTTGTTGATTGTTAGGAAAAAAATCCATTTGGTTCAGTTAATTACTTTAGGGAAGAGTAACTGCTGCCCTTAGCTGGTCAGCCTTATGTGTAACTTCAGATCACAGCAATGTATTTGACTGTAAATTGTCCACGGGGTAATAAGTGCTGACCTAGCCCCAGTGAGACCCCATCGATACCTATATAAGATTTTCTCCAGCTTTCAAGAAAGAGATGCTTTTCCAGATCAATTAGAGAGAAGGAATCTTGATTTTGAAATGACCTTTGAATTTTAAAATGAAAATTTTAGCACTCAACAACCATTATGGAGGAGAACCCCTCCATGATCAAACTTCAGCTAGAGATGAAGTCAGGCACGCATATGCCCTCAACAATTGGCTCAGTTGGCTGGATGACTGGCTTGCGGTGCAGAATGATGCTAGCAAAACATCCCCACATTGGCTGAGGTTACCATGAAACACTTCTTCTCAACCTCTCTCCTCACCTGAGATGTGGTGACCCTCAAGATAAACCACCACCCATCTAACCAAGTTCCTTCATGTATCCTGACAAGCTAGTTCAAATGCACCTCTACAGCCCGAGTACATCTCCCTGCGAGCATCATAGTTTCCCGATCCTGCTAAGATATAAGCCAATATGCTTGTATAAGGTTCAATCTGCTCCCGAACTGGTTACAATGTCCCCCCAGAAATCTAACGTCCTCCCATTCACGTGTATATTCACCTCATCTTATTATTTCTAAACTCATTACCACATAGTATTGGGAAGAATAAACTCTGCTTTCAGAATTTCATTCACTTTCCTACCTATTACCTTGTATCAATGTAAAACGTGATGTTTGACTGATCCATCTCACCCAAACGCTGTCAGCCATTCAATGACCTCCCTGAATCTGGCACCAGGCAGGCATCAACCTACCCTGGAGTCACATGAAATGCTGCAGCAATAGCTTTCAATTCCCCTAACTATTCAATCTATTTCTGGATCAGTGGTGCTGGAAGAGCACAGCAGTTCAGGCAGCATCCTGTGCTCTTTCAGCACCACTGATCCAGAATCTGGTTTCCAGCATCTGCAGTCATTGTTTTTACCTATTCAATCTATTGCCATCTTACCCTTAAATTCTTCTTCCCCCTACCATCTGTGCAGCTCAACCACTTGTGATGGCATGAACTTGGCTCTTGCTCCATTTGTTTGAGGAATCATCACCCTCACTAATATCCAAAATGGAAAACTGTTTATCTTTCCCTTTGTTTGCCTATGGGTCACAGGTGTCGTTAACTGGCCAGCATTTATTTTCTGTCCCTAGTTGCCCTTGAGCAGGTGGTGGTGAAATTCTTAAATCACTACAATCCGTGTGCCATAGAGAGTTCAACAAGCTCTTAGGGAGGGAATTCCAGGATCTTGACCCACCAACAGTGAAGGAATGGCGCTACATTTTCAAGTTGAGGTGGTGAGTGGCTTGGAGGGGAAATTGCAGGTGGTGGTGTTCCCATTTATCTGCTGCCCTTGTCCTTCCAGATGAAAGTGGTTGTGGGATTGGCAGGTGCTGCCTCAGGATCTTTGGGGAATTTCTGCAGTGCATCTTGCAGATAGTATACACTGCTGCTACTGAGCATCTGTGATGGAGGAAGTGGATACTTATGGATGTGGTGGCAGTCAAGTGGGCTGCTTTGTCCTGGATGGTATCAAGCCTCTTGAATGTTGTTGGAGCTGCACTCATCCAGGCAAGTGGAGAGTATTCCATCACACTCCTGACTTGTGCCTTGCGATGGTGGACAGACTTTGGGAGTTAGAAGGTGAGCTATGCGCTGCAGTATTGAACAAAGAAAATTACAGCACAGGAACAGGCCCTATGGCCCTCCAAGCCTGTGCCAATCCAGATCCTCTGTCTAAACCTGTCACCTATTTTCCAAGGATCCATATCCCTCTGCTTCCTACCCATTCATATCTGTCCAGATACATCTTAAATGACGTTATCATGCCCTTCTCTACCATCTCTGCTGGCAATGCATTCCAGGTACCCACCATCCTCTGCGTAAAGAACTTTCCACGCATATTTCCCTTAAATTTTTCCCCTCTCACCTTGAGCTTGTGACTACTAGTAATTGAGTCCCCCACTCTGGGAAAAAAGCTCTTGCTATCCACTCTGTCTATATCTCTCATGGTTTTGTAGACCTCGATTAGGTCCCCCCTCAACCTCTGTGTTTCTAATGAAAATAATCCAAATGTACTTAACCTCTCTTCATAACTAGCATCTTTTATACCAGGCAACATCCTAGTGAACCTCCTCTGCATCCTCTCCAAAGCATCCACATCCCTTGGGTAATGTGGCAACCAGAACCGTATGCAATATTCCAAATGTGGCCGAACCAAAGTCCTACACAACTGTGAGATGACCTGCCAACTTTTATACTCAATACCCCGTCCGATGAAGGAAAGCATGCCATATGCCTTCTTGACCACTTTATCGACCTGCGTTGCCACCTTCAGAGTACAAAGGACTTGAACACCCAGGCCACTCTGTATTTCAATTTTCCCCAGGGCTTTTCCTTTAACCTTATAGTTCGCTCTAGAATTGGATCTTCCAAAATGCATCACCTTGCATTTACCTGGATTGAACTCCATCTGCCACTTCTCTGCCCAACTCTCCAATCTATCTTTATTCTGTTGCATTCTCTGGCAGTTGACTTCACTATCTGCTACTCCATCAATCTTATAGTTATCTGCAAAACTACTAATCAGACCACCTATACGTTCCTCCAGTTCATTTATATCACAAACAACAGTGGTCCCAACACAAATCCCTGTGGTATACCATTGATCACAGTTCTCCACTTTGAGAAACTCCTGCTGCCCAGCCAATTCTCTATGCATTTAGCTAGCACCCCCTGAACCCCATGTGACTTCACATACTCCATCAGCCTAATATGGGGAACCTTACCAAATGCCTCACTGAAGTCCATGTATATGACATCTACATCTCATCAATCAACTTTTTCATTTCCTTAAATAATGCTATTAAGACATGACCTTCCCTGCACAAAACCATGCTGCCTATCACTGATAAGCCCATTTTCTTTCAACTGTAAATAGATCCTATCCCTCAGTATCTTCTCCAGCAGCTTCCCTACCAGTGATGTCAGGTTCACTGGTCTATAATTACCTGGATTATCCCTGCTACTCTTCTTAAACAAGGTACAACATCAGCAACTCTCCAACGCTCCAGGACTTCACCCGCGTTCAAGGATGCTGCAAAGATATCTGTTAAGGCCCCAGCTATTTTCCTTCTCTCGCTTCCCTCAGAAACCTGGGATAGATCCCATCTGGACCTGGGGATTTGTCCACCTTAATGCCTTTTAGAGTAGCCAACACTTCCTCCCTCCTTACGCCGACTTGGCCTAGAGTAATCAAACATCTATCCCTAAGTTCAACATCCGTCATTTCTCTCTCTTCAATGAATACTGATTCAAAGTGCTAATTAAGAATCTCATCCATTTTCTCTGACTCCGTGCATAACTTCCCTCCTTTGTCCTTCAATGATCCAACCCTTTCTCTAATTATCCTCTTGCTGCTTATATATGAATAAAAGGCTTTGTGATTTTCCTTATCCCGGTTTGCTAAAGATATTTCATCACCCCTTTTAGCCCTCTTAATTCCTTGTTTCAGATTGGTCCCGATATTCTTCCAAAGCTTCATCTGTTTTTAGTTGCCTCGACCTTTTTCCTCTTAGCTAGTTTCATAATTTCATCTGGTTTCTTAATATTGCCATTTCTATCCCTCGTTTTCAAAGGGACATCTCTAACTTGAACTCTAACCAACCTCTCTTTAAATGCCTCCCACACATCATGTGGATATACCCTCAAACAGCCGCTCTTAATCCATGTTTCCCAGCTCCTGCCAAATTTTGCTATAGTTGGCCTTCCTCCAGCTTAGCACTCTTCCTTTAGGACCACTCTTGTCTTAGTCCATGAGTATTCTAAAACTTATGGAATTGTGATCACTATTTCCAAAGTAATCCCCGACTGAAACTTCAATCACCTGGCCAGGCTCATTCCCCAGCACCAGGTCCAGTACGGTCCCTTCCTGAATTGGACTATTTGCATTTTGCTCTATAAAACCCTCCTGGATGCTCATTACAAATTCTGTTCCATCTAAACCTCTACCACTAAGTGAATCCCAGACAATGTTGGGAAAACTAAAATCTCCGATCATCACCCCCTGTTGCTCCTACATCTTTCCATAATCTATTTACATATTTGTACTTCTATCTCATACTCAATGTAGGAAGGCCTGTAGTAACCGCACCCTTCCTATTTCTGAGCTCTGCCCATATTGCCTCACTGCTCAAGTCCTTCATCGTGCCCTCCTTCAGCACAGCTGTGATATCCTCTCTGACCAGTAATGCAATTCCTCCACTCCTTTTACTTCCCTCACAATCCCACCTAAAGCATCTATATCCTGGGATATTTAATAGCCAATCTTGCCCTTCCAAGTCTCAGTAATAGCAATAACATCATACTCCCAGGTATTAATCCAAGCCCTAAATTCATCTGCCTTATCTACTAGACTTCTCACATTAAACCAAATGCACCTCAGATCACCTGTCCCTTTACGTTCATCATCTGCTCCCAGTGTACTTTTCCCCTTAGTCATGCTGACTTCATTTTCTAGTTCCTTACAGACTTTAGTTACTACCTCCTTACTGTCCACTGACCTATTCATTTGGTTCCCATCCCCCACCGCATTAGATTAGATTAGATTAGATTCTCTATAGTGTGGGAATAGACCCTTTGGCCCAACAAGTCCACAACCGACCCTTCGAAGAGTAACTCACCCAGACCCATCTCCCACATTTATCCCTGACTACTGCACATAACACTATGGGCAATTTAGCATGGCCAATTCACCTGACCTGCACATAGAGTCATAGAGGTGTACAGCATGGAAAGAGAACCTTCGATCCAACCATGCCGATCAGATATCCCAACCCAATCTAGTCTCACCTGCCAGCACCTGGCCCATATCCCTCCAAACCCTTCCTATTCATATACCCATCCAAATGCCTCTTAAATGTTGAAATTGTACCAGCCTCCACCACTTCCTCTGGCAGCTCATTCCATACCCATACTACCCTCTGTGTGAAAAAGTTGCCCCTTAGGTCTCTTTTATATCTTTTCCCCTCTCACCCTAAACCTATGCCCACTAGTTCTGGACTCCCCGACACCAGGGAAAAGACTTTGCTTATTTACCCTATCCATGTCCCTCATGATTTTGTAAACTTTGTAAGGTCACCCCTCAGCCTCCAATGCTCCAGAAAAAACAGCCCCAGCCTGTTCAGCCTCTCCCTGTAGCTCAAATCCTCCAACCATGGCAACATCCTTGTAAAATTTTTCTGAACCCTTTCAAGTTTCACAACATCTTTCTGATAGGAAGGAGACCAGAACTGCACACAATATTCCAACAGTGGCCTAACCAATGTCCTGTACATCCGCAACATGACCTCCCAACTCCTGTACTCAATACTCATCTTTTGGATTGTGGGAGGAAACCAGAGCACCCAGAGGGAATGCAAACAGATACGGAGGGAATGTGCAAACTCCACACAGACAGTCACCCAAGCTGGGAATCGAACCTGGGTCCCTGGCGCTGTGAGGCAGCAGTACTAACCACTAAGCCACTGTGCCACCCATTAATTTAAATCCTCCCAACCGTGCTAGCAGAAGCACCCCCTATGACATTGGTTCTAATCCTGTCCAGGTATAGACCGTCCGATTTGTCGTAGGGCCACCTCCTCCAGAACCAGTCCAAATGTCCCAAATATCTGATGCCCTCCCTCCTGCACATCTCTCAAGCCACTCATTCATCCTGCCTGTTCTTTCATTTCTACTCTGACTAGCATGTGGCACTGATAGCAATTCTGACATTACTACCTCTGAGGTTCTACTTTTCAACTTGGCTCCTAACTCCCCAAATTCTGCTTGTAGAACCCAATTAATATCTATATCACTGGTGCCTATAGCACCACAACAACTGGCTGTTCACCTTCCCCCTTTAGAATGCACATAGAGTCAGCTACAGTGCCATGAACCTGGTTACTGCTGCCTTCCCCTGGTGTGCCATCTCCCCAACAGTATCCAAAATAGGTATACCTGTTTTGGAGGGAGATGACTGCAGGGACACCTGCACTGCCTTCCTGCTCTTTCTGTGCCTTTTCTTCCTCCGCAATCCTAATCTGCGGTGTGACCAATTCGCTAGACATACTATCTATGACCTCCTCAGCATCAAGGATGCTCCAAAGTGAGTCCATTCACAGTTTCAGAGCCGTCATGTAGTCCAACAAGAGCTGCAGCTGCACGTGAAGGAGCCAGGGAGATCAGCAGCATCCCTGAGCTCGCACATTGAGCTGGAGGAGCATAACACTAGTCCTGCCATTTTCACTCTTAAGCTTGACTTAGTCCAACTATAATATCAAATAATAGATAAATGAAATAATTTTTTTTACCAATCACACTACTTACCAGCACACGATAAAAAAGGAAAGCCTTACCTTATCAATACACCACATACTTTGGGACTATGGGAGAAAACTGGAGCACGTGGTCAGAGGAAGAAGGCGGGTGGGAGACACTGCACATGTAGTGTCTCGGGTTTAGCCACTGCCCGAATATATCAGTTCACTCACCTTCCCAGAGCGCAATTTGACTGCTCCCACTCAGCTCCTTGATCTCGCTGCTGCTGCAAAATGAAGGTCACTGATTCCACTAGGTAAGTATTTAAATGGGAAACTAGCCTGTTACATGCTCTTGTAGCCACTATATTTGTAAAGTGAGTCCAGTTGATTTTCTGGTCAATGGTAACCCCAAGAATGCTGAGACTGGGGGATTCAGTGATTGTAGCACCACTGAATGTCAAGGGGCAGTGGCTAGATTATCTCTTATTAGAGATGGTCATTGCATGGCAGTTGTTTCGCACAGATGTTACTTGCCACTTATCAGCCCAAGCCTGGATATTGTCCAAATCTTGATGCATTTGAACATGAACTACTTCAGTATTGAGTATTCAGTAATGGACTCAGGGGAATCCTGTACTACCTGGCTAATATTCCTAGACTGTCTGGCGGCCACACTTTCCCTTTTATCAGCATGGTATTAACCTGAGCCTCACCATACTTCTCAGCTTCACTGATGCACCACATTGACTCTCACCATCACTTGAGTTCTCAGTTCAAGTTGCTGCATTTTGTAACATTTCATACACATACATTTGTCTGAGCCATGCAAAGCTTTCAGGCAACACAGTGGCTCAGTAGTTAGCACGGCTATGTCACAGCACTTGAGATCTAAGTTCAATTCCAGTCTTAGGTGACAATACGTGTAGAGTTTGCACATTCTCCCCATGCCATGTGCTCCAGTTTTCTCCCAGAGTATGCAGATTAAGTGGATTGGCCATACTAAGTTGCTCCTTGATGTGCAAACTAGGTGGATGTTGCATTATGTGGATAGGTATGGGTCTGGATGGAACACTCTTTGGAGTGTTAGTGCAGAGTTGATGGGCCAAATGCCTCTCCCTGCACTGTAGGGATTCTATGATGAACTCCTTACATGCCACAGGATGAGCCTTGAATATGGGTTAAGTTACCTTGCCAAACCTTCGCTTACTTTCAGACTATTTACTATAAACTGCAGACTAAAAATAGAACTACTCACTAAGTAGCTCTTTCTGGCATTCCTGGAAGGTGTGTACTTAAGAGGTGTGTAATTTTTCTATTATCCAGCTATTTACACATCTGTCCTAAATGTAATAAATTAATCCAGCTATTTCGACTCAAATGCTTACAGCAGATAGTCACTGACCAATCAATTAATTACTTTTCTTTTTTATCTCTTCCTTCCTAATATTTATATGTAAATTAATTTTGAAAGAAATGAGCAAAATGCTCAGCAACCAATTACTTGCTTCCCTGTGATGCTACACTTTGATTATCTAAACAGCAGACTAGACATAATAGTGAATAACTATCGCCCCTCTCACAGCCCTCTCTAACCATTAGTATTCTCATTCTTCCCCTCACTGCTCCCTCTCCCCCTCATCCATCTCATTGCTCTCTCTGATCTCATTTATTTATTACTTACTTATTACTTTTTAGTCTTTATAGTTTTAAATCTGTCCGTTGTTTTGCCTGGATTTTCTCCCTCACAGCACCAAATTCCTTTACTCACCAAGTTTCCAAGCTCGCACAATGTAACTCGATGTACCCAGTGATGAACTGCTGATTTCATGCTGCAGATTTTGTGCACTTAGTAAAGCAACCTGCACTTATATTGGCCTAAATTCAACAGAGCTGCGTCAGCAAGGCTGGCTAGAAAAATGAATTCAACAAGCCATCCAATTCACTCTTTGCAGCGGTCTCTCAAGCAGTGAGTTTGTATATCCCTACCCAAGAGTGAAAGAAATTTATCTTTAATGCAGTTATAGTTGCTAAATGCAAACTAGCGTAGATTTTGGAAATAGATTAAGGACTGTTTTTTTCCAAGGAGTGGCAATCTCATGCAGATTGCCAACCTGCACCCTTGTTTTTATAAGAGAGCTCCACATGTCCGACAGCAGGTTGCTTCAGAAATGTTGAGGCATAGTACAACTCTGATGTTTCTCTCCTCCCCCCATGCCACCTCAAGCCCACTTATCTGGGAGGGCAGCCTACTTTCATGTTCTTCTCTCTTCCAGGCACAGTTGCAGCAGCGGTCACCTCTCCCAATGGCCCTGCTGAGGCTCGAATTAATTTGCTACTCATTCTAAATGGCTAGCAAAATGTGTTGGATAACAACTAATTAATTGTCTAACCTCCAAAAACACAAGGGCAAAATCCTGCCAACATCCAAGGAAGTATCGGTCCTGGCTTTCTGTTCAGCCGTAAGGAACTCTGCTGTAATGATAGCATTTACTCCATTGATTCTTTCCAAAAGTGAAGTGAAATGCCAGAGTGATGAATTAGGTTCGTGTTCCACTGGTCCGAAACTTGACAAACCATAGAGTCATATCTTCATATTTGTTCCCAGTTTTCAAGTTTCGTTATGAAATAACAAGGAGACCAAAACTGCACACAGTATTTGAAACATGGTCTCATCAATGCCCTTATAACTGAAGCATAACATCATTACTTTTCAATTCCTCTGTAATAAAGGATAGCATTCTATTAGCTTTGAAATGACAATGGAGAAAATCATGGATTATTGTTAAACCTATTATTATTGATTGGAAAACTAAGTACTTTGCATTATTTTTCTTTTAAGGCTGCAGAAAAGTTAAAATGTGCCATATTTGTACACCCTTGGGATATGAAGATAGACGGGAGAATGTCGAAGTACTGGCTTCCGTGGCTTGTAGGTTAGTACTACTCCAGAGGGCTGCAAATAGTGGGCAGTATATTGTATCACAGGTCACGGTAAGCCTGTATTTCAGTAATCCTCTATAAACTGTTTTTTTAATCTCAAACACGTTACTTTGGAGAGCACCAACAATTGGCCTGATATTATTCCAAGAAGCAAGATGGAAAATTAAAGGGACAACCAGCAGGCCACAATTACAAGAAACATAGGATTATTCAGATGGAAGAACAAAAGTACAATTTCAACAACTATACATGTATGCTGACCCTCCTTGTTAAAGTTAAAAATCGCACAACACCAGGTTATGGTCCAACAGGTTTAATTGGAAGCACACTAGCTTTTGAAGCGTCACTCCTTCATCAGGTAATTGTGGAGGGCTCGATCGTAACACAGAATTTATAGCAAAAATTTACAGTGTGATGTAACTGAAATTATACATTGAAAAATTGATTGTCTGTTAAGCCTTTATCTGTTAGAATACAGTGATAGTTTCACTTCTTTCATGTGTAAATCACAAAACGTTTCTTTTAAAAAGTTGCATTCTCGGGTTAGCTGTTAACAATGGTGATAGCTAGACAACATTTACTAGAATGATCATATTCAAAAATAAGAAAATAAATTACAGTAGTGCAAAATGTCAAACTGCGCTTTAGGGTAAGTCTGCAAAGTTAAGTTCAATTCTGAGATCTCGAGAAAATTCAGACATCTTGAGCAAATAATAAAGATTGAACATTGTAGTTGCTTACTTTGGCAAACACACTGATTTTATATTCTACCAGGCAGTCAGTTCCAAAGGCACCAAACCTTGCCCTAAGGAGTTGTTTGTTTTCGGCATTTCCTGTTGTCCTTCATGTACCAGATGTACAACATGTTCTCAAAATGATTGCAGAATGATAATGCAGTTGCTACATAAAACAAGGGCTTATTTTGAGCATCATGAAGACAATGTTATGTCTGTGAATTTGTTCGTAGCTGCTCTCAACCGCATTTTTCTAGTTTTTGAGATTTTATACTTGTTATACAAAGGTGCGATACCACACACTGTTTTGTTGGCATCAGCTAGTTTTAACATCTTTGGCATTGTGTTTTGGTTTATAAAGTTCAATATTGTTCATCAAACATTTCCTTAAGACCAACAGGACTGTCAGCAACAGATGTCATGAAAGATATTCCAATGGGTTTCTCTTGCCTATCTAGTACTCAACACAGAATTTTTATACTTGTAATTTACGTAACCAATGTTGTGTTCAAGTAGATGGTTTGTTCAATAAGCCTACTAAGATGCCTGTGATCAGCTATTACTTCAAATTAGCTTCCATATGGAAATGAAATAGTAAGATTCTTCATGTGATTAAGAGAACTCCTCTGTTTGAGAATAATGTTGTTATTTAGGTGATAGCATTCTGCTTGCCATCATAATGATTGATGGCTTCTGTATCTTGTCTTTCTGCACAAAAACAAATCAAAACCACCAGACTTGTATTTATGACTAGCTGAGCATTTTTTCCCAGTAAATAATTATTTTTGTAACTTGCTGACAACCATCCTTTGATCGAGTGTTGTTGTTGTGTCACCATAGTCTTACTGAACCATAGGGCTGCTCTCTCATTAGAGAAAGACGGACTGGTGGTGATTGACCTAGTACACAGCATGTTTGTGTAATTTAATCCACTTCCACTTAGTGGACTCTTTTGTTGAATCACAAAGGGTCAGTTAAGATAGTGAGGCCAGGAATGATGTGATTACAGTAAACAAACTCTGGACTTCCTCCACAATTCATGGGTTTTGCAATGGCTTCAATTTTCCATGGATTGGGTGATCCTCCTTCATCACTGAACACATAACCAAACAATTCACTTTTGCTTTCATTGACCAAACACTTTATTTGACATGTATTTGCATTACCTAAGACATTGTAGGCATGCATGTGGATGTGCCTTAACATCATTTTCAGTACAATGGTATTTGTGAATGGCATCACTGGCATTGTGTGCCCTAGTTCTAGACTAAGTCATTTGCTGATATAATACAGCTGCTGACTGACTCCAAAGTTGAGAATATAGAATAGAATAAGATACCTTGTTTCTTCTGCAACCTCAATTCAATGGTAGCCAATAACTTAACCAATTTTAGTGAAATGTTTATTGTCATTCACTTTCTCTATATTATCATTGTCATTGTCAGTATCTTTCTTGTATTGAATGGTTTAGTGTTTGCAGATCAATCGTAGATTCTAATCTGATTCTCACTTTTGGATTTCTGGCAATGTGAATGAGTGAGACTCAAAGATAGGCTCATCTGAAGCTTTCTTACTAATATCAAAGTCAAGTAAGTGCTGACATTCCTTCTCTGCCTGCATTCCAATGTGAAATGATATTTGGCAGCACTGAAGCAATCTTAGGCATACAATGGGTCTACATACAGATTGCATTGAATATCTCTCAGCTTGCTGATAGCTGTGAAGCAGTCAATATATCATTCAAGAATGTTGGTGGTACACTTTGACAGCACTTATGTGACTGCAATCATGTGTGGCTCTTTTTCACTATTTACTATTTCACTATGGACTTAAAATCTTCAGTAGGTTGCAGAAAAACTACCTGTTTATGCTCAGAACTTGTAGCCTCAATGTAATGCAAATGATCCCAGTACTGTAGAATTGCACTTGGTTGTGGCTTTTCACGCTCTTCATTTCTTCTCAGCTGTGGGGCACCGTACAGGGTCAATACCTCCAACTTTAAGTTATGGGTAGATTACAGGATAACAAATAGATGAAAACACAAAATCTTGGGGATACTTAGCCAGTTGTTGCCTGTTATTTTATTCAAAGACTGTGCTCGGTGAATTGGAATCATAGGAGGAAAGCTGTGGCATTGTCAAAGGCAGGTGGTCTCTCCGATCCATTTCACTTGGCACATTGCCTTTCCACCAGCTGAAATGGGTAAGCTTTTAAGGAAACATCAGGTGGCATTTTTATACAACATGCACTGATATATTTTGATGCAGACTGACATTTTCCAAGCAGGGACCAGTTATTTTAATTGGCTATACAAAATGTGGAACAAATTTTGCACAAGGTTTGATCCATACTTAATTGAGGCAGACCAAGGGTCTGTCATCATGCCCTACCCATTGCAGAAAATCAATTTATTTGCAGTGGCTTGCTGAATAATCATGTAGCACTTGCATTCAGGTAGAAAACACAACAAGGTGGTTTTTTTGAATAAACCTCAGTATACCTTCTGGTCGGCATGGACGGGTTGGACCGAAGGGTCTGTTTCCATGCTGTACATCTCTATGACTAAATGACCTTTTATTTACAACTGAAATTTTCAAATGGGGCAGCTTTGATCTCCCTGTCTTAGAAAAAAAACTATTGTAACTAAAGTTCATCAGATTGTTCCCAGGATGTTGGAACTGTCCCATGAAGAAAAATTGGGTAAACTGTGCCTGTATTCTCTAGAGTTTCAAAGAACAAAAGGTGATCTCATTGAAACTTACAAAATATTTTAAAAAGGGGTGGACAGAGTACATGCAGGTATGGTCTTTCCCTTGATTGGAAAGCCTACAAAGTAGGTCAAAATTTAAAAACAAGGGACATGTCACTTAGGTCAGAGATGAGGAGAATTTCTTTTTTTACAGAGAGGGCTGTGCACCTTTGGAATTCTCTACCAGAGAGGAGTGTGCACCTTTGGAATACTCTACCACAGAGGGCTGTGTACCTTTGGAATTCTCTACCAGAGAGGAGTGTGCACCTTTGGAATACTCTACTACAGACAGTGTGCACCCTTGGAATTCTTCACCACAGAGGGTTGTGCACTTTTGGATTCTGTACAACAGCGGGCTGTGCACCTTTGGAATTCTGTACAACAGAGGGCTGTGCACCTTTGGACTTCTCTACTACAGAGGGTTGTGCACCTTTGGAATTCTCTACCACAGAGGGCTGTGCACCTTTGGAATACTCTACTACAGAGGGGTGTGTACGTTTGAAATTCTCTACCCAAAGGGATGTGCACATTGGCAATTCTCTACCACAGAGGTCTGCGCACCTTTGGAATTGTCTACAACAGAGGGTTGTGCACTTTTGGAATTCTCTACCACAGAGGGCTGTGCACCTTTGGAATTCTCTACTACAGAGGGTTGTGCATCTTTGGAATTCTCCACTAGAGAGGCTGCGCACCTTTGGAATTCTCTACCACAAAGGTCTGTGCACCTTTGGAATTCTCTATCACAGAGGCCTGTGCACTTTTGGAATTCTCTATCACAAAGGTCTGTGCACCTTTGGAATTCTCTACCACTGAGGGTTGAGCACTTTTGGAATTCTCTACTACAGACCGGGTGTGCACCTTTGGAATTCTCTACCACTGAGGGTTGAGCACTTTTGGAATTCTCTACTACAGACCGGGTGTGCACCTTTGGAATTCTCGACCATCGAGAGCTGTGTACCTTTGGAATTCTCAACTGCAGAGGGCTGTTAAGGCTGAAACTTAGAGAGACTCAGGGTGTGTTTAAGGTGGAGTTTGAAAGATTTCTGATTACCAATGTATACAGGATTTTGGGGAAGAGATGATTAAAAGGCACTGATGTGTGTGATTATTCATGATTGCATTGAATTGAAGGACAAGTTCAATAGGCTTTTCTTATGAACCTAAAAAAGAGACCTCATAGATGTTGATTAGATTAAATGTTTTATGAGTAGTACTTCAATATTTGGTCCATATTTGTTGTTTTCCTGTAGACGCTGGTTTGAAACAAATTAGAGGAAACCTTCAAGACCATCAATAATACCCTTATTGGCATAAAATTCTCTAAAGAGAAGGAAAACAACAACAAACTGCCATTCCTAGATATTACAGGAGAGTGAACAGCCAACGGGGAACTTCAAACCAGAGTCTACAGAAAAACAACACATACGGACCAAATATTGAACTGCAGAAGCAATCATCCCAACATCCACAAACATAGCTGCATCAGAACATTATTCCAATGAGCCACCACACACTGCAGCACAGAGGAACTACATAGAGCAGAGGAAAATCACCTCTACAGTGTATTCAAAAAGAACAGGTACCCAATGAACACAGTCCGCAGATTTCTCAGCAATAACCTCGAGCAAGCAGACAAAAGACGTCCAGAAACCCTAGCCACTCTCCCCTATAACAAAGACGTCTCAGAAATGACTGCCAGACTACTCAGACCCCTTGGCATCATGGTAGCCCACAAACCCAACAGACTAAAACAGCAGCTAATGGACTTGAAAGACCCTATATAGACAGCAAGCAAAAATAATGTCATTTACAAAATACCTTGCAAGGACTGTAACAAAGACTACATTGGACAAACAGGCAGAAAACTAGCCATCAGGATACATGAACATTAACTAGCCACAAAACGACATGATCCTCTCTCATTAATATCCTTACATACAGATGAGGAAAGACACCACTTTGACTGGGACAACACATCCATCCTAGGACAAGCCAAATAGAGACATGCACGAGAATTCCTAGAAGCATGACATTCCAAGCGGAACTCTATCAACAAACACATTGACTTGGACCCAAATTACCACCCTCTGAGAAAACGAACAAGAAATGACATCACCATAGGAAATGGCATCACCAACTCAAAGAAATCCAAACATATAAACAAAAAGCAGGAATGCTTCGTTGGGAGGCTCACTGAAGATGTTACCATAATGGTGATGAAACATCTGAACATGAATCTTTCAGCTCATCGAGCAAATCTACATTCAGAACCTCAACCTGAGCTACAAATCTTCTCAAAACCCGCTCCCTTAAAACTTGTCTCTATTTAATGTCATAAGAAATACAGCCCCCATTCGCACAGAGAGTCAAGATGAGTAGGGGTCTGCCTGACATTCAGCTTGTCAACCCTTATGTGGACAGTATCCTGACACTGACCATTTCCATACTCTTGGACCGGTATCAAAGGCTACCTGGATTTACTGTCCCCGGATCCCTGAGTGAAGAGTATCCCCCTTGACTTGACTGAGGCCTGCTGACAACTATGACAAACTTTCTTGCTTTGTATCTGTGCTAAACAGCACAGCAGGACAGAATTCGCAAGATACCCACACTGTTTTCCATGTTTGATTAGATTAGATTAGATTCTCTATATTATGGAAACCGGTCCCTTGGCCCAACATGGCCCTTCGAAGAGTAACCCACCTAGACCCCTTCCCCTACCCTACATTTACACCTGACTAATGCATCTAACACTATGGGCAACTTAGCATGGCCAATTCACCTGACCTGCACATCTTTGAATTGTGGGAGGAAACCGGAACATCCGGAGGAAACCCACGCAGACACAGGGAGAATGTGCAAACTCCACACAGATAGTTGCCCAAGTCTGGAATCGAACTGGCTCCCTGGTGATGTGAGGCAGCAGGGTTAACCACTGAGCCTTGTGAATACTGACTGATAATGGTTAGCATTACTGCCTCATAGCACCTAGCACCTGAGTTCGATTCCACCCTCGGGGCAACTATGTATTTCCTGTGTCTGTATAGGTTTCCTCCCACAGTTCAAAGATGTACAGGTTAGGTGGATTGGCCATACTAATTTGCCCATAGTACCCAGAGATATGTAGGCTAGGTGGGTTAGCCATAGGAAATGCAGGGGTTGGGTTGGGTGGGATGTTCCTTGGAAGCTCTGTATGGACTTGACAGGCCACTATATGGATTCTATGATCAAAGTTGTTTTCTTCACAAATTTCTCCACAAGCGATAGGTGATACAGGTTTGTCCAACTACTTGGAGCATTCCAAGGGAGCAAGGCCAATCCTATCCTTTGTAACACTAGGGGCAAGTAGTGACACTTGATGTTTACGTCCCAAGGGTCTACACACAGCTTGATGCAGCCTCACACAAAGGCAGCCATCAGAGTGAAGGCATTGAGTACTTTCTTTCTTCCTTTGTCCAGCACTTTATACATGGCGTCTCTTTGTATCTGGTCCATCTGTGACTTCAAAATAAAAGATGGCTCAGGTGACTGAAGCAGCACAAGTTCAGGGAGTAGGCCAGACCTGAGGCACATACATCAACACAGAGTATCTCACACTTGAGGACCAGGATTTTACCCACAATGGAGAGCAGTCTCTCCATCTGCTTAGTTCTGCCTCACTTTGGTGACATGCTCCACCCAAATTTTGGCACATGCCACAGCCCCTCCAACCCAAATACCCTGCACCTTCAGGTAATCTGTCCTGAGGGGGAAAGGGGACAAAGGATCAATCAGCCCAATTCTCAAAGAACATGGCCTCGTTCTTCCCTCAATTTATTTTGGCACCCAATGCCAGTTCAAACTGGTCGCCGATGTTCATGAGTCCACACAATGGCAGTAGAAAACAGCGACATCATCCATGTACTGGGAGTCCTTGACCCGCAGACCTCCACTGCCTGAAATAGTAACCCCTCTCAGGCTCATATTCTTCCTAGTGGACTTGACAAAAGATTCTATACAACACACAAACAAGGCAGGAGAAAGTGAGTTGCCCTGCCTACTCCGAATTTGATTGGGAAGCTTTCTAATTCTCACCCATTAATTGAGACTGTATTACTGAAGTTGGTATTCAGCAGTCAGATTCAGGTGCAGAAACCCTCCACAAAGCCCATTTTGGATAGCATATCTCTCATTTAAGTGCATGATATCCTGTCAAAGGCCTTTTCTTGGTCCAGTCAGGTGTCCACCCCCTGTCCTACATGTAAGCAAACATATCTCTGAGGAGTCTGAGGCTCTCAGAGATCTTCCTGCCCAGTACAGCACAGGTTTGATCGGGAGAATCACCAATCTCTGAGCAGACCTGACCCAAGTGGCAATGACCTTAGACAGGATTTTGTAATCCACAGTCAACAGTGAAATTGGTTTCCTCCCTCTCCCTCTTCTGCTTGTAGATGAGAGTGATAATACCTTTCCTCATGGATTTGCACATGGTACCTCCCAGAAGCACACTTTGTATACCTCCAGCAGGTTCTGGCCAATCAAGGCTCACAGAGCAGAATATAATGCGGCCAGTAAGCCATCGCTTCAGGGAGCCTTATTCTTTTCAAAGAACTCGAGGGCCTTAGTCGGTTCATCTAGAGATAATGGCTGGTCCAGCCTTTCCCACATGCTGTAATCTCAGACCGCCATAATAGAGGACAGGAACAATTGGGAGGACATGATCAGTGGACTTTCTGTTAGACAGAATGGCATAAAAGTATTTGTCGATCCTCAGGATCAGACTGAGAATACTTTACCGAGATATCTTCTTCCTTCAGGCTGCTGATCACAGAGCGTTCTCTGTACAACTTCTGGAAGAAGAAAAGCGAGTATGTCTTGTTCTCCTTCACAGAGCAGACCCAGGACTGGAAGTTTACCTTGAGGGCCTCTAAGGCAAAGATTACAGCTTGCTAGCTCTGCACCTCATGGAGATCCTCCACTGACTGCAGCAGGAACAGGTTTGCATACTTCTCTAGAGTTTTGAAAGCTTTCCCCATCTCTCTTGTCTTCTGAAGATCTTTGATAATAAATAGCCTCTTGATGTTCCCCTCGACTGTTTCCCACCAATCTGCTGGACACTCAAAGAGGGGTTTCACGGTTCTCCAACTTAATTACTTTTGATTTCCTCGATGTTTCCTGGGATCAATATTCAGCTTCCATGTACCCTTGCCAGTTTGCTGATTGTCCTGTAGGTGACAGTCAGTCAGCAGGAGGCAGTGGTCAGAGAAGAACACTGGCTTGATGATGGTGGATCTGACAGAGAATGTACAGGACACAAACAAGATAGGTCTGTCTGACTGCGACCATCTGTATCTACATTGCACTCTATCTGCAGGGCTTGAAGACATTGTGCAGGTTGGCGTCTTTAACTGTTTCTGGAGTCCAGTTCACCATCAGCACCTCCGGATCATCCACCCTCATTGATGATACAGTTGAAGCCTCTGGCCAGAATGACTGACCTGGATTTCACCAACAGCTGTGGGAGTTGGTGCAGGATGGCCAGCTGCTCATTCTTTACCAGTAGGGCATGTATGTTAATTAGTCTCTGTACAAGGAGTGCCCACCTACCACTTCCAAATCGAAGGCCCAGGGGCCCCAAGCTCGACCATTTCCTGTAGCTGCTGAGGTGCAGTATTCCTCACTCCTCCTGGAACAGGAGGTCCTCTTTGACAGTGGCCAGGTAATCCAACATGGAGATGCATTACTTAGTTGATTTAACGCTGCACACATTAATACTAGTGATTTTAAAACTTCTAGAATTGTCAGAAATCCAACATCTGTTTATCCAAGGTCTCATTACTGGGCCAGTTCCTGCATCACAGTGGTGTGGGCAAACTGTTGGACTCTTGCAGGGCTGAGGTAGCTGTCCTGTTCCTCCCTGGGAGTGCTGCCGTACTCTACTCCTTATTCAAATGTCAAGACGATCCTCAGTGAACCTCCCATCCAATTCTGCCACATATTCCACCATAGCCCATGTTGCTCAGACCCTTTTAGGCTCCACCCACAATTACAAATTAAAGGCTCAGAGATGAAATTTGTTTCTATATCAGGAAGAAAGTTCCAGACTTGATCCTACAGTGCAGTCAAAGTGCATTGATATGGTTTGTTAACAAGATTTGTATATATGGAATTACAGTCAGTACATTGGTGTGTTAATGTTAGAAAAATTAATAATGTTATACTCTAATGAGCAGGTCGAGAGAAAGACTGATGAATACTAAAATGAAAGTAATGTGTGTGAGCATACAGAAGCAATGCCCATAAACTAAGAATTTAGTTTGAAAATAGCATTAAAGCTGAACCCACTATAGAAATATACCTGCATACAGAGAACTATGAAATTAATACAACAAAAGCATTCGACACTAACCCTTTATGTTAAATTAGATTCAAGGCTGCACAGCACCTTGCTCTGTCCTGAGCTTGATCTTGCTGTTTATATTACATGAATTTAAATAATTGTATAGCATACATCATCGTCTTTGTTGTTCACCTTTTATTTTTTGAAACCATGATCACTGTCAATACAAGTATTGTAGGCTGTACTGCAAAGTTATACTCAGCCTGCTGATCAAAAGGTGCATTACAACATGCAGACTACCAAAATAACTGAAAATTCCATTACAAATTCTAAGCTAATTTTCTATTATTAAGAAAATATCAAATGAGAAAATGGACATTGCTTTAAATAATTTAGAAGTGATTTTTCAAGAGAAATTAATGTCCATTACAATCCCATTGTGCTAAATGAAGCAAGAAAAGTCAACATTAGCTGGAAAATGAAAAAATTGAAAGACTGCAGATCAAGCCCTAAAATTATATGAGAGCAGCTGGTCTTAACCAAATCAAATCAACCCGAGGGAACTGGACAATTGATTCCCTGAATCAAGAAATAGAGATCGATTGATT
The DNA here is from genome assembly GCF_020745735.1 of Hemiscyllium ocellatum. Lineage (NCBI taxonomy): Eukaryota > Metazoa > Chordata > Chondrichthyes > Orectolobiformes > Hemiscylliidae > Hemiscyllium > Hemiscyllium ocellatum. The sequence goes on along the minus strand of NC_083407.1, from coordinate 39,916,137 downwards.
AGAATTCTGACTAGTAGCATAAGGTTTCATGAATAACGATTGCCTTAAAATAACCATTATCCATGAAACTATAAAGCCACCAGAATCTTCCCAGACCATACAGCTGCTATCTCATTAGAGAGAGACAACTAGTGACAGCTTAACTGGATGGTCACCATGCCTCAGGCAAGGAGAGAGGTTGACAAGGAAAGTCTTTCCGGGGTCACCTTAGCCAGTTCAGAAATTGAACCCAAACTACTGACATCACTTATTGTTACAAACCAACCTTCGAACTAACTGAGCTAATTGACCTCCCATGAAACTATATGCTAGTAAGAAATCAATTTCTTTGGAAGTGAAAAGACCTTAAGATATCAGAGCAGAATTAGACCATCAAGTCTACTCCACCACTCGATCATGGCTGATATGATGTGTGTTAAGAGAATCCTGAACTAGTCAGTTCCTTTATGCTTGAAATTCATGAAAATGTTTTCCCACTTAGAAAATAGTCAAAGCTTTACTCTTCCAACCAATGTGTATAACCTCATATTTTCCCACATTGTATTCCATCTGCAATATCTTTGCCCACTCTCCTAACCTGCCCAAGTCTTTCTAGAGTCTCCCCACTTCCTCAACACTACCTGTCCCTCCACCTATCTTTTTCATCAGCAAACTAATCAACAATGCCCTCCATTGCTTTAACTAGATCATTAATGTATAATGTGAATAGTTGTTGTCCCAACACTGACATCTCTGTAACTCCACTAGTCACCAGCTGCCACCCTGAAAATGACTCAATTTGCCCCCATTATCTTAGCTTAGATTAGATTAGATTACTTACAGTGTGGAATCAGGCCCTTCGGCCCAACAAGTCCACACTGACCCATCGAAGCACAACCCACCCAGACCCATTACCCTTCTTTAGGCCTTCACCTAACAATACGGGCAATTTAGCATGGCCAATTCACCTAACCTGCACATTTTTGGACTGTGGGAGGAAACCCACACAGACACTGGGAGAATGTGCAAACTCCACACAGTCAGTCGCCTGAAGCGGAAATTGAACCGGGTCTCTAGCATTGTGAGGCAGCAGTGCTAACCACTGTGCCACCATGCCGCCCGAAGCTGCCTTCGGTCAGTCAGCCAATTCTTTATCCTTTCCCCTAGCATAATGGGCTCTTATTTAGCAGCCTCTGTGAAGCATCTTGCCAAAATTCATCTGGAAATCCAAATAGATCACACCCATTGGCTCTCCTTTGTTTAGCTTGCTTGTTACCTCCTTAGTCGAGTGTGTGGTGCTGGAATAGTATAGCAGGCCAGGCAGCATCTGAGGAGCAGGAGAACCGATGTTTCGAGCATAAGCCCTAATGAAGAGCTTAAGTCTGAAATGTTGATTCTCCTGCTCCTCGGATGCTGTCTGACCTGCTGTGCTTTTCCAGCACCATACTCTCAACTCTGATTTCCAGCATCTGCAGTCCTCACTTTCTCCCTGTTACCTCCTTAAACAATTTTAAGAGATTTGTCAGGCATGACCTCCCTTTGACAAAACTGTGCTCACTCATGCTGACTTCCAAGTTCTCCACAATCACATCTTTATTAATGGAATCTAACCTTTCACCAGCCTATAATTTCCTGCCTCCCTCCCTTCTTAAACTGAAATGTTACATTAGCCACTAGGCAGTCCTCGGACAACACCCCTGGCTCCAGTGATTCCTGACAGACCACTATCTATACCTTTACAATCGCCTCAGCTATCTCCTTCAGAACTCTGAGGTGTAGTTTATCTGGTTCAGGTGATTTATCCATCTTCAGACCTTTTAGCTTCCCCAGCACCTTCTCCTTGGTGAGGCCACGACACTCACCGCTGCCTGCTGACTTTTGAAGTTCTGGTATACTATTGGTACCTTCCACGATAAAAGCTAATACAAAGTACCTATTCAGTTCCTGTAGCATTTCTTTGTTCTCCATTACTACTTCTCCAGCCTCATTTGCAGCGGTCCGATGTCCATTCTTGCCTCTCTCTTACCTTCTTTATTTCTGAAATAAACTCTTGAAATCTTCTTTTATATTAGTAACGACCTTACCCTCATATTTCATCTCCTCTCCCTTTATTGCCTTTTTAGTTGTCCTCTGCTGATTGGGAAAGACTTCCCAATCCTCTGGCTTCCCACTAATCTTTACCATATTGTATCTTTTTGTTTTGCTTTTATAGTGTCCTGACTTTCCTTGCCAGAAGGCTCAATTAAAATAGGTAGACACAAAGGATAAAATTAAAAGATGCATGTTATCACATAAAATGATTGGCAAACAAATATCACTTATCCATTTTAAGAGGGATACAACCTTGCATTTGGGAGCCACTCTGTCTGGTGGTTTATCCTGTTTTAATTATATTTGTTTGAACCTTTCTAACCAATAAATACAGTATTGGTTCCCAAATTATGGTCACATGTCCTCTGCCAAAACATTAGTGCGAAGTCACTTATTTTGTTTACCTCATGTTGGCGACCAGGGTACATAGGGAGCTAGAAAACTCCCTGTTATTGCTTCAAGAGTGTCTGCAGTCTCAAGCTTTGGGAAGGCAGAACCTTTAGTCCAAATACATGTCTGTAGATATGTACTTGAATTCTCTATATCCATGGGCCTCCTTTGTATTATTTCATTCTACCTATGTGATCCTGGAAACCTGCTAAAAACACACACACACACAAATTTACTGTGACTCTGGTTACGAGCACAATGTGTTAATAATGTCTCATTATATTTGTAAATTTATAAATTCAGAATTTAATCATGCCCAAAATGAATATTTAGCAACACAAATGTTGTGTGGTAAATTTTAAAGGAATTAGTTGTCAGTAGAAAGGATTAATTGCCAGCTTGTTTTACAAAGGATTAAAACAAAACTTCTAAAAATGAAGGAAATTGAGTCACATTACATAAATTATATTCTTAATACTTTTCTGATAAAAAAGACAAACTGAAAAGTCTTTTCACAGCTATACAACTTGAGTTCAATCCCTTTTTAAGGCATACTTTACCCTACTAGCTTGAATGTTTTATTTCAAAGGGAGTGTCATATAAAAGTAGAGAGGTTTTATTAAGCATCTACAAGGCACCAGGCAGACCACAGCCTGTTCCCAGTGTAACTGACTGTGTTGAAAAGTAAAAAACTCCTCCCAACTATTTGGGGTGGCACAGTGGCTCAGTGGTTAGCACTGCTGCCTCACAGCACCAGGTACCTCGGGCGACTGTGTGGAGTTTGCACATTCTCCCGGTGTCTGCGTGGGTTTCCTGCGGGTGCTCCGGTTTCCTCCCACAATCCAAAGATGTGCGGGTCAGGTGAATTGGCCATGCTAAATTGCCCATAGTGTTAGGTGAATCAGTCAGGGGTAAATATAGGATAGGGGAATGGGTCTGGGTGTGGACTTGTTGGGCTGATGGGCCTGTTTCCATACCTTAAGGAATCTAATTTAATCACTTTCCTTTTGCAACTTTTTGACCTGTACTATTAACTTTTATGTTTTAATCTATCTGTAAGAAACACACATCTGCACAGAATGCTAACTTTCTGTAAACAGTTATTTAACTTAATCTCCTGAATCTCTTTAGAAAACGTTTCAAGATTATACTTGTAATCTCAGTTGCACACTTCTATAATACCCAGTGTTATTTTTCACTCCAGACATGCCTGTTTTCTCAGCCAGACTGTCTATGGTACAGAGTGTAATGAGGGGCAAAGGAAAGTATTTGTTTCAATTTGCTTATGGAATTCTGGAAGAATTGTGACTGAAACTAGATGTATAAAACAGTTGCTCCTGAGAAAGGGAGAAGCGAGGTTAGAACTGTAAGAAAGAGGTTACCTCGGTGGAATTTATTTAGTGAACTTTCCAGGCCAGAAGTGCTTGATTAATATGCTGAAGGGCTCTTTGAAATTGAGTTTATGAAGAAGCAGCAGTTTAGAAATTATTCATTAGCTCACTAGCCAGGAAATGAATGAGACCTGTGACACTTTAGAACAGTTCAGTAATCCCCGAGGACAAATAATTGGTTATCACCAAGTGTGATCATCTGATTAGCTTGTGATGGGAGCATACAGCTCTCCAACTGAAGTATTAGGGAGCTCTATCCTCAAGTTTCCCCCATCTTCCCTGATCCTTCTTTCATCTGAAGACGGACTACTCCCTGTCTCCAAGCATTCATTATTCTAACTTATTCCTAGGGGTAGTTAATTAACCAAATGTCAATCGTATGCATGAACCTTTCTAACCAATAAATACAGGACCACTATCCAATTAGTCAGACTGATCACCTCCACCTGTCAATCGTTTTAACCCCAAATTACTTTTCTTTGTTTACCCTATATCAGAGACTGAGAGGTCCAAGTGTCAGAAGACTCCCCAGTATCTGTTCAGGAACATCTGCAGGCTCTAGTGACACCTATCTGTGAGGACAATTTTTGTGACCTTTATCTTTCAATTCTCTTGTTCCGTGACTGGTGAGAACATCAATACTATTCCAACTAATTCCATGAGAGTTCTGTACTATCCCCATTCTATTTTTCTTATTTAATAGAGGTGAAACAAATTATTCAACACAATAGTCGACATCTGTTAGGTAAAAATGTAATTCAATTGTCAGGATATGAATATGGATAAACTGATTTCAGGATATACTGTTTTCCAAATTCAACGTCCCCCATCACATAAACATGATTTAGAGTCATAGAGATGTACAGCATGGAAACAGACCCTTCGGTCCAACCTGTCCATGCCGACCAGATATCCCAACCCAATCAAGTCCCATCTACCAGCACCCAGCCCATATCCCTCCAAACCCTTCCTATTCGTATACCCATCCAAATTCCTCTTAAATGTTGCAATTGTACCAGCCTCCACCACTTCCTCTGGCAGCTCGTTCCATACACGTACCACCCTCTGTGTGAAAACGTTGCCCCTTAGGTCTCTTTTATATCATTCCCCTCTCACCCTAAACTTATGCCCTCTAGTTCTGGACTCCCTCACCCCAAGGAAAAGACTTTGTCTATTTACCCTATCCATGCCCCTCATAATTTTGTAAACCTCTATAAGGTCACCCCTCAGTCTCCAACGCTCCAGGGAAAACAGCCCCAGTCTGTTCAGCCTCTCCCTGTAGCCCAAATCCTCCAACCCTGGCAACATGCTTGTAAATCTTTCTGAACCCTTTCAAGTTTCACAACATCTTTCCGATAGGAAGGAGACCAGAATTGCACGCAATATTCCAACTGTGGCCTAATCAATGTCCTGTATAGCCGCAACATGAGCTCCCAGCTCCTGTACTCAATACTCTGACCAATAAAGAAAGCATACCAAACACCTTCTTCACTATCCTATCTACCTGCGACTCCACTTTCAAGGAGCTATGAACATGCACTCCAAGGTCTCTTTGTTCAGCAACACTCCCTAGAACCTTACCATTAAATGTATAAGTCCTGCTAAGATTTGCTTTCCCAAAATGCAGCACCTCGCATTTATCTGAATTAAACTCCATCTGCCACTTCTCAGCTCATTGGCCCATCTGGTCCAGATCCTGTTGTAATCTGAGGTAACCCTCTTCGCTGTCCACTGCACCTCCAATTTTGGTGTCATCTTCAAACTTACTAACTGTACCTCTTATCCTCGCATCCAAATCATTTATGTAAATGACAAAAAATAGTGGACCCAGCACTGATCCTTGTGGCACTCCACTGGTCACAGGCCTCCAGTCTGAAAAACAACCCTCCACCACCATCTTCTGTCTTCTACCTTTGAGCCAGTTCTGTATCCAAATGGCTAGTTCTCCCTGTATTCCATGAGATCTAACCTTGCTGATTTATCCTGAAAGGAAAGGGACACAAAATCCAATACCATTTTAAAGACTGCTGATTGCTCAATGTGGAACTATTTACTAATTTAACTCTTCTTAGGTATGCCGGCTGAAACAACCACTGCGATTTGCTGCATGCTGTTTGGTGGAATATTTGAAAGATTTCCAAAATTGAAAGTGTGTTTTGCCCATGGAGGTAAGCATTACATTTTAGTTTCTCAAAGAATGTGCCAATGTCTGTGAAATACCATCAATTCTATAGTGCAAATCAGACCAATACAAAATTGATTACCTAAAAACATCATGCCCATTCATCTTCTTTTGCTGTCAATTGACTAACAAATTGTTAGAAGATCATGTTGCATTATTGTTGGTGACCAATTTCACTCTCAATTACTTTAATGATTTTATATTTTTAAAAATTATTTTCATATAATTGATAACACTTAAGACTTTATGTCCATTCCTAGCTGGTCTCAAAACGTTAGAGATTGGCCTTTTTGTTGAGCCATTGTTTATACAAATTCAGTGCATAAGTCATCACCTCATGTTGGCCACTTAAGAGTAGAATGAGAGTCAAACACATCTAAAAAGGCTTAAACAAAAAAGTAGTAACCCTCTTGGAAGGTAACATACCCTTTTCTGAATGGAATCAGATCCATATTCATTTGACTACTTATACAATATTGCCAACTTGTATACAGTTAATCCTCATTTTGTGTAACCCAATTAACATTTTTCCACTTTAATGCTGCATTTTTAAAATCTGTTAGCTTGAAATATATCTTCAGAAGTCATTAATTTCGGGCTTAAGAGTCACGCATTTTATCTAATTTAACTGTGTAAAGTATGTCTGTTACCTTTAGTGATTTATTGCACAGTGCTGCATATGTACAGGTCAGTATCTCAACTTACATCTTAGTTTTTCAGGGCAAGGGAATGTCTAAATATAACTGACTATGACATTGATTCCTGTAGCAAACTATGATTCACTTAAAGTTGTTTTGATTATTAGTGTTCAGAATCAACAGAAATAACTGTCAGGCACATTAGGAAGCTGATTTAATGAATATCCAAGTTTATTAAGTTAAAACAGTACATTTGCCTAGCACTGTCTTGATGAAAGGCCTTTACTTGCATAGGTTGCTGGCTGCTTTTTACAGACCAGAAGCTTTTCCATCGTAGCGAGAGCTAGGGTGTATGTTTTGTCATGTGCTATGGAGAAACAAACTCCTTCAACAGGTCTGCTATTTCAGAATTTTATAATTAAAAAGGCAGTTGTGTTCATTACTATGGAGTCTTGTGACCATGCCTCCTGGGGAGGAAAAACAGCTACCTTTGAGATAAATGGTGAAATATTGTGGACTGTTGTAAGAATTCAATTGTTGCACTAATGTCTTTTAGGGAAAGAAATCTGCCTTCCTTACCTGATGTGACTCCAGATGCATTGCCATATGCTTAACTGTTAACTTGCCCAATAGGCATTCAGGGCTAGGCAACTAATGCTGATCTAGACAGTAACACCCACATCCCATAAACAACTTTAAAACAAAAACCTGCATTCCAAACAGGCAAGTGTGTGTAACCCATTCCAGGGGAAAAGTGGAAAGCCATTAGTACGTCTTGTAGGGATGGGTGTAACTTGCAATTCCATAAGCTTTTTTTCTTGGACAGGATCACGTCTGTAGAAGATTAAAACACAATAGTTAGCATTCCAACCCGATCAAAAGATACTTCAGCGTACTTGAAGATAGCAAGGACTGCAGATGCTAGAAATCAGAGTCAATAAAATGTGGAGCTGGAAAAGCAGAGCAGGTCACACATCGAAGGAGCAGAAAGGTCAACATTTTGGGTCATGACTAGGGAGAGAGAAAGGGAGCTCCTCATCTAACCATCCCACCCTTCCTACGGACCAATCACAATAACCCCTACCTGCATCCACCTATCACCATCCCACCTACCTTTCCCTAGCCCCACCCCCCTCTATTTATTTCTGAGCTCCCTCACCCCCTCCAAACCAATGAGGGGTTCTGACCCAAAATGTCAACTTTCCTGCTCCACCGATGCTGTCTGACATGCTGTGCTTTTCCGGCTCCCCATTTTATCGATACTTCAACATAGATAGTCTGGCTGATGGTGACTTCAGAGAGTCTTGTCCTGTTACATGGTTATAGCAGCCTTGTTGAACTGTGACTTTGTTTTAAAAACAGATACAGATATAAATTAACATTTTTTGATGCTCTAACAGCAGTCTTGATGATAAGACTAAGGGCTTTTGCCCGAAACGTCGATTTTCCTGCTCCTCGGATGCTGCCTGACCTGCTGTGCTTTTCCAGCACCACTCTAATCTACACATGAAAAGAGTAGATATGTCAATTATTTCTCTCCCACTCCCATAGCTTACTTTTCATAGCACTTCTAAAATGAAACATGTACAGGGAGTATATTAGAAACAATATATATAATCCAGCCTTTAACAGCTGATTGTTAATTACTTACTCTTTAATGACAACATAATTTGAGGTATTAGATTAGATTAGATTTACAGTGTGGAAACAGGCCCTTCGGCCCAACAAGTCCACACCGACCCGCCGAAGCGAAACCCATCCATACCCCTACATTTACCCTTTACCTAACACTACGGGCAATTTAGCATGGCCAATTCACCTGACCCGCACATCTTTGGACTGTGGGAGGAAACCGGAGCACCCGGAGGAAACCCACGCTGACACGGGGAGAACGTGCAAACTCCACACAGTCAGTCGCCTGAGTCGGGAATTGAACCCAGGTCTCAGGCGCTGTGAGGCAGCAGTGCTAATCTAATCTAATCTAATCTAATCTAATCTAAACAGTAGGTATTGCAAACAGCTTCTAAAACTACCCTAGTTAAGCAAACTAAATCTCAACCTAAAAATATAGAATCCAGATCTGCTTAAAATTGAATGGAATTTCTTGGAAAGGCTTTGCTTTGAAGTCGATTTATTGTCAATGCAAAACCATTGACCATTTATTAAAGCAAAACCATTTCACACTGATACATATTGAACTTGTTTGGATGTACCCATATAGCAAAACAACTGCTGCATCGAAATACAACTTTAAAGATGAAAGATATCTCACAAACATCACATTGATAGTTATAAAGACCACAGAAAGATCCAAGATGATGTACTAACTTCTTCCAATACAAATTCTCCAAGCATCAGACTTAATACCAGGAAATCAAGTTCTAGGCTAGACTTCAGTTAGATAAAGTTGCAAAATGCAAGAAAGGTGGCTGTGAAGCTTTATGGCATATATTTCTGCCTTATGATGTATACCAAGTAGTCAAATTTGTTTGAACGAGTGTAATTAAGTGGAATCTCAAAGCAGAAACTTTCTAAATTTAAAAGTTAACCTGCCTTTCCCAAAATCAACCTCTTTCAATAAATATGTTGCATTTTTTTTTAATGATTATACCTTCAATGTGGAAATGTCATGTTTGTATGAGCCAGTTGGGAGCTATTTGCAGATTCATTACTGTACAAAATTACAGAAATTGCAACAAAATGAATCATTAAGTAGCATCATGGTATCAAAGAACAGAATTATTTTGGTTAACTAAAGTAATAGACTATGAACTACAAGAGTTTTGTTTTACTATGTGCATATTTGTTAATCTGTTTTATAACATTTATCATTTAAAATTTAAATATCCATATGGAGATATTTTGATATCAGCACTTTAATATTAATGATTTTTTTGCATAACTGTGGGAAAAAAAGCAAGAAAGTTCTCTCCATCTTTTTTTCCTGTATAGGTGGTGCTTTTCCATATACCATTGGTAGGATTGAACATGGATTCAATGTCCGCCCTGACTTGTGTGCGAGGGACAACAAGGCAAACCCTCGAAAGTACCTGAACCATTTTTACACAGACTCATTAGTACATGATCCACTTGCACTAAAGCTGTTGGTGGAAGTGATAGGGAAAGTGAGTTTGGATATTTTGTTACATTTTTGTTCACAGTCCATTGCTTGAATTGAAGATTAACCAGTACAATGCCTAAAAAGTTATAATGTTCAAATAAAAACAGAAAATGTTGAAAGTACACTGCCAGTCTCACAAGTAGGGAGAGAAAGAGGTAACATTTCAATTAAAAAGATACAGATGTCATAAGTTTTCAGCTAGTACAGAGGCACTGAAAGTAATGGTGAGTGGAAAAGAACAAAAAGGTCTGTGGTCAGATGAAGGCAGACATGATTTCAGCAAAAGAGCGTGGCAATGGCACAAGTCAAATAAAGGAAGTCATTTCTAGCTGAGGTATGAATGGCAGAATCAGCTTCTGTCAAATAAAAAGAAAAAAAATGGAAACAAAATGGTGGCAGAAGTTATCTAAAATTGTCGAACTCAACGTTTATTTTCTGTAAAACATCTAATGAAAAGGTGAAGTGTTGTTGCTCTTAGTTTACCTTGAGCTTCATTGAAACACTGCAGGAGGAAGACAGAGGTTAGATTGGGAACAAGACGATGAATTAAATTTCAAGTGTTGTAATTTTTATACATTTCAAATTTAGGTATAACACCACTTTCAAAATGTGTAACATGTTTATATAAAAAAGTTTTAAAATATCCATGCAATCACAAAATGTTTACCCTCATGCTTATCCCAGCTCCAGGTTCCAGCAGCTTCTCTATTTAATTGAAGCTCAAAGTCAATACCCAGACTTAACCAATCAAATACACTGAGACTAGATCAGTCACCAATCATTATCAAAGAGATTAGATCAATCACCAGATCATAGTCAAACACTGAACAATTGGATCTTTTCCTTTTGACAAACTAAAAACCTTACTTTAAATTAAACCTTCCAAAACAATAAACACATGTCATGTTGATTTTTAGTGGTCAGTTTGCCTGTTTTTCCTAAGTACAGAAATCAGCGTTGAGAAGTGGGTTTCTTCTGGGTGCTCCGGTTTCCTCCCACAGTTCAAAAATATGCAGGTTAGGTAAATTGGCTATGCTAAATTGCCCATAGTGTTAGATGAAGGGGTAACTGTAGGGGAATGGGTCTTGGTGAGTTGCTCTTTGAAGGGTCAGTCTGGACTTGTTGGGCCAAAGGGCCTGTTTCCACACTGTAAGTAATCTAATCTAAATGGAAGTATCTTTCATCTGCATTTAGAACTGTGAACTTGAGGTTGATGTTCTATGTGATCAACTTGTTTGTGAGATACTTGACCCCAAGTCATACTAATGAATAAGATCTGACCATCAGTAGATGCAGAGATATCAATGATCAGATACTGACAGACTAACAATGTAGTCAGCATTTAGCAATCAATGCAGAGGTGGATTTTCTACTTGGGAATACATGCTAATGATCACAAGTGAAGATGCAGGCCAGTGCTTCCTGTTCTCCAATAAAGTATTTGCCTGCAGTTTCTGTCAATGGATTTCGCTTCCTTCAATGCACTGGGAAAAGACAGTTCCTATCGTAGTTCCTGCTGTACCAGTTGTGACAAAAAGCTTTTGCATGTGGGTTGAAAAGGTCTACCACAGATGTTGTTTGCCTTTAACATTTAAAATGTTGTTTGCTGTGTAATTGTCGATTCCCATCATGTATCCTTTTGCAATAATTTTCAAGTAGACTCCATTATCTCTGAGTGCTTAGAGACAGGTTAAGATAGAAACGATTGTAATACTGAGGAAAATGACAATTCTTTCACATTTGTGTAAGGGTGAAGTACATGAATGGCTTGGACATTATCAGGTGCAGACTTTACTCTGGTTGATGTCACTTCATACCCTTGAGAGTCAATCTTGGATACCATAAATAGGCGTAAATCCTTGTTGAGTATAAAACTATTTTGCAAGGTGAGTGAGTACCACTGATCAACAGCAATCTGTACTGTTCCTGGGACAACAATGTCATAAAGTAGACTAAGCGTACTTCAATATTTGACAAGATTGATAAAAATTAGCTTCTAGCTATTCAACTTCAAAGAGCACTCTGCACGAGTGAAACATGGGTAACAAAACAAAAAGCATCCACTTTGCTCTGTTAGAGATACGAATAATTCGTGGATCAAAGCAAGTGGACAATTGTAATAACATTGCCAACCATTTCAAAGTGAATGTATAGTCTAAGTTCACCATTTTTGCATTATGCAATGAATAGATTGCAAATTCATGAAGATTAATCAATTTGCTCAATTTTATCATTTGCTTCTAAATTGCCACAGGAGCTGAGGTAATAAATATGGATTGGAAACAGCAAGCATCTCAAATTTTGCCAACCTAGTAGGAATGATATGTCCACAAGAGGGACATGACAATACCAATTAATCTCTCCAAATCTGGAAAGAAAGGAAGATTCTGGCTTATATTGTCCATATTGTTAATCATTTTAATGTCTGCTCCAATGGCAGCTTCAAGCTACAAATATATTAAGGACAAAAGGGTAACTAAGGAGAGAATAGGGCCCCTCAAAGATCAGCAAAGCGGCCTTTGTGTGGAGCCACAGAAAATGGAGGAGATACTAAATGAATATTTTGCATCAGTATTTACTGTGGCAAAGGATATGGAAGATATAGGGCGGCACAGTGGCACAGTGGTTAGCACTGCTGCCTCACAGCGCCAGGGACCTGGGTTCAATTCCCGCCTCAGGTGACTGACTGTGTGGAGTTTGCACGTTCTCCCCATGTCTGCGTGGGTTTCCTCCGGGTGCTCCGGTTTCCTCCCACAGTCCAAAGATGTGCGGGTCAGGTGAATTGGCCATGCTAAATTGCCCGTAGTGTTAGGTAAGGGGTATATGTAGGGGTATGGGTGGGTTGCGCTTCGGCGGGTCGGTGTGGACTTGTTGGGCCGAAGGGCCTGTTTCCACACTGTAAGTAATCTAATATAGACTGTAGTGATATAGATGGTGACATCTTGCAAAATGTCCAGATTACAGAGGAGGAAGTGCTGGATGTCTTGAAATGGTTAAAGGTGGATAAATCCCCAGGACCTGATCAGGTGTACCCGAAAACTCTGTGAGAAGCTAGAGAAGTGATTGCTGGGCCTCTTGCTGAGATATTTGTATCATCGATAGTCACAGGTGAGGTGCAGGAAGACTGGAGGTTGGCAAACGTGGTGCCACTGTTTAAGAAAGGGCGGTAAAGACAAGCCAGGGAACTATAGACCGGTGAGCCTGACCTTGGTGGTGCGCAAGTTGTTGGAGGGAATCCTGAGGGACAGGATGTACATGTATTTGGAAAGGCAAAGACTGATTCAGGATAGTCAACATGGCTTTAAGTGTGGGAAATCAAGTCTCACAAACTTGATTGAATTTTTTGAAGAAGTAACAAAGAAGATTGAGGAGGGCAGAGCAGTAGATGTGATCTATATGGACTTCAGTAAGGCATTCGACAAGGTTCCCGATGGGAGACTGATTAGCAAGGTTAGATCGCATGGAATACAGGGAGAACTAGCCATTTGGATACAGAACTGGCTCAAAGGTAGAAGACAGAGGGTGGTGGTGGAGGGTTGTTTATCAGACTGGAGGCCTGTGACCAGTGGAGTGCCACAAGGATCGGTGTTGGGCCCTCTACTTTTTGTCATTTACATAAATGATTTGGATGCGAGGATAAGAGGTACAGTTAGTAAGTTTGCAGATGACACCAAAATTGGAGGTGTAGTGGACAGCGAAGAGGGTTACCTCAGATTACAACAGGATCTGGACCAGATGGGCCAATGAGCTGAGAAGTGGCAGATGGAGTTTAATTCAGATAAATGCGAGTCACTGCATTTTGGGAAAGCAAATCTTAGCAGGACTTATACATTTAATGGTAAGGTCCTAGGGAGTGTTGCTGAACAAAGAGACCTTGGAGTGCATGCTCATAGCTCCTTGAAAGTGGAGTCGCAGGTAGATAGGATAGTGAAGAAGGTGTTTGGTATGCTTTCCTTTATTGGTCAGAGTATTGAGTACAGGTGTTGGGAGGTCATGTTACGGTTGTACAGGACATTGGTTAGGCCACTGTCAGAATATTGCTTGCAATTCTGGTCTCCTTCCTATCAGAAAGATGTTGTGAAACTTGAATGGGTTCAGAAAAGATTTACAAGGATATTGCCAGGGTTGGAGGATTTGAGCTACAGGGAGAGGCTGAACAGGCTGGGGCTGTTTTCCCTGGAGCGTCGGAGGCTGAGGGGTGACCTTATAGAGGTTTACAAAATTATGAGGGGCATGGATAGGGTAAATAGACAAAGTCTTTTCCCTGGGGGTCGGGGAGTCCAGAACTAGAGGGCATAGGTTTAGGGTGAGAGGGGAATGATATAAAAGAGACCTAAGGGGCAACATTTTCACGCAGAGGGTGGTATATGTATAGAATGAGCTGCCAGAGGATGTGGTGGAGGCTGGTACAATTGCAACATTTAAGAGCATTTGGATGGGTATACGAATAGGAAGGGTTTGGAGGGATATGGGCCTGGCGCTGGCAGGTGGGAATAGATGGGGTTGGGATATCTGGTCGGCATGGACAGGTTGGACCAAAGGGTCTGTTTCCATGCTGTACATCTCTATGACTCTAAGTTTGAAACCAAGCTAAGGCTTACTCCCATAAAGCTCTGCCTTTGGCTACATAGAATATGAACCTGTTTAGGATAATATCTTTGTGATGTACTGAAGGTGTGATTATTCCCCAAATCAAAATCAATGACTCATCATAAGCCTGAATAAGTGTGTCACAGGAGTGAAATATAAATAACAGTAGATTTGCTCCTGAAATTAGATCCTATTGTGCTAACATCAAATAAGAAGCAATGCTCTGACGTCCGTGATCTCATGGTGACTCACTTAGTTGAACACAAACCAACTGAAAATTACACAGAAAACCAGAATCTCACACGTCACACTTGTAGGCTGAAAGGAGGTGTTTGGTTGGCCTGTGTATTTACAGCATTTTCTGTTTTAACTTCAGATTTTTGGATTCTACAGCACTTTTCCTCTTGAACAAAGTACTAAAACCTTTATCTGTAAAATAATCAATTTTATACATGATCCCAATAACTGTCTCTTGGGTTTAGGACAGGGTGATGCTGGGGACAGATTATCCATTCCCATTGGGTGAACTGAAACCAGGAGCTCTTATCGAATCTATGGAAGAATTCAGTGATGAACTTAAAGTAAGATTAATGTTGAGATCTGCATTATTCAAAGCATTGTGTGTGCATAATATGATAATACTACATGTCTACATTAGTGGCAACTACCCCATGCTAACAACAATAGCATCATAGGCCAGCTGGATTATTGAAAAGGAATTCCAATTTTTGGCCACTGTGATAATTCTCTGTCCGCCTGTCAAACTTCCACCCTGCTCACACTTGAGCCTTTATTCTGCTCTCTGTATCCCAGATGCAGCTTTTCCTCATCTTAGATTTAAGATGGACTCCCGACATATACAACTCCCATTCTGACATTTCTCCAGTCTCTTGGCTCCAATTTAGCAATGTAATACTCCATACTGCACTGAAGTGACAAATTAGAATGTGATAACATTTGGACTGGAATTTTAGTTTACCAGCTCCTAACTCAAAAAATGATGACGCCAACTGAACCAAGCTGACATATTATCTGAATATTAACTACAGTGCAGAAACATCTGGATTAATACTTAAAGTCAATTGCTACTTTCCATCCTTAATGCTGACTCAGTTTAGGAAGACGTAAAAATTTACTATCAATCTTGAACAATGTTCTAAATTACATTCAGGTCAGTTGCTTATGTGCTCCTTTGGTTTTCAAATATAAAAGGAAAATTTCACCCCTGACAATTCAGCACATCACTCTCCTATTTAATAGAGGCATATTTGGATACACACGGGTCATCCACTCACCTCAGGCAGAATATTAATTAGTGCTGGTGAACATGTAATTATTGAGACAATTAACATTCTTATGAGATGTTATTTGGATTAATTTGTTTTCAGTATTACTGATCTGTAAATTTAATGTACAGTTAGTTCTCCTTAGTTTCGGAAACTGACTGCTGTGTTCTGCCTCTACCCACTTCAATTTGGGTGTAAATCACCTCACAATCCAATCATCTCCATTGGACAATCCAATCCAATCAAATCCCTGCTGTCCAACTTTCCTCATATAAGTCATAAACTTCTATAAATAAATAACTGACACAAAAAGGCAAATACTGAAAATTCACTCACATAAATCCAATATCAAAATTCATTTGTTCCAAAGAAAAATGTTCAACAGGTCCTGCTCAAACAGGGACAGTGGTTGCATTTGTTGGAATTTTGGAAGCCTTTTTTTTATGATTCAGTATATGGAGTGTTTCAGACAAAGTTGTTGTTACAGACTTTGCACTGCTGCAGATGATAGATATAGTAAACATTAGATTGGCTGCAGGTTAATCGGAGTGATTTTGGTTTGGACAAACCACTTGCTTCCAAGACAAATGCAGTAGCACCCCGAAAGAAAGATAGAAATAGCTGGAGAAACTCAGCAGGTCTGGCAGTATCTGTGGAGATAGAAAGCACTGTCAATGTTTTGGGTCCATGAACCTTTCTTCAAAACTCAAGCACTCATGTGTGCAGTTCTTTGTTTTTGGTATCAGTAGCAACCCTGTTCACTTGGTCTGTCCCAGCAAAATTCTTGAGACTACTTTTTCACCTTTGGTGGGGCAAGGCCTATCCCAACAAGGTAGCCAGCCAGGTTTAGCTGCATTGGATCGTTGTTGTGAAAGGAGGGAGGTATCTCTTTTTGAGGTCCCCTGCAGCTGTAAAGGCACCAGCCCTAGATCACACTTGCCCTTGGTGCCCTCAACTTACCGTCAAGTCTGGTCTTCATTACCTCCTGTTTGTCAGGATTGGCTGTTCTCCCACCGCTTCAACTTGGCGAAGCTGGGCTATAAAAGTGCCAGTCATTCAACGGACCAGCAGTTCTCTAAAGTGCAACTTCCTCCCCAGTTGGAAGCAAATGTTTCATCCTTAGCTAGTTAATACCATGCTAAATATTAAGTGTGCAGCGAGCATTGGTAGGAATACATTCCCCATCAAATTTTCAGATGGAAGGGTGGGAAAACACAACCATCCAACAAATATGGTCTGAATAAAGTTAAATCCATATAAATGAGAAATCTTTCAAATTTATCATAAAATGGTTTCATTTGTCTTTCAGGATAAGCTCCTCGCCAAAAATGCACTGGAGTTCCTTGGCTTTGAAAAGAAACAGTTTATTTGATGCATCACTTTTTAATGTATTTTATTCGTCCGGTCAGAAATATCTATACCGTTTGAGACATAGTTGGATTTGGCACTCGATATAATCACCTTCCAAAATGAAATTGTGTAATTCAGTTTATAGGATAAGATGACTACAATTTTAAAATTGACATCTAACCCTGTTTATTTTAATTGTTTACTGTAAAACAGCTCTGACTTGTGTTGACCAACAGAAGCAGTCTTTAAAGTCCTTAAATCTTAATCATCAATTTCAAATGTTTAGTCAAAAGTTGCATACTGCTAACAGAAACAGCAAAACTCCATGGAGAACAACAATTATATTTAAAAGTTCTATATTTCCATAGATTTCTTGTCTGCACCAGCTGAATTCCAGAATGTCTGGTTAACTTTTTCTCCTAATTTCCAATGTTCACATTTATCGGTATTATAAACCTATTTTGGGAATCTTGTTTAATTTTTTTAAATAAGGTGTTAAATGAGATTTCTATTTGCCCTCTCAGGCCAATGCCTCAAAGCATTATTTTGAAGAAAGAGCAATCCCTTGAGCCCTGAGCAATATTTATCCCTCAATCAACATCATAAATACAGTTTATCTGACCATTATTTAATCGCTGTTAGTTAGACTTTGCTGCATACAAATTAGTTTTCGTGTTTCTGGCATTGCATTAGTCACTGCACCTCAGAAATACTTTGTTCACTAAAAACAGCTTTGGAAAATTCTAACCTGGTAAAAGACAACATATAAATGTACATTTTCTTTCATTACATCTTTAACAGAGATGCTTCCCGGCTCTTCACTTTGGAGAAAAATGACCTTAAATAAATTCTACAAAACTCAAAACAAAACAGGCATGTTTTAAAAAATGACTGAGTATTTAACGTCTGCATCGCCTCATCGTGGTAACTTCACAAAGAATCAGTTCCTAACATATTTTTAATGATGATTAAACAGAAAAAAAAGCAATGTATTAGAAAGGCAATTTTAACATAAACTATATATGGAGCAGCAGTAACAGAAACCAATGGTAGAAATATCAATTTCAAATGCTTTGTGAAAATTTGCATACTGCTCAGAAAAACAGCAAAACTCCAGAGAACAACTAAATTTTAAACTTTTATATTTGCAAAATATAGGCCAGTTATGCTCACCCTTATCTATCTGTGAGTAGATGAAAGTAGTTATTGTTAAATATCAGTATTAATTTTTAAGTAACCACTTTAAAGAGATGGAATCAACCTGTATATTGAGGACAATCCAGAGGTTAGGTGCCAATCTGTCCCTATCCCAATCACACTGATGCCAGAAATGTGAAAATCCCCATAAAACACAAAATGCTATCTACTAAAACTATTAGGTCTTTCACGTTTTATTGCACGATTACAATAGCATAAAGTCATGTATTTAAAGTACCCAGACACTGTATGTGGGCATCAATAAAATGCTTACATTCAACACAGAATATTTATATCGTTTTTAAACAACAGACTTAGAACATAGAAGTTACTATTCGAAGAAAGGTTGTTCAGCAGGACCAGTTTGTACTACCATTTACCAACCATCCAAACAAATATTTCCAAATGCACTTACCTCTCTCACCCTTTCCTCCAACCCATTGTCTCCCTATCCAATCGGATATTGAAATAGAGGTTGCATCTACCAGTAACCTTGGACATGAACTGCACAAACTCCAAAGCTGTTGAAATATGTCACCTCTGACCTTTATTATCGATTGCTTACATTTAATATTGCTTTTATAACCCTTGTTCTTGACATTGTAAACAATGTTTCCTTTCATTAATGTAAACACTTCTAATGCATTGCTTTTGTTTAGAATTCCTTACACCATTAGCAGCTTAGAGAATCTGCAACGTACGCTCTCTAAAGCCTTGCCTTCTAAGAGTGTGATTTTTGGTTTTAAGCCAGCAGAATGCCAGAGATGCATGTTAGCACAAGACACATGGAGTTCAATGAATACTGCAATGTTTCCTAGAAGTTGTGCGACAGATGGGAAAAAGCAGGGTAAAGGACAAGCAAGGCATGCACCAACCAACAGCTGTTTCTTTAAAGGGATCATGCACATAGTATAATATACGTTGTGCACAACAAAGGGCTATTAGAGAGAACAGTGGCAGTGAGTTCCCCTGACTGTGCAAGTTGGATCCATTGGCTACGAAATATGATAAGTTATTGATCACTATGAGTCATCTGTATTGTAGTAGTTCTTGTAATTTACTTCAACAGCAGAAATTTTTAAGTAATCTCCAAAGCTCGTTTTAGTTATTCTCCTGGCAAATAGTGGAGCAAGTTAATATTTAATCATAACGTAAGTTTTAAATTAATACTACTGACAAAATTGTAAGAATTATTAAGAAGTATCATTTTAATATATATTTCCTATAATTAATATATATAATTGAGTACGCCTAGTTTATTCCGTTTTAATCCTCGTGTGTGAACCAATGAGTAAAAAGTGAGGTCTGCAGATGCTGGAGATCTGAGCTGAAAATGTGTTGCTGGTTAAAGCACAGCAGGTTAGGCAGCATCCAAGGAAGAGGAAATTCGACGTTTCGGGACACAGCCCTTCATCAGGATCCTGCCTCACTCACCATTTTCTGAGGCAGAGTTCCAAAGTGTACAATTCTGTCAGACAAAGCAATTCTACCCATTTCCATCCTAAAAGGGAGATCTTTACATTTTAAAACGATCCCCTAGCATTCATCCACAAGAGAAAACATCTTTTCTACATTCTTCATAGAACATTACAGCGCAGTATTGGCCCTTCGGCCCTCAATGTTGCACTGATCCGTGAAACCAGTCTAAAGCCCATATGGATCCATTATCATCCATATGTTTATCCATTGGCCACTTAATTGAAATATGTTACGTCCTGATGGAAAGGTTAAGTTACCACTTACTCCCCTAAACTTCTGTAGGCACATGCCCATCCTGTTCAACCTAACTCATGAGCTAACCCAGTCATTCCAGATACCGATCTAGTAAATTTACTTTGAACTGCCTTTACATTTACATTGCATTTACATCATGCTATCTTATATTCTTTCTTAGAAAAGGAGATAAGAATTCTGGTCAGATGGTCTGACCAATATCTTGTATAATTGACACAAAACATCTTTACTGATATGTTCAACTTCTCTTGCAATAAACGATAACACCCAATTACTCTTAATAACCTCCTTTGCTTGCATGCTGACTTTTAATGACTCATGCACTAGAACACCTGGATCTTTCTATACTTTGGAATTCTGTAGTGGTTCTCCATTTAAGTAATACTCTGAAGTAATATCATTCCTGCCAAAGTGAACAACAGTTCTGATTGCCACATTGTATTCCATCTGCCAGATTTTACCGATTCATTCAGGTTATTCCGATCCATCTTGAAGCTTCATGTGCTCTTAACACATAATTTCTTTCCCATCTTTCTGTCATCCTTGAATTTAGCTACCTTGCATTTATACCCCTCATCAAAACCTTTGATATAAATTGCAAAAAACAGAGGGCCCAACAACACATCCCTGCAGTATTTTACTCACTACATCTTGTCAATTGGACAAAGACCTATTTATGTGTACTCTCTGTTTTCTACCTGTCAGCGCTATTCCTATCCCTTTATCTGCTTCCTGTCCCTTTATCTAGCTTCCTGTCCCTTTATCTAGCTTCCTATTTTTCTTAAATGTCATATATTTCCTCAATGTTCAGGATGGAATCCTTGTCATCATGCAGCCCCATCTCTGTAACAGCAATCAGATCATATTTACTTTGATATGTGTATTCAATTCATTTATTTTGTTACAAATACTATGCATGTTCAGATAAACTCCTTTTTTTTAAAGATTAGATTAGATTCCTTACAGTGTGGAAACAGGCCCTTCGGCCTAACAAGTCCACACCGAAGAGTAACCCACCCAGACCCATTTCTCTCTGACTAATGCACCTAACACTACAGGCAATTTAGAATGGCCAATTCGCCTAACCTGCACATCTTTGGAATGTGGGAAGAAACGCACACAGACACAGGGAGAATGTAAAAACTCCACACAGACAGTCACCCAAGGCTAGAATCAAACTTGGATCCCTAGTGCTATGAAGCAGCAGTGCTAACCACTGAGCTACCGTGCTGCCCCAACTCTACTACTCAATTCTAACAAGGTAAAAACAATGACTGCAGATGCTGGAAACCAGATTCTGGATCAGTGGTGCTGGAAGAGCACAGCAGTTCAGGCAGCATCCAACGAGCAGCGAAATCGACGTTTTGGGCTAAAGCCCTTCATCAGGATTATCCCTGATGAAGCCTTTTGCCCGAAACGTCGATTTCGCTGCTCGTTGGATGTTGCCTGAACTGCTGTGCTCTTCCAGCACCACTGATCCAGATACTCTATTCTAACATCTACTCTTGACTGTTGATGTATTTTTAGGTTTATTCTTCCTATCCCTTCCTGCCATATTCTGACTCTTAATACTCACATTACTATTTTGCTCTCCTGTCTTGACTATATTCCTTGATTTGCTGTATCTACCCAAACTTAATCCTTCACCCTCATTGTTTAATTTAAAGCCCTGTCTAGTTCCCTAATTATCTGATTTGCAAGAACACTGATCCCAGTGTGGTAATGATATCGTCCCCACTTTACCCAGCACTGATACTAGTACCCCAAATGAGTTGTCTAATCATGTAAGAACATACAGGAAAGGAAAAAATATTGTGACACAACCATACATAAGAATAGAAGTACAGGAATCTGATCTATCCAGGCGACGAAGTAGTCTTTTTCTGTATTAGTAATCCAGCGACACATGTAATGTGCTGCTGACCTGGGTTTGAATCCCACTGTGCCAGATAGTGGAATTTGAATTCAATAAAAGATATGGAATAAAACAAGTAATGAGGACGATGAAGCAATTGTCATAAAACATCTGGATCACTAACCAACTTCAGGAAAAGAAAACTATTGTAATAACCTATACATGATTCCAGAGCTTCCCCACCACTGCCACAACCCCTACACTCCAGGAATCTGTACTGTTCCATGTTTAAGAACACTTGGAGGAGGCACTGAGATGTCAAGGGCACAGAATGTACTCTGGGTGTGGGACTTAAATGTCCATCAAAAAGCCTCAAATCCAAAAGGACATAGCTGCCAGAATGGTTCTACAGCAATTAGGGAACTAACAAGAGGAAAAAAAACATACTTAACCTCAGCTCACCAATCGACCTGCCACTTGCGCATCTGTCCAGGACACAATCAATAAGAGTGACCACTGCACAGTTCTTTGGGGGGGAGAGTCATAGAGTCACAGAGTCACAGAGATGTACAGCACAGAAACAGACCCTTACAGTCCGACTCGTCCTAAATTAACCTAGTCCCATTTAAATGTTGTATTTGTACCAGCCTTCCTCTGGAGCTCATTCCAAACAAGCACCACCTGCCCCTTAGGTCTCTATTATGTCTTTCCCCTCTCACCCTAAACCTATGCTCTCGAGTCCTGGACTCACCCACCCCAGGGAAAAGTCCTTGTCTAATTATACTCTCCATGCCACTCATGATTTTATAAACCTCCAGAAGGTCACCCCTCAGCCTCTGACACTCTAGGGAAAACAGCCCCAGCCTAATCAGCCTCTTCCTATAGTTCAAACTCTCCAACCCTGGCAATATCTTTGTAAATCTTTTCTGAACCCTTCCTATAGGAGAGAGACCAAATTTCACACAATATTTCAAAAGTGGCGTAACCTGCGCAGCTGCAACATCTCTCAACTCGTATAATCAATGCACTGACCAATAAAGAAAAGCATACCAAACGCCTTCTTCACTATCCTATCCTATCTACTTCCAAGGAACTCTGAACCTGCACTCCAAGGTGCCTTTGTTCAGAAACACTCTCCAGGATCTTACTATTAAGTGTATAAGTCCTGCCCTGATTTACCTTTCTAAAATGCAGCCCCTTACATCCTATCTAAATTAAACTTCATCTGCCACTCCTGCACCCATTGGCCCACCTGATCAAGATCCCGAGGTGACCATCTTCGTTGCCCACTATACCAATGCCTTATGAATTTATTTTAGTCACTTTATTTTTGCATTCTCCAATCCTATACATTTTTCAATATTTAATCAAAACTTTGTCCCACGCTTCACCTTGACAGGAACGTGCTGGCTCTGCACTTTCACTATCTCCTTTTTGAGATACTCCCCTCTGTTCTGATGTAGATTTCCGACAAGCCATGGCGCCCCGTCCACTTTCATCAAGAAGGTAATCGATAATCGATCTGCACATTTTCTCTGTCTGTCTCCAGAAATGCCACCGAACCTCCTGTGGTTTTCCAGCTTTTCCTGTTATTTTGGATTCTGGGAATGTGCAGTTTTGGAGCCGTTAATTGTCTCTCTCGCTCTCTCTCTGCCTTTTTCATACCAAAGTGAATCACTTCACATTTTGAAGTAATTTGTATCCACTTTGGATTATCATACAGATCGTGTGTTTGTTGTTGCTTGAAGACAACGAGACGAAGAGAATAACATTACTGGGGCCCTAAAACTTGATTTTTACTGCAAGGTTGCCCCAGACACCTTCCGGACTACAGATCCCAACATGCATTGCAGCCCGGTCTTCCGGCGAGGTAAGAATCGGGTTGGTGCCCTCACTTCCGGTAATTGTCTGCGCGCATGTTTGTGGGCCACAGTGCGCATGCGAGCTGCGCGACGCTGGGAGTTGGTCGCGGTGTCGGGTAAATGGCAGCTTCAGCCGCATCGTCGAAATGGTATTTCACTCGGGAGCAGCTGGAGAACACGCCATCCCGGCGGTGCGGGATCGACACCGACAAGGAG
Source organism: Hemiscyllium ocellatum (assembly GCF_020745735.1). NCBI lineage: Eukaryota > Metazoa > Chordata > Chondrichthyes > Orectolobiformes > Hemiscylliidae > Hemiscyllium > Hemiscyllium ocellatum. The sequence continues at coordinate 39,892,255 of NC_083407.1, read as the reverse complement.
CTCTCGTACCGGCAACAGGCCGCCAATTTAGTCCAGGACATGGGCCAGCGGCTCAATGTGTATCCTTGCCGTCGGGGAGATGAAACGATCTCTAGAAATGTCGGCGATTAAGGGTTAGGGAGCGGGAGGCCTAGCTACCGGGCCTGACATGGCGGCGCCGGAGCGGCCCCCTGCTCCGTAGGGAAGGTGGGGTAGGGGGTGGAGGGGGGGGATGGTGGCCGAATGGGAGCAGCTTTGTCGGTGTTTAAAGGGTCGGCGGTGCTGAGTTGGTGGCCGGGAGCGGCTTCGGGGGCCCGGAGTCCGGCCGATGCCGGAGCGCTTCATTTTCGCAGGCGCCGTTTTGGCGGCACCTCGTTTCCTTGCGGTTTCCCGCTGAGGTTGCCGATGTTTCTGGGTCACCTTACGAGACCAAGGGCGATCTTATCCCCAACTTAGGGGTGATCCGTTTCTCGCCCATCTTCACCTCCACTGGATGGAAAAAGGGTGTAGCGAGGCCCGGATCCAGGATGGAACTGGAGGGTGCAACAGGGCACAAAAGACAACATGGCTGCCGGCAGCAGACCGGCAATCGTGCTAATGGCGCCACGCTTTGAAGTCATACAATCTATCAGATAAGAACAAACCCAAGCGTCTGCATTTAGATTTATATTTTGCAGGCTCGTCGATTATGCAAAATATAAGTTCGTGATTCATTCGTGAGGATTATCATATATCTGGGCGAGGGAGGGGAAGTAATTGATTTTTTTTCCCGGACATTTGTTTGTGTGAATGTTATCAATTAGTTCAGATATCATTGGTCATAGTTTATCCTTCTCTGGACTGCAGTTGCTGAATTTTCTTCTAATTTTGGAGCGTAAATATTAAAAAGGCCTTTGTGCTAGTGACTTTTGTTTCTAAAATGAATTAGAAAAGTATTTAAGGGTAATAGGAAAATGTATTTCTAATCATGTCGTGCCATCTAACTCTTGTGACAATATGGATGCGCGTTTCCTCTTTTTTTTAAAGGTGTGCAGCCAGAAATTTGTTGAGATGATTTCGCGTTAAAGTGACGTGCCCTGTACCAAGGAAATGCGATGCATTTAATCTGTTGTTTCTGTTTTGTTAGTGAAGGAATTCACACGGCCATTACCTATATAGTTTATGACAAACGTGGTTTTTACATGTTAATATGTCAATTTTATAATACATAATTAAGCAATCTGTGAGCAAGTAGAAGTGACGGGCTAATTCTGTGTCTTTGTTCAAAGTACATTTCTAGGAAGTCTCTAAGTATAAATATATAATTATGCTCATTGCTAATAGTGATGAAGTTGTGAGCAGTGTGAACAGGTTAGTAGGCACTGGAATCACAACATCGTTCCAAGTAAATGTTTGAATAAGACAAGATATTGTTCAGATGTCCCTTTCTGAACTGCGATTTGAATATCTTTTGGGCCAACATGTCCATTTGCCAAAATTGGTCACTTGAATCAATTTCTGTTCCTACCTTTTAATTGCGCCTTATGGGAACAATTGAAGATATACAGATTCTGAGGGTTTCCTGCATCATACATTCTTGGTGCATGTCTACATTTTTAAAAACTTGATGTATTTCAATGCTATTATGACTAAGATAAATGGCTACTTTTTTTGTTTGCTTTCTCTTGCTCCTTAGAGAAATCAGTTAATTCCAAAGACCAAGCTTTTATACTAAAGTCTTAAATAATATGTATACTTTAATAGATATTGTCAACTAGTTGGGCAACTGTAGGGAATCTAATCAAAGATTTTTTTTAAAGATTGCATGTTCTATGTCCTACTTGGTTTCCACAAGAGTTTAATTTAATGCTACTGAACTAACCTGAATTGACTGGGGCTTTTTTCCCCCAGAAATGTTAGAGGCTGAAGGGTGACCTTTTATAGAGGTTTACACACTCATTAGGGGCATGGATAGAATGAAGACCCAAGGTGTCTTCCTAAGATAGTGAGGTCCAAAACCAGATGGCATAGATTTAAAGTGAAAGGGTAAATATATTAAAGAAAAAGGCCTGAGGTTTAAAAGTTTTCTGGATTGGTCTATGAATAGCAAAGATTGAGAGGGACATGGGCCAAATAGTGGCAAATGAGGCTTTGTCAGATTGGGATGTCTGGTTGGTGCAGAAGAGTTGGGTGTTCTGTGCTGCTGTTATGTGCTTGAATAATTCTGGTCGAGAGTGTGGTGTTAGAAAAGCACAGCAGGTCGGGCAGCATCCGAGGAGCAGTAGAATTGGTGTTTCTGGCAAGAGTCCTTCATCAGTTATGAGGTGGTGGGGGAGGAAAGATAGTTGAGTCTGATAGGTAGATGGAGGTGGGGGTAATGATAGGTTGGAGAAGAGGGTGGAGCACATACGTGGGAGGGGAGATGGGCAGGTCATGAGCGGTGCCGAGTTGAAAGGTTGGAACTGGGATATGGTGGGGGGTGGGGAAATGAGGAAACGAGTGAAGTCCACGTTGATGTCATGTGGTTGGAAGGTCCCAAGACAGAAGGTGAGGCGTTCTTCCTCCTGGCGTTGGGTGGTTAGGGTGTGGCAACGAAGGAGGCCCAGGACCTGCATGTCCTTAGCGGAGTGGGAGGGGAGTTGAAATGTCCTCACGGGATGTAGGGGTTGTTTGGTGCAGGTGTCCCAGAGATGTTCTCTGAAGCTCTCTAGAAGTAGGTATCCTGTTTCCCCAGTGTAGAGAAGATGCATTGAGAGCAACGGATACAATAAATGACGTGTGGAAGGGCAGCTAAAACTCTGAATGTGGAAGGCTCCTTTGATGCCTTGGAGGTGTGGGTGCAGATTTTGCAATTCCTGTAGTGGTGGTGCCAGGAGGGGAGGGAGAGGGAGAGAGAGCATTGGCCTGATGACAAGGTAGCTGTGGAGGAATGGTCTTTATAAGGGTGGGGAGGGAAATATATCTGTGGTGGTGGGGTCCCTTTGTAGATGGCAAAAATGGCGGAGGTTAATGCAATATATTCCGTTTGTAGGTGCCAATTTCTGCTACAGACAGACCCCACCACCAGAGATATACTTCCCTCCTTAACCCTTTCCGTAAAGACAATTCCCTCTGCAACTGCATTGGTAGGTCCACGCCTCACCCATTCTCTCCCCCCCCCCCCCCCCCCCCCCAGAACGCACAATCCCCTCCTGGTAGCTTCCCCCCCCCCCCCCCCCCCCCCCCCCAATCACCTCCATCCAAGGCTCCAAAGGAGTCTTCCGCATCAATCCGTTTTACCTGCACTTCCGTATGTCATTTACTGTATCCGTTGCTCCCAATTGTGGTCTCCTCTACATTGGGGAGACAACACGCCTACTTGCAGGTAAAGCGCCTACTTGTTTGAGAGAACATCTGTGGGACACCCGCACCAACCAATCCCACTGTCCTGTGACTGAACACTTCAAGTCCTTCTCCATACTACATCCTAACCACCCGAGACCAGGAGGAAGAACACCACCTCATTTTCTGTTTTGGGACCCTACAGCCCCCCACTTCAATAGTTACCCTTACCCCCACCCCACCTCATTTCCAGTTTCCAACCTTCCAACTTGGCACTGCCCTCAAGGACCTGTCCATCTTCCTTCCCACCTATCTGCCCCAACCTCCAACCACTTCCATCTACCTGTCACACACTTGGCTACCCTTCCCCTAGCCTCACCACCCCCCCCTCCCCAATTTATCGCTACCTCCTTAGCGCTCAAGTCTAATTTCTGATGAAGGGCTCTTGCCAAAGCATTGATTCTCCTCCTCGGGTGCTGCTTGACCTGTGCGTTTCCAACACCACACACTCAACTCTGATCTCCAGCATCTGCGGTCCTCACTTTTTCTCCCAGAATCATCCTGGCGCAGGGCATACCTTGGTTGATGTACTGCATCAATTATCTGAATAAAAGTTTTCAATGTTAGCGTAGAATGAAAATTAAGGTCTCTTAGTTAAGTTTGTTTTCAAATATTTCTGCACCTATTATAAGCACTATTCTGTCATAAGCAATGGTATAAATTCAAGTTTGTGTTCCTTTCCTATGCTTTATATCTGAGGTGAATTTTTAAAACTGTTCTAAACCTTTGGTTTTCCACTGAATTCTATTTTATCAATGTCTCATTTTGGTCACAGCTTAAGCAATGTTTCCTTGATGTCCTTAGGGTGCACTTTCCTTGACAGATGTTTTAGCTCTCAATTGACCATCAACACTGCAATTGTTTATATGCACAGATTTTATATGCAACATTCTTTCACAAGGTTTCATAGAAATGTAAGTGTTTTTGTTTTTTACTGAGCAGAATTTGGTAGCACTGTTAGTTAATTGATTTTTGCACCTCATATTGAAAGATCCTATGAAGATGTGGGGAATATCTGATGCTGTTTTAATTGTTGTTAGTGAAAGTTTGTAATTTGTCACTTTACTGTATTTGCGCCAGATAACATTTTAATGTGGTTCTAGTATGATCTGTAGAGTTTAACGCAATGGTTTTGTCATAAATTAATTTGTAAGCCAAAAGCTGAGCTTTTCTCTCTGACCCAATTTTAATGTTTAATGTGGGTTGGGTTTGGTGAAAGCCAGTGGTTTTATCTAAGATATTCTGAGGATGCATATGTATGTACTGGATCCTCATCATTGCTCACAAGACTGTCCTCCCAAAATATCTGCTTAATATTCACCATTGTTGGCTCAGCTTGAGCTTGTGACCCTAACACAGATCATGACCCACAGTCTGGGAACTGCTGACATCTATTGCTTGCTCTATAAAAAAAATCGCAATGAACACTGGTGCGAGTATGAAGTATGCCTTGGCAGTGTTGGGGGTGAGGTAAAACATTTTCCATGTTTTTACAAGATCAACAGAATTGGAAATCACTTCCTTACAAAATTAGGATCAGTATGCAAGTGCACATTTAAAATGATCAATTTGTACCTACTGCACAATGCATCTACAAGCAAGTTCCTTTTGCACATTGATGCTGTGAAATATCCACTTATGTATTTTTTATTCTTTTTATATAGTTTCTGGTCACCTGTTTGTGCTGGCGTCTAATTAATCGTAGTGCTGTAAGTTTGTGCATTCTGGGTGCTGCTAGGTATACAACTTGTTTGACAATTTTGTATACATGAGTTACATGTATTATGTTGCAATCTGGCCTCTGGCTGAACACCAGAGGCCAGATTGAACACTGAGCAACCAGAAGAAAATTAGAATAGGCAGGCAAGATTTAAAATCATTAAGGTAATGCAACACTGCAAATTTGTATTTCACAAAAAATGTAATTTTTAAATGATTTTGTTTACAGGAAGTTAAGGTCTGGGCCTTTTTTTCAGTCTGTATATAAGGGAAGTTATCTTTGAAGCACTGAGACATTTCAACATGACCGTGTCACACACGTGCAATTATATTGTTGCCAGTCTTGAAGTTCAACAGAAATTGAATCTTTGATCATATGACCATCCCAACCCATTAGCCAGAAGGGATCCTGCCCGAATCAGTGCTATTTGTATCTTTTCAATTACCTTGTTTTATGCACAGAGAAAAGCTACTCTTGTTTCTATCTGCATTATGTCTTCAAAAGTTTAAGTGCACTTTTGTGCTAAATACATCCAGCTGATCCATCTTTGGATGTTCAGGGTTGATTGGTCAAATTTGGCCAGTTTGACGCCTGTAATCAAGATGTATAATCTTTGTGGATCTAATTTGGATTATTCTAATACTTGTCTGCATCCTTCAGTGCAGCAGAATTTTGAGTGCAGGCTTTTGTAAACTTGGCAACAAGATATGGCAAGTATCAGATTTGCTGGAAGGAAATCCATTGGATCAGTATGATTTTCCTTCTTTCTTTACGAAGAGGTGACACTGAATTCCAGTTCACTGAAGAAGTCTGCCATCAGCAAGAAAGAATGTGTTCAATGCAACCCACAGTTTTAACGTTTTCATTCTTAAGACTTAGTTGGTGGGGATTAGATTATACCCACTACCTGCAATTTCTGCCACCAACTTACTCAGTCTGTGAGCTGTATTGTTTCTGTGGTGCTGCCTGGCATAAAAGCAACGGTTAAAAATATTAGCGTTGGCATCAGCTGATCAGACGTTGCCATAAATTGCATAGCAATTGTTTGGCATGGTTTTATGTTAGCAATACAAATGGATCATGTCAAAATGTCCTTTTTAATGTGGCAAAAAATGAGGTACCTCATCCTTATGTACTGATTCTTTATCACAGTCTGGTTACCTGTAATGCATTTATTTGATCCAATTCCAGAGAAGTCTGTCAAAGGAGAGAATTTCTCGTGGCTTTTGTGAATTGATCTTAATTCATTACATGTGTTCTGCCTACTGTACTTTTTTGAGAGAAGTTGAGGAATGCACAGGCCTGACCAACAGTCCAGAGATCCACTACTTAGTGAGCAATTCTCTTTTATTCACCTGTCCTGGATTTCTATGCTGCGGTCTATCTTCTAATTAAGTGGTATAAATCATCCTTGCAAGAAAACTTGTCACTTTCTTGGTGAGAGTTGAAAGTGCTGCACAATTTGTAGTAGAAGTTGAATTGTTCGAGGAACATCCTAAATGAGATTGATATCTTACACTTCAGAACCTCTCAAGGTTTGAAGCGATACATTTCTCAACAATCTTATGAAAGTCTGGTCCTGGAGTTAAGCGAATGTTTTTCGTTGATGAGAAACATACGATGTTGGAGCTCTTTTATATATTGGTGCTGATTCATTCTGTGATGTAGATGTTTCAAAGGTAGATTCCTGAAGTAGGTTAATTTTGAACAAAGGTTAAATATTTGTTGGAGTATGTCCCTTAAAAAGTGAGCTTTTGCGAGGTGAAAGCACAAATCTATGCCCAACCACATTCTTCTTGTCTCGCGATTAGATTTGCCCTCCAATCTTCTTTAGTATTATTGTCCTGTGAACAACGTATTAGCGATAGTCTGGATAGGTGATACCACCTAATGAGATATGCAAACAAGCAGGATGTCACTTACTCCTGACTTTTGTCTCGATACTGTGCAGATTTGGCATTTGTGTCACAACTTCAGTCCTTTCTGCTCAACAGCTTGCAGGCGTGCAGAATATCGCTGTGGATTCTCTGAGGATGGACAGTTCGGCTGCAGCGACAGAAAACCAGGAGACAGCTCAGCTTTTTGACAGGTGGGGTTTTCCAGCAAGGGATGTTATTGACTGCATTTTGGATTAGAAGCTTGCTGTTGTTTTACAAGTGTAGAAGCTCTAGGGTTAGAATTTGCTGGCACACCACATTTGTTCCTAACCCTGCACCCTAAGATCAATTGTCTTTGGAAAAGGCAGTCTTAAAATCCCACACTGGTCAATAGATCCATGGATGTGGCTGATCGCTTGATCAGCAAAGGTGATCAATTTTGCAATTTTCTTTGTGTCTTACTTGATGGTTTTGGTCTTGAGAAGACAAGCTGTTCTGTCAATGGTGGTTACCACTTGAGCTTTGAACATTTCTTCAAATGTGCAGTGCCAAATCAAAATGGTTCATGCATTAAAGGTTTCAAAGCATTATTATAAGGTTTGGATTCTAGCTGCTGTTAAAATTTTCCAAATCTGGCATCTATCTTAGGAAATTTCCTTTTGCAAACACTTGGCGAAAATATGCACATGAATTTCCATTCTCTGTCTGCTCAATAGTGTTTAAAATTTGAGGTTTACTTTTTCACTTTGGTCTGCAATCGATAAGTGACGTAGTTCAGTACGTAACACTTAGCCATTCTACACACCAAAAACTAACACTTTCTTACTAAGCTATCCCTGCCCTGCTCACTGCCAAATTCTGATTCAGAGAATTTGCATTTAAGTGTGCTGTCACTTCCTTGGAATGTCTCAATGCTTCACTGTTGATATCCAATCAAATGTGACCGCTAATGAGTGCAAAGTCCTACCATCAGCAAATCGGTTCAGCGAATATCTTGATTTTTCTTTGTCGTGCTTCAGTGAGCACTTTGGACCAGACTATTCTGCTTTGTGAATAGCAGGATCTTTGCATTAGTTGGTATTCATGAATTAAACTACACCTAGAGCAGGTTGATGAGGCCTTGATGTAACATCACGTCTGCAGGCTTGGGCAAGGTTTTCATATTCATCTCGTGTTGGAATTTCTACTTTTTTGACTTTCACATTGTTTTCAATCTGAAAATAATTTAGGTACCTCCTTTATCACTTAATCATTTGAAGTGTAATGTAAAGAAAGCTAATATGAACAGAGGTTGTTACCTCAATGGTTTTCTTCCTCGGTGAATAAAATGTTATATGCTATTTTGTAAGAATTGTAAAGCTTTAGATTATGAATGCAAAAAAGCAGAATTCGAAAGCTAGATTACTGCTTTTGCAGTGTGAAAGTGATTTTGAGACTGCAGTGTCATTTATGCTTTGGGGCTATATTAGTTTATTGCAAGTTGTAACTGATGATTTAGGGATAGATTTTGAAGCCATTAGACACATTTCTTCAGAAAAAAGTAGAACCTGACCATATTTGAATATGCAAGCATTGGCTGGAATGTTCCATGAAGATATACATACTACTTGTGTAATTTAGCAACCTGCTCAAGAAAGGGCAAATCCGAATTTCAGTATTCTAATTTTTAGCTATCATAGTGGTGTTTAGTTAGTATCAAAAGGAGGTTTATGCAAAAAGGCTTGCCACTAACACAGAGGGCCAGCTATCCCAAAGTGTTGGCGCAATAACAGTAAAAGACTGGTAAAGGGAGAAGTCGGGCCTTTATTGATCAGGGGGAGGATTTGAGTGGTGTCAGGGTTATGGCTGAGGTGTTAAATGAATATTTTGCATTTTCAAAGCAAGGAGATGCTATCCAGGTCATTGTAAGAGAAATGGAATCTCGGTAAGTAGAATGTTTAAAATTGACATGATATTGGATAGGCTGCAGGAAATCAAACAGGACCAGGTGCACTGAAATCAAAGGAAGTTAGTGTGAAAATTACAGAGACACCAACAATCTTTTCAAACTTCCTAAGACTCTTACAGTGTCAGAAGACTGGAAAGTTGTAAACCTAACCCTCTTGTTCAAAACGTGGTTGCAAACAGATGTTCTTAATCAACTGGTTCAGACATGTAATGAAAACCTCTTGACTAGGTGAGACTTGGGCACTACCACTACCAGTGTGCCATAAGAACCCTTGATTGTAAGGATAAGCCCAGCAATTGCAGACCAGTCCGTTTAACTTCAGAGAAGTGAAACTGTTTGGACAGTTATTCAGGATAGAATTAAGAGCCACGTGGCAGAATGTGGGCAAATGAGGAAAAGCAAGCATGAGTTAAGGGAAATCTTATTGAATTTGGTGGGTTTATCTTTGAAAGGTGACCGTTAGATGGTAGTGTTTTTGTTGTGTATGTGGGTTTCCAAAATGCATTTAGTGCATCGCCACATATCTTGAAAAGTTTAGCACATAGAATAGCTGGGACAGTAGCAACATGAGTGCAGAAATGGCTGGCAAAGGTTGGTTCATAGTTATTCCTCTGGCTAGGGGAACATTTTCAATGGGATTTCCCAGCAACCCTATCTGTTCCTTACTATATAACAATCTATATTTTGGTGCATAAGGAATGATTTCCAAATCTTCTTAAAAGAAAAATTGGTTGCACTGTAAATTGAAGACTGTAAAACTAAGATTGTAGATGACTCCAAAATTGGAGGTGTAGTGGACAGCGAAGAGGGTTACCTCATTACAACAGGATCTGGACCAAATGGGCTGAGAAGTGGCAGATGGAATTTAATTCATATAAATGCGAGGTGCTGCATTTTGGGAAAGCAAATCTTAGCAGGACTTATACACTTAATGGTAAGGTCCTAGGGAGTAATGCTGAACAAAGAGACCTTGGAGTGCAGGTTCATAGCTCCTTGAAAGTGGAGTTCCAGGTCGATAGGATAATGAAAGAAGGCATTTGGTGTGCTTTCCTTTTTGTTGGTCAGATTATTGAGTACAGGAGTTGGAAGGTCATGTTGCAGCTGTACAGGACATTGGTTAGGCCACTGTTGGAATATTGCATGCAATTCTGGTCTCCTTCCTATCGGAAAGATGTTGTGAAACTTGAAAGGGTTCAGAAAAGATTTACAAAGATGTTGCCAGGGTTGGAGGATCTGAGCTACAGGGAGAGGTTGAACATGCTGGGCTGTTTTCCCTGGAGCGTCGGAGGCTGAGGGGTGACCTTATAGAGATTTATTAAATCATGAGGGGCAGGGATAGGATAAATAACAAAGTCTTTTCCCTGGGGTCGGGGAGTCCAGAACTAGAGGGCATAGGTTTAGGGTGAGAGGGGAAAGATATAAAAGAGACCTAAGGGACAACTTTTTCACACAGAGGGTGGTGAGTGTATGGAATGAGCTGCCAGAGAATGTGGTGGAGGCTGGTACAAATGCAACATTTAAGAAGCATTTGGATGGGTAAATGAATAGGAAGGGTTTGGAGGAGGGATGTAGGCCGGGTGCTGGCAGGTGAGACTAGATTGGGTTGGGATATCTGGTCAGCATGGGCGGGTTGGCGATTCTGGATCAGTGGTGCTGGAAGAGCACAGCAGTTCAGGCAGCATCCAAAGTGCAGTAAAATCGACATTTCGGGCAAAAGCCCTTCATCAGGAATCCACTTTTCTCTGCTCTTTCAGCACCACTGATCCAGAATCTGGCTTCCAGCATCTGCAGTCATTGTTTTTACCTCATGGACGGGTTGGACCAAAGGGTCTGTTTGCATGCTGTACATCTCTGACTCTACAGAACTACTCTTTCGCATTGAAATTTGTCTAACACATTTGGCCATTCCAACAGCTTATCAATGCAGGGAAGTTGGGGATGTTCAAGTTGGGTTGAATGGGCGCGTAGAGACAGCATAAATGGGCACTATCCTAAAACATGTATAGGAGCAGAGTTTTCAGGTGTTTGCATAAATTAATAAAAGCTGCAGAACAGGTAGAGCGATCAGTCAATAAAGTATCCCAGAAGTTATTAAAATAGGCTTGGAATGCTGGATCCACAAACCTATGTTGAACCTGTATTAATCCCTAGTTAAATTTCAGCTTGAGGGTTGTGAACAATTCTGAGCACCAAACTTCATGAAAGCTGTGTACGCGCTGGAGAGAACGCAGAAGAGATTTACTGGAATGGCTCCAGGGCTGATGATAAACTTCAGTTATGAGGATAGATTGGAGGACTTGGGATTGTTTTACTTGGAGGGGGGAACATTAAGATGGTGTTTGGTCAAGGTTTTCAGAATCATGAGAGGGGGGTGGACTGAGTTGATAGAAACTTCACTCAGTTATTGATTTGAGAACTGGGGTAATTTGCAACAGAAACAAATATGATGAGAATCTTTTTATACTAAGTAATTAGTGTTTCGAATGTCCTGCCTACGTTGAAGGGAGGTTCAGTTGATGTTAAGATAGTCTTAACCTTAAATGCTGCCCTCCTTTAAACAACTTATTGTGAAAAAGCACAGAAATGACACTTAGTCAATGCCTGTTCAGTGAGCCAGTGCAGGGACAGTGGGCTGAACAAGTCTGTTGATTGCACGAGCCTGTAATCCAGACATGGGGCTCTAATCTAAAAAGCAAAGAACTGTGGATGATGAAAATATTAAATAAAAGCAAATTGCTGGAGAGATTCAGCAACTCTGCCAGCATCCATGGAGAGAAAGCAGAGTCAGTATTTCAGATCCAGTGATCCTTCTGTGCAATCTTTGTTTTTTGGCTCTTATGATTTTAGGTGATGGATCAACTTTTTGTAGGGGAGAAAGTTCAGATAAATCTGTTTTAAAAAGTACTGTAGGGTGTAGTTTTATGTCTGTTTCTGGGATAGAATACCTTATGAAGCTCATTTGAGGTCTCTTCCGTTGGCACCTGTTGAAAGATGGGATGCATATTAATCAGTTTACTTTTACAACTTTGCTGAAAGCAAGCTAGGTCTTCAGCCCCTAGCCTACTTGATTGATTTTTTTTAATCTGTTGAAGTGGAGTGAATGAAAATATTAATTTGAAAATAAGGTCTTCCTTCTCCTGTGCTGAAGTTCAACCTCCTTTAAAACCTGTTTATTTGTTGCTTTGTCTGAACTGTGATGAGAGGAAAAAGTAACTGCCTTTGGAATGGTTTTAGAGCTAAATGCACAGGTAAGTGTCTGTTATGCATGTACAAATATTGATCTTGCCTTCAGAAACCACTTGGGTTGGAGTGAGATTTATTTATTTACCTGCATACAGCATGTTTCATTAACTATATTTTATGTCATATAGTAAGGGGTGACTTTTGGGTCCACATTAGTATCAGTGCAAAGACTGTATCCGTCTTAAGTTTTGAGTAATATTATCTACAAACGTGCAGAAATTGAATCTTTCCATCTTTGCCTGGTTAATGGTGTTTAAAAATTTATACTAAAAGACAACGTGGCTTTTTTAAAAACACTACATTGCTACATATCGGAAGATGAGCTTTAAAACGACATTGTGAAAACAAGTTGAGACAATGTTTTTGATTTAAGACTAGTGGCATTTCAAACATTCTTGATCAAAGTGCACAATGTTTTAAGTAACAATCAGTGAGCCATTCAGCTCCTTGAGCCTGTAACGCCATTCACTGTGATCATGGTGATCTGTGGCCGAACTCCATATAACTGACTTTCGCTCGTATCTCCGTATCGTTGCTTAAACAAAAAAATCCAATTTTAACAATTACCCACTGATTCAGCATCCACTCCTGTTTGTGGAAGAGATTCCAAACTTCTACCACCCTTCAAGCGTAGAAGCGCTTCCTCTCTCCTGAATGGTCTAGCCCTAATTGTCAGACTATGCCCCCTATTTCTAGATTCCCCAGCTTGTGAAATAGTTTATCCTCAGTCCCTTTCTCTTAGTATTGTGTAGACTTTGATCAGATCACCCTTAACCTTCTAAAGTTTGGAGAAACCAGGTCTGATTCATATAATCTCTCTCCTCAAACTGAAGTGTCATTGTTATAAGCCTACTCTTACTCCTTCCAATGCCAATATATCCCTCCTAACAGGTAGTGCCCAGATCTCCCCTCATACTCCCAGAAGGTCTAACCGAAGTTTTGTATAACTGCAGCATAATTTATGTCCTAAAACTCTTGTCCTCTGGATATAAAGGCCAGCATTCCATTAACTGCCTTGGCGATATTTGCATCTGTTTGTGACATTTTGAAGATCTATGCATCTGAACCCCCAGGTCTTTTTGGACACTCATCTTAACGTCACATCATCTAGAAAGTAGCCTGATCTATTCTGTTTTGGTCCAAAATGGAAAACCTCTCACTTGCATACATTGAACTTTATCTGCCATAGTTTTCCCCATTCATTTAGTTCATCAATATCCTTTTGTGATTTTGAGCTATTATCTGTACTGTCCATAACATCATCTGTCATCAGCAAATTTGGACATGTAACTTTCTATGCAATTATCCAAATCATTAAGTAATATGAATAATTGAAGTCCTAATACAGGCATTAATTGAAGCAAAATTGTCTTTTTTAAAGCATTTCACATTTGTAAATTCTTAACAGGTTATTTCCCCTGCTGCTTTGTTCTTGGCTGCAAAGGTAGAGGAACAGCCACGTAAACTTGAGCATGTCATAAAGGTGGTGCATGCCTGCTTGAATCCTCAAGAACAGCCACTAGATGTTAAGAGTGATGTAAGTTATAAATGATATGACAGTAATATTTAAGGTATGAATGCAATGTTTAAATTTGTATTTTAAATTATAAAAATACCTTTTATCTGCCAAGTTTTGTCTTAATCAGTATAATTTCCTTTGCATTGAGTGCAGCTACAAGTTCTAATTCTGCTAAATTACAAATGTGGTCTAGCATTGTAACTTTGCAAAATATGTATTTCTTTTACTAACTACTTATAGAAAAGTGCTGTTCTTAAGTGATGAAGGAATGAGCTTGTCTGCTTTTGACTCTTCTGTCCATTGATCTCTAATATATGTTCTTTAAACTGCAGGCATACCTTCAACAGGCCCAAGATCTGGTCATACTTGAAAGTATTATTCTGCAAACCTTGGGTAAGTTGGAATACATGTTTGGATTACAATGACTTGCTATGCTTTAAAGGGCAAAGCATTTAACTTCACAGGTGCGAGAACCATGTTGACGAGTCTTGTTAATGCTTTACATCTTGCACCAACATTTTGATCTGTTTATATTTTAGCATTTTTTTAAAACTGGAGAACAATAATGTTAGGTTAGGTTTCATTCAATAATGATTTCTATGCTGCATTTTTTTTTTTGCCCTTAACGTTTTGATAATGGTTGAGTTCTGGCTTTTGGCCAGTCTTCCTCACCCTGGAGTGGTCAGTTGCTTTTTTGAAACTGCATTTGAGGTAGTGGTGTTGCCATTATGGTGTTAGAATTCAAGAAGTTGGGCAGGGAGGATGAAAGAATTATCGTATGTGAGAGCTGATGCCGTAATCCTACAGCTGTCAAACTTATCATAAAAGGCCAAGAGGCTTGGTGCTGTCGAATTATTTGATTTATAGTGTACATATTACGCTATCAGCACCGCAGTAATTTTTGAGATATTGTTGGATTCAATTTTAACAAATTGCCTTAATTGAGTTTTTGGCTAACGTTTTAGGCCAGAATGGTTATGAAGCCACAGAAATTTCTTAAGTGTGTACAAGACAATTTTCTGTTTCAGTATGTGGATGTACCGACTAGAGAAGGTGCAAAACTTGACCTATTCTTGGGAAATAAGGCAGGGCAGGTAACTGAGGTGTCTGGGTGAGCACTTTGGGGGCAGTGACCATAATTCTATTTGTTTTAAAATAGTGATGGAAAAGCATAGACCAGATCTAAAAGTTGAAGTTCTAAATTGGAGAAAGACCAATAGTATTAGGCAAGAACTTTCAAAAGCTGATTGGAGGCAGATGTTCGCAGGTAAAGGGACAACTGGAAAATGGGAAGCCTTCAGAAATTAGATAACAAGAATCCAGAGAAAGTATATTCCTGTCAGGGTGAAAGGGCAGGCTGGTAGGTAAAGGGAATGCTGGATGACTAAAGAAATTGAGGGTTTGGTTAAGAAAAAGAAGGAAGCATATGTCAGGTACAGACAGGATAGATTGAGTGAATCCTTCGAGTATAAAGAAAGTAGGAGTATACTTAAGGAGGAAATCGGGAGGGCAAAACAAGGACATGAGATAGCTTTGGCAAATAGAATTAAGGAGAATTCAAAGGGTTTTTACAAATAGATTAAGGATAAAAGGGTAACTAGGGAGAGAATAGGGCCTCAAAGATCAGCAAGGCGTCCTTTGTGTGGAGCCACAGAAAATGGTGGAGATACTAAATGAAAATTTTGCATCAGTATTTCCTGTGGAACAGGATATGGAAGATATAGACTGTAGGGAAATAGATGGTGATATCTTGCAAAATGTCCAGATTAAGAGGAGGAAGTGCTGGATGTCTTGAAAAGGTGGATAAATCCCCTGGTCCTGATCAGGTGTACCCGAAAAATTTGAGGGAAGCTAGAGAAGTGATTGCTGGGCCTCTTGCTGAGATATTTATATCATTGATAGTCACCGGTGAGGTGCAGGAAGACTGGAGGTTGACAACTGTGGTGCCACTGTTTAAGAAGGGCGGTAAAGACAAGCCAGGGAACTCTCGACCTGTGAGCCTGACGTCGGTGGTGGGCAAGTTGTTGGAGGGGATCCTGAGGGACAGGATGTACATGTATTTGGAAAGGCAAGGGCTGATTAGGGATAGCCAATGTGGCATTGTGGGTGGGAAATCATGTCTCTCAAACTTGATTTGAGTTTTTTGAAGAAGTAACAAAGAAGATTGATGAGGGCAGAGCAGTAGATATGATCTATATGGACTTCAGTAAGGTGTTCAACAAGGTTCCCCATGGGAGACTGGGTAGCAAGGTCAGATCTCATGGAATACAGGGAGAACTAGCCATTTGGATACAGAACTGGCTCAAAGCTAGAAGACAGAGGGTGGTGGTGGCGGAAATGACAAAGGAACCGCCACCTCCAAACAGATCCCACCACCAAGGATATATTTCCCTCCCCTCCCCTATCCGCGTTCCAGAAAGACCACTCCCTTCGCCACTCCTGTCACCTTCCCCTGCAACCGCAAAAAATGCAAAACTTGCACCCACACCTCCCCCCTCACTTCTCTCCAGGGCCCCATGGGATCCTTCCATATCTGGCACAAATTCACCTGCACCTCAACACACACCATTTATTGCCTCCTATACATTGGGGAAACAGGCCGCCTACTTACGGAACGTTTCAGAGAACACCTCTGGGACACCCGCACCAACCAACCCAACCGCCCCGGGGTTGAACACTTTAACTCCCCCTCCCACTCCGCCAAGGACATGTAGGTCCTTGGCCGCCTCCATCGTCAGACCATGGCAACACGACGCCTGGAGGAGGAGCGCCGCCTCTTCTGCTTAGGAACCCTCCAATCACAAGGGATGAATGCAGATTTCTCCACCTTCCTCATTCCTCCCCCACCCCCACCCCCACACCACCTTTTCTCAGTCCCAACCCTCGGACTCAGCACCGCCTTCTTGACCTGCAATCGTCTTCCTGACCTCTCCGCCCCCAACCCCTCTCTGGCCTATCACCCTCACCTTAACCTCCTTCCACCAATCGCATTCCCAGTGCCCCTCCCCTAAGTCCCTCCTCCCTACCTTTTATCTTAGCCTGCTTGGCACACTCTCCTGATTCCTGAAGAAGGGCTTATGCCCAAAACATCGATTCTCCTCCTTGGATGCTGCCTGACCTGCTGCGCTTTTCCCGCAACACATTTTTCAGCTCTGATCTCCAGCATCTGCAGCCCTCACTTTCTCCTGGGTATATGAATAGGAAGGGTTTGGAGGGATATGGGCTGGGATATCTGGTCAGCATGGGTGGGTAGGACCAAAGGGTCTGTTTCCATCCTGTACATCTCTATGACTCTAAATGATTATTTCCAGGGATACTGTTATGACGCACAAACTTCAGCTACTTCTACCTTGGAACAGGGGTAGTGAATGACAGGGATATAAGTGAAGTTAATTGTTCTCTTATTAGTGATTGATGTGATATTACTTAACAGTGGATGACACAATTTACTGTTCCGCATTTATGAAAACTTTAAAATTCAGATGCTAGTAATTTTGTTCCAAGTTAGAAATTATCATAAATCAGCATTATGAAAAGGGTAAATAGCCTGGCCTTAAAACCTTCAATGACGTTTGCCTTTTTTTCCTTCCAATGTTCGTATATGGTGATTACATCTTAGTCCTGAAGTCTGGAATAAATTCAAACCACCAGAGGATGGTTAAAAACGATAATGAGAGAAAAAAATAGTGTAAACTAACAAAATCTAAAAACTGACAATAGGAATGTTTTTAGATACTTTTAAAAAGGAAGGGAGATGTCAAAATAAGTCAGTGTCACTTAAAAAATGAATCTGGGGAGACAGTTTTGGAGAACAAACACATGGCATTACGGTCTCTAGTAGTAGTATTAGACAAACTAATGGGCCAAAAAGCAGATAAGTACCCTGATGGCTTGCATTGTAGGATCCCAAAAGAGGTACATGCAATGATTATAATTTTCCAAAACCATGTTTCTTTCTGGAAAAGTACCAAAGATTAGAAAGCTGCTAATAATACATTCCTATTCAAAAAGGAAGGGAGGTCAAAAGTGGGTAACTACATGCTGGTTAGTCTAACGTGAATTGTTGGAAAAGTATTGAAATCAATTAAGAAAATGGTATCAATATTTTTGGAAGATCGTGATTTGACCAAACAGTCAGCATAGCTTCATGAAAGGAGAATAGTGTCTGATTAATCTGAAGATTTTTTTGAAAATGTCTGTTATATTTGTACTTCCAGAAGGTGTTTGATAAATATGCTTTGATAAACATACCTTATGAATGGGAAAGCCTCCATGCCGCCTCTTAAGTGGTGATCAGGTTATCAATGTCACTTGGTCATGGCATTGATTTTGCTATGCATGTCCTGTACGGTCCTCACAAATGCAAAGGAGCTCTTCGCTGAGTTGGAATGCTGCTCAAAACTAGCAATTCCCCTAACCACTTAACCAGTTCTAGAATAATTCCTGATAAGGGGATGTCATTCATGTCTCCTGGGCAATGTGGACACAAGCCATGACAATGAGACCTATCATCTGGTAGTCTGGTCCTCCTGAATCTCCAAGCACTTTTTTAACTTGCTTTCAATTAGAAATGCCTGCTCACGCTGAGCAGGAATTGGACAGCTGTTCAAGGATTGTCAGCCAGACTTTCGAACTTGTTTATTTCAGAGTAACATAGCAGTTATCACCCCTTTCCCAGTGTTGATCTTACTCATTATTGGTGTTCTTGTAAGTTGTCCTGATGAGTGCAAGACCAAAAGCTTTGATAATATTTTCAGTAATTACTGTACTACTAAATGTTAAGTACTTAATGATATAGAGTTTCTACTGTAATTGCTATTCATAATGTTGTTTTGTGGATCATTCAGTTTTAAATCTTGCAGGCACTACCCTACTTTCAGGGGAGTGATTCTGCAATCATAAATTCTGAATTCAAATGCATAAAGATGCTTTTGGAGTGACTGGTTCCTGCATTGTTTTTATTTTACAACTTTACTTTCAGTCCTGTGAAATTTAATGTACTGGACTTGCAAATGAGGTTCATCATTTATTTTTCTCTGCGAGAAAGTGAGGACTACAGGCCTCCTGTGTGTTATCTGGCTAGGAGGCGGTTGTAGGACACTTGGCCTTAAACAGACCCCTTATCGCAAATCCTTGGAGTTGGGCTACCCCAACAATTTCTCCTGCTCCTTGGATGCTGCCTGACCTGCGCTTTTCCAGCAACACACTTTCAGCTCTGATTTCCAGCATCGGCAGTCCTCACTTTCTCCTTCCCCGACAGTTGTTAGCAAAGGGCAAAGACTGCTTCTTGCCACTTTGGATATTTTACTGCATCAATATTGTCTCAGTTTTAGTACATAACTGTCCTGTTACACATCCCCTAGCAAATGTGTTGTGATCTCTAGATCTTTTTCTCTCCACATAACTCAAGTTTCAGCCTTTTTGAAGAACTTTTTTTTTCTGAGCACGTTATGTATTCAACTACCGTTTGTTTTATTAGTCATAGAATCATACAATACGGAAACAGATCCTTCTTTCCCACTTATCCATGACACCAGGTTTCCTAAACTGAACTAACCCCATTTGCCTACATTTGGTGTCTACCCACTTAACCTTTTTCTATCCATGTATCTGCCCAAATATCTCTAAATGTTGTAATTGTATTCACCTCAACTCCTTTCTGGCAGCTCGTTTCATATGTGTCACCCTCTGTGGAAAATATTGCCCAGTAGGTCCCACTTTATTCTTTCTCTTCTTACATTAAACCTATGCCCTCTAGTTTTGTACTCTCCTATCCTGAGGAAAGAACTTGGGGCTTTTCACCTTATCTGTGTCCCTCATGATTTTATAAACGTCTGAAGTCACTTTTTATTGTTCATGCAGACTGTAAAAAGTTTTCAGTCTTCAGTGTACTATGGTGCATACTATGATGTAATGTTTTTCAATAGTTGGATGTAGGCATTCCTGAAGAAGGGCTTATGCCCGAAATGTCGATTCTCCAGCTCCTCGGATGCTACTTAGCCTGCTGTGTTTTTCCAGCATCACATTTTTCAATTTTGGTCTCCAGCATCTGCAGTCCTCACTTTCTCCCGCAGGCATCACTTGCAAAACTAGTGTTTTATTGTCCTTCAGTATGTCAAAGTGGGTTGCCATGAACTGCTGAAATGAAGCAGGCACACATTGTGGGGCTGTCATGATTTGAGGTTGGGTAGACTTTCGGGGTTTAATATTCAGTAACTTTGAGGATGAACTGGTAGGTTATTGCAAGCTCTAGACGGTCCTGTTTGTGCACAGTTGTTGATCTGCAAAAGCATGTGTATGCAGTACATTATTTGTCAAGTTGGATCATATTCCCACAATTTGTACTGATATATTCAGTTTTGGATAAGATGCAATCAGCATTTTCCTAAAAGTATATTTTCTTTTTGGAAATGAATTGAGCTTAAATAAACTGATTTAATTTTGCAGGTTTTGAGATTACTATAGAACACCCTCATACTGATGTGGTGAAATGTACCCAGTTAGTGAGAGGTAAGTCTCATTTAATGGTAAATATACATTGGGTACAACTGATATTTTGAGTAATTATTTAAATTGGCAAGAGTTTAAACTGACTTGGCTAGGGTTTGGGAACCAATATATATTAAAATTGATTAGCTGGGCTTACAAAATACTTACGGATACAGCTGACTAATTTTTTTAGTAGTAAGATAATAATTGAAGTTAGAACGGGGGAAAGTCCAAGCTATTCTTAACGTGCATGTATGTAGGAAATAAAGCAGAGGAGTTAGATGTAGAATGCAGTGTAGATTTACAATGTAACAGTGATTAACTGGCTTAAGGATAAGACTCTGCATTAAATATTCTTAGGTGTGAATTGTTCAGGACAGATAGAAAGTTGAAGAGGGCATTGCCTAAAGTGTTGCCTAAAGAGAGCATTAGAGCTGAAAGAGAATGTTTCGGAGAGTTCAAGGATGGAGACCATTTGATTAGAGCTGTGGATCAAAAAGGAAAGAATTGCTCAATAAAGTCTACAGACCACTAACTAGGGGAAAGAATGTGGAGGAAAAAAATTCTGTAATGAATTTCCAAAACACAAAGAATTTTAGTGAGTGTGGCTTCCAGCTATATGCCCACTCAGTCTCAGTCTTGCCTGGACTCTGGTGTCAGAAGACTGGAGAGTTGTCCCCATTTATGGCTCTGTTCAAAGCAGGTTGTAAGGTTAATACTGGCAATTGCAGACAAGTTAGTTTTACTTCACTGAGAAACTTTCAGAAACAGTTATTCAGGATAGAATCATTAGTCGCATAGAAAAAGAGGAGTTGATTAGGAAAAGTCAGCATGGATTTCTAAAAGGGATATTATGTTTGATTAACTTATTGAAGACAAACATTTTGAAGAGCTTTGAAAGGGTTGATGAGGGTAATGCTTATGATGTGGTACACAAGGGTTTCCAGTAATAATTGAATACAATGCCTCCCAACAGACATGAGAAAAGCTAAAATGAATATAAAATTGGCTGAGTGGTAGAAATCTGGGAGTAATGATCAGTGGATATTTTTCTGGCTGGAGTAATGTTGGTAGTGGAATTCCCAGGGATTTGCTTTGGGACTGTTGTTTTTCTTGGCATATAATAATCTGGATCTTGGCATGTAAGGGACAATTTCCAAATTTGCAGATTACCCTAAATGTGTAAATGCCAGGAGGATAGTGTGGAATTCCAAAAGGACATTGAAACACCCTCCCCCCCCCCCCCCCCCCCCAAATCTGCCACCTATCTCTGTCTATCAAGATCTCGCTGCAGAGAAGTGAGGTGGTGTGCTTTTATCAGAAGACCACAGAGCCAAAATAAGGACATACATGTACTTGTGCACAGATAACTGAAGATGGCAGGCCATGTAGAGTTTTATAGCATTTTCAGCCTTATTAATAGGGACATTGAGCAAGGAGGTGATGTTGAACTTGTAGAAGACATTTGACAGACCTCATCCGGAGTATTACTTACAATTGTGGGCACCATGTTGCAGGACAGATGTGAATGTGTTGAGAAGTCATTTATTAGAATGGTTCCACATGAGAATCTTCAGCTATGAGGATAGATTGAGGAAGTAGGGATTGTTCTCCCTTGAGAGATGGCTGCGAAAATATCTGACAGGTTGTCAAAATCATGAACGGGGCTAGACAGTAGATAGGATGAAGCTGTTTTTGCTTGTAAAAGAATCCAGAGTAAGAGGGCAGAAGGTGGTGTGTGTAAAAACAAGGTACTGAGAGAAATTTTTCGCACAGCGAGTTAAGGTATCAAATCAGGTACTGTGGAGGCATTCAAAGGAGCTTGGTTTTTTTTTTGGATAGTAATGGCGTGCAGGTATATGAGGAAAAAGCAAGAGATTGGCAACAGGTGAAGAAGCCAGACTAATAATATAAGCCATAACAGGCATGATGGGCCAAATGGCTGCCACCTATATCATAATTGGTTTTAACATTGTGACGTACACAGAACAATGGTTATTTTGAACTTAAGTACATGCTGATGTCCACAGTCTAGTTTTTCTTTCAGCTAATTCTGTTTTATTTTTGTTACAGCAAGCAAGGATTTGGCACAGACATCCTATTTCATGGCTACCAACAGGTTGTTATCCTGACCCTCTTTGTTGCACTGTTTCAGGCACACTATTGCTTCCCTTACTGCAGGGCCCCCTAACAAGTGTCTCAAACCCTTGTTGCAACAGAGAAATGTCCTTTCATCTACTGTGATGGTATCTCTCTGTTTGCAGTGCGGTGTACTGTACAAGGGTATTTTGGGCACTAAGGGGTTAAATGCACAATGAGAAGTGTAGTGGTGCTCTCTGGTTACATTAATTCGATTCTGAGTGCATAACTCTAAAAATTGGTAGCCTGAATAGCAACTAAAGATTACAAAGAGATATACTTAACCTAGAATTCACAAGCATCATGGTAAGTATGAAAGCATTTAACATTTTTACACTTCTCGTTGAATTGCAAAATTTGTTTTCCAAAATTAATTGATTTCTAACAATATTTTGATATTTTCAGATTAAAACATTGCAGCACATTTTAAGAACTGCAAGTTGTTGGGTTGTACTTCCAGTTACAATGGAAATTCAATGGCCCCCTAAAATAACTGGAGATACCAAATGTGGGTAATAAAAATGCTGATGTAGGAGGTTCTGTCATTGCCAAAACATTCAAGTATCCTTTTAGTTCATAAAAGTGCTCAATATATTTTATCTAATTTGGTATTTGTAGCAGGTTACTACGAACTTATTTGAAATGGGTTTTTGATAACCAGCATCAATGTTAATGTGTAGCTACTTAGATGGTTAACAATTTGTGCAAACCGATGTTGCATAAAATATAGTTTGAAATGGGGAAGAATATAGAAATTAGAACAGGCCATATATTGTTGTTTGTAGGTCCATATTTTGTGCATACCCACATTTAAATGTATAAACAACCAGTGTACATTGGCCTAATAAAACTTGAATGTCAGTTGAATTACTGCCTGAAATTCCAACATTATTTGTCTGTGAGAACTTTCCTTACCAGATAGGTTTTTTTTTCAAACTTCAGTGGGAGTGAATTGTTACATTTTTGGACCAATATAAATTATCCCCACTGTTAAATGTTGTAAGACTTATAAAGTATGGCCAATTAGTAAATATTTTGCAAAAGGTCTGTGTTTGAGACTATCTAGTAAGGAACAAGAAAATAATTTTTCATTAAGCCAATGTACAGTGGTGCATATACTACCATTGGGCACTTATGACAATTCATCTGTGCTTTATCTGGAGCGAACCCATTTTCAGCTTTATGCTGGAAGTGTGACCCACCTTCTGCAGATGTTGATGACTGTCTTTTCACTCCACAATTAAAAAGCTTTCCTTTCTTTTGTCTCTTGTATTCTTCCCTCCCCACTCCATGATTCACCGATCATCAATATTCTCCACTGCAGTTTGCATCTGACAACATTTTGCTTGCAGTACAAACCTACCGTGATAGCGTGTGTGTGTATACATCTGGCTTGCAAGTGGTCCAACTGGGAAATACCTGTATCCACAGATGGAAAACATTGGTGGGAATATGTGGATCCATCTGTAACTCTGGAATTACTTGATGGTTAGTTGTAAGTTTGTGGATAACTAGTGTTGTGATTTTTGTTTTGTAACACTGTACTAATATGGTATATAAATTTAATATTTATAGAACTGTACAGCAAAATAATCTTACGCAGCTCCAGTGTGCTGCGTAATCAGCCCTCAATAATGCACAGTATGCACGTGTCTCCTTCCACCCTGAACAGTGGTTGGACTAGTCTGTATCCTGTAATTTATCGAAGTGGTTTAGGGAAAAGGCCCAAAGTGACAAGTTTCTACACAGAGTACAGAATCTATCTCCTGAAGTTTTGTTTCATTTTAGAGAACATAGAGTATATTGTGTGACAAACCATTCTGAGGATCTACGTTTATTTAAATTATGCATTGCACTGTCTATTTTTTTGTTTAGATTAGATTACTTAGTGTGGAAACAGGCCCTTCGGCCCAACAAGTTCACACAGACCCACCTAAGCGCAACCCATCCAGACCCATTCCCCTATATTTACCCCTTCACCTAACACTACGGGCAATTTAGCATGGCCAATTCACCTAACCTGCACATTTTTAGACTATGGGAGGAAACCGGAGCACCCGGAGAAAACCCACGCAGACGCGGGGAGAATGTGCAAACTCCACACACAGTCGCCTGAGGTGGGAATTGAACCCGGGTCTCCAGCGCTGTGAGGCAGCAGTGCTAACCACTGAGTCACCGTGCCCATGCCACCACTTAAACTCAGGATGATATTCAAAAAGCATCCTCATCGATTTTTTTTTTCCAAAATTGCATTGCTATGTGAATATGTGCAATCTTCATTGAATGTCTCTTGCTAGATATTCTGCGATGATTTGATAGTTAATCAATTTCAAGTAGATGAATTTGACACGCTCTTCAAAATTTAGTTTTCCAAAACGTAGCATGATGTAATGTCATAAGACCCCTTTTTAAAACATGCGGTTTCAGTAAAAGACACAGGAGTATATCTAATTTATCTTCCTGTTGCATAAGATCAAGTTATTTTGCTGGAAGCTCTTAGAATTGCAAACATAGCTCAAAACTTCCAGTGCTTCTGACTGTTGCGCAAAAAAAATGATTTTTGTCTGTGCATATACAAATTATTGTCAGTACCATGCTTTTATGGCCTAACCTTGTTTTGGGTTTTATTTGCAGAGTTAACACATGAATTTCTGCAAATACTGGAGAAAACTCCAAGCAGATTGAAGAGGATACGCAACTGGCGGGTAAAGCTTCTAGTTTACAATGTTGAATTAATTCTTTTTCATTTTAACTTTTTTAAAGTATTAACTTCATTTTTGTTTTCTTTAAAGGCTAATCAGGCTGCAAAGAAACCAAAAATAGATGGTCAGATAGCTGATAATGTTCTTCCTGGTTCATCTGGGCCCCATGAATCTACATGTTCTGTTGGTGGTGATCCTGCTTCAAGTGCAAATTTTCCTAAATCAAATTCCACAACGGCTCTACCTGCATCATTGAACTCTGGTGGTATTTCAGTGCCAGCACATGTCCCTGAGATGATGGCTACCACTTCATTCAGTTCTACCTCCCAACAAGAGTGGCCTCAGCATCCGCACCAGAACATGGAGCAAGTTCATTCTCATAAACAAGATCTGTCAGTACCTGTCAACAAAAATGATATGATCTCCATTCAGCAGTCAACATCTGGACAGTTAGCTCAAAGCCATCATCGATCTGAAAAAGTTTCAGGGCACTCATCTAGTAAACATGAACATCTTAAATCTGGTAATGGTAAACATCATGGATTCCCCCTTCCAACTGTACCAGCTCCTCAAAAATTAGCTTTGGACAGATACAGGGAAAAATTTGCTGCAGAACTTGCAGTACAGAAACGCAAATTAGAAACACTGGAGTCTGATGTGAAAGAACAATATGCTTCTGCTGCTCAAGCCCTGGTTGAACAACAGAAAAAACGTGCACCGGTGCAGCAGCAAATTCAGCATAATAGTAATGCTGTGACTTCACCAATTAAGATGAAAATCCCTATTTCATCAGAAAAATCAGAAAGACATGCAGCTGATAAAAAGGACAAGGGTTTGCTTAAATTGAGGATACCTATCCCACCAACAGAAAAGGCTTCTAAGGATGAGCTAAAAATGAAAATTAAAGTTCCCTCATCTGAAAGACACAGCTCCTCAGATGAGGGCAGTGGTAAGAGCAAGCACACAAGTCCACGTGCAAACAAGGATCATAAGGAAAAACGGAAGGACCATTCTTCTCATCATCACCACCATAGCAGCCACAAGCATTCGCATAGCAGCAGCAGCAGCAGTAGTGGGAGTAGTAGACACGGTATTGATGCATCGAAAGGAGGAGCTTTGCGGAGTCCTGTGGGTCTGAGCGGTGATGGCAGTTCCACTGGCTCCAGCTCTTCACGCAAGAGGGCGCACACCAGTGATACCTCTCACAACCACCATCCCAAAATGAGCAAAACCTCCAAGACTGCAGGTACTTCATCTAGCTCTTCTTCCTCTTCCTCTTCTTCTTCCTCCTCTGTGAAGCAGTATATATACCCTTACAACTTAATTCTTAACCTTCCCTCCTCCCCTCCTCCCACTGTCACATACCAGGTGGGCTATGGACAACTCAGCACCCTCATGAAACTGGATAGGAAACCTACAGAGGCCAACGGTCACAACGCCAATCCAGAATACAATGCAAACAGTCAGCACATGGACTACAAAGATACTTACGATATGCTGGAGTCACTCTTAAGTGCTCAAGGAGTGAACATGTAGCCGTAATTCGCAGCCTGTGTTTGAAGTTGGAATTCTTCTCCCTCTTAATTCAGCTGTGACAAAAGTCATTGCTGCCACTGCTTCCATTAGATCTGAGCACTGCTTCCCCATTCTCCACTTTGAAAAGGAGATTAGCGTAAGCATAATCAGAGGTGAATGTTGAAAGGGTTGTGCTCTACATAGTATTATTACAAAACTGTAACTTCTAGCATGAAATGTGCATATTTAATTTTGCCGATATTTCAGCAATTGAAAATTAAAGACGGCAGACTGCTGCTTGTGAAGGTTTAATGCCTAATACGTTGTGCACACTGATAATGTGGCAGTTTGTTGGTTTTGCAATCTGTCAAAGCCCATGTTCATATTGCCACATCTTTCAAAGGAGTGCAATTTTTTTCAAATTTAATTTTTGTCCTTCTATTGTATGGTGATTTTTTGCATGTTTCTAGGACAAAAGGGATGTAAAATGGACATTAGAGACAACTGTATTAGTTTACCAGAAAGTGGAGAAAAATGTACATACATTTTTGTATGTTTAGATGTACTATGAATACTCAGGTTTGGAGCTGCTTGTAAGTATAAAAAGTTTAAAAAAAAAGAGAGGTTTACATATGACTGAATTTGCTATAAAGTGCATTTAACAATTTTCATGGCTTGTTGAAGTAATTTACCCAGGCAATGTGCTGTTTCTTGATTACATTGGGTTATTAATGTAACATTTAAAAAATTGTCAAGGCTCATGTAGGAGAGAAGTTGAGTCATAAGTATGATGGCTGTATTTTTTTAGGTTAGCTCTAAGTATTACTTTAAATAAAT
The DNA here is from genome assembly GCF_020745735.1 of Hemiscyllium ocellatum. Taxonomy (NCBI): domain Eukaryota; kingdom Metazoa; phylum Chordata; class Chondrichthyes; order Orectolobiformes; family Hemiscylliidae; genus Hemiscyllium; species Hemiscyllium ocellatum. The sequence goes on along the minus strand of NC_083407.1, from coordinate 39,864,927 downwards.
CTTAATCTACAGGGATCAAAGTGTCAATCAGCCTCTTAACTTTCCAGCTTCTGTATGCTTGGATTATAAAGTAAAAGGAACAATTTACTGTTAATGATGTGATTTTTTTTCAGGCATATATATATATATATATAGGTTTGCAGTCAACTATACAAGTAAGGATATCTTAAAAAGGTATTATCTGACCTTTTATGACTTGTGGAAACACCAAAATAGTACTGTTGAAAATGATAGAACACAGCTTAATTATTGTACCAACTATTTTGTATGTGGAGGATAATGCAAGAAAAGCTTACAAGATGATTGAGTGTTGTTTCAGAACTGAACTGTTTTGGGTCTTAAGTAATCGAGACTGGAGCATTGTTCATGCCATTATAGTAATGTAAAAACAAATTGTTGTCAGTGGTCAGATATTACCTTCTTAACATTGAAAATTTCTTAGTTGAATTCATCAATAAATGTGATAGTTATTCACGTTGCTTTGTGTTGTCTTTCTTTGTTGTGAATAATGCTACATTATTTAAATAATAAAACTATAAGCTTTGAAGTGTTTGAACCTAATGCAATGGTGAATGAAATATTACGTTAACATTGCTGTTTAGCTATACATTTTCTAATTTCACACTACCAAAACTTCTATTACCTCTAAGCAAAGACAGTTCTTTGAATTCTCATCAACCAAAAGTTCAGGGAGGTATCTAGTACTATTGTTCTTGTAGTTGGAAATAAACAAGTTGTTTGGCTTGTGCATGCCTTCTGTTTTTGCAAGGGGTAATTAATTACAAAATTTCCATGGTAAGCTTGTAGGATTCTATGGTACATTGCTTCACAGTGTGAGTGGATCCTGTGCCACAGTGTAATTATCCTCGTCTGAAGTAAATATTTAAGATTGTAATTTAGAGCATCCAGCTTTTCTGTCACTTCAAATTTTAGTTTACTTTGTACTGATCTTTGTTAATTGACCTGTAAATGCAGTTTGATCCTGGAAACCCACCTTCCCCTTCAGCTTCAATGTATAGTTTTGATAATGTCAGCTGTTAACTGAATATTTTACAGATTTGTTAGTGATCTTAACTGTTACTTCTAAACACTTCATGTTTGTAGAATCACACCTGTACCTTTTCAATATCATGATCAAAGTGAGGAAACCTGACTTGAGTGTCTATTCTCATCATAGTTTGCTGAGAGTCTGGCTCCCCTGCCCATGGGAAAATGTGTGATACTCAACTGAACTAAATGAGCCAACAGTATTTATGATGAATGTAATGTATGAGATGGTAGAGAAACATCTGCGGCATCAGTGAATCGACGTTACAAGGATCTCATGGTTTGTTTGCAGACATGCCATTGTGAAATGCAACCCTTCAATGTTTTTCGAGTTGCAAGCACGTCAACACAGTGCAACATCTAACAATTGCTTACTCGTTGGTTACTTTAACAGCAAGTGCCTATTGTGAACCAACCACCTTGTATGCGGTGGAATTCTTTGTATTAGTAATGAGCTAAAACTGAAAGAACTGCGAATGCTGTAAATCCGAAATGAAAACAGTTGCTGGAAAAGCTCAGCAGGTCTGGCAGCATCTGTGAAGAGAAATCAAAGTTAATGTTCCTCAAAGATCACCGGATCAGAAATGTTGACTTTGATTTAACTTCACAGGTGCTGCCAGACCTGCTGAGCATTTACAGCAACTTATGCTTTCGTAAAAGTTTCAACTGTTGTTGTGGCAGAAAGAAGAACAAGTTGCACCACAGCCTTCAGACTTGGTGTAAGAACTTGCTGAAAACCAGGGCAATGTAGCAGTATCAGCATAAGCATTAATATTTAAGGTGTCCACAAAAGTTATTGTCCAGCTCAAGAAATTTCACTTAAATTTGTTAACTATGTAAAATGCACCCTACATGTAGAGAATTTTAGAGCAAAAAGTGTACTTTTAAAATAAGTCACGATTTTTATCCAGACTTCACAAACCATATTTGAACATGTTTATTACTTTCAATTTGTTTTTTTCCTTCTCTCCTGTCAACCCTAGAGTGTATTTTGAGCTATTTGTATTTTTGAATAGTTATGTATGGGCTTCAATCCAGATAACGTGCATGAAAGCTGCCTTCACACCAGTATACTGTATCAAAATAAATTTAAGGTGTTTAGTTTTCTTACTGACATTGTTCCTAATATTGGTGTTGAGTAGAGCTTCCCAATATTCAAATTTGTCTTTGCAAATTCCTAACTGATTTGGAAGCAACTCACTTTCAACACTGGTACATTAATGTTCATTTATCTTTCACATTAAAACATACTGCCTAATCGAGAGTGCTTGTGCTTATACCTACAACATATGAAATAGTTAATCCTTCGCTTGTGCGATTATGTATTTACTGTGTCCCTTTGTAGGCATGTTAATTTATTTGAGATTCAGTTAGGTAAGACATTTGCTTATGGTACCCTATATTTGGTTACTTGCTGTAGGTTCCATTCACATCTGGCTTAATTTCCCTTTTCATTGACTCCCTAACTCCATTTTCTGTTCTGCATTTGATTTTTGTTTACCGACGTTTATTCCTGCAATCAGTGCAAACAGTTATTGGTTCGTAGTGCCATTATAGGTTTGTGCTGGTGAAAGGCTTCATAGTTTCCTCCAAAGACAATCTAAAGTGACATCAAAGGATTTGTAGTTACTTAGCCAGTTAAGATTATCTATGAATTTGCAGGTTTATATTCTCAAGTAGTCTGAAACACTAATCGTGGCTGCTTGTATCCCAGTAAATACAAAGAGTTGTATTTCGCTATTGATATATTTTCATGTATTAGTTCAGTGTTACTGCTTTGCAATTCCTATTGAGTGCCTAAAATCAGCTAACTGTCAATTCTAGAATGCTGGTGATTTTCATGCTATTTGTGTGCTTTTGCATTGGGTAATACAAAGGCATTCCATGTATACATAAAATAAACTGCATCTCAACAGCAAAGAATGACTTGTCTCTTACTGACCTGGAATGCTTTTTATTTACAAATCATTTTATCCTGAATTTCAGAACATGTACTGAAATCTACTCAGTTTTTTTAAAAAAAACTATTATCAGGAAACTTTGGTCAAATCAATTGAAAGTAATAATTTAATCTTCAGTTTCTTGATTGCAGTCAAGTTTTTTTTAAGAAAACTGTTTTAATGAGTTACATTCTCAGGTGAAATGTTTCTGGTCCATCATTAGGCTTAGCTAGATATGTTTTAATTATGGTTCAACAATTGACCAATTTTCATCTCGATGCAGCTGGTAACCTGATACAGCATGCAGTCTGATTCCATCTTCGCTTAAAAGATAAACTATGAATGGGTGAGTCTTAGTTGTTTTCTTACTAATTTGCTGCATGGATGGCAATATGTCAAAGCACTTCAGAGTATTTGTTACAAGGTTTTTGTAACCTTAATTTTGACATGTCAATCTGTCCCAGTATTAATCATAATTGAGCCACAAAATATGGGGGTGATGTTGGATCAGGGTATATAATTTTTTGCACAGGAACAGTAGGTGAATTTTAGGTTTTTTTTAATCCATCAAATAGATATTTTTACTGCTTTTATTTTAAGCATTTGGAATTCTAAGTCCAAACTTAACACATTTGAGGTTTCCAAGTGTAAAACCAGTCGTGCCTTTTCCTGGAAATATGCCTCCCATTTGCCAATGATGGTTTGACCCTACAGAGAGAAACTGGGATTTATTAGATGTTGCATAGATGTTTGTGATCTTCAAAATGTCTGCAAATTGTTTAAGGGCATAGAAAAAAAGTACAGCAGTCCAGTTTTACTCCATAATGCTGATAAATAGTTCTTGCTGCTCTTAAACCGTCAGAACCATTCAATGTGCCTTATGTCTACACCTAAATTGACACAAATGCTGATGGAAGCTAACAACAAATTAAGTGGATTTTGTCATCTAAAATCTATCAACGTTAAAAGACTTAGTGACAAACTTACATTTTATCTAAGTCAAATTATAAATTTCAGTAAGCTGGTATTCATCCAGCATGAATGCAAATCAGAAAATTGTCAGAAATCAATCATGTTTGCAATCTTGCAGTTTTCTTGTCTTCCACCCTTCTCTTAAAGACACTTGTTAAATATGATCCAGGTATATACCAAGGAACAGTATCATATGCCTATGTTATTTATAGGACACATCAGTGCCAGTTCTCGGTGCCACAAAGTGTGTGCATGGGTAAAGCAATCACATGAATTTGTAAAATGCTTTTCATCGTGCCATTTCTAGCACTTGAAAAATCTGATTTTACTGAAGCAGTTCTCACTTTTTTATTTGAACCTCCTTGAGTACCGAAATAATGAAATCCTGTGTTGTCGGCTCTGCCTGGTCATTGCAGTTCATTGCGTTTTGAGCTCCTCAAATCAAAATCTCTAATCCTCAACTAAATTTATCTTGCTATGAGATATTGCACAGAAAACAAACATTGGTGTAATTCAAATTTTAAAAGCTTTCAACCTTGTTCCATGCTGCTTTCGATGGTTAACCTTGAACTATAGTGTGAAGATGATTGATGGCAGAGGCAACTGCCAAGTTTGACTAGTATTGTCTGCATGTGTGCCGACAGCAAAAAGCTTGACCGTCAGAGTGCACTTTGTTTTTAAAACAAAAGAGATCTATGACCCTCGTTCATAGAATTTACCCCATTTTGGTTCCAGTGCTTAAGTTAACTGGATAATGACTATTTTCACGAGTGGGCCATACTATTAGGAAGAACCACTTAGCATACTGAAGTTGAAACTCCTGAAAAGTTCCTCCAGGATTGGAGCATTTGAGCGATAGGGAGAGGCTGAACTCTGGGGCTGTTTTCCCTGGAGTGTCGGAGGCTGAGGGGTGACCATTATAGACGTTTATAAAATCATGAGGGACATGGATAGGATAAATAGATAAAGTCTCTTCCCTGTGGTGGTGGAGTCCAGAATTCGAGGTAATTAGGGTGAGAGGGTAAAGATATTAAAGAGACCTTATGGGCAACCTTTTCAAGCGGAGGGTGGAATGAGCTGCCAGAGGTGGAGGCTGATACAATTGCGACGTTTAAAAGGCATTTGGGTGGATATATGAATTGGAGGGGTATGGGCCAGGTACTGGTGGGTGGGGTCTACTTTGGTTTGGGATATCTGGTTGGCATGGAATAGTTGGACTGGAGGGTCTGTTTCCGTGCTGAACACCTTTATGACTCAAAATGAAAGCTGTGTAGATGGCGTAACTGGAAAGTTTAGCTCTACCTCTTGGGATAGATAGAGAAATAACTTTTTCTCTTTTATTTCATCCTTTCACTCTTGTTGTCTGTAATTAAACTGAGTAATGCATTTGGTGTATTTGAGTTCTGTCATACTTGCCAATGATCTGGACCACTGTACTGAAATGCAACCAAGAGTAAAACCATGATTTTGTTTTCTCTTTTCTGGTAACATTCACAGTTTGTGAAGGATTTAAATCCAAAGATGTGAAAAGACAAAAAAATAAGACAATAAGGATGGAATGCCTTCTAGGAAGCTTTTTATTCAGATGTTCAGAAAACAATATTGCTGCCTTTATCAATTCTGTTCATTTAGCACAATATTAGTAGGTTTCACTAGTGCATTTTAAATCGTGTAATTGGTCTTTTGTGAAATGCCCAGACCTTTTCAGTGTAATTGGAAAAGTCATTAGATGTGAAGTGAAATTTGTGTTAACCATCACCACCCCCACCCCTCAAAAAACTGTATTGGATAAATAGGTTTTATTAGTGGTAGTTTATTTTTCTAATGTTCACATTTGGTAAATTTTTAAAGGAGCTATTCAGCTTTACCTTTCAGATGGAAGCTGTGGCTGTAGAGGGGGATGTTTGAGGAATTGTAAAGTCTCTAGGATACTGGTCACATTTGGTGACTTTTTTTTTGTAGCATATTTTAATTTGGGAAACTTCATGAATTTACTCATGTCCTATATTAGACTCATCTCCAACCATACTGATTTAAAATTTTTAAGGTTCAGGTATTGCTGCTATAACATGACAATTATGTTCCTTTGCAATCTTATGTTATAGAAAATCATGGTACGGAAAACTGCTATACAAAATTGGGTTTTAGAAGACAGAAAATTGCAATGCGTGTTCAATAGAATATTTGTTATCCAGTGTCCCAAAATTCACCAATCTCACATTATAGTTTATTTGTATTGGTGAAATGTGCATTATACCAGAATGACCTGCAGTCTTTGTATTCAGACATTTGAAGCCATATGAATTAAAAATACGAGGGGATGAACATGTATCCTAAAGTCTCAAAATATACTTTGAGTTGACCTACAGATGTTAAATCATTAGATGCATTCAATCCTCAACTACGTCAACATTTTAATCTCTAGCTCTGAATTTTGAAGTTTTGGCATCTATCTAGAACTTTCATAACATCGTAGTCATATGGCATGGAAACAGACAGACCCTTTTGGTGCAGACCAATCAGGCATCCCAGTCCAATCTAGTCCCACTTACCAACATTTGTCCCACATCCCTCTTAAAGCCACCTTGTTCCTATATCCATCCAGATTATATTAGATTACTTGGTGTGGAAACAGGCCCTTCGGTCCAACAAGTCCACACTGACCTGCCGAACTGCAACCCACCCAGACCCATTTTCCTACATTTACCCCTTCACCTAACCCTACGGACAATTTAGCATGGCCAATTCATCTAACCTGCACGTTTTTGGATGACTTAAAATAAGCATCAAATATAAAGTCAGTAACCTTAACTAGTTATGGCCATATACTGGTATTTGTGGTTATTAAATGTTTCAAAATTATACAATAGTTGTCAAGTCATCTCCATGACACTAACCCTAAATAGTTTTGTAGAGTGCAGACACTTGTTCCAAAATTACAATAACTTATTTGCACCCACAAGTTCCACAAACTGCAATGTGGTGATGACCAGTAGTTGTTTGGGTGTTTTTTATTACCAGAGGAATTTGTGCATGGAACCTTTTAATGAGCAGAGGCAACTTCAGTTTAGCATTCATCCAGAATGTCTACATTCTCAGTACTGCACCGCAATCTCTCTCAAATTTGTGGTCAAACTCTTTTGCTGGAACCTAGCCTTGCATTCTGACTTGAACAAGATTGTTACCCCTGAATTAAAGCTGACACCACAAATTAAAAGCTCTCTCTATTTTCCACAACATTTACTCAACACTTTTTGAACTGACTTTTGGCCATGATCATAACAACAATTGTGATGTATGTTGTGGATAATGGCATTCCTGATTGAACTGGTTGCAAATTAACATGGTGTGTCTAGTGGTAGCAAGCACATGCTGATTTATACTGACATTAACTTGCCAGAAATATGCCCATTCATTGGTCAAGCATCTGAAGGTAGTCCAGAACTTCTACCAACTTTCCTGGGACCGGATCTAATACCTTGGGGTGAATTGAGGAAAGGGAATGGTTTGAAGAAGGCACAAAAGGATTATGCAGATTCGGATCAATCGTTAGCGTTCTCAAGTCTCAAGGCTTGGTGGTGAACTTGTAGGTGATGTTCTCAAACCTCTGTGACTTCACCTAGGTAATAGAATTTCTAGGTTTGGAAAGTTCTGTTGAAGGAACTGGAGTTGCTGCAGTGGATCTTTGTTAATGTACAAAGCTGCTGTTTTGATGATGGAGTGAAAGAATGTTCATCTATGTTGAGTGTAGATAATTTTGCCAATGGCAATGTCCTACCATGACACTTATGTGGTGTGTGTTACTTGCAACCCACCACCCTGCACCTGATCTTGATGTCAGTCATTCATTTCACCTTACTTGAGATCAGCTGTTGTCCATGTTTGAGCCACAGCTGCAGATATTTTCTAAACCATCAGTACAGAAATGTTAATCCTAACTGCTCCAAAAATGTATACTTGAAACTAGGCCTCTTGGCTGAGAAACACTCACTGCACTGGAAGAGCCCTCATTGATTAGCTGTCCTGAGATGCAGCCATTTTGACCACCATGTCTCCATGGACCATAACTGTGTTGAGGTCAACCCAAAGAGCAATTGTAAGCAGATTACTAGATGCTTAGTGGACCTTCAAATTGCTCATGGCTAAGAACAGACCAATTGGGCAATGATCGGATTATAGAATCCGGTGAATTTCTGTCACAGATGGGCATTTGGTCCCTGAAAAAGTTGTGCAGGTACTTGAAGAGAAAGTGGAGAATATCACTTGTCTCTTTGAAGGCTGTCAGTCCTGTTTGCAGTCAAAACCTATCTGGGCAATTTTCTACTTGTGTGCATTCAATAAAGCTGCAGCGATTGTAATCTGCATTGAAAGTGATAGATCTTTACCTCAAAAGCAGTGGCTACTCCAGTTTCCTACTTTTAATTCTCAACTTTTTTTTGCAGTTAGGCTGATGCAAGCAGTAACCCTTTTTTTTTAAAAAGAATTGCCCAGGGAAGCTGTTTTTATTGTTTTTCATGGGTGCTTAAATTTTCAAAGGGAGCATTGTGAAAAATTCCCCAGTTATCCAATTGCAAAATAAATATGACATTCATAGTATGAATTTCAAAAGTTAGTAAAATCCTTCATTTGAGGAAAAAAAAGTATAAAATACTACTTAGTTTATAGCACAAACATTTTAGAATGTGTAAATATGTTCCACAAATGCCTTATTTTATGCAAATTATTTCCTTATGAAACACCTTTTTTATGCTGTCCAAAGGATCTCTTGAAAGTATTGTTGCTTGAAATTTTCTGCTATAATGTTGTCTTCCTGAAATGTTTGATTTGTTTCTTTGTGATGAATGGATGTTGCAGAAGATGTTTTGCTGAAGGTCGTTCATGCTGATCACTGGATTTAAGAAGATTGTCAATTAAAATTATTGATACATTACTTTGGGACATGTTTATAATTCCAATAAAATGTTTCAGACGTTTGTTCATACAATTGGCATCAGTTTATTCTGGAAAATGTCTATAGTATGTGTCCCATTAAACATGAAAGGATGCAATGCCGGATCTATTTGGAATTGAGCTGAGTTATGTAGATCGTGTAAGTGGGGGAACATTTAAGAGACATAATCTTTGTTATAAGGTTTAAGATGATAATGCTGGACAATAGATAACTCAGAAAATTGCTTGTTAACTTCACTGACCTAAAGCAAAAGTGTCAGGTAATCTAAGACAAAAGATTAGTGGTGAAAACTGGCTGAACCATCTTCAAGTGGAGCATTTTCAAAAGTTGGTTTGGATACAGTCAGGGTAACTTTCCTCTTAAGGGAAACGGCAAATAAATTGGAGCTTCTTAGTTGAAAGGAAGGAGATAAACGACTTTTCTTCTTTAGATAAATGTCTAAGATAAGTGAGAACCTGTACTGAAATTTCAGGAGTAGCAAAAACAAAGAGGGATTGTGGGAATTAAAAACTGCTGGCCAATGCAGGCACATCCATGATAAAAGGGTGGAAAATAGAATAATTAAAGCCAAAATTATTTACATGCTACAAATCGAGCATGAGCTGAATACTTCACATCTGTCATTACCAATGAGCTAGATATAACTAGGCTATAGTGACTCTGACGGCAGTTCTGATACTAGAAGGGTACAAAATTAGTCAGCAAGTGTCAATTATCAATATTTAAAGTTGACAAGGTACCTAAACCATATGAGATAATCCAAGATTAATAAAGGCACTGAGTGAAAATTCTAGCACAAGCCACAAACTTTGTCTTCCCTAGACTCTGGTAAAGTGCCAAAGGCATGGAGAATTGCAGCCATTCTATCAGTGTTCAAAAAAACGCTGAAGATTTAGCTCATCAATTACAGACCAGTCTGTTTAACTTGGTAGGGCAACTTCTAGAATCAGTTATTCAGGATAGATTTAGTAATCCATTGGATTGATTAGGAACAACCCACATGGATTTCTAAAGGGAAAGTTATATTTAATTAATTTGCTGGAGTTTATAAAGTGGTAATTGGCAAGGAGAGTTTGCTTTTGATGTGTACATGAACTTTCAAAGGGCATTTAATATACTGCCACACATGCTTAAGAAAAGTTATAGCTTGTGGACTAAAAAAGGCAGTAATAACATGGATATAAACTTTATTGAGTGATAAGCAAGATTGTGGTGAAGAGATATTTTTCAGCACTGAAGGAAGTTTCATAGCCGTGTTTCCCTATACTGTGGTTTTGGGACCTTTATTTGTTTTTCCTGATGTACACGTTAATGACCTATACTTTAGTGTGTAGATACCCTCCGTACAGCTTACAATGCTAAGTTTTGTAATATAGATATCAAAAAGTACATTGATATTAGTATTCCAAATAGCTTGTGGCACCTGCATGTTAGACTTCAAATGTTTATTGACAAGGACATCTAGATTCCTTTCATTTATGCACTTTTCAAATTTGATACTTCAATTCCTCCCACCAAAATGGATAAAGTCTCATTTTGCCACATTTTCCATCTGCCATGTTTTTGCCCATTCACTAAGTCTGATCTGAAGCCACTTTACAAATTCCTCAACATCTTATCATCTGTAAATTTGGAAATATTGCAGATGGTCCCATCACAAAATTGTTGCTATATATTGTGAACAACTGGGGCCCCAATTACTGCTTCCAGTACCCCACTAGACACAGCCCACTGATATGAATGACCCACTTTCTCCCATTGTTTTGTTATCCAATCCTCAATTTGTCAGTATATTACCCCTTACGTGCTTCAGTTTATCAAAAGCTTTCAGGAAATCCTAAGTGCATTATGTACATCAGCTTTCACTTATCAATTTTGTTAATTAAATCTTCAAAAAAAAAGCTCCCCATGTTCATCAAACGTTTTTCCCATTGCAAATCCACATTGACACAGTGTCTATTTGTAACATCTTTATGATAGATTCTAGAATTTTTCCGCACTATTGGTATAAACCTAACGGTCTGGAGTTTCCAGTTCTTTCTCCCTTAAATAGTGATGTTTGTTACTTTCCAATCCACAGGAGACACTCCAGTGTCTGCAGAAGTTTGAAAAATCATCATTGCATCAACTATATAGTTTGTAGTTAGTTGATATAATCCACAATGGTTCTTTTGAGTTTTATGATTGGGGGGGAAAGAAAGTCAGCAGAGCTAGCTTCAAAAACTGGGAAGGCAGTTGGTTCTACCACCAAGCTGAATAAAGAGATTGGTGAAGGGAAGCTGAAGGCTGGCTGGACTTCCTCCCTACAGAATCTTACCTTGGGAATAATTGGAATATCAAGGAAAAAGAAAGTAAATTCTGCAGAACTGTAACAAGGCTTTTGGATTGGTCCTAGCAAAAATTAACTTTGAAAATTTTGAAAATAAACGAATAGCTTAATTAATTTTAAGTTATGTTAAGCTTGCTTTGTTTTGGTAGAAAATAAAGTTTCTTAAAAAGTCTTGTGGCAGAGTTCAGATTTTTTTCTTTAAACATTGACCGTCTCTAATAAAACTGTGACAGCAGATGATGGTTAAGCATATTAGAAACCATAACAGTAAGTCCTCGCAATGTCATACCCTCCACATTTGCATGCTGAAATCTCAGCTAGTTATTGATGCAACTAAACCTAAAGACAAGCAGGGCAATTTAGAAACATCTTGATTTTTTATTTTTAATTATGTACGTATGGGCATTGCAAACTGCAGTTAAATTTTTGTTCCTTAAAACTGAACAATGGTAGTAGCTCTTCAAGCCATTGAAAATTGACTTGTTCAGATGCATCAGGTTGAAACAATGCAGTTTCACCAATGCTGCTGTTTTACATTTTTTTTAGCTCCTCGAAGGTAACTCTCTCTGCTTCAACCAATTCCACCTACCTGCTTTACAAAATTGAATTTTCTATTCTATTTCACTATGATTTAAAAAATAGAAACAATATAAAAATAAACATGATTTTTGAAATGATGTATAACTATCTTCCTGTGGTGCAACAGGCACCAACCCCTTTCAGTAGGATAAAAATCTCTTCACCCAATGGGTGTGAAGAATGTGGAGGTTGAAGCAAATAGGCTTGATACATTTGAAGCGGCAATTGGGAAGCATATAAGGATAAAGGGTTGCATTTAGATTAAGAAAGAGGAGCAGATTTTGGAACTTAAATACTGGCATGGAGCTTTTGTGTTTTATATCAATATAAAATTGAACAAACCCTATAATGAATACACAACCCACACTGCCATGCTATTGCCTAGATGTTGAATTGATAGATTACTTCCTATTTTGTGACATCATACAAAATTTATTGGTATTTAGAAACATACTTGCCTTGTGAGACAAATCTGTACAAAGTCTCTTGCGTTCTCAGAAAACTCCTCGGGCAGGTTAGGCATCAGACCTCTATGTGCTCCAATATAAAACATGGCTGCCATTTTGTCCATATGAGCCAAAGGTGGTTTCCCTGATGCCATTTCAAACACTGTACAGCCTATACTCCAAATGTCAGATTTCCTGCCATGTCCAGTCTCATTGATCACTTCAGGTGCCATCCAATAAGGAGTTCCATGCATTGACAGTAACATTTCACTGTGCGTATCATTCATGTTCACACAACTCATGCGTTTGGCACATCCAAAATCAATAAGTTTTATCACACCATTAGGCATAAGCATGACATTGTTTCCTTTTATGTCTCTGTGAATCACCCTGTTATCATGTAAATAGTCCACTCCTTTTAATATTTGTTTAGTATATGTACCAAAAACAGGTTCTGGTAATGGCCCAAATCGACTGATGACACCAGCAATGGAACCACCAGGAACAAACTCCATGAAAATGCTAACAACATTTGCTTCGAGGTTTGTACCGAGAAAACTCACAATGTTCACATGTTTCAAGTTTTTCAGTAATTCTATTTCTTCTTCTAATTTCTGATACTCTTTTTCTGCTGCAATTTGACTTGTTGCATCCAAAGAAACTTGTTTAACAGCAATTAATTTTCCTTGACTGGTTAGACCACAGTACACCTAAAAAGTTGAAAAAGGAAATGACATATATAGCACTTTTTTTGTAAGTAAAAGGACATAATTGGAATAAACTTGCCTGTATAGAAAATAGCTTTATGTTGTAACTTTTTAAAAAAAGAATGACCATAGATAATCAAAACCACATTTCACCACTGGATATCTCAAATAAGCCGAATAATCGAGGTGATGAAACAAAGAACTGGAGATCTAAATCAAAAACAGAAATGGCTTCCAAAACTCAGCAAGTCCAGCACCATCTCTGGAGAGAAAGCAGAGTAATATTTTGGTGACTCTTCTACAGACCTCTGCTTTCTCCCTGAAATGCTGTGAGACCTGTTGAGTTTTGCCAGCAATTTCTGTTTTTGTAAACAATAAAGGTGTTTTAGTAGTCATACTACATGTTTTGTTCCTAATTATTTCAGAATCGCAAAAGAAGCAAGCCTATGTAATGACAAGTCATGGAACTGAACCCAGTGATGGGAAGACTATTGAAATAAAGAAACAGCATAAGTAATTTGGGGAGGCAGAGATTAATTTAAAAAGTGAAGATGTATTTGATATTTGCCAAAGTAGTTTGAATTTTTGGGGGAGGTAACAAGGAAGGACAATGAGGCTGGCTATGAAGATTTTTAGTGAGGCTTTTGAGAATATCCAAGAAGCAGGTTTATCAGAAGACTAGGTAAAAACAATAACTGCAGATGCTGGAAACCAGAGTTTAGATTAGAGTGGTGCTGGAAAAGCACAGCAGTGCAGGCAGCAGCCGAGGAGCAGGAAAATCAACGTTTCGGGCAAAAGCCCTTCATCAGGAAATGAAGGGCTTTTGCCCAAAATGTCAATTTTACTGCTCCTCAGATGCTGCCTGAACTGCTGTGTTTATCATAAGACTAACAGCTCATAAGATCCCAAGGAAATTAAATTAAGTGAAAGAAAGCAAGTTGCTAGGGTCAGCATGTGGAGTTCTAAAGGGCTCAGTACTGTGTCCCTGTCCTGTCTTTTTAATACACATATGGATTAAACCTGCATGGGTGGTATGTAAGTAGGAAGTTTACAGATGGTATGAAAAGGGTCATGTGGTCAATGGAACAAAAATTAGACTGCAGGAAGATGTCATTGGACTGTCCATTTGAACAGAAAGGTAACAATAGAACTTAATCTAGAGAATTGACAGGTATGCAGTTAGGGAAGATGAGGAACACAATGGGATGGACAGGGATTGGAAGGATTGTGCAATATGTATAAGATCAGAAGAACATTGGAATTTATGTCTTCAGATCCCTGAGGTTAGCAGGTCAGAGGTGGGCTATTTGGCCCCTCATTCCTGGTCTGTGGCTTGATAAGATTATGACTGATGTGATAGCAGTACCAATTGTATTTGACTCCCTTATTAATTGAGAAATCTATCTAACTCCATCTCAAGAAACACAGAAAAGATTCAGCCTCCACTGGATCAATCTTGGCAACTTCTTCATAAAACTTCTCTCTAGTGTAAAGAATTTCAGCTATTTGGAAGGATTAGTTTGGCTATTCTTTTTAGAATAAAGAAGGCTTGGCAGATATTTAATTTCAGTGTATATAGTTATGAAATGGAAGTTATAGATATTGCAGACAAGGAGGAGCTATTTCTGTTAAGGTAATCAAAATCCAGGGAACTTTGATTGAAATTGATTTTGTCAATGGATTAAAGGAGCTTTTTTGCTTTTGTTTAGGATGTGGTGAATATCTGAAACTCTGCCTGAAAGGATTGTATAAGTCGAAGACACATTCTGATTAAATAAAGCTACTTGTTGGATGTGTACTTGATGTGTTGCTAGAGAACCGGCATGGTGTCTCAGTGGTTAGCACTGCTGCCTCACAGCATCGGGGTCCCAGGTTTGATTCCAGCCTTGGGCAACTCTCTGCGTGGAGTTTGCACATTCTACCCGTGCCTGCACAGATTTCCTCCCACAGTCCAAAGATGTGCAAGTCAGGTGAATTGGCCATGTTAAATTGCTCAGAGTGTTAGGTGCATTAATCAGAGGGAAATGGGTCTGCGTGAGTTACTCTTCGAAGGTTGGTCAGAGAGATGTACAGCATGGAAACAGACCCTTCGGTCCAACCCATCCATGCTGACCAGATATCCCAACCCAATCTAGTTCCACCTGCCAGCACCTGGGCCATACCCCTGCAAACCCTTCCTATTCATATACCCATCTAAATGCCTCTTAAATGTCACAATTGTACCAGCCTCCACCACTTCTTCTGGCAGTTCATTCCATACACGTACCACCCTCTGTGTGAAAACATTGCCCCTTAGGTCTCTTTTATATCTTTCCCATCTCACCCTAAACCTATGCCCTCTAGTTCTGGACTCCCCAAGTCCAGGAAAAAGACTTTATCTATTTACCCTATCCAGGCCCTTCATAATTTTGTAAACCTCTATAAGGTCACCCCTCAGCCTCCGACACTCCAGGGAAAACAGCCCCAGCCTGTCCAGCCTCTCCCTAAAGCTCAAATCCTCCAACCCTGGCAACACCCTTGTAAATCTTTTCTTAATCCTTTCAAGTTTCACAACATATTTCCAATAGGAAGGAGACCAGAATTGCATGCAATATTCCAACGGTGACCTAACCAATGTTCTGTACAGCCTCAACATGACCCTCCAACTCCTATACTCAATACTCTGACCAATAAAAGAAAGCATACCAAACGCCTTCTTCACTATCCTATCTACCTGCATCTCCACTTTCAGGAGCTATGAACCTGCACTCCAAAGTCTCTTTGTTCAGCAACACTCCCTAGGACCTTACCATTAAGTGTACAAGTCCTGCTAAGCTTTGCTTTCCTAAAATGCAGCACCTCGCATTTATCTGAATTAAACTCCATCTGCCACTTCTCAGCTCATTGGCCCATCTGGTCAAGATCCTGTTGTAATCTGAGGTCACCCTCTTCACTGTCCACTACACCTCCAATTTTGGTGTCATCTTCAAACTTACTAACTGTACCTCTTGTGCTTGCATCCAAATCATTTATGTAAATGACAAAAAGTAGAGGACCCAGCACCGATCCTTGTGGCACTCCACTGGTCACAGGCCTCCAGTCTGAAAAACAACCCTCCACCACCACCCTCTGTCTTCTACCTTTTGAGCCAGTTATGTATCCAAATGGCTAGTTCTCCCTGTATTCCATAAGATCTAACCTTGCTAATCAGTCTCCCACGGGGAAACTTGTCAAACACCTTACTGAAGTCCATATAGATCACATCTACCACTCTGCCCTCATCAATCCTCTTTGTTACTTCTTCAACAAACTCAATCAAGTTTGTGAGACATAATTTCCCATGCACAAAGCCATGTTGACTACCCCTAATCAGTCCTTGCCTTTCCAAATACATGTACATCCTGTCCCTCAGGATTCCCTCCAACAACTTGTCCACCGCCGACGTCAGGCTCACTGGTCTATAATTACCTGGCTTGTCCTTACCACCCTTCTTAAACAGTGGCATCACAGTTGCCAACCTCCAGTCTTCCGGCACCTCACCTGTGACTATCGATGATACAAATAGCTCAGCAAGAGGCCCAGCAATCACCTCTCTAGCTTACCACAGAGTTCTCGGGTACACCTGATCAGGTCCTGGGGATTTATCCACCTTTATGTGTTTCAAGACATCCAGCACTTCCTCCTCTGTATATATGGACATTTTGCAAGGTGTCACCATCTATTTCCCTACAGTCTATATCTTCCATATTCTTTTCCACAGTAAATACTGATGAAAATCCATTTTCTGCAGCTCCACACAAAGGCCGCTTTGCTGATCTATGAGGGGCCCTATTCTCTCCCTAGTTACCCTTTTGTCCTTAATATTTTTGTAAAAACCCTTTGGATTCTCCTGAATTCTATTTGCCAAAGCTATCTCATGTTCCCTTTTTGCCCTCCTGATTTCCCTCTTAAGCATACTTCTACTTCCTTTATACTCTTTCATGGATTCACTCAATTTATTCTGTCTATACCTTACATATGCTTCCTTCTTTTTCTTAACCAAACCATCAATTTCTTTAGTCATCCAGCATTCCCTATACCTACCAGCCTTTCCTTTCACCCTAACAGGAATATACTTTCTCTGGGTTCTCTTAATCTCATTTCTGAAGGCTTCCCATTTTCCAGCCGTCCCTTTTACCTGTGACATCTGCCCCCAATCAGCTTTCAAAGGTTTTTGCCTAATACTGTCAAAATTGGCCTTTCTCCAATTTAAAACTTCAACTTTTATATTTGGTCTAATATGTTCCATCACTATTTTAAATCTAATAGAATTATGGTCGCTGGTCCCAAAGTGCTCCCCCACTGACACCTCAGTCACCTGTCCAGCCGTACTTCCCAAGAGTAGGTCAAGTTTTGTACCTTCTCTAGTACGTACATCCACATACTGAATCAGAAAATGTTCTTGTACATATGGACTTGTTGGGCCAAAGGGCCTGTTTCCACATTGTGGGGAATCTAATCTAATCAGAACCACACCATGGAGGTAGGATGAGATTGGAATTTTCATTTGTGTGTGGGATCAACATGTACACCTGGCCTGAATGGTAACCTCCTGTGCTTTAAATATTTGTGTAAAATATTCCAACACCTAATGAACAAATACAGCAGGATCATTCAATTAGTTCACAGGTCACCCATAATATAACTGCTCACGCCTGCCTATGTCAATGTTCCTCAATACATAGACCAAAGAACAGTACAACACAGCACAGGCCATTTGGCAGTTAATGTTGTGCCAACGTTTTATCCTACTCTAAGATCAGACTAACCTACATACTGTTCATTTTACTCTTGAGAGTCGCTTAAATGTGCTAATGTATCTGACTCTACTACCATTGCTGGCAGTGCACTCCATGCACACACCACTCTTAGCGAGTTTTGAGAACCATGCACTCACCACTCTTAGCGAGTTTTGAGAAGATTTGTAGCTCAGGTTGAGGTTTTGGAAAAAAATTCACTAAAGAGGAGGAAAACAATAACAAACTGCCATTCCTAGACGTCACAGTAGAGCAAACAGCCAGTCGGGAACTTCAAACCAGTGTCTAGAGGAAAACAATACATATGGACCAAATATTGAATTACAGAAGAAATAATTCCAATATCCACAAACGAAGCTGCATCAGACCATTATTTCAAAGAGCCAACACAGAGGAACTACGCAGAGCGGAGGAAAATCACCTATCCAGTGTATTCAAAAAGAATTGGTACCCAATGAACACAGTCCGCCAATTTCTCAGCAACAAACCCAAACAAGCAGACAAAGCATGTCCAGAAACTCTACATTCCCTACATCAAAGACATCTCAGAAATGACTGCCAGACTACTCAGACCCCTTGGCATCATGGTAGCCCACAAACCTGGCAATACACTAAAACAGCAGCTAATGAACTTGAAAGACCTTATACAGACAAGCAAAACTAATGTCATTTACAAAATACCATGCAAGAACTGTAACAAACACTACATTGGACAAACACAGAAAACTAGCCACAAAATGACATGACCCTCTCTCATGAGTATCCTTATATACAGATAAGGAAGGACACCACTTTGACTGGGACAACACATCAATCCTAGGACAATCCAAATAGCGATGTGCATGAGAATTCCTAGAAGCATGAGATTCCAACTGGAACGCTAACAACAAACACATCGAGTTAGACCCCTTTACCACCCCCTGAAAAAAGAACAGGAAAGGACATCACCACAGGAAATGACATCACCAATCCATAGAAAGCAGGAATCATCAGCAGTGCTTCACCCAGAGGCCCACTGAAGATGTTACCTAGTAGGGTGATGAAACATTTGGAAATAAACCTTCCAACTCAGCAAGCAAATCTATGTCTACCCACCACTCTCTGTGTAAAGAAACTCCCTCTGACATCTCCCCTAAACCTTCCTCCAATCACCTTTAAAATTATGCCCCATTGTGATAGAACATGATCAAATGCCTTAGCCTGGAGTTGGGTGACCAGTGGTGTTCTGCAGAGATCGATTCTGGAACCTCTACTCTTTGTGATTTTTATAAATAACTTGAAGTAGAAAGGTGGGAAAATGTCTCTGATTATGCACTCTATCTATGTTTCTCATCATCTTGTGCACCTCTATGAAGTCACTGCTCATCCTTATTCGTTGCAATGAAAAAAACCCTAGCTCTCTCAACCTTTCTTCATAAGACATGCCCTTCAGTCCAGGCAGCATCCTGGTAAATCTCTTTTGCACCCTTTCTAAAGCTCCCGCATCTTTCCTACAATGAGACAACCAGAACTGAACATAATATTCCAAGTGTGGTCTGACCGGGGCACTCTAGAGCTGCAGAATAACCTCACAACTCTTAAACTGAATACCCCTGCTAATGAAAGCCAACACATCATGCGCCTTCTTAACAACCCTATTAACTTGGGTGGCAACTTTGAGGGATCTACGGACATGGACCCCAAGATCCCTCTGTTCCTTCACGCTGCCAAGAACCCGGCCTTTAACCCTGTATTCTGCATTCAATTCGGCCTTCCAAAGTGAATTACTTCACAATTTTTCAGTTTGAACTCCGTGTGCCACTTAACAACCCAGTTCTGCATCCTATCAATATCACGTTGCAACCTACGACAGTTCTCCACACTATCCACAACATCATCAACCTTTGTATCATTGGCAAACTTACTAACCCACCCTTCCACTTCTAGTTATTTATAAAAATCACAAAGAGTAGAGATTCCAGAATCAATCTCTGCAGAACACCACTGGTCACCCAGCTCCAGGCTAAGTACTTTCCATCTACCACCACACTCTGTCTTCTATGGGCCAGCCAATTCTATATCTAGACAGCCAGATTTCCCTGCATCCTATGCATCCTTACTTTCTGAATGAAACGATCATGGGGAACCTCATCAAATGCTAAAGTTCATGTACACCACACTACTGCTCTACCTTCATCAATGTATTTTGTCACATCCTCAAAGAATTCAAAAGGTTTGAGGCATGATCT
Organism: Hemiscyllium ocellatum; assembly: GCF_020745735.1. Lineage (NCBI taxonomy): Eukaryota > Metazoa > Chordata > Chondrichthyes > Orectolobiformes > Hemiscylliidae > Hemiscyllium > Hemiscyllium ocellatum. The sequence goes on along the minus strand of NC_083407.1, from coordinate 39,844,953 downwards.
ACCCCTCACAAAGCCATGCTGACTATTTCTAAAGATTTGTAGTTTTCGAAGTAATCATAAATCCTTAGGATCCTCTCTAATACGTTGCCCACCATAGACTGCTCTGTAATTCCCAGGATTATCCCATTCCCTTTCTTGAGCAAGGGTATAACATCTATCCTTGTTTTTCAAAATTTTCAGCACATCCTCCTTCTTAACATCAAACTGTTTGAGCATATCAATCTGTTTGTTTTATGCTGTCCGCAGAAATATCAATGTCCCTCTCATTAGTGAATACTGAAGTAAAGTATTCATTAAGGCCCTCCCCTGCCACCTCCAACTCCAAGCACAAGTTCTCTCCACTATCCATGATTGGCCCTACACTCACTCTGGCCATCATCTTGTCGCTCACAGGTGTAGAATGCCTTAGGGTTTTCCTTAATTGTGCCCAGTAAAGCTTTTTCATGCCCTCTTCTAGCTCTCCTAAGTCCATTCTTCAGTTCCTTCCTGGCCTGCCTTGTACCCTCTAGAGCCCTGAGTCTGATTCTTGCCTCCTCAACCTTAAGTAAGCTTCCTACTTCCACTTGGCTAGGTGTTCCACATCCCTTGTCACCAAAGGTTCTTTAAACCTACCATCCCTTCCTCGCCTCTGTGGGACAAACCTGTCCAACACTCTCAGCAAGTGCTTCCTAAACAACCTCCACATTTCTATTGTGCATTTCCCTGAAAACAACTGTTCCCAAATTAAGTGCCCAATTTAATTCCCCCTCCCCCAATTAAATATTTTCCCATACCATCTGCTCCTATCCTTTTCCATGAGTATAGTAAAGGTCGGTGTTGTGATCACTATCACTATCACTAAAATGCTCTCCCATTGAGAGACCTGACATGGTTTGTTGCCAAGCATCAAATTCAATATGGCCTCCCCTCTAGTCGGCCTTTCTACATTGAGTCAAGAACCTTCCTGGACACACCTGACAAAAACAGGTCCAAACAAACTATTTGAAGTAAGAAGGTTCCAAAGAATATTAGGTTAAAGTCACCCATGACAACAACCCTGTTACTTCTGCACCTTTCCAAAATCTGCCTCCCAACCTGCTCCTCCATGTCTCTGTTGCTATTGGGGAGGTCTGTAGAAAGTGACTGCTCCTTTTCTATTTCTGACTTCCACCCATACTAACTCTGTACACAAACCCTCCTCAATGACCTCCCTTTCCGCAGCTGTGATAATGATTAGCAATAGCACTCCTCCACCTCTTTTACCTCCCTCCCTATTCCTTTTGAAACCCTGGAACATCCAAAAACCATTACTGCCTCTGTGATATCTTAGTCTCCGTAATGGCCACAACAACATAGTTCCAAGTACTGATCCACACTTAAAGTTTGTCATGCTTATTCCTGATACTTCTTGCGTTAAAATAGACACAATTCAATGCATCACACTGATTGTACCTTTTCCCTCTTCATAGACTGACTGCAGGCTGTACCTGACTGTTCACTACCTACTCCATCATCTGATTTATAGCTCTGGTTCCCAACCCTGCCAGTCTGGTTTGAACCCTTCCGAAGAGCTCTAGTAAACCCCCTGCCAAGAATATTGGTACCCTTCCAGTTCAAGTGCAACCTGTCCTTCTTGTACAGGTCCCACCTTCCCCAGAAGGTAACCCAATATTCCAAATATCTGAAGCCCTCACTCCTACACCAGCTCTGCAGCCACATATTCATCTGCACTTGCTGCCTATTCCTAATCTCACTAACCCGTAACACTGGTAGCAATCCTGAGATTACTACTCTGCTCATCCTGCCTTTTAGCTTCCAACCTAACTCCCTATATTCTCTTTTCAGGTACTCCTCCCTTTCCCTACCTATGTCATTGGTAGGGAATGTGAAACATGACTTCTGGCTGCTCTCCCTCCCCCTTAAGAATCCTGTAGACTCGATCAGAGACAACTCCAACCTTGGCACCTGGGAGGCAACATACCATGGGAGACTTGGTTGCGACCAATTGAATCTCCTGTCACTATTGCTCTACTATTCTTCCCTCTTCCCTTCTGAGTCACAGAGCCAGGCTCCGTGCCATCCTCCTTCTTTGAGTTCTCTGCCTGACGAATGGTCCTTGATCACCAAACCATTGCAAAGTGTTGCTTTTCTTTAAAACAAAAGGCAGGGCAAGGAAGATGGGTCCGAGTTGACATCAAGCTGTGACCAAGATTGAACCATGAGTTGCTGATGTTAATTTGTGCATACCTGCTGATGGCTACAGGTGCCCCCTTCCCCATGCCATAATACCTGGTTAACAGAAATCTATCTATCCCAGTTTTAAATTAACTGAGTTATCAATATTGCTGTTTGCAAATGTGTGTGCCAAACTGCTACCAACCTTTGAATAAATAGCTGTTTCTAATTTCAGTTTAAATATCTGGCTTTAACTCTTAGTATGCTCTCAATTCCTAAACATCCCAACTAATGAACATAGATTTCCGTCCCCCTCCCCAAAAGCTATTTTATCTGCTTCATCTACTATCTTAAACTTCAGTCAAATCACTATGTAACCTGCTATACACTAATGAACAGATGCTCGATCTTTCCTTGTTCTTTAAAATCTTGGATTCCACATGTAATTCTAGTTAATTTGCATTGTGTTCCTCCCATAGTCAGTGTAGCTTTCCTAAGGTGTGGTGCCCAGGACTGTTCACAGCATTCCAGCCCTGGTGTAACAAGAGCTTGATTATTTTCTATACCTGTTCATGGTAATGTAATGAGCTCAGTACATAAGCTACAAGATTTTCTGAAAGTCCACCATTTGTAGCTTTTTACCATTTAGGAATTTGTTGTTTCCTTTTTAGGTATCAAGTGGATAATATCAAATTATCTTGCACTGTAATCTATTTGTATCAATTTTGCCCATTTAATCCTTTAATATTTTTCAAATAGACAATTTTTGTAACAGCAGAAAAGTATTACAATTTATTCTCATTGAGTGTTAAAATTTCATCTTTAAAATCAACAGCAATTTACAGATACTCACTGTGCCATAGGCTCCTTTGCCAAGCACATTTCCTTTGGTCCATATAATGGCATCGTTACAACTGGAGCTACATTCAGACTCTATGGAATGGCCAAGTGAACTGTTTGATCTGCTAGAAGTCTTAGATAGTTTTGTAACTGTATATTCTGCACTCTGTTGGGAACAAAATAATCACGCTTAAAAACTTTCCTAAAAACTGATTTTTTTCTTTTAAGTTTCCATTGCAATTTATTGTGTTGTTACGTTTTTACTGACATGAGAGATTTTTCGTAAAGATCAATGGAATTTTTTTTAATTACCTGAAGGCTATTCTCATTTACTCTTCCATTTCCATTTTGAAACAAGCCATTCTTACTATCATCTTCCTTTTGTAGAAACTGTTTGGTCACTTCTATTTTGTCAGTACAAGTAATTTTTTCTTCTAACAACAATGCTGATGCCAGACAACGAAGCAAATCATCTGTAAGACTGTCTTGACTATCATGCTTAAAGCAATGTGGAGGGCAGACCTCTTCTGCAGTCCAGGTGTTGATCGTTGGTTGAACTGAGAGACCAGTATAATTGAAATCTGGGTTTGAAGCAGCTTTTACTGTAGAAGAGATGGTGTTATCTTGGTCTTCAGTACATAAGGCAATAGGTTCTGTTTCATCCTCTCTAACATTCCAGATAACCTGATTAGACATAGCAGTTATAGATTCTTGTGCATCTGTAATCCCCTGGCATTCTACAGTTACACTTCCTTTATCCAAGTCGACACCATCTTTAAGTGTGATGTTCAGTTGCTGTTGTATCTCATATAAATTAGCAGCAAGACTATCTGCATCCTTACTCTTTGGGAGCATTGAAGACTTATACTGATGAGTTGCATCATGTCCTAGATCATCTCCATTAACTGAAGTACATGATGATTCCTTACATAAATCTTCTGAAATGTCAGATTTCATTGAAGTTTGCTTAAGTGAGATTTCTGTAATGGTTGACAAATACTGGTTATCTAGATCAACTTCATAATTTGATAATGAATGAAGGGAGTTTGCACCATCTGATGGATTACCATTATTCTCTTGGTTATTTAATTCAAAGGATAGTGCCTCTTTCCTGTAGGTTTTTTTGTGACAATTGTGGCCAGAAATGATCACATTTTCTTGTCCTTCATCACCGAATAAAGGAGTGTTTTTCTCTCCTGCATTCTCATCAACACTCTTTTTTATGACATTTGTAGGACTTTTCTTATGTTTAGAATTCAGATTACGTTTTGAAATTTTTGCAGTAATTCTTGAAGTTGTTTGATTTGATTTGGAATTCTTACATATTGATCGCCTTTTAGGTGGCATAGACTGAATAGCTTTATGACTACTTTCACGAGTAGTGGAGTTTCGCACGGTGCAGTATACAGGAGTGCCAAACATTTCATAAATGCCTGGACCTTTCTCAGTTGGATTTATTTCCTGAAACATATCACTATACTTTAATGCTGAGAAATTATCAGTGACATATGATCTTGAAACCCGCAGAACTGGTGATTTATTCAGACTGTTTGAAATTCTGTTGATATTTGGAAGATTTTGTTCATTAGGAACTGATCCATTTCTCAAGAGGCACTTAATTCCATCTTGTTCTTTTGTTTTCACTTTTGGTACAACTTGGTGTAGATCAGGATTTTCCAGTGTAGGGAGGCTTGGCCTTTTTTTATATTTTAGTAACTGAGCAGTTGAGGGCATAAGTATACTCTTCCTCAGCCAACTTTGTGTTGGAATGGAGAGGCACTGTAATGACTTGGCACTACATTTGTTGATACGTTCTGGAGTGGGGATAGTCCTTTGATTGACACAATTAATCTTGCTTATTTTCTTATTCTTTTCTGTTTCTTTTAACGTTAAAATGTTGAGACTTTGATTGGCTTTGTAAGACATGCTGTTACTAGTGTTTTTCATTTTAAGATGGTTCATTTTCGAAAAGTGCTGTGCTTTGGTTGATGATTGTTTTGCCACTGTGACATGTATGGCAGAAGTACATTTTAAGTCAATTTTCATATCTTTCTGTGCTGCGTTTTCTTTTCTAAAAGTGGCATATTTTGTCCTGACAGCCTGTTTTGGAATAGTTACATTTTGTCCAAAGTTCTTTGCTAAATTCTTTTGAGCAGTGCTTTTGTGGCTTATGTTTTCTCTTGCATTATTGTCTGGAAACAGATTATTGCTTATTTCAATATCTTCGTTGCATGGAAGGACCTCATTAGCTGATATTCTTGAATTTTGTGCAGCCTGGAAATTTGTATTTTCCTCTGGGTCCATGGCTATACAGTTAAAAAGATCTGCATTCATGCTCCCTTTAGTAAGGGTCTCCCTAGTCTCGAAATTCAGCTGGCCAGAATGAATTGCATCCAATAGTGCAATATCATCTTTGCAATAACTAGCATCAAATAGTTCTTCATCTAAGATTGTCTCTGCAGTTTCAGCTTCTTTGTGGTTGCATTTTTTCTCTGATCCAGCTGAAGCACAGTATGTATTTTTTGTAGATGTTAAATTAGTAACATCATTTGCAAACAGATGTTTAGATGTTTCTTCGTCTATAAGTTCTTGTTTGATTTTTTTGTCAGAAGCTACACCCTCTGAGTCATTACTGAGGGGCATAGGAAGAGGTAAACTCAATTTATTATTTTCAATGTCATATCCTGTTTCTGATGTCAGTGTGTCTTGTGGTTCAAGGCTTTGAGTGTATTCAGGACATTCAGCAATATTGACTGACTCTCGGTTGCTAGGTACATTGGCACTAGAGAAATCGTTTGAAGTTTCTTGGCTGCAAGACAATGCTTGAGATTGTTTACTAAATCCGTTTCTCCTTGTGACTGATTCAAGTGGTGATAACAAATGACATAGATGTTGTTTTGATGGCAAGGTTATAACAGTAGCATTAGAGATATCACTCTCATTTAATTCATCAGTGACTCTTCTTCCCTGTGTTGGGAAATGTTGCACAGGCACCGAAGACTTTGCATTGTTGGTGCCCAGTTGTGGTAAAGACAGCTGTGGTTTGCAAAAATATAAAGATTAGATTTCATCTGGAGTTACACAGATTATTTTATCCTGTTTTTAGAGTTAGACTCTACCCCATTATATTTAAAGTGACACCACATTCAAAGCTTTAATCATTTTTTTATAATGGAAACAGCATTGATAATAAAACTACATTTAAAGAGTTTCTAATATAGTTATGCATAGGGATGTACTTTTGTCATGAAATACTTCAATGAAAGTAATAAATCTTAGTCAGGAATTGTAATAAAAGCCAGGGAAATAGTTATTTTTAAAACATGTAATAACCAATATCATGTCAATTTTCCTTGCAGATGCTGCCTGTAAGATATCCTTGGAGCCAATGTACCAAAGGCTAAAAGGACATGATTTCTCTTTTGAGGATTTGTGTTGCCAATTGAAAATTACGTTTGGACTTTGGCAGGCTGAATACATGGAGATGAAAATAATACTGAAAATATACTGGTCTGGCTGCATCTGTGGAAAGAATAAAAGGGTGGCAATCCCGAGTTGAATATGACTTCTTTGAGACTTCCATGGTATTTTGCTTTTTGTCTAAGTTTTTGGAGATTCTGCCGTGCATTTAGGTGATGACAGGGAGTTTGTGGTTGAACCAAGAAGGTGTCCCAGTTTGTAGTTCAACAGCCTTGTGTGAATCTTGGAGAGTTGCTGTGAATAGAGAGGGGAATAAATTACTGCTGAGAACAAGGTCAGCAATTACCCTGGGGTCCCAGGTAGCAGTGAGTTGTCAAGAGTTAAAAACTCTTGCTGCCAAAAAGAAATGGAATAACAGCATGTAAAGGAATGGAAAACTTGAAAATTAAGGTATTGGTGAGTCCCCTCATGACAATAAAGCTAAGGCCTTATGTGTGATTGACATTTAAGATGATAAATTTGGAACAAACCTTGAAATTGGTGCTGCTATTCTTTGAATCAGCTGCCACTTTGTTTTTTGACGCTAAAAATGAAATCATATAGGGTCAGAGCGTTTATCTCAATTTCTGTCCTTCAAATAAATCTGCAATTTAGCAACATTTTGGAAGGAAATTATAATATTGATAAGGCAGTTCAAATGATTTACAATAAAAACTAGATAATCTGTCTGAATATCATTTTTGAATTTTGTATCAATATAATTTCTTGAGGTTTAGTTGTTTTCATTCCAATCAAATGAGAAAACATCTTAAAGAAAAGCTGATTAAATGTCCATATCATGAATACATGATTCGTTTAACTTATTATTTAACAAATTATTTTATTTTGCTAATGGATTGTCATTTCATAAGTGTTTGATTGTATCACAGGTGGGAATGTTGCAGTTTGCATGCACACAAATGTTATGGTCCAAACTGAACAGTCACACCCTAAAAACTTTACAGTATTGCTATCAATCCACAATATTTTGAAATTAACATGTAAGCTGATCTTATTTAGATGTCCAATGAGAATACTCAGGTTGATCCTATTCATTGTATTTATGCATAGCATTTCCTTGCAATGCCATGGGATGGTGCTCTAACAGAATTTCAAATGCTGCTTTGATTTAGAATTTGTTGAAACCCCACCTCACTTTGACCATTCTTGCTCTTCAGCCACACTGTCCTGTTGATTGACTCATTTCACTCTTGTAGCTTCTTCAAACTAAACCTGACCTTAATTATTCCTGCCTTCAATTTTAATCCCCAACGGTTTCCAACACCATATCGGCTCTACAAGTCTGGAAAATAATTTTGGAAGAAAATGATTTGCTGAAGAGAGAGATGGCAGAGAAAGACGGCCTTGCTAGATAATTACTCTTCACATTAGAGAGCCTCCCATGAGCTTTGAGAAGCCCTTCAGAGAAATTCTTCACAGGAACTCATAATCCTAGTTAAAACCAGTAAGATGTTTGAACCACATGAAGGGAACTACCTGAAAATCTTTTCCTCCGCTCTTGAGCTCTTTCATTAAAATTAAAATTCTGTTAAATAACAGGAAATGATCAAATCTACATTGAAAGTGGAATCCAATGTTTCTCTTAATCTGCCTGTTCCTGATCACAATTTCACTCATTTCCTAATCAGCTTGAATATAATTAGTGATATGACAGTCTGAGGGTTGTAATGCCTTTTCAATTTTGGCACAGTAAATTGTGAAGGAGAGTCTAATTTAATTAAACATACAAGGTACAGACAGGTCTTGTATATACATAGCTGTTAGATGCAGCTTTTTTTCTGACACCCACTTCCTTTCAGGGATTGCTCTGTTTTTCTGGTTCACCCTAGAGTGGAAACTCTCAAAGGGAAAATCCCCTAAAAAACAGGGGTAGTTGGAAATGGATATACTGATCCTCCTGTTTGAAGTATGCAATACAAATCAAACCTTTGTATCATTTTTGTATCTTTTTTCCTGAGGGATTAGGGTGGGGGCTTTCTTGCGTGCAAAACACACCAATAATTTTATTCTTGCACTATTGAATCAAGAAGTTGTTCCAACTAAGCACTCTGTGACCAATCTGGAAACTCCATTTTGTTGCATAGAACCTTTCTCAGTACGAACCTGCTCCGCTCCTTAAACAGCTACATTCACTTTCAGAAATTCTGACAAAGTGGAAGTGAGCTGCCAAAAGCAACCTGCTGAGTAAACTGATGAGTAAGGTTTGTTAAAACAGCTTTGTTCAGAAAGTTGACAGATATTTCACTGATCAATATTCCTGCTCTGGAATTGCTAGAATCAGACTTTCCTTAAAAAAGTTAAACTTTAATTGTAGAAATTGTTAGATAACCACAATTATATTTTTATGCTTGTTCTCAAGACAATCTGTTCTAGACTTATACCCCTGTTGAACCATTTCTGAAACTCTTGAGGGTTTGGTAATCACTTCCAAGTAGCCATTATTCATGCATTTTTTTTATGTCTCTGCAAAATTGTGTTGTACTAAGAAAAAGAGTGAGCAAAAGAATGGAAGTCTGCTTACTTTGTTGATTATGAGTCTGTGAATCTCGCAAGTAATCCAGGTGTGCTTCAGTATAATTGATATTTGGTTCAGATTCCGAGCCATGCATTCCAGTGATGTCTTCAGTAGTCGGCACATTTTTACCCCACTTGTTCCTTCGGGTTGGCACATTTAATGAAGGTGGCTCCTTTAGCTTTATAGAAGCCAGCAATGTTTCATCTGGGAGAGATGAATGACGTAGCTTTTCTCTCTTGAGACCTTTCCAATTATTTTCCAATGTGATCTCTGGACTATAGATGATATTATACATAACATTATCTTTTCTGACCCTATTTAGTCATATCCCTGTCACATTTAAAAGCTTAGAGTATTTTTTTCTCCCATGATTACATAGGCTGTGCAAGGAAATCAATGACCAGATTGACAGTAGATGAATTCATGTGTACTAATAATTAGTTCTTGTTTCTACTGCATAGATTTAGTTTTTATGCATCATTTTAAACTTGTAAAACACTGAAATTTTTAAAAAAGATATCTTTAAAGATGTGAATTTGCATTTCCACTCTAATAATCGTACATTCATGTCTAATATTTAGGACATCTAGTTCCTGGGGATATCTTGGGGTGGCACGGTGGCTCGGTAGTTAGCACTGCTACCTCACAGCACCAGACACCTGGGTTTGACTCCACCATGTGTGTGTGGAGGCTGTACGTTCTCCCCATGTCTGTGTGGGTTTCCTCTGGGGGCTCTGCTTTCTTCCCACAATCTAAAAATGTGCAGGTTAGATGAACTAGCCATGCTAAATTGTCCATAGTGTTCAGATATGTGTAGGCTAGGTGCATTGGTCAGGGGAAATGTAGAGTAATGGGTCTGGGTGGGATACTCTTTGGAGGGTCAGTGTGGATTTGTTGGGCCAAATGGCCTGTTTCCACACTGTTGGGATTCTATTTCTAAAACAAAATGTATAATAATTGTCTGCACCAGCATTATGCATTGTGTTGACGTTTCTGCAATCTCAAAAATCTTTCAATAGTTCTGCTTACTAATGGTAAGAAATGAAGTTCAATTCTATGCAACAAGCAATAGCAGAGTGAAAAGGGAAAATGTGAGATTCCAGTAAAATGACAATTAACTTGATTGTCGCATAAACCTAACTGATCAACCATTATAATGGGAATAAATTTGTATTTTTGTTTTCAGGAAAAACAAAATCCAGAAAAGTGTTTTATTATTTCATTCATTCATGGGACATGGGCATCAGTAACTAGGTCAGCATTTAATCCCCATCCCAAGGTTTCCTTGAGAAAATAGTGGTGAGTTGCCTTCTTGCAGTCCACATGCTGTGAGTTAACCCACAATGCTATTAGGGAGGTAATTCCAGGATTTTGACAAAGTGACAGTGAAGGAACGGTGATATATTTCCAAGTTAGGATGGTGAATGACTTGCAGCTGGTGGTGTTTCCATATATATGCTGCCCTTGCCGTTCTGGGTGCGTTTAGAAGGTACTGTCTAAGGATCTTTGAATTTCTGTAGTGAATCTTGAGGATAGTGCTCTCTGCTGCTACTGGGCAATGGTCTAAATAATGGATTTTGAGAATGTGGTTCCAATCAAAAAAGGTTTCCTTGTCCTGGATGATGTCAAAAGTCTTGAGCGTCACTGAAGCTGTACCCTTCCAGACAAGTGAGGAGTTTCTCCTGACTTGTGTCTTGGAGCTGATGGAGCTGATGAGGAGTCAGGAAGTGAGTTACTCACCACAGTATTCCTAGCCTCTGACCTGATCTTCTAGCCACTGTGTTTATGTTCATAATGGCAAAAACATAACAACACACAATAAATTTTTGAGGTTTATGGTTATAAATGAGAGCTAAGTCACTTCATCTCTTTTCATGGAATTACTGAATCACAGATTTGTTATGACGCAGCCGAAGGCTGTTCAGCCCATGTCTGCAATAGCTTTTTGAGCATTTTAGCTTAGTCCCAAACTTCTGACTTTTCCCTGTAATCCTGCAAATTGTTCCTATTTAACTAATCATTCAATGCTATCTTGATGCCTCAATTGGATCTCCCTCCACTACATTTCCAGGCAGTGCATTCCATACCCTAAACACTTGTGTTTTCCCACCTTGCATTTGATTCTTTCACCTTTTAAGACTTTGCCCTTGTATTCTCAATCTATTTACAAGCAGGAACAGCAGTTCCCTATCCACTCTGTCCAAACCTTTTATGATTTTGAAAACTCCTATCAAATCTCATCCTCACGGAATATAGTGCCAAATTCTCCAACTTTTCTTTATAACTGTAGTGCCTCATCCTTGGAACATTCTCATAAAATTCTTATGTTCATATCCAAAGCTGTGCACAGTACTCCAGCTGAGGGCTAACAAATGTCTTACATAGTTCATCATAACCTCGTCACTCTTGTATTAAATGTCACACTGTGTGTTTATTAACATTTCTCTCTACCTGTTTTACCATCTTTCATGACTTGTGTACTTGTATATCTAGGTTGCTGTGCTCCTGCACTCTACTTAGAATAGTGACACTTATTTTAGACTGCCTGTTTGTTCGTTAGGAAGTGCGACACCTCATGTTTCTCCACATAGACATGATGGTGGTGTGGAAAGATTCAATGTCTTTTGAAGTTCTACCCTATCCCCTTCACATAGAGTCATAGAGATTTTCAGCATGGAAACAGACCCTTTGGCCCAACCCATCCATGCCAACCAGATATCCCAACCCAATCTAGTCCCACCTGCCAGTATCTGGCCCATATCCCTCCAAACCCTTCCTATTCAAAAACCCATCAAAATGACCCTTAAATGTTGCAATTGTACCAGCCTCCACCACTTCCTCTGGCAGCTCATTCCATACCTGTACCAACCTCCGTGTGAAAAAGTTGCCCCATAGGTCTCTTTGGTATCTTTCCCCTCTCACCCTAAACCTATGCCCTCTAGTTCTGCACTCCCCGACCCCAGGGAAAAGACTTTGCCTATTTACCCTATCCATGCCCCTCATAATTTTGTAAACCTCTATGGTAGAGTCTCTCTTTTTGAAGATGGTCACTGCCTGATAATCTTGTGATGCAAATGGTACTTGTCATTTGTCAGTCCAAAACTTGACTATTGTCCAAGTCTTGCTACATTTGGACATTGACAGTTTCAGTATTTAAGGAGTGATGAATGATACTGAACATTGTACTATTATCTGACTTCTGACCTTCTGATAGATGAAGTGCTTAAGATGATTGAGACTAGGACACTATTCTGAGGAACTCTTGCAGTGATGTCCTGGAGTTGAGATGACAAACCTGTAATCATCAGCATCTTCTTTTGTGCTGCAACTAGGGGAGAATGTGCCCCCAGATTTCTATTGTTTCTAGTTAGACTATAATGAGGTCAAGATGGATCATCCACTGACATGTCTGGCTGAAAATTGTTGTAAATGCATCAGTCTTATCCTTTGAACAGACATGCTGGGCTCCCCCAATAGTGATGACAGAGACATTCATGGAGCCACCTCCCTCAGTAAGGTGTTTACTTGTCCACCAGAAATTCACAACTAGATGTAACAGGACTGTGGTCTGATTCACTTGTGGAATTGCTTAGCCATTTTCTATCACTTGCTGCTTATGCTGTTTGGTACATAAGTAGTCCTGTTCTCAGTTTCATCAGGTTGACACTTCACTTTTAAGTACACCCGGTGATGCTGGTACACTCTCCTGCATTCTTCAATGAACCACAGTTGACTCTTCTGACTTGATGGTAATAGTAGACTGGGGAATATGCTGAGCCATGAGGTTGCAGATTGTGTGGTTCAAGTGAAGCCCATCTGACCAGAACAGCTCCCTTCTACCCTATACCGGTGCCTGTGCCCTGTGAACTGAAACCCATTCATCATGCAGCAATCTTTAGGCCAGACATTGAACTCCTTCACTTTATTTACCCTGAGCCAGTTTGCCTGTAGCTCAGATAGTAATCCTGAGATTAATACCTTGGATATTTTGCCTTTTTGTTCAGCTTTATATCATTCTAAATCTTTCAGCAAAACATCCTTTCCAGTCCTAGCAATGTTGTTAGTACCAATATGGATGGCAACAAGTAGATCCCTCCTTGCCACTTCAAGTTTCTCTAAATTGCTGGCAGCTGGCAGGCTGCATAGTCTTTGGGACTCATGCTCAGGGCTGCAGAGAACAGTGTCTATCTCTGAATTATACTGTCCTCTACCACTACTCCATTCCTATTGCTTTCCTCCACTTGAATTGCTCCCAATACCACGACGTTCAGCCTCCCTGCCCTCCCACTTTCATCCACAGATCTCACAAGAACTATTGGACAATTTCAGGGATTGTAACTCTTCAGGTATACATATCCCTCCTGCCCTTGAGGAGGTAGATTAAAGATCAGGAATGATAGACCGGCTAGCTTAACTTCTATAGGGGGAAAATGCTTGAGTCTATTATCAAGGAAGAAATAGTAAGACATCTAGATAGAAATTGTCCCATTGGGCGGACACAGCATGGATTCATGAAATACAAGTCATGCTTAACTAATTTACTGGAATTCTGTGAAGATATTGAGTACAATGGACAACGGGGGCCCAGTAGATGTGGTGTATCCAGATTTCCAGAAGGCATTTGACAAAGTGCCGCAGAAAAAGTTGCTTCATTAGATTAAGATTATGGGCAATGTATTAGCATGGATAGAGGATTAGTTAACTAACAGGAAGCAAAGAGTAGGGATAAATGAGTGCATTTCTGGCTGGCAACTGATGATTAGTGGTGTGCCTCAGGGATCAGTGCTAGGACTGCATTTATTCACAATTTACCTAGATGATTTGGAGTTGGGGGCCACATATATTGTGTCAATGTTTGCGGATAACACGAAGTTGAGTGGTAAAGCAAAGTGTGCAGATGGCTGTGAAACTTTGCAAAAGGACATAGTTTAAGTGAGTGGGGAAAGGTCTGGCAGAAGGAATAGAGTCATAGAGTCATAGAGATGTACAGCATGGAAACAGACCATTCGGTCCAACCTGTCCATGCCGACCAGATATCCCAACCCAATGTAGTCCCACCTGCCAGCACCTGGCCCATTTCCCTCCAAACCCTTCCTATTCATATACCCATCCAAATGCCTTTTAAATGTTGCCATTGTACCAGCCTCCACCATTTCCTCTGGCAACTCATTCCGTACATGTACCACCCTCTGTGTGAAAAAGTTGCCCCTTAGGTCTCTTAAGTCTCAGCATGGTGGCTCAGTGGTTAGCACTGCTGCCTCACAGCACCAGGGACCCAGGTTCGATTCCAGCCTCGGGCGACTGCCTGTGTGGAGTTTGCACGTTCTCCTTGTGTCTGCGTGGGTTTCCTCTGGCTGCTCCGGTTTCCTCACACAGTCCAAAGATGTGCAGGTCAGGTGAATTGGCCATTCTAAATTGCCTATAGTGTTATGTGCGTTAGTCAGAGACAAAATGGGTCTGGGTGGGTTACTCTTCGGAGGGTCGGTGTGGACTTGTTGGGCCAAGGAGCCTGTTTCCACACTGTAGGGAATCTAATCTATATCTTTCCCCTCTCAACCTAAACCTATGCCCTCCAGTTCTGGACTCCCAACCCCAGGGAAAAGACTTTGCTATTTATCCTCTCCATGCCCCTCATAATTTTGTAAGCCTCTATAAGGTCATCCCTCAGCCTCCAATGCTCCAGGGAAAACAGCCCCAGCCTGTTCAGCCTCTCCTTATAGCTCAAATCCTCCAACCCTGGCAACATCCTTGTAAATCTTTTCTGAACCCTTTCAAGTTTCACAACATCTTTCCGATAGAAAGGTGACCAGAATTGCACACAATATTCCAACAGTGGCCTGACCAATATCCTGTATAGCTGCAACATAACCTTCCAACTCCTGTACTCAATACTTTGACCAATAAAAGAATATTAATAAATATGAAGTCATCCATTTTGGTAGGAATAACAGTAAAAGAATTATTACTTGAATGGTAAAAAATTGCAGCATGCTGCTCTGCAGAAAGAGACCTGGGTGACCTTGTGCATGAATCACAGAATGTTGGTCTGCAGGTACAATAGGTAATTAAGAAGGCAAATGAAATGCTGTCCTTCATTGCTAAAGGGATTGAGTTTAAAAGCAGGGAGGTTATGTTGCAGCTGTACAGGGTGCTGGTGAGGCCACACTTGGAGTACTGTGTGCAGTTTTGGTCTCCTTACTTGAAAAAAGATGTACTGGCACTGGAGGAGGGTACAGAGGAGGTTCATTACGTTGATCCTAGAGTTGAGGGGGTTGCCTTATGAGGATAGACTGAGTAGACTGGGGTTATATTCATTAGAATTTAGAAGAATGAGGACCTTCTAGAAACATACAACTATGAAGGGAATAGATAAGATAGAAATAGAGAGGATGTTTCCACTTGTGAATGGAACTAGGACAAGATGGCATAGCCTCAAAATTAGAGGGAGCAAATTTAGGACTGAATTGAGAAGGAACTTCTTCACCCAGACAGTTGTGAATCTATGGAGTTCCATGCCCAGTGAAGTAGTTGAGGCTTCCTCAGTAAATGTTTTTAAAGCTAAGATAGATAATTTTTTGAATAGTAAAGGAATTAAGGGCTATGATGAGGGGGCAGGTAGGTGGAGTTGAGGCCACAAAAAGATTAGCCATGATCTTATTGAATGGCAGAGCAGGCCTGCAGGTCCAGGTGGCCTACTCCTGCTCCTAGTTCCTATGCTGTTATTTTCTTATCACAGATCAAGTTTGAATTATCTAATCTAAGGGGTGTGAGTGCCTCCTAGGGAAAAGCTTCCAGGTGACTTACCCCTCCCTGATATGGCACAATGTCTCCTATTTTGAGCAATAGCTCCACCATTTCTGCAGTGATTGCTTTAACGCCATTGGACGTGGGCCATCAGATCCTGGTGGCTTATCTAGCTTTAGTTCCATTAGTTTGTCAACTACTTAATACCTAGTGATGGAAACTGATACAAGATCTATTGTCCGAATAGTAACTTGTTTATCTCATATCTTTTGGATTTTTACAGTGTCCTCCACCATGAATACTGATGCAAAACATTGATTTAAATTAATTGCCATTTTTTCTGCTCTTCATTATCAGTTCCTCAATCACGTTGTCCAAGCATCACATACTCACTTTACTTTTTCTTTATATAAACCTGTGAAAGTTCTTGATTGTTTTTTTATATTTCTTGCCAATTTTCTTTTTTCATCAATTTTCCATCAATGTTTCATCAATGTTTATTTGGCTTTTGGTCATCCGCTGCTGGTTACAAAAAATACCCATTCGTCTGGTTTATCATTAATATTTGTCATTTTGTATGCATTTGTTTTTGATTATGTACTCTCCTTGACATTTTTGTTATGCACAGGTTCAGCAGTGTTGATGAGTATTCATGCCACAGTAATGAATGCAGACGAGCTTCCTAATCATCACTGTCCAGAATGCTGACGGGCTTGAAATATTTTTCTAACTTAATGCCAAAACTTTATGCTACCACCAGGAACCTGAATTTTGACCTCTTCTGCAAATTAAGTTTCCCTTCCTCCCTTTATGTCACACTTGATAGGCGTATACTGACCATGATGAATAGTAAGGATGCACATTTATCACCAAAACAATCTGGAAATTAATTTCCCATTGCAACCACCAAATGTAACAGAACAGTGTTACAAAATTCATTTTTCATTTAAAAAAAAGGTACTTAATTAACTTGTGTATATTATTCTAACAGCAAACTCCTTCAATTTATTTAACATTGATTTTGAGATAAAATAAGCAAATTTTATACTGATAAAATTATTCTTAGATTAGATTAGATTACTTACAGTGTGGAAACAGGCCCTTCGGCCCAATAAGTCCACACCGACCTGCCAAAGCATATACCACCCAGACCTATTTTAACTAATGCATTTGCACATTCACCCTCAAATACTTGGAATTTTAGCAAGCAACATTGTGATAAGCTAACTCAATAACTGTATTCTTAGAGCTTGTAGCTCAGAGAATTGGAGCTACAGTGTTGTAGTCCCCATCTCTGTTCCTTGGTCCCTTTTGAGTATGGCTCCCTCACTAAATTAGTCCATTATTGTTTTGCTGACTACCTGTTATACAAATTATACAAATTATACAAATTAGAGTTGATTATTTTACTTGTTGACTTGGTAATTTTTTTATCCATTCACAGGTTGTGTAGATGTCACTGGCTGGGCCAGCATTTATTGCCATTCCTAACTGCCCACATTGCTGAGAGTCTGGAACTGCAAGTAGTCCAAACCAGGTAAGGATGGTAGATTTTCTTCCTTGAAAGGCATTAGTGAACTAGATGGGTTTTTCTGACAACTGACACCAATTTCATAGCCACCTTTAGATTCTTAATTCCAGATTTTTAATTGAATCCATAGTTCACCATCTGCCATGACGGGATTAAAACCAGAGTCCCCAGATCATTATTGGGGTCTCTGGATTAATAATCTGGCCATTACCTGTAGCAGAACAGATCTTTCACCCTTTAAAGTAACATTCAATTTTCATTCCAAAGTTATCAATAGACCAGCAGTTAAATAATGTATTGGTTCCTGATATCTGACTTACAAAATCCCTTCTTATTCAAGAAACAGAAAACTTTTTTTTGTTTCCTAACTACATTTGCACCAACTGATGCAAATGTAGTTGGTGCCTGCATATAGGTTTGCCATTTTTTGGATTGCAGATAGATTGAGTGGTCAGGCCACCCATACTGGCAAGGAATGTGATTCCCTACAGTCTGGCTTATAAAGCTTCCTTACTTATTGGATAAAAGTTGTGGCTATGAACAGGTCATGTTTATCTATTTGTGTTTCTGTTCCTATTTCTATGGTGACTGTGTAACAATGTCAGCAAATGTAGATTTGATTTGCAATAAGAGGAAATATATGTTAGCATGAAACTAATTTTCAAATTTGTCAATTTTAAATCTAAGTATTAACTACTGAAACTACCAAGCATTATGAAAGTTTAGATAACTTACAACTAAACATCATTTTAAATCTTTTAGTTCAATCGCAACTATTTCCATTATGTTCGAACAGTTCAGATGGATGATATTTTTATTTGAAGTTGCAAGTTACACTTTAAAGGTTCAAGTATTAAATTCTACAGCAGAACATTGATGCAATTACACTTACCTATTTGTTTCTAAATCATTGTAAAGATAAATCATCTCTTGTAATGCATTTTTTGCAGTATTGAAAGCAAGAAGAATTGGTGGCCCTATTGAAGATATTTTTAAAGATTAATGAACATAATAAATTCATTTAAATTAGAACATAATTTCCATAACATGTCACGAAATGTAATTCTTAAATGAATTCCATTATTGGCCCATTGTGAGTATTAAGGTTTGAATAACTAATGGACTTGATTTCCTCACAGTATCAAACCTATGGCACGAACATAGATTATATTTTAATATGCTTTTGATAATCCACGGCCTCTTGCATTTGAATTTGTCTCAATGTTTTGGTAACCTATACATCCGAAAGGTCTAGGTTCACATCCTAAGCAAGCACCAAAATTTTTAGACCAACACTCCAGTATAGCTCTAAGAAGTGGTCTCACAAGTGTTGTCTTTTGGATGGGAAGTTAAACTAAAGTTCTGTCTGTCCTAAAAGAGAATGCAAAGTAATGAGAACACTGGATATCTGAATTAAAAACAAAAAATGATGGAGAAACTCAGCAATCTGCAAGTGTTTGTGGAGAGTGAATAGGAGTTAATGTTTCCAGTTCAAAATCACATCTTTGGAACTGAAAAGGTCTGAAAAAGTGATGGGTTTTAATGCTGTAGAAAAAGGAGGGGAGGAAGATCAAGAGGAATAGACGTCAAAGGTGCCCAGAGCAAAAGGCAAAGAGAATGCTGATAGTAAAATAGAAGAAATGTAGATGAAGATTTGATGTTAATGATCAAGGTTAATGTAGAGCACAGCTGTACTGAGAGTAAACCTATGCAAACAAGACACAAAAAGGGTGGGGGTCAGTAATCAAAATAGAGGACAGAGTTCATGGATAGAAGTTGTTGAACTCAATGTTGTAGGATACCTAAGCAGAAAATGAGGTGGTGTTCCTCCAGGTTGCTTTTGGGTTTCACTGGAACTCTGCAGCAGCCCTAGGACAGAAATGTTAGTGTGACAGCAAGATGGTGCACTGAAATGGCAAATAAGCAGATGGTCAGGGTACTTCTTAGAATAAAAAGTGAGGTCTGCAGATGCTGGAGATCACAGTTGAAAATGTGTTGCTGGTTAAAGCACAGCAGGTTAGGCAGCATCCAAGGAACAGGAAATTCGACGTTTCAGGCCAGAGCCCTTCATCAGGAGGGCTCTGGCCCGAAACATCGAATTTCCTGTTCCTTGGATGCTGCCTAACCTGCTGTGCTTTAACCAGCAACACATTTTCAAGGGTACTTCTTAGAGTCAGAGCATTTTTGTACAGCACAGAAAGAGGCTCTTCAGCCATTGTATCCATGCTGTTCAGTCAACATCTATCTATTCTAAGCCCATTTCCAAGAACTTGACCTGTAGCTTTTGTATGCTCATCTAAATAGTTCTCAAATGTCTTAATGGCTCCTGCTTCTACCACCCTTTCAGGCAATAAGTCCCCCTGCTCCTTACCTGAAAATTGCCCCCAGTCTTGACCTTTCTATTGAGGCAAAAAGTTTCTTCCCACACACTGTCTGTGCCCCTCAGAACATTATATCAATCAGGTCCCCCTTCAATGTTCACTGTTCTCAGGAAAACAACCCCATTTTCTCTAGTCTCTGTTCAGAGCTGAATCACTGCAGTTCAGGCAACATCCTGTTGAATATTTTCTATGACCCATCTTTTGCAATCACAGTGTGGATGACCACGGAGTGGAATACCTCTGCTCTATCTACAAGATGTGTGGCTACTAGAACTACACATTGTACTCTAACTGTGCTCTAATTAATATCATAGACAGCTCCATAATAACCCATAGTTCTTGTACTTAATGCCTTGACTAATAAAAGCTTGTATCCAATATGCTGCCTTAACACCTTTTCTACCTGTTGTCTTGCCTTCAAAGATATAGGGACATGCACACCAAGGTCCCTCTGATTCTTTGTACTTCTTATAGTCCTATCATTTACCATGTACTCCCTTGGCTTGTTAGTCTTCCCAAAATGTATCAGCTTATCCTTTTCAAGATTACATTCCATTTGCCACTGTTCAGCCCATCAGACCAGCCCATCATCCTCACTATTTATCCACATCATCAATTTTCATCAATCTGCAAACTTACTCATCATAGCTCCTACACTGATATCTAGTTTCCTGTAGGTAGAGATGTTCCACTGAGCAGACATCATGTCTCTGATTGGTCTTGTTAATGTAAGGAGACTGTATTGTGAGCTATGAATTAAATAGAGAATATTGCAAGTATTATAAGTAAATCACTGGTTCGCATGGAAAATGTGTTTGGGACCTTGGACAATGAAGAAAGAGGAAGTGAATAGATAATTGTTAGACCTTCTGTGATTGCATGGAAAGGTGTCATTGAAGCTGAAGAGGTGTTAAAAGTGATGGAGGAGTGGACCAGGGTATCATGAAGGGAAAGGTCACTGTGGAGTGTTGACAGGGAAGGGAGGGGGGGGAAGATGTGTTTGGTGGTGGAATCATGCAGGAGATGGTGGAAGATGATAATTGAAGAGACAAGTG
Organism: Hemiscyllium ocellatum; assembly: GCF_020745735.1. Lineage (NCBI taxonomy): Eukaryota > Metazoa > Chordata > Chondrichthyes > Orectolobiformes > Hemiscylliidae > Hemiscyllium > Hemiscyllium ocellatum. Next base: position 39,824,253 of record NC_083407.1, on the reverse strand, counting down.
GGGTGGAATGTGAGGACAAAGCGGAAAGTTGTTTGTTCTGGGAGAGAGGGGAAGGAGTTGGCAGAATCTGAGAACCATGTCAATCAGAGTGCAGGGAAATCTTCATTTGAGGAAATGGAACACATGTTAGGCACTACGGAAGTTGTCATCATCAGAACAGATGCAACAGTGACAGAAAAACTGGGAGAAAACAATTAAATCTTTACAGGAAGAGTGTGAGGAAATATAGTCAAGATAACTGTGGGCGATGGTGAGTTTGCAATGGAAATAAAGAAATCAAGGACCAGATAAAGTTGAGAGAAGGACAGAAATTTGCAGTAAAATTAGTCAATATTTCTAATTCCAGATGAAAGTAGGAAGCATCACTGACTGTTGGGATCTCCTTCGAGGGAAGAAGTAGAGAGCTTTAAGATAAAAGAGCACTTAAAATTTTAATTGAAAAAGAATTTTCTTATACAAGAATACTTCTCTTGGCTAGTGAAGGAGCAATATTTATGCTCAAGAAAAAATGCTCTGTCCCAGAATGCTTCACCTGCCCAGTTAAAAAAAAAAGCAGTGTGACAAAACAGCAAATGGAGATCTAACAGAAGGAAGAGGAAAAATCTTTAAAATGTATTCTATAAGAACTGAAATGTTTCATATTTTCTGTCATTCTTATTATTCACTACACATCTCCAGTGATTGGCAGGACCCTCACAGCAAAAGAAAGTATCTTTTCTGCCATACATGTGACAATCGCATCTTTCTTCAGGGGGCAGAGTGCTCTGTTTGTTCTGCATTTCATCACATTGCTTCTATTAAGCTATATCCATACAAAGCCATAGAAATGTTGTTTGATACATGTTTACAGATAGAGAACTGTTTAAAAAGAGAACTATCTTGGTGAAAGAGATATTGACAAACATTTGTTTAAAATGCACAAATTGCATTCTGACACATCACTTCACCATTTGCATTTGATTTTGTATTAAAAGGTGCATCAACATTTTTTCTTACCAAAATTTATCAGAACAGTCCTAATGAAGGAGCCTTTAAATTATTCAAATATAACATGACAATGACAGTCTTAGATAAATTGTGGTTAAACATCTTAAACTATAGCAAGATGTACCTGTATTGGTCAGTAGCACCTGAATGAGGTTTATATATTGAGATTGAACGAATATTCCCTTTATTCTCCACCACAGTATTTATCTGCAGTACTGAGCACTGTTTGCAGCTTTTGCAAAGCTTGCATATTTAGCAACCTTTGTCTTTATTGTGCAGTCAGGCTGTCTGCAGCATAAGTAGCATGTAACTAGTCTGTATAATTTGTAGATGTATCAGATCACATAGAATTGCTTGTATGTTCAACGTGAACATGCCCAGATGTTACTTTGCATCGCTAAAAAGAGAACAATAATGACCTATTCTAAAGAAGGAAATATGAGTGTACTCTTCATTCATACATAGCTATTAAAGTTACAGTAGCCTTAGACAAAGAAGCTATTATAAGTGTGCGAAAGAAGTAATTGAATGAAGGCTTTTTATAAAGAAACTGTATATCCTCCATCTTCTGTCAAAATAATTAAAATCCACAATTTAATATAATAATACCTCGTGTTGGTCTTTGAAATTCTGTATTTGTTCCATCAGATCGTTTGACCAAAATGTTGTCGTTTTCAGAAGCTGAACCCTCATTTCTTCTCATGAAACAGTTTGTGTTTTCTGAATTCACAGTTGACATCTGGAGGCCAGAAAAATCATATGAACATTGCAAGTTTTCCAGTGCAATTGGTACTGAGAGGGCTAAATTCTATAACTGCTGAAAATTAATGAAAAGTTTGATGTGTGATTAAGCTGTGTCTATTGATTTCAATGCAGGCATTTTTCCAACAGCTAATGCAAAGGTGATATAAATAAAGCTACAGTGATGTATCAAACTGCACAAGTGCAAAGTCCAATTTAAGTTAATGCCTGCTGGGAAAGACAATCAACTAACCCCTGCTTGTCTATATTTCTACATTACAGTACTTATAATAATACTGGATAAACTGAAAACACTAAATTCTGAAAATATCATTCTATAAAGTAGGATCAAGTTAATGGAATAAGACAATATAAATTTTAATTGTAATCCTGTAAACACGTATGTAAAAACATCAACTCGAAGCGCTTTGTTGTGCAGAAATGAATACATTTGAATTCTGATCATTGAAAGAATGTTATTTTAACAATGTCACAAATGTGTGGAAGAGTTTTAACCAATATAGTCAAAACGACCATATTTCTGCTACTGTGATTGCTGGTATCTATCTTTTTGGGTAATCAGTAGGCACATTATCAGTTGACATTATAAAAATGTTAATTTCGGTTTTAAAAAAAAGCAATCTGATTCAAGAGCTTTCAAAAGCATAAATTGTTTATCATGTTCTTAAACATGAATAAATGCTGGGGGTATTTACTCTGTTAGTTTGTTCCAAAAGGTTTGTTTATATTATGTCAACACATTAATACATATGACAGTTATATGCAGAGAGTTTGGAATAAATATTTTTAGTTCAAATTGCTTCCTACTGTCTACTTCAAAATACAAATGGGCCTAGATTTGTAAGTATCAGAGAGGGCAAAAGAGAGGAGATGGTGAATGGGGAAAAGGAAGTAAGGTAAGGCTTCACTGTTGACAGTGAACAAAGAAATGATCACCTTCCAATGGGCAAAAAGAGATAAGGGCAGGATTAACTTGTATGTAGGTAAAAACAATGACTGCAAATGCTGGAAACCAGATTCTGGATCAGTGGTGCTGGAAGAGCACAGCAGTTCAGGCAGCATCCAAAATGCACTGAAATTGACGTTTCGGGCAAAAGCCTTCCTGATGAAGGGCTTTTGCCCGAAACGTCGATTTCAGTGCACTTTGGATGCTGCCTGAACTGCTGTGCTCTTCCAGCACCACTGATCCAGAATTAAATTGTATGTATATAAAAGCACTGAATGTAAAAAACAAAATTGGGGAACTGGAAACGGAATTTGCTCTGGGAGATTGACAAAAATTTGGCTTAAGCTAAAACAGTTTGTACTCTAGGTTATAAGGCTTTTAGTGGAAAAAGGGTAGGTAAAAGGAGAGGAGGTATAGCAGTCTTGGTCAACAATAGTGTCATGGTCCTTGAATGAGAGATCATTCCTGAGTTAGACTCTATATGGTTGCAGGTGAGAAACAGAAAGGGAGCAGTGATCTTGTTGGGTACTTATTATAGATCTCCAAATAGTGGGGAGAATGTAGAAGTCAGCATTTGTAAGCAGATTATAGAAATCTGCAAGGCAGGTAGGTTTAGGATAGTTGGTGCTTTAAATTATCCTAGGGTAGGCTGGGAAAAAGGAAGAGTGTGGGGCACGGAATGGGAGAAATTCCTGCAATGTGTGCAGGAGAATTTTTTGGAACAGAACATTTCCTGCGACCAAATCCAGCACACCCCTTCCCTTCACTGGAAATGGGGGAAGCCAAATGGAGAACGTCAAAGTGGGAGAGTATTTGGGAAATATAGACTGTAAAATAATAAGGTTCAATATTAAGTTGAAAAAGATAAAATCTATGTGATGAACTTTTATCCTACTGGAAGATCAAACTAATCTACATATCCTTTGTATTATTTTCCATATGCCTATCCAAGAGTAGCTTAAATGTCCCTAAAGTATCTGACTCTATTACCACTGCTGGCAGTGCATTCCTCGCACCCACCACTCTCTGTGTAAAAAATATACCTCTGACATCTCCCCTAAACCTTCCTCCAATCACCTTCAAATCATGCCCCCCCTCGTGATAGACATTTTCGCCATGGAAAAGGTCTCTGGCTATCCACTTTATCTGTGCCTCTCATCATCTTGTACACCTCTATCAAGTCACCTCTCATCCTTCGCTCCAATGAAAAAAACCCTAGCTCTCTCAATCTTTCTTCATAAGACATGCCTTCAAGTCCAGTCAGCATCTTGGTAAATCTCTTCTGCAACCTCTAAAGCTTCCAAATCCTTCCTATACTGAAGCGACAAGAACTGACACACTATTCTTTGAAGCTGCAGCACAAACTTGTGGGTCTTAAACTCAATCCCCCTGCTAATGAAAGCCAACACACCATACAGCTCCTTGGCAACCCTTTTTGGGTAGCAACTTTGAGGAATCTATGGACATGGACCTCAAGATCCCTCTGTTCCTCCACACTGCCAAGAATCCTGCACCTTTAACCCTGCATGCTGCATTCAAATTTGACCTTCCAAAATGAATCACTTCACACTTTTCCAGGTTGAACTCCATCTGCCACTTATCAGCCCAGTTCTGCATCCTGTCAATGTCCTACAACAGCCCTCCACACTATCCACAACTCCACCAAACTTTGCATCATCCGCAAACTTACTAACCCACTCTTACATGTCCTCATACAAGTCATTCATAGAAATCTCTAAGAGCAGAGGCTCCAGAACTGATCCCTGTAGAATACCACTGGTCACCAAGCTTCAAGATGAATATTTGCCATCAACCACCACCCTCTGTCTTCTATGGACCAGCCAATTCTGTATTCAGACAGCCAGATTTCCCATTCCTCCTTACTCTCTGAATGAGCCCACCAAGGGGAACCTTATCATTGCTAAAATCCATGGACACCACATCCACTGCACTGCCTTCATCAATGTGTTTTGTCACATCCTCAAAGAATTCAGTAAGGTTTGTGAGGTAAAGCCATGCTGACTATCTCTAATCAAACTATGATTTCCAAGTAATCATAAATCCTGTGTCTCAGAAGCCTCTCCAATAATTTACCCAGTCCACACATAAAACTGACTGGTCTGTAATTCCCAGGATTATCCCTATTTTCTTTCTTGAACAAGGGAATAACATTTGTCACCCTCCAATCATCTGGCACAAATCCAGTGGACAGTAAGGATGCAAAGATCATTGCCAAAGGCACAGCAATGTTTTCCCTCACTTCCTTTAAACCTAGAGTATATCTCGTCTGGCCAGGTGAGTTATCTATCCTTACATTTTCCAAAATGTTCTGCACATCCTCCTTCCTAACATCAACATGTTCTAGAATATCAGTCTGTTTCATGCTGTCCACAGAAATGTCAAGGCCCCTCTCAGTAGTGATTACTGAATGAAAATATTCATTAAGGACCTACTCTACCACCTCTGACTCCAGGCACAAGTTCCCTCCACTACCCCAGATCAGCCCTACCCTCACTCTGGCCCTCCTCTTATTCTTCCCATAAGTGTAGAATGCCTTAGGGTTTTCCTTAGTCTGACCTGGTTAAGCTTTTTTATGCCCCCGTTTAGCTCTTCTAAGTCCATTGGTCAGTTCCTTCCAGGCTGCCTTGTAACCCTCTACAGCCCTATCTGATCCTTGCCTCCTCAACCTTAAGTAAGCTTCCTTCTTCCTCTTGACGAGACATTCCATGTCCCTTGTCACCCAAGATACTTTCAGTCGGCCATCCCTCCCTTGCCTCAGTGGGACAAACCTGTCTAGCACTATCAGCAAGTGATTCCTAAACAACCTCCACATTTCTATCGTGCACTTCCCTGAGAACATCTGTCCTCAATTTAGATACCACAGTGCTTGCTTTAATAGTTTTGTAATTCCCCCTCCTCCAATTAAATACTTTCTCATACCATCTGCTCCTATCGCTGTCCATTAATATAGCAAAGGTCAGGGTGTTGTGATCACTATCACCGAACCGTTTTCCCACTGAGAGGTCTGCCACCTGACATGGTTCATTGCCAAGCACCAAATCCAATATGGCCTCCCTTCTAGTTGGTCTATCTACATATTGAGTCAGGAACCATTCCTGAATATACCTGACAAAACCTGCTCCATCCAACCTATTTGAACTAAGGAGGTTCCGATCTATATTAAGGAAGTTAAAGTCACCAATGACAACAACCATTTTACTTCTGCACCTTTCCAAAATCTGCCTCCCAATCTGCTCCTCTGTGTCTCTGTTGCTATTGGGTGCTCTGTAGAAAACTCCCAGTAAAATGACTGCTCCTTTCCTGTTTCTGACTTTCACACATACTGACTCTGTAGACAAAATCTCCTCCATCACCTGCCTTACTGTGGCTTACATCGTAGTTCCAAGTACTGATCGATGCTCTAAGTTCGTCACCCTTATTCTTGATATTTCTTATATTCAAATAGACACACTTCAACCCATCACACTGAGTGCACCTTTGCCCTATCAAGTACCTATCCCTCCTCACAGACTCTCTGCACACTGTATCTGGTTGTTCATTACCTACTCCATCATCTGATCTGTAGTTCCAGTTCCCACACTCTTGCCAAACCAGTTTAATCTCCCCCTTGAAGAGCTATATCAAACCTTCTGCCCAGGGTATTGGTGCCCCTCTAGATAAGGGCAACCTGTCCTTTTTGTACAAGTCCCGCCTTCGCCAGAAGTAATCCCAATAATCCACATATCTAAAGCCCTCTTACACCAGCCCTGCAGCCCCATGTTCCTCTGCACTCGCTCTCTGTTCCTAGCCTCACTAGCACCTGTAACCAGTAGCAATCCTGAGATTACCAGTCTGCTCATCCTGCCTTCTAGCTTCCAACCCAACTCTGTATATTCTCTGTCTGGTCCTCCTAACTTTCCCTACTTACATCACTGGTACCAATGTGTACTATGACTTCTGGCTGTTCACTCCCCTCGCCTTAAGAATCCTGTAGACTAGATCTGAGAGAGACGGGATATACCTTAGGTTTAGGGTGTAGGTTTGCTTGCTGAGCTGTAGGTCCTGGATGGGGTTCCTGAGGTTTGTGGTGATGTCATTTCCTGTTTGTTTTCTGAGGGGTTGATAGATGGTATCTAGATCTATGTGTTTGTTTATGGTGTTGTGGTTGGAGTGCCAGGCCTCTAGGAAATTTCTGGCATGTCCTTGCTTAGCCTGTCCCAGGATAGATATGTTGTCCCAGCCAAAATGGTGGGTTTTTTTCATATGTGTATAGGGCTACAAGGGAGAGACGGTCGTGTCTTTTTGTGACTAGCTGGTGTTCATGTATCCTGGTGGCTAACTTTCTTCCTGTTTGTCCTACGTAGTGTTTGTGGCAGTCCTTGCATGGAATTTTGTAGATGACGTTGGTTTTGTCCATGGGTTGTACTGGGTCTTTTAAGTTTGTTAGTTTCTGTTTGACAGTGTTGGTGGGTTTGTGTACTACTAGGATTCCGAGGGGTCTTAATAGTCTGGCTGTCATTTCTGAAACTTCTTTGATGTATGGTAAGGTGGTTAGGGTTTCTGGCTGTGTTTGGTCTGCTTGTCGTGGTTTGTTCTTGAGGAATTTGCGGACTGTATTTTTTGAGTATCCGTTCTTCTTGAATACATTGTATAGGTGGTTATCCTCTGTTTTCCGAAGTTTGTCTGTGCTGCAATGTGTGGTGGCTCATTCGAATAGTGTTCTGATACAGCTTCGTTTGTGTGTGTTGGGATGGTTGCTGGTGTAGTTCAGTATTTGGTCAGTGTTTGTCGGTTTTCTGTATACACAGGTTTGTAGTTCTCCGTTGTCCTTTCTTTCGACTGTGACGTCCAGGAATGCGAGTTTGTTGTCGGTTTCTTCCTCCTTGGTTAACATTATGCCTGTGAGGGTGTTGTTGATGATATTAAATGTCTCTTCTATCTTGTTTCGTTTTGTGATGACAAAGGTGTAATCTACATAGCGGACATGCCAGAGAATTCCTAGAGGCCTGGCATTCCAACCACAACGCCATAAACAAACACATAGATCTAGATACCATCTATCAACCCCTCAGAAAACAAACAGGAAATGACATCACCACAAATCTCAGGAACCCCATCCAGGATAAACATATAAATAGAAAGCAGGAGACAACAGCTTCGCTTCACTTAGAGTTCGCCACTGATGATGTTACCTAGCCAGGTAATGAAACGCCTGGATATCAAACTTACAGCTCAGTGAGCAAACCTACGCCCTAAACCTCAACCTGAGCTACAAACCCTCACAAACCTTGCAAATACCCAAGGTTTCTTCAGGAAGGGAGGGAAGAGATTACTGCGCCTTTGGCAGTGATCTTTGCATCCTCTCCACTGAATTTGTGCCAGATGATTGGAGGGTGGCAAATGTTATTTCCTTGCTCAAGAAAGGGAAGAGGGATAATCCTGGGAATTATAGATCAGCAGTTTACATCAGTGGCAGGTAAAGTATTGGAGAGGATTCTGAGAGACAGGATTTATGGTTACTTGGAAAACCATAGCTTGATTAGAAATAGTCAACATGGCTTTGTGAGGAGGGGTCCTGCCTCACAAACCTTACTGAATTCTTTGAGGATGTGACAAAACACTTTGATGAAGGTAAACCTGTGGATGTGGTATGCATAGATTTTAGCATGGCATTTGATTAGATTCTCCATGATAGGCTCATTCAGAAAGTAAGGAGGCATGGGGTACAGGGATATCTGGTTGATAGATATAGAATTGGCTGGCCCACAGAAGACAGAGGGTGGTGGTAGATGGAAACTATTCAGCCTGGATCTCAGTAACCAGTGGCGTTTTGCAGGGATCATTTCTGGTACGTCTGCTCTTTGCATTTTTATAAATGAGGAAGTGGAAGGGTGGGTTGTCAGGTTGGTGAAGTTGTGGATAGTGTGAACAACAGCTGAAGTTATCTTAGTGTAATTAGCTTTTAGGACTAACATTATAACAGAAATCAATATTACAAGTGCTAGGTTGCAAAGGGACATTGACAGGACGCAGAACTGGGCTGTTAAGTGACAGGTGGTGTTCAACCTGGAAAAATGTGAAGAGATTTATTTTGGAAGGTCAAATTTGAATGCAGAACATATGGTCAAAGGCAAGATTCTTGGCAGTGTGGAGGAACAGAGGGATCTTGGGGTCCATGTCCGTAGATTCCTCAAAGTTGCCACCCAAGTTGATAGGGTTGTTTAGAAGGTATATGGTATGTTGGCTTTCATTAGCGGGGATTGATTTTAAGACTTGCAAGGTTATGCTGCAGCCCTAAGGAGCCCTGGTTAGACCACCCTTGGAATATTGTGTTCTGTTCTGGAATCCTCATAAGATGTGGAAGCTTTAGAGAGAGTGCAGAGGAGATTTACCAGCATGCTGCCTGGACTGGAGGACATGTCTTATGAAGAAAGATTGAGGGAGCTAGGGCTTTTCTCACTGGAGTGAAGAAGGATGAGCGGAGACTTGATAGCAGTGTACAAATGGTGAGAGGCATACATAGAGTGGATAGCCAGAGACATTTTTCCCATGGCAGGAATGTCTATCATGAAAGGGCATAATTTTAAGGTAATTGGAGGAAGGTTTAAGGGAGATGTCAGAGGTAGGTTCTTTACACAGAGAATGGTGGGTGCATGGAATGCAATGCTGGCAGTCATAGTTATAGGGCCATTTAAGCAACTCTTGGACAGGCACTTGGAAGATAATACACAATGAAGGGTATGTCAGTTAGTCTGATTTTAGAGTAGAAAAAAGCCGGCACAACATCGAGGGCCGAAGGGCCTGTACTGTACTGTTCTATGTTCACTGTATTCTAATGTGCTGCCTTTATCAAATTCATCTGTTGCTTTATATTTCCCATTGTTCTAATATGTGTAAAAATACAAGAGACAGTTAGTATTAACTACATGCTATAGCACTTGTAATATTGATTTCTGTTATAATGTTAGTCCTAAAAGCTAATTACTCTAAGATAATTTTAGCTGTTGTTCGCTCAGATGTTTGGGAGTCAATGGCCTCTATTTCACACCTTGTGTCTATTTAGTTACTGGGATAATTATTCTTCCTGTTCATCCTGTTTATCACTTCTCCACCATTTTGTGTTTTATTGCTGGGACAGGCTGCACCGTCTTATTTGTCAACCATTTTGTGTAAGCAGACATGGCCCACTTTGGTATAAACAGGTACGGGTCACCCCTACAGAAGGTGTCATCAACAGTGATATCAAATAGGCAGAAGTGGATACTGCAGATGCTGGAGATTATAGTCAAGATTAGAGTGGTGCTGGAAAAGCACAGCAGGTCAGGCAGCATCAAAGGAGCAGGAAAGTCAGGCAAAAGCTCTTCATCATTCCTGACCATTCCAGGATGTTGCCTGATCTGCTGTGCTTTTCCAGCACCACTCTAATCTTGAGTGATATCAAATAGTACTAACTCAGTAATAACATGCATACTGACTTTAGTTTGAGTTCTGCTTGGTTCATTCAGCTCCTGATTTCATTATGGCCTTGATCCAAATATGATTAAAGCGGGTGATTGTCCTTCACATCAAGGCAACTTTTGACTAAATGTGGCATCAAGGACCCCAGCAAAACAAGAATCAGTGGAAATCAGGGGAGGGGAAGGCTTTCCACTGGTTGAAGTCAGACCTAGCTCAGAGGAAGATGATATGGTTGGTCAAGGTCAATCGGGAAGATCAAACACTGACAGGGTGTAGAAATTTCAGAATCAGTCTGCAAGTATGTTTGCAAGCTTGCAGTTTTAATTTTGCATCTTGCTTTCATACTGGTATTTCCTTCCTCAGTCTGATGCACTATTCCAGCGAAGCTCAACGCAAACTTGAGGAACATCAGGAATAGGATCTGCAGTACGCAATTCCAATCTTCAAGCACGCCCCCACATTCAATCAGTTCATGATTGATTTGCCCTGGGCTCCATTCCTTGTTCGTGCCGGCTCTTCATATTCCTTAAATCCCTGACATCCCTTGCAGAGATATTTGTATCACCTACAGCCATGGGTGAGGTTCCAGAAGACTGGAGGGTGGCTAATGTGCCATTATTTAAGAAAGGCCACATGGAAAATCCAGGGAACTATAAACCAGTAAGCCTGATGTTAGTGATAGGTGGAGGGATTCTGAGAGACAAAATTTTCTTGCATTTGGAGAGGCAAAGACTCACTATGGATAGTCAGCATGTGGGAAATCATGTCTCACAAACTTGATTGTGTTTTTTAAGGATGCATCCAAGAGGATAGATGAGGGCAGAGCAGTAAATGCTGTCTACATGGACTTTAGCAAGGCCTTTGATAAATTTCCATGTGGTAGACTGGTTGGTGAAGTTAGATCACATGGGATTCAGGGAGAGCTAGCCAAGTGGCTTGACAGTAGAAGACAGAACGTGGTTGTAGAGGACTGTTTTTCGGACTGGAGGCTTGTGACAAGTAGTGTTCTACAGGGTTTGGTGTTGGGTCCCATTGTTTGTTAGTTAAATAAACAATATAGGAAACATGATTAATAAGTTTGTGGATGACACCAAAATTGGTGCTATTGTGGACAGTGATAAAAGTTATTTGAGGATACAACTGGATCTTGATCAGCAGGGCCAATAGGCTGAGGAATAATAGATGGAGACTAATTTAAATAAATGCAAAGTGTTGCATTTTGGTGAGACAAACCAGGGCAGGATTGATACATTTAATAGTAGGTCCCTGGGCAGTGTTGTTGAATACAGAGACATGGGGTTCAAGTAAAAGTTTCTTGAAAGTGGTGTCATAGGTAGACAGAGTGGTGATGATGGCATTTTGCAAATTTCATTGGTCAGAGCATTGAATATAGGAGTTGGGACATAATGTTGCAGCAGTTCAGGACATTGGTGAGCCCACTTTTGGAGTACTGTGTACAATTCTGATCACCCTGTTATAGGAAGGGTGCTAGTGAATTGAAAGGGGTACAAACAAGGTTTACAAGGTTGTTACTGGGACAGAGTTATAAGGAGAGGCAGTTTAGCCTGGGACTTGTTTCCCTACAGTGTAGAAGGTTGAGGGGCGACCTTTATTGAGGTTTATAAAATCATGTGAGGCATAGATAAGGTGAATTATAAATACCTTTTCCCTAGGGTAGGAGTGTTCAAAACTAGAGGGCATAGATTTAGGGTGAGAGGGGGAAAGATTTAAAAGGGATAGGAGGGGCAAATTTTTCACATAGATGGTGATGCGTATATGGAATGAATTGCCAGAGGCAGGTACAGCTGCAAAATTTGAAAGACATTTGGACAGATACATGAATAGGAAAGGTTTAGAGGAATATGGTTCAAACATAGACAAATGAGACTAGTTTAGTTTGGGAAACCTGGTTGGCATGGATTAGTTAGACCGAAGGGTCTGCTTCCATGCTGTATGACTCTGACATCTATAATTCTCTGGAGTAAAGCATTCAGTAGTATCTTTTGGATGAAGAACTTCTGTCACATCTCAATTTTGAATGAGTATCACCTTATTCTGTAACTATGTGTCCTCGTTTAAGATTCCCCTACCATTTGGGAAATATCATTCTCAACAGTCTGAAGAAGTCATACCAGACTCAGAAAGTTGTCTGTTTCTGTTTTCACAGATGCTGCAAGACTTGCTGAGTTTCTCCAGCATTCTCTGAATCTGCTTCAGATTTATAGCATCTGCTGTATTTTGTTTTTAAATCTGAACCTTTACTCTGTCAAGCCCCTAAAAATCTTTCATGTTTTAATAGATCGTACCTCATTCTTCTAAACACTAATATATAAAGGCCTAACCTGTTTAGTTATTCTCAGTAAGTCAAACTCTTCATCCTAGTAATCAGCCAAGTGAACCTCTTTTGAACTGCCTCCAATACCAGTACATTCTTCCTTAAATACAGGGACCAAACACAGCATTCCAGGTACAGCCTCACCAATACCCAGCATAGTTGTAATGAGACTTCCCTGAGGGCCAGGTGGATCTCATTGACTATGAGATTCTTGATTGGGGTTGTTAACCTGGGCCAATTCAGGAGCCCTGGCTGACAAATATAAGCAAGACTCGCATTGCCCTTTGAGAAGGGCATTGCTTGTCACTGGCCACTCGGATGTTTCCTTTCTTCCTCGTGGTGGTATAAAAATAAAGATTTAAGCACCTGTTGTTTTTCATTGTGTCCTACGCCTGCACACACACAACATGGGTGCTTGGGAAAAATATGCACTACCGCAGTTAGGCAGTAGTGTGTGGGTAGAACAAAAAAATAAGCAGGACTTTTGTCCAGGTGTCCTTAGAGAAGGAAAATTCAGTGTCCACCAACACCTTCGATGCCCTCAGTTACTGGGACAATTATTCTTCCTGTTCATCCTGTTTATCGCTTCTCCGCCATTTTGTGTTTTATTGCTGGGACAGGCTGCACCGTCTTATTTGTCAACCATTTTGTGTAAGCAGACATGGCCCACTTTGGTATAAACAGGTACGGGTCACCCCTACAGAAGGTGTCATCAACAGTGATATCAAATAGGCAGAAGTGGATACTGCAGATGCTGGAGATTAGAGTCAAGATTAGAGTGGTGCTGGAAAAGCACAGCAGGTCAGGCAGCATCAAAGGAGCAGGAAAATCAGGCAAAAGCTCTTCATCATTCCTGACCATTCCAGGATGTTGCCTGATCTGCTGTGCTTTTCCAGCACCACTCTAATCTTGAGTGATAATCAAATAGTACTAACTCAGTAATAACATGCATACTGACTTTAGTTTGAGTTCTGCTTGGTTCATTCAGCTCCTGATTTCATTATGGCCTTGATCCAAATATGATTAAAGAGGGTGATTGTCCTTCACATCAAGGCAACTTTTGACTAAATGTGGCATCAAGGACCCCAGCAAAACAAGAATCAGTGGAAATCAGGGGAGGGGAAGGCTTTCCACTGGCTGAAGTCAGACCTAGCTCAGAGGAAGATGATATGGTTGGTCAAGGTCAATCGGGAAGATCAAACACTGACAGGGTGTAGAAATTTCAGAATCAGTCTGCAAGTATGTTTGCAAGCTTGCAGTTTTAATTTTGCATCTTGCTTTCATTTTTTTCCCAGCCGTCTGTGCTCTCATCTCTACCAGACACAAGAATCTTGTACCTAATGGACAAGGGCACTATATGTTGTACCTTCCCATTGTAATGATTCAGCAACTAATTCAAATACTTTCTCATTTTTCCCTGTTTTTCTCGAGCCAAAAGTATCAAAATATTTATTTCTAGAATAATTATAAGTTCCAGCTAATCAACATCACTGAAGATTAAAAGAACTCCTTTACGTTAAATTTAATGGTTTTGTTTGCTCAGATTTAATTTCTTTTCAATAAGAAATGAAACACATTGTTACCTGTGAACCGCAGGTGCTCAGATCAACCTTTAGACAATTCTGTTCTCCGTATGCCAGGAAGCTACCTAAAAATAGTTATGCTGCATTATGACAGGGTCCTCAGCTTGCAAACCACAGACTTTCTTTAACCAATATGGACAGCACTTCCTTTAAATTATTTTGTTTCTATTTAAGAGCAGAGCCTAATTTAATTTTTGTTAATATCTGCAAAATTTGCTCCTGCTCTTAAGACTTCTTCTTATATTTTGCCATTCACCTATTCAAATATAATATTTTCTTTCTTACCATTTAAAGGTTCAATGAATATTCTAAATGGAATTTTATAGGGGCCTGAGCACACGGGCTATTGTGAGAAATACAGGCAGAATTGCATGAGAAGTCCAGTGAAGCCTGTTTTGATATTGGGAGCAACTCACTACATTTTTAAAGCAAATTCCAGGCACTGAGATGTGATTGTCACTAGTTAATGTGCCCAACAAGGGGGATTATTGCTTGTTCATAACCCCCTTACATCTATCTCGTGATTATGTAACTTCATATCATACCACTTGCCACAAGCAATCTAAACTCTGAGAATTCTTGACATGGGAGTCAGGGCATGTACCTAGCAACTTTGGGTTCACTGCTTACTGCAAAGAATTTTCGTTGTTGATCTTGATGGAATGCAGCCTATAATTTTTTTGTGTTTGCTTTTACTGATTGCAACAAAAACATATGTTTGAAATAGTCTGATTACTTGCCTGTATGTGGATTATCCCTGCTGGCCATTGACAAGATTTGGTTTGATATTGGAAACTGAGATCAGTGACAGTGACTTTTTGGGTCGATAATTGGGCACTGAAAACAGAGTGACAGTGACTTAGAGAGGTTGTTTAGATCGGATATAGCTAAGGACAGGTAAACTCAAGGGCCTGGCAATTAACCAGTAATAAAGGTGAGAGAATGTTTATACGAGGCAGAGTCAGCCATGCCAGCTATGTAACACTGACAGCATGGCTTTGTGGCAGCTGTGCCATTTCATTGCCAACAAAGGATTACCAATGTTTGTCTGGTTGCACAGCAGCCTTTTTAAAAAGACATGGGTGCCAGGTATGCCAGCCTCTTGGGGGGGATGGTTGGTGAGAGACAAGTTCTTATAGTGACAACGGGTGGTAGGATGTGGCTAGAATCAGGTCAAAGGGGTGCAGTAGCTGATGAGGCGGGTTTAGTAAATTACGAGAAAACCTGCATGAAAATTCACTAAACTGACACTTAGCCAAAAGAGAAATGTTCAGCCCAATATATTGTAAAACCATTATCTGGTGAATATATAAAGCCATACACAATTGTGCAATTATCTCTCAGCTATGAGAATCAGTGTGATGTTGAATTTAATATGATATTTTGCTCTATTTGGATCAATTTGACTCTCAAGTTTCTTAATCAGGTTTCAGAACTGGATATAACATCCATAAACAGAAAATAAACTGATTCTTGCTCCTGTAGATAGTTAGCTACAAAAAAAGGCTAAGTATAGTATCCAAAGTTTCTTAGGATATGACAGATCTTTTACAGATTAAAAGAAATAAAAATAATGTCATATATTTTATCTTACATTTATCTTACATGATTTATTATTTTTAATAGTGTTTCAGATATTTCTAATTTAACTCATTTGTCTTTGTTAATAAATAAATATTTTGCTGGTTCAAGCATTTACCTTCTAATGGTCTCAAATTTATTGATACATTGATTGATTATCATTATCTAAGTTATTTCACATTATATTCCAATAAAGTATATTATAAACAAGCAATTTTGACACTCTAATTCCTTTAAAATCATTGTTAAAACAGATAGAAGGAAGTTTACCTTTGAGTGATAAACAGAGATTGCTAGAAAAGCTCAGTAGGTCTGGCAGCATTGACAGAGAGAAATCAGAGTTGATGTTTCGGGTCGACTGATGTCTTGAGTTCTGAGGAAGGTTCATTTGCCCCGAAGTGTTCACTCTGATTTCTCTCCATTGATACTGCCAGACCTGCTGAGCTTTTTCAGCAATTTCTGGTTTTGTTTCTGATTTACAATATCCACAGTTTCTTTTTGGTTTTTACCTTGTAGTGATAGTTGATTTGGTAGTAGATCTGTCAGATGTTTTCCTGCTGTTTCTTTCACTTGGGCTGCGTACTGACTAACCGACCTTCTGATTGAATCATAAAAAAAATTAATTCAATTGTTCTTTAAAAATATTACTGTTTATTTAACTTTGCCTTTGATGAACTAGCATGAACTGGCAATTTAATATCAATCGCTGCTCAAGATGTTAAGTGTGATTTTGCCCTTCTGGAGGTGGCAAGAGAAATAATTCAAAAGAAAATTGTGTGAGGATTTGGAGAGAAACTCATTCCCTTCTCACCACCTCACTAATTGCGTTGAGGGTGAGAAGATGCACACGTGACCTCCTGGCCTGCCAGCAATTTAGGCTGTTCAATGGTCAATTAATGGCCACATACTCAAAACATACCTTCCAGACCAACATCCTCCCTGGCAGGTGATAAAGTTGTTGTAGTACTAGAACAAAGGACCCAATACCCAGCATGAGCCAAACTAACGTAGTTTACAAAATACCATGCAAGGACTGCACAAAACACTATATAGGACAAACAGGAAGACAGCTAACAATCCGCATCCATGAACATCAGCTAGCCACAAAACGACACGACCAGCTATCTCTAGTAGCCATACACTCAGACAACCAGCAACATGAATTTGACTGGGAAAACACCACTATCATAGGACAAGCCAGACAGAGAACAGCCAGAGAATTCCTAGAAGCATGGCATTCATCCCCAAACTCCATCAACAGACACATTAACCTGGACACCATATACAAACCACTACAGCTGAAACTGACACCCGGAAACGGCAAGAACATCCATCAACAGACACATCGACCTGGACCCCACATACAAATCACTGCAGCTGAAACTGACACCCGGAAGCGGCAAGAACAAACCAATATAAATACCGGAAGAAACATCAAAGCAGCGCTTCATACGAGGCTCCAACAGCACTGATGATGTTCCCTAGCCAGGGAACGAAACGTTTGCAGCAAAAACTTCCAGCTCGGCGAGCAGAACCACAACAACGGATACCCGAGCTACAAATCTTCAATCAGATTTTAAGGTGATAAAGTTGGAGAATTTCTCAACTGTGAAGCCAGGTTAACCTGCCCACCATAATGTACCCAGAGCAATCAGAGGCAAGAAAGAGGGTGCAAGAAGGTGGTCTCTGAAAGCCACCCCACTGTCCAAGCCACTGACCTCCCTGACTGCCTTCTCTCTGCAACCTCAAATCCACAAGAATAGTTGAAAACAAACCTACCTTCTCGCCACTGGAGCCCTGAGGAGTACAGCTCTATCTACACACTTTAGGACTTAGGGCACTAACATCCAAGTCTGTGATTAACCAAGAAACTCACCTATTCTCTGCCTGTCTGTGTTTCGTTACATGATATGGCAAGTTTTTTTGGCAGTGGGGTGATGTGTTAGTCACTACCTAACACACTCACTCCCTACACTTCAACAAAAAATGGAAAACTTCCAATCAATGCAATTTGGACCCAGTTAGCTTACATTTACACCTGCTTTATAGTTTATAAGAAAGAAAAACTGTCCTGAATCCAATACCAAAATAGGTAAATCGACAGTTTGAAGACAGTATATATTCCATTATACTAAATTTAAACTTACTTGTTATGTTCAAGAAATTCTTGAACAACCTCTGTTGGTCTGTATTCTGCAGGTTTAAGATCTCTCAGTTTTTCCAACATGTCCACATCTTGTACAGTTAATACAAGGGGAGTGTGGCCATCATGTTTGTTGTAATTTATATCCAATAATCTTTCTCCAAACTGAAAGAAAATAATAAAATATTACAACATATTGAATAACTTATTTGTGCAAGGATTTTAACTGGTAGAATTAGAAATATGCTTTCCAAGCCATCGCTTTAAGGAAAAAAAACAATGCCGCAATAATTTGGTCACGAGTGAACTGCATCATTGTTTGAGGTCAACAACCTACCCTACACTATCACTTCAAATATTTCTAAGTTTGTACTTTTCAAAAGAGTAGTGAAAAACTTTTCCTTTCACCATTTGTTAATATCCTGTTAGAATTGTGGGAATTAGAAGATCAATATGATTTGGGACTGTGGGTGGAATCTTCTGGGGGCGGCAAGGGTCTCTCCCAGCTGTTGCAAAATTGGTGAGGTACCTGCTCTGCATCTTTTAATGAAAGACTGGATCTTCTGCTGATCAGGGTAGTCTGAAGCCACAGACAGGCCTTCATCTAGAATTAGGTTCCCACAGGCAGAAATCTCTTGTAGTAAGAAATGCTGAATAACTATTGGCTAGCAACTCCTGCACTCAGCAATGTCACAGAACAGGTCACGACTTCTGCCTGAGGAGCGCCAGAGTTACATTCTGGGCAGGAAAATCCATAGATGAACTTCCTACTGCATCATTAATGGAGTCCCTTCACTGACAATGGCATTAACCCAAGGATACAGGACAAAAGTAGATGATTTCTGAAAGGGAGAGGTTTCCAAGGATGGAGGTTATGGGAACAGGGTATCAGGGAGTCAGAGGCAATGGCAGGACGTGGTGCTGTGGGCATCTCCCTGTCATCAATACTGCCCCATATCCATGCACATAACCATTCTTTGAGCATGTTTGATCAAAATTCCCCGTTTCCCCCCGCCCCGCCATCAAATAGTCTGCATCCTTTTTAATCTCTGGGAGGGTCTCTTGTCAGTAAGTCCATTACAGTTGGGTCAATGCTAGTTGTCACTTAAGGACCTGCATTAACAATGGGCTGGGAAGTTCACCCATGGATCATCCTGTCCAGAACTTAATACTGGTGGAGATAGGAGATGGCAATCAGTTGCACCATTACCCTACCAGATTAAATGCCCTTCCAACCTCTGAGTTTACATCCACTGTGACCAGAAAATTCTATCCTCTGTCTGAGACTTAAGGTAAATGGAGGGGCTCATATGACCTGCTTTGCAATCTGCAACTCAATACACTTGTGTATTTGATTGTATGAGATTACAATAACCTCAGACTGTTTTATTAGAAAGAAGGCTGCAAGGTGTTTATATATGCTAACATTGGACAGACTGTGAAGTGTGAGTTTGATTGTGCTGAAAGCAAAAGGGGAATGTTCTGTTTACTGGTTTAAGTAATAAAATGCCAACATAGAGATTGTATTGTTAATAGTGTTGTTAGTCTTGAAATGGGTAAAGCTGGATAAATCCCCAGGACCTGATCAGGTGTACCCGAGAACTCTGTGGGAAGCTAGCGAAGTGACTGCTGGGCCTCTTGCTAAGATATTTTTATTATCGATAGTCACAGGTGAGGTGCCGGAAGATTGGAGGTTGGCAAACATGGTGCCACTGTTTAAGAAGGGTGGTAAGGACAAGCCAGGGAACTATAGACCAGTGAGCCCGACCTTGGTGGTGGACAAGTTGTTAGAGGGAATCCTGAGGGACAAGATGTACATGTATTTGGAAAGGCAAGGACTGATTAGGGATAGTCAACATGGCTTTGTGCATGGGAAATCATGTCTCACAAACTTGATTGAGTTTTTTGAAGAAATAACAAAGAGGATTCATGAGGGCAGAGCAGTAGATATGATTATATGGATTTCAGTAAGGCATTCAACAAGGTTCCCCATGGGAACTGATTAGCAAGGTTAGATCTCACAGAATATAGGGAGAACTAGCCATTTGGATACAGAACTGGCTCAAGGGTAGCAGACAGAGGGTGGTGGCGGAGGGTTGTTTTTCAGACTGGAGGCCTGTGACCAGTGGAGTGCCATAAGGATCAGTGCTGGGTTCTCTACTTTTTGTCATTTACATAAATGATTTGGATGTGAGCATAAGAGGTACAGTTAGTAAGTTTGCAGATGACACCAAAATTGGCGGTGTAGTGGACAGCGAAGAGGGTTATCTCAGATTACAACAGGATCTTGACCAGATGGGCCAATGGACTGAGAAGTGGCAGTTGGAGATTAATTCAGGTGCTGCATTTTGGGAAAGCAAATCTTAGAAGAACTTATACACTTAATGGTAAGGTCATAGGGAGTGTTGCTGAGCAAAGAGACCTTGGAGTGCAGGTTCATAGCTCCTTGAAAGTGGAGTCGCAGGTAGAGAGGATAGTGAAGAAGGCGTTTGGTATGCTTTCCTTTATTGGTCAGAGTATTGAGTACAAGGGTTGGGAGGTCATGTTGCAGCTGTACAGGACATTGGTTAGGTCACTGTTGAAATATTGCATGCAATTCTGGTCTCCTTCCTATCGGAAAGATGTGTGAAACTTGAAAGGGTTCAGAAAAGATTTATAAGGATGTTGCCAGAGTTGGAGGATTTGAGCTACAGGGAGAGGCTGAACAGGCTGGGGCTGTTTTCCCTGGAGCTTTGGAGGCTGAGGGGTGATCTTATAGAGGTTTACAAAATTATGATGGGCATGGATAGGGTAAATAGGCAAAGTCTTTTCCCTGGGGTCGGGGAGTCCAGAACTAGAGAGCATAGGTTTAGGGTGAGAGGGGAAAGATATAAAAGAGACCTAAGGGGCAACTTTTTCACACAGAGGATGGTACGGGTATGGAATGAGCTGCCACAGGAAGTGGTGGAGGCTGGTACAATTGCAATATTTAAGAGGCATTGGATGGGTATATGAATAGGAAGGGTTTGGAGGGATATGGGCCGGGTGCTGGCAGGTGGGACTAGATTGGGTTGGGATATCTGGTTGGCATGGACGGGTTGGACTGAAAGGTCTGTTTCCATACTGTACATCTCAATGACTCTGAGTGTTCCCTTCCAGTTGGGGAACACTTCAGTGATCCAGGACATTCGACCTCTGACCTTGAGGTGACCATCCTCCGAGGCGGACTTTGGGACAGGCAGCAGCCAGAAGTGGCCGAGCAGAGGCTGATAGCTAAGTTCCGTACCCATAGGGAGGGCCTCAATTGGCACGTTGGGTTCATGTCAAACTACAGGTAACCACCATTGCACTATACACACACACACACACAGACACTCCTATGCACACACACACACATGCGCACACACACACACACACACATGCGCGCACACACACACACACATATACATTTGTGGGGTGAGTTTGTACTTGCAGAGTTACATTGTACTTTGCTCAAAAACTGCATGAATTCATGTAAGACTCTTATCTCACTTTTAAGATTAGAATCAGTCTAAACATTATGGCACTGACAGAGAACACAAGGGACTAACACCTTCAACATATTGTCTGCCTAACACCAATTGTTACAGTTAACCTGAGAATGCAAATTTAAAAAAAGGTTTTGTGATTTACACATGAAAGAAGTGAAACTATCATGGTATTCGAACAATTGAAAGACTCAACAAAAAATCAAGGTATTTTTCAATCTATAATTTCAGTTGCATCACACTGTCAACTTTTGCTATAAATTCTGTGTCTTGCAATTCTGTATTCCACAACCACCGGATGAAGGAGCATCGCTCCGAAAGCTAAATTGCTTCCAATTAAACCTATTGGACTATAACCTGATATTGTGTGATTTTTAACTTTGTACACCCCAGTCCAACACCAGCATCTCCAAATCATGACTACTATCAGCCCAAATAAGGTATTGAAGGTTTTAACTCCCTGTGAGACAGCCTCACAGGGAGTTAAAACCTTCAATGCATTATCTGGGCCGACATGACACCAATTGTTAAAGTGTACTTGAGAATGTAACTTCTAAAAAATGTTTTGCAATTTACATATGAAAGAATTGAAACCAACATGGTCATTTTAAAATATGAGAGACTTAACAAACAATCCAGGTCTTTTTCAATATATAATTTCAGTTACATCACACTGTAAACTTTTGCTATAAAGTCTGTGTCTTACAATCTTATACTCCACAATCACCTGATGAAGGAGCAGCATTCCGAAAGCTAGTGCTTCCAAATAAACTTATTGAACTATAACCTAGTGTTGTGTGATTTTTAACTTTGTACACCCCAATCCAACACCGGTGTCTCCAATCTTCACGAGCTATTGAGACCAATATACTCTGCCAAACCATCCTTCTGTCCTTTGGTATCTGTGAAATACGTCCACTGCCACAGATACATAGTTTCATTTATGATGAACAATGTATCATCTATAAACTGCTGTTCTTAAAAATAAACTATCATAAAATTACTTTCAATTGTATATTTTTAGTTATCTGTGGGCCTCAAGTTCCATATCTTACAATCACCGGTCTACTGAAATTTTTGCAACAGACAGTAATCCTTAAAGCAATGCCAGACTTTGACAAACAATCAATTCAGGCTTTTTATCAACATTATTTATCTCATTTGGTTAATTCTATTAAAGAATTGTCACAGTGACAGTAAAGAGGAACTCAATGATTGTTTTCTGCAGGTGGACAACTTGTAGAAGGAAACAATGATAGGAAATATTAATTTACATATAAAAAGAAACTAAGAAAAAAATTGTTAACCTAAATGTTCATCTTCAGTGTCTTTAACTGGCAAGTCCAGATATAGTTGCTAGCTCATAGGTTGGCCTTATTGATCCACACAGTAGATATCAGCTCCACAGAAGGACATTACCATGAAGTTTAGGAAGGTGAGATAAGCAACTGAATTGGTCAGCTCCTTTCGGCAAGGCTGAAGAAATTCATGGAACATTAATTAGTAAGACACAAGTATTAATAAATTGATTGTCTATGTTATTATGTCAGTGTAATTCTAAACTCATTTTATTAGTACGTATCAATCTCTGACACTGGTCTTGTCCATACATTCATAATCTATAAAATAGCTAATGCTGAGCTAAAGTGACAGAACTAATTGTGACCCTTACAACTAACTTTGTTAGTAACCCTAAAGGAGGTTTTGTGGCACAATGGATAGCATCCCTGCCCCTTTGTCCAAAAGCTCAACCGAGGTCTTGATGGTCAACAAAGGCATGTTCATAATGCAGTCAATGAGTTTTGATCTGCAAATCTTTCCAATATGAGCCAATGGCAGGTAGGAATGGGAGTGATTCATGACCAGCCATGTGAAGGAAAGAAATTGGATTCTATTATCATGATCCATAGCTTAGGCTATATTATACATGTAAAGGTATATGTTTCCAGAGCAACTCAGCATCCTTGTGGGGGTTGGCTGCCTCAGGTCCTCCCACCCAGTAAAAACAACTACCTGGACTGCACCTCCTCCCACACAGTAAAAACAGTGCCTCTTCAGTACATACACAGGCACTGTGCCCCAAACTCTTCTGCTATTACATTGATGACTGCATTGGTGCAACGTTCTGCACCCAGGCTGAACTGGAGCAGTTCATCGACTTCACCCATAACTTCCACCCCGCCCTCAAATTCAATAGGTCCATCTCAGACACCTCCCTTTCTTGACCTCTCCATTTCCATCTCTGGCAACAGTCTCCAGACAGAAATTTACTACAAACCCACAAGACTCTCACAACTACCTGGACTACACCTCCTCCCTCCCAGTATTCTGCAAGAATTCCATCCCATTCTACCAATTCCTCTACCTCTGCCGTATCTGCTCGGACAAGGAGACATTCCACTCCCAAACATCCCAGATATCCACCTATTTCAAACAACATGCTTTTCCCCCCTCAGTCATCCAGACGACCCTCCACCACACCACTTCCATTCCCCATTCCACTGCTCTAAACCCCAACTCTCACCAAATGCAATAAAGACAAAGTCCCCACTGCCCTCACCTACCACCCCACCAGAATTCGGTATCCAACGGATCATCCTTAAACACTTCTGCCATCTCCAACTCGACCCCATCACCAAGAACATCATCCCCTTCCCACCCCTCTCTGCCTTCTGCAAGAATTGTTCTCTCCGCCAATCCTTGGTTTGCACCACTCTCCCCACCAACACCCCTGAATCTCCAGGTACCTTCCTCTGCAACTGGAAAAGATGCAAAACTTGCTGGCACACCATCCCCCTCACCTCCATCCAGGGCCCCAAACGGTCCTTCCAGCTTAAACAGAGACTCTCTTCCAACCTAGTTTACTGCCTCAGGTGCTTCTCTACATCAGGGAGACCAAATATAAACTTAGGGAACAGTTCGCCAAGCATGTCAGCCGGGCTCACAGGGGTCAACTGGATCT
The DNA here is from genome assembly GCF_020745735.1 of Hemiscyllium ocellatum. Lineage (NCBI taxonomy): Eukaryota > Metazoa > Chordata > Chondrichthyes > Orectolobiformes > Hemiscylliidae > Hemiscyllium > Hemiscyllium ocellatum. Next base: position 39,799,990 of record NC_083407.1, on the reverse strand, counting down.
CCCAGTCACCGCCCATTTTTTAATTCCCCTTCCTATTCCCTTTCCAATGTGACCATCCTTGGCTTTCTCCAGTGCCACAATGAACCAAACCACAAATTAGAGGAACAATACCTCATCTTCCACTGGGCAGACAGGAGGACTCAACATTGAGTTCTCCATTTTCAAATAACCTCCCTTCACATCCCATACCTCCCTTCCCAGCCCCTTCCCCCTCCCCTCCACTACTCCAAGCTACCTACCAGATTCATTCCTCCCTTTCACCAACCGGGTCGTATCGTCTGCTTGTCTTCACCTATCCCCACTTCACCACCCTGCCGCTGCCACCCCCTTTATGTGCAGCTCCCACTACACCCACCCCCTAGTTCTGAATAAGGGTTAGGCCCAAAACATCAATTTCTCCATCTCTTGATGCTGCCTGGCTTGCTGTGTTCTTCCAGCCTTCTGCTTGTCTACCTCAGTTGACTGGACAGCCAGTTTGTTTCTGATTGCTGTCAATCAGATTCGATCCCCATTCCAGGTGGAGTGGATCCTGGAATTGTCTCTGTGTTCAATTAGAGATAAAGGTAATGATGTTGTGGATTAAGCATGATTTACCTCAATAAGAGGTTAGCATATCTACTAAATATCTGGAAACTCAATGAATATGTTTAGATGTCATTAAATTTGATTCTGAAGTTAATAAACAATTGTTGGTGCATGGCTTGTCTGACTGGCTCTCTAATAACTCAGGAAACCCAACTGAAAAGGAACATCCTTTATTATTCAACACCAAAATACAGCAACTGCTCATGATATACATAGGTTAATCCCAGCTTATAACAGACAGTTCCACAGACTCATCCCTGGGTTTGGTTTATTTCTCTAAGCAACTTGTTCGGAGAAAGTATTATGCACCTCTGGTGCAAGTGAAACTTGAACCTGGGCCTCATTATCAAGACATAAGGAGTCTACCACTATGTCATAAGACAGCCCCCAAGTCTACTACACTTTGTTTTCCCAAGAGGTCTCCAGTCCAAGTACTATTCTTTTTATTTCCTTCAGTGGGTGGCACGGTGGCTCAGTGGTTAGCACTGCTGTCTTACAGGGCCAGGGACCCAGGTTTGATTCCAGCCTCGGGCGACTGTCTGTGTGGAGTTTGCATATTCTCCCTGTGTCTGCGCAGGTTTCCTCCGGGTGCTCCAGTTTCCTCCCACAATCCAAAGATGTGCAAGTCAGGTGAATTGGCCATGCTAAATTGCCCATAGTGTTAGGTGCATTAGTCAGGGATAAACAGAGGGGAGGGGCATGGGTCTGGATGAGTTACTCTTCGAAGGTGTGGACTTGTTGGGTCGAAGGGCGGGTTTCCATACTGTGGGGAATCTAATCTAATCATACTAACACGTCTGAGTCTGTTTAGTAGTGAAGACTGCGATCGGGTGTTTTCAAATTAATATGGCCGCAGGCAATAATGAAGAGTCTATTTATTTTGGGTTTTTTTTTAAATGTAATCTCTTAAGTTTTTTTTATTTCACCTATGTTTCTGATCAACCTGTTCAAAGATGTTATTACACACCTCTGGAGCAGGTGGGACTTGAGCCCTGGCCTCCCAGTCCAGGGATAGGGACTCTACTCAATAGGTCAAATTTTCCGGTGATGAGTTTCAGCTGGGCAGGGCATTGCCTGCTACTCAGGAAATTCATACTCAGCCAGCTCCAAAGGAAGATTAATTATTGATTCCCCATGAACCTTGAAGGGGATATCACAGTTTCTTTGAAGATTGATAAGAAAGGATTATTTCATTGAATCTATAAAATGTGGACTACAAATAAAAGGTTATCAAAGAAATTTGAGTAATAATTATGTCTTATGAAACTTGTCAAAATTTTTGTTACTTTATTCAGTATATGAAGATTCAATCCTAATCAGATTAAGGCAAACATTTGCACCACTCCCTCATTACTGGATAACATTTGCATTATCAAGCAACTTCAAATGGATTCTTGTCACAATCTTCAAAATTTGTTCCTAGCATATTTTTAAAATGCATCATTGGTTAAAAGCTTTTTATTTCTTTTATTTCCAAAAGTGGTAGTCAGGAATTCTGTGGTCTAACTTCAAAGAATTTAAGTACTCACCTAGTTGTCAAAGGTTACATAGGCAGGATTAGTGTGTATAGTCAGTATGGATGTCATTAGACATTTGAAGTCACAGCATACTATGTTGCCACATTCATTTAGTAGCTCAAATGGAAGTTTGGATTCAAGATCTTCTTCAGAGACTTGAGAAAATAATCCAACAGACAATATTGTGCAAATATGTGAAAATGTAGCTTTCTTGGAAGTGCACATTTTTCAATGAGTTTTTAGTTATGGTACTGTCTATTCATATGGGTAGCTTTAAAAGACCCCATAGTACTGATCAAGAAAAAGAGCAGGACGATCTTCCATAGTCTTACTGCTAACACTATGATAAAACAGCCTTAAATGAAGCTTTCTGGAACAGCTTGTCATGGAGCCCACAAGGGAGCAGGCTATTCTGGACCTAGTGCTATGTAATAAACCAGACTTTATAAAAGATCTTAAAGTAAGGGAACCCTTAGGAAGCAGCGATCATAATATGGTAGAGTTCAGTCTGCAGTTTGAAAGAGAGAAGGCAAAATCGGATGTAATGGTGTTACAGTTAAATAAAGGTAATTATGAGGGCATGAGAGAGGAACTGACAAAAATAGACTGGAAGCAGAGCCCAGCGGGGAAGACAGTAGAGCAAAAATGGCAGGGGTTTGTGGGTATAATTGAGGACACTGTACAGAGGTTCATCCCCAAGAAAAGAAAGATTATCCGGGGAGAGATTAGACAGCCATGGCTGACAAAGGAAGTCAGGAAATTTATTAAAGAAAAAGAGAGATCCTATAAAGTGGCCAAGAACAGTGGGAAATCAGAAGATTGGGAAGGCTACAAAAACAAACAGAGGATAACAAAGAGAGAAATAAGGAAGGAGAGGATCAAATATGAAGGTAGGCTAGACAGTAATATTAAAAATGATAGTAAAAGTTTCTTTCAATACATAAGAAACAAATGACAGGCAAAAGTAGACATTGGGCCACTTCAAACTGATACTGGGAGCCTAGTGATGGGAGATAAGGAAATAGCAGGAGAACTTAACAAGTACTTTGCGTCAGTCTTCACAGTGGAAGACATGAGTAATATCCCAACAATTAAAGGGAGTCAGGGGGCTGAGTTGAGTTTGGTTGCCATTACAAAAGAGAAAGTGCTAGAAAAGCTAAAAGGTCTTAAAATTGATAACTCTCCTGGCCCCGATGGGATACACCCTAGAGTTCTGAGAGAGGTGGCTGAGGAAGTAGCGGAGGCATTGGTTGAGATCTTTCAAAAGTCACTGGAGTCAGGGAAAGTTCCTGATGATTGGAAGATCGCTGTTGTAATCCCCTTGTGCAAGAAAGGATCAAAACAAAAGATGGAAAGTTATAGGCCAATTAGCCTAACCTCGGTTGTTGATAAAATTCTAGAATCCATCATTAAGGATGAGGTTTCTAAATTCTTAGAAGAGTAGAGTCTGATTAGAACAAGTCAACGTGGATTTAGTAAGGGGAGGTCATGTCTGACAAACCTGTTGGAATTCTTTGAAGAGGTGACAAATAGGTTAGACCAGGGAAACCCAGTGGATGTGGTCTATTTAGACTTCCAAAAGGCCTTTGATAAGGTGCCACACGGGAGGCTGCTGAGCAAGGTGAGGGCCTATGGGGATGTTCGAGGTGAGCTACTGGTATGGATTGAGGATTGGCTGTCTGACAGAAGGCAGAGAGTTGGGATAAAAGGTTCTTTTTCGGAATGGCAGCCGGTGACAAGCGGTGTCCCGCAGGGTTCAATGTTGGGGCCGCAGCTGTTCACATTATATATCAATGATCTGGATGAAGGGACTGAGGGCATTCTAGCGAAGTTTGCCAATGATACAAAGATAGGTGGACAGGCAGGTAGTACTGATGAAGTGGGGAGGCTGTAGAAGGATCTAGACAGTTTGAGAGAGTGGTCCAGGAAATGGCTGATGGAATTCAACGTGAGCAAATGAGAGGTCTTGCACTTTGGAAAAAAGAATAAAAGCATAGACTACTTTCTAAACGGTGAGAAAATTCGTAAAGCCAAAGTACAAAGGGATCTGGGAGTGCTAGTCGAGGATTCTCTGAAAGTAAACATGCAGGTTGAGTCTGTGATTAAGAAAGCGAATGCAATGTTGTCATTTATCTCAAGAGGGTTGGAATATAAAAGCACCGTTGTGCTACTGAGATTTTATAAAGCTCTGGTTAGGCCCCATTTGGAGTACTGTGTCCAGTTTTGGTCCCCACACCTCAGGAAGGACATACTGGCACTGGAACATGTCCAGCGGAGATTCACACAGATGATCCCTGGAATGGTTGGTCTAACATACGAGGAACGGCTGAGGATCCTGAGATTGTATTCATTGGAGTTTAGAAGATTAAGGGGAGACTTAAAAGAAACTTACAAGATAATACATGACTTGGAAAGGGTGGAAGCTAGGAAATTGTTTCCGTTAGGCGAGGAGACTAGGACCCGTGGACACAGCCTTAGAATTAGAGGGGGTCAATTCAGAACAGAAATGCGGAGACATTTCTTCAGCCAGAGAGTGGTGGGCCTGTGGAATTCATTGCCGCAGAGTGCAGTGGAGGCTGGAATGGACTCGATGGGTCGAATGGCCTTACTTCCACTCCAATGTCTTCTGGTCTTATGGTGTTAACTAGTCATTTGTCTTAGCACTGTTTGTAGGACATTACTGTGTGAAGATTGGTTGTATTTTTGTCAACAAATTAACAATTTCATTTTGAAACTAATCTGTGAAGTGCTTGGTGACAGCTTGAAGATGAAAGGTACTTTATACGAATTCTATATATTTCTCTAAGTGTGCATGTATCTTTCAAACTGTAGTGTAATATGTTAGTGGACTCATAATTTAGATGCCTGGACTAATAATTCAGAAAAGTAAATTATCAGATGTTTTAGTGTGGCAGGAGTAAAATGACCATTAAGTTGGTGGATTCACTAATATTCTTAAGGGAGGGACATCAGCAGTACTGACCCAATCTGACCAGAATGCAACGCCTGTGTTACCCAAATGTGACTGTCTTGTAACCATCCTCTGAATTTGTCTTGTGAGTTATATGGTTCAGGAAGAAATCTAGTGAGAAAACAGTGGCACCACCTTCTTCTCAGGCGAGTTATGGCCAATAAATAAATTACAAAAATTGGCAAAATTCATGTGCTGAATTCACTTGGCTATAACCACTTCAATTAAGAAGGAAACAAATACAAAAATCATGCTAAGCCCAATTCATTCCTTTTTTTGGGCATTCAGCAAAAATGGTGCTTGATTCATAGTGATTCCCCTCAAACCTTAACGAATGTGCCTGGCTTTTACTAATTGCATTAATTGTAACTGGATAGTAATGTCATTCTTTGCTCCCTTCACATACTTACAGTTACATCATAGATTCTCCAGAACACTATTATTCATTACATCACAACACTTGGTGAAGATCCCTATTTAGGAAAACTTTAATAGACATCTGTTGGAAAAGCTGGTTCTGGTTACAGCAGACAGCTGGTTTCCCGAGACACCAGAATTAGTTACATGTATGACTGTCTCATTGTTGTGATTAAAAAAAACATGATATCTATCCTTTCTTAAAAACCTAGCTTGCAATCTGTGGAACAGTGATAAAGCAAAGTGTAATGGGATGGGTCTTCCATCAGCCAGATGACACTAACATTGATGTAACGATATTTTCTGGGTTCAGCTAAATTAAAGTAAACAAATATAAAACCAGAAATTGGCAGTGCCTCCACTGGTAATTCCTCTATATGCAGATAGGGAAATTTCACTGTTGTGGGACTTTGCTCCAGTAGCCTCTGAAGTCTAGCATTACTGTCAAACTTTGGCATCAAAACTTGCAAATCAAAGTGTCAAAGAACATTGTTGCAACCTGTAGAACCTTCTGCTTTGTGGGTACTGATTTTGAGGTACTGCCTCAGGAATTTAGGCTTGGGAATGAAACATTGCCGGTAATAGAAGAGGGTCCAAGAAGGATGAAGATAACTTGAAGGGCGTCTCCAGTGTCATACCCACCAATTTACGTATGAAAGATGATTACACAATGTCATAGACATATCATGTTTCACACCTTTCAAGTCTACATTACTAATCTGGTCTGTCAGTTGCAATTTTCACCATCATTTTGTTGAAATAGTTCTATCGTTTACTATAAATACTGATGAGGTACCTTTTATGTAATCAGTTCTCATCAGCAAATGTTGCTAGACTCACATCCTTACTTGTACTCATTCTACAAAGAGCCTCATCCTCATATAAAATCTCATTGCTTGCTGGAATCAAACACACAGTCTGGTCTGCATGCTACAACTTCTGTTTTATTCCATGTCATAGGGACAATTAGTCAAAATTATGTTTGTGCATGACTATGAATATACAAAATAAAAGCAGAAGTAAACTATTCAGTTGCTTGATACCGCTTCAACATTCAATGCGATCTTAACTAATCTGTTTATATCCCAAATTCCATGTTCTACCTCTGAACAACCTTTGATTGCCTAACAAGAACCTATCTATCTCTGTCATAAAAAGATTTAACAACCTTGTTTCCAATGCACTTCCTTATTCTGGACTCGTCCATAAGTGTAACCATCTTTTCCACGCCCACCTTGTCAGGATCGTTCAGCAGCTTACAAATGTCAATCAAATTGTACCTCTTTTTTCTAAAATCCACTGAACACAAGACTAGTCTGTCCAATCTTTCCCCATATGACATGTATCAACGTAGTAAACTTCCTCCGAACCGCCTTTACTGCATTCCCATTTTCTGCAAGTAAGGGGACAATAACGCTGGACAGTCTTTGATACATGGTGTCAACAATTCTCTGCATAACTGAAGCATAATATTGCTATTTTTATATTCAACACTGTTGTAGTAGAGGATAGCATCCCATTAGACTTCTTGATTATGTTACTGTACTTGCATGCAGTTGTGCCCTCGTGCACTAGAGCACCTAAATCCCTCTGCACCCTAGAATTCTGCAGGTGGACTCCATTTAGGTAATACTGTATTTCTTAAACAAAAATAGAAATTGCTGAAGAAATTCAACAGGTTTAGCAACATCTGTAGCAAGAAAAACAGAGTTAATGTTTTGACTCTCGTGAACCATGAGTTAAGTTTCTCCAGCAATTTCTGTTTTTTCTCAGATTTTCAGCATCCACAGATGTTTTTATTGTTTACTGTTTTGTTTTCCTTTTCCTGCCAAAGCAAATCACTCTCCATTTTTCCACATTTTACTCCATCTGCCAGATTTTTGCCCACTCACTTAGCCTATCTATATCTGTCTGCAAACTCCTTAAGGTTCCTTCACAACATATTTTTCTATATAATTAAAAGCAAAACATTACAGATACTGAAAATCTAAAATATAAACAGAAAATGTCAGAGAAACTCAGCAGGTCTGGCAGCATCTTTGGAGAGAGAAAAAGAGTCACATTTCAAGTCTGATATGACTCTTCTTCAGAACTGGAAAAGGAGCTAAGGATCTCAAAAGAGATTGAGGACCTTGTAGCTGAGTGTGAAACCTGTGCTATTCGTAGGCCTGAACAACAAAAGTTACAGATATCAATTTTAAGAATGAATGGGAACAGACCTACTTATCTCTGATGGATGCTTTTACCTTGTTGCCGCTGATTACTTTTCCCACTGGATACAAGTGAAAACTCCACTACCCATGGGGTAGTTGTCAGATTCTTGAATGAAATGTTTGTTACATGTCATCTGTGATTAGGTAATGTCAGATAATGGATCACAGTTTGCTAATGACTTTCAGTTGGTCTAAAGCCAGTTCAGGGTTTGAACAAGTTCACCAGATAGCCACAGTGAAGTGGGGAAGTTTACTGTGGGGTCCAGGCATTAAAACCCTTTGAAAAAAATTGCTGACCTTGTTACATGACCATTCTACTTCAATTTGTCTTATCACCATCAGAATCACTAATGGATCGAAAACTGATGGCTCAACTTCCTAGTGGACCAAATGTAGGAGATTGACGAATTAGATACACAATTGGCTTAATGGTAGGAAGCGGAGGGTAATAGTGGAAGGATGCTTGTTGGATTGGAGACCTGTGATCATTGGAGCGCCTCAGGGGTTGGTGCTGGGTCCATTACTATTTGTTATCAATATCAATGATTTGGATGAAAATGTATGAGGCATGATTAGTAAGTTTGTACATGATGGTAAAATAGGCAGTATTGTGGACAGTATGGAAGGTTATTAGAAATTACAGCAGTACCTTGATCAGCTGGGGATGGGGCCGAGAAATGGCAAATGGAGTTTAATATTGGTAAGTGTGAGGTTTTGCATTTTGGAAAGTCAAATCAAGGTAGAAGTTTCATGGTGAATAGTAGAGCTTTAAGGAGTGTAGTGCAACAGAGGGATCTTAGAGGTCAGGTGCACAGTTCTCTGAAAGTGGGTCACAGGTAGATACGGCAGTGAAGAAGGATTTTGGCACCCAGGCCTTCCTCAGTCAGGACACTGAGTATAGAAGTTGGGAAGCTATGTTACAGTTGTACAGTTTGTTGGTGAGGCCACACTTGGAGTGTTCAGTTTTGGTCACCATTCTGTAGAAAGAATGTTATTAAACTGAAAAGTGTGCAGAAGAAATTTACAAGGATGTTGCCAGATCTCAAGGGTCTGAGTTACAGGGGGAGGTTGGATAAGCCAGGAGTGTTCTCTTTAAAGCATCGGAGACTGAGGGGGGATATTATCGAAGTGTATAAGATATGTGAGGCATGGATAGGGTGAATGTACTCAGTCTTTTTCCCAGGGTTGGGAAATCAAGAACTAGTCGTCTTCAGTTTAAGGTTAGAGGGGAATGAAAAACCGGGAGCCTGAGGGGCAACTTTTTTACACAGAGAGTGGTACATATTTGGAATGAGCTGCGAGCATAAGTGGTTGAGGCAGGTACATTAACAACATTTAAAAGGCAATTGGACAAATCCATGGGAAGGAAAGGTTTAGAAGGATATGGACCAAGTGCAAGGAAATGAGTTAAGTGTGGATGGACATTTTAGTCGGCATGGATCAGTTTGGGCCAAAGGGCCTGTGTCCATACTGTACTGCTCTGTGACTCTATGACTCTAGTTAAATCCATGGGAAATCATAGGTGTTTGGAATGGCTGTAGAGGCAATGAGGAATTTACAGAAGCTAGCAGGAAGGGAGATAAACCAAAGATACAGTCAGGTTAATGGGTTACCTCCAGGAAAGGTAGGAGAGGGAGGCAGGTCATGCAGGAGTCTCCTGTGGCTATCCCCATCTTAAACAAGGACAACAAATGACCACAAGTAGGTCTTAATGAGTACCACACACTAGCAATGATAGCAAATCTCACAAGTTACCAAGAGTGGTCATTTGGGAAAATAGCACAGAAAGAAACTTTACTCTATAAATTAGTAAAGTGTAGTCTTATAAAGTTATTAATAAAGGGAAGGGAACTTAGGTCATGATAGTTGGTAAAAGTATGACATAATATGGGTCTTACTTGTGTATAACTTTTCTCAGCTGCATCAGTGAGAGGCATACAGCCCATGTCAGGGTGCTCTAAACTGAAGCTCTTTGTTTCTGTGTCATTAGTTCGATTTCGACTCTGTACTATAGTTTCCAGCTTGCCTTCCGCTGCAGTAACCAAGAAGTCGAGCATTGGATTCATTTCATCCTTTTTCATCTTGCTGCATCAAAATGGTAAACAGATCAAATTTTAAAAATTGATTTGCCTTATCTTGTTACATAATTGCACAGAAATGCAAATTCATATGTGTAAGTTGTGTGCTTAGCAATCTAGTGGGAATTGTATTGATAGACCAGCAGATATTTCTTACGTGCAATATGAGAGAAAGCATGAGGGGAGACAGGGGCAGCATGGTGGCTCAGTGGTTAGCACTGCTGCCTCACAATGCCAGGGAGTTAGGTTCGATTCCAGCTGCGGATGACTGTCTCTGTCCTCAATCCTCCTTTAGCATGGTCCTGTGATAAACTATCTAGTGACTAGTGGTAGAAGGTACAGCACTGTAGAGTTTGGAAATAAGAGGCACTGTCCTTAAATGATTTGGAGGTGCCAGTGTTGGACTGGGGTGGGCAAAGTTAAAAATCATGCAACCCCTGGTTATAGTCCAAACTATAAAGCACTAGTTTTCAAAGCGCTGCTCCTTCATCAGGTGGTTGTGACCTCCGAAATCTAGTACTTCCAAATAAACCTGTTGGACTATAACCTGGTGTTGAATGATTTTTAACACTGTTCTTAAAGAACAAGAAAGCTTATTTACATGATAACTATAAGTACAAATGTATTTGAGTAAAAGTAATTACTGGAATCTTGGGAATTGATATTAAAGTGTTGCCTCTGAAAGTTGAAGTAGAATATCTTGCCTCCATCTTCCTGATCAGATCCCAGGATTTATCCACCTTTATGCATTTTAAGACATCTGGCACCTCCTCCTCTGTAATATGGACGTTCGTCAAGTTATCACTGTTTATCTCTCCCGTCTCCTGTGGTTCCACGCATAGGTAGCTTTGCTGATCTTTAAGGGGCCCTATTCTCTCTGTAGACACTCCTTTGTCCCTAATATACTTATAAAATCCCTTGGGATTCTCCTTAACTCTATTTGCCAAAGCTATCTCATGTCACCTTTTCGCCCTCCTGATTTCCCTCTTAAGTATATTCCTATTGCATTTATACAATTCCATGGCAGACCCACTTTTTTCATGGTTATTCTGATTTTGTCCTCTGGCCACATTCATGTTTTAGAATCAAAAAACTGATACTTTTAACTTGATGATTAATTAATCATTCAATCTCTGCTATCTATACCTGCCATATGTTTCATTCTTATTTTTGACCAAACCTTCAGTTTCTCTAGTCATCCAGCATTGCATACACCTATCAGCCTTGCTCTTCACCCTAAGAGGAACATACTGTCTCTTGGCTCTTGTTGTCTCATTATTGATAGCTTCCTGTTTTCTAGCTATCCCTTTACCTGCAAACATCCACCCACACGCCAACCCCGCCCCCCATCACCACCACCACCATCAAGTTTTGAAAATCCTTGCCTAATACTGTTGGTCTTCCTCCAATTTATCCTTTTCCATCATTATTTTTAAAACTAAAGTAATTATGGTCGCTGACCCCAAAGTGCTCCCCCATTGACACCTCAGTCACCTGCCCTGCCTTACTTACTGAGAAGAGATCAAGATTTGCACCTTTTCTAGTGGATATCTCTACAGACTGAATCAGAAATTTTCTTGAATACACATGACAAATTCCTCTCCATCCGAGCCCTGAACAATATAGCAGTACCAGTCTATGTTTGGAAAGTTAAATCCCCTTACATAACCACCCGACTATTCTTACAGTTAACTGAGATTTTCTTACAAATTCATTTCTCAATTTCCTGCTGACTATTGGGGGTTCTATAGCACAATCCCAATAAGGCGATCATCCCTTTCTTACTTCTCAGTTTCCTCCAAATAACTTTCCTGGGACGTTTTCCCAGGAATACTGTCTGCAAGTACAGCTGTAATGTTATCCTTTATCAAAACTATCACTCCCCCTCCTCTCCTGGTCCCCTTACTATCCTTCCTTCAGCACCTATGCCCTGATTTTTTTCTATTTGACAACAGTGAGATAGGAACAGAATGGAAGGTTAGAGGACAGAGCAAAATCCAGGGAAATTATTAGAACCAATAATTAAGGACACACTGATGAATTTAGATTTAGATAAATTTGAGGTGTTCAGAAGGAATCCCTATGATTTTGTAAAGGCAAGATCATGTGTTAATTATATATTACTCTTATTTAATTCTTTCATGTAATTTGCTGCTTGGACAGCTTGACCACTGCAGTTCATTGCTAGGAATTCTTATTAGCAGCAATATAATCAATTGCATATGGAAAGGGTTCATGTTTTCTGCACAGGATTCACCAGATCTCTCGGTGAGGCATTCGTCAAAGCTGGAGACAATGTCTCTGCTTTTCCATTGATGACAAAACATCAACCATGCCTGTATTCATTCATTACTTAGATGAATACAATGCAGGATCAATTTTCCAAGTTTGGCGAAGATTAGTGATATCGCAGATAGTACTGTAACATATTACATAAGTGGACACAGCAGTTGTAGATGCTTTTAATGCAGAGAAATATGACGTCATCTATTTCAGACCAAAAAAGATAGGTTTTTAAACAAATCATTAAGATGTAGTAATCAAGTACAAAATGATCATCATACCAGAGCAATGGTTTTCAACCAATGTGATGCGGGACACTAGTGTGCATTAGAGCTGTCCAGGTGTGTCATGAAATTTTGTACAACAGTTATGAAAATCAAAGTAAAACGAACATTGTTTCATCTTAAATAATATTCTATCCAACTAAAGTTACAACTCATAAAATTCACAAAAATTAATCATCAAGCCTACCAAGGCATTTGATAAGGTTCCCCATGGTAGGCTCGTTCAGAAGGTCAGGAGGAATGGGATTCAGGGAAATTTAGCTGTCGGGATACAGGGAAATTTAGCTGTCTGGATACAGAATTGGCTGGTCGACAGAAGACAGCGAGTGGTAGTGGAAGGAAAGTATTCTGCCTGGAAGTCAGTGGTGAGTGGTGTTCCACAGGGCTCTGTCCTTGGGCCTCTATCTTTGTAATTTTTATTAATGACTTGGATGAGGAGATTGAAGGATGGGTTAGCAAGTTTGCAGACGACACAAAGGTTGGAGGTGTCGTTGACAGTATAGAGGGCTGTTGTAGGCTGCAGCGTGACATTGACAGGATGCAGAGATGGGCTGAGAGGTGGCAGATGGAGTTCAACCTGGAAAAATGCGAGGTAATGCATTTTGGAAGGTTGAACTTGAAAGTTGAGTACAGGATTAAAGACAGGATTCTTGGCAGTGTGGAGGAACAGCGGGATCTTGGTGTGCAGGTACATAGATTCTTTAAAATTGCCAGCCAAGTGGACAGGGTTGTTAAGAAAGCATATGGTGTTTTGGCTTTCATCAACAGGGGGATTGAGTTTCAGAGCCGTGAGACCTTGTTGCAGCTCTATAAAATCTTCGAGTAAAAAATGAGGTCTGCAGATGCTGGAGATCACAGCTGCAAATGTGTTGCTGGTCAAAGCACAGCAGGCCAGGCAGCATCTCAGGAATAGAGAATTCGACGTTTCGAGCATAAGCCCTTCATCAGGAATGATGCTCGAAACGTCGAATTCTCTATTCCTGAGATGCTGCCTGGCCTGCTGTGCTTTGACCAGCAACACATTTGCAGCAGCTCTATAAAACTTTGGTTAGACCACACTTGGAATACTGTGTCCAGTTCTGGTTGTCCTATTATAGGAAAGATGTGGATGCTTTGGAAGGGTTCAGAGGAGATTTACCAGGATGCTGCCAGGAATGGAGGGCTTATCTTGCGAAGAGAGCTAACTGAGCTTGACTGAGCTCAGACTTTTTTCATTGGAGAAAAGAAGGAAGAGAGGGGACCGCATTGAGGTGCACAAGATAATGAGAGGCATAGATAGAGTTGATAGAGACTTTTTCCCAGGGCAGAAATTGTTAACACGAGGGCTCATAGTTTTAAGCTGTTTGGCAGAAAGTATAAGGGGGATGTCAGAGGCAGGTTCTTTATGCAGAGAGTTGTGAGAGCATTGAATGCGTTGCCAGCAGCAGTTGTGGAAGCGAGGTCATTGGGGACATTTAAGAGACTGCTGGACATGTATATGGTCACAGAAATTTGAGGGTTTGTACATTAGGTTTATCTTACATAAGGATCAATGTTCGGCACAACATCGTGGGCTGAAGGGCCTGTTCTGTGCTATACTGTTCTATGTTCTAAGTTCTAAGTTCTAAGTTAAAAGCACATTATCGATCATTTGATTCTAAAACATAAATGTGGCCAAAGGACAAAATTGAAATAACCGTGAAAAAAGTGGGTGTGCCATGGAACTGTTTGTCTCAATGAAACGTGCTGTATTACTGAAAAGTTTGCAAACACTCGTCTAGAGGGTAATAATAAAGAGGAACACATTTTGCTGCAACACTACAAACCCTTGGTTGGATTATTCCTGGAACGAGCAGTCTTCACAGGCCCTTATAAGGCTCCATTATCATTAGAGACAGAGTGATGACTGGTGGTAGTTAAACCTAAAGATCACCAACCTTGGCCAGAAGCAATGTCAATAAGGCAGGGCTTTCGTGGTGACCTCAGTTGGCTTCACTCTGTGTCACAAACCAGCATCTGGCGAACTGTGCTAAGCAATTCACCAAGATGTTGCCATGGCTCCAGGGTTCGATTATGAGGAGAATTTATATAAATTAAGCCTGCATTTCATACAATATGGATAGATATATGGTGAGATTATTGTATTTTTAAGATTTTGAAATAAATTCATAGCATAGAAGGAGAGAAGCATTTTCTGTTGGTGGAAATCCTAGAATTAAGAATCATAGCTTGATAACAATAGTGATGGGCAGGAAATGCACCCTGCATAGTGATGCCCTCATCCTGTGAATGAATCAAGAGAAAAATAAGAAACCAACAATTCAGGTGAGAAATTAGGAAGCACCTTTTTCATGCAAAGGGTGATCAAGGTATAGAGCTATCTCTCACAAAATGTAACAGGCATTGCCTCAGTTGAAATTTTAAGATGAGATTGATAGATTGTTACTAATAAAGGAAATAAGTGAATAGGTTTAGTATATCAGTTATTCATTATGAATGGTGACTGACCTTCGAAGGCTGAATGGCCTTCTCCTGATCATTTATCCCAATGAAAGGGGTGGAAAAGCCAAAAGTGGGAAATGAATGGCAAGGAGAATGCATGGTAATGAGGAGAAAAGGTGAAACATGAATGATCATAAAGTGTAGAGATAGGGGAAAGGAAGCTAAACAGTATTGAGACAATTAAGAAATCAACCTGATTTTTAAAAAAATGTTAGGCAGAGTGGTGGTATGCTGCAACCAGATCTGTGAAAATAGAGAAGAAGGAAGAGAGCATTAACTAAATGAGTGCGGTGAGTGATTAGACATTGGTTTGAATTGGATAAATAATGTGAATATAAGTGAAAGAATTATAGTGCCAGCTTGAAAAGAGGGGGTGAAAGAGGAGTAAAGAACTTAATTAGATTTCAAGAGAAAAGTTATTGAAAGGATGATTAGATTAGATTAGATTGGATTAGATTACTTACAGTGTGGAAACAGGCCCTTCGGCCCAACAAGTCCACACCGACCCGCCGAAGTGCAACCTACCCAGACCCCATTCCCCTACATTTAACCCTACACCTAACACTATGGGCAATTTAGCATGGCCAATTCACCTAACCTGCACATTTTTGGATTGTGGGAGGAAACCGATGTGGATGCTTTGGAGAGGGTGCAGAGGAGGTTCACCAGGAATGCCTGGTATGGAGGGTGCTAACTATGAGAAGAGGTTGAGTAGGTTAAGATTATTTTCATTGGCAAGAAGGAGGTTGTGGGGGGACCTGATTGAGACCTACAAAATCATGAAAGGTGTATATAGGGTGGATAACAAAAAACTTTTTCCCAGACTGGAGGATTCAATTACTAGGGGTCATGAGTTCAAAGTGAACAAGGGAAAAGTTTAGGGGAGATATATGTGGAAAGTTCTTCACACAAAAGGTGGTGGGTGCCTGGAATGCATTGCCAATGGAGGTGGTAGAGGCGGAAACGATAGTGTCATTTAAGATGCATCGAGACAGATACATGAATGGGCAGGGAGCAAAGGGATACAGATCCTTAGAAAATAGGTGGTAGATTTATTGGTGCAGGCTTGGAGAGCCAAAGGGCCTGTTCCTGCGCTGTAATGTTTTCTGTTCTTAACCATAATGCATCATTCTAAATGTAATAAAATAACTATTTTGTGAAGATCTTACTCAAAGACTATCCTACAAATTCACTGTAACTTCTGTATATTACCACATGGATTTCCCCTTTTGATTTTCGTTTACCTTTCAATATAAGTGAAGAAATTTGAGTATGTGGCTCAGATTGCAAAGCTAGCAGTATCATTTGTTTTCACACCCCAATGGATTATAATCAGGACTGTTATTTAATCGTCAGCATTTGAGTTTAGTGTTAGATTTTCTTTGAAGTTGCTAGTCAGGTTTTAATAGAATACTATATTAGCATTATTCTTGGGATTATGTACTTCAAAATCAGGAGCAAAGAGGGAGGGTGTTCTTCCTCTTTCCACCTTTCTGAATCAATTGGCATTCTACCTCTTCAATTTATGGATATTCACATGTAGTGGAACAGATTTCAATTTTATAAATAAAGATTAAAACAACAATCATCAAAGGATAATTGACAACTGAATGCCACAAGTAGACTATTATAAAATCCTTTAGGGGGAAAAAAACTTGCCATCCAAACCTGGTGTGCCCAAAACGTTGCTGACTTTTGATTGTTCTTGGCTACTTAGGGATGAAAAAATAAAATCTAGCTGTGTTACCACTTTTTCAAAATTATGTGTATGTCTTGGTATGGTAGAGAAACAAAGGGATCTTTGTTGCAGGGTAGAATTGAAGGACAAGGAAGTAGTGCTAAATCTGTATTCAACCTTTATTAGACCACATTTAGATTATTTTGTGCAGTTCTGATGGCTATATTATATAGAGGCACTGGAGCAGAGGAGAGAGAAGGTTGACAAAGGTAATACCAGAAATATATTTGTATACATATCAAGATATATTTGACATGCTTGGTCTCTTTTGAAGGAAAGACTAAGGGCTGAATGATTAAGTGATCTCAAACAGTATTAAATGTTTTGGTAAAGCATATAGAGAGGATGTTTCCTCTTGTGGGGAACAGCATGGTGTGTCAGTTTATTCATGGAGTCTGAGTTGCTGCATCAGCATGTACCTTTACGTACATATTGCTGTCCAGAGCTACTGAATAGTGATGATAGAAGTTCCAATGTTCTTACTATCACATGGCTTGGCAGGAATATCTCCTGCTCTTCCTTTTCCTATATGTTGGAAGGATTTGCAGACTTACATCCACCTGTTTGGCTGCATCATGATTGACAGTACTTTCACATCAAATCCTGGTGTGGGCTTAAACCCCTAGATCTGTAGTCACAGACGCAAGGATGTTTACACACAGCACCACAAGATCTCCTAGAGTAAAACTAGAAGCCATCAATGTAAGATAGTCACCAAGTAATTCGGAAGAAACATCTGAACTCGGACAATGGTGAGAATGTGGAACTCCCGTCTCAGGAATGGTTAAAGTGCATTTAAAGGGAAAAAGGCCAAACTCCTGAAAGAAGGTTGGGATGATGGATATAATTGGAGAAAGGTAGCAAGAAGCTGAAGCTAAACAGACTGAATGTCCTGTTTCTGTGCCGTATGTCCAATCTAATCTTGAAGCTAAGCAGACTCAGGCTGAGTTGGTACTTGGATGGAAGAATGTTTGGGAATACCAGGTGCAGAAGGCTTTAAATGTCCTGTAAAGAGGTCGAGATCAGGGCCACTGCTGACTAAAAGTGTCAGCACCCTCACTTGGTAGGAATTTGCATCGGTTACGATTTGTTCCTGCCAGTTTTGATTTATAAGCTTTCTGAAGTTAATATCTAAAATAAAACAATTAATAACCACAACCGTTAAATCTTATAAATTAACCAATTATTCTTATTCAGAACTTTTTGCTGTATGTACTCACAGTGTTACCTTTGAAGATGCTAACATGTCAAATCAAAGTGGGACAAAGAACCCGTGCGGACTCCGATACACTCAAGAAGATTGAAACTACTGTCAGTATTTTCTGAGCGTTGGTCTCGGAATAATCCTGCCGAAAAGTGCAATGGTCGTCTTATCTTAACATCTAAAAGAGAAACTGCGGCGCTATTTCCCGAAGACACGGCGTTGTTCTGTCTACACGTCTACAGTTTACATCCTGGTTGCCCGTAGCAACGGTTGGACTTGTTGAAACTCAGGATAATCTTTCATGGAGGAGGAACAAAACAGAAGCTTTCTAAATCCAAGTACTGCCAAAAGGACCTTATAAAGAGATTTAATGCAAAAGTTTCAATTTTGGGCATTGTGTGAGAATTGACTAAGATATTTGCTGTCATTGGATTTTTTTTCAAAGATTTGACAGCACCAGTTAATTTACACACTTTGCACAAGAGTGTGTCCGCACTTTCCAGCAAATGGCAAATAGATTGTTCCAACAGAATGTGCTGATACCTCTATAGGTTATATTTCATATTTAGGTGATGAGTACGTGAAATGAGGAAAATACTAGTCATTTTAAGAAATAGTCTAGGGAAAAGCAATGAAGAGCAAAGTAAAAGTTCTTTAAGTCTCATGCAGAGAAGATGATTAGTAAATCGAGATGAATTGATTTGTCAATATGTATTTTTTTTGTACATATATATTAAATAAAGTTCATTTATTTTAATATGACTCCACTCCATTGCTCCAAAAAGACAGCAATCACTGTCAAATATCCTTGAGGCTGTTATCACTGTTTCGTACAGCAAATTTTATAAGCACTATTGTATTTTATCTCAGCTGAATTTAATCACCAGGTCATTATGAATATGGCTGCTGTGATCAACACTGGAAAATATGTATCAAGTACAGCAGTGTTTTGGCTCATTTTCTATCATTCTCACTCTAAAAATTTCAGTGTGCCTGTTAAATTATTTTCTCATGCATGAGTATTATACAACATGCCTAGAATATCTAAAGCATTTTTCTCTATTTGCATTTAGTTACAAGATTTTTGTTTGTCTTTCAAGAACTGGTAAAACTAATATAAACAGGCAAAAAATAAATAACAAATACTTGCAATTCTACATAACCATAGTAAGCCCCCCAAAAAATGTTACAATGCACATCACGATAATGAAATACATTGGAACCATAGTCACTTATTATATGGGAAAGCACAGCAGGCGGTTTGAATACAATGATTAGCCTGGTTACAGGAATGTTAGTTGAAAGTGTTGGGATCCTGAGCAGTCAAATATTACCTCACTTAATGTCTCATCTGAAACACAGTTCCTACAGCAATAGAGCATTCTCTCAGTACTGCATTGAAATGTCAATGCAGATAGTTTGCTCATGTTAGACTTGAACCTACAGTCTCTGATTTCTTGGTTAAGAATGTAACTACTAAAACAAGGGTGACTATATATATAAGAACGCATATAGCAGAAGTTTGACTATACAAAGTACTAAGGAAAACAATAAATGATTCCGAATTTCTAGACTATTTTCATAATTGTTTCCAGTTAATTTTTAATATTCTTACCAATTATGAGGTCTTGTGGTGCAATGGATAGTTTCACTGCCTCTGAATCACAGGTTTTAGGTTCTAATCCCATCTCGAGTGTTTTATAATGCAGTCAAAAGAGTTGAATATCAACATTAAAATGCTCCAGATTACAACCTTGTACGTAAAATCATATGTTGCATAGCAACTCCGAGAGCCCGAATGAAATGCAACACACCACTGCCACCAAATATGAAGTTAAGTCAATTGTGCATACAAAGTTCTTATGAAGGTTAAGTTGCATTTATCAGCAATAGTTTGAGACTTTTTTTAAAAAAATAGTTTCAATAGTGCAAGGTAATTAAATGACCATAAATAATTGTTAAAGTTCTATGGATTTGAATAATTCATAGCTAGATTCATGCATGTAATTGAAGAGGTCACATAATATTTAGGGTGGATTAATGCCTGGATCATTTGGACACTTGTTGGGGTCCCTGAATTAGCTTAGTATAATATTAAATATGCTTTGTGTAACTAATGGGACACTTTCATTTAAGTGTTCTATATTGTGATATGATATAATTTGCTTTATTGAAACAATATATAAACAATAATGTAAGCATTTTCTTGTCCTTTTTGACTACATAATTTGTATTTTAATGGATAGTTGTTTGGAGAGTTGGTGGGGCAGAGTTGAGGGCAGTGTGATGGAGGAGGTCCTGAATAATTTGGTGCATGGGCCCAATAATCTGAAAATGTATTTGAAAACCTGCAGAAAAAGAAATACTGAAAACATTCCCTTCTTCATCTCTCAGAATATATTGTTGAACATTTTTATCTAAGTAATACAAAACAAAATTGCTAGTTTAAATTTGATAATTCATCTTATGAACTAATACATTTCCGGTGACATTACTATATATATTGACACTGGAGCTAGTGGTGGAGTCAGAAAAATATTTGGAAACTTTTTTCACAAAATGCATTTATTCACAATAAATTTGTAGCATCATAGATGAAGGTGTAAGAATAGTGTAAATATAGTACTAGTTCATCATGGATTACCTTAAAATTAAGTACATGCATGAACAAAAGGAACTGTCCACCCATGAGTGTTATAAAGATAATCGATTAGGATACAATTTTTTTTAACATTTAGTGAAAGATTTTTAATGAATGCTTTCAAAGAGGTGGGACATCACAGGAGTGCCAATATTTCCCTGAGTATATAAATACACCTCCAATAACTGGCCTAGCCAAATTCCATGTCCTGACATCCTGTACTTCAATTATCCTTTAAATGGATCTCTCTATTTAAGATTTTTCAATTCATCTTAAGGACAAAAGTAGCTTTATTTTCCTGAACCAAGTAGGATTAATGTTCATGACACAGTTGATTTGGAGGCACATAAAGCAGATAAAATTGCTGATCAGGAAAACAGACTTGGCTCTACAAACTAACTCTATTTGGAGATTCATTGGCCAGTGGCAGCACCATCTAATAAGGGTGCAGTGCACCACATACTAGTATAAACATTGGTCATGTGAGAAAGTCAACCTCATCACCTTTGGCCTATTAGATCTAGCATGGAGTCGATTATAGTTTTTCAGAGATACATTTTCATTGTGATTACTGTCACAGAGAAGAGGAGAAGTGAATTTAATAATGTCTACTTTTTTGTATGCAACAGAATGATTTTAGTAACTGCTTACTTTTCATTTCCGTTTGTGAAGTCCAACCTAAAAATAATCTATAGCAAGTACTTTGGAGTTGAAATAAATTGGGTTTGCTAGTGTATTCAAAATTCAATAGTTCACAGCATACATTCACATATACATATTTCCAACTCATAGTGTCCAGCAATGTGCAGGTTAGGTTGGTTTGGCTATGGAAAATTGTCCCATAGTGCCCAGAGATGTGCAGGTTAGGGCCGATTAGCCCTAAGGGAAAAAGAGAAAGAAGTTAAGCTACACATTACAAATTTCTTACAATTAAAAATATTGGTATTGGCTCACATGAATTAGAGTCAAGTAAATCAAAGCTAGAGGTCCTTTCAGTTTTCTGTGCATAGGATTCCCTTTCACAAGAGCTCAAATGCAGTTGGATATCAGATGAAGGTGCAGCAGTTATAAACTGGGAATTGATGCATTTTCCAGTAAAAAAACACAGGAACTATTTTCAGAAGTCAAGCTTTGAGAAAGATTGAAATCAGGGGGATGTTTTAGCAAAGTCTGGAGCTGCAAATGACATGTTTTCTTCTGGTATGACAAGCATACAGCTGAGAGCTGAGGAAAAGTCACTCAGCCTGAAGTATTAACTCTGATTTCTCTCCACAAATGCTGCCAGACCTGCTGGGCTTTTCCAACAATTTCTGTTTTTGTTTCTGATTTACAGCATCTGCAATTCTTTCTGTATTTTTTGGAATATTTTGTACAGTTCTGGTCACCGTACTACCAGATGTTTTTGGAGGCTTTGGAGAGGGTACAGAAAAGGTTTACCAGGTTACTGCCTGGTTTGGAAGGTATTAGCTCTGAGAAGAAATTAGAAAAATTCAGTTTGTTTTCACTTGAACACTGGAGGCTGAGGGGAGACCTGATAGAGATCTATCAAGTTATGAGACATGATTTGGAGATGCCGGTGTTGGACTGGGGTTTACAAAGTTAAAAATCACACAACACCAGGTTATAGTCCAACAGGTTTAATTGGAAGAACACTAGCTTTTGGAGCGACGCTCCTATGAAGGAGCGTCACCCCGAAAACTAGTGCGCTTCCAATTAAACCTGTTGGACTATAACCTGGTGTTGTGTGATTTTTAACTAAGTTATGAGAGGTACAAATAGAATGGATAGTTGGTGTTTTTATTCCCAAGAGTAGAAATGTTAATGACCGTGGGGATCATAAGTTTAAGATAAAGGAGGGAGTAATTTAAAGGAGATGTGAGAGGTAGGTTTTTTTATAGAGTGTGGTAAGTGCCTGAAAAGTATAGAGGAGGTGGTGGAAGCAGATATAATAGCAATGTTTAAGAGACACCTTGACAGATATGTGAATAGGCAGGCAATAAAGGCATGGAGGCAGAACGGTTTTAGTTTAGAAAGGCATCATGTGTTAGCAGAGGATTGGGGGCTGAATGGCATGTTCCTATTCTGTAATGTCCTTTGTTCTTCAAAAAGGCATATTCATCCATGTTGAATAGAAAGGCTAACTAGAAGCATAGAAAGCTAACTAGAAGCCCCTTAAGCCTGTACCATCAGTCAATGAGTTCAGGCTAATCTGTGGTCTATATCCCTTAATATGTTTGCTTAACAAAAAACTCTCAGATTTAAAATTAACAACTGATCCAGCTTCCATTGCTATGTGTGGAAGAGAGTTCCAAACATCTATCATCATTCTTCCTGTGTAGGAATGCTTCCAAACATTTCCTCACTGAACGGTCTAGTCCCTATTTTTAGACTGCCTCCAAGTTCCACAATCCCCAATCAGTATAAATAGTTTGTCTTTATCTACTCTCTTTTCCTATTAATATCTTGCAGACTTCACACAGATGATATCTTAACCTTCTAAATTCTGAAGAACACAGGCCCAATTTGTTAAATAAATAGACAAAGGTGTTTCCAAGAAATTGATCAAGGAAGTGTGGAGTTTGAGATGAGAGAGCTATACATACAGAAATATTTTTAAATCTGGGACATGTTCAAACCACACCTTGTTGACAAGATTTCATTTACATTGTTTGACTGATAACTATTCCCTAATGTGTTTTCCATGTCAACACCTCTACCGATCAGTGTCTACTCGGCTACCAATCAGCACCATCTTGTCATGCAGTATAAATTATTGTCCTCTTCAACATTTCGTATTTTTGTGATTCTGTCCTGATGAGTGCAAGATGAAAAGCTTCAACAGTGTTTATTTTCAGCCATACTCAGTATTATTCAGTATTTTCAATCATGATTTTTAAAAATATTTTATATAATTGTGATGAGAATATTTTGTGGCCCAAATCACATTGACCAAAACATTTACTTTTATATGGCAACTTTTTATTTGTGAAGAACTGAATCTTTCTGGCAATCACAACTCCTACTTTTTGATTTTCATCAAAATGCTTTGAATGAAAGTCTAGTTGTAAGAGAAATGATTTGCCCCTCCTGCGTGCCAGTATGGCTGCAAATAGGCTAAAGGTATAATCATAGATTTGTTTCAGGGTTCTCTGATAAGGACTTCGATGTTGAGCCTTGATCCTTATATTTCTCCCCCATGGGAAAAGGCATTATCTGTCAACCCTGTAATAAAGTGCACCACCTTGTGGCTTATTTTTAAAGAAAACACCTAAATTCATACAGAGATGATAGGCAACTGTGTGGCTTCGTATTCAAATAAAGACCGAAATCCATGTGTGAAAAATAGCTTCTTTTATTCAGCAATTGTAAGAGCACAAGTTCAAAGTGGCAATAGAATTTAGAAATACCGTTCTTACAAGATCTGTAGGATTGTGTTTGTGAGTGTGTAGTGCATTGGGGCCATCCCCATGGGTACCAAACACTCCTACAGACCCATACACTGATGCAGACCCTCTCTCATACACAAGTTCTCCCATACGCTCACACATACACACCTACACTCACTCCCATACGCACCCTTTCACAGATTTATACCCCTTTACATGCACACTCACACACATACACATTTTTGGGGTGAATTTGTACTTGCAGAAATTGCATGAATCCATGTAAGATTCTGTAAATCCCTTTTTTATAAATAGAATCAGTCTGAACATCGGGGTATAGACAACCTCACACAGGGCCCCTCATGCCTTTAACGCATTATCTGAGACAACATGGCACCTATTGTTAAAAGTTCACTTGAGAATGCAACTTTTAAAAAAAGTTCTGGGTTTTACATATGAAAGAACTGAAACTAACATGGTCATTCTAAAAGATGAGGAACTTAACAAACAATCCAGGTCTTTTTCAATAAAGTAAAAAATCACACAACATCAGGTTATAGTCCAACAGGTTTAATTGGAAGCACACTAGCTTTCGGAACATCACTCCTTCATCAGGTGGTAGTGGAAGGCTCAATCCTAACACACAGAATTTATAGCAAAAATTTACAGTGTGATGTAACTGAAATTATACATTGAGAAAATTGATTGTCTGTTAAGCCTTTCATCTGTTAGAATACCGTGATAGTTTCACTTCTTTCATGTGTAAATCACAAAACCTTTATTTTAAAAAGTTGCATTCTCGGGTTAGCTGTTAACAATGGTGATAGCTAGACAATATGTTGAAGGTGTTAGCCCCCTGTGTTCTCTGTCTATGCCATGATGTGTAGATTGATTCTAATCAAAAAAGTGAGATAACAGAGTTTTACATGAATTCATGCAGTTTTTGAGCAAAGTACAATATAACCCTGAAAGTACAAATTCATCCCACAAAATATATGTGTGCATGTTGGTCTTTGTCTGTCTGGATTGGGGGTTGTGAGTGTGAGAAAGTGTATGTGTGTGTGTGTGTGTGTAGTGAGTGCAGAGTGTCTTATGTCTGTGAGGGGGTGCATGTGTGAGTGTGGGATTGTGTGTGTCTGTAAGGGTGTGTGTGGGTGTCTGTGTGCGTATCTGTGTATATGTGTGGCCGTGTGTATGTGTGTATAGGAGTGCTTGTGTGTGTGTGTAGGAGTATCTGTGTGTGTGTAAAGTGCAATTGTGGTCATCTGTAATGTGACATGAACCCAAGGTCCCGGTTGAGGCCCTCCCTATGGGTACCAAACTTAGCTATCAGTCTCTACTCGGCCACTTTTCGCTGCTGCCTGTCCCAAAGTCTGCCTTGGAGGATGGTCACCCAAAGGTCTGAAGTTGAATGTCCTGGACTGCTGAAGTGTTCCCCAACTGGGAGAGAACACTCCTGTCTGTTGATTGTTGTGCAGTGCCCATTCATCCATTGTCGTAGCCTTTGCTCGGTTTCGCCAACGTACCATTCCTCCAAGCATCCTTGCCTGCAACGAATAAGTAAGACAATGTTGGCTGAGTGACATGAGTACCTGTCATGTACAGAGTGGGAAGTGTCCCCACATATAATGGTGGTATCTACGTCCACACTCTGACACATCCTGCAGCGCCTACCGTGACAGGGTTGTATGGAGTTGTCCTGAGAGCCAGGCAGCTTGCTACGAACAACGATCTGTTTGAGGTTTGGCGGTTGTTTAAAGACAAGTAGTGGAGGTGTGGGAAAGGTCTTGGTGAGGTGCTCATCCTCATTGATAATGTGTTGCAGGTCACGAAGAACATGGCTCCTGGGAAATACTGAACAACGAAGGGTACACTGTCAGTTGCAGCAAGTGTCTGTCTGCTGAGGAGGTCATTATGGTTCCTTGCTGTGGCATGTCGGAACTGGCGGTCGATGAGTTGGGCATCGTACCCCGTTCTTGTGAGGGCATCCCTGAGTACTTCCAGGTGTCTGTCACGTTCCTCCTCAAATGAGCAGATGCGGTGTGCGCGTAGGCTTGTCAATAGGGGATGGTCGTTTTAATATGTTTTGGGTGGAAGCTGGAGAAGTGTAGCATTGTGAGGTTGTCTGTGGGTTTGCGGTAGAGTGTGGTGCTGAGGTGTCCATCCTTGATGGAGATGCATGTGTCCAAGAATGAGACAGATAGTTGAGAGTAGTCCATGGTGAGTTTGATGGTGGGTTTCAATATATAATTTCAGTTCCATCACACTGTAAACTTTTGCAATAAATTCTGTGTCTTATGATCTTATACTCCACAGCCACCTGATGAAGCAGCAGCTCTCTGAAAGCTCATGTTTCCAAATAAACCTATTGGACTTATAATCTGGTGTTGTGTGATTTTTAACTTCATACTAATGGGGAAACAGTTTAATGTTCTGTACTCTATTCAGGTCTAGGAGATGGTTGGTAAAGGCTAATTAATATTATAATGTTTCGTGGAGACTTGATAGGGATGATATTGTTTACAATATTCACACCTATTCAGAGGTAGCTAGGCCTAACACTGCTTGTAGCAAAGGCTGATAAGAATTGAAGGTATGAAAAAGCAGTAATGGTTGAAAGGGTTGTTTCAATTAGAAAGGGTTATTTTAATTTGGTCTATCTTATGCTGGTAAAATATACTACAAAACCATGTGTTTATGAAAGAATAAATGAAACTGTATTATAGTAAATAACAGGTTAAAAACATAGAAAACATAAAACATAGAAAAATACAGCGCAGTACAGGCCCTTCGGCCCTCGATGTTGCGCCGACCAAAGCCTACCTAACCTACACTAGCCCAATAACCTCCATATGCTTATCCAATGCCCGCTTAAATGACCATAAAGAGGGAGAGTCCACCACTGCTACTGGCAGGGCATTCCATGAACTCACAACCTGCTGAGTAAAGAATCTACCCCTAACATCTGTCCTATACCTACCACCCCTTAATTTAAAGCTGTGTCCCCTAGTAACAGCTGACTCCATTAGCGGAAAAAGGTTCTCACTGTCAACTCTATCTAAACCCCTAATCATCTTGTACACCTCTATCAAATCTCCCCTAAACCTTCTTTTCTCCAATGAGAACAGCCCCAAGTGCCTCAGCCTTTCCTCATACGGTCTTCCTACCATGCCAGGCAACATCCTGGTAAACCTCCTCTGCACTCGTTCCAATGCCTCCACATCCTTCCTATAGTATGGCGACCAAAACTGCACACAATACTCCAGATAAGGCCGCACCAGAGTCTTATACAACTGCAACATGATCTCAGGACTCCGGAAATCAATTCCTCTACCAATAAAGCCCAGTATACCATATGCTTTCTTCACAGCACTATTTACCTGGGTGGCAACTTTCAGAGATCTGTGTACATGGACACCAAGATCCCTCTGCTCATCCACACTACCAAGTAGCCTACCATTAGCCCAGTAATCCATCTTCTTGTTACTCCTACCAAAGTGAATGACTTCACACTTAGCTACATTGAACTCCATTTGCCACCTTTCTGCCCAGCTCTGCAACTTATCTATATCCCGCTGTAACCTGCCACATCCTTCTTCGCTGTCCACAACTCCACTGACTTTCGTGTCATCCGCAAACTTGCTCACCCAGCCTTCAAGCCCCTCCTCTAGGTCATTTATAAAAATGACAAACAGCAATGGTCCCAACACAGATCCTTGTGGAACACCGCTAGTAACTGCACTCCAAGATGAACCTATACCATCAACTACTACCCCCTGTCTCCTTCCAGCCAGCCAATTCCTAATCCAAACCTCTAATGCACCCTCAATGCCATACCTCCGTAGTTTTTGCATTAGCCTACCATGGGGTACCTTATCGAACGCCTTGCTAAAATCCATATACACCACATCTACTGCTTTACCCTCGTCCACTTCCTTGGTCACCTTCTCAAAGAACTCAATAAGGTTTGTGAGGCACGACCTGCCCTTCACAAAACCATGCTGACTATCCTTGATCACATTAATAAAGGATTGTGAATGAATAAACAGGAACCTGGAATAATAGGAACCTGAAAATCGAATGAGTTAATAGATAACCTGTAACACAATGTCTCACAACTGCGAAAAAGTCTGTTCAGCCTGAAATTCAGTCTAAAACTTCTGAACAAGAATTCAATATTTGACAACTATTGGTATTTTTGTTGACTAAGGATATCAAGGAATAGGGCAAAGAATTAGTCAATAGCAGATCATGTTCAAGACACTGAATGGCCAAATCCTTTTCCTCTGTTTCAATAAGATCTTCAGCTAAGATTTCAGTCTTTTACACACACACACTGGCATCTGATAGATTCATTCAGGTATTAAAAAGAATTAACTGAAATTGTATTTCACATGCTCTTGCACCAAATTGATGCAAGAATGCATGTGCTACAGTTGGGGTTGGAGATCTGATTCCCGAATGAACTGCGTTGTATGGAAGTGATATAAAAGGCATTTTGATGTTTCACATATTTATCATGCTATGATGCATTTTTTTTTACACTTTGTGTATTTCTGTTATGCTTTAACATATAGCCTTAGTTTGATTCAATATTCTTGTATTTGATCTTGTGTTAGTTATGAGGTCTGCCATCATCCACATTTCAAATTTAGATGGCAGAAAGATGGAAGTTGAGAAGAGAGAAGGATTTCAAATGAAAGCATCTTTGCAGGGCACTACAGCAACAGTCTTTAACTAGAGTAGGGATACACCCAAACAAAGATATGTCAGGGTATGTCACAAGATGGTGGCTAATCACCTGATGATTTACCACAATAACTTAACTAGTCAAAGTCCTATCAAGTTTGTGTGAATATTATTCCCCACCATTTCAAAAGTTAGATCTCATGGAATACAGAGAGAACTAGCCATTTGGATACAGAACTGGCTCAAAGGTAGAAGACAGAGGGTGATGGTGGAGAGTTGCCATTTAGACTGGAAGCCTATGGCCACTGGTGTCCCACAAGGATCGGTACTGGGTCTACTAGTTTTCGTCATTTATATAAATGATTTGAATGTGAACATAGGAGATATAGTTAGTAAGTTTGCAGATAGCACCAAAATTGAAGTTGTAGTGGACAGCGAAGATTACTTTAGAGTACAATGGGATCTTGATCAGATGTGCCAATGGGCTGAGGAGTGGCAGATGGAATTTAATTTAAATAAATGTGAAGTGCTGATTTCGGAAAGGCAAATCAAGAGTTATATAGTGAATGGTAATGTCCTGGGGAGTGTAGCTGAACAAAGACACCTTGGAGTGAGGGTTAATAATTCATTGAAAGTAGAGTTGCAGATAGATATAATAGTGAAGAAGGTGTTGGTATGCTTTCCTTTATTGGTCAGAGCACTGAGTGTAGGATTTGGGAGGTCATGTTGCGGCTGTGCAGGACATTAGTCAGGCCACTTTTGGAATATAGTGTGCAATTCTGATCTGCCTCTTATTGGAAGGATAATGCGAAACTTGCAAGAGTTCAGAAAAGAGTTACAACGATGTTGCCAGGTTTGGAGGACTTGAGCTACAGGGAGAGACTGAGAAGGCTTGGGCTGTTTTCCCTGGAGAGTTGGAGATGGAAAGGTAACTTTATAGAAGTTTATAAAATCATGAGGGGCACAGATATGGTATAGAGACAAGATCTTTTCCCTGAGGTGGAAGAGTCCAGAACAAGAGGGCATAGGATTAGGGTGACAGGGAAAAAAGTTAAAATAGACCTAAGGGACAATCTCCTCACACAGAGTGTGCTGTGTGTATGGAATGAGCTGCCTGAGGATGTGGTGAAGGCTGGAACAATTACAACATTTAAAGGGCATCTGGACGGGTATATGAACAGGAAAGGTTCAGAGGGATAGGGGCCAAGTGCTCATAAATGGGACTAGATTTATTTAGGATATCTGGTCGGCATGGACAAGTTGGACTGAAGAGTCTGTTTCTGTGCTGTATATCTCTATGGCTACTAAGCGAGTATTTTGCATCAGTGTTTACTGTGGAAAAGGACATGGAAAGTATAGAATGTAGGGAAATAGATGGTGATATCTTGAAAAATGTCCATATTACAGAGGAGGAAATGCTGGATGTCTTGAAACGCATAAAAGTGGATAAATCCCCAGGACCTGAACAGGTGTAACCTAGAACTCTGTGGGACGCTAGGGAAGTGATTGCTGGGCCCCTAGCTGAGATATTTGTATCTTCAGGTGCTAGAAGACTGGAGGTTGGCTAATGAGGTGCCACTGTTTAAGAAAGGTGGTAAGGACAAGCCAGGGGGCTATAGACCTGTGAGCCTGACCTCGGTGGTGGGCCATTTGTTGGAGGGAATCCTGAGGGACAGGATATACATGTATTTGGAAAGGCACTGACTGATTAGGGATAGTCAACCTGGCTTTGTGCTGGGAAATCATGTCTCAGAAACTTGATTGAGTTTTTTGAAGAAGGGACTTTTTCACACAGAGGTTGGTACATGTATGGAATGAGCTGCCAGAGGAAGTGTTGCGGGGCTGATAAAATTGCAACATTTAAAAGGCATTTGAATGGGTATATTAATAGGAAGGGCTTGGAGGGATATGGGCTGCGTGCTGGCATTTGGGACTAGGTTGGGTTGGGATATCTGGTTGGTATGGACGGGTTGGACCATAGAGTCTGTTTCCATGCTGATGACTGTAAGTAACAAAAAGGATTGATGAGGGCAGAGTGTAGATGTGATCTATATGGACTTCAGTAAGGCATTTGACAAGGTTGCCCATGGGAGGCTGGTTAGCAAGGTTAGATCTCATGGAATACAGGAAGAACTAGCCATTTGGATACAGAACTGGCTCAAAGGTAGAAGACAGAGGTTGGTGCTCGAGGGTTGTTTTTCAGACTAGAGGCCTGTGACCACTGGAGTGTCACAAGGATCTCTGCTGGATCCACTACTTTTCATTATTTATATTAATGATTTGGATGCGAGCATAAGAAGTACAGCTAGTAAGTTTGCAGATGGCACCAAATTTGGAGGTATATTGGACAGCAAAGAAGGTTACCTCAGATTACAATGGTATGTTGATCAGATGGGCCAATGGGCTGAGAAGTTGCCGATGGAATTTAATTTAGATAAATGTGAGGTGCTGCATTTTGGGAAAGCAAATCTTAGCAGGACTTATACACTTAATGGTAAGGTCCAAGGGAGTGTTGCTGAACAAAGAGATCTTGGAGTGCAGGTTCATAGCTCCTTGAAAGTGGATTCGCAGGTAGATAGGACAGTGAAGAAGGCATTTGGTATGCTTTCTTCTATTGGTCAGAGTATTGAGTTGGGAAGTCATGTTGCAGCTGTACAGGACACTGGTTAGGCCACCGTTGGAATATTGTGTACAATTCTGGTCTCCTTGTTGTGAAATTTGAAAGGGTTCAGAAAAGATTTACAAGGATGTTGCCAGGGTTGGAGGATTTGAGCTATAGGTAGAGGTTGAATAGGCTGGGGTTGTTTTCCCTGGAGTGTCGGAGGCTGAGGGATGACCTTATAGAGGTTTATTAAATCATGAGGGGCATGGATAGGATAAATAGATAAAGTCTTTTCCCTGGAGTGTGGGACTCCAGAACTAGAAGACATAGGTTTAGGATGAGACGGGAAAGATATAAAAGAGACTTGAGGGGCAATTTTTTTCACGCAGAGGGTGGTGCGTGTATGGAATGAGCTGTCAGAGGAAGTGGTGAAGGCTAGTACGATTGCAACATTTAAAAGGAATCTGGATGGGTATATGAATAGGAAGGGATTTGAGGGATATGGGCCAGGTGCTGGCAGGTTGGATAAATTGGTTTGGGAGATCTGGTTGGAATGGACAAGTTGGACCGTAGGGTCTGTTTCCATACTGTACATCTCTATGACTCTATGGCTCTAAGTACACAGAAATTGTGCATTCTTGTAACAAACCAGCACTGGGATAGTTGAGGATGTTAAGCCAGAATGGATGACCTGATTTATCAGCCAAGGGACCAGAGTCAGAAATATTATAAAGCTACGAACATCAAGGACATCACTTCTGCAACTTGAAAGCATGATAATGATCACTCACGGGAAGATGTTTGTGGAGAAATCATTAATGAAATCACCACCTGGTAATGAACTGTTGTTAGAACATAGAAAAGTACAGCATAGAACAGGTCCTTCGGCCTATGATGTTGTGCCGAGGATTAATCCTAATATAAAATAAAATAACCTTTCCAATGCACCCCTCAATTCACTGCTGTCTATGTGCATGTCCAGCAGGTGCTTAAATGTCCCTAATGACTCTGCTTCCAACACCACCACTGGCAACACATTCCATGCATTCACAACTCTCTGCATAAAGAACCTACCTCTGATGTCTCCTTTAAACCTTCCTCCTAATATCTTAAAACTATGACCCCTGTCCCCGTCAATCCTGCCCTGGGGAAAAGTCTCTAGCTATTGACTCTATATGTCTGTTATTACCTTGTATACCTCAATCAGATAACCTCTCTTCCTCCTCCTCTCCAGAGAGAATAGTCCAAATTTGGTCAACCTCTCTTCATAAGACAAGCTCTCCAGTCCAGGCAGCATCCTGATAAACCTTCTTTGCACCCTCTCCAGAGCCTATGTATCTTTCCTATAGTAGGGCAACCAGAACTGGACACAATATTCCAAGTGTGGTCTCACCAGGAACTTGTAGAGCTGCAGCAAACCTCACAGCTCTTAAACTCGACCCCCCTGTTAATGAAAGCCAAAACACCATATGCTTTCTTAACAACCCTACCCACTTGGACGGCAACTTTGAGGGATCTATGTACTTGAAAACCAGATCCCTCTGTTCCTCCACACTGCCAAGAATCTTTAATTCTATATTCAGCATTCAAGTTCAACCTTCCAAAATGCATCACTTTGCATTTACCCAGGTTACTCCATCTGCCGTTTCTCAGCTCAGCTCTGCATCCTGTCCTGCAATAGTCCTCAATACTTTCAACGGCACCTCCAACCTTTGTGTCGTCTGCAAATTTACTAACCCACCCCTCAATCTCCTCATCCAAGTCATTCGTAAAAACTACAAACAGCAGAGGCCCAAGAACACAGCCCTGCGGGACCCCACTCAACACTGACCTCCAAGCAGAATACTTTCCATCTACAACCACTCTCTGCTTTCTATCAGCCAACCAATTCTGATTCCAGATAGCCAAATCTCCCTGTATCCCATACCTCCTGACGTTATGAATGAGCCTATCATGGAGAACCTTATCAAATGCCTTGCTGTCATGTATCTCACCATTGTTCATCGAACATTGTTGTATGCAAGTTGGCTGTCATACGTTAAAACAATGACTAAACTGTAAAAATACTGTTTCAGTTGCAATGCAATTGGAAAATCCTAAAGCTACTAAGATTAGATTAGATTTACAGTGTGGAAACAGGCCCTTCGGCCCAACAAGTCCACACCGACCCGCCAAAGCGCAACCCACCCATACCCCTACATTTACCCCTTACCTAACACTACGGGCAATTTAGCTTGGCCAATTCACCTGACCCGCACATCTTTGGACTGTGGGAGGAAACCGGAGCACCCGGAGGAAACCCACGCAGACACAGGGAGAACGTGCAAACTCCACACAGTCAGTCGCCTGAGTTGGGAATTGAACCCGGGTCTACAGGCGCTGTGAGGCAGCAGTGCTAACCACTGTGCCACCGTGCCGCCCATAAATCTACTAAATCCACCATATAAATGTATGTCTCTTCTCTTAATTGAAAAGAGCTATTTATCAAACTAAGTACTATAAGGCTAAAGAGGATCAAAGAATAGGTCCACATAGGTCAAACAATCTCTAAGTTGACAGCTGCTGTCGTATTTATGAACTTATGAATTAGGAGCATTTGAAGGACTGCCACTGCACTGTCACTCAATAAGATCATGGTGATCTGTATTCTGAATTCTACATTCCCATCTAACCCTAATTACCTTTAGTTCTCTTGTCTAACAAGAATCAATCTAACTCCACCTTTAAAACATTCAATGGCTTCACTTCCATTGACTTCTGAGCTAGAGAGTTTAAACATCCCACAGCCCTATAAGAGGAAACAAAGACTTGTTCGCTTTGTCCCAAAAGAGTGATTCCTAATTTTAAAAGTGTTCTATAATCTGGACTCACCCAGAAGCAGAAACATCCTTTCCATGTTCACCTTGTCAGAAACATTCATGTTTGACCCATTGGGTTAGCACACTGTAAATCAAGGCCCATTATTCCCAGAGTTGTACCAAATCTTCATTTATTTTTAAGGTATGCAGTTTACCGATTTATCTGATTTTCAGTCCAAGGTTGACTATGTTTCTGTACTTAACAAGAATTATTATTATAAGTAATAAGATTTTTTTTCCTCATTGTCATCCACAGATCTTAAAGACACAAAAACATGCATTCTTTACATTTAAGATCTTACAAATTCAATTAAATTGCCCCTCACCCTTGTAAACTCCAGCCACTTCCTTTCATAATAAAAGATAGCATTCCATTCGCCTTTTTAATCACCAACTGTACCTGAATACTAACATTTTGTGACTTATTCACTGGAATATCTAGATCCTTCCAGCACTTAGAATTTAGCAGTTGCTTTACATTTAAATAACATTTTATATTCTTATCCTTCCTGCCAAACATTTTCCCACATTCTATCTGCCAGACCTTTGCCCATCTACTCAACATTTTTGTGTGATCTTGCATTATTATTATCTTCACAATATTTTATCCTACTTATTTTTGTGTCATCTGCAAATTAAGCCCCCATTCCTTCAATCCCCTCATCCAAGTCATTGATATAAATTACAAAACGTTGAGGGCCCCATAGACTCCTGTGGATTCCCACTTGTCACATTGTCAACCTGAAAATCCCATTTATGCATAGTCCCTGCTTTCTGCCAACCAGCTAATCCTCTATGTATGCTAGTGTGTTTGTCCCTACACAATGCATTTTGTGTAATAGCATTTTATGTGGAAACTTGACAAATGCATTTGAGAAATCCAAAGTCATTATGCCAATAGCTTCCCTTTCATCCATGAAGAAATTCCAAAAAAAATTGGTTAAACACAATTTCCCTTGCACAAAACCATGCTGACTCTTCCAGATTACCTTGCTTTTCCGACTACACAATTCTGACCTCCTTAAGTGTTAATTCTTTGACCTTTCTCATGTTAAATGTCATGCTAAATTACTGTTTTCTGTTTCCTTCCCTTCTTGAACTGGGCAGTTACATTTGCTACTTTCTGGTCTGATGGAACCTTTCCAGGATCTATCAAATTTTGGAAAATACCATGCATCAACTAACTAATTAGTCACCTCTTTAAAACTTTAGGAAGCAGTCCATCAGGACCCAAAAACGTATCAACCTGTAGCTCCATCGGATTGCTCAGTACCATTTCCTTAAATGATTATATTTTCACCAAGTCTCCCTCTGCCTGCAATTTACAATTGTGATCTCATTCAGGGGTGTAATTTTAAAGAGCTGCTATTTCCAGTACTTACACATGGCTTACAAATATATTGTGCTATGACGTCCGTACAAACTGACTTGCAAACAGACTCAAGAACAGAACCTGTCCACAATCCAGATTCTGTATAGACGTATACTATTTCTAGTAGTTGAGGGAATAACAACAAGCAGCTAGAAAGAAGATTAAATTTAAGAGATTTAGAATACAGGGAAGAAGAACACTCTTCAAGCAGTATTGTGACGTGTGGAATTCACTTGTGTTATTGGCTGAGACAGGAACACTAATAACTTTCAAGATTAGATTGGATGGGTGTGTAAAGAAGATGAATGAATCGAGAAGCTGTGTGCACATATGGGATTACGTTGGGTTGAATGTCCTTTTTGTGTTGAAATGTTAATGCATTACTATATAATTGTGAATAAATATTCATTATGTTTAGCTTTCTAAATCTATTCATATGTATGTCAGAAACTATAATCATTTTATTGTTAAAAATACTTTAACTTTTCTGGATCCCTAGGATGATGCGAGAATTCACTATTTGAATGAACACTTCAATAATTAAAATCTAAAGCTGTGTAATAGCTTTGTGTATTAATGTACTGTGGCATTAATGCAGCACTCTGCCTAGAATTCCTCACGAGTTTTTAACCTTGCTAAATTTATAAAGTGAGAAGTTTCAGATAAATAAAATAATTTGAAATCAAAGGCTGAACATTTCTATACATTTATAAGATTATTTATATATTATTATATATTAATTAAGATGATACACTTCTAAAATAACAGGACAACTTTACCAGATGTTGCTGAAATATATAAATCTACTGGCGAATCAGTAATGACTGCTCAACTGCCCAAACTATTCATCATTATTCATTCCTTTATGTTCCAGTTAAAGAATTAAACCGTACATTAATTTGTAATTATAGCACATTCACCTTTAACTACATTTGATAAGCATTTTATATTTGTCACGTCAACATTATTCTCATGTGACAAATTACCAAAAGAAACATAATTCAAATTTATTTACCTTTAACATACCAAAATACCCTGTAGAGGCATAATTAAATAAAGGAGATATCAGGAGTTTTTAACAAGTGCAGGAGATGAGTGGCTGTCAAGGACAGAATTGGAATAAAGCACTTACTGTTTTTATTACAACATTGGAATAGTTGAGTAAAGGAGCACCATTAGCAGCAACAGTATTATCACAAACTATTTAGTTAGACCTAAGACAGAGGCAGATGTATAAACTAAAATGTATGATAATTGTAATTTGTGGTAGAGGTTGAAGTCAATGGTTTCATAATATTTAATTAAAAGTAATGTGTACGGTGGTCAGACAACCGGGTTTATAGTGGAGGTGACTACATTTCACCACACCAATTATTCACTAGCTCTACAATATTGGATACACTTAGTTCTGCTATTTTTTAAGCTCAAACTATTTGTAATGTACTGACCCAGCCAAGGGCTAGGTCCATTAATTTGTACACACTCACCAAGAGTTCAAAATGAATGATATCAATATTAACTAAGTGATGGAAGCTGGGGTCCCCTTTAAAGCTGAATTTTTTTAGTATTTCATATTTAGTATTTTCTGTGCACCTGAGTAATACATCAGTAAGTAGTCTTCTCCAAATATAAAAACACATGAAAACAAAGAAAAAGCCATAGAATCAGAGGCCATAACTGATGTCAAAGAGTTATTGTGTACCACACTTCCCTATTACCAATGGGGCAATTAATCTTCAAAGGAATGCAGGCAAGCAGATAACAGCCAGCCTGGTGTTATGAGAACTGCCTGCAGTTATTGGCCAAGAGGATTCGGATGGATAACTTACACAGCATACTGCTATTCCCAAAATTGGGTAGAGAGAGCATCAAGGGGAATGAGCTGCCATCTACTTGGGAAAACCCCATGAGTTCTTGTACATTAGCCTGGCATGCTGTATTGTTTGGCTTTCTCTACTACCAACTATTGACAGATTACTGAAATTCTGGAAACTTATAAGAAGCTTCTTTCAAAGTTTCGTTGAAGAACAGCACCATAAAATATTATGGTTATGCTTCTACAAAAGAATTAAGTCATTGAACTCTATTTGCTCTTTTTTCAGCAATGCTATGAAACTCTTCACAGACTCTGTTGAAGTTTACTGGTCACATCGTGTATAAGCTGGTGTGTGAGATGAGGAACCAGGAGAGATGGATTGGGACAAGGAAACATGATAAAGAATTTTCAACTTTCTATGAAAGAGTAAAGGAATACACCCGTGAAAGATATGACTTGTCTGAGATCAGTGTTTGCAACAGAAAGACCAAACAAGCCCTTGCAAATGACGTGTCCTTTGAAGAATGATGCTTAAGTGTGCAGAATTGATATGAATGTGCTGTTTAAAGAGCACAATGTTGTGGAATTCTATCTTCCCCTGAGGTAAAGCACTGGCAGACCAATAAGAAAAGGCACCTCAAACTTTCCACACTGCCCTAGCAGAGATGACCGTGTTTTAACACTGCCCTGACCAAGAATGACTGGTGTTTCTAGACATCCCCAGCACAGAGATAACCCGTGATGATGATTGTCCCAGGACAGTCATGACTGGTGATGATCAGCAGCATTTCCATACCACCCTGGAACAGTGATGACTGAAGTGTCCAAACCACCCCAGGTCAATGATGACTGAGAATGACCAGTGTTGGTGACCAGTGTTTCTTGATCACACCAGGACAGTGATGATGGCTACTATTTCCAGACTGATCCACAATGACTGGTATTTCTACATTGCTCCAGCAGAGTAATGACTGGTGTTTCCAGGCAACTCAGAATAGTGACTTGATAATGACAGGTGTTTCCATTCTGCCCTCAGACAGCGATAATAATCGGTGTTTCCATACCACCATAGGACTGTGCTGACCAGTGTTCCTAGATGACCTCAGGACTAAATGACCAATGATGACAACCTGTGTTTCCAAATTGCCCAAGGACAATGATGATGACTGGTGTTTCCACACAACCTGGGACAGTGGTGATGGCACCACGCCAGGACATTGATCAGCGGCACTGGCCCAGGACAGGGATGACCAATATTGGTGACCGGGGTTTCTTGACTACATCAGGACAGAGACGATAACTACTGTTTCCACAAACTCCAGAAAATTAATAACTAATGTTTCCACAGTGCCACACGACAGTGATGATGACCAGTGTTTCCACAATCCCCCAGGTCAGGGATGATGATGGCAATGAACCGGTGTTTCCTGATCGCCCCAGGACAATGATAACCAGTGATGATGACCATGTTTCCAGATCACCCCAGGACAGTGATGTCTGCTGTTTCCAGACCATTCAGGAAGGTGATAACTGGTAACAAAAACAGAAATGACTGTGATGATGACTGGTGTTTCCAGACCACCCCAACTCAGGGATGACCAGTGCTTCCAGACCACTTGAGTACAGGGATGACCAGTGTTTCCAGACTGCTTGAGTACAGGATGACCAGTGTTTCCAGACCACCTGAGGACTGGTGATGAATATTTCCACAGCTCCCTTGGCCAGGAGTGACTGAGGAAACAGATGATGATAACTGGTGTTTCCACCGTGCCGCAGGACAGTGATGACTGCAGATGATCGGTGTTTCCAGATGGTTGCAAAGTGCAATCACTGGTCATCTCAGTTCTGGGCATTCTGAAGAAACCGGCCATCATCCCAGTCCTGGGACGTAATGGAAACACTGGTCGTCATTGTCGTGGGGTATAATGGAATTGCTGATCATCAGCATCGGTCATCACAGTCCAGGGTCCTGGGAAAACTGTGATGACCTGCGTTGTCACACCACCCTAGGACAATGATGACCAGTGATGATGACCATGTTTCCAGATCACCCCTGGACAATGATGTCTGCTGTTTCCAAACTATCCCAGGACTGGTAACATAAACAGATATTGCTGGCAAAACTCAAGGTCTGGCAGCACCTGTGGACAGAAAGCAGTGTTAACATTTCAGTTCCAGTGAACCTTTTACAGACAGTGATGACTGGTGTTTCCAGATTGCTCCAGGACAGTTGTTAAAGTACTTATTTGAGACAACTCAGGGAATCCCTAATGAACTCGAACTGTAAGCCTCTCTGGTTCATCTCTCTTGGAGATCGTACTCTACGGCAGTCTGGAATATAAAACTCTGACAGACAGTTTAGTTTAAATTATTACTTTTAGTTACCAATGGCATCAATGTTACACGATAACATAGATACCTACAAGCCAGGCTTGAGCTAAGGTTTCAAAACCATTAGCAGAGTAGCGGTGCCAGCTGTTACCCCTAAGAGCTCTATCAGGCTACTGTCCTTATTGCTGCAAACAAGTTGTCTTTGTACAGAAATTGGTATTAAAATTACAAAAACACCATATGTCCTTAATCAGATAAGCAGCAATAAAATGACAAAAGTTTGCAGAGGAAGAGAAACTCATTGACAGGTCTGAGTACACTTGATTAATTAAGCTCCATGCACATCAAAGTGGGACACCCTAATCAAGCCAGGCCAAATGGCCAATTGCTTTGGTTAGATAACCTTCCCTTTTAACAGTATATCATAATGAGAGACTAGTCTAAACTATGTGGAAAAGGTCATGAGGCAATCTCTCTTAGTTAACATGCCCGGTACCATTGTCCTACAAAATGACTTTTTCTTTTAAAATCATTTTCTATTCCCAAAATGCAAATTAAGTTCATAACATTCCCTGATCTCGAGCTCCAGGGAACAACACATAAGCATTCAATCCATGACACTCAAATCAGACCACAAAGAGTTAACCTTTGCACCAGTTTCCATCCTGTCTCTCCCTCTCTCTCAGTGTTCCTTGAACCTTTGGTCAGTGAATGTAATTTACAGAAGAATGTTTTCAGTCTCTTTCTCTCTCGCTCACATGAACATCTTCCAACTTTCTATGTCAGTTTCAGCCTTTGTGTTTTTCTAGCTTGTCAGGGTATTGAGACATTCACATTCCAGAACAGTCAAGATTAGGGAGCTGAGCTTCATAAATTCAAATCTGCTCAGTGTGGTATACATGAAAATATATGAGGATTGTTCTACTACATGCATATTCTGCTCAAGTTATTAAATTTCAAGTTATTTTTCTGTTGAGTATGAGTTTTATTGAGAGTCATCAATATAAACCAGAAATTTAATTATCCAACATCCAACTGTGAAATATGTGAGCTTCCAGCCGCCGGAGAAGGAAGTACTGCCATAATATTCCACAAGCTAACAAATGTTATCATCTTATTTACACCAATCCATTGATACAAAGAACAACGTCATTAATTCTTTTGAACAAATGGCCCCCCCTCCCCCATGGTCAAGTGCTTTCCCGCATCTCCTGTAGCAGATGTGTAAGGCTATCAGCTTTCTCACAGTGATGACTGGTATTTCCAGACCACCACATGAGTGATGACTGAGATGACCAGTGTTTCCAACCTGCTCCAGGACACTAAAGTCCAGTGATGTTGACCGCTGTTTCCAGACCATCTCAGGACTGTGATAACCAGTGTTTCCACACAACCCTAGATCAGTAATGATTGGCAATGAGTGGAGTTTCCAGACAGGTCAGTGATGACCAGAGGTGGCAAGTGTTTCCATACCACCTAGGAAACTGATATGCATTGTTTCCAGGCTGCTCCAGGAAAGTGATGACTGGTGTTTCAAGATCGCCCCAGGATAGTGATGAATGGTGATGACAACTGGTGTTTCCACACTTCCCCAGGAAAATGATAACTGTTTTTTCCACACTGCCACAGAATAGGGATGACTGATGAACATGATGATGACCAGTGTTACCACAGTTGCCTAGGTCAGGGATGACCAGGGATGCCGATAGTGGTGACTGGTGTTTCCAGCCCACCCAGGACAGCAAAGACCAGAAATGATTGCTGTTTCCAGGCTGCCACAGGTCTATGATGACTGGAGGTGATCAGTATTTTCAGACTGCTGCACAACAGTCATAATTAGAGATGATTGATTTTTGACATCACCCCACAATAGTAATGATCAGTTTTCATAATACCCCAGGACAATGATGTCCAGTGTTTCCAGATTGTTCCAGGACAGTGATTATTTATGTTTCCAGACGACAACCCACCCCCCAACCAAAGATCAGTGATGGCCAATGATAACTGATATTTCCACACTGTCCCAGGACAGTAATGACAAGTGAAGATGACCACTGTTTCCAGACTGCACCAGGACACTGAAGACTGGTGAACATGACCAGTGATTCCACACCATTCCAGGATGGCGATGATCAACGTTTACAGAGGAACCCAGGATAGTGATGTTGACTGGTGTTTCCAGAATGCCTCAGGAAAGTGATGACTGATGTTTATGTCTAGTGCTTCAAGACCATCCCAGACTAGTGATGACCTGTGTTTCTAGACTGCCCCAAAACTGAGATAATGAGTAGTGTTTCTAGACCACCCCAGGACAGTGATATCCACTATTTTCAAACTGTTGCAGGACAATGGTAGCCAGTAAAATCGGAAAGAACTGCAGATGCTGTAAATCAGAGACAAAAGGGAGCTCTTGACCTGAACCTTAACTCTAATTTCTCTTGACGATGCTTTTGTCAATGATGACTGGTGATGACACATATTTCCACACCACCCTAGGACAGTGATGATTGGCAATGATAACCTCTGTTTCCACATTACCCCAGGACTGTGATGACTGATGTTTCTACACTGTCTCTGGTCGGAAGTGACTGGTGATGATGACCAATGTTTCTAGATCGCCACTAGACAGTAATGACCAGAGATGACCAGTGTTTCCAATTCGCTCCAAAGTAGTAATGGCCAGTGTTTCCATTGCGCCCAGGACAATCATGATGACTGGTGTTTCCAAACCGGTCTGGGAACGTGATGACTGACGTTGAAGACTGGAGCTTCTAGACCACCCCAGAACAGTGAAGGCCCCTGAGTACAATGATCAACAGTATTTCAACATTGCCTCAGCACAGTGATGCTGGTTCGAGTTGTTTCCGTACTGTAACATCTCTAGGCTGCCCATGACAGTGATGACCGGCGTTTCCATACCGACCCGGGTATGATGACTGAGGATGGTCGGTGTTTCCGGAGCAGGAGGCGGGTCTCTACCCACAAGGCACCGCCTGACAAACAAACAAACAGATTCCAAGATGGCGGCGGACAGTGACGTGAGTGATCGGATCTTTATTCCTGTGAAAATATGTTGTTTGTTGCTAAAGTCGGCAACTCCGTGATGGTTCTCACTGTGCTCTCTTGTGTTCCGGCAGCCGGAGTCGGAAGTGTTCGAAATCACGGACTTTACGACGGCGTCGGAGTGGGAGAGGTAGGCTGAGGGGAAGCTAGGGCTGTGGCTGTTGGGAATCGCGAGCGGCCGTGGCAGAGCCGCGTGAGCAGCTGGTTCTGTTGCTCTGTCCTGTACATTAACTGCCTGTGGTCTGTGTGTGACGTACACGCGGGGCAGTGCGTAACCCGCAGGTGCTTGCACTTACTTTACGAGTTTAGGTTGTTCAGGGATCTGTCGTTTATGACAGCTCTCCCAAGCCATTCCCTTCTAAAGGAATCTTCAGGACACCTTTTTATTGAAGTTATTGAATCATTTGCTCTATAAGCCTTTTTCTTTGTCGAAGCCATGCAGCATTTCAGAATGGAACAATGTTTTGTCTACTTTGTGCTATTGTAGTTTATTAAATAGTAACTCGTTATAAGACACTTTAATTAACGAATCTGTAAAATTATAGGAATGTGAATGTGAAAATATCTGGATGTAGGTTTGCTTGCTGCGCTGGGAGGTACATTTTCAGACATTTCATCACTGTACTAGAACCTCAACCAGAGCTACAAATCTTCTCGAAACTCACTATGTCAAAATATATAGTTTCTTTATGTCTGAGTGTGAAGGACACTAATTGGATTGTGACATAAGTTCAAAGCTATCTTGATGTGATTTGGTTTGGAAAAGAAGAAATAGAATCCCCAAAGGGCTGGTTCACAACATCATTGTGCGAATTGATTGTCTTTCTGTGCTCTCACCTCTGAAGAAAAGAAAGAAGAATACTTTCATGTTGTAATTTCCCTTTTCTAGGGCTGTCAGTTTGACCATGCAATTTTTAGGAATTAATTCCTTCATTAGTAATCAAATTCAAAACTAATTACTCAATTCAGTTTGGTAAGGTACCATGTGTAAGGCTACATGGTGTTGGGGTAACATTAATATGGATGGAGGTTATCCTGAGATTTGGATAAAGGAATATTTTTAGGATGGCAACCCAGTAACTTGTGGAGTGCCACAGGGATCAATGCTGGGCCACAATTATTATACTACGTTAGTGACTTGAATGAGAGAAATAAATGTACTGTTCCTAAGTTTTAGGACAACACACAAATAGCTGAGCTGGCAAGTGATGTGGATGACAGAGTCTGTAGTGGGATTTGGACAAGGTAAGCAAGTGGGCAAAAATGTGATAAATGGGCTTTACTGTGAAGGAAATGTGGGGTTATGTATTTTGGTAGAAAGAATAGAAGAGTTAAATAATATTTAAATGGGTAAAGAGTTCAGAAAGCTGCAGAACAGAGATTTGGGAATTCTTGTGTATAAATCCCAAAAAACTAACAAGAATTTAGCGGATAATAGAACAGGCTAGTGGAATATAGGCTTTTTATTTCAATCGAATGGAATATAAAAAAAAGAAGTCTTGTTAAAATTATACAGGCACTAGTTAGACCATACTGAGGATATTGGAAATAGTTGTGGTCTCCTTATTTCATGGTTAGCACTGCAGCCTCACAGCTCCCGGGACCTGGGTTTAATTCCAGCCTCGGGCGACTGTGTGGAGTTTGTACATTCTCCCCATGTCTGCATGGGTTTCCTCCGGGTGCTCTGGTTTCCTCCCACAATCCAAAGATGTGCAGGTCAGGTAGATTGGCCATGCTGAATTACCTATAGTGTTACGTGCGTTAGTCAGAGGGAAATGGATCTGGGTGGGTTACTCTTCAGAGGGTCG
Source organism: Hemiscyllium ocellatum (assembly GCF_020745735.1). NCBI lineage: Eukaryota > Metazoa > Chordata > Chondrichthyes > Orectolobiformes > Hemiscylliidae > Hemiscyllium > Hemiscyllium ocellatum. The sequence goes on along the minus strand of NC_083407.1, from coordinate 39,755,653 downwards.
GTGTGTACTTCTAGGGCCAAAGGGCCTGTTTCCATACGGGAGGGAATCTAATCTAATCTAATTGAATCGAATCGAATCTAATAATTTGACCTTGTAGGCAGTGTAGAGAAGGTTCATTTGGTTGGATATGGGGAAATTATCTTATGGTGAGAGGTTGAGTAGGTTGGGCTTGTATTTATTAGAATTTTAAAAAAAGAGATTTGGCCTTTGTGAAACACAGAATTCTTAGCTTCACAAGGTAGATATGGAGAGGTTTTCCCTCTTGTGGAAAGTCAATGATCAGAGGGTGTAATCTCAGAGTAAGGGGGTCATGTATTAAGAAGGATGAAATTTTTCTGAAGATAGTGAATTGTGGAATTCTATACTACAGAGGACTGTGGAGGCTTGATTGTTAAGTATAGTTAGTGCTTGTATGGAGAAAGAGGATCATGGGGAAGAGGCAAGAAAGTAGGCTTGGGGAAAATCAAACTAGCCGTGATCTTATTGAATGGCTGAGAAGACTCAATGGGCCGAATGGTCTACTTGTACTTCTATGTCTTATGGCCTAACCCAGCTGTGGTGGACTGATGCAAGTAATGGATTACTCTGGGAATTCAAAATTATACATTACTCCTTTTAATATCTCCAATTTCGTTTTTCAGTTAAAAATATTTAAATGATCTCAGAATGATGATTAAAGCATTAAAATAGTGAATAGGGAAATTGGTGTTCAAAAAATGTTCATTGTCGTATTGTTTAATTTAAGGGACCTTGAATTGAGAAAATGAAACATGCTAAATACAGAGCGTTTACTGTATCTGATAAAGGTGAAGAGGATATTAAAGGATTCATAATATATTAAAGCATGGATTCAGTTCTGTTTTTTGGGTCTGCTGATGTATATGAAAATTGTTTTTATTGCTATGACCACTTGCATTTGTATCACTGCTTTTGTTAATTAAATGTCAGTAATTTATGCAGATTTAATTTTTGTGCAATTAAAATATTGCTTTTTGAAAATTGAGCTACTTTGTCCTCATTGTTTAAAAAAAGTTGCGTAAGTTATGTTTTCTGTAAATTATTCCAAAAATTATCAGTTTTACAACAGGCAAAAAAATATCTTGTGGACACTAAATTGAAAGATTGGCTGATTTGAGAAATTCCAGTACCTTGAGGCAATCAGAAAAGAAGTGCAAATGTGGCACGTTTTTACATGAATTCATCCTTATTCTTGGTGTACAGTATATTGTATTATGTTAGTTACATAGTTGTAAAGAGATACAGAACAGAAACAGACCTTTTGGTTCAACTCATCCATGCTAACCAAATATCCTCAATAAATCTAATCCCATTTGCCAGCATTTGACTATATTCCTCTAAACCCTTCCTATTCATACACCCATCCAGATGCCTTTTAAATGCTATAATTGTACCAGCCTCCACTACTTCCTCTGGCTGATCATTCCTTACACGCACCACCTTCTACATAAAAATATTGCCCCTTAGGTCCCTTTTAAATTTTTACCCTCTCACCTTAAAACTATGCCCTCTAGATTTGGACACCCCCACCCCAGGGAAAAGACCTTGTCTATTTATCCTATCCATGCCCCTCAGGATTTTATAAACTTCTGTATGGTCACCCCTCCGCCTCTGACGCTCCAGGGGAAATAGCCCCAGTCTATTCAGCCTCTCCCTGTAGCTCAGACCCACCAACCCTGGCAACATCCTTGTAAATCTCTTCTGAGCCCTTTCAAGTTTCACAACGTCCTTCCTATAGCAGGGAGTCTAGAATTGCACGCAATATTCCAATGTCCTATACAGCTACAATGTGACTTCCCAATTCCTATACTCAGTGTACTGACCAATAAAGGCAAGCATACTAAATGCCCTCTTCACTATCGTGTCTACCTGCGACGTGACTTTCAAGGAACTATGAACCTGCACTTCAAGGAATTTTTGTTCAGCAATACTCCTCGGGACCTTCCCATTGAGTGTATAAGTAATGCCTTGATTTGCATTTCCAAAATGCAGCACCTCACATTTCTCTAAATTAAACTCCATCTGCCACTCCTCAGCCCATTGGTCCATCTGATCAAGATCCTGTTATACTCTGAGGTAACCTTCATCACTGTCTACCACATCTCCAGTTTTGGTGTCATCATTAACTGTTATGAAGTCGAAGGCATGTACCTTTGAGGGAGAGTGAATGCTATTTTGCACTGAGCATACAAGCACCTGGCTTATGACTAGCTAGCAATCTGAGTGTATTGGAAAATTGAAAAATATGTAACATTTGGCTGTGAAATGTATACCTGAGTTGGTTGCTGTTTTGACACCAATTCAAATTTAACCAATCAGTTTAAATTATGCCTCAGAATACCAAACCCAATTGAGTTTGAATTTATTGTTTTGCCAACCTCGAACCAATGAGACGATCTGATCATGGGGGTATTTAAAAAAAGGCAGTTGAAAGTCAGACAGAGTAACTGCCATCAAGAGAGAGACCCAAAAGATTGAAATATTCTCGATCTAAAAGTACCTTTTCATATGAAACATCCTCACAGTAAAAAGAAAGACCACGACCCAGGGACAGCTTAACTGAAGAAAGAAAGACACCAATGATGACAGCCACTGTATGGTTTTGAAACTAAGCTGGCATAATTTTAATGTGTTTTATTGGAACTGTATATTGTTGTAGAGTTGGAGACAGGTAATAAGCAGCTAATGGAAAGGGGGAGCATAGAGTTGTGAATAGTTGTTGTTTAATGTTCACTTTTAGAGTTAAGGAATAAATTTATATTATATTCGTTAAATAGTGAAATTTGGGAGTTCTCCGTCATATATTTTAACAGATTATGAGATGAGGTGAGCTTTTCTGGGTGTTTAGTTTAATTAACAGAGGAGTTCACTGCTATCTAGTAACACTAACCATACATCCTATGTTCACATCCAAATCATTTTATATGAATAATGAAAAGCAGAGGGACGCAGCACTGATCCTTCAATTCTTAAATTATAATGGTCTGGATACATGGGTTGAAATCCCATCATGGCAGAAATTTGTTTTCTGTAAAATCTAAGAGTCATGTGCAGGTCTAATAGTGACCGTGTAACTACTGTTGATTGTTGTATAAAAAAAACCTCTTTGGTCCATTTTTAATAATCTGCTATTCTTAATTGTGGCTTATATGTGACTCCAGACCCACAGTTCACTCTGAACTAATCTCTAGGCAACTAGGGTAAGTAATGAAAGCTGTCCAAACTAGTATATTCAAATTGGTGAACAAATGTTTCAAAATATTTCTGGAGAGCAGTCTTAAGAAATGTTTTTACATGTAAGTATAAAAATCAAGAAAGCTTCCAAAATTGCATGTCATGTATTAAGGCTTTATTTAAGTATTAATAAACTTCAAGCGTTTTAACATCACATTGTACTTTCAAAATGTTTAGGTTTGTATCAAGAATTGAAGAAGTGCTGAACAATTGGAAATTGATTGGAAGCACTGCAAGGAATCCTTTGGAAAAGGTTTGTTTTACTAAATATTCTTAAATGGATAGATAAAATAATAGTGTTTGCTGTTTCATGTTTTTATCAAGAAATTTTCAAAACAAAAAGCAAAACTGTTCAAAATAAAGGCAATTTAAATACAGCCATGATCATAATGAATGGCAGAACAGGTTCAAAAGGCCAACTGGCCAACTCCTACTCCTATTTTCTATGTTTACTTTGCTTAGAGGGTTGATTAAATTTTCCACAGATGTTTATAATGGATTCATTTATGGTAGTTTCTAAAGCATCTTCTAGCATAATTTGTGGAAATAATGTTGCAAAATTGGCATAATTGCCACTAGCCGTTGTCTACATTCTTTGGCCCATATCCATGGAATAATAATTTCAGCTTCTGTTACTTCAGTTTTTGAGAGGACTTTAGTGTAAACATGCCTCTAAACTCCATTGTGTTGACTCTTTATTTATGTATTTAAAATTTGTTCTATAAGCAACAATGCTCAACGTTGTGAATTTACAGGGCGAATTCACTTCTGGAGTGTGGGAGGAGAAATCTGATGAAATTTCTTTCGCGGACTATAAATTCAGTATAACACACCATTATCTCAAACAAGAATATTTGACTGATAAAGAAATAAAAGAAGAGTCTGAAGAAGGTATGACTGGCTATTTATGTTGAGTAAGTTTTTTTTTAAAACCTGAAATCAAAGTTCAAAATGAGAGAGGGCTGATTTTAGTAAGTTCAAATATCATTTGGCCAAATTGGACTGGGAGCTTTTGGGTAATTCAGGACGGAACTAGGGAGAGTATCTTCCAATAAAGACAGTGTGACCAAGAAATCCTGGGAACACTGGATATCAAGAAATAAACAAAATTGAATAAAGACAAAAGAGTAGCTAATGGTGGATTCTGAACGTTAAAAACAGAAGCAGCCCTTGAGAAATACAGGATGTATAAGGGGAGACTTCACCAGGAAATCAGGAGAACAACACAAAGGCATGAAAGAGGGAGGCAATGGCCTATTGGTTTTATGGCTAGACTACCAATCCAAAGACTCATATAGGGAGAGACTGAAAAGGCTGAGGTTGTTTTCCCTGCAGCGTCGGAGGCTGAGGGGTGCCCTTGTAGAAGTTTACAAAATTATGAGGGGCACGGATAGGATAAAAAGACAAAGTCTTTTCCCTGGGGTCAGGGAGTCCAGAACTAGAGGGGATAGGTTTAGGGTGAGAGGAGAAAGATATAAAAGAGACCTAAGGGGCAACTTTTTCACACAGAGGGTGGTACGTGTATGGGATGAGCTGCCAGAGAAAGTGGTGGAGGCTAGTACAATTGCAACATCTAAAAGGCATTTGTATTGGTATATGAATAGGAAGGGTTTGTCGGGATATGGGCCGAAGCTGGCAGGTGGGATTAGATTGCGTTGGGATATCTGGTTGGCATGGACAGATTCGACCGAAGGATCTGTTTCCATGCTGTACATCTCTATGACTCTAATATCCTTGGGACCCAGGTTTAAAACCTGCCATGGCAGATGGTGAAATTTGAATTCAATGAAAATCTGGAATTAAGAGTCTAATGATGATCATGAATTCATTGTCTATTGTTGGAAAAATCCATCTGGTTCACTAATGTCCTTTAGGGAAGAAAATGTGCCCTCCTTACCTGGCCTGATCGACATGTGACCTCAGATGCATAGCAATGTGGATGACTCTTAAACTGCCTTCTGGACAGTTAGGGATGGGTAATAAATGCTGATGTGGCATTTCAAAATTTCACAATGAATAAATAAAAAAGACAGTGGCAAGTAAAATGTAGGAAGTTATTTTACATGTATATTCAAGATAAAAGAATAACTAGGGAAAGGTGAAGGCGAATAAGGACAACAGTGGTAATTTGTGGAAAGAGTTCTAAATTAATATTTTATGTTGGTGTTCACTAGTGAGAGGGACGATGTGGGTATAGAAATTGGAAGAACTGTCCTGTACTTAAAGTTAACATAGACAACGAGGAGGTTCTAAGCGATCTGTCAGGCTTAAGGGAAGATAAATCTCCAGTGCTGGGTGAAATGAGGCAAGGGAGGAAATAGCAGGAGCACTGGCAATAATTTTCAAACTCTCTCAAGCCACGGGAGAGTTGCCAGAGAACTGGAAGTTAGCCGGCATGATACTGTTTTCTAGGAAGGGTGCAGGTAATAAACCAGGAAACTTCAGACCAGTTAGACTAACCTCAGTGATGGAGAAACTAATGGAAGCAATTTTAGGGTTAGAATTAATCTGCACTTGGACAGGCAGGGATTAATCAAGAATAGTCAGCAAAGTTTTATTAAGGGGAGGTCATGTTTGACCAACTTGATTGAAGTTTCTGAAGAGGTGACCAGGTGAAAGCTCTGCTTTCTACGTAGTCTCTTTGGACTTTTGATAATGTCCTTCATGAAAGACTGACAGCAAAGGTAAGATTCATGGGAACCAAGAAAATTGGTTAATTGGATACAAAATTGGCTGATTGGAGGAAGCAAAGGATGATTACTGGGAAGTGTTTTTGTCACTGGAACACTGTGCCCAGTGGGATTTTGCAGGGATCAGTGTTGGGACTTTTACTGTATGTAAGAGGATTGATCGGTAAGTTTGGGGGTGATATGAAAATTGGGATGGTGAACGTAGTCAGGCTGTCCAGATGGTTTGATCAGTGGCAAAGGAATTCAATCTAGATAAGTCTGAGCTGATGCACTTTGGCCGGTCAAACAGGCAAGGGAGTACATGATGAATAGTAGGATCTTGGGAAGCATTAAGGATCAGAGAGTGCGAGAGAGACACCTTGGTCTGTGTCTGAGTCCCTTAAGATGGCAGGACATGATTAAGTGTTATTAGCTAAGGCTATAAATAGGAAAGTCGTGTGACAACTTTACTGGCAGTTAGGTGAGGCCACACCTAGAATACTGCATATAGTTTTGTTTCTTGTCTTGAAGAAATGGTATACTGGTATTGGAAGCAGTTTAAAAGGAATTCACTAGGCTGGTTGAGTTCCATCCAAGACTGTACTTTATGACAACTTCCAATCCTGAGTGTTCGATTAGAAACCTGCATTAGTGATTCCAAGCTGGGGCTGTCTAAGATTTCAGTTGTATGAATCAAAGAAAAAGGCTTTGTAGGTGACAGAACCAGAACAGAGAAGAAGCAGTTAAATCAAACCTACAAATTTGAGAGAATAGGGAATTTTCTCTGTTACGTTGTAGTTACTCAAGACCAATGTTGAGAACTATATGGGGTTTTGTTTTGCCATGTGTTTTGAAACTTTCAATGTACATTGCTTTGTTTAATTTGTTTTGATTTTATTTCTTTCATGTAATGAACTTCTACTATTAAATCCAAATCAACAGCCATGTGTGCTTATGCTTTAGTGAAAGACTGCCACAATAAATTAAGAAAATCAAAATATGATCTATCGAGTTAGATTTCATTCTGGGATCTGACTTGTTCAGTAATAACATCTGCTGGGATCATAAACTTATATTAAAGTATAATTGAAATACTGAGTTCTGTTATACATTTTTGAAGGTGTTGAGTTGGATTTATTCAATTTCCAGTTGTGTGCATATGTTTGCGTATTATAGCAGTGGATCATTTAAATCAAATCAACCATACTTCCCCAAGGAGGTCACCCTATAAGTGAGTGAAGAGAACTGGGGGATCAAACGGGTAGAACTTTTAGGATTTAACCTATTATTAAATTCTTGTTTGAAGTATGGATATTGCAAATTGGTCTTGCTTGCTATCACATTCAGTTAATTACCAATAGTTTTGCTTGCCTATGCACAAAGGATTTGATTTGTTCTGTGACAGAATTATTTCCTGTTTTTCTTACCGAAGATTTATTCTTCTTAAATAAAAGGAATTTATATTTTAACAGATGCTCTTCCTGAAGCAATGCAGGATATGCTATCCATGAGCAATGATTTTCCACCCAGGGCTCACTGTCTTGTCAGATGGTAGGCATGTTCTCAGTGTTGTTAAGCTCTTTGTTGTTTTTCTAATTTTGTGCAAATGTCAAATGACACAGTGCAGTTAGGCCCATACAAATTTAGAATTGATGACTCTCCAGTGAGCAATAGGAAAAATCTTATGTGGGGGGACATGTTCACATGTATTAACCAGACTTGAATTCTGACCCAGTGCAACAGCCCATTAATTGCAACATGCATGCTGCCATTTGTTTTTATATGGAAGCAGTGGCTGTCTTAAAAGCATTTATGCATTTAAGTTATGCTTTTAATGGTGAAGGGATACTAGATAATGTGTTTTGATTGCAAGCATATTCTGTCCTTTTTTAAAAACACATTCTGGATGGGTAATACGTATTGTTGGTATGGTAAAGTTATCCACAACAATGGAGTCTTGCCTGGGCTGGTATTACAAGTTCTCATCTTGAGTCCCTCTCTATTGCACACTACTGTTGAAATAAATTGACACATTTTAGGATAGCTATAACAGAGCACCTTGAGAACAATATTCTCCATTGGGAAGGCAACCATGGAGAAGTCACATAAATGAATGAATGGAAGATACTGTTGATTATTAATTAGCTTAATTATTTGAATGTAGTTTGATGTAAAAATTTCCAAAAAGTCCAATATTTAAAAAAATTATCTACTACTATTGAAATATTCCATACTCTGGTTTTCTTATTGTACTCCCCATTCCTGACTAAGCATGTGGGAAGCCAGCTTGAACAAGGCGTTTGCCTCTTGCTCTTAAACAAGCCGTTTGTCGGCGTAGTTTGTGGTATCTCTACTGCTTTACTGGAACTTATAAGGACAGGTTATTCATAATTCTGTTTCTTTAAGTGTAAAAGATTGAGGGGTGATGTAATCATTGTGCTTGCAAATGGTATAATGATCTGAGAGTAGTTAAAAATCAATTTCCCTGGTAACAGAAGCAGAAAAACAAGGCATGATCTTAAAATTAGAGCCAAGTGCCATTCAGACATGAAATCAGAAAGACTTAGGACTTTTTACGAAGGACAAAAGAAATCTGAAACTCGCCCTGAAAATACATTGAATGCTGAGCCAATTACATCTATCTTGAAATTGTTAGATACATGTGAATGCACAAATTAATAGCAGAAATACTGCATTTTGCACCTTGAGCCTGCTCCACCATCTAATAAGATAATTGCTAATCTGGTTGTGACTTTATCTCTACCTGCCCATAACCTAGGATTCCGTTGTGTTTTGGGCCAGCCCAAATCCCCTTAAAAATATTAAGATAGTCTACACCCTAATTTTTTCTTATTTTAAAGGTAAGTATCAGGTGTTCCAGATGCAAGTCAATTGATTGAATGACGTGACTTTAAACAAAGCACATTTTATTTTGACACTACAGTTAAAGTATAGATAAAAGAATTTGCTTACGCATTACTCTATCAAAATACTTAACAAAATAATTATACATAGATAAACTACGGCTAATTAACTATTCCAATATAGGAATATCCCATAAGCACTTTTGGCAAAGGCAGTTTCAGTAAAATAGATTATCTCACATGCATTTCTAGCAGCAGGAAGAGAACCCCATCTTTTAGATGTAGCAGATTGAGGAAAAAGAGTTCCATATCCAACTTCAAGACTCCCAGCAACTGCTACTAAAAACTAAACTAAAAATTCTGGTTCTGTGGGAACTTGACCCCATCCAGTCAGGCTGCTTCTATTGTTCCAATTTTAAAAAAAAGTCCTCACCTGCTATTTACTTTATATTTGAGCAGACCGCTCTCAACCTCTCTTCATTTTAAAAACAAAGGACAAAATACATCCCTTAAAGCTGTAATGTCATTACACTTATCAACCAGGAACCATTTAAACTCAGCTTTAAAATTATTTAGAGCGCTATTGGATGAAACATTTAAATTCTGATATCTGTCTAAGGACCAGTAACATTTTTATTTAAGCTACATGAAGTTTGAAGTCCCATGTATTTACTAATGATAAAGATATATGATTCAATATATTTGAGCAAACAAAATAAGTTTTATTTTACAAAGTTTTGAAAAGTAAAGTAATCTACAGTTATGCTCTGAATACCCAAAGTTAACATGAAATAAATATAGGTCGCCAAACAGTGATCATACACCTCTTAGAGCATATAAAATAGATACAATAAAGATAGATTCCATGTATTTCTCAGCAACCATCCAGATGTTAGCGATACTGAGTCACCAAATCTCATTAAAACTTTGCTTTCTTCACACGAGATTCAGTTCTGCATTTTTAACTATCTAACTTCAGAACTTTCTCAAGCAACTGCAATACAGACTTGGCTTACCAATTACTTACCTCATTGTAATCTCTTCCCTGGTGACTGTCACATTTGACTCTTTCATTCCCACTCCATGGATCAGTCAAATAATTCAGCTGAACTAAGTTGGCGCTGTCTCTGAGTTTCTCAAGGCTGTATTGATTTTCAGATGCCTACGGACAGTCACCTTCTCTCACCTCCATTGAAGCATCAAAGGCTCTTGAGGTTTTTTTTTTGAAATTCCTAAACTGTGCCACAGCATAAAATCAGTAAATTCTTCCCAGGAACTTTTCCTGAACCCCAGCTGCATAGCCAGCTAACAGCAAGGGGCCTCTACTCTTGACAGATTCAAACTGAATGGACTCCTTGTATGACTGAGTCTTGAATTGATCTGAGTGACATACTTAAAACGCTTGTAACAAACTTTGGTGTGTTCTCAGGTAAGATCAAACGTAATAACATTGAAGCATCTTGTGCTTCAAATGTAACCATGTCCAACTAACTGCCAGCTTCAAACACAACACAATTGATTTTGTCAGAGGTGACTCTGCCTCCACTGCTCTCTGGGAAAAGCATTCCACAGACTAACAAACTTGTCTTCCTCTTTACCCTAATTGGGCGTCCCTTACTTTAAAACTGTAGCTAATAGTTTCAGTCAGTCCCACGCAAAGCAAAGCATGTGTGACAGTGCTGTCACTTCAAAAAGATAATTTTGCCCTGGACTTTTTTGTTTTTGATGAGTGTTTGTAAAGGCAGAGATGTCAAACTGGCTGTTGGAGATGGCCTAAGTAAATGACCTAGGATATCTTTAGGTTTTCTTCCAAAGTTGGAACAATGAAAGGAGCTTGAATAGGACTAGCTGGTTCTCTCAGACTGAGCCTTTTAGATTTTTTTTTAGCTTTATCAGTCAGAAGCAGTTTGAGGTCCCAGAGAGGTGGAAGTTTCTGTGAATGATTCCTAGCTGCTACTTTCCCTGAAATCTCTCTTGATGTCATTTCCTCCTGGATTGGAGAACTGCATATAAAAATCTGTGTCTGAATTTACCTTTTTAGCAAGTGGTGTTTGTGGGATGTTACCATATTGGAACACTTAATTAGTAATTGGTACTGTACCTATTATTTGGTTAAGTTTTCCAATAGTTGTGTTCTAAATTCCTCTTTCTTTTGCATTTTAAATATAGTTTTTAAATAAATTGTGTTTTGCTTAACATTGAGTAGTTTGACTAGTCATATCACATCTGGCATGTGCACTTCACATCTACCTTGTAAAATAAGAAAAAGTTAGGGTCTAGGCCACCTTCTGAAAATATTTTGAAGAGATCTGCTAAATGTCAGAATCCAGATTAACTAATGCCTTGTACAGCAACATTAGAAATACTTTTCATTTGCACACTGTCATTTTGATAATGCAAACTGGGGAAACTCAGGTTTAATAAAAATATGTTTTGAAATATTGCTTGAATATGTAGAATATTTGATTGTGAAAAGTCCCTCCCAAGAACGTCAATAGTAAATGACATACTTCAGCAAAATCTGTAGAGATTTTGGATTTACTCCTTGCATTTTTTCATTGGTGTAGAAATTTGTGAATAGCAATCAATAGCAAATTCATCTGCAGATGTTTCCCATCCTAGGTATGGTTTACGAGAGTTTGTGATAATTGCTCCAGCAGCAAGTAATGATGCAGTCATCAGTGAATCAAAGTGCAACATTCTGCTCAGCTCCATCTCCATTGCATTGGGAAACACTGGTTGGTAGGTAAATATTTAAAATGCTATATGGGCTGTAACATTTGGAACATTGGTATGGAAACTAAGAGAAGGAATCTTGCACTTTATGATCAATTAATTGAATCGTTATGGATTCAAGCCCATTTTTTGTTTCCTTTTTATTCTTTTCCTCCTTTTCTCTTTAGACCTCTCTTCTCTTATCTTGCCTTTCACTTTTCGTCTCTCAAGTACTTTGCCGTCCAAGTTCTCAAACCCCATCCCTCCAAACTCTTTGATCTTCTTGCTCTCTTAATGCTGTTCCAGGCTTGACTCCATTTACCTCTGGCATCTTGGAACCAGAAACAATCTTCTAACCAAAATGTTGAATTAATGTGAATGCTGCTGCTGCCATAACAGTTTAGACCTTACCATTTGCTCTATCAAACTCCGCAACACAGTACTGTGCATCTTTCTTCTTGGATTCTTGACACTCCCCCACACTTTGCTGATAAATGAAAACCCAAATATCTGTTGAAATCTTTGGTCTTGCACCTCACATGCCATCCTATGATGACTTGTTCAACTCCCTTCCATCTTTCACCCTGATATGAAGCAACATTTCTGCTCACGATCCATGAGCAGATATCCTTTGGGTGAAGGGATGGTAGTCATAGGAAGATGCTAACAAGTTCCTTACAAAAATCTTAAGAGAATCTCAAACTCGGACTCAAGTCCCTTCGTGCTTCAGATTTCTGAAGCTTTTCCCCATTTAGAAAATACCTCTATCCTTCTTACAAAAGTGCATAACTTCACACTTTTCCACATTTTTGGCTTCCATTTCCTTGCCCTCTGTCCTAGCCTGTCCAAGTCCTCTGTAGCCTTCTGCTTTCTCAACACAACCTGTCCTTCCATCTATTTTTATTTCATCTGCAAACTGAGTAGCAACGCTCCCAGTTCCTTTGTCCAGATTGTTAATGTATATTGGGAATATTTGTGGTCCCATTACTGACCCCTGCTAAAACCCTGCTCGTCACCGACATCCATCCTGAAAAAGCCCCGTTATTCTTCTTCTTTGTTTTCTACCAGTCAGACAATCCTCTATCCATGCTAATACTTTGCTCCTAACACCATAAACACTTATCTTATTAGTGCCTCCTTTGCAGCACCTTGTCAAAGTGCTTCTGGAAATCCAAATAGATCATGTCCACTAGCTCTCCTTTGTCTAATTTGCTTGTTATTTCCTCAAAGAATTCTAACGGATTTGTCAGGCATGACCTCCCCTTGATGAGGTCATGCTGACTCAGCCCTATTTTACCCTGCGCTTGCAAGTCCTCCGCAACTTCATCTTTAATAAGGGACTTTAAAATCTTAAATGTGACTGAGAGCAAGCTAACTAGTCTATAATTTCCTGTCTGTTGCCCCTCTCCCCTTTTTAAACATTAGCCATTTTCTTGTCCTCTGTGACCTTCCCTAACTTCAGTGGTAACTGAAAGATCATCACCAATGCCTCTGCAGTCTCCTCGGCTATGTATTTCAGAGCTCTGGGTGTAGTCCATCTGGTCTGCATATTTTATTCAGCTTCAGACCTTTCAACTTCCACAGCACCTTCTTAGTGATGGCCACTATGCTCACCTTTTCCCCGACTCTCTTGAAGTTCTGGTCTGCTGCTAATGTCTTTACTGTAAAAACAGATTCAGTTCCCGCACCAGTTCTTTGTTCCCTATTACTACCTCAGCCTCATTTTCATAGAATCATAGAATCCCTACAGTGTGGAAACAGTAGTCTAATGTCCACTCTGGCCTCTCTTAACTTTTTATACATCTAAAAACAAACTCTTGCAAACTTATTTTATATTACTAGCTAGTTTAATCTTATTTCATTTTCTTCCCCTTTAATTGCTTTTTTTAAAGTTATCGTTTGCTGATTTTTAAAGGCTTCCCAATCCTCTGGCTTCTCATTAATCTTCACCACATTGTATGCTTTGTTGTCTTATCCTCCTCTTAATATGTTGTTTCTTCCTTGGGATGAAATTCTACTGTGCCTCCTGATTTACCTCCAGAAACTCCTGCCATTGCTGCTCCATTATCTTTTCTTCTAGGTTCTCCTTCCAGTCAACGCTGGCAAGCTCCTCCCTCATGTCTTTGTAATTACCTTTTACTCAATCGTAATACCATTACATCTGATTGCAGATTCTCCCACAACTGCAGAGTGAATTTCATTATATAATAGTCACTGCCCTTCCTAGAGATTCCTTCACCTTAAGTTTCTTAATGAAGTCTGCCTTGTTACACATTAGGGAACAAGCAATTCTGAATTTGGTAGAGGGCTCTCTCACAACTTGCTTAAAAAAAACTTCTTGTAGTCATTCCACAAATTCCTTTTCTAAAGATCTGCTACCAGCATGATTTTCCCAGTCCACCTGCATATTGAAGTCCCCTGTAATTGTAATATCGTCTTCTCTGTCTCATGATTTATTTTGTTGCCCACATGCTGACTACTGGTAGGAGTCCTGTATACAGTCCATCAGGGTCTTTTTTTCCCTTAACTGTTCCTTAAGTCTACCCACACAGATTCTACACCTTCTACTCTACATTGTTTCTTGCTATCAATTTAATTTCATTTCTTACAAACAAGGTATCCCATCATTCTCTATCTATCTGCCAGCCCTTTCAATAGAGGACATATCGTTGAATATTTAGATTCCAGCCTTCCTCCCCTTGCAGCCATGTCTTTGCGAAACCCACAACATTGCACTTGCCAGTTTCAATCTGCACTACAAGCTCATTTACCTCACTTCATATACTGCTTGCATTTAAGTACAACATCCTCAGACCTACATTGACTGCCCCCTTCTTATAGTCATTCCCTTATCTGTTGCACCTGAAGTTAGATTTCCAACATTTCCCATAGTCTGGCCAATACTAGTTTAGAACATAAGATCATATGACATAGGAGTGGATGCAAGGTCATTTGGCCCATCGAGTTCACTCTGCCATTCAATCGTGGCTGATGGGTGTTTCAATTCCACTTACCTGCACTCTCCCCGTAGCCATTAATTCCTTGCGAGTTTAGGAAAGTTTAATCATCTTTAATGAGCACTCTCCCCCACTTAATTTTTTTTCCATGCAATGGAACCCCTGCATCCCCCCTCCCCTGCACCTGTTTAAAGCCCTATCCACAGCCCTAGTTATGCGATTTGCCAGGATTCTGGTCCCAGCATGATTCAGCTGTAGTCTGTCCTGGCATGACAGCTCCCTTCCAAAGTACTGGTGCCAATGTCTCATGAATTCAAGCCTGTTTCTCTCACCAATTTTCGAGCCAAGCCTTTACCTCTTTAATCTTGTTGACCCTTTGCCAATTTGCTCGTGGCTCAAGGTGTAACAGGGAGATTATTACCTTTTGGTTCTGCATTTAACCTAACCCCTAGCTGCTCATTTTCTTTCAACAGAACCTCTTTCCTCTTTTTCTATTGTATCATGCTATCTATGTGGACCATGACAACTCAATTGTCTCTCTTCAAATCCAAGCTCCTCTGCAGTTCAAATGAGATATCCTGAACCTGGGCACCAGGCAGGCAACACAGCCTTTGGGTCTGTTTATCCTGGCTACAGAGAACAGTGTCTATTCCTCTGGCTATAGTATCCCCGATTACAGCTACATTTCTCTTTTCTTCCCCCCCACCCCACCGAATGGGTCCCGTGGTACTATGGTCGGTTTTCTTATCCTCTCTATATCTCCTCTCACCCACACAGGGAGCAAGAATCTCATACCAATTAGACAAGCTCAAGGGCTGAGGCTCTTTCAGCATTACTTCCTAGATCACTCTCCTATCTCGCTTGTAGTCCTACCCTCCTGTCCCTGACCACTGATCAAATTTGAGGTAGTCAATCTAAAGGGTATTACTGGCTCCCAAAACACAGCATCTAGCTGCTTTCCCACTCACTGATGTATCGCAATGTTAGAAGCTTAGACTCCAACTCGTTAACTCTGAGTCAGAGTTCCTCAAGCAACCAATACTTGTGACAGATGTTGTCACTATGAGTCACAATTGGGTCTGCTAGCTCTCACACCTTCACGCAGGTACAACATGTAGCCTGGCCCTGCATCTCTATTTTAATTAGTCCTTAATTTGATTTTCAAACATTTCGCACTGGTCTTTTAGTTTGCAACCTGTAAACATTTACCTTCTGTCTGAAAGTCACCTGTAATAGATATTCAAATAGTAGCTGTCTTTTCTGCTTCCCTTATGCACTTTGTATGGTACGATCCGCAAAATAACGCACTTCGCTGTGTCTCAGTTCATAGAGTCAGAGAGATGTACAGCATGGAAACAGACCCTTCGGTCCAACCCATCCATGCCGACCAGATATCCCAACCCAATCTAGTCCCACTTGCCAGCACTCGGCCCATATCCCTCCAAACCCTTCCTATTCATATATCCATCCAAATGCCTCTTAAATGTTGCAATTGTACCAGCCTCCTCCACTTCCTCTAGCAGCTCATTCCATACACGTACCACCATCTGGGTGAAAACGTTGCCCCTTAGGTCTCTTTTATATCTTTCCCATTTTACCCTAAATCTATGCCCTCTAGTTCTGGACTCCCGACGCCAGGAAAAGACTTTGTCTATTTATCTTAACCCTGCCCCTCATGATTTTGTAAATCTCCCTAAGGTCACCCCTCAACGTCCGACGCTCCAGGGAGAACAGCCCCAGCCTGTTCAGCCTCTCCCTATAGCTGAAATCCTCTTACCCTGGCAACATCCTTGTAAATCTTTTCTGAACCCTTTCAAGTTTCACAACATCTTTCTGATAGGAAGGAGACCAGAATTGCACGCAATATTCCAACAGTGGCCTAACCGATGTTCTGTACAGCCGCAACATGACCTCCCAACTCCTGTACCTGCGACTCCACTTTCAAGGCTATGAACCTGCACTCCAAGGTCTCTTTTTGTTCAGCAACACTCCCTCGGACATTACCATTAAGTGTATAAGTCCTGCATTTCCCAAAATGCAGCATCTCGCATTTAACTGAATTAAACTCCATCTGCCACTTCTCAGCCCATTGGCCCATCTGGTCAAGATCCTGTTGTAATCTGAGGTAACCTTCTTCGCTGTCCACTACACCTCCAATTTTTGTGACCTCTTCAAACTTACTAACTGTGCCTTTTGTGCTCGCATCCAAAATCATTTACGTAAATGACAGAAAGTAGGGGACCCAGCACCGATCCTATTGGCACTCCACTGGTCACAGGCCTCCAGTCTGAAAAACAACCCTCCACCACCACCCTCTGTCTTCTGTCTTTGAGCCAGTTCTGTATCCAAATGGCTAGTTCTCACTGTATTCTGAGAGATCTAACCTTGCTAACTAGTCTCCCATGTGGAACCTTGTTGAACGCCTTACTGAAGTCCATATAGATCACATCTACCGCTCTGCCCTCATCAATCCTCTTTGTTACTACTTCAAAAAACTCAACCAAGTTTTGTGAGACATAATTTCCCACACACACAACCATGTTGACTATCAGTCCTTGGCTTTCCATATGCATGTGCATCCTGTCCCTCAGGATTCCCTTCAACAACTTGCCCACCATCGACATTAGGCTCACTTGTGTATAGTTCCCTGGCTTGTCCTTATTACCACCCTTCTTAAACAATGGTACCACGATAGACAACCTCCAGTATTCTGGCACCTCACCTGTGACTATCGATGATACAAATATCTCGGCAATCACTTCTCTAGCTTTCCACTGAGTTCTAGAGTACACCCGATCAGGTCCTGGGAATTTACCCACCTTTATGCGTTTCAAGACATCCAGCATTTCCTCTTCTGTAATATGGACATTTTGCAAGGTGTCACCATCTATTTCTCTACAGTCACTGGCCCCAAAGTGCTCCCCACTGACACCGCAGCCACCTGCCCTGCCTTATCTCCCAAGAGTAGGTCAAGTTTTGCACCTTCTCTAGTAGGTACATCCACATACTGAATCAGAAAATTTACTTGTCCATACTTAACAAATTTCTCTACATCTAAATCCTTAACACCAAGGCAATCCCAGTCGATGTTTGGAAAGTTAAAATTCCCTACCGTAACCACCCTATTATTCTTACAGATAGCTGAGATCTCCTTACAAGTTTGTTTCTCAATTTCCTTCTGACTGTTGGCGGTCTATAATACAATCCCAATAAAATGATCATCCCTTTCTAATTCCTCAGTTCCTCCCAAATAACTTTCCTAGATGTATATCCAGGAATATCCTCCCTCAGCACAGCTGTAATTCTATTCCATGTCAAAAACGCCACTCCCCCTCCTCTCTTGCCTCCCCTTCTATCCTTCCTGTAGCATTTGTATCCTGGAAGATGAAGCTGCCAGTCCTGCCCATCCCTGAGCCATGTTTCTGTAATTGCTATGATATCCCAGTCCCATGTTCCTAACCATGCCCTGAGTTCATCTGCCTTCCCCTTGCATTGAAATAAATGCAGTTTAATTTATTAGTCTTACCTTGTCCCTGCCTGCCCTGACTGTTTGACTCACTTCTGTTCTCAACTTTACCAGTCTCAGATTGATCTCTTTCCTCACTGTCTCCCTGGGTTCCACAGCCGCCCCCCCACCCCCACCCCCCCATCTCCCTACTTTACTAGTTTAAATCCTCCCGAGCAGCTCTAGAAAATTTTCCTGCCAGTATATTAGTCCCCTTCCAATTTAGGTGCAATCCGACCTTCTAGTACAGGTCATTTCTATTCTAAAAGAGATTCCAATGATCCAAAAATGTGAATCCTTCTCCCAAACACCAACTCCTCAGTCGTGCATTCATCTGCCTTATCCTCCTACTCCTGCCCTCACTGGCTCATAGCACCTGGAGTATTCCAGATATTACTATTCTCGAGGACCTCTTTATTTAAATTCCTGCCTAACTCTCTCTAATCACTCTTCAGAATCTCAACCTTTTCCTTTCCTATGTCGTTGGTTCCAATGTGGATGTTGACCTCTTGCTGGCCCCTGTTCCCCTTTGAGGAATCCTTGATCCTGGCACCAGGGAAGCAACACATCATTCTGATTTTTCGCTGCTGGCCACAGAAATGTCTGTCTGTACCTCGGACTAGAGAATCCCCTAACATAATTGATGTCTTGGAACCCGACGTACTCCTTGTTGCATTAGAGCCAGTGTCAATACCAGAAATTTGGCTGTTCGTGCTACGTTCCCCAGTAAATTGAACACCCCCTACGTTTTGTGACAACAGTAAATCAAACTCAGTGTAGTTTATCTGTGATATCATTGTTCAGTGCTGCGCCACTGAGCCTGGAGCTTCAATTTATCTTTTCTTTAAAAAAAAACACTCATAGCCAAAAAAGCAAACGAAAAGCACTTCTTCCTCTCTGCCTGAATTCCTTGAACTTTATGCCCACTTAAGGCTGTGTCTCACTCTGGATGTGATCTCTTCTCTCTGACCATGCAAAGCTTGACAGAAACCTAGCTAAGAAGTAATGATGCCATTCTCTTTAATGTTGCCTCCCTGTCTGCTTGTACCTTGCACCAATTACCTATCAAGACTTTAGGGTGACAGTGTGATACTTTATTGTCAGATCGCATTTTGGCCTGACAACCTTTCTCACTGGCACAATCTCATCCTTTGAAAAGTCTTGCCTTATTTCATTCATTTCCCTTTCCTCTACCTCCATCACCCTTCCATGTAAGATAATAAAAATTGCACCAAGAACATTTCACTGCTTTTCTCCCGCAGTGTCTGCATAAATTACTCTTCTACTGCAATCTATCTTGTTAAACCTTTGTTGTTTCCTCCACCATTGTCATCAATATTAAATGTGAAGAGCTCTTTGTCACTGAGTTACAAAGTCATAAATCTGTGCTGATTAAGGAAAGCCATGCTGCTTAGCTGTTTTGCTTTTATTGGTCTTTGGGATCATTTCCAAGATATTTTTAATATGCAAGTCATTAGTAGGATATGCTATTGTTAGCAAGACCAGTTTTTCTTCTTACTCCTAATTGTGTTAGAAGATAATTTGCAAATCACTTTGTTTGTCCTTTACTTCTGTTCACATGTATATAATTCGTCAAGGCTGTAGAATCCCTTCTGTGTGGAAACCAGCTATTTGGCTCAACAAGTCCATGCTGACCTCAGAAAATCCCTCCCAGACCCATCCCCTTAATCACTAACCCTACATTTTCCATAGCTGTGTTAGTATTATGGACTTTGTCCTTTATTGTTTGAATATCGAAATGCTAAGGCCACTTTGATTTTATACGATTGTAATGGTCCAGCTGACTTGATAGTAACAGAAGATAAACAAAGACAAAAAAAAACAAAGTCTTTTAATTCCAGCAATCTGAGATGGCCGAAAGCATTCACATAAATCATTAGAAGTGCTATAATGACATGATTTCTTGTCCCTCAAAAATCAGTTTTTCATCTTTGGTCGTTCTCCATGCACAAATTTCAATTAGTTGAAAGCTTTCTTAAAATCCATATTGTTAAATATCCAATGCATGCCATCAAGGAGATCAATTAGATTAGTCAAATAAGACATGCCATTCATAAATTTCAGCAGCCTCTCCGTAATCATCTCAAAGCTCTCCAAGTCAACTGAAATTGGATGGATACTTCAGGGAAATTAATTTGCAGAGCTCCAGGAATAGAGTAAATGAATAGGTTGATGTACAGGGAGCTGGTATAAACAAATGCGCTGAATGCTCCATTAAGACTGACTGTTAATTTTTTTCCCTGATTATTGTAGTACTGACCAGCCTTTAGTTGCTAGGAATGTTCTTAACCATGCTTGAAAAAGGAATAATCACATTTGCCAGTTTTTAATCCTCTGGCAATTCTCTTTTATTTGGAGAAGATTAGAAGCCCACCTGTTATTTCTCATCTCCCAAAATCTTTTAGCTATCTAGGTTATAAGTCATGTAAATGGTCTCCAAGACTTGCAAGAATAAGTATTCCATGTCTTTTTACTTTGCGTGATCACTTTAATGAGAAAGATGATCGTTTTTTTCTGATGTGTATTGTAGCAAGAATATCCAGACTGTAGCCCATGCATTTCATTTGTGCTTTAGATATCAATTCTTAGTTAGTTTGTCTTGTTCAGATATCCTGAAAGTTTACCAAGGCCTGTTGATTTACTGGTGGATAATTTTGAAGTAAAGATGTGTTATCACCAATTTAGGATGTACACAAATTGGGGATTTGGGTTAGGCCTAGTGCCTTCTGAAGCTTCTCCACATACACAAGTGGCCTGTGGAGATGGAAAGCTGGGAACACTAATGTGCTACAGCACAACGTAACCTATCAACTCCATGTAAATGCACACTTCTCTGCACTTTAATTCAAATGTATCCTAAGATTGCTACATTGTATCACAATTCCAGCTGTAGTAATGCTGCATTTCTGAATGGAGATTTCAACTGGTATGATAAAGAGGAATTCAAAGAGACTGAAAAACAAGACTTCTGTTTAGTTTAATCTTGCAAGGTACTTTCCAATCATCTCTGAGGGTCTGTCATTGAATTAACATGTGATACCTATAGTCAGTCAATTTATTCAAGTCCAAAGCCCCTTCTAATTGAAAGTAATTAAGCATTAGACATTTCCTAATCAATGCCTTTATTTGAAGATTTTTTATGTATTAATCCTGTCGTCTTTAATGTGAATCTTGTTTGTGACATACATTTGTTAATAAGAAATGATCATAAAAATGTTCTATGACATTGAGAGTAAATTGTCAATTTGGTGAAACTGTGGCCAGATTTTGATGGAGGTGGGAAGTGGTGGGATTGACTATGAACAGCCAACATTCATCGGCGTACCTCTTTAAATTATAACTCTCTCTAGGGTATCAGGCATTCATGAATTAGAGTGGAAACCTTGAAGTTATGATCAATTACATAGGATTTTGATACAGGCCCCCTTTAGAGTTGGCGATCAATTTCAAGTTTCCTAACCCTATTTTGTTTTAAACACTATAAAATGGTCTATTTTATTGGCTTTTTTACAGCATTATCTCCAAGAACATTTGGTGAACAATAGAACCTGCCCTGAAAAATAAATTTTCTAATCCAAGATACTGTTAAAATTACTTAGATTTTATAATCTAACTAAAATGAAACAGAGCAGTTTACTTTCTCATGTATGTGCCAATTGTAATGTTTAATATTCAACTGTCCAAGCAGCAAATCACATTCAAGAATTCTTACCCTGTCAAACAGGAAGTGAAAAGCTCTAAAATCAGAACACTTTGGAAAATATTTTGTCTAGAGTGAAGAAAAGATTGGGGCATACACATGAGATAAAGACCGAGCTAATATATCACGAACAAACTATAAAAAGCATTTGTCTGAAAAATTCATTAAGCATAATGGTGACATATAAGAATGCACTATCTATTTTTAAAAAATGTATTTTCAAGCACTAAATCTGTTATTCAGACTCGAGTTAATACTCAAATCAACACTAAAAATCCTAATTGGTCACACTGTAATATTGAATGGGCTTTCTAACAGCAATGTGAGGTGATGGTCTTATGTTATTGTCACTGGGACATAAAGATTCAGGTATTGTGTGGGGTACCTGGGTTCACATCCCACCTTGGCAGATGGTAAAATTTGAACTCGATAAAAACCTGAAATTACGAATCTAATGGTGGTCATAACACCATTGTCCATTGTTAGGAAACCTTTTGGTCCACTGCTGTCCTTTAGGAAAGCTCACAGTCTTCTTTACCAGATCTGGTTGATTTGTGACTCCAGACCCACAGCAACAGTGTTGACTTTTACCTGTCTTCTAGGCAATTAGGGACAGACGATGAATGCTGGCTAACCAGTGATTAAATTTTTTTTTAAACCTTGCTACATTTCAGCCATTTGAGTTACAAGAGAATGAGCCTGTATGAGACCACAGCCTGATCTAAGTTGGGCAATGAGTGACACTGCAACTTCAAGATTTACATTCTGCTCTTGTGCTAAATCCTGAAGTTATTGTAATTTCAGCAGGTCAGTGGTAAATGTTGGTAGATTGCCATCAAAAGAAATCGCACAAAATCTGGATGACTAGGCTTGAAAAGAAATTGGAACATATTTTGTAGATGTTTCATCATAAATTTGATTTATTTTAGAAGTGGTGACTAAATGTAACTAATGTATGAAGTATTTTGAGGTTAGCAAATCATTAATTTGTGGATTTTAAATTAGTCAGGTGACTCTATTTGTGCAAATCCAGCAAAAGTCTAGGAGAATGTACGTGGGCGCATGCGAAGGTCCTGGTGTGCGGACAGATTTTGAAATGGTTCATCTTCGGAAAGTGCCAAACCAATATAATCATTTGTCTGGTCTACTAGATATTTTTAAATCAAAGATTGTAAGTACTTTTGAAATGCATTTTAACTGATCTCTTGAAATATACTTTTCTGGATTTCATTTGAATGATTGTTTCTTCCAACTAATTTTTGTTTTGTGACTTGCACATATCTCATATATAAGTTTAAATGGGGCAATTGTGGGCAGTGTGGTTGGTATCCTCCAGGTTGCTGCACAAATTTTTTAAAAACCAACCTGTTCAGATATATTACAGCACCCTTCCAAGGCAGATGTGTCTTAAAACCAGACATTTGAACCCAGAATTAGGGACACTTCTACTGTATCGCAAGACCTCTACTAAAAATGTATGCTAGCCAGCATTTAATCTTCTGATCCACAGTTGGGCACTTTCTCTGTTGTGCCACTGGTCAATTGAGGATCCAGATTAATGCACATGTGCACACTTGCATTGAACAATGATTGGAATTATAGAATTTTGCAATGCAGAAAGAAGTTATTTGACCTATTGTGCTAGTGCAGGTTCTTTGAAAAAGAAACTCTATTTAGTTCCATGCTGTAAGCTTTCCCCATTCTCTTTGCCTTCTACTATTTTCTTTCTGAAAGCCGGGTGGATGCTGCTTCTACTATTCCTGTTAGAATTTTGCAAATGCCAACAGCTTCATTTTTCATTTTGTATGATTTTAAATATGGCTTTTGATTGGAAATTTGCTGGTAGTTGACTGACTTTTCCCATTTGCTAAGAAGCAAAGATCATTAAGAAACTGATCAGTTTTGAAAATCTGATACTTTTGGCTCTTCCAGTAAGAGCCAGTTTCTCTAGTCTCCCCTCTTGAATAAAGATTTATCCTTCATATTATGTTGCTAAATCTTTTCTGTGCTTTTGTTATCTTGAGATCTTTCCCAAAGGAATGAATTTATAAACTAAATGAAGAAGACTTGATGGCCAAAGGGCCTTTTATCCATGCCGTAAACCTCTATGACATTAAGTTACATTACTACTTTCAGTGCCTAAAATATGTGTGTGATTGCAGAGAAAGTGAGTACTAATCCTTTGGCCTGATTTATACTTGACTGTCACTAAAGTTGAATTCTTAATATAGTTATCTGTGGAGGGTGAAGTAATACAAAATACATTTTAAGTGATTGTCAGAGACTTGTGTGTTCAAACTTCTTATCAGCTTCTGAAATAGTTGCAAAGTATGACACAACTTGATTCACTGGATGCCATGTTTGATAGATTATGTAAATAATCACCTTTTTAGTTTTGCAAGATTGGTTGGCAAATTGCAGAAGGAGAGCACAAGATGCACAAATTCCTCTGCCACCTTCCCCCAACCTTCCAACCATCGCTTCTCAACTGGTTCACCGGCAAAGAAAAGAATTCCACCTATTTTGTCCATCTAATAGTTTCATCCCACAACAAATCTGAAAGGGTGCAGAAATGATTTACAAGAATGTTGCCAGTGTTGGAGGCTGAATAGGCTGGAGTTATTTTCCCTGGAGCATTGGAACCTACAAATGACCTTAGAGGTTTATAAAAGCATGAGGGGCATGGATAGAGTGAATGGTCAAAGTCTTTTCCCCAGGGTAGTGGAGTGCAAAACTAGAGGACACAGATATAAGGTGTGAGGGGAAAGATATAAAAAAGACCTAAGGGGCACAGTTTTCACCCCAAGTGTAATGTGTGTGTGGAATGAGCTACCATAGGAAGTGTTAGAGGCTGGTACAACCACAACATTTTAAAAGGCATCTGGATGGATACCTGAATAGGAAAGGTTTCGAGGGATATGGGCCAAGTGTTGGCAAATGTGACTAGATTAATTTAGAATCTCTGGTCAGCGCGAATGAGTTGGACCGAAGGGTCTATTTCCATGCAGTACATCTCTGACTCTAAATACAAAGAAAAGCTTTTATTTCCATTCTATACTTGCTTTCAAATCCCAGATCTTAAATCAACAGACATTCTTTTCATTTATCTGTTGATCTATAGACCAAAAATGTAAATAGAAAAGTGATTTAAGTTGCTGCAGTGATTTACTATAATGTGGTATTTGTGAAACACCACAGTACTTCCATTTCCATGTTCTGTCTGTGTAGTTATCTAGAGTAGTCCTTTTTATTTTGAAGTGAACTTCTGCTGACAGGACACTGGATAAGAGTTGTTACTTGTGTCTTAGGAGTGAATGTCAATGGTGTTGAGAATGAGGCAGATGTTGAACTCTTAAGTTGCAGGTTTTGACTCATCCTGTAGACTATGAACTATCTGCTGGTGTAGCAACAGCTTGGCTGGCCCAGCCTGCCTTGAATAGGTACTGGGGTAAGGGTGGACAAATAATATGGAAGCATAATCAGTTCTGATATAATGTGTGTTTCTTCAATGCAAATTGGCTTTAATGCAGTTGAAGAATTTAGACAGTTATTTGTGGAATGTGAACTTTCCTTACATATGTTGGCTACAATGCGATTTCAGCCCCATTTGTTTAAACAGCATATCTATTGCATGATTTTCTTATAACACAAGATCACGTGAGAACAGGACAACTACATTATACCCCAACTGACTTCCTGATCGACAGCAACACCTTATATGGCCAATTCTGTTTCTGGATTCTTTGGTGCTCCTTCTGATTTGTAGAGGAATTCCATTTCTTTCACCTGCGCTTTCTTCTTTGTGACCCGCCAAAATGCTTATTGCTGTTTTGAAATCTTCAAGACTGCATATATTTCAGCTGATGATTCAGTGGGATAGGTATGTTTAAGGGTTGTTGCTTCTACAGAGGATTTTTTGAAATGAGTTCCATAAGGGCTGAGTCTGGAAGCACAGACACAAAAAAGGATGCCAAGGAAGAACTTAGTATTATAATAATATTATAACTGAGGCAAGTGTTTCACGTGGCTCCACATCTTCTGGAAAGATTATGTAAATCCTGTGGTAGAATTTTGCATTGCAGCATATATAAGAATCATTGGATACTAATTATAATTCCTATCTAAACCTTGTATCCTTCTCCAGTTTCCATAGCCTTTTAAGATAGCTTGCTCGTTAGTGGATCGGGTTTCCTTCTTTAAGGTTTATACCCCTCCTGTTGTTTAACCATAGTGGGCTGCTTTTACTTGTAAATTCATAAAAGATAAAGATTATTAGCCATTGATATGTTACATTTCAAAAGTCTTTCATGCAAGTGAGTGGACATTGAAACCTTGGAAGTTTACCACTATACATGCTTGTGCTTCAATAGTGAATGAGGTTTCAAAGGGAACTTGCGTCTATGTATTTTGATCAATATTATATTTTAAGAGGTTGAAGCTGGGGTCTCTTGCTTTCTCTTTGTCGTTGTTTTTCAGAGAGTGATAGAGCAGTAGAGCATGGAAATAGTCCAACTCCTCCATGCTGACCAGATATCCTAACCTAATCTAATCCCATTTGCCAGCACTTTGCCCATATCCGGCTAAATCCTTCCTATTCACATACCCAGACAGATGCCTTTTAAATGTTGCCTCCAACTCTTTCCTCTGGCAGCTCGTTACAAAATACGCATCACCCTCTGTGTAAAAAAAAAAGTTGCCCTCGGGTTCCTTTTAAATCTTTCCCCCTCACCTTAAAGCTATGGCATTTAGTTTTAGACTCCCCTACCCTGGGGAAAAGACCTTAACCATTCACCCTATCAGTATCCCTTACCTTTAAGGTCACCCGCCAGTCTCCGGTGCTCCAGGAAAAATAGCGCAGTCTATTCAGCCTCTCTGTATAATTCAAACTCGGGCATACAATTCTGAGCTCCTATGAGATGCTGCCTGGCCTGCTGTGCTTTGACCAGCAACACATTTGCAGCTGTGATCTCCAGCATCTGCAGACCTCATTTTTTACCTTGGTTATTGTTGCATTATTTTTCTTTTTCCTATCCTGTTAATGCAGGTTGTTTGACCTTGTCTCTGAAGGTCTCTGCAGGTACAGAGTTTTTTTCTTGCTTCAGTCACTTTACTGTAATTAATTTGAGATATGCAAGGTGCTAAAGGGGATTGACAAAGTATACATGAAGATGGTGTTTCTTCATTTGGGTCAATCTAGAATGAGAGCTCATAGTTTTAGGATAAGGGGTGGCAGGTTTACAAAAGTGAGTTGATGAAGAATTGTTTCTCTTTAAGGGTTGTACATCTGTGGCATTTACACCCCAGAGTGTAGTGGATCCCTGGACATTGAGCAGGAGGAAGTAGATTTTTTAAATTAGTAAAAGGTTGAAGTGTTATAGGAGTTGAGGCTGAGTTTAGCCATGATTGTATTAAATGGCGGAACAGACTTGAGGGGCTGAATTGCCGACTCCTGCTTGTAGTTCTTATGTTCTTGTGTAAAAAAAAGCCCTTTAGTTTTGCTTGGGACAGAATAGTGGCCGTAGGTGGGTGTGGAGTGTTATTGTTTAATTGATCCAGGGCCCTGCAGGCAACTTTCCAACTTCATTTATACATTGTATTGTAGAGAGGGAATACATACTATTGAGAAACACCGAGCATTCAATTATCTACAGAATGTACTTCAGCTCATCCAAATACCTTTGCTTGTGTCTTAGCCCATACCAAGTTCATGCATTTATCATGCCTGTCTTCACATTGGCATCTGGTCTGTAATATTTTCTTTAAAGTGACAAAAGCAAATCGTGGAAAGCTGAAGTAAGAACAAAAAAGATAGAAAAGCTTAGGACTTCAGGTAGCATCTGTGGTGAGAATGAGTAGGTTGCCAGACTTGCTGAATCTATCTGTATTCCTGATGAAGGGCTTTTGCCCAAAACGTTGATTTTCCTGCTCCTTCAATGCTGCCTGAACTGCTGTGCTTTTCCAGCACCACTCTAATCCAGAATCTGGTTTCCAGCATCTGCAGTCATTGCTTTTACTTTGTTGATTTTAACCTTACTGTGAATCCTCTTGCAAGGATGCCTGCCTTGAAGAAGATTTCCTCCTCTCTCTCTACAAGAATCTCAAGGAGTCCCTCTCCCACTGCAACTCCCAGGCCATTTCCTCTGCCCTGAAGCTCTTCAACCATATCCTGAAACAGCCTACACTATGCTACTTTCTCCCCACCCCCACCCTCCTCTTATTTATCTCTCCACCCTTTAGGCACCCTGCCTGTATTCCTGATGAAGGGCTTTTGCCCGAAACGTTGATTTTCCTGCTCCTTGGATGCTGCCTGAACTGCTATGCTTTTCCAGCACCACTCTAATCCTGAATCTACCTATGCTTCTCTGTACCTGCACTTGAGCGCTATGACCATTCGATTCAACAGCCAGTTAGTGAGCTTTGTCACTTACACAGGTGAAGCAAAATTTACATCTGCAACACAATGCTACACTTCAAACTCAACTTTTGATTTGGTGCCCATGCCCCTCACACAAACCTCTCTCTGCTTGGCATGTGGAAAAGTATCATTGTTAAGTAATAAATGTATGTTGAGTAGAGTTCATTTATACAAAAAAAATTGTTCTATTAAAATAATCTGTAAAACTGTTTTATAAAATGGGAAATGATCTCCAAAGCAAAAATGTTGAAAACACCTACCTTTTTATTGCCTTTAGATCCTTTTAGTTTTTTGAACCTGTTAGTTTGAGATAAATTTGCTGATGTTTTTAGCTCAGGTGGAGTGTCTTCTATATTGTAAGAAATTTAAATCTTTTCTATTTACTGATGTGTTCAATTGGAGGTATAGCTGCCTATGTGTCTTTTCTCTTCTAGGGATGCCCCTTGACACCTTTGCCCCCAATAAGTGTAGCTATTCGGTTTACATATGTCCTTCAAGACTGGCAACAATACTCCTGGCCTCAGCAACCTCCAGGTAGGAACATGGCAGATCGTATTTAATGGCATAGACTGTAAATATGTATCTAATTATTCAGTTTAAAGTTTGGAGTTGCGTTGGTTGTCATTGAACAAAGCTCTCTTTCTCTGCACTATCATTGAATTAAAAACACAAACAGCAGGTCATAATTCTTTTCATGTATATATTTGTGGAAAGATGGTGGCAGAATTGCAATATCACTTGTCTAATAGTCCAAAATCTTTAGGCTAGTGTTCTGGGACATGAATTCAAATCCCACCATGGCTAATGGTGAAATTTGAATTCATTAAAAATCGGAATAAAAAAACAGCCTGATGTCAACTGTGTAACTATATAAAAGCAAATTACTGCGGATGCTGGAATGTGAAACCAAAAGAGAAAATGCTGGAAAATCTCAGCAGGTCTGGCAGCATCTGTAAGGAGAGAAAAGAGCTGATGTTTTGAGTCTAACTGGCCCTTTGTTAAAGCTTTGACAAAGGGTCAGTTAGACTCGAAACATCAGCTCTTTTCTCTCCTTACAGATGCTGTGAGATCTGCTGAGATTTTCCAGCATTTTCTCTCTTGGTCAACTGTGTAACCACTGTCAATTGTTGTAAAAACCCATCTGGTTCGCTAATGCTCTTTAGGGAAGGAAATCTGTCACCCTCACTGGTTGGTCTACCTATAACTCCAGACCCACAGCAATGCGGTTGATTCTTAACTGTCCTGTGGGAAATTAGGAATGTTTAATAAATGCCAACCTAACCAGCGATGCCCACATCCCATGAATTAAAACAAAATTACCTTTACGCAAATTTTTTTCATTCTTTCGTGGCGTGGCGGTGTTTCTGACAAAACCAGCATTTGCTGCCTGAATTGTCCTTCAGAAAGCGGTGAAGAACCTGCTTCAGGAGATCTATACTAAATATGCCCACAATGCTATTAGGAGCAGAGTTTCAGGATTTTGATGCTGCGACAATAAAGAAATAGTGATTTAGTTCCATAAGTATTTGGTTCTATGTCAGGATGGTGTGTGGCTTGGAGTGAAACTTGGAAGGTGGTATTCCCATATGTCAACTGTCTTTATTGTTATAAACTGTTAGAGGGCCCAGGTTTGGTTAATGGTCCCCAGTGAGGCATGGTATGTTGTTGTAGTCCATCTTGTATATGACACAAGATGGACGACAACATTTGCTAGTTTTGTATATATCTCACTGTGTATCAGTGGTGTAAGGTCTGAATTTTTACGGTGGTGGGTGAGGTGCCAAGCAAGCAAGCTGCTTTGTCTCGGAATCTGTTGAGCTTTTTGAGTCTGAGGAAGCTCCATTCATTTTGACAGTTTGGGCTGAAAGGCCGTTTCCATTCTGTCAACCTCTATGACTCTATAAATGACGAGTCTTTCAGCACACTTCTGACTGTGCTTTACAGATAATGGGCAAGCTTTGGGGAGCTGAAAATATGTTGCTGGAAAAGCGCAGCAGGTCAGGCAGCATCCAAGGAACAGGAAATTCGACGTTTCGGGCATAAGCCCTTCTTCAGGAATCAGGGAAGCTTTGGGGAACCAGGGGCTCAGTAACTTGCCACAGAATTTCCAGTCTCCAATTGGTTCTTGTAGCCATGGTAAGTAAATGGTCGATCCAGTTCAGTTTATAGTCATATGGTAATTCTTGGAATGTTGACGGTAGGCAGTTCAATGGTAGTCATTCCAGTGAATGTCAGTGAGAAGTGATAGTCTGTATTTAGTGCTTGTGACAGGACTATTACTTGACATTTTTCAGCCCAAGCCTGAATGTTTTCCTAGTCTTGCTATATATAAAGGAGTTGGGAATGCTACTTTATTTATTCACTCATGGCACATGGGTGTCACTGGCTGGCCAGCCAACATTTATTGCCCAAGCCTAGCTTTTCTTAAGGTGGTGGTGGTGAGTTCCCTTTTTGAAATACCGCAGTCCACTGAGCATAATGTAAGTATCTCCACTTCTGACTTGATGAAAAGATGGCCACTTTATGGAAGAAGATAGTTAAAACTAGGATATTAGCCTGAGGAACAGCTGAACTAATAACCTGGGGCAGGGATGATAGATCTTCCACAGCCACAGTCCTCATCCTATGACTTTAAGCAGTGAAATGTTTTCCCCCGAATCTCATGGTGTTCAATTTTGCTGGGGCTGAAATAGAAGACTTGCCTTGACAGAACCCAACCTGACTATTAGTGAGCAGGTTATTGCTATGAAAATACCATAAGCACTATCAAAGTTCCCTTCCATCACTTTTCTGATGATCAAGAATAGTCTGGTAGTAATTTGCATGATTGGATTTGCTGTGGTCATTGAGTATAAATGCCTGAGCAATTTTCTACGTTGCTGGCGGCGCTACTGCTGTGGTGTCGTTGGTGAACCGAGTCATTGTAATATTCAGTATACTCTGGTTAGTTGTTGAATTGTCTCCAACTTGATGTAAGAGGAGTGCAGAGATTTAATATAATCAATGGTTGTGGAATCACCAGTTGCATGATTCTGCTGTTTGGCAAGCAAATAATCCTGTGTTGTAGCTTAACTAGCTTATTACCTTATTTTCTGGTATGCTTGATGCTGCTCCTGGAATGGTATCCAATGAAGAACATTGAATTGAATTGAATTTATTGTCACGTGTACCAAGGCACAGTGAAAAGCTTTGTAGTGCGAGCAATACAGGCAGGTCACATAGTTAAATAGCATAGATAAGGAAATGATAGGTAATCAGTAGCAAAAACAAAAACACAGGTACAGGCGAAAGCTAAGACTTTGTGAGTCCATTTAGTATCCTAACAACAGTAGTATAGAAACTGTTTTGAAATCGGCTGGTGCGTGTGTTCAGGCTTCTGTACCTTCACCCCTTGCTTGATAGTAATGGTACAATGAGGGATATGCCAGGCTGTGAGATTACATTTACAGAATAAAATTCTGCTGATAGCTGACTGTTAAAATGCTAAATCTCTTTGAATTTATGGTAGTATTGCCATGCAATGCCGTGGGGGGTATCCTCAATGTAAAGATGGGCCTTTGTCTCTAAGGACTTTGCGGAGTCATAGAGATCTGCAACATAGTAGAATCCCCTTTGGCCCATTGCATCTTGCTGGTCAAATAACCTCCTAACTATTCTAATCCTATCTTCCAGCAGTTTGTCCATTGCTTTGTATGCCTTGACATCACAAGTGCACGTCTAAATGCAAGTCTTATTATATAAGGAGCATTTGAGGACCCTGAGTCTTTACTCAAAGGAGTTTAGAATGATGAGGGGGAATCTCATTGAAACTTACAGAATACTGAGGGCACTGAAAAGATGTTTCTACTCGTAGGAGAGACTAGGATTCACTTTGGCCTCCGAGTGAAGTGACAACACTTTACTGCTGAGATAAGAAAGGATTTCTTCAGCCAGAGGATGGTAAATCTGTGGAACTCATTGCTGCAGAAGGCTGTGGAGGTCAAGTCATTGAGTGTGTTTAAGACAGAGATAGGTTCTTGATCAGTAGGAGAATCAAGAGTTACAGGTAAAAAGCAGGAGAATGGAATTGAGAATCATCAGCTATGATAAAATGATGGAGCAGACTCAATGGGCTGAATGGCCTAATTCTGCTCCTCTATCTTATGGTCTTATCCTGTCATGCATAGATGACTCTGTGACAGGTAGATTGGTGAAGATAAGATTCAGTAGGTTTTCTTCTCTTGGTTCCTTCATCACCACCTGCAGTCCCAATCCATTTTTCAGTTCCAGATTTATTAATTGAATAAAAATTTGCTCAGCTGATAGGTTCAAGAACATAACCTATACCCTCAGCATTAAAATCAAAATATTGATGATGATTAAAATGTGAAACCAGCGCAGAAAATGCTGGAGGAATTCAGCAAGTGCAAAGAGAGAAAAAGCATGAATATTTGAGTCCAGTATGACTCTTCAGAACTTTCAGTTCAGACATGCTGTTTGATATGCAGTCTTTAGGATGTATGACTTACATACCTAGCACCTCTTAGACAGGGAAATTCATTTACCACATTATTCATCTGTGTGATGGACAGATCATCTTTTTGGCTTGTGGGCAGCATTCTATTTGTAGTGAACACCACTAATGTTACTGCATAGTAGCAGTGTGAAACAGCTAGCTTTACCTGTTGCTCAAATTTTTGAGATACATCCAGTTTTGCACTTTGAAATAACGTTTAATAATACCAATAACAGTAGAAAATGCTGGAGTTACTCAGCAGATCTGGCAGCAGTGCACAGAGGAACTGAGTTAATGTAGGAGATCAAGCGTTTGCACATTATACAGTGAGAGATCAGGGTAGCCATTGTATTGCAAGTTGTCTTTGCACCCTCTTTCAGGAAGAAGCATGCATGGTGAGCAAATGATTGGGGTTCTTATTTGAGGCTGTTGATGATGATGTTTCTTTAGCTCATGGAACTAAGGAATCCTCAAGTGTATATTGAGCAATAAAGGTAGGCTACATTCCTTCTAATTTTTCCAGCTGCTTTACAGACTTCTGAGGTCTGCGTGTGGCAGTGGCTGGAGAACCCAGAAGTGAATATGTTGGCCTGCCAATCTGCAGACTGGCTGAGTGGCTGCTTAACTTAGAACAATAGCTGCCACTAGTCATCACCCATGCTTATGGCTAATTTCTCGATTAGCAAGCCAAAGAAAGCGAGCTCATTGGAAAGTGTGGGTGGCCCAAGATGCACAAAAATAAAATCCCTTAACTCCCGATCATATTTATGGCTGGTTCTGCAGCATTAATTGCCCATAGAGTTAGATAATGTGCTACAAACAATTTTGAGCAACACCTCCTTCAAATATTAAGGATTCAGTGTTCAGGAGTTTATTTGACATTGCTAGCTTATTCACTGATGTTCCACTCAAGGCACTCATTGACATTTGCATGGCCGGTTACTTCATGGCAAACTAAACCCCGAATTCAGCAACTCACGCAGTTCAATTCAGTTTTACCAACACTATATGTTCTCGAATACATGGTGCTGCATGAGACCCAACTATGCCCAGCTCTGTAAGGTCCCATGAACTTGTCTTTGATTCAGTGATATTTAACCTCCTACCCTTTGGAATGTTTCTGATTTGTAGATGATACTTGTGTTATATTTGTATCCTTCTGTAAATTTTATAATGGATTCCATCCTGCATTCAAATGGTGTTCTTCCAAATGTCTTGAGAAGTACTGTGTCCATTTCTGGTTGCCCTGTTCTAAGAAGGGTATCATTAAACCAGAGAAGGTTCAGAAGAGATTTACCAGGATGGTGCCAAGTATGGAAAGTTTGTGTTATAAAGAGAGGCTAGATAGGCTGGGATATTTTTCATTGGAGTATCGGAGGTTCAGAGGTGACCTTATAGATATTAATAACCCTACTGATGCTCATGATTTTAATGGTAAATGTCTTTTCCCTAGGGGACAAAGTTTTAAGATGAGAGGAGAGAGACTTAAGAAAGACCTGGGAGCAAATTTTTATACACAGGATGGTTTGCATACGGAATGAATTCAGAGGAAGTAGTGGATGTGTGCACATTTTAAAAGATACTTAGATAATTACATGAATAGGAAAGGCTTGGAGGGAAACCGGCCAGGAGAAGGCAGGTGGGAGTGGTTTAGTTTGGGATTATGTTTGGTGTGGACTGGTTGGACTAAAGGATCTGCTTCCAAGCTGTAGGAATCTATGACTCTGAGTGCAAGGCGATAGAAAAACAGAGTTAATGGTTTGGGTCCAGTGTAACTGTATATCACAGCAGTGCTTTTCACAGTACTATATTCAATCCATTTGCAAGCATAACAGAAACAAAAACAGAAGTTGCTGGAAAAGCTCAGCAGGTCTGGCAGCATCTGTGAAAAGAAATCAAGTTAACATTTTGGGTCTGGTGACCCTTCCTCAGTTGATGGTAGCTAAGAAAATGTCAGTTTATATGCAGAAGATAGGGTTGGGGGAGGGGATAAGGAGTAAACGTTAGATAAGGAGAGAGTTCAAAAGAGAAAAGAACAGTTGGACAGAAAAGGTGGTCGATAACGATTAGGCTAGGTGGATGAATAGTTGTTGATGGAGACTGTTAGTGGCTAACAATGTGTGTAATGGCAGACTGTGTGATAGGAGGATAGGAGACTAGCCTAGGAGGCTAGGACATGCACAGTTCAGGCCCTAAAATTATTGAACTCAATATTGAGTCCAGAAATCTGTGGAAATTGAGGTGTTGTTCTTCCTACTTGCTCTGAACTTTGCTGGAGCACTGCAGCAACCCTGAGACAGAGATGTTGGTCAGGGAACAGTGTGTTGTGTTAAAGTGGCGGGCAATGGGAAGTTCAGGGTCCTTTTTGTGTGCAGAAGGTAGATTTTTGCAAAATGGTCACCCAGTCTATGCTGCTTTTACCCAATGTAAAGGAGACCATGTGATTCATAGAATCCCAATAGCATGGAAACGGGTCATTTGGCCCAACAAGTCCACACCAACTCTCTCTCTGAAGAGTATTCCACACAGATTCCCTAACCTATTACTTTACATTTCCTGTGACTAATGTACCTAACTTACACATCCCTGTACACTATATGGGCAATTTAGCATGGCGAATTCACCTGACCTGCACATCTTTGGACTGTGGAAGGAAACCCACACAGACATGGGGAGAATGTGCAAATTCCACACAGGCAGTCGCCCGAGGCTGGAAGTGAACCTGGGTCCCTGGCACTGTGAGGCTGCAGTTCTAACCACTGAGCTACCATGCTGCCAATTGGGTAGCGAATACATTAGACTAAATTGTGAGAAGTGCAGGTAAAGTGCTGCTTCACCTTGAAGGTATATTTGGTTGGATACTGAGGAGGGGGGAAGTAAATGGGCAGGTGTTACACTTGCAGCAGTTGCAGGGGAAGGTGCTGTGGGACTATGGTGCAGGAGACGGTGTTGGCAATAAAGGAAGAGTGGACCAAGATGTCCTGGAGTCAACAGTGCCTATGGAAGGTGGACGAGGGAAGGGAGGATAATGTGTCTGATGGTGGCATCTCACTGGAGGTGTCGGAAATGATGGTTGATCTTCTGGATGTAAATGGTGAGAACCCTGTGGGAAGGAAGGGGGGTGAGAGTGAAAATGCAATAGACGGGCCCTGTTGACAATGGTGTTGGGGAATCCTTGGTTGATGAAGAAGGTGGACATTTTGAAGACTCCCTTGTAGAAGTTAACCTCATCGGAATATATGAGATGGAGGAACTGAGGAAATGGAATGGAATCTTTACAGGAAACTGGGTGTGAGGATGTGTTTTCCAGGTAGCTGTTGGAATTGTTGGGTTCACAGTGAATATTAGTGGCTAGTCTATCCCCACAAATCGAAACAGATGTCGAGGAGGGGAAGGGAGGAGTCAGAGATAGACCAGATGAAAGTTAGGGTGGGGTTGGAATTTTGAAGTGCAATCAATTAACTTTTCCATTTCTGGATGAGAGAGGGAAGCAGCACCGATAATATCATTGATATATCGGAGAAAGAGTTATGGCAAGCATAATAGTTCAGGCTACTTGTTCAAATTTGGCTGTTTGAAATAGATTGTGATAAGTTATGGACATGGATAATACTGTAGTTTTGAATTTCTGCAATTTATGCAACATTATGACCTTCCCTTTCGCCCTTCCTAATGTATATTTTGAAGCTGTTGCCTTAGTAACACCTGGTCCCTTTCACAGTTGAACATTATATTGCAATTTAATTTTGTCAATAATAATTGCATATGGCTATGGATAGATGTTGGCTCCTCTGATCTTAAGGTAAACATTATGTTTTAAAGGCCTTTATTTCGGTATGTATTTTTCTTTATAGAGGTGTTAAGAATTTGAAATTTTCTGCCATAGGTTGTTGAAACGCCATCTATGTATGTTTCATGCTTTCATGGGAGGTGGGCGCTGCTGTCTGGCCAGCATTTTCCTTGAACATGGTGACGAGCTGCCTTCGTGAATTTGCTGTGGTCATGTTCTGTACATAGACCCAGAATGCCCTTAGAGAACTCCATGATTTTGACCCAGTGATAGTGAAGGAACAGCAATATATTCTGAAGTCTGGACAATAAGTGGCTTGGAGAGAATCTTGCAGATGGTGATGTTTCCATGTATATCCTATATTACAAGGGATTTAATTACCTGGAGAAAGAGGAATAATAAGGGGAAAGTAATGCTAGAAAGCATTAGACCAGATGGTCATGGATTAATTATTAATGTGACTTTTTGGGCAGAGTTGGCTGTTCTTGTACAGCAGCAACATTCCCCACGGTGAAGCTTAATCACATTTTAAAAGAATATGCATAAATCTCGTAGCTCTGACCTTAAATGAAAGGCTGTGTAGTTATTGGCAAGTTTTATGACAATTTTGAAGTTTGAGCCATGACTGAGTTGGTATTACTCTTTCCATGCAGTCAGAAAGTTATAGGTTCAAGTCCACTTTCTTTGGGTCAACAGACATCTCCCCATCATAGAACATAGAACATAGAAAAATACAGCGCAGTACAGGCCCTGCAGCCCTCGATGTTGCGCCGATCCAAGCCCACCTAACCTACACTAGCCCACTTTCCCCCATATGCCCATCCAATGCCCGTTTAAATGCCCATAAAGAGGGAGAGTCCACCATCAGTTAAATGAGAAGTTGCACAAGAGACCTTGGATTATTATGGAACCCGAGACCAAATGCAACTAAAGGCATGAGAGAGTCATGGGTGAGGTGCCAGTTTGATATGATCTGAAGCTAGGTCCCTTGATTGGATACATTGTAAGAAAGGGTTGTGTAAAGATTTGTAGCTCAGGTACTGGTTGTCATAGTTGTGGGTATGTTCGCTGAGCTGGGAAGTTGATTTGCAGATGTTTTGTCCCCTGTCTAGGTGACATCTTCAGTGCTCTGAAGCTTGCTGTGAAGCGCTGCTGTATTGTGTCGTCTTGAATTCATTTGGTTCTGTTTCTGCTGCGTCCGGTTGCCGGTTCCGCTTGCTCGTTGTAGTGTCCGTTATATTGGGGCGAGGTTAATGTGCTTGTTGATGGAGTCCGTGGCTGAGTGCCATGCTTCTAGACATTCTCTGGCTGCCCTATATTTAGCTTGTCCTATGATTGTTGTGTTGTCCCAGTCGAATTTGTACTCCTTGTCATCTGTGTGTGTGGCTACCACAGCTGGTGGTGGCGTTTCGTGGCTAGTTTATGTTTGTGGATGTGGATTGATAGTTGTCTGCCTGTTTGCCTTGTGTAGTGTTGCATGCAGTCTTTGCATGG
Organism: Hemiscyllium ocellatum; assembly: GCF_020745735.1. Taxonomy (NCBI): domain Eukaryota; kingdom Metazoa; phylum Chordata; class Chondrichthyes; order Orectolobiformes; family Hemiscylliidae; genus Hemiscyllium; species Hemiscyllium ocellatum. Next base: position 39,717,776 of record NC_083407.1, on the reverse strand, counting down.
AATCTTGTAAATTACATTTGTCTGACGCATGATGGGTTTTGGGTCTTTTAACCTGCTGAGTTGTTATTGGAGTGTGACTGTTAGTTTATGGGCTGTCCTGAATCCCAGTGATCGGAGAAGTCTTGCTGTCAGTTCCAAGACGATTTTTTTATGTACAGTAGCGTGGCTGGTGAGTTAGGTCATGGCATGTCCTTGTCATGTTGTTTGTCTCTTAAGCTTCTGGGGATGTCCGTTTTCGGCAAATACCCTGTAGAAATGTTCTTCCCTTCGTAGGTTCAAAGTACTGTATTGTGTTGTATTCCCTTTTAACAGGGTCCTAATGCAGCTTCTCTTGTGTGTCTGGGTGGTTGCTGTTGTAATTCAGGTCCTGGGTCAGTGTGTGGGGCTTTCCTGTACACTTTTGTGGTGCATTCACCATTCTGTGTTCTTTGTATCAACACATCCAGGAATGGGAGTTGATTGGTTTCCTCCTCTCTCGTAAATGATCCCTGTGAGTATGGTGTTGATAATCGGGTGTATGTTCTCAATTTCTGTTTTCTTAATGATAACAAAAGTATCGTCTACGTGTCTGATCCAGAGTTTGGGATGGATTTGTGCTTGGGCACACACTCCGTGCAGTTATCGCAAGAATTCCTAGACAACATCAAGATCATAAACATAAGCAAGGACGTAACAATGGTGTCATTTGATGTAACAGCACCGTTCACTTCAACTGACAAAGCTCTAGCCATCAGAGACAATAGTCAACCTCCTGGACAAGCAGAACAGGCAACATAATGGGAACCTATCAACAAGGACTGTATACTCAAACTACTAGACCTGTGCTTGATGACGCACTTCTCATTCACCAGCCAAATATGAGTTGAGAGTGTGGTGCTGGAAAAGCACAGAAGGTCAGGCAGCATCCGAGGAGCAGGAAAATCAATGTTTTGCCTGAAATATCGAATTTTTTTTTCCCAGCACCACACTCTCGATTCTAATTGCCAGCATCTGCAGTCCTTGCTTTCGCCTAAACAAATATCTGAATAGATCAATGGAATATCTATGGACTCACCCATTTCATAGGAGAAGCAGTGATGCAAAGGTGGAACAAACAGCCCTCCCACCGAACCGCCATGCTCGGACAACAACTTATCAGACAAAAGACCCTATAACCATCATGTGCCATCCTGTAATTTACAGGATTCCCCACACAACACTATATAGGGAAAACAGGCAGACAACTAGCAATCAGCATCCACAAACACCAACTAGCCACTAAATGCCATGACCAACTGTCCCTAATAGCCATCACAGAGATGACAAGGACCACAGATTTGACTGGGACAACACAACAATCCTAGAACAAGCTAAACATTGATCAGCCAGAGAATTTCTAGAAGCATGGCACTCAGCCGCGGACTCCCATCAACAGTTACATTGACCTAGACCTAATATACCGGCCACTACAATGAAAAACCAGAAGCAGCAGAAACTGAACAAAATAAATTCCAGAAGAGACAGTACAGCAACACTTCACAGGAGGCCCCAAAGCACTGACGATGTCACCTAGATAGGGGACGAAACATCTGCAAGTCAACTTGCCAGCTCGGCAAACATACCCACAAACACAACATTGTGTGAAAGCCAAGTAGTGCCTGTTTAATCCCTGAGTTACCACTAAATCAGGATAGATTTACAAACTTGGGTATCAATTGGTTCCTCAGTCGAATAGATGTCTTCTGGTTGCTGAGAATTCCAGTTCAACCCGTTCCAGCTTCATTCATTCAGGGAGATTTTGTTGCCAGTGGGGATATTGAAACGGGCCAGTTGAGCAATTAAATTCATCTAGTAGTCATGTATTAAATCTCGCCCAAAGCATAAAAATCAAAACTGATGTTTCATTTGCAGATTAGGTGGATTGACCATGCTAAATTGTCCATTACGTCCAGGGATGTGCAGGCTAGATGGATTAGCCATGGGAAATGCAGTGTTACAGGGATAGGGTGGGGGGTGCTCTTTAGACAATCAGCATGGACTGTAGGATTCTATGAGAGAAGTGCCACTTTTTGGATGGAACATTAAATCGAGGCCCCATCTTGTCTCCCAGGTGGATAGAAAAAGCTTGTATGTTACTATCCCTCAGTCAACGTTGCAAGAGCAGATTATCTGGTCATTATTACATTGCTATTTGTGGCAAATTGCTGTGTGTAAATTAACTGGCATGTTTTCAATATCACAAAGCAATTAGGTTGAAAAAGCATTTGAAACGTTGTGGAAAGCTAGATACATGCCCAAGTCTTTTGTTTCTACAGTTAGTACATCATTTGTGTTCCGTGATGTTCGTGGGTACCAGTCAGAGGTAGAGCTGCTGAAAACAAGACTAAGGGGAGCAAAATGATATCATTACGAGCCTAAATTCTATGAAAATCATGAATAGTCAAAAAAACTGATGTGTATGGGATAAATCTTAGCTTACCAGACATTATTCTTGGACCTGATTTAAGTTCTATGGTATTGCTGTATTTTATCTAATGGACTGGATAATTCAGGAATTTAAAGTAAATTCATGTAAGGTAGATGTTATTCAGCTACATAAGACTTTGAAAGTTTCTGACATCTTATGGGAGCGAATTGCCTCATACAAAATTTTCCTTCATGTATAGATTTTGATGCATTGGTTGGAGGAGAAGTAGGTGGTCTAGAATTTGGAAAATTACCATTTGGAGCATGTGAAGACCCTATAAGGTAAGGCTGTGCCATTCCTTGATGCAAAAAGCAGTATATAAAAATAAGGTTATGCTTGTTCTTATTTTCATTTCTCTGATCCTGAAGTATGTTGTAGTGGAAGAAAGGTTTTCAGTTTAATAAGTTACGTTTTGGTAATTAATCTTGTTTGCCTACCTGTTATCAGTTAAAGTGTTCTACCACTGGACTAGATCAAGATAATATAACCTATTTAAATATAATTATTACTACCAATTATAAACAATAGACTGAAGCATAAACATAACTGCTGAATATAATACAACCTCAGTGTCTGTGCCCAGCATGCAAAGATGATCAATTTTGCTACAATGAATGATTCTGGTGCTACAAATCTTTGAGAGGTTTGCTTAAAAGGCTGCTTGTCTCTCCTTATTAAGTTTTTCTGAAGTTCTTGCACAAATATTCCATGCAATCAATTTCAATACTTTTCCCTTGACTTGTCTGTCTCAATTTCTGGTGATAAACGATAACTAATATGTAAGCCCATTGACTTAGATTCTGTAAGGACTCCATTCTGTTCGCCAGAATCCTGATTCTGTGTTACAACTGTTCCAAAACTAAATCATGCCATAATACTGTTTCTGAAATGTCATTTTCTTTTGTCCTTAACTGAGGCTATCCTGTCTGTCCTGTCTGTCCTCTTTCAGTGTTTGACAAGGCCCATGCTGCTTGCACCACATATTCCACACATCTGCTGTCACCCCTTTTTCATGTCTGAAGACCACAATGGGGTTTTCCTTGTCCTCACTTTGCACTGCACAGATCTTTGTGTTCAATGGATAGCTTTTCACCAACTCCTTCATGATGCCACCATCATATTTTACTCTGTCCAACTGTTTTAGCATTCCTAATGGACAGTTCCTTCTGTGATACCTTGGTCCAGTCATCTGTCAACTCTGTTGCCTCTAACATCTTCTGTTTACCTGCCACTCAATTCTTCATCTTGTCCTCATGTTAATATTTCTGTCCTTGGCCTGCTGCACAGTTCCACTGAAACTCGAGCTAAGCTTGATGAACAGGACCTCGTGTTTTGAGAGAATCTAACGATCACCCTTTGACATTTGACATTATTAACATTGCTGAATTGTCTGCTGCCAACATTCTGAGGGTTACAGTGACCAGAAACTTGGTACTGTCACACTAGGGGCATGTCCGATGCCTGGAATACTGCAGCAAGAGCACTTCTTGACTCATCAAAGACTGTCATTGCATATAATGCACAAGATAGGATCATGGAATGCTCCACTTTTGCCTGGATGAATGCAGCTGAAGCAGCTTGATATCATCCAGGACAAATCAGCCCACTTGATTGGCACCACATCCATAAACATTCACTCCCTCCAAGCCACCCACCATCCTGATTTGGAAATATATCGCTGGTACCTTCAGTGTCGCTGGTTCAAAATCCTGGAACTTACTTCCTAAAGGAATTTGTGGGTCTGCATACACCACACAAGTGGAAGCTTACTAGCACCTTCTTAAAGGCAACTAGGGGTGAGCAATAAATGCTGGCCCAGCCAGTTATGCCCTCATGTCATGAATGGATATAAGAAAAGGAGATACACACAGTGTAACCTTGTTTTTGAATGTTTGAATTTCTCCTTGACTTTGAGCAACCTATTAAAGTATGATTCTCTAATATTCTGCTATCTGTTTCTTCCAGCAATTTATGGACCCTGATATTACTGTCTAACATTCCTCCTTGGTTCCCATGTCCGTGGAGAATTGGTTTAAAGTCATCTGCCCCAGAGCTAGTCATTTTGACCTCAGTTTTGTTGCCTTTCTCCTGGACTATGTTTCAAGTCATGAATTTATCTGTCTTTCCCTCGTGTTTTTATACACACTTGTCCCTGGTAATAATGGAGTAATCTAGAAATTACTACATTTGATGTCGTGCTTGCTGGATTCCTACCTGTCTCCCTACATTTCTAACTGCAGGGCTACATCCCTCTTCCAACTTACATTATTGTTGTTAACATTGACCAGGATGTTTGGCTGATCACCCTGCTCTGGAAGAATGTCATGGAGCCAATCTGTGACATTCTTGATCTCATCACCAGAAAGTCAATATACCATCCTGGAGTCACATCTATGGCTGTTGAAATGCCTATCTGTTCCCCAAAAATGAATCCACTGCTCTTCCTGTCTTCCTATTTTTAAAACATTCATGGGATTTGGGTCAGAATTTAAGATCTGTAGTTAAGTGCCTTGCAGAAGAAGCAGTGAGCTGTCTTGAGTTGCTGCAGTCCTCTGGGTGTATGGGCACCCAGATTGTTGTTTGACTCTACAGTGAACGAATGTTGAAATAGCACCAAATAAGGATTGAGAGGGATTTGGAAGGGAATTTGCAGGTGTGGTGTTCCTATGCACCAGCTGCCTGTATCCTTAGAGGTAGGAGTCATTGTAGGTTTAGAATCTGTTGTTGAAGGAGCCTTGGTGTCATGCCTCCTGTTCAGGTGGTTTTCCTGTAGTATTACAGGCTTAATATTTGCTGTACTCCTTTGAGGATTATTGTCTTCACTAGGTATTCAGAATGCAAAACTGATTCTCAAGTAGGAACTCATTGTACTCTTGTAGTACCTGTCTGGTGGTCACCTATTCCTTGCCTGCCCAAATCCTCTGAATCTGTGATGTAGCTACCTGTCTGAACTTGCTTGGGAGTTGCACCACTCCAGTTGCTGTTCAAGTTCTGACACATGGAAATCACGTTTCTGCTTGAGTTTGTATATGTCAGCAATTTATGCCACTTGCCAAAGAATGGGCATTCCTTATGGCTGAGGTGTCTTGCAACAAATGAAGATTATTCTTCTAATTACTATGAGCAGAAGATTAGAGGTTAATGAATTTAACAGTTCTCCAGTGATGTAGCTCTTTGATTTTTATTTTCAAACTCCATCCTGTATTGCAGCTTTGTCTCATGGAAGCTAGCAAAGATAGAAAGATAAAAGAAGTCTCTCCCTCCTCTCCTTGCTTAATCCCATACTTAACAAACTCTCTAATTCCACTGCATTTAATCCCTTTATTTGTGCTACCAAGATTCAGATTATTAGTGTCTGGCATTGACCGAGTGTTTTTCGGCCAACTGTTTAATGAGCTAATCTCACCTTCATTCCAGCAGAGAGCTTGATTAGATCAATCCAAACCTGGAAGAAATGTAAAAGAGTAAATTTAAGTAAGATAAAGGGTTTAAAGCGGTATGGGCCACATGCTGACAAATGAGCTAGGTCAGATTGAGATGGCTGGTCAGTATGGATGAGTTGGACCGAAAGGTCTATTTCTGTGCTGTATGACTCTGAATCTATGACAAATTGCAAGCAAGCACAATGAGATTTTTCAAAAAAAAGTTCATCCCTTAAACATTAACTGTTAAAATAGTAAACAGTTAATCTAAAAGTTTAAAACTCCTTTACTCACTAAACCTTCAGGAATTACACTTTGTCCATTCTGAATATCCTGAAATAGTTCTTTAAGTATCTGTCACTGTATCTCAACTGATTTATCCCTATCAGTTTCTATTAGAGTCATAAAGATGTACAGCACGGAAACAGATTCTTCGGTACAACTGTCCATGCCGGCCAGATATCCTAACCTAATCTCGTCCCATTTGCCAGCACTTGACCCATATCCCTCGAAATCCTCACTCTACATGTACCCATCCAGATGCCTTTTAAATGTTGTAATTGTACCAGCCTCCACCACTTCCTCTGGCAGCTCATTCCATATGCGCACCGCCCTCTGCGTGAAAAAGTTGCCCATTAGGTCCCTTTTAAATTTTTCCCCCCTCACCCTAAATCTATGCCCTCCAGTTCTGGAATCCTCTACCCCAGGGAAAATACCTTACCTGTTTACCCTATCTATGCCCCTCATGATTTCATAAACCTCTATAAGATCACCCCTCAGATTCTGACATTTCAGGAAAAACAGTGGCAGCCTGTTCAGCCTCTCCCTGTATGCTGAAATCCTCCAATCCTGGTAAATTCCTTGTGCAACGTTTCTGAACCCTTTCCGATAGGATAGAGACCAAAATTGCACGCAATACTCAAAAAGTGGCCTAACCAGTGTCCTGTACAGCTGCAACATGACCTCCCAACTTCTATTCTCATTGCTCTGACCAATAAAGGAAAGCGTACCAAATGCCACCTTCTTTACCCTATCTACCTGTGACTCCCCTTTCAAGGAACTATGAACCTGCACTCCAAGGTCTCTTTGTTCAGCAACACTCCCTGAGACCTTACCATTAAGTATATAAGTTCTGCTCTGATTTGCCTTTTCTAAAATGCAGCACCTCACATTTGTCTAAATTAAACTCCATCTGCCACCCTTCAGCCCATTGACTTATCTGATCAAGGTCCGGTATACACTGAGATAACCTTCACTGTCCATTAGACCTCCAATTTTGGTGTCATCTCCAAAATTACTAACTATACCACCTATATTCACATCCAAATCATTTATATCAATGATGAAAAGCAGTGGACCCAGCACTGATCCTTGTGGTACTCCACTGGTCATAGGCCTTCTGTCTGAAAAGCAACCCTCCACCACCATCCTCTGTCTTCTACCTTCAGCCATTTCTGTATCCAATTGGCTAGTTCTCCTTGTATTCCATGAGATCTAACCTTGCTAACCAATCTACCATGAGGAACCTTGTCGAACGCCTTACCGAAGTACACACAGATCACGACCACTGCTCTGCCCTCATCAGTCCTCTTCATTACTTCTTCAAAAATCTCAGTCAAGTTTGTGAGACATGATTTCCCATGCACAAAGCCATGTTGACTATCCTAAATCAGTCCTTGCCTTTCCAAATACATGGGTCTAGATTAGAGTGGTGCTGGAAAAGCACAGCAGTTCAGGCAGCATCCAAGGAGCAGTAAAATCGACGTTTTGGGCAAAAGCCCTTCATCAGGAATATAGGCAGAGAGCCTGAAGGGTGGAGAGATAAATGAGAGGAGGATGGGGGTGGGGAGAAAGTGGCATAGAGTACAATAGGTGAGTGGGGGAGGGGATGAAGGTGATAGGTGGGGGGGTGGGAGGGTGGAGTGCATAGGTGGAAAAGAAGATAGGCAGGTAGGACAAGTCATGGGTACAGTGCTGAGCTGGAAGTTTGGAACTGGGGTGAGGTAGGGGAAGAGGAAATGAGGAAACTGTTGAAGTCCTGCACCAGTCAACCACACCATCCTGTGACCCAACATTTCAACTCTCCCTCCCACTCTGCCGAGGACGTGGAGGTCCTGGACCTCCTTCACTGCCACTCCCACACCACCAGACGCCTGGAGGAAGAACGCCTCATCTTCCACCTCGGAACACTTCAATCCCAGGGCATCAATGTGAACTTCAACAGTTCCCTCATTTCCCCTTCCCCCACCTCACCCCAGTTCCAAACTTCCAGCTCAGCACTGTCCCCATGACTTGTCCTACCTGCCTATCTTCTTTTCCACCTATCCACTCCACCCTCCTCTTCCCCCCCCCCCCCCGACCGATCATGTTCATCCCCTCCCCCACTCACCTATTGTACTCTATGCTACTTTCTCCTCGCCCTCCTCTCTTTATCTCTCCGCCCTTCAGGCTCTCTGCCTGTATGCCTGATGAAGAGCTTTTGTCTGAAACGTCGATTTCACTGCTCCTTGGATGCTGCCTGAACTGCTGTGCTTTTCCAGCACTATTCTAATCTAGACTCTGGTTTCCAGCATCTGCAGTCCTTGTTTTTACCTTTCCAAATACATATACAGCCTGTCCCTCAGAATTCCCTCGAACAGCTTGCCCACCACCGACGTCAGGCTCACTGGTCTATAGTTCCCAGGCTTTTCCTTAAATAGTGGCACCATGTTAACCAATCTCCCATCTTCTTACACCTCACCTGTAGCTATACAAATATCTCAGCAAGGGGCCCAGCAATCACTTCCCTAATTTCCCACAGATTTCTAGGGTACACCTGGTCAGGTCTTGTGGATATATCCACTTTTATGCATTTTAAGATATCTAGCACCACCACCTCTGTTATACGGATATTTTTCAAAATGTCACCATCTATGTCCCCACATTTTATATCTTCTTGTCCTTCTCCACAGTAGTCACTGATGCAAAGTACTTGTTCAATGTCTCCCCCATCTCCTGTGGTTCCACACACAGGCTGCCTTGCTGATCTTTGAGGAGCCCATTTCTCTCCCTCAATACCCTTTTGTCCTTAATATATTTATAAAATCCCTTGGGGTTCGCCTTAATTCTATTTTCCAAAGCTATCTCATGTCCCCTTTTTACCCTTCTGATTTCCCACTCAAGTATACTCCTACTGTCTTTTTACTCTTAGAAGGATTCACTCGATCTCTGCTATCTATACCTGACATATGCTTCCTTCTTTTTCTTAACCAAAACCTCAATTTCTCTTGTCATCCAGCACTGCATACACTTATCAGCCTTGCCTTTCATCCTAACAGGAATATACTGTCTCTAGACTCTAGTTATCTCATTTTTGAAGGCTTCCCATTTTCCAACTGTCCCTTTACCTGCAAACATCTGCCCCCAGTCAACTTGTAAAAGTTCTTGCCTAATCATCAAAGTTGGCTTTTCTCCAATTTAGAACTTCAACTTTTAGATCCTGTCTACCCTTTTTACAACACTATTTTTAAAACTAATATAAGTATGGTCGCTGGCCCCAAGTGCTCCCACACTGATACCTCAGTTACTTGCCCTGCCTTATTTCCCAAGAATAGGTCAAGTTTTGCACTTTCTCCACTTGGTACATGCAGCTACTTAATCAGAAATTTTTCTTGTACACACTCCACAAATTCCTCTCCATCTAAACTCATAACACGATAGCAGTCCCAGTCTATGTTTGGAAAATTTAAATCCCCTACCTTTACTAACCTATTATTCTTGCAGATAACAGATCCCGTTACAAATTTGTTTCTCAATTTCCCACTGACTATGGGGGTTCTATAGCACAATCCCAATAAGGTGATTATCCCTTTCCTATTTCTCAGTTCCACCCAATTGTCTTCCCTGGATGTACTCCCAGGAATATCCTCCCCAAGTACAGCCGTAATGCAATGTCTTATCAAAAATGCTACTCTCCCTCCTCTCTTGCCCCCTTTCTATCCTTTCTACAGCATTTGTATCCTGGAGCAGTAAGCTGCCACTCCTGTCCATCCTTGAGCTATGTCTGTGTAATTACTGTGATATCCCAGTCCCATGTTTCTAACCATGCCTGAGTTGATCTCCCTTCTCTGTTTAGCCTCTTGCATTGAAATAAGTGCAGTTTAATTTATCAGTCCTACCTTGTTCTTTGCTTTATTCCTGCTTGCCCTCACTCCTTTTCCCAACTGTACCCCAGTCTCAGATTGATCTCTTTCCTCATTATTTCCCTGGGTTCCACTCCCCCACCTTACTAGTTTAAATCCTCCCGATTAGCTCTAGCAAATCTTCCTGCCAGTATATAGTCCCCTTCCAATTCAGGTGCAATCCATCCTTCTTGTACAGGTCACTTCTACCCCAGAAGAGATTCCAATCATCACAATGTACAGATCCAGAAAATAGCACCGTCTTACTGCTAACTTAATACTTGTGGCTTATATTTTTAAAATTTAATCAAAAAACAGATTGCAATAGAACAGAAATCAAGAAAGAACCCAGTCTGCTCACTATTGTAGACTTATAGCAAGGCTACACTTAAAAACTATGCACTTATGCATTCCTGTGCTGTGAACTCTCCGAGGTTCAGCTGTGAATTTCACTGTTCATTTTTCTTAGATGTACTCTGATGTCCAACGATACTTGTACTCAAACAGCAAAGGCAGTAACTGCAGATTCACTCCTGTGTCAGACAGCAGTATAGGTTACTTTCTCTGACCATGTGGTCACTGCTTTTGTCTGTCTTCCTCCTTTTTAAAGTGATTATATCAGATTAGATTTGCTATAGTGTGGAACCAGGCCCTTTGGCCCAACAAGTCCACACCGACCCTCCGAAGAGCAACCCACCCAGACCCATTCCCCTACGTATGCCCCAGATTAATGCATCTAACTCTATGGGCAATTCAGCATGGCCAATTCACCTGACCTGCACATCTTTGGACTATGGGAGGAAACCCACGCAGAGAGCTAAGAGCAGCGAGAAGGGGACACGAAAAGTCCTTAGTTGGTAGGGTTAGGGAAAACCCAAAGGCTTTCTATAGGTATGTCAGGAATAAAAGGATGACTAGGGTAGGTATCGGTCCAGTCAAGGATAGTAGTGGGAAGTTGTGCGTGGAGGCGGAGGAGATTGGAGAGACACTAAATCAATACTTTTTGTCAGTATTCACTCAGGAACAGGACACTGTTGCTGATGTGAATATTGAGTCACAAGTGATTAGAATGGATGGCCTTGAGGTATGTAGGGAAGAGGTCTGGGGAATACTGGAAAGGATGAAAATAGATAAGTCCCCTGGGCCTGATGGCATTTATCCTAGGATCCTCTGGGAAGCTAGGGAGGAGATATCGGAGCCATTGGCCTTGATTTTTATGTCGTCGTTGTCTACGGGAATAGTGCCAGAAGACTGGAGGATAGCAAATGTGATCCCCTTGTTCAAGAAGGGGAGTAGGGATAGCCCTAGTAACTATAGGCCAGTGAGTCTCACTTCTGTTGTGGGCAAAGTCTTAGAGAGAATTGTGAGGGATAGGATTTATGAACATCTGGATAGGAATAATGTGATCAAGGATAGTCAGCATGGTTTTGTGAAGGGCAGGTTGTGCCTCACCAACCTTATTGAATTCTTTGAGAAGGTGACCAAGGAAGTGGACGAGGGTAAAGCAGTAGATGTGGTGTATATGGATTTTAGCAAGGCGTTCGATAAGGTACCCCATGGCAGGCTAATGCAAAAACTACGGAGGTATGGCATTGAGGGTGCATTAGAGGTTTGGATTAGGAATTGGCTGGCTGGAAGGAGACAGAGGGTAGTAGTTGATGGTGTAGGTTCATCTTGGAGTGCAGTTACTAGCGGTGTTCCACAAGGATCTGTGTTGGGACCATTGCTGTTTGTCATTTTTATAAATGACCTAGAGGAGAGGCTTGAAGGCTGGGTGATCAAGTTTGCGGATGACACGAAAGTCGGTGGAGTTGTGGACAGCGAAGAAGGATGTGGCAGGTTACAGCCGGATATAGATAAGTTGCAGAGCTGGGCAGAAAGGTGGCAAATGGAGTTCAATGTAGCTAAGTGTGAAGTCATTCACTTTGGTAGGAGTAACAAGAAGATGGATTACTGGGCTAATGGTAGGCTACTTGGTAGTGTGGATGAGCAGAGGGATCTTGGTGTCCATGTACACAGATCTCTGAAAGTTGCCACCCAGGTAAATAGTGCTGTGAAGAAGGCATATGGTGTACTGGCTTTTATTGGTAGAGGAATTGAGTTCCGGAGTCCTGAGGTCATGTTGCAGTTGTATAAGACTCTGGTGCGGCCTCATCTGGAGTATTGTGTGCAGTTTTGGTCGCCATACTATAGGAAGGATGTGGAGGCATTGGAACGAGTGCAGAGGAGGTTTACCAGGATGTTGCCTGGCATGGTAGGAAGATCGTATGAGGAAAGACTGAGGCACTTGGGGCTGTTCTCATTGGAGAAAAGGAGGTTTAGGGGAGATTTGATAGAGGTGTACAAGATGAATAGGGGTTTAGATAGAGTTGACCGTGAGAACCTTTTTCTGCTAATGGAGTCAGCTGTTACTAGGGGACACAGCTTTAAATTAAGGGGTGGTAGGTATAGGACAGATGTTAGGGGTAGATTCTTTACTCAGCGGGTTGTGAGTTCATGGAATGCCCTGCCAGTAGCAGTGGTGGACTCTTCCCTCTTTATGGTCATTTAAGCGGGCATTGGATAAGCATATGGAGGTTATTGGGCTAGTGTAGGTTAGGTAGGCTTCAGTCGGCACAACATCGAGGGCCGAAGGGCCTGTACTGCGCTGTATTTTTCTATGTTCTACACTGGGAGAATGTGCAAACTCCACACAGACAGTCGACCGAGGCTGGAATCGAACCTGGGACCCTGGTGCTGAGTGCCATTGGTTTGTTTTTTTTTCCCCTCAAAGTTCCAAAACAATGCAACAGTATATAAAACAGTAATTGCTGCTCCTGGAATTCAAGAAAATCACCTCCAACAACTAAAATACATCAAAAAAGGACCAACTCTTACAGCACTGTTTTTTCCCGTCCTCCATCTTGGAATTTGTTTAGCCATCATATGACCATGCCTTTGTAGTTGCTATCCGCTCGTACATATTTGTTTTTTGTTATGCAAGCAATTAATCTGTTTTGTTACAGATCCTGTGCATATTCAAATATGTGTCATTTTACTACTTTTGAAATGCCCAGCCCAATCTACTGTTAAATTGTTAAGCTTGTAAACTCTGTCACTTCGTTTGTACTCTGATCGCTCTTCCCCTTATTTTTGTCTTCTCTATCTGAATCATGGAATCTTTCCAAACTTGATCCTCACCCCCATTAGGTTAGTTTAAAGCCCTCTCTACCACCCTAGTTATATGACATAGCAGAATACTGTTTGCAGGATTATTCGGATGAAGACTGTGTGAAGGTCAAAACTTAGTTTTCCCACAATCTTTGACACAAATTCATCTCTAATTTTGTTTAGCCTAAGCCAACTTACTTATGGCTGTGATATTGTTGCAAAGATAATTATCTTTCAAGCTGTTCATAATCTTTAAACAAAACCTTCTTCCAAGTTGTACCTATGTCATTGGTACTCCATGAAGCACCACCACTCTAGCTTCCCCTTTCCTCTACAAGTTACTGTCTAGCCCTGAGGAGGTGGCCTGAATCCTGGCACCGGGCAGGCAACATAGCTGTCTGATTCAATTGTTATCCACCATACAGACCCTGTTGGCATCCATACAAACAATTTTTGAACCTCTTGGACAAATTCAAAGGCTGAATCTCCATGACTCCCACCTTGTTGGTTCTCTTACCTTTCTCACAGATGCACCCTGCTGTTCCTGATAGCTGACCAAGAGAAAAGACCCAATTCAATGTACCATATCCACTCTCTGGAATTAGATGTACACGTAACCTTTGCTCTCCCAGATGTGTTATTGTGTCTGCAGCTTCGGCTTCAGTTCACTTACTCCGAACTGAAATTCTTCAAGCCTCAGGCGTTTGATAGATCTATTCTGACACTTGTGCATGTTAATAGGCTCTTTGCTGTTCTGTCCTTTGTTTGATAGGATCTATTTTACTGTTATGTTTTATGAGCTATCTTCATCACTCTTGTGCTACTTAGAGGATTCTCCACACCTTCTTGTGCTGTTTCATAGACTTTTTGTACTCTTGCACTAATTAGTGGACTGTTTCCACCATACTCCTGCTGTTCTAATGTACTCTGTCTACTGTTCTTGTGTTATTTTAAGTGATTTGTTGAAGTCCTTAGAAATTTTTAACAAGAAAAGGCATGCTCCTACACTAGTTCCAGTTAAATTTCATATGAAAATACATCTTTTGTTTTGGCTGAAGAATTAAAGTCATCTGTATTTTTAAAATGCCCCAATGAAATAGATATTAAATTTGTATACTATTTTGGAAAAACATTTTGTAAATATGTTGAAAAAATAGTTTTGTAAATCATTTAAATGAAATTATTGGCCTTGGTGTATCAGTAGCCTACGTGTTGCTCAGGTTTTCTCACATCTGTTACCTAGCCAACTAACATGGCAAACACTGAGCTTCAGTTAGATAGCATAAGTTGTTTCTAAAATGTTAACATTTTTGTTTGTTAACTTTAAGTTAAAGTTAAGATTATTTCTGTCAAATCCAGAAATCTTTATTCAACCGTACCAGGTGAGTAAATAAGATGACCCTCCCCAGGGTGTGTAATTTTAACAATGAAAAACTGATTTATGGCAGTATGGCATCACAAAGATAAGATCAGTGTAGCTAAATTGTGCTTTCACCCTTGTAATTTTGTCTGAACTCTTTGAGTTGGATATCGAACTTCACTTGTTTATTGAACTTCATTTAATGGTGTTCCTTCACCAGAAGGAACTTACAGAAATTGTCAAAGAATAATAGAAGAGTTTTAATGATGATGGATAGGATCCTTACTATTGTTATATTTGTGTTTCAGTGAATTACATTTAGCCACCACATGGCCTCATCTCACAGAAGGCATTATTGTTGATAATGATGTATATTCGTAAGTACTGATTTTCTTAAATTTTGATTATACTATTCAAAATTGTTTTTAAAGCAAATTTATAAATATGATTGAATAGAAGTTCAAACGTTGATATTTCATCTTTTGGCATTTCTGCAAAACAGCAAATTTGCTATTGAAAGAATTCAAAATACAACAGCATTTATAATTTGCATTTTGTTACCTTAAGATGACATATTTGTACAGAATAAATCCTTAGGGCATTCAGTCTCTTATTTAATCCATTTCACAAGCTCTTAGGATTTAAGTTTTGCTGAAATTTGAGAGGAATACTGAGCACATTCAACCTATAAGATTGATTAACACTGTGTGACAATTAATTCACAGTCAGAAGTTCTGAGTATTGTACGAAGGTATAGATAAATAAAGTTGTTGTTGATGAAAGCAAGCAGGGAAAGAATAGGTGAAGGTTTCTAGGAATACATCTGAAACTCAACTGGTTTGAATTCTTCAGTTGTGCAATAGAAAACTAAATTGAGATTGTGAGCAATTAATAATGTTAATCTGTGTGTCAGGAAATTTGACAATGTAACAACTGTTTTGAAACAGCACTATTAACTTGCTAATAAACTGTAAATACTTTTCACAGTTTATTAACTTTTTTTTTGTCAGGGACCTTGATGCTCTGCAGGCACCCCAGTGGTCTGTTAGAGTAAGGAAGGCTGATAACCCCCAGTGCTTGTTGGGTATGAATTATTTCATTTTGACATGGAGCACTGCAAATGAAAATAAATGTAACACTTTTTATGCTATAATATTCTACCAGAAATTCTAAATGGTTTAACATATTTATGTGTGTGTGTATATATATATAGGAGATTTTCTTACCGAGTTCTTTAAACTTTGTCGTCGAAAGGAATCAACTGATGAACTTCTTGGAAGGTCAGCTTTTGAAGATGAAACCAAAGGTTAAAACAACAGATTGACTTGCACAACAAATACAGTTGCTTTGTACTAAATTAGATGCTCACAATAATACTTCTTTTAAGCAGAAAACACAGATATCAGCCAAGCATTGCAGAAGCTCACAGAACCAACAACCGTTCACATGCCTAGACTATCCACTATGTCAAGTATGGTTCATAGCGCTCGGAAGCGGATGCATAGGCATAGACGTGTGGAAGAGTCACCAATTAACAATGAAGTTCTAAACTCTATTTTAATTGTAAGTCATTATTTTGTTTGAACGTATTGGTCTACTGATAAACATGTTTCTTTACTAAAATTGCTATTTTTGTGAGAATTTATGCAATGAAAATAATACAACCAATGACAAATTTGGGGTGAAAATAAGTTTGAATTCTCAAGACAGCAAAAATTATAGAAATCTTTAGATAAGGAGACTGTAGCAGTAAAATAAACGTTAAACTTTGATTTGTAAGTTTATAACATTGTTATTTAAAAAGTTGCATTGTTTAGATACAGCTGCTGACCTCCTGCCGATGAACATTATTGCTTCATACCAATCTCAACCTCTTCAGTGAAGTCATCATCACACATCAGTCCCATTGAACACCTGTATTCTTTGTGTAGCTTTGCTGTCTCTGACAGAGAGAAAGTATAAATTACTCAAGATTGGCCTAAAGGTTTTGTATGTTGTATCATAAAATAATAGGTGATTTTTTAAAAGTCCACTAACTCTGAAAAGTTTAAATATTATTATAAAATTCGTTAGTTTTGAAGAATTAAATAACAGAAACCTTGTTTGTAATCTTGCTTCTTGATAATTTTTGAGTAGTAGGGAAATTGGCAAGTAATTGTTTCTAAATGCAGCTAATTGTGTTTTTATTGTTCTATATTATTTCAGCTCACATATTAAACCACTGTTGTGGGGAATCCTAAATGTTTGATAATGTTTATCTTGGCCTCAAGATCTAAATAAGCTTCAAGTCATGCACTTTCAGTAATGTAACTCAAATCTATCTTTTACTTCCTGATTGCTATTAATTACTGAATGTATCTTAAGTTGTCTTGCCTTTAGTGAGAAGATAGAATATCTCCCTCACATTCAGTTTTCAAGTTCAACTCATTAAGTGCATTTTTTTTACTAAAGGACAAATAAATGATTCATGGTCATAGCTAGATATTTAGAGTTGGCCCAGACTACGTTTGGCATAGTTTTGCTCTAATTAGTTGTTACAAGCTACTTTCGCCATCAGTATTCTGTTAAACATACAACAGTGTGCTTGCAGGTGTTCAGTCAATAGCACAAATCCAGAAGTTGCTGCTCCTCCACAGGGTACTCTGTTGATGTCCTTACTGGTGCAATCTTAAAACAATAATCACTTAATTAATGAGAGATTCCCTTTTCACGTTGTAATGTTGCTATTAAAATCCCATAAAAACGTTGTATCATGAAAATGAGGTCTAACTAGGTTTTTACTACGAGTCCCGAGACATAATGCTGACCAATCACTTTGTTCCCAGTGAACTGATCTAATATTTAAATACACTTATTCCTGTTATCCGTTGATTAATAATCTGCTCGTCAGCATATTTGTGCGGTTGGTCCCAGACCCCATCAGCTTTGTTTTCTCATTGACTCACCTGGTTCTTCATGATACATAGGATAGTTGCTTAGGAGCAGTATTCACATATTTTGTTATCTGTGGGAAGTCTGTGCCCCTATTCTCCCCACAAAATAAGAACTTGGTATAATGCAAATTTTTTCCATTAAGAAAATTCTGTACTGTTCAATTTTTTTTGAAGTTTGGTACTTTACCTTGTAATGTGTATCCATCATTTATAGAATTTGTGAAGTGAATTAATAAGACTGAAAAGATCATTGTAATTTACTCCTGATTTGGTTTCTGAGAATTCTTCTTTGTGAATATTGTTTATTCTGTTTGATGACATTACTTTTGCTGGACAGCTGAGATTCCCTTAACTTGATACTAACTCTGGGCAAAGGAAGTTGCTAATTCTTTGTAGGCACTTTCTTTGAGGTCAACAGTTTTGTTTCTGTTTGTAAAATCCAGCCTCTCATCTTCTTGAGCAACCAACAGTAAGAAGATCATAACTCCAAAGGTCGTTGAGTATATTTAAGACTGAGATAGACAGACAGGTTCTTGAGTATCAAGGTGATCAAGAGTTATGGGGAGAAAGCAGGAGAATGGGTTAAGAAACTTATCAACCACGGTTGAATGGCTAATGGTGACTTCTGGTCGAAAGACTAAGCTAATGTCCCACAAGTCCCTTTTCAAATATAGCACAATGAGTTTTCTTTACTACTTTGTCTTTATTACTATGAGCATTTCTATTAAGCAAAGCTGCTTCTTGGTAACTTCAAACTGATGACTTTTTCTGAGTTCCAAAATAATTAATTACAAGGGTCTTCACTTTATATAAGTTTTATTGTTAATACTCAGAAAATGTGGTTGATGGCCATTATTCAGTTTTGAAAATGTAACGATTTAAGAAACTGTCATTCAACTGCAAACTGAATAATGGTGTGGCATTGTTAAATTTTGCATTAACCTTCTCTCTGTAAACTTGGTAGAGGCATCTGACTGCAGTTGGCTTTTAAACAGGCGATGCATTCTGATAAGATTTAAGACTGAGCACTGTGCCAAAGGATGAAGAACCCAAATTTTATCACAAGCATTTTCAAAATACATTATAAAAATTTCAGACTTTTGATGAAATAAGATGGCAATTTATTTTTATGTTACTGAGTTATTTTCTGTTTCTTTAGCAAAGCAATCATTGAAATGTTGTGAATTGTAATGGAAAATACATTTATCTTAAATATGGATACAAGAGTTAAATAGTCAATTCAATTAAATTACCAAGCACACACAACTCTTTGACAAAGAAAAATTAAATGTAATCTAACTTGTATTTTCCGTGTTTTAGTTTCTGTTCCCAGATGCTACTGGTGATGTGTCTAATGCTAAGCGTAGTACCTCAAGAGGAAGCAATATCGCTACATTTGAGGAAGAGAGTTATGTACGTTCTAGAATCATCTCAATTCAATCCTAGAAAGTCTTTTGAAATAATTTAATTGTTGGATGCTTGAATTTTTTTCTTATGTTGCAGAAAAATATTATTTGATAAATGATTAGTATAAGTTTTTAGGCATACTTGTTCCTTACTACCTAACTCTGCGCTTAAGATCCTAATCTAAGCACATCAGATGGTAGTAGTGTGGTCACCGTTGAAGGTGCTAAATTTGCCACAGAATTTGATAAAGCACTGTACAAATTGTTGTTCACTAATTATTATTTCTTATTAAATTCTTGTTCTAAACTATAACTTAGTATGAACTTTAGTGTTGATTTATGTATGTAATTCCTTTTGAAGCACAAGCAAAAATCATAAGTGTCTTCTGGGGATTCTTTATTAGCATTCTTGCTTATGAGTCAAAAATGATGTACTCGAGACTTGAGTACATGATCTTGGGTACACTTCAAAGTCTTGTGCAGGTCATAAATCCACATTCAAAGGCTATCCTTCTGAATACATCCAAAAGTAGTATTTGAGGAAGATCAGGGAATTTCACCTTGTGTCCTAGCAAATATTTATCACTTGACCAAGATATAATTTATTTCAATTTATTTGTGGGACCTAACTGCATGCAAATTAGTTGCTGTTTTTTTCCTGTCATTTGTCTACACATCAAATGGATAGGAAAGTGGCTTGCACGACTGAGCGTCGTGGAAGACTATATATAGCTTCGAGTTCTTATTCAGTTTCTGTTATTGAGTCCTTAAACTTTGCACCATGAAAGAATTACAGTTCAGATGATTAGATTCATATGGACATACAAATAACAGTAGGCCATTCGGTCCTTCGATTCTGTTCCACCATTCAATAAGATCATAACTGATCTGATTGTAACCTCGGCTCCACATTCTGGCATTTCCCTGATAAGCTTTCATTCCTTAGTAATCAAGAATCTATCTAGTTTTGCCTTTGAAAATATATTGAAAATCTGCATCCTTTTGAGGAAGGAATGCAAAGAGACATGACTCTGAGGGGGTAAATTGTTTCTTCATCCCTGTTCTAAATGTGTGACTCCTTATTTTTAAACTATGACCTCAATTCTAGATTCTCCCACAAGACAAAATATCCTTTCAACATTCACCTGGTCAAATCTGTGACTTTCTTGTTTGTTTAAATTAAGCCAGTTCTGTCTCTTCGAAACTCCAGAGGATGCAGGCCTAGGTTTTTCACATACGGCAACCTCATTTGAAATGTTTCCAATGCATTAACATTCTTTTGTAAGTCTGGTGTCCAGTACTGTACACAGTATTCTGGATGCAACCACATCAATGCTTTATACAACTGAAGTGTAACCTCCCTGGACTTGCATTCAATTCCCCTTGGAATAAAACAGAACTTTCATATTGATTATATTGGCTGTAACTGCATATTAATCTTCTGCAATTCATGCATTAAGACATCCAGATCTCTCAGTTTCTCAGAGTTCTGCAACCTTTCACTATTAAGGTAATCCCATTCAGTAGAAAGACAATACAGATTAATCTGTATATTATATGTGAGGACTGGAGAGTAGGAAGATGTAGTGTCCAAGATTAACTTTTAGGAAAATCAAATGTATATAATCAACCATCTTTAATGAATCGTTTGAACAGAGCTAGTTAGTCCATCCTATATTAAATTTGTTGCTCTCCCGTACAACCATTACTTTTAAATAACCCTTGAGGATCACAACAGTAACGTTGAAAGTATATTGTATTCTGAAGTTTCTCTCCCCTTCATTTCTGCCTCTTGCGTTATCTGTAAATGGATTTTTTTTTGTCTTGTACTCCCCTGGATAATTCACAAGAAGTACCAAGTGAGGGGAAAGCAACATTTATAAATTCAGAGGAGAGTACTGATTGGTTGGCAAGTGGATTTTGTTAGGTAGTGGCATAGAGAATGAACCAGTTGGATAATGATTCATGGTTAACTGCCAAACTAGTTAATTTTTAGACCAAGCAGGTTGATACTGATTAGTCAAGGCATTGCCCTGAGAAACGAACCGGAAAATGGTTATCACCTATCTTCTAATTTGTTGAGTTGGAACAGGTATAATGTGTGTATACTGTTCTTATATGGACAGAAAAGAGAGGGACCTGTGTATTTTACGTACCTAGTTTGTGATTTGTATGTCTGCCATGCTATGAACCCCATTGTAAATTGGTTCAGTGCAACCAGAGTGCCCTTGCAAAACTTAAAATACAATATCCAACATGAAATGTGATTCCACAATTGGATAACATGTGCTGAACCACCCTGAGTAGGCAAAGAATTGTACATGCAGTACCAATTTCAACTTGACAAAATAGGTGACTGCCATTCTGTGGTTCATTTCTTGAGGCAAAACCTTGACTAATCAGTCAACCTGTCTAGTTTAAAATGGAAAGCTTGGCAGTTAACTGTCTGTCATCATCTAACTGGTGCATTCTTCATGCCTCTGCCAATCAACACTGTTGATAAGATCCCACGTGGAAGATTGATTGCAAAGAGAAGGAGTCCATAGATCCATGGAAATTTGACAGATCCATAATTGGTTGAGTGGCAGAAAGCAGAGGGTGATGGTTGAGGGGTGTTTTTCTGACTGGAAGTTTGTACACTGGGGAGCCAAAGCGTTCATTGTTGGGGCTCTTGCTGTTTGTGATTAGTCTAAATGATTTAGGCTTGAACATAGGAAGGTTGATCGTTAGGTTCGTAGATGATTCAAAAGTTGTTGGCTAAGTACTGAGGAGGATAGACTTCAACTCAAGGGGATTTGAGGGGCTGGTCAGATGAGCTGATCAGTGCCAAATAGAATTCAATTTCGATAAATGTATGTGGGTAGGGCAAACAAGGCAAGGGAATACATGATGAAGTTTAGGACTCTGGGACTCGTTGATGTAGAGAGAGAAACTGTCGTAACACTGAAGTATTTAAATGTGCACTTCTGATGCCAGCCTACGGGCCAAGTGCTGGAAAATGGGATTAGAACAGTTGTGTTTGACTGGCACAGATGAGATGGGCCAAAGGCTCTTTGTTGTGCTGTTTGTGACTCTCCTCTCAAATAAATATTGTTTTCCCTTTATTTTGTGATTCTTGTAAATTGTCTTGGTGGGTGCAATGTGAAGGGCTTTGATAAAAGTTTTTTTTCAGCAGTGTTCAAGTTCTGTACTGCTAACAACAGTTTGAACTGTATTGATTTTTATCCTCCGATGAACTCTAAACATTCTCGTTTGCATTTTTACACGCTATATTGTTCATGGAGGAAGGTTTTGTTTCATTTTACTTTTGAATATTTCCATAAATACTAACCTGCATGACATTGTACAACTTAAAAGTAGTTGGGAATTATATATTGGTTTAGCATTCCTGATAGTTAATTGCATGTAAAGCATATTGGGGGTTAGCAGCATTGTTAAAGTGTCAAAGTTTTAATTCCTTTTTTTTGGTTGATTAAAGTGAACTGCTTTTCCATTTCATGTCTTACTGGATCTGGTGTATTATCTGTTCATACTACCTTGTCTTCCACATTTTTTTCATTGAAGTAAAATTAGCTCTGGTCATAAAAATTGTAAATATCTTGTATAAAAATAATTATTTCTAATTATATTTTCTGTTTTCTTTTTATCAGAATCTTTATTGCCAATTTAAATCTGCTCCCTCAGACAGTCTGACATACAAGCTGGCTTTGTGTCTCTGTATGGTTAACTTTTATCATGGCGGAATGAGAGGCGTAGCCCATTTATGGCAGGAGTTTGTGTTAGAAATGCGGTACAGATTGGAAAATAATTATCTTATCCCAGGGTAAGTTTTTTTTTAAACTGTGAAGTATCTGCCATGCATTCAGTAGCCCAGGTTTGAATCTTAGCATTTCCAGTTGTAATCCCAGATTACAAACTTTTGGTTCGTTTGGTACAGCATCATGAAAAACGACTAATGGACCAAACTCTGGGATGAAAGATAATGTTCCGCATTCTGAAACCTACAGAGATTATAAAGAGAGTCTGATGTTAGATTCCCAAATCTTAAGATGTTTTGGAGTATGTGAAAATTTAAGAAAAAGATTTTTATGGATGAATTTGTTAAGTTTAGTATTGCTGTCCAGTTCTATCATGAAGAAAGAGTCAAGTTAATAGTTCTGTTTTTCAGGTTAGCTACTGGAGCTCCAGATTTAAAATGCTGCTTGTTACATCAAAAACTGCAGGTATGATGGAAAATTGTACCATTTGACTTTCATGACAGACGTTTTTAGGTTTATTTATTACAATGTTTTGTGTTGAATTGACTGAATGTCTCAAAGTTCTTCTTGACTTTAGGTCAACATTTTGTGTCCTTACTTAGAATGAAAAAAACTTTAAATATTAAGTTTATACCATCTCATTAAGCTTTTGAATACATTGCACTGCTTAAAAATAAGCTCTCAACAGAAAATAATTTGACTTGATATTTTGTAATATTGAACATTGTTCCCCTTTAGTTCTAGTGAACTGTGAAATATGCATTTTATATGAATGTTTCAGTGTCACTAATTTAACGAATATCTCTGGCAAGTTGATATTTATTGGAGCTGCGCATACACTTTAAACGTCTGGTACTTTTCACGATATCAATTCTAAATGGGAATCATCCCTGGTATTTTTGGTATTCCCTTCCAAATAAAATGGAATCTGTCAAAACTGGTCAAACATGATAAAGCATCAAGCACACTACTGGACATATCTGCATAACAGTTGAAGGGAGATGGAGGAAGAAATTAGGGAAAGAAAACCTAGAATAATAATTGAGAGTTATCAACAATTTCAATTAATTGGTTGGAAGGGATAGGTAAAAGGGTTAAAACAACCAAATAAGGCAGGATTTGATGCAAGGTTGAGGATTGAATCAGAGCAGACATATAAAGTGTTTAGTACAGCTGCCTCAGCGCCAGGAACTTCTAGAAAGAGAGAATAAAAAGGGTCACAAATGTTAAAAACTTTTATGGAACCTTGGTTTGACCACATATGGAGTCCAACACACATTTGTGTTTACAGTATCATGAAAAAAAAAATTGTTGAAGAAGAAGTGAAGATATATGCAGATGAATCAGTAAATTCTGGTCCGGAAATGATGGACCGTTTGGGTCACTTCTGTCTTGAGAAGCTAGGCTAAGAAGTGACTTAGGGTTCTTTAAAATTACAACAGTTTTTGATAGTGTGGTCACAAGTCCACTTGTGAAACATGAGAGTTCATCACTGAGATTGTCACTAATCAAGTAGGAAAATCACAAAAAGTATCTTTACCTTGGGAGTGGTGTGAATGTGGAACATACAACTTCAAGAAATGTGTGTAGTGAGTATTGCGTTTGGTGGGGGCTAGATAAATATATTGGGTGAGGGGATTGCGTAGAAGTTTGCAATGATGTATATTTTGATAAGGAAAAGCTGCAAAACTCTTAGTGGAATTGTGGTGTGGGCTATTTGGTCTGAATGGCCTGTTTGTATGGCATGTATTCTTTGACTGCCATACCGACGTAGAATTACAACTTCCATTAATTTGCATTGTTTGTAACATATTATTTGAATTTTAATTCACTCTTGCAAAGCAGAATATCATTTAATCTTGAACATTTGGTGGGGGGTGGAGGGTAGGTTGTCATTATATATGCAATATTCTCTCATTGCCTCTTCCTCTCTTCCCGTCTCTGCTCAATTGTCAATACTTTAAATCAGAACACTATACAATGGCACCCCATTCATTGGAAGCAATTCAATTACAATCAAAACATACGTGAAAAATGCCAAACTGAAATTTTGTGGCAGGTGCTAGAATCAGCAGTGTGCGTTGTGATCATAGAATTGTGTAAAAGCAGGGGCACTGAGTTGTTTTGGTTTCTGCAGCACTATTTTGGAGATTGCATTGGAACCCTTGAACATTAGAGGAAGGTTCAGAATGAAAAGGGCAATGGTGGAAGTTTTTAGCTTCCTGTGAAAACTTGTATTTTTAACTTTAAGATGTTGAATTGCTGCATTGAGAGGAAAAAAGCAAGAGACGATGGAAGGAGACAATCAGCTGAAAATGCACTGGGCGACTGCATGGAAAGGAAGGTGTCAAATAGCAAAGGAACACCAGAATATCCTAATAACAAAGGAGAAACTTCTCAACAGAAATCTTGGGACTCATGGAGTGATAGCGAAGATGAGTTTTTTGAATGTCTGAGTGACACAGAAGAATTGCAAGACAGTGACATGAAAGAAGGCGCAACAAAAGGAGAGGAGAAAGATGGTGGAAAGAAAGATAAGTGGAGACCTGAAGGACGTCTTCATCAGCATGGCAACTTAACTCTGCTTCGTACAGGAGATCCACTTTATATTCCAGTTACGCAGGTAAGAAATTATTTGAATAAAGCAAACTTTACTTTCCAACTTCTGCATTTTAAAATGAAGTGTTATTGTATTATGCAGTCATGGTGTTTTACAGCACAGTAAGACCATAAAAAATAGGAACAGGAATAGGTTGTTCAGCCCCTCTAGCATTTCCAGTTTTCTGATCCTCTGGAATTTCTCCAGAACTTCTGGAAAATTACAACCAATGCTTCACAATCTCTGTAGGCAGCTCTTTTAGGATCTTGGATTGCAAGCCATCAGGGCCAGGGGACTTACCTGCCTTTAGCCCTATTAGTTTGTCTAATACTATTTCTTTAGAGATGGGGAATGTACTTTGTTTCTCCTTCATATTCTTTAGTATTAATGGGATGTTCACCACAAAGACTGATGCAAAGTATCTGCTTAATTCCTCTGCCAATTCCTTGCTTTCAAAGCCGCCTCCCCAGTGTAATGTACCCTCATAGTTAATTTTCTCTACTTTTGTTTTCTTTGTAGTCCTCCTTTGCTGGATTTTGAATTTATCCGAGTATCACTGGCTTTTGGCTTCTTATGTTCTTTTTCTTTCAACTTCATACACTCCTTAGTTTCCTCGGTTAGCCATGGTTGGTTTATCCCTCCCAATCTGTTTTGTTTTATATTTTTGCTGACAGTCATGGACTACCTCTAATTGTTTCTGCTAGTCATCAAGTACTGATCTACTCTAGTCCTATTTTCTACCAGTTTACCTGTAGCCTTGTACACTATGGTGCTTCAAGTGATCATCCAAATACTAAATTGTTGTCATGGGTCCTGCCTCTACAACTATTGCAGACAGTGAGTTCTAGTATCCACTACCCTCTGGGTGAAAAATTATTCCGTAAATCCCCCTCTAAAGGTAAAGTTCAAGAGATTTAAATATTTGCCCAATGTTATCAATCTCTGCACAAAAGGAAACATTTCTTCCAATGTAACTGATTTAAGTCTGACTAGAGTACTTTCAGAATACTTGAATACCTTCATAAATTTCTAAAGTCATCCGGTGGAATAAATTCAAAGTGTTTCATAGAACATAGAACAATACAGCACAGAACAGGCCCTTCGGCCCACGATGTTGTGCCGACCATCTATCCTAGATTAAGCACCCATCCATGTACTTATCCAATTGCCGCTTAAAGGTCGCCAATGATTCTGACTCTACCACTCCCACGGGCAGCACATTCCATGCCCCCACTACTCTCTGGGTAAAGAACCCACCCCTGACATCTCCCCTATACCTTCCACCCTTCACCTTAAATTTATGTCCCCTTGTAACACTCTGTTGTACCCGGGGAAAAAGTTTCTGACTGTCTACTCTATATATTCCTCTGATCATCTTATAAACCTCTATCAAGTCACCCCTCATCCTTCGCCGTTCCAACGAGAAAAGGCCGAGAACTCTCAACCTATCCTCGTACGACCTATTCTCCATTCCAGGCAACATCCTGGTAAATCTTCTCTGCACCCTCTCCAAAGCTTCCACATCTTTCCTAAAGTGAGGCGACCAGAACTGCACACAGTACTCCAAATGTGGCCTAACCAAAGTCCTGTACAGCTGCAACATCACTTCACGACTCTTGAATTCAATCCCTCTGCTAATGAACGCTAATACACAATAGGCCTTCTTACAAGCTCTATCCACCTGAGTGGCAACTTTCAAAGATCTATGTACATAGACCCCAAGATCCCTCTGTTCCTCCACCTGACTAAGAACCCTACCGTTAACCCTGTATTCCGCATTCTTATTTGTTCTTCCAAAATGGACAACCTCACACTAGGCAGGGTTGAACTCCATTTGCCACTCCTCGGCCCAGCGCTGCATCATATCTAAGTCCCTTTGCAGCCGACAACAGCCCTCCTCACTGTCCACAACTGCACCAATCTTCGTATCATCTGCAAATTTACTGACCCACCCTTCGACTCCCTCTTCCAAGTCATTAATAAAAATTACAAACAGCAGAGGACCCAGAACTGATCCCTGCGAAACTCCACTTGTAACTGGGTTCCAGGCTGAATATTTACCATCTACCACCACTCTCTGACTTTGACTGGTTAGCCAGTTTTCTATCCAGTTGGCCAAATTTCCCTCTATCCCATGCCTCCTGACTTTCCGCATAAGCCTACCATGGGGAACCTTATCAAATGCCTTACTAAAGTCCATGTACACTACATCCACTGCTCTACCCTCATCCACATGCTTGGTCACCTCCTCAAAGAATTCAATAAGACTTGTAAGGCAAGACCTACCCTTCACAAATCCGTGCTGGCTGTCCCTAATCAAGCTGTGTCTTTCCAGATACTCATAAATCCTATCCCTCAGTACCCTTTCCATTACTTTGCCTACCACAGAAGTAAGACTAACTGGCCTGTAATTCCCGGGGTTATCCCTATTCCCTTTTTTGAACAGGGGCACAACATTCGCTACTCTCCAGTCCCCTGCTACCACCCCCGTTGACAGTGAAGACGAAAAGATCATTGCCAACGGTACTGCAATTTCCTCTCTTGCTTCCCACATAATCCTAGGATATATCCCGTCAGGCCCGGGGGACTTGTCTATCCTCAAGTTGTTCAAAATATCCAATACATCTTCCTTCCTAACAAGTATCTCTTCTAGCTTACCAGTCCATTTCACACTCTCCTCTTCAACAATACGGTCCCTCTCGTTCGTAAATACTGAAGAAAAGTACTCATTCAAGACCTCTCCTATCTCTTCCGACTCAATACACAATCTCCCACTACTGTCTTTGATCGGACCTACCCTCGTTCTCGTCATTCTCATGTTTCTCACATACACATAAAATGCCTTGGGGTTATCCTTGATCCTATCCGCCAAGGATTTTTCATGCCCTCTCTTAGCTCTCCTAATCCCTTTCTTCAGGTCCCTTCTGGCTATCCTGTATCCCTCCACTGCTCTGTCTGAACCCTGTTTCCTCAACCTTATGTTTCGTTAGACCTCTGGGCCAAGTGGATGCATTTACCAAGAAAACAAACTGACAAGCAATTCCTGGTCCCTGCTAAACTTGTTGATCTCGGCTGAGTTAATAGTTGAAACATTCAAATTCACCTTGAAAATAATTGGACAGGATTTCCAATCCTGATTACTAAATCTGATTGCAGTTGTAATGTGTGTGAATGCATGAATTATTGTTTCTTTTTAGCAGCTTGCACATTGACCCCCAAATCTCCTGTCTCTGTTTCTGTCCAACAAAAAACTGACCCCTTCCAGCGAGTAATATGCTTTTTTCCCAGGAGTTCATTGTGTTCCTATTTCTGTTCCTGTCTGCCTTCTCTGTGTGTGAAACCCAGCTATCATCCTCCAGCTCCATTGCATATAGCTCTCCTTCGTGTCTGTGGTTCTCCTTATTGTCTGCAAGTCACTTGGCTCTTTTAGTAACCTCTTCTGTTCGTCTTACCTTCATTTTGAGGGCCTCCAGGTCACATGGAAGAGTATTTCTTATTAGTGCAGAAAATTTCAACTGATTCCTTCAAATTTGATTGAAACTTTCAAAAGTTATTTTTAAACATTTTCAAAACATTTGAAGATTCCATGCAACAAAGAAGTAAATGACAAATGTTTCCTACTGTAGTGCTTCAGTGATAATCATGGAATGTATATGTTTGCGTTGTTATTAAATTGAAAGTCCCTGAAGGATTTGCTTAAACAACTGAAAAGTGACAGGAGGAGGTAAAGAGATATCAGCAGACTTTCTCTTCCCAGAATACTTTGAAAAGTAAACACCTAGAATTTTCATTTGTTTTAAAATATCCATATGTCATAATAAGCAAGATCATTGGTGCTAGACTGGTCAACAACAATCAATGGAAAAAAAAAACACACATTTATATGCACATACTTGTGCATCACCATCTGTTCAAGAAATACTGATAGAGAAAAAGGAACCAGTTATATTCTATGAAACAATTAATACACTGATAATGTGATACTTTCCATTTCCATTCCCTTGCACCACTTCCAGCTTGGATTATAGATCTTGTAACTATGCCCAAATCAACAAATTTTGGAAAAGAGCTGTGGTAAAGCCAAAGGAATAGTTTATTAGATTTTTCACAATTTTTTAAAAAAATTGTATAATCAAATTATGATTGTGTATCATTAGATCAGTTTAAGATGTATTGTCTTGCTCTTTATCAGGCTTTCTGCTCACCATCCTCCTTTCCACAATTACCAAACCTAACACAATCTTTTTGATTTACTGAACTTCCTATCAGGAACCAGCACCAATGACAGAAGATTTGTTGGAAGAACAGTCAGAAGTATTAGCTAAACTAGGAACGTCGGCTGAAGGAGCACATCTGCGTGCTAGAATGCAGAGCGCCTGTTTGCTGTCTGATATGGAATCTTTCAAGGTAAAAAGGTTTTTCAAAATCTCATTTTCCCTAATCATCAAAATTTAAGAGAATAATACCCAATTAAAAGTGTTATTACTGTCTTTTGATGGAACAGAAAGGATTGGCCAGAGTACTTCTGTTATTTAGTATAATTCAGAATGAAAGAATTTCCTGCTATTATGCACAGAAATTTGTTTAATTAGATATATTATTTTGAGCCACAATTGTGCAACAGCAGAAATTCAATAACATCACTTCAAAATCAGTAGAAGGTCAAGTGATATACATATGAATAGATAAGAAGGTGATCAGTGTAAGTAGTTTTATTTCTGGCCTAATAATCAAGAGACCGAGGTAATATGTGGGTTTGGAATCCACTGTGGCAAGTGATGGAATTTCAGTTTGATACAATCTGGAATTAAAAGTTTAATGATGGTCTCTTATGGGCCCTACACTTTCCCGAGTTATTCTCTTGCTCATTATATATTTATAAATTCCCACTGGGTTGTTCTTTATTCTATCCACAGATTCTTTCTCATGCAATCTTTTTGCTTTCCTGATTTCCTTTACGTTCCCATTTTTATACTTCTGACTCTGTGTATTCAGTGCTTGGTACTTGCCATAAGTTTCTATTTATCTCTTAATTATATCTTTTATGCTCCATGATATCTAGGATTCCTGGTCTTGGTGCCACCCTCTTAGCTTTATTGGAATATATTTGTCTTGTACTCTTACTATTTCTTCCTCAAATGCCTCCCTCTCCAACTAGGGGAAACATCTTACCTGCATTTACCCTGTTATCCCTTTTAAGTGTTTTGGCAGTTTTAATGAGATCACTGCTCATTTTTCAGAACTCAAGAAAACATAGGTCCAGTTTGCCCAATTTATTTTCAACGAACCACTCCCTCTATGGCAATAGTACTTTTCATGAGATAAAGAAACCAAAAATGCACACAGTACTCCAGCTGCAGTTTAACCAAGCTCCTAAACATTTTAAGCAAGACTTCATTATTGTACACAAACCATTTTGCAATAAAGGCCAACATTCTATTA
Source organism: Hemiscyllium ocellatum (assembly GCF_020745735.1). Classification (NCBI taxonomy): domain Eukaryota; kingdom Metazoa; phylum Chordata; class Chondrichthyes; order Orectolobiformes; family Hemiscylliidae; genus Hemiscyllium; species Hemiscyllium ocellatum. Next base: position 39,687,100 of record NC_083407.1, on the reverse strand, counting down.
GTTTTCTGAATAGTCTGCATGCTAGCATTCAGTAACTCATTGGCAAGAACATCCAAGTCCATTTGTACACTACATTTTCTAACCTCCTAACATTTAATTAATGCTCTGCACATCTGTTCTAATGAGCAAAGTGGATAACCTCACATTTTCTTTCATTATATTCTATGTGCCATATTCATACCCAGTCAGGAGACTTGTCTAAATCCTTTTGAAGTAGTTTTGTGTCTTTCTTGCAACACTCATACCCGCTTCATGTCATTCTCAAATTTGGAAAAATTGCACTTTATTCCCCCCCACCCCCATTTCATTGAGAGATATACAATCAAGACCCAAATCTTGATTCTTTTAGTACCCCACTAATAATAACCTGCCAATGTGTGAATGATCCATTTATTCCTACACTCTGTTTTCAGTTTGTTAGCCAATCATTACTTCCTATCCCATGTGGTTTAATTTTTTTCACTAGCCTTCTGGGTGGACTTTAGGTTTTCAGAGAGTTTTTGATAAACAAACAATGTCAAACTGTCCTTGAATTGAATTGAATAGAATTTATTGTCATGTGTGCTGAAATGTGTTGCTGGAAAAGCACAGCAAGTCAGGCAGCATCCAAGGAGCAGGAGAATCAATGTTTCGGGCATGAGCCCTTCTTCTTCCCTGAAGAAGGGCTCATGCCCGAAACATAGATTCTCCTGCTCCTTGGTGCTGCCTGACCTGCTGCGCTTTTCCAGCAACACATTTTCAGCTCTGATCTCCAGCATCTGCAGTCCTCACTTTCTCCTCTGCCAAGGTACAGTGGAAAGTTTTGTCTTGCTAGCAATACAGGCAGATCACATAGTTAAGTAGCATAGATAGTAAATAATAGGTAGTCAGGGCAAAAACAAAAACAAAGGTGCAGGTGAACTTTAAGAGTTTGAGATTCCATTCAGTATTTTAACAACAGTAGGGTAGAAACTGTTTTGAAACTGGTTGGTGCAAGTGTTCAGGCTTCTGTACCTTCTCCCTGATGGTAGAAGTTGTAGAAAAATATTGCCAGGGTGTGATGGATCTTTGAGAATGCTGACTGCCTTTCCTTGACAGTGGGCCTGATAGATAGATTCTATAGATGGGAAGTTGGCCTTTGTGATTGTCCGGGCCGAGTTCACCACACTCTGTAACCGTTTCTGATCTTGAGTAGTACAGTTGTCATACCAGGCAGTGATACATCCAGACAGAATGCTCTCGATGGTGCACCTTTAGAAGTTGGGATGGGTATTCGCTGTCATGCCAAATTTCTTCAGCTGCCTGAGGAAAAAGAGATGTTGTTGGGCCTTTGTAACCAGTGCATCCACATGAAGAGTCCAAGAAAGCTTGTTATGGATGACCACTCCCAGGAGCTTGACACTCTCCAACCCTACCACCTCTGTGCTGTTAATGTGTAGGGGGACCGAACGTCAATAATGAGTTCCTTGGTTTTACCGGCATTGAGAGCTAGCATTCTTCCTGTCAAGATGTTCCCTATGCACCATTTTCCAGGTCTTCCACCTCCTGCCTGTAGTCTATTTCATTGCTATTTGAAATTCGATCAACTATGGTGGTATCATCAGCGAACTTGTAAATGGGGTTGGTCTGGTATTTTGTGATGAAGTCATTGGTACACAGTGAGCACAGTAGGGGGCTGAGTATGCACCCCTGGAGGGCTCCAGTGTTGAGTGTTAGTAAAGATGAAATATTGTTGCCAATCTTCACTGATTGTGGCTTGTGGGTCAGGAAACTGAGGATCTAGTTGCAGAGAGTGGGGTTTGGTCCGTGATCACTAAGTTTAGTAATCAATCTCGAGGATAATAGTGTTGAAGGCTGAGCTGTAGTCAATGAGCAGGATTCTTAACATAGCTGTTCTTCCTGTCAAGATGTTCTCGGGAGAAGTGAAGGGCGAGTGATATGGTATCTGACATGGATCTGTTGGTCTGATAGGCAAATTGGAATGGGTCAAGAGGAGTGGGGAGGCTGGAGTTGACTAATGCCATGACCAACCTTTCAAAGCACTTTATGACCACTGAAGTCTTTTATTAATTTTGTTTGTAACATTTTCAAAAAATGATGTTTAATGAATCTGCTGATTTCCTATTGGTAATTCCATTCTGATTATGCCCAATCAGATCATTATCATCCGTTTCTCTATTTATCACATTCTTTAAAATAGAATCTAGTTTTTCTCTATCTATATAAGGCTTCCAGGCCTGAAGTTCATTGTTTTCTCTCTGGTTCCCTTAAATAACAGGACCATGTTTGTTACCTTCAATTTGCAGGAATCATTACAGAATCTGTAGAATTTTAGTAGATAATCCTACAGCCATCTCCTTCAACACTCTGAAATGTAGAATATCAGATCCTGGGGATTTCTCAGTAATTTTCATTCCTTTAGTTCAATCTTCTGACTAATATTAACTTCCTTCTCTCATTTTCTCTAGCCAGTTGGATCTCTAGTTCGGAGAGATTTTTTGTATCTTTCTCAGTAATGACTTGGCTTCTCTGAAGCTTTTCTGTTCCCCTTTATAGATTCTCCAGACTCTTTCTGTAATGGATCAATATTTCTATTAGCCAAACAATTTATGGATGTGAAATTGTTTGACTACTCTGCTGGAGTTTTATGAGAATGGTAACATGGATAAAAGGAAGCCAGTGGATGTGGTTTACTTGGATTTTCAGGAGTCTTCTGATAAGGTTCCACATAAGAGATTAGCATGCAAAATTAAAATGCATGAGATTGGAGGTCATGTACTGAAAAGGATTGAGAACTGGTTGGCAGACAGGAAACAAAACGTAGCAATAAATGTGCCTTTTTCTGAGTGGCAGACAGTAACTAGTGGTTGCTAGCGATGTGCTTGGACCCCAGCTTTTCACAATATATTAATGATTTAAGTGAGGAAACTACATGTCAGATAACACAAAGTTGGGTGGGAGGCTATGCTGAGAATAGGATGCAGAGAAGCTTCACTGGAATTTTGATAACAAGTACATGGCAGATGCAGGTACAATGTGGATAACAGTGAGATTATCCGCTTTGGTAGTAATAACAGACAGGCTGTTTATTTTCTGAATAGTGATAGATTGGTGAAGGGGAGGTGAAATGAGACAAGTCTATTTTTATGATTTCAACAGGATTGCATTTATATTCTGTTCTTCCATTGTTGATTAGTTTCAACCTCCCAATCCTCAGATTTATTGCAATTGTTAGCCACGGTTGACTGACCTTGTTTGAGTTTTTGCATCTTCAAGGTATTCCTTACCTTTGAAAGGATGTTCTTGCTATAGCAGGACTGAAGCAAAGATTACTGAATTGATTTTGGAGATGGCAGGACTGAGGAGAGATTGTGTCAGTTAGGCTTATGTATACAGGAGTTAAGAATGAGGGGGGTCTCCTAGAAACCTATACAGTTCAAATGGGAGTAGATAGGTTGAATGCAGAAGGATGTTCCCAATGATGAGGTATTCCAGAACCAGTGGTCTCAGTTTAAGAAGAAGGGGTAAAGCTTTTAGGACTGAGAAAATTTTCAACACCTAGAGAGTTGTGAGCCTGTGGAATTCACTGTCACAAAAGTGGTTGAGGCCAAGACATGTATTTTCAAGAAAGAGGGAGATTGTGGCAAAGAGGATCAAAGAATATGGGGGAGGTTGGTATTGTGCTTGATGATTGGCTAAGACTATAATGAATGGCGGAGCAGGCTCAGCTGCTCAAAAGGCCTGTTCCTGCTCCTATCTTCTATGTACTGTTGCTTAAGTCATGCAATAGATGATGGATAGTCTTTTTTAAAAAAATAGTCACTTATTTTAATGTATTTTCCCAGTTCCTCATGCCTTCATAACTTTCCCATTTTCAAATTTAATACTCTGGCTTCAGAATGAATTACTTCATTTTCAAACATTACGTAAAATTCTCACATATTGTGGTCACTCATTCTTGAAGGTATTTTAACAACACAATTATTAATTAGCTCTTTTTTTGTTCCATAATGCCAGATCCGAAATAGTATTCTTTAATTGGTTCCTCCCCTACATAAGTTGTCCCTCTGTCATTGACTTTGCTGTGGTTGTATTCCTCTGAGGAACCATCACCGTCACCGCTACAATATTAATTAGCAAGCAAGATAAATATGGAGGACTCCTGCATTACCTACTTGATTTTCTTAAACCCCTATTAGATATCCATTTCCCCCTCTGCCAATACACTCCTAAGCTGCAGTGACCACGTCCTGAGATGTGCTATCCAAGTAGTTCTCAATCAAGATAAGGCTGAAACATTAGTTCTGCCTGAACAATGTGACTAATGAGTGACTGATCCATCTTGGCTCACATTCAGAGATCCCCAGGATCATAGATGCCTGTATTCAGCTAATTTGATTCACTCCATGTGATATCAAGAAATGACTAAAAGCATTGGAAACTGCACAAAGCTATAGGCTTTGCCAGTATTCTAGTAACAGTACTAAGGAGTTGTGCTTCAGAACATTCGGTACCCCAAGCCAAGCTGTCCAGTATAGCTACACCACTGGAATCTACTGATAATTTAAAAACTGCCCAGTTTATCGCCTGTATGTGAAAAACAGGATAAATCCAACCTGCTCAATTACCACCCCATCATTCTGCTGTCAAGGGGATTATGAACATGCTATCAAGCAGTCTTTGCTTAGCAATAGTATGCTTTCTGACATTCAGTTTGGGTTCCACTAGGACCATGTCAGCCTCTGGCTTTATTTTAGCCTTGGTTCACTCTTGAATTCCAAAGGTAAGATGAGATTTTCAGCCCTTATCAAAACTAGATTCAGTAGGAATCAGACAGACAGAAAACAACTTTGCTAGTTTGAGTTATTCCTAGCACAACAGAAGATGATTGTGGTTGTTGGAGATCAGTCATCTTAACTCCAGGGCATCACTTTCAGAGTTTCTCAGGGTGGTGTCCTATACCCATATATCTTAAGCTCCTCTATCCACCATAAGGTCAGAAATGAAGATGTTTCTTCATGATTGTGCAATGTTCTGCATCATGCATGGTGTTACGGGTCATGTCTTAGTATGAATAGAGGATTGTTTAACTAATAGGAAGCAAAGAGTGGGGATAAATGAGTGTTTTTCAGGCTGGCAATCAGTGACTAGTGATGTGCCTCAGGGAACAGAGTTGGGACTGCAGTTATTCACAATTTACATATGATTTGGAGATGGAGACCATGTGTGTCAATGTTTGCAGATGACACGAAAATGAATGGTAGAGCAAAGTGTGCAGAGGATTGTGAAACTTTGCAGAGGGACATAGTTTAAGTGAGTTGGCAAAGGTCTGGTAGTTGGAGTATGGTGTTAATAAATGTCAAGTCATCTATTTTGGTAGAGTAACACTAAAAAGGACTATTATTTGAATACAAAAAGTTGTAGCATGCTGCTTGCAGAGGGACGTGGGTGACCTTGTGCATGACTCACAGAAGTATGGTCTGCAGGTGCAACAGGTAATTAGGAAGGCAAGTGGAATTTTGTCCTTCATTGCCAAAGGAATTGAGATTAAAAGCAGGGAGTTATGTTGCAGCTCAATAGAGTGCTGGTGAGTAGAGACCTGGAGTACTTCATGCAGTTTTGATCTCCTTACTTGAGAAAGGATAGACTGGCACCAGAGGGGATGCAGAAAAGAAGGTTCACGAGGTTGATTCCAGAGTTGGGGGGGTTGGCCTATTAGGAGAGACTGAGTAGGATTATATTTATTGGCATTTAGAAAAATGAAAGGGAATCTTTCATAGCAACATATACAATTATGAAAGGAATAGATAAGATAGAAGTAGCGAGGATTTTTCCTCTGGTAGGTGAAACTAGGACAAGATTGCATAGCCTCAAAATTAGGGGGAGCAGATTTAGGACCAAATTGAAAAGAAACTTCTTCACCCAGAGGGTTGTGAATCTGAATTTCATGCCCAGTGAAGTAGTTGAGGCTTTCTTAGTAAATGCTTTTAAAGCTAAGAATTTTTTGAACAGTAATGGAATTAGGTGTTATGGTGAGAGGGAGGTTAAATGGAGTAGAGTCCACAGAAAGGTCAGCCATGATTTTATTGAATGACGGAATGGATTCGAAGGGTGAGATGGCCTACTCCTGTTTCTGTTTCTTATGTTCTTTTGCATGACTGCTCAGATACTGAAAGAGTCCATGTCATAATGCAGCACGACCTGGACAATATCAGCTTTGGGCGAACAAATGCCAAGCAATATTCATACCACATAAGTGTCAGGTAACAACCATCTCGAACAAGAGGGAATCTAACCATTATCTCTTGATTTTTAATGGCATTGAGACCAACATCTGGGAGATTACCTTTGACCAGAAACTGAAATGGATTAGCCATATAGATACTGTGGCAGTAAGAGTAGGTCAGAGACTCAGACTCCTGACTCCCCAAAGGATAAGGGAAACAGATAAGTGGGAACATTGCCACATGCACGTTCCTGTCCAAGCCACTCATCATTCTGAATATATTGCTGTTCCTTCCATGTCCATGGGTCAAAGTCCTGGAGCTATTTCCCAATAGCATTGTTGGAGGGTATGCAGTTGGTCAAGAAAGCTGCTTATCAAGAGCAACTGAGGAAAGACCATGAATGCTAATACCAATTGATAACCTTTTGGAGAGGAGGGACAGGGCTAGGTGCAAAAATATGCTGATGTTTATTCCATGGGGTTACATGAAGTAAATTTTCTTTAATAAATACTTGAGTGATAACCATTGCGTCTCAAAGAAAATAACTTAGATTTTTCAATGAAAATAATTTTGTTTCTTAGGCTGCAAACCCTGGCTGTTGTCTGGAAGATTTTGTGAGATGGTACTCTCCTCGTGACTACATTGAGGAAGAATTCACTGATGAAACAGGTGACAAGGTTCTCAGAGGAGAATTAAGTGCCAGAATGAAAATTCCTGGTAACATGTGGGTGGAGGCATGGGAAACAGCAAAGCCGATTCCAGTTCGGCGACAAAGACGCCTCTTTGATGACACCAGGGAAGCTGAAAAGGTATAACTAATTTAAATAGTTACATTAATGGTGCAATAACGAGAGAAGCAAAAATTGCTGAGAGATATGAAAGCAGGTTGCAGAGTGGGAAAATTGTAAAGGATCTTGGGCACTTGAAAAGCAAAACAATAAAGATTAGAGAGAATTTGAGATGAGAAGAAATTTTTTGATGAAGTTATTCTTTGCTTCATTTTACAGGTGAGTACTGATGTTGGTAATGAAAGATTCATGAGCAGGAGGTGTAGCAATTAAATAGACTAACAATAGTTGTGGAGACAGTACTGAAAATGTTGGTGACCTTCAAAGTGAAGAAACATAGGCCTGTTGCACATTATTGGTGGAAGTCAGCCCATAAATGACTGGCTGTCACAATAAAAAAGTTTTTCCAGACATTTGTGAGGATATATTTCTACAAGGTAACAACTGAGTAACCATAACCTAATATTAATTGTAGAAAAGCTTTGAGGGAACATCATTGTCCAAATTATTAACTGCGGGATAAGTGAATGAGTAATGCCTTTGTCAAACATATGACCTCGTCAGTGCACAGTGTGTACCTTAAGTTTCCTGTGTGTATATCAGTAAAGAGCTAAGACAAAAAATATAAATGAGTACTTTGAGCATTTTTGGTATTGAATAATAACACAAGTTGAAATAAATGGACATGTAAAGCTCAATTGTTGTGTTGTGAATATATGTAAGATATTGTCTAAAATTAGTGTATGTAGCTAAAATTCTGTGGCAATAACCACAAGTGTGTCTAGTCAGCAGTTTTATTGGGCAGTGCTGCTGTACAGGCATAATATTAAATAAAATTGTATGTTAATTAAGGATAGCCATCAGGGCTTTGACGAAAGATAATTTAATAGATCCCTTCAGAGAAATGATGGAATGTGTTGATAAAGGTAATAGAGTGAATGGTGTTGGTATGGATTTTCAGTCATTTGATAAGTGTTGCATTGAAGCTGTCTAAATATAATATGTATATAGTATCAAAAAGGAGATGATCATAATCCGTTACAAAATATTGATGACAGGACAGACAATATGGTATCTCTGTTGAAAAATCACCTAGATTCAACACTAGCTTGTTGTCTTCATGGAGGCTGCCTGACCGACTCTGATCTCCAGCATATTTTGTTCTCAGTACAATGTAGTGTTATGTGATTAGTCTTTTTTTTTCAGCGGGAAAAGGGATGCGAATGGTTATATTTCTCAGGTAAAAATGCACAGTATCAAAATTTACAGGTAATAGAAATGTAAACTATGTTTAATAACTTCAGGAAGTTAAGTTGCTAAACTAAGCAGACGTCAGATGAAATTATGGAGGAGGAGGACAAGAAATGTATGCTCAATAGTAAATTTTTAAAAAGCAAAATACAGAAACTTAATTCACATGCAAACATCTTTAATATCTGGGAGAAAGGGTTGATAAGGCTATGTTGGAAAAGCTACAGAGATTCTAAATTTTTAATACAGAGCACACAGTACAAAATCAAACACAACAGTAATTCTATATAAAACATGCAGGCTGCAGTTCTTTAGTAAGGTTATCCAGTACAAGCAGAAAGTACAGAACAAATTTTACTTAGCACATACCAGACATGATGGACTTTATGGGCAGAGACCACAGAAACCTTTTTTTAATTTGATCAAAGTTGACTGAGAAGTTACATGGGTGTCTTGAAAATTGAGACATTTTTCATAAGGTAAATTGAGAAAAGCTATTTCTATTGGTCGATGAGTCAGTAATTAAAGGCTCTACATAGAAGATGGAAAGGAGAGTTTAAGAAATTTCTTTTTACAGTTTCAGTTGTTAGGATACAGAACGTCATACTGAAAACACTGGGTGGAAGAAAATGTTGAGTAGTTTATTAAGGAATAATTAAAGGGAAAGAGCTTGAACTTGAATTGATTCTTTAGTATGACTGACTGACTGACTGACTGACTGAAAGGTAGCCTCTTTTTTTATATATAAAGTTCAGTGATTCTGTGGCAAAATACTTGTCCTGGCAAGAGTGAGGATTCAAAACAAATGCTCCAAATGTAGAAGGATTCCATTAAATACCTCTTTTGGAGTTAAAAATGAAAAGCTATAAATAAAGTTTAAACTTAAGTGATTTAGAACTCAGGGCTTTAAATTTAGTGCCTGGGTTAGCAGTTGAGGAGGAAATTAACTCGAAAATATAAAACTGGATGATTAGTAAAGTTGAGGGTAAATGAAAACAAAAACTGGTTGAATAGAATGACCTGTTTCTGTATTGTAATTTTGTATTGCTTTGTATTTCATGTGGTATCAAACTGTTTCCACGTGGAAAACTTTTCAATATGACTTGTTACTTATGGTTTTAAATTTGATTGAATTTTCAGATGTGCAGCAGAAAATTGATATGCTTAAGGGTATTTTTTGCATTGGGAGGAGGGACGATGTAATTTACAAAGTCTTGAGTAGTAAGATAAAATAGTATCTGCAATTTTTGTAAAGGTTCTACTCATGGGATTTTAGTCATATTTAATTGTACTTGTTTACAGATTTAGACCCATTTAATGAGACGTGTTTCCTTTTAGGTTCTTCACTATTTAGTTGGCCTAAAACCTGCAGATTTGACTCAACATTTACTACCATGCATTTTGCATGCTGCATTGCTGAAAGTTAAAGAAGAAGGTAAAACTGTTATGTTTATAGACCAGATATAACATTAATATTTTAAGATATTTATAATTGGAAGTTATCAGCATTTCATAAAATTCTAATCTAATGTGTTAATTGACTTAATCATGACCTACGGGGAGAGTGCAGGTAAGTGGCATTGAAGTGCCCATCAGCCATGATTAAATGGCGGAGTGGACTCGACGGGCCAAATGGCCTTACTTTCAATCCTATTTCTTATGTTCTTAAATCTTATTGTTTGTTGAGCCTTCATAGTATTCTAATTTATGGGGTCTCTATGTGTACTGCTTGATCTTTGTGCTTTCAGTAGTAATGGTACAATTAATTTATTTACCATCTTCAACAGAATCAATGGAAGATATCCCCTCTGTAAGAAAAATAATCCAGCACATCATTGCTCATGCTAGCAAACTTCTAAGATATTCAAACCCTGATATCAAAAAATTGGAAGTAAGTTTTGCTGGCATTATCTGTCAGGAATATTCATACTTGTGTAAAATGGGCCTTTAGAAAATAAGGAAACAACTATATGACCTTTTCTTCTAGGAGATAATTGGTCAGATAATAGCTTCAGAAGCCATTATTGCAAGATCCAGATCACTTCAAGCTAAATTTGGAATCAAGAAATGTGAAAAGGAAGAGGAACGTGAAGAATTGGAGAGGTAAAGGATGTATTACATTGCTTTCCTCATCAGTAACTTGATAATTACTTTTGCAATTGATAACCAACAGTTTCGCTTTGGTCCCATTGCCAACCCAATATATGGTCTGACCAAGGGAACTAAGTTTCTGATCTGAAGAGGTAAACCTGACATCAGGGTTCCTTGGTCCATGAGGAAGATTTCATTATGGAACTTAACCAATAGGGAACTTCCTCATTATATGAGGACTTAATAAATTTAAGGTGGGTTATTGAAATAAAAAGGAAACTGGATTCTGGAGTGGGGTAACTGTGCTAATGTCACTGGACCAGGATTCCAAAACCCATAAGGACGATAAGATGTTGGTGCAGAAGTAAGCAGTTCAGCGCATCGAGTCTGCTCCAGTATTCAGTGAGTTCATAGTGAACTGATAATTCGCACCTCCACTTTCCTTCCTTAATTCTGCAAATATAAATTCATCCCATAGATTTATATGTATGTGTGCATGCAAGAGAGAGTGTGTGAGTGTAAGTGCATGCGAGAGTGTGTGTTTGAATGTGTGAAAGCTTGGTAAAGTGTGTGTGGATGTGATGGAGTATAAGCCTGTGTGTGTGTGGAGGCAGGTGATGTGTGTGTGAGAAAGTGTGTGTATGAGAGAGGGCGTGTGTGTTTGTGTGTTGCAGTGGGGTCATCTGTAGTTTGACATGAACCCAAGATCCCTGTTGAGGCCATCCCCATGGGTACCGAACTTGGCTATCAGTCTCTGCTCGGCCACTTTGAGTTGTTGCCTATCCTGAAGTCCACTTTGGAGGACGGTCGCCTGAAGATTGAGGCCGAATGTCCCTGACTGCTGAAGTGCTCACTGACTGGGAGGGAACACCCCTGTCTATTGATTGTTGTGCGGTGTCCATTCATCTGTTGTTGTAGAGTCTGCATGGTCTTGCCAATGTACCATGTCTTGGGTCATCCTTGCCTGCAGCGTATGAGGTAGACTATGTTGGCCGAGTAGCATGAATATCTGCTATGCACATGGTGGGTGGTGTCCCCACAGGTAATGGTGGTATCCGTGTCAACACTCCGACATGTCTTGCAGTGGTTGTTATAACAAGCTTGTATGGTGCTGTGGTCAATGTTGTACTGAAGGCTGGACAGTTTGCTGTGAACAATTGTCTGTTTAAGGTTGGGCCGTTGTTTTAAAGGTGAGAAGTAGGGTAAGGTCTTGGTGAGATGCTCCTCTTCATTGATAAGGTGTTGCAGGCTGTGAAGAACATGGCATAGTTCTTGACTCTGTTAGGACGGGCTACCGTCCCCGTGTTCGTTTGAAGGAGAGAAACACTGGATCTGATTCAAAATATAAGCTGTTTTAATGAGAGAGAGCCGTACACAAATACAGTGAGGTTTTCAGCTCACTGGAGAAGGCGTTCTGACTATTTTTTTAATTTGTCTATCCTTTTGTTCTCTCGCATTCCAGAGTTACATCCTTATTTGGTAAAACTCAGAATTTTCGTATGTGATTGGGTCTCGCCTGATAACGTTCTATTACCTCAGTTTGAGCTACGTGTATCTAGACACGGCTCTAATGTCCTGTTATCTCTCACCCTCCCTGGGGCCTCTTCAGGCTATGCCATCAGCTTTTCAGTCTGTTCTTAGTGTAACATAATGGCTTACTGTTGTCTAGTGAAGCTAACAAGTTCCAGACTTGCTAATACTACCTTACGTGAGCACTACCTAACAATAAAGTTTCTTACACTGCCTAACCTTAATAATGGATCCCAACAACTCCCAGGAAGTACTGGACAATGAAGGGTACCGTATTGGTTGCAACCCGTGTCTGTTTCCTGAAGAGGTCATTATGGTTTTGCGCTGTGGTACATTGGACCTGGCAGCCGATGAGTTGAGCATCATACCCTGTTCTTATGAGGGTATCCATAAGCACCTTCAGGTGTCCATCACATTCCTCCTCATCTGAACAGATCTTGTGTATGCATAGGGCTTGTCCATAGCAGATGGCTGTTTAATATGTTTAGGGTGGATGCTAGAGAAGTGTAGCATCATGAGATTATCTGTGGGTTTGCGGTAGAGTGAGGTACTGATGTTCCCATCCTTGATGGAGATGCATGTGTCCAAGAATAAGACAGATACCAAAGAGTAGTCCATAGTTAGTCTGATGGTGGGATAAAACTCGTTATCACAGTATATTAACTGCCTGCAGATTGTGCAGTTTTTGAGCAAAATGGAATGTATCTGAAAATATGACCAATAGGGTACCCTTCATTGTCCAGTACTCCCAGGAGCCGAAAAACTACTCCATGTTCTTCGCAGCCTACGACACGTTATCGATGAGGATGAGCATGGGTTCAGAAAAGATTTGCAAGGATGTTGCTAGGGTTGGAGGATTTGAGCTAGAGGGAGAGGTTAAATAGGCTAGGGCTGTTTTCCCTGGAGTGTCGGAGACTGAGGGGTGACCTTATAGAGGTTTATAAAATCATGAGGGGCATGGATAGGATACATAAACAAAGCCTTTTCCCTGGGGTGGGGGAGTCCAGAACTAGAGGGCATAGGTTTAGGGGGAGATGGGAAAGATATAAAAGACATCTAAAGGGCACCTTTTTCACACAGAGTATGGTACGTGTATAGAATGAGCTGCCAGAGGAAGTGGTGGAGGCTGGTACAGTTGCAGCATTTAAAAGACATCCAGATGGGTATATGAATAGGAAGGGTTTGGAGGGATATGGGCCGAGTGCTGGCAGGTGCGACTAGGTTGGGTTGGGATATCTGGTCGGCATGGATGGGTTGGACCAAAGGGTCTGTTTCCATGCTGTACATCTCTATGACTCTAAGACTTTGTCCACGCCTCCACTTCTCGCCCTTAAACGCCAAACCTTAAACAGACTGTTGTTCGCCCAGTCTTTATGACAACATCGACCACAACAACATACAGCCCAGACATATTAACCACTCCGTGTAAGAGTGTCGACACAGATACCACCAATACCCCTGGGGGCACTATCTCATACACTGCAGGCAAGAATGCCCTGAGACGTGGTACATTGGCAAGACCAAGCAGGCGCTACAACAACGGATGAATGAACACTACACAACAATCAACAGACCCAGTGGTGTTCTCTCCCAGTTCTGAAGCACTTCAGAGGTCAAGGACATTCAGTCTCGGATCTTCAGGTCACCATCCTCCAAGGCGAGGCAGAGTGGCTGAGCAGAGGCTGATAGCCAAGTTTGGTAACCATAAGGATGGCCTCAACCGGGATCTTAAATTTATGTCAGACTACAGGTGACCCCACTGCACTATACAGTCAATCTCCGTTTCACTCTCACTGTCACTGACTCTCTCCCTCCCACACTCCTGCATGCTATCACATTCATGCAGACCCTCTCTGATGCAAATGCTGTATCTCATATATGTGCATACACAAACACTCCCACACTCACCATGCACATACCCTCTCACAGGCTTATACGCCTTCATACCCACCCATATACTTTACCAAACTTTCACACATACAAACACACACTCTCACATACGGTCACATGCATGCACACACATATACAAGTCGGTGGGGTGAATTTATATTTGCAATTATATTTACAGAAACGTTCTATTTTGCTCAAAAAATGCACAATCTGCAGGCAGTCAACCCATGCAACATTTTGTAAGTTCCACTTTGAAAACAGAACCAGTCTGATTAAAGATTGGAATACAGACAGACTGTGACCTCATCTGTTTAATGCATTGTTTGACCTGAGATGTCACCTTTTGTTATAAAACCTTAAGGTGCCTTCAAAGAAGCTCTGGAATTTTAATGTTAATGAACCAAAATTTGCAACCCATTCTCAAAGAGGAAAGACTTGACAATTGAGGTTTGTTCAATATACAGTTTCTGTTGCATGACACTGTACTCTTTTGCCTGTAAACACTCCACAACCACTTATGAAGAAGCATCATTCTGAAAGTTAGTGCTTCCACATAAACCTGTTGGACTATAACCTGGTGTTGTGTGATTTTTAACTTTGTGCTCCCTAGTCCCACACTTGCTCCTCCATATCATTCTTTGAAATGTGCCACCTTGACGAAGCTTTTGGTCACCTGTCCTAAATCATTCATGGCTAACTGTCAAAGTCCTTTTGCTAGCATGCATAATTGACATATTGCAACATTACAGTATGTTCAAGACACTTTCAATGAAAGTTACCATTCTCCATTTAACAGCAAAGCTCTACCCTTCAAAACTTGTAATTGTTTTCTTTTAATTCTTCTTTAACTTGAGTTTTTTTCAAACAATGAAGAAAATGTTAATCAATTTACTGTTTAAAAACTGAGAGATTATATCTTGAAAATAAAACTTTGACCTAAGGTTGCTATGAATATTTTGAGAGTCAACTGTATTTTGCTTTATCATGCTGAACATTAAGGCAGAAGCATTAAAATAAATATTGCAGTTCAAAACAAAATGCTGCTTTGATTTCTAAAATGATTTCCTATTGGTATATTCTTCGCAGGCTGAGAAAGTACACAAACAATTTGATCCAGGGTCCTGAGAAACTTAAATGACCCTGGGAACTGGGCAGAAGGTCACTTTTATCTTCATCTTTAGTACCTTGCCTTGGTGACATTGTAGACATACAGCAGCACCTCGTTCTTTAGGGGAATTGTATCACATCAAGCTGTGGCACTTGTTACATGAGCAAATAATTGATTAATTCAGTGGTATCCTTGTTCTCAGTTAAGTGGGATTGAAATAGAAGCATTATCGTACAGATTTAGACATAGTTAGAATGTTACAATGTTACTAGTATAATACTGTATTCAAGGTTTGCGTAAAGATTTGTAGCTCAGGTGTTGGTTGCCGTAGTTAGGATATATTTGCCGAGCTGGGAAGTTGATTTGCAGGTCCCTTGTCTAAGTGACATCCTCAGTGCTTTGGAGCCTCCGGTGAAGCGCTGCTGTACCGTGTCTTCTGGAATCTATTTATTTCCGTTGCTGCTGCTTCCAGTTATTCAATACGGTGGCCGGCATATTGCAGCACACTCGACCCAGGAAGGGAAGAAGAACACCTCTACAGAGTATTCGCCGAGAACAGATATTCCCGCAATTTCAACCGCAGATGCAAACAACACGACAAGGACATGCCACGACCTAACTCACTAGCTACGCTACCTTACATAAACAACATCACGGAACTGATAGCCAGACTTCTCCGGCCACTGGGATTCATTACCATCTGTAAACCGACTATTCATCAGGACAAAAGACCCTATATCCATCATGCGTCAGATAAACATCATTTAAGATTCCATGCAAAGACTGCACATAACATTATTTGGGACAAATAGGCAGACGGCTAGCAATCCACATCAGCGAACACCAACTAGCCACAAACCAGCTGTTCCTTGTGTAGAGAGACACACACACACACACACACACACACACACACACACACACACACACACAAAATATATATGACAAGGACCACAAATTCAACTGGGACAACACAACTATCATAGGACAAGCCAAGCAGAGGACAGCCAGGGAATTTCTAGAAGCATGGCTCTCATCCACTGATTCCTTCAATGAGCATATAGACCTAGACCCAATATACCAGCCACTACAACGAGCAACAGGAATGGAACCATATAAGTTCAAGAGGACGCAGTACAGCAGCGCTTCACAGGAGGTTCCAAAGCACTGAAGATGTCACCTAGACAGGGGACGAACTGTCTGCAAATCAACTTCCCAGCTCAGCGAACATACCCACAACTACGATAATACAATATTTGTGATTTTGCTTAAGTCTGGATTATTAATGTATTAATATATTTAATGTGCTCAATGATTATTTGTCTGTCTTGTGTAATATGTGCTCTATGTTTAATGTTTCTAACAGTTTCACACAAATCTAGCTTTACAATTTGTCTAAAATTGAACTGAAATGGGCATACCAGTAGACATTCAGAAGATTGGCATGTGAGAAGACTTTTATCATTTACTGGTTTAATTTTCTTTTCATAAGGTTTGTCAGCCAACTTTTGGAACAGCCTGAAGTGCCAGTCATTGGAGCAGGACGAGGGCCCACAGGGAGCATTATTTACAAACTGTTTGTGAATGCACAGAGGGTAAGGACAAACTGAAATTGAATCGGTCAGATTTCTTAAAACTGATTTGATTAATTATTTCTGTCAGGTGTTCTGCCCGATTTGTAAAGATGATGGAACGCAGTACAGTTTTTTCCCTTCAGTTAATGACATAGATCAAGGGAATGTGCAAGTGAACACTGTCAATTTCATTCTTCATTAAATATGAAACCATATGGTTTGCAATGCAATATATATTGCCGAGCACATATTGCAATGCAATATATATTCACGGCTCCAATCCAAATAAGTATGTGAAGGGACTTAAGAAATAAGTAAAATGCACAGTAGCTAAATAACTCTCATCTTTGGAACTACTGCGGTGCTGTTCATGCTTTCAGTTCAGACTTTGCTCAACGTAACATGGGCAGAATCATTTGAAGTGCTGTTTGCATTAACACATTTCAGCTCTCTATACAGAATGCCACGAAATGAAGTCAAATGACTTGCCATTTAGTGTGTCAGTCCTCTGTGTTAGTTATGACTTGGTGGGTGTCCCCTCTGAAATAGTGATTGTGGGTACAAGTTCTCCGTATTGAGTTAAGCACAAAAATCTGTTCTAACTCTGAGGAGAAGCTGCACTTCTGGATGTGCTGTCTTTCAGGTGAAATGTTAAACCATTTCAACAAGTCATAATTACAGTTTTTGAATAGGAGCAGGGGAGTTGTCCCTAAGATCTATCCCTCAATACGAATGCTTATATGTGCATCAGGTACTATAGGTATTTACGGATATTACACAGTAGAGCACATTATGGTGGCAACAAGAGATTCAATGGCAGCATTAGTAACAAGCCAGAACAGAACTTGGGGTTCAGTATTTGTTCAATGGGCATAACAAAGAAAACTGTCCCTTTTGTTTTGAAACAGCAACAGCAAAGTGTGAAGTAAAATTAATGAATTGCTGCATGCCATTAACAGGTTTCTGGTGATTAATCACCATCTCATTTAGAATTGCTGTTGATGTACCTATTACTTTGATATTTCTAATGGTTGATTTATGTAACAAATACCAATGATGACCAAGTTTAAATAGTGATCGCTTTATGCCAAAGGGGTATGTTTTCATATTTTAAAAAGAATATATTTATTTTAACTTTAGTTTAACCCCCTTATTAACCATCTGACTTGACTTTCCTTTCTTCATCATTGTTTCTCCTAATACTACTATTCTCTCAACCCTTCTCAAGCTGGCTGAATCTACTGAAGAGGTAACGACCAGCCATTTCCTCCATTACCCTCATATCATGCCTCATGTAGATGCAGTTCTTTTTAGGATAGTTTATAAGTGGCGGGAATCTAGTGTAAAACATAGAGATTTTCTCTGACTTTTACATTATTATATTTAAATACAAGATATTCTAATGGCCCATCTGCTTCATCAGATGATTCAGAGAGAATGTCACTAATATTATGGAAAGTGTTTCTTACCAAATTATTTTTACATATTTCAAAATCTTAAAATAATATTCACATTGTAATCAATTGTTAATTTTCAGCAAAAAGAGTGTCCATTCAGTGCAAGTCAGTTGTGTGTCATGAGTTGGATTTGAATTTTAAAATGTACATTCACATTTCATTAATTTTCATTTTTAAAATATTAGTCTATTTTCAGAGGTATTGAATGATTTTAAGCACTGAGCCTATTGAATTATTTTAAGCATATTTGCCAGAATCATTTTCAGCATCTACATGTTTGGTCAACTTAACTTACAGCTTCCTCATTAAATTTTGTGCATATCACTAAATTATTGCTTTGCCTTTTGTTTGTGACTGCTAATTTAATTTTAACCACTGTTCAGATGTAATTGGTGTAAAACAAAATCTCTTCTGTTTTGAAGGCTGCTACTCTGACTCCAATTGATGATGAACTTAGAAAGCCAGGTTCTTCTGATGAGCATAGATCAAGCTCAGGAACAGTCTCAGAATTTCCTCCTCCAACTGGACGTGAAATAATTCTCCGGACATCTGTACCACGTCCTGCACCATACTCCAAATCTTTACCACAGCGCATGTACTGTGTTATGTTAAAAGATGAATTCCGTCTAGCTGGAGCATTTTCATCAGATACATCATTCTTTTAAAATTGGAATATTTGATCATTAATCCATTAAAATATTATCATACAAAATAATTCCATGTCATTCCCGCATATTTTCACATACTTGAGCAGACTTTTAAAGGAATATTTTTGGGCTCTATGTTAAACATCAGTGGCCCAATCTAAATTGCTATTAAATGTTTTTCAAGTGACCATGTAACAAGTACAATGCATGCACATGTAGAAAACTTGTATTGATTCTGGCAGTAGTGTAGATAATGGTCTGAATTTCAATTTCAGTACAAATATTTAAAATTGCATAGTTATAATTATGACACTGTTCCAATGTAAAATGTGACTCCTGTAAAATGAAACTGATTAATGCACTGTGAATTTTTGATATGCTCATTACTTCAGTTGCTGTATTGGTCAATACAAGAATAGTAGCATTGTTTATTGAACTATTATTAATGCTGTGGAAGGATTTTGGAACTGTCACATAAAAAATATGTCTGTAACGTACTCTATTTCCAAGATATTTCTTGTTGTGGATGCTTGAAGGATTTTATTGCATTAATAAATCTTATTTAAGCAGGTGTTTTCTTTCTTGTAAAAACCCTGGACACTCTACCTCAAATATGTGCCTAACCTAGACTCCAGTGCTTTCTAGGTTGGGGATTTGTCTACATTAATGTACCTATAACTAACTTGCTCTACAAGCCTTTAGTTTTTCATCAGATTTAAAGTGAAAAGGATGCTGTTTTCAATGCTGTTAAACAACCAGATCCAGTGTTGTTAGAGTTTATCTGGATGGATTTCAGTAAGGTGTTTGACAAGGTTCTCATGGTAAACTGGTTAGCAAGTGTGATGATGTTGCTTCTTTAACAAGGTTAGATTGAACTTGTTTTTTTCTCAGGATGTCCTAAAGACTGGCTCCGAAATGTCTGGGTTGATCTACTAGGGGAAGCTTTTAAGTTTGTTTTTAGAAACACTTGTACAATTAAAAGGGAGTAGCCAGTTCTCCCAGCTCAGCTTTTAGAGTCATAGAGATGTACAGCTTGGAAACAGACCTCTGGTTTGGTTTGGGTTTAGCAGCCTGGCTTTTCAGAGCAAGCAGTCAATTTGCGTGGAGGCTGCTGGTCAAACACTACACTAGCGGTGGCATGGTGGCTCAGTGGTTAGCACTGCTGCCTCACAGCACCAGGGTCCCAGGTTCAATTACAGCCTCTGGCAACTGGGGGTGGAATTTGCATATTCTCCCTGTGCCTCTGTGGGTTTCCTCCCACAATCCAAAGATATGCAGGAAAGGTGAATTGGCCATGCTAAATTGCCCATAGTGTTAGGGTGCATTAGTCAGAGGGAAATGGGTCTGGGTGGGTTACTCTTCAGAGGGGTAAAAACAATGACTGCAGATGCTGGAAACCAGATTCTGGATTAGTGGTGCTGGAAGAGCACAGCAGTTCAGGCAGCATCCAAGTGCAGCGAAATCGACATTTCGGGCAAAAGCCCTTCATCAGGAATAGAATATCAAATATTACAGCGCAGGACAGGCCCTTCGGCCCTCAATGTTGCACTGAACTGTGAAACAAACCTGAAGTCTATGTAACCTGCATGAATCTATTATCAACCATATATTTATCGAATGACCATTTAAAGCTGGTGAGTCTACTACTGTTGCAGGCAGGGCATTCCATGCCCTTACTACTCTGAGTAAAGAACCTACCTCTGACATCTGTCCTGTATCTATCACCCTTCAATTTAAAGCTATGTTCCCTCATGCTAGCTATCACCGTCCGAGGAAAATGGTTCTTACTATCCACCCTATCCAATCCTCTGATCATCCTGCATGTCTCTATTAAGTCACGTCTTAACTTTCTCTCTAACGAAAATAGCCTCCAGTCCCTCAGCCTTTTCCCTTAAGACCTTCCCTCCATACCAGGCAACATCGTGGTAAGTCTCCTCTGCACCCTTTCTAATGCTTTCATGTCCTTTAATGCAGTGACCAGAACTACGGCTGCACCAGAGTTTTGTACAGCTGCAGCATAGCCTCCTGACTCTGAAACTCAATTCCTCTACCAATAAAACTAACACACTTTACACCTTCTTAACAGCCCTATCAACCTGGGTGGCAACTTTCAGGGATCTATGTACATGGACACAGATCTCTCTGCTCATCCACACTACCAAGAATCTTATCGGTAGCCTAGTATTCCTTTTTACTCTGTATTCCTTTTACTCCTTCCAAAATGAATCTTCTCTCAGTTTTCTGCATTAAAATCCATTTGCCACCTCTGAGCCCAGCTCTGCAGCTTATCTATGCTGATCTTTAAGGGGCCCTGTTCTCTTTCTGGTTACCCTTTTGTCCTTAATGTATTTGTAGAATCGCTTTGGATTCTCCTTAATCCTATTTGTCAAAGCTATCTCATATCCCCATTTTGCCCTCCTGATTTCCCCCAAGTACCCTCTGCATATCACAAACTCAATGTAAAATTATATCTACGTCGCTCTGTAACCCACAAGATCCTTCCACACTGTCCACAACTCCACCGACTGTAGTGTCATCTGCAATTTACTAACGCATCCTTCTACACCCTCATCCAGGCCATTTATAGAAATGACAAACAGCAGCGACCTCAAAACATCATTGCATTACATCAATAGGAACTGAACCCCAAGAAGAATATTTCCCACCAATCACCACCCTGTCTTCTTTCAGCTAGCTAGTTTCTGATCCAAACTGCTAAATCATCCTCTATTCCATGCCTCTATTTTCTGCATGGGGAATGTTATCAAACACTTTATTGAAATCCATATACACCACATCAACCTCTCAGCACATCAAATCCCTCTTCCATCTCTTTTTCTCTCTCTTTCTCTTTCCTGTAAGAACTTGTGTTTGAATATAGAACATAGAACAGTACAGCACAGAACAGGTCCTTCAGTCCACGATGTTGTGCCAACCATTGATCCTCATGTAAGGTAAGCCTAATGTACGAACCCTCAAATTTTTGTGACCATATGCATGTCCAGCAGTCTCTTAAATACCCCCATTGACCTCGCTTCCACAACTGCTACTGGCAATGCATTCCATGCTCTCACAACTCTCTGACATCCCCTCTATACTTTCCGCCAAACAGCTTAAAACTATGACCCCTCGTGTTAACAATTTCTGCCCTGGGAAAAAGTCTCTGGCTATCAACTTTATCTATGCCTCTCCTTTTCCTGTACACCTCAATTAGATCCCCTCTCTTCCTTTTTTCCAATGAAAAAAGTCTGAGCTCAGTCAACCTCTCTTCATAAGATAAGCCCTCCATTCCAGGCAGCATCCTGGTAAACCTCCTCTGAACGCTCTCCAAAGCATCCACAACTTTCCTATAATAGGGCAACCAGCACTGGATGCAGTATCCCAAGTGCAGTCTAACCAAAGTTTTATAGAGCAGCAACAAGATCTCACGGCTCTTTAACTCAATCTCCCTGTTAATGAAAGCCAAAACACCATATGCTTTCTTAACAACCCTCCACTTGGGTGGCAATTTTAAAGGATCTATGTACCTGCACACCAAGATCCCGCTGTTCCTCCACACTGCCAAGAATCCTGTCTTTAATTCTTTACTCAACTTTCAAGTTTGACCTTCCAAAATGCATCACTTCACATTTATCCAGGTTGAACTCCATCTGCCAACTCTCAGCCCATCTCTGCATCCTGTCAATATCACGCTGCAGCCTACAATAGTCCTCTATACTGTCAACGACACCTTCAACCTTTGTGTCGTCTGCAAACTTGCTAACCCATCCTTCAATCCCCTCATCCAAGTCATTAATAAAAATTACAAAATTAGAGGCCCAAGAACAGAGCCCTGTGGAACACCACTGACTTCCAGGCAGAATACTTTCCTTCCACTACTACTCGCTGTCTTCTGTTGGCCAGCCAATTCTGTATCCAGACAGCTAAATTTCCCTGTATCCCATTCCTCCTGACCTTCTGAATGAGCCTACCATGGGGAACCTTATCAAATGCCTTGCTGAAGTCCATATACACCACATCCACTGCTTGACCCTTATCAACTTGTCTAGTAACATCCTCAAAGAACTTTGATTTTTACTTTTTTGCCAAGGGGAATTGGGGATTGTTGAAGGAATTTGGAGTAGCATCAGTAAGTTGGAATAGTCTGTTTGGTTTTTGGATAAATTGTTATTCCATATTGTGTTTTTGTTGTGTTTCATTGAGTAGTCTTGCAAATACATTTTATTTTGTTTAAAACTAAGTGATTGGGCCAGCTGCATCACTCCTGGAATATCCACTACACACCTGCTTAAAACAACCAGCAAAGTTAGTATCTGGGCTACTTTCTTAAAATATTTTGAGGGGGTCCGACCTGGTCCATTACAGATTGGGCACTCTTTGCAGGATTTGTTCTGTGGTTCTGATTTGGGACTCTAAGGCAGTGAGTGAGTGGTAGGTGTTAATGTCTTTTGTTCTGAGTGTTGAATTTGGTTGGTTTAAACAATAGTTGGGGCAGTCACCAATAGTTTTCTGGGGCTGGAAAAAGTGACTTTAGGGGTTTTACAAAAGGTGAACAAAGCAAAGCTACTGGAATTAGCAGACAAGGTGGAGTTGGAACTGCCTCCTTCCATGAGGAAAGGAGAGATAATTACAGCAATAGCTCAGCATTTACATTTGCTGGAAATGCCATCAGGATCTTTGGTGATGGCTAAAATTCAATTGAAAATGAAGCAGCTTGAGTTAGAGGCAAAAGAAGAGGAAAGAGTAACAGAAATTGAACGGTTTAAATTACCATTAAAAGCAGAGGAAAGGAAGAAAGAGAGGGAATTTGAACTTCAGAAATTGGCACTTAGGTAGGAAACTGGAGCTGAAAATGTGTTGCTGGAAAAGTGCAGCAGGTCAGGCAGCATCCAAGGAGCAGGAGAATTGACATTTCGGGCATGAGCCCTTCTTCAGGAATGAGGAAAATGTGCCAAACAGGCTAAGATAAAAGGTAGGGAGGAGGGACTTGGGGGAGGGATGTTGGAAAGGTGGAAGGAGGTTAAGGTGAGGATGATAGGCCAGAGTGGGGGTGGTCGTGGAGAGGTCAGGAAGAAGATTGCAGGTTAGGAAGGCAGTGCTGAGTTTAAGGGTTGAGTCAAGGTGGGGAAGGGGAAGTGAGGAAACTGGAGAAATCTGAGTTCATCCCTTGTGGTTGGAGGGTTCCTAGGTGGAAGATGAGGAGCTCTTCCTCCAGCCGTTGTGTTGCTATGGTCTGGTGATGGAGCGGTCCAAGCACCTGCATGTCCTTGGTGGAGTGGGAGGGGGAGTTGAAGTGTTGAGCCACGGGGTGGTTGGGTTGGTTGGTCCGGCTGTCCCAGAGGTGTTCTCCGAAACGTTCTGCAAGTAGGTGGCCTGTCTCCCCAATATAGAGGAGGCCACATCGGGTGTAGCGGATGCAGTAAATGATGTGTGTGAAGGTGCAGGTGAATTTGTGGCAGATATGGAAGGATCCCTTGGGACCTTGGAGGGAAGTAAGGGAAGAGGTGTGGGTGCAAGTTTTGCATTTCTTGCGGTTATAGGGGAAGGTGCTGGGAGTGGAGGTTGGGTTGGTGGGGGGTGTGGACCTGATGAGGGAGTCACGGAGGGAGTGGTCTCTTCGGAACACTGATAGGGGAGGGGAGGGAAATATATCCCTGGTGGTGGGGTCCGTTTGGAGGTGGCGGAAATGACGACGGATGATACGATGTATATGGAGGTTGGTGGGGTGGTAGGTGAGGACCAATGGGGTTCTGTCCTGGTGGCGAGTGGAGGGGCGGGGCTCAAGGGCAGAGGAGCAGGAAGTAGAGGAGATGCAGTGCAGAGCATCTGGGGGAAATTGCGGTCTTTGAAGAAGGAGGCCATCTGGGTTGTTTGGTATTGGAACTGGTCCTCCTGGGAGTAGATGCGACGAAGACGAAGTAATTGGGAATATGGGATGGCGTTTTTACAGGGGGCAGAGTGGGAGGAGATGTAGTCTAGCTGTGGTAAATGTCTGTGTTGATTCGGTCGCCCGAGATAGAAATGGAAAGGTCTAGGACGGGGAGGGAGGAGTCTGAGACAGTCTGGGTAAATTTGAGGTCAGGGTGGAAGGTGTTGGTAAAGTGGATGAACTGTTCAACCTCCTCGTGGGAGCACAAGGCAGCGCCGATACAGTCATCAATGTAGCGGAGGAAAAGGTGGGGGGTGGTGCCAGTGTAGCTGCAGAAGATGGACTGTTCCAAATATCCTACGAAGAATGAAGGTGAGGCCTCTGCTGAGGACTGATCTTTTATCCTCAGAGAGGGGTAGTTCTGGAGTGAAAATACAGCAGGGCTGGGAGCTAGAACCTGGTGTGGGGCTGGAGCTGGGAGTGGGGGAGAGGTTAGGCGTGGGGGTGGGAATTGGGGCGGGGACAGAGATTGGCGTGGTGGCGGGGTTAGGCGTGCGGACTGAGATCTGGTTTGTTGCCTGTGCCATGTGCTAGCAAGGTGAGGATTAGGGAGACAGAGGAGTTGAACATGTGGCTACAGGGATGGTGCAGGAGGGATGGTTTTGGATTCCTGGATAATTGGGACTCTTTCTGGGGTAGGTGGGACATCTGCAAACAGGATGGTCTTCACCTGAACCAGACGGGTACCAATATCCTGGGGGGGAGGAGGAGGGGGGAGATTTGCTAATACTCTTTGTGTGTCTTTAAACTAATTCAGCAGGGGGATGGGAACCAAAATTGTAGTTCGCGTATAGAGGAGATTGACAGTAGGGAGGTCTGAAATAAGGTTTCAGGATGCAGGAGGATACCAAGCAAAAGGGTGGTTTGAAGTGTGTCTATTTCAACATCAGGAGCAGCTGAATAAGATGGGTGAACTTGTAGCATGGGTTGGTACCTGGGATTTCGATGTGGCCACTTCAGAGACATAGGCAGAGTGGGTTTTGAGAAGATTTTTTGTAGCTCAGGTTGAGATTCTGGATGTGGGTTTGCTCATTGAGCTGGAAGGTTCATTTTCAGACGTTTCATCACCCTACTAGGTAATATCTTCAGTGAGCCTCTGGACGAAGCACTGCTGGTGTTTCCTGCTTTAATTTATATGTTTGGGCTTCCTTGGGTTGGTGATGTCATTTTCTGTGGTGATATCATTTCCTGTGGTGATGCCATTTCCTGTTCTTTTTCTCAGGGGGTGGTAATTTGGGTCCAAGTCAATGTGTTTGTTGATAGAGTTCCGGTTGGAATGTCACGCTTCTAGGAATTCTTGTGAATGTCTCTGACTTGTCCTTGGATGGATGTGTGATCCCAGTCAAAGTGGTGTCTTTCCTCATCCGTAAATAAGGATACTAGTGAGAGAGGGTCAAGTCTTTTTGTGGCTAGTTAATGTTCATTTATCCTGGTGGCTAGTTTTCTGCCTGTTTATCCAATGCAGTGTTTGTTACACTCCTTGCACAGTATTTTGTAAATAACATTAGTCTTACTTGTCTGTATAGGGTCTGTCAAGTTCATTAGCTGCTGTTTTCGTGTATTCGTGGGTTTGTGAGCTACCATGATGCTAAAGGGTCTGAGTAGTCTGTCAGTCATTTCTGAAATGTCTTTGATGTAGGGGAGATTGGCTAGGGTTTTTGGACGCATTTTGTCTGCTTGTTTGGGTTTGTTGCTGAGAAATCGACAGACTGTGTTTATTGGGTTCCCATCTTTTTGAGTACATTGTATAGGTGATTTTCCTATGCTCAGTATTGTTACTCTGTGCTGCAGTGTGTGGTGGCTCATTGAAATGATGTTCTGATGCAGCTTCTGTGGATGTTGGGATGATTGCTTCTGCAGTTCAATATTTGGTCCGTATGTGTTGTTTTCCTGTAGACTCTGGTTTGAAGTTCCCCATTGGCTGTTCACTCTCCTGTGACATCTAGGAATAGCAGTTTGTTGCTGTTGTTTTCCTCCTCTTTAGTGAATTTTATGTCAGTAAGGGTATTATTGATGGTCTTGAAGGTTTTCTCTCAGTTGTTTCATTTAGTGATGACAAGGGTGTCATCCACGTGGAGCAGGGACAAGAATGGTTGTTGCGGGTTCCAGGAGTTAGATGTTTCAGTAAGAACAGAGAAGATGGTAAAAGAGGGGGAGGTGTGGCATTGTTAGTCAATATTATGGCTGTAGAAAAGATGCTTGAGACCTCGTCAACTGAGATGGGCTGAGATTAGAAACAGGAGAGATCACCCAGTTGGGAGGTTTCTATAGGCCTCCGAATAGTTCCAGAGATTTAGAGGAAAAGAAAGCAAAGATGATTCTCGATAGGAGCGAGAGTGACTGGGTTGTTAATATGTAGGCTTTAAATTTCTAAATATTGACTGGGAATAATATAGTTCAAGTACTTTAGACGGGCCAGTTTTTGTCCACTATGTGCAGGAGGGTTTTCTGACACAGTAGACAGGCCAACAAGGGACGAAGCCATATTAGATTTGGTACTGGGTAATGAACCCAACCAGGTGTTAGATTTGGAGGTAGGTGAGGAGGAGGTAGTGACAATTTAGTTATGTTTACTTTAGCGATGGAAAGGGATAGATATACACCACAGGGCAAGTGTTATAACTGGGAGAAAGGCAATTACAGTGCAATTAGACTAATTTTAGGATGTATAGGATGGGGAAGGAAACTGCAGGGGATGGGGGCACAATAGAAATGTGGAGCTTATTCAAGGAACAGCTACTGTGATCTTGATAAATATACACCTGTCAGACTGGGAGGAAGTTGTTGAGCGCAGGTGGCATGGTTTACTAAGGAAGCTGAATTTGTTGTCAAGAGGAAGAAGAAGGCTTATGTCAGGATGATATGTAAAGGCAGAGCTAAGATGAGTGAGGAAGGGACTTGGAAATTTTGGAAATTGGCGGATTGGAGGATCAAGGAACATCCTAAAGCTTTCTATAGGTGTATAAGGGATAAAAGAATGACTAGAGAAATTAGGGCCGATCAAGGACAGGAGTGAGAAATTGTGCGTGGAGTCAGAGGAGAGAGGTGGAAGCGTTAAATGAATATTTTTTGTCAGTATTCACACTGGAAAAAGACAAAGACAATGTTATCGAGGAGAATACTGAGAAACAGGCTACGAGACTAGATGGGATTGACATTCGCAAGGAGGTGGTGTTAGAAATTCTGGGAAGTGTGAAAATAGAAAAATCCTCTGGGCTGGATGGGATTTTTCCAAGGATTGTCCGGGAAGCCAGGGAGGAGATTGCTGAGCCTTTGGCTTTGATCTTTATGTCGTCAATGTCGACAGGAATAGTTGTTCAAGAAGTAGAGATAACCCTGGTAATTATAGACCAGTGAGCCTTACTTTGGTTGTGGGCAAAGTGTTGGAAAAGATTACAAGAGATAGGATTTATAATCATCTTGATAGTAATAAGTTGATTAGGGATAGTCAGCATGGTTTTGTGACAGGTAGGTCGTGCCTTACAAATTTTATTGAATTCTTTCAGAAGGTGATCAAACAGGTAGATGATGTGGTGTACATGGATTTCAGTAACGTGTTTGATAAGGTTCTCCATGGTAGGCTACTGCACAAAATATGGAGGTGTGGGATTGAGGGTGATTTAGTAGTTTGAATCAGAAATTGGCTTGCTGAAAGAAAGGATGGTGGTTGATGGGAAATGTTAACCCTGGAGTCCAGTTACTGGTGGTGTACTGCAAGGATCTGTTTTGGGTCCATCGCTGTTTGTCACTTTTATAAACGACCTCGATGAGGGCATAGAAGGATGGGTTAGTAAAATTGCGAATGACATTTTGGTCAGTACAGTTGTGGATAGTGCCGAAGGATGTTGTAGGTTACAGAGCAACAACGATAAGTTGGGCTGAGAGGTGGCAAATGGAGTTTAATGCAGAAAAGTGTGAGGTAATTCACGGTGGATGGAGTAACAGGAATGCAGATTACTTGGTGAATGGTAAGATTCTTGGTAGTGTAGATGAGCAGATCTCTGTGTCCATGAACAGAGGAACCTCGATTATCCGAATGTCAATTATCCCGAATTTCGGATTAGCCACAGAAAATCTCA
Source organism: Hemiscyllium ocellatum (assembly GCF_020745735.1). Lineage (NCBI taxonomy): Eukaryota > Metazoa > Chordata > Chondrichthyes > Orectolobiformes > Hemiscylliidae > Hemiscyllium > Hemiscyllium ocellatum. Next base: position 39,658,553 of record NC_083407.1, on the reverse strand, counting down.
AGGTCCCGATAGAAACATTACGTCAATGATGTGTTTCCAACAATGATCGTACCTTTTGTTTACAGTGATTAAAAGTTAACTTGGTTTACTGAAATGCTACTGAGAACAGTCCTGAACATCGATGGGAGCCCAAGCACAATCTCCAACTGACTGACCTCCCACCCTCTCTCTCTTCCCCCACACTTTCCCTGGAATTTTACACAGGGATGTACCCTAAACCTCCCTTCCCCAGATAATCTCTCCAACATTGTCCTGTACAGGGTAAACGTAGAACCTGTCAAAAATGTAGCAGTAAAAAGTTGTGTGTGTAGCTGCATGTGTGTGCTATTTGCAAATTCACCTCCCCAAAGGCGGCAGCATTCTTGTTGGTGTCCAGTCTGTCTGCCCTGGGGGGGGGGGGGGGGGGTAGACGTGTCATGGTGGGGTGGGGGCACGGGGTAGCTGGGTAGCAGTGTTGGATGGGTTTGGGGGTGGGCAGGGTTGGATAGGATTGTGGGGCAGACAGGGGTTGGGGTCAGATGGGGGGTGATGTTGGACAGGTTTAGGGGCATGCGGGGAGGGCAGTTTTGGATGGAGTTGGGGGCATGCGGGGGGCAGTGTTGGATGGGGCTGTGGGGGCATGTTGGGTTGCAGTGTTGGACAGAGTTGGAGGTGGGCGGGGTTGAAGGCAGATGGGCGGACAGAATTGGACAGGGTTGTGGGGCAGACATGGTTGGGGAGCAGGCAGAGGGTGGGGTGTGTGCAGACAGTAGCCTGGTTGGAGGGGGTTGAGGGGTATGCAGGGGATGGTGTTAGACCGGTTTGGGGGGCATGCAGGGGGAGGACGGGGTTGCAGTGTGAGGAGGGGATGGGTGGTGTTGGATAGGGGTTGGGTACAGGCAGGGGAAGCAGCGTTGGACAGAATTGGGGGGTGGATGGGGTCGTAGCGGGTGGGGGTGTGGCATTGGGGGCATACGGGGGGGTGAGCAGGGAGGGGGTGGTGTTGGATGGGGTGGGGGCAGCCAGGGGGCAGGAGTGGAAGTTTTGGTGTGGGCAGACAGAGTTGGGGGTGTGGGTGGGGCACGGGTGAGTCGGATGGGGGTGTGGTGTTGGACAGGGCTGGGGGGCACGGTGTGCTGCTACTTCGTATCCTTAACAGAAAACTCCAAACCTCAGAAGAAAGGCATTGAGTCAATTAACCGAATAATCAATTATCCGAACGAAGTAGTTCCTACTCATCTCGTTTGGATAATCGAGATATATAGGTCCCTCAATGTTGCCACCCAGGTTGATGGGTTTTTAAGAAGGCATTTGGTGTGTTAGCTTTTATTACTAGAGATGTCAAGTTTCAGAACCATGAGGACATGCTGCAGCTGCACAAAACTCTGTGCAGCCAGACTTGGAGTATTGCGTGCAATTCTGGTCACCGCATTATAGGAAGGATGTCGAAATTTTGGAAAGGGTTCAGAGGAGATTTGCTAAGATATTGCCTGGTATGGAGGGAAGGTCTTTTGGGGAAAGAGTCATAGAGATGTACAGAATGGAAACAGACCCTTCGGTCCAACCTGCCCATGCCGACCAGATATCCCAACCCAACTTGCCAGCACCCAGCCAATATCCCTCCAAATCCTTCCTATTCATATACCCATCCAAATGCCTCTTAAATGTTGCAATTGTACCAGCCTCTGCCACTTCCTCTGGCAGCTCATTCCATACATGTATCACCCTCTGCGTGAAAAAGTTGCCCCTTAGGTCTCTTTTATATCTTTCCCCTCTCACCCTAAACCTATGCCCTTTAGTTCCGGACTCCCCAACCCCAGGGAAAAGACTTTGTCTATTTATCCTATCCATGCCTCTCATAATTTTTTTAACCTCTATAAAGTCACCCCTCAGCCTCCGAGGCTCCAGGGAAAACAGCTCCAGCCTGTTCAGCCCCTCCTTATTGCTCAAATCCTCCAACCCTGGCAACATCCTTGTAAATCTTTTCTGAACCGTTTCGAGTTTCACAACATCTTTCCAATAGGAAGGAGACCAGAATTGCATGCAATATTCCAACTATGGCCTAACAACATGACCTCCCAACTCCTGTACTCAATACTCTGACCAATAAAGGAAAGCACACCAAATGCCTTCTTCACTATTCTATCTACCTGCAATTCCACTTTTAAGGAACTATGACTCTGCATTCTAAGGTCTCTTCGTTCAGCAACTCTCCCTAGGACTTTACCATTAAGTGTATAAGTCCTGCTAAGATTTGCAACCCCAAAATGCAGCACCTCACATTTATCTGAATTAAACTCCATCTGCCACTTCTCAGCCCATTAGCCCATCTGGCCAATATCCTCTTGTAATCTGAGGTTACCTTCTTCGCTGTCCACTGCATCTCCAATTTTGGTGTCATCTGCAAACTTACTAACTGTACCTCTTTTGCTCGCATCCAAATCATTTATGTAAATGACAAAAGGTCGAGGACCTAGCCCTGATCCTTGTGGCACTCCACTGGTCACAGGCCTCCAGTCTGAAAAACAACCCTCTACCACAACCCTCTGTATTCTACATTTGAGCCAGTTCTGTATCCAAATGGCTAGTTCTCCCTGTATTCCATGAGATCTAACCTTGCTAATCAGTCTCCCATGGGGAACCTTGTCGAACGCCTTACTGAAGTCCATATATATCACATCTACTGCTCTGCCCTCATAAATTTTCTTTGTTACTTCTTCAAAAAACTCAAATCAAGTTTATGAGACATGATTTCCCATATACAAAGCCATGTTGACTATCCCAAATCAGTCCTTGCCTTTCCAAATACATGTACATCCTGTCCCTCAGGATTCCCTCCAACAACTTGCCCACCACTGAGGTCAGGCTCACCGATCTACAGTTCCCTGGCTTGTCTTTACTGTTTTATATGCTGTTTGCATTGTTTTGGAACTTTGGGAAAAAAAAGGTTGAGGGACTTGAGGCTGTTTTCATTAGGGAGAAGGAGGTTGACTTAATTGAGACATACAAGATAACCAGAGGGTTGGATCGGGTGGACAGTGAGAGAGTTTTTCCCAGAATGGTGATGGCTAGCTTGAAGGGGCATAGTTTCAAATTGAGGGATAACAGACATAGGACAGATGTCAGAGGTAAGACCATAAGACATAGGAATGGAAGTAAGGCCATTCGGCCCATCGGGTCCACTCTGCCATTCAATCATGGCTGATCGGCATTTCAACTCCACTTACCAGCATTCTCCCCGTAGCCCTTAATTCCTTGTGACATCAAGAATTTATCAATATCAGACTTGAAGACATTTAGCGTCCCGGCATCCACTGCACTCTGCGGCAATGAATTCCACAGGCCCACACTCTCTGGCTGAAGAAATGTCTCCGCATTTCTGATCTGAATTTACCCCCTCTAATTCTAAGGCTGTGTCCACGGGTCCTAGTCTCCTCGCCTAACAGAAACAATTTCCTAGTGTACACCATTTCCAAGCCATGTATTATCTTGTAAGTTTCTATTAAATCTCCCCTTAATCTTCTAAACTCCAATGAATACAATCCCAGGATCCTCAGCCGTTCCTCGTATGTCAGACCAACCATTCCAGGGATCATCCGTGTGAATCTCCGCTGGACACGCTCCAGTGCCAGTATGTCCTTCCTGAGGTATGGGGACCAAAACTGGACACAGTACTCCAAATGGGGCCTAACCAGAGCTTTATAAAGTCAAAGGTAGTTTCTTTATTTGGAGTAGTATGGGCATGGAATGCATAGCCTGCAACAGTTTTAGACTCACCAACTTTACAGGCATTTATGTAGTCGTTGGATAGCATATGGACGATAATGGAAGAGTGTAGGTTAGATGGGCTTCAGATTGGTTTCACAGGGCAGCGCAATGTCGAGGGCCAAAGGGACTGTACTGCGCTGTAATGTTCTATGTCATTCATGTCAGGTAATTGGAAAACCACTAGCAGTAATAAAATCCGCACCTTTACTACCTGATCCTGCATTTCAGGAACCTTTTACAAGAGTCTTAATTGATTGCATAGGACCCCTATCCGAAACCAAAAGTGGGAATCAGTATTTGTTAACAATATTGAATGTGTCCTCTAGATTTCCAGAGACCATTATATAATGCAATATCACAGCGAAATGGATTGGAGAAGAGTTACTCAAATTTTTCACTAGATATGGACTACTCACTGAGATACAATCAGTTCAGAAGGGTCAAAATTTACATCAACATTATTCAAGGAAGTTTGGACGGTTTAGGAATAAAACAATTCAAATCTGCTGCATACCATCCAAAAACACAGGGAGTGCTAAAAGATTGGCATCAGACATTTAAAGACCATGCTGAGGACTTATAGTCAGGACTATCCACATGATTGGATAAGGAAATTTTGTTTATACTTTTTACGATCAGAGATGCACTAAATGAATCAACCAAACTCAGTCCATTTGAATTAGTTTTTGGGTATAAATTGCTAAAATTGATTAAGGATAAATTGGTAAGTCATAATTCAGAGACCACATATTGGACTATATGTCAAATTTTCGGGAGTGATTAAATACAGCAGGGGAGTTCGCTGGACAGCATTTAAAAGTATCACAGCATAAAATGAAACAGGAAGCAGACAAGAAATCAAAAATTCACAATTTTGCTATCGGGGATAAGGTATTAGTGTTACTTCAAGGGATAGGTGAACCTTTAAAAGCAAGATTGAGTGGACCTTATCAAGTTGAAAAGAAATTGAGTGAGATGAACTATTTGATAAGGACTCCAGACTGAAAGTAATCTCAGAGTGTGTCATGTGAATATACTCAGAAGGTATTTTGACAAGGAAGAAAAGCCAAAGGAGATTGTAATTGGTTACAAAGTTAAAAATCACACAATACCAGGTTATAGTCCAACAGGTTTAATTGGAAGCACTAGCTTTTGGAGCACTGCTCCTTCATCACGTGGAGGAGTGTTGGTGCTGTGCTTTTAGAGGAACGTGAGAAGGTTGTGGCCTATTGGATATTTCTCCAGGAAATGGGACATTCATCTGTAGAAATATTCAATAGTTGAGGAGATGTTGAGCTTGGTGTTGGTTTTACAACATTTCAATGCTTATGTTACCAGTAACGTATCTGAGACAATCATATATACTGATCATAATCATTGAGGTTTGTGGAGAAATTAAAGATAAAAATGCCAGACTGTTTGGATGCAGCACGTTGTTACAGCCATTCAATTTAGAAATAGTGCATGTGACAGGATGAGAAAATGTGATTGCTAACGCACTGTCGAGATTCGAATGAGAAACAGAGGTGGCAGGAGTAAAACAGACCGAAACAGAATGTCGTAGCACATGTTTGCATAATTATTGTCAATGTAATGTGTACATAATCATAGTCATAGAGGTGTACAGCATAGAAACAGACCATAACAAGATTAAGGGGTTTTAAAATTATGTCATCTTTATTGATGTTTTTTTAAAAAGGGGAGCAGGGTTTGGTGCTGCTGATCCTTTAACAAGGTTAGGTTGTCCTTGACTTTTCTTTTTTCAAGGTCGTAAAGACAGACTCTGAAATGTCTAGGTTGATCTTCTTAGGGAAGCTTTTAAGTTAAAAAAAAACACGTACAATGAGAGGGGAGTGGCCAGTTCTCCCAGCTCAGCTTTCCTCTGGTTTGTTGTGGTTTGGGTTTTAGCAGTCTGCCTGTTCACAGCAACCAGTTTTGAAGCTGCTGGTCAAAGAGACAGCCACATGGAAGGTGTTCCATGCTGAATTGCTTTATCATCTCTCTCTCTCTCCTGTAAGAACCTGTGTTGAAGTTTCCTTTTTTGTCAAGGGGTATTTATGGGGATTGTTGCAAGAATTTGGAATAACATCAATAAGTTGGGATAGTCTGTTTGGTTTGCAGATAGGGTAAATTATTCTATATTGTGTTTTCTTTTGTTTGTGTTTCATTCAGTAATCTTGCAAATAATATGTTTAAAACTAAGTGGTTTGATCACCTGCATCAATCCTGGAATATCCACTTTATGCCTGCTTAAAACAACTGACAAAGTTAGGGTGCAGGCTATTTTGTGGAAATATTTTGAGGGGGTCTGGCCTGGTCCATAACACAAGGTTAGATCACACGGAATCGAAGGACGGAGAACTGGCTCAAATGTAGAAGACAGAGGATGGTGGTGGAGGATTGTTTTTCATGGTGTGCCACAATGATCAGTGCTGGATTCACTGCTTTTTGTCATTTATAAAAATAATTTGGGTGTGAACATAGGAGGTCTAGTTAGTAAGTTTGCAGATGACACCAAAATTGGAGGTATAGTGGACAGCGAATAAGGTTACCTCAGAGTACAATGGGATCTTGACCAGATGGACAAATTGACTGAGGAGTGACAGTTGGAAATTAATTTAGATAAATGTGAGGTGCTGCATTTTGGAAAGGCAAATCCAGGCAGGACGAATACACTTAACAGTAAGGTCCTGGGGAATGTTGCTGAACGAAGAGACCTTGGAGTACAGGTTCATAGTTCCTTGAAAGTGGAGTCGCAAATACGCAGGGTAGTGACGGCAGTGTTTGGTATGCTTGCCTTTACTGGTCAGTGCATTGAGTATAGGAGTTGGGAGATTATTTTGTGGCTGTACAGGACATTGGTTAGGTCACTATTGGAATACTTCACGCAATTCTGGTCTCCCTACTATAGGAAGGATATTGTGAAACTTGAAAGGGTTCAGCAAAGTTAGTTCAGGGTTTAGCTTTTGGTAATTCAAACAAGTTGATATTTAAAACTTAAGCAATCCATTTTGTTTGCCTTTGTTCGCTGTATTCCTATCGATATAACTGCAAAACTAACATGCATTATTCGTTCTAATTAACTCATTAACTAGTTTTATTCGACCCAAGCACCAATAATTTAAAGTTTCAAAAAGGTTTTCTCTGATGTGCAAAGTGCTCATTTTAGTCTCTCAACTCAAGTTTTAGTGTTTCATTGAGTAAAACTGACAATGGAATTATATGGTTAGTGCTTGTGGCCTTCATTGCATGGTGTTGAGATGCTATCATGTTTAGAGAAATACTGAACTTTCTTCAAAGGCTACAGCTACTGATGGCATGCAATGGAGGATGCAATGCTATTGGTTGACGACTGGTTATTGAACTCACTGGAGGCACAGAACTTGTTTAATTAAATAGCAGGGTAAGGAATCAGGTATTAATACATTGTTAGCTGGCTCAGAGATTGGTGTTATTATCATATGTAAACAAGCGTCAACCTTATATTCAAAACTATCTTGTTTAAAACAATTATTTCAGCAAAATTGCAGAGGCATCCTGCAACAGATAACAAAATCAGCCAAGGAGTTGGATGGAGAGACAATTCTAAGTAGCTCCATAGTTTAATGATGTCCCTCTACAGGATCTTCTTTAGTCCGTGCAAGGGCCAGGTCAGAGTTCCTCAACCCAAGGACAAAAGGCACAGACCGACACACCAAGCCTAGCCTCACTTCCCTTCTCTCCTGACCACATTGGCTGCAATGTCATAAGTGGGTCAGTGATTTTTTTTTTCTTCTGCAACTTGCAGGTGAGTTTCTCAACCCCTCTGCCAGAGACCCTAGCACTTCCAATATGCAGTAGAATACACCTAAGGACACCCCAAGCTACAAGACATCCTGAACAGCAACATGCTTCTACCTCAGTTGCAGGCATACAAGTGACATTACAGATGTATGGATATTAAAAAGAGGACCTGGTTGTATTTTGGATTCATATTAGACTTTTTGTTTTAAAACTTTAGTCTGTAGAGCATATCAATAATGCCATATAACTATTAATCATTATCTCTTCTTGCCTTGTTAATGGCATCAACTGGGGGAGGCAATGGTCTAGTGTTGTTATTCCTAGATTATTAATCTAGAGACCTAGGTAATGTTCTGGGGAACCTGGGTTCAAATCTTGTCACTGTTGAATTCAGTGAATTTAATAAAACCGTTGTTGATAGTTGGAAAAACCCATCAGGATCATTAATGTCCTTTAGGGAAGGAAACTTGCCCTTACTAGATCAGGTCTACCCGTGACTCCAGACACACAGCACTGTAGGTGACTCTTGACTGCCCTCGAGCATTTATTACCCAATGCAGCTAGTGATGTTCACATCCCGTGAGTAAAACAAGCAAAGAAAGGATCAACTTCAGGGCTGTTGAAAAGAGGTAGGCAAGTACAAGTTGATTGTTGAACAGTTAGTTTCTGTTTCTTGGCTGTACAGGTTAGCTGAAATTCTTTTGTCCTACTTCCTTTTGACTAGTTGCCATTACGCAGAGTGACAGATTCCTTTTCCTGCAATGTAGGGATGCCTAATGGATTATTCTTTGACTGACTTTCATCGCACATTGGTGCTTGAACTCTGGCTAGTACACTCAAGCACTTCAGTCCAGTGACACACATGGTCACCTTAATGTACTAGCACACACTATCCCTGTATATTATTAAAAAGGGAAAATGACTGTGTTAGAATATTGTCTTTTCCTATTATATTCACAGTCAGTTACACTGAGGAGATTACAGTTCAATTTGTACTGCATTTCTTACTTTAAGAACTGCCTTGAAATCTTCAGGTGTGACAGTCCAGGCTTTCTTTCCAGACAGTCACTGAATTTACACCTGCCATTATCTTTTGGCTCAATGTCCGTTTTTGAAAAAAAAGTCATGTTGCAATTAAAAGCTTAATATGCCCATTGGGATTATGACCCATAGTCATCACACTATAGAGGGTTCGGAGTGAAAATAGAGAAGTTAAATAATCAGTAGGTCGAAAGTAGGTGGTTATCAAACAAGAGGGCGCAAAACTAAATTGAGACAATGTGGTTTACCTATTTAAAAGGTATCATGGTCTAAGGTAGAATCCAGCTCAGTTGTTTTCATGCATGTTCAGCATATATTAGATTACTTATTTAGATTCCTTACAATGTGGAACAGGCCCTTCGGCCTAACAAGTCCACACCGACCCACCGACGTGCAATCCACCCAGACCCATTCCCCTACATTTACCCCTTCACTTAACACTACGGGCAATTTACCATGGCCAATTCAGCTGTTTGGACTGTGGGAGGAAACCGGAGCACCCGGAGGAAACTCACACAGACACGGGGAGAATGTGCAAATTCCACACAAACTGTTATCTGAGGCAAGAATTGAACCCGGGTCTCTGGCGCTGAGAGGCAGCAGTGCTAACCACTGTGCCACCGTGCTGCCCAGAAACACGGCACGGTGGCACAGTGGTTAGCACTGCTGCCTCACAGCGCCAGAGACCCGGGTTCAATTCCTGACTCAGCCGACTGACTGTGTGGAGTTTGCACATTCTCCCCATGTCTGCGTGGGTTTCCTCCGGGTGCTCCACTTTCCTCCCACAGTCCAAAGATGTGCAGGTCAGGTGAATTGGCCATGTTAAAATTACCCGTAGTGTCAGGTAAGGGGTAAATGTAGGGGAATGGGTGGGTTGCGCTTCGGCGGATCGGTGTGGACTTGTTGGGCCGAAGGGCCTGTTTCCACACTGTAAGTAATCTAATTCAAAAAACAGCTGGAATTTAACATTTAACAAAAAATATAAGTCATTAGGAGGCATTAAGCAACAGAAGAAATGGTATTAAGCAATGAGATGTGTAGAAATTCTAATATGTTGGAGCAAATAGTAACTAAAATTTCCATAGACGTTTTACTAATTGATAATTTTCTAATGAATGGCTGAGTTCTGGTTGAAAACATTCCATTTTAATGGATATCTTAGCTCGGTTTACTCCATAGTTCTTGGGTAATTATGTATTGTCTTGTCTGAAACCCGGAAGCCAAGTGACATAGGAAATTATGCATTAAAGCGTGAAAAATAAATACACAAAGTTAAAAGGTCTTGATGACTTTATGGTTATTATGTGAACAACAAGTTAATACGTACATTAATTAACTAGCAGTTAACCGGTTCCTAGTTATATTTACAAATATATCATGGTTTCTGCACATTTTTCACTTCTTTGTAAAAAACCTTCGGATGTCTGATGCACATTTGGAAGGATCTGAAAGTCTTCTAGCTTGACTTCTTTCTTTGGCTTGTTTTGCTGTTCTCTACAGAAGGACAAAGTTACAGTTCACTGTTACCTTGAGAGAATTAGATAAATTTATAATTACATCTGCAGAGACATTTCAAAAGGAGGTCGCGATGCTTACAGTGAATCAATGATTTGGTTTCCTAAACTAGCTTTGTAAAATAATATTAAATGCATTTCAATATTGGAACATTAAGGAAGCAGTCTCTGAATAAAAGCATGGAAGGTGTCCAACCTCTCTGTGTTGCATATTGGCAGTTTCATAAATGAATTCTCTGATTAAAAGCAGTGAAAAGGGAACTCAGTAGAGTGCCATAATGTATTAACTGAACACAATTTCAGTTACACAGCTCTTTCCTGAGGTTTTACCCTGCATGGTTGATACTCTGCAACTAGAAAGCTTCCATCCTTCTGAGGAAGCATCCCAGCCAATCCACATCCAACAAGCTGCTGTGAAAATGTTGCTCACATGACTTTCTAAAACATCCACGTTTCAAAGGTAAGTCAATGTTAACTTTAAAAAATCCATGGTTAGGATTTTTTTTTTAAACCAGAAATCAATCATTTTTTCTTGGGCCATTCCCTATCAGTGTATTGGATTTTACAGACTTCTGTTCATTGGTTTTTTTGTGATATGTCATTTACAGGCAAACAGACTGATAAATGGGATAAAAACAGCACCTCTGCCCATTTTCGGTGGTGGAAATAACAATGGCGTTGCAATCTCCATGGAGACAGGTAAGTTTTGAAAGATTTGAACTTTCAGTTAATAGCTGAAATGATCACATTATGATGTCATATTTTAAAAACATTTACCGCAACAAATGACAACAAAGAGCACTTTGGCAATTTTTTTTAAAAGCCAGTTTATACTTTAAACTGTGTAGAGGAATGATCCCCTTTTATATTCATCACACTTGTTACCAACAGTAAAATATGTCTTTGTCTTGATGGTTCTCCATTGGTTCATTCCAAAGTAAATTCAGTATCCTTAGATGGCTGCAGAATGCATCTCTACAGTTAAAGATCATCCTCATCTGGCTGAGATAGTTTGTAAAGCTAAGCAACAATTTCTCTTAGCTGACTACACAAAATTGCTGTCTGTGATATTTGTTAATTTGTATGGAAGCCTGTAACTAGATCTCAAAGCTGGCTCCCTCTCCATTCTTCCCATGGAAAGACAAAGTACACTAACTTTGCATCCAGGTAGAAATGCTGATTAGCTATTCTTAACCTCAATTCTCTTTCATCTTAGAATTAAATAGACAGTTTACAACGCAACTGTTTACAATACAATGCTTTAAACATCTTTCTGGGACTGTGGGAATTTCACAGTCTATTCTTTGTAAACTCAACGTTGTAATCGTTTCCAACATGAAAATCTTTTATCATCATCCCATCAACACAATGTATTATGGCCTTCAATCACTTCAGCCCTATTGGCAAACAGGCTTCAGTATAGTTCCAAAACATAATATTTATAGATTTTATAAACTGTGACAATGGAGATTAATCAAATGCTGATAAATGCTTCCACATTTTTCCAACTTTCAATATTCTCCTTAAATAGCCTCAAAAAGTCCTCCATAAATGCCAAGACAAGAAAACAGGAAAGGTTGTTTGTTGAGAAAATTAACATGGTATTTGGCCAATAGCACATAACCAGATTCCTAAATGGGAGATAATAAGGATGGAAGACAATAAGATGGTCAAAGGAAAGTTAGGAAGATGTAGGTGTGTACTGTACCTTTAAGACAGAGATGAAGTTGGCAAGAACTACTGAAAGCACAGAGCGTATTGAATATTGAATAATGAAAAATGAATACTAAAATTTGAATAATTTAAAAATGTAACATTTGGTTGAAACAAACAGCTGGAGTTGCATTGCCATGGAACAAAAACAAATTCAAATTCGGCCAATCAGTTTAAGTTATGCCCAAATACCAAAATCCAAATGAATTTGAATTTGACTGTTTGGGATGACATCAAACCAATGAAATGATCCGATGCTTTGGGCTTTAAAACCGGACATTTTGAACAGTTGGAGGGAAAAAAACTGCAAAAAGCACTAATAAGTGCTCGCCAATTAACTCTCTGAAAGGTACCTGTCCGTAAGAAAAGTTGTGCAGCAGAAGACCAAAGAAAAGACGTCCAAGGAAACTCTAGAGAGGAAAATCTAGAGAGGAAAATGTACAAAGGAGAATCAACAGCTGGCTGGTTTATGAAACATGATTTTTTTTGTAAATCTTAAATCAGGGTTTTTTTTAAAATTGCAGTCCAATATTGTAGAGTAGGAGGTAAAACATAGGTTTAAGAGTTGTAAATAGCTGTTGTTTTAATGTTCTCTGTTGAACTAAAGGAATAAAACTGTTAATTTTTACTTGAAATAGTGAGATCTGGAATAGTTCTTTGCCTCTCGAAATTTAAGATTACTGCACGAGGTGAGCTTCTCGGTGTGTCGGGTTTAAATAGCAGAGGAGTTTATTCTGTGTCTTAACAGCTTTGGGGCTCTTGTCTGTGAATTGAACAGGTTTGGACAGATCCACTCTGAGATTTGGACAGATTTGAATAGATTTAGGGTACGAGAAAAGCCCTTTAGATTTAAACGCTTGCTGGTCAGTGCATTGAATAAAATGCAGGCGAGACAATTTGTTTACTTTTGGTTACTTGTGGTTAGTTAAATTAAAAGTGAGAGAAATTGCTCTTCAAATTGCTAAAGAGGTTCTGGAGTTTGAAGGTGATTCCCAAATTCCCAAAGTTTAGAAAGAAAAGACCATACTCTTAGAATTAGTAAAGAGGTTAGAAATGGGTTTAACCAAGGACAAAAGTAAAGCTGAAATTGCAAGGGAATTACTCAAACACAATTGAGGAAAATGGAGTTAGAAGATAAACAGAGAGAGAGAGAGAGAGAGAGAGAGAGCAAAGAGAGAGAAGAAAAAGTGAAGGTTCTTAGCTGAGCAAAGAGAGATAGAAGAAAGAGAAAGGAAAGAAAGGGAGAGAGAAGAAGGAGAGAAAATTTGAATTTGAGTTAACAGGATGGCGATTAAAAGAGAAGGTAGTGATATATAAAAAAATGTCAAACTCTGCCACATTAAAGAAGTCAAAGCCTTCTTTACTTAATTTGAAAAATTGGCTTCGCAGATGGGGTAATCCAAGGATTTATGGGTAATGCTAGTTCAGACTAAACTGGTAGGCAGAGCTAGTGAGGTATTTGCCACGTTGTCAGATGACGGTTAAGAGATTATGACGAGATCAAACAAGCTATTTAAGTGCTTATGAATTGGTATCAGAAACATATATACAGTGGTTCAGAAATGTAAAGAAGGAACGAGGTCAGACTTATATTGAATTCAAAAAATTAAACAAACAAACAAATAAACTAACTGTCATTTATCAGGGTGCTAGCGTTAAAAATAGGTAAGGCCTATGAGGCTCTAAGAGAGATTATTCTGCTGGAGCAATTTAAAAGCTCGCTTCCAGAGTTGATAAGAATTCACGTGGAGGATCAGAAAGTTTAGCAAGTGAGAAGGGCAGCAGAATTAGCAGATGAATACATGTTGGTGCATAAGATGAGCTCTTCTAGCCATAATTTCATCCTGTGGAGGGACAGAAGTTGGGAGAAGGGGAGATCCTACACTACGAAACTAAGAGCAGAGAGCACTGATTAAAAAAGAAGCCCAAGAGGGTGAAAAGGAGGTGAAAGGCTTCAGGTGTTTCCACTGTGGTAAAATGAGACACGTAAACTCACAGTGCTGGTCATTAAACCATGTCACTGTGGGAAAAGATGTAGTAAAAGAAGCTAAACCAGTGGCATTAGTGAAGGTAGCAAAGGAAACCCCAAGAAGAGCTAAGGAGATGCACCAGAGTGCACAGCCAGGGCACGGGCTGGGAATGGAGTTAGCGCCTGATCTCGACAAAGAATTTGCCTCTGTGGGTAAAATTTACTCAAAGAACAGAGGAAGAAGGGAAAGAAGTTATAATGTTGAGAGACACAGGATCTAACTAACATCTCATAGTAAGAGATGAGTGAATTTGCTTTCTGCCCTGTTACCAGAGAGAGTGGCAATTTTTGGGAGAGATGGACAGAACTTTAGTGTTGCCCTATGTAAGATCAGGCTGGAGAGCCAACTCAAGACTGGGGGAGTAACAGTGGAAGTGATTGACAGATTGTCAGTTCCAGGAATCCAGTTTGATTCTGCTAAATCATTCCCAAGAACAAAGATGGGAATGACACTCTTTGTGGAGAAGCTCAAGGAAGTTCAAGAAACTGAGGAGATAAAAGAAAAATATCCTGGTATTTTCCCAGATTATGTAGTAGAAAGATCCCACTCTCATAAGTCACAGCGCGAAGCAAAAACAAAATGGAAAGATGAAGGAGTTCAGGTTTAGTTAGTGGACACCCTGTTTGCTGTAATGGTGCAAGAAAAACCTGAACAGGCAGAAGGTCAGACAGAAGTGTTTAGTCCTGAAAGGTTAATGGAATTGCACAGCAAGACAAGATGATAGAAGATATATATGTGGATGTGTACTCTGAAAAGGAGGCAGAGAATACTCCTGAGGATTGTTATCTGAAAGATAGAATCCTAAGACGAAAATGAAAACCATGGCAGGTTGGTGTAGAGGAGAAATGGGCCAAAATACACCAGATTGTGTTGCCAGTAGCATACAGATATAGGAGGTGTTACGGGTAGCACACAAACTACCCGTAAAGACTCAGGCTTAAAAGTACAAAAACATTTCTATTGTCTTGAACTGCACAAGGATGTTGTTAACTTTTGCTGTACATGTCATACATGCCACATGGTAAGTAAGACACAGGCAGTAATAAAACTAGCACATTTGTTGCCAATTCCTGTATTCGAAGAACCTTTCATGAGGGTTATAATTGACTGTGTAGACCTCTCCCGAGAACTAAAAGTGGGAGCTAGTACTTGTTAACCATAATGGATGTGTCTAACAGATTTCTGGAAGCAATTCCATTATGGAGTATTAAGGCAAAAAGGGTTGTAGAGGAGTTAGTAACTTTCTTCATGTGGTATGGGCTATCCAGAGAGATTCATTCGGACCAAGCATCTAATTTTACTGTTAGTCTGTTTAAAGAAGTCATGGATAGCTTAGGTATACAGCACTTTAAATCCAGTGTGTATCATCCTGAATCACAAGGAGCTTTAGAAAGGTTGCATCAGACCTTGAAGACCATGTTGACAGCATACTATCAGGATTGGGATAAAGGTATCCCATTTGTACTAATTGCCAGGAGAGATGCCCCCAATGAATCTCCTCAGTTTACTCCCTTCAAGTTAATATTTGGACGTGAAGTGAGATGGCTTTGAAATTAATCAAAGAGAAATTGACAGGACCAAAGTCAGAGATCTCATATTTGATTATGTATCGGAGGTGAGGGAGAGATTAAATTGAATAGGTGTGTTAGCTAAACAATATCTAAAGAGGGAACAGCATAGATTGAAGCAGGTGGCAGATAAAAGTCTCAAACTCTGACGTTTTCCCGAGGGGATAACGTGTTAGTATTGTTACCAGTGATAGGAGGTCCCTTCAAAGCCAGGTTTAGTGGTCCATATCAATTTGAGAAAAAGTTGAGCCAGGTGAACTATCTCGTAAAGAAGCAACATAGAATAAAAACTATATGAGACTGTATTATGCTAGAGAGAAAGAAAACGGCTAAACAGGTGTTAGTTACTGCCCCGCAGAGTGAGGAATCAAATCCAGATGATGTGAATTTTGAGGTGCCACAAAAGATGTTAAAAAATGAAGTCATCCTTGAGGAGTGGGATAAGTTAATAAACAATCTGTCTCAGGAGCATAGAACACAGTTGAAATATTTGTATCTTCAGTATGAGAACATATGTAGGAATCAGAGAGGAGACTAATGTTATTGAAGCAGACATAGGGAATACTGCTGCGATAAAACAATATACCTATTGGCTTAATCCTTTCAAAGTCAGACACGTCCAGAAGAAGGCGGAGGCCATGCTCGATGAGGCTACCTTTGAACCAAGCCAGAGGGAGTAGAGTTCGCTGATCATCTTAGTTCCCAAACTGGATGGGACAAAACATTGTTGCGTGGATTATTGGAAGGTCAACACTGTTACAAGTTGGACTCATATCTAATATCGAGATTGGAGGACTGTATCGAGAAAGCTGGACAAGCCAGTTACATCACCAAATTGAACTTACTGTGTGGTTACTGGCAGGTACTTTTATCAGAGACAGTGAAAGAAATGTTTGCATTTGTAACCCCAAATGGGTTTATATCAATTCAAAGTGATGCCTTTTGGAATGAAGAACACACCCACCGCATTCCGAAGACTCATGAACAGAGTTGTGGCTGGGTTTACAAACTGTGCAGTCTATTTGGACGATGTAGTGATCTTTAGTGAGTCCTGGACTGATCATATGGTACAGATGGCAGAGCTCTTTGAACGACTACAAGAAGCAAAACTGGTAATAAACTTTAACAAAACTGAATTTGCAAAGCAGTGGTGATGTTCTTGGGACATAACATCGGTCATGGAAGGTTGACTCACGGAATGCAAAGACGAAGACCGTCAAGGAATTTCCACGACCAACCTTGAAGAAAGAGGTTCTTCGATTCTTCGGACTCAGTGGATTCTATTGGAAGTTTGTTCTAAACTTCAGCAGTGTAGTGCCACCAATAACCGATTTGCTGAAGAGAAGCACAGTTTCGATGGACAGAACAATGCCAGAAGGCAATTGACCATTTGAAAGCCATATTAACCACCACAGTTTTAGCTACACCAAACTTTCAAAACCCTTCAAAATTGCCATCGATGCTAGTGACATAGGAGTTGGAGCTGTACTGCTACAGGATGATGATGATGATGGGATTGAACTGCCAGTTGGTTACTTTTCAAAGAAACTCAACATCCACCAGAGGAAATACTCCATGATTGAAAAAGAACTATTGAGTTTGGTACTGGCCTTACAACATTTTAACGTGGATGTCGTGAACAGTGTGTCAGAGACAGTTGTTTACACGGATCACAATCCTCTTACATTCTTAGAATGCTTTAAAGACAAGAATATGAGACTATTTTGTTAGAATCTTATGTTATAGATTTTAAATTTACATATCATACATGTTGCATGTTGTAAGAAAGTAATCACAGATACATTATCACAGATTGAACTCATAAAACATAGATGAGATTGGTATCTATATGTATGTTATATATAGGTGAGAAGAAGTTAGTATGAACTTAGATTAAAGTCATATGTCTGTCATGGTAATGTGGTCAAGGAATAGAACAAAAGAAAGTCACCTTTTCATTATGACCTTAAGGGGGATTTGGAGGATGTCAGAAAAGGCTTATCCAAATAGCAAGCCAAACCCACAATAGTAACAGATGAGAAGCTCAAAGTTTAGGACATAAATCTGGCAGTTTGTGGACTGGGAACCAGACAAAATGATGAAGAAAGTAGCTATGTTGTTACTCAAAGCTAATTTTATGACTTGTGTTCTTTTGGGGTGGGGTGAGATACTTGCCATCCCTTAGTGCTCTTGTTTATGTGGGACATTCTTAACTAAACATGGACTATAGAGATTCTAATTTGTCACAGGAATTCTTAAATAGCAAATTCATTATTTCAGCCATATATCTTGTACAGAAGTGCGGTTCTCATCAGTAGCTTTAACCTTCGATTTGTTTGCAAAAACAAGCTGGTGACCATGTTAGGAGAAATTGAGGACCGCAGATTAGATTACTTACAGTGTGGAAACAGGCCCTTCGGCCCAACAAGTCCACACCAACCCACCCATGCCCCTACATTTACCCCTTACCTAACACTACGGGCAATTTAGCATGGCCAATTCACCTGACCCGCACATCTTTGGACCGTGGGAGGAAACCGGAGCACCCGGGAGATCAGTCGAAAGTGTGGTGCTGGAAAAGCACAGCAGGTCAAGCAGTATCCAAGGAGCAGGAGAGATGACGTTTCCAGCATAAATTGTTCATCAGGAACACGGGAATAGGGCTGAGAGATAAATGGGAGGGGGGGGGAAGTAGTTAGGAATGCGACAAGGTGAGGGATGATGGTGAAAGGTCGGAGCAGAGGGTGGAGTGGATAGGTGGGACAGAAGATCAAGAGGGCAGTGCTGAGTTGAAGGGTTGGACTGGGGTGAGGTGGAGTAGGAGAGATGAGGAAACTAGTGAAATCGACATTGATTCCATGTGGTTGGACGGTCCCAAGGCGGAAGATGAGGCATTCTTCCTCCAGCTGCTGGGTGGCTAGGATTTGGCAGTCGAGGAGGCCAAGGTCTTGCATGTCTTTTGTAGATTAGGAAGGGGAGTTGAAGTGGTCAGCCACAGGGTTTGTTTAGTGCGTATCCCAGAGATGCTTCCTGAAACATTCCGCAAGTTGGCGTCCTCTCTCCCCAACGTACAGGAGACCACACCAAGAGTAACGGACACACTAGACAAGGTGTTTGTCTGTACAGGAAAATCTCTGCTGCATGTGGAAGGATCCTTTGGGACTCTGGATGGAGGTGAGGGGCGGGGGGGGGGGGGGGGGGGGCGGTGTTTGTGGGGAATGTGGACCAAATGAGGGAGTTGTGGACAGAATGTGGAATGCTGAAAGGGGTGGGGAGGGAAATATATCTCTGGTGGTTGGGTCTGACTGTTGGTAGTGGAAATGGCAAAGGATGATGCTTTGTAGGTGGGGTGGAATTTGAGGACCGGGGGGTTCTATTCTTGTTGCAGTTGGAGGGGTGGGGTTCAAGGGCAGAGATGCAGGAAGTTACAGGACATTGGTTAGGCCACTTTTGGAATATTGCTTGCAAATCTGGTCTCCTTCCTATAGGAAGGATATTGTGAAACTTGAAAACATTCAGAAAAGATTTACAAGGTTGTTGCCAGGGTTGAAGGATTTGAGCTATAGGAAGAGGTTGAATAAGCTGGGGCTGTTTTCCCTGGAGTATCGGAGGCTGAGGAGTGACATTATAGAGGTTTATAAAATCATGAGGAGCATGGATAGGGTAAATAGACAAGGTATTTTCTCTGAGGTGGGGGCGTCCAGAAGTAGAGGGCGTATGTTTACGGTGAGAGTGGAAAGATATAAAAAAGACCTAAGGGACAACTTTTTCACACAGAGGATGATGCATGTATGGAATGAGCTGCCAGAGGAAATGATGGAGGCTGGTACAATTGCATCATTTAAAAGACATCTGGATGGATATATGTACTGGTAGGGTTTGGAGGGATATGGGCTGGGTGCTGGTAAGTGGGAATAGATTAGGTTGAGATATCTGATCAGATGGACGAGTTGGACTGAAGGGTCTGTTTCTGTGCTGTACATCTCTATGACACTAAATGGAAGAGATGTGCTGAAGGGAATTGTTGACCATATGGGAGGGAAATTGCGGTTCTTGAAGTAAGAGGCCACTAGGGATGTTCTGGATTGGAACTGATCCTCCTGGGAGCAGGTGTGGTGGAGGTGTTGGAATTAGGAGTAAGGGATAGCATTATTACAGGAGGGGGGTTAGGAGGAGGTGCAGTCCAGGCAGTCCTTGAACCCACTCCACAACCGCAATGAGGATAGAATCTTCCCATTCCTCACCATCCACCCCTTTAACCTCCAGCTACAATGCATCATCCTCCGCCATTTCTACCACCTACAGTCAGACCCAACCACCAGGGATACATGTCCCTCCCCACCCCTTTCAGCATTCCACAGAGACCATTCCCTCCGAAACTCCCTTGTTATGTCCATGCCCAACCTACCAACCCACTCTCCACTCCCAGCACCTTCCCTTGCAAGAGGTGTAAAACCTGCACCCATACGTTCCCCCTCACCTCCATCCAAGGCCCCAAAGGATTCTTTGACATGCAGCAGAGATTTTCCTGCACACCCAAACACCGCACCCCTCCAACCGCAACAAGGACGCACCCCCCAGTCCTCACCTTCCACCCCACCAACCTCCGGATACAGTGCATCATCCTCTGCCATTTCCGCCACCTACAAATGGACCCCGCCACCAGAGATATATTTCTCTCCCCACCCCTATTTGCTTTCTGTAAAGACCATCCCCTTCATGACTATCTCATCAGGTCCATGCCCCCTAACAATCTACCGTCCCCTCCTGGCACCTTCCCCTGCTGCCGCTGGAATTGCAAAAGCTACACCCACACTTGCCCTCTCACCTTCATCCATGGCCTCAAAGGAGCCTTCCACATCTATCATAGCTTCACCTACACTTCCACATGTCATTTACTGTATCCATTGCACCCAATGCAGTCTCCTTTACACTGGGGAGAGAGGACGCCTACACGCAGTTTGCTTCAGAGAACATTTTCAGCATCAATCAACCCCACAGCCCCATGGCCGAACACTTCAACTGTCCCTCCCACTCTGCCGAAGACATGCACATCCTGGGCCTCCTCCACTGCCACTCCCTTACCACCTGACACCTGGAGGAAGAATGCCTCATTTTCCACCTTGGGACCCTCGAACCCCATGGCATCAATATGGACTTCATGCCAGTTTCCCCATTTCCCCTCCCCCCACCTTATCCCAGTTCCAACCTTCCAGCTCAGCACCGTCCTCATGACCTGTCTCATTTGTCCACCTTCCTTTCCAGCTATTCAGTCCACCCTCCCCCCGACCTATCACCTTTACCCCCACTCCACCCACCTATTGCACTCTCAGCTACCTCCTCCCCAGCCCCATTTTGCTTCCCATTTATCTCTCTACCCTAAGGCTCTCAGCCTCATTCCTGGTGAAGGGCTTTTGCCTGAAACATTGATTTTCCTGCTCCTTGGATGCTGTGCTTTTCCAGCAACACACTCTTGACCTCATCTACTGTGTCCGTTGCTCTCGATGTGGTCTCCTCTACATTGGGGATACAGGACGACAACTTGCAGAATGTTCCAGAGAACATCTTTGGGACACATGTACTAAACAACCCCACTGCCCTCTGGCCGACCACTTCAATTCCCCCGAGGACATGCAAATCCTGGGCCTCCTCCACCACCAAATCTGAGCCATCTGACAACTGGAAGAAAGACACCTCATCCTCTGCCTTGGGATTCTCCAACCACATGGAATCAATGTCAATTTCACCAGTTTCCTCATTTCCCTACCTCCACCTTATCCCAGATCCAACTCTCCAACTCAACACCGCCCTCTTGAACTGTCCCACGTGTCAATCTTCCTTCCCACCTATCTGCGCGACCCTCCGCTCTGACCTTCATCTACCTATTGCGTTCCTAGCTAACATCGACCCCCCCCCTCCCCCCCACAATAAGCCCTTCCACATTCCTGATGAAGAGCTGATGCTCGAAATGTCAACTCTCCTGCTCTTCGGATGCGGTGCTTTTCCACAGTTTTTGACTCTAATCTCCAACATTTGCAGTCCTCACTTTCTCCTAGGGTTGTTAAGAAGGCATATGGTGTGTTGGCTTTCATTAGCAGTGGGATTGAGTTTAAGAGCTGCGAGGTTATGCTGCAGCTCTATAAAGTCTTTGTTAGACCACACAAAATATTGTTTTCAGTTCTGGTTGCCTTATTATAGGAAGGATGTGGAAGCTTTCGAGAGGGTGCAGAGGAAATTTATCAGGATGCTGCCTGGACTGGAGGGCACTTCTTATGAAGAAAAGTTGAGAGAGTTAGGACTTTTCTCATTGCAGCGAAGAAGAATGAGAGGTGACTTGAGGTGGACAAGATGATGAGAGGCATAGAGTGGATAGCCAGAGAATTTTTCCCAGGGTGGAAAAGGCTATCACAAGGGGGCATAATTTTAAGGTGTTTGGAGGAAGTTTAGGGGAGATGTCAGAGGTAGGTTCTTGACACAGAGTGATGGGTGCGTGGAATGCACTATCAGCAGTGGTAGTAGAGTCAGATACATTAGGGACATTTAAGCAAGTCTTGGATAAGCACATGGATGATAGTAAAATGAAGGATGTTTAGGTTAGTTTGATCTTCGAGAAGGATAAAACATCGGCACAACATCAAGGGTTGAAGGACCTTTATTGTTATACGTTCTAGATGCATGGCAATACTAGCTCCGAGTCACCTTGCAAACCTCGCACCGTTCTGTTTTGAAACTATATCATCTTTTCCATGTTGCTGGGTCAAAGTTCTACAGCATCCT
This sequence comes from Hemiscyllium ocellatum, assembly GCF_020745735.1. Lineage (NCBI taxonomy): Eukaryota > Metazoa > Chordata > Chondrichthyes > Orectolobiformes > Hemiscylliidae > Hemiscyllium > Hemiscyllium ocellatum. The sequence goes on along the minus strand of NC_083407.1, from coordinate 39,636,380 downwards.
TCCTCACAATACAAAGTACCCACAATGCCAATTACTCCAGTCAATCAACAAGGCAGCTCACTACCGTCTTCTCAGGGCAGTTAGGAATGGGAGGAAATACTGACCCAGCCAGCAATGCCAATTTATGATTGAGATTTCCTGTGAATTGGCAAGATACAACTGAAATTTCACAGTTTAACACTCAGCTGTGAGTATTTTTGCTGAAATTTCCTATCAATTTCATTAGTTTATTCACAACATCAAAAATGGACAGTAACAATTGAAAATCAGCTTAAACAGTCAGGATCCAAGAAAAATTATGAACACTCAGCAGAAAATATGATAATTTGAGTGGTAACCTATATATTATTCATGCACCATTAACATAGCAGCAGCTTCCACCAATTCTTTTTTGTTTTATCAGCACCATCTGAGTGAAACCATCACAAAGGTAGCAGAATTTTAAATACTAGTTACAAAGGATGGAAATCTTAAACTATAATGGATCCAATGTAATTCGTGCCCAGTTTTCCACTTTTCTATTACACGCAAAGTAGAAATTTAACACACCGAAAAGCAGAATATTTGTGGATGCTGCATGACTTACTCTGTTTCCAGGATTTTTGATTTTGGTTTTGGAAGCTTATCCCATCTTGAAGAATGTGATTGTGAATGATTTTCAATGTTTAATGTGATTTATAATGAATCCCACAAAAATGCATGCAATGAAATGGAATTTTGAGATCTCTGTTAGGATAAAAAGTTCAGCATCCCCAAATAATTCCCAGAAAAATTACTTTGCCCCACCTAATGCCTTGATCTTAAGTTTACACATTAGAAACCACTGTTGTCACTGAAAATTAGCATGAACAGCTTTTTAAATGTCACTTGGGGAAAACATTACACTGTTACTTAAATTTCATGGCATTAGCAAATTAACTGCTAAGGAAAAAAATAAATCTAATTGTACAGTCTGCTGCAGGATCATTGATGACAACTGATATTTATTGTTCTTATTATATTTCCTACAAAACCTGGTAGATGGATGAAGTGCAAATATGAAGCCTTAGGTGCGCCTGGTAGGGAAGCTATGGCTTATATTACACAGTATCCTTTTAAGTGCAAGACAAAATCAGCCCAAGTTAATAAGGCACAATATTTACATGTCAGGTAACAAGAATACAGCATCTTTCCCTTTGACTGGCTCACAATTTTTTTATTTTTCATATCAGGCAGATAATTTTACACATTCGATTGTGGAAAAGATATGTGTTGTCAACCGTCACATTAAAGCAAGACCAGTTTACTAACCTCTTTATGACAGACAGTACAGAGCGTCTGAAGGTTTTCAAGGGAGCATTGTCCTCCTCCACCATATACTGGTCTGATATGGTCCACTTGCCAGAACTGTCCCTCAGTTGGATTCAAAATAATGTCATTCAACTGAAACCAATGGATTATCAAAAAAAAAAATCAGTTATTTCATGATTCAAAACTTATGCAAATGTATCTTATTTCAGCAAAAAACACAGATTTTTAAAAGAATCATAATGCCACAACAAATTATTGACGAAATTAATTTAAATATTTGTAAATAAAGCTACTTTGAGTGAGAGGAAGACTATTCAATAACATTTCTTTTGAGGAGATTATATTGTAGTAATTTTCAATTATTCTTGCACAAACATTACCATGGAAGCCAGGTCATGATTCAGGAGTGGGCTATACAGGGGCTTTGTGCATTTAGAAGAAACAAGTTTGAAATAATTAGTAATTATATAACATTTTAAATGTATTAAAATATCCATGGCACTTCAGAGGAAATCAAATTTGGTTAGAAAACAAAAGTTTTTCACTGATCCACTCCTGTAGATATAAGACCAGATTTTAAAAAGCTTAGTCAAAAGTGGGCTTTAAAGGAAGAAAGTCTGGCAGAAAAGTTTAAAGAAGGAATTCTCGAACTGAGGAATGTCAGCTAAAAGTATAGCTCCCAATGTGGAGGCCAGAATTAGAGGTACACAGATATCTTGGAGAGCTGAGGAGTGGAGAAACAAAATCATGGAGGGACTTGAAAATAAGTCTGGATTTTCAAGTCGAGGCATTGCTTAACCAAGAACTAATGCAGGTCAGAGACAGTGCAGTGGTGATGGATGCATAGGGTAAAGTCCAGGGGAGGGATAGAGGTGGCAGTTAAGGAAAGGAATTGAGAACCAAAGATGATTTTGCTTTTAATAATAATTAATGGAAATTCTTTTGCTCACCTTGCATTAGATGTTAGAAAAATGGCCTAGCGTAGGGACAGCAAAAGAATCAAGAAAGGCAATGTTGAAGTAAAGCTAGGTGTTATCAGTGTACTGTACATGCAAAAATAGATACAGTGTTTTCAGATATGTCACAGGGACAGCACCTAGGTGGGCCTCAGATAATTACAATTTATAGTAATGATAGATAAAGTGACAAGTAATGTATGCAGGTTTGCTAATGATACAAAGCTAGGTGAGAATTCAAGCTGTGAAGAGGACACAGAGACTAACAAAGAGATATAGGCAAGTTAAGTGAGTGAGCAACAAAATGATTGACAGAGTACATGGAACATAGGTGTAGCTCTTCGAACGTGCTCTGCCATTCTCAATTATGGCTGATCATCTAAGAAACCACCACATTTCCATACAATCCCTTGATGTCATTAGTAAATAGAAAGCTATTAATCTCTGACTTGTGCTTACATAATGACTGAGCTTCCACAATCCTCTGGGATAGACAGTGAAAACATTTATTTTCATAATCAGTCACAAATGACTTGCCCTTTATTCTGAGGCTGTATCCTCTGGTTTCAGATCCAAAGCCAAAGGAAATATATTGGCCCAGATTTTACGAAGACCAGATAACCTTTTCTGCCGCATAAGTGAGAGTTGCGCATCATATCCTACAGAATCACCAACATAGTGGACTCCAAGAGATTTCCTGGAAAATTGAAGATTCTGCTAGGCAATTGCCCTCTTCCTGGAACCCTTTGAAAGTACCAATTAAAATCAGACTTAAGGATTCTACTGCAGTTAAGTAAATAATTATCAAATAAAGTTTGGCAATTAAAAACCTTGTTTAATTTCTGGGTAACTACTAAACTGCACCCCTCCAACCCCAAATATAACACACATCCCCAAATAAACGTAATTCAATCTCTGAACTTCCAAACCCCTCTCCCTCCAAAAACCTGACACCCAGCCTGCCCTGGCCAGCTGACGTAATACCATTTCATTTCCCCATTCAGACCCACCCCACTCTCACTGCTTTGTATCTCAACTCCTTCCACTACAGGGCTTGACAGCACACCCCCACAGAACAATGCACGCATACACCCTGACCTATCCTAAACAGTCCATTAATTATCTGACATTCTTCCCTGCATCCTGGCACCCTAGTATTCAATTCATTGATGCGTGATTTATCGTCATTAATGGAAATGGAGGGGTCCCTGTAAGGGGAGGGAGGTTTCAGAGAAGGTCCAGGTGAATTTGTCGTCAGGGCCAGCACCAATTTGATCTAAAACCGAGTATTCAAACCTGACACCTTACAAACTTAGCCGTTCACAGGAACTGTCAAAGTGATTTAAATTTTCTGTATGACAGATAATCACAGAATACCACAAATTCTTCTACACGAAAGCTAGCATGGTCTGACATCCCCCTAACATCCTGCACTATGAGGGACCTATTGGATTTGAAACTTAGTGAACTTCGAATGGAGCCCTAATCAGATTGTATTGATCAGGGGTCTTTATAAAAACAGGAACACAGTGATAATCTGACTCTGATTGCCAATCCTTGGAATATCAAGCCCATCCTTTGTGCACCTACTTTGTTAATCTCTTCAAGAATTAGCTAAATTTCTCAGTTAAAAATCACAACACCAGGTTATAGTCCACCAGGTTTAATTGGAAGCACACTAGCTTTTGCAGCGACGCTCCTTCATCAGGTGATTGTCAGAAGGAACGTCGCTCCGAAAGCTAGTGTGCTTCCAATTAAACCTGTTGGACTATAACCTGGTGTTGTGTGATTTTTAACTTTGTACATCCCAGTCCAACACCGGCATCTCCAAATCATGACTAAATTTCTCAGATTGCTTCTCACTTTTCCAAACTGCAGAAAATGTAGGCTCAGTATCTTCAATCTTTCCTCAAAAGGTGATTGTGGCATTGTGTACTGGGAGAGTATTCAGATCCTCAGTCTAAGTTTTCAGGGGAGAATGATTCAAGTTGCACCAAGGCAGCTGGTGAGATTTAAAAATCAATAAAAATGTGGAAATACAAGCTAGCCTAATGGCAACCATGTAACCAATGTCAACTGTTGAAAAATTGAGAGAGTGAGAGAGACAGACAGAGACAGAGACAGAGAGAGAGAGAGAGAGAGAGAGAGAGATAGATAGATAGATAGATATGGGAACCTTCTGATTTAACGCTGGATCCAATCACAGTGGGGATTTTCAACTCCAAATAGAAGAAGATCAAAACCTTTCTCCTCAATTACAGACATGCCAAACACTTCCTGAAAAGTCTGATAGAACAAAGACCACACCAATTAGGTTTCATACAAGGTCAATGGGCAGTAGCAGCAGCAACACTGACTAATAATGTGTTCCCATTAATAATGGGAAGGGGCACTTTGCGTGGTACAAGCAGGGATATCAAATGCAGAAGCATTTTCTTCCTTTATCTAGTCATGGATTTATTTTGTTTTACAATAAAACACAGTGCAAGTGAACACTGCAAATTAACTTTACTTGAAGTAAAACAAATTAATTCTTGCTTTTACCTGATCAAGGGAAAGCTGTGACAGCCATGTATTTTCAAGTAGCTCTTTCCGATGGGTTCTTGGTGTATCTCGGACAAGAAGAAACAACTGCTGTACATCGAGGCCACACTGTTGACAGATTCCACGCTCAGCCTCAAAAACCTTTGATCTCATGTAGCATCGATTCGACCGAATCAAAAACTCTTCCTGACATTTTTGGGAGCAATATCGTGTATCCCAAGCAGTAGATTTATTATACTTGCTGACCTGGATTGTTGGCTGTTGACAAGCAAGGCAAAGAGGGTTTCCTTCTTTATTCACAGCTTGTACATAGCCAACTTCCAAAGAAATGGCATTAGTTACAGGAGTCCTGTTGCAACTTTCATTCTTGACACTTTCACTTGTGTTGCTGAAAGAAAGACCAGTACAATATGATATGTACGTATTTTTAAGGATGAGCATAAAATGTATTCAGTCTTTAAAATGAGGTAGCCCTTTGCAAATGTGACTGTTTGAAAATGTATTAATCTTCTATGCCCAAATTTGATTTTAAGACAAAGCATGCTTTGAACCTATTAAATAGATAACCATGCCTACTGAATGAGCTGAACATAGCTTTGTGAATATGTTGTCACTGTATTGAAATTTGGTTGTTAATATTGCCACATATAAAGTGAACATTACAAATTGCAATTTCTTTTAAGTACAATTACATGATTTTAGTATGATTATTTTGATAATCACTGCATATTGGATCATATCTAAAGGCTTATAGTATGAAGACCTCAATCATATTTACATCTCAAATTAATTACATTTGGTGGATTGCAACAATATTTTAAATTGAACATTTTCAGAAAACTGGTCGAAGGCTCAGGTTGAAATACCAGAGAAAAACATCTGATGATCATTCAACAGTGCAATTAATGCCTGCAACAGTAAATGAAACTTGAAATATAAACTTCTAACAATTAGTATTACTCAAATGACACAATGATAAAGCTAAATTCAGATTTTTAAAATAAGAAAAGCCAGATGGTTGAGTGAACAAATGTTTGATATAGCACAACAATTTAATGCATGTTGAGAGGAGCAATATAAAACTAATTGCAAAATTATGTAAAAATGCCATCTTATTTAATTATTTTTGAACATCAATTATACTTGATCCAACTTGTATATATAGGAATTATTACTCTTAAAATGCTGTGCCTTTCTGGCAAGTTTTTTGATTATTTCTTCAGTGGTGAAATGCTGCCCAAGAATTGCACCATTTCTATCTCTCAATGTTTTATCATCTACTAAACATGAAACCATAGAAACATACTTGTTCAAATTTTCCTCACTTGGTTGATTGGAAGTTTTGATTTTAATTTTGCCATGAAATGCAGACTCTCTTGCTATTACTCGCACCGTTCCTCCTTCACTTTGTGCCTTATTCAGAGATACAACAGCTACATCATCTTTAGTTATAAATCTAAATGAAAGAAATATTTCATACAGATTTTCAGTAAGGCATTCCATTTTTATTATTGCAATGTAAGGACAAAGAAACATTGAGGTAAACAAACTAAAACAAATATTTTTTAAAATCTCTAGTTTTCACCCTGTGTTTTCAAATTTCATTTTAAAAAAAAGAATAGGAATTCAGGAATAATAAAATAATCCAATGACCAGACTGTCACTAAAACCACAACTTTAATCTCCTGAGTAAAAACCCAAAAACTATGGGGATGCTGTAAATCAAAAATAGAAATTGCTAGAAAACCTCAGCAGGTCTGTCAGCATTTATGGAGAGAAATCAGTTCTGAGGAAGGGTCATTCGATCCGAAATGTTAACTCTGATTTCTCACCACAGATGGTGCCAGACTGCTGAGCTTTTCCAGCAGTTTATGTTTTTGTTTGAGAATTAATCTCCGCCTTTCCTTCACTGAAAAAAAGATTACCATTTTAGAGTCATAGAGATGTACAGCACAGAAACATACCCTTTGGTTCAACTCATCCATGCCGACCAAATATCCTAAACTATCTCATCCCATTTGCCAGCACTTGGCTCATATCCCTTTAAATTGAACAAAAATGTGCTACGTTGTGCACAAAGTAAATTGTAGAAATTTCATATTCTGACATTTTTGTTTTAATCTTAAATAACAATGGTGTCACAACATCAGGAACATCCTAATAAATCTTACCTTTTTGTACAGCCTTGTCTACGTTGGCTTTTCAATATATTTTCTAACGCAAGAATAGGACTGCGGAACATTTGACCACTCTTCCTAATTATTCTTTGCTTCATAGAGGACAAGCTGAGCCATTCTCGTACAAAACGCAGAAGCTGGAAATTCAATTTTAAAAAATGTCATGGAGTCAAGATATAGATTTATACAGAGCTATAGGTAAAACAAACTGTTATGATAGTGACACAGTTTCAGTGGCATATATACACTCTCCGACCTGATCCACTTGGACCCCTTTCCCCACACTGATATGACCCTACCCCAGCTAGCCCATGACATACTCTGCACTCCTCACTCATCCAACCAATTACCTTACCTCTGTAGCTTCTTAAAGAGACTTTGGATTAGCCTGGAAAACAGCAGATGCTGTCGTTAGAGTTCCTGAGATGCTGTTGTACTAAGTGGGTACAGACTTTGGTTTTCAGCACTTACCCTGCACAGTTTTGGAAAGTCCCCACAGTTAGGGCACTCCATGCTGCTCAAGAGGCTTGAATCAGAACTAGTGAAGATCCAGGGCAATCCAACTGTGACTGCCAGTTCTCAGAAGATATTGTTCACTCTCAATTAACTATTGGTTCAAAATACAGCTATTCGCACGATTTTGAATGGTAAAAACCTTTCATTATTTTCAAATATTCTGACCAATGAGCAAGATGATGATCCAATTCCTACTGGATGTAATCATGATTCAGAAGATTGTGGATTCAAGTCTGAGCTCAGAAACATGAGCACATAATCCAAGCTGACACTGTTGCGTTGCCTTTTGAATGAGATATTAAATTAAAGCTGAGACTGTCCACTCAGAGTAACGTGAGATCATAGTGGATGATTCAAATATGAATGGAGGGAGCTCCCCTGGTGTGCTGCTCTGCTATTAATCCACAAAAACAAAAACAGGTTATTTGGTCATTATGAATACCTTATAAATATTAGAAATGGAGATGTTTGCTGGTATGGCACAAAGTTCATTCCCATCCACCACTCCTCAGACACTGAAGCAGTCCATGTCCAAACACACTGACAAAATCCAGGTTTGGGCTGAAAGCTGGCAGCAAAACCTGGACAACATTCAGCCTTGGGCTGGTTTGACATGTAACATTTATGTTTAACGCCCTTAGTGAGAGATTCCAATACCTCACCTTGACATTCAGTTGTATTTCTGTTGTTGAATCTCCCACTATCAGGGTTCCCTTTGACCAAAAGGAAGACCTGGAGTAGTCACATAAATACTGTACCTGCAACAGCAGGACAGAGTCTGGGAAGTCCTGACTCCTCAAAGCCTGCCATTGACAGCACACAGGTCAGGACTTCCCATGATGGAATACTTCTTATCTGTCTGGATGGGCGCAGCTCCAAAAGCACTCAAGAAGGTCAACAACGTATAGGACAAAGCAACCTGCTTGACTGACACTCCACTTAACATTTTCAACATTCACTCTCTCTAATGTACTACCTCCAAGATACACTCCAACAACTCACCAAAGTTCCTTCCAAACCCATGACCACCATACTCTGGAAACAGAAGGGCAGCAGATGGATGGGAACGCCACCATGTGCACATTTCCTTCCAAGATTCACACAATCCTGCTCTGGAAGTAATGCTGCCCTTTCACTGTTACCATGTCAAAACCCTGGAACTCCCTTTATAACAACATTTTGGGTGAATTATGAAATAAAGCAGTTCAAGAAGGCTGCTCACCATCATCTTCTCATGAGTCATTAGGGAATAGCATTACATGTTAATAAAACATATAATGCTCACATGCTATGAATAAAATAATACATAATTGCTGTTTCCTGAAACTTCAAAAGCTACAAAATGCAAATTCTTTCTTTCCATTAATTATAAGTACTCATACTACACAGTTACAAATGTTTAGAACATTTACTGCACTTTAGGAAGATTATTGTAATTCAACATTTAGGTTTTTTTTAATTCATTCAAAGGATGAGAGACTTGCAAGCAGGCCAACATTATATGCCCATTCCTACTTGCCCTTGACAATGTTATAGCGAGAGGTCTACTTGAATGTCTGAAATCCATGCAGTGTAGGTGCACCCACAGAGCTGTTAGCTAAGTAGTTTCAGAATTCTGAATCAGCAACAATGAAGCAATGAATCAACTTGTAGGTGGCCTTGTTTCTATGGGTCTGCTGAATACTGTATTATACTTGAACTTTTGTACCGTATTTGTGTCAGTTTAAGGAGAAGTACTTTATCAAACTTAATTTTAATATATGCTCTTAAAGAAGCATTTCAGACAAGTAATGAGATTCAGACTGCAACCAAGTGACTATTATACATTACAGGATTCTGATGATACCTGACATACAAAATAATGCACCTCGATAAAAAAAATTTCAAATATATTTTATTTTATTTCATAAAATCTGTCAAAGACTTACCACACGACGATTTTCTTTCTGGTCAAAGTACGGTGGCAAATCTTCCCAGTTTTCCGATTGCACATCAAAAGGAATAAAATTGCAGTTTAAAGGTTCTTTGTCCTAATAATACACAAATAGTGAAAAGATTTTACCTGAATGCATCAGTACCACACATTGGCATCCAAACCAGTGGAAATAACATATTTTTTTACAATATACAGTAGAAATAATCAAGTACACAAAGTTGCACTAACAGGACTGCTTGAACACAAAGCCAATTGAATGAAATGTTGTCTACAATCTTAACAGTTCAAACTAAGACTTAGTTTAAGTTCATATCAAAGAGCAAAATAACACGTGGCACATTGTCAATGAGAAGTTGAGAAGTGTAACAGAACATGCCAGAACAGCATCAGGCACTGCTAATGTTTCCTACTCTGTTTAAATGAGCATCTACCTTATTTTTAAACTAGACTCCTAGCTCTAGATTCACCCACAAGAGGAAACATCGTTTCCACATCCAACTGGTCAGGTCGCCTCAGATCTTATACATTTTAATTAAGTCCATTCTGATTCTCCTAAACTCCAAAAGGATCGAGGGCCAGTATGTCTAGCCTTTCCCCATAAGGCTCATTCTAGGTATTACAGGGGATCCTCGATTTACTGTCTGACTTATGAATGTTCCTACTGAAACGCAATTTCAAACAGGTTGTAATTTTAAAGATGAACACAACTTTCCATTTTCCTGCATTGTTTTCTGACTTGTGTACAAAACAACACTTAAACACACTCCAGAGAGAAGTCATTCACAACCTGGAACTGCCTGTAGTCGAGTAAACCTTCTCTGCACTGAATGCAATGCACTAACATTAACACAGTTCTCCAGCTGTGATCTCCCCAATGTCCTATATAACCGAAGACGAACTTCCCGACTACTCCATTCAGTGGCCCCCGCAGTACACCATAATACTCTATTAGCTTTCCTGATTACTTGTTCTACGTGCATACTAACCTTCAGTGATTCATGGACGAGGACACAAATCTCACTGCTTCTGAAAACAGTTCATCCTTAATGTTCCAGGATACAAATACTACAGGAAGGATAGAAATGGAGGCAAGAGAGGAGGGGGAGTGGCGTTTTTGACAAGGGATAGCATTACAGCTGTGCTGAGGGAGGATATTCCTGGAAATACATCCAGGGAAGTTATTTGGGTAGAACTGAGAAATAAGAAAGGGTTGATCACCTTATTGGGACTGTATTATAGACCCCCTAATAGTCAGAGGGAAATTGAGAAACAAACTTGTAAGATCTCAGCTATCTGTAAGAATAATAGGATGATTATGGTAGGGGATTTTAACTTTCCAAACATAGACTTGGACTGCCATAATGTTCAGGGTCTAGATGGAGAGGAATTTGTTAAGTGTGTAAAAATAAGATTTCTGATTCAGTATGGGGATGTACCTACTGGAGAAGGTGCAAAACTTGATCTACTCTTGGGAAATAAGACAGGGCAGGTGACAGGAATGTCAGCGGGGGAGCAGTTTGGGGCCAGCGACCAAAACTCCATTAGATTTAAAATAGTGATGGAAAAGGATAGACCAGATCTAAAAGTTGAAGTTCTAAATTGGAGAAAGGCCAATTTTGATGGTAGTAGGCAAAATTCCTGGCTGTAAGAGCTGCTCCTTTTTTTGAGACATTTTAGGTGCTGGAGGTGATTTCCTCAAATTCCAGGAACAGCAATTACTGTTCTATATGCTGTTGCATTGTTTTGGAACTTTGGGAAAAAAAGTCAAAACAACAGCAGTTTTAAAAGGAAGAAGAACAGACAAAGGGAGCACATGGTGAGGACAGTGCAGAGAGAGAGAGAGAGAGAGAGTGTGAGAGAGAGAGAGTGTGAGAGAGAGAGAGAGAACCTGCACAGTTCCTGCCTTTGCGGTTTTTGAAATCATGTGTCGCTGGACATCGGAGTGCATCTGGGAAAATTAACAAACAGTTTCACAACTAATCTTGGAGGAACCAGTTTGGGCAAAGTTCACAACACAGAATCAGAAAAGTTAATGGCTGTTTTAAGTCTGTCCAAGAGAAAGGTTGTATTAGTGAGCACAGTGGGTTCTTTCTTGATTATATGTTTTTGGAGATAAATCTCTTGATTAAACTTAAAATATAAGCCATAGCTATTAATTTAACCTGGTGCAGTGTTTTGTAGAGGAATAAGACGGTGTTATTTTCTGGGTCTGTAGATTGTGAAGGAGCAAAAATGGCCTTTGCAGTGATACATACTTCTTGTAAGAAGTGGAAGTTTAAAGAGAGTTTAAGGGTTATTGCGGATTATATCTGCTATAAATGCTGTTGGATGTGAATCTTATCAGATCGAGTGGAGCGTTTGGACAGACAGACAGAAGCGATGAGAAATTTGCAACAGCAACAGTATGTGATGGATGTCAGTTATAGGAAGGGGGGAAAATCTCAGATACAGTCACATAGATGGGTTAACTCCAGGAAGGGTAAAAGAGGTAGGCACCTAGGGCAGGAGTCTTTTGTGGATATACCCGTTTCAAACAGGTATGCTGTTTTGGAAAATGTAGGGGGTGATAGATTCTCAAGGGGAACTTAGCACAAACAGCCAAGATTCTAGTATTGAGACTGGCTCTAATGCAACGAGGGGCACGTCGACTTCCAACAGATCAATTGTGTTAGGGGATTCTGTAGTCCGAGGTACAGACAGACGTTTCTGTGGCCAGCAGAGAAAAAGCAGAATGGTGTGTTGTTTCCATGGTGCCAGGATCAAGGATGTCTCAGAGAGGGTGCAGAATGTTCTCACAGGGGAAGAGAGGCCAGCAAGAGGTCATTGTCCATATTGAAACCTACGACATTGGAAGGGAAAAGGTTGAAATTCTGAAGGGAGATTACAGAGAGTTAGGTAGAAATTTAAAAAGGTCCTCAAGGGTAGTAGTATCTGGATTACTCCCAGTGCTACAAGCTAGTGAGTGCAGGAATAGGAGGATAGAGCAGATGAATGCATGGCTGAGGAGCTGGTGTATGGGAGGAGGATTCACATTTTTGGATCATTGGAATCTCTTTTGGGGTAGAAGTGACCTGTACAAGAAGGACAGATTGCATCTAAATTGGAAAGAAGGGACTAATATACTGGCAGGGAAATTTGCTAGAACTGCTTGGGAGGATTTAAACTAGTTAGGTGGGGGGTGGGGGTGGGAAGGTGGGACCCAGGGAGATAGTCAGGAAAGAGATCAATCGGAGGCTGGTACAATTGAGAACAGAAGTGAGTCAAACAGTCAAGGCAGGCAGGGACAACGTAGGACTAATAAATTAAACTGCATTTATTTCAATGCAAGGGGCCTAACAGGGAAGGCAAATGAACTCAGGGCATGGTTAGGAACATGGGACTGGGATATCATAACAATTACAGAAACATGGCTCAGGGATGGGTAGGACTGGAAGCTTAATGTTCTAGGATACAAATGCTACAGGAAGGATAGAAAGGGAGGCAAGAGAGGAGGGGGAGTGGCATTTTTAATAAGGGATAGCATTACAGCTGTGCTGAGGGAGGATATTCCTGAAAATATATCCAGGGAAGTTATTTGGTGGAACTGAGAAATAAGAAAGGGATGATCATCTTTTTGGGATTGTATTATTGACCCCCTTATAGTCAGAGGGAAATTCAGAAACAGACTTGCAAGGAGATCTCAGCTATCTGTAAGAATAATGGGGTAGTTACGGTAGGGGATTTTAACTTTCCAAACATCGACTGGGAATACCATAGTATTAAAGGTTTAGATGGAGAAGAATTTCTTAAGTGTGTACAATTTTCTGATTCAGTATGTGGATGTACCTACTAGAGAAGGTGCAAAACTTGACTGACTCTTGGGAAATAAGGCAGGGCAGGTGACTGAGGTGTCAATGGGGGAGTACTTTGGGGCCAGCGACCATAATTCTATTCGTTTTAAAATAGTGATGGAAAAGGATAGACCAGATCTAAAAGTTGAAGTTCTAAATTAGAGAAATGCCCATTTTGACGTTATTAGTCAAGACCTTTCGAAAGCTGATTGGAGGCAGGTGTCACAGGTAAAGGGAAGGCTAGAAAATGGGAAGCTTTCAGAAATAAGATAACAAGAATCCAGAGAAAGTATATTCCTGTCAGGGTGAAAGGGAAGGCTGGTAGGTATAGGGAATGCGGGATGACTAAAGAAATTGAGGGTTTGGTTAAGAAAAAGGAGGAAGCAATGTCAGGTATAGACAGGATAGATCAAGTCAATCCTTAGAACAGTATAAAGGCAGTAGGAGTATACTTAAGAGGGAAATCAGGAGGGCAAAATGGGGACATGAAATAGCTTTGGCAAACAGAATTAAAGGAGAATCCAAATGGATTTTACAAATATATTAAGGATAAAAGGGTAATTAGGGAGAGAACAGGGCCCCTCAAAGATCAGCAAGGCAGCCTTTGTGTGGAGCCAGAAAATGGGGGAGATACTAAATGAATATTTTGCATCAGTATTTACTGTGGAAAAAGATATGGAAGATATAGACTATAGGGAAATAGATGGTGACATCTTGCAAAATGTCCAGATTACAGAGGAGGAAGTGCTGGATGTCTTGAAACGGTTGAAGGCGGATAAATCTCCAGGACCTGATCAGGTGTAGCCGAGAACTCCGTGGGAAGCTAGAGAAGTGATTGATGGGCCTCTTGCTGAGATATTTGTATCATCGGTAGTCATAGGTGAGGTGCCAGAAGACTTGAGGTTGGCAAACGTGGTGCCACTGTTTAAGAAAGGGCGGTAAAGACAAGCCAGGGAACTATAGACCGGTGAGCCTGACCTCAGTGGTGGGCAAGTTGTTGGAGGGAATTCTCAGTATTCAAACTCCATCTAGACGGCAGATTTTAAGCATAGTCATTCAGAGAGATGCATTCACTCCCTGTCTTATTAGTCAGGTAAATGCCTTGTTCACTTGTAGCCAATAGGTATCAAACAACCTGTGCAGAGTAAGATGGAGTCTGAGTGAAGAGGGGAGGGAGGCAAATCAGATGAAGGAAATGTTGAAGTTAATTGAAATGTTATTTGAAATGTTGAGTGTGGTTCCCCTGTAGTAACTGGTAATGAATACACTGGTTATACAGATACTCTGTTTTGAAGTGGACAAGGTGATTCAAATCAGTTATGTTTCATTCACCAGTTTAACTGCTTTTTTCCATCTGCGCTATCTTTAAGGCCAATTGGTTAGATTTCTCACTTCTGCTGTGAACAAACAACATGACATGCATCACAATTGTAATGAGACTCCTCAGCATGATAAGATATGAACATTGCAAGTGTCATCATAAATGGGGCTGAAAGTTACTGACAGTTTTTAGGCTATTACAACCCTACTTTAGAAAGATACAGATAGTTAAAACCAACTCTAGGACCTCCTTTTGCAAATACAGGCCACTTCCTTGATACGGGGACATGCCATTTGCTGATAAGATCAAGCTGACTGCTTAACCACAAAAATGAAAAGGATCTTGTGAGTTATTGAGGAAGAACAATTCTTTTTGTATTCCAATCAACATTTATCTAACAACTAGTGTGACAGAAAACAATGATCTTACCATTCATTTTAATTCCTTTCATTGTGCCATCTTAGCCTTCAAAACAATGATGCAATGTTTCTAAAATAATTAATTGGCTGTGGTATGGACCAGGCCAGACCCCCTCAAAATATTTTAATATGGTGGCCTAGACCCTAACTTTTTCTTAATTTTGAGGAAGATGTGAAGTGGGTGTTCCAGGTGTGATGCAACTAGTCAAACCATTTGACTTTAAGCAAAGCAGAATTTATTTAAACACTGCAGTTGAAACGTGAACAAAAGAAAGTGGAATTTAAAACACATTAACTATTAAAAAACGTAACCAACCTGATACAGCAACTATTACAAATTATCTGTACCAATACAGCAACACCCCATGAATACATCCCTTGGCAAAATAGATAAGTTCAAACACAGATTCTTACTGGCAGGAGGGAATAACATCCAAACAAAGATTTCAGAAGGAAGTCAGAGGAATTCTTTACTGAAGCTTGCCACTCCCCTGGACTCTCACATCTTGTGACTGCTATAGCTAAAACAAACCAGAAGTAACTGAACTGGGAGAACTGGCCTCTCCTCTTTCATTGTTAAACTAACCTCTTCCTAGACTTTTCAGAGCCTCTGCCCCCTCTTCAAAAAAGCTTGGGATAAAATGACCTTTTTAAAGTGACAGCATTATCACAACTGTGAAAGAATATGAAATAATCACAGAATTGTAACAGTACCGAAGATATTCTGTAAAGGCATGTTCCTTGTTTGCAAGTAAACAAAGAAATGCAAGACTTTTAAGCATGCAATATTTGTGCCAGAAACAGAACCTAGATGTTATTGACTAAATAAGAAAACAACTAAAGATTGATTCTGAACAGTCAAATTGTAAGATGGTGAATAAGTCCATCAAGGAGCAATCAGGAAGGTGAAGTATAACAACTCAAATTTAAGACATGAACACACGTTTATATAACTATACGTGGAGGTGAAATAACTAAATAGTACCTTAGTGTACAGATGTATTCTATCAGTATTTTTGCTTGCGCAAAACATGAAGCCATCGTAAACTGGAACACTGCTGTTGCAAGTGATATCAGATTGTTCTATATCAGAAAAGTTTGGAACACACACCATGATTAGTTCCTCTTAAAAGAACACACATTCAAATAAGGAAGGGGTGCTAACAAAGAACAAAAAGTTAAAATATCAAACATTGCTGCTTGTGAACATGGACAGATTTCCTATAATTGTTACACTTTGTAATTGAAACACCTGCTGACACTCAATTTAATCAGGATACTCTGCAAGAAATCATTGCCTTCAAGACAGGAATCATAGGGACTGGTTGGTGATAGGCAGAAACATGCAGAAATTGATGGGAAATTTGAATCAAGTGCCACACTTCAGGGAAGTTTTTCTCATGACAACAGAAAAGGTGAAGGAGGAGCTGATAGAAGTCTTCTAGTTATCAGGGGTTGGTGAAGAGAGAAGATATTTCAGATATCCACAAAAAGCTTTAAATGTCCTGCACGCAGAACATTATTGGAACTCGTTACCATAAATTGCTACTGAATTGTACATTATAACAAAGGCAATTAGTTCTTTAAAGAGAGGAACATTAAAGGGCAAGTACAGGGTGTATGATAATTCTGGGCACTAAACCTTGTGAAAGGTATGTATAATGCACATTCATTAGAATTGTACTTGAGATTAAAGGGTTAATTCTGCAAATGTATTATTTTGGTTTGAAACTACTTATGTTTTAATGGTTAAGGGGTGAGCTAAATGGAACGCCAATTTAAAAAAAGTTTGTTATTTTATATATACCTAAAATCTGTATTTTTTGGTTGGGGCAATCCGGAGCAAGACAGCATAATACAGCATGGAAACAGACCCTACAGTCAAAGCAGTCCATGCCAATCATGTTCACAAATTGAACTAGTCCCACCTGCGTACATTTGGCCTATATACTTTCAAACCGTTCTATAGCTCCTTGAAAGTGGAATCGCAGGTAGATAGGATAATGAAGAAGGCGTTTGTATGCTTTCCTTTATTGGTCAGAGTATTGAGTACAGGAGTTGGGAGATCATGTTGTGACTGTATAGGACATTGGTTAGGCCACTGTTGGAATATTGCGTGCAATTCTGGTCTCGTTCCTATTGGAAAGATGTTGTGAAACTTGAAAGGGTTCAGAAAAGATTTACAAGGATGTTGCCAGGGTTGGAGGATTTGAGCTACAGGGAGAGGTTGAACAGGCTGGTGTTGTTTTCCCTGGAGCGTTGGAGGCCGAGGTGTGACCTTATAGAGGTTTACAAAATTATGAGGGGCATGGATAGGATAAATAGACAAAGTCTTTTCCCTGGGGTTGGGGAATCCAGAACTACAGGGCACAGGTTTAGGGTGAGAGGGGAAAGATATAAAAGAGACCTAAGCAGCAACTTTTTCACACAGGGTGGTACATGTATGGAATGAGTGCCAGCGGATGTGGTGGAGGCTGGTACAATTGCAACATTGAAGAAGCATTTGGATGGATATATGAATAGGAAGGGTTTGGAGGGATATGGGCTGGGTGCTGGCAGGTGGGACTAGATTGGTTGGCATATCCGGTCGGCGTGGACGGGTTGGACCGAAGGGGTCTGCTTCCATGCTGTACATCTCTAATTCTCTATAACTTATCCAAATATCTT
The DNA here is from genome assembly GCF_020745735.1 of Hemiscyllium ocellatum. Lineage (NCBI taxonomy): Eukaryota > Metazoa > Chordata > Chondrichthyes > Orectolobiformes > Hemiscylliidae > Hemiscyllium > Hemiscyllium ocellatum. The sequence goes on along the minus strand of NC_083407.1, from coordinate 39,618,724 downwards.
TTAAACACTGTAACTGTATCTGCACCACATTCCTGATGAACAGCTTATGCTCGAAACATTGACTCTCCTGCTCCTTGGATGCTGCCTGACTGGCTGTGCCCATTCAGCACCACATGTTTAGACTCTGGTCTCCAGCTTCTGCATTCCTCGCTTTCTCCCTGTACCTACATCCACCACTTTTTCTGGCAGTTCATTCCACACAGTAACCATTCTTTGTGTAAAAACGTTACCCCTCATGTCTGTTTTAAATCTTTCTCCTCTCACCCTAAAAATATGACCCAGAAAAGCTTGCCTCTCTTCATAACCTGTTAAAGTGTGAGTGACTGAGAACTCTCAAATTCCACTATTTAAAGAAAAATAACAATTTATTTTTTTTCTAAATCTAATAATGAATATTAAACAAAATCTTCACAAATCCAAGCCCTCCTTGTCTTAACTACGTACTACGACATGGGGTTTAAACCTGACGCACAGTGAAGCTCACCTCGCAGCGTCATCTGTTAAATTTTGAGAGGCAAAGAACTATCCCAGAGGTCACTATTTAAAGTAAAAATTAGCAATTCTATTCTTTAAGTCCAAAAGAGAACACTAAAACAACAGCTATTTACAACTCCTTTCTCTTAAACCTATCTTTTACCTCCCACTCGACAATACTGTTCCGATTAAAAAACCCGGATTAGGATTTATATGAAAAAAAACACGTTTCAAAACCAGCCAGATTTGTCAATTCTCATTTGTAGATTTCACTCTTTAGATTTTTCTCTGGACTTTCCGGGGTTGTCTCTTCTTCGCTCTTTTGCTGCATAACTTTTCTTATGGACAGGCACCTTTCAGACAGCTACTTAGCTAGTAGTCTATACTTGTTGGTTTTCTTGGCAGATTTCCCCCAACTGTTCAAAATGTCCAGTTTTATACCCCAAAACATTAGATCATTTCATTGGTTTGATGTCATCAAACCAATAAATTCAAATTCGATTGGATTTTGGTATGTTGGGGCATCATTTAAACTAGGAGGAAGTGAGAGCTTAAAAATGTGTTGCTGGAAAAGCTCAGCAGGTCAGGCACCAAAGGAACAGGAGAATCGACATTTCCTAAAGAAGAGCTTACACCCGAAACGTCGATTCTCCTGTTCCTTTGATGCTGCCTGATCTGCTGCGCTTTTCCAGCAACACATTTTTAAGCATTATTTAAATTGATTGGCCAAATTTGAATTTGTTGTGTACCACAGCAGTTGACTGCACTATTGGTTTCACAGTCAAATGTTACATTTTAAATTCTTTCAGCACACTCTGTACCTCTCTAAGTCCAGTCTCTCAAAGGTACAGTACACATCTACACCTTCATAGCACTACTTCCTGACTCCAACTCTATAAAAATAATATGTTGTTCCAATAACACACTTATTAAACATTACATTAACTTAATCTCAAAACCACACCATCTCTGTCTACTTCAGTGTTTTCATCCTTACGGCTGCAAATCTCCCTGAGTCATCTTCTTTCTTTTTGCTGTGAGTAATTTTTACATGAAAAGGTACCTTTGATAGAGAGTGTTTACTAATTTCTTTGAGAGCAAGATGTTAGATAGACAGTTAGTTCTATGATTCTACAGGAGTTGCTCGCTGTTCCTTCTTTACCTTCTAACACGGCTCTTCTTTCCCTTTCTTTATCTTCTACTTCCATTTGCCTCGATCACAATTTAAGGTTTTCTAACTCTACTGCACTTGTCTGTTTCTCTGATACTCCAAAGTGCTTGACCAACTTCTTTAAAATTTCAGCTTTCCTTGAGTCCCTGGATAAACCCAATTCTAATATATTTGCTAATTCCAATAGTATATCCTTCCTCCATCTTTCTAAAACATCTTGGCAAATTTGGGAAGCATCTTCAAACCCCTGAACCTCTTTAGTAATGTTAAAAGCCATTTCCCTCACTTTTAATTCAACCAGCCACAAGTATCTGAAATTAAACAAATTTTATTTAAAGACCCGGGACATTATTCACCAAGTGTTTAAGTCTGCTGGGAGCTTTTATACGTAAACTGGTTCAAGTCTGTCCAAATCCCTGACTAGATCTGTCTAAACGTTTCCAAAATTTGGATGATGAGCTCCCAAACTGTTTATAAAATCATGAAGGGCATGGATAAGTTAAATAGACAGAGTCTTTTCCCTCTGGTGGGGGAGTCTAGAACTATACGGCATAGATTTAAGGAGAGAGGACAAAGATTGAAAAGGGACCCAAAGGGCAACATTTTCATGCAGAGGGTGGTGTATATGGAATTAGCTGCCAGTGGAAGTAGAGGAGTAGGCAAGAAGGAGGCTGGAAGAACACAACAAGTCAGGCAGCATTAGGAGGTGGAGAAGTCAACATTTCAGAAGACTCTTGACATTCACCTTTTCTACGCCCTTCATGATTTTATAAATTTCAATAAGCTAACCCCTCACACTTAACACTCCAGTGAAAAAAAAGTCCTAGCCTTTCCAGTGTACTTTTATATCTGAAACTCTCCATTCCTTTACCATCCTGGTAAATCTCTTCTGAACTCTCTCCAGTTTAGTAATATCCTTCCTAAACCGAGCAATCAGAATTGCATACAGTGCTCCAGAAGAGTCCTCACCAATATCCTGTACAACCTCAATATGATGCCCCAACTCCTATTCTCAAAAGGTCTGAGCAATGAAAGCAAGCATGTTAAACAGTTTTAGAACTTGGATATTTAGGAACAAGATATCATAAGACACTGTTTTACATATCTGGCAGGAGGCATCTGAAACACTCATCACAAAAGGCTTTCGACAGCGGGCCAATCTCAATGTTAAAGACTGAGATTCATTTTTATTACTTCGGGTATAAAGTTGTACAGAGCAACTGTGGATAAATAAAGTTTAAGAGCAGATGATATGTTCTTATAGAAAGGCATACTGGGGCGTAGAGACTAAATGGCATATTCTTATTCTAAAATAGGATAAGTACCGATTTAGGTATTGAATTGGTGGATGCTAGAATACATAGATCTATATAGCCAATATACATCAGGAAGATCAAGTATTGTCCCGCAAGATGCTGTGCGTAAAGTACAGTGCCAATGGAAAGTAAATAATGTAAGATAAATAAAATTAGTTAATGAATTAGATACACTTCGGAGACATTTCTGAAATGGTCAGTCAACAAATGCTGCAAAACTTGCCCATAAAAAACTAACTAATTTGGGTATAGCACATAGAGGAATTATCTATGAACTACTTGTATTCAAATTGAATTAAAGTCTGTAAATAGTTGCAGAATTAGAAATGAAGAACAAACTGAATTACCCTGTTGCTGTGGACTGGCGTTGCACATTCTTCCTTCAGTTATGGAAATATCATTGTTACTTTTGTCAATATTGAAAACTACATGCATTTCCTCAGACTTCACTGTATTGATGTGTAGTTCTTCACTATTTTTCTGCCCTGCCGGCGTACTTGATTCATCTTTTTCCTCATTTTCCTGGTCAGATAGGACAGTGCAGTCAGTGTCAGGTTGGGTTCCTCCTTTACATTCTTTTTCACTAAGATTTTCATGACAAGACAAATATTTTTCTTTTTCATCACCTGTGATAAGAAAAGCTTCAGGTTAAAACATTGCTAAAACATCAGATTAGATTAGAGTAGATTCCCTACAGTGTGGAAACAGGCCCTTTGGCCCAACAAGTCCACACCGACTCTCCGAAGAGTAACCCACCCAGACCCATTTCCCTCTGACTAATGCACTGAACACTATAGGCAATTTAGCATGGCCAATTGACCTTACCTGCACATCTTTGGATTGTGGGAGGAAACAGGAGTATCCAGAGGAAACCCACACAGCCACGTGAAGAATGTGCAAACTCCACACAGACAATCACCTGAGGCTAGAATTGAACCCGGGATGGACCTGGTTCTGACCTGCTAACCACTGAGCCACCGTGCCACCCCAAGTGTCATTCAGAGCCTGGGACAATGGCGAATCTGTGACGAAAGTATGGCGAGATTTGAGATTACTGACACGGTTAACAATAAAGTCTGATTTTCCATCCAAGGCTTTAATGGCAAGATGACACTCACATGCAAGAGTGGTGAGGGGTCTATTGCATGTATTAGCATCTCGTTACTACCAAATCTTAGCTCATTTGTGTGCCATTTGCTATTTTCTCAGGTAGGGGAGAGAAACCAGATGGTGACAATTCCTGACACCAAAATCTCAGTGGTAACTGGAGATTGCAACTTGTTCATGTCTTCTTCAGGTCTCCTTCTTGACCAGCAGTTCTAAAACCTCAGAATGCTGCCATGATAGCATGGTGCATTCAAAATTCAGTGAGAAGCAGAACATTGACAAAGTAATGTTGATCAAGCTCCTGGAGGAAAAGCTCCCATAAAATTCCTCTCAATTGACATTTGGCTGATATTTGGGAAAATTCAGCCCTGGAACACAATTTCAAAAGGAATAACAACTTATACTGCATGAGAAACCAGATGCTGATTGCTTAGGAAATAGACTGTGATTGGTCAAAACATTGTATTCTGCATGGCACCAGGGATAATTTGCTGTTACTCTTTTATTTAATTGAAATGGCAGTGTGTCTGGACAAATTCTGCTTGCATGCAGAGGACTGTATCTTGCACATGAATATATCAATGCTTCTACTGAGCCACAATGTGAATCTGACAGATAATCAGAACTGATTGTGTGTGTAATTCTTGGTACACACAGTATTATTCATTAAGTGCTGCCCATTCATAGAAATCATGTCTAAAGGTGGAGACAATGTTTTGAGTTTTGCAAACATGTGTTGGGTTGAGTATTAATCGCACAGTACAAGAGAGGCTCTTCAGGCCATTGAATCTGCATCAACTAAATCAACTTTAAATCTACGCTTGTCACACTTTCCATCATTTTGCCCATCGATTTGAATGGCATGGCATTTCAAGTGGTCATCTAAGGACTTTCTAAAAGGTTATGAGGCTTCCTGCCACAATTGTCCTCCCAGGCAGTGCATTCCAAATTCTTCCTACCCTTTGCCTAAAAACATTTTTACTCAAATGCTGCTTAAACCTCCTCCTGCTTTCATGGCCATTTGTGCCCCTTATTATTGATCCACAGACTAAACATAATAGTTGCTTTCTTTCCATCCTGTCTAGGACTGTCGTAATTTTATACAGCTCAATCAAACCACACCTTAGCCTTCTTTAATCCAAAGAAAACAATCCAAACTAATCCAGCCTCTCTTCACAGCTTAAATGCTGTATCTAAGGCAACATCCTGATGAATCTGCATTGGAGGGGCTGCAGCGGAATCACTTCATTCCTATAGTGCAGATACCAGAATTGCACACAGTACTCTAGCTGTGGCCTAGCCAAAGTCCTGTACAGCTCCGAAATAACATTGTATGCCTCAACTAATGAAGTGTCCTGGATGCCTTCTTAATTATTCAATTAAACTATCCTGTAGACAAGCATCCCAAGATGCTTCTGTTGCTCTTATCTTTCGAGTGACCCGCCCATCATTGAGTACTCCCTGGTCTTGTTACTTCCTCCAAGCGTCTCACACTTTTCAAGGAAGGTGATGGCCTAGTAGTATTATCACTAGACTATTAATCAAAGGACCCAGATAATGTTCTGGGGACTCAGGTGTGAATTCTGCCACAGCAGATGGTGGAATTTGAATTCAATTTAAAAAAAATCTGTAATTAAGAATCTACTGATGTCCACAAAATCCTTGTCAATGGTTAGGAAAAAGCCATCTGGTTCACTAATGTTCTTCAGGGAAGGAAATCCGCTATCCTTGTGTGGCTGGCCTATATATTATTTCAGACCCACAGCAATGTGGTTGACTCTTAAATGCCTTCTGAAATGGCCCAGCAAGCCATTCAGTTGTACCAACTGCTACAAAGCCACAATGAAACCGGACAGATCACATGGCATCGACCTAGCACCAGAAAAGACAATATCAGAAACAGCCCTGCCAATCCTGCAAAATCCTCCTCACTAACGTGGGCACTGGTGCCAAAATTGGGAGAGCTGTCTCAAACTGGTCAATCAACAGTCTGATATTGTCATACTCATGGAATCATACCATCCAGACAATGTGCCAGACACCACCATCATCCCTGGATATATCCTGACTCAATAGCAGGACAGATCAAATAGAGGTGGCAGTACAGTGGTACACAGTCAGAAGGGAGTTGCTCTAGGAGTCCTCAATGTTGACTCTGGAGTCCATGAAGTCTCATGGCAGCAAGTGAAACATGGGTAAGGAAACCTCCTGCTGATTACCATATATAGCCCTCAGCTGATGAATCAGTACTCCTCAATGTTAAACAATAACTAAGAGGAACTAAGGAGGATGGTAAGGGCACAAAATATACTCTGAGTAGGGGTTTTCAATGTCCACCACCATGGAGTAGCTCGACAACAGTACTACTGTTGTCTACTGTTTCTATGTACTGCTTGAGCTGGTCAGGTCCTGAGGGACACAGCTGCTAGACTGTATCTGCAGCAGGTGGTGAGGGAACCAATCTGGGAAAAAAACATACTTCAACCATACCAAGCTGCCAAATGCAGATGCATCTGTCAATGACAGTATCAGGAAAAACTACCACCACGCAGTCCTTATGGAGATGAAGTCCGGCCTTCACTTTAAGAATAACCTCCATCATGCTGTGTGGCACTATCACCGTGCTACAGAAGGCTTGCCAGTCTGACAAAGCATTGGGACACAGACAGACTTTACACTTATTATTTAAAAAGCTTGAGCTATCTTGAGAATGTAATTTAAGAGAAGTTCTGGGATTTAAATATCAAAGAACAGAAACTAGCATATCCCATTACAAAAGATGAAAGTTTTAAGCTAAGATTGTTCACTGTATCACTTCTCCATGACAATGGACACCTTTGGCTATAAATTCCATGAGCATGATCTTAACCTCCACAATCACCTGATGAAGAAGTGGCACTCCGAAAGCTAGTGTTTCCAAATAAACCTGTTGGACTATAACCTGGTGTGGTGTGATTTTTAACCTTGTCCACCCCAGTTCAACACTGGCACCTCCAAGTCACGCAATTCGACAGAGTGTGACATCAAGGCTGCACTAGTCAGATTGTGGCATCAAGGAGCTGTGGCAAAACTGTAATCAATGGGTATCAGAGGGCAAACTCTCTGGTGACCAGATTCATACAAAACACAGATAGTTGTGGTTGTGAGAGGGCAGTCACCTCAGCTCCAGGATATCTCTGCAGGAGTTCCTCAGGATAATGTCCTCAGCTCAACAATCTTCAGCTGCTTCATCAATGACTTTCCCTCCATCATTAGGTCAGAGTGGGGACGTTCACTCATGATTGCATAATACTCAGCACCATTTACGACTCCTCAGATCCTGAAGCAGTCCATATCCAAATGCAGCAGGATCTGGAAAATATCCAGCCTTGGGTTGACAAATGGCAAGTTCCAAATATGCCACACAAATGCCAGGCCAGGAGTATCACCAATAAGAAGCAAGTATCACCAATAAGTATTATCATCATTGAATCCCCTGCTGTCACATCCTGGGATTTAACATTGATCAGAAACTCAAGTGAACTCACCATATAAACACAGTAGCTACAAGAGTAGGCCAGAGGCTTGGAATACTGTCACGAGTAACTAACCTCTTGACTCTTCAAAGCATGTCCACTATATACAAGGCACGAGGCAGGAGTGTGATGTAATACTCGCCCAGTTGCCTGGATGCGCGCAGCCCCAACAACACTCAAGAAACTTAACACCATACAAGACAAAGCAGCCTGCTGGATAGGTACTACATCCACAAGCATCCACTCCCTCCACCATCAACCATCTACAACATGCACTGCAGAAATTCATCAAAGATCCTCAGACAGTTTCTTCCAAACCCATGATCACAGAAGGAGAAACAGGTAGCAGATATATGGGAACACCACCACCTTCATGTTCCGTTCCAAGCCTCTCACCATCCTGACTTGGAAATATATTGCTGTTCCTTCACTTCTGCTGGGTCAAAATCCTGGAATTCCTTCACTAATGGCATTATGGGTCAACCCAGGGCAAACAGGGACAGGCAATAAATGCTGGCCAGATAGCAACAGCCACATCCCGTTCTCAGGGTTAAATTCCACTGGCCGCTGATCTGCTCTTCTGACCACCCATCTATATCTTCCTCGAACCTAAGGCCTCCTTTCTCACTATCCAAACCCTTGCTTATCATATGTAACGACAAACAATAAAGGGACCCAACACTGATCGCTGTGATACACTGGTCTCTAGTCCTACAAATGTCACTTTCTGTCTCATACACGTAGGCCAATTTTGGATCCAAATTAGAAAGCTACCCTAACTCAATGCCCTCTTACCTTCCTTATAATTCTCCCGTGTGGGACCTTGCTGAAATCTAAATAAATCAACTGGACAAACCTCATTCACAGATCTGATCACCTCCTTGAAAAATTTGATCAAATTTGTTAGGCATGACATCCCTCTAATGAAGCCATGTTATTTCTGAACAAACCTTGCTTCTCCAAGTAAGAATTAACTACCTCCTTCAGAATTTTCTCCAATAGTTTCCCTGTCACGGATGCGAGACTGATTGGACTGACATTCCCTGGTTTGATTGAGCAAACCTCTTGAAAAGTAAGATCACATTATACAGCGCAGGAACAGACCTGCTGTCCAACTCAACCACACTGATCAAGCATCAATGGACTTGAGGTTCTTGAGCAGATTGACATAAGGAATGAGGAGTTATCAGAGGTTTTGGCTTAAAGGTGGACAAAACTCCAGGTGAGAGGAGAGTACCATTTGCCAGCATTTGGCCGATACCCTCTAAACCCTTCCTATCCATATATCCATCCAGATGCCTTTTAAATACTGTAATTGTACCCACCTCCACCACTTTCTCTGGCAGCTTGTCTCATACATGTACCACCCTCTGCGTGCACTGCAGAAATTAATTAAAGGTCCTCAGACAGTTCCTTCCAATCCACAATCCACAATTTAGACGAACAAGGGCACAGGATATATGGGAACACCAGCACCTTCAAGTTCCTCTCCAAACTGGTTACAACTCATGTCCTTTTTAAATCTTTCCCCTCTCACCTTAAACCTATGTTGGATCTACGTTCTGGCTAGAGGGGAATTAAAAATTTGGATGAGTCCCTGTAATTTTCTCCCTCGCCTCTCACAGCATCCTGGGATACAACTCATCCAGACCTGGAGTTTTGTCCACCTTTAAGCCTGCCAAAATCGCTGATAACTCCTTACTCTCTCTGTCAATCTGCTCAAGAACCTCAAGTCCATCTTGCCAAATTCTGGACTACTTCCTCCCTCTACTAAGTAAAGTACTCATTTAACACCCTAACAATGGTCTATGGTTCTACGCACAAATTGCTCCTTTAGTCCCAACCTCTTTCCCTGGTTATCCTTTCCCCTTAATATTATTATATATAGTTGATATACTTTGGGATTCTCCCTAATCTTACCTGCCAGCACGTTTTCATGCCTCCTCTTTCCTTTCTTCAGCTCCCAATGCACTTTCTATACTCCACTTGAGCTCTGTTCGGATGCTGCCTTTGTACCTGTTAAAATACTCTTTTTCCCTTTGTATCCATTCCTGAATATTGCAAAACATCCATACCTCTCTGGCCTTGTTGTCACTCTGAAGGAAACATGTTGGGCCATTACTCTCTCCAATTCCTTTCTGAATACCTCCAGTTGTTCTGGTGTAGATTTATCCACAAGCAGCTGTTCCAAATCTATTTTGACCAAATCCTGCCTCATTTTAATAAAATCTGCTTTCCCCAATCCAAAGACATTTTCAAGCAACCATCCTTTTCCTTCACAAACTTAAAACATATGCATATGGTTAGTACTGTGCTTGTTGTGGACAGCTGAAGAGACATGCTGTTCTGGTACATACAATACACTTGTTATTGGCAGGTATGATGACCTAGCATCACAGTAGCACTGAAATTAGTACACCACATTACTCATTGGTGAGGAAGGCCAAATGTCTTCTGAGTTGACAGTAGCATTCTGCTCTAGGAGAACTCCATTGGTCGCAATATGAAACACTTTTGATGCTCACTTTTTTTTTGAGCCACCTTACCTTTCTAGGGCAATTTGAGGTAGCCTGGGCACCCTTAAGGACTGAAAGCAGCAACCTTCGGCCGTTCATTTGCATGATGTACATCAAGCAATTTGCTCGGGGTAGTCAATTCCCGCAAGTATTTTTTTCACTATCCAACTTAGATGGTGAGCAAATGGCTAGAACCCTATTCACAAAGTTGCTGCTAAAGCCAATCTAATCTTGTGGAGCTGTCGGAATACCAACACACATACTGATCAGTAGCAGCCAGCTAATGGTAGACTGTGATCGAGAACCTTATTAGCTAATTCATCAACTAGCATGTTGAGGAAGTAGAGTTCATCAGGTAGCTTAATTCAAAGGTGAATTTGAGCATGGCATTGAGTTCATGAAGGTGAAACCCATTAAGAATTACACTAACAATTTAAGATCATAAGTCAAGCTTGCAACATGGCTCACTTACACTTGCTGGACATTGTGCCTTTCTAATTAAACAAAGGCCTAGGGACATGGTTCTCATGTCTGACAGCACATCCTGGCTGATCAGAGTCAACCCTGCCTTTTTAAAATTTAAACAAAACTTTGGGGTAATTGTGCCTTCTCCATGACAACATCTTGACTAATTAGAGTCCACTTGCCAATCAATCAGCACCTGTTTCTCATGAATATAACTTGTAGCTCCCTTTGAAAAAGTGGTAGCCTTCATCTGTCCCCAATGAGTTCAAGGTGAAAAGATTTGATAGCAGTCACTTTTTCTGCAATATTAGTTGCTGATTGACAGAAACAGAAAATAGCAGTCAGCCTTTACAGTACTAAGATAATCATCACACTAACATAAAATAAATTGTCCAAGTACCAGAAGCTTTCCCATGAATGATTCACCGAAATACCAGTATATTTGATTGAGATAAAACACTAATAAAGGATTTTTTGTTCAATAAGTATGTTTGATAAGAAATTTGCTTGAAGATGAAAAATTCAAAACAGATTCTTACCAACACCTTGCGGAGTTTCACACATTTCACAGTAAGACAGAAAGATATTATTTGTAAATGTGCACATTTTGCAATTCCATGTTTTTTCAGTTACAAGCAGTTTTCTTGAGGGAGCTTGTGCTTTGTCCAGGAAATTTTGAGTATGATGAATTCTAATTGTGGATGGTGTCAGCCCACCTTTGGCCATGTTCTTTTTTGATCTTGTGTGATTTTTCATTGGTGTGAATAAAGATTTAAATCGTTTAGTCTGTGGTTCAAATGTATCTTTTAACAGCAGCTCATCATTGCTCGTTTCGGATATTACTTCAATCTCATTTTCATCACCTCTTGCATTTACTTCATCTAGTTTTCCTTGCGATTGCTGAGGTGAATTGGGGGGATCAGTTGATTCCAGCAGATCGAATGTATCACAAAACTGGCTGACTGGTAAGTCTTGAAGGGTTCTCTTGCGTTTCTCCCCGGAGTCAGGTTTTGACGAAAAGAATGAGCGGATGTCATGCTGTTTTTCTTTCTCAAACTGAAAGGGAAGTATAATTTACTTCAAAAGAATGACAAATCAACTTAACTACAAAATTAGAAATCTGTAAAGCTTAACAGCCCATTAAAGAGGAGTAATTAATCATTCATTAAATCTGCAATAATTCACATTGTATTTGGAAAGTCTAAGCACCTATCAAATTCAACATTTACTGCAAATGCCAAGTCTTTAATGGGACCATTGGATTTATCTCAAATTTCAGAAGTGACAATTAAAAACACCTTATCTTCCACCTCAGAACACTTCAACCTCATGGCATCAATGTGGATTTCACCAGTTTCCTCATTTCCCCTTCCCCCACCTCACCCCAGCTCCAGCCTTCCAGCTCAGCACCGTCCTCATGACCTCCTACCTGTCTATCTTCCTTTCCACCTATCCACTCCACCCTCCTCTCTGACCTGTCACCTCCATCCCCATCCCCATTCACCTACTGTACTCTATGCTACTTTCTCCCCACCCCTTCTCATTTATCTCTCCACTCTGCAGGCACCCTGCCTCGATTCCTGATGAAGGGCTTTTGCCCGAAATGTCGGTTTTCCTGCTCCTTGGATGCTGTCTGACCTGCTGTGCTTTTCCAGCACCACTCTGATCTAGACTTTGGTTTCCAGCATCTGCAGTCCTTGTTTTTACCTACACAATTAAAAACATATCAATGCAAAAAGTGTTGCGTTCTATACTGGTAACTCAAAACTGCTGTTATTTGTAGAGCATTTATCTTACTGTTGAGTTTTAAAATCCTATAAACTGTCTTTTATCTGGAGAAATAATTTGATCAGAAATATTCTGATTGGCCAAGATGTGCTATAGGACATGAGAACCAGGTCCCCAGGCCATTGTTTAATTAAAAAGGTCCAATGTCAAGCAAGTACAAGTGAGCCACTTTGCAAGCTTGACTTATGGTCTGAAATTGCTTGTTAGTGTAATTCTTAATGGTTTTACCTTTGTGAATTCTATGCCATGGTCAAATTGTCTGAAGGAAGGCAGCTCTAGGAAATATTTTGCAATTTACAAATAACAGATTAATGGCAGCAAGCAGGTCCACAAATCAAGTTCTATAGTAATATCCCAGAGTGGCTATTAGAGAGTAGCTCCAGTGGTTTGTGAACATCAATCGAATTTGTAACTTTAATGACTGCCTCAGCTGTGCTTTGTTTTTTATTGCGTATGACAATTTTGAATATATTTCTTGATTTTTCTCACTACCACAGTGGAAAAATAGGATGCAACAAAGATGGTGAGATAAACTGAAAATGCACTGACATCACACAACATGAAAATGTATAACTGGCACTATAGTATTAATATTAACAAAGCGATAACATGAAACAGAATTTTCTACACATTAGGAGAACTAAAAAAAACATTGCTATTAGTACCTAGCTTTGAAAAATTACTATTCACATCACATATAGCTCAGTTCAATTACTTACATGGGTAAAAAACACTCCATCTTCAGCTGCTGAAATATTTTTATTTGGCACCCAGGCCAATGCATTGCTCAAGAAATCCCACTTTTCTTTATCTCCCTCTTCCACTTCTAAGTGTTGCTTTATTCCATTTAATGTGTTACTTGTTACACGAGTCTGTAATTTAAAAGCAAAGTAACTCATCTCTCATGAATAAATGCAGGAGATAATTTGGTAGTTTGACTGAGCCGACATATTTGAAAACGAACAAACATATCTTTAAACTTTAAAACGACTCTAAACTCATTATAATTCCTGCACTTTAATCATTCATTTTCTCAAACTCAGCAGTACAGATTTGGACCAATGCCTCATAATTGAAGTTTGAACTTTGTTATCTCACAATTATTCTCTGGCCATCAACTTTATGATCCTACTTGGTAGCTTGAATAAGAGACTGTTCATTAAGTTTTAGCTTACACTAGAAAACAAATTACTTGAGTATGCGGCAAGAAGGAGTGAACCAAACAAAACACATCTAAGAATAAAGAATGTTAACTGGTTTCTTGAAACCTGAGAGATCAGACATGCTAGTAATTTATGATTTGCGTTCAACAATGTTCAAATTAGTTCTGGGCTATTGCTAAGATTACTAGAGTGGATTCATTTGAACATATTGTCTTTGAAGATGATGGTGAGATATGAGTTTATAGAAAACATTGATGTACTAGGGTTGGAATAATGGTTTCTGAAAAGATAGCACAGAGCAAGCAAGTCATTATGTTTGTTCTAAGCTACAAGCAGTCAGAGGAGGCAGGAGGGGCTTTGACAATATTTCAAACTTATGTTCAATTGTGCAAATTACAAAGGGTAATGAGTATAAACATTTCAGGATTAGTGAGTTGGATAAACTTGACAATTAATGACAAGTTAATCAAAAGCAGAATCCTTAACAAAATTTTAATCAGAGTACTTGGATGTGAAAGTCATCTTGCACTCATGGGGCAAGAGCTGTATCATGTTTTTCAAAGAATTTTTCAAAAAATGGTTAGGACTTTGATGCAAGCAGAAATTTTAGTGTGCCAAAATAGGGACTTTTCAAAACAATGCGAATGATGGTAAAAGGCAGGGAAGCAGACAGGTTCGTAGAATGAGAAGGCATTGGCAGGTGGAATTCAAAGTAGATGTGGATGATGCATTCATTTGAAGCGGAAAAGAATGGGAGTTTACACTCAATGCAAAGATACTGGAAAATATGGGTGACAAACGAATTCAAGAATTCCATTTATAATTATTTATTAAAGTGCAGGCAGATAAAGGTATCAAAAATGGAGTTTTATAAACAAAATACAAGAGTAAAGAGGACATGCTAATTTGTAAAAGATTTTTTTAAGCAGTGCAGTTTTGCGGTCTCATTGTAGAAAAGACTTAAATGCCACTGAGATAGCATTGTGTGAAATCACCTAGAATAGGATTCTGTTTTGTACCTTCGCATACTGCCGTTGCTGTTTGAATTCATGTATTGCTGGACATTGGAGTGCATCTGGGAAAATTGAGAAACAGGGAAATTCACAACTAATCTTGAAGGAACCTGTTTGGAAGAGGTCACAGCACAGAAACAGACAAGTCAATATTTTTAAGTGTGGCTGACAGAACGTCTGCAGTAGTGAGTAGAGTCGATTCTTTTTTGATTATATGTTTTAATGAGATATGTCTCTTGATTAAACTTAAAAATATATGCCATAAGTATTAAGTTAGCCCGGAGCAGTGTTTTGTAGAAAAATAAGATAGTGCTATTTTCTGGGTCTGTAAAGTGGAAAAAAACAATAATGGCCTTTAGTAGAGTGATATGCTCTTCTTGTTGGATGTGAGAGTTTAGGGAGAGTTTACAGGTTACTGAGGATTATATCTGCAATAAATACCATTAGCTGCGAATTCGATCAGATTGAATGGATCAGTTGGAGATTCAGTTAGAAGCAATGAGGAATTTACGAGAGCAAGGGGGTATGATGGATGGCAGTTACAGGAAGGGAAAAAAAACTTGCAGATACAAGTATGCTATTTTGAAAAATGTAGGGGGTGATGGATTCTCAGGGAAATGTAGCATGAACAGCCAGCTTTCTGATATGGAGACTGGTCCCAATGCAATGAGGGGTACGTCGGGTTCCAAGAGATCAATTGTGTTGGTCGACTCTCTAGAATCGAAGCACAGATAGACGTTTCTGTAGTCAGCAGCGAAAAGTCAGAATGGTGTGTTATTTCCCTGGAGCCAGGATCAAGGATGTCTCAGGGAGGGTATGGAATATTCTCAAGGGGGAGAGGGATGAGCAGGAGGTCATTGTACACCTTGGAACCAATGACACAGGCAAGCAAAAGGATGAGATTCTGAAGGGAGAATATATAGAGTTAGGAAGGAATTTAAAAGGGAGATCCTTGAGAATAGTAATATTTGGACTACTCCCAGTGCTGCGAGCTAGTGAGGTAGGAATAGGAGGATAGAGCAGATGAATGCATGGCTGAGCAGCTGGCGTATGGGAGAAGGATTCACATTTTTGAATCATTGGAACCTCTTCTGGGGTAGAAGAAGGACAATTTGCACCTGAATAGGAAGGGGACTAATGAATTGGCAGGGAGATTTGCTAGAACTGCTCAAGAGGATTTAAACTAGTAAGGTGGGGGGTTTGGGATCAGGGAGATAGTGAAGAAAGAGATCAATCTGAGACTGGTACAATTGAGAATAAAGGTGAGTCAAACAGACAGGGACAAAGCAGAGAACAAGTAGGACTGACAAACTAAACTGCATTTGTTTAAATGTAAGGGGCCTAACAGGGAAGGCAGATGAACTTAGGGCATGGTTAGGAACATGGAACTGGGATATCATAGCAATTACAGAAATGTGGCTCAGGGATGGACAGGACTGGCAGCTTAATGTTCCAGGATACAGGAAGGGCAGAAAGGGAGGTAAGAGAGAAAAGGGAGTGGTGTCTTTTGTTAAGGGATAGCCTTAGGCTGTACTGAGGGAGGATAGGCCTGGAAATACATCCAGGGAAGTTATTTGGTTTGAACTGAAAAATAAGAAAGGGATGATCACCTTATTGGGATTGTATTATAGATCCCCTAATAATCAGACCGAAATTGATAAACAAATTTGTAAGGAGATTGCAGTTATCAGTAAGAGTAAAAAGGTGGTTATGGTAGGGGATTTTAACTTTCCAGAAAGAGACTGGGATTGCCATAGTGTTTAGGGTTTAGATGGAGAAGAATTTGTTAAGTGTGTACAAGAAAATTTTCTGATTCAATATATGGATGTACCCAACAGAGTAGGTGCAAAACGTGACCAACTCTTGGGAAGTAAGGCAGGGCTGGTGACTGAGGTATCAGTGGGGGAGCACTTTGGGACCAGTGACCATAATTCTATTAGTTTTTAAATAGTGATGGAAAAGGATAGACCAGATCGAAAAGTTGAAGTTCTAAATTGGAGAAAGGCCAATTTTGATGGTATCAAGCATAAACTTTCAAAAGCTGATTAGGGCCAGATGTTTGCAGGTAAAGGGATGGCTGGAAAATGGGAAGCCTTCAGGAATGAGATAATGAGAGTCCAGAGAAAGTATATTCCTGTTCGGGTGAAAGGAAAGGCTGGTAGGTACAGGGAACTCTGGATGACTAAAGAAAGTGAGGGTTTGGTTAAGAAAAAGAAGGAACGTTGTGTCAGGTATAGACAGGATAGATCGAGAGAATCCTAAGAAGAGTATAAAGGCAGTAGGAGTATACTTAAGAGAGAAATCAGGAGGGCAAAAAAGGGACATGAGGTAGCTTTGGCAAATAGAGTTAAAGAGAATCCAAGGGGTTTTTACAAATACATTAAGGACAGAATGGTAACTAGGGAGAGAATAGGTTCCCTCAAAGACCAGCAAGGCGGCCTTTGTGTGGAACCGCAGGAGATAGGGGAGATACTAAATGAGTATTTTGCATCAGTGTTTACTGTGGAAAAGGAATTGGAAGGTATAGAATGTAGGGAAATAGATGGTGACATCTTGCAAAATGTCCACATTACAGAGGAGTAAGTGCTGGATGCCTTGAAATGCATAGAAGTGGATAAATCCCAGGACTTGATTAGGTGTACCCTAGAACTCTGTGGGAAGCTAAGGAAGTGATTGCTGACCTCTTATGTGATGTTTGTATCATCGATAATCACAAGTGAGGCGCCAGAAGACTGGATGTTGGCTAACGTGGTGCCACTGTTTGAGAAAGACGGCGAGGACAAGCCAGGGAACTATACACAAGTGAGCCTGACGTCGGTGGTGGGCAAGTTGTTGGAGGGAATCCTGAGGGACAGGATGTACATGTATTTGGAAAGTCAAAGACTGATTAGGGATAGTCAGCATGGCTTTGTGCGTGAGAAACCATGTCTCACAAACTTGATTGAGTTTTAGGAAGAAGTAACAAAGAAGATTGATAAGGGCAGAGTTGTGGATGTGATCTATATGGACTTCAGTAAGGTGATCGAGCGTTTCCCATGGGAGACTGGATAGCAAGGTTAGATCTCATGAAATGCAAAAGAACTAGCCATATGGATACAGAACTGGCTCAAAGGTAGAAGACAAAGGGTGTTGATGTAGGGTTGTTTATCAGACTGGAGGCTTGTGACCAGTGGAGTACCACAAGGATTGGTGCTGGGTCCACTATTTTTCATGATTTATATAAATGATTTGGATGTGAGCATAAGAGGAAAGTTAGTAAGTTTGCAGATGACACCAAAATTGGAGGTGTAGTGGACAGCGAAGAAGGTTACCTCACATTATAACGGGATCTTGATCAGATGGGCCAATGGGCTGAGGAGTAGCAGATGGAGTTTAATTTAGATAAATGTGAGGTGCTGCATTTTGGGAAAGCAAACCTGAACAAGACTTATACACTTAATGATAAGGTCCTCAGGAGCGTTGCTGAACAAAGAGACCTTGGAGTGCGGGTTCAAAGCTCCTTGAAAGTGGAGTCGCAGGTAGATAGGATAGTGAAGGAGGCATTTGGTATGCTTTACTTTATTGGTCAGAGTATTGAGTACAGGAGTTAGGAAGTCATGTTACAGCTGTACGCGACATTGATTAGGCCACTGTTGGAATATTGCATGCAGTTCTGATCTCCTTCCTATCAGAAGGATATTGTGAAACTTGAAAGGGTTCAGAAAAGATTTGCAAGGATGTTGCCAGGGTTGGAGGATTTGAGCTATAGGGAGAGGTTGAACAGGCTAGGGCTATTTTCCCTGGAGGGTCGGAGGCTGAGGGGTGACCTTATAAAAGGTTTATAAAATTATGGATAAATAAGTAGACAAAGCCTCTTCCCCGGGATGGGGGTGTCCAGAACTAGAGGGCATAGATTTAGGGTGAGAGACCAATGATATAAGAGACCTGAGGGGCAACTTTTACACTCAGAGAGTGGTACGTGTATGGAATGAGCTGCCAGAAGAAGTGGTGAAGGCTAGAACGATTGCAACATTCAAAAGGCACCTGATGTGTATATGAATAGGAAGGGTTTGGAGGGATATGGGCCGGGTGCTAGCAGGTGGGACTAGATTGGGTTGGGATATCTTGTTGGCATGGACAAATTGGAGCGAAGTGTCTGTTTGCATGCTGTATATCTCTATGACTCTGTGTTTCTGTACACTTGTGCTTTGGGAAAAGTGGGGATGTCTTGGAAGGATTAGCAGGTTGATTTTAACTTGTGTGAATGGTATCACAAGTCATTGAATCATATAAGGTCGAGTGCGATGCTGGAAAACCACAGCAGGTCAGGCAGCATCTGAGGAACAGGAGAATCGACGTTTCGGGCATAAGCCCTTCATCAGGAATGAGAATCGTTTTCTCCTCCTTAGAATCATACAGCACAGAAACAGACCCTTCAGTCCAACCAGTCCATGCCAAACATAATTCGAAATTAAACGAGTCCCAACTGCTCCTGGCCCATAACCCTCCAAACCTTTCTTATTCATGTACATATGGGTGGTACAGTGGTTAGCACTGCTGCCTCACAGCGCCAGAGACCCAGGTTCAATTCCCGCCTCAGGCAACTGTCTGTGTGGAGTTTGCACATTCTCCCTGTGTCTGCCTGGGTTTCCTCCGGGTACTCCGGTTTCCTCTCACAGCACCAAAAATGTGCAGGTTCAGTGAATTGGCCATGCTAAATTGCCCGTAGTGTTAGGTGAAAGGGTAAAATGTAGGGGAATGGGTCTGGGTGGGTTGCTGTTTGGAGGGTCGGTATGGACTTGTTGGGCCGAAAGGCCTATTTCCACATTGTATGTAAACTAATCTAATATCCAAGTATCTTTTAAAAGTAGTAATTGTACCCCCACCCATCACTTCCTCAGGGTATTTATTGCATACACCAACCACCTTCTGTAAATAAAATTGCCACTCATGCCTTTTTTAAAATCTCTCTCCTCTTACCTTAAAAATGTACCCCTTAGTCTTAAAATCCGACATCCTAGGGAAAAGACAACTACCATAAACTCTACCTGTACTCCTCATTAAATTTATAGACTTCTCCACTTCTGTGAATAAAGACCCAGCCTGTCCAGCCTTTCTTTATAACTCAAATGTTCCATATCTGATAATATCCTGGTAAATATCTTCCTCAACTTAATAATATCCTTCCCATAGCTGGGTGACCAGGTCTGGACACAGTATTCCAGAAGAGGCTTCAGTAATGTCCTGTATCACGTCAAAATGACTTCCCAACTCCTATACTCAAAGGAGTGAACAATGAAGGCAAATGTGCTAAACACCTTTTCAACCACCCTGTCTATTGTTTATCTTAAAGTAGCCACCAAGCTCTGGAATGAGACTTAAACCCAGGGCTCTGATTCAGAGGCAGAGTTATGATCTATTAATCTAATATAATGATTTGGAATATTAAAATTATATCCTCAAGAGCAGAAAAAGAGATTCAAGTGAGATTCAGAAAACTATGAAGAATTTTAACATAGTGCATTGTAGTTGAAAAGCATATGGGATCCTTGGGTTTATAAACTGTAGAATTGCAGACAAAAGCAAGGATGTTGTACAAAATCTTCATGAAGGTTTGAGGGCTGGAGATGAGGGGGTACAGGTTTGAGATAACCGGGAAAGTAATTAGACTGAAACAGAGACTTATTCATATAGCATGTTAAGATCATCTAGAAAGCACAGGCTCAGATGATGGAAGTGGATTCAAATGTAAATTTAACTTTCAGAATTAATTAAATATATCATTGGAAAGCAAACACAAGTAGGGCTAAGCTTCAGGGAGTATAACTAGTTACAAAGGATATAAAATATAGCTTCACAAACCAGTCCATGCAGATATTAATGCTCCACATAGCCTTCTCTCATCTTTCCTCATTTAACTTTATTATTGTAACTCTCTATTCCCTTCTTTCAAATAGGCTTGTACATGGTCACTTTAAACGCATCTAAACTATTGGCATCAACCACTTCCAACGATAGAGTTCAACATTTTGACCACTCGTCAGGAGAAATTTCTTCTCATTTCTTATTATATTTCTTGGTGACAATGTCATGTTAATCGTCATTACTCTTTTTTTAATATTAGATTCTCTATAGCGTGGAAACAGGCCCTTTGGCCAAACAAGTCCACACTGACTCTCCGAAGAGTAATTCACCCAGACCCATTTCTCTCTGACTAATGTACCTAACATGATGGGCAATTTAGCATAGCCAATCCACCTGATCTGCATGTTTGGACTGTGGGAGGAAGCCAGAGCAACTGGAGGAAGCCCACGCAGACAGAGGAAGAATGTGCAAACTCCACACAGATAGTCGCCTGAGGCTGGATTCAATCCCGGGTCCCTGGCACATGAGGCAGCAGTGCTAACCAATGAGTCACCATGCCACCCTGAGTCGTTCTTTCCTTTAGGTGGTAAGATATCCTTGGGCTAGTTGATGCGCTAAATGGTTTACTAATGTGCTGCATTTTTAAAAGAATAATTCATTCATGGGATGTGGACACTGCTGGTCGGATGAACATTTGTTGTCAGATCCTAGTTGCCCATAAGATGATGATGGTGAGCTGCTTTCTTGAACTGCTGTCATTATAACCGCAATACCATTATGGAGTTTCAGGATTTTGAGCAGGGATCACTAAAGGAATGGTGATACATTTCCAAATGTGAACGGAAAATGGCTTGGAGAGGAACTTGCAGTTGGTGTTATCCCTGTTTATCTGCTGCCCTTGTCTTTTTAAATGGCAGTGGTCTTGCGTTTGGAACGTGTTGTCTCAGGAGCCTTGGTGCATTTTGCAGTTCATCTTGTAGAAGCAGACACTGCTATTACAGAAAGCAAATGGTGGAAATTGAGAATATTTTTTGGATATGATGCTAATCAAATAGCTGCTTTGTCTTGGATGGTATCAAGCTCCTTGAATATTGTTGGAGCTGCTCTCAGAGTCATAGAGATGTACAGCATGGAAACAGACCCTTCGGTCCATGCTCCCAGATATCCCAGCCCAATCTAGTCCCACCTGCCAGCACCTGGCCCATATTCCCTCCAAACCCTCCCTATTCATATACGCATCCAAATACCTCTTAAATGTTGCAATTGTACCAGCCTCCACCACTTCCTCCATCAGCTCGTTCCATATCCGTACCACCTTCTGTGTGAAAATATTGCCCCACAGGCCTTTTTTATATCTTTCCCTTCTCACCGTAAACCTATGCCCTCTAGTTCTGGACTCACCCACCCAGGGAAAAGACTTTGCCTATTTACCCTATCCATGTCCCTCATGATTTTATAAACCTTTAGCCTCAGCCTCCGACGCTCCAGGGAAAACAGCCCCAGCCTGTTCAGCTTCTCCCTATAGCCCAAATCCTCCAACCCTGGCAACATCTTTGTAAATCTTTTCTGAACCCTTTCAAGTTTCACAACATCTTTCCGATAGGAAGGAGACCAGAAACACACACAATAATTCCAACAGTGGCCTAACCAATGTCCTGTACTCAATACTCTAGCCAATAAAAGAAAGCATACCAACGCCTTCTTCACTATCCTATCTACCTGCAACTCCACTTTCAAGGAGCTATGAACCTGCACTCCAAGGTCTCTTTGTTCAGCAACACCCCTTAGGACCTTACCATTAAGTGTATAAGTCCTGCTAAGATTTGCTTTCCCAAAATGCAGCACCTCGCATTTATCTAAATTAAACTCCATCTGCCACTTCTTAGCCCATTGGCCCATCTGATCTGTAATGGGGGGGTAACCTTCTTTGCTGTCCCCTACACCTCCAATTTTGGTGTCATCTGCAAACTTACTAACTATACCTCTTATGCTCACATCCAAATCATTTATATAAATGACAAAAAGTAGTGGACCCAGCACTAATTCTTGTGGCACTCAATGGTCACAGGTCTCTGATCTGAAAAACAACCCTCCACCTCCACCCTCTATCTTCTTCCTTTGAGCCAGTTCTATATCCAAATGGCTAATTCTCCCTGTATTCCATGAGATCTAATCTTGCTAACCAGTCTCTCATGGGGAACCTTGTCAAACGCCTTACTGAAGTCCATATAGTTCAGCTCCACCGCTCTGCCCTCATCAATCCTTTTTGTTACTTCTTCCAAAAACTCAATCAAGTTTGAGAGATATGATTTCCTATGCATAAAGTCATGTTGACTATTCCTAATCGGTCCTTGCCTTTCCAAATATATGTACACCCTATTTGTCACAATTCCCTCCAACAACTTGCCCACCACCGACGTCAGGCTCACTGGTCTATAGTTGCCTGGCTTGTTCTTGCCACATTTCTTAAACAGTGGCACCGGACTATCGATGATACAAATATCTCAGCAAGAGGCCAGCAATCACCTCCCTAGCTTCCCACAAAGTTCTAGGGTATACCTGATCAAGTCCTGCGATTTATCCACTTTTATGTGTTTCAAGACATCCAGAACTTCCTCCTTGGTAATATGGACATTTTTCAAGATGTCACTGTCTATTTCCCTACATTCTATATCTTCCATGTCCTTTTCCAAAGTAAATACTATGCAAAATAGTCGTTTAGTATCTGCTACATCTCCTGCGGCTCCACACAAAGGCCGCCTTGCTGATCTTTGAGGGGCCCTATTCTCTCCCTATTTATACTTTTGTCCTTAATATATTTGTAAAAGCCCCTTGGATTCTCTTTAACTCTATTTGCCAAAGCTATCTCCTGTCCCTTTTTTGCTGTCCTGATTTCTCTCTTAAGTACACTCCTACTGCCTTTGTACTTTAAGGATTCACTTGATCTATCCTGTCTATAACTGACATTTGCTTCCTTCTTTTTCTTAACCAAACCCTCAATTTCATTAGTCATCCAGCATTCCCTATACCTACCAGCCTGCCCTTTCACCTTAACAGGAATATACTTTCTCTGGACGCTCATTCTCTCACTTCTGAAGGCTTCCCATTTTCTAACCATCTCTTTACCTGCGAACATCTGCCCCTAATCAGCTTTTGAAAGGTCCTGCCTAATACCATGAAAATTGGCCTTCCTCCAATTTAGAATTTGTTGCAACTACTGGAGAGATGTCCTGGAATGATATGATGGACCTCCAACAACCAATAGCTCCAATCAGCGGAGAGTTTTCCCCACAATTACCAGTGTTCTCGTTTTGCTCAGGCTCATCAATGCCAAACCTGGACAACTGTGCACTTGGTATCAAGGATGTCAGCTTTAGCCGGAATTCAGCTCTTTTGTCCATGTCTGATCTGAGATGTAATGAGCTGGAGTGGATTGTCCCTGGTGGAACCCAAATAGCATCAGTGAGCCTATTATTGTTAAGCAAGTGATGTTTGATAGCACTGTTGATGACCCCTTCCATCATTTTAGTGATGATGGACAGTAGACTGATAGCACAATAATTAACCATGCTAGACTGTTGCTTTGTGTTCATGACATAACTGGGCAATTTTCCACATTGTTCAGAAGATGCCAGTATTGTAGCTCTACTGGAACAGCTTAGCTTAATCCACAGCAGTGGATTTCTGCCAGATTATGATCAGGTCTTTGTAGTACTTAATGCTTCCTGCATTTCTAACATCATGTGGCATGAATTGAAATGGCTGCAGACTGTGATACTGGGTCAAAAAGTGTGACACTGGAGAAGTACAACCGGTCAGGCAGCATCTGAAAATAAACTCATCATCCTCCTCCTCCTCGGATGCTGCCTGACTGGTTGTGCTTTTCCAGCACCATACTTTTTGACTCTGATCTCCAGCATCTGCAGACCTCACTTTCTCCAGTGATACTGGAGATATGCTGAAAAGGCCAAGATAGATAATATGCTGGAAAATATCGTTGCAAATACTTTAGCCTTATCATTTATATTGATGTGCTCGGCTCCCCTAGTAGGTTTTTTAATTGTCCCTTGTCACCCATGACTGGATAAGATATGACTGCCGAGCTTAAAGCTAATCAACTGGGTGTGGAATTGCTTAGCCCTGTTTAACACTTGCTGCTTATACTATATGGCATGCAATTTCCAGAATCACACAATTGTTATGGTACAGAAGATGGTGATTTGACTTATTGTGTATTCTTGCACTGACTCTTCAAATGAGTATCATTACGTAGTGTCAGTTTCCTGCTATATCCCCATACTCTTGCCACTGTTGCTATCCAAATAATCATCCAATGTCAAATACTAAATAAAAACTGAAAGAACTGCGGACGCTATAAATCAGAAACAAAAACAGAAAATGCTAGACAAGCTCGAGGGCATTTGGCAGCATCTGTGAAGAGAAATCGGAGTTAATGTTGCGAGTCTGGTGTCCCTTCTTGAGAACTCCAGTTCTGAGGAAGGGTCAACGGACCCAAAATGTTAACTCTGATTTCTCTTCACAGATCCTGCAGGACCTGCTGAGCTTTTCCAACAATTTCTGTTTTTGAATCATCCAGTATCTTCTTGAATACCTACTGAATCCGCCTCCACCATACTTTCAGGCAATGTATTTCAGACACTAACTACTCACTTTGTGAAAGAAATATTTTCAAATCATCCTTGTTTCTTTCTCACATCACTTTAAATCTAAATCCTCTCATTCCTGCTCCTTTTAAGACCTGGAACAGCTTCTCCCTATCTACTCTATCCAGCCCACCCATGATTTTGAAAACCTCTATCAAATCTCCTTCTCTTCAAGGAGAACAGTCCCATCTTTTCGATTCTATTCTCGTTCCTAGAACTATTCTTGTAATTATTCCATGGACATGGATTAATTGTAATTAAATCATGGACAATGATGGGATAGTTGTGTTTTACAGCTATGGCATTTAGGAGCTTCCAGACCTGAAAGTGATCCAAGACAAATACGTCTGGAACAAATGTCTAAAAATACAGGTGCTCCTAGTCAAGGTCATGAATGTAGATGCCAAATTGAAGATACCAGAGGCAGCATCTCATTTTTTTGACAGGCTGTTCTTTGCACACCCATGGCACTCACCATACACTTCCGTAATCTCCCTTAAAGCATTTAGTGGAAACTGTACCTTACGTTTCAGCATGCTCCACATGAGAGAGTCCAATGTTCCTCTAGCGATAAGATAGTGAACATGAACAGAGCTGCATTGTCCTATACGATGAGCCCGATCTTCAGCCTGCAACAAGTGACCAGGATCCCAGAATAACTCAGCAAAGACAACATGTGTAGCAGCTGTAAATGTTAAACCCTGTAAGTAATATGGAAAAGAAAACACAATCATTGCATTTAGGCCGCTCTGATATAAAAATCAAACTTGTTAACATTAAAAATTCACAAAAATGATTCAATTTTAGAATCAGGTATGGTTCAATAAAATCATGTAGAACGGCATATTAGTGGCTTTCACAACTTAAAACTCACCAATGTTACAATTTGGTACATCCAGACTGGAATCACCGCAAGTCAGTTATAATATAAAGTATTAAGATAGTAGATTTTGGGTACTGGTTATTATTCATGACTCTGTAACCAAATGATTTCTGTTACTCAGGTACCACCATATGTGCTTTGTTTGTTAAAGCAGAGTGAAAAATCAGGAGTAACATGCAGGAGTGTAATAAAGTGTTCGTCACCAAGTGCCAAACAAAAGGAATTATGCGAATGGCCTGCTTAAGGATGCCTCGGTTAGGGAAAGTCTCGAAAAAGAAAGCATTAAAACTTTAATAATAGGTATCTCAGACACTTAATTGTTTAATTGAGAAGTATATCATGTTCTAAATGGTATCAATGAAGATAAATTGATTGGTTAAATAAACAAATCACATTGATTGATTAAATGAACAAATTACACGTACTTAATTAGCACATGGACAATGATGGGATAGTTGTGTTTTACAGCTATGGCATTTAGGAGCTTCCGGATCTGAAAGTGATCCGAGACAAATACGTTTGGAACAAACATCTAAAAATACAGGTGCTCTTGGTCAAGGTCATGAATGTAAATACCAAATTGAAGATACTCCAACACAGGACGGGAGGGGGAGAAATATCTAAAACTTGGTTCCAGAAGTCAGACACACTCAAGTCAGAGCTGTCTGATTGCAGCTGTATAGGGAAAAGTGAGGACTGCAGATGTTGGAGTGTCAGAATTGAAAAAGATGGTGCTGGAAGAGCACAGCAGGTCAGGCAGCATCTGAGGAGTAGATGTGGTTGAAGAGCTTCAGGGCAGAGAAGATGACCTGAGGGGTGCAGTGGGAGAGACATCCACGGAGATCCTTGTGGAGGGAGGAGAACTTCAAAGTGGGCATCCTTGGAAGAGGTTTCACAGTAAGGTTTTCAGTGAGTGGGGGAAAGGGAGGACTGTAGATGCTGGAGAGTCAGAATTGAAAAGTGTAGTGCTGGAAAAGCACAGCAGGTCAGGCAGCATCACAGGAGCATACCTGATTCAGGGCTCATGCCCGAAACGTCAACGCTCTGCTCCTCAGATGCTGCCTGACCTGCTTTGCTTTTCCAACGCCACACTTTTCGACTCGATTCCAGCTGCAGTAAGGGACAAGACAACATTCCCTCTGCTTCAAGGGTCAACATGCACTGACCAATGTGGCAATGCATTCACTTCCAGTTCCTCCAACCCAAGGACACAGAGGTCTCCGTATCATTGGAAAGATAACAGAGAACTTAAAAGGTGTGAGCATGAATAAGGCAGGAGAGGGGTCAGAGAATACTGTGTGCTGGAGCCTCAACCTTTGCAATTAACTTACACATTCAAGGAGCTTACCTGTGTGGTATAATCGACAGGCCCCGAACAACAATCACAGTGCAGGACCAAGTTACAAGAAGAAATATTGCATGCTTATGATAGAAGTTCTGTAATAATCACGGGTGATTTTAAGCTACATACAAAGTAGAAAATTCAGATAGGTAATGGCAGCCTGGAAAAGGAGTTCACAGAATACTTTCAACCAGGGAACAGATTACAGTCTGTCATGTGTAATTTAAAAGGATTAATTAGATTTCAGACTTAATTTTCCAAAATTCACTAGATTCAGGAACGCTTCCATCTGATTGGAAATCAGAAAATATAATTTATCTTTTTGCGAAGAGACAGAAGTAGAAAAAGGGAGACTAAAGGCCAGTTCGCATAACATTTGTCATGGGAATAGGTTAAAATTGATGATTAAGGTGGTTATAGCTGGGCACTTAAGAAAACACAAAGTTGTTGGAATTTGGTTTTGAAAAAAGGGAAATCATGTTTAACCATTCTATTAGAGCTCTTTGAAATAGTAACATGAGCTGTAGATCTAGCAAAGTTTGTAGATGTACTGTGTTTGGATTTCCAGAAAGCATTTGACAAAGCATTGGCCAAATTAAATTTGTAATTTAGGAGAATGAAAATAAAATGTACGGTACGTGAGATAGAGGAACAGGTATTTATGTAAATCACAACGATGTGAGAGAAACAGGGTTATCATTGTCACAATTTCATTATGAAAGGATTAGAACAGATGTAACTTTTAAAGTGCATCCAGGAGAGCTTTTTGTGTCAGTATGTAGATAGTTCTACTTGAGATGGGGCAGTGCTAGATCAAAGCTGCAAATGTGTTGCTGGTCAAAGCACAGCAGGCCAGGCAGCATCTCAGGAATAGAGAATTCGACGTTTCGAGCATAAGCCCTTCATCAGCATTCCTGATGAAGGGCTTATGCTCGAAACGTCGAATTCTCTATTCTTGAGATGCTGCCTGGCCTGCTGTGCTTTGACCAGCAACACATTTGCAGCTCTGATCTCCAGCATCTGCAGACCTCATTTTTTACAGTGCTAGATCAAAGCCTGTCAAGTAGTTAAAAGTTTCAGCAGGCAAGCATTTTAGAGGTAGTGACCAGAACTTTATGTTTCAAAGTCATTATATAAAGGGATAAGGGCAGTGCAGAAGTTAAATGTCTGAACTAGGAGAAGGCCGATTTCAATATTATTAGCAGTTACTTGCAGTTAAGTCTACATTTGCAAAGTAAGCACCTTTTTAAAAGTTGTACAGTGAGAATTCAGGTCCAGCATGTCCCTCTAAGGGTGAAGGGTAAGGGCTGCAAGGCCAGGGAACCCTGGATGTTAAGGGACATTGAGAGTTTGACAACACAGAAGGAAGCTCATGTCAGGCACCGCATATTAAAAACAGGGAAGACCCTTCAAGGGCTTATAACGTAGCTAGTGTTTAAAAAGTAAATTAGGAGAGCAATGAAGGGACACAAAGTACCTTTGGCTGACGTGATCAAGAAAACCTCAAGGCCTTTTATCAGTGTATTAAGAGTAAGGGAATTATTAAGGAAAACGTGGGACCTATTAGAGGCCACAGGGGTAACCTGTGGATGGAGCCAGTGGATATGGGTAAGGTCTTAAATGAATACTTTTAAGTGTATTTGCAGAGGAGAAAGGTAATGTAGTCAGAGATTTCACTTGGGATGGTCCAGATCTGGAACACGTGAAGATTAATAAGGTGGTGGTTTTGGATGTTTTAATGGACATAAGGTTGCATAAATCTCCTGGACCGGATGAGATGAAACCCAGTCTGCAATGGGAAGCAAGGGAAGAAATTGCTGGGGCCCTGGTGGATGCATGTAGTATTTCACTGGTCAAAGGTGAAGTGCCAGATGAGTGGAAGATAGTTAATGGGGTTCTTTTGTTCAAGGACAGTCCAAATAGGCCAGGTAATTACAGAACAGTTAGTCTAGTATCAGTGGTAGGGAAATTATTAGAGAAATTGTGAAGGACAGGCTTAATCAACACATGGGTCAAGATTACAGTGGTGCTGGAAAAATCACAGCAAGTCAGGCAGCATCAGAGGCGCAGGAAAATCGATGTTTCGGGCAGGAGCCCGTCATCAGGCTCCTGCCCAAAACGTCGATTTTCCTGCTCCTTGGATGCTGCCTGATTTGCTGTGATTTTCTAGCACTACTGTAATCTTGACTCTGATCTCCAGCATTTGCAATCCTCACTTTCACTTAATCAATACATAATTCACTTAATCAATCAAGGTCAGGATTAATCAGGGTTAGTCAGCACAGATTTGTTCAAGAAAGATCCTGTTTGATTAATCTGGTTGATTTTTTTGATTTTTTTTGGGTGACTAATTTTGATGAGGATATTGCAGTTGATGTGGTTTCCACTGACTGAAGGCTTTTGACAAGCAAGGTTTCCCACACGTATGGCTGATTCAAAAAGTAAGAGTGCTGAAATCCAAGGCATGTTGGGAAAATGGATTCAAAACTGACTGGCAAAAAGGAGGATGGTATACAATTGCTTTTGTAATTGGAAGCTTCTGACAAATGGTGTTGGGACCCTTGCTGTTTGTTATATGTATTAACAACTTGGATGCGAATGCAGAAAGTAGAATTACCAAGTTTGTAGATGACATGAAAATTAGTTGATAATGAGGAGAATGGTCTCAGGCTACAGTTTGATGTTGACCAGCTGGTAAACTGGGCATAGTTATGAGTTGAAAAATAACGTCGATTCTCCGGCTCCTCAGATGCTGCCTGGCCTGTTTTGTTTTTCCAGCAAGACATTTTTCAACTCTGGTACTCCAGCATCTGCAGTCCTCACTTTCCCCTGGGCAAGGTTATGGCAGATTAATCCTGATAAGTACAAGGGATGGGAAGTTCAATCAGAAAAGGGTATACATAATGTACGATAGGTCCTTGTGGAGTACTGACTAATAACGTGGCATTGGCATACAAGTTCATAGATGCCTGAAGGTGTCAGCACTAGTGGATGGGGGTGAAGATGATGTACAGAATGTTTGTCTTCACTTGCTGGGATGTGTAATGTATGATCAAGGAAGACTTGTTACAATTTTATAAAACATTGGTTAGATCACAAATGGAACAGTGTGTGCAGTTCTGCTGGTCGCACTATCAGAAGGATGTGACTACACTGGAGAGGTTACAGAGGAAGTTTTCCAGGTGTTGCCTGTGATAAAAAGTCTCAGTTAAGAGGAGAGACTGGATAAACTAATTCGGGTGGCAGGGTGACTCAGTGGTTAGTGCTGCTGCCTCACAGTGCTTGGGACCGGGGTTAGATCCCATTCACAGGCGACTGTAAGGAGTTCGCACGTTTTCCTAGTGTCTGTGTGGGTTTCTGCTGGGTGCTCCGGTTTCCTTCCACAGTCCAAAGATGTGCAGGTTAAGCGGACTGGCTATGCTAAATTACCCAGAGGGTTCAGGGATGTGTAGTTTAGGTGCATTAGCCATGGGAAATGCAGGGTTACAGGGGCAGGTTAGAGGGATGGGTCTGGTGGGGGGGCAAATGGCCGGTTTCCAAATTCAGTGGAAGCTGAGGAAGACTCTACCCAATATTTGAATAGGCTAAGAAACACCATACAGGAAAGTGGGTATCTTAAATGACCTTGAAAGCCTCATGACTGTTGGAAAAAATACCCTAACACCTGGCAGATAAATAAAATGAACCCCACTCATTCACTCATCAAAAAAAAATACAACCTTAAAAACAAGAGGTATGACTTTGTTTTGTAAAGTACAATGGGCAACAGAAACTTGTTTAGACTGCCACAAAGACGGATTAAAAAGTTTTTAAAGACAACACAACTACAGAAATAGAACAGCAGCCATCTTGTTGGATACAAGAGATAGAGCGATTACGAAGCAGGACATTAGCATGTAGAGTAATTGAAGAGAAGGTCCAAGTTAAATCAAGTAAGTCTAACAGGAAGAAAAGCAGGGCTGAAAATGTGTTGCTGGAAAAGCGCAGATCAGGCAACATCCAAGGAGCAGGAGAATTGACGTTTCGGGCATGAGCCCTTCTTCAGGAATTCCTGAAGAAGGGCTCATGCCTGAAACGTGGACTCTCCTGCTCCTTGGATGCTGCCTGACCTGCTGCGCTTTTCCAGCAACACATTTTCAGCTCTGATCTCCAGCATCTGCAGTCCTCCCTTTCTCCAGGAAGAAAGGCAGGGCCA
Source organism: Hemiscyllium ocellatum (assembly GCF_020745735.1). NCBI lineage: Eukaryota > Metazoa > Chordata > Chondrichthyes > Orectolobiformes > Hemiscylliidae > Hemiscyllium > Hemiscyllium ocellatum. Next base: position 39,587,268 of record NC_083407.1, on the reverse strand, counting down.
TGTTAACGATCAGAGTGGGGCTGGTGATCTGAAGTGTATTTATTCGAAGGAGTATAACAGGTAAAGCAGATGAGCGGAGAGCCTAGCTTAGTACAGGGAGCTACAATGTGGTAGCCATGATAGTAACTTGGTTGAGAGAAGAGCAGGATTGGCAGCTTAATTTTTTCATGGTTTAGAGGTTTCAGGCTAGATAGAGAGGGATGTAAAAAGGGTTGCAATACCGATTAAGGAGAATGTCACAGCTGTACTGAGGGGAGGGATCTTGGAAGGCTCATTCAGCAAGGTAATATGGATAGGACTTAATAAGAAAGGTGCAATCACTATGATGGAATTGTACTATAGGCCTCCAATAACCACAGAGAGATGGAGAAACATATATGTACATAGACTACGGAAAGATGTAAAAACAACACGGTTGTTGTCCTAGGTGATTTTAACTTCCCAAACATTGGCTAAGATGTCCTTAGTTCCAGAGGGATAGATGAGCCAAGATTTGGTGCATTCAGGAGGGTTCTTGAAACAATACATAGACACGATGTCGGTTTGTTCGTGAAGCTGGTGGGTTTTTTTCTCAGAAGTTTCATCACCATGCGAAGGAACATCATCAGTGAGCCTCCAGTGAAGCATTGGTGTTTTGTCATACTTTCTATTCATGTGTCTCAGTTTGTTGTGGTGGGTATTATCATTTCTGGTTCTGTTTCTGAGAGATTGGTAAATGGAGTCCAGATCTGTATGTTTGTTTTTTTTTAAAAATAGATATTTTTATTGAAAATTTAACATGTTTTTACAAGCTTACAAATAAAAAAAACACAAGTACAAACACTAATATACAACTAAATATTAAAATAAATAATAGCCAAAATCTGTCAAACAAAAAGAAGAGATAGAGAAAAAAAAGGAAAAAGACAAAATTCAACTACTAATCTAACCTATAACTAACCAGAGCATATGATCAAATATCTTACATTACTCAAGAGAAAAACAAAGGATAACATAGTAATTAAATAGTGAAGTACATGCTCGGAATGAATTAACATCAAGTCGAAATAAAACCCATATTCATGCGGGATTCCTCCCCCAATGGGCCCCCGGACCAGCCAGAACCATTACCTCAACTAGACGAAAGCCCTTGACAAAATGGCCGAAATATCTGTATCCATTTAATTCAAGAAGGGCTGCCATATTTTATAGAATAATTCAGTTTTTTGGTGCACCATATTTGTAAGGAAGTCAAGGGGAATACATTCCATAATTAATCTGTGCCAATTCTGAAATCCTGGAGGGCCCTCAGCCACCCAGTTTACCAAGATATTTTTCCTTGCACAAAAGGAGAGAATGGAAAATAATTTCCTCCCATGCACATCCAGACAAGATTAGATTAGATTACTTACAGTGTGGAAACAGGCCCTTCGGCCCAACAAGTCCACATCGACCCACTGAAGCGCAACCCACCCATACCCCTACATTTACCCCTTACCTAAGGTAAGCTCGAGAAGCCCAGGAAAAGAAATAATGGATCTACTCTAATTTTCGGTCCCAAGATTTCTGTCAAGGCATTTGCGACTTTGGTCCAGTATTTGCGGATCTTATGGCATGTCCATTAGCACTGTGTGAGAGTGCCCACCACTGTTTTACATTTGGGATACATTGGAGATGCACCTGCCCTCAATTTTGCCAATTGTTCCAGTGCTATATGAGTCCTATGGAGTATCTTTAACTGAATGGCCTGGGTTCTGTTACAAATGGAGATTTTTCTGACATTTTCTCAGATGCCATCCGACATTTCTGTGGAAATTTCCAGCCCTAATTCCTGATCCCATGTTCTAAGCAGACAGACCATGTCTTCTGCCACTTAATTATGTAATAAATGATAAAGAATGTTGACCGAGGGTACACCCATTGGCCACAACACTCTACGTTCTCTACCTGATTTATAAAGACTATTAGATAGCGTAGTCTTCTTCTGTATGTAATCTCCAATTTGAAAGTATTGGAAGTATCGAAAGAGGTCTCCATTAGGTAGTCTAAGTTTCTGATGCAGCTGTTCAAAAGACATCAGGACCCCCTCCTCAACCAGATCCCTGAAACAGGAGATACCCCTGGACCTCCAGGATTTGAATGTGGCGTCTGTGAGCCCTGGTTGAAAACCCCATGCCCCCACGATTGGAGTATAGGGGGATGTTTTATGTGAATTACCCGTTTTGCTGCATTATATTCCAGGCTTTAATTGTGTTTAATACTATAGGGTTTTTAACAGTGGTCCATAATGATTTTCATCTTATCTAAAAATAACAGGTTAATAAGTGGGCACTTTACGTGAGAAGCCTCGATTTCCAGCCAGATTGATTGCGGGTCAGACGCGACCCAATCGGCTATGTAGCTGAACAGAGAACTCAGCTGATACTTCCTAAAGTCTGGAAAATCCAGCCCTCCCCTTGCCTGTGGAAGCTGTAGCTTCTTCAACTTAATGAGGTGCCGTCTATGATTCCAGATGAAAGAACCAAGCCAACCATACAATTTGCACAGTTCTGGCCTCGGCAGCATCACCGGGAGCATTCTCATAGGGTATAAGAGATGGGGCAAGACATTCATTCTACTTAGCCAGGAAATTGGAAGATTCCCCCCAACGTTGAAGATCCTGCCTTATTCTTTCCAGTAGATACACAAAATTGACCTTGTATAGCTAGCCAAATACTGGGGTGATAAAAATACCTAAATATAAGAAAGCCTCCAGAGACCATCGAAAGGGAAAGTGAGATCCGCCCAATAAGTGGGACATACTAGCGAGGCCACCCATCGGCATGGCCTCTGATTTTGAGAAATTAATTTTATATCCTGAGAAGGCACGGAAATCAGAGGATTACTAAGAAAAAGGAGAACATCTGCATAAAAGGTAATTTGATGTTTACCTGTATCAACTCTCGGGGCCGTTATATTAGAGTCAGCCCGTATAGCTTCCGCTAGTGGCTCAATTATTAGCGTGGATAGCAACGGTGACATCAGCCCCTACCCACACTGAAGCTATCAGAGCCTAATCCATTGGTGATCACAACTGCTTTGGGATCGTTATACAATGTTGAGACCCATTTAGCAAATACCTTTCCAACCCCAAACCTTTCCGCTGTATAGAGCAGGTATGAGCATTCAACCCTGTCAAATGCCTTCTCCACGTCCAGTGAGACTACAATTCCCGGTAATCTTTTCCTGATGACAGACTTGGATCACATTCAAAACCCTTCCAATATTAATAGATGATCTACGGCCCTTGGTAAACCCCGTCTGATCCTCTTTTATGATATATGGCAATACCCTCTCCAGCCTCAATGCTAATGTTTTAGAAATAATTTTAAAATCTACATTTAGCAAGGATATTGGTCTGTATGATGCGCAATCTTCTGGGTCCTTTTCTTTTTTGAGAATAAGGGAGATATTCGCCTCTTTCAGCGAAGGTGGGAGGCAGCACTGACTATATGAGTAGTTGTACATGTCCATATGAGGACCAGCTAATACTCCTGTAACCTCTTTGTAGAATTCAACCTGAAATCCATCGGGGCCAGGTGCCTTACCGTTCTGAAGCTGCCTGATTGCGTCAAGTATTTGCTGGGTTGTTAGGGGAGCATTCAGGACCGACACCTGTTCCGGGGTTAAGTCCGGAAAGGCCAGGCTTTTAAAAAAGGACTGCATCCTCCTGGCTCTATCTTCACAATCTTGCGATTTATGCAAATCGGAATAAAACTTTCTGAAGATTGTGTTGACCCTTTTATGATCATGAGTCAGAGTACCAGCACTTTCCCTAATGGACGTGATAGCTTGAGGGGCCTTTTTACTTTCCTTGTGAGAAATGCTAAGTATCTATCAGGTTTATCGCCAAATAAAGAAAGAAGAAAAGAAGGCCTGATCAAATCCATGCTGTTGTAATTTCAAGTGTTCTTTATCCAGTAAATGGTGTCTCCTATAAGAGAGCTATATCAACCCTTTCTTGTTTGAGGTTTGATAGTATTTTCTTCCCTTTGACTAGTGAATTACTCCCCTTGACATTCCAGGTGCACCATTTAATCGAATGACTAACCATAATCGTCCAGGCAAGTCAGAGACTCCCTGGGAGGAGAAACCCCATCCAAAACACCCCGAGCACAGACCATAGAAAATTCACAAAAATAGAGATTCTTTAATACACTCACACCAATATAAGAAAAAACTATTTCTAAATAGAAAAAATATACAACATATTTAAATGGAGATTTTCCTCCTTGCTTCCAGGGGGGATCACTTCCTTTCCGAAAACCCATTATATCCTCTCCCAACCCTTGCCCCACCCTCGACCCAGGCACCCCATAATAAAATAAAGAAAATTCAAGTATACTGTAAAGCTAAAGTTAACCGTGAGTACCCAAACCGCAGCCCCCCCACCCCCACCCATACCTAGATATATTTGGTAATGGAAATGTTCATACCACATATAAACATATAAAATTATAAAGTTACAGTCTCAACAGATAATAATTAAGTATAGTAACACAAAATAATAGGGGGAAACAACCCCGCTCTAAAAGAAAGAGATAAGGTAGGACAAGGCAGACTCCCCTCTTCACCTGAATCAACTAGACCACCCAGCCTATATATATTAAAAATGAAAATCGCAAAGTGGAGAACAAATAAGCCCCCCTCCCGAGATAATATTAAACAATAAAGGTGATAGGAGAAAAAAAAGGGTAAACCAGGAGGGGGGGGGGGGAGAGAAGAACAAATCATTCACCACACGAATTAACTCTTACAATCTATTTAAGAAAGTCCAAAAATTCCTTGGCCTTCTCTGGCGATCCGAAAGTATAGACGGACCCTTCGTGGCTAAAACGTAGCGTCACTGGGTAGCGCAGGGAGTACTGAATGTTTAAATCCCTTAGATGCTTCTTCATTTCATCAAACACCCTCCTCTTGCGGACCAAAGCTGGGGAAAAATCCTGAAACAGCATGATCTTAAATCCTTTGTAAGTCATGGCCTGGGGATCTTTCCCGAGATTACTGGAGGCTTCCAGGAGCATTTGCTTCTCTCTATTGCACTGAAGCCGGAACAGAACCTGGCGGGGGCGCTGGTCTGACCTGGGCCTGTGTGTTGCAACCCAGTGGGCCAATTCTACCCTTACCTGGCCTGATCCAGCCTCCAGCTTCAATATCTGAGGGAGCCACTGCTCCAAAAACACTGCAAGCTGGCCTTCCTCTTCCCGTTCAGGAAGGCCCAGCAAATGAATATTTGATGTGGTCTTCTAAGCCCCAGACTCGCTGGACGAGAGTCCGGACCCGACCCACGGCTGATTCTGCAGCAGCCTCAGAGGTTGTGGCGTTTAGCTCCACCCCTCCGACTCAATGTTCAATTTTTTCTATATTTCGGTTGTGCTTTTGCAGCGTGACCGACGATTCCCACCTGCTCCTGGACTCTTCTATGAAGGCATCAATCTTCTCTTTCAGCTTGGTAATTACTGCAACAAGGCTCGCCACCGTAGGTAAGTCCCCCGGGGATCTCTGCTGCAGCTGGGGAGGGTGGGGGAAGGGTGTGTGCTGCGAGCTGCACGCATTCTTTCCCTTCGTGATTTTAACAGAGCACCAAACTACTCACGTTTGGTGCAAAGTGACTAGCTGATTAAAAAAAAAGTTATTTTAAATGATTTGGTAGGTGTGGTGGAGGTGGGCAGCCCACTTTGCCTGAGTCTTGGGCAGAGCACTACAGACTCAGACTTGCTGGGTCGCTGCCATCTTGGATCTCCCCCCTTTATGTTTGTTAATGGAGATCCGGTTTAATGCCAGGCCTCTCAGAATTCCAGTTTGTGTCTTTGTTTGGCCTATCTCCGGATGGATGCATTATCCCCAGTCGAACTGGTGTCCTTCTTCGTCTGTGCATATGAATACTTTTACACCATTATAAAATTCACCAAAGAGAACAATAACCAAATTCTCTTCCTGGACATCATGAACGAAAAAATCAATGGAGAACTGCAGATCAGCATCTACAGGAAAGCCACAGACACAGACCAGATATTCAACTACAGAAGCAGCCATCCCAACACCCACAAATGGAGTTGCACCAGGACTCTATTTAAACGAGCCACAACAAATTGCAGCACCGTGGAACTGTACCATGAAAAGCCAAGGAGAAACACCTATATAAATGTATTCAGGAACGATGGTTACCTGATGAGCGCAGTTTGCCGATTCCTGCACAATTGACTAAAACAAAGACACTACACACCCAGAGACCCTAGCCCCCCTACCATACATCAAAGACATTTCAGAGACAACCACCAGACTACTCCAGCCCCTAGGCATCATGGTAGCCCACAAACCTACTATCACACTAAAACTACTGATGAAATTTAAGGATCCCATACCCACAGCCAGCAGAATGAACGTAATATATAAAATACCCCGCAGGGACTGCAACAAACATTACATTGGACAAACCAGCAGGAAACTACCCACCAGAATACATGAGCACAAACTGGCCACCAAAAGACATGGCCAACAATCACTAGTATCCATACACACGTATGAAGAGGGACATCAGTTCAAATGGGAAAATGCATTCATCCTGGAACAAGCCAAACAAAGACACACGTGGGAATTCAGAGAGACCTGGCATTCAAACCAGAATTCTGTTAACCGGAACCCCATTAACAAACATACAGATAGATACTGGACCCCATTTACCAACCTTTCAGAAACAGAACCGGAAAAGGTATCACCTACCACAACAAACCAAGACACTTAAATAGCAAGCGGGACAGAACACCAATGCTTCACTGGAGGCTCACTGATGATGTTACCTAGCAATGGTGACAAAATGTCTGAAAACAAACCCACTAGCTCAGCAAGCAAACTGACAACCTGATTCACAACCTGAGCTACAAACCTTCCCCAAAATCTCAAACATGTAGATAGTTTAACTATAAAAAGGCTGTTCTTGACCTTGGATGAAAGCTCTAAACTTGGGGGGGGGGGAAGAGAGGCTAATTCCAACAGCATTAGGCAGTAGTGCTTCCCACACTGTAGGAAGGGTGTGGAGGCTTTGGAGAGGGTGCAAAAGAGGTTGCTGCCTGGATTAGACTGTATTAACTATAAAGGAGAGGGTGGACACACTTGGATTGTTTTCGCTGGAGCATGAGAGGCTGAGGGACAATCTGAAAGAATTATACACAATTATGAGAGGCATGCATCGGGTGGATATTTGGAGTCTTTTACTCAGGGTGGAAATGTCAAATACATCTGAAATGTATGCCCCATTGTAAGGGGAAAAGCTTAAGGGAAATGCAGGAGGAAAGTTTTTTTTGAATAGAGGCTAGATTGGTGCCTGGAACACGCTGCCAATGCAGGTCGTAGAAGCAGATACGGTAGCGAAGTTTAAGTAGCATTTAGACAGACACATGAACAGGCAGAAATAGTGATAGATCAATGTACAGGCAGATGAGCTTTGCTTAAAATGGCATCATGGTCAGCACAGACATGCTGGGCAAAAGGATCTATTCCTGTGCTGCACTGTTGTATCTGTAGGACACTTGTGGTGCGGCCTAGCTTTAAGTCTCACCTACTCCACGAGTATGTAATAACATTTTCTAATCAACCTGTTCAGATATAGCCTCATCAGTACATGAGGGAAGACATCATTGCATCAACAAGTTGTTCTAGTCATGAGGAACATCCTATGTATAATTGTGCGCCAGGAAACAGCAAGACTGCTTTTAGCAGAATAATTAGGAGATCTAGGATCAGACATTCCTGAATTAGCAGCTTTACCAAAACTCAAAACAAAACAAGACTACAGACAATTGAAGGTTGACGTGCAATAAAGAATGCATGACCGAAAGAGTAGATGGTGAGTGGAAAGAGCATAGAAGATTCACCAACTCAATGACAACCTATGACATGTGTGGCGTCTTCAGTGCAATCAAAACCATCTACACTCCGAACATCCAAGGACAGCCAAAAACAGATAGTTGCTCTTCAAAGACCAAGAGGCAGCCAATGCCTGCTGCACTTTAATAACCTCCTCAACAAAGATTCAGTCTTCAACACAAGTGCTCTCAATATCATCTTACAACACATTATCTGTTGCAATCTCATCACACCTCCAAATCACCGTGAGGTTGAAAAAGCCATTGACAGCTCATAAACAACGAGGCCTTCAGCATAGATGGTATCCCTGCTTAAAGACAGACAGACATTTCTCTAAGTGCTAAAAGGAGAGGCTCTCGTTATAAACCATGATCTTGTTGTCATTGTCTGGAAGAAAGACAACAATCCAGGATATCTAACTGACCATCTTCAAGAAAGAAAATAGATACTAAAGTGGAAATCACAGCGATTTCCCTTTTATCCATAAGGGGAAAGTTACACCAAAAATTCTTCCCAGCTGAAGAGTTCCTCCCTAAGTCTCAATGCAGTTTATGTCCGTTAAGAGGCACAATGGACATACTTATTATAGTACATCAAATCCAAGAAAAGATTAGGGAACACCACCAAACTCTACATGTAATTCGTCAATCTCACAGAGGCACTTCAACTCTGTCAACCGTGACCGATTACGGAAATTCTCCTCATATTTGGCTGCCACTGCAATTTATCACCATTCTCCACCTGCTTCATGATGACATGCAAGCCATGATCCCCACCAAAGCTTCACCACACACCCTTAGCATCAGTGTTCTTGCCCATCTTTCTCAATGCAACACTCCGCCTCATCTCCAGAAGCTCCTGATGGAGTGGAGCTAGTCCACAGCACAAATGAAACTGTTTGATCTTTAATGCCTCCAGGCCAGAACCAAGACCACCCCAACTCCTGTCATCAAGCTGCCATACACAGACAATGCCTACACTGCTCACATTCAGAGGCCAAGCTAAAAACCATCGTCAATGCATTCACCAAGTGAGTATCAGAGATTGAGCCTCAGACTAAACATGTAGAAAACAAAAGGTTCTCCGCCAGCTGTTCCGGCCGCACAACATTGCTCCTGACATTCAAATTCCACGGTGACCCCCTGAACAACATGGATCATTTCTCATACCTTGAGAGCCTCCTCACTTTGCGAGTGGACATTGATAACAAAATCAAACACTGACTTCAATGCACCAGCTTAGCCTTCGGATGCACGAGGAACACAGTTCCAAGTCCAAGCACCAACCAACCATGGTCCCCATCTCTCTGTATGCATCAGAAACACGGACCACGTACAGCAGACACCACAAATCCCTGGAAAATTATCAGTGTGGCCTTTGCAAAATCCTGTAAATCAGTTGGTAGGAAAGGTGTACCAATGTATCTTCTCCCAGGCCAATATCAGTAGTATCGAGGCACTGGTCAAGTACAATCAGATGCAATGAGCATACTACATTGTGACACAAGACTCCCTAAACAAGAGCTCTAAGTTGGAGCTCTAATGATAAGCAATCACTAGTATGGCAGAGAAAATGCTACATCAACATCCCAAAAGCCTCCCTAAACAAATGCAACATGCTCACCAACATGTGGGAATCAGTTGCTCTGGAATGCACAAAATGGAGAAGCTGCATCCATGAAGTTGACAACCATAGAGAGTCACTGAATGGAGTGTGTGGTGGCCAAGTGAGAGCAGCAGAAAAAGTGCACAGAATCCAGAGCAACCCACCTCCTCAAATACCACCTACCCTACTTGTGGCAGAACCTGCAGCTTCAGGTTAGGATTGTTCAGCCACCACAGACACATGTCCACACCCCCAACAGTGGAAGCAAATCATTATTGACCCTGAGCGACTGCTAACGAGGAAGACTTAAATGCCCGATTCTAGCAAAACATTTAAGTTTACTGTTTAACAAATAGACAAGAAAAGGAAAAATATCCCTGCAACAAATGAAAAGTGAAAATGAACCAAGCAAAATAACAAAAAAAGTAGAAAAATAAAAAGCACAAAGACATGCCAAAGAAATAACAAAAAATGAACTGAAACAACATTGTTTAATCTATTTCAATATTTCCTGAAAGGAGGGAGAAATCCAGCACTAATGGAAGAAACTTAAAGTCTTACTGTCAAGAATACCACAAACATGCTAAATAATATCCAACATTACTTATCAGTTACATTTTTTATTTAGTATCTCCTAATTACACATCAATAATAGATCTTGACTTTTTAAATTGCAAACATAATACCTGTCCAGCTGCCTTGATGCTGAGGATTGCAACTTGCGTCTCTGGATCATTTTGATACTGATGGACAAGATTAATCCTTTCTGAAGATGGAACACTACCATCTATTCTTATGTACCGTGCCTAACCAAAAAAAAACAGACATTTCATATCTGGATAATGAATACTGAGCAACAAATTATGGTCAACAGGATGCTAAAAGATTTGATCCTTAAATATCAGTTTCCACATTAACAATCTGTTATCTATAATTATTGCATACCAGCCCAGGAAACAGTTTACATCGTAGACTCAGAATGATCCACCACTTGCTGAAGACCTAGCAGAGGCAAGGTGAAAGGGAGTACTGCAGATGCTGGATATTAGAATCAAGACTGTGGTGCTGGATAAGCACATCAGGTCAGGCAGCATCCGAGGAGCAGGAAAATCGACTTTTCAGGCAAAAGCCCTTCATCCGTCATCTATTTTCCTGCTCCTCGGAAGCTGTCTGATCTGCTGTACTTTGCTTGACTCAGGTCTTCAGTAAGGCTATTCAAACACTCCAACTCTCCTGCTCTTCCCCATAACCCTGTACTTATTTCTTCTCAGTTAATTATCCAATTCCCATTTAAAAGTTCCCATCGAATCAATTTTCAGTCTTTCACACTGTGCTTTTCAGATCATAAAGATGTACAGCATAGGCTGTTCAGTTTGACTTGTCTATGTCGACCAGATATCCTAAACTAATCTCGTCCCATTTGTCAGCATTTGGCCCACACCCCTCTAAACCCTTCCTATTCATATACCTATCCAGATGCTTTTTAAATATTGCAATTGTATCAGCCCCCACCACTTTCTCTGGCAACTCATTCCATATACACACCATCCTCTGCCTGAAAAGGTTGCCCCTTAGGTCTCTTCTAAATTTTTCCCCTCTCAATCCAAACTTATGCCCTCTAATTCTAGACTCCTCACTCCAGGGAACAGACCTTGTATAGTTACGCTATCCATGCACCTGATTTTATAAACCTCTACAAGATCGCCCCTCAGCCTCCAACACTCCAGAGGAAACAGCCCCAGTCTATTCAGCCTCTCCCTATAGCTCATGCCCTCCAACCTTGGCAACATCCTTGTAAATCTTTTTTGAAGCACGGTGAGCAGAGTTGAACAGAGAAATACAATAAAAGGCAAACTAGCATCATGTGAAGGTTAAACACAAGTTTCCTTGTTAATCCTTTATTTTTAGTTAATAAAGTCAGGAATCCCAATTAAAAGGCATCTCAATGGGTACATGAATAGGAAGGGTTTAAGAGGGATATCTGGTAGGTATGGACAAGTTGGACTGGAAGGTCTGTTTCTGTGCTGTACATCTCTATGACTATGACTCTATGACCATTTACCCCCACCCCCTCTATTTTCATCTACATCATTTATATATTTCACAAACAATAAGGGACGCAGCACTGTCCTTGTGGTATGCCTCTTCAAACTCAAAATGTAAATATCTAACCCCATTGTGATACAAGGTGAAAGTAAAGAAGTCTTACTACAATTATACACAGCATTGAAGGGACTGCACCTTGAATACTGTTCACAGTTTTGGTGCCTCAATTAGAGATATATGTTCTAGAGGGAGTGCAACAAAGGACAAGGACTGATAGATTTTGATTCAAGAAAAGGTATTCTTGAAGTAGAAGATCTGTCATGACCTTACAGCAGATTTGAACTGCTAAAGCGTGCACTTTTGCTCCCACTTCAAATGTTCTTACAACTGCACCCTAGACTATTCATGAAAAGCACTGTGGCAGATTTGCAGGTAATTAAGTGCTTTAAGTTTAGGCCGGTTAAGTACTTAGGATCTTGAAAGATACGAGATGCATAAAGTTACTTACTTTTGTTACCTTATGATGGTTTCTAAAAACTAAATCATGCAGTTGGAAGATACAATATTGACTGTACATTCGCCAACACTGAATATAATTCCAAAATTCACACTACACCAGGTTATAGTCCGACAGGTTTATTTGGAAGCACTAGCTTTTGGAGCACTGCTCCTTCATCAGGTGGTTATGGAGTATAAGACCATAAAACACAGAATCAATAGCAAACGTTCACAGTGTGATGTAACTAAAGTTATTTATTGAAAAAGACCTGGATTGTTTGTTAAATCTCTCACCTTTAAGAATGAACATGCTGGTTTCAGTTCTTTCATATATAAATCCGAGAACTTTTTTAAAGTTACATTCTCAAGTGAACTTTAAAGGACTGCACAAAACACTACAGAGGACAAACAGGAAGAGAGCTAATGATCCACATCCATGAACACCAACTAGCCACGAAACGACATGACCAGCTATCCCTAGTAGCTACACACGCAGATGACAAGCAACATGAGTTCGACTGGGACAACACTACTATTATAGGACAAGCCAAACAGAGAACAGCCAGGGAATTCCTAGAACCATAGCACTCAGCCACAGATTCAATCAATAAGCACATCGACCTGGACCCAATATAATGGTCACTGCAGCGGACAGCTGAAACTGACAACCGGAAGTGGCAGATACAAATCACTATAAATGCCGGAGGAAAGATCACAGAAGCGCTTCACAGGAAGCTCCCAAGCACTGAGGATGTCACCTAGACAGGGGACGAAACGTCTGCAACACAAATTCCCAGCTTGGCAAACAGAACCACATCAAGGTTAAAGTGGATGAGTTATAGGGCGGTGCTCAGAGATTGGCAGTTGTTGGTGTTGCTTTTGCCGAAATGCTGTCATTGTGGGGGTGCTGGTGTAGAGTGCTGAAACGTCCATTGTGATGAGGAATGTTCCTGGTTCGACTGATCCGTGGGTGCTGAGTTTCTGTAAAAAAATATGTAGTGTCACGACAGAAACTAGGGGTCCTCTGTACTGTGGACCCATACAATCACACAGACCCTCTCTCATACACAAGCTCTCTATCATATGCTGACACAGACACTCCCACACTCTTCTGCACACATGCACCCTCTCACAGACTTGTACTCCTTTACACTCTCATACACACACTCTCACAGACACTCATAACCGCACCCCCCCCCAACACACACACCCACAAATAAATTTGTGGGGTGAATTTATACTTGCTGAATTCAATTTTATTTTGTTCAAAAACTATGCGAGTCCATATCAAATTCTGTATCTCTGTTTGTTAAGATTAGAATCAGTCTGATCATTGTGGCACAGACAGACAGTCTCACACAGAACACCTCACAACTTCAATGCGTTATCTCGGCCGACATGACACCAATTGTTAAGGTTTACTTGAGAATGTAACTTTAAAAAAGCTCTGGTGATTTATATATGAAAGAACAAAAACCAGCATGTTCATTCTAAAAGATGAGCGACTTCACAAACAATCCAGGTCTTTTCGAAATATAATTTCAGTTACATCACACTGTAAACTTTTGCTATTAATTCTGTGTCTTATGATCTTTGATTTCACAGCCACCTGATGAAGCAGCAGTGCTCTGAAAGCTAGTGCTTCCAAATAAACCTGTTGGACTATAACCTGGTGTTGTGTGATTGTTAACTTTGTACAACCCAGTCCAACACTGGCATCTCCAAATTATGAATACAATTTTGGTAGTAACGTGAAAATTATTTAAAATATACATTACCTTACTTTCTATTACAGCCTCTGTGCAAGCTTGCAACATAGTCAAATGATGTGCAAAAACTAAGAACTTCAACTTTGTATCACGTAGCATCATTTTAATGTAGTCCTTCACTGCTCCTGCCTGAAGCAAAATTAGCAATGTAAGCTTGCTGCTCATTTGTGTCATATCAGCTGACAGATACATGATTAATGAAGAGTTTAGCATAAGGATATACAAACTATACATAAATCTGGTCTAAAACTACATAGGAATTGCAACTATTTACAGATGTGGGAGCTGCCAAGTCATTATACAAGCCATTTAGATCAAAGTTTCACACATTTCTGACCATGAGTTAGTCAGCACTGTGTGGAAATGAATAAATATTTTACATACCATGGCATAAATTAAGAAGCAGCTCAACAGATAAATAGAATAGCAAAAGTCTTTTGTCTAGGGTGGGTGAGTTTAAAACTAGGGGGCATATTTTTAAGGTGAGAAGAGAAAGATTTAAAAGGGACCTGAGGGGTAACGTTTTCCACATGGAGGGTGGTTCATATGTGAAATGAACTGCCACAGGAAGTGGGAGATGCAGGAACACTTATAATGTTTAAAAGACATTTGAATTAATACATGAATAGGAAAGCACAGGCAAGGGAACTACGTTTATTTGGGAAACTTGGTTCCGATTAGTTGGGTGGAAGGGTCAGTTTCTTGCTGCATGACTCTAAATGTATGAACCCCATATTCAAATTGAAAGTCTCCTGATTTTACTCAAAGTTATGTTCTGTCTATTAATTAGAACCAGCAAATAAAATGTTTATCACACTGATCAAAGTATAATTTTTACAAAACTATAAATATATGCATACCAAAAAGTAGAACTAAAATCTGATCACAATATCAGCATGCGATATCCATTTTAAAATGCGTAATGTGTGTAAGCATTAAATAATCACCAATACCGTCTAAACAAAATTACTTCAGTAATGAATACACTTTTTGAATCAAAAGTGAAATGTTTCTGAATTTGCACAAATATTATAAACAAATAAAAGAGAATATATATTTTATTTCTTTGGGACGTTAAACTGAAATGAAAGCTTCTAAATCTGAAATATCAAAAGAATTTAGCAACTTAAGAGCAACGTGTTGAGTTGTGCAATAAAATGTTCCTTTTGGAAGCAGTAGGAGGGAAAATAAGACTGAGCAGCACCAAATCTTTTGATTTAAGGAAATTCTGCCCAAAAACAACCCTCTGATTGGTTGAGCAGCAGACTGCCAGGGCAAGAGGGCAAAAACTCCAAGATCAACGTGAGATGAAGACAGAAAGCAATCAACTCTCCCTCTCGCTGTGTGTGGTATGACAGAAAAACAAAGAAAGGTTAAAATAAATAATTTGAACAAGAAAAGACCTTGATCCACTGCAACAACCATCAAATTCAGAATGATCATTACCCTACCAACAGTGCTACATTATTGCAAAAATCAAAAGAACTAAGAAAGCAATTTTCTATGTTGTGGCCTGGACAATCTTTGGAAATATTGTTTAACCTTGTCTGTATTTGTTTTATATCCATAAAGTATGTGTGAAACAATGTGCCTTTTGTCTGTCTTAATTTTAAGCTGACTATGTGCACAATTGGATTTTTTGAAGGGGTATAGTTTAAGTCGCATTGTAGTGAGTTAAAAATCTTCGTTTCTCACAGTTCTTGTTGAAACTCTATCACTTTTTCTTCTGTTCCTGACAAAACTTGACATAAATGTTTATGTCCTGAGTAGCTGTCAGTGAGGCAAATTGATCATTTTGCTGGTCTCATTCAGGTTTGATTAATTTTTGTATTATCTTGAAGAACAGTGAGGCACAATAATCAGCATATTCTTCTCAGTAATGGCACAATATATTTCTGGGTTAGTTGTTTTTTTAAAAAACAGCATTATAATCATAGCACATTAAGAAAATGCAATTTGAAGTCACTTATGGCTAAGGAGATAGCTACTCAGCTCATGGAGTCATCGCCAGATCTCGACTGAGCAATTCTGGTCGAGGGATAGATGTTGATCAAGACAGCACTGAGATGTTCTCTGCTCAACTTAACACAATGACTCAAAGTTTTGTTCCCACTTCAAGGGAGATAATGTCTCAGTTTATGAATGGGATGGTGGCAGTATGGAGTTTGCTAAATGTCATTTAATGCAAGGGGAATGTAATATAAAAAGATGGATGTTTTGTTACAGTTTTTAGGGCATATTTGTAGCGTTGTGTGCTGTTTTGTTCTCTTTATTTAAACTTCAAGTACCTTAGAAACAGTCCAAAGAAGATTCACTTAGAGTCAGAGATGTACAGCACGGAAATAGACCCTTCAGTCCAACTCATCCATACTGACCAGATATGGTAACTTAATCTAGTCTTATTTGCCAGCACTTGGCACGCATCCTTCAAAACCATTCCTATTCATATCCTGATCCAGATGTCTTTTAAATGCTGCAATTATACCAGCCTCCATCAGTTCCTCAGGCAACTTATTCCATAAATTTACCAACTTTTGCGTGAAAAGGTTGCCTCTTAGGTCCCTTTGTATCTTTCTCCTCTCACTCTGTACCTATGCCCTCTAGTCTAGACTCCTCCACCCCAGGGGTAAGACCTTGTTTGTTTATCCTCTCCATGCCCCTCATGATTTTATAAACCTCTATAAGGTCACCTCTCAGCCTCCGACAATCCAGGAAAAACAGCCCAGCCTATTCAGCATCTCCTACAGCACAAATCCTCCAACCCTGGCAACATCCTTGTGAATCTTTTCTGAACAGTTTGCTGACACTTGAGATGAGGGGTTTATCTTTGGGGAAGGATTGAACAGGTTGGGCCTGTATTCTTTGGGATTTAGAAGAGATGATCTTAATGAAACATTTAAAGATCATAAGGGGATTTGACAGGTGAATGCTGAAAGAATGTTTCCCCTTGTGGGAAAGACTAAAGCATCGAGGCTGAAGAGGTAAGCAGTGAAGATGACACAAACAGTCGAAAAAGAAAAGAAATATAGGCAGACTAGGTGAGCAGGAAAATCTTGGCAAGTTGAATGTAGGAGAAAGACTGCAGAAAGCTACAGCACAGGGGGAATTAGAGGTCCGGCTGCATGAATCACAACAAGTTAACAAGTTCAGTAGATAGTAGGGAAGTCAAATGGACTGTTCGCCTTTATTTTAAAGGAAATGGAGCTCAAAACTATGAGATCTTACTGAAACTATACAAGGCACTTATCAGGCCACACTTACAATAGTGTGAACAGTTTTGGTCCTCTTATTAACGGAGAGGAATAGCGGCATTGGAGGTAACCCCAAGCAGGTTTGCAAGATTGATTCTGGGTATGAAGGGATTTCTTATGAAGAGGGGTGGAGTAGACTGAATGTACACTTATTGATGTTTAGAAGACTGACAAGAGAATTTTCTGAAATACAAAAGATTCTCAGGCACCTTGACAGGGTAAATGCTGAGAGATTGCTTCACCTTGTGACAGATAATAGAGAAATTTCTTTTCTTTCAGAGGGTGGTGAATCTGTGGAAGAGCAGTCTAGGCTGAGTTGGTAAGTACATTCAAGACTGACATAAACAGATTTTTAAAAAAAATCAGTAAGGAAATCAATATGGGGATAAGGAAAAAAAAAGTACAGTTGGGGATTTTCGGATCAATCCTGATCTCATTGAACGGTGCAGCAGACTTGATGAGCTAAATGGCTACTTCTACATCTTATGGTCTTATGATCACAGTATAATGATAAAGGGCATTTCCATTTCAGGGTACAAGGAGAAATGCTTTTCTCTCAGAACAGAGTATCATTGGAACTCCATTCCCAAAAGAGCAGTGGAGTCAGACACACTGAATATCATTGAAGCAAAAATTAATAGGTTCTTGACTAACAAGGGTATTGAAAATTATCACAAGTACACAGGAAAATGAAGTTGAAGCGAGAAGATCAGGCATGATTTCACTGAATGGTAATGTAGGCTGGAGGGTCAATCTTGCTGCCGTTCCTAAATAACATGTTTATAGAAGAAAAAAGGAGTAATGAGTGTCTTCTTTTTAGAAAAAGGTGGACATTTGCATTGTCTGGGATTTGGAAGTTTTATCACTGCTTTTCAAGAGGATATGGACAAATTGATCGAATAGAAAGAAGCGTAGTGGATGAAATTTAATACATCAGATATGTGGAGATATTTTAGTCAGAAGAATTGAACATAGAACATTACAGCGCAGTACAGGCCATTCTGCCCTCAATGTTGCGCCGACCTGTGAAACCAATCTGAAGCCCATCTAACCTACATTATTCCATTTTTGTCTAGATGTCTATTCAATGACCATTTAAATGCCCTTAAAGTTGGCGAGTCTACTACTGTTGCAGGCACGATGTTCCATACTCCTATTACTCGGAGCAAAGAAACTAGCTTTGACATCTGTCCCATATCTATCATCCCTCAATTTAAAGCTATGTCCCCTTATGCTAGCCATCACCAAAGGAAAAAGCCTCTCGCTGTCCACCCTATCTAACCCTCTGATTATATGTCTCAACTAGGTCACCTCTCAATCTTCTTCTCTTGAATGAAAACAGCCTCTCGTCTCTCAGCCTTTCCTCATAAAACCGTCTCTCCATATCAGGCAACATCCTAGTAAATCTCCTCTGAAACCTTTCCAAAGCTTCTACATCCTTCCTATAAAGTGGTGACCAGAACTGTATGCAACACGCAAAGTGTTGCTACATCAGAGTTTTGTAGCTGCAGCATGACCTCGTGGTTCCAAAACTCAACGCCTCTACGAAGAAAAGCTAACACACTGTATGTCTTCTTAATGACCCTATCAACCTGGGTGGCAACTTTCAGGGATCTATATACATGGACACCAAGACCCCTCTGCTCATCTACACTACCAAGAATCTTACCATTGGCCCAGTACTCTGCATTCCTGTAGCTCCTTCCAAAGTGAATCACCTCACACTTTTCCACATTAAACTCTATTTGCCATCTTTCCGCCTAGCTCTGCGGCTTATCTATGTCTCTCTGTAACCTCCAACATCCTTCTGCACTACTCACAACACTATCTACCTTAGTGTCACCCGCAAATTTACTAACCCATCCTTCCATGCCCTCATCCAGGTCACTTATAAAAATGACAAATAACAGTGGCCCCAAAACAGATCCTTGCAGTACACAACTAGTAACTGAACTCCAGAATGAACATTTCCCATCAACCACCACCCTCTGTCTACTTTCAGCTTGCTAAATTCTGATCCAAACCGCTAAATTACCCTCAACCCCGTGCCTCCGTATTTTGTGCAATAGCCTACTGTGGGGAACCTTACCAAATGCCTTGTTGAAATTCATATACACCACCTCAACCACTTTGCCCTTATCCACCTGTTTGGTTGGCATGGACAAGTTAGACCAAAGGGTCTGTTTCCATGCTGTACATCTCCATGACTATGACTCGATAACTCAAAAAAGGTTTGTGAGGCACAACCTACCCTTCACAAAACAGTGTTGACTATCTCTAATCAACTCATTCCTCTTTAGGTGATTATGAATCCTATCTCTTCTAAACTTTTCCAACACTTTATCCACAATCGAAGTAAGGCTCACTGGTCTATAATTACCAGAGTTGTCTCTACTCTCCTTCTTGAAGAAGGGGACAACCTTTGCTATCCTCCAGTCTTCTGGCACTATTCCGGTAGACAATGACAAGATAAAGATCAAAGCCAAAGGCTCTGTAATCTCCTCCCTGGGAATCCTTAGATATATCCCATGAGACTCCGGGCACTTATCTAATTTTACACTTTCCAAAATTGCTCGCATCTCTGCCTCATGAACCTCAATCCCATCTAGTTAGATGGAATGTATCTCAGTACTCTCTTCAACAGCAATGTCTTTTTCGAGCATGCAAACTGATGAAAAATATTCATTTAGCACTTCCCCTACCTCCTCCGACTCCACGCACAATTTCTCACTACTATCCTCGATTAGCCCTAATCTTTCTTGAGACATTCTTTTATTTGTGATACACCTATAGAAAACTTTAGGGTTTTCCTTGATCCTATCTGCCAATGATTTCTCCTGTCCCCTCCTGGCTCTTAACTCTTTCTTTAGTTCTTTCCTGGCTAACGTGGAACTCTCAAGCACCTTAACTGAGCCTTCACATCTCATCCTAACATAAGCCGCCTTCTTCCTCTTGAAAGGAGATTCAATTTCCTGATTAACTATGGCTCCCATGCTCAACAACTTTTTCCCTGTCTAACAGGTACTTGTTTATCAAGGTCACACAGTAGCTGTTCCTTGAATAAGCTCCACATTTCAATTGTGCCCATCTCCTGCAGTTTCCTTCCCCATCCTATGCATCCTAAATCTTGTCTAATCGCATTGTAATTGCCTTTCCCCCAGTTAGAACGATTGCCCTGCAGTGTATATCTATCCTTTCCATCGCAAACGTGCTTGGGCTTCTTGAGGTCACACCCGTCAAATGCTGTCTTGATTCAAGGCAAATATCTTGTACTTCATCTATTAACTTCATCTTCAACTCTTTCGCCCATTTTTGGAAAGAAGCTGCAAAGCAGTCAAATGCCAAGTGGCCCTAGCAGAAATTAAACTGAGCAACAGGTTATTGTTGTGTCAATTGATAGTACTGTTGATGCACCTTCCATAACTTCATTAAGGAAGAATAATGGACTGACGTTACAGTAAAATAGCCCAATTGCATTTGTCATGTTGTTTGCAGACTGGATGTATCTGGCCAATTTTTCACATTATTGGGCAGTTACACTATTGCAGCAGTATTGTAATACTTTGGCAAAAGACATGGCTCATTCTGGAGAACAATTCTTCAGGCCCTCTGCTGGGGTTTTGTCAGAGAGCATAGCCTTTGCATTATCCAAACTACATCTTTGCCTAACGCTGTATTTTGTATTCTGTGATTGTTGTCTTTCAGATCTAGCTTCACCAGACACAATGAACTAAACATTCCTTTTTTATGATGGGTCTTCCATAAAGTCACTTGATTCTTGGGCTTGACCATACAATCTTGGTTGATGCTTTAAAGTGACAGTTAAGGAGAGATAATGTTGCAAGTGTATGTACTTTAAATTACATCAGCTTGTGTACTGCCGACCTGCTCAAATGGGCATGAAGGATAACATGGCACTACATAAAACATCTGCTCAACATTTATCCTCAAATAGCAACATTAAACAGATTATTATTCATTTATCTCATTGTAGATTGTGGGAGCTTGCTGTGTACAAATTGACAATCGTGCTCACAGAAGACTGATGTCAAAACTAATCCATTAGTTATATTTTCTCAAGGCCATACTAAGGAAGTGGAAAGCAGTATTGATATGCAAATTTTCCATTAATTAAGTGGCACAAGTTTAAGTCTCAGTCTGTACTTGATTTCCCTTGTGGGAGGTCTGTTAAATGATTGAAAGAGAGAAAAAAAATGTCAAGGCTTTTCTTTTGCATTGCAAAGTTACCCATTCTTGCATAATGACAAGTGGCATTCACTACATCCATGACAATTAATGTGAATGAACTGTCTTGCCCTGCTGATGGAGGAACTTATGATGGAATTGGGCCACGAATATTTAAAACAAAGTGCAGCAATATGCTTAGAATAACAAATAATAAAACAAACCTTATATTTGCATAATTGAGCAGATTTGTACACATCATAATGGACAAAAAGATCATGTTGTAAGCAAAATAAAAATGCAAAGACAGACACAAGGCTCAAATTTTGAGTTTTTCTTTGCAAATTGCAACTGTAAATATAATACTAGTTTGATACTAAATGTAGCTAAAATCTCTATCACATTTACACTGAAATTGACAAAATGCGATGGTAAAAACATAGTGCTTCTACCTTTGCAACAGCAGTTTGTTTATACATGCGAGTGACGAGACCCATGACTTGTATGAAGGGGTTATCAGTCTCTGCTGAACTCGAATACAGCTCTCTCATTAATTTCTCCCACTCCTCAATGCTGCCATTCATTTCCTACGTGGGCAGAAAGATAAATGCTTTGAACAAAAAAAAAGGGCACATCAATTAATGGATGTGTGATGCATGCCCCAGTTTCATCCTGTAAGAGTTGAGGAACAAGAGCAGGAAACTCCCAGCGATACAGGACTGTTCCTGCAACAACGTCAGTGCTAGTTAGGTCAGGCGAATGTTCTGTGCAATTATAGAAGCAAATGACAAGCTGGGGGCGAAGATGGAAATCCTTTACTCCGGTGATATAAATCAAGGACCAAGAATGTTTCAAGGAGAAATTATTAAATGAATAGAAAGTAAAATGCTAGGACCTCAATGTAAAAACATTTGTGGCACACACATAAATTAGTCCATCTGATAAAGAAAATGAACAAATTTGTACATATCCCTAAGAATAGATCTAAAGATGTTATTTTGCGGAACAGCTATTTCAGTGTCTATTTTTTTACATAGGTTCCAAGATTAATTATTACATTGGAAACATTGATTAGTCACAGAAGTTGTCATTGTTTTTAAATTGCTGAACCAAAAATAAATAGAGGCATCTCACAATACAATGACAGATGCATGTTTTTGACATTATAAAAGTTGTAGACATCATGTGAAATTCATAAAATGACCAGAAGTTATTTGTGAAACACATTGATGTCAGACAGCACTTTCAAAAAAAAAGCAAATTCCATCATACCCATAAAAATGTTTAATCATAATCACAAGAGACATATAGATGCACTGCAGCATTACATACAAGCTAGATGTAACATTTCTTCGTAACCCAGACTATTACCTGAGAGGCATAGGTAAATTCATTCAGGGAATTTTAGAGAAAGGTATGATGAGGGAGGAGTAGGGATTTCATATTGAATTGAGGTGTGTGCAGAGGTAAAGCTAGCACAAAGACACAGCAAGTTGCTCTTCTGGAAGCCCCACAGAGAAAGCCAAACATCGAGAAAGCACATAAAAACAGAAAAGAAATTTTAACATGTTATAATTTTAAAATGTTTTTGATATTGAAATAATCTAGACTCTTGATGTAATAAAATAATCTATTCATTTCATGTTTTTAACTTTGAAGAAATTTGTTTCGGACACCTATAAATCCATGATTTCAGAAAATGCAGGAGGTTACTTAGCAACTAAGCACAGCACCAATCCCAACAGACTTATGCTGGCAATATCAGATGCTTGGAATTGGAACAAAAAAAAAGTGTTGATCTTTCAAAATATTAGCTGGAAAAGTTAATAATTCATGCACAAAACAAAAATTTCCATTGAACTCTCATTATATCAAACTCTCACCTTAGTAGCTTCCTTTGACAAGTCAAATGGAATTTGCTGTCGAATTTTTGGAGGCAACTGGGACAAAACTTCATCCTTCATTCGTCGAATCATTATTCTACTCAGGTATTGGTGAAGCTCATCTAAATTGGAAGCTCCTTTGCAATCCCACTGAGCTCGTTTGCCAAAATACCTGTTATTATATTTAATTTGCTACGTCAGAAACACGTTCTCATTTTAACACAGCAAACTAGCTGAAATATTTTAAACAAAGTAGTGCGGGATGATATATACATCCATTTAATTTTCAACTGAACTGTATATCCTCCCTACAACTTGGGAGAGAGTTCAGTTGTCAGAACTTCATTTAGAGAGCCAGTGAAAAGACCAGCACATTGCAGGCAAGTTTCAGGGAAAGGTATCTCAGCTGGAACTGCACCTTACAAACTGTCGAAAGCCAATATATTATTGCTAACCAAAAATGTTAAATTAATCACATTCTCTCAAACATGTTTGCCCAAGATCACTTTGGATAACAGAGATTAAATATCATGCAGTGGAGTTTTAAAAAAAAATCATGTGGGATGTCAGTACTCATCCACAGATTCTATCAACAAACACATCAACCTGGACCCAATATACCGGCCACTGCAGCGGACAGCAAGAACCGACAACCGGAAGCGGCAGAGACCAGCCACTATAAATGCCGGAGGAAACATCACAGAAGCGCTTCACAGAAGGCTCCCAAGCACTGAGGATGTCACCTAGACAGGGGACGAAACGTTTGCAACACAAACTCCCAGCTCGGCGAACAGAACCACAACAATGAGCACCCGAGCTACAAATCTTCTCCCAAACTTTGTACTTTTATTCCTCTGCTGCATCCAGAATTGTACTTAGGTACTTGTACCTAAGATGTCACCACAAAAAGGCAGACATTGTCAAAGCTTTTCACTGTACTCCTACAATGAAACACACATGACAACAAAAGGATATTCTATACTCTAATCATTTTCCTATCACTCAACCAATGGAGCGTTCACTCCATTTCCAATTGACTCTAGTGTGAGTTGGGCTGCCTCATGCCTTACATGGCATAAATGTGGCCTTGATGCCAATTATTATTAAGTCAAAATTCATTCTGGGTTCTAATTTGTCCAACAGTAACTGGCTGGGATCATAACAATCTACTTCTCTCTCCAAAGTGCTTTTTGACCTGCTGAGAATTTCTAGCATTTTGTATTCTTAACTTTGTCGTCAAAACTAATATCAAAGAGTGTGTTTGGTATGATATAAATAAATATGAAACAAGCTGATTTTTCAAAGATGCAATCTGTTAATAACAGTTATTCTGGAAAATAAATAGGGTGGTCAGTTAGTTAGATTATTCAAAAAGCAGCAGAAAATAAAAAAGAGTCAGCCGAACATTGCTGACCATGAAGCAGTTTTCTTATTTCAGCGTGGCTTACCACATTCCAAACAATGACTGTGGATTTGTAAGTATAATTGCTGCGTCACTTTTCCGATTACTTATCTTACCTAAGATGAGCATTGCAATATTTCTTAGCATAATCAGTCCATGTTCCAAATCTTCTTGGATGTAATGCATCAATCTGCATGAAAAGCTGTGAAAACATTAACAAAAAATAAAATCAATGGAAAAAACAAATTAACTTTAAATTACAAAGATGTTCTTGTATCCTGTAAGATTCTATTACAAATGAAAGGTATCTAATATTTCATTAAAGCGACGATAAAAACAAAATAAAAGCAATGGCTGCTATTAGGATCACCTAAAAGGATAATGGAAAAAAGAATTATCATGGACATTTATACAAGTTATTCAAAAGTCAGCAAGCTCTCAAAGACTGCATTTGGGTATTGAAGGATTTTGGAAGACAGGATACAAGGTCAGAAACATTAAACAGAGTTCCAAAGGGAAAAATGAGATGCTGTTCTTCCAGATTGTCTCAGGCTTGCTGTAATGTTCCAGCACAGAGATGTTGGCCAGGGAACACGGTGGTGTGTTGAAGAAGCAGGCCACAAGAAGCTCAGTGTCATTTTTGGATAATACGGCGCTCTGCAAAGTGGTCGCTCAGTCATTGTTTCATCGTTGTAGTGTAGAGTAAAGGAGCACATGTCACGCCTTCTGTGAATCATCCATTCCCAACACCTACCTACACCCCATTGCACCTTCTCATGCAATCACAGAAAGTGTAACATCTGTCCATTCATCTCCAAGGATCCAGGTACACCTTCCAGGTGAAGTAGTGATTTACCTGCACTTCACTCAATCTATTCTATTGTACTTGCTGCTCAACCTTGGTTAACAAGGGATGTAGAACATCGAGTCAAGTGGAACAAGAAAGCTTACCATCCGAGGAAGCTTAAGGTTGAGGAGGCAAGGATCATACAGGCCTCTACAGGGTTGCCCGGTAGCTAGGAAGGAATAAAGAATGGACTTGGGAGAGATAGTAGGGGGCATTAAAAAGCTTGAATCGGGGATGAATAAGGAAAACCCTATGGCAGTCTACATTTATGTCAGGAACAAAAGGATAGCCAGAGTGAGGGTAGGGCTGATCAAAGATAGTGCAGGACACTTGTGCCTGGAGTCAGAGGTGGTAGGAAGGGTCCTCGATGAATACTTTGCTTCAGTATTCACGACTGAGAGGGACCTTGACGATTGTGAAGACAGCGTGAAAAGGTTGATAAGTTCGAACATGTTGATGAGAAGAAGGAAAATGTGCTAGAAATTTTAGAAACATAAGTTCCTTGGGCCAGACGGGATATATCAAAGTTTACTACAGAAAGTGAATTGAAGATACTGCTGCGCCTTTGGCAATGTTCTTTGCAAACTCAGCCTTACATCTGTAGTGGGCAAATTATTGGAGAGGATTCTGAGAAACAGGATTGATGATTACTTGGAAAACCATAGTTTGATTAGAGATAGTCAGAATAACTTTGTGAGAGACAGGAGCTTCACAAGCCTTATTGAATTCTTTGAGAATGTGACAAAACACATCGATGAAGGTAGAGCGGTGGATATGCTGTACATGAATTTTAGCAAGGCGTTTGATAAGATTCCCCATGATAGGCTCATTCAGAAAGTAAGGAGGCATGGGATATAGGGAAATCTGTCTGTTTGGAATCAAAAATCGGCTGGTCCATGGAAGACAGAGGGTGGTAGTAAATGGAAAGTATTCAACCTGAAGTTCGGTGACTAGAGGTGTTCTGAAGGGATCTGTTCTGGAACCCTCTGTTCTTCGAGATTTTTATAAATGACTTGGATGAGGAAGTGGAAGAGTGGGTTAGTAAGTATGCCGATGACACCAAGGTTGGTGGAGTGGTGGATAGTGTGGAAGGTTGCAATGTGAAAATCGACTGCATGCAGAACTGGGCTGATAAATGGCAGATGGAGTTCAACCTGAAAAAAAGTGTGAAGTGATTCAAGTTTGACCTCCCAAAATGAATACAGAATATATGGTTAAAGGCAGGATTCTTGGCAGTGTGGAAGAACAGAGGGATCTTGGGGTCCACATCTTATTGATCCTTCAAAACGTTACCATCTAAGTTGATAGGGTTATTAAGAATGGTTATGGTGTATTGGCTTTGATTGACAGGGGGATTGAGTTTAAGAGCTGCAAGGTTATGCTGCAGTTCTTTAGAGCCCTGGATGGACCACAGTTTTAGTCACCTCATTATAGGAAGGATGTGAAAGCTTAAGAGAAGGTGCAGGAGGAGATTTACCTGAATGCTACCTAACTGGAGGGCATGCCTTATGAAGGAATGTTGAGGAAGCTAGGGCTTTTCTCACTGGAGCATTGAAGGATGAGTGGTGACTCGACAGAAGTATACAAGATGATGAGAGGCATAGATAGAGTGCATGGTCAAGACTTTTTTCTAGGGCAGAGTTCGCTATCCCAAGGGGGCATAAATTTGAGGTGATTGGAGGAAGGTTCAGGGGAAATGTCAGAGGTAGGTTCTTTACAGAGACAGTAATGGGTGCGTGGAATATACTGCTAGCTGTGGTAGTAGATTCAGAGATATAAGGGACATTTAAGTGACTCTTGGATAGGCACGTGGATGAAAGAGAAATGAAGGGTATGTAGATTAGTTTAATCTTAGAGTAGGATAACAGGCCGGCACAACATCAAGGGCTGAAGGGCCTGTCTTTATCTATGTTCTAACTGCTCTACACTAGGGAGACAAATTCAAACTGGGGACCACATTACAGAACACCTGTATTCTCACTGCAAAAATGACACTGAACTTCCTATTGCCTGCCATTTCAACATGCCACCATGTTCCCCGACCAACATTTGTCTCGGACTTGCTGCAATGGTCCAGCAAAACTCAGCACAAGCTAGACAAACAGCATTTCATTTTCCACTTGGGGACTCTGCAGTCTCCTGGATTCAATATAGAGTTGAATCATTTTAGTGCCTGAGCACCTTCTTCTGTGTCTTTACCCCAATCCCCACATGCCAGCCCTTGTTATCACACAGGTTGCCATCACCAACCCATTGTCAGCCACTAACAGTTTCCATTAGCAACGATTCATTCCCTCAGGCAGACCTTTACCCACTCCTTTGTCTGTTCACCTGCTGTTCTCTCTATCTCGACTTATTAGGGATAGTCAACATGGCTTTGTGTCTCACTAACTTGATTGAGTTTTTTGAAGAAGTAATAAAGAGGACTGATGAGGGCAGAGCGGTAGATGTGATCTATATGGACTTCAACAAGACGTTCAACAAGGTACCCCATGGGAGACTGGTTAACAATGTTACATCTCACGGAATACAGGGAGAACTAACCATTTGGATACAGAACTGGCTCAAAAAAGGTAGAAAACACAGGATGGTGGTGGAGGGTTGTTTTTAAGACTGGAGGCCTGTGACCAGTGGATTGCCACAAGATTCAGTGCTGGGCCCTCTACTTTTTATCATTTACATAAATGATTTAGATGGGAGCATAAGAGGTGCAATTAGTAAGTTTGCAGATTGGAGGATTGGAGGATTTGAGCTATAGGGAGAGGCTGAACAGGCTGGGGCTGTTTTCCCTGGAGCGTCGGATGCTGAGGGGTGACCTTATAGAGGTTTACAAAATTATGAGGGGCATGGATAGGGTAAGTAGGCAAAATCTTTTCCCTGGGGTCGCGGAGTCCAGAACTGGAGGGCATAGTTGTAGGGTGAGAGGGGAAAGATATAAAAGAGACCTCAGGGACAACTTTTTCCACAAGGAGGATGGTACATGTATGGAATGAGCTGCCAGGGGAAGTGGTGGAGGCTGGTACAATTGTAACATTTAAAAGGCATTTGGATGGGTATATGAATAGGAAGGGTTTGGAGAGATATGGGCCAGGTGCTGGCAGGTGGCACGAGATTGGGTTGGGATATCTGGTCAGCATGGACTGTTTGGATCGAAGGGTCTGTTTCCATGCTGTACATCTCTATGACTCTCTGGCCTTCATCTCCTCCTATCGTTTACTCCTCTCCTCCCAACACCCCCATCTTCAGCATATATACCAGCATTTCCCTCGCTACAATCAGCTCTGAAGAAGGGTCACTGGACCTGAAACATGAACTCTGCTTTCTCTCCACAGAGGCTGCCAGACTTGTTGAATTTTTCCAGCAATTTTAGTTTTTGTTTTTGATTTCCAGCATCTGCAGTTCCTTTCTTGCAACGTTATGCATGTGGACAGTAGAAATCATTGACATTCAAACATCCTTCAGGGACGAATATTCAAGCAAACAAGAACACACATGCAAATTAGGCCTTCCTCAGACCTCCCTGCCCCAGAGGCTTTGCCATGCAGAAAAATTCATGGCTGACCTGAATGCGGCTTCAACTCCACTTTTCTATTTACCCGCTAAAACCTTTCACTCCCTTGTTAATGAAGAATTTACCAAACTCAGCTTTATGAATATTGAATGACCCTCCATCCATTGCTTTCGGGGGTAACAGAATTCCATAGGTTAATCAGTCTCAGAGACAAAAACAAGCATGCTTAAATGGTAGATCCCTCTTACTCTAAACTGTGTCCCAAAAGTTTTAACCTCCCTATCAAAGGAAACATCCACCTGGTGTCATACTTGTCAAGTACCCTCAGTCTGATGTGCTTCATTAAGATAAGCTCTGTCTTCTGAACTTAAATGATACGGGCCCAACCTGTCTAATCTTTCCTGGCAAGATAACCTCTTCATTTGAGAAGTCTGTCAAGTTAAACTTCTGTGAACAGTTTTGGATGCAATTTCATCCTTTCTTAGGCAAGGAGGCCAAAGTGTACACAGTACTCCAAATGTATTCTGATTAACGTGGCGTGTAACAACAACAAAACTTCCAACTTTAACCAAACTTCTTTTTGTTAAAAGGACGTTAAACAAAAGTTAAGTATTCTTTTAACAATTTTTATACTCAATTTGCCTTCCTGATTACTAGCTGTACCTGCATACTACCATTTGTGATTCATGTGCTAAAATACCCAGATTCCTCCACACTGCAGAATTTTGCAATCTCTTTGCATTTAAACAACATAGTGCTCTTCTATCCTCCTGCAAAATGGACAAGATTCATTATCCTACAGTATACTATATCTGTCCTTTTTCTTACCCAGTTACTTTAACTGTTGGTACTCCTTTGTAGACACCTTATGCCCTCTTTACAACCAGAGAGCACTTAAACGCAAACAAAGACAAAAAAAGAGTAGCCATTCAGCCTACCATGCCTGTTCTGCCATTTATTGCATGATTGCTGGCCATCTACCTCAACATTACTTTTCGTGATATCCTTTTATTCTATGATGTTACTAGTTTCCAGATGATTATTAATTAATGTTTTGAGCCTAATGAATGACTGAGCAATAGCCTTCTAGGATAGAGAATTCCAAAACTCAAAAGGAATGCTGCAATCCCTGGATGGTTATTTTAGAATGTTTGGTGGTCATTCAATTTCTGCCTGTATGCTTCTAACCTGTGGAGTGATCACTTGTCTAAAATGTGTTACTCACATAATTCTCTGCTTTGTGGATGCAGAACAGTAATCCAAGCCATCCCTTAAGTTCTGAAAACCAGAGTACAAGCAGCTGGTGACACTTGGGAGAAGGGGTGGGTAAGTGGAGCTGAGGCCATGAAAAGATCAGCCATGATCATACTGAATGGTGGTGCGGGCTCGAAGGACCAGATGGCCTACTCCTGCTCCTATTTCTCCTGTTACTGCCCAAGTGTTCATCTCATACAGATGGCATGGGCATGACTTCCTAAAAAAAAATTCAGAATGTATCTCCCACGAAGCCAAACTGACCTGCCAACCAATAATTTTAAAGTAATGGATAACAATTAAACTCTGTATTACCAAAACCTCGATCCATTACTTGAAAATAAAAACAGTAAATGTTGCAAAAATTAACAAAACTCAATTAATTTATGTACTTTGAAAAAGGTTATAGAAATAATATTAACAGACTCACCTCTTCTGGGCGACTAAGTGCAGGAGTTCCAGTCAACAGAACTGCCCTCGCAGCTTTTTGCACAATAGGTACCAAAATTGTGCTTCGTGCTGCATTACGTGACTTTATATAGTGAGACTCATCAACTATGACAACTTGGAAATTTTGCTCGTAAAGAGCATCCACTAAAGTCTGTGCATCATTTGTTAACAGACCATAGCCCAAGATGGTAATTTTGCTGGTTGGAATTCTCCTACAAAGTACAAACCATTTTGTTATGAAAATACTTTTCGACAACATTTTGCATGAATACATTTATAATTTGCAGGCTATACACAAATTAAACAATTAAGTTAAAGCTAATCATGCTTGTCAAAGTACATCATAAGTAAAGAAGCCACTAATATAGAAGCTTGTGACCTATTCCATCAATTTTAGGTACTGTTCACTTATTAGGGTCTGATCAACCCTATAATCCAGACTGTTTCATATGTACGATCTTATTGTTTTTCAAGAGGTTAATAAATGAAAACTCTAGCACTTTTAGGTATCTTGCATTTATATCATGTAATAATGTTGATGTATTTTAGGACATTCATCAGGAAATAATGATTTCATAAAATGTATCAAGAATTAGAATAAATTGATGCAAGAACTGAGACTAGGACACTAGGACATTAGAATGAAAAGATGTCAAGCTTGACATTCTCGAATGAGGTCCTGGAACTCAAGGGAGGTCCTTCCAACCACACGGGAGCAGGAGTATGCCATTTGGTATCTTGAGCCTGTTCTAACATTCATTAAGGTAATTCATCTTTCGGCATAATGATGCATGTTGAGATCGATCTATTTTCACATACCTGATAAATTCTCAAAATCTAGTTAAACAATATCACAGTCGGCACCCAAAGAAGTTAGAAATACTTCCAGCTATAATTTATAATTTTCCTCACTCTTTTCCATACCACCTGAGGTTCCCACTAAGGACTCTCCTTCTCAACCTTTCTCCTCAGTGACGCTTAAGCTAGCAACACCACAAGTTGGCTTTCTCTCATGACAGAGCAGCCCCATGGTCCTCTGGAATTACCTTTACACAGTTTTGTTGCGCTTGCCACGGAGTGTGTTTTGACCCTTTTATTCAGCAAAGAACTGTGAGTCAACGCCTAACGGTAATAAGAAATGATCATTATCCATTCCAACACAATCACTACAAACTAGCAATTAACACTACAAATCTAATTAACTATCTAATACTTTAACTTAACTTTGAATGATGAAATACCACCACACTAGATCTTGCTCAATGTGGCGACAATCATCTGGCCTTCTTCTCCCAGTGGTCCCAGGGTCGTCTCCCCTTCACAGGTGTTGATCTCGAGGTACCACTCCTGAGGGTGGTGTTGCAGCAATTCTTACACTTGGAAGTTTTCATGCCCTTTTGGAAGGGTTTTTGATGTCCACCAATAGATTGATCGGACCCAGTCAGGCATTGATGTGTTAATGGTCCTTGGGCCTCCATTTCTGAAGGTTTTGGGGCACATCGGTCAGGTAGCCTTTCCCAAATAAGGCTGTGGAGGTGTCCCTTTGTTTGGGAAACAGCTCAATGTTTCCTATTGTACTGTGAATGGGCTGGGTCAATTCTAATGAAAGGCTTTTGCCCGAAACGTTGATTTTCCTGCTTTCTCGGATGCTGCCTGACCTGCTGTGCTTTTCCAGCACCACTCTAATCTAGACTCTGGTTCCAGCATCTGCAGCCTGTCTAGGTCTGCAGCTTGTTTATTTCAGTGTTTTTAATACAAAGACTTTTGGCCAACACTTGGCTCGATTTGTCGTAACATTTTTTTTAAATAAAGTGACTACACCCTTGGAGTATATTTTTTTCTCCAGAGAGGGTGTAATTGGCCAGGCTCCAACTAGGCTGGGTTTGAAAGTTTTTTGGGGGGCCCTTTTTGTTTACCCCTAACAGATAATGCCTTTGGCCTAAGGCTTTTATGACTTAAAAAAAAGTATAATAAAGCAGGAGTGGCCAGCTTACTGTGTAACTGGACTTTGTTTAGATTAGAATTTTGATTCAGTTTAGCAACAGTGTGTCAAGAAAGGCTGCTGAGACAAGTCCAGTCAGGTACTCTAACTTCAAGTCTGTAAGCTTGGCTTGTTTCATTTTTATCCTTTGTGCTAAGCGATGTGTTTATTGGGACTGTTGCAAGTCTTTACGGAACAGCATCATTAAGTTGGGGTAATCTCTGGTTTTTGAATAGTAACCAGTTATTCTATTATCTGTTCTTTATTTTTCATTCCGTAATTTTGTAAATAAATTCTGTTTGTTTAAAACTTGGTAGTCAGATCAGCTAATTCATTCTGGGAATGTCCACTATTTGCTTAGCTAAAACAAATAGCAAAGTTACGGTCTGGGCTACCTGCTTAAAAATGTTTTGAGGGGTCGGGTCTGGTCAACAACAGATTTCCCAGCATGCTTTATTATCTGGATTTTCTGAAGTCTGCCACTTTGAGCGGCCCGTCCAGCCAGTGTCCTTAATGGACTAACAGCCAATTTTTTCAACCAAGGGGTTTGAAAAGGAATTCTAAAACAAGGATTTCACATTTTGAGTGAAGGTTATGTCATCTCAAGAAAATCCAAAACAACATCAATGAAACTGAACATTTTAATGGTTTAAAAAAAAAAGCTGCAGGTATCTTCTAAGCAATCTGTTCAGAGATGTTATTACGTACCTCTGCAGGAGGTGAAACTTGAACCTGAGCCTTCTGGTTCAAAGGTAGAGACACTACCAGTGTGACACAAGAGCTCCTTATATATTTAGAGATTGATATGCAGTTGGAGAATACCTTCCACAAGAAAGTGCATCATGTAATACCAATATAGATGATGTTTTGACTGGTTAACAGTAGCAAATACTATAACCTATTTTCTTATATTTAAATACTATGTTTCATTTCTTTCCCCACACAAATTACACAAGTTCATTTATTGATCCAACAACTTTGAGGAATAATTGTCTTTTTTCCCAACCCGCAACTCTCACATAAAGACACCCACTTATGAACTATTACAACTATCTTCAAGGGAGATAAATTATACTGTGAGACCTATTGAGGAATCTTCCTTGTGTCTGTTACAAAATCCATTACATTATTCTCCTGAATTGCGTATTCCTGTGGCTGAGAAAATTTGCCGAGAGGTTGAGTGATCTTAGACCTTTCAGAGGAATCTCTGTCACTGTCTTTGCTGTGATTCACCTCTTCAAATATCAACCACTGAATGATTTTGTAAAGCATGATATAATATTGGATACACACTGTGCAAGTAATGTTGCAAATAATGCCTAGATCGGAAACTCCGAAGCCTTAGTTGCCTCAGTGTCAAAACTAAACTGATCTCCAGAGACATGCAGAGTGAAATTGCCCACTCCAACCAGCTTTGTAAACTACTTTTAATTGTTTTAACACTGCTGACTCAAACCCAGCCTGTCTCTGAATGCTCCAAAACACAAATCGTGTCAACCTAATATTCTACCTCTCATAAATGATGATGACAATTACTTCTCATTTCTTGATAGCCTTTTCTCTTAAAACGTCACGACTGAGGAGGATATCCAACATCAGATTAGCTGCATCAACTTGGCCTTCTACCAACTATGATAATGAGCATGTGAAATCTTAGCAGAGACTTCTCATCACCACACTCCTACATTTGGTGAGACCTGGACTATGTACCAAGAATTCATAAGCACACTTAATTCCATAGATATTCTACCAGCAATACCTACACTGCATCTTAAGATTTAGTGGGAGGATTGTCAAACATATGCTCATTTCATTCTGGAAGTGAGTTTCACAAGCATTTGGACAAAAGCCCAACAAAGTCAACTGAAATGCACTGGAACCTGTATCCAGATGGTCAAAGATGTCTGTTGAAAATGTGTTGCTGGTTAAAGCACAGCAGGTCAGGCAGCATCCAAGGAACAGGAAATTCGACGTTTCAGGCATAAGTCCTTCATCAGGAATCAACATTTTCAACTGTGATCTCCAGCATCTGCAGACCTCACTTTTTGGTCAAAGATGTCTCCCTGTTAAGTCTTGTTCTCCCAGGTCTCAGTGGCCAGCATTCCAAGTGAAGACAGAAAATACATCAAATATACTGAAGCTTCTTTGAAGCACAGCAGCAGGCTACCAATTCTTCAAAATTATGACAAACTGTTCATGCTTTGTGTCACAATATGCTAATTTCAAGGCGGGGCTGCAGCAGCTAAGGAAACAAATCCTGCACTTTAGATTGCACCACCTCATGGAAGTCGATGTGGGTCAAGAATTTTTATGGGTCAAGTCGATGTAACCCACAGAAATCTGTGGGTCAAGAATCAGTTGGATACATGAAGAATCATGGTTGAAATACGCAACCCCAAGGAGACATCATCATTGAATCAAGGAATAGACATTACTGATAACACCATTTCAGAAGGATCAAACAACTTGTGACCAACCACCACAAACATTTTAAATGATGCAACATCTTGAATGGTCATTAGAAAACTCAGTGTATATGCTAAGTCTACCAGACATTTTTGATAAAATTCTATTTGAAGGCTGACACACAAGATGAATACAGTGATAATCAAGTCTCCCCAAGGCTTGCATTAGTGACAAAATTCTTCAAAAGGCCAATTCAATGCTTTGAATGATGGGTGGGGATTCAGGGACAGGGGGATGGTAGATTTCCATAAAAGGATTGATTGGTCTTCATCATCTCTATTTGGCTTTGTGAACAATATTATTCTTCTCCAACAGTTGCCAGAGGGTAGTGCAAGAGGGCGGTGTCGAGTTGGAGATTTGGATCTGGGATACAGTGGGGGGAAGGGAGATGAGGAGACTGGTGAAATCAACATTGTTTTTGTGTCGTTGGAGAGGCCCAATGCAAAAGATGAGGTGTTCTTCCTCCCGTCATCAGTTGGCTTGGATTTGGCAGTGGAGGGGGGCCAGGACTTGCATGTCCTTGGCGGAGTGGGAGGGGCAGTTGAAGTGGTCAGCCACAGGGGAGTTGGATTGTTCAGTGTGCGTCTCCCAGAGATGCTCTCTGAAACGTTCTGCAGGTTGGCGTGCTGACTCCCCAATATACAGGAGACCACATGGAGAGCAACAGACACTGTAGATGAGGTGTTTGGATGTGCACGGAAATCTCTGCTGGATGTGGAAGGATCCTTTGGGACCTTGGATGATGGCGAGGGGGAAGGTGTGTGCACAGGTTTTACACCTCTTGTGGTGGCAAGGGAAGGTGTGGGAGTGGACCTAATGAGGGCGTTGCAGAGGGAATGGTCTTTGTGGAATGGTTAAAGGGATGGGGAGGGAAATAGATCTGTGGTGGTGGGGTTTGTTTGTAGGTGGTGGAAATGGCGGAGGATGATGCGTTGTATCTGAAGGTGTGGGGGTGATGGTTTCTATCCTTGCTGCGGTTGGAGGGGTAGGATTCAAGGGCAAAGGTGCAGGAAGTAAGAGGATAAGCTGCTGGGTGTTGTTGGCAAGGGAAATTGTGGTCCTTGAAGTAGGAGGCCATCTGGGAAGTTCTGGAGTGGAAATGACAGATGCAGCAGAGGCAGAGAAATTGATAATAACGGATAGCATTTTTACAGTGGAAATCAAAATGACAAACAGCAGAGGACCCAAAACAGATACCTGTGGTACACCACTAGTAACTGAACTCCAGGATCAACATTTCCCCATCAACCATCACCCTCTGTCTTCTTACAACTTGCCAATTTCTGATCCAAACCACTAAATCACCCTCAATCCCATACCTCCATATTTTGTGCAAAGGCCTACCTGGGGAAACCTTATCAAGCACCTTACTGAATACCATATACACCATATCAACTGCTTTACCCTCATCACCATTTCAAAGAACTCAGTAAGGTTTGTGAGGCACAACCTACCCTTCACAAAACTGTGTTAACTATCCCTAAATCAACATATTACTTTTGAGATAATTATAAATCCTATATCTGACAACCTTTTCCAACACTTTACCTACAACCGAAGTAAGGCTCACTGGTCTATAATTATTAGGGTTGTCTCTGCTCCCCTTCTTGAACAAAGGACAACATTTGTTATCCTCCAGTTTTCTGGGACTATTCCTATAGACAATGGCGACATAAAGATCAAAGCCAAAGGCTCTGCAATCTCGTTCCTGACTTCCCAGAGAATTCTGGTATAAACCACATCCGGCCCAGGGGATTGATCTCTTTTCACACTTTCCAAAAATGCCAAGACCTCCCCCTTATGAACCTCAATCCTGTTTAGTGTAGTAGCCTAATCCTCAGTATTCTCCCCAACAGCATTGTCTTTTTCCAGTGTGAATACTGACGAAAAACATTTATTTAGCACTTGTCCTATCCCTCAAACTCCACTACTGTCACAACGTCCAACTACTGTCCTTGATTTCCCCTAATCTTATTCTAATCATTTTTTATTTGTGATATACCTAGAAAGCTTTAGGGTTTTCCTTTATCCCATCTGCCAACGACTTCACATGTTTCCCCACCACCACCTCCGCCCGCCCCCCACCTTCTTAGTTCTCTTTAGGTCTTGTAACTCTCAAGTGCCTTAACTGAGCTTTCAGGTCTCCTCCTAGGGGCATAAAACTAGAGGCATAAGTTTAAGGTGAAAGGGGAAAGATTTAAAAGGGACCTAAGGAGCAACCTTTACACCCAGATGTGTTATCTATATGGAATGAGCTGCCAGAGGAAGTGGTAGAGGCTGGTACAATTGCAATATTTAAAAGGCTGTGTGTATGAATAGGAAGGGTTTAAGAGGGTTATGGGCCAAATATTAGCAAATAGGACTAGAATAATTTAAGATATCTGGTCAGCATGGACGAGTTGAATCGAAGAGTCTGCTTCCATGCTGTAATGGTCACTTAAGTAAGATTCAGCTTCATTCTGGATAAGTGGTGCTGGAAGAGCACAGCAGTTCAGGCAGCATCCAAAGTGCGCTGCACTTTGGATGCTGCCTGAACTGCTGTGCTCTTCCAGCACCACTTATCCAGAATCTGGTTTCCAGCATCTGCTGTCATTGTTTTTACCTCCAAAGATTCAGCTTCAGACAAGGTAGATAGAGGAGAATTAATGCAAGAGAAGGAAAATTTGAATTATTTGTTAATGGAATGTGAATGATAGCTCATCTGCCAACTCTACTGAAGGTCAACTGGGGCAAGAAAAAAAAGAAACAAATAAAGAGGCATGTCACTTTATTTCAATGTCAAAATAGATTAATTTGATGGTAAGAAAATTGCTAAATTTGGATACATTTGAGACTCAGTTGGTACAGTTCACGCAGATGAGAATAAAAGCCAACAGACGGAGAGCCCCTACAGTCTTGAGGTGAAAATATAGTTTACAACTGATAAGATGGCCTGATGTCATTTATCAAAAATGATGGAATCGTTTTCCCTTAGAAAAGCTTATATAAGCTGCAAAAAAAAAGGTCTGTCTTCAAATTAAGATGATTTATTGATCAAACAAAAAAGGAGCAGCATAGAGGGAAAGAAGTAATACCACTGTGAAATACTCTGAACAGAAGGACACAAGGGAAAACAACATCTTATTTATTTCCTACCTGAAACTAGATTTTAGTTGCAACGCTAAAATTTTAAGTTCAGTTTGCCAGGATTCACAAGTTGACAGAGTAAGAGGCCTGTTAGATAAAAGATATCATTTCAGTATCTTTACCTCTTCTCAGAGATTCCAATGCGGTGGATCTCTCAATACTTTGTTTATAAAGACTGAGGGCTTCTAAAGAAGAATGTTCATGCATAGCATGCCCAAGACTTGCATAATGAGTTCCAACACGGGTGGTACAATGGCTCAGTGATTAGCATTGCTGCCTCACAGCGCCTGAGACCCGTGTTCAATTCCTAACTCAGGCGACTGTCTGTGCGGAGTTTGCACATTCTCCCTATGTCTGCGTGGGTTTCCTCCAAGTGCTCCAGTTTCCTCCCAGAGTCCAAAGATGTGCAGGTCAGGTGAATTGACCATGCTAAATTACTCGTAGTGCTAGGTGCATTAGTGAGAGGGAAATGGGGCTGGGTGGGTTACTCTTCGGAGGGTCGGTGTGGACTTGTTGGACCAAAGGACTTGTTTCCACACTATAGGGAATCTAATCTAAAAAAAAACACTTATTGCTGACTTTTATAATTCAGGCAATTACATGATAACAACTTCCACGATTAATTTAATCTGTTACAATAATGGTAAATATATAGACTGTCAAATTTTAACTTGCACATCTCATTGTTAAATCGGAGATCTGGCATGGACTAAAGTGTGTTTAAAAAAAGGAACATGGACTTAAAGTAGCTATTGTAGATCACAGATTGAGGAAAGCTTTCAGAGACCCAAATGGAACAAACAAATCTGTGTTGAAATTAGTATTTTATCCAGGGACATTGAAACTGGGTCACTGATTTGTCAAGAAATAGGCGTCTATCTAATTCACTTGCATCTAATGATTTTGTCTGCCAGTTTACTAGGTTGTAAAGATGACAAAGGTAAACTCCAGAGTACACAGTGAACTTACACTTCAACAGCTGCTTTTACGCAGCAGTGTACAGAGACGGAAAACTGGATTTGTAAGCAGTTAGAGGTTTCTCTTATCATCCAGGAAAAAAACAGACCTGGTTGGTGAAAAGGCTTTTTGGGAAAACCAACGTTTACCAAGAACCAAAGATATCTGCAGATTCTGCTACTGTTGCATAGATGAGTCAATGATCAATTTTTAAATCAAAAGGGAATCAATGGCTACGGACAAAAGACGGAAAAGTGGAGTTGAGGATTGGCAGAATAGCCATGATCTCACTAAATGAGAGAGCACATTTGACTGGCTGAATGGCCTACTACTGCTGCTATGTTATGGTTTTAATTAACTGTGGCTTCAGGTTTAATATCTAACATTAAAAAGATTCTCAGGACTTCCAACTATAATCTAAATTTCTCTGCCTGTTCCAGACACTTTACCTTGCAATGAAAATAGAAAGTGCTAAAGAAGCTCAACGAGTCTGACAGTACCTGTGGTGAGAAAACAAAATTAATGTTTTGAGTCTAATGACTCTTCAAAGCTGGAAAATAATGGCTTATTTGATGACAAAGTGGGTGGATTAGTGAGGGTGCTCCACAACAAATGATAGAGGGAATGCTAATGATAGTAAAGGATAGGCTGAGATGCAAATTAAGTGTTAATGATGAGTGTGAACAGAAGAACAAAGACAGATATGCCAAGGGCAAACAAGACACAGCACAGCGTGTGAGGGACAATCAAAATTATAGACAGACTTAATACTCTCAAGTTGTTGAACTCGGTCATCATCCCAGTTGATACTACAGACTGAAATCTGGTTTGATACGTCATATTTTGTTTTCTTTAGTTTTAACAAGATCGTCTTTCACTGAAACACAAGCAGGCGTTGTTGCAAATTTGGTTTTATCAATAACACAAGTTTATTATTCAAAAGAGATGAAGATAGAATAAACCAAATTATTCACAGAAAACAAATTTAAAAAGATTTCAATCTACACTAAAATAGAAGTCCATTATTCTCTGATACACCTTTTTAACAATAGTCACATCAGAGATAAAGAACTTCCTTCTCTTTCACTTCTGTAATGCTTGATTTAATTGTGGCTTTAATTCTATCATTTGAAATTTGAAAATTGAAAAGCTGATCATTCTTTCATGAAGTCTTTGTACAACTTAACTTGAAATAACTCCTTCAAAAGATTGTAACCATACACTCCTACTCTGGAATGTTCAAACTAAACTGATTACACTGATGTAATCTACCTTTTTAACAATTCCAAACTATCATCTTTCATCGGGAGCAATCGTCCTATACATCCCGCTTCAGTCAAAACTTAGCGAGTTTTGAAGCTCAGGTTGAAGTTCAGTCAAAACTTCTGCAAAAATGCCAAACTGTACTCTGAAGGTTTTGGTTTCTCAATCTATCGATGTTTCCCCAATAAAAAGGCACCAAACAAAAGCTCAAATGCACAACATGGAGGATGGTAAGGAAGAAATGGGGAGCTTTCAGACCAGGAGAAAGTGAGGAATGCAGATGCTGGAGACCAGAGTTGAAAAGTGTGGTGCTGGAAAAGCACAGCAGGCCAGGCAGCATCCGAGGAGCAGGAGAATCGACATTTCGGGCA
Organism: Hemiscyllium ocellatum; assembly: GCF_020745735.1. Lineage (NCBI taxonomy): Eukaryota > Metazoa > Chordata > Chondrichthyes > Orectolobiformes > Hemiscylliidae > Hemiscyllium > Hemiscyllium ocellatum. The sequence goes on along the minus strand of NC_083407.1, from coordinate 39,546,519 downwards.
TAAGCCCTTCATCAGGAATGAGGCTGGTGTGCCAAGCGGGCTGAGATAAAAGGTAGGAGGGTGGTGGGAATTTGGGGGAGGGGCACTGGGAACATTGTAGGTGGAAGGAGGTGATGGTGATAGGCCGGAGAGGGGGTGGGGGCTTTCAGATCAACTAATGGGGGATGAATGTGTAGAGGGATTCCAAATCTCACCAGTTCCTCTGCTGTGGTCTAAACACTGTAGTTGCTGGAAAGCAATCTGAAATAAAGACAGACAGTGCAGGAAAAACTGTCTGACAGCACCTGGGGAGAAAGGCTTAATACTTTAAGTCCAATATGAATTTTCTTTCGAACTGAAGGCTCTTCTGAGCAGTTCTGAGGAAGTCAGATTGATCTTAACTGTTAACTCTGCTTCTCTCTCTTTCTCTCTCACTCTACAGCTGCTGTATGACCTGTTAAATTTTGCCAGCACTTCATTTTTATGCTATTGATTTCCTTCATGAAGTTGCCCCAGACCCCACAAGAACTTGCTCAGTGACACATAATTACTCTCAACTGTCATTGGGCACGACATCGTATATGACCTTCAGAGGTCTTCCACCAAAATGCTCACTATGATAATTTGAGAATTTTTTCTTAAAAAGACTCTGCCCTTCAAATCCCTCCATCCAGAAAAAAAAGGCTAAATTGCTAAAACGTGTCATTGTTCCATTCAAAAGCTAAAACTGTGAAATTTCCCAGTCAGGAAATGGCTTGTAGCGACTAATCAACTGGTACAGGCTGGTAGTTCTGATGTAATCTTGGAATTAAAAGACAGGTAGGAATTCATATCACTGATATTTTAATTGGCTTTTACTTACTGAGATATGTTTAGATCTTACTTATTGAGAAAAATGGACATTTTTCACAAGCTCACCCTATGTCATTTTTAGACTCAATTAGATTGAGGTCATCTGGATTTAGTTCAGTAATCCATTTTTCTATTTCTTCAATCCAAGGATACTTGAGAGAGGATGGGACCACGATCAACAAGGGCCATTCCTGTTTATAGAGGTATGCCAGTGCAATTGCTTGAATAGTCTTTCCAAGGCCCATCTGTAAAAATTAAAACATATTTCATTATCTTGCAAACAATTAGTTTTCTTTAATTTAAAAAGATACAAAATGTAGAAGATCAGGAATTAAAAACAGCTGCTATATCAACATGCATCTGAAGGAAGCAGCAGCAGCTGGTATGTTCTACCATAGGTTTATTCAGAATGCTCAGTATAAGTACAGACTATTGTTCCCTTCAACAGACCAACTCCCATGAAAGGAAGAAAATTGTTGTGTGCATTTTTTTCCTCTACATTTATAGCGTTTAAATATTTTCTAACTAACCTTCCAGAGATGTATTACAGGCCTCTGGAGCAGGTGTGATAAACTGATGCAATGTCACAGAACTCTTCTCTTTGTTGTTTTAATCAATCTGTTCAGATATGCTTCAATGTGCCTCTTGAACAAATAGAACTTGAACAGCAGATCTTTTGGCTCAAACTACATATTAAGGCCCATTTAAAAGAGTGCCAATGATAGATATGTTGTAATCAACCTGTCGATTAAGCTGACAGGGCTTGACCCAGAGGCACGGATCTTCTGGCCCAGAGGCACGGACACTACCAACTTGACACAAAAGACAAACTGTTAAACTGGGCATAAGGATAACAAGGCCAGTGACATTACTACTGAGCAATAATCAAACCCAACCCAAAAGCCTGAAAGCCAAGGAGGCCACTTTTATCTGAAATGCCCCCTGTCCAATTTAAAAGAGCTTGAAAAGTAGGTTGCACTTCTACACATTCTGGGCTAAGATGCAATTCCAAGCAGTATCTGGAAGTGAACCAGGGATCTCTTGGTCTGTAGTCAATTGCTCCACTCCTAAGCTAATCACCCCAACAAGCCTGCCATTTTCAAATCAATCTATTCAGATGTGTTGCAACATGTCCCTGGAATAAGTGGCATTTGAATCTGGGCCTCTTGGAACATAGGTACAGGCACTACCAAAAGTGCTCCAAGAGACCTTTTCTTATTTGTTGTTTTTATATTTTCTGTTCAGAGATGTTATTATTCACCTATGGAGCAGATGGGACTTGAACCCAGGAGACCCAAAGTGCCATAAGAACCCTTTTCCAGGGTGTGTTTGAATATTCCCAATTAAAATCAGCTACTTTTAGTCACAATTGCAAGATTCACAAATATGCAAAGGACTCTTGTAGTAGCATCCCTATCTCTAAGCCAGAAGACCTGGGTTCAAAACTCACCTGTTCCAGGCTGATTATAAAATATCTACACATATGCATACTGATTTGGCATTGCATTTGTAAGAGGAGCTTGTTAAAAGTTTGTAAGGCAATGATCTTGGTAATCAGTTAATTCAAAGCCTTCATCATATATCATAATTCTCGTCCACATTGAACATTTCATATTTATTAAAAAATTAATTTGTGGAGTTTGAGTGTTGAGCTGATTTCTTGAGCCATTGCAGTCCCCATGCTGTAGGTTGTCCCACAACGCCACGAAGGAGCGATTTCCAGGAGTCTGACTCAATAACACTAAAGGAACGGCAAGCCAGAATGGCGAGTGGCTTGGAGGAGAACTTGCAGGTGGTGGAGTTCCCATGCAATTGCAGCCCTTGTTCTTCTAGATGGAAGTGGTCTTGGGTTTGGAAGGTAATGTTTAAGGCTCGGATGTGAATTTTTGCAGTGCATCTTGAAGTTAGTATATGATGCTGCTATTGACTGCCGGTGGTGGCAGCAACAGACATTTGTGAATGGGGTGCCAATCAAACAGATTGCTTGGCCCAGGGTGGTGACAAGCTTTCCATCACATTCCCTGCTTGTGCCTTCTTGATAATGGACAGGCTTCAGGAAGTTGGGAGGTGAGTAACTCACTACATTATTCCTAGCCTCTGACATGCTCTTGTAGCCACTGTATTTATGTGGCGAGCCCAGCTGAATGCTGATCAATGGTAAACACACAACATTGATAGTGGGGATTCCGTGATGGCAACACCATTGAATGTGAAAGGGTTTGATAGGTTAGATTGTCTCTTATTGGTAATGATCATAACCTGGCATTTGTATGGTGTGAATGTTACTTGCAACTTGTTAGCCCAACTCTGAATATTATTCAGATCTTGTTGTATTTGAGCATTGACTGCTTTGTTATCTGAGTAGCAGCACATGGTGGTGAACATTGTGCAAGTAATCAATCATCGGTGAAGATCCCCACTTCTGTTCTTATCATGGATAGAAGGTCATTGATGAAGCAGCTGGAAACGGTTGGATGTAGGACAATACCCTGAGGAGCTCCTATATTTCAAATTTCAAAAGTACAACATAGAGGTACAATTCCATGTAGCATGATAATTAATATAAAAAGCATGATTTTGATTTATTGTGAATAAACCTTATCTTAAGTGACCAACTTTTAAGGATCTCAGTTTGTTTATTAAGATCATTCTTCCAATTAAATTTTCAAATTATAAAACATTCCCTAATTTGTTAGCTCAACCTTAAAGATACAGAACAGATTTCTATAATCACATTCAAATTAAGTTTTGGTTTTGTACCAAAGCTGTTAGAGGCACAAAGCAAGCATCCAGATATAAGAACCTCCAAGGCACCATCCAAAACTGTTAAAAGATACTAAATAAAACCAAATCACATCACAGACTTAACATACAACACATCACAATCAACTTTACTTCCCCAGTTATACACTTTGTACGGATTTCATTGGCAACCTGGTCATTTCGTTGAAATGTTGTCCGTCAATATTTTTGCCAGTTCATTGACTTTGGAGTTTGTTCTTAGGAATGTAAGTTGTATCACACGTTTTAGAATAAATAAATTTGAAGAATGAATGCACAATAAAGAAAATAGGGATTAAGGCCTTTCAAGTTAGAATAGTCAGCGGGATAGATAGATAGATAGATAGATAGACAGACAGACAGAGAGAGAGAGAGAGAGAGAGAGAGAGAAAGAGAGAGAGAGAGAGAGAGAGAGAAAGAGAGAGAGAGAGAGAGAGAAAAAGAGAGAGAGAGAGAGAGAGAGAGAGAGAGAGAGAGAGAGAGAGAGAGATAAAATTATAGATTTAGGGCATTCAACAGTAATGACTTCATTAATTTGAAATATTTTCCAGCTTTCAAGCCCTACAGTCATAAGTCTAAACTTACAGTTATTTTGATTTCTGCTATAGAACAAAGCAAAGGTAGTGGAGATTTGGAAATCATTATTACTTTTAAAAGATATATGACAAGACCATTATACTTACTCATTATATCAATATTTTAAAACACATCCAGATAAAATATAATATAGCTGATGCTTTCTTAATTCCTGCTTTTATTTGCAGATAGCTAATTTAAATAGTATTACAACTTGCCCATGAGTGAGATATCAAATTCATTCAAGTTCATTCATGGGTATCCTGAAATGGTTATGCTCCCAAGAGAAAAGCTGAAAATGTGTTGCTGGTTAAAGTGCAGCAGGTCAGGCAGCATCCAAGGAACAGGAAATTTGACGTTTCGGGCACAAGCCCTTCATCAGGGTTTGTGCCCAAAACGTCGAATCTCCTGTTCCTTGGATGCTGCCTGACCTGCTGCGCTTTAACCAGCAACACATTTTCAGCTCTGATCTCCAGCATCTGCAGACCTCACTTTTTACTCCCAAGAGAAAAGGGCTGAACTAGTTTCCTTTCTTTACTTAACACCTTCCACTCAGTTGGTCATAACGACGTTGATACAAAAAACACTTCCAAGGTAGAGAACCGTTCCCAGCTCAAAATGTTTTCAAAGGAGCCAATTTAATGAGGCTTTCTTGGAGTTAATGAAGGAACACATTATCTTTTTCTAGTTCTTTGGAAGCTAATAATGAAAATGCAGCATACAAGGATCTGTTTTGGGACCATTGCTTTTTGTTATCTTTATAAATGATCTAGAGGAAGGACTTGAAAGCTGGGTAAGCAAGTTTGCGGATGACACAAAAGTCGGTGGAGTTGTGGATAGTGAGGAAGGAAGTGGTAGGTTACAGCAGGATATAGATAAGTTGCAGAGCTGGGCGGAAATGTGGCAAATGGAATTCAATGTAGCTAAGTGCGAAGTCGTTCACTTTGGTAGGAATAACAAGATGATGGATTACTGGGCTAATGGTAGGCTACTTGGTAGTGTGGATGAGCAGAGGGATCTTGGTGTCCATGTACACAGATCTCTGAAAGTTGCCACCCAGGTAAATAGTGCTGTGAGGAAGGCATATGGTGTACTGGGCTTTATTGGCAGAGGAATTGAGTTCCGGAGTCCTGAGGTCATGTTGCAGTTGTATAAGACTCTGGTGAGGCCTCATCTGGAGTATTGTGTGCAGTTTTGGTCGCCATACTATAGGAAGGATGTGGAAGCTTTAGAACGAGTGCAGAGGAGGTTTACCAGGATGTTGCCTGGAATGGTAGGAAAATCTTATGAGGAAAGGCTGAGGCACTTGGGGCTGTTCTCATTGGAGAAGAGAAGGTTTAGGGGAGATCTGATAGAAGTGTATAAGATGATTAGGGGTTTAGATAGGGTAGATACTAAGAACCTTTTACCGCTAATGGAGTCAGGTGTTACTAGGGGACATAGCTTTAAATTAAGGGGTGGTAGGTATAGGACAGATGTTAGGGGTAGATTCTTCACACAGCGGGTTGTGAGTTCATGGAATGCCCTGCCCGTATCAGTGGTGAACTCTCCTTCTTTATGGTCATTTAAGCGGGCATTGGATAGGCATTTGGAAGTTATTGGGCTAGTATAGGTTAGGTAGGATTCGGTCGGCGCAACATCGAGGGCCGAAGGGCCTGTACTGCGCTGTATCCTTCTATGTTCTATGTTCTATATATGCACAGATTACAAACGAAAAGTGAGTCCAAGAAGTTAAAAAATAAGAGCATAAATCACTTTTTGGTTTGTTGTCCCTGAATAGGTTGAGAGCCGATGTGGATGGTTCCTGGAGCTTTGATAGTGGAGTAGTTGTTCGGAAATGTTTGGTTCTAGCTGAAAAAACATGTCCCCTTTCCTCACTTGCGCTCTTTGCTTTCAGACCTTGAAAGTGGCCTGCTGATGTCTGGTTTTCAGCAATTAGAGACATTTCTTTAAACCAGCATACACAACATCTAGTAGAAATTAACATATCCCTTCACAGCACACTTTAGCTTCGTGCAACTTCAGCTACAAACTAGCAAACAAGTACATACAGAGGGCTACAGTTAGTTTTGAACGAACTATTTTGAGTATACCTGGAAGGATACAACACAAACAGGTCTTTCACCCACAACTACCTTTTCTGCCAGCTGAAAATGTGTTGCTGGTCAAAGCACAGCAGGCCAGGCAGCATCTCAGGAATAGGGAATTTGACGTTTCGAGCATAAGCCCTTCATCAGGAAACATTCCTGATGAAGGGCTTATGCTCGAAACGTCGAATTCCCTATTCCTGAGATGCTGCCTGGCCTGCTGTGCTTTGACCAGCAACACATTTTCAGCTGTGATCTCCAGCATCTGCAGACCTCATTTTTTACCTTTTCTGCCACCCACAAGCACATTTCATATGCAGTCTAGGATCAACCCACAATAGGTCACAGCTCAGATTTTTAAATGGCATCTCTTGCTTTGAAGCGTGAAAGTCTGAAGTTCCCTTGACACTTTTGAGCTGTGGCATTCCCGGATTCCTCTTGGGACTAAGACTAATCCTTACAGGGATCTATTTTTAATAGCCACTGAATTTAAATCAGTGGCTTTCTTTTGACTTAATGTAACATTGTTATATGTAAGAGTTCAATATGTCCAAAAGTAATTCAGGGTCATGGTGTATTGGCAATGGCAACAGTTAACGTCCTATCAATGGAAAGGGTAGCTTCAGAATAAGACCACACTTATTAGGACCTATTGGCAAGTTTATGACTAAATAGGAACATTTGAAAACATACATAATTAACCAGGCCATTACAAACTACTTTGTTAGCAAATTACCAACTAAAGAAATTGCTGAAACTGTTGCCTTTAACCAGTTACTCAAAGATGTTACAATTAGTGTACCAATTGTTCTTCTCTTGCAAAGAAGTTAACAAATTCAAAGTGAACAGAGCACACAAGGTCTTGAGAAGTAAAAGGAACATGCCAAATCCTGTGGACTTGCACAATTGAATTGTTTACCAGAGTACTTTTCCTTTACCCATGATATCAACATTTGTCCGTGCTTATCTTTATACAATGTCTCAGGGCTTTAAAACTGGTTCGGGTTCCAACTAGTTTTGATGGTACATAGTTTCATTTTATTAAGTGCACAAACCTGGTCAGTGATTTTTGTTAACTGGACTCCAGTACAGATAATCCATAGAATCCCTACAGTGTGGAAACAGGCCATTTGGCCCAATGTTGAAAATGTGTTGCTGGTTAAAGCACAGCAGGTTATTCCCAATTCCTTCGTCTCCGCCGCATCTGCTCCCAGGAGGACCAGTTCCAACACCGCACAGCCCAGATGGTCTCCTTCTTCAAGGACCACAGATTCCCCCCAAACGTGATCGACGATGCCCTCCACCGCATCTCCTCCACTTCCCGCTCCTCCGCCCTTGAGCCCCGCTCCTCCAACCGCCACCAAGACAGAACCCCACTGGTTCTCACCTACCACGCCACCAACCTCCGTATACAGCGTATCATCCGCCGTCATTTCCGCCACCTCCAAACGGACCCCACCACCAGGGATATATTTCCCTCCCCTCCCCTATCAGCGTTCCGCAAAGACCACTCCCTTCGTGACTCCCTCGTCAGGTCCACACCCCCCACCAACCCAACCTCCACTCCCGGCACCTTCCCCTGCAACCGCAGGAAATGTAAAACTTGCGCCCACACCTCCTCCCTCACTTCCCTCCAAGGCCCCAAGGGATCCTTCCATATCCGCCACAAGTTCACCTGTACCTCCACACACATCATCTATTGCATCCGCTGCACCCGATGTGGCCTCCTCTATATTGGGGAGACGGGCCGCTTACTTGCGGAACGCTTCAGAGAACACCTCAGGGACGCCCAGACCAACCAACCCAATCACCCCGTGGCTCAACACTTTAACTCTCCCTCCCACTCCACCGAGGACATGCAGGTCCTTGGACTTATCTTCCGCCTGGGAACCCTCCAACCACAAGGGATGAACTCAGATTTCTCCAGTTTCCTCATTTCCCCTCCCCCCACCTTGTCTCAGTCGGTTCCCTCCACTCAGCACCGCCCTCCTAACCTGCAATCTTCTTCCTGACCTCTCCGCCCCCACCCCACTCCGGCCTATCACCCTCACCTTGACCTCCTTCCACCTATCACATCTCCATCGCCCCTCCCCCAAGTCCCTCCTCCCTACCTTTTATCTTAGCCTGCTTGGCACACTCTCCTCATTCCTGATGAAGGGCTTATGCCCGAAACGTCGAATTTCCTATTCCTTGGATGCTGCCTAACCTGCTGTGCTTTAACCAGCAACACATTTTCAACTGTGATCTCCAGCATCTGCAGACCTCATTTTTTTACCCATTTGGCCCAATGTGTCCACAATGGCCCTCCACACCCATCCCCCCTATCATATCCATGTAACCCTGCATTTTTCATGGCTAATGCACCTAGCCTACACATCTCTGAACACTATGGGTAATTTAGCATGGCCTATCCACTCAACGTACATATATTTTTGGATTGTGGGAGGAAACCGGAGCTGGTGGAAACCCATGCAGACACGGAGAATGTCGGTCAGTGCAGAGTATGCAGTCACTTGAGGGTGGAATCAAACCAGGTCCCTGGTACTGAGAGATTGCAATGCCACCCACTCAGCCACCATGCTGCCCACAATTAGATACTTTGAGTGCCTTGATTAAACCACTGTCTTTTGTGACAACTCAGGAACAGTGGGACTTGAGTATCAGGTCAGTGATGACAATAGTATGGCTCATACTGAAAGATTTGGTACCCCACGTCCCACACCAACAGTGGATATGGGATTTATATCCAACAGAGCAACTTGGAAAAATAACAAGGACGTCATTTAATTTTTTATTTTGTTTTAAGAAAAAGTTGTTATCTGGAAAGCTCTAAAGAGGAAATGTGGTGAACGCATATTCAAAATGAATAAGCAACTGAAGGAAATTAGAATTGCAGGGAACGTGGAAAAAGCAGCTTGGCTACTTCATACTAGAAAGCTGTCATAGGCATGGTAGGCTAAATCACATCATTCTGTACCATATCATTCAAAGGGTAGGAATTGTCCTTCCCTGATACAGTGTGTATAATTGCGATAATGATTGCAAGTTACAATCATTTTTAAAAATCCGATTGTTGATGTTGAGTAAACGTTTTCAGAATTTGTCTTAAATAGCAAATTCAGAATCTTGTCTTTAAGTGGTGACTACCTGATACCCATACATTTGAATCTCATTAAAATCCCAACTCTCCTTATTTATTTTCTACATTTTCACTGGAGAAGCCAGAAGGTACAAATTCCTAACACACGTTTCAGAGTGGATACCTGGCAGCTGAATCATGCTAGAAGCTCTTCTCAGCCATCATGCAACTGCTTCACTCCAACACCCTGCATTCACCATGGAAAGAAGTCTCCCCTTTACCCAAGCAAGTTTGCATCAGGAGCCTCACCACATCAATACATCTGCTCTTTGGGAACTCAGCCACCACTTGAACACTTTACATTGGAATTCAGGGACACCAATAACTTGCAGGCTGCTTTGCAAACAGGAACACATACATCTGCACAGGATTCATCCTTGGTTTCTTACCTTGCCTTCTTTCACTCACTCACTTTAATCACTTACTCCAAGGCTCTTATCATCCATGAACTACACTTTGCTTTCTCAGTTCACTGTTCATCAACTATAGGACGGATTTGCAGACTGCCAGTAGGTCACAATGCTTTTTTAGCACACAGGGTCTAATGTGCTCAGTTACAGCTGCTAGTCTCTGCCTTGCTTTACTTATTATTGCAAGGACAGAGGCAGGCAGCTTGATATAGTGAAAAACAGCAATCAGTCAATCTTTCAGTCAGATGAAGTCTAAGAGTTGTTTAGTACTCTGACAATAATCACACCTGCAGCACATACCAGCACTTCATGCAGCAAACACACTACATGTGCTTCAAATAATTGGTGACATGTAAAAGTCAAAGGGGGGGGGGGGGAGTTGTTGATTGTCAGTGAAGGTGGCCTACAGTCAGCCAGAGGTACCACCAAGTCAACCAAGGGGTGAGAGAGTGAACTCATTTTTCATTCAATGAGACAAAGGGCAGGAATGAGTCTGATATAGGGGACGGATAAGTCATCAGTGGTGATGCAGGAGCAGGAGACATGATAAAGTGTCCCCAGTGAATAAGTAGGAAATGCAAAGGGTGGGAGGGTTAGTGCTGTGGGACGTTGAAGTGGGTGAGAGCCATTAAATGGACATCTGGGAGTGCTAGTCCAGGATTCCCTACAGGTTAGCTTGCAGGTTGAGTCTGTGATTAAAAAAGTGAATGTAATGTTGTCATTTATATCCAGAGGGTTGGAACATAAAAGCGACAAAGAGCTTCTGAGAGTTTATAAAGCTCCGACTCAGCCCCATTTAGAATACGGTGTCCAATTTTGGGCCGCACACCTCAGGAAGGATATACTGACACATCAGAACATGTCCAGCGGAGATTCACACAGATGATCCCGAGAATGGTAGGCCTAACATATGATGAACAGCTGAGGATCCTGAGATTGCATTCATTAGAGTTTAGACGGTGGTGGGGGGGGGTGGGGAGGGGAAACGCTGGGAAGTTGTTTCCGTTAGGCAGGGAGACTAGGACCCATGGGCACAGTCTTAGAATTAGAGGGGGTCAACTTGGAACGGAAGTGAGGAAACATTTCTTCAGCCAGAGTGTGGTGGGCCTGTGAAATTCATTGCCTTGAAGACCTTTAACGTCCCGGCCTTCACTGTGTTCTGTGGTAGAGATTGATCTCACAAGGAATTAAGGATTATGGGGAGAGTGCAGAAAAGTGGAGTTGAAGTGCCCATCAGCCATGATGAAATGGCAGAGTGGACTCAATGGGCTGAATGTCCACTCCTATGTCTTATGGTCTTATGATGCTGACAGCTGTACTCATGAGCCTTGGTGAGAATTGCCTGCAGAACCAGTGTCAGAGTGAGCGTTGGTCCTGTGAGTGCAAGGTAGCAGAGAGATGATTGTGACAATTACCCTTGTGGAGTGCAGATCATTGATATTCTTTCTGCAATGCTGATTCTTCCTTTTTAACCAAAACACAGCACTGCTCTGTGCTTCAATTTGTGCCCAGACTGGCTTGATCTGGTGGCACAGACACCTCTGGCAGTCAGCTGAAAAAAGGCATTACCTTCCTTCGCACTGCCTGTTTACTAATATCTCCAGGGTCCCTCTCCATGTTACAGGAAGTGAACTTGCCTTTCCTCTGGGTGATTTGCTCAGTAATAAAGGGTGAAGAACAATTCTTGGCTCACAGCATTGAGGTGGCATATAGGTTAGTTTTAAATATGACACCAGAGGCAAGAGATCCAGATGGTTCCCAGAAGCGGCGAGTGATTGCACCTCTTTGGCCACATGATTCCCTGAGTACAAATGTGTAATTAGCTAGATGAAGAGGGAAAGATGGCGAGAGAAAAATCACTCCAAGCCATGGCGATCTAGACCCTATGAACTTCACTCAATACAACAGTGACTGCAAACAAATTATAAGCAGAAGTTTTAATACAAGCGCCAAGCCTACAATTAGATAGGCTGGTATAAAAGGACCAGTACGAGGTCGTTCTGTGCCCAAGAGCAGAAACCTCGCCAGTTAGCTAAAGAATTATGACTCAACAATCTCACAACTAAAGCCTGAATCAAGAGAGAAAGTAAGCACGTGATAAATCACAAATTTCTAAAACACAATAGAAGCTGGTGGTTTTGACTCAAAGTTGATGAAAAACCTTTGCTACGAGCCTTAGAAAATCTGCTGGTTGTTGTCATGCTGAGCCTTATTATAATCTCAGATAAGGGGTCAAAGGGTCGTGGTAACTAAGAAGTCTGAGCAACCTCACAAAAATAAAAATGCAACTCCCGAAAAAGCAAGATCATCAAATTTGCAATGCATAAAGTATTGATGAATAACAATGATAAAATTGCAAAACTCTGGTATCCGGCTGTTGTCAACTGAACGCATCTCATTACCAAATATTATGGGTCACCACAGAGTACAACGAGTGCTAAAAATATATGATCTTGACAGATTGGAGATCACTCCTGAGCTTTTTGCAAAACAAAGGAAGCAATTTACAAACTGCAAGGATATTTGAAAAAGTATTATTTTCAAAATAAAAAGGAAACCAGGGAAATTTAACTCATGATTTATAATTAGTTTGATTGAACACTATTGAATAAAAACAATAAATACATAAGCCATGGGAGGAAGGAAAAGTTGCAATTGAAAACAATTTCAGTTATTGATTAGTTTCTACTTTGACTTGGCTCCCAAGTGTTACAAAAGAACATGGGAAATAGGCGTAAGATTAGACTATTCACCTCTTGAAGCCTGTCTCATCATTCATTAAGATCATGACCAATTTGGGCAGTACGGTGGTTAGCACTGCTGCCTCACAGCACCAGGGGTGTGTGTGTGTGTGTGTGTGTGTGTGTGTGTGTGTGTGTGTGTGTGTGTGTGTGTAGTTTGCACATTCTCCCAGTTTTCTCCAGGTACTCCGGTTTTCTCCCATAGTCCAAAAATGTGCAGGTTAGGTGAACTGGCCATGCTAAATTGCCCGTAGTGTTAGGTGTAGGGGAATGGGTCTGGGTGGGTTGCTCTTTGGAGGGTCGGTGTGGACTTGTTGGGCCAAAGGGCCTGTTTCCAGACTGTAGGGAATCTAATCTAATGACCAATCTGCTCCTGGCCTCAACTCCACTTTGTTGTCAGGTCAACATAACAATTTTAAAGAGTTATCTCCCTCGTCATGAAATACTCACTCAGTGATATAGCATCAAAACTCTGACGTAGCAAATTTTAGACATTACCCATCTACTGGGAGAAGAAATTTTTTTGTGCCTCAATTTAAAGGAGGACCCTTTTATTCTGTAATTATGCCCTCCAGTGCGAGACTTCCCCATGACTGGAAACATCTTCAATATCTTTTCCCCAAGGCAGGATTGACTGGTACAAGAAGTCATAGTTTGAAGATATTAGGAGGAAGGTATAAAGGAGACGTCAGAGGTAGGTTCTTTACGCAGAATACATGGAATGAGTTGCCAGCTGTGGTGGTGGAAGCAGAGTCATTGGGGACTATTAAGTGACAGGTGGACATGCACATGGATAGCAGTGAGTTGAGGGGTGCATAGGTTAAGTTACTATATTTGACATTAGGATTAAATCTTGGCACAACATCATGAGCCAAAGGGCATGTTCTGTGCTGTACTTTTCTATGTTCTATCTTCTATCTACTCTGCCATGTCACTCACAGTCTTATGTACATTATTGAGATCATCCCTCATTCTTCTAAAGTCAAATGAATATAGACCTAACTTGTTAAATTATTCTCGAGAAGTCAACCTATTCCAAGGAATTAAGGGCTACGGGGAGAATGTGGGTAAGTGGAGTTGAAATGCCCATCAGCCACGATTGAATGGCGAGTGGACTCGATGGGCCAAATGGCCTTACTTCCACTCCTATGTCTTATGGTCTTATTATCTTTGTGAATTTTTTTGAACTAGCTCCAATGCCAGTAAAGAACAACCTCAGTTATTCGAACATCAATTATCTGAATATCGGATTACCCAAACAATATCTGAAGGTCTGGTAAAAATGTTATTAAACTTAAATAAAAGCACAGTGAGAACAGGCAGCTGGGCTGGCAGCAGGAGTAGGATCGCCACGGGAACCCTGTTCCTGCTATTGCTGTCGCCACGGGGAACCCTGTTCTTGCTACTGCCTTGCCTCGGGAACCCTATTCCTTCCAATGCCGTCGCCAAGGGGACAATGTTCCTGCTAGTGCTGCCCCCACGGGAATCCTGTTCCTGCTATTGCCGTCGCCACGGGAACCCGTTTCTTGTTATTACCACTGCTACAGGGACCATGTTCCTGCTATTGCCCCCTGCAATGGGAACCCTGTTCCTGATACAACCACCGCCACGGGAACCATGTTCCTGCTATTGCCATCGCCACGGGAAACCTGTTCCTTCCAATGCCGTCGCCACAGGAACCCTGTTCCTGCTGGTGCAGTCACCATGGGGAGCCCTGTTCCATCCAATGCCATTGCCACGGGAACCCTGTTCCTGCTAGTGTCCCCGCCACAGGAACCCTGATCCTGCTAGTGCCCCCGTCACAGGAACCCTGTTCCTTGCAATGTCATCGGCACGGGGACCATATTCCTACTATTGCCCCCACCACGGGAACCCTGTTCCTGCTATTGCCACCGCCACACGCACCATGTTCCTGTTATTGCCAACGCCACGGGAGCTCTGTTCCTGCTATTGCCGCCGCCACACGGACCATGTTCCTGTTATTGCCAACGCCATGGGAACCCTGTTCCTTCCGCTGCCGTCGCCATGGGGACCATGTTCCTGCTATTGCCTTCGCCACGGGAACCCTGTTCCTGCTATTGCCACCGCCATGGGATCCGGTTCCTGCTATTGTCGTCGCAACGGAAACCCGGTTCCTGCTATTGCTGCCACCACACGGACCATGTTCCTGCTATTGCCACCACCACGGGGACACTGATCCTGCTATTGCCGTCGCCATGGGAACCCTGTTCCTTCCGATGCCGTCGCCATGGGGAGCCCTGTTCCTGCTATTGCCACCGCCACGGGAACCCTGTTCCTGCTACTGCCGTTGCCACAGCGACCATGTTCCTGCTATTGCCGTCGCCACGGGGACCAAGTTCCTGCTGCTGCCACTGCCACGGGGACCCTGATCAGTTATCTGAACAATCAGTCTTCTGAACAAAATACTCTCCGCCCGTCTCTTTCGGATAATCTAGGTTGCTCTGCAAGATGTCTGAAATGATTGCTGCACCTGCATGCTAATATGTTACATTTCATGCACAAGAACACCTACATGCTAACACTGTTTCATGCACAAGAAAACCCAGACGTCTTTCTGTGCTGCATTCTTTTTAAAAAGAGGCTCTCTTCATTTAAATAGTCTGCCTTTTGATCTTCCTGCCAAATTACATGACCTTACACTTTCCTAAATTAAACTCTATCTACCAAGTTTTTATCCCACTAATTCAACCTATCTACATCCCCTTACAGATTCCTTATGTCCTCATTTCAACATGTCCTCTCGTCTATTTTTGGATCATCAGTAAATTTGAATACATTACACTCTGCCCCCTTCTTCAAGTTATTAACATACATGGTAAATAATGAGGCTCAAGGACTCATTGTTGTGACACTGTATGACTGGGAAAAAAAACCCCATTTAATCTTGACTCAGTATCTTCTGTGTGTAAACCACTCCTAAATTCATGCTAATGCATTACCCCCATTACTGAGAGTTCTTCACTTGTGTAATAAAGTTTTAGGTGGCACCTCTCATCAAATACCTTCAGGAAAGTCAAATACACTGCATCAACTGGGGCCTCTTACTCAACTCCGCTTGCTATAATGTCAAATAGTACAAGCAAATTTGTTAAATACGAATTCGGCTTTACAAAACCACGTTGACTCCATCTGACTGGATTAAGTTTTAAGTACCATGCTCTTTCTACCTTCATAATGGTCCCCAGCTTTTTCTCCCAATGAGAGATGTTAATATAACTGGCTTACTGTTTCCTGCTTGCGGTGTGTCTCCCTTCTTGAACAAAAGCTAAAAATCACAACACCAGGTTACAGTCCAACACGTTTAATTGGAAGCACACTAGCTTTCGGAGCAATGCTCCTTCATCGGGTGGTAGTGGAGGGCTCAATCCACAGAATTTATAGCAAAAATTTACAGTGTGATGTAACTGAAATTATACATTGAACAACTGATTGTCTGTTCAGCCTTTCATCTGTTAGAATACAGTGATAGTTTCACTTCTTTCATGTGTAAATCACAAAACCCCTTTTTTAAAAAAGTTGCATTCTCGGGTTAGCTGTTAACAATGATGATAGCTAGACAATATGTCGACAACATGAAAGGCTTAACAGATAATCAATTTTTCAATGTATAATTTCAGTTACATCACACCGTAAATTTTTGCTATAAATTCTGTGTTAGGATTGACCCCTCCACTACCATCCGATGAAGATGCGTCGCTCCGAAAGCTAATGTGCTTCCAAATAAACCTGTTGGACCTGGTGTTGTGTGATTATACACACCAGTCCAACACCGGCATCTCCAAATCATGACTTCTTGAACAAATGCATCCCATTAGCCATTTTCAAATCCCAGAATCCAATTACTTTTGAAGTATTTTGAGCAAATACCTTCACTACTACCTTTTAAACCTTTGGATGGAGGTCATCATGTTCTGGTGACTTTTCAGTCTATGGTCTCATTAGTTTGTCAAATACTTCAACCTAAGTGATAATGGACTGTTAAGAGATCTTTCCTCCCATTAGCACCCTGCTTATCTTTAGGATGTTTACAGTGTCCACAACCATGAAGATTGATGCAAAATATTTAAAATGTCTGCCATTTCCTTGTTCTCCATTTTAAATTAACCAGTTGCATTCCCCAAGTGTCCCACATTGACTTCAGCTATTTTCTTTTTATATAACTGTAGAAGCTCTTGTTTATTTTTATATTTCTTGTCAAGTTATTTTCATAATTCTCTCCCTCATTATTAGCTTTTTAGTCTGCTCTGCTGGTTCTAAAAAAATCTCAATCATGTAGCTGATTAGTTTTCACCACTTTGTAAGCTTTAATTTCTGATTAGCTACTCTCTTTGACTTCCTTCGTTAACCACAGGTGGTGTATCCTTCGAATGACTCCTTCTACTACATTAGCATTATCAATATCTGAAATGTCAGACACTGCTCAATCATTGATCTTGCCCATAGTCTGTTTTCATAGGCCATGGTAGAATAAAGACAACCAAAAACACGAAATATCTTCATTGGAAAAGGGGGAATGAGAAAGAAAACACTCTTCCTCCAAAAAAAACGCAGAAACCAAAAGCAGCAGTAACACGGCAAAAGAGGGCACTGCAGATGCTGGAGATTAAAGTCAAGATTGTGACCATGACCCCACCTCCCACCACCGAACCATCATCTCCCAGACCATCCATAACCTCATCACCTCAGGGGATCTCCCATCCACCGCCTCCAACCTCGTAGTCCCACAACCCCGCACCACCGGTTTCTACCGCCTGCCCAAAATCCACAAACCTGACTGCCCTGGCCGACCCATTGTCTCAGCCTGCTCCTGCCCCACTGAACTCATTTCTACAAACCTTGACACGGTCCTGTCCCCCTTAGTCCAAGAACTCCCCACCTACGTTCGGGACACCACCCACGGCCACCACCTCCTCCATGATTTTCGCTTCCGTAGCCCCCAACGCCTTATCTTCACCATGGACATCCAGTCCCTATACACTTCCATCCCCCATCACGAAGGCCTCAAAGCCCTCCGCTTCTTCCTTTCCTGCCGAACCAACCAGTACCCTTCCACTGACACCCTCCTTCGACTGACTGAACTGGTCCTCACTCTGAACAACTTCTCTTTCCAATCCTCCCACTTCCTTCAAACTAAAGGAGTAGCCATGGGCACCCGCATGGGCCCCAGCTATGCCTGCCTCTTCGTTGGATATGTGGAACAGTCCATCTTCCGCAGCTACACTGGCACCACCCCCCACCTTTTCCTCCGCTTCATCGAGGACTGTATCGGCGCTACCTCGTGCGCCCGTGAGGAGGTTGAACAGTTCATCCACTTTATGAACACCTTCGACCCCGACCTCAAATTTACCTGGACCGTCTCAGACTCCTCCCTCCCCTTCCTAGACCTCTCCATTTCTATCTCGGACAACCGACTCAAAAAGGACATTTACTATAAGTGACTCCCACAACTACCTAGATTACAATTCCTCTCACCGTGCCCCTGTAAAAACGCCATCCCATATTCCCAATTCCTTCACCTTTGCCGCATCTGCTCCCAGGAGGACCAATTCCAATACTGAACCACCCACATGGCCTCCTTCTTCAAAGACTGCAATTTCCCCTCAGACATGGTTGACTATACTCTCCAAGGCATCGCCTCCACTTCCCACTCCTCCGCCCTTGAACCCCTCCCTTCCAATCGCTACCAGGTTAGAACCCCACTGGTCCTCATCTACCATCCCACCAACCTCCAGATACATCGTATCATCCTTTTTCATTTCCGCCACCTCCAAACAGACCTCACCACCAAGGATATATTTCCCTCCCCACCCCTATCAGCATTCCGGAAAGACCACTCCTCTGCGCCTCCCTCGTCAGATCCATATCCCCCACCAACCCAACCTCCACTCCCGGCACCTTTCCCTGCAACCAGAAATGCAAAACTTGTGCCCACACCTCCCCACTTACTTCCCTCCAAGGCCCCAAGGGATCCTTCCATATCTGTCACAAATTCACCTGCACCTCCACACACATCATTTACTGCATCCGCTGCACCCGACGTGGCCTCCTATACATTGGGGAGACAGGCTGCCTACTTGCGGAAAGTTTCAGAGAACATCTCTGGGACACCTGCACCAACCAACCCAACCGCCCTGTGGCTCAGCACTTCAACTCCACCAAGGACATGCAGGTCCTTGGCCTCCCCCATCACCAGACCATGGCAACACGACGCCTGGAGGAAAAGCGCCTCATCTTCCGCCTAGGAACCCTCCAACCACAAGGGATGAATGCAGATTTCTCCAGCTTTCTCATTTCCCCTCCCTCCACCTTTTCTCAGTCCTAACCCTCAGACTCAGCACCACCTTCTTGACCTGCAATCTTCTTCCCGACCTCTCCGCCCCTACCCCCTCTCTGGCCTATCACCCTCACCTTAACCTCATTACACCTATCGTATTCCCAACACCCCTCCCCCAAGTCCCTCCTCCCTACCTTTTAGCTTAGCCTGCTTGGCACACCCTCCTCATTCCTGAAGAAGGGCTTATGCCCGAAACGTTGATTCTCCTGTACCTTTGATGGTGCCTGACCTGCTGCGCTTTTCCAGCAATACAGTTTTAAGCTCAAAATTAGAATGGTGCTGGAAAAGCACAGCAGGTCAGGCAGCATCTGAGGAGCAGGCAAATCACCATTTTGGTTCAAAAGCACTTAATCAGGAATGAGGCTGGGACACTCAGGGGTGAAGAGATAAATGGGAGGGGTTGGGGCTGGGGAAGAGGGCAGCTGAGAGTGCAATAGGTGGATGGAGTGAGGGTAAAGGTAATAGGTCCGAGAGGAGGGTGGAGCGGATAGGTGGGAAGGAAGATTGACAGATGGGACAGGTCATGAGGACAGTGCCGAGCTGGAAGGTTGGAAGTGGGATTAGGTGGCGAGGGGGGCGCGGTGAGGGGAAAATGAGGAAACTGGTAAAGTCCACATTGATGCCAAGGCGTTGAAGGGTTCCGAGGTGGAAGATGAGGTGTTCTTCCTCCAGACGTCAGGTGGTGAGGGAGTAACAATGGAGGAGGTCCAGGACCTGCATGTCCTTGGCAGAGTGGGAGGGGGAGTTGAAATGTTCTGCCATGGGTGGTGGGGTTGATTGGCGCTGGTGTCCTGGAGATGTTCTCCGAAGCACTGAGAGTAGGCAGCCGGTCTCCCCAATGTAGAGGGGACCACATCGGGAGCAGCAGATATAATAAATGACATGCATGGGAGTGCAGGTGAAGCTTTGATGGATGCAGAAGACTCATTTGGGGCTTTGGACGGAGGTTATGGGGGAGGTGTGGGTTCAGGTTTGGCAATTTCTACAGTGGCAGGGGAAGGTGCCGGGGAGGGTGGCTGTTAGGGGGTGTGGACCTGACCAGATAGTCGTGGAGAGAACAGTTTTTACGGAAAGCAGATAGGGGTAAGGAGGGAAAGATATCTCTGGTGGTGGGGTCCATTTGTAGGTGGCGGCAATGGCGGAGGATGATGCAACGTTGGTGGGGTGGAAGGTGAGGACTGGGGGTTCTGTCCTTGTTACAGTTGGAGGATGGTGTTCGAGGGCGGAGGTATGGGACGTGGATGAGATGCGTTGAAAGGTTTCTTCAACCACATGAGAGGGGAAATTGCGGTCTTTAAAAGGAGGAGCCATCTGGTGTGTTCAGTGGTGGAACTGGTCCTCCTGGGAGCAAATGTGGCGAAGGCAAAAGAATTGGGAATAGAGGATAGCATTTTTCAGGAGGCAGGGTGGGAGTCGGTGGGTTCGTAAAAAATGTCAGTGTTAAGTTGGTCACCTTTGATGGATATGGAGAGGGACTGGATGTCCATGGTGAAGATGAGGCGGTGGGGGTCAGGGAAACTGAAGTCTTGGAGGTGGAGGGCATGGGTGGTGTCCCAATCATATGTGGGGAGTTCCTGGACCAGGGGGATAAGACAGTATCAAGGTAGGTAGAGATGAGTTCGGTGGGGCAGGAGCAGGCTGAGACGATGGGTCAACTGGGGTAGTCAGGCTTGTGGATCTTGGGTAGGAGGTAGAATTGGGTGGTGTATGGTTCCCGAACTATGAGGTTGGAAGCTATGGATGGGACTTCCTTGGAGGTGATGAGGCTGTGTATGGTCTGGGAGATGATGGTTTGGTAATGGGGAAGTGGGGTCATGGTCAAGGGGGCGGTAGGAGGGGGTGTCTTCGACTTGGCTTAGCAGGCTGAGACAATGGGAAACACAGCAGCAGTAACGCACCGACTGTGGCCCAGCCAGCTCAGAGTCAGAGTCAGTTCATTGAACTGGGTAGATTCTAAATCCCTCATTTTTATATTTTTTTCTTACTCCCACACTACCACCTAAATGCAGTAGTGCTTTATTTTTCCCCAGCAGCCATGTGGTGTGTGTTCAGATGTAGGACACAGTGAAAAACAGCAGGTGTACAAATCTTTATTCCTTTCTTCCTGATGATGGAAATTGAAACACTTGGAGTGGCCAGTGACAAACAATGCCCTTCTCATCAAAGGGCAATGTTGCGTGATCAAATAAGTGAAGGGGAGGGCAGGGATTAAGTCAAAATAGAGTTGGGGGGAAATAAAGCACACCATTCCCTGCTGTGCCCACCTCTCCCTGAATAGCTTGAGGGAGTTGGTAGACACCACATGCACCTTCTCCAGAGAAACCTGGGCTCTGACGTACCTGCGGAAGACAGGGCAGGCAATCAGCCCTAACGACTCCCTTCACAGCCCGCTGCCTGTACCTGTTTATGGCCAGTTTGGCCAGGCTCAGGAGCAACCTACCCTCCCCCTCCACACCTGGTGCCCAAAGATCAGGAGCATGGGACTCCAAAAGTGGAGGAGCAGATTCTCTCGAAAACTAAAAAGGGAGTGCAAATGCCCACATCCCGCATAAACATGGTCCATGGACTCCATAGCACAAGCAGTGTGAGTGGGTGTCAGTGAACCACCACAATCTACAGTTGCAGGGACTGCTGCATGCAGCACCCTCCACCCCAGATCCCCGAGAGAAAGGGGGAGGACTTCCGCGTAGACAGCCCTCCACCAGGGATCCCTACTACCCAATGGCAAATGGGAACACCAAGGCATGCCCGGGCGGTGGATGAGGGAGAAGAACTGGATGGTGTGCAGCAGCAATCGTACAGGGTCCGCCCTGATACATCCCTAAAAAGGGACAAAACTAAAACCCAGAGGCGGCTCAGGTTTGGGGCACAGGCTCCCGCAGGAAGTACAGGACCTTGGGGCCAATGTGAAATCACAGCAGGTCAGACAGCAACCATGTCAGGCAAGCTAACATTTCAAGTCTAAAAGAAAAGTGGAGAAGGGGCAGCATTTATGCATTAGTGGATGGGTGGGCTGCTGGAAATGCAGATTAGGTGATCAAAATGTGAGAATGGCAGAACAATGGTGTGTGCAACTGACAAACTGGTAAGTAATTAAATCACGTTATTAGTTCCATTCCGGAGAAGATTCTGCAACATACTGCTCTAAGAAAGATTCCCTGTCTTCCCTGTTCCCCTTGCTTATCTGACTTGGTCAGTCAACATGCAAATAAAAGTTATCCCTTACAATTATAGTGAACTTCTTCCACACCTCCATTAGTTCCTAATTTCTACTTTAAATCGATAGGAGGAGCAATTCTTTGACAGCCTATAGATGACTCAGACTAGTGACTTCCTTTCTTTCCCATTCTATTTCCATCCAAACTGATTATGAGATTATGATCTATTATACCTGTATCATTGCTCACCACTGCACAGAACCATCCTTTATTAATAAAGCTACGCCCTCCTTCTCCTTTATGCCTATTTTTCTAGAAATGTTGATTAACCTGAGTATTGACACCCAAGTCTTGACCATTCTGGAATCACATCTCAAAGAAGCCCATCAAATCACATTCATTTGCGTCGCCAACTTATCCACCTTGAAAGAAATGCTATGTGCATTCAGATAAAGAGCATTGAGCTTTCACTCTATCACACTCTGTTTTCAATCTCTGCTGCACTCTGTATTTCCTACCTCTCCAATCCCAATGGAACACTTCTTTCTCCAGAAATGGCACAAGGATCTGGGCTGGGTCCACTACTTTTCATCATTTATATTAAAGATTTGGATGTTAGCTTAAAAGGTATAGTTAGTAAGTTTGCAGAGGACACCAAAATTAGAGATATAATGAACAATTAAGAAGGTTATCTTGGATTACAACGGGTTCTTGATCAGATGGGCCAATGGGCTGAGGAGTGGTAGATGGCGTTTAATATAGATAAATGCGAGGCGCAACATTTTGGGAAAGCAAACCTTTGCAAGATGTATACATTTAATGGTAAGGTCCTAGGGAGTGTTGCTGAACAAAAAGAGACCTTGGAGTGTAGGTTCATAGCTTCTTGAAAATAGAATCGCAGGTAGATAGGATAGTGAAGAAGGTGTTTGGTATGCTTTCCTTTAATTGGTCAGAGTACCGGGTATAGGAGTTAGGAGGTCATGTTGCAGCTGTACAGGACATTGGTGAGGCCACTTTTGGAATATCGCAAGCAATTCTGGTCTCTTTCCTATCAAAAAGGATGTTGTGAAACATGAAAGGATTCAGAAAAGATTGAGAAGGATGTTGCCAGGTTTGGAGGAATTGAGCTATCGGGAGAGGTTGAATAGGCTAGGGCTGTTTTCCCTG
Source organism: Hemiscyllium ocellatum (assembly GCF_020745735.1). NCBI lineage: Eukaryota > Metazoa > Chordata > Chondrichthyes > Orectolobiformes > Hemiscylliidae > Hemiscyllium > Hemiscyllium ocellatum. The sequence goes on along the minus strand of NC_083407.1, from coordinate 39,523,274 downwards.
GAGCATCGGTGGCTGAGGGATGATCTTTATCGAGGTTTATAAAATCATGAGGGGAATGGATAGGGTAAATAGGCAAGATCTTTTCCCTGGGGTGGGTAAGTCCAGAACTAGAGGACGTTGGTTTCAGGTGAGAGGAGAAAGATATAAAAGAGACCTACGGGGCAACTTTTTCATGTAGAAAGTGGTGCACATGCGTAATGGGCTGCCAGAGGAAGTGGTGGAGGCTGGTATAATTGCAACATTTAAAAGGCATCTGTATGAATAGTAAGGGTTTGGAGGGATATGGGCCAGGTGCTGGCAGGTGGGACCAGATTGGGTTAGGATATCTGGTAGGCATGGACAGGTTGGACCAAAGGGTCTGTTCTGTGCTGTACATCTCCATGGCTTAAGTACAAAATTGTCTTTCATTAAGTTGCTCTCATTGAGATCTGTAATTTGACAGACTACAGTAAGAAAAGACATTTTTGATGTTCCATGATATGACCCATTTCCATTTGCTAATTGCCATCATTCCCACTGCTACTAAAAAAAATGTTTTCTCAGCTATGTTCCTGGAGAGCAGCTTTTCAGTGCAGGAAATGCATTTGTACTTTCTCCTGATACAATGTAGCTTGCTAGCAAATGGCTAAACAAAACGCTGGAGAGAAATAAAAAAGTGCAGAACCAGTGGCCAAGTTTACACAGAAAAAGGGAACGGAAGGGAAACAAAGCCAGGGGGAAAAAAAAATTGAGCTCCACATGGCAAACTCTTGTCAAGCTTAGAGCAAATGATTGGGCCATTAGGAAGGGATTAGGGGCCGTGGATAAGAATGAAAACAACACATTAAAGAAGTAGTACAAATAAACACAATTTAACACAAGGTTTAAATTTTTTTTGGTTTTACAAATTTCAATTGCTGACAAAAATTATAGGCAAAAGGGCAATTTCATTGATTTACTTTGAGCTTACCTGTGAACAACCTTGATGAGGAGGTGCCAGTGTTGGACTGGGGTGGACAAAAAGTTAAAAATCACAACGCCAGGTTATATGCGATTTCCTAGAAATGATCAATGATACCCACTACCGACTCCATAAATACAAAAAAAAAAATCGGGAAATGTTGTGCCAAGAAAGTTTATGTACTAAAGCGACAGACCATGAATGGACAGACAAGAATAAGCCAAATCAAACAACAGCAAACACAGAAAATGAAAAAAAACTCTCCCTGCAGGAAAAACTCACACAAAGGAATGATATACACAACTCAGGTTTTGATTTAAAAAGGTCATCAGATTATAACTCAGAGATACAGAAAAAGCTGTCCTAGTAAGAGGGATGAACTACAACTACAGAGACGTGGACAAAAAGGACTTCTTAGCAGCATTAGAATCAAAGGACTCACAAAAGAAATCCAGCAGACCATCACACAGACACTTGCACTGTCTGGATGAGGAAAAAGAGAAGGGAACTCCCTCAACACACCAAAGAAAAAGCCCTAGAAAGACTCAAAAAAGACAAAAACAGTGTAATCCTACCTGGCTGTCAATCTAAACAGAAGAGAGTACATTGCTCGCAGATACCAACAATTACCAACAAGTGGCGATAGACCAGACTCCACAATTAAAAAAACGTGTCTCATATACATTAAAAAGTCATACATCAGGACAAATAAACAAGTCAGATTTCCAAAAAAATGAAACCAGATGGATCCAACACACACTGCTTCTATGGATTACCTAAAGTACACAAACCAGGGGTGTGCCCCCCAGACCCATAGTCTCACTGCCTGGAACACCAACACACAGACTAGCTGAGGAGCTCCATTGAAAACTGAAATGCCGAGTGGAAGGCTCATGCCACTCCATCCACTCCACCCAAGAATTCCTGAACACCAAAGAAACAAAACAGAAGAGGACAAAATAATTGTCTCCTTTGATGTAACAGCCCTATTCACATCAATTAACATCAACCTGGCCAAAGAAACAGTGACTGCACTACCAGAGGAACCAAAGACACAAACACCAGATAGCAACAAACTCCATCAGCCAAGACAATATCCTCAAGCTAGTAGACCTGTGCCTCACTACCCACTTCATCTTCAATAACAAGATCTACAAACAAATCATCGGAACACTTGTGGGATCACCCATATCAACATCAGAAGCAACAATGTCAAGATTTAAACTAATAGCCCTCCCAACTATCCAACCCAAACTTTGGGTCCGCTACGTGGATGACACCTTTGTTATCACAAAACCTAACAAATCAGAGGAAACCCACACCATCATCAATATCATCCTTACTGGCATAAAATTCACTAAAGAGGAAGAGAACAGCAACAACAGATTCCCATTCATTGATGTCACTGTGTCATAGAGATGCACAGCATGGAAACAGACCCTTCGGTCCAATCTGTCCACAACGACCAGATATCCCAACCCAATCTAGTCCCACCTGCCATCACCCGGCCCACATCCCTCCAAACCCTTCCTATTTGTATACCCATCCAAATTCCTCTTAAATGTTGCTATTGTACCAGCCTCCACCACATCCTCTGGCAGCTCATTCCATACACGTACCACCCTCTGCGTGAAAACGTTGCCCCTTAGGTCTCTTTTATATCTTTCCCCTCTCACCTTAAACCTATGCCTTCTAGTTCTGGACTCCCCCACCCCAGGGAAAAGACTTTGTCTATTTATCCTATCCATGCACCTCAATTTTGTAAACCTCTACAAGGTCACCCCTCAGCCTCCGACGCTCCAGGGAAAACAGCCCCAGCCTGTTCAGCCTCTCCTTATAGTTCAAATCCTCCAACCCTGGTAACATCCTTGTAAACCTTTTCTGAACCCTTTCAAGTTTCACAACATCTTTCCGATAGGAAGGAGACCAGAAACACATGCAATATTCCAACAGTGGCCTAACCAGTGCCCTGTACAGCCGCAATATGACCTCCCAACTCCTGTACTCAATGCTCCGACCAATAAAGGAAAGCATACCAAACGCCTTCTTCACTATCCTATTTACCTGCGACTCCACTTTCAAGGAGCTATGAACCTGCACTCCAAGGTCTCTTTGTTCAGCAACATTCCCTAGGACCTTACCATTAATTGTATAAGTCCTGCTAAGATTTGCTTTCCCAAAATGCAGCACCTCACATTTATCTGAATTAAACTCCATCTGCCACTTCTCAGCCCATTGGCCCATTTGGTCCAGATCCTGTTGTAATCTGTGGAATGAACAGTTAATGGAGAACTTCCAAATCAGTGTCTACAGAAAAGCAACATACACAGATCAGATATTTAACTACAGAAGCAATCATCCCAAAATCCACAAATGGAGTTGCATCAGCAAATTATTTCAATGAGCGACAACACACTGCACCACCCAACAACACCAGAAGAAAAATTCCTATTCAGCGTATTCAAGAAGGATGGGTACCCACCCAATCAACACAGTCCATCCCTGTCTCAACAACAAACCCAAATAAGCAGACAAAACGTGCCCAGAAACTCTAGTCACATTACCTTACAAAGGCATCTCTGAAATGACTTCCAGACTACTCAGATCCCTTGGCATCATGGCAGCCCACAAACCTACCAACACACTGAAATAGCGGCTGATTAACCTAGAGGACACTATAAAATTGAATGTCATTTACAAAATACCATGGAAGAGCTGTAACAAACGCTACAGGATACATGAAAACCAACCAGCCACCAAAAGATATGACCCACTATCACTCGTATCCTTACATCCAGACGAAGAAGGCCACCACTTTGACTGGGACAACACTTCCATCCTGTGACAGGCTAAACAGAGACTTGCACGGGAATTCCTTGAGGCCTGGCATTCTAACCAGAACTCCATCAATAAACACATTGATTTGGACCCCGTCTACCATTCTCTTATAAAAAAAACTGGAAATGATTCGGCACCAGTGGCTCAGTGGTTAGCACTGCTGACTCTCAGTGCCATGGTCCCAGGTTCAATTCCAGCCTTGGGTGACTGTCTGTATAGAGTTTGCACATTCTTCCTGTGTCAGTGTGGGTTCCTCTGGGTACTCTGGTTTCCTCGCACATTCCACAAATGTGCAGGTTAGGTGAATTGGCCATGCTAAATTGTCCATAGGTATTAGGTGCGTTATTGGGGGGGGGGGGTTACTCTTCAGAGGGTCAGTGTGGACTTGTTGGGCTGAGGGGCCTGTTTCCATACTGTAGGAAATGGAATGGAAATTACACCACCCACCTTGAGAGACCAAGACACTTAAACAGAAAATGGGACATAACACCAGTGCTTCACCGGAGGCTCACTGATGTTACCCAGTATGGTGACGAAACGTCTGAAAACAAATCTTCCAGCTCAGCGAACAATTTACAACCTGAACCAGGTTATAGTCCAACTTTGAAAGAAGCAGCTTTCGGAGCACTGCCCCTTCACCAGGTAACTAGTGGAGCAGGATTACAGACACAGAATTTATAATAAAAGATCTAAGTGTCATACGGTTGATGTGATGTATTGAACAAACCTAGCTTGCTGTTAAGTCTTTTATTACTTAGAATGGGGATGCAGGTTTCGATTGATTAACATGCCAACTCCAGAATTTCTTTCAAGTCACAGCCCTGAGATAATACCTCAAGTTATCATTATATAAAAAAGTGACATCCTGTCAAAGTGAATCCAAATGGAAGTTGTCGAAAGGAGGTGTAAATTTGCTGTTTGCCAATTATTTGCAAAGAGATTTGAAAACTAACCGATTACTTCATCACAGCAAAAGTGACATAACACTTACAATTGTTCCCATCACCACTGTTAATCCATTTTTCCATTCCAGTATTCACACAAGGTTGTACGATATACTTTCATTTCAATCATGGTATTTTGCTCTGCAACGCAAAACTATAACTGGAGTTGCTAACATCACTGATTAAATAAATGTTCTAATGGATAGGAATTTTTAAATTGTAATCAATACACGGACGATTGGATTCCATGATTCTGACATTATTCTATAGATACGTATTGGATTCTTTCCTCTTCTCTCACTCAAAATGTTGGAGATTATGCTGGGTAACATACAGGAGGTTTATTAACAGCATTACAATTCCAGCTCTGGACTAAAGTACAATTAATTTTCTTACCTCATCAGCAATCATGCACCTAAAAAGAAAACAAACAGTAAAAAATGAAAGAGCAATGCAAAGAACATCAACTTAGTACTGAAGTTTCGCTTCAGTTACTTCAATTATTCATTTTTCCCCCAATCAATGCTTAAAACAATTATTTTTAGTCACATATTACCAGTCATTCTGTCACAACATAGGACTCAATTTTTTCACGTTGCGAAAACATTTAACATGATCCTGACAGACAGACTATGTTAAACCTATCTGACTTTATCTTAAACAACAGAAGGGACCATGTGAGTCTAACTTTAACATGGTGCCGTGAACCGATCCAAAATATCCCACAACTGCTTTAAGTATCCTGAATACTTTGAATTACTAGAAATACATTGCTCAAGCAAAGCAATACATTTTATGGACTGTAGTTGTCAATTACTGATAACACAATTTTACTGAAAGAGTCAGGAATACAGAGAGAAAACATTATTTTTTTCGATATTAGGTTGGTCAAAATATCAGTTCACAATTTTTCTTTTCATACTCAACAGCTGCTACCTTTAACCAATCATTCAAATCACAGTAGAAACAGACACAAACTAACCTCACACCTTTAATGCACTGTCTGAGCTGAGATGTCACTTTTTCTTTTAAATACTGATAAATTCTTAGGTTGTCTCGGGACTGTGACTTGAAAGAAGTTCTGGGATTTAGATATTAATGATCAAAACCTTCATCCCCATTCTAAGTGATTAAAGACTTAACAACAATCTAGGTTTGTTCCATACATCACATCAGTTGTATCTTTTACTATAAATTTGGTGTCCTATGATCCGGCCCCACTAGTTACCTGATGAAGGAGCAGCACTCCAAAAGCTTGTATTTCAAATAAACCTGTTGGACTATAACCTGGTGTTGTGTGATTTTTAACTTTGTCCACCCCAGTCCAACACTGGCATCTCCACATCACGTCCTCTAAATGGCAGAGGAGACATGAGAGAAGTTGCATCATATCATAAGATTAGGTGAGGACCCAGTGACACCAAGGGAAGCAGATGAGCGGAGGACCCAGTGACAGGCAGTGAAAAGAACCTACTAGTGGTGACTACCTGGAAAGTAGCTACATCTCTTTTTAAATTTTAACATAGTACACAAATTGGTGGTAACGTTAATAAAACATAAAATAGGGAAACACAGGTAAATGAATAATGTAATTGGAACCTGTAGGGACTGGGGAGGCTGAAAACTTGAGCGAGAGAGGGGTAGAGATTTTCAGGTTTGGGAGAAAAGAAGGGTTTGGTTCTGCATGCAAAATACAAAGAGCTAAGAAATAAATTAGAAAGCAGGACCTTGAAGGTCGTAATCTCAAGATCACTTCCAGCACTACATGACAGCATAAATCTGGAATAGAAAATTAGATTGGATGAATGTATGTCCAGAAGGTGGCGCAAGAGAGCTAGATTTTGGTTTTTGAGACATGGGAACCAATTTGGGGAAAAGAGAAACATATAAAAGCTTGAAAGGCTTACACGATAAGGACTCATATCTCCAGGGGTGTTCATTAGTATATTGAGTGCATGTTTAAACTGGTGCTGGGGTTGGGGGGGTGGGTGAAGACAGGAACCTTAGCAGGGAAACAAGAGTGAGGGAAGCAAAGCTGGAAATGGAAGGTACAAAAGTTGAAAGCAGAAGTGGAAGGCACAGGAAACAAGCGTCAGCAGTAAATAGGGCATGAGTACAAAATTAAAGTCTCAAAAACATCAGAAAGACAAGTCCAAAGGTACTATACCTGAATGCACAGAATATTCACAATGAGCTAGATGAATCAACAATACAAATTGTTGCAAACAGGTACAATATGACTATGACCGTGATCATGGAGATGGAGATAAGGCTACATGGTGACCAAGGCCTATCTAAAGGATATTAAATCTTTCAGAAAGACTAGCAAAATGGAAAAGGAGAGGGCACCTTTGTTGGTGAAAGAAAAAAAAATACTGGCACAGGAAGTTTAGAAGTGGAAATCCAAATGTCTAAATGGAGTTAAGAATCAACAAAGGGCAGAAAATGTAAGTGGAAGATATATACAGGCATCCAAAAAGGAAGAGGATTAGCACTGAGAAGGAAATGAACAGATGCGTGCAATGAGGGTGCGACAGTAATCTTAATTAAAAAGGCATGACAGTGAACAGGAATTGGTGAAAAGGAACAAATGCATGCATAAATTGCAATTAGACATTGCTTTCAGGCAAGTTAACATTACAGGAAAAGTGGCTCAACCATGGTTACCAAAAGAAATTAAAAGATTCTAAGAGATCCAAAGAGGAGTCGTATAAAAGCAGCAAGCCTGAAGACTGAGAGCAGTTTGGAATTCAGCAAAGGAGGACCAAGACATTGATTAAGAGAAGAAAAGTAAACTGTGTGAGTTAACTTGCAAAGGATATAAAAGCAGACTGTAAGAGCACTATCTAAACAAAAGATTACCTAAATAAAATGCAGGCCCCATTTGGTTTGAAATGGAAGGATTAATAATGGACCGCAAGAAATGGCAGCAAAATTAATTATTTTTGAATATCTTCGCAAAAGACAACAAAAAAACTTCCCCAAGTCTAAGAGAAGCAAGAATTTCTATTGAGGAGGAATCGGAGGGTATTAGAATGAATTTTTAAAAAAACAGCATGGGAGAAGTTAATGGGACTGACAGCTAATAAGTCACCAAAGCCTGATAATTTAAATCCCAGAATAATGAAGGAAGTGATCATGTAAATACTGAATGCGTTGGGTGTTCCTTTCCAGGATCTGCACAATTTTGGAACAGGCCAAAAAAAAAAATTGGAGAATGATAATGGAAACAGTGCTTAAAAACGTAAAGAGGGAGAAATCCAGGAATTACAAACCTGCAAGCTGAACATCAGTCACAGGGAAAATGATGGAGATTAGATTACCTACAGTAAGGAAACAGGCCTTTTGGCCCAATAAGTCTACTCCAACTCTTCGAAGAGCAACCCACTCAGACTCATTCCCCTACCCTATATTTACCCCTGACTAATGCACCTAACACAATGGGAAATTTAGCATGGCCAGTTCACCTGACCCATACATCTTTGGATTGTGGAAGGAAACTGGAGCACCTGGAGGAAACCCATGCAGACACAGGGAGGATGTGCAAATTCCACACAGACAGTCACCCAAGCGGGAATTGAACTTGGGTGCCTGGTGCTGTGAAGCAGTAGTAGTAACAACTGAGCCACCGCGCTGCCCCAAAGGAGTTAACAATGGGACAATGTGTAATACTGTTGGCATTTTCTAAAAAGAAATTAGATGGATTTCAGGAAGGGAAATTGTCAAAGTTGGAGTTTTGTTTTTTGAGGATCTAACTAGTAGAATACATGAGGGGGAACCAATAGATGAGGTAAATTTAGATTTTCAGAAAGCTTTTGATCAAGTCCTATGAGGCATTACTATGCAAAATCAAAGTAGACGGGATCACTGATAATATATTAGCATGGATTGGGAATAAGTTAGTAAGCAGGAAACAGGGAGTGCGAATAAATGGGTTGTTTTCAAAGTGGAAGGCGCTGATAGTACTGCAAGGATCAGTGCTTACAGAGTCAGAGATGTACAGCACGGAAACAGACCTTTCGGTCCAACCTATTCATGCCGACTAGATATCCCAATGCAATCTAGTCCCACCTGCCAGCACCCAGCCCATATCCCTCCAAACCCTTCCTATTCATATACCCATCCAGATGCTTCTTCAATGTTGCAATTGTACCAGCCTTCACCACTTCCTCTGGCAGCTCATTCCATACACATACCACCTTCTGCATGAAAAAGTTGCCTCTTAGGTCTCTTACATTGTTCCCCTCTCACCCTAAACCTACGCCCTCTAGTTCTGGACTCCCCGACCCCAGGGAAAGTACTTTGTCTATTTATCCTATCCATGCACCACATAATTTTGTAAACTCAGTCTCCGATATTCCAGGGAAAACAGTCCCAGCCTGTTCAGCCTCTCCCTGTAGCTCAGATCCTCCAATACTGGCAACATCCTTGTAAATCTTTTCTGAACCCTTTCAAGTTTCACAAATTCTTTCCAATAGGAAGGAGACCAGAATTGCACGCAATATTCCAACAGTGGCCTAACCAATGTCCTGTACAGCCGCAATATGATCTCCCAACTCCTGTATTCAATACTCTGACCAATAAAGAAAAGCACACCAAACGCCTTCTTCACTATCCTATCTACCTACGAATCCACTTTCAAGGAGCTATGAACTTGCACTCCAAGGTCTCTTGTTCAGCAACACTCCCTAGGACCTTACCATTAAGTGTATAAGTCCTGCTAAGATTTGCTTTCCCAAAATGCAACACCTCGCATTTATTTGAATAAAACTCCATCTGCCACTTCTCAGCCGATTGGCCTATCTGGTCCAGATCCTGTTATAATCGGAGGTAACCCTCTTCGCTGTCCGCTATACCTCCAATTTTGGTGTCATCTGCAAACTTACTAACTGTACCTCTTATGCTTGCATCCAAATCATTTATGTAAATAACAAAAAGTAGAGAACACAGCACTGATCCTTGTGGCATTCCACTGGTCACAGGCCTCCAGCCTGAAAAACAACCCTCCACCATCACCCTCTGTCTTCTACCTTTGAGCCTGTTCTGTATCCAATGGCTGGTTCTCCCTGTATTCCACGAGATCAAACCTTGCTGATCAGTCTCCTATGAGAAACCTTGTCACATGCCTTACTGAAGTCCATATAGATCACATCTACTGCTCTGCCCTCAAATCTTCTTTGTTACTTCTTCAAAAAACTCAAATCAAGTTTGTGAGACATGATTTCCCATGTACAAAGCCATGTTGACTATCCCAAATCAGTCCTTGCCTTTCCAAATACATGTACATCCTGTCCATCAGGATTCCCTCCAATAACTTGCCCACCACTGAGGTCAGGCTCACCAGTCCATAGCTCCCTGGCTTGTCTTTACCGCCCTTCTTAAACAGTGGCACCACGTTTGCCAACTTCCAGTCTTCCGGCACCTCACCTGTGACTATCAATGATACAAATAGCTCAGCAACAGGTCCAGCAATCACTTCTCTAGCTTCCCACAGAGTTCTTGGGTACACCTGATCAGGTCCTGGGGATTTATCCACATTTAACCATTTCAAGACACTCAGCACTTCCTCCTCTATAATCTGGACATTTTGCAACCTCAGATATTCATAATATCTATCAACAAATTGGATGAGGGAATCAAGTATAATGTTTCCAAATTTCCTGACAACTCAAAATTCAGTGGGAGTGAGAGTGGCAAAAGAGGGAATAAAAGGATTCAGGGCATTTAGACAAATTGAGTGGAAAAGTATGTGGCAGATGCAATATAATGTGGATATATGGGAAGTGTCTGCTTCAACTGGCAAACAGATTGGCAGAATATTATTGAACTTGTGATAGATTGGAAAAGGATTGTTGTGCATAGGGACCTGGGTATCTTTGCACACTGGTTAGTGAAAACAAGCACACAAGTGCAACAAGAAGTCTGGAAGACAAATGGTATGTTGGTCTTCATTGCAAGATAATTTGAGTGCAAAGGAAAAGAAGTCTTACATCTGGAATATTGTGAGCAATTTTGGTCTCCTAACTCCAGAAACAATATACTTGCCATAAAAGGAAGTTCAACAAAAGGTCCATGACACGGTTTCCTGAGAATGGCTGGTTGTCATATGTCCATTGGACCTGTATTCACTGGAGTTCCGAAGAAGAGAGGGGATTTCACTGAAATGTGTAGAATTTTGAGAGGGCTTGATAGAATGGATGCAGGAATGATGTTTCCCTTGGCCAGGGATCCAGAAGAAGGGTTCACAGTTTCAGGGTATGGGGTTGGCTATTTAGGACTGAGATGAGGTGAAATGTCTTCACTCAGCAAGTGGTGAACCTGTGGATTTGACTAACTCAGAAAGCTGTGAAGGCAAAGGTCAATGAATATATTTAAGAAATAGATAGATTTCTATAAGTTAATAGTATCAGAGTTATGGAACATAGTAGGAATATGGCGTTCAGATAGAGGACCAGCTGTTATTGTGTTGAATGAAGGAATTAGCTCAATGAGTAGAGCTCTTGTTTTCAAGTTTAAAAACAAAGACTCAAGTATAAAGCACATTAACACACTATATCATTCTTGGTTTTGATCAAGATCTAATAAACTAGACAATATCAATCTGAACAGGGAACTCTGCAACAGCTGAGCACAGCTCTGGAAATATTCAAGGGCTTCAGAAAAGAAAAAAAGGATAAAGGAGAATGGTGAATTTTCCTGATGATGGAAGTTTCCCTCAGAAAAATTATACTAATGGCAATTTTAAACAGAGAGACAGAGCAAGGATTAAGGATACCATTGTATGTCAGTCAGTTATCATAGAAACTAGATTCATTTAGAAATTTTGATAAATTCAAGCTTAAAGGAGGTGAAAGCTGACAAATCATGAGTTGGGTCACATGAACAAAATTATCTTCTGGAGGGTGAAAAGGAAAAACATAAGGCAAGAAAACGCAAAATGATTGAGGTCCAATGCTGCAGTGGTAAGATGACAGGAAGCAAGGAAGAAAAAGAAAGGACGGAAGCAATTGCCTTATGGTCTTGATCTTAGGAATGGAGAAGGTTCATGAATGATTTGCATTTATTACTTTCTATGAAGGAGAGGGAATTACGGAAGTAGTCGATTGCGTCATACCATTGTTCTTGCCCTCCACAACGGGCATTGAGTAATAAAGTTATTTCAACTAAAGGGAATGAGTATTCTTTTATATCGTCACATCCAACTTGGCAATTGGTGATTTTGTCACTTGTGAACCAGAAATGTTCAAATGTGGATTCTTCTGACTTCAGGGGGCAAAGCTATAGAGCTTGAGCAGGCAACCCACAGAGATAAGACCTCACACGATGACTATGGCAATTAATTTTCTGGGAAGTAATGGGATTCTGGCAAATGGCAAGGAGGTGATTCAGCTAAACAACAGCAGCTGTGCTATTTTGTGGCAGATGGAGGGAAATTAAATTTAAGAACATATATTTGTGGTACTGGGTAACAATGTTCTGGCGAAAACATTAAGATGGAGGAGGGATTGGATAAGAGAAAGAACAATTTACTCAGATTGCCTTCTCAATGATATAGATTTAAGTGGAGATGGCAAGGTGAAAAAGATAAGGGTGAGGGAATGTACAGTGAACAAGATATTCACGTTTCTTAATGGGAATTGTTACATTGAAAAGACATCAAAGATAGGAAAGGCCACATTCTAATACAACAAAATCAGAATGCAAGCTTAAATAATGCCCATGTACCACTACCACCACCCAAACAAGGGTAGCGCAGTGGCTCAGTGGATAGCACTGCTGCCTCACAACGCCGGGACCTCTGTTCGATTCCATTTGTGGGGGATGGTCTGTGTGGAGTTTTCATGATGTCCCTGTGTCTGGGTGGGTTTTCTCTGGGTGCTCTGGTTTCCTCCCACAGTCCAGAGATGTGTTGGCGAGGTGGATTAGCCATGGGAATCCAAGGTTACAGGAATAGGGTAGGGGGATGATGATGAGTGGGATGTTCTTCAGAGAGTTGGTATGGATTTGATGGGCTCAACTGCCTGTTTCCACACTGTAGGGATTCTATGATTCTAAATGTCAGGCAAAGACCAGCCAAGAGATTTAATGGCATTGCTATCATTGAATTGCCCCACTACCAACGTCCTAGAGGATTATCATTGACCAGAAAAAAAAAGTTTGTTGGACTAGTAACAAAAATACCACGACTACAAGAGCAGGTAAAAAAACTGGGAATCCTAAGGCAGGTAACTCACCTCCAGAGTCTCCAAAGCCTATACACCAATTACAAGGCATATCAGGAGAGGCATGGAATACTCTGGACTTGCCTGGATGAGTACACCTCCAAGCTTCTTGAGTGTTGTTGAAAACAATCAGGATAAAGCAGTCTGCTGGACTGACCAACTACTATTTTAAGCATTCTCTTCCTCCACCAATGTATAGTGGTAGCAGTGTGTGCCACTATAGCAACCCGGTTAGTTTCCTTACAGAGTCTTCCAAATCCACAACCTGTAGCATCTAGGACAGACTCAGCACACACATGGAACATTCATTTGCTTGAAGTTTCCCCCACCAAATCAAATATTATCCTGACTTGGAACAGTGATTATAGCTCTCAATAACACCAAATTGGTGGCAACAGTTCAAGTTCAAGTTTCATAATTCTATTTTCAGAAACAATTGGATGTCCAACAAATACCCCAAACAAGGAGAGAATTTTAAAAAGCTTTATGATGGAAAACAGAAAGTAACTTTTTTTAATTCATCAGACTTTCCATACTCTCAAGTTATGAGTGCTGTTACATTCCTGATGAAGGGCTTATACCCAAAACGTCGACTCTCCTTCTCCTCAGATGCTGCCTGACCTGTTGTGCTTTTACAGCCTCACACTTTTTGATAGTGCGGTTACAAAAGATCAGTAACACGTATAGGCACAGTGTCTCAAATCTGGCTATTGGAAAATCAAAGATATCCAAAAATTGGACATTGTTCTGAGCTGCCATGCACAAATTGTAAGTCTTGATGAGTAAAATAACTTAAAGACTCATTTGGTGCAATAGCACAGCAAACTACTTAGCGGCTTTGCAAATCAAATCACCAAACACACCGAGTGGTCCAAGAAAACCTTGCCCGGTCACTGCCCAAGCTGGCTACCGTGAAAACTATCAAGACAGGAAATCCGGTATGGACTGGTACCCAAGATTATCAGATTTGAGGTGCTGTACCCTCATTTGGTACAAACTTCATTTTATTGGTTAATTTAACTATGAGTGGCTTGAGTGCTGAATGCCAGATGGAATATAATTTTGAAATTGTACTTCTTTGCCTGCCATTCAAATGTTTAAAAATTCCAAGTACTGACATCATGATTGGGTGTTGCAGTGATGTGAATGTCAGCAAGCTGGGAAATGCATTTGGTTTATAAAAAGCAGGAATTTCAGAAGCAAGATAATGTTTTCAAGAAAGCAGCTTTCCTTGCCACAGGTCTGAAAACAGCAAGTGTGTTGGAAATGAAGCAAGGTCAGCAAAACCACTGGGGATCTAGAAATGCAGCTCCTGAGAACAAAACTACAGTATGGCAAACCTTTAAAGTCTGGACATTGGAAATTATAGAGAGCACAAAACCAGATAAGATTTTTGAGACTAGACTGCAAGATTTTCTTTCAATCCATTATCCATAAACGTTTCAGACAGGACTAAAACACTGGCTAATTGGTACTGTCTCTACACTTGCAGGATGGGAGAAGTGACTTTCCAAAGCTATCAAGCCGACACAACAAATGAATTTCAATAGAACTGCAATCCTTTCTATCTTGCCAGATAAAAAGCAGAAATAGCTGGAAATCTGTCTAGTGACCACCAAACCCGAACTGTTAACTGATCTCTCTCCCCAAGTCTGCTGGGATTTTCCAGAAATTTGTTTTTCTTCCTTTATTTCTTGTTTAAAGTGCACAGTTAGTTTGTAGGAGAAAGTGAGGACTGCTGATGCAGAAGATCAGAGCTGAAAATGTGTTGCTGGAAAAGCGCAGCAGGTCAGGCAGCATCCAAGGAGCAGGAGAATCAACGTTTCGGGCATGAGCCCTTCTTCAGGAATGAGGAGAGTGTGCCAAGCAGGCTAAGATAAAAGTTTTATCTTAGCATGCTTGGCACACTCTCACAGTTAGTTTGTAACAAATCAACTCAGATTTCACAAAATAACTTCATTCTTCACTTTTTAAAATCATCATATCTATGAAATGAATCCAACTGCTAAGAGATGTATCTGAAAAGTATTTTCAGCCTTTTTTGTTATAGTCATAGACAGTGTCATACGTATAGAATCAGACCCTTTGGTCCAATCAGTCTATGCTGACCATAATCCCAAACTATACACTTCCCGTTTGCCTGCACTTGACCTATTTCCCTGCGAACATTTCTTATTCAACCACCTGATGAAGGAGCAGCACTTCGAAAGCTAGTGCTTCCAAATACACCTGTTGGACTTTAACCTGCTGTTGTGTGATTTTTAAAAAAAAAACTTTGTCCACCCCAGTCCAACATCGGCACCTCCAAATCATTTCTTAATCATGTACTTATCCAAATGTCTTTTAAACAATGTAACTGTAGCTGCATCCACCATCCCCTCTGGAAAGCCATTCCACTTATGAACCGCTGTGTAAAAAAGTTGCCTCTCATGTCCTTCCTAAAATCTTCGTCTTCTCACCTTAAAACATATGCCTTCTAGTCTCAAAATCCTCAACCCTAAGGAAAAGACACCTGCCATTTACCTTATCTATGCCCTTCATGATTTTATAAACTTTGAGAAGGTCACCCCTCAATTTCCTACGCTCCAGTGCAAGCAAAATTTAATTTTAGGCTCAACTTATCCTTTGTGTGCTAAGGCAGTAGTCAGCCTCAAATACTGGTTACCACAGCAACCAAAACAAAATCTTCACAGTCATCTGAGAATTATGAAGCTCAATCGAGGAAATGTTTTCAGTAAGGTATTTTAAAGTGTTATTTTACACAGCATGTTGTACTGAGAACCTGTACACAATGTACTGAACTAGAAGCCTGATTATTACACCGAGACAAAAAAAAACCACTGCAGATGCTGGAATCCAAAGCAGACAAACAGGAGGCTGGAACAACACAGCAAGCCAGACAGCAGCAGGTGGAGAAGTCAACCTTTCGGGTATAACCCTTCTGCCCGAAGAAGGGTTATACCTGAAATGTTGACTTCTCCACCTGCTGCTATCTGGTTTGCTGTGTTCTTCCAGCTTCCTGTTTGATTATTATACTGGCTGTACAGCAAAGTAATAACTTATATTCCAAATATCAAGGGATGGCATTCCAAATCATTTCTACAGTATGAATTAATTGGTCATAACAATTGCATTTGAATCTTAGTTTTAACATCCTGACTACTGGTCCGAGCCTTATTTTGGTAAGACTAAAGACATTGTCAGTGGTTACAATCACCAGTATTATTACTGAATATAACTATATATTTGAATGCTGCAAATTTGGATTTATCATCACAGAATTATTATGACACAGAAGATGACCATTCAACTCATGCCCTCACTGGCTCTTCAAAAATCATTATCCTAAACAAAAACAGAAATTGCTAGAGAAACTTAGCAGGTCTGGCAGTATCTGCTATGAGGGGCACAGTGGCTCAGTGGTTAGAACTGCTGTGTCACAGCACCAGGGGCCCAGGTTTGATTCCCACCTCGGCAACTTTCTCCCAGTGTCTGCTTGGGTTTCCTGTGGGTGCTCCGGTTTCCTCCCACAGTCCAAAAGATGTGCAAGTCAAGTGAACTGGCCATGCTAAATTGCCCGTAGTGTTAGGTGCATTAGTCAGGGATAAACATAGGGGAAAGGAATAGGCCTGGGTGGATTACTCAACCAGAGGGTTGGTGTGATCTTGTTGGGCCAAAGGGCCTGTTTCCATACTGCCAGGAATCTAATCTAATCTAATCTAATCTAATCTAATCAAATCAGTGGAGAGAAACATAGTCAACATTTCAGGTCCAGTGACCAATCTTCAGAACTGCAACTTGATAGGTAGCAGAGTGGAGGGTTTTGGTTTGGGGGGGGGGGGGAAGAAGACAGTATATGGAGGTAAAAAAGTGGATGGAGATGGAGCCAGAAGTGAATTGTTAGGCACACAAAAAGATTGTTGATAGTAAGCCAGGGTAGAGGAAAAGGTGATAATATGTTTTAGGAGAGGGTGAAAAATGGGTTGGCTGAGCTGAAAACAACCCATGTTAAAGACTGGATCTGGCATGTGGAAGTGGGTAAAAGACAGACTCTAAAATTACTAAATTTGATACTCAATCCTGAAGTTGACAAGAGTTCCAAACAGAAAATGAGATGCTGTTCATCCAGCTTGCTCAGAGCCTCGTTGCACCAGGGCAGCAGGCCCAAGACAGAAATTTCAGCATAGGAATATGGTAGTATGTTGAAACGGCAATCTTAATGTTCCTGGTATTCTAATGGCACTGGATATCTTGTGTTAATCTCCTGTCTTTTCCCGTTATCATTGCATACTGATGTTGAATGCTGATGGTGAATCTGTTCATCTTGTGAATTAACTCAGACACTTATCACCATTTACGGATAGAGAAAATAGGAACTTAAGGAAAACTAAAGTTCTGATTAGGCTTTCTGTACTGTTCTGAAGACATTCTAGATCAATAGTCAACATTATATATTTATAAAAGATTACACGGTTTTTTCCAATACTGTTTGAATATATCAAAATGATTATCAAGTTCAACTTTAAACATTTGAAAACTATGACTTTTTTCCAATCAATCATTTAATTTTCATATTTTGCATGCATCAGCCTGACATGATTAAACAAACAAACATTAGTCAATGAATTACATTAGCATAATCACCACTCCGACCTCTGCGCCTTGATAATGAGAATATAAACTGATTAGGAGTCAAGAGAACCAACTAGGTGAAGCCAGTTCAAATAGGAAGCTTGTTGCTTCGTAACAAGCCTCAAATTCTCTTTGATGGAACAAAGGCAAATACGGTTCATGGTGGGCTATATTAACAAATATGTCAGAGTTAACATTTTAAAAGGAGTCAGAACGGAATGAGAGAAAGCAAACTGAAAAGCTTTACTGACAAGGATAAAGTAAAACAGCAGTAAGAAGCAGAGTCTAGACTTGATGAAGGGCTTTTGCCCAAAACGTCAATTTTCCTGGTCCTCGGATGCTGCCTGACCGGCTGTGCTTAATCAGCACCACTCTAATTTCCAGCATCTGCAGTCCTCACTTTTGCCTAGCATAAGCAGCATTCAAATTGTAATCAAGTGTTCAAGAAAAATGCATCTTATTGAAAACCACTAGGATATTAATGTCACACTGTGGAAAAAAGACAAGGACAGAATTCAGGAAAAGAAACATATGCTAATGCAATTGTTAAAAAATAACCAACGACAAAAGAAGCAGAAGAAATAATTAAGGCAAAGAGAAATTTAACTAAATTACTAAGGAATTTCAAAAGAAACGTGTCATTTAACAGACAATGAAAAGCAAAATAAAAGTATGCATAGGAACAAGACTAGTAAATTTTACAAAACAAAGGGAGTGGGTGGAGATTGATTCTATTACAACATTTTAAAGGAATCTGGATAGGTATACGAATAGGCAGGGGGTTAGAGGAATATGGGCCAAATGCTGGCAAATAGGATTATCAGATTGGGATAGCTGGTCAGCATGGACGAGTTGGATTGAAGGGTCTATTTCCACGCTGGAGAGCTCCAGAATGAGGGAATTAAGAGGGAGAAATGATAATAATACAATGACAAAAAGAACAGTACAGCACAGCAATAAGCCCTTCAGCTCACCACAACTGCACTGACACATGATACCTTTCTAACCTAAAAACCTTTGGCCTCTATACAGTCCATATCCCTCAATTCCCTGCTTATTCATATATGTCAGGCTGTCTCTTCAACATTATTTCTGTATCTGCCTCCACCACCTCATCCAGCAGCATATTCCAGGCACTTAAGGTCCTCTATGTAAAAAATATTGTCTCATATCTCCTTTAAAAACATACCCCCCTTTTACTTTAAACCTACGTTCCCTAGTAATTGACATTTTGACCGAGAAAAAGACTCTGACTATCCATTTCTTTCCTTCTTCTAGCAGGTTGCCCGTAGTCCTTTGATGTTCAAGCAAAATAAACCAAGGTTGTCCAATGTCTCCTCATAGTTAATATCCTCCAAACTAGGCGACATCCTGATAAACCATTTTTGAATCCCCTCCAAAGCCTTCACACCTTTCTGGTAGTGTGGTGACCAGAACTGTATGCTGTATTCAAAGTGTGGCCTAAGTAAAGTTCTTTACAGATGCAACATGACTTGCCAAGTTTTATACTCGAAGTCCTGTCAAAGGCGGCAAAAGCACAATATGCCTTCGCGACTACCTTATCCACATCTGTTGTCCCTTTCAGGTAAGTGTGGACCTGTGTGGACCTAGATGCCTCTGCATCTCAAATGCTTCTAAGGGTTCTGCCATTTAATGTATACTTTGCTCCTGTATTAGATCTTCCAAAATAAATCACCTTGCATTTGTCCAGATTCAATTCCATCAGCCATTTCTCCAACCAAGTCTCTGCCCTATCTATATAAACGGTAAATCCTCTGGCAATTTCCTCACTATCTGCAACTCCCCCAATTTTTGGTGTCATTTGCAAACTTATCAGGCCACCTACATTCTCCTCCAAATCCCTATGTGGATCCCAGCAGGGATGTCTGCTAAACAGCACTGGTCACAGATCTCCAGTAAGGGAAGACCCTTCCATTGCTACACTGTCTTCTATGGCAATGCCAGTTCTGTATTCATTTTATCAGCTTCATGTGACTTCACCTTTTGTATTAATGGTCATGAAGGATCTTGTCAAAGTCCAGACAGACACTATCTACTGTCCGGCCCTCAATCATCTTTTTCACTTCTTCAAAAATCTCAACCAAGTGAAACAGGACATCCTCCGCACAAAGCTGATCATTAATAAGACTATATTTTTCCCAATGTGAGTAAATCCTGTTCCCAAGAATCTTCTCCAATAATTTCACAATCACTGATGGAAGGCTTGTAATTTCCTGGATTGTCCCAGTTGTCCTTGTTAAACAAAGGAACAATGTCGGCTATTCTCCTGTCCTCTGGGACCTTTCCTGGGACTAAAGAGGAAATAAAGATAAACCTACCCTCTCTCTATTTACCCCTTTGATTAGCATGCAGGACACGCATGTCCCTGTGAAAATAAAGGACAGGAATTGCTTGATTCGGGACCCTTGGATGACAGGGAAAATTATCATCATAGTCCAAAATTAAAAGGAAGCATACCCAAGGTCTAGGCAACAAAAAAAACTAACAAACTCCTTGAAAAATATAGGGAAAGTAGGAAGGAGCTCAAATGGGGAGTTAGAAGAGGCAGTGGGTCCATGAAATGTCCTTGGCCAGCAGGACTAAAGAAAATCACAAGGAATTTTATACATATACTAGGAGCAAGAGGGTAGCTGGGGAAAGAGTAGGTCTGCTCAAGGATAAAAGAAGGGAGGTTATGTGTGAAGCTAGAGGAAATGGGAGGGGCGGGTATCTTTAGTGTGCACTTTACATTGGTATTCAAAGAGAAGCACGCAAGGGATGCAGAGATTAGGGAAAGGTATAAGAGTACTCTCAGGCAGGTCAACACAGCGAAAGAGGAAGTGTTGGATGTGTTGAAATGAATTATGGAAGACAAGTCCATAGGATCTATCCCAGGATACTGTGGGAGGCAAGGGAGGCCTCAACAGATTTATTTTACATCCTCTTTGGTCTTATGCAAGGTTGGTGCGGTCTGGAGGCAAGGTGCTACCACAGACTGGGCCGAAAGGATTGTAAATCAAATACTTTCTTTCCTCTTATACTGGACTTTCAGTTATTATTCTTCCAATTTTGTACCAAATATGTTCCTAGGTATCTTATACCCAAAATAGCGCCATAAGCAACAACATTGGAAACTGTTGGAGAGGACACTGAAAAATAGGATTTATTCACATTTGGAAGCAAATGTGTTTATTAACGATAGGCAGCATGGGTTTTTGCATAGGTCATGTCTCACCAACTTGATTAAGTTTTTTGAGAAAGTGATTCATGATTCACGAGGGTAGGGCAGTGGATGTTGTCTATATGGACTTTAGTAAAGCATTTAATAAGGTATCTCCTGGCAAGCTGATATAAAAGGTAGTGTCTCATGGGATTTGGGGTGAACTAGCCAGATGGATATGAAAGTCACTTGGTCATAGAAGACAGTAGTGATTGAAGGGTGTTTTTCAGAATGGAGATCAGATGCGCTGTGAGGCAGCAGTGCTAACCACTGAGCCAGCATGCCGCCCCATATGGGCAACTTGCTTGAAATGTTGAGGAATCCACCTGTTCTGCCAATTTCAGACTTTTGCAGTTGTCATGTTGCAGTAGCTGAGTTGGCAGAGTTCCAAATGACTTTGGGAATGGGATTGAAAATTGGGAATCTGGACTGTTTTACCATTTTCAAATTGTTTCGGAATTATCCTCACCCCACCACACTGTGAGCCTTTGTATTTAAGCACCACAGTCAACTCCAGTTCCCCCTTCCCCAAACCCATACCCCAAAAGTCACTAATGGCCACAGAATTAATTGTTAACTCTACATCAGAAATAAATTCCTAGTCATATCCAATACATCTTAATGACAAGATGCAATGGAATAGAATAGGACAAAATAAACAAAGACAGATGTATCTGGAGAAACTCAGCAGGTCTGGCAGCATCTATCAAGAGAAAACAGAATCCAGTGATATTTCTTTAGAACAATGGAATAGAAACTGTGCAAACTCAGTTCTACATGCATTTCCTAATCCAATTCTTTTAGAAAATTTAGTACAATAAATATAGTTGTTCGTTTAACACTAATGCCTTTAAATAACTGAAAATAAGCTATTAAAATGCTTCAGGGAAAATTAGTTGCTTGTAAATGTTGTTATGTTGCTTGAAGTTGTCTTTTGCAATATTAATACTGACTGAATAATGAATGGATAAAATCTTAAAGTTACAGCTCAGCTATTTAGGGACAGAATTAGAAATACACGTTTCTACACTAACAGTAACAGAAATCTGAAAGTATTTGCCTTTAAAATCTGTATATATTGGTGGTTAATTAGAGCTGTCAAGATTAAAGTCTATATTCTTTTTGTTAAGGAGGAGATCAAGTAGAATGAATGGGTTTTAGACCACAGTCTAATTGAATGGCACAGCAGGGCCAGAGATGAATGGCCTACTCCTGTTCCTCTTAATGTGAAAGTCTTCTGTCTGTTATCTGCTGAAAGTATGTAAAGAAACTAAAAATTAATCTGACACTTCTTTCCCGATATATTCCTTTTGTAAGTTTTTCCACGTCAACAAATTTGTCGCTATTATTGCATCGCAATATTTTGGAGGTGGTAACCATTATGCAGTCATTACAGCCCAGGAAGTTACCTCCTAAGCCCATTAAGTCAGTGTCGAGCAATTCTCTCAGTCCCATCCTCCTGTTCTATCAACTGTAATTCTTTAAATGTACTGCCACAAAGTGCCTATCCAATTTCCTTTTGAAATCATTCACAATTTCAATGTGCACAGGTGGTCAACCCTTCCATTATAAATTCTGTTTTCTTGTCAACGTGATGTTGTTTCTCATAGACCCATCAATATTGCCATATTTTTAATCTCAATCTCCCAACATGATATCTACTTAAATGTTGTATCATCTTAGTGGGCAAAACATTGGTACCAATGAGGCAACTCTGTGTATAATCCACATGACGCACACTGAATTATGTTCCAAGAGTTTCAATACAATTTCAGGGGAATGTTAGCCACATGTTGACATGCAAGTTTTGATTATGTCATGACTAACATGTTTAGTACCTAAGGTCAGCTCCCCTATTACTTGAAACTGCATGTTTTGCTTTGAAGAAAGGGAATTGAACTCCAGCTAATCTGATGAGCAGTATGTTGACAGAATGCATCACTGTGCAAACAAAGAGAAGCCAGAAAAAATACTCAAAAGCTTCAATCTGCGTCCTGAAGACAAAGTTTGCCTCTTTGTAGTTTGCAATCTTCTCAGACAGGTGATGACTTTTTACTTCAGAGGTAAAGAGTATCAGCAGCATGAAACCAAAGGAACAGGCAATGGTATTTCAAAAAGGTACAGTCCATTCGGACCATGGAAAGTCTCATAAGGTCTTCCAACTGCATTGAACATAAAGAATCCAGCCATCACCAAAGCAAATACAATTATCACAACAGAAAATAGTACTCCAGCAACAAGAGCTACAGGAATTGCATCCAAGAGTGTTGGAAAAAACATTATCTGCAGGTTCCTTCCTCCCAAGCCGCACTCCCGAAGTCACCGTCTGTGGAAAAGCCCATAGCTGATCCACCCGATGAATTTTTCCAGTTTGCTGCTGGAAGTATTAATGAACTGGGTACCAGTCTGACACAGGATGGTAGCTTCTACCTAGCTGGAAGTGCTCGGGGCCAGAGCGGCAGCCAGAGGCCACATTCAGCAAACCAGCTCCGCACAGAGTCACTTTGTTCTGGCAGCTGGGGATCTCTGCCCCAACGGAGGAGAAAGTGAGGACTGCAGGTGCTGGAGGTCAGAGCTGAAAAATGTGTTGCTGGAAAAGCGCAGCAGGTCAAGCAGCATCCAAGGAGCAGGAGAATCGACATTTTGGGCATAAGCCTGAAGAAGGGCTTATGCCCGAAATGTCAATTCTCCTGCTCCTTGGATGCTGCCTGACCTGCTGCGCTTTTCCACCAACACATTTTTCATCTCTGTCCCCACTCCTGGCAAAGAGCTCCAAGATGCTGTAGCAGAGGTACAGAGTGATGGACACTCTCTAAAATCATTCACTGTACAGACCTCTCCTTATACTCAGCAGGAGGCACCTCATTCTAACGGTTTCCAAAGGATGATTAAAAACTCCATTCGAATATTAGCAGGAATGCTCCAAGACTTAGCGGAACTTCTCAAAATAAAAACAACAAAACCATTCCTGTTCCACTATATCGATTCCCCCGTTTACCAGCCACAAGGCCTGCTCCCAGGTTACAATGTGTCCAGTGTAGCGTGTGTGTATATATGCACACACGAACAATCAAACAAATGATCTGGCAGAAAACATATGTGACCAGATCAGTAAGTTTGTGGATGACCCTGAATTTAGTGGAGCCACAGACAATGAGGAAGATTGTCAAAGAATGCAGCAGGATATAGATAGATTGTAGATTTGGGCAGAGAAATGGCAGATAGGGTTCAATCTGGACAAACGCAAGGTGATGCATTTTGGAAGATCAAATTCAGGTGCCATTTATACAATCAACGGCAGAACCCTTAGAGCATTGACATAGAGCAATTTGGGGGTACAGGTCCACAGATCCATGGAACTGGCTAGACAGGTGGATAAAGTGGTCAAGAACGCAAACAGCATATTTACCTTGGTCGGGCAGGGCATCAAATAGAGGAGTTATAAAAATGTTACAGCTCTATACAATTTTAGTTAAGCCACATTTGCAATATTGTGTGCAATTCTGATTGCCACACTACAGAAGGAAGTAGATGCTTTGGAGAGGTTGCACAGAATGTTTACGAGGATGTTGCCTGGTCTGAAGGTTTTAATTATAAAGGAAAGGTTGGATTAACTCAGATTGTTTTCACTGGAAAGACAGAAGCTGAGGGGTGACCTGAAAAGAGGTCTTCAAAATTATGATAGAACAGATAGGATGGATAGTCAGGGTGGAAAGGTCAAACAAGAGGGCACTGTTTCAAGGCGAGAGGGGAAATTATAGGGGAGAAGTGCAGAGAAATATTTTACCTCCCCAGTGGGTGGTAGGTGCCTGGAACACACTGCCAATGGAGGTGATGGAAGCAGACATATTATCTTGATAGTCACATGAACAGGAGGTGAACAGAGGGATAGAAACCGCATATGAACAGCAAGTAGCAGATGTAAATAAGTACTAGGAATCAGTGCATGCATGGTGGTTTGAAAGACCTATTCCTCTGCTGCCTTGTATCATGTTGTATTTTTGTATAAAAGTTGCAAATGGAGGGGTTACAAAAAGCCAAGTATTGACTACATAAGTTAAAATGGTGTCTGCT
This sequence comes from Hemiscyllium ocellatum, assembly GCF_020745735.1. Lineage (NCBI taxonomy): Eukaryota > Metazoa > Chordata > Chondrichthyes > Orectolobiformes > Hemiscylliidae > Hemiscyllium > Hemiscyllium ocellatum. The sequence goes on along the minus strand of NC_083407.1, from coordinate 39,498,404 downwards.
ATGCAGAACTGTGCAAAAACAAATCAAAGAATAAGGAAGTGAATGAGTTTAAGTCACCTTTAATTCCTACAGTCTGGCTACCTTGATTTCAAGCTTGTGAAATGAATAATGTAGTGTAACTGATAAAATTAAAGATTTGTTATATTTGTAATGAACTCACCATGTGTGTTGATTTCTTGAAAACTAAGAAGCTGGCAGAGATCAGATGATTGTCTTGTTAGTTGTGACAGGGCGAGAGAATAAGTTTTGAGATAACCTCAAAAAACTTGAAGGGACTGCTGAACCTTATGACGACAGATTCCACCAATCCAACAACTGCTTAAACACTGAGCATCAAGATGGCAGCTTCTGCCTTTCCAGAGCTGATCACATGAGTAGCAAGCAATGAGCATGCTGTTAGGAATTGTGTCCAACATAACTGGCTAGCTCATGATGAAACAGGCTGATCAATTTCCTGGAGACAGAAGGAGGAATCTCAACACTCCCTTCATTCAGACGTTTTGTAAGCATAGTAAACATGTGCAAATCATAATTTAGGAGTATTGAATTATTGATGCCCTGAGTAAACCTCCAAACTAAAAAAAGGGCACAGTAACCTTACAAAACACTTTAGTCAGGTACAAATGGCAGCTGAAGCATCGCAAGCCTAAAGGATTTCTTTTCAACTGCACAAAAATAAAAATGAAGGTTGGAGTTTTCTGTGATGGATTCACACTAGCTCATCCCAAAGACTAGCAAGCTTCTAGTTTTCCAATCAAAATTACGGAAGCCATTGTAAAGAAGCATGATACAAGAGCAGCCAAAGCTGACAATTCTGCAAAAGGTTATTTTTGAGGTAGGGTCTTCAAATTGTGCTGGGCAATCACTGGCTTCCAGCAAATTCATATCCCAGACTGACTTGCCTTTGTAGATTAATGAGGCATTTCGAAACGGAGACTAGTTTTTGTTCTGGGTTTGGCTTTGCAATGCGTTGAGGAAGATGAAATTGACATAAAATGTGGAAAAGCTGAAGATTACACCTGAATTTCAGCTATGATGATTCTTTTGAATTTGCATTGAATTTACATCTTCATGGGACCAGGAAGTCTGGGAGCCATTGTCATTTTCACTTATTTTCTTTGAAAAGATGAGCGTTTCAAACAGCACCTGGGAGGCTCACTTGCAGTTTAAGTAACTGCCCACAGATATGTTCAGACATATGTATGTGTCTCTGTCTTTACAGAAACCACAAAAGAAATTGCCCAATGTCCCCAGAGCTCAGTTGGTCATGATAAATTGGATTCCTGGTACTTTTAAAAAAAGTACTATCATGACAAAAAATATGAACAGTCCTATACTTTAAAGGTATTGTTCTCTATTTAAACAAACTCAGACAGACATTTTAACAAAACTCCTGTTGAACTTAAGTACAGCACTTTCATCTGCACTTTGAGTAAATGGGACTGAAAAAGGGCAATAAAAGACATTAAAGAAAGGAAATAAAAATCATCCAGATCATCTGCACTTCAGAATCAGCAATAATAAATTTCATTTGGGAAAAAGACGAAATGGTTTTAAAAGGTACAGAGTCATAGAGTAAGAGATATACAACATGGAAACAGACCCTTCAGTCCAACTCGCTCATGCCGACCAGATATCCCAACCCAATCTAGTCCCACTTGCCAGCACCTAGCCCATATCTCTCCAAACCCTTCCTAAACCCATCCAGATGGCTTTTAAACGTTGCAATTGTATCGCCTCCACCACTTCCTCTGGCAGCTTATTCCACACATGCATCACCCTGTGTGTGAAAAAGTTGCCCCTTCTGTCTCTTTCATATCTGACTTGCCTTATTTGCCCAAAAGTAGGTCAAGGTTTGCACTCTCTCTCGTAGGTACATCCAGATACGGAATCACAACATTTTCTTGGGCATGCATACCAAATTCCTCGCCATCTAAACCCTTAACACTATGGCAGTCCCAGTCTATGTTTGGAAAGTTAAGCATGTATTAACCTTCCATCCTATTATTCTTACAGATAACAGAGATCTTCTCACAAATTTGTTTCTCAATTTCCTGCTGACTATTAGGGGGTGTATAATACAATTCCAATAAGGTGATCATCCCTTTCTTATTTCTCAGTTCAAGTGATATTAAACTGCACAACTTACAATTTAATGTATTTAACTTCAAAATCCAAATGTCAGACCAGAGTCAAAAAACATCTTATTGCTTCTCAGATACTCCCCCACAGCCGAGGTTTCTAGTATGACCACAATATTTCATTTCTACACCTACATATAAAGCCCCGATATCAAAGATCAAAGATTTGTTCACAGACTAATTTATCTGAATAGACTTCATGTCAAAATGCAACTAGATTTTTTTTAAGCTCATTAGTTCTCCAAAATGCCTTATATGCAGATACACAAAAGGTGTAAATTAAAGCAATACGGATACACCACATATATTGCAACTAGCTGTTTACATTTACTGCACTGTCGTGCAACTAAGAAATTGCTGCAGAGCACTAAATACAAACACTGTGCACACTGCTTTACATTTGAAACAATTTGCATGTACATAATCACCTTAAAACGTAAACGGACTTCCAAAATGCTTCACAAATACAACAGCACATCATGAAAATACATGCTTCATGTTAAAACAATTAGGAGTACCCAAAGACTGGGCCTAACACATGGGTTTGGAGGAAGACTAATAAAAGTGGAGCGAACAGGAAAGGGAGTTTCGAACAGTAGAACAAAGTTGACTGAATGCTTGAAATCCCTTGGTGGGAGGACACACATAGAAGGCGTGAAAGATGGGAGAATTCATGAGTAAATATAGGGCTGAAGCAGTTAGAGCTGTTATGAAGCAAAGCTAGAGTTACTTATAGCTAAGAATTGTGATTTGGCATGTTAATGTTTTCTTATTGCAATGGATGAGGACGTTGCTCAGAAGGCTGGTGTTTGTGGCCTATCTCAATTCACTTTGAATTGACTGACTCGCTTCTCATTTTAGAAGACACATAACAATCAACCACATCACAAAAGCTCTAGTGTCTGATGTAGACTAGACCAGCTAAGAATGTTAGATCCCCCTTTCTTGATGAATATTAGTGGCTTTTAATTGCAGATTTTAATGAATTCAAATTTCATCAACTACTCAGAAAGGTGGTAAGGAAAGCCAGGGAACTGTAGACCAGTGAGTCTGACATCAGTGGTAGGCAAGTTGTTGAAGAGAATACTGAGGGACAGGATTTACATGAATTTGGAAAGGCAAGGACTGATTAGGGATAGTCGGCATGGCTTTGTGACTGGGAAATCATGTCTCACAAACTTGAGTGAGTTTTTTGAAGAAATAACAAAGAGAACGGATGAGGGCAGAGCTGATCTATATGGACTTCAGCAAGGCATTAAACAAGGTTGCCCATGGGAGACTGGTTAGCAAGGTTAGATCTCATGGAATACAGAGAGAACTAGCCATTTGGATACGGAGCTGTCTCAAAGACAGAAGACAGAGGGTGGTGGTGGAGGGTTGCTTTTCAGACTGGAGGCCTGTGACCAGTGGAGTGCCACAAGAGTCGATGCTGTGTCCATTGCTTTTCGTCTTTTATATAAAAAAAATTTGGACATGAACATAGGAGATACAATTAGCAAGTTTGCAGATGACACCAAAATTAGAGGTGTTGTGGACAGCGAAGAAGGTTACAACAGGATTTTGATCAGATGGGCCAATGGGCTGAGAAGTGGCAGACAGAGTTTAATTTAGATAAATGCAAAGTGCTGCATTTTGGGAAAGCAAATCTTAGCAGGACTTATACAATTAATGGTACAGTCCTGGGGAGTATTGCTGAACAAAGAGACCTTGGAGTGCAGGTTCATTGCTCCTTGAAAAAGTGGAGTCGCAGGTAGATAGGATAGAGAAGGTGGTGGTTGGTATGCTTTCCTTTATTGGAGAGAGCATGGAGTACAGGAGTTGGGAGGTCATGTTGTGGCTGTACAGAACATTGGTTAGGCCACTATTGGAACATTGCATGCAATTCTGGTCTCCTTCTTATCCGAAGGATGTTGTGAAACTTGAAAGGGTTCAGAAAAGATTTATAAAGATGTTGCCAGGGTTGGAGGATTTGAGCGAGAGGGAGAAGTTGAATAGGCTGGAGTTGTTTTCTCTAGAGCGTCGGAGGCTGAAGGGGTAACCTTATATAGGTTTATAAAATCGTGAGGGGCACGGATAGGATAAATAGACAGTCTTTTCCCTGAGGTGGGGGAGTCCAGAACTAGAGGGCATAGGTTTAGGGTAAGGGGGAAAGATATAAAAAGGGAGCAAAGGCCCAACATTTTCACACAGAGGGTGGCGCATGTATAGGATGAGCTGCCAGAGGAAATGGCAGAGGCTGATACAATTACAGCATTTTTTCTGTAAGAATATCTACAGTGTGGAAACAGGCCCTTTGGTCCAGCAAGTTCACACCAACCCTCCATAGAGTAACCCACCCAGACACATCCCTCTACCCTATTATCCTGTATTTACCCCTGACTAATGCACCTACACATCCCTGAACACCATGGACAATTTAGCATAGCCAATTCACCTTGCCTGCTCATCTTTGGACTATGGGAGGAAACTGGAGCATCCGGAGGAAAGCCACACAGACATGAGGAGAACGTGCAAACATTGCACTGCTATTAAGCCCCATTAGCTCAGTAATAACCTGCTCAAATGATAGCCAGTTGGATTTCACCATGGTCTTCTAGCTTCATCAGCTCTTGACATCATTACGGCCTTTCTTCACATATGGACAAATAAGTTGAATTCCAGAGGTGAGGTGAGAGTGACAGTTGATGACATCAAGGTTGGATTTGACCAGGTGTGGCATCAAGGACTTGAGCAACACTGGAATAAACATCGAGGCAAGCCTTCCATTCACTGGAGTCATACTCAGCGCATAGGAAGATGGTTGGGGTTTTTAAGGTCAGTCAGTCATTCAGCCCCACGACATTCCTGCAGGAATTCTTAGGGTAGTGTCCGAGGCCTGACCATAATCAGATGCTTCAATGACCTTCTCTTCATCATAAAAAGGTGAAAAGTGGATGATGTTCACCAATGATTGAACAATGTTCAGCATCATTCGCGACTCCTCAGATACTGATGCAGTCCATAATCAAGTCCAATAAGATCTGGAAATATCCAGGCTGGGCTAATAAATGAAAATAACATTTGTGCAACACAGATGCCAGGCAATCCCATCTGCAACAAGAGAGAATCTAGCCACTGTCCCTTGACATGGCAACACCATCGAATAATAGATGCCCAAACTATCAACATCATTGTTGTTTCCATTGACCATTAACTCAACTAGATTCACCACATAAGCACAGTGGGCTAGAAGAACTGGCTAGTGGCTAAGAATACTATGGCAACTAACTCATATCCTGATTCCCCAAAGCTTGTTGACAAGGCACAAGTCAGGAGTGCGATGGAATACACCCCACTTGCCTTGTTGAGTACAGCTCCAAGAACACTGAAAAACCTTGATTTCATCCAGACAAAACAGCCAACTTGATTGGCATGACGTCCACAAATATCCATTTCCTCAACCACTGGCATTCAATAGCAGAATTATGTACTACATGCAAGATGCACTACAGAAACTAACCAAAGAACCTGTCATAGCACGTTCCAAATCCACAACCACTTTCATTTTGAAGCACAAGGGTAGCAGAACCTTGGGAACGCCACCACCTGCAAGTTTCCCTCCAAATCATGACTTGGAAATATATCACTGTCCCTTCATGATCGCTAGGTCAAATTTCTTTCCTAAAGACACGGTGGGTCAACTTATAGAAGGTAAAGTACAGCAGTTCAAGAAGATAGCTCACCATCACCTCTCAAGGACAACTTGAGACAGTCAAAGCACACCGCCAGCCACCGACACACACATCCCACATGAAAACAAAACAAAGCTTATTAGACCATGTAACAGTGACATTTTGGATTTGTTGGCAGCAGTTAATTCTCACAGTTGCAAGGTTAGCTTATGAATCAAATGGTGGTCCAACTCTGAAATTCTCCTGCTAAAGAAATTCATTTCCTTTAAGATCCATCTCTTCAGTATTTTTGTATAAAAAGTAGACTTAATATTCTGAGCCTAGTGACCTTCTTCATAACTGGCGGTAGCTCAGAAAAGATGATGATTTTTTAACGGAGTGAGGAGTCGTTGATGGTGGTGGGGAGGGTGCTGGAGAAGATAATAAAACAAGGACCCCACAAAAGAGAAAATTAGGCAGGCAATGGGTGGTTAACAGTGAGCCAGGGAAAAAAGATGTATATAAATGACTGACGAAAACGTCGACGAGTGGTTAGTAATGTGAATAGTGTAGAAGGTTGTCAAAGGATACAGCGGGATAAAGATCAATTGCAGATATGGGAGAGAAATGGCAGTTGGGAGTTTAATCCAAACAAGTATGAGGTGTCATCCTTTGGGAGATCAACTATTAAGGAAATGTGTCCAATTAATGGCAGCAACCTGAACAGCATTAATACACAGTGGGACCTAGAGGAATCAAGGCCAGATCCATGAAAGCGGCCAAGCAAGTAGGTAGGGTAGTAAAGAAGGCATATGGTATGCTTGCCTTTTTTGGTCAAGGAATTGAGTATAAGAGTCAGGATGTCATTTTGCAGTTTTATAAAGCTTTTGTTAGGCCACTCTTGAAGTAGTGCAGTATTTCAATTCTGGTCGCCACATTACTGGAGGGATACGAAGGCTTTGGAGAGAGTGCAGAAGAAGCTTACCAGGATGCTGTCTGAATTAAAGGGTATAAACTATAAGGAAAGGCTAGAAAAGCTCAGGTTGTTTTATCTGGAGTGGCAGAGGCTGAGGGGAGACTTGATCAAAATGTATAAGATTATGAGAGGCACAGATAGGATTGACGGTCAGACTCTTTTCTGAGAGAGAGAGAAAAAGGAGGGAGGAAGAAAGAAAAAAAAAGGAAAAAAGAGAGGAAGAAAAAAGAGAGGAAGAAGAAAAAAAAGAGGAAGAAGAAGAAGGAGGAGGAGGAAAAGGAAGAGTCTGGAATGCGCCGCCAGGGGGTGGTAATGGTGTCAGCAGATATGGTATAGGCATTTAAGAGACATTTAGACAAGCACATGACTATAAAGGAATGGAAGGATACGAACAAAGGGATTAGTTTAAATTTGGTGTCATGTTCGGCACAACATAGTGGGATGAAAGGCCTGTTCTGTGCTGTACAGTTCTATGTTCTATATTCTAAAGAAAGTCGATAATGGGGACAGTGAGTAAGTGAAAATAAAGTAGCCCAATGCATGATGGGGCTTGGGGTGTGGCAGGTAGAGGAAATGTAAGGACATTGCAGCAGGCTCATGACAGAAATGTTGGCTCTGGAAACACTCAAGTGCTCAAGTGGAAGGCATCTGGAATAAAACATCTCAGGCCTTCTGCAGTGTTTCAGCGAGAGTTCAGCACAAGCTGGACAAACAGCACTCATCTTCCACTCTGAGACCATCCAACTTTCACTCATCATCAAGTTCATTTCCTTCGGGTATTCCGGTTTCCTCCTACAGTCCAAAGATGTGCAGGATAGGTGAATTGGCCATACTGAGTTGCCCATAGTGTTCGGGGATATGTAGGTTAGGTGCATTAGTCAGGGGTAAATGTTGTAGGGGAATGGGTCTGGGTGGGTTCCTCTTCGGAGGGTTGGTGAGAACTTGTTGGGCTGAAGGGCCTATACAAACTGTAGGGAATCTAATCTATTACTTTACAGCCTGAACACCTTCTTCCATGTCCTTTACCCACTCTCATACCCTCAACTGTGTTATGATATGGGCCACTTCCAGCATAGCCAACACAAATTTCATCTGCTCACTGTCCCCATTATCAGCTTTCTTCATCCCTGGCTGACCACCAACCATCCCTTTGCCTAATATTCTCAGTCTCTTTGAGGCTCCAGCTTTACATATTCACCCACTCCTGTTCCAACCTTACCCCACCTCTGCTCATCATTCGCATAAATACCGACTTTCCCTAGCTACTGTCAGTTCTGAAGGGTCAGTGGACTTAAAACACTGTCTTCTGTCTTCTCTCCACATTTGCTGCCAGGCCTGTTGATTCTCTCCAGCACTTTCCATCTTTGCACAGATGCAATATATTTTTGTTTATTGCTTGTTATCGTTGGCTAAGCCAGCATTTATTGCTCATCCGTAACCTGGCTTCTCAATTCAGAGTCAGCCACATTGCCATGGGTCCAAAGTCACATGTAAGCCATCAGTGAACCAGGTGGGCCTTTCCCAACAATTTTGTAGTCATTGTTAAGACTCTTAATTTTTAATTGGAATTCCAATTCCACCATCTGCCATGACAGGATTTGAACCAGAGTCATCAGAACAATACCTAGGTCTCTGGATTATTTACCTAGCAAAAATACCACAAGGACATCACCTCCCAAATATAAACTTGCAGATGTATCATAATTGTATATCTGCATTCCTTTGATTTGCATAAATTTTCAAGATAAAACACTTCTGGTTAGGATTGTGCAATTGTACTGCTGAGGAGCCATTATTATAATGGCAAAACCAATGGCAATTTCTGGTGTCAGAACATGTACAGGGCTAAATGTGGAAATCCGAAGTTAATGTCAACGATACTCTGCTCTTTCACGGACTTGCTCAAAATCCTTTAGGAGGACCATCAACAGAATTCACTGAACTGTTGAGACCTTGTCCCGTTAGTTGAGATATGTTTGCTATACCTCCACAAAAAAGATTACATTTTGCTAATCAGGCGGGGCTGTATTTTTACCAGCAAACACAAGTTATGATGAATGCTGAACAACTGTTATGGCCGTGAAAATGTAATATTCTATGTGCAGTGTCAGATTTTTCCATTGTGGCACAATTTCCATCTCTAATAGTCACTTTTTAAGCTCATGTAATGACATTCAGGCTTTTAATGTGCACATCCCAATTCATTTTGTAAATTTTGCAAAAAGCAAAACAAAAAACTGTATCCCGGGCTTGCCATCTGTGTGATTTCTTCAATGTGATTGGCTGCTTACCCTGTTTGATGAGATCACTATTGTTGGAGACCACACTGCAACACCACATTGAAATTCATGTTTAGAAATGAGAAGTGCATGTGACCTTGATTGATAGAGGTTTGTGGGCAGCTTTCTTTGAGGCCATTGAAAAGCAATAATGCTTCGCCAATGACAACAAAATATGACCATGAAGTAACTTCAGTTAACAGACAGAAAATAACAACTGTACACCCTAGCTTCTGGCAGTTCAGGATATGTGGAACTAAAATGGACAAACTACTGAACCCTCGAAAAACTGTGACCTGGCAACAAGAAACCTTGTTGGATACTTTGCCTTTGTCAGCTAGATTTGTAATATTGCCAAAAAAGAAAAAGACACATAAATGTTGAAGCTTTTGTTTTGCATTCATTAGGTCAGAACTGTAAGGAGACTAAATTTCAAAGAAAGCAAGTTATTGACATACTTGTGATTCTGTTCCCAGGAGTACATGACAAGCAGACTGGAGGCCATGTCTCTTTTTGCAGCAATACTCTCATTCTGTACCACCAATCAACCAGTAATATTTTAAATCACTGAAATGCCTTTTCTAAAGCAACTTCAAAAATATCTTTAATAATGCAGTACTTTCACAGGGCCGCAAGGATAAAAAATGTTTTATTCAATCATGGAGGAAGACATCACTGGCTAGGCCAGCAGCTATTGGCCATCCCTGATTGCCCAGAGGACAGTTAAGATTAAACCACATTGATTCATTTTCCAGGCTTGCCTGCCCCAATAAAGTCAAAGTGTCCTAGATCCATTAGACACCTGATTCACACTTGACTATTTGATCTTGGCTAAAACTACTTAGATTCTCAAAGATTGTGTCAGGCATGCCCTTCAAGGACCAGGCTATCCAAGCAGATAAGTGTCAAGCATGATCCAGACTCTAGATTCCTGAATAACAATAGCAAAGGTAATCACAAAGTAAAATAGCATGGTGTGTTTTCATCATCACTAATCCAAAAATGATATACATTTGCTTACCTGCCATTTCTTTCAATGCCAAACTTGATTCCTTCTTTCTGGAAAGGAAGCAATCTCTGATTAAGTTTTTCAGGCAGTGTTGAAAGCAGAGTGTCAAACTCATCTTCTGAGCACTTGTTCTCAGGAAATAAAGATGGAGGACATTGCTGGAGCTGCTGGGATATTTTCATGACTTCAACTGCATTTTTTAAAATAATAGAATATAGATCAAGCCTTGCAATTGTTATTTTGTCCAAAATATTCATCATAAAAAGATTTAATATTATATCGCAAACACTGCAGTAACTGTTTTATTTTGATGTACAATAAATCCAAACAAACAAGCTCCAGAAAGGAAATTGGTATATTTGCAGGGCGATACTGTAACCTCAAAATCCACAACTAATTACAACATTGGTTTTGCTGTAAATCGGACAGTATGTGTCTTTTGGTGCATCAAGGTACCTTTAATTATTTGGGGAACTAGAATAGCCAGAAAAAAAAACTGATTTATTTCACCAACAAATTATTGGATATCCTTCAACTCCATCTGATTATATTACAAGAGATAATTTAAAAAAGATTCAATCAATAGTATCATGAAGGATTTGCTCATCTCAGAATGTATTTAATTCAAGGTTTTCAGAATAAAATCCGAAAGAACGGTGAATGCTATAAATCAGAAACACAATCAGAAGCTGTTGGAAAAACTCAGCAGGTCTGGCAGCATCTGTGAAGAGAAATCAGAGATAACATTTTGGGTCCAATGATCCGTCCTCAGAACTGGCTTTCATATGATGACATTAATTGATAAATTCGATACGTCAGCAACACAAAATTGCAAATTTTATTACAAAATTTTGATGTCTTCAGCGAAGGATTTTTCTGTCCAGCTAACAAAGAGTAAAATGTTCCACTGGTATGTTATAACTTTAACACAAGCCTACTCCTTACTTAGCTGCTACAGGTTTTCAGTCTAAGATATTTATCAATTTCAATGAAAACTAAAATGGACAATGATGCATTATGAAATATATTAAATGTTTCACTTATAATGTTTGAGATCCAGAATGTTGGGTTCCACAGAAATGGGACAGAGGTGAAGAGGAATAAGAAGAAATTAAGAAGATAGTCGTTTAGCTGGAACTGGAGCAGGGAACAAGAAAGTGGGACAGATATTGTCCATCTTTGTTCTTTCAGAGGATGCAGATGCCACTGGCTGGGCAAACATTTATTGTCATTCTTACTTGCACTTAAAGTGGTGGTGCTTAGCTGCCTCTGAGCAACTGCAGTCTTTATTGTGTCGGTACACCTACAGTGTTGTTCAGAAGAGTTCCAGGATTTTGAGCCCACAAAAGGAACAGCAAATGATAGTTCCAAGTCAGGACAATTTTGGCTTGAAGAGTTTGCAGCCAGTGCTCCCATGCCTTGCTCTGCTTGATAGAGATCATTTCTGGCATTCAGCTCTTTTGTCCATGTTTAGACCAACATTGCCACGAAGTCGAGAGCTTAGTGGTCGTGCCAGAAACTAAACTGAGCAAAGAGCATATGACTATTGATAAATGTTAACTGGTCGTACTGTAGTGGCTTGTTCCATCACTGAGCTGACGATCAAGAGTAGATTTATAAAATGGTAGGAGCAAATTACTGCAGTATGGCCCTATTGAAGAGAGTCATCTAGGCTCAAAATGCTAGCTTGCTCTCTCTCCCTGCATGCTGCCTGACCTGCTGCGATCTCCAGCGTACGTTATTTTCTTATGAAGTGGTAATTCGCCAGGTTGGATTAAAACTGCTTTTTGTGGACAAAACCTCTGGGCAAGTTCTCACATAATCAATAGAAACCAATGTTATAGCTGTACTTTAAAGGTTGGCTAGAAGCATGGCTATGTGTGGAGCACATTTCAGTACAATAGTGCACATGTTGTCAGGACCAAAAGCTTTTATAGTAACCAATACCTTCAGCCATTTCATACACTAATGTGTAACTAATCAGAGACTAGCACTTGTGATGATGGAGAACTAAAGAAGCAAGAGATGCATCATCCACTCGGTACCACGAGCTGAAAATTCGGTCAATACGTCAGCCCAGTATTTCATGCTGATGCACTGAATTCCATCCTCCAGATTTGAAGATGGAAATATTTAGGGAACTTCTCTTCCAGTACATGGTTTAAATTGTCTACATCTGTTCATCACTGGATGTTGGAGGACTGCAGAAATTAGATCCTCTTTATTGGATATGGAATCACTTTGCCCCATTTATCACTGTGGTTCTGCTGCTTGACAAGTAATAGATCAGCATGTAGACGCAAGTGAGGAATGCTGATGCTGTAAATCAGAGTTGAGAGTGTGGTGCTGGAAAAACACAGCAGGTCAGGTAGTAGGAGAATCAATTTTTCAGGCAAAAGTCTGATGAAGGGCTTATGCCCAAAATGTTGATTCTCCTGCTCCTCGGATGCTGCCTAACCTACTGTGCTTTTCAGGCACCACACTCTCGAGTTCAGTATGTAGCTTAATCTAGTATGACCCAATTTTCCAGTATGTCTGGTCTGCTCCTCTTGCTCTCATCATTTCATCCATCAATCCATTCTGATTCTTGGCAAAGATTGGTATATACCAACTCACCAACTTATAAATTGAAGTTGAAGTTAAATACAATAACTGGAGAGGGATGGCCTAGTGGTATCATTGCTGCACTACTAATCCAGAGACCCCAGTAATGTTCTGGTCATTCAAGTTTGAAACCTGCCATGGAAGATGGTGGAAGTTAAATTCAATACATATCTGGAATTAAGAGTCTAATGATAAAAGAGTCTAATTGTTGATTGGCAGGAAAAACCCATCTGGTTCACTACTTTTTTTTTGAAAAGGGATGGAAACCACCATCCTTACCTGGTCTGCCCTACACATGACTCCAGACCTACAAATGTGGGTGACATTAATTGTCCTCTGGGCAATTAGAGATGAGCAATAAATGTTAGCCTGACCAGTAATGCCCACATCTCACAACTCTGCAGTTGCTCATGGATGCTACGTTTTGAGTCGCTAGGCCGACTGAATATCTATCCTGTTTACGACACGAGTAGTGCCGAACAAAAATGATGGAAAATATCCTTAAAATGAAAACAGTACTTGGTCACCAGAAATCCCACATGGTGGTCATTCTTACAAATATTTGTCATGGACTGGAAAAGATGAATTCAAGCAGTTTTCTCCTCCCCCTTTTTCTCGATTCCTTTTTCACCTGCCGTAGACTGTGTCCAGCAGGTCTGATCTTTAGAACTCAGTCAGTTCAGTCTGTAGTTGCTAATGAGCCACTCTCAGTGATGGACACTGAAGCCCCGAAGCAGGTTTGGCTCACAACTGATCATTAACATTTATGCCACAAAACTGCCAGGCAACAAACATCGCTAAAAGAAGAAAAGAATCTAACCGTCTCTGAAACTCGATAGTACTTCCATAAATCAAATACCACACTATCAATATCCTGGATTTTTCTATGAACCCGAGTCTGAAGTGCATCGTCTATATAGATACAGTACAATGGCTACAATAGCAGATCAGTGGCTCGGAATCCCAAGCAGAGTAACTCAGTTCTTGACTTCACAATCCTGTCCATCATTTGAGGGGCAAAAGCTGGGAATGTGATGGACACACTCCACTTGTTCAGATGAGTGCAGTTCCAACTACACAAGTTGCAAACATCATGCAGAACAGAACAGATTTCCTGATTAGCATCAATCCATCATACAACATTCATTCCCTCCATCACAATGGATAAACAGCAGTGTAGACCATTTATAAGATACACTCCAAACACTCAAAGCCTCCTTCAGTAGCACCTTTCAAACCAGCAAGCTCTGCCACCAAGAAGGTCAAAGACAGCAAACGCATGAGAATATTCCCACCCTCAAGTCACCATTCTGACCCAAATACAGTAATCTCGTTCCTGCTTCACCATCACTGGGCTAAAATCCTTCAACATCTTTCCTAACAGGATTGTCAGAGGACCTACATCATATGGACTGCAGACAGTAAACGCAGTGGCTCACTACCATGCTCTCTCTGGAAATGGGACAGTCAACAAATGTTGGCCTCACTTGTGATGCCCACATCTCTAAAAGCAAGGCATTTTTAAAAACACTATCTAAACTTATCCCAAGACTTTCAAATAATTGATGTCCATCCACCCCCCCATTGTCACGACATTCCTGCAATCCCATAAAACTATATAGAATTTAGTTCACCTTGTCTTTCCCCCATTCTTCTTTCCAAAATGGATCAATTCACATGACTCTGCATTATATTTCAACAATTTCGCAGATCTATCTATTTCACTTGTCTAGGTCCATTTGAATTATTTATGAATTTTGTGTGCGCTGACTACATAGTTGAGTTTTAGGTCAATTGCAAACTTGGAAATCATACTCTGTATCCAGGTCCAGATTATTAACAAAAGAAAAAAAAAGGAACAATTTAGCTAATTCTATCCAGTGGTCTCAAAACTAATATACCCTAAGGAGGACTGCTCCAAACTGTACCCAGTGCTCCTAATAGCCATAGCTGTACAAAAAGAAAATCAACCCCTTTAACATTCTAACTCTCCAGATGTCAGGTCAGCATTACCTCAAACTTTCTTACTGTTGTTTTGTACATTTTATTGATCTGTGTGCACGGAACCAACATCTCTACTTTCCCTTTTCATTTTTTTAAACAATCTTGGACCTATCTTTTGCAAAAAAAAAATGACTGCCACTTCCAAAGGTTCACCATCAAGCAAATCGAATAGTGTCTCTTCGTAACATTATGCTCAAGCATATGGTACCTGGTACTTCACAAATATTTGTATATATGTGTTTTCATGATGACAAATGGTTCCTTTTTTTTATTCATTCATGGAACGTGGGCGTTGCTGGCTGGCCAGCATTTATCGAACTGCTGCAGTCCACTTGTCACTTGTTGAAGGTTCAACCACAGTTCACTTAGGCAGGAAATTCCAGGATTTTGACCCAGTAACCAGGAAGAAACGGCTATATATTTCAAAAAGTCAGATTAGTGAATGGGTTGGAGGGGAATTTGCAGATAGTATTCCCACGTATCTGCTGCCCTTGTCTTTCGAGATAGTAGGACTTGTGGGTTTGGAAGATGCTATCTAAGGATCTTTGGTGACTTTCGACAGTTTGTCTTATAAATAGTATGCACTTCTTTTAGTGAGCGTTAGCGGTGGAGGCAGTGGACGTGATGCCAATTAAACAGCTGCTTTGTTTTGGATGATGTCAAGCTCCTGGAGTGCTGTTGGAAGTGTACCAATCTGGGCAAGCACAGAGTTTTCCAACATATTCCTGATTTGTGCCACGTAGGTGGTGGACAGACTCTGGGGATTGACTCACTGTAGAATTCTTAGCCTCTGACCTGTTCTTGTCGTCACTATGTTTATGAAGTGAGTCCAGTTAAGTTTCGAGTCAATGGTAACTCCAACTATGTTAATTATGGGGGATTCAGTCATGTAACATCATTGAATGGCAAAGGGCAGTAATTAGATTGTATCGTATTGGAGATGGTCATAGCATGACATTTCTGTGGTGTGACTATTACTTGCTGCTTGACACCCCAACCTTGGATATTGTGCAGATCTTGTCGCAGTTGGATGTGGATTGCTTCAGTATCTGAGGAGTTGTGCTATCAATGATGAATATCTTCATTTCTGACATTATGATGGAGAGAAGGTTATTGATGTAGCAGCTGAAGGTGGTTGGGCCTCGGATACTAACCTGAGGAACTCCTGCAGAGATAACTGACCTCCAATAACTACAACTATCTTTCTAATGATTGGCAGGCACTGGTGTTGGAGTGGGATGTACAAAGTTAAAAAAAAAAATCACACAACACCAGGTTATAGTCCAACAGGTTTATTTGGAAGCACTCACTTTCGGAGTGCTGCTCCTTCATCAGGTGGTTGTGGAGGATAAGATCGTAAGACACAGAATTCATAGCAAATATTTACACTGTGATGCAACTGAAATTATATATTGAAAAAGACCTGCATTGTTTGTTAAGTCTCTCATTTTTTACAATGACCATGTTGGTCTCAGTTCCTTCATATATAAATCCCAGAACTTTTTTAAAGTTAATTTCTCAATTGTACTTTAGCAATAGGTGCCATGTCAGCTCAGATAATGCACTGAAGGTGTGAGGTGCCCTGTGTGAGGCTATCTGTGCCCCAGTATTCAGACTGATTCTATTTCTAAAAAAAGAGGGATTTACAGAATCTTACATGGATTCATGCAGTTTTTGAGGAAAATAAAACGTAATTCAGCAAGTACAAATTAAGCCCATAAACAGATATATGTGTGTGTGTGCGTATTGGGGGTGTGTGTGTGTTGGGGGGTGTGTGTGTGTATATAAGTTGTCTGTGAGAGGGTGCACGTCTGTGTGTAGGAGGAGGTCATTCAGTCCATTGTGCCTGTACCGATTCTATTACCTAGTGCCAATCTCCTGCATTTCCCCCCCTCCCAATACATTTGCACACCATTTCTATCAAAATTGTCACTCAATACTATCTTGAATACGTCAACTGAACCTGTCTCTACCACATTTACAGACGGTGCATTCTATACACTAACCACTTACAGTGTGAAATTTTTTTTCATTTGCATATCACTTTAAATCCATGCCCTCACCTTTATTTGTTTTACAAGTTGAAACAGCTTTACCCCATCTACCCTGATTATTTGAAATACCTCGATCAGATCTCCTCTCAGCCTTCTTCTCTCAAAAGGAGAACAGTGCCAGCATGTTAAATCTATCCTCATATCTGAAGCTTCTAAGTGCTGAACCATTCTCTCCAAAACATTCACATTTTTCTTATAAGCAGCACCCACAGGTTACATATCATTCCAGCTGAGGTCTCAAGTGTTTTGTCCAAGTCAAAAATCACCTACCTGCTCTTTTTTCAGAGCTTGGCTTTTATCTTAACATACGCTGATGGAACACTATGGATTGACTTCAGGAGGTTCATGACAGCCACAGTCATTTCCATGCTAATTTACTTAATGAATCAAATTTAAATTTTTTGAACCATTATCACAGAATTCACAATAAGCTTACTCATAGGAAAAGGCCAGTTGGTCCATTTTAGCTGCACCAGTGAAAAGTCAAGCCTCCAAACCCAATTCCAGTATTTGGTCCACAGGCATTCAGGTTACGGCACTTGATACTCCTCTACAATGCTTTCAGTCATTGTGGGCTTGACCCCAATACCTTGTTGTGAAAATATATTTCTCATCTCCCCTATAATCTTTCAACCAATTACTTTAAAATCTATGCCCCGAATCATTGACCTCTCTGCCAAGGTCATTGTGCTCTTCCCATTCATTTTATTCAGGCTTCCTGCAATTTGGTACATCTCACTCAAAGCTCCCGTCAACCTGTGTTCCAAGGAACAAAACCCCAGGCTAACCAATCTTTCCTTATCGCTGCATTTCTCCAGTACTGGCAACTTTCTTGTAAATTTCTTCTGTGTTGTCTCCAGTGAAATAACATGGTTCCTGTAATGAGGTGACCAGAAATATACACTGTGCTCAAGTTGTGGAAGAACTAATGATTTGTGCAGTTCCAGCACAACCTCCCTATTCTTCATTAACAAAGTAAACAACATCAGAAAAAAAAGACAATGAACACCCACTTTAACGACCTGTCTGGTTATCTTTAGGAATCTGTGGACTCTCAGCTCAATTTCCTCTCACCTCTCCTAGGCCTCCCAGTATGCGCCCATTAATTATGAATTCCTTTGCCTCCCTTAACCTCCAGAAATACATTATCTCACACTTCCATGATCAATTTTTGGCTAAATCAACATAATTTTTTTAAATTATTGGCAACAGAGATGGGCAATAAATACTGCCCACAGCCTCTGAACAAATAAAATAGCTCTAATTTATTGAAGAGCTCATTTGCTGGATCACTCAGTTGTTATTTCAGATTGCAATCATTTTCTCACAGCAGAAATTGCACCAACAGGTTAATCATTTCCTAGTTCATCTAATCTATCTTAAATAATGCAGTTATATTTTCAATTCTCCAATTAATAAAAAAGGACAATTGAGCACTTTGCAAGATTATAAATATCATCTTCATTTTCCTCATCAATTTTCTTAAAAATACAGCCTTGCTTCCCAAAACAATTGCATTGCTTACTTTAAATAGGAGCAAAACACTAAGATCATCAAAACCCTACAGTGCTTATCGCATCTATACCAACCCTCCAAACAGCATCCCACCCTATCACTGTAACCCCACATTTAGCATGACTAATCGACCAAACTTGCACATCTTTAGCCTGTGGGAGGAAACTGGAGCACCTAGCAGAAATCCATACAGTCACAGGGAGAATACACAAAACTCCACACATTCATGACTTGGAGACGCCGTATTGGACTGGGGTGTACAAAGTTAAAAATCACACAACACCAGGTTATAGTCCAACAGTTTTAATTGGAAGCACGAGCTTTCGGAGCGCTGCTTCTTCATCACAACCACCTGATGAAGGAGCAGTGCTCAGAAAGCTAGTGTTTCCAATTAAACCTGTTGGACTATAACCTGATGTGTGATTTTTAAACTTTGTCCACACATTCAGTCATCCAAGGCTGGAATTCAGTCTGGGTCCCTGACAACACTACTATTATAGAACAAACCAAACAGAGAACAGCCAGGGAATTCCTACAGGCATGGCGCTCATCCACAGATTCAATCAATAAGCACATCGACTTGCACCCAATATACCGGCCACTGTAACAGACAGCTGGAACTGACAACCGGAAGCGGCAGATTCAAACCACTACATATGCCGGAGGAAAGAAAGATCACGGAAGCGCTTCACAGGAGGCTCCCAAGCAATGAGGATGTCACCTAGACGGGGGACGAAACGGCTGCAACACAAATTCCCAGCTCGGCGAACAGAACCACAACAACGAGCACCCGAGCTACAAATCTTTTCACAAACTGTGAACTGTGCTAAACACTGTCACCACGAACAATATCAAGGATACTATCTTTTCCCTATCCTGTGAAGATTGACAAAAGTGATTAATCAATTTGTCTGTCAATTCCTCCATTTGTAAATTATCCATATTTTTGGAAAGCCCACATTTCCTTTGATTATCCCTATCCCTTTCCCTGTATACAACTGGAAATTTGTTGTCAGAGACCCTTTGTGCATTCTCTCTTGCTGACCTTTAAATCTGTCCTATACCATTGGATCTACCCTATTCTTCACATTTGCTACCTGACAAAGGAGGAACACTCCGAAAGTTTGTACTTCCAAGTTTGGACTATAACTTGGTGTTGTGTGATTTCTAACTTTATCACATACGGGGATACATTTTTTTTTAAAAAAAGTTCAGATTATTCTCACGTTTTGTTGACTATGATTGCTTTAAGTCGTAAGAGGGCTGTTACCACTTCAGGGTACATAGTGATCCAGAATTAAGCACAGTTTTTATTTAACCACTTCCAACAAAAATGTTTTAATAAATATGGAAATGAGCATTCATCCTAATGCACAGCCCAGGTGTTATGAGAGGTAGATTGATAAAATAATGGTAAATAGCAGGCAGGGACTAATCAAAAACAGACAGCATGGTTTCGTTAATGGAAGGTCATGTTTGACCAACTTAATGAATTTTTCAACAAGTTGACCAGGTATGTAGCCAAGGGAAATGTACAGCATAGAAGTAAACCCTTCGGTCCAATCCATCCATACTGACCAGATATCCTAAATTAATCAGGTCCCATTTGCCAGCACTTGGTTTACAGCTCTCCAAACTTTTCCTGTTCATGCACCTATCCAGATGCCTTCTAAATGTTGTAATCGTACTAGTCTTTACCACTTTCTTAGATTAGAGCAACATGCAGAAGGACAAGTCTGATGTCAAATACGGAGCATGATTGATAATTAAGATCACAGTAAGCTTTTGCAAGACACAGACAGTAGTTTAGGCAAATAAACATTGAATAAACCATCCCATGAATCTAGTTATGCCAAAATTGCTTTTTTTTTCCATGCATGGTTCTTAACAATTTCACACCTACATTGAAATCAAGAAAAGATATGAATGTTGTTTTAGGCATTCTATAATAGGTTTAATTGCAAAATTAGTTTTACACAGAAAAAGCGATTGAGTTACAAACTGCCTAGATTTGAGAATACAGGAGTCCTTCAAGACATGTAATTGTGATGTAGTTGACTTTTATTCCATGAATAGCATCAAAAAGCCCCTTGATCAAGAAATGACGGTCTTCTAGCCAAAACAAATCTAGCTAGATAGGGTAAGTATTTTTGAAAACGACAGTAAACCTGTCAATAAAAATTTCCCAATGTTGGCACTGCATTGTGACAGTTTGCGTGTTGCCTAAAAACCACCTTATAGGAGCGTTACCATCCATTTACAAAATGTCAATCGTTGGATGGAATATAACCCAGCATCAGATCTTTAATCACGACTTCTTCTGTAAAGCCATGTTCCAATATAAAGGATGATATGAATAGACTTCCCGGAGAATGTAAAAACGGCACGATTATCATATGGATAAACTGGTTCTGCGCCTTGCGAATTAATTCATCTCCTTCTCGGTTCAAGACAACAATAAATAGTTTCTACACGATCAATATTTCAACAAATCATTCTAGCGAATGATAACTAAAACTACCAAAGTGTTAATGAAAATAATTTAGAAACAAACACATGATATAATGTTTTTAAAAAATCACTGAATAAGTAAAACCTTTGAGTTACATTCCGGCACCAAATTAAAGCAAGTGATGGAACACTCAATATATATTGCAAAATTTAAACTGGAAAACTTCATAATCAAACTTACTGTAACAGTAGTAACAGTATTTAACACATTTCTTCAATGAAGGAGTGTTACATTGTCACACTCGACAGCAGAAGCGCGCTTAAAACACGTCAACAACGTCATCACGCTAGCGTGCTCTCCGTCATTACGAAAGACGTCGGACGTGATGACGAAGGGCAGTGATGCCGAGGCAGCGTCTGATTGGGGGTGGGGGGTTTTTCCTGTAGATTTTCGGGGCTGGGTTTTATTTTCGCCGGTTTTCTGTTCGGCCGCTCGATGAATACGCACGTGGATGGTGGGTAAGATCGATAGCGCGTCTGCTTTGTCGAGTAACCGTTTTATTTAAGCCGGCCCTTTTTTTAAAAATCCCCAGAAAGGGACCGGCAGGTTTCAGAGAGTGTGCCGGGGCTCGAGCGAGAGCGCCCGCTGCCTCAGTCTGACGTGATGGCGGCTTGACCCCGCCCTCTGCTGCTGCTCATTGGCTTAGATTCACCATTGTGCCCGGATGATTGACAGCTGCCTGTGCTCCCCGTGGGAGGAGGGTGAGGGGAGGGAGAACGGTAGAAAGCAATAGAATTGCAGGCAGAAAGAAAGCCGGATCCAAAATCATCATCATAATTTAATATAGAAGCGAACTTGATGTTCAGCCTCAGGATGCACAGAAAATGGATTTCTTTGGCGTGCATGCTACAAGATTAGGAGGAGTGAGGTTGCAAATTGTTGTCAGGACAACCTGTTGACATCCATCACATTATATGCTATAACCCAGTATAATTGGGGATCGATGTAAAAACGCAATGGACGCATTTGATGAAGATTTGGCGTTCTGGATAGCGTTTGTCGAAAGCGCCAGCCAATGCCAATTACTCGTAAATGGTGGATTTGGGAGAAGTGCAAACAGACAATTAGTGTGAGAGCGGGGTATCAAACATGAATACACACTGCAGTAACCCAGATAGTTATATGTTTACCCATTCAGACATTGAATTATAATCGATCTCACATTTACGTTTATTAGCAGTTGCCCCGGTTCAGGTATAACTGCTAACAATTATTAAATACATGTACACACAATTTTGCATTTAACAGTCCGTTGAGTACAGCGAGTGCGGAGTGACTTGTGCATGAAATCAATTGGAAGGTGATTTTTGGGTGTATCCTCGTAAGCCTTTTAAACATTTATAATTAGAGTTGTTCTAGCTTTGGCAGCTGCTACTGTGGCCTCGATTGGGCGCTGTCAGTGTCAGTCGGTGAGCGTCACTGCCTCCTCCATTAGGCTTAGAGTTGGGTGAAGGGAGGAAAAAAAAAGAGGTTGGGAGGGAGCGAGCGAGGCAGGGAGCTGGGTTTAGCCATGCTCCCGAATCGTTGCAACAAACCCTGTTGGTGGAAGGCCAGTAAGTATGTCTGCCTTTTTTTTAAAAAAACATCAACTTCTTGCAGAGCTGATCCATTTAGTTTAATTAAGGGGTTGGTATATTTCGCGACTTCGGCGGCGGGGTTGTGGTTACCGGTGGTAAATGTGCGCCACGAAGGTCATCACTGTTTCTGGTGACGGACGAATAAAGGAGTCGCGGAAGCGACGTATGGAGAGGTTTGGCTGGGTAAAATTAGCCCGGCGGCCTAGTTTTCCCCTTTCTTCCTGCCTCTCCGATAGGCCGAAACCCCATCCCTGCTGAACGGGTGGGGTTGTGATAAATCCACCGGGGTTGGTTTGGGGGGTGGATTTCGAACAGCTAGTCCTTGTGGCCTTACTTTTCGTCTGGATGCACCACCAGCTCGTATCGACTCTGCTGTCGGAGATTTTCCGTGTCTATGCGCGCGAGTGCTGAGCTATTGGAAGAGTATACATGTTTTAGGGCAGGTGAGAGTTCGGCATGGTTCATTTATCTCGACACTAATCAGACCAGAACAGCATTTTTTAAAAATTATCTGGTGGCTTCCCTTTTATGACATCGAACTGATGAGATTTTTAAAAAATTAGACAATACATAAAACAAGGGTTCATTCATGCTAGTAAAATAGATCAGTAAAGATAGAGGACTCGAGTGTATTGGACATAATCTTACCGCCTTTTCGCTAAAATTCGACTATGATTTGTGTTTTCGACCGTTTGAAAATAAAATGACAGTGAGTAATGAAATAGGATTGGGGCTCTGCTATTCCTGATATCATACTGCATTTTTGAACACGACTGTCATTTAGTCGGAAGGGAGTTTGATTATGGTATGATTTTTGTTAAAGAATTTTCGGCGAGTTTTCAGTGTTTATCATGTAATTCAGTTTATCTTAAGTGGAATTGCCTATCTTTGAATTTCTGTTGTTTTCACGATTACCTCTGACCATTGGAATAGAAAATAGATGAATTGTGGGCTGGAAAATGAGCAGGAAGCTGCTCGTTTTCCTTAATTTTCAACAGAGCATAATTGTATAATTTTATTTATTAGCTTTACTTTTTAAAAAGTGTAACATCCTGTTGGAGTGGCATGCAGTTAACCTTCATTTTGAGTGCGAGGCAAAGATATTGGCAAACACAATTCAAATGATATAAAGCATCCAGACAATGGAACTGCAAAGTATGTCTGACTATAGATAGCCTTGTTTTTTAAAAAAAAATATTTGAGCAAGTGGAAATATTTAATAAGATGTAGTACAGCAAGGGGATGATATAACAATGTAAGCTGAGTAAATGAAGCTTGAGAGCTTGATAGCCATTGAAGTTGTGAGAATATTAGAAAATTACATTAAACTGCATATGAGAAGCTATTACACAAAATGCAAATATTTTGGTGTCCCCAAGTAGTACTAAATACTTTGCAGTTTTCCTGTATTATTGTAGTTGCTATTTGTGACTGCAATAAGTTGCCTACATTGAAGCATCTGGATAAGTGCTTACAATGTCAAGGCATAGTAGGCTATGCACCAAGTGCAGGTAAATGGGATTAGTGTAGTTCAGTGTTTGTGGTCAGCATAGATTTGAAGGGCCTGTTTCTATGGTGTATGACTGAGTCTGATATTGGTGTTTTTGCCCTCTAAGTGTAGATTCTATGCATAAACAATATTAATAATTTGACAAAATTGACAAATATAAAATCTTGCACATATATATTTCAAGTACACCATCTTGTATGGTGGTCTGAAATTGTGATAATGTCAAGTCTGTTTTCTCCTGTTAACTTTGGAATTATTGAGAATGGCATTGAAAGGTTCACCAGAAACCTTTCCCAAAAGCCTTGCATTTTATTTTTGTTTAAAATATTTGTATACTTTTGAGAAGCAGATCCCTAAGTGAAGGATGCTGGCTGAAAACGTATTTTGAAGTGTTCAATGCAAGAACATGGAAAGACCACTGGTCTTCACCCTAATAATTTCTCCTTTGAATCCTCTCATTTTCTACAGACCAAAGGGGTAGCCATGGCACCTGCATGGGCCCCAGCTATGCCTGTCTCTTCATCAGGTACTTAGAACAGTCCATCTTCCACAGCTATACCATTCGCTACCTTTTCCTCCACTACATTGATAATTGTATTGGCACCATCTCGTTCGTCAACTTCACTAACATTCCACCCCAATTTTCAGTTCACCTGGACCATCTCAGGCACCTCCCTCCTCTTCCTGGACCCCTCCATCTCCATCAGCGCTGATTGACTCAATATGGACAGCTTCTACAAACCCACCAATTCCCACAGCTACTTGGACTACATCTCCTCCCACCCTGCCTCCTATAAAAACACTAGCCCTTATTTCCAAGTCCTCCGCCAAATCTGCTCCCAGGAGGACCAGTTCCACCACAGAACACACCAGATGGCCTCCTTTTTTCAAAGACTGCAATTTTCTTTCCCACTTGGTGGGATGATGCCCTCCAGCGCATCTCATCCACTTCCCACACCTCTCCCCTTGGGCCCCACCCCTCCAACCGCAACAAGGACAGAACCTCCTGGTCCTCATCTTCCACCTTACCAACCTCCAGATACGTTACATCATCCTCTGCCATTTCCACCATTTACAAACGGACCCCACCACCAGGGATATATTTCACTCCCCACCCCTATCTGCATTCCATAAAAAACATTGCCTCCGTGGCTCTCTTGTCAGGTTCACACCCACAGCCTCCCCGCCCCCAAACTACTATCCCCTCCTGGCACCTTCCCCTGCCTCTGCAAGAATTGCAAAACCTGTGCCCGTACCCCACCCCCCAACCTCTGTCCAAGGCCAAAAGGAGCCTTCCACATCCATCAGAGATTTACCTGCACTTCCACAGATCATTTACTGTATCCGTTGCACCCGATGCGCTCTTCTCTACATTGGGTAGACAGGGCACCTATATGCGGAACACTTCAGAGAATATCTCCATGACACATGCACAAAGCAATCCCACCACCTTGTGGCCGTACACTTTAACTCCCCCTCCCACTCCTCCAAGGACATGCAGGTGCTGGGCCTCCTCCATCGCCAAACCTTAACCACCCTACACCTGCAGGAAGAAAGCCTCACCTTCTGCCTTGGGACAGTCCAACCACAGCATCCATGTGGATTTCACCAGTTTCCTCATTTCCTCCCCCCCCCCCCCCCCCCCCACATCCAACCTTCCAACTCGGCACTGCCCTCGTGACCTGTCCTATCTGTCCATCTTCCTTCCCACCTATCCACTGTACCCTCCTCTCTGATCTATCACCATTACCCCCACCTTCATCTATCTATCGCACGCTCAGCTACCTTCCCTCCAGCTCCACCATCCTTCCATTTATCTCTCTACCTGCTTTGCTCTCCAGTCTCATCCCTAAAGGGCTTATACCTGAAAAGTCAATTCTTCTGCATCCCCGATGATGTGTGACCTGCTGTGTTTTTCCAGCACCACACACTTGACTGTGATACTCCAGCATCTGCATTCCTCACTCCGAGTTAATTCAAGTTTCTTGTTCAATGTTGTACAGTTCCTGAAGACCACCCTGACTGCAAAAGCAGAAACAACGTGGCCTGGGTTGTGATGCTGTCTGTTACTGCAAAGTACAATTTGCAGTAACATGTTCATTTGCAGTCTGCATGGAAACTGGAAGCAGTTTGCAATAGAATGCTCAATTTTGATTGACTGACTGTGTTGGAGTTTTCTTGTATACTGTTTGTCTTTTTAATCTCTAAGATGTTGCAAGATGCTGGCACTCAGCACTACATTTCAACAAGTTACCATCTTCACTAAATTAAAAGTGTATTGCATTCTAATTTCCTGTCATTGTTTTGACTTTGCTGTAGCTTTGGCCATTTCAATTATTTTGTATTATCTCAGTGCTTCTCCTTCACATTCAATTGAATGAACCTTTGTTGCTGATTTTACTGATATTCATTGTCTTCAAACTGCTGCCAACTGTTTTGAACCTTGCACACTCATTTGAATTTCTTTCAATTGTTCCATGGCTTATGAGCACTGCATTCAAGGCTGACATTTGTTGTCCATCCCTGACTACTCTCAGAAAGGTGCGTGTTGTCTTTTTGAACCACTGCGGTCATCTTATGTGGGTTCCTGGAGTGCTGTTTGAGTCATAGAGATGTACAGCGTGGAAACAGACCCTTCAGTCCAACCCTGCCATGCCGACCAGATATCCCAACCCAATCTAGTCCCACCTGCCAGCACCCAGCCCACATCCTTCCAAACCTTTCTATGCATATACCCATCCAAATGCCTTTTAAATGTCGCAATTATACCAGCCTTCACCACTTCCTCTGGCAGTTTATTCCATACTCGTACTACCCTATGTGAAAACGTTGCGGCTTAGGTATCTTTTATATCTTTCCCCTCTTACCCTAAAGCTATGACGTCTAGTTCTGGACTCCCTGAGCCCAGGGAAAAGACTTTGTGTATTTATCCTATCCATGCCCCTCATAATTTTGTAAACCTCCATGAGGTCACCCCTCAGCCTCAGGACTGGTGTTTCATCTAGCAACAGTAAAGAAATGGCAATGTAGTTCCAGGTCAGGATGAGGTGCGGCTTGGAAGAGAGCTTGCAGGTAATGATGCATGCATGTAACTGCTGTCCTTGATGATCACTGATTTGGAAATTGTGTATTCAGCTATGTTTTTCATTGAGTTTATGAAAAAAGTTTGGCTTCATGGCTTCTTTATGTCATCTTTCTGACGTTCAATCAAATACTGTCATAACTTTGCTTGACAACTCGTCTCTTGTCATTCTTCGCCAATTGGCATTTTTAGCACTGAAATGTAGTCACTGTAACAATAGGAAACTAATGGCTATGTTTACAAAGAGCATAATAATGGCGTAAAATGTTTTCTGTAATATTAAGGGATAATTATTTGCAATGATGTCAGGGATAATTTCACTGCTGAAGAGTGTTACAGGATCAATTACTTGATGAGGTCTCAGTTAAACATCTTATCTGAATGTTGTCTTAAGAGGAGAAATTGAATTGACTGGGACTATGTATTTTGGAATTTAGAAGAATGACAGAGGATCTTACAGAAACATAAAATTATGAAGGGAATAGATAAGATAGAAACAGGGAGGTTGTTACTACAGGTGAGTAAAACTAGAACTACAGGGCATAGTCTTAAAATGAGGAGGAGCAAAATTAGGACTGGGTTGAAGAATTTCTCCACACAAAGGGCTGTGAATCTGTGGAATTCCCTGCCCAGTGAAGCAGTTTAGGCTCCCTTGTTAAATGTTTATTCTGCAAAGGGAGAGAGATTTTTCAACAGTAAGGGAATTAAGGGTTATTATGATGTGAGTAAGTGGAGCCAAGTCCACAAAAAGATCAGCCACAATCTTGTTGAATGGCAGAGCAAGCTCGATGGGCCAGATGGCCTACTTCACTTATTTGTGTTCTTGTTATGTTCAGGCAGTTCAGTGGTCCTTCTGTATTGCAATGAAGTCTAAAGTAGAACAGCCAAACACTTTTATCTCCGTTTTGACAGTGGTTTCCAATTCTTGGGAGTCTCTTCTGACGTCTCTCTCTTGTAATTCAGTGCCAAGTACAAGGAAGGGCTTGTTTACAGGAAGCTATAGATCAGTTGGTTTAACTTTTGTTGTTGGGAAATTGTTGGAATATGTTAAGGACATAGTAAGGGGAAGTTTGGAAAGCCAAAGCACAGCCATTAGAATTGGCATGGCTTTTTTGATGGGTAACTGGTCACAGTGACATTTTGAGAGTTCTTTGAAGATGTAACAAGCAACATGGATTATGGGAGTCCTGTCAATGTCCTATGTATGAATTTCCGAAAGGCATTTCATGAGCTGTCATACCAAAGGTAAGATCACCGAGGGCATGGGGTAATATGTTAGCTGAGAAAAGGATTGGCTAATCAACAGAGCAGAGAACCAGAATAAATGGATCTACTTGTGATTGTCAAGCTGTAACTAGTGTAATTCGATCCTCAGGCCCCAAGTATTTACCATCCATACAAATGAGTTGTATGAAGGGACAGAATGTACCTCAGCTAGATTTGCAGATGATGCTGCAGGAGCTGGGACAGTAGTTGCAATGAAGAAATAGGAAATTTACAAATCCCCATGGATATGTTGGGGGAATGGGTCAATATGTGGCAAATGGAGTTCGTGGATAAGCATGAGTTTATCCATTTTGGGAGGAAGAAAAAATGCATCTTAGTATCTAAATGGAGATAAACTTCAAAATGCTGGATCTGGGTGTTCTTCTACATCAGTTGCAGAAATGGAGGTACAGGAGTGGAGATCAAAATTGAAAAGTGTGTAACTGTACGAAGCATTGGCAAGACTATTTTGGAGTACTACATACAGTTTTGGCCTCCTTACTTGAGGAAGGATTTAATTGCTTTGGTGGCAGTTCAGAGAAGGTTCACTAGATAAGTTGCAAAAATGAAAGGCTTGTTTTATGAAGCCAGATTGAGCAGTGTAGGCCTATGCTTGCTAGAATTTGGAGGAATGAGAGGAGATCTAATTGAGATATATAAGTGTCAAGCTTCTTTAGAAAAAGTAGACATAGCAAATGATTTTCCTTGTGTAATCTAGAATGAGGAGTCATAGTTTCAGGCTAAGGAATGGCAGATTTAAAACAGGAAATGTGGAAGAATTACTTCTCTCAAGATTGTTAATCTGTGCAATCCACTACCCTTGAATGTTGTAGATGTTAAGACAGTGCATAAATTTAAGAATGGGATAGACTGTTAGTAAGTAACGTATTGAAGGGTTACGGAAAGCAGTCAGGAAAGTGGATTTGAGGTTGGGGTAAGATCCGCCGTGATGGTATTACAGAGGAACCTCGATCATCCGAATGACACAGGCAGGGAGTATTTTGTTCGGATAATCGAATGCCGGATACCATGGTTTTGCCAAGCGTCGAGACCTTGTGATCTTATTAGGATAATCTGAAATTTGGAGGATAGAATGCCGGATAATTGAGGTTCCTCAATAAATGGCAGAGCAGGCTCAAGGGCTGAGTCGCCTACTTCTGCTCTTTGGTTTTTATGTTCTTCTACCTATCAGGTGATTCTTTTCTGACCTCCAATCTGTGGCATGTAAGCCTCTTATTTTAACCTTCTATGGTCATTGCTGCTCTGATCTTTTCATTTTAGAAATGTAGAAAATAAGTACAGGGATAGCTTGCAGACTGGATGAGCTTGGGGGAGCAATGTTGTACCTTGCTCCTGCTTTCTCCCCTTTGATCCTTTTAGCCCCAAGAACTAGTGTCTGACTCCATCTTGAAAACCTGAGATATTTTGGCCTCAACCGATTTTCTGTGGCAGAGAATTCCACAGCTCATTGTATGGGTGAAGAAATTTCTCTTCATCTCTGTCCGATATCATTAAATTGTGACCCCGGTTCAAGGCTACCCGGTCATCATATTGTCTGGTCATGTTAGTACTTTTTAAGTTTCTGCAAGATCATTTCCTTATTGTTCTAAAATTCCAATGAATACAATCCTAAAGGATCCAGTTGTTCTTCATATGTCATTCCTGTGAACCCAGAAACAGTCTGGCAAATCTTTATTGTAATCCCTCTCTAACTGCAGCATTCATTCTCGGGTAAGGAGATCCAACTGCACATGATACTCCCAGGTGTGGTCTTATCAAAGCCTTGTATCACTTGCAGCAAGACATCCCTACTCCTTTACTGAAATCCTCGTGGTATGAAGGCCATTGTACCATTTGTCTTATGCAGGTACAGAAGGCAGTGAATATTTTCAGCCACTGGTGTTCAAGGGCACCCAAACCTCCTTGTACCTTTTCCAATCCATTGTCATTCAGATAATACAATTGCATTCCTGTTTTCACTCCCAGAGTGGATAGCCTCATTTTTTTCACATTATACTTCATATGCCAGGTGTATGCTTACTCAATTTTGTCTAAATCACACTGAAGCATCTGCTTCCTCCTCACACTTCAATCTCTCACCCAGCTCTGTGTAATCTGCAAATGTGGAGATATTGCAGTTAGTTCCCTTCTAAATCATTAATATATGTTGTGAATAGCTGGGGTCTAAGCTCTGATCCCAGTGGTGTCCTACTAGTCACTGATCTAACTCATTTCTCAATTTCCCACCAGTTTCCCCAATGCTATTTCCCTACAATTGCAATTTCCTTCAGTTCCTCCCTGTCACACAAGTGTTCCCCAATGTTTTCGGAATATTATGTCTTCCTTCGTGAAGACAGCCAAAATATGTATTTAACTGGTCTCCTATCTCTTTCCCCTTTTCTGAGTGTGAAGGAACTACTTTTATCTTCACTAACCGTTTCTTGCTTTCCATACCTACAGAAGCTTTTATATTAATTGAGTTATCTGCAAGGAAAAAGATCACTCGACTCAGAATATTAATGTTGCTTCCTCTCCATAGATACTGGCGGACTTGCTGAGTTTCTCTAGCAACTTCTGTTTTTTGTTGCAGATTTCTAGCATCGACAGTTGTCTGTTTTTATTACAATTTAAAGACAAAGAGTCTCTGATTTTAAATTGGAGTGGATGAGAAATTTAGAACATAGAACAGTACAGCACAGAACAGGCCCTTCAGCCCACGATGTTGTGCCGACCATTGATCCTCATGAATGCACCCTCAAATTTCTGTGACCATATGCGTGTCCAGCAGTCTCTTAAATGTCCCCAATGACCTTGCTTCCACAACTGCTGCTGGCAATGCATTCCATGCTCTCTCAACTCTGTAAAGAACCCACCTCTGACATCCCCTCTATACTTTCCTCCCACCAGCTTAAAACTATGACCCCCTCGTGTTCGCCATTTCTGCCCTGGGAAATAGTCTCTGGCTATCGACTCTATCTATGCCTCTCATCATTTTGTATACCTCAATTAGGTCCCCTCTCCTCCTCCTTTTTCTCCAATGAAAAATGTCTGAGCTCAGTCAACCTTTCTTTATAAAATAAGCCCTCCAGTCCAGGCAGCATCCTGGTAAACCTCCTCTGAACCCTCTCCAAAGCATCCACATCTTTCCTATAATAGGGTGACCAGAACTGGACGCAGTATTCCAAGTGCGGTCTAACCAATGTTTTATAGAGCTGCAACAAGATCTCACGACTCTTAAACGCAATCCCCCTGTTAATGAAAGTCAAAACACCAAAAGCTTTCTTAACAACTCTGTCCACTTGGGTGGCCATTTTAAGGGATCTATGTACCTGCATACCAAGATCCCTCTGTTCCTCCACACTGCCAAGAATCCTATCCTTAATCCTGTACTCACCTTTCAAATTCGCCGTTCCAAAATGCATAACCTCGCATTTATCCAGGTTGAACTCCATCTGCCACCTCTCAGCCCATCTCTACATCCTGTCAATGTCCCGCTGAGCCTACAGCAGCCCTCTATACTGTCAAGGACACCTCCAACCTTTGTTGTCTGCAAACTTGCTGACCCATCCTTCAATCCCCTCATCCAAGTCATTAATAATCAGTAGAGGTCCTAGGACAGAGCCCTGTGGAACACCACTCACCACTGACCTCCAGGCAGAATATTTTCCTTCTACTACCACTCGCTGTCTTCTGTTGGCCAGCCAATTCTATATCCCATTCCTGCTGACCTTCTGAATGAGCCTACCATGGGGAATCTTATCAAATGCCTTGCTGAAGTCCATATACACCACATCCACAGCTCGACCCTTATCAATGTTTCTAGTCACATCCTCAAAGAACTCCGATAAGGTTTGTGAGGCATGAACTGCCCCTCTCCAATGCCGTGTTGACTGCATGTAATCAAGCCATGCTCTTCCAAATGGTCATAAATCCTGTCCCTCAGACTGCTTTCTAACACCTTGCAGACGACAGACATGAGACTGACTGGTCTGTAATTGCCTGGGATTTCCCTATTTCCTTTCTTGAAGAGAGGAATTACATTTGCCTCTCTCCAGTCCTTGGGTACGACTGCAGTGGAGAGCGAGGATGCAAAGATCTTCGCAAGTGGCGAAGCAATGGCATTTCTCGTTTCCCAAAGCAGCCGAGGACAAATCTGGTCCTGGCCTGGCGACTTGTCAATCTTAATGTTTGACAAAATTTTCAGCACATCAGCTTCCTCTATCTCTATCCGTTCCAGCATGCACACCTGCTCTTCAAAGGTTTCATTCACTACAAAGTTAATTTCTTTAGTAAAGACAGAAGCAAAAAAACTCATTTAGGGCTTCCCCTACCACCTCAGACTCCACACACAAATTCCCTATGCTATCCCTGATCGGCCCTACTCCTTCTTTGACCATTCTCTCATTCCTCAGATAAGTGTAAAATGCCCTTGTGTTCTGCTAATCCGTTCTGCCAGGCCTTTCTTGTGCCCCTCCTGGCTCTCCTCAGAGCATTTTTGAGCTCCTTTCTCGTCTGCTTGTAATCCTCTAAAGCTGAGCTTGACCCTAGCTTCCTCCACCTTATGTAAGCTATCCTCTTCCTTTTGACGAGAAGTTCCACTGCTCTCATCATCCAAGATTCCTTTATCTTACCACTTGCCTGTCTCAGAGGGACATATTTATTCATCACTTGCAACAACTGTTCCTTAAATAGTCTCCACATGTCTATAGTGCCTTTACCATGGAACAATTACCCCAGTCCATGCTTCCTAACTCATATTTAATTGCATCATAGTTTCCTCTTCCCCAATTAAATATCCTCCCATTTTGCCCCACCCTCTCCTCCATAGCTATGTAGAATGTGAGGCAGTTGTGGTCACTATCACCAAAATGCTCTCGCACCACAAGATCTGATACCTGCCCTGACACCTAATCTGTGCAAGGAGCAATAGGTTAGATCATTGAAGATAGTCATGGCTCAGTTGGATAGATTATTGATTGAAAAGTGAGTTGGGGTTATGGGGAATAGATAAGAATGTGCTGTTCAAGCTAGCATCAATTAGCCATTAGGCTGATAGGATCAATGTCTGACTTTGTATTTTTTTGTACAATTTATTCGAAGGAAAATATGTTGCCCTCACCAGCACTCATCACTTGCTCAGAACTGCTAGAGATTAAAAGCCACCTACTTTCTTTGTTATCTATAGAATCTTGTCAAATTTTTTCTACATGACAAGTGCTTGCACTTCAAAATAATCATATTCATAGAACATAGAACAGTACAGCACAGAATAGGCCCTTCAGCCCACGATGTTGTGCCAACCACTGATCCTCATGTATGCACCCTCAAATTTCTGTGACCATACGCATGTCCAGGAGTCTCTTAAATGTCCCCAATGACCCTGCCTCCACAACTGCTGCTGGCAATGCATTCTGTGCGCTCTCAACTCTCCTGTGTAAAGAACCCGCCTCTGACATCCCCTCTATACTTCCCTCCGACCAGCTTAGGTGAATTGGCCATGCTAAATTGCCTGTAGTGTTTAGGTGAAAGGATAAATGTAGGGGAATGGGTCTGGGTGGGTTGCCCTTCGGCGGGTCGGTGTGGACTTGTTGGGCCAAAGGGCCTGTTTCCACATTGTAAGTAATCTAAAACTATGACCCCTCGTGTTGGTCATTTCTGCCCTGGGAAAAAATCCCCTCTGAAGCACAGATGTTCAAAGAAGAGATGAAGCACTGTAAAAGTGTACCAGTCATTCAGTTATAATTCGCAATAACACAATTGACGAATTGGGAGCGCTGTTTCTAAAGCATCATGATTTACTGCGCCAACACTTTCAGTGCTGTTTCTGAAGCACAATTT
Source organism: Hemiscyllium ocellatum (assembly GCF_020745735.1). NCBI lineage: Eukaryota > Metazoa > Chordata > Chondrichthyes > Orectolobiformes > Hemiscylliidae > Hemiscyllium > Hemiscyllium ocellatum. The sequence continues at coordinate 39,464,387 of NC_083407.1, read as the reverse complement.
TTCTATAACACGAGAATGTAACCGTCACATTATAGAACTGACTACCTTCTATGATGTCTGGTGGCTGCTGTCCGTCCTTTCCTTTTGGTAAAATTTTTGTTCTTGATCAGATAGGAAATGTTGGTTTTGAGAAATGGAGTGCTGTATGTTTTGCGATTCAGTGTTGAGTACCGAGCATTCCCAAGTGAAGGAGTTTTATTAGTGTAGTGCTCTTTCAGTCATCTTGTGACATTATGCAGAAACACAATCCTCCCTTTTGAAAAGAACATCCGTTATACATTTCAGTTTCCCAAGAATCACTTGTGTCGTCATTAACTAAGATTGCAAGTTAGTTCCAAATAATATGCAACTTTGTGTGTTTGCATCATGTCACTAGAAATTGTGTTGCCATTCTAACTTTTCTCATTGAGCCTCTTTGCTCTTAATGTTAACCAATGCTGTATGTAATCCCAAGTCCAGAGGTGAAAAGCCATCCAATCCCTCAAAACAACTCCTCTGTTTTATCATTTGAATGTTACACTGTTGGCTTTTCCATCACTGCTAATAATTTGTTTACAAAAATCTATGCTTTTCCAATGCACATGTAGTGGATAAGTTTTGTTATCTATTGTTTGAATTGGGTAGCACAGAAAAACTGATCTGAAAACTGAGGCTGAAAACACAAAAACAAGTGGAAATAATTTACACAAAAACAGAAATTGCTGGAGAAAGTCAGACGGTCTGGAAGTACTTGTGAGAAGAAAGCACAGCAGTGCAGGCAGCATCCGAGGAGCAGAAGAATCTCCGCACGACTCTAATCCAGAATCTGGTTTCCAGCATCTGCAATCATTGTTTTTACCTCTGAAAAGAAAGCAGAATCAACATTTGGTCCAATTCATTCATGTTTGCCAAACAACTGAAATTAATCTAGTCTCATTTGCTAGCATTTGCCCCAATCCCTCTTAAATCCTTCCTATTCATTTAACCATCCAGATGTCTTTTAAATATAGTATTTATACCAGACTCCACCACTTCCTCTGGCTACTCTGTCCATACACACACTGCCCTCTGCATGGAAAAAGTTGCCCCTTAGGATACTCTTAAATTTTTCCCCTCTAACTTTAAACCTATGCCCTCTAGTTTGGGACTCGCCCCACCCTATGGAAAAGATCTTGGCTATTCACTCTATCCATGCACCCCATGATTTTATCAACCTCTATAAGGTCACCCCTCAGCCTCTGATGCTCGAGGAAAAATAGCCCCTAGCTGAATACAACTTTCCAACCCTTGCAACATCCTTAAATCTTTTCTGAACCCTTTCAAGTTTCACAACATTCTTCCTATGCCAGGAAGACCAGAATTGGACGGATTTAGTTTTATTTTTGATTTTAATCCTTAAATTTAGTTCTTTGTTCTGTTTTGTATTAGTAATGTCTGTGTACTTTTGAGTTGCTTAGCTGAAAAAATGTTAGGCTCCTTGCTGGTTACTGTCCTCTTGACATTCCATTTGTGATTTTTTTTTAAACAGCAATTGTTTTGCATGCTAATTGTAAGAAGGTAAATTGATTGATCTTGAATATTACTGACAAAATTTCATGAATTTTACAAACATTACCTAGCACATAGTTACATGTATATGGGCATGTACTAAACATTTTGCTTTTGGCCAACATTTATTACCCCTTGTTGTTTGCCTTCAAGAAGGTAGCAGTGAGCCTTCCTCTCGATCTATTCCAATCCATTTCAAATGAAAGCAAATGTGGGTTCTGGATGTCTGAAATAAAAACCAAGTGCTAAAGAATCTCAGCAAGCATTCCAGTACCTGTGATGAGAGAAACAGAATTTCAAAAGAGTCATGTTGAAGTGGAAAACTTAATGCAGTCCATTTCATTTATTTGTTCTGTCAGTAATGTGAACTGTGGAGTTGCAGAATTCTGACCCAGAAAGCAGGAACGGTGTTTGTTTGTGTGCATGGGGACTGTTTGTATGGAGGTGGACAGCAGGCGATCTATTTCCTGTGCACTTTCTAGTTTGTGGATGTTGTTGATTTTGTATATTCTGTAATATTTTGCAAGTTCTGCAATGTGTACAATCTACAAGATGCACTGCAGAAATTCACCAAAGATCGTTGGACAGCACCTTCCAAACCCATGGCCACTTAGATCTAGAAGGACAACACCACCACCTGTAAGTTCCCCATCGAGCTGCTCACCACATAGACTTGGAAATATCACTGTTCTTTCACTGTTGTTGGGTCAAAATCCTGGAATTCCCTCCCTATGGCATTGTGGGTTAACCCACAGCAAGTGGACTACAGCGATTCATGAAGGCAGCTCATCTATTTGCCCTTGACAAGGGCAAATAGGGATGGATTATCAATGCTGGCTAGCCAGCGACGCCAAGTCCCACAAATGAGAATTTTTAAAAATGCTGTTGAAAAGGTATTGCTAGTTGTTACGGTGCACCCAGCTGAGAATAGACATGACAGCTCTGTCATGAAGGGAGTGAATGCTTGAAGTGTTGGATGGCCTGCTTGTCAAGTAGTTTGCTTTATTTAGGTAGTGTTGAATTTAATTTAGTGTTTAGAAAAATAGCAGGAGTAAGCCATTCAGCCTTTCACTTCTATGCCATTCAACATTCAATCATGGCTGACCTGATTGTTACCTCAATCTGCATGTCCGGCTATTCTTAAGTAAGGTAATCCAAAAATTATCAATTATTTATCTCTGCCTTAAAAATAAAATCAAGGATATGCCTTCTGCCACCTTTTTCACGGATAGTTCCAAAGACACTCAACCTTCATAGGAAAAAAAACACTTAATCTTTGTTTTAAATAGGAACCCCATTATTCTTCGATTGTAATACCTAGTTCTACTTCTTCCATTAAAGAAAACATCTTCTCTTCGTCTACCTGACCAGTCCTAAGGATCCTTACACTCCTCTGACTCTTATGAATGACAGCAGATTGAAGCCTCCCTTTCAATCTTACCTGTTAAAACATCTCATTCTGGATAGTCTCAAAGCATTCTCTAAACTGCTGCTAACGCATTTACTTACTTATGTAAATAAGGTGTGCAATTCTGTACACCGTAATTGAGGTGCAGTGCCACCAATGTGTTGTGAACAAGCATAATCTCCTTATTTTGTGTTCAGTTCCCCTTGTGATAAATACTAAAATTTTATTAGTTTTCCTAATTGCTTGGTTTACCTGCATACTTACCTTTTGTGATGCATGCATAAGGGCACCCAAATCACTTCGCATCTCAAAATTCTGCAATATCTGCCTAATCCTATCACTTTTATTCTTCCTGCAAATTTTCATATTTACCATATCATATTTCATTCTCCAAATCTTTATCCCCACACTTAACATATCTTTTTGTAACCTCCTTACATAGTCTTCACAACTTAAGTTTAAATCTATTGTTGGGTTGCCAGTAAATTTAGCAACTGGACCTTCTTCCCTTCATGTTAGACATTCACATAAATTGTAAACAGTTGAGGACCCTTCGGTACTACATTGTTAACAGTTTACCAGCCTGAAAATGATGCATTTATGCCTACTTCTGCTTCCTTAGGCCAACCAATCTTTGGAAAAGAATGTGCTACCTCCTATACCACGAGCATTTATATTCTCCAATAACCTTTTGATGTGGCACTTTATCAAATGCCTTCTGGAAACCAAAGTACAGTACCTACAGCTTTGTCCACAGCAGCCACCAAGTCAAAGAATTCCAATAGGTTGATCAAACATGATTAATCCCTCACAAGACTGTGGCTCTGTCTGATTGTCTTGAAATTTTCCAAGTGCCCTGCTGTAATATTTTGAATAGCAGCATCTAATATCTCCCCTATGTCAGATGTTAAGCTAACTGGTCTGCAGTTTCCTGGTTTCTGTCGCCTTGCTTGAATGAAGGAGTTGCATTTGCTAGCTTCCAATCTAATGGGATCACCTACAAATCGAGGGAAGCTAAAATCTATGCAACAGCTATTTCAATCGCCACTTGATTTTAGACCCCTTGTTGCAGACTGTTATGGGCATGGCAATTGTCAGCCCCCTACTACAACAGTAAACAGAGTAACATTTTTCTCTGATTGTGATTTTTCCCAAGTTCCTCCCTTCTTTCCAATTCTTGATTTATTCCTACTTTTGGGATGTTACTTGTATGCTCTGTAGTGCAGACCAATGCAAAATGTGTTTAATTCATTTGCCAACTCCTTTACATACCATTATTTGTTCCCAAGAATCAGTTTCTGTAAGACTGACATGTTAATTCTTTGCATTTGTAATGTTTTATAGGAATTGTTACTTTGTAAAAATATTTCTAGCATTTCTTTTTCTCTTCCTGGCTTATTAGTCTTCTGATCTTTCTTTGCTGTTTATATTAGATTAGATTACTTAGTGTGTTAACAGGCCCTTCGGCCCAACAATCCCACACCGACCCATCGAAGCGCAACCCACCCATTCCCCTACATTTACCCCTTTACCTAACACTGCAGGCAATTTAGCATGGCCAATTCACCTAATTCATCTTTGGACTGTGGGAGGAAACCGGAGTACCCGGAAGAAACCCACGCAGACACTGGGAGAATGTGCAAACTCCATACACACAGTCGCCTGAGTCAGGAATTGAACCCGGGTCTCTGGCGTTGAGGCAGCAGTGCTAACCACTGTGCCACCGTGCCGCCCACTCTTCTGACCTGCCACCTGCCTGGGCACAATTGTAAAATTTTTCTTCGTGTTATACTATCTTTAATATTTCCAGTTATCTAAGTATGGTTGGTCCATTCTTTGGATTGTATCAATTCCCTGTATTATCTCCTTAAAGGTTTACCACTGCATCTTGTTTAAATCATCTTGGATCTACTCTGTCCCTCAACTTGACTGTAAAAATAAAATTGTGACTGCTGAAACCAAAGAGCACCTTTTGTTTGGATTATTGATTTTCATCTTTTGGCATAATACTAGGTTTAGTGCAGCCTGGTTCTGGTCTGCTCTAGAATATGCTGTTCTATGAACTCCTCAACGTGGCTACTTTTTTTTTAGATTAGATTTCCCTACAGTGTGGAAACAGACCCTTTGGCCCAACATGTCCACACCGACCTCCAAAGAGTAATCCACCCATACCCATTCCCCTATCCCATGTTTTACCCCTGACTATTTGACTTTTCCTCTTGATATGTGTATTAAACTTGTGGTAATTGCCTTACTTTTCCACAACCTTTCATTATTTCCTCCTTATATGCTGAACTTTGCGATTCCAACAAGTGACAAATCGTTTTATAATTTTGCATGTCTACACAACTTTCTCTACATCCTCATTTCCAGAACTGAGGTCATCCCTCTCAATTATGTTATGAGCATCATTAATGGAGCCACTTGACCATATTTTCCTGGTTTGTTGTCATTCCTAAATGGCCTGCAGTTTTTAGGATTCAGTTCCAAGTCCACATGATCCTTCAGTCTTGCCTCTGTAATGACATTGTTTTCCATTTCTCTGAATGATACACCTATCTATTATACTGGTGGCTTGTGTATTGCAGCTGGTGTTAGTAACTTTGGGGAAACACAAACGTAGGAGCAGACATAAGCCAGTGGGCCCATCAAGCCTCTACCCCCTACCCCTCAACATCTTTAGCTTCCAGAAATCTATCCATTTCTTTCTTAAATATACTCTTTTAAATTGGCTTTCACAGCCTTTTATGGAAGAGAATTCCATAGGTGGTTTAGCCTTTGAGTGAAAACATTTCATCACATTTCAGTCCAAAATGGCTGACTCTATATCCTGAGACCATTACCCTCTGCTCTGGATCCACCAGTCAGAGGAAACTCATACTCTGCATCTGATCTGTCCCAACTTATCAGGATTTTATGTTTCACTGAGATTCTCTCTCCCATTGTTTTTGAACTCCAGTGAATACAGGCCCAGTTGACCCAATTTGTCCTCATTGGTCAAACCAGCACCCTAAGAATCAGGGTGAACTTTTGTTGCTCACCCTCTATCACAAGTGTATCTTTTGCGATCCGATACCAAAACTGAATAATCAAGGCATGATCTCACCAACGCTCTGTGCAGCTGCTGTAAGACATCCTTGCATCTGTACTGAAACTCTTCTGCAATGTAAACTAGGATAGATCTCATGGGGTCCTGGGGACTTAGGTCTCTTGAAAAGCATTCAGGTGGCTAACACCACTTCTTTCTTGATCTCAAAATGCCCTAACATATGGGCATGCTCCACACAAATCTCATTATATATATCCTTCTCTTGAGTGAATACTAATGCAATGTACTTATCCAGGATCTCACCCACACCTTCTGCTGCCAAGCAGAAGTTCCCTCATTGTGTGGTACTACCTTCTCCTTAGTTATCCTCCATTATTTTTAATGTACATATAAGAATGCCTTGGGATTCTCTTTAACCCTTCTTGGCAAGGTCATTTCATGGCCTCTTGCTCTTCTAGTTCCCTGCTTGAATTCTTCCTGTTCTCTTGATATTCCTGATGGGCCTTGTCTGGTTTTAACTTGCTAAAATCTTATGCTTTAGATCATTTCATGGCTGTCTGAGGTCAATAACCCTTGATAAACGATCACCAGAGAGCATCCCCATGGTCCTCTCGGACTACAGTAATTTTATTACTTATTGTAAATTATAATGGTAATTCCACAGTCAACTTTGAGTTCCATAACCTTAGGGCCAGATTTTAGCCTTTCACGTTTATTACTCAACTCCACATCTAGTCCTATTGTGACATGTTACTTTTGCCCCAGCCAACCTGTCTTCACCCACTTCAGGCCAATTATCATATTAGGTGCTTTCAGCTCAGACTACTCATTCTTTAGAACCCTCGGCTCTCTCTATCACTTGTTCAGTTTGTCCTGGCCTGCCATCCATCATTCCCTCTTCAACTTACCCCTTTGATATCTCTCAGCTCCATCTCCACCTATTCGCTTGCTAATCTCCAAAATGACGGTCTTTTTTTCCAGCTGCTATTAGTTCTGATGAACTGGCACTGGGCTTAATCTTTAGCTTTGCTTTCTTCACACACATGCTACCAGATCTGCTGAGTTACCCCAGGAATTTGTTTAAAATTATGCAGTTTGTCACCAGCATTGTTTCTTAATGACATTTTGGATGTTTAATTCTGTATGCATATTTTACAATATAGTAGAAAATGTTTAGGAAGAAATACTTTGGAATAACATACAACTCTGATTCAAGTTTTTTTTCAAAGAATCACGTGGAAATTCTGTCAGCTTTTAACAAGTTCAATGATTTTCACACCAGTCATTCTTTGGGGAGTGGAGAGTTTTATAGTAGAGTTGATGGAAACAAAGTCCTCATTTGATTGCTGTTTATTGCAGAACCTATGGTATATTAAGAGAATAGTGGCTTATTGAGTAAGTGACTATTTTATACCAAATGCCATCTTCATTATCCTATCTACCTGCAACTCTATTTTCAAGGAGCTACAAATCTGCACTCTAAGCTCTCTTTGTGCAGCAACACGCCCTAGGACCTTACCATGAAGTGTATAAATCCTGCTAAGATTTGCTTTTCCAAACTGCAGCATCTCTCATTTATCTGAATTGAACTCTATCTGCTACTCAGCCCATTGGCCCATTTGATCAAGATCTCGTTGTAATCTGAAGTAACCTTTGCTGTCCATTACACCTCCAGTTTTGGTGTCATCTGCAGACTTACTAACTATACCTCTTATGCTCACATCCAAATTATTTAGATAAGTGATGAAAAGTATTGGACCCATCCCTGATCCTTGTGGCACTCCACTGGTCACAGGCCTGCAATCTAAAAAACAACCCTCCACCCACCACCCTCTGTCTTCTACCTTTGAGCCAGTTCTGTATCCAAATGGCTTATTTTCCTTGTATTCCATGAGATCTAACCTTGCTAACCAGTCTCCCACAGGGAACCTGCTGAAAGCTTTAATGAAGTCCATGTAGATCACGTCCACCACTATGCACTCATCAATCCTCTTGGTAATTTTTTTAAAAAACTCAAACAAGTTTGTGAGACGTGATTTTCCACGCACAAAGCCATGTGAACGATCCCTAATCAGTCCTTGCCTTTGCAAATGCATGTACATCCAGTTCCTCAGGATTCCCTCCAATAACTTGCCCACCACCGACAGGAAGTTATCAGCTGGAAAAATGAAGTACTCTAGAGTCTCACCTGATGAACACAATCTTTAGCTGCATATACCTCCAAAGGAGATCCCTAATATTCTTGTAGCTTGCTGACACATATAAAAACATCCAAATCCAGTATTAACCAGACAAAATTTAAGAGTAAACACAATTAATGTTGAAGAAATGATTGGACTTTTTGGTATAAGGATTTTGAATTGAGAGATGATATAAGGTACAAGTGACAATGGGAAAGATTTTTCAAGTGTGGCAAATCCCTAGAACCATCGTGAGCCCCTGATGCTTATTAAATAGGGAGATAGACAAAATGGGAGGGGAACAGGGTTGAGGAAAGTAGCTGGGAATGTGATAGGTAGATGAAGGTGGGGTGAAGGTGATAGATTGGGGGAGGGTGGAGCGGATAGGTGGGAAGAAAGACAGATTTCTTCATTTCCAACTGCCACTGTGATATGGACAACCTCAACCTGTCAACCCCCCCCCCCCCCCCCCCACCAAACCCTCGTACCGCACAACCCTCCGCTCCCTGTGCTCCAACCCCAACATCACCATCACCATTAAACCTGCATTTGGGGGTTGGCTGGGGGTTGGGGGACGCAGTGATAGTTTGCCACACCGACCTCTACACTGCTGAAGATAGGCACCAACTTGTGGACACCTCTTCCTATTAGCTCCTCGACCATGACCTCACCTCCCATCACCAAATCGTTGTTGTTGTAAAATTAATAAACCTCATTTAGGAACAAGTCAATCCAAATTATTAAATCAAAAGCTTTTGGGAGGGGCAGCTTGATTCTGATGCTACCTGGGGGACTTGACCATGCCGTCTCTCCCTGAACAACAGGTACAGCAGTTTTTATAGTCTGGATGACATGTACAACAAAAAGCCCACGAAAGACTTTTTTTTTGTGTGTACATGCAGAGATCGCTGTTGCTGGGAACAGCGTACCCACGACATTGTGTTTTGCAAATATTTCTTCAGTTAGTTTCTGTTTTCAGTCCCCCCTTGTGATTCACGACATGTGGGAGCATGGCAAACAGACCACCTACATCCAGTAGTCATTAATGGGCCAGAAAGGGGGTGACTCCCAGGCAACTCAACATGGAGGCTAGCATCCAGCATAATTCTCACTGTCAAAAATTTCCAACATGAGTTAAGGACAACCATAACAATGCAATAAGCAATGACAATAACAATGAACATGATGAATGCATGCAAAAGATACAAGGCACAAGATCCGCCTTGTAACCATCCTAGCCACCCCAGGGGATTACAATCATGACCCTGTTTCCCCTCCTGCCGGATCTTATCAGCCTCCAGATGGATGTGATTCGCTAGGTTAGTTACGTTGTCCGAGGTGTCCAGACTGTATGTGCGGCACTCGGGGTCTGTAACAGCACAGGTGTCACTTTGTGCCAACAGCAAATAATCAAGGGCCAAACAATTCTGCAATACTACAGTACAGGTGGTAATAATCTCAGCCAAGAATTGGCCATGCTAACAGCTGCAAAGCCACCGGTAGTCTCCTCAGCCAGCCTTTTGCAAGGTCGAGACCACATTGATCTGTTCTTTCGCACCCTTAGCAGTCCTGTAGGTGGGGAAGGCGATTATAAAGAATTGCTCAGTCTTGGTGATGGACCTTTTGGATTGAGTAGATGTAGGTTGGGATGAAGGCAGAGGGAACTGTAATGGCAATCAAAAGGGACCATGTAGGCAAGGTAGCAAGATCTGGACCAATTTGGAGGGAGCCAAGGATTTACTTTAAGACCACAGAGAAAATAAGTCCTCTGGGTAATCCGCCTGAATAGTGGTCCAAATGGGTTTGAGCATTTTACCTGTAGTCATCTTGATCACCTCAAGACTAAGAATACTTCCGGGAAGAAACAATCGGCAGCCGGACAGGGTATGGAGCAGGGAATGGGAATGTTCACTGGTTCCGGCATTCCATCCTGATGAGCGATTTACATTTAAAACAAATAGTCCCTGTGGGTGCTCTCTGCTGACCTTATCATTAGCAGCATAAATGGGACGGTCAGGGCCTCGTATGAATACCTCGTGAGATTCTCTGTCAGACCCCACTCCCTGCAACCTCGGCCAAATGGATAATTGTGAGGATCAGTCCTGGTCCAACCACCGTTCTGCCGTTTCTGATTTATTAAACGGAATGGGTCTTGGGAATCCCCCCCCTCCTTAGAATGTGCAGGGATCCCAGTACAGACCCAGCATTTGGAGGTATTATTTTGCTGCACTCACATATAGAACGTGCATAGGTAAGTGTTAACATGTAACCCGCACCTACTCTGGAGAACAGTATCTAAGTTGGCACAATTCCCTCAGTGCCCCCAATCCCCCCCACAATTGGCTGCTAGGCAAAGGGTGAAGGCAAAAATAAACAAAAACATCCCGGGGCTTTCCAAATGGAGTTATACAATGGTCCAAAAGCTATACAGCCCACGGACAACAGCCCACGCGCTTGGTCTGTTCACAACAACTGCACTCGCACAAACAACATTAGCAGGCCTCGTGAGGAGTCAGTCTGAAAAAAAAAGCAGAGGGTGAGGATCATGATCTGGTGTCTATCTTTCTTCATTTGTGACCAGTGTTTCCAGACTCCCTTTCCTCGCATGTCAGTACAGGCGCACGTGTCACTGCTCATGATAACCTCAGAGGGACCATTCCACTTAGGGGCAAAGCTGACAATGTGTTGCTGGAAAAGCGCAGCAGGTCAGGCAGCATCCAGGGAACAGGAAATTCAACGTTTCGGGCATAAGCCCTTCTTCAGGAATGAGGAAAGTGTGTCCAGCAGGCTAAGATAAAAGGTAGGGAGGAGGGACTTGGGGGAGGGGTGATGGAGATGCGATAGGTGGAAGGAGGTGAAGGGGAGGGTGATAGGCCGGAGTGGGGTGGGGGGGCGGAGAGGTCAGGAAGAAGATTGCAGGTTAGGAAGGCGGTGCTGAGTTCGAGGGGTTCGACCGAGACAAGGTGGAGGGAGGGGAAATGAGGAAACTGGAGAAATCGGAGTTCATCCTTTGTGGTTGGAGGGTTCCCAGGCGGAAGATGAGGCGCTCTTCTTCCAACCGTCGTGTTGTTATGGTCTGGCGATGGAGGAGTCCAAGGACCTGCATGTCCTCGGTGGAACGAAGAGACCTTGGAGTGTAGGTTCATAGCTCCTTGAAAGTGGAGTCGCAGGTAGATAGGATAGTGAAGAAGGTTTTTGGTGTGCTTTTTTTTTTATTGGTCACAATTTCGCCATGAAATTCATTCTGCACGCAAACTACTCTGTATAAAAAAATTTGCCCCTCATGTCTTTTTTGTTTAATCTCTCTCTCTCTCTCTCTCTCTCTCTCTCTCTCTCTCTCTCTCTCTCTCTCTCTCTCTCTCTCTCTCTCTCTCTCTCTCTCTCTCTCTCTCTCTCTCTCTCTCTCTCTCTCTCTCTCTCTCTCTCTCCTCCCCCCTCCTCAACTAAGAAATGTCTCCTCGTCTTAACATCCCCTATCCTAGGACAAAGTCAACTATCGCTAACTCTATATAACAGATTCTCCTTCTTGAGTCTAAACCAGTGGAGTTTTTTTTTAAACCAGACTTTATTTTATGATTGGATCTGTCAAAATCCAGTGTTAATAATGTATTTTTGAAGTGCAAGCACTATTGTTGGGAAAATACCAACTACTTTGCGCACTTACATTTCTGGAAATGTGTTATGTGCTGATGACTGTAAATGTTTAAAACTCTGTTGTGTAATTGCCAGATAAAAAGTAAATCAGTTCTTAATTTTAAAATTACATGCTCAGAGATTTGAGGGATATGCGGCAAAATTAGAATTAAGTACTAGATTAACCTTTTGAATGGCAGAATAAATTTAAGAAACTGCATGATATATTATATGTTTCTTCAATAGTCTGATGACACATTGGTAGAGCCATGGAACAATTAGCTGATTGGCTAATAATGGTTTATTAATTTGCAGGTGAGATTTTTTTCCTCAGTTGAGTGCAACTTCATGCACGTAGTCACGATTAGGTCAGAGAGGCAACTTTTGATAATCCTGATTTCTAAATAAGTTTTCACCTCATGTTTGATCATTATTGCTGACTTTATTTTACTTATAAAATTAGGAGTGAAGCCTGGATGAATTTGTCATTATAATTCAGAACTAATTTCTAAACTTTGACATTAATTTATGAACTTTCCATAGGAGAGAATGAAACCATTTTAAGTTCAATGTCAAGATACATACATTGAAGAGCTTGGAAAAATAGTATACCATTGCAGCTGTTATGAAAGATTCTAGAGAAATAAGTTGGCTAACCCTTTATATCCTTTTGGATAACATGCAAATATGAATGATAACGTACAATTCCAGTAAACCTTATGGCGTTTAACTACTAAAACTTTGAACTATTAAATAGTTTTTCTTAAGGATGTTATGATGCCTAGTTTACGTTGTTACCTAAATGCATGTAATTGAATTGCATTGTTACTAACGGCATCTGTAAATATCTTACTCAGAATATTTTAATGTTTCCTTTTTCTTGTTTTAGTATTTACCATTATAATGACCCCCAATGTGATTTTGCAAAAATCTATGAATTGTATCACCGGAGAAATTTTGTTTTTCAGTATTGAAGTAATGATTACAATAAACAATAAATTAAGGTGAAAATAGACCAAGTTACTTGATTTGAAGTGTTAACTGGTACATGTTCCAGGCCTATAAGACTTTAACTCATGAATTTTATCTGCTTAACTTTTTTATTTGTTGAATAGACCATGAAATATCTGCATTCTTTCTCATCTCTGTACATTTGCACGTTGTGTTAATGTTTTTACATTGGTATTCAAATTCTCATAAATACGACCGACAACATTATTTTGAGGATTTTATGATGATCCCAACTGATGATATGATGGGACAAGTCAGATCCCAAACTGAAATCTGGCTACATATATTGCTTTTAATAATGATTTTCAAGAGATGCTCTCACTGAAGCACAAGCATGCAATGCTGCAGACTTGAGCTGACCATTAAAACAGAAGTTTATTATGCAAAAGAAATGAGGATAAAATTTAAAGATTTTGAGACCTACCATAAAATCACATTAATCTCAAAAGCGTTCCTTTTCCAGTACTCCCAGCACAACAATTCCAGAATTTTTGCTCTCGCCTTATCTCTCCCTCTCTCGGTCTCATATGGATCAACTTAGCTACTGCTCAATTCCTGGTCAGAAGAATCTGATAATCTCTTCAATAACTATAATGCAACTGAGCTGAGACTTGCTCAGCTTCACATAATGTGTTCAGGTCTTTAACACTTCTGGTCTGCAGCTATTAAACTCAAATTCTGACAGTAAGTAACCTCTTTTGTAACAGTACTAAATTACTTCCTTTCTCAGGAGAAACATTGAGCTATTTCCACTGCCAGATTTGGCCAGACATCTAAAAACTCCCCAAGCTGAAACTAAAATGTTTTATTTTTCAACCTCTGGTTGTTTTCCCTAAACTCAAAAAAAGGTCATTTATTTTTTAATCTGAAAGCCCAAAGCACGACACTGGTTACCCTGTTAGCTCAACACAATTGGACGGCACGGTGGCACAGTGGTTAGCACTGCTGTCTCACAGCGCCCGAGACCGGGTTCAATTCCCGACTCAGGCGACTGACTGTGTGGATTGCACGTTCTCCCCGTGTCTGCGTGGGTTTCCTCCGGGTGCTCCGGTTTCCTCCCAGAGTCCAAAGATGTGCGGGTCAGGTGAATTGGCCATGCTAAATTGCCCGTAGTGTTAGGTAAGGGTAAATGTAGGGGTATGGGTGCGTTGCGCTTCCGTGGGTCGGTGTGGACTTGTTGGGCCGAAGGGCCTGTTTCCACACTGTCAGTAATCTAAAAAATCTCATGATGCTCCAGGAAATCTATCTCCAATACTGATTTGATTTTTTTAGATCATTGTGGCTACAGAGCTACTTGCAAGTTGATCATTATACTGCCTCAGATACACACAAAAATCTGCTCATCCAAAATTCAAAAATGCAAATAAATTATGTTTAATTACATAGGAACCCCTCATACCCTGCATTACAATTGGTGCATGTTTTTCTTCTTGTGTTTCTCAAACAATTATGTATCAACAGTTCCCAAAAAGAAAATTTTCTCATGATGGAAAGGTACATTTGTACATTTTAAGTGTCAATCAGACTCCATGCTTCTTTAATTGGTACTTTGTTCAGGGATTCATTGATTTAAATTCAGTAATCTTTTTGGTCTTAATGATCAAATACTGTGGTATGTCAAATTTTGTAGGCTTCACTTAGCTACATAAATGGACATAGAAGAGAGGTTGATTCCTGAAGAATTATTTGTGGATGGATTTGACTCCCTTATTGCGTTGACATATCGAAAAGGATCTAGCTTCAATGTCTTCTATTGAATTTGAGCATTTTGAATTATCGAGGATTGATATTTTTATGTTAATATAGTATATTTCTTCCTATAGGTGTTTGGGAATGATTTACCTCATTGGTAGAAGACGCATTCAGACAAGGACTCCACACTGGTGATGAGGACATGGGACTCCTCTTGTCAGCTTCCAGCAGGTTCAGTACAATTGACCTCCTGATCAGCACTAAGGGCGAACCTTGGTTTGGTTTATTACCTCATTGCTACAGAACTATTACTGTCAAAGGCTGAAGGTAAATCTGGAACCTAAATTGATGTTCAAAGTGAATGTTACAGCATTTGTATAGAACAGCAAAAATAAGTTGCTAAAGATGAACCCTTTATGTATTAAAGAATGAAACAAAAGATAGGTTAGTTACTGCCATAGATACAATTTTAATATTCACCATATCCTTCATTTTGTACATTGGAATTGAAGAAAGACAGTTTCCCCACATATTCTCGTTTTAATCCTTGGTCAGTTTTCCCTTTGTAAATAAAGCATTCTGCCCTCAATTGGGAAAGACAATTCACATTCAGCAGTTCTATCAGAAATTGCTCCCCAAACCCTTGTGTGTTCCAGGACGACTCTGGCTTGAACTTGACTTATTAATATGAATATTAATAACATTAATATTATTAAAAAATTCTAATTGTTATTAATTTTTTTTATATGCAGTCATCACTTTTTTTTTTCTCTCCGAAGCCCTTCTATTATTTTAAAGAAGTTATTCGATACTGTGAAATTCTGTTGTGCAATTTAATCTTTCTCTTGGTATAATTTTCAACTTGAACCTTGTAAATTGCTTTCAACATAACTCTTGCCAACTAGATTCAT
Source organism: Hemiscyllium ocellatum (assembly GCF_020745735.1). Classification (NCBI taxonomy): domain Eukaryota; kingdom Metazoa; phylum Chordata; class Chondrichthyes; order Orectolobiformes; family Hemiscylliidae; genus Hemiscyllium; species Hemiscyllium ocellatum. The sequence continues at coordinate 39,448,976 of NC_083407.1, read as the reverse complement.
TGGATCATTGCTTGTTTTGTATATCCCAAATGCCTCCAACATTTTTTTTGTGTTCTTTGCCTTGAACAATCTTTTGAGGGGATTGGAGTATTGTGCCACTAGCAAATGCAAAAGTAAGACACTAACTGTTCTTTAATGCACCAAGCCAGAGATCATTTTCCTTGCACTCCTAAACTCAGGACTGCTTTGCTTTGGTTTGCATTTTAGATAACGCAGTATCTTTTTCTTCTAACATCTCATATTTTGAACCATTTAAAGAGAATGCTTCTTGCTATCCACTGTATCTACATCTCATGATTTTGTAGACCTCAATCAGTCCCCCCTCAACCTCCTCCTTTCTAATGAAAATAATCCTAATCACCCAACCCCTCTTCATAGCTAGCACCCTCCATACCGGGCAACATCCTAGTGAACCTCCTTTGCAACCCAGGTCCTCTCGGTAATGTGGCGACAAAAACTGTATGCAGTATTCCAAATATGGATGATCAAAGTTGTATACAACTGTACAAGAATAGGCAGGTCATGTTACTTGGTACCTCCGTCCATGCTGTATGCCGCCTTGACCACTTGATTGATCTGTGTTGCCACCTCCAGAGAACAGTGGACTTGAACACGTCAATGTTCCCCAGGACTTTTCCATTTACTGGATAGGTTGTTCTTGAATTGGAGCTTCCAAAATGCATCATCTCGCATCTGTCTGGATTGAACTTTGTCTGCCATTTTTCTGTCCAAATTTCAAATCTATCCATATTCTGCCGTATGTTCTAACAGTTCGTGTACTCTCGCGAGAGGGAGAGGGTGGGGAGAGAGAGAGAAAGAGAGAGATGCGCAAGAAAGACAGAGAGCGCTCGCTCTCTCTCTGGGCGCGAGAGAGAGTGCTCCCTGTCTCTCTCGTGCCTTCTTGCTCGCTCTCTCTCTCGCACCCCCCCATCACTCTCACTCTCACTCTCACTCTCTGTCGAGCGCGAGCTCATTCTATGAGCTCGCCTCCCCAGTCATTCTGTTCCATGCAATAGTTAAATGGGCCTGCTCATGCAAAAGGGTAGATTATATTTGTCTGCTGCGATGTTGTGCTATTCAGTGGTAGTGTATGTGTTCTCTCTTAGGAAAGGTGATATAAATTCCTGCTGTAAGCTGTTGTCTTTCTGTTCAGATGGACATAATAGATCACATTGCACTCTTGAAAGAGCAGGGAGTTCTCCTGGTATCCCGGCCATTGTTTCTCCCTCCTCATGCCACCAAAAACAGATTAACCGGCTGTTCATCACATTTGCTAATTGTGCACAGCAACATCCGTAGTGTGGATGTCACATTTGCCCATGAGAAGTCCTGAGGGCATGGTAAGATGGAATCATCGGAATAGATCTTGTGTATTGCAACGCAATCCTCTGTAATGATCATGAATATAATGGGAGAAAGGAAAAGGCCACTGTTGGTAGAAGAACGAAGCAGAAAAGATGACTTGGGAAATGGGCTAAAATTAAGGTATAAGTTTTTAGGTTGAACCAAATGAGCCAAAGCATGCATTAAAGTATAATGTGCTAATCAACAAATTTCTGCATTTTGTTCTTTTTCTTCATGTACAAATATGATCTTATTAGGAATTGCAAATCTATTGATTTCAAGTTAAAAGGTTAACTCATATTTTGGGCTGTTAGAAAACAAGATGTATCAAGCACCAAGTGAATTGTTCACCACGTGTATTTGTGGTAGTGGTAATGAGTCTGTCACTTTGGAGAAGTTCAAACCCAATTTACAGTATAAATTTGATAATGGAAAAGGCTGTACAGGATCAAGAGTAGGCTGTTGTTCCCCTCCAGTTTGTTCTACCATTTAGGTAGATACTGAATGATCTGTGCCTCTACTATTTTTCACTTCTGTTTCTTTTTTTAATATCTTTACTTCACAAAACCTTAGTCTTGAAAATTGATGTCACTGAGTTGCTTGTTTATGAAAATTTTTTTTTGCATGTCAATTCGGGTTTGCCAGAGAATCACATCACCTATATTGGACTTGCTGCATTGGACAGTTTAATAAATTTGCCTTGATTTTTGTTCTAAGTCTTGCATTTATAGTGTTTACTTTTATAGTACAGAGGAACCTCAATTATCCGGCATTCGATTAACTGAATTTCGGATGATCCAAACAAGATCGCAAGTCCCAATGCATGGCTAACTATTATCTGACATCGATTATCTGGCATTCGATCAACTGACCAAAATACTCCCCGCCCATGTCTTTTGGATAATTGAGATTCCTGTGTACATGCAAAACCATTGAGCCAGCAAAGACCTCAAAGTCCTGAGTGAAGCAATGAGCAAGGCTGTGATCTAAGTGAAGCATAGGGTAGCAAGTGACAGGTAATAGTGGGCACATCTACGGCTATCAGACATCCTTTTTCAATGCACTGGGAACAACAATCACCGAAGAATTGTCAGCAGCAGAAATGTCCTGTTCCAAATATACTGAGAGTGCATAGTGATAACATCAGAGCTTTAATGGTACAAATACGTGTCTCACTACCAACATCTCAATAGTTAGGATGGACTCGCTGGTCTTGCTAGTGATGCTCATGTTCTGTGAATAAATGTTTTCGTTTAAAAAGTAGATTTGTCTTTTTGTTACTTACCGAACAGCTGGATTGTAGCTTTTAGTAATTTGCGTACAGTTGTCTAAATCCCTTTGCTTCTAGGCAGGTCCTAAACTCTTAGCATTAAGAATGTATCTTATTTTTCTCCACAGTGAAACCTCCCATAGAGTCATAGAGATGTACAGCACGGAAACAGACCCTTTAATCCGACCTGTCCATGCCGACCAGATATCCCAACCCAATCTAGTCCCACCTGCCTGTACCCGGCCCATATCCCTCCAAACCCTTCCTATTCATATACCATTCCTGATGCTTTTTAAATGTTGCAATTGTACTAGCCTCCACCATTTCCTGTGGCATCTCATACCGGTACCACCTTCTGCATGAAAAAGTTGACCCTTTGATATCCTTCCTGTCTCACCCTAAACCTATGCCCTCTAGTTCTGGACTCGCCGACCAGAAAAAGCTTTGTTTATGTATCCTATCCATGCCCTCATGATTTTATAAACATCTATAAGGTTACCCCTCCGTCTCCGACGCTCCAGGGAAAACAGTCCCAGCCTTTTCAACCTCTTCCTATTGCTCAAATCCTCCAATCCTGGCAACATCCTAGTCATAGCATCTGGAAAGAGACCCTTCGGTGCAACCTGTCCATGCTGACCAGATATCCCAACCCAATCTAATCCCACCTGGCCCATCTCCCTCCAAACCCTTCCTATTCATATCCCCATCCAAATGTTGCAGTTGTATCACCCTCCACCACTTCCTCTGGCAGCTCATTCCATACACGTACACCTTCTGTGTGAAAAAGTTGCCCCTTAGGTCTCTTATATCTTTCCCCTCTCCCGCTAAACCTATGCCCTCTAGTTCTGGACTCCCTGACCCCAGGGAAAAGACTTTGTCTATTTACCCTCTCCGTGCCCCTCATAATTTCGTAAACCTGATCAGCTTCTCCCTATAGCTCAAATCCTCCGATCCTTACGACAACCTTGTACATCTTTTCTGAACCCTTTTTTTATGTTTCACAACATTTTTCCGATAGGAAGACGACCAGAATTCCACGCAATATTCCAACAGTGGCCTAACCAATGGTACAACCGCAACATGATCTCCCAATTTCTGTATTCAATACTCTGACCAATAAAAGAAAGCATACCAAACGCCGCCTTCACTATCCTATCTACCTGAGACTTCACTTTCAAGGAGCTATGAACCTGCACTCCAAGGTCTCTTTGTTTAGCAATATTCCCCAGGACCTTGCCATTAAATGTATTAGTCCTGCTAAGATTTGCTTTCCCAAAATGCAGCACTTCACATTTATCTAAATTAAACTCCATCTGCCACTTCTTAGCTGATTGGCCCATCTGATCAAAATCCTGTTATAATCTGAGGTGACCTTCTTTGCTGTCCACTACACCTGCAATTTTGGTGTCATTTGCAAACTTAGTGACTATATCTCTTATGTTCACATCCAAATCTTTTATATGAATGACGAAGATTAGTGCACCCAGCGCTGATCCTTGTGGCACTCCACTGGTCACAGGCATCTACTCTGAAAAGCAACCACCACGACCCTCTGTCTTCTACCTTTGAGCCCAGTTCTCTATCCAAATGGCTAGTTCTCCTTGTATTCCTTGAGATCTAACCTTGTTAGCCAGTCTACGATGGTGAACCTTGTCTAACATCTTAGTGAAATCCATATGGATCGCATCCACTGCTCTGCCCTCATCAATCCTCTTTGTTACTTCTTCCAAAAACTCATGAGACATGATTTCCCATGCATAAAGCCATGTTGACCATCCCTGATCAGTCCTTGCCTTCCAAATACATGTACATCCTGTCCCTCAGGATTCCCTCCAACAACTTGCCCACCACCGACGTCAAGCTCACTGGTCTGCAGCTTGTCCTCACCACCTTTTTTAAACAGTGGCACCACGTTAAGCCATCCTCCAGTCTTCCGGCACCTCGCCTGTGATTATTGATGATACAAATATCTCCATAAGAGGCCATTCAACTCTGAGTATGTCGCTTTGTAATTTTCTGCTTCTATTAAAACTACTTAACATGCTTCCTAATCACTTGCAAACTTTGGTACCCAGTTAGATTTCTCTCTGGATCTTTAATATCAATGGCAAAAAGCTGAAAGAACGCCACTTTTAAACTCCCACTGACAAAATATTCCCTTTGTCCCCAGTCTTTGTTGCGTACCTTAAGGATGTGTTCCTTCATTTCTCTCCTCTGTTGTGAAACCTAATCAAATGCCTTTTGGAAGTTCATATAATTGACATTGATAGACATCCCCAGTCCATATGTTTTTAAAAAAAATCCTCTGGATTCTTCAAACATGGTCCTTTTAAAAATATCTCTATTTGGTTTACACTTTTCTAAATGTTTGGCTTATTCTGAATGATTTTGTGGTGTATTGTACACCTTCCTTTGAGCTGAACAGGTTATGTTTTTCTCTTAACTCATCCAGACTGTCACCAACCGAAAACAATAATTTTCTCTTCTTGTAGTACTAATAGCAGCAAATCCAGGAAATTGACTGCATCTGATCAGTCATCTAGGAAAATAGTCAACCATATAGAAACAGATGACAACAGTAAATGTGTTCAGTTGGCTGTGGGTAAAATGATAAATTATTGATTGAATACTATCAGTTTATGGTAAATGAGACATTGCCATTAGGCAAATTGTTTTTTGTAACATCTGTCTGAGGAGGATTAATAACAACATCAGCAACATTTTTGCATTCACAGGCCACCTGACAACACTTAGTAGCCAGTAAATTATTTTTGCAATCAACTATTTCTGTATAAAGCAAAAGAAATAGAATTACTCCTTTTTTTTTAGCAAGAGAAGAAAATGTTTTAAGAGCAGTTGTGGATTGTCAAGATGAACTCTTGATCAAACAGCCTTTCCCCTCTTTTTATTTGGCTCCCCTGTTCTGTGTTCAGTAAGTCTAAGTCTTGTATTACAGTAAGGATCTGCAGGGACTGTACTGAAACGGTTGCTGGATGTGAGCGCATGTCGTCTTCCATCTAGCCTCTGATTGTATTCTCATTTCTATTCTGGAAATCATGTTTCTGCTGTGTTATTGTTAAGAATGTTATTGTTTGCACAGTTGAATTTCACCGCATCATGATTCCACATCATGATTGGTGTTGAAGGTGAGAATTGTAGGAAATTGAGTTAACTGACAACTGCTTTGTTATTAGCTGGTGTTATTTAACATTTACCTCTTGCATGAGAATATAGGATCATTGTCCTACCTTACTACTTCCCCTTTTACCACTCCCAGTGTTCAATAGGTGAATATTCAAAAAAAAGTTGTCTGTGAAAGCAAGTTTAGAGGGAGTAACAAATCCTGAATTGCAGAGTTTTACTCTCTCCTGTTCCATTTATATAATAAACAAATTACTTCCTATTGCTGCTTTTCTTTTAAAAACCGGTGTAATTTGAAAACATCCAAGATTTTGATCAAAAGTTCCTTGTTTGGGTCATGAAGTCAAGCAGTGCCTCCTTTGGAGGTTTATATATGGAAGTTTAATCAAAGTTAATTATATCAACTGAGTAGCCTAAAACACGAATTTGCAGGAATGTTTATCCATGCATACTTAGCTTCACAGAATGTAAAAAGCACTAATGTTAAATAATACTTAATTGGAATAATTAATTTTCTAAGTTTTGTTTTTATATCATCCACTTTCCTAATCTCCAGTCCTTGCAAGTTGGGGGAGGTACTGATAATTATATTGGGCTTGAGCTCTATGTCTATTCAATGTCTTGCAAGCTGTTACTGTGGGAAAAATCAACTGAGCCTGACCCTATCCTCGCAGTACTTTAATTATTAGGAGCTACTGAAGTGCGACCATCCATTGCAGTGCACCTCTGCAGCCATGGTTATGATGGGTTAATGTATCATAATCTGGAATCATTCTGACTTTTTGGACTCATCAATTTGGTCAGATGCTAAAATGTTAGTTTGCAATTAACCTGATAATTTGCGACACCATTTCCATATCCCAGGTTTTGTTAAAGTGGAAAAAGTAGTTTTCTGTGGTTCCCTCTGTATTAAAGCCTCTCATCCTTCACCTTAGTAAATTATTTCTGATGTTCTCCAGCTTTTTCATAAATGTACCCAGAGTTGAATGCATCAGTAAATTTGAAGTTACCAATTTGCACAGCTTTACATTATCTTTGTCTTCTATGCTCCTTATTTATTAAATCCCAGGTCCCAATCTTATTTTTGTTAAGCTTTATTCACATTCTCAATTAAGTTTTGAGTTGTTACGTCTCACTGTTTTACTGTTTTTAAAGTGTTGCCATTGGGGTGTATGTCTTCTCATTATTCATCTTCCCAAAATACATAGTGTCCTATTTTTTGGCATTAAATTCCATCTGACATCCAACTGTTCAATTTCGTAATCCATCTTCATGTTTGATGTAACTATACACTCAGCTCTATATTCTATGCTCTCTCTACTCAAGTATAATCCCAAGAGTGTGAAGAGCTTTGGTGTGCATTGTACTGATCTGTAAAGATAGGCAACAGAATTGTTGATGATCACTATCTTACATTAACCTCTTATCCTGACAATGTCTCTTCAATCCTATCTGCTTTCATCTTTATCAGCATTCCTCTGTTGATATGACACCTCATATCTTTTGAAAATCCAATTTCTACTATGTTGCTTTCATTTATGCTTTTGATGCTTTCTCAAATAATGGTATTGAGGTTGCTGAATTAAGTTTTGAATGCAATATTTAACAGCAATTTTGCAGTTTCATAGCTGTCCATATTTATATGAAGTTTGTGGAAAAGATTTAACCTTGGAGGACAATTTATTCAGTAACTTGAAGCTGTATTGTATACCTTGCAGGTTCCACATTTTGAGTAGAATGCAGAGTAAACTTGTCTAATGAGGATGTCTGATACTAGTATTATAAAAGAAGAAGCTGAAGCAATGAGGGCGAAAGAAAAATCCCTTAAGCAGACATCATTAACGGAAAGTCTGGTAAAACCAGAAATCCATGAACCAAAGGCAGGAGAAAAGAATGAAAGTTGTATGGATAACAGAATTGACTCTCAGGTAAGAGCTGTTAAGCATATCAATGACTGACTCCTGGCAGTTAGGTCAGCTGTTTTGTTATTGTTATGAGTATGAAATAGTTTCATATTGACATGCATTGCATATTTGTAACATAATTTTTGCCCCAAATAATAATTGAAAATGATTTGTTTGGAGTCTATTTACAATTTACAAATTCTCTTACACATCTGCTTTTGGTTGACTTGGAAAACTATATGTTCATAAAATATGTACTTTAATTTTGGTGTACAAATTGTTGTATAATTAATAAAACACCGTGGCTACTCTACCAAATAGCTGGGCAGTGACATTTGACATAAATGTATTTGCTACATTTATGTTGCTTTCTAAGTTGGGATTTAACAATACTAGCTGTTCAGAATGGATCCTTTTTAATTGAGTTTTTTTAAAAAAAATTTAAACACAGCAGAAGGTTAAGTTAGAACAGAGACCAAGAGAATTCTTTCCAGGGCTGTAGATTTCACTGCTTGTAATAGGTTGAGACAGGAATTATGTCAATTTGCAAGATTCATCTGTAACTTGGATGAACAAAAGACATTGAATGGATTTTGAGACAAACATGTAATTTGTTTGGAGGTGAATTGGCCATTTGGAGGGTCAACATATAATTGCACATTTTCATTTTTGCTAAATGCTGACTCAGGCTCGTTGTACCCTGTACCCCTTTTTATTTTGTTGCACCTTTCGATCTGTATCATGTGCTAGGCTTAGTGATGTTGAACCATTAAAATCTTTCAGACTTTTTTAAATGCAACAAGGGAACAGTTATGTTATTTACTGAGGTGCATTGCATGTTGAATTCTTCAGGTATTGCTTTTATCACACTATCTTTCCCTTAATTGCACCACGATTTCAAATGTGCTCTAATAATTCATGGAGCATTGTAATTTAAATGTATTTAGTTGGGAGAATAAGATATGAAATATCATTTGATAATAGCAAATTGAAATACGTTTTAATGTTGTAAAGCACCTTATATTTTACAGAACATAATTGGACAAAGGTTTACAAACAGCCAAATAAGCTGAAAGCTTACACAAAGATTTATCTTTTGGAAAATCTTCAATAAGGAGAGGTGGAGAAATTGGGATGAAAGTCAGAAGGCACGTAGATGATATGTAAAAGGGAGTTGATGTAAGATAGGATTCGGGCAGCAGAATTTTGAATGAGCTTAGGCTTATGGACTGAGTGAATAGTTGAGTGTTGGTATAACAAAAACTTGTATTAGGATTTAAACACTGCAACAGGCAGAGACATACAACTGTACAAGGTAGAAGTAAATGTTGTGCATGGAGAGATTGAGGTCTGCAGCTCAGCTCAGGATTAGCCAGGATGCTGAGATTGCCATGTCTATTTCAGGTTGGCACAGGTATCAAGAAAGGATACAAAATCAGTGGTAAGTGCATGGAATTATGTAAGACCCAAAAAAAATTTTGGAACTTCACAATGTTTATTGTTGGAATGGATCTGGGACAGGGCGGCACGGTGGCACAGTGGTTAGCACTGCTGCCTCACAGCGCCAGCGACCTGGGTTCAATTCCCACCTCAGGCGACTGACTGTGTGGAGTTTGCATGTTCTCCCCGTGTCTGCGTGGGTTTCCTCCGGGTGCTCCGGTTTCCTCCCACAGTCACAAAGATGTGCGGGTCAGGTGAATTGGCCATGCTAAATTGCCCGTAGTGTTAGGCAAGGGGTATATGTAGGGGTATGGGTGGGTTACGCTTCGGCGGGTCGGTGTGGACTTGTTGGGCCGAAGGGCCTGTTTCCACACTGTAAGTAATCTAATCTAATCTAAAAAAAAGGTGAGTTGCCCCTGCAGTCAATTGGTAAACTTTACCACAGGATCAGTTCTGCTGCTTTTTGTCACTTTTATGTAAATGATTTGGATGTGAACACAGGAGGTATGGTTAGTAAGTTTGCAGCTGACACCAAAATAAGAGATGTAGTGGACTGTGAAGAAGGTTACCTCTGAGTACGACAGGTGGGCAAATGGGCCTAGTAGCAGATTGGAGTTTAATTTAGGTAAATGTGAGGTGCAGCATTTTGGAGAGCCAAATCTTAGCAGGACTTAATGGTAAGGTTCTGGGGAGTGTTACTGAACAAAGACCTTGGAGTGCAGGTTCATAGTTCCTTGCAAGTGGAGTCGGAGGTAGACAGGATAGTGAAGAAGGCACTTGGTATTCTTGCCTTTATTTGTCAGTGCATTGAGTATAGCACTTGGGAGGTCATGGTGTGGCTGTCCAAGACATGGGTTAAGCCACTGTTGGAACATTGTGTACAGTTCTGGTGTCTCTTCTCTTGGAAGGATGTTGTGAAACTTGAAAATGTTCAGAATAGACTTACAAGGATGTTGCCAGGGTCAGAGGGTTTGAGCTAACGGGAGAGGCTGAATAGACTGGGGTTATGTACCCTGGAGTGTCGGAGGCTGAGGGGTTGCTGTCCCGTTTCCGCCCTTAGTCAAAGCAAAACACTCCCACACAGTATAGTTTTACCTCATTCCTCTTTATTCTGTGCCCTAGAGGGAGAGAGAACGATCACCGATAGGCACAGAAACATGAGTACTCAGTCTTCTCTCTCAAACAGCAGTTTCTTAATGAATTATATAGTCATTTTACAGGGAGGAGCATCTAGATAAGGCAACATACATATTGACTGGGTGACCATTACAATCAGGAGTATCCATAGTAAAGATTAAACCATATGCTGTTCCACAATGAATGTTCTTAATCTTAACTGGCTTCACATAATGAATACTTTTCACCTTGTTAAACTGACCTTACATACTGAATGCTTCCCATATTGTTAAATGGCTCTACATAATGAATGCTTTACCACCTTGTAGATCCATTACCCTTGCCTCCAGCACATCATTATTAACTAAGTTCTAATCTGATCTGAGCCATGGTCAGCTGAACCTCTTGTTTCTCAAAACTTAACTCTTTCCCTACCTGAACATACCCTTTAAGCATTGTCAGGGTGACCTTATGGAGGTTTATAAAATCATGACGCACAAGGTCTTTTCCCCAGGGTGGGTGAAGTCCAGAAATAGAGGGCATGGGTTTAAGGTGAGAGGAGAAAGATTTAAAAGTGACCCGAGGGGCAACTTGTTGACTCGGGCTGGTGCGTGCATCAAATGAGCTACTAGACGAAGTGGTGGAGGCTGGCACAATTGTAACATTTTAAAGGCATCTGGATGGGTTTATGACAAGGAAGGGTTTAGAGGGATATGGGTCAAATGCTGGCAAATGGGACTAGATTTATATAGGATACCTGGTTGGCATAAACAAATTGGACAGAATGGTCTTATTTCCGTGCTGTATATCTGTATGATTCTGTGACTAAACCAAATGTTGTTGAGATGGAACTAGGTGCTACTAACATATATGTGGAGCCTGATGTTTGGCTTGGAGTAACATATTCAAAGGGCAAAACGTAGATTAAAAAATAGGAGAGGCCAAAGACAGCTCCAGAGGAGACGTTCAATGTAATGGAGTTGGGTGAGATTAAAAGCAACCTTGACATTTTGCTGTGTAAAGCAACTTGTAACTTTTTTTTTCATTAAATGTGAGTACCTTTACCACTGTCATTTTTATCATCTTTACTATTAATATTCTCAGCAAATGAAAAGGCTCTTCAGCCTATCGTGTCTGCACCAGTCATCAAGCATCTAGCTATTCTAATGTAGCTTTGTATGTTACGGGATTTCAAGTGCTCATCTGAGTACATCTTGCATGTCTTCAACAAGCAGACCAGAGGACATAGGCTGAAAGGCTTATTTCTGCATTCTATCAAGTCTGCACCGCCATTCAATGAGAATATGGCTGATTTGATAATCGATAATTGCACTTTGCCTTTGCCCTCTAAACTTTTGAGTTGAGAGCGTGGTGCTGGAAACGTACAGCAGGTCAGGCACCATCTGAGAAGCAGGAGAATCGACGTTTCGGGTATAAGCCCTTCATCAGGAATGAGTCCGGGGGCTGAGAGAGAAATGGGAGGGGGTGGGTTTGGGGCAAAGTAGCGGAGAAGGCGATAGGTAGATGAAAGTTGAGGAAAAGGTGATAGGTCAGAGAGGAGGGTGGAGGAGATAGATGGAAAAGGTGATGGACAAGTCGAGGACGGTGCCAGGTTGGAGGCTAGGGACTAGAATAATGTGAGGGGAGGAGAAATTAGGAAACGAATGAAATTCACATTGATCCTATGTGGTTGCAGGGTCCCAAGGTGGAAGATGAGCCATTCTTCCTCCAGGCATCGGGTAGTAAGGGTTTGGCAATGGAGGAGGCCCAGGACCTGCATGTCCTTGGAGTGGGAGGAAGAGTTGAAGTGTTCAGCCACTGGCCAGTGGGGTTGGTGCGGGTGTCCCAGACCTGTTCTCTGAAATGATCTGCAAGTTGGCAACCAGTCTCCCTGATGTAGAGGAGACCACATCTGGTGCAACGGATAGAGTCGCACATCTGGTTGCACATATACAGTTGCACATATATAGACCACATCTGGTGCAACGTTGCTGAAGGTACAGGTAAATTTCTGTCGGATGTGGGGCTTTGGACGGAGGTGAGGGAGGAAGTGTGGGTACAGGTTTTGCACGTCCTGCAATGGCAGGGGAAGGTGCGGGAATTGAGGGTGGACTGGTGGTGATTTTGGGGGTGGGCAGGGAGGGATCTGATGAGGGAGTCATGGAGGTGGTGGATCTGACAAGGGAGCTGTGGAGGGAATGCTTTCTCTGGAACACTGAGGTGTGGGGAGGGAAAGATGTCCCTCGTGATGGAGTCTGTTTGTAGGTGGCGGAGGATGATGCAATGATGGGGTGGAAGGTGAGGACCTTCATCATCTTCTGATTTGGAGGAGCTGGGGTGGACAAAATTTAAAAATCACATACCAGGTTATTTTATAGTCCAGCAGGTTTATTTGGAAGCACTAGCTTTCAAAACCCTGCTTTTCCTCAGGTGGTTGTGAAGCAGGACCATAAGACATAGAATTTTTCGCAATAGATTACAATAATACAATGATATATTGAACGAACCTAGATTGTTAAGTCTTTCAACTTTGAGAATGGATTTGCTGCTTTCAGAACTTCTTTTAAGTTGCATTCTCAATTAAATTTAAGGTTTTATAACTAAATGTGATATCTCGGCTCAGACGATGCAATCAAGGTATGAGTCGGATCAACCTTGCGTCAGGCTGGTTCTATTTCCAAAGTGGAATTTATGTAGATTCATTGCCTGCATTGATGGCTTGCAGGTTCTCCGTTTTTATTTGAGTAAAATAGAATGTATCTGCAAGTACAAATTCATGCCATAAACTTAGATGTGTGTGCGTGCGTGCAGAGAGTGTGTGTGTGTGTGTGTGTGTGTGTGTGTGAATGCACATGAGAGAGTGTGTTTCTCTGTGTGCAAGCTTGGTACTGTGTGTGTGGTGTATGTGTGCGCGTGTGAGAGAGAGCTAGTGTATGAGACATGGTCTCCATTAGTGTGTGAGTATGTAAGAGTGTGTGGGTGAGATTATATACTGCAGTGGGGTCTCACTGTCACTTGCCCCTCACTCTCTCACAAGTGCACACTCACTGTCTCTCTCCTGCATGCACATACATGGGATAAATTTGTGTTTGCAAACACATTCTATTTTGCTTAAAAATGCAGAAATTCCAAGCAGTGAATCCATATGACACTTGTAAATTCCACTTTGGAAATAGAACCGGTCTGATTCACACCTTTTTAAGGCATCTTCTGAGCGGAGATGTCACCTTTTGTTGTACAACCTTAAATTATCTTGAGAATACGACTTGAAAGAAGTTCTAGGATTTACATATTAAAGAACCAAAACCAGCAAATCCATTCTCAAAGATGAAAGACTTAACAATCTTGGTTTGTTTAATATATCATTGCATCACTGTAATCTATTGCTATAAATTCTGTGTATTATGGTCTTGCTTTACAACCACTGATGAAGCAGCACTTCAAAAGCTAGTGCTTCAAAATAAAACTGTTGGAGTATAACCCAGAGTTGTAATTTTTAACTTTGTTTTTTAACTCCATCGTGATGGATCTTGTCAAAATTCTTTCTGAATTCCATATAAACAACATCCACTACCCTGCCCTCATCAATCATCCTTGTCACTTCAAAAATCGCAATCAGGTTTGTGAGGCATAACCTCCACACACAACAATGTTGACAATCGCTAATAAGTTCATATTTTTCCAAATGTGAGCAAATCCTGTCCCTAAGAATCTTCTCTGATAATTTCCCAACCACTAATGTCAGGCTCACTAGCCTGTAATTTCATGGATTATCCCAGTTGCCCTTCTTAAACCAAGGAGCTACTTTATTATTCTCCAATCTTCTGGGATCTCTCCTGTGACTAAAGAGGGTACAAATATTTCAAACAAGGCCCCAGCAATTTTCTGCCTTGTCCCCCTCAGTATTCTGAGATAGATCCCATCATGTACTGCAGACATATCGACTTTAATGCTTTTCAAACCCCCGACACCACCATTTTTGTATTGACAAGCCTTACAATGTCAACATACCTCTGTCTTGACTCCACGTCCACCATGTCCTTCTCATTCTGTGATTTACTGGTGAAAAGAATTGAAGGACCTCAACTTTTTCCTTCAGCATCACACATAAATTCCCTCCTTTTGTCCTTGAGTGAACCTACTCTTTCCGTAGCTACCTTCTATACATATAAAACATTGGAGTTTTCCTTAATTCTGTTTGCCAAGGATGTTGCATGGCCCCTTTTTATCCCTCCTCAGTCTTCATTCTTTCCAGCTTTCTTTATATTCTTTTGAGTGCTGTGTCCTCAGTTCTGTTGTTCCATTTCCTTAATATCTCAGCCTTGAATATATTTAGTAATCCTAGCTTCACAGCCTTCTGTAGTAATAAATTCCACAAATTAAGTACCCTCAGAAGAAATTTCTCATCATTTGTCTTTGATGTGCGACCGCTTATTTTGAGGGGAAACAACTTTTCCGCATCTACCTTTTTAAGTCCCCCAAGAATCTTGTATTTTTCAATAAGAATGCCTCTCCTCCTCTTTATAAAAGCACAGGTGCCAGCTATTCAATCTCTCTTCATTAGGCAGTCCCAGTATGAGCTGAATGAATCTTTGACTGAGAAAGGTGTCTTGTTCTGCAAACGAATATGTGTAACGTTAACAACTTGCATCTTGTGTCTGCAAAGAGTACATTGGTGTAGTAAGATCAAGATTTCCACCATTTTCAAAAAATTAAACCTTTCGAGCTACAGTAGATTGTGCACAACTTTTTTGCTTCAGAGGATGGTGCTGGTGTGGAGTTGCCAATGGACTAATAATCCAGCACCCTAGGCTATACTCCCTTGGGGGCATGTATTTAACTCTGACCTTGGCAGCTAATCAAATTTTAAAATCACAAATATAAAATTTGGAATTGTAAGTGGTTATGGTAATAGTCGTCTATTTTCATTTGGTTCACTATTTGCTTTTATAGCAAGAAAATTTGCCATCCTTGTCTGGTCTGATGTATATGCAACTCCAGATGCAGAGCATTATAGTTAGCTGCACATCATCCAACTTCATCTGTTGCATCTGTAGCTCCCGATGTGGTCATCGCTACATTCGGGAGACCAAATGCAGACTCGGTGACCGATTTGCGGAGCATTTGTGCTCTGCATGCATTAACCAACCTGACCTTCCAGTTTCTATCCACTTCAATTCCCCCTCCCACTTTCCTGGAGGCCTGTTCATCCTTAGCCTCTTCCAGTGTCAGAATGAGGCCAAACAGAAACTGGAGGAACATCTTATATTTCACCTGGGTAGCTTACAGCCCAATGGTCTCAACGTCAACTTCACCAACTTTAAAGTCCCTTCTTTCCCAACCTTATCCGATATCTAGCCCCATTCCTCCTCTCCTCCCTGACCTGTTCTAACCCGAACATCTTCCTCCTCACCTATCCACTTCGTCCTTCCCACTGACCAATCGCAATAACTATGTACCTGCGTCCACCTACTGCCATCCCACCTACCCTTCCCACTCCTCCCCCTCTATATATTTCTGGGGCTTCCCCCCCCCCCCCCCACAAACAGTTTCAGCCTGAAATGCTGACTTTCATGCACCTTCAATTCTGTCTGACTTGTGTTCCAGCTTCACATCTGTTGACTGTGACTTCCAGCATCTGCAGTCCATACTGTCCCCTAGAAATTATTACCAGTTCCTGAAAATCAGTTTCTCAATCCAAAACATGCACCAGTACAGAGTTGTCTTCAAAAAGACTGTTTAATCATGGATGAGAAAAAGATAGAGCAGGGATATACCCTTTGTTGCATTTGAACTTGCTCTGTCATTTGATAATATCAAGGCTTTTTTGATTATGGCCCTAATTCTACTTTCCTGCCATTCCAGTAACCTTTAACTCCATGTTATTTAAAAATTTGTCTTGACTCGGTCTTGATTAGATTTAGATTTAGGTTAGATTCCTACAGTATGGAAACAGGCCCTTCGGCCCAACAAGTCCTACCGACGTATACTTGTTGACCTAGCCTCCCTTTCTGTCTGGGGAACAGCATTCTAAAGATGAATACCCTTTTAGGACTGAAATCAATGAATGATTAATGGAATCATTGGAGTAGTGAAGGCAAAAGGATCATTGAAAAACAAGAACCACTTGTATTTTTGTAGCACCTTTTAACATAAAATGTCCCAAGACGCTGGTAACAGAGGCATTTCAACATATCAGACGGCACTGCATGATAGAGAAGATTCTGGTGCAGAGCTTTTGAGCAGTGTCGTAAAAGTCGAAAGGAGTGTGTAGAGACAGAGTTTTACGGATGGAATACTAGAGTTTGGGTCCATGCTACAAGTAATGGAAAATTGGGGATGCTCCAAAGGTCAGAATTAGAGAATTTTATATCGCTCCGGGTAGGATGGTTGAAGGAATTGAATTGTTTGAACTAATGGAGAATTTTATTGAATTAATTGAAGAGAGCATAGTTATTTTCTGAATACTGAAAATGCTGGTTAAATTTCAATGTCAAAAGTCTTGATTACAGTCACAGGTTAAAATGTATCAAACTTCTTTGATGTAAGATTACAAACGTAGAGAATTCATGAGTAATGCAATTCAAATTACATTTATAAGCAATGAGAAAATTAACCTTTTTTTAGGTTTTGAAAGTTTGTTTTCGTATACTAAGACCAAAATTCAGCAACCTCATCTTGTTAAATTGCTTTTCTTGAAGTCAGTCAGCAAAACTAACCATTAATATGCAAAAATGTAATTATGATTAGAGAATTACAGAACTTAAGTATACTGTAAATTTTACATTCATGCCAGATTCTGAAAATAACTATATTGAACTCCCCAATGTTTTTGTTATGCCACTTCAATCACTGATAACCTTAGCAACTTTAGAATTTGTGATCACTTGTGGATAAAGAGAAAACTTGCTGTGTTGTGACCAAATTTTACGTTGATGGCTCTAAGTTGTGTTTTTTTTCAACTGGGTAGTAGACCTTTACTTACCAGAACAGGTCAGTTGTGTCCTACTTACGCCTAATTAGTCTTTTTTTCTGCCTAACATTTACTGAAATTGAATACTGCATTGTAGTACTGGCAGAGAAGTGAGGAAATTTGACTGACTTACCTCTGCAACATAGCCTATCAGGTTGAGATGTAGATTTTTGATTGTTGAATCATGTCACTTGATTTGCATTTGTGTATCTTGATTCTGAATTAAATGCCATTTGGTTCAGGTGGATATTACAAGTTTGATCCTTTTAGAAATTTGTTGTCATATGAATTCAACTATTTTACTGCAATGATCTCTTGTCCAATGTGCAGAGACAAATACAAAGTCTTGGACAGGCGGGGAAAAGGTCAAAGGTATAGTAGAAGTGTGTCATAGCATGCTAGAGAAAATCATTTATGCTTGATGACTATTATGACTATTGTTTGCAGAAATGTATTTTATTTGAGCCATGTTTCATTTATTGCAACATTGTATCCTCAAAAGTTTGTATTCTCATGCATGTACACTTGCTCAATTTAGGTTTTGCTGTCTAAATATTTTGCAGTGCTTTTTGTACTGGCTTAGTGCTTCACTTAGTAAAGTTCTCTATGCTCAGTTGAAAATGAGTTAGGTGCTTTTAGATGTATCTGTATCTTTGATTGCTTAACTGTGTGTAGTTTTTCATTCTGCTCTTGTGAAAGCATTTTTGGACCAGAAGCAATTTTGCATGATGGTGTGCCTAGTTAGTGCTTGGAGCTCAAAGCAAACTTTTTTTTGCCTTTTGGGAATTTGTTGTCAAAAAGAATAAATTTATTGTTTGCTCTGGGTATTTATAGTTACCAATTTTATGCAAATTTGGAAAAAGTTACACCCCTAAACTGTTTGTTTTAAAAAGGGCTGGCTGGCATGAAAAAAATGTTAACTTAAGATATTGACCAAAAATCAAATCCGTTTTTTTTTGAAAGAATGTTTTCATTAGTTTCGAATGCATAGCAATAATTGACAAAATTTGCATTCTGAAATTAGTAGCCAAGTTGAAATGAGTCAGCAACTTCTGGAAAAATATAGTGTATCCATTTCTCTTGGGTGTGCTTCGGAATTGCACAAAATTTATGTGCCTGTCTTTTGTGAGATGCGTGCTGACACCTTGAATTTATGTAATGCTAAAGTAGGTCAAATTTGAACTCTGCTCTATTTAATCAATTAAACATAGAATCTTAAGTTATGGGAGATGGCACGAAATTTAAGTTGAACCTTTGAACATTTTTATTTTTAACTATATTTGATGAGAGCACCAATATATTGAGAAACATACTTACCCTGCACGTTGGTATGTATAACATCGTTTGAAACTCCCATCTGACACTCCTTAATTCCACAACAGAACTAACTTCAATATTCCTGTTCTAATGATTTTGGCAACATTTGTCTTGTTCAATTTGAATTATAGACTGATAAATGCTGCTTCATTATAAAACTATGTCACTGTACATATAGCCCCCTGTATAAATGGCAAGCTCCGTTTGAAAGAAATTGATATTTGTGTTTTGGGGTTTCAGATTTTATACATATTTATTAGAATTGACGATTTAAGCAAAATAGCCATTGGGAAATACATGGAAAACTGTACCCTGTAACAACATAGTATGGCAGTACAAATTATTGTTATCTAACTCAATTGGAGAGCTTAGATTTGAATGGGGAGTCAGTTAGTTCAGTCGGTCGAATAGTTCGTGAGTGTTTAGATGAATGCCGACAGTGCGGGTTCAATTTCCATTCCAGCTGAGGTAGACTCAGTAACTGCCTCCTCATTCTGTCCCTGAGTGTGGACGAGAATGGCAAACCATTACTGACAAAACTGTCGAGAGAAACTGCTTGGGCCAGACCGTAATCGGAACGTGAACAAATTTTTTGCAAGACAACTGTGAATATGAGGTAGCTAACCTGTTGGTTTTATTGGTCTTATTATTTAGGCAGACCACACAAGAAGGAAGAATGAGTTGAATATACAAGCAAACAAATGAAAAAAAACTAATTAGATACTTGGAAGTGCAAGTGTGTTTTTTCAAAACTTATTTTAAGCTGTTGCAGGGTATACAGTTGCCAAGAGCTAATGTTTGATTAAATAAATATATTTCTACACCACTGAATTTGCCCTAACAATGAATGTTTTCCTTTAGTCAAATGCAAAGTTAAAGCTAGTAAGGAGCCTGGCTGTGTGTGAAGAGTCTTCTCCTCCGCCCACAGCTGATGTTCCACAGGATAATCAGGTAAAATGCAACAGTAAATGGATTAAGCAAAAACCCTTGCCTCATGGTGTTGTATTTTGCTGCTTGAAATAAATGCTTTCATTTTGGAGAGAAATAACTGTCTTGTTAAATTCTCAACCTGCATTTAATGAGCATCAATTACCTTGCAGCAATACATCAACTCAAATCTAGATGGATAGGAACTGATTTGTTGATAATGTGAGGAAAAGAACATTTGTATAAATCTAAGGTTGAAAGGCTGAGAAGAAATGTGTCAGTAATAAGAATTCTACCAAATTTAATCCTATTTCTCTTTACTGCATTTTCTAGAATTCATAAATAGTTGTAATTAGTCTTGTAGTAATTTTCACTATTTAGTTTGCGTTTACATCAGTTTTTGTACTCTTGAAGATCATACAGCATGACAAAGAAGGTGGCTTCCAGTTTTTGGATTTTAGTATTCACAAAAGTCCATTTTCAATTAGATCTATTGAGAGGTGATAATTTCTACCAAGTTGGATTTTTTGGTGTGCTATTGAGAACCCTAAAATAAATTTTAATTCTCCTGTTATGGTTTGCCTTTGTACACAAAATAACCTGAAAATATTAACTTTTTATGGATGTTTAATACTGGAAAGTTCATTGCTTAGACCAGTAGACAAAATCATTGGATTTCAATTTCATCATTACATTTTTGATTTTCCTTTTATTTATTACATTGATTAGAAATTTGTTGGGAATGAATCTGTGAATGCAGATGTACTACACCAAATTTTTGTATATGTAGCTTGAATTTCAAAGTTGTGAATGGTTGTCTTCACGAATATGAAACGTCAGAGCAGGAATAGGGATCATGTATTCCAGGTTTGCTTGCTTTCTTTAAAGGAGGAAACACAGCTTAGTGGGTGCACAAAAAGTTATGATGTTGTTCTACGGAACATAAAACACACTTATACAAAGCTGGTGAGATTTAACCTCAGCTATCCAAGTTTCACTATGAAAAGGACCTTTTGTCCAAAAAATTTAAAGCAGCAGTTGTGATGTGAAGTTGCTGTTAATTACAGAAAGGTATAAAGATGGGATGTTTGTTTGTCAAACTTCTATAGAGTTTAATTGAAACTGTTTAGGAGGCCAAGTTTTAGATTGGGAATGGAATAAGTCAGTGCAGCTTGACTTATTTATTATGGTGATAGTTTACCAAGTTTGAAGTATGTGCCTGTTTTATGCCATAACTTTAAAGCTTTAAACTGTTTTAATTAATTATTATTTCTTTGATCTTAATTAGTTGCTATGTGTAAATGTTTGCACTTAGGAGCATGACAGGTGTACACTCTAACAGCTTTGTTCATTTTGGACTTGGAATGTTTGATTGTAGAATAGAACAGTAATGGTAAAGATTGCTATTTCATCAATGTTGTATGATTTTGAGTTTTAAAAGAAGTGGGATTTGGTTTGCTCAGTGAAAGTGAGACAGTCCAGACTGGTAAATGGCTGTGTAACTGGGATGTAATGGGGTGAGCTGGTGAGTTGGGGGTTGATACCCTAGTTGTTTTATTGCTGGACTGTTTAATCCAGAGACACTCAATATTTGGGGGATCAGGGTTCAAATCCTGCTATGGCAAATACTAACATTTGAATTCAAAGAAAAAAGTCTAGAATTAACAGTCCAATAATGATAATTATTTGATTGTCAGAAAAACCCATCACTAGTGGCCTTAAGGGAGAAAACTGCCATCTTACCTGGTCAGGCCTATATGTGACTCCAGGCTGACAACAATGTGGTTAACCCATAACTGTTCCCTGGGCATTGAGGAATTGGCAATAAATGCTGGCTGAGCCAGCAATGCCCCCATCCCATGAATGAATTTTTAAAAACTAGCTGAGTTAGTAATGTGATCTATGCAGACTGAAACTGTAATAATTGAGACATTGTTTTTTGTTGTGATTTTGACTGATAATAATGTTTGTTCTTTCCGTTTTGTTTTCATGTGTTAAGACTGTGTGTAATTTAATCTAATTTCCTTGATATGCTTTGAAAAAAGGATTGTAGGTGGTTTATGACAATTGGTGTGGTAGAGAACATAAAAATATTGAATAACAGTTGCTCAAATATGTAATCTTAATAATTCAGATATTACATTTTGTGTAGTAGTATACATAGCTTGTGTCATACTTCTGTGCTGTTCTCCTGATTACATCATTTTGATAATACCTGGAATGTAACTTCAGAGGTAGCAGTTAAACTTGTAATGTTAGAATGATTATTCGCTAACTTAGAGCTTCAATATCCCAACAGTAGGTAGCACTGTAGCTCCAGTGTCTGTATTTCCCAGCAGGCTGTACACATGAAATAATTATTTTTGGCTCTGTCCTTCGCTCCTGTTCCTGTATTGTAATTTAAGGAATTATTTTCTTGTCTATTCGTTGGTTGCCTCCTACTTTTGAATGAAATGATTAGTGATTTTCTTTTTAATTACCTCGTGGATCATGGACAATGCTTGTTGGTCATTATTCATTTAAGTAAAAAATGAGGTCTGCAGATGCTGGAGATCACAGCTGCAAATGTGTTGCTGGTCAAAGCACAGCAGGCCAGGCAGCATCTCAGGAATAGAGAATTCGACGTTTCGAGCATAAGCCCTTCATCAGGAATAAGAGAGAGAGAGCCAAGCAGGCTAAGATAAAAGGTAGGGAGGAGGGACTAGGGGGAGGGGCGATGGAGGTGGGATAGGTGGAAGGAGGTCAAGGTGAGGGTGATAGGCCGGAGTGGGGTGGGGGCGGAGAGGTCAGGAAGAGGATTGCAGGTTAGGAGGGCGGTGCTGAGTTGAGGGAACCGACTGAGACAAGGTGGGGGGAGGGGAAATGAGGAAACTGGAGAAATCTGAATTCATACCTTGTGGTTGGAGGGTTCCCAGGCGGAAGATGAGGCGCTCCTCCTCCAGCCGTCATGTAGTTGTGTTCTGCCGGTGGAGGAGTCCAAGGACCTGCATGTCCTCGGTGGAGTGGGAGGGGGAGTTAAAGTGTTGAGCCACGGGGTGATTGGGTTGGTTGGTTCAGGCGGCCCGGAGGTGTTCTCTGAAGCGTTCCGCAAGTAAGCGGCCTGTCTCACCAATATAGAGGAGTCTGAAGCGTTCCGCAAGTAAGCGGCCTGTCTCACCAATATAGAGGAGTCTGAAGCGTTCCGCATGGTGAGACAGGCCGCTTACTTGCGGAACGCTTCAGAGAACACCTCCGGGCCGCCCGAACCAACCAACCCAATCACCCCGTGGCTCAACACTTTAACTCCCCCTCCCACTCCACCGAGGACATGCAGGTCCTTGGACTCCTCCACCGGCAGAACACAACTACACGACGGCTGGAGGAGGAGCGCCTCATCTTCCGCCTGGGAACCCTCCAACCACAAGGTATGAATTCAGATTTCTCCAGTTTCCTCATTTCCCCTCCCCCCACCTTGTCTCAGTCGGTTCCCTCAACTCAGCACCGCCCTCCTAACCTGCAATCCTCTTCCTGACCTCTCCGCCCCCACCCCACTCCGGCCTATCACCCTCACCTTGACCTCCTTCCACCTATCCCACCTCCATCGCCCCTCCCCCTAGTCCCTCCTCCCTACCTTTTATCTTAGCCTGCTTGGCTCTCTCTCTCTTATTCCTGATGAAGGGCTTATGCTCGAAACTTCGAATTCTCTATTCCTGAGATGCTGCCTGGCCTGCTGTGCTTTGACCAGCAACACATTTGCAGCGGTCATTATTCATTGCCTGTCGCTAGTTGTCCTTAAGGTGGTGGTGAGTTACCTTCTTGAACCGCTGCAGTCCAGTACTGTAGATTCACCCCTAATGTCCTCACACTGGTGTTTGGTGATTTTGTTTCAAATATTTGATGTTTTCAATCCTTTTGAGGCCTTCTGACCATGGTGGCTAAACTTTTCAGCTTTAGTCATTATCATGAAGACCACTTCTGTTATCTAGCCCTTGCAGTGACAGCAGTTTAAAAAGGTAGACTTGCAGTTTTGCATAAATATTGACTATTGTATGGCAGAGATAAAAGCAATGTTTGGGGAGCTTGACCAGCATGTGAATAGATGGACCTGGCTTGACAGGTGACATGCCAAAGGATCATTGGACCAGAGCCAACACTGGCTTACTTCATCAAATTTTTGTCATGGTGTTCTGATTATGCAGGCAAAGATTGGGGAATGGTCAAGGCTGTATGGAAATTTAAGGACGAATGAAGACGCAGCGTGTGTGTGTGAGATCATTAAACATTTTGAAATGCCTTGCATGTAAACCTTAAAAGCTTTTTCATAAAGTCATAAGAACCTGTAACATGATGAGCCTGTTGAGCAAGAGCCATTTTAAGTCTGCAAAGAACTGGAAGTATACAGGAATAATAAACAACCAATCAGGAGAAATGAGACAAACAGGTAAATGGTGAGGGCTAGTCCCAATACCCAATACGGTCTTTGCCTTGTTCAAAACAAGAGATCTTTATTATAAGTAATATTCATTGTACACGTATGTATGGAGAATTTCCACTTTTATGAATGATCATGGGGATTTTGCCAGTAGTGTTTCAATAGTCAGTTTGTAATTATAATCTCATTTGACCAGCACCTTTTTGTGTTTAATTAATATTTACCAATCTCATCTTTCGTTTCATCATTATTTTGGTATGAATCTTCATTTCTTCCTGATGTCATCTCTTGATTTGATCATTCATATCGTCTCTGTCTGTCTCTGTCTGTCTCTGTCTGTCTCTGTCTGTCTCTGTCTGTCTCTGTCTGTCTCTGTCTGTCTCTGTCTGTCTCTGTCTGTCTCTGTCTGTCTCTGTCTGTCTCTGTCTGTCTGTCTCAGAAGTAAGACCTTCACCTTTTATTGATTATCTATTGCTCTTTTGCTTGCTTTCTCTTGCTCTCGCTGTCTGTTGAGAATACAGGAAATGTATGAGTGAGAAGGAAAAATGCAGGTAGAAACTTGCTAATAAGTTGCATCTTTTGAATGATGACATATGACTTCCTTCAGTTTTAGAGATTAAACTCTAGCCTAAACAATGGGTTTATTGTCAGCCAGCATCAAGTTACCAGACCTTCCTGGTACAGCTATGTTTGGTAAATATGTATAAAAGTCTATCTCCTCAAAATGAGTTTCAGTGCATGGTGAAATAGTTTTTTTTCTGTGTATGTGAGCAAGGTCACTTTCTGATGCCTGGAAAACCAGCAGATTTGTAAGACTAGCAGCTTCATAATTTCATCTTTCCTCAGATCTTTGCTTTTTACCAATGAATGACTGTTCTTCATATAGTTACAATTTTATTTATTTGTCAGAGGAGAGAGTGTTTCATAGTTATGTCACCTAACTTAATAAATATTGTACTGGCACTGTTCCATTTAACTCGAAATGATATGAAACTTCTGTCTCCTGAGTGGATCAATGACACTATCCGAGGTATTTAACAATTTTTAGAAATTAATTTCAAAAATTTGGCAAAGTATATTGAAAGAAATAATATGTGACATGTTGCACACAACTATAAATAGATTAAATCTGTTTGTTACGTGGAATATTTCTCTTAGAATTTTGCTTTGTGTTTACACAGGACAAAATTCACCTCCAGTTAACACAAGCATTTGATAAAGAAGAACAGACCATAAAAGATGAAGCTGAAAAGGAAGAATGCGCAGAGAAACCAGATAAAATAAATAAAAAAATGTTATCGAGAGGTTTGCGTTTCTTCATGAAGATATTTCAAGATTTTGGTAACTGATGATTTACTTATGAATATATGAAACTTCTCATTCTCTCTGTCTTAACCAGATTCCAGCCAAGAATACACAGATTCCACTGGAATAGATCTTCATGAATTTTTAGTAAATACTTTGAAAAATAATCCCAGGTATATATAAAACTGACATTTCTGATTTTATATGTAAAAGATGCAATATGTTGAGATACATAGTGCTCATGATGCACAGTCTATACAAATTAGGAAAACTTATTTGTGCTAGAGATGAAAGATCAAAGCCACAGTTATTTACCAAGTAATAGTTTACTGGTCAAATAAATGTATGCTTACCTTCCTTTCAGCAGCTCTGAATTGTAACCATGGTTGCCTTAATGATTTGAAGGATTCTGAACCACTACCAGTAGTTGTAAAACAATGTATGTTACAGCTACATAATTGATTAAACACAATAAAAACTACATTTCCAAAGATGCAAACAAGAAAATTACTACCAAATGGAGATAGTAAAAATAGTCTTTCAACAAAGAACTAAAGCTAGCAGAAGCTGTTCAATAATTGTATTATGAAAATCTAGTACATGATTATGCCAGGATGGAAAACTGTACTCTGCCAGGTTCTACTTGTTTTAACTGTAAACTAGATACAAACTTATACATTTTCTAAATAAATAACCGTGCACTCTTCCTGTACGAGGTCTTTTAAGGCTGATCTCCAATCAAATATTCAGCAATATTGCAAGTATGCATAGCAAATAGTTTTATTGCTACATGGGGGAATGAGCAAGATTGTGGAACTAAATTATGAACAATTGAAGCATTAACATACTTAGGCATTGAACAGCCTTGTGCTGTAATTATGATAAATGCCGTGATCTCACAGGTAGTAAAACTGATCCATATTAACCTTTGATAGAAATGCTTAACTAATAACTTAATCTTGGTTCAATGTAGCCAAGCTTTTACCCACAAAATTATAATTTTACAGGTAGCTGGCATTTACAGTTGGATTTTCTGTTTTGCTGCTGTTCAACTTGTTGAACAACTGTAATATTTAAGTGACAGCTATTTCTCCTGAGTTCAGTCTTGGCTCGTGCTAACTACAATTGTAACTGAAATTTTGAGAGAAAATGATATGAAAATGGATTAAACTGCAAGTTGACCATAACGTACTCACGTTCTACTGCCATCATTGGTGCATTGGCTGATGGCAGTCACATTCTCCAAAGAAACCTTCCACGAAAAGATTAATCTTAGAGATAAGCCTTTATGTAAGGATGCATTTCTGCTAAAAGTATCACAGCTCAGTAGAAGGTTGAGCAAGAGGAGAGACTGTAACTCTGCTCTATTCCAGAGGCTTTTGGTCCTTCAGGTGTGATGTTGTTTGGAGTCTAGCACATCGAAAATCACTCAGGAAAGATGGTAAATCTTGGTGATTGTGCCTTTGGACAGCCATTGTACTTTGAGCACAAAATAGTGAAAGAAAACCTCTATTTTGATAGAACTACATGGTACAGCATTACATAGATAATGAACATGATAGTTGGTTATCCTTCTACAAATGTTTCCTTTCCTTTAATAAAAGATGTAAAATAGGATTTTATGTATCACCTAAATTATGACAATGAATCCCAGAGACCCTTTTAACTATTTCTGCAAAGACTGTTTCAGTTATGCAATTCCTGTTTTGCCTTTTGTATGCATGTGTACTTTCCTACAGTGATATTGCAGATGTTCGTCCTATGAATAGTGTCCGGTTAGCACAGCGTAGAATTCACAACTGAATCGAACAACGCCATCCAACCAATAGTATTAATTCAACAGAAACAGAAATTGCTGGAAAAGCTCAGCAGGTCTGGCAGTACCTACAGAGAGAAGTCAGAGTTCATGTTTTGGATCAAGAGTTCTGAGGAACGGACATTTTGACCGGAAACATTAGCTCTGATTTCTCTCCACAGATGCTGCCCGACTTGCTGAGCTTTTCAGTAATTTCTATGTTTGATTCTGAATTTTGGTTTTTTAGTTTTTACTTAGTAGTAACTCATTGTTCATCTCAATGATGTTTGTCCACCCTTAATCTGTGCTGTGGGCATTGTCCACAACATAGCATGACTCCACTTCTAATTCATTGTCTGCAAGGTGATTTGAGAAATCAGTCATGAAAGTTGCTGGGGGTAAAAAATGAGGTCTGCAGATGCTGGAGATCACAGTTGAAAATGCGTTGCTGGTTAAAGCACAGCAGGTCAGGCAGCATCCAAGGAATAGGAAATTTGACGTTTCGGGCATAAGCCCTTCATCAGGAGTTGCTGCACAAGTTTTGTTTGTTTGAGGTTTCAGGCTACTGCAAAATCTACATAGGCACAATCTGTATGACTGTTGAGACACATGCAATTTGTTTCAGTTGTATAGGTTTGGGTATAGTTAGGAGCAGAGATTTTGTGGATACTTAACCACATCAACAACACCAATTCACTTTTTATACAAGCAAATCTGTTGTACCCATCAAGACATTCTTTTACTGGATTAGCTGTAGCCAAATAGGAAGAATCCCATGGGTTTCTTGTGAATCAGATTCTGAGTCTGCAACAGGGGATTAACTTCTTTCTGAGCTTCTGTTGCTAGAAATGTCAGTAGATCCAACTCCATATGGTTTTCTTTGGCTTCATAGAAGAACACACTGAGCCCGGTGATAAATGGAAGGCCCTACCTGGTTTAATTTTTGACTTTGTAGCCTTTTATTTAGAAATTGAATGCATATCTGTTAACTGTTACATAAGTAGAGTAATGCATAGATTGTTTTGTGTTTAAGCAACCTGTACATGCATACTGGAAAAAGCACTCAATTTTTGGCAGTACATTCATCATTGATGGAAAAAATTATGTTGTGCTTGTAGGGAATTTATTTGATAAGTATATAGCTCCTAGTTTTTAAATTTCAACCATTTGAACCATGTTACATATTTAGCAAATGAGCACTACTGATGGACTTTTTTTTGTTCTCCAGGGATAGAATGATGTTGCTGAAGTTAGAACAAGAAATTCTGGATTTTATCAGTAATAACAAGTAAGAACTGATATTGATGTCTTCGCTGAATATGTTTTCACAGCTTGTGTATTGTCACCAGTGGTGTCTCTTTCTTCCTCTTTAGTATTCAATATAGGAAGTTTCCTCCAATGACCTCCTATCATAGGATGTTGTTGCACAGAGTGGCTGCATACTTTGGCTTGGATCACAATGTTGACCAAACAGGAAAAGCTGTGATCATAAACAAAACTAGCAACACAAGAATGTAAGTGATTTAACTACTGAAATGTTTTTTATTTATAATTGAGTTAATAATTTGATTTGTTTTCATAAATATTCACTTGAACGTTGAATTAGATGCTGGTATTAAGAGTGAGGAACTTTAAACAATCATCGTCAGAAAAGGAAACTGAGAAAATTGAAAAGAACTGAAATCTGACAGATTCCTGGGGCTGACGGGCTTCATCTTAGGCTATTAAAAGAAATGGCCGCTGAGATGATTGCCTTGTATTTAGTTTTCCAAAACTCCCTAAATTCTGCAGAAGTCCTCTGCAATTCAAGAAAGGAGGGAGATAGAAAGCAGGATGCTATAGGCCATTTGTAAGGGAGAAAGTGCCAGAATCTGTTATTAAGCAAGTTATTGTTAATTCAGTCAAGCAGATTCAACATGATTTTGTGAAATGAAAATCATACCTGATTAATTCATTGGAGTTCATTTGAGGAAGTAACGGGCAGCATAGATAAATTGATGAATGTACAATTTTCAGATATCCAGAAGGCATTTAACGAAGTATCACATCCATGGCTCCTTTGAAAAATAAGAACCCATAGTGTAGGAGATAAATTAGCGTAGATAGAGAATTGCTTGGCAAATAGGAAGCAGAGGATTAGCATAAATGGGTTGTGGTGGCAGGATGTGACAATGATGTGCAGCGGGGATTGGTGCTGAGCCTCACTTATTGACAATCTGCAGAAATAATTTGGATAAAGGAACCGAAACTATTGCTAAATACGCTGATGATACAATGATAGATAGGAAATTAAGTTGTGAAGAAGACCGTAATCAATGAAGGGATTAAAGATTAAATGAACAGGCAAAAAACTCAAAATCTAGAATGTAATGTAAAAAATGTCAATGCCCACTTTAGTAGGTAGAATAGAAAAACCACGTTTTATTTAAGTAGAGATTGCTCAACAGCTAGTGGGATGGGATTTGGGGTTGCCAGTACATGAATCACAGCAAGTGACTTAGAATGAAATATGTTGTTTATTGGAAAGTGAATAGAATACACAAGTTGGGATGCTCTCCTGCAGTTGACAAGGTATTAGTGAGACCAAATGTGCAATACAGTGTACCATTTTAGTGGAGGATGTACTGACACTGGAGGTGGTACACAGGAGGTTTATAAGATTAATTTTGGAATTGAGAAGGTTGCCTAATGAGACATTGAATAGAGTGGTACTATAATGACTCAAATTTAGAAGAATGAGGAATCTTACAGTAATATTTGATGGGAATGGATAACATAGACACAGGAGGCTGCTTTCATTGGCGAGTAAAACTAGATTTGGGGGATATAGCCTCAAAATAAGGGGAGGAGATATAAGATTGAGTGGAGTTGAAACTTCTTCACTCAAAAGGGCTGTGAATCTGTGGAATTTCCTGTGCGGTGAAATAGTTGAAGCTACCTTGTTGAATGCTTTTTAAGGCAAAGATAGATTTTTGAACAGTATAGCAATTAGGTGCTATGGTAAACAGGCAGGCAAGTGGAACAAAGTCCACAAAAATCTCAGCCATGGTCTTGGTGAATGGCAGAGCAGGCGTGATGGGCCAGATGGCTGACTCCTGCTCTATTTCTTTTGTAATGTTCTAAGGACGTGGTTCAGAAAAGATTAGATTAGAATCCCTACAGGATGGAAACAGGCCATTTGGCCCAACCAGTCCACACTGGCCCTCCAAAGAGCAACCCACCCAGACCCATTCCCCTAACCTATATTTAACTCCGACTAATGCACTTAACACTATGGGCAATTTCACCTGACCTGCACGTCTTTGGATTGTGGGAGGAAACCGGAATACCCAGAGAAAACCCACGCAGACAGGGTGAGAATGTGCAAATTCCACACAGACAGTTGCCCTAGCCTGGAATCGAATACGGGTCCCTGGCGCTGAGGCAGTAGTGCTAACCACTAAGCCACAATACTGCCCCAACTGATGCCTGGAATATATGGATTACCTTTATAAGGAAAGATTGGACAAGTTGTATCTTTCTTCTATTGAAATTTAGAGGAACGAGGTGATTTTCTTGAGATACAAGGTTCTGAGAGCACTTGATAGTGTGGTTGCAGAATAGAATGTTTCCCTTTATTGGAGAGACTGCAAGTAGGGCACAAGGCTTAAGTCAGAAATGAGAATTTTAAGCCAAAAATGAGAATTCTTTTGAGTCTTTGAAACTCTTTCCTCGAGAGCAGTGGCGATGTGGTCATTGAATATTTTCAGGGAAGCTGTAGGTTGCCTGTCTTGTTAGCCAAGAATCTCTAGTTTTTGGGGTAGATAGGAATGCAGAGTTGATGCCACATTCAGAACAATCATGGTCTTGTTGAACAGCAAGGTTAATGGAGCTGAATGGCCTACTATTGCACTGAATTCATATTTTCATACGGCCTGCCTGATTGTTGCCCGAAATGGTGCAAAGGTGCATGAAATCAGTCTCCGCAGTAGATTGCACCTGAGGGCTGTCAAATGTAAGATTTTATTGTAAATTTGAGTAATAAGGGTGTCGGATCTTTTGTAGATCAGAAGAACAAGAATATTGGATAAGGGATAACAATGGTTGAATGTAGGAACGATGGTTCAAAAGCCAGAGTTCAAATCTCGCGATGGCAGGTGATGGAATTTGAATAAGAGTCAAATGATGACTTCTCAATTGTCAGAAAAGCCCAACTGTTTCACTAATACCCTTCAGGGAAATGAATCTGCTGTCTGACTGACATGACTTCAGACCTGCAGTTACATTAGATTCCCTACAGAGTGGAAACAGACCCTTCAGCCCAACAAGTCCACACCAACCCTCTGAAGAGTAACCCACCCCCTCTGACTATTGCACCTAACAACTATGGACAATTTAGCATCGCCAATTCATCTGACCTGCACACCTTTTGTAATGTGGGAGGAAATCAGAGTACCTGGAGGAACCCACACAGACAACGGAAGAATGAGCGAACTCTACACAGACAGTCACCCAAGGCTGGAATTGAACCTGGGACCCTGGCACTGTGAGGCAGCAGTGCTAACCACTGAGCCCACCGTACAGTTCTTGATGGATGATAACATGCTGGCCGAGCCAGCAACACCCACACTCTGTGAATGAACAGAAAAGAGAATGAGAAATGGCTGTGATTTTGGGAATAGAAATGTTTATGGAGTTGAAGTTAAATAGGGCAGCATGGTGGCTCATTGGTTAGCACTGCTGTCTCATGGTGTCAGGACCTGGGTTCAATTCCACCCTTGAGCCACTGTGTGTGGAGTTTGCATGTTCTCCCGTGTCTGCATTGATTTCCTCAGTGCTCCGGTTTCCTCCCATAGTCCTGTTGTTGTGTTGCCATTGTCTTACCATACCATAAGTGCTGCTCTCTCAATAGAGAGAGAAGTGACTGGTGGTGATTTAACCTGAGAGTCACCAAACCTCTGAGGAAAGAGGTTTAGAAGGAGAGCCTTTCATGGTGACCTCATCGATGATGGGAATTGAACCCATGCTGTTGGGTCACAAACAAAGATGTGCTGGTGATGAGGATTGGCTATTCTAAATTACCCATAGTGTTCACAGATGTGCTAGACAGGTGCATTAGTCATGGTAAATGCAGGGATAGGAAAGGGAGGGGATGAGTCTGGGAGGAATGCTGTTCAGAAGGTTGCTGTGAGCTCCAGCCGAATGGCCTGCTTCCACACTGTAGGGATTTTATGATTCTATATGTTTGGCTGAGCTATTGCACCAAAGTTGCAAGCTGTCTGCTTGAGTGTAAGGTAGAGGGCAGTAACCAATTTGAATTGATTTCCAAAATGCAGTTTTCAGTTGGGATGTAAATTTTAAAGCTATAGCTTTGATATTCCCAAAGTTTTGTTTTTGAGTGATTTGCAGTTTATTGCAAGACCGCATGTCAGGCAATTCTGAAAACCAAGGCTGTAGGTGAGACCGGAATTATGGCAACGGGAAACATCCCTGTATTTGTGGCATGTTGTCCCATGTGGTGGTATCATCAAGTTAGCAGCCTTTGGATAAAGAATATGAAGGATGCAGGATAGATTGCTCTGGGATTCCAAAGGGATCAGGTTGTGAATGGAAAGTTGCTACAAGTAATTAAATATGTTAGCTTGAAATTAAGCAAAGCAAATCTCTTTGGTTTAGGCAACAGGACAAATATTGGAGAGATGTGATGTACTCAACCATGTCAGACTGGAGTGACTTAAAGGAGGGATAATGTTCCATTATCATAGAGAATATTGATAACTTGGTATGTTTGTGTTGTGACAGCAACAAACCTGACTTGGTGGACTTGCATAGGAAATGGTAGGAACGATGATGAAGGCATTGCATGATGGCATTAACAATGTAACGCAGAGTAATTATTAGCAATATTGAAAATATTCTACGCATGGTTTAAGCAAGTTGTGCAGAGTTTAACATTAAGCATGCTGTCTACTCCTCTCTTAGTGGCAATACATAATTTTTCTTCATTTATCTTTATGAAACTGGTTCTTGTTTTCATTACATACCAAGATTTTGCAAATCTTATTTGTGTTGTTACAGATGTACAAAAATTAGTACACCTTGTGCCAAATGTCTAATTAATACTTGTACAATTAAGGTTTCATTTATTCCATTCTATAGCCACGAAAATTTGTCCATTATTGCAAAATGCAAATAGAAAAATAATTTGTGATGCCTTCCCTGTTTGAAGGAAGGAATCCCAAATTTGCATCAAATTCTGCAAGTGTGCTTAAACTCTAGCATTCATACCTATTTAAACTGAATATATCACAGTAAATTGGTACACAGAAAACAACTTTTGAGACATTGACAGTGATAGAACAAGTGGAGAGAGCAGTTAATGCATGCAGTATCTTCAGCTTTATTAAATAATAGCGTAAGATCTGAGCAAGGATGTCATAATGAACTTGTTTAAGTGCTTGTTTAACCTATGCTAAAGTGGTTTCTGAGAATGGCAACACAATAGTGAAGGTAGATTGGAGATGTAACTGTTTTTGTTGGAAGAGAATTCTAGGAGTCTTGATAAAAGTTTTGAAAATCTTGAAGGGTATGGGGCAGAGTGAATAGATATAAACTACTCCCACTTGTAATAATAAACACACATTTGAGTAATTTGCAAAAGAAGCAGATGTGAAAAGAGAACACTTCTGACTTTTTTTTCCTCAGGAGACTGACCAAGTTGATTTGAATCAAGAAAGGGAAAAATCATTGTGGTGTACTTTGAGATAATTTTTGAAATTTTGTGCAGAATGTCTGTTTTCAGTCTCAAGACCAGGAGAACAGTAGAATGTTTGGATTTCATACTGCCTGCCATTGATGACTTAGAAATATGTAATTTGCATTATTCTAGTCATGGTTCAATTTTGTTTCTTCGTAGACCTGACCAGAAGTTTTGTGAACATATAAAAGATGATGCAAGTGATGATTTTCAGAAGCGATATATCTTAAAACGAGATAACTCAAGCATTGACAAAGATGATAACCAAGTAAGTGCTTAATTTGAGTGCAGTCTTGGATTTCATCTCTCTGTTTAAGAAGTGTTGTTGTATTGCTATTTGTTTTATATATTGTATTTCTTTCTGAAGCAGCAGATATTCTAGTTTAATATCGTGGAATTTATCAAGTATTTGAAACCATTATTGTCGTTGAGAATGGTGCATTGAGACATTACTAGACTAGTTCACACACAGTTGCAAAACACCAGGCATCTTGGAGTGTTTTCATCAAATTGCCAAGTGTAACATTACTTTTTATTTATATTCTGTTAATAAAATGATGTCAATGATTAGTATTTCAAAATTTTTTGTACTTTTTTAGACTGGAAGTTTTATGGAGTTGAAATTTTAATAAATCAATTGGAAGGATTAAGTTAAATTCAAGCTATTGATTTGGATAATAATAACTTAGTTCAGATCGTGTATTTGTTCAGGCGTGTACACCATGCTCTGGAGTCATCTTTTAATAATATAATTCAGTTGTTGAAAGTTTGCAGACTATTTTTTTCTGTACATTGTTTAAATTCAATGAAATCATTGAATTTAGTAAAAAAATTTGTTTTGTTTTTTTCTCAGTTAATCGTTTGTTCACAATGCTTTGTGTGTGTGCGTATACAGATGTCACGTGCATTTAAGTCCTATATGATCACTGTAGTAAGCATTATTTGACACTCTGAAGAGAAGAACAGCAAAAGTATTTCAAGGATGTTGCTGTTTGGGCATGAGCAAATGCTGGGCTTACCATGATGTCAGGTTTTTGTACATGGTAATCATTGACAAGTTATTAAATGGGGATACCTTTTTAAAGTAATCAAATGACTGTTTAGCACAACAATGAATGATTAAAGACTGCCCAAGTTTGTATTCTTCATGAGTTTTTTTTTTGAGCGAATGCTAACCAGCAGATTGATCAGTTTAAAACTTGGTTCCATAGTTTACTTTCAGTTCAGCCTAGGAATGATCATTCAAAAATTGTAAGCATTTCTCCTAACCAAGAGATTGTTCACAGGTGGTACTGGAATATTTCATAGTAATCAAGTCTAAGAGACGCCTATGTTAAACAGGTTATTTGTTTCAAATTAATCACTTAAAACAGCCTCCTGGAAATGTAAGGCAAAATTGGGAACATCTGGAATTAGTCAAGGCAATTGTGAAAGAAGCACAAATTGCCTCGGGAAAATGAAAATTTATACTTGAGAAAGCACCTTTCTTAGAAAGGGTGTAGCAGTACTAATATGGACAAATTAAATTCCAAAAGCTTTTTTTGGAATTTGTTTTCAAAAAATCTATATTTTTGATATTGTTAAAGCTTCAATTAAATCTTTTTTTTTTACTTTGAAATATTTCAATCTCCTAAGAAGACGATGTGTTCAAAATTTCCAGATACGTATCAGATTGCGGGATGATAGAAGAAGCAAATCAATAGAGGAGAGGGAAGAGGAATATCAGCGGGTCAGAGATAGGATATTTTCTCAAGATGTAAGTATAGGGTGGGAAAGAGAAGTAAATATCTGGTTTTAAATTGGATGTGCAAATAGA
This sequence comes from Hemiscyllium ocellatum, assembly GCF_020745735.1. Lineage (NCBI taxonomy): Eukaryota > Metazoa > Chordata > Chondrichthyes > Orectolobiformes > Hemiscylliidae > Hemiscyllium > Hemiscyllium ocellatum. Next base: position 39,413,481 of record NC_083407.1, on the reverse strand, counting down.
TGTTACAAGCTTCGAATAAGTAGTTGAAAATCTGGAAGGCATTGAACTTGATTGATTTGGTTGTGGAGATTTCAGAGTAAATGATACATTAGTAAACTGAAAGTTGCATGGTAGTCATGACTAGGAACTTTTTGTGGAGACTTGCTGTACGCTATGGAATGCTGTTTCATAGACCCTTGTAAATATAATTAGTTGTCACCTATCTAGAGGAAAGGCCTGATAAAATTCAAGCTCTTTGAGCAGGAAATATGTAAATGAGAAGCCAGCAGAATGTTGATGGGTACATTTTCAGTCAATTTTGTTTTATCAGCTTAACAAAGATTGGTTGCTGAGATTTTTGGATGGCCACAAATCTGAAGTCCTATGCAGAGCAGATTAGTGATCATGTTCAGGTGCTCTTGTAAAAGTGTTTGACAGGACTTTGCATGCTTGCTAAATTTGAGATGGGTACTTCAGAGTCTCAGCCACAATTCTGATGTTGTGCTTTTATAAGCTTTGCCACTGTCGCATATAAAAAATAGGTATGAAGCTCTGGTAAATGATAGAAAGCTGTGTCCTTGAGCAGAGTGTTTGAAACGGCAATGTAAATAATGCTTCTGACAGATGGCATATAGGACTGAAGCACTTTTTTAAACATGAATTTTCCCTACATCGCACTTGTGTAAAAACACTTTCAGAGCACCAAACATCATCATAAAAGCAGTCCAAATTAAATAAAAGCTTTTGAAATAAAATATTGTAATAACCCTACCGTTGGAATTCGGAACATTTTTACTGGTTAAGACCCTATTCAGTGGAAAGTAAAAATAAATTAGTCTTTGAAAAAGTTTATTTTTAAGATATGCAAGTTGTTTAAAAGCTAAATATTTTTCCAAAATACTCTTCTCAGATCTATACTATTTAAATTTATTTTGAGCTCAGTGCAGAGCATTATGAGCATATTGCTCATCTCCAAGGGATAGGAAGCCACAGAGTTAACACCAGTTATGGTATGATCTAATTACAGGTTAGGAACTAATGTTTCGTTGTAGATTTTTTTTTCCCCACACTTAATACATGGCTTCAATATGGAGTTTTCAAATGCTTCAAAATTACTGTTGAAAAATTGTGCAGTCCACAAAATGTGTCTTTATACTGGATGATTTTGCTGGATGTCTACTACTGATTTTTATTGTATACCAAGAATGAAAGGAACATAGCAGGCATGGAGAACTATATACTGGATTAGTGGTGCTGGAAGAGCACAACAGTTCAGGCAGCATCCAAGGAGCAGCGAAATCGACGTTTCGGGCAGAAGCCCTTCATCAGGAATAAAGGCAGAGAGCCTGAAGCTTGGGGCAGAAGCATGCTGAGACAATGGGTCGGCCAGGGTGGTCAAGCTTGTGGATCTTAGGAAGGAGGTAGAACCGGGCAGTGTGGGGTTCCCGGACTATGAGGTTGGAAGCTGTGGGTAGGAGATCTCCTGAGGTGGAGGTTCTGTATGGTCTGGGAGATGGTTTGGTGGGGGGAGGTATGGTCAAGGGGGCAGTAGGAAGAGGTGTCCTCGAGTTGGCGTTTGGCTTCAGCGGTGTAGAGGTCAGTGTGCCAGACTACCACTGCGACCCCTTTATCCACTGGCTTGATAGTGAGGTTGGGATTGGAGCAGAGGGATTGGAGGGCTGCGCATTGTGAGGGTGAGAAGTAGTTGGAGTGGGGGAGGGGGGTAGACAGAACCGCCTCAACCTACCCCCCTCCCCCGCTCCAACCTCTCACCCTCACAACGCGCAGCCTTTCGACCATCCTGGCCGACCCATTATCTCAGCATACTCCTGCCCCACTGAACTCATCTCTACCTACCTCGACACTGTCCTATCCCCCCTAGTCCAGGAACTCCCCGCATACGTTTGACACACCACCCACGCCCTCCACCTCCTCCAAGACTTCCATTTCCCCGGCCCCCCAACGCCTCATCTTCACCATGGATATCCAATCCCTCTACACCTCCATCCCGCCATGACCAGGCCTCCAAGCCCTCCGTTTTTTCCTTTCCAAACGTCCCCAACAGTACCCTTCCACCAACACACTCATTCGTTTGGCTGAACTGGTCCTCACCCTTAACAATTTCTCCTTCGAATCCTCCCACTTCCTGCAGACCAAAGGGATAGCCGTGGGCACACGTATGGGCCCCAGCTATGCCTGTCTCTTTGTTGGCTACGTAGAACAGTTGATCTTCTGATATTACACCGGCACCATTCCCCACTTTTCCTCCGCTACATTGATGACTGCATTGGCGCCACCTCGTGCTCCCATGAGGAGGTTGAGCAATTCATCAACTTCACCAACACATTCCACACTGACCTTAAGTTTACCTGGACCATCTCTGATACCTCCCTCCCCTTCCTGGACCTCTCCATCTCCATTAATGACGACCGACTTGACACTGACATTTTTTACAAACCCACCGACTCCTACAGCTACCTGGATTACACCTCTTCCCACCCTACCTCTTGCAAAAATGCCATCCCGTATTCCCAATTCCTCCGCCTCCGCCATATCTGCTCCTAGGAGGACCAGTTCCACCAGGTGGCCTCCTTCTTTAGAGACCGCAATTTCCCTTCCCACGTGGTTAAAGATGCCCTCCAACGCATCTCGTCCACATCCCGCACCTCCGCCCTCAGACCCCACCCGTCCAATCGTAATAAGGACAGAACGCCCCTGGTGCTCACCTTCCACCCTACAAACCTTCGCATAAACCAAATCATCATCTGCCGACATTTCCGCCACCCCCAAAAAGACCTCGCCACCAGAGATATATATTCCCTCCCACCCCTTTCCGCCTTCCGCAAAGACCGTTCCCTCCATGACTACCTGTTCAGGTCCACGCCCCCCCCGACAACCCACCCTCCCATCCTGGCACCTTCCCCTGCCACCGCAGGAACTGTAAAACCTGCGCCCACACCTCCTCCCTAACCTCTATCCAAGGCCCTAAAGGAGCCTTCCACATCCACCAAAGTTTTACCTGCACATCCACTAATATCATTTATTGTATCCGTTGCTCCCGATGCGGTCTCCTCTACATTGGGGAGACTGGGCACCTCCTAGCAGAGCGCTTTAGGGAACATCTCTGGGACACCCGCACCAATCAACCACACCACCCCATGACCCAACATTTCAACTCCCCCTCCCACTCTGCTGAGGACATGGAGGTCCTGGGCTGCCTCCACTGCCGCTCCCTCACCACCAGACGCCTGGAGGAAGAACGCCTCATCTTCTGCCTCGGAACACTTCAACCCCAGGGCATCAATGTGGACTTCAACAGTTTCCTCATTTCCCCTTCCCCTACCTCACCCTAGTTCCAAACTTCCAGCTCAGCACTGTCCCAATGACTTGTCCGACCTGCCTATCTCCTTTTCCACCTAACCACTCCACCCTCTCCTCCCTGATCTATCACCTTCATCCCCTCCCCCACTCACCCATTATACTCTGTTACTTTCTCCCCACCCCCACCCTCCTCAAGCTTATCTCTCCACGCTTCAGGCTCTCTGCCTTTATTCCTGATGAAGGGCTTTTGCCCAAAACGTCGATTTTGCTGCTCCTCGGATGCTGCCTGAACTGCTGTGCTCTTCCAGCACCACTAATGGAAAATCTGGTTTCCAGCATCTGCAGTTATTGTTTTTATCATGGGGAACTATATAGCCCATCAAGTCTGCCAGCGGATATAAGGGCAATCAACTCTACTTTTCTGCCTGCACCCCTATATCCCTTCTTACCTAGAAATCTGTTTATCCCAGACTTAAATATAGTCAATGGTGATGCATCCACAACCCACTGTGGTCAAGAATTCTGACAATTAGCAATCTTTTGAATGAAGAAATTTTTCATTACGTTGGTCCTAAATGATCAGGCCCTTGTTCATCAGGACATAAAAATAGGAGTCGGCCATTAAGCCCCTCAAGTCTGTTCCAGCACACAGAGATCATGGGTGATCTGTGCCCTGACTCTGTATACCTGCTTTTGGCCAGTATCCCTTAATACCTGTTGTTTATGAAAAATTTATCTATCTCAATTTTTATGTTAGCAGCTGATCTACAATCCATTGTTATTTGTGGAAGAGAGTTCCAACGTCTACCATCCTTTGTGTATATAAATGCTTCCCAACTGCTCTCCTGAATGGTCTTGCTGTTATTCTCAGACTGTGCCTCCTTGATCTAGAAGCCCCAGCCTATGGAAATAGTTTATTTTTGTCTTTACCTGTTAACAACTTAAATTTTGATCAAATCACTTAAACTTCTACATTCTAGAAAAAACAGTCCTGATTTTTAAGGGGAACGATATAAAACGAGGGGCAATATTGTCACACGTTCATGTATCAAACGAACAGCCAGAGGAAGTGGTGGATACACATACAGTTAGAACATTTGAAACACATTTGGATGCATGAAAAGGAAAGGTTTAGACAAACATGGGCAAAACGCAGGCAAGTGAGACTAGTTTAGTTTGGGAAACTTCGGCATGGACAAGTTAGACTGAAAGGTCTGTTTCTGTGCTGTGTGACTCAGACTATAATTTGAATAATCTCCTCAAAATGTAACCCCTGAAGTCCAGGCATCATTGTTGTAAACCCATGTTGTACTCCCACCAAGGCCAATATATCCTTCCTACTGTATGGGTCCCAAATCATCTGTCAGTACTGCAAGTGGGGTTTAACCCCAGTTTTGTGTAACTGCAGTATAACTTGCTCATCCTTGTTTTCAACTCCTCTCCATATAATGTCCAGCATTCCATTGGCTTTCCTGGTTGCTTTCTGCACCTATTTGTAGCATTTGAAAGATCTATGTACCTGAACCCCACCCAAGACAGACTTGTTCCCCTTTGTTCCTGAGCTTGGTAAAGCAGCAGTGTTCTCCCTTTTTGAAGACTCTTCACTTTCTTGAATATTTCAATTTGATCATCTTTCATTGACATGTTAGAGCAAAATCTTTCAAACATTAATTTCCAAGTGCTGAACTTGATGTTATAAAACTCATTATCATTCAATGAAGTTCATACTCTGATCATTTGTAGCCAAGTTAAAAACAACTTGAATGTTGCCATTTTTGCATTTGTTATTGATTTTGTTCAAATCAATGCATGATTGCAAATTTCTTTTTGGATACATTAGAGTTAGCATAACATGTACACAATTTGCTGATCACATTGAATTATTTAAGGACAAGCCACTATGTGCAGAAAATGGAATGTAGAGTATTTAATTTTTGTACCAATGATTATGTTAGTTTCGTCTTAGTGATGTAAAAATATCATGTTTTATCATTTTTTTTTTACTAGTTTTGTTGATGTAACTAAAAATTTGTTTTTGTTTCAGTTATCATTTTCCCAGGATAATTACTTTACAGATAAAAGGTGGGTGATGATTTGAATGGATAGTTTAATTGATTAGGATTTCATGGTGTTTTATAATACATTCTGAAATCTCCTATTAACATCAACAGAATTCATGAAGAAGAAGCTGCTAATAGCACACAACAAAGGCGACAAATATTTAGGTACAGGAAAGCTTGTTCTAATTAGAATATTTGTTTGTATAATTGTGTACTCTGAATTCATTCATTATTTACTTTTTGAAGTCTTGTAAAATTAAGATAAATGTTAACTTTATTTTATATGTTGCAGAGGAAATAAGGATGGAACTGGGAGATCCTCCAATAGTCGGCAGAGCAGTACTGAAAATGAGCTGAAGTGGTCAGAGCCACGTCCTTGGAGCAGTACGGACTCTGATAGCTCAAACCGCAATCTGAAACCAGCAATGACAAAAGCTAGCAGCTTTAGTGGAATTTCTGTACTGGCAAGAGGTGATAGCTCTGGTAGCAGCAAAAGTACAGGCAGGCTTTCAAAAGCAGGTACATTATTATTATACACTACACTTAACATTACACAATCACAGTAAAGTACTAGTTTGGCAAATGCTGGCTTTTAGAGTGTCAAATCAACTTAATATTTCTCATCACTTTTCTGATTGATCAACTCTTCTTGTTTTTTTTCTATTGCCCAAAGGTGAGGGCTTTTGCCATAGGTACTATTTCTCAAAGGCAAGCAGCCCTTAAGTACCTCATCAAATTGACCATTATTCATATTTGAGATAAATGTTTGCTTGCACATTCACCAATGAAGGAGAATGCTGCAGCTGGATCCAACTTGTCCTGAGTATTCACTGACAATTGTATTTTGCGACTACTGCAGAGTGATCTTTATTGGTAAAGTGATATTTGCTTTCCTGAGCTCAGGGGCAATAAAGCCACTCTTGGCATCTCAATGATTCCCTGACTGAGATTGAGCGACTTCCATACAGACTAGTGGTCAATCTGGAACTAACTTGTCTATATGGCTTAGGAGTGCATCAAGTGTATTTAAATACTAAATTATTGAGGAGTCAGTAAGTCATTTCTAAATAATTATTCTTTTGACTTTTTTGACTAATTAGTGCTATACTGTTTTAGACATCTTTGGTTATCCAAAGTAATGTGGGCTGCAGTTCCAGAAAAATGCAAAACAAATCGGCACAATAAGTCCAGGAATATCTGGTTCATTGAATATTTATGTGCAATTTAGTTAACCTGTTAACTTTTAAAAACTTTCTGTATTCTTTGCCAAACTTAATCATTCTTATCTTTGTTTGAGGGTATCATAGCCTACATTAATTTGTTAACCCTTTGTTTTTGTTGTATTCAAAATAATGTCTGCTTTTATAACTTGGTCTGTGCCAAGAGCTTGCTTTTCTCTTTCTTGCTGAATTGTTGTGTTCACATATTACACGGATTGTTTGCTTTATTTTATGTATTTAAAAACCAAACTTTTTTGCACTGCGATGACTGCAACTAGACACACAAATGCAAAATCACTGGAAGAAGTGTTGGCTGACCTTTCATTGGGGGCTGCTTTTACTATTACTTTTGAAGCTTATGCATTCATATATTAAGTCTGCATGCTGTAGCTGTACAGTTATATAATAAATAAGAGTTTGCTTGGTTAAATTATTCTTACTTTATGCTGTAATAATTTAACATGTTAGAGTCAATGGGGGTTTGCTAATTTTCCTAACATTGTGCATGTTTGAAGACAATTCATCGTGATGCGTAGAAAGGAAAAAGGCATGATGTTTCTGTCTCTAGATAAAGATTTTTCATTACTCCTTTCCCAGGTTCAGAGTCTTCTAGTAGTGTAGGGTCATCCACGGGTTCCCTCTCTCGCACCCATCAACCTCTTCCAGTCACAGCTATGAGCCAGACTCATGGTGTGCCAGCCGTCTATTCAGCTGTCAACACTAGTAATTCTCTTTCCTTTGATGGTGGCATGAGTGGGCAAGTGATTCCTACTAGCACTAGCTTCTTTTTGCTTCCCTTGGAAGCTGCAGGCATACCACCTGGCAGTATTCTCGTGAACCCTCAAACAGGTTGGTATCCAGTGCTGGGATTTATTTGAAATGTTTGTAATTGGAATTTACTCTGCAAAACTTTGCTATTTTAATAAAGATGTTGTTCAGGTCTTTAATAATCCTGGATACTTATGTAATAATTGTAAATATTTCCTCAAAAATAAGTTGACTTAAGTTCCGTTTATAAGTTTACAATTTTCTGTATCATGTATGCTTTTAAAAGTTGTTCAATTTTAATCTAAGTCATTACTTCACTTATCAATTTTTAAACTTTCTTTAGAAAAATTCTCATGTCTTTCACTAATGTCAAGAATAGCTTTTCTGCTCATTGGTTGTGAATACTTCACCATGACACTCCTCCATTATCTCTCAATTATCAGACTGTTTGTTTAACAACCAGTACTCAAAAAGCGCATATTTTCTTCAAATATTTGGAAGACACAAGCCATTGATTTCAGTCTTCATCATCAACTCTTTTCCCATAGAGATGGAGTTCTTCTCTGGCAGCTGTCTGAGACTGAAGTAGACTTCGCAGCCTGTGTTTCATATATGACCCCAAGCTGAGCATTCAGCTGCACACCATACCATCGCAACTGATGTTTCTACCTCTAATGCCATGAAAGTTCACTCTTGTCTCAGCTTATCTGCTGCTGAAACCATCCTCTGTGCACCGTATATCTTAACTTAACATCTGCAGTGCAATTCTGACTTATCTCCCAGGCTCTAAAAAGGTCTAATGTTGCCTGTGTTTTCACTTGAACCAAGTACTGTAATTTACCACCATTAGTCTTGACTAAGCCATATCTTGCTGTAAAAATTCTGTTTACACAAATCCTTTCATGGTCTGAATCTGTAACCCTGTAAGATATCTGAACTTTTCGAATTCTGGCCTTTTGAGCATTCCTATGTTAAATCAATAACCTCAACTGCTATGGCCCAAAGCACTGGGATTTCCTCTCTAAAGTTCTCCACCTCTTTTTCACTCTTCCTGTTTTAAGAGGCTACTTAAACTTGCCTCTTTAACCTGGTCTTGGATCATCCCCCTAACACTTCCTGATGTGGCTTGATAACCTTTTTGTTTGATAACCTTATTTGGAAAGACTTCATTACATTGAAGCAACAATATAGACACTACTTAATGGTGATTTTATAAACAGACGGAACATCTAGTGATCAGAGCTTTAATGAATTAAGTTACCATCAAATATAATCATGGGACTGTTTCTGCATTTTGGGAAGGGGCATTGGAAAGTTAACGCACAATAGTTGATTGAACTGTATCCTTATTTGACATGCACTTCAAATTTAAGGTTTAATGGAGAATTGAGTTTTTTTTTCCCAATTGCTCAGATAATTATTGTATTTAAAGAATGTGACCATTTCTAACTCTGGTCAAAAGATCTGCATCTGCAATTGCAAACAATGGGCTACCTAAGCTATTCTGCTTAGAAAGTAATACAACTATAAAATTCAGAGGATGATCTCCGTATAAATATGAACGAGGAAATTGCAGAAAGCACAGTGCTTAATTTTAAAGAGAGATTATATTGGATTTGCCATACAGAACATTTTTTTTAAAAATCAGTGGGATAATTTTAGAAAGCCCAGTTGCATTGAATTGTATCCTATTGCCTGGGGACGGGTTGAAATTTGTAAATTAGATTTTTGCTGTTTAATATTTTGTAATGTTTATTGTAATTAGATGGATTTTCCTTTTGTTTGTCCATTAATGTCCAATGCACTATTTTTACCATATATGTCATTACTATGGCAATACAGTGTATATCTACAATACCAAGTACAGTATAATTTGACAGGGTTCAGAAGTGTTTGTTTTTTCCTCCACATTTTCTGCATTCGTTCATGGGATGTGCGCAATGCTGGCTAGGCCGGTGTTTATTGCCCATCACAATTTGCCCATTTTACTGATACTTTTAATTTTTCTGAATATTTGAAAATAATTACAAATTGAAATATGTGAATGGTTCTAGTTAAATGTGCATCAGTTTGGAAGTAAACAAAGAAATTACCATTTGTCAGAGGGAAAAGGAAAGTTTGGACGTTGGGATTAAATTCTCCCTTTTTAAATATAGGGTGAGTGTTCTGGTCATTTTTAGTTGGTTTTAAGATCAATAATATGTTTTGTAGCAGTTTACAGTAAACTAAGGAATATCCCAAGTGTTTTGTTCTTAATACAGTACTATCAAATTACAGGGTGGTTTAGTTTGTAATATAACCTTTCAAAGAAGACATGGGTATTTTTCTGTTAAACTGAAACAAGATTTGACTTCAGGTTATCTCCTCTCCAACCTGTACAGAGATGTTATTGTATACCTCTGGAGCAAGTGGGAATTTTGTCCAGACCTCCTGGTCCAGAGATGGATCACTATTCCTGCACCACAAGCGACATCAAGATTCGGCTTGTCCTATTATGAACTTTGGCTGTTTTGTTAAATGTTTAAACATTTTTGTCTAATTTCCTGATTTTTATGTGTTTTTGAGATTTACACACAAAGTTAAATACAGGAGTTTTACTATTCGAAACAAAGTGAATCTCTGCTCTTTCAATTCTCCTCCTTGATGATCACTTGAGCTGCTGGACTTTTCAGTTCTATTTGACTTAGTGACTGGTGACCTGACTAAATCATTATTTACAAGATGTACTTCAGATAAAATGCAAATGTCAGACGATATCAACACAGACTTTGCGTCAATGGTCATATGTTTTGCACATGTATTGGATATTGCCTCAATGTTGTTCAATAATTTGTATTTAAGTTTACTTATTTTCATTTGTAATAACCTTAATATTGAAACATCTGAAAATCTTATGCTATAAGGAATTAAAATACTTTTAGTGTATTTTCATTTAGAATTTTAAAATATATATGATACTTACAATCCAAAATAAGAAATATACTAAAAATGTATGTGAAATCTTCACATTATTGGTTCTTATTGAGTAGCAATAAATGGGTGTGCCCAATATAACGTTTTTGTTTTGTATGCTAATATAATATTACTGAGAAATGTCTTGTTTTGCTCTTTAACTGGTAATCATGCATGTACATCTAATATTTGTACGTATTATATATTTGAGATAAAACACCATTGCTGATTTTCAAGTAGTCCACTCTTAAGTTTGTCCTGTTCACTCCTGGACTCTGTCTCATGTTACTCAACTCTTCACTTTGTTTCCACATCTAACCTGTTGATTCTTTTTGCTTAAAATCTTTCATACACTCACTGATATATCGTTGCTAAGATTACTTTGTTATCCATCCTTAAACAACTTATTAAACAACAGTTTTGAAAATAAGCTGCTTCCAAGGAATTGCTCAGAATAATAATTTTGAAATGAGACTAAACGTGATAGAACTGTCAACTGCAATTTGCAGTTATATAGAACTTTTAACCTACAGATTATATTACAGAATTTACAGTTGCCTAATCAGACAGTTTATGCCATTACCAAGGAGGTATTCAGCAATGCCAAAAGATTGGAAAAAGTTTTTGTGGAAGAGATAAATGGAGAGGTGGAGCATGGGACATGCAAGGCTGTGAACATTGGGGAGGGCAAAAGTAGGACTGCAGATTTTGGAAATCAGAGTCTAGATTAGAGCGGTGCTAGAAAAGCACAGCAGGTCAGGCCGCATCCGAGGACCAGAAAAAACAACGTTTTGGGCAAAAGCCCTTCTTCAGGATTGAAGGCCTGATGAAGGGTTTTTGCCCGAAACGTTGATTTTTCTGCTCCTCTGCTGCCTGACCTGCTGTGCTTTTCTAGCATCACTTTAATCTAGACTGTGAACATTGGGGAGTTAGTGTTGGAGGATACGTAAAATGAAATGTGTATTGATTGGTTGTTGGAAGTTAGAGACAGGGCAACAGGATCATGGATTGAATACAGGGTTGGACATGTTACATTTAAGACATTGGCTGGCTGTGGGAGCAAGTAGAGGTTAGTAAGGACACGTGAAACTGGAGCATGATTTCATGTGAAATTATAGAATGTATAGAGCAAGATTTTGAGTTGTTTAAGATTTAGAGAAATGAAACTTTGGCTCATGGGACAACAAAAAAAATTTAGCGCCATTTGGCATGCTGAGACTGGAACAGAAATGAGCAACATTTCAGAGGTAGAAGTACACAGTCTTTGAATTGTAGAGCATTTAATATCAGAAGTTTGAGTGTGGGCTTCATCAATATGGTAGGTTGGGATCTGTGACAGTGGCTGGGAATGATGAACTGGAGTCAACAGCAAAGAATACAGCGATTCTGACGGGTACACATGATATTTGACAAATGAAATGGAAGGCTTGGTAGAATATAGATGGTAAGTGTTCAGTGTACATGTGGCCGCTGGTCTCATGTCTTTGGATGGAAAATAAAGGAGTATACAAAGGAAGGGAGGTTGGGCACCAAAGACTCGCTCTTAGACTCACCAAAGTTACTGGTAAAAGGGTGGGAAAAGAGGCAATGCTGGAGATGCTGTCTCTATGATCAGCTGGTAAAAGTAGAACTAAAGGCATTACATGCGTTGTATTGCTGTCATTGGCTGGTTTCAGATTACAGAGCAGTTGAACAAATGAGTGAGAATAATGTAGGATGGTCCATACCCACAGAGGCTTCGTGGGAAGGGGTAAGATGGAAATGCAGCTGTACAGATTATGTCCAACTTGAAGATAAAGCAGCCCATGAATTTCTTGCACTACTATGTGAGTTGATGGCAGGGTAGAACATATTAAGGAAAATGTTGCTACGAAGGAAATTACCTGGTGAGTTAGTTACCTTTTGGCTGCTGGAGTGATCCTGAATTAGTTCACTATTTTGACAGAGGAAAATGTAATTAGGCCTGGTATTCCTGGCACTCTGATTCATGATTTGCCATACCCTCATAATTTTTCCTCAATTTTTCTATGCCTTTCCTTCCTGACTTATTAAGTAACCTGAAGTTTTAGATTTCACTTTCCTTTTTTGCATTCCACTCTCCCTTTGCTTTTCAATCTTAATTGTTCAGATGTTGTAGTGCTTATTTTATGAATTTAGTAAAAATGCTTAATTTAGTTTAAATTGCATTTTATTAATTTCCATTGATACACCAATTTTTTTCCACCAGGGCAACCATTTATGAATCCAGATGGTACAGCAGTAGTGTATAATCCACCTCCAGCCCAGCAGACTATAAGGAACTCTATGGCTGGTCCTGCACAGCAACCACCACCTGTTCCACAACAGCAGCAAGTAGCAAATCACATCCTTTCTCAGGTTAGCTTATTGTAATTTAAAAGTTCAAAGATATGAGTGGGAATTCAATTTCTACATTAATAATTATTAATGTTGAACTAAATTTTACTGTTGTTATTTTGTTGACTTTACTTCGTTGGTCATATTTGAGTTGAATAATATAAATCAATTATTTCAGTTCGCTCAAAAAAATAATTTTTGTAGTCAACAAAAAATGAAGTTATTGATGGAAGAACTTGGGGAAGATAATGGATAATTAAATGTGTGTTGCTTTGCTGTTTCTAGCCTTGTGCTAAGCGAAGTGCCGAGCATAAAGAAAAGAATGAGCAACATTCGTCAGCAGTACAACTGGTTCCTGTTCTGAACTTTGTTTTATTTTAAACAAATTTGTCACTGGGGCTTTCTACCTCAGGATAATCTATTCTGTTACATCATATTTGAATTCTAACTTTGACCATTTTGGAGTTGGATTTGCACATATCTTTGAATTAACATGTTATATAATTATCGACTTAATCATGGGACTTAGAAAATTATTATGCACTAAGCCAGATTCTTAAAACATTCTTAAGCAGGCAGCCTGGACCATAACTTTGCGATTTGTTTCGGGAAATGTACAGTAAAGTTACCCTGAGTAAGTTAGTGAGGTTATTACCAGGTTTCAAACAGACAAAAATGTATTCACAAAATTACATAATGAAACACAAAGAATAGAATAAAGAACCCCGACAGAACTCAGTCTATCCAAACTAGACTTAAGTATGCTGTTCCAAATATACGCAACAGTTCCAATTAGCAAACCCCCATTAAAACACAGGACAAAAAAAGAGTCAGATGCTTACAGATTTAAGTTAGAAGGGCAGAAGAGAGTTGTCACACAGCTCACAATTGAACTCCCAACCAATCTGGACTGAACTAAATTGCTCAGCTGTAGAGCTGACCACTCCCCTTTCATCCTAGAGGTCACATCTAAAACATGACCACCTTTGGCCTGAAGTCTGATCTGTTTGTATATAAACAAAAGGCCTCTCAAAATCCTTTTTTATCTCTGTACCAAACTACTCTGGTTTACTACCCCTCTGAAAAAAATAAAGGACAGAGTATCTTTGAGCCAGAGAACAGCTTTGAGAAAGAAAGGACTAGCTTTATGACGAAATTAGCAGGATTAATTGACCCCATGTTACAGAGGGTGATCAGCCCATATTTGGAGAAAATACTGCCCTCCTTGCCATTTTAAAAGCTTTTGTTGGCGAATGCTGTCTACATATGACGTGTGTCCTAAACCAGAAAATCTTATCTCCTCTCCCTCCCCATGTGGACTTTCCAACCCATCCAAACCTCCCTGCCTACTGCCCATTACTTAGGTCCAGGATCCATCAGTATCTTTATTCTGGCCAGCACTTTATGCAACAAAGTTCTGACAGTCTTAAGTCTGCTGTAACTCCAAAAGGTGACCATCTTCGTGTACTGGTGTAGAAGTCTCTCTCATTACCGATGTAGCCTGCCTGTAACACCTTAGGGTTGCAGAGCAAGCGTCTTCTGGTCCAGTTGCCAAGCCATTGAATTTCCAGGAACCTAAGCTGCCCACCTCCCCCAGATGTTGCTTCCCCAGAGTGGTGATAATATGTTGACTGTCGATGAGTATACAAAGCAGGCTGGAATTGGTAATGGGCAACAAGGTCTCATACGTGCCTTCCAATCTCAAGTGTAGAAGTAGAAGTGGACAATTCAGCCTATAATCCCATCATTCAGTTTAATTGTCGTCGACTGTGCAGATCCATAAGGGTATTGAAAGGGTGTGAAGGATGCAAAGATGTCTATGTACACCAAATACTAAAAGCAAGCATGCAAATGCTTCAAGCAGTTCGGAAAGCAAATAATAAGTTAGGTTTCAGACTTTGTAGCAAAAGGATACAGAAGGAAGGAGATCTTAGTACAGCTGTATAGGGCCTTAGTGAGATCACATCTTTATTATTGTGTGCAGTTCTTGTCTCTTGCCTGTGAAAAATGTACTTGTCATAGAGTGAGTGCAGCAAAAGTTTATCAGACTGATTCATGGAATGACAGATTTGTTATGAGAAGAAGTTTGGTCAACTGGGCCCCTATTCACTGGATTTGGGAAAAAACTTGATGGGGATCTAATTGAAACATAAAATTGAGGGTAATGTACAGACTGGATGCAGATGCATTTGATTCTCCTAGCAGTGGGCTCTGAAAGGGTGGATCAATATCTCAGGATATGCAGTAGGCCATCTTGGACTGAGGTGAGACAAAATGTCCTCTGAGGATGGTGAACCTGTGGAATTCTCGGCAGGCTGTGGAGGCCATGTTTCTGAATGTGCTTCACAAAGAAATAGTTTTTTTAAAGCCATAAATGTCAAGGCGTATGACCAGAGGTGTGTGGCGTTGAGATAGAGGATCAGTCATGATCATTTTGAATGATAAAGCAGCCTCTTTGGGCCAAATGATCTCCTGATACAATTTTCTGTGAGCCTGTTATCTGCATCTTTTCTCTTAGTTCTATATGGCCACATACTCTTGGCTATCAAAAGTGTATCTATTTATTGAAATTTTCAATGCAGTTAATATCAGCACCTATTCAAGAAAGTGTTTCAGGTTTCTGCTACTCCTTGTACTGAACTTTCACCAATTTAAAAAAAAAATTCTCCATTGTATCCTTTCAATTCCTCTTAATCTTAACACCACAGTTAGATCACTCCTTAATCTTCAAAACTAAGGAAATCCTCATTTGCAGTCATCGCAGCTTTTTAACTACCTGGTGAATCTGCACTGCAGGCCCTTCAATGCCAATATACTTCCTTTGTAGCGTGATGCCTAGAACTGATGAAAATACTCCAAGTGGAGTTTAAGCAGAGTTTTATGTAAACAAAAAAAAACAGCAGATGCTGGAAATCTGAGACAAAAACAGAAGTTTCTGGGAAATCTCAGCAGATCTGGCAGTGAAGATCTGTGGAGAAAAAGCAGAGTTAATGATTTGAGTTCTGAAGCGTTTACTGTGCTTTCTCTCCACTGCTGCAAGACTTGCTGATTTATTTCTAGTAATTTCTGTTTTTGCTTCTACGTAGCTAAAATAAATTGTTTTGTGCCTTTCCACCTGATTTTTGTGATTTCTATACTTGAACTCCTAAATTTCTGTATCCCTTCAATTCTTGCTGCTTCGAATATATTGAAAGTTGATGACAGGAATGCATTTGTAAATTGGGTGAACCAAACCAAACACTAACCTTTAAAGGAACCTTTTGAAGTATTGGGATTTATTTGTTGCAAAGTGGGTTTTACAATAAGCATAAGAATATGAAATGATACTTCTTGACAGTTTTTGGTTATAAAACTTTTAAAAATTGGAGTAATGTGATCTTGTTTTTGTTGAATTACTCTGCAACCTTTCAGGCTGTTTAAGGAGAATTTGCTAATTTAACTGTGCAAACTATTGCTTCTTCAGCCAATTCGGGCTCTGCAGTCTTCTTCACAGCCTATCCAGTACTCTGCGGTCTCTTACCCACCACAACTCCTGCCAGTATCACCCACCCAGCAATACACTGTGGTATAGACACTCAATATTCTATTTTCATCTTTCTGATCTGTAGTTTGTAGACATGTATGTCTGTCTTTTCACTGTTGCTTGTAATTTTATGTACTTGCTATGTCTTACTCTTGATGATGCTGAAGAGGTTTTTAAATTTAGTTTCTTTATATAAGCATTTATTCTTTAAGATGATTAAAGAATTATCTTAATATTATTCCAAGTATTCCTTTAGTTGAAATCCGTACTTAAATTCAGGTAATAAAGTGCCTTCTTGGTAGAGCTCAAGTTGACTTTTTTAAAAGTACCCATTCTAGTTATAGTTGAAAAACCTGTCAGAAAGGAGGATATTTTAACCAAAAGGTACTGCACTCAAATTTCATTATGCTCTTTCTTGTATTTAAAAAAGCCTAAAACTAATTACTTCCAATAGAAGCTGTTGTTAGTTTACTTTTGTGTTTACATTTACAATGAAAAATTCAGCAAAGTTGCCTTTGACTTAGTTTACTGCTATTGCAAATGAATTGCTTAATTGCAATACACTTAAGCGCACGTAAGCTCACTCAGACTAAGAATTAACTAAAAATATTTTTGCTTGGGTTTAAGGTAAAAGTAGCTTATATTCCTAAGTTAAACAAGAAGCATGCAACATATGATTAATGTAAAAGCTATTTGATTTCATAGTTTTGCTTTGTCCCTACCTTTATCTCAAGTACAAAATGCTAGTTTCTTATGTATAATTGCAATAGAACTGAAGTGAAATCCATTGATTTTGATTATGGGTGTATCCAAGAGTGTCTCCACAACTGGGCGCACAACCTGTGATTGCCTGAGTGCTGATCCTTGATCCTTTATTTCATTTTTTATTTAACTTCAAACATTGGGCAAGTACCCTGAACATGCATGTTAGCTCCATTTCCTTTGTTCATGTTTAAATGTGAATATTCCTTATTGATTTTGAAGTGTGAATATTAATAATGAAGTGTAAAGTCCAAAGAAGTCTATTTTACTGAGTGATTTGTTAGACAGATGACTTAAAATGTAAGGAGGTATAGGCCATTTGGTCTATTGAGCCCATCAGTACTGGGTCCAGTTTGTCCAGTCCAGTCAGAGTTTGATAAGTTTCAATGAGAGATGCTCATTTTTCTTTGTCAGTGTGTATAGACTGAGGCAACCTTATCTTTCCTCACTTACCAGCCCAGGAATCAGTCTGGTAGATCTTTGCTGCATTGCCTTAATGGCACATATCTCCTCGTTTTGGTAAAAAGACCAAAACTCTGCACAATATTCCAAATGCGGTCTTATCAAGTTCCTCTACAACTACTGTGAGACTTCTTGGTCCTGTACTCAAACACGTTGCAGTGAAGGCCAAATACTATTTGCATTCTTAACTGTTTACAGTGCCTGCATGCTTGCTTTCAGTGATGAATGGACAGACATGCTAGTCCCTTTGTACATTTAATATTTTCCAACCTATCATGATTTAGATTATGTGCCATTTTGTTTCTCCTACACATTTTTCCAAGTTTTACTGCATCTGCCATGTATTTTACCATTCATTCAAATTGTCTAAATGGCCCTTTGCATCTTCCCCACCATTCTCACTCTAACCTAGTTTGTGTTATCAGCAGATGAGGAAATATTACACTTGATTTCTTCATCTAAATTGTTGTTATGTTGTGAATAGCTTGCGACCAAGCCATGATTATGTCGATACCCCTATTGACACTGCCTTCAATTCTGAAAAGTACCCATTTATTCCAAACCTGTATTTCCTGCATGCCAACCAATTCAGTCAATGCCAGTATCCCAAGGACTTTGATTTTTGCCAACTAAATTCAAAGTGGCACTTCAACAACTTACCGATAATCCAAGTTCTCAAAAAGCTCCTTCTGTTTTATAAATGCATGTTGAGTTGATGTAATATCATTAATTTTTTTATAAGTATCCTATTATCACATTCTTTATAACAAATGCCAGCATTTTCCCTGTTAGGTTAGGCTAACTGGTCTGTGTACATTCTGGTTTACCCACTTCCTCCCCCTTTGAAACAGCAGAGTTGCATTACATGCCTCCTCTAATTTGCTGAGGCTGTTCCAGAATTTAAAGAGTAAAAAATGAGGTCTGCAGATGCTGGAGATCAGAGCTGAAAATGTGTTGCTGGTTAAAGCACAGCAGGTCAGGCAGCATCCAAGGAACAGGAAATTCGACGTTTCGGGCAAAAGCCCTTCATCAGGATGAAGGGCTTTTGCCCGAAACGTCGAATTTCTTGTTCCTTGGATGCTGCTTGACCTGCTGCGCTTTAACCAGCAACACATTTTCAGCCCAGAATTTAAAGAATTTGGAAAGTAACAGCCAATACAACTTCCGTGGCTACCTCCTTGACTAATTTTAATTTTTCCAGCGTTATTTACTTACTTATACTAATAACAAAGACAGAGAACAAAGAAAATTTACAGCTAAGGAACATGCCTTTTGGCCCTCCAAGCCTGAGCTGATCCAAATGTACTGTCTAAACCTGTTGCCATTTCCTAAGTATCTGTATCCCTCTGCTCCCTCTACTCGTGCATCTGTCCAGACGCAATAGACAATAGG
Organism: Hemiscyllium ocellatum; assembly: GCF_020745735.1. Lineage (NCBI taxonomy): Eukaryota > Metazoa > Chordata > Chondrichthyes > Orectolobiformes > Hemiscylliidae > Hemiscyllium > Hemiscyllium ocellatum. The sequence continues at coordinate 39,394,687 of NC_083407.1, read as the reverse complement.
TGCAGGAGTAGGCTATTCTGCCCTTCGAGCCAGCACCACCATTCATTATGATCATGGCTGATCATCCTCAATCAGTATCCTGTTCCTGCCTTAGCTCTGTCCAACTCTTTCTTGAAAGTATCCAGAGACTTGGCGTCTACAGCCTTCTGGAGCAGAGCATTCCATACACCCACCACTCTCTGGCTGAAGAAGTTTCTCCTCAACTCTGTTCTAAGTGGCCTACCCCTCATTCTTAAATGAATCTCCTGTGCCTGCCTCTACTACCTCTTCTGGCAATGCGTTACAGATGCCCACCACCCTCTGTGTGAAGTACTTGCCACGTGTATCCCCCTTAAACTTTCCACCTCTCACCTTGAAAGCCTGACCTCTCGTTATTGAATCCTTCATCCTGGGAAAAAGCTTGTCTCTATCCACCCTGTCTATACCCTTCATGATTTTGTAACCTCAATCAGGTCCCCCCTCAATCTCCTTTTTTTCTAATGAAAACAAACCTAACCTACTCAACCTCTCTTCAAAACTTGCGCCTTCCATACCAAGCAACATCCTCGTAAACCTTCTCTGCACTCTCTCCAAAGCGTCCACATCTGTTTGGTAATGTCGCGATCAAAACTGTACATAGTATTCTAAATGCTGCCGAACCAATGTCTTGTACAATTTTAACATGACTTGCCAGCTCTTATACTGAACACTCCGTCCAATGAAAGCAAATATACTATAGACCTCCTTGACCACTCTATCCACGTGTGTAGCAACCTTCAGCATACAAAGGACCATCAATTTTTTCCAAGGCTCTTCCGTTCATGTATAATTTGCTCTGGAATTAGTCTAGTCTAAATGCATTACCTCACATTTGTCTGGATTGAAATCCGTCAGCCACTTTTCCACTCAACTCTCCAGTCTATCTATATCCTCTTGTCTTCTTTGACAGTCCCTTATGCTTTCTGCTACTCCACTAATCTTCGTGTCATCAGCAAACTTGCTGATCATACCAACAGTGCCCTCTTCCAGATCATTTCTGTATATCACTATTATGTGACCCCAACACTGACCTCTGCGGAACACCACTGGTCACCTTTCTCCATTTCAGGAAACTCCCTTCTACTACTACTACTACTACTACTACTACTCTCTCTCCTGTTGCTCAACCAGTTTTTTTATCCACCTAGCTAGAATACCCTGCACACCATGTGACTTCACTTTCTCCATTAGTCTACCATGGGGAAACCTTATCAAACGCCTTACTAAAGTCCATGCATATGAAACCAACAGCCCGCTCTTCATCTATCAACTTGGTCACTTCCCCGAAGAACTCTATTAAGTTGGTACGGTACGATTTCCCCCACACAAAACCATATTGCCTATCACTGATAAGCTCATTCTTTTCTAAATATAAATAGATCCTATCCTTCTCCAGCAACTTTCCTATCACTGACGTCAGGCTCACTGGTCTGTAGTTACCTGGAATATCCCTACTACACGTCTTGTACAGGGGGACAACATGAGCAAGCTTCCAATCCTGTGGCACGTCACCTGTATTTAAGGATGCTACAAAGATATCTGTCAGGGCCCCAGCTATTTCCTCTCTCGCCTCCCTCAGCAACCTGGGATAGATCCCATTTGGTCCTGGGGATTTGTCCACCTTAATTACCTCCACCCTACCCAACACATCTTCCCTACTGATGTCAACGTGATCCAGACTAATCAAACTTGTATCTCTAATCTCAAAGTTCATCATGTTCTTCTCCTCAGTGATCACAAATTCAGAATCTCACCCATTCCATCAGGTTCAACACACAGCCTTTCTTCATTGTCCTTTAGTGGACCAATCCTTTCTGTAGTTACCCACTTGCTGCTTCTATAAGAATAAAGTGCTTTGGGATTCTGCTTAATTGGGCTCACTAAAGCTATTTCATGACCCCTTTTTAGCCCGCTTGATTCCTTGTTTAAGACTTGTCCTACTCGTCCGATATTCCTCCAGGGCCCGTTCTATTCTTAGCTGCCTAGACCTTTGTGTGCTTTGAGGAGAAAGTGAGGACTGCAGATGCTGGAGATCAGAGCTGAAAATGAGTTGCTGGAAAAGCGCAGCAGGTCAGGCAGCATCCAAGGAACAGGAGAATCGACGTTTCGGGCATAAACCCGAAGACTTCCTGAAGAAGGGCTTATGCCCGAAACGTCGATTCTCCTGTTCCTTGGATGCTGCCTGACCTGCTGCGCTTTTCCAGCAACACATTTTCAGCTTTATGTATGCTTCCCTTTTCCTCTTGGCTCGTCTGACAATTTCTCCTGTCATCCACGGTTCATTAATCTTGCCCTTCCTATCCTTTGCTTTCAATGGGACATGCCTATCCTGCACTACTATTAACCTCTCTTTGAAAGCCTCCCACATATGACATGTCAACTTCCCTTCAAATAGCTATGACCAATCCACATTTCCCAGCTCCTGCCGAATTTTGATAAAATTGGCCTTGGCCCACTTTAGTACTCTTCCCTTAGGACCACTCTCATCTTTATCTACAATTATTCTAAAACTTACAGAATTGTGGTCACTGTTCCCAAAGAATTTCCCCACTGCAATTTCTACCACCTATCCTGGCTCGTCCCCCAGTACCTAATCCAATATATGGCCTCTTCCCTCGTCGGACTATTGACATACTGCTCTAGAAAACTCTCCTGGACGTTTTTTACAAATTCTATCTGATGCTAAGTGTATCCCAGTCAATGTTGGGAAAATTAAAATTTCCCATCACCACTTCCCTATTGCCTCTACATCTTTCTATGATCTGTTTACCCATTTGTTCTTCTAGCTCACACTCACTGTTGGGAGGTCTGTGATACAGCCCCAACAATGTAACTGCACCCTTCTTATTTCTCACTCCACCCATAATGCCTCACTACCCAAGACCTCCATCGTGTCCTTCTTTAGCACAGCTGTGATATCATCCCTGACCAGCAATGCAACTCCGCCTCCCCTTTTACTTCCCTCCCTGTCATGTCAGAAGCATCTATATCCTGGAATATTTAGTTGCCAATCATTTCCTTCCTTCAATCAAGTCTGTGATTGCAATAACGTCATACTCCCAGGCACCAATCCAAACCCTAAGTTCATCTGCCTTACACACTATACTCCTAGCATTAAAGTAGATGCATTTCAGGCCGCCAGTTCTTTTGCGTTCATCTGCTGTCTGCCTATTCCTCCCTTTTTGTTCATGCTATCTTCATGATTCTTCCGCCTTGCTGTGTACTTGTTTTCTCTTCTGGTTCCCAGCCCCCTGCCACATTAGTTTAAACTTCTCCAACAGCAGTAGCAAAAACTCGCCCAAGGACATTGGTTCCAGTCTGGTTCAGATGTAAACCATCCATTTTGTAATAGTCCCACCTTCCCCAGAAATGGTCCCAATGTCCAACAAATCTCAACCCCTCCCTCCTATGCCATCCCTCAAGCCACGTGCTCATCCTGCCTATTTTGTTGATTTCTATGCTGGCTAGTACGTGGCACTGGTAGTAATCCCGAGATCACTACCTTTGAAGTCCTCCTCTTTAACTTCTCTCCTAGCTCCCTGAGCGTCAGAGGCTGAGGGGTGACCTTATAGAGGTTTACAAAATTATGAGGGGCATGGATAAATAGACAAAGTCTTTTCCCTGGGGTTGGGGAGTCCAGAACTAGAGGGCATAGGTTTAGGGTGAGAGGGGAATGATATAAAAAAGCCCTAAGGGGCAACTTTTTCACGCAGTGGGTGGTGCATGTATGGAAGTGGTGGAGGCTGGTACAATTGCAACATTTAAAGGCATTTGGATGGGTATATGAAAAGGAAGAGTATGGGCCAGGTGTTGGCACGTGGGACTAGATTGGGTTGGGATATCTGGTTGGCATTACGGATTGGACCAAAGGATCTGTTTCCATGCTGAACATCTCCTATGACTCTGTGACCTCATCTCGTTTTTTACTTATATCGTTCGTGCCTATATGTACCAAGATAACTGGCTGTTCACCCTTCCCTTTTAGAATGCTTTGCAGCCGATTGGTGATATCCCTGACCCAAGCACCTGGGAGGTAACATACCATCTGGGAGTCCTGTTTTTGGCCACAGAACCACCTATCTACTCTCCTTACAATAGAATCCCCTATGACTGTGGCCCTAATTTCCTTTTGATTCCATCTTCCCAATGGTCCTTGCTTCCTGAGTACTTCGGGGAAGTTTTTTTTGTCTTATATGAAGTCAGAACAAAATTAGTTGGTTAATTGCTCTGCTATTTCCTTGTTCTCCATTATCATAGAATGGAAACAGTGTGGAAACAGGCCATTTGGCGCAACAAGTCCACACCGACCCTCCGAAGAGAAACCCAACCAAAACTATTCCCCTTCCCTACAACTCTACTTTTGCCCTGATGAATGCACCTAACCTACACGTCCCTGAATGCTATGGGCAATTTAGCATGGCCAATTCACCTAACCTGCTCATCTTTGGACTGTGGGAGGAAACTGGAACACCCAAAGGAAACCCACGCTGACTCTGGAAGAATGTGCAAACTCAACACAGTTGCTGGAATCGAACCTAGGTGCCTGGCTATATGAGGCAGTAGTGCTAACCACTGAGCTGCCATGCTGTCAGTTTTCAAAATTAAGACTGTTATGGGCCTACATTTGTCTTCACTTTAAAACCCCTTGAAAGGTCATAAAAGCAGACTGTAAGTTTGTTTTCCTGCTGTACTTTTCGCTTCTTAATAAACTTCATGGTCTTTCTGTGCTGCATTCTGAACTGCAACCAGTTCAGTCTTGCTTTTTTCCTTCTTGCAACTTTGTGATGCCTCTTTGGGTCTAACACTGTCTGTAATTTATTTTGAATTGTAGTATAAACGTAGCATTAATAAAATTGCATTATGGATAAAGTGCAGTCAGTATATTTGGCAGAAGAAGGCCTGTGTAAATTTCTACACCATATAGGATATGTTGAAATCTATCTCCTAAGTCAGTGCCATAAAACTCATCTTCCTTCATATATATTGATATGTTCCTCACCCACAATTTTTAATATGACAGAGATCGAGACTAATGGGCCAGAGATATTAATTTAGATTATTTGATGGCAACTTGGGAATTTTTCATTCAGTTTCTTTGAATAACTTGGAATTATTTCAAAAAAATTGCTTACACCAGTAGTGGTGATCATTGACGAATGGATTATTAAAAAAAATCTGATTCATTAAGATCCCTTTTAGGGAAGGAAAATCTGACATATTTTCTCAGTTTAGGACCTAGACATCTCAGACCCACAGCAATATGGGCAAATGTTAACTGCTCTTTGAAATGGCCTAGCAAACAGCTCAGTTGAGAAGAAGGTGGCTCTCAACCCCCAGTGTCTCAAAGGCAAGTAAAAATGGGTAATATATGCTGGCCTTGCCAGTGATACCAATTTTCTCTGAATGATTGGGGAATCACCACCCCTCTCTCTCAATCTTAGTTGCTTTTTAATACAAAGAGGTGTTTTTCGTAGTATTAAATTGGACCTTTATTCAGAAAGGCTTAATAAGCATCAGCATGCCATTGGTTTTGTACACTAAGAGGAAATGTGCCAATTACTCATTCAGTTCTAGTTTAATTATAACTATTATTTCATTTTTTTCACACAGCAAGAAAGTCTTGGAGCCCAGTTTAGCCAGATGAGTCTTGGCCGTCAGCCATCTGCTGAAGCTCCAGATAGCCACACTGCCATATTCCCATCATCTGTCATGCTTCAGCCACAACAGCAGCCTGGATTTATTATGGCATCTCCAGGACAGCCACTTCCTACATCTAACTATTCTGCCTCTGGTCCATCAGTTAATCAACAGGTGCTTCAACAGCAGGGATATGTGCAGCAGCCTATGCAGCAGGTAAAAACAAAACGCAGCATACCATTTTTCTGCTATCCTCCTTCACTTAGTTGAACATTTTTTAAAAACTAATTATCTACAAATTTGTTGTGGTCTTTTCAAGAATCTTTTCCAGCTGCCACTGCAAACCTTCCCTCCCAATTTTTCCTGCAACTAAGTGTTTGATAAGTAGCTTCCAACGTTTTCTTTGTTAATTCTCTCATCTTCTGTTTCAGCTCAATTTCTGCTATGAATCCATTAGTTAATTGCATCCAGATTGAACTTGAGGACCTCTGAAAGCACAAGTGACATTTTTTTTAAAAAAGGATGGATCTTTTCATTTTGCATTTACTTAGACAGCCCAGCTCTCACACAAAGCAACCCCACTGTCCCATGGCCGAACACTTTAACTGCCCCTCCTACTTCCCCCAAGGACATGCAGGTCTTGGGCCGTCTCCTTCGCCAAACACTTGCCAGCTGCCGCCTAGAGGAAGAACACCTCGTCTTACACCTTGGGACCCTCCAACCACACTGGATCAACGTAGAATTCACCAGTTTCCTCATTTCCTCACCACCCCTCCCCCCACCCACCCTCCCGACCTTATCCCAGATCCAACCTTCCTACTCAGCACCACTCTCTTGGCCCGACCTTCCTGTCCATTTTCCTTCTCACGTATCACATCCCGTGGCACAGTGGTTACCACTGCTACCTCACAGCACCAGAGACCTGGGTTCAATTCCCACCTCAAGCGACTGACTGTGTGGGGTTTACACATTCTCCCCGTGTCTGCGTGGGTTTCCTCCCACAGTCCAAAAATGTGCAGATTAGGTGAATTGGCCATGCTAAATTGCCCGCAGTGTTAGGTGAAGGAGTAAATATAGGAGAATGGGTCTGGGTGGGTTGCGCTTCAGCGGGTCGGTGTGGACTTGTTGGGCTGAAGGGCCTGTTTCCACACTGTAGCTAATCCAATCTAATCTAATCCACTCTCCTCTCCAAATTATGGCTTTCATAGTATTAAATTAGATCTTATTCAGAAAGGCTTAATGAGCATCAGCATGCTATTGGTTTTTCATCTACCTATCATCCTCTCAGCTACCCTGCGCCCCCCTGCCCAATTTATCTCTCGGCCTCCTTAGCCCACAAGCCTCATTCCTAATGAAGGGCTTATGCCTGAAACATCGATTTTCCTGCTCCTAGAATGCTGCCTGACAGGCTGTGCTTTTTCAGCACTGCATACTCTATTCTGATCCCCAGCATCTGCAGTCCTCACTTTCTCCTAGCCTAAATAAATACACTGCTAATAGTGTAAAGGAAAGTTTGCATGCAGTGACTTTGTTTTTAACAACACTTGTTAAAATTTGTCCTTCACAAGAAAAATATAACGTTCTAGTTGAGGTGAATTACTGTCAGAAAATGGAACTAAGTTGCCATTAAACACTATTCAGTGAATTGCTGCAGGAATGCATGGAGGGTAAAGTTTTTACATTGCCTTGGCAATACTCCTCAGTACCAGGTTACGATGTGCCCATAACACATTTATGTCAGATACACTGTCTTTGATTCCTAATTTGATGTTGGATTCTGTGTAGTTATTTGCAGCATCCTTGTTTGCCCCAAGTCTAAAGTTTAGATTATGCAAAATTACGTTCAGTTTGAATATGGTCAGGTATCAGAAGAAAGATTGGAACTTTCAAGGATGTTGTTACTTAGATCTATTACAATCTAATGCCGTACATCTCTATGACTCTAAGTATCTCTTGAGAATGGACTTTGTCAGGCTAAGTTCCTTTGTGTGCATTGTTTATTATTCACTTTATTAGGATTAGGCTGGTAAAATTATCTACTTAATTGGGTTTAAACTATATCAGAAATCAGTTATTAGAGGCAGCATAAATCTTAAGCATATAGAGCCAGGCAGTGGTAGCATGCTGACTCGAGAGGTCAATAGATCCAAAGCTACACTTGGCGATTTAGGGAGTTGCGGGGTTTTTGTAGTGCAATGACAATGTCACTATTTCTGGGCCAGGGGGTTCAGATTCAAGTTCCACGTGTCCTGGAGGTTAAAAATCATACAACACCAAGTTACAGTCCAACAGGTTTACTTGAAAGTATAATAATTTATGCAATGTATCAGACAAACTTAGATGGCTGTTTAGTCTTTAATCACTTCGAATGAGGATGCAGTGATTGACATGTCAATCCCAGAATTTCTTTTAAGTCACTGCCCTGAGATAAGTTTAGGTTTAATTCATATCTGATTAAAGATGACATCTCCACTCGGGCAACTCATTAAAAGTGTGAGGTTGCAATCTATCTGTATCCCAACCTGGAATCAGACTGGTTTTATTTCCAAAGTATGAATCTATCAAATGTCACATTGACAGACTGCCGACAGAGTGTGCTTTTGGAACAAAATAGAATGCATCTGCAAATACAAATTCACCTCACAGACTTGCGTGTGTGTGAGGAAGAGCAGGAGAGGGTGAGTGTGTGTGATAGAATATATGTCTGTGAGAGCATGAGAGTGGGTCGGTGTGTGAAAAAGGGGCTCTGTGTGAGTGTGTATGTCTATGTGCTGTGTGGTGGGGTTACAGATAGTGTGATATGAACCCAAGATCCTAGTTGAGGGCTGTCGTCATGACAAACCTGGCCATCAGCCTCTGCTTGGAAACCCATATGCAGTGGAGGACATTCACCTGAAGATAGCGGTCAAGGACATTTGACCTCTGAGGGCTTCCCCACTGGGAGGGAACATCCCTGCCTGCTGATTGCTGTGCGGTGTCATTTATCCATTGTCATAGTGTCTACGTGATTTCGTTAATATATCATGCCTTGGGGCATCCTTGCCTCTAGCTGATGTGTGCCAACGTTGGCAGAGTCACATGAATACCTGCCACGCATGTAGTGGGTGGTGTGCCGAAGTGTAATCGTAGTATCCATCTCAGACACCTCTTGCAGTGGTTTTATGATAGGATTGTATTGTGTTGTGGTCAATGTTGTCCTGAAGGCTGGATAGTTTGCTGTGAATAATATTTAAGTTTTGGTGGTTGTTTTAAAGGTGAGAAGTGGAAGGTTAGGGAAGGTCTTGGCGATGCGCTCGTCCTCGTCAATAATGTGTTACTAACTGCAAAGAACTTGGCGTAGTCTCCACTCCCATGTAGTACTGGACGCCGAAGAGTATCCTAATGGTCATATCCCATGCCTGTCTCCTGAGGTGGTCATTGCGGTTTCTAGCTGTGGCACATCGGTATTGGCGATTGATGAGTTGAGCATTATAAGCTGTTATGAGGGTGCCCTTCAGGACTACGGATCATGAACCCACGCAAGTCAACCAACAATACTGACTATGCTGAGAGACCTGTCTGTCATATCCTCGTAAACTATTCCATGTTGCTGTAACCTTGAAATTGAGATGGAGTCCACATTCTCCGCTTTTGCTTAAGATACGGCAGTACAGCTACAAGACACTGCCAAGCAGACGCGGTGACGTAACTATACCACCTACATGCACGTTAAGTGCAAGACGGATTGAAGATGTTGAAGGATGCCCTCATAAGAGCAGGATACAATGCTCAATTCATTGATCGCCAGTTCCGACACGGCACAGAGAAAAACCATAATGACCTCAGGAGACAGGCACAGGATACGACCGTTAGGGTACCCTTCGTCATCTGGTACTTCCCAGATGCGGAGAAACTATGCCATGTTCTTTGCAGCCTGCAACACATTATTGATAAGGATGAGCACCTCTCCACAATCTTTCCTACAGCTCCACTCCTCCCCTTTAAACAACTGCCAAACCTTAAACAGACCATTGTTGGCAGCAATTCATTAACCACAACACCATACAACCCTGTCATGGCAACAACTGCAAGATATGTCAGTCTATCGACATGGATACTACCATTACATGTGGGAACACCACCCACCAAGTGTGTGGCAGGTACTAGTGACTCGGCCAACATTGTCGATGTCATACACTGCAGATGAGGATTCCCTGAGGCATAGTGTATTGGCAAAATCATGCAGATGCTCTGACAATGTATAAATGGACACCATCACCAGACTGATGTTCACTCCCAGTGGGCGAACACTTCAGTGATCAAGGATATTCAGCCTCAGATCTTAGTGTAAATGTTGTCCAAGGCGGATACGCAACAGCAACGTGTCGCCTAGCAGAGGCTGATAGCCGAGTTCAGTACCCATGAGGACAGTCTCAGCCTGGGGAAAAAGCTTGTCTCTATCCACCCTGTCTATACCCTTCATGATTTTGTTAACCTCAATCAGGTCCCCATTCAATCTCCTTTTTTCTAATGAAAATAAACCTAACCTACTCAACCTCTCTTCATAGCTAGCACCTTCCATACCAGGCAAGATCCTTGTAAACCTTCTCTGCACCCCCTCCAAAGCATCCACATCCTTTTGGTAATGTGACGACCGGAACTGTACACAGTATTCTAAATGCTGCCGAACCAACTCTTCTACTGAACGCCCCGTCCAGTGAAAGCAAGCATACTATATGCCTTCGTGACCACTCTATCCAGCTGTGCAGCAACCTTCAGGGACCTTGGGTTCATGTCACACTACAGGTGACCCCACCACACTGGCACGCATGCTCACATATAAGTTAATGGGGTGTATACTGTATTTGCAGATACATTCTATTTTGTTCAAAAAGCACATAATCTGTGGTCAGGCAGTCCATTTTTTAGATTCCTACTTTGGAAATAAATCCAGTCTGACTCTAGATTGCGATACAGACAGATTCTAATCTCACACCTTTAATGCACTGTCTGAGTTGAGATGTCACTTTTTTTTAAGATATTGATGAAACCTTAAGTTATCTCAGGGCAGTGACTTCAAAGAAATTTTGGGATTTACATATGAATCATTCGAAACCTACATCTTCATTCCAAGTGATAAAGACTTAACAGCTATTTGGGTTATCTTAATACATCACATCAGTTGTATGACACTTAGAACATAGAATTTATAAGTAAAAGATCAATGTATTCTGCCCAACTCGCTATCTGACAAAGGAGCGGCCCTCTGAAAGCTTGTACTTTGAAATAAACCTGTTGGACTATAACCTGGTATGGTGTGATTTTGTCCACCCCAATACAGCACCAGCACCTCCACATCGGATGTCCAAACAGATGGATTAAAAATGAATTTTTAAAACTTGTTGATTGGTGGACTGATAATTGTCAAACATTTCTATTACATACCATTTGCTATACAATTGCTGCCCATGTCTTTGCAAATGTCACAACTTCTGTCTGATGCTCATATGTAATCTGTTGATGTCCCCAGCCAATGAAAATATGACCAGTTGGTTGTGTTGTGTTGTGGTCAATGTTGATTGTATGACTAAGTCAATATGACTAATGTTGTCAATATGACTAAGTGTGGCATTATTCTCACCAATACTTCTGGTAAGCATACTGACTTATCACAGATGCAACTGATATTTTTAAGAAAACATACCTGTAGACTTCACACTCCTGAACAGCGTTTTATGTAATGATAGGCTAAGGTGGAACACTTGAGCATTTCTGGTTGCTTCCCTATAGGAAGAGTGTGGTTGCATTCGAGAGGATTTGGAGGAGATTCACCAGGATGTTGCATGGGCTGGAACAATTCAGCTATGAAGAGAGACCGGATAGAATAGTGGTGTTTTCCTTAGAGCAGAGAAGGCTGAGGAGGAACCTGATTGAGGTATACAGAAGTATGAGGGGCATAGATGAGAAACTTTTCTCCCTTTTGTGGAGGGACCATTAACATGAGGACTCAGTTTTAAGGTAAGGAGCAGGAGGTTCAAAAGGATTTGAGGAAATCTATTTTTCACCTAGCCAATTGAGAATTTAGAACTCTGCTGAAATCAGTGGTCAAAGTAGAATCCTCAAACAAAAAAAAGTCTAAATATTTAGATGAACAGTTGAAATAACCTGTAGCTTTTTGTGCGAGGGCATGTGCTGGAAGTTGGGATTAAAAACATGATGGCTGGGGATGTGGTAGGCCAAAGAGTCTTTATCCATACTGTGGGTAAAAAATGAGGTCTGCAGATGCTGGAGATCACAGCTGAAAATGTGTTGCTGGTTAACGCACAGCAGGTTAGGCAGCATCCAAGGAACAGGAAATTCGACGTTTCGGGCATAAGCCCTTCATCAGGAGGGCTTATGCCCGAAACGTCGAATTTCCTGTTCCTTGGATGCTGCCTAACCTGCTGTGCTTTAACCAGCAACACATTTTCAGCTTTATCCATACTGTGTAAATTCTGAGGCTCCAATTTATTATAAATGTTATTAGACCCAAGGAGTCCTGATTTTTCAGTTGCTGATTGCACTATTAACTTCAGTGATGAAACCTAAGAGTTTACCAAAAAAATTAAGTTCTAGGTTTTTAGAAATTTTCTGATGTGACACTTGACACAGTGATCAATGCTATGAAAAGTTTGTATTCAAATCTCTGAATAATAGCTATTGGTTTAGGTGTGCTCTTTGATTAGCACTTATGGAAATTTGTAGCCATGTTTTGGAGTCTTCAAGCTATTGGGAAATACATATTAAACAAAGAACAAAGAAAATTCACAGCCTAGGAACAGGCCTTTCAGCTCTCCAAGCCTGAGCTGATCCAACTGTACTGTCTAAACCTGTCGGTCAATTTCTAAGTATTTGTATCCCTCTGCTCCCTACCTACTCATCCATCTGTCCGGATACATCTTAAATAAATCTACCATGCCCACCTCGACCACCACTGCTGGCAACATGTTCCACACTTCCAGACTTATAGTTCCACACTATGTAATCCACATATTACATATGAGCATCAGACAGAAGTTGTGACATTTGCAAAGACATGGGCAGCAATTGTATAGCAAATGGTATGTAATAGAAATGTTTGACAATTATCAGTCCACCAATCAACAAGTTTTTAAAAAATCAATTTTAATCCATCTGTTTGGACACAGACGCCCACCACCCTCTGTGTGAAGTACTTGCCGTGTGTATCCCCCTTAAACTTTCTACCTCTCAACTTGAAGGCATGACCTCTGGTTATTGAATCCTTCACCCTGGCGAAAAAGCTTGTCTCTATCCACCCTGTCTATGCCCTTCATGATTTTATTAACCTCAATCTCCTTTATTCTAATGAATATAAACCTAACCTACTCAACCTCTCTCCATAGCTAGCACCTTCCATACCAGGCAAGATCCTCGTAAACCTTCTCTGCACCTTCTCCAAAGCATCCACATCCTTTTGGTAATGTGGCGACCAGAACTGTACACAGTATTCTAAATGCTGCCAAACCAACTCTTCTACTGAACACCCCGTCCAATGAAGGCAAACATACTATATGCCTTCATGACCACTCTATCCACGTGTGCAGCAACCTTCAGGCTACAATAGACCTGTACTCCCAGATCTCTTTGCCCATCAACTTTTCCCAAGCTTCTTCTGTTCATTGTATAATTTGCTCTAGAATTAGTCTTGCCTAAATGCATCATCTCGCATTTGTCTGGATTGAAATCCATTTTCCACTTTTCCACTCAACTCTCCAGTCTGTCTATATCCTCCTGTATTCTTTGACAGTCCCTTTATGCTTTCTGCTACTCCACCAATCTTCGTGTCATCTGCAAACTTGCTAATCACACCAACAGTGCCCTCTTCCAGATCATTTATGTATATCACAAACAACAGTGGCTCCAACACTGACCCCTGCGGAACACCACTGGTCACCTTTCTCCATTTCAAGAAACTCCCTTCAACTACTACTCTGTCTCCTGTTGCTCAACCAGTTCTTTATTCACCTAGCTAGAATACCCTGCACACCATGTGACTTCACTTTCTCCATTAGTCTACCATGGGGAACCTTATCGAACACCTTACTAAAGTCCATGCATATGACATCAACAGCCCGTTCTTCATCTATCAACTTGGTCACTTCCTCAAAGAACTCTATTAAGTTGGTAAGGCATGATTTCCCCCACACAAAGCCATGTTGCCTATCACTGATAAGCCCATTCTTTTCTAAATATAAATAGATCCTATCCCTCAGTACCCTCTCCAGCAAATTTCCCACCACCAGTGAGCCTGATGTCGGTCTGTCGTTACCCGGAATATCCCTACTACACGTCTTGTACATGAGCATGCTTCCAATCCTCTGGCACGTCACGTGTATTTAAGGATGCTACAAAGATATCTGTCAGGGCCCCAGCTATTTCCTCTCTCGCCTCCCTCAGCAACCTGGGATAGATCATATTTGGTCCTGGGGACTTGTCCACCTTAATAAATACATATTTGTTTTACTTCTCAAGTTTATTTTGTGTATGTGCATTAAAAAATGCATATTGATTGCTTAAACACAACAAATTGAGTAGAGGAAGGAATATAATTGAGGTAGCCTTTGTGATCATGAGCGTACTGTTAGAGTTTAACTGACTGAACCTGCAGTTCAGCAGCACATGCACTTGGTTAACTGCTTGTTTACACTCTAACAGAGCACTAAATTATAAATTGTCTGGCAATGTATGAGGGAAAACATATTCTCCCCGCCATGATAAATCTCTCTTGCATCCCATTATTGAGTTTGTCTGCTGAATCATTGCCAGTGTAATGACATATTGAAGACTTGTCTTCTTAAGAACTTAACCCACATGGAGTTGAACTTGGAGGCAGTTACATGTTAATGAATAGCTACAGTCCTAAGATACATGTTCAAATATTGTTTTCTCTTACTTTGCACAAATGTGCATTTTTGTCTTCGTGGAGCATTTCTAGGTGCTGGTTTTTCTAAATCGTGTGATTGACGGTAGTTTATATTTCTCTGGATGATGTGGAATGTCCTGTGTTAAACTTAAGTTTATTTTAAGCAAAATCAGCATCTATGGAATTGTAAAAAGCAATAGACAGTTGCACTTCAGATCCAGATAACTTCTACCCAAAGATATTTCAAGATATGGATTTGTGGTCTATGATCTAATTATCCATTTTTTTCAATAGTTCAGTAGAGTCGGTAGTGGTTCCCTTAAATTGCAGAATAGCTTTCACAGTCCTGATCTTCAGGAGAGGGATAAATCTGTGCTATAGATATAAAATGCTTAAGCTTATCTTTCCTGTTTTTTGTGAAAGATTAGATTAGATTAGATTAGATTACTTACAGTGTGGAAACAGGCCCTTCGGCCCAACAAGTCCACACCGACCCGCCGAAGCGCAACCCACCCATACCCCTACATATAACCCTTACCTAACACTACGGGCAATTTAGCACGGCCAGTTCACCTGACCCGCACACCTTTGGACTGTGGGAGGAAACCGGAGCACCCGGAGGAAACCCACGCAGACACGGAGAGAACGTGCAAACTCCACACAGTCAGTCGCCTGAGGCGGGAATTGAACCCAGGTCCCTGGTGCTGTGACGCAACAGTGCTAACCACTGTGCCACCGTGCCGCCCGGTGGCACAGTGTCTGATATAACTTTTTGTGCACTTGTTGTAAAGGTTTACTTGTTGAAGTAACAGGTTATTTCCTGTGGAATGATTAAGGGATAATTGATTACACTTAACACAGTATTAATAAGAGCAGATTGATAAATTGCTTTCATTGAGACCTCAGTGAGATTAGGAAGCGATTCAAAAGTTAGTTTCCAACCTTTCGCAAGTGAAGTTATAAAAGCCCTTATCCATAAAGCGAGAAGTATGAATTTCTCTTCTCAGACAACATTTGATACAAAACTGATGGTTAATCTTTAAATGTGAACTTGATAGATTCTTGTGAACCAAACTCAAGGACAGTGAAAAGGCAAATAAATGTATAGTTAGATCAGCTATGATCCTCAATGAATGATAGAAGGGGCTTAAAAAAAAATGAATGGACTGCTACTTTAATGCCTGTGGGCTGGATTTTAGTGGAAAACGTGGTCCTTCCCATTGAGAAGAATGTTAATTTTTTTAGGTTTAAAAATTCTACCATGATCTCCACAGAACCTCCCAGCTTGGAGGGTTGCCAACCAAAATGATTTGCCAATAGTTCTGTTGTTCCACCTGGGATTGCTATTTGAGACAGCCCACCATGCTAAGGAGTCCATGCAGGTTCTGCAGTTGGGTTTCACAGCAAGAGGGACCTTGGCCCAAGATCAAAAATCCAGGAACATCCAGGGTTAAAATGAAACTAACAAAGGGTGCCTCTGATGGCAAATGGGGCCTGACTCCAACCCCATTTGGGGTTACTACAATTTCTGCATGGTGTGGCTCTCCCCTGCTGCAGGTAGCATGCACGAGTTGATGAGACAAAACCTTAAAATAGCGATGAGTTGCCAACTTGAGGGCCTGAATAGATCAAAGGATGGTTGGAGTACTTGACACTTGCTCACAGCGTTGAAGCTATTTATTTGTACTGATGATGTTTGTTCTGAATCAAGGTTTATCCTTTTGCATTCTGGACCAGCTCATTAACAAAGACATTAAAGTTGATGAACTGCTGCAGCACAGGCATTTCATGTTAAATCTTTCTCAAACCATATATCCATAAACTCCACTATAACACTGCCAAAAAGAATTGCAGATTTACACAGCAAGCCGTTGACTACAAACATATATACAAATTACAGATTGGAGCAGACTAATTGATTCTTCAAGCTTGCTTTGTCACTCAGTTATTTTAGAGCTGATCTGATTTTACCTCACTTCCACATTCTTGTTTACCCCCATAACCTTTCACTCCTTTGTTTCTCATGAAGTATTCCCCGTCAACCTCTACCTTAAAAATGTTAAGATTCATCCTTCCCCCTCTTTTTGAAGAAGAGAGTTCCAAAGAAAACACAACTCTCTGATAAAAATGTAAATCCTCCTTATTTGTCTTAAATGGGTGATGACTTTATAACAGTGACCCTTGATTCTGGATTCACTCACGAGAAAAAAAAGTTTCCATTTCCACCCTGGAATCTGTATTTTTATCAAGTCACCTTTTACTCCTGCTCTTATAAGCTGTCTTGCCTTAAGAAAACCCACCTATCCAAGTAATTAATCCAGAATGCCTACTCTAAGCAGTTTCCGCCTTTGCTTAAATAGAGAGGAGTACTGAATAATCTCCAGATGTGGTCTCTTTGGCCTGTATAACAGTAGCAAAAGCTCCCAAATTTTATGATCAACTCCCCTTGTTATAAGTGATCCTGCTGCATCTCTCAGCTGTTGCCATTGAGATAATGTTTTTTTAATCCTACAGAAGTACAGTTTCACACATTCTCACATTATACACCAGTTGCCACATCTTTGCCCGTTACTTAACTTACATGTATCCTTTTGTAGACTCCATGTATCCTCCTCTGTTTCCTACTTATATTCATGTCATCAATAAACTTAGCACCATGCTTTCAGTCTCTTCACCCAAGCTATAGTAACTTGTAAAAGGCTGAGGTCTTGAGCACTGATCAACTGGTCTTTAAAAGACTTCCACATGTCAGATGTGGATTTGCCCTCAAACAGCCACCCCAAATCTAATTTCTCAGTTCATGCCTAATACTGTTGTAGTTAGCCTTCACCCGAGTACCAGTCTTATCCATAACTATCGTAAAAGTTACAAAATTATGCTTACTGTTCCTAAAATGCTTTTCCACTGAAACTTTGATCACCTAGCCAGGCTCAGTTTTCCTGACACAAAGTCAAGTACGGCTCAGTCACTATTTGAACTATCTGTGTCTTGTTTCAAAAATTATTCCTGGATGCACGTGACAAATTCTGCTTCATCTAAGCTCCTGGCACTAAGATAATCCAAGTCAATAGTAGGGAAAGTTAAACTGCAGCACCTCCATTTTTACAAATATAATTTGCCTACGTATCTATTCCCCATCATAGTCATTGAACCTTTCTTATTCATGAATTGTAGCCATATTGCTTTGCTGGATGAGCCCTCCAAGATATCCTCTCTTGTTGCCTCTGCAACATTCTCCACTGCTTTTACATCCCCCTTTATCACGCCTGAACCATCTTATTCCTGGAAAATTCAGCTGTCGGTTCTGCCTTTCTTCCACCTCAGTTTCTCAAATTGCTACGACGTCATAGTCCCATGTATGAATCCAGTTTTTAACATCATTTGCCTTACCTGTTACACTCCTTGTATTAATATAAATACACTTCAGTCCATGAATCCTGTCACTTCCATTAACCTGGCCCTGCCTGTTCTTCGTATTAGAGTTAGTTGATTTAGCCCCTTTCCTATCGATCATTCCACATGCTGACCTCCAGCTCTAGTTGAAAATGTGTTGCTGGAAAAGCGCAGCCTCCAAGGAGCAAGAGAGTTGACGTTTCGGAAGAAGGGCTCATGTCCGAAACATCGACTCCTGCTCCTTGGATGCTGCCTGACCTGCTGGGCTTTTCCAGCAACACATTTTCAGCTCTATCTCCAGCATCTGCAGTCCTCACTTTCTCCAGCTCTAGTTGCCAAGCCCCTTTCACACTAAATTAAACCTCCCGAGTGATAATGGCAAATTCCCCTGCGAGGTTATTGGTGCGATTTGTCCTTCTTGAGCAGGTTCCTCCTATCATGGAAGAGATCCCAATGATCCAGGGACCTGAAGCCCTACCTCCTATACCAGCTGTCTAGTCTTGCATAAACTGTATTATCTTTGTATTTCAGGCTTTGCTAGCATGTGACACAGGGTGAAATCCTAAGATGTAATCCTCAAGGTGCTGCTTTTCAGCTTTGTACCTAACTTCCTAAATTTCTTTTGCCAGGCCTCATCTCTCTTCCTGCCCATATAATTAGTACCGTTGTGGACCATGACCTCAATCATGCTTATCCTCTCCATTTTAGAATGTGCTGTTACCACTCAGTGACATTCTGGACCCTGGCACCATGGAGGCAACACACAATCCTGAAGTCTAGTCATGACCACAGAAACGCCTATTTCTGTCCCTGACTAGAGGTCCCCCATCACTATCATCATTCCACCATGTGCACTGTTCCAACCATAAGCACTCATTTTCCTCCATACTGTTGCCAATACCCCACGAGTCAAACCCCACAAGTCAAAACCCACTTCGCCAACATCTATCTGTAAACCATACATTCATCTCTATAATCTGATTTGTCCTCTGCCAATTTGCATAAGCTCAGGTAACAATCCATAATTATTACTTTAGACGTGCTTTTCTTAATTTGAGTTTAACTCTTCGTGGTAAATATGCAGAATCTGTTTTCTTGTCTTACTTCTGTTATTTGTACTACATGGACCCGAAGGATCCTTTCTCTTCCACTCCAAGTTCTTCTCCAGCTCTGAGCTGAATGTCCCCAACCTTGGCATGAGACAGGTGACACAGCCTTCCGGACTGAAACTCATTGTGCTGACATCAATGTCAATTCCCTTCACAAGACAGTTCTCCACTGGCATGACATTACATTTTACTCTCCCTACTTGACTGATTTCCTAACCATCATGTTATGGCCTCTCTGCTCTTTCACTTTGCAGACCTTGCTTTTCTCTACAAAGTTTGAAAGCACCTCAAACCTATTTAACAGTTGTGTTCTGAGGCTCTTCTCTGCTGTCTGCTCAGTCCTTTTAACTTCTTCGGTTGTAGTCACATTCTCCTGTTCCTTGCTGCTGACCAAAAAAAACACTACTTTTTTTTGCGGAGAGATGTGATTTTCTTACAAGAAACTGTGTCCAGAATGTCTGAAGTTTAGCTTCCAGTTCAACAATTCTGATCTGGAATTCATCAAGAATTCATCACATACTTTGCGCACGTGTGTTAGTCCTGGGTTGCCTTAGCACCCAATGTTTCCATATTCCACAACTGTCCATGCTTAGGTATTGTGCTGTTTATTTAATTTACTTCGTAATTTATAATAATTCCAATGTATAGTAGAACTTACTGTGTATCTTAAATGTTAGTACTACCTACATCTAAAGTTGTACTTTTTTATTTCAGATAGTTACTTTAGGTATTTTTATCACTTGAAAATTATTTGAAAGTGTTGGTGTTTTCGGATCTACCGTAACCCTGGTATCCTGTATTCACTTTATCCTTTGGGGAACAGTCCAAACAAAACAGTAACCTAGATTAAAATCAGAATTAATCTACTAACCAAACTTGCTGGATCTGAATGGTCATTGCTGGCATAGTGCTCCAGACCTCAACACTTTCCCTTCCATACTTCCCAGAATTCAACTGCAGACCTCTCTCTAACAAAAGTCATTATGCACCAAGACCCAGCATGTTCAATTAAATGTGCCGATGTGCATCCTGACTGCCTTCCTGTCCTTAAAAGAATCACTCCCCAACACATTCACAAACTGACAAAACCTGATTGAAATCATTGTGCTGCACTTGATTTACCATTCCATGATTACCTGTTCAACCTGAATACCTACTGTCTGCCTTCCATCTCAGCACACCATGGAGAGCAATCTTCCTGAGGAAGATCTATTGTCAAATTCCTCTGCATCAAGGAATGGAAAGCGCAAGAAGTCGCAAACAGATTTCTTGGGACAAACCCCATCTACAAAGTCAGGGCACCTGTGCAGGCAACCTCCAGAGCTGAAGCTTCAATAGAAACCCGTCCTACACTTGAGTGACTCTAACAATGCTGCATGTTATGAAACATTGTCTCATTTACAGAATGAGTGGCTTGCTAAATACTTTAAATGTGAATGGGGTACTATCACTTGGCGTTAAGGATTTGAATTTTCAAAATAAATTTCCTGCAGCTGACTGGTTCCTATTGTAAAGTAGCTGGAAGCCATGGGTATAAGACCCTATATGATTTGAAATGGGTACTTGTTAGAAAATTGATTAACGTGGCAGCTCCTGGAAGTTGTGCAAAGAACATTTTACTGGTTGTTCCAAACAACGCCCAACTAAATCCAACCAAAGCATTGACTTAGACCCGCCACTCTGAAACCCACTTCACTGGCTGGTCCAGCATTTTTATTGCTCACCACTCATAGCCTTGAAAAAATAGTGATGAGTTACTTTCTGGAACTGCTACAGTCCACTAGTGTAGGGTACAACCACAGAACTGTTATGGAGGGAGTTCTAGGATCTTGACCCAGCAACACTGAAAGGAATTACGATATACTTTTAATTCAAGATGGTGAGGAGCTCCATGTATCTGCTGCCCTTGTCCTTCCCAATGAAATTTGTTGTGGGTTTAGAAAGCGCTGTGTAAGGAGCCTTGAATAGTTGTTGCAGGATGCTTGTAGATGGTACCAGCTGCAGCCACTGTATATTGGCATTGAGGTAGTGAAAGTTTTAAGGATATACTACCAATCAAGTGGACTGCTTGTCCTGGATGTTGTCAAACTTCTTGAGTTGCTGGTGTTAGTCGTCCAGGCAAGAGAGAAGTATTCCATTATAGTCCTGAATTGTGCCTTATAAACAGTGGTTAGGCTTTGAGAAATCATGAAGTGAGTTACTTGCTGCTGTTTTCATCGCCTCTGGCTACTTATTGTAAGACTATAAGCTGTAGGTTTGCTTTGATTCCTTTACTAATTAAAAATCTATCTATCTCAGCCTTGAATATACTTAACAACTCAGCCTCTCCTGCCCTTTGCATTCAAAAAAGTGCCACAGATTCACTCCCCTCTGAAAGAAAAAAAATCTTCCACTCTGCCTTAACTGAGTGACCCCTGAAACATGAAATTATGACCTCTAGTCATGGACTTTCCCTAAAGGGGAAACAACTGCTTGGCATGGCTCATTCAGTTCAGTTTCTGGTAACTTGTAACCTATTGATGTTAATGGTGGGAGATTCAGCAATGGTAATGCCGTTTCAGGCAGGGAGACATGGTTCGAATCTCTGGTGGAAATGGCCATTGTCTGGCACTTGTGGAATGATACTTGCCACTTTTCAGGCCAAGTCTGAAATGAGGTCAGGAATCTAACCTGTGCATCTGTAAGCAGTTGCTCCTTGATAGCACTGTTAACAATCCTTTCAGTCACTGATGGAGAGTCAACTAATAGCATGGTAATTGGCCTTTTTGTAGACAGAACATAGCTAAGCAATTTACCACATTGCTTTGGTGCTGTACTATTTGATTAGGGTATAGCAAGTTTTCAAGGACAAGTCTTCAACACAATTGCTGGAATATAGTCAGGGTACATAGTCTTTCAGTAGCCAGTGTCTTCAACCATTTTTTCATATCACTCGGTGTGAATTGAATTGATTGAAGACTGACCACTCAGTTCTTGACACTTGGGACCTCAGGAGGAAGTTGTCTAAGTAAAAACAATGACTGTAGATGCTGGAAACCAGATTCTGGATAAGGAGTGCTGGAAAAGCACAGCAGTTCAGGCAGCATCCGAGGAGCAGTAAAATCGATGTTTGGGGCAAAAGCCCTTCATCAGGAATACAGGCAGAGTGCCTGAAGGTTGAAGAGATAAATGAGAGGAGGAAACATCACAGAAGCGCTTCACAGGAGGCTCCCAAGCACTGAGGAAGTCACCTAGACAGGGGACGAAACGTCTGCATCACAAATTCCCAGCTCGGTGAAGAGAACCACAACAACAACGAGCACCCGAGCTACAAAACTTCTCCCAAACTTTGAATGCTCTTCAAAATCAATCTCATTTAGGGTGGTGGTAGAGGTACAGAACGTTCTGAAGGGTGTAGTCTTTGTGAAGAAGCAACTTTTCTCCACAAGGAGATGGTCACTCTTCACAATATTGTCATGGATAAATGCCTTTGTGGTAAATGTACGTAGAAATAATGTAGATTTTTATCCTGTTGTTACAGTCGTGATCACACTGAATGCTGGAGGCGATTCCTTTTGCTCATGTTTATCTTTTAATGCCATGAGACAGCAAAGCTTCTGAAGCCTATGTTCAGCACACTCTGGGCAACAGCTTCCTGATTGTATTGCACTTTATTGTCACCTCTGCTGCCTTTGTCTTGTTGGCAAGGCAAGACCCACACATGCACAGTTATAATGCTATTTGTAAGGTATGATTCAGTGAGTTTGACTAGTCCCTGAGACAGGTTTCCAGATCCTTTTGGCACTGGCTGTCAGATATTGGTAAGGAGGACCTTTCAGGGTTAACATGGCTAAGTTTGCTTTTGTTTTGGGTAACAAGGTTGCTGTCATGTGCTCCATCAGATGTCATTGCTTTGTTGAGACATTTCAGCAGTTTGGTACAACTGAGTTACTATTTCAGACGGTGTTTGAGTTCACCACTTTGCTGTGAATCTGGAGTCACTTGTAGGCTTACCCAGATCAGGATGGCAGATTTCATTCCATAAACTGTATTTGTAAACCAGATGACTTCATCATAATTAACAATATTTTCATGGTTATAATTAGACATTTAGTTGCAGATTTTTTTTATATTTAAAAAAATCCCTTTTTCATCTTCTGCCTTGGATTACTAGTCCAACAATGCCAGTATACAATTTCCTCCTTCTGGCATTAATTTTTATTACAAAATGTAATTCTTACATATGGATCTCTCATTATCCGTTGGGACAGAGGGTAATACACAGTACTCTTTCTTTTTCTTGTTGTTTTGGGTGGGATATAGCCTTCTTAGAGCACCACTATCTTATCAGTTTGTATTTTAAAAGTCACTGAACTTTCAGAAATTGCAAGCAGTCCATTTATTTCAATGCACAGTCCATTGTTAATTGTAGCTTGGCATGCACGCATGTATGTTAGAGGGAAAATTCTTCTTTCTCAGCATTCTATTTGCCCTCAAATGTGCCATCCAACTTCACCTCTCACTGGCTCCAACATGCTTTTCTTTTAGAAGATCACCTCTCACAGGTCTCATTAATTCATTGCCTACTTTCCATCTAGATAAACAGATCTTGTCAGACTTTTCATTTTACGCCTTTCTCCCTGCCGTTTCCATGTGACAAGACATACCTCCCACCTTATCTCACTTGAGCCTCCTGTTCGTTCAATCATCCCCCAATATCTAACACTTATGCAATTGTGTTTTAGTACTCAATCCTGCCAAACCTTGCTGTTGTGAGCAAGATGTCTACTTCACTGTGCAAAACATTCCAGACAGTCAAGTGTATATACTTTTTATAAGGAACATTGAAAATGGTCTTTGGACCAGTTGTGCCATGAAAAACTGTTCATTCTGAAGTGAAATGGTGTTTATGCTGACCTACTCTTTCAGAGTTCACCTGTCGTTTGGATTATAAACTGCATGTTGGAATTTGATGAGCAAATTCCACTCTGGACTACTATTCTTAGGTTGGTTTGCATCCATAACAAACTGATTTGTGCAGAATATAGAAGAATTTTGAGACCGGATGAATTAAATTGAATTCAAAGCGGAAGCCTACTTTGCAAAACTGGGTCACCAGCATTAATCTTGCATCATGTTAACTTCATAAACTGGACATTAATATTCCTAATAGTATAAGACAGGCCCATATACAAAATGATTACAATGATGTGTAATCTTTTGGGGTCCTTAAAGGGGATTGAATAATTGGTATATGGGGACGATGCTTAAATACAATGCCCGTGATATATTGAGATTATGGTGGTGCACTTAATTGAGCTGTGCTGTTCTAACAGATTTTGGTGCAAGTGAAATGATTGCTTATTATGTTGATACAAAAATAAAACTTTTGGCTCATGTTTCACAGCAACAATCCTCTTTAAGAACTGTTTCTCTTTTCCTTTTTCAGCTGTCTAGTTGTTACTGTGCTCCAGGTCAGTACCCCCATTCTAATCAACAGTATCGACCTGTAGCCCCTATCCATTACAACACTCAGCAGAACCAGCCATTGTCACAAACTGCCCAGCAAACAGGTTGGTTTCTGTTTGTGCTCATTCTCTTTCTTGTTTTCAAATCTGTGTTTGAATCTAATCACTTACATTTTTCATTTTAATTGATCATCTAAAGTCCTTGGAATAATGAATCCTGAGAACAGAGGAAGTTAAAGAATTATGCTGTTGCTCCCATTTATTATTTCCCCCCAAAAATGGGCTTAAATCATGCTATTGCACCATTTTGTGAAAATCAGAGGTGTGGAATGAACAGGCATGATTTTCTTTCAACTTGTCACCCTGTCGAATTCTATTCTGGCACATGTTTGACGGATGTTGAATATGAATTTATCATTGGTATTTCCATGAGTTGTTGAATACGAGGCCGGAGCACTGTCTGAGAGTGCTAGATTTCTCACAGTGAACCGGTCTCTTTTTCAGCTGCTTCATAATCTGCGGGAAAAATGGCGAGTTCAATGGTTTACAATATCAAGATGAAATATGGTGAAACAGATCTTGGAACGTCTCTTTTTTTTCCTAAATGCCTCAATAAGATGTTGCTAACTGAAATTCTGTGAATCTGAAGATTAATATGATTTGGTTAAAAAATAGGGATCATACTCTGCTTTAGTTTGTAATTGTAAAATACATTAAATCAAGCATATTTTCTGCTTAAAGTAAGATTGTAGAAAATTTCTTTAACTCGCACTGAATTGTCTTTTGCACCAAATACTTTTGTTATTTCTCCATTTTTGGTGATGGGAGGTGAATAAAAGCATCTAAAAATGGAATGGTGCTTGTTGTCCTGAGGAAAGGTTCTGAACCATCTATTTATCCTGCCCTGCTTTTCTCTCTTCTGGGGAAATTGATGGTCATTTGCTGCGCAGTGTTGAAGTAATTGAAACATGTACACCATTGTGCTGCAGTCTCTTGCCACTTTTAGTGTGAAGCTTATCTGGAGCATTGTTTAAAATAGAACATTGTTCTTGGGTGTTCATATTAATAGAGAATGCGATGCTGTTTGTCTGAGACACTCTTGTCGCTTAGTGGTAGTATTCCTGCCTCTGTCCCAGGAGACCCACATTCAAATCCCATCTGCTCCAGAGATGTGTGAGATCATTTCCAAATAGGTTAATTGGAAAGTAATGCTGTTTTCTGATGTTTCTTAATTTAAAATTTTACTGAATGGTTGAAACGTCTCCAGTTGTGATTTTAAAAGATTGAATTTGTTTAAAATGCAGGAATAATTACTTGGTATTTTGTACCATAACATGGTTTGTAATTTTTGTCACTTATTAATTCCTATATCAAATTTATACTTTGGGTTTGTAAACTGGTGTTGAAATATCTCTCTGGAGTAGTGGTACTTCAGCTTACAAACCTAAAGTATAAATTTGCCATTTGAATTAAATAGTGACCACAATTACAAACCATGTTATCGACACAAAATACCTAATAACTACAACAGCAAATATATAACAGTAAATAGTAGCGATAATATGATACAAAAATATATTTTCTAATTCGTCTGAACTCTGTTTATGTTCAACCTATTCAATTATGTTTTCATGTTTTGACTACTCTGAAGCAGGTGGAACTTGAACAAAGAACATTAGAGCACAGGAACAGGCCCTTCGGCACATGATTTTGGGCCAAACATGCTGCCAAATTAAACTAATTTCTTCTGCCTGCCCTTGGGTCATATCCCTCCCATTCCTTGCATATTCATGTGCTTATCTAAAAGTCTCTTAAATGCCCCATTGCAGATGCATTGACTATACCCTCAAGGTAAAAAATAACTTGTCCCTCACCACCTCCTTTGAATTTAACCCCCTTCACCTTTAAATGCATGAACCCAATTTTAGACACCAGTTCTGGGGGCAAGAGATTCTGACAGTCATCCCCATCTATGCATCTCCATAATTTTATAAACTTCTATCAAATCTCCCCTCAATCTCTGCTGCTCCAGAGAAAACAACCTCCGTTTTTCTGGCGCCTCGTTATTGCTCATACTCTCCAATCCAGGCAGCATCCTGGTAAACTTCTTCTGCAATCTCCAAAGCCTCCATATCCTGTTATGTGACCAAAATTGAACACAATACTCAAATGTGGCCTGACCAAAGTCTTAGAAAGCTGCAACATGACATCCTAATTCTTGTAATGAGTTTCCTGACCAATAAAGGCAAGCATGCCAAACACCACCTTTAACACCGTACAAGTTGCGTTACCACTTTTGGGGATCTGTGGATCAGAACTCCAAGATGCCTCTGTATATCAGTGCTGTTCAGGGTCCTGCCATTAGCTGTATATGTTTCCTTAGCATGTGATCCTGCGAAGTGCACCTGGATCAAACTCCATCTGCCATTTCTTCACTCATATCAGCAACAGATCTGTATTTTGCTGTATCCTTTGACAACCTTCCATACTATCCACAACTCCACCAATCTTTGTATCGTCTGCAAATTTACTAACTTACTCATCTGTGGTTTCCTAGGTTGTCCCTATTTTCCTTTCTTGAGCAAAGAAATGACGTTAGCTACACGCCAGTCCTGAAATCTCTCCAGTGGCTATTGAGAATATAAAGATCTTGGTCAAGACCCCAGCAATCTCCCCTTTTGCCCTCTCAGTAACTTAGGATAGATCCATTGGGCCCTGGGGTCTGAGCCACCTGAATGCTGACACCCCACTTCTTCCTTGATCTCAAAATGCCCAGCATATTCGCATGCTCCACACAAACCTCACTCTCCTCCATAGTCTTCTCCTGGGTGCATACCGATGCTCAGTACTCATTTAGGATCTCACCCACATTCTCTGCTGCTGAGCAGAAGTGCCCTCCTTTATATTTGAGTGGCCCTATCTTTCCCTAGTTGACCTCTTTATTTTTAATGTAAGTACAGAATGCCTGAGGATTCTATTTAACCTTAGTTGGCAAGGTCATTTCATGGCCTCTTCTTGCTCTCCTCATTCCCTGCTTGAGTTCTTCCTGAACTCTTTATATTTCTCACTGACCCTGTCCAATTTTAGCTTCCTAAAACATACATTTGATTTTTTTTTTCCTTTTTGATAAAATTCTCAACCTTCCTCATTACCAAAAAGTCCCTTACCTTGCGAGCCTCATCCTTTCTCTACTGCTGGTCTAAAAAGCTCATATTCCATTAAGGAGTGAGTACTATTGCACCACAAGAGCTCTCCTAATTATCTAGGCCTTGGTTACTTTAAGCAACCTTTTGGACATGAGATGACGCATCTCTGGCACAGGTGAGACTGCAGCCAAGACTTTCTGGCTTAGAGGCATGGGCTCCTCCATTGTGCCACAAAAGCTTGAAAACACATTTTGTTTTGTGGTGGACCCACCATCAAATCCTCTAACTAATGAACAAAACAAATGAACACTGCTGGTGGCAAATCCCAGCTCTCTCTTTGATTCATGTAGGACTTGAACCTCGGCCTTCTGACTCACAGAAAGGCACACTACCATTTCTCCACACGAGTCAGCTTTTTTTTTTAGGGAGTGCTTTCATGCACAACTGAACACTTTTTATCCCCCCTACAAGGACCTTTTTGTTCTCATCCCCAGAAGTGTTATTACACAACCGACTGGCGCTTTTCCTCCACTAAATCACTGGTGATACTTCACTTATTTTCGGAAGTGTTTCCAATTATCCGTGTTTCCAATTAATCAATTTATGTGCAAAGCCTGGGAAGGTCGATGCAAAACCACTAGCGTGATGGAGAAAGCCAAGTGAGAAGGAGGTGATTAATCCATAATTGAGTTAGATGAGGAAATTAGGCATTGTACCTCTCCGAGACTCACTTTTCTCTACTGCAAGTGTATTGGTGGAAACTGCATGCTGCATCTTAAAGACAACACCAGCTGTCTTTATTTTTATGTATCTATCTCCTAATCGCCCTGTTCGGAGATATTACTGCACACCTTTGGAGCTGGTGAGACTTGAACCTTGATCTCTTGGTGCCACAAGAACCCCAAGACCCAATTCTTAATTAAAAATTCCATTGAGCACCACCTGGACTGAATCAAGTCTGGAGATATCTGGTTTAGCATTTGGGGTGGTAATGTCACTTAAGAACCCAGATTTCAAGTTTCATAGAGCTAATTATGGTACAGTGGTAGTGTCCCTACTTCTGAGCCAGGACACCTAGTTCAACTCCCACCTGCTCACATCTCTAAACTGGTTGATTTGAAAATATTATCTGACTTACCCATAAATGGACCTGCTGTGTTGTTGTTCTGCTTGTCTGTAATGCAAATTTGGATGCATCACAATTTCCTTTGCAATACTGAGACTATTGAAGTTGTTAGATACCATAAAGTACTGCAAAAGTCAAAACTATCAATTGTTATATTTTCTAACAAAAAGTCTTCTGAGCAAAGCATAAACAAAGCAAAATTAGCAAGAATTAGATGAGCTATTGATGCAACTGACCAAAACCGCATTCAAAGAAGATACAATTCTGCTTTAAGTAAAATACACAAAAATTGAATAGAGTTTTGTCAGAAGAATTGTTATTTTTACTAAAATGACATCTATGCAAGTGTTCTTTAATATGAAAGGCAAGTTACTTTGAATGAAATATACTCGATGTTTTGCTTCTGAATAAAACTATGTAATTTAAGAGAGAAATGTAATTTGAAGGTACCACGTGATATAATAGGGAATTAACTAAAAAAAATCCACATTTTGAAAGTTTTCATGTTATCAAATAGAATTTGAACTTAGTTTTTCTTGCAGTGCCATTTTACCAATACTCCTGTTTCAAGGCATTATAAATCCTTCATATTATTTGGGAAGTGCCTAGTTTGTGGGAGAAATGGACTAAATTGCAAATCTGGAATTGTGTTGTTGCAGGCTTTCAAGCAGTGATGTCAATGTCAAGTCAACAGCAGAGCTATCAGGGCTTGGTTACTGTTCAGCCTCAAAATCAAAATGTTGTGAGTGGCCAACATAGCAATGTGGGCAGTCAGATGCAAAGCATGATGATACAGTATCCTTCAATGCAGTCCTATCAGGTATGTTTTTTTAAAGTGATTTTTATTTGCCTATCTTGTCATCTACTTCAGGAAATAGTAAAATTTGAAGGTAATGGTAAATATAGATGATTTTTGTTCAAAGTACCAAGATGTGTCCCAGGCCTCAACCAGTTGTTTTACTGAGGATGGCTAATCTTTTGATTTAAAATAATCAGCTGTGGTACTAACATGTAACCTCACATTCCATCCTAGTTGCTCCACTAACATATCCTGGTGCAGAAATAGCAGGTGCCATAACATCACTGCAGTCTGTTAGCCTCCCTAAGGTCAATGCATGCTCGCTAATCACATTATAGAATAGAGAACCTGTGCCCCCACAAACACAGTCTCCCCTCCCTCCTCCAGTCTGATGATGTTTGGAACAATTGACAATCACTTTGCAGTTAAGCTGTTAAATATTCCCTGAAATTGAAAGGTTTTAAAAAATCAGTTTTTTAGAGAGTGATACCAGCAGTGCAATACCCCTAGATTCCTGTGACAATGTAGTCGTGAGCTATGTTTTGAACTCCTCCAGTCCATACAGTGAAGATGTTTCCACAGTACTAGTAGGTAGAAAGTTCCAGGATTTTGTGCCGGTGATTTTATCTACATCAAATGGTGTGCATCTTCTTGGAAAATGTTCCCAGAGATGCCTTGGCAATTTGGTGCAAGAACAGCGTCACTTGTGCATGTTACAGACAGGACACATTGATCTATGATGAAAATGGAGTGCTAACCAAGCAGATGATTATGTCCTGAATAATGTGAAGCCCCCTCAGTATTATGATTAGATTGGATTCTCTACAGTGTGGAAACAGGCCCTTCAGCCCAACCAGTCCACACTGACCCTCTGAAGAGTAACCCACCCAGATCCATTTTGCGAACACTATGGGCAATTTTAACATGGCCAATTCACCTGACTTGCACATCTTTGGATTGTGGGAGGAAACCGGAGCACCCCGAGGAAACCCACGCAGACAGTGGGAGAATGTGCAAGCTCCACACAGACAGTCGCCCGAGGCTGGAATTGAACCTGGGACCCTGGTGCTATGAGACAGCAGTGCTAATCACTGTACAACCGTGCCGCTGTCAATTGATGGAGTCCAGGAAAGGTTATTCAATGGCACTCTGCTATTACTTGTTGGTAGAGAGACTTTAAGGAATAAGGGATGAGTCTGATCATCAGATTACATAATCTCTGATCTGTTTATGTAGCCGATACATTATTATGTCTTATTTAATTAGTTGCATTTTCAATTGTGATCCATAATATATATTGATTGTGTGGTAAACCTAGCAGTGATATTGTTATTCAATATCAAGAGAATGTGAGTACGCTCTTTCAAGTTGGAAAAGTTCATTGACTGATACTTGATTTTACAAAAATTGTCCTTGCTGTTACTTGTTATCTAATAAACTTAGCTAACATATAAAATGCTTAAAAATAAACTTTGATTATTTATTGATTCTGGAATAATTTTTTGGCTTTTGGTTTCAACGCTGTCTGCAAAGCTGCAAGTTATCTTTCTTCTTACATGTTTAAAATTCAGATGTCATTAACTCCAGGCTCCCAAGGCGTGGGTCAACAGTCTTATCAGCCAATTCTAATCCCAGGTCATTCAAACCAAGGTCCTTTACCTTCTGCAGGAATGCCAGTCTATTACAGTGTTATCCCACCAAATCAACAAAATAGTATGAGGTCAGTATCTTTGAAATATTTCAAACTGTTCACTTTCATTTTCATGAAATGGATGATTTTTCGTTTTATTTCATTCCTGATTGTATCTGACCTTTCGTGTATTTTAATATCAGTAGTTCAGTCCTAATCTGAAGAATTTTAAGGAAGATTAAGGGTGCTGGGAGCAAAACAAAGAAAATTACAGCACAAAAACAGACCCTTCAACCCTCCAAGCCTGCATCAGTTCAGATCCTCCATCTAAAACTGTCACCTATTTTCCAAGGATTTGTATCCCTCTGCTCCTGGGCTGTTCATGTACCTGTCTAGATACGTTTTAAATGACGCTATCCTGTTCGCCTCTACGACCTCTGCGTAAAGAACTTCCCATTTAAACCTTTCCCCCTCACCTTGAACTCATGAGTAATTGAGCCCCCCCACGCTGCGGGGATGGGGTGTGAAAAAGCTTCTTGCTATCCATTCTGTCCATACCTCTCATGATTTTGTGGACTTCAATCAGGTACCCCCTCAACCTCCTTTGTGCCCCCTCCAAAGCATCCACATCCTTTTAGTAATGTGGCAACCAGAACTGTACACAGTATTTCAAATGTGGCTGAAGTAAAGTCCTATACAACTATCACATGACCTGCCAACTCTTGTACTCAATACCTCCGTCTGATGTAGGAAAGCATGCCAAATGCCTACTTGATCACTCTTATCGATCTGTGTTGCCACCTTGAGGGTACAATGGACCTGAACACTCAGGTCTCTCTGTGCATGAACTTTCAGCAGGGCTTTTCGATTTACCATATGGTTCACTCTAGAATTGGATCTTCCAAAATGCACCACTTCGCAATTGCTCAGATTGAACTCCCATTTTCCATTTCTCCACCCAACTCTCCAATCTGTCTATATTCTACATTCTCTGACCGTCCCCTTCACTATCTGCCACTCCACAAATTTTAGTGTCACCTGCAAGCTTGCCAATCAGACTATCTATATGTTTCCTCCAGATTATTTATGAATATCACAAACAACAGTAGTTCAAACATCGATCCCTGTGGAACACCACTGGTCGCAGTCCTCCATTTTGAGAAACTCCCTTCCACTACTACTGTCTCCCTTACCCAGCCAGTTCTCTATCCATCTAGCTCATACACGCTGGACCCCATGTGACTTCACTTTCTCCATGTGACTTCACTTTCTTCATCAGCCTACCATGGGGAACCTTATCAAACACCTTACTGAAGTCCATGTACAAGACATCTACTGCCCTTTCTTCATCAATCAACTTTGTCGCTTCCTCAAAGAAATGTTGGAGATGTGTTGAAATTTAATTTGTTAGTTCTTATGTTTGCTTAATTTCCCTTTTGTTCGGTTCCCTTCAGTCTTTTGTTCCCTCGTTAATAGCAACAAACTTGGATCTACTGCATCCATTACTACATAAAGGTTCCAATGATGCTGCAGCACCAATCTATTTGTATTCCAAATAGCAGAAGCAGCATGCAATAGATAGTTAAAGCAGTTCCACAACCAAAAGATCAGACCTCATCACTGCAGTTTTGTCACAACTGGTTGTGATTAGTGGTCGACAATTCAACAACTAACCGGAGGTCAAGGCTCCATAAATGTTCCCATTCTGAATGGTATGTGACTTCAGCATATTAGTGGGAAAGGCAATGCTGAAGTATTGTGGCAGTACTCAACCAGAAGTGCCAATTGGATTATCCATCTCAGCTTTCTCCTCAGGTCTTCAATATCATTGATGCTAATCAATTCAATTAACTGCATGTGATATCAAGAAACAGCAGAAGATGTTGGCTACTGCAAATGTTGTGCGTCATGGCAACATTAGTACTGAAATTTTATATACACCTAGCCAAGCTATTCCAGCACATCTACAACACTGACATCCATCCAACTCTGGAAAATTGTCCAGATATGTCCCAAGTTCAGATTACAGGACAAATTCAACTTAGCCACTTACCATGCTATCGGCCTACTCTTGATGACCAGTAAAGTGATGAAATGAATCATAAACACTGCTAGCAAGTACCAAATATGATTAGAAATGACCTCTCACTTAGGCCAAGGGCCACTCGGCTCCCAACCACATTACAGCCTTTGTCCAAAAATGGACAAAAATGCTGAACTGCAGAAATGAGATGAGCTAGTATGGAACCAAGATGCCCTAGCAAATTTGCAGTCAGTGAAAATGGAGGTGGGGGGGGGGGGGTGCGGAGGGGTGAAAACTTTCCACTGGCCATGGTTGTTGGTGGTCAGTCACCTCAGCATCAGGAGTTTACTGCAGGAATTCATCTAGATAGTGCCAGAGGTCCAATCATCAATTTATTCGTTGCTGACCTTGTTCACTGATTGCACATAGTTCAGCACCACAGCTTCACTGAAGCAGTCCATGTACCCATGTGCAGCAATATCTGTACAATATTCAACTTGGACTAATTAGCAAGTAACATTAATGACCTCCCCAACTGCAAGGCAATGGTATTTCTAACAATAGAGAATCTAATTATCACTCATTGATGTTCAGTGGCATTGCCGTCGCCAAATCCCCCATTTTTAACACTTTGGAGTTATCATTGGTCCAGTTCAGTTTCTGGTCAGTCATGCTGACATTGTGACGACAAAAGCAGTTCAGAATATTGCTATGAATAGCTCACCACTTGTCTCCTCAATGACTGTTGCCCATCTTCAAGGCGCTAGTCAGGAGTTTGATGAAATACTCTAATCTTGTTGGAGCTGTACTTAACCAGGCAACAATCAGAAACTTGGTGATGAAGGGCAAAGTAGCTCACATAGTTGACCCTCCATCCAACGCCTTCATTCAACATTAGCTCCCTGAACCACCAATGTACAGTATAGTGTGTGTCATCTCTGCAAGATGTGGTGTAATACCTCGCCAAGGCTCCTCTAACAGCACTTTTCCAAGAAGAGTCTGCTGCCATCTGGAAGGATAAGGGCAGCAGATGTCTCTGAGCACCAAAGTCTTCAAGATCTTTCCCAAGCCATTCACTGTCCTGAGGTTGTTCCTCCTATGCCCCTTGGTCAAATCCTCCAATTCCCTAACTGACAGCTCTGTGTTCTCTTACATGCCAAGGACTGCAGTGGTTCAAGACAACAGCTCACCACCACATTTTCCATGGCAGTTTTTTAAAAAATAAAACTTGGTGTGCTAATGGAATAGAAAAAGGCAGGCAAAACTGACATCTCTATGAATTCTTAGAGTTTTAACCACTTGTCATTTATTGTTTTTAATCAAAGTTCATACTGCTTTTCCATTGCCGAATCTGATTATTGCCTATCCAAATCTCGTATTAGGTACATCCTATTTAGGAACTGAATTGAATGCCTCTCCATTGAATGTACAAAACAGTAAATGAAATTAGAGTATTAATAAAGTATTATGATTCCACTGCCCTTGTTGTGATTTACTCAGGGTTCAGGATGTTTTCCTTCAGAGACAAACTGTGAAGAACATTACCTTCCTGTTAGAACCTTAACTTAGCACTGAAATGTCCTATGCTGAAATTCCAATTGAAAATCCCACTTAAATCCCACATCCTTACTTCAACAACTCTAATTTAGCCCTGAGATGAATTCACTGCAATGGCTTCTGACCATTCATACAAGGAGCAGTCATATTGCTTTTTAAGTAAAAGTTTAGATTTGTTATAAGTACCATGTTTTGGGTTTGCCAGTTAGTTTCATCAAATTTATATATGTTGTTAGCAATGAGGTCCTGCACATTTTTCCTTGCGCCTTGTTATGATGCTACATTTTTCACTTCAGACCAGCTGTTTTTCGCAACTGTCAGTTCCAGGATCTCTTTGGAATGTCTTGTTGTTATGATTATAACTTCAAAATGCCTCACACCTTGGTATTTTATTTTATTTCTGTTAAAATAGATTGCACCTGATCAAAGTGGAAAACAATTACCTTTGGCATTAAAAGATCTGCAAAGTGTAACAAAGAAAAGTTAACTTTTATATCTTTGAACGGAGTGGAGCTAGTTCTTCTGATCCAAATCTAGATTAGTTTTAATACAAAGCGTACATTGTCTCTCTTTTAAAGTTCATCAGTAGGTTATCTGCAACCTCCAGGAACTGATCAGATGCAATTCCCTCGGCCATCTTCCCCATGCAATTCTCAACAGCTACAAAGCCAACAATGTGCAGGTGAGCAAATTAACTTTGTACTTCAGATTACATTCCTATATTTAATAAATTAAATCTAGTGGTGTTAATTTTTAAAAATTTCTTTTTAAATCAAATGAAAATGATGAATTTCTGTCTTGACCTTGATGTCCTAATCCCTGCTGAAATTAGATGTTCAAATTTTGAAGCCCAAGGACACAACAGGATTAGGAAAATTAACTGGTAAATCTAACAAGCTGTCAAACATTTGAAAATGCACCTCTTCTCATGTTTGTGTGGTGTTTTTAAAATTAATAATACCATTAGTCATGAGTTTGTAAAAGCCAATCCATGTTTGACAAATTTATTCCAGTTCTTTGAGGATGGAATGTGCACAAAGGATAAAGGGAAACTAGTAGAGATGTATGTTTGGATTTCCAAAATATTCGATTAGATGCCAGATAAAAGATTACCTCACAAGATCATGAGTGTGGTATACTAGTACAAAGAGGATTGGTTAACAGTAAAGAGGTAATTGGGATAAATGGATCATTTTCAAGTTAACAAATTAATGGAATACTGTAGTATCAGTTCTGGAATCTCAAGTATTTAGAATGTGTATACGAATGATTTGGATGAAAGGATAGATTGTATTATAGATCTCTTTCCTGATAAGACAAAAAATAAGTTGGAAAGCAAATTATGAAGAGAATATATAGAGTCTGCAAATGAATAGAGGTAACTGTCAAAAGTTAACAAGTAAAGTAATTTGAGAAAGCTTGAGATTGTCTATTTGGCAGGAAGAATAGAAAAAGGCATTCTTATACTTGAATCACAATAAGACAAATGATAATCTGGCCTTTATTGCACGTCGCAAAGTCTTGCTGCAGTTCGACAAAACATTTGAGAGTATTGTGTGTAGTTTTGGTCTCCTTGTATAAGGAAGGAAATACTTGCATTGGAAGCAGTCAAGAGAATCTTCATCAGACTGATTCTTAGGGTGAAAGGTTTGACTTACAAGGAAAGATTAAGCAAGTTGGGACAGGTGTTTAGAACAATGTGGGGTGACCTTTCTGAAATATATAAGATTCTGGTGTCTTTAATGGAGCATTTCCTGGAAGGATGTTTCCCTTGTAGGTGAAGTCTAGAACTGAAGGGTACAACTTAAAAATTAGAGTTTCCATTCAAAATTGATATAGGAGGAATTTCTTCACTAAAGCTTATCAGTCTGTGGAATTGTTTTCCTCAGTGAGCAGTGGAGGCTGTGTCATTGAATACATTCAAATCTACATTAGATTTCTATCAACAGGGAAATTCAAGATAATGAAACATAGCCAGTGAGTGAATGTCAGGTCTCACTTGGGTCTGCTGTGAACACATGATAAAACATGCTGGATGAATTATTTTAGCACTTTTTAAAAATTAGATTCCCTACAGTATGGACACAGGCCCTTCGGCCCAACAATTTCAGATGATCTGTTCTAATGATCTTACACAATACACATGCTCTTCAAAGGCAAAAATGTTATTAAAATTTGATGGACTTTGCTGGGATTTTCGTAGAGACTTTGTTTATAAATTTGAATGCATTCAAATTTATCATGTTATTAGAGTAGAATTGATGCATTTCACATACTTCTGTGTGCTTTGGTACAGTCTTAACTCACTTAAAAGCTGAACTTGTTTTTTTTAACTCCTGATGTAGAATGCCATGAGAGATCAGTTAAGACCATCACAAATCATTATATTGATGAAGTACACCCTGCTGCCAATTAAAATTTGAAAATTGAACAAAGTGCAGCACTTAACTCTGCCAGTGATCATAAATGGAATTATATTTACAAATGTGTTTTCAAACTCTATAAAAACAAAAATAATAAGCTTGTCAGAATCCTCATCATTAGTTCAGCCACATGAGCTCAAAATAACAGCAGTTGCAGTGACAAGGTTGAAAATCACATGATTTAGTCTAAGCAACATTGCAATCTATCATCCTTAACTGAGTTCACTTTAGTATAATGTTTAACTCTACTTCAGAATGGTAATTTTAAGTGTGACAATACCTTTTTTTTAAAAGACTGTTTAAGCTTATCAAATGGTTGTTGTCTGTTCCAAATTTAAGTCTGCAACTTTGCCAATACGTGTAAGCATTTTTAGCAATTCTTTATATGCTGAGTTGATTCAGATGGATCAATGTTTCAGCTGTTTTTGTCAGCTGTTTTATCTATACAATAATAGGTATATATAAATGGACTGTAGTTGCTTCTTGAGAACTAGTTTCATTAAATTGGCTGGTCATTGCTGTATTATCTCTCCTTTTAGACTGAGTTCTGAGTTTTTAATCACTTATTTTCTATTTAACTTTCACTTGAATCTCTGACTACCTTTGGATGCTGGATCCTCAATCAATCTTCCTCTGTAACTTAATTAAAAAATGTTAAATCATTTCTGACTGTTTGTTTATATTTGAGTTTTAAATCTATCCAGAAAGGTGTTGTCTATTTCACAAAAATCATTAAAAATATAAGACAATACACTGATTGATATCTCCTGGCTTTTATGATCAACTTATGAAGGATCCTTTTGGTCCTTGATGTGCTGTTAAGTC
The DNA here is from genome assembly GCF_020745735.1 of Hemiscyllium ocellatum. Classification (NCBI taxonomy): domain Eukaryota; kingdom Metazoa; phylum Chordata; class Chondrichthyes; order Orectolobiformes; family Hemiscylliidae; genus Hemiscyllium; species Hemiscyllium ocellatum. The sequence goes on along the minus strand of NC_083407.1, from coordinate 39,356,652 downwards.
TGGCAGTAATGCACATTTGTGCTGCTATTTTTATCATTACCTGTGAAAGGCCTTTGTCCAAAATTTATCAAAGGCTGCCCTTGGTCACTTCAGTCTAACTGTTTTTCCCTCTTGGTTCATAAACTGTTTGAAATGTGGGCAAAATAATTTATTTTGGTTCCTGCATTGCTGTGGTTTGTACCTAATTAATTCACAATAACTTGCTTTTTAAGAATTGCCTTGTCTCATATTAAATTGATTTTTAATCTTGTCCTTTTTTTTTCGCTTGTGACAATATTGCAAATTTTCTTCAAGGGGTTGCACTCGAAATTTTCAAGTATCTCAGTCCCTTCAGTTACATGTAAAAGTTTTTCATATTTTGGAAATGACAGTATAGTTTTCCTGGCATTCTGAGTAAAGCATAATGGGATTGGTTCTGGGTACACCAAATCTTAACATATTGCAAAAAGAAATTTAGCATGACAAAACCGAACTCTCCGTTCCAGCACCTTTTCTTGGTCAAATCTTCGCTGCCTCGGTGTTGCTGGTCTCTTTGTTTGTTTGATATTCAGTTCTAGATGTGCTGTAATTTGCTGCAATTAACAATTCCTCCTTTGTTAGCCATAGCTACAACTCCAGCCCCTCCCCATCAAATTCAACCTCTGTTAGTCCTACAAATATTCCAGAACTCCTCATTTCTTTAGTTCTGGTCTATTGTGTAGCTCCATTCCCTTACTATTGAAAAACCATGCCTTAAAGTCTAAGTTGCACTCATCATTTACCAAAGCTCCCCTGTCTTTCCATGTTTTTCCTTAAGTTCCTATTCAAAATTTACTTCTTTGACCTAGCCCTCTTTAGCTCAATATCATTTGTATTCAATTAGACTGTCAATCTCCAACATGTATAGCACAGAAGAGGCCATTCGGCCCATTGTTTCTATACTGGTGCAACAAACATTTGATTAGATTAGATCACTTACTGTGGAAACAGGCCCTTCAGCCCAACAAAGTCCACACCGACCCGCCGAAGCGCAACCCACGCAGACCCATTCCACTTCATTTACACCTTCACCTAACATTACGGGCAATTTAGCATGGGCAATTTAGCATGGCCAATTCACCTAACCTGCACATTTTTGGATTGTGGGAGGAAACCGGAGCACCCGGAGGAAACCCACATTTCCCACCTCAATCCTGTTTTGCAGTTTTTAGCCTATAACCTTGGAGTCTATGGATGCAATTGAACATCCAGATACTAGTTAAATGTTAGAAAAACTTCTGACTCAGTTACCCTTTCTGATAGTGAGTTCCAGACTCTCTCAACCTTCTGAATGATTAACAATTCTCCTTAGTTCCTCTCCTAGCCTATACCATTTACATTACATGTTTGCCCCCGATTACTAACCCTTCTGTAAATGGAAAAAGTGCTTTCCTATTCAGCCTAACCTTGCCCCTTGTATTCTTATGCACCTCTATCAGGTCCCCTCTCAGCTTTCACTACTCGAAGGGAAACACATCCAGCTCAGACATTCCAGCCTGAACAGCATTTTGATAAGCTTCCTCTGTGCCCCCTCTTGTGCAAAATTACATCCTTCTTTGTGTGTTGACCAGGCTGTGTGCAAAACTCCAGTTGTGGCCTAATCGGCATTTTACACAGTTCCAGCATAACCTCCTTGCTCTTGTATTCTGTACCTCAACTAAGAAAGAGATATTCCTCCACTATATAACCATATTCCTCAACAAGCTTATTTACTTGCCCTGCCACCTTCAGGAATCTGGATATGTGCAACACTTGTATCTTCAGTACCTTCGAGAATTCCACCCTTCGTAGTACAATGCCTTGCTTTGTCAGCCTTCCCCAAATGCATTACCACACACTTGCTGGGTTGAATTCCACTTTCCACTGCTCTGCCCATTTGGCCAGTTTGTTAATATCCTTATTTGAGGTTTTGCAGCTATCCTCTCAATTTACCATCCTACTAACTTACAACTGCAAACGTCTTGATCATACATTTATATCAAGTCATTGATATACATCACAAAAGGCATGAGTCCCAGTATCTCACACTGCTGCTGAAAACAGACTTCATCTTAGAAGCATTCCTTGACAAGCACTGTCTGCTTCCTTCATGTCCACTAATTTTAGATCAAAAGTACCACTTCTACTTGCATCCTGTGGGTTCTCACTTTTTTTGACCAGTCTGCTATGAAGGACCTTGTTAAAAAGCTTTAAGATCAATGTATACCACATTACATGTGTTTCCCTCATCAAATGGTGAAGTGATTGCACAATGGTATTATAACTAGTCTAGTAATCTGGAGAGGAGAAAGTGAGGTCTGCAGATGCTGGAGATCAGAGCTGAAAATGTGTTGCTGGAAAAGTGCAGCAGGTCAGGCAGCACCCAAGGAACAGGAAATTCGACGTTTCCGGCATAAGCCCTTCATCAGGAGTCCTATGAAGGGCTTATGCCCGAAACGTTGAATTTCCTGTTCCTTGGATGCTGCCTGACCTGCGCTTTTCCAGCAACACATTTTCAGCAGTAGTAATCTGGAGACCCAGATAACGATCTGGGTTTGAATCTTACTGTGGCAGATTGTCGAGTTGAGCTCATTTAAAAATATGGAATTTAAAAGTCGAATAAAACCATTGTCATAGATTCAAGTCCTTTAGGGAAGGAAACTACCATCTTTCATGGTTTGGCCTACATGTGACTCCAGATCCACAGCAATGTGGTTGACTCTCAACTACCCTCTCTATAATTAAGAATGAGCAATGAATGCTAGTCTAGCCAGTGACACACACATCCTGTTTTGAGTTTAAAAAATATTTTTCTGGTTACTTTCTCAAAAAAAGTTTGAGCAAATGTGTCAAACACAATGTTCCCTTGAAAAATTCATGCTAACTATCCCTGATGATGTATATTCTATCCATCCAAATTATTTCTGATAATTTCCCCAAGATCAAAGTTAGACTGACTAGCCTATAATTTCCTGACCAATCCCTTTTTTTTTAATAATAGATAACATTAGCAGTCTTCCTCCAGCTGTAGTCTGACATGAGTTGAAAATTACTGCCGGGGCCCCTGATATTTCTTCCTTTGACTTAGTCAACAGCCTGGGAAGCATTTCATTATGCTTTGAGTTATCCAGTTTTTAAGGCTGCTGAACCCACTAGTACCTCCCCTCTGTTAGTTTGTTTTAATATTTCACAGTCCTCCATCCTGACGTCTGTACTTACATTGTCCTTTTCCATTGTGAAGATAGAGAGTGTTCATTAGGACTGAGCCTGCACGTCCTGGATCCAAATACAAGTTACCTCTATGGTCCCGAATGGTTCCTACTCTTTACCTAGTTATCCTCTTGTTCTTTATATACACTTTCATATTTACAAAGTCCTGTGAAGCTGCTTGGGATGCCATCCTAAAGTGTTTTATAAATTGAAAACTATTGCTGTTATCATTAATATCAATGCATTGAATACTTATCATTAACTCTTAATAAACTAGTGAAGGAATATCGCTGCCAAATATGAGAGAAAAACATAAAATGGCACAAAAAGGCAGTCATTCTGGTTGACAATCATTAAGCTTAGTATTTGCCATCTAGTTAGACATTTCTGAACGTGTATCATTGCCAGATGGAAAATCTATTTGGCATCAGCAATTCTCCAGCACCACTGAGAATTGTGGGCACCTCACCCATTCACTTAAACAAGAAGCAAAACACAATTGATCCTGCCAAGGAGAAGCACTGGTCAGCAATACTACAGTTCCCAATCTCAGCTTAACTGATTTGAAGAATGAGTTCCTTGGACATAGATATGCTTCCTTGAGCAATTGGTCATACTTCATTGAATTTGATTGAACACCGTTGCTGTTTCCACGAAAAGACAGACTTAACTTCCATAACCAAGCAAATGGTTAACTTGTCCCATCAGAATTTTTAATTGGAAATGGGCTTGTTTGAGAAGAAGAAAAATCCATGCTCTATGATTTGAAACAACCAGGTCCTGTGGCTATATACTGTGGAAGTAAGAGACCATCTGCAGCATTGCTGATCTGCAACATGATGACAACATTTTTTGTGTGCATGTTAGGCAGGTGATTTTCCACAGAACCACTCAAGCTAGGCTTTACTCCCATGGTGTCTGGAGGATGCAGACCATTTCAAAGAATGAAAACTCTAGAAGGTAGGAAATCGATTAAAATCTGATGTCTGAGTAATTGTTTTGCCAAATGTCTTTCATTATTTTGCAAATAGACTCAGACAAAAATAACGGTTTTAGATTTAAACGAACTGATAAATTTGGTATTCGCATTGAAGAAGTCAGGAAATAAAATTGTTTAAATTGCTGCTTATACATCTTTAGTCCATTTTGGAAAAATTTTCACGCATTGACCCTCCTCCCTCCTTTTTTATGGAAATGTTGACTGCTGGAATATTTTTCATGGGTCCCAATTTTATATAGAATATGCAACACCAAGAAGGTATTTCGTCTATGCTTATATTAATGCTCTGAAAATAGCTCTTTACACACCCTTCTTTTCATCTTACCAGCATAACCTTTATTCCTTTCTCCTTTGTTTATCTAGATTTGCCTTGATCTGTGCTATTTGCCTCAATTGCTTATGGTAACTAATTCCATATTGTAGTTATTAATTAGGTCAGATATGTCTCTGATTTACTTACTGGATTTATAATTGCTTGTATTGGACTTTTAGCCTTCATTTTGGTCTGCCATAAAATTGGAAATATCTATTTTTTTTATCTCTAACTGATAAAAACCTTTCCATAAGTCTAAAACCTCTATCAGCTGTCATCTTACCCTTGATTGGTATAATTTCCACATGTGTTTACCAGTTGTGTCAATACTGATTCCAATGGCCATTCTTCACCAGTGAAGCTACTCAGTAAGCTTGTCAACACAAGACTTAGCAGGGATTATACTTAATATTCACTGATCTGAACTATTTATTTCTTACTGAGATTATAATTGGATTATTAGTGAAAGAACTTACACAGGTCAGTTGTGGGGAAGTATGTATTCACTCTTTACACTGATAATTGTTTGTGTTAGGATGTTTGGCAAAAACTGCCAGTCACAGATAATCATCAGATGGACTATATTATTAATTGTCGACAACAAAGATCGCATTGGCCGCAGATTTCAACAAGTTTTTGTGCAACTAAAATCTCTGCAGCTTTTTATGACTCATATGCTGGATCACGGTTTAGGGATAGTGAGTTGGCCTTTTAGCATGGAGATGAGAAGTTTCTTCACTGTGTGAAGCCTGTGGGTTTCTCTGCGAAAGAAAGGGGTTGAGACCAAACAGTGATTGTTTTCAAGAACGCATTAGATATACTACCTGGGGCTAAAGTACATAAAGGGCACGGAGTTGGTTGATGATCTAAATTGTATTGAATAGAAGAGCAGGCTCGAAGCGTGAATCGGCGTCGAACAGGGTAGTGCTTGAAAAGCACAGTAGGTCAGCCAGCATCCAAGGAGCAGGAGAGCCAACATTTTGGGCATAAGCCTTTTATCAGGATTGTCAGGAAGGGCTGAATGGCCTACTTATCTAATTTTCTGTTTCTATGCTGTTCAACATGTTTTTGGAACTCCTAAAGTCTGATGCTTGTCTTGCAAACATTCATACTGACATATGTCAGTTGCCCAGTGGCCTGCTGCTGACTAACTTCCTGATCGGATAGTAAGCAAGCTGTCTTGAATGTCCACTTTCTTCAGGATCATGGTTGCCTTTGTAAGTGCAGAATCAACTTGTTTCTCCAAATCATTAACAAAGTACAGAAGGTAGATATGATTCTAAGGGCTGCATTCTCTCATTTGGTTATGTTGAATCTTGAAAGCTAAAAACCAAGAAGTCAGTTTGATTTGTTACGAAGATATAGAGTCATAGAGATGTACAGCTTCGGTCCAATTTATCCATTCCCACCAAATCCAACACAAACAGTGTTTCCACTTACTGGAACAGAAAAGATTTCCAGTTGGATGTGAAATAGATTTTTATTGAATAGTGATTTGTTTGTTTGTTCCATAAGGCATAGATGTCAATGCCATGTAATAAAATGTAGTTTGTTTATTCCAAAGATATAATGGTATCACATAATACAGCATATTTGCTATAGAACTGGAGCTTCACAAGCGTAACTTTGAAGTTGGGGTATATTTCCTACAACTGCAATTGCTATATCTCTGTCACTTACCTCCCAACATCACCCCCCCACCCCCACCCCCAGCATGCAAACGCAGTTGTTTTCTCTCAACCCCACAACTGACACTGTCTCATTTATCCTATATAAGTCTCTCAGTAAATGTCTTTCAGCTCTGACTTATTAATCAAGTTCAGCATTTAACCAAAAATTCAGTTTTTTGCATTGCTAACAAAGAAATGGTGAACCAGCAATTACCTGGCAAGAATTTCTAATTTCTATCGTCTGCTACTTTCTTCAAATGTTGAAATTCCTTATATCCATCTAAGATTTTAAGCACCACAGCAACCTGCAAGTTGCATGCTTCAATGTTCAGTTAAACCGTTAAATTGTATCATCATAATGTTCTGCTGTTCTTTATTTCTAGAAGTTTTGTTACTAGTAGGAGTTTATTTTTATTTTTGAGTAAATTCCCCTCTTGGGTTTTGATCTTTAATCTATTCTGTACCCAAAAAACTGTCACTCAACTTGGTAAATTAAACCTTAAATTGCCATCAAAGTCCATGTTATACCCGGTTTCCAAAGTGTTGAAAATTACATTGAAGTTCTATACCTCAATCTAATAAATATCACCAACTGACATGCTTTCTTGTAAAAGATTAGAGGATAGATTAGAATACCTACAGTGTGGAAACAGGCCCTTCAGCCCAAACAAGTCCACACCGACCCTCCGAAGAGTAACCCACCCAGAAACATTACCGTACCCTATATTTACCCCTAACTAATGCACCTAACGCTGCGGGCAATTTACATGGCCATTTCACCTGACCTGCACATCTTTGGATTGTGAGAGGAAACCAGAGCACCCGAAGGAAACCCATGCAAACACTGGAAGAATGTGCAAACTCCACACAGCCAGTCTCCCGAGGCAGGAATTGAACCTGGGTCCCTGGCACTGTGAGGCATCAGTGCTAGCCACTGAGCCACCTTGCCGTCTGGAAAGTTGGATACTTAAGTAAAGAAAACTACTCATTTCTAATTCGCATGGAAAAAGAAATGATATTCTACATTCAGTATACTGGATGGAAAAATAAGTTGTTAATGAAAATTGAATTTGACTAATTCTATCAATATACATAAGCAACATGACAACAATCATTGTTACATGATCTTAAAATCATTTTCTAAAGTTGTGTACACTTCAAAACACACACAGGATAGCATAGAACATTTCTATGCATTTCTTCAAATGCCTGACTTTTGAGTACATTAAAATCTGCAAAATGCTTTGACCAAACAGTAATTCTCCTAAATTGAAATGTCGATAATTTATTCATGATAAGCTGATAGTTTGGAGACAGGATGGGTGATAAATCCAAGAACCGAAAGTACTTGTAGAAGATAGTTTTCAGAGTGAAAGTTTACAGTTTTGTCCTCCGTAAAAGACTAGTTCATTTTTGATACATATTGATGACCTAACGTTGGATTTGTAGGACATCATTTCAAAGTTTACAAATGGCATGCAATTCAGTAAAATAGTGAAGAGCAAGGAGAATAATGATCTACTTCAGGAAAAAATAGGTGAAATCTGAATAGACAGGGCAGATGAAGTTTAATCCATAGAAATGTGATTCATTTTGGTAGGAAGAATGAGAGCCAATATGAATAACATAGATGGATGTAGGAACAGATCTGTTGACATGAGTGTACATAATCTTTGGAAGTGGCATGGAAAGTCAAGATGACTGTTGAAAAAGCATATTCGAACTTTGTCTTTTTGAACTGAGCCATAAAGTGCAACGCCACAAATTATGCTAAACGTTTATAAAGCATTGGTTAAACCCTGGCTCAAGCATTGTGCTTCAGGAAGAAAACTGTGGCCTTTGGAAAGGGTTGCAAAGGCAATTTTATCAAATAGTTTGAAGGATACAAAGTTCTAGTTCTGTGAGAGAACCTGGGCCAATTGAAAATGTTCAGAGTCGATTCAATGGAAATGTTCAAAATTATGAAGTATTCTTGTGGAGTAAATAAGGAAAAACGGGTTTCCTGACGCAGAGTCAGATTTGGCATTGATTTGAAATTATTAGTAAAAGAACTAGAGGTCGAATGAAAGGGTTCATTTTGCTCAACATCAAAAGTTGTTGAAGCAGATTAAATTATAAATTTTTAAAAAACAACTGAATGTGAATTGATAATGGAAGGTGTTTCAGGGCTACGGAGAAAAGGGAAGGAATGAGATCATATGACTCGTTCTTTCTGGCCACTTCTGGTGCTTTGTTATTCCATACTTTGAAATGCAACCTGAAGAATTGAATGAAATACTCTGGAGCAGTAGAATAATAAATGTATCATTACAGCTGCTATGACTTCACCGTGAACAGTGCTACATACTGTCTGTTTACCTCTTGCTCTTTGTTGCATTTCTTGTCAGATTTCATTTACTCTTGTAACATTTCAAAGTTCTCACAGTGCAATCAAACTCTAACAAAGCACAAGTTGATACAAATGTCAATCATATTGTGGCAATAATCAACCAAATACACAAGAGGAAACTAATGCAGTTTCAAAGGCTATGAAATGTTTTTCCTGTCATGTTCTCAAAACCCCTTAACTATGCTTATAAATTTATACTTAAGTTACTCTCCCCAGCTAACCTTGGCAATTTTAAGAATACAGACAGGCTCAGCATTGTGAACGTTCTGCCCGATTTAATAAGAGTTTCTTCAATTCTTGCCTGATGTATGCCAGATGGGCAAATTGGGTACGTTTTTTGAGAGCTACCAGCCTCTCTCGGTCCATTCCACAAACCAGATGAAGTATGAACCATCCGAAGACATCACTAGGCATATTGCTGCCAGTTTTCAAAACCTTTGGAAAATCTGTAGGCAGGTAAATAAGACACCAGATTTAAATTTAAAAATATTTAATTAATGCAAGGTTTGTGAAAGTTTGTAGCTCAGATTGAGGTTTAGGGAGGTCGTCACTGATGATATAACCTAGCCAGGTAATGAAACGTCTGGATATCAAACCTACAGCTCAGCAAGCAAACCTGCACCCTAAATATTTAAATAAATGTTCTGCCTCTCAGAAAAAGGCAGTTTGTGAGCCAATGTTGTAAACATTGTGGTAAGTGCTTTGAATTGAATTTGCATTTTCAAACATTCAGCCCTGATCTCTTCCTCATCAAGGGGGTTTAATAGCATGGTCCCTTGAGTCTGCACTCAACAGTGTTAAGGAATAAGATAAAATTAGACAAGAAGTTGCTCAAGAACTGTGCTGAAGCTGTGAAGGTACTTTAAAGTATGGATACAATTTAAAAGAGCATGCAGAGACTCATTTTACTGATAGGAGAGGGTAAAGTCGAAGCCTCTTTGTGTTGTAACTGATTTATGGTTTGAAGAGATTTTTGACTAGGGATGCTGCAGAATGGTTATTGAATGGTCTGATGTTAGGACCAAGGAAAACTGCCAGCGATTCCAGGTTAGAGAAGAGAAGGTTGAGGAAGAAAGAAGGAGGAAGGAAAAATGAAGTTTAAGGCCCATGAAGGGGGTTTAGGTGATTTTGATGAAGTCTTTGCCTTTTTTGAAAGTTGTAGGGACATGGAATTGTAAATTGAATATGGATATCTTTAATTAGAGAGATGTGGAGATAGCTATCAATATTTTTAATGAACCAGAAAAAGGTTCGCTAAGTATGGGTGCTGTAGCAGATGCTGCTCAGTTACTCCAACATGTGTGTTCTATAAGAATGGCAAAACCACCCATATTGGCAGTAAGGGGTTGAATGCTGCTGCAGTCATGAAGATCAGCATACATTTGTGAGGGAGATGATAGCAAAATTCGTAGGTGGCATTGAGGTCATTGAAACCAAGGAACAAGAATGAGTGGTATCCTAGGTAGTGATTGGTTAATTATTTTCGGGAGTTTGTTTTCATTGTAAATAATACCAATTCAGGACAGCAACTGGCGGTGGAGGCCAAATGAGAAAAGGCACTAAATACCCCAGGTATACAGTTGTAAACAGATATTAATTTGATAATTATAATTTGAAGGGAACTAACGACCTGCAAGAAGAGAAATTAAAATAGTTGCTGTAATCTTTGTGCATGAAAATGGAGAACTGAAACTTTCTAAAGCCCTTTGTTTCGATGAACAATTGCCAAAATATCCGGCCTTTTGTAGACCGGATATAACACTTTGATATGTGTAGCAAATATAAAAACTGTCAATATAAGAGCAGCAATTCCACAAAATATGTATTTTCCAAACAAAGCTTAATCTTTAATATTAGTATAAAGTTTTTAGCTGAACTGTACAGTTTTTCTGTGCCCACTGTCAATTTTTATTTATACTGTAAAGTTTGGTAGTAACATTTATTACAAAAGTTTGGGATTTTGAGTGAGAAGTATTACAATTGTAGAGAGCCTTGTTGATATGACACATGAAGCATTGTCTGCAAATCGGCTCTCCTTATCAAAGAAATGCTACACTTGACTTTAAATCGTTGTTGCATTCCCTTTTATGAAATGATTGCTAGATTGAAGGGATTGTCATCCATCAAGAGACTGAGTAGATTCGGTCATTCAACCTCTTCAACCTTCCACCATTCAGTGAGATCATGCCTGTATCGATCCATCACTCTTAACTGTACATCTCTCCACCTGAGTTATGGACCCCAGTAAACCATCTGGTGAAAATGCAGCGTATTCCTTTCAAAGTCAGTATATCTTTTCCATGGCCAAATGTGCACCAGATATGGTCTATTGTGTAGATGCAGCAAAAATCCTCTTTTATGTTCTATCCCTCTAGTTATTCAAGGTTAATGTTCCATTTGACATTTTAATTGGTTCTTTTGCCTGATCATTGTATTTTAGTGATCTGTGGACGTGACCCTCTACATTATTGTTTGGGCCTTGTATAGACTGCCTCTGTGGTGAGCTGCATCTACCAGAATTTTTCTTCTCATTTAATCTACGTCTCTTTGTAATTTTATATTCCCTGTGTACTGTTCTTGAGGCATTTTATATTTGTGCCATCGGGTATACATGTGTATCTCTTAACCGATCGATGTCATTTATACGTTGAATAACTGGGCAACTACATGGATCCCAGAGGAACATCTTGTGCTCCTTAAAGTCATAGAGATGTGCGGCACAGAAATCAACCCTCTGTCCAACTTGTCCATGCTGATCAGATTCCTCAATGAATCTAGTCCCATTTGCACTTAGCACATATCCCTCTAAACCCTTCCTTTTGAACATTATAATTGTGTACCAGTCTCCTCCACTACTTCTGGCAGTTCATTCCATATATGCACCACCCTTTGCGTGAAAATGTAGCCCTTTAGATCCCTTTTAAATCTTTCCCTTCTCACCCTAAACTTATGCCTTCTAGCTGGAGACTCCCCCCAACCCAGAGAAAAGACACTGCCCATTTACCCTATCCATGCCTCTCATGATTTTACAAACCTCTATAACGTTACCCCTCAGCCTCCGATGCTCCAGGGAAAGCAGTCCCAGCCTATTCAGCCTCTCCTTATTGCTCATATTCCTCCAACCCTGCCAGCATCCTTGTAAATCTTTTCTGAGCCCTTTCAAGTTTCACAACATCATTCCGATAGGAGGGAAACTAAAATTGCACAAAATATTTCAAAAGGTGTACAGTTGCAGCATGATCTCCCAACTCCAATAGTCAATGCTCTGACCAATAATGGAAAGCATACTAAACTCCACTTCACTATCCTATCTACCTGAGACTCCCCTTTCAAGGAACAATGAACTTGCACTCCAATGTCTCTTTGTTCAGCAACATTCCCCAAGACCTTACCGTTATTTCCAATTTGAGTATGTATCCACTATCCTATCTTCTACCACCAATCTCCCATTGACTCAAACTATTTGACTTCAATTCTGTAAGCTTTAATTTTCAAACAAATAGATGCTAATGTGGAAATTTATCATATGAACTCGAAGTTTATATAAACTACGTCCATAGCACTTTTTGGTTTACTATATGTGTTATTTCTCAAAATTCAGTTGGGTGCTTCAAATATTATCTGTCCTGTATAAATACACTGGCTGTATTTCAGCTAAACTTGTTTTTAAGTTTTTAAGCCATTTGTTTTCCTTTACAGATTCCAGTAATTTCCTCAAATATTGGATAGAGGCCGATCCATAGTACACTGATTTTTTGTTTTTCTTATCTTGAATAACAGAAGTTACATTTGCACTTTTCTAATTAAAGGGCTGTTCCTGAATCAAAGATCTTTGAAATTTTGTAGATCCAGCATCTCTAATTTCCTCACCTAACGATGTAACCCACTAAAACATACGGATTTGTTAGTGTATAGTACCTTTTTTCCTAATATTGTTTAATCACATCTTTCATGAGTTCAAGTCTTAGATGCACTATTACTTGCTCAATGTATATTCTCTTTCTCTACTGAGAAAAATGACAAAATACTACTTCAACAAGTCCTACTATTTTCATATTTTTAGTTGCATTTCTATGTCATCTATTTAAAAGTTCATTATTTTGACTTCCGATTTCCTTTCTTAAAATTGTAAAATTACTTTATTTTTATCTTAAATCTCTGCAGCTTTGTTCACATATTACCTTATTTTCAGCGTGATTCCTTAGCTGTTTGTTAGAGCCCACCACCAGATTATATTGTTTCAAGGAGATGTCTAGAGTGATACCAAATCTGCTCCACAGACTAGATTGAACAGTTCCCAATACTGAATATCCGATCTTTTCATGCGTATTTCATTACATAGGATGTGAGTGTCACACATTAGTTCTATGTCTTGACCCTGTCTTTGTCATTTTGCTTTAATGAATGAAATAGATAATAACTTTCTCACTTGCATTTACCAATCAAAATGAAATCTTCTAATGCTCTCCTCCTAGTTTAAGATCATGTCCCTTATGGCTGTGTATGTTTATCTCATTTGTTTTTCACCTAGCTTAAAATAATGTTATGTAATGCTCATTCATCTTAATTCATGTACGCTATACTTGTCGATCCTTGTTTATTTTCAGTTCTGCTTTCTGTCCTTCATGCTAATTGATGTCATTGTGGCCAAAAGACTGGATTTGTCTTATACATGGTTTCAACCATAGGCTTTCTTTCTATAGCTAAGGAATGGCTTTTGCTGTACTTTTTTGCTAACAAGTATTTTCATGGGTAATCATTTGGTGTCTGTTTCAATACAGCACCCTGTCTAGTGGATCTGTGATGTCTGTGAACAGAAGGAGAAAAACAGCTCTTCAACCAATCAGATTGAAGAATCTTCAGTGCATAAACTAGGAAATACAAACAGGAAGTGCAAGTTACATCTAATTTGTGTACAAGGAAGCAAAGTAAGGATTAGGAAATGCAAATGGGATAAAGGGAGAACAGGAAGAGGCATGTTTTTTTAAAATCTCCATTAATTTTATTCGAAGGGAAATGGAACTTGTCACTTGTAAATGTAATTTTTCAGGAGGAGTGCTTGGTTCAGCTATAACTTAACATTTCTTGCTTTGCTTTAAAAACTCAGTTACTCCTAAAAATATTAGCCTGAAATTGTTCAGCTGTGTTTGCATGAAACTAATGAGTAAGTAACCTAATTTCAAATCCTAAGTGATTTTGATGCTAGTGAACAGTCCACGCTGTGGAGGAGTGGTTATCTCTGACAGGAACTTCTGGATTTCGCATTTACTTCTGCATGTGAAGATTTTAAGAAGTTACTGTCAAGATTCTGATCGACTCAGACTTAGTGATATTACATCCAAGTGTAAGTTATAAACACAAGTGTTCTAAGAAGTAACCCCAAGGAAAATAGTATGAACATTACGAAATGCTTTTCAGCAATTATGATAGGCGGCAATCAAAGTCATACAAATTAAACAACACCCAAATATTGCAGAAAACAGAACCCACAGCCTGTGATATTCACTCCTGAGGCTGGAAACTGCTTGCTCAGTGCAGTTCCCTGGGTCTCTGTGTCAGATGTTTTCTTAAATGTTAGGCCCTCCATGTTTTTCACCTTCCTTCACCACTGCACCACCCTACCCCCAACACTTCCATATGCAGCTATATGTTCATCACCCACGTTCATTCTCCCCTTACAGCCTCCATGCTAACATGGTACCAACTCATTCACCCCAATTACCTCCCTTTGCTGTTGCATATTCCAAGCCACACTTGCCCAGTATCCACCATTTGCAGCCTCTAGAATTGTGCTGTGAAGGAAGAAAAAGATATCTATCTCAGAATTCACTGTTATTACAAAAGCCAATTTCTAAAGTCCATTCAAAACATTTAAATCACCTAAAGCATGAACCAGAGGGATCAGTGTTTGGGCCTCAGTTATTGACCATATATATCCATGATTTGGATGAGCAAATCAAGTTGTTTTTTCTATTCATTCCTGGGATGAGGGCATTGCTGCCTATGCCAACATTTATTGCCTATCCCTAATTGCCCAGAGGATGGCAGTTTGCTTCCCTCGAGGACATTAGTGAACCAGAGGGGGTTTTCCAACAGTCAACCTTAGGAATTCCAGATTTTTATTGAACTCCAATTCCACCCTCTGCTGCAGCGAGATTCAAACTTGTATTCCCAGGATATCGCCTAGGTCTCTAGATGAACAATCCAGTGATGATATCACTTCGACCATCACCTATCCATTTGCTGACAACCCAAAACTAGGTGGGAATGGGAGTAGTGTGGAGTACATATAGAAGTTTGATGTTTTAAGTAAGTTGAGTGTATAAGCAAATGTGGCAGATGCAGTGAAACACAGCAAATGCCACACGAATGCCAGGCAATGGCCATCTCTTATGAGAGACAATCTAACAATCATGCCTTGAAATTGTGGTAGGACTATCACTGAATCCCCCACTACCAATATCTTAGGCTTTATAATTGACCATAAACTCAACTGGACTCACCACATAAACACAATGGCTACAGAAGCAGGTCAGAGGCTAGGAATACTGCAACGAGTAAATTACCTCCTGATTCCCAATACCTATCTACCATCTCCAAGGCACAAGCCAGGAGTGTGATGGAATACTCCCCAATTGGCTGTGTAAGTACAGCTCCAACAACATTCAAGAAACTTGTCACCAGCCAGAACAAGGCCTGGTTGATTGGCAGCATATCCATAAGCATTCACTTCCTCCACCACTAACAGTAGGTAGCAGCAGTGTGTACCGTCTACAAGATACACTGCAGAAAAGACAGCACCTTTCAAATTGCCGACCAGTTTCATTTAGAAGGCCAGGGCAGCAGATACATTGGAACATCACCTACAGATTCCTCTCCAAGCCACTCACCATCCTGACTTGGAAATATATCACTGTTCCTTCATAGTTGCTTGATTTTTTTTAAAAATGCTGGAATTTTGTCCTGAAGGGAACTGTGATTCATTGCACAGGACATGAGCTGCAGTGGTTCAAAAAGTCAGCTCACCACACCTTTCGAAGGGCAACACGATATTAAGTCCTGGCCAGCCTGCACGCCATCGTCCACCGACTGAATAAATCAAAACATTGTCCACTGAACTTGATACAAAAAACAGAATGATCAGAGTGTTATTTAAATGGTGATAATAAGAAATATTGAAATACAAAGGTACTTGGGTGTCTCCTGTACACTGGTCATTGAAAGCAAACATGCAGGTGCAGCAAGCATTTAGGTAAGCAAATTCTATGTTGACCTTCATGGCAAAAGAGTTTGAGCACAAGAGCGAGGATGTCATTTTGCAGTTGTACAGATCTTTGAAACCACACCTGGAGTATTACTTGTAGTTTTAGTCTCGTTTTTATAAGAAATTATATATGTGCCACGGAGAGAGTACAGCAAAGTTTCACCAGGCTGATTCCTTGGGTGGCAGGTTTTTTTACAATGAGAACTTGGGTCGACTGGGATTGGGAATAATTAAGAGGGATCCCATTAAAATGTGTGAAGTTCTGACTCGGCTGGATAGACTAGGTGCAGGGAATTATCCTTAAGGGTAGGTAGGAAAAGGACAGAGGAAGATATTTGATGGAGTGAAAAGCAGGAAAGATTGAATTACAAAGGAGTGAGTGTTGTAGTGTGACAGGAATGGTGAAAGGGCATAAACCGAAACTAAAACAAAAGATCTTTTGAGTGCAGGTGCACTGCTATTTGAAGTTAAACTGAAATATTCAAATATAACAAAACAAAATAGCAGATGGTGTGAGATTCTTGGATTTTGATAGTCCAGAACACTGCAAGATATCCATTTGGAAGATGAGGTCCTGCTTCTCAAGTTCACACTGTGCTTCACCGAAGCAGTGGGCTAAGGATGGAGGTGATATTGTGAGAACCAGGAACATAGGACAATATTCCTCCCAGCCCCCATCATGATTGACAGGACAGTGTATCCGCAGCAATTCCCACATACCTGAGCTCTTCCCTCCCAAAGCCTTGATACGGTTTCCTTGACTTCACGTTGCTTCTATCAACCTCCATATTCATGAATCATTTTCCATTATTTCTGCCGTCTGCAATGTTGTGCCATCACCAAATACGTATTTCTCTGAAAGAGTTCTAAAGTGACTGTGTTGTGTCTCTGTGATAACCAGGTCAGCCCTCAGTCAGCTGCAATTCCTCACCCTCTTCATGCAAGCCCAGAATATGTAATATATTCCCTTTTGCTTCCTCTACCCTTGTCCAAGGCCCTGAGTGTGCACTCCTTGTTGAGACAGTGTATTTACTATTTATTGTGGTATATTGGGGAGACCAAAAACATTAGACGACTGCTTTATAAAGCATCTCCATTCAATCTGCAAGCATGACCCCAAGCTTCAGGTGGCCTGTCATTTTAATTCTTCACCATTCCCTCATACTTGCGTCTCTGCCCTTCCCTGACAGCACTTTGCCAGTTCGCCTCTATACAAGTTTGAGAAACAACAACACATCTTTTAATTTATTTATTTAAAGACTACTGGACTTTAAAACATTGAGTTGAACAATTTCAGGCCTTTGTACATTTCAGTTTTACCTTTAGCTTTGCCTTCAGATAGCAGCATACCCGTCCTGGCAGATTTTTACTTCATTTGCCACAGCATTGGTTCTTTTGTCTAGCTCCTCTCCTGTCATCCACCCAATCACAATCCTTTCTAAGTGCAGGTCCCACCCAGAATTTGCTCAAACCCGATTTGACCTCGTAACTTATCCCAATTCTGTTTCAAGGTCATCAACCTGAAATGTTAAGATAGGGCCAGAGTTTCCAAGGAGAACTAGTCATAGATTATTCCTACTGTTAAGAAGAAGTTCTACATTTCTGAAAAGAGATTTCATTCACAGTTCTTACATTTAGCGTATGCTCTGTATTTTAGATTTCCAGCACCACCAACAACGTTTTAACAGCTTCAACTATAAGTAAGAGGTTTTACATGTTAATTGGATAGTTGCCATGGCACAGGGTGGAAAGGAGGTCAGGTAAGTGAGTGTTTAGGCTAGGTAGGATTGAGCAGGGATATTGGGTGCTGCAGACTTGAGAGGGAGTGTATGGTCCAATGATGGGAGGGATGAATGCCGGTTCACATGGCAGGTAGGAGCTAATTGGCTTCACCAGTGTGTTGATATCCGATACCAGATACTTGAGGGAGAGATGGCTGTTAGATCCTGGGACTGACAGCAGAGTTGTGTCCTGGGACAAGACGCAAGAGCAGGATTGATTGGTCCTGAAGTGAAAAATGAATGATGTCTGGGCCTGGCAAGAGAAGTTTGATGTTGGGTCTTGGGATAAAGATAACTGTCGGGTCATGTCAAGGAGGAGTTCCTGTAAGAGTCCGGAGCTCGTGTAGTTGGAGCAGGTGTGTGCAGAGTTTGGGAGTAATGTCAGTTAAATAGTTATTGAGAAGTAAGACTAGGTTTTTAGTTGTCCTACAATTCCTGTATAACTTTCAATTGCAATGGAACACTGAATTCTCTTGACTTCCAAGTGCAGGGAAATTGACTTTTGAAATCTTCAGTTTCTTGGTCAGGTCCTTCTGACTCTGCTCCATCACAAATACTATATTGTCCTAACAGACGGCTCCCACCTATGCAGCAGAAATGACTATCTAGCCATCGGAATGTCTGGGTCTCTTTTCTACTGTCTAAGGATACTGTCTTGACCTGCTGAGTATTTCCAATCAGATTAAAAATCATGTTCTCAAAGCATCTCCTTAAATTTTTATTCTTGAGGCCAGTTTGAAAACTAATACTTCATTTGCTGGGGAAAAGATATTTCAACCAAGTACTTTGCAAAATCTCAGGACTTCAAAAATGGATTATCTCCGCATTCTCATCCCAAATTTCAGCTCCCTTTCTTAGTTTTTCTTTCTACTTTTCCCATTGATCTGTACTAGATGAGATTAATATTTGATGATAGGTTCCCAGCGTGAGTCCATTACATTGTTTTCTGTCAGTATAGATATTGTTCATTCTTAGTACCTTTTCCTACCTGACTTACCACCAATTCTGATTACTGTCTTAGTAGCTGAGCGTTGATTTTTGAGAGATTAAACCAACTGAGGGAAATTCATTTTCCAATGTTTGGTTTATTTGTTTAATTTTTAGAGTTATATCCGAGCTATTTGTGGTTCTTTTTCGAAACTAAGAAATCCACCTGAAACTTCCAACTACCATTGTTAAGGCATCACATTGCAGAACTAATGAACAACGGAAATAGTTTCAATGTTGCCGGTTCATGACTGATCTTTTTTTCATTCAGAGAATTCAGATATTGGACTGCATTGTTTCACTTTTTTTTAAAGAATTGTTTCAGTATTTACTATCAAATAGTATTCACTATTTACTAAATTTATGAAGTTGGGTACATTTTGATGCAATCTACAATTAATGATCACAATTGATAGATTAAGAAATAGCTTTTAGAATATATTTCCACATTTTGCATGGTGTTTAAAATGAAATCATGTTTAATAAACTTCCAAGTATTTAATCTGAGAGTGATTTTTCAGCAAATGTCAAAACAGCAACTTGGTTTAAATTGGATGCAACACCCAAAAACATGTCAGGTTCCACATGTATACTGATGGCACCAGTTCCACCTCATTACACTCCCTTCATATATTTTGTCACTGTATATATTGTCACATGTCTGTCTGTCATGTGACTTAGATAAAAGCCAATTTCCTTCGAATTATGCATCAAGATGGCCAAAACTATTGTATTTAATCTGTGTTACAAGCTCCGATGAGTACTTCTATTTTGGATTTCTGTTTATTATGCCTTACATCTTTGGTGTCAAATCTGTCCAAATTTATAAGCTTTGATGTACTTGATGTAGTTATTGTCTCTGGTGTGTACTGATAAGAGGAAGGTCATCACAGAAAAGATTTAATTGCAAATTTCTCATTTTTATTTTGACCAAATATGCATTCATAACTTTTTCTTTCCTCCATAGCTGTTGTGTCACCACATGGCAGTGGAATGCTTATGATGCAGCTTAGCATACCCAACAATCCTCATCCTCGTGCTCATTCTCCACCCCAGTGGAAGCAAAATAAGTATTTCACCTTGGACCAGAGAGGGCACAAATCTGCAGAATTTAACAACCCAGATATTACCACGCAGGTATGCAACTTTGTTTCAGTTTATAAGGTATACACTGTTTACATACATTCTGTAATTTTAGTATATTTACTCATGTTATATATAACAAAATGGAGCCATGTTGTGGATATCTTCTTTGTTACAATCCCCGGAGAACATAAGAACGAGGAACGAGGCCCCTCCAACCTGCTCCGTCATTTAATAATCATGGCTGATCTTATCTCAACTTCAATTCTACTTTCCTGGCTACTCCCCATAACCCATAACTTAATAACTTAAGAATGTGTTGACTAAATAGTATTTTTGGAGGCAACTTATAACTTAAATTATAGAACAGAACTTTTAACAACTGCTATTTTGTTTCTATTATACATACATTACACTGTTTTATGAATGTGCATTTGATTCTTTCATGCTGCTATTGACATTCCTCTGAAATGAATCCCAACACCTTGCTGCCTATACCTGCTCCCCCACTCCCAGATCTGACCGACCAACCAATCTGTGATACTCAATGTTTTAGGAAAGCTTACCACTTGATGATATAGTGGTTTCCTTGATATCCATCCCACCTCAAAGCCCATTGTCCTAGTGTGAATCACTGCTTCGTAGACATACTGAATAGTTATTTTTTTAGACACCAACTCTCCCTTTTGGGGAAAAAAGGGATTGAATCAATTTTAAAACAAAACTGTTCACAATCTAACATCCAGGACTTTATTGGGACTTTGGAGCACATAGGCTGCTGCCATTTTCTCTAAGTGGAACACCTTGTTCCACTTTCTTGATAAAAGAATGTGAACTCCCTTTACTCTCTCTCAATCAAACAACCCATCTTAAACTGTGAATGTCACAGTCTTTTAAATCTTGATTGGAACACCTTCAACAACATTTGGATATCTTGACTATATGGTACTGAATAAACAGATGTAAGTTGAAGTTGAGAATGCAAATGAATTCTCTATTAAAAATGTTCTGTTTCCTGTCTAACCAATTCTTAATTTATACTCTTATATTACCTGGAGTTTTATCTGCTTTAATTTTCCAAACTAACTTTTCATATTAAAAGCTTTCTGAAAATTCTATTAACTAGTTGCCATAGTTCTAGGGTACCACAGGGCTGCTTTCTTATTAGAGAGATACAACTGGTTTAACCAGAATCTGTCAGCTCAGCTGAACAGCTGGTTGCAATGCAGTTTGATGCCAAATGCCAGCTGAGGTTAACATGAGGGTCCCTCCTTCTCAACCTTACCCTTGCCTGAGGCATAATGACCTCAAATTAAGCTCATGACCAGGTGTCTCTTGCATTTGAGCTGCCCTGTAGTCTATTGGGACGATGGTGAATTTACCTATTCTACCAGTTATATCTTCAAAATTTTCCAGTATGTTTGCCATACCTACAGATTTCCCTTTGATATATCCATGTTGCATTTGTCTAATCTAGTTGATTTTTTTCAGTACCCTGTTATCACGCCCTTTGTCATACTTCAGCATTTTCCCAACAGAGTGGAGATTCTGCAGCAGTGAGCGTGAATCTAGGATAGTAAGTTGCTTTCGTGTTTCCAGGATTAAGAACGTCTCAAAATGTTTGAAGCATATTGGCAAAGGGGAGAGTGAGTATCTGGAAGTTGTTGTATACATTGATAGGGATGACATAGTTAGGGAAAGGATGAAGGCTTTGCAGACTAAGAGTTTAGGTAGAAGGTTAAAAAACAGAATATCAAAAGTGGTAATTTCTGGTTTACTTCGAGTGCCAGCTTTCTAATGAGGAAAGGATTAAAACAATACGGGGAATAAATCAGTGGCTGAAGAGGTGCAAGGTTTCATATCTTGGATCACTGGGATCTCTTCTGGGACAGAAAAGACCTGCTCAAAAAGAATGAGTTTCACTTGAATTGGAAAGGGACCAATATCTATTTGAGAGCCTCTAAACTTTTGGGGGGGAGGTAGGGTGGCTTCCTGAGTAAAAGTGGAAACAGAAAGAAAGGGGAGGTTCTGAATCAAAAAAGAGCAAGTTAATTTGAAAATACAGATAAGAGAAAGTCTGAGAACGAACTAGCTATGAAGAATTAAATAGCTTTTATTTCAATGTGTGAGGTATTACAAGGCTAATGAACTCAGGGCAGGTATGGGAACGTGGGATTGCAGAATGGACTGGCGGCTCAATTTCCGTGTTTTACATGTTATAGGAAGGATAGTAAGAAAGGCGATGTGACATTTTTGATTAAGGAAAATATTACTACTGTAATTTGAAGATGTTTCTGAGGGATCATTTAGTGAAAATATATGGTTGAAATTAGAAATATGATTGTCTTGATGGGGATTTACTGTCTGCCTCCCAGTAGTCAGAGGGAAACAAAGAAGCAAATATATATAGAGAGATCTGAAATACATGCAAGAATAAGAAGGTTGTTGTAGTAGGGGATTTTAATTTTCCAAACATTGACTGCAGCTCCCATTTGTTAAAGGTTTGAATCGTGAAGAATTTGTGTTCAAGAAAATTTCCTTTATCAATAAGAAAATGTTCCTACTGGAGAAGGAGCAAAAGTTGACCTCTGAGGAAATGAGGCATGGGAAGTGACTGAAATGTTAGAAGGGGAACACTTTGGAACAAGTGATCATATTTTTATTAGTTTTAAAATAGTTATGGAATAGGAGAAGTCTTTCATAAAAGTTCAAGTTCTTAATTGGAGTAAGGCGCATGTTCTGAAGGTGTAGAAGTGTACTGTACCTTCAAGTAAGTTGAAAGCTATCTGAACTATCTGACAGCACAAAGAAAGTGTTCTGAACAAGAGACAATATAGCCTTTTGGTCCAGCTGCTAGTGTAGCTGGTTGCCTGAAGACAAAAATAAATTTGAATTAGGCCAATCAGTTACCCGCCCCCCCCCCCCCCCCCAAAAAAATCCAAACTCCAATCAAGTTTGAATTTAGTATATTGACAATTTAAAAAACCCATGACACATTCTGATGCTTTGCAGGTATAAGACCAGGGAAATTTAAAGCCACCAGTATGTATAGACTACCCACAAAATAGCTCTCTTTAAAGGGACCTTTCACGATTGGTGACCTGTGAAACAGAAATCCCTAAAAGGAAAATCTACACAGGAAGATACCAAGAGAATAGATTAGATTCCTTACAGTAGATTTGACACTGGCTGGTTTTGAAATTTGAATTTTGGTAAATCTTAATCAAGGGTTTTATCAGACTAGTATTATAGAAGGGAAAGTAAATGATAGGTGAGAGGAAGGAGTTGTAAATAGTTAGCTAAATATTCTCTGTTATACTTTAAGAAGTAAAATTGTTACTTTTTACTTTAACTAGTTCCTGCTTCTCGAATTTTCACAGATTATTACACGGGATAAATCTTTTCTGTATTGTGGGTTTAAATTAAGCAGACTATTTTACCCGTGTTGCAACACACATTTTAAGTATATGAAACAAGAACTTTCCAAAATTGATGAGAATAGACTGTTTGCAGGTCAAGGGACAACTGACACGTGGGAAGCCTTCAAAAGTATGATTACAAGAGTTCAGAAGACTGGCAAAATTAGGGAACAATGGATAAATAAAGGTATTGAAGTTTTGGTCAAGAAAAGAGAATCGTATATTAGATATAGACTATTGGGATCAAATGATTTTCATGAAAATGAGGCTAAGGATAATCCAAAGAGACTCTACAAGTACATTGAGAACAAAACTGCATATTTGTCAGGCGTGATGTCTCCTTCATGAAGCCATGCTGATTCTCATTGATCTTATTATATATTTCTAAATGCTCTTCTGTAACAACCTTTTAGAATGGATTCTAACTTCTTCCCAAGAACAGACGCTATGCTAACTGGCTTTTAGTTATGTTCTTTGACTCCTTCCCTTTACAAATAAAGGTGTTACATTGCAGTTTTCCTGTCCTCTGGGATTTTTCTCAAATTTTAAAGTTCCTGGAAGATTACTGCCAGAGCATCCAGTGTCTGTCTAGCTACTTCCTTTAATATCCTAGGATGGATCCCTTCAAATCCAGGGACTATCAGACTTTTGCCCCTCATTCACTTCCCAGTATTTTTTTCTCTAATGATAGTTATTGCAATTATTTTCTCTCCTCCTTTTTGTCCCTTGACTATTTAGCAATTTTGAAGTCTGTCCTTTTTCTTCTACTGTGAAGACTGATACAAAGTATTTATTTACCTCCTCCTCCATTTCCTGGTTCGCCATTATTATTTCCCCAGCCTCATTCTCTGAAATCTCTGAAATCATTTTGGCTTCTCTCTTTCTTTGTTGTATGTCTAAAGAGGTATTTGCTATGTCTTGATATTGCTTGCAAGTTTACCTACAAAGTTTATTTTCTTGGTTTTTAAAATTTGCGCGATATTCTGACTTAGCACTAATCTTTGCCACATTGTATGTTTGTTTTCAATCCCATGCTATCCTTAACTTCTCTGGTTAACCATTCTAGACTTCTCCCTGTCCGAGAGACCACCTTTTCCGCTGATAGATCTTTGTCTGAGTCATTGACTATTTTCTTAAATGTCTGCCATTATTCCTCAATCATCTTTGCTGCAAAACCCCTTCCCCAGTCCACTCCAGCCAGCTCTACCCTTATTCGTTTGTAATTACCTTATTTAAGCTTAGCACAGTTGTTTCAATCTACGTTCCTGCCTCTCAAAGCTAGGTTAAAATCCATATTCAGATCTACAGCTGGAGTTGCTGTGTAGCCTGCAAGTAGCTCTGACAGCCTGGCAGAGCTGAGCAGCACATAACTATCGTAGCTTGGAAACCTAGACGGCTTAATGTTAACATTGCCACCCTTAGTGAACACAATATGCAGGGGACGCCAACGTATGAAATAAGGCAATGATAGCTTTTCCTGGAAGGGTTCTCCAGAAGAGCAATGACACTTGTGTGAAACTTTTGATCAAAAATGAGCCTGTCTGATCACTTAGGACATCTTCCTGTGTGGTATGAAAATGCTTCATTGCTCTCCAGCATACTCTGACAAACTGGCATATTGCTGACATTAATGTGCATGCTTCTGCATGTGAGGCAATAGCTGACCTTGAGTAATCTGTTTTATGTCTCAGCAAGTGAAACTTGTAACATCAGGGTCAAGGAGGATTTGCATCTATAAAAATATGGTAGCCATAGAAGCTTCAGAGAAAGTGAATTTTAATAAAGTCATCCTCCTGATGAAATGTTTAGAATATGATCCTGTTGTTTAATATTATTAATTTTATGTTGTCATTAGAGGGTAATTGCTTGACCCAGTAATGAAGCATTTTGTTTTTTAATTGATGTCCGTGAATTTGGCCAAGATTTAACAGCCCATGGGACTTCAAACCACTTATTTTTAATTGAGATTCTGAGTTCATGAAATAAGAAAGCTAAAATAACTTGGAGTTTCTTTGAACTTGATATTGACTTTTTTTTTAAACAGAGCAGCCCACAGATAGGTAGTCCTGCCGTCTCTCCAGCCCAATCTCCGGCACCACAACCAATGACAACTATTAAAAATGTCCGCACTGGACTAGGACCGCTTCCATTAATGGCACAGTTTCCTCAACCTATAGTCCCTGGACAAGGTATTTGCTTCAGATACAGATCACTGTTTTTGGTTTTAATTAAGATGTATAATGTTCCATTGTTTTATAACAAAAATAGATGCTGTACCAACTGCACAAAATTTCAGAGTTTACATATGACTAAATTTGATGGTAGTTAAAGCTTGGCATGGAGTTATAAAGGGGCACAGGCTCACTGAGGATGGCAGATAGGCTAATGTGTTTTCATGAAAGGTCATCGATTTTGGATCCAATTTAATAATAAAAGTAAAAATACATCCTTAATGGCAAAAAACTCGGGTTCTAAGACTAAAAGTGATTTTGGTATCCAGGTGTACAAATTCCGATTAAAAGATAGCACACAGGTGAAAAAAGTAATCAAAAAGCCCTATGCAATGTTTGTTTTTGTTTACAAAGGGCTACAATACAAAAAGAGAAAATGATTCTTCAGTGTTCTAGAGCCTTGAATTGAACACTACATTCACCTTTGTATACCAAAACTTAGGAAGGATAAATCAAGATGGATGGGCTTAGTTTATCATGGCAGGTAGTGTAAAAAAAATTGTTTTGTTCTCTAACTTTCAAGTGTTGAGACACGAAATACGTTTTTGAAGATCGAAAGAGTTTCATTAGGTAAGGATCCAAAATTGATAAATAGAACTGAGGTTAAGCTCATTCGTAATCTAACAGAATGACCAAAGAAGCACAAGGGTCTGAATGGTCTATTCCTGTGACTACTTCTACATTGTGTCCTCAATTCTTTTGACTTCAATTAGAGTAAATGAGTTGAAAATTGATTTCAGTTACAACTTGAAAATTACAAAACATCTTCAATCTTTGTTCCCAATGGAGTTAACAGCCTTCTTAATCAATAATGCAGTTAATTCAGAAACTACTTGGGTCATGTTATACTTGATGGCTGACATTTTTCCAGTTGAAATGTTAATGCATACATTGTTGCAGATGGAAATCATCAATTTCATTATTTTTAAAGTCATACCCATTGGAGACACCTGGAATGGAAGGTTATTATTCCTGAGCCAAAAGTGTTTTATGTAAGGCGATTACTGTAGCCACTTTCCTTTAGCATTAGGAAGTTGCTGCACAAAAGAGCGCTCATAGTTCCAAGGCAAATTGCAAAACAATACAATATTCTTTAACTAATCAAACAGACAGGATAAAACTGTTGCACACAAAATTACTGCAGATGTTGGAATCCAAAGTAGACAAACAGGAGGCTGGAAGAGCACAGCAAGCCAGGCAGCCTCAGGAACAGATTGAATAGGGATAAAATTGTTGGTCTGAATAAGATAGCAAAAGCTCCAATACTTAAACAATTTATTAGAATAGTGTCAGAAGATTGATGCGCACCTAATGGTTATATCTACATTCTAAAAAGGGTGATAATAAGATTCATAAAGCTATGGATTAGTTACCTCAATATCAATGATAGAAAAGAGAATGGAATCTTAAATTGGATGTAATAAAACATTGAGAAACTGAAAATTTAAGAGATGGCAATCAGTACCAAATTTGTTGAATTCTCTAAAGTACAAGCAGAATAGACCAGGGTAATGCAATTGCTATAATTTAACTGGATTTTCCAGAGGCTTTGGAATATGTTACTGTTAGTGGACACCTATTTAAGGTTTGAATCTGTGCAGTTGGTCAGTAGTAGAATTGACACTTTACAATGCTGAGGTCAGTTTCAAGCCTTTACAAATCAAAATGGTAATGACTAACACTCAACAGTTTTATACATTGCTCTTCTGCCTCTAATATGACAATCCATTTTATACGAGTTAAAATAGAGTTCCGTATCAGATAAAACTAATAGACATGCCCTGTTATCTGTAATTTTATTTTTCCTCTGAGTTGTGGTTTTGTCGATTAGTGCCACTTCCATCATTTATCTTAGACTTTGTTTCATTCTTGTTACTCTTTTATTCATTCACTTGATGCTGCAAGATTCACATCTGTTGTCTATCTTTAGTTGCCCTTAAGGTTGGTGAGGTGCTGCCTGCTTGAACCCTGCAGTGTATATGGTATGGGTCTACCCACAGTGCTATTAGGAAAGAAGTTCCAGATTTTTTGACACAATGACAGTGAATGAACTACAGCACAGTTGCAAATCAGATAGCTATGTGGCTGGGAGTGGAGTTAGTTAATGGTGATGTGATGTTCTAATGACTGCAATCTTTGCCATTCTAGTTGTTAGCAGCACAGTTTTAAAATTTGCTGTAGTGGGGTTGCGGTTCCACCCAAGTGAAAATTTTAATCCAAAGTGATTTGATTTAATACCAGTCAATTTCCTCCCTCCACATATATTACAATTAAAAATGATGACCTATCAAATATTTGTATTACATTGCAGGAATGTTTTGATGATCAACTTGAAATTCTCTGAAACATCTTGTACTGATTTTAGTTAGGTTTACTGCAGTTTCTGAACTGACCAGCTTTTAAGAGCAGCAATAGTTCAGTAGCCCAGTTGTACTTCAAATTGGCATAAACTTAACTGCTTAATAAACATAAGTCTGAAATTTACTGTGACTGATACAAAGTATAACCTGACTTCAGGAATAGTCCGATGATAAATTCTTAAATTTCGAGTACAAACGCTCTTGCAATTGAATAACAAAGCATACGCTGAGGAAACATCACCCAAATCTCTGATTAGATTAGACTTACAGTGTGGAAACAGGCCCTTCGGCCCAACAAGTCCACACCGACCCGCCGAAGCGCAACCCACCCATACCCCTACATTTACACCTTACCTAACACTACGGGCAATTTAGCTTGGCCAATTCACCTGACCCGCACATCTTTGGACTGTGGGAGGAAACCGGAGCACCCGGAGGAAACCCACGCAGACACGGGGAGAATGTGCAAACTCCACACAGTCAGTCGCCTGAGTCGGGAATTGAACCCGGGTCTACAGGCGCTGTGAGGCAGCAGTGCTAACCACTGTGCCACCGTGCCGCCCACAAATCTCTCGAGTTCTTTTCAGCATTTTCATGGCTTCCCTGTTATAGCCCATTTCATGACCAAGAGGAAAAATCCCGATAAAATTGAGCACTGTCCCATCTTCTGTACCTTTTCCAGATGCTGCCCATCACCATTCTAGTTCAAGGACCTCAACCAGCATCATCCTAGATTCCTTTGAGCAGGGGAGTGGCCATGGATATGACTGGAGTGGCTTCACCACACCACCAAGAGGCAGGCTTTTTTTCTTTTGATCGTTTCTTAGAGACATCCTAATTACACGGCATCACTGCTTTGAGCAGCTATTCCACAAAAATCTCTACTTGCACACTCACCTAGATGAGCTTTTTTATGGTGTTCCCTTCAGTCCTCCCATATTAAATTTTTGAGACTCTGAGAACATCCTTAAATCACATGCCATCGGTCTGTAGAAAGACTTGGGTTATTTTGCGTTTTAACCATCTGTTTCAAGCAGCTATCTCTAAGATGTTTTGTCCATCTGATCAGATCCCATCTTCACTACTGCATTTACTACTAGACACCGATGTAAATCTTATAAGTGATTGCAAAGAAAAATGTGAGACTGATTCCTGCATGAGAATGTATGATCAACTGAATCACTGGGGAAAAATAAAATTCATCCGCATACACCTCGCCTCTCGCATGCTTTTTCTTCAGCTTGCCATCTTCTATCTCCCACATTTCCGACTTCCTTTGCAGTTTTTCTTCTTTTCTCTGTCTTACATATCAAAAATGTTCAGTGGCTGTAAATTACCATGAGGTCACATTTTTAATAGTGTATATTTATAAAATGTATATTTTTAACTGCATCATTGTCTATCACCATCCTTGTTAGTCAGTGTTTTTTTTTAAACCTTTTCTCCTTCTCATTTTTGTCTCTTGTCTTTCTCCCCTGGGCCACTGACTTTTCCCGCATCTGTTGTTTACGTCATCCTAATTTTTCATCATGTCTTTTTGATTTGCTTTCAGCAGCAAGCACAGCACTAGTACAGTACTCCAAGTTGTTCTGAAAATGTTAGGTACCCAAAAGCCATCAAAATTCATGCACTATTTGTATATGGAGCTAAGATATTGCAACATTTCTGGTGATTTGTATCTTTTTGAAAATGTTTTTCTGTACTTTCTGTTGGTGCTAGTGCATGTTACAATACCACTTGCTTTTTATTTGCAAACTTGATAAAATAGGTAACTAAAGAAACAAAAAGCAAATTGTAAAATATAAATTGTAAATATTAAATTTGGAAGTGCATCCCCCAAATTGACAACCATTGTTTGTGTGCTGGGTGGAAAAATGGACTTATCTTGAACTCTTGATTGTTGCAGAACCAGATCATATTGGTTTCCAAAACCTGTGTTGCTCTTTGCAATGCTTGACATCTTTAAATGTAAATGTGACCTGAACTACAGGATGTCAATGAAGTATGATGTAACAACCTCAAATTTGTCATAGGTTTAATTGATTCACAACTAGCTGTAAGTTTTCATATGAAGAAGTAGATTTGTTTTTGCTTTCTATTTGATCATGCAATGGAATTAAGGAAAATATTTAGAAGAAGAATCTCTCCTGTCACTTGACCTTTAGTCTGTCTTAACCAACTTGACTCTTATTGACATCAGTTATTTATTCATTGTTACACAGTACTTGAAAATGGGCTATTTGTTATTAGTGATCGATAGTCTAATTGTTTTATTTGATGTTATTAACATTTAGAAGGAACCATTAACAACTAACTAGAACTTCAGCCTAATTGATTTTAGTTGGCATTTTGTTACGGATGCTTTGAGTTTTCTTTAAGTATTCATGAGCATGATTGATGTAGGTTGTAAATTAAAACTTTATACGGGGTATGTATTTTAAAAACCACTTTGTTTTAAAGGAGATGGGCGCTACCCTTTGCTTGGCCAGCCTTTGCAGTACAACACTCCAATCCGTCCTCTTCTCCATGGGCCTCACATAGTCTCAACACAACAGGTTGGTTTTGAGAATTACCAAAGCAACCATGTCTTGACCTAGATGGCTTGTGAACAATTAATTGTTGGGATATCTGGCAACCTTTTTTAGGAAGATATAAAATCATGAGGGGCATGCATAACGTAAATAGACAAAGTCTCTTCCCTGGGGTGTGAGAATCCAGAACTCTGGGGCATAGGTTTTAGGATAAAAGGGAAAAGATTTAAAAGGGACCTAAGGGACGACATTTTAATGCAGAGGGTGGTGTGTATAGGGAATGAGCTACTAGAGGAAGTGGAGGAGGCTGGTACAATTACAGCATTTAAAAGGCAAGTGGATGGGTATATGAATTGGAAGGGTTTGGAGGGATATGGGCCAAGTGCTAGCAAATGAGACAATATCAATTTAGGGTATCTGCTTGGCATGGACGAGTTGAATTGAAGAGTCTATTTCCGTACTGTACATCTCTCTGATTCTCACTAATCGTATGCAAAATAATTTCAATGTGGAAGTTCCACTTCATTATGAACTGTAATCTCTACTCCATTTTGCTGTTTGGGTTGGGTGTTTTGCTCGAATTTCCGTTCAAATTCATGTGCATTTAAGTTGAAAGCCCTTATTAACCGATCCAGTTGAATAACATTTTAAATTTTTAAAATATGAAGACATTTATTAACATACAAATAGATTTGCACAATTTTGTTTCTGCTGACAAATGGATTTACCATAAAAATACACACATTTCATCAGTGTTTAGTACTCAAACTATAAGTAAAATCTGATTTTAAATAACTAACAATAGTTAAAAATGCATTTTTGAAAGGATACAAAACCTTATACTAGTTTATTTGCAGTAAAGTACTTTTTTTTCGGTATTTTAATTCCTCTCTTTGTGGTCTTTCCTTTTTAAAAATAAACTCAGTTTACAGAATCTTATAGAAAACCCACAAACAGGCATCAAGTGATTGCAATTTGCCCAGTGATTTATTTGGTTAAGAAATCAGACTACTTTTGTGGTGCAGCCAGTTTTCCTATGATATTTTTTAATTTTTAATTCAGCACAGAAGATTCCACAAACTCAGTTCATGCAGAACTGGGTGCTCTTGAAATCCTTCAGTCGTTTAAAGATCTTTTGGCTGATTTATTTTTGGGCACATCTAGCGAAACTCTGCCAAGTTTTTCCTTGAATAATTGTCCACATTGTCTTGTTAGCCAATTAGTTTCTGTTACATTTGGTACTTGCTTTGCTACGTGCATATTCATCATAATCTTTTTAATTTTGAGAGAATAATTAGATAATGTTGGTTTGTTGTTTGTATTGAAATTTTAGGGTCAGAATTTGAATAGGCATGGAGGAAGAGGAAAGAAACAAACAAGAAAAGCAGCATCAACAGACCTTGGTGCAGGAGAACCTGGTGCGTAAACAAATGCAATATCTCTATAAGGAGATTGATTATTCCTAAAAAAAGACATCTTATCACAGGTTTTTGCCTCGTATTCCTCAGGACATTCACAAGAATATTATTGTAAAGGGGAGCAACATAGTAACTTTTGGAGAATAGAGTTTAGATTTGTTTCCGGAGAGTTGTCTATTTTGTTAAGTTGAAACAGTCACAATGGTCATGCCTTGACCCAGTACAGTCAACTTGCCTAGTTTAAATTAAAACGAAGTTGGCAGTTAACCATCATTCACCATCTAAATGGTGCATTTTTCATGGCAACAGCTCTACCAGTGCTTTACATGAATTCTCTGCTTCACTCATTTATTCAGTCTATTTAGAAATGAAAGCTTTTGTTTTGCTTTACTTTTGGGCTTATTGACCTGTTATTCATTTCATGATTTACCTATCTCAGACCCCTGTTGTTCTACCATGTTTAAGTCATAAGATCATAGGAAACAGGAGCTGGAGTAATTGAGCCTGATCCACAATTGAGCAAAATTATAGTTGATCTGATTTAGCTATCACTCTATGATCTTGTTTGTTCCCAAAAACCCTTGTCAATCACAAGTCTATCTAATTCAGCTTTTAATATGTTCAGTGACTCAGCCTCCAGTGCTTGCAGTGGAAGAGAATTCCAAAGACTAATGACTGCTTGGGAGAAGGAATGCTTTCTCATTCCTGTCTTCAGTGAGAGATCCATTATCTTTAAGCTGTCCATTCTAGTTCTAGAATCTCCAATAGGAGCAAGTTAGCATCTAGTTTGCTCAGCCTCCTCAGAATCTAGTATATTTCATTAGTATCAGCCTTCGTTCTTCTTAATTCAAATGAGTATATGTTAAATATAGTCAAGAGTGTGGTGCTGGAAAATCACAACACGACAAGCAGCATCCGAGGAGCAGGAGAATTGACATTTCGGGCAAAAACTCTTCATCCTGATCAGAATGAAGGGCTTTTGCCCAAAACGTCAATTCTCCTGTTCCTCAGATGCTGCCTGACCTGTTGTGCTTTTCTAACACTAACTTACATCTCTAATTTCCAGCATCTACAGTTCTCACTTTCACCTACAAGTCAGATATAGTTGCTCTTACTTCGTAAGACAACTATTCGTCCCAGGAATCAACTCCAGGAACCTTATCTGAACCAATTTCAATGCAGATATATCCTAAAGTAAAATACATATTTTCTAAGGCGATTGAGTTTTCCTTATTTACCCAAAAAAATGCAACATCTCAAATTTATCCATTTTGAAATTTATTTGCCAGTTGAATATTCGTTCTGCATGTTTAGCAATATCGTCCCTTGGGTTGTCGCAATCCCATGTTAACTGTCTTCTGGAATTTGATCTAATCCATAAATTTTGAAATTGTACTTCCAATTCCTACATCTGAATTGTTTAAATCGGTAGTGAATTACAATGACCCTATTCCTGATGAAGGGCTTTTGCCCGAAATGTCGATTTTCCTCTTCCTCGGATGCTGCCTGAACTATGCTTTCTCAGCACCACTCTACTCCAGAATCTGGTTTCCAGCATTTGTAGTCATTGTTTTGACCCCAGCAACAGTCCTGTGGAACATCTCTTCCTATGTTTTTTTTTGTTGTCAGTTTGGTATTTATTCTGTCGTCTTGTCCAGATTCTGCATGTTCTAGCCTTAGTCTTGAGTCTATTATGTGGTACCTTATTTGCAGGCCTTTGGGAAATCCAAGTATCTTAGACCTCCGTCAGTAATTTTATTCACCCTTTCTGTTCTTCAGTGGATTCGATAAGATTGGTTAAGCATGACCTTCCCTTTCAGAGTCTATGCTGAATGTTCTTTACTATATTTTCAGTTTTGAGATATTTTTCTATTGCACTTTTGAGTAAAGATTCTATTATGTATCCTGGCATCAATAACAAGCTAACTTACCTATATTTTGCAAGGATTTGCTATAATGATGACATAAATAAAGTTGTACATCCCAAAATCCACTTGTTCACTGGTGGAATCCCTAACTCTGAAATCAAGCTAGTCTTGAAGTGAAAATTAACTAATGTCATACAAGACCCTTAAAATATCTTGATCTCAATTCTTAGATACTGGCAGCTTTTCAGTATCTTACACAAGTGATCATTCTTTCTGCAGCATCAGTTATGTGTGTCAGTAGACTATTCAATTCGAGAGAGTATCATAACCATCCAAGAATACTAAAGACAATGGCCAGAATTGCTACTGCGATTTGAGATGAAATCACTGCAGTAAGAGAATGCTATTTGCCTCCATTTACCTCGATCATCCTGGCATAGAAATGTTCAGTTCATTTTTCTCTCCCTTTTTCACCTAACAGTGTGTACAATATCACAGGCACAGAGGAATCACACATCAGCTAACTGAGCACAAATCAAGAATCAAGGCTGGCAATCTTTTTTGATTTGGGCTTTATATCAATATGCAATGTCTTTATACCAGCATACAACCCATTTATCCCCAAAATTGCCATGTAGCTAAATGTTGCTTTTAAAAAGGAAGCATAGCATAGCAATATTTCAAAAACTTTAGACCCAACTACTTATTTTTTTTCAAGTAAAAATCAAAGCAAACGGAGGTTAGAAAATAGCAGGTAGGTGGATGAATTATGAGGAGGTTGCAGAGATGCTTCAGTGTGATTTGAACAACTTGAGTAGGTGGGCAAATGTATGGTGGATAAAATGTAATAGGGAGAGAGAAACTATGGGGAATGGGGAGGTGCACTGAAACCTGGGTTTCCTTCTACACCTAGTAGCTGAAAGTAAACTTGCAGGTTCAACAGGCAGTGAGAAAGGTAAACGGTACATTGGTCTTCGTAGCAAGAACAGGGATGTCTTGCTGCAATTTTGCACCATTTTGGTGAGACTGCATCTGAAGTACTGAGTGCAGTTTTGGTCTCCTTTTGGAACCATGTTCTGGCTATGAAGGGAGTTCAGCAAAGATTTACCAGGCTGATTCCTGCTATAGCTGACCTGATGCATGAAAATTGTTTGGAACCACTAAGGCTGTATGGGAGATCTCATAAAAAACTTGTAAAATTCTAAAGGGACTGGATAGAATAAATACAGGAAGGATGTTCACAATGACTGGAGAGTCAGAGCCACAGGTCACACTCTTGGGTCACAAGGATTAGGAGGGTGCAGCCTGTTTGGGACAAAGATGGCGAGAAGTTTCTTCATCAGAGAGTTGTTATCCTGTGGAATTCTCTGCCACATAAAGTACTTGAAGCCAAAACATTCACTGTTTTTGAGAAACGTATAGTTCTTGGAGTTGAAGGGATTTACGGATATGGGGCATAAATGGGAAGAGGGTGCTGAATTGGGTGATCAGCCATGCTAATACTGAATGGCGGAGCAATCTCCAAGGAACGTTCAAAAGCTGATTGGGGACAGATGTTAAAAAAGTAAAGGGACGGCTAGAAAATGGGAAGCCTTCAGAAATGAGATAACGGGAGTACAGAGACAGTATATTCCTGTTGGGATGAAAGGACAGGCTGGTAGGTGTAGGGAATTCTGGATGACTAAAGAAATTGAAGGTTTCGTTAAGAAAAAGAAGGAAGCATATGTCAAATATAGAAAAGATAGATCAAATGAATCCTTAGACTAGAAGGGAAGTAGGACTATACTTAAGAGGGAAATCAGGAGGGAAAAAAGAGGAAATAAGATAGCTTTGGCAAATAGTTAAGGAGAATCCCAAGGGTTTTTACAAATACATTAAGGGCAAAAAGGTAACTAGGGAGAGAATAGGGCCCCTCAAAAGATCAGCAAGGCGACCTTTGTGTGGAGCCGCAGTAGATCGGGGAGATACTGAACAAGTATTTTGCATCAGTGTTTACTGTGGGGAAGGACATGGAAGATCTAGAATGTAGGGAAATAGATGGTGACATCTTGAAAAATGTCCATTTTAGAGAGGACGAAGTGCTGGATGTCTTAAAACGCATAAAAGTGAATAAATCCCCAGAACCCTTGAACTCTGTGGGAGGCGAGGGACGTGATTGCTGGGCCCCTTACTGAGGTACTTGAATCATTGATATTCATAGGTGAGGTACCGAAAGACTGGAGGTTGGCTATCATGGTGCCACTATTTAAGAAAGGTAGTAAGGACAAGCCAGGAAGCTATAGACCAGTGTCTGATGTCAGTGGTGGGCAGATTGTTGGAGTGAATCCTGAGGTACAGGATGTACATTATTTGGAAAGGCAAGGACTGATTAGGGATAGTCAACACGGCTTTATGCATGGAAAATCATGTCTCACAAACTTGATTTGAGTATTTTGAAGAAGTAACAAAGAATTGATGAGGGCAGAGTAGTAGACATGATCTATATAGACATCAGTAAGGCGTTTGACAAGGTTCCCCATGGGAGACTGGTTAGTAAGGTTAGATCTCATGGAAAACAGGGAGAACTAGCCGTTTGGATAAAGAATTGGCTTGAAGGTAGAAGACAGAGGATATTGGTGGAGGGTTGTTTCAGACTGGAGGCCTGTGACCAGTGGAGTGCCAAAAGGATTGGTGCTGGGTCCACTACTTTTTGTCATTTATATAAATGATTTGGATGTGAGTATAAATATATAGTTAATAAATTTGCCGATGACATCAAAATTGGAGGTGTAGTGGACAGCAAGGAATCTTAGCTCAGATTACAAAGGGATCTTGATCAGATGGGTCAGTGGGCTGAGAAATGGCAGATGGAGTTTAATTGAGATAAATGTGAGGTGCTGCATTTTGGGAAAGCAAATCTTAGCAGAACTTATACACTTAATGGTAAAGTCCGAGGAGTATTGCTGAACAAAGAGACCTTGGAGTGCAGGTTCATAGCTCCTTGAAAGTGGAGTCACAAATTGATAGGATAGTGAAGGAGGTCATTGATATACTTTCCTTTATTGGTCGGAGTATTGAGTACAGGAGTTGGGAGGTCATGTTGCGGCTGTACAGGACGTTGAATAAGCCACTTTTGGAATATTGTGTGCAATTCTGGCCTCCCTCCTAGTGGAAAGATGTTGTGAAACTTGAAAGGGTTCAGAAAAGATTTACAAGGATGTTGCCAGGGTTGGAGGATCTGAGCTACAGGGAGAGACTGAACAGGCTGGGGCTGTTTTCCCTGGAGTTTCAGAGGTTGAGGTGTGACCTTAGAGGTTTATAAAATCATGAGGGGCGTAGATAGGACAATAGACAAGATCTTTTTCTTGGGGTAGTGGAGTTCTGAACTCAAGGGCATAGGTTTAGGGTGAGAAGGGAAAGATGGAAAAGAAACCTAAGGGGCAACCTTTTCATGCAAGGGTGGTACGTATATGGAATGAGCTGCCAGAGGAAGTGGTGGAGGCTAGTACAATTGCAACATTTAAGAGGCATTTGGGTGGGTATATGAATAGGAAGGGCTTGGAGGGATATGGGCCGTATGCTGGCAAGTGGGAGTAGATGCGGTTGGCATATCTGATCAGCATGGACAGGTTGGACCGAAGGTTCTGTTTCCATGCTGTACATCTCTATGATTCTCTGACTGAATGGCCTACTCCTGCTGTTATCTGTTTTTGAAGTATTTATGCCTCTGCATCAGAGGTACATGC
This sequence comes from Hemiscyllium ocellatum, assembly GCF_020745735.1. Classification (NCBI taxonomy): domain Eukaryota; kingdom Metazoa; phylum Chordata; class Chondrichthyes; order Orectolobiformes; family Hemiscylliidae; genus Hemiscyllium; species Hemiscyllium ocellatum. The sequence continues at coordinate 39,319,406 of NC_083407.1, read as the reverse complement.
GTCAGACTTCTGGTTCATCTTTGTAAGAGGTCACAAATGACTAACATGGGTTTGCTGTTAAAAAGGGAGACCACAGATTTCTGACCTGTTTTCCCTTTCTTAAGGTAGAACAAAAGCTGCTCCTCAGGTCCAAAGTTACAGGTCGTCATCCTAATCATTGGCACTAATTCCAATTAACTTCCCCCTTTGGGAGATTTTGACATTCCACTGACCACAAATGCCCCCTTTATAAAATTGAATCTTATTCAGTGACATAGTTTATTCCTTTAAATTAAGTCTCACTGTCCATTCGTAACTTGTGAAATACCATAATATGGGGAAAATAACCATGTTTTTCAGTTGTCATGGGAACTAGTAAAGTGAACAGGCAGGTGGTGACATTCTTCTTTGGCAGTCCTTCAGTGTTGAGGATGGTGCGCTGGTGGGGATAGCCTGCAGTGGCTGAACAATCCAAACCTGGAGCCGGAGGCTCTGCCACAAGTGGGAGCAGGTGGTGCTCGATGAGGCACGTAGGTGGGTCACTCTGGATTCTGCACACTGTTTCCGTGTTTTTGTATGGTTGACTAGGTGACCCCCAATGTGGTTGGCACCTTCACAGATGCTGCTTCTCCAGCTTGTGCATTCTAGGGTAAGCAATGCCGATGTTGCATTGTCTAGAGAAGTTTGCAGGGTTCTTATAGTGTTGCTTCTGCCCTCCTCACGATCAATTACCGTTGTGGAGCTGAATTGAGTACTTATTTAGGGAGTTTCTTATTGGGCATATGGACAATGTTGCCACTCATTGCATCTAATTATACTTGATCAGTGCCTTGAAACTGGACATATTGGCTTAGGAGAGGACACTCACATTGTTACGCCTATCTTGCTGGTGGATTGCAAAGGGCAATGAGTCAGCGCAGGCTTCCTGTGATGTATTGGTCTTTGTTCTTTGTTCTTCTGTGAATGTAGCATTGGTGATAAATGTTCAGGACTTTGAGGTGTCTGGTGTCGTTACCTGTGGTTTGTAGTTCAACTTTTAAATGTGCACAACGCAAGAATCATCTGCATAATGCAGCTTGATGATGTGTTGAGTCTTCATTCTGAACTTGGTGTCAAAGGTTGAACAATTTCCTGCTTGTGCTGTACATTCACTCCACTTTGTCAGGCACTTTGTGGTGATGGGGTGGAGTGTTACATTGAGGAAGTGTTGGTGTGGAGATGCGGTCCTGTTCAACCCAAGTTTCAAGTTGCATTGGGTTCATGGTAGATACATTGGTGAGATTCATGGCTTGTATGTCATTGTGAAGCAGACGGAGAACAATGACAAATTTCTGTGGGTAGTCAAATTTGAGGAGGATATTTAATAATCTCTCACAATTAAGAGTTCAGGGCTTTTGTAAGATCGAGAAACGTCATGTACAGAGGTTGGTGTATCAACTAGAAAGGAACTAGATCAGTAGCTAGGAATTCGCTTGCGATTAATTCACCTCCTTATCACCCCAGTGTTTATCTACTGTCTGTACCAGAGAAGCCATTAGTGTATTGGGATATTTTGCACTTGCCTGGATAAATGTAATTTCAACAACACCTGAGCTTGACACCATCCAGGACAAAACAGGCCATTTGATTGTCATTCCATTCATTCCCTTCACCAACATGCAGTGGCATCAGTGTGTACAATGTGCAAGGTGCACTGCAGTAACTCACCAAGGCTTCTCCAGCAGCATTATCCAGATCCACGCACAAACTGGACATGGGTACATGAGAACCACCACCTGCAAGATACCCTCCAAGCCACACATTATCTGGTTTGAAATATTTCACTGTACCTTCCCTGTCATTTGGTCAAAATACTGAATCTCCCTTCCTTTGTTAATAACACTCTGAGTGTCCCTACACTGAAAAGGCTGCAGAGATTCAAAAAGGCAACTTATAACCATCTTCTCTGAGCTATTTGTGATGAGTGATAAATACTGACCTCGCCAGTGAGAGTTACATTCCATGAATAAAAGAAGTTTTAAATTTTTCTCAACGGCAGAACAGGTTCTCACTCTTGTTATTAGGAACTGTACAGATAAGGCCCGGCTCCTGTGGTCAAGAATGAGCGGCTGACCATTCTGCAGCAGCTCCCACTGGGGAAATGTAGGGTTACAGGGATAAGAAAATGAGGGTTGGGAAGCTCTTCCGAGGGCCATGTGGACTTGCTGGCCTGCTTCCATACTGTAGGGATTCTTAAAAGAAGAGTACTTCGCTAGCATGTGCTCAATGAAAAATAGGCTGATTTAAATGGTAAAGTAAATGGAACCAAATAAGAGTAGTAATCTGGGGAGACAGTGGTTTAGTGCTAATATTACTGACTTGAGATCTAGAATCCCTAACTGACATTCTTAGGTCATAGAGTCAATCACATTGCTGTAGGTTTGGAGCCACATGTTGGCCAGATAAAGAAGGCACGTTTCCTTCCTAAAGGATGCTCATTAGTGAACCCGATGTATTTTTACAACAATCACCAGTATTATATGGTCACCATTTGACTAGCATTTTTAGAATTCAAATTGCACGATCTGGGCAATTAGAGCAGGGTAAAAAAGAGCCAGATTCTTTTATATTTGTCCTACAGGGCTATCTCTAATGACCAAAATCAACAAAAGTATTTCATAATTTTACAAAGGATAGGCAGAATATTTGTCTTTGCTTTATTCCCTTGTAGCTGGGAATTATAGCTGTATTCGATGTTTCAATTCTCATGTGGGTTTGGACTCATGTGTAGGACACACCGGGTAAAGATGGCACATTTTCTTACCTGAAGAACATTCATTAGTGAACCAGATGGGTTTTTACAACAATGGACAGAATTGCATGATCACCATTTGGCTAATGTTTTTTAAAAAACAGCATTTTACTAATTTCAAATTTCACCATCTGCCATTTGAAACCCTGGAAATCGAATATGAAGAAAATAATTAAGTATTCATTTCTGCAAAGAAGTTTATCTCTTTCAAAATAACTTGCGTACAGAAGTCAAACAGCTAAAATGATTGGGTAGGCAAGTATGGTGAAATTGAATCAGAGACCACTAAGGACACTCAATTCCCTACCCCACTCGATCTCGCCCCTTTTTTTTTCTTGCCCCCATCTCCAAAGAAACAACCCAACACTCTTTAGTCTGTGACTGTGTCCCACTGATGGTCTGTAATAATATGTATGTTGCTCTTTGTCTCAAAAGTTAACAAGTAGCAAACTTGATTCAGTGTAACTGAATTGTGAATAGCCTGGTTGTCGTAAAAGAGACTGAAAATAAGAGTTTTTGGACAAAGATTCTTGAGTCACAAAATAACTCGCTGTGTATAATTAATTTGATCAGTAAATTTTATTGTTGCATCATGAAGAAGATGGTCTCATAGAAAAGTAAGCTTGTATTTCTCCTGTCACTTCATTGTCCTTGAATTGTTGTAGAATTTATTTTCATTTGCTCATAAGACATAGGCATCAATGGCTGGGCCAATGCTTATTGGTGACCTTGAGAAGGTGGTGGTTAACTGCCTTCTTGAACTCCTGCAGTCCATGTGCTAATGTGCATGATCACCTGAACTCTACTGTATCTAGAGTTAATATAATTTAATCCATAAGCAATTCAAAGTGATCCATATCCAAATACAGACAGTTGATCCAGAGAAATGTTCAGAACATTATGATCTTGACTTCCACGGAGCATGTTTCTCCCACCCAAATTACTTCAGGTATAATGTGGTCTATGTCTGTGTGCATGTATGTAAAATATTGGAACACAGTATGATACTTTTAATTGCTTCTCCTTTATACTGTCAATAGGTGGTATGTTTCTCAAAATCTGAATATCATGGAAACTGGGGTTTCTCACTAAGTTGAAAGACTGAACATGAAAAAGGCCTGAAAAAGCGGAAGGATATTTTTGGAGTCGGGTGAAAGCACTCCCGATGTAGTAGTTGGGTAGAGGCTTGGGAACATGGTAGGACAACACTTGGGAGGCAATTGGGGGAGTAGTTCAGAAACCTAGAGATGTGGTAAAAGGTAGAAAGAATAGGGAGAGGCAACATCAAACAGCTGTTACTGCTTGTCAAAGAATCCACTTTCCACCCACTAACCTTGCAGGCTTGAGCTTGCCTAACATGAAAAGACTTCTGTGCTTTGTGGACTCACTAGGGGTCATGAAGCATCCCAACTTGGAGTCTAACCTGCCTGTCAAACATTTTATTCTGAATAAAATGATTATTACTTTCAGAAGAAAACAAAGTAAAGAACTCTGAAGTAACTAACCCATTCATTCGAGTATTAAATTGTATGTTTTCCAGCCAAAATTGTCGATCAAAAGATAAGATGACCTTCACAAAGTTTCACACTGAATCAAATTATACATTGTGGATACATTGGATCACTCCACAGCAAACTGAATCAATTTCTAAATTCCAAACTGGTGAGTGTATCTTGCTCACCAAACCTTCGCAATGTGATCCAATACACAGGAGTTGCAAATAATTGCAGGTCAAACTTTGTGTGTTTGAGTAATTAAGATAAATACTTTGACCTCTGGCACTCTATGAAAAGCAAGGAATTATTTTCAAGTCATCTTGATCTAGACAACTTCACTCCTACTTTCACCTAAATACCGACTCACTTAATAATTAATTTCCTATATGCACTAAAATGGGCGGTTCTGAGAGATTTAGTAAATGTTTTTATCGTCTATCGCCAACTGGGTACTTCGTAATTGAGCATCAAACATATTGTACCTTTTCACTCAAGATCTGGATTTGAGTAGGTGTCATATTTTGGAAAACTGAAATACTTCATATGTTTTATTTCGTGATCATATATTTTTAAGAATAATTCCAGCTACCTGAAACCCCAAATGCATGTTGAACTAAACTTCATGCATTAGTTTTCATGTCAAGGAACTGGAAAACTAAAATTGCATGGTTGTTCATGTGCTGGTTCTTCAAAGGAAAGTCTGCTGTTGACAAAAAGCATCAATGTTTTGACTGGATTTTCAGTATTAAACTTCTGTTAAAACTATAACATAAATGACAAACATGTTAGGATGTGACATAACTCCAGTACAATTGCTGGAAATCCTTTTGTGTTCTAAACAGTCAGTAAGGTTGTGGTTTTTGGCATCTCACCTTATTGCAGTCACTTGTAAATGAAATTTAATAACTTTTTATGAATGATTTAAAATTGCGCATTTTGTTGTTAATTTTCTTTTTGTGTAAGTTACTTGCTTTCTCTTTTCCAGTTGTCAGCAGAGTCCTGGAGGTAACTGACCTACCAGAGGGAATTAGTCGAACAGATGCTGATAAACTCTTAAATGAACTCTTTAAAGCTGGTGCCAAGATTCGATGGCTGCGAGACGCTCAGCCACATTGTAGTGGTGGTGGTAGTGGTGATAGTAACGCAAACACAGAACACTCAAAACCTCCCAGTGACTTGGCATCCATGTACACAATCATAGCAATGTTTCCTTCAAAACTAGCTGCTCAGAATGCATTGTTGAAACAAAATAACTCCAGCAAATTCAAACTGAGAACAAGCAAGAAGCACTACGATTTTCACATTATGGAAAGGGCTAGTTCTCAGTAGTAAATGCTGCACTGGACCTGCAGTCTCTTCCACTGTTTTTCCCTCCTCGATTGGGCTTGTACAATGGTTTCTGTTGACGTATAGACTCCTGGAACGTTGGTGTTTTATGATCTAGCAATTGAAGAAAATCAGTGATCCAGCAAAAAAAGGCGATGAGTTTCCTAATTTATGTTCACCGTTGTCACAACAAAGTATCTGAGCATATCACAAAACAGCGTCTTTACGTGGAGAATGCTGTAGAACCACAGTACAAATTTTATAGCCTTTTTGTTTTATATCTGTGAATCTTGTATCCAATCCAGAGCTCCATTGTACAGCAACTCTTCTGTCAATACCATCAGCCAATAATTACTCGCCTTAACAGTTTTTTACCCAGCAGGACCAGCAAAATGAGTTCATTTTTTAAAAAAAATCAAAAAAATTTGAAGCCCAAAGTAGTGGGAACGAAGTGTTCCATTATCTTTCTTGGCTGGTCACTCGTGATCTACAAAGAAGAATATGTGAAGTAATGCCTTTAGGTGCAGCCTGAAGATTTTGCAATTTTCCACCTAGCCCCCAATACCCTATTTTTGGTCAACTTCAGATTCAATAATTGGGCTCATGAAATTATTTGTGTGGACATTCTTTATTTGTTGTTTAGAAGCCCCAGATTGCAATTTTTTTTGTGTTATTTCTTAAATGCTGGACATTTGTTAGAAAGTTTGTGTTTTAAGTTCACCCAATATTGAGGATCAATGGACATGAATATATTTGTTACATTATTGTCATACAAACCTATCATTCTTATTGGTTGTGTGTAAACCTGCCAGGCTGTACAATGTGTGCTGATGCAAGTTCTCTGCTCCCCTCCCCTTCTCCCCCCCCCCCCCCCTCCTTTTTCAGTTCAAGAAAAGAAAATAAATGTTTACAAATATATTAAACTACTCTTTGTAACTTATTTGGACAATGTTTTTTTTGTCTGGGTGCTGACCAGTGACTACATGCTTTTGAAGTATTTGTAGTTTCAATCTTTAAATGAAGTTGCTGACTTTTCTTGCAAGAACTGAACTGGAATTTGTAAATTATGATTTATTTTGCTATGATATAAACGTCGTTCCTAGTAAAGGGGCCATTATTATTCTTTTTGAGTACATAAGATAGGAGGTTAGATTGTTAGTTTTTTAAGAATAATAGCAACCATACATTAGCTGCCTTTGTATGGTTTGGGTGCTATTTGAAATATAATACTTTTTTACATTTTTTGTCTTCGTACTTCATATCTCATAGGTTAGTGATGTTAGACATAATGGGCAGAATTTAAAGGGGTACAGAAAGCTCATCTTTCCACCAACAGGTAGAAAATTCAGCTTTGCATTGGATGCCCGCATGGCAGCTAGAAAGCACTGCAGGTAGGTGAAATTGGCTAATTGCAGGAACTCTATCCTTCACTCAAGAAGCTGTCAAGCCTTTGGGAACTACTGGTAATACAGGAAGAGGCCTGAAGAGGATCGTGGCTGCCACAGAAAGGTACGACCCAGTTTTACAGGTGGAAAGGCAAATTGTGAGAGAGTTACAAGTAGTTTATGGAAAGATATTAATGGGTTACATAAATGGACAAGGGTTGACAAGTGGAATATAATGTGGAAAAATGTGAATTTCACTTGAGCAGGGAGACCAACAAAATTGTATTATTAAATGGAGAAAAGACTACAGAAAGCTGCAATACAAAGGGAGTTGGGTATACTTGTCCACAAAACTCAAAGCTAGTACACAGGTACATCAGGTAATCAGGAAGATAATGGATTGTTACCCCATATTCCTGGGGATTGGAGTATGACAGCAGGGAAATTTTACTGCAGCTGCATAAGGTACTGATGCAATTGCATCTTGAGTACTATGAGTAGTTTTGGTCCCCTTATTTGAAGAACAGTTTTATTTTACTGGAGGCAGTTCTGAGAATGTTCACCAGGACGATCCCGATATGACAGGATTGTCTTATGAACAAAGGCTAAATGGCTTTGGACTCGACACACTGGAGTACAGAAGAATAAAAGGTGATCTCATTAGACATCTAGGACTCTTAAGGGGGTTGACTGGATGAATGCTGAGTGTGTTTTCCTCCTAGGAATAAAGGGGCACCAATTTAAGACTAAAGCGAGGAGGAATATCATATTCGCGGGTTGAGTGTCTGGAGCCCATTGCCACATGAAACTATGGGGCAGAGTTTTTGTGTATACTTAGACTGAGATTCTTGATTAGTAGAGACTTCCAGAGTTCTGGTGGAAAGACCAAAAAGTGATGGAGAGTCATGTCAAATCAGCCATGAATCTACAGAATGGCAGAGCAGATTTACGTGGCTGAATAGACTACTCCTGTTCCTATTTCTTATGGCCTTAGTTTAAGGTGGTTATTCTAGAGCCAAAAGAGGTGGTTCTTTGGAGAGATGGGTAGTGTAAGGTTGGGGTAGTATCTCTGAGTGGGATCTGCTCCCCAGTGTACACAGAGCTCACCCTGCATGAACTGCTCATTGCTGTTCAACTGACCATGCTAGCTGTGTTTTAGTGTGGGCAACATACCCTTTAACAAACTCAATTGTACCTTAATTAATTATTTATTTACTTACTTAGCCTGTGGGTATTGACTCTGGCACCACCAACACTCCTGAATGTATGATGGGTGGGCAGGGCACCTGACCTACTTTACAACCTGCCCAGTGATAGCACAAGATTGTTCTATTTACTGTACAATCATCTTGTCATTGAGCTATGTGTTCACTACATTTTGGGAGGGTAGTAATTTATCACTTGGAGAGTAGATTCAATAAAATATTGAAGATGATACAGGCAAAATAAAGGAATTTTAACTTCAACCAGTCAAGAGAGTACCCTGTTTTTATCAAATTTGTTTGTAATCTGCATCATTCAATGTGCTTTTGTAACAGTTCACTTCGAGATTACAATTTCCACACATCAACCATGAAGTACAATGGCTACTCGTATTTAGTGACTTCCAACACTGACTGAAAATGAAAAAAAATTACTCTAAATTTCAATTTAATTCTGCAACCCCTAGATGTTGAAAAGAAACAGATTATTTGATATTTATAATTTTATCTTAGTTTCATGAGTATTAGCCTTTATTAAAGTAATTTTATGAATTCTTTAATACAGTCATTGCATAGTATCAATTCTGCCATTTTTCTGTAAATTTAGGCGTAGCTGTTCAAGGTGATTGTGCTTTGCTTGCAACATGATTTGTACTTTTTTTTACAGAATGAATGTGGTGTACACATTGAATGCAATTTAAGTGGAAGGTTAAACCACAAATGAACAATGTCAGGAACTCAACAATGGAATTCTGTTGTAAATAATTCAAAATTAACAGTATTTTAGAGAAATTAGCTTTTCACAATGGATTTGTTACTTTTCAGATTTTTTAATAAACAGTTAAATGGAAAAATGCAGGGTCTTTCCTTGTACAAAGAATTATGTTTTCATGTTTTGCACATTTTACATATGAACTGTGAAATTAGGTAATGTCTACAGTAGTGTGTGGCAAAGATAATTTGGGTATAGTTCTTATTACAGTAAGGCTAGAGAAATTCCATGAATGAACTAAGATCATAAAGTGTAAGAGCTCAAGTACTCCATTCAGCCCATCAAGTTTTCTCCACCATTTAATGTGATTGTGGTGATCTAATAATATTCAACTTGACTTTGCTCCCTTTTCCTGATTTAACCAGCAATTCCCTTACTGATATTGTACATTTTAGCCATGAATATATTTTAATGGCAAGCTTCTACAGCCGCTGCAATAAAGAATTTGACAGATTCACTACTCTCTCTCTATTAAATGTGCACCTCCTTATTCTGAGTTCATGACCTGTAGTCCTAGTCTATCCCAAAATGAAAAACATGTCTGCACCTACCCTTTTAAGTACCTGAAGGATTTGCATGCATCAGTAAGGTTGCTTCTTACTCTTCTAAATTCCAATGAGTACTGGCCCAAAATTTTCAGCCTGTCCTCATCCGACAGTTCTTCATTTATTGGTATCCGCTCATAAACCTTTCCATGAATGCCTCCAGTGCCAGTATATCTTTGCTTAGATAAGAGTCCTAAAATTCTTCACAGCATTCCAGCTGTTTTCTGACCAGATCCTGTATAATTTGAGTAAAATCTCCCTAATTTTAACACTCTATCCCTATGAAATAAAGGCTAGCATTCTGTTTGGCTTCCCTATTATCCACTGAACTTACATGCTCACTTTTTGAGATTCATGGGCAAAGACTCCTAAATCCTTATGTAGCTTTCTGCAGTTGTTCCCCATTTAAATAATATTCAGTTCCTTTATTCTTACTGCCAAAATGCAGACTCTGTCATTTTCCCACATTATATTCCATCTGCCAAGACTTTACCATCCCTTAAGCAGAGGAAGAAAAGGGAGGTACGGTAGCATTCTTACTTTGGGATGGAGTAAATGCAATAGCAATAAGTAATTTTGAATTGCAAGTTGAAGAATCCATATGGCTGGAGCTAAGAAATAAAAAGACAAAAAGATGCTATTTAGAAGAGTCGATAGGCCACCTAACAGTAGCTATGCTGTATGCCATGGAGAATAAATCAGATGATGGGGGTATGTAACAAACTCTAAATTAATCATGCATGACTGTAATCTTCATGTAGATCTGGACAATCAGTGCCATAGCCGCGAGGAAGAATTCATAGTGGATTTTGATTAGATTTGATTCCCTACAGTGTGGAAACAGGCCCTTCGGCCCAACCAGTCCACACCGACCACCAGACCCACTTCCCTCTGACTAATGCACCCTAACACTATGGGCAACTTAGCATGGCCAATTTGCCTGACCTGCATATCTTTGGACTGTGGGAGGAAACAGGTGTACGTGGAGGAAACCCACGCAGGCACGGGGAGAATGTGCAAACTCCACACAGCCCGAGGTTGGAATCTAAGCTGGGACCCTGGTGCTGTGAGGCAACAGTGCTAACCACTGAGCCACTGTGCCGAGACACTAAGCACAATATGCCCTGGATCCAACCAGGGATCAGGCTTTTTTATTTTTTGTTCAGTTTTTTAAAGACATCTTGTAAGTTACCACACATTTGGCTACTTAAGATATGAGCCTATATCTCTTTGGAGGTATTAACATTAGCGTGGCTAGAGATTGACAAACTAATATAAGAAAGTTGGGATAAGGGGAGCATTTTCTGGGTGGCAACCTGTAACCAGTGGAGTGCCATAAACTTAAAACCGCGCAGCCTAAGATCAAGCACTTTGGCATTCTTTGTTTGTGCTGACCATGATGGCATTCTAAACAAATCCCATCTGCTTGCACGTGGTCCATAAGGTAACACTCGTTGTCTTTTCATGTGTCTGTCTAAATACCTCTTAAACATTGATAAGGTATGTGCTTCAACCACTTCCCAGGCACCTACCATCGTCTTTATAATGAAAAAATCTGTCTCTGTCTCATTCACCTTTTAATTCTCTCTTCTCCTCTCCCTGCCCCCCCCCCCAAAAAAAACCATGTCCCTTAATCCTTGGCATTTCTTGCAGGGTGGGGGAAGGGGGCGAGAAAAAGACTCACTGTATCCATACCTCCTGTAATTTTATATATTTCTTTCAGGTTGCCCCTCAGCATGGAACCCTATAGCAAAAGCAATCCAATCTGTCTGACCTCTCCTTACAGTTCATGCACTCTAATCTAGGCAACATTCTCAAGCCTTGTCAAATGCTTGACTAAAGTCCATGGAGACAACATTCACTGCCCTACCCTCCACAATTGTCTTCGTCACTTCCTCAAAAAAAACGCAAATTTAAGACTAGACCTCTCCCAGACAAAGCAATGAAGACTGCCCCTAGTAAGTCCATTCTTTTCTAAATGCGATTAGCTCCTGTCTCTAAGAATCTTTTCCAATAATTTCCCAACCACTGATGTAAGGCTCACTAATGTGTAATTTACTGGATTATCCCGATAACCCTTAAACAAGGGAACAATATTGCTCATTTTCCAGTCTTCTGGAACCTCACCGTTGGCTAAAACGAAACAAAGATTCTTTCCCAAGATCCCAGCATTAACAATTAGGGACCTTGTCCACTTTCTCTGACTCCACGTAAAGATTCCCTCCTTTGTCCGAGAGTTGACCTACTCTCTTGCTTCTAATATATGAATAAAATGCTGTGGGATTCTCCTTAAACCTACTTGCCAAAGACATGTCATGGCCCTTTCTAGTTCTTATAATTTCTTTAAGTTCTTTTCTGCTCTTATACTTCTCAAGGGGCTTGTTTGATTTCTATTTCCTAAACCTTACATGTGCTTTCTTTTTTATTAAACTTTCAAAATCGCTTGTTATCCAGGGTTCCTGAATCTTGCCATCATTATCTTTCACTCCCATAGGAACATCCTGGTCCCAAATCTTGATTAACTGGCCTTTAAAAGATTCCCCGCATGACCGATACGCACTTACCCTCAAATCGTCACCTGCCCAATGCTGTTGTAATTAGCTTTACCCCCTGTTTAGCACTTTCACCTGAGGACCAGTCTTCACCTCATCCATAACTGTTAATGTTACCAAAATGCTACCCCCCTTGAACTTAATCACCTGGCCAGACTCATTTCCCCAATACAAGATCTAATATGACCCCACCTTAATTGAATTATCCCCAGTATATCATCAAACCCTCTTGGATGCACCTATTAGATTCTGGCCTAACTCGGTTCCTGAGGGAATCGTAGTCAATATTAGGAAAGTTAAAATCACCAGGTATAACAACTCTATTGCTCTTGCATCTTTCCTTGATCTGTCTACATATCTGTTCCTCCTCCTTAGCCTGGCTGTTGGGAGGCCTATAGAAGATTCCCATCATAGTGAATTGCACCTTTCTCATTCCTTGGTAGTACCCCTATGGCCTTGCTGGATGAGTCCTCTAAAATGTAGTCTTGAGTGCAGTTGTGACATTGTCCTTAACCAGTAACACCCCCACCCTTTAAATCCTCATCTAAAACATCTAAATCCTGGAACATTGAGCTGCCAGTCCTGCCCTTTTCTCAAGCAAGTTTCTGAAATGCCTACCACATCATTGTCACATGTAATAATCCAGGCTCTAAGCTCATCTGTTTTACCTGTTATATACCATACAGAGAAATAAAGACACGTAGCACCACTAGTCCCACCATGTTCAATAATCTGTCCTTGCCTATTCTTCCTATTCAACTTAATTGACTTAACCTTGACCGCCTCCTCAATCACTACACATGCTGACCTGTTCTGGTTGCCACCTCCCTGCCACACAAGTGTAAACTCTCCTAAGTGGCACAAGCAAACCTTCCTGTACAGGTCCCTCCCGCCCTGGAAGGGATCCGAATAATCCAGATTTCTGATCTCACTAACGCATGACACGGAGTAATCCTGAGATTACAACTCAGGTATACAGTTAATTTCTAAATTAATTTGCAGGATCTCATTTCTCTTCCTGCCTCCATCATTAATATCAATATTGACAGTGACCTGCTGCTCAGCTCCTTCAGAACATCCTGTGCTTGCCGAAATATATCCTTTACCCCAGCATGAGGGAGGCAACACAGCCTGGAGTCTGCTCACAGCAGTGTACTCCTGCCACTACTGCTCACCTGCACTTCAACCCTCCTTACTCCACAACAGAGCCAATCGTGATGTCACCGCTGCTGCTTTCCTCTGTGATACCATCCACACTCCTGATATGTTGCCTAGTATGGGGGAGTTTTTGAAGAAAGGTTGGATGGACTGGGTTTGTTTTCACTGGAACGCAAAAGGTTGAGGGGTGACCTGATAGAAATTTATAAGATTGTAAATGGTATGGACAGAGTGGAAGGGGTGGAGGGTTAGTTACTAGGGGCCATAGGTTCGGGGAGGAATCATACCCACTTCACCACCCTGCCCTTGCCACACCCTTTATCTGCAGCTCCCCTTCCAATTATCCCCAGTCCTGAAGAAGGGTAACACCGAAACATTGACTTCTCCTAATGCTGCCTGGCTTGCTGTGTTCTTCCAGACCCCTGATTATTTACCTTACCATGCCTTTTAGCTTTTGGCTCTGGCTGAAGCAATGGTGTGCTACCAGTAATACTGCATTGACGTGCTGTTGAGCGCATGCATATATACAGAGTTATTTATAAATGGTTGTGTGTGTGGAGTTGGCAACATTTCGTTGCTAATATCTGCCTCCTGACTTGCACCAATTTTGTATCCATGCATCCCTTCAATCTTGTGGACTTCTTATTAAAGTCTTTTATATGCTACTGTATAAGTGCCGATTTATTCCAGAAATACAACAAGTGCACGAACTACCCATTACCTCAAAGACCATAATCCATTTATCAAGCAAATGATCTTTTCGCCGTTCTTGTTGAGTTTGATAACTTCACCCATGTTGTGCTAAAAGCCCCACTGGCTCCAGTTTCCCCCTCCCATTGCCTCCAATAGCCTGCAGGAACTCCGGATATCCTTCTCGTATGAAGGCTCTGTCTCTCCCTCTGGGCCAGCAACGCCCGGGTTCAAGTTCCACCTGCTCCCGGTGTGTGTCACAACGTCTCAAAACAGAAAAATCTGTCCTTCTATTGCGGTTTTTAAAATTTAAATTGTGAACATTTCCACAGGTCCACCTGCCATGTAGGACCTGTGTTAGGTCAGCTGCGATTGACACATTCTGGCGCAACAATAGTGGCATTGACGTCACAGTTGTAGATGTCATTGCGCCGGCGTGTTGTGCATTGTGATGTCATCGGTCACCCGTCTGCCTTGGGAGTGCGTGTGCGGTGCTGGCAACTGGTTGTTGCTGCACAGCCATTCATTTTCTACTAAAGCTGGAATGTTTTCAACGTGAAGTCTGAACCTACCAGGATCATAAATTAGGGCAGTTTTGCAAATTAACACTTTCCCACAGTTTGACTAATTGCCACCAACTTTCAAGAGCAGACATGCCTTGTATCAGTAAAAGCGGAGTACGGCAAATGTTGGAGGTTAAAAGCAAACAAACAAAAAACGCAGAAATCCCAATGCCGGAAATCTCAAACAAAAAATGCTGGAGAAACTCAGCTGGGCTGGCAACATCTGTGCAGAGAAAGCAGAGTCAACGCTTCTGTTTCTGTATCTCTAATACAATCACTGGACCCGAAACGTTGACAGCTTTCTCCACCAATGCTGCCAGACCTGCTGAGTTGGTTAAAAACTAAACCGTGGAGCGACAGAAACATAGTTGACAGAGGTGATTGATGCCGCTAAACTGTGGACTGATCCGTGGTCACGCTTGGAGAGGTGGTAATTGACGGCGATGGTGGAGGGGCGGGAGGAAACATAAAAAATAGGCGCAGGACTAAGCCATTCGGCCCTTTGAGCCTTCACCATCATTTAATATGATTACACAATTTCATTCATCCATTCACCCTCTACCCCTACCCCTTGATCCCTTGAGCTATAAGGGTCATGTGCAAATCTCTCTTGAATATATCTAATGAACTAACTCCAACAGCTTCCTGTGGGAGAAAATTGCACAGGTTCACAACTGTCTTAAGAAATTCTTCCTCATCTCAGCCCTGAATGGCTTACCCTTATTCTTGGACTGTGATCCATGTTCTGGACTCCCCCCAACATTGGGAACATTCTTCCTGCATCTCGCCTGTCAGAATTTTATTTGATTCGATGAGATACGCCCTCATTCTTCTGAATTTCAGCTAATCCAAGCCCATTCGATCCAGTCTGTCCTCACATGTCAGTCCTGCCAAAGGTGAACCTTGCTGGAGTCCCTCAACATAAAGAATGTTTTGATGATCAGATTAGATTTCCTGCAGTGTGGAAATACGCCCTTCGGCCAAGAAATCCACACTGACCCTGACAAGTAACCTACCCAGTCCCATTTCCTTCTGACTACTACACCTAACACTATGGGCGATTCAGCATGGCCAATTCACTTGATCTACACATTTTTGGACTGTGGGAGGAAACCAGAGTACCCAGCGGAAACCCGCACAGACACGAGGAGAATATGCATATGCTACACAGACAGTTGCTCAAGGCTGGAATCAAACCTGAGACCCTGGTGCTGTGAGGCAGCACTGCTAACTACTGAGCCACCGTGCTACCCCAAATGTCCTTCCTCCAGACTAGGAGATCAAAACTTTATACAATACTCAAGGTGAGCCTCAGCAAGGACCCATATAACTGCAGCAAGACATCTTTACTCCAATACTCAAATCCTCTCACGATGAAAGTGAGCATGCCATTTGCTTTCCTCACTGCCTGCTGCATCTGCCACTGTTCCACCATGATCATGAGCTTCAGCCACTGTTCCACCATGACCCCACTCAGGTCTCATTGCATCTCACCTTTTCCTAACTGCCACCAGATAATCTGCCTTCCTGTTTTTGTGACCAAAATGGAAAACTACACACTTATCCACATTATGTTGCATTTGCCAAGTTTTGGTTATGATTGACGGCTCTCGCAGAGGGGGCGGGAGGAGTCAGTGATTGACGGCTCTCGCAGAGGGGGCGGGAGGAGCCAGTGATTGACGGCACGATGGGAGGGGGCGGGAGGAGCCAGTGATTGACGGTACTAGGGGTGAGGGGCGGGAGGAGCCGGTGATTGACGGCACGATGGGAGGGGGCGGGAGGAGCCAGTGATTGACGGCTCTCGCAGAGGGGGCGGGAGGAGCCAGTGATTGACGGCACGATGGGAGGGGGCGGGAGGAGCCAGTGATTGACGGTACTAGGGGTGAGGGGCGGGAGGAGCCGGTGATTGATGGCACTATGGGAGAGGGCGGAAGGAGCCCGTGATTGACGGCACGATGGGAGGGGGCGGAAGGAGCCCGTGATTGACGGCACGATGGGAGGGGGCGGGAGGAGCCAGTGATTGACGGCACGATGGGAGGGGGCGGGAGGAGCCAGTGATTGACGGCACGATGGGAGGGGGCGGGAGGAGCCAGTGATTGACGGTACTAGGGGTGAGGGGCGGGAGGAGCCGCTGATTGACGGCTCTCGGGGTGAGGGGCGGGAGGAGCCGGTGATTGACGGCGCTGGGGCGAGTGTGACTGGTGCAAGGTGGGTGCTGCGTCATCGCCGTTGTGAACGGGACCGGCGGAGGCTTTGGGGCCGGCGCTGGGGGAGGGTAAGGGAGAGGAGAATCTGAGCGGAGCTGGTCTGGGCTGGGACGGTGAGGCAGAGAGAGACGGGCGACCACCATGCACTGGTTCAACGGCAGCATTCCCGACGCCATTGCCTTCGCCAAGCAACAGAACGCGGTTTTTATTGTTTTTATTCGAGGTACGGAGGGGAGGGAGGCGATGGACGTGGCCTAGCCGCCTTGGAGCCTTGTCGGTTCGGCTTCACCGTGCCCTTGGATAGGCCGGACACGTCAGCTCTGTGCAGGCCGTTTACATTTACTGTTTGTGTTTTGATTATGATTGTGTAGCCTCCTCTGCAGCAACCGGCTGGCTGGTTAAATTGAGTACGAGGCCTGGCTTTATGTTTAGACGGCACCCTCTCTCGGAATTATTATCGGCGTTTTGCGAGGCAGATTGTTCTTTATTATTATTATTATTATGGTGTTGCGTGACAGATATTCCAAAGCACGGAGAAGCGAGGCAGGATTTGAACGGCCGAGTTTGGTAAACTTAAGAGAAAGAGCTTGGATGGATGTGAAGGGCTGTGTGGTGCACAGACAATAAGTGCAGTGGTCCTGTGGTCTGTGCACCCCATTTAGCATATCAATTTTTATTTTATTGTGTGATTATGATGTCTCCTTGTAAATGTGATACTCAAAACTTATTGGGCCAGACCACTATCCTGTTTATCCTGATTCTGTATATCAAGAACATTGATTTTAGCACTGCTTGTAAGTTGATCTCCCAGCAATTTACCCTAAACATAGGAATTAAGTCCTGTTGCTGAGATAGATGTACCAGATTTCAGCAAGGCAATGATGGGAATATTGGATGGGGTTTAATTTATTGTATGAAAAAGGATCAAGGATTAAAATAAAAAGCCAGTTGCTATTGAGTGAGCAATATCAATGTCAAATGAAGACCAAATTTGACTCAGTTGTGAATACCATTGTCATGAAATTGGCGCCAGCATTGGTATGAAGGGCTGATGATTGAAACATTGCGACTTGAGTAAAATACCAGAAGGACGCTGATGTCTTGGGGACTATACATCAGCATGAAATAGTCTGTAGGAGTGGAGGGGAAGTGAAAATTCAAGATGGCTGACAAATAGAGTAAAATAATTTAAAATATCTATATTACTTGTCTGTGTGTAGTCCTCGTTTGTACTTCAGTGTTATTTTCCACTTTGGTTTTGCTTTGTTTGGTTTATCATGTTTGATGCATCCCATGGCCTTTGAAGCTTATCCTGATGTGATTTTTCTTGGTAGTCAACAAAGGGTAATGGACAGTACCCACAGCAAAGGGATTCTGTAAAGATGTTTCCTTTTAAACTGTATTGCGCAGTGTGCAAATGAATACCTTGTTGCTTCATGATTGATTGTAAATATGTTTGTGCCCCCCCCTTAATAATTTTGCCTAGTGATTGCTTAGTCTACAGTTAGAGTTAATAATTTTTAAGGTTTGTATTTCAAGTCTAGATATGGGACTTGTGTGTCTCAAACTCTGAAAAGTTTTTAGACTCAAGCGTGCATAGGAATCAATTATTTGGAAGATTATTCTGCCCACATCTGCTGTCAAAAGTATCCATACATTTGAACTTTGAATGTTTATGATTAAAAATTGTATTCTATTTATCTTAATTTATTTGTCATTAAGTCAACCAGCCTAACCACTTAAACATACCTGCCAATAGCTTGAACAAAGGAAGCATTTCACTTTTGCTTTGGAGATTAAGTAATTGATTGTAACACAAGTTTTTTTTAACATTTCCTTTGAGATAGAAAACTTAGGTAGATAATATTATTATGAAAGTTGGTACAGTAGATACATGAAAGTTAGCACAGTAGGTACATAATAACTTTAAAGTCTTGGCTATATACAATTACACTCTGCTAAAATTGTCATTTGTCAAATGGTTTGGAAATTTTGGCTTCAGAAATGGTAATACTGTCAAAATAAACTTAACTCGTGATTTGATTCTTCTGCCGCCTTCAAACCTCCCATCTGTTGTCTCCAATGTGAAACCATAATCTTTTGTTGCTGGTTCATTACTTTTTTTTCCTTCTGATTTGTGTATTTCTAAACGTTTGTAACTTATTTGCCACGCAGTCGTTCAGCCCACCCAGCTTATGTCAACTTTCCACAAAGCAATCTGTATCCATTCTCCCATTTCTTCTCCAAAGCTCTGCATGTTATTTCTTTCAAGCATGCATCCAGTTTCATTTTGGAATTATTTTTTGTCTCCACTTCCCCATCCTCATAGGAGTCATACAGCACGGAAAGAGACTCTTTGGCCCAACTTGACAATGCTGACTAGATTTACTAAACTGAACTAATTCCATTTGCCTGCATTTGGCCCGCATCCCTCTAAACCTTTCCTATCCATGAACCTGTCCAAATGTCTTTTAAATGTTGTAATCATACCGCCTTCTCCACTTCCTCTGGCACTTGTTCCATACACACACCACCCTCAGTGAAAAGTTGCAGTTCAGGTCCTCTTTAAATCTTTCCCCTCTCACCGTAAACCAATGTTCTCTAGATTTTGACTCCCCTACCCTTGGGAAAAGACCTTGGCTATGCATCTTATCTATACTCCTTATTATTTCATAAATCTCTATAAAGTACTCTCTCCTGGGGGAGGAGTTGGTGGCAAAAATGTCTCAGCCTATCCAGCCTCAGTAACATCTTTGTAAATCTTTTTTGCACCTTTTCCAGTTTAATAATGACATTCTTACAGCAGTGCTATTGTGATTATATGCAGTGCTTCAATTGTGGTCTTACCAGTGTCTTGTATAGCCATAGCAAGACATCCCAACTCCTGTGCTCAGTATTCTGATCAATGGAAGCACTCGTGCCAAATATCTTTTTCACCCTGTCTCTCTGTGACACCACTTGAACCTGTACCCCTGGATCGTCCTGTTCAACAACACTCCCCAAGGGCGCTATCATTAACTGTGTACATCCTGCCCTGGTTTGTGTTATCAAAATGCGACACCTCATACTTATCTGCATTAAACTCTATCTGCTATTTCTTAGTCCACTGGCCCAGTTGATTAAGATTCCATTGTACTCTTAGATCACCTTCTTCGGTGTCACCCGTGAACTAACTTTTCTTGTCTCCTATATTCTCATCCAAATAGTTTACAGAAATGACAGACAACAGGATCCTTGTGGCACACCACTGCTCACAGGCCACCTGTCTGAACAACAACCTTCAACCAACACCTGCTGTCTCCTATCATCAAGCCAAGTTTACTTCCATTTGACTAGGTGTCCCTGGATTCTGTGAATTTAACCTTACTAACCAGTCTACCATGAGGAATCTTTTTGAAGGCCTTGCTAAAGTCCATGTAGACAATGTCCACTGTTCTGCCTTCATCAATCTTCTTGGTCATTTCTTCAAAAATTTAATCAAATTTGTTAACCACAGTTTCTTCCACATACATCCATGGTAACTATCCCTAATCATTCCTTCCTTTCCAAATGTGCGTGAATCCTGTCTCTCAGAATCCCCTCCAACAACTTATGTCAGGCTCCCTGGTCTATAGTTCCCTGGCTTTTCCTGTCTTAAGTAATAGCACAACGTTAGCCAGTTTTGGATGTAGGTTTGCTAGCTGAGCTGAAAGGTTCATTTCCAGACATTTCATTACCTTATTCGTTAACATCTTCAATGGACCTCATGCGAAGCAATGCTGAAACTTCCTGCTTTCTATTTATAAGTTGGGGTTTCTTTGGGTTGGTGATGTTACTTCCTGTGGTGAGGTCACTTCCTGTTCCTTTTCTCAGGGGGTGGTAGATGGGGTCTAACTCGATGTGTTTGATAGAGTTCTGGTTGAAATGCTATGCTTCTAGGCATGGCATTCCAACTCGAACTCTTATCAACAAACACATCGAGTTAGACCCCATCTACCACCCCCTGAGAAAAGGAATAGGAAGTGACTTCACCACAGGAAATGACATCACCAACCCAAAGAAACCCCAACTTATAAATAGAAAGCAGGAAGTTTCAGTATTGCTTTGCATGAGGTCCATTGAAGATGTTAACGAATAAGGTAATGAAACATCTGGAAATGAACCTTCCAGCGCAGCTAGCAAACCTATGTCTAAAACCTCAACCTGAGCTACAAATTTTCTCAACTCACTAGCCAGTTTCTTGGCAATCTCCTTTGACCCAGATGACTTCGTTGATCTTTAAGGGGCCCTACTCTCTCCCTAGTTACGCTTATTTGTAGAATCTCACTGGATTCTTCTTTTACCTTATCTGCTAAAGCCAACTTGTGTCTCTTTTTTGCCCTCTTGATTTCCCCCTTAAGTATACTCCTACACTCCCAATCCTACTTGAGGGATTTACTTGATCCAAGCTACCTGTGCCTGACATTTGCCTCCTTTTTCTTGACTAGCATCTCAATATTGTTAGTCATCCAGTGTTCTCTTGCCTTTCTCACTAAACAGGAATGTGCTGGCCCTGTCTTTATCTTGCTTTTCAAAACCTCCCATTTGACAATCTTCCTATTACCTTGAACAGCCTCCCCCAATCAACTTTTGAAAGTTCCTGTTTAGTACCATCAAAATTGGCCTTGCCCCAGTTTAGAACTTTAACTCATCTACTAGACCTGTAGAAGTGTAGTAGGTAAGGTAGATGAATTTCGGACTTGGGTTAGTACCTGGAAGTATGATGTTAGTGCTATTACTGAGACTTGGTTGAAGGGAGGGCATGATTGACAACTAAATATCCTATAATATAGATGCTTCATACAGGATAGAGAGGGAGGTAAAAAGGGGTGGAGGAATTGCATTATTGGTCAGAGAGGATATCCCATCTGTACTGAAGGTGGGCACGATGGAGGACTTGAGCAGTGAGGCAATATGGGCAGAGCTCAAATAGAAAGGACACGGTGACAAAGTTGGGCCGTACTACAGGTCTCCCAATAGTGAACGTGAGATAGAGGTACAAATGTATAAACGGGTTATGGAAAGATGTAGGAGCAACAGTGGTGGTGATGGGAGATTTTAATTTTCCCAACATTGACTGGGATTCACTTATTGTCAGAGGTCTGGATGGAGCAGAATTTGTAAGGAGCATCCAGGAGGGCTTTATAGAGCAATATGTAAATAGTCCAACTTGGGAAAGGGCCATACTGGACCTGCTATTGGGGAATGAGCCAGCCAGGTGGTTGAAGTTTCGGCCACGGATTATTTTTGGAATAGTGGTCGTAATTCCGTAAGTTTTAGAATACTCATGGGCTAAGACTCAAGTGGCCCTAAAGGAAGAGTGTTATATTGGAGAAAGGCCAACTTTCGCAAAATTCGAGCAGGAACTGGGGAATGTGGATTGGGAACAGCTGTTTGAGGGTAAATCCACATTTGATATTTGGAAGGCTTTGAAAGAAAGGTTGATTAGAGTGCAGGACAGACATGTTCCTGTGGAAATGAGGGAAAGAAATAGTAAGATTAGGGAACCATGGATGACAGGTGAATTTGTGAGACTAGCTAAGAAGGAAAAGGAAGCACACATGAGGTCCAGGCAACTGAAAACAAACCATGCTTTGGAAGAATATTGGGAATGTAGGACCAATCTGAAACGAGTAATTAAGAGGGCTGAAAGAGGTCATGAAATATCTTTAGCAAACAGAAAAATCTCAGCCTTTTATTCGTATATAAGGAGCAAGAGATAACTAGAGAAAAGTTTGGCCCACTCGAGGACAAAGGAGGGAAGTTATGCATGGAGTCAGAAAAAATGGGTGAGATTCTTAATGAGCACTTGCATTGGTATTCACTGAGAAGAGGGACATGACGGCTGTTGAGGTTAAGGATAGATGCTTGATTGCTCTCGGTCAAGTCGACATAAGGAGGTAGGAAGTGTTGAGTATTCTAAAAGGCATGAATGTGGGCAAGTTCTCGGGTCCGGATGGGATTTATTCCAGTTTACTGAGGGAAGTGAGAGAGGAAATAGCTGGGGCCTTATCAGGTATCTTTGCAGCATCCTTGAACACAGGTGAGGTGCCAAAGGACTGGAGAATTGCTAATGTTGTCCCCTTTTTTAAGAAGGGTAGCAAGGATAATCCAGGTAATTATACACCGGTGAGCCTGATGTCAGTGATAAGGAAGCTGCTGGAAAAGATACTGAGGGGTAGGATCTATTTACATTTGGAAGAAAATGGGCTTATCAGTGAGAGGCAACATGGATTTGATCAGAGAAGGTAATGTTTTACCTACTTAATAGAATTATTTGAGGAAGTGACTAAGTTGATTGATGAGGGAAGGGTTGTAGATGTAAGTACATGGACTTCAATAAGGCGTTTGATTAGGTTCCCCATGATAGGCTGATGGAGAAAGTGAAGTCGCATAGGGTCCAGGGTGTACTAGTTAGGTGGATAGAGAACTGGCTAAGCAGCAGGAGACAGAATAATAGTGGAAGGGAGTTTGTCAAACTGGAGAACTGTGACTGATGGTGTTCCACAGGGAACATTGGGACCACTGTTGTTTGTGATATACTTAAATAATCTGGAGGAAAGTATAGATGGTCTGATTAGCAAGTTTACACGTTACACTAAGATTGGTGGAGTAGCATATAGATTGGACGGTTAGGAGAAATGGCAGATGGAATTCAATCCTGGCAAATGTGAGATGATGCATTTTGCAAGATCCAATTCAAGAGTGAACTAAACGGTGAGAAAGTGTGTAAGGGATGAGCAGATAGGGAAAGAGTTAATTTAGGGTTGCTTGACAAAGGCTCAGCTAACATGACTTTGACCAGATAAGAACTTGCAGTAAACACTAAGATGCTGGAGGTAAAGGTAGTAGTTTAACGAGGTGAAGAACGTCTATTGTGTAATGCCAGATGGCTTAATCTTTACTATTGATGCTTACAAATTTTAACGGTCACCCAATCAATATAGATGTTACCTTTTTTGGATGGTGTTCACTGTAAGTGACTGTACAATTCCTTAAGAATCTGCTGTTTCAAGAGAAGACTGAAGATTCGTGTCTTTGTGTACGTGGTGATCGTTCTCTCTCCAGGGCTCGGAATAAAGATGAAGAAGGTAGAGCCATGCCGTGTCTCTGAGGGTTTGCTTCAAATGATACAGAAATGGGGCAACAATGGTAAATGGAAAAGCCCTGGGGAAAATTGATGTACCGAGAGATCTGGATTTTCAGGTCCATTGTACCCTGAAGGTGGCAATGCGGTCGATAGTGGTTAAGAAGGCATGCTATCCTTCATCGGACAGGGTATTGAGTATGTAATGAAGGTGGAGAGGTGTACTGTACCTTGAGGAAAGTGAACGACTTAGCAAGCATACAGTGCTGGAGAATTTAGCATATGACATTGGTAGAATTTGAATTCTACCAATCAGTTTAAAGTATACCCAAGATACTGAACTCCAACCAAGTTTAAATTTGGTATTTTGACAATATTAAAACAATGAAACAGTTTGATGCTTTGGGGTATAAATATTAAAGAAATCGAACAGTTGAGGGAGAACTGCAAAAAGACCAACAGTTGTAGGCTGCTAGTCAAAACTGAGAGATACCTGTCCAGAGAAGGAGGTTGCCCAGAGAAAACATTGACACCGATCTGGAGAGCAAATCTACAGAGGAAGATACCATGAGATTAATCAGCTGGCTGGTTTTCAAATTTTAATTTTTCTGTAAATCTTAATAGGGGGTTTTATTGGACCAGAATTGTAGAGGAAAAGTCAAAGTTAGGTTAGAGGAAGGAATTGTAAATAGGTGTTAATTTTTCTGTTTGACTTTAAAAAATAAAGCTGTCAATTTTAACTTTAAATAGTGACCTTTAGGATAGTTCTTGGCGCCTCGAATTTTAACAGATTACCACACTGGGTAATTTTTTTCTGTGTTACTGGTTTAAATTTGCAGGGGGTGTTTACCCCATATCTTAACAAGTGCAAGAATTGGCAGGTCATGTTCCAGTTGTATTGATCTTTAGTTCAGCCACTTTTGGCACACTGCGTACAGTTCTGGTCACTACATTACCAAAAGGATGTGGATCCTTTGGACAGGGTGCAGAGGAGGCTTGCCAGGATGTTGCCTGGTATGGAGGATGCTTGCTATCAAGACAGCTTGAGTAGTTCATTAGAAAGACAGATTGAGGGGGGACCTGAATCATGACCTGAAACAGGGAGGATAGCAAAAAGCTTATTCCCAGAGTAGGAGACTCAATTAGTAAGGGTCACGAGTTCAATGTGAGAGGGAAAAAACTTTAAGGGAAATATGTACGGAGAGGATGATGGGTGCCTGGAATGTATTGCCAGTGGAGGTGGTAGAGGCGGGCAGGATAGTGTCATTTAAGATGTATCTAGACAGATACATGAATGGGCAGGGAGCAGAGGGATATGGATTCTCATAGATAAGAAGCAACAGGTTTAGAAAGAGGATATGGATTTGTGCAGGCGTGGAGGGCCAAAAGGTCTATTTGTGTGCCATAACTTTCTATGTTCTTTGATATAATTTCTTCCATAATTCTTTTAGTTTTAAAATAGTTCTGTTCACTGGTCCCAAAGTGCCCCCCACTAACATGTCAGTCACTCATCCTGCCTTTTTTTTTCCCCTCAAGAGAAGGTAGAGTTTTGCCCCTTCTCTAATAGGCCCATCTACACATTGATTGTTTCCAAGAAAACTCTTGAGTCCTAGAGATATACAACATTGGTATAGACCCTTTGGTCCAATTCATCCATGCCAGCCAGATATCCGATATATAAATCTTGTCATAGTTGCCAGCATTTGGCCCATATCCCTCTAATGCTTCCTATTAATATACCCATCAAAATGCTTTTTAAATGTTGTAATTGTGCCAGCGTACACCACTTCCAGTGGCAGCTCATTCCATACTCACTCTGCATGAAAGAGTTGCCCCTTAGGTCCCTTTTAAAATTTTCCCCTTCACCATGCATGTCCTTCGTGATTTTATAAACCTCTACAAGTTCCAAAACACTTAGCAAATTCCTCTCCATGCAAGCCCTTAACACCGTTGCAGTGCCAGTCTATGTTTGGAAAGTTAAAATCCCCTAATATTACAAATCTACTATTTTTACAGCTATGTGCAAGTTCCCTTCATATTTGTTCCTCAATCTCCTGACTACTGGGGAGCTGAGAGTACAATCCCATCAAAATGATCACCCCTTCTTATTTCTCATTTACACCTCTACAGGTTCACTGGACAATTCCAAAGAATATAATCTCTAAATACTGTTGTGATGTTTGCCCAAATCAAAAGCACCACTCCCCCTCCTCTCTCACCTCCCCTTTGATGCTTCATCAGCCATGTTTCGGAAATATATATGATATGGCAGTCCCATGTTCCCATTCATGCCTTGAGTTCATCTGCCTTGCCTGTCCTGTCTCTTACATTGAAATAACTACAGTTTAACTCATCAAGCTTCATTTGTTCCTTCTCTCGTGATCTTGCTTGCCTTGTCTCTTAAACTTGGTGTCTTTTACTTTTCTCTCACTGTTGTTTAGGGTCCCACCCCTGTGCCAGATTAGTTTAAACCCCCCTGCACCCTCCACACTACCCCTCCGCCCCGCCCAAATAGCTCTATCAAATCTCCCCTCCAGGATATCGGTTGCCTTCCAATTCAACCTTCATCTCTTGTACAGCATACCTATGCCCCAGAAGAGATCTCAGTGATTCAAACACTTTAGTCTCTGTCCCCTGCACCAACTTCTTAGGCACGCATTCGAACACCTTACCTTCCTATTTGTATTTTCACTACCATGTGGCACTAGGAGTAATTCAGAGATGATTACCCTTGAGGTCTGAGATGTTTCTTCCAGTTCATTTGCTGTGTAAAAATGCTCCTTTGTGTGTTTTCATATCCTTGCTAAAGTGTGCTGACCAGAAAGGGAGAGAGTACTCTAGATGTGACCTAACCAGAACTGTATGAATGTTCAGAATTACTTAACTGGTTTTGTACAAGTACAATGTACTAGCCACACTGTGTGCCCTACCATCTTCAAGGATCAATGTACATCCACTCCAAAGGTCCCCCTGTCCTCCACATACTTTAGAATTGTGCATGAGATATTGCAATCCCAATACTTTCAGCTAAAATGCTTCACACCTCTGTCCTCTATTTGCCACTTGTTTGGCCGTTAACATAGAACACTACAGCGCAGAACAGGCCCTTCGGTCCTCGATGTTGCACCGACCTGTGAACTATTCTCAGCTCATCCCCCTACACTATCCCAAAATCATCCATGTGCTTATCTAAGGATTGTTGCAATCTCCCTAATGTGGCTGAGTTGACTACATTAGCTGGCAAGGCATTCCATGCCCTTACCGCTCTCTGTGTAAAGAACTTGCTCTGATATCTCTCCTAAATCTATCACCACTCAATTTTTAGTTATGACTCCTTGTACATGCTGACATCATCCTAGGAAAAAAGGCTTTCACTGTCTACCCTATCTAATCCTCTGATCATCTTGTATGTCTCTATCAAATCCCCCCTTACCGCCTTCTTGCCAATGAGAACAGGTTCAAGTCTCTCAGTTTTTCCTCGTAAGACCTTCCCTCCAGACCAGGCAACATCCTAGTAAATCTCCTCTGCACCTTTTCCAATGATTCCACATCCTTCCTGAAATATGGCGACCAGAACTATACACAATATTCCAAGTGTGGCCGCACCAGTGTTTTGTGTAGTTGCAGCATGATATTGCGGCTCCGGAACTCAATCCCTCTACGCATGAAATCTAACACACCTTCATAACAGCACTATCCACCTGGGTGGCAACTTTCAAGGATCTATGTACATGGACTGCAAAATCCCTCTGCACGTCCACAGTGAATCAGACAACAGATTGGAGAAACAATACCTCATCTTTCACTTGGGCAACCTTTGGAGGTCTCAACATTGAGTTTTTCAATTTCACATAACTTCCCTTCTCGTCCCCGACTCCTTTTCCAGCCCCTCCTCCTCCCTTCCATTCCCCTGACCGACCCTTACTTCCAACCAGCTTCAATCCTCCCATCGACCAACGAGCCATACCCTCTTCATGTGTTCACCTATCACCACCCTACCGCTCTCACCACCCAAAGCCCTCCACCCCAACACCACCCCCATCCCCTCTTTTCCCACAGCTCCCCCCAGGCCCGAAGAAGGGTCATATGGGAAACACTGACCTCTCCACCAGCAGATGCCTCCAGTCTTCCGCTTGTCCATCTTGAATTCCAGCATCTGCAGGTTTTTTTTGACTCTTAGTTAGTAACATTCACATACACACTAACTGATTTGCTCTGACAAATTGTTTTAATAAAATGGGTATGATCTTGATCAATTTTCTGTTGGTTATTGATCTGTAAGCCATTGCGTCAACAGCAAATCATACAATCACCCAAATGCTATTGAACGTAGACGTGGTTATCTCAGCAATAGGCTCAGAGAGAGACCGACAGAGAAATGAAATCGAACTCCACTGGAAGGACAGATCAAAACAGAGTGAGCAACATGAGCATAACCCCTCCCTCAAATATGCAGAGTGAATAGAGGGATCACGAGAGTGTTGGAGAGAAGGTGGATGGATTATGAAAGGTCAGTGGGGAGTGTTTGTGCCCAGCAGACAGGAGAGTATTCAAGATTTGTGTGTGAGAATATGTGTATGATACAGAGAAAGACCAGCAAAGGGTTACTTATAGGGTGTGTGCATGTTCGTGTGAGAGAGCATTCAGTTCGACTTGGATATCATTGCAACACTGTCCCTATATCTGCACATCTCAGTCATTCATGTTGTGCCAAACCTGATGCCAAATTAAACTAATTCCTTTTGCCTGCCCTTGACGTCCTTCCATTCATTGCATATTCATGTGCAAAAAGAGCATTTTGTAAACAATGATCACGACTTTGAGTCATGGTGTCAGAGATATACAGCACGGAAACAGATCCTCTGGTCCAACTCGTCCACACCGACCAGACACCCCAACCCAATCCGGCCCCACCTGCAAGCACCCGGCCCACATCCCCCCCACCCCTCCCACTCATATACCCATCCGTATTTTAAAGGATGCAATCATACTAGCCTCCAGCGCTTTCCTCGGCAGCCCACACCAGGCACACACCACTCTCTACGTGAAAAAGATGCCCCTTAGGTCTCCCCCCTCTCACCCGAAACCCACATCTACTAGTTCTGGACTCCCCCACGCCAGAGAAGACACCCCGTCCATCTACCCAATCCATGCCCCTCACTGTTCTACAAACCTCCATATGATCACCCCTTAGTCTTTGATGACTAATATGAAGGAAACATTAAAGTACTCAAGCAGGGGCCATGAAATGACCTTGGCATTTAGGCTTAAAGAGGATCGTAAAGTGGTCTATACACATATTAAAAACAAAAGGATAAGTAGGGAGAAGGTAAGACCACTCATGAATAAAGGAGGGAATTTATGCTTGGAGGCAGAGGATATGGGTGAGACCTGAACTGAGTACTTTGTGTCAGTATTCACACAGGAGAAGGTTATGGAGGATAAGGAGATTCATGTGGAGCATGCTATTATGCAAGGGCATTTTTAGATAAAGAAAGAAGTGGTGTTGGATCTCGAAGTGTATTAAAGTGGTTAATTCTTCAGGGTCCGATTGTATGTACCACAGGTATTGAAAGAGTCAAGAGAGGAGATTGCTTGGACCTGGATCAAGACCTTTGTATACTCGCTAGCCACTAGACAGGTCCCAGAGAACTGGCGAATAGAGGGATAATTGGGATTATTCAGGAAATTATAGATCAGTGAGTCTCACATTGGTGGTTGGGATGCTATTGAAAATAATTCATATGGGTAGGATTTATACACATTCGGGAAAGCATGGCCTAATTAGGGACAGTATTCATGACTTTGTGCAGGGCAGGTCATGTCTTACAAACTTAGTTAAATCTTTAGAGCAGAGGACAAAGGTGGTTGATGAGGGTAGAGCAGTGGATGTTGTCGACATGGAAAGGCTTTCGACAAGGTCTTCATGATAGGCACATGCAGAAGATTAAGATTCACAGAATCCCCGGTGACTTGGCCACGTGGATTCAGAATCAGTTTGCTCATTGAAGGCAGAGGGGAGTGGTGGAAAAGTGTTTTTCAGACTGGAGATCCATGACTAGTGGTGTTCTGCAGGGCTCTGTACTGGGAATCTGCTGTTCCTGACATATGCAAATAACTTGGATGAAAATGTGGATGGGTAGGTTAGCAAATTTACAGACAACAAAGATCAATGGAGCTGTGGATAATGTAGAAGGTTCTCACAGGATATAGCATGATTGTAATCAGTTGCAGATGTGGGTGGAGAAATGGCACATGGAGTTTAATCCAGCTAATCCAAGTAAGTGTGAGGTACTGCACTTTGGGCGATCAAATGTTAAGGTAGAGTATCCAGTTAATGGCAGGACTCTGAACTTCATTGATGGGCAGAGGGATCTTGGGAGTCATGTTCATACTTCACTCAAAGTGGTCATACAAGTAGATAAGATGGTGAAGAAAACTTAAGGTACACTTTTATTGGTCGGAGATTTGAATACAAGAGTGAGGATGTCGTGTTGCAGCTTTATAAGACATTGATTATGCATAAACGTGAATAACTCCCCAAGACCTGATGAGGTGTACCCTAGAACTCTGTGGGGAGCTAATGATGCGATTGCTGGGCCTTTTGCTGAGATACATGTATCATTGATAGTCACAGGTGCTGGAAGACTGGAGGTTGGCTAACGTGTTGCCACTATTTTCAAAAGATAGTAAGGACAAGTCAGGTAAGTATAGACTAGTGAGGCTAACTTCAATGGTAGGCATTTTGTTGGAGGGAACCCTGAGGGATAGGATGTACATGTATTTGGAAAGGCAAGGGCTGACTACAGATAGTTAACATGACTTTGTGCGTGGGAAATCATGTCTCACAGACTTGATTGAGTTTTTTGAAGAAGTAACAAAGAGGATTGATGAGGGCAGAGCGGTGGACATGATCTATATGCCCTTCAGTAAGATGTTCGACAGACTGAGGAGTGACTTTACAGAGGCCTATACAATCGAGAGAGACATGGATAGGTCAAATCAGCAAAGTCTCTTCGCCGGGGTGGGGGAGCCCAGAAATTGAGAGCACAGGTTTAGGGTGAGAAGGCAAAGACATAAAAGAAACCTAAGGGGCAGATGGTGGTGCATGTATGGAACGGACCGCCAGAGGAAGTGGTGGAGGCCAAAAGGCATCTGGATGGGCTATGAATAGGAAAGGCCCGCACGGATACAGGCCGGGCGCCAACAGGCGGGACCAGACCGGGTCAGTACATCTGGTCAGCACAGACGAGCCGGACCAAAGGGTCTGCCTCTGTGCTGTACACCTCTCTGACTCTTTGGCCGTACTTAAGATTCTGCATTCAGTTCTGGTCACCACATTATAGAAAGGATGTGGCGCATTTGGAGAGAGTGCAGAAGAAGTTCACCAGGATGTTCCCTCAAAAAGGTCTCAGAAAGCTTGGCTTGGTTTCTCTGGAGCAGCAGAGGCTGAGGAGAGACTGGATAGAAGTCTATAAAATCATGAGATGCATAGATAGGCTTGACAGTTGGAATATTTTCCCCAGAATTGAAATGTCTAAAACTAGGGGGCATGCATAAGGTATTCATTTAATTTGGGGTCATGTTCAGCACAAAATGGTGGGCCGAAGGGTCTCTTCCTGTGTTGTCCTTTTCTGTGAGCAATGTACAATGCCATATTGGAGACTCAATCAGCAGTAACTGTAAGCTGAGAAACACACAGCCCCACCCCAGCTGTTTCAGCAGAACCAGCCCTGCCTTGCAATAGATTATCCAATCTTATTAATTCATTACCATTCGATTCTACTGAAGAGTTCTCTTAAATTTGTAATTAAGTTTCATAGGAACAAGAGGAGGCCATTCAGCCCCTCGAACATGTTGAGCATCTCGATAAGATGGTGGCTGGTTTGAGGCCTCACTGCATTTGCTAGCCTTGAGCGCATGCCCCCTCATAGCCCTTGAATTAATTTTTAAAAAAATGTTTATTTCAGATTTAAATTTAACAATTGAATTAGTTTCGATCGTCGTTTAAGGAAGAGAATCCCAAACACACGCTCTCTTCACCTGTCCAAGTTCTCTTCCTTTGCTCAGTCACCGGTGATCCTCCTGGTCTGGAGCGGTTCTGGCCTGATATAAAATGGTGCCATCCTCATCGTCGCAGTGATCAGCCATCCCACTCCCTTCACCAGCTGCTCACCAATTTACAGTATCCTCCAGTTTTAAACACACACCCTCTGGCTGGGCGAGAGGAAGGAGGGAACATTAAATAAACAGTAATGTCTCACCGACAAGATACCTCACTGGGAAGAGGCCCAAGCGGAATCTCTCCCTCTACACATCCAGCTCCCAATGACCATGACCCTCTGGAACGGGACATGTTAACACAGACCGCTCTCCCTCGGCGCTTTTCCTTCCCATGTCTCCCCGGCGCCATTTTATCCTCAGGCCGCCGTTATGCCATGCTGTTGATTGGAATCATCTTCATTCTTTGTGACTCCTCCAATTTTGGTATCTTTAGAAAATGTTGAAATTCCACTCATTATTCCAGTGTCGAAATCATTTATTATATGTCCTGTTTCTTAGAAAACACCTTCAACAAGAGAGAATTCAGCAACTTGCTGTGTTTTTGTTCAGCCAATTTATATCCAAGCTGGTGACTCTTGTGAGCCCCAGCTTTGTTAACAATGCTTAAGTGCCATTTATCAAACACTTCCTTAATATCCATAGTATTTCCTTGGTCAGCTTTGTTATTTTTCCAAAGACTTCTAAGGCAAATCACAATAGGATTTGTGCACTTTCTCGTAGGGTCCTGGAGAGTGTTGCTGAACAAAGATTTTGGAGTGCAGGTTGATAAGTCCTTGAAAGTGGAGTTGAAGTTAGATAGGATAGTGAAGAAGGCGTTTCATATGCTTGCCTTTATTGATCAGTGTGTTGAGTGTAGGAGTTGGGATGTCATGTTACAGCTTTACAGTACATTGGTTAGGCCACTAATTCTGGTAATTCTGTATGTAATTCTGGTCTCCCTCCTATAGGAAAGATACGTTAAACTTGAAAGGGTGCAGAAAAACGTTACAAGGATGTTGCTGCAGTTTAATCTACAGGATGAGGCTGACTAGGTTGGGGCTATTTTCCCTGGAGCGTCAGAGGCTGAGGGGTGACCTTGTAGAGGTTTATAAAATCATGTGGGATATGGATAAGTGAATAGCCAAGGTATTTCTCCCATGGTAGGGAAGTCCCAAACTAGAGGGCAGAGGTTTTAAAGTGAAAGACTTGAAAAGGACCTGACTGGCAACTTTTCATGAAGAGGGTGCTGCATGTATGGAATGAGCTGCCAGAGGAAGTGGTGAGGCTGGGTACAATTACAGTATTTTAAAAGGCATCTGGACTGGTATATGAATGGGAAGGCCAAATGCTGACAAATGGGGTGAGACTAATTTACTGTCTGGTTGGCATGGATGAGTTGGACTGAAGGGTCTGTTTCCAGGCTGTTCATGTGCGAAACCCATTATGGGCAATGCAAATCAGCAAAGGTGAAGGCAGGGGCATGCTTTTATAAAAATGCTGTTCAGTTGTTCATGGTAATCTTTTGGTGCCTGATCATTGTGTAAAGGCAGCCCCTCATTTGCTCATGAATCATCAAGATACTTGATATATGTTTATGTTGCTGTTCGCACATATTTAACATCAGGATTTCAATGTCTGTTTTCAGTCTGTTGCACAAATAAGGAAAACTAGCTTTTAATATTAGTAAACCAAAGCAGAAAATTCTGGAAATACATGGGCAAAACTTGTATCAAAAGGAAAAATATTTGGATTTAAAATATTTTTCTTTCTTTGAAAATGATTGTTACAGCACTTTGTTTAAGATCCTCTTTCTAAAGATATGTTTGTATATTTTAAAGTTTCTCCACTTTTTATTTATCTTTGATATGTTTCTCAGACTTTCAAGTTCCAGAAATGGTCCTTACAAGAGTCCTCGAGGACCAAATGAAAGAAAATATTAATAGCAATCAAATTTACTTACTGATTTTCTGGAAGAGATTGCAGGTTTATTAATTTTAGATGCATTTAGTTGCAGATCTTCCAAAAATGCATAAATAGTGCAAAATATTGATCTAATATGCCATTCAAGTCCACCATAAATAGGCGTTTCCATAACATCATAATTAACACATAGATTGTAGTGGTTCAAGTTGGTGATTTGTCATCAATTATGGATGGGCACCAAATGCTGACCTTGCCGTAATGACCAAATTGTCTAAAGTAATTTGTAAAAATTATAGTATAGAATAATTGATATGATTTGAAGATGAATGTAGATTGCATGTGTTTCACAGAACATCACTAATATATTTTGAATGCTGGTTATTTTTAGGGGATGATGAACAGTCAGCACGGATGGCTGCAAGTTGGGAGGCTGAAGAAGTAGTAGATGCAACTGTAAACTCTTTTGTTGCTATTAAAATAGATGCTAAAAGGCAAGTGTCTCAATTGTAGGTTGATTAGTCGCGGATGCTGCTTATGATTTTTTTATTTAATGTTTTCACAGAAGTAATTGCCATTGTAATAGTTGATAAAAGTATTTGTTACTTTTTCCTACAGTGAAACATGTGTGCAGTTTGCTCAAATCTGTATCCTTTTATTGTTTAATGAAGCTGTTCTTGAAGTGTACTATGCATTAAAGCAGTCTTTGTTTTGTGGTATGGTAATTCAAAGATGTCCATTTGGAGTTGCTGTCCAAAAATATGTTAATACCAGTGAGTGGACTCCATATGATAACATGGAGACGCCAACTACAACACAGAAAAGAATGGTTTGCATTCACTGCATGCTCTGTATACAAAAATGACACCCTGAAATCACCTTGAAACAATGATAGTGAGATGCCTATACAGATGAAAATTAAGTCCCACGAAGTGCCAATCCCCCTCCCCCCTCCCCCTCCCTGAAAACAGGAGGTTCTCTTTACTTAGTCCAATATAGCCACGTACTGTACCCTATTCAACATCAGTTTTAAAAAGAAATGCCGGCAGTCTGGAGTGTGGTTTTCATTTATTTTTAATATTTATAAAATGACAATTATTTTTGTTTTAATTACAAAATGTTATGTATTTTGAGGAGCTGTGGAATATAGTTTCTGTCTAACTACAGACTATTACATCTGTTGATCACTTCAATCCATTTAATGAGCCTAAACTTGAACCTTGTGCAAGGTTTATTCTTGGGCCTTTGCCTTGTAGGATTCAAAGGAACTGTTTGCTCTAATTAGAAATTTTAGAAAAAATACAGTAAGTCATGATAAAGCCATTGGATATTTGTAAATGTAGTAACTTTTGTGTTTTGTTTTTGAGCTTTAGTGCTTTATAGTGAGTGTAAGCTGGACTCTGCTTTTTCAGCTGGCCTGAGCAAAGGGCAGAGGAAAGTATTCCAAACATTGATTTACTAAAGATAGCTGACTGCAAAGTTAATGAGCCTTTACCAGAGATTCCTAGAAAAGGCTTTCATGTTATTGAATTAAAACTGGGAAATTAAGAAGATCAAGTCAGTACATTGTTGAGTTATTGTGATAAGTGAAAAAGACCCAGTCGTGATGTTGAAAGAAGGGACCAAAAATATATTTTTTTTTAATTGAAAAGGTGAATTTTAAGATGAAGAATGAAATTAATTAAAACAGAATTTTTTTTGCATTCATGTAAATGATTTTTTCCATTTTCTTCAGATGCTCCTCATGATGGATTCTGAATTAAATCAGTTTGTTCCTTTCATGTTAGGAAAGGACACATTGTTCACACACTTCAGAACTACTAGAGGAATTAATTCCATTCGGAGAGATTTTAGATTTATGCTACAGACATTGGCTTTTTCATGCAGCTGTTTGCTTTGTAAGGAGAATTGGATTTACATTGTGGACAAAATACTTGCTTTATCGGGCATGAAAATCGACAGCAGCTGTTTGTCAATGATACATTTTGTTGCAAGTAATTTAGTGCAAGTATTATAATTTTGCAAATCTTTCAAAACTGAAGCTTCTGAAACTGTTACCTAGAATGGTTGACAAAAAAAATCTCAAGAGCAATACGTGTTGTCCAACTTATCACACATTCTCTGTATAATAGCCTAAATTAATAACATCCAGATCCTGTGGTGTGCATTCCATCAAGCTTTTTTATAGGAGACAATGGAATCCCATTGGAAGTTATTGCTGGAAGTGTGACTGCAGTGGAACTAGTTTCTCGAATTCAGAAAGTTAATGAAGTAAGCAATTTGAATTGTCCTTTTATGCAGTGATGACGTTTCTTGGTATTGTTGTATTTGTTTTTCATGTTTGAATCCTGAAACTTGACCAAGTCGTTTAATAATACTAGCAAACTGGGACTACTGATCATCACCAAATTCCTAATAAGTATAGAGATACAGCGATTAAATGTTTGTCTTGTTCCATTTTGGGAATTCCCTTGGCTTCCTGTGATTCATCTATTTGAAATTGAAACATTGGGAAGTTTTTAACTGTATAAATCCTTCAAAAAATGTGAAATTCTATCCATTTTTATGTGGTCAGGACTTGAGCTTTGTGTACAATTCTTTAATCACTATGCTAGCAAACTAATGAACGAGTGTGACTGTTCGGAAACCAGAATTTCCTTCTTGCAAACCTAGTGTCGTCATTTAAAGAACTGAATTACTGATAAAATGGAATGCACTCAGATTTTTATTTGCTCCTGTTTTAAACCAGTAATGAGTATGCAGTTTCCAGTCTCAGAAGTTGTTTTAAAAACTATACTTTAACAAAGATTCATACACTCAGCTTTAATTACTATATATTTTAGAAACTCAATTCATCACAGCATAATTATGTTAGTATTTCATCTTGTAAGAAGCTCAAAAATTGTTTTATGCCTGGTTGAAAACTTGTCTGAATTTTTAAATAATTTGTAATGAGCTATGCTACTGAAGTTTTGGCTGTCTTGGGTAGAGTCTGCTCCTTATTCTCACTCAGTGTGCACTGTGACTTTGTAGCTTCAATACATTATATCAAGTGCTTATATGTGAAAAGTTAATCTTACGTGATTTGTAATTCTGTATAATTTTAGTTATATCTAGTGTATTGTGTTAACTTTAAGAAGGAAAGACATCACTTAGTTTAATGTAGTGGTTTTCATGACCTAAGAATTCCCTGAAGCATTTCTTAGCCAATGAATGTCATCTTGGAAGGTAATCACTATCATAAGTTACAAAAATGAACCAGCACATCAGGATATCACAAGCAGCAGAAAGATAATGGCCAAATAACCTGATGTCATCTAGATTGAGAGAGAAATGTTGGCTAGCCATGCCCTTGCTTTTACTTGAATAGTGACATGACATCTTTAATGACTACCTAAGAGCACTGACTCGGCCTCATTGAAAAGGCAACACCTCGAGTAGTGCAGCACTCAGCACAGCCCTGAAATATCGATCTATACTATGGTCCAGGTTTCAGGAATGGACGTTAGACCATATGACATAGGGAAAGAAGAAGATTGTTTAAGAGGAAGGTGTGACACCTGCATTATTTTTATACATGAGCCAAATACTGCTATTCTGCACATGATCTCTAGGCATTTAGCTTCATTCATTCAAATTCCACTGTTTGGTAGCTGCTGCCTAAGCTTGTCTATTTTGGATTACTTCAATATTTTTCAGATTTTTTTTATCTGTTAACATTGAGGATTCAATGGATTTATCTCATAGTGAGTTCATATATATTTATTTTGCTTTTTGTTAGATGCATAGACAAAAGAATGTAGCAGCAGCAGCAGCAGGTGACAACCAGGAAAACCATGTAGGTCAAAGCCAGGCTTCAACAAGTGAAGCTTCAGGAATTACTCACCAAAATGAGCCACAAGTATCTGATTTGAAAACAACTGAAACGTTGGCAGCAACAGGCCCCCAAGTAAGATCCAGAGGTAAATGAATTCTGCAAACAAATAATACCCACTTGTTGACTACTTTGTATACCTATTGGCACTGGTAGTAAAACAAAATTGTATTGCACTAGGAAAATAATGCAAGTACAGGTACATAATCCTCTATCTGAAACCCTCGGGACCAACTGGTTTTCGAAACTTGAATTTTTTTGGATTTCTGAATAAGTGACAGTTTAACGGTGAAATTTAAGAAAAATCTGACTGAACACCAGGTGCACCTGAGAGTACTTCGGGCCCTGAAACAGAATTGAAGTCTGCCAGTGCTGGGTCACGTCCCCACGTCACATTTGAGTGACGTTGGTCGAGTGGATGTAGAGTTGGATTAACTGCACGCCAAACAACTTTGTTAATGAGAAAAAAACTTCACACAAAAGACTTCGGATTTTGAAGCTTTTCAGATAAAGGATTGTCTGCCTGTATTAGGATATGAAAACTTTGAACACTAATATGCATTTTCAAAAGGATACACAAGTCAGTTAGTAAAATGACTTTATCATTTTGTAAAAATGGTTTGATTTGTTTTTTTAATTACTCAAAATGAACTTAATGATTTGGGAGTTCAAGAAGTGGTGTTTAAAATTTGTTTGGAAAGTCTCCCTTAAAAATAATTCTAATGATCTGTCTCCAAGTCAAACTCCCTGGTATTAGGTAGGATTGTAGCTGCTACCCTGTGTGCCCCCCCCCTCCAATCTCAAGACTTCTTGCCCCAATGTCCTCTACCTCATTACCCTAATGAAGAATGGAATGTAGGGACATCATTTGCAGACGCTTCCTGCAGCCCTATCATGGATAGGGGTGATATCCCTGGCTGTGTGAGAGCATGTGTAGCAGCCATATTGAATTGGTTATAATCACATGCCATTTTGATTTAGTTCTATTATCTCAACCGTGGCTCACTGGTAAATGTAGGCCATTCAGCTCCCATCCAAATCTCTCCCCATGCAACACAATCATGACCGATTGTTACCTCAAATCTGCCTTCCTGCCTACCTATTTTCAACCCTGACTTAAAAAGGATCTCTCCTGAATTATAGAATCCCTACAGTGTGGAAACAGGCTATTTGGCCCAGCAAATCCACACCGACCCTCTGAAGAGTATCCCACCCAGACCTATTCCCCTACCCTATTACTATGCATTTCCCCTAAATAAGCCTGTACATCCCTGAAAACTATGGGGCAATTTAGCATGGCCAATTCACCTAACCTGCATATCTTTTGTGCTCTGGGATGAAACCAGAGCACTCTGAGGAAACCCATGCAGACAGTGAGAGAATGTGCAATCTCCACACAGACAGTTGCCTGAGGATGGAATTGAGCCCAGGTCCCTGGCGCTGTGATGTAGCAGTGCTAACCACTGAGCCACCATGCCGTCCCTACCTCTAACTTAAAAATAGTGAAGGATTCTACTTTCTCCACTCTTTCAAGAAAATAGTCCCAAATGGTCATGACCCTGTGAGAGAATAAATTTCACTTTAGTCTCTGATTTAAATAGTGACTTCTGATTTTTAATCAGTCACCTTCTAGATTCTGCCATAAGAAAAACATCTTCATGACATTTAACCTGTTAAAATCACTCAAGATTTTTAGCTTTCAATCAAGCTGCTTCTTACTCATTTAAACTCCAGCCTGTCCCATCTTCAAAAGACAGTCCACCCATTCCAGTTAAACCAGTAAACGTTCTCTGAACTGCCTCCAGTGATACTTAGATTTATCCTTAAGAGGTGCGAGTACTGTATACTGTGCTCTAGATATGGCCTCGCCACTTCCTGTATAACTGAAACATAAACTTCTACTTTTGTCTTCATCTTCGCTCACGATAAATGATTGCATTCTATTAACTTGTCTAATTTACTGTACTTACAAACTAACCATTTGAAATTCACACAGTTAGGCACTCAGATTCCTATGCATCTTAGAACTCTGATCTCTCACCATATGGACAACGTACATCTGTTTTGCTGTTTCTACCAAGGTGGACAATTTAATTTCTTGTGTTTTGCACCATTTGTTTAATTGTTGCCCACTCACTGAAACAATTGATATTTTTTGTAACGTTGTGCCCTCTTCACAACTTACTTCCCTACCTATCTTTGTCATAAGCAAATTTGGCAACCATACCTTCCGTCCCTTCTTTCTTTTATGTAAATTTTAAAGAGCTGAGGTCTAAGCATTGATCCCTGTGGTACACCACATGTTGCTTTTGCCAGCCCAAAAAAAAACATTTCACCATTACTCTGCTTCTTGTAAGCATCCACTCTTTTATCCATGTCAATGTGCTGCATATTATGCTATGAACATTTTATTTTCTGCAGTAACCTACGATGTTGCTCCTTATCACATTCCTTCTGGAAATTTAAGTATAATACATCGACCAGTTATCCTTCATCCAGAGTTAACCATGGCAGAGAATTCAAGGAGTTTGGTCCATATGCTTTCCCTTTTAATAAAGTCATGTTGACTCTGGGAAGTGTTCTGTTATGATTAAAAATTGAAATCTTAGCTGTATTGATGTTATCAGATTATCTCTTGTGATCCATGAGACAAACATTCTCTTTATAAAGCACTGGATTTACTTGTGCAGTAACTGTCGATTATTGGTGTAATAGGGAGCAATGCTAGGATAAGAGGATTATTTAGTTTATCTACTGTCTTCCTAATTTTTTAACAACGTATTGCTTAAAATTAATTTGCAGTTATGTTGAGGATGATACGAGAAAGATTGAAAAGGGACCTAAGGGGCAAATTTCATGCCAAGTTTTCATGGTGCATGTATGGATGAGCTGCCAGAGGAAGTGGCAGAGGCTAGTACAATTACAACATATAAAAGGCTTCTGGATAGGTTTATGGGCCAAGTGCTGGCAAATGGGACTAGATTAAATTAAAACATCTGGTTGATATGGATGAGTTGGACTAAAAGGTCTATTTTCGTGCTGTACATCTCTCTGACTCTATAAAAGAGTCAGTTAAGTGCCTATCAGCACCAGAAATTTTATTCCCCAACCAAGAACTGTCAATCAGATAGCAGCTCTCCACTACAAGCAATACCACAGGACTGGACTAATTTTCTCCTTGAGTCCACATTCAGTTTCATCACAGGATGCTTCCTGCTGGGGCAGAAGATTGACGTGTGCCCTTTTATGATTATGTGGGGCCAGAATTCTTACAGCAAAAGCATATCTGAGATGTAATTTTGTAGAAAGAATGACCCAAAGTTGCCTGCGTTTTTAAAAAACATTACTGTGGAAGTATGTGATGGCATACTTTTGATCATTGGTTAGTTTTGACTGTCTTATCATTGATCATCGTGAATCACCGGTAAGAACTATGAATGTGGAGAACCTTAAAATTTGGTGCTTGGAGAAGGAAATTGGATTTTCAAAAACTGTGAAACGTGAAATTATCCAGTTTATGATAACATTGGTGTCAAGATTTGTAGATTCTGGCAGTGCTGGCCATATTATTAAAACCAAAGGGACTTCTTTACATAACATATTTTG
Source organism: Hemiscyllium ocellatum (assembly GCF_020745735.1). Taxonomy (NCBI): domain Eukaryota; kingdom Metazoa; phylum Chordata; class Chondrichthyes; order Orectolobiformes; family Hemiscylliidae; genus Hemiscyllium; species Hemiscyllium ocellatum. Next base: position 39,278,192 of record NC_083407.1, on the reverse strand, counting down.
TAAAGCACATGAATTTGATCCTCACTTTGCTTTAACTTAGCAAATCCTGGAAGGACTATTCCAGAGAAATTAGAACTGGCCTGCATATATTTTGGTTTGTAGAACTGATGAATCTTTTTTGCAGTTGATCCCTGTCCAGTAGCTGTTGTGAATTCAGGTGAGACCAGTTATGGTTTCATGTCAACTGAGATTTAGTCTGTGAACACTTCCTATGTGATCTTGTACATAAACGGCATTTTCTTTTTGCAAGGCTCTTAAAAACAACTTACGTGTATTACACTTGTAAAGGAGAAGGATGTACTGTGAAGTTCTTAAGATTTCAAGACCTCAGTAAATGAGAGTCTTGGGAGAATCTGGTGCAAGGAAAAATCATTTTAAAAACAATTCAAGTTGCAAACTTGGTTATACAATATTTAGTGCAATTACTAATGTTTGAAGATAAATTTCTCCATTTGTTTATACTGCTTTCCCAGAATCACCTTCTAAAATGTCTGCATGTTCAGACCATTCCGATCATGCTGACTCGCCTGGAAGATACTGTGTTGATGAATATTCTGTTCCTTCTCAAACCGAAGAAGATCTTAATGTCAGAGTTGAAAGGTATTTCCAACTAACCTGTCTGAACTGCAAGTCACTTGAAAATGTCCTAAAGTATTTATTTTGATAATGTTTTATTAGTGGATTCTTAATGTGAAATAAGCATTTGGAATATTCTTACTGCCTGGACTTGTTTTTATTTTTCATAATTGTACAATTAGTTGAACCTCAGAAGTTTAATTCTTATATTTTGAGTCAAGCTCTTTCTGGGCCCAGTCAAGCTTTTCCTGACCCCAGTCAGTTATGAAAATGTATAGCACAGAAACACTCTTTAGTCCAACTCGTCCATGCTGACCAGATATCCCAACCTAATCTAGTCCCTCCTGCCAGCTCTTGGGCGATATCCCTCCAAACCATTCCTATTCATATAACCATCCAGATGTCTTTTACATGTTGCAATTGTACGTGCCTTCACCACTTCCTCTGGCAGCCCATTCCACATCTGCATCACCCTTTGCGTGGAAAAGTTACCCCTTCGGTCTCATTTATATCTTGCCCCTCTCACCCTCAACCTATGCCCTCGAGTTCTGTACTCCACCACCCCAGGAAAAATTCCTTGTCTCTTTCTTCTTTCCATGCCCCTCATGACCTTATAAACCTCTGTAAGGTCACCCCTCAGCCTCTAATACTCCAAGTAAAATAGCCCTGGCCTATTCGACCACTCCGTAGAGCTCAAATCCTCCAACCCTGGCAACATCCTTGTAAATCTTTTCTGAACCCTTTCCAGTTTCACAACATCCTTCCCATAGGAGGGAGACCAGAATTGCGCACACTACTCCAAAAGTGGTCTGATCAATATCCTGAGCAATAAAGGTAAGCATACCAAATGCCGCATTCTATCCTATCTGTGTGAGACACCACTTTGAAGGAACTATGGATCTACACTCCAAGGTCGTTGTTCAGGAGCACTCCCCACGACCTTACCATTCCTTATTTTGTGTTCAGTAAAATGACATGAGCGCACTTTATTTTAATTACTCTGTTGTTTTTCAATCCAATTGGCTGTTTCCTTCTTGCTCCATTATTAGATGCTATAGGTCATAATGTCATAGTTATATAAAGGGAAACAGGCCCTTCAGCCCACCATGTTGGCCAGGCAGCATCCGAGGAGCAGGAGAATCGACGTTTCGGGCATAAGCCTTCCTTCAGGAATTATACCCGAAACGTCAATTCTCCTGCTCCTCGGATACTGCCTGGCCTGCTGTGTTTTTCAGCATCACATTTTTCAACTCTGGTCTCCAGCATCTGCAGTCCTCACTTTCTTCTTCAGCCCACCATGTCTATGCTAATGAACAAATGCCAACTATACTAATCCCATTTACCAGCACTTGGTCCATAGCCAGCTGTGACCTGTCATTATAAGTATTCACCCAGCTGCTTCTCAAATGTTGCAAGAGTGCCTGCCTCCATCACACTCTCAGGCAGCATGTTCCATATTTCCACCACCCTCTTCTATTCCCTCTAAAGCACTTATTTCTCACCTTGAACTTAGACAAGGAAAAGAGATTCTCATGATCAACTGTATCTACACCTCTTGTAGTTTTGTGTATTTCAATTAGATTCACCCTCAGCCACCACTGCTCCAAGGGAAACAAGCCCAGCCTATCCTGTCTCTCCTCATGACAAAAACTTTTCATCTTGGGCCGCATCCTAGTGAGTTTCCTCTGCAGCCTCTCCAGTGCAGTCACATCCTTCTAATAGTATTGCAACTAGAACTACACAATCTATTTCATTTGTGGCCTAACCAATGTTTTATAAAGTTGCAACAAAACTTCCCTGTTTCTATATTCTACAGCCCAACTAATGAAGGTAAGCATTCTTAAAAAAAAACTCCTTCACCACCCTGTCTATCCGCACTGCCACCCTCGGGGATCTATGGACTTGAACACTACAGTACCTTTGCTCCTCGGTACTCCCTAGGGACCTACCGTTCATTGTGTAAATCTTTCCCTTATTAGACTTTCCCAAATGCATCATCTGTCACTTATCAGGATTAAATTCCACCTGTCATTGTTGTACCCAGTTTATAGCTGATGAATATCAGATTGTAGCCTGTGACTATATCCTTACTATCAACAATGCCATTTTTTGTTGTCTGCAAACTTAATGAATATACCTTCTACATTCACATCCAAGTCGTTATTGTACATAAGAAATAACAATGGTCCCAGCACCAGTCCCTATGGTAGAACGATGGTTACAGGCTTCCAAATCTTGTAACTGAAGAAGCTGTACCTAGGTGTCTTTGGACCTAAATGGTGCTGTAAGGGTTGGCTATAAACTTTTCAGTGTACTCATTTGAGTACATGGGACTATAATGCTAAATCAATTCAAACACAAAACTAACCTTCTAGCATTATCCTTTGACTCCTATTTGTTAACGGTTTTGGATCTGGTTTGTCAACTTGCCTCAGAGCCCATGGTCTCTTAGCTTTTGGACCAGCTTCCATGCGAGACCTTGTCAAAGGCCTTGCATGTAAGCCACATCAACTGCACTGCTGTCATCAATATATTTTTTCACCTTTTCAGTAAAAAAAGCACATTAAGATGATACCAAATTAAGATGATTATAAAATGGCTAAATCTGGAATCTGCTGAAATTCTTTAAGCAGTTTTCATGTGGTCAGTGTCAGCGATATATGCCAGTTCTGGTTTTTAATCTGCTTTCCATCTTATTATTGACATCTAGGCTCACTAAGAAACTAGAAGAGCGGAGAGAACAGAAAAAAGAGGATGAGTTAACGGTAAACATTGCAATTTATGGTTTTTTTTCTTCCTTAAGCATACAGTTTAAGGATATTTTTGTATTTGAATAGCGTTAATGGATTAGTATTCCAGATGCTGTGGCTTTGAACTTAGAGAAAGTGAATTCAAATGTATATATCCCCACTCCATCATGACCATCGAGGCAAGAGACCAATGATGGCTCAATGAAGAGTATAAGAGGGCATGGCAAGAACAATACCAGGCATACCTAAAATGAGTTGTCAGCCTGGTGAAGCTGCAGTGGAAGATTATTTGCATGGCAAGCAGCATGCGGTAAAATGAAGCAATCGCACAAATTAAGAGGAGACAATGGCCTAATGGTATTATCACTGGGCTGTTAATCCAGGAGCTCAACTAATGTTCTGGTTACCTGGGTTTGAATCCCGACACGGCAGATGGTTGGATTTGAATTCAATTAAATATGTTTTGGAATTGAGAATCTATAGATGAACATGAAAAATTGTCAATTGTTGGAAAAACCCATCTGGCTCATGAAGGTTATTCAGGAAAAAAAATCTAGTTCAATGGAGTGTGCAGAAGGAGCATCAGACATTCCTAAAAATGAAGCTTCACCAGGTTGAAACTACCAATCAGGACAACTTGTATGCCAAAGAGCATAAGCAGCAAATGCTAGATCTAATCTAAGTTATGCAGTCCTGGTACACCCAGTCTTGAATGGTCGTGGACAGTTGAACAATTCACTGAGGAGGCTCCCCAAATATATTGTCCCACATATAAATGCAAAAGATAAGGCTGAAGCATTAGCAGCAGTCTTCAGCCAGAAATGCCAAGTGAATGATCAATCTCGACCTCCTCCAATAAGTCTCAAGCATTACAGATACTAATTGTCAGCCAATTTGAATCACTCCACATGATATCAAGAAATAGTTGGAAGCATGGATACCCGAAAGGCTTTGGAACCTCTCAACATTCCAGCAATAGCACTGAAGACTTCTGCTTCTGAACTTGCTGCACCTCTGGCCAAGCTCTTCCAGTATAGTTGCAATCCTGGCAGCTACCTGACCAATTTGGAAAAGGTGAACATGCAGTTAGTGCACCGTGCAATGTTAGCATAAACTTCAAGACGGGTAGAATACAAGAGCTGAAATATACTGCTGAGACTGTATAAGGCTCTGGCCAGACCACATTGGAATATTGAGAGCTGTTTTGGGCCACATTTATAAGGAAGGATGTGCTCGCATTGGATGGGTGCTGAGGAGGTTTAGAAGAATGACCCTGGGGCTTATCATATGAGGAGCTGTTGATGTACACGATGGAGTTAAGAAGGATGGGGCAAGGTGATCTGATTTGAAAGTTAGAGAACACTGAGAGGCCTGGATAGAGTGGACGTGGAAAAGATGTTTCACTAGGAGGAGAGAAAAGGACCCAAGGGCACAGTCCCAGAGTGAAAGGATGACCGTACAGAGCTGAGAGGAGGAGGAATTCCTTCAGCCAGAAAATAGTCAATCTGCGGAACTTGTTATCGCAGAAGGCTGTGAAGCCAAGTTATTCAGTGTATTTAGGTCAGGAATAGATAGGTTCTTGATTGGTAAGGGGAGAAGACAGAGAATGGGATAGAAAAACATATCGGCTATGATGTACTCACGGGGCAGACTCAATGGGTGGAATGGCCGAATTGTGCTCCTAAATCTTATGGTCTAATTGCACAGATATGTTCTGTATACAGAAAGTAGAACAAATCCAACCTGGCCAATTAGAGCCCCATCAGACTATTGATCATCAATCAAGTGATGGAAGGTGACATCAACAGTGTTATCAAGCAGCATCTAGTCAGCAATGGCTGGCACCTAATTTGGATCTGCCAAGGCCATGCTCCTGACGGCATTATAGCCTCTGTTCAAACGTGGACAAAACAAGTTTGGTGAGAATGACCGTCCTTGACATCAAAGCCACATTCCACCAAGTATGGTATCAAGGAGCCCTAGCAAACCTATGGGCATTAGGGGACAGACTCTCCACTGGTTGGAATTATACCTGACACATAGGAAGACCATGGTTGTGGAGGTCAGCCATTTCAGCTCCAGGATATCTCTACAGGAGATAGTGTCAGAGGACCAATCACCTTCAGCTGCTTCATCGATGACCTTCATTCCATGATGAGGATGGAGTGGGAATAATTCCTGATGATTGCACCATGTTCACCACAATTCACAAGTCTTCAGGTACTGAAGCAGTCTGTGTTCAAATGCCACAAGATCTGGACAATGTCCAGGCTTGGGCTGACAAATGGCAAGTAACATTTTTACCCCATAAATTTCAGGCAAAGACCATTTCCAATAAGAGACACTCTAACCACCGCTTCTTGACATTCAATAGTGTGAGCATCACTGAATCTCCCACTGTTAACATCTTTGGGGTTACCATTGACCAAAAACTCAACTGGGCTCACAACATAAATACTGGCTACAGGAGCACATTAGAGGCTCTGAATACTGCAGCGACTAACTGGCCCCTGATTCCCCAACATCTGTTCTTTATCTACAAAACATAAGTCTGGTGAGTGTGAATACTTCCCACTTGCCTGGGTGGTTGCAGCTCCAACAACACTCAAGCTGCTTGAGACTATCTCGGACAAAGCAGCCCACTTGATTTGCACCATATCCACTCCCTTCACCACTGATGTTCAGTAGCAGTGTGTATGATAAGATGCAGTGCAAATATTCACCTAAGATCCTTAGACTGCACCTTCTAAACCCAAACACTGGCTTTCAAAGGATAAAGACAACAGATATTTGGGAGCACCATCATCAGCAAGTTCCTCTCCAAGTCATTCACCATCTTGACTTGGAAATATGTTGACATTCTTCGTGTCAGTCGGTCAAAATTCTGGAATGACATCTCTAAGGGATCATGTGGACTGCAACGGTTCAAGAGGCAGCTCACCACCACTTTCTCGAGATCATCTATGGGCCAGCAATAAATGCCAACCAGTCAGCATTGTCCATATCCCATGAATGAATACAAAGGAATCGGGTCTGAGCTCTCTAGCCGTGCTGCATCTAGTCATGATGGTGGTGGATAATTAAAAATCATGAACAAGATGGAGGGTTTGTAGGTATTCCCATCCTCAATGGAGTAGCCCAGCGCAATGGCACAAAAGATGAGGCTGAATCGCTTACATCCACCTTCAGCAGAAGTATCAAATCGATGATACATCTCTGCCTCCTGAGAATCACAGATGCCACTCTTTAGTTATTTAGCTTGGGGCCAGTCAAGGATAGTTATTGTTATGTCCTCTCAAGTTTGGCTATTCTCTCCATTTCTGGAACAAAACTGCAATGAGGTCAAGAGCTTGAAAACAAAGTGTCAATGCACAGGTCATTGCTGACTAATTGTTATGTAATAGCACCGTCATCGATCCTTTCCACCATTTTGCTGATGTTTACCAGTTGGATTAGCACTGTTTCTTATGTTGACAGAATGTATCTGGGCAATTGCCCATATTGTTGGATGGATGCCAGTGTGCAGCTGCACTGGAACAGGTTGATAAGGAATTTCTGGAGTATGTCTTTTGTACCATTGCTGGGGTGTATCAAGGTCCTTTGCAACATCCAGTGTCTTCAGCAGTGTCTGGATATCATTTGACACTTCCTCAATATAGAGTTTCTGCCACCAAGAAGGACAAGCAAATTAGTGGGAGTACCATCACCTACATCACATGCTCCCCTCTAAGCCATGCACATTCCTTTCTTGTTGCTATATCGCTATACCTTCACTGAGGTAGAGTCAAAATCCTGGCACTCCCTCCTTAACGGCACTATGGCCGTACTTACATGCCAAGGACTGCAGCTGACTGCTACTTTCTCAAGATAAGCACTGGCCTAGATAGCTAGAGGTACTCAATCCATGAATAGATACACTTACAAAAAGAAATACTGTTTATGTGGTTTGCAAATTTGAGTTCAGATTTAAAATATAATCAAGCTAAAAAAACACAGAGCGAAATCGTTATTTTTGAAAAGCATGGATAATATGGTCTATGCTGCAAGAGCAAAGTCATCCATCACCAATTTTTAACTGTTTCTTATCAGTTCAGCCTGGCTTTCTCTGCAAGAGTTTCGAGTTCATTTCAGTTGTGAATTGCACCACTATGCAAAAACATTCTCTTGAAACGGTCCGACAGATACCTGAATAAATTTTCACACCTTCACAAAGGGTAGTTATTAACCTGACAACTTCAGTGATGAATGTTTCCCTGATCTTGGTACCCAACTGCCTTAAAAATAAAAAAAAGACTACTCTTGGCTTTTAGGAAGTTTGCTTTTCATGATTATCTACCTAAATGAAATAATTGCCACGGCCCTGAAAAGTTAGATAACAAGTATATGTTGCCTTGTATTTTGGATATTCTAATTCTTGTTGCATTAAAATCTACAAGTAAAGAAATGCTGCATAATTCAGTTCTATCATCTGAAAGATGTATGTTAGGGAGTATTGTGGTTTGAAATAAGTGTTTCATCCACAGAGTATAGAGAAGGATAGCTATTGTTTATTTGCTGTCAAAGTACATTATGTAGCAATCTTGAGTTCATTCTTAAAAAGTAGGAACATCTGTCATGAAGCAAAATATATAGAATTATAATTTTAACATCTCTGGAGCCAGCTGTACTAAACTTAAGCATAGAGTATTGCATTTTATTATCCGTCACTTGTGTGTGGTGGATTTGAAGATGTTCATATTTACTGAACTGCTGTGGCAATGCTTGAGCTAATTTTTATGTATTCATTTATAATACAGTGTATCAAGACTATTTCTGAAACTGTTTTTGTCAAGTATCTTGGGGAAGTGGTGTTCAAACTACTTCAAATGAATGTTTACACCTACCTTGTCATAGAAATGTTTGGCAATGCTTTGGGTTATAGTATTTGGATACCTGTGTATTTCCTCTTTCTAAATTTAGATCCAAAATTTAAAGAAAGATGGTAGGCAGGACAAGGGCAGAAAAGCAGCATTATATGTTCCCAAACCTGTGGAACAGAGGATAAGCAATAGTTTTGGGTATTGTCAATAGTTGAGCCGCCTTATTATTTCGTACAGAGCAGGAAAGTACCCTGTTTCATAAATTTCAACAATTACACTACAGTAGTTATGAAGGACACCACCATCTAAGTGCTTTTTAAACTGAGTAGGCTTTATTTGACTTTGTCTAAGAGAAAATTACAGTTAAAATATATTAACTTGTTAAATTAATGAATTTCTCATTTTATAACCATTTCAAAAATATATTCTTTTCAGAATGAAATTAAGGTTGAAATTGAGCGTAGGAAGGTTGGCAAGGAAATGGTGGAATTCAAAAGAAAGCAAGAGGAAGACAGGACAAAAAGAATGCTTGAGGAACGAAGCCGAGATAAAGAAGAAGAGCGTTTAGCACGAGAAAGGATAAGACAGCAGATTGCATTGGTTTGTGCTTTGACCATTAAGTATCTTGTTTAATTCCTTAACTAAGTTTTGAAATTCCATCCTGCATAAAAGCCAAATATCACTGTTTAGGAGAACACATTAGTCTCCATTTATCTCACAGCTTCAGTGCAGCAAAAGTCATCTTATCTATTTAAGGTAAAGTGATCTAATCAGTAGTTACATTTTTGGATAGCGTTATCCCAGTGTTACAATCAGCATATCCAAAGATGCATTCAACTGAAGTGAAATGGTAGTAATTCAATTTTCCGCTGTTATGTCAACACTTTTATCCACAACAGCTGAAACTATAATTCAGGCCTGGAATAGTCTGTGTTCTAAAACTACTGGTTGTGCAGAGTGATGTGCCAATTAATTTAATCATGTAAATATTGTAAGGAAATGGATTTTTAAAAACAAGACTGAGTGCGTCCAAAAAATCTGCCATCTGTGCTTAGTTCTGAACCCTTAATCTAAAATCATACCCAAGTTTGTTTTGGAACTATACTGTCTTTTCCTTAAATTTATCAAAACTAGAATCAACAGATCTAAAGTTATAAAGTCAAATCATTTATTTTTCAATTTAAATTTACATGGACTTATTTCCTACTTGGATGACAATGTTAGAATGTTTAGGATGCTCTTTGTTAAAGATTAAATTGTTAAATATCTAAAGCTTTGATATGAAGAAGCTTGAGTGTTATATTATGATTTATGCTAACATAAATGATTCAATGAAATGAACAATAATATCTAGTAATAACTGGACAGAATTTTCTTATTAGGACCGTGCAGAGAGAGCTGCACGCTATGCAAAGACAAAGGAGGAAGCTGAAGCAGCCAGAAAAGCAGCAGAGCTGCAGAGGCAAGCCACTGAAGAAGCAAGGAATAAAAAAGAAAGAAGGTATAGCATTCAACAAAACATATCAAAGTGTGTATATTTAATCAAAACCAAAAGAACTGCAGATGCTGGAAATCAGACCGAAAATGCCAGAAAAGCTCAGCATGTCTGAGCTTTTCCAGTAATTTCTGTTTTTATATGTACGTTTTAATATCAGGTATTCACTTTTTGGCTGAATTCAGTCTTTGCACAAGAGATTGTGAGAAAATATTTTGGTTACCCAACTTGTATTTCTAAAGTGCTGGAAGGTTTAACTTTTGCAACAATGTCTTGGATTAACATGATTGATCTCTGCCAACTATAGCCATCTTCTGTTTTTCTGGATATGACTGAACCACTGGAGAGTTCTTACTGATTTTTATTTTCCTTTCGACTTCAATTCTAGAGCTGTTGGTGCCATACACTCTTAAATGCAGCTGTAATTTCAAGGGCAGTCACCTCACCTCACTTTTGGAATGCAGCTCTTTTGTCCATGTCAAGGTCATGATAAGGGCAGGAGCTGAGTGGTCCTGACAAAACCCAAACTGAAGAGGTCACTGAGTATTTTTATTACCATGTAACAACACTCTCATCACCCTCTTCAATCACTTGGCCATTGGTGTGGAGTAGCTTTAACTTTACTGTAATTGGCCAGTTTGAATTTTTCTGCATTATCTAGTAGATACCAATGTTGCAGCTCTACTGGAGCAGCTTTCCCAGGAGCACAGGTAGTTCTGGAGTTCAGCTTTTTTTATTCTGCTAATGTCAGAACATTTTCAGGGGCCCTAAGGCTTTGCACAGCCAGAAACTCAACAGAGCTGCTTTGACTGCACCTTCCAAATCAGTAATCTCTACTAAGAAGAGCAAGGGCTGCAGATAAATTTCTGATTATTTGATGCTTGTAGCTTCCCCACACTATCGTGACAAAACAATTCACCACTGCTACCTTGAGGGTTTTTGTGAATGGGTGACACAATACTGGGCTAACCTGCATATGTCCAGTTTCTCTGAATTTTTTTTAACTCTGTTTCCCATTCATTGAACATACTTCATGAATCAAATTCTTTTGCTGATTTATACTGAGGATATTTACTTGGCACGCTTTCCTCTAAGGTCTCTTAATTAGTAGTTAAGGGATTTAGGTTTTATTCCTTTGCTTCCTATTTCCCACTCCATTTCACAAATGTAGTTCTGCTCAGAGCAGATTTTCTGTTTTAGGTTGGGGTTTCAACAGTTCAGATGTACATCCTGATCTCATGCATTTTGGGATCAGTCACAATATAGATTTAAGCAGGATTTACTAATGAATGGCCAATTGTTGCAATTGCCACCAATTAGCAATGGTGGATTTGCTGTCAAAACTATAGGGATAATTTGTAGCCTTTTATTCTTGAAGGTACTGTAATTTGCTGTTGCATCAAGCAGGGATAGGAGACACCTTCATGTTGAGGTCAGCACTTTCATATTTGAAATAAAAAGGAGCAGAGGTACTGGACCACCATTGTGGTGAGGAGTCCCTCCAGAGGATGTTGTGGTTACAGTTATAACCAGATAGGCATTTGGAGAGGTGGCGGACGCAAAGGGAAGATATCAAGATTACCTGGATTCCTCCTTTCCATTCCCAGCCTATCACCAAGAGGAAGTGTTCAGACAACAAAAATGCTTCTGATGTTGCATGTGGGTAACTGCAAGCCATGGATGGCTGCTGTCTCACCCAATCTAGCCTCATGAAAAATAGCTCTGTAGCAGCATTACACAACAGCTCATCTTGGTTCCTAAACTCATGGCCTTCAAGAATACAGCAATGTAATGTGGCAAGAACAAAGTACTAAGTATTAGTACCAAGGAAGCTGTGGGCTTTGCTAGACCCAAGGAGCAGGATAAAGTTGAGGGGAGGTTAAACTTAAGTGACAGAATTTATCCAGGAAAAATAATTAATTTATTTTTCAATTATTCAGCATAGATACATTGTAAAAACATCCCATATTCAGATAAACCAAAATGTAAATGAATCGGTGTCAAGTTATCGTCATCTTTCAGCAAACATGGAATTCCTAACATAAAAGATTTGAGCCCTGATTAGAAACTAGGCCTCAAATCTCGCTGTTTTTATCTGAGCCATTTGAGGAGTCAGCATTATTTAGGGTTTTTTAAAAAACAGAATTTCTGAGAAGTCAAAAGCAATGCAGTATATAAAGATCTGTATCATTGTCAGTATCCGGAATTGAACTGCTGGTATTGTAAAGTCTACAGAGCATATTTAGTAACATTTTAATATCATATGTTCAGGAATTGCTGTATTTGAATTTATAAATTAAACATTCAATATGCAAAACAAACATTCAAAATGTTGCAATGAGTACTAAATTAATATCTTTAGATAAACCATCAAAGATAATATTTTACATTGGTTGGATGCAGATAGTCAACACTAACTTGTACTTACTTGAACTTCTATAAATAGTATTGGGCTGCAACTATATTTGGAGTTTGTGGTTCGCATTTTGATTTTTTATTTCCGGATAAAGGTGTGTAAAGATTGCCTCCTGTTTTATCATTCTTCATCAGGCTTTCAGGAGTATAAAATTGGGCTTCCATTGATCCCATTTGTAAAATCATGAGAACCTCATCAGGTATTGATCAGCCTTTAAGATTTTTGTGTTTTCAATGTGGTGAGTTCAAACTTGGAGTTACATAATCAAATACTATGTTTACGACAAACTGGTTAAAATACTGTCTTTTGTTTTGTAGTAATATGTGCCGAATCCAGTTTAGACTCCCTGATGGATCTTCCTTTACAAACCAATTCTCAGCAGATGCCACTTTATTAGAAGCGAGGCAGTTTGCAGAATCGGTAAAAACAAAATGATAAAATTGGTGTTTCATTCTTGAATTGTATGGATCCTCATTTGAAGCTGTACCATGCTTTACATTTTTATTATCTTATCCTTCATTGCACTGACTTTTCCTAAATCTTCCTACTGACTGATAATAATTAAACTTCCCTCATCTATTACTACTGTTTTTAATCTTTTTAGCACTTTGGGACAAAGTAACAGCACCAGATACACTTAATGATCATAGACCACTAGAAATAGGAGCAGAAGTAGACCATTAGCGTTCTTGAGGCTGCTCCACTATTCACTGAAATAGCTGATCTGATTGTGGGCTTAACTCAATTTTCCTTCCTGTCTCCATTCCATTTAATTTGTTGATCAAAATGTTTTCTACCTCAACCTTGAAAGCCATCCTTTGGGAAAGAGATTACAAAGGCTAACAACTCTGAGAGGAATACTCCTAATCTCTATCTGACTTTTTAAACTTTGCCTACCCCCAGTTCCAGGTTCATTCCCATGTAGAAAATTCTCCCAGCAATCACTGTTCAGCCCCCTCAGAATCTTATATGTTTCAATGAGATTAACTTTCTTTCACTCAACTGTGTATAGGGCTAACCTCTGAAGCCTTCCTCAAAGGACAAATCTTTCATCCCATGAATTCGTCACTCAAACCTGAATTGCTTGCAATAAGATACATTCCTCCTGAGGTAAGGAGGCCAAAATTCAAGATGTTGCCCTGTACAGTTCACCAACACTTCCCTGCTTTTATACACTGTTCCCTTTATAATCATTTTATTTGTCTACCTTATCACGCGTGATACTGGTATGCTGATGTTTCGAGATTTATATACCAGGACACTAATCCCTCTGTTTCATAAAACTACTGCAGACCCTCTCCAATACATGTTGTTTTAAAAATTCTGCTTCTCACCAAAATGAAAACATTCGCATTTTCTCATGTTATACTCCCATTTTCTACTTTCCTGCACACACTCAACAAATAACTTTTTGTGTCCTTCTCATTGTTAGCTTTCATATCAACTTTGTGTCATCCGCACGTTTAGCTAGCATATGCTCGGTCCCGAAATACAAATGGTTAATACAGATTTTAAATAGCTGGGATCACAGCACTGATCTTTATGGCACTCCATTAGTTACTGTTCACCAATCTGAAAGAAGGCTCTTTATCGTAGTTCTGCTTTCTGTTAGTTAATCAATGCACTCTTCATGCTAATTTTTAATACCGACAACACAACTCCTATGTTGTTTGATCATTTATATGGCATCTTTTTCGAATACCTTTTGGAAATTCAAATACACTATATCTTTTGGTTCCTCATCATCCACCCTGCTTGTTTCTTGCTCAAAGGAATTCTAATAAATTAGTCAAACATAAATTCCCTTTCACAATGCCATTCTGACTCTGTTGGATTCTATTGTGATTTTCTAAATGTCTTGTTCATATTTCCTTAATCATTTTGAGCATTTTCCTTAAGACAAATATATAGCCTGTAGTTTCATGCTTTCTGCCTGCCTTCTTTCTTTAAACTAAATGTTGCATTTGTGGTTTTTTTGATTATGATAGTTTTTAAAATCCAGTGAATTTGGTAAGATTGACTCCAATCTGTCCGTTGTAATCGTGATATTTCTTCTTCCCTTTTTCCTCTTGATTTTCAGCTTTTTTAGGATTCTTTCAGTAGGTGCCGCCTTGTCAACATTTCCACCTATTCCTTGCTTCCCATTATTAGTTCCCTACTGTCATCCTGTACAGGGTCACCATTCACTTTGGTTTTCATTTTTAAGTTTTTAGAAACTCTTGCTATGTTATCCTTATTTCTAGCTAGCTCTCTGTCATAATCAGTGTTCTCACTTCTTAAAATAATTGCTGATTTCTAAAACTTGTACAGTCTTCTGACCTACTATTTCATCTTTGCAGAATTGTGAGCCATTTGTTTTTACATGATAGAGTGCTAAACTACTTCTATTAGCCACAGATTAGAATTTTGTAGAGAATTATGAAATAGCAGCTTGTATTACTGCCACTGTTTTAGGCTGCCTTACCTTCATCCTGTTTCATGTTAAGTTTTATTGCTAAGGGTGGCATTGTGGCACAGTGGTTAGCACTACTGTCTCACAGCACCAGAGACCTGGGTTCGATTCCCGCCTCAAGCAACTGTCTGTGTGAAGTTTGCACATTCTCCTCGTGTCTGCGTGGGTTTCCTCTGGGTGCTCAGGTTTCCTCCCACAGTCCAAAGATGTGTAGGTTAGATGAATTAGCCATGCTAAATTGCCCATAGTGTTAGGTGAAGGGGTAAATGTAGGGGAATGGGTCTGGGTGGGTTGCTCTTTGGAGGGTCGGTGTGGACTTGTTGGGCCGAAGGGCCTGTTTCCACACTTTACATCATCTAATCTAATCTAATCTTATTTCCATATTTCTCACCCTTGAACTCATTGTGAAATTCTAACATGATCACTTTTGTTCAGAGGTGCCCTTACTATGGTATTATTAATATATTTTATGTTTTATTTTGTGCAAATATTTTCACTGGAACCAAGAATAAAATTCAAATGCTGATTGTTAGCAGGTTCCAAACTTTAGATCCAAAGAGCAAATTTTCGAACAGCAAATCAAAATTAACTGAATTGTTGATTCAAAACATTAAAGTTGATTGAAGTTTTTAAGTTAATATTTAGCAATCCATTTGGAACCTTGGGTCAGTGAAAATATAGCTAATTAAACTCAAATGTTTCCACTAAAGCAAAAATTTAAAGGATTATTATAATGCTTTTATTCGAAACACTTCTGCCAAGATCCTAACACCACAAATTCTGTTCACCCATTGCCCATTAGACCATAAGAAATAGGAGCAGAAATGAGGTTATTCAGTTCGAGTTTGCTCTGCCATTCGATCATCTACCTCTGTCTTAAATATGCTCAATGACCTGACTTCCACAGCCTTCTGTGCCAGTGAGTTCCTTATATTCACTACTCTGGTTGAAGAAGTGTCTCCTTACCTCCATTCTAAAAAGTCTCCCCTTTAGTCTAAAGTGTGTCTTCAGTTCCTAGTCTTGATTACCAATAGAAACATCTTCCCAATATCCACTCTGTCCCGGCCATTCAGTATTCTGTAAGTTTCAATTAGATACCCTCCCACACACAATCCTTCTAAACTCCCATAGACTATAGATCCAGAGTCCTCAAATGTTCCCCATGTGTTTCGTTCCTGGGACCATTCTCATGAACCACCTCCTCTGAACTCACTCCAGAGCCAATGCATCCTCCTTGTGATGTGGGGCCCAAAAATGCGCACAGTACTCGGTGTTGGACTGGGTTGTACAAAGTTAAAAATCACACAACACCAGGTTATAGTCCAACAGGTTTATTTGGAAGCACTAGCTTTCGGACAGCTGCTCTCAGGTGGTTGTGGAGTATATAAGATCATAAGATGCAGGATTTATAGCAAAAGTTTAGTGTGATGTAACTGAAATTATATGTTGAAAAAGACTTGAATTGTTTAAGTCTCTCATCTTTTCGAATGAACATGTTGGGTTTTAGTTCTTTCCTACGTAAATCACAGAAGTTTTTTTAAAATTACATTCTGAAATGAGCTTTAACAATTGGTGTCATGTCAGCCAAGATAATTCATTGAAGGTGTGAGGTGCCTGAGTGCCACAATGTTCAGACAGATTATAATCTAAAAAACGGATATACCAAATTTTACATGGATCGTGCAGTTTTTGAGCAAAATAAAATTGAATTCTGCAAGTACAAATTCACCCCACAAACTTGTTTGTGTTTGTGTGTGTGTGTGTTGGGCTCATGTCACACTGCAGGTTACCCCACTGCATTACACAGTAAACTTTTGCTGTAAATTCTGTGTCTTATGATCTTATTCTCCACAACCACCTGAAGGAGCCACATTTTGAAAGCTAGTGCTTCCAAATAAATCTGTTGGACTATCACCTGGTGTTGTGATTTTTAACTACTTAAATGTTGAGAGTACTTTCCTCCTCCACCCTCAGGCAACATGTTTCATTTTTCTATCACCCCCTGGGTGAAAAGATTTCTTTCTTCAGATCCTCTCTGAATCACTTCCTCCTGACCTTAAACTTTTGTCTTCTAGTCTTAGACATGTCTGTCACAGGAAAAAGATTCTCATGATGTCAGCTGGCTCCCAGTTAAGCAAAACCTTTGGTCATTTTATGACCCAACTTTTCTCTATCTGTAACCTCTCTTCCAACCTCTCAACCCTCTGCAATATGTGCACTCTGTTGATTGTGCCACTTCACCATCATTGATTTTAAATTCACCATCTGTGTCTGGCTGTATGTTCAGGCAATTCTCAAAACCTAACACTTTAACCAAAGTTTTGACTGTCTATTTGGTTGTCATGTTTTACTTTGATAGTCATACAATGGTTACTGCAAAGAATGACCGTCAACAAGAGTCACTCACCTACTCCCATTCCCCGCCTTTGCCTCATAGTCTGCAAATATTTTCTCTTCAGAATTTTAAATATAATTAGGAATTATTCAATTCCATTTTCAAAGCCATAATTGACTGCCTCCATCACAAATTCTGGCAGTACATTCTTGATCCTAACCACATTTTGCGTAAAAATACTTTGCTCATTTACGCTGCTCCTTTTTTCAATCACCATATGTTGGTGTCTGCCAATTATCATTAATTCCATCAATGGAAGCAGCTTCTTTTTAGCTATTCTGTCACAATATTTAGTTATTTTGAAGACCTCTAATACCTTTGGAGAAGGAAATCTACATGTGACTCCAGACCCACAGCCGTGTGGTTGACTATTACTGCCCTTTGGACAATTAGGGATAATCAATAAATGCTGGCCTAGCTAGAGGTGCCCACATCCTCAGTGAATTTTTTTAAAAAACTCCTCTTGATCTGTATTTCTTCAAGGAAAACTGCCATCTCCTCTCTTAACAAATATATTTGTTATATCTGAAGTCATTCACCTGCATCCTTTCTCCACTCACTATAATGCCTTTACATCTTTCCTGAAGTGTCATTCCAACACTGGAGGTTGTACTCCAATTAAAGCTGAATCATAGTTTTATTGTGTTTTATTCAAGTTTATTATGATCATCTTTTCTGCATCCGAAATTAGAAATCCTGGGATTCTGTGTGCTTTAATAATTACTCAGCCCTGCAATCTTTAATGATTTGAGCTCATGCACCCAGGACCCTCTGCTCTAGTGTTTTCTTTAGAATTGTGTCCTTCATTTTATAATACCTTTCCTCATTTGTTTGGTACTAAAATGAATCACTTAATGCTGCTCTGAATTGCCGCATGATGTCTTGTTATGTTAAATGCATTATAGAGATATAAATTTGTAGTAAATTAAAACCAAGACTTACAGATCTTGGAGATCTGAAAGAAAAACAAATAGCTGGAGAAACTCCAATCTGGCAGCATCAATGGAGAGCTAGCATGGTTAACGTTTCAAGTGAACTAACCTTCAGAACACAGGTTTCTCACTACAGATGTTGCCAGACCCCCAATGTTTCTCCAGCAATTTAATTAAATTATTGTTTATTTTTAAGTGTTTGAAGACTATTCAATAGATCTTGCTAGGAAAATATTTATTTTCATTTATTGACTGTTTTCAGCAATTGATCATCCAATGTATACACCTAACTTTTGCACAACTGAATGATTTTATGAAAAATTCACTATCTGTTTTAAATTGCTTTCTCGCAGCAAGTTGGCGGTGTATATGGACACTTTGAATTGGCAATAACGTTTCCAAGGAAGCAATTTACGAAGGACGATTACAGCAAAACACTGACTGAGCTGGAGTTGGTACCAAGTGCCTCAATCATCCTCGTCCCAGTATGTTTTTGAAAATGTTTTTCTCTCCCATTACTCCCTCCATCCCTGTAAAGCACAGTTTAGAATATTTATATTCATATAAATGGAGTATATTAAAACCAAAATAGAAAGGAATATTGAAACTAAGGGTAAAAAATTCAGCACAGGTATTAGGAACTGTTAGAAACACAGAAATTTCTTTGCAGTCATCACCAGAACAAAGCAATTTGTTATTGGAAAGATACGCAACTTGTGTGCATAAAATAGCCCATTGAGTTAAACTCCATGGATAACAAATAGATTAACAGTAAGTAAATAATGTGACTTGGCACATCAAGGGATAAGCATGTTTTGGAATTTTCTCCATCTGACTTCATGTAACATCACCAAGACTTGAAATTTGCTTGAAAAGTAATTTAATATTTCTGAATTTCAAAACAGCACAAATTAAATGGAACTTCCTTGACCTTGGAATGAAAGCAAACATCATTGAAGTAAATTTTAAAGCTTCATTTTTTGAAAATTCCATACATCAGTACCCAATTCTACTACATTGCATTTTAAAACATAGCTAACTTTCAAGTATATTAAATGTTTCAACATGTCATTTGTGATTATTTTCAAGCAGTATTTTTGTGGAATTCTGAACTTGGTTGCCCTTGAGTTTACTGGTCTGAATTGTACAGGTAAAATATAAGTTTGAATGCGTTACAAGACACACTTTAGATCAAATAGATTAGCAAAGATCAGAATTTTAAAAACTTGTAGTATGGCATGAGTCTGTTTAATATTCAGGGAAACCTTGCCAACACAAACTATCTCTAATAAATGATAAAATAAAGCAAAGAACTGCAAGTGCTGGAGAGCTGAAGCAAATACAAAGTGCTGGAGATACTTAGGTCTGGCAGGATGTGTGGAGAGAAAAACAGTTACCATTTCGTGTCCAGTGACCTTAATCAGAACTGGGAAATGGTATTTGCCCTGATGATGGGGTGCGTGTGTTGCAGTGAATCAAGTAGATGTTCACACTCTGAAATTGTTAAACTCTTGAGTTCTGATGGCTGTTAGATGTCTATAAGAAAGATGAGTTGTTCCTCCAGCTTGTGTTGTGTCTAGCCAGAGCACTGGAGCAGACGTGTTGCAGAAATGTCAACGTGGGAACACAGGTGTGTTGAAGTGGCAGGCAGGCAACTTGAAGTTCAGGGTCACTTTTATGTACTGAGAAGTCTTCTGCAAAGTAGTCACCAAGTCTACATTTCATCTCTCCAATGTAGGGAAGCTCACATTGTGAGCAGTAAATACTGTAGACAGATTGAATGAAGTTCAGGTAAATCATTGCTTTACCTGGGAAATACTTCTGAGGCCTTGGATACTAAGAAGGGATGAGGTAAATAAACAAGTATTGCACCTTCCATGATGGTTGAGAAGGTGCTGTGAGGTGACCTTTGATGTAAAGGAGGAGTGGATCATGGTGTCACAGAGAAAAATCTGAGGAATGCTATTAAGGGAGGGAAGAGGAATTTGCCTACTGGAGATTGCAGAAATGGCACCTTATGATTTTATGAGCATGGAAGCTTTTGGAGTGAAAAGTGAGGGCAAAGCGGGTCATTGTGGGGCGGAAGGATAGGAGTAAAAGCAGAAGTGTGGGAAATGGCTGAGGGCCCTGTCAACCATAGTGGCAGGGAATCCTCAGTTGAGGTAGAAGGTAGACATGTCAGATTCTTCCCCACCCCCTACCCCCCAAATAAAAGTGACATCATCAGAACAGATGAGACTAAAAAACTGGGAGAGGGTTGTTGGGTTTTTACTGGAAACAGGTGTCCAGCCTATCCCCCAAAATAGAAGCATATCAAGGAGGGGAGGATTCAGAAATTGACCAGGTGAAGATGAAAAAGGGATGGAGATTGGAAGCAAGATTGACTTTTCCAATTCTAGGCAAGAGACTGGAGCAGCACCAATGGTATTGTCAATGTACCAGAGCATGAATTGTTGGCAGGGACTTGAGTAGGATGGATGAATAAAGATATTGAGGTTCTAATCAAGAATGAAAAAGAAATTAGATAGGTGTAGTGGACAGCGAAGACGGTTGCCTCCGATTGCAACAGGATCTTGATCAGATTGGGCAATGGACTGAAAACTGGCAGATGGAGTTTAATTGAGATAAATGGGAAGTGCTGCATTTTTGGGGAAGCAAATCTTCGCAGGACTTGTACACTTAATGGGAAGGTCCTAGGGAGTGTTGCTGAACAAAGGGACCTTGGAATGCAGGTAAATAGGATAGTGAAGGAGGTGTTTGGTATGCTTTCCTTTATCAGAGTATTGAGTACAGGAGTTGGGATGTCATGTTGCGGCTATACAGGACATTGCTAAGGCCACTGTTGGAATATTGTGTGCAATTCTGGTCTCCTTCCTTTTGGAAAGATGTTGTGAAACTTGAAAGAGTTCAGAAAAGATTTACAAGAATTTTGTCAGGGTTGGAGGATTTGAGCTATAGAGAGAGGCTGAACAGGCTGGGCCTGTTTTCCCTGGAGTGTCAGAGGCTGAGGGGTGACCTTTTAGAGGTTTATAAAATCATGAGGGACATGGATAGGATAAATAAACAATGCCTTTTCCCTGGGATTGGGGAGTCCAGAACTAGAGGGCATAGGTTTAGGGTGAGAGGGGGAAAGATATAAAAGAGACCCAAGGCTCAACCTTTTCTCACAGAGGGTGGTGTGTGTATGGAATGGGCTGCCAGAGGAAGTGGTGGACGCTAGTACAACTGCAATATTTAACAGGCATTTGGATGGGTATATGAATTTGAAGGGATATGGGCCGGGTGCTGGCAGGTGGGGACTAGAGGTTGGGATACCTGGTTGGTATGGACAAGTTGGACCGAAGGGTTTGTTTCTGTTTCTGTTACGTCTCTGTGACTCTATATAGATAACTGGGATCAACCTAATCTCTTCAAGAGTGTAAAGAGTGTACGGGCATTCTTTAAAAAACAAATCAGGATGGCAAAGAGCGGAAATGTGAGAGCCTTGGTAGATAAAGATAATCCAAAAAGATTCTACAAATACATTTAATAGCAAGAGAGCAGCTAGAGAGAGTAGGACCCCTTAAAGATCAACAAGGTTGTTGTTATGTTGAACCTCAGAAGATGGGAGAGATATGAAATGAATATTTTGTCAGTTTTTACTGTTGAGAAAGAAATGGAGGCTAGAGAACTCAGGGTAATAAATATTGATGTTTTGAAAACAGTTCACATTACCAAAGAGGAAGTGCTGGAGGTCTTAGAAAACTGTAAGGTAGATAAATCTCCAGACCTGATCAAGTGTATCTCAGGACTTTGTGGGAAGTTAGGGAGGGAACTGCAGGTCCCTTGCAGGCATATTTTTGTCATCTATAAACACCAGAGAACTGGAGGATGATTAGTGTTGTGCCATTGTATAAGAGGCTGTAAAGAGAAGCCTAGAACTTTTAGGTCTGAGAGTCTGACATTGGTGATGAATAAATAGTTGGAGGTGATTCTGAGAGGTAAGATTTACATGCATTTGGAGACGCAAGGAGTGTTAGGGATAGTCAGCATGGTTCTGTGCAAGGAAATCATGTCCCTCACACTTGATTGAGGTTTTCAGTGAAGTAACCAAGATTATTGAGGGCAGAGTGATAATGTTTACTTGGACTTTAGTAAAGCTTTTGGCAAGGTTCTGCATGGTAGACGAATTAGTAAAGCTAGATCACATGGGATTCAGGGCGAGCTTGCCAATTAGACACACAATTAGCTTTCTATGGGGAGACAGAGGGCAGTAGTGGAGCGTTGTTTTTCGATCTGTGACAAAGGTGTTTCAAGGGATCAGTATTTGGCCCACTTCTGTTTTGTCATTTATATAAATGATTTGGATGAAAATATAACAGATATGGTTAGTACATTTGTAGGTAACACCAAAATCGATGACGTAGTCGACAGTGATGAAGGTTATCTAAAATTACAAAGAGACCATGGTCAGTTGGTCAATGAGCTGAGGAGTGGCAGATGGAGTTTAATTTGGATAAATGTGAGGTATTGCATTTTTTTAATACAAATGAGGACAGGACTTGCACAATTGTTGCTTGGGCCTTGGGTGGTGGTATAGAACAGAGACCTCAGGGGTTCAAGAACATGCTTCTTTGAAGTTTCCATCACAGGTAGGGTGGTTCAGAAAGTGTTTAGCAAGCTTATCTTCACTGCTCAGACGTTTGACTACAGGAGTTGGAATGTCATGTTGAAGTTGTAAAGGACGTTGATGAGGCCTCTTCTGGAGTACTGTGCATGTAGTTTTGGCCACCCTGCTATCGGAAGAAGATTAATAAACTGGAGCGGTTTCAGAAAAGATTTACCAGGATGTTGCTAGGAATGGAGTGTTTGAGATCTAAAAATAAACTGGAAAGCTGGATTTTTTTTTCCACAGAAAGATAGGAGGTTTAAGGGAGACCTTTGGGGAAGGGAGGCTTTTAAAGTCATGAGGAACATAGATAAGGTGAATGACGATGGTCTTTTCCCTACAGTAGGGGAGTTCAAAAATAGAGGGTATGTTTTTAAGGTGAAAGGGAAAGATTTTTAAAAGTCCTCGGAGGAGCAACTTTTTTTTAACAGAATTGTTTGTGTAAAATGAACTGCCAGAAAAAGTGGTGGATGCAGATATAGTTAATATTTAGATGAGTCAATGAATAAGAAAGATTTGGAGGGATATGGGGCGAGTACAGGCAGGTGGGATTAGTTTCCATGTTTGCAAACATGGCATAGACTGATTGGACCGAAGGGTCTGTGTCCATGCTGTATGACTTTGATTGGAACAAGGAATGTTCCATGTGCCCCACATTAAGACAGGGGTACTGGGGCCCATGTGTGGGTACCCATGGCCACATCTTTGACTTGAAAGAAGTGAGACCTTGTAAAGGATGAGTTGTTCAAAGTGAATACAAGCTCAGCCATGCAGAGAAAGATGGTGGTGGCGGTGGTGAATGAAGACTGATTCAGGTCACCTTACAAGGAAGACAGGTCATTTTGACGAGGGATGGATGTGTCAAGGGTTTGCACGTCCATGGTGAGGAGGCGGCAGCTGATGCCAGCAAATTGGAAATTTTGAAAGCGACATAAAGAGTCATGGATATAAGGGGGAGAAAACTGGATAAGAGAAGGAAGAAAATTGAGTCAACCCTACCTCTGAGCCCGGAGGTCTTGGTGTGTAATAACATCAGGAGATTCGAAAATATATAATTAACATTATTTGGGTTTCTTGTGAAACAGTGGCAGTGTCCCAGGAGACCCAGAGATGTAATAATGTCTCTGATTCGAAAAGCTATTCTTTTTTAAAATTGAGCCAAAGTAAGAAGAAATCATTTTCATGGATCAGAAACTGACTGAAACAGTGGGTCTGCCTGGGCAGTCCTGTTTGTGGATTTTATAGCATCATAGAATTCTTAGTGTGGAAGCAGGCAATTTGGCCCATTGAGTCCATACTGACCCCCTGAAAAGCATCCCACCGAGACCCACCCCCTACCCTATCCCATGAATATTTCATCTAGCCAACACATCTCTGGACACTATGGGTAATTTAGTATGGCCAATCCACCTAGCCTACGCACCTTTGGACTATAGCAGGAAACCTATGCAGACAAGGGGAGAATGTGCAAACTCCACACACAGTTGCTCAATGAATGAATTGAACCCAAGTCCCTGGTGCTAATGACTGAGCCACCATGCTGTCGTTCCTTTGGGAAAATGTAGAAAAGAGTTGGAGAAATGAGTTATGGTGCTGTGTAGGGGAGATCCCCAGGTGAGATGAGATTAGTGACAGTATAGAAAACAAGAACTTGATGTTCAATGGTGTGGTCATGGTCCAGGGGGATATAGGGGGTTCCTGAGAGCTGGTCCTCCACCTCTGCAAGCTCTGTGTGCCAGACAATAACAGCACCACCCTCTTGGGTTTGATTACAAAGTCAAGGTTGGATCTGAGGGCATGAAGTGCAGACAGCTCCGATGGAGATGGCTTAGCATGGTAGCTGGAGCAGAAAAGTTAAGACAACAAGTGTTGTGTTGTCAATTAACCGGTTGAGTGCAGATAAACCAGAGGGACGGGTCCAGAAGAAAGAATTTGGTGAAGGTATCTATAGGATAGGGAGAGGACTCCTGTCCATAGAAACGTTTTTTGTAAATAGGCAGAGAGGTCATGGAAAAAGAGTTTGACATCATGCCGTGTCCAAAATTTATTGAGGTGGGTCATAAAGCGAAGTCCTCGGAGTACAGAATACTCAGAGCGGAAGGTCAGCAGGTGTGTTAAGTACCTGACGAGGTGAGGTTCGAGTCTGGAAAGGAGAGGGATGGAATGTTCCAGTGGGGAACATGTATGTTTGAGTTTTTGCAGCTTGCATGCCTTAATTCCTTGCATTGCCTGAAAGTAAGAGCAAAATTTTCTTGTTAAAATTTGAAATGAGCCAAAGAATGAAGTGGAACTGGAGGGAAGAAAAGCAATGGGATAGGATTTTAGAGAGAGGGGATCTCCGGATGCAGTGAGTAGTCCCCACCCCTAGCCCTCCATCATCAGCGTCTCCCAGATGTTTTCAGATTTGATGAAGGTCACTGAACTCAACATTAACTCAAGTAAATGATCAATTTAAGTTAAATAATCAGGTAAAATATTAATGTTGTTCTTCCTGAGAGTGATATTAGTTTGTTCTGTTGTGAATACACTGGAAAATTAACTAAAATTAAATTTAGAATCCTAACTTGTCATTATGTTTGTGAAAATGTAAAACAACAGAATCGATAAAACACCACAAGTTGAGATTCGAGATGGGGTATATTCTAAAATTTAGGGCCAGATAGTTCAGGAGAGATGTTAGGAAGCACTTTGACACACAGTGGTAGCTGTTTGGAATGCACTTCCGCAAACAGCAATGGAAGCTAGGTTAATTGTTGATTTTTAAATCTGAGATAGGTAAACCTTTGGTAAGCAAAAGGTATTAAGGGACAAAGGCAGGCATGTGGAAGTAGGCACAGATCAGTCATAGCCTCATTGAATGGTAGAACAGACTAAAGGCCTACTGCCTTTCCTATGTTTTTATGTTCCTGTACTATGCAGGAATGTTGCAGGAAAGAGTCTTGAGTAGTTATATTTAGAAACCAAGTCAAACTTATTTTGTGAATAGATGGATGGGAAATTATAACTTCAAAGCAGAGAAGGCTGTGAATGCTTTGGAGGTTATCTGCAGAGCATCCCTGGAGAAAGAAATCATTAATGATCCATCAGAATGGAAGTTGAGAGATGTTAACAGGTTAAAGCACGTACAACAGCAGGGCAAGAAGGTAGGAAGCAAAAGAGGTCTGTGATAGGGTAGAAAGCAGATT
The DNA here is from genome assembly GCF_020745735.1 of Hemiscyllium ocellatum. Classification (NCBI taxonomy): domain Eukaryota; kingdom Metazoa; phylum Chordata; class Chondrichthyes; order Orectolobiformes; family Hemiscylliidae; genus Hemiscyllium; species Hemiscyllium ocellatum. The sequence continues at coordinate 39,252,484 of NC_083407.1, read as the reverse complement.
ACATTAATTTAAACATATCTTGCAAAGCAAAGCAAGATAAATAAAGAAAATGTCGTCTAAATAATGTGTAAATCAGAAAAGGCAGTCTCATTATCAAGCAGCTATGATCTGAAGTGAGCAATATCAATGAACCATGTTTGGAATGCTTCAATTTGGCAGTAATTTTGCATTCTGCAGCACCAGAGATGGTTTAATTGATAATCCTTTATAATCTGTGCAGGCAACTCACTAACTAAAATAGACTACTAAATATTAAAAAGCTTTGATTTAGATGCATTCGGTAATTTTGAGGTTATCCTTACATTTGTAGGGTGGACGGTCAACTTCATCGATGATACGATCCTCAGAAGGAGGATTGTGGGCTTTCTTGAATACATTATTTTACCCAGTTATTGCAGTTTGGAGGTTTCTCAGCAATTATTTGTTTGCCAGTGACTCCACACATCGGTCACCCAGAATAAATACCTCTCCATCGCACCTAGAAAGTTTGAGAGTGGCACCTTCTGATACGTCCGACACAGACAGGTACCTGTGTGATGTTATTCTTCTTGATAAATGTAGAATTTATCTTCAGCTGATGTTCTGAAAAATAGTATCATCTGTAAAATATTGTATTGATCTTTTGGACTATTCACTTCATTTGAAATTGATAATACATTTAATAGTAATATTTAACACTGCAACTAAATGTGTAACGTAGCTTCAAATGTAGCCAGAATGAAAATAATATTGCACCATTGTATCATTATGTCTATACATTCGAAAGGTTCCTGATTTAAATTACTCTTGTCTCCCTCAAGGTAGAAAATGTTATGGTTCTGAATGTATACTGTACCCTCTTCTGAGAAGACAATGCAATGTAAATATTATAATTAAAGAGGAGGAAGAGCTGGTGAGCTATTGGATGTGATAAATGTTGGAAAAAATAACATTAGTGAAATTAGTAGCCGTGAGAGTGAGTAAATCGCTAGCACCAGATAAAATATACTCAAGGCTGTTTTAAAAAATCTAAGATGGGAATAGCAGAAAGTTTAATCATAGTTTCTAATTCTAAGTAGGTAAGGGTGTGATACTAGATATCTGGGGGACTACTAACATTGTACCTTTTGTTGAAAAAAATGGAGGGAGTGATAAACTGATTAATTACAGACCAGTCAGTCGAACCTCAGTAGTCGACAAATTATTGGAACAAATTCTGAGACATCAAGATAAACTGCCACTTAGAAAGGTACAGATTAAACATGGATAGTCAGCATAGATTTATTAAGGGGATACTGTATTTGTCTAACTTTACCTTCTCAAAAAAATTCAAATAGAGAGATTTGAGGGTAGTGCAGTTAAAGTGGTCTTTCGTGATTTTTTTTAAGATTAGATTCCCGGTAGTATGGAAACAGGCTCTTCAGCTCAACGTGCCCACACCGGCCCTTCGATGATTAACCAACCCAGACCATGTGACAGACCTTTTTTAAAAAAAAAATTAAAAGGCCCATAGATTCTAGGAGAATTTGGCAGCTGGATACAAAATTGGTTCAGTGGCAGGAAACCCAAGGTTGTTTACCATTTGTTACTGGAAGGCTGTTTCCAGTGGGGTTCTGCAAGGCTCAGTACTCGGTCTCCTGCATGTATATTAAATTTGTAGATGACACAAAGATTGATCACACGTTTGACAGCAAGAAGGATAGCTGAAGGCTGCAAAAAAATATAATGGACTGATCAGGTACACAGGAGAAAGTGAGGTCTGCAGATGCTGGAGATCAGAGCTGAAAATGTGTTGCTGGAAAAGCGCAGCAGGTCAGGCAGCATCCAAGGAACAGGAGATTCGACGTTTCGGGCATAAGCCCTTCTTCAGGAATGGGCATTCCTGAAGAAGGGCTTATGCCCAAAACGTCGAATCTCCTGTTCCTTGGATGCTACCTGACCTGCTGCGCTTTTCCAGCAACACATTTTCAGCTCTGATCAGGTGCACAGGCAATAAGGAAATGGAATTTAATCCTGCAAAGAATATAGTGATACATTTGAAGTCAAACAAGGCAAAAAAGTCTACGTTAATGGCAAAATACTGGTTAGAGAAAGCCCATGTCCACAGATTCCCTGAAGGTAGCAGGGCTGGTAAATAGCTAAATGAGACCATTAATCCTGGGCCATTGAGCATTACTAAATCTAAAATACCCACTTCTCTAGTCGTTTCCACACACACTGTTTTAAGAAGTTCCAAATTCACTTCATGAACTTGTCCTCAAGGCTTTGTCAATTTGATATTTCCAGTCTGTGAATCTTAAACTTGTTGACAATAATTGCAGTGTTTTCATTACAAGCTCCCATTGTTTCTTTATTTTAACTGTCCAATGGTATTGTTACTGTTCGGAATCCTATAGACCATTTCTCTTCTCCACCCAAACTGATTTGACTTCTTTCTCCCTGAGCCAAGATTATTTCTTACAACTTCCATCTCCTTATCTAATAGAGCAATCCCAATATTTTTTCCTTTTTGTATATCCTTATGAAATGTCAGACTCCCCTAGATATTGAGTCCCAGCCTTGGGAACCCCTCAGCCATGCCTCGTGTAATGGTTTTGAGATCCCAACTATTCATTTCTTTGAGCTGCCAGATTCATTTGCCTGGTTATAACTGCAGCATGTATTCAGGTAGAATCTTTAATTTTACCCGTTTATCCATTTTTCCTACTTTGGCCCTATTTGTTGGGGCAGTCAAGTTTTTTTTTAAATGATCTGTCCTTCCCCTTCTGCTTTGGCTGATGCTGTACCACTTATTTATGTGATATCTTTGGGCTTGATTATGCTGTTAAGATTTCCACCCTTGTTTTTGAATAGCCTCCATGTCATGGACCCTCCCGAACTCTGTTAACCATCTCCAACCCAAAACCTGACAAAAATCCTCCAGTTCTTGCCTCTTGAGCATTCCCAATTGTTTTTTTTTATCACTGATCTCAGCTGATTGTCTGCCTCAGCCTTAAGCTCTGGAATTTCTTTTTAATCTCTCCACTTTATGATGGTCCTTCAAACTTACCTCTTCAGCCAAGCTTTTGCTCAAGTGAAATACGGTTTCTTATGTCACTTAGTGTGAATTTTAATTGATAATTACTACAGTGAAGTACCTTGGGATTTTTCCTATTTTAATGACACTAAGTAAAAATATATTCCTGTATCAGGAGTAGAATATAAATCCTGCCAAACCTCTTCCAATCATGACTGACCTTCTACATTTAACTCCAATTTTCTGCCCTTTCCCATACATTACTTTCCTTAGTGCCCAAAAATCTAAATGCTTAGTCTTGAATGTACTCCCATGTCCACGTGTCCACAGCCTTATGGAAGAGAGAACTTCAAAAATTCTTGAGACAAAAATGATTGACCCATTATTCTGGGGCCCCTACTTCTAGACACAATAAATCAGGGGAAATAAATTCTCAGCATCTACATTTACAGGCACTCAGAATTTTCTGTTTTGTTGAGACTATATTGCTAAACTCCAAATTGGCCAGTTCTGCTCAGTCTCTCCTCAGGATAGCCCTTTAATCCTGCGATGCAATCTCATGAATTTTTATTGCATCCACTGCAAGAAAGTGGGAGTATGAGGTTGAAAAACCCATCAGCCCGACTGAATGGTGGAGCAGACCTGGTGGACTGAATGGCCTAACTTCTGTTGCTCTGTCCTGTGGTCTAAAGCAAGTATATATTTCCTTGTATAAGGCAACTAAAATTAGCACTGTACTTAAGACCCAAGCACTATAGTGTAGCAGAGACTCCTTTAATCTTGTATTGGAATCCTCTTCCATTAAAAGCTAATTCAAGGTCTTGCTTATTACTTGCTGTACCTGTTTGATAGCTTTATTACCCATCCCTAATTATTATGAAGAACCTACTCAATATCTCCTCATAAGGAACCTACTCAGTTCCTCCATCCAAGGATCAACCTTGTGAACCTTCTCCAGACTGCCTCCTGCTCCCTGATGAAGGGCGTATGCCCGAAACGTCAGTTCTCCTGCTCTGCATGCTGCCTGACCTGCTGTGCTTTTCCAGCATCACACATTCTACACTGCCCATAGTTCCCATATACTATTCATTAGGTAAGTGGACAAAAGCTGTTCGTAGTATTCCAGCAATGGTCTGACTAATGTCTTGTATCGTTATAACACACCCTTACGATTTTTATATTCCATTCCCTTTGATGCAAAAAGAAATTCAACAGAAGTTTCACAGCATCCTTCCCATAGCAGAAAGACCAGAATTACACACCATATTCCAAAAGTAACCTAACCAATGTCCTGTATAGCCGCAAAATGACCTCCCAGCTTGTATACTCGATGCACTGATTAATAAAGACAAGCATACCAAACACCACCTTCACTATCCTGTCTGCCTGTGACTCTACTTTCAAGGAACTATGAACTTTTTGTTCAGCAACACTCCCCAAGACCTTCCCATTAAGTGTATAAGTCCTGCCCTGATTTACCTTTTCTAAAATGCGGCACCTCACAATTATCTAAATTAAACACCAACTGCCACTCCTTGGCCCTTTGGCCCATCTGATCAAGAACCTGTTTTACTGAAGCAACCTTGTTAGCTGTCCACTGCACCTCCAATTTGATGCTGACCTGCTGAGTTTTTCCAGCAATTTCTGACTTTGTTGCCAGCATTTCATTATCCTTCCCTATTAACTACTGAAACTGGATGCTAGTTTTTTGTGATTAATGCACTAAGACCCCAAATCACACTTGGCTACAGCTTTTTGTAGTACCACCTATTCTGTTGAAGTGCATTCTCTCAGATTGTCCTCATGACTGGAAAGCAGAAAGCTTTGAGAAAGTGTCTTTTTTATCCTCCCAGCAATAATCAAATGTTTTACTTGCCTTTTTAAGTTTGGCTCAGTGGTTCAGAATCTTTATTAGTGGTTCCAAATTTGCAACTGTCATGTGAGAAGTTCCAAGAACTAGGATACTACTCAAGTTCAGGTGTATATAGGAAAAAAAGACAAACCATTCCTTCCCTTCCTCTTGAGTCTGAAACTGACCCAATACTTAAGGACCTTAGACTAATTAGGAAAGTTAGATCACACAGGATTTGGGGTGAGCTTGCCAGTTAGATACAAAATTGGCTTAATATTAGGAGAAAGAGAATGATGACAGAGGGTTGTTTTTGGTCTGAATGCCTGTGACCAGTAGTGTTCCATAAAGATCGTTGCTGGGTCCACTTTTGTTTGTAATTTATGAGAATGATTTATATGCGAATGTAAGAAGCATGGTTAGTAATGACGCCAAGATTGTTAGTATAGTGGGCAGTGAAGAAGGTAATCAAAGATTAAAAGAATCTTGATCAAATGGGTCACTAGCCTTTAGAGTGGCAAATGGAGTTTAATTTGGAAATATGTGAGGTATTTATTGCATTTTGATAGAACAAACAAAGACAAGTCTTATACAACTAAACGAAGGGCCTTGGGCAGTGTTGTAGAACAGAGACCTTGGGATTCAGGTGCATAATTCCTTGAAGTTTGCATCGCATATAGATAAGGTGGTTAGGAAGGCATTTTGCACGCTTGCCTTCATTGCTCAGAGCTTTTGTTTATAGAATAGGAACATTATATAGAGATTGTTCAGAACTTTGGTGAGGCCTGTTCTGAGTATAGTATATAGTTCTGGTCTCCCTGTTATAGGAAGGATATTAAGCTGGAGAGAGTTCAGAAGAGGTTTACCAGGATGTTGCCAGGAATGGATCTTTGAGTTATAAGGATTGGCTGGAACTCTTTTCACAAGAGCATAGAAGGCTGAGAGATGACCTTACAGATGTTTCAAATAATGAGGGGTATAAACAAGGTGAATGACAGGTGTCTTTTCCTTGTGTGGTGGATTTCAAGACTGGGGGTTTATTTTTAGGGTGAGAAGAGAAAAATTTAATTAAAAAGACATGGGGGCATTTTTTTTTAACCACAGTGGTTCATGTGTGCAGTGAACTTCCAGAGGAAGTGATGAATAATAGTACAGTTACAACATTTAAAAGACATTTAAATAAGTACATGAATAAAAAATGTCTGGAGGGTTACGGGCCAAGCGCTGGCAGGGGAGACGAGTTTAGTTTGGAATTATGATCAGTATGGACTGGTTGGATTGAAGGGTCAGTTTCAGTGCTGTGTATGATTCTATGCCCACACCAGCAATTTTGTCCCCCTCGGCCATCATTTTCGACCCCGCACTCATCCAACCTGTAATTTTTAGTTTTTGTGTAAAAGAGATCTCTGTATCCAGTATCCATTGTAGCAGAAAAATATCTCTGTTCTTGTGATGGAAATATGCAGGCCAATATCGCAATCATAAAACAATATCTCTCCACTAGGCATGCTGGATAAAGAAATTTCCACTATATGAGGCATTTCCTTCTGTCTGCTGCCACTCTTACCTTATGTCCAGTTCTAAACAAACAACTTGTAATTTCATAGTATCTTTGGTTTCAAGGGCCAGTTTGCATCTATAAGGGAACCTCGATTTATCCGATTGAGATGGGCGGGCATTATTTCATTCGGATAATCGATTATTCGGTTAATCAATTAAATGCCTTTCCTCAGAGGCTCTGAGTTTTTAAAGTCTGCTCCCAATTCAAGAGACTGCAGCAGCACAGTGCGCAAGCCCCAGCCCAACTCCCCTCCACCCCCTGTCCTCCAACACCGCCCTTACCCCAAACCCGTCCAACACAGCCCCCCCGCGTCCAACTCTGCCCCCAATCCCACCTAACACTGCACTCTCTTCCACTCCTGTCCCCTTTCTGGGGCAGCCGGACTGTACACCAACAGCAAGACTGCTGCTGCTGCTGGCTTTGTGAGGTGAGTCTCCAAATAGCGCACACGCACACGCGCGCACACAACTTAAAACTGCAACTTTTTGACAGTTTCCATGTTTACCCTGTAATGGACAATGTTGGAGAGATTATCTGGGGAATGGAGGTTTACGGTACACCCCTGTGTAGAACTCTGGGGAAAGTGTGGGGAGAGAGAGCGCGGGAGGTCAGTCATTTGGAGACTGTGCCTGTTTGATCGCATCTTTTGCTTAGTGATTAATGTTGGAAACACGTCTTTGTAATGTTTCTTTTGGAACCTTGAGATCTCCTTCAGATAATCTGATTTTCGGTTAATTGGTATTCAGATAATCGAGGTTACTCTGTATTATAATGTGGATTTTTTTAAGACTCGTCAACCCATTTGAGAGGTCCTCTGTACAGGTTTCACTGATTTTTATTGCATTTTCAGGGAAGTAAGAAGAAGGCGATTACTTGAAAGACGCGGGGAGGACTTTAAGAGGGAGGGAAGGATTTACAGACTGCGAACAGAGGATGATGCTGATGATGATAACAATACTTGGAACGGCAATTCTACCCAACAAATGTAGCTCATATCCCTTATTAAAGTAGAAACAGTTGTACTTTATTTTGCTTTAAAGTTATACATGTATACATCCATTTTAAAAAAGAGAAACTGGACAGAGGGTGTGTTTTGTACCATTAATTTCCTGCTGTGCTGCATGGATTTCTATGATTATTCTAATTCTGGGGTGGGGGGAGCAATAATTGCTGCAGTGCAAATGTACAGAAAAATCATTTTAAGCAAATTCCAAATTATGTTTCTGAACACCTTTTGCAGTAATATGTATTTTAAAACCTATGTTTCAAGTTTATCCATTCCCTGCCTGTATGACATGTTAGCTGACAACTCTGGACACCATCTGGTTTCTGATCCTATTAATTTAAAACTGATAATAAAATGTTTAAAGTTTTCAAAAAAAATGATTTATTGATGTGTTTGTAATGGTTTTCCTCTTCCTCAGGACGTTCTAATTAGAATAATTAATGTGTGGTAGCATATCAGTACGTTGCTTGTGACGGTGCTAGAGCGTAGTGACTTTGCAAGCTCTCCTCAGCAGATCAGATCAAATCAAATCAAATGATGCCGTAAACAAATATTACAGTTGAGATAATATTATGAAACATGAGAACAAAAAGTGGTTTATTATCACCTTGAATCCAAAGATGTCTCATGCTGCAACGTACCTGATCCTGTTGTTATACCTCACTCTCTTCCTAGAATCAGCTCACAAGTTAAAGATTTTATAGGAGTACAAAATTTACATATTATTTAGACCCAGGTTGATGGACTTATTACAAGTAATTAGGCTCTAGATACACAATTATGTGGACCACAATGAATATAACCCTAAATGACTTGACCTCATAGATCAGTCCTGCCATACCAGGAAACAGCCTGGTAAACTGTCAACGCACTCCCTCTATCAGACGAGCCCCCTCAAATATCCCAAGTGTGGTCTCACCAAGGCCCTGTATAATTGCAGCAAGATATCCCTGTTCCTGGATTTAAATATTATGAAGGCCAACATAACATTTGCTGTCTTGACTGCCTGCTGAATGTGTATGCTTACCTTTACTGACTAGTGTATGAGGGCACCATGTGTTGTCATATGTTCCCTTCTCTCAATTTATAGCCATCAGATGTTAATTGACGTTTTGGTTTTTGGTACCCAAATGATATTTATCCACATTATATTGCACCTGCCCATTTGGCCACTCCTGCACTCATATTGCCACCTCCCCAGGTCAGCCTCCCAACTGGCTTTGTGTCATCTGCATATTTGGATATATTACATTTAGTTTCCTTATTTGAATGATGAACATATATTGAGAGTAGTGGGATCTCAATACTTATCCGTGCTGTAGCACACTAATCACTGCCTGCCATTTGGAAAATTAAGGATGGGCAACAAACACCAACATCCTAGGAATTAATAAGAAAAAAAATAGGGCACCTAGGGCTCTTGTGCAGGGGTAGTGCCACTATCTTTGGGCTAGGAGGCCTGGGTTCAAGTCCCATTTGTCCAGAGGTGAGTAATGACGTCTCTGAACAGATTAACTAAGAAAATATCTAAATGAGGGGAGTGAATTTTTTTGTATCCAGGTTTGCTGACAATCGTCAAATTGGAAGTTAAGCTTTGAGAAGGACTCATAAGGTATAGTAGAGGACTTGAGAGATATCAAACATTTTGGGAAATGGTGAATTTTTTTGTCTTGACAGCCATGCAAGCAGTCACAGTCATAGAGATGTACAGAACAGAAACAGACCCTTTGATCCAACTCATCCATGCTGACCAGATATCCTAAACTAATCTTGTGTTATTTGCTAGCACTTTGCCCATATCCCTCTAAGCCCTTCCTACTCCTATACCAATTCACTTGCCTTTTAAATATTGTCATTGTCAGTTTCCACTGCTTCCTCTGGCAGCTCATTCTATACATGCACCACCCTCTGCATGAAAAAGTTGCCCCTTAGGTCCCTTTTGGATTTTTACCTTCTCACCCTAAACGTATGCTCTCTAGGTCCGGACTCCCCCACTACAAGGAAAAGACTTTGTCTATTTACTCTATCCACGCTCCTCATGATTTTATAAACCTCTAAGGTCACCCTGAGCTTCCAACGCTCCAGGGAAAACAGTCCCAACCTCTTGAACCTGGTTACATCAAAATAAGGCACGAAAACCTATCTATATCATATGTTCTTCTGAATCATTCCTGTCACTGTACGTCATACTATGCATCTATTGGAAGAAAGAAGCATGATGAGGACTAAGTTACACTTGTAATTCCCTCAAGTAATGGAAAACCCCACTGTGAATGATTATGGGAACTTTCCTTTTCTAAGTTAGAAGATACATCAGGTTTGCCATCTACATTGATTCTGCAGAGTTTGCACATAAGCAGAGACAGAAGTTGTCTGCTGTGGCTTCAAATGTGGCAACATTGCTGATCTGTGGAATGGTTCATAAAGCATCTTACAGCAACCCCTCGAACACTTCAAAGAGGAAGCTAAGTGCTACCTAGTTTTATGCGATTCATGTTTGTGCCTGTAGATCCTAATTTTTTTCTCTGCTATCTTGTTAATCCTGTTCCTCTCCAATCTTAAAGCTTGTACTCCAGTTTACATGCTATTTAGTTCTCCAGAAACTTTCTAAATTGTTGTTTCTGTTTGTGGCACAAACTGAGTGAACAATTCTATTATGAACCAAATCAATCTTTCTACTTCTGTGTTTGGAAAACAGTAAAATTAATACCTTCAAAAAACCCTCAAGGTTGACCTTAACCAGACTTTCTGAATGACTAAACCAAAACTCAAAAAAAAATCAATTCTCAACACCAGGTCTGTAGCTTATGCAAAAGATTTAGCAATTTATTAACAATACTGTAACTTTAACAGAGCAAAATTAAATATCAAAATATAATCAATGCATGTCTATGATTTAAAATACAATAACCTGTTTTCAGCCTCATTTACATGAAAGAGACAAATAAACACATGATAAATAAAAGAAAATAATAAAACTGGTCAGGTTGCTTTAGTGGTTTTCATGAAGCCTTGTTCTACTGGCATATTTGATTGGTTTCGTGGTTAATTTTTTGAAAATGTCAATCATGGTCACCTTTTTAGCTCACAGGAAGTCGTTAATACTTGGTTTCTATTCTCTGAACTTGTTATGGCTGATAAAGAATAGTGAGAGAGTTTTCAAATCTTCATGCTGCAGCATTAGCTGCCAAATTCCTTTTAACAGAAAACCCAGTCCAAAAAACTTGTTTCTCCCTTTCCAACTGACCATTTCCCCATGATGTCCCACTTATCATTTAACATATTCCACCTGCTTTGGCATAAGGTCTTTCCCAGACTTGCTGGAACCAATTCCCAGGTACTAATTTTGTTAAAGGCCAAAATCTTCTGTCTAATTAAATATACTGCTCTCCCCTGGTATCAAAGTAACTATGGAATCCTTTTGATCAAAAACTAACCTGCAATTGACTTCCAGGCATGGTCTGACTTTTCTTTTACTGAACACAATTTACTGCCAACATTCCAGAGGTCAACTTTAGCTCACAGTTCTCAGTTCAAAGGTCCAAACCAAAATTGACAAAAGAATAAAATAATAATAATGAAAAATCAGCATGGGTTCTAACAATTCTCAAATTCCCTTCTAGATTTTTCCAAAGATTTTGAATCACCATTTGGCAGAGGGAATAATCTCTCTATCAAAACATTACATCATTTTGAAGCCTTCTATTAAATCACCTCAACCCCAACTCATTTAAAACTTCCTAACTCCTCAACACTAAATACCCTCATCCCTGTAATATTCTGTGTTATTTGAAGATTGTTGCATATTTTATTGAAATGAAGTGCTTGGAGTTATCCAGCTGGAGCCAAACCAGATTCATAAAGTTCTAGCTTCACTGATTTTCTATCACTGTTTGTATTTACAAACCCAAGTAACTTCTTCATAATCACCTATCAACTGTCAGCTTTAACCTTCTCCATTCCAAAGTGCCACTATTCAGTTGTGGTACATTACCTTCTCAAGCAAATAGGAAAGTTAATAGATTTTGAGAAGATTTGTAGTTCAGATGAGGTTCTGGATGTAGGTTTGCTTGCTGAGCTGGAAGGTTTGTTTCCAGACGTTTCATTACCATACAAGGTAACCGCTTCAGTGAGCCTCCGAATGAAGCACTTGTGGTGTAGCCTGCTTTCTATTTGTGTTTGAGTTTCCTAGGATTGATGATGTCATTTCCTGTTCTTTTTCTCAGGGGATGGGTAAATGGGATCCAAGTCAATGTATTTGTTGATGGCATTTCAACCGAATTCTATGCTTCTAGAAACTCTCGGGCATGTCTCTGTTTAGCTTGTTCTAGGATGGATGTGTTGTCCCAGTTGAAATGGTGTCCTTCCTTATCTGTTTGTAAGAATACTAGCGAGAGAGGGTCATGTCGTTTTGTGGCCAGTTAATATTCATATATCCTGGTGGCTAGTTTTCTGCATGTTTGTCCAATGTAGATCAACAAACACATTGACTTGGATCCCATTTATTAAGCCCCGAGAGAAAGAACAGGAAATGGCATCACCATTAGAAATGATGTTATCACAGGAAATTACATCCCCAACCCTAGGAAACTCGAACACGTAATTAGAAAGCGGGCTACACCACCAGTGCTTAATTTGGAGGTTCACTGAAGATATTACCTTGTATGGTGACAAAATGTCTGAAAACTAAAATTCCAGCTCAGCGAGTTAACCTACATTCAGTTAATAGATTCAGTTGTCCGGCTGGCTAATTAACAATCATCCTTTTATTATCCATATTTATAGTAATTGGAAAGTGTTCAAAGAAAATTAAAATAAAACATTGTTTAATGGCCCTATGAATTTTCTACAGTGCTTCTCCTGAACACATTAGGATTATCCTGAAAGTTTGGCAATCTGCATGTTGATCACAGTAATAACATACAAAACCAATAAGTTGAAGGTATTTGGAAATTCAAATAACATGAAATTCATCAGTCTGGAATTTGAGGGTTTTCCCAGTCTCCTAACACGTTTTAGCGTTTCCTCCCACAACTCCTTCCTTCAATAATAATTCTAACTTCAAAAGTTAGTGTTCTGAGTTATTGATAATTCCTTTGTGTCTGAAGTTGATTTAATTACATTTGCTTTTCTTTTCCAAATTTTATATGAAAAGAGAGCCAACAAAACAACAGCAACTGCTAAAATGGCAAACAAAGTATATAAAGCACTTGTGGCATTCACACTAGACATCTGTAATCCCAGAAAATGAACCCTTCCAATGTTTGTTGGTGTGGTCGTTGACATGGTTGTTGTTAGGGTTTTCGTGGTGGTAGCTGGAAAATCAAACATATTTAGTGAAAAAATATTCCATAGGTTGTTACTTATTCATCAATACCGAAAATATTGCATTTCCCTACTCACAATCATTTACAATGAAAAAGAAAATAAACTATCAATAATTTGAAATTTAGTTGGTGAGAGGGATGGGTTAATGTTCCAAATCACCTACTGTAACTTTGGTGGAAACCTCAGAGATGGCATAATCAGGTGTTCATGTCATCCCTCGATGGTTCCTACAGTTGTTCCATTTTTTTTGTTCTCTGGGAATGTCCTGATGGATAGCCTCCCCCAGTTTCAGAACTGCAGCATTTAATTCAGTTGAGGTAATCAGTGTGATCATATAATTCCAATTGAATTGATAAGCTTCATCACAAGCAGGTAGTGTGATACTGGCTTGCTGCATGTGCTTGTTTGATTTCATGAAATATAGGATATACATATAAAATCCAAAATAACTGTGGATGCTGGATATCCTATAACAAAAAGAGAAAGTTCTGGAAAAGCTCACAGGTCTGGCAGTATCAGTGGAGAGAAATCAAAGTTAACATTTCTGAGAAAGGGTACTAAACCTGAAACATCAATTCTGATCTCTCTCCACCGATGCTGCAAGATCTGCTGAGCTTTTCCAGAAATTTCTCTTTTTGTTTTAAATTTTCACTGGTAATATTATCATATGATCAGTGAAATGGAAAATTAATTGGAAAATCACAAAGGAAATGTAAATTGTATATGCAACTGTTAAGCTCATGAACTAGAACATAAGTGAAATTATCTAATTGAAAATAATATCTGTGACCTGGCACCAGAAAAATAAACCTGATTTGCTAGATATTCATAAACCTTCAACTGATTCATTCAATTGGCTTGAGTGAATCTTGTCCCATGCTCCTTGAATAAGTTTTAATGCTATAAGTATACCTGGACACAATGTAATCCTGCAATAAATAATGGATACAGTGAAGATTAAGACAAGCTTAACTAATTGATCCTGCAAAATGTTTGTCATCTGGTGGAGTTGGTCCCTAAAATCAGAGAGCTGTTCCACTGACTCATCAAGCAACAGCCTGGTATTGTTGTTCTCTCAGAATCAAATCTGTCAGTCGATATTCCACCATTGAATGGACACATCTAACATAATAATATTACGGAAGTAACCAATATCCTCTCCATTCCTGACATGAGCATATTTACTGCTTCACCATCATGGGACAAAATCCTAGAATGTTCTACATTTGAATAGTGAAGTTGATATCATGGCTTCCCATGATTTTTACTGAATGGTCGAGCAAGTCAAGGTGCAATATTGCCTACTCCACTCCTATATTTTAGATTCATGTCAGAATAGTATAATCACAAGGACCATATCAGCATAATGACAAGGCTCACTGCCTTTAGAGAAAACTAAAGGAAATCAAGAAACGTATTTCTTGCCTACATCAGCTAGATTCACAGGTGACATCTGTGTACATTAAAATGAATGATTACGGTGTTGAAGATTAACAATGTCTCTATTTGTCTCATTGAGTGGTGAAACGGGCTTGTGGGGTTGAATGGCTATGCCTATGCCTATGTAATTTTGGTACCACCTGGTACAATTCATGGCTCCAGCCAACAAATTTTCCAGGAATATGTATTCAGTTTTAACCTCAGCAGAGCAACTTCTACTTTACAATAAACATGAGTAAAACACTTCAGTTGGTGTGATTCCTGTACCTGTACTATAAAATAAGCCTTAGAACAAAGTGGCTAGCTGATGACGAAAAATACGACGATAGGCTAAGAAATGTATTTGGTCAGAATATTTAATTAAAATGTGATCTTAAAGTATTAAGATATATACTCAATTTTATCCATTTACCTTCTACTTTGAGACACTCATGAGGTCCTAAAGCAGGATCAGGAAAGCCATTACAACGAATAATTGTAGAATAATATTTACTCGAAGCTTTAGGAATACGAGGTAAAGAAGGATCGGAATAATTGACGTAAAATAAGCCAAATCTGTCTGCATATCCCACAGCCCATTCAAAGTTATCCATCAGTGACCATGCTGTGTAGCCACGGATGTCAATTCTGTCGAGTTTAATAGCTGTATGCATATACAGAGAAAAAAAATAGTCTGAATATCACATTATAATTGAACAAATTCTTTTTAAAAAATACAACAAATGCCGTCAAAGCTTCTAACTACAGGCCATTAAATGGGACATGGAATGTAGACTGATATTTTATACTCAAACCAAGGAAGATGCAGGGGTGGGTGTAAATGTCTGACTGGTTCTGCTGTGAGCTCAGTACAGGTAGTTTGAGCATTGCAAATACAAATCTTGACCAACTTGCCTTGTTAACAGCTGCTCAAAGGCAGGTTGAGAGAAGAGGTTTAGAGAGAATAAAGAGGGCATGGTGGTAGGTTGAGAGAAGGGGTTGGAATAATTGTTGTGACCCGATGTTCCTCCTGGTCCCACAGTAAGCCTTAAGAAAAGATTTTTAAAACTTAACCTTTATCTGGTTGTAGCCGAAGAGAAGTTTGAAACAGGCAATCTAGCCAAGTGGCCGTTTTCCTCATGATCAACCTTCTTCAAAAAAGGATGTAACAATAAGCCCAACAACTACTTACAGTTTAACCTCAGTGTGGGGAAAGTTTTAGAAATCGCAATATGATACAAAATTAAATGCCATTTGGACAATTGTGGGTTTATTATGGAAAGCCAGCATGGATTTGCTAAGGACAAATTATGATTACCCCAACTTGCTTAAGTTTTTACATGAAGTAGCAGAGAAAGTTGGTGAGGCTGACATTGTGAATGGAATGTGTGACACTTGATAAAGTCTGTGATTTTGAGGAAAGTTGGAGCTCATGGAATAAAAGGAACAGTAACAAACATGGATGCAAAATTGGCTGAGTGTAAGGAAACAAAGAATATTGGTGGTGAGCCAATTTATTGGTATTACCTCCCAGTATTAAACATGTATAAAATCTGATTCAGCCTCAATTGCAGCATTTAAAAGACATCTGCATGGGTATATGAATAGGAAGGGTTTGGAGGGGTATGGGCCAGGTGCTGTTAGGTTGGACTAGATTGGGTTGGGATATCTGATCGGCATAACCGAGTTGGACCGAAGGGTCTGTTTCCTTGCTGTACATCTCTATGACTCTATGGTTAACTGTGTCCAACACACTTTAGAAAGAATGTGAAGATTACAGAGAGATGTATTAAAAGAACAAACACTTTCAGTCACATTAAGAAGTCAGGATTGAGGTCTGTGGAATAGAAGGTTGGGAAGAGATTTTGCAGAGGTAATCAAAATAACAAGGCGTCACAGTAAATAGGGAGACACTGTTCCTGTTGGTTGCATAATTAAGAACTACAGGGCATTGATGCAAAAAGAAGTGAGAGCAACATGAGGAAAACCTTTTCCATGCTGCCCCTAGTTAGAATCTAGAATGCACCTCCTGACAGTATGGTGGAGATTGATTTCAAAAGGAATTGAATCAGTATCACCATCACCTTCTCAAGGTCAAATTAGGATGGGACACAAATATTGCCCAGCCAGCAAACAGCATGTCCCCGAAAGGATAAATCAAAATTTAAAAAGGCAAAAAAGTTCCAGTGCAACATGGAAAGGTAGATTAATGGGTCCTTTAAGAGGCCAAAAAGAATCAGTGGGCTGAATCTGTGCTGCAACCATTCTATGATTTTGGGTGAAAACAAAATATCTGCACAAGAAGAGTTTCAGATGCAGAACTTGCTAAAACAAAAAGCACAGCAATGGAGTTTTTGAAGTTCTCTTTACAAGACTGGAAACTAGTTTTCTTCTCAGTTTGCATCCTCTAGAAGTTCATGTCATGAATTGTTGATGAGGATATTCCAATGGATAAATGAAATTTAATGGCTTGATAGCATTTGTCTGACCCTTCTTTTTATAATGTTAATTAATTGATAACACAAAGTTAGGCAGCATTGTAAATAGCATGGATGGTAGCATAAAGTTGCAAAGGGATATTCATAGACTAAGTGAATGGACAAAATTGTGGCAGATGTATTCGCTGTAATCAAGTGAGAGATTATCCATTTTGGACTGAGAAACAATAGATCAGGGTACATTCTGCATGGCATTAAAATAAATACAGTGGATGTTCAAAGAGACTTTGGCACATAGATCTTTAAAATGTCACGAACAAGTGCAGAAAATTATCAAAAAAAGCTAATGGAATGCTAGCCTTTATATCTTGAGAACTGGAATATAAGGATTAAGACGTTATGCTGCAGTTACACAAAACTCTAGTTAGACCTCAGGAAGGATATATTGGACTTGGATGGGATACAATGTAGCTTTATAAGAACAATACCTTAGCTTCAGGAATTAAATTATGAGGAGTGATTATACAAATTACCTTCAAGATATTAATAGGAAAAGACAGGATAGATAAACTACTCCCACTGGTTGGAGATTCTAGAACTAGGGGGCATAGTCTGAGAATTAGGGCCAGACTGTTCAGGAAAGATGTTAGAAAATGAAAAATGCCACAAAAGATGGTAGAGATTTGAAACTCTTGTTCACAAATAGCAGTGGATGCAGGAACAGGTGTTCATTTTAAATCTGAGATAGATAAATTTCCATTAAGCAAAGATTTTTTTTTGTGATCACACTCCTGTTTATATTTTTTTCTCTTTTTTTTTTCTTTTTCTTTCTTTTTTTTAATTTTTAAAAATTTTTTTTCCTTTTAACCCCCACACTACCGCCTAACTGCGGTAGTGCTTATTTTTATTAAGCAAAGATATTAAGGGATATGGGCTAAAGGCAGGTATGTGGAGCTAAATTGCAAATCAGTCATGTCCTGATTGAAGGGTAGAACAGGCTGGAGGGGCTGAATTGCCTCCACCTGTCCCTAGCTCCAATGTTCCTAATTAGGTTTTCATCAAATTGACTACAGCTGTCACAGTTGGATTGCAATGCCATTAGTGTGGGTTGGATTTAAATCTCAGTTTCTATTTTTAAATATGATATTTGAACTTATTGTATCAACAAGTTGTCTTTTTAAGAGATAAAGAGATGACATGTAACTATCCAGATTTTGTCGATGTAACAAAAATAAACACTTTTGCCCTGAAAATTATATTTTTCACTGGTTTGCCCATTTCTGGTTGTAATGGCTATAAAAGAAACAGCACAACCTAGAGAAACCAGCAGTCCTTGTGTTGTAAAATATTTACAATGGTAAATGATTGGGTTGATGTATAACAAAGATCATTTTCCTTTAGTTGTCTATATATACATGTAAGGAGTCCACAAAATTAAAGGACAAGTAAAAACGATAGTCACAGTGTACTCTACCTTTTAAAACCTCATTTATATAACTTCTATGATAATTGATCCTCCAGGGATCATTGAGTCCTTTGTCACCATGCTCTGAAACTCCATTTTCCGTTATATAAATAGGAGGGTTGTTGAACTCTTTCTTGATCCAGTTAAGAATCCTCCTAAAACCCCATGGAGTAACTTTCAGCCAGAACGATCCAGCGCTCAGCCAGCTGCGGTCTACTGTGGTCCCTGTTCCTCTAGAAATAAAGAATGAATCACTCAACAAACTCCTGGGTTTTGTTGGAATTCTTCCACAGGATTTTCTACTATGTTTATAATCAGAGTGCTGAAGATTTAATAAGCCTCAGATTTAACTTTTTCATCCAGCCCTGCCCAAGACAGGGATTAACATGTTGGAGTCACTTTGTGGGCCTGGCTTCATTTAAATAGAGCACCACTGATCCAGAATCTGGTTTCCAGCATCTGCAGTCATTGTTTTTACTTCATTTAAATAGTAACAGTAAGATACAGGCATCAAAGAGGTGTCATGATGAAGCTTGACGAAAGTGAGGACTGCAGATGCTGGAGATTAGAGTCAAGATTAGAATGGTGCTGGAAAAACACAGCAGGTCAGGCAGCATCCGAGGAACAGGAAAATTGACGTTTCCTGATGAAGGGCTCCTGCCTGAAACATTGATTTTCCCGCTCCTCGAATGCTACCTGACCTGCTGTGCATTTCCAGTACCACTCTAATCTAGACTCATGATGAAGCTTGCCTGCTTCAGCCTCAGCAATTATCAATGAGTCTAATGGGCAGTGGGATAGCTACAAGCTCAGTACAGAGTGTTATCACAAATACCGATGGTGGATATGGAACACACAAAAATTGTTTCAAATTTAGCCTTTCATATATTCTTTGGTTTATTGAAGTAAAGCAAGTTTCAAGCAGTCTATTCTAAAATTGCGCTCAAGGATTCTGTCTACATTGGAATTGCATCTTAAAAGGGGTCACTGCCTGAAACATTTTGACCACCTTTTAGATGGTGTTTCTGACAGTGACAGGATTGCTGCTGTTGCTGTTGGAGCTAATTGTCTGCCAGCTGTGTTTTGAGGTTGCAATTGCCCCATTAATCGTGATTCTAGTAAATTGAAATTGAACCACAATTTTCATAAATATTCCCGTATTGTATTCTGAACAAAATCTATAAGAAATACTGCCATTCATTTGCAAATGAAGCAAGCTATTAATCATTGTTTATATTGTTTCTTAAGAATTTCCACCAGTCACCCATTACAATTACAGCAGCAAACTAATCGAATCCTAATCTAAAATGTTGGTGCAATGCTACACCCAATAGATTCGTGGATTTAATCTGATCATGTACATTTATGCAGTGTTTTTAATCTGAAGAATATCCTGGTTCTGAAATAGGAAAGTGGCAAAGTTAAGAGTCAAGCCACCATGAGAATTAGGAGTGATCAGTGACCAAAGGCTCAATCATAAGAGAGGTTATTTGGAGTTCTGAAAAATAGAAAAAGAAATGAAACACCTGGGAGGTTTGGGAAGAGCATTCCAAAAAATAATTCCAATGTTGGATGTTGTGACATCAATACAGGTGAAGATACCTGAAGGGAAAGGGTACACAAAGGGCTAGAGTCTGGTAAATATAGTTTTGAGGAAAATAAGATGGGAACATGCTGTAGAAATAGGGTTGGCAAAGTCTGTGGTGGGCTAGATGGCCTCCTTCTTCAAGGACCGCAGATTCCCCCCAGACGTGATCGACGATGCCCTCCACCGCATCTCCTCCATTTCCCGCTCCTCCGCCCTTGAGCCCCGCCCCTTCAACCGCCACCAAGACAGAACCCCACTGGTTCTCACCTACTACCCCACCAACCTCCGTATACAGCGTATCATCCGCCGTCATTTCCGCCAACTCCAAACGGACCCCACCACCAGGGATATATTTCCCTCCCCTCCCCTATCAGCGTTCCGCAAAGACCACTCCCTTCGTGACTCCCTCGTCAGGTCCACACCCCCCACCAACCCAACCTCCACTCCCGGCACCTTCCCTTGCAACCGCAGGAAATGCAAAACTTGTGCCCACACCTCCTCCCTTACCTCTCTCCAAGGCCCCAAGGGATCCTTCCATATCCGCCACAAATTCACCTGCACCTCCACACACATCATCTATTGCATCCACTGCACCCGATGTGGCCTCCTCTATATTGGGGAGATGGGCCGTCTACTTGCTGAACGCTTCAGGGAACACCTCTGGGACGCCCGGACCAACCAACCCAACCACCCCGTGGCTCAACACTTTAACTCTCCCTCCCACTCCACCGAGGACATGCAGGTCCTTGGACTCCTCCATCGCCAGAACGTAACAACACGACGGTTGGAGAAAGAGTGCCTCATCTTCCGCCTGGGAACCCTCCAACCACAAGGGATGAACTCAGATTTCTCCAGTTTCCTCATTTCCCCTCCCCCCACCTTGTCTCAGTCGATTCCCTTGAACTCAGCACCGCCCTCCTAACCTGCAATCTTCTTCCTGACCTCTCCGCCCCCACCCCACTCCGGCCTATCACCCTCACCTTGACCTCCTTCCACCTATCACATCTCCATCACCCCTCCCCCAAGTCCCTCCTCCCTACCTTTTATCTTAGCCTGCCTGGCACACTCTCCTCATTCCTGATGAAGGGCTCTGGCCTGAAACGTCAAATTTCCTGTTCCTTGGATGCTGCTTGACCTGCTGTGCTTTAACCAGCAACACATTTTCAGTTTAAAAATAAGTAGGTAAATCTCTGATGTGTTGGTGATAGGGAGGAAATTGAATACATGAGGCCTAAGATAACAACAAGATTATGGCTAGTTTGGTTGAAGCTAAGACCTAAGCTTGGCAAGGATGGAATTACTAACAAGTGAGTGGAGTTTATGATGTCACTGCAGACATTGTTGGTGTTCTTTCTGTAGCACTGTAGGATGTCATGGTTCGTTAAGAACTTGATGTTAGACAAACAGTCTGATATGCAAGACAGAAGTAGTTAAAATGTACGGCCATCAGCATACATTTGACAACCAGTGTATTGTGTGACAAAGTGCAGATAAATTGTGGATAAAGAGGAGCATAGAGTCATAGAGATGTACAGCATGGAAACAGAACCTTCAGTCCAACCCATCCATGCCGACCAGATAACCCAACCCAATCTAGTCCCACCTGCCAACACCCAGCCCATGTCCCTCCAAACCCTTCCTATTCATATACCCATCCATATGCCTCTTAAATGTTGCAATTGTACCAGCATCCATCACATCCTCTGGCAGCTCATTCCATACATGCACCACCCTCTGTGTGAAAAAGTTGCCCCTTAGGTCTCTTTTATATCTTTCCCCTCTAATCTTAAACCTATGCCCTCTAGTTCTGGACTCCCTGACACCAGGGAAAAGACTTTGCCTATTTATCCTATCCAGACAGACAACAATAGATTATGTGGGTCATAGAGGTTAAATTGTGGGGTCAATAGAAGAAAACATTGCTAAAGATGTCTTAGAAAGATTTGGATATGACAGATGGAACCATATAAGGAAAATTCAATGGAGCTGGACGGCAGAGGATAGGAATTGGGGAAGAATGTTACGTTTTGTAAATCTCAACCTGTCTGACCAACATTTAAGTTTGATAAATTTACCATTTTCTTTATTAAAACTCTTACCTGTCAGCATCATACATTGGGATAAGATTTCCTAAATTGGCATTAAATGCCAAGACTGTAGTGTAGTGATTGAATCCCATAAAGTCGTATGTTCCCTTAATTCTCTGTTTTTCAGATTCAGTGAATTCAGGGAGTCTGAAAAGATGATAGCAATAGATAGTCAAATAAATACTCAGTGGCATTGTTTCGCAGGCTAAACTATTTTATTGGATATCCACACTTTGGTATTTTTATTTGAGGTTGAATGCAAGATTTTGCAGAGAAGACACAGTTGGACAGAAATATATTCACAACTATCTTAGTAAATGCTAACATTTAGTTATAGACAAAGGAGAAACATGTATGCGTCACAAAATTCTCCCGTGTTTGTGCGGGCTTTCTCCAGGTGCTCCGGTTTCCTCCCACAATCTAAAAATGTGGAGGTTAGGTGAAGTGGCCATGCTAAATTGCCCGTAGTGTTATGTGTAGGGGAATGGGTCTGGGTGGGTTGTGCTTTGGTGGGTCAGTGTGGACTTTTTGGGCCAAAGGGCCTGTTTCTGCACTGTAAATAATCTAATCTAATCTAAGTAATCTCTGTCTCAAACAACCCTAAGGGATAATAGTTCTTGTATTTTTATTATATTGATCATTTTAATTTCAGTAGCTTTGGTAGTTCATTGCTGCTTTGATATGTTTTGTGAAATATTGGGGAGATCTTCCACTGTGGGTGCGCAGAAGATGACAAACAAATGGCACCCAAAATGCACTGTTTCTGAGTGGAAGTAGATAGTTAATCTATTATGGATATTATGGAAGGCTAAGAATACATATGCTCACTCCATTTAAATGGAAATGTCAATGTATTTCCAAGTTCCTAGAGCTCAAAAACAGGCCACTCAGCTCAATAAGTCTGTAACAACACTTAAGTTGCCACATGACCCTTTCTGAAAATGTCATAGATACATTGGGGAAACCCAGAATCCTGAAATCATACAGTGACAACAAGACCTGGTTCGTCTCTGGTCCATTTTTCACTTACCTATTAACGAAACCCAATTCCCCAAGTGCTGGGAAAGTGCAGGGTATCTTCACCCTAATGATGAATTACTCAGAAACTAACTGAAATCATGTGAACCATTAATTCAGTGTACAAGTTCAGCTATGCCATTAAATTATTTCACTAGATAATAAGTTTTCAATTACAACTCTAACAGCTACCACTAGATTTGCATCATTCTATATTAACTGTATCCATTTTAATTTTAATTTATAGAAATTTCTGTTTACTCTTCTGGCTAATAGACAAATCAAAGTCATTTGCTGTAATCTAGATGTGCACAACGTCTTTAAATGTTTCAGTATTAGAAGGTCTATATTTCTTACCGAGATTTCGATAAACCTTGACTCAAACTCTTCTCTCTCACACGTGCTTTCATCACTTCATTGTAGTCACCATTTTTGAAAATTGGATAGGCAAACCAACCACCATAAAACTAATCGGATAAAAAATATAAAATTACACACATTAACTGTGTTCTAACTTTATTGCATTTCTTCCAGTGTTATGCAATTCATATCAAAAGAAATGAAGTCACTAATTTACAAATGGAAAACGGGAAATCTTACTTTTCAATGTTTAAGTAACTGTACAATGTGCTTTTATTATATAGGCAGTGCCCCATTTCTTCAAAATCATTTAATGTGTCCTATTTTATATTAAAGTGTATAAAAGTGAATAGAAACACTCTGGTATGGTCAACTTCGATCATCTAAGTGGATCAATTGGCCCTCAGGTGGACAGATTAAGAAGTTACATAGTTAATTACCTTCTTTCCAGGCTCCAGATGTTCAATACAGGATGTCACACTTTCTGGACAGTTAACTGACAAGGATCTCACTTTCCAATGTCCAAATATAGTCTAGGGACAGTGCATATGTAATGGTTCTTTTCCCTGGGTGGGGGAGTGCAGAACTAGAGGGCATAGGTTTAAGGTGAGAAGGGAAAAATATAGAAGAGAACTACAGGGCAATGTTTTCTCACAGAGGGTGGTACGTGTGTGGAATGAGCTGCAAGAGGAAGTGATGGAGGCTAGTTCAATTGCAACATTTAAAAGGCATCTGGATGAGTATATAAATAGGATGGGTTTGATTAGATTAGATTAGACTTACAGTGTGGAAACAGGTCCTTCGGCCCAACAAGTCCACACCGACCCGCCGAAGCGCAACCCACCCATACCCCTACATTTACCCCTACCTAACACTACGGACAATTTAGCATGGCCAATTCACCTGACCCGCACATCTTTGGACTGTGGGAGGAAAGCGGAGCACCCGGAGGAAACCCACGCAGACACGGGGAGAACGTGCAAACTCCACACAGTCAGTCGCCTGAGTCGGGAATTGAACCCGGGTCTCAGGCGCTGTGAGGCAGCAGTGCTAACCACTGTGGAGGGATATAGGCCGGGCTCTAGCAAGGGGGACTACTTTGGGTTAAAATATCTGGTCGGTATGGATGAGTTGGACTGAAGGGTCTGTTTTCATTCTGTACATCCCGATGACTCTCAATGACCTTAAGATCTGACTCATTGTCACACACACCCTCCAAAGCATGTCACTTAACAACAATCAGAAGCAGAAAGGGGTTTATTTACATTCCTCCTTTTTTAATGGAGTCCAACTTATTAACGAAATAAAATATAAAGCAAAATGAATCACTTCTTACCATCAAATGCCTTTTTGCAGCATCTATATCTTCCTGTTTATATGGGTTCCTTGGCTCAACCCAGTCAGAGTTGATGGTAATGGAAATTAGTCCTCCCTGTTGTGGTCTATAAGTTTCATTGTACAAGTGCCAAACTTCAGCATGGGCTTTGATTAGATTGTGACCAACAATATAAGGTGCACTGCCTAATCTTGTGCCAATACCTTAAAATACACAAAATGGTTCATTAATTTAAAAAAAATACTATTTTAGAATAAAACAGAGTGGGGTAGTCAGAATGATAGTGATTAACTATATGATGAATCAATAACACTTCCATATTAATTATTTTAATTTTTATCAGGATAGTAATTAAGGCTGTTAATAAAACCACTGACAGAATATAAAAATAAAACAAAGATGCTAGAAGTCTGAAACAAAAATTAATGTTTCCTCACAGTATTAGAAATTATTGGGATCAAATATATTTAGCTTACTCATGGGAAAAAACATGTGGGATTGGCCTGCAATAATAGTTTTACACTAGCTAGATTTTACTCTGTATTGAACTCAATGAACATTAGCATTGTGTAGAGTGTAAAATTCCATCCAATCCCATGAGATGCCCACCTGAAGGGCTAAAATTGATGTTATTCTGTGATGTATGTAATGACAGCGTAGCAGCATAGAAAGAAACCATTCATGCTTGCGCCAGTTTGTTAAATGAGTACCATTACCTAGAGCCTCCCATCTGCCTTTTCCCCATATCATTGAACCTGGTTCCTATTCAAATAATTATCCAATGTCCTCTTGAATGCCCCAATTGAGCCTATTTCCATCACACTTGCAAGCATTGCTTTCCAGACCAGAACAACTGGTTACATGAAAATGCTTTCAATCAGATTACGGTAATGATTGTAAATGAGGTCACCCAGCTGGATCTCATAGAATATGAGTTCCCTGATTTGGGCTGTTAACCTGGTCCAGTCAAGAAGACCTCACTGACGTAAAGGGATCATGGACCCCTGAATGCGTGACTCAGTGACAGGCAGTGCAATTGTGAAAGGCTGCGCATTGGTACATAAAAGTGATTGGTGGTGGGATGCTGGCTTCTGAAGAGTTACTTCAATTGCATTTGCTTATTTTGCAAACCACTTCAAATCTGTGCCCTCTCCTTGTATCTCATACCAATGGGAACAGTCTCTCGCTATCTCCTTTATTCAGACCTTCCATGAGCCTCAGGGATCAGTGTTGGAACCACAATTATTAACAGTTTACATCGATGATTTGGAGTTGGAGACCACTTGCAATGTATCACAATTTGCAGATGACACTAGGATGAATGGTAGACTGAAGTATACTGGATTGTCAAACTTTGTGGATGGACATAGTTTAACTTACTGGACAAACATCTGGCAGATGGAGTACAATGTTAATAAGTGTGAAGTCACCCATTTTGGTGGGAGTAACAGTAAAAAGAATTATTTGAATGGTAAAATATTGCAAGATGCAACAGGGTAGAGGGACCCGGGTGTCCTTGTGCATGAATCACAGAAGGTTGGTCTGCAGGTACAACAAGTAATTAGGAAGGTAAATGGAGTTTTGTCCTCCATTGCTAAAGGGATTGAATTTAAAAGCAAGGAGGTTATGTTACAGCTGTATCAGGTGCTGGTGAGGCCACACCTGGAGTATGGCATGCACTTTTGGTCTCCTCACTTAAGAAAGGATGTACTGGGAGTAGAAGAGATGAAGAGGAGGTTCACTGCATTGATTCTGAAGTTGAGGGGGTTGGCTTATGAGGAAAGACTGAGTAGACTGGAATTATATTCACTGGCATTTCGAAGAATATGGAGGGTTCTTATCGAAACATATAAAATTATGAAGGGAACAGATGAGATAGAAGTAGAGAGGATGGTTCCGCTGGCAGGTGAAACTAGGACAAGAGGGCATAGCCTCAAAATTAAGGGGAGCAGATTTAGGACTGATTTGAGAGGGAATTCTTCACCCAGAGAGTTGTAAATCTGTGGAATTCCCTGCCCAGTGAAACAGTTGAGGCTCTCTCAGTTAATGTTTTTAAAGCTAAAACAGTAAAGGAATTAAGGGTTATGATGAGAGGGCAGGTAAGTGGAGCTGAGGTCGTGGAAAGATCAGCCACGATTGTATTGCAAGAGAGTGGAGTCACAGGGCCTACTCCTGCTCCTGGTTCTTATAATCTTATGTTCTTATAAAGACTTCTATCAGAATTCTGTTTGTTGTTCTGAGTCCTACTGGCTTCTATTTTCCCAGGAAGATTCTATGTAAATTGCAAAACATTTGGCTGGGTGACATGGATGTTTGAATCAGATGGTTATGGATTTGAGGGCATTCTTTTTATTCAAACCCATTTAGTACATCAAGATTTTACCTTCTCCAGACAATATCCTTGATTATTCAACAGTCACAGAACCACAGGTTATGCTGTGAATTTCTAAAAAGGCAGAGAAGGAGGCCCTAGGTCTACCTAAGTTGGATTGAATCCTGCACAGTAGGCACTATTCTGAATCACATGATGGACAACTGAGCTAACTAGCTCTGTCTACATACCTTAATCATATCGAACAGACTCTGTCATTGAATTGGCATATGTAGCCTAAACTTTACAATATTCTCATTTCTAGTATATAACCATAATCCCTCTATGAATTATTCAGTCAGATGTTTGACGTTTTTGTTTGGCCACAGGTTTATATATGTGATCCAGCCTGAATGATCCAGCAAAATTGCTGGATTTCACCATTCTATTAGCTTGAGGTCAATGAAATAGAACGAAGAACAAAGAAAATTTACAGCCCAGGACCAGGCCCTTCAGCCCTCCAAGCCTGTGCTGATCCAAATCCACTGTCTAAACCTATTGCCCAATTCCTAAGCATCTGTATCCCTCTGCTCCCCACCTACTCATAAGACCATAAGACATAGGAGTGGAAGTAAGGCCATTTGGCCCATCGAGTTCACTCTGTCATTTAATCATGGCTGATGAGCATTTCAACTCCACTTACCCGCATTCTCCCTGTAGCCCTTAATTCCTTGTGACATCAAGAATTTATCAATCTCTGCCTTGAAGACATTTAGCATCCCGGCCTCCACTGCACTCTGTGGCAACGAATTCCACAGGCCCACCACTCTCTGGCTGAAGAAATGTCTCCGCATTTCTGTTCTGAATTGACTCCCACTAATTTTAAGGCTGTGCCCACGGGTCCTAGTCTCCCCGTCTAACGGAAACAATTTCTTAGTGTCCACCCTTTCCAAGGCACGTATTATCTTGTAAGTTTTTATTAGATCTCCCCTTAACCTTCTAAACTCCAATGATACAATCCCAGGATCCTCAGTCGTTCCTCGTATGTTAGACCTACCATTCCAGAGATCATCTGTGTGAATCTCCGCTGGACACGCTCCAGTGCCAGTATGTCCCTCCTGAGGTGTGGGGCCCAAAACTGACACAGTACTCCAAATGGGGCCTAACCAGAGCTTTATAAAGTCTCAGTAGCACAACGGTGCTTTTATATTGCAACCCTCTTGAGATAAATGACAACATTGCATTTGCTTTCTTAATCACGGATTCAACCTACATGTTTACCTTTGGAGAATCCTCGACTAGCACTCCCAGATCCCTTTGTACTTTGGCTTTATGAATTTTCTCACTGTTTAGAAAGTAGTCCATGCTTGTATTCTTTTTTCCAAAGTGCAAGACCTT
Source organism: Hemiscyllium ocellatum (assembly GCF_020745735.1). Lineage (NCBI taxonomy): Eukaryota > Metazoa > Chordata > Chondrichthyes > Orectolobiformes > Hemiscylliidae > Hemiscyllium > Hemiscyllium ocellatum. The sequence goes on along the minus strand of NC_083407.1, from coordinate 39,224,326 downwards.
GCATTTGCTCACATTGAACTTCATCAGCCATTTCCTGGACCACTCTCCCAAACTGTCTAGATCCTTCTGCAGCCTCCCCACATCCTCAGTACTACCTGCCTGTCCACCTATCTTTGAATCATCGGCAAACTTCGCTAGAATGCTCCCAGTCCCTTCATCCAGATCACTAATATATTACGTGAACAGCTGCGGCCCCAACACTGAACCCTGTGGGACACCTATTGTCACCGGCTGCCATTCCAAGAAAGAACCTTTTATCCCAACTCACTGCCTTCTGTCAGATAGCCAATCCTCAATCCATGCCAGTAGCTCACCTCAAACACCATGGGCCCTCACCTTACTCAGCAGCCTCGCGTGTAGCACCTTATCAAAGGCCTTTTGGAAGTCTAGATAGACAACATCCACTGGGTTTCCCTGGTCTAACCTACTTGTCACCTCTTCAAAGAATTCTAACAGATTTTTGTCAGGCACGACCTCCCCTTACTAAACCCATGTTGACTTGTTCTAATCCGACCCTACTCTTCCAAGAATTTAGAAACCTCATCCTTAATGATGGATTCTAGAATTTTACCAACAATCGAGGTTAGGCTAATTGGCCTATAATTTTCCATCTTTTGTCTTGATCCTTTCTTGAACAATGGGGTTACAACAGCGATCTTCCAATCATCCGGGACTTTCCCTAAACCCAGTGACTTTTGAAAGGTCTCAACCATCGGAGCCAGGAGATTTGTCAATTTTAAGACTTTTTAGCTTTTCTAGTACTATCTCTTTTGTGATGGCAACCATACTCAACTCAGCCCCCTGACTCCCTTTAATTGTTGGGATATTACTCTGTCTTCCATTGTGATGACTGACGCAAAGTACTTATTAAGTTCTCCAGCTATTTCCTTATCTCCCATCACTAGGCTTCCAGCAGCAGTTTGAAATGGCCCAATGTCTACTTTTGCCTGTCGTTTGTTTCTTATGTATTGAAAGAGACTTTTACTATCATTTCTAATATTACTGGCTAGCCTACCTTCATATTTGATCCTCTCCTTCCTTATTTTTCTCTTTGTTATCCTCCGTTTGTTTTTGTAGCCTTCCCAATCTTCTGATTTCCCAGTGCTCTTGGCCACTTTATAGGATCTCTCTTTTTCTTTGATACATTTCCTGACTTCCTTTGTCAGCCATGGCTGTCTAATCCCTCCCCGGATAATCTTTTCATGCATCTGTCCAGGTGCACTTTAAATGAATCTACCATGCCTGTCTCCATTACCTCTGCTGGCAATGTGTTCCAGGCATCTACCACCCTCTATGTAAAGTAATTTCCATATGTATTCCCCCTTAAACTTTTCACCTCTTGCCTTGAATGCGTGACCTCTCATTATTGAATCACTCACCCTGGGAAAAAGGTATCTCTATCCACACTATCAATAACCTTCACGATTTTGTAGAGCACAATCAGGTCCCTTTTTACTAACGAAAACAATCCTAACCTACTCAACCTCTCTTCATAGCTAGCACCTTCCACACCAAGCAACATCCTCATAAACATTCTCTGCAGCCTCTCCAAAGCATCCACATCCTTTTGGTAATGTGACTAGAACTCTACACAGTGTTCTAAATGCGGCCGAACCAAAGTCTTGTACAATTTTAACATGACCTGCCAGTTCTTAATATCCTGTCCAATGACGGCAAGCATATGCCTTCTTGACCACTCTATCCACCTGTGCAGCCACCTTCAGGGTACAATGGACTGAACTTCCAGATCTCTCTGCTCATCAATGTTTCCCAAGGCTCTGCTGTTTACTGTGCAGTTTGCTTTAGAATTAGACTTCCCAAAATGCATCACCTCACATTTGCCTGAATTGAACTCCATCTGCCACTTCTCTGCCCAACTCTCCAGTGTATCTATATTCTCCTGTATTCTTTGGCAGTCCCCTATAACTTTCTGCTACTCCACCATTTTCGTGTCATCTGCAAACTTACTGATCAGACCAACAATGCCCTCTTCCAGATCATTTATTTATATCATAAACAACAAGTGGCCCTGCGCTGACCCCTGCGGAACACCACTTGCCACTTTTCTCCATTTCAAGAAACTCCCTTCAACTACTACTGAGCTGAAAATGTGTTGCTGGTTAAAGCGCAGCAGGTCAGGCAGCATCCAAGGAACAGGAAATTCAACATTTCGGGCATAAGCTGCCTGACCTGCTGTGCTTTAACCAGCAACACATTTTCAGCTCTGATCTCCAGCATCTGCAGACCTCACTTTTTCCTTCAACTACTACTGTCTGTTTCCTGTACCTCAACCAATTCTTTATTCACCTGCGCAACATGTGACTTCACGTTCTCCATTAGTTTACCATGGGAAACCTGATCAAACGCCTTACTAAAGTCTATGTATATGACATCTACAGCCCTTCCTTCATCTATCAATTTGGTCACTTCCTCAAAGAACTCTATTAAGTTCGTAAGCCATGATCTCACCCACACAAAATCATGTTGCCAATCACTAATAAGCCCATTCTTTTCAAACTATAAATAAATTTTATCCCGCAGTACCTTCTCCAGCATCTTTCCCACCACTGACATCGGGCTGACTGGTCTGTAGTTACCAGGAATATCCCTACTACCCTGCTTGTACAGGGGGACAACATTAGCAACCCTCCAGTTCTCTGGCACTTCATCTGTGTTTAAGGATGCTGCAAAGATGTTCCCAAAGAAATCCTCCCCTGCAACGTCTACCACCTGGTCTGGCTCATTCCCCAACACCAGGTCCAATATGGCCCCTTCCCTCATTGAACTATTGACATACTGCTCTAGAAAACTTCTGGACGCTCCTTACAAACTCTGTCCCATCCAGACCTCTGACACTAAGTGTATCCCAGTCAATGTTGGGAAAATTAAAATCTCCCATCACCACCACCTGTTGCCTCTACATTTTTCCATGATCTGTTTACCTATTTGTTCTTCCACCTCATGGTCACTGTTGGGAGGCCTATAATAGAGCCCCGACAATGTAACTTCACCCTTCTTATTTCTCAGCTCTACCCATAACACCTCACTGCTCAAGCCCTCTATAGTGTCCTCCTTCAGCACAGTTGTGATATCATCCCTGACCAGTAATGCATCTCCTCCCCCTTTCCTTTTACTTCCTCCCTTGTCCTGTCTGAAACATCTATATCCTGGAAAAGTTAGTTTCCAATCATACCCTTCCTTCAACCAAGTCTCTGTGATCGCAAAATCATGTGGACGAACAGGGGTGGGGTTCAAAGACAACTTGCAAAAATCATATTTTGCAAAACTCATTGTTTATGTATCTCTGTCAGGTGATAAATGAAAACTGACTGGGCTTGCTTCAAAGTGTTTGTAATTGCAGGATACACAAGCATAAGGACTGAAAAAGAGCACCTGTACACGTATAATACCTGGTGCTGCAGTGCCATAGCCATAACCCATAAGGGCTGTATTGTAAGGCTCATTCAAGGTTATCCAGAACTTGACCTTGTCACCTAATCTTTGAAAGCAGAAGTTAGCATATTCCACAAATCTGTCAATGGTACTGCTATTTTCCCAGCCACCGACGTCTTGCAGAGCTTGAGGTAGATCCCAATGATAAAGGGTGACCTGTAGATAACCATAAAATAATAAGCATAAACTAGAGTATGCACTTGGTAAAGTGACCACAGATGTTTAAGCGAACATTTGATACCTCAATTTGTTTGCTCAAAACACTTAGAGAGTCATAGACTCATAGAGATGTACAGCATGGAAACAGACCCTTCGGTCCAACCCGTCCATGCCGACCAGATATCCCAACCCAATCTAGTCCCACCTGCCAGCACCTGGCCCAAATCCCTCTAAACCCTTCCTATTTATATACCCATTGCCAAAACTTATTTTAGCAAAATACAGCCACAGGTTTCAAAATCCAGCAAATGTCAAAAAATGCATCTGTCACAAATGTATTATAAAATTCATAATTTTTAATAACCACAAAGTTTTTAGGAAGTTCTACAATCTTTTAAAATTCATTAAAAAATAATGTATCCTTGGTTAATATGTGCTTATCTAAGAATTAATTAGATTCCTTACAATGTGGAAGCAGGCCCTTCGGCCCAACAAGTCCGCACCGACCCGCCAAAGCATAACCCACCCATACCCCTACAATTACCCCTTATCTAACACTACGGGCAATTTATCATGGCCAATTCACCTGACCCGTACATTTTTGGACTGTGGGAGGAAACCAAAGCACCAGGAGGCACCCACGGGGAGAATGTGCAAACTCCACACAGTCGCCTGAGGCAGGAATTGAACCCAGGTCTCTGGCACTGTGAGGCAGCAGTGCTAACCACTGTGCCAGAATTAACTTCTTTACTTCACTCTTTTTAATGTTCTTCCCTCTGTTCCTACTTTTCTGAAGGGATTTTTGTTGGGCTCTGGCTCTGAGACATCAATGTCCATTCCTACTCCTTTACTAGGACTTGCCATGTTCCTTGTGTACATGTTCCTTGTGTCCTTGTTAGCTGTTGGGCTATTTTTGCATGCAGTTCATGACTTATGGGCCCACTGCTGCCCTTGGCTATATTGTGCATCTTGCTTTTGAGTGAGTTCACACTTAAGGACTCCAGCTGCTGTGTGTATGCAGTGATGTGACCATACCTGGCAGTTAGTCTGCTGTGTGTCTGCAAACTGCATTCACAGAAATCAGTTGGCTTGCTGTGATGTCAGCTTCACAGGTTGTGACGTGTTTTACTGATTTCTATAAAGTAACCTTAATGTGCTATGGATCTTTAAAATGCTAGTCCTCATATGCTAGCTACACACAGATACTCTCCTACAGGGTTATTAATCAGGAACAGTAACCATGTGTGACTCACTTCTTACTAACTGATGATTGCCCCAACTAATGTTCATTCATTTTGAATAGACTAAGAATAAATATGGTGCCTGGACTGATTTAACTATTCATTACCTTAAGAAGATGAGTCTTTAAGAATGCTTAAAAATATTTATTTTTCAACAGCCTTTAATATACAGTGTAAACTGAGGAATGTTAAAATAAAATTGCTGAGCTAATGATATATGTAAACTTGTTAATGCTTTGAGTATAAATAGCTATATTTTGTGTTTAGCTCAAGTGATTGATTATGCATTGTTTACTAACAAGTACATTTTTGTTAGTTAGTTGTACATACCTGAGGTTTAATGTTGGCCGCAAGAAGATTATCTATAAACTTGATATAATAATTTAATCCAATTTCATTTACATATTCAGTGGTTCCATTTGGAAGAATGCGAGACCAGGATAGGGAAAAGCGGTAGTGGTTGATTTTCAGTTGTTTCAGAATAGCCAAATCTTCATCAATCTTGTGATAGCTGTCACAGGCTATGTCTCCAGTATCATCATTGCCTACTTTCAAGGGTGTATGGCTGAAGGTGTCCCATATGCTAAGTCCTTTTCCGTCAGCTCTCCAAGCTCCTTCAATCTATAGTCAATTAAATAAATTAAATACGAATTTTTGTATGCTTAAACATTTTCTTAATATTATGCCTTCCACAAAATATTGAACTTTATAATATTCTTAGAACATAGAACATAGAAAAATACAGCGCAGTACAGGCCCTTCGGCCCTCGATGTTGCGCCGATCCAAGCCCACCTAACCTACACTAGCCCACTATCCTCCATATACCTATCCAATGCTTGTTTAAATACCCAGAAAGAGGGAGAGTCCACCACTGTTACTGGCAGGGCATTCCATGAATTCACGACTCGCTGAGTAAAGAATCTACCCCTAACATCAGTCTTATACCTACCACCCCTTAATTTAAATCTATGCCCCCTCATAATAGCTGACTCCATACATGTCCTTTGTATTTCCTTCACAAATATTGAGAGCAAATTCAGAGGACTCCTGGTCCACAATGGTAGTGTTCCTACCTCTGAACTAGGAAGTTTAGGATCACGTTCCATCCATGCTGATATATATAGATATATAGATATATAGATATAGATATAGATATAGATATACACATATATACACACACACACACACACACAGTTGATTAAAAATGACTAGAGGGTGAATTTGTTGTCATTGATTGGTTTCTATTTCGAGTATAGTGCACTAGCATCACCTAGTGGTAGAAAGTCTATTTTGCAACACTACATTACTTATCAACTCCACAGCAAAGCTCATGGAAAAACATTTATTATATACGATAGGTAACTGCTAATAGCATTCTTTGTATGGTGGGTGCTCTGAATTATGCAAGAAATTCTTAATAAAATGATGTGATATGGCACCACTGTTGTCCTTACTGGTTTCTATTGCTTCTGTTATAATCTGCATTCATTCATAAATGCAACAACGCAGAATTGCCAAGCAATTGCTGAGTTCAGGTGAATTGATAGAATTTGATTGGGAAAAACAAACTACTTCTTTTAAAAGTACAGTTGATTCTTCTATAATGCATGTTTCTTCAACACGAGTTGGTGTTAACGTGCTTGAAGAATTTAGAATGTTATTTGAAAAACACAAACTTTCCTTACCTGTACTGGCAATTCCTGCCCCATGAGTTTAAATGGCATGGCTATTTCATGATTTTCTCATAACATGAGATCACACTAAAACAGAACTATCATTTTATATCGGAACTGAGTTTATAGATAATGTTATATATAGTAGACAAGAGATCTCCCATTTCAGATGAAAAATCACACAACACCAAGTTGTAATCCTACATGTTTATTTGGAAGTACAAGCTTTTGGAGCATTGCACTAGCGACCTGATGAAGAAGCAGCATTCCGAAAGCTTATACTTCCAAATAAATCTGTTGGGCCATAACCTGGTGTTGCTTGATTTTTAACTTTGAGAAAGTGAGGACTGCAGATGCTGGAGATCAGAGATGAAAGTTGTGGCACTGGAAAAGCACAGCAGGTCAGGCAGCATCCAAGGAGCAGGAGAATCGACACTTGACATCCCCAGTCCAGCACCAGCACCTCCATACCTTTTCAGCTGCAAATGAGGAGGAATTTCTTCTCTCAAGGGCTCAATAATCTTTAGAAGTCTTTACCTCAGAAAACAGGAGAGATTGGGTTTTTGAATATATTGAAGGCTGAATTGGACACATTTTTAATTGACATGGGCATCAAGGCATAGTTAACAAGGAAGTAGTCTTAAGGCTGCAATCAAATCACCCATGACCTTATTGAATGGTAGAGGGGGTTCAAGGGGCTGAATGGCCTATGTTACTTGTATTTCTTATGATCTTACAAATTTATAATAACAATGGTATGATATTTGGGAAGTCAGATTGAAGAATCATATGGTTCACAATATAGGAATTAGGATAGTTTTGTACATATTAGTTCAGTAGTAATGAAACCAATATCGTTGGTGTTAACAGTCATTCTTCCACTGAAACATAGAACATAGCAGCACAGCACAGGAAAAGGTCTTCTGCTCCCAATGTTGTGGTGGCCAACAGTTTTCAGAATCAGCACATTCGTGCACAAGGAATGCAGAAATTTAGATATTGCTGTTGTTGATCCCACATTTTTCCAGAAAGTGTAATGTTGAGGTCCCCCAATGTGAAATCCCAAAACAACTTCCATTCTTACACTGTTAATATAGTCTTAAAAATGTTTGAAAAAGTTACACCTTGTTGAATGAAATGTAACCAGTTCTTAACAGAACACTAACTTCATATTTAAACATATTTACTCAGTCTGATAAAACTGATTTTATATTCAAAGGTGAAAATTTCTGTATTGTGTTGAAAATTTCCGTATAGTACAGCATATAATTCTTTATAAGTTTGTTTTAACATTTTGACATCTATCTTAATCAAATCAATTAGTTACACCTCTGCCTGCAAGTTTATCTCGAAAGTGATGGATTCCAGTGCCTTTCCTTTCTTGGCTGCTGTCTGTGAGAATACTTCACTGTGCGTGCTACTAGCTATCGCTGTTGCTGAATGTTTGGAGGTGCCTTTTGAAATCACTGATGACAGCAAAATCCAGGTCATTTTTATCCCCAAAATTTTCTTCTCTTTGTAAATGTACTATTCTTACTGTTCAGATATCTTATTTCACAGCGTGGTTAATAGAAATAGTGGCCAATTTCTGATTAAAACTGAGAAAATAAATGTTTATTATTTCTGTGCATAAACCCAATGATTATGGTAAGATATCAATTATGTGGCACAGGTCTGTAAGACTCTAAGTATGCTGTTACTTTAAAAGCTAACCTGATAGGCAGCAGTTGCTGCACTCCATGCGAAGTCCTTTGGAAATTCTCCGTAAATGAATTCATCTTCTTTCCGAGGTGGGAAGCCATTGTCATGAATTATTTCTGTATAATAATGTGCTGACCTCTTGGGGGTTCTTTGCCTGTTAGGATCTTCAAAGTTTACATGATGCAGTCCATATTTTAAAGTATATCCTTCGACCCATTCAAAACTGTCCAAGAGAGATGTAGCTGTGTATCCTTTAAGGTTAACATTATCCAATTTGGAAGCTGCAATTTTTAAAAATAGAAAACCAAGAATTCCAGGTTACTTGGTTCAAAATTATTATATTTCATTGTATAAATTATTAAATAGAACAATAATATTCTCTTTGACTGTACTTTCAGTACAATATTTCCATAAATGAGGATGCAGCTAAAGCAGCATATAACTAAAACAATAATAACATTCAAAGAGACAGTAACTTTTAATTTCACCTGACAACCAACTGATGAAGGAGTGATGCTCCAAAAGCTAATGTGCTTCCAATTAAACCTGTTGGACTATAACTTGGTGTTGTGTGATTTTTAACTTTGTACACCCCAGTCCAACTCCGGCATCTCCAAATCATATCTAATTTCACCAATCTCTAATCAATATTATTCCTGCTGTGACCCTTCTAACCTTTTCTTTTTCTCAGTGCTCACTTTTCATTTCCATAATTTCTTTATCATATGTGTTTTAATTAAAATATAAAATACTTCAAATTAACCTAAGCATGAGCAAAACTAACTAGAAATCTCTGCTTCCTAAAGAAATCCAGATATTTCTGTATTTTGTTTTGGATAAGAGCACTAGTTGAAAAGATTGTCTTGATACAAATGCCCTCAATAAACACTTCTGGTACTATTTGTTCATGAAAAATAGAAATAAATAACCTTTTAGAGCCTCATTGATGTATGTTTTGTAGTAGAATATTCTGTCAGTATCATCCACAGTGGAAGTTGGTTTTGTAGCTACCCCGTTTCCAGTGAGATAAATAGGGGGATTACTGTACTCTTCTTTGATCCAGTTGAGAAGTCTTCTGAGGCCCCAGGCTACGGCCCTGAACTTCTTCGCAGCTGAAGTTGGCCATCCTGGGTCAAATTCTTCAGCTGTATCTCGATCGTATTCATAAGAAAGTGATTTCAGTTTGGCAATATTATGACTGACAATTTTTGTGGTGTACGTAGTGAGACAAAAAACATCCGCAGTACCACGGATAAAACTTTTCTCCTGTTCAGTAAACTGAGGAAGCCTTGAAGTTGACAGATGTTGCAGTTCACTCTTGTTTCCAACCTGCCATTTCATTGCCTCGGGGTAATCACCATTTTTAAAAATGGGGTGTGCAAACCAGCCCAAAGTAAACTGCAGGTAGCGATCAGCTGCAGCTATGTCACGGGGGTTAGTAAATATCTTGGGTTCTGTCCAATCTGCATTAAAGCTGATGGAAATTAAACCTTTCTGAGTACTCCTGTATTTGTCATCATATGTGTGAAAGACTTTGGCATGAGCTTTCAGTACTACATGTGCTACTCTGTATGGAAGATAACCTGGTTCATTCATAGCAGGGGGAAAGGAATTTGTGCCATATCCTTCCCAACTGAATACAGAGGGTTCATTAAATGTTATCCAGAACTTAACCCTATTGCCAAATGTTTTGAAGCAATAATCGGCATATGTATTAAACAGGTCAATCATTTCTTCTTTTTCCCAGCCTCCAACATCTTGAAGAGCCTGAGGTAGATCCCAGTGGTAAAGTGTTACCCTTGGTGTTATGTTGCTGGCAAGAAGGCCATCAATTAGCTTGTTGTAGTAATTGACACCGGCTAACTTCAATGATTCAATTCTCCCATTAGAAAAAATACGAGACCATGAAATAGAAAAATGGTAGGTTTGAACTCTCAATGCTCGAAGCATGTAAAGGTCTTCATCGATTTTGTTGTAACTATCACATGCAACATCTCCTGTATGTTTGTTCAAGATCGTATTTGGTGTATGTGTGAAATTGTCCCATATACTAGGTCCTTTTTCATCAGCATTCCACCCTCCTTCGATCTGATAAGCTGAAGAGGATGCACTCCATACAAATTCTTCTGGGAATGTGTCATATAAGAACGTATCCCTTTCCATGTCCCCTTGGCCTGAAAACTTCTTCCACACAACCTTAGCCTTAGAAGGCACTTCAGATGCTGGTAACTCAGTTAATCTTTTAACATCATTTTTGGGGATAAGGGTCTGAATTAAGTTATTTGAAGAAGTAGTAACAAAACCGTTATTCTTGATTATTTGTGTATAAAGATATGCTGATTCCTTTGGAGTTCTGGGTCTATTAGAATCTTCAAAATTCACGTAATGGAGACCAAATCTATTGTTGTATCCTTGTGGACCTTCAAAGTTATCCATTAGTGACCAAAGTGTGAATGCTTTCACATTGACTTTATCTGTGATGGAAGCTGGTGGGATGCAAAATTAAAGTGATGTTAAATATGTTTGCAGCAAATATATACAACCAGCAAATCATGTGACACTATCAACACATTTTACCTTTAAATTCTTCATTAATTATGCAAAAATATGTGATCATACAGCATTTCTGCAGTACAGCTAATAAAATGTGTTTTCAGCAATTTCTCTCAAAATGTATTAGATGTAGCAATTTCCTATTTGCTTCAGCTTTCGTGTGCTTAAAGTATAATTTTTTTACATTAATTAAAATAGCGTAACAAAGTTGTATTATGGCAGGAATAGTAGCTAAGGTGTGTGACAGGATAAATATCAAATCAACAAACCACAATGCAGACTTTTTGAGTATTTATCAATATAATATGAAACGTAATAGAGACTGAATGGAATCTTCAATTGGCATTAGCAGTAAAATTATTGAATTATTTCAGATTTAGCATTTTGATTGAGGGCACATTAAGAAGACCATGAGTGGCTGTTTTTCCTTTGGCTATGCCGTGGTATTAGAGGGGGTCAATTCAGAACAGAAATGCGGAGACATTTTTCAGCCAGAGGGTGGTGGGCCTGTGGAATGCATTGCCACGGAGTGCAGTGGAGGCCGGGATGCTAAATGTCTTCAAGGCAGAGATTGATAGATTCTTGTTGTCTCGAGGAATTAAGGGCTACGCGGAGAACGCTGGTAAGTGGAGTTGAAATGCCCATTAGCCATGATTGAATGGCAGAGTGGACTTGATGGGCTGAATGGCCTTACTTCCGCTCCTATGTCTTATGGTCTTATGATAGCTGCAACCCTGCCTGACCAGACAACAGACAAAGAACTGGGGTAGATGAGATTATAGGTTGCAATGTTTATCATGAGATCAATGCACTATAGTGTGGAAGTAGTAGGTTAATTGAATAATATTTTAGGTTTATGATACCTTTGGAATGAGTGAGAACATTGTGCTTTTGTACTGAACAAACAGATAAACATGTACCAGTAGATTTTTTTGGACATATCGTATGTCAATATTGAATCTGTAATCGCAATACAATGTCATTTTTTAATTTAAGAAAATATGATATATATTGTTGCTGGTATCCTGTGATACAATAGTCAGACCTGACTTGTTGAGCAATTTATGGACATTTAGTATTATATATTATTTATATGTTTATTTCAAAATTATCTATAATGATAGAAGTAATATAAACTTACCCTTCAGTGCCTCATTAATATAGGCAGCAATATTTCCTACCCTCATGGTATCATTTATGGTATCAAGGCCAGCATATTCTGTTGGAATTCCATGTCCTGTTATGTAAATTGGAATGTTGGTACCTGTATACTCATGGGTAACAAAATTTAATAACCTTCGTAAGCCCCAGGGCACGATATATATCCACGGAGATACAGTTGAGGGCCATGAATTGTCAACCTGTGGAGAAAAATCTCCAAAACTGTTGTAATCTGAAACACATATTTTATTTGTGCTAGAATTAATTAGCCGAGAGGTGTAATGACTGAGTCCAAAAAAATCTGAAGTTCCATTTATGTATTGTTTTTCTTTTTCTGTAAATGATGGAAGATGGACAGGAGCAGAAGGGCATTCCTGATTATATTTTTTTATCTGAGCTTTTAAGGTTTCTGGATAGTCACCATTAACGAAGATAGGATGTGCAAACCAGCCCAACATAAACTGCAGGTATCGATCAGCTGCTAGAACATCTTCTGGCTTATTAGGGGAGCTAGGTTCAGCCCAGTCGGAATTCAATGCTATTCCTACTTGCCCATGCTGCTGAGCACGATAGTTCTTGTCATAAATGTGCCAAGCATTGGCATGGGCCTTGATTATAGAATGGGCTACCTTATAGGATGCAATAGCTGGATCACTGATTCCAGGTGCATGCTGTCCTGTGCCATAGCCAGCATAACTAACCACCCAAGGCTCATTAAATGTGATCCAGTACTTCACACGGTCTCCAAAGGTAGCAAAACAAAAATCTGCATAATCACTAAATGCTTGTATGATGTCCTCATTCTGCCATCCACCAATATCTTGCAGAGCTTGGGGAAGATCCCAATGGTATAGTGTTACCATTGGCTGAATGTTGGACTCCAGCAGATTGTCAATTAATTTGTTGTAATAGTCTATTCCATCTTGGTTCTGTTTAGTCCGATTGCCTGTAGGAAAAATTCTAGACCATGATAAGGAGAACTTATAAGAGTTAGTTTGCAAACCTCTCATTAAATAAACATCATAATCAATTTTATGGAAGCTATCACAGGCAATGTCTGCCGTCTGGTTTTTTTCTACTTTTCCCTCATGAGCAAACCTGTCCCAAATATTTTCTCCTTTTCCCTGTTCTGCCCAGCCTCCCTCAATTTTAAATGAGGCAGTTGCTGTGCTCCATAGAAAAGTACTAGGGAAAGTGCCAGTCAGAAAGGCATCCCTCTGTGCATCTGATTGTGTAGAAAACTTCTCCCATACAGTCTGATAAGATGAAAGTTGAGATGCTCTATGAAGGTGGATTTCACAGTTAGGTTCTGCAAGCTCATCTTCACTTGTTTCTTCCATTGGAGAAAAATAGCTGAAAGTGTGAAATAAAAGAAAAGTGAAACCACTTGAGAAATCCTGTTAACTCAAAGCACTGAGCTTCACTATTTTAGTAAAATGAAGATAATGTCTACATTTGGAACAGAAGGCATGAAAGAGTTCAATCCCAACTTACTTAGCTATTGGCTCCTCTTTAGATAACAGCCCAATTAGAAGTAAGAGCATTGTGCAACCCAAATCACAAATGGGATGGGGCAGGTGACATTTAAATGTTTAAGTGGGCAGCCAGTGGCAAATATATCAGTTATCCTGCCCCAACTGCCCATCAGAAAAGTCAGAACTCAATCTGCAGATCTGAGGATGGAAGTTGGAGGTCCTTAATAGGTAGGATTCTTGCAACAACAGCTTTAATTTATTAAGTGTCTTTGTCACAGAGAAGATCCCTAGATCATTTACTGAGGTGTACAATAACAAAAATGAATACCAAACTATTAGAATGACCGAAGGTTAGATCAGAGTTGCTCAAAGGAAATTACTTAGCACTCAGAGATAGATAACCGATGGTCTTTTTGTGAAGGAACCCAAGTATATGGGTTTGGGCCTACATAGCAACAACAAGCAAATGAAAATTTCGTCTATATATATTTTGAATGTAATAATATTTCACCATTAGCTTCACAGGTGAATTATAAAGAAAACTTGATCATGACTCACATTTGGAATATTAGGGTAGATGGTCAAAGGTTTGATAAAAGAGATAGGTTTTAAGATGTGTTTTAAAGGAGGAATATAAGGTGAAGAAAAACAAAGATGTTTAGCAGGTTATTGACCTTAACAGCTGAAGGCAAAGTCACTGATGATAGTATGATTAAAATTAGGAATGCTCAAGATTAGATACCCTACAGTGTGGAAACAGGCCCTTCAGCCCAACAAGTCCACACCAACTCTCTGAAGAGTAACCCACCTCTGACTAACACACCTAACACTATGGGCAACTTAACATGGCCAACCTACCTAACCTGCACATCTTTGGACTATGGGAGGAAACCAGAGGGGACCCATGCAGACACAGGGAGAATGTACAAACACCACACAGTCACCTGAGGCCGGAATTGAACCTGGGTCCCTGGTGCTGTGAGACAGTAGTTCTAAGCACTGAGCCATCATGCCATCTTTAGTAAGAGGCTAGAATTAGGGGAACAAAAACCTTTGGAAGTTAGGTGGTGAGAACAAGAAATTTTTAAAATGGTGGGGTGGGGGGATGCAGATTGTGGATAGGGATACTGTAGAATGATATGAAAATAAGATTGAGAATTTTTGAAAATTAAGGCATTGATGGGTGATTTGGAATTGGTATGAGTTAAGACACAGGCAGCAGAAGTTTGGATGACCTTACATTTATGTTGAGTAGAATGTGGGAAGCTAGCCAGGAGTGCATTGGAATATACAAGACTCAGGGAAACAAAGGATTCAGTTACTGAGGCAGGGACAATGTTGGACAACAGGAAATAGGTGCTGCAAAAATGTACTTGGAAGAGCATCTGGGGGTTAAAAGTGATGTCAAGTTAAAGTTGCACCAAAGCTGATGAAGGACAGGAAAGAAGTACAAGTTGACAAAATCAAATGAGATTTGGTAGAATGGTTGTAGGGTTGCAGGAACTTATGGAGATAGGGACCAAAGAGGGTACAGAAGGACTTAAATGTAAGGATGAGATTTTGAACATTAAGTGCTGGTGTGCTGAGCTAAAGCAGAAAGAGGGATATGTGAGTGAAACGTGTTATGGCTTAAGATATGAACATCAATGTTTTACACAGGCTCATGTTTATGGAGACTAGGGAATGAGATAGTGGAAAGAGAACACAGAAGTTGTTAATGAATTTTGAGAAGATTTGTAGCTCAGGTTGATGCTCTGGATGTGGGTTTGCTCACTGAGCTGGTTAATTTTCAGATGTTTCATCACCACACTAGGTAACATCTTCAGTGAGCCTCTGGACAAAGCATTGCTGATGTTTCTTGCTTTCTATTTATATGTCTGGGTTTCTTTGGGTTGATGATGTCATTTCCTGTGGTGTTGCCATTTCCTATGGTGATGTGATTTCCTGTTCGTTTTCTCAGAGTGGTAAATGGGGTCCAAGTCGATATGGTTGTTGATAGAGTTCCAGTTGGAATGCCATGCTTCTAGGAATTCTCGTGCATATCTCTGTTTAGCTTGTCCTAGGATGGATGTGTTGTCCCAGTCAAAGTGGTGTCCTTTCTTATCTGTATATAAGGATACTCGTGAGAGAGGATCATGTTGTTTTGTGGCTAGTTGATGTTCGTGTATCATGGTGGCTAATTTTCTGCCTGTTTGTCCAATGTAGTGTTTGTTACAGTACATTACAGTATTTTGTAAATGAGATTAGTCTTGCTTGTTGTCTGTATAGGTCATTAGCTGTTGTTTTATGTGTTGCTGGGTTGGTGGGCTACCATGATGCCAAGGGGTCTGAGAAGTCTGGCAGTCATTTCCGAGATGTCTTTGATGTAAGGGAGAGTGGCTAGGGTTTTTGGATAGGTTTTGTTTGCTTGTTTGGGTTTGTTGCTGAGAAATCAGCGGACTGTATTCAATGGGTGCCTGTTCTTTTTCAATACACTGTATAAGTGATTTTCCTCTGCTCTGCATAGTTCCTCTGTGCTGCAGTGTGTGGTGGCTCATTGAAATGATGTTCTGATGCAGCTTCATTTGTGGATGTTGGGATGATTGCTTCTGTAGTTCAATATTTGGTCCGTAGGTGCTGTTTTCCTGTAGACGCTGGTTTGAAATTGCCCATTGGCTGTTCGCTCTACTATGACATCTAGGAATGGCAGTTTGTTGTTTTTTTCCTCCTCTTTAGTGAATTTTATGCCAGTAAAGGTATTATTGATGGTCTTGAAGATTTCCCCTAATTTGTTTCATTTAGTGATGACAAAGGTGTCATCCACGTAGCAGATCCAAAGTTTGGGTTGGATGGTTTGTAGAGCTGTTTGTTCGAGTCTCTGCATTACTGTGTCTGCTAAGAACCCTGATATTGGAGATCTCATGAGTGTTCCATTGGTTTGTCTGTAGGTTTTGGTGTTGAAGGTGAAGTGGGTGGTAAGGCATAGGTCCACTAGCTTGGCATTACTGTCCTTGCTGGTGAAGTTGATGGTGTCTGATATATGCGTCTGGGTTTTCTAATAGTGTAGTCAGTGTTTCCTTGGCCAGATTAATGTTGATTGATGTGAACAGGACTGTTACATCAAAGGAGACCATTATTTCATCCTCTTCTATCTTAGTGTCTTTGGTGGTCCTCAGGAATTCTTGGGTGGAGGGGATGGAGTGGAGTGAGTCTTCTACTAAGTGTTTTAATCTTTGGTGTACCTCCTTTCCAATCTGTAAGTAGGTGTTCCAGGTAGTGAGATTATGGGTCTGTGAATTTTGGGTAATCCGTAGAAACGTGTTGTGTTGGATCTGTCTGGTTTCATTTGTTTTGGAAGTCAGTCTTATTTATTTCTCCAGATTTCTGAAGGTTTTGAGTAGGACTGTGATTTGGTTCTGTAGTTGTGGGGTCAGGTCTATCGCCACTTGCTGGTAAGTGTTGGTATCTGCAAGTACTGCATTTGCTTTTTCAATGTAGTCTCTTTGATTTAAAATTACCATCAAGCATCCTTTGTCTGCAGGTGGGATAACAATGCTTTTAGGCTAAAGTGAGTACTGCAGATGCTGGAAATCAGAGTCTAGATTAGAGTTATGCTGAAAAACACATCAAGTCAAGCAGCATCCGAGGAGCAGGAAGATTGACATTTTGGGCAAAAGCCCTTCATCAGGAATGGAAGAGCTCCATTTCTGATGAAGGGCTTTTGCCCAAAATGTCGACTTTCCTGCTCCTTGGATGCTGCCTAACATTGCTTTTATCCTTTTTTAGCCTTTCTAGTGCTTTCCTTTCTTGTGTATTGTGTGTGTTTCCTTCCATTTTCCTGCTTAATATTGTTGTGACTACCTGCCTGATAGTTTGTTGGGTTTATTCTGTGAGTGGGTTGTCCTTCAGTGTTGTTTCTGATGCTGCTAAGAAATCTTTCTTATCCGCATCCTGGAAGTTGTAATTTAATCCTCTTCATCCTTTTTCAGTGTCTGTTAAGGGTCGTTCAGATAAGTGTTTTATCCATGCTTCTGTGTTGTCAGTGTTGTTATTTTGTGTAAGTTTATCAATTTTTTTCTGCAGGTCTAGTTTTTTTTTCTTTTACTGTGTTTGTCGCTGTCTAATATCTATGGCTTGTTGTAGTGTGTCTGTCTATTCATGGTCTGTTGCATGAGTGAGTAAAGAATTTTGGTGCAAATATCCTGTTTGTACTTATGGAGTCTGTTGTGGGCATCATTAATCATTTCTCTAAGCATTCTGTGGCTGTTTTGCTCTGCTATTCTTTTGGCTAGTGGGGTATTAAGGGGAGAATTCCTAGAAGCATGACATTCCAGTCGGAACTCTATCAATAAACACCTTGACTTGGACTCCATTTATCACCCCCTGAGAAAAAGAACAGGAAATAACATTGCCATAGGAAATGACATCACCACAGGAAATGACATCACCAACCAAAAGAAACCCAAACATATAAATGGAAAGCAGGAAACATCAGCAGTATTTCATCCAGAGGCTCACTGAAGATGTTACCTAGTATGGTGACGAAATGTCTGAAAATGAACCTTTCAGCTCAGCGAGCAAACCTACATTCAGAAACTCCAAAGGCCGCAAAGACACAGGTTTGGGTTTCAGTTGCAGAAAGGTTGAAATAGGGATAAAAGGACTAACTCAAGCACATACCAATTTCTATAACAACCAATTATTAAATATGTTTTTAAAACTAGAATTTATTTCCTTAGAATGCTATGAATCAGTCACAGAAACCTTTCCCCTAGGTAAGGTACGAAGCACAATTAAATACATTTTCACTTAGCATCGACAAGATTTTTCACAATTTCATGAACTTATTTCACGTTTACAAATAAATTCCCAATACAATCATGTGGATCTTGAAGTATTTTATAATTTAATTACCTTTCATTATCTGAGTTGCTTCTTTGGTCATGCAATGGCAATGTGTCCAGAAAGTGTTTGGCATCACAGCCAATCATTGACATTTCATTATTGTTTAGAGCTGTCAATGAAATAAAAAAAAGTTAAGAATTGAACATTCAACACTTTGAACAATGAGGTACGCAATACTTACTAAGCCAAAAATAAAACTCTGTTTAGGGCTTTATATAACTCTATTTATTGGATTCTCATTTGTGCACAAAAGGTCAAATGGCCCATGCCCAGAGGCCCCCAGTAAAACTCACCTTAAAGCAAAAGAAGTGTGCACAAGCATTTAAATGTATGCCCACAGCAATATGATATGATTTACTTTCTTAAAGTAAATTGGGGTGGAGCAGGTGGTGGTGTTGGGGTGTACGGGTTGTGCATAGTTGCAAAAGAGACTTGAGTTTCCATCATGTCCAGGAAGTTGAAGAATCTTCACCTACCTTTTGCAATTTTCATGAATGTAGCTCCATAATACACTGTGCTGCCCACGTCTGACACAGCACATTGTGAAAAGTCTAAGCTAAAGACCAGAATCTGTAAATGTTTGTTGATACTCTGAAAAGTAAAAAAAATTACAATTACTGTATTTACTTTCCCATTGCTTAGCAACTGAGCCACTGAAATCTGAATTGCCAAATATTTTTTCAAGAAGTCAATGAAGTTAAAAGCAATTATTATTAGATTGGATTCCCTACAGCGTGGAAACAGGCCCTTCAGCCCAACCAGTCCACACCTACCCTCTGAAGAGTAACCCACCTAGACCCATTTCCCCTCTGACTAATGTACTATGGGCAATTTAGCACGACCAATTCACCTGACTTGCACAACTTTGGATGTGGGAGGAAACTGGAGGAAACCTACGCAGACACGGGGAGAATGTGCAATCTCCACACAGACAGTTGCCCAAGGCTGGAATCAAACCAGGGACCCTGGTGCAGTGAGGCAGCAGTGCTAACCACTGAGCCTCCATGTACAGTAAATTCCATGATGGATACTTGTGTCAAGATAAACTTATCTGACTGTCAAGTCTGACTGAACTTGGTCACAAGGTATATAAAAGGCTCTAAACTCAGGAGATTTCAGTGAGTTTAGATTAGATTACTTACAGTGTGGAAACAGGCCCTTTGGCCCAACAAGTCCACACCGACCCGCCACCCACCCATACATATACCCCTTACCTAACACTAGGGGCAATTTAGCATGGCCAATTGACCTGACCCGCACATCTTTGGACTGTGGGAGGAAACCGGAGCACCCGGAGGAAACCCACACAGACACGGAGAGAACGTGCAAACTCCACACAGTCAGTCGTCTGAGGCGGGAATTGAACCCAGGTCCCTGGCGCTGTGAGGCAGCAATGCTAACCACTGTGCCACCGTGCCGCCCCTAATTGGTTAAGTTGGTTAATGAGGCTTCATATTTGGGCAACTGCTTTACCCAAAACACTACTCGGGCAGTGTCTCCCACCCATCCTCCTCCTCTAACCAAAAAAAAGGTTCTGTGTGCTGGATAGATAAGGTAACTAGTCTTTTACTCCCTCTCTTTTAGTTTTCAGTATGTTCGTTGGGAATTTAGAATAGTGGGAATGGAGAGTAGGGCAGTTAAATGGTCCTCCTGCAGAATGTGGGAGGTAAGGGTCACCACTAGTCTCCCTGCTGACTGCATCTGTGGGAAGTGCACCAAACTCCAGCTCCTTACAAACCGCGTTAGGGAACTGGAGCTGGAGCTGGATGAACTTTGGATCATTCGGGAGGTGGAAGGGATTATTGAGAGGAGTTACAGGGAGGTAGTCACACCTCAGGTACAGGAAGAAGGTAGATGGGTTACCGTCAGGGGACGGAAAGGGAACTGGCAGGCAACACAGGGATCCCCTGTGGTCGTTCCCCTCAACAATAAATATACCGTTTTAGATACAGTTGTGGGGTATGACTTACAGGTGGGTAAGCAATGGGGCACAGGGCTCTGGCACAGAGTCTGTCATTGTTGTTCAGAAGGGAAGTGGGAAGAAGAGCAGAGCATTAGTCACTGGGGACTCCAAAGTCAGGGAGACAGACAGGAGGTTCTGTGGGAACGAGACACACACGGTTGGTGTGTTACCTCCCAGGTTCCAGGGTTCATGATGTCTCTGATTGTGGTTTCAGGAGCTTTGCAGGGGAAGGGGAGCAGCCCCATGTTGTGGTCCACATAGGCACCAATGACATAGGTAGGAAGAGAGATGGGGATTTAAAGCAGAAATTCAGGGAGCTAGGATGGAAGATTAGAGCTAGAACAAACAGAGTTGATATCTCTGGTTTGATGCCCGTGCCACATGCTAATGAGGCAAGAAATAGGGAGTGAGAGGAGTTGACCATGTGGCTACAGGGATGGTGTAGGAGGGAGGGTTTTGGATTCCTGGATAATTGGGGCTCTTTCTGGGATAGGTGGGACCTCTGCAAATGGGATGGTCTTTACCTGAACCAGAGGGTATCAATATCCTGGGGGTGGGGGGATGCTATGATATTTGCTAATGCTGTTTAAATTAATTCAACAGGAGGATGAGAACCAAAATTGTCGTTCGAGTGTAGAGGAGATTGAGAGTAGGGAGGTTCAAAATAAGGATTCAATCGCAAGAGGGCACCAGCAAGCAAAACATTGGTTTGAAGTGTGTCTACTTCAACACTAGAAGCATCCAGAACAAGGTGGATGAACTTACAGCATGGGTCGGTACCTGGGATTTTGATGTTGTGACCATTTCAGAGACATGAGCAGTGCAGGGACAGGAATGGTTATTGCAAGTTCCAGGATTTAGATGTTTCAGTAAGAACAGAGAAGATGGTAAAAGAGGTGGGGGTGTGGCATTATTAGTCAAGGACAATATTACGGCTGCAAAAAGAACGTTTGAGGACTTGTCAACTGAGGTATTATGGGCTGATGTTAGAAACAGTAAAGGAGAGGTCACTCTGTTGGGAGTTTTCTATAGGCCTCTGAATAGTTCCAGAGATTTAGAGGAAAGATGATTCTTGATAGGAGCGAGAGTGACAGGGTAGTTGTCATGAGGAACTTCAACTTCCCAAATATTGATTGGGAATACTATAGTTCAAGTACTATAGATGGGTCAGTTTTTGTCCAGTGTGTGCAGGAGGGTTTTCTGACACAGTATGTAGACAGGTCAACAAGGGATGAAGCCACATTAGATTTGGTACAGGGTAATGAACCCGGCCAGGTGTTAGATTTGGAGGTAGGTGAGCACTTTGGTGAAAGTGAGCACAATTCAGTTATGTTTACTTTAGCGATGGAAAGGGATAGGCATATATCAGAGGGCAAGAGCTATAGCCGGAGGATGATGTGATTAGACAAGATTTAGGATGCTTTCGATGGGAAAGGAAACTGCAGGTGATGGGCACAATAGAAATGTGGAGCTTATTCAAGGAACAGCTACTGTGTGACATTGATAAATATGTACCTGTCAGACAGGGAGGAAGTTGTCAAGTGCAGGAGCTGTGGTTTACTAAGGAAGTTGAATCTGTTGTTGAGAGGAAGAAGAAGGCTTGTGTTAGGATGAGATGGAAGGGCTCAGTTAGGGTGCTTGAGAGTGAGAAGGTAGCCAGGAAAGACCAAAAGAGAGAGCGAAAGTGAGCAAGGAAGGGACATGAGAATTTGTTGGCGGATAGGATCAAGGAAAACCCTAAAACTTTCTATAGGTGCATAAGGGATGAAAGAATGACTAGAGTAAGATTAGGGTCAATCAAGGACAGTAGTGAGAAGTTGTGTGTGGAGTCAGAGGAAATAGAGGAAGCGCTAAATGAATATTTTTTGTCAGTATTCACACTGGAAAAAGACAATGTTGTCGAGGACAATACTGAGAAACAGGCTACAAGACTAGATGGGATTGAGGTTCACAAGGAGGAGGTGTTAGAAATTCTGGGAAGTGTGAAAATAGATAAATCCTCTGGGCCGGATGGGATTTATCCGAGGATTGTCTGGGAAGCCAGGGAGGAGATTGCTGAGCCTTTGGCTTTGATCTTTATACTGTCATTGTCTACAGGAATAGTGCCAGAATACTGGAGGATCGCAAATGTTGTTTCCTTGTTCAAGAAGGGGAGTAGAGACAACCCTGGTAATTTTAGACCAGTGAACCTTACTTCAGTTGTGAGTAAAGTGTTGGAAAACAGATAGGATTTATAATCACCTCGATAGGAACAAGTTGATTAGGGATAGTCAGCATAGTTTTGTGAATGCCTCATAAACCTTATTGATTTCTTAGAGAAAGTGATCAAATAGATGGATGAGGGTAAAGCCATTGATGTGGTGTATGTGGATTTCAGTAAGACATTTGATAAGGTTTCCCATGGTAGGCTACTGCACAAAATACAGAGGCATAGGATTGAGGGTGATTCAGGGTTTGGATCAGAAATTGGCTGGCTGAAAGAAGACAGTGGGTGGTGGTTGATGGGAAATGTTCATCCTGGAGTTCAGTTATTAATGGTGTACCGCAAGGATCTGTTTTGGGGCCACTGTTGTTTGTCATTTTTATGAATGACCTGGATGAGGGTGCAGAAGGCTGGGTTAGTAAATGAACAGATAGCATTAAGGTCAGTACAGTTGTGGATAGTGCCAAAGGATGTTGTTGGTTACAGAGAGACATAGATAAGCTGCAGCGCTGGGCTGAGAGGTAGCAAATGGAAAAAAAGTGAGGTGATTCACTTTGGAAGGGGTAACAGGAATGCAGAGTACTGGGTAAATGGTAAGATTCATGGTAGTGTAGATGAGCAGAGAGACCTTGGTATCCAGGTACAGAGATCCCTGAAAGCTACTACCTAGGTTGAAAGGGCTGTTAAGAAGGCATACGATGTGTTAGGTTTTAGAACAAGTTTCAGAACCATGAGGTCATGCTGCAGCTGAACAAAACTCTGATGTGGGCAGACTTTGGGTATTGTGTGCAATTCTGGCCATGCATTATCAGAAGGAATCCTTGAAGCTTTGGAAAGGGTACAGAGGAGATTTACTAGGATGTTGTCTGGTATGGAGAGAAAGTTGAGAGGTGACTTAATTGAGACATATAAGATAATCAGAGGGTTAGATCAGGTGGAGAGTGCGAGCCTTTTTCCTTGGATGGCGAACATGAGGGGGCATTGCTTCAAATTGAGGGGTGATAGGTATAGGACAGATGTCAGAGATAGTCTCTTTACTCAGAGAGCAGTAGCGGCATGGAATACACTGCCTGCAACAGTTGTAGACTCGCCAACTTTACAGGCATTTAAATGGTCATTGGATAGGCATATGGACGAGAATGGAATAGTGTAAGTTAAATGGGCTTCGGATTGGTTTCACAGAGTGGTGCAACATCGATGGCCGAAAGGCCTGTACTGCGCTGTAATGTTCTATGTTCTATTTTAAGTTATGTTATCTGGGATGTCAATGCCAGTATAACAGGACAGTTATGACAGAACATCTGTCAGTCAGAGGGACAGAATGTCTTCATAGTGATGAGAGATTTCCTGCACATCACAATTTCTACTTAAAGTGCGAAGAAGTGCTGAATTCATTTATCCACATTTTGGTAGATCCATTATGACACCACAAACAAGGGTCAGATATCCTGCGTTATGTAAAACCTGTCTCTATGATTCAGTAGTGCCAGGGCAACTTCCAGCTGCCAACAACCAGCAATTTTAAATGCCTTAAGTAGGGGAATACAGTTATGTTTTAACTGAGTGTATTGTTGCCTTTTGCAATCTCTGCTAGAGTGATTGATTGCAACAGGGAAACTGCGAAATTTAAAATTGACAATCTTCCTAATTCTGTAAAAGTCTTGGACTGGCACTGGTGCCCAGCCTATGCTGAAACAGACTGTTGCACCATAGATGGCATGGGCACCTGCCAAAATATTGTCCTATCATTATCTTGGAATGTGGGCCAGGGTCACAATTAGAGTCAGGCTGCAAACATAGGTGTGCAGAACCAAAACATCATGGCTATTCTGAGCAGGTGAAATCTTTGGAAATTCAAAGATTGTGGAGATTGAAAAAGCAATTACAGCCAGAAATGTCCCCAGGTTTATTCACAACTACTGCAAAGTTTTACCAGTGGTCACCAATGCTTGAACGAGTTGAGACAATTTCAACAGCTATCTGCTCTGTGACTGGCTCAGTTAGGTGCACCAGGTACTAAACTCAAAAGCCTTAAAACCTCTCAGAGGAGTAGGTTAACCAACTGAAATCATGGGGTAGTATTGAGTGAAATCTTCAAATAAATTGGATTACCTAGTTCCTTGAGATTAAAATATTATATGAAGAAGACTATGTTTTAAAATATACACAGCAAAAACAGAAATTCCTGGACAAACTCAGCAGATCTGGCCATATCTATATAGAGAAAGCAGAGTTAATGTTTTGAGTCCACTGACCCTTCTCCAGAAGTATTGTGATACGGAAAAGTTAACTCTGTTTTCTTTCATAAATGTTGCCAGACCTGTTGAGTTCCACCAGCAATTTTAGTTTTTGTTTCAGATCTTCAGAATTTGCAGTTGGTTATTTTATTTAATATGATTGAATTTCGAATATAGATTGTGAGCATTATTTTGTTTGGACGGTACTTTTTGTTTTATATTGGTACATTTAGAATGCATACAACCAATTTTTATCAATTTCCACTAATAAAGTTATGTTATTTGTGATGAAAAATATTTTCCCATTTCAGAAAAATGTTCCAAGTTTTTTTTATACCAACAGCTGAATCTTCCCATATTTTGGCAAAGTGTCATTCTTGTTGAATTTTATGGTTTGTTTGTTTGCGAGACCTAATCTGTTTTCTAGCACTATCATTCTGAATTGACCTTATTAACCAGCTGCCACACCCTCATGGTAGCCCTCTCATCAGATACTAGACCAATTCTTCTGCTTGCTGTAGCCAGAAGGGTTTCCTGAGAGAAACTAGCTATACTAAGTACTGGGGCCACATTTAAAAGAACATTGAGCACTCAAATCAAGTATTCAGTTTTGCAAATTTTTAACTGCTGTTTTGCAACTCTCTAGGTATCACCTATTGCGTATCTGATGTTAAGAATGATTACAAGAATGTTAGCATATCTTTCTTTACAAGAAATCATATATTGTCAGTGATAAAATATGGAATAACAATTTTTGAATTCCATCATCTAATTTTAATATCTGAAGCTTTCATGGACTTAAATGGTTTTTAAAAAGGATCAAATGCTAACTTAATATGACCACAGCAAATTATGGTTATACAGAAGCCAAGATACAGGAAATTAATGTTGAATAAGCAAAATCATCTGAACTAGATTAACATTGTATTCGAAGATTCTAAAACCGGTCTATTAGTAATTCATGAAGAAACGCTCTTTCTGCTGTTTTGATTTAAACCTATATGATAAGTTTCACAAATTGAAGATGAAAGATATCATCGACATTGAACTCAGACATCGAAATTCACACATCAGCTTGCATGTCATGGAGTTGCTTTTTGGTAGAGCTCGGAAGATAGATTTGTGACTGCAGAACTGGAGATGTATCTCTCTGTGTTTTTCATGCACTCCCTCTTTGTCACTCTCTGTCTCTCAGAGGATAAAGCACGTGTTGAGGACACAACTTAGAAAAAAATTGAGACATTCAGAAAGTAGCGAGATCTGCAATATTTGCTACTTCTGAAGATAGCAGACATTAATTAAGCAACAGCGGTCTAAGTTAAACCAGTCAAGGTTAGCAGATAATAAAATAACTCTTCCTTTCACTCAACAAGATCTTGAAATTCGCTCTTCCTGATATAATAAACTTTGAGTAACTACATTTTTATTAGAAAGAGATATAGCTGCATGCTGGAACGAATGTGCAATCTTTCTCACAGCCAACCAAAGTGATCAAAAAGCAGTGAGCCAATTAACCCCTCCTCACCTCATCGTAACAATATTTTATTTCAAATGGACAGTACCTTCACTTTTGTCAGCTTTTCCTGTATGGAATCCTTATTTGCTTTTGAGATTTCATCCACTAAGGAGTCAATCTGGAAGAATAAAGATTTCTGATCAGTTACTGAGCCAAAAGTTCACTTGCAAAATCACCAGGTATCAAGAATTTGTGTGATCCATGTTCTACCCATTCATTTTTACAGTTTATTTTGATAGACACTACAAATCTCAAATTTATAATCTCAAATCTCATAATTTTGAAACTAAATTTCAACTGGTTTTGGATTCTTTTATTTCCACTGTGATAAGAATGGTGTGTGTTTTTACATGTAACTATAATTTATAATGCATGGATTTTATAATAGTGGCATATGGCTTTTAAAAAATAAACCAGGTCAGACAATCCTTCTGGAACAATGCTCTAATTCAGTATGTGTTAGAGAGAGGGACATTCTGGCATGATAATGGAGAATTACTTTTAATTATGATGGTTTATGTTAGGTGGGGTAAACATTGACAATCTTTTTTTAAAATTCATTATAATCAAGAATTGGCTAAAGCTTAGAACACTTGGAGATTGAGAGTCTTTTAGTTTGGAGGAGACCTTGGTGGAGTCTCTCCTATAAAGGAGTATAGGATAATTCAGGGAAAGTACAATACCCCAGTAAAATGTTTGTTTTGTGAAACTTCCAAACTAGGAGCATTGCTTAGAAATATGTAGCTTATGAAAAGCACACAGCATCTAAGCTCTTAGTTTTGTGGGCATCCATTTAGGAAAACTTAACAGTTTACAAGAAAGGATTGGTTGGTGAGAATCAATTACATTAAACCAAAATATTGCTATAAAGTAGTAATTTCTTTGGATTTGAGTATCTCAATTCTAATGGATAATGTTGCAAAACAGGAAGAAACTTTGTTTGGGTAAATGTTTTTAAGCCTTCTCATATTATTTCATTTCTATATTTTGTTATTTTGATTATTTTTGGTTTCCCTTTTGTGTAGTTAACATCTGCTTTGTTGTTAACAAGTCTCTTCAACTTTGTGTGACCATGTTTTAGTGGTTGTTCACCACGTTAACTAAAATAAAAAAACGTATGATTTATCATGACAGATTTTATTCTATAATCTGATTTGTCTGGTAAAACCATCAACTGGGATCATAACATTATGTGACTCTTGCCTGACTTTGAGCCCATTGTTAGAGCATAGAGAGAGGTGCTTGACTGGTTGACTGCATTTGGAGGAATGTAAAATCTAACACAGTCAATGCCATATGCAGAATCACACAATCATCTAGTTAGCTTAGTGGAGCCACACTGATGTCTACTGTTAATGCCAATGATATGAAGCACCCTACATATTTGACCAAAGGTGGAAGCCTGTCTTTTTAAGAAATAAAACTTGCTTTAATTATTTTCAATTAAAATAATCCTTATATTCTAAATTTATATAAAATTTACCATAAGGTCATTTTCTTCATTACATCTTAAATGAATTTTAATTCTTCTTTACATCTTAGTGAACATCCAAATATTTGTAAATAGATTTGTTACCTTAGAAGGCATTCTACCTTTAAATAAATATTCAGGTATCATTAAGTTTTTGTACTGCCTGACACCTTACATCTTACCTTATGATTTGATAAGCAATCATCTAATACAGCAACAGCAATCAAATCCATTATTCCCTGTAAGTGGAAACAAAGTAAGTTACTATCCAGTTTCTAAATGTACTTAATTCTTTCTGAAGCTCTCATCTACACTTTTTATAACTTCTTCCAAAAAGAGTGACAATGCAATAATCATTATCAAGCCCAGAGAAAGCAAACATTACTTGATTAAAAAGTTCTGCATCATTCATCATCCTCGCATGATTATTCTGTTATAGATTGTTCCCTCACCATCACCTTACTGATTGACATTCTCAATGTAGGCCATGGGTTTCCATTGGCTTGCATATTTTCTTAAGTGTGATTTGCTGAAATCAGCAAAAGAAGGAGAAACAATCAAAGAATTTTAAGTGGAAATTACATTAATTGCATTTCAAGTTTCAACAACATCCAAATCTAGCAAATGGATAATTGATTAATCTATTGAACATCCTCTGAATTACCTCCAATGCCACTACATCTTTCCTCAAATAAGGGGACCAAAACTGTGCACGATACTCCAGTTGCAGACTCATTAATACCTTGTATAGTTGCTACAATATTTCCTTACCTTTATATTCTATTTCTTTAGCCATAAAAGTAAACATTCCATTCACTTTCTTTATTATCTGCTGTGCCTGCATGCTAGTTTTCTGTAACTCATGAACAAGTACACCTAGATTCCTCTGCACTGAAACCCACCCTGGTGTCTCTCCCCAATAAGATAATAGGTCGCCTTCCCATTTTCTTGACCCAAATGCACAACCCCGCACTTGTCAACATTGAACTCCATCTGTCACATTTTGGCCCACTCCCCTAACCTATCTATATCCATTTATAAGATTTGTTTTTCATCATTGCAATTTAACATCCCACCTTTTTGCGTTGTCTGCAAATTTGGCTATTGAGTCTTCAATCCCTGTATCCAAGTCATTAATGTAGTTTACACATAGTTAGGGTCCAAGGACTGAACACCATGGAACTCCACTAGTTACATCTTGTCATACAGAAAAAAAACATTTATCCCCACTCTCTGTCTTCTGTCCATCAACCAGGCTAATAATTTACCCCCAATTCCATATGATCCAACCTTGTGAATTAACCTTTTGTGTGGCACTTCATCAAATGCCTTCTGGAAGTCCAGATAAACTACATCTACAGCATCCCCATTAGTCACTTTGCTTGTTACAGTTGACAATTTTTCATTGGGAACAGGAAGACATTGACAAATGTATTGAAACACGGTCAATTTTTGATAGATGAGGTTTCTAAAGAAACAAGCTTTTAGGTTTGGTAATTTACCTTATCGATAACTTGCCGAAATGGCTGAAACATATCATCTGTAGAAATGACGTCGTTAATGTTCAAAACAATAGACAATGTTCCTTCTGTAAATAAAAATAACAGTGAATCCGGATTCAATTCTGTAAAGGTTTTTACATTTGTTTCTAGTTTACCATTCACAATTTCCACAAGATAGAACAAAAGTGCTGTTAACACAGCTCTCCAACAATTTGCATTTCCACTCTATCTTTACTGTAATAAAATGCCCCAAGAAACATTTCAGAATGTACACTTTTAATCAATTATAAAACTAAACCTTTTGTCATGCCTGAATCGTGGAAGGCACAAGGAGTTTTATTTTGTTGAACTTTAATAAACTACCATATTTCAGGATTCTTGACCTTAGACTTTGACAATACAGACTATGATCATTATTGTCTTGTATTTACGTGACCATAGTCACGAACAGGATTAGGTATTGCAGCTATGATCCTTCACAAAATGATAAGATAAATATGGATAAGGACATCATTTGGCTAGTTCTATCTCTCCCATCTTGAAGGACTATAACTTCTTGAATAAAAATAGAAAATGCAAAGAACACTGAGCAGGTCGGGCAACATCTGAGGAGAGAGAAAAGATTTCTTAATCCAACTAAAGTGTTTACTCTATTTCTCTTTCTGTTGAGCATTTGCAGCATTTTCTGTTTTCATTTCAGACTTCCAGCACACACAGTATTCAGCATTTTGCTTTTACTTTTTATACCCTACATAATTCCAAGGTTTCAGTTAATTAATATTTAATTCCATGCATTGGTCATTTTTCCTGAACAGCTTCTTGAAATTATAATGTTCATTTGGGTCAGTTGGTAGTACTTCTGCCTGGGTCAAAGTTTTGAAGCATCCAACACCAATCCACAAGCAAAATGTTACCAGGCATTTGGGATGGACGGGGAGGACGGAAGACTGACATACGGGCACATAAATTAGGAGAGGTAGGTGACTTAGCCCCTTGAGCCAAGATACAAAAGAAAACTGTAATGCTGGAATCTAACGTAGAGAGGTAGGAGGCTGGAGGAACACTGCAAACCAGGCAGCACCTGGAGGTAGAGAAGTCGACATTTCAGCTATAACTCTTTAACGTAAACTTCTCCACCTCCTAGTGCTGCCTGGCTTACTGTGGTCCTCCAGCCTCCTGCTTGTCTACCTCAAGCTTACTCCACCATTCAATAAGATCATGTTGTATTTAGATTTCCAGAAGGCATTTAGTAACATGCCACACTAAAAGCATTCATGGATAATAAAATATTATGGTGTAAGGGATAGCATATGAGTCTCCAGCTCCAGATGTGGTCTTATCAATATTCTATATAACTGAAGCTTAACCTCCTTACTTTTTTAGTCTATTTTCCTCACAATGAGCAATAGCATTTTATTACTTTTCCTAATTGCTAGTTATATCTGCATACTAACAATTTTCCATTCTTGCAGTAGGACTGCCAGATCTTTCTGAATTGTAAGAGCTCTGCATTCTCTCACCATGTAGATAATGAGCTGCTTTTTATTCATCCTGCCAAAATGGGCAATTTCACAGTTTTCTGCATTATACTCTATGTGTTAGATCTTTGCTCACTCACCTAAACTATCCATACCCTTTTGTAACCTCCTTATGTCTTCTTCAAACTGACTTCCTTATATAATTTTGTATTATCAGCAAATTTGATAACCATATCTTTAATCCTGCTATTCAATTATGTGTATAAATTGTAAGATTTCAAAGCCCCATCACTGATCCATATGCCAAACTATTCAACACATCTTGCCAACAGAAAATGACCCAGTTTTACTAATTCTTACTTCCTGTTAGCTTGGACATATTCTATCCAGACTCATATGCTATCCCTTACACCATAACATTTTATTATCCATGAATGCTTTTAGTGTGGCATGTTACTAAATGCCTTCTGGAAATCTAAACACAGTATACCCATTGGCTTTCCTTTATTGACAACACATGTCACTTTCTCAAAGGTCTCCAATAAATTGGTAAAATTTGGTTTCCATTTCCCAAAACCATGTTGATTCTGCCTGATTACCTAATACTTACCATGTCCCTAATGTTAATGTCCCTAATAACAGCTTCAAAAATTTTAACTATAACATGGTAAGCTAATTGGCATATAGTTTTCTGTTTTCTTTCTCCCTTCCTTTTTGAGTTACGCTCACAATTTTCTAACTCCTGACTTAGCTTTGATTCTTATGGAAATCAAAGTTTCACTTAATCTTTTAACTTAAAGTCACAATTTGTAGGAACACAACCCTGACTTTAAATGAGGATAGCCTAGATATTACCCACAATCCATCTGCTCTAATTTTGCTTACTAACCTCTGGTGTAGGATCTTATCAAAAGCATTTGAAAATTCAAATATTTATTGGTTTCCCTTTATCTATTCTGTAGCTACATCCTCAAAACATTCCAGTTCCTGTGCCAAACAAGATTTTCCCCTCATTTGTCCATGCTGATTCTGCCAAATCCCACTACTAATTTCTAAGTGCCTAGTCTCCACATTCTTTACAACTGGTTGTAGCATTTTCCCTTCTATTGATGTGAAGCTAACAGGTCTGTAGTTCCTCACTTTCTCTCTTCCTCCTTCCTTAAATGGTGAAGTTTTCTTTGCTACTCTCCAAACCACAGTAACGAGTCCAAATTCTAGAATTTTGCAAGATGACATCCCTTATCTCTCAGCTACTTTGTTCAAGAAAGGTGTTGCAAAACATCTAACAAGAGAAGTAATAGATTAAAGGAAAAAGCTTATAAAATTGCCAAATCCGAGGATTGGGAACATTCTAGAATTTTGCAATGGACAGCCAAAAACTAATTTTAAAAAATACTAAAGAAGATATTGTCCTTTAGATGCCTTTTATATCTTTCCCCTCTTAGCCTAAATCTATGCCCTCTAATTCTGGACTCCCAACCTAGGGAAAAGACCTAGTCTATTTATCCTATCCATGCCCCTCATGATTTTATAAACCTCTATAAGATCACCCCTCAGCGTCCGCCATTTCATGGAACACAGCCCCATTCTATTCAGCCTCTCCCTATAGCTCAAATCCTCTAACGCTGGCAGAATCTTGTAAATCTTTTCTGAACCCTTTCAAGTTTCACATCATCATTCCAATTGGATAGAGTGCAAAATTGCACACAATATGTCAAAAATTGCCTAACCAATGTCTTGCACAGCGCAACATTACCTCCCAACTACTACACTCAATGCTCTGACCAATTAAGGAAAGCATACCAAAGGCCTTCTTCACTATCCTATCTACCTGCAACTCTACTTTCAAGGAACTATGAACCTGCACACCAAGGTCTCTTTGTTCAGCAATACTCCCTAGGACCTTACCATTAAATGTATAAGTGTTGCTCTGATTTGCCTTTCCAAAATGCAGCACCTTGTGTTTATCTAAATTAAACTCCATCTGCCACCCCTCAGCCCATCAGTCCATCTGATCCTATTATACTTTGAGGTTACTTTCTTCGCTGTCCACTACACCTTCAATTTTGGTGTAATCTGCAAACTTACTAACTATACCTCCTATGTTCACATCCCAATCATTTATATAAATGACAAACAGTAGTGGACCCAGCACCGATTCTTGTGGTGTACCACTGGTCACAGGCCTCCAGTCTGAAAAGAAACCCTCTACCATTTCCCTCTGTCTTCTACCTTCGAGCTAGTTCTGTATCCAAATGGCTAGTTCTCCCTGTATTCCATGATATCTAATCTTGCTAACCAGTCTCCCATGGGGAACCTTGTCAAACACCTTACTGAAGTCCATACAGATCACATCTACCACTCTGGCCCTCATCAATTCTCTTTGTTACTTTAGATTAGATTTCCTGCAGTGTGGAAACAGGTCCTTCAGCCCAAAAATGTCCACACCGACCCTCCGAAGAGTAACCCACCCAGATCCACTACCCCCTGACTAATGCACCTATCACTATGGGCAATTTAGCATGACCAATACACCTAATCTGCATATCTTTGGACTGTGGGAGGAAACCAGAGCATCCAGAGGAAACCCACATGGGGAGAATGTGCAAACTCCACACAGACAGTTGCCTGAGGCTGGAATTGAACCTGGGACCCTGGTGCTGTGAGGCAGCAGTGCTAACCATTTAGCCGCTGTGCCGCCCTTAAACTCAACCAGAGTTGTGAGACATGATTTCCCATGCACAAAGACATGCTGGCTATCAGCCCCTACCTTTCCCAATACATGTAAATTCGGTCCCTTAGGATTCCTTCCAACAACCTGCCCACACTGATGTTAGGTTCACTGGTCTATAGTTCCCTGGCTTTTCCTTAACAACTTTCTTAAATAATGGCACTCCATTAGCCAAACACCAGTCTCCTGGTACCTCACCTGTGACTATTGATGATACAAATATCTCAGCAAGGGGCCTAGAAATCACTTCCCTAGCTTCCCATAGAGTTCTAGGTTACACCTGATCAAATCCTGGGGATTTATCCACTTTTATGGGTTTCAAGACATCCAGCACTCCCTCCTCTGTAACAT
Organism: Hemiscyllium ocellatum; assembly: GCF_020745735.1. NCBI lineage: Eukaryota > Metazoa > Chordata > Chondrichthyes > Orectolobiformes > Hemiscylliidae > Hemiscyllium > Hemiscyllium ocellatum. The sequence continues at coordinate 39,190,573 of NC_083407.1, read as the reverse complement.
GGACATTTTTCAAGATGTCACCATCTCTTTCCTCAAATTCTATATCTTCCATGTTCTTCTGTCCAGTAAACACTGATGCAAAGTATTCGGTTAGTATCTCCTGTGTCTCCACACATAGGCTGCCTTGCTAATGTTTGCGGTGTCTTATTCTCTCCCTAGTTACCCTTTTGTCCTTTATGTAATTATAAACACCCTTTGGATTCTCCTTAATTCTACTTGCCAAATGGCTAGAATTCTTTGAATGGTAGCCATTGTCTATGTATCATGTCTTTTAATGCAGTTTCCTATTCAATTACAGCCAATTTACCCCGATACCTTTGTAGTTTCCTTCATCCAGATTTTAAGACTCTAATTTTGAATTGAACCATGTCACTTTCTAATATAATATAGAAGTCAATTGTTTTGTAGTTATTCTTTCTTAGAGGCTCCTTGAGTCTATAAATTACCAGTGAATGCACACTACACCAAGTTGTGCTCTTCAGGATAGATTGTAGATGTTTAGGCTGATGGATGTGAGACTTCCTACAATGATAATGAACTTGGTTTTGATAGCTCTATATTTATAGGTAGCAAAATGACAACTAAAAGATTGCATTATTTGAATTATCTATTTCATGCAGAAAGCAGAATTTTTGTTTTTCTAATTCTTACTTTAGAAAACCTTACCTCTGTACTGCATCTCATTATGATAAATTCTATAAGCCTTTTCATGGGCACGGATTATATTCTTGATTGCCAAAGATCCAGTGTGTTGTAACTTATGTTTGGATTTCGTTACTTCTGAAGGGTTATCAAATGTTATCCAGGTTTCAACTTTATCTCCAAAGGTTGCAAATGCAAACCGCACATAGTCCACAAATGAATCAACAAGTGCTTCATTCTCCCAGCCACCATACTTTTCAATCAGTCCTTGAGGCATGCCAATGTCATGTAGAATCAGCAAAGGTTTGAGATTTGCAATTATTATCTCATTTAGGAGATTTGAATAGCATTTTACCAAATCACGATTCACCTTATCAGGTGTACCATCAGGCAGAATGCTAGTCCAAGGAAGGATTACTTTGTAATGGGAAACTCCTTTCCTATGCAGAATAGAAAGATAATCTTTTAGGTGCCTTGAAAGAGGGTCCTGGCAAGAATAATGTACCTTGTCTTCCACACTGAAGTTGATCTTCTGATCCGTCTTTTCATCTTCTGCTAAAGTCTTCACCAGATCATTTGTCAATGGACCAGCGATTACCATGAAATCAGATGGTAATTCTATTTCTGCACCAGACAAACCTATAAAAAATATGAAGAATAAAGTACTCCTATATAATTCCATTTTACAGGTTGTGTGTGGTGTTTAAGGGATAGGCATTTATATCAAAAATATCAGGGTATAAATTGGTACTTTGTAACTCCTCAGCTGTTAAAAGACAGCCAATCTAAATTATATTGTTTACAACACATTATGTGATAACATTCTAAATCATAAAAATTACCTAATAGAAAAAGGGCCCCACCTGAAGCTAAGTCTAAACATCACATAACAAATATTTTTATTCCTCAGTGTGGTCTCCTCCTCCATTGAAAAGGGGCTAATTTCTCCAATGCTGCCCTATAGTAGTAGTAGGTATTCTCCATGTGACAGTGATTAACAATGTGCCTAGTTAACATTGGTGGGGTTAAAATCAAACTTATGATACTTTACCTATAATTTTCAGCTTCGAATTTTTCCAATGATCTGAAATGAAAGCCAAGTGCCATTAATTTAATTAATATTGCTTCTGCTATCTTGTTAGATTTTGATTAATTGACCATAGAAAGAATATTAAACTTAGGATACTCTACACTGTATTTATCATAAGTTACCTATTTACTAGGAGCTCAAAATCTTGCTGTAAATTGTACCAATACTCAAGTATTTGACTTTGCCTTTCAGTCTATCTAGTGGCAGGGATTTGTTACTCCAAACACATGTGCACTGTTTAGAAACTTAAGTAGTTTTCATTTATGAAGAGTATAGGTAAAGTGATTGACTAGGGTCTTTTCCCTAGGGTGGGGGAGTTCAAAACCAGGGCACATATTTTTAAGGTGAGAGGAGAAAAGTTTAAAAAGGACATGAGAAGCAGCTTTTTTTACACAAAGAATAGTTTGCGTGTTGAATAAACTGCCTGAGAAAGTGATGGATGCAAGTACAGTTACAATGTTTAAAATACGTTTAGATAGGTACATGAGTAGGAAAGTTTGAAGGGATATGAGCCAAGTGCAGGCAGGTGTAACTAGTTTAGTTTGGGAATATGATCGGCATGGACTGGTTGGACTGAAGGGTCTGTTTCCGTGCTGCATGACACTCTGACTCTATGACTAAACATTGGAACCAGCTAGCAACAGATAATACATTGTGGGACTGTAGATAAAGAAGCATTATCAGAGAGATAAAATGAAACTACAGGACAGCCAGGTTAAAAAAATTACTGATTAAGTTAACATAAAGAGGGATGTTGGACTTAAATAATTGAAAAGGGTCAGGACAGTTTCTGTCTAAAACTTCTCAATTCCCCACTGTCCCCAGTACTACAAAGTTTTATAATAATTGAACCTATCAGATTACGCACTACTTCCAAATTCAAGGGCAGCTCCTGATGGTAATATTTAACATGTTCTTGTTCTTTTAAACCTTCAACTGATCGTGAGAAGTGTCATGGAAGATCAACTATAACAAACATAATTAAATAGAAATGTTGTCTTGCAATCAACTAATCTGGAAGATTTGGGCAATGACATCAGGGAGGACCGTCAAAACTTTGATAGCTAGAGAGTGATACTGATTAAAAAGCTCTATAAAATGCTATGACAAGTAAAATCATGAATCAACTCCCGTGTTAACAAACAAGCATAGCAAGCGCATTTTGTATGTTGCAATTATGGAATTAATTGCTAAAAGGAGACAAGAAACTGAAGCTTCTCACTTGCACTCCACAGGACTAGGTCACAAGACTGGAGAAAAGAAACACACACTTATACAGCATGAGAAGGTGTAGTGATTGATTGAGCCACCATTGACATAGAGATGCAGCAAGAACAGTTAACTGCTTGTGTCTCCCTGGAAGGAAGCTTATCTCTTGGACTTAACAAACTTTAACCTCAGGCCAATTCGTTAAGGCTGCATACCACCTTTGTTATCCAATCATCTACATTATATTTACGCAGCACCATTTTATAGCACTCACAAACTCAGTTACTAAATAGTTCACATTATCACATCTAATTCACCATGTATGTTTTAAATAGAGCTTCAACTTTTTCAGAGTTACTGTGACAATCCATTATTGCTGAGCTCCAGCACTCAATCTAAACATACACATTTCTTCAGCAAAACTTAGAATCATTTTGAAACCATTGATGATTCAAACAAATAGTTCATCATTAGCCTCCATATGTTTTTCCTCAATTCATTCAATTGCCTTACCTATTAAATTTTAGGTTAGTACTTATACCACATGGATGAAGGGTCACTGGATTTGGTCGGCGCAACATCGAGGGCCGAAGGGCCTGTACTGCGCTGTATTTTTCTATGTTCTATGTTCTATGTTCTATGAATTCAAAACGTTAACTCTGTTTCTCTCCATAAATGATGCCAGATCTGCTATGTCTCTCCACCACTTTCTGATTTTTGTTTCCGATCTACAACGTGCTGTTTGATGCTTCCTGCCAGTTGTTGGGATGTGTGCTCTACATGCCTGATATAACACTAGCACTAAAACTCACATATCACATTTCCCAACTGTTATAGAAAAAATACCTTTCCCACTTCATGGAACTATTCCTCTAGTGGAGAAAACCACTTGGGTTTATTGCAAAGCAGTAATGAAAGATGGCTAGTTTTACCTGTTGGTCAAATTTCTGAGATGCTTCCCTGTTCAGGGTCATCTGAGATAGACTGGTACCTTTCAGAATCAAGTGTTGAGGTCATTGGCCCCTTCATGAGGTTGTCAATAAGATTTATTGTGTTGCTTGTGGAATAGTAGGAATCTCAATGTGTACATTGACCAGACAATGTAGGCTTTGATACATAATAGTAGAAAAACAAATGGCAGATTTCTCGGAAGACAAACACACTGACATTTGCACTGTATGGCATTTCAGGGCAATATTGGTATATAAATCTATATTTATCAAGCTGTTATCTGCTGAAAGAATACGTTTCCCCATCAACATAGCATTGGGATTCAGCTTCATGCATTACAAGATCAACCTTATTAGCAACCTTGTGATTTGGCCCAACCATCTGTGATATGAGCTTTGGTGCCAGTGTGATGTCACATATAGGGGCAACATGTCCGATAATTGGCTGGCCACATCAAATGACATTCCATTTACTGTCCATAGTAAGCAGAAATCCCAATGTGCTCAACCAGCCCATACTAGCAAGCCTCAGAAAAATGTTTTCACCATTAGATGTGATTCTACTATTGGAAATCATTCATTAAATATTCTGGACTGCACAACAAATTACACAAGAGACCAATTTCAGATCATCAGTTGGGCTTGCAGTATACTCACTATTGCATGCTAGATGCTATGGATTTTAATACATAGACTCCTTGATTTATGTAGGCAGAAATTATAACATAGATGATTAATTTTTCATGAAACATAAAAGGGATCATGGATAGCAATCTCTCTAACTATTTTTCTTTCTCTGTGAACATCCAAAAGTCCATACGTGGCAGCTACTTGTAGAGCCAGAAGTCAATGGCACTATCCATGTTGGAGTGCTGATCATAGAGTGTGGAATGTAACAGTGGTTCTGTGTATGCTCAGTTTAGAGGGAACCTAGATTCACAAGATTAGCATGCTGACCAATCAGAGTCTGCCTGCCTTGTCTGAGATTCAAGATTGACATTTAACTGTTTTTGTTGTATCTCCATGTCAGTGATATACTGAATGATCACTACAGTGTGGAAACAGCCCATTCAGCCCAACAAGCCCATACCAATCCTGTGAAGAGTAGCCCACCCACACCCTACCCTATTACTCTACATTTATCCCTGACTAATGCACCTAACCTACACATCCCTGAACACTGTGGGCAATTTAGCATGGCCAGTTCACCTAACCTGCACATCATTTGGATTGTGGGAAGAAATCACAGCACTTGGAGGAAACCCACGCAGATGTGGGGGAGAATGTGCAAACTCCACACAATCAGTCACCCAAGGTGGGATTTGAACCCAGGCGCCTGGTGCTGTGAAGCAGCAGGTCCAACCACTGAGCCACTGCGACACCCCTATTAATCCATCCACTTGACATGCTATATAAACTGGTTTCCTTTTCTTCAAGTGTGTTTCTTGGGATGATGAGACAAGATGGAAATCTTGACTTCTTGTCTCTTTTAGCAATATTTAAATTCTCTACTAACAAGTAGTTATGGGGTTAATTGTATATTCCAAAGTTTACTTTGAAATGATTTTAATGTTACAGTTCCTGAATAAGCAAGAACAAAGTTTGAATGTTTTATATTACCTTAATCTGTAGATTAGATTATTGATGGACCATTATTATTTGTGTAAAAAATGAGGTCTGCAGATGCTGGAGATCACAGCTGCAAATGTGTTGCTGGTCAAAGCACAGCAGGCCAGGCAGCATCTCAGGAATAGAGAATTCGACGTTTCGAGCATAAGCCCTTCATCAGGAATAAGAGAGAGAGAGCCAAGCAGGCTAAGATAAAAGGTAGGGAGGAGGGACTAGGGGGAGGGGCGATGGAAGTGGGATAGGTGGAAGGAGGTCAAGGTGAGGGTGATAGGCCGGAGTGGGGTGGGGGCGGAGAGGTCAGGAAGAGGATTGCAGGTTAGGAGGGCGGTGCTGAGTTGAGGGAACCGACTGAGACAAGGTGGGGGGAGGGGAAATGAGGAAACTGGAGAAATCTGAATTCATACCTTGTGGTTGGAGGGTTCCCAAGCGGAAGATGAGGCGCTCCTCCTCCAGCCGTCGTGTAGTTGTGTTCTGCCGGTGGAGGAGTCCAAGGATCTGCATGTCCTCGGTGGAGTGGGAGGGAGAGTTAAAGTGTTGAGCCACGGGGTGGTTGGGTTGGTTGGTTCGGGCGGCCCGGAGGTATTCTCTGAAGCGTTCCGCAAGTAAGCGGCCTGTCTCACCAATATAGAGGAGGCCACATCGGGTGCAGCGGATGCAATAGATGATGTGTGTGGAGGTACAGGTGAACTTGTGGCGGATATGGAAGGATCCCTTGGGGCCTTGGAGGGAAGTGAGTGTGGAGGTGTGGGCGCAAGTTTTACATTTCCTGCGGTTGCAGGGGAAGGTGCCGGGGGTGGAGGTTGGGTTGGTGGGGGGTGTGGATCTGATGAGGGAGTCACGAAGGGAGTGGTCCTTGCGGAACGCTGATAGGGGAGGGGAGGGAAATATATCCTTGGTGGTGGGGTCCGTTTGGAGGTGGCGGAAATGGCGGCGGATGATACGTTGTATGCGGAGGTTGGTGGGGTGGTAGGTGAGAACCAGTGGGGTTCTGTCTTGGTGGCGGTTGGAGGAGCGGGGCTCAAGGGCGGAGGAGCGGGAAGTGGAGGAGATGCGGTGGAGGGCATCGTCGATCACGTCTGGGGGGAATCTGCGGTCCTTGAAGAAGGAGGCCATCTGGGCTGTGCGGTGTTGGAATTGGTCCTCCTGGGAGCAGATGCGGCGGAGACGAAGGAATTGGGAATATGGGATGGCGTTTTTACAGGGGGCAGGGTGGGAGGAGGTGTAGTCCAGGTAGCTGTGGGAGTCAGTCGGTTTATAATAGATGTCTGTGTTGAGTCGGTCGCCCGAGATAGAAATGGAAAGGTCTAGGAAGGGGAGGGAGGAGTCTGAGACAGTCCAGGTGAATTTCAGGTCGGGATGGAAGGTGTTAGTAAAGTTGATGAACTGTTCAACCTCCTCGGGGGAGCACGAGGCAGCGCCGATACAGTCATCGATGTAGCGGAGGAAAAGGTGGGGGGTGGTGCCAGTGTAGTTGCGGAAGATGGACTGTTCCACATATCCTACGAAGAGGCAGGCATAGCTGGGGCCCATGCGGGTGCCCATGGCAACTCCTTTAGTTTGGAGGAAGTGGGAGGATTGAAAAGAGAAGTTATTCAGGGTGAGGACCAGTTCAGTCAGTCGAAGGAGGGTGTCAGTGGAAGGGTACTGGTTGGTGCGGCGGGAAAGGAAGAAGCGGAGGGCTTTGAGTCCTTCGTGATGGGGGATGGAGGTGTACAGGGACTGGATGTCCATAGTGAAAATAAGGCATTGGGGACCGGGGAAGCGAAAATCCTGGAGGAGGTAGAGGGCGTGGGTGGTGTCCCGAACGTAGGTGGGGGTTCTTGGACTAAAGGGGACAGGACCGTGTCGAGGTATTGGGAGATGAGTTCGGTGGGGCAGGAGCAGGCTGAGACAATGGGTTGGCCGGGGCAGGCAGGTTTGTGGATTTTGGGCATTATTATTTGTGGTTGTCCTTTTCAGTTTAAATGCTGATTAAGTATACAATTTAATGATATGCACATAAGTTAAGCATATGAACAATTTGTGGCAGACTTTTTTAAACACTAATACTTCATTTTGCTTGTTGACAATTCCAATATACTGTATAATACCAACAGAAGTCATTGTAGAAGGCAATAATGTGGTTCAGTGAGCATGTGCAGCAAACTGAAAAATATCCCAAAGCACTTCTCAGTGGCTCAACCTACCGAAAAAAGGCAGGTATTTTGGTGATCAAAAGCATGGCCAAATGTATAGGCTTTAACAAGCTGGGTAGTTGCTTCTGGAAACCTATTTAAAGGTGATTATTGTACCACCCAGCATTGTTCTAAGTTTCCTGGGACTACAAACCTCTGTGAGAGCATTATTTTCCTGTTCTTGGACAAGTTACATTTCAAAAGTCAACTTTCACAAAGTTAAGTGCAATTTGTTGATTTCAGTGTTTAATATTACACATTACTGTGTTGTGGTAGTACATGCACCTTAGAGGAACACTGTGGTCCTCAGGTGTTCCTATTCTCCTTCTTCGCTCAGGACCCATTCAACCTTCATTTCTCACCGGACTCAAAAATCCATCTATCCTCTATCAGGCCATGTTGCATTCTCAATGCTCCCTCCCCATACCCATGTACACCTTTTAGTATCTAGAAATCTATCTAAATCTTTCTTAATTGTTTTCAGTGATTCACTTTCCATAGTGTTATGCAACAGAGAATTCTACTTATTTGCCAATCTCTGAGTAAGAAAAATTCCTTATCCTGATATTGTAGGCATCCTTATGTTGTAGGCATCCCAGCCAGGGGATACATCATCCCTGCACCCAATCTGACCAAGCCTGTCAGTATGTTATACATGAGATCCCCTCTCATTCTTCTAAACTCCAATGAATACAAATCTAGTTGATTTAAGTCTGTCCTCATATGAAAATTCTGCCTTCCCAGGAATCATCTGGTGAAAGCTTGTTATATTGCCCATATGGTAATTATATTCTTTCTTAGGTATGGAAACTAAAACTGTGCACAATATGTATCCTCATCAAGGCCCTGTACAGCTTCAGTAAGACTTCCTTGTTCCTGTACTCAAGCCATTTTGCAAGAAAAAACAATATACAATTTGCCTTCCTAAAGGTTTGCTGCATCTTATACTTACTTTTAGTCACTGGTGTACAAGGGTACCCAGCTTTCTTTGTACATCAACATTTCCCAGTCAATTGTTATTTAAATAATACACTGTCATTCTCTTTTTCTGACCAAATTCGATAACTTCAGACAGATCCACAATACACTGCAACCACCACGAATTTGGCCACTCACTCAACTTGCCTTAATCACCATGAAACCTCTTTAATTCTCCTCACCACTCACAATCCCATCTAGTTTTGTGTCATCAGCAAGTTTGGAAAAGCTTTTGGGAAGATCCAAATATACTGTATCCATTGGCGGTCCATTATCTATTTCTTATTTTCATTCTCAAAAGGTTCTATGCTTGTCTGTCGTGACTTTCTTTGTGTATATCCATGTTGGCTTTGTCTAATCCTTTTGATATTTTCTAAGTGCCTTGATATCACATCCTTTCCTGTAGAAGCTAACATTGATAGTGGCTAGCTGGCATGTAATTCTGTTTACTTCTCTCCCTCCTCTTTTTTAGATAATGAGGTTAAATTTTCCACTCTCCAAACTCACCACTGAGCCACTGCGACACTTCTATTAATCCATCCACTTGACATGCTATATAAACTGGTTTCCTTTTCTTCAAGTGTGTTTCTTGGGATGATGAGACAAGATGAAAATCTTGACTTCTTGTCTCTTTCAGCAATATTTAAATTCTCTACTAACAAGTAGTTATGGGGTTAATTGTATATTCCAAAGTTTACTTTGAAATGATTTTAATGTTACAGTTCCTAAATAAGCAAGAACAAAGTTTGAATGTTTTATATTACCTTAATCTGTAGATTAGATTATTGATGGACCATTATTATTTGTGAGTTGTACGTTTCAGTTTAAATGCTGATTAAGAGTAAAACTTAATGATATGCACTTAAGTTAAGCATATGAACAATTTGTGGCAGACTTTTTTAAACACTAATACTTCATTTTGCTTGTTGACAATTCCAATATACTGTATAATACCAACAGAAGTCATTGTAGAAGGCAATAATGTGGTTCAGTGAGCATGTGCAGCAAACTGAAAAATATCCCAAAGCACTTCTCAGTGGCTCAACCTACCGAAAAAAGGCAGGTATTTTGGTGATCAAAAGCATGGCCAAATGTATAGGTTTTAACAAGCCGGGTAGTTGCTTCTGGAAACCTATTTAAAGGTGATTGTTGTACCACCCAGCATTGTTCTAAGTTTCCTGGGACTACAAACCTCTGTGAAAGCATTATTTTCCTGTTCATGGGCAAGTTACATTTCAAAAGTCAACTTTCACAAAGATAAGTGCAATTTGTTGATTTCAGTGTTTAATATTACACATTACTGTGTTGTGGTAGTACATGCACCTTAGAGGAACACTGTGGTCCTCAGGTGTTCGAATTCTCCTTCTTCGCTCAGGACCCATTCAACTTTCATTTCTCACCGGACTCAAAAATCCATCTATCCTCTATCAGGCCATGTTGCATTCTCAATGCTCCCTCTCCATACCCATGTACACCTTTTAGTATCTAGAAATCTATCTAAATCTTTCTTAATTGTTTTCAGTGATTCACTTTCCATAGCGTTATGCAACAGAGAATTCTACTTATTTGCCAATCTCTGAGTAAGAAAAATTCCTTATCCTGATATTGTAGGCATCCTTATGTTGTAGGCATCCCAGCCAGGGGATACATCATCTCTGCACCCAATCTGACCAAGCCTGTCAGTATGTTATACATGAGATCCCCTCTCATTCTTCTAAACTCCAATGAATACAAATCTAGTTGATTTAAATCTGTCCTCATATGAAAATTCTGCCTTCCCAGGAATCATCTGGTGAAAGCTTGTTATATTGCCCATATGGTAATTATATTCTTTCTTAGGTATGGAAACTAAAACTGTGCACAATATGTATCCTCATCAAGGCCCTGTACAGCTTCAGTAAGACTTCCTTGTTCCTGTACTCAAGCCATTTTGCAAGAAAAAAACAATATACTATTTACCTTCCTAAAGGTTTGCTGCATCTTATACTTACTTTTAGTCACTGGTGTACAAGGGTACCCAGCTTTCTTTGTACATCAACATTTCCCAGTCAATTGTTATTTAAATAATACACTGTCATTCTCTTTTTCTGACCAAATTCGATAACGTCAGACAGATCCACATTACACTGCAACCACCACGAATTTGGCCACTCACTCAACCTGTCTTAATCACCATGAAACCTCTTTAATTCTCCTCACCACTCACAATCCCATCTAGTTTTGTGTCATCAGCAAGTTTGGAAAAGCTTTTGGGAAGATCCAAATATACTGTATCCATTGGCGGTCCATTATCTATTTCTTATTTTCATTCTCAAAAGGTTCTATGCTTGTCTATCATGACTTTCTTTATGTATATCCATGTTGGCTTTGTCTAATCCTTTTGATATTTTCTAAGTGCCTTGATATCACATCCTTTCCTATAGAAGCTAACATTGATAGTGGCTAGCTGGCATGTAATTCTGTTTATTTCTCTCCCTCCTCTTTTTTAGATAATGAGGTTAAATTTTCCACTTTCCAAACTCCTGAATTTGTTCCAGAATCTACAGAATTTAGGAAGATGACAACCAATGCATCCATTATTTCCATGGTAATTTCATTTCATGGCTTTTGAACCTGTGCAAACATGAGAGGATTAAGTGTATAAGGATGTTGCTTAAGTAGAACCACATTTCCTACATTGATATCATGCATAATTAGATTAGAACTTCCCAATGTATTCCCACATCTTTCAGGTCAATTCATTTTTTATCTGAAAGGTAACTCAATAATGTATCTTAATTTTTGAGAACTTCTACATTGTGCAATTTTACTTGAGGATTCCCCAAATTTAGAATCATCTGAATTTGGTTCTTCACTCTGTGTTGTAACTAGTAACACAATTTTCTTTCACTCTCCTTCTCTACCAAAATACATGTTGAAATTTTCAAATGATACACTCTCTGAAATTTCTTTCTATCTGGTGTTCTTACCAAATAATTGAGCTCACTCAATTTCCTTTTGATTTGATAAAGCCCACTAAACTTGCCTACAAAGATTAATGTTCACTAACACTTTATCATTAAGAACAAAATTGTTAATTTTTGATTTCTTATCTGCTTCTTGTTTCATCACATGCTTTGTTACTTTTAAATGCTCTCTAGCCAGCTCACCTGCTCTCTCTAAAATTTAACACATACTTCAAATGTGTAATCTCTAAACTCTGATTCACCAATTTCTTTTTAACTAATTTCACTGGTTCTCTCATTTCATGCCCAAAAACTAATTCAAATGGACTGAATTTCATAGATTCATTAGGTGTATCCCTAATTGTAAAAATTATGAATGGAATTCCTTTATCTCAATCCTTTGGATAGTCTTGACTATAAGCCCCCAGTGTGGTCTTTAACGTTTGATGTCACCATTGTAATGCTTCCTGCAATTCTGGATGCTACACAATGAATTTGAATTGTTTTATTCCTAAACTATCCAAAATTTCTTTGAATAACTTTGATGTAAAATTTACCCTTTATCTGACTGTATTTCTGTGGGTAATCTGCATGATGACTGTGGTGCTGGAAAAGCACAGCAGGTTGAGTAGCATGGAGGAGCAGGAGAATTGACGTTTCGGGCATATGCCCTTCATCAAGAAAGTACCACACTTTTAAATCTAACCTCCAGTATCTACAGTTCTTACTTTCTTCTGTGGGTAATCTGTATCTAGTAACAATTTTAAGTAACTCTTCTACAATCCTTTTTGGCCATGATGGAATGGTCTCTGAAAATCCGTCAAAGCCACAAGACACCAGGTTACATTTCTTCTGGAGTGCTGCTCCTTCATCAGGTGAAGTACAGGGAAGTGCACGTGCACAGAATTTATAGGCGGGGAGATCATTGCATGATATTTCTAGGTAATTAAGAGTGTCAAAAGATAGTACAAATGGTGTGAGTGGATTGTCAACAGGCTGAATAACAAGCCTTTGCAGTTGATCAAAAGTATCAGACAGCTTATTAATGAGTGAAGAGATGCTGTATGATTCAATTATTTAAGACATAGAAATAATTACACAAATCAAATATAAGATGGTGCCAGAGACAAAAACACCTCCACACTCTGGAAATCAAGTAGATACATCCACTGTGGCCAGCAAATACTGATTCCCACCATTTGTTCTATCTAAAGGTCCTATGCAGTAATTGTAAAAGGGTTCCTCAAATGTGGGAAAGGGTATTAAGGGTGTTGGTTTTATCACTGCCTGAAGTTTTCCTGTTAACTGAACTTACAACATGTCCAGCAAAAGTCAACCAAATCCTAAAGTGAAATTGTGAATTGAACTAAGAGGAAAAAGGAAGTATGCATACGATCTAGGCGACTGAAGACATATGAAGCTTTGGAAGAATAGTGGAAATGTAGGATCAATCTGAACTGAGGAATTAAGAGGGCTAAAAGGGGTCATGAGATATCTTTAGCAAACGGGGTTAAGGAAAATCCCAAAGCCTTTTATTCATATATTAGCAGCAAGTGGATAACTTGAGTAAAGATTGGCCCACTCAAGGACAAAAGAGGGAAGTTAGGCGTGGAGTCAGAGAAAATGGGTGAAATTCTTAATAAGTACTTTGCATTTGTATTCAACAAAGAGGGAGACATGACAGATGTTGAGGTTAGGGATGGATGCTTGATTGCTTTAGGTCAAGTTGGCAAAAGGAGAGAGGAAGTGTTGGGAATTCTAAAAGGCATTAGGGTGAGCAAGTCCCCAGGTCTGGATGGGATCTATCCCAGGTTACTGAGAGAAGTGAGAAGGGTAATAGCTGGGGCCTTAACAAATATCTTTGTAGCATCCTTGAACACAGGTGAGTTCCCAGAGAACTGGAACATTGTTAACGTTGTCCCCTTGTTTAAGAAAGGTGGCAGGGATAATCCAGGTTACTATAGCCTGACGTCAGTGGTAGGGAAGCTGCTGGAGAAGATACTAAGGGATAGGATCTATTCCAATTTGGACGAAAATGGGCTTATCAGAGAGAGGCAGCATGGTTTTGTGCAGAGAAGGTCGTGTCTTACCAACTTAATAGAATCATTTGAAGAAGTGATAAAGTTGAGTGATTAGGGAAGGGGTGTAGATGTCATATACATGGACTTTAGTAAAGTGTCTGATAAGGTTCTCCAGGTTGATGGAAAAGTTGAAGTTGCATGGGGTCTATGGTGTACCAGCTAGATGGATAGAGAACTAGGTTGCCAAAAGAATACAGAGAGTAATGGTGGAAGGGAGTTTCTCAAAATGGAGACCTGTGACCAGTGGCATTCTACGGGAATCTGTACTGGTACCACTGTTGTTTATGATATACATAAATGATCTGGAGGAAGGTATAGGTGGTCTGATTAGCAAGTTTGCAAATGACACCAAGATTAGTGGAATAGCAGTTTGTGAAGGGGACTGTCAGAGAATGCAGCAGAATATAGATAGAATGGAGAGTTGGGCAGAGAAATGGCAGATGGAATTCAATCCCGGCAAATGCGAGATGATGAACATTGGAAGATCCAGTTCAAGAGTGAAGTATACAGTACATGGAAAAGCCCTGAAGAAATTTGATGTACAGAGGGATTTGGGTTTTCAGGTCCAGTGTTTCCTGAAGATGGCGATGCAGGTCAGTAGAGTGGTCAAGAAGGCATACGTCATGTTTTCCTTCATCTGATGGAGTATTGAGTACAAGAGTTGGCAGGTCATGTTACAGTTGTGTAGGACTTTGGTTCAGCAATATTTGGAATAGTGCATACATTCTGGTTGCTACATTGCCAAAAGGATGTGGATGCTTTGGAGAGGGTGCAGAGGAGGTTCACCAGGATGTTGCCTGGTATGGAGGGTGCTAGTTATAAAGAGAGGTTGAGTAGATTAGGATTAGAAAGACAGAGGTTGATGGGGGACCTGATTGAGGTCTACAAAATCATGAGAGATGCGAAACTCAATTACTAGGGGTCACAAGTTCAAAGTGAGAGGGGAGAAGTTTAAGGGAGATATGCTTGGAAAATTCTTTACACAGAGGGTGATGGGTGCCTGGAATGCATTGCTAGCACAGGTGGTAGAGGCAGGCAGGATAATGTCATTTAAGATGTATCTCAACAGATATATGAATGGGCAGGGAGCATAGGAATACAGGCCTTTAGAAAATAGATGACAGGTTTAGATAGACGATCTGGATTGGTGCAGGCTTGGAGGGCTGAAGGCCTGTTCCTGCGCTGTAATGTTCTTTTTTCTTTGTTCTTATGCAGTCTAGGCAATGAAAATGTTTTTGTATTTTGGCTTGAGTTTTCCTTATTTCCAAATTCCTATTGGTGATTCATATGGTATCCACAGCACCTCCTTTCTATAACCCACCATTAATACAACTTGATGAACATCTGCCCATTATTCATCCACCTGAACATGTGATTTTCTCATCAAGACTTCATTTTTAAGATAGTAACATTCTGGAATACACTCAGATTCTTCTTCTGTGTCTGCTTTTTGACACAACTGCTTTAGTTTTTCATCTCTCTGTTGTAATTCAGCTACTTTCTCTGAACTGAAAATATCCAATTTTCTCTCCATCTTTCTTGTTTTCTTCTTAATCACTTGATCAATCATAATTTCTGATAATTGTAGGAACCCGACCTTTTGTAAGCAATAAATTTAAGGAGACAGCAAAGTTCAGACACGTGGTAATTAATTCAAGCATTCATTGGTATAATGCAGGGAGAGGTCAAAGACCATCCTGAATCTGGCCTTCACCTGAGGTCTCAGTCACCTCCTTAATGTTTGGCTCAGATCAGAAGGAAAATCAATGATTCTCTGACTCTAATACAATCAAGTTATATTTTATACATTTTCTTGTTACTTTAACAATGGAGGCACATTCTTCTTTTCCCTGTATACTGTTGGTTAATTGGTGTTGGGTTGTCCAACTACGATTGGACTTTTAGTATATCACTCTATAGTAGTAATTGCTTGTGACTGTGATCTGATTGGGTCATCTTAGGATGTGAGAAGTTGAAGTTTTCATGGTGTTGTGGACCAAGCCAGACCCCCTCAAAACCGTTTGAGAAAGTGTCCCAGATCCTAACTTTGCTTGTTTTAAGCCTGTGTAATGCAGATATTCCAGGAGGGATGTAGCTGGTCAACCCACTTAGTTTTAAACAAAATAGAATTTATTTGCAAGATTGCTGAATGAAACACAAACTAAAGAGACCAGAATACTGAATAACTTAACCAATCCAAAACCCCAACAGATTATCCCAACTTAATGATGCTGTTCTCAATACTTGCAATAATCCCCATAAACGCCCCTTGGCACAAAAGGAAAAATCAGACACTTGGCTTTAGAGGAGAGATGTGTGAGAGAGAGTATCAGCATGGACCTGCTTCTTTGGGTTCAGCAGCTTCAAAAACTCCACTGTTGAAACCAAACCAAACCAGAGAAAAGCTGAGCTAGGAGAACTGGCTACTCCCCTTTCATTGTACAAGTGTATCTGTTAGCTATAATCAAAATGGCCCTAAAACCCTTCCAAGCCCAGACTTTTCAGAGTCTGTGCCTTTTATGACCTCCTGAAGAAAAAAAGTCAAGAATACCATAACCTTATTAAAGGAGCAGCATCATCACAATGATTACTAGTGATCCTTATCTCTCAACTATGATGTGTGTGTCTGCTTATTCTTCTAACTGTTGTCCTTGTTCAGAGATAAGGGAGAGTCCCTTCCATATCTTGTAGTTTTATTTTATTCATTTGTGGGACTTGGGCATTGCCCTTGAGAAAGTGGTAGTGAGCTGCCTTCTTGAATCGTTGCAGTGCACTTGCTGTGGATTGACCCATAATGCCAGTCGGGAAGGAATTCTAGGATTTGACCCGACGGATGTGAAGGAACGGTGGTGTATTTTCAAGTCAGGGTGGTGAGTGGCTTGAAGGGGAACTTGCAGGAGGTAGTGTTCCCAAATACCTGCTGCCCTTGTCCTTCTAGGTGGAAGTGGGTGTGGGGTTTGGAAGGTGCTGTCTAAGGATCTTTGGTGAATTTCTGCAGTGCATCTTGTAGATAGTACACACTGCTACTACTGAGTGCAGGTGGTGAAGAGATTGAATGTTTGTAGTTGTGGTGTCAATCAAGCGGGTTGCTTTGTCCTGGATGGTGTCAAGCTTCTTGACTGTTGTTGGAGCTGCATCCATCCAGGCAAATGGGGAGTATTCCATCACACTCCTGACTTGTGCCTTGTAGATGGTCAATAGATTTTGGGATGCCAGGAGGTGTGATATTCGCCACAGTATCCCTAGTCTCTGACCTGCTCCTGTAGCCACTATGTTGATGCGGTGAGTCCAGTTGAGTTTCTAGTCAATGGTAACCCCAAGGATGTTGACAGTGGGAGATTCTGTGAAGGTAATAGAGTTGAATGTCAAGGGGTGGTGGTTAGAGTGTCTCTTATTGGTGATGGTCATTGTCTGGCATTTGTGTGGCACTAATGTTACTTGCCACTTGTCGGCTCAAGCCTGAATATTGCCAAGATCTTGTTGTATTTGAACACGGACTGCTTCCATATCTGAGGAGTCACAAATAGTGCTGAACATTGTGCAATCATCAGCAAATATCCCCACGTCTGACCTTATAACAGAGGGAAGGTCATTGATGAAGCAGATGGAGACTGTTGCGCCCAGGACACTACCCTGAGGGACTCCTGCAGAGATGTCCTGGAGCTGAGATGATTGACCTTCCACAACCACAACCATCTTCCTTTGTCCCAGTGATGACTCAAACCAGTGGAGTGTTTGCCCCCGATACCCATTGATTCCAGTTTTGCCAGGGCTCCTTGATGCCATGCTTGGTCAAATGCGGACTTGATGTCAAGGGCTGTCACTCTCACCTCACCTCTGGAATTCAGCTCTTTTGCCTGTGTTTGAAACAAGGCTGTAATGAAATCAGGAGCTGAGTGACCCTGGCGAAACCCAAACTGAGCATCATTGCATTTTGTGTACAATACACACCTAGGCAACTTTTCACATTGTAGGGTAAATGCCAGTGTTGTAACTGTACTGGAAGAGCTTAGCTAGGGAAGTGACAAGTTCTGGAGCACACGTATTCAGTACTATTGCCGGAATGTTATCAGGGCCCATTGCCTTTGCAATGTCCAGTGCCTCCAGCCATTTCTTTATATCACATGGAGTGAGTTGAATTGGCTAGAGACTGGTATCTGTGATGCTGGGGACCACTGGAGCTCGAGATGGATCACCCACTCAGCACTTCTGACTGAAGATTGTTGCGAATGCATCAGTCTTATCCTTTGCACTGATGTGCTGGGCTCCTCCATCATTGAGGATGGGGATAATTGTGGAGCCTCCTCCTCCAGTGAGTTGTTTAATTGTCCACCATCATTTATGACTGGATGTGAAAGGACTGCAGAGCTTAAATCTGATCAGTTGGTTTTGGGATCGCTTAGCTCTGTCTATCACTTGCTGTTTATGCCATTTGGCATGCAAGTAGGCCTGTTTGGTAGCTTCACCAGGTTGACACCTCATTTTTAGCTATGCCTGGTGCTGCTCCTGGCATACCCTCATGCACTCTCCATTGAACCAGGGTTGACCCCTAGCTTGATAGTAATGGTTGAGTGGGGAATTTGCCAGGCCATTAGGTTACAGATTGTGCTCGAATACTGTTCTGCTGCTGTTGATGGTTCACAACGCCTCATGGATGCCCAGTCTGGAGCCGCGAGATCAGTTTGAACTCTGTCCCATTTAGCACTGTGATAGTGCCACACAACATGATGTAAGTTATTGTCAATGTGAAGGCGGGACTTCATCTCCATAATGACAGTGTGGTGGTCACTTTTACCTATACTGTCATGGACAGATGCTTCTGCAGCCAGCAAATTAGTCATCAAATGAGATCAAGTATGTTTCTTCCTCTTGTTGGTTCCTTCACCACCTGCCACAGACCCAATCTAGCAGCTATATTCTTTAGGACTGGACCAGCTCAATCACTAATGCTGCTGCCAAGCCACTCTTGGTGGTGGACAGTGAAATCCCCCACCCAGAATACATTTTGTGCCGTTGCCACCCTCAGTGCTTCCTCCAAGTGTTGTTCAACATGGAAGAGTACTGATTCATCAGCTGGTATGTGGAGGACGGTATGTGGTAACCAGAAAGAGGTTTCCTTGTCCATGTTTAACCTGAAGCCATGAGACTTCATGGGGTCTGGAGTCGATGTCAAGGACTCTGAGGGGAACTCCCTCCCCCACCATTTTGCCACGACCTCTGCTGTGTCTGTCCTGTCAGTGGGACAGGACCTATCCAGGTATGGTTATAGTGGTGTCTGGAGTGTTATCTGTAAGAATGACTATTACAGGCTGTTGCTTGACTAGTCTGTGAGACAGCTCTTCCAATTTCAGCACTAGCCCCCAGATGTTGGTAAGGAGGATGATGGATGGTTGACAGGACTGTTTGTGGGTTTTTTTGTTGCTTTTTTCAGATCTAAGGTCGATGCCAGGTGGTCCGTCTGGTTTCATTACTTTGTTGTGACTTTCTAGAAACTGATACAGCTGAGTGGCTTGCTAGACCATTTCAGAGGGCAGGTGAGAGTCAACACTGTGGCTCTGGAGTCACATGTAGGCCAGACCAGGTAAGGATGGCATATTACTTCTGCCATAGTTCTTCTGCACACATTGCAGGAATTTCTTCCCTTCCATGCCCCATATTGTACCATCAACAATATATTCATACCATCAACAAAGAGGGAAGCACTATGATTCTTGATACTGAGTAGTTTTTATTGTAAGTTCATGCCAAATTTTAGCTGTGTGATTGCTCCACTGACTCACTTGTTGAAAAAGTGCAGAAAATCTCAGCGAGTGGAGGAATGTCAGAAGGCATTCGACAGTCTGAAAGCTGTGTTAACCACTGTGCTAGCCACACATAATTACACTTTCTTTATTACTGTTTCAACTTGCCTGGGCACCTTCAGAGGATTATACACTTGAACCCCAAAGTCCCTTTGCTCCTGTACGCCCCTTAAAGCTGTATCATTGAGCCTTTGTCTCTCCGCATTTCTTCTATCAACATGCATTACCTCACATTTCTCTGAAGTTTGAAACTTACTTGTCAAGTCTCTGTCCATTATGCCAACTTGACAATGTCTGTCTGAAATCGATCAGCATCATCCTCACAATCCATTGGTCTCTGCTGCTTAATATCATTTGCAAATTTAGAGATTATGCCTTCAACACCCATTTTCAAATCATTTATATAAATCAGGAAAAGTAAAAGTCCCAATGCTGATTCCCAGGGAACACAATTTTCAACTCATCTCCAGTCTGAGAAATGCCGATCTCCACCTACCCTCTGTTTCCTCTCTTTTAGTCAATTTCTAATCCGTGCTGCCTCATGCATCTCTCTTTTGAAAGTGTCTCATTCATCATCCATTGCTTATTTCCACCAAACATGTTTCCAGTCAATCTGCTCCAGTTCAACTTTTAGACTCTAAAATTTGTCTTTTTCCAGTCTTGGATCTTAATCTTTGACTGATTTTTAATGATTTGGAGTTGCCGGTGTTGGACTGGGGTGTACAAAGTTAAAAATCACACAAAGCCAGGTTATAGTCCAACAGGTTTAATTGGAAGCACACTTGCTTTCGGAGCGTCACTCCTTCATCAGGTGTGATTTTTAACTGATCTTTAAAATCATTTTCATGCTTATTATTGAACCTTATTATATTATGATCATTATTTCCCAAATGCTCCCCTACTCTGATGTTTTCCACTTGGCCTGTCACATTTCCTTGGACCAGATCCAGCACAGCCCCCTTCCTGGTAGGATTAGAAATATATTGTTCCAGATAGTTCTTCTGCACACATTGCAGGAATTTCTTCCCTTCCATGCTCCATATTGTAACTTTTTCCCAGTGTACCCTTGGGTAATTGAAACCATAATCTACCTACAAATGCTTGCTTCTACTTCCTCTTCACTATTTGGAGATCTAAAATACATACCCAACAAGATCACTGCTTCCTTCCTGTTTCTCACCTCCAACCATATAGATTCCAATTTGGCAACTACATTCAAGGACACTGATGTCATCTTTGACCAAGATTGCTACACCTACCCTGTTTCTACTAAAACCTTTATCATCCACAACACTATGTATCCAGTCCTGTTCTGGCTGGAGCTACACTTCTGTCTATGCTGTTATGCCATATCCCCAGAGCAATTTTTGATTCCAGATCCCCAATTTTCTCCCAATACTCCATGCATTTACCTATGTACAATTTAACTCCGGCCATATCTCTTCCTTGTCCATTGGAAGGTGACCATTTCTTTGTTCACTGTCAACATTTACAACTTTTCCCATTTCCTTTTCCCTGTTCTTCATCTTCTCCCTTTTTCCTTCACTGGAACCACCAAACCAAGGCCCATTGGTCAACCCAACCCCTGCTTTACGAGTTTAAATCCACCCCCACTACACTGTTTAGTTTCTCAGACATGATATTATTTCTATTTCTGCTCAAGTGAAGCCCATCTCTTCTGAACAGCTTTCTCCTTTTCCAAAATGGATCCTAATTTCCCAAGTCTATACTTGCCGCTTCTACACCGTGTATTTACCACCTCAACCTGTCTTTGCTTAAATAATGAAGCTAGTGGCACAGATAATATTTCTGAGATTACCAGCCTGGAGGTCTTGCATTTCAGTCTACTCCCCAACTCCTGAAATTGATCCTGTGAGACCACTAAACTGTTCCTCTCAATGTCTTTGGTTCTCACGTGAACAATAACAACTAGTTGTTCACTCTCTTTTTCCAGAAATTAATCCAACCACCACATTATGTCCTGAACTCTTACATCTGGGAGGCAACAGATCATGTTGACCCACAATCTTGGCTGCAAATTAGAAAGTCTATTCCTCAATTGAATCACCAATTATCACCACCTTGCTAATCTGCGTACTAGCCTCCCTCTTTTCCTAGTTTAGCCTCCGGCACCATGGTACTGTGGTTTTCCCTCGAGTCATCCACCCCAACTCCATTGTGTTGCTCACTAAATAGGCATCCAAAATTTCATACCTGTTAGACAGTTATAAGCAATCCTCGTGTTTCCTGGATCTGTTTTTTTGTTCTCCTATTGACAAATGATCACTCTTCTTCCCTATCTAGACTTATGTTTTTGCCTACCTATCACAATGAGGAACTATCTTCTTGGATAACTGTTCCAGAAACCCCTTTCCTTGTATGGTGCACAGTGAAGAGAATCATTGTTCCAAATCAGCCATATGTTGTACAAGGACTGCTACCTTCTGCCACTTCATGCGGATGACACTGTTCTGGATGGCTTCTGGATTCAAAATCTCTCATGTTTTGCATGTCACAAACAAGCTTTCCCAGATTCCCTATCATCTTTACTGATTAAACACAACACTTCTGAGGATCTGCTGTTTCTAAGCCATAAACAACTTTTCTAACAGACCCATTACTTTTTTGGGTAGGCAACACTATAGTAATGGATGAAGGGCTTTTGCCCGAAACGTCGATTTCGCTGCTCCTTGGATGCTGCCTGAACTGCTGTGCTCTTCCAGCACCACTAATCCAGAATCTGGTTTCCAGTATCTGCAGTCATCGTTTTTACCTCTAACACTATAGTAATGCAATGCTTGGGGCTTCACTGTTGTTTGACACTGTGTCACTCAAGATTCCCATCTCAAATGTAGCCAACAAGCCAAATTTTTCCAGAATCCTCCTCACCCACTTTTTATCATCACCCTGTGTTCCTCTGGTTCTGGGAGAAAAGGATCCACAACAGAAGGGATCATTAATTAACCTTATGATTAACTGAAGGGGGAGGTTAAATACAGAACAGGAGCCAATTCGTCCCACCTCACCCAAGAGTTTAACCATTTGGAATATCCTGAACAGAACCACAATAAATTGGAGAACCTTGTTGAGATTGTGTGCCTGATACTGGCCATATTGGATGGCAGGTGACCCCTGAGTTTGTGTTTATAATGCAACCTCGAGGGAACATTGCTACCAGTGAAATAATCTACTTCCAGTACAAGTTCCTCTTGCACATCCTATTTGTTTTGACCTTAATTTGTTTTATGACATATGTTCAATTTAAATACAAAACTGTTCAATTCTACCATAGATTAAAATGTATGTGGTGCTGGCTGCATGCTGTGTACTGTAAAAATTACAGCTGAAAATGTGTTGCTGGTCAAAGCACAGCAGGCCAGGCAGCATCTCAGGAATAGAGAATTCGACGTTTCGAGCATAAGCCCTTCATCAGGAATGAGAGAGAGTAGCCAAGCAGGCTAAGATAAAAGGTAGGGAGGAGGGACTTGGGGGAAGGGCGATGGAGGTGGGATAGGTGGAAGGAGGTCAAGGTGAGGGTGATAGGCCGGAGTGGGGTGGGGGCGGAGAGGTCAGGAAGAAGATTGCAGGTAAGGAGGGCAGTGCTGAGTTGAGGGAACCGACTGAGACAAGGTGGGGGGAGGGGAAATGAGGAAACTGGAGAAATCTGAATTCATACCTTGTGGTTGGAGGGTTCCCAGGCGGAAGATGAGGCGCTCCTCCTCCAGCCGTCGTGTTATGTTCTGCCGGTGGAGGAGTCCAAGGACCTGCATGTCCTCGGTGGAGTGGGAGGGAGAGTTAAAGTGTTGAGCCACGGGGTGGTTGGGTTGGTTGGTCCGGGCGTCCCTGAGGTGTTCTCTGAAGCGTTCCGCAAGTAAGCGGCCTGTCTCACCAATATAGAGGAGACCACATCGGGTGCAGCGGATGCAATAGATGATGTGTGTGGAGGTACAGGTGAACTTGTGGCGGATATGGAAGGATCCCTTGGGGCCTTGGAGGGAAGTGAGTGTGGAGGTGTGGGCGCAAGTTTTACATTTCCTGCGGTTGCAGGGGAAGGTGCCGGGGGTGGAGGTTGGGTTGGTGGGGGGTGTGGATCTGACGAGGGAGTCACGAAGGGAGTGGTCCTTGCGGAACGCTGATAGGGGAGGGGAGGGAAATATATCCTTGGTGGTGGGGTCCATTTGGAGGTGGCGGAAATGACGGCGGATGATCCGTTGTATGCGGAGGTTGGTGGGGTGGTAGGTGAGAACCAGTGGGGTTCTGTCTTGGTGGCGGTTGGAGGAGCGGGGCTCAAGGGCGGAGGAGCGGGAAGTGGAGGAGAGGCGGTGGAGGGCATCGTCGATCACGTCTGGGGGGGAATCTGCGGTTCTTGAAGAAGGAGGCCATCTGGGCTGTGCGGTGTTGGAACTGGTCCTCCTGGGAGCAGATGCGGCGGAGACGAAGGAATTGGGAATATGGGATGGCGTTTTTGCAGGGGGCAGGGTGGGAGGAGGTGTAGTCCAGGTAGCTGTGGGCGTCAGTCGGTTTATAATAGATGTCTGTGTTGAGTCGGTCGCCCGAGATAGAGATGGAAAGGTCTAGGAAGGGGAGGGAGGAGTCTGAGACAGTCCAGGTGAATTTCAGGTCGGGATGGAAGGTGTTAGTAAAGTTGATGAACTGTTCAACCTCCTGAACACACGCACACACCTGTCAGTTTCATAAGTTTCTACCCTATTGCTATAAGAATACTGAATGGATTCACCAACTCTTAACATTCGCCTGCACCTATGTTTTTGTTTTTGCCGCTGTTTACCTATTATTTAAACAGGGACTTATGCTACTTATCTCTGTTATCTGCCTGTTTTGCTCACAAGACAAAGCTTTTCACGGTGCCTCAGTACACATGACAATAAATTCAATTCAATTCTAACCTAAGCAGAACTTGTTTTAGGCACCAGAAAGGGGAAAGTAAAACTGGATCCATCATAACACATATTGTGGCTACAAAAGCAGGTCAAAGGTTTGGAAGTCTACATTAAATAACCTATCCTATGACTCTGCGAAGCCTCTCCACCATCTAGAAGGCACAAGGTGTCTGTTATGATTAAGTTTGCAGCAGAGGACAATGCTCATCAGCTCTGCCCATTCTTCCTCTCATTTAGTCCTCTTAGTGTTTTTTCCTCCTCCTCACACAGCATCCAATCATTCCCAGCTTCTGATGACTGGCAAACCTCCAATGAGGTGCCGTAATCTCCCAACATGGTGGCCTTCCCACATGATGTGACAGACCTACTGGCTTAGCACAGTGGCCTCCCCACCTATTGTAGCAGCTTCCTGCCATGGCAATCTGAAGTGATCTTCTAGCCTCATGATCCTAAAAAGGAAGCCTGGTGTGAAGTGAAGACTAGGTGCCAGTGTGGTCTGAGTTGGAAGACTGTGGTTCAGAATTTTTACTTCAGCTGCATAAACTGTTTCTTTATTTTCTAAGATCTTGTAAATAAAGAAGCTGTCCCTAGGCACCTTTGTACCTAAGATGGAACTGTAAGTGGCAACATATAAATTTTTCAAGATGACTATTAAACTAAGTAGAATTCAGCTCATTGAGTCTGTCTGGCCATTCAATCATCGCTGCTAAGTTTCTCAACCCCATTCTCCTGCTTTCTCCCAGTAACCCTTGACGATCAAGGGCCTAACTCAGTCTTAAATATACGCAATGACCTGGCCTCCACAGCCTGCTGTGGCAGTGAATTCCATAGATTCACCACCCTCTGGCTGAAGAAGTTTCTTCTTATCCCCATTCTAAAAGGTTTTCCCTTCATTGTAAGGCTATGCCCATGGATCCTCATCTTACCTACCAATGGAAACATCATCCTAATAACCACTCTATCCAGGCTATTCAGTATTCTGTCCAGCCTTCCAATATCCAAATTGTGATACAATACTCCCAATTGCTGAGAATCCAGTTCCAAAGTTCATTACTCAGCAAAGCATACTCCTTGTTTAGCACTTCTCTCATCATCTCCTGGTATCACCAATGTAGATTAGCAGCATTTGCTCCATGTACAAGTTGCACTGCAGCTGCTTGTCAAACCCTTAGCAACCCCACCCAAACCAGACAGAGCCATTGCCTATCTAGAATGTACCATACATGAGAACACCATTAGCAACATATTCTCCAAATTTCTCATCATCCTGATTTTGAATTATATTGCTGTTCCTTCACCATTTGTGTACTCAATCATTGAATGTGGGTGGGCTGCTTGGTCCTGTATTCATTGCCCATCCCTGGTTACCTGTGAAGTGGTGGCAAATTGCTTTCTTGAACCGCATTCATTTGATGTGTGTACTCTCACTTGTCCCAGGATTTTAATCCAACAGAGAGAACAGCAATATATTGCCAAGTCTGGATGGTGAGTGACTTGAAAGGAGATTAGTGTTTCCATGTATCTGCATTTGCCCTTCTAGATGGTAGCGATCATGGTCTTTGAAAGTCTTGTGAAATGAGCCTATATAATTTTCTGCAGTACATCTTGCAGATGCCGCACACTGGTAGGAAGACTTAACATTTGTGGATTCAGTGACAGTTAAAGGTGCTGCTTTGCCATGGATGGTATCAACCTTCTTCATGGTTGTTGGAGCTGCACTCATCCAGGTTATGAAGAAATCAGGAGACGTTACTCACTCAAGATTCCTAGTCTCTGACCTGATAAACAGGATTCAGTTAGTAGATTGCGGATGTTGCATTTTAGGGGAGAACATCAGTTTGGAGAGAAATCTTGTTTTACTCTCAGGCTGGGACAATTCTGCATCGAACTTGAAGCTGATCATGCAAAGTACTTTCTCCGAGAAAGGGAATAGTAGTGTTTAGTAAATGTTGAAGCAACTGTTTGAAGTTAAGGAAAAAAAATTAAAAACTTTGTATTAAAGGCATCAGCAAACCACTATCAAATTCTTGAGACGGATTGAAATCACAGTTAAATTATGCCGAGAAAGGTGACAAAAGGCTCTCTTGCAGACAGTACTGCAAAGGGTTGCTTTTTGAATCAACAGTATTATATTGTTTGAGAATCTTTAGATGTATGCTAAGTAGTTTTATCCTACTTGACCTTCACTTATCTTGCTGAATAAACTATTTTATTGTTAAAACCAAGTTTGTGATTTTGTATGCTTGTGTTTCAGTGAGACCACCTTGTTAAAACATCAAAAAAACAGGCCAGGATCTGATATAATCAGTAATAACTTCAGTTGGGATGACAACAATGAGCCATAAACTTGAACCTCATCAGTAATACTCAAAATAAAGTTAAAAATGCCATAGACTAAACTGCATTGAAGGGAAATACTAAAAGACTCAAGTGATTTAACTGGCTTTTATTCTCCTGGCTAAGTGTTCCGTTTTGTCCTGCTTACCAATTCTTGTTTGGAACAAACTCAGATGTTTTCTCCCAACATATTTTCCCTCCAATTCTTCCTTCCTTATGTCCATGTGTGAAGTCCGTGCTCATCAGTATGCTTGTTATTGAAATATTATTCATCAAGTACAGCATTTAACAAAAGCACAACATGCACTCCACAAATAACAATTTGATGTATAATGACTGCATGCTAAATTCAATTCTTGTACCTTAACTTGCAGTGGGAATTATAAGTAAATTGCAGAGAACAACTAGATACAAACACTTCCTCTCAACTTCAAACCATTGCCCTGGAGCACCTTTGGAGAAAGGAAGTTGTTAAACAAGAACCTGATTTTTACAATCTATTATGTGAAATTTAACAAGAGCTCATCATCCCATAAAAATGTCCAAATCAAATAGTTTGTAATGTGCCTGTGCCTGGTACTCATCTAATTAACCTAGATTTATCTGGAGATAGATCACATTCACATCTTTCAAAAAAATTGTAACTCATTTTCATGCCCTCACTGTAACGTAGTTGAGCTAATAATTAATATCTGTACAAGGGTTCGAGTGATTAAACACAGTTTCACTCTCCAGCAATAGTACGTGTTAGGACTGAACATACACAGTGACAGCTGAAACAGAAACATATATAGACAGAAATCCAAAGTTAGTATGATGACACTGGAAAAACATAATTTCCTTTATATTTTAATGAAGCCATTACACCAGTTTCAGGGTAATAATCTACGTGAAATATATTTACAACATTGCCTCAGACACATAGCTATCTTCAAGTTAGTCTCATGGTCGACAGATTTTGCTCAGTCTTGCAAATACCTCCAAAATAAGTTCCCATAAAATCTTTAGCTCAAGTTGGGATTAAATTACAACTTTCTCTAGGCTGTAGCATTTTAAAAAGAACATAATGCAACCATTGTAATCTAGTTGTAATGCATGCAAATTATCCACCCATATGATCCAAAATACCTTTGTTTCTTATTAATCTGGAATCATAAATTGTAACTGGTAACGTGTAGAAAGACATGGTTAGGAAACATCTGTGCATTTTAAACTATTTAAAAAACTTTAAAGTACATATTATAATTTCCTTACATCATTCAAGCCAAAATACCTTTGGACTTCAAAGAAACAAACAAAAAAGGTCCTTAACATAGTTTTCAAAAGTTTCAGGTACCATTGCTTTATCCTTGATTAGCACTTCAGTAACCTGTTCAGAGCTAAAACCCAAAAACAATTCCATTCTGATAGAGAATTAGATGATATCAAAACTCGTTCCATGCCTGTATTTTAGAGAGTTGCCTATTTTAGCAATATTTTTATAAGTAACAGACTCCACATTTGTCTAGCGTAGATTGCAACACCTAATCTTCCAAAGCATAATTGGGATTAACAACCAAGTAGGGATCCTGCTCCAAAACTTCATCACCTTCTCCTTTTCGGCTTTTCAGACCAGTCTGTTTCAGTTCAATCAAGATATGGTCCTATCAAGAAATTACAATATAAAGTTACCTCAAAAGAGCATTGTGCAGTATTTACTCAAAATAATTAATTCTTCATTGTTGCTATGTTTATGGATTGCACTGTTTCCATGATTTTCAGCAGCATGTTGCAAAACTATGCCTGGTAAACAAATACATCACCTCACTTGGAATAAAATGAATCTGGCCTGCCTCTGTTGACTTGGTTTCCCATGACCAGCATTTTGCAGAGGTTTATTGCTGATACTTATCTGACAGATACTTAACTAGCAATTTTCACTTCAACAGAAAGAATATTTGAACAGACGTTCAAGTCAAGACAGCAAACAAACAAGAAAGAATAGATGTCTTACAAATGGTAACCCAGAAACATAAGAAATAAACTAAACTGAGTAATACCTGGCAAGAAGTTCAATTACAAGTTGTAACCATTTTCAAGCAGTAGTTACCACTCACAGAATGGGTTTAATAAACACATTAAGGTAATTGAACATATGGAGTTGAGAGGTCATGTTGCGTCTGTACAGGACATTGGTTAGGCCACTTTTTGGAATACTGTATGCAATTCTGGTTTCCTTCCTATTGGGAAGAGGTTGTGAAACGTGAAAGGGTTTAGAAAGATTTACAAGGATGTTGCCAAGGTTGCAGGATTGGAGCTATAGAGAGATGCTGAATAGGCTGGAGCTGTTTTCCTGGAGTGTTGGAGGCTGAGGAGTGACCTTATTAGGTTAGATTAGATTCCCTACAATGTGGAAACAGGCCTTTGGCCCAGACCCTCTGAAGAGCAACCTATTCCCCCTCTGACTAATGCACCTAACACTATGGGCATTTTAACATGGTCAATTCATCTGGCCTGCACATCTTTGGACTATGGGAGGAATAAAGGTTTATAAAATCATGAGCGGGCATGGATAGGATAAATAGACAATGGCATGGGGGTGTCCAGAACTAGAGGGCATAGGTTTAGGGTGAGAGGGGAAAGACATAAAAAAAAAGGCCTAAGGCGCAACTTTTTCATGCAGAAAGTGGTACGTGTATGGAATGGGCTGCCAGAGGAAGTGGTGGAGGCTCGTACAATTGCAACATTTAAAAGGCATCTGAATGGGCACAAGAATAGGAAAGGTTTGGAGGGATTTGGGCAGGTGCTGGCAGGTGGGAGTAGATTGGGTTGGGATATCTGGTTGGCATGGACAAGTTGGACTGAAGGGTTTGTTTCTATGCTGTATATCTCTGACTCTATATCAGAATGGAGACATAGTTCCTACTTACATAATGAATAAGCCTGTAAATAACTTTCTCAATTAATTTCTTTTTGTTAATTAGTTCTTCTTCCGATTCAATTTCAGATTCAATTTCTTTTAAATACCAGTTAACGAGTTCACTCTTCTTTGGGGAAGCATCTTCATCTTCTGCAGGTAAGAACAGACAAACCAAGTTCATGATTTACAAACAGAATTTACTTAAAATGTTTTATTTTTCTGGAGTTAAATCCCCACTCATTTGTCATCCAAGGTGAACTGAAGTCAAAGCATTTAATAGTACAGATAATATGCAAATACCAGAAAGTGAGGTATTTCAGCCCATTTGACTCAATCTTTCCAATGAACCCAACAAATCTATCGTGTAAAAGTTGCTTTTGAATGACTTTCTACCCTCACTATATTATCTAGAAGATCATATTCCAAATCTTTGTGAATTTCAGTCTTGGAGCTATTATTTATTTGAACTATATTACACTTACCTGCTGTGCTTATTCAAATATCTGAAATACTGCACTCATTTGTACTAAATCACATTTATCATAGCACTGTTCACTTAAATATTATATGGCTTTAGCAAGCTATCTGCTTTGCGCTATGTTTTATTCTGAGGAGACTCCTCTAATCTAGGGAACATCCAGATTAGTCTGTAACAACTGAGGAGGAATGAACAAATTCCTTGACTAGTTCCACTTCCCCATTAGTTATGACATATTTGTTTAATCAGAGTATATGGCCAATTATATAGGTCTCAGACTGTATTAGGAACAAATCAGGCAGGTTGCTTTAGCCAAACATAAAATTTACTCAAAGATGCAAAAAGAACGACAGGTTGGACTATTCATATATCCACATTTCCAATAAAAACCTGACACACATAAGCAACTGCGGACAAGTTCTCAGACAGAATCACAATTGTACAGGGGGCCACATGGCCCTTTGCGTTGACACCACCTCTGAACATCTGACTCAATGCCAAATTCCTAACACTTGCTGCATAGTCCGGCATGGTATTTCTATTTTTAGAAACCTAATGCCCTCTTGAATCCCTCAAGTGAATTTGCCTCTACAATACCTCCAGACTATGCATATCAAATCCAGATCACTGACTACTTAAAAGTGTTCTCACTTACGTCTTCTGCAAAACCACACCCTCTGGTTCTCAACCCTTTCATAAGAAGGGCCAGTTTCTGCCATTTACTGGCCAAATGTCTCATGATTATGAAAACTATTAAAATCACCCTTGACTTTCTGCCCTCTGATAGTTTATAAGCTCACACTTTTCTGAAGGGGTTCTGAGGGAGCAAAATGTTATTGATCTTTAGGCTGGGTCAGAAATGCAATAATCTTTTCTGCATACAAACTGGGTCATGTCACCCTCCTCTGAAGCTCATGTAGGCTTGACATCTCCATGTGACCCCTGGTCCTTGCAGTCCTAAAAGTGTTGCTGTCGTACCCATGCCCTTTCCCTATACAAAGAGTCATTTGCTAAAAGTTCAGATAATATGAACATGGGTTAAGTCAAGAATATAATAAAGTAATATTTAGAATACACCTCTTTACAACAACAACCCTGGAAGCATAGTTATATAGTAACACTTGGAGGTACTACATGTAGAGTTGCACAGCACGGAAGCAGATCTTTAGATGCAACTTGTACGTGCCAACCAGATATCCTTAACTTTATAGAAGCATTTTGTTACATAGTGTCGAAACACAGGAAAAATAATAATCACAGACACACCCATTCACTTTAAGCAATACAAGGTATTCTTTTTAGCATTTAGTACATAGGTACTTCGGACCAAGTTAAAAAGTCTGGACAAATAATCAACTGTCACACTGTTTCTTGCTATAATGTGAATGAGTTATAAAGAAAACTCCAATGAAACGGTCATCATTTTTTTTCAAACTTTCTACAAGGTTGGGGAGCTATAATAAGGGAATACCATCATCTCACTGCATTAACAGCATTCATGTACTTTAAGGTAATATAGGGTTGGTAACAAACTAGAGGACTATGGTGAAAAGGGGAAGATTTAAAAGGGGCCTGAGGGGCAACCTTTTCACGCCAAGTGTTTTTGTATGCAGCAAGCTGCCAGAGGAGGAAGTGGAGGTTGGTAGAATTACACCATTTAAAAATGGTATCTGGATGGGTACATGAATAGGAAGGATTCAAGAGGGATCTGGGCTAAATGCTGGAAAATGGGACTAGATCAGTTTAGGATATCTGGTTGGCACATACAAGTTGGACCAAAGGGTCTGTTTCAGTGTTGTACGACTCTATATGGTCCTTTCAAATGTCACTATATAACTATGCATCAGTAGATACTATAAAGTTAGAAACATTGGCTACTATTTTTTCATTAGCCTCTAGAAAATGGCCAGAGCATATTTCCATTCTGAATGGTACAATGGCACATTAGAAAAAGGTTGTTCAATGTGACAAAGATTGAGATTTCTTTAGCTTGGTAATGTTACCAGCATCTCTTTAATCTATCAATTTTAGCTATAAATGTGACAATACAGCTCTCCATGTGAGGAATTGGGTAGAAGCATGCCCCAGTTACAGAATTAATCTTTCTGAAGACCCTGCTTGAAACACCAAGTTTGGCACAAGCAAAATTTGGGAATTCCAAATACAGAGGAAACTATTATCCGAACGAGATGGCGGGCACTATTCGTTCAGATAATTGATTATTCGGTTACTTGATTCAATGCCTCTCCTCTGGGGCTCAGAGTTTTCGGAAGTTTCCTTTTTCTTCACTCTGCCTGCTTTGCTCCCTCTCTCTGTCTCAGGGTCCTTTGTTTCTGAGCAGATACACACTTGTGTGTAAGGGTCCTGCAGCACTGCCGAAGCTCCCAACCCCGCCCGCCCCCAATCAGTTCAAAGGGATTAACACAGCGAACACTTGCTAAATCCGCTCCCCGTTCAGGAGAATAGGCAGCAGTACACTGCGCGTGAGCCCCTGCCCACCCCCAACAATGTCCCCTGTGAGGCCCCGTCCACCTCCACCCACTGTCTGCGCCCCCTCTCCTCACCATCTGACTGGACACTAACAGTAAGAATGCTCTGCCTTTGGGGTGGTGAGTCTCAAAATACAACGTTTTGACAAGTTCCACCTCTGCCCTGTGCAGGACAATTTTGGAGAGATTATCTGGGGAAGCGGGGGGGGGGGGGTTCAGGGCACACCCCTGTGTCAAACTCCAGGGAAAGTGTGTGCGCATGGGGGAGTAGAGAGAGAGCACGCACATGGGCAGTCATTTTGAGATGGTGCCTGAGCTCCCATCGAAGTCCAGGACCATTCTCGACAGCATTTCAGTGAGTAGGGTTTATTTTTAATCATAGTAAACAAAAGGCACAATCGGTGTTGAAACACCTCTTCAATGTAACATTTCTATCGGGACCTTGAGATCATCTTTGGATAATTCGAAATTTGGATATCAAGGTTCCTCTGTACTTTAACTGAGTTCCAACATTAATTGGATTTTGCTTTCACTTGCACCTGTTTGTCAGGACCTGAGTGAGAAAGATGCTAGTTTTATTTGGGTGAATGGTTAGGAAACTCTGCACCCACATCTTGTGTGGGTTAGGTTGTGCATCCTGGTTGGTCCCTAAAGAGATCTTTTAATACTATGAGCAATCCTGTCATCTCCTCATTGCTGTGCATCTCAATGAAAGTTTGGTTTTTAATCTTCTTAATTAGATTGTTGACTGGTTAACAACCACCAGTAAGGTCTTTATGAGAACTGCCCAGCCCTCCCTCAGCCTACCTTCCCTATGCCTTTTGTCCCAAATTGTCTTTCCTGCCTGACAAACTTGTGCTCGTTTATTCTCCTCCCAGCTGTGATACAGCTTCAGCATGTTACTGTGACAGCCTGTTCTTTTCTTCTGCATTCTAGGATACCGATCAAGAATCTATCGCAGCCTTAAAATATACACAATGACTCTGAACTCTCAGCTTTCTGTGGTATGGAGTTTCAAAGACACTGAACCCTCAGAAGACATTCTCATCTCCATTTAAATTGGCATCCCTTAATTTTGAGGCTGTGCCCTCTGGTCCTAGATTCTCCCATGAGGGGGAATCATCATCTTAGCATTTACCTTGTCAAATCCCTTAAAAAACATGCATCAATGAGATCACCTTTTATTCTAATTTCCAATAAGTAGAGTCCAGTCTATTTAACTTTTGCTCATAAGACAAATCCCTCCATATCAGGGATAATCCGAGGTAACCTTCTCTGAACTACCTCCATGATGTAATAAAATTTTCCAATATAGGGACAGAAACAGCTCACAGTCTTCCAGTGCTCTACTGCACCTTATAAAGTTTCAGTAAAACCTCCCTAGTCTTATTTTCCAATCACTTTGAAATAAGGGCCAACATTCCATTTACCTGGATAATTACCTGCTGTACCTGTATGCTAGCACTGTGTTGCACACAAGTCTCCCCAAATCCCTGTGTTTCCACTTTTTGTAGTTTTCTTCAATTTAAATAACACCATGCATTATTTGCACATATGCTCAGTGTTTCATGTGTTTGTAAAGTTTTATGGTTTTGTGGTTTTCTCAGGCAACATTACAGACTTTTGTTAGCTGCTCTTAAAACAATGGTAGCTAATTTCTCAAAGATTTGTCCTTTTGTTTACAGAACCCTGCCTTAATTAGTTAAGAGGAACTCTTACCTCAGTGCCTATAAGCTAACTCAAATGGATTGAAACTAATGGACTCATTGGGTGCCAACAGAAATTTCAGCTCCTTGCCTCAGTTATTGGCAATATTCTTTCTAAACTGCGTGGCTTGATTCCAGAAGCTGCAGCCGTGCATGGACCTTATAGACCTGCACAGCCAGAAGGAAAATTAAGAGGGTACGATGATTGCAGGAATACTCACTGCAGCAGAATTTGGTCATCTCGACAACATGATGGTACAGGTCTTTAAAATCCCATTGAGATTCCACATGGCAAGCAGAGGACTTTGGTTGTATTATATCCAGACTACTGAATTTCCTGAATATTAGGTGCTTTGATCCCTATATACCTTAGGTATGGGAACTTAATAGGCTACCTTCAATTTCTCCCAGTGATAATTAAATGGTACAATATCTGAAAAATCACTGTCCACTCTTTATCTACAGGTCTGTGAAGAGAGTCCCATTTTCTCATGGAGAGTTCATTTTTAAATACACAAGCACTGTAAAACTACTTCTGCTTCAGCTTGTACAGTTTGTGCTGATGAATAAAACTTGGGCTTACCACGTTAAGACTCATTATTTCTTTTAGACCAACCAATCATTGAAAGTCAAATGGTAGAGCCGTCAGTCTGTGTTGAGAACTCAAGCTCTACCAAAGGGACTGGTTTGGCTATTGACTACACAGTAAGGACAAGACCAGGGTACTTTTCAGTAACCTCTTGGACCTTAAGCCATTGTCTTCACCCCATCAAATAATTTCCAAGGAGAAGGTTGATCCTGCACAACGGTAAACAATGACAGTCCCAACTACTACCTTTCTAAAATTAGGTCACACTCCACATGTACCAGATATAAAGAGAAAGTAAATATCCTCTGCTGATAGCACACTAAAACCTTGGCATTCAATGCACTCTCCTGGACAGATGTTACAGTTTGCAGAAGCTTAAAGTTGGCTTCCATTTCTGACTCTTTTCAACTATAAACATAAAAGGAGAAAAATGTTTGAACCTTCAGCTGGCTCTTTTATACTCGCGCAAGATTGACAACATTGGCATCTCAGAAAGTAACTATGATACTTTAGATATTGGAGATTTTGAGTGGCAGGTGGCATACATCGCAAACTTTTACCTGTTCTAAATTGTATTCGACAATGAAACAATTGAACAACTTGCATTGTTACCTTCCTCTAGCTTCCGGAGATGGATGACAATAAGATTGGAAATCTTGCGATATTCCACAAAAGACAGTCTCATTGCATGTTTTGGTACTTCTTCCTTGATACTGTCTTCAGAATGGCCATTGACACCATTAATGCCATTTGGTATATCAGACGTCCCTGGCAGAAAGACCATTTATTAGAACAATGGGATCTAATATGATATGCACTAAGTAAGCATTCAGCAATGATAAAACAAAACAAAGTCACGAATAACTGGTTGGCATGATCATTACTCATTCAAATTATTTAAAGGCCCATGCAACAATTCATCAAATCTTATGCCAAAGATGAGGAAAAGGACTTCACAGTTTGAGCCTGTATGACTATTTCAATTGGGGAAACCGAACAAAGACTATGGGATGAATGGGCACCGCACAACAATCAACAGACAGGAGGGTTCCCTCCCAGTTGGGGAACACTTCAGTGGTCCAGGACATTCGGCCTCGGATCTTCAGGTGACCGTCCCCCAAGGTGGACTTTGGGACAGGCAGCAGAGAAAAGTGGCCGAGCAGAGGCTGATAGCTAAGTTCGGTACCCATAGGGAGGGCCTCAACTGGGACCTTGGGTTCATGTCACATTACAGGTGGTCACCATTGCACCACACACACAGATATTCCTACACACACACACACACACACTCTCCCATACACATGGACACAGGTACACACAGACGTGCACACAGACACCCACACACACTTTTATAGACACATACATTCCCACACGCACCCCCTCACAGACTTAAGACGCACGTTCTCACACTCACAACCCCCACCCCAGACAGACCCCCACATGCATACATATATTTTGTGGGGTGAATTTGTACTTGCAGAGTTACATTATACTTTGCTCAAAAACTGCATGAATTTATGTAAAACTTTTTTATCTGACATTTTAGATTAGAACCAACATATATATCATGGCATAGACAGAGGACACGGGGGGCCAACACCTTCAACATATTGTCTAGCTATCACCATCGTTAACAGCTATACCGAGAATGCAACGTTTTAAAAAAATGGTTTTGTGATTTACACATGAAAGAAGTGAAACTATCACTGTATTCTAACAGATGAAACGCTTAACAGACAATCAATTTTTCAATGTATAATTTCAGTTACATTAAACTGTAAATGTTTGCTATAAATGCTGTGTTACGATCGAGCCCTCCACTATCACCTGATGAAGGAGTGTTGCTCCAAAAGCTAATGTGCTTCCAATTAAACCTGCTGGACTATAACCTGGTGTTGTGTGATTTTTAACTTTGTACAACCCAGTCCAATACTGGCATCTCCAAATCATATCTCAAAGTTGTTTAGCTCTCTTTGACACATACCATTTAAAGCATCTGAACTAGGACTTTTCCACTGAGAATCCAATGGAGAAAAAGGATTGATCTTTGTTAAACCAATCCAATAATGCTATAAGTCACTCTTACTGTAAATTCTTTATTTTGTCAAATTTGATTATCTGTAAAAGGTGCTGCATCAATTAAATATCCACAACACCACAGCTAGACATTACCCTGAAACAAAATAAATTCAATATTATCACAATCACTAACATCCTGGCCTATGAGATTATCCATCACATGGACAATAGCTTTACACTTGCTGCCCCAAACTTCAAAATTGGCTCATTGATTCTAAAACATGCATATTTTGAAAACTCTTCTTGGGATTGCGCTGAGCACTGGCAATAGTCAATATCTACAAAATCTGAACTAAGGGTTAAGGTGACCACAAAACAATTCTTTGCAGGTTATAATAACGACTTAACCATATAAAATCAAATTGAAATTGACGTATGATTTTAAATGAAAAATGGTCCAAGAGGAGAGGACTCAAAATTTCATCCACTCCTCACAAAAACTCCACTGTTCTGCAGAGCCTCCAATCAGTCTTGAAAAATTTAATCTGTAAGCATTTTTCGAACTTATTCATGTTACATGGGCATCACTGGCTGGGCAAGCATTTATTGCTTGTCCCTCATTGTAAAACAGAAAGTAGTATGGTGCTGACTCCTTTAAATGCACCTGTCTGTGTGCTGTAGGTAGACCCACAGAGCTGTTAGACAGGGAATTCCAGAATTTTGACACTATACTGAATGACAGCTATGGATTTACAAGTCTCTGTGCTGAACATTTTGCTGATGAGAATTTGCAGGTAGTGGTACTCCCAGTATCTGCTGCCCTTAATCTGATAAATGGAAGTGCTTGTGGGTTTGAAGGTCATGTCTAAGGAAATGAGGTGAATTGCTCCACTGCATCTTTAAATGGCACACACAGCTGCTAACAAGTGTCACTGGTGAAAGGAGTGGATGTTTGTGGTGTAATGCCAATTGTGGGCTTTGTCCTGGATAGTGTCAAATTTCTCGATTGCTGTTAGAGCTGCAGTCATCCAGGCAAGAGGGTCTTATACCATCATACTCCAGACTGGTTCCTCGTAGGCAACTTGGGGGGGTGGGGGGAGGGTGGGGTGGGGTTAACTCAGTATTCCTCACGTCTTTGTGCCAGGGTATGATTCCAGTTTGCTAGGGCTCCCTGATGCCAGACTCCATCAAATGCAGCATTGATGTAAAGGGCTGTAACTCTCACCTCTGAGATTCAGCTCTTTTCTTCATGCTGTAACAAAGGTCAGAAGTTGAGAGACCCTGATGAAACACAAACTGTGCATTGGAGAGAGTAGATTGTTGGCGAAATTGTTGGACATCTACATGGAAGATGGGCTAACTGAACCCCTCAGAAATTTTCAGTTAATCAGGGACAGTCAGCACAGATTCATGGCTGGGAGGTCATGCCTAACAAGGCTCAGGGAATTTTTTTTGAAAAGGTGTACTGGACAGGGAAATTTCTATGAATGCTGTTCATATGGAATATAAAAAAAGACTGGTAACTTAGATAGAACCCCACAGAATTAGGGGCAAAAATTACAGATAATTACAGATATGTGAACTATTTCTGCTGTTCGGGATTCTGGAACTAAGAGGCATAGTCTGACCATTAAGGCTGGACCATTCAGGAGAGATGTTAAGATACACTTCTACACAAAAAGGGTGGTAGATATTTGGAACTTTCTTCCACAAGAAACAGTTGATGCTAGGTCATTTGCTAGTTGTAAATCTGAGATAGATAAATTTGTTAAGCAAAAGATATAAAGAGATATGGACGAAAGGCAGGTATACGGAATTAGATTGCCGATCAGCTATAATCTTATTGTATGGCCCAACAGGCTCAAGAAACTGAACGACCTATTCCTATACACAGGTACTGCATGATAGCACTGTTAATAATATCATCCATATCTTCCAATATTTTACTGATGGTTGAATTTAGGCTGATGAGGTGGCAACTGGGCAGGTTGGATTTCTCCAGCTGGGTGCATACAGGACACATCTAGGCAATTTTCCACATTGATCCAGTACAGCTACAGCATTGGTAGCTAACAGAGGTATGGTAAATTCTGAAAGACACCTTTTCAGTCCTATTTCTGGAATGTTGTCAAGACCCATAATCTTTGCAACGTCCAGTGCCTTCAACCATTTCTTGACATCAAGTGGAGCAAACTGAATTAGCAGAAGACTGGCATCCTGGGGGTTCTGGAGGAGGCTGAGATTGATCATCCACTTGGCACTTCTAGATGAAGATTTTTGCAAATGCTTCAGCTTTATCCTTTACACTAAGGTGCTATGCTCCCCCATCATTGATGATGGGGAGATCTAACAGACACCTCTTCCTGAGCTGCTTTATTACCATATTCATTCATGACAGGATACGGCGAAACTGTAGAGATTAGATCTGAGCTATTGGTCGCGGAAACGCTTAGCTTTGCCTATTGTTTATTATGTTGTTTAATATGCAAGGGATCCTGTTTTGTAACATCAGTAGATCGACACTAAGGTTTTAGATATGTCCGATGCTGTTCCTGGCATTCCTGCTGCACTCTTCGTTGAACCCGAGGGTTGATCTCTGGCTTGACGGTAATGGTGGAGTGGGGGAAATATGCCAGGTCATGAGGTTGCAGCTTATGTTGGAGTATAATTCTGCTGCCTCTGATGGCCCGCAGTGCCTTGTAGATGCCTAGTGCTAGATTTGTTCAATGTCTGTCCTATTTAGCACAGCGATAGTGCCACACAACATAACTGCACATTCTCAGTGAAAGCGGCGTGTTGTCTCTACGAGGACTGTGTGGTAGTCACTCTTACTGATACAGTCACAGACAAATATCTGTTGCAGTCAGATTCGTGAGGACGAAGGCAAGGTTTTGTTTTTGGTTCCCTCACAGACCCAGTCTCGCAACACTGTCTCTGCATCACCACTGAATTTGATTAGTGGTGATGCAGAGTCACTCATGATGATGCAAACTGAAACCCCCCACCCAGATTTCATTCTTGCCAATCCCACCTTCAGTACTTCCTCCAAGTGTTGTTCAATCAAGGGGGAACAATATGTGACAATCAGCAGGATGGTTCCCTGTCCATGTTGGACGTGGTGCCACAAGACCTCATGGTGTCCAGTGTGAATGTTGAGGACTCCCAGGGCAACTCCCCGAGGCCCACATACAAGTGCACAGCCAGCTCTTCTGGGCCTATCCCGCTAGTGGAACAGAGTCAACATGTAGATCAGAGGAGGTTTGGATTGCAGTTTCCTTCCCTAAAAGAATATAAGTGAACCACATTGGCTTCAAGATCATGATCAGACTCTTAGTTCCATTTTTATTGTATTCAAATTGCACCATTTGTGATGGCAGGATTCAAACCCAGGTCACCAAAACATTACCTGATTAATAACTCAGTGCTAACACCACTTGTTCCTCGTATGTGTATGAAAAGACAAACTTCAAAAGGAAAATAATATCAATATTGTATTTACCTTAGTTGAAAATTAGGGACAACATTTGAATAGGTCATTTACCACACCAACTTAAGAGAAAGCAGAAGCCCAAATCAATTCTTACAGATCAAAGTAGAGGATAGAATATCAACATGTGCAGTCAACTTAAACACTTGAAATTAAAGTCATTTTACCATCAATTCCTTCATGAACTTCCTGCTCCATTTCTTCCCTTCCTTCATCATCTTGGTCAAAACTTACATCTGGAGTTTCCACTCTAATGATTGATTTGTTCAGTAACCGGAAAGCTTCCTTTACATGCTTAGGTTGCACCTATAAAGCCACAAGTAAAAATTTGGCACACGTTCCTTTTTTGGTAGCACTTTGCATTAATGTTGCTTAAAGAATACCTTCAACAATCTTTAAACATAATCAAAAATAATCATTTAAAAAATGTTCACATATTTTGATATAATGCAGCAAATTATTACAATGGACAATTTTATAAATCATTCAACTATAGCAGCAGATAATTGCCAAAAGAAGCATTAAGAGATTTCCCCAGGTTTCAGGTGGACTATTAGATAGGAAGCACAAGTAGCGCAGTTCTCAAAAAAACTGGTAGTTGAAAAAATGTAGGCAAGTACATCATTTGAACATTTGTAGTTAACTATTATTATTTTGGCCGTCTAATTGATCAGAGAAAGGTATCTGCTTAGCTCTGTAGAAGACTTGAACTGGTAGTCTGCGTTATTTAAAAAGGTAGTCAGGCAGTATGGCTATGATAGCTCACGATAATAGTGTTGGCCACAATTATTTACAATATATTGTAATGACTTGGATGAGGAAAGTGAATGCGCTATAGCTTAGATTGCAGATGACCAAAATAGATGGGAAGGTAAGTGGTGAGGATTACACAGAATATACAGAGGGATATAGTCAGGTAAATTGAGTGTGCAAAAACTATTAGATGGAATATAAATGTGGGAAAATATAAGGTTATGAACTTTTTAAAGGAAGAGGAGGAGCTAAATATAATTCCAATGGAGAAACATTGCAGAAAGCTACAGAAGGATTTGGAAGTCCCCCTGCACAGATCACAAAAAAACTAACACTAGTTCAGCTCATAATAGAGGAATTAAATAGAATGTTGGCCTTTATTTTACAAAGAATGGAACATAAAAATAAGGAAGTCTTGTTAAAGCCGTAAAATGCACGAGCCAGATCACAGATGGAAAGACTGTCCAATTCTGTGATTCTTATCTAAGGAAAGAAATTCAAGCTTTGGAGGCAGTTCAGGGGAAGTTCACTAGGCTGATTCTGGGCTCAGAGGGACTGTCTTATGAGGAGAGGTTCAGTAGATTGTGCTTGTACTGACTGGAATATACAAGAAAGAGAGGCAACCTTATGAAACATACAAGATTATTAGGGGACTTGACAGGATGGACGCAAAAAGGTTATTTCTCCTTGTGGGAGAGAGCGTAGGACTGGGGGTATAATCTCAAACTAAAAGGGTCGCACATTTAAGACACAGATAAGGAATTTTTTCACTGAAGAGGGTGGTGAATCCACAGATTTCTTTTATTGTAGAAGGCAGAGTTAAGTATGTTTAAAGATAAACTGATTTTTAAACAGTAAGAGAATCGAAGATTACAGGGAAAGGGAGTTGAAGATTATCAATGATGGAATAGGATCAGTTGGCTGAATGGCCTTCTCCTAAGACGTACGGTCCTACAGCAGGAAGTTTTAGTCTGATTAATAGTAACTAGAGAACAGAAATTTTGAAGGATATGGACAAGAATGATATATATACCTCTCCGATATGATCAAATAATGGTCATTTGAGACTTGGAAAGTAGGGAGGTTAGAATTAGCGCTTATGCACAGTCCAAAGCAAGAGGACAAATCTCTTAAATGATTAATAGTTACCTCGTCACAGCAATGCATTCTGGCCATAGATTCAGAGAGACGAATCATACTCTCCAGCTGACGCACTGTAATTCTCCATGCTGACTTGGTCACCCCAGAGCCGTCCCTTTGGCGAAGTCGTCTGTACTGTTCCACTATGAAGTCTTCAGATTCATTTGAAATCTAGAAAATTAAATCCTCAGAAAGTTATGTTGATAATTACAATTTATACAATCGACAGTCCAATAAACTTCACATCGCATCAACTGACTGACCTTTGGTTTGAATTGCCTTGCAAATAACAGGTACCTCCTAATATCATCCAAAGAGTAGATTCGGTCAACAGATTCTTGGATTCGAGAATGCAAGTCCACAATGCGCCTAGCAATGGCATAATCTGTTACCTAGTTTATAAAAATTACATAACATTAATTTCCTTCAATTGATTAAGAATCAAAATAAAAAATAACACATGAAAATGTGATATTCCCACCTCATTGCACTCATCAACCAGAATGAAAAACAAATCGAATCGAGACATAATTGGTGCTGAGAGATTTACATTCTGTTTGAGAGACTTTGAACGATCATACCGTCCAGCAACTGGGTTTGCTGCAGCCAAGATAGAAGTCCTGGCATTTAAAGTAGCCTAAAAATAATAAAACAAAGATTTTGCTTTACATTTTAACCCACAGAATTTAGTTTTTAATCCATTTAAAAGGTAATGCACAATCAACACAATTAAACACTTAACACACTTCTTCACTAATTTCATCAACTAAACTATTCACTATAAACGATCCCAAAAGAAATTAATTTGTATTTACTAATAACGGAGAGAAAGAATAAAGATCTTCCCCAGCAAGACATGAAGTATCTCATCACGTGCATTTAAAGTTTTATTATCTGTCTTGTGCCTAGATGTCCCATTCACCACCTTTGATAAATTTTCATTGTACATAAAACAAAATGTTAAATGTAGTTAACGATGTCATAACTAGCTTTACTAACTAAACAACCGTTGGATGGTGTCTACTGACCTATCCAAGTATTGTAGCATAACATGCAGAATGAAAATTAGAATAGGATGGCAGTGTTGTTGGCAGGGGAAATAACTAGTTATGATTCAATGAGATCAGATCTTAGGTATCATGTCAAGTAAAGTTTATTAATGTGCTGAATAAATATTTAATATGCACACCAGTATCAAGGTAACGTGTGGATGCGTGCTACCAGCAGATACAAGCTAGATAAAAGGGAAAAATATAGAAAATATTGAAAGAAAGATCAGCAGTTATCCTCCATTTAGAAGACAAGGAAAAGAAGCCAAGTAATGACTAAAGCAAAGATTCCAGGAAGTTGTCATTAGCAGATCTGAGCAGCAATGTGGCTAGAACTTTAGCCACACAGCACCAGGAACCTGGGCTCAATTCCAACCGTGGGCAACTGGCTGTGTGAAGTTTATATATTCTCCCATGTCCATGTGTGTTTCCTCTAGGTACTCCTATTTTATCCCACAGTCCAAAGATGAGCAGGTTAG
Organism: Hemiscyllium ocellatum; assembly: GCF_020745735.1. NCBI lineage: Eukaryota > Metazoa > Chordata > Chondrichthyes > Orectolobiformes > Hemiscylliidae > Hemiscyllium > Hemiscyllium ocellatum. The sequence goes on along the minus strand of NC_083407.1, from coordinate 39,146,748 downwards.
GTGGCTTGGCCATACTACGTTGCCCATAATGTCCAGGGGTGTGCAAGCTAAGCCATGGTAAATGCAGGGTGATAGGGTAGGGGTTGACTCTGGTGGGATGCTCCTCAGAAGGTCAGTTTGTACTCGATGGGCCGAATGGCCGGCTTCCACACTGTTGGGACTCTATGATCTGTCAGAGAGTATTTAAAAATTATAAAAATCTTTGCTCATGCTTAAAATTTCACAAAGTTTCACTCTGCCTTTTATTTTTTACTTCCCAAAGAAGCCAACTATAATTCATTCTCTTCAGAGTAAGTCCACACTAAGCAACCAAAAAGATTCTGAAATAATTTAAACAAGTTACTTTGACTCCAGCTTTTGTGATGGAAATGGTTTGTTGTTCCATTGCTTCATGTATAGCGACTTGATCTCTTGAATCCATTTTATCAAATTCATCGATACAGCAAACACCCTATAAGAAAGAAGGAATACTTAAAGACATTGTGGATATTTTGTCAGCATAGAAACCCACAATAATTTGCATTCATGAAGACATAGGAATAAAAAGAAAATTCCACAAGTCCATAGCTTAGGATACATAAATATGCATCAGGAAAACATTGAGTTTAGTTGACAATATCACAACTGGCTTTATCAATTAGACAACTTTGGGATAGTCTCGAGTGACTTATCCAAATATTGCAGCATAACACTGCAGAATGCATGCCAAAGGACTCCCAATTCAGAGGCTATCACATACACCATGACTGAAATGCTTTCAAAAATCTGTAATCAAAAACTTTTACATTCAGCCACAAACTTTAAAATTAGCAATTTCAAATTGAATATACTTGGGAACATGAGTGGGCCCTTTGAGCCCTTAAACCTGCACTGCCCATTAAATAGATGAAGTGCAACATCACGCATAATATCCAACTTTACAGCAGTAATAGGAAAATTGAGAGACCATAATATAGGTTGACGTAAATAGAGTAAAACAAGTTAATACTGGACAGTCAATATAGCTTTGTCAAAGACAGGTCACGTCTGACAAATCTAAATGGAGTTCTTTAATGAAATGACACAGGCAGCGAATGAGGATGGTGCTGTGGAAATTGTAATTTGCACTTTCAGAAAATATGTGACATTCTGTCACATGGCAGACTGGCTAGCAAATTAGAAATATTTGAGATTGATGGGTCCTCAGCAACATGGATTAGAATTTCGCTAAAAGATAGAAAACAGGGGGTTTCTAGATGAGCATTTCACAATTGGTGTACTCCAGGGATTGGCACTGGGACCCTTGCCTTTTCTGATCTACATAAATGATTTGAAGCTATATGGCACAATCTTGAAATCTGCAGATAATATTGAGGTGGGGAGAACAGTAAATTGTGAGGATGATGCTGAGTGACTTCAGAGGGACAGTGCTCATTTGGCCAAATGAGCAGATACCTAGCAGATGAAATTTGATGCAGAGAAACAAGATCATGCATTTTTCTAGAAGAAACACAGAGTCAATACAGTTTCTTGTTACAACATTGATTGTACAGCAGAGGGACCTTGGGATGCATGCGAATAATGCTCTGAAGGTGGCCAGGCTAGTTGAAATAATTGTTAAGACAGTTTATAGGATTGTAAATAGAGGCAATAAAGCAAGGAAGTTATGCTACACCTTTTCAAATCACTGGTCAGACTACATCTGGAGAACAGTGTAAAGTTCTGGACCTTATTTAAGGAAGGAGGTTAATGCCCTGGAGAAAAAATGCAAAGGGGATTCACTCGAATGATAATCAGGAATGAGGGATTTAAATGCAAGCAAAGATTAGCAAAATTGGGAAATTCCCCTTGTAAGAGAAGATTAAGAAATTACCTTACTGAGGTGTTCAAAATTATAACCACTTGTGGCACAACAAAGAAGCATATTATGTTTCCACTAGTTAATATGTTAATAATGAGGGTCACAATTTCAAGATTGTCAGCAAGAAAGTTGGGAGTGGTAATAAGGAGAAACATCTTTACTGGAATTGTTAGGATTCGGAATATGTTGCCTGGGAGTGTGGGCGCAGATAAACTGCATAGGTGGTTTCAAAGGACGGCCGGATAAATTAAAGTGATGAATTTAGAGGGTTATGGAAATAGAGCTGATAAATGGGACAAACTGGTTAGCTTTTTCAGGAGCTGGTACAGACAGGATAGGTTGAGTGGACTCCTCTTGTACTGTAAAATTCGATGATTCTATCTTTGCCCAATATCTCTCCACAAAAATCAACTTAATTGGTGCAATATCGACTTCGTTTAGGCGTGTTCCTAACTTCACTTCTTATAAATCTGGCTTTTTTTGACTACTCCCTGTTCTAGATTACCCAACCAGCCAAGAGAGCTTTTTCTCAATATTCTGAAAGCTCTAACTAAATTGCCTCTTAACTGTCAAAAAGCAACGCAACCCCATGATCAAGAATAAATTGTGCAGAATGCCCTTACGTTATCAGCAAGCATCAATGCTCCGGCTTCGATGACAAATTCATGTGATTCTTCATCCTTCACAACTGCAGCTGTGAGACCTGCAGCAGTACTAGCTTTGCCACTTGTATACACTGCTCGAGGACTGAATTCCTCCACATGCCTGTTTTATATTTAAAAAATCTTTAATTTGTTAATATTAAACTGAACAAAGCTATACAACCTTTGCATACTGAACACAAAAATGTTCTTTTACTTTACTTATCCATATAGTCATGCTTTGCTTAGCTCAGAGGCTAGATAGCTGACCTGCATCAAGGACTAGGATTATATCCACTGGAGAATTAAGTCAATATAACCTATAGTGAATTCTGATATGGCAAAGGATTTCAGCTCCAAGATATGCATGTAATTATTAATGTTGGATAAAGAATTAAAGCAATGCAACACTATCCAACTGTGCAGCATTGAACATACACACCCGCAGCATTTTTCATTACAAAGAAACCTCAATTATCCGAATACCAATTCTTCGAAAATCGGAATATTGAAGGAGATCTCAAGGTCCTGATAGAAACATTACAAAGATATGTTTCCAATAGTAATTACGTCTTTGTTTACAGTGATTAAACAGGCACAGTCTCCAAATGACTGCCCTCCCACATTTCCCCCTGCACCCACTCCCCCCCAACACTTTCCCTGGAGTTCTACAAGTCCCCCTCCCCATGCTTTCCCAGATAAACTCTCCAACATTGTCCTGTACAGGGCAAAAGTGGAACGGGGGGGGTGTTGGATGGGGTTGGAGGACAGGATTGCAGGGCAGGGGCTTACGCGCTCTGTGCTGCAGTCTCCTGAATGGAGAGCAGACTTTAAAAACTCCCATCCCCAGAGGAAAGGCATTAATCGATTAAACGAAATAACTGATTCTCCGAACGAAATATTGCCCGCACATCTTGTTCGGATAATCGAGGTTCCTCTGTAATCTTTACTAAGTTTCAAACCCATTGGATTGCTGCGCTCTCAGTTTGGGAATAATTATGAAAACAATTATTTAATCATAGCAGCTTGAACATGTAAAACATGAATTATTACACACAATTACACATTTTGATAAGTATTAGAACATCTAATTATAATAGTATGACTGAAATAATTGGACCACAACTGGTTTAAAAAAAATACTGATTTTTTTTAGGAGTATTTGTGATGTCAATGATTAATATTGCAGTTTGGAATGACTTACTTAAGGAATTGGCTTTTGGCTGTGCTTGGGTCGCCAACAATACAAACATTAATATCACCACGTAAAGAAGTACCCTCCAAGGTAGCTTTAGGAACTCCTCCAAACAGCATCAGTAAGACTCCACGTTTTACTTCATCATTACCTGTAAAAGAGAAAATTTTACGATTTCTAAGTATTGCACCACAAAAATAATGGAGCAATTGTTTTTTCTTGAAGAAAATACCTCCAATTAAGCATCTTAAAAATATACAGCAACAATATTTAAAGATGCTTATTAAATGTCAATAAATATTATTGTGCTTTTATAGCAATAATTAATTTTAGCATTTTAAAAATTAACTTAGAATCATCATTCAGGATGAAAGATCAGAATCATGTTCACATCAAAAGAAAATGCTTTAAAAAAAAATACATTTACAAAATGTTACTTCTCACCATGAATAGTAGGGAAAAGACTTGTACAGAGATTATGATACAGATTCTTATCCTGACTCATTTCAAACACTTTCTCCCATTCCTGAACGGTCATCTGATTTTTTATACTTTCTGCAGTCTGTTCTTCTTCCCTCATTTCTTTACCACCGAACTATATATTTTTAGAAACAGAAAGCAAACAGTTTTAATGCAGCAAGCTAGACAAAATCTCCAAAGATGTACAGATAAACTCAGTGCTATTTGAAACATTATAAATAAAAATTCAGAATTTCTAAATAAAGGAATAAATTTGATGAATACTAATCAACAAAAGGAAAATCAATTATATCTGCAGTGATCTTAACTGCAAACCTAGAACTTGCAACAGTATGAGATAACTCTTAAAATATTCTCGATTTGTCTTTGTTCATTCTGCATGCCACAGGAGACAGTAGCAGCAGAGGCAACATTCAAATGAGTTTAGTCAACAATTATAAATTAGCTAAGTTACAAATCTGAACATCTTGTTACATATGCATGCAGACAAGTTCAGAATCATTTTCCAATGTTGTGATCTTGAAATATTGACAACAAACAAAAATACTGACAGATTTTCAATATGCAAAGAATACAACAATTGAAAATTAATATAATTAATTGATATTGAAACCAAAATTGTATCTTAGATAAAAGGAAAAAAACATTTTTCAGGTTATTAAATTCTCATGCTCTTCAATGCAACATTTCGTACAACAAAAATACATACCCGTGGATTTGTCTGTGCCACATGGCATGTCAAAAAGGCTAGCTTGTAGGACAGATCACGCACACCTAAAGCACGAAGACCCCTTACTCCTTCAGTTTCATACCCTTCAGCACCACTGACACGAGATCCTGTTTCAGCACGGATGCCTGAAGAAAACACAAAACTTTTAATCAATAATGGTTCTTCAATCAAAAAAAATCACATTCCTTGATTACTACATAAAGTTTCTAACAGAGGTAATAAATAACTTCTGTTGTTACCGGTTTGATGGGTAACATTGGCTAGAAAGTAATTAGTGCACTATTACCCAATATGGTGAGAGGGAGCAGACAGAGCAAAAACAGAAAGCGAGAGTGTGGGCAAGAGACTGGAGAGAGGATATATTGCAAGGACAAAATGTAGTCACAAAACTTGCCAAAGAAAAAAACCTCAGTATTTAGTTATCAACTGTTTACTGTTTATTAGTGATAGATTACAGGCTTTTTTAAAAAAGGTAAACGTGTCAATTCTAGAATAACATACCATTGAAAATACAGCAACACTATAATATGTTTCTAAAAATAACACAACAAAGCATTAAGGCCCAAAATACTGGAGTCCACTGAGATTAGAAATGCAAGTTAGGTGATGTCAATTTGAGTGTTTCTCTAAAAGAAAATGTAATATCCAAATAGATTAAACAATAATTTTTGGAAGATTATGGACTATTTGGCTAGTTGATACAATCTCTTTACAGAATTTTCTTTATCAGTATGACATTTATAACATAAATATTTCCAATCAAATTACACTGATCCTCATTTGTTAATAAATCTTACCTGCTGCAAATGTGTTGCTGGTCAAAGCACAGCAGGTTTGGCTCTCTCTCTCTTATTCCTGATGAAGGGCTTATGCTCGAAACGTCGAATTCTCTATTCCTGAGATGCTGCCTAACCTGCTGTGCTTTGACCAGCAACACATTTGCAGCTGTGATCTCCAGCATCTGCAGACCTCATTTTTTACTCAATAAATCTTACCTGCATACATTAAAAATAGCAAACTTAGTTTAAAGTGACTAATTTATAGTATACCTGGTGTAGTCAGTTGAGATACATCAGGAACCACAATAAGCATTCCTGTGAAGTCACATTTATCACCAGCTTGTGCTGATTCTACAGCTTCTGCACGCAAAATAACTTCCACGCTGCGGGGAATGCTACCTCTTGGTAACTCAGCTTGAGTTTCCTGAATACGAACCTGAAAAGATAAGCCGGTACAAATTAATCAAACGACAGAGGATATGAAAGACAGTCAGTCATTACGTACTGAAATATTTATGGTTTGCTCCTTTGAACTCATAATTCAGAAACAATTCCCATGAAGTTTGTATTTAAAATGGTTTTGAATGTTGCACCTAAATATTAAGAGAATACTCAAAAAGCAGAAGACATAGTAAACGTTTATTATTCAAAATCACATTATAAATTTTATTTTATTGATTTATCTTCACTATTCTGCACACTTTTATTTTAGAACATTCGTTTTCCCAAAATTAAAACTACAGCTAAGAGGTCAGCAGCTTGCATAATGAGCAGGTAAAATATTGAATGCAAGCAAAGACTCAGATTCTAAGTATACATTATTTAATCCTTTCACCATTGTGTTTGAGAATAAACAAGGTAGAAATTTATGCTATGTAGGCTATCCAATGGAACAATAACATTTTAATACTGCTAACTTTGAGAATATTCTCTAATCACAGGATTTTGAAATAAAATCAATCCAATTATTTCTGTATCACTAGTAATGGAGTATTATTTCAGATATGTAGTCGTGTAGTCAACAAGAAAAAGGCAATTTGCTCCCCTATCTTTGGTTTAACGGTGATTAAACCAGAAAAGGTAAAAATAATCAGTCCACTGTTTTATGCCTCTCACCCTATTTAGGGGATGACGTTGGTGAAAGAGAAAGTCAATGAAGAAAAAAAATCATGTCCTGCCACCCTTGGAGTTTTGGCTACCATTTTGACATGTACAAGATCTTCATTGTGCAAGTCAGTTTAATAATGGCAGATTCAAAACACGAATTGAAATTGTAAGTATATGCTTTGGATCCTAGATACTGAAATTTGATGCACAAACTCAAACAACACTAAATAAAATTCCGTTTTTAAAAAAGTATGTATTTCCATATAAATTCCAACGGATTCTTCCCCCAAAAAAACCCAAAATGTTCTCAGAGTACAAGAACAACATGGTAAACTTTCAATCGCAGTTGTACACTCACCTTCTGAAAGTCAACAAATCGGGATTTATTAGTGTCCAGCATAAATCGTCTCCTGTTGGCACACACTGGATTTCTGCAGATATTTGGCTGGGTGTATTTGAACTGTTGCTCTACGTCCTTGACCACCGTCTGACAATCGAGACACATAAATGTTCCACTGACCAATTCTGGGTGAACAGGATGGGTTCGAACAACTTGTCCGCTGATACGTAGCAGGGTTCCAATTCGTGCTGCTGTCAGTTCTCGGATTCTGGTTGAAAACAAAAAGGCACCTAGACTTGGTCTTCGATCATTTTTTGTGGTTGGTTAAGAATGATTAAACATAAACACATTTAAACCTTCAATTATATATTGTTTTCTTCCCATAAATGTACTTGATAACTTTGCAAACTTAATTAAACCTGCTAGACGAGACTGCAAAAAGATCAAGACAAATATTTAAATTTTACAACTTTGAAATTTACTTAGTACTTTGATGAATTTGTATTCTCAAATAGAAGCTGAGAGCAGATTTATAAACAAGAAATCATGATTTGATACATGACAGTTTGAAAATTAGTGCAGTTTAACTTCAAATTTGTAGCCGAATGGTCAAGCATGAATGAACTCCTCTTCCGTATTTCAGTGTAAATTGAAGACAGTTAAATCTAGTCCAACATTGATTAAAAAAAAACTCATGAGAAATGAATGGGAATAAATTGAATTTATAGATTTCAAAAAAGTCTACAGAGCTGAATTATGGTGATATTGCTCTCTTGACCTAGATACAACAGACACCCGAAAAGAATCTTGAACTCATTCTTCACTCAATTGGAATTTCATTTGATAGACAATGCGAAACAGAGGAAAAAAAATAATTTTTTCTCTTACTTGTGTCTGGCTGGTAAGTCCTGAATTGCAACATAAAACTCCTTATTTGGTGGAATAGTCCCATGGTCTCTGGCAAAATTCCGAACAGCACGGCAGAGATATGGGTACACTCTGAAAAAGATTCAACAAGAAACTGTAGCAAATCAGATTGTTAATTGCTCGTCTTAATATTTGATGTATGTTTGTTTCAACAGTTCGAAAATTTTTATCGCATTTAAAGTGCATCTTCTCCATGACTAATTAAAAGATTTCTTCCTTGGACAACAACCAGTTAGACCAACTGATGCTTCCTCCCCAAGTATTGTTTCTTCCTAAAGTCTTAAGCTTGTATATGCTGTTTTAAGACTAAGTTCTCATTATTTAATTTGCCTATTGACACACTATGTGGCATCTTGTAGCCATAAACATTTAATTCAAGCTTCAATGTGGATTAGCAGCATTCATTTCACCTGTAAAATTCCTCTTGTATAGTGGTTGCCAGTTGCTGGTTATATTGTTCCAGATCCACAAAGCTTACAGCAAGAGTGTTCCTTTCAGGACGGATTAGCTCTTCAGCATCATGCAAATATTTAACTTCACCATCACTGTTCTGGAATCTGTTAAAGAGAAGATCTTATTACAAAATCCAAAAGATGTTTTTATACTCTGGTCTGAAATAGAAAGGAATGACATTTCTGTTATAGGAGTGACTGGAGTTTTAAAATGCCACTTGCATCATCATTACAGATATTACCAAACCAAAATGTAATCACAACAGGTTTTGAATATATTTGAGAAATTATCTGACAACGTAATTTATTGATGGACCAACTGCCCACAAGTAAATTAGGACTAATCTAACATGATCTTGCACACCATAACATCACCAAACTAAAACAGGTGACAAATAGTATAAAGCCTCCATCAAACAATCTATGGCATCCTGGTGGATGGATAGCTAAGAACATTGGAAGTAAGAGTGTGAGTAGGCAATTCAAACTTTCGAGCCCACTCCACCATTTAACACTATCATGGCTGATCATACCCTGGTCTCCACTCCACTTTCCTGCTTGCCCCCCTTAATCCTTTATCCTGTTTTTCATCAGAAACATATCTATTTCTTTCTTGAATCTATTGATTAATTCTGCCTTCACTGCACTCTGCACAAATTCACAACACTCCAAGAGACGTAGTTTCCAATCTTAGTTTAGAACCTACCTCCTCTCATTCGATATCTATGCAGTCTTGTTCAAGGCTGTCCCAAAAAGGGGAAACATCTGTTCAATGTACTTTAGCATTTTATATACCTCAAAGCAGATCCCACCTCATTCTCCCGAATGCCAGTGAGTACAAACCCAAGCTATTCAACTGCTCCTTGTACAATAGGCCTTTCATCCCTGGAATCAATCTTGCAAACCTCCTGTGAACTGCCTCTAGTGTCATCACATCCTTCCTCAAGTAAGGACAGCAAAACCAGGACACAATATTCCAGATCTGGTCTCACTAACGTATTCTTACAATTGTAACAATATTTCTTTACATTTCTAATCCAGTCCTTTTGCAATAAATGCTAGGATTCCATTTCATCCTTATTATATGCTGCACCTGCACACCCATGTCTGCAATTCATGCACAGACACCCAGATCCCTCTGCCCTAATGTACTATATGTTCAAAGTACATGTACACTAAATGAGATTAATATTTTTGCTTGGATAGTCTAAATGGGGTACACAATGTTAGATTATGAGACACAGAAGCAGAATTCTGTGTGGAGTTTGCATATTCTCCCCGTGTCTGCATGGGTTTCCTCCGGGTGCTCCGGTTTCCTCCCACAGTCCAAAAATGTGCAGGTTAGGTGAATTAGCCATGCTAAATTGCCCGTAGTGTTAGATGAAGGGGTAAATGTAGGGGAATGGGTCTGGTGGGTTGCGCTTCGGCGGGTCGGTGTGGACTTGTTGGGCCGAAGGGCCCGTTTCCACACTGTAAGTAACCTAATCTCCTTGCAACAACGGTTCTGTTCCACCAATCAACGGGATCCATGGCTAACATGACAAACTACTTTCCCACAAAGAGAAACAACCTCCCAATATCTACCCTATCAAGCTCCTTATGAATTTCCTTTTTCAGATGCCACTCATTCTTCTAAAGTCCAATAAATAGAAACACAAATTACTCAACCCTTTCTTCTAAGAAAATCCTTCCATACTTAGGATCAACTTGGTGAACCACAACTGGAATGCCTCCAATGCAAGTATATCTTTCCTTAGTTAATGGGGCCAAAACTTTTCAAGGTATTTAAGATGATGTAGTCAAACTAGAATCTTGTAGTTTTAGCAGACTTTCAAATTTTATAAAAATACTGTGGATGCTAGAAATCTGAAACAAAAGCAAGTGCTGGAGAAGCTCCATTCTGGTAGCATCTGCAAACAGAGAAAGTTAACATTTTGAGTCTGGTTTGACTCATTAAAACCGTTTAGTACCAGGTCATGCCTGACATTCTGAACAGTCATATCAGACTTAAAATGTTAGCTGTTTCTCTCTCTCTGCAAATGTATAACAGGCTTGCTGAGTTTCTCCAGAATTTTGTGTTTGTTCCCTATTTTTCCATTTCAATGAAAAGTATTATACTTTTCAATGACATTTATCGAAGGCCAACACACCATTTACCAAAGTATGGAAGATAGCTCACTGAGCTTGAAGGTTTGTTTTCAGACATTTCGTCACCATACTAGGTATCATCATCAATTAGAGTCTCTGGTGAAGAGCTGATGCTATGTCCCACTTCCCTATTTATAGGTCCAATGATACTGGATTGTGTCTTTTGATGGCCAACTGATGTTCATGTATTCGGGTGGCAAGATTCATGCTAGTTTGTCCAATGCAGTGTTTTGTTTTACCGTTTTGCAAACGGAGCTGCATCAAGATATTACTTCAACAAGCTACGTCACACTGCAGCACCCAAAAACTAAAAAAAAGCAGAACAGAAATACTTTTACAACATTTTCAGAAAAAATGGGTACTCAAACACAATCCACTGATTCTTCAGAAACAAACCCAAACAAGCAGACACAACGTAACCAACAACAATAGCCACATTACCTTCTATCAAAGACATATCAGAAATGACTCCCAGACTACTCCGACCCTTTGGCATCATTGTAGCTCACAAACCTACCACCACACTTAAATAGTATCTAAATGAACCTAAAGGATCCATTAGATACCACCAGCAAAACAAACTTCATTTACAAGATACCTTGCAAAAACTGTTAAAAAAAAAACCCACTACATCGGAAAACTATGAGGGAACTTGCCACCAGGATATGTGAACACTAACTAGCCACCAAAAGACACAATCCAATATCACTAGTTTCTATACACACAGACAAAGAAGGACACCATTTTGACTGGGATAACACATATATCTTTAGACAGGCGAAATAAAGACATGCATGAAAATTCTTACAGGCATGGCATTCTAACCGGAACTCCATCAATAAACACATCTATTTAGACCCTATCTACCTTCCCTTGATAAAAAGAACTGGAAATGACATCACCCATCTTAAGAAACCAAGACCTATAGAGAGACAGGATATAGCTCCAGTGCTTCACGAGAGACTCACTGATGATGTTACTTATTATGAAAACAAATCTTCAAGCTCAGTTAGCTAACTTATACAAGTTATCATCAACCTGAGCTACAAAGGTTCTCAAAAATTGTTAACACCATTTACCTGCCTCATTACTCTAAACTATGTGCAAAAATCACAAAAAAAAGCACAAAGTCTCCCAAATCCTTGTGCTGCAGCAGCATTCTGCTGACTTAATTCCAGTTAAATAACATACAATTCTATGCTTCCTGCCTCAATGCATCTCATATTGTCCCACATTATATTCCAACAGCCAAGTTTTTTGCCTATTCACTTAACTTGCCCAAATCTCACTGCAGACTGTTTGCCACCTTCACCACCTATTTTCTGACATTTGCAAAATGCAGCTGTTGTGTCCCAGAACTGTTGAATCCGAAGTTTGTCCAACGAGGCACGTAAAAGGCCACCAGGAAAAGTCATTTTTAAACCTAATTGGTCAAACACTGAATATTGTACACACAGTCAGTCAATTTCTACTGCTTCCAACTGTCTGCATTGCCCCAACTTGGCCAGGGCTTGTCTTCTCCCAATTTTATACTCACTCTTAGTCCCTTTACGCTCCTCCAATCACCTAACTCAAACACTGGAGTGACTGCCATCTTAGTGGTCAGCTCCTGTCCTTTCTAGAATCTTCCATCTGTTATGGGGATAGGGAAACAGGACAACAATATCAGTCAAAGCAAGTGCTCAGAGACAGTATAGTTTTACCTCCTTCATCTTTATTCTGGTCCCTGGAAGGAGAGAGCGCAATCACACATGTACTGTCCCACTCTGACTTTAGTTGAAGCAAAATGCTGAGAGACACAGTATAGATTTATCTCCTTCATCTCTATTCTGGGCCCTGGAGGGAGAGAGAACGATCGCCCACGTACACAGAGACATGAGTTCTCGGTCTTCTCTCTCAAACAGCAGTTTCTTCCTGTAAAATGATTATATAATTCATGGAGAAGTATCCAGATAAAGCAATATACTTATTGATTGGGGGACCAATACAATCAGCGAGTGTCAATAGTAAAGATTAAGCCATCTGCTGTTACACAATGAATATTCTTAACCTTGTAAACTGGCTTCACAAAATGAATACATTTCACCTTGTTAACTGACTTCACACACACTGAATGCTTCTTTATCTTGTTAAATGGCTCTACATAATGAATGACTTTTCACCTTGTAAACCCACTATCTTTACCTCCAGCATCCCATCGTTAAGTTCAAGTTCTTATCTGATGTGAGTCATACTCAGCTGAACCTCATTTCCCAAAACCCCAAAAAACCTAACTTTCTCTATCTGCCCATACCTTAAACACTTTCTCATGTTGGTTTTCTACATGTGCACAGTCTTTTACTCTCTCGTAGCATCCCCCCATCACTCAACGCAAACATCCTCCATTTTCCAATCAAGTAACATGTACAATATAAATTCTGCTGGAGATATTTTGTCTTAAACCTAGCTGTTTTAAACATAATCAAGCTTCCTCCCAGACGTCCTCTCATCTAAGTCATCTACATTTATTGATAATAATTATGACAGATCCAAGTTACAGGACGCCAGTGTGAATATTCCTCTTTATCCCAACAATGTCATCTATTAGGTGCACAATTTCCCCTTAATGAAACCATCCTGACTTTGCTTGATTATTTCATGCATTTCTAAATGCTCTACTCTTATATATCCTTTAGAACTGATTCTACATTTTCTAGCTCAGAGATAGAGAGCTGCCAGTCGAAGCAACGCATTGAACAGTGTCAATGAGAACATATCATATTACACTCTACGAAACTGCAAAGAACAGTGTCTTTCATCACTTCAGAGCATCCCAAAGCCTTTCAATAATCAATATATGTGAAGCGATAAGGCCCAGTTCTAGATATTTTGTCTCCTCTTTTTGAATATGGCTATTACACTGGCAGTTTTCCAATTCTCTTGGACCTGAGGCTAGTTCTTTCAATACCTGTCCCATCGATTGGTTTTTAGTCTCAATAGTTTCCTTTGCTTGTACTTTTCTCTAATGATAGTTACTGTATGTATTTCTTCTCCCTCCCTTTGTCATTTGATTAATTACATTTCATAATTAAATAATGTCTTCTACCATGAACAGTGATGCAAAGTAATTATTCAATCTGCCATTTCCTCTTTCCCCTTTTTTAAATGTCAAAGTCCCAATCTTAAAAAGTATCTCACTTTACAAAAAGATCAATTTGAGTGGGTGAATTCCCTCAGACAGAGAGAACATGGAGTGGAGGTAGCCACAAAGCTGCACATTTTTTTTGTGAAAAAGATGGACAGCAGTTGGTTTTTCACAGCCTTCTGATTTTTCTGCTACTGTTCAGTTAGTTGATATTTCTCTTTCTCAGTATGAAAGCTCTTACCATCCTGCTGCCTCGGCCTATGCAACATCTTCTCCTCGAAACGGAATTAGTCAGCTTTTGGGAATTTTTACAACTGACAGGTCAATCCTTGCAATGATAAACTTCTGATGGACTCCATTTGGTTGAGAGCCGGAGGACCATTCACCAGCAGCATGCGACTACCAAGTTACTTTTGGAAACATCTCACACTTGCACCCCTGGCAACCAGCAAATATGATAAGAACAGTTCCTAGGATGATGGCTGCTCAAAAACACCTTTTGTGCTGGCTTAAAAGGTTTGTTACCAAGACTAAGCCTTTTGCGAGGGACATCTTGTTGAAGCCTCCCCGAGAGCTTCAGTGGGTCGCTCCACTGGAGTCTACTCAACCTTCCCCGGTTCTTTCCCTGAGATCATTCAATTGCCAGGAATAAAATTCTTACAAGCAGTCATTTAAAGGTTTAGCACATGTATTTAAACATTTACTGCAGTATCACAGTTACAGAGTAACAAGACACCAAGCCCTGATCTAAGTACAGGCTCTAAAACCTCAGCAGAGTAGCGGTACAAGCACTTAGCAACCTGGTGCTCTCAGACTACTCCAAAAATGGCACTCTCAATCTTTAGTATTCATACAGATTTTGCCCACTAAACATGTCAATCAAACACCTGATGAACATGATGTCCTCACCACATTCCCGCTGCTCTTGTGATCAACTTGTTAGTCTTTTGTTGACCGATGACATGACTTAGAATCGTAATAATGAAACTGCCCTTGTACTGACTCGGGCGATGACATTAAGCGTCGATATCCTCTAAAGTTTCGTGACATACTCATCACCTCACGTACTTGTTTAAACCTGATTACCAACTATCTTTTGTGTCTTAAAACCATTCCGCATTGTTTTCCACCTCACACACGTGGTCAGTAAACTTTTTATTCAAACTCTTATTGTCTTTCCTTGTAGATACTTGAAGTTTGAATTGATCTGTCAAAGGCTTTTGTTCCTCCTTAATGACTAATTTTTAAAGTTTCATTGCTACCTAAACTTGTTCTTCTAGAGCTGGACTTCTGGCTTTACCCAGCAAAGCTTGAAACCTTTATTTAAAGTTATCTTACTTAATACTTCTGCTTTATTTCTAGAGTTCTTTGGTTTCTTTGCTTTTCTATGTTTTTCTTTCATAACCTTTCTCAATCTTCAATGGGGCAATATTGCAGCTTCCTGTAGATTTTGATGATATGGGTAACATTTTTGACTCCATAGAGCCGTAGAGATGTACAGCATGGAAACAGGCCCTTCAGTCCAACCCATCCATGCCGACCAGATATCCCAACCCAATCCAGTCCCACCTGCCAGCACCCGGCCCGTACCCCTTCAAACCCTTCCTATTCATATACCTATCCAAATGCCTTTTAAATGTTGCAATTGTACCAGCCTCCACCACTTCCTCTGGCAGCTCATTCCATACATGTACCACCCTCTGCGTGAAAAGGTTGTCCCATAGGTCTCTTTTATTTCTTTCCCCTCTCACTCTAAACCTATGCCCTCTAGTTCTGGACTCCCCGACCCCAGGGAAAAGACTTTGCCTATTTATCCTATCCATGCCCCTCAATTTTGTAAACCTTTATAAAGGTCACCCCTCAGTCTCTGACTCTCCAGGGAAAACAGCCCCAGCCTGTTCAGCCTCTCCCTGTCGCTCAGATCCTCCAATCCTGGCAACATCCTTGTAAATCTTTTCTGAACCCTTTCAAGTTTCACAACATCTTTCCAATAGGAAGGAGACCAGAATTGCATGCAATATTCCAACAGTGGCCTAACCAATGTCCTGTACAGCCGCAACATGACCTCCCAACTCCTGTACTCAATACTCTGACCAGTAAAGGAAAGCATACCAAACGCCTTCTTCACTATCCTATCTACCTGTGAATCCACTTTCAAGGAGCTATGAACCTGCACCCCAAGGTCTCTTTGTTCAGCAACACTCCCTAGGACCTTACCATTAAGTGTATAAGTCCCGATAAGATTTGCTTTCCCAAAATGCAGCACCTCGCACTTATCTGAATTAAACTCCATCTGCCACTTCTCAGCCCCTTGGCCCATCTGGTCCAGATCCTGCAGTAATTGGCGGTAACCCTCTTCGCTGTCTACTCCACCTCCAATTTTGGTGTCATCTGCAAACTTACTAACTATACCTCTTATGCTCGCATCCAAATCATTTATGTAAACGACAAAAGGTAGAGGGCCCAGCAATGATCCTTGTGGCACTCCACTGGTCACAGACCTCCAGTCTGAAGAACAACCCACCACCACCACCTTCTATCTTCTACCTTTGAGCCAGTTCTGTATCTAAATGGCTAGTTCTCCCTGTTGTTGTGGTTCTGTTCGCCGAGCTGGGAATTTGTGTTGTAGACGTTTCGTCCCCTATCTGGTTGACATCCTCAGTGCTTGGGAGCCTCCTGTGAAGCGCTTCTGTGATCTTTCCTCCAGCATTTGTAGTGGTTTGAATCTGCCGCTTCCGGTTGTCAGTTTCAGCTGTCCGCTGTAGTGGTCGGTATATTGGGTCCAGGTCGATATGCTTATTGATTGAATCTGTGGATGAGTGCCATGCCTCTAGGAATTCCCTGGCTGTTCTCTGTTTGGCTTGTCCTATAATAGTAGTGTTGTCCCAGTCGAATTCATGTTGCTTGTCATCTGCGTGTGTGGCTACTAAGGATAGCTGGTCATGTCGTTTCGTGGCTAGTTGGTGTTCATAGATGTGGATCGTTAGCTGTCTTCCTGTTTGTCCTATGTAGTGTTTTGTGCAGTCCCTGCATGGGATTTTGTACACTACATTGATTTTGCTCATGCTGGGTTATCGGGTCCTTCGTTCTGGTGAGTTGTCGTCTGAGAGTGGCTGTTGGTTTGTGTGCTGTTATGAGTCCTAGCGGTCGCAGTAGCCTGGCTGTCAGTTCAGAAATGCTCCTGATATATGGTAGTGTGGCTAGTCCTTTGGGTTGTGGCATGTCCTCGTTCCGTTGTCTTTTCCTTAGGCATCTGATGAAATTGCGCGGGTATCCGTTTTTGGTGAATACATTGCATAGGTGTTCTTCTTCCTCTTTTTGCAGTTCTGGTGTGCTGCTGTGTGTTCTGGCCCTTTTGAATAGTGTCTTGATGCAACTTCTTTTGTGTGTGTTGGGTGGTTGCTTTCATAGTTCAGGACTTGGTCTGTGTGTGTGGCTTTCCTGTATACCTTCGAGCTGAATTCTCCGTTCAGTGTTCTCTGTACCATCATGTCTAGGAATGGGAGTTGGTTGTCCTTTTCTTTCTCTCTCGTGAATCGGATTTCTGTGAGCGTGGAGTTGATGATCCGGTGTGTGTTCTCTTATTTCTATGTTTTTAATGATTACAAATGTGTCATCCACATATATGACCCAGAGTTTGGGTTGAATTTGTGGTAAGACATCGACCTGGACCCAATATACTGACCACTGCAGCGGACAGCTGAAACTGACAACCAGAAGCAGCAGATTCAAACCACTACAAATGCCGGAGGAAAGATCACAGAAGCGCTTCACAGGAGGCTCCCAAGCACTGAGGATGTCACCTAGACAGGGGACGAAACGTCTGCAACACAAATTCCCAGCTCGGCGATCAGAACCACAACAATGAGCACCCGAGCTACAAATCTTCTCCCAAACTTTGAAGTTCTCCCTGTTTTCCAGGAGATCTAAACTTGCTAAGCAGCCTCCCATGGGGAACCTTGTCGAATGCCTTACTGAAGTCCACATAGATCACATCCACTGCTCTGCCCTCATCAATCTTCTTTGTTACTTCTTCAAAAAACTCAATCAAGTTTGTGAGACATGATTTCCCACTCACAAAGCCATGTTGACTATCCCGAATCAGTCCTTGCCTTTCCAAATTCATGTACATCCTGTCCCTCAGGATTTCCTCCAACAACTTACCCACCACTGAGGTCAGGCTCACTGGTCTATAGTTTCCTGGCTTGTCTTTACCACCCTTCTTACACAGTGGCATCACGTTTGGCAACTTCCAGTCTTCCGACACCTCACCTGAGACTATCGATGATACAAATATCTCAGCAAGAGGCCCAGCAATCACTTCTCTAGCTTCTCACAGAGTTCTTGGGTACATCTGATCAGGTCCTGGGCATTTATTCACTTTTAACGGTTTCAAGACATCCAGCACTTCCTCCTCTGTAATCTGGACATTTTGCAAGATGTCACCATCTATTTCCCTACAGTCTATATCTTCCATATCCTTTTCCACAGTAAATATTGATGCAAAATATTCATTTAGTATCTCCCACATTTTCTGTGGCTCCACACAAAGGCTGCCTTGCTGATCTTTGAGGGGCCCTATTCTCTCCCTAGTTACCCTTTTGTCCTTAATATAATTTGTAAAAAAAACCTTTGGATTCTCCTTAATTCTATTTGCCAAAGCTATCTCATGTCCCCGTTTTGCCTCCTGATTTCCCTCTTAAGTACAGTCCTACTTTCTTAATACTCTTCTAAGAATTCACTCGATCTATCCTGTCGATACCTGACATATGCTTCCTTCTTTTTCTTAACCAAACCCTCAATTTCTTTAGTCATCCAGCATTCCCTATACCTACTAGCCTTCCCTTTCACCCTGACAGGAATATACTTTCTCTGGATTCTAGTTATCTCATTTCTGAAGGCTTCCCATTTTCCAGCCATCCTTTTACCTGCGAACAATCAGCTTTCTAAAATTCTTGCCTAATACCGTCAAATTTTTTTCCTTCAACAACAACCTCTCATTCTTCATCTCAGGAGCTCCATTCTCTAAAGGCCAAAGTTCACTTTGGCTTCTGTCTTCCTTATTACATACATCTTACTAAAAAGTGTGTTTAAACCCTGATAGCAACTTGAACTGATGCATTCTGGCCACTGAACAAAGCTACAATGAAGCCTAGGAATAATCTTAGTAACCTTAAGTTTTAAGAAACAAACAATGAATAAGTTGAATTTTCAAATATGAGCATCAAGGGAAAGAGATAGTGATTTGCAGGGTTTTATTTGAGAGACTGGAGATATGTTTGTTTACATGCATTCTAATGAAGTTTTACATTCTTGACTCGGAGTCTAACAGTATAATTTTTATTAAATGTTGACCTGTCACTTAGTAACAGGGATCCAATGAGAGGGAAAGTCAAAACAAACTAGAAATTGTATGAATGTGCCAAAAAGGACTCCCAAGAAGCTTACTTCAACACTATTACAACAAAATTTAAATTGAATGATTATTCATAACTCAAAAATGGCCACTGTACATATGCAGTCTGTGATGCAGCTAATCACGAGTCTGTAGCAAGTATGTGTATGCACCAAAACATAAAAGTAAAATGCTGTCGATACTGGAAATCTGAAAAAAAGCAATACTGAAGCAACTGAGCAGGATTGACAGCACACATGAATAGAAAAACGTACGTCTCGAGTCCAGTATCTTCAGAACTGAATTTTTGTTAACATTTTTGGGCAGCTTTCACCTCAGAAGATTCAATCTGTATTTGAAATAGTAATATTTCCTCTCTGCATAGATGCTGCCAGAGCTGCTGAGTTGCTTTTGCATTCTCTGAAACAAGAACAGAAATTGCTGGAGGAACTCAGTAGATTTGGCAGCACCAGTGGGTAGAGTTAACATTTGAGTCCAGTGATTATTTATGAGAAATGTTGATCAGAAGTTTTCATGAAGAGCCACCAGACTCAAAACATCAACTCTACTTTCCCGCAGAAGCTGCTCAACCTGCAGAGTTTCTCCAGTAATTTCTGTTTTTATTTCAGATCTCAATTTCAGTCATGTGGCTTGTTTCATAACCTGTTGATGCACATCCGACACCAAGTAGGAACTTGCTCTATTTTCTACTGGTTGATCACAAGAAGGAAACATGGCATTTTACTATCCCGCGGGCACCTACAGGGCAGTGCTCCATCTGCATTGTAACCCGGTGCCCAAAAATAGTTGCTACGTGTCTGGAACTGTGGGCGGCATGGTGGCACAGTGGTTAGCACTGGTTCAATTCCCAACTCAGGCGACTGACTGTGTGGAATTTGCACATTTTCCCCGTGTCTGCGTGGGTTTCCTCCGGGTGCTCCGGTTTCCTCCCACAGTCCAAAGATGTGCGGGTCAGGTGAATTGGCCATGCTAAATTGCCCATAGTGTTAGGTAAGGGGTAAATGTAGGGGTATGGGTGGGTTGCGCTTCGGCGGGTCGGTGTGGACTTGTTGGGCAGAAGGGCCTGTTTCCACACTGTAAGTAATCTAATCTAATCTAAACTGGTCAAGGTGAGGCACTGGGTGACATAAACAGGTGCAGCAGCACCCTCAGGCACAGCCTCCTGGCTCCCTGGGCAATGTAATGGCAGAAGACAGATAGGCGGCAATAGAGTCCAACATTGCACAGAACTTCTGGTCAGGGTATATTTGATACGTTCTAAACAGACATTATAGTCCACCTGAGATGTAAGCGAGTGACAGGGGCTGTTTTGAGTCCTTGCGCATGCGCGCTCTATGCGCCCTCTACAGGTTGTACATGTAGCCGAATGAGAGAAATCTGGGAGACTTCCACTTCAGTAAAGATCAATGAGGCGGGAAAAGTCGATACAGCTGTGTCGGATTTTTTTTCGGGGGCAAAGAACAAAAAAAGATACAATGGGTTGTATAACTCAGTGCTGTTCGGGGGGGGGAGTCAGGTGCAGCTGAAGCCAGCAGTTTATTGCTCACTGTGCCGCTGCGGACTGTACCGTAGCTGCCTACGCGGGCCCGGGCTGACTAAAACAAAAATCACGTCGCGGAGTGAGTGCTGCTCTAGGTTCAGATGCCAACCCACCCCCAAGGCGGGGGCGACATGCCCGGACTGAAGACAGTCTGCGGCCACTGACAGACAAAGTCCGGAATTGATCTCCCCTCCCCCCGATACATAGAAGTTACCGCTAACTCCACTTACTCCTCTAAGAAATCCTGGAACAGTTTCTGGCATTTCTCCGCCAGCTCATCCTTCACCTGCTGCCCGGCGGCTCCTACCGCGGTCTCCGCCAGATCCATTTCGGAAGAAAGGAATGGCCCTCAGAATAAAGAGAATCAAACGGGACAGTTATCAACTGTTTCCGCGCGCGGTAAGGTCCTCGCGGCCGCAATTTCGCGCCACTCCAGATCATGTGGCCGGGAACGGCCAATCAGCCAGCCTCTTCTCCGACCACATGGCCTGCCGTCGGTGAGGTCGCCTGCCCCCTAGGAGGAGGGGCCATGGGTCTTCAGCCCGCCCAATGCTCAGTGTCCGTGTTTGGGCCGAGCGAAATAACCAGTTCATCCGGTCTTTCCGCCGTATTTGCACACTTTCACCGACTCCAGTTGGGTACCTTTTGGTGACTCGCATCATGGTTGATTTTATTTCCAAATGCCTTGTTATCTACCGAGCATGGACGTTTGGAGACAAAGTCAGTCTAATTGAGGTGCTTGTTGCATTTAAAGAGCTTCCAGAATTAAAAATCACACACTAGGTTATAGTACAACAGGTTGATTTGGAAGTACAAGCTTTCGGAGTTTGTCACTTGAAAGAAGTTCTGGGATTTGCATATTAAGTAATCGAAACCTGCAATCCATTCTAAAAGACTTAACTAATCTAGGTTTTTAAAAAATATATTTAATTAGTTGCATGTGTTCTATGATCCTGCTCCACTAGCAGCACTCTGAAAGCTTGTACTACCCAAAAAATTTGTTGGACCATAACCTGGTGTGTGATTTTTAACTTCCCACTTCAGTCCAACACCAGAATCATGGAGATGTACAGCATGGAAACAGATCCTTCGGTCCAAACGTCCATGCCAAACAAATATCCCAACTCAATCTAGTCCCATATGTCAGCACCCGGCCCATATCCCTCCAAATCCTTCCTTTTCATATATCCATCCAAATGCCTTTTAAATGTTGCAATTGTACCAGCCTACACCACTTCCTCTGGCAGCTCATTCCACATACGTATCACCCTCTGCAGGAAACAGTTGCCCCTTAGGTCTCTTTTGTATCTTTCCCCTCTCACCCTAAACCTATGCCCCCTAGTTCTGGACTCCCTAACCCCAGGGAAACATATTTGTCTATTTATCCTATCCATACCCCTCATGATTTTGTAAACCTCTATAAGGTCACCCCTCAGCCTCCAACGCTCCAGGGAAAACAGCCCCAGCCTTCATCCCCTCTCTACAGTTCAGATCCTCCAACCCAGGCAACATCCTTGTACATCTTTTCTGAACCCTTACAAGTTTCACAACATTTTTCCGATAGGAAGGAGACCAGAATCGCATGCAATATTCCAACAGTGGCCTAACCAATGTCCTGTACAGCTGCAACATGACCTCCCAACTCCTGTACTCAATATTCTGACCAATAAAAGGAAGCATACCAAACACCTTCACTATCCTAGGTACCTGTGACTCCACTTTCAAGGAGCTATGAACCTGCAGGCCAAGGTCTCTTTGTTCAGCAACACTCCCTCGGACCTTACCATTGTATGAGTCCTGCTAAGATTTGCTTTCCCAAAATGCAGCACCTTGCACTTAATTGAATTAAAATCCATCTGCCACTTCTCAGCCCATTAGATCCTGTTGTAATCTGAGGTAACCTTCTTCGCTGTCCACGACACCTCCAATTTTGGTGTCATCTGCAAACTAACTGCACCTCTTAAGCTCACATCCATATCATTTATATAAATGACAAAATGTTGAGGACCAACACCAATCCTTGTGGCACTCCATTGGTCACAGGCCTCCAGTCTGAAAAACAACCCTCCACCACCACCCTCTGTCTTCTATCTTTGCCAGTTCTGTATCCAAATGGCTAGTTCTCCCTGTATTCTGTAAGATCTAATCTTCCTCACCAGTCTCCCATGGGGAATCTTGTCAAACGCCTTCCATATAGATCACATCTACCGCTCTGCTCTCATCAATCCTCTTTGTTACTTCTTCAAAAAACTCAAATCAAGTTTGTGAGACATGATTTCCCATGCATAAAGCAATTTTGACTATCCCTAATTAGTCTGAAGAAGGGCTTATGCCTGAAACGTCGATTCTCCTGCTCCTTGGATGCTGCCTGACCTGCTGAGCTTTTCCAGCAACACATTTTTCAGCTCTGATCTCCAGCATCTGCAGTCCTCACTTTCTCTTATCCCTAATCAGTCCTTGACTTTCCAAATGCATGTACATCCTGTCCCTCCAACAATTTGCCCACCACTGACATCAGGCTAACTGGTCTACAGTTCCTGGCTTCCTTACCACCCTTCTTAAACAGTGGCACCACGTTGGACAACCTTCAGTCTTCCAGCACTTCACCTGTGACTATCGATGATACAAATATCTCAGCAAGAGGCCCAACAAACACTTTTCTAGATCTATCCTGTCTATACCTTGCATATGTTTCCTTCTTTTTCTTAACCAAACCCTCAATTTCTTTAGTCATCCAGCATTCCCTATACCTATCAGCCTTTCCTTTCACCCTAACAGGAATATACTTTCTCTGGATTCTTGTTATCTCATTCCTGAAGGTTTCCCATTTTCCAGCCATCCCTTTACCCGCGAACAATCAATGCCCCCAATCAGCTTTTGAAAGTTCTTGCCTAATGCTGTCAAAATTGGCCTTTCTCCAATTTAGAACTTCAACTTTTAGATCTGGTCTGTCCTTTTCCATCACAATTTTAAATCTGATAGAATTATGGTTGCTGGCCCCAAAGTGCTCCCCCACTAACACTTCAGTCACCTGCCCTGCCTTATTTCCCAAGAGTAGGTCAAGTTTTGCACCTTCTCTAGTAGGTGCACATACTGAATCAGAAAATTTTCTTGTACGCACTTAACAAATTCCTCTCCATCTAAACCCTTAACATTATGGCAGTCCCAGTCTATGTTTGGAAAGTTAAAATCTCCAACCATAACCACTCTGTTATTCTTACAAATAGCTGAGATCTCCTTACAAGTTTGTTTCTCAATTTCCCTCTGACTATTAGGGGGTCTATAATACAATCCCAATAAGGTGATCATCCCTTTCTTATTTCTCAGTTCCACCTTAATAACTTCCCTGTATGCATTTCCAGGAATATCATCCCTCAGCACAGCTGTAATGCTATCCCTTATCAAAAATGTCACTCCCCCTCCTCTCTTGCCTCCCCTTCTATTCTTCCTATAGCATTTGTATCCTGGAACATTAAGCTGCCAATCCTGCCCATCCCTGAGCCATGTTTCTGTAATTGCTATGATATCCCAGTCCCATGTTCCTGACCATGCCCTGAGTTCATCTGTCTTCCCCATTAGGCCCCTTGCATTGAAATAAATGCAATTTAGTTTATTAGTCCTACCTTGTCCCTGACTACCCTGACTGTTTGACTCTCTTCTGTTCTCAACTGTACCAGTCGCAGATTGATCTCTTTCCTCACTATCTCCCTGGATCCCACCCCCACATTACAGCATAAATCCAGTCATTTTTGCTGACTACTTCCATAGTACTTTGTTTAATTTTATACTTGCTCTCCTGACAAGTGCAACATTAAATGAAACGATGTTAAGCAGATCAGATTTTCACATTACAACAAGTAAATGTATAGTTAGAACAGGTCCTATGGAATCTATTTAAAAAATTAAGATTTTAAAAATTCTTAAATTCCCATATTTGCAAATGAAGGTATTTGAAATTGATATTTTAAGTTCAGAAATATGTCTTTTCTTCTCTACTACTCCTCACTTACTGCTTCCTTCTTCCTAATTCTTGAGATGAGACAGGTGGCATGAGGGAAGCGATCGTGAAGAGTTGACAGTAGGAAGGTCAGTTAATGAAGTGTGAGCCAGAGGATCAGAGATCTGTAGCAGCAACTTATTGCAGATGCTGGAATCTGTACTGAAAACAGCAAATGCTGGAGATCACAGTGGGTCAGACAGCATCCATGGAGAGGGAGACAAAGCAACTGACCATATCGAGTGTACATGACTCTTCAACAGAGCTGAGGTGTGAAGGGGGCAGCATTTTTTGTCTATAGTTGGGGAAAGGGGAGGGATGTAAGAGTGCTGGTGAATAAAAGATGTTGATAGTTCAGGTTAATGTTTGAAATGTGCGAAAGGCAGAACAAAGTCATGCGCTCATTCCCAACACTGACTACCAGAGTTCCGAAATGCAATTGGAGAGGGTCACAAGTTTCCAGAGTTCCTAGACGCAGTCGGAGAGATCACAAGATTTCCAGGGAGTATCAGAGCTGGTCAGGATGTGTTCGTATACGGTTTAAATTTCTTTTAGTTATGGTTTTACTTCAGCTCCTGGTCATAGTTGGAGAGATCACAAGGTCTTCAGGGAGCAGAGGAGCCTGTTGGGATACATGAGTATACATTTTAAATTTCTTTTTTTGTTCCAGTTTAATCTCAGTTCCTGAATGCAGTTGGAGAGGTCATGAGGTCATATATTTAGGCAGTTGCTTTACCCGAAACACTACTTGGATAGTTCACTCATCCTCCTCCTCTCACCAAAAACAATTTCAGTGCATCGGTTGGTAAGGTGGCAAGTGTTTTCTTTTGTGTTTTTTTCTCAGCAGACTGTTTGGAAATTTAGAATAGCAGGAATGGAGGTTAGGGCAGTTGAATGTTCCTCCTGCAGTATGTGGAAGGTAGGAGTCCACCCAACTCCAGCTCTTTGAGAACCATGTTAGGGAACAGGAGCTGGAGCTGGATGAACTTCGGATCATTCAGGAGGCAGAGGGATTTATTGAGAGAAGTTACATGGAGGTAGTTACTTCACAGCCACATGAAGAAGGGCGGTGGGTTACCGTCAGGGCTAGGAAAGGGAACTGGCAAGCAGTGCAGGGGTCTCCTATGATGGTTCCCCTCAACAACAAGTTTGCCATTTTGGATACTGTTGGGGGTACAACTGAGGGGTAAGCAATGGGGCACAGATCTCTGGCGCAGAGTCTGTCCCTGTGGTTCAGATGGGAAGGAGGAAGAGGAGCAAAGCTTTAGTCTTGGGGACTCCATAGGTAGGGAGACAGATAGGAGGTTTTGTGGGAACGAGAGAGACTCAGAATTGATGTGTTGCCTCCCAGGTGCCAGCGTTCGTGATGTCTCTGATTGTGTTTTCAGGATCCTTGAAGGGGAGGGGGAGCAGCCCGAAGTCATGGTCCACATAGGCACCAACGACACAGGTAGGAAGGAAGGTGGGGATTTAAAGCAGAAATTCAGGGAGCTAGGGTGGAAGCTTAGAGCTAGAACCATCAGAGTTATTTCTAGTTGTTGCCCATACCATGTGCTAGTGAACTGAGGAGAGAGCGGAGAGCAGAGCTGAACACGTGGCTGCAGGGTTGATGCATGAGGGAGTGTTTTGGATTCTTGGATAATTGGAGCTGTTTATGGGAATGTAGTTCCATTTTTCAGGAGGATGAGGGTACTGAGGATCAGGGAGAGGTTTACAAAGACTTGAGAGGGCACCGGCAATCAGGATGTTGGTTTGAAATGTGTGTACTTCAATGCAAGGAGCATCTGGAATAAGGTGGATGAACTTGCAGCATGGGTTGGTACCTGGGATTTGAATGTTTTGGCCATTTCAGAGACATGGCGAAAGGAGGGACAGAAATGGTTATTGCAGATTCTGGAATTTAGATGTTTTAGCAAGAACAGAGAAGATGGTAAAAGGTAAAAACAATGACTGCAGATGCTGGAAACCAGATTCTGGATTAGAGTGGTGCTGGAAAGGCATAGCAGTTCAGACAGCATCCAAGGAGCAGGAAAATCAACGTTTCAGGCAAACATTCCTGATGAAGGGCTTTTGCCCGAAACATTGACTTTCCTGCTCCTTGGATGCTATCTGAACTGCTGTGCTTTTCTAGCACCACTCTAATCCAGAAGATGGTAAAAGGGGTGTGGCATTGTTATCAAGGGTAGTACTACAGCAGCTGAGATAACGTTGAGGACTCATCCACTGAGGTAGTTTGGGATGAAGTTAGAAACAGGAAAGGAGACATCACCCTGTTGGAAATTTTCTATGAACCTCTGAATTGTTCCAGGGATGTAGAAGAAAGGGTAGCAAAGATGATTCTCGATAGGAGTGAGAGTAACAGGGTAGTTGTTATGGAGACTTTAACTTCCCCAATATTGACTGGGAATGCAGTAGTTCAAGTACTTTAGGTGGGTCCGTTCAGGAGGGTTTTCTGACACAGTATATGCACAGGCCAACAAGGGGCAATGCCATATTGGATTTGGTACTGGCGAATGAACCCTGCTAGGGGTTGGATTTGGAGGAAAGTGAATACTTTGGCGATAGTAACCATAATTTGGTTATATTTACAATAGCAATGGGCAGGGATAGGTATATACCACAGGGAAAGAGGTAGAACTGGGGGAAAGGCAATTATGATGCGATTAGACAAGATTTAGGATGCATAAGATGGGAAGGAAACTGCAGGGGATGGACACTCTTGAAACGAGGTTATTCAAGGAACAGCTAGTGCAGGTCCCTGATAAATATATACCTATCAGGCAGGGAGGTAGTTGTCGAGAAAAGGGAGCCACGGTTTACTAAAGAAGTTGAAGCTCTTGTCAAGAGGAACAGGAAGGCTTATGTGAGGATGAGGCGTGAAGACTCAGTTAAGGGGCTTGAGAGTTATAAGTTAGCCAGAAAAGATCTCAAGAGAGGGCTAAGAAGAGCCAGGAAGGGACATGAGAAGTTGTTGGCGGATAGGATCAAGGAAAACCCTAAGGCCTTCTATAGGTATATCAGGAATAAAGGAATGACTAGAGTAAGATTAGGGCCAATCAAAGGTAGTAGTGGAAGGTTGTGTGTGGAATCTGAGGACATAGGAGATGCAATTATAATGAATACTTTTCATCAGTATTCATGGGAAAAAGGCAATGTTAGTGAGAATATGGAGATACAGACTAAAAGATTAGATGGTTTTGAGGTTGCCAAAGAGGAGATTTTAGCAATTTTGGAAGATCTGAAAATAGATAAGACCCAGGGCTGGATGAGATTTATCCATGGATTCTCTGGGAAGTCAGGGAGGAGATTGCAGAGCCTTTGGCTTCGATCTTTATGTCATCATTGTTGACAGGAATAGTGCCAGAAGACTGGAGGATAGTAAATATTGTTCCCTTGTTTAAGAAGGGGAGTCGGGACAACCCTGATAATTATAGACCAGTGAGCCTTACTTCGGTTGTGGGATAAGGTGTTGGAAAAGGTTATAAAAGATAATCACCTGGAAAGGAATAATTTGATTAGGGATAGTCAACACTGTTTTGTGAAGGGTAGGTTGAACCTCACTAACTTTATTGAGTTCTTCGAGGTGACAAAACAGGTGGTATCAGATAATCAAAGGGTTAGATGGGGTGGACAATGAGAGCCTTTTTCCTTGGATAGTGAAGGCTAACACGAGGGGACATAACTATAAGTTGAGCAGTTATAGATTTAGGACAGATTTCAGAGGTAGTTTCTTTATTCAGAGTAGTAGGGATGTGGAATGGCCTGCCTGCAATAATAGTAGACTCGCCGATGTTAAGGGCATTTAAATGGGCATTGGACAAATGGATAATAATGGAATGGTGTAGGTTAGATGGGCATCAGATTAATTTCACAGGTTGGCGCAACATCAAGAGCCGAAGGGCCTGTACTTAAACGTTCTATGTTTAAGATTAACTACAGAATGGAAATAGGCCCTTCGGCCCAACAAGTCCATACCAACTCTCCGAAGAGTAACCCACCCAGACCCATTCCCCACATATACCCCTGACTAATGCACCTAACACTATGGGCAATTTAGCATGGCCAATTCACCTAACCTGCACATCTTTGAATTGTGAGAGGAAACCAGAGCACCAGAGGAAACCCACACAGAAAAGGGGATAATGTGCAAACTCCACACAGCCGCCTGAGGCTGGAATCAAACTCGGGTCCCTGGCACTGTGAGGTAGCAGTGGTAACCACTGAGTCACCATGCCGCACTTGTTGCATTTGAGCACAGACTGCTTCAGTATCTGAAGAGTCGCAAATGGCGCTGGACACTGTGCAATCAAAGGCAAACATCCCCACTTTTAACCTTATGACGGAGGGAAAGTCATTGATGAAGCAGCTGAAGATTATTGGGCCTAAGACACTATCCTGAGGGACTCCTACAGAGATGTCCTGGAGCTGAGATGACTGACCCTCCACAACCATTTTCCTTTGTGCCAGGTATGACTCTAACCAGAAGAGTGTTTGCCCCCCGATTTCCATTTACTCCATTTTTGCTTGGGCTCCTTGATGCCATACCCGGTCAAATGTGGATTTGATGTCAAGGGCAGTCACTCTCCTCTCACCTTCTGGAATTCAGCTCTTTTGTCTAAGGTTGTAACGAGGTCAGGAGCTGAGTGCTCCTGGCGAAACCCAAATTAGGCGCCACTGAGCAGGTGCTGCTTGATAGCATGCTCTTAACAAACTTACATCTGCGGCAACAAGGGAAGTTGCTGAGTGTGGAGGGTGGGTTGGTGGCAGAGGTGACGTGGCAGGCAGCATTTGTGGAGGCTCTGGCAATTGTAGTGGTGATATTCCTGGCGGTGATCGCAGAGGCGCAAGTGACGTGGCTTGAGGACAGACAAGTAGCACGCGAGCAGAATGCTGTGTTGAAATGAGCACGTACAGGAAGGTCAGGGTCCTGCTTGCACTATTGACGTGCATTCTCAAATTGCGGTCCCATTTCAAACCTTTTATTTGTATTTACATTCTTTTAAGTATTTCATCACCTAAGTCACACTTTATAAATGTTTTACAAATGTTGTAGTTTCTCAACTTTAAATAGGGATGTGATCATAGTCTTAGAGATGTACAGCCTGGAAACAGACCCTTCAGTCCAATTCGTCCATGCTGACCAGATATCCTAAATTAATCTAATCTCATTTGGCCCATATTCCTCGAAACTCTTCCTATTCACATATTCATCCAAGTGCCTTGTAAATGTTGTAATTGCACCAGCCTCTAGCATCTCCTTTAGCAGTTCATTCCATCCACACATAAACCTCTATGAAAATGTTGCCCCTTAGATCCCTTTCAAATCTTTCCCCTCTCACCTTTATTATGGACCAAGCCAGACCCCCTCAAAACATTTCAGGAAAGCAGTCTGGACCCCAAAGTTGCTAGTGTAGAGTGGATATTCCAGGAGTAATGCAGCTCGCCCAATGACTTAGTTTTAAACAAAACAGAATTTATTTGCAAGATTATCAAATGAAATACAAACTAAAAGAGAACAGAATATAGAACAACTATTTAAAAATCCTGACTCTATCGCAACTTAATGATGGCATTCCAAATTCTTGCAACATCCCCATAAACACGCCCTTTGCATAAGAAAGATAAAATCAAACACAGGGTCTTCCAGGAGAGAGATGCAGCATGGAACACCTTCTTCCATGTGCTTTGGTCAGCAGCTCGAAACAGCCAGACTGCTAAAACCAAAACAAATCAGAGAAAAGCTGAGTGAGATAACTGGCCACTCCCCTTTCATTGTACAAGTTTTTTTTAAACTTGAAAGCCTTTTTCCTGAGGCAGTATTTGTTATCTCTAATCAAATTGGCCCTAAAACCCATCCAGACCAGATACATCAGAAGTTTTGTACATTTACGACCCCGAGGGAAAATAAATCAAGGACAGAATAACCTTGTCAAAGGAGCAGGGTCGTTACACCTTACACCTATGCCCTCTAGTTTGTACTCACCTATCCTGTGACTATTCACTCTATCCATGCTTCTGATTTTATAAACCTCTATAAGGTCACCCCTCAGCCTCTGACACTCCAGAGAAAACAGCCGCCGCCTATTCAGCCTCTCCCTATAGCTCAGACTCTCTAACCCTGGCAACATCCTTGTAAATTTTTTCTGAATCCTTTCAGCTTCACACAGCTTTCCTATGGCAGGGAGACCAGAATTAGATGCAGTATTGCAAAAGTGGCCTAACCAATGTCCTGTACACACGCAACATGACCTCCCAACTTCTGTATGAGAAAGTAAGGACTGCAGATACTAGAGATCAGTCGAAGAGTGTGGTGCTGGAAAAGCACAGTCGGTCATGCAGCATTCGAGAAGCAGGAGAGTCGACATTTCAAGCATAAGCTCTTCATCAATGCACTACAATGTCCACTCCACCACCAATTTTGGTGTCATCTGCATCACAGAGTTCAGGATTGTGTCTTTGTGTGTATATGTCTGTGTGATGGAGACAGTTTAGACTGAGATTAACTCTGCATCTCTGCTTGGCTTATGTCTATCCTTCAAGTATATGACTGAAACATCATTGAGAGAGCACCCTATGCTGTCACTATCCTGGGAGTTTTTGATACATTACATTTATAACTATATTTATTATATAGATATATTGATTTATCTATATTATCTGTGATCATATTAAATGATGGAGCAAGCTTGAAGGGCTGACTTGCACTTACTCCTCTTTCAATACTTAAGTAATCACCTATTGTAAAGCATTATGGTCTTATCACACTCTGTTCAAGAACAACCCTAAAAGGTCCTCTTATGGTGGAGTGGCACTGGCACTGTCACTGTCCCTAGTCTGGGAGGCCTGAATTCAAGTCCCAACTGTTGCAATGGTTTGTAATAACATCTCTGAGCAGGTTGATTAGAGAAATAAAAGGTTATATAAAAACCCTTTCTCTTTGGTTCTTATTTGGTCTCCATCCACTTTGTTTTCATTAACTTACCCCTGAAAAGTTTTCCACTTTACCAGTGGTAAAATCTCCAGGTTTTAGTCATCCTTTGTCACTTACCACATTGGGAATGAAAGTGGGCATAGACTCAACCTCTCCCTCTCCATCTCCCAGCTCAAAGCATCCTACAATTGGTCTTCTTTTTGTGCGGGGTTCATTTGTAGAAAGATAGGTAGTTGATGTCATAAATTTGAAAGTTTTGGAAACAGATTCCGACTGCTCAGGTTGCAAGATTAAATTCAAGAGATCAATAAAATTTGTTTCATTCTACGTATTCATATAGGAAAATCTAAAGTAAATTTATATACAATAAATATGTTGTGGAGGTGACCGTGTTGGACTGGGGTAGACGATGTTAAAAATCATACAACACCAGGTTATATTACTGAAGAAGGGCTTATGCCCGAAACGTCGATTCTCCTGCTCCTTTGCTGCTGCCTGACATGCTGCACTTTTCCAGCAACACATTTTTCAACGTCAGACTATAGTCCAACAGGTTTATTTAAAACCACAAGCTTTCAGAGTCCCTGCTCCTTAGGCAGCTAGGGAGAGAGAATGCATTGGACACAGAATTTATAAGTAAAGAAATCAAAGAGTCACACTACTTATGCAAATGTATTGAATAAACCTAGATGGCTATTAGGTTTTTAATCAGTTAGAATGGAGGTGCAAGTTTTGATTGATATAACTAGATAAGAATTTGAACACAAAAGAAATTCTTTGACTCTCAAATCAATTGTTTCTGAACAACTACTGAAATTATATACCTCAAATACCAGCAAATTTACTGTATTTTTCTATGCAATTATTATAGTTTTTTAATTTATCTATTTCAATGTAAATCTACTTAGTCAAATGGCGCCATGAAATATTAACAATTGATTCAACTTCGAGTTAATTTCTCCTCAAGTACCATAATGTACTGTTGTGTTGAGGGTGCGAGTGAGAAGACTCGCTACTGGTAAGTTTTATTTAAGGTTAAATTGTGTTATTAATGAAGGGATTTATGCTGTAAATCAAGTGTAACACTGATAGGTATACCCCTTACATTAAATTTCTATTACTTAGTGTGTGTTTTTACATTGATTATATTGATCTCTTGATCAAGCGGAATATTTGTTTAAATGGCACACTCCTGGTGCCATAGGTGCTGGTTAATACAAAGTTTGATGTATTTAAGTTTTGCAGTTGGTTAACATGGTGGTTATTCACTGAAACATATTCACAAGATGGCAACTGTTCTTAAACAAGAGCATATAAGTTTGTTACACAAAGAAAAAAAATAAACCTAGTGATATAGTAGAAGACAGTCTAGAAGAAAAAAAACTTTAAATAAACATTAAAAGGAAGTCTTAACCAGTTTCTTCATCAGAACTGGAGCTCCTGGACTTGAAATGCTGCCAGATCTGTTGAGTTTCTTCAGCAATTTGTTTTTTGTTTCAGATCTCCAGCATCCACAGTTCTTTGTTTTGTATTAGTAAAAGAAAGGTAACGTTCTCATATTTTTACTGGATCATAGAGCTGCATGATGTTTCCATTACTTAGTGTGTGTTTTTACATTGTGAACCTCTTGACTATTTGGAATATTTGATCAACGGCATACTTCTGGTCTCATAAGTGCCAGTTAATAAAACATTTGATGTATTATATTCTAACACCTCTCTAGATATTTGCACATATTGTTGGATTTGTTACAATTGTTGGGTGGATATAAGCAGTGCAAATATATTCAGAATGTTGGGTCTAAATCTGTTAGGATACAGGGTAGGCCATTCAGGATTCGAATGAGGAAAACTTATTTTCACCCAGAGTGGTAAGTCTTTAGAAATCTCTAGCACAGAGCTGTTCAGACCAGGACATTGAACGTTTTCAAGACCTTATGTATAGTTCTTTGGGCTAAAGAATCAGGATACTGAGTTGCGTGATCATATTGAATGGTGGAGCAGGCTTGAAGGGCCAACTCAAAAATCCATGAACATACTAACCTGTTCACACATTTCATGTCAAATTGCTTGTTTTACTAATAGCTTTGTCAGGCTATTATACTCCAGGATGCTACTGTCCTAGCCTTGCACCATACTATTTTAGGATATATCTGGGAGTACAATGTCTTGGGTGCAAGATGTGCTCAAGTGAATATTGAGTGCAGATCCAAAATTTGTGTTAGGATAAGTAAAATGCAGCAAGCTAAAGGTTGAATCCATCCCGTCGAAGTAAATATTCAGTTGAAGATTAGATTACTTACAGTGTAGAAACAGGCCCTTCGGCCCAACAAGTCCACACCGACCCGCCGAAGCGCAACCCACCCATATCTCTACATTTACCCCTTACCTAACACTGAAGTAGATATAATGTTCTATAACGTTCTATAGCAGAGGCAATGGTAAGAATAGTAAGAGGGTTGGGGGAGAATCATTGACATTTGTTTATTAATGCTGGAAATGTATCAATTGCAAATTACTAAAGTAATACACAAGACTAAGAGAAGATCCCTCATTTTTAAGCAATTAATCCATTTATTAGAATTTGGTGAGTTGAGAATTAATTTAAAATTGGAAACCTTCTACCACAAAGTTATTACTTCACCACCTATACTTTGTAATTTTCTTTGATCTACCATATCAAGTTAAGGCTTTTAATGCAAACCAACTTGCAGCTCTCACAAGCAAACAATCGCATAATGTACAATGTACATAGTTCTCTGAATTACAGTAAATTCCCTTTGTTCTTCAAACATTATCTTGAAAGTAATTACATTAGAAATGTTCATCTGATGCTGTTTTATTATGTTTACATAATTTCAGTGCTCAAAAGTTTAAGCAGTTTGAAATCTTTAAAAATTCTTATCAAATATTAATTTAGCAGTCAGTGCAGTGGTAGAGCTGTTGTTTTGGCACTTTTATATTTATTACTGATCATTTTTTTCAAAAACATACACCAGGTTGTAATGGTAGATAAGAGTCTTGTTAGATCTTAGACACATTCATGGAGTTAGCCGCTTGGGGTCACGAGGGAACATGGATGTTTGACGTATATTGTGCAAACCCAGGTACAGCATTGTGACCCGTTCCAGACCTAAACATTGACAGAATGAGAAAAGGATAAATACAATTACATATTTAAAATATACTTGCAATCTTGTATTACTTGCCAGGAGCAGAAACAAAACATTACCTATGCCACCACCTGCATGTGGAGGAGCACCAAAGCGGAAGGAGTCAATGTAGGATTTTATCTTTTCCACATCTGTATAAATCAGAATTATTTCTCAATTACAAAACAGTAAAAGAGATTATTTTCATTTTATTTAAATATTTTACAGGTAATCAAATCTATACTGTCAACATGTTCTGGAAGGAAAGCAGTTCCTATATCCTGGATCAACTAGATTAGTTTGTTTTCAGTTCTTGGGAATATCAGTTTAAGCCTACGATAGCTGCTTTTGTTGCCCTCACAATTTGCATGTTGGGCACTGTATCTGAGGCAACAACTGATGCATACAGTTCGCCACTATTTCAAAATAAAGAGGCTGGATTGAAGGAATTAGTCGTGATCTCATCAAACACAATTCAACTTCTAAGTCATCGTGTATGTTTCCATTTTTGATCCAGACAATACCAAAATCTGAAATATTGAAGATGTTTAAATTTAAAATAAGATGTATACACTACCTATCCCAAGTTGGAGGGCTCGGTCAGTTAGAAGTTGAGGGTCATGGATTCTCTGGGCACCAGATAAAATCTCCTCTCCTCTCATAAACATGTCATATGAGTTGGAGTATTTCTGTATTGTTTCAAAACATGTCAGTACAGTATTAAAATAATTGTATTTGTTTGAGTTATGTTTTATTACATAATTTCAAAATACACAATTTACTTACAGGATCATGTGGATCTGGCATTGTATAGAAAGGTCTCACAGCAAGGGGATATTTGTCAAGGATATAGAAGTCTGTATCATACTGTGACAAAAAAGCAGTAAAGTTGATTAGATCTTGTGTACAGTATCAACTCATTTTTGTGTGCACAAGTGGTTGTTTTTGAAACAATTATTTGAATTGAAGTCATATTGCCTAATCAGGAAGAGTTAGCATGGGTTTCTTCAGGGAAAATAGTACTTCATGAACTTGATGGAATTTTTTAAAAAGGTAACAGAAAGCGTTCATGTCAATTTTGCTTTGAAGTGGTGTATGTTGACTTTCAAAAGGTATTTGTTACAGTGCCAGACAACTGACTTGAAAGAGGTTATTGCTCATGGAATAAACAACACAGTAGCAACATGAATACAAGATTAGCTGAATGATAGGAAACAAAGTAATAAGCCATTTTTCGGGCTGGTGGAAGGTTTGTGGAAGGGTTCCCCAGAAATCAGTTTTGGGACCTTGTTTTCCCTCATGTATTTTATTGATTTAGATGATACAAAACTTGGGAAGCATTGTAAACTGAGAGAGGGTGCAGTATAAAACTACAAAAGGATATTAACAAGTTGATGGAGCAGGCAGATGACATTCAATGTGGAGAACTGAGAGATGATACATTATAGTAGGAAGAACACGGAGATACAGGAGAAAATAGTGTTTACAGGAGCAGAGACAGCTATAGAATAAGCAGCTACAAAGCATACAGCATTCTATGTTTTATTAATAGCAGCATAAAGTACCTGCACAGGAGCAAGGTGGTTATGCTGAACTTGCACAAGACACTAATTAGACCTCATGTGAAATACTGTGTCCAGTTCTGGCTGTCACACTTAAGGAAGGATATGAATGTATTGGAGGTTTACTTGAATGGTTCCAGGTATGAGGTAGTTATAAAGATGAGATTGGAGAAGTTGGGTCAGTTCTCCTTAAAGGGAAGGCTGAAAGGAGATTTGATGTAAATCTTCAAATCATGAACAGGCCAGACAGAGTAGATAAAGAGAAGCTGTACCCTCTCAAAGAGTTGATGAATGAGAGGGTACAGTATAAGAGTAACTGGAAAAGAAGCAAATGCAATATGAGAAAAACACTTTTTCACATAGCATGTAGTGCGCTGATGTATTCAACAGAGCATAAAATGATTATTTAAATAGAAACAATATTCAGTGTTATGGGGAAAAGGAAGGAAGAGAGAGATCCAGTGCAGATATAAGGGGTTGAACAACCTCCTTCTACACCATAATATTTTTGATCAATTAAAGTGCTGAATATAGCTCGAGAGCTAAACAACTTCTTAAAATATTCTATAATCTTAACATTTTAAACAAATACATTAACAGTGCCCTAAAACTTGCATAAAACCCGTCAATTTTTATGAACAAAATCATTCTTAGTTCAAAAGTAAAAAGGCGAATCACTAACTAACTTAACTTCTGCAGTATATCTGGGGCACAACAGTTAATTACTGATCTAACAGTTTGGCACAGATTTATAGGAAATGCTGGCTGCATTGGGTCGGGGGGTCCAGAACTAGAGGGCATAGGTTTAGGATGAGAGGGGAAAGAGAGAAAACAGACTTAATGGGCAACTTTTTCACGCAGAGAGTGGTTCATGTATGGAATGAGCTGCCAGAGGAAGTGGTGGAGACTGGTACAATTTTATATCTTTCCCCTCTCACCCTAAACCTATGCCCAAAATTCTGGACTCCCCAACCCCAGAGAAAAGACTTTGTCTATTTATCCTATCCATGCCCCTAAAAATTTTGTAAACCTCTATAAGGTCACCCCTCAGCCTCCGACGCTCCAGAGAAAACACTGCAGCCTGTTCAGCCTCTCCCTGTCGCTCAGATCCTCCAACCCTGGCAACATCCTTGTAAATCTTTTCTGAACCCTTTCAAGTTCACAACATCTTTTCGATAGGAAGGAGACCAGAACTGCATGCAATATTCCAACAGTG
Source organism: Hemiscyllium ocellatum (assembly GCF_020745735.1). Lineage (NCBI taxonomy): Eukaryota > Metazoa > Chordata > Chondrichthyes > Orectolobiformes > Hemiscylliidae > Hemiscyllium > Hemiscyllium ocellatum. The sequence goes on along the minus strand of NC_083407.1, from coordinate 39,109,172 downwards.
GCCTAACCAATGTCCTGTACAGCCACAACATGACCTCCTAACTCCTGTACTCAATACTCTGACCAATAAAGGAAAGCAAACCAAACGCCTTTTTCACTATCCTATCTACTTGCGACTCCACTTTCAAGGAGCTATGAACCTGCACTCCAAGGTCTCTTTGTTCAGCAACACTCCCTAAGACGTTACCATTAAGTGTATAAGTCCTGCTAAGATTTGCTTTCCCAGAATGCAGCATCTCGCACTTATCTGAATTAAACTCCATCTGCCACTTCTCAGCGCTTTGGCCCATCTGGTCCAGATCCTATTGTAATCAGAGGTAACCCTCTTCGCTGTCCACTACACCTTGAATTTTGGTGTCATCTGCAAACTTACTAACTGTACCTCTTATGCTCGCATCCAAATCATTTATGTAAATGACAAAAAGTAGAGGGCCTAGCACCGATCCTTGTGGCACTCCACTGGTCTTGTACAAACATAGAAAGTAGAAGTATGCCATTTGGCCCTTTGAGCCTAGTCTGCCATTCAATATGATCACGACTGGTCATCCAACTCCGTATTGGATTAGTGGTGCTGGAAGAGCACAGCAGTTCAGGCAGCATCCAAAGTGCAGCAAAATCGACGTTTCGGGCAAAAGCCCTTCATCAGGAATAAAGGCAGTGAGCCTGAAGTGTGGAGAGATAAGCTAGAGGAGAGTGGGGTGGGCAGAAAGTAGCATAGAGTACAATGGGTGAGTGGGGGAGGGGATGAAGGTGATAGGTCAGGGAGGAGAGGGTGCAGTGGATAGGTGGAAAAGGAGATAGGCAGGTATGACAAGTTCGGACAAGTCACGGGGACAGTGCTGAGCTGGAAGTTTAGAACTAGAGTGAGGTGGGGGAAGGGGAAATTAGGAAACTGTTGAAGTCCACATTGATGCCCTGGGGTTGAAGTGTTCCGAGGCAGAAGATGAGGCATTCTTCCTCCAGGCGTCTGGTGGTGAGGGAGCGGTGGTGAAGGAGGTCCAGGACCTCCATGTCCTCGGCAGAGTGGGAGGGGGAGTTGAAATGTTGGGCCACAGGACGGTGTGGTTGATTGGTGCGGGTATCCCAGAGATGTTCCCTAAAGCGCTCTGCTAGGAGGCGCCCAGTCTCCCCAGTGTAGAGGAGACCACATCGGGAGCAACGGATACAATAAATGATATTAGTGGATGTGCAGGGAAAACTTTGATGGATGTGGAAGGCTCCTTTAGGGCCTTGGATAGAGGTGAGAGAGGAGGTGTGGGCACAGGTTTTACAGTTCCTGCGGTGGCAGGGTGGCACGGTGGCACAGTGGTTAGCACTGCTGCCTCACAGCGCCTGTAGACCCGGGTTCAATTCCCGACTCAGGCGATTGACTGTGTGGAGTTTGCACGTTCTCCCCGTGTCTGCGTGGGTTTCCTCCGGGTGCTCCGGTTTCCTCCCACAGTCACAAAGATGTGCGGGTCAGGTGAATTGGCCAAGCTAAATTGCCCGTAGTGTTAGGTAAGGGGTAAATGTAGGGGTATGGGTGGGTTGCGCTTCGGCGGGTCGGTGTGGACTTGTTGGGCCGAAGGGCCTGTTTCCACACTGTAAGTCTAATCTAAAAAAAAAATGCCAGGATGGGAGGGTGGGTTGTAGGGGGGCATGGACCTGACCAGGTAGTCACGAAGGGAACGGTCTTTGCGGAAGGTGGAAAGGGGTGGGGAGGGATATATATCCCTGGTGGTGGGGTCTTTTTGGAGGTGGCGGAAATGTCGGCGGATGATTTGGTTTATGCGAAGGTTTGTAGGGTGGAAGGTGAGCACCAGGGGCGTTCTTTCCTTGTTACGGTTGGAGGGGTGGGGTCTGAGGGCAGAGGTGCGGATGTGGACAAGATGCGTTGCAGGGCATCTTTAACCACATGGGAAGGGAAATTGCGGTCTCGAAAGAAGGAGGCCATCTGGTGTGTTCTATGGTGGAACTAATCCTCCTGGGAGCAGATACGGCGGAGGTGGAGGAATTGGGAATACGGGATGGCATTTTTGCAAGAGATAGGATGGGAAGAGGTGTAATCCAGGTAGCTGTGGGAGTCGGTGGGTTTGTAAAAAATGTCAGTGTCAAGTCGATCGTCATTAACAGAGATGGAGAGGTCCAGGAAGGGGAGGGAGGTGTCAGAGATGGTCCAGGTAAATTTAAGGTCAGGGTGGAATGTGTTGGTGAAGTTGATGAATTGCTCAACCTCCTCACGGGAGCACAAGGTGGCGCCAATGCAGTCATCAATGTAGCGGAGGAAGAGGTGAGGAGTGGTGCCGGTGTAATTACAGAAGATCAACTGTTCTGCATAGCCAACAAAGATACAGGCATAGCTGGGGCCCATACGTATGCCCATGGCTACCCCTTTGGTCTGGAGGAAGTGGGAAGATTCAAAGAAGAAATTGTTAAGGATGAGGATCAGTTCGGCCAAATGAATGAGAGTGTCGGTGGAAGGGTACTGTTGGGGACACCTGGAGAGGAAAAAAATGGAGGGCTTGGAGGCCCTGGTCATGGCGGATGGAGGTGTAGAGGGATTGGATATCCACGGTGAAGATGAGGCGTTGGGGTCCGGGGAAACGGAAGTCTTGGAGGAGGTGGAGGGCGTGGATGGTGTCTCGAATGTATGTGGGGAGTTCCTGGACTAGGGGTGAATAGGACAGCGTCGATGTAGGTAGAGATGAGTTCAGTGGGGCAGGAGCATGCTGAGACAATGGGTCGGCCAGGGTGGTCAGGCTTGTGGATCTTGGGAAGGAGATAGAACCGGGCAGTGCGGGGTTCCCGGACTATGAGGTTGGAAGCTGTGGGTGGGAGATCTCCTGAGGTGATGAGGTTCTGTATGGTCTGGGAGATGATGGTTTGGTGATGGGGGTGGGGTCATGGTTGAGGGGGCAGTAGGAAGAGGTGTCCTCGAGTTGGCGTTTGGCTTCAGTGGTGTAGAGGTCAGTGTGCCAGACTACCACTGCACCCCCCCCTTTATCCGCTGGCTTGATGGTGAGGTTGGGATTGGAGCAGAGGGATTGGAGGGTTGCGCGTTGTGAGGGTGAGAGGTTGGAGTGGGGGAGGGGAGTAGACAGGTTGAGGCGGTTAATGTCCCAGCGGCAGTTGGAAATGAAGAGGTCGAGGGCAAGTAATAGGCTAGCGTGAGGTGTCCAGGTGGACGCAATGTGTTGGAGGTGGGCAAAGGGGTCCTCGGAAGGTGGGCGGGAATCCTGATTGTGAAAGTAAGCTCGGAGACGGAGGCGATGGAAGAATTGTTCAACGTCACGGCGTGTATTAAATTCATTGATGTGTGGACGGAGGGGGATGAAGGTGAGTCCTTTGCTGAGGACTGATCGTTCGTCTTCAATGAGGGGGTGGTCTGGAGGGATGGTGAAATCTCGGCAGGGCTGGGAGTTGGGATCTGGTGTGGGTGTGGAGTTGGGAGTGGGGTTGGAACCTGTAACTGGAGTGGGTGTGATAGTGGGGGAAATGGGGGTGGAGTCATGAGCAGGGGTAGTGTTTCCCTCGGGGTTCTGGGGGGTGGGGATAGTGACAGTGGGGTCTGTGGGGGGCATGTCAGCAGAATGCTGGTGAATAGCGCTGGTGGGGACGGAAGTGGTGGTGACCACGGCAGTAGGGGTGGCAGAAGTCACTGAGCGTGTGGCATCAGCGATGATGTGAGGGGCGGACGTGATGTCACGTGTGATGCATGAGGAATTGTGAGGGGTGTTTGTGGTTGTGGGAGTGGCCATGATGAGGGCAGAAGTGACATCATCAGTACTTCATTCCTGCTTTTTCCGCAGACTGTATGATCTCTTTAGACCTAAGAACTATCTCTAAATCCTTCCTGAGAATATTTAATGTTATGGAAACAACCACTTTCTATGGCAGAGTATTCTGGGTGAAAAGAATTTCTCTTAGTACTACATTGACTATCCTTACATTGTAAGCCCTCATTATGGACTCCATAGTCATTGGGAACATCCCACCTGCATTTATCCTAGTACTGTGGGAATTTTATATGTTTCTAGGGGATCTCTACCCTCGTTCTTCTGTACTCCAGTGAATGTATTTCCTGCCATTCCTAGGAATGAATCTCTTAAACCTTTGTTGAGCTCCCTCCATAGCCAGAACATCCTCTAGTAAGGAGACCAAAATTGCATATAATACTCTAGTTCCACACCAAGGCCCTATACACTTGCAGTAAGACATCCCTGTTGCTGTACTCCAATCCTTTTTCTATGAATGCCCACATACCAATTGCTGCCTTCACCATCTGCTGCACCTGTATACTTATTTATTCCATCCTAGTATTTGCCAAAACTTGTTTTCACAACAAAATTCATTCTTCAGTGACTGGTTCTGTCTTAACCCAAACAGATGCAAACTAAAGTTCCATCTTTGTTTAGAATCCACATTAAAATTACAGTATTTCCCCAGACATAGTGTTCCTCAGACAACTGCTCCTGTTATATCCTGAAGTCTATACTGTAATATGCATCACCACATGCATATTCCCAACCTCTCTGCATTACCACTGCCTCATACTATCTCAAAGCTGTCCCTGTAATCATTTCCATTTCATTCTTTGCTTCATTTGACAGTGTCTAGAAACGTTTTCTCGTCCTTTTAGGTGTTAAGGGATGCAGGCTCTAAAAAATCAGGTACTGATACCCCTCTAGTTTCTTCCACCATTTCCCTTTACTGATTTTCTCTCTCTTCTCCAACAACTTACAGTGTGGGGTGAAGAGTTCTGATGAGGAGTCATAAATGTTTCAATGTTAACTTTGTTTCTCTGTCCCCTGATAATGCGCGATCTGTTAAGTTTCTTCAACACTTTGGTTTTTAACCATAAATGCTGGCATCACTAGATAACCCACAGTTCAGCATTTTCTGGTAGAGACTGGCTCCATTCCGCCTTAAGATATGAGATATTTCTCTTTCATAACGTTTCATGTAAAATTCAAATAAGGCAAAGTGCGGTAAATTTTCCCAATTTCTGTAAATCGCTTTCTGATAGGTTGTATAAGTGTACTTTTGTATCTCTCACAGTTGCTTTTCAGTGCATACCTTACACTGAATCCATGCCTGCTCCTATGTTTTATGGCACTTTTTCATTCAAACCAAATGTCTTGACATACATGTGCCTCAGTTAACATCTAATTATTATTGCATGGCTATTCAGTGTGGAAGTGAGCTCCTGATATTACTTTTACACGCTTTGCAAGGCCATGAAAAGTGACCTAAATGTAAGTCTGTTTTTCTTGAACATGATTAATGTCTTAAGTTACTATATGCTTCCAGTAAAGATGATGGCAGAGCAAGATACTCCACCCGAAGCTCATCTGCTTGCAGTTTCACCCCTCTCCCCCTCACCAATCTTTAACTTCTTAAAGTATCCTGCTCGGAGGGAAAGAAGAATGGAGTCGGAGACCAGCCTAATGCGGAAGACGGGTTGTGGCGAGAGCGGAAGCGGAACGATTATGGGCCGAATCACAGGTGGACCTCAAAGCGGCAGCAGAGCATGTGTGGGTTGGGTTGTGAAACAGAGCAAGTGCAGACCGAGCTGGGAGCCAAGTCGCAACTGGAGTACAGCGAGCCCAGGCAGCTTGGGGGGTGGGGGGGAGTCCCGGAGGCGAGACTGGGATGGAAGTTAGTATATGAAGGCAGCGAGGCCTCATGTTCTGAAGCCCAGCGAACACAGACTCAGTGAAAAAAGGACTATAACTTGAGAACCGTGTATCTAAGATAGCACCCAGAGGCGACATTTTTCACTGCACTCATTCAAGTGAACATGTCTATAAAGGCTATTCTATCCTGAAAGTTGGAACAGAAAGTCTTTAAATAATAGTATAAATAATTTTTGTTTTTTTAAAAGAAATTAACTACAGAATCAGAGAGTCAGGTAGCACAGAAACAAACCCGTTGGTCTAACTCATCCAACATCTCAATCTGAACTCGTCCCATTTGCCAGTATTTGACCCTATAAACCTTTCCTATTGACACACCCATCCAGATGCCTTCTAAATGCTGTGATTATACCAGCCTCCACCACTTCTTCTGGCAGCTGGTTTCATACACGTATCACTCTCCATGTTACCCCTCAGGTCATTTTTAAAACCTTTCCCTTCTCTCCTTAAACTTATGCCATCTAGTTTTGGACTGCCCTACCCTGTGAAAAAGATCTTGGCTATTTGCCCTATCCATGCCCCCTAATGATTTTATAAATAAACCTCTATAAGGTCACCTGAGATAGTAGGGCAAAAACACCCCAGTCTATTCAATCTCTCCCTATAGTTAAAACCCTTCAACCCCAGCAACATCCTTGTAAATGTTTTCTGCATCCTCTCAAGTTTAGCAACATGCTTTCTATAGAAGGGTAACCAGATCTGTAAGCAGTATTCCAAAAATGGCATTACCAATGTCCTATACAGTCACTTCACGACATCCCAACTCCTATACTCAAAGCACTGACTAATAAAGGTAAGCATGCCAAATGCTTTCTTCACCACCTTGTTTACCTATGACTCCACCTTCAAGGAATATGCACCTGCACCCCTAGGTCTCCTTGTTTGGCAGAGCCCCACCATTAACTGTATAAATCCTGCCCTGGTTTGCCTTACAAAAATGCACCACCTCTCATTTATCTAAATCAAACTCCATCCACCACTCCTCAGCAAACTGGCCCATCTGACCAAGTCCCATTGTACTCTGAGATAACCTACTTCACTGTCCATTACACCAACTATTGAACTGTCATTTGCAAACTTACTAACCACACCTTCTATACTCACATCCAAATCATTTATATAAATGATGAAAAGCAGTGGACCCAGCATTGATGCTTGTAATACACCACTGGTCACTGGCATCTGAAAACCAACTCTCCACTACCACCTTCTGTCTTCTAACTTCAAGTCAGTTTTGTAACCAATGTGATCTAACTTTACTAATCAGTCTACCGTGAAGAATCTTGTTGAATGCTTTACCGAAGTCCATATAGACAACATCTACTGCTCTACCTTCATAAATCTTCTTTGTCAGCTTTTCAAAAAAACTCAAGTTAGTGAGAAACAATTTCCAACCACAAAGCCATGCTGACTATCCTGAAATAGACCTTGCTGTTCCAAATGCATATAAATACTGTTCTTCAGAATCCCCTCCAACAATTTACCCACCAACGACATACAGCTCACCAGTCTATTGTTCCCTGGCTTTTCCTTGCAGCCTTTCTTAAATAATGGCACCACATTAGCCAACCTTCTGACTTCAAGCACCTCAGCTGTTGCTATCGAGGATACATATATCTCAGCAAGGGTCCAGCAATCTCTTTCTTAGTTCCCACAAAGTTCTGGGAAACAAATGAACAACTCCCAGGGCTTTATCTACTTTCATACATTTTAAGATCTCTAGCACCTCCATTTCTTTAATATGAATTCTTTTCAATATTTAAGTATTTATTTTCCAGAGTTCCCTAGCTTCCATGTCCTCCTTCCATATAAATACTAATGCAAAATATTCATTTAGTATGTTATCCACTGAAACCTACACATAAATGGCCACTATGATCTTCAAAGGGCCGTATTCTCTCCAGAGTTTCTTTTTTGCCCTTAATGTTATTACAGAATCTCTTTGGTTTCTTAACTGTATTCGCCAAAGCAATCTCAGGTCTCAATTTTTCCCTCCTGATTTCCTTCTTAAGTATACTCTTCTCGGGATTCATTCATTCCCAGCTGCCTCTCCCTGATATATGTCCCCTTCATTTTCTCAACCAGAGCCTCAATTTCTCTAGTCATCCAGCAATCCCTACACATGTGCCATACCCTTCACTCTAACAAGAATATAGCCTCTGAACTCTCATTATCTCGTTCCTATCTCATAAGGCCTCCAGCTTCTCAATCGTCCCTTTGCCTACAAATAGTTTTCCTTAATCATCTTTTGAAATTTCCTGTCCATTATGGTCAAAATTGGCTTTACTCCAATTTAGAACTTTAACTTTTTGATCAGTTCTGTCTTCTTCCATAACTATTTTAAAACTAATAGCATTATGATCACTTGCCCCAAAGTGCTCTCCCACTGACATTTCAGTCATCTGCCCTGCCTTCTTCCCAACAGTTGGGCTAGTTGTTGGAGAGAATCCTGAGGGACAGGATTTACATGTATTTGGAAAGGCAAGGACTGATTAGAGATAGTCAACATGGCTTTGTGCGTGGGAAATCATGTCTCACTAATTTTATTGAGTTTTTTGATGAAGTAACGAAGAGAACGGATGAGGCCAGAGTGGATGTGAACTATATGAACTTAGTAAGGCATCCAACATGGTTCCTCGTGGTGAGCAAGGTTAGATCATATGGAATACAGGAAGAACTCGTCATGTGGGTACAGAACTGGCTTCAAAGTAGAAGACAGAGGGTGGTGGTGAAGGGTTGCCTTTCAGACTGGAAGCCTGTGACCAGCAGTGTGCCACAAGGATTAGTGCTGGGTCCACTGCTTTTCATCATTTAGAGAAATGATTTGGATGTGAACATAGGAGGTATAGTTCGTATGTTTGCAGATGACACCAAAATTGAAGGTGTAGGGGACAGTACAACAGGATCTTGACCAGATGGGTCAATGGGCTGAGGATTGGCAGATGGAGTTTAATTTAGATAAATGTGAGGTGCATTTTGGAAAGGTAACTTAGGCAGGACTTATAACCTTAAATAATAAGTCCTGGTGAGTGTTCCTGAACAAAGAGACCTTGGCGTGCAGGTTCATAGTTCTTTGAAAGTGGAGTTGCAGGTAGGATAGTGAAGAAGGCATTTGATATGCTTTTCTTTATTGGTCAGTGCATTGAGTACAGGAGTTGGGAGGTCACTTTGAGGCTGTACAGGACATTGTTTAGGCCACGAGTGGAATACTGCATGCAATTCTAGTCTCCCTGCTATAGAAAGGATGTTATGAAACTTGAAAGGGTTCAAAAAGATTTACAAGGATGTTGACACGGTTGGAGGGTTTGAACTATAGGGAGAGGCTAAATAAGCTGGGGTTGTTTTCCCTAGAGCATCGGAGGCTGAGGGGTGATCTGATAGAGGTTTATAAAATTATGAGGGGCGTGGATAGGGTAAACAGACAAGGTCTTTTGCTTGGGGTGTGGGGAGTCCAGAACTAAAGGGCATAGATTTAGGGTGAGAAGGGAAAAATTCACAAGGGACCCAACAGGCAACCTCTGCATGCTGCGGGTGGTTCGTGTATGGAATGAGGTGGTGATGGAAGTTGGTCTAATTACATTTAAAAGTCACCTGGATGGATAGATGAATAGGAAGGGTTTAGAGCAAGAGGGCTAGTTGTTGGCAAATGAGACTAGATTAATTTAGGATACCTGGTCAGCAAGGACAGGTGGGACTGAAGGGTCTGTTTCTGTGCTGTACATCTCTATGACAAGGTTGAATTTTGCTCCTTCTCTAATGGGTACATCCACAAAAGGGTAGATTTTACGATTAACAACAAAATGAAATAGCAGAAGTATGTACTGAATGTATCAAGGACAATCTTAGTGCTATAATATTATTTCTGTTTGCCTCATTGGTTACTGGGTTCATCAAAACAGTTTAAAATACTCTGATTTAGCAGAGTTAAAAATCACACAACACCAGGTTACAATCCAACAGGTTTAATTGGAAGCACTAACTTTCGGAGCGGAACCTGTTGGACTATAACCTGGTGTTGTGTGATTTTTAACTTTGTACACCCCAGTCCAACACCGGCATCTCCAAATCTTGATTTAGCAGAATCTTTAATATTATTTTAATAAATTGTAGTTTTCTTCTTAAAGAATAAAGTGATAATCATATCTGTTACCTTTTCCTTCACCAGGCGACCCAAAAGCTTTTCATTTGGAGTGCTACAAAGTAAATAAAGTAAAATGATGTATGAATATTCAGCATACAAATGCTTGCATTTATGAATGCAATCCCACGTCGGGTATTAATTTAAGATCCAAATTACTTCCTGTGGAAGTAGAAGATGTGGGTATAGTTGCAACATTTAAAAGACATTTGGATAAGTACATGAATAGGAACGGTTTAGAGGGATACGAGCCAGGAGCAGGTCGGTGGGGCTAGTTTAATTTGGGATTGTGTTTGGCATGGACTGGTTGGACCAAAGGATCTGCTTCCATGTTGTATGATTCTAGACAAACACTTTCTCCTAATTGTGAGCAGCTATTTTATGTTGTCTTGCATTGTGAGCTGATTTGTGTACAAATTAACTCATGAGTGAACTCAGAACAGAATGCATTCATAATCCAGCGAGTGCCCATACGCAATATCTTGTACCATTTCAAATACTGGCTACCTTTAAGACTGCATTCATTTTGAAATAAAACTAAAAAATTGAACTCGTGACTAAAATCACTAACATCTTGTTTTCCTAATAATTTCTTAGTAGATGCAATTAGTTTATTTATGAACTGATTAATTAACTTGGTAGTTTATTGAAAAGACTGATGATCAGGCTAAGAATTGCCCATTGACAAATATGCAAAAAAAAAATTTTGTTTTATTTTCTGAGGTAAAGATGCGAAAAGTGGTCGGTGCAGGCACAGTTACAATATTTAAAAAATATTTGGATAGGTATATGAATAGGAAAGGTTGAGGGGGATATGGGCCAAATGCAGACATGTGGGGCCAGTTTAATTTGGGAAACTTGGTTGCATGGGCAAGTTGGACTGACGGGTCTGATTCTATGCTGTATGACTCTGACAGTATCTATAGTGCCATGACTACAAGAAATCACATTAACTTTTTATTGCGAACCAACCTAAGTGGAAGAAAGAGTTTTTAATCAATACCTCAAATCTTCTTCATCGCCCATCTCCACACCAGCTTCCTTCAGCATGGCCACAGCTTCAGGAAATTCCAGCCTCAAGGTTGGTTCCAAGAACTTAAAAGGTTCACAGGGATATTGTTTACACACTGTTTGAATTTCAGTCTGATATCTGTAACAATAATGCAATGAATATTTAGATGAGTGTTGTCATACCTCACTGGTGTCAGATGTTAGAAATCATGTTTCAATATTCCCAAGTGCCTTGACTCTTGGACTGAGTTTTTGTACTTTACAAGAATCACTATTTAATACGGATAAGTGCAGTCTGTCTACATATAAACAATTATGTACTACTGACGAACAACTCTATGCCTCTCATTAAAATTTTCCCAACACTGGTATTATGGAGAGAAAATCTAGAAAGGACTTCCATGTCCCCTATTCAGAATGCCTGCTGAGATTATCTTTTTTGCTTGCCACAATTTGCTATCTTCAACCTCTCTTCTCCAGGTACTTTCACTTCTTTGTAGGAGGCACAGACTGACAGTTCTCAAGTTTTTTTTTAGATTAGACTTACAGTGTGGAAACAGGCCCTTCGGCCCAACAAGTCCACACCGACCCGCCGAAGCGCAACCCACCCATACCCCTACATTTACCCCTTACCTAACAGTACGGGCAATTTAGCTTGGCCAATTCACCTGACCCGCACATCTTTGTGACTGTGGGAGGAAACCGGAGCACCCGGAGGAAACCCACGCAGACACGGGGAGAACGTGCAAACTCCACACAGTCAGTCGCCTGAGTCGGGAATTGAACCCGGGTCTACAGGCGCTGTGAGGCAGCAGTGCTAACCACTGTGCCACCGTGCCGCCCATAAAGTTATGAAGTCTCTGATGTTATTGGTTAAAAACCACACTTTACAGCAAATCATGAGGGAAATTAACTGGTCATCTTTGGGTATTTGTTTTTAAACTGGAGAGAAAGAAAGAGCCACCATCTCCTCTTTTGGAGAACTGAAGGCTGCTGGCCACTTTCTTCACCTCCTCAAGTTGTTTAGCTATTTAGAAGCCAAACAGAGTTGTTGGCAGATAGAAGGCTTCTGTTATTGACAGCTAATCACCAATATGCAGACAAGTAGCTACTTTTTGCCATCTGACTTCATCTAGGCATGAGCAGCAGATACAAGGGAACACCTACATGTTCCCCTGAAAGCCACTCATACATTCCTGTCTTGAAAATATATCCCTGTTCCTTCAGTGTTGGTGGCCAAGTGGAGTTCAGATCAGGTAAAACCTTTTTGAATGGCGGACCAGAATGGTGGAGCTACCTGGTCCATATCAACCTCTTATTCTGGAGTTCTTAGGGGATTAAATGCAAGTTATTATTGGTTGAAACAAACATTAACCAACAAACTTGGAAAATTATCTCAGTTTTTCAAATAGTAGCATGCTAAACAAGCAGAAGACATCTTGATTTAACGTCTCATCTTGTATGATAATATTTCAACACTGAAGGATTCCCTCGACACTGGATAGAAATGTTAGCATAAATTATAAGCACAGACGCTTGACTTCACCAATGGTTCACTAATATCCTTCAGTGAAGGAAATCTGTCAACCTTACCTTGCCTGGCCTACATGTGATTCCAGACCCACAGCAATCTTGTTGACTCTGTGCAATTAGGAATAAGCCTAACCAGTGATGCCCTCATTCCGTGACTGAATTAAAAAAAAACTTGGGACTTGAAGCTATTGACTCAGATGCAAATGTTGCCATAAGAATTTGGTAAGTTGGAATTTAACATTATATTCAAGTATACTGCACCACATAAGTGTGGTAAACATGCTAATTATCACATTTTCTATGCTCCACTCCTGCACAACCTCCGAGGAAGGGGGAAATAACCATAAGAAATAAGAACATAAACAAAAATTATGTTACCTATCTCTCAAACCCTTGAAAATCTGGACCAGAGTGTCAGCAATTTCTGTCACCACCTCATGATAGTGGTAATTGAATGCCATCTCTATATCTAGCCCAACAAACTCAGTAAGGTGACGATGTGTGTTAGAATCCTCAGCTCGGAACACTAAGAAAATAAAGACAAACTTAGTTACTTCATTTTCTAAAACTCAATATCAATTATGGTACATTATCCTACAGCAGTAGTTAGTATTACAACATGAACATTACAGTTTTGTATTAAAAATAAGAATTTAAATGAATACAAAGTGGTAACATTAAAAATGGTCAGGATGACAAAGATGACAATACAGTCCAACAGCATCCATTTAACAATTGGGAATGATTGCATTAGCGCACTTCTAAATTCAAATTAAGCTCAGTTTCAAGGTACTGGGCTAATTCAATAATTTTCATCAAAATTTGTCATGAAACATCCACTAATTATATTATGTAATATGAATAAGATCCTAGTTTCAAAATGGATATCCTTCCTAATTGCTATTCAACTGAAAATGCTGAATCAATGGCTAACATTCAAAGATGGAAGCCATTTTCTGACAGCACAGCAGATGGTTTTTAAACTATTTAAAGCAATCTGGCTTGATTGCAGTGCAGAATGACCTCAACAGGGCAGATTCAATCTCAATACTGGATGTGGTAGTTCATAAAGGCTTGCAATGCTTCATGCCCTCAAGGTATACAGTGAGTTCTGACATAACACAATAGGTCTGGTCTTGTGTGATCTCACATTATACGAAAATTATGTAACAGCCATGCCATTTGAGCTAATGGGGCTGGAGTTACATTATAGCCAATACTGGCAAGGAAAGTTTGCGTTCCACAAATAAGACCATAAGACATAGGAGTGGAAGTAAGGCCATTCGGCCCATCGAGTCCACTCCACCATTCAATCATGGCTGATGGGCATTTCAACTCCACTTACCCGCACTCTCCCCGTAGCCCTTAATTCCTTATGACATGAAGAATTTATCAATCTCTGCCTTGAAGACATTTAGCGTCCCGGCCTCCACTGCACTCTGCGGCAATGAATTCCACATGCCCACCACTCTCTGGCTGAATAAACGTCTCCGCATTTCTGTTCTGAATTTACCACCTCTAATTCTAAGGCTGTGTCCACGGGTCCTAGTCTCCTCGCCTAACGGAAACAATTTTCTAGTGTCCACCCTTTCCAAGTCATGTATTATCTTGTAAGTTTCTATTAGATCTCCCCTTAATCTTCTAAATTCCAATGAAATAACTGTCTAAATTCTTCAATTATGTTAAAGCCACTTCGCATTGAAGAAACAGGTGTTATAGCAGAAATCAATGCTTAACTAATTATCTGTCTAATTGAAGAAAGATGTCCATGGTCCTTCAGAGATTACAGTTGCTTACCTTTATTACTTTCAATGCCATTTACAAAGGTGCAGGATCAGTGAAAAAACTACCAAATTCAAATCCTCCATTATAGCATTTAAATTACAGAAAATATAAAACAATGAAAACTTACCAGGTCCAATGCAAAAGACTTTGTCAAAATCAGCGCAAATACACATTTGCTTGTAGAGCTGTGGTGATTGAGCCAGGTAAGCACTGGTTTTAAAATAGGAGACAGTAAATACATTGGCTCCTCCTTCGCTTGCAGCTGCAAGAAAATCAGAACTTTTTTAGTTCCCACAATTGATCATTTACATTTCTAAAAACGTGATATCAATATATTTAGTCCTAAAGATCTCCTTAGGAATTCACTCTACATTTTGTTTGAAAGTGCTTGTCATCTAACATTGACAGAGCTACCTATAGATGTAGTGGTACCTTTGGAATTCAGAAACCACTTATTGTTCCTTCAAAATTAGAGATTTTAAGATATAAACAGGGATATATTTAAATAGCGCACACACCACAAATGTAAATATATTTAACCATATTAAAATAATGAAACACCTCATAGTTGCTCAGGTTAGACAAAAACACTTGAGATGATTTTTCTGCTGGTAAACAAACATCACTAGCATTAGGAGGAGTGGGACTGACATAATCAAGTTGCAAAAGAACACTTCAAGTCTACTTGTGTTGCCATAGTCATGTTCTTGTTTCTCCTGTTATATTAAATTTTCAAAAAGAGTTTAAAATATTGTAAATGTGACACACCTTACCTTTCTTGCAAATTCTTGTGATGATATTATGGCTTTAAGAGGTATATTTTGACCTCACGTCTTTTAATGAAGAAAGGTTGTGACAGTGTTGCCAGGCAGCCTGCTCCAAAGCCAATAAGTAAATAGTTGGCAGGCCTTTTTTTTAAACTTGGAGCAATAGTCGCAACCTAAATGGGCTGTAATTAAGCTCCCAGAGAACCAGGACTTATGATTTTATTTTTTCAACAGCCATTGCTGGAGTCTGGAGGCTGGGTTTGGAAGCTGCAATACATCTCTCCTTGGTACTCTCTCTCTGTCTGAGTTTTCTCTTGATGTTTTTCCTCCTGGACTTGTGAATTGAATGTCAGACAATCTATTTTTACTGAGTTTGCCTTTGCCAAGTGTGTGTTTATGGGATGTCACTGTATTGGAACAGTTACTGTTGAGTAGCAGTATAATCTGTCATTCTGTTACGTCTTCCAACAGAGTTAAGTTATTCCAAGTTCTTCTTTCTTTTGTTGTATTTTAACTATGTACAAATAAAGTGTGTTTTACTTCAAGAGTGGTAGTTTGACAAATTAAATTAGATTAGATTACTTATAGTGTGGAAACAGGCCCTTCGGCCCAACAAGTCCACACCGACCCGCCGAAGCGCAACCCACCCATACCCCTACCCTTACATTTACCCCTTATCTAACACTACGGGCAATTTAGCATGGCCAATTCACCTGACCCGCACATCTTTGGACTGTGGGAGGAAACCGGAGCACCCGGAGGAAACCCACGCAGACACGGGGAGAACATGCAAACTCCACACAGTCAGTCGCCTGAGTCGGGATTTGAACCCGGGTCTCAGGCGCTGTGAGACAACAGTGCTAACCACTGTGCCACCGTGCTGCCCACCAATTGTCAACATCTGGAATGCAACAGCTGGCACTTGCCTTTAAGATGTGAAAAAGTGATGGTCTAGGCTATCTTCTTAATATATTTTATCTTCTTAATATATTTTGAGGGGGTTTGGTCTGGTCCATAACATTCTAAAAGACAAATATATGAATTGCAGGGGAGTTGATGACCTCATGATATTGTCAATGGACAAGTCATCCCAAAAACCAGATTATTAATCTAAGGACATGAAAGCAGCATGTGATGGAAGCAACTGGTGGAATTTAAATGCAATTAATATCTGGAGCCAAATAGTAGTCTCAGTAATGATGATCAAGACAACGTGCTTCACAAATGTCCTTTAGGGGAAGAAATCTGCCTGCTTTACCTGCTATGTGACTCCAGACCAATGACAATATAGTTGATTCTTACTAGACCTCTGATATGTCCTTGCAAAACATTCAGTTCAAGGGCAATTCCCATGAAATAACTAAAACAAAAATCACTGGTTGTGAAGAGATAGCAAAGATGCATGTTTATTCTGATACTTTTGAAAATTTGTTCAAATTGTGTTCAACAGATTTGAGGATGTGAGCAGTTACTAAATTTTAATTGGCTTTGTTTAATTTTCTTCCCTTTTAACCTTTTTCGAAGCAGTTTTGATCTTTAGTTCTATGTTCTGATTTCCTTAAAATTACTGACATTTTACAAATTTCAACACTTGAGGAATTACTCGAAGAGACTATACTGACGAAGAGGACACTTCTCTTACACTCAAGGAGTCTGAAGAGGGATGCAAAGACATGAATAAGCGTGTATCAGGGTGTTCTGCACTGACCTAATCTTTTGGATAGGGCATGAAACTTTGGCCTTTTCTGTGTTACAGGTGTAAAATTCCAATGGCACTATTTTTGCAGATGATGATTCATGAAGTTATACCTGGTTCCCCAACCCAAATTTATTCCTCAATGAAAAGTTTAAGAACAGATTATCTAGTTGTTATCATATTACTGTTCTGGAAACCTTGCAATGCAGAAACTGGCTGCTAAGTGTCCTCTGTTATAATAGAGACCAAGTTTCAAAGAATGCTTCACTGAGTGTAAATTGCTTTGAGACATCTTGTGGTCATTAAAGATGCCACATAAATGCAAGGCTTTTTTTTAGTTAAAAAGGAGATGGATCATTGGAGTCCATAATACACAGTTAGTTAGGGATATCTGAGGAACTCGTCTTCCTCTTCATTCGCAAGCCTTATGATCTTTAAGCTTTATCTACAACTGGAACTGCCAATGGTGGCTGGCACTGCCAGCAACTTCAACACCATTGCTTACTTTCAAGGCACCTCAATAATTATCAATTTATCTGCAATAAATTATTGCATTCACTGGATTATTGATGCCCTTTTTGATAAACCAATGGACGTTTCCAAAGAAAAGCAACATAAAATAGAAATCCTGAGCATAATGCATAATCTCTGGAATGGGATGAGACAACAGGGGGCAGTGTTGTATAAGCCAAAATAAACATTTGGCAGAACATAAGTGCAAAACTAAATGTAAGCAATAGGTAACTGAATGTTTTGCCATTCATTCTGGATGAAAAATTAGTAATATCATAATATAATGTTATTAAACACAGGTAATGGCTGTGATCGCTATAAATTTGGTACTTCAATGAAATGGCTCAGTGGAAATTAAAAATACATTTATGCTCAGTCAGATACCAAGCCATTGATTCAGTCATATGGTCATTTAAATCTGCTCCAATTGTAGGACTTTTGATTTTCAATACGCAATTTCTTACAGATTGAGGAAAGTTTGGTTAACTTAACCAAAGTTAGTACTAAATTGAATACTTGGTAAATTATAAACAATTTTTCAGTACGAATAATGGTACAAGTTTGTAAAATTAAATATAACAATGACAATTACTTTTAATCCTGCAGAATTCAAGGTTTTGACGTGAATGCCAGTTTTGTCAATACATTTTTAATTTGCTATTTTTCAACTGAAACGTAACTTATCATATTGCATACATTTTCATTTTCTGTTAATAGATAATCATAATGAACAAATTACACAGAACCCAGTAGCCTTGCCAGAAAGAACCACAACCCATGAACAAATTTTAAAAAGTAAATATTCAATGTGTATGATATCATAATGGCAATGCAAGTGAATTAGCAAATCAGATGCCCTAACTAATGGTCAATTTAAATTCAATTGACCAAGCTGAAATTGAGATCTAGTATCAGTAATGCTAACCATGAAACAACTATTAATTGTTTTTAAAAAAAACCCAACTGGTTGGCAAATGTCCTTTGAAAAGGAAATCTGTCATTTTCACCTGGTCTGGACCCACAGCAATGTGAAATTCTTAAATCCCCTAACAAGCCACTCAGGTCAAAGGTTATTAGGAATGGGCAACATGCGGCCAAGCCCACATCTCTTGAAAGAATAAATAAAAACTATCTCAAACTATTTATTGTCAAGAGGGCAAGTAAGCAACTCAATTCATCGCAGTGTCAACCATGAACTTGGTGAAAATTTGTGCTATGCTTTGTTCCTTAAATGTGTTGGCGTAACAAAACATCCTAAAAAAAAATCTGATGATAAATATTTGAATATTACTTTCGTGAAGTAGTTTGTAATTCCTTGCTTCCTCAATGTAAGGCTAGCAACTTATACAATTTAAAAAGTAATTTGAAATGGCAGTTTCAATTTTGCAAATTTATTTACAATATTTTTTTCAAAAATACCAGTGGGTGCTATCCAGGATTAAATATATTGTAATAGTTGTATTGATATTTAGACAAATTGAGAATCTAGCTAATATGATTTAAGGCTCATGATATTACTTTAGACAATTCACGAAAACTGGTGAAAATTACAAGTCAACTGCAGCTAATGCTTAGAGCTGTGTGCAACATTGCTTGGTATTTAAATTTTCTAACAATGTTCTATCAACACAATTTTAAAGGTATTATCAGGGTTTGCGTACATAGAAAATGCATGCCCAGCAAATTGGTGTGATGTCTCTTGGTGTGGATGAAGAGAGTTGGCATGCCTTCCATTTTTGGGTGCTGGTACACTTCTCATTTCAGCTCATACTGTTGGCTAACAGCAAGGTGAAACAGGTGGCCAATGTGGAAGTTTCTTCTTGTCAGTTCACTGGCTCTCTGTAGACAAGTCTTCAGGTGCATTCCCTTGTGGAACACATGGATCTGGATCCCTCATGCTCCCAGGCTAAAAAGCTTCAGATGCACTCAGAGCAGATTTAGCTGCCAGATACACTCACGAGCATTTGGATATGCCTTTGTACTCATGTACCAAACTTGCCTTGTTAGTGAAGCAGTTCTTAGCTCAAGTTACCCGAAAGTTTAACAGGTTCTGCATAAATTGAGAGGCAGATGGCAAGAAGGTGCTCTGTTTTCTTCATTCAGGGAATGTGGGCATCTCTGGCTGGACCCTAACCCCACTTGTCCTCAAAAAGGGGAGCTGTCTTCTTGAACTGTGTAATCATTTGATCCAATTTTTACAAGACTTTGACCCAAAGACAGTGAAGGAACAGATAAGCATTTCTAAGTAAGGATTTTCAGTATCTTGGAAGGGAACATGGGTTTGAAAGGTGCTGGCCAAGGAGCCTTGGTAAATTTCTGCAATGCACCAAGTCACTGGCTTACACCATGCTACTTTGTTTTGGTGGTGGGAGAGAGTGAACCATTGAGAATATAGAGCTGCTTTTTATTTTGGATGATATCTTGTGTATTGTTGGAATGGTCCCATTCAGGCAGGTGGAGCATATTCCATCACATTCCTGACTCGTGTTTGGTAGATGGTGGGCCTGCTTTGGAGAATTAGAAAGTAATTACTTGATACAGGATTTCTAACCTCTGACCTGCTCTTATAGCCACAGCATTTATTTGGTTAGTCCAGTTTACTTTCTGGTCAATGGCAACTGTCTGGATCTCGGTAGTAGGAGGTTCAGTGATAATAATACTAAGGGGTGATGGTTAGATTTGCACTTTGCCTAGCACTTACGTGGCATGAATTATACTTATTAGCAACATTCCCACCAAGTTGTGTGGCTATGCACTTCACAGCCTCTCTGAAGTATGCGCACATGGTGACTGGTGTCAAGGATACTCCCTGGAGGAACTCTTGTGAAGATGTTTAGGAGTTCAGAGGTCTGACATCCAAAAAAGGAGAAGTAGGCCATTCAGCCCATTGAGTCTCTTTCATCTTTCAGTGAGATCATGGCTGATCTGATAATCATTAAATCCACATTTCTGCCCTTTCCCCATAACCCTTATTCTTCTTAATGTCTATCTCAGCTTTGATTATACTTAATGACTCAACTTCAACAGCTCTCTATAGAGAATTTCACAGATTCAGTACCCTCAGAGAAGAAATTCTTCCTCATCTCTGACTGACCTCCAACAGCTACAACCATCATGCTAGGTGTGACATCAACCAAAAGAGTTATCCCTGATTTCCCATTAATTTCATTTTGCTAGGGTGTCTTGCTGCCAAGTCCAGTGAAGTGTGGATTGATACCAAAGATGGTCACTACAGAGTACAGCTCTTTAGTCCATGTTTGTAATGTAATGTGGCCAGGAGCTGAGTAGCCCTGTCAGAATCCAAATTGAGTGTCAGTGAGCAGGTTTATACTAAGCAAGTGCTGCTTGATAGCACTGTTTATATTCCCTTCCACCAACTTACTGGTAGTTGGGTGAGTTGAATTTGGTATACTTCTTGTGTGCAGGACATATGTAGGCAATTTTCCACATTGTCCAGATACCAGTGTTGTAAACGTACTGGAATAGTTTGGCAAGAGCTGCAACAGATTGAAACAGCTGTAGGATTCCATTCCAGTGAAGAGGAAGCAGTCTAGGAAGTTGACAAGCCAACCATAGTTAACCAGGGAGGTTAAGCATTGTATCAGATTTAAAAATACACCATGTAGCAAAGATTGGTGGTAAGCCAGAGGATTTGGGAAAGATCTAAAAGCCAACAAAAGAGAACAAAGAAATATAAATAGGAAAAAATAAACTTTGAGGGTTAACTTGCAAGTAATTTCAAGACCGACAGCAAGAGTTTCTTTAAATGTATGAAAAGGAAGAGAGCAGAAAGTGATCATTGGTCACTTGGGAATGAGGCTGGGGAAATAATAACAGGGAATCCAGAAAATGGCAGAGAAGTTGAATAAATACTTTGCATCAGTCTCCAAGCACAAAACAATAACAGCATTCCAAAATTACTAAACATTCAAGGGGCAAAAGGAGCAGAGGAAATAAATAGAATAGCTATCACAAGAGAAATTAATAGGGTTAAAGACTCACAAGTCCCCTCGACCTGATTAGAAGCAAGCTAGAATATTAAAGAAAGTAGCTACTGAGACATGGATACTCTGGTAGTAATCTTCTAGGAGTTCTTGGAGGTCCTGGAGGATTGGAAAAATGCCAACGTACTTATTTAAAAGGAAGATGATAAAAAAAAACAGGTGAATTTAGGCCATCTAAGTTTAGCTTCATCTGGTTTTTGGGAAAATATTGCAGTCTATTATAGAGGATGTAATAGCAGAGTATTTAGAGATTTGCAATATCACCAAGCAGAGTAAGCATGGTTTCATGAAGGTAAAATCATGCATAACTCTTTGAGGAGGTAACAAACAGAATAGATAAAGGGGAAAGAGTGGGGAGAATGTATTTGGATTTGCAGAAGGCATTTGATAAGGTACCATACATTACATCTAATCTTAATAGAGCCCATGGTATTGAAAGTGTCCCCAATTCGACAATCATGTTACAACAAATTCACATTGATGAGACGTGCATTATGACAGAAGGACCTGTGTTAGCATTGATAAAGATTCAGCTAATTAATAGAAGACAGAATGTAAGTTTGCTCGCTGAGCTGGAAGGTTCATTTCCAGACGTTTCATAGATAACATCTTCACTGGGCCTCAGGCGAAGCACTGCTGATAATTCCTACTTTCTATTTATGTTTGGGTTTCTTTGGGTAAGTGATGTCATCTCCTGTGGTGATGTGGGACACTAAAACAGCAGCTAATGAACTCGAAAGACTCTATACAGATAACAAGCAAAACTAATGTCATTTACAAAATACTGTGCAAGGGCTGTAACAAAGACTACATTGGACAAACAGGCAGAAAACTAGCCACCAGGATTCATGAACACCAACTAGCCGTAAAAAGACATGACCCTCTCTCACTAGTATCCTTACATATGGATGAGGAAGGACACCACTTTGACTGGGACAACACATCCATCCTAGGACAGCCAAACAAAGACACGCATGAGAATGACTAGAAACATAGCATTCCAACCGGAACTCTATCAACAAACACATTGAGTTAGACTCCATCTACCACCCCTTGAGAAAAATAACAGGAAGTGCCTTTACCAGAGGAAATGACATCACCAACCCAAAGAAACCCAAACATACAAATAGAAAGCAGAAATTATCAGCAGTGCTTCGCCTGAGGCCCATGAAGATGTTGCCTAGTAGGGTGACAAAACATCTGGAAATGAACTTTCCAGCTCAGCGAGCAAACCTACATCCAGAACCTCAACCTGAGCTACAAATCTTCTCAAAGCTTGCTAATACAAGACAGAGTTGGGAGAAGGGGGCACTTTCAAGAAGTAACTAGTAGAATGCCACAACATTTTATGAAGGGATGCAGACAGGTTAAGCGTGTGGGCAAAACATGGCACATAGAATATAATGAGGGAAAATGTGAGGTTATGCACTTTGGCAGGAAGCATAGAGGAGTTGAATATTTTTTAAATGGAGAGAGAGTGCCAAAAGCTGCCTAACAGAAGGATTTTGGAGTTTTGTCCATGAATCACAAAAAGCTGCAACCAGGTCAGTGGGTAATAGGGAAGGCAAATGGAAAGTTTGTCTTCATTTCAAAGTGAATGGAACATTTATTGAAACTATATAAGGCACTAGTCAGACTACAGCTGGAAAACTGTGAACAGTTTTGTGCTCTCTATCTAAGGCATTGGAGGCAGTCCAGAGAGGGTTCACTAGGCTGAGACCACTTTTGAAGAGACTGCCTTATGAGGAGAGATTGAGTAGATTGGGCCTGTACTCATTGGAATGTAGCAGAATGAAAGGCAACTTTCTTGAAACATGGAAGTTTTTTTTAGGGGACATGACATGATAGGTATGGAAAGGGCCTATCCACGTGGAGGAGATATTCTGAGATTATGCTGTCTGGTCTCAGACTAAGGGATGCAGAGGAATTTCCTCTTGCAGAGGGTAGTGAATCTTTGAATTGAGGCTGGGTCACTAACTTCATTAAAGACTGAACAGGCAGATTTTTAAGCAATTTAGGGAAATAAAGTATAGGAAAAAGTTAGTAAATTGGATCAGCAAGATTTCATTGAATGGCACAGCATATTTAATGACATCTGTTCTTACTTGTTATGGTACAACAATAAAGATAACTGTAGCAACTGCATCACCTATCATTGCACTTCCCTGTTAAGCATTGTGGAAAAATTATTTAACCATGTTACCCTTGCCAGACTGTAGAATTGAACAATCCTATTCGGAATCTCAGCGTGGTTTGAGAACTGGAGACTCTGCTACTGATACGATTTTTTTTCAGTGTCATACTGAAAAAGCCTGATCTCTCGTAAATATGCTATGTTGATTTTCGGCCTATCAAGTACCATGTGGATGGCAGATTCCTTCTTTGCATGTCACTAGGGAAGCTCTAGACACCACAGAAAGCCTGCCTGTCATGACAGACTTGAACATGGAACTCTCAGTACAGGAGCTTAGCAAAACTATTGACTTGCTTGCCATGGGCAAAACTCCAATTGTTGATGCAATGTCACCTCAATTTACCAACACCTTGCCAAGACAAAAACCCCAATTCAGAGGATCTGGACATGCTAATTCCATTAGTATCCAACTACTATTTAGCCAATGATATCCGAACTGGCCAATATCTGGAAGGATGACAGCTACATACGCAAAGATGACAGGACTCATGTATGAGGAAGGATTGACTGGGTTAGGATTGTTTTTGCTGGAGTTCAGATGAATGACGGGGGAATTCTCATAGAGATTTATAAAATTCTAACAGGTCTAGACAGGGTAGATGCAGGGAGGATGTTCCTAATGGTAGGTACATCCAGAATCAGGGATCACAGTCTGAGGATTCGTGGTGGACCATTTAGTGCAGAGATAAAGAGACATTTCTTCACCCAAAGAATGGTAAGCCCGTGGAATTCATTACCACAGGACGTAGTTGATGCTAAAATATTGAATATATTCAAGAGGCAGCTAGATATAGACTTGGGGCAAATGGGATCAAAACTTCTGTAGAGAAAACAGCATTAGGCTATTGAGTTGCATGGTAAAAACAAGGACTGCAGATGCTGGAAACCAGAGTCTAGATTAGAGTGGTGCTGGAAAAGCACAGCAGGTCAGTGGATGATTAGCCAAGATCATGATGAAAGCAGGCTTAAAGGGCTGAATGGCCTCCTCCTGCTTCTATCCCCTATATTTCTATGACCTTCTGCATGGTGAATTAGCCATGACATCACGAACTGTGTGTCCCCATTTCTTCTACAAGGACACCTTCAATTGAATACGGAAGTGGTGAATATTAACACTGACAATGGGAGACAATCGCTGACAGATATAACACAAACAAAAACAGTGACCTTTCTTCAGAAAAGGATAATGATGCTCTAACCTTGGACGACTGACTGTTTGGAAGTCATTGGAAGAGGGGAGTAGAAATGCTCAGCTGTCCAAGAAAAGGCCCAAAGAGAGACCAACAAATCATGTCAGTCTCTGTCCACTGTCTACCTTTGTAACAAATCTGGTAGCACCTGTAAAGTTGAGAGACAGGCTTCTAAGCCATACCAGGTGATGCAACCACCACAAAGCATTCCGCTGCCTTAGGAGACAGAGACTGCCACAGATTAATGCATGCATAAGGGGAGCTAAGCATATTAAATATGGTAATGTACTGGCTCAGGAAGTCTGACATTATTATAGAACTCGAGGATATTTACTTGTATCTTGGGATTATGCTCCAAACTTTCTGATGAAGGGCTTACGCCCGAAATGTCGAATTTCCTGTTCCTTTGATGCTGCCTGACCTGTTGCGCTTTTCCAGCAACACATTTTTCAGCTCGATTATACCCCAAACCTCTGTCAATCCTTCCATAAAAAGCACTTGCTTTATCTATACATTATGACAATGTATGGATATGGTATCTCCAATTACTGTTTATATGATAAAGCAAATTTTAAATTTTGCACTATATAGCACATGCTGCTGAGACATTGCTGACCAGATCAAAAAGAAATGAAATGTCCACGTACCTGAGATAATTTTGGGAGTCTGGACTTCAACAAATTCCTTTTTGATTAGTGTTTCTCGGAACAGTTGGCATACACCAGCTTGCAATCGAAAGATAGATTGACTGGTCATCGTCTGCAATACAGTCAATAAATTAACTAAATTTGCTGTATGGCTACTGGATGTAATAGTTGCTGCAGATTTTAAACGTAAATCCTATAATTAGTAATATAAACATTTATTTTCATATAAAAGTTAATTTTCCATTGGCCCTCACATAACCACAATAAATATTTTATTGGAAGTTTTACAACGTAAACGAGTGTAATAACTTGTCTGTAAGATTACCATCTGATGGGATCTTCAAAATTGGGTGGAGTATATTTTTGAAAACAAAAGTAACTAATCTAACAGTTTCTGTCCATGTAGGAAGTGCAGAATCTATAAAGCTACATTAAAAAAAATTAAAACCCTTAGCTCCAACTACAATTGTAATATGAACAAGTTAATGTCAATAGAGTTATGCAAACTTGATGATTTAATTTGTTTGAACATTTTTATGTCTTCCATCACATTCAGACACAAAAACGATCCCCAACCAAGGGGTGAGATTAAGGTTATCAAATGTATTGTATAGGGGTGAGAATCTTGTCCACAATGACATTTATACAGCCTGTGGACTCTCTGCTGAAAGTACAGTTAAATGGAAGCTACAGATCTGCAAGGTGCTGCTCTTCCAATGACAGACTTTTTTTTTCTTCCACCTCTTAACAACAATTGAGGGACAGAACAAATTTGTGACTGAAAGAGCAGCGAGAATTGTGAAGGTGGCTGGCTTTCCCAAAAGTTTCATTCTTTCTCTGCACTTAGAATGCTTTAGCCTGTTTTTGCAGGGGATGACACTCAAGAATAGGATGGGGGTATCAAAATGACAGAGCCTGAAAGGCACAGAGTCATTGAGTCAGAGATGTATAGCACTGAAACAGACCCTTCGGTCCAACTCGTCCATGCCGACTAGATATCTCAACCCAATCTAGTCCCACTTGCCAGCATCTGACCCATATCCCTACAAATCCTTTCTATTCGTACACCCATCCAAATGCCTTTTAAATGTTGCAATTGTACTAGCCTCCATCACTTCCTCTGGCAGCCCATTCCACACACTCTCTGTTTGGAAGAAGTTGCCCCTTTGCTCTCTTTTATATCTTTCCCCTCGCATCCTAAACCTATGCCCTCTAGTTCTGGACTCCCCCACCCCAGGGGAAAGACCTTGTCTATTTACCCTATCCATGCCCCTCCTGATTTTATAAACCTTTATGAGGCCCCCCCCCTCAGCCTCCAATGCTCCAGGGAAAACATACACGCATCCCTTTCCCTATTCATCTTTCTTCTACAAACGTCTAGTCACACAGTGGGTCAGGACAAGAAGAAAACCCAGACTGAAAGACAACCTGCTTTTGACCCTCATGTTTGTATGAATCCAGTTGAAGTCGGCCCGGGATGCACATTGCAAGAGTTTGGTTACACCATAGTTTGGCCCTGATCCCCCTGCTCCTGCCTTGTTAATCAGGGGTTGGAGCCTAGTTCGTTTCTCTCTCCAGCTCTGTTTCTTGAGAGAATAGACAAGGAAGATCTTATTGGTAGGTTTTGCTGCTAGGCACTTTTAAGTGGTGTTGTTTATTATTTACTCATTTTTAAAAATGATCAGCTTGTTACTTTGATAGTTAAATTCATGTTCAATGTTGCGCTGTATTTCATCTGTCCAAAATTGGCATAAGTCAGAAAAAAAACTGAAACGGACCCCTTGTGCAAGAAGGTTAAACATCACTGCGTTAGCTAGATAATTTTATTTTTCTCAGTGCCTAGTAGTTCAGTTTGTGACAGCAAAGCAGTTTGAGTCAGTCATAGTTTCTTTTTCTATATTCAGACAGAACAAACTTAGCTACACTCAGTTCATTCGCAATGTGCCAAAATATTTGACAGGTTTTGTCTTACAGTTACATGATTTAGTGAAAGCTGTCTAAATAAAAAGTATAAATGGCATAAAACATAATATAGTTATATAGTGGTATAAATATGAAAGACTCACATGTCTAATCATTGATAATTAGGGTTAATATGCATTACTTCCGTTTGTAACCACACTAACCCCAATTGTCATTGAGCTAATGAAAACCTATAATTTCACTGTTCAGCACTTCAGCATAACAAATAAACAAAATGGATGCCTTACTGTACACAACATATTTTGGATCATTCCATCCATAACATCACAGTATGATCCCATACTTAATCTTAGCTATTTCATTTACAGAATTAACTCTTGATTTTCTTTTTCCACTTCATTTATTTCTGGAAAATAGTAAACTTCAGCTAGACAGGGAGAGATTTGTTCCAAATTAACTGTGTAGAGAAGTCAGCAAACAATACTGGAATCTTCAAATAGGAGATGGATACAGCCAAAATGGATATATTCATAATAAATGAGAAAACACTATTTAGGTTAGCGTTCGATAAAAGAGTTAAATTCAAAACGTAAAAAAAGGGAATCATCTGTTAAAACCAGGGTAATCAACACGAAAGAAAACCGTAAATAGTAATATTGTAGTGTGTTGATGACAATGGTCAAAAGCAATTATAAAATAGAATAAGGGCATTTTTGGATATTTAAAAGTTAACGAATTACTAAACAGTAGCAGAACTACTCAGTGAGGAGACAGGCAGTCTATTTGTGGAGGATGAAATATATTAGAACATATTTATAAGTTGTAATGTAGGTCCACTAGAGAAAGATATAGAACAGGGTTAATGATATCTTTCTAAGGAACTGGTTCTGAAAATAAAATATAACAGGTTGTCGAAACAGCAGCTGTGTGCACGTGCTTGGCTGGTGAAGAAAGTTGGAGAGGTTGTGTAAAAATACTCACCACAATGTTACAAGGCGCTTGAAACATGCAAATTATAACCAGAAAATTAACGCTAGCCATCATAATGCCTTTCAAAAAGGAAGAGAAGGATAATCAAGGTGACCATGGACTGTGACAATGATATATAATGCAAGTTGTGGGCAAATTATTAGATTCATGAATTTGGGATAAAGTTATTCAATAGACTTATGCAAAACACCATGAGAGATTTATTAAGTGCCCCAGATATAGCTGGCAAATTTAATAGAACTATTCTGAAGGAGAGCTTCATTGGATAGATAAAGGGACTATAGACCATATGGATTTTTGATAAGATTTTTCACAGGAAGCTCGATATAAAAAATTCCATTACATGATGTAAAAAAACACAGGCAGAAAGTTGGATAGCAGACCAGAAAATAAAGTTTTAGAGGTAATAGCTGTTGTAAGTGGTATAATCCAACTGCTCTTTCCACTCAAAAAACCTTCCAACTTCATCCTTAACGAGTGCAAAGAATTCATTTAATTTATTGATAAGGCAGAACCTTCTTTACCATCTTGCCACTCATTAAGGTAAACTCAACCCTCTCTCTCTAGACTAAAAACCCCCAATCCTATTTAGTTTCTCAATAATTTCTCTCTGACTTTTCCAAGTTCACCTTGTCCATACATCCTAATTCCTGCGTTCCTAATAAATAAATAATCAACCATTGTCATTATTTATCTTCTATACTAATTAAATAAGCTCAATGGTCTGAATGGCTTACTTCTACTCCTATTTCTTAATATTACAAATGGTTTCCTCTCTTCAGGTACTTTCTACTTCCCTTTCAAAATCACTTCAATCCCCTACCACTTCAAAAAATCCAACCCCAACCTCTGTCCTTGCTAGCCATGGACCCCAGCTCCAAAGTTCCTTTTTCTCTCTTTTATCCCATATTGCAATTTGCCTCCTGGAATATTCCAATCAGGCTGCTACCCCTCCAACAGCACAAAAGCAGTTTGAACCAAAGTCATGAACAACTGTCTTAATAATAATGACTATAATCCATTATGCCTTCTCAACCTCACCACTGCTTTCAGCAGGACTAACATATCATCCTTATTTATCCCTCTCATCCACTTTCTATCCACATATCACAGTCATTTTTTGCTCTCATTCTAATCCAATGCTCATAAGGGCATCATTGCCAGCAATGGACAATCAATCCAGAATTGTCCAAGACTGACCTCCCCATTATATCATCGACATGCTGTCTTTGGCTACAGTACGTGCAGTTAATGGGTAAACTTCACCATTTCAGCCACATCTGATAAACACCTTGATAGCTCCACTGATTCTGTGCACCATTACAGATCCAGCATCTGCAGTCCTCACTTTCTCCAACATTACAGATCATCTGGATGCTATAATTTCCTTCAGGTGAATACTGGAAACACTAAAATTAACTTCTTTGGTTCTGTTACAAATTACATTCCCTTACTACTGATTCTATTGCCTGAACAGATTCAAGATGAATTACACATAAATCTCAGTTGCCATCAAACCTAAATTGACCGTCGACTGAATTGTCACAAAAAAAACCTTCTTCCACCTCTACAAGATTACTGCTTGCCTTCCCCTCCACCTCAGTCAACTGTGACGATGCTGCCCCTTTAACAAGAGGTGTTGTAAAGGCAGAGATACCAAAATGTTTGTGGCTACTTTCAATAATGGCAGGGGAGTGGCCAGTTCTTGTTTTTTCTAGTTTGGTTTAGTTTTAGCAGGCAGTTATAAAACTGCTGGTAACAGAGAGGCAGCAAGAGTGAAAACAGGCTCCATTCTTCAACAGATGTTTCTTGCCCAATTTCTCTCTGAAATCTCTCCTGCCTATAAGAACCATAGTTTAAATTTGCCTTTTGCTAAGGGGTGTTTTTATGGGATGTTGAAACTAGAACAGCTTTGTGGATTTCTGATAGTGTCAGATGGGTTTTCAAATAAGTTATTCTAAATTTTGTTTTCTTTTGTTTGTGTTTCATCCATAGTGATTAAGTAAATTGTTTTGTTTAAAGCTGAGTGGAATATCACTTTGCATTTGCCTTAAAAAAAAGTTAGGGTCTGAGCTACCTTCTTAAAGCATTTTGAGGGTGTCTGCTCTGGTCCATAACACAACATATTGAAACTCTCAGATTCTGTTCTCATCATCAGCATCAATTACGCTGATCAGTCCCCACCTATTGCAATATTCAGCTCAATCAACACTCTACTGCACATATTTTACAATGCACCTATTTCCAATGGCCCATCATCCTTCTCCCCTCAATCCACTGAGTCGTCAAAGAGGCAGAAGGTATAATTGAAAATTTTTACACTTGCCATTAAACCACCAGGGCCTTTCCCTGTGAGATCACCTAGCTCACCTTCTGAAATTCCCCTTCTAAAATCACTGTTGCTCCAACCCCTCCTTTAAAAGTCTCCTTATGATGTACCAATTCAACAAGTTCTCACCATAATATCCAATCCTATCTTTCCTTGACTTAGTACTGATTTTTATTGACACCATTAATAAAATACCCTAATGCATTTCACTATGTTAAAAGTAATTTTAAAATAAGAGTCAGTGTTATGATAAATCCGAAATAATTGAGAGAAATTTGTTCCATTGCGCAGAAAAGGCCAACATGATTTGCTAGAATGTTTACAATTACAGAAGATTCGAGGAGAGTTGTGATAGGTTATTTTCTTTGACTTGGAACTAAACTGGCTACCAATTTAAAATTTAAGTCTTGAGATAGATTTCTGTTTTCAGAATGTTGGAGTTCAGACTGCTTTGCAATGATAATTTGCTGTTCTAGAGATCATTACCTTTTTGAAATGATGTGTTGTTAAACATGTAGAACTAAATAAAAAGAGGGGAAACAAAGCAATAGAATTGTATTTTGGGCTAGTTTAGCAAAGAATTGTCAAAGCACGATAGGCAAAATTATCTTAATAAGTACTTTAACCATGACTATACTAACTATGCTTCACATTTGGGGAAGCACCTGGTTTCTTCTTCTGCTTATAAACAGCCATTCAGGTGAAGCCAAGTATTTCAAGTGATTTCAGCTCATTTACTGTGATGATTTTTTTTCACTGATAAAAGGGTATCATGATACTAATATTTACAACAGTGGCAGGCTGTACTGGGAAAAGTTGCTGTCGTGGGTCTGGAGTGCATCGGAGATTCTAGGCAAATTACAGGGACTAACATCCTCCACAGTCCTATTTAGAAACTCCTTCTTCCCATTAAACAACACACATCAGATCATACCATTACAAATGTTATTTGATTTGCTTTATAAATGTAGAGTAGGACCCTCGTAGATGAAAAGACTTCTTTATGATTTTACGCTAGCATTGCATGAAAAGTTGCAAGGCATGAGCAATTGAAGAAGGACAACAGAGAGTACTGAAGGGAGGGGAAAACCAAGGTGCTGTTTGAAGAAAATCAGAGCTCCACTCTGCCAGTGATCATGCCAGCATTTATATCCTCAATTTGCATCTCTAAAACAGACAATCCGGTCATTATCTCATTGTCGTGCATCGGATTTTGTCTGCAAATTGATTGCTATCTTTCCTACACGACAACACTTCAATGAAAATTAATCAGCTGTTAGATGCTTTGTGACATCCATAACTTGTGAAAGTTATTACATAAATGCATGTTCTTTCTTGCTTTCCATCTCTCCCATGGGGGCCCTATTCCACATTTGCCTCAATGGGTTCACGTCAAATCACTGTCCGTACCCACAATTTCAGGATTCTTGATTCCAGGTATCATAAACCTATTTGGGAGTTTTTTACCTTCTGTAATAGCTGTGCAAACATTCATTCCTGGAGACACAGCTGCTGCTGTGCATGCTGGATAAAGAACACTCCATTACAGCTGCTTTTCTGAACTGCTGCTGCCTTGCACTAATAGAGTCATAGAGATGTACAACACGAAGCAGACCCTTCGGTCCAACACGTCCATGAGATATCCTAAATTAATCTATTCCCATTTGCCAGCACTTGGCCCCATATCCCTCTAAACTCCTCCTAATCATATACCCATTCAGATGCCTTTTAAATGTTGTAAGTATACCAGCTTCCACCATTCCTCAGGCAGCTTATTCCATACACGCACCACCCTTTTCGTGACCTTAACAGACTGTGAGAACTGGCTCTTTGTTTGCTCATAACTTTAAAATGTCATGGCTTTATCGGACCATTTGTATCTGTGCTGACCTAGGATTTTTGGGACTTAGAGAAGATCCAATTTTTGGGAGAGTCCATTTACAAAGAATTCACTGCATAGTAAATGACACAATATTATTCATTTAAAATACTGCTCAACAGAAAATGAATATCAGAAAATTTCAGAATAATGCAATCCAAATAGATAAAATTAAACAAATAATTTTGTCAGTAACCAAATGTGTTTGTGCTTCAAGCCAAAAGTATTGTTTTTCACATTCACTTTAGATGGTAAAATGAGAAATACTGAATATGTCACCTAAAATGAAAGTAAAACCATTTTTTTAAGATTAGATTCCCAGTGTTCTTAAGTAAGAACAAGTAGAGAACACTTATATGAACTTTCTAAACCATCTTAAACTTCCTCACACAATTAATTACTTGTTGGACTGAAGCAGTTGCTCAGCAAGCAAAATCTATGCACCTATTACATCCCACGTACAATGGAGTGAAGAAATGCTTAACGTGTTTTCATTTGAGAAACATTGGTTTAATTTCGATGTTGGCCAGAAAATTAGGAAAAATTTCGAAGTTCCTATGTCACACCAACTGATCTTTAGCATTCACTTGGAACAGAAAGTAGGGATCTTCGTTTAACTCAGCCCAGACAATCACAAAGGCCAACCTCCCGTCTATACAATCCATCTACCAAGCTCGCTGTCAAGGAAAGGCTGCCAGCATTCTCAAAAATCCATCACACCCCGGCAATGTTTTTCTACAACCTCGGCCACTGGGGAGAAGGTACAGAAGCCTGAACACACGCATCAGCCAGTTTCGAAACAGTTTCTACTCTACTGTTGTTAGAATACTGAATGGACTCATGAACACTTAACATTCGTCTATACTTGTGTTTTTGTTTTACTTATCTATGCTACTTAACTCTGTGATCTGCCTGTATTGCTCGGACGTCAAAGCTTTTCACTGTGCCTTGGTACATGTGACAATAAATTCAATTCAAATTAACACCTTATATGAAGATAATGCTGAAACCCTACATATCTACACTGAAGTAGATTCAAATGCACTCTCAAGTCCTTTTAATAGAATACTCAGGCTCAATTTACTATAGGGAAACTCACTGACAGAAATGAAACATATTTCTTACTGGTTTTCAATGACTGTTCCAGCCAAACATTCAAATGTAATGAGGGTGCCTACACTGAGAATCAATTATAGATAATGGTTAAATTTGTTTGATTTGGATTACTTTTTAAAAGGAGCACTTTTGATTGAATAATTTCAAGTTATGGACCTAGAGATGTCTCATTACTGCATAGTAAATATTCAAGATTTATATCAATTGTATACATATAATGTCTGGGAAGAACATAACTGAATCAACAAGCTTGTTCATGCTTTGATTCCATGGATCCTATGCTGAATTACAGGAAAAATAAATGAACAGAAATTAAATTCCAGACAGTAAACACTAGAAATCTATACAATATAGTTGCCATTAAATACACAAATTTAAACCAGTTAAGGTACTAAATACATGGTACAAGGTCTAATAACAAGTTATTTTTCCATGACACTAGTCAACTAATTTGGGAATATTTATACATAAGCATACTATTGAGGTAAGTATCTGCTAAAATTCATTAATGATACCAGTAATAGGACACTAGTTACCAGTTAAGCACGCTAGATGGTTTCAGAACTGACTAGGTAAAATAGGTATGAAGTGAGTCACTTCAGTCAACCCAAATCAACCAAATACACATGCGTGAAAAATTGAAGTTATCAACATAACTATCATGGATGAAGATTGTTAACTTATGCCATTTTGTGACAGAAGTGAGAAGAGCTCAATTCGGTCATGAACATTTTGTTGCAGAATGAAGTTCAAGCTGGTGATACAGAAAAAGCCTAAACAATCAACATTGGTAAATTACACAATTCAACATTAAATATATTAGTGAAGAATATCTATGATTACTGCTGCTGGG
This sequence comes from Hemiscyllium ocellatum, assembly GCF_020745735.1. Taxonomy (NCBI): domain Eukaryota; kingdom Metazoa; phylum Chordata; class Chondrichthyes; order Orectolobiformes; family Hemiscylliidae; genus Hemiscyllium; species Hemiscyllium ocellatum. Next base: position 39,074,930 of record NC_083407.1, on the reverse strand, counting down.
TACCACAGAGGATGTTAAACAAAAGTAATAGTGTAGATATTGGAAATCTGAAGTAAGAAAAGAAAATGACAGATGTAATTAGGAGATCTGGAGGGGGAATGAGTTAACACTTCAGATCAACCAACAATACACTGTCAGAATTGCATACATTATTTATCTTACCCTTAGGTCAATTATTCGATTATCAAGTCTTGTATCTTGGTTGACAGTAGCCCTTCCTTCCTAAGTAGGAAACAAATATTAAGAATATGAATGAAGGGTTAAATAACGATAGTCATTGCACCTTGACTGCAAATATTTGTACTTGTTACTTATTGATCTATTAAACACATTCTGACCTGACTGCAGAGATTAAGGATTGCAGAGTATTTCTTCATTTCCCTACCTTCCCCAATCCTAGTGCTTGTTCTAACTCAACAAACTAACTAATTAAAAATAAAATATGAAAAACTGGCTTGTGATAATTTGTCAAATTACATTGGAAGATGCTGACCTAAGCGTTCTAATGGAAACCTTTTAATGGGAACCTTAATCATTAAAATAAATAAGTTATCAGCTGTGTTACAATCAGTAAACTCAAATGGTTATCTGAAGGTGCGTTAAAACATTAACAATTACAGATGAGGAACCACAAGTGGAGGAAGCAGTTAGCACTATAAAAACACAATACACTGATAGGTTTTTAAAAATGTACAACTCCAGCATAAAGTGCAACTATATACTATTTTTAGCTACTTCTAATGTTGACCTCACAAGACTGTAACCATCTGCTAACAGTTTGATCAAGTTTCCCCCTTTAACCACCTGCACCGTTAAACATGTTGTCCCAAAGGATTTTATTTCTGACTTTTGTAAATCATCATGTCACTTAGCCATCACAGATAGTAGAATGAAGTCTTAACGTCTACCAGTTTATTTGTTTATGCACAGTATTCTTGCTTATTTTTATTATCTAACACAGAAATGTTCTATATTATGTAACAGTCAAAATATGATCAAAAATAATTTGAAAAATTACAAATAAAAACAAATCAATTTTTAGTTATTGTATTTTGATTAGCAATAATTGATTCCTTCATCAATTCATAATTTTTGGATTTTTTAAATTGCATTTTGATTAGTAGTAATTAATTAATTATTTATTAATTTGCAATTTAAGCATTGCTTGTCAAAATATTTTTGCATTAATATATAACAGTTGACTCTTCAATTGATTTTCATCTATTAAGTTCGCAACGTGAAGCATCATTACATTGAAGTATTCCTGCAATTGTCACTTTAACGTCAACAGAAATTTCACAAAATAAAAACCAACATTTCATTAGATAAGGAATAATGGTCACAAACTATTATGACTTTGCTCACAGCAAATTTAGTGGTGAAATTTATGTTGTTCCAAATGGCCAACTGTGGATTCCACATATTTTAATTTGCTTCACAAGCATCTACTATTAGAAAACCACAGTTAATAAAATAACTGTTAATCTAGATAAGAACAGGCAGTTAAATCACCAGAGTGTAACCTTCAAATGTGATTATCGCATTACATAATTTATTGGATGTGGATGGCAAATTTAGATTAAACCATTCATAACTATTGGCTGCCATACAATTTTTAGTAATGCTTCTAAAAGAGCTAGTTTGTGGGTTTCCGACAATTTCCCTAAGCCTCACACATAATTACTTTCATAGATTCATGCTCAATAACAGCTTTTGCTTAAACAATCAACATTTCAATGACTACACAAATGATAGAAAAAAACAACCTGCTGTAATGTCCATTCAAGCTGATATCCTTACATATATTATTCTAAAATAAAAATTATATTACAGACAAAAGTACATGGTTTAGTGAAATATATTGTGGGAAGTACTTTCTTCTATTGTAATTTATTTGCAAATTACCAAGGATCTCTGATCCATTTAGGAGGAATTATAGTTCACATTTTTACAGTCTGCAACAAGTAGTTTTCACATTTTAGGTAGAGTTGGAATCTGATACACATTCAGCTGATTTGATCCATGGGCTCAGGTTGAGATTTCGTGCTACAAAGGTTGAGGGATACGGAGAAACTCAAAATCATTTCATCACAAGATATCCAATTAAGTTCCTAATTTAGTTGCACTTCTGTATTGCTAATATACTAGGTTCAGAATATATATGTACGTCCACTATTCCACTGGTCTACTAGCAGACCTCAACCAATCCTATCTCAGGATCTGTACTAGATGTGACATGTTGTATTCCTGCAAATGGGTTAAAAAAAACAGAATGGAATGCTTCTCCTTTCAGTTCGTTTGGAACAAGATCAAACTTTACTTGAAGTAAACACTGCCAATACTGGGGATGGTTTTTCGACTGACTATTATTAGAAATGTAATCATTGTTTCTACAAGGGTGCAAAACACATCAAGTCTTTCATACATGTAGAAATAACTACATGTTACTTTAAATACAATGGAATTATAAAATAAAACCTAGGCTGTCTCTCTAAATGTTTAGAAAAGGATTATTCACGTAAAAGCAGTTTGCTGTTCATGTAAGATTTCACCAAGAGACATTTCTGTAATTTTTAACATTCTTAATTCAAACACAAATTATGGCCAAATTTTTTCTGTCCATTCAGCACTATATCTGAAACAGTAATGCCGCAGATACCAAAACATAATGCAAATAAATTTTACTGCACTTATTTAGATTATCTATTTATCAATTGTTAGTCTAATAAGCAAAAGTATAAGCTTTCGAGATTTGAACTTATAAAATTAAAACTGCAATATGATGTTGAGCCAATACGTCAGCACAATTTCAGATTTTCCACACAATACAACAGAATCCGTTCCAATTAGGGAAAGGCTCAGTGGAAGTCAAATCTGAGCTAAGTTTATTCATAGGAAGAACCAGACTCATGATTAAGACTGCCACAAAACTCTTGTGGCATTAATGACCAATCGACTGATCATGGGTATGAATGGAATTAAATAGAAAAACACCTGAAAATTAAGTCAGTAAACAGCTATCTGTCAAGAGAAAGCAGTGGCAACATGTCCATCCATAATCTGACATCAGTAACACTTTTACATCTATTTATTAGAGATTCACTTGTATAGGTGTTTACTTCATTTAGGCGAAAGTGGGTACTGCAGATACTGGTGATTAGAGTCAAGATTAAAGTAGTGCTGGAAAAGCAAAACGGGTGAGGCAGCATCCGAGGAGCAGGAAAATCAATGTTTGGGGCAAAAACCCTTCATCAGCCCTTCATTTGTTCAATCAAATCTGCCCTCTGTACAGGTTAATTGAGATCAAATATATTTGGAAATGATAATCGACTGCTTATAGAAATCATTTGGTGGGGATTTTAACCTGTAGCATCCAAATAAGGAAAGGAATAAAAATAATGAAGCTTGGACAATTACACAAAAGTCAGGGTGTGCAAAAGAAGTAAAAAATAGCACTGAAATGCTCAATGAAATTTGGATTATGTTATTTACCTCATCACCTGCTTCAGGACGCATTGCATCCTCGAGCTGCAAAGGCAGCCGTGGTTCAGCTGCACTGATAACATAGATCTGAAAACAAATGACAGCATAAATAGTAAGATAGTAACAACATAACAACAGAAAGTACAGAAATATCTTTAAGGACATGGTTTCCATCTAAAAAAGTTTCTTCAAATGCAACTGAAACCGATTTTGCATAATAAATATGTATATTAGCCTCTAACTGAATATTGCTGAATGCAAATTACTTAGTGCTGAACAATGCTAAGGTTTAAAAGAAAGCACAGAAAATAAAACTGGGAACATTGGCTTTATGTGAAGCATGCTAGCCAGAAGTGGAGTTAAAATCTCCTATGTATAAAACGTAACAGGCAGAGAAATATAATGTAGTAATTCAGGGTTTCATGGCAACCAACTTGCAAAAGGTCCTCTTTATGCACAGCTAAAAGTCAAAGATATAACTATAAGTTGAAATGGTACGCTCCAAAAATATGAATTTATTTTACTCTTTTGGGGATATGTAGCTGAATGGAATTATTTGATTTTATTCTACTTTCAGCGCATATTTTCCAACTTAAACACACAGACTTACTCTTTCGATGTGGAGTTCAACATCTTGTTGGGAACAGCTCTCTATCTTTTGTTCCACCTTCCTCACTATACCTTCCACGTCCACTATACTCTCTTTACTGATGCTATGTAAAAAAAAGTCAGTATTTATGATCCATAATTCCACACCACATAATAAATGTATCTAAGCATAACCTTACTGTGCAATAGCAAAACATTTAAGTTAATTTCGATCAGGCACAACACATGCCACAAGAAATCTAACAATATGGTTCAAATCTTTCTGTTATTTATGGTGTGCTCAACCTGTGGAAAGGCACTGATTGAACTGCTCCACTTGTACCAGCTCTTACAAAACTGGATCTTATTTCCTGTGCTTTCTGAAAATGTTGGAGCTTATTACATTGTTTACAAATACTAATACATGCACACAGAAGAGTTAGTTATGTTTCCAAAAAAAAGCTTTACTTTTGTATTATCAAAATGCTGACTACCACTTTCTCAGTTTTTTTTGTTTAGATTTCAATAGTTTTTACCTTGCTGATATAATTTCAGATGTGTCCTTGTTCAACTATGCATTTCTGAATCGGAATTACAAGATCACATCTGCACTGCACCTGAAACGTTAAGTTCAAAATCTGAACTCCTTTGGACTTTATTGTCTGTTGTGATCCAGTGAGATTACTGGATTTACTCTGAATTTATTTGTGTCATAGTGCAGTGAAATAAATAAATCGAGTGCATCCTTAGAATGGTCAAGGTAAAAATGCAAATTCCATCATGGCAATTGAAATAATCTAAAACAATCAACAACATTCTAAACGTAGTCAATTTGTCCCATCTCCCAAAGTTAACAGATTCCTAAAGAAAATATATCCAAATATTAATCAGTTTTAGCTTGGATCATATCCCATTGTGCATCAAATTCCACTGAAACTTTTGAGATATACTGCTTAGTCATAGAACCATACAGATGTACAGCATAGAAATAGACCCTTCGGTCCAACCCATCCATGCTGACCAGATATCCCAACCCAACCTAGTCCCACCTGACAGCACCCGGCCCATATCCCTCCAAACCTTTCCTATTCATATACCCATCCAAATGCCTTTTAAATGTTGGAATTGTACTAGCCTCCACCACTTCCTCTGGCAGCTCGAGTTGCCCCTTAGGTCTCTTTTGTATCTTTCCCCTCTCACCCTAAACCTATGCCCTCTAGTTCTGGAGAGGAAGGAGACCAGAACTGCACACAATACTCCAAAAGTGGCCTAACCAACATCCTGTACATTTGCACCCTGACCTCCTAACTCCTATACTCAATGCTCTGACCAATGAAGGAAAGCATTCCAAACACCTTCTTCACTATCCTATCTACCTGTGACTCCACTTTCAAGGAGTTATGAACCTGCATTCCAAGATCTCTTTGTTCAGCAACACACCCTAGGATCTTACCATTAAGTGTATAAGGCCTGCTAAGATTTGCTCTCCCAAAATGCATTTATCTGAATTAATCTCCATCTGCCACTTCTTAGCCCATTGGCCCATCTGAACAATATCCTGTTGTAATCTGAGGTGACCTTCTTTACTGATCCACTACACCTCCAATTTTGGTGTCATCTGCAAACTTACTAACAACACCTCTTATGCTCACATCCAAATCATTTATATAAATGACAAAAAGTAATGGACCCAGCACTAATCCTTGTGGCACTCCACTGGTCACAGGCCTCCAGTCTGAAAAATGACCCTCTACCACCACCCTCTTTCTTCTACCTTTGAGCCAGTTCTGTATCCAAATAGCTAGTTGTCTATGTATTCCATGAGATCTAACCTTGCTCACCAGTCTCCCACGGGGAACCTTGTCGAAAGCCTTACTGAAATAATATAGATCATGTTCACCACTTTGCCCTCATCAATCCTCTTTGTTACTTTTTTCAAAAAATTCAATCAAGTGAGACATAATTTCCCACGCGCAAAGCCAATGTTGTTGACTGTCCCTAATCAGTCCTAGCCTTTCCAAATAAGTGCAAATCCTGTACCTCTAAAAACCTGCCCACCACCAACATCAGGCTCACTCGTCTATAGTTGTCTGGCTTGTCTTGTCCTTACTACCTTTCTTGAATAATGGTACCACGTTAGCCAACCTCCAGTCTTCTGGCACCTCACCTGTGACTATTGATGATACAAATATTTCAGCTAGAGGGCCAGCAATCACCTTCCCAGCTTCCCACAGAATTCTAGCGTACACCTGATTTTGTCCTAAGGATTTATCCACCTTTATGCATTTCAAGACATCCAGCACTTCCTACTCTGTAGTATGGACATTTTTCAAGATGTCACCATCTATTTCCCCACACTCTATATTTTCCACATCCTTCTCCACAGTAAACACTGATGCAAAATACTCATTTAGTATTATCCCCATTTCCTGCGGCTCCATGCAAAGGCTGCCTAGTTAACCTTTTGTCCTTAATGTATTTGTAAAAACCCTTTGGATTCTCTTTAACCATATTTGCAATAGCTATCTCATGTCCCCTTTTTGCCCTCCTCATTTCGCCCTTAAGTATACTCCTACTGCCTTTATACTCTCATTGAATAAATTTAACTACATTTCAGAAAAATAGATATCATGTGCTAATAACCATCTTTCAAGACAAGAAGGAATTTCTTTTCTCATACAGTAGTGAATCTAGAATACGGAAGTCTTGCCCACATGTGCTATTCAGGTTGGGTTGTTAAGTATATTCAAGGCTGAGATAGAGAGATTTTTAATCAATAAAAGAATCAAGGATTGTGATGGTAAGGGTGGAAAGTGGAAGTCAAGATTATCAGATCAGTCATGAATAGTGGAATAGATTTGATGGACTGAATGATCTATTTCTGTTCCCATGCCTTATGGTATCTTCAAGAAAACATTTCTGTCCATCTGTCTTAAAAATCATGCTCCCTATTTTTATTCCACACAAAAACAAAATCATATCTGTTTCAATAAAATCACCTTTCATTCTTCTTGGGTACTCTCTTGATTATAATATCATCAGGTTCCATTTAAAAAGACAAAAAAAACAAGAACTTTATGTTGAATTTGGAACAGTTTAACATCATTTGCCACGCTTTCCTGCCTTTAGCTATTTACCCTAAGGTAAATAAATATTACTATTAAGCAAAATATTGTGGTCTGACCTATTTGCTGACATTTAAATTGGACAGGAAACATAGTGAGCTACTTACATGAATGTACAATAGTATTAAGGCCAAAGGAAAATTTCAAGTTCTATAGCATGTGACTTCTTTCACACTGTGCATAAAGCAACAAATTTCAGGTCATGGAGACGTTGGCACACTATCGGACTGTCTTTTTAACTACGAAATTGAAGTTATTGGGAGGAGACACAAATTATAACAATCTGAATTATCACATAGAAAGGGTGCACTTTGCAGCTGGTGCCCAGTAAAACTAAATTAAACTTAAAACTGGGCACCATTAATTGCCAGGTGTTTGATTTCTACCTTATTGAAAATGGCTTCTAAGCACACAGAACATTGTGACTAAAATCTGTGCATGCTTCAATTACTATTCAGAAATCACACTCACATTTAGAAAATAAACTAATGAAACTTTAAACTTGATGTTGCCCCAGCTCTGTGATTACAGAGTGGAGACTCGTACAATTGCAACATTTAAAAGGCGTTTGGATGAGTATATGAATAAGGAGGGGTTGGAGTGATATGGGCCAGATGCTGGTAGGTGGGACTAGATTGGGTTGGGATATCTGGTTGGCATGGTCGAGTCGGATCAAAGGGTCTGTTCCCGTGCTGTACAACCCTTTGACTCTAAAGTAGAACAGCAGTGTGTTCTGCATTATGTTTCTATTAATTACTGTGTGTTCTTATAGTGATTATGTGGACCTCTTGAAAAACCAGAATACTTGATTAACTGCCACACTCCTGGTCCCATAGGGGCCAGTCAATAATAACTTTGCTGTATTTAATTTTTGAATTGGATAACGTGGTGGTAATTCACTGAAACGTATTAAGAGATGGCAACTGATTTTAAACAAAAACACACAACTTTGTTACACAAAAGAAAAACAAGCCAGATGATATAGATGTAGAAGATGGTCTAGAAATAAAAACTTAACATAAGCATTAAAACAAAATTTCAACCTGTTCGTCACAGCACCCAATTCAAAAACTCAAGCCCACCAGAAAGTAAATTCTGCCCATCTAAACTCTGAGGTTCTAGGAACATAGAAGACAGAAATAGGAGGAGGCCATTCAACCCGATGAGCCTGCTCCGCCATTCATCATGACCATGATTGATTGTCTAACTCAATGGCCTAATTATGCTTTCCCCCGATAACCTTTTAACCCATTCGTCCCAAGTGCTATATCTCGCCACCTCTTGAATACATTCAAGGTTTTGGCATCAACTACCTCCTGTGGTAATGAATTCTACAGGCTCACCACTTTTTGGGTGAAGAAATGTCTCCTTATATCTGTCTTGAATGGTCTACCCCGAGTGCTCAGACTGGTTCTGGACGCACCTACCATTGGGAACATCCTCCCTGCATCTATCCTGTTTGGTCCTGTTAGAATTTTGCAAGTCTCTATGTGATCCCCCCTCACTCATCTGAACTCCAGCGAAAACAATCCGTCTCTAGTCAATCTCTCTTCATTCGTCAAACCAGCAACCCTGAAATCAGTCTGGTAAACGTCCACTGCACACTCTCAAGAGCAAGAGCATTCTTCCTCAGAAAAGAAGACCAAGACAGCACACAAGTTTCTAGGTGTGGCCTCACCAAGACCCTACATTACTGCAGCAACACATCCTTGCTCCTGCACTTGAAACCTCTCACGAGAACAGAACCCTGTAGCACTCCATTAGTTACTACCTGCCAATTTGAAAAGGACTATTAATTCCTCCTATTTCATTCCTCTCTGCCAACCAGATTTTTGTCTATCTCAATATATACCCCTCAATCCCATGATCTTTAATCTTACACAATAATCTCATGCGGGACTTTGTCAAAAACTTTCTTAAAGTCCAAAAATACCACATTGACAGGCTCCCCTTCGTCAACTCTACTATTTACACCTTCATAGAATTCCAATAGATTTGTCAAGCATGATTTCTCCTCCATAAATCCATTCTGACTTTGTCTGATCCTGCCACTGCTTTCTAAATGCTCCGCTTTAAAGTCTTTGATATTGGATTCAAGAATTTTGCCAATACAGATGTTAGGCTTACTGGTCTATAATTCTCTATAATGGACATGATATCTAGAAGGACAGTCCTTCCTTAGATGGTGTGGGAATTGAACTCATGCTGCTCTTCATTACAAATCAGCCATCCAGCCAACTGGGCTAACCAACCCTAAAGTATAAACATCCTATCCATTAACACTACACAGACCAGGTAGGAGTCTGCTCTGCCATTCAATGAAATCCTGACTGATCTGATCACCCTGAACTCCACCTTCCTGCCTTTTCCCTGAAACACTTGATTCCCTTTTACTGATTAGAAAATCAGTCTATCCCAGCTTTGAATATACTTAAATGAGCCAGCCTGAGCAGCCCTCTGTGGTAAAGATTCAGGTGGCTCAAGTCACAAGCCTTCATAAGCAAATTATGGATCTGGGTCACTGTTCCAGAATGACATTCTGATATTTGAAGAAACCCTCACAGATCTGATTAAAATCTCTCTGTCTCTATTTGAAAATTCAACTTCCAAAAATGGCAAGTATATATGACTTTCATCACACCTCCCCACCAAAGGAAGAAAAGATATTAAGAAATGTATCTATTTTCTATCAAATAGTTCTTTTGGCATGACTTTTATGTTAACAGTGACAATATACTAACACAATAATTTTCATAAAAAAACAGATACACAAGTGCATTTTGATCACAGCATTCAGTTTCTTTCAGATTTGTTTTTGACAACATCCACTATTACATTGCTCTTGCCAGTCACACAAATGACTTTTAAACAGCGTGGCTGCAATATTAAACATTAACAAAACAGTCCAAGTTCTTGTCCCAAAACGTCTCCAAAAAAATTAACAAACTTAAGTAATCTCTTCCGAGTTATTGGATTTGTAAATTATGAATTGATGTAGAGCTAACACAAGGCTCAACTGGTCTTTCTCTAGTAATGAGTATTCCTGTTGACAAGAATGCAGTTTAAGCAACTCCATAATATCCAATCTGGTTACTGGAAGATCAACTCTTCAATTTCTAATTCGTATTTGTTCTCCATTTGTACTGATATTTTTATTTTACTTCTGATTTATTTTGTTTCAGAAAGCACTTTTTTCCTATCATAATTGCCATATCTCTTAAACACGACACACCCCCTCATTTTTCCATCGACCTGGAGTACTTGCTACATAATTTACGTCACTGAGTTTCATTTTGATTTAGCAATGTCCAATGAACCTTGATGGTAATGGTTCTCAATTATCACCAACAACAACAAGATTTTAAGCTTTGGCCTTTCTCCTGCTCCAGTTTAATTGTTTGTTAAGCTTAGTTGAAACATGTTTTAGCCAACTCTCACAATTTCTGAAACATTAGCTGTAAATGCGATCACTAACTTTGGTTCTTAAATTTATTGTTAGTTTATTTAACGTGCTTTCTCACCTCATCTCCATATATCAGTTCAAGAGAACTGAATCTGGTGGACTCATTAAGAAAATCACTAATGATAAACATCAATGAGGGTATTTCTTTATGCCAATCTTTAGGCTGCGCCTGACAACAAGCTCTAATCATGGCCTTTAAACTCTGATTCAATGTTTCCCTTGGTCCTTGAGGAGAAAAGTGAGTTTAATGAAGAAAATAACATGATAGATGGTAACACAGCACTTTTGCATCATATTTGTCATAAACATTGTCAAAAACTTAAGTATTGGAAATGATGCACATCCATTCCTCCATATTACAGTTTATTAAGTCTTGCCTATCAAGCATTTCTCCTCATCATTGCAGTTATAGAGTTGCTTGGCATTAGAGAATCTGGCCATTTCTGAAAAGACAGATGTTGCTGAAGCTTTTCATCTTGCAGTCATCAAGACAAGCAGTTGAATGCCAAATTTCAAAATATTACAACAGTAATTTATTGGCAAGGCCTCAGGTCACTGAGTCATTAAGATGTACAGCATGCCAATACATCCTTCGTTCATGCTGACCAGATCTCTCAACTCAATCTAGTGCCACCTGCCAGCACCCGGCTCAGATCCTTGCAAACCTTTTCTATTCATATACCCATCCTTTTAAAAATTGCAAGTGTACCAGCCTCTACCACTTCCTCTGGCAGCTCATTCCATACATGTAACACCCTCTGCATGAAAAAGTTGCCTCTTAGGTCCCTTTCATATCTTTCCCCTCTCACCCTAAACCTATGCCCTCTAGTTCTGGACTCCCTGACCCCAGGGAAAAGACTTTGTCTATTTATCCTATCCATGCCCCTCATAATTTTATAAACCTCTATAAGGTCACCCCTCAGCCTCTAATGTTCCAGGGAAAACAACCCCATCCTATTCAACCTCTCCCTGTAGCTCAAATCCTCCAACTCTGGCAACATCCTTGTAAATCCTTTCTGAACCCTTTCAAGTTTCATAACATCTTTCCGATAAGGAGGAGAACAGAATTGCACGCAATATTCCAACAGTGGCCAAACCAATGTCCTGTACAGTCGCAGCATGACCTCCCAACTTCTGTACTCAATATTCTGACCAATAAAAGAAAGCATACTAAACGCCTTCTTCGCTATCCTATCTAACTGCGATTCCACTTTCAAGGAGCAGTGAACCTGCACTCCAAGGTCTCTGTGTTCAGCAACACTCCCTAGGACCTTACCATTAAGTGCAGAAGTCCTGCTAAGATTTGCTTTCCCAAAATGCAGCACCTCACATTTATCTAAATTAAACTCTACCTGCCACTTCTTAGTCCACTGGCCCATCTGATCAAGATCCTGTTGTAACCTGAGGTAACCTTTACTGGGGAGAAAGTGAGGTCTGCAGATGCTAGAGATCAGAGCTGAAAATGTGTTGCTGGAAAAGCGCAGCAGGTCAGGCAGCATCCAAGGAACAGGAAATTCGACGTTTCGGGTATAAACCCTTCTTCAGGAATTCTGAAGAAGGGCTTATACCCGAAACATCGAATTTCCTGTTCCTTGGATGCTGCCTGACCTGCTGCGCTTTTCCAGCAACACATTTTCAGCTCTAACCTTCTTTACTGCTCCACTACACCTCCAATGTTGGTGTCATCTGCAAACTTATTAACTATTCCTCTTATGCTCGCATCCAAATTATTTATATAAATGACAAAAAGTAGTGGACCCAACACCGATCCTTGTGGCACTCCACTGGTCACAGGCCTCCAGTCTGAAAAACAACTCTCCACCACCACCCTCTGTCTTCTACCTTTGAGGCGGTTCTGTATCCAAATAGCTAGTTGTCCCTGTATTCCATGAGATCTAACCTTGCTCACCAGTCTCCCATGGGGAACTTTGTCAAACGCCTTAACATTTACTGCTCTGCATTCATCAATCCTCTTTGTTAATTCTTCACAAAAACTCAATCAAGTTTGTAAGAACGATTACTCACGCATAATGCCATGTTGACTATTCCTAATCAGTCCTTGCCTTTCTAAATACATGTACATCCTGTCCCTCAGGATTCCCTCCAACGACTTGCTCACCACCAACATCAGGCTCACTCGTCTATAGTTCTCTGGTTTGTCCTTACCATCCTTCTTAAATAGTGGCACCATGTTAGCCATCTCCAGTCTTCCGGCACCTCACCTGAAACTATCGATGATACAAATACCTCAGTAAGAGGTTAGGCAATCACTTCCCTAGCTTCCCACAGAGTTAGAGGGTTCACCTGATCAGGTCCTGAGGATTTATTCACTGTTATGCGTTTCATGACATGCAGCACTACTTCCTCTGTAATTTGGACACTTTTCAAGATGTCTCCATCTGTTTCCTCACATTCTACATCTTCCATGTCCTTTTCCACAGTAAATACTGATGCAAAATACTCATTCTAATACCTTCCCCATCTCCTGCAGCTTCTCACAAAGGCTGCCTTGCTGATCTTTGAGCGGCCTTATTCTCTCTCTGGTTACCCTTTTGTCCTTAATGTATTTATCAAAACCCTTTGGATTCTCCTTAACTCTGTTTGCCAAAGCTATCTCATGTCCCTTTTTTGCCCTCCTAATTTCTCTTTTAAGTATACTCTTAATGCCTTTATATTCTTCTAATGATTCACTCGATTTATCCTGTGTATACCTGTCATATGCTTCCTTCTTTTTGTTAACCAAACCCTCAATTTCTTTAGTCATCCAGCATTCCCTATACCTACCAGCCTTTCCTTTCACCCTAAAAGGAATATACTTTCTCTGGACTCTCGTTCTCTCTTTTCTGAAGGCGTTCCATTTTCCAGCCGTCCCTTTACCTGCAAACATCTGTGTCCAACCAGCTTTTGAAAGACCATCAAAATTGGTCTTCCACCAATTTAGAACTTCAACTTTTAGATCTGATCTATCCTTTTCCATTACTATTTTAAAACTAATAGAATTATGGTCGCTGGCCCCAAAGTGCTTCCCCACTGACTCCTCAGTCACCTGCCCTGCTTTGTTTCCCAAGAGTTGGTCAAGTTTTGCACATTCTTTATTAGGTACATCCACATACTGAATCAGAAAATTTTCATGTACACACTTAACAAATTCCTCTCCATCTAAACCCTTAACATGATGGCAGTCCCAGTCTATGTTTAGAAAGTAAAAATCCGCTACCATAACCATCGTATTATTCTTATGGATAGCTGAGGTCTCCTTACAAATTTGTTTCTCAATTTCCCAATAAGGTCATCACCCTTTTCTTATTTCTCATTTCTACCCAAATAACTTCCTTGGATGTATTTCTGGGAATATCCTCCCTCAGTACAGCTGTAATGCTATCGTTTATCAAAAACGCCACTCCCCCTCCTCTCTTGCCTTCCTTTCTGTCCTTCCTGTAGCATCTGCATCTTGGAACATTAAGCTGCCAGTCCTGCCCATCCCTGAGTCATGTTTCTGTAATTACTATGATATCCCGGTCCCATGTTCCTAATCATGCCCTGAGTTCATCTGTCTTCCCTCTTAGGCCTCTTGCGTTGAAATAAATGCAGTTTAATTTATCAGGCCTACCTTATTCTCTGCCTTGTCCCTGTCTGCCCTGACTGTTTGATTCGCATTTGTTCTCAACTGTACTTTGTTCTCAGATTGAAATCTTTCCTCACTATCTCCCTGGGTCCCAGCCCCCCCCAACTTTATAGTTTAAATCCTCCCGAGCAGCTCTAGCAAATCTCCCTGCCAGTATATTAGTCTCCCTCCAATTTACATGCAATCCGCCCATCTTGTACAGGACACTTCTACCCCAAAACAGCTTCCAATGATCCAAATATGTGAATCCTTCTCTCGTACACCAGCTCTTCAGCCATGCATTCATCTGCTCTATCCTCCTATTCTTGCCCTCACTCGCTCATAGCACTGGGAGTAATCCAGATATTACTACTCTTGAAGACCTCCTTTTTAAATTCCTGTCCAACTCTCTGTAATCTCCCTTCAGAATTTTCCCTTCCTATATTGTTGGTTCCAATGTGTACAATGACCTCCTGCTGGCCCCTCTCTCCCTTCGGATCATTCTGCACCCTCTCTGAGACATCATTGATCCTGGCACCAGGAAAGCAACACACCATTCTGATTTTTCACTGCTGGCCACAGAAACTTCTCTAAGTACCTCAGACTAGAGAATCCCCTAACACAATCAATCTCTTAGAACCTGAGATACCTCTCATTAATTAGAGCTAGTCTCAATACCAGAATCTTGGCTGTTCGTGCTACGTTCCCCTGAGAATCCATTACCCCCTACATTTTCCAAAACAGCATACTTGTTTGAAATGGGGGTAGCCACAGCAGAATCCTGCACTACCTACCTACCTATCTTACGTTTCCTGGAATTAACCCATCTATGTGAACATATCTGAGACTTTCCACCCCTTCCTGTAACTGCCATTCATCACATCCCCTTGCTCTTGTAAATTCCTCACTTCCTCTAACTGCCTCTCCAACTGCTCCATTTGATCTGTTCGGATTCACAACCAATGGCATTTATTGCAGATGTAATCCTCAGTAACCTGTACTCTCCCTAAACTCCTGCATCCGACAAGAGGAGCATATCACTCTACCAAGGGCCATTTTTGCTTCTTTCAATCTCTAACTTCTCACTATTTAAGAAATATTCTATATACCTGCTCTTCCTAACAAAGTGGATAATCTCACATTTTTTCTCATAACACTATCTTTCATGTTCTTACCAAATCACTAAGCCTGTTCAAATCCCGAAAACGTTTTTGACCATCCTTATAAGTTACAACATCCCTACTCAACTTTGTGTCATCTCCAAATGTGGCAATATTATGTTTGTTCTATACTTCCAAACCACTGATATATAATGTGAAAAGCTGAGGCTCAAGTACTGATCCTTGCACTATCTCACTAGACACCAGTCACCCAATTGTCTGCAATGCAAAAATGACCCATTTGTTTTTACTCAGTTTTCTGTCTGTAAACCAATCCATAATCTATACTGTACATTTATAAAATTATAGAACTTACAGAATTTTGGAAGATGATTACCACTGCACTAACTACAGTAACAAGGGTCATAATTTTAAAGTAAAAGATAGGAGGTCTAAAGTGGATTTGAGGAAAAATCATTTCACCGCAGAGAGTGATGGGCGGCTGGAATGCGCTACCTGGGAGGGTAGTTGAGACAGGAAACCTCAGTAGCGGTAGATTTTTGACAGTACAGACTTAATGGGCCAAAGAGTCTCTCCTATACTGTATGATTCTAAAATTCTATGTGATCTCCACAGTCACCGCTTTCAGCATTCTGAGATATCAGGTTCCATGGTTTTATCAACTTTCATCCCCTTAATTTCTGCAGTACAACCTTCTTACCACTACTAATTATTTTCAATTTCTTATTCTCCCTTATGAGTTGGACCTCTCAATCTGGGAGATTTCTCATTCAAAATAGACAGAAAGTAATCTTTTAGCTTCTCTGCCATTTCTCTATTCTTCATTATAATTCTCCTGACTCTGCATTTAATAGACCCATATGCATCTTAGTCAAACATTTCCTTTTAAGGTACCTATAAAAGACTTTACACTCAATTCTTATGTTTTTGCTAGATTGTAATCATATTTTATTCTTTCTTTCCTCATCAGTTCTTTGCTCCTCCGTTGTTTTATTCTTAAAACATTGCCAATCCTCAAATTTATTATGATTTCTCAAAACATTAATATTGTTTATCTGTCCACAGATGCTGCCAGACCTGCAACGTTTCTGACGACTTTCTGCGTTTGTTTCAGAAATCCAGCACCTTGCACATAATCCCTGGGATGGCTTATTTTAGGAAAGCAAATCTTAGCAGGACTTATACACTTAATGGTAAGGTCCGAGATAGTGTTGCTGAACAAACAGACCTTGGAGTGCAGGTTCATAGCTCCTTGAAAGTGGAGTCTTAGGTAGATAGGATAGTGAAGGTGACGTTTGGTATGCTTTCTTTTATTGGTCAGAATATTGAGTACAGGGGTTGGGAGGTCATGTTGCAGCTGTACAGGACAGCTGGTTCGGCCACTGTTTGAATATTGCATGCAATTTTGGTCTCCTTCCTATCGGAAGGATGTTGTGAAAGTTGAAAGGGTTCAGAAAAGATTTACAAGGATGTTGCCAGGGTTGGAGGATTTGGGCTATGGGGAGAGGCTGAACAGGCTAGGGCTGTTTTCCCTGGAGGTCAGAGGCTTAGGGGTGACCTTATAGAGGTTTACAAAATTATGAGGGGCATGGATAGGATAAACAGACAAAGTCTTTTCCCTAGGATGGGGAAGATCAGAACTAGAGGGCATAGGTTTAGGGTGAGAGGGGAAAGATATAAAAGGGACCTAAGGGGCAACTTTTTCACGCAGATGGTTGTACATGTATGGAATGAGCTGCCAGAGAAGTGGTGGAGGCCGGTACAATTGCAACATTTAAAAGGCATTTGGATGGGTATCTGAATAGGAAGGGTTTGGAGGGATATTTGCCGGGTACTCGCAGGTGGGACTAGATTGGATATCTGGTCAGCATGGACGGGTTGGACCAAAGGGTCTGTTTCCACGCTATACATCTCTATGACTCTAAGTATCCTATGAGATAGATTAAAAAGACTGGGCCTATATTCTCTTGAGTTTAGAAGGAACAGGAGTGATCTTGTTGAAGCACATATATTTCATTCAGGGCTCAACAGGATAAAGGTGGGAAGGATGTTCCTGCCGGCAGGGGGTGGTGTGGGGTGGGTGGGCAGTGGGGAACTACTAGAATTTTTCATTGCTAAATATCACAGGATAGGTGTTGTTGAAGAAAAATGCTGTTGAGTTGAATGGCAAAGCAGGCTTGAGGGGCCAAATGCCCTGCTCCTGTTTCTATTTCCTGTATGTATTAATAGACACAACATGCATACTTGTCCACTGGCACCTTCCATTTGAAACTGTAATCAGACACCCATACATTAAACATAGATTGTAGGCTAGCAAGGAACGCTATGAACTGAAACAGGTGCAAATGAATTTCCTGTCTCAGTCTGTTAAGCCAGACTTATCAGCTTAACAAAACAAACTGAGCCATCTGTGAAAAAGTCACATGAGAATTAGTGAAATAATCACACATACAAGAAGTTCACAATACCCTTTAATGATCAGTGACCTATAGTCACCCTTACAAAAACATCCAACAGGATATC
Source organism: Hemiscyllium ocellatum (assembly GCF_020745735.1). Taxonomy (NCBI): domain Eukaryota; kingdom Metazoa; phylum Chordata; class Chondrichthyes; order Orectolobiformes; family Hemiscylliidae; genus Hemiscyllium; species Hemiscyllium ocellatum. Next base: position 39,057,023 of record NC_083407.1, on the reverse strand, counting down.
TAATTAAAACTCTACAACTATGCAATTGCACAATAGCTATACATTTTTTAGAGAAATCTCTAAAATCTATCTAGGAAAAGTATAAACCCACAAATAAAATTCATTAAGCTTTGAATACTTTATTTACAAGTTATTTTGAAAATTATTTTCGATTTTAACATAATATTTTGAAAATCCGAGAATGTTTCAATATTTGATTAATCAAATTTTCTCCACGAGTCACCTAATCTAATACCACATTCATTTTATGAAGAAATAAATTTCCTTTTAAAATGTTATTTATTTATTCACGGCATGAGAGGTTTGCCACCAGGCCCAGCATTTATTGCCCATCTCTAATTATTCAGAGGGCAGTTAAGAGTCAACTACACCATTGTGGACCTGGAGTCACATGTAGGCCACACCTGGTAATGATGGCAATTTTCTTCCCTAAAGGAACTTAGTGAACCAGATGGTTTTTTTCCAACACTCCACAATGGATTCACAGTCATCATTAGACTCTTAATTCCAGATTTTACTGAGTTCAGATTACACCATCTGCCGTGGCAGGATTCGAACCCAGATTCCCAGAACATGACCTGGATCTCTGGATTAATGGTCTAGTGATAATACCACTAGGCCATTGCCTCCCAAGTATACCTAAAGAATCATGAACTCACACCGCACAGAAGGGGGCCATTAAGACCATCATGCCTGAGCCAATTCTTTGACAGTATTGTTTAATTTTGACCCACATCATAATTTATTCAAATAAATTCCTTTATGAAGCTTCTGACTGAATCTGATTTCATGACCCTTAACACAAGTGTGTTATGGATTTTGCTTCTGTGGAAGAAATTTCCCCTTATAATAGGCATAAAGTTGATGTGGCTAATGGTAAGGTGACGCATGCTGAGTGAAACAACAAGGAGGGGCATTCTGGAGTTAGATTTTCATAAATCCTTGAAGGTGGCAGGGCAAGTTGCTAAGGAACTTAAAGTGAATGGGATGCTTAGATTTGTAAATAAGGAGACTGAATGCAAAAAGAAAGTCGTCATGTTAAACTTTCATAAATCACTTGTTAGGTCTCAGCTAGAGCTCCATATATAATTCTCAGTGCCACTCTTCAGGAAGGAGATTAATGTTTCGTAGAATAGGTTTACCAAGATAATGTCAAGAATGAGGAACTTCACATTATTAGGAGAGATTTGGGGAATTTGTAATTTTCTCTTTAGGGAAAAAAAAGTAAAGAGATGGAGAACTAAAGTTTTGATAGTCTCTCCCTGCTTCTTCTGTTTCACTTGATTGCTATAAATTACTTGGCAGAACTTTTCAAAATTATAAAGAGTCTAATACTTCTTTCCCATTTTTCCCAAGAATCCTGAAGTATAAACTGTGATGATGTTTCTCCATTAAATCAAATGATATCCTTTCTTTTGAAGTCTGACCTCTAATATCAGTTCTACTGTTTCTGAAATCCTCAAACTCACTTCAGATTTGCAACTACCAACAACATACTTCTTGACTTTCTTTCTTGTTCTCTCACTCTGCACCACAAACTTTCTCTCCCACTAAGCAGCTCCAACCTCAAATTAAGTTGCTTCTAATTATATATACTGAAACAAAGGGTTTTTCAGTGCCCTTTAACTTTCTTGTATTCACAATTAGCCTTTCCAAACAGGTTTTGTTTGTCAACTCTTAATATTTCCTGAATCTCTTCTTTGTTAATTGAAGTATAAATAATAAATGTGCTTCTGAGTCTTTTCTCACTGTTTCAAAACCACAGTTGCTTATTAAAAACTGTGATTAAGCTAAAACGATTTCTCTTTGGGTCATGAGTCTTTGCATGTCACTTCCTGAAAAGGTGGTGGAAACAGAGTCTTTGAATACTTTTAATGCTAAATGCTAATCTCATAAACAGATTCATGTTAAGAAAAGGGTTGAAAATGTTGTCAAAGATAGGCAGAAATGTGGATTTGAGATTGCAATCAGACCAGACATGATATTATTGAATGGCAGGAGCAGGATCAAGAGGCACAGTGTCCTACACCTAAATTCTAGAATTCCCATGGCGCAGAAAGAGACTAGGTAAAAATAATGACTGCAGATGCTGGAAACCAGATTCTGGATTAGTGGTGCTGGAAGAGCACAGCAGTTCAGGCAGCATCCAACGAGCAGCGAAATCGATGCTTCGGGCAATAGCCCTTCATCAGGAATAAAGGCAGTGAGCCTGAAGCGTGGAGAGATAAGCTAGAGGAGGGTGGGGGTGGGCAGAAAGTAGCATAGAGTACAATGGGTGAGTGGGGGAGGGGATGAAGGTGATAGGTCAGGGAGGAGAGGGTGGAGTGGAGAGGTGGAAAAGAAGATAGGCAGGTAGGACAAGTCTGGACAAGTTATGGGGACAGTGCTGAGCTGGAAGTTTGGAACTAGGGTAAGGTGGGGGAAGGGGAAATGAGGAAACTGTTGAAGTCCACATTGATGCCCTGTGTTTGAAGTGTTCCGAGGCGGAAGATAAGGCATTCTTCCTCTAGGCGCCTGGTGGTGACGGAGCGGCGGTGAAGGAGGCCCAGGACCTCCATGTCCTTGGCAGAGTGAGAGGGGGAGTTGAAATGTTGGGCCATGGGGCAGTGGGGTTGATTGGTGCGGGTGTGCCAGAGATGATCCCTAAAGTGCTCTGCTAGGAGGCGCCGAGTCACCCCAATGTAGAAGAGACCGCATCGGGAGCAACGGATACAATAAGTGATATTAGTGGATGTGCAGGTAAAACTTTGATGGATGTGGAAGGCACCTTTAGGGCCTTGGTTAGGTGTGGGAGGAGGTGGGGGTGCAGTTTTTACAGTTCCTGCGGTGACTGGGGAAAGTGCCAGGATGGGAGGGTGGGTTGTAGGGAGGCATGGACCTGACCAGGTAGTCACGGAGGGAACGGTCTTTGGGAAGGCAGAAATGGGTGGAGAGGAAATATATCCCTTATGGTGGGATCTTTTTGGAGGTGGCGGAAATGTCAGCGGATGATTTGGTTTATGCGAAGGTTGGTAGGGTGGAAGGTGAGCACCAGGGGCGTTCTGTCCTTGTTACGGTTGGAGGGGTGGGGTCTGAGGGCTGAGGTGCGGGATTGGACGAGATGCGTTGGAGGGCATCTTTAACCACGTGGGAAGGGAAATTGCGGTCTCTAAAGGAGGAGGCCATCTGGTGTGTTCTGTGCTGGAACTGGTCCTCCTGGGAGCAGATACGGTGGAGGCGGAGGAATTGGGAATACGGGATGGCATTTTTGCAAGAGGCAGGGTGGGAAGAGGTGTAATCCAGGTAGCTGTGAGAGTCGGTGGGTTTGTAAAAAATGTCAGTGTCAAGTCAGTTGTCATTAATGGAGATGGAGAGGTCCAGGAAGGGGAGGGAGGTGTCAGAGATGGTCCAGGTAAATTTAAGGTCAGGGTGGAATGTGTTGGTGAAGTTGATGAATTGCTCAACCTCCTCGCGGGAGCATGAGGTGGCGCCAATGCAGTCATCAATGTAGCAGAGGAAGAGGTGGGGAGTGGTGCCAATGTAATTACTGAAGATCAACTGTTCTACGTAGCCAACAGAGACAGGCATAGCTGGGGCCCATACGTGTGCCCATGGCTACCCCTTTGGTCTGGAGGAAGTGGGAGGATTCAAAGGAGAAATTGTTGAGGACCAGTTCGTGGGTGGTGTCTCCAACGTGTGTGGGGGGTTCCTGGACTGTGGACAGGTTGGAAGCTGTGGGTGGGAGATCTCCTGAGGTGATGAGGTTCTGTATGGTCTGGGAGATGATGGTTTGGTGATGGGGGTGGGGTCAGTAGGAAGAGGTGTCCTCGAATTGGCGTTTGGCTTCAACAGTGTAGAAGTCAGTGCGCCAGACTACCACTTTATCCGCTGGCTTGATGGTGAGGTTGGGATTGGAGGGCTGCGCGTTGTGAGGGTGAGAGGTTGGAGTGGGGTAGACAGATTGAGGCGGTTAATGTCCCGGCGGCAGTTGGAAACGAAGAGGTCGAGGGCAGGTAATAGGCCAGCGCGGGGTGTCCAGGTGGATGCAGCGTGTTGGAGGTGGGCGCAGGGGTCCTTGGAAGGTGGGCGGGAATCCTGATTGTGAAAGTAAGCTCGGAGGCAGAGGCGACGGAAGAAATGTTCGACGTCACGGCGTGTCAGCAGAATGCAGGTGAGTGGCACTGGTGGGGGCGGAAGTGGTGGTGACCACGGCAGTAGGGGTGGCAGAAGTCACTGAGCGTGTGGCATCAGCGATGATGTGAGGGGCGGAAGTGATGTCATATGTGATGCATGGGGAATTGTGAGGGGCGGAAGTAGTTGTGGGAGCGGCCATGATGGGGGTGGAAATGACATCATCGATCAGTATGGGGTGGCAGCTGCATCAGCCACATGGCTAATGGCATCTGAGTAGTTTCCGAGGCCAGGGGAATCTTCTGGAATGTTTGAGGAGCGTTGATTATTGAGGTGGGTAGATAACAGTTTGTTGTACTTACAGTTTTTGATGTTTGAGATGGAATTGAAATTCTGTTTGTTGAGAACATGAATTCTCCTGAGGATGTAGTACAGAGTGAGACCTTTGCAAATCTGAGAGAGTGTGGCCCTCAGCTGAGGCAGGGCTGACTGTAGAGAGGTTAGGTGCCGGCGCATTGCTGCGAGCGTGGAGCAGAAAGAGACTATTCAGACCATCGAGTCACCACCAATCCTTTGAAGAGAATCTCACACTATCCCCATAACCCTGCAGGTACCATGGCTAATCAACCTAATTTACACATCTTTGGAGTATGGGAGGAAACCAGAGTACCTGGCAGAAACTCATGCAGACCTGGGAAAAACATGCAAATACCACGCAGTCAACTATGGCTGGAATCGAAACCAGATTCTTGGCACTGTAAGGCAGCAGTCTAACCACTTCATTTGTTCATATATTTGAAATTTCATATTTTCTTCATATTCATTTATGCATGCTTTAGATGTGATTTACTAATTGAAATAGAACAGGAGCTGTTTACACCAAAACACAAAGTTTCCATATTTACTCTGCTTACATATCAAAACCTTACAAGATTTAAGCAAAGGATGCTAACAATGGTACTTATTTGAATTATGGAATGTAAAGGGACCTAATGGAAAACATCTTTCTCATAATTGTACTTCAGACAAAAGGAAGTAATTCCAAACTTACTTCGCAGCAAATTTGACCATCTGTTTGCTAACATGGTCTCCTACAGCCACAAGTCCTTGGACATTAAACTGTTGCTGACGTAGGACTAAAAAACACTGTTTCCCTGTTGAGATAAAAATAGTCCATATTGAGTGCTATATACGTCAGATCCCCTGATACACTGTTTTGCTTCTTACAACTTAGTCACACTTTTTGCTACTCATACATTTTTTTCTTTAAAGATGAAGGAAGCTTGTATAAATTGGAAAAGTACATTAATCCAGAGGTTAAATAGGAATATTAACCCACAAAACTTAACAGCATGAAACAACCATTTAAATTAACTTTCAGCAATTCTGTATCTTGTTATTCCTTGAAAGGTTATTTCTTGCTTTTCGGTCACTAAAATATTTTCACTGCTAAATGAATTCACCATTTGCTGAATACACTCTACTAAAATCACATTAAGATAAGCATTTAATAAATATGTTTACTTGAAACAATAACTCTCACTATCTATAATTCGCTATTCAAACTGTGCCTAACCAATGAAATGATGTGGAGGAGCTGGTATTGGAATGAGTGGACAAAGTTGAAAATCACACAACACCAGGTTATAGTCCAACAGGTTTATTTGGAACGACTAGCTTTCAGAGTGCTCCAAACGCTAGTGCTTCGAAATAAACTTGTCGGACCATAACCTGGCGTTGTGTGATTTTTAACTTTATCCAATGAAAATGATCATAAGTGAAACTAATTAATTTTTTAGCATTGAGAATTAAAGGATATGGAAATAGGACAGGAAACTAGGGTTGATGCAGGAATCCAGCCATGATCTTGCTCTATGATGGCTAAAGGGCTCTACACTGTTGCTATTTCTTAAGGACTTAATTGCAACTTACAGGAAATACACAATATAAAGTGACTGATAATCATCAGATTTACAATCATGCTTAGAACCTTTATATCTGATGGGCACCATTGTACACCAAACACTGGATTTACTGCCATTCTCCAAATGGAGCCAATGGACTTGAGTTTAAACTCTTCTCTAAAAGGCAGCAACTTTAACAATACAGCATAACCAATGCAATGAAGTATCACCCGGATTCTTAATGGACTTTCATTAAATCTGGATTAAATCACTTCAGTTCTCTTATATAAAATATTTCTTAAGTAGTTAATGCTGCACCACCTTTCATCTCTGCTATAAAACATACAGCAGCTTTAGTGCCTATTTTGCAAAATGATTGCACTCCAAAGGTTAAAAGAAATTGTTCTTTTTCAAAAAAAATTGGAGCAGGTAGATTTAAGAACTGTATTCCTTTTTTCTATTGTGTAGCTAGCACCTAAATAAGCCATATTCTTAATGAAAAAGTATTTAGTGGAAACATTTACAATGGGAAACTTCTGCCTACAAAAGCTGCTTCCTGTTGACTAAGTACAAAGTGAAAGATGACCACATGCTGTAGGCCATTGCTCTTACCTTTGGCTCTACTGGTGTGGACTCGGGAACGGAGCCAGACCACCTGGTCAGCTTTTTCTTCTGTCAGATTTTTCACATGAACCAACACACGATCTTTACATAAAGAATATTCTTCTGTTTAGGGTTAGCTCAGAAAATTCAACATCACTATAATAATCAAAACATGTGCAATTTAAAACATCAAATAAAATACCCAATCTAGTTATGCTACTGATTTCAGTTTTCAAGATCAACAGATTTTCAATGCAGTAATTTCAGGATGAACCTCCTCATTCCAACAAAATGAGCCAAAATCTCTACCAATTAGATCAACGAATTAGGTCAAGAACTGCTTCTTATTTTCTTCTTTCCTGAAATAGGCACATGCTGAATCTAATCCAATTTTCTTTCACACACCACCTAATTTCAGTGCCATAGATATATAACCAACCCTAGGGCATTTTTGCTCTGTATGGTTCAGTACATTACAAAGTGTGATTATTGTTCCTTTTTTTGCCAATTTTGGTAATAAATTGGATCTATTTGCTTGAAGAGAGCATTGGAATGTAAACACTGTTTGGAAAATATTTAATCAAACTTTTCTTACATATAGAAGTAGGGAAAACTTGCTAATGCAGTGCAGGGCAGGGCTTTTAAGTAAGATGGCATCTGGAGTATAGTTTGTCTTCCTACTTAAGAACAAATATCATTGCATGGGAAGCAGCACAGGCTGATTCATCATATGAAATGCTTATCTCTTGAGTCAAAGTTGAACAGATGGCCTATAGCAACTGGAGTTTAGAAGTGACCTTATGAACTCAACAGATCCTGAAGGGACTTGACAGGTTGGATGCTAAGAAGATGTTTTCCTTTGTGGGAAAGGCTAGAATTGGATGACAGTTTGAAAATTTGAGGGGACTTTCTTTTCTGGAGGTTCCTGTTCCTGGAAGTGGATGAAACTTCATACTCTAGCACCATAAAAATCACATGAAGTGTATGGGATAATAATGGTGATTACAATTCCTCTGGAATTCTCTTCCCTGAAGAACAGTGGAGGTTGGATCTTCAAATATATTCAGGACTCAGCCTCTTCATCACCAAGAGTCAAGTGTTATGGCCCAAGCAGGAGAGTGGGGTAAAGGCTATAATCAGGTCAGCCATGATTTTATTGAATGATGGAGTAGGTTTGAGGAGCCAAAGCACACTCTTGTTCCCAATTCTTAATGCTCTTTTGTGCAGATCCTCAGGGCTTCTGAGAAAGGGGCTTTGAGTTTGTTTTTACATATGTCATATTGACATTCTGACTTGCTGTCTCTTCTAATGAAATCATGTCAACATTTGCAAGAACAAAATAGTAATTAACAAAAATTATATTTTTCTCCCGAAACATTGTTCACAAAGCAAAACATATGTATTGCAATTGGTCAACAGACCCATCACTTTTCAAGGGTTTTGGAGGAAAGGAAATGTTAATTATAACTAAACTCACCCAGTTTTTCCTGTGACTGAATCAATGGAAGAATTCCATATCTATCTTTTGCAATGTCCTAAAAGGGAAACCACACTTTGTTCACTAGAGATTTATATGTGATTAATACATTTTATTACAAGATTGCAATTTAATGCCAAAACTTCATATTTTACCACCATAAAAATCACTTGAAGTGTATGAGATAATAATGGTGATTATAATACCAAAATAATTCACAGTAAGACATGTTATAGAGTCAGAGTTATACAGCGCGGTAACAGACCCTCCGGTCCAACTCATCCATACCGACCAGATATCTTAAACTGATACAGTCCCATTTTCCAGTATTTAAAAGGGGCTTGAGGGGAAACTTTTTCACGTAGAGGATGTTGCATGTGTGGAACATGCTGCCAGAGGATGCGGTGGAAGCAGGTTCAATTACAAAATTTAAAAGAAATTTGGATGGGTACATGAATAGGAAGGGTTTCCAGAGGTATAAGCTAAATGCTGGCAAATGGGACTAAATCAATTTAGGATTTCTGGTCAGTAAGTATGAGTTGGACCTAAAGGTCTGTTTTTACACTGTATAACTCTCTGACTTTAAATCTTTACCCTCTCATCTCAAAACCTATATACTCTAGTTCCAGATTCCCCTATCCTGGGTAAAAGATCTTGGCTATTCACTCTATCCATGTCCCTCATGATTTTATAAACCTCTATAAGGTCACCCCTCAATCTCTGACGCTCCACAGAAAATAGTCCCAGCCTATTCAGTCTTTCCCTATAGGTCAAACTGTCCGATCCTGGCATCATGCTTGTAAATTTTTTCTGAATTTTCCAAGTGTAACAACATCTTTCCTGTAGCATGGAGACCAAAATTGAACACAGTATTCTAAATGTGGCCTAACCAATGTCCTGTACAGCCGCAACATGACCTCCCAACTCCTATACTAAATACACTGACCAACGATGGCAAGCATACCAAATGCCTTCTTCATTACTTTCGTCTAGTCGTGATTCCACATTCAAGGAGTTATGTATCTGTACCCCTAGGTCTCTTTGTTATGCAACACTTCCCAGGGCCCTACCAATAACTGAATAAGTCCTGCCTTGATTTGCCTTACCAAAATGCAACACCTCACATTTATTTAAATTAAACTCCATCTGCCACTTCTCAGCCCATTGACCCATCTGATCAAGGTTCCGGTGTACTCTGATATAACCTTCTTCACTGTCCACTATGCCAGCACTTTTGGCGTCACTTGCAAACTTACTAACCAAACCTCCTATATTCTAAATGTGTTTGTGATAAACTTTACAAGTGCAAGTACTATTTCCTGAACAGAATTTTCTGTAGAGTAACAAGCTTGTACATTCAATAGAACAAATCTCTTGTTTGAAAATTAAATACTGGATCGACCTTTAATCACTACTATAGACATTAACTAGCAAGTTATTATCGACAACAGAATCATAAACATTGCAAATCTCCTGACTAAGTGAAACACTAAGGTGTTCTATTGCAACTGGTTCACGTTTATTGGTCGTAATATTGCACTCAAACACATTCTAATGCCTGTTCTGTCACCATAATATCATGAGCCTTAAGTATCAAGATTGTAATTCATCTAACACAGCTTAAAATTAGATCATAACCTATTAATAGTTTCAACCCCACAACAGATGTGTTCGCTTAAAATAAAACATTTAAATCTTCGCCCCTGACCACCACCACTAAAATAATTTAGGTTTCTTTCTGATGGCATTCTGGCAAAGCTTGCAGTAGTAACAACCTGAAAGATACTTGGGATATTCTTGAATACATTTCTATGTCCCTCCCCTTCTCATGAAAAGCAGGCCTACTTATAAAGAGTGTCCCTGTTTTCTAAGTTAGCAAGTCAAAATAGATAAGAATTAGAACATATTTTGGCATTTGAATGCTGCATATCAAGGTCACTTAGGACTCTAGATATGCACAGCAACATATATATAAATCAAACATTATTTGAAGTTACACTGAGACTAACTGTAACAAATAATCACTCTTTGTAGAGAAACATCAGCTTGGAAATCAGTGTTTTTTTTCATCTCTACAGAGGTTTGGAGAGGTGTTTTATAAATCAGAAGAGACACCAAATGGAAATGTAAACAGAAAAAGGTCATGAAAGGAGTGAATTTTTTTTTTAAAAAGTGAGAAATTATGGAATTATAGACCAGTTAATCTTTTATCTGTTGTCAGGAGATTTAAGTGTCTATAATTAAATAAATGAATGGTGACTGATCACCTTGAAAATGTGCAGCTGATTAGAGAAATTCACCATGGGTAATCAACGATAAAAACAAAAATTACAAAAAGATAATAGATTAGCAAGTTTTGAGAAGATTTGTAATTCAGGTTGAGGTTCTGGATGCAAGCTTGCTTGCTAAGCTGGAAGGTTCGTTTCCATGCGCTAGCTGAGCTAGAAGGTTTGTTTTCGTGAACGTTTCATGTAAACAAACCTTCCAGCTCAGCGAGCAAACTTACACCTATAATAATAGATGAATAATAGTCAAAACTGTGGCAAATAGATTTCAGATTTCAATGTAAGCAATTGTTCACTTGATTCACTTGGACATAAAAAAGATAGGTCAGAATAGATTTGATATGGTAAAAATCTAGAAACAATGAAAATCCAAAGTGACAATAAAATAGCACACACAAATTTAAACGGTTGCAATACAAATTAGAGATAAATGTTTTAGATCTAATTACCACTACAGAATCATGGTCACAAGGTAACAAAGACTGGGAAATAAATAATCTATGGTACACAGCATTTAAGAAGACAAACAGAATGGAAAAGATAAAGGCTAATTCTGATAATAAAGAATGACAGTAGTGAGAAAACACTTTGGCTCAGTCAATCAAGAATTGGTGGAGATTCAGTAGGGGTCTAAAAACTCTGGTGCAAGTGGTTTATAGAATATATATATATATATATTATATATAGATATATAAAGTTACCTCAGGGATAATAAAAATTATTAAATCAACGCAATTAACATCAGTAGAGAAAGACAAGAACCTCACAGTTCAAAAAGAGACAGTTGCAAAGACACGGATGCACTGGCTACAATTTTTTCAAAATTCTTTAGATTCTGAAGTCACAGTAGAAGGGAAGTTAGTAAATGCAAAGTCGTATTCAAGAAAGTGGGGGTGGTGGAGGGAGGGGGAAAAGAGTGGGGAACAGGGCAGGTGCGAGAAAAAGCAATTAGCCTGACAGCCGCAGCTGGGATAACGACGGAATCTATTAAGGCAGTTTTAATAATAAACTGACATAATACTTTGATTAGAACAAGTCGACATGGATGTAAAACAGGGAAATCTTGTATGCCAAATCTCTTAGTATTTTTAAGGATGTAACTATCAGGATAGACAAAGGAAACCAGTACATTTGGTAAAGTTGGATTTCCAAAAGGCACTTGATTAGGTGCCATACAAAAGGTTAATACAGAAGAAGACGATTGTGGAGGTGAGGGTGATAAATTAGCATAGTTGCAGGATTGGTTAATGAATAGAAAGCAAGAAATGTGGGGGCGTTTTCAAATTTTTGGGCTGTGGCTAATGGAGTGCTGTGAATATTGAAGTATTGCTTCCCTGGTTGGCGAGTCATGAACAAGTGGCAAGGTTTCAGAATAACGACTGAGACATAGAGAAATCCTTTTACTCAAAGGATTGCAAATCTTTGGAATTCTCTATCCGAGAGAACTGTGGATGCTTCAGTGTCCATTATATTTAAGTTTCAAATTTCAGGGAATCGAAATGTATGGGCAATGGGTGGGAAAATACAGTTCATGTCCCAGATCAATTATGCTCATAGAGAATGACAAAATAGGCTCAATTAAAAGGCTGATGGAATACCAGGAGTACTACATTCAATTCTGAGCACCAAACCTTCAGAAAGATATATTAACAGAATAATTTCAGGTTGGGAAACTTTAGTTATGCAGATAATTTGGGAAGTTGGGATTAGTTTATTTGGACAGGAGAAGTTTAAAAGGAGATATGACTGAACTTTTCAAAATTATGAAGGTGCTGGATAGCTTGGTTGGGAGAAACTGCTCCCTCTGACAAAAGGGATTGAGAATGAGGGGGCATGGTCAAGTTAATTTGCAGAATGTGATGTAAGATGTCACCTTTTTACACAGATAGTAGTTAGAGTCTAGAAAAAAAAACAAATTGCTGTGAAAACTCAGCAGGGCTTGCAGCATCTGTGGACGTGTTCTGAAGAAAGATCATAGATTCGAAATATTAACTCTGCTTTCTCTCCAGACACTGCAAGACCTGCTGAGTTTTTCCAGCAATTTCTGTTTTTGTTTCTGATTTCCAGCATCCGCACTGCTTTGGTTTTTATTTTGTTCAGGGTATGGAGCACATTGCTGAGGCTGTATAATGTTTTGGTCAGACATCTGGAGTACTAAGAGCAGTTTTGGGCACTGTGCTGTCATTGTATGTGGTCCAGAGGAGATTTAAACGAATGATCCCAGGATGAAGAATCTGTCATATGAGGAGCGGCTGAAGACTTTGGGTCTGTACTCAATGGAGTTTAGAAAGATAAGGGGGGGATCGCATTGAACCTTACAAAATACAGAGAGGCCTGGATTGAGTGGATGTGGAAAAGATGTTTCCATTTGTATGATAGATTAAGACATGAGGGCACACCCTCAGAGTGATCGCACGATCCTTTAGAACTGAGATGAGGAAGAAGTTCTTTAGTCAGAGGGTGGTTATCCATGGAACTCATTGGTGCAGAAGGCTGTGGTGGCCAAGTCAAGGGGTGCCTTCAAGACAGATATAGCTAGGTCGTGATTAGGAAGGGGATTAAGGTTAGGGGGAGAAGACAGAAGAATGGGCTTAAGAAATAGATCAGCCATTATCAAATGACAAAGCAGACTCGATAGTTTGAACAGTCTAATTCTGCTCCTATATCCTGTTGTCTTATGGCCTGATCATGTGGTGGAGGCAGATTCAATTGAGACATTCAGAAGGATAGGAGATAATTATTTAAATAGAAAAACATTCAGGGTTATGGGGAAAAGGCAGGAAAACGACACTAAATCACAACAGAGAGCCGATGCAGATAACATGGATGAATTTACCAGAATGACTCTAAAGGTTAAATTGAGTAGAAAGATTAGATACCAGAATTGCAATCTTTGAAACTTGGATTCAAGGGTTATGAATCAAAGTTTGCAAGATAGTAAGAGAAACCAGAAGAATGAACAGAGAAATCCAAATCTTACTGTTGGGTTGCAGACTCTAGTAGAGTCGTAGAGATGACTACTAAGGATGTAGTGTAACATTTAGAGTCAGGCTTCCCAGAGTGATTTATGAGTATAAGAAACTTTTATTTAAAGGCAAATTGCAGTTGCTAAATCAATTTAGAAAAACATCTACACTTAAAGGAAGAGTTGAAGCTTCAAACTGTCTTCTAAAAGCTTCAGCTAATGATGGATCAATTGTTAACTTTAACTCAACGGAAGAGTTTTAAGCAGTAGAATTATTAGGTGAAAAAGTAGCAAAGGAAGATCTCTTGGTGCGAGGTCAGAAATCAGTCAAAATCTGATGTGTAATCTGTTATCTAAAAATATGCAGTAAAATGAATTAAGGAATGGTCATAGAATTCCTACATGGTCCATTAATAAAACAAATCTTGCAACAATTGTACATTTAAATGAAACTGCCTCCAGACAGGAGACAACCAGGCAAACATACGTTCACTGCATTTTTGCCAGTTTCTGAACCCGAGAAATCTGTCGATCATTACTTAAACTTTACATGAAAATGCTGCACAAATACAAATGCAATAATACAGAATCATAGAATTGCTGCATAGAAAGCGGGCAAATAGCTCTTCATGGACATGGCACCTCTTTGGAAGAGCAACCGTTGCTTTGCTGACTGCACCAGCATTACTGCCCATCCCTAGTTGCCCTTAAGAAATGGTGGTGAGCTGCCTTCTTGAACTCCTGAGGTCCATTTGCTATTTGTAAACCCACTATACTGCTAGGGAGAGAGTTCTAGGATTTTGACCCAATGACACTTAAGGAATGGTGAGTCAGTCGACTTTTCAAGTCAGGATGGTGAGTAGTTTGGAAGAGAATTTGCATGTATCTATATTCTGTGTTCTTCTAAGTGCAAGAGGTCACGGGTTTGGAAGAAGCCTTGATAAATTTCTTACATGTGGTAGATACTACACAATGCTGCTCCTGAGCATAAATTTTGGAGGATATGGGTGTTTTTGGATGTCATGCCAATCAAACTGGCTGCCTTGTCCTGGATGGTTCAGTTTCATTGGAATTTGACTCATCCAGACAAGTGGGGAGTATTCCATCATACTTTGCCTTGTAGATGGTGTACAGGCTTTGGAGAGTCAGGTGGTGAGTTACTTGCTCTAGGATGCGTTGTATCTGTTATGCTCTTATAACCAGAGTAATTTATATGGTTGGCCCAGTTCAGTTTGTGCTGAAAATGTGTTGCTGGAAAAGCGCAGCAGGTCAGCCAGCATCCAAGGAACAGAATAACTCTGAGGATGTTTATAGTGGGGTGATTCAGTGTTGGTAATGCCATTAAATGCCAACAGGTGATGGTTAAATTCTCTTTTGTTGGTGATTTTCAGTGCCTGGAATGTTCCTTGCCATTTGAATGCTTTGGTATTTGAGTGTATCCTGCACACATTGATTTTCTGCACTCTTTGAATCAAAATTTATTTTTCACATTTCTCCACATTAAATTTCACTTGCCATGCTTTTGTCTATTCCACGAGCCTCTTTATATCCTCTCAATGTCTATCAATATCTAGTTTCCAAGTACTTTGAAAATCCAAGTTGAGGTTATTTATACAGATCAAGAAAAGTAGCAGTTTTCGTACTGGCCCTTGGGGAAACTATTGTATACCTTTTGCTAGTTGGAAAACACTAAATGTAAAATGAATTCTCCAATCTTGAAAATCCAACTGAAAAATCAAACGCTGTAATATTCAAAGCAGATTTTCAAAGATTTGAATGATTAATTGCCAAATATAGAAAATAGACAAAGCAATCCTTAGCATTAAATACTACAGATGCTGAAAATCTCAAATAAAAACAAAAAAGTTCTGGAAATATTTATTAGATTTAGCAACATCTTTGGAATATGTTCTAATAAAAGGCATTGATTTGAAATGATAACCTTGCTCATCTCTGCCAGGCCTGAATATTTCCAATTTTTGAGAAATTGAAGAAATGCCGATCCAGGAATCAACACAGATGAGCGAATATAGTGGTGCTGAATAAGCATACTTGGTGCACGTTAAGACCAAGTATCATATATTTCTGATGGTAACCAAGATGTGGAGGTGCTAATGTTGAACTGAGGTTGACACGGCACCAGGTTATTGTCTAACAGTTTCATTTCAATTCACAAGCTTTCGAAGCGCTGCTCCTTCGTCAGGTGAAGTGAAGTGAAGTGAAGTGGAGCACACAGGCACAGAATTACAGGCAGACAGATCAAATATTGTACAAATGGTACCTATAAATTCTGTGCCGTGTGGTTCTTTTCACATCACCTGACAAAAGAACAGTGCTCTGAAAGCTTGTGATTTCAAATAAACTTGTCAGACTATAACACGATCTTGTGTGACTTCTGATCATATACTTTTAAGGAGCAAACAGTGTTTCAAAATGGATAGGCAGCTGCATTTGGAAAACATCTGACTCCACCTTTGCGCTATTACAGGGAGTAAGAAGAAAAAGGTTTCATATGGTATGGACAACTTACATACAGGGAGTTCAGTTTTTTAGAAAGCATTTCTGACTACACAGAGCGGTCTTAAGAAATCCTGACAAAACTAGTGTAAATCTTAATCAGAATTTGAAGACATTTTTAAAAAGTGACTCATTTGAGCTACCATAAAGATTAGTTATATTCAAGTTTGTTTTAAAAATTAAAAACTTTCAATTTGATAACCACATACCTCTTCAGTTGCTGCTTGATTTTCTGCTGCCTGTAATAAATAACATTAATTCAAGAGAAAAGTTAACCTTTGAGCTATAACAACCAAATTCATATCAACTGGAAATGTTGGAACAATATGTTCCCAAACATCTGGATCAAAGGCAGCTGTACTGTGTGTCATGATTGTCAAATAGTAAGAAAAATCAGTTTTCATGTAGCCAGTATCTCTGTTACTTTGCAAATTTAAAGCAATTCTGTCAAAACAGAGTTTGAACAGTTAGTCTGATGATTTAGTTGACATATGCTGAACGAAACAGGCTAACCAGTCCCAATTAAACCCAAGATCTCTAATTTGTTAGTTGATCTCAAGTACAATAATTGAGAACTATAGGTTTCTTGGTTTAAGACAGGACGAGAAGTGCAAGGCATGATGGATAAAGCAGATAGCCAAACAAAAATCATCTTATTGTTATCCAGTAACATTCTGTAAAATATCCATCTCTGAGAGTATGACATTAAGTTGGGTTGAAGTACTCCCTATGGTCAAACAATCAGCAAGCACTCAGTAACAAGAAATTTTGTTTATTAAACAGGACACCAAAGGGCGCTGACATCCATCAGCATGAGTATGCAGCATTAACCAAATCTGGAAAGGAGTGGAAAGAACTGGCAAAGAACAAAAGAAAACATACTTCGTATAAATTAACTTACAAATATGTTTCCTGCCCTTAGTGATAAAGCTGATAAATCGACAGTGTTAACTTCCCACCTCTCAAGTGAGCAGAAGATTGCAGTTTATAGCAAAGGCTCATGTTCCAGTAACATCTTTAAAATTAAATCTGCAAAGCTTTTGCTTTTCATTTTGCAAATTGAACGTATTAAAAACTGCACAAATTCTACCTACAAATTTGAATTTTCTTGTCATCCATCAATCAAATTTGAATTGAATAATATTTCAAACTGACCAATTTGGCCTGTTTTTCTGCTTTCTTTGCAGCCTTTTCTGCTTCTTTTTGCAACTTCTTTGCTGCCTTCTTTGACTGTGCTGGCTCCTCTGGGACACTGTAGAAAATAAAATAGTAGCGGTCACTGCAATGTCTGTTTTGTAGGAACAATTTTTATCATCAGTTTTGTTGCCATTTGTTGTACATTTCATACACGTTTGCGAGGACGTAAAGAATTATTAGAAAGGATACTTTCAATTCGACTCAATGTAAAAATGGTTTAATAATTCCAAGATGAATTGTTTTTGTTTGCACTTCAGAAGCTGCATATTTTATCATATTGAGAATTGCTGATGCTTTATTTTACAACCTCCTCAATCAAACAAGTATAATAGACAACAGTAGGCAAATGTGATTACATTCAATCTTCAGGAAACAAACCTAAGAAAATGTTGCTCATGGGATACCAGCTGCAAGGAAAAGAGACAAAAGGAGCAGGTGGTTTAAGTTTAAAATTGCTTTGTTCTTGTTAGTTACCTTGTCATTTCCACCTAATGAACAAGCTGAGATTAGAATGCCCAAGCAGGGGATAACAAAATACAATGTATTGGACCCAGTAGGAGTTGGCACAAAATCTCATTGGACAGGAATAAAGATGACTATTTATTGCCAAGTGACTTTGACACAGAAAAACTTGTGCAATCATGAAGTTGTTTTACAATTCCATAAACGCAACTGATTTCTAAAGAACACTTATGTTGTGCAAAGATATCAACAGACCTAATTTCATGGTTCAACTCCCACTATCATTGTATTAACATTTTTCATATTAAAATTTGCTAACATCCTTTCAATATCATGAAAACAATTGACAGAATTCCAGGACCATGTCTCCACACACACGCTATTTGTTCCATTTCCTGTCCTGTTTCAAAAATTCTAATTCTAACTTCTTTCGATCAGTCGCATCAAGATAGTAGCAACAAGTTATTTTTGAAGGGCACTGGTTACCATTTTGTTTTTACTGGCCAGACCAAGAAGGATCCTCTTACTCTTCCCCAAATTCTGTAAAACCCAATATATTTTCCACTTTCAATGATGCATCAGCAAGAAATCAAATCATAAAACAGTTCCAGACAACTGCATATGCACAATTCATTACTTATTCTACAATGCTGTTGATACTGTTCCAAAATTTTAAAAAAATGCTGCTTTTCACAGTACAACCAAACAAAGCTACTAAGGACAACATCTATTTTGTATTCCCTCAGCACATACTACCTTCCTCAATGAAAATAAACATTTCCAATCACAGTGCATATTGATTTAAAACCAAGTACTTTCTTAACTTAAGCGTATTTTATTACAGGTCATAGTAATTTTTTAAAAATAATGCTTCCAATTCTGTGTGCTTATCCAGTATCATCCTATGGTATTTTCGCCACGTCCAGCAAGATGCCACCACCAACACGTGTTTCCCTCCCCTCTATTGGCAGCATTTCACAGGGACCACTTCATCCATGACACCGTAATGCACTCCTTCATCACTCCTAACACTTCCTCACTCTATGAAACTTCCCCATACAATCATAGGAGGTGTAAGCTTTGCCCATTTACCTCCTCCCTCCTCACTGCCCAAGACCCCAAACACGTTTCAGGTGACGCAACATTTTAATCTACGAGAAAGTGAGGATTGTAGATGCTGGAGATCAGAGTCGAAGACTGTGGTGCTGGAAAAGCACAGGCAGCATCTGAGGAGCAGGAAAATCGACATTTCAGACATAAGCTCTTCATCAGGAATGAGGCTTGTGGGCCAAGAGGACTGAGAGATAAATGGGAGGGAAGTGGGTTTGGTGAGAAGGTAGCTGGGAACGTGATAGGTTGGTGAAAGTGATAGGTCGGAGAAGAGGGTGGAGCAGATAGGTGGGAATGAAGATGGGCAAGTAGGACCGTTCAAGAGGGTGGTGCCGAGTTGGAAGGTTGGGACTGGGATAAGGTAGGGGGAGGGGAAATGGGGAAACTGGTGAAATTCACATTGATCTCGCATGGTTGGAGGGTCCCAAGGTGGAAGATGAGGCGTTCTTCCTCCAGGCATTGGGTGGTTAGGGTTTGGCGATTGAAGAGGCCCATGACCTGTATGTCTTTTGTGGAGTAGGAAGGGAGTTAAAGTGTTCAGCTACAGGGTAGAGGGGTTGGTCAGAACGTGTGTCCCACAGATGTTCTCTGAAACAATCCGCAAGTTGGCAGAGATTTCTTTCAATCTAGCGTCCTGCAATCACTGCTCATAATGTGGATTCCTTTACACTGGTAAGATTAAACACAGACTGGGTGACTACATTGCAGAACACCTTCACTCTGTCTGTAGGAATGACTCTGACTTTCAAGTTGTTTGCCCTTTGAATAAACATCTTGCTTTCATGGTAAAATTTCTGTCCTGGACTTGCTGCAATTTTCCAATGAAGCACACTCCAAGATCATGGAATAATGCCTCATTTTTTTGCTTAGGCACTTTACAGTCTTGAGGTCCCAATATTGAATTCAATAACTTCAGAAACTAACATTATGTCTGTTCACCATTTGTCTTATGTTTTCTCCCTCCCTTCAACAGCCTCATTCTGTCTGGATCTTTATTTGGCTCTCAGTAATCAGGACCCTTTCCCTCCCTTTCACACTTTAACTTATATCCAGTTTATATCTCATTTTCTCTATCACCACAATCAACTACCCCGTTGTCTTTTGCGCTAATCATTTGTTCACTTTGTTCTTCCTCCACGTGTGAAAAGTATTAAAAAGAAATACTTTTATACCCTTTTCAGGGAGGAAGAAAAGTCACACTGGACTCAAAGTTTTAACTCAATTTCTCTGCACAAATGCCAGACCTGTTGAGCTTTATCAACTTTGCTTGCTTCTGATTTCCAGCATCGATATTAATGCTTTTAACATAGAAAATTGTTTATCGAACTCATTGCACCAAATTAGTCTAATGACTTATGTCCTTCGGTCCAACTCGCCCATGCCGACCAGACCAGATATCCTAACCTAATCTAGTCCCATTTGTCAGCACTTGGCCCATATCTCTTGAAACCCTTTTATTCATATATCCATCCAGATACCTTTTAAATGTTGCAATTGTACCAGCCTCCACTGGTACAATTGTACCAGCTTCCTCTTGCAGCTCATTCCATACACGTACCACCCTCTGTGTGAATAAGTTGCCCCTTAGGTTCCCTTTAAATCTTTCTTCTGCCACCCAAAACTTATGCCCTCTAGTTATGGACTCCCCCACCCCAGGGAAAAAAAACTTGTCTATCCATGCCCCTCATGATTTTATAAACCTCCATAAGATCACCCCTCAGCCTCAGACGATCCAATCTATTCAGCTTCTCCCTATATATGAAGTCCTCCAATCCTGGCAACATTCTTGTAAATCTTTTCTGAACCCTTTTAAATTTTACAAAATCCGTCCTCTATGAGGGAAACCAGAATTGCATGTAGTATTCCAAAAATGGCCTTACCAATGTCCTGTACAGCCACAATGACCTCGCAACTCCGCCACTCAATGCACTTACCAATAAAGGAAATCATACCAAACTCCTCCTTCACTATCTTTTCAGGAGACTTGATTTAACAAAATAAACTTTGTTCAAGCATTGTATTGTTTGTATGTTTTCAGAACAGATTGAGAATAAGATTAGAGAAAATTAATTGAATTGCCAGCATGTCAGCATATATTACAAAAAACAGGACCTAAACTGAAGACAAGTTGGACAATGAGAAACATAGAAACATAGATGATAGGAGCAGCAGGAGACCATTTGGCCCTTCGAGTCTGCTCCGCCATTCATCACGATCATGGCTGATTGTCTAACGCAACAGCCTAATCGTGCTTTCTTCCCATAACCTTTGATCCCATTTGCCCCAAAGTGCTACACCTAGCCGCATTCAATGTTTTGCCACTAACTACTTCCTGTGGTAATGAATTCCATGGGCTTACCACTCTTTGGGTGAAGAAATGTCTCCTCATCTCCATTCTAAATGGTCTAACCTGAATCCTCAGACTGTGACCCCTGGTTCTGGACACATCTACCAGCTGGAACATCCTCTCTGCATCTATCCTGTCTGATCTTGTTAGACTTTTAGATGTCTCTATGAGAGTCCCTGCACCCCCCCCCACCCACCATTCATTGAACTCTAGCGAAAACAATCTTAACCTTGTCAATCTCTCCTCATACATCAATACTGGCATCCCCAGAATTAGAGTTGAGTGTGTGGTGCTGGAAAAGCACAGCAAGTCAGGCAGCTTCAACGTTTCAGGCTTCAGCCCTGAAGTGTTTCCTGATGAAGGGTTTATGCCGAAACATCGATTCCCCGGTCTTCTGATGCTGCCTGACCTGTTGTGCTTTTCCAGCACCATACTCCTGACTCTAATCTCCAGCATTTGCAGTCCTCACTTTCTCCCATCTCCAGTATCAGCCTCATAAACCTTTGCTGCACTCCCTTGAGAATGAGAGCATCCTTCTTCAGAAAAGAACACCAAACCTGCACACAATCTTCTAAATGTGGCCTCACCAAGGCCCTGTATAACTGCAACAACACATCCCTGCTCCTGTACTCGAAATCCCTGACAATGAAGCCAACATACCATTTGCCTTCTTTACCACCTGCTGCACCTGCTTGCCTACCTTCAGCCACTGCTGCACAAGGACAATCAGATCCTGCTGCACACTCCTCTCTCCCAATTTACAGTCATTCAGGTAGTCATCTGCCTTCTTGTTTTTGCCTCCAAAGTGAATAACCTCACATTTATCCAAATTATACTGCATCTGCCATTGATTTGCCCTCTCACCCTACCTGTCCAGGTCATGCTGAAAGGACCTTTGCATCCTCGTCACAGTTCACCCTCCCACCCAACTTGATATCATTTGCAAACTTTTAGATGCTACATTTTGTTCCTTTATGCAAATCATTATTATACATTGTGAATAGCTGGGGTCCCAGCACTGATCCCTGTGGCACCCACTAGTTACTGCCTGCCAACTTGAAAAGGACCCATTAATTCCTCCTCTTTGTTTGCTCTCTGCCAACCACTTTTCTACCCATCTCAATATATTTTCCCCAATCCTATGATCTTTAATCACAAAATAATCTCTTATGCAGGACTTTGTCAAACACTTTCTGATAGTTCAAATATACAACATCGACTGGCTCATCCTTGTCAACTCTATTAGTTACGTCTTCATAGAATTCCAACAGATTTGTCGATCATGATTTCTCCTTCATAAATCCATTCTGACTGTCTGATCCTGCCACTGCTGTCTAAATGCTCTGTTATGAAGTAGGTGGTAATGGATTCAAGAATTTTCCCCACTACCAAAGTTAGGCTTACTGGTCTATAGTTCCCTGTTTTCAAGAAAGAGTGATGAGGATTCACAAAACCGGACAAATGAAGGAAAACCATGTGATGATGGTTGGTGTTGGATGCGATTATACAATAAGGATACTGAGACTTTGAAGACATCTAACTATAATTTTAAAACACAGGTGCTGAGGATCCTAGAGCTACAGTATGTGTGCAAAGATAACAAGTAATTGGTGAACAGGATTCAATACAGGATTGAATAACAGCAACAGAGCTTTCAGATGAGCAAAAATCTATGGAGAGTGGAGGACTGGAGGCCAGCCAAGAGGTCAGATTAGATTCCCTACCGTGTGGAAACAGGCCCTTCAGCCCAACAAGTTCACACCGACCCTCCAAAGAGTAACCCACCCAGGCCCATTTCCCTCTGATTAATGCACCTAACACTACAGGCAATTTAGTCTGGCTAATTCATCTGGCCTGCACATCTTTGAATTGTGGGAGGACACCAGAGCACCCGGAAGAAACCCACGCAGACACGGGGAGAATATGCAAACTTCACACAGACAACCGCCCAAGGTTGGAATCGAACCTGGGACCCTGATGCTGTGAGGCAGCAGTGCTAACCACTGAGCCACCGTACCACCCCAAAGAGGGCATTAAAAGAGCTGAATATTGTAGAAACAAAAGTATGAACTGAATGTTTCAGTAGTGGATGAGTTGAAGTATGGGAGTTGGATAATGTTATGGAGAGCATGAATCCATGCTACGGTGAGCATGAATCTATGCTACAAAGAAGATATATGGACTGAAGTTCAGCTCTGGATCTAGTTACATGCTGAGATCTCTTGCAAACTGCTCAGAGAGGAAGATGAAATTTATGCCAACGTCAAATGCCCAGCTCATTTGACAAGGCTGAAGAGAATGAATGGCTTAAGTTTTCAATGGCTAATTCAAAGAAACTGTGTATCATTGATGAACCAACACCAGACAAGGTGTATGACAACAGAAGCAATGGAGAGATCAAGATTAATAGCAGAGAGGTGGAGCTGGATCTGAATGTCCACCCCCATCCCAAATGATATTCTAAGGACATCAAGCAGGTAAGTAATAGCAATGAGTCAAAGATATATCACCAGAGATACTAAAGCTGACAGTATTCGACAGAAGAGAAGCTGTTATTGGAGATGCTGTATATGAGTTGATTGGGAAGAGTTTAACTAATGAAGACGGTTCCACAAAGTGTAACATGAGGTGAGTAACTTGTATGAAGATGATGTGAATGTTAAAGTTGGCAAATTTGAGGAGCAAATGCAAAATGCACATTCCCTCTTTTGTGCAAAATGCAGCTTTTTCTTGCACGTCAAATTGCTTTTCTAAATTAGGGATAAATATAATCTTTATGAATTTGTTAACAGCTTAAATAACAGAGTTAAAAATCACACAATGCCAGGTTATAGTCCAACAGGTTTATTCCTGTTGGACTATAACCTAGTGTTGAGACATTTTTAATTTTGCCTACGCCAGTCCAACACCAGCACTTCCAAATTTTAAATAACAGGAATAGGTTATTGAAATCCTGGAACCTTTTTCACTGTCTTTATTTTGAAAATAAACCATTTTGAATACGAGAAGACATTTACTTGTATTTCATTCAGTCATTAGACCTCAGTATCTGACCATGCTGCGTATATTAGCTTTGATACAATCCTATCAAATTTATGACTAGGCATAACAATTAAATTGTTTTCTTTAAAATCCAGCTGCTCAAAGTTGTGAATTGCTACACCTGCAAGTTTTATGAATGGTGAGACCATAACAGAAATTTCATGTTCAAGCTTCCTCTGATAAACAGGAAAATCCAGCAGTGATTTCCTTCACGTAACACTTACAGAAATGCCTGAAAAAAATCTTGCTTGCAATAAAATCCAGTATTAGAATCTGGCAAAATGCCAATCAGGACTCCACTCCAAAATTAATATGACAATGTTCAGTTCTGCTGTTTATAACAGTGACCCTTCACACTCTTTTAAAGAAACACAAATTTAAAAACACAATCACCCAGATGGACCACTGAGAGATCACACCAAATGAAGAGAGAGACCAGATTGAGCATGCAGGTTTTACACAATTTATCTGATTCAATTATTCCATCTATTTTGTTAATCCATCAATTAATCTAGGTAACTTGAAAACCTCAGTGAAACAAGTTAGATGAGCAAGAGGTCCAATGATCGAAATGCAAAAACTACAGTTCTGAACTGAGTGTTATCTAATTTAAATTACTAAACCCCACTTGTCTTACTTTAAATCACATCATAATCTTTTGGAAAATGTACTTAACATACAGTCATTCAGAATTTGTTGTAAACTGATGTGGTTTCTTTCTTATAGATACATGTTTTATGATGAAGCTCCTTAGGTTGGGCAAATGACACGAGATAAACCCAGAATATTTCTCCAGAATCCCAGATATTAGGAACAGAAGAGATGCATTTAAATTAATGAAAAGTCAGTACATCATAAAGATTTTCTTTATGGAATAAATGATTTTAAAGTGTTGGGATTACCTGCTGGGTGAGTAAGAAGCAAAACAAAAGATACTTTTAATGGAGGTGGACATGTTAATGTGAAAGTGTACCAGGTCAGTAACTTTTACTTGTCTCTGTCGTGGCCTGTGCGATTCAATCATACAAGTAGTTATTTAGAGACTGCTAAATTTTTATCATAGCAAAACAGAACAGTTTGATTTTGTAGATTCTTCTTCCGGTAAAGACAGCACCTTTCTAATATTTTCCTCTAACCTAATTCCTTGGGAAATCGGTTCTACACTCAATTCATAATGCAACTCATAATAATAACCACTCAAGGTATTATATCCATTAAAAAAACTCAGATTAGACAAAATAATTATCATGACAAGTGTTTAAAATGGACTAATTCTATCCAAACAGGAACCAAAGAGTTTTTTGTGTGTATTGTATCGGAGATCAAGCACTTACCAATATGTGCCAAGAATTTATCAAAATAAACAGAAAATCATTTTGAAATATGAACTGCATAGAAAAATGCTCCTCCTGTTCATGCTTCCATCAATCATATGACAATGGACTTGGAGTTTGCCTCACAATGGTTGAAACGATAAAATAGACTTTATAGCATTTTGTTGTCTTCTATAAGATTTTTTAGGTTGGATTCACTCTAATACTTAACACTTCTAAAAAAAATGTTGCTGAGAGGTGCCAGAAGACTGGAGGTGGGCAAACATGGTGCCACTATTTAGGAACGGTGGTAAGGAAAAGCCAGGGAACTACAGACCGGTGAGCCTAACGTCGGTGATGGGAAAGTTGTTGGAGGGAATCCTGAGGTAAAGCATTTACATGCATTTGGAAAGGCAAGGACTGATTAGGGATAGTCATCATGGCTTTGTGCATGGGAAATTGTGTCTCACAAACTTGATTGAGTTTTTGAAGAAGTAATAAGATTGATGAGGGCAGAGTAGTGGATGTGACCTTTCTGGATTTCAGGAAGGCATTCAACAAGGTTCCTCATGATAGACTGGTTAGCAAGGTGAGATCTCATGGGATATAGGGAGAACTAGCCATTTGAATACAGAAATAGCTCAAAGGTAGAAGATAGAAGCTGATGGTGGAGGGTTGCCTTTCAGACTGGAGGCCTAGGACCAGTGGTGTGCCACAAGCAAAGGTGCACCACAAGGATTGGTGCTGGGTCCACTGCTGTTCGTCATTTATATAAATGATTCGGATGTGACATAGCAGGTATAGTTAGTAACTTTACAGATGACATCAAAATTGGAGGTGCAGTGGATGGGTGAAGAAGGTTACCTCAGAGTACAACGGGATCTTGATCAGATGGGCTAATGGGCCAATGGGCAGAGAAGTGGCAGATGTAGTTTCATTTAGATAAATGTGAGGAGCTGCATTTTGGAAAGGCAAATCAAAGCAGGATGAGAGGGCATAAATTTAGAATAAGAGAGGAAAGATTTAAAAGGGACCTAAGGGGCAACATTTTCACGCACAGTGTGACGTATTTATGAAATGAGCTGCCAGAGGAAGTGCTGGAGGCTGGTACAATTACAGCATTTAAAAGGCTTCCAGAAGGGCAATGAAGATGGAGGATTTAGAGGGATATGGACCAAATGCTGGCAAATGGGACTAGATTAGGTTAGGACATCGGGTCGAAGTGGACGGGTTGGACTGAAAGGTCTGTTTCCGTGCTCTACCTCTCTATGAGTCTATGCTTTAAATGATTGGGTTATTGTTTTCTGTTCTAAAATTCAAATTTCTTAAGACATTGATTACTGGTGGGTAATTGTTCCCCTCATGGAACTAATCTTAATTTCTGAAGATGCACGCAGCTGCTCTGCTGTTCTGTGCATTGTGATCAACATCAGCACACCAGCTGCGGCACTGACTGCCAGTTCAGGGAGTCATTGCCATGCACTGACTTTGGAGGCCCCTGAAGCTGGAAACGAACTTAGAGGAAATACTGCCTACCAACTTGAAAAAGACTAATTTACATCTATTCCCTGATTTCTGTTTGCTAATCAATCCTTCATCCACTTTAATACGTTATCTCTTATGACATAAGCTTTTATTTTCTGTAATTAACCTTTGATATTCCACCTCATCAAATCCTTTTAAAAATTCAAGTGATCATACATCCATTGGTTCCCTTTTGTCCACAGTACTGGTTATGTTCTACATTCATTCAGATAGAACCTTTAACGTTATTCTTTTACTCTCTTTGTAAATCTTAATCTTACCTGTTAGATGACTCTTAGAAATGGGTGGACATGATAAATACTTTCTATTCCTGTCATTGTCTGTTTATTTTTTTCACATAGTAATACCTTTCTCTTTGAACCTGAGCTTATTTTTTGATTTACTGCATTATTCCAAATTTGAAGCCTTGTTTCAGTTTAAAAACATCTCTATTTCACCTGCCATGCAATTGGCAAAGACACAGGCCCCAGCACAATTCAGGTGGAGGCAATCCCATTGGTGCAGATTCCACTTTCTTTAATAATGGTGCACATACTGGAACGCATTTCTGCCGGAACATTCTTTTAGCCACAACCTAATTTCTCTGATCTGATTTGTCAATGTCAATTCGCACGTAGCTCAAATAATAATGCGATGATTATGACCTTTAGGTTCTCTTTATTAATTTGATATCTAGCTCCTCATTCTGATAACGCACAACTACCTTCTTTGTCCTGCCTACATTGTTAGTATCTACAAAGACAACAGCCACTGGATCCTCTCCCACACATTGCAAGTTCCTTTCCAGCTGTTAGCAGATGCCCTGAGCCCTAGCACCAGGTGGGCAACAGAGGCTTATGGACTCATGCACTTTGCTGCAAAGAATGGTGTCAATCTCCCTCGGCATATGTCCCCTACTTCCACCATATGTCTTCTTAATCACCCCTTGAGTGGTTTAATGTAACATGGTCAGCTAGTTTTTCCTGCTGTCACTCCCACTCTCACCCAGCTAAGTTAATGGAGCCTCAAACACATTGCACATTTACAAAGTTTAAGATCTGTCATCTGGGTCACCTTCCCTCCCTCACTCAGTGTCACACTCTCCTCTCCCTGAACACTTGACCAAATCAGAATAATCCAACCCCAAAATTCTGACAGTCATCAAATATAACCAGTCTGGTAATTCTCCTACTCTTTACTTGTATGTATATTCCCCTAGGTCTGTCTGTTCCCAGAGCTCTATCTAAATTGTACCCTTTAGATCTTTGTTTGTCAACCAAATGCTTTCTACCTGTGTTAAATTTTTATCATGCGTCCACCATTCCACCAGCTCTTTCACAGTTCATAATACTTCAAAGATTTGTCCTCTACATAGCTTGATTGTGCCCTGTACAACCAAGTCTAAATCATAAATAAGGATCAAGAAGAGCAACGTGCTAATACTGTGCGATGGGGAATTCCACTGTCTAGTCCAAACAAAAACATTCATTATTTTCTATTTCTTGTTCATTAATCATTGTTGCATTCATATCCTTTTTATTTCACCAGTTTCAACTTTGCTGACGGGTTTACTGTATAGCATTTTAT
The DNA here is from genome assembly GCF_020745735.1 of Hemiscyllium ocellatum. Lineage (NCBI taxonomy): Eukaryota > Metazoa > Chordata > Chondrichthyes > Orectolobiformes > Hemiscylliidae > Hemiscyllium > Hemiscyllium ocellatum. The sequence goes on along the minus strand of NC_083407.1, from coordinate 39,028,580 downwards.
CAAACACCCTTTGGAAATAGAACCCCCTATCTTTCTTTAAAACCTACCCAAAAAAATACTGCTTTGGTAAAGCTTTTGACGATATTCCATAATGCATGGTGGAGTGTCAAATATTGTTTGATAACACATTTGGGAAATGCTTTCAGGCATTTTACTATACAAACAACCCAAATAAATGCATGTCAAAAGACTTATGGCACAGTAGTGGTGTTCCTACGAATAAGCCAGATGAGTTGGACTGAAGGGTCTGTTTCCATGTTGTACATCTCTATGACTCTACATCGCCTCTACCAGTGGTGTATTGTAACATATTTTTAAAACGTTGATTTAAAATGATTACATATGCAAGTTATTGGTGCTCATAGGGGTCAGTGAGTAGGAGGGGATTCCCACAGTACCATAATAATTTGGGTGGGGACCAGTGGAATTCCCCAGGATCCTAGTGTGTTTTGGTGCTCAGCCTAGGGTAAATTCCAATAACTCATGTGGTGGGGTAGTTGAGGGTGAGGAGGAATGCGGGATATGGGGGTGGGTGGGAAGAATGTGGCAAGGGAAGTGGGTTGTGATATGGGATGTGGTGGAGGGAGTGGTGCGGGGATAATGTGTTGTTGGTGGAATGTGGTGGGGGGGTGAGGGGGGCATTGTAGTGTCTTGTGGGATGGGGAATATGAAGTGGGGGGATGTGATATGGGATGGGGGGTCGTGGAGTGAGTGGATGTGGTGTGAGACATGGGGAACGTGGAGTGGGGGGAAATGTGAAGTGGGGGGGATGTGGAGTGGGTAGATGTGGTGTGGGAGGGGAATGTGGAGTTGGAGGATGTGGAATGGGATGGGGGGGGATGTGGAATAGGATGGGGGGGATGTGGAGTTGGGGTATTGTGGTGTAGGGTGGGGGGGACGTGGGGGGATGGGGAGCGGGGGACGTGGGGCGGGGTGGGGAGGGGTGTGGTGCGGGGTGGGGGGATGGAGTGCGGGGGGATGGGTGCAGGGTGGGGGGATGTGATGCGGGGTGGGTGGGGGTGGGGGGATGTGATGCGGGGTGGGTGGGTGGGGGGGGATGTGATGCGGGGTGGGTGGGTGGGGGGGGGATGTGATGCGGGGTGGGTGGGGGGGGATGTGATGCGGGGTGGGTGGGGGGGGATGTGATGCGGGGTGGGTGGGTGGGTGGGGGGGGATGTGATGCGGGGTGGGTGGGGGGGGATGTGATGCGGGGTGGGTGGGTGGGGGGGGATGTGATGCGGGGTGGGTGGGTGGGTGGGGGGGGATGTGATGCGGGGGGGGATGTGATGCGGGGTGGGTGGGTGGGTGGGTGGGGGGGGATGTGATGCGGGGTGGGTGGGTGGGTGGGTGGGGGGGGATGTGATGCGGGGTGGGTGGGTGGGTGGGTGGGGGGGGATGTGATGCGGGGTGGGTGGGTGGGTGGGGGGGGATGTGATGCGGGGTGGGTGGGTGGGTGGGTGGGGGGGGATGTGATGCGGGGTGGGTGGGTGGGTGGGTGGGGGGGGATGTGATGCGGGGTGGGTGGGTGGGTGGGGGGGGATGTGATGCGGGGTGGGTGGGTGGGTGGGGGGGGATGTGATGCGGGGTGGGTGGGTGGGTGGGGGGGGATGTGATGCGGGGTGGGTGGGTGGGTGGGGGGGGATGTGATGCGGGGAGGGTGGGTGGGGGGGGATGTGATGCGGGGAGGGTGGGTGGGGGATGTGATGCGGGGAGGGTGGGGGGGGATGTGATGCGGGGAGGGGTGGGGGGATGTGATGCGGGGAGGGGTGGGGGGATGTGATGCGGGGTGGGTGGGTGGGTGGGGGGGGATGTGATGCGGGGTGGGTGGGGATGTGATGCGGGGTGGGTGGGTGGGTGGGGGGGGATGTGATGCGGGGTGGGTGGGTGGGTGGGGGGGGATGTGATGCGGGGTGGGTGGGTGGGGATGTGATGCGGGGTGGGTGGGTGGGTGGGGGGGGATGTGATGCGGGGTGGGTGGGTGGGGATGTGATGCGGGGAGGGTGGGTGGGGGGGGATGTGATGCGGGGAGGGTGGGTGGGGGGGGATGTGATGCGGGGAGGGTGGGTGGGTGGGGGATGTGATGCGGGGAGGGTGGGTGGGTGGGGGATGTGATGCGGGGAGGGTGGGTGGGTGGGGGATGTGATGCGGGGAGGGTGGGTGGGTGGGGGATGTGATGCGGGGAGGGTGGGTGGGTGGGGGATGTGATGCGGGGTGGGGAGGGATGTGATGCGGGGAGGGGTGGGGGGATGTGATGCGGGGAGGGGTGGGGGGATGTGATGCGGGGTGGGGAGGGATGTGATGCGGGGAGGGGTGGGGGGATGTGATGCGGGGAGGGGTGGGGGGATGTGATGCGGGGTGGGGAGGGATGTGATGCGGGGTGGGGAGGGATGTGATGCGGGGAGGGGTGGGGGGATGTGATGCGGGGTGGGGAGGGATGTGATGCGGGGAGGGGTGGGGGGATGTGATGCGGGGTGGGGAGGGATGTGATGCGGGGTGGGGTGGGGGGGATGTGATGCGGGGTGGGGTGGGGGGGATGTGATGCGGGGTGGGGAGGGGGTGCTATGCGGTGGATCAATGGGAATCCCCGGGGGTGGCTGATGCAACATCGCTCTGATTCGTGCCGATCGCCTCCCTTCTTTCTGACCACGATTCCATGTGCCCCAGCGCTTACCCTCCGGTCTCTCCTTTTGTCATCGTCTCGATTTGGTGTATTTTTGTTTTGGGAGAAGGAGTAAGTCAATCGACCGTGTTAAGTACAAATCAGTACAATGTATCCGCCGCAGTTCACCAGCCTCCCCTTCCGGTCTGCACAAACCGGAAGTGAGCGAGGGCCACACCAACTGCCGCTCCGGGTGCAACGGAAGCTCCCAAGGATCGATCCGGCGGCGGGATGGAGTTTCCCAGTCGCTCGGCGCGTCGGAGCGGGGGGGGGGCGGGGGGGTGGAGGGAAACTGTCTGGGAAAAGGAAACCTGGGAACTCAGAAACGCTTCAATGTTTGAACCTGAACTCATGGAAGCAAGAAAAAAAATGTATGTTTCGAAGAGGATTCTCTAGTGCGGGTGACTGTGCAAAAAAAAACTCGTCCAGCTCAGAACAAACTTTCATCCTCTAACCTTAAACCTAAGGCCCCATACTCAGCCCGGGGAGAAGATTGTGACTATTCACCCTGTCCGTGCCTCTCATGGATATATTTCTTCCAGGTGGTTCCTTAGCCTTGATGCTCTCGTGCAATTAACTTATCCTTAAAATTAAAACACTCCAATCTAGGCAATATCCTCATGAACTTTGTTTGCACCCTTTTTAAATCCTCCAAAACCTTCATATAGTGCGGGACCAGAATTGCACACCGTACTCCAAATGTGGCCTAATACAGTCTTAAGTCTTATACCGTTGCAATGTGACTTGCCAACTTTTATAATCAATGATGAAGGCAAGCGTGCTGTCCACCTTTACCAATTTGTCCTGCCATTTTCAGGGAGTTATAGACTTACACACAAGATCCTTCAGTATATCAATGCTTATAAGGATCCTGCTATTTACCAAATACGTGCCTCTTGCATTTGACCTCCCAAAGTGCATCGCCTCACAGCTGTCCAGATTGAACTCCACTCAAATTTCCAACTGATCTATACCCTTTCACAATTTTCCTCACTAACCACAACTCCAGCAATTTTGCATGCCTATAAACTTACAAATCAGTCCACCAGCATTTTCATCCAAATCATTTATATATATTACAACATTGATTCAACATTGCAGCATTGATTCATGAAGAGCACCATTGGTCCAAGACCTCCAGTCAGAAAAATAACCACCTACAATTATCCTTCTATGACCAATGCAATTTTGTATTCAAGTTATCAACTCACAATGGATTGCTTATGAATTAATCTTCTGGACCAGCTTACCATGAGAGACCTTATCAATTAATAAAATCCATGTAGACAACATCTACTGATCCTGGATCAGTGGTGCTGGAAGAGCACAGCAGTTCAGTCGACATCCAACAGCAGCGAAATCGACGTTTCGGGCAAAAGCCCTTCATCAGGAATAAAATTTGCTTTTCCGATACATCTTTTCTGTCTACTGGTGTATTTTCTGCTCCAGCTCATGACTACTATTTGGAAGCCTATATATACCTCCAACCATATTTTTTTTACCTTTGCAGTTCCTCAATTCTACCCACACTGATCCAGAGTCTGGTTTCCAGCATCTGCAGTCATTGTTTTTAAACATCTACTGATCAACATGTCTGGTTTGCCCGAAATATCAATTTTTCTGCTCTTTGGATGCTGCCTGAACTGCTGTGCTTTTCTAGCACCACTCTAATCCAGACTCTGATCTCCAACATTTGCAGTCCTCACTTTCGCCTAACATCTCCTGATGTTCTCCCATAGCTCTTTGTGGCAAGGAGTTCCAAAGACTTTCAAACCTCTGAGAGAAGAAATTCTTTCTCATCTCAATCTTAAATTGGTACCCCTTTATTCTCAGACCATGACTTCTGGTTCTAGACTGTCCGTAAGGGGAGACATCCTCTCAGCATTTACCCTGTCAAGCCCCTTAAGAATCCTATATGTTTCAATGAGATCACCTCTTGTTCAAGGATATACATCCCTTCGAAAAGGTAGGCAGTGGGCAGTGGGGACAACTTATATAGAATCTGTGGGTAGAATTGAGGAACTGCAACGGTAAAAAAAAATATGGTTGGAGGTATATATAGGCTTCCAAATAGTAGTCATGAGCTGGAGCACAAAATACACCAGTAGACAGAAAAGATGTATAGGAAAAGCAAAGTTACAGTGATCATGGGAAATTTCAATATGTAGGTGGACTGGGAAAATCAGTTTGGTATTGGATTACAAGAAAATGAATTTGTGCAATGTCTATGAGATGGCTTTTTGGATCAGCATGTGGTGGAGCCCACTAGGGAACAGGCAATAATGAATTTAGTGTTGTGTAATGAGGTGGATTTGATAAGGAAGCTTAAGGTGAGGGAATCCTTAGGAGGCAATGATCATAATATCATTGAATTTACTCTGCAATTTGGGAGGGAAAAGATAGAATCAGAAGTAACAGTATTACAGCTGAATAAAGGCAACAACAGAGGCATGAGGAAGAACTGGAAAGAATTGACTGGGCGAGAAGCCTCGTTGGAAAGACAGTAGAAGAGAAATGGCTGGAGTTTCTGGGAGTAATTCAAGAGATACAGCAGAGATTCATCCTGAAGAAAAATAAGCAGGGTACAGGGAGGATGAGGCAACCATGGCTGACTAGGGAAGTCAGGGATAGCATAAAAGCAAAAGAGAAAGCGTATAATGTAGCGAAGGGCAGTGGGAAACCAAAGGATTGGGAAGCTTATAAAGACCAACAGAGAGCAACAAAAAAAAGAGGGAGAAGATTAACTATGAGGGTGAGCTAGCCAGTAATATAAAGGAAGATGGTAAGAGTTTCTTAAAATATATAAAAGGCAAAAGAGAGGCAAAAGTGGCCACTGAGCCTTTGGAAAATGACACTGGAGAGATAATAGTGGGGAGCAAGGAAATGGCTGAGGAACTGAATAATTACTTTATGTCAGTCTTCCCAGAAATTCAAGAGAGTGAGGGGGCAGAGATGTGTATGGTGGCCATCATCAAAGAGAAGGTGATAGAAAAACTGAATGGCCTGAAGATGGATAAGTCACCTGGACCAGGTGGATTACATCCCAGAGTTCTAAGGAAGATAGCTGAAGAGATAGCAGAGGCGTTAGTGGTGATCTCTTAGGAATTGCTAGAATCAGGGGGGGTCCCAGAGGATTGGAAAATCACTAACATGACATCCCTGTTTAAAAAGGGAGTAAGGTAAAAGACAGAAAATTACAGACTGAGTAACCTAACCTTGGTCGTGGGTAAGATCCTGGAATCCATCGTGAAGGATGAGATTTCTGAATACTTGAAAGTGTATGGTAAAACAGGGTAAATTCAGCACAGTTTCATCAAAAGAGGTCATGCCTGACAAATCTGCCAGAATTCTTTGAGGAAGTAACAAGCAGGTTAGACCAAGGAAAATACAGCGGGTCAGGCAGCATGCATGCAGAGAGAGCAAACTAACATTTCAAGTCGAAATAACACTTCATCAGAGCTGACGTGAAGTGTGGAGCATTTATATTGTAGTTGAGGGTGGAGTGTGGTGCAAGAGCATAGAGTGCTGGGAGAGAAAGGACGTTGATAGTTCAGATTAAGTAATTGGAAGGTTGTGAATGGCAGAACAATGATGTGTCTAAGTGCCAGATTTAAAAGAATAGACAGTTCCACTGGGGTGTGGGGAGGGGACAGAGAATGTAACAAGGAAAGCTAAAAGAAAAGGAAGCAATGGGAGTTAGTTCATCATTTGAAGACGTTGAACTCTGTGTCAAGTCCCTAGTCTGAAGATGAGATGCTGTTCCTCCAGTTTGCGATGTGATTCACTGGAGGGCATGCGATCAGGACACTGTGTTAAAATGACCAGCTAAGGGAAGTGTTGAGGACCATTTCCAGCCTCTGCTCAGCAACCTCCCATTCACTTCTTCTGTTCTACACAAAGGCCGTTGTCAACTATGCAGCAAATTGAAATGAAATCCTCTTCAGCAGCAAGCTTCTTGGAGCAGTCAAAAGACACTAGCTAGTCATAGGTCGCTTATAACTGAAACCGAAGGCCTGATGTAATTCAGAGACACCAATTCCAATGCAAGGTCAATTTCCCGCATTGAGTTTGTGGTCCCTCAATTTTTAGTATATCATTTGGAGCCTGTTTCCAATTTGGTCTTGTTATTGGGCAAGTCCACACTTGTTGTTTATAGACCTGCTGATCAGAGTTCAGGACTACCATGTTCCAGTATGGAGGAAGGACGAAGATGGCAAGGTAAGGGATCTTTAGATAATGAGGGAGGTTGTGAACTTAGTCAAAAGTAAAAAGAAGCACTTGTAAGGTTTAGGAAGCTAAAATCGGACAGAGCTTATGAAGATTATAAAGAAAGAAGGAAAGAGCTCAAGCAGAGAATTATGAGAACAAGAAGGGGCCATGAAATAATTTTGGCAAGTAGGGTTAAAGAGAATCTCAAGACATTCTGTGCATACAGTAAAAGTAAGAGGAAAACTAGGGAGAAAGTAGCACCACTTAAGGATAAAGGGAAGAACTTGTGCTTGGAGGCAGAGGATATGGGCAAGATCCTAAATGAGTATTTTGTGTTGGTATTCACCTAGCAGAAGGATATGGAGGATAGTGAGATTTGTGTGGAGCATGATAATATGCTAGGGCATTTTGACATTAATAAAGAAGTGGGGTTGTGTAACTTAAAGAGCATTAAGGTGAATAAGTCTCTGGGCACAAAACTATCTCCCTAGATTTTTGAGAGATGCAAGAGTGAAGATTGCTGAGGCCTTGACCAAGATATTTGCATCCTCATTAGGCACTGGAGATAGCTAATGTTGTTCCTCTGTCTATTCTACTCAATTCTACTGAATTGAGTAGAAGAGACAGAATGTCGCGTTGAAGCTTTATAAAACTTTGAGTACAGCATTCAGTTCTGGTTGCCAGATTAGAGGAAGGATGTGGAGACTTTGGAAAGGGTGCAGAAGAGACTTATCAAGCTACTGCCTGGATTAGAAGGTACAAGCTATAAGGAGAGGCTAGAAAAACTCAGGTTGTTTTCTCTGGAGAAGCAGAGGCTGAGGAGAGACTCAATAGATGTCTATAAAATTATGAGATGCATAGAAAAGGTTGACAGTCAGAATCTTTTTCCGAGAGTTGAATGTCTAATACTAAGGAGCATGCATTTAAGGTGACAGTGGAAAACTTCAAAGGAAATGTGAGAGGCAAGTTTTTTATACAGAGAATGGTAGGAGTCTGGAACACACTGCCAGGGGTGGTGGTGGAAACAGATATGATAGAGATTTTTTTGATAAGAACATGAATATGCAAGAGATGGAGGGATATCGACCAACAAGCAGAAGGGATTACATTAATTTGGTGTTATACTTTGCACAACATTGTGGACCGAAGGGCTCATTCCTGCGTCATACGGTTCTACATTCTATGTTCTATAACAGCACCCTGGTTTGAACATTCAGCTTATTTCCAATATTCAATTACCCCATTAAAAATGAAACAGTTCAACCTTCATAGCTTTAGTATGGTAACATTTCTCCAACTCAACTAAAAACAGAAATTCGTAATTCAAACATTCAAGATCTTCAGCTCATAAGTATTGGCTTGCTGAAAGAAAACAGAGGGTTGTAGTTGATGGAACATGTTCATCTTGGTGTCCAGTTACTAGCGGCGTACTGCAAGGGTCGGTGTTGGGTCGACTGCTGTTCGTCATTTTTATAAATCACCTGGATGAGGGCTTAGAAGGGTGGGTTAGTAAATTTGCGGACGACACTAAGGTCGGTGGAGTTGTGGACAGTGACGAAGGATGTAGTAGGTTGCAGAGAGACATAGATAGGATGCAGAACTGGGCTGAGAGGTGGCAAATGGAGTTTAATGTGGACAAGTGTGAGGTGATACACTTTGGCCGGAATAATCGGAATGCAAAGTACTGAGCTAATGGTAAGATTCTTGGGAGTGCAGATAAGCAGAAAGATCTCGGTGTCTATGTACACAGATCCCTGAAAGTTGCCACCCAGATTGACAGGGTTGTTAAAAAGGCATACAGTGTTTTGGCCTTTATTAATAGAGGGATTGAGTTCCGGAACCAGGAGGTTATGCTGCAGCTGTACAAAGCTCTGGTACAGCCACACTTGGAGTATTGTGTATAGTTCTGGTCACTGCATTATAAGAAGGATGTGGAAGCTTTGGAAAGGGTGCAAAGGAGATTTACTAGGATGTTGCCTGGTATGGAAGGAATGTCTTACGAGGAAAGGCTGAGGGCCTTGAGACTGTTCTCGTTAGAGAGAAGAAGGTTGAGAGTGACTAAATAGAGACATACAAGATAATCGGGGGTTAGATAGGATGGACAGGGAGAGCCTTTTTCCAAGTATGGGGACAGCAAACACGAGGGGATACAACTTTAAAGTGAGGGGAGATAGGTATAAGACAGAAGTCAGAGGTAGTTTCTTTACTCAGAGAGTAGTAAGGGTATGGAATGCTTTGCCTGCAATGGTAGTAGATTTGCCAAGTTTAAGTGCATTTAAGTCGTCATTGGACAGGCATATGGACATACGTGGAAGAGTGAAGGTGGGATGGGCTTCAGATTAGTCTGACAGGGCGGCACAACATTGAGGGCCGAAGGGCCTGTACTGTGCTGTAATGTTCTATGTTCTATGTTAAAAAGTGCTGGAAAACCTCAGCAGGTCTGCTAGAAAGAGAAACAGGGTTAACATTTTGAGTAAGATATGACTTCTTCAGAACTGGTTCATATTGAACTTAAAATATTAACTCTATTTCTCTCTCCACAGATGTTGCTCGAGTTGCCGAGTTTCTCCAACAGAGTTTCTCTGTCTTCATTTCAGAATTTCAGTATTCACAATATTTTACTTTTAACTGAACTATTCCAGCCTTCTATAAGACATCTAGAATATTATATTGAGTTCTCTGCACAAAAAATGGAAACATGAAGGTTCTAGATCATGTTCAACGAAATGTATAAACAGAGAGCATATGATGATAGGTGAAGACTATCCTACTTCTTCAAGATGTTATGCATTTATCATTCAGATAAATTTTGGTATGCAAAATAATGTCAATAGTTGCATTGCCTTTCAGGAAGCAATGCCTCTGGACCCCTATATCTGTGCTGTTGTTTGTATTTGTTCCCATAACACTGTCTTCTGTTAAATAAATATTTAGTACTAACCATCTGTAAGCTTGTGACACCATCAATAACTCTGCAGATGTATGATGCAATAGCTGAATGAAGAAATATTTCATATGACTATTGCGGCATTGTCTTTTTAGTTGCATTTCCTCACTTAATATTTGCCTCATACATAATATTTCATTTGCTTCGGCAAAATAAAAATCTCTTAACTCTCCCAAGGTGTTGCTCACAGTATCTGAGCCATGTTATTTTGCATTCTTTACGTATAATCTCTATTGACCTGATGTCTGCTGTTTTGGTTTCTCAGTGAATTCTCTTTATTAGAGTTTTATTTATATATTCATAGGAGAGTATGGAGACTTCCTGTGTTCAACACTGAGCATTAGGCCTAGAAAAGAGCCCATAAGACATAGGAGTGGAAATAAGGCTATTCGGCCCATCGAGTCCACTCCGCCATTCAATCATGGCTGATGGGCATTTCGACTCCACTTACCCGCATTCTCCCTGTAGCCCTTAATTTCTTGTAACATCAAGAATTTATCAATCTCTGCCTTGAAGAAATTTAGCGCCTCGGCCTTCACTGCACTCTGCGGCAATGAATTCCACAGGCCCACCACTCTCTGGCTGAAGAAATGTCTCCGCATTTCTATTCTGAATTTACCCCCTCTAATTCTAAGGCTGTGTTCACGAGTCTTAGTCTCCTCGCCTAACGGAAACAATTTCCTAGCGTCCACCTTTTCCAAGCCTTGTAAGTTTCTATTAGATCTCCCCTTAATCTTCTAAACTCCAATGAATACAATCCCAGGATCTCAGCCGTTCCTCGTATGTTAGACCTATTGTACTCTAGAGACCTATTGTACTCTATGCTACTTCCTCCCCACCCCCACCCCCCTCGCACTTATTTCTCCACTCTGCAGGCACCCTGCCTCTATTCCTGATGAAGGGTTTTTGCCTGAAACATCGATTTTTCTGCTCCTTGGATGCTGCCTGACCTGCTGTACTTTTCCAGCACCACTGAAATCTAGACTCTGGTTTCCAGCATCTGCAGTCCTTGTTTTTACCTATTAGGCTTAGAAGTCATACCTCAATCTTGGAGGTATTGGTATGCAAAATCATGTCAATAGTTGCATAGCCTTTCAGGAAGCAATGACTGTGGACCCCTATATTCTGGATCAGTGGTGCTGGAAGAGCACAGCAGTTCAGGCAGCATCCAACGAGCAGTGAAATCGATGTTTCGGGCAAAAGCCCTTCATCAGGAATAAAGGCAGTGAGCTGGAAGCATGGAGAGATAAGCTAGAGGAAGGTGGGGGTGGAGAGAGCAGCATAGAGTACAATGGGTGAGTGGGGGAGGAGATGAAGGTGATAGGTCAGGGAGGAGAGGGTGGAGTGGATAGGTGGAAAAGGAGCTAGGCAGGTCGGACAAGTTATGGGACAGTACTGAACTGGAAGTTTGAAACTAGGATGAGGTGGGGGAAGGGGAAATGAGGAAGCTGTTGAAGTCCACATTGATGCCCTGGGGTTGAAGTGTTCCGAGGCAGAAGATGAGGCGTTCTTCCTCCAGGCGTCTGGTGGTGAGGAAGCGGCGGTGAAGGAAGCCCAGGACCTCCATGTCCTTGGCAGAGTGGGAGGGGGAGTTGAAATGTTGGGCCACGGGCCGGTGTGGTTGATTGGTGCGGGTGTCTCGGAGATGTTTCCTAAAGCGCTCTGCTAGGAGGCGCCCAGTCTCCCCAATGTAGAGGAGACCGCATCGGGAGCAACGGATACAACAAATGATATTAGTGGATGTGCAGGTAAAACTTTGATGGATGTGGAAGGCTCCTTTAGGGCCTTGGATAGAGGTGAGGGAGGAAGTGTGGGCACAGGTTTACAGTTCCTGCGGTGGCAGGGGAAAGTGCCTGGATGGGAGGGTGGGTCGTAGGGGGGCATGGACCTGACCAGGTAGTCACGGAGGGAATGGTCTTTGCAGAAGGCGGAAAGAGGTGGGGAGGGAAATATATACCTGGTGGTGGGGTCTTTTTGGAGGTGGCAGAAATGTTGGCGGATGATTTGGTTTATGCGAACCCTATGTGGACCCCTATATCAGTGCTATTTTCTAATCTTTGGTTTTTGTATATTGTTTTGTTACTCCCTTACTATGTCTATTATAGTTGATATTTCTCTTAAATCACTACTTTATGTTACTTGTTTTCTGTGCTCTGATTCTCTCCTGGTGTGTTTGCCTCATGTTCTTTCAGCTGCATTTTTGTGGTTGTTGGTGCTTTCTCTAAGTTCTGTAAATTTCTGCCATGGTAGTCATAGTGTTGTTAAATTATCCCCCAAAATGTCACATAGGTCAATGTTTAACTCTTTCACCCAAGGCACCATCTATAACATATGGTTTGATGCTATTTTCAGAGCCTTCACCAAATATTGACGCATTATTCTTTAAAACACAGCAACACTAGTTGTTTCTGTTCATTTGTTGCTATTTGTTTCACTTGCACTCTGAATTACTCTCAGAATTCTTGGAATGGATCTCTCTGAAGAAGTTAAAAATATAGAATCTGTAAAAATACATCTATCTGATATTGCCAGATTCTAAAGACCCTGTGCTTTCTCACTGCAGCACCATACAGAAGAGGAAAACAAACAGATTAAAATGTTCCATAAAGAGAGAAGCTTACACGTCACCTTTTGTAGAAAGATTGATATTGAGGGATTCGGAAATGGCTAATGGAAATTGAATGTAAGTTACATTTGAAAGAGAAGAAACTAAAGGAGAATTCTGTAATAATTACGGGTGAGTTGCCAGTCAGCTGGCTAATGTTGTGCCTTTATTTAAAGGCTATAAGGAGAAGCCGAGAAACTTTCGGCTGGTGAGGATTCTGAGGTAGAATTTATATGCAGAGAGCATAAAACATAAAACAGTACAAGTCCTTCAGCCCTCAATGTTGTGTCAACCTTTGATCATACGCTAAGATCAAACTAACCTACATACCTTTCATTTTACTATCATCCATGGGCATATCCAAGAGTTGCTTAAATGTCCCTAAGGTATCTGGCTCTACTACATTCCACACACCCACCACTCTCTGTGTGTAAAGAACCTACCTTTGACATCTCCCTAAAACTTCCTCCAATCACCCTTTCGTGATAGCCATTTCCACCCTGGGAAAACGTCTCTGGCTATGCACTCTATGTTTCTCATCATCTTGTATACTTCTATCAAGTCACTTCTCATCCTTCTTCGCTTCAATGAGAAAAGCTCTAGCTCTCTCAATCTTACTTCATAAGACTTACCCTCCAGTCCAGGCACCCTCTCTAAAGCTTCCACATCTTTTCTATAATGAGGCGACCAGAACTAAATACAGTATTCCAAGTGTGGTCTAATCAGGGCTTTGTAGAGCTGAAGCATAGTCTCGCAGCTCTTAAACTCAACCCGTCTGCTAGTGAAAGTCAACACATCATACGCCTTCTTAACAACCTTATCAACTTGGGTGGTGACTTTGAGGGATCTATGGACATGGACCCCAACGTCCCTCTGTTTTTCCACACTGTTAAGAATCCTGACTTTAACCCTGTAATCTGCATTCAAATTTGATCTTCTAAAATGAATCACTTCACATTTTTCCAGGTTGAACTCCATCTGTTACTTCTCAGTCCAGCTCTGCATCCAGGAGGAGAAAGTGAGAACTGCATTCCTGATTCCTGATGAAGGACTTACACCTGAAATGTCGATTCTCCACCTCCTCGGATGCTGCCTGACCTGCTGTGCTTTTCCAGCACCGCACTCTCAGCTCTGCATCCAGTCAATATCCCATTGCAATCTACAACAGCCCTCCACACTATCCACAACTCCACCAACCTTCATGTCATCAACAAACTTACTAACCCACCTTTCCACTTTCTCATCTAAGTCATTTGTAAAACTCATAAAGAGCAGAGGTCCCAGAACAGATCCCTGCGGAACACCACTGGTCATCAAACTCCAAGCCAAATACTTTCCAGCTACCACCAGCCTCTGTCATCCATGGGCCAGCCAATTCTGTATCCAGACAGCCAAATTTCCCTGTAACCCCTGCCTCCTGGTTTTCTGAATAAGCCAACTTGGGGAACCTTACCAAACACCTTGCTAAAATCCACGTACACCACATCCACTACTCACCTTCATCAATGTGCTTTGTCACATCCTCAAAGCCGCTGACTATCTCTAATCAAGCTATACTTTTCCAAATAATCATAAATCCTGTCTCTTAGAATCCTCTCCAATAATTGTCCACCACCGATGTAAGACTGACTGGTCTGTAATTCCCAGAGTTATCCCTATTCCTTGAACAAGGGAATAACATTTACCACCTCCAATCATCTGGTACTACTCCAGTGCACAGTGAGGCTGCAAAGATCATCACTAAAGGCGCAACAATCTCTTCCCTCTCTTCTTGTAGTAACCTTTAGTATATCCGTCTGGGAGAAAGTCTGCAGATGCTTGAGATCAGAGCTGAAAATGTGTTGCTGGAAAAGCACAACAGGTCTGGCAGCATCCAAAGAGCAGGAGAATCGACGTTTGGGCATGAGCCCTTCTTCAGAAATGAGGAAAGTGTGTCCAGCAGGCTAAGATAAAAGGTAGGGAGGAGGGACTTGGGGGAGGGGCGTTGGAAATGCGATAGATGGAAGGAGATCAAGGTGATGGTGATAGGCCAGAGTGGGGGTGGGGGCGGAGAGGTCAGGAAGAAGATTGCAAGTTAGGAAGGCAGTGCTGAGTTCGAGGGATTTGACTGAGACAAGGTGGGGGGGAGGGGAAATGAGGAAAAATTTTTCAAAATTTCCAGCACCTCCTCCTTCTTAACATCAAACTGTTTGAGTATATCAGCCTGTTTCATGCTGTCCTCACAAACGACAAGATCCCTCTCTCTAGTGAATACTGAAACAAAGTATTCGCTAAGGATCTCCCTTACCTCCTCTAACTCCAGGCACAAGTTCCCTCCATTATCCTTGATTAGCCCTTGATCACTCTGGTCAACCTGTTGTTCTTCACATAAGTGCAGAAAGTCTTGGGGTTTTCCTTAATCCTACTCACCAAGGCATTTTCGTGCCCCTTCTAGCTCTCCTAAATCCATTCTTCAGTTCCTCCCTGGCTGCCTTGCAACCCTCTAGAGCCTTGTCTGATCCTTGCTTCCTCAACTTTAAATCAGCTTCCTTCTTCCTATTGACTAGATGTTCCTTCTCTTTACCATCCCTTCCTTGCCTCAGTGGGACAAACCTGTTCAGCACTTGCAGCAATGCTCCCTAAACAACCTCCAGATTTCTGTTATCCATTTCCCTAAGAATATCTGCTCTCAATTTATGCTCTAATGTTCTTGTCTAATAGCATTGTAATTTCCCCTCCCCCAGTTAAATACTTTCCCAAACCTCTGCTCCTGTCCCTTTCCATGACTATAGTATAGGTCAGGAAGTTGTGATTACTGTCACCAAAATGCTGTCCCACTGAGAGATCTGACATCTTACCTGGTTCTTTGCCAAGCACCAAAACCAACAATGCCTCCTCTCTAGTCGGCCTATCTACATATTGAGTCAGGAATCCTTCCTGGACACTCCTGACAAAATCTGCTCAATCCAAACTATTTGCACTAAGGAGGCTATGGACATTGAAATCTCCATGGCAACAACTCTGTTACTTCTGCACCTCTCCAAAATCTGTCTCCCAATTTGCTCCTTTCATATCTCTGTTGCGATGGGGTGGTGGTGGTGGTGGGGTCTATAGAAGCGATTCCCAATGAAGCGATTGCTCCTTTCCTGTTTCTGACTTCCAACCATAATGATTCTGTAAACAAAACCTCCTCGACGACCTCCCTTTCTGCAGCTGTGATACTATCCCTGAGTGGCACTGCTATTCCCCCATTCTTTTACCTCCATTTCTATTACTTTTGAAACACCTTAACTCTGGAACATCCAACAGCCATTCCTGCCCCTGTAGTATCTAAATCTCCGTAATAGTCACAACATTGTAACTCCAAGTACTGATCCATGCTGTAAGTTCATCAGCCTTATTCCTGACATTTATTGTGTTAAAATACATACACTTCAACCCATTGTACTGAGTACAACTTTATCCTATCAATTATCTATCCTTCCTCACAGACTCTCTGCATGCTGTGTCTGCTTGTTCACCAGCCACCCATCCTCTGACCCGTAGTTCCGGTTCACCCCCCGCCAAACTAGTTTAAACTCTCCTGAAGAGCTATGGCAAACCTGCTGCCCAGGATTTTGGTACCCCTCCAATCTAGGTGAACCAGTCCTCCTTGTACAGGTCCTACTTTCCCAATGACCCACATATCTGAAGACCCCCTCTTACACCATCTTTGCGGCCACATGTTCAGATGTTGTCTATGTGGACATTAGTAAAGCCTTTGACAAGGTTCCCCATGATAGACTAATTAGGAAAGTTAGATCACATGGTATTCAGGGAAAGCTTGCCAATTGGATACAAAGAAAATAAAAGATGGTGGTGGAGGGTTGATTTTTGGATTAGAAGCCTTTGACCAGCAGTGTTCCACGTGGATCGGTGCTGAGTCCACTTTCATTTGTCATTTATCTAAATTATTGGGATGAGAGTTTAGGAGATATGGTTAGTACGTTGGCAGATGACTCCAAAATTGATGATGTAGTCGACAGTGAAGAAGGTTATCTAAGATTACAAATGAATCTTGACCAATGGGCTGAGGAGTGGCAGATTGAGTTTCATTTGGATAAAAATGAGGTATTGCAGTTTCGTAAAACAAATAATGGCAGGATTTATACAGTTAATGATAGAGCCCTGAGCAGTGTTGTTGAACAGAAAGAATTAGGGGCTCAAGTATGTAGCTTTTTGAAAGTTGCATCGCATGTCAACAAGGTGGTTAAGAAAGGTTTTCGTCCGCTTGCCTTCATGTGTCAGACATGAGTACAGGAGTTGGGACGTCATGTTGAGGTTGTACAGGACATTGTTGAGGCCACTTTTCGAGTACTGTGTACAATTCAGGTTGCCCTGCTATAGGAAGGATCCTATTAAGTTGGATTGGGTTCAGAAAAGATTTACTAGGATGTTGCTGAGACTGGAGGGTTTGAGTTATAAGGTTAGGCTGGGATTTTTTTTCACTGGAGCATAGGAGGTTTGAAGAAATCATGAGGGTCTTAGAAAAGATGACGAGCAAAGGACTTTTCCCTGGGGTTGGCGAATTCAAAACTAGGGGACATATTCTTAAACTGAGAAGTGAAATATCCAAAAGGGACCTAAGGGGTGACTTTTTCACACAGAGGGTGTTGCGTTTGTGGAATGAACTGCCCGAGGAGTTGGTAGATGCAGGTACAGTTGCAACATTTAAAAGACATTTAGTTAGGTAAATGAATAGGAAAGGTTTAGAGGAATATAGGTCAAATGCAGGCCAGTGGGACTAGTTTAGTTTGGGAAACGTTTTCGGCACCAATGATTTGGACTGAAGAATCTGTTTCTGTGCTGTATGACTCTATGACCTGCAACTGGCACAGTTTCTCCATGGAAAAATGTTGTGCCAAATATATGCATAGTCCTCATCTGGCAGTACTTTTTCTCTCATAATGTCATCTTCAAAATCTCACCAATAATAAAAGTTAATTCTCACTTACTGTTTTTTTTTCAATTGGAAAACATATTGTAGGAGGTAAAGTTTCCCGAAGCTTAAAACTCTGAACCTCAGTTAGGAGGAATTTTACAAATCTTGTCATTTTTAGATTTTAAAATGAAACTAGAAAATCAATTTTAAACATCAGAAACTAGTATGTTGCTCTCTGCTCAGACCTTGGAAATCTGCAGCAAAATACTTCTTGTTTGTCCCCAACACTTCTCAACAGGAACTCTTCGAATCACAGTGAGACTTTGCAATTAACTGTAAAACTTGCATGTCTTTTCTGATTTTCTGAGTTTGTAGATTGTGAAAGAGCAAAAATAGCCTTTAGTAGATGATATGTGCTTCTTGTCAGATGTGTGGGTTTAAAGACAGTTTAAGGGTTACTGCGGATTATATCTGCAATAAATGCTGTTGGTTGCGAATCTTATCAGATCGAATGGATCAGTTGGAGAGACAGTTAGGAGCAATGAGGAATTTGCAACAGCAACAGTATGTGATGGATGGCAGTTATAGGAAGGGGAGAAAGTCACATAGATGGGTTCACTCCAGGAAAGGTAAGAGAGGTAGGCAGCTAGTGCAGGAATCTTCTGTAGCTATCCCCATTTCAAACAAGTATGCTGTTTTGGAAAATGTAGGGAGTGATGGATTCTCAGGGGAACGTAGCACGAACAGCCAAGTTTCTGGTATTGAGACTGGTTCTAACGCAATGAGGGGTACGTCGGGTTCCAAGAGATCAATTGTGTTAGGGGATTCTGTAGTCCGAGGTACAGACAGACGTTTCTGTGGCCAGCAGAGAAAAGGCAGAATGGTGTGTTGCTTCCCTGGTGCCAGGATCAAGGAGAGGGGCCAGCAAGAGGTCATTGTCCACATTAAAACCAACAACATAGGAAGGGAAAAGGTTGAGATTCTGAAGGGAGATTACAGAGAGTTAGGCAGGAATTTAAAAAGTAGGTCCTCAAGAGTAGTAGTATCTGGATTACTCTCTGTGCTACGAGCTAGTGATGGCAAGAATAGGAGGATAGAGCAAATGAATGCATGGCTGAGGAGCTGGTGTATAGGAGAAGGATTCACATTTTTGGATCATTGGTATCTCTACTGGGGTAGAAGTGACCTGCCCCCTAATAGTCAGACCGAAATTGAGAAACAAACTTGTAAGGAGATCTCAGCTATCTGTAAGAATAATAGAGTGGTTATGGTAGGGGATTTTAACTTTATAAACATAGACTGGAACTGCCATTGTGTTCAGCGTTTAGATGGAGTGGAATTTGTTAAGTGCGTACAAGAAAATTTTCTGGTTCAGTATGTGGATGCACCTACTAGAGAAGGTGCAAAACTTGACCTACTCTTGGGAAATAAGGCAGGGCAGGTGACTGAGGTGTCAATGGGGGAGCACTTTGGGGCAGCGACCATAATCCTATTAGATTTAAAATAGTGATAGAAAAGGATAGACCAGATCCAAAAGTTGAAGTTCTAAATTGGAGAAAAGTCAATTTTGACGGTATTGGGCAAGAACGTTCAAAAGCTGATTGGGGGCAGATGTTCGCAGGTAAAGGGACGGATTGAAAATGGGAAGCCTTCAGGAATGAGATAACAAGAATTCAGAGAAAGTATATTCCTGTTAGGGTGAAAGGAAAGGCTGGTAGGTGTAGGGAATGCTGGATCACTAAAGAAATTGAGGCATTGATTAAGAAAAAGGAGGAAGCATATTAAGGTATAGACAGGATAGATTGAGTGAATCCTGAGAAGAATATAAAGGCAGTCGTAGTATACTTAAGAGAGAAATCAGGAGGGCCAAAAGGGGACATGAGATAGCTTTGGCAAATAGAATTAAGGAGAATCCAAAGGGTTTTGACAAATACATTAAGGACAAAAGGGTAACTACGGAGAGAATAGGGCCTGTCAAAGTTCAGCAAGCCGGCCTTTGTGTGGAGCCGCAGAAAATGGAGGAGATATTAAACAAATATTTTGCAACAGTATTTACTGTGGAAAAGGATAAGGAAGCTATAGAATTTGGGGAAATAGATGGTGACACCTTGCAAAATTGCAAAGTGCTGGATGTCTTGAAACACATAAAAGTGGATAAATATCCCAGGACCTGATCAGGTGTACCCTAGTACTCTGTGGGAAGCTAGAGAAGTGATTGCTAGGCCTCTTGATGAGGTACCTATATCATTGATAGTCACAGGTGAGGTGCCGGAAGACTGGAGATTGTTTGACGTGGTGCCACTATTTAAGAAGGGAGTTAAGGACAAGCCAGGGAACTATAGACCAGTGAGCCTGACGTCTGTAGTGGGCAAGTTGTTGGAGGGAATCCGGAGGGTCAGGATGTACATGTATTTGGAAAATCAAGGACTGATTAGGGATAGTCAACATGGCTTTCTGCGTGGGAAATCATGTCTCACAAACTTGATTGAGTTTTTTGAAGAAGTAACAAAGAAGATTGATGAGGACAGGCGGGTAGATGTGATCTATACGGACTTATAAGGCGTTCGACAAGGTTCCCCATGGGAGACTGATTAGCAAAGTTAGATTTCACTGAACACAGGGAGAACTAGCCATTTAGATGCAGAACTGGCTCAAAGGTAGAAGACAGTGGGTGGGGGTGGAAAGTTTTTTTTCAGACTGGAGGCCTGTGACCAGTGGAGTGACCAGTGGAATGCCACAAGTGCTGGGTCCTTTACTTTTTGTCATTTACATAAATGATTTGGATGTGAGCCTAAGAGGTACAGTTAGTAAGTTTGTAGATGACACCAAATTTGGAGGTTTACTGGACAGCGAAGAAGGTTACCTCAGATTACAGCAGGATCTTGACCAGATGGGCCAATGGGTTAAGAAGTGGCAGATGGAGTCAGACAAATGTGGGGTGCTGCATTTTGGGAAAGCAAATCTTAGCAGGACTTATACACTTAATGATAAGGTCCTAGGGAGTGTTGCTGAACAAAGAAACCTTGGAGTGCAGGTTCATAGCTCCTTGAAAGTGGAGTTGTAATTAGGTAGAATAGTGAAGAAGGCATTTGGTATGCTTTCTTTTCTTGGTCAGAGTATTGAGTACAGGAGTTGGGAGGTGTACAGGAGTTGGGAGGTCATGTTGCAGCTGTTTCATACATTGGTTAGGTCACTATTATAATATTGCGTGCAATTCTGGTCTCCTTCCTATCGGAAAGATGTTGTGAAATTTGAAAGGGTTCAGAAAAGATTTACAAGGATGTTGCCAGGTTGGAGAATCTGAACTATGGGGAGAGGCTGAACATGCTGGCGTTGTTTTCGCTGGAGCATCGGAGGCTGAGGGGTGACCTTATAGAAGTTTACAAAATTATGAGGGGCATGGATAGGATAAATAGACAAAGTCTTTTTCCTGGAGTGGGGGAGTCTAGAACTAGAGGGCATAGGTTTAGGGTGAGAGGGGAAAGATATGAAAGGGCAACATTTTCACACAGAGGGTTGTACGTGTATTGAATGAGCTTCCAGACGAAGTGGTGGAGGCTGGTACAATTGCAACATTTAAGATGCATTTAGATGGGTTTATGAGTAAGGGTTTGGAGGGATATGGGCCAGGTGCTGACATGTGGGACAAGATTGAGTTGGGATATCTGGTTGGCATGGACGTGTTGGACCGAAGGGTCTGTTTCCATGCTGTACTCAGATAACCTGAAATGAAAGATTATCTAATTCACAGTAATTTGTTTCCTATTCATTTGCGGGATGAGGGCAGTTAAGAGTAAACCACATTGCAGTTGGTCTGGAGTCACATGTAAGCCAGACTGCGCAGTTTCTCTCTGTAAAGGACATTAGTCACCCAGATGGGTATTTCCCAACTCTTAATACTAGATTTTTATTGAAGTCAAATTCCACCATCTGCTTTGGCAGGATTTGAACCCAGGTTCCCAGAACGTTACCTGTGTCCGAGTTTAACAGTTCTGTGATAATACTACAAGACTGTTGCCTCCCCCGTTGGAAATGTATGTGTGAGATGTTACATCATTTATGTCGTCTGAGGGAATCTGTGTCTTTAAAATTAAGTTGTAAATTTTTAGGAAGAGTTTAACTCAAACAGCATTACTAAAGGAAACAAAAAGGGAACTGGGTAATCATTAACCCTAGGCTGATGTCCTGAGGACATGTGTTCAAATCGGGCCATAATGAAACTTGAATTCAATGAAAAAAAAGACTGAATGAAAAGTTGTCCTCACAGCAAACACTGTAACCACTGTTGACTGTCATTTCACTAATATCGTCCTTATCTGGTTCAGCTTATATGTAACTCCAGACCCACACTAGTGTGGCTGATTCATCACTGCACTGTGAACAATTAGAATCATAGAATCCCTACAGCGTGGAAGCAGACTATTTGGCCTGTTAGGTATACACTGACCTCCTCTACCCTATCCCCTTAACCCTGCATTAATCCACCTCGCCCACACATCTCTGGATATTATGGAGTAATTTACCATGGCCAATCCACCTAATCTGCACATCTCCTTTTGGACTGTGGGAGGAAACTGGAGCACCAGGAGGAAACAAAAGCAGACATGGGGGAATACACAAACGCAACACAGATAGTTGCCAGAGGATGGAATTGAATCTGGGTTCCTGGCGCTGTGAGGCAGCAGTGCTAACCGCTGAGCAACTGTGCCGCTCCAAATTAGGGATGGGCAATAAATACCAGTCTGGCCAGTGATGCCCACATTCCATGAATGACTTTTAAAAAAAAACAGGGAACCATTAAAAAAAAGTTAATCTTCCAGGTGACAAAACCAAATTGACATTTGGAAACCAAAACCTCCAACATACTGAAATTGGCTGAAAGATGTATAAAGACACACATCAGTCCAATATGGACAGTGTAAATAGATGAGTCCACTGGTGTGGTACAATCAATTGATGATGACTGGAGAAGGCAGTAACCTGATCAAGCAGCTGAGAATGAGGTGCTGCAGCTGTTCCTGTTCCTGAAAGATAACATTGCTGGTTCTATGCTATCCAGACAGAGTTGAGAAGGTTATGCAGATTTGATTCAGATGTGGTGAAAACCATGTCTGTGGATCTTGGTGGACAGTGCTATTGGCTAGGTATGAGGTTGGCACCTAGAGGGAAGAAGCTAAAATTCTTTTGGAATGAAGACTGATTTTGAGATACTTTGTGACTGAGAGTGATCACATTTGGAATGGACTGAATCTGAATCAATTCATAAGATCTGTTTATGTTTGCACTTATCATTTAATGTGTAACTTATACCTTCTGTTCTACCATTTTTTTTTGTAAATTCACTCTTGGGATATGGATGCCTTTGGCTGGCCAGAATATATTGGCTATCCTCAGTTACCCTTGAGAAGGTGGTAGTGTGCTGCCTTCTTGAACTGCTAGTGTCCATGAGATGTAGGTAGAATCACAATGTCCTTGGGAAGGGAATTCTAAGAATTTGACCCAGCAACAGTGAAGGAACAGCGATATCTTTCCAAGTCAGGATGGTAAGTGGCTTGGAGAGGAACCTGGTGTCTAAGGAGCTCTGGCAAATTTCTTCATTATAACTTGGAGACAGTACACACTGCTACTACTGACCACTGGTGGTGAAGGGAGTGGATGGTTGTGTTGTTGGTGCCTGTCAAGTGGGCTGCATTGTTCTGGATAGTGTCAAACTTCTTGAGTGTTGCTGAAGCTGCATCCATCCAGGCAGGTGGGAGTACTCCATCATGCTCTTTATAGATAGTGGACAGGCTTTTGGGAACCAGAGGTAACTTCATTGCTGCAGAATTCCTGGCCTCTGACCTACTCTTGCAGCCACTGTATTTCCAGTATTTCACGTTCAGATGAGTTTCTGGTCATTGGTAACCCCCCAGCATATTGTTAGTTGGGAGTCAGTGATGAAAACACTATTGAATGTCAAGTTGCAGTAGTTAGATTGTCTCTTATTGGAGATGGTCATTGCCAGGCATTTGTGTGGACCCACTTGTGAGCCCAAGCCTAGATATTGTCCAGATTTTGTTATCTTTGAACATGAATTGATTCAATATCTGAGCAATTGCGAATGATGCTGAACATTGTGCAATCAGCAAACATACTCACTTCTGACCTTATGATAGAGGGAAGGTAATTGATGAAGCTGCTAAAGATGTTTGGGCCTGGGACATGACCCTGAGGAACTCTTGCAGAGAGGACCTGAAGCTGAGATGGCTCAACTTCAACTGTCATAGTCATCTTTCCATGTGCAAGGAAGACCAGCAGAGAGTTTGCCAATCTGTGAATTAATTCTGCTTAACTCATGTCAATTCTGAATGTTAAGAGTATAGGATAGATAATATTTTGTGTGATTCAGCCGGGAGCAATGTGAGGCCCTTCAGGTTGCAGTCATCTTAATCATTTCGTTTTACACGTCGCATGCAATGTCCAACTGTGCAGGGTTCAAATGGTCATTGCAGGTTAAAGATAATCATCTCCATGAAGTCAAATGAATTACAGGCAACCTTAAAAAGTGACATCTGCAAGTTACTAAACACAAAGATACTGTAACATCTCATAGGCTGCACAGAGCATGGAACCGCTTCCCTCTCACGTTAAACTATGGGAATTCCCCATCATGCTCTTATATGTAATGTGACCTATTTCGTGTGATATAGGGCTGGAAGAACCTGATCTCTGTACTCATTCAAAATTTGCAATCTCTCAATGTCCCTTTGTGAAAGGACTGGAACTACATTCATCAGAATAAGGTGCTTTATTAAAGTTCCACGTAGATACTTTTCACAGATCTATTCCAAGTGTTGGAGTGAGACTTATGACATGAAGGAGTTGGTGGCAATTCTTATCCAGTGGCAGTCAAGGTGACAACTGCATGGAGACTTTATGGAACTGACTTCTTCTAAAGATTCACTGGACTCTATCAGTCCTCGACTCACGTACGTATTAATGGCGTTACCGATGTAATTTATGCCAGATCATGCTGATTCATCTCATTTCCCAATGCTGCGACTCATGCAGTAGGTTTTGGCAACATCACTGGCTTCCCTAACGTGCAAGATGTGGTTAAATGTACACACATTTATTGAAAGATCCATATTATAATGCAGCTGTGCTCATTAATAGAAAAGAGTTCCATTCCATCAATGCATGAGATAGCTGTGAACATTGGAACTGTAAAGGCCGTGTCTTCTAAAAAATGCTTCTGTATTTTGCATTATGGACGAAAATGTGAAAAGGACTGTTTTTAAAATCAAGGAATGTGGAAAGGATTACTGCACTTCTTAAAAGCAAGTTACCTGAAACTCATTGTAAGCTTTGACTTATGGTAGTACGATGGGAAATGGCTAAGGATGGGTAAGCTGTGTGGCTTGGTGCTTGAACAGTGATGGTTGCAGAAAATGTGCACATGCTTGTGCGATGAAATGTCAGGCATGCCAACAATGTACCCTGAGCAGCATTGGTCTGTGATTACTGCCCCACTCGGTGCACAGCGAAGATCAACCCTGGACTGCCAACAATTGACTGGATGCAAATCTGGGTTCAAAGGTGGCTGTGGCACCAGGGATCCTGGAATATTTTGGCAGAGGTGAGAACATCTGCCTGAAATGAGTTGGAGAATAGAATGAATAGAGCACCATAGCGCTGTGATGTAGAGTTAGTGAGATAAATTTGGAGTGATTGCAAAATAAAACTCACTAATCCTCCTAGAGAGAAACCTTCCATGGAACTCACCAAAGCATAACATTTTTTCCAGTAAGATTCAGCTCTATGTGTCTTAAAATCCCCTCATCATGATGTTCTTGACAAATGGTACATATCCAAAAGACCAAACAACATTGCAGACTCTGAATCAGTCCTCACTAATATAATAATCTTCAAATAAAGGAAGCAAACATACTCAAATTAAGAATGAGAGAATTATTTAATGATGGAACTCCATTCAGTAACAGCATATAAACTCCAGTTTTTCCAAATTAAATGACAGAAGTACAATATCAAATGACACTTATTGACGTTGATTTTAACAGTTTAAAATCCAGTGAGAATGAAATGAGGGGAGGTTAAGATAAAGGACAGTCCAATCATCTAGCCTGATGCTACATTTCTGCCACTCAACGTCTGATCCAACCAACTTTGAAGTCAGAATAGGCTCTTCCCATTGGTAAATGAGGGCCTAATTTGAATTTAAAAACACTTACTATTAATCTCTTTGATGCTGCAACATGATTTTTGAGGCAACTTATGATGAAGTCCAGGCACATGGTGGGACAAACCTGAAAGGGTGTGTCAATTGATCTAAAGTATCAAGAAAGGTGGGAGTCGAGGATGTGGTGCTGGAAAAGCACAGCAGGTCAGGCAGCACCCAAGAAGCAGGAGAATTGACGTTTCTGGCATAAGCCCTTCATCAGGACACTCCAAAATATGTTTAAACAATAAAGTTTTCTATTAAATACTTGTGACAAGGTGAGCAGGGATACACTGCTCGAATCCCTCAAGGAATTCTTCATCCACATCTCTAACAGTTTTTTCTTTACCTCCAGTGCAAATGTTATGGTGATGCTCTCAATTTAGTCCCGAAACTTCCGACTTGATGTCTGTTCCCACCTGCTATTGCTAATGTCAGTCCTGTCAGAATCAGAGAGAGGTTTTCCTGGAATCTTTTAAAAAGACGCAAGTTAAATTTTTCCTGTCGCTTGTTCCCATCCCGTCCAAAATGCATCTTGCAGAAAACAATAGCCATTGGAGGGGATTTGAATTATCCAAAAGAAGCATGCCTGGATTGTTTGGAATTAAAAATATTAGAATTTTGTCCTGTTGGAATAATTAAAATTAGATTTCCATTATTGGAGCATGTCGAAAATGATTTTCTTCAAAACTTTTCTTTTATAACCAGAAAATGGCAGAAATTTCTACCAAAAGTACTTCAGCAAATTATTATTGAGTCAATTTCATTGTTAGAAATTAATTTCCTCTGCTTGAAGTGTTGCTATTTAGAATGAGTGTTCTTTGACATCTGGAGAGAGAGTAAATATGTAGAGAAATCCAGCTAATAAAGTTTTAACTTCCTTGCAAATGAATTTGGTTTACTGGCAACAGCAACAATAATAACTTCTATTTATGTAGCAGCTTTAACGTAAGATAACCTTCCATGGCACTTAACAGGAATATTTTGAAGATTCCTGCAGAATTTACTTCCAGTGCTCTTTCAGGTTGTATTTGCCAGATCATAACAAGCCGTATGTGGAAAAAAAATTCTTGCTAGTTCTTTTATCAATCACTTTAACTTTGCAATCACTGCTTAACAAGCCCACTTACTACAGGAAACATTTGCACTGTTCAAGCATTCCTAATTTTGAAATATTGTATTAGATTTCTGCTTAAATTCCTCTACTATCAGATGAAAAATCCTGGAATTTGGGAGTAATTAGCTGTGGCCGTACTATATCATCCTTCTCAGCAATCTCGGATGCAGTCGATAACACAATACCATCACTATCTGATGTCTCCATGGACACCTCTAGATCTGCCATCATTTAATTCCCTCCTGATAGTTTAAACATAAACATTCAGTTTCACTTACCTCCACATCTGATCCACAACTGGTTATTGTGAGGGTGGAAAAAACAAGTACCGCAGTTGGCTAGCCAACAAGTTTTTGCAAATACTCCAGGTCAGCTTTGCTGAAAGTAAGAACCGAAAATGTGAAAAACAAACTTGCTGCAGATCTTGTTGTGTTGTCTTGTGACAAATTTTAAAACTATAGGAGACAAAGTTTGTGAGAAGATTTGTAGCTCGGGTGCTCATTGTTGTGGTTCTGTTCGCCAAGCTGGGAATTTGTGTGTGTTGGAGTGGTTGCTTTCATAGTTTAGGACTTGGTCTGTGTGTGTGGCTTTCCTGTATACCTTTGTGCTGAATTCTCCGTTAGGTGTTCTCTGTACCATCACGTCTAGGAATGGGAGTTGGTTGTCCTTTTCTAGTGAATCAGATTCCTGTGAGTGTAGGATTGACAATCCGATGTGTGTTCTCTATTTCTGTGTTTTTAATGATTGAAAAGGTGTCATCCACATATCTGACCCAGAGTTTGGGTTGAATTCAACTCCACACTCACAGGAATCTGATTCACGAGAGAGAAAGAAAAGGACAACCAACTCCCATTCCTAGACGTGATGGTACAGAGAACACCGAATGGAGAATTCACCACAAAGGTATACAGGAAAGTCACACACACAGACGAAGTCCTGAACTATGAAAGCAACCACCCCAACACACACAAAAGAAGTTGCATCAAAACATAATTCAAATGGGCCACAACACACTGCAGCACACCAGAACTGCAAAAAGAGGAAGAAGAACACCTATACAATGTATTCGCCAAAAAAGGATACCTGCGCAATTTCATCAACAGATGTCTAAGGGAAAGACAACGGAATGAGGATATGCCGCAACCCAAAGGACTATCCACACTACCATACATCAAGAGTATTTCCAAACTGACAGCCAGACTACTGCGATCACTAGGACTCATAACAGCACACAAACCAACAGCCACTCTCAGACAACAACTCACCAAAATGAAGGACCCGATACCCAGCATGAGCAAAACCAATATAGTATACAAAATCCCATGCAAGGACTGCACAAAACACTACATAGGACAAACAGGAAGACAGTTAACGATCCGCAT
Source organism: Hemiscyllium ocellatum (assembly GCF_020745735.1). NCBI lineage: Eukaryota > Metazoa > Chordata > Chondrichthyes > Orectolobiformes > Hemiscylliidae > Hemiscyllium > Hemiscyllium ocellatum. The sequence goes on along the minus strand of NC_083407.1, from coordinate 39,000,543 downwards.
CTATGAACACCAACTAGCCATGAAACAACACGACCAGCTATCCTTAGTAGCCACACACGCAGATGACAAGCAACATGAATTCGGCTGGGACAACACGACTATTATAGGACAAGCCAAACAGGGAACAGCCAGGGAATTCCTAGAGGCATGGCACTCATCCACAGATTCAATCAATAAGCACATTGACCTGGATCCAATATACCGACCACTGCAGCGGACAGCTGGAACTGACAACTGGAAGCGGCAGATTCAAACCACTACAAATGCCGGAGGAAAGATCACAGAAGCACTTCACAGGAGGCTCCCAAGCACTGAGGATGTCACCTAGACAGGGGACGAAACGTCTGCAACACAAATTCCCAGCTCAGCGAACAGAACCACAACAACTATAGGAGACAGTTTGCAAGCTGTACTCAGTGGGAGTAGTTAGGTGGGTAGAAAAGTGTTTTCAGATAATATTCATTTCAAAATGAGAACCACCTCCAAACCAATTGCATTTTATGACATCTTATAAAATTAGTAATCAAATCAAGATCTCATGACCTTAACTTTCAGTTCAATCACTAGCATTTTAAGTTTAACAGTGTAACCTTTTGACCCACTGCATCATCTCTGACATTGTTCCACAGCATCTGACAATTACTATTCGCACTCACTACCTGTGCCACTTCCTTTGTGGCTAAGGAGACCGTTTTGCTGGATGGTTTCGATTTTCCATCTTTTAGGATGAGATGGTAATGCTTGCGCATATTTCAGTGGGCTACACTCAGAGTCGTTATAGCATTCAATACTTAAAAGTATTTTAGCAAATATTTAAATAATTGTAACACTTTGAAGTGGGTGAAAAGTTTAAATTACTTACCTTAAAGCAAGCTGCTTTCTGATCTAATAGGCATTCCCAGCTCTTCAAGTATCATAGGGACCACAAACCCACAGCATTAGGCTGCACCAGAGGGTCGCCTGGCTTGCTACACTGGAGGCAAGTAGGGGATGTTTCCTGAAGGTATGTATTTGGACACTACGTTTAACATAATGAAGCATCCCAAGCATTTCACAAGAGTATTAAATATCAAATTTTTGCAAGACTTAATATTGGATCAAGCATTATAAAGAGGTGAGTCGGTGAGCAAAAGTTTGGTCAAAGAGATAAATTATATGGAACATCTTAAAGGAGGAAAGTGAGATGATAACTCACTCAGAGGATAACTTTATGGAGGGAATTCCAAAGCTGCATGCCCAGGCAGTTGCAAGTTTGCCTTTCAGTGTACAGGTGATCAAAATTAGAGGAGGCCAGAGTTTGAGGAACTTAGCTATCTTGGAGGATTATGGCACTGCGAGGTATTGCAAAGGTAGCAAGGGATGCAACCGTACATAAATTTGAACACAGCAATGAGAATATTAAAATTCAGGCATTGTTAATGCTAATGTTGTATGTCAGGTACGTTAGTGATGGGTAGAAGGCAATGAACTATTTCCTTTCATTAGTGCCTTAGCTGTGGCCTCCATCTGTGTCCTGTGGCCATCACTACTCAGTTTGGCAATCTGAAAATGTCCTACTGATTCTGACTCTCAGACCTCTACCCATGTTTATATTTTGCTTCCAACACCATAAGCACTTATCTTCTGTCGTCACCTATTACATGGCACCTTTTCAAATGTCCTTTGGAAATTTACATGCATTACATCCTTCCAGTTTACAGTTTACTACATCCTCAAAGACCTCCTAAAAAATTTATCAATACTGATTACACTTGCACACAACTATGATGATGTTACTTGATTGTATTATGATTTTCTAAATGTCCTGCTCCTATCGATTTAATAATCAGTACTCTTTAGTTAACCATTATTTTGTTTCATGCACACACCAAGTATTTGAGTATGAGACAAATTGGTTGAGGAGATGGCAAGGTCAAGAAATGTCTTCAGGCTTAGACTTCTTTAGAATGCTGTTTAGATCAGAGTGGTGCTGGAAAAGCACAGCAGGTCAGGCAGCATCCGAGGAGCAGGAAAATCGACGTTTCGGGCAAAAGCCCTTCTATTCCTGCTGTGCTTTTCCAGCACCAGTCTGATCTAAACTCTGGTTTCCAGCATTTGCAGTCCTCACTTTTGCCTTCTTTAGAATGCTGTTTATTGCTTATTATTACTAAAAGGAACTAAACATGACCATCTGAGATATATAGGGCTCTTTTCTTGCTGTCACATTGTTAAGACTTTATTTCTTGACTTCTATAGTTCTTTCATCTTTATTGAACCAACTCCTCCTACACTCTGCTATTTATGCCCTGGAGACAGCTCAATTCCATCATCATAAAATTGGTCCAGGCTCCTAAACACAACAACTATCATTGATTCCGAAAATGGCATGCTTCCTGTATCTTATCAAAGCAATTGTGAATTTTGCTTATGCTGATTATTGCTGTTAGGATGTATATAAGCAGATGTACGGAAAGACGTGTTTCGCATATCTGCTTATATCTTACAGGAAATTGTAACCTTACACAACGTGGTACTGCGATTTCAAATTATTTGTAACACCTTTGTTACCCAAAGAAAATCTAAAAGAGAAAGAAGAAATGGAATTGTATTTGTATAGTACCTTTCATGAGCTAAGGCCATCCCAAAGTGCATTAAATACTTTTAACTACAGGGCAATCGCCATATCCATGGGTCATGTTACCACAATTTCGGTTACTGATGGTTTTCCTCAGCCCAAACGTATTACAGAGAACCTTCCAGAACCAGGGACCAGTGGGCTGCTTGGAAGGTAAATTTCCCATTTAAATGAATAGGTTTGCTACTATCCGTGGTTTCGGGTTTGGACGGTAGGTCTTGGAATATTTTCACCGCTGCCCAGGGGGGAACTACTGTGCTTTTTTAGCCTTGTTGTCATTGTTGCAAAGAGGAAATATATGCATTGACAAGCTTCCACAAACGGTAATGTGTTAATTAAATCACTGTTCTTTCACCGGTGATTGTTTGAGTGATTAGTATCGATCAAGATACCAAGGATAACTCCCAACCTCCTCTTCAAAATTATATTAAAATTATTTTAATTCTGCCCTGGAGTGTCAGTTTAGAATTCTGTACTCAGGAGGGAGACTTAAACCCCTAATCTTCTAAATTAACAACAAGAGTTACCCACAAGGTGACATGTGACTTTTAAGATATAATGTACATATCAGACAAGAAGTATTACTTTAACCTGTGGGCGGCACGGTGGCACAGTGGTTAGCACTGCTGCCTCACAGCGCCTGTAGACCCGGGTTCAATTCCCGACTCAGGCGACTGACTGTGTGGAGTTTGCACGTTCTCCCCGTGTCTGCGTGGGTTTCCTCCGGGTGCTCCGGTTTCCTCCCACAGTCCAAAGATGTGCGGGTCAGGTGAATTGGCCAAGCTAAATTGCCCGTAGTGTTAGGTAAGGGGTAAATGTAGGGGTATGGGTGGGTTGCGCTTCGGCGGGTCGGTGTGGACTTGTTGGGCCGAAGGGCCTGTTTCCACACTGTAAGTCTAATCTAATCTAATCTAATCAATAACATCCCTAATCTTTCAACTTGTTTGCAGCATTTTTAGAAACATGTTCTCTTTCATTTTCTTTCCATTTCTTTATGGTGTTCTCTCTGTACTTTTTGCATTGTTTACAGATGACATCTGACAGGAAGTACATCATGTTCTTAATGGATCATGAATTTCAAAAAAAAGTTTATCTTGTAATAAGTTCATCACTGCACAGTGCTCAGTGGTTAGCACTGCTGCCTCATAGCACCAGGGACTCAGGTTTGGTTCTACCCTTGGGTGACTGTGTGTGAAGTATACACTTCTCCCTGTGGCTGCGTGGGTTTCCTCTGGGTGCTTAAGTTTCCTCCCACAGTACAAAGATGTGCAGATTAGGTGGATTGGCCATGCTAAATTGCCCATGGTGTTCAGGGATGTGTAGGCCAGGTAGATTAACTATGGAAAATGCAGGGTTACAGGGATAGTGTGGGTGGATCTCGCCGGGATACTCTTTGGAGGGTTGGTGTGGACTTAATGGGCCAAATGGCCTGCTTTCACACTGTAGGAATACTATGAAATTAAGTTTCTTGTACTAACTAAATATGCTAACTGAAATCTAGATGTAGGGTGTAGGTTGGGAGTGCTTTAAAATCTGAACAAAAGAAAATGTAGTTGAAAGGGTATATAGTTTTAGAAAGTGGGAATACTGTAGATTTAGTGTATTTTTGCTGTATAGACTTGATGGGCCAAAAAACTTCTTATTTACTGTATGATTCTACATTCTTCACAATTAAGCTGATTGCAAATTGTCATCCACAACAGGTTTTAAAAGCACAGATAGGGGCGTCTGACAAAATTCTCACAGAGTCAACAGCTTTTCAAGATATAGCAAAGCTGTGTGACACTTTGTGTGGAAGTCCTGTTGAAGCCCCATGCACTTGCTCCTTTCCCTCAGCCTCTGTTTAAACAAAATAGCCCGCCTTTGGGTTAAGTCAGGGTATTTACTTAACCTGGATCCCTTGTAGGAAACAACATTTGCCTCTATGGTGCCAAATACGATTAGACCTTGACCTAAAGCTTTTTTGAAATAGAGCACCTTCAATTCTGCAGCAGGTGCAGTACACTCTCAGTTCTGCAGAAAAGTGTCAGTCTAGAATTATGTACCTTAGACTGAGGTTTAAACACACAATCTTTAAGCATAACAGCAATTGTGTCACCCACAGAGCCCACAGGGTGACATATGACATTTAAGGCATAATATAAGTGGCAGACAAGAAATATCAATTTAACCCCAAATAACACTCGAATCTTGCTACTTATTTGTAGCTTCTTTAAAAAAAATCTATTTCAATTCTTTATGGTGTTTTCTCCATATTTTTGCATTGTTTACAGATGATCCATTTTCAACTGAACATCGATAGACCACAGTACTTTTGAGATGGTATGCAGTTAAATACAATAGCTGTCCAAAGAGATTTGAAGATTCAGGTGCATGGATATTTAAAATGCCACAAACATGTGCAGAAAATAATCAAGAAGGCTAACAGAATGCTAGCTATCGGTTCAAGGGGCTGAATGGTCTATGTCCGTGTTCCTATACATCACAGACTGCAACTTCCTCCAATATTACGTCATATAAAGTAAATAGGAAGAGTAGGCGACAACAGCTCCTCCACAATAATCTTCAACACTGATGCCCAGCAAGCCTGCAGACTCAGCCCTTTACTGCACTCTTTTTTACACTCATGACTATGTGGCCATGTTCAGCTCTAACTCCATTTATAAATTTGCTGATGACGTAGATGGTCAGACCAAAAACAACAAAGAGTCAGAGTACTGGAAAGAGATAACGAGTTTAGTAGCATGGTGTAAAGACTTTTCCTGGTGCAATCTTTCTCTCAATGTCAGCAAAATGAAGGAGCTGGTCATTGACTTCAAGAAGTGGAGTAGAGGACATAGCCCTGTCTGTTTCAATGATGCTGAGGTGGAGGTAGTTGAGAACTCCAAGTTTGTAGGAGTAAATTTCAGCAACAGTCTATCTGGTCCATTCACACTGACAGTACAAACAAGAAAGCACACCAATGCCCCTACTTCTTCAGAAGGCTAAGGAAAATCAGCATGTTTACAATGACTGATTGTTATAGATGAACCATAGAAAGTATTCTATCTGGATGGATCACAGCTTGGTATGGCACTGCTCTGCCCTAGATAGCCAGAAATTACCGAGGGTTGTGAACGCAACTCACTCCATCACAAAAAACAGCCTTCCTTCCATTGGTTTCATCTATACTTTTTGCTGCCTCGAGGAAGCAGCCAATAAAATCAAAGAATCCTCCCACCATGGTTATACACTCTTATACCCTCTTCCATTGGACAGGAAAATTAGGAAAGCTTGAAAACAAGCATTAACAGATTCACAAACAGCTTCTTTCCCACTATTATCAGACTTATGAACAGATCTCTCGTATATTAGAGTTGATCTTTCTCTGGACCTTTACACTATATTCTGCATTCTGTTCCATTACGCTGATGTATTCATCTCAGGTATTACTTGTTTGAGTAGCACGCAAAACAATACTTTTCACTATTTCATTACATGTGATTATAATAAATCAAATCAAAACATAGACGTTTTTCTGCAGCTATACAAAATCCTGACTGGACCGTCCTTGGAGTTCTATGAGCATATCTGGGCACCTCACCTTAGGATGGATGTATTTACCTGGGAGGGAGTATAATGTAGGTTTGCAAGACTGATATCTGGACTTCTTGAGTAATGAGGAAAGATTAAACAAATTAGGTCTTTGTTTTACAATTTAGAAGGTTAAGGTGTGATCTAATCAAAGTCTTCAAGATCTTAAAGACATAGTGTATTTCCACTGGTTAAGGACTCGAAACTTAGGGAGCATAGACCGAGAATTAAGGCCAGACAATCCATGGGAAGAACTTCTACACAAAAAGTGGGAGAAGCTTTGAACTTTTTCACAAATGGCAGTGGATGCAGGGTCAGTTGTTAATTTTAAATCTGAAAAAAATGATTTTTTGTTAAGCAAAGATATTAAAGGATATGGGCCCAATAAAGGTATATGGAGTTAAGCTACAAATCAGCCGTGATCTTGTTACATGGCAGAATAGTTTCAAGGGGCTGAATAGGCTACGTCCGTGTTCCTATACATCACAGATTGCAACTTCCTTGAATATTATGTTAGGCAAATAGGAACTCACAATGTAGAAAAAAAATGGCCCTGCTTCCTGTGGTATAGTTGACTTGGTAAAATTGCCACTTGAATGCCACATAACATTCTCAATTTGTCTACAACTTATTAGATAATAGGAAATATTGAAAAATTTATAAAGGTCAGAACAAATAATCCTAATTATTATAAAATATAGAATCGCGGCTGTTAGAAATCTGAAAAACAGAATTTGCTAGAGAAACTCAGCAGGTCTGGAAACATCTGAGGGAAGAAATCAGAGTTAATATTTCTAGTCCAGTGACTCTTTATAAGAGAGATAAGTCTTCATTGAGTCAAAGAGTCCTACAGCACAGGGACTGGCTTTTCAGCTGAAACTGGTCCAGACCGACTAAAATGTCCATCTACGCTAACCCCATTTTCTTGCACTTGGCCCATAATCCTTTTCCATCCATTTATTTTCTTCTATGAGATACCCCCTCAGTCTCCTATGCTCTATAGAAAAAAGTCCTAGCTTGTCCAACGTCTCAATATAACCCTTTCCTGTGAGTCCTAGCAATATCCTTGTAAGTTTCTTCTGTACTCCTTCCACTTTAATAACATCCTTCCTATAGCAAGGTGACCAAAATACTCCAAGTGCAGCCTCTCTAATGTCCTGGACTGCTGCAACATAACTTCACAACATCTATACACAATGCTCTGACTGATGAATGCCAGTGTGCAAAAGCCTTTTTCACTGCTATGTCTATCCGTGACTCCACTTTCAGAGAACCATGCACCTGAACTCCAAGATCCCTCTGTTCCATTACATTCCTTATGGCTTGACCATTCACCATGAAACTCCTACCTTGATCTGACTTTCTCACACCTCACACTTATCTATATTAAACTCCATTTGCCATTTCTTGCCCCAATTGGCCAGCTGATCAAAATCCTGCTACAGTTTCTGATAACCTTCTTCATTGTCCACAATACTGCTTATTTTAATGAGTTAAAAATCACACAACATCAGGTTATAGTCCAACAGGTCTAATTGGAAGCACTAGTGTTTGGAGCACTGCACCTTCATCAAATGATTGTGTAGTACACAATTGTAAGACACAGAATTTATAGCAAAAGTTTACAGTGGATAAATCCTGTGTCTTACAATTGTGTACTCCATAACCACCTGTTGAAGGAGCAGCACTCTGAAAGCTAGTGCTTCCAATTAAATCTGTTGGACTATAACCTGATGTTGTGTGATTTTTAACTTTGTACACTGACATCTCCAAATCATGACTATTTTAGTGAGCTCTGCAAACTTAGTAATCATGCCTTGTACATTCTCATCCAAATCATTGATATTGATAAGAAATAGTAATGGACCCAATTCTGACCCCTGAGACATACTACTAGTCACAGGTCTCCAGTCCAACAAGCATCATTTCACTATTACCATCTGCTTCTTACCATCAAGCCAATTGTGTATCCAACTTGCCGGCTCTCCCTGGTTTCCATATGATCTAACATTCCAGAACAGCCTACCATGAACCTATCAAAGGCCTTACAGAAATTCATATGGACCATATCTGCTACCCTGCCCATGTCAACCTTTTTAGTCCCTTCATCAAACAACTCTAACAAATTTATGAGGCATGATCTTCCACACACGACTATTCCTAATCAAACCCTGTCTTTCCAAATGTGTGTATATCTTATTCCTTAGAATCTTCTCGAGTAATGTACCTACCACAGATGTTAAGCTTACTGATCTATAGTTCCAAGGTTTTTCTTTGCAGCCCTTTTTGAATAAGGGCACAATGTTTGCTACCCTCCTGTCTTCCGGGACTTCACATGGCTAACAATGATGCCAATATATCAGTCAGGTCCCTTGCAATTTCGTCTCTAGCCTCTTGTAGTGTTCTTGGATATATCTGGTCAGGATGAGGAGATTTATCCACCTTCATACATTCCATTACATCCAACAACTCCTCAACCATGATATGGACTGTCCCCAAGATAACGCCACTAAATTTCCAAGTTCCCAAGACTTCATGTCTTTCTTTATGGTAAACACAAAGGAGAAATATTAATTGAGGAGCTCACCCTTCTCCTGTGGTTCCACACATGCACTGCCACTTTGGTCCTTGAGGCGTCCTATTCTCTCTCAAGTTATTCTTTTTCTTTTAATATAACTAAAGAATCTATTTGGATTTGCTATAATCTTCACAGCCAAAGCTATCTCAAGCCCCCTTTGTTGCCCTCAGATTTCCTTCTTTAGTAAACACATATATCGCCCATATGACTCCAGAGATTCCCTTGAGCCATGCCTCCTCTTTCCTGGTCAAAGCCTCAATATCTCTCATCATACATGGTTCCCTATTCCTGTCCTTCACCCACTCACAGGAACATATAGACCTTGAATTCTAACTATCACACTTTTAAAGGCCTCCCACCTGCCAGAGGTCCCTTTGCCTGCAAACAAACTACTCCAATCAACTCCTGCAAGCGGCTGCTTAATTCCATCAAAATTCACCTTGTCCCAATTTTGAACTTGAATCTGTAATCTCTGATTACTGCTGTCATACTCCTCTTAATCAAAAATTCAACCCTCTCTCCCCTCTTTACTCCATCTCTGTCCCACATAAAGTACCCTGGCACGCTAAGTTGCCAGTCCTGTCCGTTTCTTAGCCATGTTTCTGTAATGGCTATAATATCCCAGTCCTATGTACTTATCCACACCCTGGGTTCATCAGCCTAACTTGACAGCCCTCTCTCACTGAAATATTGCAATTTAATCCAACAGGCATTCCTTCCTCCCTGTCGTGTTCCACCCTGACCTTTATCCAAACTTGCTATTTCTGATTACTATATCTCCTTCCAGCTTTGCACTTGCCTCTCTGCTGTTGAGGATCCAACCCCCGCCACCCCCCCACCAATCTAGTTTAAACCATCACTTGTAGCACAAGCACATCTGCCCTCCAGGATATTGCTCCTCCTCCTGTTCACGTGCAACCTGTCTCTCTTGAACAGGTCACCTCTGTCCCAGAAAAGATCGCAAGTCACTGAACTTGAAGCATTAACTCTACTTTCTTTCCATAGCTGCTGCCAGACCTTCTGAGTTTCTCCAGCAATTTCTGTTTTTGCCACTTTTGTCACTTAAATAAAATGATCAAAATAACAATTTTGGATATTTCTCAGATAATTTATGGATTTCCAATATAAATAAATGCTACTTCCTGTGTTATGCCTTTTAAGTAATTCATTTTATGATTATTTATGTTATTAACAATTTTGTCACTTTTCCAATGTTATACTGTATATTGCCATTTGACTAATACACTTGTGTTGCATTCAATCTTAGCCATGTTAGCTGTGCCATTATTTTTAACACATTTGCCTCTGATTCATAAAGGTTATATTCAAATCCCATTCAGGGCTTGAGCACAAATATCAAGGCTAACACTGCAGTGTAATACAGAAGGAGTGTTCGTAAGTCAAGGTGATCCCTTTTGGTCAAGATATTAAGTCAAAGTATGCATATCATTTGGATGGATGTAAAAGACTACTTCAAAGAAGTGCAGAAGAGTTTCTGCATTGAACTAAAAACAAAAACAGTGGATGCTAGACATCTGAAATAAAAACAGAATCTTTGGGAAAATTTCAGCAGGTCTGGCAGCATATGTGAAGAGAGAAACAGTTAATATTTTAAGTCAGATATAAAGAAGAGTCATTTTGGACTCAAAATATATCTCTCCAAAGATGTTTCCAAATCTGTTGAGTTTGTCCAACATTTTGCTTTCATTACGTGCAATCCCCACTGTCCCTGCTAATATTTATCTCTCAATCAACATCCCAAAAGTAGATTATTTGGTCATTATCATATTGCTGTTTGTGAATGTATAATACCTGTAACGTTGTTTGCTTTGTTCCTCAGTTTACAGCACTAACTACAATTTTAAGGAGACGTTTTGTTGTGTGTAGAGTATTTTAATATGTCCAGAGATTGTGAAAAAAATGCTTTAAAAATACACACACTTCTCTGAGATGACCGGAGATTCTGTCTGAAACTTGATGGTCTTCCAGAATGTTGTAGACTGGCATATTCCAAGGTCCAAGAATGCGTGCTGAGTGACACTCTAAAGCATGGGACAGCTGTGGCAAAGTGCAGCGCGGAAAGCCCACTATCAGTTAAATAGGGGTCTGTTTGTTTATTGGATACCAAACTGCTTTAGTAACTAGGTACATAAAATATTTTAATGAATAAAGTTTATCTTTGAAATATAAAAAAAAATTAGAAATTATGTGGTACAGTTGTCATACCCAGATTTGACTGTCATTTTCTTTTTATATTTTATTTTCAGGTTTTCAGCTCTCCTCTGACCTTTTTTTCTGAGTTTCGTTCTCTGGTGGCTAGGTTTCACTCCTAACCTACTAGATTCTACTTTCAGGCCATGACCTCTGCGCTGCCCGCCTACGTAAATTCCTTTTTCAGTATAATCACAATTACCTCACTTGTAGCTATTTGATTGGTATTTCAAACTTGTTTCACAGCCACCCAACTGTGTGTTGCCAGTAAAGATTTTGTCTTGTGACTTATGCATTTCCTGACTCTTGAACCTCTGATGATACATCCCCTTGGCCAAAGATTGCCTGATTCCTTGACCAACTTGAAATTGCAAAGTACCTTTATTCTTCATTAGCCATTGTCCTTGATTAACTGTCCCTTTTGCTTGCTGCAATTCTAATGTTGAAAATTGTAATACTCTTTACAAGTTCTTAAAATACTCACAATACACTAATATTTTAGATGGAAGCTTTAAATGCCTTTACAAATTAAAAGCCCATCTCTCATCATGCTAATTTGTTCAACAAATGCTCTGCAGGCTGCTTTGTTTGTGGATAAGGCAAAGAGCTAAAGACTGACTCATCTTGAGAGTCAATCACCAAAATCAGCAATAAGTTGCAACAGAACAGCTGGTCAAGCTGCAAATGCAATAGCAGAATTCAGGACTCAGCAGACAATAATCAACAACAATCAGTTAGAAAGAAAGAGGAATAAATTAAGAACATAATAAAAAATTAATAACATAAGAAATCAGAGCAGAAATAGGCCATCGGATCCTTTGAGCCTGCTCCACCATTCAATCAAATCAAGAGATTTTCTGACGGGTCGCATACCATGGTCTCTGCAAACTATCCCTGTGTGTGTTTAGACAGTAAAAACAGCTAGAGGGAGAGGTTGAATAGGCTGGGGTCGTCTTCCCTGGAGTATCAGAGGCTGAGGGGTGACCTTTTGGAGGTTACTAAAATCATGAGGGGCATGGATTGGGTAAATAGACAAGGCCTTTTCCCAGGATGGGGGAGTCCAGAACTAGACAGCATAGGTTTAAGGTGAAAGAGGAAAAATTTACATGGGAATGGATCGTTTGGAGAGACAGTTAGAAGTGATAGGAATTTGCAACAGCAACTGTATGTGATGGATGGCAGGTATAGGAAGGGGAGAAAGTCTCAGATACAGTCACATAGATAGATTAACTCCAGGAAGTGCTCAGGAGGGGGAGGGGGTGGGGGGGGGGGGGAGGGAGGTGTTGTGGGTGGGACCTAGAGAGATAGTGAGGATAGAGATCAATCTGAGACTGGTACAGTTGAGAACAGCTGCAAATGTGTTGCTGGTCAAAGCACAGCAGGTTAGGCAGCATCTCAGGAATAGATGCTGCCTAACCTGCTGTGCTTTGACCAGCAACACATTTGCAGCTGTGATCTCCAGCATCTGCAGACCTCATTTTTTACAGTTGAGAACAGATATGAGTCAAACAGTCAGGCCAGGCAGGGACAAGGTAGGACGAATAAATTAAACTGCATTTATTTCAATGCAAGGGGCCTAACAGGGAAGGCAGATAAACTCAGGGCATGGTTAGGAACATGGGACTGGGATATCATAGCAATTACGGAAACATGGCTCAGGGATGGGCAGGACTGGCAGCTTAATGTTGCAGGATACAAATGCTACAGGAAGGATAGAAAGGGAGGCAAGAGAGGAAAGGGAGTGACATTTTTGATAAGGGATAGCATTACAGCTGTGCTGAGGGAGGACATTCCTGGAAATACATCCAGGGAAGTTATTTGGGTGGAACTGGGAAATAAGAAAGGGATGATCACTTTATTGGGATTGTATTATAGACCCTCCAACAGTCAGAGAGAAATTGAGAAACAAACTTGTAAGGAGATCTCAGCTATCTGTAAGAACAATCAGGTCGTTATGGTAGGGGATTTTAACTTTCCAAACATAGACAGGGACGGCCATAGTATTAAAGGTTTGGATGGAGAGGAATTTCTTAAGTGCGTACAAGGCAATTTTCTGATTCAGTATGTGGATGTACCAACTAGAGAAGGTGCAAAACGACCGACTCTTGGGAAATAATGCAGGGCAGGTGACTGAGGTGTCAATGGGGGAGCACTTTGGGGCCAGCGATCATAATTCTATTAGATTTAAAATCGTGATGGAAAAGGATAGACGAGATCTAAAAGTTAAAGTTCTAAATTGGAGAAAGGCCAATTTTGACGGTATTAGGCAAGAACTTTCGAAAGTTGATAGGGTGAAAGGAAAGGCTGGTAGGGAAAGGGAATGCTGGATGACTACAGAAATTGGGGGTTTGGTTAAGAAAAAGAAGGAAGCATATGCCAAATATAGACAGGATAAATCGAGTGAATCCTTAGTAGAGTATAAAGGAAGTCAGAGTATACTTAAGAGGGAAATCAGGAGGGCAAAAAGGGGACATGAGATAGCTTTGGCAAATAGAATTAAGGAGAATCAAAAGGGGTTTTACAAATACATTAAGGACAAAAGGGTAACAAGGGAGAGAATAGGGCCCCACAAAGATCAGCAAGGCAGCCTTTGTGTGGAGCCACAGAAAACGGGGGAGATATTAAATGAATATTTTGCATCAATATTTACTGTGAGAAAAGGATATGAAAGATATAGTCTGTCGGGAAATAGATGGTGACAGCTTTCAAAATGTCCAGATTACAAAAGAGGAGGTGCTGGATGTCTTGACAAGGGTAAAGGTGGATAAATCCCTAGGACCTGATCAGTTGTACCCGAGAACTCTGTGGGAAGCCAGAGAAGTAATTGCTGGGCCTCTTGCTGAGATATTTGTATCATCGATAGTCACAGGTAAGGAGCCAGAAGACTGGAGGTTGGCAAACATGGTGCCATTGTTTAAGAGGGACGGTAAAGACAAGCCAGGGAACCACAGACCAGTGAGCCTGACCTCGGTGGTGGGCAAGTTGTTAGAGGGAATCCTGAGGGACAGGATATACATGTATTTGGAAAGGCAAGGGCTGATTCGGGATAGTCAACATGGCTTTGTGCGTGAGAAATCATGCCTCACAAACTTGATTGAGTTTTTTGAAGAAGTAACAAAGAGGATTGATGAAGGCAAAGCAGTAGATGTGATCTATATGGACTTCAGTGAGGCGCTCAACAAGGTTCCCCATGGGAGACTGATTAGCAAGGTTAGATCTTCTGGAATACAGGGAGAACTAGCCATTTAGATACAGAACTGCCTCAAAGGTAGAAGACAGAGGGTGGTGGTGAGGGTTGTTTTTCAGACTGGAGGCCTGTGACCAGTGGAATGCCACAAGGATTGATGCTGCGACCTCTATTTTTGTCATTTATATAAATGATTTGGATGCGAGCATAAGAGGTACAGTTAGTAAGTTTGCAGTTGACACCAAAATTGGAGGCGTAGTGGACAGCGAAGATGGTTAGAGCTGAAAATGTGTTGCTGGTTAAAGCGCAGCAGGTCAGGCAGCATCCAAGGAACAGGAAATTCGACGTTTCGGGCACAAGCCCTTCATCAGGGGGCTTGTGCCCGAAACGTTGAATTTCCTGTTCCTTGGATGCTGCCTGACCTGCTGCGCTTTAACCAGCAACACATTTTCAGCTCTGATCTTCAGCATCTGCAGACCTCACTTTTTAAGCGAAGAGGGTTACCTCAGATTACAACAGGGTCTTAACCAGATGGGCCAATGGGCTGAGAAGTGGCAGATGGAGCTTAATACAGATAAATGTGAGGTGCTGCATTTTGGGAAAGCAAATCTTAGCAGGTCTTATACACTTAATGGTAAGGTCCTAGGGAGTGTTGTTGAACAAAGAGACCTTGGAGTGCAGGTTCATAGCTCCTTGAAAGTGGAATCGCAGGTAGATAGTATAATGAAGAAGGTGTTTGGTATGCTTTCCTTTAGTGGTCAGAGTATTGAGTATAGGAGTGGGAGGTCATGTTGCGGCTGTACAGGACATTGGTTAGTCCACTGTTGGAATATTGCATGCAATTCTGATCTCCTTCCTGTCGGAAAGATATTGTGAAACTTGAAAGGGTTCAAAAAGATTTACAAGGATATTGCCAGGGTTGGAGGATTGAGCTGGAGGGAGAGGCTGAACAGGCTGGGGCTGTTTTCCCTGGAGCGTCAGAGGCTGAGGGGTGACCTTATAGAGGCTTACAAAATTATGAGGGGTATGGATAGGATAAATAGGCAGTCTTTTCCCTGGGGTCGGGGAGTCCGGAATGAGAGGACATAGGTTTAGGGTGTGAGGGGCAAGGTATAAAAGAGACCTATGGGGCAACATTTTCTTGCAGAGGGTGGTACATGTATGGAATGAGTTGCCAGAGGAAGTGGTGGAGGCTGGTACAATTGCAACATATAAGAGGCATTGGATGGGTACATGAATAGGAAGGATTTGGGAGGAATATGGGCTGGGTGCTGTCAGGTGGGACTAGATTGGGTTGGGATATCTGGTCGGCATGGGCAGGTTGGACCGAAGGGCCTGTTTCCATGCTGTGCATCTCTATGACTCTATGACTTTGACCTAATGAGCAACATTTTCACACAGAGTGTGGTGCCTGAATGGAATGAGCTGCCAGAAGAAATGGTAGAGCCAGATACAATTACAACATTTAAAAGGCACCTGGATGAGTATATGAATAAAAAGAGTTTAGAGGGATATGGGCCAAGTGCTGGCAAATGAGACCAGATTAGTTTAGGATATGTGGTTGGCATGGATGAGTTGGACCTAAGGGTCTGTTTCCATGTTGGACACCTCTATGACTCTAATAAGATCTTTTCATGGATTCAGCCCCATTTAGCACCCACTCGCCAAAACCTTAATTCCTTTACTATTCGAGAATGTATCTAACTTTGCTTTAAAAGGTAGCCTCAACTGCTTCACTGGGCAGAGACTGCCACAGATTCACAACCTCCTGGGTGAAGAACTTCCCCCTCAATTCAGTTCTGAATCTGTTCCCCCTTATTTTGAGGTTATGCCCCTCATTCTAGCTTCATTTACCAGTGAAAACAACTTCCTGCTTCTATATTATTTATTCCCTTCATAATTTAATATGTTTCTGTAAGATCCTTGAGTATAGTCCCAGTCTACTCACTTTTTCCACATAAGCTAACACTTTCAATCTCTGGAATCTATCTTCTTTGCACAGCCTCAATACACCCTTTCTCAAGTAAGACCAAAACTGTATACAATGCTCTGTGTGTGACCTCACCATTCCTCTAGCAATGAAGGATAATATTCCATTTGCCTTCTTAATTACCTGCTACACCTGCAAACCAACATTTTGTGATTCATGCATAAGGGCACCGAGGTCCTTCTGCACAGCAGCTTGCTGCTATTTTTCATCATTTAATTAATAGTTCATTTTGCTGTTATTCCTACAGAAATCGATGACTTCACATTTACCAACATTGTACTTCATCTGCCAGATCCTTGCCCACTCACTTAACCTATCTAATCCATCTGCAGACTTTCATGTCCTCTACACTCTTTGCTATATCACTCATCTTAGAGTCATTTGTAAACTTTGATACACTACACTTGGTCCACAACTCCAAATCATCTATGTAATTTGTAAAGAATTGCCGTGTCAGCACTGACTCCTGAGGCATCCCACTAGCCATTGATCACAAACCTGAAAAACATGTATTTATCCCCAGTCTTCACTTTCTGTTAGTTAATCAATCTTCTATCCATCCTAATACATTGCCCGTTAGCCTTTATCTTATGTAGCAGCCTTTTGTGTGGTACCTTGTCAAATGTCTTCTGAAAATCCAGATACAGCACTTCCACTGGATCCCCATTGTCCACTGTGCTCATAAAGTCCTCAAAGAATTTAAGTAAATTAGTTAAACGTGACCTGCCCTTCATGAACCCATGCTGCATCTGCCCAATGAGATAATTTCTGTCTTTTTTGTGGATAGAGCACTGGACCATTTTCCCCATTGTCAGGCAAGTGTCAGTGCTGTAGCCATACTGAAACAACTTGGTTTGGGACATGGTTAGTTCTAGACCAGTAATCTTCAGTACGTCTGCTGGAATTCGGATCCCATAGCCTTTCATTCCCCGATGCCTTCAGCTGTTTCTTGATCTCACATTGACACAAACGTATAGACAATTGTGTTTTTATTTTATTGCGAACCTGCCCTCACAGAATAAATAACTTCTGTGTTTTGTTTTGTGACTTATGGTTAATAAAGAAACCCCATGAGAAGTTTTCTGAATAATACATTGCTATTTATTGATGTGGATCATTAATGCATAAACTTCTTTATCTTTTTGACATATTTGAAGTTTACATTTTAATGTGCTCCAACTTTAGAACTTTATATATGTTAAACTGCAAGGCTTTATGATATTTTTGTTTGTGAATAAACATTAATGTTTAACTGTACAAACACACTGAATTGTATTAAATCAGGAACTTGTTAACCCCAGCCCTTTTTTTGTCCATTCATTTTGTGAAGCAGGAAGTGTTTTAACACAGGAACATAAAAACAGGAACTGGCGGACAATGGCTGAAGTGGTGCAGGAGTTTCTAAGGACGCAAAATTGGAAAGAAAATCTGGAGAAATTCCTCTTCTTTGCCTTTATGTGATGATTGAAGATGGTCCTGGGGGCTACTCTAGTTCTGAATACTGTCATATGATACCTTTTGTGAGATGATCTGCACCAGAATGTATTCAGTAAATCAACATTAACTTGATGGAGTGACAATGTGTTCCACAGGGTTAATGTTTTCTAAGCAGAAAACCACTTTCTGACATCTGACTACTTCTGGTCTAAAATAGTCTTAAATGGAGATCCCTATTCCTCCTTAAGTTTCTTAGTTCTAACAATACATCTGGAGAAATACGGTTTAATTACTTTACATAAATCTTGATAAAATCACCCGAAGTAATTACCTGTCTAAAGTGCAGGATCCAGCACTTTTGTCCCATTTTGGTAACAAAGCTGTTTTCAACTGGACATAAATCTCGTGATTCTCCTTTACACACTTTCAGTAACATGCAGCCTATGAAGAGAGCAAAACTATGCACAACGTTCTGACTGACCTTAACCAAGACAATGTTCAAAGTCAAAATAGTATGCATTGTTTTGTAATGTGTTGCCTTTCCACAAGGTTGGTTAGCTTAGTTGGCCAGATGGTTGGTTTACACTATAATGTGACAGTGTAGGTTCAGTTCTCACGTCAGTTGAGGTTACCATGATAGCCTTGCCCCTTGTATGAGGTGTGGTCAATCTCAGGTTAAACCACCATCATTTGTCCATCTCTAATGCCAGAGAAGCCCTATTGTCTGGTAAAATTTCACCTTTACTTGTTTTAAATACACCTTCACATATTTTTGCTAAGGAAGCTTTAGTCTTTATTGCTTTATTTCTCCCTCAGCTTTATTTTCTTTGAAGTGTGTGTATAGATCCATATACAACTTTTGCCCTTCCCATGTACTCAAAGACACAATTAAACATAAATCAGAGTCATGACACTAATATCACAGTACGATTAGATATATTTGTGGTAGTCAAATATTGTATATAGTCCTGGTGAAATAAAGATGTAATTGTTTTAAGATTTTATTAATTAGTAATATTAATGAACATCACTGATAATCAAATAAATGGATCCTCACACATCATGATCTTGGACTGTCGTAAGCATATCAAAGCGAAAACATTATTAATAACTGACAATCTACAAATAATATGTATGTGTATTTATTTGAAATGTAGAGGTTTTAAACATATGATCAGTTAGATTTGTTTTATTCACTCATGGGACATTGACGTCACTGGCTAGCTAGAATTTATTGCCCATCCCTAGTTGTCTTTGAGCAGTTGGTAGTGAGCTGCCTTCTTATACCATTGAAGTCCACGTGCTGTAGCTTGACCCAGAGTGACCTTGTGCAGGGAATTCTGGACTTTGTCCCAGTGACAGTGAAGGAACTGTGATATATTTCCAAGTCATGATGGTGAGTGGCTTGGAGGGGATCTTGCAGGTAGTGGTGTTCCAATATATCTGCTTCCCTTGTCCTTCTAGATGGAAGTATTGTGGGTTTGGAAGTTAATCATTTACATATTTTGTTCTCTAATTGTTTTTTGAAATCAGTGTTACAGCACTGAGCTTTACATTACAGGAACATATATTTGAAGTTTGGCTGAACATGCCAGCAGGGTGATGGAAACACCAGCAGTTTGTTTTGCTTCAATGGAACTAAAAATTAGGAGGAATATAAAATTTCTGTTTCCTGTTTAATACAGTTCAATAAAATCAAGACTACTACACTGTTCCAGGAATTTAACTGTCTAGAACATGAGAGTATGACTATAAAATTAAGTGTTAATGCCTTAGGACAAAGAATAGCAGAATTTGGTTAAATGAAGGAATGTGAGTCCATGGAATGCAATAGAAAGAATAGCTTTTGGATAGAAAATGTAACAACCAAAACTCAAAATGTTTTACAGCTACCTCAGAAAAGTTGATGTGTAGTCACGTCCATTGTTGGAATGTATGAAAACAACATATGGCAAGTTCTTGCTGGTATTATCGCAGGGCTGTTAACCTAGAGACACTGCTAATATTCTGAGAACCTGCATTTGAATCCTGCCACAGCAGATAGTGGAATTTGAATTCAATAACAAAAAGGAATTAAGAGTCTAATGATGACCATGAATCCATTGGTAATTGTCGAAAAATTGCATCTAATTCACTAATGCCCAATAGGGAAGGAAATTGCCATCCTTTCCCGGTTTGGCCGACAAGTCATTCCAGACCCAGTGGTTGACTGTTAACTGCCCTTTTCACAATTAACGATAGCTAATAAATGCAGGCCTAGCTAGCAATGTCCTCATTCCATTAATGAAAAAAAGCAATTTGCATTGAATGAAATCTCACAAACAGCAAGGTGGTAATGATCAGAGAATTGCTTGTTCGTGATGTTGATTGATGAATAAATATTGACCAGGACACTGGGGATATTCCTTTGCTCTTAGCAGGCACATGGGCCATCTCATCTCAAAGATGGCATCTTCAACAGTGCATTTCTTCAGTACTGCATTAGACTGTTAAGCTTTGATATTTATGCTGAAAATTTGAAGTGGGACTTTATCCCAGAGCTTTGAATCTGTGGTAAGAGTGCTATGGGTACAAGATTTAATGATTTAAAGAAAGACATGTATGAATAGGCTGGTTAGTTGTTTGAAGGTAAGATGAAACAGGGATCAGTGAGTAGCAAAAATAGATGGGATCAGGGTTATTGATCATTTGGAGTATCAAACAACTTTCTCAGACACTTTGTTTCCATGTTGTAATGTGTTTGTATTTCTATGTTGGGCTGCACAGTGGTTAGTACTGCTACCTAACAGTGCTAGAGACCTGGGTTCAATTCCTGCCTTAGGCAACTGTCTGTGTGGAGTTTGCATGTTCACCCCGTGTCTGTGTGGGTCCCCTCTGGGTGTTCCCACAGTCAAAAGCTGTGCAGGTTAGGTGAATTGGCCATGGTAAATTGCCCGTAGTGTTAGGTGAAGGGGTAAATGTGTCTGGGTGGGTTGCTCTTCAGAGGGTCGATGTGGACTTGTTGGGCCGAAGGGCTTGGTTCCACACTGTAAGTAATCTAATCTAACAGCTGCTGTAGCAGTTTTGTGGCAAAGAGGAGGTGATGGTCTAGTGCTGTTAACTAGATGATGAACCTAGGACAATTTTGGAGTTCATGTCCTGCTGTAGCTGATGGTGAAATTTGAATTTAATAAAAATCTGGAATTGAGAGTCTAAAGATGATCATGAAACAGTTGTTAGGAAAACCCCATCTGATTCACTAAAAAAATCTTCTGGCCTACACGTGATTCCACTGTGGTTGACTCTTTAACTACCCTCTGTGCAATAAGTGCTGACCTAGTCAGTCATATACACATCCCATGAAAGAATGAAATAAACCTCAATTTCAATGTTGACATACTGTCCTCCACTGTGCAGAGGAGCAGACCAAAGTAGTGCTAGCAGGAAAGATTGGTCACTGTTTTCCATGGTTATTTTTAATCTCTATCATAATTTCAAAAGAAATTACTATCATTTGCTGAAGAGTGAAATTTACCTCAATGTTCAAAAGAAAAATGTGATTCAAGCACACTGCCAAAAAGGTGGAGCAGATAGGTGGGAAGGAAGGTTGACAAGTGGGACAGGTCATGCGGATGGTGCGGAGCTGGAAGTTTGGAACTGGGGTAAGGTTGGGGGAGGGGAAATGAGGAAACTGGTGAAGTCCACATTGATGCCGTGGGATAGGGGTGTCCCGAGGTGGAAGACAAGGCGTTTTTCCTCCAGATGTCAGGTGGTGAGGGAGTGGTGATGGAGGAGGTCCAGGAGCTGCATGTCCTCAGCAGAGTGGGCGAGGGAGTTGAAATGTTTGGCGATGGGGCGGTGGGGTTCATCGGTGAGGGTGTCCCAGAGATGTTCTCTGAAGCGATCTGAGAGAAGGCGTCCGGTCTCCCCAATGTAGAGGAGACCGCATGGGGAGCAACAGATACAATAAATGACATGTGTGGAAGTTTCTCTGTAGACAGTTAAGGTCTGGTAAGCAGCACAGATGCATTTAGGATCAAGATGGTCAAAGTGTAGGAACAGCAATGTAGACAACAAAAATGATAGTAAACAAAGTTAAATGGCTTTGTTCTAAAAATGGTGGATTGTATTTTTTCAACTGGAAATGTATATCTTATATATCATATCATCTTGAAAGTTAACAGCTTGCATAACATTCCAGATATTAGAGAGAAGAAAAAAACTAGTTTTATAGTTAAGTGAAGAAATGTTGACCTTATATTGACACAAACTCGGGTATGCAGTTGCTTGAAGAGCATTTAGTTTTGACATTATCACATAATATACCTGTGCGCTGCTTTCCTTTGCACTTGCTGTAATGTTGTCAAGTGGTCCTTTTAACTGCTTGAGATATTTGGTATTTATTTTAAAACTTTTTATAATGTATGGAGAGCCAACTATTTTTAGAGATCCTTAACATTAGCATTCAATCAACAATTAGAGTCCAGTGACTAAGACTTAATTCTGTCATTCCAGAGCGTGGCATAAAATGACAGAACAAGTTCAATTGAGCAGCCCCCTATATCGCTGCAGCATTGCCATTTACTTCACCCTGATTTTTGCTGCCTGTTTGACATTTAACCATGCTATGCTCTAATTATTATTTTACTTGTAATTTGTATATCTTTTTGCAAGTTCTACTGGTTAATAAGATATAGGATAAATAATACCAGAAATATTTAATGCAAATGCCTCACTTAAAAACCTCCTTCTGAAGAATGTTGTCCTTTATTGACTATTTACATTTGAGAATCAGCTTTGACTCTGTGTTGAATGAAATTAAGAGAAAGAAAATAAAGGTTTACATTTTGGCCTTTCATGACCTCAGGACTTCCAAAACCTGGCACGGTGGCTCAGTGGTTAGCATGGCTGCCTCCCACCGCCAGGGACCTGGGTTCAATTCCTGCCTCGGGTGACTGAAAGTGTGGAGTTTGCATATTCTCCTTGTGTCTGCGTGGGTTTTCTCAGGGTGCTCTGGTTTCCTCCCACAATCCAAAGATGTGCAGGTTAGTGAATTGGCTATGCTAAATTACCTATAGTGTGAGTTATATTAGTCAGGAGTAAATGTGGGGGAATGGGTCTGGGTGGGTTGCTCTTCGGAGGGTCGGTGTGGACTTGTGGGTCGAAAGGCCTGTTTCCATGCTGTACGTAATCTATCCTAATCACTTTACAACTAATGAACTTTTTTTTAGATGGAAAATCCTCTGCCAAATTGAAGTAATATAACAATGACCAGATCAAGCATGGTGGCTCAGTGGTTAGCACTGCTGCCTCACAGCACCAGGATCCCAGGTTCGATTCCAGCCTTGGGCAACTGTCTGTGTGGAGTTTGCACATTGTCCCCGCGTTTGCGTGGGTTTCCTCCCACAGTCACAAAGATGTGCAGGTCAGCTGAGTTGGCCATGCTAAACTGCCCATAGTGTTCGGAGAAAGTAAGGACTGCAGATGCTGGAGATCAGAGCTGAAAATGTGTTGCTGGAAAGGCGCAGCAGGTCAGGCAGCATCTGCCAACCCTCCTGAAGAAGGGTTCATGCCCGAAACATCAATTTTCCTGCTCCTTGGATGCTGCCTGACCTGCTGCTCCTTTCCAGCAACACATTTTCTGCCCATAGTGTTCGATGCATTAGTCAGAGAAATGGGTCTGGGTGAATTACTCTTCAGAGAGTCAGTGTGAACTGGTTGGGCCGAAGGGCCTGCTTCCACATTGTAGATAACCTAATCTAAACTGTTGTTTTCATGATGCTGCTTGAGGAGTAAACATTAACTAGGACCCTCGAGAATTCCCTGTTGTTTTTCTTTCAAAGGCTATCATGACATTCCTTGCACCCTTGTGAGAGTTGCCCTTTAAACATCGAAGAACGAGCAAATCTAAGTACACAGATATGGAATTGGCAATACTTTCATGCTTTCTGGACCAGCCTATCAATATTTAGCTGTACCAGATGATGGTCAATGAAGCATTTCCCTCGATAATAGAACCTCTAATAACCACAAATGAAAGGCTGCATCTCCCTTCAGTCCTTTGTGGGTCTTGTTTCAGTAAACTAAAGGTAGATATTATGATATTGGTGTGTGTGTATAGACATAACCATATGACATGGTGGAAATAAAAACGCTATAACATTTCATATGAGAAATAATGCATTTATTTACATAAGACAAGTTTGTAAATTCTTTTCTAGGAAACTGATACAAGCAAAAGCCAGTTATATGCGAAGTAAATATTATTTGTTCTTCATACACACACTTTATTTACATCATTGCAAATGACAAAGGAATGTCCTCTCAAAAACTAAATGAAGCCTAGTTACATGCATTTCCCTGCCACTGTTTTCTCTGAGCTTTACAACCATTTACAGAACCGAGTACACAATAATATTTATAAGGTGACAAAGATTTGGAGACATAAATAACTCATTATATAAATAGCAAACGCAACATTAAACAACATTTAGAATTGGACACAGTAGTGAAAACATTGATATGTATTAATGCAGATTTTATACAAAAGTGGAGTGGGGAATAAGTTAGCAAGTTGACTGAAGACTGGAAGACTCAGACTCGGTAGAAACTGACGGATGGGCTCCTCGCCTGTCTTTGCTTTTGAGTTTCTTAAGAGAGGAGCATCTGGTGTCAGAGAGGCTGAAAACTCTTCGAGTGTAAGTTTTGAAGTTAACCCCAACAAAAGCGTACAGTATGGGATTGAGGCAACAGTGGAAGAAGGCAATGGCTTCAGTGATGCCCATCGAGGTGATCACAATCTGCTCGAGGTCGCAGGAATAGGCGCTGCCTTTCATGAGCATCACCGTGTCAATGGAGATGACGATGTAATAGGGCAGCCAACAGCAGAAGAAGGTGACGATCAGGATGATGGTGATTTTCAGGGCTTTGCGCTTCTGCAAGCCGGTGGAACGGGACAGCCGGGAGATGATGACACAGTAACAGATGAGGATGACCAGAGCGGGCAGGATGAAGCCCACCGCGATGCCTTGGATTCGGAAAGTCACCATCCAGAACTGGTACGTGTCTTCGGGGTAAATGCGCTCACACACCACCCGCTCGGCGAGATTTCTGGTTTTAGCAAACACCATGTCGGGCACAGTGAGCAGAATGGCCGGTAACCAGACTCCCACATACACTAACCGATCAGCCAGCAGTTTCCGCGGTCCCGCGCTGTTGGTTGCGTGCACCACCGCATAGTAGCGGTCCAAGCTGATGAAGGCGAGAATCAGCACGCTGCTGTACAAATTGACGGTGTAGATGATGTGCACGATTTTGCACGCCGCGTCTCCAAAGTACCAGTTGTGACTCGCATCGATAGACCAGAACGGGAGGGTCAAGACAAAGAGCAAATCCGCCACCGACAAGTGCAGCCTGTATTTGTCCGTCATGGTGCGCACTCTTCCATGGTAGCCCATGATGACCACCACCAGGCCATTGCCCACCACCCCCAGGACAAACACTAGCGAGTAAACGCACGGTAAGAAGATACTTTTAAAGTAGGCGCTTTCTCCATCGCATAAGGCACCCTCTGGGTATGTGTAATTGTACACGTCAGTGTCGTTGGGATAGCTGGCATCATAAGCCAGGCGATAATACTGTAAAATAAACAAGAAGCTTTATTAACAAACACCAAAACCGTTTGTTTAATCGATACATTTCAAGCTCTCCATTCCCACGCAGAGTCATGCGGTTACCACCCACACCCTAAAGCTCCGACACGAAACAGACTTTTGGGTTGTTTGGGTTAGAATTTGTAACAGTCACAACAACTGTTGAACTTGTTAACGGTTAAGGTTATTGTTGCAGGAATGAGTTACGACTGTTAACAGTAAACTCGAAATTGCTGGAGAAACGCAGCAGGTCTGGCAGCATCCGGACAGAGAGACAAGAGTTAACGTGCCCAGTCCCCATTCTGCCAGATCCGCGGAGTTTCTTCACGCCTGTCTGTTTTTGATGCAGATTTCCAGCACCACTCTCGGCAATATCCGCGTGTGAGGAGGGAGACCGGGTCTCGAACCCCACCTCAGCCCGCCCCCGCGAGTCCTAAATCGCAGTTGAAAAGTCAGCGAGGGGGCGGACTGGGTTTCCGAGTTTGCAGTGTCTCCTCCAAGCGTGTTTCACTTCTTAATGGAGCAGCGGGGATTTTTGTTTTAAATAAGGGGAAGTCGCAGTGAGGATCACTGTTTACAACGTGGGACTGAGAGGCTCATTCTCATATGGGACTCGTCCTTGTAGTAATTCCATACAATCAGCACGATGCCATTCTGCTCCTTGCTACCTTACACTGCTACTTCACTGCTTAGAAAGCACTTCAGCGTTTTTGTTTGATTCAGATGGCTCACTGGCATTTCACCTCCCCCCCCCCCCCCCCCATAAAGTTTCACTGAGTCATAAGTAAAATCCAGCAAGAGTTTGGGGAAATTTGATGGTCATTGCACGCATGACAGTTGGAGCGTTCGTGACCTCTTTCAACACTAGCGGCATGTACAAAATCTATCTGTCCCGGGTTAAATATACCTGCGGGACCAGGTATCCACCTGCAGCTTCCTCTGTATGGCAGAGGTGAATGCGAACCTATCTATTCATTGGCATCAATGAAACTTGCCTTTATAACTTTGAAAAACTGTGGTCGAACGCTATTATTTTAAACTTTCTACCTCATGTGATTTCTTAGCTCGAAAGCTAAAGAGCCTTAACCGCGCTGGTTTCAAAGAGCAAATCGGAATACAAGGCGCGGTAAAATAAAAAACCCCTAACCAGACACACGAAATCAAAGAATCAGATCAACAATGTAAAATACCTTTTCAAACCTCTTTCGCCTGCAATCGGTTTCACTAAATAATCTGGAGAGGTTAATTTCGAATTGGAAGCATTAAAAAAACATAAAACGCCTACTGACATTTCAGTGACATCTTCAATATCTAACGTGCTAAATTAACTCTGATCATCCCTGCTTTGCATAGAACTGCTGTAGTTAAATTCATACCTTGCACAATTTATTAATATAACCTCATTTACAGGCTATACATAAGTGCATTTTCAACATTGAAAATGATGTTTTATAAATAAAACATTATATTTTTAATGGCATATTATTTTAAATATTGTTTTCACAATGTACAGTTATTTACAGATATAAAAATATTTAAAATAACACTTGGATATTGATTAAACCTTCTCTTACCAGTTCTTCATACTCTGAATTTTCACCCATTCTGTACGATTCCCAAAAGCCCTGACCGTTAGATTGGCGGAAGTTCAGTTCTTGCAGAGTTCTCGAAGTGTGAAGATATTGTCTGAAATGTTCAAAACTTAAGTCAAATTCCCACTTCGGACCGCGCATGCGCACAGCGAGAACGTAATTTCTCAGCCCCACCGAAGTAAACTAGTTTGAATAATAAATTCAAAAACAAACCCAATGAACAAGGGGCATTTATAACCGCTGCTTAACTGCTGCGGGAGCATTGGAAGCAACTGTCATTGTATAGCATTGGCTATAGAAAATATACATTAGGTGATAGTACTCATTGAATTTAATGAACATAAGCATTTGTTAAATTGACAATTAGGCAATAAGACCATCAGGAACAGGAGTACGTTGTTCAGTCCCTGGTGCCTGCTCCTCCATTTAACTGCATTGTGGTTGACCCCAAATATCGCCCCCCCCCACCCCAGTAATCCTTGATTTCCCGACTGATCAATAATCAATCTACCTTAGCCTTAAGCGCACAAAGGCTTCTGACCCCACATCTCGCTGTGGCAAGGAATTCCCCACTGATCAAGAATCTATCTCAGTCTTAAATGTACACAAGGACTCTGCCTCCACATTTCTCTGTGGCAAGGAGTTCCCCACTAATCAAGAATCTATCTCAGTATTAAATAAATGTACACAAGGACTCTACTGCCACATCTCTCTCTGTGGCAAGGAATCCCAAACACCCCCAAACCCTTTGAAATGAGAAATTCCTCCTCATCTTAGTCTTAAATTGCACTTCCCTTTTATTCTGGGACAGTGCCCTCTGGTATTGACTTTTCCATGAGGGGAAACATCTTCTAAGCATTTGCCCCATCACACCCCTTAAGAATCCATAGGCTTCAATGCAATTATCTCTCATTGTTCTAAACTCCAGTGAGTAAAGCCACAACCTGTTTAATCTTTGCTTATGAGACAATCTCTCCATACCATCGATCATTCTCGTGAACCTTCTTTGAACAATTGATTGTATATCTGGCTCAACTCATGTTCTTCATGGGTCAGCTGTCTGAGCCACTGAACATCATCTCTGGAAAGAGAAATTGGGGAAGTCTTGTCAGCATGAACCATTTATCCATCACTTAATCCTTCTTATACTTTGCTTTTGCATTTTTGTTTTGTAATTTTATCTTTCTTTTTCTATTGGCTAATGTGGTTTTCTTTATCTACCCCCCCCCCCCCCATCTCCATCATTTCTTCATTACTATCGGCTTTAAGAGACTTGAAGCACATCAGTAACCTCAAGATGGTCCCAACATGCTCTCAACATAACTAAGAATGGGCCATAAATGTGGCCACGCTGGCAACACTTACATCAAACATAGAAGAGTACAGCACAGGAACAACCCCTTCAAACCATCATGCCATTCTACCTCCCAAGAGCCAACAAAATCCAGACAAATTTTGCTGCAGCCAGGTGGTCTAACTATGCCATTGACTTTGCCTCACATGTTGACATTTCCACATTTCTTTTCAGGGCTGCACTAAGTTGCTAACATTGCAATGTAATTGCAACACAAGAGGAATCACATTTTGTGTCCTGTCCAATCAGGTTGTGGGATTGTGAAATCACAAATGCAAGCGTCGCAAGGAACGGTAGAGTTGTGAGTTCAACACAAACCAGGTACAAAAAGAGGAATGAAGAGGGGGGGAGAGTGATCGGACCAATAAAGAGGTTAACTGAGAGAGAAAATCAAAACAAAACATAAAAAAAGTTTCCTTTTGAAGTTTGATGTTTTAAACACATCCAACAGCAATTAAAACCTGAATAAAAAGAGACAACATGGATAAAGTAGTTAATTCTGCCAGAGTGTTTGATTGAGTAATTAACACATCATATTATTTAACCTTTGACAGGAATATCCAGCTCATAATGTTTTAATTTCTCCCGTTAGGCTTTTTATTCCTTCAAGATATTAAGTTGAACATTGCTTTGGTTAGTTATTGCAAGTACTTTTAGCATTTTTAATGTCTTTATTATAGAAAACAATTCAATTGAAATGAGTGTGTGCTTTCAATTCATAGCTTATTCATTGGAAGTTGCTTCAATATACTGTTGGGAAATAAGTTGGTCAGTGAGATGGATCTTTGCTCTATTTCTACTTCAGAAGGTCACCATGTTACTATACAACACAAAAGGATCTTCCGACAGTGCATTCATTCCAAGTAATTAGCTATAGTGCATTTGCTGTCTCTGGCCTCTTCCATAAATTCTTGTAAACAATTTTAGAGTTTTTCAGAGTTTCCTAGGTGTACTCTGAACTTAGATCAGAGTGGTGCTGGAAAAGCACAGCAGGTCAGGCAGCATCTGATTTTTGTCCGAAATGCGATTTTCCTGCCCCTCGGATGCTGCCAGACTGCTGTGCTTTTCCAGCATCACTGTGATCTAAACTCTGGTTTCCAGCATCTGCAGTCCTCACTTTTGCCCTGTACTCTGAATTTAATTCACTGATAACTGCTTGCAATTTCTTTGGCTGTATCTTTTCAACTTTGATACTTATCATTGGTATTGTTTATTCATAGATATATTTTAAAAACTTTTAGTATAAATTTTAATGAATGTTACTTCTATTGCTTTGCATTCTTAAAGCAAAATTTATGACAACACATTAATAATTCTTGGAACTTTGAACTTTGTTGAATACTAAGAAGCCACTAATCCTATTCAATGGTATAATTCTTGCTCTGTTCTTTCAATGCTGCTGCCTATGGTCTTTATTGTTGTCATCTATGAATTATATTCATCAATTTTTCCAACTGTGTAGTCATATGTTATGTTGATAATTTCCTGAGTAATATGATTAGGTCTCCCGTGATATCACTGACTTATTTGACCAACTTCAATTATTTGTGGTTATGTCTGTTTAGATGTCAAGCAGATGTTTTGATCCTAAAATGGCAAGCACATTTACCCCATCTAACCTGTAGGGGGAGAAACTAGTCCTTAAGTAAAAGTTGTCTGAAATGGATTGTAAAGAGTTTTGACTTCATATCATGTATGTATGTTGTAATGATTCAAAATTATGATTGTGATGAATCAAACATTTATGTTGACATTTTAAAGGTAGTGTTGCATTAATTATTTTAACATATTTCAGTTATTAAAAAAATTACAGAAGATAGAACAGCAAGACGGAGAATTAAAAAAAACTCGTTGAACTCTGTTAGAAATTAACGTAAATTTACATTTTCCTACCTTTACACTTAGAGGTGTTGCTTTATTCAACAGAAGGTGCAGGCCTCAGCCAATGCTGTACAACAACAATGGCTTGCATTTATGAAGTTCATCTAAAGTATTAAAACACCCAAGCTCAATACAGTTTTGAAAAAAGTTAAAAAGAAAGAAATCAATGACGTTGCAGGACATCTGACTCTGAAAGAAAGACTTGAAAAAGAATCTTTCCAGAACTTCTCTAACCTTAAAGCATGACTCATGACATAACATGAGAAGCTTTCTTTCCTCTTTCAGATGCGATATTCTGGTTTGCCCTTTGCAGGATCATAACATTGGGGCCTTTTTACATTATGTCATTATCAAACTCAGGGACATAATATCACATTCAGAAACAACACAAACAAAATGTGAAGTTATAAAATATATTTTACACAGAAGATTATTTGAAATCTAGATCATTAAAAAACTCATGTAATTACTGAGGTAGAGGGTTTAAAATAATGAATGCAATAAGTATCTGAATATGAAAAAAGTTTTATATAAGAAATAGGATTGCAATTGCAGTCCCAATTGAAGATATATTATTGATGCAACTAAATTTCTACACCCTTATAGATGCTGCACATCAAACCCAAAATTCCTAGGGCTGGAGACAGCACACTACCAGCTAAGGGAGTATGGCCCAGAATATTTTCAGGATCCCAGATCTGCCAATTAAGGAGAATCCAAAGAGTTTTTACAAATACATTAAGGACAAAAGAGTAACTAGGGAGAGAATAGGCCCCCTCCAAGATCAGCAAGGCAGCTTTTGTGTGGAGCCGCAGAAAATGGGGAGATACTAAATGAGTAATTTGCATCAGTATTTACTGTGGAAAAGGAAATGGAAGATATTGAAATTAGGGAAATAGATGGTGACATTTTGCAAATTGTCCATATTACAGTGGAGGAAATGCTGGATGTCTTGAAATGAGCAAAGGTGGATAAATCATCAGGGCCTGATCAGGTGTACACTAGAACTCTGTGGGAAGCTAGAGAAGTGAATGCTGGGCCTCTTGCTGAGATATTTGTATCATCGATAGTCACAGGTGAGGTGCTGGAAGACTGGAGATTGGCTAACGTGGTGCTACTGTTTGAGAAGGGTGGTAAGGACAAGCCAGGTAACTATAGACCAGTGAGCCTGACGGTGGTGGTGGGCAAGTTGTTGGAGGGAATCCTGAAGGACAGGATGTACATGTATTTGGAAAGGCAGGACTAATTAGGAACAGTCAACATGGTTTTGTGGGTGGGAAATCATGTCTCACAAACTTGATTGAGTTTTTTGAAGAAGTAACAAAGAGGATTGATGAGGGCAGAGTGGTAGATGTGCTAAATATGGACTTCAGTAAGGCATTCGACAAGGTTCCCCATGGGAGACTGATTAGATTTAGATTAGATTAGACTTTAGATTAGACTTACAGTGTGGAAACAGGCCCTTCGGCCCAACAAGTCCACACCGACCCGCCGAAGCGCAACCCACCCGTACCCCTACATTTACCCCTACCTAACACTACGGGCAATTTAGCATGGCCAATGCACCTGACCCGCACATCTTTGGACTGTGGGAGGAAACCGGAGCACCCGGAGGAAACCCACAGACACGGGGAGAATGTGCAAACTCCACACAGTCAGTCGCCTGAGTCGGGAATTGAACCCGGGTCTCAGGCGCTGTGAGGCAGCAGTGCTAACCACTGTGCCACCATGCCGCCCATTAGCAAGGTTAGATCTCACAGAATACAGGGAGAAGTGGCCATTTGGATACAGAACTGGCTCAAAGGTAGAAGACAGAGGGTGCAGGTAGAGGGTTGTTTTTCAGACTGGAGGCCTGTAACCTGTGGAGTGCCACAAGGATCTGTGCCGGATCCTCTACTTTTTGTCATTTACATAAATGATTTGGATGCGAGCATAAGAGGTATGGTTAGTAAGTTTGCACATGACACCAAAATTGGAGGTGTAGTGGACAGCGAAGAGGGTTACCTCAGATTACAACAGGATTTGGGCCAGATGGGCCAATGGGCTGAGAAGTGGCAGATGGAGTTTAATTCAGTTAAATGCGAGGTGCTGCATTTTGGGAAAGCAAATCTTAGCAGGACTTATACACTTAATGGTAAGGTCCTAGGGAGTGTTGCTGAACAAAGAGATCTTGGAGCGCAGGTTCGTAGCTCCTTGAAAGTGGAGTCGCAGGTAGATAGGATAGTGAAGAAGGCATTTGGTAAGCTTTCCTTTATGGTCAGAATATTGAGTACAGGAGTTGGGAGGTCATGTTGCGGCTGTACAGGACATTGGTTAGGCCACTATTGGAATATTGCATGCAATTCTGATATCCTTCCTATCGGAAAGATGTTGTGAAACTTGAAAGGGTTCAGAAAAGATTTACAAGAATGTTGCAAGGGTTGGAGGATTTGAGCTATAGGGAGAGGCTGAATAGACTAGGGCTGCTTTCCCTGGAGTGAGGGAGGTTGAGGGGTGACCTTATAGAAGTTTAAAAAAAATTATGAGGGGCATGGATAGAGTAAATAGGCAAAGTCTTTTCCCTGGGGTTGGGGAGTCCAGAACTAGATGGCATAGGTTTAGGGTGTGAGGGGAAAGATATAAAAGAGACCTACAGAGCAATTTTTTCACACAGATGGTGGTACGTGTATAGAATGAGCTGCCAGAGAAAGTGGTGGAGGCTGGTACAATTGCAACATTTAAAAGGCACTTGGATGGGTATATGATAGGAAGGGTTTGGAGGGATATGGGCTGGGTGCTGGCAGGTGGGCCTAGATTGGGTGGATATCTGATTGGCATGGGTGGGTTGGAACGAAGGGTCTGTTTCCATGCTGTACATCTCTATAACTCTATGACTCTATAAGCAATTTGGGCCACATTAAATGTGTTTAGATTAACTGAAAATATAGCCAAAATTGCCTTGTAATATAAATTGCAAATTCTATTTTGTGATGCCAGGTATAACAGGTGCGCGTTTTCAGGCTGCAGAAGAATGTCTAGGACAAAGTCAATTTGGTTTCCTTCTCTGTGACCAAACATCATGGGCCATAAGATCATAAGAGGTAGGAGCGGGAAGAAACAATTTGACAAGATTGTGTTGGTCTGTTGTGGCTTAATTCAGCTTTTCTGTCTGTCTCCCATAATTTTTTTTAGGTTAGATTAGACTTACAGTGTGGAAACAGGCCCTTCGGCCCAACAAGTCCACACCGACCCGCCGAAGCGCAACCCACCCATACCCCTTACCTAACACTACGGGCAATTTAGCATGTCCAATTCACCTGACCCGCACATCTTTGGACTGTGGGAGGAAACCGGAGCACCCGGAGGAAACCCACGCAGACACGGGGAGAACGTGCAAACTCCACGCAGTCTGTCGCCTGAGTCGGGAATTGAACCCGGGTCTCAGGCGCTGTGAGGCAGCAGTGCTAACCACTGTGCCACCGTGCCGCCCAATGCTTAACCACTACCTGTTAAACAAAAATCTGACTAACTCAGCTTTGAACATACTCAGTAACATATCCACGTTGCTCTATGCTGCAGAGAATTCAAAAGGCTGATCACTCTCAGAGAAGGAATTCATCTCCCTCTCCATTTAACTGGAAACCCTTGCTTATACTGAAACTCTGAGTACCAGATTCTCAAAGAAAATGAAACATTTCATTATTATGTAGGAAGTCAAGCCGCTTAAGAATCCTTTATATTGTAATAATCATTTCTCATTCTTCCAAACTGCAATGACTTTAGGCCCAACCTGTTTGATGTTCCCTCATAAAACAACACTTTCATCCAGGAATTGACTCAGTGAATATTTACTGAACTGGCTCTGTTGCAAATATTCTCCTCCTTGACAAAATCAAAAATACGTTCAGTACTCCAGGTGCAGTCTCACTAATGTGGTAAAAACAATGACTGCAGATGCTGGAAACCAGATTCTGGATCAATGGTGCTGGAAGAGCACAGCAGTTCAAGCAGCATCCAAAGTGCGGCGAAATCGACATTTCAGGCAAAAGCCCTTCATCAGGAATATTCCTGATGAAGGGCTTTTGCCCGAAACGTCGATTTCGCTGCACTTTGGATGCTGCCTGAACTGCTGTGCTCTTCTAGCACCACAGATCCACAGTCTCACTAATGTGCTGTGTAGCTGTAGCAAGACTTCCCTTTTTCTAAATGTCAATCCATGCAAGATGGATAAAGTCATACATCCAAATTTGCTGAGGACACAAAGGTAGGCAGCATTGTAGACAGTATAGATTAAATTACAAAGGGATACTGATAGACTAAGTGAATGATTAAATGAACGGACAAAGCTTTTGCAAATGGAATTCAATGTAAGCAAGTGTGAGGTCAACCATTTTGGACCAATAAGGGATAAATTAGGGTATTTTCTAGATGGCATGAATTTAAATACAGTGAATGCCCAAACAGACTTGGGGTTCAGATTCGTAGATCTTTAAAATGTCACACACAGATGCGAACGATATTCAAGGAAGGTAATGGAATGCTGGCCTTGATATCTAAAGGACTGGAATACAAAGACACAGAATTTAAACTGCACTTGTGCCAAACACAGGTTAGACCACATCTGAAGCACCGTGAGGACATTCAAGTACCATACCTTAGGAAGGATATATTGGCCTTGGAGGGAGTACAATGTGGTTTTACAAGAATGATACCTGGACTTCAGGAGTTACGTTATGAAGAGAGATTACACAAAAATAGTTTACAGAAGGGACTGACACCGGAGGCGAGAGCTATAGGCTGAGAGTGGCAGGAAATAGGGGAGAAAAGAGCAGCATGGTGGCTTGGTGGTTAGCACTGCTGCCTTACAACACCAGGGATCTGGGTTTGATTCCACCCTTGGGTGGCTAACTGTATGGAGTTTACATGTTCTCCCTGTGTCTGTGTGGGTTTCCTCCTACAGTACAAAGATGAGCAGGTTAGGTGGACTGGCCATGCTAAATTGTCCATGGTATCCAGGGAGAGCAGGCTAGGTGGATAAGCCAGGATTATAGGGGATAGAGTATGGAGGTGGATGTGGCTTAGCTGTTCTTCACTGGGCTGATATGGACTTGATGGGTCCCATGGCCTACTGCCACACTGTAGGAATTCTATGAAACCAGGCCTGTTTTTTTCAAAGTTAGAAGGTTATGGGATAATCTGATCAAAAGCTTTAAGATGTTAACACAAAAAGACAGGGCAGGTAAACTATTTCCACTATTTGGGATTCTAGAACTAGGGGCATAGCGTAAGAATTAAGGCCAAACCATTCAGGACAGATGTTAGGAAGCACTTCCACACACAAAGGGTGATAGATGTTTGCAAGACTCTTCCACAAATGGCATAGACACAGGATCAGTTGTTAATTTTAAATATGAGATACACAAATCTTTTGTTTATCAAAGGTATTCAAGAGTAAGCCTTACCAGACCGTACAGCTGCTTTCTCATTAGAAGAAGATGACTGGTGGTGATTTAACCTGAGGCTCACCATTGCTTAGGAGAAGAGAGAGTTGGGAAGGAGAATCCATCATGGTAACATCATTCAGTGGAGGCCTGTTTAGCTCAGTCGGTGGATGAATGGTTTGCAATTCAGAGTGACACCACCAATGTGGGTTCCAACATAGGAGTGCAAGGGAGGTTCTGCAGACTAATTACTAAGATGGTGGGATAGTCCTCTGAGGGGCATGATAGAGATAATTTCTAATCAACCTGTTCAGACATTTTATGACACACCTCTAGTACAGGTAGTACTTAATTTAGGATATCTAGTCAGCAAGGATGAGCTGGATGCTGTGCTGTATGACTCTATAACTCCACTGGAATCTGGGCCATCTAGCTCTGAGGCAGGGACACTATCAATGCACCACAACAATGGGATAGAATGCTAGGCTATGAAGGCCACTCTCCACTGACTTAATTGGAGAGTAACAACAGACAGGTAATAACAGGAACACTGCACCCAATCACACCAGTTGGCTAATGGGCATTTCAGGTTAAAACTGTCATCCCAGAGCACTGGTTGTTTGGCCTTTTGTTAAAGGGAAATATGTACACATTTGTTTAGCAATGATTTTGCTGCAATCCAAAAATGTTCAGTAGCATAATAGATTACTAACACCATTTTCATTTGTATTTATTTATACAAGGACAAAGCAATATACTTGGAAATATACATGACTGTGCACCTACGCATGTGCAAACACCTTTCGTCTCTCCAACAACTCATAATATTAAAACCTTAATAGATGACATACATTTGCACGCCAAGCAGTGCCACAAACAGAAGTTTACAGAGAAAGGAACAGATGTTATAGCAGGCAACGCCCTTTTTAAAAAAGAAATTTCCTGTCAAAACAAGGCGACAGTTAGTTGTGTTGAGAGCAGTATGATGCCATGCCCCTTTTGACGTCTTCTGCGGTTGATAAGATTTTGAACCACAGAAATCTCGCTGGTGGGGCAAGAGACCTGACAACCACAGTGACATGCAAAGTAGACTGGCGTCTCAATTCACCAATAAACTCTCAAGTTAAGGAACATCAGATATATTGGGGGCCCACCACTGTCTGAGGACATGCTCCAGACGTCTGAAAACAAGTGCAAGTTATATTTTGTAATGCGGTTTTAATAGATTAACAGTTTGCCAAATCGAGACATTATGTTCATCAAGGAGAGAAACAACAGAGTTATGATGAATTCAGAGCTTTGAAATTAAATGAACTTATTTGACTGGATTTATTAAAACCCATTGACCCTCCATATAATGTGCTCTTCTCTACAGGTTCGAAACATTCCTGTAAACTGACAGCATGCAGAAATCTTGCTGTGTAGAGCTGTTGATTCAAAGTTAAAAATCACACGACACCAGGTTATAATCCAACAGGTTTAATTGGAAGCACACTAGCTTTCAGAGCGACACTCCTTCATCACCTGATGAAGGAGCAGCGCTCTGAAAGCTAGTGCTTCCAATTAAACCTGCTGGATTATAACCAGGTGTTGTGTGATTTTTAACTTTGTATATACCCCTGTCCAAAACTAGCATCTCCAAATCATGATTCAGACAAATTCCCTGTAAAAATTACTTCCACGGATATTTTGAACAATGCTTGACATTAAAATTGTAAACTTTTCCTATCATGAATCCTTTGGAAATGCCAGTTCTATTGAATATTGGAATTTATATAATGCATTTTGCAGCATCAAAACATCCAAAGTATTCCACATGCACTTGTTGAAATGCAGCCACTCCAGCTATGTGGGAAAAGCAGCAATGACTTTACATCCAAACTTCCAGAACCACCAATGTGATAATGATCAGGTAATCTGATTTAGTGCAATAAAACAAAAAACTGCTGAAGATATGAAACAAAAAAAAAGAAATTCTTGAAGTAAATTAGAACTGTTCTGAAAAACGGGTCAGTGGACTCAGAAAGTTAACTCTG
The DNA here is from genome assembly GCF_020745735.1 of Hemiscyllium ocellatum. Lineage (NCBI taxonomy): Eukaryota > Metazoa > Chordata > Chondrichthyes > Orectolobiformes > Hemiscylliidae > Hemiscyllium > Hemiscyllium ocellatum. The sequence continues at coordinate 38,963,039 of NC_083407.1, read as the reverse complement.
CTTTCTGTCCACAGATGTTGCCGCACATGAAGATTTTCTTGAGAAATTTCTGATTTTGTTTTATTTGCTTCTAGTAATATTGATTGAGAGATAAATATTGTCCAGATCACTAAAGATCTTTTCTTCAATATAACATCATGGGATCTTTTACTATAACTTGCTGGTGACAGCAGGTGGAGCCTTGGTTTAACATCTTGTCCAAAAACGGCAGGACCAGCAGTGCAACACCGCCTCAGCATTGTACTGAAGTGCACTCAGTCTATGAAGCAGATTTTGAACTTTGTGACTTGGAGATAATATTGTTACAAACTGTGCAATGACTAACAGCTCTAAACTATTTAGATAGTTTATGTGCTTCCATTGAATAGCAACTGGACACAAACAGTTTGTATATTAAATCCTATGAGGAGTTTGTTCCCAAGATAACCTTTACCAAATCTTCATAACTTAATGCTTATTATACAGGTCTTAGATTCATAATAATTAAGGAATGGATATGAGAGGCGACAGAAACTGCTGAGTTTAGGTCTTGAGACATTCACCAAATGAACGGTTATACAACGGTTATCAATTATGGAATGACACAGGTAGAAAATGCTTATAATTTCTAAACCAAAAATAAAAATTGCTGGAAAAGCTCAGCAGGTCTGGCAGCATTCATGGACAGAAAGCAGAGTTAACATTTCAGGTCCAGCGAATCTTTCTCAGAACTAGTAATAGCTTGGTGAAGGTGGTACATATGCTGAAGAGGTTGGGTGTAGTGTGGGGGTGTGGGGTGTTGGTTAAAGCCATGAGAAAATAAATGGAAACAGAGCCCAGAGGGAGAGAAAGACAGGTAGGCAAAGGGGTGATTGATAGTAAGACAGGAAGGAGCAAAGCTGATAATGGAGATCATTATTAGGTGAAAAGGAGTTGGCTGTGTTGAAAGCAGCTCATGTGATGACAGGATCTGGGGAATGGGGTTGTGTAAAGGACATGGAAGGCCCTAAAACTTTGAACTCAATATTGAGTCCTGAAGGCTGCAGTATGCCCAAGTGGGAAATGAGATGCTGTGTTTCCAGCTTGCTCTGAGCTTTGCAGAGCACTATAGGAAGCCTGAGGCAGAGATGTTAGTCAGGGAACACAGTGATATGTTGAAGTTGCATGGAACAGGAAACTCAGAGTCATTTTTGCAGACAGATTGTAAGTATTCTGCAAAGCAGTCCTCTAGTCTGCATTTTGTTTCCCCAGTGCAGAAGAGACCACATTGTGAGCAGTGAATACAGTAGACTAGATTGAGTGAACAAACTGGGAATAGGTGTTCAGGGGCTGCTCCAGTGTTGAAATGCTACAAGCCTGTAAAATCATTAAAGCCATTACCAGTTACCCATCTCAAGCCTCTAATCTCACCACCACTGGGATGAAGCTTAAACCTTTTCATTGGATTCAAGATGGGTTTAAACGTTTAGATTTTTGACAAAAACCCTGCAATTGCTAGAAATATAGATTCTTGCAACATTTAAGAATAGGTTAATATTTTGGCTATTTCAGTACCAGAGTCTCAGAATGACGTTCATAAACATGCCAATATTGATAGGATTTCAGAGCTGTTTTCTTATTTGTCTGGTAGTGAGTAATTTAAACATAGTTTTCGGAACATTTGATAAACATTGTTTTATTTTGGAACAGATGATGATTCACTAAAAGTATTTGAAATTTAATTTGTCTCTAGAAACAGAGCAGCACCCTCATTTTCATAGAAACCCACTGATTTCAGGCAGGCATGTCACATGGTTTAGTTCTTGAGACGTGTGTCTCGCTGGTTGGGCCAGTATTTATTGCCTGTCCCTAGTTCCCTTGAGGAGGTGGTGGTGATCTGCCTTCTTGAACCACTGCAGTGCATATGTGCTATTGGTAGAGTGCAAAATATGTTTGTGTATTAAAAATACAGTAGCAGAGATGAGGTAACAATGTAAGGCACTGCTTGAGAAGCAGCGGTGTTGTAAATATTTCTATATTCTAAGGTTATTTCACGTTACAATTATTGGTAAATGGGTGCTAAATTTTTAAAAATTTTCTCATGTGGTGTGAGTGTCACTGACAATTTAATTTGAGGCTCTGGGTATAAGAGCTCTGAAACTTTTGTTGTAGTCTCAGTCATCCATTCCACTTTGAGGTATGGCTGACACTGTTTTGTATTAGGTGAGTGACATGCCTGCCTGAAATCAGTGGGCTTCTATTGAAATGAGGGTGTTGCTCTGTTTCAAGAGACAAATTAAATTTCAAATACTTTTAGCGAATTATCATCTGTTCCAAAATGGTTCCACAAACCATAGGCAAAAACAGGTCAGAAATTCATCATTTTATTCATTAATTAATGGGTTCCAGCTTCTGTCAGACAATTCAACTGACAGTGTTCTGCTGCATTTGCTGCTGTCACTGATGCTAATCTTTGCAAAACGATGTCTGGCTGAGTTTGCATTGGTGTTTCAGCAAAACTTTGATGGATTTAGTGATAGGATTATTACTGTGACTGAAAGAGATTGTGAAGGAGGAAAGTAGGCAAGAATCCATAGATTTGAAGTGGCAGCGAGAAGAAGCAGGCTTTCAAGAGGCCTGATTGCTTTAGAGTGTACAGAGCTTCAGTTCAGTGATGCACTTTGTATGAGAGGTCCCTATTATATCAGATAGTTCATCACCAGGTCACACTCAGCCTTATCTTTGGCCCTAAAAGAGACTGTAGCTCTGAGTGTCTGCGCCTTGGTTTCACTCCAGGTTGCAATAGGTGACAGCAGCAATGTGAATCAATTAGTTTTGTGTTCCTCCATTGAATAGCGAACAGATGTGCTTCCAGTCAGAGTGATTTCATCTCCTTCCTTATGGAGCCTATGAAACAGGAAGTCAGAGAGATCAGAGGCCTGCTTATCTTTTGCCAGCTGCAAAAAGTCTTTGATAACAGTTAATCCCAGTCTGTTCCTGCCAATAATCCCAAATTCACTGTCACCAAGATCCCCATCAGCACCATTCATAGGCCCCATCTATCCATCTGAATGCACTTCTCCTGTTACAATTTCTGTCAAATTGCATCATCAAGTCAATGCATGCTTACCAAGCAATCTCAACACATCACCAATTTCATGAAAAAAACGTTGATATTGAACAAAATCTAATTTAGAAACTAAGGGCCATTTTGTTGCAAGTTTGTGCTTTTCGTGATCCCCTACATATTCTGGTGCTTCTACGCAGTGCACTCCAATAAACTCAACATGGGAGGTGGAAGCTGTTTTGATCCTCCATTAAGATATTTAGGTAAACTTGAGAGGCAGCCTGATTGCATACTGTGCCATCTTGGATACTGATATAACAGTCCCTAACTGTCACTAGAGTAGTTAATTAGGAAATGTTAAAGGGGTTCAAAGCCTTCGGGGTAACGATATAACAGATGCTCCAGCCAAACACACTGACCCTTCCTAATATTTGAACTATTTCCTCCACACACCCAATATCCCATCCAACACCCAACTGCCCAACATCTGAACCCCATCCCCCTGAACACCTGACATCCTAATTTTGGCCCTACAAATTCCATTTACTTAATGGAATATAGCAGTTAATACTGTAAAAAGAGGAAGGGGATGGGGTGTTGGTTGCTGCAGAAATTCAGTCTGATGCTGCCTGTATGGTTTACTGTGTCGCATCTGTTGGAACATAGAAGATGGAACAGTACAGACCCTTCAACCTTTTATGTTGTGCCGGCTTTTATCCTACTATAAGATCAGACTAACCTACATACCCTTTATTGTACTATCTTCCAAATGCCTATTGAAGAGTCACTTAAACGTCCATAATGTATCTGACTCGACTACCACTGCTGGCAGTGTATTCTGTGCACCCACCACTCTCTGTTGGGATAGATACTGCATCAGAAATCAGACTCATAAAATCATGCAAAGTGAGGAAGATAACTTTTCATTTGATCTGGGTTGGAAATAGAAATTCTGATACATATGGGAATGTTTAGAACAATTTGTCCTTGTCATGACATTACTTTCACTTGCATAGTGAATCTAATAATCTGCAGTGCAGCAGACTGCAAAAGGATAGTACTGAATTGCTTATCCATATTTTCATGTAAATTTTGAAACATGAGTTTGTGAAGGCCATCACCTGATTGGCATTAGTCTGAGGTTCATTCAAAGCTGTCAGAAACTCAACACCACAGGCACTTACACTTCAAAGCAGGACAAGGACAACAATGCTGGTGACTACGAATGTGATATGAACTTTTATGATTTTGCCCTCTTTCTAGGCTGGAGCTGAATATGTTTGCACATCGTACAGTTAGCTATTCAATATTGCCTAAGGGCCTCTGAAGTTCTTTATTCAAAGGGGCTAACTTCATTTCATGCTCTCTTATCAAAAGGAAGCAGGCAGAACAAACAAGATTGCCAGCTTTCCCATGGTGCAACATGCCATTGGCTGCTTGTGCTTTGGATTGTGGGAATCATATGACAACAGTTCCTGTGCAGCAATTGAAAAGGATTCCAGTCTGTCAACATCCAGCTGGAGTGTGATTCACTGGAAATGAATCATGCAGATCAATGCTGTGTATCCTGGCAGCACTCATGATGTTTTCATTACGCAGCTACCTTATGCAGCACTGTACCAGCTGCATTTATGACAACATAACAAATCATTGAGGTCAAGAGGTATCTGCTGACTACTGAGCTAATAGTTTCACTCTGTCACACATAAAACATGCATAGCATGCATACTGAAAGCTATGTTGGTATATTTGATGTAATAGAGTGGACCATTAGTGTTTAGAAATAGCACTTTTGCCATTTAGACTGCTCTAGAGGAGGCTTTCAGTACCTGACAGTGTGGTATCAAGATTTGTGTTGATCTATTGTATGTTGCACAATCTAACTATCATGATGGTACAGCACATGGTAGCAACTAAGTGGGGAGCAGCTTAACAGTAGGCATTTGAGGAGGAGGAGGAGGACAATGGGGCTAAGGAAAGGAGAGGCAACTGAAAAATCCCATCTAAGGTCAACTGGACATGAAGAATTAATGACAGTATTCACAACTCTTGACAACAAGGCCTTATTCAACTGCATATGGCATCACAAAGCCCTAGATAAACTTGAATCAATAGAAATCGGGGGAAATCTCTCCACTGAAAGAAGCTATACTTGGAGCTTAGGAAGATGATTGTGTTTTTTGGAGGTCAGTCATCTCAGCTCTAAGATATCTCTGTAGGAGTTCCTCAGGATAGTATCCTAGGCCCAACCATCTTCAGCTGCATAACCAATGACCTTCCCTCTGCCATGTGTTCAAAATGGAGATGTTTTACCCGTGGTTGATTGCACAATGTTCAGCACCATTTGTGACTCCTCAGATATTGAAGCAGTTCAGGTTCATATGCAACAAGATCTGGACAATATCCAGGCCTGGGCAGACAAGTAGGAATTATAATTTGTGCCACTTCCTCAAGCTCTGATATTTAGTAGCAGCAATGTGTACAGTCTATGAGATGCACTACAGAAATTCATGAAAGATCCTTAGTCAGCACCTTCCAAACCCATGACCACTACCATTCTTGAAGAACATTAGTGCCACTAAACAGTGCTAAGTTGTGGCTCCAGAATATTTGGTGGAAGCTTGTTGACTTTAATTGAAGGACATTGCAGATGGTCTTTCAGGATGACCTTAAGCATTTTGTTATTTGGCCCACGTCATAGTCATGGTAGTATGTGAACCAATTAAGTATGGCTAAGAGGCTGGAAGCAGTGCTAAGCCTGTGCATTTGAGGTGTAGTATCTGAGATGAATGATGCAAAGAGTGTTTAGTATAGATTGTTTACTTAATCACTTGGGAGGTAATTGTATTTAATTGCACTAGTTAATGGGAGCTATCTGATTTAACCCTCTCACTTGGACAAATTTGCATATCCACCCTCATGGCCCAGAAGGTCATGATTTCCCGTCCAACCCTTTATTGTCAGTGATCTCCTTCCCCCCCATCTCCAATCACCGGGAGAGATCTGGTCGGGTGTCCAACCACTCCTGCTCGATCTGAAGGAACCCACCCTGAAACACGTCAACTTCCAGCGCCAGGTGTTCATTTGCTTGGCCTGGGAGAAGGTGATAGAGAGTTCCTTCACCGTGAACCATGAGAGAGAGGCCTACTGTGTTTTTTTGGATGGTGGGTGGCATGTGGTGCCACCTGTGTTGTGAGATGGGGCATATTAGGAAGAACTGCCCATCCTTGATGACTGCCAATTCCCAACAACACCCTGTTCCCCCTTCCCCCAGGGCAACCCCAGGAATCCAACAAGCTGAGCCTGAGCCAGGGCTTGCCATCCCTGGGGCCTCTGGCAGGGAGGAGGGAGGACTCCAGCTGGAACGAAGATGTGGGGAAAAGCAAGGAACCTGGTGGCTACCCCCATGGCTGCTTCCCCTTGTCTCCCTCCTGACTCAGTTTTCCCCTCACCCTCCCCAAAGTTGAGACCATGGCAAGCCCAAACTCAGCATGAAGATGCCTCTGTGGTTGTGCTAGTGCCCTGGTATTGGAATCCCAACCCCTGACCCCCTGACTTGTGCCTGATCCCCTCACTCTGACCCGCTGGCCCATGAGTCCGACCCTGCCCTGCAACATTATGACACTGGGCCCAATCCTTGCTCTGTGTTGCCTAAAGGAAAAAAAATGAAAAAGAAGTTTAACTCTCTCCCTCCAAAAGCAGGTAGATTTTTCTTTACACATGCAGAAATCAGTATCTGCTTATTTGATTTGCATGTGTTCATGCATACGCACACATTTTTTTTTGACAGTATTGAACTGTTTCTTTGACAGATAATTGTACAATCCAGCACAGTTATTTCCTCCACAATATTGAGAACCATTGTAAAAGCCGTAGTAGCCAACTGCTGTAAACTTAACACTGATTACACTTCAGCAATAAGTACAGATGACTTCTCAAGCAAGAATGGAAAATAAGACAGATTTTAGGCCCACTTCCATTTTTTGTTTGAGTCATATTTTGTTGGAAGTGATGAAGGATAGGTCTCTTTTGTTTATTCGTTGATGGATAATGACTACAAATGTTTCAAAATAAAACTAGATGCTACATAGATTTATTTCAGTGGATGGTTTACATCTTCTTAAAATGTAAAGAACCCAAAAAAGTTACCTAAATAATCGAGGCTATCAACTCTATTTTCCTAGGTACCTTAAAAACAAAGGTCCAGCTAATCTGATGGCCAGAGAGTTGTTGGAGTACTGCTGACTGGAACTTGGTGTGGAATCTCCAATGTAGATTAGATTAGATTACTTACAGTGTGGAAATAGGCCCTTCGGCCCAACAAGTCCACACCGACCTGCCGAAGCGCAACCCACCCATACCCCTACATATACCCCTTACCTAACACTATGGGCAATTTAGCATGGCCAATTCACCTGACCCGCACATCTTTGGACTGTGGGAGGAAACCGGAGCACCCGCAGGAAACCCACGCAGACACGGGGAGAACGTGCAAACTCCACACAATCAGTCGCCTGAGGTGGGAATTGAACCCAGGTCCCTGGCACTGTGAGGCAGCAGTGCTAACCACTGTGCCACTGTACCTGACTCTGTGGGATTACCCTGGGAAACTGAAATATTCTGTTGGTAGTTCCTCTGCGATTGGAACCTTCCAATAAATCTCCTTAGTGTAAGAAATATCGCTGGGCTGTATCTTAGTTAAGCTAAATAGTTACCCTGGAAAAGTTAGAGAATTGAAAAGCAACTCTCATTCCTGGGTAATTATTGAATTGACTGCCCCCAGTCACACTCACCACTGAAAACTCCAACCTGATTCGATTTCTCCCCGGCCCTGACTTGATTCTGCTGGATCTAACAACCACTTTTGATGCAACATATCACCGACTGCACTGCCCACATCCCCTCCCTCCACCCCCACCAAACTGGCCTGACTCCTTCCCAGAAATGACAACCCCTTGTATTCATTGGATCCAATAATCTCCTTCCTAACGAGACTCTGGCAAGACTTGACATTCTACTCCAAGCGATCATTGCCAGAGCCGACAACCCTCCAGCCTGTACCGACATTCACGCCCATATATTACACCCCCACCACCACCGACCTGATCTCACCCTCATCTGACACAACAAAACCATTGCTGGACCCAACACACCCCAACATTCAATCTACCCTCAGCACTCATGCACTTCTCTTGTCCCCTTGCTACCTGATTCCCCAACCCATGTCAACTATTTAACACCTCATTCACCTGGCATCCTATCTACACAGCACCTCTTTACCTTGTACACCACCAACCTAAAACTCAACTAACTTTGCCCACTTGACATTCCACCACTTAACACCTACTAACCTCACTCACTGTCCGAAGAGTAACCCACCCAGACCCATTCCCCTAAATTTACGCCTGACTAATGCACCTATCACTATGGGCAATTTAACATAGCCAGTTCAACTGACCTGCGCATCAGTTTTTGGACTACTGGAGGAAACCACAGGTCCCGGAGGAAGCCCATGCATACACGGGGAGAATGTGCAAACTCCACACAGACAGTCGCTCGAGGTGGGAATTGAACCCGGCCCCCTGGTGTTGTGAGGCAGCAGTGCAACTACTGAGCCACTGTGCCTCACGGGAATTGTCAAAATGGTCGTTTGTGCTCCTACATTACAGAACACGGCTGTGGGAAAAGGGGCATGGCTTCAGCAAGCATTTTCCTCATGGCTGGATTCATGGATTCCCTGTCAGATTTGTGACAAGAAGCCCCTGTTCAGGAATTGGCAAGTCAGAGGTCATCTAAAGAAAGGTAAGTGGATAATTTTGAATCTGATCAGAGTTTGAAATAGGGTCTGACCCTAATCAGAATACTGAGGCCAATCTGTTTTTTAACCAGTGGTACAAAGGATATCAATCATTGCAATGGGTCTGGTGTATCTGTAATTGTCTCTGCTTCCCTTCACTGGTGGGATCACTCTAAGATGCTGGGAAATTCATCAAAATTATTCAAAAGCCGTTAATCTCAGGAAATTGGCCAGAGTCAATGGTGCATCTTTGGGGAAGTCCTTCTCCATCATAGAACAGAAGATCAAGATGTTTTTGGCGATAATTGGAAGCTATCCAACCTGATCCAGATACGTATAGCAGCAATCTATTCTTATACATGGGGAGAAAAATACTGTCAAAACCTCAACAATTGATATGCGACCTTAATTGTTAAAGGTATTTTCAGTCAGAAGTAATTTTGTTTGTTTTCTTTCAGTATGATGAAGCAGCCTATTGATGCCGTTAGAAACTTCGTTATCTTGTAAAAACAAATCTACAACATCAACTATTGACACATCATACTGCTACAGTGAGGAAAGCTGAGTCACACAAAACTTTAGCTTCCTTGTCAGTTTAGTGCAGTTTATATATTTACTGCATACAGAAACCAGCGTTACTAAGCAGCAGAATTTGACCGTTGGAGTGCAATCTGATAAAATTTGTTTTGATTCTTTGAATCGTCCTTATTCCAGAATGTGTTCCACTCTCTTTATACTGAGAACCCAAGGCATTATCAAGGCTACAGCTTAAATTCATGATGTGAATTGAATAGAATTATCCTTTTCACACAGTTGGCTCCCATCAGATTAAGTCCACAGTTAAAATATTTCTACATGGTCTTAGTTATTTATGATCAGGTTACAGTTCAAGTTGCTGATCCCAGAATTGTATCTGTTAGCTGTTGGGCAGCATAGTGCCTCAGTGTCAGGGACCCAGGTTCAATTCCAGCCTTCGGTGACTGTGAGTTTCTTTTAGGTGTTCTGGTTTCCTCCGACAATCCAAAGACATGTGGGTTAGGTGGATTGACTGTGCTAAATTGCCCATAGTGTTCAGGGATGTGTTGGTTAGGTGAATTAGTCATAGGAAATACAGGGATTGGGTAGCGAGATGGGTTGGGTGGGATGCTCTTCAGAGGGTTGGTGTGGCCTTGATGAGCTGAATGGTCTGCCCCTGTACTGTAGGGGTTGTATGGATCTATTATACTATAAACATTATGAGAGGCATGGTGGCTCAGCAGTTAGCACTGCAGTCTTGCAGTGCCAGGGGCCTGGGTTCGAATCCACCCTTGGGTGACTGTCTGCATGGACTTTGCACATTCTCCCTGTGTCTGTGTGAGTGCTCTGGTTTCCTCCCACAGTTGAAAGATGTGCAGGTTTGGTGAATTGGCCATGCTAAATTCCCCATAGTGATAGGTGCATTAGAAGGGGAATGGGTCTGGGTGGGGTTACTCTTCAGACAGTCAGTGTGGACTTGTTGGGCTGAAGGGCCTGTTTCCACACTGTAGGGAATCTAATCTAATTTAAACTGATGTTTGTCAAGAATGTAGTGCTGGAAAAGCACAGCAGGTCATACAGCACCTGAAGAGCAGGAGAATCAATGTTTCATCATGAATGAGATTTGTGGGCCGGGGGGCTGAGAGATAAATTGGAGGGAGGTGGGGCTGGAGAGAAGGTAGTTGGGAATAAGATAGGTAAGTGAAGGTGGGGGAGAAGGTAATAGATCGGAGAGGAGGGTGGAGCCGATAGATGGGGTGCAGATTTTGCATTTCTTGCGTTGGCAGGGGAAGATGCCGGGAATGGGGTGTGGGCTGGTGTGGGGCGTGAATCTGACAAGGGAATGGTCTCTCTGAATGTGGGGAGGGAAATATATTCCTAGTGGTAGGGTGTATTTGTAGGTGGCAGAAATGGCAGAGGATGATGCGATTTAGGTTGGTGGGTGGAAGGTGAGAATCAGGGGGGTGGGGGGGTGGAGGATCTGTCCTTGTTGCGACTGGAGGGGTGGGGTATAAGGGTAGAGGTGCAGCAAGTGGAGGAGATGCGCTGGAGGGTATCGTTGATTATGTGGGAGGGGTAATTATGGTCTTTGAAGATGGAGGCCACCTGGGATGTTAAATGATGGAATTGGTCATCCTAGGAGCAGATGCAGTGGAGGCAGAGGAATTGGGAATAAGGGATATCATTTTTACAGGAGGAGTTGTAGTCCAGGTAGCTGTGGGAGTCAGTGTGTTTGTAGTAGATGTCCATAGTTAATCGGTCTCTGGAGATGGAGATGTCAGGAAGGGGAGGGAGGTGTTCGAGATGGTCCAGGTGAATTTGAGATCGGGGTAGAAGATGTTGGTGAAGTTGATGAACTGTTCATCCTCCTCATGGGAGCACGAGGTAGCACCGATGCAGTCATCAATGTAGCGGAAGAAAAGGTGGGGATGGTGCTGATGTAGCTGTGGAAGATAGACTGTTTCACATATCTGACAAAGACGCAAGCATAGCTGAGGCCCATGTGGGTTCCCATGGTGACCCCTTTGGTTTGGAGGAAGTGGGAGGATCGGAAGGAGAGATTGTTGAGGGTGAGGACCAGTTTAGCCAGACAGATGAGAGTGGAAGTGGAAGGGTACTGGTTGGGTCAGTGTGAGAGGAAGAAGCAAAAGGCTTGGAAGTTCCTCTAGACCTGCAAAGGACTTTTGCTGTTTTACATCCTCAGAAGAATTCACACACTCACAAACGCTTCTTCTCCACCATATCAGACATAAAAAAATGTAGGTGAAACAACTTTCCTGTACTTACCTCAATACTTGGGTTTCCTCGACCATTCCTGGCCCTTCTCCTGGCCTCCGGAACTGCTTGGACGCCACTTGCCATAAAGCTGCTCCATAGACCACGGCCATGGCTGACAATGCTGCCTCTGCGATCACTGTCCAGACATACACCTCCACGATTGCCAGGAATATGATTGCCTCTGCGACCACCACAGGATCCACTACTGCTGCTACTGCCACTAGATCCACCACCATGGCACTGACGCAATATCTACCTTGCATGTCACTTCCACCCCCACAGTTGCCACTGCCGCAGCCACTTCTGCCCCCAGAAACATCACTCACTGAAACTCAGCTGGCAACATGGCAGACGCCACGCATTAGGTCTCTTCTGCCCTGTGGGTACCATTGTAGGGCCCACTTTCACACTCATGGTGAGCGGAACTTCCATTGATGATGTCACTCTCGACCCTATAATCATGCCCACTCTGGTTGCAGTCTCTGCTCCCAATTGCAGCTCCAACCCTATATCAGGTCCTAGCTCCCCACCCTGCAGTGCTTTTCTATTTCCCCAGACCTATCCCTTAATGAGGATGAACAATCAGCAAAGGCCTCAACTTTATCCCACCACATTCTCAGATTAATGAGTTTGACTGGCTTTACGACCTTGCACATTTCTTCCTTTGCCTCCACCTCCTCTCGTTTCCAACATACCCCGTAAGTCTGGGTACCTTGTGCTGGTCTGTTATCTGCCCTTGATCTCTTCAATTCCAACTGCCACTATGACATAGACTGCCTCAACCTTTCCACCCTCCACAGCTACTCTAACCTTTCACCTTCGCAATGCATAGCCCTCCACACCCTCTGCTCCAACCCCAACCTCACCATCAAATCAGCAGACATGGGGGTGTGGGGGTGCAGTGGTAGTTTGGCACACTGACCTCTACACTGCTGAAGCCAAGCACCAACTCATAGACACTTCCTCCTACTGTCCCCTCGACTACAACCTCACCTCCCATCACCAAACCAACATCTCCCAGACCATCTACAACCTCATCACCTTTGGGGATCTCCCATCCACAACCTCCAACTTCACCATCCGAGAACCCTGCACCGCCCATTGTCTCAGGGCAAAAGTGAGGACTGCAGATACTGGAAATCAGAGTTAAGATTAGAGTGGTACTGGAAAAGCACAGCTGGTCAGGCAGCATCCGAGGAGCAGGAAAATCAATGTTTTGGGCAAAAGCCCTCCATCGGGAATGAGACATCGATTTTCGTGCTCCTGAGATGCTGCCTCATCTGCTGACCCATTGTCCCAATCTGGACCTGACCCACTGAACTCATCCCTGCATACCTTGACACTGTCCTGTCCCCTTAGTCCAGGAACTCCCCATTTAAGTTCAGGACACCGGGCCACGCTCTCCTTCTCTTCCAAAAATGCTGTTTCCCTGGCTACCTAAACCTTATCTTCACCATGGACGTCCAGTCCCTGTACACATCTATCAGCCACTACACAGGCCTCCCAGCCCTCTGTTTCTTCCTTTCCCGCTGACCCAACCAGTATCCTACCACTGGCACTCTCAAATCTGGTTGAACTGGTCCTCACCCTCAAAGTTTCTCCTTCAAATCCTCCCACTTCTCCAAAACTAAAGGGGTACCCATGGAAACCCGCATGGGCCCCAGCAATGCCTGCTACTTTGTTAGGTATATGGAACAGACCATCTTCCACAGCTACACCAGCACCATTCCCATCTTTTCCTCTGCCACATTGATGACATGTATTGGCGTTACCTCATGCTCCCATCAACTTCACAAGCTCCATTCACCTCAATCTCAAATTTAGCTGGACCATCTCAGACACCTCCCTTCCTTCCTGGACCTCTCCATTTTCATCTCCGACAACCAAATAACCACGGACATCTACTACAAACACACTGACTCTCTCAGCTACCTGGACTGCACCTCTTCCCACCCTACCTCCTGTGAAAATGCTATCCTTTATTCACAATTCCTCCACCTATGCTGCATCTGCTCCCAGGACAACCAATCCCAAAATAGAACATTTCAGATGGCCTCCTTCTTCAAAGACCACAATTTCCCCGCCCACATGGTTGACGATGCCTTCCAGCGCATCTCCTCCACTTCTTGCACCTCTGCCATTGAGCACCACCCCTCCAATTGCAACAAGGACAGAACACCCCCTGCCCCAACCCCCGGTCCATACCTTTCACCCCACCAATCTCTGAATACATTGCACCAACCTCTACCACTTTCGCCATCTACAAACAGACACCACCACGAGGGGTATATTTCCCTCCTGACCCCTATCTGTGTTTCGGAGACCATTTCCCCCATGACTCCCTTGTTAGATAAACGCCACACACACACACACACACACACACACACCCCCACCCCCCACTCCTGGTATCTTCCCCTGCCAAAGCAAGAAGTGCAAAGCCTGCACCCACATCTGCCCTCCTCACCTCCACCCAAGGGCCCAAAGGATCCTTCTACATCCAACAAAAATTTACCTGTACTTCTACACACATCATCTACTATATCCATTGCACCCAATGTGGTCTCCTCTACATCGGGAAGACAGGACGCCAACATGCGGTTGTTTCAGAGAACACACCATCCAGTGCCACCGCCATGTGGCTGAACACTTCAACCCCTCCCTCCTACTCAGCCAAGGACATGCAGGTCCTAGGCCTCCTCCATCGCCAAACCCTAACCAACCACAACCTGGAGGAGGACGCCTCAACTTCCATCTTGGGACCCTGCAACCACATGGGATCAATGTGGATTTCACTAGTTTCCTCATTTCCCCTCCCTCTACCTTATCTAATTCTCAAGCCTCCGACTCAGCACTGTCCTCTTGACCTGTTCATCTTCCTTCCCACCTATCCACTCCATTCTCCTTTTCGACCTATCACCTTCCACCACTCCTCCACCTTTATCTACCTAGCACATTCCCAGCTACCTTCCCAGTTCCACCCCCTCCCATTTATCTCTCAACCCTCGGCCCACATGCCTCATTCTTGATGAAGGGCTTATGCCTGAAATATCCTTGCCCCTTGGATGCTGTCTGACCTGCTGTGCTTTCCAGTGCCACACTCTCAACTCTGATCTCCAGCATCTGCAGTCCTCACTTTCTCCTGATGTTTAGCTGACTAGTAGGAAAGTTTAACAGCTCACTGTTTGAGTTTATTTGGGTGTATGCTGGATTTCCTCTTGTTAAAATATTTATTAAAGTATTCTATAAAAAGTTTTAACATTTCCGAGACAGTCCATTTTTAAAATTAAATATTTTATGATGTGAGTATGAAATGAGCATGTGGTGTGCTTCTTGGATTGAGATGACCATTTATGTAATTGAGTGCAGTTGAATGAAGCTCAGGATATGATACTGGTGTTGAACCAGCAATTCTCTTGTTCATTATGACCCAAAACTATCTTAGGCAGACCCTGAGCCAGAATGTTGTGTGCAATAATGAGAAATTGGGGAGAATCATGTGAGAAGTAGAGCAAGATCTTTCTTCACCTTGGTAGGAAGTAGTTTTAATTCTCCAACAACATTCTGGACTTTGATTCAAGATTCTCGCTGGGAGCTGCAAGGTGACCATTAACCAGGATTGTTGACTATTATCATCCTAATTAAGAGCAAATCTCACCTTATTAAGACTCAACCTCCTATCCAGTTGAGGAAATTATATGCCAGGAGGTTTTGAGATGAATATATTCAAGAGAGAAATGGATGTTGCCTTTGCGGTTAAAGGGATCAAAGGACATGGAGAGAAAGTGGGAATGGGATATTGAGATTGTATGTTCAGCAATGATCATATTAAATGGTGGTGCAGGCTCGAAGGGCTGGTTAACCTACTTCTGCACTTATTTTCAACATTTCCATGTTTAAGACACACAAGTATGCTAAAGGTCAGTAGGACCATATATGCACTACCCTCTGTGTGAAAACAAATTGCCCTTCAAATCCTTTTTAAACCTTTCTCCTCTCACCTTAACTCTCTGTTTCCTGGTTCTGGACTCCCCCTACCCTTAGGGAAAAGAGCTTTGCTATTCACCTTACCTACACCCCTTATGATTTTATAAACCTCTATAAGGTCACTCCTCAACCTCCATGCTCCAGGGAAAAAAGGCCCCAGCCTATTTTTATAACTCAAATGCTCCATTCCCGGAAACATCCTGGTAAATCTCTTCTGAACCCTCTTCAATTTAATAATATGCTTCCTGTAGCAGGGTGACGAGAACTCTACACAGTACTCCAAAAGTGGCCTCACTCATGTCCTGTACAACCTCAACATGATGTCCAACTCCTATACTCAATGGTCTGAGCAATGAAGGCAAGTCTGTTAAATGCCTAACCACCAGGTCTAAGTGTGATGCAACTTTCAAAGAACCTGAGACCCTCGGTCTCTTTGTTTGACAACACTACCCAGGGCCCTACCTTTAACTGTGTAAGTCCTGTCCTTGTTTGTTTTACCAAAGTGTAATACTTTCTCATTACATGGCTGTAAGTATCCAATATCCCCTTCACCACAGACACATTCCTCCTGTCAACTCTGTGGCCTGCTTCTGGAATAGGGTGAGCAACCTTGTGTCAAACACATCCCTCCTATCAGTGAATGCCAATGTCTATAGTACACATTCTTCTCCTGCAGAAGGAGAGAAGCATTAAGAGACATTAGCACGCCTGCACCAATAGGTGCAAGTGAAGAGGTCACTCCCTAGAGTTGTGGTTGTTGGTGTACTTTACATCATTGATGGAAATCAAAGAAGCTTCATATGATCTGTCTGCTGATATTTCTGGGAGGTGTTTATCCCACAGACAACTCCTTAGTGACCTTAACTCTTACAAGCCTTTGGTGGAAAACCATCAAGTGTGCATGCTCACCTGGGAGTATTGAGGAAAAAGATTCAGTAAGCCGGTCATGCTGCTGAATGATGAAGCTATGTTTGGGTTTTGTCAGATGCATGAAAGACAGTATGACTTTGGTGCAAGCAGTGCAACATTGGTACCTGCAATGAAGTGACAGATACTGAGTGCACATGATGTCTGACACAGAATCTTCTGTGGACAGTCCTTTGGAGTGGCAACCTTACAATGCTAATTCACACTCATTAAGTATGAAGCATTGAGTGCAGAGATGTATGCATCTTGATGGAGTGCAGCAGATCATTCATCCTGCTGTATACCCAGTCTCTCCCGACATCCCAACCACAACCACAACTGCCTCAGTCACTCAGATGGCCTATTGTTGCCTCAGTTGCTCAGATGGCCTGTTGTTGCCTCAGTCGCTCAGATGGCTTAATTCTCTGGAAAATAGGATATCCCTTGTTTCCTGGACAGCCTGCAGGCTAATCTCTAGGGAGGCATCACTGAAAGGTTTTCAGACATCTCTGGGGATTGGTTATATTGATGAGCAAAGATTGAGTCATGCTGTTAGATTGCAGAGAGTGAATAGCTGTCCAATTGTCTTTTAAATATGGCAACCAGACATTGGATAACAGAATGTTCTGGTAGGCACTAGAATCATAAAATTTGATATATTACTTGTGCATGGGTATGAGAAGAACATAATCACATTGGGAAATCTTTCCTGCCCCTGGGCAGAAGTTACAAAGTCCCCACACTTAGGATGGAGTTTTCTTTTTGTGTGGCTAAGTATCAGTGACAGAACGAAAGAGGCCTCACAGGCACAAACAGTCCCCAATTGTTAAAAAAAATTGTTTATCAATAACATAATTGTTTACTTTATTCAAAAAGAGACCAAAATAGGCAACTATGGCTGTCAGTGTAACATTTGGCTTTGCGAAAACATTAGAGTCCAGTACATAGAATGTAACAACAGAACATTCATAAATATTTAATACAATCAAACAGCATCAACATGGTTTCATGAAGGGAAATCACGCCTGATAAATATTAGAATTCTTTGAGTAGGCAACGAGCAGGATAGGTAAAGGAGAAATAGTAGGTGTAACATATTTGGACTTCTAAAAGGCATTTGATAAGGTACCATAAGTTAAGCTGCATAACAAGATCGAAGCCTGTGGTGTTGACGTAAAAAGGAATGACTATTTAATAGAGGATAAAGATTTGGTATTGGGGTACATTTTCAAGAAAGAGTCATAGAGTCATAGAGTAATACAGCATGGAAACAGGCCTTTTGGACCAAACTGGTCCATGCTGACCATGGTGCCCACTCAGCTAGTTCCAATTGCCTGCATTTGGTCCATATCCCTTTAAACCCACCCCATCCATGTACATATTCAAATGCTTTTAAATCACGGAATACAGGGAGAACTAGCCAGTTGGATACAGAACTGGCTCAAAGGTAGAAGAAAGAGGGTGGTAGTGGAGGGTTGTTTTTCAGACTGGAGGCCTGTGACCAATGCAGTGCCACAAGGATTGGTGCTGGGTCCACTACTTTTTGTCATTTACATAAATGATTTGAATGCGAGCATAAGAGGTACAGTTAGTAAGTTTGCAGCTGACATCAAAATTGGAGGTGTAGTGGACAGCAAAGAGGGTTGCTTCAGATTACAACAGGATCTTGACCAGATGGGCCAATGGGCTGAGAGGTGGCAGGTGGAGTTTAATTCAGATAAGTGCAAGGTGCTGCATTTTGGGAAAGCAAATCTTAGCAGGACTTATACACTTAATGGTAAGGTCCTAGGGGGTGTTGCTGAACAAAGAGACTTTGGAGGGCAGGTTCAAAGCTCCTTGAAACTGGAGTCACTGGCAGATAGGATAGTGAAGAAGGCATTTGGTATGCTTTCCTTTATTGGTCAGAGTATTGAGTACGGGAGTTGGGAGGTCATGTTGTGGCTGTACAGGACATTGGTTAGGCCAGTGTTGGAATATTGCTTGCAGTTCTGGTCTCCTTCCTATCAGAAAGATATTGTGAAACTTGAAAGGATTCAGAAAAGATTTACAAGGATGTTGCAGGGTTGGAGGATTTGAGCTATAGGGAGAGGCTGAACAGGCTGGGGCTGTTTTCCCTGGAGTATTGGAGGCTGAGGGATGACTTTATAGAGGTTTACAAAATTATGAGGGGTATGGATAGGATAAATAGACAAAGTCTTTTCCCTGGGATTGGGGAGTCCGGAACAAGATATCATATGTTTAGGGGAGAGGCGAAAGATATGAAAGAGACCTACGGGGCAACCTTTTCACACAGAGGGTGGTTCGTGTATGGAATGAGCTGCCAGAGGAAGTGGTGGAGGCTGGTGGAATTGCAACATTTAAGAGACATTTGGATGGGTATATGAATAGGAAGGATTTGGAGGGATATGGGCCGGGCGCTGGCAGGTGGGACTAGATTGGGTTGGGATATCTGGTCGGCATGGATGGGTTGAACTAAAGGGTCTGTTTCCATGCTGTACATCTCTATGACTCTATGACTTTAAATGGTGCTATTGTACTTGCCTCAACCACTTTCTCTGGTAGCCCATTCCATATATGTACCAGTGGCATGAAGGAGTTGTCCCTCAGGTCCTTCTTAAATCCTTTCCTCTCATCTTAAACCTGTTTTCAATTCAAAGATTATATGCATTCATCCTATCTCTACCCTCCCATGATTTTATACACCTCAATAAGGTCATCCGTCTTTCTCCTATGTTCCAAGGAATAAAGTCCCAGCCTATCTAATCTCTCCTGAAACTCAAACCTTCCATTGCTGGTAACATACTGGTAAATCTCTTTTGAACCCTCTCCAGTTTCAAAATATACTTCCTATTACAAATCGTCATAGAGTCATAGAAATGTACGGGAACAGACCCTTCGATCCAACTCATCCATGCCGGCCAGATATCCCAAACAAATCTAGTCCCATTTGTCAGCACCCGGCCTATATCCCTCCAAACCCTTCCTTTTCATATACCCATCCAAATGTCTTTTAAATGTTGCGATCGTACCAGCCTCCACCACTCCTTCTGGCAGCTCATTCCATACACGTATCACCCTCTGTGTGAAAACGTTGCCCCTTTGGTCTCTTTTATGTCTTTTCCTTCTCATGCTAAACCTATGCCCACTAGTTCTGGACTCCCCCACTCCAGAGAAAAGACTTTATCTATTTATTCTATCCATGCTTCTCATGATTTTGTAAACCTCTATAAGGTCACCCCACAGCCTCCGACGCTCCAGGGAAAACAGCTTCAGCCTATTCAACCTCTTCCTATAACTCAAACTCTCCAAACCTGGCAACATCCTTGTAAATCTTTTCTGGGCCCTTTCAAGTTTCATAACATCTTTCTGATAAGAGGGAGACCAGAATTGCACACAATATTCCAAAAGTGGCCTAACCAATGTCCTGTACAGCCACAACATGATCTTCCAACTCCTGTATTCAATACTCTGACCAATAAAGGAAAGCATACCAAACGCCTTCTTTGCCTATCTGTCTGCGACTCAACTTTCAAGGAGCTATTAACCTGCACTCCAAGGTCTCTTTGTTCAGCAACACTCCTTCGGATCTAACCACAAATGCACTTGTTAGGGCCTTTGTGAAATATTTTCCACAAATAGTCTTGATGCGTCAGACAATAAACCACAATTTGGTACAGAGTCTTTCAGCCAATTTACAGCTATGTCTGGATTTGAAAAAGTAACCAACTTGCTGAGTTATTTGCAATTGAATGACAAAGCTAAATATCCAGACTGTTAAATTCTTTCTGACGAACAAAGCTGACTTTTGTACAACATTGTTACATTACCAGTCCACCAGACTGTGGTGTAATTGACCAAACACCCATCATTAAAAACTGAGAGAATTAGTTAGACCTAGAACTAAATGATCTCAGAGTTTGAATTAAGGCTTCCTTTCATTTTCAGCACAGATTAATATCTGAAAATGTGCACAGTTAGATTAATTTGGTATTGTGGTAGGTATTCCTTTAATAGGGTGACTGAAAAGAAAGGTATTTTTATATACATCATAGCCTTGAGCAAATGCTGTTTGCAATTATGATAGGCCAACTTAATAACATAATAGAACTTCCTCTGAATATAAACATGCATGTCAATACAGCATTTTTAAAGATGTCGCATGGTGGCTCAGTGGTTAACACTGCTGCCTCACAGGGTTCCTGCCTTGGGTAACTGTCTGTGTGGAGTTTGCACATTTTCCTTATGTCTGCATGGGTTTCCTCCCACAATCCAAAGATGTGCAGGTTAGGTGAATTGGCCATGCTATATTGCCCATAGTCAGGGGTAAATATTGGGTAGGGGAATGTGGTTGGATGGGTTACTGTTCGGAGGGTTAATGTGGACTTGTTGGGTCAAAGGGCCTGTTTCCATCCTAATCAAGACGAAGAACTGACTCTGATAAAAGGAAACGCTTTCCTTGTTCTGCACCAAGGCACAGTGGGTCACCAGGGCAGTGAAATGTTTGGTAGATCTGAGGGCAAGCTGCTGGATTTTCAATCTGAAGCTTTTATCTTGTGCTAGACCACGAATCACCCACATTTATTGAATTCAATCTCCACATTTACCAGATTAGATGCTGGATAACTTCTATGTTAGTAACAAAGTACCTTAGACACAAGGCTATCACGTCCACTAATAACTTCTGTTAGCATTTCATGCTTGTGATCATCGAAATGGCAATCAGAAGATAATTTCACATTAACATGGAAAATGGGTAATTATAATACCAGATTGGCTCAGTAGTAGTACACGTCTCTAAGTCTGCAGGAAGATGACAACAGACTCATCAGGTGGGCAGAAAAATGGCAAATGGAGTTCAATCCAGAGGTAATGCATTTTTGAAATGCAACAAAGGCAAGGACTACACAATGAGGGTAAGATTTTGAGACTTTGTTAGAGGAACAGAGGAACTTTGGAGTTGAATGTTCAGTGATGTCTAAAAATAGCAATATTGGTTGCTAACATGCAGGAAATTGTAAATGGATCATTTTCATTTATCAGTTGAAGTGCAGAATACAAAAGAAGGCTGGGGGTGGGGTTAATGGTAGAATGGTCTCAAATACCAGTTAGATTGCAGTTAAAGTAAGTTTATATTTCCAGACCTTGCTTTATAGGAAGGATATGAATGCACCCGAAATTGAGAGTATGAGGATATTTACCAGAACATTACTAGGAATTTTGATGATTTTTAGTTACGATGAAAAATTGGATATGTTAGAGTTATGATCTTTAATTTTGTGAAGCACTTTGTAATGTTCTGAATAAATTTATAAATGGAAGTCTTTGTTTTGAATAGAATGTATACATGAAGGAATTGTGTAATACCTTGAGGTGTTGGAACGCATTGTCCTGTATAACGTTAATCTTACCCTATAACTTACCAGGACTTATCAAAATATTTAAAAAGATCTCTTCTGCAACTTTAACTACTAAAAC
This sequence comes from Hemiscyllium ocellatum, assembly GCF_020745735.1. Lineage (NCBI taxonomy): Eukaryota > Metazoa > Chordata > Chondrichthyes > Orectolobiformes > Hemiscylliidae > Hemiscyllium > Hemiscyllium ocellatum. The sequence continues at coordinate 38,941,059 of NC_083407.1, read as the reverse complement.
AAACCTGCCCATTTGTTAAGTAGTTGGATCACCACCAAAATCTGAAATAATACAAGTAACAAATTTTATAATTTGAATTAATTGAGGTATGAATACTACAGAAAATGACTGCTAATGATTAAAATGTTGAAATATATTAATTTTTAGTAGCTTGTTTGGTTATTAAGCAGCTTTGACCAGGATGTTAGGTTTTACTTTGATGGCTCTGCAATATAATCAATTTGGGAAAAGGAAAATCAAATTATCTCAATAGGAACATGCCGTACCCACCCCTATACCCACAGTGCCCCACCCCACCCCGCCCACTGATGCACTAGAGAAGATTGAGCACAGTTTGGAACAATAAATGTTATCACGAGAAATACTGTCTTTTAGCTGGTTGCAAAACAATTATGTGGAAGTGCAACGGTTAAGCACATCAGGAGTTATGCAAGTCAATTACAACACATATCGATTTGCCCATTCATCAAAAATATCTTATTTTACATTCTGTCTGATCAGTCCTTAAGCAGTAATATTGGTCAAGTAAATGGCTATCCAGCAGATATGTGAATATTTTTGAATACTACCAGCACAAGGGGAAGATATAAATTTTGTTTAGTGGCAGTAACATCTGTTATTACGACAGGTCGTAATGAACCCATGATGCAGTCTTTGCACAGTGATGCTGGGACTACTGTTCCTGAGTGTTGTGCATGCAAGTGCTATGACACGGGGTAAACCCCTCTGTTAATTTAAACAAACCACAAAAAAAAAATTCACCTCATGCCGTAATCTGTTAAAATCTGTTAGGAGGCAGCATGGTGGCTCAGTGATTAGCACTGTTGCCTCACAGCACCAGGTACCTGGGTTCGATTCCAGCCTTGGGCAACTGTCTGTATGGAGTTTGCACATTCTCCCTGTGTCTGCGTGGGTTTTCTTCAGCTTCCTCCCACAATCCAAAGATGTGCAGGTCAGGTGAATTGGCCATGCTAAATTGCCCATAGTGTTAGGTACATTAGTCAGAGGGAAATGGGTCTGGGTGGGTTACTCCTCGGAGGGTTTGTGTGGACTTGTTGGGCTGAAGGGCCTGTTTCCACATTGTAGGGAATCTAAAATTTGATAGGCAAAGAACTATCCTGGAGGTCCCTATTTAAAGTAAAAATTAACAATTTTATTCTTTAAGTCCAACAGAGAACATTAAAACTAACAATTATTTACAATTCCTTTCTCTTAAACCTATATTTTACAACTCACTCTACAATATTAGTCTGATAAAAATCCCAATTAAGATTTACAAAAAAAAATCACATTTCAAAAAAACCATGCTTCTTATCGATGCTTCTTTGTAGACTTTCCTCTGTAGATTTTCTCAAGGTTGGTTTCTATGTTCTGCTGTGTAAACTTCTTATAGACAGGCACCTTTCAGAGAGCTCTTCAGCTAACAGTCTGTCTGTGTGGATGTCCTTGGTAGTTCTCCTTCTAATAGTTAAAATGCCCAGTTTTATACCCCAAAACATCAAATCATATTATTGGTTTTGATGTTGTCAAAATGCTAAATTCAAATTTGATTGAATTTTGGTATCTTGGCACATAATTTAAACTGATTGGCTGAATTTGAATTTGTTTTTATTTCATGGCAACTCAGTTGCAGCTATTTGTTTTCCAGGTATTACATTCTTACTTTGTTCAGGACTCTCCACGCTTTGTTAGTCCTTGTTATCTTTGCAAGGTACAGTATATCTCTACGCCTTTGTAAAACAAATACAACTTTACGTTACACCTTATAGAAACAGTTACATAATTTGCAAAAGGTTGAATTATGAGCACATCAGTGTTAAAGATTCAGTATTTAATGGAGTTGAATTTTCAAAAAAAAAAGTAGCTCCCTGAGCATTGCAGAGTTTAGTCAACAATTAAGATTCTAGCTGGTGCTAGCAAAAGTAATTAAGATAAAATAGAACAAATCAAACTATTTACATATAACATAAATTTAATGATTCCGCAAGATGGAAAATTACAATCTGATTAATTTCAAAACAATCCTTTACAGTACTCATATCAGAGGGAAGTTTCCATTCTTTCTCATCCATAAGTATTAATTAACTTACAAAAATGATGCATGGCCAGATCAGAAAGTCATTGTGCACTTCTGACATCTACTCCCTAACCAGCTTCTGAGTGAGAAAAGTGCAGAGACGAATGGGCAGTGATGTTTTACTGACCTAAATGTATCATGTGTTAGAATTTGCCTTATGACTTATGTTATGCAATCAATTTCTTATCAAACCAATCCTTCTATCTCCTTCATTCTCTGCTGATTTGCTGGTTGAATTTTCCTACCTAGTTCATTGTAAGACTATTCCTTAGCACAGTGCGAGACAGGATACAGCAGACAACAAGACTTTAGATACTTAGGTCTGCATTTAGACAGCACTTTATCAGTCCAGTGATCTGAACTCTTGATTTAGGAAATGATGGTCTCCTCCAACAATACCTCATATCCCATTGTTCTTGGTTGTTTGAGTACAGCAGAGTAAACAGTATGACTCCATTGGATAGCCTAGATTTACTAACAGATGGGCATTCACTCTCCTAGGTTCTTGAATTAGAGGCAATACTCATACAAAACTGAAGGAATAAACTGAATATGATTTTTCAACTACATTCACAGACGAAGTACATGATAGTAGAGTGAAAACTTTTTATGAAGTGGGCTTTCGTGGACCAGGCCAGGTGCTGTCAAAACATTTCAGGAAAGTAGCCTGGACCCTAATGTTGCTAGTTGTTTTAAATAGGTTTAAAATGGATATTCTAGGAGTGATATAGCAAGCCCAATCACTTAGTTTTCAACAAAACAGAATTTATTTGCAAGATTACTGAATGAAACACAAACAAAAGAGACCTGAATATAGAATAACTTAACCTATCTGAAAACCAACAGATTATCCCAACTTAATGATGCGGTTCCAAATACTTGCAGCAATTCCCATCAACACCGCTTTGCAAAAAAAGGAAAAATCCAACACAGGGTCTTACAGGGGAGATGTCAGAGAGAGGGAAGATCAGCAAGGACCTGCTTCTTTGGGTCCAGCAGTTTCACAACTGACTGCTTGCTAAAACCAAACCACACCAGGGAAAAGCTGAGTTGGGAGAACCAGCCACTACCCTTTCATTGTACAAGTGATTTTTTTGTTTAAACTTAAAAGTTTCTTCAAGTAAATCAACCCCAGACATTTTGGAACCTATGTCTTTATGACCTCCTAATAAAAATCCAAGGACAGCATAACCTTATTAAAAGTTATCACAGGGGCAGGATCTGGCATAGTGGGCTTATGTGGCCAATGGGTTGTCTGTAATAATTTCTTGCATTTTGGAAAATGTAAACAAATGATGGAAGTGGATTTAAAATTGGGCAATTCAGCAGATATCTGCAGTTGTTGCTTGGAAAAACTCAGTAACAGAGATTCAGAACGTAGTGATGTTGATAGCTACTGACAGAGCTGTCCCTGTCTTGGAAGTGATTGCTGGGTCTGGCAGCACAAGTGTGCAAATTTCTGGCTCAGCCTCCACAGGGAATTGTGTCTTTATTTACAGTTTCCTTCCTTATCAAGATACATTAAGAGAGGTGTTTCAGGATTGTTTCCAGTGAGTCTCTGTCTGTCAGCCCTTCAAGGAGCTGGAATTTCTTCCTCCAGAATTGCATACAGAGAGGGAGTTTCTGAAGAATACTCTGAGTTTCTGAATAGGTCGCACACACAACAGTTCTCAAGAAAAATACATTCCTGGAAAACAGATAGAATGCAGCTTTTAGAAATTTTCAGTAAGATTAGTTCTGATTAAATGAGAAAAAAGCTAGAAACAAATACAGCAGGTACTGATGAGATGCCCCAAACATAATCAACATTAAGAAGAAAGATGTAACACAAAAGATGAGGTCTTCCAAGTGCTCTGCCTATTAAGTGTAATTCATGAACTCAGACTATGTCATAGTGTTCAGCCTGAATCTAGACATATTTGGGATCTTAATATGTTAAGTCATTCCAAGCATATTTGCTAAACAAATACTGAAAGCTCTGTGGATGCTGGAAGTCAGAAACAGGTTCTGAGGAAGGATCACTGGACCCAAAACATTAACTCTGATTTCCATCTACAGATGCTGCCAGACCTACTGAACCTTTCCTGCAATTTCTGTTTTTGTTGCCACGTGTGGTGGGCTCTTGGTACCCAATGGTACTTACGGGCTATGCTTTTGAATTCTATTTTGCCCAGTAATAATCAATTACATTATGTGAGTTGCCAACATCTATTACACAACTGTATCACTGATACTTAACATCACTTCACTGAACTGTAACTTTGTCCCATTAAAGTGACTGATTCTGAGACAGAAGGATATGGGTGAATTTGTATTCCAAGCATAAAAACAAAACAAAAAATCTTCCTCCAGTGCAATAATGAGAAAGTGTTGCAATGGTGGAGGTGTTGCTTTTTGGATCAGATTTTACACTGAGGCCCTGTTTGCTTTCTTTGATTAGATTACATTCCCTACAGTGTGGAAACAGGCCCTTCAGTCCAACCCGACCCTCCGAAGAGTAACCCACCCAGACCCATTTCCTTCTGACTAACGCACCTAATATTATGGGCAATTTCCCATGGCCAATTGACCTAACCTGCACGTCTTTGGGAGGAAACCCACACAGACACTGGGGAATGTGCAAACTCCACACAGACAGTTGCCCAAGGCTGGAATCGAACCTGGGACCCTGGTGCTGTGAGGCAGCAGTGCTAACCAATAAGCCACCGTGCCACCCAATTAGGAAGTATAATTTTAAAACAGAGCAGAGGACTTATACTTGGTCTGTTAGCCACTGATCAAATTACCTGGTTATCATCACTTTGCCTCATTGGTCGCTGCATTTCCTACATCATAACTGTAGGAAAGACCTTCATTGGCTGTAAATTGCTTTTGGAGGTGGTGCTGAAAGGGAAATGTAAGACTGTATTTTGGCAAAATAGATATTTGATTAGATTACTTACAGTGTGGAAACAGGCCCTGCAGCCCAACAAGTCCACACCAACCCCGCCAAAGTGCAACCCACCCATACATTTACCCCTTACCTAACACTATGGGCAATTTAGCATGGCCAATTCACCTGACCCACATATCTTTGGACTGTGGGAGGAAACCAGAGCACCCAGAGGAAACCCACGCAGACAATGTGCAAACTCCACACAGGCAGTCGCCTGAGTCAGGAATTGAACCCAGGTCTCAGGTGCTGTGAGGCAGCAGTGCTAACCACTGTGCCACCCTGCTGCTTGAAGTGCTTGAATGAATAAATCATATTATAGAGTAAGGAATCTTTTGGGAAGTCAGTTACAGGGTTTATGGAAACTCATTGTGAAATCTGTTCATAACTAATAAGTCATAACTAATCTGTTCATAACTAATGTTCTTGTAACTTTTCGCAGCGTTATGTTCCAAAGAACAAATAAAATTCAAATTAAATTCTCCTGCTACAGTGCATTTCAACTCAGTTACAATGAAAATAGTTTTGATATGGTTAGTAACTCCTACCCACGTTTCACCAATTAGATAATTTTAAATGCAAAATGTATAGGTTAAAAAAATTCACTAAAATTGGTATGATTCCTGAATGTTTCAATTTTAGCTTGTGCTTTTGTCATCAGCCACTAGGTGGCACTTGTTTACTGTTGTTCTTCAGTCAGTGCCTTCTGATTACTATTTCTTGTACAAAATAGATTCACACTAATTTAACTATGATTTGGAGATGCCGGTGTTGGACTGGGGTGTACAAAGTTAACCTTCAACATATTGTCTAGCTATCACCATTGTTAACAGCTAACCCGAGAATGCAACTTTTTAAAAAAAGGTTTTGTGATTTGCACATGAAAGAAGTGAAACTATCACTGTATTCTAACAGATGAAAGGCTTAACAGACAATCAATTTTTCAATGTATAATTTCAGTTACATCACACTGTAAATTTTTGCTATAAATTCTGTGTTAGGATTGAGCCCTCAACTACCACCTGATGAAGGAGCGTCGCTCTGAAAGCTAGTGTGCTTTCAATTAAACCTGTTGGACTATAACCTGGTGTTGTGTGATTTTTAATTTAATTATAGTTATGTAATAATTTCACTTCATGTTTTTATTTTATACACATATATATTTAAAATTTTAAACCATTTAGTAAGAAGTTCTTGAAAACCAAGATCTGCAAAAAGCATCAAGTTTTATTGAAATTTCATCTTTAGCATAATTTTCATTTGAGAGTATGTATAAATAATGTTTCACTTTCATATTCTGCAAACTCAAACTGGGTTTCAAAATGTTTAAAATAATTTTGCAACAGGAAACAGAACAATGGTTATTGGTAATTTTTTGGGCTGCAGGAAGTTTTGTAGGAGCATTCTCCAGGGATCAGTGTTGTGTTCCTTGTTTTTCCTGACATATAGCAATGATATAGACCTTTGCATCCAGGGCAGGTTTTCAAAGTTTGTAGATTAGATAAAATTTGTCACTATTGTGAAACAGGAGAAGGATACCGTAGAACTTCAAAAGGATGTTGACAAACAGGTGGAAGATGAAGTTGAATGCAGAGAAACTTGAAGTGATTAACTTCGGTAGGAAGAATGTGGATAGACAATATAAAACAAAAGGTACAGTTCTAAATAGGTACAGGAGTAGAGGGGCCTGGATCTATAGCTGTATAAGTTATTTAATAAGTTGAGGTAGCAGTTAAAGCATACAGTATGCAAAGGTTTATTAATAGGGACTCAAGCAGGTTACGTTGAACTTGTAAAAGACACTAGTTTGGCTTCAACTGGTGTTCTGGATGCCTCACTTTATGAAGGTTGTGAGGGTATTTGGAAGGAATGCAGAAGAGGTTTAGGAGAATGATTCCAAGGTTGAAAATCTTCAGGCCTGATTATACATCAAGGATGCCAGGTCTTCTTCCTAGAAGGAAAGAAAACAGAGGAGATTTAATACAACTTCTCAAAATCACTGGCTGGAAGGTTTTCAGGTTTGCTGGGTTAAAATGATAAAGAGATAAGACAAATTAATTATAATTAAAGACTGAGCTAGTTTTGAGAGAACCAATTTAAAAGTCGACAAGTCTAAATTAGTTATAAAATCATTCTGGGTACATGCATGTTTTTACAAATTTTACAGAATTTATTGACTTTGTGACAACAAGTACAAAAACTGATATTTAATAAATTCAGTTGATGCACAGTGAAAAACCAGTCACCCTCTGGCTGACAGGGCATATGTCTCTTGCTGTGCTCTGTTGATTGAAGTTGTTCCTCTGCCTTCAGTCTCCTTGCTGTACATTGGACTGCTAAGAGTTATGTCTTATTAACCCTGCCTAGCCACACCAGTTGTACACTATCAGAGGCATCCTCAGCTCTAATTGGTTTGCTGATGCATGAATAGTATAAGATCAATCTCAGATTGATTCGGTAGTGTGTGCCCAATTCTTTGAATTGTCTCTTTACAAGTGATCGTTAGCCTACTGATATCTGTTCCTAATACCTTCTGACTTGTTTCCCAAGGTGCCAGTTGCTGGAGGAATTATCCCTTTCATTAACCTAAGATATAGGAACAGAATTAAAGTATTTGGCCCTTTGATTCTACTCTATCATTTGATCATGGCTGATATGATTCTCAACTCCATTCTTCTGCCTTTTCCTCATAACCGTTGACCCCCTTACTAATCAAGAACCTATGTATCTCTATGTTAAACACACTCAATGACTTGTCCTCCACAGCCCTCTGCGATAATGAGTTCTACAGATTAACCACCCTCTAACTGAAGAAATTCCTCCTTAGCTCACTTCATTCTGAGATTGTGCCCTCGGGTCTTAGTCTCTCCTACTAATGGAAACATCCTCTGCATGTTCACTCTATCCAGTCCTTTTCATATTAAGTAAGTTTTAATCAGATCCTTCTCCAATCTTCTAAACTCCATTCAGTGCAGATCCAGAGTCCTTAAACTGCTCCTCAATTGATAAACCATTCATCTGCAGGATCATTCTAATAAACCTCCCTTGATATCTCTTGTACCAATGCATCCTTCCTTAGATAGGGAGCCAAAACCGCTCACAATGTTGAAAATGCAGCCTGATCAGAGCCTGGTACAGTCTCAGCAGTAATCCTTACTCTTGTATTCCTGCCCTCTTGAAATGAACACAAGCATTTCATTTCCCTTCCTTACTGCCACCTGAGCCTGCATGTTAAGCTTAAGAGACTCCTGAACTATAGCACCTGGTCAAAGGCCTTCTGGCTATCCACGTAGATATTGCCACTGGTTCTTCTTTGTCTGATTGACTTTGCTCATTGACTTCTCAAATAATTTTTGTAGATTTGTCAGGCACGATCTCTCCTTGGTAAAACTGTGCTGCTTCAGTCTTATTGACAATGCACTTCTAAGAATTCCCCAATCTCATCCTTAGTAGTGGACTCAAAAATCTTACCAATGCCTGAGGTCATGTTAACCAGTGAGTTTTCTGTCTTCTGCCTCCCTCCCTTTTTAATTAGGGGTGGTACATTAGCCATATTCCAGTCCTGGGGCGGCCTCCCTAACTTCAAAGATTCCTGAAAGGCCACCAATATTTCCAGAATCTCCTCAGCTATGTCCTTTAGAACTCTGACATGTTCTCCTTGGTGATGGCGAGGTAAAAACAATGACTGCAGATGCTGGAAACCAGATTCTGGATTAAAATGGTGCTGGAAAACACAGCAGTTCAGGCAGCATCCGAAGAGCAGTAAAATCAACGTTTCGGGCAAAAGCTGTGCTTTTCCAGCACCACTTTAATCCAGATCCTTTCTGATGGCGACTACCCCTGACTCACTTGAAATTCTGTTCTGCTGCTGGTGGCTTCCATGTTAAAACTGATGCTGAGTACTTATCCAATTCCTTGTGCCCCATTACTACTTCTCCAGTTGCATTTTCTAGTGGGTCAATGTCAACTGCTGCCTTTCCCTGAGCTTTTAGATATTTAAAAAAAAACTTTCAATCTTTTACACAACTCACTAGCTTACTCTCATACTTCATCTTCTCCCCACCCATGTATTGCTTTCTTAGTTATTCACTGCTGGGTTTTAAGGGTTTCCCAATTCCTGATGTACGACAGTATTCAAAGGCCAGAAATAAATGCTGAGCAGGAGTTCCTAAAGTAACCACCATTTGCTACAGATGTGGTCACTACAAACCACAATGTGGTCCACCAGCTCCCATATTATGTAGTTATAACACATCTCTTGACCCAGCCTGTCTATTTTAATTGCTTAGCTCTCAGAGTCACAGTCATAGAGTTGTGCAGCACAGAAACAGACTCTTCAGCCCAACATGTCCATGCCGACCAGATATCCCAAATTAATCTAGACCAATTTGCCAACATTTGGCCCATAGTCCTCTAAACCCTTTCTATTATGTACTCACCCAGATGACTTTTAAATGTTGTAATTGTATCAGCCTTCACCACTTCCCCTGGTAGTCAATCTATACACACACCACCCTCTGCATGAAAACATTGTCCCTTAGGTCATATAGTCATACAGCATAGAAACAGACCCTTCAGTTCAACCAGTCCATGCCACGAATAAGAAATGTTTTGTGGGATATGCAACAGGAGTAGTTTAGCTTGGGATTATGGTTGGCATGACTAGTTGGACTGAAGGGTCTGTTTCTGAGCTGTATGACCTAAGGGGCACTTATTCACGCAGAGGATGGTGTGTGTATGGATTGAGCTACCAGGGGAAGTGATGAAGGCTGATACAATTTGAAAAATACATAATGGGTTTCATGTGAATACATAGGCACCCCAACAACAAACATAACCAACATTAACAATTAGGTTTTAACTTCATTTACATAAGCTTTTCTCTCTTCAAAAAGGGGGAATGTAGCAGCCTCCTGGCTGCTAAAACACAGAAAGATTGCTAACTTGGCCAAACAGCAAAGGATGCTGGGTATATAGGCCATGTGAAACTTTGAAGTCACAAAACTTCACACACCAGACACACTGCAAACACAGCAGCCAGATACTAATGACATTAGCATAATGTAAAAAGCAAAAGCTATTCTGGATAGACATACCCCCAACAGTTTATTCACTATACAAAGGAGGACCCAGACTGAAAGACATCGGGTCCTGCCGCACAAAGAAACTAACTCTTGTTTCAAACTATTGTGTATTTCTCTGATTGGCCAGAAAACCATCTAAAAGTGTAAAAACAGAGTTCACCTGCAAATCTCTCTCTTGGATCCACTCTTGGAATCTCTGTCATTGGCTGAGGCCTTCTGAGGAGACCAACATGGCAAGAGTCAGAGACCAGCTGATCACCCAGAGGGAGAGAGGAAGAAAGTAGCTTTGCTGACCCAGAGAGAGAGCCACAAGACAACAACTGTGTAGATTTACAGGAGACTTGGGAAATATTGTAACCTTAAGGGACCAAATAGGAATAGGGATGGTATGTTTAATATTAATCACTACTGTAATTTTGTTCCAAGGAAGTTGGACTGCTTTGTTTTAGTACCAGTTTGTGTTCATATTGATTTGACTATTTTGGTATTTTGGGACACCAAGGCAAATTCATTCACAACGTTCTGGTCAGATTTGTCCGTAACTTGTTTAAAGATGAACGAGAGAACAGTTACCTCTGATTTCTCTGCACAAATGGTACCAGACCTGCTGAGCTTTCCCAGAAATTTCTGTTTTTCTTTCTTAAAAGGAGTTGACGTGAGCTGAGATGACTCACACTAGTTAAGCTCACACGAGACTAGTGAATTTTAAACTTTTAAATTTACAGCTTTGTCTTCCCAGTTTTTTAACTTTATTGATCATTACTAAGATAAGTCACCATCCGAGTGTGTCTTAGTGAGTATGTAATACCATACGTAATGATGAATACCATCCCAAATATCTGAAGTGATACATCTAAAAATTCTGGAAAATTGCAAACCCCATCAATATATTTCTCTTAAAGGAACCACGTGTGACATCAAAGTAACAGTTGATCAACAGCAAGTTAACCAAAGTTAGTTTTCAAATAAATAGGTGTCATATTAATGAGAGTAAGACCTTATCACTACCCAGAAATGTGTTAAAACTAAGGTTGCAAAGTATCATTTCCTGATACAATAAGATACATATGTTTCAAAATACGCAAATAAAACTAATATAGATAAGCTTCTTACATACTTTAAGCTACAAAATTAAATCAACTTAAAAACACAACTATGGCTTTTGAGTGAAGAGATTTTACTTTAAAGGACTTAGAATTGTTGGCGGTGGCTGCTCCCAGAAAAGCGGGTTCAAATCTGTGCTGAACATATAGTAAATAACTGTTTCGATGTTTGGGGTCATGTTCTGGTGAAGTGGTAGTGTTCCTATCCCTGGACTGAGAGAGCTGAAAATGTGTTGCTGGAAAAGAGCAGCAGGTCAGGCAGCATCCAAGGAACAGGAGATTCGACGTTTCGGGCATAAGCCCTTCTTCATGTCATTTCTGAAGAAGGTCTTATGCCCGAAACGTCGAATCTCCTGTTCTTTGGATGCTGCCTGACCTGCTGCACTTTTCCAGCAACACATTTTCAGCTCTGATCTCCAGCATCTGCAGAACTCACTTTCTCCTGGACTGAGAGACCCAGGTTCATAGTCTCATCTGCTCCAAAGGTATGCAATAACATGACTGAACAGGTTAATTAGAAAAATACGTAAAATTAAGAAAAAATGGACTTACTATTCTTAGTCTGAGTTTATGTGAGCTCGGGCCATAGGTCAATTCTTCCTTCTGGAGTTTTACAGAAGATAGTTATTAAGTAGAATATAATTCCTCAGTTGATTAATCAAGTCAAAACTGTTGTAAAATAATTCAACCTCATAAGGAATCTTTGCAGCATAGCTAATGAGAAATTGTTCCCATTCACGAAAGGATTGAGAAAGTAAAGGCAGAGGTGTAAAAGTATTAGCAAAAATGAAAAAGTGATATGGAAAAAATATCATTCAGCGAATAGTTAAGGTCTGAGTGCACTATCTGACATTATTTAAACAAAAACATTTGAAAGTGTATTAGACTGTTAACTGAAAAGGAAAAAAGTTCAGGGTGATAGAGAAAAAGCAGGAGTTTGGCACGAAGCAAATTGCTTGTTTAGTGAGCTGATGCAGACATGATGGGTCTAATGGACTCTCTCTGTGCTCGAACAAATCTGTGACTTTACATTAAACTTTTTCCCGTGCAAAACCTATCAGTATCCTAATAGAAATCAGCTTCTGGATTCTTGAGACTGAAATTCAGGGTAATTAGTCTGATATAATGATTGAAAAGATGTTTTGCCAGTGCCTTAAAGCCATTAAAATTTGTCAACAATTCTGATATGGGTGGCAGGGTCTCTGTGATATCTATGCAGGTTGATCACTTCAATGCTCATTACTCAAAGGTGGAATTTTACACAGAATATCTAACAGCAATAAACCAAAATCTCTGGACTAGTCTGAACTCAGTTCACCAGAAAGAAGCATGAACAGTTAAAATTGTGGCTATGAGCTCCTCTCATTGTTCTCATACTTTAGTACTTTACCTCACGAGTTTCAGACTGTGGGGTCAGGCATCCATAACAGAAAAGCAGGGACCTAATTTACAGGTCAACATCAAATTCAATGATGTTATGCCCATAAGACACTGCAATTTAGCTTCATCTGGGAAGAGACTAGTTAGTTTTGAGTTTACCAGCAACATCTAGCGGGATTGTTGTCTGTTTTTGGAGCAAAGGGAATTTGTAACTGCAATTCACATACAGTCAGAAGATATTCTAATGTTTGGCTAGCAAGAACTATTTCAAGCATCCAGATCATTTCTACTATCTTTTCACTGCCTTACCTTCCCTTTGTCAACTTTCTTTACTTACAATGGGTGAAATTCTTGCTCCTTTATTTTAGATAAAATGTCACCTGGCAGTTCCGAGACAATATTTGGTTTGTGTTTAACTGAATTTTACTGTTTCCATGTTCAATTTCCAAGTGAAAGCAGGGTTTTGCAAGTGTTTCCATTAGAAGTGTAGTTAAAGTTAGATTATGAAAGAAAGCAGCTAAATCTGTTTTCTGTTCTGGAACTGGAACAGTAGTTTGTTTTCTGCAGAAGCATATAAAGCCAGTGTGAGCTGGCACAGAGTGTGGCTTTGAACAAAGGGGAAGAGGGGAGGTAAAGGCCTAGTGGTATTATCACTGGATCATTAATCCACGACCCAGCTAATGTTCTGGGGATTCAAGTTCAAATTTGAATTCAACTGAAAAAAAAATGGAATTAAAGTCCTAGTGATGACCAGGAATCCATTGTCGATAGGTAGAAAATCCCATCTGGTTGACTAATGTCCTTTAGGAAAGGAAACTGCCAGTCCCTGATTTTTTTTCAAGAGGGGCTGTAAATTCAGAGGTGCTGAAATGGCTAACAGACACTACCTAAGTCAACAATCAGAAGAGGCCTTAGGTGCTATATTTAACACAGTTATTCAATGAAAGGGGAGTTGAAAATATGCTGCTGGCCAAAGCACAGCAGGCTAGGCAGCATCCAAGGAACAGGAAACTCGACGTTTCGGGCATAAGCCCCTCATCAGGAATGCATCCAAGGAACAGGAAACTCGACGTTTCGGGCATAAGCCCCTCATCAGGAATGCATCCAAGGAACAGGAAACTCGATGTTTCGGGCATAAGCCCCTCATCAGGAATGCAGAGCACTTGAATGACAGGCCTGTGTGCATGCCCAAGAGCTCTCGGAAGTCTAATTTTTGACACTTTGTCAAATCTGCACCCCGCTTTAATGAAAGGGGAGTGGCCAGTTCTCCCGGTCCTGGTTTTTCTAGTTTGGTTTGTTTTAACAAGTAGTCAGAAGCTACTGGCAGCAGAGAAGCAGCTACACTGAAAAGAGATTCCATGCTTTAGCAGAGATCTTACCTCAACATTCTCTCTGAAATCTCTCCTCCTTTAAGAACCTGAGTTTGAATTTACCATTTGCCAAGGGGTGTGTGTGTGTATGGGATGTTGCAGAGATTGAAACAGATCCTTCATTAACCTCTGATAGAGTCAGTTGAGTTATCAAATAAGTTGTTAGTCTAAATTCTGTTTTCTTCTGTTCACGTTTCGTCTGTAGTGTTTAAATAAGTTGTGTTTTGCTTAAAACCTACTGGTTTGACCAGCTACAACACACCTAGAATATCCACATTACACCTGCCTTTAAAATTAGAAAAGTTAGGGTCTGGGCTATCTTCTTAAAGTGTTTTGTGGGGGTGTGGGGCCTGGTCCATTACAGGTTCTAGATTAGAGTGGTGCTGGAAAAGCATAGCAATTCAGGCAGCATCCAAGGAGCAGGAAAATTGATGTTTCAGGCAAAAGCCCATCATCAGGAATAGAGGCAGAGTGCCTGCAGGATGGAGAGATAAATGAGAGGAGAGTGGGGGTGGGGAGAAAGTAGCATAGGGTACAATAGGTGAGTGAGGGTGGGGATGGAGGTGATAGATCAGGGATGAGGGTGGGGGAAGGTAGCAAAGAGTACAATGGGTGAATGGGGTGGGGATGAAGGTGATAGGTCAGCGAGGAGGTTGGAGTGGATAGGTGAAAAGGAAGATAGGCAGGAAGGATAAGTCATGGGGGGAAGGGGAAATGAGGAAACTGGTGAAGTCCACATTGATGCCCTGGGGTTGAAGTGTTCTGAGGTGGAAGATGAGGCAGTCTTCTTTCAGGTGTGGAAGATGAGGCATTCTTCCTCCAGGCCTCGGAACACTTCAACCCCAGGGCATCAATGTGGACTTCACCAGTTTCCTCATTTCCCCTTCCCCCATCTCACCCCAGTTCCAAATTTCCAGCTCAGCACTGTCCCCATGACTTATCCTACCTGCCTATCTTCCTTTCCACCTATCCATTCCACCCTCCTTTCTGACCTATCACCTCTATCCCCACCCCCATTCACCTATTGTACTCTATGCTTTTTTCTCCACCCCTCCCACCCCCTCTCTCATTTATATCTCCACCCTGCAGGCAGACTGCCGCCAATCCTGATGAAGGGCATTTTGCACGAAACATCGATTTTCCTGCTCCTCGGATGCTGCCTGAACTGCTGTGCTTTTCAAGCACCACTCTAATCTAGAATCTGGTTTCCAGCATCTGCAGTCCTTGTTTTTACCTGGTCCACAATAGTTTGGAGGTTCTTGGTGAGATTTATTCTATAGTTCCAATTTGGGATTAGAGTTGTTAGACCGAAAGTGACGAATGGTAAGTATTAGTGTCTTTTGTACCAGGTGTTGAAGTCAGTTGGTTTAAAGCAGTGCTTGGTTTAGTAATGGCTCTTTCAGTCACTAAGAGTTTTCTAGGGGTGGAAGAAGTGACTTTGAGGGCTTTACAGAAAGTGAACAAGGAAATGCTGCTGGAGTAGGCAGCCAAACTGGAATTGGAGCTGTCTCCTTCCATGAGGAAAGGAGAGATAATCACAGCAATAACTTGGTATTCAAATTTGTTGGAAACACGATCAGAATTTTTGGAAACAGCTAAAATTCAATTGAAAATGAAGCAGCTTGAGTTAAAGGCAAAAGAAAAGTTTGCACGTTCTCCCCGTGTCTACATGGGTTTCCTCCGGGTGCTCCGGTTTCCTCCCACAGTCCAAAGATGTGCGGGTCAGGTGAATTGGCCATGCTAAATTGCCCGTAGTGTAAGGTAAGGGGTAAATGTAGGGGTAGGGGTATGGGTGGGTTGCGCTTCGGCGAGTCAGTGTGGACTTGTTGGGCCGAAGGGCCTGTTTCCACACTGTAAGTAATCTAATCTAATCTAATCTAATCTAAAAAGAACGAGGAAAAGAAATGTAACAGTGTGAATTACAATGAAAAGCAGAGCAAAAAGAAAAGGACAATCACTTTAGCAGAACAAAAGGGAAAGGAGAGAGGAAAGGGAGAAAAAGAGAGAGTTTGATCTTCAGAAATTGGCACTTCGACGGGAAAGTTGGATTAAAAGGAGATGACGGCTGAAGGTAAGCATAGTGAGGAAGATAGTGAGGGTGAGCAAACCCTTTGTAGCCAAAGATCTGTTTAAATATATTTAAGCATTGCCTAAATTCGATGAGAAAGGTATAGCAGTCTTTTTCATCTCATTTGAGAAGGTGGCTAAACAACTAAAGTGGCCAGTGACCATGTGGGTTTTGTCGATACAAACAAAGCTGGTAGATAGATCGAGTGAGGTATTTACATCACTATCAGAGGTGGTATCTGGGGGATATGAGGAGGTAAAGAAAGCCATCTTAAGTGCATATGAGCTTGTGCCAGAAGTCTACAGACGATGTTTCAGGAATCTAAGGAGGAACCCTGGTCAAACATACCTTGAGTTTGAAGGATTAAACAAAGTAATTTTGATTGTTGGATAAGGGCTTTAAAAATGGAATTTGCATATGGAGAGATGATTATTTTGGAGGAATTCAAAAATTCACTTCCTGAAGTAGTGAGAACTCATGTGGGAGAGCAGAGAGTTAAAACAGCAAGGTTAGCAACTGAACTGGCTAATGATTATGAGTTGCTCCATAAATCAAAGTTTGGCTTCCAAAATCAATTTCAATCCATGAGGGATAGAAATTGGGGAAAAGAGAACTCCTCATGTGGTAAGGGAACAGTAGAACTCAGTAAAGAACATAAGGATAACTTACCACAGGGTATAAAAGAAATCCATGAAGGAGAACGAGAAGTTAAAAGCTCTGGTGCAAAAAGCTGCAATAAAGTAGGCCACATGAAATCATAGTGTTGGTGGGTTAGAAAAAGCACTGGGAAGCTAGATACCGGAAAACAGGATAAGCCAGTGAATTTTGTTGGAGTGGTAAAGGAAAGCACAGTGGAAGTTAGAAAGCTGCACCAGAATGTACAAGCTGGCCAGAGATTGGGTAAAGAGTAAGTGCCAGATTTTCTTAACCCATTTACTTGCGAAGATAAGGTTTTACCACATAGGCCAGGAGCAGCTGGTAAAGAGATTACAGTATTAAGAGATACAGAATCATGTCAATGCTTGATGTTGAGAGATGAGGAGATATGTAACTCAGAAGGACTATTCCCAGAAAAAGGACTAGTATGTGGAATAACTGGAGGTTAGAGTGTCCAGTGAAAAGTAGAGAAGTGATGGTACGAGTATTGGAAGAACACTAGGCTCTTGGAATACAAATAATCCCTGCTAACGATATAGCTGGCTCGCAGGTAGGATTGTTGCCTACTTTGCTTAAAAAACCAGTAGAAAATCAGGCACTGAGGTATATTAGGAAGCATATCCTGAGAATTATCCTGACTGTGTGATAGCGAGGTGATAAAATCACCAGTTGAAACATCAGGAGAGATCAAAGAGTACAGATAAGAATGTTGAAGTAGAATGATCAGAGATCATATTTGATCAAATGATTGAGGCAAAACAGGAACAGATGGAGGACAATGTGGACATCTTTAGATCAGAGAAGTTAAGTGAGTTACAACAGAAAGATGAAAAACTGAAGCATTATATCAAAAAGCCTACATGGAAGAAGAATCTGAGTGTATCCCTGAGTGCTGCTACCTGAAAAATGCTGTCTTAATGAGGAAATGGAGACCATCACATATTCCAGCAGAGGAGAAATGGGCAGAAGTTCATCAAGTCGTAATACCAGAGAGTTATAGAATGGAGGTGTTGTGGGTAGCACATGAACCCCCGGTAGGAGGTCACTGATCATAACCTATTAAAATATTTGGAGAAATTTAAGGACAAAAATTCCAGACTGTTTAGATGGAGCTCAGTATTGTAGCCATTCAATTTGAAAATTGTACATGTAGCACGGTGAGAAAATGTGATTGCAGATGCATTGTCGAGACTTGAATGAAAAAAGGGGGCATTTGGTGGCAGGAGTAAACAGACTGAAATAGAACATCGTAGTGCATGTTTGCATGATTATAATCAATGTAATGTATATGTATTGTAGTCTACTGACAGTGTAAGACTAAGGGGCTTTGAAATGAAACCATCTTTGCATATTGATGGTACATTTTCTTTAAGGGGGGAGGTGTGATGATGCTGTTTGCTCAACAATATTATATTGTACTTGGTTTCTTCAAGAAGGATAGTAAAGTCTGTGTTGCCAAAATGGCTAACAGACATCGCCTAAGTCAACAATCAGAGGAGGTCTTTAGGTGTGTTTTTTAACAGTTATACAATGAAAGGGGAGTGGCTAGTTCTCCCAGTTCAATTTTTTTTAGTTTGGTTTGTTTTAGCAAGTAGTCAGAAGTTACTAGTAACAGAGAAGCAGCTACAGTGAAAAGAGGTTTCTGCTTTAGCAGAAGTCTTGCCCGAACTTTCTCTCTGAAATCCCTCCTGCCTGTAAGAACCTGTGCTTGAATTTACCAGTCAGTTGGGTTTTCAAATAAGTTAAGTTATTCTAAATTCTGTTTTCTTTTGTTTGTGTTTCATCTGTAATGTTTAAATAAATTTTGTTTTGTTTAAAGCTGAGTGGCTTGACCAGCTGCGTCACTCCTGGAATATCCACAATACATCTCATAGAGTCATAGAGTCACAAAGTCACAGAGTCACAGAGTCACAGACTCATAGAGTCACAGAGTCACAGAGTCATAGAGTCACAGAGTCATAGAGTCATAGAGTCTCAGAGTCTCAGAGTCACAGAGTCACAGACTCATAGAGTCACAGAGTCATAGAGTCATAGAGTCACAGAGTCACAGAGTCATAGAGTCACAGAGTCATAGAGTCATAGAGTCTCAGAGTCACAGAGTCATAGAATCACAGAGTCATAGAGTCATAGAGATGTACAGCACGGAAACAGACTCTTTGGTCCAACCCATTCATGCCGACCAGATATCCCAACCAATCTAGTCCCACCTGCCAGCATCTGGCCCATATCCCTCCAAACCTTTCCAATTCATATACCCATCCAGATGCCTTTTAAATGTTACAATTGTATCAGCCTCCAACTCTTTCTCTGGCAGCTTATTCCATGCACGTACCACCCTCTGTGTGAAAACATTGGAGATCCTTGTGGCACTCCACTGCTCACAGGCCTCCAGTCTGAAGAACAACCCTCCACCACCATCCTCTGTCTTCTACCTTTGAGCCAGTTCTGTGTCCAGATGGCTAGTCCCCCCTTTATTCCATGAGATCTAACCTTGCTAATCAGTCTCCCATGGGGAACCTTGAAATAGTTGATGAAGGAAATAACTGGATGCTGGAAATCAGACACACAAACATAAACTGCTGGAAATGCTCAGCAGGTCTGGCAGCATTCGTGGAGAGAAAGCAGAGTTAATGTTTCAGGTCCAGGGACCCTTCTTAAGATAATTGACAACTTGGTAGTAATTTTCCAAAATTCCTTAAGTTCAGGGAAAGTTCTACTAGAATGGGAAATTATATATGTAATTTATTCAGCAAGTGTGGAGGCAGAAAGCAGATAACTATGTGCCTGTTATCTTAATATCTCTCATAAGGAAATTTGTTAGAAAGTTTTACTAAAGATGTTATAGCAGGGCACTTAGCAACAATCAAGACATTTAGGCAAAGTTAACATTGTTTTGTAAAAGAAAAACACATTTAACCTATTTATTGAAGATGAAGAGGTGCTGGTGTTGGACTGGGGTGGACAAAGTTAAAAATCATATAAAGTCAGTTTCTAGTCCAACAGGTTTATTTGAACATATTAGTTTTTGGAGTGCTGCTCCTTCATAAGTAGCTAGTGGGGCAGGACCATAAGACACAGAATGTATAGCACAAGATCATAGCAACTGATTCGATATATTGAGCAAACCTAGATTTCTGTTATTTATTGAAATTCTTTGAAGAAGTTATATGTGTCATGGATAAAGCAAATCTGATGAATGCACTATATTTAGATTTCCAGAAAATTTAATAAAATGTCTCATCCAAATAAAAAAAAAACTCATGGTGAAAGGGATAACATTTGGCCTGGATAGATGATTGGCAAACTGACTGGAAACAGTAGGCATAAACAGGTCTTTTTCTGATTGGCAAGGGATCAGTGTTGGAGCTTTAACTTTTACAATTTACATAAATTATTTGGATGAAGGCATGGTTGCGAAAATTGCTATTGATATCAAGAGAGGAAAGACAGCTGTGAAGTGAATGTAAAAGATTATAAAGGGATATAGTTAGCTTCAGTCAGTGGGGAAATATTTGGCAAATTGAATATATTGCATGATCATTGGGACTTGTTAATGGGGTGATAAATGATCACTTCTGGGGCTTACCTCCTGAGTATGCAGATCTGTGGGTGGTGGATTTGTGTATAATGAGGACTAAATATATTATCTAAATGATGAAAGGTTGAAGAGCTCTAAAATTGAGAGGAATCTGGGTGTCCTTGTACATGAATCACCAAAGATTAGTATGCAGGTACTGCAAAGTATTAAGAAAGCTAATAGTGATGTTGTTTCAAGGAGATTGAATATAAAAGTAAGTAGGTTATGCTTTGGTTGTAGAGGATACTAGTAAGACCACATCAGAAGTATTATATTAGTCACCTTACTTCAGTAACAATGTAAATATGTTGGAAGCAGCTCAGAGAAAATTTACTGGAACAATAATATGAAAGTTGGGTTTCTTATGAGGAAAGGTTGGAAGGGGTAGGTTTGCATCAGCTGAAGCTTGGAAGAATACGAGGTGACTTGATTAAAACATATAAGATCCTGAGTGGGATTGTCAGAATGCTAAAAGGATGTTTCCTTTTGTGGGAGAATATAGAAATAGGAGTTGTTATTTAAATTAAGAGCTCACCCATTTCTGACAATATTGAGAAGAATCTTTACTCATAAAGGTTTACAAATCTTTGGAGCTCTTTTCCTCATAAAGTGGGTGGCACCAGAGTCTTTAAATATTTTTAAGGGAGAGGTGAATAGATTCTTGTTAAGCTACAGGGTGGAAAGTTATTCAGTTTGGAGGGACTATGGAGTTGTGTCAGAATCAAATCAACCATGGTTTGAGGGGGCCAGCTTCTGCTCCTGATTTCCTCACACCCAGAGCATGCTTTTTACAAACTTGAAAAGTAGGGCATGAGAACAAAAGCCAGCAACATTTGAAAATGAATAGAATCTGTGCAAGATACTTGGGAACTGCTGCATTGCTTGCATACTCAAACAACCCACCATCTCTTGCAATTCAACTCTGTGACGAATGTTGGCGCTTCCTCTGCAGACCTGGCTGATGATGGCCTGTGAAATCCCATAATGCCCAGACACCTTAGGCCTGGTTGAAATCGAAGCAGAAGAAATGATCAATGAAAATGATCAAACTTACGTCTAGGTATGGGGGAATCTTCTGCATTGTTCCCAGATACGTATTACACTTTTTCAATGTCTGTTATGTAAGGTCCACCATTATATTGTAGAAAGATTTGCATTTGGAAAGAAGAGAGATTAGTTGCAGTCCTCATCAATCAAAGAGAAATCCTTTTTTTTGCATAGATGAACTCTGAAATTATTTAGCCTATTTTGATACCAATGACATTATAAAACTGAAAATTCATTTGTTGCTATAAAACAACACTATTGGACAAAATACCAAATTTGACCACAATGATTATTTTAACGTTAACCATAATAAATATTTACATTTCTCAAACTATTGTCCTTTCCCAACTTTATGGGTGCAATGTAGTAAGTAGCAATTCTCACAATTTTTACTATAATGTCTAGGGATGGTCCACAGAATGTCAATGTGTTGCTGGTTAAAGCACAGCAGGCTAGGCAGCATCCAAGGAATAGGAAATTCGACGTTTCGGGCATAAGCCCTTCATCAGGCTTATGCCCGAAATGTCGAATTTCCTATTCCTTGGATGCTGCCTAACCTGCTGTGCTTTAACCAGCAACACATTTTCAGCTCTGATCTCCAGCATCTGTAGACCTCATTTTTTACCCACAGAATGTCAATGCCCAGTTCAACTTGGGATAACACAAAATGTCATGTTGTGAAAAAAACGTAGCTTAACTGAAGATTAAGTTGGGGGGAAAATCACATTTGTGGTAAGATTGAAGTTTGTGGCTGTAATATGAGGAGCTTTAGAAAATTGGGATGGAATGACATGAAAGTAGCATAACTGTGATGCTATGCCGCAACAAACAATGACAGAGTCCTCTGTGGCAACATATTGTTACTCAAGTTCAGTCTCTGCTACATAATAGAGCTCTGTACTATCTCAAAACAAAATAATCTTCAGAGTTAGACATGCCACTTTCCAGCTGTCATAAAATAGCAAGAAAGGGAGTCTGAAGTATCTATGTATTTATTGGTTCTCATCTACTGGGTAATGGGATGTGAGTGAATAATCACAAAACCAATAAAGAAAGTCACAGCCAGCTTGACTCTGGAAGCCTCTTCCCTCCTGCAAGATCTTAGTGAAGCCACCACCTTGAAGCTGTCCCGTGGTTGCCTATGGCATATCTGCTTATGAGTGACAGATGACAGCTTGTCACTCCCATCTGCTTGTCACTAGCTACTTTCTCTTCACCTCAGGTGAGCAGTTGAATCATAGCATCCAGATGAAGCTATGGAGTTCCCTTGAGTTTCAAATATCAAGCACAGCTTATACTGGCTGCCTACCCATTCAAAATTTGTTGAATGTTAAGTAGAACTCTAGATCATTACATTGATAACTGAAACAAAATAATAGCACACCTTAATTACATCGATTAACTCCACAATCAAAACAATTAAATATGTTTTCTCCAAATTATTTAATTTTACTTGTAGAAACTGTTTAAATTTTACAGCTTTTGCAGTGTATTTATATTAGCATTTAATTTTTTAAAGTGTTCACATCATGTCACAAATTTAAGGAAGAAGAATAATTGACTCAATAGTAGGGAATGCTAAAATGCATCATAATTTCCCACAGAACACTGGATAGCTGCAATCACAGTATATTCCTGTTAACAGTGATTGGCACTAACAGTTTCAGAAAGATGTTCTTCTTGTTATTTTTGAGTTTCGGAGTAAGATTTTATGAACTGGACCTTGCATTATATATTACTATCTTGTTACATATAGCCCATCATGATGTGATTGGTTAAAAAAAAACAACAGCATCAGTGCTGGGAAGACAGCCTGAATAGTCAAATATGTCAGAAAAGATAATAAATCTGCACACTGTAAGTAAATAGTGTCTGGTAAAAAAGAAATAATGATCCAGGGTTGGCGTCGTCCAGAAGAGATCTGTAGCAGGAGGCTAGTAAACTGAGACATCACAGCTGTGAGATGAACATTTGACAGCCTGCTGGTGTACAGCTGTGGTGGCAATTTTTAACTGTTCTCATTTCATTACTTTTCCCTCAATTTTACTCCTATGAACAATTAATTCTAAATCAAAAGCAAGCATTTATAAAACAGTGCGCAGAGTTCGGGAAGACGGGCAAGAATTAAATCACAATGATTCAGTTCAAATATTTCCCTCTCCAATATTCTCAAAATTTCTCAATTTAGTGAAATGTCTAGGAAAAAAGGCACAAATTAGTAAGTGTTTTTTTTTGACTTATTAAAGGGAAAAGTTTTTGCTTTACATGAAAGTGAAAATGATCTCCATCTTTAGATTATTTTCATATTTGCCACTAACAATATTATGCATTATTTTACCAATTGATAAAAAAATTAAACATTGTGCATATACAGAGTGTCATAGAGGTCAGCATTTATTGTTCATTCCCAATTGCCCTTGAAAAGATGGAAATGAAATACCTTCCTGAACTGTTGCAGTCCATGTGGTATAAGTCACATGTGTAAAGCAAGTAGTTGCAGGATTTTAACTCAATAACAGCGAACAAACAGTGACATAACTCCGAGTCAGGATGCTGTGGGAATTGGAGGGAACTTGCAGCTAGAATAATTCCCATGATCCTGTCGCCATTTTTTATCCAGGTGACAGATGTTATGGATTTGGAAGTTGCTTTCCAAGAATCCTTGGAAAAGTGCTGCAGTTCATCTTGTAGATGACACATACTATGTGCTCTGTATGGAATTACTGTTTAAGGTGGGATGACAATCAAATGACTTGGTTTGCCATTTACCATTGAGTTGTTCTGTAGCTGCACTCATCTAGACAAGTGGGGAGTAATCCATCACATTCCTGACTTGCGCCTTAGAGATGGTAATGGGGAAAGATGCCAAGTGAGTAAGGGCCTGGTATAATGTTAAGTGAATGAAGAGTTGGGAAGGTAGGATATTTGTAGGATTCTGAAGTAGTGCTTAGGATCTCGAGTGCACTGCTTCAGAGAGGTATGGCCTAAATCATAGTTTAACAAAGGAAAAATGAAAGGAAACAGAAGGTTAAAAATTTACTATGTTATGTGGAAAGGGTGGGGTGTATGCCACTAGCTGAACTGCTCTGGCAGAGCGTCACTGTGGACTGGACAGGTTAAATGGCCTCAATCTATGCTGTAAACATTCTATTCTTCTCTAAATTAAATAAAGTTTTCAATTTATAAAAAAGGCTTTTTAAAAAAAAATGTTGCTTTATTAACCAAAGAGCTGATATATCACATAACACATAAATAATATAATGTTTTTGATTTGTTTAAGCATACTTGTGAAAGATAGTAAAAGAAGATTTTAACAGCTGTTTCGATTATTGCAATTTCATCCATTCACAGATACTGAATGAATGGCTAAGCAGATGCATTAATATGATAAAACACTGCTGAATCAAAGATAAGTTTTCATTTTCTTCAGTCTTTTGAATACAATTTTTTGGAAAATCTATATTTTATTATCATTACACTGCTCACAAATATTTGGCATTATACTTTCACATAATATAATTTTGAACATTTTATAGGATCAAATGTATTTACATTTTAGAAACAGTGGGCCAATATTAACCAAGCCTGTGTTGGGGAATGAGATGGAAGAAGAGTTAAATTAGATTAGATTACTAACAGTGTGGAAACAGGCCCTTCGGCCCAACAAGTCCACACCGACCCGCCAAAGCGCAACCCACCCATACCCCTTACCTAACACTACTGACAATTTACCATGGCTAATTCACCTGACCCGCACATCTTTGGACTGTGGGAGGAAACCAGAGCACCCAGAGGAAACCCACGCAGACACAGGGAGAACATGCAAACTCCACACAGTCAGTCGCCTGAGTCGGGAATCGAACCCGGGTCTCAGGCGCTGTGAGGCAGCAGTGCTAACCACTGTGCCACCGTGCCACCCTTGTGTCTGGAGTTTCACTGCACTGTTGCAGTCGCATAATATTTTAGCTCCACAACGTTTAGCTACATGTCAGGTACCTGTCCTTGGTAAATGGGGTGATGATTAACATGTCAAATGTGTGCTCAGATGGCATTATAGCTACCCCCTTGATTGTAATCCAGAACCATAAGTAATTTAATGCACATGAACCCACCCTCCCAGCTTAGTGATGAAACTCTTGGGCATGTCTTCCAACACATTCTATAGCTGTTTATACAAGGATAACAATTTTCATGTGACTGGTTCCCTGAAGCCCCTCAGCATTTTCCTCCTTCCCAAAGTTGGGGAAACACTGTACCTTACAGTGAAGTCTCTTCTACTCTGCCCTTCCTACCAGCATCTGATGCTGGCCACATGCTGGGTCTATCCCACCTTAATCAGGCATTTCAGCTCACGGACCTAGCTCATCCTGAGGGTTATTACTTCAACTCCTACTTTGAAGTAGCAATGGTGTACGTTTAAGGGGGATTGGCCTCGTACACGAAAACACTTGGTTTTCCGAAGGCTTTAGAAGAAAGAGAAAATAAAGAAAAGTTAGGATTGAAGAGGAGGAGAAACCCCTGCAGTGGCAGTGTTTGTTCTGGGGATGGTTTATTTGCTACCTTGACTGATATTATGCTGAAAGCCTCAGGGAGGTCTCCCTAAACAGTTTGTGGCCACTCTGTCCCCAGCAAAGTGCTCGCTATCTCAGAAAATTGACATTACTTCGGTGTTTAATATTTAAATAACCAATTCAAATTCAAATCAATGAGCCTCAGCAGGTCATGTGACAGGAAACTGGCTCTGAGACTGACTTGGGAAGATGTTTAATCTTGCAACACCTTGTTATTTTAAATTTTGTCCAGTGGTGCAATATGGCTACCAAAGATTCTGTTAGTTATCCTGATGAAGGGCTTATGCTCGAAACGTCGAATTCCCTATTCCTGAGATGCTGCCTGACCTGCTGTGCTTTGACCAGCAACACATTTTCAGCTGTGATCTCCAGCATCTGCAGACCTCATTTTTTACTACATGATGAAATGTTAGAAATGCATTCAAAAATCACATGAATCCTTGGTGAATTAGAAGGTGAATTAACAGAAATAATGGAAATAATGTAAGGAAACACAACTGTGCTTTTGGTTGCAGAAATGGTTAAGATAAAACAAGTGTTCTATCTCTATTTTAAAGATCTTTTTCAAATGGCTTTTTCTCATCTCCCTCATCTGATGAAGATATTGGTTAATTCATAGAATCCTGACAGTGCTAAAAGAAGCCATTTGGACTATCAAGTCCATACACTGACCCATCCAAAGAACATCCTACCCAGACCCAGCACCCCATTCTATCCATGTAACCCCATATTTACCATAGCCGATCCACCTAACCTGTACGTTTGACCTGCAGAAGTAAACTTGAGCACTCAGAGGCAACTCAGATGCAAACTCTACACAGATAGTCACCCCAGGCTGGAATCGAACCTGGTTTCCTGAGCAACTGTGCCACCCTTTGGTCTATAATTGGTTTATTATAATTCTAGGCTGTAAATTTTCTTTGTTCTTTGTTCTGTAAAGATATGAACTTCACTGAGGGACAGAAAACAGTAGTGCTAAACGGTTATTTTCAGACAAGAGGATCACGTGCAGTGGTGTCCTCTATGTAATGGTGTTGGGTCTGTGGTTATTTATGATATTCATTGATGGCCTGTTCTTGGTTTTACAGCAAATATTTTAAAGTTGACTCAAAAGTTAAATGTTGTAAATAATGAGAACAATCTGGTAATTTGATAAATTAGCATTGCTGACAGCTTGAGGTATTTGCCACCTCCACCAGCATGTGGTAAAGGAAGCTTAAGATAGTTTGATGTTGCCAAGTCTCCCTTGTATTGGGTCTACCTAGTGATTTCTGGTAGAACATC
Organism: Hemiscyllium ocellatum; assembly: GCF_020745735.1. NCBI lineage: Eukaryota > Metazoa > Chordata > Chondrichthyes > Orectolobiformes > Hemiscylliidae > Hemiscyllium > Hemiscyllium ocellatum. The sequence goes on along the minus strand of NC_083407.1, from coordinate 38,913,909 downwards.
TATAGAAAAGGCAATTGTTCTGAGATAACAAGAAGTACATTCGATTTGGCATAATTACTATGACTTTAGAGTGCTGGACCTCTCTGAAAGTTAAAACAACACCTGTCACCACCCAGAGACTGTGTAAGCCATCAGTAGAATGGGTGGAGCCAATGTAATATGAAGATTAATCCCTTCAGAACCATTACCTGATACAACAGATAGCAAAAACCTTCAAGATTAGCATATAGGAACATGGGAACAGGTGTTAACCATACAATCCCTCAAGGCTGTTTAGCCATTCGATAAGGTCATGGCTGAGCTCTGACTGAAGTCTATATATTTGCCTTTGGCCCATATTCCTTCATACCTTTGCTTAACAAGTGATTATCTAGCTCAGATTTAAAATTAACAACTGATCCTGCATCCAGTGCTGTTTGTAGAAGAGTTGTAAATCTCTAACAACCTTTGTGTGTAGAAGTGCTTCCAAACATCTCTCCTGAATGTTCTCGCCTTAGAATTTAGACTATGTTGTCTAGTTCTAGAATCCCTAAACTGTGGAAATAGTTAATCTTTATCTACTCTGTCTTTTTATTGTCAATCACTGTCTTGAAGATTTTAATCAGATCAGTCCTCGACCCTTTAAGTTCAAGAGAAAATGGGCCTAATTTTCATGATCTTTCATCACAACCTAACCCCTTAAAGTCCAGGCGCCATTCTTGTAAACCAATGTTGTACTTCCTCCAAGGCCAGTACAACTTTCCTAAGGTGTGGTGACCAGATCTGCTCACAGTTCTCTAAATGTGGTCTAGCCAGGGTTTTGTACAGCTGCAACATAACTTCTGCAACCGTATACTAATGAAGATGCATGGCAGATGAAATTTAATGTAGCAAAATATGAAATGGTTCATTTTGTTAGGAAAAATTAGGAGAGGAAATACAGTAGCTCCTCCCCCTGCCACCCCCATATCCACAGGGAATATGTTCCAAGACCTACTGCGGATACCCGAAACCGTGGATAGTAGTGAGTCCTTCCATTTAAATGGAAAACTTACCTGCTCGGCAGCTCCCTGATTCCTGGTTCTGGAATGTTCCATGTAATATTTTCGGGTTGTGGCAAACGTGGATAACTGAAACTGCAGAAGTCGATTCCACGGATACGGTGGTCACTCTGTACAACTCAAAAGGCTGCACTGCACGAAGTTAGATAGATCCAGCTTTGGAACTAAAAGCAGAAGCAAAGACTGCAAGGCCAAGTGGTGAATTCCAGGGCAGCATTGATTTTTAAAAATCACACATGGGATGTGGTTGTAGTTAGATGGGCCAATATACTTTTCACTGTACTTCAGTCCACGTGACAATAAATCAATCAATCAATCACTCAGTGTAGTGGGAAATCAATAAGATTTCACAAAGGGGGTTACAACAGGAGTAAGGTGAGCCAGTACTGTATGGCTCATTTTAGCAGGCATGAATTAATCTTGTAACCGGCATCCCTGAGTCCTCGTATGGTTTGTATTGGAGATTAGTCATAATAGAGTACGTATATTGCCCATCTTTAGGTGCCTTTGAGAAAATAGTGGTGAACTGGCTTCTTGCATCCCTGCAGCCCATTTGGCATAAGGGTGAACCCACAATGCCACTGGGGAGCATTCTAAAGGATAGCAGCATTGCAGCCTCTTTTCCCAGGTAATGACATCTCTGAAATTGCAGAGTCAGGGTTCAAGTTTCATTTGCCCTGAAGTTGTGTCATAACATATCTGAACAGGTTGATTAAAATAACTGCATACTTAATGAACACATCATTAGGACCTCTCATGACCCAAGATCCCCAGCCAATGAATTTAATATATAGAGCCACCCCTCACCGTTATAGAAATTACAGTTGTTTTGTGATGTGAACTCAGGGATAAGTACAAACCGGGACACCTCTCCTGCTCTTCTTCAAATAGGTTTTGGAAAAATAATATGTTTTCAATGCATGAATGGAGATAAGAACAAAACATTTCATTTGTTTAGCCCATTGATGAATATTCAATTTTTTAAATATAATTTCTAGAAAATTTTCCATTTCTATCAATCTGGAAACATTTTTTATGATCTCATAGTATTTAGTTACTTCCTAAGCCTTACTTTTGATTATGCTTTAAACCAAATTGAATATCAAATGTACTAAACAATAGTTTATGATATCAATGGTTTATGGGTCTCAAATATTACTATTAGAGTCATAGCATCATAAAGATGTGCAACATAGAAAAGAACTCTTCAGCCCATCAAGTCAAAACAAACATCTATTCTACTATTCTAATCCCATTTTCCAGAACTTGGCCAATAGCATTGTATGCCTTGGCATCATAAGTAGACATCTAAATATGTCCTAAGTAACTCAATATTGGCAAACCAAAATATAGATAATACATAACATTGAAAAACCTGAAATAAGATGGGACAAGTTTAATAGTGCACCTTTTATTTCTATTAAACATGATTTGGAATGAATTATGACCAAAAGCAAGTCCAAAAAAGACTACTAGAGAATCATCCAAAACTAAAACTAAAACCACTCACTGTTACCTTAACGAGGTTATCCAGAAGCAACTCAGTCACTAGAACAGGAAAATCTAATGTTCAATTCCCTCAAGTGCTAAGTTAGCAGGGTTTTCTATACTTATCTCAGTTACTGTCAAATCAGGGAAAAAACAATAGTCTGGAGCTCCTCTTCCTAATTGTCACTTGATTATGTCCTCTGCAAGTAACTACATGTGGATATTGGGTTTTGTCAGGTTTAGTCTTAAATGGAATATGTTCTCTTCTTATTGTGATCAGGTAGCCTGTCTAAATGGTTGTTATTCAAGTTAGGTTTCACACATGAATAATGGCGGATAATTGACAATATAGAATTATGATAATTTACAGCCTAAGGCAGGGCCTTCGGCCCTCCAAGCCAGAGCCAATCCAAATCCACTGTCTAAACCTATCGCCCAATTCCTAAGCATCTGTTTCCCTCTGCTCCCCACCTACTCTTGCATCTGTCCAGATGCACTTAAGTGAATCTACCATGCTTGTCTCTACTATCTCTGCGGGCAATGCATTCTAGACACCTATCACCCTCTGTATAAAGTACTTGCTGCATATATTCCCCTTAAACTTTTCACCTCTCACCTTGAACGCGTGACCTTTCGTTATTGAATCTGTCACCCTGGGAAAAAGCTTATCTCCGTCTGCCTTGTCTATACCTTTCATGATTTTGTAGGCCTCAATCAGTTCCCCCCTCAATCTCCTTTTTTATAATGAAAACAATCCTAACTTCTCTTCATAGCTAGCACCTTCTGTCGCAGGCAACATCCTGCACCCTCTCCAAACCGTCCACATCCTTTTGGTAATGTGGCAACCAGAACGGTACACAGTATTCTAAATGCGTCGGAACAAAAGTCTTGTAAAATTTTAACATAACCTGCCAGCTCTTATACTCAATGCTGTCCCTTTAATATTTTGATCTTCAATTTTGCTAATAAAATTATAATCTAGTGTTTTATTAAACACCATTTGCTAATCAATGTTCAAAGCATGAAGTGCAATGGCCTCATCCAACCTTTCCATTACTACATCAAAGATTCAAAGATCCATGTTTTGGAGTTGCTGGTGTTGGACTGGGGTGGACAAAGTTAAAAGTCACACAACACCAGATTATAGCCCAACAGGTTTATTTGAAAGCATTAGCTTTTGGAACACTTGATGAAGGAACAGCGCTTCAAAAGCTAGTGCTTCCAAATAAATCTGTTGGACTATAACCTGGTGTTGTGTGATTTTTAACTTCATCAAAGAGGTGTAATTGCACATCTTCAGTTTTAAGCTTCACACAGGTTACTTTTTTCAGTGTTAAGTGAACAACATTTTAACACTTGTTTTACATCTGTAGATCAATATTTGATAATACACTCAGTTTGTTTCCAGGAAGATGCTAATGAAGGAAGATAGTAATATAATTTGGTTTTGAAATATTGCGCTCAGACAGGACATTATTGAAACTACAGATATTTCAAACCTTGTACTTCTGATCAATTTTGTATGTGACAGCAAGTAACTGGAAACTTTACTGTGGTAACCAACTGTTTAGCAGTTTCCCTCTCTCCAAATCAATACAGACTGGTTTAATGATACATGAAGATTGGAGTGTGAAACTCCTGGTCCTGTTTGTTCTGTAATACTGGAGATAAATTAGTCGTCAAGCTATGTGATTTCTACTTTATTTTGTGGTACATAGCATTTGGTAACCTCTGTGGCAGTCTATTTATCAAAAAGTTGTTGTGGCATTCCAGATCACTATGCGCTTTACAAATCACAAAAAAAAACCTGGTGTACTCTCACACTACTCATATATCATTTCAGTGCGGTAGGAAAAAAGAATTAATGGAGGCATGTGTAATTTCCTCATGTTGCTCTGAATAAATTATATCTTCAATAGTTGAGTGAGCATCTTGTTTGTTTACCTTCTTCCCATGGCCTGAATTTTATAAAGGAGCCATTTTCCCAGGTGTGCATAAACTCCATTTCTCAGTAACCAAAAGCTGTGTGGTCAGAATATCTTTCAGTGCTTGTTCATTGAACATTCTCCCTAACGATTGTCATTGCAGAACTACAAGGTACGCAATCATTTTGTTAGATCACTGACAGTACACACAGAGATCTGCACATTCAACTGTTGTTTTTCTTAAAATATATCTGGGTGTTTTTAACAACTGGCCTGATGTTTTTCTGAGTTTCATCACATTAGCTGTTGTTATTATTCATTTTATTAGTTGGAAATTTCATGTTGTGCTTTTCTTTACTGTCAACATCATTGTCACATTTAAGTTTGGAAATATTTTGTATTGCATGGTTTGCTCAGTCACCAAATTGTCTTCTGTTTCAAGTACCTGGAAGTATTTTTTTAATCCAGAGCTGCCGCAATAGTAATGCAAATGGGAATTAGCAAATGTTGAAACTGTTATGGTGCTATTTGTTTTATCATTAACTTAAAAATATAAATGTCTGCATTGACATAAAGAATATCCAACTTCCAGGGCATTATTGTTTCCCAGTAAATTGTGAAACCTTTAGTAAATGCGGAACTAAATTGAAACATGCAGTGCTTTATAAGATGTATCACCAATAGCAATTTCTATTCACAACTTTGTGGTACAAGACTAAATTGTTGAGTATGACTGATAGGCAATTGGAGAAAGAATCAAAAGTACAAAATGCATGATATTGAAGAGTACAATTTTTCCTACATAGTGTCTAATTGCAAAATATTTTCAGGAGAAAACTACAAGTGATACCTGAATTGGAAGCAGTGATGCAGCAGAGAAGAGAAAGGAATTGCTGAGGCTGACAGTCTACTCTTTTATGTCCTTGGATGCTTTGGGAGTTTATTATATCATTGCCACAAAAGAGAAACTCTGGGTGCAAGAAAAATGTTTTAAATTGGACTTTAAATGATAAACTGATAAATTCAAAATTAATTTGGTAACACTCAAACATCACGATGTATCTGGAAAGCAGAACAAGGGAAAGGATATTGAGTGGCACTGGAGTTATGTATGAATGTGAAATCTTTATAAAACCATCTGGAATATATTAACTAGAGTATTTAGGACGAAACATAAATGTGTACATATTTAAAAAAATCATTTGTTCCAAGGTAGTGACAAAATTAATGAAACAAAGAAGGGCAGGAATAGTTACCATTCTTTGGGCCACTGATCTTGAGTTGGAGATATAAACCGAGTGATGTTCATGAATGAATGCTTTTCATTGCCTCATTCATAAATTGGCTCGGTAACATGGAAATTCGGAACTTCCATGTCTACCACAAATGAAACACTGTCAAGGAAAGGTCAGAAAAGTACATTCACATTGCATATTGTGAGCAGTTAGAACTTATGAGATAAAAGGGACAGCAGCAACATGGATATGGTATTTGGCTGAGTCACAGCAAACACCAATGATGAATGGTATTTGTTCAGATGTGAAGATGTTTTATCGTAGAGCTCCCCAGGAGCTGGTGCTAGGACCCTCATTCTCCACATATATTAATAATGTAGATTTTCGTGTATAGGGCACAATTTTAAAATTTTTGAATAACATAAAATTAGGATGTAATTTGAACCATGGGGAAGGTGATGTTAAATTGGACGATATGGGCATCTAAGTGGCAGAAGAAGTTTAATGTGGAGAAGTGTGAAGTGATTCACTTTGGTAAAAAGAATGGGAGAGAATACAAAATAAAGTGTAGAATTTCAAATGGGATATGGGAGTAGAGGAATTGGTAGGGGGTTGCTGGGGAATAGATTAAAGATGGCAGTGCTGGTTGAGAAAGCAGTTAATAATACATTACAGGATCCCAGGAAGGTATGACAATTTTTTTGGGACAACTGAAGGTGGCTTAGCTTCATCTTCTTAAAGAGAGCTGGGAGTTGGAAATAAATAGAGCTTGACATATACAGCATGGAAATAGATCCTTCAGTCCAACTCGTCCATGCCGACCATATTCCCAAGTTATGACAAACCTGTATGAAATATTTGTTCAGCTTCAGGTTGAGTATTGAATCCAATTCCAGATACTGCACTTTGTGGAGGAATTGGTGTTATGGGAAGGAGTGGTAGAAATGTTCATTAGAATAGTTTCAGATTTGAGGAATTTCCAATTACATAGACTGGAGAGGCTGGAGCTGTTCTACTTGAAGAAGAGAAGATACAGAGAAGATTTGATAGAGGAGTTGAAAATCATGAGGGTCTGGTCTGAGTCGATTGGGAGAAACTGATACCATCGATGGAAAGATTGAAAACCAGAGGACGTTAATTTGCAGTGCTTTTTTCTTTTGAAATGAGTGACTGAGGGAAAACATTTTTGATGTAATGAGAAGTTGGTATCTGGGTGCACTGCCAGAAAGTGTGATTGCAGCAGATTCAATCACAATTTTCAAATGAAAATTAATCATTACCTGAAGTGGAAACATTTATGGACATATGGGAAAAGGGTTTTGGGAGGTGCAGGGTGGCCTATGTGAGGCTGGCACTAGGTGGATTGCTGTTGTGACAGCTGGTACAGACATGAGTTGCTGAATGGCCTCTTTATCTGCTGGAATCATTCTTTGATTCTGTGATGCAATTTTGAAAAATCACACAAGGTAACTTAATAAAGAAGACTATTTGTTCAATTATAGCTGATCTGTTCAGAAATACAAAGCAAAAGATTTGTGAGAAATTTGTCTGTGTCCATATTCTGTCTCCTAATCAGCATATGGATATTATGAAGTTAAGAAATTGGTTCCCATGACTAATAACATTGGCTGCCAGCACTACTCATGCTGTTCATTGGTAATTTGCCAAATGAGGTGGGAGCATGATTGTAGCTGGTGGTGATAGAAAGATGGATTCTTAGGTTTTCCTGAAGCCATAAAAAGGTAAGTGAAGAAGCACTTATATTTAAATAGTGCTTGTCACTGTTGTGGTGAAAAATTACCACTCCAAGTCTGTTTGCCTCAAGGTAACAATGAGTTTATTATGGTCATAGAGTTATAGAGATCTAAAGCTTGAAATAGGCCCTCTGGCCTTAACTTGCCCATGCTGCTCTGTTTTCACAATTAAACCAGTCCCATATGCCTGTGTTTGATCCATATTCCTCCATACCAATTCCATTCATGTACCTTCTTTAATGATAAGATTGTATTTGCTTCCACCATTACCTCTGGCAACCTGGTCCAGATGCTCATCACCTTCTGTGTGAAAGATTTGCCCCTCTGAACCCTTCTGTATGTATCCCCTCTTACCTTCACCTATGCCTTCTAGTTTTTGACTTCTGTACAATGGGGAAAAGCTGTTAGCTATCTATCTTATCTATGTCTATCCATGATTTCACTTTATAAGGTCACCTCCCAGTCCCCTATGCTCCACACTAAAATGTCTCAGCCTATTTAACCTTTCCTTGTAACTCCAATTTTCCAATCCACATAGCATCTTAGTAAATATTATCTGCACTCTTTCTTGTTTAATAATATCTTTTCTATAGTAGGGTGATCAGAACTGCACACAGTATTTCAAATGTGGCCTCTCCAACACCTTGTACAGCTGCAACTCCTATACTCAATGTTCTGACCGATGAAAACAAGCACGCTGGAAGCCTTCTTCACCATCCTGTCTCTCTCTGACTCTCCTTTCATGGAGTTATGAACCTCTACCCCTAGATCCCTTTGTTCTATAGCACTTGCCAGGGCCTGACCATTGACTGTGTAAGTCCTGCCCTTATTTGCCTTACCAAAATGCTAAAACTCATGCAACATCAGGTTATAGTCCAACAGGCTTATTTGGCAGTACTAGCTTTTGGCGCACTACTCTTTCATCAGGTAACTACATCATGGTTACTAAAATGCAAAGCCTTGCATTTATCTAAATTAAACTTCATCTGCCATTCCTCAGCACACTGACCCAATTGAGCAAGATCTTGTTGCATTCCCAGATAATATTCTTCACTGTCCACTGTACAACTGATCTTGATGTCATCCACCAATTTACTAACCATACATCCTAAATTCTCATTCTATTCATTCACATAAATGCTGAATAACAGTGGACCCAGCACCGATTCCTGTGGCACACTGCTGGTTACAGGCCTCCAGTATAAAAACTAACCCTCTACACCATCTTCTGTCTTCTACTGTCAAGCTAATTTTGTATCCAATTGGCTAGCTCTTCCTGGATCTCATGAGATTTAATCTTACTCAACAACCTATCATTGATTGGCACTACATCCATAAGCATCCGCTCCTTCCACTTCCAGCGCTTAGTACCAGCAGTGTGTACTATCCATAACAAGCCCTGCAGAAATTTACCAAAGATTCTCAGACAGCATCTTCCAAACCCATGGCCACTTCCATCTAGAAGGACAAGGGCAGCATGTATATAGGAATACCACCATCTGTAAGTTCCCCTCCAACCCACACACTATCCTGACCTGGAAATATATTGCTGTTCCTTCACTGTTGCTGGGTCAAAATCCTGGAATTCTAGACTGCAGAGGTTCAAGAAGGCAGCTCACCACCACCTTTTCAAGGACAACTAGGGATGGCCAGCTAGCAAAGCCCACATCCCATGAAATAGAGTTAGGTACAGTCTTGGAGTTATACAACATGGAAACAGACCCTTTGGTCTAACTCCTACACACCGACTAGAGATGCTAAACTGGTCTAGTCCCATTTGCCAGCATTTGGCCCATATCTCTCTAAACCCTTCCATTCATTTACCCATCCAGATGCCTTTTAAATGTTGTAATTGTATCAACATACACCACTTCCTCTCGCAACTCATTCCATACGTGCACCACCCTCTATGTGAAGAAATTGCTCCTCAGGTCCCTTTTGAATCTTTTCCCTCTGATTTTAAACCTTTGCCCTCTGGTTTTGGACTCCCTTACCCTGAGAAAATGATCTTGGCTATTCACCCTACCCATGCATCTCATCATTTTGTAAACCTTTGTAAGTTCATCCCTGAGCCTCCAACGCTCCAGGGAAACTTATTTTGAAAATATTCAATGTATTGGACTCAACCACTTTGTGTAGCAGACAATTCCATTGGATCACCACTCTCTGAATGAAGAAATTTCTCCTCATCTCAGTTCTACATTGTCAGCCTCATATACTTAAAATGTGACCCCGGTACTGAACTCTCTAATCATCGGGAATATTCTTCCTGTGTTTCCTATGTGTAATCCTGCAAAAGGACCTGGACAATAAAAGGATGAAATAATGAAATCCTTCCTCATTGTTCAAAACTCCAGTGAATATAATTCTAACTGATCAAATTTCTCTTCATACATCAGTTCTGCCATTCCAGGAATCACTCTGGTAATCCTTCATTTCACTTGCTCCATAGTAGGGCAAATGAATAAATATTTTAAAAAATGCAGTCCCTTGTCAAACACTTCGCTAAACTCCATGTAGATAACTTCTACCACACTGCCTTCAGCTACTTTTTTTGGTCACCTGTTCAGAAGATTCAATCAAATTCATGACACACAAGAAACAGAGTTAATGGTTGAGTCCAATAGCTCTTCTTTGGGGTTGTTCTGGTTAAGAGCCATTAGACTCAAAACATTAACTCTCTTTCTCTCTTCATTTTCTTTTATCTTCTGGTTAACACAGGCTATTATTATTACAATGCTGAATTAACATTCCCCAAAGCACCCCTGGTCAATTATCCCATCAAGCTGGGGAGAACTTCAGTACAACTATTACACTTATTTCAAGACTATTTTTCACTTTTATTTTAGCCCAATTGACATTAACTCCCTTCTCTATACTTTTTCACAATTACTGAACATCTCAGAATGCCTTGCAACTCTTTGTTGTTTGGAGTAATACCTGGCATCTTCTTATGATTGTTGGAGGTCAGTCATGTCAGCTCCAGAATATCTCTGCAGGAATTCCGCAAGGTAGTGTCCTAGGCCCAACCATTTTCAGCTGTTTCATCAATGATTGTCCCTCTGTCATAAGGTTCGAAGTGGAGATATTTGCTGAGTTCAGCACCATTTGTGACTCCTTAAATACTGAAGCAGTCTATGTTCAACTGCAAAAGGACCTGGACAATAAATATAACAAAGAACTGCAGATGCTGAAAATCTGAAACAAAAACTGAAATTTTGGGAGATACTCAGCAGGTTTGGTAGCATGTGTAGAGAGGTAGCAGAGTTAACATTTCGAGTCCAGTGACCCTTCTTCAGAACTGTGGATTTTGATTACTCTCCACAAATGCTGCCAGACCTGCTGAATTTCTCCAGTAAGACCTGGATAATTTCCAGGCTTGAGCTAACAGGTGGCAAGTAACATTCACGCCATACAAATGCTAAGCAATGACTATCTTCAATAAGAGAAAATCTGATCATTTGCCCGGCATTCAATGGTCTTAGCATCGCTGAATTCCTCATGAGCAACATCCTTGGGGTTACCATTGACCAGAAACTCCACTGGAATTGTCATATTAATACAATGGCTACAAGACCAGATCCGAGGCTCGAAACATTGCAGTGTGTGACTCACCTCCTGACTCTCAGAGCTTGACCATTATCTACAAGGCATAAGTCAGGAGTGTGACGGAATACTCCCACTTGCCTGCATAACACTGCTCCAACAACACTCAAGAAGCTTGGTAGTATCCAGAACAAAGCAGACAGCTTGACTGGCACCTGATCCATTAGCATTCACTCCCTCCACCACTTACGGTCAGTGGCTATAGTGTGCATCATGTATAAGATGCAATACAACGATTCACCAAAGATTCTGAGACAATACCTTCCAAACTCATGACTGCTTTGATCTAGAAGGAAAGGACAGTAGGTACATGTGAATATCACTACCTTCAAGTTTCCTTCCAATCCAATAACCATCCTGACTTAGAAATATATCACCATTCCTTCACCATCATTGGGTCAGATTCTCAGATGTTCCTCCCTAGTGGTGTTGTGGGTCTACCAAAGCACACAGACTTTAGCGCCTCAAGAAGGCAGATAAACACCACAATGAGCAAGTCAGACAAAGGAGAGCCAGTGGATGTAATCTATTTTGATTTCCAGATGGTGTTTAACAAGGTGCTGCACAGGAGGCTGCTAAATAAAATAAGACACCATGGTGTTAGGGGCAAGATTAGGGGATTGGCTGACTGGTAGAGGCAGAGAATGGGGATAAAGGGGTCTTTTTCAGGATGGTAGCCAGTTACTAGCAGAACTCTGCTTGTGTCAGCTTTGGGACCCATGCCTATTCACCTTATATATTAATGACCTGGACAAAATAACCAGAAGTAACACTTCAGGTTGAATGACCTTTCCTTGATTCTGAGGAAGGATCACTCAAACCAAAACATTAACTCTGATTTCTCTCCACTGGTGCTGCCAGACCTGCTGAGTTTTTCTATCAATTTCTGTTTTTGTTTCTGATTTGCAGCATCCACAGTTCTTTCGGCTTTATAAAGGAACTGAAGGCATTGTCACTAAGTTGAAACTAGAAAAGTGGCAGGTGAAGGGACAGGTAGTGTTGAGGAAGCAGAGAGGCTGGAGAAGGACTTGGGCAGAATAGGAGAATGGGGCAGAGAAGTTGCAGATGATACTATGAGGGAAAATGTGAAGCTATGCTGCCCTTTGATAGGAGACAGACTATTTTCCAAATGGGGAAATGTTTTGGAAATCTGAAGCACAAAGGGACTTGGGATTCCTAGTTCAGGACTTTCTTAAAGTTAACATGCAGGTTCAGTTGGCATTTAGGAAGGCAAACAGTTAGCATTCATTTCAACAGGGCTAGATCACAAGGGCGGGGATAATACTACTGAGCCTGTATAAGACTCTGGTCAGACCACATTTGGAATATTGTGAGCAACTGTGGGTTTGTATCTAAGGAAGGATGTACTGGCCTTGGAAGGGTCCAGAGATTTACAAGAATGATGTGAGGGATGAAGGGCTTATTGAATGAGGGGCAGTTGATGGCTCTGGGTCTGTACATGATGGGGTTTAGAAGGATGAGATGGAATCTGACTGAAGCTTACAGAATACTGAGGGACCTGGATAGAATGGACAAGAAGAAAGTGTGCCCATGAGTAGGAGAGAGAGCAGGAGAGAAGCCTGAGGGCACAGCTGCAGAGTGAAAGTACAACCCTTTAGAAGTAAGATGAGGAGGGATTTGTTCAGCCGAGCGTAATTAATCTGTGGTACTCATTGCCACACAGGGCTATGGAAACCAAGTCATTGAGCATCGCTAAGGCAGTGATTGCAATGTTCTTGATTAGTAAGGGGATCAAAGGTTAAACGGAGAAGGCAGGATAATGAGGTTGAGAAAAATATCAGCCATGATCGAATGGTGGAGCAGATGTGATGAACCGAATGGCCTAATTCTGCTCCTCTACCTTACGGGTTTGTGATCTCAAGGGCAACTAAAGACAGGAAAGAAATGCAGATTCAACATATTCATGTCCCCTGAGTGAATATCAAAAAACCCAATGAAGTACTTATTCGAAGTGAAGCCAATAGTGTAATTTGGAAATGTAGCATCCAATATGCATACAGCAAAATCTCACAGATAACAATGTTAATGGCCAGATAATCTGTATTTGTGAAGCTACTTGGGGAATAAGTACTGGCCAAAATATTTCATTTAATGTCCTAGCTCTTTTCTGAAACAATATCATCCATCTAAGCAAGCCAATGGGCATTAGTTTACTATCGCATCTAAAAGACAATGCATCTGACTGTGCAGTAGTCCTGCAGTCCTGATTACTGTATTCGAGCACAGAGCTGGGGCTTGAACCTACAGGCACACAGGCAGATGCACTCCCCTTTGAGTTTCAGATAGTTGTAAGATAGTTTGCACCTTTTGAGAAGATTTGTAGCTCAGAATGAGGTTCTGGTGTAGGTTTGCTCACTGAGCTGGTAGGTGCGTTTTCAGACATTCACCAGATTAGGTAACATCTTTAACGAGACTCCCAATGAAACACCAGTGGTGTAGTCCACTTTCTATTTACATTTTTGAATTTTCTTGGATTGATGATGTCATTTTCTTTGGTGACGTTGTTTCCTATGGCGATATCATTTCCTGTTCTTTTTCACAGGTGGTGATAAATAGGATCCAACTCAACATGTTTGTTGATAGAGTTCCAGTTGGAATGCCATGCTTCTAGGAATTCTTGAGCATATCTCTGTTTGGCTTGTCTTAGGATGGATTTGTTGTCCCACTCAAAGTGGTGTCCTTCCTCATCTGTATGTAAGGATACCAGTGAGAGTGGATCATGTTGTTTTGTGGCTAATTGATGTTCTTGTATTCTGATGGCTAGGTTTATGTGTGTTTGTTCAATGTAGTGTTTGTTACAGTTCTTGCAAGGTATTTTGTAAATTATATTAATTTTATTTGTTGTCTGTAAAGGGTCTTTCAAGTTCATTTGCTGCTGTTTTAGTGTGTCTGAGGGTTTGTGGGCTACTATGATGCCAAGGGCTCTGAGTATTCTGGTGGTCATTTCCCCTTTGATGTGGGGGAGAGTAGCTAGGATTTCTGAATGTGTTTTATCTGCTTGTTTGGATTCGTTGCTCAGAAATCAGTGGACTGTGTTCATTGGGTACTGCTTCTTTTGGAATGGAGACACGCTTGAGAATTCCTAGAAGCATAGCATTCCAACTGGAATTCTATCAACAAACACTGACTTGAGAAAAGGAACAGGACACCATAGGAAAGATGTCACCACAGGAAATTACATCACCAACCCAAGGAAATTCAAACATATAAATAGAAAGTGGCTGACACCACCGGTGCTTCCTTTGGAGGCTCACTGAAGATCTTACCTAGTATTGTGATGAAATGTCTGAAAATGAATCTTTCAGCTCAGCGAGCAAACCTGCATACAGTTTGAGCTCTTGCAGGGAACCTTGATTGCTCTATACTGTAACTAACTGTAGCCTGGAAAAATATCATACCAGTTTCTGGAAGGGCTTGTGGGACATTTAACTGGAATGTAAACAGCAACAACATAAGGGTTATATTACAGTGATTGACAAGATAGAGAAAGGAGTTGTTGGAATGAATGAAAGGATACAGGGATTGGATGAAAAGAAGTACTAGCGTAGATTGGAATGCTCTTTTTGGAGAAGAGAATGCTGAGAAGTGATCTCCTTGCTTTTTTTTGGATTTTGAAAGGTCAAGATAATGAGAAGTTGTTTCATTTTCTCAAGAACAATAAAACAAGAAGACAGGGCCTGAAGGAAGTTAAATCTAAGTCTAATCTGTGGAAATACTATTTCAGTGAGTTAGCAATTAATCAATAAAATGGACTGACTTGGGACAGTGGAGCAGAAATTTGAAACACTAAGTTGAAATTAGGTAGACTAAGTCCATAAATTAATAGTTTGAAATATGGTATATTCATAATTTGAGACATGATGTGATAAATGCAGTATGCCTGACAGAAAAATGTGATGTTGGGCAATGGTTTTTGATACTTTTCACCATTGGTAAGTAACTTACACCATAGAAGGACACATCGAAGAAGGACTTGGGCAACAGAAGTATGCAAACACAATCACTTGCAAGATCGTCTCAATGTCATACTGCACCCTGACCTGGAATTGCATTGCCTAGTCTCCACCATTGCTGGGTCAAAAATCCTTTAATTGCATATCTAACAGCATTATGGGTACATAGTTACATTATGGACTGAAACGGTTCACAAAGGCAGCTCACCACATCTCAGTGTCAATGAGGACAACAACTTGACTACTGATGATGTAATCACCTCCCATGAAAGAATAAAGTTATTCATGTCTGGGTCTGTTGCTGACTAAATGAAAGGATTCATTGCTATAATTAGCCAACTATTCTATCATTATTGCATCTCAGAAGGCAGAAGTGATCAAGATCGCTTTTCTTATTAAGCAACTTTTGTGTATACATGTACTAAGTAAATGGTTTTGAATTTTCTAGGGGATAGGTCGACATGGGTATCAACAGTACTAAACATAGTTGACAACATTCTGCTATTGTGAGGTGGCAATCAACAAACCAAACAGAATGCAGAGCTGTATTGCTAAATCAGTCGAGTTCAATCTGAGGTCTTCTGGCTTAAGCTGTCGAATGCGCTGGTACACTTTTGTATGTGAATGCTAATAGACTTTATTAACAATAATCACGCACCAAGGATAGAAAGGGAAGACATCCCCTGGGATCTGACAAACTCAGGCTCCAATTTCATGTAGTCCGATGTCATTAAGGTAGATTCTTATATACTTGCTCAGTAAGTATTCATAGAATAAAGATATAATTAAGCTTTCAGTCCACATTTTTATGCTCCCTCCAAATCATTTTTTTGTCATCCCTTCAGCCCATTAACACAGAACCACAAACATAGAAACAGAGAAAATAAGGGCAGGAGTATGCCATTCAGCCCTTTGAACCTGCTCCACCATTCATTATGATCACAGTTGATCATCCAATTCAGCCTGTTACTGCTTTACCCCCTTTTCCTTTGATCCCTTTAGCCCCAAGTGCTATATCAACTCCTTCTTGAAATCATACAATGTTTTGGCCTCTGCTGTTTTCTGTGGTAGTGAATTTCACAGGCATAAAGAAATTTCTCTTCATCTCAGTCCTAAATGGTTTACTCCATATCTTTTGACTGTGACCCCCTGGTTCTGGACTCCCCTGTCATAGGGAGCATTATTCTGGCACCTATCCTTCCGAATTCTGTTAGAATTTTATGGGTTTCTATGAGATCCCCCCCCTCTCATTCTGCTGAACTCCAGTGATTACAATCCTAACCAACTTAATCTCATATCATACATCAATCCTACCATCCCAGGAATTAGTCTGGTAAACCTTCACTGTACTGTGTCTATAGCAAGATCATTCTTCCTCAGATTAGGAGACCAAACCAAACGTTGTGGCCTTATCAGTGCCCTGTACAATTGTAGCAAGACACCCTTTTTCCTGTACTCAAATCTTCTCATTATGAAGGCAACATACTGCTGCCTTCTTTACTGTTGCACTTGCAAACTTACTTTCAGTGAATGGTGCATGAGAATACCCAGGTGTCACTGAACATTCCCCTCTCACAATTTTAGCTTTTCAAATAATAAATTCCTTCACCCAAAGAGTGATGAGCCTGTGCAATTTGCTCCCAAGTAAGTGGTTGAGGCCAGAACATTGTGTTTTCAAGAAGGATGTAGCTATAGCATTTGTGGCTAAAGGGAGCAAGGGATCTTGGGCTTAGGATATTAAGTTGGATGATCAGCCGTGTACATATTGAATGGTGGAGCAGACTTGAGGGGTTGAATGACCTACTCCTGCTCTTGATTTCTATATTTATATGATTCTATGTTCCAGGAAGTTTTATTTTATTTTATTTTTTCCCTAACTGTGGGGTTTTTGTGAGCTTTTTCTGCTTTCCCTCTACTGGATTCAGTTCTGGGAGACTGGTCGCCATCTGCTACTTGTCGTAACGGCAGGTCTATAATCCTATAAGTGAACATGAACAGACTTTATTAAACATAACAACTTACAAGCTTGGTAAGGGGACCTTTTCTGGAACCCTACAAACTCCAATTCTGAGTTCCCCGTGGTATGCCCTCTGTAACATTATGCTAATGCCTCATAGCTGTAGAGGAAGGAGCCAAACTGAACACAGGCCAGATCTTAAATATTGGATCCTGTCCAGGTTATTGAGGCACAGGGAAAGCATTCAGCCATGAGGTGTTGCAAAGAGAGGCCACCATATTGAACAATCATGTCAGAGAACAAGAAAGTTTAGAATAATTGGATTCTTCAAACTCTTGTCTTTTTACAGAAGGTCCCAACTCTTATCTAGCTATGGATTTGGCAAGCCCATGTGATTGACCGTTATCAACAGTTCAGTGGGCTGTCAGGTGGAGCCTCTGTGGCACAGGGGCTTGTCATCCAAATAAAGAAAACTTTATATTCATTGCCTTGCTCCATTTAACTCATGTAGAATTCAATAATGCACTAAGAAGTCACTCAAGATGCTATTTCCTGAATAGTGGGTATTAACTTATTTTAGACAGATATTTAGTAATAAATTTGCATACTTACCACTGTGAAGCTGCTGCTCATGTTTGCTCCATCAGGTTTTAACTTACAGGTGATAAATTCAGACACATAATTTAGGGATTTGTTGACACTATTCAAGTTTGCTACATTTATCAAGAGCAGTAGTAATTTACCTTCGCAATTGATGTAAATTATTGTGTCATTAGCATTGAAGTGAAGAAAATGGTAGCTCAGGATAAATACACCAGGCCGTCTTTCTTTAAAATGGAACTGTTTTACCACGTATAAAAATATTTTGTGCAAACGTATCCATCACAGTGTATTATTGAGATGAAGTCAACATTTTGAACAGAATACAGCATTCAACATTCAGCTGTATGGATTACTGTGGAGTACAACAATATAAAACAGTGCACTGCTTTGAAGTTTGAATGTTTAGCTATGTAGGCTCTGTGTTAAAGACTAGACTGAAGCATCTCAAAACATATTAATAACATAGCCCAGACACTGACTTTTTCTTATTTTAAAGACAAGTGCCAGGTGATGTATTCCAGATGCAATTTGATTGGTCAAACCACAAGTCATGAAGCAAAACACATACACTATAGTTAAAAGATAATAAAAAAAAGAAGAAATTGGAATAACTTAACTCTATTAGAAAGTTTAACAGAAAAATAGATTATTTAGCAATTAACAGTAACTGTTCCAGTATAGTAATATCTCATAAATATACCCTTGGCAAAGACAAATTCAGTAAAGTAGATTGCCTCACATATAATTTGAGCAGCAGGAAGAGAACCACAGCTTTTATCTGGAACAGAGAGAAGTAAAGCAGCTTCCACGTCAAGCTTCAAGATCGCATCAGCAACTGCTACTCAAGGATAAAACTAAAAAAGATGCCCTGGTTCTGTGGGAGCTTGACCCCACACATTCAGTCTGCTTCTATTGTTCTAACTTGAAAAAAAAACCGAGGCTCCCAAGCTGTTTACTTTATGGGTGTTGGAATAGACTGCTCCCTGCCTCTGTCTCAATCTTTCATCATAAAAACAATCAGGACAAAATACAACACATAAAGCCACAATAATGTCACAACTGCCAAATTTTCTAATGGCCAGATAATTGTTTCTGTTGCATAGATTGGAGTTGCGCATGGGAACCCTGTGGAATCCCTGACGTAGCACACTCCAAGGAAATTGCCTGGGAACTTCAAAATTCTGCTCCATTGTTTTCTTTTGGTAACTGAGAATCCCTACAGAGGGATTTGCATAGAATATAATCTCAAACTTTTCACAGAACTATTGCAGAGTAGTAGAAGCTATTCAGCCTGTTTTGTCTAATTTAATATCGAAGAATTGAAAACATTAATAACATTTTTTTACCTGACTGGTCTTGTTTTAAAATTCAGAAGGTTCAAGTGTGTACAAGTTACTTTATATTATGAAAAATGCTTTAATTTTCCTGCCTTTTGCAAAGTAATAAAGGAAGGCATAACCAACATAGGTTTTAATTGCCAATCGTTGAATTGTATTGTCAGACCATTTTCTTTTTGTTAAATGAGTTAATTAGGCACAGTGGCCTGGCTGTTCTTTATTTGCTTTTGCTTTATTTCTGTGAGAAGTAATAATTTAGCTGATCACTTCTGGCCATGATTCATTCTTTTGCAGTAAGTGCATACAAATGAAGTGCATATGAGCAAAGAGGAAGGGTATAATCTTCATAGTTGTCTCTTTTTCCCTCTGCAGCTAATGGACTAGCTTTGTTTATGATTTGTTTATGCAAATAAAATGGCTTAATAAAAATAGATCAAATTAGAAGAAAATAGGCTGTCAGATTCAGTAATAAAGGGGCTAGATGTGTAATTTCGAATTGTGTGGAGATAAAAAAGAGGGAAACACTAAAGAGGCAGAAATATATTTTTTATTATTCAAGTGAAATCCCCACTTTCGTGCAGTTCATTCCTGGGGCAAGAGTTTGAAATGGAATTATTTTGAAGCAGGAGTTGTATTGGCAAGACAATCACCATTTCACACAGACTCATTCAGGGACTAAATTTATTAGCTTGTGGTTTCACACTCAGAATGAAAGTGGAATTATGGCTGTGTAAAAGTGGATTTGTAATGACTTGGCCCAAAGGATGATACCTTAATAGTGATTTAGTTTCCCATATGGCTGTTCACACCATACATAATATGTGCAAGTTTTTACATCTGTGGTGTGATTTAGAGCCATCTGACATGAACTAAGCTGATGATATTTACCAAATGGACAGTAGCAGTAGACTGCCCGTAAAAGTTTCTGTGAAAGTCCTTGTAAACAGAAATAAGCCAATAGTTTGTACATATGCAATTTATCTTATGCATTTTAACATTGGCAAGCAACCTATTTTCAATAATATTCACATGATTTACCCAATGCAGTGTAAGTAGAAATACAGCAGTATATGTGTGATGATATCTATTTAGAATCTGCAACACATTCTCATAACCTAACTGAAGCATTTGCAAATAATGACCTACAACTTCTAATCTTTACTTATAAATGCAGAACTTGTATTCATATTAATACAAGATATTTTGTTTTGAAAATTCATTGCTGGGTTGGATGGAGTACAAGGTTGGTAGGCTGAATGTTCACCTGAAGTGTCTAATTTGGTTGCACTGACCTGTCTTAGGTGTGAAAAGGCTGCACTGAACAGGGACTTAGCCCTCATGAGAACCTTCATCACTAGCCAACTCATTACAACCTCAGACACCATCTTACACAGCAAGCTCCAATGGTTGTGTCAACACAGGGTGAGGCATGGTGTTAATATCCCACTTGCACTGTAATGCCAAGGACAGGTGCATTGACATCTTGGCCATCTGCAGTCACAAAGAAGCAGCCTGCCTTCTCCTCTGCTTTGGGAGAGCACAATTCTGAGGAGGAGCAGTTGGTGCCATGTTGGCAATGCTTCATTTTAATTCAGTGACTTTTTAAATGTTTCTGTTCATTGATTAAATCTCAGTGTAATGCAATGGTGTTTGTTGGTGGCTTGGTCACACACTAACTTGTGATCCCAATGTCTTGAGGGTATTAAGGTAACAGGAAGTGAGACTGTGAAAATGAAGTGGGAGGTCAGGGACACTGTGTGGCAGTACTAAAGCTTCTTCCAGGCCTTAAGAGGAAACAGGAGTCGGCTCTTTCATAGAAAGTGATGTGGATGTGGCTGTTCCTTGTGAGAAATATGCAGTACTAGTCGAATGTGGCCAGGATGTGCCATCCTCAGAAGACCCTTTATCATCAATATTCATTCCTCTAGATTTCACCATGCATTGAATAGTGCATGAAGCTAGTTGGCTGGACAGTTGCTGTAGATCAACTAGGTTCTGACTGAATGCCGTTCAATCCCTGTTCCAATTCCAGTGCATTGGCGACTTTCCTGATTCCCCTTCTCATAGGGAACATCGCAGTGTTGTGAGTCAGATGTGGATGGTTTAATGTAATCGAACCAACCTGCTAATCTAGGTTCTGGAAATTCATCCAATGTTGGATTACCATAACATCCCGTTTCTCTGGTGAAGACATGTGCTGCTCCTCTTCATTGCCTTCCTTGACAGAAATGTTGTGTAGAGTACAACAAACCACTACAGTGTGAGAAATCCTTGAGGGAGACTATTAGAGTCATAGAGTCATAAAGATGTACAGCATGGAAGCAGACCTTTCAGTCCAACTCATCCATGCTAACCCGAAATCCTAAATTAATCTAGCCCCATTTGCCAGTACTTGGCCCACATCTAGAGTCCTAGACTCCTAGAGATCTACAGCATGGAAACAGACCCTTTGGTCCAACCTGTCCATGCCGACCAGATATCCCAACCGAATCTAGTCCCACCAGCCAGCATCCGGCCCATATCCCTCCAAACCCTTCCTATTCTTATACCCATCCAAATGCCTATTAAATGTTTCAATTGTACCAGTTTCCGCCACTTCCTCTGGCAGCTCATTCCATACCCGCACCACCCTCTGTGTGAAAAAGCTGCCCCTTAGATCTCTTTTATATCTTTCACCTCTCACCCTAAACTTATGCCCTCTAGTTCTGGACTCCAGACCTAGCCTATTTACCCTATTCATGCACTTTGTAGGCTGTTTTCTTAACCTTGACTTCAGTGATTGAACTGTGTGTTACGACGGGCAATCAGTCAATGGATGCAGCTGTCATTGCATGCTGAATGCCAGTCAACTTTAGGAAATACTCAATGCTCCCTGCTGGCAAGTGAATGCCCATTATCTGTGACCAACACAACCAGACACCAGATGCTCACAATTTTTCAATAATAGTTTCCACTTTTGAAAATGCACTTTATGCATCTCCAACAACTTTGAATGGGCGTGCACAATGATTAAAGTATCAGTCTCTCAAATGGACTGGCACATTTGACATGTAACTGAGTCCAGGCCTACCAGGCCAGTCCCATGAATATTGTGCACTGCTAGCAACAATTTTTGTCCTTGTTAGCACTCTGGATACTGACCCACCAACATGCTTATATCGGCCTTCCATCCTGGCCACCAGACATAACTTTTTATCCCCATCTTCATTTTGGAAATCACAGGCTGACCCTCGTGGAATTCAACCAGAATCTGACAGTGACCTTTCTTTGGGCCAAACACACTGTTCCCCATATTAGTATGTTGTCTTCAATGGTCATCTGATCCTGATGCTCTTTTCATTTCCAACACCACCAATTGTTTCTTTTTCCCACCAGGAAGGGATCTTTTTGTCTACATAGTCTGATATTGTCAGAGATGACCAGAAAGGTGCCCAGAAAGTTTAAATCCAGAACAGACTCTTCCAGTGGTGGCACCTATAATGGTGTTTCCACCATTGGGAATTGGCATTAGGCATTCATTACTTGACTGCCCAGATGGTGTTCCAAACTTGTAATTGCATGCACTCAGAATAAGAGGTAACCATGCAATTTCACCTGAAGCTAAAAGTGGGATGGCGCTTTAAGTAGACCTAGCAGGGTTTTGTAGTTTATTACTATTTCATATTTATGTGCAGAAAGGCATTGGTTGAACGTTCTCACACAAAAGATTACCGCCAATTGCTCTTTCCATATCTGGACATTTTTCATTCAGCATCAGCTAAAGTCTGGCAAGCATATACTATTGGGCATTCCTCTTTGCCGAGCTGTCAGTGAGTGAACAGGAACTTGATACCATATGTGGTGGCTTTGCATGTCAGCATCACACCTCACTGGGGATTATTCTGTGCCGAAACATTAAATGATGAGAGCTGCTTGTTCACTTCCCAAAAGGCTACTTCTTGGCAATGTGACTATTTGCAAAGCTGACCCATTTAGCATCAGCCAAACTCTGGGAAGCATATACTATGGACAGGCAGTCCTCTCTGTTGGTGAGCCAGCAGTAACTGGATACTACATGGGTGAGGCTTCTCAGTCAGTGCCACATCTCACAGGAGATCATTCTGTGCCAAAACATTGAATGATAATAGCTGCTTTTTCAATTCCCGTAAGGGTTCTTCCTGGCGATGTGAGTATTTGCAAAGCTGGCCCTTTCTGAATACCAAATCTCAGCTGCAAAAATAGAGGCCAAATGATTATGCAATTTTCCATAATTAGAATTAGATTAGATTACTTACAGTGTGGAAACAGGCCTTTCAGCCCAACAAGTACACATCAACCCACCCAGACCCATTCCCCTACACCTAACATTATGGGCAATTTAGCACAGCCAGTTCACCTAACCTGCATATTTTTGGATTGTGGGAGGAAACCGGAGGAAACCCATGCAGACACGGAGAGAATGTGCAAATGCCACACTGAGAGTCGCCTGAGGTGGGAATTGGACCCAGGTCTCTGGCGCTGTAAGTCAGCAGTGCTAACCACTGTGCCACTGTGCCACCCATACTTCACCAACCCAAAGAAAGACTGAAGCTCCAAAGCAGACGTGGGAGCCAATGAACCCTTGATTACCCTTTATCTTTCACTATAGAGGTTTGATCATCGCTTAGCTTTCCAGGCTCTTGATTTGTGCCTCTACTTTGCACGTAAGGGAAATGGGATTGATAGTGTGGGTCTTTTGTGCCGAATGGCCTACTTCCACACTGTAGGTGTTCTGTAAACCCTTAGGACTCTTTGTCGACAACACTCGACAGGCCATTCTAAAAGTGGTCTTGCCTTGTTCCTCTTTCCGAAATGCAACATTTTGCAATGTATCAAAATTATACTCCATCTGCCACTCCTCACAAACCATGCACCCTATATTCTCATCCAAATCCTTTAAATAAATGACAAATTAAAGTAAGCAATCAAAACTTGGCTTTCCCTGTACATACCAACCACTCGTGGGCGTGGGCCACAAGGCGCCAAAATAAAAATAAAGCCAAATAAAAAAACAACAATTGAAGAGCTCAGATGCGAGGTCATCTCATCACAAAATCTTAGCTTGCTTTCCCTCATGGATTATGTCTGACCTGCTGTGATCTCCAGCACTTGGTCATATCAATGAAACATTTTTTAAAAATTGCCTTTGCTCTGTCGCTATTGAACACTCCTGAGAAAAGAATCTGGGAATGGTTAAAAATCCAGAGGAAGGATACCTGCTCATTTCAACTAAAAACAACTTACCACTCACACTAACCATCAAGGGTTTCTGGGATAACAACATTGCAGGACTTCAATACACGCTCCCTTGGCCTAAAAGAGTGCAGCTTATCTGCGTTGAGATCCTGCAATGAGGTAGATTCAGAGTGGTTTGGTGGTGATGGCATAGCCCTGCTCGACACCGGTTCAGAGGCAGAATGGGTCAGTGTTGAAGCTGTTTGTCTTTAAAATGACTTACTCATCGTTCTGGACCAGGTGAGGGATGGTGACAAATTCCATGCTGCAACTAAAGCAGAGAAGAACGCTCCACATATGCTTCCTATTTGATGGTGTCAAAGGCCTTTCAAAGGTCTAAGAGCGCTCTCTATAACAGTATAACCATGTCCTTTGTGCCTGTTTGGGGCTGAAATACACACAGAAATTCCGGGATGGGTTCCTCAGACACAGGCAGGAGATAGTTGACAAGGACCTTAGTGATACGTTTTCCAATGATCAACATCAGGGAGATTTTGCTGTAGTTAGCACAGCCTGACACATTCCTTCCCGTTAGTATACCCGTCCAGATGCCTTTTAAATGTTGTAATTATTCTAGCCTGCACCTATGGTATTTCATTCACCACCCTCTGCATGAAAATGTTGCCCCTTAGGTCCCTTTTAAATCTTTTCCCATTTACCTTCATTCTATGCCCTCTAGCTTTGGACTGCACCCCCCCCCCCCCCCCACACACACACACACTAAGGGAAAAGACCTTGGCTATTCACCCTATCCATTGGAGAGCAGCTCCTCCCACTGGAGGCATTGGAATGAGATGTTCAAGAGTCTGATGGCCTGTCCTATGGCGATCTCTTTGCAGAAGTGGCATTGGTTGTGGTATCTTTGCCACTCAGATGAGTCAGACTTGCAATTTTCTTTATGATGTTCAGATAAACAGTGAAACAGCCACAGGATGGCAGGATACTCATTATAGCGGCCAGCTAATGGATACAGAGGAATTGAAGCATTGATCTAGTCAGGGATATATCCCCCAAAAGGGAGAACAAAGTTAGAGCAACAACAATGCTATAATCAAATGGAGATGTTTAACTCTTTATCATACCCCATTTCAAATGTTTGATGTTTACTGAGTGTTGTTCATGAATACTTATAACAAAGAATGTAACAAAATACAGGAAGCTGAGAAATGTTGAAATTCATTGGCACAATCCAGTGGATAGAATACGCAAACAGATGATAAGTATAAACATGGGCATAGGAATTTATCAAGTGGTATTGGTACTGTTATGACCAGACTATGGGTGAGGTTCCCCAAGTTGTTATGACTCCAGCTTAAGCTCCTGGGTGGACAGGGATGAACTAGCTCCCCTTCATTATATATCCATTCCCTTGGTTGATCATAACAAGGTTAATTTACAATCCATCCACTCCCTTGTCAAACCATTCACTATGACTGATACATTTAGGTTTGAAAGGGAGCCAATTTAACCAGTTGTTACATGTGATAAGAAATAATAATGCAACACACATACCTACAGATTAGAAATAAGATCAAACAAGAATTAGAGTTAAAAGATATATACAGTTCTGTCTCTGGATTATTTGTGAAGAGTAGATACTGGAACATTGATAATCAAGCAGTTGATTTGCCTTTGTTGACTTGCTGACCAGCTGGCTTCTAGCACATAGAACAGGAGAGTTCTTGATCTGCAATGGAGTAGTGGGTAGGTTCTTCAACTTGACCTTCATAATACGTTAGCTCTTAACCTCAGGCAAATATACATCTCAGCTCACTAGGACATCTTCTTCCATAAAGGTACACAGGCAAGTGTTGCACTGGCTGTTAACCTTTGTTCTTAGGTATTCTTGAAGGTGAAAACAAAAATATTGTCTCCTGTCCTGCCTGCTGTCTTTCTCTGATCATGTTCACTTCCAGGAGATTGCTTTTCAATTTAGATATCTCCTTTTTAGGTCCATCCTATGAAGCTTCATTAACTCCTCATCTGGTATGGGATTCCAGTGTTTCTATTTGAAGCAGCCACTGAAATAATATCTATAGTTATTTATCTGGCTGAAGCAGTCCTCCTTAAAAAAACAAACCTTGAATTTAAAAGTTTGATATATCTGTAGATGATTATGGTCATGACACTAAGAAGTACACAGAAATGCAAAATATTTACTCTAGATGTATAGATATAATTTGAATTGTTATAGTGTCATAGAGATGTACAGCACAGAAACAGACTCTTCAGACCAACCCATCCATGCCGACCAGATATCCCAATCAAAATGAGCCCCACTTGCCAGTACCTGGCACGTATCCGTCCAAACCCTTCCTATTCAGATACCCATCCAGATGCCTTTTAAATGTTGCAATTATACTAGCCTGCACCACTTCCTCTGGCAACTCATTTCATACACGTACAACTCTCTGTGTGAAAAAGTTGCCCCTTTGGTCTCTTTTATATCTTTTCCCTCTCACCCTAAACCCATGCTCTCTAGTCCTGGACTCCACCCCAGGGAAAAGACTTTGTCTATTTATTCTATCCGTGCCCCTCATGATTTTATAAACCTCCATCAGGTTTAGTCTCCGACGCTCCAGGGAAATCAGCCCTAGCCTCTTCAACCTCTCCCTATAGCTCAAATCCTCCAGCCCTGGCAACATCCTTGTAAATCTTTCCTGAATTTTTTCATGTTTCACAACACCTTTCCGATAGGAAGGAGACCATAATTGCACACAATATTCCAACAGTGGCCTAACCAATGTCCTGTACAGCCACAACATGACCTCCCAACTCCTGTATTCAATACTCTGACCAATAATGGAAAACATACCAACAGCCTTCTTCACCATCCTATCTATCTGCAACTCCACTTTCAAGGAGCTATGAAACTGTACTCCAACGTCTCTTTGTTCAGCAAAACTCCCTAAGACCTTATCATTAAGTGCATAAGTCCTGCTAAGATTTGCTTTCCCAAAATGCAGCACCTCACAATAATCTAAATTAAACTCCATCTGCCACTTCTCAGCCCATTGCCCCATCTGATCAAGATCCCTCAGATTGTAATCTGAGGTAACCTTCTTCACTGTCCACTACACCTCCAATTTTGGTGTCAATTGTTATAAAGCAACATTGTGTATGAAATGCATTGCTCAATGAATTATCATTCTCTTGGGAATTGGTGATCAGGACTGGGAAATGAATAAAGAAACTAAAAATGAAAAAAAAACATTGAATAATGTCTGATAACTTTTAGATTTTTATAATCAAAATAATTTTAAGTCTCCCTGGACACAGTAAGTGCTCAAATCGTGCTGCAAACCTTATTTTCAGTTTAGGCAGGTGCACTTTTGCCCATAGCTTCAAAATAATCATTGATGCTTTTTAAAGGTTATTTGTTATGATGGCAGGCATTTTATTCATGTCTGTAACCAGGCAAGATGTTGTCTGGAACTGGTGGCCATATAATTTGTGGTGACTAATGGGAGTGCCTGCCCTCAGTTTGACTCTAAAGGCAAGAAATAAATCAATTTATTTTTCATCTTCATATGAACTTGCAAAAGGAAAT
Organism: Hemiscyllium ocellatum; assembly: GCF_020745735.1. Classification (NCBI taxonomy): domain Eukaryota; kingdom Metazoa; phylum Chordata; class Chondrichthyes; order Orectolobiformes; family Hemiscylliidae; genus Hemiscyllium; species Hemiscyllium ocellatum. Next base: position 38,886,187 of record NC_083407.1, on the reverse strand, counting down.
TTCCTGGTCTCTGAATCATAGAAAAATAATCTGACTTTACCATTTGTGCTATTGAAAATCTCTTTTAGTACCCAATATATTATAGAAAACAATGGCCAATTCAGATGGAAGGCATTTAAATTGTAAATGCTGAAAATGTGTTGCTGGAAAGGCGCAGCAAGTCAGACAGCATCCAAGGAGCAGGAGAATCGACGTTTCGGGCATGAGCCCTTCTTCAAGAATCAGGATTCCTGAAGAAGGGCTCATGCCCGAAACATCGATTCTCCTGCTCCTTGGATGTTGCCTGACCTGCTACGCCTTTCCAGCAACATATTTTCAGCTCTGATCTCCAGCATCTGCAGTCCTCATTTTCTCCATTAAAATTGTAAAGGCAGTATAACCAATGTGATAGAGTGCTTGGGGGAAGATATGATGTTTCTGAGTATTTTGGAAAGATTGGCTTTGTAGGGCTTTTCAATATATATTTATATATTGTTTCATCTCCCACAAAAGGGTTTCCAATTGTTATAAGGTTGTGTTTTGGTGGTGACTGGCAGGCGCTCTGAATTATTTCTCATTAATTAAAACACAAGATATGATGTGAAGGTCTCATGGCTCAGTGGATAACATCTCTGCTTCTCAATTGGATGTTAGGGTTTGAGTCTCACTAAGGGCTTAATGCCTAAAGAATATATATTTGCAACATTCAATATGCAGCTCTTTCCAACATATGTCAATGACAGTAAGAGTGTGATAGATTGATGGTCAGACAAGGGATGGAATGAAGCTTGCAGCTCTGCTGTCACTATTAATAGCTCTGGACTACACCATGTATGGGAAGTGTATGTTGCCACAGCAACTCAGACTGTTTGCCTGGACAACTGCTGCGGGTCAGATTGATCCTGACATTATGGGGTTTCAATCCCTGTTTGGGTTGCACTGTGTTTGAGACCTGCCTGATTAGCCTCCCCTTGTGGGGATGGCAATGTGTTGGTTGGACTTGCCTTTGGGTAGACAACTCAGGAAGGTACACAGTGAAGTGTCAGTGCATTTGTGTCCCATGAATAGAACGACCTGACAAATAAAAAGTAAAAATAAATCGTGCAAATGCAAATACGCAGATTATAAAATGCTTAATTTACAAATTGTTATCCGATCTCAACTGTGGCATCATATAATATTTATTTTAAGAAATTTCAACTACTAATGTTGCACAATGAGCTTTATAATTCTGGCATGTAGTTTATTGTCTCCTTTGAAATCTTTATGGTACCTAAGAATAATTTTAGAGGAATAATGTAGAACAGAGGAGCTAGTAAAAATATTGCCCCAGATCTTCCAACATCCAGATTGTTGGAGACAAGGCATTGTACTTTGGGACCCTTCGAAAGTTCTGATGCAATGATGTTATGAAAATTGCTCAAAATATTTGAATGTCCAACAGGCAATGCCCTAGCTTCATGTGAAACCCTTTTAAAAGGCTCAGAGTCTGACAGTTCTGATTAACTTATCTGAATAGCTACTTAGGAAGTGTTAGATGGAATGTTAGAGTGTAAACATTGGGTAATTATTCAATTGATTTCCCCTTGGTTCCATCCTCAATACATGAATACCCTATTCCTTTATCTGATAAGATTGACGAGATCCTCCCATCAATTCCCACTGATCCTCAGACACCCCAGCCTCGCGTCCTGCAAAGATTTGTCTAGACATGCAGCACCTGACTCAATTCCCATTCCTCTGACTCCTTCTCAACACCCCCTGAATAGAGTCATAGAGTCATAGAGATGTACAGCGTGGAAACAGACCCTTCGGTCCAACCCGTCCATGCCGACCAGATATCCCAACCCAATCTAGTCCCATCTGCCAGCACCCGGCCCATATCCCTCCAAACCCTTGCTATTCATATACCCATCCAAATGCAATTGTACCAGTCTCCACCACATCCTCTGGCAGCTCATTCCATACATATACCACCCCCTGCGTGAAAAGTTAGCCCCTTAGGTCTCTTTTATATCTTGCCCCTCTCACTCTAAACCTATGCCCTCTAAACCGACCCCAGGGAAAAGACTTTGCCTATTTACCCTATCCATGCCCCTCATGATTTTGTAAACCTCTTTAAGGTCACCCCTCAGCCTCCGACGCTCCGGGGGAAACAGCCCCAGCCTGTTCATCCTCTCCCTGTAGTTCAAATCCTCCAACTCTGGCAACATGCTTGTGAATCTTTTCTGAACCCTTTCAAGTTTCACAACATCTTTCCGATAAGAAGGAGACCAGAATTGCATACAATATTCCAATACTGGTGTAACCAATGTCCTGTACAGCCGCAACATGACCTTCCAAATCCTGTACTCGATACTCTGACCAGTAAAGGAAAGCATACCAAATGCCTTCTTCACTATCCTACCTACCTACAACTCCACTTTCAAGGAGCTATGAATGTACTCCAAGGTCTCTTTGTTCAGCAACATTCCTTAGGACCTTATCATTAAGAGTATACGTCCTGCTAAGATTTGCTTTCCCAAAATGCAGCACCTCACATTTATCTGAGTTAAACTCCATCTGCCACTTCTCAGCCCATTGGCCCATCTGGTCCATATCCAGTTGTAATCTGAGGTAACTCTCTTCACTTTCCACTACACCTCCAATTCTCGTGCCATCTTCAAACTTACTAACTATACCTTTTATGCTCGCATCCAAATCATTTATGTAAATCACAAAAAGTAGAGGACCCAGCACCGATCCTTGTGGCACTCCACTGGTCACAGGCCTCCAGTCTGAAAAACAACACTCCGCCACCACCCTCTGTCTTCTACTTTTGAGCCAGTTCTGTATCCAAAAGACTAGTTCTCCCTGTATTCCATGAAATCTAACCTTGCTAATCAGTCTCCCATGGGGAACCTTGTCAAACGCCTAACTGAAGTCCATACAAATCACATCTACTGCTCTGCCCTCATCAATCTTCTTTGTTACTTCTTCAAAAAACTCAATCAAGTTTGTGAGATGTGATTTCCCACGCACAAAGCCATGTTGACTATCCCGAATCAGTCCTTGCCTTTCCAAATACATGTACATCCTATCCCTCAGGATTCCCTCCAACAACTTGCCCTCCACTGAGGTCACGCTCACTGGTCTATAGTTCCCTGGCTTGTCTTTATTGCCCTTTTTAAACAGTGGCACCACGTTTGCCAACTTCCAGTCTTCCGGCACCTCACCTGTGACTATCGATGATACAAATATCTCAGCAAGAGGCCCAGCAATCATTTCTCTAGCTTCCCACAGAGTTCTCGGTACACCTGATCAGGTCCTGGGGATTTATCCACTTTTAACTGTTTCAAGACATCCAGCAATTCCTCCTCTGTAATCTGGACATTTTGCAAGATGTCACCATCTATTTCCCTAATTTCAATATCTTCCATATCCTTTTCCACAGTAAATACTGATGCAAATTACTCATTTAGTATCTCCCCATTTTCTGTGGCTGCACACAAAGGCCGCCTTGCTGATCTTTGAGGGGCTCTATTCTCTCCCTAGTTACCCTTTTGTCCTTAATATATTTGTAAAACCCCTTTGGATTCTCCTTAATTCTATTTGCCAAAGCTATCTCATGTCCCCGTTTTGCCCTCCTGAATTCCCTCTTAAGTATACTCCTACCTTCTTTATACTCTTCTAAGGATTCACTCGATCTATCCTGTCTTTACCTGACATATGCTTCCTTCTTTTTCTTAACCAAACCCTCAATTTCTTTAGTCATCTAGCATTCCCTATACCTACCAGCCTTCCTTTGCACCCTGATAGGAATATACTTTCTCTGGATTCTTATGATCTCATTTCTGAAGGCTTCCCATTTTCCAACTGTCCCTTTACCTGTGAACATCTGCCTCCAATCAGCTTTCGAAAGTTCTTGCCTAATCAAAATTGGCCTTTCTCCAATTTAGAACTTCAACTTTTAGCTCTGGTCTATCCTTTTCCATCACTATTTTAAAACAAATAGAATTATGGTCTCTGGCCCCAATGTGCTCCCCCACTGACACCTCAGTCACCTGGTAAAAACAATGACTGCAGATGCTGGAAACCAGATTCTGGATTAGTGGTTCTGGAAGAGCACAACAGTTCAGGCAGCATCCAAGGAGCAGCGAAATCGACATTTCAGGCAAAAGCCCTTCATCAGCCTGATGAAGGGCTTTTGCCCGAAACGTCGATTTCGCTGCTCCTTGGATGCTGCCTGAACTGCTGTGCTATTCCAGCACACTAATCCAGAACCTCAGTCACCTGCCCTGCCTTATTTCCCAAGAGTAGGTCAAGTTTTGCACCTTCTCTGGTAGGTACAGAAAATTGTCTTGTACACACTTAAGAAATTCCTTTCCATCTAAACCTTTAACATGATGGCAATCCCAGTCGATGTTTGAAAAGTTAAAATCCCCAACCATAACTACCCTATTATTCTTACAGATAGCTGAGATCTCCTACAAGTTTGTTTCTCAATTTCCCTCTGACTATTAGGGGGTCTATGATACAATCCCAATAAGGTGATCATCCCTTTCTTATTTCTCAGTTCCACCCAAATAACTTCCCTGTATATATTTCCGGGAATATCCTCCCTCAGCACAGCTGTAATGCTATCCCTTATCAAAAATGCCACTCCCCCTCCTCTCTTGCCTCCCCTTCTATCTTTCCTGTAGCATTTGTATCCTGCAACACTAAGGTGCCAGTCCTGCCCATCCCTGAGCCATGTTTCTGTAATTGCTATGATATCCCAGTCCCATGTTCCTAACCATGCCCTGAATTCATCTGCCTTCCCTGTTGGCCCCTTGCATTGAAATAAATGCAGCTTAATTTCTTAGTCCTACCTTGTCCCTGCCTGCCCTGACTGTTTGACTCACTTCTGTTCTCAGCTGTACCCGTCACAGATCAATCTCTTTCCTCACTATCTCACTGGGTCCCACCCCTCCCCCCCACCTTACTAGTTTAAATCCTCCCAAGAACTTCTAGCAAATTTCCCTGCCAGTATATTAGTCCCCTTCCAATTCAGATACAATCCATCCTTCTTATATAGGTCACTTCTACCCCAAAAGAGATTCCAATGATTAAAAAATGTGACTCCTTCTCCCATACACCAGCTCCTCAGCCATGCATTCATCTGCTCGATCCCCGTATTCCTGCCCTCACTAGCTTGTAGCACTGGGAGTAATCCAGATATTACTACCCTTGAGGACATCCTTTTTAAATTTCTGCCTATCTCCCTTCAGAATCTCAACTTTTTCCCTTCCTATATCGTTGGTTCCAATGTGGACAATAACCTCCTGCTGACCCTCTCCCCCATGACAACATTCTGCACCCTCTCTGAGACATCCTTGATCCTAGCACAGGGAAACAAACCTCCATTCTGCTTTTTCTCTGCTGGCCACAGAAACGTCTGTTTGTACCTCTGACTACAGAATCCCCTAACACAATTGATCTCTTGGAAACCAATGTACCCCTTGTTGCATTAGAGCCCGTCTCAATACCAGAAACTTGGCTGTGCATGCTACTTTCCCCTGAGAATCCATCACTCCCTACATTTTCCAAAACAGCATACCTGTTTGAAATGGGTGTATCCACAAAAGACTCCTGCCTTCGGTGCCGACCTCTCTCACCCTTCCTGGAGTTAACCCATCTATTTGACTGTATCTGAGACTTACCCCCTTCCTATAAATATTAGTAAGGCAGCAAACTGACAGTGATTGCCACTCCTTGGAAAATTTGACCGATTCCAAACTTATTCTGTTACAGCTTCATTCAAATTTAATTTGATTTATTATTGCGACATGTACCGAGGTACAGTGAAAACAGTTGTCTAATGTGTTTTACAGGCAGATTGTACTGTACAAGTGCATTGGGGTAACCGAACAGAGTACAGGGTACAATGTTCCAGCTGCAGAGAAGGTGCAGACAGACATCAACATTAACATTAAAGAGGCCCATTCAGAAGTCTGGTAACAGCAGGGAAGAAGCTGTTCTTGAATGTATTTGTATGTGTACACAAACTTTTCTATCTTCTGCTTGATGGAAGAGGGTGGAAGAGTGTATAACCAGGGTGGAAGCAGACTTTGAGTGTGTAGGTTGTTTTTCTGATGCAACAGCAAGTATAGATGAAATCAATGGATGGAAGGCTGGTTTGTATGCACTGGACTGTGTTCACAACTCTCTGCAGTTTCTTTCAGTCTTGGGAAGAACAGTTGCCATACCAAGACATGATGCATCCAGATGAATCGCTTTCTCTGATGTATCTGTAAAAAATTGTAGAAGTCTTTATGGACATATCAAATTTCCTTCGCCTCCTGAGGAGGTACGGGTGTCCTGGGCTTTCTTGAATGTAATTTAAACACGGGTGGGCCAGGACAGATTGTTGGTATTCTTATAAATTTTCATGACGAATGCAAGACGAGAAGCTTTAACAAAATTTGACTTCTTTCATCTAGCTTTAAACCTTTGTAAGTCTGTGATTAGAAATAAAATGTTTTACTTATTAAAGAATGTGATTTGGAAGATTTTCTTTTTCGAAGAATTATGTTGCAACTTCACATCTACTAAAAATACATTTGTGTGTTCAGCAGCATCTGTAATGCTTGAAAACATTCTTAACATTTTGATTTCATAATGAATGGCTCTAAATATATGCCACGAAATCCCCAAAATGTGACAATAGTAGCATCTGAAAGCACATTTGCATTTCGAAGGCATTTTCTTCATTTTTATCAAGGTGGACAGAGCAGCACCTGTGATTTGAGGCTTGTACGAATTACTTAAATTGTTTATTTTGCATCTATTGAACATGCTGTATAACACTTGAGATTACAATAAGAAAAACCAATTAAGAATTTTTTTGTGTGATAATTCAAAATTTAAGGGCGGCACGGTGGCACAGTGGTTAGCACTGCTGCCTCACAGCACCAGAGACCTGGGTTCAATTCCCGCCTCAGGCGACTGACTGTGTGGAGTTTGCACGTTCTCCCCGTGTCTGCGTGGGTTTCCTCCGGGTGCTCCGGTTTCCTCCCACATTCCAAAGATGTGCGGGTCAGGTGAATTGGCCATGCTAAATTGCCCGTAGTGTTAGGTAGGGGGTAAATGTAGGGGTATGGGTGGGTTACGCTTCGGCGGGTCGGTGTGGACTTGTTGGGCCGAAGGGCCTGTTTCCACGCTGTAAGTAATCTAATCTAATCAAAATAATGAAGATACTTTGCTGCTCCATATTTTATTTAACTTAAACAGAGAAAATCTTCTATTATCAGGCCTACAGGGCAAAGATTCTTTGTACTGCAGTTTCCTGAATCTTTTCTCAATCTGGTCACCTCAGCAAATTTCCTTCACATCATTTATGTTTCTTGTCACAGACAAGGATCATAGGGTTGTCTGAAGGGATATGAAGGGATGCTTTTCCAGCACTACTCTAATCTAGAATCTGGTTTCCAGCATCTCCGGTCCTTGTTTTTACCCTGTAAGCCAGCATTTCCCATGGATAATCCACTGAACCTGCATAACCCTGGACACTATGGGCAACTTAGCATGGTCAATCCATCTAACCTGTACATATTTGGACTGTGGGGGGAAAGCAGAACGCCAGGAGGAAACCCACACAAGCACAGGGAGAATGTGCAAACTCCACAGACAGTCACCCAAGGGTGGAATTGAACTTGGGTCCCATGCCACCCCAAGTGCTAATATGAATGTGCAAATCATATTGGTTACTTGGCTGCTCTTCATTTTCAATCCTAAAACTGAAAGGGTCTGTTTGTTCTGTTTCTCATGGACAAGAGATATCCATTAAGAATAACTAGACAAACCAATATATCACCTTCTTTGTCAGAAGGACATGGACCTCCAAATTGTTGGTGAGATGTGCGTCAAGGAAAACTCTGTGCCTTAGTACCAGTCCAACAAGGTAGGTATTTCATGTCATTATTGAACTTATATATGCCTGTATTATGAACGATTTTAATTTATTCAAAGATATCACTATAAAATTAATTGAGCTTATGGAAGGATTTTCAGGGATATCTCGTGTTATTTCTGATTTAATATTCAAAGCCGGTAACCTTTGAACTAATGTGATTTAACTTAATGAGTTTCCCAATGTATGATGGGATCTCCATGAGATTCTTTCCTGTCGCAAACTAATTTTGGCTAGAAATTATGGGAAACTTTGCTAAGGTCAAACAACAAATGATTGCATTTTTACCTAAACATTATCATGGACTCCTTCACTTTCATTTGAAGTAGTCAGAAGACCAGTTGTGGGTAAATTAAACTAGTAAAAAGCATTGTAGCTACATATATTTTCAGACAAAAGGGAAATGAACCTTTGTTGTCAGAGATACAGGAAATCCAAGCCTATTATACAAACAGATACAGCCTGTAACAGAGGATGCTTGGCCATTTATTTCAAGATTAACCCACTCAAGAAGTGAATTTCTGCTGGGATATCATTTTTGTTTAAATTTTATGTTTCAGGAAATTGATGCTTGTTTCTGTAGAAACTCTACTCAGTTTTTTCACATCCTTTGTGTAAGATGAATCAGTTTGCTGGCTTCTTACAATGCTATACTTTCCATAATGACAGGGGAATGAGTGTGACAGAACTGCTCTGTGCTCAATATGCACAACAAGGGTTCCATGTTATAACCTCCAGCATAATATTGTTGTATTATATGGTGACAGCAAAAATACTTCTTGTTTTATGCACCAGCAAACAGTAGGAAATTGCAGAAACAATGTGTTAAGCAGAAAAGGTGATGAGTAAAAAACATACAAAGTGACCTTGCAAAGACTAAATATTCCTATAGCCTGACTATGTTTTCAGGAGAGCAGATCATCAGAGAGCCCACTGAGAATCTTCTATACCATTATTTAATGGCCAAGGAAAGATAAAACTGACAGGAGAGTGCAGCAATCAATTTCAAACATTCTCAGAGCTCTGTGTGAGGACTCTACAGTAATTGTGAACTGGGGTATGCTATTGGGTTATAACGGTGATGCCGTAGTAAAATGGATTTATTTTGAGTCAATGCTTGAGGGCAAAGAAGCATGGTATGCCCATGAAATAAAAGACAGGCAAGTGCAAGGGAAAGTAACATCTTAAATTGCTAAGCAGCATGGTCATAGAAAAATTAAGCTCGAACAGTTCATTATTTATAAAATGATCAATTATCAAGATAGCAGATGTAAAAGTAAAAAACATCTGAGGGTGACTGAAACCAGCAGTAGTCTATAGAACAGGACATTAGAAAAAAATGTACAATTGCAGTAGTAATGATAAGAGTTCTTTCAGTCATATTAGAAACCAGAAATAAGGATGGCGGTGGGATTTATCAGGGGAGGCTTTGACTTAAGGTAAAGATATGACTGATGTAGCAGATTCTTTATATCAGTTTTTATTTCTGAAAACAGTGTCATGGGGTTCCCAGTGTTCCACATGGATGTGTAGATAAACTTCCTTTTAGAAGCAAAAATAGAACTACTATTAGCTAAGATGAATGCACGTAAAATTATTCATATTGCAGGCATTGATGCTGTTTAGGCTGAGGAGCTAGGCAATTGGCAAGATTATATGTAAGACAGTTCCTCATAAGCTTAATGGCACATCATGGGATTTTGTTCCTTTGGTTAGCAGTGGAACTCTTGTTAGCCTTTTGTTTTTAAAATGGGGAGAAATTAGACATAAATGAAGAGATCCTCAATGCTTCAAGCTTAAAATTATCATCCTCAAGTTCCTTCACTTTTCTTCATCTCTGTACCTTTTCCTGTCCTACAGTTTTCTGTGAACATGACCTTCCTGTCCAATTTCTTGTGTATTTCTTCTTCCCCTCATTCCATCATGGGTGACTGTGCATTCAACCATCTGGCACCATAATCAGTAAACACTGTGCAAACCTGTCAATCTCAGGTTTTTAAGACATTCCTTAATATATACCTCTTTGATAACCTTCCTTTTTAAGCGCATCATTGGTTTCTGTCTGATGATACTTCCGTGGAATGTGTGAGATTTTTTTTTCTTGTTTAAAAACAATCTATATAAATGCAAGTGTTACTATTGATGTTAACTTTGGTTTTGTTCATGGAGAAACTATTAGAACACAGCAGGCAGGAAATTTTAGTGATCAAGATGCTCCTGGCAAATATAAGTTGCATTGTACCGACATGACACATTTTGTCAAGGGAATAACCAGAATTATACATTTGTAAATTCACTTCTGAGAAGTCATGATGTGGGGGTGCTGGTGTTGGACTGTGGTGGACAAAGTCAGAAATCACACAATATCAGGTTGTAGTCCAACAGGTTTATTTGAAGTCTCAAGCTTTCAGAGCACTGCTCCTTCATCAGTGAAGTCCTTCAAAAGCTTGTATTTACAAACAAACCTGTTGGACTACAACCTGGTGCCATATGACTTCTCACTTCTGAGATACATTTACAGTATTTTACAGTGAAAGGTTTTCCACTTTAATTTTCTTGCTACATAAAGAGGGACTAAATATACTTATAGTTCGGTGGTTCTGATGAAGGGTCACTGGACTGAAACATTAACTCTGCTTTCTCTTCACAGATGCTGCCAGATCTGCTGAGATTTTCCAGCAATTTCTGTTTCTGTTCCAGATTTCCAATATTTGCAATTCTTTATTTTATTTTATAATTATTTATTTATGTTGACTGGGCTTCAAGTTTTGAACACTAAAAATCTTATAGCTGTTGATTTGAACTGACTAGACTTGCTCATGATGCCCAAATAATGCTGCAATGGGAGACATCTGGTGAAAGAGAAGCACAGCCATTCAGCAAGACGAACTGTTCTACAGGTTCAGTCAAATCCACCATCTTAGTTTGAATGTTAAAGAATCACCTCAAGCAAAACCTAGTCAATAGTTTATTTTCACTAATGTAATAATGTAAAGTCCCAATGTGTGACTGTGGAATGGATAGCCAACTTCAGACAATGGTCAAAGATGCTTGTGATTACATACAAAAAGTTGATTCATAGAACATAGAACATGGAACTATACAGTGCAGAACAAGCCCTTCGGCCCTCGATGTTGCTCCAACCTGTGAACTATTTGCAGCTCGTCCCCTACACCATCCCATCCTCATCCATGTGCTTATCCAAGGATTGTTTAAATCTCCCTAATGTGGCTGAGTTAACTACATTGGCAGGTAGGGCATTCCATGCCTTTATCACTCTCTGAGTAAAGAACCTGCCTCTGACATCTGTCTTAAATCTATCACCCCTCAATTTGTAGTTATGCCTCCTCATATAAGCTGATGGCATCATCCTAGGAAAAAGACTTTCACTGTCTACCCTATCTAATCCTCTGATCATCTTGTATGTCTCTGTCAAATTCCCTCTTCGCCTTCTTCTTTCCAATGAGAACAGACCCAAGTCTCTCAGCCTTTCCTCATAAGAGCTTCCCTTCAGAGCAGGCAACATCCTGGTAGATCTCCTCTGTACCTTTTCCAATGCTTCCACATCCTTCCCGAAATATGGCAACCAGAACTGTACACAATATTCCAAGTGTGGCCGCACCAGTGTTTTGTATAGTTGCAGCATGGTATTGCGGCTCCGGAATTCAGTACCTCTACGCATGAAACCTAACACACCGTATGCTTTCTTGACAGCGCTATCAACCTGGGTGGCATCTTTCAGGGATCTACGTACATGGATTCCAAGATCCCTCTGCACATCCACACAACCAAGAATCTTTCCATTGAGCCAGTACTCTGCCTTCCTGTTATTCTTCTCAAAGTGAATCACCTCACATTTAGCTGCATTGAACTCCATTTGCTACCTCTCAGTCCAACACTGCAGTTTATCCAAGTCCCCCTGCAACCTGTAACATTCTTCCACACTGTCCACTACTCCACCGACGTGTCATCCGCAAATTTACTAACCCATCCACCTATGCCTGCGTCTAAGTCATTTATAAAAATGACAAAGAGCAGTGGTCCCAAAACAGATCCTAGTGGTACACCACTAGGAACCGGACTGCAGGCTGAATATTTTCCATCAACCACCACTCACTGCCCTCTTTCAGAAAGTCAGTTTTTAATCCAAACTGCTAAATCACCCTCAATTCCATGCCTCTGCATTTTCTCCAACAGCTGAAAAATGTGTTGTTGGAAAAGCGCAGTAGGTCAGGCAGCATCCAAGGAGCTGGAGAATTGACGTTTCGGGCATAAGCCCTTGCAGCCTACCATGTGGGCGGCACGGTGGCACAGTGGTTAGCACTGCTGCCTCACAGCGCCTGAGACCCGGGTTCAATTCCCGACTCAGGCGACAGACTGTGTGGAGTTTGCACGTTCTCCCCGTGTCTGCGTGGGTTTCCTCCGGGTGCTCCGGTTTCCTCCCACAGTCCAAAGATGTGCGGGTTAGGTGAATTGGCCATGTTAAATTGCCCGTAGTGTTAAGTAAGGGGTAAAATGTGGGGCTATGGGTGGGTTGCGCTTCGGCGGGTCGGTGTGGACTTGTTGGGCCGAAGGGCCTGTTTCCACACTGTAAGTAATCTAATCTAATCTAATCTATGTGGAACCTGATCAAAGGCTTTACTGAAGTCCACGTATACTATATCAACTGCCCTACCCTCATCTACATGCTTGGTCATCTTCTCAAAAAACTCAGTGAGGTTTGTGAGACACGTTGAGTCCTTGAAGAAACCATGTTGACTATCTGAAATCAAATTGTTGCTTGCTAGATGATTATAAATCTTATCTCTTATAATCCTTTCCAAAACCTTTCCTACAACAGAAGTAAGGCTCACTGTTCTGTAATTACCTGGGTCATCTCTACTGCCCTTCTTGAACAAGGGCACAAATTTTGCAATCCTCCAGTCCTCTGGTACTAAACCTGTAGACAATGACGACTCAAATATTAAAGCCAAAGGCTCTGCTATCTCTTCCCCAGCTTCCCAGAGATAAATCCCATCCAGCCCAGGGGACTTGTCTACTTTCACTCCTTCTCGAATTGATAACACCTTTTCATAACTAACATCGATCCTTTCTAGTCTAATACCTCATTCTTCTCCTCTACAATATTCTCCTTTTTCTGAGTGAAAACTAATGAGAAATGTTTATTTAGCACCTCTCTGATTCCATAGGGTCCACACTCAACTTCCCACTTCTGTCTTTGACTGACCCTATTCCTATCCTAGTCATCATTTTATTTGTCACATACCTATAGAAAGCTTTAGGGTTCTCCTTAATTCTATTTGCTAAAAACTACTCATGTCCTCTCTTTGCACTTCTTAACTCTCACTGTAAATCCTTCCTAGCTGATCTGTACTCTCCATCGCCTCATCTGAACCATCTTGCCTCATCAACACATAAGCCTCCTTCTTCTGCTTAACAAGAGATGCAATTTCTGTAGTAAACCATGGATCCCTTATCTTATGACTTCCTCTCTGCCTGATAGGGACATACCTATCAAGTAAAAACATTCCTGATGAAGGGCTTATGCTCGAAACGTCGAATTCCCTATTCCTGAGATGCTGCCTAACCTGCTGTGCTTTAACCAGCAACACATTTTCAGCACATACCTATCAAGGACATGCAATATCTGTTCCTTCCACCAGCTCCACATTTCCATTGTCTGCATCCTCTGCATTTTGCTACCCTGCTCTATGCATCCTAATTCTTGCCTAATCACATTATAATTGCCCTTGCCCCATCAATAACTCTTGACCTGTGGCACGTACCTATCCCTTTCCATCACTAAACTAAACGTAACTGAATTATGGTCACTCTCTCCAAAGTGCACACCTACAACTCAATCAAACACCTGGCCTGGTTCATTACCAAACATCAGATCCAGTGAGGCCTCCCCTCTTGTTGGCCCTTCGACATACTCCATCAGGAAACCCTCCTGTACACATTGGACAAAAACTGATTCATCCGACGTACTAGAGTTATAGCATTTCCAGTCAATATTGGGGAAGTTAAAGTGCCCCCATAATGACCACCCATTCCTTTCATTCCTACCCAGAATAATTTTGCCAATCCTCTCTTCCACCTCCCTGGAACTCTGTAGAGGCCTATAAAAAACTCCAAGCAGTGTAACCTCTCCTCTCCTGGATCTAACCTCAGTGGACGGGTCCTCGACAAAAGTTCTTTCAGCTACCATTATACTATCCTTGACTAACAAGACCACACCTCTCCTCTTTTGCAGCCTTGCCTGTTCTTCATGAAAGACCTAAACCCTGAAACCTGCAACATCTATTCCTCACCTTGCTCTATCCATGTCTCTGAAATGGCCACAACATTGAAGTCCCAGGTACCTATCCATGCTGCAAGCTCACCTACCTTATTTTGGATACTTATGGCATTGAAGTAGACACACTTCAAACCAGTTTGCTGTCTGCCAGCGTATTCCTATGCCCCCGAAATCCTGTCCCTGTCCTCCCTACTCTCATCCTCCTGTGCACTACAACTACACCTCAGGTTCCCATTCCCCTGCTGAGCTAGTTTAAACCCACCTGAATAACACCAACAAATTTCCCACCCAGGATATTAATACCCTGAAACCGAACATTTCAGATAGTTTATCACATTGCCCAGTTAGTCTACCATCAGTGGTAAGGATTTGGAGATGCCAGTTTGGACTGGGGTGTACAAAGTTAAAAATCACACAACACCAGGTTATAGTCCAACATGTTTAATTGGAAGCACACTAGCTTTCAGAGTGTCGCTCTGAAAGCTAGTGTGCTTCCAATTAAACCTGTTGGACTATAACCTGGTGTTGTGTGATTTTTAAATCAGTGGTAAGAACACTACTGGAAAATACTCTGATGGACAGAATTAACTTCCAGTTGGAGAGGAAAAGATTAATTAAGGATATTCAGTATGGTTTTATTGGGGGAATCATTTTTAACAAATTTGATTGCATTTTTTGAGGACGTAACTAGATGTGTAGGTGAGAGTATTGCAGTTGTTGTAGTCTATGTGGACGTTGGTTAGGCTTGTGACAAGGTCTTGATTGGGAGGTTGGTCAAGAAGCTAGAACGTGTTGGGATCCAGGTCAATTTGACAAATTAGATCTCTCATTGGTTGAGTATCAGAATGCAGGTGATGAGGCTGGAAGTTGTTTTTGTGATTGAAAACCTGTGGCCAGAGATGTACCACAGAGTTTGTTGCTGGGTTCCTTGAGGTTTTTTGTGTACATTGAGGCATGCATGTAAAAGATTTGATAGTAGGTCCACAGATAATACGTAAATACTTAGGTAAATAATGTGCAAGAATTCTTTAGACTTCAGGACAATATAGATGGGTTTATCAGATGGGCAGGCCACTGATAAATGTAAATTAATTTTTAAAATGTGTAGTAATACAATTTGGGAGAACTAACAAGACAGGGGAGTACACAGTGAATGGCAGGACAAAGGACCTTGCCTTGCTTCTTGAAGGTACCAGGAAAGGTAAATAAGGTGATGAAGAAGTTATATGCATACCTGCCTTTATTATTTGAGGTACGGAATAAAGAGCAGGGATGTTATGATAATGCTGTACAAGATTTTAGTTAGGCATAGTTGGAGTACTGTGTGTAGTTCTGGTCACCACACTATCAGAATGATGTGATTGCATGAGAGAGTGCAGAGGAGATTCAAGGGATATTGCCTGGGCTAGAGTGATAAGAGAGACTAGGTAGACAGAGTTGCTTTCCTTAAAATAGAGAAGGCCGAGGGAGGATCTGACTGAAATATACGGAATTATGAGGAGCTATTTAGGATAGGTAGGAAGAAATCCCTGGTCAATAACCAGGAAACATAGATTTAAGATAAGGGATAGGAAGTTTAGAACAGATTTCAGGCAGAATCTTTTCAGACATTGGGTTGTGGAACTCACTGCCTGAAAGAGTGATAGAGGCAGGAAACATCATAACATTTAAGCAGTATTTAAGTTAACACTCGAATCACCATAACATACAAGGCTATGGGCCAAATGTTGGAAAATGAGATGAGAGTAGATTACCATTACCAGTGCAGACTTTTTCCATGCTGCAAAACTCTATGAAAGAAAGCTTGCTAGAAAGATATAAACAGATAGTAAGATTTGCTATAGATATTTTGAAAAAAAAGTTAACAATTTACATGTTGATCCAAACAAGTTGACGCTGAGGTATTAGTAATGAAATTAAGAAGAGAGCAGAAAGATTGTACGTGAAAGATGTTAGAAGCAATTATTAAAGAGATTATAACTGTCACTTAAAAAAAATCAAGGTAATCAAACAGAGTCAATGCAGTTTGTGAAATGGAATTCATGTTGATCCAATTTCATGGAGCTCTTTGAGGAATTACTTTGTCCTCATAGGATATATTTGGGAAACCAGTGAAAATATTGTGTTTAGATTTCCAAAAGGCACCTGGTAAGATTCTATGTCAAGAGCTATTATGTAAAATGAAAGCTTAAGGTGTGGTGTAATATACTTGCATGGATAGAAGATTAATTGGGAAATAGAGAGTAGACATAAATTTGCACTTTGCCTAGTCAGTAGGATGAACAAGTGGGGTGCCACAGGTAGTATTGTTGGAGTCTCACCGTTTTCCAACTGATATGACTTATTTGGGTGAAGGGACTGAAGATATGGTTACTAAATTTGCTGATGATAAAAGATAGGAAGGGATGTAAGCAGTGAAGACATAACAAGGTTACAAAGGAATGTAAATAAATGGGCAAAGATGTGCCAAAGGTGTAAAATGTGGAAAATATAAAATTGTCTACTGTGGAATGAGGATTTAAAAGAGACATATTGCTGAAATGATGAGAGATTGCAGAGTCCCTTTCACTCAAAGAAATCTGGGTTTTATAGAGCATCAATTGCAAACTGTTAGCAGGTAGTTAGGAAAGCTCATAAAATGTTATCACTTATTGTGGGGGGGGATATTGTGTGAGGAGGAAATTATATCGGTACACAAACAGACCCTTCGGTCCAATCAGTCCATGTCGGCCATAATCCCAAACTAAACTAGTCCCACTTGCCGGTACTTGGCCCATATCCCTCCAAATATTTCTTATTCATGTACTTATCCAAATCTGTTTTACATGTTGTCACTGTACCCGCATCCATCAATTCCTCCGGATGTTCATTCCACACATAAACCATGCTTTATTTGAAAAATTTGCCCCTCATGTCTTTTTAAAATCTTTCTCCTCTTACCTTAAAAATATGCGCCCTAGTCTTGAAAGTCCCAATCCTAGGGAAAAGACCCTTGCTATTCACCTTATTTATATGTCCCATGATTCTATAAACTTCTGTAAGATCACCTCTCAACCTCCTATGCTCCAGTGAAAAAAGTCCTAGTAGTTCAGAGAAGGTTTACCACAGTGATCTCTGGGATGGGTGAAGAAAGTTTGAACAGGGCTGGGCTTGTTTCTGGTGGGGTTTTGAGGAGCAAGAGGTGAGTTGATTGAAACCTAAGTTGATGTGGTGGAGGTAGACAAGATGCTTCCTCCTCAGAGAGAATTGAGAGCAAAGGGTTTAAGATAATGAAGAGAATTACTTTCTCAGAGAGGGGCATCAATCTTTGGAACTGTGTTTCTTAAAAAGTAGTGGAAGCAGCATCTGTGAATATTTTAAGGCAGAGGTGGAGTAGTCAGATCAGCCATGATCTTATTGGATAGAGGATGGTGAGGAACTGAGTGGCTTATTCCTATTTCTAATTGGTATATTTGTATTAAAAACCAGTGCATTCTACAAAGTCAATGCTTCACAAATCACAGCCATGGTGCTAGCATCTTGGCACCATCAGCTGCTCACAATATATATATTGACTCAGTTTACCATGGGCCATAGGAGCTGATTGATAGACAGCAAAATCTTTACTTTTGTACCTATCCTCTTTCCACCTCAATCTCAAGATGCATCCATGAAATTTAGCCTTGTCGAGAACTCTCATTACTGTACAATGTTTTAGAATAACAGCGTGAGTCAGAGTGAGCACTTCAGAAAATACCAACATGCCAGCTGGACAGGACCAGATGTTAGCTACTCTGTATTTGTGCAGCACATTCCCCTCCACCCCTCCCAAGACCATCCCCAATATCATGAGCTACATAACATTGTTTGTGTACATAATCAGATGCATGTTCTGTGTGAATTTAATCAAAGCTGGAAGCCTTGTGTGCCAGTGTTTCTTCTATTTGTCATGCCAGAATGTCACAAAGAAGAACAAATGGTACAGAAGCATAAGGGCTACCAGTGACTAATACCTCCAGACTGTGGTTGAGGAGGTTCAGAGATGCCATGGCACATTGGCCAGTGGAACTCACCCACAGTAAGCGAAAGGACATGCCCAGAGATCACCTCCATTATGAGCCAAGAGGAGACCATAGCAGATCTCAGATTCAGTGCAGAAGGAGGTTCCAAACCCTGTGGCAAGGTAAGTTGTCAAGGAGATGATCCAGATTGGGCTTGAACCATGATAGAGTCAGTCATGGAGGTAGCAATGATGCCTGTTTTGTTTGTTCAAGCACGGATCATCACCTGTCACAGATGCTGAAGGATGTGGCACTGGCACTTCGAAACTCTACAATGTTGGATGAGGTAATCTTGTAAGTTCGCTAAATTCATTGGGATATTAGTATGCGATGGAATGTGAAGATTCGACTGCATGATGAGGGTGCTGGAGTTGTGGTTAAAGGCAATGATAGATATCATGGTCTCACAATGTAAAGGACTAAATCCTATTATCTCTGCCTGTGTTTCACATAGGTCCCCAGTGGCAATTGTTCAGTTCACCTCATGCCTTGAGCATCAGGAGCAGAAGGGAAGATACCTGAGGAGGCAGCATTACATCTGGCCAGCCCACACTCTGCTCACAACTCCATCATGTTGATGAGCTCAACCTTGTCTCAGGTGCTTGAGTACATGAGCTCCATCCTTGAGACAGTGACTGAGCTTATGGATAGACACATGCAGTAGATGCTAGAGCAGCAGAATTTCCTACGTAGGGTACAACGCTCACTCGTTTGCCTGAACCAATCTGCTCAGCATATAAACACTGACATGCATGGAATAAATGAGGAGCAATGGTCCCTTTACTGTACATTTGCATAACAGTTACTGGATGACTGCTATATCCTAACATGCAGGGCCCAGCTATCTCACATGATTACTAATGTAGTCCTGTGGAGGTTGGTGAGGAGGCTGAAGGTTCTGAGAGCATGTTAGAACCTTCACCTTCTCACATTATCTTCTCACTTCACAAGCCTTGTACCAGAGTGCTCATCTGTGCTGCTTCTGCAGCTTACCCTACATAAATACAGAGGCTGGAGACTGAGGTAGGTCCCCAATAGATTTGTGGCAAAAGTGAGGACTGCAGATGCTGAAACCAGAGTTTAGATCAGAATGGTGCTGGAAAAGCACAGCCGGTCAGGCAGCATCCGAGAAACAGGAAAATCGACGTTTTAGGCAAAAGCCCTTCATCAGAAATAGAGGCAGGAAGCCTCCAGGGTGGAGAGATAAATGGGGGGATGGGGGTTCGAGGGGGGGCTGGGGAAAAGGTAGCAAAGAATGCAATAGGTGAATGAGGGTGGGGATGGAAGTGATAGGTCAGAGAGGAGGGTGGGGGAAGGTAGCAATGAGTACAATAGGTGAATAGGGATGGGGATGGAGGTGATAGGTCAGAGGGGAGGGTGGACCGGATAGGTGGGAAGGGAGATTGGCAGGTAGGACAGGTCATGAGTGCGGTGCTGAGCTGGAAGGTTGGAACTGAGGTAATGTGGGGGGAGGGGAAATGAGGAAACTGATGAAGTCCACATTGATGCCCTAGGGTTGAAGTGTTCTGAGGCGGAAGAAGAGGCATTCTTCCTCCAGGCGTTGGGTGGTGAGGGAGCAACAGTAGAGGAGGCCCAGGACCTGCATGTCCTCGGCAGAGTGGGAGGGGGAGTTGAAATGTTGGACCATGGGGCGGTGGTGTTGATTGGTGCGGGTATCCTGGAGATGTTTTCTGAAGCGCTCTGCTAGGAGGCGTCCAGTCTCCCCAACATTGAGGTGACCGCATCGGGAGCAACGGATACAATAAATGACATTGATGGATGTGTAGATGCAACTTTGATGGATGTAGAAGGCTCCTTTGGGGCCTTGGATGGAGATGAGGGAGGAGGTGTGGGTGCAGGTTTTGCTATTCCTGCTGAGGTAGGGGTGGGTGTTTGGGGGGCATGGACCTGACCAGGTAGTCATGGAGGGAATGGTCTTTGCGGAAAGCGGAAAGGGGTGGGGGAGGAAAATATATCCCTGGTGGTCAGGTCCGTTTTGAGGTGGTGGAAATGTCAGTGGATGATGCGGATAATGCAAAGGTTGGTAGGGTAGAAAGTGAGGACCAGGGGTGTTCTGTCCTTGTTATAGTTGGAAGGATGGGGTTTGAGGGTAGAGGTGCGGGATGTGGATGAGATGCATTGGAGTGCATCTTCAACCATGTGAGAAAGGAAATTGCGATCTCTAAAGGAGGCCATCTGGTGAGTTCTGTGGTGGAACTGGTCCACCTGGGAACAGATATGGTGGAGGCGGAGGATTGGGAATATGGAATGGCTTTTTTGCAGAAGGTAGGGTGGGAAAGGGTGTAATTCAGTAGCTGTGGGAGTCGGTGGGTTGGTAAAAAAATGTCAGTGTCAAATCAGTCGTCATTAATGGAGATGGCCCTGATACGGTCTCCTCTACATTGGGGAGACTGGACACCTCCTCGTAAAGCCCTTCAGGGAACATCTCTGGGACACCCTCATCAATCAACCCCACCGCCCCGTGGCCCAACATTTCAACTCCCCCTCTCACTCTGCCGAGGACATGCAGGTCCTGGGCCTCCTCCACCGCCGCTCCCTCACCTCTCGACGCCTAGAGGAAGATTGTCTCATCTTCCGCCTCGGAACACTGCAACCCCAGGGCATCAATGTGGATTTCACCAGTTTCCTAATTTCCCCTCCCCCCACCTTACCCCATTTCCAACCTTCCAGCTCAGCACTGCCCTCATGACCTGTCCTACCTGCCAATCTCCCATCCCACCTATCCACTCCACCCTCCTCTCTGACCTATCACCTCCATCCCCACCCCCAATCACCTCTTCTATTCTTTGCTACCTTCTCCCCAGTCCTCCTCCCCCCCCCTCCCCCATCCACACCCTCCATTTATCTCTCCACCCTGGAGGCTTCCTGCCTCTATTCCTGATGAAGGGCTTTTGCCTGAAACGTCGATATTCCTGCTTCTCAGATGCTACCTGACCTGCTGTGCTTTTCCAGCACCACTCTGATCTAATTCCCAATGGATTCTTGTAAGCTAAGGGTGGTCCAGGCTCCACAATACTATAAAGTTTGAGAAGGGAGTCGCCTGCTTCCACACCCTCTGAGGCAGCAGCAGGGTTAGGGAAAATCATAGGAATGCTGGTGAGTGTAAGGTGCTGTGTCAAATTGGTTACTGATAGGTTCACCATGGTTCTGCTTCAAATAATTTTGATAATATTCCAAGTAAACACACTGTATAGACTTATCATTATTGTCAAAGGAATGTTACATTTTGTGCATTAATGTCCTCAATGAGAGTGTGTACAGAGCTTCTTCCCTTTGCATATTGAAAATTACATGCTGAAGACACCTCTCATTAATGACCTCAGGACCAAGGAGATACTCTGGCAGTTCCAGCAATGGAAGAATGCTTTTTTTTCCCAGCCATTCAAATGAAGTAACAGTTTATCCAGGGTTGAGCATTGAAATGCTCCATGTAGCATTCTGTGTTCATTGACAATTTTCTTTAAGAGTGGATCAATGATCAGAATTAATAATGAAATCTAATTTTTCAGGTGTTACCCTATATGCTGGTTTAAAAGCCATCTTCCATGTCTAAATTTTGTGTTGGATTAAAAAAATGTACATTTTAGTAATGATAAATCTAACACAGAATATTCTTTGTTGATAGTAAAATGCAGTGAAAAAAGCAAGGGGGAGAAAAGCATTTTGAAAGTGTGGTGCTGGAAAAATACAGCAGGTCAGGCAGCGTTCGAAGAGCAGGAGAATCCACATTTTGGGCACAAACTCTTCATCAGGAATGGCTCAATCCTGATGAAGGGCTTATGCCCGAAACGTCGATTCTCCTGCTCTTCGGGTGCTGCCTGACCTGCTGTGCTTTTCCAGCACCACACTCTCGACTCTGATCTCCAGCATCTGCAGTCCTCACTTTCTCCTAAGATAAAAGTATTTCTCATTTTGGTTCAAAGTGAAATTGATGGGTTACTTAAGTCTCCTGTTGATTTGTTTTAAAGTTTGAGACATTGAAGTAAAATATTGGTGAGCTTGATTAAATGTGAAAAGTTAAAATGACATTTCTCCTCTGCTCTACTTGGCATAGCTCAGCAAGATTCAATGGAAAGGTGCATTCGCAGAATAAAGACAGAGATTTACTAAGGTCATCAGAGAATGCTTTGGGCAATAGCATAGAGGAAACTTGAATCATATAAATGAATCTTGGCAGGATGTTCATCTTTTTTATGCCATTAAAGAAACATGAGAGTATTATCAAAGAAAATACATTTTCATTTTCAGCAGTGAATTTGTTGTAAGAATCATATTGTTGCCTGATACAGTGAAAATCTATTGTAATCAATCAGTGGAGGTGGAAGAGGTGGAAGTGATGATATAAAATGGCTGAATGATGAGTACAATGGCAGCAGGAGCATGATTGTCATTTACCTGCTCCTGCTCTTCTCATGGGTGTTTAGGTAGCCATGTAATTGCCATGTCCTGGTACTGCTGTGATTTTCCTAGTCGTGGTGTTCCACAGCACAATTCTAAGCCACGTGGTGGTGTTGTGTGTGTGTGTGTGTGTGTGTGTGTGTGTACACACTTTGCGTATGCATGTGTACATGTGTGTGTGTCCTCCTGTTCACCGTTGGTGGCTACTCCCTCAAAAGGCCTGCACCTTGCATCCCTTCAGCTTCAACTGCTGGTCTGGCCCTCATGGGACATCAGTTTTAACTTATTTTGGGCTCTGGCTGCAGTCTCAGAGGTGCCAACTCTCTTAGAGGCCTCTGCGACAAGAGTGTTGTTGAGTATTAGTTTGTCTGGCAGTTGTCACAGGTGTGACTTTCTTTTAGCTGGGGGCAGAAATCCCACTGATTAGTCAATTAAAGGCCAGACGATCAGTAAATGTTTGACAAATGTAGCAGAGTTTTTTCTTGAGGGCATAATTAGTGAGGGAGACAAATGGTAACCACTATACGTAGTGTGCCTGGATTCCCAAAAGGCATTCAATAAGATGCTGCACAAAAGGTTAATACACAAGATAAGGACTCGCGTAGCTAATGGCAATATATTAACACGTAGAAAGGACTGATTAACAGATAGGAAGTAAAGAGTCAGCATAAATGTAGACGTACTCAAGGTGTTATTTGACTAATAGAAAGCCACAAGGATCAGTGTTGGAGCCTTAGCCATTCATAATCTATATTAATTGACTTAGATAAAGAGACAGAAAATAATGTATCTACATTTGCTGATGATGCAAAGCTTGGAGGAAATTGAGTTTTGAAGAGGACAAAGAAAGGTTACCAAGTGATATAGAAAGAATGCCGAAAAAAAGGCTCCTTTTGTCACAGCCTTTCATCTTGTACTCATCAGGACTATCTGCAAGAATAACAAAAACAGAAAAATACTGGAAAAAACTAATCAGGTCTGGTGGCAACTGTGGAGAGAAAGCAGAGTTAACATTTTAGGTTCAGTGACCCTTTTTCTGAACAGATTTTAGCTTGGAAAATGTTGGTGTATACGCAGAAGATAGAGTGGGGGGAGCGAAAGAGTAATGATAAATGGATATAAAGCCCAGGGAGAGAGAGAGAGAGAGAAAGAGTAAAACAAAGAAACTAAAGAACTGCAGATGCTGTAAATCTGACATAAAAACAGAAATTGTTGGCAAAACTCAACAGGCCCAGAGAGAAAGCAAGTTAATAAACAATAGACAATAGACAATAGGTGCAGGAGTAGGCCATTCGGCGCTTAATGTTTCATGTCCAATCACCAAGTGGAAACATACAAGATTTGAAGGCATTTGATTGAGAGGTTATTTCCTATCACTGGGGAATCTTCTGGAACATGGGTATTGTCTCAGGTCTTGATTGAGATGAGAAGAAATTTCTTCACTCTTAGGGTCATGAATCTTTGGAATTCTCCCCTCTAGAGTGCTGTTGTGCTCCATTTCTGACAACATATAAGGCTGGAAAAGAGTGATCTTTGGTTTATCAGGGAATCAAAAAATTTGGGAATGATAGTAAAATTCAATTTGAAATACTTGAGACGGGTCAGTGCAGGAGAAATGATCAGAATAGAAAGAAATAC
This sequence comes from Hemiscyllium ocellatum, assembly GCF_020745735.1. NCBI lineage: Eukaryota > Metazoa > Chordata > Chondrichthyes > Orectolobiformes > Hemiscylliidae > Hemiscyllium > Hemiscyllium ocellatum. The sequence continues at coordinate 38,861,880 of NC_083407.1, read as the reverse complement.
GATATTCGAAATTTAAAGTAAATTAAATCTCTGTCAATTTTTACCTTCTCATCTAAAGGTTGTTGAAAATATTTAAGTGAACCGCATTTCCAGGTTTCTTTCTCAGCATCAAACTTCTAGAAGCAACTTTCTAGTAACGAAAGGAGCCTGAGATGGACATACCTTAGCTACATGCAAGGAATCCTAATAAAAAAGCAAAGCATTACAGATAGTGGGATCCTGAAATTCCTCATCCTTTTGAATTGTGTGTCCAAATGCAGCTCTGACCCCAGCACTGAAACCTCCACCTTAGGTAAGGATACCCGTCCCAAATCTATCCTGTGAGGAATGCACCAGCATTGTTGGCACTCATCTAAGTCACACTCGCATCCAGTCAAATGAATCAATCACACCAACAACCTCCAAGGAATCAGACCTGCTGTGTATCACACACTTTTTATTGCAAGTTGTAGCCTTGAGCTATGGGTAGTGATAATAGAAGATCCAACCTCTATCTATCAATCGATTGGGAGAAAGTCATTTCTTGCGGTTGCAGGGAAGGTGCCGGGAGTGGAGGTTAGGTTGGTGGGGGGTGTGGACTTGACGAGGGAATCACGGAGGGAGTGGTCTTTTCGGAACACTGATAGGGGAGGGGAGGGAAATATACAGGCCGCCTAATTGCGGGACGTTTCAGAGAACACCTCTGGGACACCCGTACCAACCAACCCAACCACCCCATGGCTCAACACTTCAACTCCCCCTCCCACTCCACCAAGGACATGCAGGTCCTTGGACTCCTCCATCGCCAGACCATAACAACACGACGGCTGGAGGAAGAGCGCCTCATCTTCCGCCTAGGTACCCTCCAACCACAAGGGTTGAACTCAGATTTCTCCAGTTTCCTCATTTCCCCTCTCCCCACCTTGTCTCAGTCAAATCCCTCAAACTCAGCACCGCCCTCCTAACCTGCAATCTTCTTCCTGACCTCTCCGCCCCCACCCCCACTCAGGCCTATCACCCTCACCTTGATCTCCTTCCAGCAATCGCATTTCCAACGCCCCTCCCCCAAGTCCCTCCTCCCTACCTTTTATCTCAGCCTGCTGGACACACTTTCCTCATTCCTGAAGAAGGGCTCATGCACGAAATGTTGATTCTCCTGCTCCTTGGATGCTGCCTGACCTGCTGCGCCTTTCCAGCAACACATTTTCAGCTATCAATCGATTGGCCAGTATATGCCAATTGTCTGATGAGGGAAGGGGCCATATTTGACCCGGTACTGGGGAATGAGCCAGGACAAGTGGTAGAAGTTGCGATGGGGGGTTTCTTTGGGAACAGTGACCACAATTCTGTAAGTTTTAGAATACTCATAGATAAAGAAGAGAGTGGTCCTAAGGGAAGAGTACTAAACAGGGCAAGGCCAATTATATCAAAATTAGGCAGGAGCTGAGAAATGTGGATTGGACACAGCTATTTGAAGGGAAGTCCACATTTAAGATGTGGAAGGCTTTCAAAGATAGGTTAAAGATAGTGCAGGATAGGCATGTCCCGTTGAAGGCAAAGGATAGGAAGGGCAAGATTCGTGAACCATGGATGACAGGAGAAATTGTATGACTAGTCAAGAGGAAAAGGGAAGTGTACATAAAGTCTAGGCAGCTAAGAACAGAATGCGTCCTGGAGGAATATCGGAAGAATTGGACAAGTCTTAAACAAGGAATCAAGTGGGCTAAAAGGGGTCATGAAATAGCTTTAGCGAGCAGAATTAAGGAAAATCCCAAAGCATTTTATTCTTATATAAGAAGCAAGCAGGTAACTAGTGAAAGGATTGGTCCACTAAAAGATAATGAAGAAAGGTTGTGTGCCAAACCTGAGAGAATGGGTGAGATTCTGAATGATTACTTTGTATCAGTGTTCACTGAGGAGAGGAACATGATGAATCTTGAGATTAGATACAGAAGTTTGATTAGTCTGGATCACGTTGGCATAAATAGGGAAGATGTGTTGGTTATGCTAGAGGTTATTAAGGTGGACAAATCCCCAGGACTGGATGGGATCTATCTCAGGGAGCCGAGAGAGTAAATAGCTGGGGCACTGACAGATATCTTTGTGTCTGAAATGCCAGAGGACTGGGAGGTTGCTCATGTTTTCCCCCGTACAAGAAGGGTAGTAGGGATAGTCCGGGTAACTACAGACCAGTGAGCCTGACTTCAGTGGTGGGGAAGTTGCTGGGGAGGGTACTGAGAGATAGGATCTATTTATGTTTAGAAAGGAATGAGCTTATCAGTGATAGGTAACATGGTTTTGTGTGGGGGATATCGTGCCTTACCAACTTGATAGAGTTCTTCGAGGAAGTGACCAAGTTGATAGATGAAGGAAGGGCTGTTGATGTCATATATATGGACTTTAGTAAGGCGTTTGATAAGGTTCCCTATGGTAGAATAATGGAGAAACTGAAGTCACATGGTGTGCAGGGTGTTCTAGCTAGGTGGATAAAGAACTGGTTGAGCAACAGAAGACAGAGAGTAGTAGTTGAAGGAAGATTCTCGAAATGGAGAAAGGTGACCAGTGGTGTTCCATAGGGGTCGGTATTGGGGCCACTGTTATTTGTAATATACATAAGTGATATAGAAGAGGGCACCGTTGGTATGATCAGCAAGTTTGCAGATAACACAAAGATTGGTGGAGTAGCAGAAAGCATAAGGGACTGTCAAAGAATCCAGGAGGATATAGATAGACTGGAGAGTTGGGCGGAAAAGTGGCAAGTGGCTTTCAATCCAACAAATGTGAGGTGATGCATTTAGGCAAGACTAATTCTAGAGCGAATTATACAATGAATGGAAGAGCCTTGGGAAAAGTTGATGGGTAGAGAGATCTGGGAGTGCAGATCCATTGTACCCTGAAGGTTGCTGCATAGGTGGATAGAGTGGTTAAGAAGGCATATAGTCTGCTTGCCTTCATTGGACGGGGTATTGAGTATAAGAGTTGGCAAGGCATGTTAAAATTGTACAAGACATTGGTTCAGCCGCATTTAGAATACTGTGTACAGTTCTGATCGCCACATTACCAAAAGGATGTGAACGCTTGGAGAGGGTGCAGAGAAGGTTTACGAGGATGTTGCCTGGTATGGAAGGTGCTAGCTATGGAGAGAGGTTGAGTGGATTAAGTTTATTTTCATTAGAAAAAAGGAGATTGAGGGGGGACCTGATTGAGGTTTACAAAATCATGAAGGGTGTAGACAGGGTAGATAGAAATAAGCTTTTTCCCAGGGTGAAGGATTCGATAATGAGAGGTCATGCTCTCAAGGTGAGAGGTGGAAAGTTTAAGGGGGATACACGCGGCAAGTACTTCACACGGAGGGTGGTGGGCATTTGTTACACGTTGCCAGCTGAGGTAGTAGAGGTAGGCACGGTAGATTCATTTCAGATGCGTCTGGACAGATGCATGAGTAGGTGGGGAGCAGAGGGATACAAATGCTTAGAATTGACCAACAGGTTTAGACAGTACATTAGGATCGGCTCAGGCTTGGAGGGCTGAAGGGCCTGTTCCTGGGCTGTGAATTTTCTTTGTTCTTATCATCTCTCATTTGAATATGTAGGAAAGAATTACAAATTGTTTGACCTTGTTATGAATGCCCTAATCTTGGCCATCAAGTCTTGGAGTGGGACTTGAACACGGACTGCCTGAATCAGCAGCAAGAATGTTACCCTCCGCCTCACCAGACATCTTAAATCTGAATTAGAAACCAGAAAATGTTGGAAGTACTTCGCAAGTCAGGTGGAATCGATGGAGAAATGAATAGTTAATTAATTGGGTCCAATTTTAAATCTGTACAAGTGGGTAGGTTTTGAATGGTTAAAATTGAACTCAATAATGTTTAAGTTTAATCTTTCATCAGAAAAATAGATGGAACAACTGCATAGAACACAGTCTTTGTGATCTCTGGGATCTGGATCTGTAACTAGTTTAATTTGATAGGCTCAGCTCGCCTTTAACTACTGAGTTGAGATTGCTCAAAGATCAGCCACATGGGACCATGGGACAAAGAGAGAGCTGAGCCTATCAAATTGGATTAGTTACAGATCCAGGTCCCAGAGGTCGCAAGACTGTTCTATGCAGTTGTTCCATCTCGTTTTCCTCCGCAAAACTGGATATGGTGGCTGTTTTTCCTTGTTAAACAAAAATAATGATTTATTTTCTCATGAAAACTTTGCACCTACTTGTTACTCCGCTGTGGAAATGGTGGCATCCCTGCTTTTGTATTCAAGTATGATTCGTTTTTTGTCTGATACACAGCAGTTGAGATTTGAGCTGTAAGTGGAAATTAGCCTGTTTCCCAGAACTCTGTGGGAGACAATCTACAAGTAAATCTTCAACTGAGCATGGTTAGAAATAGCAATGCTGCTCATTATACAATTAATAGCCGAACACAGACTTGTATTTGATGCTTACAGAAAAAAAAATCAATTCTGATGTAGTGTGCATGAAGAGTGGAGTAGAATACATAATCCCTCCCTTGAGAATTTAGGAAATGCCGAATGTTGGTTTAAACCTGAGACCTGTCTTTGCATTCGCAATTGCCTGGCTATTTTAGTCTGTTTAAGATGATCTTGAATTTAATTCAGAAATCAAGTCCTTCTGGATCAAAATCAAGAACATAGTTTAAAGCTACTTCAATGAGCTTATTCATTACAAATTTAAGCTTACCAGTCTTTGATGTATAAATGGCCATCATTGCTTATGCATTTGATCCAACTAACATGGGTTTTAAACAATGTTGGATGGTTTTACAGACTTGAAGAGAATTGTTAATGCATTAAATTTGCCATCAGTTTTGTTTCCACCAAGGACAGAATGTTTAAATTGATTAGGTGATGACTTGTGCAATGTCAGAAACTGACTAATAGAACTATTAGCCCTTGCAACAATAATTAAGGTATATGTTCGCTTCACAATGTTTTTTATTCTTCTTTGCTTTTGTCATTTTATAGTTTATATTATCTCTGTACACTAGTTTCTGAAAAGCGATCTTCAGTCTTGACCTGGAGAAAATAGTTTTGAGAAAATCAAATGAAGGGTTTAAAAATAAAATGCCTTCAGTCAGAGAAAGGCAGCTTCCCTTTCTCCCTTTGTTTTTTTTTTGAAATGATGAGGCAAGTGGTTGATTAGCTTAGTTGACTAGATCGTGGGTTTGTGGCATGGCGTAATGCTAACAGTGGATTCAATTCCTGCACCAGCTGGGGTTACCATTAAAGGACTCTCCTTAACCTCTTCCCCTTGCCTGGGGGTGATGAATCTCATGTTAAACCACCATCAGTCATCTCTGTCGCTCATGAAAGGGTAGCCCTGTGGTCTGGTAGGACGATAGTGATTTGACCTTGGCAAGTTTTCTGTTTTAAAGCACATTCTGTCAACTGAATTCATTGTAACACGATAGACAAATTGGGAATGCTATTTCTAAAGCACAAACTTTTAAAACATGTGTTAGTTACAATGCGATTACAGTGCTGACATTTTAAGTGCTGTTTCTAAAGCACACTTTTTCTATTATGCGGGGTTGCAAATGAACACAACCGTCGTGTTATAGAAGAACTACAATGGTGTGGGAGGGGGAGGTTGGAGTGCTGGGTGGGAAGGCATGTTGATAATTCAGATTAAGTGATCGGAATGTGAGAATAATCGAAACTATTAACATCCTTTATCCCCTCAGCACTCTGAAGCACCCCCCCCCACCACTATAGTATAAAGACTGCCCCCTTCATACTAGATGAAGAGTCATCTAGACTTGAAACCTTAACTTGATTGAGTTCTTTGAAGAAGTAACAAATGGGATTGATGAGGGCAGAGCAGTATACGTGATCTATATGGACTTCAGGTTCCCCATGGGAGACTGGTTAGCAAGGTCAAATCTCATGGAATACAGGGAGAATTAGCCATTTGGATACAGAACTGGCTCAAAGGTAGAAGACAGAGGGTGGTTGTGGAGAGTTGCTGTTCAAACTGGAGGCCTGTGACCAGCGGAGTGCTACAAGGATCGGTGCTGGGTCCACTACTTTGTGTCATTTATATAAAAGATTTGGATGTGAACATGGGAAGTATTATTAAGTTTGCAGATGCTACCAAAATTGGAGATGTAGTGGACAGCGAAGAAGGTTATCTCAGATTAAAATGGGATCTTGATCAGATGGGCCAATGGGCTGAGAAGTGGCAGATGGAGTTTAATTTAGATAAATGTGAGGTGCTGCATTTTGGAAAAGCAAATCAGAACAGGACTTATACACTTAATGGTAAGGTCCGAGGGAGTGCTGCTGAACAAAGAGACCTTGGAGTGCAGGTTCATAGTTCCTTGAAAGTGGAGTCACAGGTAGATAGGATAGTGAATAAGGCGTTTGGTATGCTTTCAGAGCATTGAGTATAGGAGTTGAGAGGTCATGTTGTGGCTGTACAGGATATGGGTTAGGCCACCGTTGGAATATTGCATGCAATTCTGGTCTCCTTCCTGTAGGAAGAATTTGTGAAACTTGCTGTGTTTGGAGGATTTGAGCTATAGAGAGACGCTGAATAGGCTGAGGTTGTTTTCCCTGTAGCATCGGAGGCTGAGGGGTGACCTTATAGAGGTTTATAAAATCATGAAGGGCATAAATAGGCTGAATAGAGAAAGTCTTTTCCCTGAGGTGGGTGGATCCAAAGCTAGAGGGCATCATATCAAGGCAAGAGGGGAAAGATATAAAAGGGACCTAAGGGGCAACATTTTGATGCAGTGGGTTGTGTGTGTATGGAATGAGTTGCCAGAGGAAGTGGTGGAGGTTGGTACAATTACAGCATTTAAAATGCATCTAGATGGATATATGAATAAGTAGAGTTTAGAGGGATATGGGCCAGGTGCTGGCAAATGGGACTAGATTAGTTTAGGATATCTGGTCGGCACGAACGAGTTGGATCAAAGGGTCTGTTTCTGTGATGTATATCTCTATGATTCTATGACTCTATTTACAATGCACTGGTTAAGTGATTAGATCTGAAATCAAGAACCAAATTACTGCAGATGTTGCAATTTGTACTGAAAACAAAAAAATGCTGGAGATCATAATGGGTCAGACAGCATCCATGGAGCGAAAGCAAGCTAATGTTTTGAATTTAAGTGATTCTTCATTCGAGTTGAAGTGAAATGTGATGGGGGTAGCATTTATGCAATGGTATGGGAGGGGAGGTTGGATTGGTGAGGGAGAAAGGATGTTGATAGTTCAGATTAAGTCATTTGAATGTGAGAATAATCTGAACTATCAACATCCTTTATCCCCCAGCACTCTGATGCACCCTGCCACAATAGCATAGATACTGCCCCCTCCACGTTACATGAAGAGTCATCTAGACTTGAAACGTGAACCTGCTTTCTCTTCATGGATGCTGCCTGACCCGCTGTGATCTCCAACATTTTTTATATTCAAATCTGAAATCAAATTGTCTTTATATTTTTGACCTGAGCAACTTTGATTGTTGAGAATTTTATGCCAACATTAGCAACTGTTATTTTCTCCCATATTAACATCTGGATTACATTTATGAAACATAGCAATGATGTAGATGACGTCTTGCCACAAAATAAGTACCTGCTTCAATATAAAACCAATACATACCCCTTGAAGGCAAAAGCTAGACTTGCATAGTGAAACAACTGTGGCCAATAAGTGAGGAATGAGACAGTATCAAGGTAAGTATAAAGCCTTAAATATATATATAATGAAAAATGACAATGCAGCAGACTGGAAGAGTTATAAAAATCAGGAATAGGAAGAAAGTAAGAGATGTGCAAAACTAACAGGAACATTTTGTTTGTTTGAAAAAATCTACAATTAATGACATTTATTTTGTGATCAATTGTGAAGTGATAGTATTCACTACTAACTTCAAAGAGAGCCATCCACAAAACTTGAGTTATCTTTGAAGCATGGATTTAGCCTTTCCAAATGTTAGTGTGATTCTGCCACCAAGTCATAGGAATCTCCTGGTATCTGACAACACTGATATCAGTAAGAAAGGTTAGCAGCAAATAACACTGAAGAATTCTCACAGACAGCAACCAGGATTTAAAATGCATGATTATCTTCCAATTTTTTGTAAGTTTTAGAGAGTGAAATAGACATGCACATTCGAAGCAGGGCCTTAGTAATCTGATGTTTAAAAAAAATTACATTAAAATTTGTTTGTTGATTATAATGAAAAGAATGACAAACTAACACACAAAATACAAAATTGGTTTCTAAGGTCAAAGATATTGTTCAGCAGTAGTTATGACTCAGTACACAACATATCCCATTAACAAGGTCTACCTTTCTTCACTGACACTGGCAGCATTATCATTGCAATTGCAATGTCTGGGGTGTTAACTGCTATTTATACAAGGTGTTATATTCCCAAAACACTTTCAGACTGTTGTGACAATCAAAATTTGGAATCTAAATCACATTTCTTATTTGCCTATCTTCTATTTAATTAAAACTGGCTCATTCCTTTTGTATACAGTTTTTAAAAAAAGTTCTTCTTCGGAAAGTGAACCTTAAATGCAAGAATTTTGTCTGAGTTTATAATTATTTTTGCACTGAGTATTGATGGGAGCTAGAATCTTGTTTAGAATCATCTAACTCAGGACAGATTTTGAACTGAAACTGCCATAAATTGTTTTGCTTATCATACCTCCATATTTCACTCATGAGCTATGTTGGTTCCCAAAAATATTGTCAAACTATGAGTGGTCCCTTCTCAGGGATTTTAATCTCATTCTTGATAAATCTTGAGCTGAAAGCAATGTCCATTGACCTGACTGAGAGCTAATCTTAGACATGACCATTTAGTAAAAGCACATAGTGTGTTTGCTGCATATTCTGCCAACAGAAGGTATAGGTATAACAACGACCAATTGCTGTGGTGGGATTATGAACCCAAGTTACCGAGGGTCTTGGATTAACAGCCTGGTGGCAATGCCACTACACCCTAACAATTGCCTTCCCCTAGTGTTCTGGTCAATGCTCAATATCTAGACACCAGCCATGTTGGTTTTGTTCTATGGCAGACTGCTGTGCCATCTAAATTTGCGGTACTATGACAAACACTGTATGGCTATTCATCAGAAAAGGCGATTGTTGGAATACATGGCTTATGGATACAATGCTGAAAATGTGTTGCTGGAAAAGAGCAGCAGGTCAGGCAGCATCCAAGGAACAGGAGATTCGACGTTTTGGGCATAAGCCCTTCCTTATGGATACAATGGACTTAAAAGTGCACTTTAGTCCTCACTGCAAGCTACAAACATTTAAATTATCACACAGTATGACATTTGTATTGTAAGCAGCAGGTGCAGATTAATTGCACAATGACATTCGCCTGCTCATTGTTAGGGCCGCCGCTTATTAATTAATTAAACTTGCATCACAGGTAGACAGGGAGGTTAATATGACATTTAACATATTGTCTTCATTGCTCAGACCACTGAGTATAAGAGTTGGGATGTCATTTTGAGATTGTACAGGACATTGGTGAAGCCTCTTTTGGAGTAGAGTCATACAATCATAGAGATGTACAACACAGAAACAAACCCTGAGGTCCAACTTGTCCATGCTGACCAGATATCCTAAACTAGACTATTCCCGTTTGCCAGCACTTGGCCCATATCCCTCTAAACTCTACCTATTCATATACCCATCCTGATGCCATCCAGATGCTGTAATTGCCTCCACCACTTCCTCTGACAGCTCATTCCATACACACAATACAGTTTGTATGAAAACGTTGCCCCTTCAGTCCCTTTTAAAATTTTTCCCTTCTCACCCTAAACCTTTACCCTCTCGTTCTGGACTCCAACACACCAGGAAAAAGACCTTATCTATTTATCCCATCCATGTCCCTCATGATTTTATAAACCTCAACAAGGTCACTCCTCAGCCAGTTCTGGTCACCCTGTTACAGAAAGAATACTATTAAACTAGAGATGGTTCAGAAAATATTTACGAGGACTTTGTCTGGAATTAAGAATTTGAGATATAAAAATAGACTGGAAAGGCTGGGACTTTTCTCACTGGGGCGTGGGAGGTTGAAGGGTGACTTTATTGAGGTTTATAAAATCAGGAGGGGCATAGATAAGGTGAATGACAAGAGTCTTTTCCCTAAGATGGGAGAATTCAAAACTAGGGGCATATTTTTAACGTGATAGAAGAAAGATTTTAAAAGATATGAGGGACAATATTTTTACATTGAATGTGGTTCATGTATGGAATAAACTGCCAGAGAATGTGATGGATGCAGTTACAATTGCAATGTTTAAAAGCTATTTGGATAAGTTCATGAAGAGGAAATATTTGGATGGATATAGGCCAAATGCAGGCAGATCGGACTAATTTGGTTTGGAAACATTGTGTGCGTGGAAGGGTCTGTTTCCATGCTGCATGACTCTATAATTCGATCTCCCAAGCCCAGAATTTGGTGACTGATGGAGTGAAGGATTAAAGGAGTACTTTACTGTCAGAAACTATTATCTATTTTAAAATTATCTGTGTTGAAACCTGACAGTAGAATGTAATCCTTTTCTGATAAATATATTTGTGAGCAATTTCAAAAGTATGATCATTGTTGAAAGTGTTTGAATGAAAAGTGGACCTTTTAAAAAAAATGGACTGATTTATGGCAAAAATTGCTGCACTTAAAAGCTTTCTCTGATTCATTCAATTGACAGTCAAGCAAAATTGCTGTTAAAAATGCCTTTGCCTTTTGAGGTTCTCCTAGGCGATGCTACCCCAATGTTTATATCATGGCTGGTGGAAAGCTGCTCACTTTCAGTGGGGGAAATGGTCTTGAGGGCAATATTGAACATCTCTGGAATTTGATGACCCTGGCCTGGGTGACAGCACTCTGGGTTGGTTGATCAAAACACAACAGTGAGGGTACTAGCAGTGACAACAGTGAGAGGACAAATATTGCTCATCTTTGGGAGCTGTGCAGCAGTCATTGCTCCAAGGAGTCAATGCCATTGATACTCTGCTGGGATGTGTGGTATACCCTTGATTGCACCTTGATATATCTACCATCCCTATCCATTACAAGGGAACCTCGATTATCCAAAAGTGATGGGTGGGCACTATTTTGTTCGGATAATCGATTAATCGATTAAATTCCTTTCTTCTTTGGCTCGGAGTTTTTAAAGTCTGCTCCCCGTTCAGGAGACTGCAGCAGCCCACAGAGTGCGAGACCCCACCCCTAACACTACCCTTGCCTGACCCTCAACCCCATTCAACACCGGTTCCCCCCCCCCCCCCCCCCGACCCCATGCGCACACCCCCCCTCCCCACCATCCCCCAGTCTCTCTGGGGCAGCCGGAGTGGACACCAACAACAAGACTGCTGCTGCTGGTGGTGCCTTTGTGGGGTAAGTCTCCAAATAGCACGCGCGCGTGCAAACACACACACACACACACACACGACCTTTTACTCCAAAGTTTTGACAGGGTCCACCGCTGCTCTGTACAGGACAATGTTAGAGGGATCATCTTTGAGGGGGAGGGTTTTAGAGTTCATCCGTCTGCAGAGCTCCAGGGAAAGCCTGGGGAAAGAGAGAGGGTGGGAGGTCAGTCATTTGGAGACAGTGCCTGTTTAATCACTGTAAATAAGAGACGCGATCACTGTTGGAAACATGTCTTTGATGTAATGTGTCTATCGGGTCCACCAGATGTTCTTTGGATAAACTGATTTTTGAATATTTGGTATTTGGATAATCAAGGTTCCTCTATATATGGTTTGGGGTGAAAGTTGTTTGAGGCGATAAACTATCACCAATCCTCTTTGATCTATACTGTGTCTATGGCCTATCTAATGATCAATGGTAAAGGATATACCACTGCAGAGCTTTTGTATAAGAGGCACTGGCCTTAATTAAGAAAATGGTTTATTGTTGCAGTAAGTACAACTACATCACTAGTCATGTATAATTACTAAGGACTCTTGGAAACAAATTGATTACATCCTATAAAGTCTGATGAAGATGAGTTCCTTCTCTTCTATTACTGATTAATTAGCAAACATTAGCAAGCAGAAGAAAGGGACAAAGGTAGAGTTTTGAGAAGAAAGGTGTTAAAATAAGAGGATTTTCCGAGCCCTATTTGGTGCCTTTACACTTAGGATGGGGGGGGGGGGAAGATTTAAAAGAGACCTGAGGGGCAACTTTTTCATGCAGAGAGTGGTGCATTTGTGGATTGAACCGCCAGAGGAGGTGGTAGAGGCTGGTGGAATAACAACATTTAAAAAGCATCTGCATGGATACATGAACAGGAAACATTTAGAGGGTTATGGGCTATGGGCCAAATGCTGGCAAATGTGACTAGATCAGTTTAGAATATCTGATCAGCGTGGGACCAAAAGGTCTGATTCTGTTTAACTCTATGACTCTTCATTTGTATTTGATTTTTGTTATCCAACATTTTTAAGAGATATGAGGGAAATATGGTTTCATAGAGTTACATTACAAGTTAGCCTTGATATCATTGAATGGTGAACAGTCTTGAAGGACGAAAGGGTCTTTCCCGTTCCTATGTTCCTCCTAAATCAAAAATGTTGTGAGATCAGAGTGAATGATATGAGAAAGAAGACTGTGGATACCATTATCTTTTATAATTGCAGCTTGCATTTATTACAACAATGGCAGCTCCACTATGTTGCTTCCATGAGGCAGCTTTGGCTGTCCCCTGTAACTTACCTCCTGCTGTGTTTGGTTGTACTCCACCTTGCCCTGGAATAGGGAAGGAAAAGCGTCAATGAGTGTGGTGCAATCTTCTTGAGGTGATCTATTGTGAGGCCAAGTAGCTGGCAGTATGTGCAAGCTATGTGATGTGAGTGTAAGTTGTGCAGCAGTTCTGCATGTGAGAGGGGGGGCCTGAAGCTAGAATCCTGATTGATAGGGATTGTTGATGGTGAGTGATGGGTGCGCAGTATATTGAGCTAATGGTACAATAGTTGGGAAATCGCATTTGTAGATGTGTACGCTGTCACTCCTCCCTTGAACTTATGACTTTTTTTAGATTTAGATTACTTACAGTGTGGAAACAGGCCTTTCGGTCCAACAAGTCCACACTGACCCGCCGAAGCGCAACCCATTCAGACCCATTCCCCTATGTTTACCCCTTCACCTAACACTACGGGCAATTTAGCATGGCCAATTCACCTAACACACATTTTTGGACTGTGGGAGGAAACCGGAGCACCCAGAGGAAACCCATGTAGACACAGGGAGAATGTGCAAACTCCACACAGTCAGTCACCTGAGGTGGGAATTGAACCCGGGTCTCTGGCGCTGTGAGGCAGCAGTGCTAACCACCGTGCCATCCACTGTAGCATTGAAACTTGGTCCTTAGGGCTTAATACCTGCTATTGACCACCACAGCTAACACTCTCACTGCCATCTGAAATTAGCCCCCTGAATCATGCATATCTCTCCTTTTGCATGAGTGCAATGTCAGAAAATCTTGGCAGCCCTACTGTCTTACATTGCACTGTAATTGCATTTGTGTAACATCAAGTTGAGTTCTACTTTCAAAATGATTTTCAGAACTTGCTGCGGCCATAATGCACCTCTCTCTTCCTGCTCGTATTTACAGGCTGTTTTTAAGTAGTGCACATCCATCACAGTTTTGGTCTGCACTAAGTTACTCAGAGTACTCTTAATGTACTCTGGATACACATTGCAATCATGTCAATTAACAGGGAGAAAATATTGGCTTATTGCCTGTGTTGGACATAATAATCCCATATCACAATTTTTGTGTTGCTTTTCAATGTACTATGTATTCATAATTTTGTGAATATTTTACATTGTTACAACTAAAGGTTTTGCATTTGAATGTTTGAAAACAGAATGCAGTCAGTTACTGATGTATCTAACTGATTTCTTGACTGCAATAACTGAGGAAATCATAATGAAATATTCAGGAGACTATTATGCTGTGTGGCATTTTTTTATATGGTAGAATTGATCAAGAATGTTGTAAGGTGTGCCACACTGATATAATTTCTGGATAGTCAAAGTAATGACTGTATGTGAGATATTGTCACTCAATGGAAATGGAAATCTCTGGAGATCTGGTCAAAATGGAACACCATTGTGGAATCAATTGGAAGCTTTTCAATGGAGTAATTAGTTTGCTTCTTACTTGTCCAAAGGAGTTTAAGCATGCCAGGAAGTGGTTTCCCTTAGGACAGATGATTAGATGACTGAAAACCTAATGTTAAGAGGTACCTAATAAAGTGGAATAATCTTTTAATAATTCTGTTCAGACTTGTTTGTGGAGTTTGACCATTATTCTATAGGGAAAGTCTATTGGGAGAGAACAATTGTAAAACACATGATCTCATCCTCTTTTCTTTATCTCCTGTTTTCTTTTCTCAAGAGCACTCTTGTCTATTCAGACTCTGAAGCTCAGTCCTTGAGCTCAAGTATAAGTGAATATGTCAGGCCGAATCCAGTTAATCACATATATTGGATTAGTTCATTAGATGTTCATATATTTGATAAACATTTATTAGCTATAATCTGAAATGTTAGTTTCATTCATTTTGTGAAACAATGAAAAAGAAATCATCAATGCTTAGCCACTGAGATTTATTTTTGAAATTGTTCATGCATTCCATTACTTATACAGTATATCTAACCATTAAGCAAGTGAATGAACCAGTTGAAGATACAACAGTACTTAAATTTATTCACTTATTAGACATGCATTTATTATACCCAAAAGCAGATTGAAGAGTACTGTTCAGGAGAGGCTCTGATGTAGTGGAATGACACTAGACCAGTAATCCAGAGTCCCTCATGTTCTGGGGCATGGGTCCAAAAACCACCATGACAGATAGTGAAATTTACATTCAATTAAAAAAAAATCTGAAATTAAAAGTTGGCCTAATGGTGACAATATACTCATTGTAGATTGTCACAAAAGACCATCTCCTTTCACGGAGGAAACTCCAGCCTTTACCTGGTCTGCTACATTTGATTCCAGATCTACAACAATGGTTGACTCATAACTGGCCTCTGAAATCCTCTCAGTTCAATGGCAATAAGAGATGAGCAGCCTGAGTTTAATAAAGGTAAGTGTGAAGTCATCCATTTTGATTACTTCAGAATAGGTTTGAGTACCTTTTGAATAGTGTGGAACTCAAAACAATGTAGTTAAAAACAGCTTTAGGGTTCAATACAATGGAACACTGAATTAGAGTATTTATGAGTAATTCAAGGCAATGCACCATAAAGAGGATGAATTTTGCTTTGCACCTAATATTTAATTCACTGCCACTTCTCTTCCACAGGATTGCCTATTTTGAAGATGTTCTGCGGTATTCTCCAAAGAAATTTCCCTTTGTCTTTGAGTTTGCTTTCCTTAATTCCTATCGCTTTCGTTTAGTCATTTTCCTCCTGGTTTGATGATATTAGGTTGCTTTATTCCAGTGCTGTGCTGATGCAAATCTTTTAACTGTCAAAATTAAAATTAATTTTGTTCAACTTTTCCTTTCTGCCTCTTTTCCCTGTCTTCCTTCATCTAGTCCAAAGATGTGCAGGTCAGGTGAATTGGCCATGCTAAATTGCCCATAGTGTTAGGTGCATTAGCCAGGGGTAAATGGGTCTAGATGGATTGCTCTTTGGAGGGTCGGTGTGGACTGGTTGGGCCAAAGGGTCTGTTTCCACACTGTAGGGAATCTAGTCTAATCTAATCTAATACTTATTTCCTTCTTATTTTTCTTCTGTTTTATGTGTTTTGATGTCGACATTCTAATTGACATTTTTCCCAGTTCTTACAATGTTTATGCACAATCTGGCAATTTGATTTGTTAAGGAGATTTACAGTTGCTAATACTCCTCACTTAGCTTGAGATGCTCGGTTTTCCCTCAGTATGACATTATCAGTTTACATCTTCAGCAACTTACCATGTATAAAACTTAAAGGTAAGAAAATGCAAGGACAGTTCTGGCCCAAAGCAGATGTTGCTAAGACAGATATTTCTAAACTTTACTTATTGCATACCACCTTCTCAGCCTACTAGTGTTCTCCAACTAGTAAGTAAGTTTAATATTTTAGGACATTTTAGTTCAAGCATTGTACAAATTATTTAGCATACACAATTTCAAGAATGATTTACCATTAATATGATGGATGGGACAGTTTGATCAGAGGTGAATAATATTTGGAATGTTAAGTTTTCTGTGCAAAGACACTTTTATTGTTTGTCATTAGCTATATGCCATTTGTTGCTGTTATATTCAAGCAGGCATAATTATACTGCAACATATTCACCAGTGGAAAACCTAAATTAGTTCTGTGTTCTGTTAGACTGAACAGTTACTGAGTGACTCAAAACCATGCTGTAGTATGTATGGCTATTAGAGGAGAAATCTTCATAATTATCTATAGGGTTGGCACTGTAGCTCCATGGTTAGTATAGTTTCCCTCACAGCACAAGATACCTGTGTTTGATTCCACCCTCGTCCATGTTTGCATGTTCTCCCAGTGTCTGTGTGGATATTCTCTGGGTATTCTGTTTTTCTCCTACAGTCCAAAGATGTGTGGGTTAGGTGGATTGGCCATGCTAAATTACCTCATAGTGTCCAATGTCCAGGGATTTATAGGTTAGATGAATTAGTCATGGGAAACAGGGGGTGGGTCTGGGTGGGATGCTCTTTGGAGGGTTGGTATGGACTTGATGGGCTGAATGGCTTGATTCCAAACTTTAGAGATTCTATGATTCTGTCTGGGATTTAATTAGTCCAATTTGAAGTGACTTATCTAATTTATATTAAGATTTCCCAATGTTTTAAAATTTTATCTGAGCAACCTTCTATAAAAATGTAATAAATGAAATTCCCAAAAATGATACGTTTTGTCTAAGCTTTCCAAGTAGCAAATACCTTTAACAAAATTAATCTTTTTATCAGCAAGGCCAGCCATCCTGCTCCATCCATACTATGTTCCAATATCCAACTTGCCAACCTGTTGCATCTTGTTCAAGAAGGATGTACATGGTAGTTGGAGGCGACACCAGCTACTGGAAACTATTTCTCCAGGTGGCCATACATTGCTGTTGCATCATAGGCATCAGTGGGCAAAGGTCTTCTCTGAAATGGTCAACAGTATTTGGGGCAAGGAGACAGACAGCATTCAATGAGCTAATGAATGAGGTTGAGCCACAGAAATCGGGAGCCCACTGGTATGTTTCCTCTGAAGTGTATGGGTTTGTTGGTAATATTGTTACCCTTTGAAGTGCCTGACATTGGTAGTGTTGCAGCCCCCTTCATTTCATGGTGAGGCATTTCCCTTGCTTTCTCTGGATGTAGTTGTGGTCATTTTCAGTGCCATTATATACTTGTTACTTGCAGGGCAATAGAAGACGGCAGGTGTGCTCCTTGCACAGTAACTTGCAAATGTCTCCTCTATGTGTGAATAAGCCTCTAATATCAGCATCCCCTTCCTGGTAGCCTTTCCTGTCAACCCTATTGGCTGTGCACCTCCCGGGTCCCCACCCCACATGCCTACATAAGCCTGTATCTGCCCATGGCATTTGAGATTACCATGCCAGCTGTGGTTATTCGCTGTCCACCCGTGTGCTGCTGACTGTAGATAAAGCTCCCTCCCCCAAGACTCCTTTCCCAGCCATACTCTGTCATATACCCCACTTTATGTAGCATTGCACGCCTTCACAATTCTCATACCTCTGCTTGCTAGCCCTTGGCACCTGATGCTCCTAATTAGGCTTCCCAGCTTCCTTTCTTCAATGCAGGCTATCTTTACCCACACTCTTTCCCACTTACTTTTAATGGACCGACCCATTGGATGGACCATGGCCGATCCATCGAACAACCTAACTGGATAACCCTGAATAGGAAGTACCCATTCTACTGATTAATGCCAGTCTATCCACCCAATTACATTGGCCCTAATCTTCAGGCTGGTCACCATAGACACAAAAGGTTGACTGTGACCCACTTCCTGGATTGCAGAGGCACAGATTCTGACTGAGGGTAGCCTGTCCAGATGCCTGTTTGGTGTCAAACCCCTGGACTGATCTTCAAGGCAGCCCTTGACTTGCTTGCTTGCTGGGACCCTTGTCTAATGAAAGGACCACATCACTTGGAGGCATGGCCGTTTGCTTGCAGCACATGTAGTGTATTTATTATATGGGTTGCAGTGATATGGTGCAGGAGTCAGAATGATGGTACAATGGGCTGTATGGAAAGCTATCTGTCCCCTGTTGACCATTGCTGTTGACCAGCAATGCAAACTCCTGCCTCTGTGACTGCACTAAGAGGCAAGGCAGAGCAAAACAGGGAGTCTCAGTAGAACTGAGGAGAACAAATGAGAAAAGCTGAAAAGCAGCGTTGTTCAGTCTGTGAGCTGGGTACCTGTCCCTGTGCACAAAGTGTCCTTGCAACAGCATTCCAATGCTGGTTGTCTGGTCACTTGAAGTGCAGTTTAAAAAGTTGATGTGTCCTGTAAGTGGATCAGAGAAGTGAACTGAGGTTTTAAGAGGCCGTCCTTTGTCAGATGATATCAGCATTTGTGAACGTAGGGTTTGTGCATCTGTTGCCCCAGGAGCATTCTCTGAAGCAGTGTCCAGGATGCAGGTCTGGAGGAGCAAGCAGTGGGCTGGAGGAGCCAGATAAAATTTACATGAAGTCATAGAATCATAGAATCCCTACAGTGTAGAAGCAGGTCTTTTGGCCCAATGACACCACACCAACTCTCCAAACAACATTCTACCCAGACCCAATTTCTGTAACCCTGCATTTTCCCTCGCTAATTCACCTAGCCTGCACGTCCCTGGACATAATGCACGTTTCGCATGGCAATTTCCCATCACAAACCCACCTAACCTGCACGTTTTTGGATTGTGGAAAGAACCTGAGCCAGCCAGAGGAAACCCACACACCTGGTTTCGTCTTGGCAGGTGGTGGGATAGTAAGTTGCATAGCAAGGAGGTGAGATGTGCAGCTGATGTGGCAGATGTACAAGCAATAAACTTTTGTAATCAGTAACTTGCTGCTGCTGAGCAAAAACCTCAAAGGGACAGCTGGAACTTAATTAGAAAGAGCAGTGAGTTGCTCAAGTTGTTGAGAAAGGCCTTGCTCGAACTCTGATGTGATTCTCCCAAGATTCTACCCATAGTCATAAAACATAATGTTACAAACCTCATAATTGTGACAATAGTGATAGTTAAATGAGAGAGCATTCAAGTAAAATATATGGGAAATAAACTGGTCAGATGCCTGGAAACATTTTTTCACACCACACTAACAATTAAATGTGCATTTGATGACTATAGATTTACCACAAGCTCCAAGTGCGTAGAACCACTCAAAATTTCTTCATAGGCTTTTCCTTTTGGTTGGTGTAAGTGGTAATAATTAGTGGAGGAAAATTAAAAAGGTTACTGAGACTGATTGGAAGAAACTCCATGAATACTTTATGTTATTGTTTCCAGTTACAGTGGGTTTCATTAGTAGCCAGTTGTGAACGTATTAAGTATTGGGTGCTGTAGTCTTCTGGGATTGGGCTTACTTGTGTGGCAGAGCTCAGAGAGGAGGTTGCCAGAATTAGTTTTGTTCGCACTCATGTAAGCAGATAATTCAGACAATAGTGCACATATATGGATGAAGGGGTCTTAATGCAAGTCTTTTCCTCCCCTTTAACCATATTCTTCCTTTGAGTCATCACAGATGCAAATAAACATAAAACAGAAAAGCAATTATTTCTGACAGTTGCCAATTCTTCACAAAAAATTATGTTTTATATCCAAGCTCAGGAGATAGATGAGGAGCTGGCTCTAATTGACAGCAGAAAGTGTTTCCTTGGGCCAGCAGACCTTGTAACTCCAAACATTCAGGATAGGTTACATATAGCTGTGCCTTAGCAGTCCAATAATACATTGGCCATTATTTGGTACAATGCTTTTCTCCATGTAAAACAGCACATCTTAAACCTACTGCAAGAAATCCTCAGGTGTATTTATAACAACAGCAGTGTATTCTTAAGCAGCAAAGATTGATATTTTGGTAGCACCAAGTTTCAGATGGTGTCCTCTGTTCATTTTACTCTTTAAAACATTATTTTTAAGTTGTCTTTCATGACATTTATGCTTGATTGATGATAATGTTCCATGAATAGTTCTCAAATACTATAATTAATTGACTCAGTGCAGAAAGATGTTTGTTAATTACCTATTAGGTGCCAAATCCAGTGTTCTTTAAGAGTTGCTTGCTGAAATGGCAGTACTGAATTTATTTTCTGGGAATGAGCTACAGAAAGGATTTCCTGCACAAAGCTGAAGTATGTATTTTTCTAGGAAAATTTAAATACTAACCACAGAATTATGTTACTGTAATTAGTATAAATTCCAGATGATATCATCATTTTATTCTTATTTGCATAGCGAGAAAGGCAAAAAGCTTGTAAATGTATCACTAGATCCAAAAGCGATCTACTCCAGTTGATTTAGAAAAAGACTTACAATAGTTGGTTTCTACACACCCTGTACATGAAACACCTCACAATAAACATCTCATGATAATTTCAGAGACATCAGAAGTAAATCTCAGAAATATGGATTTTCTTCAAAATTCACACATCCTTGCAAGCTTCGGCAGGTTCTGTGGAATTAACCTATTCTCTTGATTTAAAATATTTGAAATCAGATTCATGGCTTCCAAAAAAGAGGAAGTTATTTGTATTTTCTTTGAACTTTCAAATAAGAAGAAATAAAAAGTTCCAAAGAAGGGCAGTCAGATACACTTCACATCACATGTATATAGCTTCATAATGCAAAATGTTTGTGAATTATTAATTGTGAAACAATCTCGCACTTGACAAGGATTATTTTCATTATTCCATAAAGATTCACGCAAAGTTTAAATGTTGCACTTTTGCAATCTCCAATGTATTGAAGTAGACATGTGAATCTCACGTCACATTGAAACTCCAGCCTTGGTTTTCTCATAGTAAGATCCCCATGTGGTAATTATTGCTCAGTGCCTGCAAATGGCTCTGTGATGCCCATAGTTGACACCATAATAGGATTCCTTTTGCTAATTTAAGCCCTTACCTGGAATTTTTCTTGTACCAAAGCATTAAGGAAAAGAAGGTCAAATCCAAAACAAGCAGTTGCAGACCTTCTGTCAGAACTAGCACCATTTGATTTGATTTGATCTATTTATTGTCACATGTACCTAGGTACAGTGAAAAGCTTTGCTTACAAGCAGTACAATCAGCTCATAGTAAGCAAGGACATACAGATCATAGCATGCTCTTAAACAGAGACATACAGGTTACGTCACCACAGGGCGTGCGCAAGACAAGATCAACATCAGCAAGATTTGAAGCTGGAAAGCCCACCCATAAGTTTAATAATGGCCGGGAAGAAGCTGTTCCTGAATCTGTTGGTGTGTGTGTGTGTGTGTTCAACCTTCTGTATCTTCTGAATGATGGAAGAGGTTGTGGGAGATCATTAATGGGATGGGATATATATTTAAAGATATTGGCAGCCTATCGCAATGAGCCATGTAAATGGAGTCCATGGATGGAAGGTTGGCTTCAGTGCTGTTCTGGGCTGTGCACACAACCTTCTGTAATTTTGTATGGTCCTGGGCAGAGCAGTTGCCATACCAGGTCGTGATGCACCCGGATAGCATGCTTTCAATGGTGCATCTGAAAATGTTAGTGACATGCTGAATTTCCTGATCCTCTAGAGGATGAAGAGACGTTGCTGTGCCCTCTTGACCATTGCATCTATGTGGATAATCCAGGACGGGCTGTCGGTTATCATCACTCCAAGGAACTTGACGCTGTCCACTCTGTCAACCTCAGTTCCATTAATGCAGATGGGGGTGTGTTGTCCTCCTTTCTTTCTGAAGTCAATGATTTCTGTGACCTTTATATGGACTACCTCTCATCCTTCCTTTTGGCTGTTCCCTATTTCTGTCATGTGCCATTACTTATTTTTTCCAAAATGTCAGCTACCTAATTCCTTTTTGCCATTTATCACCTGGAGCTCTGCTATTTTTACTTCTTCTCATCCACATTTTCCAGGTCAGTTGCTCACTTTTCCTCAAGCCTGGAACTACTAAAAGCTTTTATTTGCTGATTCTTCTGTGGCTATCTTCTTCTCTTGCTTCCATTTAATGGAATACTCTCACAATTAAACGCGGAGTTGTAGGAAGCCTAGCATTACAAGTGTGAATTATATATACAGCTCCAACTTGTTTTACATACTTCTAAATGGAGCTCCAGTCCAGTCAGTACTTCCCTTTCCAAGTGCTATTTAAGAGGGGTAGTAAGGAAAAGGTAGGGAACTATAGACCTGTGAGTCTGATATTGGTGGCGGGCAAATTGTTGGAGGGAATCCTGAGGGATGAAATTTACATGTATTTAGAAAGGCAAGGACCGCCTTGATAAATCGACATGGCTTTGTGTGTGGGAAATCATGTCTCACTAACTTGATTGAGTTTTTTGAAAAAGTGATAAAGAGGATTGATAATGGCGGAGTGGTGAATGAGATCTATATGGACTTCAGTAAGGTGTTCGACAAAGTTCCTCATGGTAGACTTGTCAACAAGGTTTGAGTACATGGAATACAGGGAAAAGTAGTTATTTGAATACACAACTGGCTTGAAGGTAAAAGATAGAGGCTGATGGTGGAGGGTTGTTTTTCAGATTGGAGGCCTGTGACCAGTGATATGTCACAAAGATCGGTGCTGGGTCCTCTGTTTTTCATCATTTATATAAATGATTTGGATGTGAATGTAGGAGGTACAGTTAGTAAGTTTGTAAATTACACCAAAATTGGGGGTGTAGTGAACAGCAAAGAAGGTTATCTCAGAGTACAACAGGATCTTTGTCAGATGGACCAGTGGGCTGTGGAGTGGCAGATGGAGTTTAATTTAGATAAATGCTGCATTTTGGAAAACCAAGTCAGAGCAGGATTTGTACACTTAATGGTAAAATTATGGGGAGTATTGCTGAACAAAGAGACCTTGAAGTGTAGGTTCATAGTTCCTTGAAGGTGGAGTTGCAGGTAGATAGGATATTGAAGAAAGCATTTGGTATCCTTTCCTTTACTGGTCAGAGCATTGAGTACAGGAGTTGGGAGGTCATGTTGCAGCTCTATGAAACATTGGTTAGCCCATTATTGGAATATTGCGTGCAATTCTGGTCTCCTTGCTGTAGGAAAGATGTTGGAAATTTGAAAGGGTTCAGAAAAAAAATCTACAAGGATATTTCCAGGGTTGGAGGATTTGAGCTACAGGGAGAGGTTGAATAGGCTGAGGCTGTTTTCCCTGGGGGCTAAGGGATGACCTTATGGATGTTTATAAAATCATGAGGGGATTGGATATGGAAAATAGCCAAGGTCTTTTCCCTGGGGTGGGGGAGTCCAGAACTAGAGGGCACACGTTTAAGGTTTGGTGAAAGATTTAAAAAGGATTAAGGGACAACTTTATTGGTGCATGTATGAAATTAGCTGCCAGAGAAAGTGGTGGAGGCTAATACAATTACAACATTTAAAAGGCATCTAGATGGCTATATGAACAGGAAGGGTTTAGAGGGATATGGGCCAAATCCTGGCAAATGGGTCTAGACTAATTTAGGATTTCTGGACAACATGGAAGCGTTGGACCAAAGGGTCTGTATCAGTGCTGCACATCTCTATGACTCTATGTTATTGGATTCTCCCTCTGAGAAGCTGGGGCCCACATCTAAATTAAATCAACTGCATAATTACGAGGGCCATGAAAGGAGCAGCCGAGTTTGTAATCAATAAGGGATGCAAATTATAAGGAGTGAAAGGTAAGGTTAGATTTTATGGGAAATATCTGAGCACAGCAGGACACAAAACTGCAGGCTAACCCAATCTGACACCAGATAAATTACAGTTATCTCATTATATAGAGTAAAATCACCACACAAGAAACATCAAGATTCATATGACAGCATATAAATAGCTTTCAAGCAAGTCGACACTTCAAAGCCTTTTAAACAACAATGCAAAAACTAAAGAGCAAATGTACTAAACATCATCACACTCAATCCACATGCTTCCTCCTCCCAGAACAATGAAAAATCAGAAAAGATGCAGCAAAAAAAAAGTGAAATAAAGTTAAATGAAAACACTGAAACACTAAATAAGATAAGCAGAAAATCATTAGTGGACCCAGTGACAGCAAAAGATAGATCCATTGAACTGTAATACAGAACATATCCTGATATCATGGCTAACACGAGTTTTTAAAACAAATGGCAGCTGTTGCAGAACATTCAGTCAACTCGGGATTTTCTTTACTTCAATTACCATTATTTTTCTACTTTGTATTGATTTCCAGTGTTGTCAAAACACACCATAATAATATGAAACAGGAAAAAAACCCCACATAAACAAAGATAAATGCTGTTTCTAAAGAAACTGAAATGTAAGAAATGAACCTATTTGAAAAAAAGTACTACAATACTGAGCAGTTATTAGAGCTTCCTGTAAAAATCAACTTATCATTTATTTCTTTCTTTTCCTGCTTTAGGTCACCTTCATAGGATTCATCATTTCTGAACCAAGATAGACAATCACATAGGTGATCTGCTCACAGGGTACTACCAATGGCAACATGTAAACATGTCCCCCCTCCCCAACCACTACCCTCCCCTGCAAAATTGGGATAGTGTCTTTGGAAATTACTCCACAGAGGCTGATATCCTGTCACCATGTCATTCTTTATTTACACATGCATAGCACTTAACTCAGGCCCATCTTCCTCAGAGCCAACTCTCAGAATGAGCAGAACCTGTGAAACTTCTGTTTTTTTTGGAAATTTAGTCAGTTTTTTTGAGCTATTACATTGCTTTTTATTTATTGGTTACTCAGTGCAAAATCTCTACAGTCTGTTAGTTCCTGCAAATAAAACTGGTTCTGATTGAACTAACTCCACAGAGGCTGGTATTCCATCATCCAGTCACCCTTTATTTACACATGGAGAGTCCTTGACACTGATAGAGCTTCCTCAGAGCCAGCTCTCAGAGTGAACAGGATAAAGTTCTGTTTATATCTGTCAGCCAATGCTCCCTGATTGGCTCAGATTAAAAGCCCTAATCTGGGAGCTCATTTACTAAGAGGTCCTCCTGGCTGACCTCATTATAATCACTAGATATCTCCCACACTGAGTCTGGGGACAAAAGCCTACTTTCTTTCTTGTAGATCCTTCTGGGGTGTTTTCATACCAGGTCCGGTTCCTCTGACTCAGACACAGGCGACGTATGCCGGATAGTGCCCCGTCTCTTGTGCCTGGAGCAACTTTGAAGAAATTCATCTTCTTCTTCAGGTAGTAAAGGAGTTGAGGTTGTGATAGCTGTCATGTCAATCTCAGACTGCAGGGTTTCTTCAAACCCAGATGGAGAAGAAAACCCATGGGTTCCCATAGACTTTCCGGCTGTTCTAAGGGGCTGAGTATGTTTTGCTCGTGCCCCATTTGTGAGTTTGTAGCTTTCATATGATCCACAAATTTGTTCAGGATTGCCTCACCTACCCAAATTTTGGATGTCACAGGACTTGACCTCATGTCGGCCCTGCCTCTTACCCATACAGGGCTGTTGCTGTGGTTTCAGCCCTACACTTTGTCTCCTGAAGTAAACTGTCTCTCTTGCTTGTGGAGTCATGTGTCTGGCATTGGAGTTCCTGATGTCATTTCACTCTCTGCCCTACCCAAGTCTGGGAAGATCAGATTTAACCTGGTACAGAGTCTTCTCCCCATCAACTACAGGGATAGCTCTGCTGGATGATGGATGGCATTGAACTTTCTTATATGCCTAATGCCATTCAACTTTAGGAAATATTCAAATTCACTGCTGGTAAATGGTGAACTGATGTCGATGGCTAACACTTCGGAAAGCCCATGTATGGCAAAAGATGCACACAGTAAAAAGTGAGGTCTGCAGATGCTGGAGATCAGAGCTGAAAATGTGTTGCTGGTTAAAGCACAGCAGGTCAGGCAGCATCCAAGGAACAGGAAATTCGACGTTTCGGGCCGGAGCCCTTCATCAGGAGGGCAAAAGATGCACACAGCTTTTCATTGTTATTGCTTTGTCTGACAAATAAACTCTGTGCACACCCAAACACTTTGAGTGAGCATCCACACTGACTAAGAACGTTGAGCCCATAAAGGGGGCTCAATTGACATGTGAACAAGTCCATGATTCACCTGGCCAATCCCACGAATATGGGGGAGCTGCTGGCTGTAATTTTTCTCCATGTTGGCACTCAGGGCACTGCTCACTTATTTGGCAATGTTGTATTTTAATCCTGGCCACCAGTCATAACTTCTTGCCAACATCTTTATTTTGGACAGCCCTAGATGACCCCGGTGGATTTCAGCCAGTGTGTGGTGGCGACCTTTGCTCGGGGCAATTACTCTTGCACCCCATCGTAAAATGCCACCCTCATTGGTGATCCAGTCTCACCAGGTCAAAAAATGTGGTGCTGGAAAAGCACAGCTGGTCAGGCAGCATCCCAAGAGCAGGAGAGTCAATGTTTCAAGCATACTGAGCCTAATCTTCAATGGCAGGATCAAACTAGTCAACCTTCCCAAACAATGGCATGATGCCAGAAATGTTTATCACAACTCAAAGCCGACTGTTGCAAACATAATTTTTCAGGAGCATATTTTTTCTCTCATTGCCACTGAAATAACACCACAGGAGCCTGTATCACATAACCAAGTCACCCTTTTTTTGCACATTCATAGTTTTTGACACTGGTCTGGCTTCCTCAGAGCCAGCTGTCTGAGGGAATAGAACCTCTGACACACTTGTTTACTTCTGTCAAACAGGAGTCCCTAATTAGACCAGAATAACAGCCCTAAACAGGGAACTCATATTCTTTAAGATCCATCTGGCCTACCTTGTTACAATCACTACAGCTTCAGATCTCATTATTATTCCTGTAGGATAGTGCATTATTTAGTGGTCTTTTACTTTTGTGGTAAGCATAGAGACTGAGATAGGAATTGTACTTACAAGGGTATGATCAGTGTAACCACTTTGCTTTGATACAAAATACTGTCATGCACCACAAAACACATTCTCATTATATTTACTATACAGGCTTTGTTTGCGGATTTCACGCAGATTCACTTTACAATATATCATAAGTGATTTGTGGGGTGAGAGTCGAAGTGGAATCTATGAAAAAGGATTACTTATAATCTACGATACCAGCCGCAGCACTGGCCACATCGTCGATGATGACAACTGAAATGATAGACAGCATTGTCTTTTCCATGGGGCTAAATGTAAACAGCTTTGAAAATCCTTTGCTGATGTGGTGCTGCTGCCTTTAGATATGCATCATCTTGTTCTGCTAATGAGTGGCAAGTGTGTCAATAATTCTACTTGGCTTAATATATCTGTTTTTATTGAAAAGCTAGCTAGCAGTTTGTGAAAACCCAGAGCTGTGGTTATGGTTTTCAGCAGTGTCGAGTCCATGGGGGTGAGGTGCAGCAATGTTAGGTACGAGTCATGCTTGATTGACAATCACCTGACGAAGGAGCGTTGCTCCGAAAGCTGGTGTGCTTCCAATTAAACCTGTAGGACTATAACCTGGTGTTGCATGATTTTTAACTGTCCAACACCAGCATCTCCAAATCTTGATTGTCAGTAGGTAAGTCGAAGAGGTGATGATAAGTGGGCAATGCCAGAGGCTAGTGCTTTGATTGTCAGGACATGGAATTTGAGGATAAATTCAATGATCTTACCACTTAGGTAATGTCATGTAAACTTGCAGAGGTTGCAATGGCAATCTCCTCACATTGACTTCTCAAAGATTGTCTGCTTGATGTCCTAGATTCTTTTGGGTAGAGGTACTTATTTTCTCCTGTTGTCATGAGTCTCTGGTACGATGAGAGTCTAGAGAGCCTTGGGACTTGCTCTCTACACCACAGCACCATTTGTTCAGTCCTTGCAGGTCAGACCATCTTTCCCAGCACCTGCTGCAGACAGAATGCACTTCCCCTTTAAGAGTAGCAGACTGGCTTTGCACGAACCTGAGCCCCCTATTGAGGCGTGCAGCGGTGATATGCTGTGTTTAACACTATCATTTCAATTCGCAGACAGCATGAAATCTGCATCTACTAGCCACAAGCCCTGCTCACTTATCATCACCTCTTTGACTCACCTATCAACTAATATGACTCGTACCTGACATTGCCACACCTTACCCACGTACAGTCAACATTGCTGCAAGCCTTACTCCCACATTGCTTGATTTTCACACAATACCAGCTATACTTTCAACAAAGACAGGCACGGAACAGGAGTGGGTTAATCACGTGTTGTGATCTCTGTGCCTAGTTTCGTGGCTATTGAATTTTCTTTTGCCCTCAGCATTTCCCCAGTGGTTTTGTCTCTTTTCTAGTGGTGAATCTATATCTTTTATTCTGGGCATGTATTGGAAACTGTGATTGTGGCTGTGTTCCCTGGTGGTTTGAGGATGCTTTCAAACCAATAAGCATGATTACTATCAGAGCTTTGGCTTTGTGAATGCCTCAATAAGTGTTCTGTGAAACCAAACCTGATGCTTGTGGAAAAAAAATTCTCCCTATTCTTGTTTGTTTAGAACACTTCCTTTTGTATTTTGTGCATTCTAAGTGAAAGGGGGTTAACGTGTTTAGCAAGAAAGCACAGATATGTGACTTTTTAGGTGAAGATGGATATTGAGGAGAAGGCAAAATATGCCAGATAATTAGACTGGACTCCCTACAGTGTGGAAACAGGCCCTTCAGTCCAACTACTCTACACTGACCCTCCAAAGAGTAACCCATCCAGAGCCATTTCCCTCTGACTAACACTATGGGCAATTTAGCATATCACCTGACCTACATATCTTTGGAATGTGGGAGGAAATCCACATAGACACAGAGAGAATATGCAAACTCCACACAGACAGTTGCCCAAGGCTGGAATCGAACCTGAGACTCTGATGCTGTGAGGCAACAGTGCTAACCACTGAGCCACCATGCTACCCAGAAGTTTCCAGACAGTCCCGTTGTCATGGCTGACTTAGGCACTGTGGTTTGATATGCTAAGTGCAGCCGAAGAATGGAGACCAGCTGTTTTTGCACACTGACACCTTTAGAGACTGACAGAGATGCAGAAAATGAAAGCACCCAAAAACCTTTTGAATTCTTCCACATGACATCGTTAACAGATGCATTGCCATTTGAACCTGCTTGATGTTCATGGAAGAATATTTCATGTTTCATTTCCTGCAGATGGGATAGGTCAATGCTCTCCATCTGGTATCTTCAGTATTGACTGTTAAGAGACCCATTTCCCTTGTGAGGCTACTGAGTGGTAATTCCACACTGTAAGCACATTGTGGATTGAAAGGAAGTGCAAAGCTTGTTCTGTGGTATACAAAGTAAGTATTCATTTCAGATGGCCGCTGTGTCTGAGTTTTTGACTTTTGCTAGTATCAGGATGAAGCAAATCTTCTGTAACCTGAACTTGTTTATTTATATTCAAACCACAAACCTGTGTGCTTTATAATTTTATTCTCTTGACAGGAATACTTGCTCTATTGGAATTTGCAACATTTTAATGACAAACATTCGGTGGTAGTATCTTCAATATAACGGTAAATTTTATGCAAAGACAGAGGAAGTCTGCAGTATTTTGTGTTGTCATCTGATTTAGTGTAAACTCCAACAATCCATCAGCATCAATAAACCAGTATGGGACTACAACCTCATGTGACCTTATGTTATTTGAGTAGGTAGCCCTAATGTGAAATTTTAAAAAAGGCACAGGCACAATAGATTGAGTCACCTTCTGTACTGAAATTCCTGAGTGCTTGATTCTAATCTAGATTTACCTGTTTCTGAAAAGATTGACTTAACAACCACAAACATTTGGTTAAAAGCTGAATAATTGTTGCTATCAGCAGAAAATGCTTTGTTTTTTCTTTTGTTGTATGGGTCTTCCACTTTAACAGGCTTACTCAAAATCCTGATGCAGTAATTTTATGATTAATCTGTAGCTGAAATCTGGCTCTTACACTTAATTGTCTCAATTTGTGAAGGAAAGGACCTTTGATTATGCTGAAATAATACATACAGCCTTTCAAATCTGAAATGCTTGAATTGACTTATGGTAGGGTACTAAAGAGTGCATTTAAAGTTAATATGATTAAGTCTTTCTATTTTATTTGAGTCTGATAAAAAATGGGAGATATAATAGACATTCACAAGCCTATTCTGTGGCAAGTTACAAAAGGCAGAATGATTTGACTTGTGTGGAAAATAATTCCATAGCAACTACATTTCTGTTAGGAAGAATTCAGCCTAAGAAAACAGCTCCATATAAATAACTTGTATTCTTTCAAAAGGTATTTAAGCAGTTCACTCACCTTTTTCATAATGAAGCTGTTTCATTCTGTGCAGTGTTAATATATAACTAGCATGTCTCCATTGTAGTCAGGAATGCTGAGATAATTCATGTCACTTTTAAAAGCTGCTGTGATGTTGGTACACTGCAGTTTCAGCACATTAACCGTATTTACTGCCCAAGATACAAAAAGGGCGTTGTCTTCACTCAGCACAGAAATGCTCTTGTATTTGCTATGTTACTGTGCAATTATTGCTTGAAACAGAAAGTATCTTTCAGACATATGTTTTTGCCAAATAATTTATAAAAAAACACTTGTATTATGATATTGAACTTTAGCTTGAAAAACAGAAAAAAATCATCCGGCCTTAATTGTTATTTCGTGAACTTACATCTAAAATCAACACCATACCTAACCTCAAATGAAACTATATCAGGCAGATGATAATAATCAGAAATAAAGACAGGAACTAGTAGAAATACACAACAGATCAGGCATTAGGCAGCATATAGGGGAGACAAAATTGAATCTTATGCAGATTTTTTTTACTTGCAGTTAAAGTGATTACTTGAGAATCATTGGCACTTGGTCTGTCATTGGTCTGAGGGACTTTTTCATGCAGCCTTCGGCTCTTCACCTCTTTATATATTCATCTTGACTCTTTGACACCCTTCTTTTGGAACTGAGAGGGGGAGAAGCAGAAACTGCTTGCCGCTGCCAGAACTTTGGGCATGTTTGCACCACTGGTGCTATATTAAAAGCTCAGTGCACACCACTTCAGATACAGCAAACCAGAAACCACATCTCCTACTGGAATCATGTACCATTATCGACAAGCAAATAGCCCAGAAAGTCAAGTTAGCACCTGTTTCATGGACAGAGCTCAGAAAGTGCTGGTGGATGGGATGGGGGAGAGGAGAGCTGTCTTTTCAGCTGATAGCCACAGGAGACAGTGCCACAAAATCAAACCAGCCCACACCTATGCAGCAGCCCAGGCCATTGCTGTGTCATGGGTGAAACAAGATACACAGCAATGCACAATTGAATTTATTAATCTTCTGCACTCTGCAAGTGTAAGCATCACCATCTTCTGTCTACTACTTATACTCAGAGGGCCATCACTGATTTTAATTCCATCACTGCATACACCTCCTTCTAAGATTTATGGACTGCAACTCTTACTATTGCATGCCAATTGTCCACATGAGTCTTGCAAACAATGAATCCTTCCTGCCCTTTGCTGTCTTACTCACTCAGTGGGGACATTTTAGCAACTCTCCTGCTCATGTATCACCGCTAACTGCTCTTCCATGCCCTTCTATCATACTTAGTGCAGGATAGATAACTCTATAATCAGGCTGAGTAATCCCAGATATATCATAAGATATATAGGAACAGAATTAGGCTATTCAGCCCATCGGGTCTACCCCATCATTTGATCATTGTCCTGCCTTCTCCCTGTAACCCTTGATACACTCACCATTCAAGAATCTATCCATCTCTGACTTAAATACACTCAATGGTTTGGCCTCTCCAGTCCTCAATGGCAATGAGTTTCACAGAATCACCATCCTCTGGTGAAGAACTTCCTCCTCATCTCACAGTATATCTGTAACTGTTAATGAGAGGTGTATGCGGTGGTGGGCCTCTGATCCTGGGCTTCAATTTATCCTGTTAAAAAAAACTTGAAAGCTATGAGGCAAAAAAGAGCACCTCTTACCCTCTGCACTGAATTGCCTTCAAATTCCAGAAACTATTACCTTACTCAGGCTGTGTCTCACTTTGGATGTGATCTCTCTTTCCTGATTGTGCAGAGCTTACTGATCCAGTGATCAGTGATCTACTGACAATTGTGTACAGTTCTGGTCGCCCCATTACAAAAAGGATGCGGAAGCATTGTAAAAGGTGCAGAGGAGATTTACCAGGATGTTGCCTGGTCTGGAGGGAAGGTCTTATGAGGAAAGGCTGAGAGACTTGGGTCTTTTCTCATTGGAAAGAAGAAGGCTAAGGGGGGATTTGATAGAGACATACAAGATGATCAGAGGGTTAAATAGGGTGGTCAGAGAAAGACTTTTTCCTAGGATGATAACGTCAGCTTGTACGAGAGGGCATAACTACAAATTGAGGGGTGATAGATTTAAGACTGATGTCAGAGGCAAGTTCTTTACAGGTAGGGCGTGGAATGCCCTACCTGCTAAAGTAGTCAACTCAGCCATATTAGGGAGATTTAAACAATCCTTAGATAAGCTCATGGATGATTTTGGGATAGTGTAGGGGACGAGCTGAGAAAGGTCTACAGGTTGGCGCAACATCGAGGGCTGAAGGGCCTGTTCTGCGCTGTATTGTTCTATGTTCTATGTCCTATATTCTAAGACTAGTGGGGAGTCGTGTGGGATGGCATCATTTTCCTTAATCCCTATGAGAAGAAAATTCTATTGTGATCTGGAGACTTCCAATGCCCATCCAACTCAGTAAGCTAATTATGCTGTGCTTCACTGCTCTCCCATTCCTACAAGCGTCACACAAGCTTTTATGTGTCTTAGATTACTAATTCCCTTTCTTCTCTTTTACAGGCACCAGTGGCACCCAGTAATCCTCCCCAAAAAGAAGCCAGAGACCCTCAGCCCCACCTCTACCTCTGAGGGGGAAGCTATTAATGCACCATCAAAGGATGCACCATCAAGGCTTTCACCTAAACCCTCACTAACTCAGAGACTTTCACTTCAGTGTCGACTGTTTCCACATTAGATTCAGGAGCACAATCTGGTGAGCATATCACTGGCACACCTCCATAGCTGGTTGAGAAAGGAATGCCCCAAGCTTCTGGCATTCAGAACCGCTATAGACTGGGCACCTGCTCAGTCACAGACAGAAGACAAACCATGGCCTCAGCTGTTAATGATTTTGTTAAACTGCACACTCAGGCACAGAAGCAGCAGGCATGTTTGTTAGTGGCAGTTGTTGAGCTGGATTGATAGATGGTGTAGTCCATTAATGTTAATCAGTACCATGCTGGTTCCGGATGTGTGTATCTGGCTGTCTTCATGTTTAGTCAAGTCCAGCATACTCAGTGTCCGCTAGATAGATGCTTGTCGTTACACTACATCTCTCTAGCTGCAAGTGCTCAGCATTGATGGGAAGACAGAAAGCCAGGTGTGGTGGTGTTGGTGGTGGTGGGGGTGAGGGGGGGGGAAGGTGGGGGTGGGGGTGGAATTGTAACCTCAACCTCACCTTCAACTTCAACTTCAATCCAGATATCCTTAGCTGTTCAGGAGTCCAGGTGAAATTTCTTCTCAGGACACTACAGAAAAGACCTGACCTAGCCTGCCTGTGATCCTATAGCTAACAGGAGCTCAAACTATGGAAGGTGTTCCTGCATCTTAGCAGGACTCTGGCAGAAGGCATGAGTTCTCCAGGCCCAAAGACACCTAGGGATTATAGAATCCCTACAGTATGGAAACAGGCCCTTTGGCCCAACAAGTACACACCGACCTTCCAAAAAGTAACCCACCCAGATCCATTCCCCTACTCTATTATCCCATTTTTACCCTTGACTAATGCACCTAACCTACACATCCCTGAACTTTAAGGGTAATTCAGCATGGCCAATTCACCTGACCTGCACATCTTTGGATTGTGGGAGGAAACCGGAGCATCCGGACAAAACCCATGCAGATATGGGACGAATGTGCAAACTCCACACAGACAGTCGCCTGGGTCCCTGGCGCTGTGAGGCAGCAGTGCTAACCACTGAGCCGCTGTGCTCCCCGGATTCTTCCAGATCAACAAGACCAATTACAGAGCTGGCTTCCTACAATCCAACAGTGGAAGTTGGATCTGTACTCTAACAATATTGAAGTAGTGGATTACTCATCATTACTGAGGGAACATGGATGGTATGCATGAATATCAATCAATATAAGCTTTCATTTTTGTAAATGTGTTCAGTTGCACTGTTAAAATAACTACTGTAGAATAATTTTCACTGATTAAATTGCAATCATATGTGAGGGATAAGCAACGTCTTTAGACATTTAAATTGCCATATGTTGTTCATATCTCACAAGTTACAGTCTCTTTGTTTGCCCTGATGGAATGCATCCCAGGGTACTAAAAGAGATGGCGGAGAAATACAAATACACTTGTGGTAAATTTCCAAGATTCACTGGACTCTTGGGCAGTTCAAGTAGATTGTGACACAACTGTTTAAAAAAGGAGGTAGACAAAAGATGGGGAATTATGGACCATTTAGCTTAATTTCTGTAGTGGGGAAAATGCTTGAGTCTATTACCAAGGAAGGAATAACAAAGCATCTAGTTAGAAATTGTTCTGTTGGACAGATGCAGCATGGTTTCATAAAGGACCGGTCATGCCTAACTAATTTACTGGAATTCTATGAAGACATAACGAGCACAGTGGACAATGGGGACCGAGTAGATGTGGTATATCTAGATTTCCAAAAGGCATTCGACAAGATGCCGCACAAAAGGTTGCTGCATATGATGAAGATGCATGGCTTAATGTGTAATGTATTAGTATGGATAGAGGATTGGTTAACTAACAGGAAGCAAAGAGTGGGGATAAATGAGTGCTTTTCTGGTTGGCGATCAGTGACCAGTGGTGTTCCTCAGGGATCAGTGTTGGGACTGTAATTATTCAGAATTTGCTTAGATGATTTGGAGTTGGGGACCACGTGTACTGTGTCAAAGTTTGTGAATGACACTACAATGAGTGCCAAAGAGCAAAGTGTGCAGAGGACTGTGAAACTTTGTGAAGGAATATACAATTTAATTGAGTGGGCAAAGGTCTGGTAGATAAAGTACAATGTTAATAAATGTGAAGTCATCCATTTTAGTAAGAATAACAATAAAAAGGAATATTATTTGAATGGTAAAAAAAACTGCAGCATGCACCCTGGGTGACCTTGTGCATGAATCACAAAAGGTTGGTCTGCAGGTGTAACAGGTAATGAAGAAGGCAAATGGAATCATGCCCTTCATTGCTAAATAGATTGAGTTTAAAAGCAGAGAGGTTATGCTGCAGCTATATAGGGTGCTGGTGAGGCCACACCTGGAATACTGTGTGCACTTTTGTTCTCCTTACTTGAGAAAGGATGTACTGGCACTGGAGGACGTTCACTAGGTTGTTTCTGGAGTTGAGAGGGTTTGTTTATGAAGAAAAACTAAGTAGACTGGATTATATTCATTGGAATTCAGAAGAATGAAGGAGGATCTTATCAAAACATATAAATTTATGAAAGGAATAGATTGGTTAGAAGTAGAGAGGATGTCTCCACTGGTAGGTGTAACTAGGACAAGAGGGCATAGCATCAAGATTAGGGGGAGCAGATTTAGGACTGAATAGAGAAGGAAGTTCTTCACCCAGAAGATGGTGAATCTTTGGAATTCCCTGCCCAGTAAAGTAGTTAAGGTTTCCTCAGTAAATGTTTTTAAAGGTAATTTTTTGAACAGTAAGGGAATTAAGGGTTATGGTGAGAGGATGGATATGTGGAACTGAGGTCACA
The DNA here is from genome assembly GCF_020745735.1 of Hemiscyllium ocellatum. Taxonomy (NCBI): domain Eukaryota; kingdom Metazoa; phylum Chordata; class Chondrichthyes; order Orectolobiformes; family Hemiscylliidae; genus Hemiscyllium; species Hemiscyllium ocellatum. Next base: position 38,825,946 of record NC_083407.1, on the reverse strand, counting down.
AAGAGCTCAGCTATGATCTTATTTCAATGGCAGAGCAGGCTCAAGGGGCCAGATGGCCTACTCCTGTTTCTAGTTCTTACCTTCTTACATTCTTATGTTCTAATTAGCCTTAGACAGCGATCTGTGAGCCTAGATATTCAGCACTCCAGCCAGGCTGATGTCTGTATGAGATCTGAGAGCAGATAACTGTGAGAAATGTCATGAAAGGATAACACAAATTTATGGAAGGAACTCCTCAACCTCACAGCTATTGGAATGAGGGCTCATGCAACACATTTATGCAATGTGAATTCTTTCCCATGAGATCCTTGTCATGCCTCCATAAGAAGCTCCTAATTGTATGACATTATCAAATTGCACTTTGCATAACTGAAGATTTCATGTGACATTAAGAATAGATTTCTGCCAGTAAGCCACCATTACCATTCTGTCCACACTAGCCCCACCAAAACAAAAGGCGCCCTTGCACATCAGACAGAAACATCAAGGCTCAGAACAAGACTAAGCAATTCAGACTCTTGAGCTTGTTCTGCTATTTAATACAATCATGGCTGATTTCACTTTCCCATGTGATCCCATAACCCTTTATCCTTTTGCTAATTAAAAAGTAGTCTATCTTCTTCTTAAAATTATTCAGTGTCCCAGCGTACTCTGGGGGAGTGAGTTCTACAAATTCAAGATCCTTTGAGAGAAGTACTTCCTCTTCATCTCTGTTTCAAAACTGACACCCCCAGAGGCAAAACTATGGCTTCTCATTACAGATTGTCTGACAAGTGAAAACATTCTCTCTATGTCTACTTTATCCATCCCCTTTGGCATCTTATAGGCCTCAGTTAAATCCCTCTGTACGAAGCATTTTAAAGTTCTTCAGACCATGAATACATACATTTCAGAATGTGAATCTGGCAACTGTGAAACAATAGGAGAAAGTGAGGACTGCAGATGGTGGAGATCAGAGCTGAAAATGTGTTGCTGGAAAAGCGCAGCAGGTCAGGAAGTATCCAAGGAGCAGGAGAATCGCGTTTCAGGCATGAGCCTGAAGAAGGGCTCATGCCCGAAACGTCGAATTTTCTGCTCTTTGAATGCTGCCTGACCTGCTGCGCTTTTCCAGCAACACAATTTCAACTGTGAAACAATGCCTTCCAGTTCCAGCGATGGAATGTGTTTATGAAATGGGAACTTCAGGTGCAGACAGGATACTGTGACTGCAGGTGAGGCAGTTATGGGGAGCCAGGAGGTAGCTTTAGAGGAGTCTTGGCCCCTGCAATTGGCCCAATGGCTTCGAGATTCTTGCAAGCTGTGTGGACAGCATGATGTGGAGGTGTTGGTGCTGAACTGGGGTGGACACTATTAAAAATCACAGAACATGAGGTTATAGTCCAACAGGTTTATTTGGGTATACAAGCTTTCAGAGCACTAGCTACCTGACGAAGGAGCAGTGATCTAAAAGTTTGTACTTCCAAATAAACCTTCTAGACTGTAACCTGGTGTTATGTGATTTTTAGCTGTGCCATTGAGAATAGAGCTGGAAGGATGTTGTGTGAACTGGCAACAGCACAATGGTATAGGGAACCATTCAACTCATGAGGACATAGGAGCATAGTAATGGCAGGGGCCTACATAATTACAGCAATAGACAATGTTCTCTGAAACTATGATTGTGAGTCGTAAAGGCTGTGTGACTTGTCTTGTGGAAATCTTGGGTTGGAGAGGAACTTGGACTGGGAAAGGAGGTCTCAGTTGTGTTCATAAATGTTGGTACCAGCGACATTTACGGGCAAAAAAGGATGTTCTAATGAAAGAATTTGAATAGTCAGGAGCTACATTTAAAAGCACAACAAGGTAATAAGTTGTTCATGTGTGTGGAAAAGAGAATGTTTTATTGAGAACACATGCAGACCACAGGGTGATGAAATACATGTGGACTTATGTAAAATATTGTTTCTGTGTAACTCATTGCATATTTGATGTCTACATGTTATTATTGTTAGTATGACACAGAAATGATGCTAACATAACTTTCAATGGCTAATGAAAGTTACTTGTAAAGATATATTTTCAAAATCCTTTGATTAGATTAGATTAGATTGGATTACTTACAGTATGGAAACAGGCCCTTCGGCCCTACAAGTCCACACCGACCCGCCAAAGTGCAACCCACCCATACCCCTACATTTACCCCTTACCTAACACTACGGGCAATTTTGATGGGAGGTATGATAAAGTGTGCATGATTTATAAATATTTTGATCTAATTTATTTTTAAGTTTGGACATTTAAGTAGACTAGGGCAGTTTTTATTTGTCATTTCTCCCGTATACAACTGATGCAGTAAAAACGAGACAGTGTTCCTCTAGGACCAAGGGTGCTACATTGACAGCACAAACTACACATTGTACATGGCATAAAGTGCATACAAAGTGCAAAACACACAAGTTACAGTGTAGCAGAAGAATATTGAATGATAGACATTTTTCTGGCAACAATACGAAAGATGATCAGATGAGAAAGAGTCTGACCATATTGTGTTAAGGAGCCTGATGGCTTGGGGGAAGAAACTGTTGCACAATCTGGCCATGAGAGATTGAATGCTCTGGCATCTTCTGCCAGATGGCAGGAGGGAGAAGAGTTTGACTGAGGGGTCTTCCACACTGTTCTTAGCCTTTCAAATGCAGCGTGTGGGGTAAATGTCTGTAATGGAGGGAAGAGAGATTCCGAAGATCTTCTCATCTGTCCTCACTATCCGTTGTAGGGTCTTATGATCCGAGACGGTGCAATTCCCGAACCAGGCAGTGATGCAGCAGCTCAGGGTACTCTCAATGAACCCCCTGTAGTATGTGGTGAGGATGAGGGGTGGGAGGTGGGCTTCGCCTAACGTGCGCAGAAAGTAAAAACACTGCTAGGCTTTCTTGGCTAAAGGGCTGGTGTTGAACATCCAGGTGAGATTCTCCACCAGGTGTACACCAAGAAATTTGGTGCTCTTCACAATCTCCACGTCAATGGCCAGCAGAGAGTAGTCACTGCATGCCCTCAACAACCATCGCTTTTGTCTTGTCCACATTCAGAGATAAAATCTTCGAGTAAAAAATGAGGTCTGCAGATGCTGGAGATCACAGCTGCAAATGTGTTGCTGGTCAAAGCACAGCAGGTTAGGCAGCATCTCAGGAATAGAGAATTCGACGTTTCGAGCATAAGCCTTTCCTGATGAAGGGCTTATGCTCGAAACGTCGAATTCTCTATTCCTGAGATGCTGCCTAACCTGCTGTGCTTTGACCAGCAACACATTTGCAGCCACATTCAGAGACAGTTTGTTGGCTCTGCACCAGTCCATTAGCCGCTACATCTCCTCGCTGTATGCTGACTCGTCGTTCCTGCTGATGAGACCCACTACAGTTGTATCGTCAGCGCAGCGCACTTGATGATGTGATTCGACTTGTGCATCATTGCACAGTCATGTGTCAGCAGGGTGAACAGCAATGGACTAAGCACACAGCCCTAAGGGAACCCCGTGCTCAGTGTGATGGTGTTGGAGATTCTGTTCCTGAACCAGACTGACTGAGATCTCCCAGTCAGAAAGTCCAAAGTCCAGTTACACAGGGAGGTATTTAGGCCCTGCAGACTCAGTTTTCCAATCAGGTGCTGAGGAATGATGGTGTTAAATGAAGAACTGAGGGCTCTGATCAGTAGTCTGACGTGGGTGTCCTTCTTCTCCAGGTGGTGAGGACCAGATGGAGGGTGGTGGAAATGGCATCATCTGTTGAGTGGTTGGGTCAATATGCGAACTGACGGGGCAGTGGGGGGGGGGGTGCAGCAGGGTCTTAATATGCCTTATCACGAGCCTCTTGAAGCGCTTCATAATGTTAGGTACAGGTGCAACAGGGTGGTAGTCACTGAGACAGGATGCTGAAGATTCCTTCGGCATCAGGAATGATGGTAGTGGCCTTGAAGCACCTCGGTAACTTTGACGCAGCTCAGGGAGATCTTGAATTTTTTGCAAGATGGGTTGTTCTGTGTGTCTGTAGGGGTTACTGATTACCTGTAGGTATTTTTGTAGCCATGATGATTTATTTTAAAACAATGTGATAGAGAGGGAACCTTCAGAACTAATGAATTTTGAACTGAGCAAGATAAATAGTTGTGCATCAAGGTTTCCATGAGAAATTTCTGGACTTGATTTGTTTAAGCTTAGTGGAAACACCTGTAGCTTGAAAATAAAGGTTTTTTTTCAGCTTTAATTTTGTGCAGTTCTACAGAAGTCCTGGGTGAAGGTGGAAGTATAAAGTAGTGCTCCTGGAAAAGGGAGGAAAGTAATAAAAGTGATTATTTTGGATTAAGGAGTTTAGTAACAATTCCAGAGGTGTTTGAATAAAATCCTGAAGAGGTTACTTGAAGCTGTGAATATTTAAACTCAAGTGTATGAAAGCTCCAGGTTGAAGCTATCAGATTTTCTCAGTTGGAAATTGAATTCACAATGAATAAAGCGGTGTTAGAGAAAAGAGCTGTTCTCCAAGTGTGTGCTGCGCAAGGGTTGTGATTGGGTACTATACTGGAGTGTTTTTGGAATTTGTAAAGAGATGTTTATGTATTAATATGACTATATTTTAACACATTTTAAAATCTCTAAAGGTATATTACATGTAAATATTCTATTTTATCTTCATTATTAAAGTATTCTATTTTATCTTCATTATTGAATTATTCTATTTCATCTTCATTTCTTTTATGAAATAAATTTCTCTTTTATTGTTAACTCCAAATTGGTACTTTCATTTTTAATGAGTGAAACAGTGCTTCACTCATTAAAACTGAAATGAAACAACGAATGATCCAATAAGGCAGATTTCAGTTTGACTTCACCAATAATAATGGATCATCATACACTAAAGGAAATCTTGTGATTGGCTCCTCCATTTTAAACATGTAAAGAGAATTTCAATTGGAGTGTGATATAACTGTGTGCTAAAAATAAATATCTTTGTTGAAGCCAGCTAAGGGTACTATAAAGAGGGAAATTGTTCCATCACTCCCCAGAAATCCATAAAATCCCCACAGTGTGGAAACAGGCCATTTGGCCAACCAAGTTCACACAGGATCCCCCCTACCCTGAACACTATGAACAATTTAGCGTGGCCAACCAACCCAAGTTGCACATCTTTGGACTGTGGAAGGAAAATGGAGTACCCAACACAAATAAGGGGAAAATGTGCAAACTTCATACAGGTTGTAGCTTCAGAATGGACTTAAACCCGGGACCCAGTTCTGTGAAGCAGAGGTGCTACCCACTGAGCCACTGTGCCGTCCTCTTGTTATAGAACATAGAACATAGAAGGATACAGCGCAGTACAGGCCCTTCAGCCCTCGATGTTGCGCCGACCGAATCCTACCTAACCTATACTAGCCCAATAACTTCCAAATGCCTATCCAATGCCCGCTTAAATGACCATAAAGAAGGAGAGTTCACCACTGATACGGGCAGGGCATTCCATGAACTCACAACCCGCTGTGTGAAGAATCTACCCCTAACATCTGTCCTATACCTACCACCCCTTAATTTAAAGCTATGTCCCCTAGTAACACCTGACTCCATTAGCGGTAAAAGGTTCTTAGTATCTACCCTATCTAAACCCCTAATCATCTTATACACTTCTATCAGATCTCCCCTAAACCTTCTCTTCTCCAATGAGAACAGCCCCAAGTGCCTCAGCCTTTCCTCATAAGATTTTCCTACCATTCCAGGCAACATCCTGGTAAACCTCCTCTGCACTCGTTCTAAAGCTTTCACATCCTTCCTATAGTATGGCGACCAAAACTGCACACAATACTCCAGATGAGGCCTCACCAGAGTCTTATACAACTGCAACATGACCTCAGGACTCCGGAACTCAATTCCTCTGCCAATAAAGCCCAGTACACCATATGCCTTCCTCACAGCCCTATTTACCTGGGTGGCAACTTTCAGAGATCTGTGTACATGGACACCAAGATCCCTCTGCTCATCCACACTACCAAGTAGCCTACCATTAGCCCAGTAATCCATCATCTTGTTATTCCTACCAAAGTGAACGACTTCGCACTTCTACATTGAATTCCATTTGCCACATTTCCGCCCAGCTCTGCAACTTATCTATATCCCGCTGTAACCTACCACTTCCTTCCTCACTATCCACAACTCCACCGACTTTTGTGTCATCCGCAAACTTGCTTACCCAGCTTTCAAGTCCTTCCTCTAGGGGTTATTGTAACCCCTATACCCTTCCTGCCAACCCAAACCCCTGTACCTATCACAAGACATTCAGTGCTCCTATGCAAACCTACTGCAAATAATGCCTGCCCATGCCTCTCACAAAAAACCCTTAATTTTCTGCATTCTGTGCCAACTCACCGAATATCTACTACAGGTAAAGTTTGGGCTCCACAGCGAATTGAAACAAAAGAAAGTTCTGTGTCTATTATAGAATTTAGTACATTTAAAAAATTATTATAAAAGATCACGGTTTACATTCCTTAATGTGCTTAAATCCTTACATAAAAAAATATTTTAATAGTCATACATCAACGACTTTCTAAGCACTTGAAGCTGTCAGAATCAAATTGTGAACTGACAAGCATCCCAGTGTAATAAATTATATTGTAAAGTCAACCATGAACTCTTGTATTGCCCTGAGGTCTATGACAAGACATAGCATAAACAAGCAAGCACCAACTTTATTTGAAAAATGTAAGGACCAGGAGAACTAATTACCTTGACAACTCAACAGTTTCAATGAACCTGATGATTTAATTGTCAGCTTAACAGATTCAAAGAGATTATTCACTTTTTATGCACATTCATGTCTAATTTAAAAAAAATTCAAAGCCACCGATTTCTCCCAAAGTCAGTTGTGGACTTATTCAAAAGGGTACACTACCTCCCCAAAACAATACCCTATCTCCCCAAAACAATACTGTGCTTCCCCAAAACAATGTGTACCTCCCCAAAACAATACTCTACCTACCCAAAACAATACGGTACTTCCCCAAAATAATGTTGGACATCCCCAAAACAATACCCTACCTCCGCAAAGCAATACCCTATCTCCCCAAAACAATATCGTACCTCCCCAAAACAATACCCAACCTCTACAAAACAATGCCATATCTCCCCAAATCAACACCGTACCTCTCCAAACCAATACCCCACTTCCCCAAAACAATACGGTACCTCCACAAAACAATACCCTACCTCCCCAAAAGAATACCAGACCTCCCCAAAACAATACAGACCTCCCCAAAACAATACCGTACCTCCCCAAAACAATACCAAATGTCCCCAAAACAATGCCCTACCTCCCCAAAACAATACCCTACCTCCCCAAAACAATACCAGACCTCCCCAAAACAATACTATACCACCTCAAAGCAAATACCGTACCACCCCAAAACAATACCCAACCTCCCCAAAACAATGCCATACCTCCCCAAAACAATACCGTACTTCCCCAAAACAATACCGTACCTCCCCAAAACAATACCAGACCTCCCCAAAACAATACCAGACCTCCCCAAAACAATATCGTACCTCCCCAAAACAATACCATACCTCCCCAAAACAATACCCAACCTCCCCAAACCAAGAGCCCACCTCCCCAAAACAATATCGTACCTCCCCAAAACAATACCCCAACTCCCCAAAACAATAACGTTCCTCCACAAAACAATACCCTATCTCCCCAAAACAATACCGTACCTCCCGAAAACAATGCCGTACTTCCCCAAAACAATACCGTACCTCCCCAAAATAATACCCAACCTCCCCAAAACAATACCAGATCTACCCAAAACAATACCATACCACCTCAAAACAATACCGTACCTCCCCAAAACAATACCCAACCTCCCCAAAACAATGCCATACCTCCCCAAAACAATACCGTAATTCCCCAAAACAATACCGTACCTCCCCAAAACAATACCCTACCTCCCTAAAACAATACCCTACCTCCCCCAAACAATACCAGACCTCCTCAAAACAATACCCTACCTCCCCAAACAATACCCTACCTCCCCAAACCAAGAGCCTACCTCCCCAAAACAATACCGTACTTCCCCAAAACAATACCGTACCTTCCCAAAAAAATACCAGACCTCCTCAGAACAATACCCTACCTCCCCAAAACAATACCCTACCTCCCCAAACCAAGAGCCTACCTCCCCAAAACAATACCGCACTTCCCCAAAACAATACCAGACCTCCTCAAAACAATACCATACCTCCCCAAAACAATATCGTACCCCTCCAAAACAATACCCCAACTCCCCAAAACAATACCGTACCTCCCCAAAACAATAGCCTACCTCCCCAAATCAATAGCCTGGGATCTGGGAGTGCTAGCCGAGGATTCTTTAACGGTAAACATGCAGGTTGAGTCCATGATTAAGAAAGCGAATGCAATATTGTCATTTATCTCAAGACGGTTGGAATATAAAAGCACCGTTATGCTACTGAGACTGTATAAAGTTGAAATGCCCATCAGCCACGATTGAATAGCGGAGTGGACTCGATGGGCCGAATGGCCTTACTTCCACTCGTATGTCTTATGCTCTTATGGTCTTGATACCATACCTTCTCATAACAATGTCGTACCACCCCAAAACAATACCATACCTACCCAACACAATACCGAATCTTCCCAAAACAATACCGTACCTCCCTATAACAATATCGTACTCCCCAAAACAAAACCAAATCTCCCCAAAACAATACCGTACCTCCCCAAAACAATACCATACCTCCCCATAACAATACCAGACCTCCCCAAAACAATACCATATCTCCCCAAAACAATATCAAATCTCCCCAACACAATATTGTAAAACAATACCCTACCTCCCCAAGCTAATAGCCTACCTTCCCAAAACAATATCGTACCTCCCCAAAACAATACTCAACCTCCCCAAAACAATACCACATCTCCCCAAAACAACACCGTTCCTCCCCAAAACAAAACCCAACACCCCCAAAAGAATACCGTACCTCCCGAAAACAATACCGTACTTTCCCAAAACAATACCGTACCTCCCCAAAACAATACCCTGAAGAAGGGCTTATGCCCAAAACATCGAATTTCCTGTTCCTTGGATGCAGCCTGACCTGCTGCGCTTTTCCAGCAACACATTTTCAGCTCTGATCTCCAGCATCTGCAGACCTCACTTTCTCCTCCCCAAATCAATACCGTACCTCCCCAAAACAATACCGTACTTCCCCAAAACAATACTGTACCTCCCCAAAATAATACCGAACGTCCACAAAACAATGCCCTACCTCCCCAAAACAATACCGTACTTCCCCAAAACAATACTGTACCTCCCCAAAACAATACCCTACCTCCCCAAAACAATACCAGATCTCCAGCATCTGCAGACCTCACTTTCTCCTCCCCAAATCAATACCGAACGTCCACAAAACCATGCCTTACCTCCCCAAGACAATACCGTACTTCCCCAAAAAAATACCGTACTTCCCCAAAACAATACCGTACCTCCCCAAAACAATACCAGACCTCCCCAAAACAATACCATACCACCTCAAAACAACATTGTGCCTCCCCACAACAATACCCTACCTCCTCAAAACAATACTGTACCTGCCCAAAACAATACCGTTCCTCCCCAAAACCAAACCGTACTTCCCCAAAACAATACACTACCTCCTCAAAACAATACCATACCTCCCCAAAACAATACTGTTCCTCCCCAACACAATACTGTACTTCCCCTAAACAATACCATACCTCCCCAAAACAACACCGTACTTTCCCAAAACAATAGCGTACCTCCCCAAAACAATACCCAACCTCCCCAAAACAATACCTGACCTCCCCAAAAGAACATTGTGCCTCCCCAAAACAATACCCAACCTCCTCAAAACGGTACCCTACCTCCTCAAAACAATATCATACCTCCCCAAAACAATATCGTACCTCCCCAAAACAATACCGTACTTCCCCAAAACAATACTGTACCTTCCCAAAACAATACCGTACCTCCTCAAAACAATGCCATCCCTCCCCAAAACAATACCGTACCTCCCCAAAACAATACTGTACCTCCCCAAAACAATATTGTACCTCCCCAAAACAATACCGTACCTCCTCAAAACAATGCCATACCTCCCCAAAACAATACCGTACCTCCCTAAAACAATACCCTACCTCCCCAAAACAATACTGTACCTCCCCAAAACAATGTCGTACCTCCCCAAAACAATACCGTACCTCCCCAAAACAATACTGTACCTCCCCAAAACAATATTGTACCTCCCCAAAACAATACTGTACCTCCCGAAAACAATACTGTGCTTCCCCAAAATAATACCCTACCTCCCCAAAACAATATTGTACCTCCCCAAAACAATACCCTACCTCTTCAAAACAATACTGTACCTCCCAGAAACAATACCCTACCTCCCCAAAACAATACACTACCTCCTCGAACCAATACCATACCTCCCCAAAACAATACCGTTCCTCCCCAAAACAATACCATACCTCCCCAAAACAATACCGTTCCTCCCCAAAACAATACCTTACCTCCCCAAAACAATACCCTACTTCCCCAAAACAATACTGTACCTCCCCAAAACAATACCCTACCTCCCCAAAATAACATCATACTTCCCCAAAACAATACCCAACCTCCACAAAACAATGGCGTACTTCCGAAAACAGTACTGTACCTCCCCATAACAATATCGTAACTCCCCAAAAGAATGCCACACCTACCCAAAACAATACCGTACCTCCCCAAAACAATATTGTAAAACAATATCGTATCTCCCCAAAACAATACTGTACATCCCCAAAACAACATCATACCTCCCCAAAACAATACACAACCTCCACAAAACAATACCATACCTCCCTAAAACAGTGCCATACCTCCACATAACAATATCGTACCTCCCCAAAAGAATACCACACCTCCCCAAACCAATACTATATCTCCCCAAAACAATACAGCTTCCCCCCAAAATAATTATGGAAAACAATACCCTACTCCCCATAACAATACCATACATCATCAAAACAATGCCTTACCTCCCCAAAACAATATCGTGCCTCCCCAAAAGAATACCATACCTCTGCAAAACAATGCTGTATTTCCTCAGAACAATACCATACCTCCCCATAATAATATTGTACCTTCCCAAAACAATACCTTTCCTTCTCAAAACTATGCTGTACCTCCCCAGACAGTTCCAGCTCTTTAGGTCTTTTTTCAAAAATTGTAAAAATCACAAGTTATTGTTTGGACATCGCACTAGTAAAAATTGGATTTGTTTGAAAGGAGCTGAACTTTAACCAATATATGTGTTACCGCAAACCAGGAATATTCAACAGTTCCACTCCTGCAAGAATTTTGTAGCTAGATTCAGAATCTTTCTAAAGGCAGAACTTCCAGCATCATTATTACAGCACTAGTTTATCTTAAACTTTAGAGAAATTGAGACTATCCTATCAAGTTGTTTTCAAATACTCATGAGCAATTCCCCTATCTGCTAAGTATAGTATAGACTGCATTTGAATTTTTATTTGCAGGCTTGCCAGTTAGTTTCATATTCTTGCTGTGCTTAGTACCACGGTTCCCTGCCACAATTAAAAATCTTCCATACCTTAAAGCATTATTGCTTAGCTTTTCCCATCTGTATGATGCTATCTCCAATGGATTCAAATGCCACTATTCTCAGAAAAAGTCACTGTGGATCATATGGCATATATTGCCTATTATAATATGATTGAGAGTGTGGCGCTGGAAAAGCACAACAGGTCAGGCAGCATTCGAGGAGCAGGAGAATCAATGTTTTAGAACATAGAACATAGAAGGATACAGCGCAGTACAGGCCCTTCGGCCCTCGATGTTGCGCCGACCGAATCCTACCTAACCTATACTAGCCCAATAACTTCCAAATGCCTATCCAATGCCCGCTTAAATGACCATAAAGAAGGAGAGTTCACCACTGATACGGGCAGGGCATTCCATGAACTCACAACCCGCTGTGTGAAGAATCTACCCCTAACATCTGTCCTATACCTACCACCCCTTAATTTAAAGCTATAAGTTTTGGGCAACAGCCGTTCATGATGAAGGGCTTTTGCCCAAAGTGTCGATTCTCCTGCCCCCCCGGATGTTGCCTGACGTGCTGTGCTTTTCCAGCATCACACTCTCAACTCTAATCTCCAGCATCTGCAGTCCTCACTTTCGCCTATATGATACCTAATACTTACACTACATTCAAAGACCATGTGCTTCTTCGCCTGTATGAAGACATAGTTCTCGGAACTTTATAAAGGCTTTATTTGCGGACTAGCTTTTTTTAATGATTTATCCACTACTGCTGTATGGATTCTTAATACATCAAAAGGACTTAAATCTAGAGAAGTGAACTACTTCATTTTCTTTCTCCCTTCCCTGGCATATAACATCACAGGTATTTTTGCTTATATATTGTTTTGGTATTATTCACAGTCTTCTTTGGTGAGGATAAGTATTGAGTATTTGGGCTTCAAAATAGATATATTTCTTATGTTTCTGTTCATCCTTTATTAATAAAGGGACCATGTGAAATATCCTGGTCTTAACATGCCTCTCAACGAGTATTCTATGTGGTTACAAAAACAAAAGTTGTTTATTTCATTGCATTCACCCTTTTAAAAAGTGTTTTCATTTTAATTCCCATAGCTGTGAGTTCCCACAGCCAAAAGTGCAAAATGATTTGATTTTATGATTTTCTTTTCTCTCATTGAGGAAGCATGTCATGTCCATTCAGCACCTCCATTGGCACTCTGTTTTCATTTGGTAGCATATTTGATGGATCACTGCTTGACAGATCCATCTGTAAAGCAGCATATTGTATTATCATCTATTACTCCCAACTTGCCTCAGGATACTCTTAAAAAGGGTCAACTTCAGCAGATAATTGTAGCAATAAATATATGATTGTAAAGTGGAAGTAAAAGTGATACTTGTTTATATAACCACATAAGAAATTAAGGACAAGTCCTTGTCTTTCCAGTGAACATACCCATCAAATTGTTTTCTCATGATAACTCTAAACTCCATCCTTCCCCAAAACATATTGTAAATAATTTTCATCTCTTTACTTCTCAACATGTACATAGTGTCACAGAGTTGCTATGGCACAGAAAGAGACCATTTGGCCTATCATGTCTGTACTGGCTCATTAAATGAGCATTATTACCTGGTGTTAGTCTCTCGCTTTTGTTGTTACCTTTGAAATTTAGTCTTTTTGAATCTGACCTGAGAAGTGCAAGATGAAAACCTTTGACAGCTTGTCTCTTTTTTTCAAAAATGCTCAACTTCTGGACTACCAAGTGGCTATTCTATGGAATTCTTTACCATAGAGGGCTGTAGAATTTGGGTCATTAAGTGTAATCAAGGTTGAGAAAAACAGACATTTCAACAGAATAGGACTCAGGGGTTATAGGAAACAGACAGGAAGATGAGTTTAGGTTTATTAGATCTGTCATGATTTCATTGAATGGCAGAGCAGACTCTACTTCTGCTCCTATATTTTACAGTCTTATTCAAGCTAAGTAGCACACACCTTTCAGTTTTAATCTTGTTATGGATCAGGCTAATGCAAACCAGCATTGCGATTCACCCCTGATATTAAGGCTGTCCAGCTCGTCAAACTTGTGAAAAGTAAAGGTTGAATAGCAACAATAATATTCTTAATACTTTTCTGTTTACATTTTAGGCAAGGTAAGGTTGAAATAACTAACTGCATGGTCAATAACATCGCAATTGCTGGCAAAGCAAAGAGGGAAGAAAAAGTTTATAAAAAACAGTGGGACCAACACAAAACATCAGTGCACGAAAGCAAGCCATAAAGATCTAATGAACTCCTCGACATAGTTTATCTTTTCATCCTGACCCTTCAATCTGTTGACACATTGAGGGGATCACCAGGGATGCAGGAAGTCAACAAGTATGTTCAGCAGCCATTCACATTGAAATATTTTCACAGAATGTATACCAGGATACTAAAAGCGCAAAACCCGTTCACTTCAAAATTAAAATTCAAGTAGTGAGATAAATCAGTAGGATGAGATTTAGTTGTAAGCTAAGGTATCGAAATAAACAAAATTTAATCATAAATATTATTATTGGCCAAAATGTGTTAAGTATTTTTGAAATTCATATGCCATGAAGAAATCTATTCTACTTCATTTAAAAAATACAATTAATTGTTAATTGGACAGTTTTTGCGAATTCATTGATTGCTGAGGATATAACTCTAGAGGACATCAAACACCTGGGAAATATAGAATCATCCATAACAATTTCTGTATTTCACCATTATTCTGCACATGTGTAGCTTCCTGAAGTTGCTTTCTCCACAGTAATGTCAGTGACAATTATCAGTTTTGCCATCTATACCAAAATAAAACCTGTGTCCTGTATGAGAATCCTGGGTGAATGTAACACCCTCCAAACAGTAGGTTTGAAATTGAGGGACACATTTAAGTTCCAATGTCCCCCAACTTCTCTCCAATTTTGGGGAGGCAGGGGATGTATCAGGCTGTTTGTCTGTTCTTGGCCTGTTGAGGCTCTCACGCAGCTCATTAATTAACTCACCAAGGCCTCAATCGTCCGCTACTGATATTTTACTGGGCAATGGGAATTTTGATGGTTTCAGTTGCACAAGATGGAGTTGAGGAATGTGGAGGGAAATTCCTTTTGGAATCTCCAGGCCCATCAGAGACACTCACCCTCCATCTGCACACCCCCCCACCAAAAAAAAATGACAATTGAGCTCTAATTAACCACAATCCATTTATAGATAATGGAATTAGTCAATGAAACCTTAAAGGAGAATGTCTGTTTAAAAACAGCTCCTCCACACCATTGAAAGTTGTTTTACAAATTGCATGACTCTAATTATAAAATAGAATGTTTAAAAGGTCAGCATTTACTGCATATTCCTAAATGCCCTTGAAAAGTGATGGTAAGCCACGTTCTTGAACATCATCAGTCGATCATGTTATTCAACCTAAGGTGGGAAATGTTATCAGAGGTGTACCAGGTATTTAAAACAGAATAAAATGGAACAAATAAAACTTTTGTTTCAAAATTTTTAGAAATAACAAAAGCATTTGGAAACTCCCATTTATTGACTACCTTCAGATCCATTGTGCCTAATTCCCACTGCTACATAGCATACTTATGGTGAACTTTGTGAAACTAATGTATACATGAGCAGAAGAATTGAAATAATGAAATAAAATTGTCTAGACTTTAGGTTATAAACAATTAGAATATCCATATTATCGTAGAGAACATATTCAGTGCCTCATTAAGCCACAATATTCAGCTCAAATTACGTATTCCTAACTTTATTTTCTTTATATTATTTTTAAGTTATCAACTCAAAATAATTCTTTTTCACAATGTAGAATCACATATATGTTCTGGTATTGAAGTCCTAACTACAACATATGGATCTACTGAACATTACAAAGCTTAGTTTTAAAATCTTTCCATATTTTTGATTGTGGATTGAAATGGGAAAATGACTAGTTTAAAAAAGAATTAAAGATTGTTGAAGTATTACAGCACTTTTTAAAGGCAAGTAACCTGATATTCACTGTAAGAACTGTTTACATAATTGCTTATTAAATAATAGTGGAGTCTGGTCAGAGACAAGCTAGATCCAAGTGGCTGTATACAAATGGAGATTTGACCAGTCACAGTTGGCTGATTGGTCTGTGGATTAGTGACCATTCATCAATCACAAAGGCCTTCTGCTTTCCAACAACTATTTAATTGTCTTTTAGGTAGCTGAACAGCTTGGAACTGAGAATGAGAGGGTCAGAAACCACTGGAACTTTAGAAGGTAAGAAGCTGTGTTTGCTTTGTAGCAAAAACCACCTTAAGCCCCAAAAAAGCTCATTTATTAATCTCTCAGCAGTTGCTATGAACTATGGCTCTTAAACAGCAAGTGTGAACCCCCGTCCCATACCTTCTGGAAGCAAGAGAGAAATGGAGAAAGAGAATCATGGAGCAGCACTACCTATCGAGCCAAAAGGACCATCTTAGTGAACCCCCAATTGAACCAAATCTCTAGTCTTTCCCTCCACCCATCAGATTCATGTTTATACTTTCTCTGTCTCTGTCTGTATGCCTAGAGGGAAAGTTATAAGGAGAGGTAGAATTTTAATTAGAAAAGTTATGTGTCAATGGTTTATAATTGTTTATCTGTAGCTAGAATCAATTCATCTGTAACAAATAGTCACCTTGATAGGCACATGCTCTCTATTAATCTGGGTCTAAAGGACACATAAATTAAGGGAATTCTGCGTACTTATTAAATCTTTAACACTCCTGTGATGTGTCTGAGAATGGTGTGGCTTTATTTCTAGCATGTTACCCCAGTGAGGCATAACAATATAACTCACATGATTTTATGTTGCTGGCTTCACTAATTTCCAAACATCACACCATATTGGAGAACACACGGAGTCTAGTATTTATAGTTGTTATTAATTATTGAATTGCTCTCATAGATATATATATGCATCATGGTTTGAGTTACAAGTTATTCCTGGTTCAATCTAATGACCAGGCAAAGCTTGAAATCACAGATGTTTCTTTCTAGCCCCTTGCAGCAAGATGATTTTCTTCTACATTTCCACTTATAATGCAGAAACAGTGGAACTTATTGATTTTATTGACTGTGCTAATTTTTCAAGCTGTTCAGTTGGTGTAGTTGTTCTCTTGAATACCATTAACAATGATAATTTGATGCATGTTTCTTTTGTAACCAGCAATTATCTTATGCCAAGTAACTACCCCAACCAGCTTAAGGAAAGAGCTATATTTGTCTAAAAGTAAATAACTATGTACAGGGTATGGTGCATGCTTCATATTTTTCACGAGTGATACCTGTGACTTCAATGAATGTCTATTTCCTGCCGGTTTGGCAATCACATGCTTGAACATGAAAAGCAACATAAAAGCTGAGATTTTCAATGTTGGATTTCAGAACAGTTGGAGAATCTTAGATTAATTGAGGTAAGTTATCCTGCATGATTATATGCTTTTCACATCATTATCAATGCAAGAGAGGTACGGTGTAAGTGACTCAGTTAATCATGTGCAGTGAGTGAACAGGAGCATGTGGTGAGTGAGCAGGAACATGTGGTGAGTGAAAAGGAACTTGTGGTGAACAAATAGAAGTCCCCACAAAGGGCTGGATCTTCTGACATTGAGGTTCTGGTGCCAGCTTCTTCACTGGCTGTAAGCCAGGAACATTTGAGGAGCTTTTGATTGTGTCCTGAATACCAATGGAAAGCCAGCTAACAAGCAGAAACTGGGCCTCCAGTTCAGTGATGCTTCCTTACAAATACTTTTGGATGGAGTTACTGAAAAAAATGGACATACTCTTCCTGGGGAATGGCATTGGCAATCATTCTGACAAATCTATCTGGCCTGAGACCAGATAACAATGCATATCAGTTCCAATGGTCCTCACAAACAGGACTACAGACAATGCAGGAATACAATGAATGATTTACTGCACTCTGCAAAGGAAAGCAGCACATCTTCTCTGTGCTACCTCACACACACACAGGGCAGCATTCAGTCTAATTATCACTGCCCAGGCACCTCAAAAAGCCTGCTAGCCTCAGTAGCACATGTACAAAATGTATAAAGCCACCTCATGTCCTTAAAGTGTTAACTACCCCTGGGCTCTACACTCACTTACTGGGGCCTGACAGGGTTATTTGTGCTCACAGCCTATTTCTGCATCCATTCCCATTGTACAAAATCACTCTCTTTATCTAATTGTCGGAGAGGTTGCAGAAGTAGGAATGGTTACCAATGTTGGCACAATTTTCAGCACCATTCACAACTCCACAGATACTGAAGCAGTTCATGTATAAATACAACAGGATTGGGACAATATTCAGGCTTGAGCTGACAAATGGCAAGTAACATTTGTCCAACACAAATGCCAGGCTATGACCATCACCAATAAGAGATAATCTTAACAATCAACACCAAGGAGAGGGAAGCACTGAAAGCACTAAGAAACGATAAGAACATAATCATACTACCAGCAGATTAAGGCAGAATGACAGTCATCCTAGATAAATCAGATTACATCCAAAAAGCACAACAACTACTTGCAGACACCAACACCTACCAAATGAAGGAATCTGACCCCACACCACAACTCACCAATAGAATAAATAACACACTAAGGAATCTACAAAAAAACAGACAGATAACCAAAGCTGACCTACAAAGAATGAAACCGGAAAGCAACAACACTCCCAGATTCTACGGACTACCTAAAGTACACAAACCAGACATCCCACTCAGACCCATAGTATCACTACCAGGGACACCATCATATAAACTGGCCAAAGAACTACAACAGAAACTGAAACACCTGGTCAGCGGATCCAAACACTCCATACAATCAACACAGGAATTCATGAACATCATCAGAAATATACACATAGACAAAGAAGAAACCATGATCTCATTCGATGTGACGGCACTGTTCACTTTGATTGACAAAACCCTAGCCAGAGAAACAATAGCCAACCTACTGGACATACAGAACAGAAAACAGGACGCGGAACCTATCAACAAAGACGGCATACTCAAACTACTGGACCTGTGCCTCACTACACACTTTACATTCAACAACCAGATATACGAACAAATCAACGGAACACCCATGGGATCACCAATCTCGGGACTCATAGCAGAGGCAGTTATGCAAAGGTTAGAACAAACAGTCCTACCACAAATTCAACCCAAACTCTGGGTCAGATATGTCAATGACACGTTTGTAATCATCAAAAACACAAAAATAGAAAAAACACACCAGATCATCTATGCCACACTCACAGGAATCCGATTCACGAGAGAAGAAGAAAAGGACAGCCAACTCCCATTCCTAGATGTGATAGTACAGAGAACACCGAACGGAGAATTCACCACAAGGGTATACAGGAAAGCAACACACACAGACCAAGTCCTAAACTATGAAAGTAACCACCCCAACACACACAAACGAAGCTGCATCAGGACACTATTCAAAATGGCCACAACACACTGCAGTACACCAGAACTGCAAAAAGAAGAAGAGGAACACCTATACAAGGTATTCGCCAAAAACGGATACCCGCGCAACTTCATCAACAGATGCCTAAGAGAAAGACCATGGAACGAGGACATGCCACGACCAAAAGGACTAGCCACACTACCATACATCAGGAGCGTTTCAGAACTGACAGCCAGACTACTGCGACCCTTAGGACTCATAACGGCACACAAACCAACAGCCACGCTCAGACAACAACTTACTAGAACAAAGGAGCCAATACCCAACATGAGCAAAACTAATGTAGTGTACAAAATACCATGCAAGGACTGCACAAAACACTATATAGGACAAACAGGAAGACAGCTAACAATCCGCATACATGAACATCAACTAGCCACGAAACGACACGACCATGTCCTAGTAGCCACACACGCAGACAACAAGCAACATGAATTCGACTGGGACAACACTACTATCATAGGGCAAGCCAGACAGAGAACAGCCAGGGAATTCCTAGAGGCATGG
The DNA here is from genome assembly GCF_020745735.1 of Hemiscyllium ocellatum. Taxonomy (NCBI): domain Eukaryota; kingdom Metazoa; phylum Chordata; class Chondrichthyes; order Orectolobiformes; family Hemiscylliidae; genus Hemiscyllium; species Hemiscyllium ocellatum. Next base: position 38,806,298 of record NC_083407.1, on the reverse strand, counting down.
CATTCATCCACAAACTGCATCAACAAACACATCGACCTGGACCCAATATACCAACCACTACAGCGGACAGCTGAAACTGACAACCGGAAGCGGCAAGGACAGACCACTATAAATACCGGAAGAAACATCAAAGAAGCGCTCCGCAGGAGGCTCCAAAGCACTGATGATGTCGCCTAGCCAGGGGACGAAACGTTTGCAACAAAATCTTCCAGCTCGGCGAACAGAACCACAACAACAGAGATAATCTATTGAGATTACTAATCACTTATAAGAGATAATGCACCACTCCTGGACATTCAATGGTGATACTATTGCTGAGTCTCCCACTATCAACATCCTGGGTGTTATTATTGACCAGAAACTCAACTGCACTCACCACATAACTGCAGTGGCAACAGTAACAGGTCAGAGGCAACTGCATCGAGTAACTCACCTCCTGATTCCCCAAAGCTTGTCCACCATCTCCAAGGGACAAGTCAGGAGCGTGACGGAATACCCCCCACTTGCCTGAATTAGTGCAGATCCAACAACACTAAAGAAGCTTAATACCATCCAGGACAAAGCAACCCGCTTGACTGGCACTGTATCCGCTTGCTCCACTACGGACACACAGAGGCAGCAATGTGTGCTATCTACAAGATGCACTGCTAAAATTCACCAAAGATCCTTCCAAACCCATGACCACTTCCATCTAGGAAGACATGGGAATCAGATACATGGGAACACCACCACCTTCAAGTTCCCCTCTGAGCCACTCCCTATCCTGACTTGGAAATATAGTGCCGTTCCTTCATTGTTGCTGGGTCATAATCATGGAATTCCCTCCCGTATGGCATTTTGGGTCAACCCACAGCAGGTAGACTGCAGTGGTTCAAGAAGGCATCCCACCACCACCTTCTCAAGGGCAGCTAGAGATGGGCAATAAATGCTGGCCAGCCAGAAACATCCCACAAATGATTAAGTAAAAAAAATGCCCATGAGGAGAGGGCCGAGACTGGCAGAAGGTTGGCAGGCATCTGTATTCTCATTCCTTTTACAGAAACGGCAATGCAACTAGCCAGAGAAGACCGACTGGAGCTGCTCTTGTGGCAAGGGAGAGAGAGAAATGGCACATGAAACCACTCAACAAAACCGAACTCCATTTTTGTCAGAAGGCAAGTACATTGCTCAGAATAGACTATTCTGTCATCTTCACCAACAACTTTTTTTTTTCTTTGCAACACTTCAGGTATTAGTAGCTGCCATCACTACGCCCAATGCAAGAGGCCTCAGCCTGAACCCCTCAGCAACAGTTCTACCTCTGAGGAGGAAGCCTTTGAACCCTCAGAAGACCCACCGGCAAGATATTCACTTGCATCCTCCACTAGCACAAATATGTTCTCCTTAGCTGGCACATTATCTAAATTAGACTCAAGTATGTATGTCCCAGTGAGGAAGAAGGACTCGAGGAAGGGAATATACTGAACATGGTTAATACAACAAAGATTAGTGGTAAACCAGAGAATTTTAAAATCCAACAAAAGATGACCAAAGCAAAATGAAAGAAAATAAACTATAAGATCAAGCTAGAAAATAACATAAAATGGACATTTAAACCTTCTTTAAACACAAAAGAGGAAGAGAGAGGCCAAAGTCAACATAGACCCCTTAGAGAAGAGATTCAGGAAATAATAATGAGGAACTAGGTAACGGCAGAGGAGTTGAATGAATACCTTGCAATCATCCCCACAGTAGAAAATATTAATAACTTTCCAAAATTACAAAATAATCAAGATGTTTGGGGAAATTAGCTCAATAACTATCATGAGAGTAAAACTATAACAGACACTAATGGCGCTAAAGGCGCTAAAGGCTGTTAAGTCCTCATGACCTTATAGGTAGCATTCTAAGATGGATGGATGAACTTAAAAAATGGAAAAAGGTTGCAGAAAGCTGCAGAAAAGAGGTATTTGGAAGTTCTCATGTGTGAATCAGAAAAGGTAAATACAAGTTCGGTGAGTAAGAGGGAAGGCAAGTGGACTGTTGGCCTTTATTTCAAAGGGAATAGAGTATAAAAATAGTGAAGACTTGTTAAAACTCTATAAGGTGCTAGTCAGGCCACATGTAGAATACAGTGATCGACTTTGATCAATTTCTAAGGAAAGATTTACTGGCATTGGTGGCAGTCCAGAGAAGGTTGACTAGGTGTGGAAAATTGAGATGAGGTTGAGTAGGTTAGGCTTGTACTCTTCGGAGTTCAGAAGGCAAAGAAGGCACCTTATTGAAATACATAAGATTACTCAGGTGCTTGACAATGTAGAGGCAGAGAAGTTGTTTTCTCTTGAGGGAAACTTTAGGACCAGAGGGCATAATCTCAGAGTCAGGATCACCATTTAAGATGGTTTTGAGGAATACTTTTTGTCTTAAGATGGAGTAAGTCTGTGGAATGGTTTAGCACAAGTGGTGAGTTGTTTAGTATATCCTTGGCTGAGATAGACAGATTTTTAATCAGTAAGGGAATCAAGGGTTTTGGAGATAAAGCGGGAAAATGAATTTGAGGATTATCAGATCAGATATGATGTCATTTAACAGAAGATCAGACTTGATGGACTGAATGGCCTACTTCACCTCTGACAAGGATCTTATGAGGTCTGATAAGGTTCCAGTCTGTTGTGTATATCACTGACGTGTCTCTGTTGCTGGTGGAGGAAGAAATCCCCAAGGACTCTCAGAGGACTTCTGAAGATCAGGAATCAGCTTAGCCCCATGCAGAAGATGTCCCTCACTCAGGCATACCTAACAGGCATATCTAGTTACGTTGCATCTTGGATACATGATATCCTCTTGTGGGACATCAGGCTCATCATAAGAGTAAGTTCAAATTTCTGTGACTGAAACATTTGCACACAGATTTGGCAACAAATGCAGAGCAGAAGCAGAACTTGTTAGCTCCTTGTAGGCACAGTCATCATTTTCTGATGTGCAGAGCTTATTGTGTAATGTCAGTTTACCCTTTCAGGTCCTAACTTCCTTACACAACGGAAGGAAAGGCCTATCCTAGGTCTGGGCTCTCAAAGCTATTTGGAAATTTTAAGATGAGCAATGGCAAAAGTAATTCATTTTCTTGCAGAATCAAGGTTAAAGTTCCAAGCTTCAAAGGACAAAGTAGAGGAAACGTTTTCAGTGAGCAATATTCATACATTACAAAAGCATATCAAAGGCCCCTTGCATCCAACAGCACTGTAGGATTAGTAAGGATGTATGATACATAAGGAGCAATGTCAGGACGTGAACAACTCAGTAGTATTCACTGGTGATTAGTATTTTTAATATAACCTACATGTCTTTGGCAAAGGATTATTTCCATGCAACCATCCAGGAGCATATTGTTCACAGAATGCTCATTGTATTACAGCTGCTTCAGCACTACAGAGAAGGTTTTCAGAGGTGAGGGGATCTGAAAAATAATTGACAGGAAAAATCAATGTTTTATTGCACAGACGAATTAAAAGAAATACCTAAACCCATGAAAAAAATGCTACACGGCAAGTAGGGTCTCACAGCACAAATGAAATAATTACTTGAACAGAAAAATCTTCAACTCAGTCACCCTACATGCTGGTGGTGAAAAGATTGTCTGTTGTGTCTTTGGCATAGTGGACTATTGCCTTGTCTCATTTTCTTCCTTAAGAGTTTCCTCTTAGTCCTGCACATCCTCCTCAGCCAATAATTCCCTACTTTGATAACTTAGATCGCAGAGGGTCCAGCACATCATTATATTGAACATTTTGTCCAGGGTTTGCTGTAAAACATTTTATCCTGAAATTGATCCAAACTGTAAGTTGATCTTTTAAAATCTTGCAGATTTTGTCAGGATTTTTAATGTCATTATCAGAAAAACTAGAAAACTATATTCATCTTAAACCTCTCATGTCCTAAGTGATAAAAGATTTGATTGGCTGTCATTCCATAAAGTAAATATTGATATATAGAATAATAAAATCATATAGTACAGAAAAGGCCCTTTGGCTCAATGAGCCTACACCGTCAGAAATCCTCTCTAAATCTACACTGGTCCCAATTTCCAACACTTGCTATATTGATTCTTTCTATCAATAATTGATGTTCTGACAGAATGTCAATGGATTACCAGTCCATGGTGAATTATTTGCTTTCCTTTTTTTTCGTGTTGTTATGTACTTCTTAAAATTCCAGTGAAAGCTAATGATACAGGGTAGTACTTTTTCTGTTATTGATTGAGTTCCATTTCTTCTTTAGTTTATTATCGTATGTTGTTGCTATTTGAAAGTTGCAGACACATATCTGTAGATTGTATTCACACAAGAAAAGAAGCAGAAATGTGCCTTTTCCCTCTGCCCAGTTTTCTGAAAGGAAATTTGTAGAATCAACCAACATCTGGCCACAGGTAAGGCCTTTAGTATCGATTTTCTTTTCTGTAGTTGTATATGTACTTTGTTCCAGAATCATTTTCTTACATCAAAATTGTCCTTCAGGACTTTAAAAAAATCAGAACAGCAGTAGCATCTTGTGTTTGTCTTATATGTATATATATAGAGAAAAAGAGTACCCCCTATGCTTCAATACATATTTTTAGCCTTTCCTTCTGATTGTAGCATTTTAGTCTTAGTTCCAGTTGTAATTTCAGCCCAGAACTCAGGCAGATGATAGATGACTGTTAGATAAAATACATTGCATAATTTCCATGCTGTTGTTGCATATTTAGCCTCTAGCATCTGCTTACTGCTTGCTTTTAGTGACCATTTACTGCCAGCATTCTTAACAGAATCATGCACTTTCTGGTTTTCAGTGTTAGCTTTTATAACATATACCACAGTGAGTAGAATTCTTGTTGAGACAGATACCTTGAAGTTTATTCATGATGTTATCTAATTACATGGCTACAACATCACAGATGTGCACACATAGCCTGATTCTGTGCTTACTGATTACATGCATAGTACATTACACATGCACAATTGACTGACTGAAGACATTTCATTGACTCCTTGACACACTGATTGACTGATAGCAGGCCAAGCACCCTTATTCTGGAACCTCACATGTCATGATGCCATGTAACTGTCTTAAAGATAGGGGCTTGTCTGGTCTTGAATTTATGCCATTATACATCATTGTTGAAGGACACTTGACAAATGTCTGCAGTGCATCTGGCACATGATATTGTTGTTGGTACTGAACATCGGTGGTAGAGGGAGAGAATGTTTATGAGACTGGATGGGTTCCAATAATGTTGGCTGCTTTCTCCTGCTTTCTCCTCAAATTGAGCTTCTTGAAAGAAAGATATTCATCAAACTCTTGACTTGTGCCTTATAGATAGTGGATATGCTTTGGGGAGTCAGAAGGTTGGTTACTTACTGCATTTTAGCCTCCAATCTGCTATAGCCACTGAATTTGTATGGCTGGTTCGGTTCAGTTTCTGGTCAATAGAAATCCCGAGGTTGCATATAGCTGGGGATTCAGTAATGACAATGCCAATAATTAAAAGCTGAGATAGTTAAATGATATTTTGTTAAAGATGATAATGCCTGGTACCTGTGAAATACAAATGTTGACTGGGTCTTGTTGCATAAAAACAAAAAGGAACTAAAGGAACTAAACTAGAACACTGGAGCAGGCCTTTTGGCCTATCAAGACTGCGTCGACACATGATGTCTCTCTAAGCTAAAAACCTTTGCCTCTACATGGTCTGTATGCCTTTTTTTTCCCTGCCTATTTATTTATCTGTCAGGATGCCTCTTTTTATTGTTGTTATTGTTTCTGCCTCCACCACCTCTATTGACCGTTCCGGACACTTACCACCTGCTGCGTATATAATTTGCCTCTCACCTTACAGCTATGTAATTGATACTTCTATCTTGGGGGAAATACTCTGACCATCCATTCTATCCATGCCTCTCATTATTTTGTAAAATTCTATCAGGTTGCCCTGCCATCTCTGACGTTCAAGTGAAAACAAACCAAGTTTGTCCAGTGTCTTTCATAGTTAGTACTCTCCAATCAGGCAACATTCTGGTAAACTGTTTCTGTATCCTCCCCAAAGCCTCCACATCCTTCTAGTAGTGTGGTGACCAGAACTGTACACAATATTCTAAAAGTAGCCTAACTGAAGTTCTATATGGCTGCAACATGACTTGCCCATTTTTATGTTCTATGCCCCAACCAATGAAGGAAAGCATGCTAAATGTCTTCTCGAACACCTTATACACTTGTGTTGTCACTTTCAGGGGACTGTGGATTTATACGCTAGATACTTCTATATGTTGATGCTACAAAATATTCTGCCATTTTACCGCATACTTGCTTTCTGCATTAGGTCTTTCAAAATGCATCACCTTGCATTGTTCGGATTAAAAATCAATCATCATTTCTTCGTCCAAAGCTCCAAATACCTAACTGCTTTGGCATCTGAGGGGTTATAAAAATGCTGAACACTGCAGTCAGTAGTGAACATCCTCGCTTCTGATCTATGAAGAAGAGTTTCAGGATGATGGGTTAGTGGTTATGTAACCAGACCAGTACTCCAGAGGCCTAAGCTAATTATCTGGAGACAGAAGTTTGAATCCCACTACAGCAGCTGGGGAGCTAAAGTTCAATTAATTCTGGCATGGACTTGATGGAGTGAATACTCTCCTTCAAGGAATGATTGCTTGACTCTGAATTCTGACAGAGGCAGTGCATGAAGTAAAAAGCTGGAATTTAAAGTATTGTACATGAAGTGTAATAAAAATTGGGATATGCATGTGGCTGTAGAGGAGAAGCCTATCTAACAAAGCAAATCTTGATGAAAGTTTTAATTTTAACTTTTTAAACACGGGCAAAATTTATATTGGTTTCTGAGATAATGTGACTTCACAGTTGCATTTTTTACTTTCACAGCCTGAAAGCCTGTTCAATAATAATTATGACATAGTATACTATTAAAAAGTCAGTTTTCCCTAATTGAATAAGGTTTAACTTTATCATTGTTCTTTACATTGAGAATGATGGGTAATTAGTTGAAGTCAATGCCAAATTAACGATATATATGTCCATTCCATCTATCAAGTGTTGGCCAGCTCTCTGTAGAAAAAATATATATTTGCCAGCAACACCCAGATTCTACATTGTATTGTATTTTCATAAATGCTAAAAAGTATTACCAGTTTTACTCAAGAGCCGAATCTTATGGGGTTTTTGGCCAAGTCAACATCGTGCTGAGCTCTGTGGAGTGATTCTTGCCATGAGGTCGGGCATGCGTTCACAACATACTTTTCTAAAATCATTCATTGATGTTTCAGCTCTCAGACTGAGTCTGATTTCAGTCCCACTTTACTCTGTGCTTTTCCTAAAACAACTCCCCTTTCACCAAACATCCCCCAACTGACTGGAATCCCATGCATTGGCACCATTTTTAAAAGGCCATTGTACACTCGGTCAAGGTCTCTCAGTCCTGAGCTGCTCCATAATGTTCCTGACATTTGTCCCAGACTTGGCAGATAGAAGGAAATTAGTGTCCCTTTTTGTAGGCAGGAACCTGGAGGTGCTGATGGATAATGGGGTGCAGATGTGGATCTTCCTCTTCCCAAGAACCAGCAGACAAGGCCATGTCATGTTGCCCCTTGGTCAGTGTCATCTTAGCATCTGGAAGAATCACTTCTTGTAGTAATTCAGGAAGCCCAACTGGAAGAGAATGCGTGTTATTTTCAAATAACAAAATTGAGCCACTACTCATGGTCTACAAAGCCCTAGACAGACAGTTCTGCACATCCATCCTGTAGTGATAATAACAAAGTTAGTCAGGTGGACCTCCTGGAACATGGGGCTGTAAATCTGGTCCTATCAGGGAACTCTGGCTGACAGATTAGAACAAGAATGTTAGCTCTGAGAGTGAGCTCTGACGGAGCTGGATCAGTGTCAAGAACTCTCCATGTATAAATAAGGGGTGACTTGGTGATGGGATACTACCCTCTGTGGAGTTCTTTTGGTAGTGTTGAGAGAAAAGTACACTCCTGAAGAAACTGTCGTACTTTAGTTGGGGTAAGCACTTCTGGCATCAAGCTTGATTCATTTGATCCTGCCATTGAAGACTAGGCCAAGTATGTAGAAAGAATATGTTATTTTTTTGCTGACAAATGACATTGGGACAGATGAAAAGCAATGAATAATTCTCCCGATAGCTTGTAGACCTGTAGCTTTTTTGGTTATTAGGTGTCTAAATTTCCCTGAGGCACCAGGTACTAAAACCTGACAAGAGTTAACAGATTTAGTTAAGCAAAATTACAACTCCAAGCTTCCTCTAATTCTGAGACACTATCGATTTTACTCAGCAAGTCAAGAACCAGGGGAATCTGTATTGGGATTTTTGACTTGGCTAAAATGACTGGGAGAGGCAACTGACTTTAATTTAACCTTTAATGAGATGCTTAGAGACAGTTTGGTATGTGGGATTCAAGATGTAACCATGCAGAAGCGCCTGCTGAAGCCCAACTGGACTTCAAACAACCACTACAACTAGGTTCATCATTGGAAAATGCAACAAGTGGAGCATATGATTTGTAGAGTATTCTGATGGAAGTGGACATCCTTGTCAGTCTGACTGAGCTTGGGGAACGCTACTTAAATGAAGACAATTGCATAGCCACACTCAGAACATATCCTGAACAGTTGGACTTGAGGTTAGCCCACAGCAACACCTCAAAACAAAGCCAAGACTTGGCCAAACAGTTGAGATTTTTCTTCAGGATTCTGACTGGGAAACCATTGTATATACTGCCGGTATGTGGACTCGTGACAGCAAAAGAATCACACAGGACCTAAATTGAGCAGAGAACTCATAGGCTGGTGTCCAGGAGAGTGCACACCCTGGAAAATCCACCTACATCTGGTTTGGAACAGTTAAATTGCTCAGCAACATGTAAATCAGTTCAAATCAAAATAAACAACTGGTTAAATTGTCACTTGGTTCTAATGAGGTCGATAAGGGTTCGGCTATTTTAGTGACTGCAGAACCAAGTTCAGTCTGGACTCCAACCCTTAAGTTTGTGGAAGACTTTGGCTAGACTGAGAACCTGTACCAGGGAACCTTTACAGATTAAGGTATACTTTGGTTGCTGTCTCTTTATAGAAGCAGTTAGTTCAGTTATTACGGATTGTAGTAAAAGGCTCCCAAGCCTGATAGGGTGAAATTTATTGAGAAAGATCCACCTTGATTGGCTCAACATTTTTCAATTAGAAAAATGGCTTCCCGAGTGAAGTCCTAATTAAGTACCCGGAAGTTTTTCAGGAAGGTATAGGGAATATAAAAGGATCCCAGGCCACTTTGCATGTTGACTGGGCAAGCAGTTCCATGATTCTGCAAGGCCCGCCCAGTGCTATTTGCTTGGCCTGCAAAAGTAGAGGCAGAAATCCTAAGGCAGGAAAGCAAAGGAATCATCAAACCAGCCCAGTTTGTGGACTGGGCAGCACCAGTTTTACCGATTGTGAAGCCAAATGGGTCAGTTCACTTTTTGTGGGGATTTTAAACAAACAGTAAACCACTTTTTGCAGCTGGAAAAATACCCAATCCCTCACTGAGAAGATTTATACACAAAGCTGGCTGGGGGTCTGTTCTTCATGAAGCTAGACATGAGCCATGTATACTTACAATTGTGGTTAGAGAGGATGCCCAGAAGTATGCTACAATTAATACCCATGAGGGTTTGTACTAATATACGAGACTGCCATTGGGGTATTGTCAGCTGTTGCAATTGTTCGGTGGACGATGGGGAACATTCTACAAGATCTATCCCAGGTTGCCATTTATCTAGATTATGTGCTAATAACAGGGAAGACCAATAAGGAGCACTTAGAGATATAGTTCTTAGACATTTCTTCCAAGGCTTTAGAAGAGAAAGGTGTGCGTTCCAGACACGCTAATTGACTTACTTGGGTGGCATAGTTGACAAGACTGGGCTACACCTACTGGAAGTTGAGGATGATCAAAGGCGCCCCAGTTCTCCCATCTGGACCAGAGTTTAGATCTTTCTTTGGGCTGATGAACAATTACAGACGGTTCATACATAACCTGGCTTCCATCCTAGCATCTTTGTATCAACTCTTAAAAAAGGGTTAGCCTTGGGAATGGTTGTAAGCCAAACTATAACTTTCAGGGAAGTGATGAAACTTCTTGGCACACTATGAGTCAATTTCACCAGTTTCCTCATCTCCCCTCTCCCCATCTCATCCTTGATCTAAGCCTCCAACTCAGCCCCACCCTCTTGAACTGTCCTACCTGTCTGTCTTCCTTCCCACCTATCTGCTCCATCCTCCACTCTGACCTATCACCATAACCCCCCCACCTGTATCTACCTATCGCCTTCCAAGCTACCTTCTTCCCAGCACCACCTCCACCTCCAATTTATCTCTCAGCCCCCTCTCTTCCCCACATTTCTGATGAAGGGCTTATGCTGGAAATGTTGACTCTCCTGCTCCTCAGATACTGCCTGACCTGCTGTGCTTTTCCAGCGCCAAACTTTTCGACTCTGATCTGCATCCTCACTTTCTCCTAGTCATTGGCACACTATGATCCAAGCGAGCTCTGGTATTGACATGCGATGCCTCCCCATACAGCATCAGGGTTGTATTAACTCATAGGTGGCCCAGTGGAGAGGAACACCCAATAGCATATGCTGGCTAATGCAGAGTGTAAATACACCCAGAAAGAGAAGGAAAATTTGGTGATCGTATTTGGAGTCAGGAAATTCCACCAATACTTTTCTGGAAGTAAGTTTGCAATAATAACAGACCACAAACTCCTGCTAAGTTTACTTAAAGCAGATAAGGCAGTGCTACCCATAGCTTCAGTGCATATAGTTACAAGGTGGAAGATTGTCTGCATGCATTGAGCTACTTCCTGCTGGTAGCTGCACCATGAGTGGTACTGTCACTGGAAGAGTCCATAATGGTTATAAATTTTCTGGACACACTTCCAGTTACAGTTGAAAAGTGACGCTGGAAAAGCACAGAAGGTCAGGTAACATCCGAGGATGAGGAGAGTTGATGTTTTGGGCATAAACCCTTCATCAGGATGCTGCCTGACCTGTTGTGCTTTTCTAGTGCCACACTTTTTAACCATGATCTCCAGAATCTGCAGTACGCACTTTCTCCTAGATGCTTCCAGTCACAGCTGACAATATCAGACTTTGTACGCAGAAAGATGTGGTCCTGGTGAAACTGAAACAGCTAGTGATGCAGGGGGGAAACCAAAGGACCGTCACAGCCAGAATTGAAATAATTTTGGATCCAGAGAGACCAGATTACAGTAGAGGGAGATATATTACTATAGGGAGCAAGAGTGATTGTCCTGAGCAAAGCTTGCCACCAGATACTGGCTGAACTCCACCAAGGTCTTCCAGGAGTTTCCAAGATGAAGATATTTGTTAGAAGTTATGTTGGTTGCCAGGATTGGATGCAGACATTGCCACATTGATCTGGTAATGGCCAGGTAAACCCTAGACTCAATTACACATTGACTATGCAGGTTCTTTGCTGGATTCCTGAAGAAGGGGTCATGCCCGAAACGTCGATTCTCCTGCTCCTTGGATGCTGCCTGACTTGCTGCGGTTTTCCAGCAACACATTTTCAGCTATGCAGGTTCTTCCATGGGCTCAATGTTCTTGGTCATTGTGGACTCCTAGAAGTGTTGGGCCATCATTTACCAGCAGGGAATTTGAGTATTTTATAAAATCAAATAGTATTCAACAGATAAGGACAGTTCCATATCCATCATCCAATGGTCTGGCGGAAAGAGTGGTCCACACTTACATTTCACTAGATGCCAAACTGTAATGGTTCCTATTTGATTATAAATCCACCCCTCATGCAACTACCGTGGTAGCTCCAGCAGAGTTCCTAATGGTCAGAAGTCCCTGTTCCAAGTTCAATCTGATCTTTCTGGACTTGGGGGAGAGCGAGGAATGGCATCAGGAATGCGAATGACAGTTTACTTCAGGGGATGACATTTGATGTAGAAACCATGGGGTTCCTGCATGGCTAAGCGGCATGGTTAATGCAAGGTCAAGTCCAGTTCAGGTAGATGAGGTGGTTCTGAACAAGCATGTTGACTATATGAAAGCTGCACACTTGCAAACAAGGTGGGAGCAAAGCGTGCCTGGTTCCTCAACAGTATTTCTGACTGCTCCAGAACCCATGGGTTCTTCCTCTCTGTCAAGCAATTATGATACCTTGGAATTTGAGATAGACATGGTGGATATTGCTGCCTCAACACCTTTACCAACTGAAGAAGAAAATGAATTTCTTCCGAGACATCCCCAGACACATGAGCTGGATTACTGTGTGTTGCACACCGCCCATATAAAAGGCAGAGTTGGAAGAACTTGACCCAGTGATGTAACACCCCAGGAGGAGCTCCACAAAAGAACCAGCCTATGTCCTTGGAGTGGGAGGGATGGACTGATTGTAATGAGGTCAGCCAGATGGGCCTCATGGTATATGATTCGGGCTGTAAATCTGGTCCAATCATGGAGCCCTGGCTGACAGATAAGAACAGGAGTGTCAGACATCCTTTTCACTCAGAGAGCTGGATCAGTGTCAAAGACTCTCCATGTGTAAATGAGTGGTGACTTGGTGACAGGATACTGGCCTCCAAGGAGTTAATTCACATCCCTGTATTATGTTAATTTTGTAATTAATCTGTCCAGTGGTGCCAGTGTACACCTTTGATACATGTTTCACTTGAACCTGGGCCTCTTTGTCCAGGGGTAGGGAGGCAAGGCATGGCAGTGAAAAGGTAGTTTCACTGCGAACCTCCAGGTAGGGTCAGAGTGCGTGAGCACATACCGGTAAGTGAAGAGCATGGAGAGGCTGTCTGCTCCAGTCCATGAGCTGGGTGTGTGTCCCTGAATGCAATGCCTTTGCTGTAACATTAGAATGATATTGGCTGGTACAGCCCAAAGTGCAATATTGAAGTATGGAAGTACCCTGTAAGTGGATTGGATATATGCCATGAGGCCTAATGAAGGTGGCTCATGTCAGATGCTATGTCTATGGATGTGGGGATTGTTTGGCTGATACCCATGGAATCAGCTTGATATATTGGGGCCTGATGTCCAACATGGAGGCCCTTTGAAGCAAGCACTGAATTGAAGCAGTCAAGAACTCACTCTAGTTTTGCTATTCAGTTTTCCTGACAGCTAGTCTTTACACCGAGTTGGTTAGATTCCAACCTCTGGCAAGGTGGCTGTAAACAAACCCTTTCACAAACAATAGTGAGGATCACTTGGCAGCTCATCACTATGAATGAAAATCTTGTCAAGCCTACCCATCCGAATGCCTACTCATTCCTTGATTACACAGTGACTGTCCCTGCCCCACTTACAACTTCCCTTCTCCATATCCTACATACCCCAGAAGCTTAGTGGGCGGCACGGTGGCACAGTGGTTAGCACTGCTGCCTCACAGCGCCAGAGACCTGGGTTCAATTCCTGCCTCAGGGGACTGACTGTGTGGAGTTTGCACGTTCTCCCCGTGTCTACGTGGGTTTCCTCCAGGTGCTCCGGTTTCCTCCCACAGTCCAAAAATGTGCAAGCCAGGTGAATTGGCCATGCTAAATTGCCCGTAGTGTTAGGTAAGGGGTAAATGTAGGGGTATGGGTGGGTTTCACTTTGGCGGGTGGGTGTGGACTTGTTGGGCCGAAGGGCCTGTTTCCACACTGTAAGTAATCTAATCTAATCTTACAAACAATTTGCATGGATATGCTTACAATTTTCTCCATTTGATAAGACTCCTGACTGCTCTTGGCTTAGTATGACAGGATATGCCCCTTAAGCAGCCATTAATTGTCTACGTAAGGGTCTAGATGGACAGTTGGGTGGCCAAGCATTCCCACCAGGCACTTAGTCAGGTAATGGAGTCGACATCCACTGAATACTCAACTGATTAAATATCCCCTACAGCCAACCTCACAATGAGGGAGGTCATTAAATTTTATCCTGTGATTTTCACCTATTTTGATTGTCTTTTTAGCTTATCCCTAATTAATGATTCTGATGGTAATCATATAACTTGAAAATTAAATGTATGACTTCCCTCTACAGTTTAATCTATTTTTGTTCAGGTTACATTTCCTTTCCTCGTACATGACCATCAGTTGGCTCGTAACAATCCATAAATGTATATTTTGCTATAATATTTTCAGCAAAGTATATTTCAGGATCCTATCTTAAGAATTTCAGAAGCAACTGGAGTGATAGCAGAGATACGTTTAAGCATTTCTGCTCTGTGTATATGTTTGGAAAATTGGAGTTTGCCTCAGTATTTATTTTCAGCTGTACATCAATTTTGATCTCACGAGCTGTAAATACATGAACCAAGATTGGGATCTCAGATTTCACATCCCTGAATCCATTGGTTTTGAAGTAGTTATTTTTAACCGTATAGTTGGGGCAGTCAGTACCGGAGTCTGAAAGCAGAACTGATTTGAAAGTTATTATTTGGTAAACCTTTGGCTTTTGTCATTGCTTTCAATGTTTTTCTTTGCTGGAAGTGCTGGCATATTTTTGGTACAATTCCCTGGAAGTAATTTAGTTCCTTTAATTTGGCATACATGTTTTGGGTGAGCGTGACATTGAATACCAACAAACCAATCATGTTCTTAACTGATAATCATTTGTGTACTTTCCAGTTTTGATCGCTGGATAATAATAAGGTTGGACAAATTTTAACATTATTCTTTCCCAGTCCAGCTGTGTTACATAGAGACCTGCTATAGCTCCAATTCTGATCAATTGGCATTGTATGGACTTGACTGAAACTCTTTACCATCTTGGTTTGTTCACTTCAAAATCATCCTTTTATTTTGTTTTGCTGACCTTTAGAAATTTATTTTAATTATTTGCAAATGAATTTTATTTTTTTCTCTTGTTTACATTTTTTCTTTTTTTTAAAAAACCCCCACACTACCGTTGAACAACGGTAGTGCTTATTTTTCTCTAGCACCCATGTCGTGTGTGTGCAGATGAAAATGAGTTTTAGAACATAGATAGAACATAGAAAAGTACAGCACAGAATAGGCCCTTTGGCCTTTGGCCTACAATGTTGTGCCGAGGTTAATCCTAATGTAAAATATAGTAACTGAACAGCTTAGGGGATGGTTTACTGAGCATCGCCGCCAGGTCAGCAGGGGCCGACCGGACCTCCTAGTTACTGCCCATTTCAATTCCCCTTCCCACTCCCTTTCCAACATGATCATCCTTTGTCTCCTGCATTGCCAAATCAAACCAGAGTGCCTAATGGAGGAGCACAGCTCATCTTCCGCCTGGGCATCCTACAGTCTGGAGGACTAAACATTGAGTTCTCCAATTTCAAATATCATCCCTCCCCATCCCCCAACACCCTTCGCAGCCCTCCCACCACCCTGCCACTGCTCCCTGTCACGAACCGGATTCATTTCTCCCATTGACCAACCAGGTTGTACCCTCTACCTGTCTTCACCTATCACCACTTCACCACACTGCCCCTGACACCCCCTTTATCTGCAGCTCCCCCCACACCCACCCCAGTCCTGAAGAAGGGTTATACCCAAAACGTCAACTTCTACACCTCCTGATGCTGACTGGCTTGCTGTATTCTTCCAGCCTCTGCGCGTCTGCAGCATCTGCATCAGCAGCTTTTTTTTGTCTCTAGAGTCATAGAGCCATAGAGATGTACAGCATGGAAACAGATCCTTCGGTCTAACACCGTCCATGCCATCGAGATATCCCAACCCAATCTAGTCTGGCCTGCCAGCACCCGGCCCATATCCCTCCAAATCGTTCCTATTCATATATCCATCCAGATGCCTCTTAAATGTTGCAATTGTACCAGCCTTCACCACTTCCTCTGGCAGCTCATTCCATACACGTACCACCCTCTGCGTGAAAAAGTTGCCCCTTAGGTCTCTTTTATATCTTTCACCTCTCACCTTAAACCTATGCCCTCTAGTTCTGGACTCCCCCTCCCCAGGGAAAAGACTTTGCCTATTTACCCTATCCATGCCCCTCATAAATTTTGTGAACCTCTATAAGGTCAATAAGGATAGCATTTTCCTTTCCTAAAAGTCATTAGTGAACCAGATCAGTTTTTCTGACAATTAGCAATTTTTTCATGGTTATCATTGGACTCTTAACTCCAGGTTTTTGCTGAGCTCAAGTTCTACCATCTGCCATTGTGGAACTCAAACCCAGATCCCTTAAACAATACCTAGGTCTCTGCATTAATAATCTATCAATAAACCATTGTCGCCCGTGTGAGAATCTGCGTTAGAACAATAAATTAGAATCAAGACATCAAGAAAGTTTCCCAATTTCTGCCACTGAACGTGAAATAGCAAATTTAGAATCTTATTTTTAAGTAATAAATACCTAATTTCAAAGTATTTGGAATTTGGAGGGTTGCTTTTCAGATTGGAGGCCTGTGACCAGCAAGTGCCACAAGGATCGGAGTTGGGTCTACTGTTTTTTGTCATTTATATAGATGATTTGGATGTGAACGTAGGAGGTATAGTTAGTAAGTTTGCAAATGACACCAAAATTGGTGGTGTACTGGATTATGAAGAAGGTTACCTCAGATTCCAATAGGATCTTGATCAGATGGGCCAATGGACTGAGGAGTGGCAGATGGAGTTTAATTTAGATAAATGTGAAGAGCTGCATTTTGGAAAGGCAAATCAGGACATGACCTATACACTTAGTGGCAAGGTCCTGGGGAGTGTTGCTGAGATTGGAGTGCAGATTCATAATTCCTTGAAAGTGGAGTTACAGGAAGATAGGATAGTGAAGAAGGCATTTGGTATGCTTTCCTTTATTGATCAGTGCATTGAGTACAGATGTCCGGAGTTCATGCTGCGGCTGTATAGGATATTGCTTCGGCTACTATTGGAATATTGCATGCAATTCTGGTCTCCTTGCCAAAGGAAGGATGTTGTGAAACTTAGAAGGGTTCTGAAAAGATTTAAAAGGATGTTGTCAGAGTTGGAGGATTTGAGCTGCAGGAAGAGGTTGAATATACTGAAGCTATTTTCCCTGGAGCATTGGAGGCTGAAGGGTGACATTACAAAATCATGAGAGGCATGGATAGGGTAACAGACAATGCCTTTTTTCCAGAGCGGGTTAGTCCAAAAGTAGACGGCATAGGTTTAGTGTGAGAGGGGAAAGCTTTAAAAGGGACTTTAGGAGCAACTTTTTCACACAGAGGATGGTACGTGTATAGAATGAGCTGCCAGAGGAAGTGGTGGAGGCTGGTACAATTACGGCATTTAAAAGGCATCTGGGTAGGTAAATGAATAGGAAGGGTTTAGAAGGATAAGGAACAAATGCTGGCAAATGACATTAGATTTATTTAGGATATCTGGTTGGCATGGACAAGTTGGACCAAAGAGTCTGTTTCCATGCTGTACATCTCTATGACACAATGACTCTATTTGTAATTCACTATTAGGACAACTTGGTTTATCGATACATCTCTTCCAATTTTCCTCTCCTTCCTCAAGAATATAGAGGGCACAATTTCCCACTAGGTACCTGCTTGCTGAAGCTCACTGATGAGCTTATTATAACCATCATGCATCTCTGCCGCCACATCAATACTCCTGCTTGCTCCATAGCCTCCAGCCTGCTCCACAAGTCAGCACTGGCAAATCACCAGCACCACTGCATCATCATTCCTGGTCTCACACCACTTCCTCATTCAACACTTCAATTTGAGCTCAGGGAAGCCTTTAACTTGCATGATTTTACTTCATCAGTTTATGTGCAGGAACACACATGCAACTCCTGCAACCACACAGGTTGCACCATATGGCTCTTGTTTTCTCCATACTCATTAATTTTGCATTTATTTGGAGGGGATCTTTCAAAACACGGGCTCTTCTAAGGTTTCAGACTGCCAGCCTCTGTCTCTTGGATTGCTTTTTAAAGTAGAGGGAGAGGTAGCTTGTCACAGTGGGGACCTGAACTGCGAGGATGTCCCATTGTATAGCACTGGACTAAGTCACATCACACCCACAGCACATGCCAGTAATATACTTAGGAAGCACAGTACATGTGCTGCAAGCAAATGGCTATGTCAAAAAGTTAAAGGAAAACAGTTTTTACTGATGTCAAGGGAGAATAAAATCAGTTAAGGAGTAACACCACAGTTAGTTAAAAGGCTTGTCTGATTTAATATGATACTTATTAGGGAGAAATCTATATAGTCCTGGGGAAAGTGGACTACTCAGACTATTGATGGGTTGTTGTAGGGACCCTATTATGTGCCTGGCTCTGATACCGGTCCCCCAACCCAAGCACAGCAGGCCCATTTGGAGCCCTGGTCCTGTGGTTATAGGTCCCTGATGTACCCCCACTACCCGTGTCCTAGGCCTCGATTAATTTTGCTGAGTTGATTACAGTGAAGAGATGGGGGTGTCATAGGCAAGAGGAAGAAATGTTGGGGGGTGTTCACTCTGGCGTCTACATGAGGAGAGTATTTTGACAACATTGGCATTGTAACTTGCAAAGCCATGGGCTCTGGGGGTGATGTGAGGACATTTAAATTACATAAAGGAACTTAACAGTAACAATGGTTAGCTGAAAGGTCCCAGGGTTGCAGGGACAGCAATGCAAAAGGAGACATGAAGAATTGGGTCAGGGGTTGGCACAGTTACTTTGTTTCTCAAGTAGAGCCTGGAACTCACTGGAATGCAAAGTTGAATCATTGTCATCTCGGATCAAAAGTCAACTGAGCAAGAGGGAGACAACCATGGGGAAGCAGCGGCTTGGTGTTATTATCATTCGACTGTAAATCCAGAGATCCAGCTGTGACCTGGGGACCTGGATTTGAGACCCACTATGGCAGATGGAGAAACTTTGAAGGCAATAAAAATCTGGAGTTCAGAATCTAACAATCATGAAACTGTTGTTGTTGTTGGAAAAACCTATTGGTTTTCTAATGTCCTTTCGGGAAGGAAACTGCTCGTCCGGCCTACATGTGACTCCGCAACCACAATAGTGTGATTGACTCTTAACAATCCTCTGGGCAATTAGGGATGGACGCCCTAATTGCCAATGACGCCCATATCCAGTGAATGAGTCAAAATAAAACCACATAAAAATGACTTACACAATGAGCAAAGTGGATGGATCAAATTATTACTCTTTCCTTCAAGGGCAGAGTAAAACATTTGGAATTGGGAGGCCCTGCTAGGAAAAATGTTTGTAATCAAGCCTCCACTGATTCAGATCTGCCACCCATCAGGCTTTAATATGCAGCTCATCAGCAAGTCATTCATTGTCCAAGAATATACATGGAGAATAATAGCATCAAGCAATCATTGTGTGCAATTATTGCATCCTTGTCTTATAGCTAGGCAAATATAACCAGACAAGCAAACATAAAAATGTCACCTGAGCTTGTCATTCCAAAACGACATTCCAAAACGACATTCCAAAACTCAGATTGGAAGTGAAAGCTGCGCAGCTACCTTAACCTCAAACTGAACCATAACTTCGTAAATTTGTTCACCATTCCTACCCCACCCAAACTTCCACTAGACCAAGCTTTCATGGACCAGTTATGAGACAATCCTGCAATGAGTTAAAGAAAGGGTTTGAGAATGATGGAAGTGCAGTTAGTAGTGATATAGGAGCCTGAGCATTGATATGCCCCAATGAGTGAGGAGAAAATGCCCTCTACAGAGGGCAGGAAGGTTTTATTAGTTTGGGTGAGATTTGTTGAATGGACATGATACACACAATAATGAAACATTGTAGTCTTTGAGTTTTGGTGAAATGAATGTGCTTTGACAGACTTCGAGCGACGGTCTTGTGAATATGAGATAGCATGAAGAAGATGGTGACACTTACTTCTGTGGAGCACAGAACATCATGAAGGGCATGATAGGTAAATAGACAAGGTCTTTTACCTGGGCTGGGGGAGCCCAGAACTAGAGGGGGTTTAGGGTGAGGGGGAAAGATTTAAAAGGGACCTAAGGGGCAACTTTTTCATGCAGATGGTGATGCTTATATGGAAAGAGCTGTTAGAGGAAGTGGAGGGGACTGGTACAATTACAACATTGAAAAGGCATCTGGATGGGTATTTGAATAGAAAGGGTGAAAGGGATATGGGCCAAGTGCTGGCAAATGGGACTAGATTAATTTAGGATACCTGGTTGGCATGGAAGGGTCTGTGCTGTACCTCTCTCTGCCTCTACGCTGATGTACATTCTGCTTGACCTGGGACACAGCACACTCCTGGGCCATTGTTTGTGTGCAGGCCTGCTATTTCTGATGGCATAGTCTACTTTGGTGGCCTACAGGTGAAATGGCAATGTTCCACTCCGCCAACATCTTGAGGCCTCTATTCATAAAGTGGAGAGCAAATTTGCTTTTGTGGGTCATTTCCTCAGGGGTAATGGTGCAGGAGGGCCATTTCATGGCTTGCAGCATCTGAAGTTGTTTGCAGCTGGGCCTTAAATAGAGTATCAAAGCCAAAAGGTCCTGGCAGTAGCAAGCATGTCTGCCTTTCCTGCCACATGATTCCTTCAGCAAGACACCAAAGAAGCTTGCTACTTAATTGACGTAAAGAATCAAACAAGTGTGGGACAAGTCTTTTTTCTTAACTCACTGGTGGGACATTGACATCACTTGCGGCTCAACATTTATTGCCAGTCCTTAGCTCCCCTTGAAAAGGTGATGGTGAACTACCTTCTTTAATCACTGTAGTCCAAGTGTTGTAGGTAGACCAATCTTGGCCTTGCCAAACAGGCATCATGAATCTCACTCAACAAAACACTTTAACAGTGGGAAAATTCTACACACATAGGTTATTGTTGATGAGTCAGTTGTCTGGTTTGGACTGAGATAAAGAGCCATACGGTGACAAAATTGAGAAAAAAAAATGGTTAGACAGTGAAGGTTACTTGTGACGTTTAAGGTTTTATTCTATTAAATATTACAGTGCTAAATCTTTTTGTTTTGTTCTGAGGATTAATGACAAAAAAAACCAATGACAGCTAAAAACAGTTTACGCTCAGAGTCTAGGTGCTTGGCATTCAACTTAGCTCAGTGTTAACATTCATACTGCTAAATCAGGAAGTTGTAGCTTGAAGTCCGAAACCAGGAATTGAGCAAATGTTTCAGGTTGGCTCTTCTGTGCAGTCCGGGGAGTGTTGTAATAGAGATGTGGAATGATAGAATTTCTGAATGCTGGACTAAAACCATAACCACCAGTGATGGGTGAAGGGAAGGAAAATGCAAAAGAAATCAGATTCAGAGGAAAGGAGATTTCTGCACAGGCTTGAGGACTGGAAGATGCTATTGAGTTAGGGAGGGGCAAAATGGATGGAGATTGTGTAATCAATTGGAGAATTTTACAACGAAAGAGAGTTGTTTTGAACTAACAAAGGCATAGACGAGAATTTGAGGAACAAATGGGTGGAGAATAATGAACTTACTGAGATAGGGGAGAGTATTTGAACAATTAAGCTTATCTAATGGACAAATAAGATTCTGAGGATCTGAGTCTGGTTCAAACTGTAACATGGCCAGGAGAGTAAATACACTTGGTGTGAGGGTACAGTGCTTTAGTAGGTGATAATAATAAGATGTTTGGATTTTGTGGAGTATGCTGGAGTGGGAAAGATGGTTAGTATGTATGCTACTTGCATGAAAGATTGTTTCAGGCACCTAGTGTTTTGAAAGCAATAAGTAATTAATTCAGTGTGGAAAGGTAATAAAATAAGAATCATGCCTGTTTGTTGTTGAAAGGTCGTTGGTATGCTTAATTACTCATTTGAAAAATTAAACGTAATTAAACTAATCCTACCTTCCTAATTTAGTGCAACTCATACGTGTCTCCTGTACCTTCAATAAACTAATCACTTTGCTCAGTGTGAGAGATCTTTGGATTTCAGGAAACTGAGTCACAGCAGCAACAGATTGACCAGCCATAAGACCACAAGATGTAGGAACAGAAACAGGCCATTTGGCCCACTGAGTCTTTGCTTTGCCATTCAATGAGATCATGACTGATCTGATAATCCTCAAGTTGACATCCCTGCCTTATATCTTTTTTCTTCACGAGTGGGATGTGGGAGTCACTGGCTGGCCAGTATTTATTGCTTGTCCTGAGCTGCCTTTCAGAAGGTGGTGATGAACTGCCTTCTTGAACTACTGCAGTCGAGGTGCTTTAAGTTTATCAACACCCTCAGGGAGGTTGTACTAACTGGACTATGACATCTCAGATCTGAATTGAGCCCATTAATGCTACAAAATCATCTTGCGTAGTAATGGAAGAAAGCTCGCCCTGAACTGTGGAACATCTTTTTGTGTGTGAGTAACAAAAATTCAGACATGGATATCTAAACTGCAGAGCTTTCCTGAAAAGTCTGCAAGATGGCTCTAACTGAGATGGTTGGGGCTGCCCTTACACTTCTAATCAGCTCCCGAACAGCCATTAGATGACGCATACTTCCATAAGTCAGTGCCAACTCTGAAACTTGATCCAGCAACAAGCTGCATCATTCACAATCATGACCTTGCTGCCATGAAATTGAGTACACCTGCTGCCAGACTCCATTACCTTAGGATAAGTCGACTGGTGCCATATCTGTAGGATATATACAGCCCATAATACTTAACTGGAGAAAATTTTGGCTTATCAAGTACAGTCTGTTAGATAAGCGATTTTTCAACATAAAGGCAGTGAGGATCATGAGATGGTGTTGGAAATAATGTGATAGGTTGCAAAAACAGAGGTGATGTCGATATTATTCTGAGGAGGAAGTTATGACCTGCTGGGATTCATCAGCAATTTTTGTTTTTATTTCAGATCTCCAACATCTCCATTTCTTTGTTTTATTTTAATGTTTAACTTCTTCCAGGTATGCCCACCTCAGACAAATTCTGCTCCTCTCTCTGATTTTGGTCCACACTTTTCTTCTTGCTCTCCATCATTGTCAAATATTAGTGGAAAAAACAAAAACAAAGTCCTTACCAAATCCTGGTTCCACAACTGCATCTCATTCCACAGTGACAGCCTCCAGTTCAGACTCACCCCACGTGGATTCTGACTGAAGTTTGCATTTTGAATCCACCAGGATTACAGGTATCTTCATGATGTACAATGCTTCTCACACAGCTGTTCTTGCCACATCCTAAGGTCCACACTCAGTGCCATGCGTTGTATGCTATTGACCTCTCTTTCCATTACAATAATAGAATCTCTACAGTGTGGAAACAGGTCCTTCAGCCCAACACATCCACACTGACTCTCCGAAGAGTAACCCATCCAGACCCATTCCCCTACCCTATTAGCCTATATTTACCCCTAACCTACATTCCTGAACACTATGGACAATTCAGCGTGACCAACTCACCTGTCCTAACCCTGAACACAATGGGCAATTCAGCATGGCCAACTCACATTACTGCACATCTTTGGATTGTGGGAGGAAACTGGAGCACCCAGAGGAAACACATGCAGACGCGGAGAGAATGTGCAAACTCCACACAGACAGTCGTCCGAGGCTGGAATTGAACTCGGGTCCATGGCGCTGTAAGGCAGCAGTGCTAACCACTGAGTCACCATGCCACCTTAAACGAACATCACCTCACGCTGTCTCAGAGCCATCCTACCTACATTCTACTTCATTCACCGGTTTGTTCAATGTTCTAACAAGAAATAATTTTTCTTCCTTTCTGGCATTAAAGAATGCAATTCAAAAGGAGTTGAAACGTTAACTCTGCTTCCTTCCCACAGGTGCTGCCAGATCTTTTTATTAGAATCTCTACCATGTGCAAACATCCCCTTCGGCCCAACAAGTCCACACCGACTCTCCAAAGAGTATCTCACCCAGACCCATTCCACTACATTCACTCCTGACTCATAATCTATACATCCCTGAACACTATGGGTAATTTAGCACACCCATTTCATCTAACCTGCACATCTTTGGACTGTGGGAGGAAACCGGAGCACCTGGAGGAAACCCACGCAGACACGGGGAGAATGTGCAAATTCCACACAGTTGCCCGAGGCTGGAATCAAACCAGGGTCCCTGGCGTTGTGACGTAGCAGTGCTAACCACTGAGCCACCATGCTGCCCCCTGTGGAGTTCATACCAAAACTTCCTGTTTTTGTTTTAGATTTCTAGCACCCAAAGTTTTTTTTAGCTTACAAAAATGTATCTTGGTTGAACAAGATTCTTTATGCCTTTGTCAGAGTTAATTTTTCAATGCTGACATCTCCATGAGAGCAATAACCTTTAGTTGCACTGAATGCTATGTCAAGTCCTGGCAATTATTTAGCCAATCAACTAGTCTGAAATTATGATATATATATATATATATATATATTATTTTAATAATTAATATATAAAAATTTTAAATATTGGACTTCAAGGTAACTTTTGAACTATGTTTACATGACAATGAGAGAACATTATGTTGAATGAATGCCAGGTTATACTCTGATTGTTTTGAGACAGGACACAATGTCAGTTGCCCAGTTAATTATCTGAAGGATATATGCGTCTGAGTATTCGTAATTTTATTGCAAACATGTCCAGGTGTATTGTCAGCCATACCAAAGCAAATAGCTGTACAATGCCATGCCATGCCCTTCCTTGCTGCTTCAATGACAAGTCAATTTAATTGATTATTTAAATTGACACTAACTTGATTTTGTGATCTAATTATAATTAAGTAATTTTCATGGTTTTCATGTATATTTGCCTTGCTCCGCTGCTTTATAGATTATCATATAATTCAATTTTTCTTTGTTGCTTTCTCATTAACTACAAAAACAAAAGAAAGACCAAGTGTCTGACGTTATCTGGCAAGAATTAGTGCTGAGTACTTGAATGGAGCTGAAGGCACTGACTTCCTCTATGGCCTCATTTGAATCCAATTGGTGTAGTTGAGCACTACGTTTGAGCACTATTGATCAAAAAAACAACAGGGAGATCACAAACAGGTGATCTCTGAAAACTGTATAGAAGTTTAAACTGCCATCACCTGACATTCCCTCCTCAGTGAGATCTTTGGACTAACTGTAGAGAAACTAAAAGCAGGTGTTGGTCATTCTGCCCTTCAAACCTGTTTTGCCATTCAGTAGGATCATAGCTAATCATTTATCTTAATGCAATATTCTCACTTTCTTCCTATTCTCCTTGGTTCCCTTGATATCTAAGAATTTAACTCTTTCCAAGTCTCTTCAGTGACTTGGCCACCACAGCTTTCTGTGGTATGGCTAGAAAATTAATTCAGCTTACTCCTCCATCAATACTTTGTGGAAGTACAATAGGAGCCCCACTGACATGTAGCAACAGAGCTTCTGCCTCGCAAAGCATACTGACAAAACTCGCCAAATAAATCTGATGTCAGGAAAACTCAGTAAGAAAACCAGAGTGAGCACTTGGAGACCTTGTTGCTTGCTCCAAATGACCTTCATTTTGACCTAGGGTGCTAACAACTTGGGGTATTGCTCAATGAGCACTCAATTGCACATCCATGGCATTGGCATCCAACATGTGCTAGCCTCTAAGAACACTTAAGGAAATCTCCAATCCACTAGCAGGACGCTTCTGCAGTTCAAGACTATACCTTGGACAGCATGGCAATGATCATTGCAATGTTTTAGCAATGACAGTGTGCACTCACAGACATGCACCTGGCTCCTGGACTGGACCAAGCTATAACTTGAGGTTCCTCCTGCTAACTTTCACTGAGCCTCCCTGGATTCCTACAATATCCCTGTCTTGCCTTATATTTTTTACACTTTGCCTTTCAGTCAGAGATACCAGAGTTCTTTTTCTCATGCCTTGCTATTTAGCACAGCCAGAAAATAAGGAAGTAATTGCCGTCAGCAGGCCTTAATCAATTCAAGGGACATAGCCATAGCTCAAGAGGTCCTGGCATGGTAGTCAAGGGCAGATACCAGTCCAGGCCTTGCTTGGGACAGTCAGAGCCAGGATCCTTTTTTCATTAGGGGCGAAGAGTTGAAAGGTGCCAGCATGCCACTTGTCTTGACTCTCTCTGCCTACTGTGGGTTTTCTCCTCGTTGAATGAGAGTCAGGCATGTAGTACAGGAGCTGAATGGACTGGCACAACTCTTACTATCAGTGCAGGTGGGGTGTATCCCAAGTGAGTGAATAGGCAATGCAGAGAATAGTGCTGTTGGGGTTTGGAATGGGTAAGAGTGAGTGAGAAAAGGTGCTAGAGTCAATAGTGAGAGTGGTAGAACATGGTGGAGCTGGGTAGGTGGTGATGTGGGGGTGAGCAAGGTGAGAACAGTAGCAGTAATAGAGCAAGTGTGAAGTATCAGAGTGATAGTGGATCTTGCCCTGATGGAGTGCAGAAGGACATTTATCTTCTTCCTACATTGTTGTGCATTCCTCCAGACAGCTGAGGCTGCTTTAACATGGGTGACTACGTTAAAGCAAACTGGCATAGTCTAGTGTTGGGACCTGCTGCCTGAACTGCTGTGCTTTTCCAGCACCATTAATCCAGAATCCGGTTTCCAGCATCTGCAGTCATTGTTTTTAAGATTTTACTGTTCCTCGGATGCTGCCTGAACTGTTGTGCTTTTCTAGCACCACTAATCCTGGTCCTGGTGGAAGGAAAAGTCTTACTTCTGCACTTACACCATTCAGCTGGCTGCTTTGGGAGGCAAGGGAAGTAATTGCTGGGGCCCTGGTGGAGATGTTTAATACTTTGCTGGCAACACATGAAATGCTAGATGATTGGAGGATAATTAATGAGACATTGTGGATCTGTTGCTATAAGAATTTTGAAGGATGGTGAGTTTAGTGTCAGTGTACAATTGCAGAATTATTATTCCTTGAAGGGGGAAAGGGCGTGGTGATGGAAGGTTTTGTTGGTTGGGCATCAACCAGATTTTCTTTCATAGGACAGGGATCCTCAAAGATGGTAGCATGTGGAGTACTTCATGATGAATGAACCATGCACTAACTTGGTACAGCTTGCATTTGCTGAAAATGTGTTGCTGGTTAAAGCACAGCAGGTTAGGCAGCAAAACGTCGAATTTCCTGTTCCTTGGATGCTGCCTAACCTGCTGTGCTTTAACCAGCAACACATTTTCAGCTCTGATCTCCAGCATCTGCAGACCTCACTTTTTACTACAGCTTGCATTTGGTTGACCAATGTCATGACAATGGTTCTGCTTGGCTTTGATGGTCTAGAAACACGTGATATTCAAGTTATTGCAAATACCTTCTGGGAATTCCAAAAGCTGCTTTGGATGTATTCTGCATGTACTCCCAGGATGCCTACAATGCCGAAGATGCTGGGATGGTCTAGCCTTCTGCTGTAGAGAGGAGTGGAAGCTAATGCTCCATCTTCTTCATTAATGAAGCATTTGTGACCTATGTTGTGCATCTATAATAAGATATTTTCAGATTGGTTCAGATAACCTTAAAAAATATGCTGAAGGCAGGAACAATCTTGATATGCGTGAATAGGGGACGATGGTTCAGTGGGAACAATGAGAGCATGCAATATTGAGAGTGTTGGATCATGAACCTTGGTGGGAAGTAGGTGTAATGGGAGAGGCAGCCTGATTATGAAGTCACAGGGAGAAACATAGCACTTATCCTTGCGGACATAGAAGGTATTAATGTGCTTGTGGCACTGCTGTGCATTCCTCCAGACCATGGCCACTGTACTGAGCCAAATGGCTACTTCACACTGGGCTGTCAGCAAATGGCACACTGAGATTTAGACATGGTGCCTGGGACATGAATACTGCAAGGACCGAGCTCTGGCAAGCATCAACACTGCTGAGTGCAAGCAAGCCAAAGAACCGCGATACTCCATTAAGTTTGCTATGTAGGAGGCATTTCTAGAAGTACACTTATTTATTTCGACTGGGCAAAGGTTGGTAGGTTTTGTTGCACATATTAAACTGCCTTGTCCAATATGAGCTTTACTATGGTACACATTACGGTATTTCCAGGTATAATAACAAGAACTAAAAAATCAATTTATTAAAATTTAGGCTCATACTAGAGTTTATCCATCTGACCCTTTATCATAGAAGAACCAAAAAAAACCACTAGGTTTTTATGCGGAGGATATAATTTGATTATGGAAAACTGTGGACAAAGTGATCTGTTATCTTTGTATTGTGTGAATGATAATGTTGTTTAGTTATTTTGCAATATGAGGATTTCAAAATATTATTCCATGGCCACAAAAAATACACTGGCAAGATGATGTTTTTCACAGAAGAGTATTTGAGTATTAGATCTGGATATAAGCAAAATAAGTGGTTTGAATATTAAAGGCATCTCCTTACATATACTAGGGTGATTAATAAATTAAATGAATGAAAGCAAGAGTCAAAATATATTTATTCTAATGAATGAAGAGACCAAAGGTAAGTAAGGAGTTAATTTAGCAGCAATGAGCAACAATTGATTTCTCTAAATTGTCCTTGCTAACTGGTATTAACATAACAGAGCTGAGTAAGGTAGGAAGAAACTTTACCAGATTTAATAGTACAGTCCAATAGCTGCTGTTTTCAATTACAGAAGCATTCTTTTTATTCAGTCTGTGCTTGCTAACACGGTCACCTGGTATGGAACAGAATATCGAAATACTAATTTTAGAATGCAGAGTAGTCCTGAGAAGGGTGCAAATAAACTACAGCTCCTTTGAGAAATGAAGTGACAGATTGGTACATTTGTGTCACAATTGAAAGTAATTAGTTAAGGTTTGAGGAAAGACTTCATTTCCAAGGCTTGCGTCGATCATAAAATTCAGCCAATAAGGTTGGACTGTGTAGCAGCTGTTCTTTGACAGTGCAATTCCACCTCTAGAGCACAGTCCTAGTATTGTGTATAAAATGGGTGGTAGTATCGCAGTTACAGTGCTGGTAAGCAGTTCAAATACGATTCAGATCCTTCATTCTGGTGAGTGATGTTGTTGCTTCTCTGTACTTGCAAGATTTCTATTTTGCAGAATCAATGTCAATAATGCTTCATCACTGAGGTTATCTTCCCAAGAAAGAAAAATACTTTCATGCTTATAATTTTTAAGTTCAAATGCATATTTTAGAGCATTATAACTAATGAAATGTTTTTATAGTATGTTCATTGCTATTGAATGAAGTGATTTTGCTTTAAGCATGCTGTGAGTAAAGCAGCATTTCAAATTAAATTTTAAAAATCAAGTATTTCCTTTATTTCCTTTCTTGATTTTATATTCTTGTTTTCGTTTTGGATGCAACATCTGAGTTCTTGCTGTTTCTATTATTGGGGAGTATTCCAACAGACCAAAGGGAGTTTAGCAGTTTATACTAAAACATTGATAATCTGTTTAGTGATTTGTGTTATTGTATAGAAAACAATACAATTTACATATGTGTCTGATCAAAACAAGAGTGTTATGGTAGCATTAAAATAACTGAATAGAAAGCTACCTTTAGGGAGTCTTGTATCTTTTTTGTAGCATAACAACATTCATTAAGTACTTTGCTTTATTAAAAGTAGAAATAAATCATTTTGGTGGAAGCCAGTTACAGTTTTTATGTAAAGATTGTGCCTTACTGATTATCCACTTTGTCCACAATTGAATTAATGAAATATTGAATACTCAGGTGAGTGAGAAATTGCATTCTGAGTTGTTAGGCATTTGCTGGGAATAACACTGAGCCCATTCTCTCCACACAGAATCTTATCTCATGTTTCTGTGTTTAGTCTGCAAGTACTACCACTAAGAGGCAACAGAAGTCTTTCTGATTAAGACCTTTTCAACATGTCCACTGAAAAAGTGATGAATTCAGTGAGCAGTCTGTATGAACCGGAGATTCAAGATTACATTTACAAGAGGCATGCAGTGCTAGAGAAGAAATATGTTTTCCCTTTTAACAATTAATGTCAAGTATATTGTTGATGAAATAATTCTTAATGGTTTGTACTTTTCTGTATATACGTTTACACAGACAAAATCTCCAACTCATCAGCTCCCATCCATTGTATTGCTTCTGGATTAATGAATGTTTTCAGGAATATTCACAATCATGTAAAGCAGTCATTTTTGAGATTATTTGTCATAGGAATGCACAAACTTTATGTCACTATAAATCAGCATGACTTTAATATGTGGTTCAAAGCTCTTTAGATGTTATAGTATTCGAGGTGATGACTAAGTTAATTGTTTCAAGGTAGTGAAGAAGGCTTGCCTTGAGGAGAGAACATGGTTAACTTTCAATTTGAATAAACTACTACAAATTCAATGCAGCATACAACATGTTTTCTTGACAAAGAGCAACTCTTTCAAGAACAACTTGGAGAAGATTATCTGGTAGGTAGTCTAACTGAAATGATTTGTAGACTTCTGGCAGTTAACTTTACTATTCCAGGAAAAAAGTTACACTTAGGCTGTTTTCTTTTGGGAGAAGGGAGTTGCCACCAGCATCAAGAATAAATTTTTAAAATGATTTGCTAGGAGATTTTAGCTACTGAACCAAAATTTATTCTTATGCCTTATTGTTTGTCAGAATTCCCAAAAATATGCAACAACATAGCTTGATAATTTATCCATAAACATGGTGTGAAGGTATATTACATTGTAAAATGTGGAGGAAATAGATTTCTTACATAGTAAAGCATTTTTCTTGTGTTATGCAGTTTCTAACAAAAGCAAGAGACCAGTTTTTAACGTGCAAAATACTGCAGATGTTGGAACCCAAAGTAGACAAGCAGAAGGTGGGAAGAACACAGCAAGCCAGGCAACAGCAGGAGGTGGAGAAGTTCACGGTTCGGGTGTAACCCTTCTTCAGGACGGGGGGTGGGTGTAGGAAGAGCTGCAGCTAAAGGGGGGTGGTGGGGGCAGGATGGTGAAGACAGGCAGAGAGTTTGACCTGGTTGGTCGATGGGAGGAATAAATCTAGTTAAAATCTGGGATGAACAGCAGACCATTGCAGCAGCCATATAGTGGAACATTCCTCCCGATAGGTCAGTTGTGTATTTTTAGGCATCAGCTTAACTGCCTGTAATATTTATAATTCATACTTCCTTCTCTTCCCAAGTTCGGTTGTGGAGATGGTGTTGAAATTAGTTTATACAACGTTTATGAAACTTCTTACAGTATTTTAAGGGGATATATGTGATGAGTGTAAAAGTAAATATTAACTTAAATATATGAAATATTGAGAGCTACAAAAACAAACCCCTCTCGGGAGTGTTGCTGAACAAAGAGACCTTGGAGTGCAGGTTCATAACTCCTTGAAAGTGGAGTCGCAGGTAAATAGGATAGTGAAGAAGGCATTTGGTATGCTTTCCTTTATTGGTCAGAGTATTGAGTACAGGACATTGGTTCGGCCACTGTTGGAATATTAGAGTCATATAGATGTACAGCATGGAAACTGAACCTTCGGTTCAACCTGTTTGTCCTTAATATATTTGTAAAAACCCTTTGGATTCTCATGAATTCTATTTGCCAAAGCTATCTCATGTCCCCATTTTACCCTCCTGATTTCCCTCTTAAGTATACTCCTACTTTCTGTATACTCATCTAAGGATTCACGCGATCTATCCTGTCTATACCTGACATATGCTTCCTTCTTTTTCTTAACCAAACCCTCAATTTCTCTAGTCATCCAGCATTCCCTTTACCTACCAGCCTTCCCTTTCACCCTGACAGGAATATACTTCCTCTGGATTCTTGTTATCTCATTTCTGAAGGCTTCCCATTTTCCAGCCATCCCTTTACTTTTGAACATCTGCCTCCAATCAGCTTTCGAAAGTTCTTGCCTAATTCCATCAAAATTGGCCTTTCTCCAATTTAGAACTTCAACTTTTAGATCTGGTCTATCCTTTTCCATCACTACTTTAAAATGAATAGAATTATGGTCGCTGGCCCCAAAGTGCTCCCCCACTGACAGCTCAGTCACTTGCCCTGCCTTATTTCCCAAGAGTGGGTCTAGATTTGCACCTTCTCTAGTAGGTACATCCACATACTGAATTAGAAAATTGTCTTGTACACACGAAAAAAATTCCTCCCGATCTAAACCTTTAACACTACGGCAGTCCCAGTCTATGTTTGGAATGTTAAAATCCCCTTCCATAACTACCCTATTATTCTCACAGATAGCTGACATCTCCTTACAAGTTTGTTTCTCAATTTCCCTCTGACTATGGGGGGGTCTATAATACAATCCCAATAAGGTGATCATCCCTTTCTCATTTCTCAGTTCCACCCACATAACTTCCCTGGATGTATTTCCAGGAATGTCCTCCCTCAGCACAGCTGTAATGCTATCCCTTACCAAAAATGCCACTTCCCCTCCTCTCTTGCCTCCCTTTCTATCCTTCCTGTAGCATTTGTATCCTGGAATATAAAGCTGCCAGTCCTGCCCAGCCCTGAGCCATGTTTCCGCAATTGCTATGATATCCCAGTTCCATGTTCCTAACCATGCCCTGATTCATCTGCCTTCCCTGTTAGGCCCCTTGCATTGAAATAAATGCAGTTTAATTTATTAGTCCTACCTTGTCCCTGCCTGCCCTGACTGTTTGTTTGACTCACTTCTGTTCTCAGCTGTACCCGTTTCAGATTGATCTCTTTCCTCACATCTCCCTAGGTCCCACCCCCCCACCCCACCTTACTAGTTTAAATCCTCCAAAGCAGTTCTAGCAAATTTCCCTGCCAGTATATTAGTCCCTTGCCAATTTAGGTGCAATCTGTCCTTCTTGTATTGGTCACTTCTACCCCAAAAGAAATTCCAATGATCCAAAAATGTGAATCCTATTGCGTGCAATTCTGGTCTCTTCCCTATTGGAAAGATGTTGTGAAACTTGAAAGGGTTCAGAAAAGATTTACAAGGATGTTGCCAGGGTTGGAGGATTTGAGCTATAGGGAGAGGCTGAACAGGCTGGGGCTGATTTTCCTGGAGCATCAGAGGCTGAAGGGTGACCTTATAGAGGTTTACAAAATTAAAAGGGGCATAATGGGGTAAATAGGCAAAGTCTTTTCCCTGGGATGGGGGAGTCCAGAATTAGAGGGCATAGGTTTAGGGTGAGAGGGGAAAGATATAAAAGAGACCTAGGGGCAACTTTTTCATGCAGAGGGCAGTACGAGTATGTAATTAGCTGCCAGAGGAAGTGGTGGAGGCTGGTACAATTGCAACATTTAAGAGGCATTTGGATGGGTATATGAATATGAAGGGTTTGGATGGATATGGGCCAGGTGCTGACAGGTGGGAACTAGATTGGGTTGGGATATCTGGTCGGCATGGACGGGTTGGATCGAATGGTCTGTTTCCATGCTGTACATCTCTATGACTCCATGACTCTATGCCAGGAAATAGACTGCTGTGTTAAGTTGTGACAAAACAAGCCCAACCAACATTAACCCCCGCCCTACCTCACCCGACTCCCCCACCAAAAAATCACGATTGTGAAATTGATCGAAGACTTCCGTAGAAGTTGATGCAAGAGTGAACCAAGCTACTGCTCAACACAGTGGCACACAAATAAATTCTGCAGAGAAGGATTTTGAAATAATCTGTGAAACAAACCTGGGCTCTGTAGTGATTCAATTTCCTCCATATTCAGTGTTGCATTTATTGATAATATTGCCAGTAAAGCTTTAAAAGCAAATCTTAGAAGGACACTCGGTCTTTACAGAAGTGTTGAAAATATTCTTCCCAAATGTAGGAATTTACATAAACACTATCATTTCTTTGTAAGTCACTAGAACAAGCAAATTCAGCTGCTCCCCAGTCACTGCTTGACACTAGCTTTGTACAACAACTTTTTTCATGTCACATGTATTAATCCAACTACCTGCCCTCTGACAACACTCACCAAGAGAGTAGATGGTATACTGTAAATTATAAACTCTGCATGGGCTCAGTTTTCTTAGCATTGTGTATCATGTAATGTATCCTCTCTTGACTTAATCAAAATTTTGTATTTTTATTCTACCATCGCTTCATAAAACAATTGAGTGAACAGTAATTATGGTACAGGCATGATATGAAATGCTACTGCAAGGAATTAACATTGGCACATCTTTCCAAACAGACCATAAACAATGTTGATGGGACACTGTGCATGGAGACCTTAATCTGCAGTGTACATTTTTTAGGAATCTTAAACTGTTTATTCATACCATGCCATGTCGCTAGTTCAAGTTCACATTCTGTTCACTTTGGTAGAATCGGGGTGTTTCTGCAGTATTCAGGTTATATGCCCATCCCCTTTTTTCATGTATATTTTAATAGAACATTGACAAGGTGACGAGATTGGAACTTGCTGCCTCGATTCATGCTTTGGTGCTGGAGATGCATACAAACTCTTCTGCACTGCAGCTGATTTCCTGCCTATTGAATTATGCAGTCAGAGCTGGTCAAATAACAGTGCTGGCTTTACACTGTTGCCTATTAACAGCACTGTGACTGAAGCTAGCTTATCAGCTCCTGAAAGAAAAAAATAGCTAAATGTGGCTTAACTGATCTCTTGATTTTTATAAATTTTTGGCTTTACATTATTATCTACAGTCTATTTCAGCTTATGTAAACGAAACCTCAATAGACAATTGCAGCTTGAAGAACAGTGCAACTAAAAGCAATCTGAAGGGGAGCTATTGGCTTAGTATTCAGATTATCCAGATTCACAATACTAGCATGTTGTCAGAGTAAATACATCTCTAATGATATTCAGGTCAGAACAGAATAGCGAAAACGCAGATATCCAATTAGAAACCAAGCTAATAAAACGCAAATCCATTGGGGGAGTGCTTACAATTTGAGAACAATGTGAAGCTGAATTGCTCACTTTTGTTTGCAGTTTCTGTTCTCTGTTTGCTTGAGAACTAATGAGATTTAAAATGTTTTTTTCTGACTTTTGGTTATGTGCTGCACTGGCACTGTGCTTAATTCATCATTCAAGGAAAGGAACAGACTAAAGATGGTCCTTTATGGATATTGCTGTAAGTAGTGCATTACTATTTATCTTTTCATTGAGAAACAGTAGTTTCTCATTTTTAACAACTGAGGGTTGATACCTCATAAACATTTTCATCACTTTAGAGCAACAAAGTATTGATTTCTTTTCCTTTGTTCTGTCCTTTTGCTGTCAGAACACTTAAGGCTTATTACAATACAATTTGCTTAAAACTCTTGGGATAAGTGTTGCTAAAGTGGTGCAGGATGAGGCTCAATGAATAGTATTTCCTTAAGTGTAATGCATTATGGCTGGCTTAAATAAGTTTTGGACTGATAATTGTTGCTTATTAGGTAGCATGGCTAAACATCTAATGCGTCTGAAATGAACTTTTAATTTCTTTAGGTTATAGTCTAGTCTGTAAACTGAAGAGCTTTCAGTTCCTCTGGGGTAAGTTTTGATGGGCTGATTCTACTTTATCTTTCCTCTGGGCCGTCATTACTGAATTATTGCTAGTTGGTGCAACAGATGCTCTGTAGGATTCTACTGTTGATTGAACTGTAATGGCCATGACAGCAGGGAAGGTCGGTATGACAGGGATCAATGGATGAACCAGATGAAATATGTGCAGTTATTTGATATCTGTACTGTAAAATGATTCATGTAACATTGCAACAGCAAATGTTAATTTTTTTCTCGAGCTCCAGTAACATTTCTGTATCTAACCTTTGCCATGTTCATAATCTGGAGAAAATACATTTTATCAAGCGTGGTTTTAACTCTGTCAAGGAAAGTAATTAATTACACAGTGACTTATCTGGGTTCTGTGGAGGGCAGTTTGGATCAGTTACTTGTCACCGGCATTTCTGATGAACTAAAAGTAGATATTAAATTAAATTTCATTATTTGTGTGTACATACAATTTTGTTCCAAATATATACAAATTTAATCGAACATATGAAAATAACATGACCACAATAAAACCATATCAATGTCCAAAACTTCTATCTGGGAACTTGCACAACTCTCATGTATTACTAATATGTAGTTTTTCAGTAGAAATGTATTAATTTCGTTCTTGGATAAATGTGTTCAACGCTTTACTGCAGAATTCCATTTGGTAGTGTTGTAGAGTGGATTGTTCACAGGTGGACCTGGACTAACAACGCAGAGAATATGGGAATCATTTTGACTTTTTGTCAAATATTGTCAAATATGACAAGAACAGATTAACAGCTTGTTTTACACCTCTTTGATTATAAAATGTAAAATAATATAAAATTGCTTATCAATTCTTTAGTGTGCATCAAAACCATTCTTTAAGAATTTGAATCTAATTGGAAATTATTCAAATTACTGATAAATTAATCAAAATGATGGTAGCATTAAGAAAACACTACTGTGAAGCTGTCAGACTTTTGTAAAAAAAAAGTTGCTTCCCTGATGTGTGGGCCCAGTTTGACCTGAGCTCCACAACAGCGTGATTACTTCTTACCTGTCCTGTGAAGTAGATCAGGAAGTCAGTCAGTTGTGTCAAAAGCACGACAATTAAGCAAGCTAAGAATACTGAAAGATAAATACATGTTTTCAAGTGGTAATCATGAATGAAGAATCAGTTGTTAAATAAATGATCTGTGGTCCAAGGTCTCCTTCTGGATAAACAACAAAGACTCCACCATTAACAAATCTTTTGATGTCATCAAAATGCTTGCACTGAATCAATTTTCCCTACCTCATTTTGATTCTGGTATCCTCTGATTTATTTTGAAATTGAATTTTTAAAAGAAATATTTATTTTGTGCTCACCCCCAAGCTGTAAACAATATATTAAGGAATGTTTGGATGAAATCTTTTAACTAATGATTTCAGTAACTCAGTCAGGATTACATTCTAAAATAAAATCCAAACTGAGACAAATTTGGCGTGATTTGAGAAGATTTGTAGCTCAGGTTGAGGATCTGGATGTAAGTTTGCTCCCCAGGCTGGAAGGTTCATTTTCAGACGTTTCATCATCATACGAGGCAACATCATCAATGAGCTTCTGGATGAAGCACTGGTCGTACAGCTTGCTTTGTATTTATGTGTTTCGGTTTCCTTGGGTTGGTATTGTCATTTCCTGTGGTGATGTCATTTCTTTTGGTGATGTCATTTCCTGCTCTTTTTCTCAGGGGGTGGTAATTTACCATCTCTGAGAAAAATAACATTAAATGACATCACCACAGGAAATGACATCACCAACCCACTGAAACTGAAACATATAAATACATAGTGAGCCATACCACCAGTGCTTCATCTGAAAGCTCACTGATGATGTTACGTCATATGGTGACAAAACATCTGGAAACGAGCTTCTAGCTCAGTGAGCACACCTTCATCCTGAGACAAATTTCTCATTGTAAGGAAGAGCACTAACTTCAGATTCTGGAATTTGATCTTAATCGATCATTTAAATTGCAAATTGGTATATAGTATAATGGCTGCTTGTCATTCTTCTCTTTTCAATTATTGCACCTATTCCTGCAATCAAATGTCTGTGTGTCTCAGCTATAAATGTCATTTTGACAGATATATGCTCCAAAGTGTACTGAACATTTTCAACTTTAATTTACAAAATGTGTTTTTAAGAAAAGACTGTCACAGGCGAAACAGACTTCAGATGTAAATTTAGTGCTAAACAAAATCAGAAATTGCTGGAAAAACTCAGCAGATCTGGCAACATCTGTGGAGAGAAAGCAGACTTAACATTTGGGGTCCAGTGATCCTAATTTAGAAATGAATTTAGTGCTGTCTGCAAACATTCTATGTGGGAGCCATGGAAAGTTCCACCTTTAGAATGTCAGGGAAACTCAAACCGAGAGAAATATAACAGAAAGAGATAACGAGCATGCTGACTAGCTCTTCTCTCTCAGCAGAGTGATGCCTCTTGCAGACATTTTCTTGTGTTTCATTCTTCCAGGAAAACACAAAAAGGGATTAAAAAAAAATTACACGTGGTCAGTATCTGTTAGTGGAAAAAAAATGTGTGCAAGTGGAAGAAAGTGCACTAGTGAACTGAGAGTTTCATGTGTACTAGGCTGTGTTTGAGCACAAGTATGCTTTGAATGTCACATTAATGAACCTTCTGCTAATCACCCCTGTGTTCCTGAGAAAAGGATTCTTTCACTCTGAGTTTTAGAAGCCAACTTGCAAACAAGCCAGTCAAAAGGAAGCAGGAAAATAGAAGGATTCTGTTGTTTTGTGTGCTTCCAACAAACCACTATCAGAAGGTAACTTGATAAAATAATTTTACAAACTGAGAAAGTCAAGAATTCCAACTGTTCAACTATCAACGCTCCACTATCTTATCTTTGCAAACCACCCAATAAAAGACTGATCCATATATCTACTAATCTTTATTTTTTGTGGACACACTTATTATTCCTAATCTAAATGTATGTCTCTTGTATTATTCCTTCTTTTTACATTCAGTAGCCAATAAATTCACTCACTTGTTAACTCAAAAGTTTTGATTAAATGGATCTTTTTAGAGCATAAATTCATTTCTTTTAAGAGAAATAATCACAAGTGAGGGGTCCTTTTCAAATTAACCTCATTGTGACTAAAAGAGTATGAGCAAATAAATAAGAATGGCCAGTTCAACTATCATTATCCAGGAGAATAATGTATGGAATCTGGGATTTTTGTATGGCATCTAATAATTTAGAGAAACCTGCCTGAGGTATAGTCGTAACAAAAAAGATATATGTTATTAAAAATTTTGCTTTATAGTGCCATACTGCGCAACCCAAAACCTAAATTAAATGACCAAGTTAATTCATTTTATTTTAGATTTCTAGAGTAAAGCAGTGGTAATTATTCCTCAACTGCAAGATCATTATGATGAAAAAATGATTCAGTGTGTTAGTTCACAGCCAGAAATATTCTAAGGTATCTCCATTTTATGTAGTCAGATTTCAAATGACCGTTGTATTCTTACAACTATTGCTCACCTCAAAATCCATTCCATGCACCAATCATTCTTTCTGTAACTTTCTTATATCAGTCCAAAATTTGCATTTGTTTCCATGTTTATTTGCATATTTTAATCCAAAGTAATTTTTTGTGTTAATCTTTCTCCTATCATTGACCTTCTTACACATTTCTCATTTGATATGATTTATTATTGTCACCTACTGAATTACAGTGGAAAGTATTGTTTTGTGTGCTATCCAGACAAATCATAACTTACATAAGTACATCAGAGTAATAGAACAGAATGCAGAATATAGTGTTACAGCTGCAGAGAAGGTGCAGAGAAAGATCAACACTAATATATGAGATGTCGGTTCGTAAGTCTCATAACAACAGGGAATAAGCTAATTTAAACTTTTCTATCTTTTGCCCAATGGAGGAGGGTGGAAGTGAATATAACCAGGGTGGGAGGGTTGTTTGATTATGTCAGCTGCTTTTCAAAGGCAGTAGGAAGTGCAGACTGATTCAATAGCTAGAAGGCTGGTTTTCATGATGCATTGGGCTGCATTCACAATGCTCTGCAATTTCTTGCGGCCTTGAGTAGAGCAGTTGCCATACCAAACTGCGATGCATCCAGATAGGATGCTTTCTATGATCTATAAAAAGTTATGAGTATCATTGTGGACATGCCAAATTTCCTTAGCCTTCTCAGGAAGTAGAGGTAGTGCCTTTTTGACTGTAGTGTCGATATGGATGGATCAGGACAGATGATTGGCGATCTTTACTCCTGGAAGCTTGATGCACTTGACTACCTCCACCTCAGCACCATTGATATAGACAGGGACATATTCTCTGCTTCCTGAAGTCGATGATCAGCTCCTTCATTTTACTGACATTGATGGAGAGATTGTTGTCTTTACACCATGCCACTAAGCTGTCCAACTTTTTCCTGTATTCTGTCTTGTTGTTTGAGAGCTAATACACTACAGTGGTGTCTTCAGCAAATTTGTAAATGGAATTAGAGCTGAATTTGACTACACAGTTGTGAATATATAAGGAGTACAGTTCACAGCCTTGTGTAGCACTGGTGTTGAGGATAATCGTAGAGGAGGTGTTGTTGCTTATCCTCACTGTTTGCAGTCTGCGTGTCAGGAAGTCAAGGATCCAGTTGCAGAGTAGAAAAAAAAGTGTCCTGGGTCTTATAGTTTGGAGATGGGTTTAGTTGTAATTATGGTGTTGAGGGTGGAGCTAAAATAAATAAATAGGATGATGTAAGTGTCCTTGTTATCCAGATGCTTCAGGAAAGAGGATATGGTATCTGCTGTGGACTTATTTTCATGGCAGTCAAATTGTAGCAGGTCAAGCCAGTCTGGGTTACCGGAGTTAATGTGTGCCATTACTAAAGTCTGGAAGCATTTCATAATGATGGATGTCAGACCCACTGGGCAGCGGTCATTAAGACAAGCTGCCTGATTTTTCTTTGGCACTGGCATGATAGTGGTCTTCTTAGAACCTCACATTGTAGTAAGGAGATAACTGTAAATACTCCCACCAGTTGGTTTACACAGGATCTGAGTGCACTTGTAGAAGATCCTGATATCAGGGATCAAACTATTGCCTCTGCATTGCCAAGGTGTGAATGTGGCATTGCAATGACCAAATAGGACACCAATATTTAAGGTGTGGTCTGATTAAAGCACTACATATTTTATGTTTTTTGTCTCACTTATTTCACTGTGACTCAAAGCAATTCCATATTCCACATTCCTTATTCACAGATTGTGCATCATCCAATGGTGAATAGCAATCTATGTAAAGTTTACTAAACATTTAGGTCTTGTACAACTTTATCTGTAACTATCTCACCACCATTCATGGAATACATATGCCATCTATTTTCTTCTTCCTAATGCTGTGCCTTCCTCTTGTCTGCACTGAATCAAAATTGTTCATATTCTTGTCTTTAGATATATTATGCCAATATTATTTTGTGATATCTTAACTGATTTCATCAACTACTTGGTGTATTCTGTAAATTTCTGCAACTTGTGTTGAATTAATACTATTGTATAAATTCAAAAGAGTTATGGTTCTAACATCAAAATTAGCATATTCGTCTTTTTTTCTTTCCAACTGCCCTTCTAAATTCTTATAGCATCATTTCAGACAGTGTAATCCATTGCTTTAAAGATTTTCCATCAACTGTTTTTTTGGGGGTCATATTCTTAGGCATACACAGCCCACAACATATGCAGAAACCTTTTTAACGCCTCAATATCAATTCTAATTCTTTTGGTTGCTACCTACTAAGCATATTTCTCTGAGTTTTTGCTTGATTTATTTTTCTCAGATATTCACTTGAAAGGGAGAATTCACATCGTTCACTGTACTTTCATGAATGCTCCGACGCTGACTTGTATATTTTACTAATGCCTTTCACTTTCAATTATTATGCTTTTATGTGTTCTCCTGTGCCTGGATAAAAATATTTCATTCCATTTGAATGCAAAATGTTAAGTTTTTTTTTCAAAATTCTTCTAGTAATACCTTATTCCAATTGACTTCTGTTTTGTATTCCTTTAAAAAATATCATCAGAGGTTTCATGTGTGGAGAGACTGCACTGCTGAGATTTGACATCACCATTTTTTTCAATAGATGACCTTACTTACGACTCATGTTCACTGATCTTGAGTGAATTGATTGACCACTATTTCTTCTTTCACTAGTGGTAGGATCTTCTTCAACTGCACTTCATGTTTCTGTTTATATTTGCAAGATTGTTGAAGCCCTTTCATGGACTTGCCACAATAGTCAAACAGATTGCAGATTTTGGTCTGGTTTCTAATTAAGAGATAATAACAGAACCATGGCAATGTTCGTGATCATCATTCAGAGTTTAAATTTAGGATTTCGGTTTTACATTTGGGTTGGTCATTACCTCATGAATAGCTATATCTGATACTTAGATGCAGTAACGTTGATTCCCCCTGTGGGAGAATCTAGGACCAGAGGACAAAATCTCGGAATGTGGAGAAGCACATTTAAAACAGAGATGAGGAGGAATTTTTTTTCTCAAAGAGGGTTGTGAGTCTGTGAAATACTTTATCACAGAGCGTTGATGAGGCTGGGTCATTAAGTTTATTCGTGATGGACAGATTTTTAATCAGTAGGGGAATCAAAGGGTTGTGGGAAAAGTCAGGTAAAAGGAATTGAGGATTATCGGTTCAGTCACGATCTCATTGAATGGTGAAGCAGACCCAGCCAGCTGAACGGTCTACTTCTGCTCCTATGTCTTATGGGCTATGGAGTAAGGATACAGTGGTTTATTTTTAAAGAAACAAGTCAATGTATAGAAAAATCAAAGACTTTTTAAACAAATACAGGGAATGCTAGGGAAACTCAACAGGTCCAGAAGCATCTGTTGGGAAAAAAAAAGTTAACATTTTGATTCTGGCAAGCCTCTTTTTCAAAATGTTCTCAGAAGACCTTCTCCAGCAATCTCTGTTTGTTTCAGATTTGCATCAACTGAAGTATATTACTTTTACTTTATAAATTCTTCCTTTTATCTGTTTGCATATGACAATATTCTGACCGCCTGCCATAACACTCCTTTGCCCACTAAACATAACAAAGAAAGTCAGATAAAGAAAGTGAGGTTGGCTTGCAGGAAAGTGACAGTATTTTACAGTAAGATGGCTCAATTTATCTCTGAAACCTCTTAAAGCTTTCATTTTGAAAGTTTCAACTGCTTTCAATAACTTCTTTACATTTGATTTTCTTGTCCAGAGCTGTGATGCTGCCATGGTGCAGTCTCAGCACATGCAATGTATTTAGAGAGAGCCATATATAATGGAAAGGTGAAAAAAATATGAAACTTGTTGATCAGAAAGTTTAAGGAAAGGTCTATGGCATTTGATTGGAATTCAAGAACTTCCACAATCAGATAATTTGAAGGATATTCAAGGATGAATACACATTACTAGCATCAGTAAATCAATGGTATGTCAACCTACAATCTAGAGTTAATTAGAGGGAATTACACTGTGATCATAACTGAAGACAAGGTGGCTAGGGAATGGTTAATATCAAAGAGCTATTAAAGCAATGGAGATATTAAATGAAGTAAAATTGTTAAAAGGAAAAAGGAGAGTAAAAGAATTGTTAACTGGAGTAAATATTTTTCACTCCTACTAAAAAGTTTCCTGGGGTTATTTTAAAGGTCAGAAGGTCAAATTTAAACTTCTTTTATTGAGATGATTATGAACAATCTGCAGGCTAATCATTACAATTGTGGAAATGTCCAACTGTTATGTTCCTGAGTAAGGGGTGATGCACTGGCTTCCATTCATCACCAAAACCTCTCCATTAGTGGGTCACAGCAAGGATCCCTATCCTCATTATTTTCTTTACCAGACCAAATATACTTATGTTTTAAATGGAGCTAATTTTACCAAGCTTTCTTGAGTTAAAGGATAATGTTATTAGCAACTAGGATGTGTGAAAAGAAATTAAAATATAATACTTGTGCACTGGATTAGAAATTATAAATTAATCTGAAAAGCAAAAGTAATATAAAAATATGAATCAGACTTTGGATCGTCCATGGCAGATTGTGAAACACTGTGGCCATTAAGTGGTGATTCCAGTATAGCTGACTTTGGCAGTTGAATAATTGTTTAGAGATTCTGCAGTTCATTGAAAGGAGCTTCAAGTTCAGTTTCCTTCAAGAAGGGATTTGCTGACTTCCCTTGCCTTCAGTAATCAGTGGGAGAGAGAGAGAGAGAAATGGAAACTGAACCTCAAATTATAACATTGGCACGCAACACTCTAGCTCATAGAGAGCAGAGGTTGCAGTAAATTTTTAACTTCCATTTTTGTTTATTCCTGGAAAACTAAATCACCAATATTCACCCAGAACTGTTTTCCATTCAACTCATAATCATGTTGTTAGTTTGGGATACAACTCACTGGAGATGGCTTTCTGGGGTATTCAGCTCCTCCTTGTCTGTGTAGCCATTGAAGATCTTTGTTCAATTTTTTGGAAGGCATCTCTCCTTTTGCAGTGTTGATGTCTGAGGTTGCTTGACACTCTTCAGATATGGGCATTCCATGATTCCTCTCAGGAGTCTGTGCTATCCACACAAGGACGGTCCAGACAACTCTCAGCCAACTTTTGGCTTATATGCCTTCCTTCTATAGAGCATGTGTTGTACTTAAAGGTTCAAGATATTCATAAGTAATTTGGAGTTATGATCCTTTATCATGACAAGGTGGAATTTGTTATTTAACCAGACACATTGCATAAATTATGTTTGCTTTAAATTTTATGTGTATATAAAATATGAAGAAGGTTGACTACTGGTTGCATGTCCATTATTTTCCATAAATATCAGGATATGCAGTAAATTAAGAACAATGATAGGTGGAATCTCCCCAGGTCCTAAATAATGTGTGATATAGTGAAAAATCTGGGACAATCATTTGAGATAACAACCAAAGTATTTGTTGACACCAAGAGGAACTAGTTCCATTTACCAACAAAGTTCCATTCGTTAAAATAGGATTCTTGCTAGTGAGTGGCAAGAGGCCTATTAGTTGGGCCCCTGATAAATACCGAATCTCACCTCATTATTTGCAGAATGCTATTCTAGCATGCACCAGATAGAAACTAGACCGAGAAAACTCCTGACATGAATGTCAGGGTGGCTAAAGATTGCTCCAGCTCAATACTTGGTCCTCTGGACCACCATCTTGGATATGGAGCACCAATGTTTCAGGACATCTTCCACAGGCAGCAACCATATGCATTTCACAACTTCAGACATTAATTT
Organism: Hemiscyllium ocellatum; assembly: GCF_020745735.1. NCBI lineage: Eukaryota > Metazoa > Chordata > Chondrichthyes > Orectolobiformes > Hemiscylliidae > Hemiscyllium > Hemiscyllium ocellatum. Next base: position 38,761,594 of record NC_083407.1, on the reverse strand, counting down.
CTGATGCACGCCAGCCGACCTGCACCCTCATGGCATATCCATTTATGATATGTATCTGCATTTCCATGTTGTGTTGGCACCTATAATTGGAATGTTGCTGCAAGGACACTTTTTGAATGCAAGGATAGGCTCACAGCTCATGGATTGGACTAGGCTGCAACTCTTGGCTGCTTGTTCACTCTCAATGCGCTCTCACTTAGAGCTTACCTGGATGCCCACAGCATTGTTATCTTACCTTGCTTTGCCTTCTTATGCCTTGGCACCTTCAGCACAGCTGAAAAACTTGTCTTGCTTCTTAGTGCAGTCAGAAAGCAGGACAGCTTGACATGCTTATTGGTAAATCTGTCAAGGGCTTGCCTAATAGCACAGTGCCACACTAGTCTCACATCTTAGTGCCAGTGGCCTAAATGGCAAACAGATTACACATGCTGCAAGGAAACGGTCATGTCTTAATGACCAAGGGGAACTTCAGGAAAACAGCCGTCAGTCAGGGTCCCAGCATAATAAGACAAGGGCAACTTCTGACAGTAGTCCACATGAGCTTGGAGGCCATGAGGCATCTAGTTGGGTCATCTTTGTCAGGAGTCCAACAGCCAGCTTGGTGGGTGCAAGCTAACCAGTCCATGCAGTCACAGGAAGTCAGTCAGGGAGTTGACAGGTCCCAGTCAGGGGTCTGGTCACTCACTGTTAGTGCTGGTTGGCAAATATTGTCGAGGGGTGGGCCATCATCAGTCCAGCAGTTCTGATCATTAAAAAACAAGGGATGTTATCAGAAGGTCAGTGCAGCAAGAGGGAAGCCGAGGATCTTAATCATGTAGAATCCTGGGATGTGAGTGGATGAATGGGAAGTAGGTGAGAGGGAAGTGGCCAGACTCAAGCTAAGATAAACAAAATGTTGGAGACTTGGGAGATGAGAAGCCTATGAGGTTGATGGATCAAGGAGCCTGAACAAAATGGAATCAATTGATATTATGGGGCAAACTTTCCACTGGTTGGAGTCTTATCTGGCACATAGGAAGATGCTTATGTTTGTTGGAAGTCAGCTCCAGGGTATCTTTGCAGGAGTTTCTCAGGATAGTATCCTAGGCCGAACCATCTTTAGCTTCTTCATCAATGACTTTCCCTTCACTGTAAAGTCAGAAGTGGGAATGTTTGCCTCCTGATCCCCCAAGACTGTCCAACATTTACAAGGCACAAGTCAGGAGTGTGATGGAATACTTCCCACTTGTCTGGATGTGTGCAGATCCAACAATACTCAAGACGCTTAACACTATCCAGGACAAAGTAGCCAGCTTGATTGGCACTACATTCACAAGCATCTACACCCTCCACCACTGATACTTCATAGCTGCACCGCAGAAATTCACCAAAATTCTTCAGACAGCTCTCTCTAAACCTACAACCACTTCCATCTAGAAGGACAAGGGCAGCAGATACATGGGAGCACCACAACCTGCAATTTCCGCTCCAAGCAGATGATTATCCTGGCTTGGAAATATATTGCCATTCCTTCAGTATTCATCGAGTCAAAATCCTTGGATTCCCTCCCTAAAGGCATTGTCAGTAACCCACAGCACGAGGACTGCTATGGTTCAAGAAATCTGCTCACCAACATCTTCTCCAGGACAACTAGGAATCGAAAATAAATACTGGCCAGCCAGCAACTCCCATATCCCAAAAAGGAAATGGATGACAAATGGGGAATATTTATGTTCGGCTGTTCACCAACATGGAGAGGCAGAGCCTGGAATCCAGTGCCTGAGGAGCAATTTCTGCTACTTTCCATTCATGGAGGATAATGTTCAGACTGCACTTATGCCTTTGATGTACCATCAATGCACAGCTGGAAAGATGGAGCAGAGTTGTTGTGGTCCCAGACAACCTGTGATTCACCCATTGTCTGTGCATGGTGCAGGAGATACAGTCATTATATCTTGAATTGTGGAACATTTTGCAGAGATAGGATGGCACCATGACTGTCAATGTTGCATTTACAGCTAAGGAGAGACCTGCACAGCTGATAATGGTGAAAGCAGACCATCCATTTACAAAGCTGAAAACCTATTTGTAATGAAGTGTTACCCATGTTACCTTTATGTCCCCAGAAGGTTTTCTTTCTTTCCCTATCACCATATCTCAGCAGAGACATAAGTTCCATAGCTGGGGTAGGGGGAGCCTGCTGGCCTTGGAGGTGTAGATAGTTGACCCTGGGAATGTCCTTTTTTAAGATGGTCCAGACATGCTGAGATTGTCTTCGCTCTCCTCATTTTGGATTCGCAGTGGACTGTGGCCCCTTATACACCAAGTTCAATAATCTCAAAAGGCTAGGAAAGGTGAGGTGTTTCCCACATTCAAATACCCAACACCAACATATTTGACTTCCCCAGCGTTCTGCTGTGCACTATTCCTCATAATACACCTCGCAGTTCCACTTGTTACTCTTGCATCTGGTCTGAAAAACTAACACTGACATTCATGATTGTTATATTGTCTCTTCAATCCCATTTCTCTCCATCGCTCTACAATGTTTGTTTGTCACATTCCTAACTCTCTCCTTGTGAAGTGAGAGAAGTTACACCTCCAGGAAGAGGTGGAGAACCAGAGGTAACATTCCATTGCTAAAAACTCAAATTACTATGGTGGATGAGGCACTGACGATTGGCAGCATGGCGGAGTGCATAGCCACTAATAATAGACACCTCTCAGATAACTATAGAATTCACACATTATGTTACCAATTTCTAAAATGTGAACATCTGCACAATTGGTGGCTTGGGACCATTTTCCTCATGTCCCTTCCTTCAGAAGGCACAGGGTATTTGCAGCAATCTTTAATTAAACCTGACTTTTTAATGGTTGCCCTTATTTCCACTCAGTGCCTGCACAGGATCAAGCAACATGTGTGGTATAATACTGGCAATTAGTATTTTAATTAGTTGATTTAGCAAGTTTTAGCAGATTCTGCTCTGCAGGGCATTGTCAAACTCAATGGAGCAGGGCTGGTACATCTGGAACCAATTCATATGGAATTTTGTGGCATCAATTCGTGTGTTTTGAGTAACACCTAGTTGTGATTCCTGGCTCTAAAATTGATAGGTGATTACAGTTAAGAGTAATGAAGAAAACCATGAAATTATTTTAGTAAAATATCATTAAAAGTTGCTGACCATATTCATTCAGTGACCATGATGCTCCACGTGATGTAAATGTCCTGTTGGTAGAAAACAATAAATCTTCTGATTCACAATCAATACAATAGAACCATAACTGGTAGAACAGATGATGCAATATAATATAAAAGATAATTCATGTGAAGAATATATTCCTTAAATTTTTAGAAGTCTACAATTTAGGTTCAGTTTGACCTTAGAAATGGGAGCAGATTGAATGGAGATAGTGATTTGCACAATGGAAAATCCTTCTTACAGGGTATTGAGCTAGCTTTTCCTGGTTGAAGTATAATTCCAATATTATCTTCAATGGTGGACCTGGAACCTATAAGTAGCCACAGAGGGATTTGCTATCTCCTGATTTAAACTATCTCATTTGGGACTCCTGCCAAGTTAAGCATTGCAGGCAGACCCTGTGAACTGGCAAGCTCACTAGACTGTCCCAGTGATGGTCAGTTGACAATCCCACTAGGAGTGCTGGATCAGCAAGGAGGAGCCTTAGATGGAGGCAACTTCAATTGGTTAAAAATTCTTTATGGCCATAGGTCTCAGCCATTAGCAGGCCCATCACCCTCACCATCACCACCACCACAAATAGCTTATGGCATTGGCTATGGCACCCATATTATTCACGTGGATCCACATTTAGCTCATTATAAGAATTGATTCTTGCCCTGTCTCCACCCCACTCCATCCCCTGCCAATCCCACTGTCCTGTCAGTGAAATGACTTCAGCAGAGACATTGCTTACTGTTGAGAAGATCTCACTCCCAGTGATCACTTATGTGCCTAATTGGACACTTGCTGCAGCCAGGCCTGCACTCACCTCTGTCTGGTAAGTGTGATATGAGAGAATGGGTAGGGTAGCCATGCTCTTTGCCAATCTTGTTCCGAGTCGCATCTCCTTGGGATCTGAAAATTCTACTCATTATCCCTTTCATCGTTATTATAAATGCTGGTTTCTGTAGGAACCATCTGGGATGTCTCAGGTAGATTTGCTGCCAACAATCCTTCTTGCTAATTTTAATCTATGCTACTGATAACATGGGAAAAGATGTTCTATGATTTCTTAGATTGAAGATAAGTTCAATCTTTTTGAACAATAAATAGGTTTATTGCACATCATGTTATTGCTATTTACAGCAGACCTAAGATACGTGATTGCTTCTTCTGACACAATGCGCTCAAATTAAATTAAATACACATACAACTTCAGTTACATACTGTGAACAGTAAGAACAGTCATTGGAGTACAATATAGATTCTGATGAACACATGGAGAACCCATAGCACACCGGTTAGATCTTTCCAGAAACCGTGCCTTATATTCTGATGGACGGAGCTTATTTTCTGATGTCAATTAACACTTTCTGATTTTAACTGTCTTATACAGCAATCATGACATGAATTATGGATTTTGCATAATACTGCTATCCAATACCTCATTTGTTACATACTTGTTAATATTTCTTTTCTGAAAATGTGTTGCTGGAAAAGCACAGCAGGTCAGGCAGCATCCAAGGAGCAGGAGAATCGACATTTTGGGCATGAGCCCTTCTTCAGGAATGAGGAGAGTGTGCCAAGCAGGCTAAGATAAAAGGTAGGGAGGAGGGAGGAGTGTTGGAAATGCGATAGGTGGAAGGAGGTTAAGGTGAGGCTAATAGGCCGGAGTGGGAGAGGGGGCGGAGAGGTCAGGAAGAAGATTGCAGGTTAGGAAGGTGGTGCTGAGTTCGAGGGTTGGGACTGAGACAAGGTGGGGGGAGGGGAAATGAGGAAACTGGAGAAATCTGAGTTCATTGCTTGTGGATGGAGGGTTCCTAGGCAGAAGATGAGGCCTCTTCCTCCAGCCGTCGTGTCGCTATGGTCTGGCGATGGAGGAGTCCAAGGACCTGCATGTCCTTCGTGGAGTGGGAGGGGAAGTTGAAGTGTTGAGCCACAGGGTGGTTAGGTTGGTTGGTCCGGGTGTCCCAGAGGTGTTCTCTGAAACGTTCCGCTTTTTCTTTTCTCTCAATTTCCTTGTAACTTCTCTACTCACCAACATCTGTAAACAAGTCCTGTGTTGCTACTTGGCAGCAATGTTCATGCCTTCCTGTTGCACTCTTTATATCTTTTCATCAGCCTTTTTTTCCCAATGTCCTTGAAGAATATTATGTCTAATCTATAATAACTTGCCATGGTTTGTGTTGACTCTGCGTGTTAGATACCTGTTATCAAAAAAGTGCTTGCATTACCAGTAATGGTAGTTGATTTTCTTCAGTGGCTTTGACCCTTCACTGCAGCAGGATTATCAAATTCTCTAGAGGTTATTGTGCTAAAGTACTGTTCGAGGATTGTCAAAGATTCATTACTGTTAATGAAACCCAGTTCTCTCGATTGCGCATGAACAGTGTACATTTTCTGCATTTCATTAATAATGACAAAGTAGATGACTTTCCCAACTTTGTTTGGGAAAACAGGAATTATTACCACCCTGTTCAGGACAGTTCACTTGTTTTCATATGCAGAGATTTTCTAATTTAACAAACACTGGCATAATAAGAACAACTATAATATCATTCCTGCTAAGAATTTCTTATTAAAACAATGGAAATTCATTTAGTCTCATTAACTGTCTTGTACACTGCAAATTCGTTTTTTAAAAATACTGACAAGTAAATATTTTAAATGGAACATTTATTTATCTATCTTTTATCTGAATTTCATCAATTTTGGTCTAAAGTCAATAGAAATTTACCTGGTTCAAAAGTCTGGTATTCAGATGACTGGACATGGAGGGTTGATGTGTACACTCACAGGTGACCTAATAATTGGTGTTGTGTTAATTTGTGAGAAGGTCATTGCCTTAGGTTAAGGAGGATATAAATGGCGTGGCTAGTGGCAAATGGAATTCAATCCAGATAAGTATGTGGTGAGGCATTTGGGTATGTCAGCAAGGCAAGGGAATATATGATAAACAGTCAGCCCCTGGAAAGTACCGAGGACCTGAGGGAACTTGGCATGCATGTCCACTGGTCCCTGAAAGTAATCCGCTACTTGCCTTAATTAGCTGAAGCTAGAGTTTAAGAGCAGGGAGGTTATGCTGGAACTATATAAAATGTTGATATGGCCACACCTAGATTATTGCGAGCAGTTTTGAAATTCATGTTATTGGAGGGATGCAATAGCAATGGAGAAGGTGCAGAGGACATTTACCAGGATGTTACCTAGGCTGGAAACTTTTAGTTAGGAAATGAGTTTGGACAGACTAGGGTGGTTTTCCTTGGAGCAGAAGAAACCGAATGGTTCATGATAAAGAAGTATAACATTATGAGGGACGTAGGGTAGAGTCATAGAGATGTACAGCACATAAACAGACCCGTCTGTCTAACACATCTATGCTGACCAGATATCCAGCATCTGCAGTCCTCACTTTTGCCGAAAAGAAAACCTTGCCTATTTACCCTATCCATGCCCATCATGACTTTATAAACCTCTATAAGGTCTCCCTCAGTCTTTGACGCTCCAGGGAAAATAGCCCCATCTTATTCAGCCTCTCCCGATAACTCAACTCCTCCAACCATGGAACATTTCCCTGGTAACAGGTTCACTGTCCTAGGGGCATAGATTTAATCACAAAAGAAAACTGGCACCCAAGCTAAGTGGGAAGGCAATTGGAATGTCGGCCTTCTTTTCAAAGGGAATGAACAATCCAGCCTCCACAGCATCTGTGGTAAAAACTTCAACAGATTCATCACCCTTTGAGAGAAGAAATTCCTCCTTGTCTCTGTTTCAAATGTGAGAACTCTTACTTGAGATTATGTCATCTAGCCCTGGACTTTCCCACAAGGGTAAACACCCTTTCAGTATTTACCCTGTCAAGTCTCCTAAGAATCTTGAATGTTTCAATAAGGTCACCTCACATTTGACTGAATTCCAATGAGTACAGGCCCAACCTACTCAATCTTTCTCATGCATTTTATATATATATATGTAAAGTCATCTTTTATCAAATTATAGCATCTTACAATAGTGCAGACAAAGTCATTTGACACATTGTGCAGCATCAGCTCCTTCAAAGTGCTATCTAATTAGTCCAATTCCCTTAATCTTTCTCTGTAACACTGCACACGTTTCTTTTTTAATTATGTACCCAATGCCCTTTCAAATGTTACCATTGAATTTGCATTCATGCCTTTATCAGGCAGAACATTCTAAATCATCATCATTCACTTCACAAAGAAAAGCTTTCTTCACGTCATCTCTGGCTCTTACGCTGCTAATCTTACTGAAAAAACCCTGGAAAAGTCACACCTTGTTGAATGATGTGTAACTAGGATTATTACAATGTACTAACTTTTTAGAATTGCTATTTTACTGGCCTTACATTGATTTTTATATTCCTGGTTTGTCAAAATTCTTCATGATATAAAAAAATTGACATTTAAAAATTTTTTAAAAAATTGCTTTGGCTGTTATCTTAATACAATTCTTAATTGTATTTAAGTTTCTACATTTAAAATAAAAATTGAAGGGTTTTGGTGTTTTTAGCATCCTGGTTTGTGGTGTATGAATACCTTAATGTGATTGGTTCCTTTTCTGTTTGCTGACCTGACTGGTGCTGTGGTACATCTTTTTGCCTTGGTGTGAGAGTTAATTTGTCCTCAGGAAACCATTGTTACAGATCTCTGGATTATTGGTAACTCATGGCAAAATCTGGTTCCTTATAATGAGCATAATATGAAAAATTGCACTTGTTTAAATATCAATGAATTACAAGACCATTACTGACAACATTTTACGTAGTCATAAAAGTCGATAAAATGCATTTAATTCCAGTCACTTCCGTATAATGTATTGCTTTAGCTCACCTCCCATCATGTCAAAATCCATCGAGATAAAGATTAATTATGCATATTGTATAATCTTGGGAAAAAAACTCCAGCCTTTTTAGAAATCCAAGTATGACTTATATCAGAGCCACTTGTTAATTTTGACGCTACCAGGTGTAAAGGCATGAACTGACTTCCCTCTTTATAACTTCTGTGTTTGGGTACAACAAAAGTTTAAGATCCCTCTGGTAAACGGTTAGACCTTTTAATCCAGTTAATAAATGAATTAATTTGTTTTTTCTGTAAGCAATTAGGAGCCAGTCACAAGATCTGGCTGTTATGAAAGAGCAATTTTATTATCTGTTAATGCCAAGGAAAATAGTAAAGATACATTCTCAAGCTTACAGTCTTATGCAGTCACTTAGGTTCTCACTGGTACACAATTAAAAATCAAAAGCAATAAATGTCCAATACCAAATGAAGATAAAAGAATATTGAATTTAGAGTCCTTAGGGTGACCTTAAGTCATAAAGTTATGACCTGATACTCTGCTGGGTTACTTGACATTTGGATGCTCAGCAGTAGTGAAGCTTGCAGTTACTTTCTGAAGTTTTTGCTTTCATGATGTTTCTTTCCAATCAGTTTGTCAATGGGTTTTCTTCTAGAGAGAGAGACAAAGTTTCTCCGGTCTGTTTAAACATTGCTGTCAAAAATCCAGTCATTCTGCTTTTGCTATAGAAAGAAACATTTGAAATAGTAGCTTGTTTGTATGTTCTGTCTGCTGAGTTCATGGTGTTTAAGCTTGACAATTGTAGGTGATGTTTCATAGAGTCATACAGCATGGAAACAAATGCTTTGTTCCAACTTGTCTTTGCCAACCAGACTTCCCAATCTGGCCTAATCCCATTTGCCAGCATTTGATCCATATCCTTGTAAACCCTTTCAATTCATAGATCTATCAGATACCTTTTTAAATGTTGTAATTGTACCTGCCTCCACCACCACCTCTGGCAGCTCATTCTACGGATGCACCATTCTCTGCATGAATAAGTTACTCCTCAGGGCTTTTTCAAATCTTTTGCCTCTCACCTTAAACCTATGCCCTCCAGTTATGGACTCCCCTACCCTGGGAAAAATACCATTGCTTTTCACCCTATCCATGCCTCTCATGAGTTTATAAATCTTCATAAGGTCACCCCTCAGCTTTTGGTACTCCAGGGAAAAAAGCCCCAGCCAATTCAGCCTCTCCCTTTAACTCAAGCCCTCCAGTCTTGGCAACATCCTTGTAAATTTTTTCTGCACCTTCTCAAGTTTAACAACATCTTTCTTATAGAATGGAGACCAGAGTCATACACAGTAAGATGAAGATTCTTTTGATGAAAATCATTTGGGAAATGAGGAAAATTTTTATATCCTGGGGTGAGGTTTGGTTTTGGTGTTGATGACTGGATAAAATGCTAATTTGAATTTAGATTGCCATTTTTGTATAATTGACATTAGTTTCCTGCAACTTGGTCAATCTGGGTAGGTCAGGTGATGTTGGTGGCCATTTTAAATGAATGCTGTTGGTCCTTTTTAAAAAAAATTAGTCTATGAAAATTGTAGATATTAAACTGGATAATGTAATTCAAAGATCAACTGTCGAAATCTTGATTCATTATGACACTTGTGAAGTTATAACTTTATAAAAATATACTGAAGATTTTATTAAAAGTTTTATAAACATTTGAATTAGGAAAAGGAGTAGGCCATTTGTTTCAGGGTGCTCAGCCCCACGACTGCTGCTTCTGTGTCTGCTTGCAGATTTGTATGAAGTTTTGAATTGCTGACACCATGAGGTCCTTGCTGCCTGAGGCTGAGCTGGTTGCTGGTCTCTGAAAGTCTTCTGAGTTCCAGTCATCTGGGCCATTTCTTCCTCAGTCAACTGGGCCAGAGAAGTGCTCCTCAGAAGGTGCCACAGACTGTGACGGAGAAAAGAAATGCCCCCACAATACGTCAGTATCTGATCAAGTGGATGTTGCAGGAGGCAGCCTCACTATTGCTCCCTCTGAGGCATTTGTGCTGTCTTCCTCAGAGTGGAGGAAGGGCTGTGATGTGGCAACATCATCTTGACTGCAGAGACCCTGGTTATCCCACTGGGACCAGCAGGAAACAAAAGAGAGAGTGCATCATGACCAAGGGGTAGAAATTGTAGCATGTTAATAATCCATTCACAGGGAGAGTTTTAGGAGAGTAGCACAACAATGAGCAATGTTTCTTACTTAATTGCTGGGACATTGACATTTTTGCATCTCTGTGTGAGTTATAGGGAGAGGCTGAACAGGCTGGGGCTGTTGTACATCTTCATAACTCTATGAGAAGTCCTGATTTACACCACCAAAGACCAGGATCCTCTCCTCATAGGAGCTGAATATCTGTGCCCCGTCATCACTCTTGTCTCTTTTAGCCCTCTAATGGACTGTTTTCTCCTGGATTAAAAAAAGGGAAGGATTGGTGGTCTGATGGTGCAGTGGTTAGCATTGCTACCTGATTGCACCAGGGACCCAAATCCGATTCCAGCCTTGGGCAACTGCCACTGTGCAGTTTACACCTTCTCCCTGTGTCTAAGTGAGTTTCTCTGGGGTGCTCCAGTTTCCTCCCAAAGTCAAAAGATTAGGTGGATTGGTCATGTTAAATTACCTTGTGGTGTCCAGGAATGTGCAGACTCGATGGATTAACTATTGGAAATGCAGGGTTAAAGGGATTGGGTAGGGAATTGGGGCTGGATGGGATGCTTTCAAGAGATTCAGTGCGGACTCCATTGGCTGAATGGCTGATTTTCTCACTGTAGAGATTCTATGATTGAGTGAAATGAAAGTAGGTGGCATTGCTATTGGTGCCATGGGAAGTGGGGGAATGGTAGTGAGAGGTCTGAGTTTGTGCAAAGGCAACATGGAGTCAGTAGGGTGGGGCATGGGGCTGTGATGGGCAAGACTGAGTGAGGCAAGATGCTGTTGATGTGAGTGAGAATGGTAGAGCAAAAGCTTTGGCGGGAAGTGGATACTGTAGAAGAGACAGATTGTGAGGTAGCAGACAGCAGATGTTGACATTTACCCTGGGGGAGCAGAGGAGGTCATTAAATTAGTTGCAGCATTTCTGTATGTTTTAAAGCAGAGGTAGATAGATTCTTGATTACCAAGGGGATGAAAAATTCAGGCATATGCAGTAAAGTGGAGTTGTGTTTAAAATCAGATCAGCCATGAATTGTCTGCAGGCTTGAAGGGCCAAGTGGCCTACTCTTGTTCCTCATTTAAGCACTCTTCTGAGTTGCCTTGTGATAATCACCTCCTCAGAAGAGATCCAAAGAGGCCACTATAATCCTATGTGTGAATGCCTTCTCCTCACTGTGCCAGGATTGTAATAAAATTTCCCCTTTGATCTGCAATTATCTTATGTCTGATTTATAAATTCCTTAGATATGTGATTGTACATTTATCCTAAAATTAAAAATGACAATTTTAAAACTAAAAATAAACTTGGATGGATTTTCAACTTGCTCATTAATATCATGCTCAATTAGATTTCATTTATTTTTCAATCCAGTGCACATGTAATTACCATCACACCATTCCATTTTGTTCTTCATGTCTTAAAATAACATCTGAACTAAGATGTGAGTGGAAATGTTAAAGGGGCACAAAAATACTGAGAGGTAATTCCTTTGGGGATTTCCAACTGGGCACTGTAACCCCCACAGTAAGTCAGTGAAAAGCCATTTAATGGTACTTGTTTAAAGGCATTTATTACTCCTATGTTACCACTGACTTTCCATTGGAGTTACAAGTAATCATGAAGCAAATAAAAGTTACTAGCACTTGATATTTGCTTACAAAGTCACAATTTGCCTGATACAGAAAACATACAATAATATTTGCTTTTGGAATCAGTTGACAGTGACAATCAAATACTTTGGGAACTGTTATTTGGAACACATATGTCTCTGGTTACATTAACTATATATGTTTGTTGCTGACCTTTCACTAATTGTGACCTACTGAGGCATACTGTTGCAGCTGCAATAATATTCCCTTTTCTCCACGACTAATATCAAAGTTGATTTTTGTTGAACAGATTTGCATCTTATGACATCTTTTAAAATAAAATGTAAATATGTTCTGGAGAAATATGTTACATTTGAAAGCAAGAGAGTTTTCCATGAAAGAAAATTGCAATTTTTAAAAAGAAATACCATGTCTGGTAATATCACAGCGAATTATTTTGACAATACACTGTGGTGATGCAAAAAGTAATGCATAATGTTTCATCTTGTTCTTGTAGCATGAAACTTCCTTGCCATCTGGGGTCTCAATTAGTAAAAACATGGCAGAAGCTGCAACAAACAAACAAAGACCTGCTGTCACCATAGGAGCTGTAGATACTGACCTAGGGGAGACTATTATCAAATAGTACAAACAGAACATTATATCTGGTTTGGGTAATACAAGATGGTCCGAGTGTATAAATAATTTTGTTGTAATAATTAAAGTTATTCCAACCTTGTTTGTTTTAAAGCCTTAAAAAACTCATTTTAACTAGCATTCTAATGTTGTTAATTCAGTACAATGAACTACTCTTGCGTTGATAGAAATGCTTCCAAAAAGTAAAGAATCCTCAGAAAAGGTGTCCTTTCAAATTGTGATAGTAATGTTAATATATTAGGTTTGAATGCACATTTGATGAATTACAGAAATCATGTTAATATTGGTGCATGAAAGGAACAAAACTGAAAGCACCATGTAACGTTTCCATTCTCTTGGAGTACCTGGCAAGAAGTCTAGAATTTCAGTGGTAGAATCTACATATCAGAATCCATAGAAAAGGTTGGAATTTTAATAAGTTATTGATGTGTATCTTATTTCCAAACCTTCTGCCAAACAATCCTTGTCCAGCATTAACTGGATATGTTAGGATTTCTTGCATTCTAAACTTTGAAAGGGAACCAGGATCTGGCCATGCCTCCCTGATCACACACAGCTGTAGTAGTCACTTGAATGTTCAACCTGAAGAAAGCGTTTAGTAACTCTGAAACAAATGCTGGCTATATTGTCAGACATTATCTGTGGGAGTTGTCTTCAATTGACATTCAGTGGGTTCAGAGTTTAGAGAATGAGAATGGGGAGTTAGCAGTAGATATAAAGGTGAGAATACAAACCACTGCAGTTATAGCTACAAATTGGAAAACAGATGGGTGAGATGAACTTAACGAACATTAGGGAAATGGTACAGAGCAAACTGGTGGAGCTGTGTCTCTGGGTCCTGATGGACATAGAAATTTTTCAAAATTTATTCCATTCTGAAAGGGTTGCATCAGGCTAGAAAATAGCACATATAATTCCGCCATTCCAGAAGGCAGAGAGGGAGACAATTGGAGAATGTATAGGTTAGGTAGCTGAACATATGTCATGGGAAAGCTATTAGAATTAATAATTTAAGAGCATTATAGCTGAGTAGTTATAAAAACTCAAAGTGTCTGGAAAGAGAAAATCATGCTTAACTAATTTATTGGAGTTCTTTGAAGGAGGAACATGTACAGGATAATAAGGAGTATTATGTGGGAAGAAAATGAAGTTGTTTATTTTGGCATGAGAAATAAAAAGAAGCTGAATATTACTTAAACTAGAGTGACTACAGAATTTTGGGATGCAGAGGGTTCTAGGTGTTTTAGAGCACAAGTCACAATAAGTAGATACGCTGGTACAGCAAGTAATTAAGGACACTAATGGAATAGCAATTCCGTTGAAGAGACATAATGGACTCAAAAAGGTAAATCAGTTCCTCACTCCACAGATGCTGTCAGACCTGTTGCATTTTTCGAGCGTTATCTATTCCTATTTCAAATCTCTAGTACCAACTGTAATTTGCCTTTGTTGTTGATGGAATGTTATTTCTGATATGAGATACATTAAGCATAAAATTTAAGCATGTTAAGCTTCAGGTTTCTAGGACATCAGTGAAATTACATCTTGAATGCTGTGTGCAGTTTTGTGTCCTTACTTAAGGAAGGATGTAAATACACTGGAGGTGGTCCAGAAGATGTTTATTAGCATTCAGCTGCTTCATCATTGACCTTCTCTCTGTCATAAGGTCAGAATTGGGGATATGTGTTGATAATTGCACAATATTCAGCACTATTCTTGACTCCTCAGACACTGAAGCAGTTCAGGTCCAAATGCAGTAAGACCTGGACAATATCCAGGTTTGACTGACAAATGGCAAGTGACGCTTTGTGTCACACAGTATGAGGCAATGACTAAGTCCAAAAATAGAGAATCCAACAATCACTCCTTGACATTCAATGGCATCACTAACACTGAATCAGTCAGTATCAACATCGTGGAGGTTACCATTGGCCAGAAACTGAATTGGACTAAGTACATAAGTACTATGGCTACAAGAATCACTCAGTGACTAGGAATCTTACAGAAGGTTAACTTACCTCCGGCCCACAATCTGCAAGACAAAAGTCATTAAGTGTGATCCTCAGTTGTCTGGATGAGAACAGTGTTGCTGGTTAAAGCACAGCAGGTTAGGCAGCATCCAAGGAACAGGAAATTCGACGTTTTGGGCATAAGCCCTTCATCAGGAATGAGGAGAGTGTGCCAAGCAGGCTAAAATAAAAGGTAGGGAGGAGGGACTTGGGGGAGGGGCGATGGAGATGTGATAGGTGGAAGGAGGTCAAGGTGAGGGTGATAGGCCGGAGTGTGGTGGGGGCGGAGAGGTCAGGAAGAAGATTGCAGGTTAGGAGGGCGGTGCTGAGTTGAGGGAACTGACTGAGACAAGGTGGGGGGGAGGGGAAATGAGGAAACTGGAGAAATCTGAGTTCATTCCTTGTGGTTGGAGGGTTCCCAGGCGGAAGATGAGGCGCTCTTCCTCCAGCCGTCGTGTTGTTATGTTCTGCCGGTGGAGGAGTCCAAGGACCTGCATGTCCTCGGTGGAGTGGGAGGGAGAGTTAAAGTGTTGAGCCACGGGGTGGTTGGGTTGGTTGGTCCGGGCGTCCCAGAGGTGTTCTCTGAAGCGTTCCGCAAGTAAGCGGCCCGCCTCCCCAATATAGAGGAGGCCACATCGGGTGCAGCGGATGCAATAGATGATGTGTGTGGAGGTACAGGTGAACTTGTGGTGGATATGGAAGGATCCCTTGGGGCCTTGGAGGGAAGTGAGGGAGGAGGTGTGGGCGCAAGTTTTACATTTCCTGTGGTTGCAGGGGAAGGTGCCGGGAGTGGAGGTTGGGTTGGTGGGGGGTGTGGACCTGACGAGGGAGTCACAAAGGGAGTGGTCTTTGCGGAACGCTGATAGGGGAGGGGAGGGGAGGGAAATATATCCCTGGTGGTGGGGTCCGTTTGAGTTGGCGGAAATGACGGCGGATGATACATTGTATACGGAGGTTGGTGGGGTGGTAGGTGAGAACCAGTGGGGTTCTGTCTTGGTGGCGGTTGGAGGAGCGGGGCTCAAGGGCGGAGGAGCGGGAAGTGGAGGAGATGCGGTGGAGGGCATCGTCGATCACGTCTGGGGGGAATCTGCGGTCCTTGAAGAAGGAGGCTATCTGGGCTGTGCGGTGTTGGAACTGGTCCTCCTGGGAGCAGATGTGGCGGAGACGAAGGAATTGGGAATATGGGATGGGTCCTAGCTCCCAGCCATGCCGGATCTTCACCATCCCTCCAGACCTCCCCCTCTCTGAGGATGAAAGATCAGTCCTCAGCAGGGGCCTCACCTTCATTCCCCTACGCCCTCGGATCAATGAGTTCAACACACGGCGAGATATTGAACAATTCTTCCGCCGCCTTCGCCTCCATGCCTACTTTCACAACCAAGACTCCCGCCCACCCTCTGACGACCCCTTCTCCCTCCTCCAATGCACCCCATCCACCTGGACACCCCGTGCTGGCCTCTTACCCGCCCTCGATCTATTTATAGCCAACTGCCGCCGCGACATTAACCGACTCAACCTGTCCACCCCTCTCACCCACTCCAATCTTTCACCCTCAGAACGTGCAGCCCTCCACTCCCTCCGCTCCAATCCCAACCTCACCATCAAACCGGCAGACAAGGGAGGCACGGTAGTAGTTTGGCGCACCGACCTTTATACCGCTGAGGCCAAACGCCAGCTCGCGGACGCCTCCTCTTATCACCCCCTTGACCACGACCCCACCTCCCACCACCAAACCATCATCTCCCAGACCATCCATAACCTCTTCACCGCAGGGGATCTCCCATCCACCGCCTCCAACCTCATAGTCCCACAACCCCGCACCGCCCGTTTCTACCTCCTGCCCAAAATCCACAAACCTGACTGCCCCGGCTGACCCATTGTCTCAGCCTGCTCCTGCCCCACCGAACTCATCTCCGCCTACCTCGACACAGTTCTGTCCCCTTTAGTCCAAGAACTACCCACCTACGTTTGGGACACCACCCACGCCCTCCACCTCCTCCAGGATTTTCGCTTCCCCAGTCCCCAACGCCTTATTTTCACGATGGACATCCAGTTCCTGTACACCTCCATCCCCCATCACGAAGGACTCAAAGCCCTCCGCTTCTTCCTTTCCCGCCGCACCAACCAGTACCCTTCCACTGACACCCTCCTTCTACTGACTGAACTGGTCCTCACCCTGAATAACTTCTCTTTTCAATCCTCCCACTTCCTCCAAACTAAAGGAGTTGCCATGGGCACCCGCATGGGCCCCAGCTATGCCCGTCTCTTCGTAGGATATGTGGAACAGTCCATCTTCCGCAACTACACTGGCACCACCCCCCACCTTTTCCTCCGCTACATCGATGACTGTATCGACGCTGCCTCGTGCTCCCACGAGGAGGTTGAACAGTTCATCAACTTTACTAACACCTTCCATCCCGACCTCAAATTCACCTGGACTGTCTCAGACTCCTCCATCCCCTTCCTAGACCTTTCCATTTCTATCTCGGGCGACCGACTCAACACAGACATCTACTATAAACCGACTGACTCCCACAGCTACCTGGACTACACCTCCTCCCACCCTGCCCCCGGTAAAAACTCCATCCCATATTCCCAATTCCTTCGTCTCCGCCGCATCTGCTCCCAGGAGGACCAGTTCCAATACCGTACAGCCCAGATGGCCTCCTTCTTCAAGGACCGCAGATTCCCCCCAGACGTGATCGACGATGCCCTCCACCGCATCTCCTCCACTTCCTGCTCCTCCGCCCTTGAGCCCCGCTCCTCCAACCGCCACCAAGACAGAACCCCACTGGTTTTCACCTACCACCCCACCAACCTCCGCATACAACGTATCATCCGCCGTCATTTCCGCCACCTCCAAACGGACCCCACCACCAGGGATATATTTCCCTCCCCTCCCCTCCCCTATCAGCGTTCCGCAAAGACCACTCCCTTTGTGACTCCCTCGTCAGGTCCACACCCCCCACCAACCCAACCTCCACTCCCGGCACCTTCCCCTGCAACCGCAGGAAATGTAAAACTTGCGCCCACACCTCCTCCCTCACTTCCCTCCAAGGCCCCAAGGGATCCTTCCATATCCACCACAAGTTCACCTGTACCTCCACACACATCATCTATTGCATCCGCTGCACCCGATGGGGCCTCCTCTATATTGGGGAGACGGGCCGCTTACTTGCGGAACACTTCAGAGAACACCTCTGGGACGCCTGGACCAACCAACCCAACCACCCCGTGGCTCAACACTTTAACTCTCCCTCCCACTCCACCGAGGACATGCAGGTCCTTGGACTCCTCCACCGGCAGAACATAACACGACGGCTGGAGGAGGAGCGCCTCATCTTCCGCCTGGGAACCCTCCAACCACAAGGAATAAACTCAGATTTCTCCAGTTTCCTCATTTCCCCTCCCCCCACCTTGTCTCAGTCGGTTCCCTCAACTAACCTGCAATCTTCTTCCTGACCTCTCCGCCCCCACCCCACTCCGGCCTATCACCCTCACCTTGACCTCCTTCCACCTATCACATCTCTATCGCCCCTCCCCCAAGTCCCTCCTCCCTACCTTTTATCTTAGCCTGCTTGGCACACTCTCCTCATTCCTGATGAAGGGCTTATGCCCGAAACGTCGAATTTCCTGTTCCTTGGATGCTGCCTAACCTGCTGTGCTTTAACCAGCAACACATTTTCAGCTGTGATCTCCAGCATCTGCAGACCTCATGTTTTTACCTGGATAAGAACAGTACCAACAACACTCAAGAAGCTTGGTACCTTCCAGGAGAAAACTGCCTGTTTCCTTACCATCACATCCTCAAACATCCACTCCATCCACTGATGCTCAGTAGCAGCAATGTGTACCATTGGCAGGATGCACTGAAGAAATTTACCGAGGATTCTTACATAGCATCTTTCAAACCTCACACCATCTTTCAAACCTCACACTATAACCATCAAGAAGAAGAATGGCAACAGATGCATGAAAACACCCCATCTGCAAGTCCCCCTCCCAAGCCATTCTGACTTGGAAATATATTGCTGATCCTTCATTCTCCCTGGGTCAAAATCCTGGAACTCTCTCTCTAGCAGCATTGTGGGTCAACTTGCAGCACCTGGACTTCAGCAGTTCAAGAAGGCAGCCACCATCAACCTCTTAAGGATAGTTATGGATAGGTAATAAATATTGACCCCCATCGGTGATGCCCACTTCCCACAATGAAATAAAAAAAATTGATGTCTGGAATGAGTATGTTGTCTTATGAGGAAAGATTGGACCAACTGGTCATGTTTTTGCTGGAGTTGAGAAGAGGGAGGGATGAACCTGATTGAAGTGAATGAAATCCTGAAACACCTTGATAAGTGGAATGATGTTCCCTCTTGTGGTGGAGTCACTGTTTGAAAATTTGGTATCACCCTTTTAGGGAAGAGATGAAGAGTTTTTTTTAATGTTAGACACCACGGAGACAGTTACTGTATCAGATAGTTGGTCTGGTGAAGAAAATACTGTCTATGGCTCACATCATTGCAACACATTATTCAAGGAGCAGAGCACTTACGAATAAAGATATGCCAGAAACAATTTTCCAATACAGGGTACACCAAAATGTCAAAAAAGTATACGTACGTTTGCAATTGTTATATCTCACTTGAGTAATGTATTGAAGATTAAATCCTGCAGTTATCTCAAAAGTTAAAGATTTTAAATATGCTGGATTTCCCAATTTACCCAACCTTCAGACCTAGGTGGGTGGAAAGCTTGGACAAGACTTCTGTACTTCACAAAAATTACTGTTTATAATAAATAATTAATAAGTAAATAAACAATTATGAACCATCAGCATATAACCCAACTAGTTAAAACTCTAAACTCTTTATAAACCCCCTCCTCTAGACAGGCATGCAGACAGAGGTAAAAACAATGACTGCAGACGCTGGAAACCAGAATCTGGATCAGTGAAATGGAAGAGCACAGCAGTTCAGGCAGCATCCAACGAGCAGCGAAATCGATGTTTCGGGCAAAAGCCCTTCATCAGGAATAAAGGCAGTGAGCTGGAAGCATGGAGAGATAAGCTAAAGGGAGGTGGGGGTGGGGAGAGAGTAGCATAGAGTAAGAGCTTCAGGGCAGAAGAAATGACCTGGGAGTTGCAGTGGGAGAGGGACTCCCTGAGATTCTTGTAGAGAGAGGAGGAAAACTTCTTCAATGCAGGCATCCTTGCAAGAGGATTCGCAGTAGGGTTAAAATCAACGAGGTAAAAACAATGACTGCAGATGCTGGAAACCAGATTCTGGATCAGTGGTGCTGGAGCATGCGTACAGATACAGAGAAACAAAACAAAAATTTGTCTTATGGGTGGAATAAAAGACAGGCCCCTGTTCACAGGGTTGCTAAGTTGATTATTGTCCTGATCTGAATGGTGATTCTTGATCTTCCTTCTCTTAATATACAGCGTGACTAGTTCATACGTATAATGGCCTCTGCCTTCTTAATTACAAGTCCCAGGTTTCATTACAGCAACCACTGAAGGAAAGTTAAACTGGCTTCCTTCAGGCTTAGTGATTTTTTTTCTTTCTGAAGAGAACAGAGAAAGCTTCTGATCATGCGGAGATCTGATGGCTTCTCCCTGTTTTGTTCATATTGTCAAGCTCTTCAGGTACTTGGGAGCCAATCATATAATGATCAGTTAATGATGAGAATTAACTTAATTTGGGGAGAGGTGGACCAATCATATATGTAAATGCAAATATTAATCTTGAGGTAATAAATGTTTGGGTGGAAGAAGTTGTTTATATAGGCCTGAAATGTGATAAACACCACTCTCTATATTGCGATGTCAACAAAACCTGTGGCAGGACAGTATTGGATCTCAAATGCATGAGACTTAATATCTGGACCTCCTCAAAGTCTCTGTAGCAATGTCTTATCACATCAATGTAAACTGTAACTAACTGCTAATATGCATAAAAATTATATTCTTTTTAATACAAGATACTATTTTGATGGGATGATACCTTTGGATTAGCTCTACTACACTTGTCTAGCAGGCCTTGTAGTTTTCTATTTTTCTTTTAGATTAGATTCCCTACAGTGTGGAAACAGGCCATTCAGCCCAACAAGTCCACACCAACCCTCTGAAGAGTAACCCACCCAGACCCATTCCCTACCCCTATATTTATTAATGCACCTAACACAATGGGCAATTTAGCACGGCCAATTTACCTAGCCTGCATATCTTTTGATTGTGGGAGGAAAACAGAGCACCCGGAGGAAACCCGCACATCTAGTCACCCGAAGTGGGAGTCAAATCTGGGTTCCTGGCGCTGTGTGGCTGTAGTGCTAACCACTGAGCCACCATGCTGCCCCATGCTTAAACAGGACAGTGGAAGCAATCTTCACCATGAGCAGCAGCACATACAGCACAGTGAGCTGGCATGCTTTTACAACAGTGTGTTACGACAAAGATGAGCAGAGGATTTTATTTTACACAGTATACTGCCTGTGGCCAGCCAGCTCAGAGTCAATCCTCCATTGAGGAGTTTTTAATCCCCTAGTTATATAGTTTTCTTTTTCTTTTTTTTTCAGTGTTCAAGTGAGGGAATGCTAATCTCCTGTATGTATTTTTTGTCTTTTCCCTCTTTTTTATCCTATTACTGCCACACAGCATAGAGCTTGCTTACCCCACAGCACCCCTATTGTGCGTGTGTAAGTGCAGGAGTCAGGAAAAAACACCATGTGCAAAATAATTTTATTCAATATTTCCACCACCAGGAAAAACACCAATGTCGTCAGTGAACCAGTAACAAGCAAAGTTTGGCATGAACAATGTTTATGTGAAAGTGAAGGGGAAAGTAGGGACCAAATCAAAATAGCATTGGGGGGTGAAATAGAACAGTCCACCTCCCTGCAGTGTTCACCTCTCCCTGAAGGCATCAAAAGTGTTGGTGAACACCAAGTGTTTTCTCTCCAAGGACACCCAGGCTCAAATGTAACCATGGAAGAGTGGCAGGCAATTAGCCTGGAGCCAGGCCCCGGAACAGACACATGAGGTGATTCTCTGACCTGCCTGTTCCACTTGGCACTGGGTGACTGAAGATCAAGAGCGAGGGGCTGAAGTGAAACCAAAAGCAGAGGAGAATGGCTTTCAGATAACTATAAAGGGAGTACAAAATCTACATCCAATATATGCATGGTCGACAGAATCCACAGCACCGCAAAACTGGGAGTCCGTGAACCCACCGCAATCTGCGGTTGCACGGGAATGAGCAGATATCCTGACTAACAATTATTCTATGATCAACACTCCCTGAAATAGGTTAACTGGTCATTTACTCAATTGCCTGTGGAATTGGATTGTGTCTTAATTAATGGCCATATTTATATATATATAAACAAAATACTTCAAAATCTCCATTGATTTTGAATTACTTTGGGAGACTCTGACTGTGACAAGACACTATATTAATGAAAAATTTCCTTTCCTGTACAAACTGTACATATATAAAACCCTGCGTACCATTTACTTTCAAATAGCTTTACACTTATCCTGAGATTTTATTACTCTTCTGCTCAATTGACTATGTTACAACCTGGGATATATTTTCAGTCTCATTTACTTTTGGTATAATCTTATACCAAAATATAACGGAACAATTCTCTGTTCAATTGTAGTCTTCTGCCTGCTTCATCCAAAATTTTCCATGATCTTTATTTGAAGTAATCAACAATTCTTAATATCACTGCCTCTATGTCCCTACATTTTTGTACAGAAAATATGAAACACTTTATTGATCCTTGGGCACATTACTGCTAATCTTGTACATCTTGCTAATGTAAAACAAATATTCATTTACTGCTACTCGCTGTGTTCTATCTTAGAACCACCCCTTTCTTCCTGTAATTTGGCTTGAATAACATCGACCATAATTTTTTAATAATATTTTATCAAATACTTTTCCAAACACAACAGATCCAATGAATCCCTGCTGTGCATCCACTCTTGAATTTTCTTACAGAAGAGATCTGTGATTCAACTTTCAATTTAATTGTCAACTACTGAACACATGTTGGCTTTAGCTGTGTAAAAGATTGTATTCAAGCCCTTCCAATTTCAAGTCTTCATGATGAAACTTTAACACTCTCACTAACTAGGAGAAAAGAAAATTAACTGTAGATAAGCACAAGAATATTTGTCAGTGCCAAGGAATGGAATGAGAAAAAAATTGATTGTTTGACATAGTTGACTGATTCTAGGTCTTGTGCATTTGATCTCAAAATATTTATAGAAACATAGAAAGATACAGCGCAGTACAGGCCCTTCGGCCCTCGATGTTGCGCCGACCGAATCCTACCTAATCTACACTAGCCCAATAACTTCCAAATGCCTATCCAATGCCCGCTTAAATGACCATAAAGAAGGAGAGTTCACCACTGCTACTGGCAGGGCATTCCATGAACTCACAACCCGCTGTGTAAAGAATCTACCCCTAACATCTGTCCTATACCTACCACCCCTTAATTTAAAGCTGTGTCCCCTAGTAACACCTGACTCCATTAGCGGTAAAAGGTTCTCAGTGTCTACCCTATCTAAACCCCTAATCATCTTATACACCTCTACCAAATGTCCCCTAAACCTTCTCTTCTCCAATGAGAACAGCCCCAAGTGCCTCAGCCTTTCCTCATAAGATTTTCCTACCATTCCAGGCAACATCCTGGTAAACCTCCTCTGCACTCGTTCCAATGCCTCCACATCCTTCCTATAGTATGGCGACCAAAACTGCACACAATACTCCAGATGAGGCCGCACCAGAGTCTTATACAGTTGCAACATGACCTCAGGACTCCGGAACTCAATTCCTCTACCAATAAAGCCCAGTACACCATATGCCTTCCTCACAGCACTATTTACCTGGGTGGCAACTTTCAGAGATCTGTGTACATGGACACCAAGATCCCTCTGCTCATCCACACTACCAAGTAGCCTACCATTAGCCCAGTAATCCATCTTCTTGTTACTCCTACCAAAGTGAATGACTTCACACTTAGCTACATTGAATTCCATTTGCCACATTTCTGCCCAGCTCTGCAACTTATCTATATCCCGCTGTAACCTACCACTTCCTTCCTCACTATCCACAACTCCACCGACTTTTGTGTCATCCGCAAACTTGCTTACCCAGCTTTCAAGCCCTTCCTCTAGATCATTTATAAAGATAACAAAAAACAATGGTCCCAAAACAGATCCTTGTGGTACACCGCTAGTAACTGCACTCCAAGATGAACATAGTCCATCAACTACTACCCTCTGTCTCCTTCCAGCCAGCCAATTCCTAATCCAAACCTCTAATGTATCCTCAATGCCGTACCTCCGTAGTTTTAGCATTAGCCTTCCATGGGGAACCTTATCAAACGCCTTACTAAAATCCATATACACAACATCTACTGCTTTACCCTCGTCCACTTCCTTAGTCACCTTCTCAAAGAACTCAATAAGGTTTGTGAGGCACGACCTGCCCTTCACAAAACCATGCTGGCTATCCTTGATCACGTTATTCCTATCCAGATGTTCATAAATCTTATCCCTTACCATTCTCTCTAAGACTTTGCCCACCACTGAAGTCAGACTCACTGGCCTATAGTTACTAGGGCTATCCCTACTCCCTTTCTTGAACAAGGGGACCACATTCGCTATCCTCCAGTCCTCTGGTACTATTCCCGTTGACAATGACGACATAAAAATCCAGGCCAATGGCTCTGCTATCTCCTCCCTAGCTTCCCATAGGATCCTAGGGTAAATGCCATCAGGCCCAGGAGACTTATCTATTTTCATCCTCTCCAATATTCCCAGAACCTCTTCCCTGCATACTTACAGGCCATCCATTCTAATCATTTGTGACTCCATATTCACATCAGCAACAGTGTCCTGTTCCTGAGTGAATACTGATGAAAAGTATTGATTTAGTGTCTCTCCAATCTCCTCCGCCTCCACACACAACTTCCCACTACTATCCTTGACTGGACCGATACCTACCCTAGTCATCCTTTTATTCCTGACATACCTATAGAAAGCCTTTGGGTTTTCCCTAATCCTACCAGCTAAAGACTTTTCATGTCTCCTTCTCGCTTCTCTTAGCTCTCTCTTTAGATCCTTCCTGGCTACCTTATAACTCTCTATCGCCCCAACTGAACCTTCACGCCTCATCTTTACATATGCCGCCTTCTTCCCTTTCACAAGGGATTCCAATTCCTTACTAAACCACGGCTGCCTCACAAGGCCCTTTACACCATGCCTGACTGGTACATACTTATCGAGGACACGTAGTAGCTGCTCCTTGAACAATCCCCACATATCATTAGTGTTCTTCTCTTGAAGCCTGTTTTTCCAATCCACACATCCTAAGTCATGCCTCACTGCATCATAATTTCCCTGCCCCCAGCTATAACTCATGCCCTGCAGTGCACACTTATCCCTCTCCATCACTAAAGTAAAAGTCACCGAGTTGTGGTCACTGTCCCCGAAGTGCTCACCTACCTCCAAGTCTAACACCTGGCCTGGTTCATTACCTAGAACCAAATCCAGTATAGCCTCACCTCTTGTTGGCCTGTCTACATATTGTGTCAGGAAACCCTCCTGCACACATTGGACAAACACCGACCCATCTAATGAACTCGAGCTATAGCTCTCCCAGTCAATATCTGGGAAGTTAAAGTCCCCCATAACAACCACCCTGCTACCTTCACTCTTTTCCTGAATCATCCTCGCAATATTATCCTCTACTTCTCTAGGACTATTAGGAGGCCTGTAGAAAACACCTAACAGGGTGACCTCACCTTTCCTATTTCTATCCTCAGCCCAAACTACCTCAGATGGCAAGTCCTCTTCTATCGTCCATTCCACTGCTGTAATACTATCTTTGACAAGTAATGCCACACCTCCCCCTTTTTTACCCCCATGTCTGATCCTACTAAAACATTTAAACCCTGGAACCTGCAACAGCCATTCTTGTCCCTGTTCTACCCACGTCTCTGTAATGGCCACAACTTCGAAGTCCCAGGTACCAACCCACGCTGCAAGTTCACCTACCTTATTTCTTATACTTCTGGCATTGAAGTATACACACTTCAATCCACCCTTCTGTTTATAGGCACCCTCCTTTGAGATCGCTGCATTATTCATAACCTCCCTACACTCAAGGTCCTGTACCCTAAAGCTACAGTCCAGGTTCCCATGCCCCGGTGGAGTTAGTTTAAACCCTCCCAAAGAGCACTAGCAAACCTCACCCCAAGGATACTGGTGCCCCTCAGGTTCAGGTGTAGACCATCCTTTTTATAGAGGTCCCACCTTCCCCAGAAAGAACCCCAGTTGTCCAGAAACCGGAATCCCTCCCTCCTGCACCATCCCTGTAGCCACGCGTTTAACTGCTCTCTCTCCCTATTCCTCGACTCTCTATCACATGGCACGGGTAACAAACCAGAGACTACAACTCTGTTTGTTCTAACTCTGAGCTTCCAACCTAGCTCCCTGAAAGCCTGTCTGACATCCTGACCCCTCTTCCTACCTATATCGTTGGTGCCAACGTGGACCACGATCTGGGGCTGCTCCCCCTCCCCCTTAAGGACCCGGAAAACACGATCAGCGACATCATGTACCCTTGCACCTGGGAGGCAACATACCAAACGTGAGTCACTGTCGCCCCCACAAAACCGTCTGTCTGTACCCCTCACTATCGAGTCCCCGAGAACTATCGCTCTACCTTTCTCCACCCTTCCCTTCTGAGCAACGGGGCCAGGCTCCGTGCCAGAGGCCTGAACCTCGTTGCTTGCCCCTGGTAAGTCATCCCCCCCACAAGTATCCAAAACGGTATACTTGTTCTTGAGGGGAATGACCGCAGGGGGTCCCTGCACTGGCTTCCTCCTCCCACTCCCCCTCACTGTCACCCATCTATCTTGAACTTTCGGAGTAACTACTTCCCTAAAGCTCTGATCTATGACCCTCTCTGCCTCCCGAATGATCCGCAGTTCATCCAAATCCAGCTCCAGTTCCCTAACACGGGCTTGGAGGAGCTGGAGATGGGTGCACTTCTTGCAAGTGTACTCAGCAGGGACGCTAATGGCTTCCCTCACCTCATACATGTTGCAAGAGGAGCTATCAAAGGAGGGTCATGAAGTAATTATTTATTTACAGCACTTTAAAAGAGTAGCTGGAACTCTTTCTTCCAACTTGAACATGAAATGGAACCAGTTACTACATTTCAATATTTGTTTATCATCATCATCATAGCACAGCCCAGGTGCAAATAAAAGCTTCTTCTGTTCTGTGACATTCAACTCAATCTCAGCAAAGTACGTCTTGTTCTGTCTCGAGAGAAAGGACTCCCATGCCATGCTGATTATCTTCTCTGTGCTGCCGACTTTAGTTTTCCAATCTGACTACGGTAGAATGCTGAATGAATGTGTTTTGATGAGTTTTATAGATTAGACGTAAGGAAGCAATTGAATGGAACTTTGCCACTATTCCACTTCCACATTTTGCAGGGGATATTTTACAACTGGCTGCCACAGATTACACATGAAGGTAGTTACAGCAGAGGTAGAGGCCTAATGACAATGGCAACCCAACTAGTACACTAAATATAGTTGCATTTCACCAAGTATTACTTCTGCACTTATAATTTATGCAAATCTCCCAACATAAGTGTTTGCAAAGAAAATTATCATTCATTAACAAAACACTGTTAATTCTAGTGAGTTTCATTTCTGCTATATGTATTGTAAACATAATCTTTAAATCATGCAAGTCTCCTGATAGTACCTGTGTATGTTTTCATTGGTTGTTCCTCTGGTATCTGCTGTTTTTTAGAGTGATGTTCCTTCTCGAGGGAGTGTTGTTCCTGTGGTGAGTGCTGTTGCTGTGGTAACTGTTGCTGATCCATTTTGGTAGCAGGGAAACAATGGACCTCTAGGATTGATTACTGTTTCTGCATTCTGTGCAGGTGGTGAGATGGTTTCTTTCTGATCCATTGTCTGCAGTGAAGAAATAGCTTCTCTAGTAGTATGTTAATGTCTGTGGCCCACCATGTAGAGTCACGGAGATGTACAGCACGGAGACACACCCTTCGATTTAACTTGTCCATGCCGACCAGTGTGTTTGAATTAGATATCCTAACCTAATCTAGACCCATTTGCCAGCACTTGGCCCATTTCCCTCTCAGCCCTTCCTATCCATATATCCATACAGACGCCTGTTAAATACTGCAATGGTACCAGCCTCCACTACTCCCTCTGGTAGCTCATTCCATACATGCATAACCCTCTGCGTGAAAATAAAATTGCCTGGATGTAGGTTTGCTTGCTGAGCTGGAAGGTTCAGTTCCAGACGTTTCATTACCTGACTAGGTAACATCTTCAGTGGGCCTCAGGCGAAGCACCGTACATGATTCCTGCTTTCTATTTCCTGTGGTGATGTCATTTTCTGTTTTTCTCAGGGGGTGGTAGATTCGCTGAAGAAGGGCTTATGCCCGAAACGTCGAATCTCCTGTTCCTTGGATGTTGGATGCTGCCTGACCTGCTGCGCTTTTCCATCAACACATTTTCAGGGGTGGTAGATGGGGTCTAACTCGATGTGTTTGTTGATAGAATTCCGGTTGGAATGTCATGCTTCTAGGAATTCTCATGTGTGTCTCTGTTTGGCTCATCCTAAGATGGATGTGTTGTCCCAGTTGAAGTGGTATCCTTCCTTATCTGTATGTAAGGATACTAGTGAGAGAGGGTCATGTTGTTTTGTGGCTGGTTGGTGTTCATGTATCATGGTGGCTAGTTTTCTGCCTGTTTGTCCAATGTAGTATTTGTTACAGTTCTTGCACAGTATTTTGTAATTACATGACCCTCTCTCACTAGTATCCTTACGTACAGATAAGGAAGGATACCACTTCAACTGGGACAACACATCCATCCTAAGACAAGCCAAACAGAGACAGGCATGAGAATTCCTAGAAGCATGGCATTCCAACCAGAATTCTATCAACAAGCACATCGAGTTAGACCCCATCTACCACCCCCTGAGAAAAAGAACAGGAAATGACATCACCACAGGAAACGATTCACCAACCCAAAGAAACCCAAACATTTAAATAGAAAGCAGGAATCATATACAGTGCTTCACCTGAGGACCACCGAAGATGTTACCTAGTAGATGGACGAAACGTCTGGAAATGAACCTTCCAGCTCAGTGAGCAAATCTATATCCAGAACCTCAACGTGAGCTACAAGTCTTCTCAAAACACACTAAATAAATTGCCTCTTAGGTCCTTTTTATATTTTTCCCCTTTCACCCTAAATCTCAGCCATCTAGTTCTGGACTCCCCCAATCCAGGGAAAAGACTTTCTGTATTCATCCTATTCAGGCCCTTCATGATTTTATCAACCTCTATAAGGTCACCTCCCCTTTAGCCTCTGACACTCCAGGGGAAACACCCCCAGCCTATTCAGCCTCTCACTGTAGCTCAAACCTCCAACCCTGGCAACACCCTTGTAAATCTTTTCTGAACACTTCCAAGTTTCAAAACATCCTTCGATAGGAAGGAGACCAGAATTGAACGCAATATTCCAAAAGTGGTCTAACCAATGTCCTGTATGGCCACAACATGACCTCCCTGTACTCTATACTCTGACCAATAAAGAAAAGCAGAACAAATGCTTTCTTCACTATCCTATCCACCTCTGACTACTTTCAAGGAACTATGAACCTGTACTCCAAGGTCTCTTTGCTCAGCAACGCTCCGTAGGACCTTTCCATTAAGTGTATAAGTACAGCTAAGATTTGCTTTCCCAAAATGCAGCACCTCCCATTTATCGAAATCAAACTCCATTTGCCACTCCTCAGCCCATTGGCCCATCTGATTAAGATCCAATTGTACTCTGAGGTAACCTTCTTCACTATCCACTACACCTCCAATTTTGGTGTCATCTGCAAGCTAACTTATTATATCTCCTATGTTCACATCCACATCATTTATAAAAATGATGAAAAGCAGCGGACCTAGTACGATCCTTATGGCACTCCACTGGTCACTGGCCTCCGGTCTGAAAAACAATCTTCTAGTTTTGGTGATTTTCACTGCTATCTCAATCTTTCCTCTTGACTGCAGATAGTGTGGAGATAATATTTGTTGTTGAATTTGTCAATCTTCTGTGAACTGTCTAAAGCTTTTATTACTCATGAATTGCAAGCCATTATTGCTCATCATAATGTCTGTTGAAGAGTTCTCTCAGACATTCTGCTAGCTGTTAGCAATAGTTGATCTAACTCTGCATAGCAGAATGATAGTAAAGGTGACAATTTAACTTCTTCCTTTGAGACTGAAGAGGTAATCCATGGTCTATTTGGGATATCACATGTCTTAAATGGCTGTTTAGCTCAGTATATTTTCCAAAAACTGCAATGGCTGATATGGTCTTTAATCTCAGTCATCATGTTTAGCCAATAAAGTGCTTTTCTTGCCTTCCCCAGCTTAGACTTAATTTCTTGAGACTCAGGTTCAACTCCTGCCTCAGGCGACTGACTGTGTGGAGTTTGCACGTTCTCCCCGCGTCTGCGTGGGTTTCCTCCGGGTGCTCCGGTTTCCTCCCTCAGTCCAAAGATGTGCAGGTTAGGTGAATTGGCCATTCTAAATTGCCTGTAGTGTTAGGTAAGGGGCAAATGTAGGGGTATGGGTGGGTTTCGCTTCGGCGGGTCGGTGTGGATTTGTTGGGCTGAAGGGCCTGTTTCCACACTGTAAATAATCTAATCTAGTCTAACATGTCAACAAGTGCCTTTTTTCCTGAAGGTTTTCAGTGTGCATGTTCCAGTCAGTAATATTACTTCTCATATTGCCTGGTGTTGTGTTATTGGCAGGCACCAGATGGATTGAGTGTCTCCAAAGTTTAAAAAAAAACTAGACACTCAGAATCCTGACAGTCCTATAAAAATAGTTCCACTGACCCTGTGGCTGTCACATTATTGCCCATCTCTATTCAGCGTCTGGTTGGGCCTGTTATCCCATCTCCACCATTCGCAGTTAATGAAGTGGCCAGTACAAGATTGCTTAATGTTGGGCACAGGCGAAAGTGAGCACTGCAGATGCAAGAGATTAGAGTCAAGAGTGTGGTGCTGGAAAAGCACAGCAGGTCAGACAGCATCCAAGGAGCAGGAAAATCAACATTTCAGCTAAAAGCCTTTCATCAGGAAGAGGGGCTTATGCCCAAAATGTAGATTTTTTTTCTGCTCCTCCGATGCTGCCTGACCTGCTGTGCTTTTCCAGCATCATACACTTGACTCTAATGTTAGATATACTTTAGTGACACAAATGTTTGTTCCTAGTATTGGGAGTTTGAACATAATCACAAAGTTCCAGCCATGATATGTACTTGACCTTCGCCATATAGTTAAATTATTTTTCTTCTCTTCTATAATTAGTGATACAAGATGGATATCAGTGGCATTTCCTCAAAACATCAATCAACATTGTTATTTAACTGTCTGCCAGAGATTGTGGTAGACAACAATTGGGGTCTTCCCATTCTCTTTCTCTCCCTCTCTTAACAAACCTATTTCATGAATGAATGAGTGTGTCGTTTTATCAGGCTGATGATTATTTCCTTTATTCATTCTTAGATAGCGGACTCTATTAGCAAATCAATCAATTGATGTCCATCCCTAGTTTCATTTTAATGCACTTGAGTTGTGTGAGAGGGCAAATAATAGTCATTATCAAACTGATGACAGAGCAGTGTTGAGCTCACTTAAAATCAGAATGGATAATGCACAACAATGAATCTTCTTTTGAGTTTCTCAAGCAATTGGGTGGTGTGGTGGCTCAGTGGTTAGCATGGCTGCCTCATAGTGCTTGGGTGTTGGGTTTGATTCTCGTCTTGGGTGACTGTGGGGTGTGTGCACATTCTCCCCTGTCTGCATGGGTTTCCTCTGGGTGTTCTGGTTTCCGCCCACTATCTGAAAGATGTACCAGTTAGGTGGATAAGCCATGAAAAATACACGATTATGGGGATTTGATAACAGACTGGGTCTGGGTGGGATTCTCTTCAGAGAGTTGATGTCAACCCAATGGGCTGAATGACCTGCTTTCATAATATAGGAATTCCATGAATTGAATAGTTTCATGGACCCATTTTACTGATAATAGTTGTTTGCATTCCTGAATCTGGAATTCCATTCTCAAACAACCATAGTGAGATTTGGACTTGCAAGCAATTAGGACCAGCTAAGGAAGGATGAGTCTCCTGTTTTTAATCCCCACTTGGTCAGTTACAACAAATATCTTAATTCAGTTTTTAGTGCATTGCTATCACTCTTCAATTAAATCTAGTTAACTGGATCAACAATGAAGGACAGAGTGTGTTGCTGGAAAAACACAACAGGTCAGGCATCATCCGAGGAGGAGGAGAATCGATGCTTCATGCCAGAGCCCTTCATCAGGAATGATTCCTCGTTCCTGAAGGACTCTGGCCTGAAACATCAATTCTCCTGCTCCTCAGATGCTGCCTGACCTGCTGTGCTTTTCTAGCAACACATTCTCGACTCTGATCTCCAGCATCTGTAGACTTCACTATCTCCAAAAATGAAGGACATCCAAATCTAAGACTTCTTGAATGAAAAAAAAGGAAACTTTGATATTGACTATCACCATAAAAAAATTGATAATAAACATATGCACAAACACAGGTAATAAGCTTAAAAAGAGAGGAGAGGTTGTCTGTACAGACAGGAATGTAAAAGCAATTGCAGTTTCAGGTTTTAAGAGTCCTTCAGTTGCAAGAATGAAGACTGATTCCCAACTGCTTAGGTTTTCTTTTATTCATTCAGAAGATAAGGGTATCGCTCGCCAGGCCAGCATTTATTTCCCATCCCTAATTGTCTAGACAGCAATTATGAGTCAACCACATTGCCGTGGGTCAAGAGTCACATGTAGGCCAGGCTTGGAAAGGATAGCAGATTTCCCTCCTTCAAGGACATTAGTGAACCAAATGTCCTTTCTCCTGATAATCGATAATGGTAATCATTAGATTTTTAGTTCCAGATTTTTAAAAATCAATTTCAAGTTCCACTATTTGCTGTTCTGTTTCCTCTGGAGTGGCAAATCCTGGATATAACCATGATTTCTTGATGAATGGTACTTTTCCAGTAGCGCTGGTTTTCAAAGTTGAAAGATATTATGAGAGAGCTGGAGACAATAGCTTTGTATATCCTTGCTGTTACCAGTGACTCCTGCTTCTCTCCTTATACACTTTGGACTGTGTGGCCAAATTCCACCCTAACTCCATTTACAAATTTGTTGATGACACCACCTTTTATTGATTGGATCTTACACAATGACAAGACAGAATACAGAAGAGAGATTGAGTGCTTAGCAGTATGGTGTAAAGATGACAATCTCTCCCTCAACGTCAGCAAAATGAAAGAGCTGGTCATTGCCTTCAGGAAGCTGAATGTTGGGCACACCCCTGTCTACATCAATGGTGCTGAGGAGGAGATGGTCGAGAGTGTCGACTTCCTGGGAGTGATGATCATCAGCAATCTGTCTCATTCTACCCACGTTGATACAATGGTCAAAAAAGCAAAATAACATCTCTACTTCCTCAGGAGGCCATGGAAATTCTGTGTCTCTGTGGTTATAACACTGTAGTTTGAACTCTGTTCTGTTCTGCTATCCTTTGTATGGGACAATCTGCCTGTATAGCACGCAAAACAACACTTTTCATTGATTGTTGTCACGTGTACTGAGTTACAATCAATCAATCAATCAATCAATCAGTTATGGGACTTTCTCTCTCTCTCTCCTTTGTTTGTCAAAGACTGTTGTTGACGTAGAGTTTCATGGGAGATTTGTTTCACTCCAGGATGGATTGTTGTTGACAATCTCTCATCTCTCAATGTGTGACTTTATCATGCAACTGTGAGTTTGACAAAAGATGGAAATTTCTTGATGCCTCACTGAATTTCAGTATCTTTAAATGAAAATGGTAATTCTGATGCAGCCAGCTTTGTATATTCCACATGGACTGCCTGGGTTTGTTCAAAACAACCATTTTAGATTAGTAGTGCGTATTAAAAGCCATTTTTAGCACAAAAAAGCCTTAGATATTAAAGACAAATGATTGAAATAGAGTGTTGATTTTTCACTACAATTATAGCAATTCTTTGGATTATCACCTCATTGCTACTTTCTGTGCATAAACCTCAAGACAACCCTGTACTTCTGAGCAAATAAATTTGAAATAAAAATAAATGTGAAATAAAGTAATGATTTCAAGCAGTAATAAACAGAATGTTTTTATAATTCACTTCCCAAAGTAATCTTATTTTCCAATAAACACATTCCAGTATTTACAGTATTCACATGGAGATTACAAAGTAGGTATGTATCTTTAAAATCTATTTAGGAGCAATCTCTTCATTTCTCACTTTTGGTATTTGTGTATATCTAACTAATTTCCCTTGTTTCTGATTTCCTCAATTTTCGTGCACTTAATTTTAATATGTAGCAGTTTAATTGAAAGTTCAGGTGGGATTTATCTACTGATCATTCCCAGTGTTCATAAATCATGAAGAGCAAATTAGTTTAATTCCTGGTTGGCACATTGTTTCCATCCACAGAAATATGCGTTATGCATATTTTGAAGACTTCAAAATATCTTCAGTGAAGTTTTTAATTCAAACTTTACAGGTATTATCAACAATTGCTTTGAGATCAGCATATTTAGCCTAGTATAAGGTTTGACAAAATAAAGCTCAGTTCTGTAGCTAATTTTAAGAAAAATCTCTAAATGATGGAGTGATTGCTTCAAAATATGAAAAGCAGTATGAACGAAAGTGTAATTAACAAGTTTCTTGATAATTAAAAGTTTTGACTATGATTCATGCCAGGAACAACACACCTTACAAAAGTGGTCACCTAATGGTGGAACTTTAAAAGCATCAACTTGAACAGTCACATCACAATCCCTGAAAGTCATAATTTGGATTAGGTAGCCTCTTATCTGTTGTGACCAATCAAAATCTGACCGAGAGAAATAGCAAAAAGCACCAGCAGGGCATCATGCTAATAAGACCCTCTTTTTTGCCTCCTGTAGTTAACCATTCCCAAAACAGTAAGTAGCTCAAAATCATCTAATCAAATCATTCAATTGCAACACAGTCTTCTGTTCCTGTTTTATTTTGTATATTCAGGTCATTATATACAACTAAAAATAACATTTGCTCATGTTTTCAATCTGCTTCCATAAAATGCAATACCCAGAGTAAACATTGAGCACAGACAAGCAGTAATAAATAATTTTAGGTATGAATAGTAGGGAAACACATGCAAAAACTAGATTGCAGGGATGGGCATCTGTAGGGGGTCCACCAGCTTTCTGCTTGATCTGTGGCAGAACATTGAGGAATAAGTTGGAAATAGCTTTACTGTCAGTTCCCTGGAGGTTTCACTTTGTCTCATTGGAGTTATAACAGAAAATCAATGGAACACAAGGTTTTAGCTGCTTCATTTTTTCCACAGTTCTACAACTTAAAGTATTTTGAATCCAGAGAAGGTGATGCTACCATATCTTCCTGTCACTCGTGCCCTCCAGCAGTCTCATAGTAAAGTAGTTGATGCCTGTTAGTGTTTCTAAAGTAGCCCTAGAAAGTCCCTAACATGTATTAAAAAAAAAGCAACTGTTCAACAAGATGGCCAGCCAGCATCTCTGCATCTGATGTGCAGCATTTTACATTCTCCATTGGCAGGGTGCTTGAATGGGTGGGGTTGATGGCTGCATAAAATTTTTCAGATGACCTTTCTATCTGCCATGACCAGTTTGCAATTTTATGGTGGGATGGGTGAAACCAGTGGTTGATGCCCTTAACTGGGCAATACCTAAAGGGAATTTTCCACCTGATCTCAATTTTGAAACTGCTAGGAGGAGCAAGTCACCCAGAGGAGAGAAGAGGTGGGGATGTCACCCTAAAATACAGCCCTTTCCCTCAATACAAGTTTCCCCCTCACATCCCCACTGAATGACCATAAGATAAAGGAACAAAATTAGGCCATTTGGCATACTTAGTCTGCTCTGCAATTTGATTATGGCTGATATGAGTCTCAACATCATTCTCCTGTCTTCTCCCCATGAACCTTGATCTCCATAATCAAGAACTCATTTATCTCTGTATTAAATACACTCAATGACTTGATTTCCACAGGCTTCTGCTGCAATGAGTTCTACAGATTAACCACCTTCTGGCTGAAAAACATTTCCTCCCCATTTCAGTTTTGAAGGGTTACCCCTTCATTCTGAGGATGTGTGCTCAGATACTAGTCTCGCCATCTATGTGGAAATAGTTCTCTACATCGGTTGTATCCAGGCCTCCCAGTATTTTATAGGTTTCAATCCGATTCCCCTCCCATCCTTCTAAACTCCATCGAGCACAGACCCAAAGTCCTCTGCCACTCCTCATGTGACAAGTTCTTCATCATCGGGATTATTCTTGTTAACCTCCTCTGGAGACTCTCCAAGGCCAGCATTTCCTTTCTTAGATACAGGGTCCAAAACTGCTCAAAGTATTCCAAATGCAGTCTGATCAGAGCCTTTATGTAGCCTTAACAGTCCATCTCTGCTCTTGTATTCTAGCTGTCCTGAAATATGCCTTCTGAACTATCAATTGAACTTGCATCTTAACCTTAAAAGAATCCTGAATGAGTCCCTTTGTGCTTGAGATTTCCAAAGCCCTTCCTCATTTAGAAAATTGTTTAAACCTCTATTCTTACTACCAAAATGAATAACTTCAGACTCGTGAGTTTGAGAAGATTTGGAGCTCAGGTTGAGGTTCTAGATGTAGGTTTGCTTGCTGAGCTGGAAGGTTTGTTTTCAGACATTTCATCACCATACTAGGTAACATAATCAGTGAGGCTCCAGATGAAGCACTGGAGATAAAGTCCGTTTTCTATTTGTGTTTGGGTTTCCTTGGGTTAGTGATGTAATTTCCTGTGATGACATCATTTCCTCTGGAGTGTGTCATACTCTCACTAAAATCCTTACATAGGGATGAGGAAGGACACCACTTCAACTGGGACAACACATTCATCCTACGGCAAGCCAAACAGAGACACACGCGAGAATTCTTAGAAGCATGGCATTCCAACTGGAACTCTATCAACAAACACATTGACGTGGATTCCACTTACCACCCCTGAGAAAAAGAACAGGAAATAACATGACCAGCAGAAATGACAGCACCATTGGAAATTACATCACCAACCAAGGAAACCTAAACACATAAGTAGAATAGGTGCTATACAACCAGGGCTTCATCTGGAGGCTCACTGAAGATGTTTCCTAGTAGGGTGATGAAATGTCTGAAAAGTGAGCCTTCCAGCTCAGTGAGCAAACCTACATCCACAACTTCAGACTTTCCCACATGGTTTTTCTGCCACTTCTTTGTCCACTCTTCTAGCCTGTCCAAATCCTTGTGCAGCCTCACTGCTTCCTCAGTGCTACCTATCTTGTGTCATCTGCCAACTCAGCAACAATGCT
Organism: Hemiscyllium ocellatum; assembly: GCF_020745735.1. NCBI lineage: Eukaryota > Metazoa > Chordata > Chondrichthyes > Orectolobiformes > Hemiscylliidae > Hemiscyllium > Hemiscyllium ocellatum. Next base: position 38,724,602 of record NC_083407.1, on the reverse strand, counting down.
CACAATTCCTTCATTTAGAAGTATCTGCCATTGAAGGGTGCACCCTCCCTTTGTTTTTCCCCACTTTCCTAGGTGTTCATCTCCCTACGCAAAGTGAGATCTCCCTGCACCAACCTCTGCCTGAAGCTCGGTTCTTTTACAATGGGACTGCTAATAGACCCAGTCCTGGCCATTGCAGCCCCTAGTGCAGTTGGAATTGCAAACTTGCGAGTTGATTAGAGGACCAGCAGATCTGATGTAAGTCGTCCGCTTAAGTGAAAGGCAATAATCAAGTCTCCAGCTAATAAACAATCCTTGTAGCATTGAAATGGCTACAGTGTGATTAGTATCAGAGGGCATGAGTGTCCCATTGATTCTTTGACTGCCTGGGCAAGAAATTGCACCTCCCAAAAAATTCTGTCCATGGTAATGCAAAGTGATTAATGCACACCATTCTTCCCAGAGTGCACACATCCCGTGAATTATTATTTTAAAAAAGATTTTCAATTGCACACCTGACTGGCTGGAGACGTAGAGCTGAATTTTCAAACAGAGAGGCGTTATATAGACTCTGGAACAGTTGCTACAGATTGGAGAATAGCTAAAGTAACCCCTCTGTTTAAGAACAGAGGAAGAGAGAAAACCAGGAATTATAGACCAATCAGTCTGACATCGGTAGTGAGGATGTCAGCTATGACCCCTGGTTCTGGGCTCCCAGTCATCAGCAACATTCTCAAGTCAATTATAAAATATTTAATGGCTATGCATTTGGAAAAACAGTTACAGAATCAGCAGAGAATATTGAAAGGAAAATCATTCTAGACAAGTCTACTTGAATTCTTTGAGGATGTAACTCATACAGTTGATGGGAAGAGCCTGTGGACGTGGTTTATTTGGACTTCAGTAAGCTTTTGACAAAGTTATATATAAAACATTTGTGTGTAAAATTAAAGCACATGGGATTGGATTTGGTATATTGAGATGGATAAAACAGGAAACAACGAGTTGGAATAAATAGGTCTTTTTCTGAGTGGCAGACAGTGGCTAGTAGAGTACTGCAGGGATCAGTGCTCAGAACTCAGCTATTCACAATATGTATTAATGATTTGGATGATGGAATCAAATGTAATATCTATCTACAAGATTGACATAAATCTGAGTGAGAGGGTAAGCTGTGAGGAGGATGCAGAGTTGTTTCACTGTAATTTTGACAAGTTGAATAAGCGGGCAAATGCATAACAGATGCAATATAACGTGAGGTTACCCATTTTGGAAGCAAATGGTGTATTGGCGTTCATAGTGAGTGGATTGCAATACAAGAGTAGAAGTGTTTTGCTATAATTATACAAGGACTTGGTGAGACTACTTCTCAAATATTTAATGCAGTTTTCATCTCCTTATTTGAGGAAGGATGTTCTTGCTACAGAGGGAGTGCAGTGACCAGACTGATTCCTGAGATTCCAGGACTGACATAAGAAGAGAGGTTTAAACAGCTAGGATTATATTCACCAGAGTTCAAAAGAATGAGGTAAGATATAAACCAAAAAAGGTGTAATGGGGCTTGACATGTTAGGTGCAGGAAGAATGTTCCTGATGACTGGGAGCCCAGAACCAGGGGTCATAGTTTAAGGATATGGGGTAAACCATTCAGGACTGAAATGAGGAGAAATTATTCACCCAGAGGATGGTATACCTGTGGAATTTGCTTCCACAGAAAGCAAATGAGGCCAAAACATTGTTTGAATTCAAGAAGGTGTATTTGGCACTTGGGTCTAAAGGGATAAGAGCATAAGAGGAATAGACCATCGGATCAAATGATAAGCCATGACCATGTTAACTGGTGGACCAGGTGCGAAGGGCTGAATGATTGACTCCTGCTCTTATTTTTCTTCTTTTCAATTCACTCGTGGACATGGTGTCATTTGCTCAATCAGCACTTATTGCCCATCCTTAGTTGCACTTGAGAAGGTAATGCTGAACTGCCTTCTTGAACCACTGTTGCCCATATGTTACAGGTAGACATGTGCTGTTAGGGAGTTCTAGGACTTTGATTCACCAACATTGAAGAATGCCCCTGCATCATCAGAGCGTAAGGAATGAGGATCAGCTCTAAAATTCCATATCCTTTGTTCATGGATGTAGCAGTCTGTATAAATCAGCAGCTGCCTTCACTTGTTGGATTTTCCTGAAGTAGGTGTGTGGAATCTGAAGTGTGTTGATAAAACATGGAAGGAAAAATATCTGAACATTGTTGGAGCTCTTTGGAATTGTTGGGGGGCATTTTTAATAGTTAAACTACCTTTTTGGAGATAATTACAGAACACTTCAGGGAGAGTTTTGGAAGAGGTTCGATGTTCTAAGGGCTCATCACAAGTAGATATGAAAATGTGTAAAATGTATATAAACTAATGTGAACTGTTGTTCATCAAAGAAATGTCAAAACACATTGAAATTGTCAAAAACTGTTGAATCTGCCAAAGCCATCAAAATATTTAACTCTGCTGGGTTCCAAACTTTTCTCAAAGGTATGGTGTTATAATAATGATTTCTTGCTGTTTAAGTTTGGGTTCCACCAAGGCTCATAGCTCCTGACCTCACTCCAACCTTGGTTCAAATATGAATAGAAGATCTGAGTTCCAGAGGCGAGGTGACAGTGACAGCCCTTAACATCAGTGTTGCAGTCAACTGAGTGTGGCAACAATGGAAACTGGAATCAATGGGTATCAGAGGGCAAATTCTTAGTTGGTTAGAGCCATCACTGACACATAGAAAGATAGTTGTGATGATTGGAGGTCAGTCATCTCAGCTCCAGGGGACATCTCTGCAGCAGTTCCTCAGAGTATTGTCCTTGGCCCAACCATCTTTAGCTTCATCAATGAACTTACCTCTATCATCAAGTCAAAAGTGGGGATGTTTGCTGATGATAGCGCAATGATCATCATTCACGACTCCTCAAATACTGAAGCAATTTTTTGTTCAAATGCAACAAAATCTGGAAAATATTCAGGCTTGAGCTGACAAGTGACAAGTAATGTTCATGCCTCACAAATGCCAGGCTATGACAATCAACAATAAGAGACAATCTAACCATTGCCCTTTGACATTTAATGATTTTACCATTGTTGAATCCTCCACTATCGACATCCTGGGAATTACCATTGACCAAAACACAATTTGCCTTGCCACATAAACATAATGGCTACACCACCAGGTAAGAGACTAGGAATACTGCAATGAGTAACTCACCCCTGACTCCCCAAAATCTGTCCACCATCTACAAGGCTTAAGTCAGGAATATTCCCCACTTGTCTGGTTGGGAACAGCTCCAACAACACTCAAAAGGTTTGACACCATCAAGAACAAAGCTGCAAATATCCACTCTCTCACCACTGATCTTCCCAATCCATGACCACTTCCATTTCAAAGCACAGGGCAGCAGAACCACCTTCAAGTTCCCCTCTGAAACATTCACTTGAGACTGGAGGGTGACTGTCTTGAAACTATATCCTGACTTGGAAATCTATTACTGTTCCTTCACTTGGAAATCTACCACTGACTATGGGTCATAATCTTGGAATTCCCTTCCTAATGGCTTTCTATGTCAACCCACAGCAGATGGACTGCAGCGGTTCAAGAAGGCAATTTACCACCACCATCTCAAGGGCAACTAGGGACTTGCAATATATGCTAGCCAGCCAACGACAGCTACATCCCACAAATAAATATTGTAAAAAATCTGTTGACACAAGCCTGATAGATTCTATGCCTACATTACTTCTATATCACAGATTTTACAACTATCTATTACCACAATAAGGTCCCTTCCATTACACAGTATGATTGACAGTTACATGTAGTATTGGATTCTTTTTAGGATTAGTGATTTTTATGTTTGCTGCACTTTAATTAAATGTAATTAAGTATTATTTTGTTGAAGGAATATGGATGTAGTAAATAGGCTTTCATGAATTTTCTAGATATAATTAAGTCTTTAATCAATCCGTAGAACTCTATGAAATGGTATCCTTGTTTTATTTCATCTCTCCATGGCTTCTGGTGTCAGTGCATGCTGGGTACTTAATGGGTTGGTATGGTAGGTGTAAGAGCAAAGTATAGTGTGTGGGGCCAATGTTCACTCTAAGTTGTTCCGTTATCCTGATGTTATGTGCATGACAACCGCTACTGGTACCCCAATCATGGCATTGACTGCCAGTTCCAGAAGTCTTTGCCATGCCAGGATTTCAAGAGGCCTGCGCAGCCAGTAAAAAAAAACTAAAGGGAACACTAATATGGGCATGGTTTAGCATTCCTTTGGCACTTAGTTGGCATGGTAGCTATAAAGTGCTGTAGTGGGAAGTAAAGAGATATGGCTTGGCATGATAAATATAACTGGACATAGAAATGGGTTGAGCATCATAGCTTGCCATGGAGACTATAAAGGGACATAGGTAGAAGGAGAATGAGATGGCATGGGTTGACGTTTGGTTTTGGGAATACAAGCATGGGAGGCTGAGGACTGAAAGGATCTTTCATCTTTTATTTTTAATTCATGGACACAGTACTGGATCATCAAGGCAGGTCTTCCTAATCAGCTCTGTCCACACCTGGCAGCCTCCACAGGCCCCAGCTTCTACCTATCTATCTCAAAACCAACCTTAAAATAGAAAAGTTGTGTTTATGGAACCTTGTATTCTCTATATTCTGTGCACCTGACTCAAGGTGGATACTATGGGCCTTAGTTTGCATTGTAATAGAATATTATGATAACCTGTCTATCTTTTGTGTTCTAAGATACACAACCAAGAATGTCAGTGTCATAGCAAAAGAAAACTGGCATATTTGGTCATTGGTATATTTTGATACCAGTGCACTTCAACCTAAAGAGAAATTAAATGATAATCTTAACCAATTTAGAAAGTTACTAAGTAAAGATTTATGCAGCAATTGAAAGACTGAACTGTTTAGTTCTCTAGAGAGGTGTTACACATACCTATTTGTGCAGTACAACTGAAGCCAAATATGCCAGACTCTGGAGAATGTCACATAAATATACACGTGCATTTTAAAATAAGTTAAATATGACTAACGGAGAAGAAAAACTTGTTGCATTTATTCTTGGTGTTGTGAGCTGAATAAGTTCAGTGAGTAGCTGTTCATGGCAGTTGAGATATTGAAGTTCGATGAACTACTCAATTTATAGACTAGAAATTAAACAATAGATATTTATAGCTATTGTGAGCTGCTCGTAGAAAAAATAGAGATGAATCTGAGAAGAGGGTGAACACTATTTTATAAATTGAGAAAAAAAATTTAAATGAAAATGGCAGATCAATACACTTTCTATTGGTTAGCCCAAGAATAGAATCCTAATTTAAAATGATATAATTTCATAAACCCATGATCAGGTGCATTCTAAAAACTGTGGGATGTAGAAGCAAATTTTTTTTTAAGCTGCACAATAATGTGAATGTACAATAATTGGAATTATCCTGCACAGGTTACAAACAGGCTATGCAACTTAAGCAGAATTTCAAGAAACATTCAATGTGCTCCCTCATTTCCCTTTCCAGAAAGAAAATTGCCTTGCTATGTAGACAGTGACCTGTGTAATTCACTTACTATTTCAGAGAAGATGTTTTTAAAACTTACTACACTAAATCAATATGTGCTGTAATTAGTCTGTAAGCTAATAAATGAACTGTTAAATTAATGAGAAACTAATTATAATGGATGTTGCTGAGTTAGAAATTAAAAAAAAACATCTGACTATCTTGGTTACCTTTGTGTGATGAAGATTTGATTTTAATTGAGGGACAAATCCGTAGCAAGCATGTAATACTGATATAGCTCGCACTTGCCTCATCTCCTAACTGGGAGAATCAAAAATTTTTACAGCATGCTTGTGTAAACTTTGTAACGTGCATTAAATTGATCTTTACAGGATCATACCTGCTTGAATAATAATTGGTGTGCCATCAATCATTATTGATCATGTTTGTGCACCACCATTAGGGAAAAACTGGTAGACAAATTGTATACAATTAAGCTTGGAGTCATGGACCATTGCATGGTTAGAAAGAAAATGAACACAGTAATTTGGGATAGACTTTGGAACTCCATAAATGAGTTGGAAATGGAATTGGAAATAAAGGATAGAATCTATAGACATCTGACTGACGCAGGCTTTAGCCAGATGTGTGACAGAATCATGAGAGAAGTCTAATAAGGACCATTTCAAAATCAAGAGTAGCTTACTCCATCTTTGAGCTAGGTCCACAAGGTCAACCAAGATTCACTTAAGGAAGCAGTGAGTTGCTTATAAAGAAAATTGTTGATTGTTAATGACCTTATTAACTGGACATCTTGCCTTATTAATATATGGCTTCCTACCCTCTAACCAGCCGTGAGCAAACTGAATGCCAAGACATGGAAGTCAGAGCAATGGAAGTCAATGCCTACAATTTCAGCTCACTGCTCAATTTGGGACACCAGGCACAAACGCATCAGGGCATATTCCATTGGCAGCAGCAAATGCATGCCATATTGATGGGAGTTGGCATCTAACATGTGACCAGCTCCTAAGAACCCTCATGGCACATTTACAATCTGCTTCAGTACACTTCTGCATTTCAATGCTGCATCAACAACTTTTACTGTAATGCTGCAGGAAGAATATTGCATGCTGAAAAACATGCATCCAGCCCATGGACTGGACCGGGTTTCTTACTAAGTGCTCACTCATTCTGAGCCCAACCAGGTGTTCACAGCTTCCTTTGTCCTGTTCTTGCCTTGCCTTTCGCACCTTCCTCCTCAGGCAGTGATACCAGGCCCAACAGTCCTGTTTCATTGCTTTGGAATTTAGTTCAAACATAAAACCAGGAATCTGTCATGTTTATCAGCAACCAAGTCATGAGAGAGAGCCTTTGGTCAGGATGTCCTAGCACAGTAAGTCGGGGGAAGGCTCCAATACCAGCTCAGGGGCTTGGATGTGGTCAGTCAGTCTCTCAGATTGATCAGAGTCAGGATCTTCTCCTTATAATAGGTATGGAGTTAAATGCTAGGCAGCCCATCACCCATCTTAAATATGTCTCATTGTTTTGGCTTGCTTTTCTCCTGGAATGAGTGGCACAGCTGTGCAGTTGGGCAGATGTCCCAGTGAGTGAATGCAAAGCCTAGAGGGTGTGCAGGGTTAGTAGTTGATGGTGAGTGACAACAGATATTGTCAGAGTAGTGTGAGGGGTAGAGCATGAGCCTTGATGGAAAGTGGGTACCGTAGCAAAGTGTGAGGTATCACAGAGAGAATGGTGAAATTTACCCTGGCAAAATGGAGGAGGTGATTGACTTTCTTCCTAGCTTGCTCTATATTGCGATGCACAAAGCCACGCTGACTATCTTTATTCAGCTCTTGACTCTCCAAATATAAGCAAATCTTATCTTTCAGAATTTACCGTGCATTGCAAGAAAAGAGAAAGGTAGTCTCTTTCTCTTTGCTGAAAGCTAGAATGCAAGCAAAACTGTTGTAAATGAAATCCTGGAAGAAGGCCTTTCAGTTGACCTATAAAGTTTTGCACCTCTCTATCAATTGCTCACTTCCCAGCATCAGTATTTCTGGGACCATCCAATGGCTTCCATGTCCTTTTATCTATTTTCCTGGTATTTAGGGACTGAATTCACATTTTCTTTAACTTTTATCTTTTTGGCCTCATCTCTCATTCCTAATCTGTGTATGTGTATTGCATTGTTATTTCTTCCCATGATTAAAGATGAATAAACTCACTGTTTTATTAATTCAGTAAAGCCTTATTAAATCAGTTTATTTTAAAACATAACTTTATTTGATCTGAGAGAAAGGCACCCACAAAAGAAAGAACCCTTGGTGAATTAATCATGTTACAACTGACTGAGGGACAAATAAAGGAAGGGAGCCAGTTGATCCATCCTCATTGGGAGCTTGAGAATTTGGGGTACACTGTCTAGAGCCATAATAAATGGGTCAATCTTGTCCCGATCTCTTTGTAACAACAGCACTATTCGATAGACAATAGGTGCAGGAGTAGGCCATTCTGCCCTTCGAGCTTGCACCACCATTCATTATGATCATGGCTGATCATCCTCAATCAGTATCCTGTTCCTGCCTTATCTCCATAATCCTTGATTCCACTATCCTTGAAAGCTCTACCCAACTCTTTCTTAAATGAATCCAGAGACTGGGCCTCCACTGCCTTCTGGAACAGAGCATTCCACACACCCACTACTCTCTGGGTGAAGAAGTTTCTCCTCATCTCTGTCCTAAATGGCCTACCCCGTATGTTTAAGCTGGTGTCCTCTGGTTCGGGACTCACCCATCAACAGAAAGATGTTTCTTGCTTCCAGAGTGTCCAATCCTTTAATAATCTTATATGTCGCAATCAGATCCCCTCTCAGTCTTCTAAACTCAAGGATATACAAGCCCAGTCGCTCCAATCTTTCAACATAAGATAGTCCCGCCATTCCAGGAATTGACCTATCAATTTTTGATATTTATGAATTTATTAGTTTCAATTAGGGAGAGCGTGATTAGATCATATTTATATTTTCATCTGGACATGGATTGCAACAGACCTTGTGCCATCATCCATGATTAAAAAGAAAAATAAAGTGTTAAGATCATGGTTTACTTTAGATTAAATACTGCATAAAAAGATCTGGTACCAGTTTAGTATGGTGTACTTGAATTTAAGCTTCTTTTCTTCTGGTGATGAGAAATAGGTGGATCAAAGTCAGGTCAGAGGCTACAATTCTAAAGTCTCAAACCTGACCCCAATCCATCAACTATGAGATTTAAAGAGGCTGGGCAATGGGTGGGTAACCAGCCTGCTACCAGGAACTACACTGGGACTTCAGGTATTTTAACAAGGTTAACAACCTCTGACTTAATCAATTGCAAGCAGTCCTGTGGATTCCTGAGTTTCCAAAGGGCAAATTTGAGAAGTGAACTATCTTACAATGTTACTTATGGGGCAGGAAACATAGGAATGGTTCCTCTCGACGCTGGGGTCTGGAATTTGTAGCATAAACACATATTTAGGATTTGAGAAATAATTTAATTTAATAATTATTCCAAAACAATCTAAATTTGATTTTAAGAAGACTACACTATATTACTATGGATTCAGATATTTAACAGTAATATTGAAATTCCCTAATATATTAGAAGCTTGTTTTACAACATTGTTTCAGGATTGTATTGACTCTTCTGAAGTCCCTGTAGAAGTAATTCATTCAGTTATTTTTGATACATTTATTGATTTCTATGGCGAAGTAGTATGTATAATCTAATAATATTGAGTATAAAATCCATCTAAAACTGTGTTTAAAAATTCAGTATCAGTGCAGAAGATTTAGGATTTTTTGTACGACAGACTTATATGCTTATTGGAATTTTTGCAAGTAGTCATTCGTATTTATGAAATCTATCTCAAAAAAGTTTTGATGGGAAGTATAACTGAAATGGGCAGCAATTTTAATCACTCACTTCATGTGAAATTTCCTCTTACACTTTTTCCTAAGGATATTATTTGAGATTTGTTATCCTTAGCACAGAGGAACTTAGAAACAAATTACAGTGGATTCTAGAAAACTACTGTCAGGCAACTGTGGGAATTAAGATTTTACACTGAGTGGGGTGCAGTCACTTATGTGATTTTTATCCCCATTTTGGCTGATTAATGGCCAGAGGGATAGATTTGCCACTCAGTTGTGAATGCTGTAAGGCTCTGGAAGCTGAAAGGTCAATCTGATGCTTTCAAGCTTGAAAGCAGCAGTAGGATTCTAGCAAAGGACAGAAAGGGGGAGAGCATCTACATTTAAAATAAAAGCAAGTAGACTGCAATCAAACCACAACTGTCATATAGGAAGGTAAAGCTCCAGTCTTTGAATGCTAGTGAATAGATAAATTGATGAGTGGATGAGTTAGGTTGGTGTATGGATGTAGTGGGTGAATGGGCAAGGTGGAAAGATCACTGCCCAACAGAGAATATTGAGCACGAGAGACCCTATTGAGGTGGGACTTGCCAGAATGGGAAATTTCCCATTTGAGCTTTTTTGGCAGTGAAAATCTGTCCCATAGTCTTGACATCTCAAACCTACCCTTAAACTGAATGCATCTGGCATACTTAATGGTGTTATTTTGATGTAACAACCTTCAAATCAAATTAAATAGAGTTGTGAATCACAAAGATGATGCTACTTAGATTGCCTTTTTTACTGTGTACCTTTTATGGAACTGACATCATACATTGGTTTGACTTTTGCTCCGTACTATCAATGTAGCTGATGGTTTTGTGTGTGAAACCTTGTTGATCATTGGTATACTTTTTCATTTTTCTTTCAGGGTAGGAATCAAAGGAAAAAAAAACAAAACTGCATTTATGCAGCACATTTCACAAACATAGGGTATGCCAAAATGCTTTACAGCTAATTAACAACTTTTAGAAGCTTGGTCATTTTTGCAATAAAATGCTAATTTGTATTCACCAAGGTCAGGTAAATAATACTGGCCCAGATATTCGAATTTCCATCAGAACAGAATTGAATAATATTGCCATCTTTAAAAGTACTCATGTTTGCCAGTGATTTTCCTGGCCTAGATTCCGTATCTGACTGTCTGAAATGTATACATGAGAGATAATCAGTGAGAAATAGTTGATTGAAACATTTAAGTTTCTGAGCAATCTTGACAGAGTAGACGTGGACTGGAAGTTTCCTCCAATAGGTGAACTGAGAATTAGAGGTCATTGTTTAAAAGTAAGGGTCACTCATTAAATAGAGTGAAGATTATCCTTTTTCTCTCACAGTGGGATGTGAGCCTTTCTCAGAGTGGGAGAATTGTTATGGTGCAGGAGGAGGCCATTCAGCCTCCATTCTTTGAAACTATCTTCCTGAAAAGGGTAAGGAGCATTTTCTGAATACTTTTTAAAACAGAAATGGAAAGCAAAGGAGTGAAAGATTATTGGGAATGGGCAGACGTGTGGATTTGTGGTTACAATCAGATCAGCCATGATCTTTTTAAATAGCTGAGCAGACTTAATTGCAGATCTACTCCTGCTTTTTGTTCATATATTTGTACGTAAATCCACCAGCACAGGAGTAGTGTTGTAGACCAAGTCACACCCATTTTTTGTGACACTTACTGGTGGAGTTAAAGATCCCAAGGGCTATTTGGCAACAACCAAGGAAAAATGAGTTTGTATGATAAGTGAGGTGATAATGTATCAGATGAAAGGGATGGTTAAGGTGCCAGGTAGGTAAGGTATTAGATAAATTCCTTAGGGTAGGTTGGTCAGGTGAGTTTGGTAATGATGATTAACAAAAGCACTGCCCTTTGGTCACAATTTATGTGTCTGGGCAGAGTCTTATCAGGCTCTGAGTGATGTGGACTCTGGCAGGATGACTGCTCGAAGCAGACAAGTTGATCAGTGAGACTGATCTTAACATTGATGTCATATCTCTGTACTTGTTCACTTTTCTCAGATGCTGTCCTGAGATTCTTGCTAGGCTGTGGCAAGTTTCCAATAGACACACATTGCTTGTTAAATGCCTTGTTACCACGAGCTATAATCTTACCAATTTGCCTTACAAACTACCTGTTGGGAAAACTCAACATGGAAACCACAGTGGATTGTTTGTGGGTTCAGTTCAACACTTGTTGCAAAAGACCTCCATCTTGCTCATGGGCAATCTGCAGAGAAGGGCAGGATCCCCCAGGACTAGCTGCATATACCCACATTGGCACTCCACCATCTTGACATCCTCCAAATGTACCATGCCCTGGATATCAGACTGGTCTAACACGGTGCATTCAGCAATGTACGGTTGAATTGAGTATAGTTACCATATATAGCATGGACTAGGCTGCCTGCCAGGATTGCTCATTTCCTATCTCAGTGTGTTTTCACTCATTCAGTGCCTTTTGGCATGCATGACTTGCCATGCCTTGCATTGGTAATTGGCACAGTCCCACAAACCAGGCAAGTGGCCATGCTGTGCAGCAGTTGTAAAGTTAAGGGTGCATACTTTATAACTTAATTCATTGTGGCATATTAATCTAACAACTATACCCCAGTGTTCACACCATACTCGCAGAAGGCAATGCAACATTTCTAGAAAGTCTTTGGAGAGTAGTCTGCAGTGAAGTCTATGGGGACCCAGCATGGCCAGTCAAAGGCAGCCTTTCATACCAGTCCCAGGTTTTGTCACAGTCGTATGTCCAGTCAGGGCTGCTTTTCACAGATATCTGTGCCTCTCTGCTCCAGAGAAAGGGTCATGGTCAGTCATTTATCTTCATTGGAGCCATTCCAGGGAGGAGGGTTATTGCAGTCAGGGCCATGTGTCTCTTGTAGTGAGGGGTCTGGATGGGTAAGGTCAGGTTGCTTGAGGGAATGTGCCATAGCCATCCCATCACCTTTGTCATCTCTGTTTGCAGATCTTAAGGGAACAGAGGTAGGCAGTTCTAGTCATTAAGGTGAATACCTGGAGAAGTGTGAAGTTTGGGTTTGATATAATGGGAATCTAGCAAGAAAGGGCTGATGCTATGGTTCTCAATGGTGTGTCAGTGATGAGGCTGAAGGCCACTGGCAGACAACTCGTTGTTCTGATGCATGATGGGTAGAGCACATTGCTGTGGAGAATGGCTAATGGACAGGGTAAATGAGCTAACTTATGAGGAAGGGTGCTACCTCTGCAAATACTCAGGCTAGGAGGCAGTGTGGTTGCTCCAGTGTATCCACATGAATTTTTGGGAGGTCATGGAGCACTGCAGGGGATGGGCAGGTCCTTGGGAGGATGGGCAAATTTATAAACATGAGAGGCAGAAGGCGTGTGGTCATTGTTTAGTAGTATTGTGAGACGTCTGGTAAATGTGACCATTACTCGGGTGTTAGGACATGGATGTCTCTGGATCCTTGTAACAGTAGTCCAGTTATATTATAAAAGCATAGAAAATAGGAGCAGGAGATGGCCTTTTACCCCCATCAAGCCCATTCCATTATTCAACATGATTACATCTACTGTGGTTTAAGGAACTATGTGTTTTGGCTATTGTTGTTGAAAAACATGATGAATCATGGTGAAGAAGTAAAACTTAACCGCGAAGAACTCAAAACCAAGTACAGAGCATTGAAGACGCTGGACAAAGGAAAAAGAAAATACCGTTGAATTCAATGTAAAACAATTGAGCAAACACACTGAAAAATTTTAGCAAAGTGTTTGAGGGTGGAAAATGAAGTGCAAGCACCAAAAAAACACAATTCACAAAAACATCCAAGATTAGAGAAGGTGTTGTTTTGTTGGTAGAACCATACAGTTAAAGCTAACCCAAATGTACCGTGGACAGAAGAAGATTTTATGGGCAAAATTCAAATGAATATGAATAACTTTAGCCCAGGTTAAGTGTAGTTTTTGTGGCTTAAATCATGACATAAACCTGTCTATAAGAAGCTTTGTGGAGAAGGCTCATCCATAGCCATTTCAAATCTGGTTGTCTGGCATAAGCCTATTAAAGAGCTTACTCAAGCATATAATCCCACTGATATCTCTACTCCAGACAAAACTTACTTTCACAAATGCAGCACTCGATTCCACTCGTGAGGGAATCTTGAACTAGGGACAGAATAAGTGGACACTCATTTAACACTGAGATACCATAAGGAATTTCTTCTACAAGAGGATATGAATGTTTAGAATTCTCTACCTTGGAGAATTGTGGAGGCTGAATCATTGAAAATATTTAAAGATAATGTTGATAGGTATTTGAAATACCAGGGAGTTGAGGGCTATGTGGAGTGGTCACTAAAGAGGAGTTGAGGCCTAGGGAATATCAACTATGATGGACTGAATGGCCTTTTATGTTCACATAACTTGATGGTAAGTAAACAAAACAAGCAGTGTCATTTCTTATTGCTGCTAATGAGTTTAGAAATGAAAAACATGGCTTGTTATTTAAAAGCCAAGCCACTTAAAACATGTCAACAATTTTCCTGTTAGCTGCAAAGCAAACCAAAACGTCTGGATGACTTTCACAGTTTTTAATTCATGAGTTCAAGAACTTGAGTGTCACATGCAGTTCCAAAAACATAGAATCTTATTCCTTGTGGATAATTAATCTGCCTATTCTCATGTTGAAGGACGAAAAGCCATTGGATTAGTTGTTCTTCCTTCACTTATTCAACTAATAGACCAATGTTCAGTTAGTAATTTTAAATGCTTTAATTCCACAATGCTTGTCCATAAGAAAACCATCTGCCTGGAATTCAGTGAAAACTTCAGTGTCAACTTGCTTGAAGTAATGAGCATCCTGAAGAAAGCCTGGGATTGGTAAAGCAGGAAACAATCCAGCATTGTTTTAGACAATAGGCAATAGGTACAGGAGTAGGCCATTCTGCCCTTCGAGCCTGCACCACCATTAAATATGATCATGGTTGATCATCCTTAATCAGTATCTTGTTCCTGCCTTATCTCCATAACCCTTGATTCCACTATCCTTGAGAGCTCTATCCAACTCTTTCTTAAATGAATCCAGAGAGTGGGCCTCCACTGCCTTCTGGTGCAGAGCATTCCATACACCCACTACTCTCTGGGTGAAGAAGTTTCTCCTCATCTCTGTCCTAAATGGCCTACCCCGTATGTTTAAGCTGGTGTCCTCTGGTTTGGCACTCACCCATCCACGGAAACATGTTTCCTGCCTCCAGAGTGTCCAATCCTTTAACAATCTTATATGTCTCAATATGTTTTGTGTGTGTAATATTGTTTGAAGTTAATTATAACAGTTTCAATGGATTTCCACCTTGCAATGTCATGGAAGATGATGCTGACACTGTGTCCTTCTCAAAATTAGAATTAGAAATGGAAGGATTTTTGACTACTGCAGCTGTTACTGATGATGCTGTTGAAGCTTGTGTTGCACCAATATCATTGTTGAAGTACTTACAAATGCAGCATCTTTTGATAAGTCAGCTGAGGAAGATGAGGTGCACATGAAGCTAAACATTCACATGTTACCAGTGCTAAAGTGTTCAATAAGTTAGACTCATTGCGTGACTATTTTCAACAGACTGCCAATAGAGTTATTGGACTAGCTTTCTAATCTTGCTGAGAAGGAACAATTGTTAAGAATGAAAGTTATTATTGAAAATTATTTTCAAAACTAACTGATGATTACATTTCTCTGTCAATGTTTGAAATTACATATTCTATTGCTCGCATTTGTTTTTGGGTCACACTACAAATAAACAGGAGTTTACTGGATTTTATGATTTTTTTCAAATTGGTGCACACACATCAAAAAAGAAATCAATAATGCAAATTATTATTTGGAACAATAAAGAAGATTAATTTCAGACTTGAAATGTTAATTTTGTTTCTCTCTCCATAGATTCTGTCAGACCTCATGAGTTTCCCAATATCTTCCATTTTTATAGCAAATATTTTCATTTGCTTAGCATTTTGATTCTTTATATTGCTGTCAAATTAAACTTGCCATATTTGGTTACATACTTGGAAAAGACAGTGAGAAAATTTTTCTTCATGGATTTTATTTTTACGTGTGATGTTGTCAGTGCTAAATCAATTTATTAATGGATGATCATAGATTTCTCATTTTTAAAAAAATGCTAATTGAATGAAAATAATATTTTGATTGAACTAAAAATGGTGCCATTGAGTATTAACTGGAGCTATTTGTTCTCTCCAAGATTAGGCATCAAAATTGAACATCAGAAATCATCTCAACTTCTTTAAATGTAGGGTATTTTTGTCTAATTGTTTTCCTTATGTTTTTTCACAGCCCAGTTTGGTTTCTTAATGGCATTCTGACAGTCTTCTGATCCAAGAAGTGTCCTAGATTATTGTGAAGAAGCATATTGCTGTTAGAGATTGTTTGAAGACCTATCCTTCAAAAGTGAACCATCAAAGTGAGATCCCAATGGATCAATGATTAGATAATGTGCTTCAGAGATGCTGAAGTAGACCAGTTCTGTGCTGTGAATCAGCTCAATAAAGAAAACTTGGAAAAAAACAACCAGCCAAACGTCTTGGGACAATTGCAGGTGATGAAAATCTACCAAGCATTTTGTGTAAGTCTCTTTTTGTCATCCAAACCTGAAGTTGAAAATAACATATTTGCTAGTTTTGGCATTTTCTCAATTTAACAAAAGGTACTGAACAAATTTTGTCATTGTTAATGGTTCATGCAGTTAAATGTAGGTTCTCATAGTAATTGCATTAATTCAATTAGCAATAACTTCTCAATATGCGATGTTTCATCTTGTTTTCTCAGTTAAAAATATGGAATTATTTTACTTCATAATGATTCATGGAATATTCTTTCACTAGATTAAAATATAGAAGAAAATGCAACTACTGAGTGCTTTTCATATGATTTCCCTTGTAATGCATAACATAATTTTAACCTGTTTAAAATCTCCTCCCAAGGAGTAAAAAACTTTATTAAAAAGCCTTCCATCAGTTTTATAGCAGTTTCAGATTTAACCAGAATTTAACTGTTTACGTAATTTTGTAGTTAGGATGTTATATATCCCAAGTTTGCGTATGTATAGCATTTATTGAATCTTTGCTGTAAAGACGATTATACTAAGAAATCTAAACAATATATTAATAAAATTGTTTGTCTGTATTTCCTGTGGATATATTATATAATAAATTTCTATGTTTACATTTATAATTGGTGTCAGTTTAGCTAAATGGTAACACTTGCACTTTAATCTATAAGTTGTAGGTTCCCATCAGGCTTGAGGGCTGGAATAGGTAGGGGATATACGTCAGTAAAATATTGAGCAGATGCTGTACTTTTAAGGTGAGATATTTAGCCAAAGTCAGTTTTCCCTGTGCAGGTGAATGAAAGAATATCATTTTTAACATAAAAGCAAGGCAATTCCCAGGGAAAAAATTACCATTCTGCCAATGTTCTATCAAACAATTAACTGGTTATGTGTTTCATAACTGTTTTAGATTAGATTCCCTACAGTGAGGAAACAGGCCCTTTGGGCCAACAAGTCCACACCAACTCTTCAAAGAGTAACCGACCCAGACCCATTCCCCTACCCTATATTTACCTCGGACTAATGCACTGAACACCACAGGCAATTTAGCATGGCAAATTCACCCAGCCTGCACATCTTTGGTTTGTGGAGGAAACCCACGCAAACATGTGAGAACGTGCAAACTCCATACAGACAGTTGTGGGATGCAGGGATCGAGTCCAGGTCTCTGGCACTGTAAGGCAGCAGTGCTAACCACTGAGGATGCTGGAAAAGCACAGCAGGTCAGGCAGCATTCAAAGAGCAGGAGAATCGACATTTCGGGCATAGGCCCTTCTTCGGGAATGAGGAGGGTGTGCCAAGCAGGCTAAGATAAAAGGTAGAGAGGAGGGACTTGGGGGAGGGGCTTTGGGAATGCAATAGGTGGAAGGAGGTTAAGGTGAGGGTGATAGGTCAGAGAGGGGGTGGGGGCGGAGAGGTTGGGAAGAAGATTGCAGGTCAAGAAGGCGGTGCTGAGTCCGAGGGTTGGGACTGAGATAAGGTGGGGGGAGGGGAAATGAGGAAGCTGGAGAAATCTACATTCATCCTGTGTGGTTGGAGCATTCCTAGGCGGAAGATGAGGTGCTCTTCCTCCAGCCGTCGTGTGGCCAGGGTCTGGAGGAGGCCAAGGACCTGCATGTCCTTGGCGGAGTGTGAGGGGGAGTTAAAGTGTTCAGCCAGGGGACGATTGGGTTGGTTTGTGCGGGTGTCCCAGAGGTGTTCCCTGAAACGTTCCGCAATACCGAACAATCCATATGGCCTCCTTCTTCAAACACCGCAATTTCCCCTTCCTAACCTGCAATCTTCTTCCTGACCTCTCTGCCCCCACCCCCACCCCGGCCTATCACCCTCACCTTGACCTCCTTCCACCTATCGCATTTCCAACGCCCCTCCCCCAAGTCCCTCCTCCCTACCTTTTATCTTAGCCTGCTGGACACACTCTCCTCATTCCTGAAGAAGGGCTCATGCCCGAAACGTTGATTCTCCTGCTCCTTGGATGCTGCCTGACCTGCTGCGCTTTTCCAGCAACACATTTTCAGTCCTGAATGCTATTTTGGTTGACTGCATGCTGATAAAATGTTTTGGGCCAGCCAAGTGCTATTTAGGTCAATGACTTTATTTTATAAATGAATACATTGACACATTTGGGGCATCCCTCTGAACTTGAAGGCACATTAAATTTCATGTTATTTTTCACCTAAGGTGCAAAAATGTCTCTGATTGCTGTGAGTCATGATACATTTGAGTACAGTCACTATATATAACCACGAGGGCACCTTTTGTCCTCACCTTTATATGAACTCTAAAATTTCAGGAAATTTTAGGATTAGAGAGTTGCTAATTAAACATCAACATTAAACAATTTGAATGTATAATCCAATTGGTAACTCTTCATATCTTATTATCTGAAATTATTTTAATGACTATAAATAATATTTTGTCTTAAAGTTAGTGTACAATTCTCCATAAACCTTGACTCAAAGGTAATTAAACTCTTTGATGCTTGGGAAATGTGGGAGCTCAAATCAGTTGAGTCTTTCTCCCAAACCAGCAGTAGGTCTGCAGCCTGAACTTCTTGTGGCAGTAGACCTGAGCTTGGACTCTTAGCAGAAGTAGTGCTCAGAATGGTGACTCCAAGTAGGCCCAGAGCCTGGACTCTTGGCAGTATTGACGAGGTGGTGGCAGCAGAGCTGGGGTCACCTGGGGCATCTGCGTCATCGTTGCTGTCCCCAGAGTGGGACTCCTCGAGAACTGGAACATCTTGCAAAAGCCCTGAAGCATGCTTGAGATCCCAATTTGAACAGAAAATTAACTTATTAATGTAATTTCTTTTCATCCTTGTTGTAAATCAAAATGGTGCCGGACTGAGGTGACAAAACATCTTTGTATTATATCTTCAAGAAGTATGTGACAATAATCATTCATTCATTCATTCATTCATTCATTCATTCTTTCAATCACTCATTCAAACAGCATAACATTCAAACACTCAAAATGGGGAGCAAATTAGTTATCAAATGCCTGACTATCTCACTTTGGATTAATGTTAGTTCTCAACTCAAGTGTTAGTGTGAGTATCTTATTGGAATAAAACTTTGTCAGGGAGAGAAAGGATTGACATCAAACTCATCATGCTTTGAATGTTCTCTTCCTGCCGGTATTTCTATGAAGCAGCAACAAAGACTCAGTACTGCTAACTTGAGGAGAAGGAGTTATAAAAGGTGGTCTGTAGCAAGGCAGTCTGTAAGGAAGCAAATTTCATTCAAGCCATTATCCCCAGTGAGAAGCAATCTTTTTTTGATTGTTACAATGTGGTTTATGAGTAAATGAGTGAGTGAGGTTGTAGATTCCTTTAACTCTGGAGCCAATTTACACTTTACACAGGTTACAATTATACAATGTATACATTTTAATACCAACTATTAACATTGTTAGTTGCTTTAAACCAATAAACTTGCTGTGCACCAAGGCACAGATGGCATCAGGCTTCCCTTATATCTCACTGAAATTTTATGTCATAATAAATCTGATATATATCTTCTTCCTTTCCCGCCGCACTCAAAACCCTCCGCTTCTTCCTTTCCCGTCGCACCAACCAGTACCCTTCCACTGACATCCTCCTTCGACTGACTGAACTGGTCCTCACCCTGAATAACTTCTCTTTCCAATCCTCCCACTTCCTCCAAACTAAAGGAGTTGCCATGGGCACCCGCATGGGCCCCAGCTATGCCTGCCTCTTTGTAGGATATGTGGAACAGTCCATCTTCTGCAACTACACTGGCACCACCCTCCACCTTTTCCTCCGCTACATCGATGACTGTATCGGCGCTGCCTCGTGTTCCCACGAGGAGGTTGAACAGTTCATCAACTTTACCAACACTTTCCATCCCAACCTCAAATTCACCTGGACTGTCTCAGACTCCTCCATCCCCTTCCTAGACCTTTCCATTTCTATCTCGGGCGACCGACTCAACACAGACATCTACTATAAACCGACTAACTCCCACAGCTACCTGGACTACACCTCCTCCCATCCTGCCCCCTGTAAAAACTCCATCCCATATTCCCAATTCCTTCGTCTCCGCTGCATCTGCTCCCAGGAGGACCAGTTCCAATACCGTACAGCCCAGATGGCCTCCTTCTTCAAGGACCGCAGATTCCCCCCAGACGTGATCGACGATGCCCTCCACCGCATCTCCTCCACTTCCCGCTCCTCCACCCTTGAGCCCCGCCCCTCCAACCGCCACCAAGACAGAACCCCACTGGTTCTCACCTACCACCCTCCCAACCTCCGTATACAACGTATCATCCGCCGTCATTTCCGCCAACTCAAACGGACCCCACCACCAGGAATATATTTCCCTCCCCTCCCCTATCAGCGTTCCGCAAAGACCACTCCCTTCGTGACTCCCTCGTCAGGTCCACACCCCCCACCAACCCAACCTCCACTCCCGGCACCTTCCCCTGCAACCGCAGGAGATGCAAAACTTGCGCCCACACCACCTCCCTTACTTCTCTCCAAGGCCCCAAGGGATCCTTCCATATCCGCCACAAATTCACCTGCACCTCCACACACATCATCTATTGCATCCGCTGCACCCGACGTGGCCTCCTCTATATTGGGGAGACGGGCCGCCTACTTGCAGAACGCTTCAGAGAACACCTCTGGGACGCCCGGACCAACCAACCCAACCACGCCGTGGCTCAACACTTTAACTCTCCCTCCCACTCCACTGAAGACATGCAGGTCCTTGGACTCCTCCATCGCCAGAACATAACAACACAATGGTTGGGGGAAGAGCGCCTCATCTTCTGCCTGGGAACCCTCCAACCACAAGGGATGAACTCAGATTTCTCCAGTTTCCTCATTTCCCCTCCCCCCACCTTGTCTCAGTCGATTCCCTTGAACTCAGCACCGCCCTCCTGCAATCCTCTTCCTGACCTCTCCGCCCCCACCCCACTCCGGCCTATCACCCTCAACTTGACCTCCTTCCACCTATCACATCTCCATCGCCCCTCCCCCAAGTCCCTCCTCCCTACCTTTTATCTTAGCCGGCCTGGCACCCTCTCCTCATTCCTGATGAAGGGCTCTGGCCTGAAACGTCGAATTTCCTGTTCCTTGGATGCTGCCTGACCTGCTGTGCTTTAACCAGCAACACATTTTCAGCTCTGATCTCCAGCATCTGCAGACCTCACTTTTTACTCTTAAATCTGATATATACTCAATACAAAAGTTGACTATGTTTTAAAATGCTACTACAGCATTCAAGTGATCCATGTTGTTAAAACTTTAACTTACAATTACATGTTGCAAAATACATCTCGAGTATACTGTGCCAGCTGAAGCAATTTGAAACAGTGGCAGTGGAATCTTTTTTTGAAATTCTGAAGTCTATTGCTTTCCATTTTGTACATTGTTCAGGATAACTTTGAATTATCAATGCTATGCTTTATTCTGCTGTGAACACTTTCTTGAGACATTATTATTTAAGTCTTTTTGTGGCATGCATAATAACATCCAGTCCAGGTATTCGTTTATAAGAAGTTGCATTACAACCGAAATACGATGGAAAGAAGGAGAATTGACAGACAGGAAAAGCAATACTATCATTATACTTCCTAACTATATCTGAAATGCCTTATCACGTACACTTATCTTGAGAAATCAAACAAAATTCATGTCGTTTCCCAATTAAATTTTGTATATCAAGCTGTTATTCTGATCAAAGTCCTTTCTCCTCAATTAAACTATATTTCCAGATCAATCAAATTTCTGAAATGGATACCTATTTAAGGGTATTATCCCTCATTGCTCAAAGTCCCTCTGTACTCTGTTCCCTTGCTGTATGATGCATTTGTGGCAAAAAATGTCAAGATTGTATGGAACAAGAATATTAGGGGGAGAATTCAATCTGGTATTATGTGACTTATTTGGCAAAACCCCTTTAATATCATTACGTTATCACTGCAGGGTAAGAGCTATGACATTGAACCAACAACCTACAGTCATATTTCCCATCCCATTAGGTTAAGGTGACATTGAAAGCTGTTAGTTTGTAATAAATACCTAACCATTTGCTGAAGTCTTTAAAAGAAAGGCAATAGTTACTCCTACCTGATCTGGGATATTTGAGCTTTGAAATGACAGCTGCTTGAAAGGGGGCACCTAGAGGCTATGTTTGTGAAAATTGCTCGTCTCTCCATATCTGACTGTAAAGAGTTTCTAGTATCTGCTGACCAATTAGCAAGAGCATTTTAGTTGCTTAGTCTCCCATCTGCTCATTTCGCCCTGCAATGCCCTTCATTTCCAAATCTAAGAAATGTGAATTGAGGTATCATTATCCATTTATCCTCTTTCATCTGATCTGGCAGGATTAGACCAATCAAAAATGGTCACTATTCCAGAATCATCTTTGAAAGCAAAGATAACTCCTGCTTATATTCTCCACTACCTGCCCTCTTCATTGGCAAGAATGCTAAGAGCTTGAGACCTTCTTTGTCACGAAGATGTGAGAACATCCATTTAATATCTTCTGCACTGACTCCTTTTCATCAGAACATAGGTGCAAGAGTAGTCCATTGCCCCTGTTGGGCAAGCCCTTCCATTCTATTATATATTGGCTGAACATTTACCACTACCATTTTCCCACATTTTCTCTTTTCTCATGATGCCATTAGTCTCCAGAAGCCTATCAATTTCTGTCTTGAAGCTGCTCAATTGTGCATCCACTATCTTCTGTGGTAGAGAATTCCAAAGGTTCACCATTCTGAGTGAAGAAATTCCTCCTCATCTTACTTGCTACCTCTTAACCTGAGATTATGTCTCTTGGTTCTAGACTTGGCACTTGGGGAAGCATTAGATTCACATCTATCCAGTCATACCCATGTGAAAATATTATCAGTTTCAATGAGCTCTCTTCTCATCTGTTTTTGAAACTGTAGGGAATCCAGGTTCAATTTTCTCAATAGTCCTGTCATCCCAGGAATTTAGATTGGTGACCTTCCCTCCATGGCAAGTATATCCTTCCTTAGAGAAGAAGACCAACACTGTACACAATATTTCAGGTGTAGTCTCACCAAGGCTCTCTACAATTGCAACAAAATGTTTTTACTTCTGATTTAAAACCATCTTGCAATGAATATCAACATATTATTTGCCTTTCTTATTGATTGTTGCAAATAAGTGCAAGGTTTTAGTGACTCATGAACATCACTCTCAATTTTAAAAATAATCGGTTGGTTTCTTTTACCAGAGTAGATTGATCATTCATGTACTGACCCCACAAACCTTCCCTCTCATCCTGCAGGTAGATAGGTACAGCTGCAACAGCAACAAGGATGCTGGGCATCATTTGGGATGGACCAGTTTGCTTCATGCATGCTTCGGTATCAGGGCACAAGGTGCACCCAATGAATCAGTAATGTAATGCTGAAGTTAATTTGATTGTAACCTTCTTTTTTATAACATCTACCAGCCAGTACAAAAAGAGCAGCAGTTTTCCATCTGAACTGCAAACAATTCTGCTTCAGTGAACTTCTCCCTTCATATAAAAAGAAGGGACAATACTTGAAGCCCAGGTTAAACAATTAGGGTGGAATTGTCCCAAGTCAGGGCTATAGGAATAATAGCAAGTGTGATGAGTTACTCAGGTGAGAATCCAAAATTAGATTCTGAAGTTATGTTAAATAGTTGCAATGAAGTCTTCTCGTTGACAGCACAATTATGTCAGCGAGAAGCCAATAGATATTTTCCAATGAACCTATTGTGCAATGTTATCTCACACATCAGGAGTATATGGGACTCCTGGCCCAGAAGTAGTGAGAAGTCTATATTCATGCAGTTGCATCTCTCAAAGTAACCTTCAGGTTGGGATTAGCTTCTCCCTCCCAGTTAACATCTGCCCAATCTATACACCTGATGCTTCACAAACTTGACTGAATAAAATGTGTACAAATCTTGTCCTCTGCTTCCAGTCCAGGTGAGAAAACAAGTTTTGTGGCCATGTTTCTTCTTATCATTTTAAGAAGGAATGCTCAGGAAATTTGTTGTTTCTAGTTGCAATCATGTACTTCTGAAGTCAAGCAGTTCAATGAACTGAGACACATTCACTCAGTAGCACATCTTTCCCATTGGTCAAGGCATGGAATCTCTAGCGCTACAAGCTATCACTTTGCTGCTGAGTTATCTTCACACACAGGTTAACTCAGCTAGGATAGGCTTTCTCTGTTAGGGTGGTGGGTTTGGGGAAGCCTCTTGGCAGTTGTTTCATACAAAGGACACGTGGACATTCCTTGGATTACTAATGAGCATGTAAAAGAGCTTGAAGGAATCCCGACAGTAGTAAATGCTGTCCAGGTCCTTTGAGGTGGGTGCCAAGAAGCTGTTCTCTCCTTGTACACAGCAATGCAGAGTCAAAGGAAACACATACATTTTGGCCAGGAGTGACATAATCATCTATGAGGGCACAACCTGGAGGATTATGGGAAGGATGCCAGGCTGAAGTGTTCCTTTTTCTAAGACTGTGTGCATTCACTTAATGTTGTCACAGATCTGCTGTAAGTTTAGGAATAAAATGTCAGAAGTCAATCTAGACGTTCTTCTTGTGATCATATGACTGCTGAGGAACTACTGCAGCAGAACGTGCAGCTAATTCTACCTGCAGCAATATCAAATACTGTTGCTGGCAGCTGCTGTAGAGCTTCCAGAGAGAGAAGCAGCAGGACAATAGCCACTACACTGAAGGAGAACTGTCAACCAGAACAATATTGACAAGCTTCATGCAGTTATTAGCAAAAGAGGACAATCAATTTGAAGATGACTCTGAATGTCTCAAACTTTCATCTCCCACTTTACCAGCAGCTGGTCGAGGAACTGTGATCACAAGGATCCCATCTCCATATTCCCAATGGTGACAGCTCCCCTAACTGCTTTGCCAGCAGATTGCTCAGGAACTTACTGTGGACCTCTGTGGAATTTCCTAGTGTTCAACACATAAATACATTTGAGATGTTACTGATGCTCTCTTCTTAAGAGCTCATCTATTCACATTGAACACCTTGACGCGGCCAATCAAGTAAGGATGGCATTCGGACTTTTGGCAATTGCTGCTTTCTTGCAGATTCAGGGTGTAATCAATTCCAATCAGAGTGCTCTACAATATCCAATAGACTTCATCAACAGAAAATTATTCCATTCCCTAATGTTTAAATCACTTGTGACCCCAACAGCAAATGATGTCGATTTGCAATAAATATCCAGGAAGCTGACTCAACCCACATCCTGGACTATTCACACTCTGAGCCCCTTTCAAAGGCTCTAAGATGTAACTAGGCAATGCCACACTGAGTTTAGGAAGCTAGAGAGAACCATTCAGCCTATGATGATTGAGCTGTGTTGACACTTTCACTGTGTCTGCTATTATTTCAAAGATGCAGTTGATATTCAACCCTTTGCTTGCAAATGCACCTTCCTGCAAGGATTGAATTGTTCTTCAACTTAATTTATGTTTACAATAAAATGTTGATTTTTACTTTCAGCTGTGGCTTTGACATCTGTACAATGGTAAAATTTTCAATGCATGTGCAAACCTTGCTGTGGACCAACGTGCCTTAAGCAGCTGTAATACAATTGGCACTTCTGTTGCATTGTACATATGAATATTTTCATTAAAATGGTTCTGAACCAAAGAGATATGAGTCACATAAGGAGTCCATCTCTGGTGAATACTATTTAGTCTTCAATGTCCTTACAACTCATTGGCGATGCTGTGGAAACCATGGAATGCCAGGCATGAATCTTTTCCCGCCATTGCATTCTGCTCTGATAGTACGGACGTGTAAGTTTCACATTGCTATGGTTTTGAGAACCCCAGACATAGGACAAATCTTTCATGATTGGAGTGTGTAGATACATTCTAGATTCTTTCTAGCATGCTTGCTCCAATGAAGCCTGTGTATGGTGTGCTGTGTGCCAGTTGTACATTCTGGGTTGCTGCTTGCAACTTAGTGCTATCCTCAGTGTGCCTGAGATCTCCAGCAATTTGACTGCAATTTCAAACCTAAAGTTGTGAGATTCCCTGATGGACTCATTGGAATTTAGAAGAATGAGAAGCAACCTTCCTGAAACATACAAGATTCTGAGGCTGATTGACGGGTTAGATGCATAAAACTGTGTCTCGTTGTGGGAGAATCCAGGACTAGATGGCTTAATCTCAGAATAAGGACCAGCAGTTCAGACAGAGATGAGCATTTTTTTTTCTTCAGAGGGTAGTGAATTCTTGACACAAAGGGCTGTAAAAGCTGGATCGATTAGCATATTCAAGGTTGAGATTGATATATTTTTTCATCAGCAAGGGAATCAAGGGAAATATGGAAAAGACAGCAAGTGGAGTTAAGAATGATCAAATGATTCATCAACTCATAGAACAGCAGAGCAAGCTCAAAGGATCAAATGGCTTCTTTCTGCTTCTCTGTCTCATGATCTTAGAAACCTATCACCAATCACCAACTTTGCTGATTATGAGACAGGTAGTAAGGTGCGATGTTTGAAGAGCAACACATAATGTTGTTGGCTGAAAATGCTCCACATCTTTCATTTCAGATAACTTTATCTGGTCCTATTGGGACAATAGAGCTGAAGCAGACATTGGAACAGTGCAAGTGAATATATTTAACCAAAGTTCAGATTATGTGCAATGATTGAACAGCTATCTCATCGATCTGCCCTCAGCAGGATTTTTTCCTTCACCTTCCATGGCATCTATGTGCAGGCTTGGCCTCTGCAGCAGGGATAGAGGAAGCATGCTGATTTGTACATCCTGCTAGCTTTGGCTGGTGCCTTCTGGGGTCTTTTGGCTGAGAGGGCCAGGCCTGCTGACTGGTGAAGGGCACACCCTCATGGCCTGAGTTACAGAGACAATGGAGTCATGGGCATGGATGAGTTAGAGGAGCAGGGTGCCCTGGTGTTCCTGAGATGAAGCTTCTGATGCTGGCACATAGATCTTGGCCCAGGCTGGATAGATCTGGTGGGATGGCCTCCAGAAGCAGTCAGCCAGGAAGAGGATGGACTTTATTTCAATCCCATCACTAGCAGGTTATAAAGGATAGTATCAGTACCTTGGAGCCATCTTGGACTTTTTGTACCTATTTCTGAGGTGAGGGGTATTTCCTGGTTTGCAACATCTGAAATGGTATCCTGCTGGCCTTTTAACATGGTGCCCGGTCATTTGACTCCAGAAAAACCTGCCTGCAGCAAGAATCTCCAGCCTTGCTCAGCAAGCAATTGACTGAGTACCTTGAGCAAACATTGTTCTTGCTGAGATAATGAGCTGAGAAGCACGAGATCACGTGAGATAACTTACCTCAGACATTACCATATTTGACACCATCCAACATACTCAACACCATACTTCATCTTCAAAACAGATTTAGTAGAGCCATACAACCATATAAATGATACAGCACAGCAGGGGCCAGTCAGCCCATCTTCTCTATGATGAGCTTTTCCATGTTTGCTGTAAAAACGTCATGCACCCAGCAATTAGAAATATGTTACAAGAATTGATGATGATGTACGATCATTTAAAGCAGTCATTTCTGCTTCATAACTGATCAAGATTCCCATCTGCAGCATATAATCATTCTGACTATCCTCTAAATTTCCACATTAAACTACAATTGTCCAATGTAGCTTCCAATTCTTCATTCAAACCATGGGGGAATTAGTGCTGTTTCAATGTTGTTCATCTATTTCAAACTTCAGTCAGTAATTTTCCACCACACGTGGTGCTACAAATATTTCTGGATTAGCTTCATCCCACACTGTGGTGGCTTTGCCTGGTACACCTTCCAGGACTGCTTAGGTAATTAAGTGGTCAGTCTATCAACTCACTGACTCGTTCTAAGTTGCTCTTCCAATAATTATAAACTGAGTTAATCTGATGAAATGTATCAGAAATCATAACTTCTTGTGCTAGTTTTTCATGTTAAAAGATAATGAACTCTGGCATTATAGATCAGTGTCAGCTTCTTCCAATTTCCAAGTAAGGTTCATACCACTTAAAATCATCTGAATCTCCATGGTTGGGTATTAGAACCCAAACATAAAATGCAGATAAGTGCTTCGTGCTGCTTAATAGACAATGAACTGGTCAGAATATATAAAAGTCTGGAGGTCAAAAGAGCTAAAGTACATCCAAACAGTCTCCTACCACCTGTTAGTTTAAATTATATAATGACAACAGGATTATTAATTAATTTGAACACTCAATCTCTGTAATATAATCCACTATAGACCTTGACATGATCCTTTATCAGTGGAGAGTTTGGAGAAACATAGCTCCAAAAATCTAACATCCTCCTCACAAGTATGTTGAATGTTCACGCCTTGTTTCGAATTGTTGATATACTGTATCAGCAATTTGATATCTGAAATATATAATACATGTTTAAATGAATCAATAATAATGTCATACATCATCGTCTGTAGGATCCTGATCTGTCGTTTAACCATTTATTCACTGAAATAATGAGTATTTTCCTCATTCAGGTCACATGCCTCCTTTTTTCATCTTTTGGACAAGGTGATATAACTAGTCATGGTCTGTCATTTACTGTTTCCGTCGCTCCTGATGCAGTCTCCTCTACATTGGGGAGGTAGGAAGCCTACTTGAAGAGTGCTTCTGAGAACATCTCCGGGACACCTGCAGCAGCTAACTCCATTGCCCCATGGCCGAATACTTCAACTCCCCCTTCCACTTTGCCGAGGACATGCAGGTCCTGGGCCTCCTCCATCGTGACTCCCTAACTACCCGAAGCCTGGAGGAAGAATGCCTCATCTTCTGCCTCGGGACCTTCCAACCCCACAGCATCAATGTGGATTTCACCAATTTTCTCATTTCCTCTCCCCCCCCCCAACTTGTCCCAATTCCAACCTTCCAACTCAGCACTGTTCTCATGACCTCTCCTACCTGTCCATCTCCACATTCCTCTCCAACCTATCACCATTACCCCCACCTTCATCTCCCTATCGCACTCTCAGCCACCTTTTGCCCAGTCTCACCCCTTTCCATTTATCTCACCACCCCCTTAGTTCACAGTCTCATTCCTGATGAAGGGCTTTTGCCTGAAACATCAACTCTCCTGCTCCTCGGATGTTGCCTGACCTGCTGTGCTTTTCCAGCACCACACTCTCAATGCATGGTCTATATTATACAACCTTTGTAATCTGAAGGAGAATAATCATATCACTTTTATCTTGCTCAATAAAAGATGGCCAACGTACAAAATTTTACCTCTTGATATTACATTGATTTGATCTTTGTCATTGCTCCTTTCTGTATATAGATAGCTGAATTTCGACAAAAAAATTGGAATCTGTCTGAGAAGGGAATTAGAGTTTGCAAGACTGAATGAGTTAATGATTGTCAAATGATAATCTTCCTGTTATCTTGTCTGGACTTCCCTTTAAGATTTTTTCTGAACAGAAATTAGTTTATATTAATGCACTGGAAAACCAAGGTAAAAAATGTGAATCATTAAGCATGTTGTTTGGTCTCTAGAAACTGAAGTGGTAAGACGAAATTCTCTGGACTATGAGCTTGAGAGATGAGTTTGACCTGGCGGGATGGATGCGGCAGAATTTGAGAACATCCATGATGCTTTGGATCTTCATTTTTCTGCAAACACAAGCTAATACTGAGGCACCTAAAGAAGCATGGTACATCTGGACAACAGGTAAAATTTGAAAATTACCCAAAATATAGAGCCTAATACATTCCATTCGCTTTAATATGGGCATACTTCATAATGCTCTGACTAGTTTATTTATATACATGCCTAATGACTCCTACATGCTACCTCTGTTATGAAATGTTGCAATCAATTGAAATAAACACAATTGTTTCTGATATTAACAGCATTTCATTGACACCACATGCTGAATTTATTTATTAATACAGAATTTTTGAAATTAATAAAACAAATTGTTTATATTTTCATGGTAAAGGCTAAGGTAGTTATGTTGGGTTTTTAAACCCTTGTAATGAGTTTATTAAGTGAAGAACTATTCGAAATTCCATGTGTCAATTGATAGTGAACGACAACCAGTGGGATTGGTCTTCTGACAACCAATCAATGGTGAATGCAATAGTCTATTTTGGGATTTCTTTGCATCCACTACCTCTCAGACAGGAGGTTTAGTTTCAAGTACACATGTGTTCTTGCATTGTGTAATAACAACTATGAAGAGGTTAATTAGAAAATATCTATTTTGGGATTACTGGTGACAAGTCTGCTTGTTCAAGATATATTGAATTATAGTATATAATTTAAGTTTATGACCTGGGCATCTGCTTGTAACTAAATACATTTTTTAAGTTGTGAAAATTATTTCTTGTTTTTGTCCAGGTTCTTTTCAATGACTAGTGACGCTGATGATGCTCTATATTGTAGCTTTAATGTATAAAATAGTCAAAGATATTTTACAGCTAATAGTCATGAGGAAATAGGATACATCACTGAAAACTTAGAATAAGATGACGTAAAATAAGTTTATGTTTTAAGAAAACTTACAAAGTCATAAGGAAAAGGAGATGTGGGATTCCAGAATGGGCTTGAGAACAGATGATACTGCCATGCATTATAAAACAAATAGAAGCTGAGGTTAGGGCTCTCTTGTAGTGCAGTGGTAGTGTCACCACCCATTGACCTCCAGGATCAAAGTTCAAGTCCCTCCTGCTCCAGAAATGTACATAACATCTCTGAAAAGATTGATTAGAAAAATAGGTTAGAAGCAGAGGCTATAATTAGTAGAATAAAGGATGTGTTACAGATGCAAGGTGAAATAAAGATGGTGCTATGCAGGTAGAAATATGTTGTTTGTGGAATGGATAGCAAATTAGCTTTAAAGCTTAGTTTAAGAATGAATAATATTGATATTTCCTATTGAAGATATTTTAGAATCAGTGAAAGAAAAATTTAAACCAAATTGATTAGGGATAGTTGAAGGCTGAGGATTATAATCTCGATTTGGAGGTGCCAGTGTTGGACTGGATTGGACTTTCCTGATGAAGGGTTTTTGCCCAAAACGTCGATTTTCCTGCTCCTCGGGTGCTGCCTTACATGCCGTGCTCTTCCAGCACCACTCTGAACTCTAATATCCAGAATCTGCAGTCCTCACTTTCACCTGAGGTGTACAAGTTAAAAAAATCACACAACAGAGCGCTGCTCCTTCATAAGGTGGTCATGGAGTATAAGATCATAAGACATAGAATTTATTGCAAAAGATTGCAGTGTAATGTAATTGCAATTATATATTGAAAAAGACCTGGATTGTTTATTAAGTCTCCTATCTTTTAGAATGACCATGTTAGTCTTAGTTCTTTCATATCAGAGTGGTGCTGGATGTGCGGGCAAAAGCCCTTCATCAGGAATAGAGACAGGAAGCCTCCAGGGTGGAGAGATAAATGGGTGGGAGGGGGGGGGGGGGGGGGGGGGGGGCGGGCGGGGGCAGGGGGTGTGTGGGGCTGGGGAGAAATAGCAAAGAGTACAATAGATGAATGGGGGTGTGGATGAAGGTGATAGGTCAGAGAGGAGGGTGGAGTGGATATGTGGGAAGGGAGATTGGCAGGTAGGACAGGTCATGGGGACAGTGCTGAGCTGGAAGGTTGGAACTGGGGCAAGGTGGGGGAGGGGAAATGAGGAAACTAGTGGAATCCATATTGATACCCTGGGGTTGAAGTGTTCTGAGGCAGAAGATTAGGCGTTCTTTCCCCAGGCATTGGGTGGTGACAGAGCGGCGGTGGAGGAGGCCCAGGACCTGCATGTCCTCGGCAGAGTGGGAGGGGGAGTTGAAATGTTGGGCCACGGGATGGTGGGGTTGATCGGTGCAGGTCTTCCTGAGATTTTCCCTGAAGGGCTCTGCGAGGAGGCGTCCAGTCTCCCCACTGTAGAGGAGACCGCATCAGGAGCAACAGATGCAATAAATGACATTGGTGGATGTGCAGGTAAAACTTTGATGGATGTGGAAGGCTCCTTTGGGGCCTTGGATGGTGTTGATTTGCAATTCCAAATTGCAAAACCTGTGCCCATACCTCCTCCCTCACCACCATCAAAGGCCCTATCTTTTATGAGAGCAAAAGTGACAACCCTTCCCAGATAATTTTTATTGGCCTGTTCAGATATGCAATGATATGCCTCTGGAGCAGCTGGGACTTTAACCTATGTCCTCTGATCTAGATATAGGAATATTGCTACTACAAAACAAGATCCCTGTGAGCTTCTTTTCTATATTTCCACAATCTGGGGAAGGACTAAATTTGAATAAATATATTACTTAAAATTCAATTACTTTCCAATTTAGCAACCTGATCAATATGCATGCTGCTTTTATTACAACTAACGATGTTGGAGATCCATTATCCTACAAAGAAACATACTATTGTGTCAGGCCACATTTTAAAAATCTGAGCGTGAGGTTACATGAAATGATCAATGTAATGAAATAGATGGAAAGAGACTGCTTGTGGAATCTTGTGAAAGCAAATGATTAATGTAAAATGTCATGGATTTTCTGCAGAATTATGAAGGCTGAAGGATTATAGATTAATGAGCATGTATTGAGGCATAGTAGAGTTTGAAGTTTCTGTTTTGCTGTGAAAGCTTGTTTTTATTATGAATGTGGTTGGATCAATAATTTCTTGTTTCTCAAGGGAACTTAGAACAAGTATTTATTGGAAACAGTAAATCATTCATTCACATTTTTTACATAATAGTTTAATTATTGGCTGTGAAATAGTTCTGAACAGTTTTTCTTTGTTGACGTCTTCTCACATGAAGGGGTTTGCAGCAAAGTGTGTATGTTTCCACAAGTATCAGATATAACTTGTTTTGATGTAAAATTGTATTCATGGATGAATATGACAATGTCAGGCTTATAAACCTGGTATATCGAGTGATTCTCTGCTATTCTTGTATATGATTAATAGTTTGGCTTGTTGCTTATCTGTGACATCAAAGTAAACTGATATGCGTCTCAAATAATGAAATCCAGTTTCAAAGCACTACAGAGCTAGGTGCCTGGTTGCGTGGAATTGTTGTTGAAATTAGAATGTAATGAAACTTTGCTTTTGCACATCTTAAAACCAGACTCCCTCTGTGATCAGCACTTTCATTTTGCTCTCAGCAGTGTGACAATGATTGCAGCTTCAGATGTTGCTGATGTGATAAAGAGATTGATTAATTTTACTTGAAAGGGCATATGCTCAAACAGATTCAGATCTTAACACCAAGGTAGAAGAATCAGACTCCCAGTGGTGTTATGAAGCTTCATATATGTTGACTTTCAGTGAATGATAAAAAGGTTACCAACATTTTTATGAAGCTATTGACAATGTAACCAAACATTTTTTTTCACATTCCCTGAAGATGGAATTGCTTTTATTACATATGGGTCTAGAGATTTATAAAATGGAAAACTGTTTTTAAAACTCAAACAGCAAATCAGTAATTTGCCATTTTGAGCTCTTGGAAACCAAAGGGAGACCATTGAATCAACTGAACTAAAATGTCAATTTTTCACAAAGCAGATATACAAATAATGAGGAGAACAGAAATGATTACACCAGCACTGATTATGCAAGGCATTCCAATAATGTATTTGTATAGGATGTACAACACAATTTTGCCATTGTATCAACTGGGTTTATGCTGGTAAGCCACATGACTCTTCTCCTGCTATAATAAGCTCTTTCCATCTGTTCTTCCACCTCTTGATTCACTTTTCCCTTACATGCATCAAGCCTACCCTTAAATAAATCAATGCTATTGACTTCAACTACTTCACAGAATCCCTACAGTGTGGAAACAGGCCATTTGGCCCAACAAGTCCACACTGACCTTCCGAAGAGTAACCCACCAATGATTCATTCCCCTACCCTATTACTCTACTTTACCCCTGACAAATGCACCTAACCTACACATCCTTGAACACTCTGGGTAATTTAGCATGGCAAATTCACCTAGCCTGCGTAACTTTGGATTGTGGGAGGAAACCAGAGCACCCAAAGGAAACCCACACAAACATGGAGAGAATGTGCAAACTTCACATAGACAGTCACCCGAGGTTAGAAGTGAACTTGAGTCCTCAGCATCATGAGGCAGCAGTGCTAACCACTGAACCACCATGGCACCCTTTACTTGTGGCAGTCAGTTCCATGTTTCCACCACACTCTAAAGAAAGTCTTCCGAAATTCTTTATCTTTTTTTGTAAGCAATTGTTTTTTCATATACTGCCATGTTCTGAGCTTACTAACTAGTGGATATGTTTTCTTCTTGTCCTTCCTGTTGAACCTTTTCCAGAATTTTTAAATACACTTGGTTAATTGTTTATTTTCTCTTTTCTCTAAGTGCCTTGCCTACTCAATCATTACATTGGCAACCTCTCAATATTGGTAACATGCACTATGTCATTTATGCACTCTCTAATGCTTCAATAATATTTTTGCAAAATAGAATTCATGCGGTACTTCCATGAGTGATTTAATCTAAGTTCTATGAAAGATGGCACTGAACTTTTTTGGCACTGCACTGCACTTATTACTTCACTGATGTAAAAGCAATGGTTCAGAAACCTGAAATACTACAAGCACTTTTAGCCTTAAATTCCAAAATATGTTTTTAAAAGAGGCTGATGCAAGCAAAGATGGCTACAGATGTAAATTAAGTGGCTGTTTGGAGAGAGGATATCATGTCTACATGATGTAAAGGGAACTTCAAACAACCTCCAAATGTAAGGTGGGGGAGAGTGGGGCAAGATGTAGTCATGAGGTCACAGTTCAAAGATTATAAACGACTGTGGCACCCTGCTCACCAGTAAGTCACCCTCTCCAAATTATATCCCACACATGGTGTTTTTCCCTTTTGAACAACACATAGGGACAAGGGTTTAAAAAGCTATTTACTAGTCTACAGTCATATACTAGTGAGCTGAATGTTCATATGTACCAGCTTGAGTTGAAATGTTGGCATGCTGTGAAGGTCGTAGTCAAAGCGTTGGGCCCTGGGTACCCCTCTGCAGTTAAAGACTACAGACTGCTGCAAGCTGAATAAAAGGAAACCAGAAAAAAACAGGATTCTCTCTTATCCTGAATACTGAAATGTAATCATGATTAAAATGAGTCAGAATGATAGAACTTCTATCTGACTGTTTAATTACCAAGATCAGAGATACCTTTACATTTGCAGCCATTGCAACGTATGCTCAATTATTTGCAATATGCGGAAAAAGAGTAATGTTTATTTTTAACTTGCTGTACTCACTTCTTGTTTCTAATCTGCATATATGTGCTGTGTTACTAATTCTTCTTGCATTTATTAAGTAATAAACTCATGAGAGCTTGGTTAATTTGGCTCCTTTTAAACCAACAATGCATTTGGGTCTGGGAGAAAGGTATCCATAAGGGAAGAGATCACTTTCTAAATTAACCTTGTTGCAACCAACCAAAAGGTTGAGCGAATTACAGGGAGACATTCCATTCCTCCTAACGCAAAAGCTTAATGGTTTGAGGTATGCTGTAATGAATTGAAGTTGAATTTGCCTGGGATCTGATTTCAACATTGGCTAGGCTTATTCATTACTCATTCATATTGCCCTTGAGAAGACAGTGGAAAGGTCCTTTCTCGAACTGCTTCAGTTCTTACGTCTAATATTGTTGGGTAGGTACCATTTTTATTTTATATTCCTTTAAAAATGAACATCAATTCTTCATTTGTTGAAGGAACTTCATTTAGAGTTTATAAATGGAATAAAGTTCAGTCAAATTCAACAAAATGGTGTTCAAGTGCCTCAAGTGGAATTGAATGGAAGGATGGATTGGAAATAATTAACATTGTATATGGCTCATATTTAGAAATTTACACTCAGTGGTTAAACTAACACACAGTGAACATCAATAATATATCCTGGGTGCTTTGGGGTTTGTATGGCACATTATAACTTCTCAGTTTAAGGAGCTGAAAATCAGTTCATTATTTGAGACAAAAAGACTATAACTCTGGGTCTTTAAAAGAAAAAGGAGAAGAGATCTATATTGTATTTGTGTTAATTCTGAAGGAGCAAGTAATTGCTGGGGAGATTCAACATGCTAGAAATATACAAGCATTTTTTATGAATTCCAAAAAAAAGTGACCATCTCAACTGGGGTTAAGAGGATTCTGTTCATAACTTGCCCTGAAGTATAATTACGGAAAAATTTCCTGAGAAATTGTATATATGTTTATGCCCTATTTTAGACTTTGCTCATTGGTGGTATTCTTGCTTCTGTGCTTGGTGATTGGTGCATTCCAGCCTCAATTCAGAAACTGAACCATATCATGTTAAAGAGCACTTCAGTGCTGTACAGAGGGAGTGAGATTCAGCCATAGCAAGTGTCCTTTCGATAATTCATTAAACATTGATCCTCATGATGGATGCAGAAATTCCAACAGCAAGGGCAGAGTGAATTTTTTCTCCCCCCAGGGTCCTGGCTAATATTTACTCTTCAACCAAGACCAAAGTTAGACAATTTAATCATTTATTATATCCCTTTTTGAAGGCCTTTGCTGTGCACAACTTGACTGCTGTGTTCCCTACATGACAACTTTATATTGTCATACATTTTGGCAACTGCTGAAATCCTGAAATGTGGAAGTGCAATTTCTTTTCTCCTGTTGTGATGAACAACTGTGAAGAGAAGTTTCTAAAGCTTTATCTATTTTAGTTTGAATGTCAAAATGTCACATACATTTGACTGCTCCATGGTGTCAAGGCTTTTTCAGCAAATTTCCTTCTCTTCAAGCAGTTCACAAGTTAAGGCTAATGTATATACTGGATGGAATCTTCTCAGTCACTGAATGAGGAGCATGGCAAGAAATTTGGGAAAAATTACAAAAATTGGCTAGCGAGAAGCTTCTTGGTGTTGGGAATAACAAGTCCTATTTTCCAACAAAGTGTTAAACAGCGAGATGTGATTGTTGCAAGTGAGAAGTGAGAGATCTATTTGCATTTGTTAACATCTCTGTTGTCTAATGACTCAGTAATATGCAATTTTCTATTCCGCCATCCACTAGACAGAGACTCGATTGTGACAATTCCCAATATGAAAATCAGAGTGGATACCTGGCGATTCTAGCTTGCTGCTTGCTTCTCTTGGATCCGCCTTCTTGGAAACCAGGCACCAAACCTCGGGCCAGAATCCCTGGGCAGTAATTGCAACCCTATCACAGGACATTGGCATCTGACATGTACCAGTTTCATTGCATCATCATAGCCAATTCCTGATCCACTTCCAGCACAGTTCCCCACTTCAAGAATGCACCTTAGAATGCACTGGCATTCGTTGCAATGCTGTTGCCAGAAGCCTTTACACATAGAGATAGGCAACTATCACACAAGTTTGAGCAGGATGACTCTTCTGGGTCCTTGCTTGCTCTCCTGGTGTTCAATCACTTTGTGCCTACT
Source organism: Hemiscyllium ocellatum (assembly GCF_020745735.1). Lineage (NCBI taxonomy): Eukaryota > Metazoa > Chordata > Chondrichthyes > Orectolobiformes > Hemiscylliidae > Hemiscyllium > Hemiscyllium ocellatum. Next base: position 38,687,054 of record NC_083407.1, on the reverse strand, counting down.
TTGCTCTCAACATTCCTACCTTGCCTTTCTGCACTTTAACTCCTCAACCAAAGCTTAAAAGCTCACAGTTGATTTACCTTGACTTGCCTTTTTAACAAGGCAGCTTGTTAAGCTTGTGAGTCAGCCAATGGGGTGGATATGCTGCTGTAAGTCACTGTACTATGTGAATCTCCCACCTGTGCCATGAGCCAGCCGCCTATGTGCCAGACACATTGCATGCACATCAACCAAATAGCCATGTCTCAAAGTCAAAGGAGAATGGTCCTCAGTCAAGTCAAAGGAAGACATCCTTCACTCAAGAGCTCCTGGCAGAATAATTCAAAACAGTTTCCAGTATCAGTGCAGGACCTAGAGCACGGTCAGTCTGCTGATATTGGCAGTCAGTGTCAGGGGGTCTCCACAGGCTGGGTAGCAGACCATAGGTAGACATGCAGGTTCAGTGCAAACAGTCTGGGGTATTATGGAGTGTCTGTTGGTGAGTTGTACTGAGATCAGTTAGGGATCTGGTCACTCATATTTGGGGCTATCTGTCTAAGTCGCTCAAATGTATGGACCATGGTCATTCCTAAGTATCCATCCACTCAAATCCAGGACAGATATGAAAGGCCACTGCTCTGGGAGGGAAGCTGGGGAGATTAATTGTGGGAATTGGAGGCAGCTTGCTGGATTGAACAGGGGGTGACAAGTTTGAACAGGACAACTCAATATAAATTTGGGAGATGATAGAGCATTGAACAGAAAGGAGTATTGCAAAAGGGTTGTGGCCATCAATCAATAGCCCCTTGACTTCCATGTGGGGACAGTGCACTACTGTATCTGGCATGTTGACTCGATATGCAAGGATGGGGTGGGGCTTGTGGAATTTGTAAAAGTTGGATGATGAAGATCTAGATAGATGGGTGCTTTTGATGTTGGAAAAGTTCAAAGCCAATAAGGTTGACTGGCAAGCTACTACAAAGAAAATGTATACATTGGGGATTTATTATGGGTATGAGGCTGAGCCTGCCACTCACTGTGTGAGGAGTGACCACAGTTTCTGTTAATTGTGCTGCATGTAACCAGGGCGTAGTGGAGTTGAAAATAGCTGCAACCACATAGAGTTAACCACCTTCCTCCTTTTCAGGTATGAATGGAAGGTAAGTTAGTGGAGACTAAAGTTGACATTTTCAGCCCCAGTTGATTATATTCATGTGGTATTTTAAAGGAGCAAAATATATATACAGGAAAATTAGCTGTAAGAACTGTGTTAAAACATATTGCTGAAATCTTAATGAAGCGTTTAAATGCTTTTACATCAGTAGACATATTTCAACACATTGCTGACAGTTCTACAATTGTCATTAAATACTCCATCTTCCATACCTTTTCAAATAATGCCAAACAGTGAAAGACAGGAGAGGCGCCAACCAAAATACAGGGGCAGATAAATCAAAAGCACTCAAAAGGAGGATGTACAAGTTAGAACATAAACATATTCATGAAGGTTGTTGTCTTGAACGGGGTATCTCCCATGGACTTCTTGAACAGTGTACACAATATTAATTTACACAGGCCTCCTAGCATGTATCAGGAAAGGACCACATAGCATGAGTCTACAGTCAGTGAACTAGGTTGCAACTTTATTTGAAGACAACAAAGGTTAAGAGTTAAACTTTACATGTTTAACAACTTTATTTCTAACTATCGAATTGGTTAGAAACTTAAAATACTTCACAAATACTTGTAACTTTTGTTGGTATGTCAAATTGCTCTGCTTGTTCCTCGCTTCACGGATTGATTCTTTGGTCAGAGGGTGAGCTGCTGCATCCTAACATACATCTAAGTAGACTGGGGAGTTGGGTACCCTGAGTCCTGCTATGCTGGGTTCTTATACCCTCCTGGCTACCTTCTGGAACTTTCCAAGGACCTGATTAATTTGCGGTTTCAAATTTATTGGCTTTATCACCTTGAAATGCTGGTATTGGCTCTCGATGGCTTGCTTAACTGTGACCTCTTTGATGTCTCTACTCTTGGGCCTGGAAGTATGGTTTCATCCCAAAATATGCACCTGGTCTTTTGTCTTTCTGAAGCATGTCTGCCCTGTGCATCTAGTGTTGTTTGTTTGTCAGGAAGAGTTGAATTGCCTTTCACACTTCCTGATGTGTTCCAGTGCCTCTTTAATTCCAGTTGTCTGGGCTTGCATCTTGCAAGGACTTGTCCCTCAGTAGGACGGTCTCTTGTGTCTGTCTTGGCTCAGGCATTCCCAGCATTCTTTGCTTTTTGGCCACTTTCATGTCCCGTTTATTTCAGTTGTTGGACCTTTATTTCTGGCCTCCCTTCTTAATGATTTTTATTTCACTTAAGCAGTTGCATAGGTGTGATCTAGCTGCCATCTAAGAGACAGTGGGATAGATTTTCAACTGTATACGAGCTTCTCTTTTCCAAAAAAAAGGCAGACAACAACTAATTCTGTGAACAGAAAAGAATATGCAGATTAGATGCTTTGTGAGAGAGGGCCCTTCCACTTTGAGTGATATGAGGTCTTTGATAGAGCAACAGCTTACATTTAAGCTAAAACACATCTATGAACATTGCATGCTCTGTGAACCTGTGAGCAGCTCCTGGGATGATTCCAAAGCCTCACTCCAAACACTCTTGACCGCATCGCAGCATCAGCAATCAATGCCATTCATGGTTTGGAAAGATTCACCTTAGTTGTCAAAGCAGCATTGACCTTCCAAAGTCCCATAGCCTGTTCATATTGCAGGAGCTGCTCACTTCACAGACTGCCAGAGAACCTTATGTAATGCTAAAAATGACTTAACGTTTTGTATTTAGTGTTGTGTTGTGACTAGACAGACATTTTCTCACTGAGCTAAAGATGAAAATTGAACTTATTAACAAATGTCATAAAGTATTTAAAGTGAAGGATCTCCTATGCTACTTATAAGCTCTCAGATCTTCTTTCTTTCTCTCCCATTATGTCTTGATGCAATCTATGTCTTGGCCTGCAGTAGGGGTGGAGGTGAGTCTATCCTACAGTGGAGCCGGTTGACCTTGGAGTTTTGGTTGGGTGATCATGTAGCAATTTGTGTCTGGAGAGTGAAGATGGGAGAACGTAGTAAGGCGTTCTAAGGTGTGGGTAGGCAGTTCAGAGGACACTGAGCTGGATGGATGGATGTTCAGAGTGATTTGAGGAAAGATGTTGCACGTAATCATGACAGTAGCAGAGCACGATCCTTGGTGAGAGATGTGTGCAAAAGCAGAGATTGAGCGAGTGTGAGGTGGTGTGACAAGATGGTGCTGCTTCCCCTGGCAGAGTAGAGAAGGCCATTGTAGATTAAGTAAGTGCTATGCATTTGTCTGGACTCTTGAGACAGTTATGATATGGATGGAGACAGGCTGACAGCATCAGGTATCATGTCCTTCTCTGACAGTCCCAAGGGAAGAGGACATCCTGCCTTTGCACTGCTCCATTCACAAAGACCTCCAGGCCAGTGAATGCAAGGAGTCATATAGTGTGGGTCTGGACTGATAGTATTTGACAAGGTGCAGAATGACCTTTGAAATATGGCACTGATGACAGGAATTCTGGGATGTCCTGGCAGTAGTGAGTATTGAATATAGGATCAATGGGGTACCATAGGGACTTGATCCATAGTTATTGAATCTATTTTGGGATGATAGTGCAAGAAAATGTGCGAAACCTCATGGAGATAAACCCTCCATGACACTCAACAAAAATGACACTTAACTGATATCCAGTATGATTCAGTTCTCTGTAAATTATGTTCCATTTCCCATTATGGACTTCTGATCCTTTCTAATGTCATGAGAAAGTCAGCAATACTATATTTACTCTTCAAACCTTTGGAAAAGATGTGCGGAGAGTACAGCTTTGTGCATGTAATCCCAGACCAGCAAAGTACAATAACCAAAGCATAAATAATATATAGTGCTCATGTTTAATATTTATCACAGATTTTCAAAACCACTGAATTATGATTTTTTCTGAATGTATTTAGCATAATTTTGATTTTTCTGTATTGTTGGAAAAACGTTTGCATTTGAGTTACAAAGTTTATAATTTAAATGATGCAAGCAATATATTAGAGGCATTATAGGATTGGACCAAAGTCTTCAACATTGAGACAAGTATCAGAATAAATCATGAGCCTGTCTGGTGTGATACAGTCCGTGAGGGTTAGAGAATGCATTGTGAACAATGGGTCGATGTTGTTGTGTCACAATTTCCCTGGAATGACTCAAAAGTTCCGAAAATGTTTTCTCTGTTGAGGCCCAGGTTAGCAGGCCCCAACTGAGGGAAATCCCTTCAATGGCTACGTCAAGTTTGAGGGAGAGTTCCTTCTGTGAACTCTCTTCCTTGGGCTATGGGGACTCGGATGCAATGGGAGCCTCTGGGAATCCATTGTAACTGGCGCACTTTGTATGATGTATGGGCCACTCTGCTTTTAGGAAAAGGGTGGAAACCTGGAATATATCTCATAATTAAACCTTTGCTCCAATTGTCCATTGTCCTTTGGTCAGCAGGTAACTGAGCCAGTGCCATTTCTACTGGTGGTAAAACAATCCAACGGTAGGATTAATTTGGCTCTGTGGAATATTATTGTCTCCTGACCTGGCGCTTGGGCTGGAAACATTTCTCTTGCTTGAGTCAGAATGTTTGATCTGGTTCTTAGGATTAATTTGCCTTCATGCTTATGGGATTCTATAACCAGGTCTGGCTAAAAAATAAATGTTATTATAGAGCTGTAATCAGAAGCAAGAGCAAAACAAGGCTGCTATGTGCGTATTAGCCATCAGAATCTGCTATACAAAATCCCCTGTTGGGTCTCAAATGCAACTGTCAGCTTTTAGATTGGGCGTTCTGTAAAAGCAACAAGATGAAATCCTGATGTCTACCCTTATTTTATCCTGGCATCCATCTCTGAAGTGACAATGCATCTGAAATGCAAGGGGTTGCTCATCAGTTACCTGTTTTCCTTGTCACTCATTTCTGAATTTCTGACCCTCCTCATCCCAATCCTTTATCTGTGCTTTTTCCTCAAATCTTGGTGGCTTTCTGGTTTTTGGAACTTGTTGCATAACCTCTGCCAATAATATTCAACTACAAGGGAACCAACTTTTAGAAGGTAAATGCAAAAGTATTTCTCAAAGTCTTGTGATGAGAATGCCATTTCATCACATCACCACTGGCACTATTTTCAACCCTAACATGGATTTCTGTTGGGCTTGGTTATTCCACTTACACTGATGCAATTATAAACAAGCATGCAGGCAATATCATTTTTGTTTCAGCAAATTTTGGGCAGATATCCTTGCTGTCCCTTGTACATCACTTTCCCCATGTGATAAAGCCATCTTCATCCAAGTCATATCCATTTGGAAGAAGGGAGATGCAGAACGAAGCTGCCTTTTGGTAGGTTTTGCTTTGTAGAGAGGTTGGCTTCAAATGCAACAGCATTACTTCCATTTACTTGAGGCGCAAGAGCTTACTGGGATTTAAAATCAGTTATTTTGCTTTGTTTTAGTTTTACATGATCATTGAAAATTAAATAATAATCAGAAAACACGACACCACTGTTTATGGTGGTGAGTATCAATATCACTGTGCTCCTTCCTAAAGCATTCAAATTGTATTATTTTTTAAAGTTTCTCTTCTCTCAAAGGTGCAAAAGATAGATGCTGCCTGACAATATACTTACAATTGATTGTCCTATATCTCACCTTGAATATACTTGTAGAGTCAATGCTGGAGTCCCCTGGTTGATAGATTTTAGTGCAAGAGCTTAAATTGATGGTTTGTGAATTCAGAGCACTTAAACTTTAAATTATCTGAAGTGCATGTATCAGTTGCAAGTGGTTGTTTTGCACCAATGACACAATTATATGGTGTTTTACAGAAAATGTATGTGATGGCTGAGCTGTAGTTATGATGTTAGCATGTGATAATTGCCATCTACACAACATCTGTTGGGGTTTGACATCTAGATCTGACGCATTTTTGTCAGGCTGTGCTTGCCAGGTTTCTCCAGAACAACTTTTATTTCAAATCTGAAGGTTGCTCAGCCACAACTGGAGCACTTGACAAGAGTAATTGACTTGAACACATTACCTTGGCTTTTTAAAACTGATTCTAGCTGTTATTCCACAAGGAAATAAGCTCTTAGAATACAAAACAAATCCCTCAATGAATTGCAACTCAACCCTATTAACATTGCACTAAAAGTTACTGTGGGAGCACATAAGAAGGAATATGAAAGAAGACTTTTAACATTGTACAAGAAAGAAATTGGAGCTGAGTAAATCCTAATTGGGTTGCTCATGTGTTAATGTAAATCCTGTGATGATTTCAAATAAAATGGCTTAAAGAACCCAAGGAGTTAGCTGGGTATGCAAGACTGATTCACTTTGCTACCAATCCAGACTGTGGCAGTGATGGAAGAGAGTGTTTAATAATCAAAACAAAAAAAAAGAGCAACTTGAATTCTTTGCCACTGAATCTTTATTGCACTCATTATATCTGAACGGTTGTTTGAATATTTAATTCCTCAGTAGCTTTTCTATAAAAAAGCTAGAAAACAAAGTTCAAAATAAAAACCTGAACTTGGTTGACCTGGACTATTACTCTTACCAACCAGTTACTCAGAAACTAAAGCAAATGGCCAGAACAGTTGTGTACAACAAAAACATATGCCAAGCTTACAAATATTTATGACAGCTTTTAAAAAAATCTTCACCATACAATAATGTAACAACACAGGAATAATCAAGCTAACAAGGCAATTTCTCTGAAATACTGCAGGAAATACTGCAAGGGAATATAAAATGTATTGAGATTATGTTCAAAGGAGGAGTTTAAGAAGAGGATTTAGGGCAGGGTAGAAGTTAGACCAGACTTAATAATGCACCCATGATTATTGTATGCTATGGGATTAGCATTTATGAATTAATGTTTAGCATCCATGACATTTAGGGTTGCAATAGTGTGCTCACTTCATCTGAAGAAAATGGGAGGAATTCAAAGGCAGTCCTGGTTCTTCCACACCGCTTGCCCAAAATCATCTTAGAAGATATCAATTGCTGCCCTGGTTCCTTGAGGTTTGAAAGAAAGTAGATAATTCTTGCATTTGGGAATCTGGCCTTCAAAAGTCCAGACCATCGGCAACAGAAGATGCGATGGATTCCCAAGGACTTTTTTGGGCCCAACTCAAAAGAGTACCACAAAAGTCATCTGTCCTCCTTTACAGATTTCAAGTGGTGCCTTTCCAATTCTGGGCTACTGTTTTTGTGCTTGCTGCATTTAGTTAGTCTGTAATGTTTAAAAAGGGATATAGGAGATTTATAAATGGATACTGCCTCAAAGATTCCACATAGCTCAGCAAATTCTTTTTTATTTGTCTAGGGTGACAGAATTTTAGTCCTTAACTTATCATTCTATAGGTTATCATTCTATAGCCTAATTATCATTTGTGCAAATAGTAAGGAACTTTTTCTTTAATTAGCCAAGGTGCTTCTAATATTGTAACCAATTTTTGATTGCCCACAGTATATAGTTAGATAATCTTACCATTATATAATCCATGTTGTTCACTGCTCTTCTGCCTCCACATATTCCTGGATTCAACACTGTGCTTTCCATATTGTTAGTAAAAGGCAAAAAAAGTGTCGATATTGATTCTTCTCGATATTACTGCCTTTGTGTCACTGCAAAACCATTTCACTTTGCAGTGATGCAAAAGTGACTGTATAACGCTGATCTCACGAACCAATCTGAATCCAGAACACAGCAGTGCAAGATCCCTTGGGAGTGCAGTCTCCCGTCTGTACTCTCAAAACATTTTAAATTTTCTGCCTGGAGATTGGAGCTTGGCACATTACACATGTAAACTGTATAAATCAACTCCTGACAGTTGCAAATTGATTCTGCAGCTACTGATCTCAAGAAAATAGCACTGTATAATGACAGCCTCAAACAATAATCCAACAAAGCATTGTTGAAACCAAAGAAAGTAATTAGCGAGTTTTCACTAGTTTTAAAGATAGGTCACCTGAATATAAATGCCTTGCACTCTTCATAATTCAAATCTGGAAGAATCATTTCAGAAGCTGTGGAATTTTGGAAGATGCTTATCAATGCATTGATCGTCTCTATGGCCACCTCCTTCAACACTCTGCTGTGTGTAAACTATCAGATGCCAAGGATTTATCAACTTTTCAACCCATTATTTTCCTCAATACCACATTCTTTATTTTTGATACATACACTACTCTGAGAGAAAAGAATACCTTCAAGTATTTAAGTTTTAAGTCAGTGCCCCCTTATTCTGTAACTGTGTCCCCAAGTTTGAGATTCTCCGCTGGTGAAAACATTTCAACATCTTTCCAGCCAGGTCCCCTCAAAATCACATGTTTTCAATAAGACCAACCCTCACTTTCCTAAACTGCAAGAATAAAGACCTGATCTGTTTAGCCATTCTTACTAAGTCAACCCCTTCACCCCAGGAATCAGAGTGGTGAATCTCTTTTGAACTGTTTCCAATACCCATATATCCTTTTGTAAATATGGGACCAAAATTGTGTACCCAACACCAGATGTAGCCTACCAACACCCTGTACAATGGTAACAAGTTTTCCCGATTTTTAATCTTTCTGCAGGACTGCCCTGAAGAAGGGTTACACCCAAAGCATGGACTTCTCTGCTTCCTGATGCTGCCTGGCTTGCTGTGTTCTTCCAGCGTACTGCTTGTCTACTTTGGATTCCAGCATCTGTAATTTTTTGTCTCTAACTAAGTTTTTATTCTTAATACCAAACTTCACAACCTCATTTTCTGATATTAAACTCACTTTGCCAAGATTTTGCGCACTATCTATCGGCCTTTGCAGATTCCTTATAGCCTTGACACACCATATACTCTCACCTATTTTTGCATCAACAGAAAATTTGTATATGTTACATTATGCTCCCTCCTCCACCTCATAATGGTAGATCATTAATAATTGAGGCCCCAGGTCTGATCCTTATGGTGTTCCACTTGTTCCAACCTGAAAAAAGACCCATTAACTCTTGTCAGTCTTCTGTGTGTTCGCTAATCTCAAATCCATAGTAATACATTACTTTCAGTGCCATGAACTCCTACCTTGTGCAATAACCTTTTATTCAGCACCTTACCGAATGACTGTGGAAATACATATATACTCCATCTACCAGGTTCTCTTCCTCAAATCTGCTTGTTATATCCTCAAATAAAATGAACAACTTCGCCAAACATGATTTCCCTTTGACAAAATCATGGTGCCGGATGATGGTGATTCTTTGAAAGCTGACCCCAGTAGATTATCTCCTCACATCTTTTGTTATTGTTGTACTTTTTAAATTCTCAATTGCAAATCTGTCTGAATTACTGACAATGACCTTTCTCTGCATTTTCTCTGTTGCTGTAACACTATAGTCTGCATTATGTTCAATTACCATGATGCACTAACGATTTGTCTGGACAGTACACAAAACAATACTTTTCACTGTACCTCGGTATGTGTGACAATATTAAATCAAATCAAAAACGTTGACTCTGTTTGATTGCTTTAAACTTTTCTAAACATCCTACTATTTCCATTTAATTATGCACTCCAGCACTTTTACAGTCACAGATGTTAAGATGAATGTACAATAGTTTCCTGCTTTCTGTTTAGCTTTTCTTTTAAACAAGGATATCATATTAGCAGTTTTCCAAACTATGAGATCCCTGATTAATTCTACCTCAGTACACATTATGAGATCTAAAATACCCTGTTCTGAACAAGGTTCTCCACAATATTTGTGGAAGAAACAATTCCCTTACACTTGACAAATTTATCTTCCATATTACCCTTACTGACCTGGCGTATCCAGCCAATATGAAGGTTAAGGTCATCTAAGAAAATTATAGTGCCCTTTTTACAAATCTCCATTAGTTCCTGCTTTATAGTTATAAATATATAATTTACAGTGAGGCAACTCTTTCAGGGTCTGACACATAACTCCCACCTGCGACTTATTTCCCCTGCTATTCCTTATTTCCACCAGAATAAATTTCACATCACAAACTATTGTACCTATTTCAGTTCTTACCATCATCCTAATACCTTCCTTTATTAACACAGCTACCTCACTTCCTTTTCTCTTTTGGCTTATTCTTGTGGAATGTCACATACCCTGGAATATTGAATTCCTAGTCTTGGGCACCTTGCAACCATATTGTGTTAATAGTCTGTATTAGTTATCAAGTCATATTCAATTATTTTTCTTTGTGCTATCAATTCATCTATCTTGCTACAAATGATGTGTAAATCCAGAAAAAGAGCCTTAAACTTGATTTTCCACCATTATTACTTATTCTGGTTCTAATTCCTACTGCACTTTTCTGTTTATATTTTCTGTTCCTCCTATCACATTTTAATTATCATTTGTCACTTCACAACAATTATTAGGTCACCCCTTTACCTCTCTAATCTTATTTATCCTATACCAATTTGTACATTGCTCAGGTAGTAATTTAAAGATCATAATCTTTGTGTTTCTGCGTTGTAATTTAGACCCATGCTACTTGTGATGCCTCAGCAGAAACTCTTTCTTAGTCCTACCTAGGGACCTACAACAAATATTGACCATGACAACGGGATCCTTCCTTTCCTTCTTACAAACTCCCCTCCAGTATGGAAAGTATGTCCTTCACCTTGGCATTAGGGAGCTTTTGGGATTCTGCCTTTGCTGAAGAGAACAGTATCTATTTGTCACTCTCTGCTCTATCAAATTCTGATGTTAGGTTGCAGTATATAAATCTTTGTCATAAAACGTTGTGAACTGAAATTTCACTGAAGAGAGCTAGAAGTAAAATCAAGTCTTAACAGCCAGTATAGGAAGACTCCATTAAGATAGTTTCTTGAATGCGCTTCCCAGGAATTTCCCTAAACTGTTTTCCGAATTGCCTGTCCCAAGTTCTTATAAAGATTGTTGGAAACCTATTCCCATACATAAACAGTTTTCTTGGTTTTCTGCAAAAGCATAACAGTTGATTAGGAGAAGCCATGATGATCTTTTCGGCCATCGTCTTTAGATGAGATGATAACAGTACATTCTGGTGACTGGTAAATTTGCTAAGTTGGAAAGAGTAGTAGGCAATCCAAGTATTTTGGTCAATGCTATAAAATGCATTTTTTTTTCATCAGTGTTGCATTGTGAATAATGCTGTTTCTTTCTTATGGTTAGTAGTTAAAATTCTGAAACTGGGATAATCATATTTATAATAGTTTACAAGGAAATGTGCAGCCAAAGGTGGCAATGGTAATAGTGAATTAAACCTAGGCATTGACGACATTAGAAATGCAATGTAAATGAAGCTGTTCTTAAACATCATTTTACATGAATAAGCAGTTAATGCTAATTCCAAATGTAAAATTATTATATTGTCACAGTGAGTCCATCTCAAATAGTAACTCATTGGTTGCGAAGTACTTTGGCCATGAAGGGATCCACAGAAATGAAACACCTTTCTTAAAAATCTAATTATGATGCCAACTGTCTGACTTCTAATTCAAGTTTTTTTAAAAAAAAATAACAAATTTAAACAATAATTTAACCAAGCTGTGACAATTTTGAAAATTACGTCTTGAGTACTTTTTTTGAAAATCTCCAGAAGGCCGTAGTATAATTATATTCAGGAAGACAGAAGCCCTGTCTGAATGTTTGTGCACCACTCCAAATGGGAGCAGAACTGGTCATGTTCCAACTTCCAGCAGTGGCAGCTTGTGACAGGACTTGTTTTTTAAAAGCAGTTTTGAGCTAAAACAAAACAGTCAAAATGTTTGCAAGTCTGTTACCATAGTGCACAAGGTTAATTCTATGCAGTAGAAATCCTATTCAATAGAACTTTTATTTAAATATGCTAACAAATATTTATCATAGAAACTGCTTATTCTATTTGGAATTAACAGATAAATCATAAAGGTAATATGGATCAACACTGGCTTCATTTCATTAGTCTTTTTGATTTATTCATTTTTGATTGATTCACGAAAAGATGAACCAGCTTGCAAAGCACTCAACATGATTTAATTATTAAGACACACATGCCCAAATCAGATTAGGAATCTATTGATGCAATGTAGTGAATGGAATAGTGAACAGATGCTCAGGATATGATGATACAGAAATATAAAACAAAATTATTGGCTCATTATAGCACAGAACCTCTGAAGACATAAATGGAAAGGTCATAAAGTTGGGGATGTAATGACACTCAATCTGTCATTTACCAAGTCTGGACATCAGATGGTGGTGCTACATTTTAGTGAATTCCAGAAAAAGGAGTACCCTTACATTTAGAGCAAAATCTTTATTTTAAATACAAAACTATATGGAATGTCTGAAAGGTATTTTAGTGGTTGCTCTGGAATGATCTTTTATGTGATAATTGAATCTTTCTGAATAATTCTACCTTTAGTGCCTTGAGAAAACATTATTTTATGCTAACAGTAGATAAAAGAAGCATAACTCAATGACGTTAAATTGCAGGGATTTGGTCAGTGACTTTACATCAATGGGGAGGCTGCAATGTTGGGGAGAGCTAAGATTTAACTATATTTCTTCCCTTTATGCTTCACTGAAAATTTCCTCAACTCTTAGGCTGCTCCAATAATACAAACCAAAAACGAGCAGGCAAATGAGCAATTATTTTTGTTTAAGGGAAATATCTCAACTGAAGTACATCTTTGCCAACTCTGGATAAACAATTTAGTGGTTGACCTGAGTAATGAAATCCCAAGTTTCAACCTTCCATGAGAAATTGGGACAATTATCAACTGTGTGAAATGGACCAGGGGTGATGTGGCCACTTGCAGAATAAGTGGAATATGTAGAACAGCTCAAGTTGTGTCTCTGGCCATCCCTAGTCAGACCATAACCCCCATACTGAACTCCTACTCTAAGAGATCCTAACCTGGTAGCATCACTACACACTGCATCAATTGAAACTGTTGAATGGTGTTTTGAACTCTAAATTGTAACTTCTGCAGCCAGAGAAATTATTCAGATTGGAAAATAATGATGCTTGCTCCTGTTTTGCAAGGGTCACTTGGATCGGTGAGATTCTTTAAATGTTCACTTTCTGGAATGCAAACATGATCAGTTCCATTGTTGAAATGTGCAATATTTGTTATCTAGTAGTTTTCAAGCTTTGAAAATACCTACAAATAACCTGCTGATACTGTGGAAAGGTGCATCAGCAACATCATCTCAAATCTTTCCTGTGAAGTCCATCAAGGTGCCAGAAATGACACGGACACATCGTTCAGAAGTTCAAAGCATTTTGTTAGTGGGATTTTCAGATGAAGCTAGTGTCATCAGCAGAGTTAAAATGTTGTGCATCTCCCAAAATCTGCTCCAATTTCCCTTCCAGCATCAGGAAACAATTCCTCAGAAATTTCTTCCTGTCTCCTGCAGCCATCCACTGATTACCTTGTTATCCAAGCCATGGCAGGATGGTGAGGTAACTCTGCAGAGGCCAGCATCCCATCACCCCATTACCAATTACCCTTTATTTACAAATGCATAATCTTTGATAATAGCACTACCTCCCAATGAGTCAGGTATTCAGGAGGTGCTATATCCCTTACATTCACCCTAATATGTCAGCCACTTTTCCCTGATTGGACCAGATTAACAGCCCCAATCAGGGAATTCTATGAGGCTAGCTGGCTGACCTTGTTACAATCACTACAATTGGGTGTTTCAGACCTCACAGATTCCAGGAGGTTCCCTGTTGTCTAGTCAGTCTGCCTTGGTCCCTAGCAGAAATATATATTCTCCATTTTTCCTCTCTGGTTCTATAGACATCTTCAGAGGCTACAGTCTACTCTCTTCATCACCCTCACTCTTACCATGCTGCAGTTCACAATCGAGGCTAACTCTGGTTTTCCTCTTTGTTTTGTGGCTTCTGGATCCATTCCCTTCATCATCCTGTGCTCAGGGCTTTTGGCTTTGCTCCGCACTTCTGCCCAGCCTGCCAACAGCAGTGCATATCATCCCAAAGGAACTCATAAAGGCCAACTAATTCCCCTGCCTAGTGGTCTCCCAAGCCAATGCCACCTGCTGGTAAAAGAATCCATTCCTGAAGATAGGACACAGAGTGAAGTCCTGCAGCAAAATTGAGAGCCATTCCCCATTGTATGAGTGGAGTTGTTCCTTTTTACTGACACAGCACAGGTCCTGCACATATAGCTAGTGTGTAAAGCAACCTTGACCTACTAGAAATCGCACATTTTGCATTGAATCTCTCCCAATATGGCATGTCACTTTTAATATCGACAAAGCATGATTATAACAGTTTAATTCAGACAGTAAAATGATGTTCCATAGAAACATTGAAAATAGAAATAGGAGTAGGCCATTTGACCTTTTGAGCTTATTCTGCCATTCACTGAAGTCATGGTAATCCAACTCATTTCCCTGTTCTCTCAAACTTTTGATCCTTTAGCCTGAAGAACTATTCCTAATTCCACATTCTGGAAATCTGTTATTTACTATGCACCCATTAAGTGGCAATCATGGATTCCAGTGTAGCTTATATTGACCAAAATGGATTTACACAGATATTGTTTGTCATGCTTCGAAAGTTCACTTCTATTTTCTTACTCAATCACACAAAGATCTGGATTCCAAACACTGGTTTGAATTTACATGAGGTATTTGATAGCAGTAAGAAATTGTTTTACGAATTAATGAAGAAATCATAATGAAAAAATAAACTTGGATAACATAAAAGCCTTTTCTATGTGATGCAGTTTCATAGTTGCCTGAAATAATTTTCTACCAAATTATTGCTATCTTCCTCTGGAGCATCAAGCTTCAGTAATTTCTTGTTTTGATTATATGAAAAAGTAACTCAACTCAAACCTATTACCATCATTCTTGGATGAAATGAATTGGAATAAGGGAGTTAAGGGCTAATTGATTGATGGTGGAGTGAGACGGGACTGATGAAGTGTTGAAATGATGGCTTAGTTGGGAAGATAAAGAAGTAGTAACCTAAGTGAGCCAGAATAGAAATGGAAGTAAGGGGTTGGAAGATATTGGATGATAAACAGTAGTGGATGTGAGGTGAGGGAAACATGAATGACTGAGAATGGAGACCTGATGGCCCGGAGCTGCTCTTTCTGTGCAATTCCACACTGCTTAAGCTAAATGTTAAGGAGGAAATGAAGAGAAAAGGAAGTGAAAAAATCATAGCATGCAAAATACAAATCAGTCAAAAGCACAGAAACAGAGAAACAGTAACAGGAGGACTTCAATATCCATGAAGTCCTTTCAAAACTACAACATGCCTCAAAGTGCTTTGTAGCCAATGAAATGTACTGGTGACTATTCTGCAAAAGTAATGTCAGAATACAGTAGCTAATTTATGCACAGATATTCCTCACAAACAACAAAGTTCTATTCTAAATGTGTGCCGCCATGTTCTCTGTTCAAATTCTTCATAATTTTGACTACCTTTATCAGACTTTCACTTCGCACAATCTTCAAGGAAAACAGTCTTAATTTCTCTAATTTGTTTTGTCATCCCTGGACCCATTCTCATGAATCTTTCCTGAACTTGCTCCAATACTGTTACATCCTTCCGAAAAGGCACGACTTCATACTGGATGCAATACTCCAGCTGAGTCTGAATTAATGTCTTGTGCAAGTTCAGTATAACGACCTTTGTCATGTACTCAATGTTCCTATTAATGAAGTTATTAACTGGATCTCTCAAACTGTCCTGCCACCTGTAAAGAAATTTGCACATATGACCTCTGGTTCTGGACCCCCTTTTAAATCAGGAATAAAAGAATGACGAGAATAAGATTAGGGCCAATCAAGGACAGTAGTGGGAACTTGTGTGTGGAGTCTGAGGAGATAGGAGAAACGCTAAATTAATACTTTTCGTTGGAAAAAGACAATGTTGTCAAGGAGAATACTGAGATACAGGCTATTAGACTATACAGGATTAAATTTCACAAGGAGGAGGTGTTAGCAATTCTGATAAGTGTGAAAATAGATAAGTCCCCTGGGCTGGATGGGATTTATCCTAGGGTTCTCTGGGAAGCCAGGGAGGAGATTGCAGAGCCTTTAGTTTTAACCTTTATGTCATCATAGACTACAGGAATAGTGCCAAAAGACTGAAGGTTGGCAAATATCCCCTTGTTCAAGAAGAGGGGGTAGAGCCAACTCTGGTAATTATAGACCAGTGAGCCTTACTTCGGTTAGGGGTACAGCGTTAGAAAAGGTTGTAAGAGATAGGATTTATAATCATCGAGAAAGGAATATGTTGATTAGGGGTAGTTAACAAGGTTTTGTGAAGAGTAGGTCATGCCTCACAAACTTTATTGAGGTCTTTGAGAAGGTAACCAAACAGGTGGATGAGGGTAAAGTGATTGACGTGTTATATATGGATTTCAGTAAGGCATTTGATAAGGTTCCCCACGGCAGGCTATTGCACAAAATGTGGAGGCATAGGATTGAGGATGATTCAGCAGTTTGGATCATATATTGGCTAGCTGAAAGTGTTGTGGAAAGATCACCCAACACTGTGTGAGAATTACCAGGAGACGCAGAAAATTCTTCATGAAGATAAACTTTTAATTGCAAAGAAAAGCTGTGTTAATCAGAAATGGCTTCATAACTGCCCACAACTCTTGGTGCCACTAACTTTTCTACTTTTCTAGTTCCCGCACTTATCTGGTAGCATTAGCACAACCAATCATACCAGCTTGCTTTGTCTTTCTACAGTAATTATCTTCTGCCACACTGGTCAGCTGCTAACACTTAATCTATCACATTACACCACCATCATCTTTAGCATCAGCTCATCTATCAGTGATTTAACTAGCCTACTACAGTTACCTGTTACCATAATCTGTTACTGGAGTCCAAGTACCACCCATCTGTAACATGAGCCTGTGCATGCATTCTACCACTAGGTTAACTACATAACTGCCAAATTAACTTCCATATATTCCATTAAGGAAGACAGAGGGTGGTGGTTGACGGGAAATGTTCATTCTGGAGTTCAGTTACTAGAGGTGTACTGCAAGAATCTGTTTTGGGTCCACTGCTGTTTGTCATTTTAATAAATGACCTGGATGAGGGTGTAGAAGGATGGGTTAGGAAATTTGCAGATGACATTAAGTTCAGTGGAGTTGCGTATATTGTCGAAGAATTTTGCAGGTTACAGAGGGACATAGATAAGCTGCAGGAATAGGCTGAGAGGGCCAATGGAGTTAAATGTGGAAAAGTGTGAGCTGATTTATTTTGGAAGGAGCAACAGGAATATGGAGTATTGGGCTAATGGTAAGATTCTTGGCAGTGTAGGTGAGCAGAGACAACTTGATGTCCGTGTGCATAGATCCCTGAAAGTTGCCACCCAGTTTGATAGGGTTGTTAAGAAGGCATACAATATATTTGCTTTCATTGGTAGAGGGATTGAGTTTCAAAGCCACGAGGTCTTGTTGCAGCTGTAAAAACCTCTGGTGCGGCCGCACTTGGAATATTGCATACAGTCCTGGTCGATGCATTATAGGAAGAATGTGGAAGCTTTGGAGAGGGTTCAGAGGCGATTTACTAGGATGTTGCTTGGTATGGAGAGAAGGCCTTATGAGGAAAGGCTGAGGGACTTAAGGTTGTTTTCATTAGAGAGAAGAAGATTGAAAGGAGACTTAATTGAGATATATAAGATAATCAGATGGTTAGATAGGGTGGACAGTGAGAGCTATTTTCCTCAGATGGTGATGACTAGCATGAGGGGACATAGCTCTAAATTGAAGGGTGAAAGACATAGGATAGATGTCAGAGGCAGTTTCTTTACTCTGAGTGTAGTAGGCTTGTGGAACTCCCTGCCTGCAGCAGTTGTAGACCTGTCGATGTTAAAGGCATTTAAATGGTCATTAGATAAACATATGGATGAAAATGGAATAGTGTAGGATTGGTTCCACTGGTCGGTGTAACATCGAGGGCCAATGGGCCTGTACCGTGCTGAACTGTTCTATGTTTAGACATTTATCTTGTATTTTGCACTGTCTTACCATGTTCTCCTTACCAAAGAGAATCATCTTTCACATTGAACTCCATCTGCTTCTTGTTCACATATTCCACTGACCTGCCTCTTTCCTTTTGAACATAGAACATAGAAAAATACAGCGCAGTACAGGCCGATCCAAGCCCACCTAACCTACACTAGCCCACTTTCCTCCATATGCCTATCCAATGCCCGTTTAAATGCCCATAAAGAGGGAGAGTCCACCACTGTTACTGGCAGGGCATTCCATGAACTCATGACTCGCTGAGTAAAAAATCTACCCCTAACGTCTGTCCTATATCTACCACCCCTTAATTTAAAGCAATGCCCCCTCGTAATATCTGACTTCATACGTGGAAAAAGGTTCTCATGGTCAACCCTATCTAAACCCCTAATCATCTTGTACACCTCTATCAAGTCACCCCTAAACCTTCTTTCCTCCAATGAAAACAGCCCCAAGTGCCTCAGCCTTTCCTCATACGATCTTCCTACCATACCAGGCAACATCCTGGTAAACCTCCTCTGCACCCATTCCAGTGCCTCCACATCCTTCCTATAGTATGGCAACCAAAACTGCACACAATACTCCAGATGCGGCCACATCTTATACAACTGCAACATGACCTCAGGACTCCGGAACTCAATTCCTCTACCAATAAAAGCCAGTACACCATATGCCTTATTCACAGCACTATTTACCTGGGTGGCAACTTTCAGAGATCTGTGTACATGGACACCAATATCCCTCTGCTCATCCACACTACCAAGTATCTGACCATTAGCCCAGAACTCCATCTTCTTGTTACTCTTACCAAAGTGAATCACTTCACACTTAGCGACATTGAACTCCATTTGCCACCTTTCTGCCCAGCTCTGCAGCTTATCTATATCCTGCTGTAACCTGCCACATCCTTCCTCACTGTCAACAACTCCACCGACTTCCGTATCATCCGCAAACTTGCTCACCCAACCTTCTAGCCCCTCCTCCAGGTCATTTATAAAAATGACAAACAGCAATGGTCCCAAAACAGATCCTTGCGGAACTCGGCTGGTAACTGCACTCCAAGATGAACCTTTACCATCAACTACTACCCTCTGTCTTCTTCCAGCCAGCCAATTCCTAAGCCAAACCTCCAACTCCCCCTCAATGCCATACCTCCGTATTTTTTGCAGTAGCCTACCATGGGGAACTTTATCAAATGCCTTACTAAAATCCATGTACACCACATCTACCGCTTTACCCTCGTCCACCTCCTTAGTCACCTTCTCAAAGAATTCAATAAGGTTTGTGAGGCACGACCGGCCCTTCACAAAACCATGCTGACTATCCTTGATCACATTATTCCTATCCAGACGTTCAGAAATCCTATCCCTTACAATTCTCTCTAAGACTTTGCCCACAACAGAGGTATGACTCACCGGCCTATAGAGAATCCTAGGATAAATGCCATCAGGCCCAGAGGACTTATCTACATTCACCCTTTCCAGAATTTCCAACACCTCTTCCCTACATATCTCAAAGCCATCCATTCTAATTAATTGTGACTCAATATTCACATCAGCAACAATGTCCTGTTCCTGAGTGAATACTGATGAAAAAAAATTCATTCTGTGTCTCCCCAATTTCTTCAGCCTCCACACGCAACTTCCCACAATTATCCTTGACGGGACGTATTCCTACCCTAGTCATCCTTTTATTCTTGACATACCTATAGAAAGCCTTTGGGTTTTCCCTAATCCTATCAACCAAGGACTTTTCATGTCCCCTCCTTGCTGTTCTAGCTCTCTCTTTAGATCCTTCCTGGCTACCTTATAACTCTTAATCGCCCCAATTGAACTTTCACGCCTCATCTTTACATAAGCCGCCCTCTTCCCTTTAACAAGGGATTCCAATTCCTTATTAAACCACGGCTGCCTCACACGACTCTTTCTTCCCTGCCTGACAGGTACATACTTATCAAGGACACTCAGTGGTTGTTCCTCGAACAAGCTCCACATATCGATTGCACCCTTCCCTTGAAGCCTACTTTTCCAAGCCACGCATCCTAAGTCATGCCTCACCGCATCATAATTGCCCTGCCCCCAGCTATAACTCTTGCCCTGTAGTGCACACTTATCCCTCTCCATCACTATTTTCACACTATTTTCCTTACAGTTTACAATACTTCCAAATTTTGTATCATTTACAAATTTTGAAACTATGCCCTATTCACCAAGATCTAGCTCAATGACATACATTAGAAAAACGGTATTGTATTATAATTACAATTTAAACTGGTGCCTAACCTTTTTGCTTATTCTAGCACTCTGGTAGACCAAGCATAGTGGGGTTGGGAAGGGTTAGTCCATGTATTTCCTTTAATATTGATGCTGAAAACTACTTTTTTAAGTATTGAATTGGATGGTTTGTTGTTTCGAAAATTGTGCTTGAAACAGCATGTTCCAAAATAATTTACTTATGTTCAAACTGCAGTGAATAAATGTGAATAGCAAACAGTTGGTCAGAATTAATTTGCATTGGGTTCGCTTAAATTTGCAGCGTTTGACAAAATGCTTTTGATAGCATTAATAAGGATTGAACAGCAGCTAAAATTGACCACAACTCTTACTACTTTGTCAGGACACCAAAAAATCAGTGAGCTGACTAGGAACTTCTTTAAACTGTCATTTTGTACAGAGCTGTATTGTGATGAATAAGTTGTGTAAATCAATGTACACCTCCATCACCCATCATGAAGGACTCAAAGCCCTCCGCTTCTTCCTTTCCCACCGTACCAACCAGTACCCTTCCACTGACACCCTCCTTCGACTGACTGAACTGGTCCTCACTCTGAACAACTTCTCTTTCCAATCCTCCCACTTCCTCCAAACCAAAGGAGTAGCCATGGGCACCTGCATGGGCCCCAGCTATGCCTGCCTCTTCGTAGGATATGTGGAACAGTCCACCTTCCGCAGCTACACTGGCATCACCCTCCACCTTTTCCTTCGCTACATTGATGACTGTATCGGCGCTGCCTCGTGTTCCCACGAGGAGGTTGAACAGTTCATCCACTTTACCAACACCTTCCACCCAATCTCCAATTTACCTGGACCGACTCAGACTCCTCCCTCCCCTTCTCGGGCGACCAAATCAACACGGACATTTACTATAAACCGACCGACTCCCACAGTTACCTAGACTACATCTCCTCCCACCCTTCCCCCTGTAAAAATGCCATCCCATATTCCCAATTCCTTCGTCTCCGCCGCATCTGCTCCCAGGAGGGCCAGTTCCAATACCGAACAACCCAGATGGCCTCCTTCTTCAAAGATCGCAAATTCCCCCCGACGTGATCGACGATGCTCTCCACCGCATCTCCTTCACTTCCCGCTCTTCCCCCCTTGAGTCCCGCCGCTCCAATTGCCACCAGGACAGAACCCCACTGATCCTCACCTACCACCCCACCAACCTCCATATACATCACATCATCCGTCGTCATTTCTGCCACCTCCAACTGGACCCCACCACCAGGGATATATTTCCCTCCCCTCCCCTATCAGCGTTCCAAAAAGACCACTGCCTCCGTGACTCCCTCGTCAGGTCCACACCCCCCAGCAACCCAACCTCCACTCCCAGCACCCTCCCCTGCAACTGCAAGAAATGCAAAACTTGCGCCCACACCCCCCCCCCTTACTTCCCTCCAAGGCCCCAAGGGATCCTTCCATATCCGCCACTAATTCACCTGCACCTCCACACACATCATTTACTGCATCCGCTGCACCCGATGTGGCCTCCTCTACATTGGGGAGACAGACCGCCTACTTGCAGAATGTTTCAGAGAACACCTCTGGGACACCCGGACCAACCAACCCAACCACCCCGTGGCTCAACACTTCAAGTCCCCCTTCCACTCCACCAAGGACATGCAGGTCCTTGGACTCCTCCATCGCCAGACCATAGCAACACGATGGCTGGAGGAAGAGCGCCACATCTTCTGCCCAGGAACCCTCCAACCACAAGGGATGAACTCAGATTTCTCCAGTTTCCTCATTTCCCCTCCCCCCAACTTGTCTCAGTCC
This sequence comes from Hemiscyllium ocellatum, assembly GCF_020745735.1. Taxonomy (NCBI): domain Eukaryota; kingdom Metazoa; phylum Chordata; class Chondrichthyes; order Orectolobiformes; family Hemiscylliidae; genus Hemiscyllium; species Hemiscyllium ocellatum. The sequence continues at coordinate 38,664,906 of NC_083407.1, read as the reverse complement.
CAACCCTCGAACTCAGCACCACCTTCCTAACCTGCAATCTTCTTCCTGACCTTTCCGCCCCCACCCCCACTCTGGCCTATCACCCTCACCTTAACCTCCTTCCACCTATCGCATTTCCAACACCCCTCCCCAAGTCCCTCCTCCCTACCTTTTATCTTAGCCTGCTTAGCACACTCTCCTCATTCCTGAAGAAGGGCTCATGCCTGAGACGTCGATTCTCCTGCTCCTTGGATGCTGCCTGACCTGCTGCACCTTTCCAGCAACACATTTTCAGCTCTGATCTCCAGCATCTGCATTCCTCAGTTTCTCCTAGATCAATTTTTCCCAAGCTTTAGAATCACATTGACAATTTGACAATGACCTTTGGTGCTGTTGCATATTCAAAATAATTTTTGATCAACTTTTTTTGGTGCTCCATTTTCTCTCACAGTCCAAAGATGTGCGGGTCAGGTGAATTGGCCATGCTAAATTGCCCGTAGTGTGAGGTAAGGGGTAAATGTAGGGGTATGGATGGGTTGCGCTTCGGCGGGTCGGTGTGGACTTGTTGGGCCTGTTTCCACACTGTAAGTAATCTAATCTAATCTATTAATGATTTATAGTTGCATCAATGCAGTTAAATTAGAAGTGATCTCATTGAAAAGTATAGGAGTCAAGAGAGACTTGACAGGGTAAATGCTGACAAAATGGTTCCCGTCATGAAAGAGTCTAGAACCAGAGGGCGTGGCCTCAGAATCAAGGGGTGCCAATTTAAGACTGAGATGCGGAATTTCTTCTGAATGTTGAGTGTCTTTGCCATGAGAACTATTTGCCATACAGATGTGTGGAGACAGAGTCTTTGTGTATTTTAAAGCTGCAATCGATTCTTGATCAGTAGGGGAATTCAAGGGTTTCAGTGAGAATGGATGTTAGGAATGTTGGTTTAGCAATGATTCTATTGAACGGTGAAGTAGGCTTGAGGGGACAAGCAGCCGATTCTTGTTCCCATTTCTTATGGTCCAATGGTCTCATAACCATCCAAAAAGATACAAAAATAGGCCAAAGTATGATTTCAAAGAATAAAATATATTCTGTACCAAAATGAATAAGTCGAACTAATATTGCTTGTGACATCTGGCTGTAATTTATTTCATGCAAGTTGTAACCAATGGCTTTCAGTGATTTTCTGTGTAGATTCAGTATTCATTGTACCAAGTGAAATTTGTGATGTTAAATTTGAACAGATGTTCCATGTAGCTGTGCTTTGCTGCATCTAATATACTGTTAATAACAATTAAAATAAATCAGAAACAAAAGTATTTTTTTAAAGGTGAAGGGATAAATCTGTCTCAGCAGGGGGGTCCCCCTGCCAAAAAGTGGCATCTGTTCATTCCTGTGCAGCCAGATCGTAAAGTCCTGAACCACAGAGCTTGTAAGTGACTGCCGTTCTGTCCACTCAGTTTGGATTTCGTCAGACAGCCTTGCAGGACAGATTGTGCTGTCACAAGACAGATTTTATTTCTATTCTGGCAAAGTGGCCGCAGCTGAGGCTTGAAAGTGATCTGCACTCATTAATAATGCAAGAATTTTAGATAAGTAACATGAACACCGTGTTTACATATACCCAGTTCATTTATTCAATTATGCACTTCCAACAGCCCATTTGTATTTTCTAAAAGCATAATGTCTGATAGTGAAATTTGGAACAAAAATAAGATGCACTTGAAAATGGGTCATTTTAGTCTATTATATACTGGATGGTTACAAATTGGAGATCAAATTCAGACCCGTTAATTCCTTGGGAACACTGAGATATTTTCTTGTGTGCCATATGAGGTAGCACAGAGTAAATTGATCGCGCTCTCCAAGTAGCTAAAAACTGGATTCCTTCACACAAAATGTCAATAGTTTTTGCTCACAAATCCTCAGTATATATATCAAAAGTGAAATGCAATAAATCTGAACATATAGGAACAGGAGCATTCTATTGAGTCCCCTGAGCCCCTTCACCATTCAATGAGATCGTGGTTGACCTGTAACCAAACTCCATTAAGGACAGTATTACAGTTGCAGAAAGGATGTGAGGACTCATCTACTGAGGTAGTATGGGCTGAGGTTAGAGACAGGAAAGGAGAGGTCACCCTGTTGGAAGTTTTATATCGGCCTCTGAATAGTCCCAGAGACGTAGAGGATAGGATAGCAAAGATGATCCTCGATAGGAATGAGAGTGACAGGGTAGTTGTTATGGGGGCCTTTAACTTTCCAAATATTGACTAGGAATACTGTGGTTCAAGTACTTTAGATGAGTCAATTTTGCCCAATGTGTGCAGGAGGGTTTTCTGACACAGTATGTAGACAGGCCAACAAGGAGTGAGTTGGTATTGGATAATGACCATGCCCGGTGTTCGATTTGGAGGTAGGTGAGCACTGTGGTGATAGTGACCACAATTCCGTTTTGTTTACTTCAGCGATGGAAAGGGATAGGTATATATTGCAGGGCATGAATTATAGCTGGGGGAAAGTCAATTACGATGTGATTGGGCAGGATCTAGGATGCATAGGATGGAGAAGGAAATTGCAGGGGATAGGCACAATTGAAATGTGGAGTTTATTCAAGGAACATCTACTGTGAATCCTTGATAAGTATGTATCTATCAGGCAGGAAGGAAGTGGTCAAGTGTGGGAGCCGTGGCTTACTAAGGAAGTTGAATCTCTTGTCAAGAAGAAGAAGGTGGCTTATGTTAGGATGAGATGTAATGGCTCAGTTAGGGCACTTGAGAGTTACAAGTTAGCCAGGAAAGACCTAAAGAAAGAGAGCTAAGAAGAGTCAGGTGGGGGACATAAGAAGTCATTGGTGGATAGGATCAAAGAAAAACCTAACGCTTTCTATAGATATATCAGGAATCAAAGAATGACTACAGTAAGATAAGGGCCAATCAGGATAGTAGTGAGAAGTTGTGCGTGGAGTCAGAGGAAACAGGGGAAGCGCTAAATGAATACTTTTCATCAGTTTTCACATTGATAAAAGACAATGTTGTTGAGGACAATACTGAGATACAGGCTGCCAGACTAGACAAGATTGAGTTTCACAAGGAGGAGGTGTTAGCAATTCTGGAAAGTGTAAAAATAGATAAGTCCCCGGGCTGGATAGGATTTTTCCTAGGATTGTCTGGCAAGCTAGGGAGGAGATTGCCGAGCCTTTGGCTATGATCTTTATATTGTCATTGTCTACAGGAATAGTGCCAGAAGACTGGAGGATAGCAAATGTTGTTCACTTGTTTAAGAAGGGAGTAGAGACAACCCTGGTAGAATCAAAGTTAAAAATCACACAATACCAGTTTATAGTCCAACAGGTTTAATTGGAAGCACACCAGCTTTCAGAGCGACGCTCCTTCATCAGGTGAAGTGCTTCCAATTAAACCTGTTGGACTATAACCTGGGGTTGTGTGACTTTTAACTTTGTACACCCCAGTCCAACACCGGCATCTCCAAATCATGACCGTAGAGTCATACAGTCATAGAGATGTACAACACAGAAACAGGCCTTTCGGTCCAACTTGTCCATGCCAACCAGATATCCCAAACTAATCAAGTTCCACTTCCCAGCATCTGGCCCACATTCCTCCAAACTCTTCTTATTCATATACCCATCCAGATCCTTTTAAATGTTGCAAATGTACCAGCCTCCACCATCAGTTCTGGCAGCTCATTCCAAACATGTACCACCCTCCATGTGAAAGTTGCCCCTTTGATCTCTTTTAAATCTTTCCCTTCTCACCTTAAACTATGACCTCTAGTTTTGGACTTTCCCACCGTAGGGAAAAGTCTTTGTCTACTTAGCCTATCCATGTCCCTCAAATTATAGACCATTGAGCCTTATTTCGGTTATGGGTAAAGCATTAGAACGGGTTATAAGAGATAGTATTTATAATCATCTAGAAAGGAATTCATTGATTAAGGATGGTCAACACGATTTTGTTAAGGGTAGGTCGTGTCTCACAAACCTTATTGAGTTCTTTGAGAAGGTGACCAAACAGGTGGATGAGGGCAAAGCGGTCGATGTGGTGTATATGGATTTCAGTAAAGTGTTTGATAAGGTTACCCATGGTAGGCTATTGCACAAAATGCGGAGGCATGGGATTAAGGATGATTTAGCAGTTTGGGTCAGAAATTGGCTAGCTGAAAGATGACAGAGGGTGGTGGTTGATGGGAAATGTTCATCCTGGAGTTCAGTTACTAGTGGTGTACCACAAGGATCTGTTTTGGGTCCGCTGCTGTTTGTCATTTATATAAATGACCTAGCGGAGGATGTAGAAGGATGGGTTAGTAAATTTGCAGATGACACTCAGGTTGGTACAGTTATGGATAGTGCCAAAAGATGTCGTAGATTACAGAAGGACATAGTAAGCTGCAGAGCTGGACTGAGAGGTGGTAAATGGAGTTGAATGTGGAAAAGTGTGAGGTGATTCAGTTTGGATGGAGCAACAGGAATGTGGAGTACTGGGCTAATGGTAAGACTCTTGGTAGTGTAGATGAACAGAGGATCTTGATATCCAGGTACATAGATCCTTGAAAGTTACCACCCAGGTTGATAGTGTTGTTAAAAGGCATACGGTGTGTTAGCTTTTATTGGTAGAGGGATTGAGTATCGGAACCATGAGGTCATGTTGCAGCTGTACAAAACTCTGGTGCAGCCACATTTGGAGTATTGCAAATAGTTCTGGTCACCACATTACAGGAAGAATGTGGAAGCTTTGGAAAAGGTTCAGAGGAGATTTACTAGAATGTTGTCTGCTATGAAGGGAAGGTCTTAAGAGGAAAGTCTGAGGGATTTGAGGTTGTTTTCATTAGAAAGAAGAAGATTGAAAGGTGACTTTATTGAGTTAGAGGGTTATATAACCAGAGGTTTAGGTAAGGTGGACAGTGAGAGCCTTTTTCTCAGATGGCGATGGCTAGCATGAAGGTACATGGCTTTAAATTAGGGAATGATAGATGTAGGACAGCTGTCAAAGGAAGCTTGTTTACTTAGAGAATAGTAGAGGTGTGGAATGCACTGCCTGCAACAGGAGTAGACTCGCTAACTTCAAGGGCATTTAAATGGTCATTGGTTAGGCATATGGATGAAAATGGAATAGTGTAGCTTAGATGGTTTTCAGATTGGTTCATAGTTCAGTGCAACATTAAGGACTGAAAGGCCTGTACTGCATTGTTATGTTCTATGTAGTACCTGCCTTTGGCCCATATCCCTTAATATCTTTTGCTTAGCAAATATTTATCCATCTCAGATTCAAAATTAACAATTGGTACAACTGCCATTTGGACATGGACGCAAAATATGAGAAAACTTCGTAGGCATTGCTTGACACTTCAGTGGTATGAAATGGCCTTCTCTAAACATGAGTGAATCTAATCACTTACCTCATTTGACATTTGATGGCATTACCATTGTGATACTTCCCACTATCAACATACTGGACTTACCATTGACCAGAAATTGAATTGTTGAGAGTGTGTTGCTGGAAAAGTACAGCAGGTCAGGCGGCATCTGAGAAGTAGGAAAATTGACATTTTGTGCCGGAACCATTCACCGGGAATCCTGGTGAAGGGCTCCAGCCCAAAACGTTGATTTTCCTGCTCCTTGGATGCTGTCTGAACTGTTGTGCTTTTCCAGCAACACATTCTCAACTCTGATCTCCAGCATCCACAGATCTCACTGTCTCCCAGAAATTGAATTAATCCAGCCATATAACATTGTGGCTTCAAAAGCACATCAGAGGCTAGGAATGTTGCAGCAATCAGCTCACCTCCTGGCTCTCTAATGCATGCCCATCATCTCCAAAGCATAAGGTAGGAGAGTAGTGCAATACTACACATTTGCCTGGACAAGTGAAAATCCAACAAAGTGTTAAGAAACCCAACATCACCCAGGCCAAAACAACTCACACAATTGACACTCTGTCCACCATCTTTAACATTTACTCCCTTTGCCACCAACACACAACATCAGTGAACATCTATAAGCTGCATTTCCTTGATAACATGTTTCGAACATGTGGTTTCAGCCATCTAGAAAGACAGTGCATCAGATACAGGGGCAAGTTCCCCTTCAAACCAAGCACCATCCTTTTTTGAAATATGTTACTGTTCCCATACTATCACTGGTTCAAAATCCCTGAACTTCCTTCCTGGCAGCACTGTGGCTGTCATTATACCCGAAGAACTACAGTTCAAGAAACAGGGGCAATAAATGAAGACGCAACTAGCACAGATGCTAGACATTATTAAAAGAAAAGGTTAGGCACTAGCTATGTAGGGGAAAACAGAGTCAATAGTTCAGATCAAAGGCCTTTTCATCAGTGCCTCGCTGTTTTAGGGCTCAAATTAGCTCCAGATGTGTGGATGATTTTATTAATATATGGAAATATAAAAAAAGGAATAGGGATAACCCGGGGAATTACAGGCCAGTTAGTCTTACTTCGGTGGTAGACAAAGTAATGGAAAGGGTACTGAGGGATAGGATTTATGAGTATCTGGAAAGACACTGCTTGATTAGGGACAGCCAGCACGGATTTGTGAGGGGTAGGTCTTGCCTTACAAGTCTTACTGAATTCTTTGAGGAGGTGACCAAGCATGTGGATGATGGTAGAGCAGTGGATGTAGTGTACATGGATTTTCATAAGGCATTTGATAAAGTTCCCCATGGTAGGCTTATGTAGAAAGTCAGGAGGCATGGGATAGTGGGAAATTTGGCCAGTTGGATAGAGAACTGAACTATGTTCCTGTTCCCATACTATCACTGGTTCAAAATCCCTGAACTTCCTTTCTGGCAGCACTGTGGCTGTCATTATACCCGAAGAACTACAGTTCAAGAAACAGGGGCAATAAATGAAGACGCAACTAGCACAGATACTACACATTATTAAAAGAAAAGGTTAGGCACTAGCTATGTAGGGGGATAACAGAATCAATAGTTCAGATCAAAGGCCTTTTTATCAGTGCCTCGCTGTTTTAGGGCTCAAATTAGCTCCAGATGTGTGGATGATTTTATTAATATATGGAAACAAAGACCTAGACATGTTTAAGTTGGGCCAAATCATATTGTCATCAGGATAATGTTACTTCTTTTCATTTTCAGATTATCTAAAACTTGCCAACCTTGCATAAAAGACACTTTTACACCGAGTTATGCTTGAGGAACGGCAAAGAGCTGTTGGGGATGATCTCTGACAATTGTTATTTACCGTTGTGTTCCATACTTACCCAAGATCATTCTGTTGTGTCTGATTGTGGATGTAGGAACAATGAAACATTTATTTCAACTAGAAACATCACATGGGTTTGTTGTAGGAACGGGAGTGAACTATTTAGTTACTTGAGTCTGTTACACTGTTCAGTGATCATGTCTGATTAGTTATTTTACCCTACAGTCCACCTTTGCCTTTTTATTAATATATTTGAATCACAGAAGTCTATCCATATCAGACTTAAAGCTGATATAGTTTCAGGAACAAGTTGAAGCTTTTGGAAACAGTAGAGACTGATGACACTGCCAGTCTGGGAGGCGGCCAGGTCTGTCAATCAAAAGTTGGCGCAGAGGCAGAGCGGAAGAGTCGGACATCGCACAGAGCCGTGGTAATGGGGGACTCCATAGTGAGAGGAACTGACCGGGGTTTTTGTGGCAGCAGACGGGATTTAAGGATGGTGTGTTGCCTTCCTGGTGCCAGGGTGGAAGACATCGCGGACAGGGTGCAGGAAATCCTCAAGGACGAGGGTGCAGATCTAGAGGTGGTGGTACATGTCGGCACAAATGATGTCGGGAAGAAGAGGAGGAACATACTACAGCGGGACTTTGGAGAACTAGGAAGAAGGCTGAAAAGCAGGACTTCCAAGGTGGTTATCTCCGGTTTGCTTCCAGTTCCTCGGGCTGGTGAGGCCAGAAACAGGGAGATAATGGACTTGAACGTGTGGTTGGGGAACTGGTGCAGGAAGCAAGGAATTAAGTTCTTGAATCACTGGGGTATATTTTGTAGTAAGCATAAATTCTACAAGAGAGATGGTTTGCACCTTAATAGGTTAGGGACCAGCATTCTGGCAGGCAGGTTTTCTACTGCAACACCGCTACATTTAAACTAAGTAGCAGGGGGGGGGGAGGGGACAAACTGGATGTTTAAAAAGGAAATTGAAGGGAAAGTTAGAACAAGAGAAGTCAAGAAAGACAACTGTATCAATGAGGCAGAAAACTCGGAAAGGGATCATGCTGGAAGGTTGAGTGAAATAGGGTTGATGGGAAGGGTGAGAGCAGTAACAAATTAAAAATACTGTATATGAACGCTCGAAGCATTAGACATAAGATGGATGAGCTTGAGGCTCTTTTGGAAATTGGCAGATATGATATTGTGGGGATAACTGAGATGTGGCTTCAAGTGGACAGGGCCTGGGAAATGAATATTCAAGGCTACACGTGCTATCGTAAGGACAGACTGACGAGCAGAGGGGGTGGGGTGGCCTTGTTGGTAAGGGAGGATATTCAGTCCCTTGCGCAGGGGGACCTAGAGTCAGGGGATGTAGAGTCAGTGTGGATAGAACTGCGAAATACTAAGGGTAAAAAGACCCTCTTGGGAGTTATCTACAGGCCCCCAAACAGTAGTCTGGATGTCAGATGTAAGTTGAATCAGGAGCTGAAATTGGCCTGTGGTAAAGATGTTACTACAGTTGTTATGGGGGATTTTAACATGCAGGTAGACTGGGAGAATCAGGATGGTATTGGACCTCAAGAAAGAGACTTTGTGGAGTGCCTCAGAGATGGATTCTTAGAGCAGCTGGTTCTGGAGCCGACCAGGGAGAAGGCAATTCTGGATCTAGTATTGTGTAACGAACCAGAATTGGTCAGAGACCTCGAAGGGAAGGAGCCATTGGGAAGTAGTGACCATAATACATTAAGCTTCAATCTGCAATTTGAGAAGGAGAGGGTACAGTCGGAAGTGACAGTACTTCTGTTGAATAAAGGGAACTATGGAGCTATGAGGGAGGAGCTGGCCAAAGTTCAATGGTGCAATACCTTAGCAGGGATGACTGTGGAGGAATAATGGCGGATATTTCTGTGTATAATGCAGAAGTTGCAGGATCAGTTCATTCCTAAAAGGAAGAAAGATCCCAGGAGGAGCATGGGCGCCCGTGGCTGACGAGGGAAGTTAAGAAACATATAAAGTTAAAAGAGAAAAAGTATAACATAGCAAAGATAAGTGGGAAAACAGAGGACTGGGAAGCTTTTAAAGAACAACAGAGGATTACTAAGAAGGAAATACGCAGAGGAAAAATGAGGTACGAAGGTAAACTGGCCAATAATATAAAGGAGGATAGTAAAAGCTTTTTTAAGTAGGTGCAAGGCAAAAAAATGGTTAGGACTAAAATTGGGCCATGAAGACAGAAACAGGGGAATATATTATGGGGAACAAAGAAATGGCAGAAGAATTAAATGGATACTTCAAATCTGTTGTTCACTGGGAAAGACACAAGCAATCTCCCTGAGGTAACAGTGGCTGAAGGTCCTGAACTTAAGGGAATTTATATTTGCCAGGATTTGGTGTTGGTGAGACTGTTTGGTCTGAAGGTTAATAAGTCTCCGGGGCCTGATGGTCTACACCCCAGGGTACTGAGGATTGGAGGGTGGCTAATGTTATACCACTTTTTAAGAAAGGTGGGAGAGAGCAAGAAGGAAATTATAGACCAGTTAGTCTGACCTCAGTGGTGGGAAAGATGCAGTTCTGGTCTCCAAATTTGAGGAGACATTCTGGCTATTGAGGGAGTACAGCATAGGTTCACGAGGTCAATTCCTGGAATGGAGGGATTACCTTACACTGAAAGACTGAAGCGACTGGGCTTGTATACCCTTGAGTTTAGAAGATTGAGAGGGGATCTGATTGAGACATATAAGATTATTAAAGGATTGGACACTCTGGCAGTCTCTGGATTCATTTAAGAAAGAGTTGGATAGAGCTCTCAAAGATAGTGGAATCAAGGGTTATGGAGATAAGGCAGGAAGGGATACTGATTAGGAATGATCAGCCATGATCATATTGAATGGTGTTACAGGCTCAAAGGGCTGAATGGCCTACTCCTGCACCTTTTGTCTATTGTCTATTGTCAAAGGGACTTAGATACGATGCAGAGCTGGGCTGAGGAGTGGCAGATGGAATTCAACCCTGTCAAGTGTGAGGTTGTCCATTTTGGAAGGACAAATAAGAATGCGGAATACAGGGTTAATGGTAGTGTTCTTAGTAAGGTGGAGGAGCAGAGGGATCTTGGGGTCTATGTTCCACTCAGGTGGATAGAGCTTGTAAGAAGGCCTATGGTGTATTAGTGTTCATTAGCAGAGGGATTGAATTCAAGAGTCGTGAGGTGATGTTGCAGCTGTACAGTACCTTGGTAAGGCCACATTTGGAGTACTGTGTGCAGTTCTGGTTGCCTCACTTTAAGAAAGATGTGGAAGCTTTGGAGAGAGTGCAGAGGAGATTTACCAGGATGTTGCCTGGAATGGAGAATAGGTCATACGAGGATAGGTTGAGTGCTAGGCCTTTTCTCATTGGAACGACGAAGGTTGAGGGGTGACTTGATAGAGGTTTATAAGATGATCAGGGGAATAGTTAGAGTAGACAGTCAGTGACTTTTTCCCCAGGTACAACAGAGTGTTACAAGGGGACATAAATTTAAGGCGAAGGCTGGAAAGTATAGGGGGGATGTCAGGGGTAGGGGGATGGAATGCACTGCCTGTGGGAGTGGCAGAGTCAGAATCATTGGTGACCTTTAAGTGGCAATTGGATAGGTACATGGATAGGTGCTTAAGCTAGGACAAATGTTCGGTACAACGTCGTGGGCCAAAGGGCCTGTTCTGTGCTGTATTGTTCTATGTTCCAACTCAGCAGGTCTGGTAGCATCTGTAGAGAGAAAACAGATTGAAACATTAACTATTTTTACCTCACAGATGCTGCCTGCCCTATTGAATTGCTTCAGCAATTTATCCTTCAGCTGTTTCTCTTTGCCAACTCCCCAAACTCTTGAAGCCTTCCCTTAAAGCTCTTCATCACCCTATCTTGCTTAGGATCCTCCTTAAAATTCATTCCCTTTGACCAGGATTTCCATCATCCATCCTCTATCTTTTATATGGCTTAGTACCATATTTTGTTTTAGTATTGCTTGCGTGAAGCACCTCAGGATATCTAATGTTAAAGGTGCTTTATAAATACAAGCTGTTGTTATAACAAATTAGATGTTTTCATTATATTAAATTGTATTGGTTAGAATTCATTTGCATTCCCTAATTTTCCCTTGATAGATTAACATTAAAATAACTTTCGGATCATTAAAGGATGTCAATAAAGCAAATCTGAACACAAACACTAACCTACAGTCATAAAGCCATACAGCATGGAAGCAGACCTGTCAGTCTACCTAGTCCATGCCAAGCATAATCCCAAACTAAACTAGTCCAACTTGCCTATACTTGGCCCATACCCCTTGCAACCTTTTCTATTTATGTACCTGTCCAACTATCTTTTATGTGTTGTAAGTATATCTGCAGTTATCATTCCTCTGACACCGCATTTCTCATATGAATCACCTTCAGTGTGAAAAAATTGCCCTTCAGGTCCCTTTTATACCTTTCTCCTCTCACCCTAAAAATATGTCCCCAAATTTTGAACACCCCCACTCCAGGGAAAAGATCTTCACTATTCACCTTATCTTTGACCTTCATGATTTTGTAAATCTCTATAAGATCATCTCTCAATCTCCTATGCTGCCATGAAAGAAGTCCCAGCTTATCCAGCCTCTCCTAATAACTCAAACCTCCCATTCCCAGCAACATCCTGGTAAATCTTTTCTGAACCTCTCCAATTTAGTGATATCCTTCCTATTGCAGGGTGACCTGAACTGCACACACTTCTCCAGATCTGGCCTCACCAATGTCCTGTACAACTCTAACTCACATTCCTAATTACATGTCTCGACATCTGGGCACATCCAATTTTATATACTCAAGGAACCTTTCTATCATGCTGCACTTGTCAAAACTTTGGGCACTCTTTTTTTTTCTCATCTCTATTATCAATTTGTTAAAAGGGGATTTTTGTTCTAAATTTTGCCAAGTGTGTGTCATGCAAGTCTCCTTCAGGTTGTTTCATTTTCATGTGCATGTTTACTGTTATTAGCAAGTAAAAAGTGAGGTCTGCAGATGCTGGAGATCAGAGCTGAAAATGTGTTGCTGGTTAAAGCGCAGCAGGTCAGGCAGCATCCAAGAAACAGGAAATTCGACGTTTTGGGCAAAAGCCCTTCATCAAGAATTAGCAACCTGCTATTAGCAACCCATGGCTATCACTTCAACTTCCCTTTATTTATTCATCTTTGCCCATCTTGGACATTTTCTCTTTTTCTTATTCTATTTTCTTCATTTCTGACCTCTACAAGTCATGTTCACGACTCCTTAACCTTACAGTCTAACCAGAAGTTCTTACTCCCTTAGCTTCATCCTCCCAAATCCTCTCGAAATTACTGCCTTTTTCTTCCATGACAACATCTCTGACTATGCTCTAAAATTCATAGTAGGTATGACCTCTAGAATTATTACAGAAAATTAAATTACTACTCCTGCCTGGTAGGCTCATTTCTGTGCTGGCAGATGCTTTACTTATTTTCCTGCACACTGACTGCTTAACAAGGATTTTTGTGAGGTATTCGTTCGCAGTAGGTCCTCAAAGCATTTCTATTCACTCTCCCAATTTAATAGGAATTGTGGATTGTTTAAAATTTGCAAGTCAAGCTGATTAAGCCAGCATGGGATAGTGAAATAAATTTAATAATACTCTCCACTTATTACAACAACAGATGGTGTTCTAATATGTAGCTGAATGTTTTCTCAAAAGTCTGGAAATGTTAGTGCCTTTCATAATTTGCAGGCTGAACATTTTGTGTGGAAAAAATTTGTTCCACAGATTTTCTTTTTTATGTTCCCATGTTATTATTGTGACTTGGCCCCATTTGGCATCCAATCACACAAAGGTTTGCCTGGTTCTTTTGTTACTTGACAGGCATGGTACATGATATCCTACACTGTAACAGAGATAATGTCAGAATTTCACCAGCCCCTGGGAAATGGAGAGCGCGGCTGGTAAAATTGTAGGGGGCTGCATTGGAGCAGATCTCTTACCATGTTGTCCATGTACTGCCATCAGGGAATTTTACTGACTGCAACTCAGAATTGTCTGCAAGGAGGTGGACAGCTAATTTAAATATATAAAGGTCTTATGTAAGGGCAGTTTTACTTCACTGTCAGCGTCTTTATGATTACACATTTTTGATGTTTGTTTATTGCCGTCTTCATAGGGAGACCAGAAACATCAGCACAATTTTTATTCAATCCAGATGTTTTGGCCGTCTGTTCTTGCAAATCTGTACTTATTTGTCTTGCTTAGATGATTCTTAGTCAATCCTAATCAATCATTATAATACATCTAAAAAAAAATCACATTCCAAAACTTATGACCATCTACTGCAATAAACAATTTTATTATTGTTGATCATTTCAATGAGATTGATGTTCATTGGGATAGTGGAAATACAAGTAAAAGCTAAAAAAACACAAGTATGTTTGTATCTGCTTTTGACTGGATCAACTGATCATTGGACAAATAATGCCTAGCCCAGAGGTAAGGTTCTTTAATATTAGTCTTTTATACAAGTGCAACATTTTAACTGAAAATATAGATAGAGATATGTTTATAAGTTATCTAAGAATATTCTTTTGTATGTACATTATCCCCGATGTTAATGAGATTTAATTCCGATTAACATGTATTATGTCACTTATGCTCTTCATCAACATGACCATTTCAAATGTGATGATAGACCTGTGGTTTGTATAGTTTAATAGCATTTATTTTGGATTTTTGGATTTTGAATTATGGATGTGTTTTTCATGTGTCCGAAGGGAGTTAATACTTAACTATAAACGTGGCTCCAGGAAGAGACTATCAGACTCTTAAGGCAAGTAATTGAAGCCACAGTTAAATTAAGCTCTATAGATATGAAAGGGAAGACAATTTTCTCTGGTGTGAGCATGAGCTTTTGGGATTAATAGGAGTGTGTTTTGTCATATGTTTCTAAATCTGTAAATTGGCATTATGTAACTTGGTTTGGGATATTTTGGCTGAATTTATTTTGTGGGATAAACTTCTGTTTATTATTCAACCCTATCCTGCAGCAGTGAAAGCAGTGAAGCAGTGTTTCAGCTTCAGTGAAAGACACCTAGTCAAAACCAAAAAAAAATCAATCAATCCAGATTTTAGTCTGGGATTTGACTCCCTGATAAACATCAAAATGATACAAAATGAGGAGGCATCATTGAGAGCGAGGAAGGTTATCAAACATTACACAGGGATCTTGATCAGATGGGGAAAAGGGTTGAGGATTGGCAAATGTAATTCAATATAGACAAATGCGAGGGGTTGCAATTTGGAAAATCAAACCAAGGTAGGACATATACAGTAAATTGTAAAGTCCTGAGGAGTGTTGTGGAACAGAGAGACCAAGGAGAGCAAGTGTATAGTTGTTTGAAAGCGGCACTACAGGTAGACAGGGTGGTGAAGAAGTCATTTATGATGCTCGCCTTCATTGGTCATGGCAGTGAGAATAGGCAGCACTTGAAATATTGTATATGGTTTTGGTCATTCTGTTATAGGAAAGACATAGTTAAACTGGAAAGAGTGCAAAGAAGATTTACAAGGATGTTGCCAGGACTACTAGTCCTGAGTTATAGGCAGAGGTTGGCCAGGATAGGACTTTGTTCCTTGGAACATAAGAGAACGAGGGATGACCTTATGGAGGTGTATAAAATCATGAGGGGATCCCCAGGGATGGGGAATTGAAAACGAGAAGGCATAGGTTTAAGGTGAGAGGGGAAAGAAGGACCTGAGGGGCAACTTCTTCATGCAGAGAGTGGTGCAAAATGGAATGGGCTGCCAGAGAAAGTGATTGATGCAGGTACAAGAGCACCATTTAAAAAACATTTGGATAGCTCCATGAATGGGAATGGTTGAGAGAGATATGAAACTAGCTGAGTGGGCACCATGATCAGCATGGCCCAGTTTGGATTGAAGAGCCTGTTTCCATGCTGTACTACTCTATGACTCTATTCTATCAGCTGGATTGTAACACTGACAGAAGAGAATCTAACAATCACCTCAAGACTTTCAATAACATTGCTGAATACCTCAAAATTTTAACCTTACAGCATTATCGTTGATCAGAAATTGAACTGGACCAGCAATTTAGATTCTGTGGCTCGAAAAGCAGGTCAGAAGCTACTAACTCTGTGACAAGTATCTAATCTCTGGACTCTTTAAGCCCATCCATTAGCTAAGAGACACAAGTCAGAAGTGTGCCTGGATGAATGCCATTCCAACAACATCCTGGAGGCTGGTCTCCATCAAAGGCAAAGAAACTCAGTTCACTGACATTACATCCACTACCTGCAGCATTCACTTTCTCCATCAAGGCAGCAACTCACTAAAGCTCCTTAGGAACATATTCAAAATCGGATGCTGCCTAACCTGCTGTGCTTTGACCAGCAACACATTTGCAGCTGTGATCTCCAGCATCTGCAGACCTCATTTTTTACTTACATATTCAAAATCCACAACCAATATCACCTGGAAGGACAATAGCTGTACAGACATAGATATGAGTACCGCTCCAAGTCACAAAGCATCCTGACTTCGAACTTTGTTGTTATTCCTACATTGTTACCAGATCTGAACCCTTGGAAGTTACTTCCAAGCAGCACAGGGGATAGACTGCAGTAATTCAAGAAAGAGACTCATCAGCACATTCTCAAGAGCAATTATTGGCCTTGTCAGCCACTCCCATCTCCCAGGAATGGATAAAAAGCTAATACCTGAATATTGAACACTGCTTTCAAGTCAACTGTTTCTTACGTACTCATATTTGCACTTATTGCTTGAAGCTGGTGTTTTTGAATTTCACGTGCCAAACAAAGTAGGTGTGCTAATTCAATTAGTAACAATTGTGGGCTTTTTGGTGTTGACAATTTTTACTTGTATTCTGTCAACATGACTTATTGTTAGGAAATTGCACAGAAGTAGCTTAATCTCGAGGATTTTCTTACTGACAAAAATGGCTATTAGTCAAAAAAGGCATACACTTATATGAATGGGATCAAATATTAAATCGGGAATTTGGATAGTTTTTTAATCTCTTTCAGTTGCCCTCTCTGTTCAATATTTATAAGGAAATTTGTACTTGAGCTTTAGTTTTACAAAATAAACTATTCAGATCATGTATAACCACAAATCCTACAAGACACTTGTAATCTGGAAAGAGGATAAATATATTCCCCCAAGGCTATGGCAGAAAATAGATATGTAATGGAGTTGTACATTCAACAACAGAGGATTACAATGATGAAAAAAATTGTCTGTTTGATTGATCTTCCATTTGGTGAGGGAACTCCACCAGAAACTGTAATAATTAACACATTGGCGCTTATTTACAAAAATCTAAATTATTTTTTCATTGTCACAGAGTTTCAAGGCATCTTACTTGGGACCATGAAAGATAATAAATATGAACTTTATCTTTTATTAGATAGCTAATGAACGTGGGCAGGGGCTTGTGGTTTGTGATCAGTCCATGCCTGCTAACCGCAGGTAGTGTGGAGACTTAATAGTGCCAGTTCCATCATTATACCATCCCATGCTAATGCTTACCAGGCTGTTGTTTGTTTGGACTAAAAGCCCAGTATCATGACTGGCCAGTTAAAGATAGCTTGTACCTCTAAATGAAAGATGGTCATGTGTTGAGAGTTCTTCGTGAATAAAATGTGATGTGAGAAAGATGGAAGACTGGTTAAAAAAAAACAGAAAATTGAGCTTCAAGATTTTCAGATGCCCACAGCAGAGACTTTGGTGATGAAGATGCAATGGAGGAGTGATATCTTGTATTAGCAGGGGGCAAGAGTTCCTTCAGACAAAACGCAGAGAAGGCAGTAAGTATCTGTACAAAGCAAGACCAAGAATCATGCTGTGAGGACCAGATGCAGTTCCATAGGACATTCATAAACTTTGATCACTGTGTTAGGTCAGTGAAAATAAATTTAAATGCATTTGCTACCAACTGCACCACTTGTCTCAAGCACTGCTCAACTCACCATCATCCAAACACACACCAATCAGTTACCTCCATCCATCACAAGTAATAATTATTATGTTACACTGTGCTCTCCCACACTGCTGCATACACCCTCACAATGTTAATACATGGACAGATAGAATAATGACCAATCATCATTCAAACACTCATTGAAACATTTCCTTCCCATTTGCAAGTAAAGGTGGTGCTTGGTGGCTGGCTTTAAGAGCTATCTGGAATA
Organism: Hemiscyllium ocellatum; assembly: GCF_020745735.1. Taxonomy (NCBI): domain Eukaryota; kingdom Metazoa; phylum Chordata; class Chondrichthyes; order Orectolobiformes; family Hemiscylliidae; genus Hemiscyllium; species Hemiscyllium ocellatum. The sequence continues at coordinate 38,647,490 of NC_083407.1, read as the reverse complement.
AAACAGAGGCACTTGCTTTCCTTGACAGCCATAATGGAGTTGTGTTAGCCTTTTTTTTTACAGCATATGGCAGATTTCAGGGAGGGATTTCTTTACTGAAGCATTGTTACCACATGTTATTCTCATAGGCTCAAATAAGACAATTTTGAGTTTTCCTATAATTTTGCTAATTAGATATAGCCTTAGGTTGAGAACTTTTCTTTGCCTTCCAGCTTTCTCTCTTCCAGCAGGTTGTCTGGTTCTTTCCACTGTCCAGGTCACACTGAATTCCAAATGGACTTCATGCCCAGGAGCATCTTAACTATTGCAGAAGTCTCACATTTTGGAGGACCTGTTACTCCATTACACCTCCACATTTTGACAACTTAAAACAACCATAGAGAACACCAAATATTTGTGACATCCAAACTCAACCAGAAGAAATTGATCACAACTAACCTATAAGTAGTTGATGATTCCTTTTCTGTAGTACTGGTTGGACTTGTGTTGTTGAATGGCTGTGTGCAGTGCAATGTTAGAAGAACGCAAGAGTGGCACCACTGAACTCTGCCATCAGTGATGTCATGCCTCAGTATATATTGACCTTCAAACTTCTTTTTATACTTTAATGAATTGAATCATTTACTGTAATGTGTTTCAATATAAAATATAGAGACAAGTTTATTAACATTAACTTAACATAAAATAAAAAGACAGAGAAAGATAACTAAGAGACAGTCTAACATTTTCTTCTCTGCTACTACAGTCTCGCTCCAAGCTACACCAGCACCAGAGTCTCACTCTGAGCTGCACCAGCGTCTCACTCTGAGCTACACCAGCAACAGCGTCTCACTCTGAGCTACACCAGCACCGGAGTCTCACTCTGAGCTACACCAGCACTGGAGTCTCACTCTAAGCTACACCAGCACCAACGTCTCACTCTAAGCTACACCAGCACCAGAGTCTCACTCTGAGCTACACCAGCACCAGCGTTTCACTCTGAGCTACACCAGCACCAGAGTCTCACTCTGAGCTGCACCAGCGTTCTCACTCTGAGCTACAGCAGCATCAGTGTTTCACTCTGAGCTACACCAGCACCGGAGTCTCACTCTGAGCTACACCAGCACCAGCGTCTCACTCTGAGCTACACCAGCACCAGAGTCTCAACCTGAGCTACACCAGCACCGGAGTCTCACTCTGAGCTACACCAGCACCAACGTCTCACTCTGAGCTACACTAGCACCAGAGTCTCACTCTGAGCTACACCAGCACCAGAGTCTCACTCTGAGCTGCACCAGCGTTCTCACTCTGAGCTACACCAGCACCAGAGTATCACTCTGAGCTACACCAGCACCAACGTCTCACTCTGAGCTACACCAGCACCAACGTCTCACTCTGAGATACAACAGCACCAGAGTCTCATTCTGAGCTACACCAGCACCAGAGTATCACTCTGAGCTACACCAGCACCAGAGTCTCACTCTGAGCCACACCAGCACCGGAGTCTCACTCTGAGCTACACCAGCACCAGAGTGTCACTCTGAGCTACACCAGCACCAGAGTCTCACTCTGAGCTACACCAGCACCGGAGTCTCACTCTGAGCTACACCAGCACCAGAGTATCAGTCTGAGCTACACCAGCACCAGAGTCTCACTGTGAGCTACACCAGCACCAGCGTCTCACCCTGAGATACACTAGCACTGGAGTCTCACTCTGAGCTACATCACCGGAGACTCACTCTGAGCTACACCAGCACCGGAGTCTCACTCTGAGCTACACCAGCACCAGAGTCTCACTCTGAGCTACACCAGCACCGGAGTCTCACTCTGAGCTACACCAGCACCAGTGTCTCACTCTGAGATACACCAGCACCGGAGTCTCACTCTGAGATACACCAGCACTGGAGTCTCATTCTGAGCTACACCAGCACCAACGTCTCACTCTGAGATACACCAGCACCGGAGTCTCACTCTGAGCTACACCAGCACCGGAGTCTCACGCTGAGGTACACCAGCACCAGAGTCTCAATGTGAGCTACACCAGCACCAGAGTCTCACTCTGAGATACAGCAGCACCAGAGTCTCACTCTGAGCTACATCAGCACTAGAATCTCACTCTGAGCTACACCAGCACCAGAGTATCACTCTGAGCTACACCAGCACCAGAGTCTCACTCTGAGCTACACCAGCACCAACGTCTCACTCTGAGCTACACCAGCACCGGAGTCTCACTCTGAGCTACACCAGCACCGGAGTCTCACTCTGAGCTACACCAGCACCAGAGTCTCACTCTGAGCTACACCAGCACCGGAGTCTCACTCTGAGCTACACCAGCACCAGAGTATCACTCTGAGCTACACCAGCACCAATGTCTCACTCTGAGATACACCAGCACCAGAGTCTCACTCTGAGCTACACCAGCACCAGTGTTTCACTCTGAGCTACACCAGCACCGGAGTCTCACGCTGAGCTACACCAGCACCGGAGTCTCACTCTGAGCTACACAGCACCGGAATCACATTCTGAGCTACACCAACGTCTCACTCTGAGCTACACCAGCACCGGAGTCTCACTCTGAGCTACGTCACCGGAGACTCACTCTGAGCTACACCAGCACCGGAGTCTAACTCTGAGCTACACCAGCACCAGAGTCTCACTATGAGCTACACCAGCACCGGAGTCTCATTCTGAGCTACACCAGCACCAGAGTATCACTCTGAGCTACACCAGCACCAGAGTCTCACTCTGAGCTACACCAGCACCAACGTCTCACTCTGAGATACACCAGCACCAGAGTCTCACTCTGAGCTACACCAGCACCAGAGTATCACTGTGAGCTACACCAGCACCGGAGTCTCACTCTGAGCTACATCAGCACCAGAGTAACTCTCTGAGCTACACCAGCACCAGAGTACCACTCTGAGATACACCAGCACCATAGTCTCACTCTGAGCTACACCAGCACCGGAGTCTCACTCTGAGGTACACCAGCACCGGAGTCTCACGCTGAGCTACACCAGCACCGGAGTCTCAATGTGAGCTACACTAGCACCAACGTCTCACTCTGAGCTACACAGCACCGGAATCTCACTCTGAGCTACACCAACGTCTCACTCTGAGATACACCAGCACCGGAGTCTCACTCTGAGCTACGTCACCGGAGACTCACTCTGAGCTACACCAGCACCGGAGTCTAACTCTGAGCTACACCAGCACCAGAGTATCACTCTGAGCTACACCAGCACCAACGTCGCACTCTGAGCTACACCAGCACCAACGTCTCACTCTGAGATACACCAGCACCAGAGTCTCACTCTGAGCTACACCAGCACCAGAGTATCACTGTGAGCTACACCAGCACCGGAGTCCCATTCTGAGCTACACCAGCACCAGAGTATCACTCTGAGCTACACCAGCACCAACGTCTCACTCTGAGCTACACCAGCACCAACGTCTCACTCTGAGATACAACAGCACCAGAGTCTCATTCTGAGCTACACCAGCACCAGAGTATCACTCTGAGCTACACCAGCACCAGAGTCTCACTCTGAGCCACACCAGCACCGGAGTCTCACTCTGAGCTACACCAGCACCAGAGTGTCACTCTGAGCTACACCAGCACCAGAGTCTCACTCTGAGCTACACCAGCACCGGAGTCTCACTCTGAGCTACACCAGCACCAGAGTATCAGTCTGAGCTACACCAGCACCAGAGTCTCACTCTGAGCTACACCAGCACCAGAGTATCACTCTGAGCTACACCAGCACCGGAGTCCCACTCTGAGCTACACCAGCACCGGAATCTCACTCTGAGCTACACCAGCACCAGAGTATCACTCTGAGCTACACCAGCACCGGAGTCTCACTCTGATCTACACCAGCACCAGAGTATCACTCTGAGCTACACCAGCACCGGAGTCTCACTGTGAGCTACATCAGCACCGGAGTCTCACTCTGAGCTACACCAGCACCGGAGTCTCACTCTGAGCTACACCAGCACCGGAGTCTCACTCTGAGCTACACCAGCACCGGAGTCTCACTCTGAGCTACACCAGCACCAACGTCTCACTCTGAGCTACACTAGCACCAGAGTCTCACTCTGAGCTACACCAGCACCAGAGTCTCACTCTGAGCTGCACCAGCGTTCTCACTCTGAGCTACAGCAGCACCAGATCTCACTCTGAGCTACACCACCACCGGAGTCTCACTCTGAGCTACACCAGCACCAGCGTCTCACTCTGAGCTACACCAGCACCAGAGTCTCACTCTGAGCTACACCAGCACCGGAGTCTCACTCTGAGCTCCACCAGCACCGGAGTCTCACTCTGAGCTACACCAGCACCAACGTCTCACTCTGAGCTACACCAGCACCAGAATCTCACTCTGAGCTACACCAGAACCAGAGTCTCACTCTGAGCTACACCAGAACCAGAGTAGCACTCTGAGCTACACCAGCACCAGAGTCTCACTCTGAGCTACACCAGCACCAGAGTCTCACTGTGAGCTACACCAGCACCAGCGTCTCACCCTGAGATACACTAGCACTGGAGTCTCACTCTGAGCTACATCACCGGAGACTCACTCTGAGCTACACCAGCACCGGAGTCTCACTCTGAGCTACACCAGCACCGGAGTCTCGCTCTGAGCTACACCAGCACCGGAGTCTCACTCTGAGCTACACCAGCACTGGAGTCTCACTCTGAGCTACACCAGCACCAACGTCTCACTCTGAGATACACCAGCACCTGAGTCTCACTCTGAGCTACACAAGCACCGGAGTCTCACGCTGAGCTACACCAGCGCCAGAGTCTCACTGTGAGCTACACTAGCACCAGAGTCTCACTCTGAGATACACCAGCACCAGAGTCTCACTCTGAGCTACACCAGCACCAGAGTATCACTCTGAGCTACATCAGCACTGGAATCTCACTCTGAGCTACACCAGCACCAGAGTATCACTCTGAGCTGCACCAGCACCAGAGTCTCACTCTGAGCTACACCAGCACCAGAGTCTCACTCTGAGCTACACCAGCACCGGAGTCTGACTCTGAGCTACACCAGCACCAGAGTCTCACTCTGAGCTACACCAGCACCAGAGTCTCACTCTGAGCTACACCAGCACCAGAGTATCACTCTGAGCTACACCAGCACCGACGTCTCACTCTGAGATACACCAGCACCAGAGTCTCACTCTGAGCTACACCAGCACCAGTGTTTCACTCTGAGCTACACCACACCGGAATCACACTCTGAGCTACACCAACGTCTCACTCTGAGCTACACCAGCACCGGAGTCTCACTCTGAGCTACGTCACCGGAGACTCACTCTGAGCTACACCAGCACCGGAGTCTAACTCTGAGCTACACCAGCACCAGAGTCTCACTATGAGCTACACCAGCACCGGAGTCTCATTCTGAGCTACACCAGCACCAGAGTATCACTCTGAGCTACACCAGCACCAACGTCTCACTCTGAGCTACACCAGCACCAGAGTCTCAGTCTGAGCTACACCAGCACCAGAGTATCACTGTGAGCTACACCAGCACCGGAGTCTCACTCTGAGCTACACTAGCACCAGAGTATCACTGTGAGCTACACCAGCACCGGAGTCTCACTCTGAGCTACACCAGCACCAGAGTATCTCTCTGAGCTACACCAGCACCAGAGTCTCACTCTGAGCTACACCAGCACCAGAGTCTCACTCTGAGCTACACCAGCACCGGAGTCTCACTCTGAGCTACACCAGCACCGGAGTCTCACTCTGAGCTACACCAGCACCAGAGTATCACTCTGAGCTACACCAGCACTAGAGTCTCACTCTGAGCTACACCAGCACCAGAGTATCACTCTGAGCTACACCAGCACCGGAGTCTCACTGTGAGCTACATCAGCACTCGAGTCTCACTCTGAGCTACACCAGCACTGGAGTCTCACTCTGAGCCACACCAGCACCAGAGTCTCACTGTGAGCTACACCAGCACCAGAGTCTCACTCTGAGCTATTCCAGCACCAGAGTATCACTCTGAGCTACACCAGCACCAACGTCTCACTCTGAGATACACCAGCACCAGAGTCTCACTCTGAGCTACACCAGCACCGGAGTGTCACTCTGAGCTACACCAGCACCAGTGTTTCACTCTGAGCTACACCAGCACCGGAGTCTCACGCTGAGATACACCAGCACCAGAGTCTCACTCTGAGCTACACCAGCACCGGAGTCTCACGCTGAACTACACCAGCACCGGAGTCTCACTGTGAGCTACACTAGCACCAACGTCTCACTCTGAGCTACACAGCACCGGAATCTCACTCTGAGCTACACCAACGTCTCACTCTGAGATACACCAGAACCGTGGTCTCACTCTGAGTTACGTCACCGGAGACTCACTCTGAGCTACACCAGCACCGGAGTCTAACTCTGAGCTACACCAGCACCAGAGTCTCACTATGAGCTACACCAGCACCGGAGTCTCATTCTGAGCTACACCAGCACCAGAGTATCACTCTGAGCTACACCAGCACAAACGTCTCACTCTGAGCTACACCCGCACCAACGTCTCACTCTGAGATACACCAGCACCAGAGTCTCACTCTGAGCTACACCAGCACCAGAGTATCACTGTGAGCTACACCAGCACCGGAGTCTCACTCTGAGCTACACCAGCACCAGAGTCTCACTCTGAGCTACACCAGCACCAGAGTCTCACTCTGAGCTACACCAGCACCGGAGTCTCACTCTGAGCTACACCAGCACTGGAGTCTCACTCTGAGATACACCAGCACCAGAGTCTCACTCTGAGATACACCAGCACCAGTGTTTCACTCTGAGCTACACCAGCACCGGAGTCTCACGCTGAGCTACACCAGCACCGGAGTCTCACTGTGAGCTACACTAGCACCAGAGTCTCACTCTGAGCTACGTCACCGGAGACTCACTCTGAGCTACACCAGCACCGGAGTCTAACTCTGAGCTACACCAGCACCAGAGTCTCACTATGAGCTACACCAGCACCGGAGTCCCATTCTGAGCTACACCAGCACCAGAGTATCACTCTGAGCTACACCAGCACCGGAGTCTCACTCTGAGCTACACCAGCACCAAAGTCTCACTCTGAGCTACACCAGCACCAACGTCTCACTCTGAGATACACCAGCACCAGAGTCTCACTCTGAGCTACACCAGCACCAGAGTATCACTGTGAGCTACACCAGCACCGGAGTCTCACTCTGAGCTACACCAGCACCAGAGTCTCACTCTGAGCCACACCAGCACCAGAGTGTCTCTCTGAGCTACACCAGCACCAGAGTCTCACTCTGAGCTACACCAGCACCAGAGTCTCACTATGAGCTACACCAGCACCGGAGTCTCACTCTGAGCTACACCAGCACCAGAGTATCACTCTGAGCTACACCAGCACCAGAGTCTCACTCTGAGATACACCAGCACCAGAGTCTCACTCTGAGCTACACCAGCACCGGAGTCTCACGCTGAGCTACACCAGCACCAGAGTCTCACTGTGAGCTACACTAGCTCCAACGTCTCACTCTGAGCTACACAGCACCGGAATCTCACTCTGAGCTACACCAACGTCTCACTCTGAGATACACCAGCACCGGAGTCTCACTCTGAGCTACGTCACCAGAGACTCACTCTGAGCTACACCAGCACCGGAGTCTCACTATGAGCTACACCAGCACCAGAGTCTCATTCTGAGCTACACCAGCACCAGAGTATCACTCTGAGCTACACCAGCACCAACGTCTCACTCTGAGCTACACCAGCACCAACGTCCCACTCTGAGATACACCAGCACCAGAGTCTCACTCTGAGCTACACCAGCACCAGAGTATCACTGTGAGCTACACCAGCACCAACGTCTCACTCTGAGCTACACCAGCACCAGAGTATCTCTCTGAGCTACACCAGCACCAGAGTCTCACTCTGAGCTACACCAGCACCAGAGTCTCACTCTGAGCTACACCTGCACCGGAGTCACACTCTGAGCTACACCAGCACCAGAGTATCACTCTGAGCCACACCAGCACCGGAGTCTCACTCTGAGCTACACCAGCACCAGAGTATCACTCTGAGCTACACCAGCACCAGAGTCGCGCTCTGAGCTACACCAGCACCAGAGTACCACTCTGAGCTACACCATCACCAGAGTCTCACTCTGAGCTACACCAGCACCGGAGTCTCACTCTGAGCTACACCAGCACCAGAGTATCACTCTGAGCTACACCAGCACTAGAGTCTCACTCTGAGCTACACCAGCACCAGAGTATCACTCTGAGCTACACCAGCACCGGAGTCTCACTCTGAGCTACACCAGCTCCGGAGTCTCACTCTGAGCTACACCAGCACCGGAGTCTCACTCTGAGCTACACCAGCACTAGAGTCTCACTGTGAGCTACACCAGTACCAGAGTCTCACTCTGAGCTATTCCAGCACCAGAGTATCACTCTGAGCTACACCAGCACCAACGTCTCACTCTGAGATACACCAGCACCAGAGTCTCACTCTGAGCTACACCAGCACCGGAGTCTCACTCTGAGCTACACCAGCACCAGTGTTTCACTCTGAGCTACACCAGCACCGGAGTCTCACGCTGAGCTACACCAGCACCAGAGTCTCACTGTGAGCTACACTAGCACCAACGTCTCATTCTGAGCTACACAGCACCGGAGTCTCACTCTGAGCTAAACCAGCACCAGAGTATCACTCTGAGCTACACGAGCACCAGAGTCTCACTCTGAGATACAAAAGCACCAGAGTCTCACTCTGAGCTACACCAGCACCGGAGTCTCACTCTGAGCTACACCAGCACCAGAGTCTCACTCTGAGCTACACCAGCACCGGAGTCTCACTCTGAGCTACACCAGCACTGGAGTCTCACTCTGAGATACACCAGCACCAGAGTCTCACTCTGAGATACACCAGCACCAGTGTTTCACTCTGAGCTACACCAGCACCGGAGTCTCACGCTGAGCTACACCAGCACCGGAGTCTCACTGTGAGCTACACTAGCACCAGAGTCTCACTCTGAGCTACGTCACCGGAGACTCACTCTGAGCTACACCAGCACCGGAGTCTAACTCTGAGCTACACCAGCACCAGAGTCTCACTATGAGCTACACCAGCACCGGAGTCCCATTCTGAGCTACACCAGCACCAGAGTATCACTCTGAGCTACACCAGCACCGGAGTCTCACTCTGAGCTACACCAGCACCAAAGTCTCACTCTGAGCTACACCAGCACCAACGTCTCACTCTGAGATACACCAGCACCAGAGTCTCACTCTGAGCTACACCAGCACCAGAGTATCACTGTGAGCTACACCAGCACCAGAGTCTCACTCTGAGCTACACCAGCACCAGAGTCTCACTCTGAGCCACACCAGCACCAGAGTGTCTCTCTGAGCTACACCAGCACCAGAGTCTCACTCTGAGCTACACCAGCACCAGAGTCTCACTATGAGCTACACCAGCACCGGAGTCTCACTCTGAGCTACACCAGCACCAGAGTATCACTCTGAGCTACACCAGCACCAGAGTCTCACTCTGAGATACACCAGCACCAGAGTCTCACTCTGAGCTACACCAGCACCGGAGTCTCACGCTGAGCTACACCAGCACCAGAGTCTCACTGTGAGCTACACTAGCTACAACGTCTCACTCTGAGCTACACAGCACCGGAATCTCACTCTGAGCTACACCAACGTCTCACTCTGAGATACACCAGCACCGGAGTCTCACTCTGAGCTACGTCACCAGAGACTCACTCTGAGCTACACCAGCACCGGAGTCTCACTATGAGCTACACCAGCACCAGAGTCTCATTCTGAGCTACACCAGCACCAGAGTATCACTCTGAGCTACACCAGCACCGGAGTCTCACTCTGCGCTACACCAGCACTGGAGTCTCACTCTGAGCTACACCAGCACCAGAGTCTCACTCTGAGCTACACTAGCACCAACGTCTCACTCTGAGCTACGTCACCGGAGACTCACTCTGAGCTACACCAGCACCGGAGTCTAACTCTGAGCTACACCAGCACCGGAGTCTCATTCTGAGCTACACCAGCACCGGAGACTCACTCTGCGCTACACCAGCACCAGAGTCTCACTCTGAGCCACACCAGCACCAGAGTATCACTCTGAGCTACACCAGCACCAACGTCTCACTCTGAGCTACACCAACACCAACGTCCCACTCTGAGATACACCAGCACCAGAGTCTCACTCTGAGCTACACCAGCACCAGAGTATCACTGTGAGCTACACCAGAACCGGAGTCTCACTCTGAGCTACACCAGCACCAGAGTATCTCTCTGAGCTACTCCAGCACCAGAGTCTCACTCTGAGCTACACCAGCACCAGAGTCTCACTCTGAGCTACACCAGCACCGGAGTCACACTCTGAGCTACACCAGCACCAGAGTATCACTCTGAGCCACACCAGCACCGGAGTCTCACTCTGAGCTACACCAGCACCGGAGTCTAACTCTGAGCTACACCAGCACCAGAGTCTCACTATGAGCTACACCAGCACCGGAGTCCCATTCTGAGCTACACCAGCACCAGAGTATCACTCTGAGCTACACCAGCACCGGAGTCTCACTCTGAGCTACACCAGCACCAAAGTCTCACTCTGAGCTACACCAGCACCAACGTCTCACTCTGAGATACACCAGCACCAGAGTCTCACTCTGAGCTACACCAGCACCAGAGTATCACTGTGAGCTACACCAGCACCGGAGTCTCACGCTGAGCTACACCAGCGCCAGAGTCTCACTGTGAGCTACACTAGCACCAGAGTCTCACTCTGAGATACACCAGCACCAGAGTCTCACTCTGAGCTACACCAGCACCAGAGTATCACTCTGAGCTACATCAGCACTGGAATCTCACTCTGAGCTACACCAGCACCAGAGTATCACTCTGAGCTGCACCAGCACCAGAGTCTCACTCTGAGCTACACCAGCACCAGAGTCTCACTCTGAGCTACACCAGCACCGGAGTCTGACTCTGAGCTACACCAGCACCAGAGTCTCACTCTGAGCTACACCAGCACCAGAGTCTCACTCTGAGCTACACCAGCACCAGAGTATCACTCTGAGCTACACCAGCACCGACGTCTCACTCTGAGATACACCAGCACCAGAGTCTCACTCTGAGCTACACCAGCACCAGTGTTTCACTCTGAGCTACACCACACCGGAATCACACTCTGAGCTACACCAACGTCTCACTCTGAGCTACACCAGCACCGGAGTCTCACTCTGAGCTACGTCACCGGAGACTCACTCTGAGCTACACCAGCACCGGAGTCTAACTCTGAGCTACACCAGCACCAGAGTCTCACTATGAGCTACACCAGCACCGGAGTCTCATTCTGAGCTACACCAGCACCAGAGTATCACTCTGAGCTACACCAGCACCAACGTCTCACTCTGAGCTACACCAGCACCAGAGTCTCAGTCTGAGCTACACCAGCACCAGAGTATCACTGTGAGCTACACCAGCACCGGAGTCTCACTCTGAGCTACACTAGCACCAGAGTATCACTGTGAGCTACACCAGCACCGGAGTCTCACTCTGAGCTACACCAGCACCAGAGTATCTCTCTGAGCTACACCAGCACCAGAGTCTCACTCTGAGCTACACCAGCACCAGAGTCTCACTCTGAGCTACACCAGCACCGGAGTCTCACTCTGAGCTACACCAGCACCGGAGTCTCACTCTGAGCTACACCAGCACCAGAGTATCACTCTGAGCTACACCAGCACTAGAGTCTCACTCTGAGCTACACCAGCACCAGAGTATCACTCTGAGCTACACCAGCACCGGAGTCTCACTGTGAGCTACATCAGCACTCGAGTCTCACTCTGAGCTACACCAGCACTGGAGTCTCACTCTGAGCCACACCAGCACCAGAGTCTCACTGTGAGCTACACCAGCACCAGAGTCTCACTCTGAGCTATTCCAGCACCAGAGTATCACTCTGAGCTACACCAGCACCAACGTCTCACTCTGAGATACACCAGCACCAGAGTCTCACTCTGAGCTACACCAGCACCGGAGTGTCACTCTGAGCTACACCAGCACCAGTGTTTCACTCTGAGCTACACCAGCACCGGAGTCTCACGCTGAGATACACCAGCACCAGAGTCTCACTCTGAGCTACACCAGCACCGGAGTCTCACTCTGAGCTACACCAGCACCGGAGTCTCACGCTGAACTACACCAGCACCGGAGTCTCACTGTGAGCTACACTAGCACCAACGTCTCACTCTGAGCTACACAGCACCGGAATCTCACTCTGAGCTACACCAACGTCTCACTCTGAGATACACCAGAACCGTGGTCTCACTCTGAGTTACGTCACCGGAGACTCACTCTGAGCTACACCAGCACCGGAGTCTAACTCTGAGCTACACCAGCACCAGAGTCTCACTATGAGCTACACCAGCACCGGAGTCTCATTCTGAGCTACACCAGCACCAGAGTATCACTCTGAGCTACACCAGCACAAACGTCTCACTCTGAGCTACACCCGCACCAACGTCTCACTCTGAGATACACCAGCACCAGAGTCTCACTCTGAGCTACACCAGCACCAGAGTATCACTGTGAGCTACACCAGCACCGGAGTCTCACTCTGAGCTACACCAGCACCAGAGTCTCACTCTGAGCTACACCAGCACCAGAGTCTCACTCTGAGCTACACCAGCACCGGAGTCTCACTCTGAGCTACACCAGCACTGGAGTCTCACTCTGAGATACACCAGCACCAGAGTCTCACTCTGAGATACACCAGCACCAGTGTTTCACTCTGAGCTACACCAGCACCGGAGTCTCACGCTGAGCTACACCAGCACCGGAGTCTCACTGTGAGCTACACTAGCACCAGAGTCTCACTCTGAGCTACGTCACCGGAGACTCACTCTGAGCTACACCAGCACCGGAGTCTAACTCTGAGCTACACCAGCACCAGAGTCTCACTATGAGCTACACCAGCACCGGAGTCCCATTCTGAGCTACACCAGCACCAGAGTATCACTCTGAGCTACACCAGCACCGGAGTCTCACTCTGAGCTACACCAGCACCAAAGTCTCACTCTGAGCTACACCAGCACCAACGTCTCACTCTGAGATACACCAGCACCAGAGTCTCACTCTGAGCTACACCAGCACCAGAGTATCACTGTGAGCTACACCAGCACCGGAGTCTCACTCTGAGCTACACCAGCACCAGAGTCTCACTCTGAGCCACACCAGCACCAGAGTGTCTCTCTGAGCTACACCAGCACCAGAGACTCACTGTGAGCTACACCAGCACCAGAGTCTCACTCTGAGCTACACCTGCACCGGAGCCACACTCTGAGCTACACCAGCACCAGAGTATCACTCTGAGCCACACCAGCACCGGAGTCTCACTCTGAGCTACACCAGCACCAGAGTATCACTCTGAGCTACACCAGCACCAGAGTCGCGCTCTGAGCTACACCAGCACCAGAGTACCACTCTGAGCTACACCATCACCAGAGTCTCACTCTGAGCTACACCAGCACCGGAGTCTCACTCTGAGCTACACCAGCACCAGAGTATCACTCTGAGCTACACCAGCACTAGAGTCTCACTCTGAGCTACACCAGCACCAGAGTATCACTCTGAGCTACACCAGCACCGGAGTCTCACTCTGAGCTACACCAGCTCCGGAGTCTCACTCTGAGCTACACCAGCACCGGAGTCTCACTCTGAGCTACACCAGCACTAGAGTCTCACTGTGAGCTACACCAGTACCAGAGTCTCACTCTGAGCTATTCCAGCACCAGAGTATCACTCTGAGCTACACCAGCACCAACGTCTCACTCTGAGATACACCAGCACCAGAGTCTCACTCTGAGCTACACCAGCACCGGAGTCTCACTCTGAGCTACACCAGCACCAGTGTTTCACTCTGAGCTACACCAGCACCGGAGTCTCACGCTGAGCTACACCAGCACCAGAGTCTCACTGTGAGCTACACTAGCACCAACGTCTCATTCTGAGCTACACAGCACCGGAGTCTCACTCTGAGCTAAACCAGCACCAGAGTATCACTCTGAGCTACACGAGCACCAGAGTCTCACTCTGAGATACAAAAGCACCAGAGTCTCACTCTGAGCTACACCAGCACCGGAGTCTCACTCTGAGCTACACCAGCACCAGAGTCTCACTCTGAGCTACACCAGCACCGGAGTCTCACTCTGAGCTACACCAGCACTGGAGTCTCACTCTGAGATACACCAGCACCAGAGTCTCACTCTGAGATACACCAGCACCAGTGTTTCACTCTGAGCTACACCAGCACCGGAGTCTCACGCTGAGCTACACCAGCACCGGAGTCTCACTGTGAGCTACACTAGCACCAGAGTCTCACTCTGAGCTACGTCACCGGAGACTCACTCTGAGCTACACCAGCACCGGAGTCTAACTCTGAGCTACACCAGCACCAGAGTCTCACTATGAGCTACACCAGCACCGGAGTCCCATTCTGAGCTACACCAGCACCAGAGTATCACTCTGAGCTACACCAGCACCGGAGTCTCACTCTGAGCTACACCAGCACCAAAGTCTCACTCTGAGCTACACCAGCACCAACGTCTCACTCTGAGATACACCAGCACCAGAGTCTCACTCTGAGCTACACCAGCACCAGAGTATCACTGTGAGCTACACCAGCACCAGAGTCTCACTCTGAGCTACACCAGCACCAGAGTCTCACTCTGAGCCACACCAGCACCAGAGTGTCTCTCTGAGCTACACCAGCACCAGAGTCTCACTCTGAGCTACACCAGCACCAGAGTCTCACTATGAGCTACACCAGCACCGGAGTCTCACTCTGAGCTACACCAGCACCAGAGTATCACTCTGAGCTACACCAGCACCAGAGTCTCACTCTGAGATACACCAGCACCAGAGTCTCACTCTGAGCTACACCAGCACCGGAGTCTCACGCTGAGCTACACCAGCACCAGAGTCTCACTGTGAGCTACACTAGCTACAACGTCTCACTCTGAGCTACACAGCACCGGAATCTCACTCTGAGCTACACCAACGTCTCACTCTGAGATACACCAGCACCGGAGTCTCACTCTGAGCTACGTCACCAGAGACTCACTCTGAGCTACACCAGCCCCGGAGTCTCACTATGAGCTACACCAGCACCAGAGTCTCATTCTGAGCTACACCAGCACCAGAGTATCACTCTGAGCTACACCAGCACCGGAGTCTCACTCTGCGCTACACCAGCACTGGAGTCTCACTCTGAGCTACACCAGCACCAGAGTCTCACTCTGAGCTACACTAGCACCAACGTCTCACTCTGAGCTACGTCACCGGAGACTCACTCTGAGCTACACCAGCACCGGAGTCTAACTCTGAGCTACACCAGCACCGGAGTCTCAGTCTGAGCTACACCAGCACCGGAGACTCACTCTGCGCTACACCAGCACCAGAGTCTCACTCTGAGCCACACCAGCACCAGAGTATCACTCTGAGCTACACCAGCACCAACGTCTCACTCTGAGCTACACCAACACCAACGTCCCACTCTGAGATACACCAGCACCAGAGTCTCACTCTGAGCTACACCAGCACCAGAGTATCACTGTGAGCTACACCAGAACCGGAGTCTCACTCTGAGCTACACCAGCACCAGAGTATCTCTCTGAGCTACTCCAGCACCAGAGTCTCACTCTGAGCTACACCAGCACCAGAGTCTCACTCTGAGCTACACCAGCACCGGAGTCACACTCTGAGCTACACCAGCACCAGAGTATCACTCTGAGCCACACCAGCACCGGAGTCTCACTCTGAGCTACACCAGCACCGGAGTCTAACTCTGAGCTACACCAGCACCAGAGTCTCACTATGAGCTACACCAGCACCGGAGTCCCATTCTGAGCTACACCAGCACCAGAGTATCACTCTGAGCTACACCAGCACCGGAGTCTCACTCTGAGCTACACCAGCACCAAAGTCTCACTCTGAGCTACACCAGCACCAACGTCTCACTCTGAGATACACCAGCACCAGAGTCTCACTCTGAGCTACACCAGCACCAGAGTATCACTGTGAGCTACACCAGCACCGGAGTCTCACTCTGAGCTACACCAGCACCAGAGTCTCACTCTGAGCCATACCAGCACCAGAGTGTCTCTCTGAGCTACACCAGCACCAGAGTCTCACTCTGAGCTACACCAGCACCAGAGTCTCACTATGAGCTACACCAGCACCGGAGTCTCACTCTGAGCTACACCAGCACCAGAGTATCACTCTGAGCTACACCAGCACCAGAGTCTCACTCTGAGATACACCAGCACCAGAGTCTCACTCTGAGCTACACCAGCACCGGAGTCTCACGCTGAGCTACACCAGCACCAGAGTCTCACTCTGAGCTACACTAGCTCCAACGTCTCACTCTGAGCTACACAGCACCGGAATCTCACTCTGAGCTACACCAACGTCTCACTCTGAGATACACCAGCACCGGAGTCTCACTCTGAGCTACGTCACCAGAGACTCACTCTGAGCTACACCAGCACCGGAGTCACACTATGAGCTACACCAGCACCAGAGTCTCATTCTGAGCTACACCAGCACCAGAGTATCACTCTGAGCTACACCAGCACCAACGTCTCACTCTGAGCTACACCAACACCAACGTCCCACTCTGAGATACACCAGCACCAGAGTCTCACTCTGAGCTACACCAGCACCAGAGTATCACTGTGAGCTACACCAGCACCGGAGTCTCACTCTGAGCTACACCAGCACCAGAGTATCTCTCTGAGCTACACCAGCACCAGAGTCTCACTCTGAGCTACACCAGCACCAGAGTCTCACTCTGAGCTACACCAGCACCGGAGTCACACTCTGAGCTACACCAGCACCAGAGTATCACTCTGAGCCACACCAGCACCGGAGTCTCACTCTGAGCTACACCAGCACCAGAGTATCACTCTGAGCTACACCAGCACCAGAGTCGCGCTCTGAGCTACACCAGCACCAGAGTACCACTCTGAGCTACACCATCACCAGAGTCTCACTCTGAGCTACACCAGCACCGGAGTCTCACTCTGAGCTACACCAGCACCAGAGTATCACTCTGAGCTACACCAGCACTAGAGTCTCACTCTGAGCTACACCAGCACCAGAGTATCACTCTGAGCTACACCAGCACCGGAGTCTCACTCTGAGCTACACCAGCACCGGAGTCTCACTCTGAGCTACACCAGAACCGGAGTCTCACTCTGAGCTACACCAGCACCAGAGACTCACTGTGAGCTACACCAGTACCAGAGTCTCACTCTGAGCTATTCCAGCACCAGAGTATCACTCTGAGCTACACCAGCACCAACGTCTCACTCTGAGATACACCAGCACCAGAGTCTCACTCTGAGCTACACCAGCACCCGAGTCTCACTCTGAGCTACACCAGCACCAGTGTTTCACTCTGAGCTACACCAGCACCGGAGTCTCACGCTGAGCTACACCAGCACCAGAGTCTCACTGTGAGCTACACTAGCACCAACGTCTCATTCTGAGCTACACAGCACCGGAGTCTCACTCTGAGCTAAACCAGCACCAGAGTATCACTCTGAGCTACACGAGCACCAGAGTCTCACTCTGAGATACAAAAGCACCAGAGTCTCACTCTGAGCTACACCAGCACCGGAGTCTCACTCTGAGCTACACCAGCTCCGGAGTCTCACTCTGAGCTACACCAGCACCGGAGTCTCATTCTGAGCTACACCAGCACCAGAGTATCACTCTGAGCTACACCAGCACCAGAGTATCACTCTGAGCTACACCAGCACTAGAGTCTCACTCTGAGCTACACCAGCACCAGAGTATCACTCTGAGCTACACCAGCACCGGAGTCTCACTCTGAGCTACACCAGCACCGGAGTCTCACTCTGCGCTACACCAGCACTGGAGTCTCACTCTGAGCTACACCAGCACCGGAGTCTCACTCTGAGCTACACCAGCACCAGAGTCTCGCTGTGAGCTACACCAGCACCAGAGTCTCACTCTGAGCTACTCCAGCACCAGAGTATCACTCTGAGCCACACCAGCACCGGAGTCTCACTCTGAGCTACACCAGCACCAGAGTATCACTCTGAGCTACACCAGCACCAACGTCTCACTCTGAGCTACACCAACACCAACGTCCCACTCTGAGATACACCAGCACCAGAGTCTCACTCTGAGCTACACCAGCACCAGAGTATCACTGTGAGCTACACCAGCACCGGAGTCTCACTCTGAGCTACACCAGCACCAGAGTATCTCTCTGAGCTACACCAGCACCAGAGTCTCACTCTGAGCTACACCAGCACCAGAGTCTCACTCTGAGCTACACCAGCACCGGAGTCACACTCTGAGCTACACCAGCACCAGAGTATCACTCTGAGCCACACCAGCACCGGAGTCTCACTCTGAGCTACACCAGCACCAGAGTATCACTCTGAGCTACACCAGCACCAGAGTCGCGCTCTGAGCTACACCAGCACCAGAGTACCACTCTGAGCTACACCATCACCAGAGTCTCACTCTGAGCTACACCAGCACCGGAGTCTCACTCTGAGCTACACCAGCACCAGAGTATCACTCTGAGCTACACCAGCACTAGAGTCTCACTCTGAGGTACACCAGCACCAGAGTATCACTCTGAGCTACACCAGCACCGGAGTCTCACTCTGAGCTACACCAGCACCGGAGTCTCACTCTGAGCTACACCAGAACCGGAGTCTCACTCTGAGCTACACCAGCACCAGAGACTCACTGTGAGCTACACCAGTACCAGAGTCTCACTCTGAGCTATTCCAGCACCAGAGTATCACTCTGAGCTACACCAGCACCAACGTCTCACTCTGAGATACACCAGCACCAGAGTCTCACTCTGAGCTACACCAGCACCGGAGTCTCACTCTGAGCTACACCAGCACCAGTGTTTCACTCTGAGCTACACCAGCACCGGAGTCTCACGCTGAGCTACACCAGCACCAGAGTCTCACTGTGAGCTACACTAGCACCAACGTCTCATTCTGAGCTACACAGCACCGGAGTCTCACTCTGAGCTAAACCAGCACCAGAGTATCACTCTGAGCTACACGAGCACCAGAGTCTCACTCTGAGATACAAAAGCACCAGAGTCTCACTCTGAGCTACACCAGCACCGGAGTCTCACTCTGAGCTACACCAGCTCCGGAGTCTCACTCTGAGCTACACCAGCACCGGAGTCTCACTCTGAGCTACACCAGCACTAGAGTCTCACTGTGAGCTACACCAGTACCAGAGTCTCACTCTGAGCTATTCCAGCACCAGAGTCTCACTCTGAGCTACACTAGCTCCAACGTCTCACTCTGAGCTACACAGCACCGGAATCTCACTCTGAGCTACACCAACGTCTCACTCTGAGATACACCAGCACCGGAGTCTCACTCTGAGCTACGTCACCAGAGACTCACTCTGAGCTACACCAGCACCGGAGTCACACTATGAGCTACACCAGCACCAGAGTCTCATTCTGAGCTACACCAGCACCAGAGTATCACTCTGAGCTACACCAGCACCAACGTCTCACTCTGAGCTACACCAACACCAACGTCCCACTCTGAGATACACCAGCACCAGAGTCTCACTCTGAGCTACACCAGCACCAGAGTATCACTGTGAGCTACACCAGCACCGGAGTCTCACTCTGAGCTACACCAGCACCAGAGTATCTCTCTGAGCTACACCAGCACCAGAGTCTCACTCTGAGCTACACCAGCACCAGAGTCTCACTCTGAGCTACACCAGCACCGGAGTCACACTCTGAGCTACACCAGCACCAGAGTATCACTCTGAGCCACACCAGCACCGGAGTCTCACTCTGAGCTACACCAGCACCAGAGTATCACTCTGAGCTACACCAGCACCAGAGTCGCGCTCTGAGCTACACCAGCACCAGAGTACCACTCTGAGCTACACCATCACCAGAGTCTCACTCTGAGCTACACCAGCACCGGAGTCTCACTCTGAGCTACACCAGCACCAGAGTATCACTCTGAGCTACACCAGCACTAGAGTCTCACTCTGAGCTACACCAGCACCAGAGTATCACTCTGAGCTACACCAGCACCGGAGTCTCACTCTGAGCTACACCAGCACCGGAGTCTCACTCTGAGCTACACCAGAACCGGAGTCTCACTCTGAGCTACACCAGCACCAGAGACTCACTGTGAGCTACACCAGTACCAGAGTCTCACTCTGAGCTATTCCAGCACCAGAGTATCACTCTGAGCTACACCAGCACCAACGTCTCACTCTGAGATACACCAGCACCAGAGTCTCACTCTGAGCTACACCAGCACCGGAGTCTCACTCTGAGCTACACCAGCACCAGTGTTTCACTCTGAGCTACACCAGCACCGGAGTCTCACGCTGAGCTACACCAGCACCAGAGTCTCACTGTGAGCTACACTAGCACCAACGTCTCATTCTGAGCTACACAGCACCGGAGTCTCACTCTGAGCTAAACCAGCACCAGAGTATCACTCTGAGCTACACGAGCACCAGAGTCTCACTCTGAGATACAAAAGCACCAGAGTCTCACTCTGAGCTACACCAGCACCGGAGTCTCACTCTGAGCTACACCAGCTCCGGAGTCTCACTCTGAGCTACACCAGCACCGGAGTCTCATTCTGAGCTACACCAGCACCAGAGTATCACTCTGAGCTACACCAGCACCAGAGTATCTCTCTGAGCTACACCAGCACCAGAGTCTCACTCTGAGCTACACCAGCACCAGAGTCTCACTCTGAGCTACACCAGCACCGGAGTCACACTCTGAGCTACACCAGCACCAGAGTATCACTCTGAGCCACACCAGCACCGGAGTCTCACTCTGAGCTACACCAGCACCAGAGTATCACTCTGAGCTACACCAGCACCAGAGTCGCGCTCTGAGCTACACCAGCACCAGAGTACCACTCTGAGCTACACCATCACCAGAGTCTCACTCTGAGCTACACCAGCACCGGAGTCTCACTCTGAGCTACACCAGCACCAGAGTATCACTCTGAGCTACACCAGCACTAGAGTCTCACTCTGAGGTACACCAGCACCAGAGTATCACTCTGAGCTACACCAGCACCGGAGTCTCACTCTGAGCTACACCAGCACCGGAGTCTCACTCTGAGCTACACCAGAACCGGAGTCTCACTCTGAGCTACACCAGCACCAGAGACTCACTGTGAGCTACACCAGTACCAGAGTCTCACTCTGAGCTATTCCAGCACCAGAGTATCACTCTGAGCTACACCAGCACCAACGTCTCACTCTGAGATACACCAGCACCAGAGTCTCACTCTGAGCTACACCAGCACCGGAGTCTCACTCTGAGCTACACCAGCACCAGTGTTTCACTCTGAGCTACACCAGCACCGGAGTCTCACGCTGAGCTACACCAGCACCAGAGTCTCACTGTGAGCTACACTAGCACCAACGTCTCATTCTGAGCTACACAGCACCGGAGTCTCACTCTGAGCTAAACCAGCACCAGAGTATCACTCTGAGCTACACGAGCACCAGAGTCTCACTCTGAGATACAAAAGCACCAGAGTCTCACTCTGAGCTACACCAGCACCGGAGTCTCACTCTGAGCTACACCAGCTCCGGAGTCTCACTCTGAGCTACACCAGCACCGGAGTCTCACTCTGAGCTACACCAGCACTAGAGTCTCACTGTGAGCTACACCAGTACCAGAGTCTCACTCTGAGCTATTCCAGCACCAGAGTCTCACTCTGAGCTACACTAGCTCCAACGTCTCACTCTGAGCTACACAGCACCGGAATCTCACTCTGAGCTACACCAACGTCTCACTCTGAGATACACCAGCACCGGAGTCTCACTCTGAGCTACGTCACCAGAGACTCACTCTGAGCTACACCAGCACCGGAGTCACACTATGAGCTACACCAGCACCAGAGTCTCATTCTGAGCTACACCAGCACCAGAGTATCACTCTGAGCTACACCAGCACCAACGTCTCACTCTGAGCTACACCAACACCAACGTCCCACTCTGAGATACACCAGCACCAGAGTCTCACTCTGAGCTACACCAGCACCAGAGTATCACTGTGAGCTACACCAGCACCGGAGTCTCACTCTGAGCTACACCAGCACCAGAGTATCTCTCTGAGCTACACCAGCACCAGAGTCTCACTCTGAGCTACACCAGCACCAGAGTCTCACTCTGAGCTACACCAGCACCGGAGTCACACTCTGAGCTACACCAGCACCAGAGTATCACTCTGAGCCACACCAGCACCGGAGTCTCACTCTGAGCTACACCAGCACCAGAGTATCACTCTGAGCTACACCAGCACCAGAGTCGCGCTCTGAGCTACACCAGCACCAGAGTACCACTCTGAGCTACACCATCACCAGAGTCTCACTCTGAGCTACACCAGCACCGGAGTCTCACTCTGAGCTACACCAGCACCAGAGTATCACTCTGAGCTACACCAGCACTAGAGTCTCACTCTGAGCTACACCAGCACCAGAGTATCACTCTGAGCTACACCAGCACCGGAGTCTCACTCTGAGCTACACCAGCACCGGAGTCTCACTCTGAGCTACACCAGAACCGGAGTCTCACTCTGAGCTACACCAGCACCAGAGACTCACTGTGAGCTACACCAGTACCAGAGTCTCACTCTGAGCTATTCCAGCACCAGAGTATCACTCTGAGCTACACCAGCACCAACGTCTCACTCTGAGATACACCAGCACCAGAGTCTCACTCTGAGCTACACCAGCACCGGAGTCTCACTCTGAGCTACACCAGCACCAGTGTTTCACTCTGAGCTACACCAGCACCGGAGTCTCACGCTGAGCTACACCAGCACCAGAGTCTCACTGTGAGCTACACTAGCACCAACGTCTCATTCTGAGCTACACAGCACCGGAGTCTCACTCTGAGCTAAACCAGCACCAGAGTATCACTCTGAGCTACACGAGCACCAGAGTCTCACTCTGAGATACAAAAGCACCAGAGTCTCACTCTGAGCTACACCAGCACCGGAGTCTCACTCTGAGCTACACCAGCTCCGGAGTCTCACTCTGAGCTACACCAGCACCGGAGTCTCATTCTGAGCTACACCAGCACCAGAGTATCACTCTGAGCTACACCAGCACCAGAGTATCACTCTGAGCTACACCAGCACTAGAGTCTCACTCTGAGCTACACCAGCACCAGAGTATCACTCTGAGCTACACCAGCACCGGAGTCTCACTCTGAGCTACACCAGCACCGGAGTCTCACTCTGCGCTACACCAGCACTGGAGTCTCACTCTGAGCTACACCAGCACCGGAGTCTCACTCTGAGCTACACCAGCACCAGAGTCTCGCTGTGAGCTACACCAGCACCAGAGTCTCGCTGTGAGCTACACCAGCACCAGAGTCTCACTCTGAGCTACTCCAGCACCAGAGTATCACTCTGAGCTACACCAGCACCAACGTCTCACTCTGAGATACACCAGCACCAGAGTCTCACTCTGAGCTACACCAGCACCGGAGTCTCACTCTGAGCTACACCAGCACCAGTGTTTCACTCTGAGCTACACCAGCACCGGAGTCTCACGCTGAGCTACACCAGCACCAGAGTCTCACTGTGAGCTACACTAGCACCAACGTCTCACTCTGAGCTACACCAGCACCGGAATCTCACTCTGAGCTACACCAACGTCTCACTCTGAGATACACCAGCACCGGAGTCTCACTCTGAGCTACGTCACCGGAAACTCACTCTGAGCTACACCAGCAACGGAGTCTAACTCTGAGCTACACCAGCACCAGAGTCTCACTATGAGCTACACCAGCACCGGAGTCTCATTCTGAGATACACCAGCAACAGAGTATCACTCTGAGCTACACCAGCACCAGAGTCTCACTCTGAGCTACACCAGCACCGGAGACTCACTCTGAGCTACACCAGCACCAGAGTCTCACTCTGAGCTACACCAGCACCAGAGTATCACTGTGAGCTACACCAGCACCGGAGTCTCACTCTGAGCTACACCAGCACCAGAGTCTCACTCTGAGCTACACCAGCACCAGAGTATCACTGTGAGCTACACCAGCACTGGAGTCTCACTCTGAGCTACACCAGCACCAGAGTCTCACTCTGAGCTACACCAGCACCAGAGTCTCACTCTGAGCCACACCAGCACCTGAGTATCTCTCTGAGCTACACCAGCACAAGAGTATCACTCTGAGCTACACCAGCACTAGAGTCTCACTCTGAGCTACACCAGCACCAGAGTATCACTCTGAGCTACACCAGCACCGGAGTCTCACTCTGAGATACACCAGCACCGGAGTCTCACTCTGCGCTACACCAGCACCAGAGTCTCACTCTGAGCTACACCAGCACCGGAGTCTCACTCTGAGCTACACCAGCACCAGTGTTTCACTCTGAGCTACACCAGCACCGGAGTCTCACGCTGAGCTACACCAGCACCAGAGTCTCACTGTGAGCTACACTAGCACCAACGTCTCACTCTGAGCTACACAGCACCGGAATCTCACTCTGAGCTACACCAACGTCTCACTCTGAGCTACACCAGCACCGGAGTCTCACGCTGAGCTACACCAGCACCAGAGTCTCACTCTGAGCTACACTAGCACCAACGTCTCACTCTGAGCTACGTCACCGGAGACTCACTCTGAGCTACACCAGCACCGGAGTCTAACTCTGAGCTACACCAGCACCGGAGTCTCAATCTGAGCTACACCAGCACCGGAGACTCACTCTGCGCTACACCAGCACCAGAGTCTCACTCTGAGCCACACCAGCACCAGAGTATCTCTCTGAGCTACACCAGCACCAGAGTATCACTCTGAGCTACACCAGCACTAGAGTCTCACTCTGAGCTACACCAGCACCAGTGTTTCACTCTGAGCTACACCAGCACCGGAGTCTCACGCTGAGCTACACCAGCACCAGAGTCTCACTGTGAGCTACACCAGCACCGGAGTCTCACGCTGAGCTACACCAGCACCAGAGTCTCACTGTGAGCTACACGATCACCAACGTCTCACTCTGAGCTACACAGCACCGGAATCTCACTCTGAGCTACACCAACGTCTCACTCTGAGCTACACCAGCACCGGAGTCTCACGCTGAGCTACACCAGCACCAGAGTCTCACTGTGAGCTACACTAGCACCAACGTCTCACTCTGAGCTACGTCCCCGGAGACTCACTCTGAGCTACACCAGCACCGGAGTCTAACTCTGAGCTACACCAGCACCGGAGTCTCATTCTGAGCTACACCAGCACCGGAGACTCACTCTGAGCTACACCAGCTCCTGAGTCTCACTCTGAGCTACACCAACACCAGAGTATCACTGTGAGCTACACCAGCACCAGAGTCTCACTCTGAGCTACACCAGCACTGGAGTCTCACTCTGAGCTACACCAGCACTGGAGTCTCACTCTGAGCTACACCAGCACCAGAGTCTCGCTGTGAGCTACACCAGCACCAGAGTCTCACTCTGAGCTACTCCAGCACCAGAGTATCACTCTGAGCTACACCAGCACCAACGTCTCACTCTGAGATACACCAGCACCAGAGTCTCACTCTGAGCTACACCAGCACCGGAGTCTCACTCTGAGCTACACCAGCACCAGTGTTTCACTCTGAGCTACACCAGAACCGGAGTCTCACGCTGAGCTACACCAGCACCAGAGTCTCACTGTGAGCTACACTAGCACCAACGTCTCACTCTGAGCTACACAGCACCGGAATCTCACTCTGAGCTACACCAACGTCTCACTCTGAGATACACCAGCACCGGAGTCTCACTCTGAGCTACGTCACCGGAGACTCACTCTGAGCTACACCAGCACCGGAGTCTAACTCTGAGCTACACCAGCACCAGAGTCTCACTATGAGCTACACCAGCACCGGAGTCTCATTCTGAGATACACCAGCAACAGAGTATCACTCTGAGCTACACCAGCACCAGAGTCTCACTCTGAGCTACACCAGCACCGGAGACTCACTCTGAGCTACACCAGCACCAGAGTCTCACTCTGAGCTACACCAGCACCAGAGTATCACTGTGAGCTACACCAGCACCGGAGTCTCACTCTGAGCTACACCAGCACCAGAGTCTCACTCTGAGCTACACCAGCACCAGAGTATCACTGTGAGCTACACCAGCACTGGAGTCTCACTCTGAGCTACACCAGCACCAGAGTCTCACTCTGAGCTACACCAGCACCAGAGTCTCACTCTGAGCCACACCAGCACCTGAGTATCTCTCTGAGCTACACCAGCACAAGAGTATCACTCTGAGCTACACCAGCACTAGAGTCTCACTCTGAGCTACACCAGCACCAGAGTATCACTCTGAGCTACACCAGCACCGGAGTCTCACTCTGAGCTACACCAGCACCGGAGTCTCACTCTGCGCTACACCAGCACCAGAGTCTCACTCTGAGCTACACCAGCACCGGAGTCTCACTCTGAGCTACACCAGCACCAGTGTTTCACTCTGAGCTACACCAGCACCGGAGTCTCACGCTGAGCTACACCAGCACCAGAGTCTCACTGTGAGCTACACTAGCACCAACGTCTCACTCTGAGCTACACAGCACCGGAATCTCACTCTGAGCTACACCAACGTCTCACTCTGAGCTACACCAGCACCGGAGTCTCACGCTGAGCTACACCAGCACCAGAGTCTCACTCTGAGCTACACTAGCACCAACGTCTCACTCTGAGCTACGTCACCGGAGACTCACTCTGAGCTACACCAGCACCGGAGTCTAACTCTGAGCTACACCAGCACCGGAGTCTCATTCTGAGCTACACCAGCACCGGAGACTCACTCTGCGCTACACCAGCACCAGAGTCTCACTCTGAGCCACACCAGCACCAGAGTATCTCTCTGAGCTACACCAGCACCAGAGTATCACTCTGAGCTACACCAGCACTAGAGTCTCACTCTGAGCTACACCAGCACCAGTGTTTCACTCTGAGCTACACCAGCACCGGAGTCTCACGCTGAGCTACACCAGCACCAGAGTCTCACTGTGAGCTACACCAGCACCGGAGTCTCACGCTGAGCTACACCAGCACCAGAGTCTCACTGTGAGCTACACTAGCACCAACGTCTCACTCTGAGCTACACAGCACCGGAATCTCACTCTGAGCTACACCAACGTCTCACTCTGAGCTACACCAGCACCGGAGTCTCACGCTGAGCTACACCAGCACCAGAGTCTCACTGTGAGCTACACTAGCACCAACGTCTCACTCTGAGCTACGTCTCCGGATACTCACTCTGAGCTACACCAGCACCGGAGTCTAACTCTGAGCTACACCAGCACCGGAGTCTCATTCTGAGCTACACCAGCACCGGAGACTCACTCTGAGCTACACCAGCTCCTGAGTCTCACTCTGAGCTACACCAACACCAGAGTATCACTGTGAGCTACACCAGCACCAGAGTCTCACTCTGAGCTACACCAGCACTGGAGTCTCACTCTGAGCTACACCAGCACTGGAGTCTCACTCTGAGCTACACCAGCACCAGAGTCTCGCTGTGAGCTACACCAGCACCAGAGTCTCACTCTGAGCTACTCCAGCACCAGAGTATCACTCTGAGCTACACCAGCACCAACGTCTCACTCTGAGATACACCAGCACCAGAGTCTCACTCTGAGCTACACCAGCACCGGAGTCTCACTCTGAGCTACACCAGCACCAGTGTTTCACTCTGAGCTACACCAGAACCGGAGTCTCACGCTGAGCTACACCAGCACCAGAGTCTCACTGTGAGCTACACTAGCACCAACGTCTCACTCTGAGCTACACAGCACCGGAATCTCACTCTGAGCTACACCAACGTCTCACTCTGAGATACACCAGCACCGGAGTCTCACTCTGAGCTACGTCACCGGAAACTCACTCTGAGCTACACCAGCACCGGAGTCTAACTCTGAGCTACACCAGCACCAGAGTCTCACTATGAGCTACACCAGCACCGGAGTCTCATTCTGAGCTACACCAGCACCAGAGTATCACTCTGAGCTACACCAGCACCAGA
The DNA here is from genome assembly GCF_020745735.1 of Hemiscyllium ocellatum. Taxonomy (NCBI): domain Eukaryota; kingdom Metazoa; phylum Chordata; class Chondrichthyes; order Orectolobiformes; family Hemiscylliidae; genus Hemiscyllium; species Hemiscyllium ocellatum. The sequence continues at coordinate 38,619,351 of NC_083407.1, read as the reverse complement.
GTCTCACTCTGAGCTACACCAGCACCAGAGTCTCACTCTGAGCTACACCAGCACCAGAGTCTCACTCTGAGCTACACCAGCACCAGTGTTTCACTCTGAGCTACACCAGCACCGGAGTCTCACGCTGAGCTACACCAGCACCAGAGTCTCACTGTGAGCTACACTAGCACCAACGTCTCATTCTGAGCTACACAGCACCGGAGTCTCACTCTGAGCTAAACCAGCACCAGAGTATCACTCTGAGCTACACGAGCACCAGAGTCTCACTCTGAGATACAAAAGCACCAGAGTCTCACTCTGAGCTACACCAGCACCGGAGTCTCACTCTGAGCTACACCAGCACCGGAGTCTCACTCTGAGCTACACCAGCACCGGAGTCTCACTGTGAGCTACACTAGCACCAACGTCTCACTCTGAGATACACCAGCACCGGAGTCTCACTCTGAGCTACGTCACCGGAGACTCACTCTGAGCTACACCAGCACCGGAGTCTAACTCTGAGCTACACCAGCACCAGAGTCTCACTATGAGCTACACCAGCACCGGAGTCTCATTCTGAGCTACACCAGCACCGGAGACTCACTCTGAGCTACACCAGCACCTGAGTCTCACTCTGAGCTACACCAGCACCAGAGTATCACTCTGAGCTACACCAGCACCGGAGTCTCACTCTGAGCTACACCAGCACTGGAGTCTCACTCTGAGCTACACCAGCACTGGAGTCTCACTCTGAGCTACACCAGCACCAGAGTCTCGCTGTGAGCTACACCAGCACCAGAGTCTCACTCTGAGCTACTCCAGCACCAGAGTATCACTCTGAGCTACACCAGCACCAACGTCTCACTCTGAGATACACCAGCACCAGAGTCTCACTCTGAGCTACACCAGCACCGGAGTCTCACTCTGAGCTACACCAGCACCAGTGTTTCACTCTGAGCTACACCAGCACCGGAGTCTCACGCTGAGCTACACCAGCACCAGAGTCTCACTGTGAGCTACACTAGCACCAACGTCTCACTCTGAGCTACACCAGCACCGGAATCTCACTCTGAGCTACACCAACGTCTCACTCTGAGATACACCAGCACCGGAGTCTCACTCTGAGCTACGTCACCGGAAACTCACTCTGAGCTACACCAGCAACGGAGTCTAACTCTGAGCTACACCAGCACCAGAGTCTCACTCTGAGCTACACCAGCACCGGAGTCTCACGCTGAGCTACACCAGCACCAGAGTCTCACTGTGAGCTACACCAGCACCGGAGTCTCACGCTGAGCTACACCAGCACCAGAGTCTCACTGTGAGCTACACTAGCACCAACGTCTCACTCTGAGCTACACAGCACCGGAATCTCACTCTGAGCTACACCAACGTCTCACTCTGAGCTACACCAGCACCGGAGTCTCACGCTGAGCTACACCAGCACCAGAGTCTCACTGTGAGCTACACTAGCACCAACGTCTCACTCTGAGCTACGTCCCCGGAGACTCACTCTGAGCTACACCAGCACCGGAGTCTAACTCTGAGCTACACCAGCACCTGAGTCTCATTCTGAGCTACACCAGCACCGGAGACTCACTCTGAGCTACACCAGCTCCTGAGTCTCACTCTGAGCTACACCAACACCAGAGTATCACTGTGAGCTACACCAGCACCAGAGTCTCACTCTGAGCTACACCAGCACTGGAGTCTCACTCTGAGCTACACCAGCACTGGAGTCTCACTCTGAGCTACACCAGCACCAGAGTCTCGCTGTGAGCTACACCAGCACCAGAGTCTCACTCTGAGCTACTCCAGCACCAGAGTATCACTCTGAGCTACACCAGCACCAACGTCTCACTCTGAGATACACCAGCACCAGAGTCTCACTCTGAGCTACACCAGCACCGGAGTCTCACTCTGAGCTACACCAGCACCAGTGTTTCACTCTGAGCTACACCAGAACCGGAGTCTCACGCTGAGCTACACCAGCACCAGAGTCTCACTGTGAGCTACACTAGCACCAACGTCTCACTCTGAGCTACACAGCACCGGAATCTCACTCTGAGCTACACCAACGTCTCACTCTGAGATACACCAGCACCGGAGTCTCACTCTGAGCTACGTCACCGGAAACTCACTCTGAGCTACACCAGCACCGGAGTCTAACTCTGAGCTACACCAGCACCAGAGTCTCACTATGAGCTACACCAGCACCGGAGTCTCATTCTGAGCTACACCAGCACCAGAGTATCACTCTGAGCTACACCAGCACCAGAGTCTCACTCTGAGCTACACCAGCACCAGAGTCTCACTCTGAGCTACACCAGCACCAGTGTTTCACTCTGAGCTACACCAGCACCGGAGTCTCACGCTGAGCTACACCAGCACCAGAGTCTCACTGTGAGCTACACTAGCACCAACGTCTCATTCTGAGCTACACAGCACCGGAGTCTCACTCTGAGCTAAACCAGCACCAGAGTATCACTCTGAGCTACACGAGCACCAGAGTCTCACTCTGAGATACAAAAGCACCAGAGTCTCACTCTGAGCTACACCAGCACCGGAGTCTCACTCTGAGCTACACCAGCACCGGAGTCTCACGCTGAGCTACACCAGCACCGGAGTCTCACTGTGAGCTACACTAGCACCAACGTCTCACTCTGAGATACACCAGCACCGGAGTCTCACTCTGAGCTACGTCACCGGAGACTCACTCTGAGCTACACCAGCACCGGAGTCTAACTCTGAGCTACACCAGCACCAGAGTCTCACTATGAGCTACACCAGCACCGGAGTCTCATTCTGAGCTACACCAGCACCGGAGACTCACTCTGAGCTACACCAGCACCTGAGTCTCACTCTGAGCTACACCAGCACCAGAGTATCACTCTGAGCTACACCAGCACCGGAGTCTCACTCTGAGCTACACCAGCACTGGAGTCTCACTCTGAGCTACACCAGCACTGGAGTCTCACTCTGAGCTACACCAGCACCAGAGTCTCGCTGTGAGCTACACCAGCACCAGAGTCTCACTCTGAGCTACTCCAGCACCAGAGTATCACTCTGAGCTACACCAGCACCAACGTCTCACTCTGAGATACACCAGCACCAGAGTCTCACTCTGAGCTACACCAGCACCGGAGTCTCACTCTGAGCTACACCAGCACCAGTGTTTCACTCTGAGCTACACCAGCACCGGAGTCTCACGCTGAGCTACACCAGCACCAGAGTCTCACTGTGAGCTACACTAGCACCAACGTCTCACTCTGAGCTACACCAGCACCGGAATCTCACTCTGAGCTACACCAACGTCTCACTCTGAGATACACCAGCACCGGAGTCTCACTCTGAGCTACGTCACCGGAAACTCACTCTGAGCTACACCAGCAACGGAGTCTAACTCTGAGCTACACCAGCACCAGAGTCTCACTATGAGCTACACCAGCACCGGAGTCTCATTCTGAGCTACACCAGCAACAGAGTATCAGTCTGAGCTACACCAGCACCAGAGTCTCACTCTGAGCTACACCAGCACCGGAGACTCACTCTGAGCTACACCAGCACCAGAGTCTCACTCTGAGCTACACCAGCACCAGAGTATCACTGTGAGCTACACCAGCACCGGATTCTCACTCTGAGCTACACCAGCACCAGAGTCTCACTCTGAGCTACACCAGCACCAGAGTATCACTGTGAGCTACACCAGCACTGGAGTCTCACTCTGAGCTACACCAGCACCAGAGTCTCACTCTGAGCTACACCAGCACCAGAGTCTCACTCTGAGCCACACCAGCACCTGAGTATCTCTCTGAGCTACACCAGCACCAGAGTATCACTCTGAGCTACACCAGCACCGGAGTCTCACTCTGAGCTCCACCAGCACCAGAGTATCACTCTGAGCTACACCAGCACCGGAGTCTCACTCTGAGCTACACCAGCACCGGAGTCTCACTCTGCGCTACACCAGCACCAGAGTCTCACTCTGAGCTACACCAGCACCGGAGTCTCACTCTGAGCTACACCAGCACCAGTGTTTCACTCTGAGCTACACCAGCACCGGAGTCTCACGCTGAGCTACACCAGCACCAGAGTCTCACTGTGAGCTACACTAGCACCAACGTCTCACTCTGAGCTACACAGCACCGGAATCTCACTCTGAGCTACACCAACGTCTCACTCTGAGCTACACCAGCACCGGAGTCTCACGCTGAGCTACACCAGCACCAGAGTCTCACTCTGAGCTACACTAGCACCAACGTCTCACTCTGAGCTACGTCACCGGAGACTCACTCTGAGCTACACCAGCACCGGAGTCTAACTCTGAGCTACACCAGCACCGGAGTCTCATTCTGAGCTACACCAGCACCGGAGACTCACTCTGCGCTACACCAGCACCAGAGTCTCACTCTGAGCCACACCAGCACCAGAGTATCTCTCTGAGCTACACCAGCACCAGAGTATCACTCTGAGCTACACCAGCACTAGAGTCTCACTCTGAGCTACACCAGCAACAGTGTTTCACTCTGAGCTACACCAGCACCGGAGTCTCACGCTGAGCTACACCAGCACCAGAGTCTCACTGTGAGCCACACCAGCACCGGAGTCTCACGCTGAGCTACACCAGCACCAGAGTCTCACTGTGAGCTACACTAGCACCAACGTCTCACTCTGAGCTACACAGCACCGGAATCTCACTCTGAGCTACACCAACGTCTCACTCTGAGCTACACCAGCACCGGAGTCTCACGCTGAGCTACACCAGCACCAGAGTCTCACTGTGAGCTACACTAGCACCAACGTCTCACTCTGAGCTACGTCCCCGGAGACTCACTCTGAGCTACACCAGCACCGGAGTCTAACTCTGAGCTACACCAGCACCGGAGTCTCATTCTGAGCTACACCAGCACCGGAGACTCACTCTGAGCTACACCAGCTCCTGAGTCTCACTCTGAGCTACACCAACACCAGAGTATCACTGTGAGCTACACCAGCACCAGAGTCTCACTCTGAGCTACACCAGCACTGGAGTCTCACTCTGAGCTACACCAGCACTGGAGTCTCACTCTGAGCTACACCAGCACCAGAGTCTCGCTGTGAGCTACACCAGCACCAGAGTCTCACTCTGAGCTACTCCAGCACCAGAGTATCACTCTGAGCTACACCAGCACCAACGTCTCACTCTGAGATACACCAGCACCAGAGTCTCACTCTGAGCTACACCAGCACCGGAGTCTCACTCTGAGCTACACCAGCACCAGTGTTTCACTCTGAGCTACACCAGAACCGGAGTCTCACGCTGAGCTACACCAGCACCAGAGTCTCACTGTGAGCTACACTAGCACCAACGTCTCACTCTGAGCTACACAGCACCGGAATCTCACTCTGAGCTACACCAACGTCTCACTCTGAGATACACCAGCACCGGAGTCTCACTCTGAGCTACGTCACCGGAAACTCACTCTGAGCTACACCAGCACCGGAGTCTAACTCTGAGCTACACCAGCACCAGAGTCTCACTATGAGCTACACCAGCACCGGAGTCTCATTCTGAGCTACACCAGCACCAGAGTATCACTCTGAGCTACACCAGCACCAGAGTCTCACTCTGAGCTACACCAGCACCGGAGACTCACTCTGAGCTACACCAGCACCAGAGTCTCACTCTGAGCTACACCAGCACCAGAGTATCACTCTGAGCTACACCAGCACCGGAGTCTCACTCTGAGCTACACCAGCACCAGAGTCTCACTCTGAGCTACACCAGCACCAGAGTATCACTGTGAGCTACACCAGCACCAGAGTCTCACTCTGAGCCACACCAGCACCTGAGTATCTCTCTGAGCTACACCAGCACCAGACTATCACTCTGAGCTACACCAGCACTAGAGTCTCACTCTGAGCTACACCAGCACCAGAGTATCACTCTGAGCTACACCAGCACCGGAGTCTCACTCTGAGCTACACCAGCACCAGAGTCTCACTGTGAGCTACACTAGCACCAACGTCTCACTCTGAGCTACACAGCACCGGAATCTCACTCTGAGCTACACCAACGTCTCACTCTGAGCTACACCAGCACCGGAGTCTCACGCTGAGCTACACCAGCACCAGAGTCTCACTCTGAGCTACACTAGCACCAACGTCTCACTCTGAGCTACGTCACCGGAGACTCACTCTGAGCTACACCAGCACCGGAGTCTAACTCTGAGCTACACCAGCACCGGAGTCTCATTCTGAGCTACACCAGCACCGGAGACTCACTCTGCGCTACACCAGCACCAGAGTCTCACTCTGAGCCACACCAGCACCAGAGTATCTCTCTGAGCTACACCAGCACCAGAGTATCACTCTGAGCTACACCAGCACTAGAGTCTCACTCTGAGCTACACCAGCAACAGTGTTTCACTCTGAGCTACACCAGCACCGGAGTCTCACGCTGAGCTACACCAGCACCAGAGTCTCACTGTGAGCCACACCAGCACCGGAGTCTCACGCTGAGCTACACCAGCACCAGAGTCTCACTGTGAGCTACACTAGCACCAACGTCTCACTCTGAGCTACACAGCACCGGAATCTCACTCTGAGCTACACCACCGTCTCACTCTGAGCTACACCAGCACCGGAGTCTCACGCTGAGCTACACCAGCACCAGAGTCTCACTGTGAGCTACACTAGCACCAACGTCTCACTCTGAGCTACGTCCCCGGAGACTCACTCTGAGCTACACCAGCACCGGAGTCTAACTCTGAGCTACACCAGCACCGGAGTCTCATTCTGAGCTACACCAGCACCGGAGACTCACTCTGAGCTACACCAGCTCCTGAGTCTCACTCTGAGCTACACCAACACCAGAGTATCACTGTGAGCTACACCAGCACCAGAGTCTCACTCTGAGCTACACCAGCACTGGAGTCTCACTCTGAGCTACACCAGCACTGGAGTCTCACTCTGAGCTACACCAGCACCAGAGTCTCGCTGTGAGCTACACCAGCACCAGAGTCTCACTCTGAGCTACTCCAGCACCAGAGTATCACTCTGAGCTACACCAGCACCAACGTCTCACTCTGAGATACACCAGCACCAGAGTCTCACTCTGAGCTACACCAGCACCGGAGTCTCACTCTGAGCTACACCAGCACCAGTGTTTCACTCTGAGCTACACCAGAACCGGAGTCTCACGCTGAGCTACACCAGCACCAGAGTCTCACTGTGAGCTACACTAGCACCAACGTCTCACTCTGAGCTACACAGCACCGGAATCTCACTCTGAGCTACACCAACGTCTCACTCTGAGATACACCAGCACCGGAGTCTCACTCTGAGCTACGTCACCGGAAACTCACTCTGAGCTACACCAGCACCGGAGTCTAACTCTGAGCTACACCAGCACCAGAGTCTCACTATGAGCTACACCAGCACCGGAGTCTCATTCTGAGCTACACCAGCACCAGAGTATCACTCTGAGCTACACCAGCACCAGAGTCTCACTCTGAGCTACACCAGCACCGGAGACTCACTCTGAGCTACACCAGCACCAGAGTCTCACTCTGAGCTACACCAGCACCAGAGTATCACTCTGAGCTACACCAGCACCGGAGTCTCACTCTGAGCTACACCAGCACCAGAGTCTCACTCTGAGCTACACCAGCACCAGAGTATCACTGTGAGCTACACCAGCACCAGAGTCTCACTCTGAGCCACACCAGCACCTGAGTATCTCTCTGAGCTACACCAGCACCAGACTATCACTCTGAGCTACACCAGCACTAGAGTCTCACTCTGAGCTACACCAGCACCAGAGTATCACTCTGAGCTACACCAGCACCGGAGTCTCACTCTGAGCTACACCAGCACCAGAGTCTCACTGTGAGCTACACTAGCACCAACGTCTCACTCTGAGCTACACAGCACCGGAATCTCACTCTGAGCTACACCAACGTCTCACTCTGAGATACACCAGCACCGGAGTCTCACTCTGAGCTACGTCACCGGAGACTCACTCTGAGCTACACCAGCACCGGAGTCTAACTCTGAGCTACACCAGCACCAGAGTCTCACTATGAGCTACACCAGCACCGGAGTCTCATTCTGAGCTACACCAGCACAAGACTATCACTCTGAGCTACACCAGCACCAGAGTATCACTCTGAGCTACACCAGCACTAGAGTCTCACTCTGAGCTACACCAGCACCAGAGTATCACTCTGAGCTACACCAGCACCGGAGTCTCACTCTGAGCTACACCAGCACCGGAGTCTCACTCTGCGCTACACCAGCACTGGAGTCTCAGTCTGAGCTACACCAGCACCAGAGTCTCGCTGTGAGCTACACCAGCACCAGAGTCTCACTCTGAGCTACTCCAGCACCAGAGTATCACTCTGAGCTACACCAGCACCAACGTCTCACTCTGAGATACACCAGCACCAGAGTCTCACTCTGAGCTACACCAGCACCGGAGTCACACTCTAAGCTACACCAGCACCGGAGTCTAACTCTGAGCTACACCAGCACCAGAGTCTCACTATGAGCTACACCAGCACCGGAGTCTCATTCTGAGCTACACCAGCACCAGAGTATCAATCTGAGCTACACCAGCACCAGAGTCTCACTCTGAGCTACACCAGCATCGGAGACTCACTCTGAGCTACACCAGCACCAGAGTATCACTGTGAGCTACACCAGCACCGGAGTCTCACTCTGAGCTTCACCAGCACCAGAGTCTCACTCTGAGCTACACCAGCACCAGAGTATCACTGTGAGCTACACCAGCACTGGAGTCTCACTCTGAGCTACACCAGCACCAGAGTCTCACTCTGAGCTACACCAGCACCAGAGTCTCACTCTGAGCCACACCAGCACCTGAGTATCTCTCTGAGCTACACCAGCACCAGAGTATCACTCTGAGCTACACCAGTTCTAGAGTCTCACTCTGAGCTACTCCAGCACCAGAGTATCACTCTGAGCTACACCAGCACCAACGTCTCACTCTGAGATACACCAGCACCAGAGTCTCACTCTGAGCTACACCAGCACCGGAGTCTCACTCTGAGCTACACCAGCACCAGTGTTTCACTCTGAGCTACACCAGCACCGGAGTCTCACGCTGAGCTACACCAGCACCAGAGTCTCACTGTGAGCTACACTAGCACCAACGTCTCACTCTGAGCTACACAGCACCGGAATCTCACTCTGAGCTACACCAACGTCTCACTCTGAGATACACCAGCACCGGAGTCTCACTCTGAGCTACACCAGCACCAGAGTCTCACTATGAGCTACACCAGCACCGGAGTCTCATTCTGAGCTACACCAGCACCAGAGTATCACTTTGAGCTACACCAGCACCAGAGTCTCACTCTGAGCTACACCAGCACCGGAGACTCACTCTGAGCTACACCAGCACCAGAGTCTCACTCTGAGCTACACCAGCACCAGAGTATCACTGTGAGCTACACCAGCACCGGAGTCTCACTCTGAGCTACACCAGCACCAGAGTCTCACTCTGAGCTACACCAGCACCAGAGTATCACTCTGAGCTACACCAGCACTAGAGTCTCACTCTGAGCTACACCAACACCAGAGTCTCACTCTGAGCTACACCAGCACCAGAGTCTCACTCTGAGCTACACCAGCACCAGAGTCTCACTCTGAGCTACACCAGCACTAGAGTCTCACTCTGAGCTACACCAGCACCAGAGTATCACTCTGAGCTACACCAGCACCGGAGTCTCACTCTGAGCTACACCAGCACCGGAGTCTCACTCTGCGCTACACCAGCACTGGAGTCTCACTCTGAGCTACACCAGCACCGGAGTCTCACTCTGAGCTACACCAGCACCAGTGTTTCACTCTGAGCTACACCAGCACCGGAGTCTCACGCTGAGCTACACCAGCACCAGAGTCTCACTGTGAGCTACACTAGCACCAACGTCTCACTCGGAGCTACACAGCACCGGAATCTCACTCTGAGCTACACCAACCTCTCACTCTGAGCTACACCAGCACCAGAGTCTCACTCTGAGCTACACCAGCACCAGAGTCTCACTCTGAGCCACACCAGCACCTGAGTATCTTTCTGAGCTACACCAGCACCAGAGTATCACTCTGAGCTACACCAGCACTAGAGTCTCACTTTGAGCTACACCAGCACCAGAGTCTCACTCTGAGCTACACCAGCACCAGAGTCTCACTCTGAGCTACACCAGCACCAGAGTCTCACTCTGAGCCACACCAGCACCTGAGTATCTCTCTGAGCTACACCAGCACCAGAGTATCACTCTGAGCTACACCAGCACTAGAGTCTCACTCTGAGCTACACAAGCACCAGAGTATCACTCTGAGCTACACCAGCACCGGAGGCTCACTCTGAGATACACCAGCACCGGAGTCTCACTCTGCGCTACACCAGCACTGGAGTCTCACTCTGAGCTACACCAGCACCGGAGTCTCACTCTGAGCTACACCAGCACCAGTGTTTCACTCTGAGCTACACCAGCACCGGAGTCTCACGCTGAGCTACACCAGCACCAGAGTCTCACTGTGAGCTACACTAGCACCAACGTCTCAATCTGAGCTACACAGCACCGGAATCTCACTCTGAGCTACACCAACGTCTCACTCTGAGCTACACCAGCACCGGAGTCTCACGCTGAGCTACACCAGCACCAGAGTCTCACTGTGAGCTACACTAGCACCAACGTCTCACTCTGAGCTACGTCACCGGAGACTCACTCTGAGCTACACCAGCACCGGAGACTAACTCTGAGCTACACCAGCACCGGAGTCTCATTCTGAGCTACACCAGCACCGGAGACTCACTCTGAGCTACACCAGCTCCTGAGTCTCACTCTGAGCTACACCAACACCAGAGTATCACTGTGAGCTACACCAGCACCAGAGTCTCACTCTGAGCTACACCAGCACTGGAGTCTCACTCGGAGCTACACCAGCACTGGAGTCTCACTCTGAGCTACACCAGCACCAGAGTCTCGCTGTGAGCTACACCAGCACCAGAGTCTCACTCTGAGCTACTCCAGCACCAGAGTATCACTCTGAGCTACACCAGCACCAACGTCTCACTCTGAGATACACCAGCACCAGAGTCTCACTCTGAGCTACACCAGCACCGGAGTCTCACTCTGAGCTACACCAGCACCAGTGTTTCACTCTGAGGTACACCAGCACCGGAGTCTCACGCTGAGCTACACCAGCACCAGAGTCTCACTGTGAGCTACACTAGCACCAACGTCTCACTCTGAGCTACACAGCACCGGAATCTCACTCTGAGCTACGTCACCGGAAACTCACTCTGAGCTACACCAGCACCGGAGTCTAACTCTGAGCTACACCAGCACCAGAGTCTCACTATGAGCTACACCAGCACCGGAGTCTCATTCTGAGCTACACCAGCACCAGAGTATCACTCTGAGCTACACCAGCACCAGAGTCTCACTCTGAGCTACACCAGCACCGGAGACTCACTCTGAGCTACACCAGCACCAGAGTCTCACTCTGAGCTACACCAGCACCAGAGTATCACTGTGAGCTACACCAGCACCGGAGTCTCACTCTGAGCTACACCAGTACCAGAGTCTCACTCTGAGCTACACCAGCACCAGAGTATCACTGTGAGCTACACCAGCACTGGAGTCTCACTCTGAGCCACACCAGCACCTGAGTATCTCTCTGAGCTACACCAGCACCAGAGTATCACTCTGAGCTACACCAGCACTAGAGTCTCACTCTGAGCTACACCAGCACCAGAGTATCACTCTGAGCTACACCAGCACCGGAGTCTCACTCTGAGCTACACCAGCACCAGAGTCTCGCTCTGAGCTACACCAGCACCAGAGTATCACTGTGAGCTACACCAGCAACAGAGTCTCACTCTGAGCCACACCAGCACCTGAGTATCTCTCTGAGCTACACCAGCACCAGAGTATCACTCTGAGCTACACCAGCACTAGAGTCTCACTCTGAGCTACACCAGCACCAGAGTATCACTCTGAGCTACACCAGCACCGGAGTCTCACTCTGAGCTACACCAGCACCGGAGTCTCACTCTGCGCTACACCAGCACCAGTGTTTCACTCTGAGCTACACCAGCACCGGAGTCTCACGCTGAGCTACACCAGCACCAGAGTCTCACTGTGAGCTACACTAGCACCAACGTCTCACTCTGAGCTACACAGCACCGGAATCTCACTCTGAGCTACACCAACGTCTCACTCTGAGATACACCAGCACTGGAGTCTCACTCTGAGCTACGTCACCGGAGACTCACTCTGAGCTACACCAGCACTGGAGTCTCACTCTGAGCTACACCAGCACCGGAGTCTCACTCTGAGCTACACCAGCACCGGAGTCTCACTCTGCGCTACACCAGCACCAGAGTCTCACTCTGAGCTACACCAGCACCGGAGTCTCACTCTGAGCTACACCAGCACCAGTGTTTCACTCTGAGCTACACCAGCACCGGAGTCTCACGCTGAGCTACACCAGCACCAGAGTCTCACTGTGAGCTACACTAGCACCAACGTCTCACTCTGAGCTACACAGCACCGGAATCTCACTCTGAGCTACACCAACGTCTCACTCTGAGCTACACCAGCACCAGAGTATCACTCTGAGCTACACCAGCACCGGAGTCTCACTCTGAGCTACACCAGCACCAGAGTCTCGCTCTGAGCTACACCAGCACCAGAGTATCACTGTGAGCTACACCAGCAACAGAGTCTCACTCTGAGCCACACCAGCACCTGAGTATCTCTCTGAGCTACACCAGCACCAGAGTATCACTCTGAGCTACACCAGCACTAGAGTCTCACTCTGAGCTACACCAGCACCAGAGTATCACTCTGAGCTACACCAGCACCGGAGTCTCACTCTGAGCTACACCAGCACCGGAGTCTCACTCTGCGCTACACCAGCACTGGAGTCTCACTCTGAGCTACACCAACACCGGAGTCTCACTCTGAGCTACACCAGCACCAGTGTTTCACTCTGAGCTACACCAGCACCGGAGTCTCACGCTGAGCTACACCAGCACCAGAGTCTCACTGTGAGCTACACTAGCACCAACGTCTCACTCTGAGCTACACAGCACCGGAATCTCACTCTGAGCTACACCAACGTCTCACTCTGAGATACACCAGCACTGGAGTCTCACTCTGAGCTACGTCACCGGAGACTCACTCTGAGCTACACCAGCACTGGAGTCTCACTCTGAGCTACACCAGCACCGGAGTCTCACTCTGAGCTACACCAGCACCGGAGTCTCACTCTGCGCTACACCAGCACCAGAGTCTCACTCTGAGCTACACCAGCACCGGAGTCTCACTCTGAGCTACACCAGCACCAGTGTTTCACTCTGAGCTACACCAGCACCGGAGTCTCACGCTGAGCTACACCAGCACCAGAGTCTCACTGTGAGCTACACTAGCACCAACGTCTCACTCTGAGCTACACAGCACCGGAATCTCACTCTGAGCTACACCAACGTCTCACTCTGAGATACACCAGCACCGGAGTCTCACTCTGAGCTACGTCACCGGAGACTCACTCTGAGCTACACCAGCAACGGAGTCTAACTCTGAGCTACACCAGCACCAGAGTCTCACTATGAGCTACACCAGCACCGGAGTCTCATTCTGAGCTACACCAGCACCAGAGTATCACTCTGAGCTACACCAGCACCAGAGTATCACTCTGAGCTACACCAGCACTAGAGTCTCACTCTGAGCTACACCAGCACCAGAGTATCACTCTGAGCTACACCAGCACCGGAGTCTCACTCTGAGCTACACCAGCACCGGAGTCTCACTCTGCGCTACACCAGCACTGGAGTCTCACTCTGAGCTACACCAGCACCGGAGTCTCACTCTGAGCTACACCAGCACCAGAGTCTCGCTGTGAGCTACACCAGCACCAGAGTCTCACTCTGAGCTACTCCAGCACCAGAGTATCACTCTGAGCTACACCAGCACCAACGTCTCACTCTGAGATACACCAGCACCAGAGTCTCACTCTGAGCTACACTAGCACCGGCTTCACAGGCTGGCTGACTGTGTAGCCACACTGCCTCTGAAAATGTCATTTCTCCAGACCCCATCGAAGCTGCCTTCTAAATGAAGAGCTCTCTTTCAAATGTAGATTAAGTGAAAACAAAATATAAACTGAGAAATGAAGGGGACAAAAGGAAAAGAAACAGATGAAGAGGACAAGCCGGAGCCCAAATACTGCTTACTTTGTTGCCACTATCTTTAACATTGTTGAACACAATGGTTACCTGAGGATCACCTGGCTTCGTTGTTGTCTTAAGAGAAGAGAAAGATAATTTTCTGGTCTCGGGTTGAAACAATACCCTTTCCTGAAATGAATTCACAAGGTATTAGCAAACAATAATAATAACATCAAATGCATTGTTGACATACACTTCACTATTACTTCTTTGGAAAAGGATTTTGAACTTATGAAAATCACAGATGATGAGCCATGTTCTTGTCTGCTTCTCAAATCAGTAGATTTCTTTTTGAGAAGGTTCCAATTAAAGCCAGAAGACATCAAGTAGCCAAAGTAATCAGCAGCAATACCTTGTCAACGGGAGATTCCAACAGAGAGGAGGACACTCCCAAAGTGGCCCACCTTCAAGTTGAGTAAAAAATGAGGTCTGCAGATGCTGGAGATCACAGCTGCAAATGTGTTGCTGGTCAAAGCACAGCAGGTTAGGCAGCATCTCAGGAATAGAGAATTCGACGTTTCGAGCATAAGCCCTTCATCAGGAATGAGAGAGTGTAGCCAAGCAGGCTAAGATAAAAGGTAGGGAGGAGGGACTTGGGGGAGGGGCGATGGAGGTGGGATAGGTGTAAGGAGGTCAAGGTGAGGGTGATAGGCCGGAGTGGGGTGGGGGCGGAGAGGTCAGGAAGAGGATTGCAGGTTAGGAGGGCGGTGCTGAGTTGAGGGAACCGACTGAGACAAGGTGGGGGGAGGGGAAATGAGGAAACTGGAGAAATCTGAATTCATACCTTGTGGTTGGAGGGTTCCCAGGCGGAAGATGAGGCGCTCCTCCTCCAGCCGTCGTGTTGTTATGTTCTGCCGGTGGAGGAGTCCAAGGACCTGCATCTCCTCGGTGGAGTGGGAGGGAGAGTTAAAGTGTTGAGCCACGGGGTGATTGGGTTGGTTGGTCCGGGCGGCCCGGAGGTGTTCTCTGAAGCATTCCGCAAGTAAGCGGCCTGTCTCCCCAATATAGAGGAGGCCACATCGGGTGCAGTGGATGCAATAGATGATGTGTGTGGAGGTACAGGTGAACTTGTGGCGGATATGGAAGGATCCCTTGGGGCCTTGGAGGGAAGTGAGTGTGGAGGTGTGGGCCCTTGGAGGGAAGTGAGTGTGGAGGTGTGGGCCTTTGGAGGGAAGTGAGTGTGGAGGTGTGGGCCTTTGGAGGGAAGTGAGTATGGAGGTGTGGGCCTTCAAGTTGACTTGAGTACTAACTTTAGAAATTCAACTGCAAGAAATCTAATTGCCTCTGATAATCCTTCACTTTTAAGATCTTTGTTTCAACTTTAAAGCATCAACTTAATCGTGGAAATTACAGGCCTGCTGTAAAACAGACTGAGATAATGAAAATATATCAACGTAACAATATCTCCCTTGAATTTGTATCTAATTTTTCTGTATGTGAGCATGTATGTAAGAGTGAATATGAGGATAATGGCTTTTGTTATTTTTAATATCTCAAAAAGTCACATCTGATCTTATTTAATTTGGCATATACACTCTGAAGGCAAGAAAGCAAACACCTTTTACATTCCACAGTACTGATCATGGGTAATAAAGGGAACATGTGACACTGCCATCAAATCAGTATTGGTCAAAGGTTTAATTTGTTTGATATACTTTTGGTACCTGTGCTAAGGCCCTCACCAATGTAGCATCCATCACAAGTCATCAGAAAAGAGTAAGCACATTCTATATGTTGAACTTTAGACAACAAAACCCATTGAATGTAAATAATCACCAGCAATAATAATTTCCTTTATCTCAATACTTTGTTCAAAATAAGAGCAGTAATTTAAATTCTTATATTGACAGACGAAGGCATTCTCTATCTCATACAATTAGTTCTGAAATACATTACTTCTCAAGGGAACAGTTGTCTTCAAAGCTTTCAAGGTGACATCACTGCTGTATTCATTTACAATTAAATAACGTTTTCAAGTGGACTCTTAGATTTTCTCTGTGCGTGCCTGTTCTTCATCCTGCCTGCCAAATATCTCTAAATCCAATTAATCCATGGGAAGTCTCTGTAAAGTTTAGTTACCATGTGGTGCATAACATAATTCAACATGATTTATTAATTGACATATTTTAAAGGTGGGTGATTTCAAAATAAATGTATAAATGCTTAAATTATTTTAAATGTACATTTATTTACAGAACTGATATTCCATTAATTGCAAGATTACAGCTTATGATGTTATAGCAAAAGCACAGTTCTAAAATTAGAGTTTGAAAATTAACCAATATTTATATCAAATAATAACATGTTTTCCTTCACTCTTTACATAATTCCTTGATGTGCATGTTAATAGTAATTTGGAAGTCTGGTATCAACTAATTTTCCTTGACACTTAAATTAATATTGTAAACTGTGAGAAAAATGACAAGGGATTATACAGAAGTTATGGCTCAAAACAGGCCATTTGGCCCAACCAGTCCATATTTGTGTTTCTATTCAACTCTAGCCTTTTTCCAGCTTTCTACCATGGAAGCCCTCTATTTCCCACTCATTTACTTGGCTGGCATCGACTGAAATGCATTTATATTATTCTCTTCAGCCACTCCGTGTTGTAGCATGTTTCACATTCTCACCACACTTTCAGTAAAGGTTCCTTCTTGGTGACTATTTTATATTAGTCTCAAGTTATGTTTTCCTCTACAAGCGGAAACCTTATTTCTCTTTCATTCATGTAACACTGCACATAATAATCTCTGTATCTTTTCCAGTGCATCTATATGCTTTTTTGAATATAGCAACTGAAACTGCATGATGCTGCGTGCCAAGTAAAGTCTGACCAAGATTCAATACATGATTTTCTTTCTATATGCATTCACAGAATGCGGGCACCTCTGGCCAGGCCCACATGTATTGCCCATCCTAGTTGCCCAGAGGCCAGTTAAGAATCAATCACATTGCTGCGGATCTGGAGTCACATGTGAGAGAGACCAGGCAACGACGGAGGATTTCCTTCCCGAAAGGGTATTTGTGAGCCAGATTTTTATTTTATTTTCTCATGGGAAATGGATATCTCTGGGTACACTAATATTTATTGCTCTTCCCTATTTGCTCACAGTTCCACCATGACGGACCATTGCACTTGATGTTGGGGAAGTTGAAATCCCCTACTCTCCCTACCTTATTTACTTTTACATTCCTCTGAAATTTACCGACATATCTATTCTTCTTTTCTCTTGGACTGTTAAGAGGCCTTCAGCACACTCAGCTGAAGTAATTACTCCTTTATGGTTTTAAGTTCTACTCATATGGTTTCATTTGATTGAGGAGATTTCTAAGATGTCATCCCTTTTTACTGCTGTAATTGATTTCCTGATCAATATCACCCACCTCCTCCTTTTACTTCCTTCCCTGTCTCACCAGAAGGCCCAGTATCCTGAACTGCCAGTCATGCCTCTTTCTTAACCATGTCTCAATGACAGCAATGACAATATACCCACATTTTTTACTTTCTGCATGCAATTCATCTGCCTTGTTTGGAAGACACCTTGTATTAAATGAAATACCAGCTAACCAGACCACACTCCCTTGTGCTTAAAAGACCGATAATTTGTATGCTTTTTGACTCACTTGCTGCCACTTCCAATTTTGACTGTTTAACTTCACCCAGCTGAATTTTCTTTCTGGATTCCATCCTGTCACGTTAGTTTAAACCCTTGCTAACTGCATGCTCAAACCTTCCCACAAGGATACTGGTCTCATTCCCAACCCATCTGCCATGTACAGGTCCTACCATCCTCTAAAGTGGTCCCAATATCTCAGAAATTTAAAAGTCCTTCCACCTGCACCATCTCTACAGCCACTTGTTCATTTGCACTTTACTTCTATACTCTCCAGCTCATGGTACCTGATTAAAGATAATAGACAATAGGTGCAGGAGTAGGCCATTCTGCCCTTCGAGCCAGCACCACTAACCACTAAAGATTATTAACTTTTACTCCTTTTTAAAATCTAGTCCCTAGCTACCTAAATTCTCAGGACCTCATCCTATTTTCTTTTCTTCTATGAACGGGAACAGCTTATTTTATTTGACCCATTCAGGAATTCGATAGATAGCGTGCATTTTTTAAAGATAAAAACAGAAATGCTGAAGATACTCAACTTGTCTGTCTTCTTTGGAGTCACATTGGACTCAAACTGTCTTTCTCACCACATGTGCTACCAAACCTCCTAAGCTGCTCCAGCACAGTCTGTTTATACTTCACATGATCAGCATCTACAGTAATTTGCTTTTTTACATTTTTATGTCGTGTCCTTAGAATATCTCAAAGTGCTTGACTGTGAGTCAGCACTTATATTGTAGTCATTGCTGTAATGAAGAGAAAGTACAGCCAATTTGCATAGATAGTTTACCACAAATGAAAATGTTGTTGTGACCAGTTAATTTTTCTTTATATTATTGATTGAATACTTATTGGCCTGAACACTGGGGATACTGTTGTCATTGCCATTATTCAAATAGTATCACAGAATATTTTATGCCCACTTGAGAATGTAGATAGGGCCTTATTTTAATGCCACATCTGAACAATAGTGCTTCATCAATATGACATGAGGTACTCTTCTACGTGTTTGTGATCAGTCTCTGAATTGAGATATGAGCAAACAACCTTTGGCTTCTGAGGCAAGAGTGCTTCTGACTGAGCCACAGCTGGCTAACTTTCTAACTTGATAAACGCTCAATGCCTTAAAATCAAGTTGTCTTGGATAGGTGGTTATTCATTTTAATACAAGAAACAGTTCAAAGAATACCAGGTGATATCCATCAGTTACAATCTCAGCAATCCTTGACAATGTGCTACATTTAAAGATACCTCTCTTGTGAATTGGTAGGAAATGTAAACTCTTCTGGGATAAGAAGCAGTGAATGTGGAGTGATATGGTAGAAAAGAGAGCATGTATGCAATTGCCATTTGGCAGTCTGTATCAGTATGTGATATAGTTATGGCACACTGAGGAGAGAAAACAGCTCAAAGCAGTGCTTGATGGAAATAAAACAGCTGAGGTAAGAAAATGCAAACTTAGCATTTTGTATCATTAATCTAAAATTTCATGATTTGGAGATGCCGGTGCTGGACTGAGGTGTACAAAGTTAAAAATCACACAACACCAGGTTATAGTCCAACAGGTTTAATTAGAAGCACACTAGCTTTCGAGTGTCGCTCCTTCATCAGGTGATATCACCTGATAAAGGAGCGATGCTCCAAAAGCTAGTGTGCTTCCCATTAAATCTGTTGGACTATAACCTGGTGTTGTGTGATTTTTAATTTTGTATACCCCAGTCCAGCACTGGCATCTCCAAACCATGAAATTTTAGATTAATGATACAAAATGCTAAGTTTAACGAAAATTTCATGTTTATTTCAGTGATGTAGCTTTTCTCAGATTAATAGTTTCTTCCTGGAGTGTGTTAACATCCCAAGGTTAAATGTTTATCACATACTCATTTCTCTAAAACCTAAAATATCTTTGTTGAAATAAGATCAATTTTAATAAATTTCATGTGCCAAAAATCACCTTTTCCAGTTTGTACTTGCTGAAGCCTGGATAATAATAATCTTAACATTTTATTTTGATTCTCATTTTAATTTTTGACTTCACTCTTCAAAAAAGAAGCATTTCAAAAATTTGTGTAAAAATGGTGAATAAATTTCTAATCAGGATAAAAATAGTTAAGAGTTTCATATAATTTAGATGAAGAGCATTGACATTACTCCACAGAGGCCAGTAACCTGTTACCAATTCATCCTTTATATACATGTGGAAAATCCTTGACTCTGATCCA
The DNA here is from genome assembly GCF_020745735.1 of Hemiscyllium ocellatum. NCBI lineage: Eukaryota > Metazoa > Chordata > Chondrichthyes > Orectolobiformes > Hemiscylliidae > Hemiscyllium > Hemiscyllium ocellatum. The sequence goes on along the minus strand of NC_083407.1, from coordinate 38,599,291 downwards.
ACTCCCTCAGAACCAGCTCTCACTGTGTCAGGATGTCTGACACACTTGTTTCTATCCATCAATTAGGGGTCCCTGATTGGACCAGATTAACAGCCCCAGTCAATGAACTCATATTCTGTGTAGATGAGTAGAGATATCTTGGTGTCCATGTACATGGATCTCCGAAAGTCATCACCCAGGTTGATAGGGCTGTTAAGAAGGCATATGGTGTGTTAGCTTTTATTGGTAGAGGGATTGAGTTTTGGCACCAAGATGTCACGCTGCAGCGGTACAAAACTCTGGTGTTGCTGTACTTGGAGTATTGCGTATAGTTTTGGTCATAGCATTTTAGGAAGGATGTGGAAGCTTTGGAAAGGGAGGTTTAATAGAATGCTGCCTGGTATGGAGGGAAGATCTTATGGGAAAGGCTGAGCGATTTGAGGCTGTTTTTGTTAGAGAGAAGAAAGTTGAGAAGTGAGACATATAAGATAATCAGAAGATTAGGTAGAGTGGACAATGAAAACCATTTTCCTCGGATGGTGATGGTTAGCACAAGGGGACATGGATTTAAATTGAGGGGTGATAGATATAGGACAAATGTCAGAGGTAATTTCTTTACTCAGAGAGCAGTAGGGATATGGATCACACTGCCTGCAACAGTAGTAGACTCGCCAACTTTAAGGGCATTAAAATGGTCACTGGATAAACAAATGGATAAAAATGGAATAGCGCAGGGTAGATGGGCTTCAGATTTGTTCCACAGATTGGTGCAACATTGAGGGCCGAATGGTCTGTACTGTGCTGGAACATTCTATGTTCTATGTTTTCCCATTAATATGCTCCACTAATGATTGACAGCCTCAGGGCTTCTGCAGATGTTGACAGCTTTCTCAAGAGTAAGTCTTGCCCTCTTTCAGCAGATATGCTGACATTTGACCACAGGTTTGTATTGGCTATAAGACAATTCTCTTTTGGATAAGATCACCTTTCGTTTATCAGAGGTGTCATGATTCAGCTAGAGATATCAGTGCCAATGAAATACTGATCAATAATGTCTCTCTTGCCCTGAGTAATAATACCAGCCATGATCTCATGAAATGAGGAACAGGCTTAAGGGGGCTGAATGGCCTACTCTAGTTCCTAATGTTCCTGTAATATTGAACATATGGCATTCAAAGTTAATATTTAACTGACAATTCAAAATATGTCTTGAAAGCTTTCAAAATTTCATGTCTCTATTCACCAATCCTCAGTCTGGTTTAGGATACAATGCAGCTGAAAACACTTTTCTCAAGCATTAATTACTGGCTGCTGCTCTTATTTGCTTGTTCTTTTTATTCAGTTCTGTATCTTTTAATCCAATTTCCATGGAGATGGGAACAAATTCCAGTTCCATCTCATATTTCCTTTCCTTTCCGTAGCAGGAAGGTGCGGAAAATTCATTCAACTTATGCAGCAGTTCAAAGTTGCAGCCTGTGTTTAATGAGTTCTTCCTTTTTGTTTTGCAAAATCTGGCTCTCCTGAAGTACTGAAATCTCGCTCAATCTCAATTCAGACTTCTGGCATTATGGCTCATGTAGTACTTTTTAATGTCATCACATTATGTCATCACATCCCTGATGAAGGGCTTATGCTCGAAACGTCGACCCTCCTGCTCCTTGGATGCTGCCAGACTGGCTGTGCTTTTCTAGCATCACACTTTTTGACTCTGATCACCAGTCCTCACTTTCTCCTCCACAATTGTATTTCTCCAAACATGAACTACTTGCTGCATAAAAAGATTCATTTCTCATATTGCTTTCTCTTCTTTCTCCCAATACCATAAATCTTTTGTTCTTAATTCTTTCACAAGTGAGAACAGTTTCTCCTGATCTATTATGTCCAGATCTCATGATTTTGAATACCTCTTTCAAATATCCTCTCGGCCTTCTTTTCTCCAGGGAAAGCCACACTAACCTCTTCAATCTATCTTCCTCTTCTTTGGAACCATTCTCATGAATCATTTCTGCACACTGTAAAATACCTTATATCTTTTCTAAAATGCAGTGCACAGATCTTGACAAAGGACTGAAGTCAAACTTTATCTGCAATTTCAGAACGTCCAGTTTTTGTACAGTATTCCCAGATTAGGATGCTGTTTGCTTTATTAGCCACTCTCTCAAATTTGCATATGACCATGACAGAATATATTTTTCTAACTTTTAAACAATATCGCTTTTAAAAAATATTTTCTCTACCTGTTCCTGAAGTCCTGAGCATTACACAACAACTCTGAAAATTCTGGTTGCCTTCAAACGGCAATTTTAATATCATTAAATAATGATGTAAGGTTTTGGGGAGAAAAGAATCCTGAATCAAAGCTTATTTATCGTTTCTCAGCTGAGCCTTATAGAATGTGGAAGAAGAAAGCGCTTGAGACTGCTTGTATTTTCAGCACTTTCTGCCTTTGCAGCTTGCATACAATATAATTATTAGGTAGCAACAACTCAGAGGGAAGTAAAATGCACTGCAATGTTTTGTAAAACTTGAGGAGGTTTGTGAAGGTTAAAATGGGACAGAAATCCTGTAGATGTGTCTGCAGCAGAGAGCTGCCAGTTCCAATCAAAAGCCAGCATCAATCCACACTTTGATCACAATGATCAAAAATGTTCACTTAAATGCAATACGAGGAGATAAAGGACCTTTCTTGTAGTTATATAGTCAGTAATCCAATCGTCAGCCCTGCCAGGAGCTCTTAGTCCAGTTTATTAACAGTATTGACAGGAAAACAGAGCAGGTTTATGCAATTTTAAACCAGACAGTTGTTTTCGGCTGTTCTGAAAAATGAGTACTGCACGGCCTCTGGAAATTATATTTATGAAACTAATTGTGAATTTCTAACTTCAGTATATTGAGAATTGCAATTTGTAGAAGCCAAAGGATAATACGAAAGAGGTACTATTGCAATGCATTGTTTAGAGTTAGGTAATGCATTTATCTATTATCATTATACATTGTAGATTACCAATTTTGTAAAAGAAAGGGCAAGTTAGCAAACATTTTGTTTATTTTAGCCAAAAGGAAATAAAATACTAGTGCTGCGTTTTTGTTTACAAGTCAATAAGATAATTATTGAAGTGATGCTTGTTGAAGCTTAACTTCATAAATATTTAAAGTGTTGAGCATAAATGGAGCTCATGAAAACAAAACGATCAAGTTCTTATGTTCACATCTAATGGTATATGTCAGAAGAAAGATTTAAAGTATCAGGGGCGGTTTTAGTGCAAAGCAAGTGAATGTTGATTTGCGTGATTGTCAAATAATCCTCCAACAATTTTGTGATAAAGTATTTTCATTATTGAATGCCGTGAGAACCAAAATTCACATATTAATAAATTTCAGTCCGAGTCAAATTTTGAAGCAGTGAATTTTATTGATACGTACTTGCAAGAACGGGTGCCTAATGAGTAAGCACCCTGATCTGAGGGTTACATTCTGATTTATGCTATTCAGCTGCGTCTCTTGGTCCTCCCCTTTCACCCCATTGGTTACTTTTGCTGTAGTGCATAGCCTATCACAAGTTCCAGCTTCACTCCACCTTTGTCTAGTTTCTCTCCGGCCCTGTTTACTTCTCACATTACTCTAAGCCTGTCGCCCCTTACTCTTATTTATCTCATTCCTTATATGTGACTATCCTGGCATAGTTTGCTGTCTTTGTGCGATCATCCTGCCAAACTAAATTCCATCCGTTGGCCACATCCCTCCTGTGACTGACACACTATCTCCTGTTACTGGTACATCCTGCTACACGGTTGCCCTGCCCTATTAGTCATAGATAATTCTACCTGTTTTCGCTTCTCACTGTTTAGTATTGGCATGCGCAGCCTAATTTTATAATGTAAACTTTTGCAGAAGCAACACCTGTTCCCTTATTTTGCACAATTTTAACCCTATACCTTACAAATGCTGATCCTCTAATTAGGCAACACAAATGTGGTTGACACTTCAGACTGATTTTTGAGAGAGAGATCACAACTTATCAATGTTGAAACAGATATATTGACTACAGAGACAGATACAGTGCAAAAGGAGGCCATTTTAAGTATTGAATCCATGCAGTCTCTTGAAAGTAGCAGTTCAATTATTCCTATTTCCCTGCTTTTTTTCCATGGCCCTGCAATTTTTCTCCCTTCAAATATTTATCCTAATTTTCGATTGAAAGTTACTGCTGAATCTGCTTTTATCACAATTCAAGGCAGTGAATTCCAGATTATGAATGTTTGTTTTGCCAAAATAATATCTCCTCATCTTGATTCTGATACCTTCATCATTTCTACTGCCACTGCCACTAAAAAATCTTTTTCATTCTCAAAACTCATCAAGACTTGGAACCCCTTATGATATCTCTATTTAACCTCTGCCTAGAAGAACAATACCTGTTTCTCCATGTTTCAACTGTGGATTCTCACTCCAATAATATTGGCATAAATCTCTTCTGCACCCTGCCAAGACTTCAATATTTCACTTCAAGTGTGGCACCCAGTGTTCCACACAGTTACTTCAACTGGGTGGGGTTCAAAAAATGATTGATTAATGTTTAGTATAACTTTCTTCTTCACTTTCTACAGCCAGGAATCCAACTTACATTTGTAACTTTCTTCTCAACCTGCCAGCACCTTCAAGGCTTTGTGTATGTTCACTCCCAGGTTTCTATGCTCCTCTGTTCCCTTACAAATTGCATCATTTAGTTTGTCTTGCTCTCCTCATTCTTCCCACCTAAATACATCACTACACACTTCTCTCCATTAAATCGTATCCGCCATGCATTTGCCTATATCATGAAGTTCTGAAGTCTTAATGTTCTTCCTCACTGTTTATCACATTTCCAGGCTCTGTGTCATCTGCAAACTTTGAAATTACCTCCTGCATATTCAACTCTAGATCATTAATACACATTGAAAAGAGCAGTATCCCTGCTGGGGAATAGCATTGTGTGCTTCTCATCCATCGCTAAAACTATTTCTCAACACTATTTTCTGCTTTTTGTTTCTTAGATAACTGGTGCTTCAGTCCTGTGGCTTTCAGATTTGCTAGCAGGCGTATTGTGTGATATTTTATCAACATTCCTTTGAAAATCCATGGGTGTTAAATTGGATAGTCCCCAGAAATGGGCTTGGGGATTGACAATGTGTGACAACTGATTGCAAAGGAGGCAGCATGCCATCTTTGTGTTGTTTCAATTGATTGTGCATCCAGAAAATGCTTTCCGCATTGTTTATTGGCTTGGTACATCAGCACGTTGCCAATATTGTGAATGACCAAAACACTTAAAGCTTTCCTGCAAATAATAAAATACAATGTGACTGGAATCATGCTTGAAGAAAATCTAACTTTGGAAAGAAAAGTGAGGAATTGGGTCCTGGGTAGACCATGGGTTCTAAAATGCTACTCCTGGTGGAGTAGTTTAAACGTAGCCACAAGAAGGAATGAGTCTCACCAGTTCAGAAGGCAACGAAAGCACACAACCCCTTCAGTCAATGCCAAGAATTGAACCCTGAGCACTTCGATGCAATTCTACAAAATATTCAATGATTTCATATGACTGCCAATATCAGGAAATGCATCGCTCATGTCACTTCCTACAAATTACATTAATAACCTCAGCCACTGTTCAGTTTCCACAACTTCATCATTTACCTGCCATCAATCTCTTTCAATTAAACCTCAGTGTCTTTTTTTTAATTGTTCAGGGATGTGATCATTGCTGACTAAAACAGTATTCATTGCCCCACCCCTAATTGCCCTGGAGTAGGTGGTCATGAGCTGCCTTCTTGAATTGTGATGTGGAGGAGCTGGTGTTGGACTGGGATGGGCAAAGTTAAAAATCACACAACACCAGGTTATAGTCCAATAGGTTTATTTGGTTGTGGGGCATTTCACCTGATGAAGGAGCAGCGCTCCGAAAGCTACTGCTTCCAAATAAACCTGTTGGACTATAACCTGGTGTTGTGTGATTTTTAACTCTTTAAGGACAGAAACAATGTTAACATTTTGCACCCGGTATGATTCTTCTAAAGAACTTTTAGATAAAGTTAGTTAAACTGCAAACACTACAATATGTTGTCTGGGATCACTGTGCTCACCACAAATTTGTAAGTTATGGCATGTCACATATCTATTGTGTCTGGAAACCTTATTTATTGTTTATTGATTTAGCTAGTTTTGTCTATTAAATGGTTAATCTAGTTTAGGTTACCAATTTAGGAGCAAGTGAGGAATGCAGATGCTGGAGATCAGAGCTGAAAATGTGTTGCTGGAAATGCGCAGCAGGTCAGGCAGCATCCAAGGAGCAGGAAAGTCGACGTTTCAGGCATGAGCCCTTCTTCAGGAATTCCTGAAGAAGGGCTCATGCCCGAAACGTCAACTCTCCTGCTCCTTGGATGCTGCCTGACCTGCTGCGCTTTTCCAGCAACACATTTTCAGCTAGGTTACCAATTTAGTAAAGAATGAGCAAGCTACAGTGTCACACCTTTGAAAAAATCCTAAAAAGTTGTAGTAGTTAAATTTCAATGTCTAAAAACACCAAATACTTTAATAATTAAAAAAAAAGCCTGAAAAGATTAGTTAAAATCTAAATACATGATGATACATTTATATAGTACTGTTGAAAGTTACTTTTGGCTGCTGGATGATGGTAAGAATTGGTCATGGCTGGAAAGTTAATCTCCAAAATTTCATTGCAGTGTTGAAAATTGAAGTTATGACTGACCTGCTCTATGTATTTGCGCATAGCATTTGAAGTAATTTATCTCATACCTGTGCTAACATGTTGCAGATCGCAGTTTGGTGTTCTCAGGGCATTCACAGTACCTGAAAAATAGCCCAGTTTCTCATACAATATATCCAACATCAACCATTGTACCCTCAGCAACTTCTCCTGTTACTTAGTTGAGGATTCCAATTGAAGATCCCAACAGAATAAATGAAAAATAATTTGCTTTTAACTTTAAATTTGGGCTGCCTCATATGTGAGCCTATATTTTTCTATATGGTATCACTTCTACATCAAACGAGGATTGGAAAATTATGGCTAGAGTCTTTGCAATTTCTACTTGACTTGCTGTGTAATGTAGGATACATCACCTCGATAAGATGATTCTTCTACTTTGAAAGCTGCCAACATTTTTAAGTAGCTGCCACATAAGAACATTAAAAATAGGAGCTGGAGTACACCACTCGGAACCATGATTTTTATCTGATTCAGTCTCTCAACAAGTGACATTGAAAGCATCCCCTTCCTTCATGAAGATAGATGCAATTTTAGTTCATCACCACTGCTGTTCCCTCTAAAAACTGCCAATATGGAAAAGTTACTACTTTGTATAATAAATGCATAAGAATAACCATGCATTTAGAATCCATTAATCCTTGTACAGTGAATCTCTAGCTATTCTGCATTTCATGCTATCTGCGACAAAACATTATGAAAGGATAAGGGAGCTATATTTCAAAGATACTGGGTAAGGTTTATGTCAGGTTAAAAGTAATCATTAGCACACAGAAGGGATGCCAGGAATCCTTCCTTCAAGAAGTCCATATTCTATTGTGCAAGTATGTTGTAACTGCAGTCTGTGGGACTGTATATATATGAAAAATATATAAGTAAACTTAAATCAAAGTGCCAAAGAGCTACTCACTGTATAGATCTTGACTTTGTATAAATATGTAAAATGCACAATTGCCTGTTTTACAGGATAAAAGTAAAGATTGATATCCATGTGCAAGGCATACTTAATTCATCTAATGGGAAGGGACTTTTGTTATAGAAGGCTGTATATGTCTACAGAAATTTATTTTGAATACCTGAACTCCCTCAGGCACTGAAGCTCAGTCATGTCAAGTAGAGGTGATCCTCTGCCTGTATACTGCTGAATGTCTTGCCTCTTGAAGTTAGATTTCTGTGTTGATTCCCTTTGCCTTATGTGATCGAATTTGACTGAGAAGTTGACAGCTAGTGTTGCTGCTGGTCTTACTCCTGCCACAGTGCTATTGGTGTTTCTCCTTTTGTTTCTCATTAGAGCTTCACAATCTATTCACATGACATGGTGAGGGCTGAAAGGATGGAATTGTAGTTTAAGGGGAGTGAAATGCAAGACAATTGGCTTAACTTCAAAGAAGTTGCAATCCCTGCCAAGTAGTGAAAGCATTCTCTGAGAAAGAGACCTCTGCTTGGAGCTCTCCCACCAGGCTATTGTTGGAGTTCGTCAGTTTCACTCTTCAAAGCATTCTCCATCTGTCAGTTTCACTGAAGAAGCAATCACTTGGTCGATCCAATTGAGTCACTGACAGTTCAAGAATAAGCGTGTTGGCTGTGAAAGGCAGAATATTTGGAAAAACTGAAGTTAATTATTGAATTGTAATACCGTCTGGTGCTTAACTTTCAGCTCCAAGGAAGTTATCTACATGCCTGCAGAATTACCGCAGTGATACCTGGAAGTGGGAGAGATAATTTTGGGGTCCTGATTTGAACTTGCTTTTTGGGTTCATGCAGACAGCTATAAACTCCAATCTCACTTTTCCTTTGCAGTCATAATTCTGCTCAACATTTCAGGGTGATGACCTATTGTATTGACGTCAATATACGGTAAAGGCAACTGCAGATGAAAAATATGGTGAGCAGAAACGTAACCGTGTGTTTTTGTTTGTTTGTTCCATGAAACATTTAGATGCAATCACTTGTCTGAAACGAAAGAGTACTTATTGATTTGTAAAGGCAGTAGTCAATTACAAGAATGAAATACTCAGGATAGATCAAAAATCAGAAATTCTTCTGAAAGTGATGGCTCTGAAATTAGATTGTAGTTCGACCATGTGATATTTTAATACATTGATCACAAATAACTTACATTAATTCAGCAAAGGCTTTCATCCATATTTTTAAAAACAGATTAATGCTTCAGCTATAATATTAGTAAGAGGAGTTTCAGATTAGTCCATAAAGTATTCATACAATATAATCTCAGTGTAATTTCAGAGCTGACTAGAACAACTGGCCTCCAAAATATCAAATAAAGAGAAAAGTCTTTGATTCGTCAAACACTTTTTCAAAATCTTAATATGAGCCAAAGTGGTTGGTAGTCAGTTGGTTCAGTTACAAATAATTGATAACATTTGTTTTTGAGAGATGGTTGGTTGAAAGATAAATATTACAGAGAATGTGCAGCATACAGACAGCCACTTAATGCAAATGCTCCATTGGAGCCTCCACCTCCCACACATCATTTAATCCTATCGGTTGAGAGTTAAAAACACTGGGCCTGGTGAGTAAATTTACCCCAGACCCCCAGCCACAAAAACAAAATCCCAGAAGACCAATCAGAGAAAAATTATCCCCACATAAGTAGGACTGACAGAGACTGAAACAGTGAGACTCAAGCCATGAGGAGCCATTGGGAAGAGGGTGAGTGAGGCTGGTGAGGTCAACAAAGTGAAGTGAGTAAAGGAGGATGCATAGGCAGGAGACGGATTGGAAAGTGGGGAGAAAGGTCAAAAATTGGAGCAAGTAGTTTTAAACCTTTCAATGAAAAATTGCTCAACTAAATGGGAACAAAGAAAATTTGATGTCACCAAGGTAACAAATTCCTTACAAATAAAAATGGAGCCATAAGTGGAGGATGTAATTACTTAGCTGTGGAGTCCATGGAAAGAATGTTGAGGGTGGTGCCTTTTTTCTATAAAAAATGTATGTTAATTATTGGAAAAAATAGTTGGTGTCTAAGGTGGGTGTGCTGGTGACGGGAGAAAACAAATTGACCAGTACTAACATAAACTTGTTATTTGTTTATATCTTTCCTTTAAAGCACATTTATGCTATTCACCCTGATGACTCTAAAGTGTCATGGGCTCTGATACTAATCTTTATTTGGTTGAAGAAATTTCTTCTTAACTCTCTATTGCACCTATTAATAATGATCATATATTTAAGGCCTTTGATTTTGTTTTGCCCCCAAACCAGGATAAACATGGAGATTTTGTTTCTGTTAGACTATTTTATTTCTTAAAAACCTTTTATTAATTCATTGCTCAATCTTTTCTTTTCTTGAGCATAAGGATAGTGAAGAAGGCGTTTGGTATGCTTTCCTTTATTGGTCAGAGTATTGAGTACAGGAGCTGGAATGTCATGTTATGGCTGTACAGGACATTGGTTAGGCTGCTGTTGGAATATTGTGTGCAATTCTGGTCTCCTTCCTATCGGAAAGATGTTGTGAAACTTGAAAGGGTTCAGAAAAGATTTACAAGGATGTTGCCAGGGTTGGAGGATTTGAGCTACAGGGAGAGGCTGAACAGGCTGGGGCTGTTTTCCCTGGAGCGTCAGAGGCTGAGAGGTGACCTTATAGAGGTTTACAAAATTATGAGGGGCATGGATAGGATAAATAGACAAAGTCTTTTCCCTCGGGTCGGGGAGTCCAGAACTAGAGGGCATAGATTTATTTTTAAGATTACGTACAGTGTGGAAACAGGCCCTTCGGCGCAACAAGTCCACACCGATGCACAACCCACCCAGACCTATTCGCTTACATTTACCCCTTCACCTAACACTATGAGCAATTTAGCATGGCCAATTTACCTAACCTGCACATCTTTGTGATCGTGGGAGGAAACCGGAGCACACCCACGCAGACACGGGGAGAATGTGCAAACTCTACATGGTCAGTCACCTGAGGTGGGAACTGAACCCAGGTCTCTGGTGCTGTGAGGCAGCTGTGCTAACCACTGTGCCAAATTGCTGCCCTAGGTTTAGGGTGAGAGGGGAAAGATATAAAAGAGACCTAAGGGGCAACTTTTTCACGCAGAGGGTGGTACATGTATGGAATGAGCTGCCAGAGGAAGTGGTGGAGGCTGGTACAATTGCAACATTTAAGAGGCATTTGGATGGGTATATGAATAGGAAAGGTTTGGAAGGATATGGGCCGGGTGCTGGCAGGTGGGACTAGAGTGAGTTGGGATATCTAGTCGGCATGGACGGGTTGGACCGAAGGGTCTGTTTCCATGCTGTACATCTCTATGACTCTATGTTTAGAAAATTAAAGGCACTGCAGATGCTAGAGACCTGAAATAAAAATGGATATATCTTGAGAAACTCAGTAAATCTAGAAAGAGAAAGTAAATTAATATTTTGATCCCAATAACACACTTCTTTGGAATTAAGAAAAGTATACCTGACTTGAGATGTTAATTTTGTTTCGCTCCAGCAATTTTGCTGTGTTCTATGGTTCAGCTCAGTTTTGCTGAGATTTGGTATTATTCGTATGAATCTTTTTTTTTCACATCTTCAGTTTTCTTTGCCTTTTCTATAACATATAGACCATTAATATGCACTGTTCGATTTTATCACGTGAAGGAAGGTGACTCAGCTCCTCTCTTTTCAATCTTCCCACTTGGTTGCAACAATCATTTGTGTTCTTTTTAACATGAGGCAATACCTCCAATAAAAATGTAATTGCACAATGTCTTCCAGGTGACTCAAGTTCAAACTACTTGAGGGGGTGGAAGAGCAATTTTCTTATCAGCTAGCCCTGAGAAAAGCAATAAGGTCATATTTTTGAGTATATGGATATATAGGAACAAAACTAAAGAGATAGTGTCCAGTACGAAAGGAAGGTTGAAGGAATATTCAGTTTAAACCACTGAGAGTGATTGAAATGTAATGCATTACTCTGAGATCACCACTGTTTAATTGGTGTATTAAATCACCAATAAAACTAAATATTTAAATTATCCTTTGAATTCTCAGTATTTTGATGTTTATTTTTAACTAGTTTTAACACAAGTCTTCTTTTCATCCTGAGGGACTGTGATAACATTTTCCCTGGCTGATTCCAGTTGTACAGTTAGATTTTCTTTAACACCCCCCTGCTCTGCTGAAGGAGTTTTCTGAAATTCAAATTGGTTTGTAATTTCCATAACTGAGTTAATTATTTCCAATTTAATAGTTGCTAGTGATATCTTTCATCTCCAATAAATGAGACTTATCAGGCAGGTGTAAATCAAAATAGGAGGTGAGGACCTTTGCACGTCAGCATGAATGGACTAATTTCAATATCTTTTGATAAAATATTAAATTTAGTTCAGACAATTTTATTTGTTGTACATTGGATGATTGAAACTTGGTAAACTGTGTGGCCATTTTAAGTTCTTACTCTTTTTAAATCCACTTCCTTGCATGGAATGCTCAGGTATTAAAATCAAATGATAGAACTTGAAGATCAATGGTAAAATTCTATTCTGTCATGACAGAGTATGGACTTGCTGAATTTTTGTAGCAAGCATCTCAGATTTTCAAATACATCTCTCTAAAAATGAACCAGTGATTTCTTTTTTAATGCTCTTATTAACCTGCATCACTGCCTTCAGTAATGTTTCTGTCTGTACTTCTAGCCCTGTACAATATCGACTCCATCTGGACTCTTACTTTATGGGCAAAGAGATTGGGAGAATTATGGGTCATCTTCTAATAATAACACAACAATTTTGCAGTTGTCAAGCAGATCAGACCCCAATTTAACATTTTGTTTGTGTGTTGACAACATGGAAATTGCAGTCCTCATTTAACACTGCACTCAAATGCTGGCATAAATCATGTGCTGAAGTCTACAATATGACTTAAGTACACAATCATTTGCTGAAAATGCCTATATCTGAATCAAATTGCCACGAATGCATCTGAAAGAAATAAGTATTCTCTGTGTTTTATTCCACTGGAAATTTGAACTTCATGAAGAAAGTACAAATATTGGTAACAATTCTGCTACATATTAATGTCTTAGTCTGTAAAATGCACAGCATATTCTTTTACATTATACACAACTACTCAATAAAAGGTGTTGCAAAGTAATAATAGAAGGTAAATACCCTGATATTATTTGATTGGGATGCCTTAATAGATATTTGAAGTTCTGAAACTGAATCTAGTAGCAACTAGCATTAACTTGGGTTGGATTTTAAAGAGTCAAAGTGAACATGGCACCGGACTCAATCCTACAATTCCTGACTTGATTTCCAGTGCCCTCAATTTTTTGCCAGTGTACTCTGCACTTCCTTTCTGGTCCAATCCATTTCAGGGTTGAGTATCTCTAGTGGGGTCAGTTTCATCCAGCAGCTGGAGGACTCATGGTTCATGTCCTGTCTTGAGGTCAGAACTTATTAAAATATACCTGCAAAAGCGTTTACCCATTCCTGACATGCCAATACATTCACCCCCACCCCTCCTGTCCACCCACAGTGGTCTTGCATGTCCTTGATGCCTATCCATGCTCCTTCACCCACCATCCAATCGCCCTTCATACTGCTGATGCCAACTCAAGATGGATAATGAACCCGGCCAGTGTTAGATTTGGAGCTAGGTGGGTATTTTGGTGACAGTGACCACAATTCAGTTATGTTTACTTTAGCGATGGAAAGGGATAGGTATACACTGGAGGGCAAGAACTACAGATGGGAGAAAGGCAATTATGATGCAATTAGACAGATTTAGGATGCATAGGATGGAGAAGGAAACTGCAGGGAATGGGCACAATTGAAATGGACTTTATTCAAGGAACAGCTACTGCGGTTCCATGATATGTATGTACCTGTCAGGCAGGGAGGAAGTTGTCAAGTGCAGGAGCCGTTGTTTACTAAGGAAATTGAATATCTTGTCAAAAGGAAGAAGAAGGTTTATGTTAGGATGACATATGATGGCTCAATTATGGCGATTGAGAGCTACAAGTTGGCCAGGAAAGACCTAAAGAGACAGTTAAGACAAGCCAGGAGGGGTCATGAGAAGTTGTTGGTGGATAGGATCAGGGTAAACCCTAAAGTTTTCTGTCGGTATACAAGGGATAAAAGAATAACGAGAGTAAGATTAGGGCCAATCAAGGACAGAAATAAGAAGTTGTATGTGGAGTCAGAGGAGATAAATGAAGTGCTAAACAAATATTTTTTGTCAATATTCACACTGGAAAAAGACAATATTGTTGAGGAGAATAATGAGAAACAGGCTACGAGATTAGATGGGATTGCGGTTCATAAGGAGGAGATGTTAAAAATTCTGGAATGTGTGAAAATAGATAAATCCCCTGCCAGATGGGATTTATCCTAGGATTATCTTGGAAGCAGGGAGGAGATTACTGAGCCTTTGGCTTTGATCTTTATGTTGTCATTGTCTATAGGAATAGTACCAGAAGATTGGAGGATAGCAAATGTTGTTCCCTTGTTCAAGAAGGGGAGTAGAGACAACTCTAGTAATTATAGACTAGTGAGCCAGGAAGCATGGGCAAAGTGTTGGAGAAGTTTATAGGAGAGAGGATTTATAATCACCTTAATAGGAATATGTTGATTAGGGGTGGTCATCACAGTTTTGTGAAGGGTAGGTCATCATCACAAACCTTATTGAGTTCTTTGAGAATGTGACCAAACAGGTGAATGAGGGTAAAGCCATTGATGTGGATTTCAATAAGCCATTTGATAAGGTTCCCCATGTTAGGCTACTGCACAAAATATGGAGTCATGGGATTAAGGTGATTTAGCAGTTTGGATCAGAAATTGGCTAGCTGAAAGAAGATTGGGGTGGTAGTTGATGGGAAATATTCATCCTGGAGTTCAGGTCAGTACAGTTGTGGATAGTATGGAAGGATGTTGTGGTTGGATGATTCGGAGATGCCGGTGTTGAACTGGAACGTACAAAGTTAAAAATCACACAACACCAGGTTATAGTCCAACAGGTTTAATTAGAAGCACTAGCTAGTGATTCCAATTAAACCTGTTGGACGATAACCTGGTGTTGTGTGATTTTTAATGTTGTAGTTATAGAGGGATAAGCTGCAGAGCTGTGCTAAGAGGTAGCAAATGGAGTTTAATGCAGAGAAGTGTGAGGTGATTCACTTTGGTAGGAGTAACAGGGATGCAGAGTACTGGGCGATTGGTAAGATTCTTGGTAGGGTAGATGAGCAGAGAGATCTTGATGTCCATGTACATAGATCCCTCAAAGTTGCCACCCAGGTTGATAGTGCTATTAAGAAAGCATACAATGTGTTAGCTATTATTAGTAGAGGGATCGAGGTTTGGAACCATGAGGACATGCTGAAGCTGTACAAAAATCTGATGTGGCCGAACTTGGAGTATTGCATGCAGTTCTGGTTACTGCATTATAGGAAGGATGTAGAAGCTTTGGAAAGGGTTCAGAGGAGATTTACTAGGATGTTGCACGGTATGGAGAGAAAGACTAATGAGGAAAGTTGAGGGGCTTGTGGTGGTTTCGTTAGAGAAAAGAAGTTTGAGAGGTGACATAATTGAGACATATGAGATAACCAGAGGGTTAGATCAGGTGGACAGTGAGAGTCGTTTTCCTTGGATGGTGATGGCTAGCATGAGGGGGCATACCTTTAAACTGAGGGATGGTAGATTTGGACAAATGTCAGAGTTTCTTTACTCAGAAAATAGTAGGGGCGTGGAACGCACTGCCTGCAACCATTGTAGACTCACCAACTTCACGGACATTTAACTGGTCATTGGATAGGCATCTGGGTAAGATGGAATAGTGTAGGTTAGATGGGCTTCAGATTGGTTTCACAGAGTGGCACAACATCAAGGCTGAAGGGCCTGTACTGTGCTGTAATGTTTTAAGTTCTATGTTCCATGGGTGTGTATCCAAAGCCTTTATCTATGGGGAGGTAGATGAAGTTTGACAATCAGTAGGACATCCAAAGCTGCGCTTGCAGCTACAAGTATGGCATGAAGGTCTTAAGTATTACAAATCACACATTTGAGTGGCCAGCTGATAACAGAAGAAAATGTTGATTTTCTGTGGATTAATGTGCACCACTATGACCAACAGTAGCTGCAGCGATTTGGCAACAGATATCAATGCCAAAACCAACAACATCTGATATGTTTCCTCTCATTCTTCCAGCTGCTGCACTGACCTTGGAGTCTATGTGCATCAGTAGCTGCTGGAACTGCAAGTCCATGTTTCTGGTGTGCACTGACCCTCTGAGGAGATGTGCTGCTCAGACGGAACAATTACTGGTACCTTGACTGATGAAACTTGGGTCGAAAATGGTTTCAAGAATTGACCCCTTCAGCCATCAATGTAGGTGCACCATATGAAGGCATCCCATCCAAAATGCATTATTTGCTTTATGTCCATTATCTTTCATAGATGGAAGGATGATGAGTGGGTAGCAACCATGTATTATTCAGTTGTCAGTGTTCTCACATTAATGCTATTCCTGCGCAGTGTAAATGGTATAATGTTACTAAGACGGCTTTCAGTGAGCAGTTCAGTATTTTGCATTTTCTGATGGCTACAAATTTCAGAATACAATAGTGATACGACAGCTAACATTCTTTTATTTGTGATCAGTGGGTTTTAAATGATCTTGCTGAGATTGTAATAATGTGACATGGATCGATTTCAAGCATTGTTTAGATAAAGTGCACAAACAGTAAATTGTTTTATAAACTTGAAAACATATAATAAAGCAATAATATTCTTTAGAATTAATTTTTATATTCAGTTCTTCTCTATATGTTTCTAATAGCTGTTATGATTCATCAAAACATTTTTCAAATGTTGAGATTGAGTTTGTTTAAACTACTTCTAATTATCTCAAGTTCTCCTTTATTCAGTAGCTTATATTAGTATGTAATGATTGAAGCAATCAGTACCTGCTAATTTTATTATTTTCTATCTCTAGCTGTGCCTGATTACATTGTTCACACTTGCCTTGCTTTCACTTAGAATTATTGATTGTGATGCTTATAATAAACTAATGATAGATATTAAACTAAATTGTACATGTCCTCTTTACTATTTTCTATGTTATATGCCTTCATCTGCCTTAACCTCATTAAACCATGCAAGTAAATTTTATTTTAGTTTCATTATCAACTGTGTATGCAAATTGATTTAACCAGTGGTCTGTAACAGCACCTTTTTAAATGGACTACTTCAATAACTTTTAGGTAACTATTCATTTTGATAATTTTGCCACAAACATATGGATTTCTATTGCACATCAATTTTACTTGATCACAATTTCATCTTTTAAAGTCACAGTTCAGTGTTATTGCCATGTCTGATAACAATATTGTTTAAACAAAACATATTAATCCTTTCTAACTGTTTTGAATGTGATGTTCCATAATTCTGGACCATTTCCTACAATTGTTGTGATGGTGTTACAAATATATTGAATTCCCTCTCTGAATATGGCATAATGATGCTGAATGCTTATTTTAAATACATCTTGGTATTTTTGATCATCTGTCATAAATTGACATTCGTCTCCTCATGGATCAAACTTCATTTAAAAAAAAAATTTCATTGCCCTCTGTAAAATACCTTGCTGTTGTTTTTGAATCTTTTGACAGCTTTTTCTCATAACTCGCTGTTTTCTGTACAATTGTGTGTGTGTCAATCTTTTCTTTTATCTTGAGTCTGCAAACTTACTCCTGAACTTTCTAAAATCTTTTTGAATATATTCTGGTGTTCTAGCTTTATTTAAAAAAAAGTTTTCATCATGGGAGGTAGGCATTGTGGACAAGGCCAGCATTTTTAATTGCTTTTGAACTGAGCAGCTTGCCAGGCCATTTCAGAAGGTAATAGTCAAGCACATTTCTGTGGCCTGGAGTCATATATAGGCCAGACCAGATAAAGACACCATACTTCTTTCTCAAACTGACATTAGTCAACAAAATGCATTTTTGCAATACTCATAAACATGAATACTAAGACCATTTCTCGTATGAGACTTTTAAGTGAATTTTTAAATTACACCATCGACCACGTGGGATTTGAATGTGAGCATTAGCCTATTTTTCTGCATTACTAATCCAATGACATCAGCAATATGCCAATATTCTGTTTTTTCTTTCTAATTATATCCTGAACCTTGTAATTTCTACTCTTCAAAAAAACTCATCCTTCATCTGGTTCATCTTGCTAATTTAGTCAATTATTGATGAATAAATCTAGCAAAGATTCCACCTTCTACGTCCATTAACTTTTCCTTGAGAAAGGGTTCCACACATGTGCTAGTATTTCATTCTTTTCTCTCTATGTTCTAACTTTCTATGCCCTGAACAAAAGTCACCAATTTGAATTTGTAGAATAATAACTGTTATTCTTATCATACCTCTACAATCATAAACAATCTTATTGAATACTTGAGTTCCAAGCATATTTTGTTAAATATTATGTTTTTTTGGCTATGTATCAGCTTCATTGAGTTTCACAGAGGGTTTCTCTTTGTCACGGGGGTCAGTGCAGTTTTTGCCATCTATGGAATGGCTCAAAGTGCAGGAAGGAAATCAAAGACCTTCTCCTCTCCACCATCTTTACTTTTTATTCCTGCTGTTGTACCACCTCACAAAGCTCATGTTCTACCACTCACACAATTGTTTGCAACAACTTTCCTCAACCACTCAGTCTCACCCACCCTAACCACGGACATACTAACCATGTATGCCCTCTACACTGCCTACTCACTGGCTCAGATCATTTGCCTGTCTGTATAAAAAGCTATGCCACCCACTTTAATTTCCCTAAAAATCTGCACATCTCTCAGTTCAGGAGGAAAACAATCCACAGTTGGGAAAATCTGGCAGGTAGAGGGCACCCTACAGTTGGCTCCTCATCTCTTAAGAAGAGAAGATCCTAACTCTGACAACCTTGAGTGACTGACTGACCATGTTCAAGCTTCTGGACTGAATCTGTGTCAAAACCCCCTGACTAAAGGCTAACTCCCTTGACTTGACTGAGGACAACCATAACAAGATTAGATTCCCAACAGTCTGGAAACAGGCCCTTCAGCCCAACTAACCCACACTGACGAGTAACCCACCCAGACCCATTTCCCTCTGACCAATGCTGTGGGCAATTTAGCATGGCCAATTCACCTGATCTGCACATCTTTAGACCATGGGAGGAAACTGGAACATCCGGAAGAGAATATGCAAACTCCACACAGATAGTCACCTGAGGCTGGAATCGAGCCTGGGACCCTGCTGCTGTGCGGCAGCAGCGCTAACCACTGAGCCACCGTGCCACCCAAAGTTTCCAGGTTTTGTCTCTGTGCTAAACAAGCCAATCCAGCAGTAATGTCAGATTGGTTTCTTTATCTGAGAGGCAAGGTGCAAAATGGCAAGGCAAGGCAGAGTTGCTTTGAGCATTCAGGTGAGCTCAAAGTGAGTAAACTAAGACAGCAAGTGAAAAGTTCTAATGTGCAGCCTGGTGCAGTCCAGGAACTGGGTGCATCTCCCTGATTCCTATTGAAGGACTTATGTCTGAAACGTCGACTCTCCTGCTCCTCAGATGCTGCCTGACCTGCTGTACTTTTCCAGCACCACACTTTTTGACTCAGTGCTCAGTGTTCTTGCTGTAGCATTATAGTGAGAGCTGCTGTTAAGACTGAAGTGCAGCTTTGAAGAGCTGAGGTGACTGACCTCCAACAACCAAGATATCTGGAATGTGGGGAACCACTGGAGAACACCGTGTTGGATCATCCACTCAGCAATTCTGGCTGAAGATTGCTGCAAAAGCTTCAACCTTATCTTTTGTACTGATGTACCGGCCTCATCCATTATTGAGTATGGGGATATTTGTGGACCGTCCTCCTTTAGTGAGTAGTTGAATTGTCGGCCACAATTCACGACTGGATTTGGCAGGACTGCAGAGCTTAGATCTGATCCACAGATTATGGAATTGCTTACCTGTGTCCCTCCTTGCTGCTTTTGCTGTTTGGCTTGCAAGTAGTCTTGTTCAATGGCTTCACCAGGTTGACACCTCATCTTCAGTTATGCCTGATGCTGCTCCTGGTATGCCCTCCTACATTCTCCATTGAACCAGCGTTGATCCCCTAGCTTGATGGTAATGATTGAGTGGGGGATATGCTGGGCCATGAGGTTACAGATTGTGCTGGAGTACAATTCTGCTGCTGTTGATGGCCCATAGCACCTCATGGATGTCCAGTCTTGAGCTGATAGAGCTGTTTGAAGTCTGTCCCATTTTGCACTGTGATAATGCCACACAACACTATGGAGGTTATTCTCAATCTGAAGGCAGGACTTCAGTTTCACAAAGACTGTGTGGTGGTCACTCTTACTGATACTATCATGGCCAGATGCAGCTGGTAAATTGGTAAGGATGAGGTCAAGTATGTTTTTCCCTCTTGTTGGTTCCTTCACTACCTGTCGCAGACCCACACTAACAACTATGTCCTTTAGGACCTGACCAGTTCAATCTGAAGTATTGTCGGCGAGCCACCCTTGGTGGTGAACATTGAAATCCCCTATTTTGTGCCCTTGTCATCCTCGGTGTTTCCTGTAAGTGTTGTTCAACATAGAGGAGTACTGATTCACAAGCTAAGGGAGGACAGCATGTGGTAATCAGCAGGAGGTTTCCTTGCCCATGTTTAACCTGAAGCCATGAGATTTCACTGAATCTGGAGTCATTGTTGAGGATTCCCAGAGCAACTCCCTCCAGACTCTATACCACTGTGCAGCCACCTCTGTTGGGTCAGTCCTGCTGGTGAGACAGGACATATCCAGGGATGGTGATGGTGGTGTCTGTAAGGTGTGATTTGATGAGTATAATTATGTCAGGCTGTTGCTTGATTAGTCTGTGAAACAGCTCTCCCTGATTTTGGAACTTAGCCCCAGTAGGGCATGAAGGAAGACCCTGAAGGGTTGATAGGACTGTTTCTACTACTGTCTTTTCCGGTGCCTAGGTCAATGCTAGGTGATCTGGTTTCATTTTTTTGAGACGTTGTAGTGATTTGTACAACTGAATGGCTTGCTTGGCCATTTCAGGGGGCAACTGAGAGTCAACCACATTAATTAGATTAGAGTCCCTACAGTGTGGAAACTGGCCCTTTGGCCCAACAAGTCCACACTGACCATCCGAAGAGTAACCCACCCAGACCCATTTCCCTATATTCGAAGAAAGATTATAGATTGAATCAGTAAGCTGAATCTTATGGAGGCCTGAACAATGTGGTTCATTGTGAGAATTCTGGTAGAATCACACAAGAAGTCCTGCAAGGTCTTTCTTAATCACAGGAGCAACTCATTAATTTTATTTAAAAGTAATTCCTGGACTTTGAGATGAGATTCTTGTTAAGCAGTCAGCTGCCTTCTAAGGGGTTTATTGCTCATTATTTAGCCACTTTACTTACTGCAAATCTCACCTCATTAGGATGCAGTTTTCTGTTGTACCATCTGCCACAAATAAACTAGACATTACCAATTGTCAACATGGATGTTAGAATAGGTATTTGCTGACTCCAGCTCACCACTCACTCCAGATGACCTCCATGTCAGACCCCAGATGCCAAAATGTCAAAGAGCATGCTCCATTGGTTCCAGTTGCATGTGCCCCACATCCACAGATATTTGCATACAAATGATCCAGCCTCTAAGCCTCATGGTGAAATTTGCATTCAATAAAAGCAAAAATCTGGAATTAAGAATCTACTGATGACTGAAATCATTGTTGATTGTCAGGAAAAAACCCATCTAGTGTCCTTCAGGGAAGGAAATCTGCTATCCTCGCCTTGTCTGGCCTACATGTGACTCTAGACCCACAACAATGGGTGGCATGGTGGCTCTGTGGTTAGCACTGCTGCCTCACAGCACCAGGGACTCAGGTTTGATTCCAGCCTTGGGGGACTGTCTGTGTGGAGTTTGCACATTTTCCCCCTGTCTGTGTGGGTTTCCTCTGGGTGCTCCGGTTTCTTCACACATTCCAAAGATGTTCAGGTTAGGTGAATTGGCTAAATTGTCCATAGTTGTTAGGTACATTAGTCAGAGGGGGGTGGGTTACTCTATGGAGGGTCGGTGTGGACTTGTTGGGCCAAAGGGCCTGTTTCCACACAGTAGGGAATCTAATCTACAAACAGAAACTGTAAAATGCCCCATTCGGCCTTGTAGCTGCCCTTTAGTTTGCTGTAACTTGTTAATAATTCCCCTTGATAGGCAAAACCTAGAACTGCCTACCTGCCTTCACGACACGGCCAATATCTACCTAAACCTTGTACTCTGGGACTTTGAACTTGATGCTGCTTGTGGGCTCAGTCATGGCCATCACTGCCTGTGACACTGCTGCAATGTCAGAGCTGCTTGCCAGTCAGATCAACCAGTGGTCTTTTATGGGGGGACTTGTTTCTTTCGAGGGGCTGAAATGCTGACTACACACCTTGGATTATTAAGTGCTGTAGAACCTTTTTGAGTGATAGGGATATGTTCTTTATTGATTCTTTCATTCTACTGACTCTTCTATTGGCTTTCTGGGAGATCTCAGCACCTAAAATCCTGGCTCTGGTCAGCATGTAAAATATTTAATTCTTACTCCTCAAGTTTATTTTCTATACTCCAGCCATTGTAGTTGATGCTTTGTAACTCCTTTTAAACAGGAGTCATTGTTTTTTCTTGTCTCAGCTGTCCTGACCTGTGATGTTACAGAGTTTGCTCAAGTGAACTAATTAGTTAGTTCTCTTATTTTTCTTTTGACTTATCGTTTAACTGTGTCTGGCTATCTGTCCAGGTGTAAGTGGGAGCTAGAATCAAAGATGCTTGAGCTTAAATTGTAAACATTAATTAAATATCTTATTGTTTATCATTGCTTTGCTAAAGCAACTGTATTATTAGTAAATTGTTAATTCTTTTGTTTGAGCTCTCTGATATAGGTTATTTACAAAGTCTTGTTCTGGTTATTAAGTCTGGTTAAATGCAAAGATAGGGAGGTTAATTTGACTGACCATTATAGTGTTGAAAAAAAAAATTAGTTATGGGAGCTAAATAATTATTTCATCAGGAAGTGTTGGAGGACTGCATGCCAAAGAGGTCTATCCGAGTATTCCCAATCGGAAACTATGGATGAACTGGAAAATCCACTCCCTACTGAAGTCCATGTCTGAGATGTTCAAGTCAGGTGACACTGACCTATACAGGAAATAAAGGTACAATCTTCACAAAGCCATCTGGGATGCCAAAAGGCAATACCACATTCAACTGGAGTCCCATACAACCACATGAACATATGTCGACTGTGGCAAGGCTTACACGATATAATGGGCTACAAAGCAAAGTTGAGCAGAATCGCTGACAACAATGCATCCTTCTCCCGATGAGCTCAAAGCATTTTATACTTGTTTTGAACAGAAGGTCAGTGAAATGATGCCACCTGTCCCAACAGTCTCGGACGTACCTGTACCCACAGTCACCACCGCAGACATTAGCTCGGCCTTCTTGAGAGTGAACCCAAAGAAAGCAACTGGCCTGAACTGTGCACTCAGATCCTGCATGGACCAGCTGGCGGGGGTATTTGCAGACATCCTTAACCTCTCCTTATTATGGTGTGAGGTTTCCATCAGCTTCAAGAAGACCACTATCATCTCAGTGCCAAATGGCTCTGACATCCATCATTACGAAGTGCTTTGAGAGGTTAGTAATGGCACATCAACTCCACATTTTCAGATTGCCTTGATTCACCATAATTTGCCTACCGTCACGTTAGGTTCACCACAGTCGCCATCTCCCTGGCCTTATACTTCTCCCTAGAACATCTGGCTTGGATGCTGCCTAACCTGCTGTGCTTTAACCAGCAACACATTTTCAGCAACAAGGACATCTATGTCAGACTCCGATGTATCAACTTTAACTCCGCCTTCAACTCCATAATTCCAACAAAACCCATCCCCAAACTTCGAGACCTAGGACTCTGCTCCTCCCTCTGCAACTGGAGTCTTAACTTCCTGACCAACAGATTGCAATCAATAAGGATCAGCAATGCCATCTTGTCCACAATAATCCCCAACACCAGTACCTCACAAGGCTGTGTACTCAGCCCCTTACTGTGATCCTTATACATTAATGGCTATGTGGCCAAATTCAGCTCCAACTCCAGTGACAAATTTGCTGATGATGTCACCGTAGTGGGTTGGATCTCAAACATTGATGAGACAGAGTACAGAGGGGAGATAAACAGCTGAGTGGAATGGTGTAAAAACAACAGATACAGAGGAACCTCAATTACCTGAACTTCAATTATCCAAATTTCAGATTATCTGAACAAGATCACAAGGTCCTGATACTTGGTTAAATCTATTATCTGGCATTTGATTATCTGAACTTTTGGTTTTCCAAACAAAATACTCCCCGACCGTGTTGTTCGAATGATCAAGGTTCCTCTGTAAATTGGAACTCCACCACCTGCAAGTTCCTCTCCAAGCCATTCACCATCCTGACTTGGAAATATACTGCTGTTCCTTCATTGTCACTGGGTCAAAATGCCTAAAGGCATTGTGGATCAACCCACAGCAAGTGGGTTGCAGCAGTTCAAGAAGGCAGCTGACCACCACCGTCCCAAAAGCAGTTGGGAATGGGCAACAAAATGCTGGTCAGCCAGTGACGCCCACATCCCCCAAATGAAATTTAAAGAAAAAAATCTCTCCCTCGATGTCAGTAAAACGAAGGAGCTGTTCATCAGTTTCAGCAAGTGGAGTGGAGGACACACCCCTGACTATATCAAAGCCACTGAAGTGGGGGTGGTTGAGACCTTCAGGTTCTAAGGAGTAAATATCCTGGTCCATGCATTTTGATGGTACAGTCAAGAGAGCATATCAGTACCTCTACTTCCTCAGAAGACTAAGGACATTCAGCATATTCACAAGGTCTGTTACCAATTTTTGTGAATGTACCATAGAAAGCATCCAATCCAGATGCATCATAGCTTCACTTGGAAACTGCCCTCCTAACCCCACAAGAAACTAAGAGTGGGGAACACTACCCAATCAGTCACAAAATCCATTCTCCTTTTCATTGACTCCATCTACACTTCTGCTGCCTCAAGAAAGCTGCCAACATAATCAAAGATCCCTCCCACCCCAATTATACTCTCTCCCACCATCTTCCATTGGTCAGAAGAAACAAAAAGTTGAAAATGCATGCCAAAGATTTAAGAACAGCTTCTTCCCTGCTGTTATGAACAGACCTCTCATAGTTTAGAGTTAATCTTACTCCGCACCTTTTCTGTAGCTATAACATTATGTCCTGCTTTCAGTTCTATTACCCTGAAGTACTTAGATAAGGTATGATTTGTTTGGACAGTGTGCAAAACAATACTTTTCACTGTATCTCGGTATATGTGACAATAATAAATGAAATCAGCTGTTGATATTGATCGCATCTGAATGTAGTTTACCATGTTTGCTGAGTTAACAATCCAATGTGAAGTGGGCTAACTCTCTCTGCAGAGAGTGCTGATTGGTTCACAATTGAACTCTGATTAAGTGGACTGTCATGGAGAATGCACCAGTCTGTATTGTCCTCCCTTTATATCACTCTTACTGTGCAAGTCCTAACGTGTGTAAAGTAAAAAGCCTTGACAAAATCTCTCTCTTTCTTTTCATTAAACTCAATTTAAAATGACTTCCTCAATCCACCTACTCTCCCATGTTTGTGTCAACTATTATTGAATCATATAGGAAATATATCAGTCTATAATATATAGAATGTAATCAATACATTCTGCCATTTTTAAATAAGACAGAAGATTGATAGTTTTGCAGATGACTGCTGGTATAGTGAAAATATGTGCAGCAAGTTTGCAGTTAAAAATTTAAGCATGTTTCCTTTGGTCCTTTTTTAACTCTTGGACAAATGGATTAGTATCCATTTTGTCAATATATGCCATATATGATTATTTTAGGGAATGGGTGTTAACTGTTTTCATTTTCACTGTTAACTATTGTTTGCTGCAAGCTTAAAGTTCAATTGTAGTTTACAATCATTGGACAAGTATCCTTCCAGTTCTTTGTCTGAAAGAAACCAGTGAAAATTGTGCATGGGGAAGTCCTATTTCGAAATAGCAATCCATTTCTAGAACGGAATGCGACACAAATTTGGCATTCTTGTTCTAATCAACCATCATTGTTTTGCTTGGATAGAGAAAGGTTGTGGTGAGATATGCAGTTTATAGATTAAGGGAAGGAACATTGCAGCAAAACAGAAGTGTTTCAGGAGACTATTGTTGCCAGCATGCTTTCCAGATTTCCTTTTTTGTCTTTTCATAGATTCTATACTCTTGGTTTTCTAAGATGTTGAGTGTCTACATTCGCTCTCTTAAAGCTTACTATGCCATATAACCTTCCTACTATTAATAGTATTAATCTCCACCATCCCTAATTTGACCTTATCCTGGAGTGAGACTTGCATCCTATTCTGTACTGCAGAGCAATTCATTTATGCATACGTAATATTGAATACAGGTGTCTAGTACAGCATTTCCCTTCTCCATTGTATGCTTCTTGCTACTCTAGTCTGCCAACATCAGAGTAACATCACATCTTACATGATCATTATTAGCATATTTACATCCTATTATAATACAGCGGGAGCTTTGACTTTGCTGGTTCCTGACTGTGCAATCCCATTTCTGGGTCATAGAGAGCTTAGAGGAATTTGAGTCAAGATCCAGAAATACAGTTCCTTTTGAATTTAAAACCAGGACCTTATTTGGAGCTTGTTTCTCTCTCCTTTCCCAGCTGGCAGTCAGCTTGTTTGAGTTGCATGCTGTCAGGCAGACAAGCCTGTATTTGAATTACACACATATTCACAGCACTATTTGAAATTGTTTCATGGGGAGATTCATCCCTTGCTTTAACTTATTTAATGTTTGTTATTCAATGTGAATGAGAAAAGACCACATAGAAAAAATGCTACTTTTGCTCTGGATAGGCTTACATATTGAATGTGTGGAGTCTTGTTTCTCAATCAAAACTTTCTTATGATCTTTTATTCTGAATTCCCCATTTTTAAAAATAGAGGCATAGGATCTTTAATATTTGCATAAACCACTTGAATAGGCAGAAAGGGCGATAATTCAGTGTTTCATTTGATGGATGGCACCTTTTAATAATGCAACGCTCTCTCAGCTCTGCGCTGAAGTGATGCCATGGCTGATCAATCATCCGTTTAATTAAACATCCTTCCTCAGCACATATCACATCTTACGTCTGTCTGTCAGACTTTAATGATTGACTTAAGTAGATAGAATCTGTCCAGCTACCCACTCTGATTTGCTTAGTAGCATTAATTTACATTTGTGTAGTGTCTTTGAAAGTACAACAAAATGAATTTTGTGTTGTTAAAGAGTATATCCTTCCTGCCCTGTTGTGTTGGTGGCACTGCTAACTGTCCTAATGGCTATTAATATCAAGAACCATACAATGCTAATGTTGATGAACAAGAGCTCTTTACAGCGAAGTTGACCAACTTGTGTCAAGTTGAAATTGTGGGTTGCATACTCAGCTTGTTATATGACAAATTGCTTCAAAACCATTGTTGCATTTTGTTTTACAAGTGGAACAGAGTCTTATCTAGTGCTTTTAATTTCAAGCTTGAACTTATGAACTTTTGCACCTTCAATAATATTTTAAGCTATTGTTGTTCAAATGATCATGATGTTCAGTTGTCGGCAACTTTGAATGCAAACAATTTTGATCTTGCTGAGGTCTTTATGCTCTTTCTCCGATACTTGCGATTTTTGAGAAGATTTGTAGCTCAGGTTGAGGTTCAGGTTGTAGGTTTGTTTGCTGAGCTGGTAGGATTGTTCTCAGATATTTCATCACCATGCTACATATCATCATAAGTGAGCCTCTGGTGTTCTGTCCTGCTTTCTGTTTGTGTGTCTTGGTCTGTTAAGGTGGGTGATATCATTTCTGTTGGTAAATGGAGTCCAAATCAATGTGTTTATTGATGGAGTTCTGATTTTAATACCAGACCTCTAGGAATTCCTGTGCATGTCTCTGTTTAGCCCATCCCAGGATGGATGTGTTGTCCCCAGCAAAGTCGTGTCCTTCTTCATCTGGATATAAGGATATTAGTGATAGTGGGTCATGTCTTTTGGTGGCTAGTTGGTGTTTGTGTATCCTGGTGGCTAGTTCCCTGTCTGTTTGTCCAATGAAGTTTGTTACAGTTCTTGCACGGTATTTTGTAAATGACATTTATTTTGCTGGTTGTTGGTCCTTTAGATGGGAAGGCCCTTTAGATGGGAGGATTCAGGACAAGTATATCACAGAAGCCATTGACTCTTCTGTTAGTAGTATAGAGGGAGGAGGTACATTGTAGTCTAGATTTCCAAGAAAAGTCAACATGATTTGAGATACATGATTGGTAGAGGTCATGGAGAGAGGGTCATGAGAGGCATTAGAAAAGTTTCAAAGTAAAGATAATTGGGAGATCAATCTATTAGGCTGGAAAACAACAAGGGCAGCAGATTTCTGAATATGTTTTAATTTTTGTGCAGTGAACTTCAAAAGGCCAGTTTAGAGAATGTTGGAAGAAGAGCAACATCTTATAAGAGAATTTCAGAGATGGTAAGATGGTAGGTACCGAGGGACCCAGAAATAGATAAACTGGATATAGGATTTGAATGGATTCTGGATCAGAGCACAGCAGTTCAGGCAGCATCCAACGAGCAGCGAAATCGATGTTTCGGGCAAAAGATTTGAAGCTGAGTACTGGATTGAGGTTTCAAATGTAGAGTTTAGCTTGAATGAGCAATTGGCAAGAACTAAAGAAATCTGGGCAAGGGTGCAAGCTTCTGTCAGACGAATAAACTCTCGTTCTTGTCAATGTTTATTTGAAAAGCCAATATTAATTCATGATTCTCAGCTGGATTTCATGTTTTGGCAAAGTGAAGAAGAAGAAAACTTCTTCGCCTCCACCTGTGAAAGAGACTGCTGTATCAAGTATCAGGCACTTAAGCAGGAACTTGGTGGACTTCTTGGCCAGTTGGAAGTTGGCAGCCATTGTGTGGAGTCATGGCTCATGGAAGACCCAAGATGGTGAAACCTGGAAACCAGGAGCAGAAGTGCATCATTAGACCCTTCAAGCCTGCTCTACCATTCAATACGACCATGTCATATCCTTTATGTAAATGCCATATTCCTGCTTTCTCCCTAGATGTCTTTATAATCTAAGTATTGATCTATCTCTTTGTTGAATATAATCCACTGACTTGACCTCCTCAGTCTTCTGTGGTAGCTGAAAGCCAGTGTTGAAGATCACGACCAGTTAAAACGTAATTTTTTTTCTGAGGGGAAGCATTGCAAGATGAAGATCATGGAAAGAAGGTAGTCAAGGCTTGGAGGTGAGAAAGACTTGGCATTTGATTGTTGCCTGCCACTCCCATTGTCTATTCTTGCATCTGATTGCCACACAATGAAGCAAATCAAGCCTTCCCCAACCTAACCCAATAGTCATGCCAACACATTTGCAGAGTTGGAAAGGTGGCAATTTTCTTTTGCCTATCAGGAAGGCAGTTAATCCAGCTGGTGTAAGGTCAATCTTCTGATTATTAATGGTCCACTTGAGTGCCTTAATGGGTGGCAGGTTAAGTAAGGATTGACCATGGACCTTCCCGTTCAAAACATAATTGGTGAAGTGGTAGGAAGGGAGGGAGAGGGGCGCATAGCTTCCTAGTGCCAACCTATGTGTTTATTTGCCTTTTCTCACCTCCTTTAAGGAGGAAAATCTCTTCTTTCATTTTGGATAGCAATACAACTCTCAGAGGCCAGATTGTGCCAGATCACAGAACATCTCCTGACACTTGAGTATAGTTCTTGATTGAGGTATCATCCTTCCCAATTGTTAGGCAAGCAGCTCAGTTATATTGAAAATGATAAGGCTGTCCAGCTAAGGTCTGTTCGCCCAATCTTGTAATTCACAATGGAGTTACATTTTTCCAGTTCTGCACAGACGGGTCCATACTCTTATCGCTCCTCCTTCTCCTCCCCACCATGGAACCAAGATAGGTTGTTACCATGAAATTGGATCAGGAAGTGATATTTGGAGCCAACAGAAGTCGTAAACCTGCCTTCATTCGAGATTCCTGACTGCATTATGATTAGTCCTCAACAAGTGATGCAATTTGTTATGATTCTGGGCAGAATCGCCCCTGGTGAAGAGGGATGAACTGTCTCCCCTTTTTTATTCAACCCTTCTCTTAGTTGATAACAGTTCATTTAAATTGGATCTGGATATCTTTTCCCATCCAACTGTCTCAATTCTTTAAAAGGAGCCAAATTCTTGAGTTAAAGAAAAAGTGAATTTATCAGCTAATGAATGCAAGAAAAGATAATAATCCACAATAAGCATACACACAGATTATAAATGTGAATTAAGGAAAAGGATAATAGTTACTGTGTTCCACGATGAGTGGATGGTGGAATATTGGAGCCATTAAACAGTGTGCTAGTGATAACACTGGCATTGTTACTGAAGCAGTCCATCTCTAAA
Organism: Hemiscyllium ocellatum; assembly: GCF_020745735.1. NCBI lineage: Eukaryota > Metazoa > Chordata > Chondrichthyes > Orectolobiformes > Hemiscylliidae > Hemiscyllium > Hemiscyllium ocellatum. The sequence continues at coordinate 38,568,994 of NC_083407.1, read as the reverse complement.
TTCTGGGCTTTGCAAGTTGGTTGGCAAGCTTTTGCCCTGTTTCCTGTCCAACAGTGACTACAATGGTTTGCCTGCCTTTCAGCATTCAGAATGAGAAACAATCTTTTTATACCTACAGTGCAGGGATATCTAATGGCTGACCTCAAATTGTGGCATTCACAATGCACTAGTCTACAATATCATATCAACTCACTAATAAACTGAGATGGGGGCTGCAGGGAATTTTGATCATTGTTCTTGTGTATTGCTGAGAGCTCAAAACACAAACATGTCTTTTGAATTATGTCCACAGTCTGGAATATAACACACAAGAAATGGCTTTCCTACTGAGAAAGTTATCAGCTTATGCTTTGCATTTCTTCCTTTTAAGTCTCTCTGATGTTTCCTGGTATGCCCTTGATGTGACGTTCCATCTGTTCACAAAGCCACTTTCAGTAGTCTGTATTCCATTCTCAGGATTTACATTATCAACCATTCTTGGCTTCTAGCTCTTATTAAAATCCAGGTTTAATTTCAAAGTTCAATATATTCGTAAGTCATTCGGGTTCATGAACCATTGTCATAACAATTGATTAGAATTCATTAGATAAAAAGAAAATTTCTATCATATTTTAATTTCTATGTATGCTGGACACATTTATGTTTATAAACATATTTTAATTATTGCAAGGTAATCTTATTTAACAATATGATAGTTGGAGAAAGTGTCAAGTCCTCTTCCTGAAAAGTGGCTTGAAATGTAATTTTAATCAGAGTGTTTTTTGCCATCTGTAACAAAAAAAATGTAAAGCTCAATACAAGAATGTAAAATTCCAAAGTGAGAAAATTAGGTGGTTTTGGTTTCTGTCTTGGTGATTTTTTTGGAAAAGTCTTCATGCAATTGAAAACCAATGGTTGATATGAATTAGTTCTCTGATAGTGCTTCACTAATGGTGACAACCTAATTTTGCTGATATATTTTTGGAAACGTAATTTTAAATTATCCATATAATTTTAAATCTCCAGAAAAAAAATATGCTGCTAAATGGTATTGAATTCTAGGTCATTGGAGAGATTTGCTACTTTGTTTTCTGTAGCTTTCCTCTAAATGAAATGCAATTCTGGTAATTTGTTGCTGAATTGATCGCTTCATCAATGAAGTGAGGAGGATAACCTCATTTGAAGATTGACGGATACAAAAATTTTCCCAGTTTATGGCACTGACTAGATGATTGTATCAAATGAGACCTGTTATTCATTCTAATGTCTGTCTACTTGCTGTACTTTAAACACAATTAAAGGTTTAAGGGCATTAAAATGGGGAAGAATATATGGTGCTAGCTTTCACTCAGTAAGGTTGCAGAAAACTTCAGGTATGATAAAATCCCATCCATCCAGAAACCATTGGCAATAGCCAATTAAGTAATTTGTCAAATATGTTAGACTCTTTATTTAATTACTTTTTCTGTTTTCCTGAATCCTGTGGCTGTTTTATTTTAAAATTTTATCACTCATTGACCTCAAACTTTTTAATTAGGAAAGTTGCATGTGAAAAATGCTGAAACATCTCTGAAGGTGCCAAGATATATTGGGAGATTGGTTAGCAAAATTATGGAATGTTGTAGATTTGAAATCGAGGCATTGAGTATAAAAGCGGGGGGGCTTTACTGTACCTTTGATAAAGCTTTTGTTTGACCATAACTACACCATTTCTTCCAGATTATTTACTTGTAGAACTTCAGGGCTATGGCTGGCTAACATTTATTGCCTATTCCTAGTTGTCCTTGAGAAGGTGGTGGTGAGCTGTTCTCTTGCACTGTTGCAGACCACCATACTGTTGGTAAACCCACATTGCCCTTAGGCAAGAAATTCCAGGAGTTTGACCCAATGACACTGAATGAATGGAGGGCTTTTGCCCGAAACACCAATTTCGCTGCTCCTTGGATGCTGCCTGAACTGCTATGCTCTTTCAGCACCACTAATCCAGAATATATTTTCAAATCCTAATGGTCAGTGGCGTTGAGGGAAAATTGCAGGTGGTGGTGTTTCCATGTACCTAGTCCTTCTGGATGGATGTGGTTGTGGTTTTGGAAGGTGTTGCCCAAGAATCTCTTTCTGCATTGCATCTTGTAGGTAGTAAACACTGCTGCTACTGAGCGCAGTGGTAGAGAGAGTAGGTGTTTGTGAATGCTGTGCCAATCAAGCAGGCTGCTTTGTCCTGGATAATGTCAATCTTCTTGACTGCTGTTGGAACTGCACCAATCCAGGCAAATGGGGAGCTCCATCACACTCTTCACTTGTGCCTTATAGATGGTGGACAGGCTTTAGGAATTTAGGACATGAATTACACACCTCAGTATACCTAACCTCTGGCCTGCATTTGTAACCATTGTGTTTATGTGGTCAGTCCAGTTGAGTTTCTGGTTAACAGTAACCCACTATCAGGATGTGATAATGGGTTATTTAGTGATGATAGCACTAAAAATGCTCCACCCAGAGTAGATTTTGTGCCCTTTCCATCCTCAGTGCTTTCTCTAAGTGTTGGTCAACATGGAATACTGATTCATCAGCCGAGGGAAGACAGTACATGGCAACCAGTAGGATGTTTCCTTGCTCATGTTTAACCTGAAACAATGAGACTTCATGAGTCCAGCATGAATGTTGACAACACCCAGGGCAACTCCCTCCAGACTGTATCCGCCAGCTTGGCTGGGTCTATCACCAGGATGGTGATGGTGATGGTGGTGTCTGGGACATTGCCTGTCAGGTATGATTCTGTGAAGGTGACAATATGCAAAGCTATTGCTTGACTAGTCTGTGAAACAGCTCTTCCAATATTGTCACTTGCCCCCAGACATAAATAAGTTGGATTTTGCAGGTTCAGCAGGTTGTTTCTGCTGTTGTATTTTCTGTTGATGCAAGAACCGCAAAAGGCTATTTAGGTGATTTATTAGAATTGTCTCAGGACTGAATTTTTAAAATTCATTTGTGAGATGCAGGTATCACTGGATAGCCCAGCATTTGTTTTAGATCTCTAATTGTCTAGAGAGCAGATGAGAACCAACCACCAGCTGTGGGTCTGGAATCAGATGTAGGTCAGTTCAGGTCAGGATGACGAATTTCCTTCTGTAAAGGAATTGAACCAGATGTGTTTTTTATGAAAATTGAATATGGTTGTGTAGTTGCCATGAGACTACCTTTTTAAATTCCAGATTTTCATTAAATGCAAATCTCATCATTTGCCATTCTGAGATTTGAACCCATGGCCCTAACCATTATCCTGGAGCTCTGGATTATTGGTTAACTTATAAGTTTATGTCAGAGGTGTTGCAAGTGTTCTCCTTGAGCAAAGGAGTTTCAGGGGAGATCTGACTGTGGCATAAAAGATTATGGAAGCTGACAAAGAAAAACTGGTCTCAATATCTGATGAAACAATGATCAGGAATCACTGGTTTTGGTTATTGATCTGGCACTTGGTATCTATCAGGGTAGTGGAAGTCGAAGCAATCAATGATTTCTAAACGAAATTGGATGGGTGCTCGAGGGAAGTAAACCTGCAGGGAGACCAGGAGGGGGTGGAGTAATGAGACTGACTGCATTGCTACAGAAAGCCAGTGTGGACACAATGGGTTCAATCTCCTTTTTCAATGCCATGAATATTCTATTTATTTGATGTCCAGGCTGAAACGTGATTTAATTCTTAATGTTTATTCATATTGGATTTGTCATTAATTGACTGTTTATTAGTGTTTTAATATTTAGTACAAAACCATTGGATTAACGGTTATCTTGTTAACTCAATTAAAAGGTCAGTAGTCATTGATTGACTGGAACCTTGGTACATGAGGGCATGATAGTTTCCAAGGGGCTGACCATAAGGTTGGGTATGGGCAATGCTCCAAAAAGCTTTTTGAGGATTCTCTCCTATCCTTTTTTTGTGCACTTGCCTGACCACAGTAAGTATTTCAAAAGTACAGATGGAACCTCCATTGAAGAAAGTCAGTTTATATAAATTGAAAATTGGGGCTGGATTTGAGAGCCATAAATTGGGCGGGCTGCCCTCCTTTGCAAACATAAAATAGAGTGATGATATCTGTTCGGTACAACAACATCATCATGCCAGCCTCTGAAATTAGGGAAGGAGAGTGGGTGCGGAAGTGAAAGGTCACCAGCCATTTTGAAAGCTCACGACAGAGTCATCCAAATGTTTTCATTATCTCCTGCAATTTTAAGGCATCAGCTGCAGAAACATTTTGGGGGTGTTTGACGACAGGTCTAAAGAGGTGCCACGAAGATATAGGAAAAGATGGCTGAATGCATCAGATTCAGTTGGCAAATGTGTCATTATTGATTTTTTAAAAAAAATCTGATTTTCATTTTATTTTTATGAACCTGCTACAAAAAATAAAGAAAGATTTAGAGAGCAGGGGTCTTTGTATTGTAACCAAGACCAACTATCTGTTAGAGGTATAATTCCTCTGCTGCATGTCATCCTTGCAGGTTTGGAATGGAGCCTCCTCCATTTGTGCTGCTGATCCACAGGCAGTGATTAATTGGTGATTTGAGTGCCAATTCGCTGAACTGAGAGGGTGGCAAGAGAGCGCGAGCAGGCTAATTGTTTCAGATTCTGCCACCCTTGCCCCAATGTGAAATGCAAAATCCAACTCTGAAAGGTTGTTGAGGGCACCAAAATTAAACTGATTTAAAATGTCAATTGTTGACTTTGCAACTCTAACTCTTAGTTTTAAGGTTGATTGCACATTGCATCAAGTGAATATGCATAACCATTTTCCTGAGACATTTCATGCTTGAGTCAGTGTAACATGATCAAAGAAACAGGTTTCTCTTGAGCAGGTAGAAATTGCATGTCGAGTACAAAAGGTTTACATAACCAACATTATTTTCCTGTTGACAGTTCAAGATGTTGAATTTGAAATTGAAATGTCTGACCTAGAGTAATCAATTATTTCATCTGCTGGGATAAGTGTTAGTGTACACCTGGCAAAATATGCTAACGTAAAACATTTACACTCGGAAAGTGAAAATTCCCTTTCAGATTCTTCTGAAATATAAAATCTTCACAAAGTCACACTGTGTTTATATAGCTATAGATCCCAGAACAGTTTCCTCCTGGCTTTAATTTTGCTGGCACTAGAATCAATAAAACGATATGAAGCTGGTCAATGCCTCTCCCAGTTGTCGCCAGCATTACAGATACCCGTCTTCAATTCAACTCACTCCATGCAATGTCAAGAAATGCTTGGTGGCATTGAATACTCCAAAAGCTATAGGCCTGACAACATTCTGGCAATTGTACTGAAAGCTTTGACTCCAGAACTTCTGCTCCCTTAGCCAAGCTTTTCCAGTAAGGTTACAACACTGGCATCGACCCGACAATGTGGAGAATTCCCAAGTATGTCCTGTACCTATAAAGTAGAATAAATCCAACCTGGCCAATTACTACCCCATCAGTCTACTCTTGATCATCAGTAAAGTGATGGAAGGTGTCATTAACAATGCTATCAAACAGCGCCTGCTCAGCAGCAACCTGCTCAATGATGCCAAGTTTGGATTCTGCCAGAGCCACTCAGCTCCTGATCTCATTACAGCCTTGGTTCAAACATGGACAAAACTGCTGATTTCTAGAGGTGAGATGAGAGTGAGAGCCCTCATCACTTCTGTTTGAATGCAGCCTTGATTTTATCAAGGAATTCTAGAATTAGTGGATATTGGGAGCAAACTCTGTGCCGATTGGAGTTATACCTGGTATTTGGGAAGATGGTCATGGTGGTTAGAGATGCATCATCTCAGCCCTAGGACATCTCTGCAGGAGGTCCTTAGGGTAGTATCCGAGGCTGAATCACCTTCAGTTGCTTCATTAATGACCTGTCCTCATCACAAGGTTAGAAGTGGGCATGTTTGTGCTGATTATCATTTTTGACTCCTCCAAATTGAAGCAGCCCATGTTCAAATGTGACAAGATCTAGACAATATCCAGGCTTGGGCTGACAAGTGATAAGCAACATTTATGCCTTGAAAATGCTAAGCAATAATTATCTCCAATAAAAGATAATCTAATCACTTTCCCTTGATATTCAATGATATTGTTATCACTAAATCTCCAACTATTGACATGCTGGCAGTTACCATTGACTAGGATCTCAATTGGACTCACCACATAAACATAGTGGCTACAAGAGAAATTTAGACGTGAGGAATATTATGGCAAATAATTTATCTTATGACTCCACTAAGCTTGTCATCATCTAGGCACAAGTGAGGAGTGTAATGGAATAGTTTCCCCTTGCCTGAACAGATGCAGCTCCAAAAACACTCAAGAAGCTTGACACCATCCAAGGCAAAGCAGCCCACTTGACAGGCACCACATCTACAAGCATCTACTCCCTCAAGCATTGACACACAGTGGCAGCAGTGTGTACTTTCTACAAGATGCACTGAGGGATTTACCAAAGATCCTTAGACAGCACCTTCCAAACCCATGACTACTGTCGCTTAGAAGGTCAAGGACAGCAGATACATTGAAATGTCACCAACTGCAAGTTCCCTTCTAAGCTACTTACCATCCTGACTTGGAAATATATTGTCATTCCTTCACTGCTGCTGGGTCAAAATCCTGGAATTCACCCCTTAAGGGCACTGTGGGTTAACCTGCAGCATGTGGACTGCAGCTGTTCAAGAAGGCACTTCATCATCACCTTCTCAAGTGCAACTCGGGACAGGCAATAAATGCTGGGCAGCCAGTAATGTCCATGTCCCACAAATGAAAAAAAAAGTGTCAAATGCTTCAAAGCAAAATAAGTACATTTCAAAGGCAGCTATAGGTCTATTTAGAATTGTTATTGCCTCTGAGGCAGGTAAAAGATAAGTATATGGAGTTAATCCACAGGCAGCCATGATCGTATTGAGTGGTGGAACAGTCTCAATGGGCTGAATGGCCTACTGTTGTTCCTGTTTACATCATCCTATGGGTTTCTGATCCTTACTGTCAGTGTGTCTGGGGCCTACAGTGTTTCTTTCCCCAAGTAGGCTAGTTAAAGGCCAGAGGCAGACTTGCTTCCAATTGAAAGGCTCTCAAAAGTTGAGAGACAATAGTTTGAAAGCAGCTGCTAGAAGTAGGTCAGTGAGGGAGAGGGACCTTCCAAATGGATTTGCCCTCTTTAAAACTTTTTTCAAATGAAAATGTAATGTGGTTTTCGTAGCCACACTCACAGTTAGATAGGCCTGGAGTGTTGGAAGGGTGTTGTTGGGTTTTGGGGTGGATAGTGGTCTCATTCATTGGAGGTGTGGAACTGTGAAGGTGGTGCCGATTGGTCCACACGATGCCCAGATGGCCCTCAAAGCCTGGCTGGAACATTGGCACTGGCTCCCAGGGTAAGCTGCTGGAAGATCAGCTCCAGGCAGCTCCACAGTTCCCTCTGCCTACCTCAGTTCGTGGCCCTGGTCGAAGCTGAAATTCTTCCAACTTGAATCAGGCGTTCATAAATTCATTCATTCTTAGAAATGTTTGGCTCCATCTAGGATATAAAAAAAAACCCATGGCACAATTTTGATAAAGTGTTGGAGCATACTCCTGACATTCTGGCCAATGTTCATCCCTTGAACACCACAAGAACAAAAATACTAGATCATGATCATATTTCTGTTTGTGAAAGCTTGCTTGTGTTCAAATTCTTTTACAATGTGGGTGATGTAGGAGAAGAGTGACTGTACTTCAAATGTACTTCATTGGGTTTGTACTAAGGAATGACCCTCAGTCATGAGAGGATCTATTATTTTGAATTAATGTCACTATTGTAGATTAGGAATCTAGGCAATCAAATCTCTCAATAAAATACACAAACAGTAGCATGATGAAGTCTTAATAAACTACTTTGTGATGTTGGTCAAAGAATATATAGATATAACTTCTTTGGTTATCTTTGCTATAGTGAATTGGGATGTTTAATGCTACCTAAGAGATCAGACAGCATTAATTTAATATCTCATCTGAAAGATGGCATCTCGGACATTTCACAAGAACAAAAGAGATAAGAAGGGCAAAAAGGGGACATGAGATAGCTTTGGCAAATAGGGTTAAGGAGAATCCAAAGAGATTTTATAAATATATTCAGGACAAAAGAGTAGCCAGGGAGAGAATAGGGCCCCTCAAAAATCAGCAAGGCACACAATGTGTGGAGTGACAGGAGAGGTAGGAGATACTAAATGAGTATTTTGCATCAGTGTTCACTTTGGAGAAGGACATGGAAGACATAGAGTTTAGGGGAATAGATAGAGACATCTTCAAAACTGTCCATATTACAGAGGAGGAAGTGCTGGATGTCTTGAAACGCATAAAAGTGGATAAATCCCCAGGACCTGATCAGGTGTACCCTAGAACTCTGTGGGAAGCTAGATAAGTGATTGCTGGGCCCCTTGCTGAGATATTTTTATTATCGATAGTCACAGGTGAGGTGACGGAAGACTGGAAGTTGGCTAATTAAGAAAGGTGGTAATGAAAAGCCAAGGAACTATAGACCAGTGGGCCTGACATTGGCTGTGGGTAGGTTGTCGGAGGGAATCTTGAGGGACAGGATGCATATGTATTTGGAAAGAAAAGGATTGATAGTCAGCATGGCTTTGTGCATGGGGAATCATGTCTCACAAACTTGATTGAGTTTTTTGAAGAAATAGCAAAGATGATTGATGAGGGCAGAGCAATAGACGTGATTTATGTAGACTTCGATAAGGCATTCAACAAAGTTCTCAATGGGAGTCTGGTTAGCAAGGTTAGAGATCATGGAATACAGGGAGAATTAGCCATTTGGGTACAGAACTGGCTCAAAGGTAGAAAACAGAGGGTGGTGGTGGAAGGTTGCTTTTTAGCCTGGAGGCCTGTGACCAGTGGTCTGCCACAAGGATGGGTGCTGGGTCCACTTGTTCTCATCATTTATTTTAATGATTTGGATGTGAACAAAGGAGGTATAGTTAGTAAGTTTGCAGATGACACCAAAATTTTAGGTGTTTTGGACAGTGAAGATGGTTATCTCACATTACAACAGGATCTTGATCAGATGGGCCAACAGGCTGAGGAGTGACAGATGAAGATCAATTTATTTAAATGCAAGATGCTGCAGTTGGGAAAAGTAAAACTGAGCTGGACTTATTCACTTAATGGTAAGGTACAAGAGAGTGTTGTGAACAAACAGATCTTGGTGTGCAAGTTCATATTATCTTGAAAGGAGAGTCACAGGTAGATGGAATAGTGAAGAAGGCATTTGTTGTGCTTTCCTTTATTGGTCAAAGCATTGAATATAGGAGTTGGAAGGTCATGTTGCAGCTGTATAGGACATTGATGAGACCTCTTTTGGAACATTGCGTGCAGAACTGGTCTCCCTCCTATTGGAAGGATGTTGTGAAACTTGAAAGGTTTCAGAAAAGATTTACAAGGATGTTGCCAGGGTTGGATGATTTGAGCTATAGGGAGAGGCTGAATAGGCTGGGGATATTTTCCCTGGAGGGCCAGATGCTGAGGGGTAACCTTAGAGATATTGAAAAATCATGAAGGGCATTGATAGAATAAATAGGCAAGGTCTTTTCCCTGGGGTGGTGAGTCCAGAACTAGAGGGCATAGGTTTAGGGTGGCAGGGGAAAGATTTAAAAGGGACTTAAGGGGCAATGCTTTCATACAGAGGGTGGTGCATGTATGGAATGAGTTGCCAGAAGAACTGGTGGAAGCTGGTACAATTGCAGCTTTTAAAAGGCATTTGAATGGGTATATGAATAGAACGGGTTTAGAGGGATACAAGCCAAGTGCTGGCAAATGGGACTAGATTAGATTACCTGGGCATGGATGAGTTGGACTGAAGGGTCTGTTTCCGTACTATACATCTCTGAAACTCTATTACTCTAAGAACAGGATTAGATAATAAGGCCTATTGAGTCTGCTGCTTCTTTCAGTATTATTGTGTGAGATTTTCAGCCTAAATGTCATTTTTCAACTTTTATTCCCTGAGAGATCAAAAATATCTCAATCCCAGACTTAAATATCTTCAATGTAACTGCACCTCCTCCATAATAACACTCAACACTGGAATTACACAAGGGTGCATTCCCAGCCCCTACTTAATTCCCTGTGAACCTACCACTGTGTTGCCAAATTACAAATGAACACCATCTACAAGTTTGCTGATAACACCACTGTAGTAGGACGGATATCTAAGAAGATAGAGCCAAAATACAGAAGGAAGATAGAGGATTCGGTGACGTGGTACAGTGAGAACAACCTCTCCCACAATGTTGGCAAAATGAAAGAATTGATCACTCACTTCATAAAGAAAGGAGGAAAACACACCAATATCTACATCAACAGAACTGAAGTTGAGAGGGTGGACAGCGTCAAGCTCCTTGGAGTGACAACAACCGACAACTTGTCCTGAACTTCCCATGTAGATGGAACAGTCCAGGAGGTATATTAACGCCTTTTATTTCTGAGGTGGCTCAGGAAATTTGGTATGTCGTTAAGGACCCTCACCAATGTTTCTACAGATGCACCATGGCACGGTGGCTCAGTGGGGGTGGCACGGTGGCTCAGTGGTTAGCACTGCTGCCTCACAGCACCAGGGTCCTGGGTTCGATTCCCGCCTGTCTGTGTAGAGTTTCCACATTCTCCCCGTGTCTGCGTAGGTTTCCTCCGGGTGCTCCGGTTTCCTCCCATAATCCAAAGATGTGCAGATCAGGTGAATTGGCCATACTAAATTGCCCACAGTGTTAGGTGCATTAGTCAGGGGTAAATATAGGGTAGGGGAATGGATTTGGGTGGGATGGACTTGTTGGGCCGAAGGGCATGTTTCCACACTGTAGAGAATCTAATCTAATCTAAAGCATACTGTTTGGGTGCATAATGGCCTGGTATGGCAACTGTTCTGCTCAGGACCTTAAGAAATTACAGAAGGTTATGTGCACAGCCTAGACCATTGCAAAAGCCAACTTTCTATCCATGGACTCCATGTTCATGGTTCATTGTCACGGAATGGCTGCCAACTACATCCCAGTAATGTTGTCCTCCGACCTCTCCGTCAGGCAGGAGATACAGAACCTTGAATACAGGGACCAACAGGTTCAGGAACAGCTAATTTCCTGCTGTCATTAGACTGATGAGTAGATTCTGTATCTCAGGTAATGCTGATCTTGCTAATATTGATCTCGCTTAGCGCATGCCTTATGCAATGTAACCCGTATGTCTCTGTCTAATTCTTGTTGATCTGTATATTCCTGTTTACGATGATCTGCCTGTATTGCTCATAAACAAAGCTTTTCACTGTACGTTGGTACACATGGCAATAAATTAATCAATCAGTCAGTCAGTGTTGGAGCAGCCTTTGGGATAGAGAGTTCCAGACCTTCACAACCCTGTAAGTGAATAATTTTTCTACATCTCAGTCCTAAATGATTGCCCCCTTATGTGGAGTCTGTGGATCCATATTTTAGATTCTCTGACCAGTGAACTAAATCTCTTAACACCTACAATACACCTTCAGAATCTTATAAGTTTTGATGAGATTTCCTCTGTTTCTTTTGAACTCCAGCGAATATAGGTTCAATTTACTCAGCCTTTCATCACAGGATTATCTCCTCATTCATCATCCTAAACAGTCTTTGCTGTACCCCTAAAAATAAAACACTTCTCACTCCCAATATTCCCTTTATGCTGTATATTATGTGGTAACAAAGTAATTGGGAATGTCTTGTGCAGAGAAGAGATAGGTCACACATACATTTTACATTCCTCTTGAGGTGTGTGCCTGCATATTAATCTTAAAGAACTGTAAAGTGCAATAAGCCAGCAAACAGAAGTTGGATGCATTTGCTCAATACTGTACTGGAGTATCCGCCTAAATTTTGTGCTCTAGTCTCTCCAGTGGTCCTTCAACTCACAGTGCTACCCATAGAGCACTAATGGACTGACACAAGTGGAAATTGAGTGTGTGTAAAATGGGCTGCAGAGCTGCTTCCAGCCCATGTTGGGTTACTGCTACTGACTAGCATCACTCCCAAAAGGTAATTGGTCCCAAGTAGTTGTGTTGTTTGAGACCTGGTGGTAAATTTGTGCCAATGTACACTCCAAGAGTAAGTATCATGTGCTTTTGACAAAGTAAAGTATTGCAAGGCTCTTTGCAGAAGTATTACCGAACAGAGTTTAACACTACACCACATGAAAAGATATCAGGGTAAATAACCACAAACTTGTTCGAAGAGTTTGACTTAAAGGCATAGTTCAAATGAAGATAGAGATGGAAATGTTGAGAAATGATTTCCAGCATTTACGACCTAATGAGAAATAAAGTTTGCATCTTTTTCCAACAAAATATACAACACCTAAGTACTGAATCTAAATACTGCAGACTGATGTTAAGATCTTGAAGTATAACTGGTATTTCAATATTTACTTAAATTGATTTTTTTTCACATTTCCTTAAAAGGCTCTTGATTAGTATAGGGAGCTAAGGTTATGGGAATCATAGAATTCCTACAGTGTGGAAACAGGCCCTTTGACCCAACGTGTCCACACCAACCCTCCAAAGAGTAACCCACCCAGACCCATTCCCCTACCTATTAGTCTACATTTACCCCTGACTAATGCACCTAACCTTCACATTCCTGAAAGCTATGGGTAATTCAGCGTGGCTAATTCACCTAACTGTATATCTTTGGATTGTCGGAGGAAACCGGAGCACCCTGGAGGAAACCCACACAGAGATGGAGAGAATATGCAAACTGCACACAGAGACAGTTGCCTGGGTCGCTGGTGCTGTGAGGCAGCAGTGCTAACTACTGAGCTGCTGTGCCCCCCTGGAAGATAACAGGAAAATGGGGTTGAGAAACATTATAGCCATGATCAAAAAGTAGAGCATTGATGGACTGAATGCCCTAATTCTGTCCCATACCTTATGGTTTTATGATCTAAAACAAAATATTTGATAATTTGTATGCAGAAATGTATAAATAACCACAACTAGTACATATTTTTCTGGTGTGACACAAACATAATGCATGTCAGTTTAGTGGAACAGCCAATCTGCTACATTTATGATCAAAATCCTTTTTTTCCCCAGCACCCTAAGCATTAGGCCATTTTGATTTTAAGCAGGAAGGATCCAATTTTGAATGAGGTAGACACAATGGACTGCTCCACAAATCATCCTTCAGCACCATCTGAAGGTAAGTTTTAACACGTCTTTAAAGAAAGTTTTCTGTGGACCTGGGTTGTGTAGTAGTATTACCACTGACTCCAGCCCTCCCCCATGAACTTGCCGCAATGGCAGATGACTTTAGGTAAAAGGCTGGAAATCTGGGACCAGTTACTTATGAAATGATACCGGGTAGCTGTGGCTCATCCTGTCTATGTAGGTGAGGCACCTGGACCAATTCCTTGTACTCCTCTAACCTTTTGGTTCAGTTTGCACAGCCCTTGCAGTGCTACATCTTTAAAATACAACTTATACAATGCACATTACTTTTATTTTGTGGCACTTACATCTCCAAAATGCTTTGGCTCCCTGATTTGGAATATTTCTTTTCTGCATTAATTTATGTGAAGCAACAAATGAAACTGTATGCAGTGATCCGTTTACATGGATCTAAATATGCATGACACTGAATTCATCAACGGAAATGACTGTCGATACAATTGTATCAAGTGGCAAATTAAAGATTTAAAGTAGGGCTCTCTACCATGGTTATCTTGACTTTGTCAGAATTTTTCAGAGCCATAGCAGTCTTTTTAAATGATACATTTACATGTATAATTGCTTGGCAAGGTTCAGTAGCAAAAGCAAACTGTCTACACCATTGCAGTAAATCCCCTGAGTGTCCATGGACTAGTAATATCTGTGGACTGTCATGGATCACCTACTGCAGAGATATGAGCTTGGATCAGGATGTAATCCCTCTGGTGAAAGCAGATACCAAGAAAGCATTGGTAATTTAGTTTAAACTGAATTTACTGATAAGTTCAAAATCAGAATTGTCCTTATAAAGCAACAAAGCATTCAATCCTTTTGTGCAGAGGTGATTTTATCCATTGAAATTCCCTACAGTTCAAGTAAGACAGCAACCTGGAAATGTTGATCTTAACAAACAAATGTTTAAGATGATTTCATGCCCTTCTTGCACTGAGCTATTTTAACACATGTTTTGATAATTTTATTTGAAAAAAGATAATATCTCTGCTAAGTTGGTGGACAGAGAAAAATCATCTAAAGGTATTAAGCATTCATTTGCTCATATTGGCAACAATTACTTGGTTACTCATATCATTCTATTGTCATCACTTTCTGGTGTTGAGAAAAGATCACAGTATATCTATTGAATAAAATTCTTTTCCATGACAGATTTAAAGTTATTTCACTTCTGCAATAGAGTACACATTAACGGCAAGTATGTTAGAATGGAAGTTTCATCAAAACATTAGATTTCTTCCTCTTTTTAATTTGCTCCAGCTTTCAATATTATAGGTATACCGAAAGAATTGCTATAATTGTTCAATTAGCAAGAGGGAAAACAATGGATGCAAACATAAAATGATTTTGAATGTTCAATGTCAAACCACTTAACAGAAGTATTCATCTATTAGGCACGAATTTAAGAGGGATTAACTACACAGTGGGTTGTTTAGCTTTTGGCTCAATGCCAATGCTCTGTGGCAGTCCCATGAAGAATGATATGCCACTTCAGTTTGATCACAATAGAACAGAGCTTAATCATTGCAGTGAGAATTATTGTGGAAGTTGTCACTCACTTGTATAACCACGCTATATAGCTGTCCCATTTCCAGTGATTATTATGCTTAACTGAAGCAGCTCTAATGACACAGTATTTTTCTGAGTTATAAATGCCCTTCCAAAAGCTTAAAACCACCTTAAAAAGCTATATGTTAATTGGGTGAGTGTACCGCCTTCTTCAGTATTTCTAGTGACCATTTACTTCCAAACTCTAATAAGTGGAATTTTCTTTTCTTTTTGGTATCTGTAGACAGGGTCAGATTATTGTTTATTGCTACACAAATGATTTAAATATTTATTTCCATACAGTAAAATTTTCTGATGTTACCACTATTTACAATAATGATCATGCACCTGACAAATGCCAAACCTTGCTTTACTGGCCTCACATTAACAAAGGGAAATGTTAGCAAGCAACAATGGGTGGATTGTGGTCAAGAATGTAATTAAATTCCTATAAAGGTGAAGCGTGACCACAATTATTTGCTGGAGTCAATGTGATTAAGGGCACAGAAGTGTAGGCAATAAAGACCCCAGATAAACTGATAGTTGCACGCAAACGAAAACCTATTGCCATGAGTTCCTTTAAATTTAACACCGTCACTACACGTTTCCAAGATTTTTCAAAACTTGCAAGAGAAAACAATTTGAGTTTCAAGTGCACTTCATGGAAGTCTGTCAACTTCAAATTACTTGAATCATTAAAGACTTGACAGTCAGATAACTGCTTTGCCTGACAAGAAATTCAGAGGCTTTCAGGCAGGCACCAGCAGGAGAGGAGGAGTCTCAGATGCTTTTGCAATTTATTTGAAGTGAAGGGTACATCAGGAGAGGAAGGCAGTCACCATCAAAGGTAGTGGTGAATTACAATGGCAGGATCAGCAGTTGGACAAGAAATGAAGGAGCACCATAGAAACTGAGGTTGCAGGAGGCATGACCACATTGTGGAATGTACATTCAGATGCTTATCTTCCTCTTGAAAGGGCAGTGATTTTTTTGTGTCAGATAGACTTCAATTTGTTCTTTCAGTTGTTTGTAATAAATCTTATAAAGACCATACTCCACTAGTCTTCAGTTGTAAAACTTAAAACAAAATATCTGTGAATAGATGTGATGTGGAGGTGCCGGTGTTGGACTGGGATGGATAAAGTTAAAAATCAATTATACCAGGTTATAGTCCAGTGATTTTTAACTGAGAATAGATGTGATAGATCAGTTGGATGATAAGGGAAGCAGTGGCCTAGCAGTATTATTGCTCGACTTTTAATTCTCATTCCTGATGAAGAGCATTTTCCCAAAACATTGACTCTCCTGCTCCTTGGCTGCTGCCTGACCTGCTGTGCTTTTCTAGCACCATACTCTCGACTCTAACCTTCAGCATCTGCAGTTCTCATTTTGACCTTATTAATCCAGAAACTCAGCTAATGTTCTGGGGACCTGGGTTCAAATCTTGCCAGCCCGGTAGTGGAATTTTAATTCAATCTGGAGTTAAGAGTCTAATGATAACCATGAAACCATTGTCACTTGTCGGGAAAAAAACCCATCTGGTTCATTAATGTCCTTCAGAGAATGAAACTCCATCTTACCTGGTCTGGCCTGCATGTGACTCCAGATCCACAACAATGTGATTGATTTTTAACTGGCCTCTGGGCAATTATGAATGGGCAGTAAATGCTGACCTGGCCAGAGATGTCTACATCCAGTGAATGAATAAAAGAAATCCTGCTGAACAATTCTAAGTGCCTTAATAGCCATACAAACAGCCAGTTTAAGATAATTGGTTTGGGTCATTTACAACTGTCAAAAGCAGCATACATTCATATGCAGGGACTTGTTCTCTGCAAATAAACATAATATGTTCAGGAATTGCGTTTTGAATTACCTGGGATGGTAGGATCCTGTAATTAATCATTTGCTTTCTCCAAAGTAGTGCCTTGGTCATTGAGATTTAACTTGCCAACCATTTGCCCTACAGTGCAAATTGTTGTTGTGTGAGATTTGTCATTCTCGTGTAATCCAGATGTAAAACCATATCCTACTCATTTTAAGCAGCATTCCCATGGTCTTTTCCTAGCAAATAATTTAATGAAGTGAAACTGGGAGTTCAGTCACTGCTCTGTCATTCACACAGAGCTAGAATGAGCTGGAAAACTGTAATGGCAGTGAAGTTAAATAGAGCCTTAACTGCAGTGCTCCAATTCTTTCCAAGCTAGCACCTGCATTTTCAGTCACTTGGGTACGTCAGGTGCATTAAATGAACGGTGAATGCATCATTCAGCTAGTCTAACACCTTCATTTTGTTTCCTGCTGTGAGTGATTGAAGCTGTGTAATTTCATTGCACTGCTGGAATCTCGATGTACAAAGGATCACAGATGGTTCCCATGTGACTTGTAGGCACAATACAGTGCCCAACAAGAAAAGGATAAGCTATTACCCACTCGATCAGGTCAGTGATCAGCAAGCAAGTAAATGCCTGTTTCTCAGACAGCAGACACAATGCTTTCATGTCAAGACAATCATCTGCACCCTTCTGCTTTTTAGATATGAGGGGAAGGGCAGTGGGTTGGAGACTAAAGGTTACATTTTCAGCCTTAGTTGATTCTATCCATGTAGTATCTTAAAGAAGTAGAAGATATATACTGTACATGCAATGAGGCAAGTTAACTACTAGGACTGTTAGACACATTGCTGATATCTTAATGCTGTTTTTGAGTTTGATTTTATTGTGTGTATTTTACAGTAAGAATACAATAAGATCCAGTGAAAAGCTTTCATTTCTTGCCACAATCTGGCTTGTTTTGAATAATTTAAGAAAAGGGAATAAAAGAAAGATAAAGCGTAAAGAAAGTCCATCAATTCAATGATTCCATGATCAATCCTGAGCCAGCTCATCACCATCTGCACCGTACCCAACCAACATCGAAGTCGCCAATCCTCAGGCGCCATCTTTGCTGCTGGGCCGATACTGCTCTACCATTGCCTTGCTGCAGCCTGTGCCGGACCAACCACTGTCAGAGTTCTGTCTCTTACTGCTGGGCCGACATCACCGATGTTGTCTTTATGCCCTTCTGCCACTGTTTTGCCACTGCGGTGCCAGACCTAACCAACAATGAAGTTGCCAATCCTCAGGCATCATCTTTTGCACCTGTGCCTACCTCGACGTCACCTCTGCTGATGTAGCAACTGCTGACTCCACCTCCTGTGCTGAGAACATTGATCATAGAACAGAATAGCGCAGGAACAGGCCCTTTGGTCCACAAAGTTGTGCTGGACATGATGCTGAATTAAACAAATGCCTTCTGCTTGTCCTTGATCCATATCCCTCCATTCTCTGCATGTTCATGTGGTTATCTAAATGTCTCTTAAATGCCTCTGTCATATCTGCCTCCACCATCCCCCTGGCAGCACGTTCCACACTCCTGGCACTCTCCTTGTAAAAATCTTCCCCCTTACATCTCCTTTGATCTTTCCCCCTTTCACCTTAAATGCATGCTTACTTTGAAAAAGTAAGTAGGGGCTTACTTGAGCTCAGTAGTGGTCCCACTTCCCACTGCATTTGGCCCGCTCGAGGTCTGTGCCCTAGGTCTACTTGAGGTCCACACCTTGGGCCTGTTCAAGGTCCGAGGTAGGCCCGCCCAAGGTCCATGCCCTGGGCCCAGCTCAAGACTGCTCAAGCTCAGTGGACTGGTCTGTTTGAGGTCCACGCACTGGCCTCTTGCCAACACCAGTGCTGCTCAAGCTCAGGACAAGCTAAGTAAAAAAGAGTAAAGAGAGAAAAAGAAGTGGTTGGAATGGATGACTTCTGGCACAGGCGCCCTACTCTGCTGCTACTTTGGACCAGAAGATGCATGTGTGTGTGTCTGTGTCTGTCTGTCTGTGTGTCTGTGTCTGTCTGTCTGTTGTCTGTGTCTGTGTCTGTGCATCTGTGTCTCTCTGTCTGTATGTCTGTGTCTATGTCTGTGTATGTATTCCAATTCTAGTTCCTAGTTTAAATACCTTTACATCAGTGAACATCTTTCAACGCAGTGCTGACTGGTCTATGATTGTCATTAAATACAACATGTTCATAGTTTTTCAAATGATGCTAAACAATGAAAGATGAGGAGAGGGGCTAACCGAACATAGGGCCAAACAAATGAAAAATACTGAAAAGGAGGATGTGCAGGTGCGAACACAAAAATGTTATATTATGAAGGTGTATGATGTAGGTGCTCATCTGAGAGACATTGGGACAGATTTCCAACTGTCTATAAGCTTCTCTTTTCCCTCCAAAATTAGACAGTAACAGCTAAAAAATCTGAAGGGAACTCTAATCTATAGTTCTGGATTTGTTGTGCTGGAAGAGCACAGCAGTTCAGGCAGCATCCAAAGTGCAGCGAAATCGATGTTTCGGGCAAAAGCCCTTCATCAGGAATAAAGAGGGCTTTTGCCCGAAATGTCAATTTCGCTGCACTTTGAATGCTGCCTGAACTGCTGTGCTCTTCCAGCACCACTAATCCAGAATCTGGTTTCCAGCATCTGCAGTCATTGTTTTTACCTCTATAATCTATAGTTGCCCAAGGTCTATTTGCTACAAACTTCTACAGTCCTTCACAGGACTAAGCTGCTCACGTCCCTGAACGATTTAAGTTTAAGTATGCAAATGTCCAGCACCTCTCGCGGCTTGCTTTCCTGTGCAACATCTGAAACTCACACAGTCATGACCATACAAATGTAATAAGCAGCAGCTCTGATTTAACTCTGTCATAGAGTCATACAGATGTACAGCATGGAAACAACCCTTCGGTCAAACCCATCTATGTTGACCAGATATCCCAACCCAATCTATTGATATAGACTAAATTTCCTACTTTTACAAAAGCAAGTTACTGCTGGTGCTGGAGATCTGAAATAAAAATGGAAAATGTGAAAACTCCAGTTCAGATAAAACTATCATCAACATGACCCTGAAATATTAATTCTGTTTATGTCTCCACAGGTGATGTCTGACCTGCAGAGTATTTCCAGAATTTTCTGTTCTTATTTCTAAGAGATAGTTTTGGAAAATATTTTTACAGTTAATTAAATTAACCATTAAATGTTCTCCAAGTGGTGAGTTCTATTGTAATGCTAATGTGTGTATATAGTATAGAATGTTCCCATTTTTTAGACCATGCTGAATTTACCCATTCGCAGAGAAAGTGTAGGTGGCATGTGAATTTCATGCCATCTGGTCTGCCAAGGTCAGGTAGAATTTTAATCAGCTGCAAATGTGTTGCTGGTCAAAGCACAGCAGGCCAGGCAGCATCTCAGGAATAGAGAATTCGACGTTTCGAGCATAAGCCCTTCATCAGGAATAAGAGAGAGAGAGCCAAGCAGGCTAAGATAAAAGGTAGGGAGGAGGGACTAGGGGGAGGGGCGATGGAGGTGGGATAGGTGGAAGGAGGTCAAGGTGAGGGTGATAGGCCGGAGTGGGGTGGGGGCGGAGAGGTCAGTAAGAGGATTGCAGGTTAGGAGGGCGGTGTCAGGAAGAGGATTGCAGGTTAGGAGGGCGGTGTCAGGAAGAGGATTGCAGGTTAGGAGGGCGGTATCACTTGGTCCTCCGTTTTTCACCTTCCTAGTTATGCAACCAAGCTGTTGGGCACATTTCTGGGGAAATCACTTAGCCGATCAGTGGTGAGATCTTGCAGTTTGCATGTCCAGGTGCCACATTTAAAAGCCAGCTGCACCTCATTTCAGACACTGCAAGCCAGGAACGACTTCAAAGTGTGGTGATCAACCCTGAAAATGATGAAAAGTAAAGTTGAGTTGACTTGCTGCTTTCCAAGGGATAGGGATTTAGTGGTGGAAAATAGGGCAGTTCATGCTGACCACCAAAGGAGGCTACACCACACAGATTGCCTATGATTTGCACTCCACATGAGCAAGTGCCTGCATTTTTGCGGCCTCACATCCACCAAACTCTCTAAATCTGCCACTGCACATACAGCTCACCAAGGCCCAGGGACTACGACATGGATCATGTTCACCCAGGACCTCTAAACTACTAATCCTAACTGATCTCTTAACTTCCCATTCACTCATTGGGGACACTTCTTGACCTCTTCTGCTCCTGCATGATCATAAATCACTCTTGAGTCCACTTCCATCATAATCAACTATTTTCTTTGTCTCACTGAAAAATGGTCAAAATTGGTCAGATTGGGCTAAGATTAGTTGGAAGGGGTAGATGGTGGACATTAGGTTGCTTACTTCACATGAGGAGAAAATACTATATTTGACAAAAGAGAGGAGGAATTAGGGAACAACCCCAGTTAACTTCATTGTGTTGTTTTGCATTCCTGTGACCACTAGTGCTAACTCATTTTGAATCTCCTGAAGCTCTTATTCATTGTCTGGAACTACATCTCTCTCCTTTCTTACTCAGGACCAGTATCATACACTGAATATACGCAGAGAGACCAACCCCACTGTCAGCTCCAGTTCCAGCTCTGAGGAAGAAGGCAGTTAGAAAATGCATTAGCAAGATGTTCACCTGCCCCCTCCACCTGCTCAGAGACTTTCCCTTCAGTGGGTTCTTTTTACTTTCTAGATTAAATCCAGAAACACAGTCTGGTGAGCATAACACTGCAACATCTTTGAAGCTGGTTGAGGACTCAGACCACTGCCAGAGACCAAGCATCTGCACGACCGAAGAAATTGACAGGAGAAATTATACGACTAGTCAAGAGGAAAAGGGAAGCGTACATAAGGTCTAGGCAGCTAAGAACAGAACGGGTCCTGGAGGAATATTGGAAAAATTGGACAAGTCTTAAACAAGGAATCAAGCCAGCGAAAAGGGGTCATGAAATAGCTTTAGTGAGCAGAATTAAGGAAAATCCCAAAGCATTTTATTCTTATATAAGAAGCAAGCAGATAACTAGAGAAAGAAGTGGTCCACTAAAAGATAATAAAGTAAGACTGTGTGCCGAACCTGAGAGAATGGGTGAAATTCTGAATGATTATTTTGCATCAGAGTTCACTGAGGAGAGAAACATGATGAATCTTGAGATTAGAGATAAAAGTTTAATTAGTCTGGATCACGTTGGCAAAAGTAGGGAAGATGTGTTGGATATGAAGGTGGATAAATCCCCAGGGCCAGATGGGATCTACCTCAGGGAGGAGAGAGAGAGAGGAAATATCTGGGGCCCTGACAGATATCTTTGTGGCATCCTTCAATACATATGAGGCACCAGAGGACTTGAGGGTGACTTATGTTGTCCCCCTGTACAAGAAGGGTAGTAGGGATATTTCGGGTAACTACAGACCAGTGAGCCTGACGTCGGTGGTAGGGAAGTTGCTGGAGAGGGTACTGAGGGATAGAATCTATTTATATTTAGAAAAGAATGAGCTTATCACTGATAGGCAACATGGTTTTGCGCGGGGGAGATTGTGCCTTACCAACTTAATAGAGTTCTTCGAGGAAGTGACCAAGTTGTTAGATGAAGGAAGGGCTGTTGATGTCATATGCATGGACTTTAGTAAGGTGTTTGGTAAGGTTCCCCTTGGTAGACTAATGGAGAAAGTGAAGTCATATGGTGTGCAGGGTCTTCTAGCTAGGTGGATAAAGATCTGGTTGAGCAACAAGAGACAGAGAGTAGTAATTGAAGGGAGTTTCTCGAAATGGAGAAAGGTGACCAGTGGTGCTCCACAAGGGTCAGTATTGGGGACACTGTTGTTTGTGATATATATAAATGATCTAGAAGAGGTCACTGCTGGTATGATCAGAAAGTTTGCAGGTGACACAAAGATTGGTGGAGTAGCAGAAAGCATAAGGGACTGTCAGAGAATACAGGAGTATATAGATAGACTGGAGAGTTGGGCGGAAAAGTGGCAGATGGCTTTCAATCCAGCCAAATATGAGGTTATGCATTTAGGCTAGACTAATTCTGGAGCAAATTATACAATGAATGGAAGAGCCTTGGGAAAAGCTGATGGGCAGAGAGATCTGGGAGTGCAGGTCCATTGTACCCTGAAGGTTGCTGCTCAGGGGAAAGAGTGGTCACGTAGGCATATAGTATGCTTGCCTTCATTGGACGGGATATTGGGCTAGCAAGTCATGTTAAAATTGTACAAGACATTGGTTCGGCCGCATTTAGAATACTGTGTACAGTTCTGGTCGCCATATTATCAAAAGGATGTAGACGCTTTGCAGAGGGTGCAGAGAAGGTTTACGAGGATGTTGCCTGTTATGGAAGGTGCTAGCTATGGAGAGAGGTTGAGTAGTTTAGGTTTATTTTCATTAAAAAAAAGGAGATTGAGGGGGACCTGATTGAGGTTTACAAAATCATGAAGGGTATAGACAGGGTAGATAAGACAAGCTTTTTCCCAGGGTGAAGGATTCAACAATGAGACATCATGCTTTCAAGGTGAGAGATGGAAAGTTTAAGGGGGATACATGCGGCAAGTACTTCATACAGAGGGTGATGGGCATTTGGAACACGTTGCCAGCAGAGGTGGTAGAGGCAGGCACTGTGATTCATTTAAGATGCGTCTGGACAGATGCATGAGTAGGTGGGGAGCAGAGGGATACAAATGCTTAGAATTGACCAACAGGTTTAGACATTTACATAAATGATTTAGATGCGAGCATAACAGGTACAGTTAGTAAGTTTGCAGATGACATCAAAATTGGAGGTGTCATGGACAGCGAAGAGGGTTACCTCAGATTACAGCAGGATCTGGACCAGATGGAAATGGGCTGAGAAGTGGCAGATGGAGTTTAATTCAGATAAATGCGAGATGCTGGATTTTGGGAAAGCAAATCTTAGCAGGACTTATACAGTTAATGGTAAGGTCCTAGGGGGTGTTGCTGAATAAAGAGACCTTGGAGTGCAGGTTCATAGCTCCTTTAAAGTGGAATTGTCGGTAGATAGGATATTGAAGAAGGCATTTGGTATGCTTTCCTTTTTGGTCAGAGTACTGAGTACAGGAGTTGGGAGATCATATTGCGGCTGAACAGGATATTGGTCAGGCCACTGTTGGAATATTGCTTGCAATTCTGGTCTCCTTCCTCTCGGAAAGATGTTGTGAAACTTGAAAGGGTTCAGAAAAGATGTCCAAGGATGTTGCCAGGGTTGGTGGATCTGAGCTACAGGGAGAGGCTGAACAGGCTGGAGCTGTTTTCCCTGGAGCGTCGGACGCTGAGGAGTGACCTTATAGAGGTTTACAAAATTATGAGGGGCATGGATAGGATAAATAGACAAAGTCTTTTCCCTGGGATCGGGGTGTCCAGAACTAAAGGGCATAGGTTTAGGGTGAGAGGGGAACGATAAAAAAGAGACTTCAGGGGCAATGTTTTCACGTAGAGGGTGGTACGTGCATGGAATGAGCTGCCAGAGGATGTGGCGGAGGCTGGTAAAATTGCAACATTTTAAGAGGCCTTTGGATGGGTATATGAATAGGAAGGGAGGGGAGGGATATGGGCCGAGTGCTGGCAGGTGGGACTAGATTGGGATATCTGGTCGGCATGGACGGGTTGGACTGAAGGGTCTGTTTCTCTATGCTGTATATCTCTATGACTCTATATGGCCCGATTCACAGCTATCATGCTCACTTTGCAGAGACAAGTACAGGAACATCAAGTGGTTTTGTCAGATGCAGTCAGTATGCTGGAATGTAGGTTGGAGGAGGAAGCCTTGGAGAATTCCATAGGATGATGACCCTTTGAATGAAGAAATTTCTCATCTCAGCCCAAAATGACCTACTGCATTTCCCGAGAGTCTGAAACACTTGTTTTGGAGACACTTTCAAGTGAAATAACATGTCTGTATCATGCCTGTCTAAACCTGACAGAATTTTATACATTTTCATCCGATCCTTTCTCATTTTTCTAAAATCCACAGAGTAAAATTCAATCTCTCTTCAAAGGACAAGCCTGAAATCTGAGGAATTATTCTGGTAAAGGTTTGCTCCACTTCCTCATTGGTGTGTGTGTTTTTGTTTAGGTAAGGAGGAGGTAACAAGTAGTAAAGATAAAGGGGAAGCATCACATGTAATAAATGTGGATTTCCAGAAGGCATTTGATAATTTACTGATACAGAGATGCGTGGGTCAAGTGTTAAGGAGGTTTGTAGCCATGGACCATGCAGAGATGTTATACAGAAGAAGCTGATTAATAAAGACCGGGACAGTCTCTTAAGAAGTTGCTGTTTTCTGGTTCCCATAGTTTTTGAACCTTAGCAAGTCTGATCTGTAATTTTTGGTCATATGTCCATGAAGAAAAGCTTTATGCGAGGTTAAACTATCAAAGTGCTGTTTGTTAGTTTTTAATAACTGAACAAGAGAGCTATGTACCTTTAGTTCTTCCTAGGGTCACGTTCCAATTCCCTTTTCCTCAATTTTAAAGAACCTATAAGGATCGTTTTTCTTGCTTTTGAAGAATAGTGGAGGTCTCTTTGTGTGATAGTACAGGAACCTCATAGCAACCTGTACTCCCATACCAGAATACACAAACCCAGGAGCATCTGCATTCACTTAACACAGGAATTGAGGATTTTAAAAAACTCATTCACAAAATATGTGCATCACTGTCTAGGCCAATGTTTATTGTCCAACCATAATTGGCCAGAATGCAGTTGGATTCAATCACATTGTTATGGGTCTGGAGTCACATGTAGGCTAGACCAGGTAAGGGTGGCAGATTTCCTTTCCTAAAGGACCACTATTGAACCAGATAGGTTTTTCCCAACAACTGACAATGGTTCAACGTCACCATTAAATCCTTAATTCTAGATTTTAAAATTGAATTTAAGTACCATTTTCTGCCATGGCAGGATTCAAATCGAGGTCTGTGGGTTAATAGTCTAGAGATAATACTGCTAGGCCATCACCTCTCCTATAATTGGTCCTTACCAAAGGAAATTATCAATCAATTACACTGTATCCTTTAAACTGATCTAAAGTGCAGCTCCAGCACAAGCAGATCACCACCATTGATTGTAAAGGTCACAATGTCTTAATTTTGATGGGTTTTAAATGAAGTAGTTCTAAACTACTTTCGTAGACATCAATAATTGGCCAATCTCATCATAGATTTTAGAATTAATTGTTCCATTCAGTTCATCTACTTCCTTATTGGAAACCAGAAAAAGCATGATCGGGCACTGTAATTTTACAGTGGCAGAATTCCTGAGAGTGCAAGGGGCTATTCCAGCATAGAAACAGAAATAAGCAATTTGGCCCTCAACTCTGTTCTGCCATTAAATGAATCCATGGCTGATCTGTGACCAACTCTATTTTGTCCCATATCCGTTAATTCTCTGAATAACAAAAAATACATTAGTCAAAGGCTTAACATTAACAATTGATCTACCATCGATAGTCATTTGTAGAAAACAGTTCTAAACCTCCTAAACCTTTGCACGAAGAAATATTTCCGAATTTCACTCCTGAAAGGCTCCAATAGTTAGACTACTGCTCCTCCTTTTAGACTTGCCAATAACAACAATAGTTTCTATTTTATCTATTACCTTTCATATCACAAAAACATTAATCAAACCAATCTCAATTCTAGGGAATGCACGCCTAGTTAGTATACTTCCTTCTTGGAGTTCAGGTAATATTCTGATAAATTTACTGACTCTGGGACCAACAAATTATTTAGTGTCCTGCTCACAGTATTCCAAGTATGGTCTTCCTAAGAGTTTATATAGCAGATTAACTTCTACCACTTCTCACTCATTGCTAAAGATATAAAAGTCAGCAACCTTTTTTGATAATTTTCTTGACTTGATTACATTTTAATGATTGGCTTAGACCCTGCCACTCCCACAACTGACTGCTCAGCCTTTCACCACTTATCCTTTTCGGATCCAATGTGGATAACTTCACATTTGTCTACATTGAAATTCATTTGCTGCAGTTTTATCCATTCACCTAATCTATCAATATCTCAAATTTTAGACTATCTACTGCTGCTTACAATGCTGCTTATCTTTGCCTCATTGACCAATTAGGATACGTAACTCGCTATCCCATTTCCTTAGCTTTTATTGAATACAATGACTGGCTGAGAACGAAATGTTCTCTTTATCAAAGTTAGAACTAATGTCAGTGAGAATGAGTTCAACGCTTATTATTCGGCTTGTTTGTGTTCAGCAGCAATACAAAATACTTAATGAACTCAGGTTTCATTGTAGTTTTCACATTGGTGTTATTATAAGGAACTCTGGCATGGCTATAGGCTGGAAAGGCAAATCTCTGTGTCACTCTTAGACGATTAATATTATTCTCTGCAGCTATGGCAAATTACATCTGTGCATTTTTTAAGGACAGAGCTGGACATCACTATAGCACCAACTACAATGGATGTCTGGGGTGCTTGATGATGTTGAATAGGTAGGACGAGAGTATTTTGGTTGTTTGCTGCAAGTTGTAAAACTTTGTCTTACAAACAGGACTCATTATTAAGTCCTGAAGGAGCTATGCCTCAGTTTAGTAGAGGGATCAGTCGGAAGAGCAATACTAGTTTGAATTGATGGCAGATGACAGATTTTGAAGGCAGCAAGAACCATTTATGCCAATTTGATAGCAGAGAACTCTTTTGATCATGGCATCTCACTACTGTGTGAAATGATGCTGTACATCAGAGTATAAAGATGTCATTATCTCATAACCCCTAGCTGTGAATGTTGACTGAACAGCTCCTATTCATGCCATGACATGAGAGCCATTTCACAATGTTACTAAAATCAATGCATACACTCTGTAAACTTTTAAACCTAATCTTGTGTTTCTGCAAGGTGCCAGTAAATAGCAAGCAAGTTTGTGCTGGCTGGTTGCTTTGTGTATAGATGAAGATTTGAATTGTGATAACCTTTGTCTTGTGGAGCTTTGTTCCGAGTTACACCTGCTGCAGGCTGTGCACCTTATTGTGGTGATTGACCAGTTTGGTTGTGCCTCCTTTTTGATGCATGTAGAAATATGAAAGAGCTTTGAAGGCCACAGCATCTTTTCCATGCCTCCAGGGCTGGACATTTTTCTACATAACCAGTAAGCCACTATGTACAGAAACAGTCCCACAGTCACTTGGAGCTCTGCAGTGGAAGTTCACTCACTATTTCCCATTATAGCAAGCTGAAACTTCCTGTGTCCTTTGATGATCATTTCACTCCCAGTTCAAGTCTTTCAGATTTAATTGTCACCAGCGAAAGATACTTCAATGGTTATTCATTCCTTAAAGCTTCCAGAGCCTTGGCTCTTCTGTTCCCTTTCATTTGAACAAAAATTTAACTGCATAAAAATCCTGCTTGGCTCTTAATACAAAACTGTTCTCTCTGCTTTCCCACAGCAGGAACTAATTTATTTTAATGTGAAACAGCATTTCTCCTTTTTCGGATTTACTGCGAAAAGACATTAAAACAGCCATGATACCTCCATAGTTTTCTGTTTGAGTTTCTCTCCCAATGGCAGCTGGATCTCATGGGCAAATTGCTGAACAAAGGTGTTAATCTGTGTTACTTTGAGTTAAAGGTACATTTTCAGCATGTTTTATAAAATGCAGCATTCATGATAATTTAATTTTGATGGATTTGAGAAAATACATCATCAAAAAAAATTGGTTTATAATTCTGTGCCTCTGCCAGAAATAAGTCCAGCAAATCTCTCTCTTAATGTATTCAATTGCCATTAATTTACAAGCATTTATCTGAAAAGTAAAATTGTCATGATTCTGACAAAAGTGTCTGCACATTCAGACATTAAATAATTCAACAATATACACACTTTCAATGAGGAGGAGCTTCTTTTGCACAATTAAAGGTAAAAGGTTATCATTTCCCTATTCGTTATTTCTGGTTCCATGATCACATCTATAATCAGCATGTGTGACAGTGACTTCCCAGATTATTTTGTAAACCTCACCAGGTTTACTGAGCATCTTCACAATTCTTGTTCTACAAAAGAGCGGTAATCAAGATATCAAAGGGTGAAATGCAGGGTATAATGAAAGGCATTGAGAGATGAAAGGAACTTCTTGAATTTTCACCACCTGTAATCTAAGCATAGAACATTAATCCAGTACGTTGTAACTGCAGCTGTGGGAATGTTATGCCAGTCAATGTTTGATGATCCCACTTGGAAACATAAATAATTTAGATATATTTTGTCATTCCAAAAAATTTTAGATTTAGTGAAAACCGACTGCAGATGCCGGAAATCAGAAACAAAAATAGAAATTGCTGTAAAATCCCAGCAGGTCTGGCAGCATCTGTGGAGAGAAATCAGCGTTAACGTTTCGGGTTCAGAGACATTCCTTAGAACTGGGCCTTCAGATGTTTAAATATAAGAAAAGTAGATCAGGCAGGGGAGAGAATAGAGCACAGATTAAAACCAGTTAATTAATTGGGTAGACTGGTTAGATCGAAACCATTCCCAAACTAACTTATTCAATCTCTCTCTCTTTCTTACTTGGCCTCGATATTTGCTCAGAGCTATGAAAAGAGCAGTAGCTAATGTGACTGATTGAGTAACTACTCGGCCTTGCTTACAGAAATTAACTGTGGAATGGTTTTCTAAATTTTCTGAACAAAGTTCTTGGTTCATAGTATGGTCACCTGGCAGGTGAGGGATAACTGAGTGTTTATACAAATACCTGATAAATAAGTAGTGGATGTTAACTAATTCAGATTGAGGGTGGGAGGTTGGTCACGAGGCTGGAGGTGAAGGCTCACAGCAAGGTTGTGGGAGAATGAGACAATTTAGGTTTTGTTTGGGGAATTTTTTAGAAAGTATTCTTTCATGGGATTTGGGCATCACTAGCAATGGCAACATTTGCTGCCAATCTCCAAGTACCCTTGAATTGACTGATTTGCTTATGGTTTTCAAAGGGTAAAAGTCAAGTGCATTTTTGTCGGTTTGGGACCACATGTAGGCCAGACATGGCAAAACTGGCAGACTTCCTTCCAGGTGAGTTTTTTATGATGAACATTGATAGCTTCATATTTATTTTTTAAACTTAATTCTGCAGGGGCCATCGTGGAACTGAACTCATATCACCAGTAAAGCCTGAATTACTAATCCAGTCACAATATTGGCATGCCACTATTTTCTGTTGTTGGACTGAAGGCAAACATTTCTTGCCCTGGCACCAAAAACACCGATGTAAATGCATTTCACTCATCCATCTGGCTCTTCTTGGCTCCTTTCACCCAATGCAATTGTGGAATAAATTGAAACCAAACCCATTAAAATTGAGGCGAACAACCTCCATTGTAAGATTTTACTGGCAGATCCACTTCCTGAGAAAAGGTTAGTCAACAGCTTAATCTGACATGCCTCTGTTAAAATCAAAAGTGGATGTGTTACTGCAAGTGGATTTGGGTCAATTTTATTTAAAACTGACTTTGTGGTTAACGTTCTATCCTTCCCATTTGTGTCGAACTCTCTCTCACACACACTATTGAGATATTTGTTTCTCTTATACTTGTTACAAGGGATTTCATTTTGAGCAGGGGAAAGGAATACCAAATAAGTATTGTGTTTCTGAAGTGGGCAGAAATTGCATTTTTCAATCTCTGTTTCCTGAAATTGTCTTTTTTAAGACCAGGTCTCTGGACAGATTGTATTGATTAACTGGCTCCAGTGTTAGCACCTACATTTCATGCTTCACTATTTACTGTCTTGAAAATATTTCTCATTGCAAAGACTTGAGCTTTTAATCTCTTATAGGTGGCCTTGTATCTGGTTGTTGACTGAAATTAATGTTCCTCTCCGCTAGTTTTACTCCTGACATTTTGTATAGATACAGGAATATAAAAGATTTAAAGTTTCTACAATGGAGAAGAATACTTGGATTTTGCTGGAAAAAGAAGTTTTCAGTTTAACATCACTAATTTTTTTCAAGATTGCTTTTAGCAAATTGAACTAAATATCTATTTGTGTGGATCTGAGTTTATTACTTGTCTATTTTTAACATGAGAATATATTTTCCATAAAATATGAAGGTTTGAATTATGTTTTTGCAACATTAGGTAGCCTTTGTACTGAGACTGTTAGAGAAGTTATGCTTTTGGGTGAGCTGTGGGAGATCATGGTGTGAAAGCCTTGTAATCCAGTACTCCAGGCAAATGTCCTTCCACATCCTCAGAAATTTACCTGTACCTCTACCAATGTCATCAACTGCATTTGTTGCACATGGTGTCGTGTCCTCTTCATCGGGGAGACAGAACGCCTTCTTGCAAATCCTTTCAGAGAACATCTCTGAGACACCCGCAACCACCAACCCCACCATCCCGTGGCTGAACACTTCAACTCCCCCTCTCACTCCATCAAGTGCATGCGGGTCCTGGGCCTCCTCCACCGCCATACCGTTACAATCCAACACCTGGAGGAGGAACACCTCATATTTCGCCTTGGGAACCTGCAACCATATGGGATAAATATGGATTTCATCTCTCCTCCCCCCATATTACCCTAGTCTCAAGTCTCCAACTTAGCAATGCTCTGTGGACCTGTCCCTCACTCCCCCCTCTGATCTATAACCTTCTCTCTCACCTTCATCCACCTATTGCTTTCTCAGCTACCTTCCCCCAAACCTCAACCCCTCTCCGATCCACAAGCCTCATTCCTGACAAAGAGCTTATGCCTGAAATGTCAATTTTTCTGCTCCTTGGATGCTGCCTGATCTGCTGTGCTTTTCCAATGTGACACTCCTGACTCTGATCTCCAGCATCTGCAATCTTCCCTTTCTCCTAATATTCTGGAGGTATGGATTTGAATACCACAATAACTGATAGTGAAATTTGAATTCAAATAATGAAATTGGAAATTAAAGTTGATTTAATGTTCTTCAGGGAAGGAAATCTGCCATTGTAAGCTCATCCAGCACAGATATGTCTCCATATCCATAGCTGTGTGGTTGCTACTGAACTGCTTTCTGGGTTTCTCACAAGTCATGCACTTCAAGGGAAATTAGGACTCAGTAATAAACACCAAAACCCCATGAATGAATAATAAAAAGTCCTTTCCATTGATATTTCATAGTACAAAATTCCCAATACCTCTGGAATATACCATCAGAGAGGGGATATAATTCAACTAGAGTATCATGAATATCAAACTTGGGTCCTGTAATAGGAGGTAAGGCTTGGGGAAGTTGAGGAGGAATGCTTAGCATAGAGCAATTCAACACAGAAGGTGTTGCTTTAAGATAGAAAATCTACCACATGCATGCATTTGTGAAACAATAATGTGGAAGTTCATTTGAAGATAAGACTACAGACAGCTAATACCCTTAAGGGTCCATATGTAATGCAGTTTACTCCGGTAGCTGTTTCCTCAATAAGTTCAACAAATCATATGGTCCATAAATCATATCTTCTGAGGAAGCTAATTGACAGCAGTTTCAGATACCGCCCCTCCCTCCTAAAAATGTATGTTTATCATATCACAACAGGGGGATGACATTCATCCAGTGGTCCATGATGACTTTTGCAAGAGAAACATAATATATTTGATTCCTCTGCCTTTTCCTTGTTGGTCTCATTTTGTCCTCTGCATTTGCTAGTTCAAATCTCTCTTGAAAACCTCAATTGAATGTGCCTCCATCACACTCTGTCTGTTTATTCCAGATCATCCAAATGTACTTCTTCATTTTTCCATTACTTCTTTTCTTCATCTTAAACCAGAACAATTCAACCAATAGGAATAATTTCTCCTTCTCTGCTTTGTCCAAATCTCCCATGATTTTTGAACACCTCTATTGAATCTCCTCTTTATCTTTGCTACAAGGCAAACAACCCTAACTTCTTCAATCTGTATAACCAATGTTCCTCAACTCTTGAGTGATTCTTATGTCATTCTGTTTATGTGAAGCAAAGAAGGATGGATATAAATAATTGACACACAGAAGTTTCACTTAAAAGCTGCACTTGTCCAGCTGAATCCTATTATTGTTCCTGTAAGATTCTGGTCCTATTAACATCATGCTTACTTTAAATTAGTATAGACTTGTTTACAATTCTCGTCTCCACTGTCTGTATTTTGACAATGAATTTATTAGTGCATACAGAAGAGGTTGGAATTTGAGCAGGGAAATAAACTAGCTGCTTTACATCTCTCTTTTAGTATTCAGATTCCCAGAACACGTGGAGTATACAATATGTGTACTATCTACTTTTTTTAAACCTGAACCTAACGTCTTAATTTCCACCTATCTGTCCATTGGTTGCCACCCACAGTAGTAAATATTATCTATTTCTGTCTTGTTGCTACACATACACCAGCAACTGAATATTCCTTGAGGAATATCAGGGACCTATGTATGGTTAAACCATTTGTCATGACAAGAAAGCTGACCTCACTGTCAAAGATCACCAAAAATTAGAATTGTCTGCCCAATCAAAATCAAAAATGTGAAATTTCTTGGGTGATAAATTGCAGTTGGCATTTCTGTTGAATTACCATTCTACCCTTGCAGAGTTCCAAAAACATTCTTGCATTCTATTGTCAATATCAAAACTACAATGCTGGATATTTGTGACACTATTTCATAGAGGGAGTTCTGATTATGCTTAAAGGATTGCTTTGAATCAATTCTGTTAGTTAATGATATCAGCTATGCATGCAATTGTTGCTTGAAACCTTTCTTTACGCCCTACAGCAGATGTGTATGTGACCTCAGACTTGCCTCCTTCCAGTTGCCTGTATGCACCCACCTCTATGTGCTCCTGCACACTTGTACAGAGTGCCTTACAAGCTAATTTCATCAATCCTCAACTACAGATTATAAAAGGTGAATTCAAGCAAGCTAGTTCTGTAGTGTACTGCAGATGAAAGGTTCCGGCTAATATCTTATAAGAGTAATATTGCCTTAGAAAGTCCCTGTACAAGGATATTACCACAGGTTAATTGCGAAATTATTCTATGGACAGTAAAACTCAAAGAGCCACTTTCCTGCTGAGCATAACTGAAGTATTCAAGAAATTGAACAGAACATTTATCTGTGTTTCTTTAAGTCAGAAAACATCCCATCACCAATGACTTCCATGATTACAACCTCCCCAGTTTTTTTAGACAGCTTCAAATTGGCTAAGATGATGCTGGTTAACAGAGAACCCCAAAGCATGAATTTCTTGATGATTGTGAGCAGTCTTCTGCTTATAGAGGTGATGCTTTCATATTCAGGTGTAGCATGAGAATACTCTCCAAAGTCCAGTTTGCTCTCTATATGGTATGAAGAGATGACTACACATCTCTGGCTTAAATTCTTAGCATTTAAGAAGTTAATGTGTCTTAATGCGGCAAAGCCATAACTATTATTAGCACTATAGGTACTTACTAAAGTTTTTATGAATGTTACAAAGTAGGCTTGGGTGGAGGAGCAAAGAGCAAGTTACACCATGGAACTAAGGTGAAAGGAAATATGCCCATTAATGGAGTGGCACTGGGAGGGGGAATACTCAGGAGGAGATGAGACTTTATTGAGGGGTGTGCAGGACTAGACTGGGTCACATAGGTGGTGAGTGGCAAGGTCAATGAAGCATGAACATTTGGGGCTCACACAGTAAGGGAATAGAGTTGGTTTGGTATGGTTCAAGGAACAGGATTTTGGATGAGGTTAAAGATCATAACCTCATGCTTTCCTTGTAGTCATAAGATCACAAGATACAGGGGCAAAATTAGGCCATTCATTGAGCCTGCTCTAACTTTCAACCCTGTCTGCAATGTTCCTCAACTCCATTCTCCTGTCTTCTCCCTGTAACCCTTACTAATCCTTAGCTCATCTCTTAAAACTTTCAGTTCCATCAAGTTACTCAAAGCCTCATATATATTTATAGAAGTCAGTTACCTCTGTTGGTTGGACAATTAGTTTGCAAAGTGAAGTGATGCTAATAGCATGGGTTCAATTTACATAACAGCTATGGTTACTGTGAAAGAGTCTCTTTCTCAAACCTTCCCTCTTCTGACCTTGTGCATGATAACCCTTGGGTCTCTCTCCAATGAGTTAATGACCCTCTGGTCTGTCAGGACTATGGTAACTTTACTTTTTTACTTTAGCTGAGTGCTATTTCTGCTCTAACAATATTATTCTCAAATTTCTCCAGCCTCAGGAACATCTAATGGTAATTTGGTCATTTGACTTCCATCTCTCGTGCAACCTTCACAGCCTCTGTTCCCCTGTTCTTGAAATTCATAATACTTATTTGAAACCAAACTACATTAATATGGATTGTGGTTTAATTTATACAACTTTTACTTGATGAATATTACATGGAAATGCTCCATGAAAAATCCTTCACATGTATTTATATTGACTCTTACATCTAGAACACATAATGTCTTAGAAATTGAAATGGTAAACTTTCTACATTGATAGAGTGGTTCCTGACACTTTACCACATATTTTAATTGAAGTATTTATCACATATTAGGCAAAGATGTATTATTTTTCAAGTCATTTCCTCAGAGTATTTACGTATTACACAGTTTAATAGTTTGTCTCAGCAGTTAGTCAATTTGTCTTACACATTGACTGCATTGCAAGAGGGTTGAATGCACTTTTCCTTTTTGTAACCGAACACAATTGATGGATAAAACAGGAGCAAAGTTCCTGTCAGGCAGTTAGCAACGTTTTTAAAGTAGATTTTTATGAAGAATTCAGACAGCCACAGATTACCAGAAGCTGCAAAGCAAGGACAGGAGCTCTGTCATTTCTGTACGTTCATCCTACTGTGAAATCAAGCAGCTTATCAATTTCTATCAGGACTAGTTTCAACGAGTGCTTCATCAGCTCGCCTTCAGAATGATCAAACAACAGTGTCTGCAAAAGAAATGAATATCCAGCACAAATCATGCAGTCTACTCCTGTTCCACTCCCTGGGCAATGCTATCCCACAAGTAGATAATAAAATGGTATGAGAGAACTGTAAGAAAAACAAAATGATCACAGAATAATGGGAGCTTGTTACTGTTGAACTGAGAGGGTACCTGTGACAAATCAGGAATAGTAATCATGAATTCAGTTAATATCTTTATAATCAAAGTGACCTGGTGTAAACAACGGATTGGTGACCACACAATATGTTCTCATAGCCAAAACAAAGTTTAGGGATTGAATTAAGTTTGTTATTATTATTGCAAATTATTACACTGTGTTAAAAGCTAATGATTATAACTATTTGTGTATAATTACATATTAATCAGTTTGAACAATATGAAATACGTAATTATGAAGAATACAAATAAGGAGAAACCATTCTACAATTGAAAGAAAATTACTCACCCTTAAAACCTTGAAAATGCTGTATCAGGTAGTAGTTTGAAATATTTCTGGCTAAAATTCAGGTTCTTAATTTTCAATGTCAGTGTGATAAATGCCAACAAAACCTTCTTAGAAATGTATTGAAGAATGCATAATTTAATGTACTTTATTTACAATTCTAATCTAGTTTGTACTAATTTAAAGGCATAGAATCTCAATGAATTTGATCAGAAATCATTTTCTATCAATGGTTGAGAATGAAAACATTCTCAATGAAATGCCAAATCATGCAAGAATTTGGGTTTGCTAATTCATACATATTATCCATATGTATTGATAGCACTGGACAGGTGGGGTGCCAGACAACTGGAGGAATGCAAGTATGGTACCTTTGTTTGTACAGGTTGCAAAAGAAACTCCTAACAATTATAGGGCAGCAGTCTTACTTCGTTGGTGGGCAAATTGTTAGAATCAATCCTGAGAGATCGGATAAACTGTCACTTAGAAAGGCATGAACTAGTCAGGAATACTCTCTGTGGCTTTGATAACGGAACATTGCACCTCACAAATTTGATTGGATTCTGTGAATAAGTAACAAGGAGGACCAATTAAGGTAGTGTGGCGGATGTTGTCTACATGGAGTTTAATGAGGCATTTGACAAGATCCCTCTTTCGAGACTGGTCAAAAAGGTAAAAACACATGGAATACATGGTAATGTGTCAATGTGGATTCAAATTTGGATAGTAGCACGTAACAAAATGTTTAATGGCTGCTCTTTTGAATGGAAAGCTGTTTCAAGTGGTGTTCCACAGGGCTTGGTGTTGCGACCCCTGCTCTTTTTTTATACATTGATGATTTGGTCTTGAATGTGGTGGGCAGAATAAGGAAATTTAAAATTGACACAAAACTTGACTGTGTAATGTATAGTACAGTACATTTTGGTGTAAAAGTACACAGATCTCTAAAGGTAGCAGTACAGGTAGATAAAGTAAAGAAGGCATTTGGAATGCTCTCCTTCATTGACAGTGGTATATATTACAAAAGTAGGGATATAATTATGAAACTCTATAATACACTGGTGAGACCACAATTGAACTAGTTCTGGTTATCACCTTACAGGAAAGATATAATTCCCCTGGAGAGAATGAAGAGAATATTTGTTAGAATGTTGCCACGGCTGGAGAATTAGAGCTCTAAGGTTAAGATTGGAAAGGTTGGGGCTATTTTCCTTAGAACAGAGATGGCTGAGGGATCTAATGATTGAGGTATACAAAGTTGTGAGGGGTACAATACAGTAGACAGGACAAACCTGTTTCCTTTGGCAAAGAGTCCAAAAACCAGGGGTCAAAGACACAAATGGCAGACGATTAGAGGGGGTGTGAGGAAAAACATTTTTACACTGCAGGTGGTGTGTCTTCAATTTGCTGTCTGAGTTAGTGGAGGCAGAGACCTTAAATTCTTTGATTAGATTAGATTACTTACAGTGTGGAAACAGGCCCTTCGGCCCAACAAGTCCACACCGACCCGCCAAAGCGCAACCCACCCATACCCCTACATATACCCCTTACCTAACACTACGGGCAATTTAGCATGGCCAATTCACCTGACCCACACATCTTTGGACTGTGGGAGGAAACCGGAGCATCCAGAGGAAACCCACGCAGACACGGGAAGAACGTGCAAACTCCACACAGTCAGTTGCCTGAGGCGGGAATTGAACCCAGGTCCCTGGCGCTGTGAGGCAGCAGTGCTAACCACTGTGCCACCGTGCCACCGATTCTTTATAAAGAATCTGGATGCACCAGAAGTGCTGTAAGCTGCAAGAGGGCAGGTCATTTGCAGGTAGATGGGATAAGAAATGTCTTTGGGTTGACATGGACAAGATGGGTAAAATGGCCCCCTTCTGTACTGTATCATTTCTACTGTTTCTATTCAAAGATTCCTATTTAATGGACAATGGATTGAATCCAAATCTCCCTAAACAAAAGCAGAAACTGTGGGAGAAACTCACAGCATTTGTTGAGAGAATGCTGAGTCAAAGTTTTGAGTCCACTGAGACTTCTTTGTTTTATTTTAGCCAAATATTCTTGTTTAGCTCGAGTTTTCTCAATATTAATCTGGAATATTAAACCCACAGTTCTTTTTAATAACTTGCAACTTATGTATCAACTTGCACAAATGAATGTAAAGCATTTCTCAAGCAACGAAGTACTTCTGAAATGTAATCGCTGCAATGGAGCGCTGTAGTGCAGCAGAATAAATATTCATAAACAATAACACAATAAATACAGTGTCATTCATTCGTCATTATGCATTAAAAAGAGATGTTGTCCCGGACTTTGAGGATAACATCTCTGATCTGCGTCTGTGCTTGTGCCCTTGGGATCTTTACATCAATGTGAAAGGGCAGATGAGGAATTAGTTGAATGCCTCATGTCAAACAGATCCATAACATTCCTAGAAGAGGTGATCATGTCTTTCTCCTTCCATCAATGATTGTCTCCAGATCCACAAACATCTACTCCCTTTACCATCCATACTCAGTAGCAGTGGTGTGTACTTTCTACAAGATGCAGTGTGGAAATTAACCAAAGATTCTTAGACAGTATTTTTCACACTTGCAACCTCTTCTATCCAGAAGGACAAGGACGGCTGATATATGGGAACACTACCACCTATAAATTCCTCTCCAAGCCACTGATTTGGAAATATATTGCCGTTCCTTTACCATCGTTGGGTCAAAATCCTGGAATTCCCTGTTAAGGGCGTTATGGATCAACCTTCAAATGTAGACTGCAGCAGTTTAAGAAGGTAGCTGACTGTTACATTTTCAAGGGCAATAAATGCTGGCTGACCAGTGATGCTCTGATCCCATGAATGAATAACTAATTTTACTATATTCTGGGAGTTTTGTGGATTTATGTTTGCTAATTCCAACTTCCAGATTTCTATTTTCACATTGTATGAGTTATCTATTGTTTGGATTTCTATAGTGAACTCTTATTGGTTTGGGGTTCCTTGCCTGTGAGTTGTTTCTATTCCATTTTAAGTAACAACATATGAGTCCTCATTGGCAGAGCAATCCAAGTTATGCTTGTTGAAAAATATCTCAAATTATTTTTCTTCTTCTGTATTGCATCCTGTGTTTCACATCATTATGGTATGTTAGTTACTGAATATATAGTTTAAACTCATTGATATCTTTCCAACTACATGTGATGATAGACTTGCAATTAACTTGTTGAAGATAGGCTGTTTTTGCGTGGGTCATTTTTGCTGATGATTGGAGAGACTTATCCATGAGAAGCAGGTTCTGGCACAAATACTGCATAAGAAGTGTCATTGTGTACTGCGGTTTTCAGCATATTGTCAAGTTGCTGCATGCAGATCCCCATACAATGTTGTCATTTCTCTGTTTTGTTGGTTGATGCCACCCATGTGTTAAAATTGATGGTTTGGGCTTACCTATCATGTTTGCAAAGCAGAGATTTTGGTGTCCCATTGTTCTTCAGGCTCCGACTAGCTCTCCACATAAAATAATCCATCCATCTTCAATCCTGCAAATGTGCTGGAGCTAACACAATTCCCTCTGCTTCTATGTGATCGATGAACACAAGACACGGGTTGGCAATTTGGGCTAGAGATGCAAAAGAATGTGACAAAGGTATTTTTATGTAACAAATGGAAATAACCTGGAATTGGTTTCCCAAAAAGGTGGCCGAAGAAGAAACAATCAATGACTTTGAAAGGAAATTGGATGTTGTGCTTCTTCTTTGTTGTAAATGAATTTTTTCGACCTTTTCATCAGCATAGAGGAGTTCGCTGATCAAGATGCATTGTATATTTGTCCTTGCTTTCAATCTGGACACATCATAGGGATTGCTATCTGACTATATCTGCACGGAAGACAAAGGTCAGGAAAAAGCAGCAAAAACATCAAACTAAGCAGGGTTTAGGGCACAGCCTTGTTTCAGTCCATTGTTCATCCTGAAATTATTGGAAGTAAAATTGCCAAACTGTACAGTTTATCATAAAAGGAAAGAAGACTGAGGAGTTTTGGTGGGCTGCCAT
Source organism: Hemiscyllium ocellatum (assembly GCF_020745735.1). Classification (NCBI taxonomy): domain Eukaryota; kingdom Metazoa; phylum Chordata; class Chondrichthyes; order Orectolobiformes; family Hemiscylliidae; genus Hemiscyllium; species Hemiscyllium ocellatum. Next base: position 38,528,942 of record NC_083407.1, on the reverse strand, counting down.
TTTCTCCAAATGCTCTATTCCTGATGAAGGGCTTTTGCCCGAAATGTCGATTTTCCTGCTTCTCGGATGCTGCCTGACCTGCAGTGCTTCTCCAGCACCACTCTAATCTATTTTCTCCAAAATGTTAAGTCCACTGCTAATGGTGTCTGATGCTTTTGTGAGAAGCACAAAACTGAGATAGAGGGATATATCCTATTCCCTACGTTAGATCGTAGCTGGAGATCATATTTACTGCAGATCTATCAGCACAGAAGCTGCATTGTGCTTCTGGATATACTTGGGCTGCAATTTGATAGAATCTTTTACACAAGGCCCTTGCTGAGCAGTATGCTGTCCCTGGAGCTGTTGAACTCTCCCCTATCATATTTCTTGTTTATTTACAATGGACTACTGCTTGCAAGGTGTGAGCCTAGTGGAATGGATTCTGCCTTCTAACAAAAAAAATGAGTTTGCCATGAAGGTATGGTAATAGATGGAAGTTTCCATGCTTTAGGATGCCTTTGAGTTCCTTCCTTGCTGGATGCCTTTTTGCTTGTTATTGAATCAATAGGCTTTGTTATCTTGAGTGCTGATATTTCTGCATCTGCTTAACCACAATAGAAACCTATAGGAGAACATCAGACATTGATGTGGAGATGTCCAACTCATTGGAGTACAATTCACAGTAACGTTCAACGCAGTGAGCCATCTCTCAACTTTGAGGGGGACAACTTTGGTCAAGTGTTCTCTTTGCCATGTAGGAAGCATGCAGGTTTCTTTTGCCACAAGTAGTTTGGATTTCCTACTATAGTTTTATCTGGTGTTTCTTTACACAGTTTCTTCTTTTGCAAATCTGGTTTGGCTATTTCTGGGTAATACAGTGTGTTAAGTGTCAATACGGTGTCTCCTACAGAGCATCTGTGAACTGAAATAGTGAGGCTTTTCAACCAATCCAAATCCTCAATGAGAGATGCAAAGTCCCAACCAGGAAATAAGGAACAGGACTTCTGAATTTTATTTAAACAGTGTTGCGAAAACAAAATAGGCATTGAGAAACATAAGTGGGAATGTGGGAAATAAATAAGATACAATAAAAGTGCATTAAGTGGTTTTAAAAATATCTTCAGCACTTTTTTTTCTGGGGGCAAATGATAATCCAAACTTAACAATATTTCAGGCCTCAAAAAGTTTGCAGTCGAACTTGTCACATATCACTCCATTAAACATTTACGTATTCCTGATGCATCAATCCACTTCAATGACAATGATGTTTAAAAATGTCTTTATCTTTTTTGTACTGTCTCCAGTAAAGGTAAATACAGCAAGTTTACCATGTTGCAGTCATATTAACAGTGAGTTCATTGGCAAAGACTGCAGCTGTCCGTCATGAGGCCATTTCAGATAGCAGTTTCCCTATTTTTCAATGTTTAACTGTGTAGGCAGAGATGTCATAATTTGTTTCCAATTTACTTTAAAATAAGGGTGAGCAGTGAAAGCTTCCATGTTGTTATTACCACAACAAGGTTGCTGTAGATTTCACCAGCACTTTTCACTTCATGTAGTAATATAGATGGACTGTCTAGGCTTTCCTTCAGGAAGTTCATGGAAACAATACAAGTATGATTATCATCAAAATGTTATTAAGTAAAATGTAATTCAAATACATTTTACTCCTCCATTAGCTTTATTTCTCGGTGTTTTTATTAATAACATGCACAAAACAGATCAGCTTTGGAAAACTGCTTTTTGCTACCCTGAACATATACACAGCAAAGTTCTTCCTTTAATTATCACCATACCAATTCCTAATCAGTTTCGGGATGGGGTTTATGTGAAAAAAGGATATAAATAACTTCTTTGCTGGAGATCAGACTAATATAATTAGTTAACTGTACACAGGGCATAATTTAGTTCTTCATGTTTTTGGAAAAAGAAGTAATTTAAAATGGTGATGCTGTAATTATAGTTGATGATTGAACTTTAATGATGAGAAAATAGAAAGAGTTTACACCCTGAACAGACTGCAAAAATTAAAATTGAGGTCAAAGATAACGTCTTTGCTTTGTGCAACATTTTTATCCTTGCTGGACCTGCTGACAAAATGCAGTCTTTGTCTTTTTGGATATAAGTTTTTTTAATAAAGATATTGGTTGCCATACTCCAAATTGAGACCACTCAGAATGTAATCTTCTATGGAAAGCACACAATTTTCAAACGGCAGTTGACAGGTTGTTGTTTTGTGCTATATCATTTTCAAGGTAAGAGAGATTTAACACCTCAAAATTGAAGCAGTAGAATGGATTTTTATATTTACAAAATAGTTGGCTCAAATAAAAAGCAACTTTGTTGGACTGAAATTGCTTCATCCTGGACTTTCAATGCAGTTCTTGATGTTTGTAAAAACCCTCATACAATTAACAAAATACTGTGGGATTCAATTCTGTTTCTACTGTAGCTCGAATTAAGCAATAAAAAATCTACAATATGTTTTGATTGTCCAGCAAATGCTAATATGTAAGGTATGTTGGGTGAAGTTGCTTAATTCACATATGGTTGGCATTTTGTAGATTTGGGGAATACTCCTGTTACTACTTCAACGACAATGATATTTGAAAAAGTTCCTTATCTTTACCATCAAATATATGCTGGTTTTAATTATCTACAGATAATTTCTTATGGTGAGAAAACATATCCTAAAAACAGACATTGCCATTGCTGAAACTTCTATCTGGAACACAACAAAAAGGTATTCGGGGTAATTCAAGATGGAGTGGGGTGTCCAAAACCAGCATTTGGCCCATATCCCTCTAAATCCTTCCTATTCACATACACATCCAAATGCCTTCAAAATATTGTAGTTGCACCAGCCTCCACTTCCTCCTCTGGCAGTTCATTCCATGTACGCCCCATTCTCTGTGTGAAAAAGTTGCCCTTGAGGACCCTTTTAAATCTTTCCCTTCTCACCTTAAACCTATGCCTTCTAGTTTTAGACGCCCTAACCCATGGAAAAAAAGCCCTATCTCTGTCCCTCATAATTTTGTAAACCTCGATCAGGTCACCCTTCAACCTCCGATGATCCAGGGAAAATATCCCCAGCTGATTCAGCATCTCCTCATAGCTGCCAATATTTTTATAAATCTTTTCAGCACCCTTTCAAACTCCTAATTAAGACTTACAAAAAAATTCAAATTTTAAAACCAGCAGTCGAATCTTCTCTTTCTTTTCATCGGTAGATTGGCTCTCCAGGTAAGTGTTAAGGTTTTTCTCTACACAAACTTCGTCTTTAGACAGATAACTCTTAGAGAGTTTGAACTAGCAGTCTACAACTGTTGGTCTGGTGGCAGTTCTCCTCCAAACTGTTCAATTTTCCCCAGTCTTATACCCCACCGCATTGGATTGTGTCATTGGTTTTTAAGCTTGTAAATACATTAAATTCAAACTGGATTGGAATTCGATTTTTTTTGCAGGTATAATTTAAACTTGATTGGCTGAATTTGAATCTGTTTTGTTGTTTCCAGGCAACGAGCTACCCAAGTAGCTGGAGCACATGTTGCATTGTGTCTTATTGAGAACCTTTGGTGCTGACACTGCTAGCCTTTACTCTGTTAAAGGTATATTACACCCACATTTTCATAACAATAATAGACTCCAGCATTTTCCCAATCACTGATGTTAGACTAACCAGTTTTAACTACCTGCTTTCGTACTTTTTTTTAACTAATGGGGTTATATTTGCTGCCTCCTAATCTGCTGGGGGAGTTCCAAAACCTACAAAATTTTGCAAACCTACAATTACCTCATCCATAATTTCTTTTGGCCACCTCCTTTAGCACCTGGGATATTTTACATTTTCAGAAATTCGGGAGTTAGCAAGTTTCGGTCCAATTAATTTCTCGAGCATCTTTCTTCATAATAGTAATATTCTTAAATTCATCTGGGAAGCTATCTGTGTCTTTTTTGATGACTGATCTAAAATTGTTCTTTAATTGATCTGCTATTTCCTTGATCTCCAATATGAATTCTGCTATTTCTGTCTGTGAAAGACCTTTATTTGCCTGCATTAACATTTTTCTTTTCACATATGTATACAAGCTCTCATATTCTGCTTTTCAGTTTCCAATACATTTACTTTTATTTTTCCTTCTTCCATCATTCGCTTGCTCCTCCCTTACTGAGTTCTAAACTGTTACCAGTCCTCAGCCTTGCTATATTATCTGACAATTTAGAGTCATAGAGTCATTGAGGCAGCACAGAAACAGACCTTTCTGTGCAACTTGTCCATGCCGACCAGTTATCCTAACTTAATCTATTCTCATTTGCTGGCACTTGGCAAATTTCCTTCTAAACCTTTCCTATTCATATACCCATCCAGAAGCCTTTTCAATGCTGGAATTGTACCAGCCTCCATCACTTCCTCTGGCAGCTTATCCCATACACACACCACCCTCTGCGTGAAAAAGTTGCTCCTTAGGTCCCTTTTATATCTTGCTTCTCTCACCCTAAACTACTCAGCCTCTGACACTCCAAGGAAAATAGCCCCAGCCTATTCAGCCTCTCCCTGCAGCTCAAATTCTCCAACCCTGACAACATTCTTGTAAGTCTTTTCTGAGCCTTTGCATGTTTCACAACATTTTTCCTATAGGAAGGAGACCAGAATTGCATGCAATATTCCAAAAGTGGTCAAACCAATGTCCCATACAGCCACACATGACCTCCCAACTCCTATACTCAAAGATCTGACCAATAAAGGAAAGCATACCAAGTTCCTTCTTCACTATCCTATTTACCTGCGACTCTACTTTCAAGGAACAATGAACCTGCATTCCAAGATTTCTTTATTCAGTAGCACTCCTCAAGATCTTACCATTAGTGTATAAGCCCTGCTCCGATATGCTTTTCCAAAAGGCAGCACCTCGCATTTATCTAAATTAAACTCCATCTGCCACTCCTCAGCCCATTGGCCCATCTGATCAAGATCCCTTTGTAATCTGAGGTAACCTTCGCTGTTCGCTTCACCTCCAATTTTGGTGTCATCTGCAAACTTACTAATTATACCTCCTCTGTTCACATACAAATAATTTATATAAATGATTAAAAGTACCGTTCCTTGTGGCACACCACTGGTCACAGGCCTCCAGTTTGAAAAGCAACCCTCCACCACTTTTCTTATATACCTTTCTTTGAAGGTGTTACTGTCCTTAATTTCATTTCTAGCCACATTTGGATTATTTTTTCTGTTGTATTTTTGGGCCAGAAAGAAATGTAATACAGATGCAATGTGTGCATTCACTCCTTAAATATTAGGTATTTATTCACTCCACCACCAACACACAGTGGCAAAGGTGTGTACCATCTATATGATGCACTGCAGCAACTTGCCAAGGCTCCTTTGCACAAATAATCCAAGCCCACAACCTCTAAGAGAATAGGCGTCCCCAACTGGGAAGAGCACAAGGTGAAATTTCCCCAACTAAGTCAGCCAACATTCTGACTTAGAATCATTGCATTGCTGTTGCTGGGTGAAAAACCTGAAGCTCCCTTAAAAGCACTGGGAAGGTGTACCTACGCGGCAGGCGGAATACAACTGTCAAAAAGGGAGCTCACTATCATCATTTTAAGGGCAATAAATTCTGGCTTTGCCAATGATCTTGGCATCCTGTGACTGAATAAATAAGTTCCAGCTCCATAATATTGAATTTAACAAAATGGGCCGAAAGCAGGCATTAAACCACTTATACAGATAAACATGTAAGGTTGGTGTCCCACATTGAGGATATAGGTCTGGAAATTCCATTCCTGCTGCACCTGTTTCATGCACGAGTTAAAATAAACTCAGTTTCAAGTTCACATTCATGTTTTGACCCAACACTTTCATTCTGGGACTATCATTATCTCTTGACTTTAAGATAGTTGAGTTTATTTTCTTCTCTCCTTTTCAGGAGCAGTGCTCCTACACCTGCATTTCCATGGAAGGACTTCACAGAACTGCCCAAAACAAAGTAATATTAAAATAAACACTTTCTCCTATGGGGGTTTCCCTGAAGTTTAATCAAACCTGCAGTCCATAAATTCCTAACAGACATATTTTAAAGCACAGCTGTTACCTTGCTAAGTTTTATCTTGAAAGAAACACAAATCCATTGCACAGCCAAAGTAACCCCCACAGAACATTTTAAAGTGAATAATCATATCTAAAGGAAAACTTGCAAGTTAATTATTAACTTCAGACACACACACAATCCATATGTTACTAGCCAGTAATTCAAAAACAAAATTTAAAATAAATTGTATTAAGAATCAGTTTATCTCGCAACTCCCTTCACCACGTATGCATAATAGCAACATTTACTGCAGTAATTCAACAAGACTCCGATTGCCCCACCTTCCAGACTCAAGGTTGCTACTATCGAGCAGGTCATGGGCTGTAAATGCATGGGAACACCACAATATACAAATTTCCTGCAGAAACACACCATCCTGATTTCCAAATAAACTGTTCTTTCTTCGTTGACAAACATTTCAGGTCCGCCTTCCTAACTGTATTGTGGGTGTACCAGTAGCCCATGAACTGCAGTGGGGAGGCAATGGTCTGGTGGTATTATCGTTAGCCTGTTAATCCAGAGACCCAGATAATGTTCTGGGGAGCTGTGTGCGAATCCTGCCATGGTAGAATTGTGAGTCTAATGATGACCTCATGAATCCATTGGTGCTTGTCAGGGGGAAAAACTCATCTGGTTCATTAATGCCCTTTAGGGAAGGAAACTGTCATCCTAACCTGGTCTGGCCTACATGTGTCTCCAGACGCACAGCAATGTGGTTGACTTTTAACTGCCCTTTGGGTAATTAGGGATGGGCAATAAATGCTGGCCCAGATATCAATGCCCACATCCCATGAATGAATGAAAATAAAGTGGCAGCTCACTTCCACCTTCTTAGGGCAATTAGGGTTGGGCAATAAATGGATCCCACAAACCATGTATAAATATACGTAAAAAGAAAATTTTGTGTTCTGTGTCTCATAATTTGATTGAGGTAGCTGAGAGAACAATCAGTCTGTATGAAGTAAAATCCATGCCAGGAGAAGAGAAGCATTTGCATTCAGAGTAACAATTTCTGACTTGTCTTACTGCTTTTAGATACTTTATACAGGTAGGAACTATCATTTCATCAAATCACCTATCCAAGTCATACTGTTTGATGTGCTTTGCCACACCGTCTTTTTTTTAATCAAATTTGATAAACGTTAATCTGCAAGGCGTGTTTTCTGGTGCATGGTGGATCTTGTTTATCACATTATATACAGTCAATAGTAACACTTTCTGTAATTCGCTACACAGAAGGATGCAGAATTCCTAAATAAAAATAATATTCTACCAATTTTCATGGCATCTAAATTGCATTATATGAGTTTGTGGGTCATGTATCATCACTCAGGCTGCCATTAATATCACATCAGACAGTCACCCATCAACAGTGCAAATAACCGTGGTCAAACATTCACTATCACATATATTAAGGAATAAATCCACATGATCATCAGTAGACATGAACAAGATTTTGAGTTTCAGTTGGAAAATACAATCTTTAAATTTAAATAATGGTCTGAATTAGATAGTTAAATGGTGTTTAATTATCTCCAATTTCTTTGCAGTTGTCTCCTTTTGTTTCTTCCAGCTTTCATGGAATTATTTTTCAACTGACTTATGCTATCAATACAATCAAATTAATTTGTCAATTCTGCTACATGACACGATTCCATGAAAGTAAGAGGGTATTGCACTTGTGGTTTTCTGCTTATAATTCCAAATAACATAACACCACAGAGAGTCAGGTTCATGTTTAGACATATGTCTTGAAGTTTATTAACAATACTATTCACATGTCTTCAATAATACAGACATATAGAGTCTGGTTTCTGTGTTTACTGATGTTACTGTACTTTGCACAACCTAGCTGACTGACTGACCACATTACATTGACTCCATGTTTAGAATATTACTTGCAGCTTTGGTCTTCCTCCCTATGAAAGAATTTACTTGCCAACTGGAAGTGATGGAGTGGTTTGCTGGATTGATGTCAGGGCTGGCAGGACTGCCGCACGAGGAGAGATCAGTACTATTGGAATCCATTAGAGTTGAAAGGATGAGAAGGGATCTGCTATACTTCTAACAAGACTGGACAATGGAGATTCAGGGAGGATGTTTTCCCTGGTTGGGGAATCTAGAATTGGGGGTCATAGTGTCAGGATATGGGGTAGGTCATGGAGGGCTGAGATGAGGATTTGTTTTCACTCAAAAATTAGAGAACTTGTGGAATTCTTCACCACATAAGGCTGTGGAAACAAATCTCTGAATATATACAAGAAAGAGATCAAAAACTTTTAGATTTTATTGGCGTCAAAGGGGACAAGGAGAAAGCAGAAATATGGTAGTGAAATAGAGGATCATTAAGATCATGTTGATTGGTGGAGCAGACCAGAAGGGCTCAATGATCTATTCCTACTTTTTAGTTTCTATGGAGCGGAAAGAGTGATTGAAGGTGAGATGGGTAAACTTTATACTGGAATGCTAAGTCATGACGTAGTGCAACTATCTTAAAGGTACCGGCCTCGGCTGGAGTCTATGCTGTAATACAACAAGTATTTCACTATATAAATGTTTCTGAAGCTAATTCAAAATACAGGAATTCAGAATGAGTTCACATCTTCCCGAAAATCAGTCGTGAAGAATTGGATCATTTAAAGCGTAGAGAAAAAATATACAATATAGCAAAGAACTTGGTTGAGAGGTTATAAATATTGAGATATTACATTGGCAGAAAATTAAATTCATTTCATTAATGTTTTTTACGAGTATTATGTGAACTTCTGCGTTGTATTTATTAACTGAAATCAGATCATTTCAAAATTAATAATCTAACTTGCAATTTTTATAGAGATTTTTTCTGCAGTATCCTGTATGACAAGACATAAGCGGCAAAAGTACAAATTTAAGTAGTAGATATTCAGTACTGATTTGCTCATTCACACATGTCAATCAGGTGCTTAAGGTTTCAAATTGGTAGACAGAATGCACGTGCTTTTCGCTAGCATGTTGTGCCTACCATAACAATAAAGCAGAAAAGGAACCACCCTTGGCCCATGCCTGAAACTGTAGTACTACTTATGCTTGAGTAACTAGGAGGCCTAATGGCGATTTAAAGCCAGTTTTGCAAAATTGGTTTGTCCTTAATATAGTTGATGCAGGGCCAACATGATCCATGTGCATCCTAGCCATTAATCTGAAAAAAAGGCCATCAACAAAAAGGTTGGAGGGAGCTGCTCTTAATAAGTCAAATGCATCTGACAAAAACCATTACTGCCTTTATTTGAATGCTGTCTATTTTCCTCCTCACTTTATCATTCTCTACTGTCCAATTGCTTTCTCTTCTTCTTCTTCATAGAATCCTACAGGGCAGAAGGAGGCCATTTGGCCCCTCAAATCTGCATCCCAACCAGACCAATCCCCTCCATTGTTATTGTAATTCCACAATTACCCTGGCTAATCCACCTAGGTTACACATCCTTGAACACTACAGACATTTTCAGCATGGCCAATCCATCTAATTTGCACATTTCTGGACAGTGAGAGAAAACAGGATCACCTGCAGGAAACCCATGCAGATACCATACAAACTCCACACATATGGTCATCCTAGACTGGAATTGAACCTGAGTCCCTGGCACTGAGGCAGCAGTGCTAACTACTGAATCAATGTGCTATCCATTCTTGATCTCAGTTTCCCTTTATATCGCTTATTGCCCCTGAAAATGAAAGCTATTTCACTGCTGAGATGACTAAGAAAGTTCCTGACAAAAAGAAAAGCCCAATATTGGATGTGACTCTGGTCCGTATATTCTGATGCATTTGCCTGCCAATTTCTGGGTATAACATCTAAGTGGATACAAGAAGGAATACATATTCTCTTAATGCTTATTTTTTATGGAGAAATTAACAATAATAAGTGTTGTATGTGCTAAACTTTGCAATGTTGGATATCAGCCTCTTAGTTTAATTGTAGCATTAGCACAGGAACCTTGCTGCATTCTCTTTATAAAATGGCTAACTGATGGCTCAGTGGCTCAATACTGCTACTTGAATGGTAACTTGAAAAAATGTCTCATTCAATGCACTAACATTTTTCACACTGATTAACAAAAGGCCCAAACCTAAAGTGAACAATAATTGATGATATGTTCAAGGGTACAACATGCTCTTGAGATCTGGTTGACACTACCTTTCATTTAGACTTTTTTCATGATTTATAACAGAATTCCCATGTTTTAAGTGCACCATAGACTCGTTTTCTCTATAACATCATATGCTTGAAATATGTAAAAGCAATGCATCATTTTATGAGCTTAAATGCTAAGCTTAAGAAAAGTATCTCTGCAATTTTCAGATCAGCTATTTGATATAACCTCTAATTAAATGTCACCCAAACCTTTACGAAACTGCAGTTGCTGCCTTTAAAGTTATGGATATCTTGGACTGATTTTGTAACAATACACAGTATTTTAGTGTTCTTTTTGAGGAAAGGCCACAAAGTACCATCACGGAATTCTTAATGTCTATTGTGATTTTTTTAGGCAGGAGGTTGCATGGGATAACAGGTAAACTGAAATGGTATTGCCTTCACATAGTGCCTTCATCAAAAACCTTTCCTTTCTGACTATGTAGATTATTACAGGATTAAAGTGCTGGCTAGAATTTTGACTAATTGTTCACATTCATAAATTTGGTGCAGCCATTGGGTTACTGCTGAAATTCTGTTGTTATTTATATCGGAATAAAATCATCTCCTGAGCTGATACTCTGTACTATGAGTACCTGCTCTACAAAGTTGCTGCATTCAATCGCATAAATGTTAAAATGTGATTACAGTGCAAAAGACAATGTTTGATTTTTTCTTGCTTGGCCTGTGACTCTTAAATTGTTAAATCCTGATCACAGTAGAAATAATGGTTTGTGATAATCTGAATTGATTATGTTTCACGGTTTTACTTGAGTCTGTGGTCATGATAATTTTAAAATATTATGTCAATGAATATAGACTTTTAGTGTAAATACAAGAGGATTTGTTTAAACTTATAATATCTAAAATGATTAAATACTGTGTAACCAGAGTGCCAGTAACCAGAGAAGTGAAGAACACCCAATACTGTCTATACCTTTTTAACATGTTACATAAAGATAGATGTTTTATGCAGGAGGTTTCTCCTTTCAAGATGACATAGTAGGATTCAATAACTCTGAACAGTGTTTTAGGGCAGGGTTATTTATGATGCAAAGAAAATGCAAAAGGATGGACTTGACACTTACGTCAAGCACTTTTTAAGTCTCATAGGAAGTAGCTTTCAGTTATTTTTTTCTCAAGTCCTATATCAATTTATTCGATAATTTCATAAATGAAACTCATAATAAGAAATTGAATTTGCTGTAAAACTCTACCCTTAACTTTTCACTGCTGTTCCCCATTATTATGACCCCTGTTGAACTGGTGACAATGGAAAATGCAATGGTGAACCAACAACAACTTCTCTCTGACTAATTTGATGCTCAATTTTTCTAACTGTATTCCCATTCCTGGTCAGGTATAAGCAAATGAGGTGCAAATGATATATGATGTATTAGACTCATTTATCAATATTTGTACCTCATGTTCGCAGGTTTCTCATGTTTCTAGGTACCACAGAAGGACCAAAGAGCCCTGGATTTGAAACACACAATTGAAAGCTAATTTCTCAGTTTTTTAAAATCCTTTTAGCCAATTACTTTGGTATCTGCCATTTTTATCTGTCACCAGCTCCACTCCTATTGATTATAGATGGAGTACAATGCCTTCTTTAATGGGATTTCTCTTCCGTCATTGCTTTCTGATTCAGAGGAGGACCAGTGGAGAAGAGCTAATTAGTTGAGGTCATAACAAAGGCATACACACCCAGCTCCCTGTTATTTCGCACCAAAGTAAACAATTCTGTCTGCATTTCACCAAGGAGCAATACATCACATGGGTATATCGTTTTAAAAGATGCCAGAAAAGAGTAATGCTACTTGCAGCAAGTGAATCTATTGTTCACCTCCATCAGAGCATCAATGCTACTCATGGCCTTAATATCTATACAACTGAATCATTTCACCTGTCAGTTGAGCTATTGTTAATATCAGAAAAGAAGATCAACCAAGTTACTGAGCTTTTGTTCTCTAGAGCTAGAATCTTAGTAGCTACTCTCTGAACTGTCATCAGCATTATTTTAATTAATTTGCATTATTGTATTGTAATTAACAGAATGATAAATACTCGAAGTTCCAAATAGCATTGGTAACATTGACAAGACCAAACATGCTCCTGTGATCAATCCTATGTTGACATCAGCAAGACAAAAATATATCTTCTCTCAATGTGTAATTTATTTGCCACTGATCATATGCCTCAATGCTACTATGATTGGAACTATATTGCTGGTCCCTCACTGTTGTTGGGTTTAAATGCTGGAACTCCTTAATTACACTGTGGGTGTACCGACACGATACGGGCTAAATCAGTTCAGGCAGGTGGTTCATCACCATCTTCTCTAAGTCACTTGGGAATGGGCAACAAATGCTGGCCGAACCAATGACATCCACAAGCTTTGAAGTTTTGTTTATGAAAATATCTGAAATATTTTATATGCTCTGAACCCATTAAAAGAGCCCAGGTTCAGCCACAAATGTAAGCACTGGTTTGACAAAGGGCCTGCATGTGTTACAGCTGGCCACAGATGATTTTACAGTTTTAATTGTTAACTTAGTGGAATCCCAGAAAACATACCACATGAGCACAGTTTGTGCACCAGTTTACTTTTGCTTAGCGTTTAAATTATTTGATTTGATTTATTTATTGTCAAATGTATTTTGTTACAAAGTACAGTGAAAAGTATTGTTTGGTGTCTCTACTCTCTAGCATCATTTTAAAGCACAGAAAAATAAACCAAAACTGAGAAAATAAAGTTGGAAAAATAAGGAAACAGAGAAAAAGTGGTCAACTTTACTGTCCCTTTTGTTCAATGATCCTTCATGGGCCTTGGGCTTGGTGGGCAAACATGAGTTCCTTTCACCACACTGCCATGTCTAGAACAAAGGTTGCTACTCTTCGGCGCCATCTCACCTCGACTTACATCATCGTCATTATGAGTCCTTTCTGGACATCGCAAATGCAGATGCCGCTGATGCCACTGATGTCGCTGAGTACCGCGCTGGCACAAACTCGACTCTGCCACTGCCATGAGACCTCTTTGACCCCACCCCATTAATTCAACATCTACTGATGCCGCCAAATCTTGTACTTGGCCCAAACTTGCTATTACCTCCATGAATCTGCACCTGATGAAGATGATGCCGGGAACTCAAACTTACCTCTGCACCACTGCCACGAGTCCACGCAGGGCCTTCCCAAGTTCATGCTGAGCCTATCCAACTCTGCACTAGGCCTACCTGAGTCTACGCTAGACCTACCTGTGTCCGCACTAGGCCTATCCGAGTCCACACTGGGCCTACCTGAGTCTGTGTTAGGCCTACCCGAGTCTGTGCTAGACCTACCCAAGTCCAGTCTAGGCCCACCCGAGTCTCTGCTAGACCTACCTGAATCCACGCTGGGTCTATCCGAGTCCAGTATGGGCCTATTAGAGTCTGTGCTAGACCTACCTGAGTCCACGTTAGACCTACCCATGTTCGCATTAGGCCTACCCGAGTCCACTCTGGGCCTATCCGAGTCTGTGCTCGGCCTACCCGAGTCTGTGCTAGACCTACCCAAGTCCAGTCTAGGCCCACCCGAGTCTGTGCTAGACCTACCTGAGTCCACTCTGGGCCTATCCGAGTCCAGTATGGGCCTATTAGAGTCTGTGCCAGACCTACCTGAGTCCACGTTAGACCTACCCGTTTCTGCATTAGGCCTACCCAAGTCCATGCTGAGCCTACCTAAGTCCGTACTAGGCCTACCAGAATCCACTCTGGGCCTACCCGAGTCTGTGCTAGGCCTATCTGAGTCCACTCTGAGCCTATCCGAGTCGTCGCTGAAATGAAAAGAAAAGCAGACGAGCCCTGGACTCAAGAGCACTACTCCACTGCCACATTACGAATTCAAAGAGTAAATCTCAGTAATTGTGGAATGTAGGAAGATGGGGATGTGTAGTGTTGATGCATGTGGTAAGATATTAGATAATATAATATAAAAATATTTAGTGACTCAAGAACCTGATGTTTTTTTTCACATCTTTATAAAAACCAAAAGAATTGCAGATGCTGTAAATCAAAAACAAAACCAGAAGATACTGGAAAAGCTCAGCAGATCTGGCAGCCTCTGTGAAGAGAAATCAAGGTTAACGTTTCAGGTCCAGTGACCCTCAGAACTCGACCCGAAACGTTAACTCTGATTTCTCTTCACAGATGCTGCCAGATCTGCTGAGCATTTCCAGCAACATTTGTTTTTGTTTTTGATATCTTTGATAATTTTTGACATGGTTGCTAACTGCAGGGATTATGCTCATTGTACCACACACAAACATATCTCATGTGACTTTCATCTCCATTTACATGACCATTTATCCTGTGCGTGTCACGTAAGTGACTGTGGAGCTCAGTTTATCAAAGATTGACCAAAAGCCTCTGAACCAACCATAGCAATACAAACAAAATATGAATACTTAATTGTAACCAGTTTTTAGTTTCTTGAAAATCAACTTTCTCTATTTCTGCTTGTAACAGACGTGGCAGGAAGCAACCATACAAAATTAATGTTCTGCTCAGCTGTGCTACATTTCAAATGATAAGCAATTTAAAGAAAAAGACACCAGCTTCAATTCAATGTGATTAACAATTTAGGGGCCTAATGTGATTAAATAATTAAATTTAGTATTTGCAATAGCTCTGTATTGTGGAAAGCAGCTACAAGTAAACATTGGTTAGTTATAAGTCTGAACATCTCCTTTTACACATTTAGATATGATGTGTGGAATACCTTTGTGCATATGCTAAGTTGAGAAAGATGGAAGCTGATTCACAAAAGCATAGCAAGGAATTATGGCACAATTTGTAAGAACTAATAGCCACTTGTCTATTGTAGTGCATTCCTCCAGACAGCTGAAACTACATTGATTCAGAGTTGGGGGTGGGTGGGGGGGGGGCATCCTTGGACCAGGCTGGCATGATCTGGTGTTGTGGCCTCTTCCACTGGCCTTGGGGGAAGATCACATCCCATGACTGTATCATTTCATTAAGTAGGACCTCCAGGTCCCTGCTTTCTCACCAGGGAGCGACAATTCCCTTGCTATCCACATCCAAGGTCAATGCCAAGAACTGTGTAGAGCAAATGGTACATTTGACAGCATTTTAAAGGTGGCATCAGAGCCAGGGATGCTGGCCAATTCCAAAATACCTCTGTATAGGCAAGCTGTTCCAGGAATGGCACATGGTAAAATTAGATTTGAATCAGGTGAGAACAGGACCATTAGGATTGAATGGGTAGTTAATAATGGGAGTTTGGGAGTAAGATAGAGTGATATAACTCGCTAGGCTTCAACTGCAAAAAACGTCCAGAAAACTCTGTAACTGACACGTTGTCACTTGTTCTTTTAAATAAGTTGTCAAACCACAATGAATCTAAATCCGAATCCTGAGATGTAAAAACTGTTGGTGACATTTGAAGGTGGTTTTCAACACATTTTAAAGGAGTAGCCATGTGAAGGAAGGTGTTGTCAAAGTTCACTCATTGCAACATGACCTTTCGTCAGCGTTCTGATGAAATGTCGCATTGATCTTGAAACATTGACTATTTCTGTCTCCTAGATGCTGCCAGATCTGTTGAGTTTCTGTGGCATTTTCTGTTTTTATTGCTGATCTCCAGCATTTCGCATTTATTATGGCTCACTGCAAAGTTGGTCTGGCCAGCTTTTGCCAGCTTCATACCAGTTATCATGTTGCAGCTTTGATCACAACTTGCTTGCACTGCAAGCTATTCTGAAAGTGCTTAGAGTGCCAGTACTATGGATTTATACATATCAGGATGCAAATCATAATTTCTGTGACAACACTACAACAGATGAACATATCTGAAGCATCAAACATGACATTAAGACGGCAGAATATACTGGAAGTTTCTTTGAAATCCGTTACTGTAGAAAATGCATTTCCTATTCTAAAATGCCTCAGGTTATAGAGTGGTAGAAACATGAGTAATTCAGACAAGAAGGTCAATTACCTTTTCATAAAGCAATTCTTAGCTGACCTCAATTTACTTCCATTTTTTTGCAATTGCAGAGAATGGACTTATATCCATGGAGTTTAGAATGAAAGATGTTCTAATTGAAATGTATAAAATTCTGAGAGGATTTGATTGAGTAGATGTTGTAGTCTGGGTTTAGAGATGGGAGTGATCATTTTTAATAAGAGACTGGCAATTTGGAGCAGAGGTAAGGAGATTTTTCTTCAGTCAGAGGCTAGTGAGTCTTTAAAATTCCCAGTGGCTGTAGTCGCTATTTGGTCCATGAGTATATTTAAGACTGAAGGTGATAAATATTTGGCCAGTAAATTGACAGGGTAGGAAATGAAACAGAAAATCATCTGTAATCGTATTGAATTGTGAAACAGACTCAATATATTCTCTGGCCTGCTCCTGCTCCTGTTTCTTATTACTTTTCTGAAGATTTCCAATCATCAGTTCACAGTGCGCCACATGCAAATGACAACTGGAAGTGTATCCAGCAACGCTATAACTTTCTTCAACTGGTCGTTCTGTCCATCTCAGCCAGGAATTGACTAATCTCAGGCCATTCTTTAAAAAATTCAATGTTCTAATCCTCAGGTTCTTCCATCCTTTTTAAAAGGCTTCATCCTTTCCTTCTCATAATGGATCACTTGCCTTCAAGTGAAAAGATTCAGAATTTTACCCCACTAAGAAACTTGAATGCATATTCCAAGTTGACATTTCTGTACTGTCAAAGAAGTGAGTAAACTTGAGCTCAGCTTTGTGCTTTAGACACTTCGATGTTCTGACTGTTGGTTTCTACCAAGCCCTGAGTTCATTAAAATATCCTAGTGATTTTCCAAAATGCAATTCTAAACTAACTATGCTGCCCTTGATTTGCGGCCATGTTGGTCATCTGCTCAGGAGAAGTTTAGGACAGATCAACATTGAATATAAAAGTGACATAGATCAGGAATTTACAATTGAGTGATGCAAAAGGTAGGAAATACTTTGCCAGTCTCATATTAGTCAGCATATTTGGCCTAACACTGTTACTGGCACAGGTTTTGTATTTTCTTTTGAGAAAGCACTGAGAAGCCTTGGGACAGCATGATGGATATACACCTGACTTAACGATGGGCGTCCTTGAACCGAAGGACATTGATTTCTATATATGTCAGACTGAGGAAAATCTCCTTGGTTCTCTCAACATCTGTGTAAGCTGTGACTGCACGCACAACATTATAAAATGTGTTTAATACCAAGTAGACACAAGTAGAATTCTGGCAGTCATTATCAAATAAGTAAAACTTTGCAGGAGTTATTTCTATTATCATGGTATTTTCCTACCCGTAGAATTCCATCTCCATCCTTGCCCTGCTTGCTATGAATTGATACCTTGCTATGTGTATATACATATTTGATTCCAACAAAATAAGATTACACCTATGAAAGAGAATAATAAATAATCCTACCCCCCTCAATGAAAGAAATGTCATATTTTCCAATTTTACAGTTTGTGCATGAGAGAGGCACCCATTGTTACATAACAATCAGTGCTGTGATGGGTGCCTGGAATCATCGATTAATAGTGTCTCAGATATGTTACTATTTATTTTCCTTTCTAATTCTCTTTGCTGAAAATAGGGAAGCTTGAAAGTTAAGTCTGTTTCCTTTATTTCAATTCTTTCATAGAGGGTGTGTGTTTCTAACTGGACCAATATTTGTTACACATCCTTGATTATCTTTGAGAAAGTGGTGGTGAGTCATTTTCTTGGACTGCTGCAGTCTCTCTGATGTAGGGTGCACACACCCTCAGTGCTGGTAGGAAATGAATAGCAGACTGAGACTGTATGTCAATTCAGTCAAAAGTACTAAGTCAGAATCATATGTGGCTTGAAAGTGAACTTGCAGTTGGTGGTTTTCCGATTCATTTTTGTCCTTGTCTTCCTAGGTGGTATAGGCAATAGATTTGGAAGGAAGCTGCTGGAATGCTAAAATGCATCTTGTATATTGTTGCAATGTCTGTGGGAGGTCCTAAACCAAAATTACCAAACAGTCCCCAAATTATTGATAAATTTCACTTCTTGTAAATTTTATTTTAAGATAAATGAAAACCAGAGCAGTGATCTCACAGATGGTGCACTGTGCTGTTAGTGTTGATGGACAACGGAGTGAATGTTGCAGAGTCCCTACAGTGTAGAAAGAGGCTAGTCAACCCATTGAGCCTTCACAGACCCTCAGAAGAGCATCCCACCCAGACCTAACCCTCCCACTCTGTCTCTGTAACCCTACATTTCCCATGGCTAATCCACCTAGTCTGCAAACCCCTAGACTCTATGGGTAATTTAACATGACCAATCCACCTAACTTGCACATCTTTGGACTGAAGGAGGAAACCTGAGCACCCGGCAGAAATTACCTGGTGCTGTGAGGCAGCGGTGCTAACCACTGTGTCTCCGTGCCGCCATTTGATTACTGAGAGTAAACTGATGGGCATTAATTAGCCCAATTAAGTTTGTTCTACTTTTTGTTGACAGACGTACCTGGGCAATAGAGAATACTAATTGCATTTGAACTATGATGTTTTGTGTATTTAACCACTAGTCATCTGGAAAAAACATTGCTGTGATTAAATTATTGGAAATCATATCATTTGGATTTAAAGCATATTGGAGACAATAATCTGCACCCATTTGCCAATGCAAAGGCTTTTAGGTTTATTTTTCAATGCCCAAGCTATATTCCCATGATATTTGACATGGAAGCAGCTTATGTATATGTAAATTATATTGATTATAATTGTAGCTTAGGAGGGGGTGTGGCAGCTATCATATATTTGCTATTCACTATTTTACAAAATAATAATAATTGGCTATTTTGTAGTAAGTTATGATACACTTATTTAACACCGAACAATCAAGGGAATCAAGTTTTGACTGTGAAGTTAATTTACTTCAGTTCAGCATTCTTTATTTCTTTTATTTATTTTAAAACCTTTCTCTTTTATCTCCTGCAAGCATTTCTTCTAGTCATTCTATTAATGTATATAATAAATATTGCTTTTTATAGTAGCTGTTACAAATCAGACATAAATGCTCTCAAATTAATCTTGGAGTGTGGACAGATATAAAGATCCTACAGTTTGATGAGGAGTCGAGATAATAATAAAGGAGTAGAAGATGCTTTTCTGATTGAGGCGACTTTTAAAAGGCATTTTAATTTAGAAGGAATCTTTAAAAGCCAGAATAAGAACAAGGTGGTGATTGAACATATAGTTAGCATTGCTCATCTCATGAACTGTATAGATTGTTGTCTTGTGAACACATCAGAGACAGGCCTCATGTGCTAATGTGGATTGTATTGAGAGCAAAGGGGAAATCGAATTAAAGAAAACACCAATCCTTTCTCTCTGGTGCATTCCATGATGATCATTTATTGATTAACTTGTCAAACTTTATAGTGTAGTATGGACATGGGTCAGAAAATAAATTATTGGCCTGTTCTTTGGACAGAAGTTTCAAAATGTTGACCATTTTTACAAAAATAGTGTTGAGAGAGAAAATCTTTTCAGGCAGGAAAATGTTTGTTGTGACCAAATAAGAAGGGGTGAACCATCTTTGATCTTTTCTACTTTTTCAGTTAGTCACAACAAAAGTTTAAGTCTAATTTAAAGGTTTAAATTAAAGCTTTTATTAGCACCTTTTCTCCAATTAAATTGCAATTAATTTTTTTTACTGAATTTAGGAATGAGGCAATTGCAAGGCTTTCCTGAGTTAAAGGAAGAATAAATTATTACCTGAGAAAACCCTCACCTAAGCTGATAAAGAAGTGACGATAAACATAGACTCATGAGTCATTTAGGCCTGCACACTCTCATGCATGTGTACAGACAGACATAAAGTTAAAGGCAGTCAGTGTCCAATATGAAGGAAGATGTGAGAATAAACAATTTAGAGTTCCTTGGCTGTCATTGAAGCATTAAACTTTAGTCTGACAGGATGGATGGTCAGAGGTTGTAATTACAGCCATGAGGCAATGTGGCCATCAGCAGCTACAGGATTGTATTCAACTGCAATCTGCAATCTCAGGACCTCGCATATTTCTCATGTTACCAAAATCAGGCATGGTTCAATGAATCGTGTGGGAACACATATTATGAGCAGCACCAGGCTGATGTATAGTCCTGTCTACAACACAGGACTACTTCTGTGCCAAACTGCATAAGCAGCAAGTGATTCACAGATCTAAGCTATGCGGAGGAGAAAGTGAGGACTGCAGATGCTGGAGATCAGAGTCAAAATGAGTGGCGCTGGAAAAGCAGAGCGAGTTCGGCAGCATCCAAGGAGCAGAAGAGTAACCATTTTGAGCATAAACTCTTCATCAGGAATTGGGAAGTGGGGTGCCAACGGGACTGAGAAATAAATGGGTAGGGACTAGGTTTGGGGGAAAGTAGCTAGGAATGCGATAGGTAGATGAAGGTAGGGAGTGATGGTGATAAGTTGGAGCGGAGGGCGGAGGTAGAAGGAAGATGGAGAGGTAGGAGACTTCAAGAAGGCAGTGCCGAGTTGGTGGGTTAGATCAGGGATAAGGTAGGGCGAGGGGAGATGACGAAACGAGTAAAATCGATTTTGATTCCTTGTGGTTGGAGGGTCACAAGGCAGAAGATGAGGTGTTCTTCCTCTAGTCATTGGGTGGCTAGAATTCAGCGGTGGAGGAGGCCCTAGCTTGCATGTCTTTGGCGGTGTGGGTGGGGAGTTGAAGTGATCAGTAACAGGGTGGTGGGATTGTTTAGTGCGTATGTCCCAGTGATGTTCTCTGAAACATTTTGCAAGTTGGCATCCTGTCTCCCTAACGTATAGGAGACCACATTGAAAGCAATGGACACAGCAGATGAGGTGTCTGGATGTGTAGAAAAATCTCTGCTGGATGTGGAAGGATCCTGCCAGATCTAAGCAATCCCACAACTTGGTGATTCTATCTAAGTCTACAATACTACCCCACAGAGTCGGGAATAGTTGTTTAGAAGAGGATGCTCCACAAATATCCCTATGCTTAATGATGGAAGAGTCCAGCATACCAGTTCAAAAGATAGCCTAAAACATTTACAATAATCTTTAGCCAGACTTATTGAGTGGATGATCCATCTTGCCCTCCTCCTGAGGTTCCCAATATGAGGCAATATGACTCTGTGTGAAAATGGGATGTTTGTTAATGCTTTCACAATGTTCAGATGTTGAAGCAGTCAATTTCCAAATGAAACAACTCATGTTTGGGCTGACAAGTGGTAAGTAGTGTTTGTCCTACACAAGTGCAAACAATAACCACCTCCAACAAGAGAGAATCTATGCCTCACCCAATGACATTCAATGGAATAACCATCACTGAATCGCCCACTTTGAACATCTTGGAGGTTACCATTAACAAACACTTATTTGACAGCACCTTCTAAACACAGGGCCTTAACCATTTGGAAGGACAAAGGCAGCAAATACATGGAAGAACCACTACATGCAAATACTTCCCAATCCACTTTCCATCATGATTAGAAAATGCATTGCTGTTCCTTCATATTGCTGCATCAAAATCCTGGAATTTCTCTTTATCAGCACTGTTGGTGCATCAACAGCAAATGGACTGCAATAGTTTACCACCTACTCAAGGGCAGTTAGTGATTGGCAAAACTCCTGGCCCAGACAGTGATACCTTCATCCTAGAAACAAATGACTAATAAAATAAATACAGTTAGCTTTTAAATTCTCAATATTCTTATGTTTTTTTTCCAATCAATACTGCCTCTACTTTTCTTCTCAAGAGACTGAGAGATCTTTCTCCAGCCTGTGTTTAGTTCTGCAGACTCAACTCCCTTTCTTCCCCTACCAAAGACAGAGAACTCCATGAAAGCAGTTTGCTTATGATTTCTGACTACTGAATTTTGCACATAATCTTATATTGTGAAAAGCAATGTACTAAGTCGTGTCAATTTTTGGGAGATCCATGGATGCTTTGCCTCCTTGAGTCCTAAGGATGTTTTATGCAGTTTTATGCTGCTGGAATTGTTAAATATGCATAATGTTTCATACTATCTTGTGCTCAGCAGTTGCACAATGCTTACCGGTGCCAGGAAATTCTGCTATTTTCACAATAGGCAGCATATTTAAACTCCACCTGGTTGTTTGTCTGATTAGAATGCAAGACATAGATGCTGAAAGTAACCGAATAAGCACAAAGTAAGTGAACATTAAGAGTGGAAGGGAAGAACACTGAGCTGCATCCTGTCCGATGCACTAGTTGTATATTGGACCCTGCACACTGTAAAATGCTGCTGACGTGGTCTGAAGCAGCCATTTGGGCCAGTGCATTGTCCATTATCTGCCATTAGTGGATTAATGAACTTCTACATGCAACAATGTTAAGTTCCATCATCTTTTCTCTGCTACCTCATACTTACTCTAACTCTACCACCAATGCTAATAGTCTACCATTCTTAATGTTGCATGTGACATCTCAGTAGCTTTTAACTATTTTGCAAAGTTACTAATCCTTCCTGCCCAATGCATTTCGCACTAACTTAATTTTTACTTAATTGAGATATTTCACCATATTTCCTGACTGACCTAGTCCCCCTTGACTGTTCATTGCTACCAAACATAATAAGCTAGTTAGTTGTCTATCTGATGAAGAGGCAAAGCATAGATGCTGAGAGTATCCAAATAAGCATAAAGTAAGTGAATCTTAAAAAGGGAAGCAAAGAACATTGAGATGCATCCTGTCCTGATACATTAGATGGATGTCCAACCCTTATGCAATATGGCCTAGCAAGTCCATTACAGTGAAAGGTGTCAGCGAGCACCTAACATCAGTATTAAACCGCCGACCTCTATGTGCTATTGTGATGTGGTGAGGTTGAGGATTGTGAACTTTGGGGATTCTCCACCATAGAAGGCTGTGGAAGCTCATTCTTTGAGTATATTTAAGTTAGAGGTTACAGTGGTGTAAGCCGTTGTGAAGATGGGATGGGTACAAGACATTTAAGTATTTGATTAGCCATGATTGTTTTGAATGGTGAATCAGATTCAATGGGCTGAATGGCCTATCCCTGTTTCTAGGAGAAAGTGAGGTCTGCAGATGCTGGAGATCAGAGCTGAAAATGTGTTGCTGGAAAAGCGCAGCAGGTCAGGCAGCATCCAAGGAACAGGAGATTTGACGTTTCGGGCAATTCCTGATGAAGGACTTTTGCCCAAAACGTCAATTTTCCTGCTCCTCAGATGCTGCCTATCCCTGTTTCTATGCCACTTTGTTATTGGAAACTTCATGGTTGGAGGGTGAAGATGATTGCTTTCCATGGAGCATGCAATGAGATATTGAAGCATGCTGCCCAAAGTGCCCACAGAAGACGCCAGTCAGTTGCAGCTGCCTGAAACCTCTTTCGAGTTGGAAATTGTCACCACCTCGTTTCTCTGCACTGTCATAGAAAATAACAGACAGTGCATAAATGAAATGAGATTAGGTAGTAGTGATGTTGAGACCACTTGCTGCTCATTAACATAGTTCTTCATCTAATCAATAAGA
Organism: Hemiscyllium ocellatum; assembly: GCF_020745735.1. NCBI lineage: Eukaryota > Metazoa > Chordata > Chondrichthyes > Orectolobiformes > Hemiscylliidae > Hemiscyllium > Hemiscyllium ocellatum. The sequence continues at coordinate 38,505,134 of NC_083407.1, read as the reverse complement.
CCTTGAGTGAAAAATTAGATCTCACTTTTTGCTGATGTAGGAAATCTCATTATTAATTCCATTCTCATCATTTTTTCCAATTGGTTCTATTGCCCTATTTCTCACGGCCTTGGAAAATTCCACCCAACATTTCATCTCTAACATATGAAGATCCTCATAATGGTATGAATCTGACAGGAAATGGTGACCTTTTCATGTCTTTTGGTTGCTGCCTGACTGGTTTCATTGTCCTTATGTGAAATCCCAATTTTAGCTCAGACTAGCTTTGTCCAATATACGTGTGTTTCAGGAAACTTGGCAACCTGTGTATGCCAAGTGATCAATATGGACATTTCTAAGTCATTCATTCCCTTATTAAAGCCAATTCCTTCCACAAGAACCACAGGCATTAAATGAACCAATGGAATTTGAAGATCAATAGTCCTTTTTTATTGATCTGGCAGGTTTGCGACAATAAATTCAGGCTTCCTGGTGTTGCTTCCACACCATGAACAAAACAAAAATCTGCTTAGCCTAGCCTGAAGGTAATTGAGTACAGAATTCTCTTCATGTCCCAGTCCTGTTTGTTTTGTGTAACCCTACTGGCTCTTTTCTTCCTGCAAGAGTTCCTTACAACTTGAAAAGCTTGATCAGAGTCTAGATTAGAGTAGTGCTGGAAATGCACAGCAGTCAGGCAGCATCTGAGGAGCAGGAAAATTGACATTTTAGGCAAAAGCCCTTCATCAGGAATTGCCTGGAACGTTGATTTCCCTGTCCTTGAATGCTGCCTGACCTGCTGTGCTTTTCCAGCAGAACTCTGATCTAGACTCTGATCTTCACCATCTGCAGTCCTCACTTTTGCACACCTATCAAATGGTCCACAGAAGACAAAAATCACTACCTGATTTAAACAAAGTGTCTCCCAAAATATCTACTATTTTATCTGGAAGTAAGTCAGGATCATTTCAAATATCTTTGAAAATGAAACCCTCTGGCTGTTAATGTTTAGGCAGGAGTTGGATGGTTATTTGGGGGAGATATAGAGAGTAAAGGAATGGTGAATAAAGCAGAAGATTGGCACAATGTAATGACGCTCATTTGAAGAGCAGGTACAAACATGAATGGCCTCCTTCTGCACCGTAATAATTGTGTGACTCAGTTGACACACAGTCTGTTTCACACATCAATTTTGGGAATGTTGACTTGAGTTCTAATCTGGAGTCTAAGTGGACTGTGAGCTGTTTAATTGAAAGAAGTAGACACATGACCTAAGACCAGTTGTAAGCCATTCAGCCTGAATGTGTCTTTTGCATTGAATTCTATATATAGCAAATTTGATTGAGATGATTGGTTCATTCTCAAAATACATTATGCACAGCGCACCTAACATTTTGTAGAGATTAAATCACACTAGGAATACTTGTTCTTTTTTATATCTATTAAGCTTTATAACTTTTTTTTTAATCTTGGGTTTTCAAATATGCATTTTCATTTGAATCGTTTGAAGATTTTCTTATTGTAACCTTCCACCCGATGTTTGTTTTTATTTGATTTTGCATTGTTTATTAGAAATGTGATTAACTGAACTTTGAATTCATTCAATGAGAGAATTAGAATGATCTTTCAGTGTACCATGAAAATGCAATCTGTCGTGATGACTGCATACATGCAGATGTAACAGGCCGAGAACAATCTTGAACAGATTCAATGATCTGAAACTTTGCCAGAGTTGTGTCAGCAAATGCAACAAGACCTGTATTTCATTGCTAGAATCAGCAAAGTCAGGGCTGTTGCAGTTCCACAAGAAATGGATGCATCAATGTCTGTGCCACTGACTCAGTCCAAGCTGCTACATTGGACAATAATTAAATCACTTCTGTGTTGACAGCCTTGCAACAGGTTCCCTCCTTCATTCCAAACACCCAGTCATATCTTACATGCAATATTTTACTTGTGTGGTAATTTCAAACAAGTCAATATGCAATATTTGTCTTCTTTATCAATGATATAGTTAGTAACACGTGCACCATCAGCATTTTTTGCCTCTAGCAATGCAGCAAGGAATAACCCCTTTAACAGGAATGAGTTAGGATACTGGAGCTGCCTCATTTGTTTTAAAGCATTGACATTGAGGGAGGGAGCATCCAGCAGTGCCAATGTAAAAATAAATTTAATGTAAAGTGTCGTTTATTTTTTCATGTAGGAGTTCTACAAATTGCTCTTCATGTTCTGTCACCACCTTACCTTTCGATTCAAGTATCTAAAATACATGTGTATATGTATGAGTAAAATAGGGCTGGACTTTCAGGACTGAACCTGGGAGATTTGAGGCTCACCATAACTGGTTTAGTGGAAAGCACCTTGAGTCATCTGATTTCCACTATGAGGAATGGATAGTAGATGGAGGTTGGTAAGCCAACCCTAGAAGCATAGTGTTGGTAGTTATAGGTTTGGGTGAATGCCAAGCTGGACTGGTTACAATGATTTCCTCATTTCCCATGTCTCCACATACCCTCCATACCAACTCAATATCATCTGATTTCCAACCCTCATCCCCAAATCTGCCCTCTGTAACCTGTCATTCCTTCCACACCAACTTATTGTCAACTCATACTCCCCTAAACTGCCATTATAGTCAGGCAGCCAGCTGGAGAATACACATATTTAATTAATTGTTGATTAATGTTCCTGATGCCAGCAGTGAAAGATGTATTCATGTATGGTTTCACCAATTGAAATTCTGAATTTTTTTTCGAAGCTTACTAGTGGTTATCTGCGTTGCTAATTTCATAATAATCACTGCTGTCAATTTGTACATACAGGACAAGCAAGTATTAAAATAATTTTAAATATTAAGATTACTAACAAAATATCTCAGTAGTCATTAAGCACTGTGATATGATGCAACTAATAGTACTTGGTTTATAGAAATGGTCTGTGCAGGATGTAGTATTTCAAATTTAAGCAAAAACATAAAGCAATCAGAATTATCAGCTCCGTTTTCTTCACAGTTGTTGGTAATGGATTGGCTATTAGAAATTGTTTAAAAAAGAAATAAAATATTGTAAATCAGTCTCTGAGGTCCTGAATTAAAATGTGATTATGTGTTGGTAATTGTTTTCAGTAGAAGGTTAAAACATTTTCTAAATTGAAAAACATTATTGTCCTAAACCAATGAAACAATTAAGCAACCCAAATTCTGTCAGCGAAGCTGTGTCAACGGGGTGAAGTGGAATGAATCTGACCTTGACGGAAATTGTGAAGTCAGATGATTAGCATTATCAGAAACATGCAGGCTGTATAAATTTAACTTCGAACATCTCTTTTATCATACCACCTCTATTGTAAGGGCATATATGGAATATCTAGAGTGAACTGTATTGTAAAGGCAGAAAGATGGGAACTGAAATATTTCCTTGCCTGAAATTGCTGAAAAGCAATTTATAGTATTTACCCTTAGTTGAACGCTAAAAAGAAAATCTGTCGGAGACTTTAACATGCAATTTATGTACCAGAAATAGGGGTAACCTAAGGGCAAATAAGAGTTTGAAAATTAATTAATAGCATAGAAATAAAAATATCTATGTGCCATGGGCCGCAGGCACTGCTGCTAGGTTGGCATTTGTTGCTCATTCCAAGTGAGAAACACAAGAGGTGGAGTCAGCAATTCAGCTCTTTATGCCTGCTGTGTCATTCAATAAAATCATAGCTGACCCTCTATCCCAGCTTTCTCCCCACACCCCTTGATGCCTTTAAAATCCAGAAATCTATCTATTTCTTTCATAGTTAAAAATCACATAACACCAGGTTATAGTCCAACAGGTTTAATTGGAAGCACATTAGCTTTCGGAGCGACACTCCTTCATCAGGTGATAGTGGAGGGCTCGATCCTAACAAAAAATAGCAAAAATTAACAGTGTGATGTAACTGTAATTATACATCGAAAACAATCATTTTTTTAAATGTATAATTACAGTTACATCACACTGTAAATGTTTGCTATAAATTCTGTGTTGGGATTGAGCCCTCCACTATCACCTGATGAAGGAGTGTCGCTCCGAAAGCTAGTGTGCTTCCAATTAAACCTGTTGGACTATAACCTGGTGTTGTGTGATTTTTTAACTTTGTACACCCCAGTCCAACGTCGGCATCTCCAAATCATATTTCTTTCATGAATATATTCAGTATGTTGGCCTTTGCAGGCTTATTTTCCACAGGTTTACTACACTTTTTAGTGAACATCTTTTCCTCATCTCAGTTGTAAATGGTCTAACCCATAGCCTGGTTCTAGACTGACCAACCAGGGAAAATATCCTTCCTGCATCTAGTCTGCTTAGCCCTGTTAGAATTTTATGCATTTCGATCAGACTCCACTCATCCTTCTAAATTAGAGTGAATACAGGTCCAGTCAAACAAATCTCTACTCATAGGACAGTCCCACTACAGCCAGTATCAGCTGATTGAAGTACTGCTGTACTCCTCCTTAGTTCAAGTACATCCTTTCTTACAGACATTAAAACTGTTTGCAGTGCTCCACATGTGGTATCACCACAGTGCTGTATAACTGCAGACTGCAGGAAGACGGAACTCAAATACTCTTGCAATGAAAGCCAATATATCACTTTCCTTCTCAATTGTTTGCTGCACCTACCTGTCTAGTTTCATTGACTGATGTACAGTGAAACCCAGGCCCATCTTATACACTTGCTCATAAGATACCATTTAAATAACACTCGTACTTCCTGTTTTTCACACCTAAGCATATGACATCACATTTAGCTATGTTGTGCTGCCTCTACCCATGTATTTTCCCAGTCACTCAACTTGTCTAAATCACTTTGAAGCCTCCTTGCCATTTTTCACAACTCTCAACCTCACCCAGTTTTGTGACATCAGTACAGTTCAACATGTTGGATTTGGTTCCCTCATCCAGGTAGATGGTGAATAACTGGGACTCGAGCTCTGATCCTTCTTGTGGTACCCTATTAGTCATTGCCTCTGACTTGGAGAAAAAGACCTATTTATTCCTACTTTCTGTTTCTTGTCTGTCAACTAATTCCTGATCCATGTCAATATATTACCTTCTATCCAATGTGCTTTATATTTGCCCACTAACCTCTTGTGAGGCATTTAAAAAAAGCCTTCTGAAAATCCAAAGACACCAGATCCACTTATATATTCTCCCTTATATATTCTGCTAGTTACATCCTTAAAACAAAACTAAACCTGCTTTGTCTTTCATAAACTCATGCTGGCTTTGTTCAATCCCATTTATTCTATCATCACATCTTTTGGAATAGACTCTTGCATATTTCCCATTAATGATTTTTGGATAAACAGTTAGTAATTGTCTTTCTTTTCATCTGCATTTCTATTTAAACAGTAGTGTTCCATTTGCTACTATATAATTTGTGGGAACTACTCCAGAGTCAATAGAATTTTGGAAGGTGACAACCAATGAATCCAACATTTCCAGGGCAATTTCCCTTAGTACTCTGGGATGTAGATTTTGTGGCCTTACTGCTTTGTCAGTCTTTAGTCCCCATTAATTTCCCTATCACCATTTTCTTACAAATACTGATTTCCTTTAATTCCACTCTCTCATCGACTTTTGGTTCCCTAATATTTCTGGAGGTTATTTGTGTCCTCTTTTGTGAAGACAGAACCAAAGACTGTGTTCAATCCTCTGGCCATTTTTTTGTTCCCCATTAGATTTTCCCTAGGTAAAAGACCTAGTTTTACTATACTTTCTGTCTTTGCATAATTATAGAAGTTTTTACAGTCAGATTCTACATTTCTTGATGTTTTATTCTCATACTCTACTTTTCTCTTCATGATCAAACTATTTTTCCTCTTTTGCTGACTTCTAAAATGCTCTTAGTCCTCTTGCTGCATTTTCTGGAAATGTTATAAATCTCCTTTTTGGAATTTATCATATCTCTAACCTAATTTGTAAAACATACTTGAATCTTCTTTCTTATTTAATCTTTGTGCAAGAAAGAATTGAATATTGGTATAATCCCAGTACTCATACTTTTAAATATGATCCATTGCCTCTTCACCATCAACATCTTTGCTAAAGTTTTCCAAATTGAAATGTTAATTTGTACCTCGTACTTCGTTGTTCCCTTTATTTAGGTTCAGGTCCTTGTTTCAGATTTGACTACTTTACACTCCATCTCCATAAATAATTCTATCATATTATGTTTGCTTTTCCCTAAGGGAAACTAAGTAACAAGATTGGTAATTATTCCTTTCTCACTGCACAATACTCAGTCCAGAATAACGAGTTCTTTGGTTGGCTCTTAAACATATTGATCTAAATAACCATCATGTACACATCATAGGAAATTTTCCTTCACAATGCCCACTACCGGATTGGTTTGACTAATCTATATGTAAATAGAAGTCACTCACGATTACAAGCAACACTAATTTCTTCTTTATTGTCTTCCCTTGCATCTCCACGACTGTTTGAGGGCCAATAGACAACCTCCAACTTTGTGTTTCTTATTTCCATGCAAGCAAATTCAACATTGTGATTGTCTGACCCAATATCCTTTCTCACTCTTGCTTTGATTTACTCTTTTACTAACAATGCTATTCCACTTGCTTTTCCTTTATGTTTGGCCTTTCTAAATAATGAATTCCCTTGGATGTTCAGTTCTCATTTTTGGTAAGTTTGTAGCCATGAGTTTGTAATTGCTACTATGTCATATCAGCTTATATCTATTTATGCCACTAATTCATCCACCTTAATGTGATCTTTAGATTTATCTTGCTTGGCTTATTTGTCAACTTAGCTCTTTATTTTGCACTGTGGCCCCATTTGTTTCCCACCCTTGTTTTTTCGACCTTTCACCTTTGCTTTTTACTTTTTTGACTTTTGTGTCTATCCTTGTTTCTTCCTCCTCTGTCTCCCTACTCAGGTTCCCATTCACCAGTTATTGTAGATTAAACAGCATCAACAAACATTACCCAATCCCCTCCCCAGGATGATTGTCCCACTCCTGTCCAGTGTAACAAATCCTGATTGTACTATTTCCACCTTCCTCAGAACCAGTCCCAATGTCTGAGGAATATGAATTCCTCCCTAGCGTATCATTTTTCCAACCACACATTCATCTAGTACATCTTATTAATTTTACTCTCATTGACATAGCTCTGGTAGTAATCTTGAGATCACTAACTTTGAGGTTCAATTATTTTAAGGTGGTGATGAGCAACCACCTTCAGCCATGCAATCCATATGGTGTAGGTATAATACAGTGCTTTTGGAATGGAGTTCCAAGATTTTTACCCAGCAACAATAAAAGACAGACAATACATTCTTAGTTATGATGATTTGTGGCTTGGGTAGAATTTACTGACTTTATCCTTTAATGGATAGTGCTAGTGGAGTTATGAGATACTGTCAAAAAGCCTTTGTCAGTCACAACAGTCCATCTTGAAGATCATATGCACTGCTGCCAATGTGTAATCATGATGGAGGGATTGAATATAGAATGCATTGGTCGGTTGTTAATCAAGCTTCTTGAGTGTTGCTGGAGCTGCACTCATTCAGGCAAGCAGTGAGTATTCCATTATAGTCTTGTCTTGCGCCTTTGACACTTTGGAAAGTCTTTGAGAAGTAAGGAAGTTTATTATCCATTGTCAAATTCCAGTTGCTTGCTCTTGAAACCAAAGTACTTATATAGCTGTTTTAATTCAGTTTCTGATAGAAGATAATCCCAGGATGTTGATAATGGAGGATTCAAGGATGGAAGTGGTTCTGAACATTAAGTGGAGATGGTTCAAGGCTCCCTTCTTGAAGATGGACATTGCCTGGCACTTTCACGGTGTGAATAGTATTTTTTACTTATTCACAATGCTGTCCAGGTCTTACTGCATCTGCACAAGTTCTGCTTCAGTATCTGATGAGTTGCAAATGGTGCTGACCATTCTGCAATCCTCAGCAAATATTTCCACTTCTTACATTATGGTAGAAGGAAGCTCATTAATGAAGCATATAAAGATATTTGGACTGAGCACATCACCCTGAGGAACTCCTGAGTATTTGGTCTTGGATTGACTTGATTAATCACCAATATCCTGCAGTCATCCTTATTTCTGCAAAGTATGACTCCAACCAAAAGAAAATTTATATTCTAATCCTCCATTACTCCAATTTTGTTAGGGCTCATCATGGTATACTTGGTTAAACATTGCTTTGATATCAAATTTAGTTATTTATCTTCCCCATTTGAGTTCAGCTCTTTTGTTAATGTTTGGTACAAGCCTCCAAAATCATCAGGAGCAGAGTGGTCCTGGTGAGACACAAACTGAGAGCCAGTAGCTGGTTGGTGCTTACATGTTGATTGCAAGTAAGCCCTTCTATATTTTTTTACATTTTCTGATCAGTTAGTGGTTAGGGAGCCAACACTGTGGTTCCTGTGGAGCTTCTAGGCACAACTAATTTAAAGGTAACAGGTTTGTTAAGCCATTCAGAAAATTGAGTAAGGTAGGCTAGAGCTGCAGATATATGTAATGTTCATTCAGCACACTTAATAGTTGCTAAATACAATATAATTTATTATAAAAAGTGTTTAAACTATTTATGCTAGAATGGAAGAGATCAGCATTTATTGAAAACCACAGACTTAGTACTGATATCCTGACATGCACACAGTTTGGCTAATGTACTGTTGCTGTCTCAACTCCAGAAGCCAAAATGTGTTTATTAGTTAAAACCTATCATGTCAATGATTAACATATTAGGCAATGGTTTGATAATTCTAACACTTCTTGGTAACATTTTACATGGTGATTTGCATGCTTTTGAAAAAGAAAACCTTTGCGCTATGTTAAAGTCTCAATTTTTGTGTAACACATTCTGAACATTAGAATATTTGTTGTAGGTTTCTTCAGTGTTATGAATAGGTCAAATAATTTGACTATTTTGTAAAATGGCGTGGGGTTAAAAGTGAGAATACATGCTTTTGAAAACATCCTGCCCATCATGATTTAAAATAGTCTTGTGCAAATGATCTGAAACAACTATGAGCTATTTTCACATTTTGAAACTAATACTTGGCTTGATCAGAATAGATTAAAATGAGGCAGAACTGATTGCAGAATATAATCATTTATTTCCACTTTTTGCACCTATTTTCAGGATGTGTGCTGGCTGAGAGCCTAGATTCAGAAGATTTATCTCAGTTGTATCTTCTGTTTTAACAACTGGAGAGAATTGTTGGTTTTGTTTGGTTGATATATATGTGATTACAATGCATTTGTTCTTTCTATGATTTCTTTTGTAAGTGTCTCAATATTTATTTGGATGAGGTTAAGAGATAATAATAGTTTGAAGTAGTTTTATTGATACATTACTAATATATTTGACTGACACAAGGATTTAAAAGAAGCAATTCTTCTTGAAAGAAGGTTTGAGATTGGTATTTTTTTCAAGCTGTTCTACACATGCTGTTATGTGCTATTATATGGCTCATTAGTTCTTTCCACAGTGCATATTGGATGGATGAACACCAAAAGCCATTAGTTGGCAGGGTTAGAGACATGACTTGTATTAGGGGTGTAGGGAGGTGACTTGGGGAATGGGTGGGGTTGAGAAGATGTGAGCACTGATGAAAACTTCATGTCCATCATGATTCAAAATGGCCTTGTGCAAATGTTCTGAAAATGTTCTGAACTATATCTTGCATTTTTAAACTAATGCTTGGCATTAACAGAACAGAATAAATCGAGGAAGAACTGCTGTGCAGAATAAAGCTACTTATTTGAGTTTAAAGGGGGTTTCACCCTTCTTTAAACTGCTAAAGCCTCTAACAGCCTTTGATACAACAATCAATTGAATCAATGGGCCGAGGATTAGCAGATGGAGTTTAATTTATATAAATGTGAGGTTTGCATTTGGTTAAGATGATCAAGGGCAGGACTGACACACTTAATAGTAGGGCCCTGAGAAGTATTGCAGAGCAGAGAGACCTAGGTACATAAGTACATAGTTCATTGAAAGTTACATCAGAGGTGGACAATTATAAAGAATTTGTTTGGCTTGCTTGCCTTCGTTGCTCAGATCATTAAGTATAGAAGTTGGAACTTCATGTTGAGGGGGTTGTGCAGGTCATTGGTGAGATCAGTTTTGGAGGGATATGGATCTCATAGCGCAGGCAAACGGGACTAACCTAGTTTTGGAAACATACTGGGTATGTATGGGTTGGAGCATAACGTCTGTTTCCATGCTGTATACCTCTGTGAATCTATGACTGTATAACTGGTATGATGTTCCAGAGTACTGAGACAGCCTTTCTAACTAGCTTATCTCAGCATTCACTGCTTCTCATGATACGATACTCTGCCCATCTCCAGCCTGTCTGATGAGATCTGGTGAGTCAGGAGATTCCCCCTTCACCCGTTACCCACCTTGATTGCAAAATTCCTAACCATTGGTTTGCTTTTTGTTTTCAAGAAGTCAAAAATTTGATGAGCAGCATCAGAGGCTTGATAAGTTCAAATGTTTCAGTTAAATGGTTGAGCACAACTTTGCATAGTCACTGAGCATCTGGATGGCTGCCACTGCATGTACCATTTCTGTTGAATTGATCTGATGGATAACAGCCTCTGCTTCAAAATTGACCCAGCCTATCAAGCAACATTAAACCTGTCCTTGAACTGCATTTCCTGCCAAATCAGAATGCTTTGTCTTTTGAGCAGACTGGCATTTACTTTTTAAAATCAGTTCTCCATTTTTTTCTCTTATAAACTTTTCTCATTATTGACCCTTTTGGCCTTTATCTGGAATTTCAGATCTGTGAATCATTCTCAATATTGTTTTTATTAGCCTATAGGTCATACTTTGATATAAATATTATTATACAGAGACTTGGATACACTCATTCAGAATCAGAAAAAGTAAGCAACTTTAATGCAGATGTTCTTCTTAGTGTGTCACCCTCCTCACAATTTGAAAATATTAATAAACTGTTGGACAATTTGCACTGATTTGAACCATATGAAACCAAAAGCTCACCATTGATCCCCTCAAGACATTCACGAAAGAATTGCATTTAGACTTTTGAAATTAATTAAACTTGTATAGAAATCTAAAATTGGCATGTAATTATGTAATGGAATTTTAGTGCTGAGATTTCTATTTTTGCAATACATCTTTGTTGGCAAGGAGGAACTGTTAAAACCATGGAGTCTCAATCCTACAAGCGATAAATTATTTTTGTAGGTTTTCAAAATTTTGGACTTGGATTTTAAAATATTTTCTTGCATTTTCTTTGTCTTTTTCTCTTTTGTCCCAATCTTTCCCCACTTGCTTAGTTTCTCTTGCTATATCTAATTTGACTCGACTTCACTGTATTTCCTCTCAATCATTGCTCTATCTTTCTTAACCTGTATTCAAATCGCATTGGCTGTAGAGATAGACTGCTGATTCTATTATTCAATATGATCCCTGATGTCTCATTGACCTTGTGGTGATCAAGTTGAATTACCAGCAAAAAAATTGAGCTGAGGTACATATCCATGGCAAATGGAGCATGTTGTGAGTTGCCCCAGTGCAACAAATTTGAGGTTAATGTAAGAATGAGCATGGGGTTAGAAATGAATAGATTCATGTACTGTCTGGTCAAATCTAATTCCCCTACTATACAAATGCATTTTTGCACAAAAAGATATATATTTCCCCCAGTGTCTTGGATTCTTTGGCCTCAGTCCTACAGCTGCTCATTTTTTAAAATCTAATTTAAAGACCAGATTGACTTGGTGATTCAGTGCAAGGTTCAATGCAAAAATTCAGTGCAAAATTTAATATATTTTCTTTCTTTACTGTGTTATTGAAGCCAATACATAACGAATATCAGATATTTCCATCTAGTTGGTTTAAACATGATTTTGGTAAATGATCAGATCATATGACTGGGTTTTTGCCCAGACATTGATAGGATTTAACTCATTTGAAGACATTGTGAGCACATAGTATTTTGTTATTACGAAACCATCAGTAGGATTTAGAAGAAGAAAAGATAAAACTCATTCCTGGCGTACTAATTTTGAAATTTTCATCAGAATGATGATTTGATGACTTGACCACTTCAACCTTTGCGAGCTCAAAACTACTGTATACAATGAACCGGCAGCATTGCAGTGACAAGGAAGACAGGAGTGTAGTACTGATTCTGGATTAGTGGTGCTGGAAGGGCACAGCAGATCAGGCAGCATCCGAGGAGCAGCAAAATCAACATTTCGGGCAAAAGCCCTTCATCAGGAATAAAGGCAGAGAGCCTGAAGCGTGGAGAGATAAGCTAGAGAAGGGTGGGGGTGGGGAGAAAGTAGCATGGAGTACAATAGGTGAGTGGGGAGGGGATGAAGGTGATAGGTCAGGGAGGAGGGTGGAGTGGGTAGGTGGAAAAGAAGATAGGCAGATAGGACAAGTCGTGGGGACAGTGCTGAGCTGGAAGTTTGGAATTAGGGTGAGGTGGGGGAAGGGGAAATGAGGAAACTGTTGAAGTCCACATTGATGCCCTGGGGTTGAAGTGTTCTGAGGCAGAAGATGAGGCGTTATTCCTCCAGGCGTCTGGTGGTGAGAGAGTGGCAGTGAAGGAGGCCCAGGACCTCCATGTCCTTAGCAGAGTGGGAGGGGGAGTTGAAATGTTGGGCCATAGGGCGGTGTGGTTGATTGGTGCGGGTGTCCTGGAGATGTTCCCTAAAGCGCTCTGGTAGGAGGCGCCCAGTCTCCCCAATGTAGAGGAGACTGCATCGGGAGCAACGGATGCAATAAATTATATTAGTGGATGTGCAGGTAAAACTTTGATGGATGTGGAAGGCTTGCAGGTAAAACTTTGATAGATGTGGAATGCAGGTAAAACTTTGATGGATGTGACCTTAAATTTACTTGGACCATCTCCGACACCTCCCTCCCCTTCCTGGACCTCTCCATCTCGATTAATGACGACCGACTTGACACCGACATTTTTTACAAACCTACTGACTCCCACAGCTACCTGGATTACACCTCTTCCCACCCTACCTCTTGCAAAAATGCCATCCCATATTCCCAATTCCTCTGCCTCCACCGTATCTGCACCCAGGAGGAGGACCAGTTCCACCACAGAACACACCAGATGGCCTCCTTCTTTAGAGACCGCAATTTCCCTTCCCACGTGGTTAAAGATGCCCTCCAACGCATCTCGTCCACATCCCATACCTCCGCCCTCAGACCACACCCGTCCAACCGTAACAAGGACAGAATGCCCCTGGTGCTCACCTTCCACTCTACCAACCTACGTATAAACCAAATCATCTGCTGACATTTCCGCCACCTCCAAAATGACCCCACCACCAGGGATATATTTCCCTCCCCACCCCTTTCGCCTTCCGCAAAGACCGTTCCGTCCGTGACTTTCTGGTCAGGTCCACGGCCCCCTACAACCCACCCTCCCATCCTCGCACCTTCCCCTGCCACCGCAGGAAGTGCAAAACCTGTATCCACACCTCCTCCCTCACCTCCACCCAAGGCCCTAAAGGAGCCTTCCACATCCATCAAAGTTTTACCTGCACATCCACTAATATCATTTATTGTATCCGTTGCTCCCGATGCAGTCTCCTCTACATTGGGGAGACTGGGCGCCTCCTACCAGAACGCTTTAGGGAATATCTCCGGGACACCCGCACCAATCAACCACACTGCCATGTGGCCCAACATTTCAGCTCTCCCTCCCACTCTGCCGAGGACATGGAGGTCCTGGGCCTCCTTCACCGCCGCTCCCTCACCACCAGATGCCTGGAGGAAGAACGCCTCACCTTCCGCCTCGGAACACTTCAACCCCAGGGCATCAATGTGGACTTCAACAGTTTCCTCATTACCCCTTCCCCCACCTCACCCTAATTCCAAACTTCCAGCTCAGCACTGTCCCCACGACTTGTCAGGACTTGTCTTACCTGCCTATCTTCTTTTCCACCTATCCACTCCACCCTCCTCCCTGACCTATCACCTTCATCCCCTCCCCCACTTACCTATTGTACTCCATGCTACTTTCTCCCCATCCCCACCCTCCTCTAGCTTATCTCTCCACACTTCAGGCTCACTGCCTTTATTCCTGAAGGGCTTTTGCCCGAAATGTTGATTTTCCTACTCCTTGGATGCTGCGTGAACTGCTGTGCCCTGCCAGCATCTGCAGTCATTGTTTTTACCCTGCAGTACTGATTCCATGGAGGTTAGCGATAAGATTGGACATTATTAATGTCTTGTACATCTCCATAAGTTAAACTTCAAACTGAACCTAAGACTACATAATCCTGAGACACAAGTATTTACACCTGACAAAGGAGTAGTGCTTAAAAGCTTTTGATTTTAAATGAACTTGCTGGACTATAACCTAATGTCATGTGACTTCTGACTTTGGACACCCAGTCCAACACCAGTGTCTCACAATCATAACTATATGATAACATAGAAGTAAAAACAATGACTACAGATGCTGGAAACCAGATTCTGGATTAGTGGTGCTGGAAGAGCACAGCAGTTCAGGCAGCGAAATCATAATCTAGTGCAACACAAATACTATATTGATCTGAACTGGATATATGTTCAATTTACAAATGACATCTCTAAACATGATTAAGATGAGAAACATTGACAGATGCAAAATGCGACAGATGCAAATCATCACACTGGTTTCTTTCAGGGCAAGTGAACATGGAGAGAAAGTTTTGACTGGATGCACTTAGTCTAATCGATCAGTGTCATAATCATAGAAGGTAGTAGTTAACCATTTTAACTTGATTAAACAAGTGAGAAATTACAATTTATTTTGTTTAATTGTGGTAGTTTGGAATATTTTCTGTGGGAAAGAAGCCATATGGTAGATCAAAGTTAATGTTTTACTCACAACTCAGTTAATTTTAAAATGTTCAATCTTGCAGTTTAAATTACATAATGCACCATTGAGTATTCGCTTGTACGATTATTTTTGTTCTAATTTGTTGCAAGCATCAACAGGTATTGTGGAGTCACATAAGCTTCTTGAAATTAAAAGTTACTGTGATTTTGGAGACCATTTGACATATTTGTGATAATAATTAATAACTTGGAAATGATGCTCTCTACTCTCATCATAACCATTAATTTTCATTGGTGCCAGATCTTGTTAAAGATTAGATTACTTACAGTGTGGAAACAGGCCCAACAAGTCCACACTGATCCTCCGAAGAGCAACCCACTCCCCTACATTTATCCCTTCACCTAACACTACGGGCAATTTAGCATGTCCAATTCACCTAACTTGCACATTTTGGGACTGTGGGAGGTAACTGGAGCAAACCCACACAGAGAGAATGTGCAAACTCCACACAGACAGTTGCCTGAGGCAGGAATTTAACCCAGGTCTCTGGTGCTGTGAGATAGCAGTACTAACCACTGTGCCACCCTGCCACCCGCTATAGTGTCGATAATGTAAGAGGAACCAATTCTGAGAAAGGGTCACTGGACCCGAAGAATTAACTTAGATTTCTCTTCACAGACGCTGCCTGACCTGCTGAGCTTTTCTAGCAACTTCTGTTTTTGTTTCTGATTTACAGCATCTGTAATTCTTTTGATTTCAATCCAACACATTGATTAGCATGTTACAGAATGACTGAGGGGTTAGTGAGAAATGCCACTGAGCTAACCATTACTTTGGAAGAAACAAATCAGGAATTAGTTATGGAGTAGTTAGTCAATCCAAAACTCACTGTGAGTTATTAGTACATTGTTTGTGTCCTAATACACCAATCAGAATTATCAGTACTTTTGATTATGCGCACAGGGTGATGGCTAGTAAAGGTAAAGGAGATCTGGGTTTTAAATGATTCAGTGCACAATCGACACCAGGTCCCCAGCTGTGTGAGGCAGCAATACTAACCACTGAGACACTGTGTTGCTCCAAGGTAAATGCTGTAGAATGTGTGAAAATATACTTGTACCTGGAAGGGGTCTGGTAACTAATCAGGACTAACAAACTTTTAGGAGCAAAATTACTGCAGATGCTGCAATCTGTACTGACAAAAAGTGCTGAAGATCACAGTGCGTCAGGCAGCATCCATGGAGAGAAAAGAAGGGAATGTTTTGAGACCACATGACTCTTCAACAGAGTTAATGTGAAGTGTGGAGGGTCAGCACTTATGTAGCTGTGGAGGGGGTGTGGGTAGGGTGGAGTGCCATGGGAGAAAGGACATTGAAAGTTCAAATTAAGTGATAGGAATATGAGAATGGCAGAATAATGGTGTGTCTAACTTCTAGACTGGAAAGAACAGACATTGGAGTGGGGAGGAGGGGAGACAACATGGTGACAGAGTCAAGGCTGAGGGAAAACTTTTAGATTGGCTCTTTCAAAACAGTCTTTAATTGTAATTGCCTAGGTCTTCCCATTAAAGTTAAAAATAAACCCAGAATCTTATGCAAGTTCTGGCTCTTGAGAGCCTGGTTCAATGCAACAGTTTGTTTTTTGGCCCCTTTTGAGAAGCATTTGCTGCTTCAAGGTATTTCGCCAAATATCTTTGCCCAAAATGGCTGCTTACAGCCAGATACTTTTATACTGTTCAAAATTTAAAAATGGCTGCCATCCCACATTGTCAAATTATGCTTCCATATTCAGTACTGGAGCACATATCCATTGATTGTATTTCATTTGAAGCAATTGACTTTTTAACCATCTTGGCTATTAGCTTAGATGGCCGTCATTCTTTTAGGGTATTGGTGAGACAGGGAAGCCAGTCTCTTTTCCAAGGAAAACATGGATAAAAATTCTCTGTTTACCCTATGAAATGCACATTAAATTTCAAAAAATGTTTCTGTTAGAGAGAAGGAGGTTGAGAGGTGACTTAATTGGTACAGATAAGATTATCAGAGGGTTAGATAGGGTGGACAGTGAGAGTCTTTTTCCTTGGATGGTGATGGCTAGCAAGAGGGGACATAGCTATAAATTGAGCAGTAATAGATATAGGACAGATGTAAGAGGTAGTTTTTTTAAAATTCGGAGAGTAGTAGGGGCATGAAACACCCTGTCTACAACAGTAGTAGGCTCACCAAACTTAAGGGCATTTAAATTGTCATTGGATAAACATATGGATGAAAATGGAATAGTGTAGGATAGAGAGGATTCAGATTGGTTGAGGGCTAAAGGGCCTGTACTGCACTGTAATGTTCTATGTACCTCTCAATTTCTTTTTCAGACATACAGAGCTGGGCCCTAATGCCAGCTGAATCCACATGGCAATTATGATTTCTGTGGGGAATTTTTACCTGTCTCTACTTGAACAAAATATTAGCTATCTTGACAAAACATAAAGTATCACAGCTTTACATAGTGACAGATCTTACTGCACTTTACTTTTCTACTTTTTGTCTCAGTTCTTCTTTTCAAACCCTGATGTGAATTCACAGAATTTTAAAAGCAACTTCACATATTTTTTCTCTCAAAATCCTTTTAGTGGAAGAAAAGAAATGATCAAAAATTTTACATAACCGTTGTTTGATTGGACTATTCTGTTACCACAATAGCTCCTAAAATTGCAGCATAATTATGAAAAAAAAACAAAATACTACCATGTTTCTTCAGCAATTGCTTCAAGTACAATGAATAGTTAGATTAGTGTTGAATTTGTGATCTGTTGTAATAGATTCTTGTTGGCAACATTAGAGATTACTTATGACTCTTCACAATTAGATGTTCAAAAAAAGCATGATTTGTGTCTTGGGAGCAATGCATATTCTTGATTGAGGAACTGACTGATTTGATTTACTTACCCAATTTCTCATGGTTAAATGCTAAAATGTGTGAAGATTTACTGTAATAAGGAAGTTAATTTTTAGAATTAACACACAGTTACAAATAGTCATTTAACAATACAGAATATTGCAGAAAAAGAGACATGCTGTTAAAACGTTTTGTTTTGTCTTCATCAGGATTGAATCACCAGAGTGCCCAATCTCAAAGGCATAAAAATGTATTTTGCAAGAGAAGGGGATGCTGATTCATTGGCAAATTGGCTTGTTTCTATTCATTGGTAAGGTGTAAGCCAGTGGTTTAGGAAAAATGCTACACAATTCACTTGCCTGGATGAGTGCAAATCTGACAAAACACAGATAGCTTGACACCATCCAGGGCAAAGCAGTCTGCTTGATTGGCATCTCATGCATCACCTTCAACATTCACTTGTGCCACCAATGATTCACAGTTGTAGCTGTGTGTACCATCTACAGGATGCACTGCAGTAATTCACAAAGCTTCCTCCACGCTAACTTCCAATTACACAACTTCTATCACCTAGAAGGACGAGGGCAGCAGATGCATGGAAATAACATCATCTGCAAATCCTCCTCAAGGCCACACAATATCCTGACTTGGAACCGTTTCATCATTTCCTTGATGGTTACTGGATCAACATCTTTCAATAGCTGTCCTAAAAGCACTGTGTACTTCCATCAAATGGACTGCAGCAGGTTAAGAAAGTAGCTCCTCACCTTGTGCAGGGCAATTAAGGGTGGGAAATTAATTCTGGCTTAGCCAGTGATGCCTATATCACGTGGAAGAGTCACAAAAACGAATGAGATGCCCCACCAGTAGTTACATCTGAGCTGGAATGGTCAATAAGTTCAGTTCAACAGAGCAAGATGACCAAGAATACTAGGTCTGGAAACTCAAAGGCAGCACCAGCTCAGTGAAGCGAGCTGCTTAGCAAAAGCTGAAATTGTCTGGTACTTAGGCACTTAGCAGCAGTCTCAGGAATCTGGAGAAATAGGGTGTTGGAAGAAGAGATTCAACAATCAACTCGTGACCAGTTGTAGTTCGGAAATTTCTGAGGTTAGCCCTTGACAAGTGAAGAATTGGAATCCCCCATAAAGGAGGCAAAGTTGACTTGGTGGCTTACAGTGTCAACAACATCTCGGTGGGTTGCTAAGAAATCTCTGGGGTCTGTATTGACTGCATCTGATGTGCTCTATGGAGTATTCAATCATGAATTGTCATATTTACTTTGTTATTTCTGGAAGTTATAATATAATTATGTACATATAGAGCTGAAAATGTGTTGCTGGTTAAAGCACAGCAGGTCAGGCAGCATCCAAGGAACAGGAAATTCGATGTTTCGGGCCAGAGCCCTTCATCAGTACAGGTTGCTTAGTTTCCTAATTTTGTACAGTAAAGTTTAGTCATTTTATTTATAAACAATGGAATGTTGCAACTTCATTCTCTAATATGGAGCAGGATCTCAAATTTTGTCTACTTTACACAAGAAAGAGTTATTTGTCCATAATGGACAACACAAAATAAAGTAATAGTCCTATTTGGATTGTAACATAATTTAGGGTGTGTCTGGAATTTTATAAAGACTGTGATTGGAATAGGTATCACATTGAAGAAGGGGTCAGAGAACAGTTCACTGCCAAGCTTTTGGTTAAAGCTGAACCAGACAAGTGAACTAGAACATAGAACATAGAACAGTACAGCACAGAATAGGCCCTTCAGCCCACACGATGTTGTGCTGACCATTGATCCTCATGTAAGGTGGACCTAATGTACGAACCCTCAAATTTCTGTGACCATATGTATGTCCAGCAGTCTCTTGAATATCCCCAATTACCTCACTTCCACAACTGCTGCTGGCAACGCATTCCATACTCTCACAACTCTCTGCATAAAGAACCTGCCTCTGACATCCCCTCTATACTTTCCGCCAAACAACTTAAAACTCTGACCCCTCAGGTTAACAATTTCTGCCCTGGGAAAAAATCTCTGGCTATCAACTGTCAATATCTCTCATAGGTCAAAGTATTGTCACAGGGAATGATGCATAAGGAAATGGCTGACCCCAACATATTGTTTGGTCAAAAATGATGCAATGCGTGTGTATGTTCTTTCTGTTTATGAAATACAGGGCTCTGCACATGAATACACATGGGTTTTAGCAGGAATAAGCGAGCCATGCTACAAATCTAATTAATAATCCCAAATTGGTTGTAGCAGAATTCTTAGCAGAATTACAATTTTAACAATGGTTGTCCATCTGCAGAATCAGTTTAAATGTTCAACACAATGGCAGGATCTTTTTGGGGCCTGAAAGATATGGGCTATGGTGAGAAATGTGGGAGAATCATGTGACAATTTGATTGACCTCCCTTCCCATCTCCCAACTCCCTTTCCAGCCCCTGCTCCTCCCTTCGATTCCTCTGGCCGACCCTTCCTCCCAGCTACCAGCTGGATTCATTTCTCCCTTCAACCAACCAGGTTGTACCCACTACCTGTGTTCACCTATCCGTACCTCACCACCCTGCTCCTCTTCCCACCCAAAACAGTCCCCCACTCACTACCCCCTGTATCTCCAGCTCCCCTCACACCCACCTCCAGTCCTGAAGAAGGGTTACATCTGAAACATTGACGTCTCTAGCTCCTGATGCTATCCGGCTTGCTGTGTTCTTCCAGCCTCCTGATTCTCAACATTAGAAGCGACGTATTGCATTTTCAAACAGAGTTCCTAGTGGTGAGACAAAATTCTAACCAGTGAGTGTGAGATGCCTATGGAGAGGGATCTATTGCTTGTTAACAGCCTCATTAACAATGAATTTCTCCTCACTAATGTACACATTCTACTCTATCCTATTTCTATCCTTTTCAAACATTCGATGCAAAGAAACTAGACATCAACGATTTCTGACATGATATTTACTGCGAGCACTTGACGACTTAACTTATTCAGTTTGTGAGACGTGGGCGTTGCTAGCTGGCTAGCATTTATTGCCCTTCCCTAATTGCCCTTGAGAAGGTGTTGGTGAGCTGCCTTCTTGAACCACTGCAGTCCAACTGCTGTGGGTTGACCCACAATGCCATTAGGAAGGGAATTCCAGAATCTTATCTCAGCAGCAGTGAAGGGACAGTGATATCTTTCCAAATCAGCATGGTGACAGGCTTGGAGAGGATTTCAGCTTGCCACTTGCTCCTCTGTGTCACTATCTTGGGAACCCAGCGACAATGTCACAGAATGTGCTTAAGGTCATAAGCTGCATACAATCCTCATCTATAGACATTGGCATTCAACACATGCCAGCCTGTTAGAATGCTGTTGCCACCTCTCCAATCCACTTACAGGATGTTTTTGCACTTTAAAGCTGTGCTTCAGGGCACACTGGTAATTAGCATTAAAATACTGCCTTCAGCACAATTTGCACACTGGGACTATCCAAAGTGCAGCGAAATCGACGTTTCGGGCAAAAACCCTTCATCAGGAATAAAGGCAGTGAGCCTGAAGCGTGGAGAGATAAGCTAGAGGAGAGTGGGGTTGGGGAGAAAGTAGCATAGAGTACAATGGGTGAGTGGGGGAGGGGATGAAGGTGATAGGTCAGGGAGGAGAGGGTGGAATGGATAGGTAGAAAAGAAGATAGGCAGGTAGGACAAGTCCGGACAAGTCATAGGGACAGTGCTGAGCTGGAAGTTTGGAACTAGGGTGAGGTGGGGGAAGGGGAAATGAATGCATCGAATGTTTGAAAAGGATAGAAATAGGATAGAGTAGAATGTGTACATTAGTGAGGAGAAATTCATTGTTAATGAGGCTGTTAACATCAATCCACATTGATGCCCTGGGGTCGAAGTGTTCCGAGGCAGAAGATGAGGCGTTCTTCCTCCAGGCGTCTGGTGGTGAGGGAGCGGCGGTGAAGGTGGCCCAGGATCTCCATGTCCTCGGCAGAGTGGGAGGGGGAGTTGAAATGTTGGGCCACGGGGCAGTGTGGTTGATTGGTGCGGGTGTCCTGGAGATGTTCCCTTAAGCGCTCTGCTAGGAGGCGCCCAGACTCCCTAATGTAGAGGAGACTGCATCGAGAGCAACGGACACAATAAATGATATTAGTGGATGTGCAGGTAAAACTTTGATGGATGTGGAAGGCTCCTTTAGGGCCTTGGATGGAGGTGAGGGAGGAGGTGTGGGCGCAGGTTTTACAGTTCCTACAGTGGCAGGGGAAAGTGCCAGGATTGGAGGGTGGGTTGTAGGGGGGGCGTGGACCTGACCAGGTAGTCACGGAGGGAACGGTCTTTGCGGAAGGTGGAAAGGGATGGGGAGGGAAATATATCCCTGGTGGTGGGGTCTTTTTGGAGGTGGCGGAAATGTCGGCGGATGATTTGGTTTATGAGAAGGTTTGTAGGGTGGAAGGTGAGCACCAAGGGCATTCTGTCCTTGTTATGGTTGGAGGGGTGGGGTCTGAGGGCGGAGGTGCGGGATGTGGATGAGATGCATTGGAGGGCATCATTAACCACGTGGGAAGGGAAATTGCGGTCTCTAAAGAAGGAGGCCATCTGGTGTGTTCTATGGTGGAACTGGTCCTCCTGGGAGCAGATACGACGGAGGCGGAGGAATTGGGAATACGGAATGGCATTTTTGCAAGAGGTAAGGAGGGAAGAGGTGTAATCCAGGTAGCTGTGGGAATCGGTGTGTTTGTAAAAAATGTCAGTGTCAAGTCGGTCGTCATTAATCGAGATGGAGAGGTCCAGGAAGGGGAGGGAGGTGTCAGAGATGGTCCAGGTAAATTTTAGGTCAGGGTGGAATGTGTTGGTGAAGTTGTTGAATTGCTCAACCTCCTCGCGGGAGCACTAGGTGACGCCAATGCAGTCATCAATTTGCGGAGGAAGAGGTGGGGAGTGGTGCCGGTGTAATTACAGAAGATCAACTGTTCTACGTAGTCAACAAAGAGACAGGCATAGCTGGGGCCCATACATGTGCCCATGGCTACCCCTTTGGTCTGGAGGAAGTGGGAGGATTCAAAGGAGAAATTGTTAAGGGTGAGGATCAGTTTGGCCAAACGAATGAGAGTGTCGGTGGAAGGGTACTGTTGGGGACGTATGGAGAGGAAAGACGGAGGGCTTGGAGGCCCTGGTCATGGCCCTGGTAGAGGGATTGGACAAACACACTGGCCATGCCTGGAAGTCTAAAGGCATGGTCCCTCGTGAAGTCCGTGGAAGTATGCATCAGTCAGGAGGTCCAAGCACAGTAAGTCAAGTGCAGCCCCCAAGATAAGCTCATGGGCTTGGCCATGGTCATTGTGGTGCTCTCATTTCAGTGGTGACATACCCCTCCTGTAGGAGCAGCCATGGTTAGCACTGTCGCACCTTAAATGCTGGTCCAGTGATTAGTGCTGCCAATTAGGGAGAAGTACATAAATCAGTCAGGGGTATGGGCACGTCTCATAAGGCGCTGTGCAGTTAGATTTCTCAAGGGTGTAGGCCACGGACACTCTATTAATGACGGTAATGCAACATGGTGCCTCAGTGGTTAGCACTGCTGCTTCACAGTGCCAGGGGCCCGGGTTCAATTCCTGCCTTGGGCAGCTGTCTGTGTGGAGTTAGCACATTCTCCCATGGCTGTGTGAGTTTCCTCCAGGTGCTGTGGTTTCCTCCCACAGTCCAAAGATGTGCAGGTTAGGTAAATTGGCCATGCTAAAATTGCCCATAGTGTTAGGTGCATTAGTTATGGCTGAATATAGGGGAATGGGTCTGGGTGGGTTGCTCTTCGGAGGGTCAGTATGGACTTGTTGGGCCGAAGGTCCTGTTTCCACACTGTAGGGAATCTAATCTAATCAAATAGGCCTCTTGCTGTCCACTAGTGAGAATCTCATCTCGCTATCCAGCACTTGCATGGAAAATAGGACATTTTGACCTGACATTGGGAATTTCCTTATTGGCGCTCACATGAGATTCACCCCACTTTCTCGCCAAAACCCATATTGTTGCACAATGGCTGGGGAGATAAGGTCCATGTCCTTTTTGATTTGGCAGCAGCATTCTGTGAGTGGAGAACATCACTTGTTGTTTCTACATAGTAGCAGCACGAGGTGACTTCTTTCACCTATTGCTGAAGCATTTGAATGCCTCCTGGGGTAATCTTTGAGATACCTTCCACAGCAATTTGAGGTAGACCGGGAATTTGTTTGGACTGAAAATGGCAATTTAAACCATTCTTAACTTTGTGCAATATCCAGCAAGTAATGATCTGAAGTGGGTAGCCATTGTTCCACAGGGTAACTTTGCTGCACCCATTTTAAGCGAAAAATGGGTGAAGAAATGGTGAAGAAATGGTTTGGCTGGTATTTATAAAGTTGCTTGTAAGGCCAATCATAGATGTAGAACTGAAAGCTGCATATAAGATTGACCGAATGAAATGAAAAGGTGAGAAACATCAATGAGGAAAAATATTGATTTTCCTCTTTGCAACTGACAGTTATTGTTGTTATTCTGTGATTTCTAAAGGTTTATATCTTGCATATAAGAAAATATTACCCTTGGATAACTGAATCAGTCCTTTAATTAGAATTCCACTACACACTCTGTCCTTTCAAAATTATTGATACTATAAAGATAAAATTTTATTCCACTAATAATCAGTGGGTATATTTTCTTGTGAAATACGTCTCTGGCAGTTGATTGAGGATATTGTTCAATTTTGTGGTTCTGTTAATGTTTCTGGATTGTTTGCACTGCATTAAAACAGCTTCAAAATATCAACAGTATTGTGAGTTTGAATCATTATTTTCTTGCAAAGAAATTAAGGTGGAAATTAATTTACATTGTAGTAGTAATTGGTACTTAGTAAAAGGAGTGGTGTGTACAACATACAGTAACCACTGTAAAATATATTAGGGTAAATAATTTCCATTTTTAGTAGAATATTATTATTTCCATAGATTACCAATAATGGTTTAAAAAGAAATTCAAATTTGCAAATAGCTGAAAGGGTGACATTTTAATATTTCATGTTTTAAAGTAACTTTTACTGTGTCACTGCCTAAAGAGAGAACACTAGTAATTAAACACTATTGTTGCCAGAAATTTATGCTTTAAACAACCCAACAAGTTTACCATTTTTTAATTTTACCGGCAGTAGAGGCCAATTTTGTCATTTTACTGGGTCAGTTAAGTAGACATTCACTTCCTCTGGAACCAATCCAAAGTGTTTCACAATTCCTGTGAAACGATATTGGGCAAGCTGGGCCAGTATTCTCTAGAGTTTCAAAGAATGAGAAGTGCAATCATTTAAACCCACCTGCAACTACCCTGCCTATCCTTTTAAGCATTGAGTAAGCTATTTCACTGTTTGGGGAGTTTAGAACCAAAAAGCACAATTTAAAAAGGAGAGGTCTGAGATGAAGAATCACTGAGCTCATGGAATCTCAGTCTTTGACTATCTTAAATTAAAGATTTCTGAATAGCATTGGCATACCCTGTTATGAGGTTGCTAAAAGGAACTGATATCATGATCATACTGAATAGTGGAGCAGGCTTGATGAGCTGAACAGCCTAATGCTGCTCCTACATTCCCAAAGTTATAATTTTTTTGCTTCCTTTCCTGATATGTTCCGGAAGATATATTTCATATTTTCTCTGCTTAAGGTGCATGGTAGCCAATATCCATTTCTTTTCTCTGTTCTGTCAATTGACGGTGTGTCACCCTTAAATCAAAACTGCAACTGATTTTTCTCAAGCTATTCACAGAAACTATAACCTGATCTCAAATGGTTTTCTCTGTCACTTTCTCCATTGCTAAAAATCACACAACAGCAGGTTATAGCCCAACAGGCTTATTAGGAAATGTTAGCTTTTAGAGCACTGCTCTTTCATCAGGTAGCTAGTGGGGCAGGATCATAAGACAGAATTATAGCAAAGGATCACAGTATCATGCAATTAAAATGATAGAATGAATAAACCTAGATTGCTGTTAAGTCTTTCATCTTTTAGAATGGGTTGCAGGGCTCAGTTCATTAATATGTAAATCCCAGAACTTCAAGGTTTTATATAAAAAAAGTGACATCTCAGCTTAGACAATGTATTAAAGGTGTGACGTTAGAGTCTGTCTGTATCCCAATCCAAAAAGCACACATCCTGCAGGCAGTCAAAGCAGGCAGTCAATCCATATAACATTTTATAAATTCCTACTTTGGAAATAGAACCAGTCTGACTCAAGATTGGGATATGGATAAAATTCACAGATGTGACAACAAGTTACATGGTTGATAAAGAACATCCGCAGAACTACAAGACTTTAAGTCTTGGGATAATTCTTACCTTTTATAGCTGAGTTTTGTTGAATTCTTTGGAGAGCTTGTGCTGTGAGTCTGAGCGAGATTTCAAGCTGTTTCTCCATACCCCACCTTCATGGCACGCTCACATCCATTTCCAGCCCCACCTTGCCATACACTGTTCTTAGAAGAAGTTGCCACTGCCAGGATGCCCCAGAGTTTACTGGCATTCTGGTCAGTGGTGTCACTTTTAATCAGTTGTTGTGCACTCAGTCTGGAGGAGCTCAGCAGGTTTCCTGACGTTTGTCCCTGACATGGTAGACAAGGGAAAAATTGGCATTTCTCTGCATGGACAGGGACTTGGGAATCCTTCTGGATGGGGCGATGCATCCATACTCCCTCAGAACAGCAAAAAGCAACACCGCCAGCCCATGCCAGCCAAGATCTGAGGTTACCACACATCCAGGACAGTCTCAGCTGTCTAAAGGAATGAGCAGCAATATAAGAAAAAGGTCAATGACTTAATCCATTCCACCAGAGTAAGTGCAATCAACTTCTCTCCACGACCTCATGCACACTCTGCTATACCCACCACCCACCAAAGCTTATTCTCCACTGCGCTCTCTCCCTCACAGTCACCTGCCTTAATCATAGACTATAGTCATAGTCATAAGCCCTCTGCTCTGCCGACTCCTCACTCAGGATATCTCCCCAACTGAAAATAACAGTTGTGCCATGAACTTTCATCTCACACAATACTGGCCTAAGACTATAAGATCATAAGACATAGGAGTGGAAGTAAGGCCATTTGGCCCATCGAGTCCACTTCACCATTCAATCATGGCTGATGGGCATTTCAAGTAAAAAATGAGGTCTGCAGATGCTGGAGATCACAGCTGAAAATGTGTTGCTGGTCAAAGCACAGCAGGCCAGGCAGCATCTCAGGAATAGGGAATTCGATGTTTCGAGCATAAGCCCTTCATCAGGAATGAGAGAGTAGCCAAGCAGGCTAAGATAAAAGGTAGGGAGGAGGGACTTGGGGGAGGGGCGATGGAGGTGGGATAGGTGGAAGGAGGTCAAGGTGAGGGTGATAGGCCGGAGTGGGGTGGGGGCGGAGAGGTCAGGAAGGAGATTGCAGGTTAGGAGGGCGGTGCTGAGTTGAGGGAACCGACTGAGACAAGGTGGGGGGAGGGGAAATGAGGAAACTGGAGAAATCTGAATTCATACCTTGTGGTTGGAGGGTTCCCAGGCGGAAGATGAGGCGCTCCTCCTCCAGCCGTCGTGTTGTTATGTTCTGCCGGTGGAGGAGTCCAAGGACCTGCATGTCCTCGGTGGAGTGGGAGGGAGAGTTAAAGTGTTGAGCCACGGGGTGGTTGGGTTGGTTGGTCCGGGCGTCCCTGAGGTGTTCTCTGAAGCGTTCCGCAAGTAAGCGGCCTGTCTCCCCAATATAGAGGAGGCCACATCGGGTGCAGCGGATGCAATAGATGATGTGTGTGGAGGTACAGGTGAACTTGTGGCGGATATGGAAGGATCCCTTGGGGCCTTGGAGGGAAGTGAGTGTGGAGGTGTGGGCGCAAGTTTTACATTTCCTGCGGTTGCAGGGGAAAGTGCCGGGGGTGGAGGTTGGGTTGGTGGGGGGTGTGGATCTGACGAGGGAGTCACGAAGGGAGTGGTCCTTGCGGAACGCTGATAGGGAAGGGGAGGGAAATATATCCTTGGTGGTGGGGTCCGTTTGGAGGTGGCGGAAATGACGGCGGATGATACGTTGTATGCGGAGGTTGGTGGGGTGGTAGGTGAGAACCAGTAGGGTTCTGTCTTGGTGGCGGTTGGAGGAGCGGGGCTCAAGGGCGGAGGAGCGGGAAGTGGAGGAGATGCGGTGGAGGCATCGTCGATTGGACCAGTTCCAACACCGCACAGCCCAGATGGCCTCCTCCTTCAAGGACCGCAGACTCCCCCCAGACGTGATCGACGATGCCCTCCACCGCATCTCCTCCACTTCCCGCTCCTCCGCCCTTGAGCCCCGCTCCTCCAACCGCCACCAAGACAGAACCCCACTGGTTCTCACCTACCACCCCACCAACCTCCGCATACAACGTATCATCCGCCGTCATTTCCGCCACCTCCAAACGGACCCCACCACCAAGGATATATTTCCCTTCCCTCCCCTATCAGCGTTCCGCAAGGACCACTCCCTTCGTGACTCCCTCGTCAGATCCACACCCCCCACCAACCCAACCTCCACCCCCGGCACTTTCCCCTGCAACCGCAGGAAATGTAAAACTTGCGCCCACACCTCCACTCTCACTTCCCTCCAAGGCCCCAAGGGATCCTTCCATATCCGCCACAAGTTCACCTGTACCTCCACACACATCATCTATTGCATCCGTTGCACCCGATGTGTCCTCCTCTATATTGGGGAGACAGGCCGCTTACTTGCGGAACGCTTCAGAGAACACCTCTGGGCCGCCCGGACCAACCAACCCAACCACACCGTGGCTCAACACTTTAACTCTCCCTCCCACTCCACCGAGGACATGCAGGTCCTTGGACTCCTCCACCGGCAGAACATAACAACACGACGGCTGGAGGAGGAGCGCCTCATCTTCCGCCTGGGAACCCTCCAACCACAAGGTATGAATTCAGATTTCTCCAGTTTCCTCATTTCCCCTCCCCCCACCTTGTCTCAGTCGGTTCCCTCAACTCAGCACCGCCCTCCTAACCTGCAATCTCCTTCCTGACCTCTCCGCCCCCACCCCACTCCGGCCTATCACCCTCACCTTGACCTCCTTCCACCTATCCCACCTCCATCGCCCATCCCCCAAGTCCCTCCTCCCTACCTTTTATCTTAGCCTGCTTGGCTACTCTCTCTCATTCCTGATGAAGGGCTTATGCTCGAAACGTCGAATTCCCTATTCCTGAGATGCTGCCTGGCCTGCTGTGCTTTGACCAGCAACACATTTTCAGCTGATGGGCATTTCAACTCCACTTACCCACATTCTCCCCGTAGCCCTTAATTCCTTGAGACATCAAGAATCTATCAATCTCTGCCTTGAAGACATTTAGAGTCCCGACCTCCACTGCACTCTGCGGCAATAAATTCCACAGGCCCACCACTCTCTGGCTGAAGAAATGTCTCCGCATTTCTGTTCTGAATTGACCCCCTCTAATTTTAAGGCTGTGTCCATGGGTCCTAGTCTCCTCGCCTAACGGAAAAAAATTCCTAGCGTCCACCCTTTCCAAGCCATGTATTAACTTGTAAGTTTCTTTTAAGTCTCCCCTTTATCTTCTAAACTCCAATGAATACAATCTCAGGATCCTCAGCCGTTCCTCATATGTTAGACCAACCATTCCAGGGATCATCCGTGTGAATCTTCGCTGGACACATTCCAGTGCCAGTATGTCCTTCCTGAGGTGTGGGGACCAAAACTGGACACAGTACTCCAAATGGGGCCTAACCAGAGCTTTTTAAAGTCTCACTAGCACATCTCTGCTTTTATATTCCAACCCTCTTGAGATAAGTGACAACATTGCATTCGCTTTCTTAATCACGGATTCAACCTGCATGTTTACCTTCAGAGAATCCTTGACTAGCACTCCCATTGGCTTTACGAATTTTCTCACTGTTTAGAAAGTGGTCTATGCTTTTATTCTTTTTGCCAAAGTGCAAGACCTCTCATTTGCTCACGTTGAATTTCATCAGCCATTTCCTGGACCACTCTCCCAAACTGTCTAGATCCTTCTGTAGCCTCCCCACTTCCTCAGTAATACCTGCCTGTCCACCTAACTTCGTATCATCTGCAAACTTGCTAGAATGCCCCCAGTCCCTTCATCCAGATCATTAATATATAATGCGAACAGCTGTGGCCCCTACACTGAACCCTGCGGGACACCGCTTGTCACCGGCTGCCATTCTGAAAAAGAACCTTTTATCCCAACTCTCTGCCTTCTGTCAGACAGCCAATCCTCAATCCATCCCAGTAGCTCACCTCGAACACCGTGGGCCCTCACCTTGCTCAGCAGCCTCCCGTGTGGCACCTTATCAAAGGCCTTTTGGAAGTCTAGATAGACCACATCCACTGGGTTTCCCTGGTCTAACCTACTTGTCACCTCTTCAAAGAATTCCAACAGGTTTGTCAGGCATGACCTCCCTTTACTAAATCCATGTTGACTTGTTCTAATCAGACTCTGCTCTTCTAAGAATTTAGAAACCTCATCCTTAATGATGGATTCTAGAATTTTACCAACAACTGAGGTTAGGCTAATTGGCCTATAATTTTCCATCTTTTGTCTTGATCTTTTCTTGAACAAGGGGGTTACAACAGCGATTTTCCAAACATCCGGGACTTTCCCTGACTCCAGTGACTCTTGAAAGATCTCAACCAATGCCTCCGCTATTTCCTCAGCCACCTCTCTCAGAACTCTAGGATGTATCCCATCGGGGCCAGGAGATTTATCAATTTTAAGACCTTTTAGCTTTTCTCGCACTACCTCTTTTGTAATGGCAACCATATTCAACTCAGCCCCCGACTCCCTTTAATTGTTGGGATATTATTCATGTCTTCCACTGTGAAGACTGACGCAAAGTACTTGTTAAGTTCTCCTGCTATTTCCTTATCTCCCATCACTAGGCTTCCAGCATCAGTTTGAAGTGGCCCAATGTCTACTTTTGCCAGTCGTTTGTTTCTTATTGAAAGAAACTTTTACTATCATTTCTAATATTACTGGCTAGCCTACCTTCATATTTGATCCTCTCCTTTCTTATTACTCTCTTTGTTATCCTCTGTTTGTTTTTGTAGCCTTCCCAATCTTCTGATTTCCCAGAGCTCTTGGCCACTTTATAGGATCTCTCTTTTTCTTTAATACATTTCCTGACTTCCTTTGTCAGCCATGGCTGTCTAATCCCTCCCCGGATAACCTTTCTTTTCTTGGGGATGAACCTCTGTACAGTGTCCTCAATTATACCCACAAACTCCTGCCATTTTTGCTCTACTGTCTTCCCCACTAGGCTCTGCTTCCAGTCTATTTTTGTCAGTTCCTCTCTCATGCCCTCATAATTACCTTTATTTAACTGTAACACCATTACATCTGATTTTGCCTTCTCTCTTTCAAACTCCAGACTGAACTCTACCATATTATGATCGCTGCTTCCTAAGGGTTCCCTTACTTTAAGATCTTTTATAAAGTCTGATTCATTGCAAAGCACTAGATCCAGATTAGCCTGCTCCCTTGTGGGCTCCAGGACAAGCTGTTCCAAAAAACCATCCTGTAAGCATTCCATGAATTCCCTTTCTTTGGATCCACCGGCAACATTATTTACCCAGTCCACCTGCATGTTGAAGTCTCCCATGATCACTGTGACCTTGCCTTTCTGACATGCCTTCTCTATTTCCTGGTACATGTTGCGTCCCTGGTCCTGACCACTGTTAAGAGGTCTGTAGGCAACTCCAATTATGGTTTTTTTGCCTTTGTGGTTCCTCAATTCCACCCACACAGACTCCACATCATCCGACGTTATGTCATTCAGTGCCATAGATTTAATTTTGTTCTTAACTAACAAGGCAACCCCACCCCCTCTGCCGACCTCTCTGTCTTTTCGATAAGTTGAAAATCCTTGGAGGTTTAACTGCCAGTCCTGACCCCCCCTATAATCAAGTCTCTGTGATGCCTACCACATCATAATCATTCACTATGATCTGTGCCATTAGTTCATCTCCCTCTCAGTTCATGAGGAAACAGGGAGAAAGTGAGGTCTGTAGATGCTGGAGATCAGAGTTGAGAGTGTCTTGCTGGAAAAGCACAACAGCTCAGGCAGCATCTGAGGAGCAGGAAAATCGATATTGCAGGCATGAGCCTTCCTGATGATAGGCTCCGGCCCAAAATGGCAATTTTCCTGCTCCTCGGATGCTGCCTGACCTGCTGTGCTTTTCCAGCAACATACTCTTGACTCATGAGGAAAACAATCCATAGCATGCAGAAAGAGCCAAGGTGGGTGATGGGCTATCTGATATTCAGTGCCACACCTCCTATGTGGAGAGGATCCTGAATCTGACTACTCTGAGCAACTGACTGACTGTGTCCAGGTCCGTTGACTGGTATCAAAGGCTGTCCTTGACACACTGTGCTGGGGCACCCTGAACAAAAGGCTATTTACCTTGATTTGACTGAGGACTGTTGACAACTGTGGTCGGACTCCTGGCTTCGCATCCGCTCTAACTCAGGCCAAATCACCAGTGCTGTGAACCTGTTATCTTGGCTATTGGGCCAAAGCGCAAAAAGGCAGAGATATTGTTAAGCATTCAGGCAGACTAAAGAGAGTTAGCAGCCTGGTTAATCTATGAGCAGGATGTGTGTCCCTGAACACCAAGTGTTCTTGTTGCAGTATTATAATGATCGCTGTCATTGCATCCCGAGGTGCAACACTGAAGTGTTGAAGTGGATCAGAGATATGGCATCAAAGGCTTGCACATGTCAACTGTCAATGCCCATGGATGTGGGGTACATGTGGCTGGTGCCTGTGGAGCATGCCTTGAGCCATTGATGTCTGGTGGCTGGCATTCAGTCCTTTTAGAGCAAGCAGCAAGGTGAAGTTGCCAGATACCGAGTCTGACTTCCACATCAAGAATTATCGGCATTTAGTTTGTTCAGTGTGTTCAGTAAGGTAGGAAGCTGTATATTAATAAGGTTCAATGTGTTGCTTAATAAGGTGGTTGACAAGCCATGACTACCCTTAATCAGCAATCTCCTACTGCCTAATGAGAAACTTGCCTCAATGCTTGGTTGTTACTTGAACAATGCAATGACTTGATCCTGACATTGAAACAAGCCCCACTGGACTCCCTGAGCGATTCTCCACAAATCTTGCTATCGTTCACATCATTCACAATCCTAAAAGATTAAATCCTTATTGTTTGCTTTCTTTATTTCCTTATGGTGATGTTTGGCGAAGTGCTCTTTTTCAGTGGCTCACAGACATTTTCAGGGTCATGAATGTCTCCACGTTTTTGTCAATCTTGTTTCACAATCAGTGGGATCTGTTGAATCAGAGTGACAGGAGCTCAGGTACTCTACCCTCTATATTCTGGCTGCAAGGTGAGGAACCCATCACCTGAGCTGAATGCCTGTCAAAAACAATTACCAAACAAGCAAAGCAAAGAAATAGGCATATAAATGATGACTGATCCCATAATAATCCTGTAAATATAAAACATTTACTATAAAATATTCTGCATAAGCATATATAATGCTTAATAAAAGTGTAATTATCACATTGTATGCAAAATTAACAAGAACTTGGTACATGCAGTATCTTTAATAAAATAAACAGCCTGAGCTGTTTCAGAACAGTATTGTGAAAACAAAATTTGGTACCAGTCACATCAGACATAATAGGAGAAATTACTGAAAGCTTTGTCAATTTGAGATTTCAAGGAAGATCTTAAAAGGGTATAGAGATTAGGTTCCCTACAGTGTGGAAACAGTCCCTTTGGCCCAACCAGTCCACACCAACCCTCCAAAGAGTAACCCACCCCCCTCCGACTACTGCACTTAACACTATGGGCAATTTAGCATGGCCAACTCACTTGACCTGCACATCTTTGGAATGTGGGAGGAGCCCAGAGCCCCTGAAGGAAACCCACACAGACCCATGCAAACTTCACATAGACAGTCAACTGAGGCTGGAATTGAACCTGGAGACCCTGGTGCTGTGAGGCAGCAGTGCTAACTGCTGAGCTACTGTGTCACCCATGAAAGGTGATAGAAATTTATGGAGGGAAATTTTAAAGCTTTAGGCTGCACAATTGAAGGCTTTTAGATTAGAAATCATTGTAAATCAATAAGTGCAAAATGACAGCTCCACACAACTTGATGCATGCTGGGATATATATATATCAAGGTTCCAACAAGCTTAAGCTATTCATAAAATGAAACATTAGAGATGGATTGTCAGCGAGGCAAGTATTGAAGTTGCCAAATCTTGAGGTAATGAAGACATGAATGAGTTGAGGTAGGAGAGGAATTGTGCATTGGTTTAGCTTGTGGAATTCGACAGGCTTGGTGATGGCATGAATATGGGTTTGGTGTTTGTGTTGTGGTGAAAAGACTTTACTCATTAAAAACCTATTAAATCGGCAAATCAGTTGTTTAGTTGTTTTATAATAATGATTGGGATGATTTGATCTGACCCATCAGTAGCTTTGTGCTCATGTGTTGTGACTGATTATAATAGGTGCTTGACATTTAGTCCACACCAATTTGAAGAGTATGGTAATGTTGTATGAAGTAATGGATGTGAAAGGTTGAACCTGTGCTAGGTGAAGTTGCACCCACTCTGCCATACAACACAGTGACTTGGGAGACTATCAAGGTATGCTTGGGTTGTCTCTTTTGCTGAGACTTATTTGTGGTTTAAGCTTTACTCCACCTTCCAAAAAGCCCCTGGACTAAGATAGGATGAAGTATTGTGGCAGCATTCTTCTTAAGGTACCTTAACAACACTATGATAATGAATAGATATGTATGTTACAATAGGTAAAGAAGTTATTTGGTTCAACCAGTTCTTGTTGGCATTTACCCATAACAGAAGTCCTAATCATATTATACTTTTGCCTTTTTCTACATCCTTTTATGACCTTTTATTTCATTCACTCATCTACGCCAATCTTAAATGTTCATTTAGTTTTTGTTTCTGCAAGAACCTGACAAGTGAGTTCCACATCCCATCATTTTTGTGTAAAATCATAGAAAATATTAGCAGTGGTTAGAGCTGGTCTGAGAATTCCTACAGTTTAAATTCAGATTAATGAATGCAGAATAAGGAATGTCGACAATAAAGTAAAGGTCTTGTCAATACTATTGCAGAATTAGACATTTCTGGAGAGCAATTTTAAGTCAGTACTTGAGGTGAAATTCAATATTGCTCTGATTAATTTAAGGACAGTTACAAGTATTAATATAACATTGATGCAAAAGGACTTATAGGTGATGACCATTTGCAGTGATTGACACTGGGACTTGAGAAGGATATTATCCATCCACATTGATTGTAATTACTGTGACTGGTTACATTTTTGGCACTTTACTAGTCATGCCATGCAAACTCTAATTCTCCTCTGATTTTCCGATGAAACGTGGCATCTTTCTGCGTCAAAAATGCAGGTTCCTGTTAGTCCCACACAGACTGCAGTACTAATCACTATGATTTTCTGAAAGTCTAGTGATATTCTGTGAGCAGATCCCAACAAAATCACTCCTTCAGAAATCATCCATTAGTTTAACATTGACAAGTTTCCCCAGATACAACTGTAACAATGATTGACTCCAGGCACTTCAATAGACTATTTGCAAATCCGACTGACATTCTCATTTTGAAAGTATACATGATAGCGTTAGAGAAATCCGTCAAAATGTTGATGAGGTACATTAAAGAGTTTTGGAGAGTTTTACTGTTTTATAAATGTCATTTCAAAGTTGCTATATTAAAGAGAATAAATATTTGATTAACATAAATTTAACACTGCTGCAACATATTGTGTTGCATTTTTCTTGAGACTCTTGCCTCCTTGGAAATAAATAACATTTAGCATTGTAAAATATTAAATTTCTTTCTTACTTTCCTTGGAAAGATCAAAGCTAGATGTGGGGAAAGCGCGATTGCCCAGCAAGGAACTAGTTGGTACTCATTGACAGGTGAATTGCTGAGGAATATGTACCTTCCTTGATGTTCCCCACTCACGCATCTTTGAGGTCTGAAACTCTTGTGAATTGAATTATTAAAGTCACATCCCAATAATTTTAGGAAGGAAATTTAAAAATTCACTGAGGGAGATAGTGATACAACAAATGAGTGTCACTGCCATGGCTTTGTTCTAGCAGCATTGCCATGTGATGGACTGGAAAGCCTTAAGGGGATGCCTTAACTCTGCTGTTTTTGAGCCCCAATCTGATTCTGTGGCAACCAACCAGTGAAGAGATGCTGGTGAGCCTCCTGTCTCCAGAGTGGGAGTCAGTGCCACTGGGAATGCTGGTCATAAAGAAAGTGGGATCAGGGCTGTCAGATGAGTTGGGCAGGCCCAGTGAAGAGGTCAGAGTGGTTGGAATGGACAGGGTGCTGGAGTAGCCCTAGATACTGGGTGGGGAATTCTGCCCTTACGTATATCACAATCTATCTGCTCAGGCGGCCCATCCCAAATCCAATCCGGCAGAGAGCTAGTTGGAGCTGACTAGGTCAACCACCCATATGGCAGAAGTGGGTACTGCAGATGTTGGAGATTAGAGTGGTGCTGAAAAAGCACAGAAGGTCAGGCAGCATCCGAGGAGCAGGAAAATTGACGTTTCGGGCAAAAGCCCTCATTCCTGATGAAGGGCTTTTGCCCAAAATGTCGATTTTCCTGCTCCTCGGATGCTGCCTGACCTGCTGTGCTTTTCCAGCACCACTCTAATCTTGACTCCAACCACCCATATGCCAGATGGCTCATTTGCTGTTAGTAATATTCCAGTGGTAGTTTAACAAAACCCTTAATTGTCTATACAAGAGCAGTCATTTGCTAGGAAAGGCTGTCCTCCTTTTTCCTCATTGCTGAGGTTGAGAGAGTAATTGAGTGAGAGAAGAGCTATCAATATCCTTTTTGTTATTTGCTTTCTTTCTCCTTTGTTGCTTGAAGCAAGCTCCTGATAAATTGTTCACTCTGTACATTCCAAATCCTTTTCAGTTGTCTTTTTCAAGCGGAATACTTCACAGGCAATCTTTTATCTTTAATATGCGATGTTAACATTCAAGTGAGTAAACAAGAAATGTGAATTTCATGAAATCTCACTGAGTTTCAGTTACTCTTGATTAAAATATTTCTTCCCAAATGATTGGTACTGTACACAACAATAAGACCATAAAATATAGGAGCAGAGTTAGGCCATTTGGCACATCATGTCTGCTCCACCATTCAACAATTGCTGACATTCCTCAATGATAAAGTGAGGACTGCAGATGCTGGACATCAGAGTCAAAAAGTATGGCGTTGGAAAAGCACAGCAGGCAGCATCTGAGGAGCAGGAGAGTTCATGTTTCAGGCATAGCCCCTTCTGTGTGTGTGTGTGTGTGTGTGTGTGTGTGTGTGTGTGTGTGTGTGTGTGTGTGTGTGTGTGTGTGTGTGTGTGTGTGTGTGTGTTGGTGGCATGGGGGGTGGGGGGGGAAACGTGGCTCAAGGGGGCTGAGAGATAAATAGGAGGGAGTGGGGCTGTGGAAAAGGTAGCTTGGAAGGCAATAGGTAGATGAAAGTGAGGGGTGATGATGGTGATAGGTCAGAGCGGAGGGTGGAGCGGATAGATGGGAAGGAAGAAGGACAGGTAGGACAGTTCAAGAGGGTGGTGCAAAACGCTTTCTCACGTTGTATTCCATCAGTCAATTCTTTGCCCACTCTGCTACAGTCCTCCAGCAGTTTCCTATGCTTATTAGATGATTACAGCAGCTATTTTAAATTGGTATTATCCTTTTTTAAAATCATTTCAAACTCGATGTCTCGCGTTTCAAATTCAAATGATGAAAATTCAATATTGATAGTCCATTCCTGATGAAGGGCTCTGGCCCGAAACGTCGAATTTCCTGTTCCTTGAATGCTGCCTGACCTGCTGTGCTTTAACCAGCAACACATTTTCAGCAGTCCATTTGTATTGACTAAGTAGCTAAATTTAATGAGATCCATTTTCTAAAACCTGAATAACTTCAAGATATTAGTTGATTAAAAGTAACTATTTGGAGGCAATACTGATTAAAATACCCGATCCGAGAAAATGAGACTTTCTGCTGAGGAATGAATAAGGAAACAGCTGTTAGCCAAAGTAGTGGCTTTGTGTTTGAAAAATATCTATGGGGACAACTGACATTTAATGGGATGCTTTTTTTTAACAGGACTAACATGGCAGACAGAATGGTAAGAAATGAATGTTACTTTTTTTGGACAAATTTACCTTGAGGTATGTTGATGGCTACTATGTAAATGTGCAGCAGAGAATTGGGTGCTCTGGGGAACTTGACAGAGTGAGATCACTATTCTGCAAATACATTTTCCAGCCTGCTAAGAAGATGGATGGTCTCAACTTTTATAACAAGCCTGCGGGGAATGAAAAATCAGGAGCACCGAAATATGAATCTGGCTCAATTCCTCTGACTGACTTTTGAAAATAATAAATTTAGCACAAGTTGAATGTAGAAAAACCATGCTCAGGGATGGGTGTGGAGTCTCCAGATTAAGAATATTACCCAGTTAAGTCAAGTCTGTAGAGTATTGAGATGCATGTTCTTACAAATAAGGAAAATATTGCTTTTCTGGTAAAATACTTACATAAAGAGGATTCTTTTCCAGTAACATTGCTTATAGATTTGATTCTTGTCTCATCAACTCTTATTGTAGGTAGTCAGGAGTCAATGCGACTAGAAATATAATGACTTAACCTTTAAATAGAAGACAAAAACAGTAATTGCTAGAAAAGCTGAACAACTCTGCCGGCATCCGTGGACAGAAATCAGAGTTAATGTTTCAGGTCCAGTGACCCTTCCTCAGAACTGATGGTAGCTAGGAAAATGTTGGAAGTCACATGACACCAGATTACAGTCCAACAGGTTTTTTGAAATCTCAAACTTTTGGAGTACTGCCCTTTGTCTGGTGAAGTGAAGAAAAGCAGATAGGCATGGAATTTATAAGTGAAGAGATCAAGTGATCATACAAATGTTGTGAGTGGAGTGTCGAATGATAAGTCTCTGCAAGTGATCAAAAGTGTTAGAGGGTGTGAGTAAAGTGTCAACAGCTGAGTAATAAGGGAAGGGGATAATCTATAATCTAATTAATTGTGGCAAAGAGATAATTGCAAAACAATAAAAATAGGGTGGTGCTGGAGACAAACCTAATAGCTGGAATAGATTAGATTCCCTACAGTGTGGAAACAGGCGCTTCAGCCCAACAAGTTCACACCGACCTTCCAAAGAGTAACCCACCCCGCCTCTGACTAATGCACTTAACAAACTATGGACAATTTAGCATGGCCAATTCACCTGACCTGTACATCTTTGGAATGTGGGAGGAAACCGAGTACCTGGAGGAAACCCAACCAGACACAGAGAGAATGTGCAAACTCCACACAGATAGTTGCCCAAGGCTGGAATCAAACCTGGGACCATGGTGCTGTAAGGCAGCAGTGCTAACCACTGAACCCCCAGAATCATATGATAGGCACACTGTTCAAACAGTCTGACCAGAAAATTTGAAAAGTTAATGAGCAGCTATGAAATATTTGATGTAATCTTCCAAAAACTGACAACTCAAGAAAAAAGTGTAACTTAAAAACAATCATGAATAAAGGCCTATAACCAAGACAATTATAAGACCCTGTAAAAGTTAAACTATTTTTGTGATGTCATATTTCACAATTCATATTCAGATTTGGGAACAGATTCCACACTTCATTTATTTTTTCACAAAAACCTATAGCCGTGTAACATTGAAAACAAACGTACAGTTTTTCTTTTATTCACTTGTGGGATGTAAGTGTCTCTGGCTGGACCAGCATTTACTGTTCATCTCCAGATTCCCTTGAGAAGGTGGTGGTGAGCTGCCTTATTGAACCGCTATAGTCCATTCGGGAGATAATGCCAGGATTTTGACCCAGTGACAATGAAAAAAACGATGGTATACTTCCAAATCAGGATAGTGAGTGGCTTGGAGGGGAACTTGCAGGTGGTGATACTCCCATGTATCTTGGGCCCTTGTCCTTCTGGATGGAAGTGGTTGTGGGTTTGGGAGGTGCTTTCTGAGGATCTTTGGTGAGTTTCTACATTGCATCTTGTAGACCGTTCACACTGCTGCAACTGAGCCTCAGTGGTGGAGGGACTGGGTGCTTGAGGATGCAGTGCCAATTAAGCAGGTTATTTTGTCTTGGATGGTTAGAGACAAAAGAAAAAACTGCAGATGCTGGAATACAAAGTAGACCAGCAGGAGGCTGGAAGAACACAGTAAGCCAGGCAGCATCAGGAGGTGGAGAAGACAATGTGTCAGGGATGACCCTTCTTCAGGAATGGAAGTGAGAATAGGGGAGCTGCTGATAAAGGGAGGGTGGGGAATTTGGCTGGAGAGAGGGCATGGAATGGTGAGGTAGTGATAGGTGAATATGGGTGGTGGGTTGATTGGAGGAATGAAAGTTGGAATGCATGAGAGGAACCGGGGCTGGAAAGGGAGTCAGGGGTTGGGTGGGATGGTTATTTGGAATTGGAGAACTCAATGTTGAGTCTTCTGGGTTGTGGGCTGCCCAGGCAGAAGATGAGGTGTTGTTCCTCCAATTTGAGACCTGATTCACTGTGGCAATAGAGGAGGCCAAGGATAGATCTGTCGGAGAGGAAGTGGGAAGGGGAATTGAAATAGGTTGTGACCGATAGGTCAGGCTGACCCTTACAGCCCAACTGAGATGCTCGGTGAAATGTTCCCCTAGTTTACGTTTGGTGTCACCAATGTAAAGATACATTTGGTCTCACTGGTGCAGAGATACTTTGCTTCTTGTGTTTTGTTGGAGCTGCACCCAGCCAGGCAACTGGGGAGTATACCATCACACTCCTGACATGTGCCTTGTAGATGATAGGCAGGTTTTGGGGAATCAGGGGTTACTCACCACAGTATTCCTAGACTTGGACCTTCTCTTGCAGTCACTGTATTGATGTGGCGAGTCCAGTTGAGTTTCTAGTCATTGATAACCCCTGGGCTGTTGATCATGGAAATGAGGCCAAACAGATGATCGAAGTTTCAGTGGAGGAGCATTATGAGAAGAGTGACCATAATTCTGTAGGTTTTAAGTTGCTTTTCGATCATGACATGAGTAGTCCTCAGGTAAAGGATTAACTACCACAATATTAGGCAGGAACTGGAGAATTTGAATTGTGAGTGACTGTTTGAGAGTAAATTCATATCTGGAGTGTGGGAATCTTTTAAAGTCCAGTTGATTAAAGTTCAGGACCAGCATGTTCCTGTGAAAATGAAGGATAAGGTTGACAAGATTCAGAAACCTTGGGCGACAAGAGAAATTGAGAGCTTAATCAAAAAGGAAAATGAGATATATGTAAGGTTTAGGAAACCTCGTAGGCAATATGACCATAGAACTCCACAAGCTTCAACCTGCTGTTTGGAATTGAGCTTCCCTTTCTATTCTGCAACTGATATTTTCAGTTTTACTACCTAGAGGCCTGTGAATATTTTGAAGGTAATAACTTAATAATCCATTGCCTCTGTAACATGTTCAGAACGTCGCAAAATCATAATGACTTTTAACTGGGCTTATTATTATGTGTAGACTTTATTGTGTATGGATGAAAAGAAGAGGAGTCGGCAAGTATAAAGCACGAGGAATCTGGTCAGTGGCTGTGCTGAATTAAGTGTGACAACCATTGGATGAAGGGAACAGGAAGAGAGTTGTCACAACTAATTTAGCACCGTCACTGTCCAGTTGCTCATGCTTTATGTTTCCTGACTCTTCTTCCCTTCATCCAACAGTATGCAGGAAATTAATTCTAAGAAGCTGCATGCACACAGGTCTCTTCACCAGAGACGTACTTGTCCATCTCTCAGAAATCCTAGAAGGAGAGCCGAAGTATAATGAATGCTTATCTGATTGACTCCCGGGAGGAGATGTCTATCTTATGGGAGATTGAGTAGAATGGGCCTTTACTTCCTGGAGTTTAGAAGTTTAAGAGGTGATTGTATGAATATGTATAGCATTCAGTGGATGCTTGACAAGAGAGATGCTATGGGGCTGTTTCCCCTGATTGGAGTGTCTAAAAATAGGAAATCATATTTTAAGTATAAGATAAGGGGGTCAGGCTCTTGGGATTGAGATGAAGAAAATTTATTTGCTTAGAGAGTAGCAAGTCTTTGAAATTCATGATCCCATTGGGTGTTGATGGTTGGTGGATTAATACAATAAAGAAATCAATGGGCTTGGGAATAATGTAGCAAAGTGAAATTCATGTATAACATCAGTCCTGATTTTATTGAACGACAGAGCAGATTTGAGGGACTCTATGGCATACTTCTGCTCCTATTTCTGAGATTCAATTGCTTCCACGCCAACTGCAGCACGTAATTCTTCCTGACATCTTCCTAAATGACATGACTTATTATTGATCCGCAATCTAAACTTTCTACTCTCCATGTGCAACTTATTAGTTATTTCTGCAAACTTGTGGCCGATCTTACTGTTAGGCCAATCCTATCAGAGATATAAGATAGTTAAAATTGCTTTTGGAAGATTAAACAAGATATGAAAACCGAGAAAACATTCGGTTAAAAACAATAACATGAGTTTATAAGATGATGGTTATCTTCATATCGTTACATGAATCTGAGTGCTGTAACATAAGAAATGCTGATTTATATCAGATATTAACAGCAAAGTCAATTGATTAAGAAGAATATGGGGAGTATTGAAGATGTAGAGAATTAATAATTGCATAAGAACATGCAAACAAGTAATGCTTATAAAAGAGAATCTAAAAAAAAGTAATGATTTAATCACTTTGCTGGGACCAAAAGGACTAAAATACCATTTCATCCATGTGTATTTAACAGAAAGACAAGCAATGTAATGTGGCTACAGTGGCTCAGAACTGAAATAATGGAATAAGTTACTTCCAGTCTAACACTGCTGCTGAGCTGACTGATCTGCGTTTAGTTTACTAGTAGTATCAGTGTGAACTATGGGCTGCAATGGCATCATTTGACAATAATTTTAAAAAGACACATCTATATCTCCAGTTCAGGAATTACATATTTTTTCTGTCTGCCAGTAGTAACAGTAATGATGAGCTTGCAACTGAGTTCTCTGAGGAATTATATCCCTTGCAAGAGATGAGTTAACCCTTTCTTGATCTTTGGCCCTTCATTTCTTCACCTGCATTTTGCATTATGGCAACAACACCTTGAAACACTGTCAGAATCCTTATGTATGCCGACAACCTCAAACTTTACCTCACCATCATCTCCTTGGCCTTTCCACTGCCAATAATTTGTCACATTGTTTGTTCAGTATCCAGACATACCAGAAATTTCTGCAACTAAAAATTGGGAAGATTGAACTCTGAGTCTTCAAGCCCTGGTACAATTTGGCATTAACTCCATCATTACCCCGACATCTGTCTCAGGCTGAATTTGACTGTTAACACCCTTGATGTTATATTTGACCCTAGCATGAACTTCTAATTATCTCGGCTAACAAAACTCCAATCTTCTCTTCTGGAACACTGCCTTATCTCATCTGCTGTTGAAACCATCATCAATGCCTTTAACACCTCCAACTAAAAGATTCCTAACCAGCTGTCAATTTGCACTGTCTGTAAACCTATTCTCATTCCAAACTCTATTGCCTGTCATGTAACTTTCACCAAATTCAAGAACAATGGATGGATCGTGGGTGCCAATGGCAAATCTGTCTACAACTGGCTAATGACAGCAATTAGAAACCCTTGCTGTGAGAAGCAGGGAGGTTCAACGTCACTCTAGGTATAACAGAGAACATCAGGAAACAAACCTTTGATCTGTTAAAGATGCACTCCTGCTGCTTTGATTGGTCAAAGTACATAACCTCCTTGTCTTTTACAATGTCCTGTGGATAGTACCAACCAGAACAACGCTTCATCTGGTAAGGAGGACAGGGAGTAGAGAGTGAAATGGAAGGAGATGCACTGTGCTGCTGATCTCTGAGCCTGGGAATTAACACAGAAAGTCAAGGGTCCATCATATCCTGACCTGCTTCCACCCATCTGGTGACTATTGAATTACTCAAAAATAAGAGCCTTGCCCCATTTCCTTGTATGGCACATATTGTTGCAATGATGCATACCACATCGCTGTTTCCCTGCCATTAGAGGCTTACATTTTAATCAGCAGGCAAGTTGTCTGTGTGCCTGAAAACACATGATAATATGCACCCAACATGTTTAGATTCCCCTGTGAAATAGCACATGCTCAATTTTAATGTTAAAATAATACTCCTTCCTCAGCATTGTTAAGGTACCATTGGTATTTGTGTACTGAGCGAGCTTCTTGTAAAGTTTGTTTGTTGGAATGAGGTGTATCTTCAACATCTATAGATGTGGTGGGATCAACTTGCTACTGTCTCTCCCTAGTGTCTGCATATGCTGTCATGAAATTTGGACGAGGTGCTGAGAAAGAAGCAGAATTCAATGATGCACACACATACAGCTTATGCATAATGAAGCTGGTGAGGTGAAATATGTTCATACCACAATGCCTATACTATCTCTGAACCACTCAATACCACTTGCATCCTTTCTATTAATTTCCCACTTGATCATCTTCCCTCCATTTGTTAATAGTTTGAAATGCAAACTCAGTGCTACAGTTTAAAAGAAGTCATTAATTCTTTTCTAGAGTTGGACCAGTTGTCCTGGAAGCCACAGCAACTCTGCTGCCATTTTCATCCAGCCCAGGTTGACTGTTTAACAGGCCATTTGCAGGAATAAGCTGGATTTAGAATTTCTTTACGTACCAAATGACCTAACGAGGTTGTTCAGAGTCTTCTGGCTGAACAATGTGGCAATACACAGCATGGATTATGACATCTCTTAATATAAGGCCATTGATGCCACCAATTGAACTTTTATGATGATTGAGATTTCCTCTATT
Organism: Hemiscyllium ocellatum; assembly: GCF_020745735.1. Lineage (NCBI taxonomy): Eukaryota > Metazoa > Chordata > Chondrichthyes > Orectolobiformes > Hemiscylliidae > Hemiscyllium > Hemiscyllium ocellatum. The sequence continues at coordinate 38,460,443 of NC_083407.1, read as the reverse complement.
TGGACAAACAAAAGGTTTTGTTTGACAAGGTGAGCACAAACTTCTCAATGACGGCAAGCTCACTTTTACAATCCTCCCTCGGAAACTCGCATGTAGAATTGCAGCTTTACAAAGGGCTGTTGCCTTTTGAATATGGTGCCATCCTTTGTTGGATGGGGAGCTAATGCTTCCTCCCCCTCTACCAGAAACAATGGCACTCCATCCCTATGGTGCAATGTAAAAAAAATCAAATTTACATTGAAAAAGGAATCCATGCAAAATTTGAGCGTGAAATGTCTAAATGGCGGATGAAACTTGTATTTGTTTAAAATTGCATTGAAACTAATCTGTTGATGATCATCTAAGCAATGGTTTGGTTTACTTAAAAGTTATACTGACATTTCATCTCAGATATGGGCTACAAAGATGTTGGTTTCACAACTGCATTTGGCAATAAACGTGTATCACCTACTATACAATCAAATTCAAACAAACATGTACTTCCCTTGCCAGATTCTTGATAGCTTCTTTGCCCACTGGCAGACTCACCAATGTTACTGCTCAAGTCAGCACACCATATTTACAACAGTAAAACTATTTTTGTTGCTAATTTATAAAGTTTTATCATATTTTGTATTTCAGGCAAATACTTGTGTTGTGGTCTTCTCTGCTTCTCTCACCTCTACTTAGCATCAATCTACATTGCAGAAAATTCTCAAATCAGAAATAACTTGGTCCCAAGCATTCCAGACTGCAGAGGCTACCTGCATTAAATTTTGTTTGTGAGGGGTCTGTGAAGTGTCTTGGCACATGTCACTACATTGAAAATGTTGTCCATTTGCAAGTTTGCTGTGATATAGAAAGTCTTTCAGTTTTCCATTGCAGAAGATTATGTGTCCAGTTATAGTATTATGTGCTCAATGCAACAAATGTGTGGACATATTTAAATTACATTTCATTTATGCATTTCAGTACTACAGTAGAAGTTAAAAGTGTCCTTTTTCTGCTGCTTTTCTGAACTAGTAAAATATGCTTGGACATCGATTCTCCTGTTCCTTTGATGCTGCCTGACCTGCTGAGCTTTTCCAGCAACGCATTTTTAAGCTCTGATCTCCAGCATCTGCAGTCCTCAGTTCCTCCATTAACTACTACATGCACATTTTGGAATTAAAAGCACCACTGAAACATGGAAGACTCTATGACTTGAATTTCAAATATTCTTGTACTGATAGACCAAATAGTTAAAATCAGTACTTCAAGCAGAAAATCAATGACCTATATAAGTGCTAAGAGGGCCACCCGCACCGGAGACTGAATGTCTGAAACAGTGAAATACTATACTGGTGATAATTTTACTTTGCAGATTTGAAATGATGGATTAAGAGCTTTGTGCTTCATTGTAACCATGGTGATATGGTTACAATGTTATGTTACAAATGGATTCTCAAAGACAAAGTATTGAGTTTAAAGGATTTGAGGATTTTTGGAAGAAGGTTGTAAAAGAAGTGGCCTGCATTCAATTAATGGAGCACATTTGTTATATTCTGTAGTCTGAAGGTGTATATGTATGATACTGACCTGCATATTCTGGGCTATATGTCAATATTAGCACTATTTTAATTGATACACTAAAATTTATATATGTGCAAAATAACTATTTGTAATAATGTAGAATTTCTCCCCTTTTAAGTTATTAGCATAAGCCTCCGTGCTTGGCAACCAGAAACAATAACACTCCAGCCCTATGGTGCAATTTAAAAGTCAAGTTTGCATTGAAGGAAGAATCAACGCAAAACTTGAGCGTGAAATTTCTAAATGGTGGATGGAAATTTGTGTTGTTTTGAAATTGCTTTGAAACTAACCTGTTGATGATCATCTAAGCAATGGTTTGGTTTACTTAAGAGTTATACTGACATTTCATCTCGGATGTGGGCTACAAAGATGTTGGTTTCAAAATTGCATGATGCAATGTGAGAAATTTAGTTATTACTGTTCCTACCCAGGTCTGTAAGCACAAAGGTGATAAAAGCATCGACGCATGCATTTAATTATTTGATCTATTTTCTTAATCTTCAAAAATGCTATGCAAATGCGCGTCTTCCACGCATGAATCTGAACTATGGATTTCCACTAATTTTCTCAGTCTCTGAGTTCATGACTCCTTCCCATATCTTGAAAGTATGTGATAAGAGTTTAATTTATCTGTAGTTTGCAATCTTGAATGCCACTCTTCCCTAAGGATATTGGTATTAGAATACTTTGTTTCTATGACTTTGGGAATTTCTCTCTTGTTATGATGTAATTGAGTAGCTTTTTCTTGAACTCGAACCCATATTCACTGATGCAGATCCATACTTGTGCTAGTATTTTATCTGGTCCTGCTGGTCCGCTAATTTCAGTTCCTTTCGGTGCTGTTCTGGTTTCTCCAAGATTGATGCTAGTTGTCATTCCTTGATTTACAGCTATATCTTCTGAATCTGTTCTGTTGTTTTGACATGTGGCAACATTTGCAAATAGAATAATTGACTTATGTTTTTAAAATCCACCAAAATTGTTTAGAAATTGAACTGTGGCATTCTGATACCTTTGATAATAAGACTTTTTTCTCACATTGATTGGAAAGCTAACCCAAAGACTGATATCTATTTTTGTTGTTTATGTTGAAAGTTGGTCAATAGCAAAATATCTGATCCCACAATTCATAGAGAACACAACACAACAATAAAAGATGGCATATTGAAATTCATTCACCATTATTTTAGAAATATCCATTCATGCGTCAGCCAAAGTTAAATTGCTAATTTCTCAATTCATTCAAGATTGTTTCCCCAATAGCTCATTTAGAATACCATTTTAAGTGTTGATCATTCATTCATGAAGTGATTTATCCTGACATTAGTCCTAAATTTTTGTACTTGATTCCGTTTGGTTTGGTTTGGTTCCTTAATATTTCTCCATGTAGGACTCCCAAATTCATCTATGTCTTTCAATGCATAACTTTTACACTTCTCAGTTCTTACCTTTGCTGTTTCCTTGAAAGACTAGTGAGACTCACGCTTTTCTTATAACTTCTACACCAACTTCATGATGCTGATCTGCATTATACATGGTTCGCTTATTTGCCATATGTCTCAGCTAGGATAAGCAGAGTGCTATCCTGAAGTAGATTTGATAGAAAATGTTAATTGTCTTTGAATATATGGTTACCTAAAAATATTATGTTACTTCCTATTTATTATTTTCACAGTTTTCAATCATCAATCACCAGTGTGACTCATGAACATGTAAAAAGCTATTGTGAGCCATTCTGCAATCTTGTATTTTGATACAAAAGATTTTAAAAAGTGCTGTAGTTTTCTTTGTACTTTGCCTGGGTGCTATAATTGGCAGCAACTAGTGAGGTTTTCAAAATGACACTTTGTTGTTTGCCTTGGCAATTCTTTATCAAAGCTATTGACAGCATTGTGCTACAGGCTTTCATCTTGTAAGCACAGAATTATTAAAGCTACAAAAGTCTTTTTGAGAAGCTTCATTGAGATTCTGTTCATAATACATGGATGCCCTTGAGATATAATAATGCATTTTGTTCGATTTTTTTTGAGCTATTCCATATGGCATTAAATTGCAGTGATGTTATACGACTGAGACAAAATGTTTGGAGAAAATGTATAATCCTCCTGCAGGGAATGTAGGAACAAGGCAGAATGGTGTATGCCCACTCAAGCAGCATTGGTTAGTTGTGGTGATTAAGAGATAATAGGCATTGAAAATATAAGCAGGCTCAGAATCCATCTCCAAACAAAAATGTTGTAAAAGAATTGCACCAATGAAGCATACAAAAATCTTTAAATTGTCACTTAGATTCAGGGCGGTGTGGGTTGGGGATGGAGTCAGGAATTGAGATTACACACGGATCTAAGTTTCTCTGTTAAGTTTCCCATCCACAGCCAGTCTGATTCACAGGTAGATGGTCTTGGTGTGTGATTGTGAAGGTGTTGTTAGATGGTCGGGAAAGCCTGGTAGCTTGCAGGAACACACCTGCCCTTGGAATAGAAACAGTGATACAAAGGACTGCAGATCCTGGTCCTTGTTTTCTTCTACGTTTATTTCTGTCCTTTTTGCATCCTTTTAGCTGTTGGGTTTCCTGAGACCAGGGCAATGTATCCAACTGTGTTCAAAATGTTCATTTGGCAGGTTGGGTTCCTGTTGCAGATTGTTAGCTTCTAGTGTCACACAACATCCATATCCAGCAGTTTATTTTGGAGAGTGGTGTGTTTAAAATTCTGAACATTTGTAGTTACCCCCTATACTTTTGAACTTCAGCTTTGAAGTCCTTCAAAAGAAACACTCCATAATACAATTAGTTACTTGCTGCGGTTTGTAGATTTGAGGGTTACATGATTTATATACATGATTGATTTTTTAAAAAATCAATAGTTAACAGTTGTTTCTCTGTCAAACACACACATTTCAGTCAGATCAGGAAATCATCACCCTTCCACAACGGGCTTACTTCACATTTTATTGGATTCTGTTACTGATTGATGTTGTTATGTATAACAACTGAAGGTTTTTCCTCCCACTTCAGATGAATTCTAGAATAAATATTTACTGATGTATCTGCTGCATCCAAAGTACTACAGAGATTGAAATGCATGTAAGGCTTAGATTTAAACTGGAATTTGAAAGCTAATTGTTAACAACTTGAATGCAGTGTGACATCTTCAGAGTGAAACTGAATTTAAATTCAGAAGCAAAAACTGCCAATGCTGAAAATCAAAATCAAAATTGAAAATGGTGAAGATATTTGGGAGGCTTGAAAAATGGTTTCAAACATTCCAAGCCATGTTATGTAAAAAGCTGAAGAAGATTTTTATAGACTTAGGTTTTATTGTTACCTGCACTCGAGTACAAGAATGCTGGAGCACAGTGAAACGTGCACAAAGTCACCATTCTCTGGTATCATCTTATGATACAAAGGGCAGAAATAAAATCAGAAGTAGAAATAAAATAAACAGCCAAAAAAAAAGGAAACATCCAGAGCACTCCTCTGCCTCCAACATGAGTCCTCACTGCCAGGAAAGCAAAGTCACAAACTCCATCCCTCAGTCTGCGAACATTCAGGTTCCAGTATGCCACTGCACCTCACATGCCACAGCCTCTGCTATCAGGTACTCGGGCCCAGCCATAGCATGGAGCCCTGCCACCTCTGGAACCATGTCACCACTCTACGGCGCCATCTTGCCTCCACTGACATCATCGTTGCCATGAGTCCGCTGAAACTGCCTGGTCTGGAATTGTGATCAAACTCTATGCTGTGCCCACCACATCGAATCTGCCAGCGCCTCGTTCTGGCTTAGTTTGTTGCTGCAGACATTCTGGGAAGGAACCACTGCCCAGATCCCAGGAGGGAACTGCTCCCACCACTGCCAACACTCCGGGAAAAGGATGATTCCCACTGCTGCTAGCGCTCTGGGAAGGGGACCACCCCTACTGCTGTCGACATTCTGGGAAGGGGACACTCCCACTGCTGCTGACACTCCGAGAAGGGGACCGCTCCTACTGCTGTCGACATTCCGGGAAGGAATTAGATTAGATTACTTACAGTGTGGAAACAGGCCCTTCGGCCCAACAAGTCCACACCGACCCGCCGAAGCGCAACCCACCCATACCCCTACATTTACCCCCTACCTAACACTACGGGCAATTTAGCACGGCCAATTCTCCTGACCTGCACATCTTTGGACTGTGGGAGGAAACCGGAGCACCCGGAGGAAACCCACGCAGACACGGGGAGAACGTGCAAACTCCACACAGTCAGTTGCCTGAGTCGGGAATTGAACCCAGGTCTCTGGCGCTGCGAGGCAGCAGTGCTAACCACTGTGCCACCGTGCCGCCCCAAATCATAGTCAACATTCCAGGAAGGAACTGCTGCTGCTGCTGCTGACACTCCGGGAAGGAACCATTCCTGCTGCTGACACTCCGGGAAGGGAACCACTCCCACTCCTCCCAACACTCCAGGAATGGGAGCACTCCCATTACTGCCGAAACTCCAGGAAGGGGACCACTCCCATTGCTGCTGACACGCCGGGAAGGGGAATGCTCCCACTCCTGCTGACGATCTGGGAAGGCATTGCTCCCACTCCTGCCGATGCTGCCGGAAAGGGACCACTCCCACTGCTATCTTTGCTCCGGGAAGGGCACCGCTCTCACTGCTGATGACCCTGGGAAGCAGACTACTCCAACTGCTGCTGACACTCCGGGAAGGGGACCACTCCCACTCCTCTCGACAGTCCAGGAATGGGAGCACCCCCATTACTGCCGACACTCCAGGAAGGGGACCACTCCCATTGCAGCTGACACGCCGGGAAGGAGAATGCTCCCACTGCTGCTGACAATCTGGGAAGGCATTGCTCCCACTCCTGCCGATGCTGTGGGAAAGGGACCACTCCCACTGCTGCCATTGCTCCGGGAAGGGCACTGCTGTCACTGCTTTGATTGGGAGAGGAATTGAGTTCCGGAATTCTGAGGTCATGTTGCAGTTATATAAGACTCCGGTGCGGCTGCATCTGGAGTATTGTGTGCAGTTTTGGTCACCATACGATAGGAAGGATGTGGAGGCATTGGAACGGGTGCAGAGGAGGTTTACCAGGATGTTGCCTGGTATGGTAGGAAGATCGTATGAGGAAAGGCTGAGGCACTTGGGGCTGTTTTCATTGGAGAAAAGAAGGTTTAGGGGTGACTTGATAGAGGTGTACAAGATGATTAGGGGTTGAGATAGGGTTGACAATGAAAACCTTTTTCCACGTATGCAGTCAGCTATTACGAGGGGGCATAGCTTTAAAATAAGAGGAAATAGGTATAAGACAGATGTTAGGGGTAGATTCTTTACTCAGCGAGTCGTGAGTTCATGCAATGCCCTGCCAGTAGCAGTGGTGGACTCTCCCTTTTTATGGAGAAAATGAGGTCTGCAGATGCTGGAGATCAGAGCTGAAAATGTGTTGCTGGAAAAGCGCAGCAGGTCAGGCAGCATCCAAGGAACAGGAGATTCGACGTTTCGGGCATAAGCCCTTCTTCGGGAATGGGCATTTAAACAGCATTGGATAGGCATATGGAGGACAGTGGGCTAGTGAAGGTTAGGTGGGCTTGGGTCCGCGCAACATCGAGGGCCAAAGGGCCTGTACTGCGCTATATTTTTCTATGTTCTATGTTCTATGTTCTATGTTCTATGTTCTATGCTGACAACACTCCGGGAAGTGGACTACTCCCACTGCTGCTGATGCTCCAGGAAGGGGACTGCTCCAACTTCTGCTGACACTCCAGGAAGGGGACCACCCCCACCGAAGCTGACACTCTGAGAAGGGGACCACTCACACTCCTGCCAATGCTCCGGGAAGGTACTGCTCCCACTCTGGGAAGGGGACTGATGCTTCCAACAAAGGCAAAAAAAGAGAAAGAGCAAAAATAAATTGGTCTTCAACTGATTCAATTCAGTGCGTGGTATCAAGGAACAGCAGAAAGCAAAGGACAGTACAAAGGCCCTGACAACATTTCCGCAATAGTGGTGCAGCTTCTGTTCCAGAACTACCCACATACCAAACCAAAGCTTTTCCTAAACAGCCACAACACTGGCATCCATCCGGCAATGTGGAAATTTACCTAAGTGTCTCCTGTACACAAAGACAAAGCAGGATAAATATGAAAGCAATGTGATAACAGCTGTCATGGACAATACCATTGCTTGCAAAAAGAATAACCTGCTCACTGACTCTTAGTTTAGATTCCAGCAGGGCCACTTAGTTCTTGAAATGATTACAGCTTTGAAATAAAAACGGTGAGGTGAAAGAGATGCCTTTCACATCAAGGCAGTGTCTGACTAAATGTGGCGTACACGAGCCCTGACATAACTGGAGTCAATGGGAATCAAGGGGAAACCTCTTTGCTGGTTGGAGTTAAACTCAGCAAAAAGAAAGAAGGCTGTAATTGCTGAGGGTCAGTAATCTCAGATCCAGGTTAACTCTGCAAGAGTTCCTCAGTGTAGTGACCTACACCCAATTACCTTCAGCTGTGACAGCAATGGCCTTCCCTCCACCATAATGTCAGAGTGAGGATGATTGTTCAATGTTCAGCTCCATTTGTGACTCCTCAGAGATTGAAGCTGCCTGTGACCTTATGCAGAAGACCTGGATGATATCCATGCTTGGATTGACAAATGGCAATTAACATTTGTGACATACAAATGCCAGGCATCAACCATCTCCAACAAGAGGGAACCTAACCATTGACAAGAAACTGAATTAGACCCAGTTAAATAAATACTGTGGCTACAAAACTAACTCAGAGCCTCGGGGTTCAGCGAGTGTCTCACATGTTGCCTCCCCACAACCTTCTATAAAGCACAAGTAAGGAATGTGGCGGAATGCTGTCTATTTGCCTGGATTGATGTGTCTCCAACAGCACTCAAGTACAAAACAACTGCTTGATTGTTACTCCATCCACATCTCCAACAATCACTTCCTTCATCGATGGTACAGTGTCAGCAATGCTTACTATCTACAGGTTGCACTGCAGTAACTCACCAACTACTTTGACAGCACCTTCCAAACCCATGTCTTCTACCACCTAGACAACAGGAATAGATGCATGGGAAAACCATCACATGCATCTTCCCCTTCAAATCACACCCCTTCCTGACTTTGAATTATATCCTTGTTTCTTCATTATTACTTGGTCAAAACCCAGAAACTCGCTTTTTAACAGCATTATGAGTGTCCCTACACCTCCAAAGGCTGAAGTGATTCTCGAAGACAGCTCATTACCAGTTCCTGTAAGGCAATTACGGTAAACCAATATGTTCTGGCTTAGATGTTGACATCCATATTAATGAAGGGTACAACAATAATTATTTTTTGAAGCATTGTAGTTCAAGATATGTTTATCTAATCGCTTTGACTCTACGCTTCAGTGAAGCGTAGTCTTTGAGATGATCTGATTTATGTTTGCAAACTGATTAAGTTAATAGATTGTTTTTGAGTCAACAGTGTTCTGACTAAATAGGTTAGGAAGCTCAATTTTTAAGTTGTGCAAGGCCAGATGGAGTAAAGATCTCAGAAGTGGTTCATTTCCCATAGAACAGTTAATCTCTGTTATAGGTTACCAACTATGTTACCATCACTTATTCTCTAAATTCTTTCAGATGAGAGTTGCACCTGTTTTTGATTGAAGGGAATATGGTCACTTAATTCCTCACTGTACATGCTGTTGTAGAGTCATAGAATTATACAGTAGATAAACAAACTCTTCAGCCCCACTCATCCATGCTGACCAGATATCCTAAACTGATATAGTCCCGTTGACCAGCATTTGGCCCATCTCCCTCTAAACCCTTCCTATTCGTATAACCATCCATTTGCCATTTGGTGGCTCAGTGGTTAGCATTGCTGCCTCACAGCACCAGGGACCCAGGTTCAATTCTAGCCTCAGGTGACTGTCTGTGTGAGGTTTGCACATTCTCCCACTTTCTGAATGGATTTCCTCCCACAATCCAAAGATGTGCAGGTTAGGTGAATTAGCTGTGCTAAATTGCCCATAGCATTCAGTGATGTGTAGGTGAAGCAGGTGTAAATGCAGTGTAATAGGATAGGGGAATGGGTCTGGGTAGGTTACTTTTTGGAGGGGTCGGTGTGGACTTGTTGGGCCAAATGACCTGTTTCCACACCATAGGAATTCTATAATTGTATGAAATATCACAATTGTACCCACTTCCACAACTTTCTCTGGCAGTTTATTTCATACATGCACTACTCTTTGCATAAAATAGTATTTTAAAAGCGGCCTGACCAATGCCCTGTTCAGCTGCGGCATAACATTGCAACTCTTATACTCAGTGTAGTGACTAACAAAGACAAGCAAGCCAAATGCCTTCTTCACCACTCTGTCTTTCTGTGACTCCGCTTTCAAGGGATTATGTACCAGCATGCCGAGGTCCCTTGTTCAGCAAAACTTCCCAGGGCCTTACAATTAAGTGTATAAGTCCTGCTCTGGTTTGCCTGACAAAAATGCAATACCTCATATTTATCTAAATGAAACCCCACATGCCACTCCTTGGTCCGTCGGCCCATCTGAACAAGGTCTCATTGTACTCAGAGGTAACATCCTTCACTGCCTACTATACCATCAATTTTGGTGTGATTTGCAAACTTATTAAACATACTTCCTATATCCACATCCAGGAGGAAAAAGTGAGGTCTGCAGATGCTGGAGATCAGAGCTGAAAATGTGTTGCTGGTTAAAGCGCAGCAGGTCAGGCAGCATCCAAGGAACAGGAAATTCGACGTTTTGGGCATAAGCCCTTCATCAGGAATGAGGAAAGTGTGTCCAGCAGGCTAAGATAAAAGGTAGGGAAGGAGGGACTTGGGGGAGGGGTGATGGAGATGTGATAGATGGAAGGAGGTCAAGGTGAGGGTGATAGGCCGGAGTGGGGTGGGGGCGGAGAGGTCAGGAAGAAGATTGCAGGTTAGGAGGGCGGTGCTGAGTTCGAGGGAATCGACTGAGACAAGGTGGGGGAAGGGGAAATGAGGAAACTGGAGAAATCTGAGTTCATCCCTTGTGGTTGGAGGGTTCCCAGGCGGAAGATGAGGCGGTCTTCCTCCAACCGTGGTGTTGTTATGTTCTGGTGCTGGAGGAGTCCAAGGACCTGCATATCCTTGGTGGAGTGGGAGGGGGAGTTAAAGTGTTGAGCCACTTGGTGGTTGGGTTGGTTGGTCCAGGCATCCCAGAGGTGTTCCCTGAAGCGTTCCGCAAGTAGGCGGCCCGTCTCCCCCATATAGAGGAGGCCACATTGGGTGCAGTGGATGCAATATTCCACACACATCATCTATTGCATTCGCTGCACCCAATGTGGCCTCCTCTATATTGGGGGGATAGGCCGCCTACTTGCGGAACGCTTCAGGGAACACCTCTGGGATGCCTGGACCAACCAACCCAACCACCCCATGGCTCAACACTTTAACTCCCCCTCCCACTCCACCAAGGACATGCAGGTCCTTGGACTCCTCCATCACCAGAACATAACAACACCACGGTTGGAGGAAGAGCGCCTCATCTTTCGCCTGGGAACCCTCCAACCACAAGGGATGAACTCAGATTTCTCCAGTTTCCTCATTTCCCCTCCCCCCACCTTGTCTCAGTCGATTCCCTCAAACTCAGCACCGCCCTCCTAACCTGCAATCTTCTTCCTGATCTCTCCGCCCCCACCCCACTGCGGCCTCTGCTGCGCTTTAACCAGCAACACATTTTCAGTTCTATATCCACATCCAAACCATTTAATATAAATGACAAAAAGTATGATCCTTGCAGCCTCTTATCCAGAGGAGAATGATCTCCTGAAGTAGTTCCAAACATGTTGAGAATTGAAAAGAAATTTGCTTGAGTTTTTTTCTGAATTTGGCTCAAGTGGTGGCTGTATCGTTAGGCTGATTAGTCTGTTCCTCTGCTGTACATTCTGTGTAAAATTTGCCTAGGCTATTTTTTGAAAGAATTGCGTTTCTTTTTAGATGGTGAGAACAATGTATTACACAAAGCACCCCAATTCTGAAAAACAGCAAGGTGGACTAAGGATGTTTTCCTGTTGGCCATTGTTTGTATGTCCTGAAGCACTTTGCAGTCAATGAAAAATACTATTATATTGGAGCTGGAGGAGGAGCGCCTCATCATCCGCCTGGGAACCCTCCAACCACAAGGAAGCTGGAGGAGGAGCGCCTCATCTTCCGCCTGGGAACCCTCCAACCACAAGGAATAACTCTCCCTCCCACTCCACCGAGGACATGCAGGTCCTTGGACTCCTCCACCAGCAGAACATAACAACACGACGGCTGGAGGAGGAGCGCCTTATCTTCCGCCTGGGAACCCTCCAACCACAAGGAATGAACTCAGATGTCTCCAGTTTCCTCATTTCCCCTCCCCCACCTTGTCTCAGTCAGTTCCCTCAACTCAGCACCGCCCTCCTAACCTGCCATCTTCTTCCTGACCTCTCCGCCCCCACCCCACTCCGGCCTATCACCCTCACCTTGACCTCCTTCCACCTATCACATCTCCATCGCCCCTCCCCCAAGTCCCTCCTCCCTACCTTTTATCTTAGCCTGCTTGGCACACTCTCCTCATTCCTGATGAAGGGCTTATGCCCGAAACGTCGAATTTCTTATTCCTTGGATGCTGCCTGACCTGCTGTGCTTTAACCAGCAACACATTTTCAGTTATATTGTTTGTAGCCAATTTTCAAAGCCCTACAACAAAAGTATGATAAATGACCAATTAACTGTTGGTACAGTATGAAATGAGGGATAAATGCTTTGCTAAATTCCTTTGCTCTTTTTCAAATTGTGCCACTCAAGAGGATATTCAGGGATCAAGCTCATGTATAACACAATAGCTTGTGGAGTGCAGTACTCTTACGGTACTGAATTATCAGGCTATCAAATGCTTAAGTCTTTATGAAACTTGAACATTCGACTTTCTAACTGAGGTAAGGATCACTGAGCTTGAGATAGCACCTACACTACTGTGATAATTCCTGGTAAATGCAACAGTGTAGGAATCTGAAATGATGATTTGCTCAATTTATGGTTTAGGATATAACATTTTCCATTTGTGAATCTTGTCCTTAAATGTAGGATTAGACTTGAGTGAGCACTATACCCTACTATGACTTTTTTGACAACTTACTTGTGAGTATTTAACTGCAAGCCCATGATCTTTCAAATAAAAAAGGTATCTTTTCCAAATTAATTTAGACTTTATAACATTAGAAGCCAATTTTGTTGGATTTTAGGAATAACTGCTTTGCACCTTATCATTGCTGAACTGTCTTCATCTATAAGTACCTGTTCATTTCAAAAATTTTTCTCATGATGGCATATGAAATGGTAAGGGTCGTGACATGTTTACTTTCAGGTCCATCGCTTCATCTGTTCATTTTCACACCTCCCACTAGCTGTTACACTGAGCTGAATGTGGTGATATGGTTCGATTTTGGAATGTCTAGCTTGAAATGAGAAGATGTTAAGCATTCAAAAACCAATAAGGGGCAACATGTTTAAGAAGTCAAGAGTTTAAATTTTTAATTGGCATTTTTTATCTTGATTCAACTGGTGCGCTGATTTTTGGAAAGTCAAGCACTGCAGCGTAATATATAACCTGGTCAAATTTTGTTTGCACTTCATAACGTGATCTCTGGTCCATGGATATCGCATAATTGGATCTTGCTTGGATTGACTCATTGAATGTCTGATACATAAGTGGGACAGTGTCCTTCAATAAAACTAAAATTAGTCACGTACAATTAAGCTGTTGCTAGGCTGCTTGCCCATTCTGCCAAAGAATTGAGTAAATTAATTCATGATTAACATTGAACAGATGAAGCTGAAGACAGAATTCACAGCACACCCTTTTATACCTCTTTATTTTGCTGAGTGCTGTAATAAAGATATATTGTTCAACATTATGTGGAGAGACTGAATGGAATTTGTCATTTATATTACTGTTTTCTGGTAAGGCTGCTTAATGAAGGCAGCAGGAGAGGTCAGTTAAGATTAGAGTCGATTCCCTACAGTGTGGAAACAGGCCCTTCAGCCCAACTAGTCCACATCAACCCTCTAAAGAGTAATCCACCCAGACCCATTTCACTCTAACTAATGCAGCTAATGAAGGGCTTATGCTCGAAACGTCGAATTCTCTATTCCTGAGATGCTGCCTGGCCTGCTGTGCTTTGACCAGCAACACATTTTCAGCTAACACTATGGGCAATTTAGCATGACCAATTCACCTGACCTGCACATCTTTGGACTGTGGGAGGAATGTGCAAATTCTACACAGTCAGTCACCCAAGGCCAGAATCAAACCAGCAACCCTGGTGCTGTAAGGCAGCAGTGCCAACCACTGAGCCACCGTGCCACATATAGTATTCTGTGCTTTATTAAAAGGGGCTTAGAGTACAAGAGTAAAGAGTTTATGCCGAACCTGTTCAAGTTACTTGTTAGACCACAGTTGCAGTTTTGTGTATGGTGTTTTTGTTTGCTTTTTCTGCTGGAAAGATGTTGAATGATTTTTAGACGGTGCTGAAGAGACTTACAAAAATGTTTCTAGGGATGAGGAACTTCAATTGAGAATAGATTGGAGATATTGAGACTGTTTTCCTTGGAGAGAAGAAGGCTGAAAAGAGATCTCGTGGAAGTATTCACATTCATGACAGATTTGGATCAAGTAGATAGGAAGAAACAGTTCCTGCTCATAAAAAGATAAAGGGAGAACACTGATTTAAAATGATTGGCAAGCATATGAAATGTGATGTAAGAAAAGAGCTTTTCACACAATAAGCGGTTTGAGTATGAAATGAACTGCCTGGAAGTGTGTTGGAGGCAGTTTCAACTGAAGCACTCAAAGGGGCCTGAAATGATTATTTGAATAGAAACAATGTACAAGGATTTGGGGAAAAGACAGGACATTGTCACTAAATCAGAAAGTTCATTGGAGAGGTGATGCAGACACAATTGGCATGATGGTCTCCTTCTCTGCCATAACAGTACTGTGATTGTTGCTCAATGTAATCAAATGAGTATTGAATTTGTAAATACATAAAAATGCCTGCAGTAGAGTATTATGAGTGCAAAAGTAGAGTTTGTGGTGAACATGAAAATGTACAATGATGTATTTCACTGGATTAGTAATCCAGGGAGTGAAACCAACACTTTGGAAGCATTCGTTCAAATATTATCATGGGAATTTAAATTCTACAATGGAATACAAGGTGAGTAAGCACAGTTTGGTGGCCAAAGAAACAATGAGACTGTCAGAAAACTTAACATGCTCAGTTATCTCGTTTAGAGAAAAAAGACTTGGCTAAACTTTTCTGTTGGTTCATTGGAGGGCATTCACTTGGCACATATCAATCATAGAACAGTACAGCACAGTACAGGCCGTGACGTTGTGCCGGCCTTTTATTATATTCTAAGATCATACTAACCTACATACCCTTCATTGTACTAACTTTCTTGTGCCTATCCAGGGTATCACTTAAATGTCCCTACTGTATCTGACTCTATTACCACTGCTGGCAGTGCAATTCACACACCCACCACTCTCTGAATAAAGAACCTAACTCTGACATCTCCCCTAAACCTTCCTCCAATTACCTTAAAATTATGCCCCCTTGTGATAGCCATTTCCACCATGGGAAACAAGTCTCTGACTATGCATTCTATCAATGCCTGTCATCATCTTGTACATCTCTATCAGACACCTCTCATACTTCTTTGCTCCAATGAGAGAAGTCTTAGCTCTCTCAACCTTTCTTCATAAGACATGCACTCCAATCCAGTCCAGGTAAATCTCCTCTGACCCTCTCTAACGTACCACATGTTTCCGATAATGTGTCAATCATAACTGAACACGATATTCTAAGTGTAATCTAATCAGGACTCTATAGAGCTGCAGCATAACCTTGTGGCTCTTAAACTCAATCCCCTGCTAATGAAAGCCAACATACCATACACCTTCTTAACATCCCTATCAAACTGGGTGGCAACTTTGAGCGATCTGTGGACATGAACCCCAAGATCCTTCTGTTCCTCCACTCTGCCAAGAATCCTGTTAACCCTGCATTCTGCATTCAAATTTGACCTTCCAAAGTGAATGACTTCACATTTTTCCAGGTGAGCTCTACCTGCCACTTATCAGTCCACTTCTGCATCCTGTCAATGTCTCATTGGAACCTGCAACCGCCTCGACACTACCCACAACTCCACCAATCTTTGTGTCATCAGTAAAATTAGCAACCCACCCTTCCACTTCCTCATCCAAGTCATTTATAAAAATCACAAAGAACAGAGTTCCCAGAATCAGTCCCTGTGGAACACCACTGGTCACCAAGCTCCAGGCTGAATACTTTCCATCTACCATCACCCCGTGCCTTCTATGAGAGATCCAATTCTGTATCCAGACAGACAGGGTTCCCTGTATTCCATGCCTCTTTGCTTTCTGAATGCAACACAATACCTTGTATCATCTTCTTAGACTGTGGTCTATCCATAATGTCTACCTTGCTTTATGTCTGTTTCAGCAGGTCAGGCAGCATCCAAGGAGCAGGAGAATTGACGTTTCGGGCATGAGCCCTTCTTCAGGGCTTCATTCCTGAAGAAAGGCTCATGCCCGAAACGTCGATTCTCCTGCTCCTTGGATTCTGCCCGACCTGCTGCGCTTTTCCAGCAACACATTTTCAGCTCTGATCTCCAGCATCTGCGGTCCTCACTTTCTCCTTTATGTCTGTTCCAGTACGGGACTTTTCGCAGGTATTTTTATACAAAGTACAATTTATTTAATGAGCTAGAGCAAACCCTTTTCTGGAGGATTGGTTAGTTGGTTAAAATATCATCAGCTGTTGGTTAGTTGAGAGTATTCCCAACTTGTCTTCTATAGGCTTAATCACATAAAGACTTTTTCGTATTTGTTATTTGTTCATGGTATCACTGGCTGGGCTGGCATTTATTACTCATCCCTAATGAGAGTGGTGCTGTGTGGAATGCTCTGCCCCAGAGGGCAGTGGAGGCCCAGTCTCTGGATTCATTTAAGAAAGAGTTGGATAGAGCTCTCAAAGATAGTGGAATCAAAGGTTATGGAGATAAGGCAGGAAGCGGATACTGATTAGGAATGATCAGCCATGATCACATTGAATGGAGGTGCAGGCTCGAAGGGCTGAATGGCCTACTCCTGCACCTATTGTCTATTGTCTATTGTCTAATTACCATGGAACTGATAGGCCTGTTAGGCCATTTCAAAGAGCAGTTAAGAATTAACTACATCATTTTGGATCTGGAGTCATATATGTGCTTGACCATCTATGTTCAATAGTTTTTCTGCCGTAAAGGAGATTAGTGAGCTACATGGGTATTTATGGCAATCCATAATGGTTAGATGTGTTGCCATTAGAGTAGCTTTCAATTCTAAACTTCACCATCTGCTGTTGTGGGATTCAAATACATGTCCCAAAGACATTGATTTGGGATTCTGGATTAGTAATCCAGTATCATGACTATTAAGCAAAAGTCTTTCCTCCCCATTACGATAACTTGTCTGGAAATGATGAGTTGCTATGATTAACCATTCTACTTTAATGTAAACTACCCTGTTCTATTCGGCAGTATCATTACAATTAGTTTCAAAGTAATTTGCAACCAGTTTCCACATTTCAAACACTGCACTGAACTCATTGCTAGTATGTTGACATTTCCTTACAGCTCCCCTGAGGGGTCTCTAACATTCTTTACGAAGCACCTTTATGCATGCACACACAAATGACATCAGGGGAAGTGGTTTATTGGTAGTGTCACTGGATTAGTAATTCCAGATGGCGAAATTTGAATTCAGTAAAATCTGAAAGTAAAGGTGAGTCATTGTCGAAAACACCAATCTAGGAAGGAAATTTACGTTTGCACATATGGTCTGAACTACTTGTGAATCCAGTTATAGAACAACGTGATCAACTCTAAAATACCCTCAGAGGTGACTTAGCAAGCTATTCAATTGTATCAAACTGCCTCAAATTCTAAAAAAAGAAATGAAGTCAGGCAGAAGACTTTGCATTTCCCTTCCCAATAGAAAGCGAAACAATTAACCCAGTCCTGTTGACACTGCAAAATCTTCTTTCTTTCCTGAGATCAGGGGGCTCACAGACAACATCATCACACTGATAAGATGGATCATCTAGAGGTGGCAGCACACTGTTGTATAATTGATTCTGGACCTAATCAGGATTGATGCCATCAGGACAAAAAAATGGGCCAGAAATCATGTTAGTTGCCATTTTTATCTATGCCCCACTCCTTATCCCTTCTGCTAATGAATCCGTAATTCTCTGTGTTCAGCAGCGTTTGGAGGAAGCTCTCAAGGCAGCATGGGTACAGGATGGAACCAGGATAGGTCAGAGTCAGCATGGATTTATGAAGGGGAAATCATGCTTGACTAATCTTCTGGAATTTTTTGAGGATGTAACTCTGAAGATGGATGAGGGCGATCCAGTAGATGTAGTGTACCTGGACTTTCAGAAAACCTTTGATAAAGTCCCACATAGGAGGTTAGTGAGCAAAATTAGGGCGCATGGTATTGGGGGCAAGGTGCTAACTTGGATTGAAAGTTAGTTGGCTGATAGAAAACAAAGAGTAGTGATAAACTGCTCAATTTCGGAATGGCAGACAATGACCAGTGGGGTACCGCAGGGATCCGTGCTGGGACCGCAGCTTTTTACAATATATGTTAATGATATAGAAGATGGTATTAGTAATAACATTAGCAAATTTGCTGATGATACTAAGCTGGGTGGCAGGGTGAAATGTGAGGAGGATGTTAGGAGATTACAAGGTGACCTGGACAAGTTAGGTGAGGGGTCAGATGCATGGCAGATGCAGTTTAATGTGGATAAATGTATGGTTATCCACTTCGGTGGCAAGAACAGGAAGGCAGATTACTACCTAAATGGAATCAATTTAGGTAAAGGGGCAGTACAAAGAGATCTGGGTGTTCTTGTACACCAGTCAATGAAGGTAAGCATGCAGGTACAGCAGGTGGTGAAGAAGGCTAATAGCATGCTGGCCTTCATAACAAGAGGGATTGAGTATAGAAGCAAAGAGGTTCTTCTGCAGCTGTACAGGGCCCTGGTGAGACCACATCTGGAGTATTGTGTGCAGTTCTGGTCTCCAAATTTGAGGAAAGATATTCTGGCTATTAAAGGAGTGCAGCTATTGAGGGTGTTCACGTGGTCAATTCCTGGAATGGCGGAACTACCTTATGCTGAAAGACTGAAGCGACTGGGCTTGTATACCCTTGAGTTTAGAAGACTGAGAGGGGATCTGATTGAGACATATAAGATTATTAAAGGATTGGACACTCTGGAGGCAGGAAACATGTTTCCGCTGATGGGAGAGTGCTGAACCACAGGACACAGCTTAAAAATACAGGTCAGACCATTTAGGACAGAGATGAGGAGAAACTTCTTCATCCAGAGAGTGGTGGTTGTGTGGAATGCTCTGTCCCAGAGGGCAGTGGAGGCCCAGTCTCTGGATTTATTGAAGAAAGAGTTGGATAGAGCTCTCAAGGATAGTGGAATCAAGGGTTATGGAGATAAGGCAGGAACAGGGTACTGATTAAGGATGATCAGCCATGATCATATTGAATGGTGGAGCAGGCTCGAAGGGCAGAATGGCCTACTCCTGCACCTATTGTCTATTATCTATTGTCTATTGATGGGAAGGTTTCAAAATCCATCACTGATTCTGTCACTGGTTAACATTTCGAGTCGAGAAGTCTCTGAGGAAGGGTCACTCAACCCGGAACGTTAACTTGGATTTCTCTGCACAGATGCTGCCAGACCTCTTGAGCCTTTCCAGTAATTTCTGTTTTTATTTCAGCAACTACAGTTCTTTTGACCACTAAAATCCAAGCTGTTCTAGACTAAAAGGACATAGCTGCTATATCTGGTCTGCACAAGGAAAAGCCTACTTTCCTCTGACTTCATCAATTTATCTGTAACAAATGTGCCTGTCTATGACATAAGTAGTAGGAGTGACCACTGCACAGTTGTTGTGGAGATGAAGTCCTGTGCTCATATTGAGGATATCATTCATCGTGTTACGTGGGCTGAATGGGACAGATTTCAAACAGATTGAGTAATTCAAAACTAGAAATTGATGTACAATGTTAAAAATCACACAACACCAGGTTATAGTCCAACAGGTTTAATTGGAAGCACACTGGCTTTCGGAGCGATGCTCCTTCATCAGGTGATGAAGGAGCGTCGCTCCGAAAGCCAGTGTCCTTCCAATTAAACCTGTTGGACTATAAACTGGTGTTGTGTGATTTTTAACTTTGTACACCCCAGTCCAACACCGGCATCTCCAAATCAGAAATTGGTGTGACACTGAAGTTATCAGCAGCAGTAAAACTCTGAGAATGTGCAGATGCTGGAGATCAGAGTTAAGAGTGTGGTGCTGGAAACGTGCAGCTGGTCAGGCAATATCCGAGAGCAGGAGAATTGATGTTTTGATCATAAGCTCTTCATCAGGAATGACCCAACATATTCCCAACTCTCCCATTATCACTGCCAACTCAAGAGATCACTTCTACATTTTGTAACCCCAATACATTCAATCACAAATGCTGGATATTATCTAACCAGAGGCGCATGCTTTATAAATATTCACACTTTAAATACAGTGGGAGATCAATATACCAGTGTTAAAGACAAGCAGAAGAATTTCTAACCAACTTTAGCCAGACTTAAACTTGCCAGTGGGAAAGGATTTACACAGGGATGGTGATTGTGTATTTGTTGCATTGTCTGCACAGCATAAGGGGCTGTTGCTTAACGAGTGCTTGAAACAAACCCCCAATTTTGGCACAAGCCTCCAGACACTGATGTGGAGGACTTTGCTTCCTTGCTATGGCTGTGCTTGTTCCATAGTTTCCAGTATCTAGGTTGAAATAATGTGGTCTGTCTGATTTCATTCCTTTCCTTCAACTTGATAGTGATTAGGTACATATAACAAACAAATTAGGTGCAAAATTAGGCCATTTCACCCCTTAATCCTGCTTCAACATTCATTAAGATCATGGATGATCTATTTGTGTTCCACATTCCCATCTACCTCCAATAATCTCTGATCTCCTTGTGAAATAAAAATCGATTTACCTCTGCCTTGAAAAGGTTCAAATGATCCTGCCTCCACTGCCTTCTGACACAGATAGTTCCAAAGTAGCTCAATCCTCTAAAAGAGAAGTTCGACCCAACTCTTTCTTTACTCAGCGAGTTGTGAGTTCATGGAATGCCCTGCCAGTAGCAGTGGTGGACTCTCCCTCTTTATGGGCATTTAAATGGGCATTGGATAGGCATATGGAGGATAGTGGGCTAGTGTAGGTTAGTTGGGCTTGGGTTGGCGCAACATCGAGGGCCAAAGGGCCTGTATTGCGCTGTATTTTTTCTAAGTTCTTTCTATGTTCTAAAAGGGTGCCCCTTAATTTTAAAACAGCATTTCTTAGTTCACAAGAGATAACATTCTTTCCATCCCCACCTTGTCAAGAATATTCATGGTCTTTTAAAATTCATATCACTTCTCACTCGCCAGTGAAAACAAGTCCAATCTTTCTTCTTAATCCAATCTTATCATTCCAGGTAAATTGAAAGTAATTTATGGGCTGTTGTATGAACATACAACCTAATTAATAAGTTTGATTAGCTCAAATTGACAAGATACTAAGGAAATGATGCAGTTTATCCAGACACAAAAGCGGAGTTCTCATTATTTGAAAATGTGATGCAAAAGCTGTGACTTTTGACCTTGATTACATTATATCTTATGTGTTATGGCAATCAACACAATACATTTCTGTTTGTATGATGTATTAACCAAAAAAAGTATGAAATAATTAGTTAGCTCTGTATGAGTTGTTTGGAGTATTGGGTGTCTGGATTCTTTGTGTAAAAGTCTACAAATATAGCAGCACATATGATTTTTGTTAAAGATTCATCTTGTTGCACTCTTCAAAGTTAAATGCACTTATGCAATGACATAACTATGACACTAAAGTGGAGTGATGTCCAGATATTCCAGAGCCAAACTATATTAAACGACTGTATAATGGAATAAATGGGGATCTTGATGACCACACAATGTAATTTTCTGCTTTATTTATTACTGGGTTAAAATAATCTCTAATATTACAAAATTATGGAAAAAGTCAAGCTCACTGTGTTTGCTGATAATAAATTAAAATAGTGAGCAGAATATCATTTGCTTGATTTTAATGACATATAATTTAAAGGTTCCTTATTAAAAATTCTGCTTTTGCATATTTGCCTGAACTCTATTTTTAAAATAACAAATCATATTCTGATAAAAATATTATCGAAGTCTTTGATCATGTCAAAAAGCTAGACATAATTTAGTGAAGGGAGAAAGCTCATTAAAATCTTGATAATGACTTACAATCTTTTGTACATACTAGTTTTGCAAGTAAATGCTAAATAGTGTAATTTGAACATGCCCCCAGTGTCCTGCTATTTTAGTATTTTAATGAGGTTGATAAAACTGTCACAACTGCTTGCAGTAAAAGAAAAATGCTCAGCATATCCATATAACTCTTCTGATGTTTGCTTATCTGCTTCCAAATCTCTACAAAGAGAGTTTCTATAAAGATAGATTTGTTTAAGTCATTTTCTTTTCAAGAGATTATTTTCCTCTTTAAAATCTCTAGTTTATAGTTACTATTAATAGTTTATTGTTTATTTTGTAAGGCTTATTCCATCATAGTCAAACAAAATATTTTAATAAGAAAGAGGAATAGCATGAATGCTCAAAAACTGAAATTAAAAACTGAAAATGGTGGGAATATTTGCCAAATTATGGCAACATCACAGAAGAATAATAGAGTTGATGTTTCAGGTCCATTAGTTCCGCTGAAAGGTCACAGACTTGAAATGTTAACTCTCTTTCTCTTCACAGATTTTGTAATAACCTGCTGAGTTTTTGACAATTTTGTGCTTTTACTAAAATAAAAATTAGCTGATGGGGGAGGTTGATAGACCAAGAATCTCTCTTAGCTGCTTATACATTTGTCTACCTGTTTTTCTGCATACGAAGAACCATGGACCACTATGGGAGTGAAATTTCTATCTTTTAGACCTGTGCAATTCAGTGTTGGTGGATTTGTGGGTGATGTTTTGGTCTCCACAGTGAGCTTTGTAATATATTTAAATAAGACAGTGACCATTTTATGTATTTAGTTTTTTTGGAACAGTTATCCAAGGTTGCCAACTTAGTGCATAGTTGTGAATTTTGAGAGCTTCTGTGTTGCAAAACTACACCCACTGAATGTCATTGTAAGGGCATACCAACACATGACATGGTATGAGCTGCTGCCAAGATCCTTATTAGGAAACCACAGAACTTGTTTGATTAAATATGGTAGAGGTAAACCGCTCCCTGGTCTAACTAGAAAAATCTCCTGTAGTCAACAAATATTGTTTATTAGTTGTTAGCAACTAGTTAGTTGGTAACAAAAACTGAAATTGCTGGAAAAGCTCAGTAGGTCTGGCAGCAGCTGGGGAGAGAAATCAGAATTAATGTTTCAGGTAGAGCTTAGTAAATTACTTGGTCGTCCACCTAATATTCACCATCTTTCTCTGGGTTCCATCTCTACCTATCTGTCCACTTCATAACTTCATAACTCCCTATTTCCTATCATCAGGATAATTACTACTATTTCTTAAATGCAATCAGATTAGAAGAAGAGTCACTGGACATTAATACCATTTCTCTCTCTCCACAGATGCTGCCAGACCTGAGTTTCTTGAGCAGTTTCTGTTTTTGTTTCAGATTCCAACATCTGCATTTCTTTGTTTTGAAAAAGTGGTTAGCAGGGTCCTAATGGATTGGGTAGGGCACAGGAGTGGAAATCAGTGGGGTTTTCTGATTGCGGATGTTTCAGTGCCTTTGAGAAAAGTTTGTAACAAAAATGGTAGCTGAAAAGTTAGTCTTTTTTTTTCCTCATGATATGGATTACCTAAAGAATACAGTCAGTCTTGGAAACAGACTTTTTGCTATAAAGATTCAAATAGTGAATAGCGAGGGAATAAGATAATTCATGCCTTTAACTTATCATTCACAATCTCAAGGAGCACTTGAAAGATAGCCTTAAACCTTAAAGACCTTGATTCAGGCTATTGCCCAGATTGATGTAATGATTGGGATAAAGGAATTCCTGGTCACTGTTTGAAGTTCAATATGACCCTTATGAGTCCAGATGATCCACAACTGGTATGTGGACATGATGTGAGTGGACCACTTAAACGAATTAAAGAAAAATGTGCAAACCGAAGTTCAGGCACTACACTTTAACTTAAGTGTTAACTTTCAAGAAAATTTAACCAAAGCTGGAGTTGCCCAAAAACTATCAGAAAAGTACTCAACAAGCAAGGAAATTAGAGTACTTAAAAAGGCCAAAGCTCAGAATATTGTCATTTGCCTCCAAGAAATCATTAAAAGTAAAGTTCATCTGACCTTATCAAAATCACAAAAGAAGCTCAATTATAAGAATTTTGAAGTGGGTACTTCAGACAAAAAGTCAGCCAGTGTGTCACATTAATATGTCAAACTGATACTATGACAAAGAGGATATCCAGAAGGGAAACATATTTACAGTGCTGAAAGAAATAGGGAGCAAAATAAAAATATCAAAATGATTGACGAAAGAATCAGAAATTGAAGATTGAAAAGTTGATACTTCAGTAATCCAATTGGATTATATGAAAGTGCTTGAAAACTTTGATGGAATATTGTGATATTTCCCAAAATACAAAATAACATGCACAATAATAAACAATATAAAATCTATTACAGACTCATAAATTGATTTGTGTCAACAGCCTAGGAAAACGTCTTTGGCAATATATGAAGGTAATGGAAAATATATACTATGCATAAATCAGCATCCTTACTGACTTGATTCAGAGAAATTAGCTTCAAGGAGGGAAGAGATCAATTCATGATGGACAACAGCATTGAATAATAATATAATTGACAGTAATATTTCTGCATCTATGATCCTTTAAAAACTCAAATCACCTTCAAAGAAGTATATACCAGTAATCCATTTACATCTAATCTATAACTGAAGTTCCCTAATGGTTAAAACAAAACTATAAACATTTATCATGCCACCCTGCAAGAAAAATGAAAAAAGTATCTTTAAGAGGCATTTACAGTTTTCTAGTATAAATTTCTAATTTAACTGTACTATTCTATTTATACAAATTTCATTTTCACAGAAATATGATTCGCATTAAATATACAAAGACTTTTCCATGTGATGTCCATTTTGATCAGAACATTAATTTTCTTCTATATTTGGTCTTGATAAAGCACCT
The DNA here is from genome assembly GCF_020745735.1 of Hemiscyllium ocellatum. Lineage (NCBI taxonomy): Eukaryota > Metazoa > Chordata > Chondrichthyes > Orectolobiformes > Hemiscylliidae > Hemiscyllium > Hemiscyllium ocellatum. The sequence goes on along the minus strand of NC_083407.1, from coordinate 38,435,497 downwards.
TCAATAATATTGTATTTTCCAACACTATGATGAATTTTGAAATGACATGGTTATAGTATTAAATTCCCATGAAACAATCTCAGATTTATATTATGAAATTGTTCAGGATGACTGAAGGATTATGGTTTATATGAATAACTGTCTCTGCAGAGTTGTTGGATATGTAGCTCTGGATTGGTGTAGCTCTGATATTTAAGGATGACATTGGGGCAGCAGTGAGAGATGATATAGGTTCCATGGAGAATAAGATTGAGTCCATTTGGATGGAAATTAGAAATTTTAAGAAGAAAATGTCACTGATAGGTGTAGTCTATAGGCCACCAACTATCACATTGGGGCAAAACACAAAGAAATAACTAATGCTTTTAAAAATGGTACGGCAATTACCATGGGGGATTTTAATATACATGTCGATTGGTCAAACCAGGTCAGTCTAGGCAGCCTTGAGGGGGACTTCATTGAATGTATCCACGATAGTTTTAGAGTCATAGAATCATAGAGATGTACAGCACAAAAACTTTGTTTTAACTCGTCCAAACCTAGTCTAGTCCCATTTGCTAGCACTTGGCCCATGTTCCTCTAAACCCTTCTTCATACACCCATCCAGATGCATATTAAATGTTGCAATTATACCAGCATCTACCACTTTCTCTGGCAGCTCATTCCAAACATGCACTGTCCTCTGTGTGCAAAAGCTGCCCCTTAGCTACCTTTTATATCTTTCCCCTCTGACCCCAAATCTATACCCTCTAGTACTGGACTTCTCCACCCCAGAAAAAATACCTTGTCTAGTTATTCTATCCATGCCCCTCATGATCTTATAAATCTTGGACATTATGGAATTGAACCAATGAGGGAGCAAGCTATCCTAGATTTGGTCCTGTGTAGTGAGAGGTAGGAATAATTAATGATCTCAGAGTTAGGGATTCTCTTGGAAGGAGTGATCACGGTATGGTTGAATTTAGAATATAGATGGAAAGTGTGAAGATAAAATCCAATACCAGAGTCCTGTGTGTAAACGAAGGAGACTACAATAGGATGAGGGAGGAGTTTGCTAAAGTAGACTGGAAGCAAAGACTTTATGGTGGGACAGTTGAGAAACAGTGGAGGACTTTCAAAGCAATTTTTCAAAGTGCCATGCAAACGTATATCCCACTGAAAAGGAAGGACTGTGGATAAAGGAATAATCAGCCATGGATGTCTGAAGAAATAAGGGAAGCTATCAAATTAAAATAGAAGACACACAAAATGGCGAAGAGCAAACAGGAAACTAGAAGACTGGGAAAACTTGAAAGGTCAACAGAAAGCTATAAAGAAAAGTAAGATAGATTATGAGAGTAAACTAACACAGAATATAAAGAAAGATAGCAAACGTTTCTACAAAAATATAAAACGAAAAAGAGTGGCTAAAGTAAACATTTGTCCTTCAGAGGATGAGAAGGGGGATTTAATAATGAGGAAATAGCCAAAGCATTGAACAGGTATTTTGTGTTGTTCTTCACAGAAGAGGATAAAAATAATGCGCCAGTAATTGATGACAAGGAGACTAAGGTAGGTAAGGACCTAGAAATAGTCATTATCTCGAAAGAGATTGAATTGGGCAAGCTACTGGAGCTAAAGGTAGACAAGTCTCCTGACCCTGATGAAATGCATCCTAGGGTACTAAAAGAGATGGTGGGAGAAATAGCAAATGTGCTCAAGGTAATTTTCCAAAATTCGCTGGACTCTATGGCAGTTCCAGCAGATTAGAATACAGGAAATGTGATATCACTGTTTAAAAAAGGAGGTCGACAAAAGATGGAGAGTTATTGGTCAATTAGTTTAACTTCTGTATGGAGAAAATGCCTAAATCTATCATCAAGGAAGAAATAGCAAGATGTCTAGATAGAAATTGTTGCATTGGGCAAATGCAGCATGGCTTCATGTAGGGCAGATCATGTTTAACTAATTTACTGGAATTCTATGAAGACATTACTACTGCAGTGGACAAAGGGAACCCAGTAAATGTGACACATCTAGATTTCCAACAGACATTCGACAAGGTGCCACAAAGGCTGCTGCATAAGATAAAGGTGCATAGTGTCACTGGCAATGTATTAGCATGGATAGAGGCTTGGTTAACTAACGGGAAGCAAGAAGGGGGGATAGGTGAGAACAGTAACTAGTGGTGTGCCTCAGGGATCAGTGTTGGGACTGCAATTGTTTACAATTTAAATGGATAATTTGGAGTCAAGATTGGAGTGGTGCTGGAAATACACAGCAGATCAGGCAGCATCTGAGATTCCTGATGAAGGTCTCCTGCCCAAAACGTCGATTTTCCTGTTCCTCGGATGCTACTTGACCTGCTGTGCTTTTGCAGCACCACTTTAATCTAGACTCTAATCTCCAGCATCTGCAGTACCCACATCCGCATGGATGATTTAGAGTTCGGGACCTCATGTAGTTTGTCAAAGTTTGTGGATAATACCAAAATGAGTGGTAGAGTAAAGTGTGCAGAGGACTGTGAAACTTTTCAAAGGGACATGGATAGTTTTAATGAGTGGGCAAAGGTCTGGCAGATGGAGTACAATGTCAATAAATGCGAAATCATCTATTTTGGTAGGACTAACAGGAAAAAGAACAATGATTTGAATGGTAAAGAATTGAAGCATGCTGCTGTTCAGGGGGGATATGGGTGTCATGGTGCATGAGTCACTGAAAGTTGGTCTGCAGGTACAACAGGTAATTAAGAAAGCAAATGGAATTTTGATCTTCATGGCAAGAGGAATTGAGGTTAATGGCAGGGAGGTTATATTACAACTGTGTAGGGTGCTGGTGAGGCCACACCTGGAATACTGTGTACAGTTGGTCTCCTTACTTGAGGAAGGATGTCCTGGCACTGAAGGAGGTACACGAGATTTACTAGGTTGAGTCAGGAGTTGAGAGCGTTAGCTTAGAAACTGCGTAGACTCGGATTATATTCATTGGAATTCAGGATCTTCCAGAAACAATTTAAGATTATGAAGGGAGTAGATAAGATAGAAGCAGGGAGGATGTTTCCATTGGTGGGTGAAACTAGGACAAGAGGGCATAGCCTCAAAATTAGGGGGAGCACAGTTAGGACTGAATTGAGGAGCAACCTCTTCACCCAAAGTTTTGTGAATCTGTGGAAGTCCCTGAGAGTGAAGTAGTTGAGGCTTCCTCATTGAATGTTTTAGATCATTTTTTGAACAGTAAAGGAATTAAGGCTTATGTTGAGAGGGCGGGTAACTAAAGCTGAGGCCACGAAAATATCTTATTGAATGGTGGAGTGGGCTTGATGTGCCAGATGGCCTAATTCTGCTCCTATTTCTTATGTTCTTTTTTAGACTTCAAGGTGTTGTAGAGCCAACATCAGGCTCCAAGTCTATTTCCCCAGTATTGAATATGTTATTTTGCAAGAATTCACTTTTCATGAAAACTAATTGTTCATTTGATTTTCATCACATCCTCTTGTAACAGTACAGTAAGTTAGTTTTTCCCACTTAAAAATGAACTTACCTCGAGAGCTTGGCCTCCATTTTGAACAGAGCAGTGCTGAGAGAGGCCAGAGAGAAACGAGGGCTGCTGGGAAGTTTTTAAATGGATGAGATCAAAACACGAGACCCTACACTGTAGGGCCCCCCATCACCCACCTCCTCTAACCTGACTAAGCGTCTGTAAACTTGGTAAGTTTTCAGGTTTTCTCATTTTTTTTTCCTTTTCTTCCCTTCCTTGTTTAATCCTGTGTGGGCTTTCAGATTAACGGGCAGTTGCATATTCCTCCTGCAGAATGTGGCAGGTGAGAGACACAACACATATCTCTGCCGATCACATCTGCGGGAAGTGCACCCAACTCCTGTTCCTCTAAAACTGAGTTAAGGAACTAGAACTGGAGCTGGATGAACTGCGGATCATCTGGGATGCTGTGGGAGAATCTGAGAGTCATAGAGTCTTAGAGATGTACAGCACAGAAACAGACCCTTCGGTCAACTTGTCCAAGCCGAGGATGCACAAGGAGGTGGTCATTCCTCAAATGCAGGATAAGGACAGCTGTGTTACAGTCAGGGGGAGGAAAAGGAACCAACAGATAGATCAGGGATCCCCTGTGGCCATTCCTCTCAGCAATAAGTATGCTGTTTTGGATACTGCTGACAGCCTACCAGGGGAAAGCCTTAGCTGCCAGGTCTCTGGCACTGAGGCTGGCACTGTGGCTCAGAAGGGAAGGGGGGAGAATAGAAAAGTGCTAATGATAGGGGACTCAATAGTTAGACAGATTGACAGGAGATTTTGTGATCAGGAACAGGACTCCCGGAAGGTATGTTGTCTACCTGGTGCCAGGGACCGAGATGTTATCGATAAGATTTACAGGATTCTGAAGGGGGAGGGTGAGCAGCCAGAAATTGTGGTACATAGTTTTCCCAATGATATAGCCAGGAAAGAGATTGAGGATCTGAAAAGTGACTACCGAGAGCTAGGTTGGAAACTGAACAGCAGAACGAATAGAGTAGTGATCTCAGGTTTGCTATCAGTGCCACAAGACAGAGAGGTGAGGAACAGTCGCCGAATGCAGCTTAACACGTGGATGAGAGGCTGGTGCAGGAGGGAGGGCTTCAGATACTTAGATCTTTGGGATGCCTTCTGGGGAAGTTGGGACCTGTACAAGAAGGACAGTTTGCACCTGATCTGGAAGGGCACAAATGTCCTGGGTGGGAGATTTGTCCATGTGCTTCGGGAGGATTTAAACTAATTTGGCAGAGGCATAGGAACCAGAGCTACATATCTGAGAGGTGGTTAGTTGTAGATGGGATAGTGACAGGATGTAGTGAATCTATTGGGAATGTTTTTCATGTGGTGAAACAAAGGGATCTGTTAAAGTATGTCTGCTTTAGTGCAAGGAGTGTCAGAAATAAGAATGATGAACTTAGAGCATGGATCAGTACTTGGGGCTATGATGTTGTGGCCATAACTGAGACGTGGGTTTCACAGGAGCAGGAATGGTTGCTAGACATTCCAGGATTTAGAATATTTAAAAAGAACAGGGAGGGTAGGAAAAGAGGAGGGGGTGTAGCATTGCTAATCAGAGAGTGCATCACAGCTACAGAAACGAAGGTTGTTGAGGAAGATTTATCTACTGAGTCAGAAGTTAGGAACAGTAAGGGAGCAGCCACCTCACTGGGGTTTTTCTACAGACCCCTTAATAGCAGTAAGGAGATTGAAGAACTCATAAGCTGGCAGATTTTGGAAGAATCTAGATGTAGCAGAGTTATTGATATGGGTGACTTCAACTTTCCCAATATCGACTGGAACCTCCTTAGTGCAGATGATTTAGATGGAGCTGTTTTTGTCAGGTGTGTTCGGGATGGTTTCCTTACTCAGTATGTAGACAGATCAATGAGGGGAGAGGCCATTTTGGATTTTGTGCTCAGCAATGAGCCAGGGCAGGTGTCAGATCTTGCGGTGGGAGAACACTTTGGTGACAGTGACCATCAATGCCTGACATTCACCATAGTCTTGGAGAGGGAAAGGAGCAGTTACCAAGGAAAGATATTTAACCGGGAAAACAGAAATTATGATGCTATTAGACAGGAGTTGTGAAGTACAGAATGAGACCAATTGTTCCACAGGAAGGGCACAGCAGACATGTGGAGACTGTTTAAGGAGCAGTTGCTGGACATGCACAGGGACAGCAGTGAATTGAGGGGTGCGTAGGTTAAGTTATTTTATTTTACATGAGGATTAATCTTCGGTACAACATCGTGGACCGAAGGCCGGTTCAGGGCTGTACTTTTCTCTGTTTTATGTCCTAACACTACACCAATATCAACATCATCGGTATCAAAACTATTAAACTGTTTCAGCATAATTTGGTGCTTCTAAAATGTGTCTGGTAATCAGTATAGCTTGTCAGTGGCATTCCAATGTTTTGCCCATTCAAATTTTCTCTAATAAGCTTATCAAACGAATCATTCCAGTGCTGAAGTTCAGAACAAACTTCTGATAAAGTGCTGATTTACTGCAAGACTATGTGTTTTGTCTTAGCAATGGGAAATTTCACAATCGCCTTTATTATTGCTTTTGTTGTGCTGCTTGGCCTTGTCCCATAGTGTGAACCAAAATTCCTGCTTCAGGAAGTCTTATTTAAACATCAATAATTGTCAAAAGATGTTGATTTTCATTACTGCTTTCAGGTGGGGGGTCTCACACAATCTGTTAAGACCCCAATATATTTTAATTCGACAGAGGTAGTACACAGTGCTAAAAAAAACCCCTAAAATTCTGTTACATCTAACTGAGAAGGTTAAAGAGGGGAAGTGGTTCATTACTTTTTCACCCGGTTCGAACATGGGACATAGTAAAATAAACTCTTGACCAAACTCTTGATCTAAGCAGCTGCCTCGTGTTGAATGTTGAAGTGGCTGATTGCTAATGTTTCCCTGGAAATGTGTACACAAGTCAAAACTAGAAAATGCTGCAAATGGTGATTGGTGTTGGTGGATTACACAGCATTTTTGGAGAGAGAAGGGCAGAAGAAGTCCTGTTTCAGCTGCAAAACATTTGTAAAATTCAAGTTTCTTATTTCCAGCATCTGCAGTTTTTATTTTGCTAGCTGTTTACAGACTTTCTTCAATGCACTTTGTGGGAAGAAAATATATCTGGAGTAATATATTGGCTGCTTATTATATGGATTGCACAAATTGATTTACTGCCTTTAACCGCTCAAGGAAATTTAACAAAAATCAGATTTTAAACATGGTTGGACAATGTGGATAAAACAAATCTGCCCTGCTTTCTGCAAATTAGTTCATAATTTTCAAACTATAAACGTTAATAGTTTTATCTCTCAGATGTTTTGGAAATAAATGTGTGCTGAAAATCTGAAATAGCAGCAGTAAGAGCTCTGAACTGATTTGGTTTCAGAAAGGTAAAGAAACTGAATATCTTTTCCTGTGTCAATTGTTGAATAGTCACCTGTTGATGTGTATTACAATATATTGTGGCTTTTATTTTTCTAAACAGCTTGTTTTCATCATTTCAATTTTGGAGTTAATAGGCTGAATCTTAGATTTTTTTTAGCTGAATGCAATATACTTTGAATTTGTTGGAATGTTTTTTTGACATGAGATTTAGTGAGATTTCTTGCCCTATCTTACCACACTCAGTCTATTAACTTCATATCCCACCCATTTGGCATCTATCATCTCCAATTCTATCCCAACCTTACCTTGTGCTATTCCTAGAACAACTTGCAACTCCCTGGATATCTGCCAAAATACTGGCATCCCTTGTGTCTGTGCCACCTTATAAATGGCTCTGTGCATCCAGGCAAGTGTTTGTAATTTAACATTGCCTCTTACCAGTAGTGAAATTGAGTAGCAGCCACAAAGCAACACAGCTCACAACTAGAATAGCTCACCTTCCCTCATACATCCAACCTCATTCTCTTACCCTAACTGCTATTTAACCACTGCACTACACAGTTTACATGTTCTCAGCTCCCTCCTGTTTAAATATCTTCTCTTGAATCATGGTGAATCTGTAACTGAAGGCCTAATGGAGACCTGCGCCTCTCATTGACCTGGAGGAGGACATCACATATAGGCAAGCAATTGGACAACTCCAAGCATAAGCCTTTATCTAAAGCCAGAAAATTGCACACGACTAAAATTGATAGAAGCTACAGTTGCCCCACAATGCAAACAAAATGCTCACATCATGTCCAATGGTTAGTTTGCATTCCATGATGGTCTGAAGCATCCAACTCTCATTACTGGAACTGGGTGTCAATGAGGTTCTGTACTGCTCGTTGCACCTGATGTTCTATTATCAACAAGGACAGTTTCCTCTCCCCAGTGTCCTCTTTCTTCTTCTTGGAAGACTGTTCCTATTTCCCAGATTATCAGAATCCACTGGATTAACACGATGCCTGCTCCAATTGTGCACACGTGGATGATAAGGTAACCTTCTGTCTGGACTCTGCTGGACGTCACTGTCCTGATGGATTTGTGGGTGCATAGCTGAGAGACACAGATCACCTGTTTACTGTCTGCAAGGAGCCAGTTGCACAGAAGTTCAAAATGGCTTTTAGCTTCAGCCACTGGGAAAGGATGGCCTCCCACTTCTGCAATCTTCAGTACCTGCTCCAGCATCTAGCACAATTCCATCCCAGTGTCCTGGGATACCCAGAGCCTGTGATAACAGTGTGCAGCATTTGTTCCCAGGAAATGGATTTGTGGTCAATTTGCTTCCCCTGCAAACCCATTACAGCCTGAGGGGCCTGTGACCTCTCCCTGAGCTGGATGCTCCATCCACTCTGATGTCTTCAATTTCATTTTACCATCAGCATTCCCCTCAGCTTTACCCTCAGCATGTGCATCAACACTGATTGAGTGACCATGCACTTCCTACCAGACCCTCTTCAATCATTCACTTTTAACAGCATGCAGTACAGGGACCATCATTAAACACATGAAGCAGATGAGGAAATTATGATCTCTGATTGCTGCTTCACCATTGGAATTTGCATCAGGAATGGGTCACCTTTAGGGTCATCCATTCCTCTTTAAGTCATTGCGGCTAATTTCAGCATTGTTGAGATGGCAAGATTCTATTTAAAAGGACCAAATGGCATGGCACAAATAATTTTTGACCGGCATTTGGCTCTTGAGCATGTTCAGTCTTTGAGCAGTGCAAATGGGCACTAAAATGATTACAGTGAAATGTAGCTTCAGTTTGCATATGGTTGCTTCATGTACTTTTTCCTTTAATGTCTCATTGTCCAGCAGATGTGGATGTTGCACTTCCACCCATCAAACTGACACGCACTCGGCCCACCTTTTGGCATTGTCTCAGCCATTTTCCTGTTGCCACTTGGATCTAGAGAAAGGCAAGTGATGGCAGGGATTGCAGCTCGGGATGGATACCATCAGCACTGGGCTGAGCCTGTTGCCAGATCCACTCTCTGAGACTGCACATTTCCTTTTATCTTATACTATACTGACAGCCCTTTCCACCAATGCATCCAATACCACACCTTCCACTCCACTAAATGTGGAGACCTTCACATTGAACATTGCCTTCGACTGTCCTGCCTGCCTCCTGACAATTACACCTAGTGACCTTCATGGAGGTCACTATGGTAGGCACTGCCAATAAGGCCCCTCCTGTTGCCTACAATGCCCTCTGATGCTATCCCACCTACACCCCATATGCCAATAGTTCCCCACGTTCCCCATCCTTGTCCTCAATGAAACATGTATCTGCTTTCCCCATCATCCTTTATTCTTCCATCACTTTTGGCAGTATTGCCCCATATTCTCGACAGAGTCTGTTTTCCACATTCCTCAGTAACCAACGCAAGACTTCATGCCCCAGACCTCTGGCCAATTCTGAGCAGCTCATAGCCATGACTGACCTGATCACTGTCCTTTCAGCTCTGAGGCCTGACAATGTGTGACTCCCTGACAGCTTTTGCTGGCCCTACAGGACTAACCATTGCCTATTCTCCAGACTGTAGTTGGACCTATTCCGTGATTGTGCTGACCCTGAGTGGACAACTGTGCTCAGACTGCGCCTGTGACTTAGGGTAACAGGAGTGCTGACCAGCAGTGGTGCTCCTTTGAAGGACGGAAGAGTAATCCCCCATGCTTTGTGATATGACCATTTAGTTGAATAAACATGCTGTATGTTTGCCGTGGAGGCAGCTGGCACATGCTGAAGGTGTGAGATTGTGCCGTTCTTAAAGAACCCTGATCCCAGACAGATCCCTCCTGATAAGCAGGCTGTCTATGTGTCTACATAAAAGGCTATTTTAATATGACAGTGCTAATAGCCTTTTGCATATTGGCAGTTCAGCCAGAACCATCAGGCACAACCCGGCATGGCATGAAAAGTCGGGGATGCAGTTCATGTGAAGCAAGTTATGTGAGCAACTGTGACAGGAGAATTTGAGTAGCTCTGAAGTGCAACCTCATCCAATCCATGACCTTGACGCCTGTCCGGTTGCACAAAATATTCTTGCAGCAGCCTTTCATTGCCAGTTGCTGGTGCACATTGCAATGCAAATCAATGATTCCTGTCTATTCTGGGAGTAAATCAGATGGGCGCCATGAAGATTGTGAGGGGTTGGAAAATATTGAATGCTCATGAAAACAAGCAAGAGGCACAAGCAGCTTGTGACCGTGATCATGCCCTGAGGTGCTGTTGGTCCTAAGCAACATGGGGCATCATAGCCAATAGTGAGTTGAAGCAGCCTACTCTGCCTTCCATGTTGAGAATAATATTGGGCAATGATAGTCAATAAGAACAAATTGTTGTTTTTGGATTGCGACATTTCATTTAGAAGCTTGAGTTGATAAGCTCGACTACTGCATGTCTGTTTGGACACTGAAACAATGATATCCTGCTTAATGCATACCAAGGATTTTCCTGATTTGGAGATGCCGGTGTTGGACTGGGGCGTACAAAGTTAAAAATCACACAACACCAGGTTATAGTCCAGCAGGTTTAATTGGAAGCACTAGCTTTCGGAGCACCGCTCCTTCATTATGTGATTGTGGAGGACACAATTGTAAGGCACAGAATTTATAGCAAATGTTTATACTGTGATGTAACTGAAATTATACGTTGAAAAATACCTTGATTGTCTGTTGAGTCTTTCATCTGTTCAAATACCATGATAGTTTCATTTTTTTCATGTGTAAATCACAAAACGTTTTTTTAAAAGTTGCATTCTCAGGTTAACTGTAACAATTGATGTTAGCTAGACAATATGTTGAAGGTGTTAGCCCCTGTGTTCTCTGTCTATGCCATGATGTTTAGATTTATTCTAATCTAAAAAGTGAGATAACAGAGAATTCATGCAGTTTTTGAGCAAAGTACAATGTAAGTCTGCAAGTACAAATTCACCCAACAAACGTATATGTATATGTGTTTGTGTGTGTGTGTGTGTGTGTGTGTGTATCTGTCTGTCTAGGTCGGAGGGTTGTGAGTGAGAGAGAATGTGTAGCGATTATAGAGTGGTCTAAGTCTCTGAGAGGATGCATGTGTGAGTGTGAGGGTGTTTGTGTCTGTAAGGGTGTGTGTGAGTGTCTGTGTGCGTGTCTGTGTGTATGTGTGTGTCTACGAGTGCCTGTGTGGGACGCATACAGGCACTCCTATGACATTCACACAGACACACACATTTAAAAGTGATTTACACATGAAAGATGTGAAACTAACATGGTATTCTAACAGATGAAAGACTCAACAGACAATCAAGGTATTTTACAACATTTAATTTCAGTTACATCACACTGTAAACTTTTGCTATAAATTCTGTGCTTTACAATTGTGTCCTCCACAACCACCTGATGAAGGAGCAGCGCTCTGAAAGCTAGTGTGCTTCCGATTAAACCTGTTGGACTATAACTTGGTGTTGTGTGATTTTTAAGGATTTTCCTAACATTTATTGCTTCTGTTTTGTTATTGGTCCAGCATTTTGCCATTTAATAAACTGTGACTCCAACTTGTCATCATAGAACACTTCTACTTAATATAATTCTGCAAAGGGTAAAACAGGAGCATTTTCAGATGACATTTGACATCCACATGAGGCTATATTAGGACTGGTGAGTCATGCCTTGAACAAAAAGCTAGGCTTTAAGGAATGCCTGAAACAAGGGGATAGAGATGGACATGAGAATGCTTAGGTGAGACAATTGGACTTAATAGCCTGCAAGGCCAACCATCAATATGGGAAAAATTAATTAGAAAGGAATAGGAAATCAGAATTTGAATGATGCACTGCTCTGGAGTGTTGCAAACCTTGAGAGATAGGAAGAATTGAGGCTGTGGAAGAAAATTGAATACATGCATGAAAACTTTAAATTGAGATGTGGCTCAACCAAGAGCCAGTGTAACTTATTCAGCATAGCATTCATGTGCAATCCAATCATTTTACAAAGAATAGAAGAAAATAAATGAATGAAAAGTTACATTCAAGGGGAGTTCTGTTAATCAAAATTTTATTTCAATTAGCATAGCAATATGACCTGCAGGGGAAAAGCAATCTGCTGATTTGCAAATATTAGCTGAATTTTTCCAGCCCTTTGGAGTCATATTGTGAGTCAGGTTGGGCTGGTCAACTAATGGTTGAGAGATCTCGCTGTGTTCCTACTGTTGTGGCATGTTACCAGTGCCAGGCACCTGGTGATGCAGCTGCCTACTGGGTCATCAATTGTAGCATTGTTGTGTTCAATTATGAACCACCTCTCATCTCTGCTGGCATTTTACCCGTGTTGGAGGGCTGTTGACATTTGGCGAGACTGCCAGATAAATTCAGGCGACCTCCCAGGAGGTTCCAGGCAGTAGTGGTGTGGTGGGCTTCCTTTATGGCTACTCCATTTTCCAGGAAGGGGCCCACACCAACAGCAATGGATAACTCCACAACTACAAGACCTAGAAGCTTCCCCTCCCCAATAACCGGGTCTGTCTTCCTGGACTACCTACCCATTGTCTCCAGCCCCACCTGTATTGGTGTGGCAAGGCTACTAAGCTGCTGGATGGTATTGGCTCTCAATTCTCAATTGAATTGTTGTCTTGGAGATAACCTCTTGGTTACCCACTGTCAGTAAAATGCCACCATGTCAATTGGCATAGGATCAGTTCCAATTTCATTCTTAATGGTGAAATTCATTATCTATTCTGTAAAGCCATCTCATTTTATCCTCATTTATTAAAAATTAAACTTGTTTTAATGTTATGGTCCGTGATTTTCTTCCACACATTAAGACAATGATTTTAAATCTTGTGATATAATAATCTTAATTAATATGCACTCAACATGTCTTGTGATGATATTCTGCTTAGTAGAATTACAAGGTGATAGCTTCTGTGTTAACATAAGAGTTACGTACATAAACAGGAATTTGAGATGCATTACCTATTAAATAAGAAGTATGCTGTTCGTTCATTTCTTTCTGAAAGAATTTGATTAATTTATAATAGATAACATGGTGCAAGACTCAATTGATATTCATAATATACGTCATGTTGAGAAGTTAATAGAAATTGCTTGATACTCAAATGCATATTTGGGGGCTAGGGAATTCAGAGTTCATTATAAGAACAATGGTGCTTTAAGTTGCTTCTCAGTCAATTAACAGACATTATTGTAAGGTGTGGAAATGGAGTAGACAATTTTCATGTAAATAGGTTTCGTAAGCAGCAATGAAATAAATGATCATAACTTTTTTGAGTAATCTTGGTTGCATTATAAATGTAAGCAAAGGGCAGTGGATGAATACCTATATTTTTATGTGAATGTGGTCTTGGAATGTTTTATACCCATGTGAGGTAGCATCTCCATTAGAAGGGATCTTCCTCAATGCTACAATGCAGTGTTGAGTTACACTTTATTTGCAAATCATGGTTGAGGTTTGAAACATATCATTCTAAATTAAAGCTACCAATTGATTGCATACCAGGGGAATTATTTTGGGACAATGAAGAGGGTTTCACTGCAGAATGAACGTATTGGTTTCATCTTTGTGATGCAGATTTATAACTGTGTGTTGTGATTTTTGAGAAGATTTGTGGCTCAGGTTGAGGTTCAGGTTGTAAGTTAGCTCGGTGGGCTAGAAGGTTTGTTCTCAGACGTTTTGTCACCATGCTAGGTGACATCATCAGTGAGTCTCCTGTGAACCGCTGGTGAACTCCTGCTTTCTATTTGTGTGTCTTGGTCTCTTAAGGTGGGTGATACCATTTCTGGTTCTTTTTCTCAGAGGATGGTAAATGGTGTCCAAATCGATGTGTTTATTGATGGAGTTCCAGCTTGAATGTTAAACAGAGGCACGCACTGGAATTCCTAGAGGTCTGACAATCAAACCAGAATTCCTTCAATAAACACATTGATTTGGACCCCATTTACCAACCTCTGATAAAAAGAACCTTAAGTGATATCACCCATCTTAACAGACCAAGACACACAAATAGAAAGCAGGACATAACACCAGCACTTCACTGGAGGCTCACTAATGATGTTACCTAACATGGTGATGAAACATCTGGAAACAAACCTTCCAGTTCAGCGAGCAAACTTACAACCTGAACTGTGTGTTGTTTTACCTCTCCTACCAACTGTTGTAGATTTAATTTGCAACAGATCAGAGTTGGAAGCCGTAGATCTCCTTCACCTGTAGTGTCACTGTTCAAGTGTGACTTTCTCTTCATTTTGGTTCGTGCTCCTGGGGTCATAACTCTACAGTACTAAATTATGAATGTGTTCACTTCATTGGACCTCATTATTTTGAAACACAATGACCAAATTAAAATAATTCTCTTAGCTGCTCATTTGTTTTCAGTCAAGTTGATATTCTACCATATATTTAAGAATCAACTAGTTCAGCAAGAATTTGGTCACAGTAGCGAGATCAGTTTCATTATGTACCTGCTACTTAAAACTCCTTGGCCTGAAGTTTGTGGTTAACAATGGAGCAACAAGGATTGTTGCTGACTGATGAGAAAGCTGCTGTGAAAAAAGTAGCATCCTCTGTTGTAACATTTCAAGTTGCATGATGTCAGTTTGAATCTAGCCCTCAGGTGATGGTTTCTTCAGTCATCTAGTAACAGTGATGGCAGCAAGTAGTGTAAGCAACAAATTGCATTGAGGTATTCCTACAAACTGCAAATAAGCATTCACTTTTCACTTTTGCTGAGTGATTTTACAGAGGGCAAAATAACAGATTAGAATACATGTAAGGAATTAACATAGAAGCTGAATTATCATAAACCTTTTTAAAGATACTTTCCATTCTAAGAATGAGAGTTTTAGTATTTAAGTAGATACATTTGAAATTCTGCAATTATAAATTAGTTTTCTCGGTGCAATGAGCCTGTTCTGTTATTGTCAACCTGATACATCACTAAAAAAAAGGTATGCTCCACCTGTACTCTACCCCTCTCCCTAGCAGCCAGTGTTGGCAAGGGGCACGGATTTGAACATTGTGTCTGGTGCTTTAGGCCACTGACAATTTTGCTAGCTTTGAGGTATGTATTGGTCATCCTGTCCACCTGGCAATGGGCCAATAGAGGCCCTTAAAAGTGCCCATTGAGTTATTGAGAAGCTCATTCTGCTGCCACTGTTGAAATCTAACCATTGAGGGTGGAGTCGTGGAAGTGAGGAGAGTGAAGGTAAGGCTTATGCCAATTCTCCAGCTTCATCAGATGATGACGGATTCGAGTGCATGCCTCCTCCATGACCTCCTGCATCGCCCTAGGTCAGTACTCCTACAGCTATCTATCACAGGCACCCATTCCCTGGAATCTCCTGGGGCTCTCACTCTTGACCGGGGTGAAATGCACACTTACCCCACTTACCTTTGACGCTAACTTCTCATAGTTGGGGATTAAAGGCAAAAGTAGTACTGCAGTCCCTGTTACTTTGATTAGTTATCGATTCAGAGGCTGGAATTAGACCATAACAAATAGGAGCAAGAGAAGGCCGTTCAAGCCTTCTCCACAATTCAATATAATCATGGCTGACCCGCAATTCCTCATGTCCACTTTCTCTATAACTCTTGATTCCCCTACTGATCAAGAATCGCTCTGTATCAGCCTTAAATATATACAAGGACTCTGTGGCAAGGAGTTTAGAAGACTCGCAACCTGAGTTGAATTCTTCCTCAACTCAGTCTTAAATTGATGCCCCTTTATTCTGAGACCATAGCATCTGGTACTGGACTCTCCCACGAGGGAAAGTGTCCTTTCAGCATTTACCCTGTCAAGACCTTTCAATGAGAGCGTGTCTCATTTTACTAGACTCCAGTTAGTTCAGCCCCAACTTGTGTAGCCTTTGCTCATAAGACAATCACGTTATACTGGGGATCATCCTAGTAAACCTTCTCTGAATTGCCTCCAATGAAATTGTATCTTTGCTTAAATAAGGCTTCAGGTGTGATATCATCAGCAGCTTGTAATATTGCATTAAGATTTCCCTAACCTTATATTCCAACTCCCTTGAAATAAGGGCCAACATTTCATTAATCTTCCTGATTACCTGCTGTACTTGTATGCTAGCTTGCTGTGTTTCATGCAGAAGTACCCCTAGGTCCCACTGTGTTGCAGCATCTTGCAATGTTTCTCTATTTAAATAATACTCTGTTCTTTTCTTCTTCCTTCTGAAATGAAGAATTCACATTTTCCCACATTATCCCCCATTTCCAACTTTCTACCCACTTACTTAATCTATCAATATCTCTCTGTAAACTGTTTGTATCCCTTTCACAACTTGCTTTTTCTCCTGTTTTAATGTTGTTGTCTGCAAATTTGGCTACTAGTAAGTTCACTTGCTTCTTCCAAGTCATGAGTACATATTGTAGTTTGTTGGGTCCTAGCACTGACCCTTGTGGAACTGCATTGTTCATGATTGTCACCCTGAAAACTAGCTCCTTTTGTCCACTCACTGTTTCCTCTGGATGACCCAATTCATTATCCATGCCAAAATGCTACCTCCAATAACTATGGGCTCTCATCTTATAAAATTTCCCTGAGGCAATTGTCTTCAAGCTATAATGGCCTGACAGCCATTAGATCTCTAAAGGATAACGTTCTGGAGTGGGTATGGATTTACCCTGACTTTCCTACCAAAGGCTGGGGACTAAGCCCCTAATGCACTTCTACATCTGCTCTGACTTCTTCCACTCTCAATTTTACACCTTGTTCAAAGAAGCATAACATTTTCAATAGTTTATCCAATGGGATTTCTGTCATAAAGGGTTGTGTTTTCATTAACTCAGTGGCTTCTATACCATTACAGTCTGGAGGCATTTCAGCAGTGTCCTCTTTTGGCAATCATTGAAACACTGACAGCGATTGCTGGATTTCCATATTTATCCGTGCATATGCATACTCCAGAAATTACTGTCGGTTTCAGAAGAACAGCAACTGTGAATGCTGACAGTTTCTCTTGCAAAATCAAGGCCATGAAATGTGTTCTGATTTCAGTCTTCTCTGGAAAGACAAAAAAAAATTATTTAAAAACCTATCTAAGAAGTAATTTTTAGAAAGTAAATGCTTTTATAGACTTTTTTATTGTGTCTATAATCTAAATAAACTCCATATTGTAATATGCTTCTTTGCCTGCTTGTCTTTTTTGCTACTGATTTTCATTCTTCGTAACCTTCATGCAAGTATTCATATTGATCATCAAATAAACTTTGCAATGTATTTGCTAGTTCCTTACTT
This sequence comes from Hemiscyllium ocellatum, assembly GCF_020745735.1. Classification (NCBI taxonomy): domain Eukaryota; kingdom Metazoa; phylum Chordata; class Chondrichthyes; order Orectolobiformes; family Hemiscylliidae; genus Hemiscyllium; species Hemiscyllium ocellatum. The sequence continues at coordinate 38,418,277 of NC_083407.1, read as the reverse complement.
TAACCTTCATAGGCAAACTTAATGGGGGGGACTGGGGGTGGTGGAATATAGTTGTCTACTTTACACCAAGGACTGTGTATTAAGTTGCATTCATAACTATATGTGTAAAGTTTAATCAACATACCCAACTAAGTGGGATGTAATTTATTTGTAATTTAAGACATAATCAGCTGCAGTTCTACAGATTATAATGTGTACAACTAGTGGTGTAAAAATTGCAGTGCATTAAATCTGTAGCAGTTTTGACTTCGGCTTAGCGAATATTGTGAAACTAGGTCGAGTGCAAACGTGAAGAGCTCGCTCTACAATTATATGTTCATGAAGGGCATTTTTTTGGAAGTAAGCATTATATTGCTTAATTTCAGAAGATACTTCTGCACTGTTTTGTACTTAACTCACACACCAAAGTCAGGCCGCGTTGTATAAACTGCCCTATTTGGATTTGAGTGGTGCTCAGCCTTCGAAGAGAGCAAGACTCCAAAATTGCAGAACAGAAATAAAAATGTGTGTTTTGACTTGTAAATGATCTTGTTTTCTATAGGCGACTTGAACTGATATAGTTAAATTTAGAACTACATGCAGTTTATTTCTGTTGAAGAGTACAGGCAACTTTCTACATTTATTGAAATCTTATGTAAATTCTGCTATAGTGTGCCTCAGATGGCATCTATCAGATAAATTTACAATATAGTGTGCCATTTTGCAAGTAACCTTTTTTGGAGTTTACAATGAAAATTAAGTTACCTTCAAACTCAAAATTAATATATTATGAAAGGAATGTATGTTCAATCAACCTTCAAGTACAAAAAAATCAAAAAAACAATGAAAACAACAAAAAAGCAAAAAAGTTCTGAAGATGGGGTTCACTAGACCCAAAACGTTTACTCTGCTTCCTGTCCAATGATGCCACCAGATTTGTTAAAACTCTCTGGCAATTTAAATCTTCAAGGTTGTTTGTTTGACTTTACACTTGAGAATAACTTATATATTTTGTCATTAAACACAAAGGAAATTTATCCTTTCTATTTAATACGGTAAGTCTTTTTTAGATTCTGTATCCTTGGAAAAATAAAAAGGGTCTCAATTGTATTTCTGAAGTGGGTTTTCCTCTCATTGGTTCTCTCATTCGACAACTTACAGAGTCTGAAGAAAACAAATCATTCCTTTTCAGTGTGTTAGGCATCATTTGTAATCCCAGCAGGTTATTTTGCTGGTAATCAGATGTTCAGGATAGCAACAACTTCATTTTAATTACATTATACACACGTTAATTTGTTAACTGAATACAAATGAGTTTGGTTTGTGTGAGGAATAGTTATTGCCAAGAAATTATTTTACAACAATTTTTCTACAAATAGATAAATGTAATTTATTTTTTAATTAATCTTACTCTTAACATTGTTATCACGAGGCATTTCTGTCTTGGATTCTTTTGAGTTTGTATGAATCTATTTAAGTATAGCACTTCATGTAATTTCTCTATGTTGCCTTCTACTGTTTGAAGGGCATAAAATAGCAAATGAAAGAATGGGACAACATAATTAGGACAGCACAATTAAATGAAGATTCCTTTTAAGAATTAACATCTAGCTGTACTTATCGGGCAATTACTTTTTTTAAATTAAGTTTCAGCAGTTGCCTCACAACAAGCTAAGAGCAGAGAAAAAAGTGCCATGAATTCCCACAATTCTTTGCATGAATCCAGAAATCTCAAAATAATAAATAATATAAGCCAAACAATAATAACTCCAGTATCATTGAGTGCAGTACCACCTGGCAGATGTTCCAGGGTGTAAGGTCTAACTAAATTAAAATTAATGGAAAATTAAATTCAACAATATCAATTGCCAGAATGCTGTTGCATATTCTTCAATGACTTGCTTTTTATAGAACATATACCACGGAGCATTATTGACAAATTTTGACAGTCAGTCATGGTAATGAGAAGCGCAGTTGACCTAAAGCTTGGTCAAAGGGCAGGAATGTCTTAAAGGACAAAAAATAAGTAAACAAGAAAGTTAGGATAAAGGTAGCAGGGCTGTTTATTAAGGATTGGAGTCTGACCAGAAGTTATTTGAATGATGTAGAGGTTACATTACAACAAAATAAATATTTGGGCTTTAAGTCAAAGGCTTTGAAGCTGTGGAGTAAATTGAAAAGCTCTACCTGCTATGAGGGACAACTGCACACATTTTAATAACAATGGCCCCACAATTGTAACACTGCAACCTACCACCTAAGTTAAATTTCGTCTTGAGTTTTTAACATTACAGTGAAGTCAATATATATTCTTTTTAATTCTTTAAACTTTTGAAATTTTAGTTACCAGATTATTTAAAATACTATTAAAGAAAATGCAGTTATACTTTCAGTTCATAGGTTATCTTCTTTGAGCATCATCATTGATACTGTAAATATTCTTCAGTACTTCCTCAGATGAAAAGCTGGTTAGTGGATCTCAGCAGATAGACTTTGCATCGATGGTAAAATAGATGGTGATCTGATTGCTTGATGTCAGTCAAAGAAAACTCTTCAAAGAATCAGTACTTTGTCATGATTATAGTTATGAGGTAAATAAGATAGTTATGTTTTGGGGCACATCTTTAATCTAAGGTAAAAGAAGAGGGGGATGTTACCTGTCCTGAATTCTGCCTGATAGATTTCTGGATGGTTTGATTGTTAGAGATTAAAATGTGCCCACACTGTTTTACTTGGAAGAATAAAGTATTCACAATTTTAGATAATGACAGCAATCTGTGAGTTGATATTGATACACTGAGAATCTTCAAAGTCCCAGAACTGTGTTGAGAAAGTCAGGTTTAAAATAACCATGTTTTTAAACTTTTCATTTTTTTCCAAGTGGAAAGAAAGATAGGGGTCTCTAAGATAGCTAATCACTATTTTTATCTGGATTTAAGGCCTATGTGATTCATATTGACATGGAGATATTCAAAGTTTGTGAGAAGATTTGTAGCTCGGGTGCTGGTATATTGAGTCCAAGTCGATGTGTTTGTTGATAGAATCTATGGATGAGTGCCATGCCTCTAGGAATTCCTTGGCTGTACTCTGTTTGGCTTGTCCTATAATAGTAGTGTTGTCCCAGTCGAACTCATGTTGCTTGTCATCTGTGTGTGTGGCTGTGAAGGATAGCTGGTTGTGTCGTTTCGTGGCTAGTTGGTGTTCATGGATACGGATCGTTAGCTGTCTTCCTGTTTGTCCTATGTAGTGTTTTGTGCAGTCCTTTCATGGGATTTCGTACACCAAGTTCATTTTGCTCATGCTGGGTATCGGGTCCTTTGTCCTGGTGAGTTGTTGTCTGAGAGTGGCTTTTGGTTTGTGTGCTGTTATGAGTCCTAGTGACCATAGCAGTCTGGCTGTCAGTTCAGAAATTTCTTGATGTATGGTAACGTGGCTAATCCTTTTATTCCTAATAGTCCTACTATTATAGGACAAGCCAAACATAGAATAGCCAGGGAATTCCTAGAGGCATGGCACTCATCCACAGATTCTATCAACAAACACATTGACTTGGACCCAATATACCGGCCACTGCAGCGGATAGCTGGAACTGACAACCGGAAGCGGCAGATTCAAACCAATATAAATGCCGGAGGAAAGATCACAGAAGCGCTTCACAGGAGGCTCCCAAGCACTGAGGATGTCACCTAGACAGGGGATGAAATGTCTGCACACAAATTCCCAGCTTGGCAAACAGAACCACAACATGGAGATATGTTTTGAGAGGGGATGGATCTAAAATATATCGCTGAAAATCCTCAGGTAACGTTAGTCAGTCAGGTCCCAAGAGACAGAGAACAGCTATTGAAGAATGGAGCTGTGATTTGTTGAGCAGGAATGTGGTTGTGAGCTTACACTTGGATTGAGAAGATTGGATTCGAAGAGTTAAAACTGGTCTGGAAGATTTACCTAGCTTGTAGGTGAGCGAGAATCTCTGGGGGAGAAAAGAAGCTTACTTTGAGACACAGTTCCAAGATGAACAGCATACAGGCTGAGAAAGGACTACAACAGAAGTAAATGCTTGGCACCGAAGAATTATCTTGGACTAGTTCTGGGAGAAGTGAATGTCTATTAAAAGAGCAGCATAAAAAGTGTGCTTTGCTAAAACACAAAAGGTGAATGTTCTACTTTGTGGTTTAACGTATAAATTGCCTACAAAGACAGCATTCAAATTGTCATCCTTTTAGTCTTTTTTGTTACAGTGAGTCATTTTAAAACATGAAATCTTTCTGTGTCATACTTCAGCTATTAACTTAAAGTTCAAATGTATTTTTAAAAGCAATAAGTGTTTAAAGAGATCAAAAAAATGTAAGTGTTGAGATTTTGGCTTGTTCAAGAAATATTTGGTAAGGCCTGTGATTTTAAAAATACAAGTCCAAATATATTCACATAATGGATTCAAAAAGAAGTGGAAATGCACTTATTGATATTTTCTTAAGATCTTAAAATGTAGGCGCATACGTAGGACATTCAGCCCCTCAAATTTTACTCTGCTGTTTTCATAGCTGATCAGGTAGTCCTCCACTCCACTTTCCTGCCCATACTGATTAAAAATGTCTATCTCAGCAAAAAATACTCTTTAAAACCCACTCTCTATAGCTGTCTACAGGAAAGAATTCACAAATTCCACTACTGTCTGGGAGAAGATATTCCTCCTCATTTCTGTCTTACATGATTGATCCCTCATTCTGAGATCATGCCCTTTGGTCCTACACTTTCCAACAAGGGGAGATGACTCTCTGCATCTAACTCGTCGAGTTCCTTAAGAATTTTATATGTTTCCATCAGGTTGCCTCACAATCTTCTAAACTCTGATGAGTACAGGCCCAAATCCCTCCATACCCGCTCGTCCGGGATAATTCCTTGCATAATTCTGTTTGCTTACATAAAACAGAGGCCTGTATATTATAATGTGTAGTTTCTAGCACATGAAAATGCATTATGCTGTAAGCCTGATGATCCTTGATGAATCTACTCCTGTGAGGTAACCTTACGAAGATTAATTCTGTCCCTCTGAACTTTTTACAACACTTTAATAACTATTGATGATGAATCAAGAATCAATTGGTTATTGAGTCTATCCCTACCATCTTTCTCGAATAAAAGTACACATTAGGGTGGCCTGTAGGTTCCTGGCACCCCTCCTGTGGCCAGAGAGGATTTAAAATTCAATGTCAGAGTCTCTATCATCTCCCTTCTTGTCACCCAAAGCAACCTGGGCCTGGGGATTTATTCACTTGCAAATCTATTAAAATAGCTAATACCTGCTCCATCTTATTGCTAATTTCTTCAAGTATATAACAGTACACCTCACTAATTTCTGTGCCTACGTTGCCCTTCTGTATCACGAACACAGATATAAAGTATCAGTTAAAACCTCAACAATCATTTAAGTAACTTCCTGCACTTTCTATACTCCTCTAATGCATCCATTGTATTGAGACCCCAATATATATCTAATCTTTTTTTCTCTTATCCTATCCAGCACTCATGTCATAGAACATAGAACAATACAGCGGAGAACAGGCCTTTCAGCCCTCGATGTTGCGCCAACCTGTGAACCAATCTAAGCCCATCCTCCTACACTATCCCATCATCATCCGTGTGCTTACCCAAGCATAGTTTAAATCTCCATAATGTGGCTGAGTAAACTATATCGGCAGGCAGGGCACTTCATGCCCTTACCATTCTCTGAGTAAAGAACCTGACTCTGACATCTGTCTTAAATCTATCACCCCTCAATTTGTAGCTATGTCCCCTCGTACAAGCTGATGTCATCATCCCAGGGAAAGACTTTCACTGTCTACCCTGTCTAATCCTCTGATCATCTTGTATTTCTTTATCAAGTCACCTTTTAGCCTTCTTCTTTCCAATATCCCCTCCTTCAGATGAACACTCAGACCATATCGAAAAAGAATAGAAATAGACCAAATGGCTTCTCAAGCTTACCTCACTATTCAATAAAATTCTGGCTAAGCTGCAACATCGATTTCACTTTTCCAGTGTATTCCCATATATGTTGAACCCCTTAGTGCTGATGAATCTACTGATTTAGTCTTAATTACACTCAATGACTTGAGCATCAACAGAATATGAATATAATATAAGAAATGGGAACAAGAGTATGCTTTATGGCCTTTCAAACTCACTTTGTCATCCAGTATGATCCTGGTTATTCATTGGCCACAGTTGTACTTTCCTGCCTGATGCCCATATTCTTTCTTCCTTAAGAATACAGAAGTTTCTCTCAGCTTTCAATACACTCAACTACAGAAGCCTCTGGGGCTCATAATTTCAAAGATTGACAACCCTCTGAGGGAAGGCAATTCTCCACATTTCAATCCTAAATGATTGATCTCTTATTCTTAAGACAATGTGACTAGTTTGAATTAATTAAGAACAAGCACCATTTTGTAAAAGATAAATCATTTAGGGTGTAGGTTTCCTCGCTGACCTGTAGGTTTGATATCCAGACGTTTCATTACCTAGCTAGGTAACATCATCAGTGGTGACCTCCAAGTGAAGCAAAGCTGGTGTCTCCTGCTTTTTATTTATATGTTTGTCCTGGATGGGGTTCCTGGGGTTTGTGGTGATGTCATTTCCAGTTCGTTTTCTGAGGGGTTAATAGATGGTATCTAGATCTATGTGTTTGTTTATAGCGTTGTGGTTGGAGTGCCAGGCCTCTAGGAATTCTCTGGCATGTCTTTGCTTAGTCTGTCCCAGGATAAATGCATTGACCCAGTTGAAATGGTGTTTTTTTTTCCTCCGTGTGTAGGGCTATGAGGGAGAGAGGGTTGTGTCTTTTTGTGGCTAGCTGGTGTTCGTGTATCCTGGTGGCTAACTTTGTTCCTGTTTGTCCTACGTAGTGTTTGTGGCAGTTCTTGCATGGAATTTTGTAGATGATGTTGGTTTTGTCCATGGGTTGTAATGGGTCTTTTAAGTTTGTTAGTTTTTGGTTGAGAGTGTTGGTGAGTTTGTGTGCTACTAGGTTTCTGAGGGAATTAAATTTTGAGATAAATTATTCTTGATTGATTTAATTGACTTTTTTTGATGAAATATTTAGAGATATTTGGTGATGAGAATGTGGTAAATGGTATCTAAATACATTTCAAATAAACATTTGACAAAGTACCACATAAAATTCTGGTAAACAACACTAGGGCTTCTGAAATAAAGAGTCAGTATGCAATTGGATAAAAATAGTGGCTTAAAAACAGAGAACAGTGGGTTGTAGTAGCTCATTGTGTTTCAGTTAGGAGAGTGGTTGATCATGGCATTCTCTGAGGTCCTTTGTTATTTCCACCGCTTTTGTTTGATAAACATAAAAAGTTCAAATCTTGGAACTGGAGTAAAATTTCAAAACTTGCCGATGAGACCAAATGGATGCATGGCATATAGGATAATATGAGTTGCCTGTAACAATACATATTCTGGATCAGTGGTGCTGGAAGAGCACAGCAGTTCAGGCAGCATCCAACGAGCAGCGAAATCAATGTTTCGGGCAAAAGCCCTTCAACAATACATAAATAGGCTCAAAGATTGGTCAACCAAGTGGCAGATGGAGTTTAATACACAGAGGTGAAAGGTGATGCATTTTGCAGAAAGGATTAGCAAAGCAATATAGATTTAATAGCATGATTCTAAAGAGTGTGCAAGAATTTAAACATCTAGATGTGTATGTGCATCGATCTTTGAAGATGACAGAATACGTTGAGAGACTGGTTGGTAAAGCAAATGTGATTTATTGCAAAAGCTGGTTCAGCTTGTGGACTGCAGCAGTTCAGGAAGGTGTAGAGATGTTAGTGTTGAACTGTGGTGGACAAAGTTAAGAATCACACAACACCAAGTTATAGTTCAACTTTGGAAGTACGGACTTCCAGGTAAACCTGTTGAACTATAACCTGGTGTTGTGTGATTTTTAACGCTCAAGAAGGCAGTTCACCACCACCTTCTCGAAGGTAACTAGGGACAGACAATAAATGCTGGCCCAGCCAGTGATCCCATTAACAAATGAATGATTAAAAAGCTCTGATTAGACTATCAGCAGGAAATAGCATCCAGGTGAGGAATGCTTCATTGAATAACTTACCTCCTGACTCGCCAAGGACTGTCCGTTATCTACAAGGCACTGCGGGTGTGATGGAATACTCCCCACTTACTTCGATGGATACAGCTATAACAACACTCAAGAAGCTTAACACCATCCAGGTGATTTGCATTACATCCAAAAACACTCCCTCCCTCCACCATTGATGCTTAGTAGCAGCAGCTTGTACTATCTCCAAGATGCATTGCACAAATTCATCAAACAGCCTCAGGCAGAACCTTTCAAACCCACAATCGTTTTCATCTAGAAGGGCAAAGATGGCACATACATTGGGAACACCACCGCCTTCAAGTTCCCTTCCAAGTCACTCCAACTCCCTTCCAACTGTCCTGAGTTGGAAATATATTGCTGTTTCTTCACTGTCACCAGATTAAAATCCTGGAATTCTCTCCCTAATGACATTGTGGTCAACTCACAGCAGATGGATTGCTGCAGTTCAAGAAGACTGCTCACCACCACCTTCTCAAGGGCAACTAGGGACAGACAATAAATGCTGGCTGGCCAGTGACTCCCACATCCCATGCATGAATAAAAAAGGGAAGGTATGATGGCCCTTGACAGGCTGTAAAGGCCAGTTATGGCCATGGTTCCAGTAATAGAGCATTTTAGTTAAACATTGGGGTTGTCCTCCTTGGAGCAAAGGAGGTTGAGGGGATATTCAATAAAGAGAAAAATCATTGTGACTGTCTTAGATAAGATAGATGAAGCATAGCTCTTTCCATTCATTGATTAGACAAGAAGTCACAGAATTAAATTTTGGACAGGAAATTCAAAGGTAATGTGAAATTCTTTTTGCAGGGAATGGCAATGACTTCGAACAAGGAGCTGGCGAGTTTGAAACTTTCCATGAGTATGATAGACACAGAACTAATCATTTATTTCAAAACAAAATTGAATGAGCATTTGAAGGAAATAAACTTGCAGTAGTACAGGGACCAAGAAGAGGAGTGAGGCTGACTGTTTGCTGTGTGAGGAGCCAATATGGATTTTATATACAGGATAGCTTCTTTTTGTACTGTATACCACTTTATAGCCTGAATCTTTGCAATGACACAGAGCTTCTCCCTTGTTCCAAACATGGTTTCAAAGGCAGACATCCCACTGACCATTTTCACAGGATGAGGAGAATGGGGTCTGGTTCCTAACTGGGCAAAAGTGAGGACTGCAGATGCTGGAGATCAGAGTCAAGATTAGAGTGGTGCTGGAAAAGCACAGCAGATCAGGCAGCATCCGGGGAGAAGGAAAATTGATGTTTCAGGCATGAAGGGCTTTTGCCCGAAATGACAATTTTCCTGCTCCTCAGATGCTGCCTGATCTGCTGTGCTTTTCCAGCATCACTCTAATCTTGACACAGGTTCCAAATTGCATACCTTTGGCAGCTGCCCATATAAAGCAGCAACTGTCTCCAGTCCTGCCTAATGTATCCATTTATGTTTACTCGGTTTTATGCCTTGTTAATTCTCAATCCATGTAAATATATTGTCCCCAATTTTAGTGTCCTCAATCTTTTGTGTCAGTTTGGAGAATGCCTCTTGATAGTCATTACATCCGTTGGTTTCTCTTTAATTTGCACCCTTGGCCAAACTGTCAAGATACTCATCGTAGATTCATTAAAAATTCCATGAAAGCTTGCACACTCTATTTAATTATTTTATGCTTTCCCAAATACCCTGCTTAAATTCCATCATTTTGCTGCTGCTGGCATGAGACTACGAGGCCTGTAATTTCTTATTTTCTCTTTCCGTCCTGAAAGCCAGGTTACATTTGCTATTTTCCATCTCACATAAAGCTATTTTAAAATATAGGGAACTCTGGAAGATAAAAACTAATACATCCATTATCTCCTATCGCCACCTCTTTTAGAATCCTCGGATATAGGCCATCAAGACCAGGGGATTTGTTGGTTTTTAGTCCCATTAATTTTTTCGGTACATTTTCTTGTTTAATATTAATTAGTTTAAGTTACTCAGTCTCATGAGAGCTTTTCTTGCCAACTATTTTCAGTATGTACTTTGTCTCTACTTTGAACATGGACGCAATACAGTTTTTTCATGTCTTTGTTCCCATTATCAGTTTTCTTGTCTCTGTTGTTAAGGGACCGATGTTTACTTTTGCTAAACAGTTTTTTTTCACGTGCGTCTAGAAAGCTTATAATCCATTTTTACGCATCTTGCTAGTTTAGTTTCTCCCTTTTATTAATTTCTTTACTAACTTTGAAGTTTTTAATATAAAATCATCTTAATCCTCAGGCAAAATATCATACTTTTGGTAAGCTTCTTTTAACTGAAATCCACCCTTAAACTCTCTGAGTACCTTAAATTTTGAAATTCTACCCCGAAACCCCTTTGTTTCTCCCTCTCCTTTTCCAGCTTTAAAACTGTCCTTAAAGTCCATCTTTGTGGATAAACGTTTATTTAGATATTTTAACTGTTTTTGATGTGCAGTTGATTTTTATGTGCTTACAACTCACAAAAATATTTTACAAAGTTAAAGATGGGCTAAAAATAAAAATCTGCTGTTGAAATCAAAAACATGAAATATGAGCATACACAGACTTATCAACGATTAGCACATGATTTTGTGGCATATCTTGTACATTCTTGATATTTTGTAACAACCTGTTCAGATGAGTCATGACATATCTTTGGAGTTGGTGGAACTTGAAAATAAAACTTCTGGCCCAGAGGTGTGGTCACTACTACTGTGCCACAAGAGGCCCAGCTGCTTTGAAATGTGTTCAAATGTCAAAAATATCCTTCATTTCCCATGTCTCATGTTATGATTTTAGTTAATGTAGACTATGACTATTCAGCTTCCATCATTTGACTTTAATATTTGAGACTTTCATGAACTAAGTATGTTTTAAAAAGAATTCTTCTGACTAAAATGGCTATTGTGATCACCTGACTAGCCCAGGTAGCCAAAACATAGAATATATAAAACTAGTTCCATTGGAATTACTGGATGGAATTTTGTAAGGGTCTGATCAATGTGGACTTTTGTGAGATATCTGGGAGAATAGTAGGGGAAACCCTTTGAAGCCTTTGCTTGAAGTTGGGAACAACTGGTTGCATTTTCCAAATACATTCTGGATGTCAAGACAAGATTCTCACTAGGTAGTGGTGAAATGCAACTACCATTGCTCATTACCTGCCTCATTATTATGCAGCTTCCTATCCTCTGCAAGAAACTGGAACACTGAAAATTCTCGACAAAAAAGTCAAATTAGATACCTGGAGACTCCAGCTCGTCACTTGCTCTGCTGGATCTCTATCTTGGACACCTGCTATCAGCACACGGGAAATGCTCCACGGGCACTGACCACACATACCTCTCCCATCAACCTACCTCAACATTGATACTTGCCAGACTCTCTGCATCAAGGCACATCTCTGATCCACTTCAAACCTGCACCTCAGGGCACACTGGCAATTATCATTGTAATACTGCTGAAAGGACATTTTTTCTCACAGAGACAAGTATCCAGTTTATAGATTATTTTAAACTGTATTTAAACAAAAGACATTCAAATTCAGTGAGATGTCAAGAAATTTGCTTTACTCACATTTGTCTTATAATGCATAGGAAATGAAAGATTCTTATCAGAGAGTTCAGTTTGAAAAAGACAATGGAGCTAGACTTGGAATATACAAATGAATCATATTTATGTAGTTTGCTTTCAACAATACAGAGAGTAAATAACATGACAATAACAACTGAGCTCCCTCTCAACACAAGTAACTTGATGAAAATGCAAAATAGAAAAATTCTATTCACTGAGAATTGGAGATTCTCTGCAAATGTTGTCATTCCTGAGCAATAGGACAGCTATATTGTTCATTCTCTCAATTTAAGCAATCCAAAAATTTTGAAGTGCAATTGTTGTATTTTCTTGTCTGGAGAGACACCTTCTACTTGACCTTGTTTTTAAACTTATTACTTGTGTTCTGTGCATGTGTTTCATGTAATGTAATTTCCTCAGGTTTGATAGATAATTAATAGCTCCATCCTCTTTCACTCAGGACAAGCTTAGAATTGCATCTCTTTCAGTCCTGATGTTTAATTGAACAATAATAGCAATGTGCTAAAAAAATTATGACTGATTGAGAAATAAATAAAACAAGTGAAGAACCAATCACGCATCCTAACCTGCGCATAACAATGATGATATTCTATATAAATACTGCAAAAAATATCAAAGCATATTCTAGACATAGAGAAAGGTAGATATTCCATAGGGTGTTCATTCATGGATTGATGTTCGCCACAAGCATTACTTTTCATTCACATTCAACCAGGAGTGATTATGTAGTGATTGGAATGAGGGCCAGGTGGATCTCATTGAGTATGAGACCCCTGATTGGGGTTGTTAACTTGGGTTAATCAGGGAGCCCTGGCTGACAGATATAAACAGGAGTTTTAGAGAGTCTCCTCATTCCAGTGGCTGGTCTGAGCTAGCTGGTCAGAGACAATGAATTGTGCATCTGTAAATAAAGGGTGACTTGGTGACAGACTATTGAAATCCATGGAGATATTTCAGATTGTGTGCAATGTGATACATGGTTCTTCAGTTTATACTGACAGGTATAATTTGCTGCAACCACACGTTTTTTTTTAAAAATGGCAATATCAGAGATATCTATTACACTTGAAACAATTGAGGAAAACTTCTACAACAATGAGACTCTGCCAGAAATGAGAAACTTTTGAAAAGGGAGAAATAATACTTACCTTCAATAGATGTTTAAAAGTTCATTTGGCATAAGCTGCAGATAGTTGTGAAGTTATAACAACATAAACCTGCTGGTTGTGTAAGTCAGGCATCTTGTGATTATAAATCTATAATTCTGAAGAAGAGTTTGTACATACTTTAAACACGAAAACATTTCTGAGTTCCAGTATCAGACTTGTATTATAATAGATAACTGGTAAAATGAAGAAAACTTTCCCTGGTTGCAGTGACTGAAGTTTGCTTGTGTTGGGCCAGTTGCTTAATGTTGCTTTACCAAGACAAAGCAATTTATGAAAGTGAACATATACTGAATTTTGTTCACAGAGTATCTATTTTACTTGTGCCTGTGTTCACAAATCTTCCCCTGAGTTGGCCTCTTGATCTTAGTTTTGTGATTGCGGAGACACAGAATTGATGTCCATGCGCTGAATGGGAAGTCAAAGAGAGTGCCAATCCTGGCAAATCTCAGTTGGCAAATTGCTTTTCATTAACTATATAGAACATGGAGCAGGAGTAGGCATTTCAACACCCCTGAGTCTGTTCAGCCACTTAATACAATTAACTGCTTCTGCTCTAAAATGCCTTACATACATAGAAGAATGGAGAAGGTGGAAATGTGCATAAACAGCAGAAGAAATGTTTTACTTTGTATCTATACAGTTATTAGCATTATTAAGGGAGTTAACTGAAAAAGTGGTTGAATCTAATTAGATCACACCACAATAAGTTCTTCCGATTTTCCCCACTATTTGCTTACTGGTTCTTTCCCTAAATTGCAATGCATAACCAGACTGCTGTACCTTGCATTACAATTTACCTTTGTAACAGTACTGTGGATGAATCTATACACAAAGTCAAGAGTTAGGTGCTGGAAAAGCACAGCAGGTCAGGTAGCATCCAAGGAGCAGGAGAATTGACGTTTCTGGCAAGAGCCCTTCATAAGGAATGAGGCTTGTGAGCCAAGGGGTATCTCTACCCAAAACCTATAGCACATCAAGAAGGTGGTTCACCTCCATATTCTCAAGGGCATGTCGGGATGAGCAATAAAAGCTGACTCAGTCAGCTGTCCTCTCATGCATGAACTAATTATTTAAAATAAATTTCCCATGGGGAAACAATTAAGCAAAATAACAAAGAACATGAATCAAAATATATTAAGCTAGTATTAACAGGGAAATGATACTTCAAATAAAAAAGCAAATTGCACATTAAATTGTTGATAAGAGAATATACGCTGCATAACTACAATAACATGCACCACTTTCTGCATTAGTGTGGTTCTATAAAGCTACCGTGTTCTTTATTCATGCAGGGTGTATCAGGAAACTGATCTAACAGCTGCTTTCACGTCCAAGTTTACTAGGTACAATAATTGTCATCAAGACACTCTTCAATGTAACTGCTTTACCACAGATTTTGACAATTCTGGTGGTGTAGCATTTCACATCCCTTTTCAAATGAAAAGTCACTAGCACCTTTCACAGTTTGACTTCTTTTAGAAAGACAGTCTACTCTATAGTGTTTCTGAATGAGCTCTCCTAACTTTACTGCATTGGTTCCTATGCCTGTTTTTTTGTGTGTATGGCTGAAGAATTTTGTATTTTAATTTCCTTTGCTTATGTATTGCTGGGTTACATCGTCGAGTATTTTTCTAATTAATAAAATTTTGATTAATCCCTTAAAAATTGGTGTTTTGAAACAGTTGTTTCCAAACATTATCAATTAATTAGTAAAATTCCACACTCTAATGAAATTCTAAGTTTTCTTTGTTGTATATCTTCAAGGTCATCATGTTCAGAATGCCACCACCTCTATGTCCCAGCACTGTGCACTATGTGGGATTGAGCAAAGATCCCTGTGATCTAAAATACTGCACAAGACCCTGGACTTATCAAAGCTTTTAAAAGTAAAGTGAGAGCTGGGCTAAACTCTGGGAAAATTACACGAACACAGAGATGATTTGGAGATGCCGGTGTTGGACTGGGGTTCATAACGTTAAAAATCACATGACACCAGGTTATAGCCCAACAGGTTTAATTGGAAGCACTAGCTTTTGGAGCGCTGCTCCTTCATCAAGTGGTTGTCAACCTCCTCCTGAAGGAACAGTGCTCCAAAAGCTAGTGCTTCCAATTAAACAGGTTATAGTCCAACAGGACGTTGTGTGATTTTTAACTTAACACAGGGATGGCTGCTTGGAACCATTGTTCAGCCTGGAATTCCAATTTACACCTCCACTCCGGTAAGAGAACAAACAACCAAATCTAACACACTTACCCAAAACTAACTTTTACACCTCAGGCAGTATGGAGCCTACACAGATATTGGACATTTAACTTCAGTTAAAATCCATTCACAGAAATACTGAACATTTCATTTCAATTTAAATCCATTTACACATATTCTTAACTATTGAGAATCCAATTGACTTTGAAAAGAAAGACCAGAAACGTAATGGATGACACAGATTTGAGGGGAGGTAATGGGGCACTCAGTCTCTATAACTGCTGTGACGTGGAGGTACTGATGTTGGACTGGGGTGGATGAAATTAAAGATCACACAACACCAGGTTATAGTCCAACAGTCATGATTTGGAGATGCCGGTGTTGGACTGGGAAGTACAACATTAAAAATCACACAACACCATAAGACCATAAGACCACAAGACATAGGAGTGGAAGTAAGGCCATCGAGTCCACTCTGCCATTCAATCATGGCTGATGGGCATTTCAATTCCACTTACCAGCATTCTCCCATAGCCCTAATTCCTTGTGACATCAAGAATTTATCAATATCTGCCTTGAAGACATTTAGCGTCCCGGCATCCACTGCACTCTGTGGCAATGAATTCCACTGGCCCACCACTTTCTGGCTGAAGAAATGTCTCCGCATTTCTGTTCTGAATTGATCCCCTCTAATTCTAAGGCTGTGTCCACGGGTCCTAGTCTCCTCGCCTAACAGAAACAATTTCCTAGCGTCCACCCTATTATCTTGTAAGTTTCTATTAAATCTCCCTTTAATCTTCTAAACTCCAATTAATACAATCCCAGGATCCTCAGCCGTTCCTCGTATGTTAGACTGACCATTCCAGGGATCATCCGTGTGAATCTCCGCTGGACACGCTCCAGTGCCAGTATGTCCTTCCTGAGGTGTGGGGACCAAAACTGGACACAGTACTCCAAATGGGGCCTAACCAGAACTTTATAAAGTCAGGTTATAGTCTAACATGTTTAATTGGAGGCACTAGCTTTCGGAGCGTCGCTTCTTCGTCAGATGGTTGTGGAGGACTAAATTGTAAGACACAGAATTTATAGCAAAAGTTTACAGTGTGATGTAACTGAAATTATACATTGAAAAATACCTTGATTGTTTGTTGAGTCTTTCATCTGTTAAAATGACCATGATAGTTTCACTTCTTTCATATGTAAATCTCAAGCCCTTTTATTTAAAAAAAAGTTACATTCTCAGGTTAACTGTAACAATTGGTGTCAGCCAGATAATATGTTGATGGTGTTAGCCCCCTATGTTCTCTGTCGGTGCCATAATGTTTAGAGTGATTCTAATCTTAAAAGTGAGTTAACAGAGTCTTACAGTGGAGCAGAATCATAAGACACAGACTTACAACAACAGGATTACAGTGTCAAGGAATGTAATATTAAATAAATTTAGCTTAAGTCTTTCGTCCTTTAGAATGACCCTGTTAGTTTCGGTTCCTTCATATGTAAATCCCAAAACTTTTTTCAAGTTCCATCTTTTTTTAATTTCAAAAATGTACTTTATTCATAAAATAATTTGATGGTCTGTACAGTTGGATATGCCGTACATTTGTAAACATTCCACTTCTTTGCATACCGAAACAGAGTAATCATTCCTATTTATAGGTCTGTACGATTACATTTTTAGCTGAGGCGTCAGCAGAGCCCCCTGTTCTTCTTTAGGCAGGCAGACGTCACACGGCGGTCTTTCCCCACCGCGCCTTGGTGGCAGCTGCCCCAAGCTTCAGTGCATCCCTCAACACGTAGTCCTGGACCTTGGAATGTGCCAGTCTGCAACACTCAGTCGGGGTCAACTCCTTCAGCTGGAAGATCATCAGGTTTCAGACCTCCGAGAGAGCGTTCTTCACCGTCTTGATGATCCTCCAGGCATAGTTGATGTTCGTTTCAGTGTGCGTCCCGGGGGACAGGTTGTAGAGCACAGAGTCCCATGTCACGGCGCTGCTCGGGACGAACCTCAACAAACACCACTGCATTCTTCTCCAGACTTCTTCTGCAAAGACACATTCCAGAAGGAGGTGTGTGACAGTCTCATTCCCCCCCCCAGGCACTTTGAGGGCAGTGTGCTGTGTGGCTGAGAGTCTGAGCATGCATAAAGGATCTCACAGGCAGAGCGCTTCTCACCACCAGCCAAGCCATGTCTTGGTGCTTGCTGGACAGTTCTGGCGATGAGGCATTCTGCCAAATGGCTTTGACAATCTGCTCAGGGAACCACTCAATAGGATCCGCCCTCTCCTTTTCCCGAAGGGTCTCAAGGACACTACGTGCTGACCACTTCCTGATGGACTTGTGGTCAAAGGTGTTTTTCTTCATAAACTTCTCCACGAAGGACAGGTGATATGGAACAGTCCAACTACTCGGAGCGTTCTGTAGCAACGAGGCCAGGCACATTCTTTGCAACACCTGAGACAGGTAGAACCTCAGTATGTAGTGACACTTGGTGTTTGCGTACCGGGGATCCACGCACAGCTTGATGCAGCCACACACAAAGGTGGCCATCAGGGTGAGGGTGGCATTGGGTGTATTTTTTCCCCTGTTGCCCAGATCTTTGTACAGCGAGTCCCTTCGGACCGGGTCCATTTTTGACCTCCATATAAATTGGAAGATGGCCCGAGTGACTGCAGTGGCACAGGTTCTGGGAATAGGCTAGACCTGTGCTATGTATAACAGCAATGACAGTGCCTCACACCTGATGACCAGGTTTTTTCCCATGATGGAGAGCGACCGTAGCTTCCATCTGCTCAGTTTATGCCTCACTTTGCTGATACGCTCCTCCCAAGACTTGGCGCACGCCCCAGCCCCTCCCAAACCAAATACCCAGCACCTACAGGTGGTCGGTCCTGACGGTGAAAGAGATCGAGGATTGGTCGGCCCACTTCCCGAAGAGCATGGCCTCACTTTTGCCTCAGTTTGCCTTGGCCCCCGAGGCCCGTCTGAACTGGTCACATATGCACATGAGTCTGCGCACGGACAGCGGATCTGAGCAGAAAACGGTGACGTCATCCATGTACAGGGAGGCCTTGACCTGCAGGCTCCCGCTGCCAGGAATAATCACCCCTCTCAGGCTCGCATCCTTCCTGATGAACTCGGCAAATAGCTCTATGCAGCACACAAACAAGACAGGAGAGAGAGGGCAGCCATGCCTGACTCCAGATCTGACTGGGAAGCTATCTGATTCCCGTCCATTGATTGAGACTGCACTGACAATGTTGGTGTAGAGCAGTCTGACCCAATTGCAGATTCCCTCCCCAAAGCCCATTTTGGAGAGAACATCTCTCATATACCTGTGTGATATCCTGTCAAAGGCTTTCTCCTGTTCCAGGCTGATCAGGCAGTTGTCCAACCCTCTGTCCTGCACTAGGTGATCGTATCCCTGAGGAGTGCGAGACTCTCAGTGATCTTCCTGCCTGGTACAGCACAGGTTTGGTCAGGGTGAATCACCGACCCCAGAACAGACCTGACCTGGTTGGCGATTACCTTTGACAGAATTTTGTAACCCGCACTCAACAGTGAGATTGGTCTCCAATTTTTGAGTTCCTACCTCTCTCCCTTCCACTTGTAAATGAGGGTGATGATGCCTTTCCTCATGGATTCATTCATGGCACCTGCCCGAACATACTGACATAACCTCCAAACAGGCCCTGGCCAATCAAGTTCCACAGAGCAGAATAGAGCTCGACCGGTAAGCCGTTGCTTCGGGAGTTTTACTTTTCTCGAAGGACTCGTGGGCCTTAGTCAGCTCGTCCAGAGATAGCGGGTGGTCCAGCCTCTCCCGTGTTCTGTCGTCTAAGACTTCCATGATAGAGGACAGGAACGACTGGGAGGCCGTGCTGTAGGTCGGCTTCGCGTCATACAGACTGGCATAGAAGGATTTGCTGATCCTCATGATGTCAGTTTGAGATGACGTTATCGAGCCATCTTCTTCCTTCAGGGTGCTGAGCACGGAGCTTTCTTTGTGCACCTTCTGGAAGAAGAAACATGAATACATCTCATCCTGCTCCACCAAGCGGACCCTGGACTGGAAGATTATCTTGGAGGCCTCTGAGGCAAAGAGCGAGGCTTGCTGGCCCTTCACCTCTTTGAGGTCCTCTGTGACATCGACCCCCATCGTCAGCAGCAGGAGCAGGTTTTGCATACTTTCCTGGAGCTGGGACAGTTTTCCCCACCTCTCTCTCGCCTCTTGAACACCTTTGAGGATGAAGAACCTTTTGATGTTCCCTTTTACTGTTTCCCACCAGTCTGCTAGGGACTCAAAGAGGGGCTTCACGGTTCTCCAACCTCCGTAGTCCCTCTTGAGCTCCTCAATGTTTCCCGGGGTCAACAGCTTTGTGTTCAGCTTCCATGTTCCCTTACCAGCCCGCTGCTCATCCTGTAGGTGACAGTCGGCCAGCAGGAGGCAGTGGGCAGAGAAGAACACCGGCTTGACGTCGGTGGATCTGAAGTTCCATCTTCAAGATAGCTTTTAACAATAGGTGTCATCTCAGCTCAGATAATGCATTGGAGGTGTAAAGTTAAAATCTGTCTGTGTCCCAATGTTAGGTCAGACTGATTATATTTTTAAAGTGGGAGTTACAGAATCTTGCATGGATTTATGCAATTTTTGAGCAAAATAAAATGTAATTCTGCAAGTACAAATTCACCCCACAAACTTATACGTGTGTGTACAGGGGAGATCGAGTGAGTGTATGCATGTGTGTGTGTGGGGGGAGGAGTGGGGTGTGTCTGTGTTGGGTGTAATGGGCCATATGTCTGTGAGAGGGGGTGTGTGTGGATGTGAGTGTGAGTGTGTGTGTGTGAAAGAGCGAGAGAGAGACACAGAGAGTGTACTGTTTAGTGGGGTCACCTGCAGTGTGACATGAATCCAAGATCTCAGTTGAGGCCATCCCCATGGGTACCAAACTTGGCTATTAGCCTCTGCTCGGCCACTTTGCTTTGTTGCCTGTCCCAAAGTCGGCCTTGGAGGATGGTCACCTGAAGGTCCAAGGCCAACTGTCCCGGACTACTGAAGTGTTCCCTGACTGGGTGGGAACACTCCTGCTTGTGATTGTCGTGTGTCCATTCATCCATTGCCGTAGCCTCTGCTTGGTCTCGCCAATGTACCATGTCTCAGGGCATCCTTGCCTGAAGCGTATGAGACAGACAACATTGGCAGTCACATGAGTAAAATAAGAGATTGACAACTTTGGCAGAGACACATGAATCCAACAGGTTTATTTGGAAACACTGGCTTTCCTTCTATAATTGCCATCCCTGATCTCATCTGGGGGAGAGCTTTGTTGACAACAAGCTTCCAGCCCCAACAAGGAGCTTCTTACCAAAGAACCACCGAGGCTGACCAGAGAAGCTGATTCGGTAAGCTAAACCAAGGGCATCATTGCAACAAATGACATTGGAAATGGGGCATGCTAATCAAGAGCTTCTAGATATGAGCCCATTCTGAACCAGGAGAACTGATGACAAGAACCTCAATGACGAGCTGTACTTTAAACTATGTTTCCCTCTATAGTGAGCTGAAACTCCCAAGATCCCAAAGTTTTAACCTTGCTAGCAGCAGGGGGAGGCGGGTGGTGACAGTGCATGGAGCCCCAATGTTAGGAAGTCTGCTTAAAGTTTCTGTGATTAAAATTGTTGTTTAAGTTTTCACAGTGTTTAATCTGTGTTTAATTTAATACTATATTTAGTTACTGTCCTCTGTATAGTTGATTTTGTCAATTTCCTTCTCCTTTATTTCTTGTGTTATACTTACCTTTTGTATAGTAAATAAACAGAGATTCTTTTGCCCTGAAACAGCTGTCTACTGCCTTCTTCGTTTCCCATTTCCTAAATAAGTCCAGCAACTTAATGGGTGGCACGGTGGCACAGTGATTGTCACTGCTGCCTCACAGCGCCTGAGACCCAGGTTCAATTCCCGATTCAGGTGACTGTGTCGAGTTTGCATGTTCTCTGCCTGGGTTTCCTCCAGGTGCTCTGGTTTCCTCCCACAGTCTAAAGATGTGTGGGTCAGGTGAATTGGCCATGCTAAATTGCACGTAGTGTTCGGTAAGGGGTAAATATATGGGTAGGTTGCGCTTTGGCGGGTCGGTGTGGACTTGTTGGGCCGAAGGGCCTGTTTCCACACTGTAAGTAATCTAATCTAATCTAAATCCAGGGATTGGGGGCAGAGCGGGTGGGGGTGTTGGTGGGGATTGAACCACTTAAAAATCAGTAAATTACTGATTCCAAATCAGAACCATACAATTACTATCCATCTGCAGATTGCTAGTTTTTACACACATAACGAGAACTTCAAGTGAATTAAATTTGAAATTTAAGACATTTGTAAATCCAAAGTTAGTGATCATAATTTGTGAGACATGACATTCCTCAGCCTGAATTATTCCCCTGTCTTCAAAATGATTCTTCTGCAGATTTTTACCAGTACCTGTTGTGTATGTAATGCCTTTATAATTAAAAATTGATTTTTATTTTTTATCTGGACATAGTGGGATTTCAAAAAAATTTGAAGAAAAGAATAATTGATCATTGCATACAACAAGCTACTTGGAAATGTAAATCCTTTTATTTTTTTTTAAATTGCCTTCAAATAATAGAGTCAAAAACAAGTGACACATGAGTTATGCCTTGAGACTTACCACAATTTCTTGGATACTTTGAACTGAACATGTTTTAGGAATCCTGAGAAATTTTGAGAAAAGAATTTCCCTAATTATAGAACAAGTGTAACCATCTACTATGCTCCTTCTCAGGATGTGGCCAACATGGCAAAACAATACTTACTGTGTACTCCTAAAAATGAAGTGATGTGATAGACGGCTTTGAATATCATAAAGAGTTCACTGTATCTTGGAGGCGTTATATTGAGTCCAGCCTCAGTTGGGGGTTCCCTCCTGACATTGATTAGATTTTCATCTCTAATCACCTAACCCTAATCCTACTGCAGGTTCCATGCCTACAAGTTATCAGATTTTCTTAACTCATGTTCAGTACATATGGTGAGATTTGATCCAACTGTAGTTTAATCATTCTACTATAGTACATGCATTTATGATCACACACAATTACTGGATTGTTATGGTTCAGAAGAAAGCCATTTTGTCCATCATGCTTGCACCAATTTGTTAAAAAAACATCATTATCTAGTGCCAATCTTCTGCTTTTTCCCATTCCGGTGCACACAATTTCGATCCAAATAGTCATCCAGTGCTCCCCCAAATGCCTCAATTGAACCTGCTCCCACATTTCCAGTACATTCCATACCCTAATTATTTGCAGAGTGAAAATGTTTTTCTCTTGCATCACGCTTACTCCATTTGCCCATCAGTTTAAATCTATGCCCACTCATTCTTTTTTTTTTACAGGCCTGGGAACAGCTTCTCCTTAACTATTCTATCCAGCCCAGTCATGATTTTGAAAACCTCTATTGAGTCTCATCTCAGCCTTCTGCTGTCCATGGAGAGCAGTTCCAACTTATTACTGAAGTTTCTCAGTCCTGGAACTGTTCTTGTAAATCGCTTCTATACTGTCTTCAAAAGATTCACATCTTTCCTATAATATGGGACCCACAACTGCATACAGTAATTCATCAGAAGTCTAACAAGTGTTTTGAATAAATTCAACATCACCTCTTTACTCTTGTACTCTACATCCCCATTAATAAAGCCAAGGATATTATATGCTTTATTAACTGCTCTCTTCATCTACCCTACCACCTTCAATAATCTGAGCACATATGCAATCAAGGTTTTGTTTTACTCCTGTACCTCCTTTGGATTTGTACTCCTTATTTTTAACTGCTTTCAAAGTGCTTTCTAGCAAAATGCATCACCTCATTCTTCTCTAGATTGAACCTCATCTGTCACCGACCCACCCATTCCACCAACTGGTCAATGTCCTTTTGGATTTCCACACCGTCAACCTCACAATTTGCAATGCTTCCAACTTTTGTGTCATCTATAACCTTTTGAACCCATCACCTGCACACCAAAATTTGGTTCATTAATGTATGTCAGGAAAAGCAAGTTCCAATACTGACCGCGAGAGAATTCCACTGCAAATCTTCCTTTAGCCTGAAAAATATTCATTGACCTTTGCTCTCTATTTCTTATCATTTAGCCAATTTTGTAGTCACGTTGCTGCAACCTCTTGTACACAGGGATCTACTATTTTCCTCACCAAGTTATTGATTGACTCTGCATCAAAGGATACCACATCAGCAGTGTTGCACTCATTGAGCTTTACTGTTACCACTTCAAAAATTCCAGCAAAGTTATTTAAAAACTATTTCCCCTTTAGAATTCTATGCTGACTCTTTATAATCAACTCATCTTTTTCCATATAAATACTAATCTATGCCAAATAATTGTTTCTAAAAGCTTAGGTGGCCAGGTGGGCTCAGTGGTGAGCACTGCTGTCTCACAACACCAGGGACGTGCATTCAATTCCACCCTTGGGTATGGAGTCAGTGTGGAGTTTGCATATTGTCCCTTAGTCTGCATGGGTGTGCCTTGGTAAGTTCCCACACTCCAGCAGTGTGCAGCTTAGGTGGATTGGCCAAGATAAATTGCCCATAATGTCCAGGCCTGAGCAGGCTAGGTGGGTTAGCCATGGGAAATACAGGGACAGGGTATTGGGGGAGGGTTTGAGTTGGATGCTCCTTGAAAGGTCAGTGTGGACTGAATGGCCTGCTTCCACACTCGAGGGATGCTATAATTGATTCCCCACCACTGAAGTTAATTTGGTAAGTTTGTAATGTTTGGCTTATCTTTTGCAATGCTTCTTTAGCAACACAATTTGTTGCAATTCTCCAATCTTCTGGCACTACCCTAGAATCTAAGGGAGAATGAAAGATTGCACCCAGACCCATGCGATTTCTACCCCCACATCCTTCAAAATCCTTGGATGTATCTCATTCAGTCCCAGTGCCTTGTCACTTTTCAGTACCAATAATCTGTCTCAGGCTTCTTCCTTATTAACTTTGAAAACTTCTAGTGACTGAGTTTCCTCCTTCCGCGTAAAGATATCTGAAAAAATATTCATTTAACACCTCAGCTAGGCTCCTTATTTCTGGGTGTAAAACTTATTTTTAGTCTCTAATTGGCCCTACTCATAGAACATAGAACTGTACAGCATTGGAACCAGCCATTTGGGCCACAGTGTTATGCCAAACATGTCACCAATCCCTTCTGCCTGTCCATGGTCCTTATCCCTCCATGCCTTGTTTATTTAGGTATTTATCTAAAAGTCCCTTAAATGTCACTTTTGTACCTGCTTCCATCATCACTGAATTCCTGGCACCTACCACTCGCTGTGTAAAACAAACTTGCCCCTCACATCTCCTTTGAACATTCCCCCTCTCACTTTAAATGCATGACCTCTAGTATTAAACATTTCAACTCTGGGAAGAAGATTCTATCTGTGAACCTCATCTATGCTTCTCATAATTTTATAGACTGCTATCAAGTCTCTCCTCAGCCTCCGCCACTCTAGACAGAACAACGCAAGTTTCTCTAGCCTCTCCTTATAGCTCATACCTTCTAATCTGGGCAGCATCTGGTAAACTTCTTCTGCACCCTGTTAAAGGCCTCCACATTCTTCCTGTAATGTGGCAGCTAGAATTGAATGTTTTTGCTTAGTTATAATCCGTTATGTCACTAACTTAGTCCACGTTTAATGACAGACCATCAATTTGAAAGTTTAACTTGATTCCTGTCTATGAAAGGCCTTCTGACCTGTTGGATTTTCCTGCATTTTCTGTTTGTTTTCTTATCATAGGATATCTTAGTTATCCTGTGAGGGCTTTTCACATTGTGTGAATGGTCTTTCCTACTGTGTCTCACTAGTGATGGAAAAGATACAGAAATTCAACAACACAATCTTCACTTCTTCACCTACTTTACATCTGAGGACTATGTGTTCCTCGGATCAAGGCGAGGAAAAATGGCAATGATTTATAGATGTCCTTTTTTCATATTTCAATGTACAAAGCAATGTAACATATCTATTGCATGTGCTTGTTTTCCCAGCACTTTTAATGGCTAATTTTTAAAAATAAA
Organism: Hemiscyllium ocellatum; assembly: GCF_020745735.1. Taxonomy (NCBI): domain Eukaryota; kingdom Metazoa; phylum Chordata; class Chondrichthyes; order Orectolobiformes; family Hemiscylliidae; genus Hemiscyllium; species Hemiscyllium ocellatum. The sequence goes on along the minus strand of NC_083407.1, from coordinate 38,393,097 downwards.
TTTCAGCAGCGTTCAGTTATTAATTTTTGTTTTTGGTTGCTATTAACCTATAATCTTTGGACACCTAAATGCAGATTATACTCAAAGAAATTATGTCTGTTATAAGTTATCACAGTTTTTAAAAGTGTCCATGACTCCACATTTGTTTCAAGCCAAAACTTAATGTGCTCTTTCATTTTAGATGTTGAATTACTCAATTTGTTTTCTGCTTTTAGGCCAGTGGGGTCGATGTATTGGTGAAGATTGTGGTCCAAATGGAGTACAAAGTAGAACAGTGTGGTGTGTCCACATTGAAGGCTGGACAACACACCATTCCCACTGTAAGTATGAAGAGAGACCAGAAATTCAGAGAGACTGTTTCAAGGTGTGTGACTGGCATCAGGAACTTTTTGAGTGGGAATTCTCAAAATGGGGAGATTGTACACTTCATATTGCTTCAAATAAAGTTGAACCAAGGACCTCCAATTGTGTCACTGCCCAGCAGGGATTGCAGCATAGGAAAGTATACTGCATACGAAAATCCAACCGATCGGTGGTGTTAGACGAGATTTGTGAATTCTTTACACCTAAGCCTGCCTCGGACCAAGCCTGCCTCATTCCCTGCCCACAAGACTGTGTTGTGTCGGAGTTCTCTATTTGGTCAGCCTGCAGCAAAGGTTGTGGGAAAGGATTACAACACCGTGTTCGTTCTGTATTATCACCACCCTTGTATGGTGGTAATACCTGCCCGTCTCTAACGGAAACTAGAAGCTGTGATATACAGATCTCCTGTTTGGTTGGGGAGGATGAGTTTCAGTACAGTCTAAAAGTAGGTCCCTGGAGTGACTGCAGACTGCCACATCAAAGACAAATCTGGCAAAATGGCAACACAGTGCTGAACTTTAGTTTGCAATCGTCAGGAAAGAAACATGCGAAGCATCCAATGCACCAGCATTCCAAGGCATGGGATGTAGAAATAGGATATCAAACAAGACATGTACATTGTGTGAGAAGCGATGGAAGGAACGCCATGCTAAGGTAACATCATTGTTCCAGGTTTTTGCCTGTTAACAAAGATTAGTCAGCGTTCTGTGGAGTAAACAAATGCAGCAAGTTTTGATGTATTACGCTAAATATTTTTACTCTTGCACCTTTCTAGCTGAATAAAGATTGAATCACTAACTGCAGTTTATTGCACTTCCATAACAGCATTCCAAACAATGAAGAGGGAGATTGTCATTATTTGAAAAATGAAGCAAAAGTATGGAAGAGATGCAATAATTTGTATTTTATAAATGTTCTGGATTTTCATTTGGATAACCTGGTGCCCTTTTCAGCCCTTTGTAGAAATGGGTTACAAGGCGGGAGGGCTGGCAAAATGGCAGATGAAGATTTCAGAAGGGGAGTCTGATGCCTCATCACTGCCATACCATAATATTTGTCAACAGAGGGGAAGTTGGCAACTCAGATGCCAGCCTAGATACCAATTGATCCACTTCAGTGAACAACGAAGGACACATTCTCCTTCCATTGGCATTTTGCCTGCCTCATTTGGGGATGGAGAGAATGGGAGCCTTACTACAGAGACACGCATGTGAAACTTGGTTGGGTTGTAGAAGGTTAGAGTGTGAGGGTGTTATGGGGACACCATGATTCATGTTGAGATATCCCCAGATGCTGTGGCTGCCCTCACCTGAAAATGCTTCTGGTATTCAATTCACATGCCCCCAGTTGGTGGGCCCTTGTATACCCCAGATTTTGATGTTGTCCTTTTATTGAGGTATCTTTTCCCTGGAGTTGCAACCTCAGTGCTGTTGACTGCAAGAGGTGACCATCTAATTGAAAAACGAATAAAATACCGTGGATGCTGGAAATCAGAAACAAAAGCAGGAATTGCTGGAAAAACTTAGCAGGTCTGGCAATATCTGAAGAGAGAAAGCAGACTCAATATTTTGGGTCTAGACCTTTCTTCAGAACTTCTTATTGGTTGACTGCTCTCCTTAGTGGAACAATGGTACCAGCAGCTTCCTCTTAATTGATACTGCCAGCAATATGCCAAAGTGGGTCCACCACCTACATAGGAATTGCTTTCAGTGTTGGCAATGAGACCATTATCAACAAAATTCACCTCACAATAATACTTTTGTAGTCCTCATGCAGCATTGTGAAGCTTCTTTAAATAACAGTCGTAGCCACTTGTCCAATAATTCAAGTTAATTCAGTTTCTTAGAAAACTTGACACAATTCAATTAATAGGATAGAATCCCTACAGTTTGGAAACAGGCCCTTCAACCCAACAAGTCCACACCGACCTTCCGAAGAGGTATCCACCCAGACCCAATTGCCTACTCTATACTTACCCCTGACTAATATACCTAACCTACACATCCCTGAGCACATTGGACAATTTAGCATTGCCAATTCACCTAACCTGCACATCTTTGAATTGTGGGAGGAAACTGGAGCACCTGGAAGAAACATAGACATGGGAGAAATGTGCAAACTCCACACAGCCAGTTGCCCGAGGCTGGAATCAAACCTGAGTCCCTTGCACTGTGAGACAGTAGTGCTAACCACTGAGTCACCATTCCGCCCCAAATTATTTTGTAACTAACTATTCCAGTCACATTTATTGTGATAAAATTAACAACTTCACTCTAGTATCCAAAATAAACTTGATGCGAGAATAAATATACTAGATAACCCTGTCTTTGTTCCCACTAAATCACAGCATGCACTGCTTTATAAGCCCAAGAGCATCAAAAGAATAATGCTAAGTCTCCTTGGAACTATGAGGCCTAATTATTGGTAAATAATTTAATTAAAGGTATACCTTTTTAGGACATCTTCAAATCAATGATAGTTTAAATGGTTCTTTGTCAACTGACAACATACTCAAAAAGTATGTACACTGTTGAATTGGGGTAGACATCATAAATGAATAACACACTATTGAATCATAAGCTAAAGTAAGATGATATCTTTAGAATGACAGTTCTTAATTTCAATAACAATAAAGGCATCTGGGTGGGTATATTACTCGGAAGTGTTTAGAAGGTCATGGGCAAAGTGCTGGGAGATGGGACTAGTTTAGGATTAGTTACATTAGTTGAGGATAGCTGGTCAACATGAACTAGTTGGACCGAAGGGTCTGTTTCCATGCTGTACATCTCTATCACTATATGACGCTAATTGCAATATATTTTACACATTTGTCCATTGTGAAAATCCAAATAGATTATGATTTGGAGTTGCCGGTGTTGGACTGGGGTGTACAAAGTTAAAAATCATACAACACCATGTTATAGTCTAACAGGTTTAATTGGAAGCACACTAGCTTTCGGAGCATCGCTCCTTCATCAGGTGATTGTGGTGGGCTCAATTGTAGCACAGAATTCATAGCAAAAATTTACAGTGTGATGTAACTGAAATTATACATTGAAAAATTGATTGTATGTTAAGCCTTTCATCTGTTAGAATACAGTGATAGTTTCAGTTCTTTCATGTGTAAATCACAAAATCTTTTTTTAAAAGTTGCATTCTCGAGTTAGCTGTTAACAATGGTGATAGCTAGACAATATGTTGAAGGTGTTGGCTCCCTGTGTTCTCTGTCTATGCCATGATGTTTAGATTGATTCTAATCTAAAAAGTGAGATAACAGAGTTTTACATAAATTCATGCAGTTTTTGAGCTCAGAGTTCTACTTGAATTCATGCAGTTTTTGAGCAAAGTATAATGTAACTCTGAAAGTACAAATTCACCCCACAAAATATATGTGTGCATGTGGGTCTTTGTCTGTGTGTGTGTGCCTGTCTAGGGTGGGGGTTGTAAGTGTGAGAAAGTGTGTGTGTGCATGTGTGTGTAGTGAGTGCAGAGTGTCTTAAGTCTGTAAGGGGGTGCATGTGTGCGTGTGGGAGTGTGTGTGTCTATAAGGGTGTGTGTGGGTGTCTGTGTGCGCGTCTGTGTGTACCTGTGTCCATGTGTATGTGAGAGTGTGTGTGGATAGGAATATCTGTGTGTGTTTATAGTGTAATGGTGATCACTTGTAACGTGACATGAACCCAAGGTCCCGGTTGAGGCCCTCCCTATGGGTACCGAACTTAGCTATCAGCCTCTGCTTGGCCACTTTTCTCTGCTGCCTGTCCCGAAGTCTACCTTGGGGGATGGTCACCCAAAGATCCGAGGCCAAATGTCCTGGACCACTGAAGTGTTCCCCAACCGGGAGGGAACCCTCCTGTCTATTGGTTGTTGAGCGGTGCCCATTCATCCGTTGTCGTAGCCTTTGCTCGGTTTCCCCAATGTACCATGCCTCCGGGCATACTTGCCTGCAACATATAAGATAGACAACATTGGCTAAGTCTCATGAAAACCTGCCATGTCAAGGTGGGAGGAGTTCCCATGCGTAATAGTGGTATCTATGTCCACAATCTGACACGTTTTGCAACGTCCAGCATGACAGGGGTGTATGGAGTTGTCCTGAGAGCCAGGCAGTTTGCTACGAACAATGATCTGTTTGAGGTTTGGCGGTTGTTTAAAGGCATGTAGTGGAGGTGTGGGGAAGGTCTTGGTGCGGTGCTCATCCTCATTGATAATGTGTTGTAGGTCACGAAGAATTTTTCAGCTCCTGGGAAGTACTGACCAACGAAGGGTACCCTGTCAGTTGCAGCACATGTCTGTCTCCTGAAAAGGTCATTAAGGTTCCTTGGTGTGGCACGTCGGAACTGGCGGTTGATGAGTTGAGTATCGTACCCCGTTCTTGTGAGGGCATCCTTGAGTACTTCCAGGTGTCCGTCACGTTCCTCCTCATCTGAGCAGATCCAGTGTATGCGTAGGGCTTGTCCATAGGGAATGGTTGTTTTAATATGTTTTGGGTGGAAGCTGGAGAAGTGTAGCATTGTGAGGTTGTCTGTGGGTTTGCGGTAGAGTGTGGTGCTGAGGTGTCCATTCTTAATGGAGACGCATGTGTCCAAGAATTAGACAGATAGCCAAGAGTAGTCCATGGTGAGTTTGATGGTGGGATGAAACTTGTTGATGTCACTGCATAGGTTTATCAGTGACTCCTTGCCATGGGTCCAGAGGAAGAAAATGTCGTCAATTAACCTAGTGTACAATGTTGGTTGGAGAACCTGCATAGAGAAGAAGTCTTGTTCGAACCTGTGCATAAAAATTTTGGCATATTTGGGTGAAAATTTGGTCCCCATGGCTGTTCCATGAGTCTGGATGAAGAACTGGTTGTCAAAGGTGAAGACGTTGTGATCCAGGATAAAGTTGATGAGTTGTAGGATGGTGTTTGGAGACTGGCAGTTGTTGGTGTTGAGTACTGAGGCTGTTGCCGCAATGCCATCATTGTGGGGGACACTGATGTACAGTGCAGAAATGTCCATTGTGACAAGGAATGTTCCCGGTTTGACTGGTCTGTGGGTGCTGAGTTTCTGTAAGGAATCCGTAGTGTCGCGACAGAAGCTGGAGATCCCCTGTACAATTGGTTTCAAGATGCCTTCCACATAGCCGGAGAGATTCTCACATATAGTCCCATTGCCCAACACGATGGGACGTCCCGGTGTGTTGACTTTGTGTACCTTTGGAAGGCAGTAGAAGTCGCCTACACGAGAAGTACGTGGGATGAGGGCACGTAGGGAACTCTGAAGGACTGGATCAAAAGTTCTGATCAGTGTGTTTAATTCTCAAGTGTGTTCTTTGGTCGGATCAGCTGGTAGTTGCCTGTAGTGTTCCTGGTTGTTCAGTTGTCGATACACTTCCTTGCAGTAATCTGTTCTATTCTGAATGACAATGGCTCCTCCTTTATCTGCTGGTTTGGTGACAATGTTGTGATTGATTTTGAGAGCCTGGATGGCATTGCTCTGTGAACGGGTGATGTTTAGCTCTACCTTGTGGGTACGGCTGATGAATCTGGCATTTGTATATTCCCTGACAGTTTGAGCATACATGTCAAGCCCAGGGCAGCAGCCCTCCAGTGGGGTCCATGTTGACACCTTCTTTGGTCGCTCCTCAACAGATCCCTGTGATGACTATTCCAGTTCATCAGTGGGCTCATTGGGATCACTGCCAGCACCTTGAAAGAATTCCCGGAGTCTCATTCATGTGATGAACTCCTCTATATCTGCTGCCAGAACCAAAAGGTCCGTTTTGGTGGTGGGGCAGAAGTTGAGACCCCTACTCAGGACTTCAATCTCTTCTGGTCGAAGGGTGTGGTCCGATAAGTTGATAATAGACTTCCCCGCAGTGATAATGTTGTACTGTGGTTCCAGGGCAGGCTTTGATATTACTGGTGAGAATGCCAAGTTTCTCCAGTTTTTTTTGTTCTTGGCATGCATGTACGTGGTGTAGTTTTGTCGCCTTGTCTGTTTGGCAATGTCACATGATTGTACTGATGTATCCTGGGTGCAGGCTGTGAGTGTGGGCTCCATCTGAATTTCAAGGTTGCAGTGCCTGCTGTAGAGTTGGTGCACGAGATGATTGAAGAGTTTACGAGAGGTGCGGTGGCAAAGTCTCTCTGCGTAGTCTGTGTTGTAGGTTGACCTAAGTGGGTTCGTGATCCGTAATCCTTTCGTATCTTTCCTGCTTGCCTGCATTCCTGTAGAAACTTGGTGTCTGTGTCGATATGTGCAATCTTCTTGGAGATCCTCTCCACTTTAAGCCGATGGTTAGTGGTGCCGATAGTAGTAATGATTTGGAGATGCCGGTGTTGAACTGGGGTGTACAAAGTTAAAAATCACACAACACCAGGTTATAGTCCTACAGGTTTCATCAGTACAATTATGTGACATTGCCAAACAGACAAGGCGACAAAACTACACCACGTACATGCACGCCAAAAACAAAAAACTGGAGAAACTTGGCATTCTCACCAGTAATAGCAAAGCCTGCCCTGGAGCCACAGTAGACCAGAAGAGATTGAAGTCCTGAGTAGTGGTCTTAACTTCTGCCCCACCACCAAAATGGACCTGTTGGTTCAGGCAGCAGACACGGAGGAGTTCATCAGATGAATGAGACTCCGGGAATTCTTTCAAGGTGCCGGCAGTGATCCCAATGAGCCCACTGATGAACTGGAATAGTCATCACAGGGATCTGTTGAGGAGAGACCAAAGAAGGTGTCAACATGGACCCCACCGGAGGGCCGCTGCCCTGGGCTTGACATGTATGCTCAAACCGTCAGGGAATATACAAATGCCAGATTCATCAGCCGTACCCACAAGGTAGAGCTAAACATCACCCGTTCACAAAGCAATGTCATCCAGGCTCTCAAAATCAATCACAACATTGTCAACAAAACAGCAGATGAAGGAGGAGCCATTGTCATTCAGAATAGAGCAGATTACTGCAATGAAGTGTACCGACAACTGAACAACCAGGAACACTACAGGCAACTACCAGATGATCCGACCAAAGAACACACTTGAGAATTAAACACACTGATCAGAACTTTTGATCCAGTCCTTCAGAGTTCCCTACGCGCCTTCATCCCATGTACTTCTCGTGTAGGCGACTTCTACTGCCTTCCAAAGGTACACAAAGCCAACACACCGGGACGTCCCATCATGTCGGGCAATAGGACCCTATGTGAGAATCTCTCCGGCTATGTGGAAGGCATCTTGAAACCGATTGTACAGGGGATCTCCAGCTTCTGTCGCGACACTACGGATTCCTTACAGAAACTCAGCACCCACAGACCAGTCAAACCGGGAACATTCCTTGTCACAATGGACATTTCTGCACTGTACATCAGTGTCCCCCACAATGATGGCATTGCGGCAACAGCCTCAGTACTCAACACCAACAACTGCCAGTCTCCAAACACCATCCTACAACTCATCCACTTTATCCTGGATCACAACGTCTTCACCTTTGACAACCAGTTCTTCATCCAGACACACGGAACAGCCACGGGGACCAAATTTTCACCCCAATATGCCAAAACTTTTATGCACAGGTTCGAACAAGACTTCTTCTTTATGCAGGATCTCCAACCAACATTGTACACTAGGTACATTGACGGCATTCTCTTCCTCTGTGACCCATGGCAAGGAGTCACTGATAAAACTACACAGTGACATCAACAAGTTTCATCCCACCATCAAACTCACCATGGACTACTCTCGACTATCTGTCTCATTCTTGGACACATGCGTCTCCATCAAGAATGGACACCTCAGCACCACACTCTACCGCAAATCCAGAGACAACCTCACAATGCTACACTTCTCCAGCTTCCACCCAAAACATATTAAAACAACCATTCCCTATGGACAAGCCCTACGCATACACCGGATCTGCTTAGATAAGGAGGTACGTTACGGACACCTGGAAGTACTCAGGGATGCCCTCACAAGAACGGGGTACGATGCTTAACTCATCAACCACTAGTTCCGATGTGCCACAGCAAGGAACCGTAATGACTTCCTCAGGAGACAGACATGTGCTGCAACTGACAGGGTACCCTGTGTTGTTCAGTACTTCCCAGGAGCTGAAAAATTACGCTATGTTCTTTGTGACCTACAACACATTATCAATGAGGATGAGCACCGCGCCAAGACATTCCCCACACCTCCACTACTTGTCTTTAAATAACCGCCAAACCTCAAACAGATCATTGTTCGTAGCAAACTGTCTGGCTCTCAGGACAAGTCCATACAACCCTGTCATGGTGGACGCTGCAAGACATATCACATTGTGGACACAAATACCACTATTACGCTTGGGAACACCTCCCACCTTGTACATGGCAGGTACTCATGTGACTCAGCCAACGTTGTCTATCTTATACGTTGCAGGCAAGGATGCCCGGAGGCATGGTACGTTGGGGAAACCGAGCAAAGGCTACGACAACAGATGAATGGGCACCGCACAACAATCAATAGACAGGAGGGTTCCCTCCCAGTTGGGGAACACTTCAGTGGTCTAGGACATTCAGCCTCGGACCTTCGGGTGACCATCCCCCAAGGCGGACTTCGGGACAGGCAGCAGAGAAAAGTGGCCGAGCAGAGGCTGATAGCTAAGTTCGGTACCCGTAGGGAGGGCCTCAACCGGGACCTTGGGTTCATGTCACATTACAGGTGATCACCATTGCACTACACACACACAGATATTCCTACACACACACACACTCTCACATACACATGGAAGCAGGTACATACAGACGCGCACACAGACACCCACACACACATTCCCACACTCACTCATGCACCCCCTCACAGACTTAACACACTCTGCACTCACTACACACACACACGCACACACACACTTTCTCACACTTACAACCCCCACCACAAACAGACATACACACACAAACAGACAATGACCCACATGCACACATATATTTTGTGGGGTGAATTTGTACTTGCAGAGTTACATTGTACTTTGCTCAAAAACTGCATGCATTCATGTAGAACTCTGAGCTCAAAAATTGCATGAATTTATGTAAAATTTTTATCTCACTTTTTAGATTAGAATCAATCTAAACATCATGGCACAGACAGAGAACACAGGGGCCAACATCTTCAACATATTGTCTAGCTATCACCATTGTTAACAGCTAACCCGAGAATGCAACTTTTAAAAAAAGGTTTTGTGATTTACACATGAAAGAAGTGAAACTATCACTGTATTCTAATAGATGAAAGGCTTAACAGACAATCAATTTTTCAATGTAAAATTTCAGTTACATCACACTGTAAATTTTTGCTATAAATTCTGTGTGTTAGGATTGAGCCCTCCACTATCAGCTGATGAAGGAGCGTTGCTCCAAAAGCTAGTGTGCTTCCAATTAAACCTGTTGGACTATAACCTGGTATTGTGTGATGTTTAACCAAATAGATTATGATATTCAGTGCACCATTAAATGTACATCTATTTTAATGTAATTCCTTTTTACATTGTGGAAAAGTATTTATGTACGTTTTATACTGATAGTAGAAGCTAAAAATAACTTAGGCTACAGCAACTCTCAAAGCATTTCCTTACTTGGAAAGCTGTCACCATATTCTTGTCACCTGCTGTCTCTAAACCTGTTGTAGTTATCCTCTTTAAGAACCTCATTGTCTTTTCAAAATGTATTGCTATCCTGTCTGAAGTTATATAACCTTTCTGAATGCTGCCAAAATTGTTTTCCAGGTTGCCACTGATTCCCTTTACAAAGTCACCATTACCTATCCATTTTCCCATATAAATGTAATTGGCTTTAAGCAAATTTGCATATCACTGACAATGTAATTGAAATGCCAGCACATGAAGCACAGATATGCCATATGACACTTTTACGATCCTACTAAAATGTGTTCAATTGAGCATTTATCACAAAAAAGTTACACCCCTCTGCCTAAGCTGTGATTCTTGCTGCTTGGATATATTCCAGTTGTTGTTGCACTAAGCAGTGGAGGATAATTAGTTTACATTCGATATTTTTTCCCATGGTAATAAGATAACATTCAAATTACCTGCTTAGATTCAATTAGTGAGAATGGACACATATTAGGTGAAACAATATGGCATCATAAGGTACAGAGAGACAATAACAAGGAGACTCCCCGGTAGCAAGAAGCATGATACGGTTTCAGTCTCTGTCTCTAATGAAATCTCATTTGCAGGAAACCTATTCAAATGGGATCATTTTAATCAGTTTTATTCAGCTGGAAGCCAAAATGTGTATTTATGCATCATTTATCGTATTTGCCTCCTGCGTTGTTGTTCATTTTCTTGCAAACATTTTCCATGCTCAGAACATTGCAACCTTTGAACATTAATCCTGTAGATTCTGACTTATCTCAAAGGATTAACATTCGAATCATGATAACCTGTGAAGCCTTGAAACTGGTTATGAAGATAATTACAGGACAGTGAGATAGTACAGACTTTTTCCAAATGTATAAGGCATTTCAACTAAATTGTAAAACATTTCAGGAGCTAATTAACTGCTTTTCTATGAATAGTTTGCAGTTGTCTACTTGCCTTTTGCAGCATTTAGATGACTTGTTCTTGCCTTGGTGTTGGTGATGTGCTTAACTAAAAGCTACGAAGTGGCTATTTCAGAAACTTCCTGTAGTTTTTTTTTGTGTCAACCCAACTACTATACACCATAGAATTAAGGCTAACCTGTATGGTGTTAAATTGCTGAGTTTGTAAACCATCAGTCATAGGCTGAGTTTGAAAACGTTCCAACTATTGCAGCCCTGAGATATAGAGTGAATGGTCGCTTAACCTGTTGATAACTGCAACCAAAATTTTCTGCTGAGCTTTTGAAACAGGAGTTGGTCATTCAGCCCCTTGAACTTACTCTGCTATTCTAGACAATGGCTGATCATCTCGGTGAAAGTGAGGACTGCAGATGCTGAAAACTAGATAATATCGTGGCACTGGGAAAGCACTGCAAGTCAGGTAGAATCTGATGAGCAGGAGAGTTGATGTTTTGGGCAAAAGCCCTTCATCAGGAATGAGACTGTGAGCCGAGGGGGTGGTAAAATAAATGAGAGGGGGGTGGGGTTGGGGGGAAGGTAGCTGAGAGTGCGATGGATCGATTGAGATGGGGGTAATGATGATAGGTCGGAGAGGAGGGCGGAGATGGTGGTGGGAAGGAAGATGGACAGATAGGACAGATCATGAAGGCGGTGCCAAGTTGAAGGGTTGGAACTGGGATAAGGTGGGGGGAGGGGAAACGAGGAAACTGGTGAAATCCACATTGATGCTGTAGGTTTGGAGGATCCTGAGGGAGAAGATGAGATGTTCTTACTCCACGTGACTGGTGGGCAGGGAGTGGCGATGGAGAAGGCCTAGGACCTGCATGTTCTCGGCAGAGTGGGAGGGGCATTTAAAGTGTTCGGCCAATGGGGCGGTGGGGTTGATTGGTGCGGGTGTTCTGGAGATGGTCTCTAAAGCGTTCTGTGAGTAGGCATCCCATCGCCCCAATATAGAGGAGACCATATCGGGAACAATGGACACAGTAAATGACTTGTGGAAGTGCTGGTGAAATTCTGATGGATGTGGAAGGCTCCTTTGGGGCCTTGGATGGAGGTGAGAGGGGAGGTGTGGGCGCAGGATTTTCAATGCCTGCTGTGGCAGGGGAACGTGCTGGGAAGGGGAGGGTGGGTTGGTGGGTAGGGTGGATCTGATAAGGGAGTCATGGAGGGAATGGTCTTTACAGAAGCTGGATAGGGGTGGGGAGGAAAATATATCTCTGCTGGTGGGGTGCATTTGCAGGTGACGGAAATGGTGGAGGATGATGCGATGCATACAGAGGTTGGTGAGGTAGAAGATGAGGACCGGGGGATTCTATCCTTGGAGGAGTAGGATTCGAGGGCGGAAATGTGGGAAGTGGAAGAATTGCGCTGGAGGGCACCTTCAACCACGCGTGAGGTGAAATTGCGGTCTTTAAAGAAGGAGGCCATCTGGTGTATTATGTGGTGGAACTGGTCCTCCTGGGAGCAGATGTGGTGGAGGTGAAGGACTTGGGAATAAGGGATAATATTTTTTACAGAAGGCAGGGTAAGAGGATGTGTAGTCCAGGTAGCTGAGGGAGTCAGTGTGGGTTTGTGGAAGGTGTCAGTGTTGAGTTGGTCACTGTTGATGGAAATGGAGAGGTCCAGAAAGGGGAGGGAGGTGTCTGAGATGATCCAGGTGAACGTAAGTTTGGGGTGGAATGTGTTAGTGAAGTTGATGAACAGTTCAACCTCGAGTGAAGTTGATGAACTGGATCTCCCACCCACAGCTTCCAATCTTATAGTTCGGGAACCCCGGACCGCCCGGTTCTACCTCCTAGATCCACAAGCCTGACTACTCCAGCCGACCCATCATCTCGGCCTGCTCCTGCCCCACCAAACGCACCTCCACATACCTTCATACTGTCTTATCCCCCCAGTCCAGAAACTCCTCATAAACATTTGGGACACCACCCATGCCCTCCACCTCCTCCAAAGTTTTTGTTTCCCTGGCTCCCAATGCCTCATCTTCACCATGGACATCCAGTCCCTGTACACCTCCATCCACCATGACAAGGGCCTCCAAGCCTTCTGTTTCTTCCTCTCCTGACCTCCCCACTCATACTCTTCCATTGACACTCTCATTTGTTTGGCTGAACTGGTCCTCACCCTCAATAATTGCTCCTTTGAATCTTCTCATTTCCTCCAGACAAAACGGGTAGCCATGGGTACTCTCATGGGCTCCAGCTATGCAGTGTCTCTTTGTCAGTTATGTGGAACAGTGCATTTTCCGTAGCTACACCGGCACCATTCCCCACCTCTTCCTGATAACTGCATCAGCACCACCTTGTGCTCCTATGAGGAGGTTGAATACTTCATCAACTTCAGTAACACGTTCCACCCCGAACTTAAGTTCACCCGGACCTACTCAGACACCTCCATCCTCTTCCTGGTTCCTTTCCATCTCCATCAACGATGACCAACTCAACACTGACACCTTCTGCAAACCCACCTACCACAACAGCTACCTGGATTACACTTCCTCTCATCCTGCCTCTCATAAAAATGCTGCCTCTTATTCTCAATTCCTCCACCTTTGCCACATCTGATGCTAGGAGGACCTGAGTTCCACCACAGAGCACATCCAGATGGCCTCCTTCGTTAAAGACCACAATTTCCCATGTGGTTGATGATGCCTTCAGCACATCTCATCCACTTCCTGCACCTCTGCCATTGAACCTCACCCCTCCAGCGTCAACAAGAACAAGAATGTGGTACTCACATTCCACCCCACCAACCTCCGTATACATCGCATCATCTTCCACCATTTTCGCCACTCACAAACGGACCCCACTACCAGAGATATATTTCACTCCCCACCCCTATCCGCTTTCTGTCAAGACCATTCCCTCTGCAACTCCCTTGTCAGGACCATGCCCCCTACCAACCCATCCACCCCTCCTGGCACCTTCCTCTGCCACAACAGGCATTGAAAAGCCCACACCCACACCTCCCCTCTCACCTCCATCCAAGGCTCCAGAGGAGCCTTCCACATCCATCAGAGTTTTACCAGCACTTCCACACATCATTTACTGTAATCGTTGCTTCCGATGTAGTTTCCTCTACATTGGCCGACAGGATGTCTACTCGCAGAATGCTTCAGAACACATCTTTGGGTCACCCACATCAACAAACCCCACTGCCCCGTGGCCAAACACTTCAACTCCCCTTCCCACTTTGCCAAGGAAATGCAGGTCCTGGGCCTCCTCCTTGGTGACTTCCGAACCATACAATTCCTGGAAGAAGAATGCTTCATCTTCCGTCTCAGGACCCTACAATCCTACGGCATCAATGTGGATTTCACCAGTTTCTCATTTTCCTTCCCCCACCTTATCCCAGTTCCAACCTTCCAACTCGGCACCACCCTCATGACCTGTCCATCCTCCTCTCCGACCTATCATCATTACCCCCACCTCCATCTATCTATAGCACTCTCAGGTACCTTTCCATCAGCCCTAAACCCCTCCCATTTATCTCACCACCTCCTCAGCTCAAGGCCTCATTCCTAATGAAGGGCTTTTGCCCGAAACGTCAATTCTCCTGCTCCTTAGATGCTGCCTGACCTGCTGTACTTCTCCAGCACCACACTAATGGCTTATCATTGACCCAAATAACATTTTCCTTTGATTTTTCAACATTCCTTGATGTTTTGAGTATTTATAAATCTATCAATCTCTATTGCAAACATACTTAATGTCATCAGAGGATAGTGCCACCAGCCCAAGAATGAATTTGTGAAAGAAAAACCATGTCAACCAACATATTGGCGTGTTTGAAGAAGTGACACTTTCTGCAATTAAGGGGAACCAGAGAATCTATTGTATTTAGATTTCCTGAAGGTATTTGATAAAATGCCACATCAAATGTTATTGTGGAAAATAAAAGCTCATGTACAAAGGATAATACATTGGTTTGGCTAGAAGATTTTTTGGCTAACAGAAAGAAGAGAGTATCCCAATATGTCACTATCAGGTTGGCAATATGTAACGAGACAAGGAGAGGAATTGGTGCTGAGACTCAACTGTTTCCAAATCAGGTAAATGACTTAGATGAAGGGATGGTAAGTACTGAAGAGGACATAAGGATTTTAAAGAAAGATATATAGAGAGTTTAAATGAGTGGGCAAAGGTCTAACAAATGGTGTGTAACACGTGGTTTGCAGAAAGAGGTCAGTTCTACGTTTGAAGCTGGGAGACTGTTAGAAGCAGAGTCTGGGCTGTTTGAGTAGGAGAAGTCACTGAACGCCATTGATATTTCAGTGTGGCTGAGACCAGGGGTATAGGAAGCCTTCAGGCAATATATTCTTGGTGCAGTAGAGAACTATTGGAGCTTAGATAAATTTATGGAGTAATGTTAACTTAGTGAGGCTATCTGACTGCAAAGAAGCTGGAACTGTGCCTCTGATTAGAGTATTATCTTGGGAATTCGGTAAAAGCAGTCTCCCGGGAAATATTTACACTAGCGAAGTGTAAGCTGTCATTGACACAATCCATAACAGAGTGGCGTTTGAGGGAATTCTAAGGCTAAACCTTCAAAGTGACAAACTGATGTTGCTTCCAAAGGAGATGAATTGACTGCTTTTGCCTTTTAAAAGGCAGATGTGAAGTGTTAGATCACTGTTGTTTGTTTACGTCTTGTTCATCCTAGACTATGTTCTGTATACATATTATGGATTTATTTTTCTCAGCTCGCATGGTTAAATTTAGTTTTTTTTTAATGCTTGGAATCCTTGGCTTTAAGTACCTAGGATATTGAACTTCTTCAATTCCCACCACAGACATCTGTCTTTGTGGAGTTTACACATTCTCCCTGTGTCTGCGTGGGTTTCCTTCGGGTGCTCTGGTTTCTTCCCACAGTCCAAAAGTGTGCAGGTTATGTGAATTAGCTGTGCTAAATTGCCCATAGCATTAGGGGAAGAGGTAAATGTAGAGGAATGGGTCTGCATGAATTGCTCTTCGGAGGGTTGATGTGGACTTGTTGGACCGAAGGGCCTGTTTCCACACTGTAAGTAATCTGTGTAGTCTGTGTATATAAGAAGACAAAACGTTATTGGTCCCTCACCAGACTGCAGTATACATTTGATGGTTTTTCCAGGGATCGTAATAATTAGAGCACACAGATCTCTTTATATGATAACATTTTTAATTCTACCTCCATTTAAATAATATCCTGCTTTTCTATTCTTCCCACCAAAATAGACAATGTTTGACATTTTCCCATAATAAACTCCTCTTGCCAAACGTTAGTCCAATGATTTAACCAATGTGGCTTGACTGATTCCTGTGCTCTTGACTTCACTTTCTTTCCTTCCCATCATATTCTTGTTGTCATTACCTATATTGCTCAGTTCCATTACTATCTTATCATTTCTCCTAATTTTCTTAATTACACATCACATGAACCATTTGCCCCTAGTGTCTATGTATTTAAAAGTTTTTACTAAGTACCACTTCCAGTCCTCATGAATCAAAACTCATTAAAATAAAAACGTCAATCATTTTAACCATGTATTCAACTCTCTGATCTTGCACATTATCTTCAAGTTTGCTCAGAAAATAGTCCAGGTGTTACTAAATTTATAATTCTGCTTTTCACCTTAACACTTGTTTATTCATATTCCTTGAGTAGAATCTCTTTCTTTTCTGTTCCAAAGAGGTTAATCTTTATGAACTATAAAAACTGGATCCTTCTCCCAATGCTCCAAGTTCTTCTCCCAACCTGAGGAGCTATATTTAACCTTGGCACCGAGGAGACAATGTAGCCTTCAGCGCTCGTGCTTTTGACTGCAGAGAGCAGTGTCCATTTCCCCATGCATATTGCCTTATCCTATTGCTACATTTCTTTTTAATCCCCTAGCTTGAATTGGGCCCCTGTGCTCTGATGTTGTGGTAAGCACGCCCAGCTTCCCTGCAATCCCTGTACCCTTCCACTGGCACCTCAAGAACTTTTGACTAGCTGGACAAGCATGGTGCTGATGCTACTTCATGAATTCCCATACCTACCCTAGTCAATGTCACATTTTCTTGCTGTAACCATGGGCTAAATCTGATCTGCCTTATCTGAGGGGTGTGAATGTCTCCTGGAATAAAATGTCTGGGCAACTTTCTCTCTCTGATCACAGAATCACAGAAATGTTATGGCGTAGAAGAACACCATTTAGCCCATCATATCTGCTCTCTGAATGAGCATTATGATGTAGTGCCAATTTTGTGCCTTTATTCCACACCTTTGCACATTGTTTCAATTCAAATAGTCTTCTGAAGCTCTCTTGAATGCCAGGAAGGGCATTCCAGACTTGAACCATTTGCAGTGTGAGAAAAGTTTTTTGCAGATTACTTTAAATTGACTATTTTTTTTAGATGACTTTAAATCTGTGCTCTCATTCTCAAACTTTTTAATAATGTGTCATAATATCTGAAGGGCAGACTCCAGCTCATTAACACTGAGCCGAAGTTCCTTACTGTCAGTATGATCATTGCAGATCATACTGATGCCCAATGCTACAGCTGCAACGTTTCATCTGCACGGCTATCTTTACTGCATTTTGTTTAGCTAATTAATGTTTCACATTTCGAAACATCAATAATTAGTATTTATTCAAGTTGTTTAATTATTTAAGCTTTAATAGCATGCCATTGTGGCAATGAATATGTAGTATCATTTTCTTTTTCTTGTCTTTTTCCCCAACAGTAGTGTACTAATGTCCTGAAGGTAGTTATCCAGTGCTTTTTTTTTGGTACAATTATACAATTAATGACCACAACATACTGCAACATTAGGTTATTATTTTTAAAATGTTACTGTATTTCTGCTATTTCTAAAAGCATGTTAATTAAATTATAAGATCCCATAAACAATTATGCGGAGTGAAATAATGTCACAAATAAAGTTTCCAGGTAAACTCTACACAGAGGTTGGTGTAGATCCTTAGAGGAGCCTACATTAGTTTAACAATAAGCGTCCAGAGATTCATTTTCATGGAATTACTTCTCATTATGCTTAACCTGTGTTTATTCCCATCTCAAGGAAGCATTAATAATGAACATCCTTTGAAGAATCCAACCAAATAGTGGGATGACTAAAGTGGAAATATTCTGACCATAGGACAATTAAATCATTCACCCAGTGTGTGGAATCTGTTCACAATTATAAATAACTTTTTTTCTTAATAAGGATTTATGTCTGGTGAATATACTCAAAACCTATTAGGTCTTTGATTACTGACATACTGTCTCTTTTCTTTCTTTGTCATTAGCCTTTGTATTCGTGGTGACACCCCTGCAATCTTTCAATCATGTGTTATGCCTCGTGATTGTGACTTTTCTGAATGGTCTGAATGGAGTTCATGCACCAAGACTTGTCGATCGTCTGACTATTCTCCAGGGTATAGAAGCAGGATTCGATTCATAAAGTGTGTGGCTATAGGTGGCGGCAAAGATTGTCCCAACCTCGAGGAAAAAGAAACTTGTAATATTGGAGGAGAAAGATTACCACCATGTCAGAGGTATGTCTGACTTATGAATTCATTGATTTTTAAAGCAATAGTAAAGCATAGTTTACGCTCAAATAATTCTGTTGCTAATCATTCTTTAGCAGTTGTACATTTCCTCAATGAGCTTTTACAGGATTGTAATACACCAAATGGAACTTAGACAGTGGTCTTAATATTGCAAAATGTCTTGCATACCTAGACAGGATGGAAATGTGTTCACTTGACAGGTACAGGAAAACTTATATAATTAGAAAGTGTGCTGGAAGAGAGCAGTAATGATAGATTTGAAGGTGTTGAGAAATATAATAGGAAGAGAATTCTGAAGAGCAGAACAATGAAGACTTAGACTTTTAACCAGTAGTAGGGTGGAATCACATAGTCAGCCATTGTTGGAATAATGGGGTATGAGCTGTTATTTTGAATCGAAAGAAATTCAAGAGCTAGGCTGCAGGAATGATCATAGATGAGTGGGCAGAAAAGTGACAAAAGGAGTTCAATCTGGAGAAGGTGGGGTTAAGGATTGTGGTAGGGCAAACAAACCTAGGAATACACAATGAGTGGAAAGCATGTCCATAGGTCCCAGAAAGAGGCAACAAAGGTAGATGAGGTACTAAAGGAGGCAAATTGACAAGGTATAGAATATAAAAGTAGGGATAAAAAACTGAATTTACATAGGAATTGGTTAGGCCACAGATTTAATTTTGTGCACAGTTCTGGTCACTACATTATTGGAAAGGCATTATTGCTCTTGAGAGAGCTCAGAGGAGATTTGCAAGAATGTTTTCAAGGTTTGAAAATTGCAGTTATAAGGAAAAATTGAATAAGATAGTGTTGTTTTCCTTAGAAAAGAAGAGGTTGAGGGGCACTTAAATTGAGGTGTAAAAAAAAGTGAGTGGCTTGGATAGATTGAGGTGTGGATGGAGTGCACAAGGAAGACCTGTTCCCTTGTGAATAGAGCAATTACTGAAAATACAGGTTTGAGATGTGTGGTGGAAGGAAATAGAGAGGGGCATAAGGAAAAACCTTTTCAGGAGGTGGTGAGTAACTAGAATTCACTGCTGAAGTTGGTGGTTATGGCAGAAATCCTCAATTCATTTATAAGCAACCTGGATCCACACCTGAAGCACTGTAACTTGCAGGGCTACAGTCATGTGTTTTGAAAATTTCAGTTTGGTAACTTCTCTATGATTTCCACTTTGAGAACTGGTAACTAGCGCATTAAGGAAATTAAAGATGACACATCATTGATGGAATCTTCTGAAAGATAGGATTGTAACCAATTAAGGAAGTGATTTGGTGATGGCTAGGATTTGAAATTTGAAGTTTTTCAGGGTTAAAGAGGGCCCTCCCATTGTACACTGCAGAATTGAGGCTAAATAAAGATAATTGTTTAGTGAGAACTGTGATAGAACATTGTGATATAAAAGCCAACCTGCAGTAAAGTTACAACTGATTATTTTTATCATGGTTTTAATTAGTTTGACCATGCAGTCCAAACAATGGTCTTTTTCTATTTCAATCAATTAATTCTTGTTTGTTAATTGAGTTGAGGTTAATACTTGCAATTATGAAACCAGAAACCCAATCGTAAAGTAATGATCAAGATGTCTCGAGCTTTGGGAGGGAAGAAATCTACGCAATATGATTAAAAATAGAACCCGAAAATGCTACTTAAAAGAATTATACATGGAATTTTCTCAGCACCTGAATGATGATCATTGAATTCAGAAAGAAAGCAGGAAAACATGCTCCCATCAAATCAACAGAGCAGTGTTTAAGAGGGTTGAAAGCGACAAGTTCCTCGGAGTGACGATAACTGACAATCTGTCCTGGGCTTCCTATGTAGATGCAACAGTCAAGAAGGCACAACATTACCTCTTCTGCCTCAGTTGGCTCAGGAAATTTGGCATGTCCATAAGGAGCCTCACCAACTTCTACAGATGCACCATTGAGAGCATACTATCTGGGTGCATAATGGCCTGGTATGGCAACTGCTCTGCCCAGGACCATAAGAAACTACAGAAGGTGGTGTACACAACCCAGATCAACTCTTCCATCAGGCAGGAGATACAGAAGCTTGAACACAAGCACTAGCAGGTTCAGGAACAGCTTCTTCCTGGCTGTTATTAAACTGATGAATAGACTCTCTAACCTCAAATGATGCTGATCTTGCTGATGTTGATCTTGCCTAGTGCACGTCCTGTGCAATGTAACCCGTATGCCTCTGTCAAAGTCTTTTTGATCTATACATCCATGCTTACCATGATCTCCTTGTATTGCTTGTAAACAAAGCTTTTCATTGTACTTTGATACACATAACAATAAATCAATCAAGCAATCAACCAATCAATGTGGCCAATGATGAGACAGAAGAATACAGTGAGAATGATAAAGTCAAATTCTGCACATAAGTTCTGCACACAATGCAATTCTAGGTAGTGAATAGTAAGGGATTGCTTTGCATGTATTAATTAATATTATTACTTACTCTCACCTGATTTATGTGCAGTTTGCTATTTTTCCATGCAGTGGCATGAAATTAGATGGTAACAATTCCTGACATTAAAATCTGAGTGGGTACCTGGCAGCAGCAATGAGCTGGTGTCCTTGCTTGTTATCTGCTTTGGCCAATATTTCCCAACATTTCAGAGCATGTTCCATCAGCAGGGATTACCTGTAGCCCTTATCGATGGAGGCTGGCATGGGACAACAACCACCTTCGCCACATTATAGCATCACATCTTGACTCACTTATCATACAGCATTTCAACACCGCACTCTACAGCACACCAATTGTAATGCTGCTGCCAGGCTACTTTGTGTGCAGGCACAGATAGTCAGCACATGAATGAGAACAGAGTATGGCTCTTAACTTGCTTTCGAGTGCTCACTCACTTAGATGCTTATAGAATCAATGCCTTGCTTTGCCTTTTTGTGCATCGGTGCCTCATTCAGAACTTAAAGGCTCACAGTCCTTCTGTCTTGCATCACGAAGCCAGGCTGCTTGTCATATTCATCAGCAATGATGAGTTAAGGCGGTGGACATGTTCCTGTATGGTACCATGCTCTATCAATGTCACAACTACTACAACATTTACCCGCAGTTTATGTGACAAACATACTGAATGTGCTTCAAGCAAATGGCTAGATTTTCAGTCTAAGGGAGTAGTCACAGACAAGTTGAAAGGAACTGTTGATAGTCAGGGGTTATTGTTTGACATCAGTCCAAGGGCTTCAGGAAATCAGTCAAGCAGCTGGGATGGGTTCAGAATCATATGCTTACAATCTGGGAGTGTGCCATAGTCACTCCTGCAGGGTCTGATCACTTAATGTAAATTATCAACATCCTTTTTACCTAGCACTCCACCACCAAACCCCCATCCATCACCTACCCATTCCCCCCCACCCCACTATTGCATAAATTTTCCCTCTTCACACTTCACTTCAACTCTGAGGAAGAGTCATCTAGACTCAAAACATTAGCTTGCTTTCTGTCCATGGCATACTGCCTGACCTGCTGTGACCTCCAGCATTTTTCGTTTGAAGTCTGGGATCAGTAGGATTGGTAAACAGCACAGAGATCAGTCACTGCTCTGGTCACCTATTAGCGAGGTGCGGGAGGCAGTCATTCCAGGTTGGTTCATGGCATGGGCCCCATGGTGCATCTTGGGGAATATTCAATGAAAATCAAAGGGAGAGTTGTCAGGGGCCACTGCTGTGACAGAGAAACTGAGGAAGTCATTCATGGGGACTGAAGGCAGCATGCTAGAATGCGGAGGGGATACAACTCAATATATCAGATGGGAGATAGTCAGACAAAGAAGGGCACGGGGATCTGCAGATGGAGGGTTGCGATGATATTGACCTTGTTATCCTGGCTTCAACGGGTGGATAGAACACAACAGCGCTTGGCGTAAGTACACTATAGACCTGGGACTCAGGGTGGTAAAACTCACCTTAGTTTCAATGATTATGTTATCCTGAAAATCAAAGCTGATAATACCACTTGGTGAGATTATCTGGTTCAAAGTTAGATATTAAAAATTTACTGGGAATTGAAATTAGGAAACCATAACCCCTGCTTGACAAAAATGTGCTTTACTCAGAAAAAGACCAGGCACAGATTGCAGTCTGTGGGGTACTGTAGTTAATGGACCCTAGATCTATCTCCCTCTGCTTTATTGGTGATCGTGCTGAAGTATTTAAAAAATACAATATCAATTGAGACTGTGAGATGGTCATCAACTTATGAGTTATGGTAAGTGGCCGGTAACTCAAGACCATTATTCTTATCTGATGCTCCACTCATTGTTTCAGTGCATGGCTTTCCATAAAATCTAAAGCACAAGATTGAATTAATACAATATCAAATCAATACCCATCCAACGTGAGTTGCAGCCATCCAGGCAGCTCAAACAACACTCAAGAAGTTTGATACCATCCAGGACAAAGCATCAATTTGATTGACACCAGATCTAAAAACATTTACTCCCTCCACTACTAGTGCTGAGTAGCAGCAATATGTACCACCTATAATTTGCACTGCAGGATTTCACCAGAGCTCCATTGATGTCATCTTCCAAACACATGAACACCATCTGGAAGGACAAGGACAACAAACACATGGGAACATCACCGCTTATAATTTCCCCATTTAGCCACACATCAAATATGACTTGCAAATATGTCTCTATGCTATTGTGATCTACCTATGCCAAATTGTCTGCAATGCTTCAAGGAGTCAGATCACCACTCCCTTGTCAAGGGCTACTAAGATTCGGCAATAAATGCTGGTGCAGCCAACAAATTCCACTTCTCATGAATGAATAAAAATAAAGTAAGTACAGTTTATGAGAGGTGAATTATAACAAATCACGAGTGTGTTAAAATTTCACTGTTTGCTATACATTTCCATTTTCCAAGCAGTAATGCAAAGAATAGCTAACTGTTTTACCTTTTTTGGCAATACAATAAACAGCCAGAAGGTAATTATTTTTAAAGTGGTATGGGTGGACTGCTTCAGAATTGTCTACCCATCACAAGCCTGTCTAAGAAATGTTCATAATTTTAATTTCATAGATGGTCAACTTCTGCATATTCTCACATTTGAAAAAGGTAATTGGGAAATATGCAACATGGATTTATACAGAACTACTGTAGTATAGGTCAGAGGAAAAGCTTTATAGTAAACTATGCAAAGTATAATGTGGAGGATCCAGTGTTGGACTGGGATGGACAAAGTCAGAAATCACACAACACCAGGTTATAGTCCAACAGGTTTATCTGAAATTACAAATTCTTAGTCAACTACACCTGGCAAAGGGGCTGCACTCTGGAAGTTTGTGTGATTTCAAATAAACCTGTTGGATTGTAACCTGGTGTTGTGTGACTTCTGACTTTATACAAAATATCATATATGGTTAGCAGTGCATTGTATCATCGAGCTCAAGGCAGTAATTTCAAAGACAGTGAATCTTGAGCAGTTTCATGTCAGCAGAATTGTTTGATTGAATAAATCCCTTGTAATGCATTGTGAGGTGTTTATATTTCTTTTATAGTGTGACAAACAAATAGTAGCAGTAATTATTTTTTACTGCCTAAAACCCAATCATCAGTTGAACTTAACAGATGACTTTGAATCTGTGTTGCTTTTAGCAGTGCATGTTTGATATCATTGTCAACTCAGGTTATTGGGAAATATGAAATTAAGGCACCTAAATGGAGTTGAAATCCAGAAGAGTTATAAACTAATTGAAACAAGGAACATGCTTAAGGACTGAATTGCTTACACTCTCTTCCTGTATATCCTGCTTGTGATTAATATGAATGGTCAGGATGCTGGGAATCGCATATTCAAATGTGCCCTTGGCAGCACAGACTTTACAACTGCCTATTTAGTATTAGATGGATGAAGTATTAGATTCAAATCTGAGTTCTCTAAATAGATACTTAAAGCTCCACCAAAAGAAAAAAATGGAATTTGTACCACAAGTTAAAAGTACCTCCAAAATGATCAAGTAAAAATATCAAATAAGCAGGAGGTCTGTTAGCTCATCAAAATTAACCATTTGAGGAGTAAAACATTTTGGAGAATCTTACAGAATCTTTATTGGAGTGATGATCCAATGCTAAACTTAACAGCACATGGATGAAACCAGGCAATAACTAGATTGATACATAATAAATATCCAGTGAAATAACTGCTCCTTGAATAGAGACACAGCAGGATAGGAGGACTATGATCATCCAGGAACCAAGCTCTGAATTCCTCTGTGAATCTTCCCCTCTGGCAGAAGCAAGAATACAAAGATTCTGTCTGGCCAGACTGAGAGTTACAATGCTTTAATTTCTTTGAATTACTTCAGTTATGAGGATAGATTGAAGAATTCCGGACTGTTCTGTTTGGAGAGAAGAGGTCATAGAGTCATAGAGATATACAGCATGGAAACAGACCCTTCGGTCCAACCCGTCCATGCCGACCAGATATCCCAACCCAATCTAGTCCTAGCTGCCAGTGCCTGGCCCATATCCCTCCAAACCCTTCCTATTCATATACGCATCCAAATGCCTCTTAAATGTTGCAATTGTACCAGCCTCCATCACATCCTCTGGCAGCTCGTTCCATACACGTATCACCCTCTGTGTGAAAACGTTGCCCCTTAGGTCTCTTTTAAATCCTTCCCCTCTCACCCTAAACCTATGCCCTCTAGTTCTGGACTCCCCAACCCCAGGGAAAAGACTTTGCCTGTTTTTCCTATCCATGCCCCTCATAATTTTATAAACCTCTATAAGGTCACCCCTCAGCCTCCGATGCTCCAGGGAAAACAGCCCCAGCCTGTTCAGCCTCTCCCTGTAGCTCAGATCCTCAAACCATGGCAACATCCATGTAAATCTTTTCTGAACCCTTTCAAGTTTCACAACATCTTTCTGATAGGAAGGAGACCAGAATTGCACACAATATTCCAACAGTGGCCTAACCAATGTCCTGTATAGCCGCAACATGACCTCCCAACTCCTGTACTCAATACTCTGACCAATAAAGGAAAGCATACCAAATGCCTTCTTCACTATCCTATCTACCTGTGACTCCACTTTCAAGGAGCTATGAACCTGCACTCCAAGGTCTCTTTGTCAGCAACACTCCCTAGGACCTTACCATTAAGTGTATAAGTCCTGCTAAGATTTGCTTTCCCAAAATACAGCACCTTGCATTTATCTCAATTAAACTCCATCTGCCACCTCTCAGCTCATTGGCCCATCTGATCCAGATCCTGTTGTAATCTGAGGTAACCCTCTTCACTGTCCACTACACCTCCAATTTTGGTGTCATCTGCAAACTTACTAACTGTACCTCTTATGCTCGCATCCAAATCATTTATGTAAATAACGAAAAGTAGACGACTCAGCACCGATCCTTGTAGCACTCCACTGGTAACAGGCCTCCAGTCTGAAAGACAACCCTCCACCACCATCCTCTGTCTTCTACCTTTCAGCCAGTTCTATATTCAAATGGCTAGTTCTCCCTGTATTCCATGAGATCTAACCTTGCTAATCAGTCTTCCATGGCAAATCTTGTCGAACACCTTACTGAAGTCCATTTGGATCACATCAACTGCTCTGCCCTCTTCAATCTTCTTTGTTACTTCTTCAAACAACTCAATCAAGTTTGTGAGACATGATTTCCCACGCACAAAGCCATGTTGACTATCCCAAATCAGTCCTCGCCTTTCCAAATGTATGTACATCCTGTCTCTCAGGATTCCCTTCAACAACTTGCCCACCACCAAGGTCAGGCTCACCAGTCTATAGTTTCCTGGCTTGTCTTTACAGTGGCACCACTTCTTAAACAGTGGCACCACGTTTGCCAACTTCCAGTCTTCCGGCATCTCACCTGTGACTATCGATGGTACAAGTATCTCATCAAGAGGCCCAGCAATCATTTCTCTAGTTTCCCACAGAGTTCTCGGTACACCTGATCAGGTCCTGGTGATTTATCCACCTATTTCCCTACAGTCTATATCTTCCATATCCTTTTCCACAGTAAATACAGATGCAAAATATTCATTTACTAACTCCCCCATTTTCTGTGGTTCCACACAAAGGCCACCTTGCTGATCTTTGAGGGGTGCTGCAAATGTGTTGCTGGTCAAAGCACAGCAGGTTAGGCAGCATCTCAGGAATAGAGAATTCGACGTTTCGAGCATAAGCCCTTCATCAGGAATAAGAGAGAGAGAGCCAAGCCGGCTGAGATAAAAGGTAGGGAGGAGGGACTAGGGGGAGGGGCGATGGAGGTGGGATAGGTGGAAGGAGGTCAAGGTGAGGGTGATAGGCCGGAGTGGGGTGGGGGCGGAGAGGTCAGGAAGAGGATTGCAGGTTAGGAGGGCGGTGCTGAGTTGAGGGAACCGACTGAGACAAGGTGGGGGGAGGGGAAATGAGGAAGCTGGAGAAATCTGAATTCATACCTTGTGGTTGGAGGGTTCCCAGGCGGAAGATGAGGCGCTCCTCCTCCAGCCGTCGTGTAGTTGTGTTCTGCCGGTGGAGGAGTCCAAGGACCTGCATGTCCTCGGTGGAGTGGGAGGGGGAGTTAAAGTGTTGAGCCACGGGGTGATTGGGTTGGTTGGTTCGGGCGGCCCAGAGGTGTTCTCTGAAGCGTTCCGCAAGTAAGCGGCCTGTCTCACCAATATAGAGGAGGCCACATCGGGTGCAGCGGATGCAATAGATGATGTGTGTGGAGGTACAGGTGAACTTGTGGCGGATATGGAAGGATCCCTTGGGGCCTTGGAGGGAAGTGAGTGTGGAGGTGTGGGCGCAAGTTTTACATTTCCTGCGGTTGCAGGGGAAGGTGCCGGGGGTGGAGGTTGGGTTGGTGGGGGGTGTGGATCTGACAAGGGAGTCACGAAGGGAGTGGTCCTTGCGGAACGCTGATAGGGGAGGGGAGGGAAATATATCCTTGGTGGTGGGGTCCGTTTGGAGGTGGCGGAAATGGCGGCGGATAATACGTTGTATGCGCAGGTTGGTGGGGTGGTAGGTGAGAACCAGTGGGGTTCTGTCTTGGTGGCGGTTGGAGGAGCGGGGCTCAAGGGCGGAGGAGCGGGAAGTGGAGGAGATGCGGTGGAGGGCATCGTCGATCACGTCTGGGGGGAATCTGCGGTCCTTGAAGAAGGAGGCCATCTGGGTTGTGCGGTGTTGGAATTGGTCCTCCTGGGAGCAGATGCGGCGGAGACGAAGGAATTGGGAATATGGGATGGCGTTTTTACAGGGGGCAGGGTGGGAGGAGGTGTAGTCCAGGTAGCTGTGGGAGTCAGTCGGTTTATAATAGATGTCTGTGTTGAGTCGGTCGCCCGAGATAGAAATGGAAAGGTCTAGGAAGGGGAGGGAGGAGTCTGAGACAGTCCAGGTGAATTTCAGGTCGGGATGGAAGGTGTTAGTAAAGTTGATGAACTGTTCAACCTCCTCGTGGGAGCACGAGGCAGCGCCGATACAGTCATCGATGTAGCGGAGGAAAAGGTGGGGGGTGGTGCCAGTGTAGTTGCGGAAGATGGACTGTTCCACATATCCTACAAAGAGGCAGGCATAGCTGGGGCCCATGCGGGTGCCCATGGCAACTCCTTTAGTTTGGAGGAAGTGGGAGGATTGAAAAGAGAAGTTATTCAGGGTGAGGACCAGTTCAGTCAGTCGAAGGAGGGTGTCAGTGGAAGGGTACTGGTTAGTGCGGCGGGAAAGGAAGAAGCGGAGGGCTTTGAGTCCTTCGTGATGGGGGATGGAGGTGTACAGGGACTGGATGTCCATAGTGAAAATAAGGCGTTGGGGACCGGGGAAGCGAAAATCCTGGAGGAGGTGGAGGGCGTGGGTGGTGTCCCGAACGTAGGTGGGGAGTTCTTGGACTAAAGGGGACGGGCCCTATTCTCTCCCTAGTTATCCTATTGTCCTTAATATATTTGTAAAACCCCTTTGGATTCTCCTTAATTCTATTTGTCAAAGCTATCTCATGTCCCTGTTTTGCCCTCCTGATTTCCCTCTTTCTCCTACTTTCTTTATACTCTTCTAAGGATTCACTTGATCTATCCTGTCTGTACCTGACATGCTTTCTTCTTTTTCCTAATCAAACCTTCAACTTCTTTAGTCATCCAGCATTCCCTATACCTACCAGAGGAATTTGATAGGGGCTTTCAAAATCAAGGGCAGGCTGGATAGGATAACTAGGGAGGGATACAAGAATGAGGGGACATGGATTTCAAGTGATCTGAAAAAGAAGCAAAGGTGATGTGGGGAAAATCTTTTTCACTTCATCAGGGTAGTTAGGGTATGGAATGTACTGAATGGAAGTGTGGTGGAACTAGGTTGAATTGAGGCGTTCAAAAGGATATTGGATGATTGTTTGGATAGAAATGGTATATGCAAGGGTATATGAAAATAGCAGGAGATTGGCACAAGGTAGTGATGCTTGTTTGAAGAGTCTGTGCAGGCATGATGGGCTGATTTAACTCCTCCTGTGCCATAATGATTCTGTGATTCCAGCAAAAAAAAGGCTTTCTTTTTCTATTTTCAGGTAATTTTCAGATTAAAGTCGAATATTCTACAAGGTAGCTCAACTGGACAGCTATAAATCAAACATGATTCTGAGGAGAGAGAGTGGGAAGTAATTTTTTTTGTGTTGAAGAGATATGTAATCATCTTTAATAAATATAATCATATGAGCCCGAAGGTTACTTCAATGTTATGAGGATGTATCAGTGAAAGAGTGATTGCTGTATCTAATGATTGGTCCCAGAAAAGTAAGTAGAAGTAAGTGAAGACAATAATTAATGTGTGGAAGTGATTACCAGATGTGCTATTCATTGAACAATTTAGATGTTGCATAAGCCACCAGAAGGAAGCTCAAACAATTTGTAGCCATCATCTGGACCCTGAGATGACATTGCTGCTAGAAAATCACACTCTTATCCAATATATTTTATAGTGTGCAGCTGGCAAGGGAAGGTTATGTTCATTTTTTTTCTTCTTTGTCTGCTCATGCATGATACCATGATGGGCATAAACCACAAGAAGCTTCCTTTTAGTTGATTTGCAATCACCCCCATACTGAGTGACCAATGATTGTAATGAAATCAACATAATTTTGTTGTAGTAACTTGCAGTCTGTCCCTTGCCTATCTAAAAAAAATGTTCAAAATAGGCAATTCAGATGAACAGACTGACAATACAAAATGTTGTTTTAAAGTGTATAAGTACTTTTTGTTTGTCTAGAAAGTTTTGAACTGCACTCAATATAGCATAGTATATTCAGAAAGCTAGAATATCATTAGTATACTTCACACATTTTCCATGTGCCTGAGGTAGTACCAGTCAGTGTCAGGTCTACTGAACCAAAGTTGAATTAATTACAACCTTAACTTCAACAATAAGCAATCTAAAATTTCTTATACTTTTTAACTTGCCATGCAATCTTGACTGCTGCGGTTTTAACTTTGTATGTTTTTAATGCCATAACTTGTTAATACAAGCTCAATTGGGAAACGCATCCAAACATGATAAAGCATCAGCAAAATTCATGTCGTTGTTAATTCCAGTTATCCATCTCATCAATCACTGGGACCATCATTAATAAAGGACAAACATACAGTTTTGTAATTCTGAACGATACGCATAATATTTTAATGCTTTCAAATATAAATCATAATACACATTAGGATAATTAGATTTTAATGTCATGTGTGCTCAAGAAGAAAGGTACAGACGTACAGTGAAATGTGTGCAATGTTGCCATATGCAGGGCCATCTTAGGTATAAGGCATCCAGTTACAAATCTTAGGTATGGTGGTTTAGGGCAGCATGGTAGTTCGGTGGTCAGCACTGCTGCCTCACAGTGCCAGGGACCCGGGTTCAATTCCCACCTCAGGCAACTGTCTGTGTGGAGTTTGCACATTCTCCCCGTGTCTGTGTGGGTTTCCTCCGGGTGCTCCGGTTTCCTCCCACAATCCAAAGATGTGCAGGTTGGGTGAATTGGCCATGCTAAATTGCCTGTAGTATTAGATATAAGGGAATGGGTCTGGGTGGGTTGTTCTTTGGAAGGTCGGTGTGGACTTGTTGGGCCGAAGGGCCTGTTTCCACGCTGTAGGGAATGGAATCTAAATAGATTAGGTACAAAAATAGAGAAACAAGTAAATAAGCCAAAAGTTCTACATTACAGTTCTTTTTAGTATAAATTGGGAAAACAAAGAAATAAATTTAAAAGATAAACATTACAATCCCTCTATAGCCTGCAGTCACTCCACATTGGGGGTTTTCCACGCGTGGTAAAAATAATGACTACAGATGCTGGAAACCAGATTCTGGATTAGAGTGGTGCTGGAAAAGCACAGCGGTTCAGGCAGCATCTGAGGAGCGGGAAAATCGATGTTTCGGGCAAAAGCCCTTCATCAGGAATGGAGGCAGAGTGCCTGCAGAATGGAGAGACAAATGAGAGGAGAGTGGGGGTGGGGAGAAAGTAGCATAGAGTACAATAGGTGAGTGGCGGTGGAGATGGAGGTGATAGGTCAGAGAGGAGGGTGGGGGAGGGTAGCAAAGAGCACAATGGGTGAATGGGGGTGGGGATGGAGGTGATAGGTAAGAGAGGAAGGTGGAGTGGATAGGTGGGAAGGAAGATAGGCAGGCAGGACAGGTCATGGGGACAGTGCTGAGCTGGAAGTTTGGAACAGGGATCAGGTGGGGGAAGGGGAAATGAGGAAACTGATGAAGTCCACATTGATGCCCTGGAGTTGAAGTGTTCCGAGGGGGAAGATGAGGCGTTCTTCCTCCAGGAGTCAGGTGGTGAGGGAGCGGTGGTGAAGGAGGCCTAGGACCTGCATGTCCTCGGCAGAGTGGGAGGGGGAATTGAAATGCTGGGCCACAGGGCGGTGGGGTTGATTGGTGCGGGTGTCTCGGAGGTGTTCCCTAAAGTGCTCTGCTAGGAGGTGTCCAGTCTCCCCAATGTAGAGGAGACTGCATCAGGAGCAACAGATGCAATAAATGATATTGGTGGATATGCAGGTAAAACTTTGATGGATGTGGAAGGCTCCATTGGGGCCTTGAATGGAGGTGAGGGAGGAGGTGTGGGCGCAGGTTTCACAGTTCCTGCGGTGGCAGGGGAAGGTGCCAGGATGGGAGGGTGGATTGTTGGGGGGGGCGTGGACCTGACCAGGTAGTCATGGAGGGAACGGTCTTTGCGGAAGGCGGAAAGGGGTGGAGAGGGAAATATATCCCTGGTGGTGGGGTCCATTTGGAGATGGCGGAAATGTTGTCGGATGATTTGATTTATGCGAAGGTTGGTAGGTGGAAGGTGAGCACCGGGGGGTTCTGTACTTGTTACGGTTGGAGGGGTGGGGTCTGAGGGTGGAGGTGCAGGATGTGGACGAGATGCATTGGAGGGCATCTTTAACCACGTAGGAAGGGAAATTGCGGTCTCTAAAGAAGGAGGCCATCTGGTGTATTCCGTGGTGGAACTGGTCCTCCTGGGAGCAGATACGGCGGAGGCAGAGGAATTGGGAATATGGGATGGCATTTTTGCAGGCGGTGGGGTGGGAAGAGGTGTAATCCAGGTCACTGTGGGAGCCGGTGGGTTTGTAAAAAATGTCAGTGTCAAGTCGGTCGTCATTAATGGAGATTGAGAGGTCCAGGAAGGGAAGGGAGGTGTCAGAGGTGGTCTAGGTAAATTTAAGGTCAGTGTGTAATGTGTTGGTGAAGTTGATGAATTGCCCAACCTCCTTGAGGGAGCACGAGGTGGCACCAATGCAGTCATCAATGTAACAGAGGAAGAGGTGCGGAGTGGTGCTGATGTAATTACAGAAGATCAACTGTTCTATGTAGCCAACAAAGAGACAGGCATAGCTGGGGCACATACAGGTGCCCATGGCTACCCCTTTGGACTGGGTCTTGGTCTCTCCCACACTGGCTGACCCCAACTGGACTCGCAAGTCACTAACCACCATCTGTGAGAGGCTGACCACTCCAGGCCCATCCCCTGTTGGCCAACCCATGCCATGCCCACCAACCACTGACTGTTCCCACTCTGCACCACACCTGCCAACCGCTGGCTATTCCCACACTGCACCAAGCCCGCCAGCTGTCAGCTAATCCCACTCTGCACCACACCAGCCAACCATTAGCTATTCCCCCTCTGCACGACACCCACGAACCACTGGCTATTCCCCCTCTGCACTGCACCCACCAACCATTAGCTATTCCCCCTCTGCACGACACCCACCAACCATTAGCTATTCCCCCTCTGCACTGCACCCACCAACTGCTGGCTATTCCCAATCTGCACCATGCCCACCAACCGCTAGCTATTCCCTCTCTTCACCATGCACACCAACCACTGGCTAATCTCACTCTTCACCACGCCAACCAACCACTGGCTATTCCCACTCTGCACCACACCCACCAACCACTAGCTATTCCCGCTCTGCACTGTACCCACCAACTGCTGGTCATTCCCACTCTGCACCACCCCTACCAAACGCTCGCTATTCCCACTCTGCACTGCACCCACCAACTGCTGGCTATTCCCACTCTGCACCACCCCTACCAACCACTGACTATTCCCACTCTGCTCCATGCCAACCAACTGCTGGCTATTCCCCCTCTGCACTGCACCCACCAACTTCTAGTTATTCCCGCTCTGCACTGCACCCACCAACTTCTGGCTATTCCCCCTCTGCACTGCACCCACCAACTGCTGGCTATTCCCCCTCTGCACTGCACCCACCAACCGCTGGCTATTCCCCCTCTGCACCACGCCCACCAACTGCTGGTTATTCCCCCTCTGCACTGCACCCACCAAACGCTGCTATTCCCCCTCTGCACTGCACCCATGAACCACTGGCTATACCCACTCTGCACTGCTCCCACCAACCACTGACTATTCCCCCTCTGCACTGCTCCCACCAACCACTGACTATTCCCCCTCTGCACTGCAGCCACCAACCGCTGGCTGTTCCCTCTCTGCACCATGCCCACCAACCACTGACTATTCCCAATCTGCACTGCACCCACCAGCTGCTGGCTATTTCCACTCTGCACTGCTCTCACCAACTGCTGGCTATTCCAATTCTGCACCACACCCACCAACCGTTAGCTATTCCCCCTCTGCACCATGCCCACCAACCACTCACTATTCCCTCACTGCACCACACCCACCACCACTGGCTATTCCCACTCTACACTACACCCACCAACCACTGGCTATTCACACTCTGCAGCACATCCACCAACGGCTGGCAATTCCCCCTCTGCACCACACCCACCAACCACTGGCTGTTTCCACTCTGCACCACATCCACCAACCACTGGCAATTCCCACTCTGCTCTGCACCCACCAACCGCTAGCTATTCCCACTCTGCACCACGCTCACCAGCCACTAGCTATTCCCACTCTGCACCACAACAGCCAACCACTGGCTGTTCCCGCTCTGCATCACACCTGCCAACTGTTAGCTATTCCCACTGTGCACTGTGCCTACCAATCTCTGGCTGTTCCCCATCTGCACTCCACCTGCCAACTGCTGGCTGTTCCCGGTCTGCATCATGCCCACTGACCACTGACCATCCCCCTCCCGATAAGCTAGAATTTAGATATTTCTGTTGTATTGTTAATTTATAATTAGTTGAAATTTCTGGGTAAGATGATATGGTGAAGCTAGTCTTGTAGGTGAATAAGAATGAATCACTTTTTCTTGCTTTATTTTATGTTTTATGGAAAGCAAGTATTTCACACTCAGGAATAATTTTTATAAAATTGCAAGTTAGTTAGATGCCCAGTAATATAAATTCATTTTACCTTTAGAAGAGCAGTCCCCGTTGTAGTTGTGTCCATGCCTTTTGTGTGCTTTTCATGAAACCTCTTGTTTGATTGACTATACTCATTATTTTGAACATACCTAAAATTATTAATTACTGAAAATGGGTCACTAGACCAGAAACATTAACTCCGATTTTGCTGCCAGACCTGGTGAAATTTTCTAACAATTTCTCTTTTTGTCTAAACTTACTAATGCTGCACTAATATTTTAACTTGGAATCGATCACAATCATTTTGCTCACGAACCAGTACGAATTTTGAAACTGCATGGCAATATTTTGAACAAGAGAGAAGAGCTCATCCCAATGTTTTGTTCAATATATATCCCACAACCAAAACTTCTAGAGCAGGTGAACTGATCTTTCGTAACTTGCTGTTTATAGGTTTTTCTCTGCACACGTTTGCTGCCACATTTGCTGCCTTTCCAACAGTGACTATACATACCAAATACTTTATTGGCTAGGTACGAAACAGCTCAAGTTGTCCTTAGATCACAAAATATATAAGTCCAAATCTTTCTGTTTAAGAAAGGATTACATAATTTGCATTCACAATATGTCTTTGATGTCCTGAAATTGCAGTTCAAAAACACTTCATTGGTTGTAAACTGCTTTGGACCATTTTGAAGTTATCAAATATTTTGTGTAAATGCAAGTTTCTTTATATTTTTCATGACTTGTAATTTATGGTCACCTTAGTGTTTTAAAAATCTGTAGTTGAAGTTGGTTTTATTTGTTATCAGTCAATGCTAGATTCCAATTCAAGTTCTAATGATAGTGAATGGTGAATTGAAAATTCTCAAAGACTATGGAGTTTTTGTAATATGCTCTTCACAATCTTAAAAGTTACGGGATCAAATAATATATATCTCTACCAATTAGCCATCCCTTGCATATAATAGCAAAAGCAATCAAAATGCATCACCAGGGATGCACTGGAATAACAAATCTGAATGTCATCTGAGACTGTAGGATTCCAACTTTTGGATATAATTATTTATTGTGAGATATTTTGAAGGTCAATAGATCCTGGAATAAATT
The DNA here is from genome assembly GCF_020745735.1 of Hemiscyllium ocellatum. Lineage (NCBI taxonomy): Eukaryota > Metazoa > Chordata > Chondrichthyes > Orectolobiformes > Hemiscylliidae > Hemiscyllium > Hemiscyllium ocellatum. The sequence continues at coordinate 38,357,760 of NC_083407.1, read as the reverse complement.
TAAGACTCACAGTAAAAAACCAAGCATTTATGAATGTGTTATTTGCCAAACAAATGTCTTTCATGGCCGGTATTGCAGTTAAACATGCCGATAAAATCTTCTGGATATTAGTTCAACTTGATTGCTTTAGAACAACAGAGCTAATCTTTTTCATTTTCACTTGATCTGCTTTAAAGGACAATCAGACAAATTTTACAGTAATGTAAAATAGATTCTGGAAAGTTAAAAGCCTGTTTTGTTTAACCTCTTGTCTTTCTTTCTACTTCTTTTGAAGTAATTTAATAGAGAGGTAAAACAGTGATAGTACTATCACTTCTCAAAGTCAGGGCTTAACTGTAGCTTTTTTTACATACGATACATACACTTCACTTCAATATAAATACAGTATTTCCTGTGATATGTGGCTGAAAGATGTTTCCAAATCAAATTAAGGAAACTAATAACATTTCTTCTTAGATGTCAAATACCACAAATTGCCTATTTGAGCATCTGCAATGATTTCTTTAACTGTTGAGTCTGATATCAATTTCGGGCATCATTTACATTGTTGTCACAAGCAACAATTTCTTAAGAGTGATTACATCACATTGCATTTATTATGGAGATTGTCTACTGGTTCTATATTTCGCTGGCAAGGATCCCAAGTCATTATTATCCAGGATGGCATACCCCAAAATGGCTACGCTTCCAAGTTAGAAAGACTAAACTGCCCTCTCTTCTCTACTCAATCCCTCTCTGAGTTGGTTGCAATAAGGTTAATTTCAAAAAGGAACCTCGTCATGGAGATCCTTACCTAGCCCAAGCATGTTATGTTTTAAAAGGAATCAATTTAACCCTGCTTTCTTGAGTTAAACAAAACATGTGTTCATTAGTGACTAAAATATTATAAGTATGTAAAATGTAAAGAATATATGATTCAGTTTTTGTCTTGTTCATGACAAATAGTTTGTAAAATATTGCAGCTGTTATGGTGGATAATTCTGCAGGACTGACTTTGGAAGTTGAGTGGCTTTTTGGATTTTCTTGGTTGTGCAGCTAGCTAAAAAGTTTATCTAGTTTCCTTTAACAGTTGCTTTATTGTTGAGTTGTATACAGCAATCAAAGAGACCTTTTTTTATCCGTACGTTCAATAGTATCTAGTGGAATTTCTCAGTTGTGCTTCTTCATTAGCAAACTGTAGCGCAGTGGAACTTAAGCTCATGGCTTAAAGTTGGTTTTTAACCCTCTTTCATATATATTCCTAAATGGGTAAAACACAAACATGTCTTTTGTGCAGAATTGCATTTCCTTCAACTCATATCATGTTCACATTATGGGGGCGTAAATCACATGAACTTTCCATTTGAAATACCACTGTCTGAAGTTCACTTGACTCTCTTCAGGTATGATCTTCCATGATTCCTCCTGATATCAGTGCAATGTATATTCTCAGCCATCTTTTGGCTTGTATAGCCCTTTAAAAACACATAATTAAAACTTTCATATATCTGTAAGTAATTCATGGTTATGAGTTGTTTTCATGACATTTGCATGAGCAGTTCATCAACTTCACTCACAAATTCCACCACACCTCAAATTCACTTGGTCCATCTTGGACACCTCCCTCCCCTTTCTTGACCTCACTATTTCCATCTTCGGCAACAATCTCCAATGGACTTCTACTACAAACCTACAGACTCCCACATCTACCTGGATTATATCTCCTCCCATTCAGTATCCTGCAAGAACTCCATCCCACTCTCCCAATTCCTCCATCTCTGTCACATCTGCTCAGGCAAGGCGACATTGCACTTGTGGGCATCCCAGATGTCCACCTATTTTGAACAGTGAGCATTTCCTCCCTCCATCATCCAGACCACCATCCGCTGCACCACTTTTATTCTGCGTACCACTGCTCTAAATGTTCCCCTCCAAAGCAATAAAGACATGGACCTCTTGTCCTCACCTACCACCCCACCAGTTTCCACATCGAATGCGTCATCCTCAAAAACTTCCATCAACTCCAAACAGACCCGTCCACCAAGAACATCTCCTCCACCACCCCCCCCCCCCCCCCCCCCCGCCCTCTGGAAGGACCATTTCCTCTGACAGTCCTTGGTTCATGCCACCCATGCTAGGGAACTCCCAGGTACCTTCCCCTGCATCCAGAAAAGATGCAACCCCACCCCCCTCACCTCCATTCAGGGCCCCAACAGTCCATCCAGGTGAGACAGAGGTTCACCTGTCTCTCTTCCAACCTAGTATTTTGCATCAGTTGCTCCAGATGTGGTCTTCTCTACATCGGGGAGACTGAATGTAAACTTAGGGAATGGCTCACCAAGCACTGCCACCGGGTTTCAGGGGCTGACCAGGCCTCGCAGTCACTGCCCATTTCAATTCCCCCTAACAATTCTCCCTTCCCTTCCCGACATGACCATCCTTGGCCTCCTCCATTGCCAAAACAAATCACAGTGGAGCAAAAACACATCATCTTCCGCTAGGGCAGCCTACAGCTCAGAGGACTCAGCATCGAGTTCTCCAATTTTGAATAACCTCCCTCTCCATCTCCCAACTCTCTTCCAAGCTCCCTCCCGCCTTCCCTACCACTGTTCCCTGCCACCAACCATATTCATCTCTCCCTTTGACCAGTCAGGTCTTACCTCTACCTGTCTTCACCTATCCCCACTTCACCACCCAGTCCCCAACTCCCCCTTTATGTGCAGCTCCCCCACATCCACCCGCAGCCCTGAAGAAGAACTACACCCGAAACGTTGACTTCTGCGCCTCCTGATGCTGCCTGGCTTGCTGTGTTCTTCCAGACTCCTGCCCGTCTACTTTGTTATTTACACTGTCAGAGTTGTGCCATCTTTTGCTCAAGGAAATGCTCCTTTGCTTACTTGGCTTTCCTCATGAATTATATATATATAGAATTGTGTGAAATGAAGAATTGACTTACAGTCCAAGAAAAATATTTTGACATTATAGTGCTGGTGATGTTTCTTTAATGACTGCACCTCGATGCCTATTTTGTTTCTGTAAAAATACAGCATGTTACAACTTTACTGCAAAAATGCCAGGTTTTTTTTTGTTGTTCACTAAAGTGGTGTGACATGTTGTTCAGTTGCCAGAATTTTCATCGCTAACTCAAAAGTTTAAGAATTAAACTTCACTCTAGGTGTTGATGATCTGATGATCATCAAAGGTGATATATAAAGGCAAATTTTTAATTCTATTTCATTTGGAAGGTGGGGAAGTGATGGGGGTTTATTTGCTGGTTCAGTTTCAAAAACTCTGGCTTGAATACTGCTTGCTGGCAGCTAAACTATTACCTTTGCAATGTTCAAATCTAAGGTACATGCTCAGTATTGGATTTTGCCTCAGACTTTGGATAAGTTTTATAACTAAATGACAGACTATGGTGCATAGTTGACAAACAAGGAGATAACTGAGTACATGTCATTGGAGTCTCAGGTATTACCTTGCTAATAGAACATAGAAAACATAGAACATAGAAAAATACAGCGCAGTACAGGCCCTTCGGCCCTCGATGTTGCGCCGATCCAAGCCCACCTAACCTACGCTAGCCCACTTTCCTCCATATGCCTATCCAATGCTCGTTTAAATGCCCATAAAGAGGGAGAGTCCACCACTGTTACTGGCAGGGTATTCCATGAACTCACGGCTCGCTGAGTAAAGAATCTACCCTTAACATCAGTTCTATACCTACCACCCCTTAATTTAAAGCTATGCCCCCTCGTAATAGCTGACTCCATACGTGGAAACAACGTATGCTGTGGTGTTATATGCTAAGTGTCAGATAACACCACAGATATGCTGGGACTTAACTTTGCCTAATATCTTGGTATTATGAATAATATTTGTTTGAGACAAATTAAGAAAAAAGGGGTAAAGCATATTTAGTCTGCATGACAGTTGTATCGTAAAATCTCATTATTGTCATTAAGAATCCATGAAATACTCTTTTATTATGAAATACTATTTGATGCAACTCTTTAAATCATTTGTGACACCTACTTAATCCTGTGTTGATGAGCAAAACTTCCCAGAATAAATGAGTACTTTCATTGCACATTTCAAATTTTCCTCTGAGCAGAGATGCTTGAATGTTAGGAAGTGCATTGGCTATCAAGAGGAGAGGTGGAAGTTAATTTCCTCAATGTTTTAAAGACTTGCAAATCTAATGTATTATTTTATAAAATCTAGCCACAGCAGAATATGAAACAAGCACAATAACCAACCAGTTCCCAACATCACAAATGTAGCATCTGAGATAAATAACCTAGTTAATCTATGACAGTGGCACTGGATTCTTGGTGAGAAAGCTGGGAAATTCTATTGTCTTCAAATGGTACAGGGTTGCTCAGCAGAAATCATCGACATTTCGGGCATGAGCCCTTCTTCCTGAACAAGGGCCCATGCCCGAAACGTCGATTCTCCTGCTCTTTGGATGCTGCCTGACCTGCTGCCCTTTTCCAGCAACACATTTTTCAGCTCTGATCTCCAGCATCTGCAGTCCTCACTTTCTCCTAGCAGAAATCATCGTCTAGCCACTGGTGATACCTTTTATCTGCAAATACTTGACATACATTTGCCTGAAATGGCAAATCTTTTCTAAGATTAATTTCTTTTGACATCAGCCATAAAGGATGTCTGATATCCTGCAACAATGAAAAGCATGAACAGTTCAAGCAGTGAGTTGCTTCAAAAATAATGCAACGTAGTAAACAAGGAAATAAAAGAAAGCAATTATTCTCCAAATTCAAACATTGTAAAGACAGCAAAATAAAGACTGGAACATTCAGAAAGGGCCTAAGTTAAAACTTTAATATTTCTTATTATTTTAAAAATATTTTAATTTTTATTGAACACATAATGGAAACAGGCTATCCAAAAATATAAAAATAAAGCTTAACAGTGGAAAAGAGGTTGTTCAATAATCATTACGACAGCAAACTAATCAGAGCCCAGTTTCAGTTCATTCAACAAGACATAACTTTTTTACAGGTTTTTAATGTCAAAATTAATTATGTAAAAAGAGAAAGTTAATATAAACTCTAACGATTTCTAAGATTTTAATCAAAGAGGACATCAACAAAAGCATCCTGCAGAGAAGTAGGGAATTACTGACAGCAATTTTTGCATTTATTTGCAGATGCCAGAAGCTGCTGTCAGTTTCAGAGTAGTATGGATGGTTAACACTGACAGTTTAAAATTGCAAAATTTGGACTCTCACAACAGCTTAAATAACAAGGTTGGCAGATGTATAGGAAGTGGAACATTGTAGACGTGATAGATTGTGCATGGAACTCTGAACAAATGTTTTATAAATGGAAGAAGAAATAGAAAATAGTAAACAGGAATGAGGATCTACTAAATATGCAAGTCTACAACTGGTTATAAGGAAACTAAAGATTTGATAAATGAGTATTTCCTTTCAGTTAGTGTGAGATCAGGATAAAATATTAAGATCAAACCTAAAAGATAAATTTGGAGAGGATCATAATAGTTTTAGAAAGTTGTGTTTGATGCTGAGGGGCTTGAATTCAATGAATTGTTTGCTTCAGGTTTTCTCTACATACATTATCTTGGATGCAAGTAAAAATAAATATACATGCAATTTTGTATGTGGCACTAATTTAGGAAGCATGATAAGTTATTTGAATGGAGGTGAAAGTTACAAAGAAACCGAGTGAGAAGAAACTTGGATTTCAGTTTGGAGACATGAGATCATCCACTTTGAATCTGAGAAGGACAAATTAGAATATTTATTTTGTAGGTGAGAAGCTGGCAGCTATAGAGATGCTAAATTAATTAGATATTATTGTTCACAAATTACTGACATTTGGTGATGCCTACCTAGACCCCATTTGAAGTACAATGTTCAGTTTTGAACACTCTGCCTTCAGAGTGCCTCCCATATTGATCTGGGAAACACATTTTCACACACAGTTGCGACAATCTGGAACTCACTGTCTCAAAAGTATGCGGATTTGAATTGTCAAGTCTAAGGTTGATAGATTTTTGTTGGGTAACCATACCAAGGGATATGGAACAACAGTAGATAAATGTAGTTAAAATACAGATCAATGAGTTAATTTAGTGGCAAACAGGCTCAAGGGGCCAAAATAGCCTATTCCTGTTCCTAAGATATTTTAGAAAATATTAGTTGTGCAGTGATTATTTTAAAAGTTTGCACTCAAATGTCAAGGATGACCTTTATTCCCTTTGCCTCCTTCATTTCTTAGATGTGTGTTTTTGATAGGTCAGGGAAGTAAAAAATTATCCCCTCTTCATTTCATTTAATATTTTTTTGTAACGTTGCATTGCTTGGGGCTGCAATCTTCTTCATAGGAAAGCAAGTCCAAGTAGTTCATCTTTCTCGAAATGAAACATCTCATTGTTTCCTGTGATGAAGCTAAATGTTGAAGAAATATGAATATTTACTGTTCTTAAGCTGTGTAAATGAGTAAGATGAATACACAGACTATTATGATAGTCTTAAAATAGTCAGCAGCTTATCTGTGACCATTTTCTCTATTGCCTCAATTGAACTCACTAGAACATTAAATATCTTCATTTTAAATATCTTCAGCAAATTATTCTGAGAGCTGTTTCTAGTAATTTATAATTTAAAATGTAAAATGTGTGTACATTTCTGAATTCATTGTATCCGCAAAGTAAATCTTCACATTAATATTCAGCTAAAAAGTTTGATGTTATTCAGGATTTATTCAAAGATCTTAAACATCTTTTGCTTATTAGTTAAACTTGAAGCATGATTAGTTTACAATGTTTCCTTTTATGTATGGACAGAATAAGTTGATCTATACAGAATGGGCTTGATATTGACAAATTTTGAGTCAAGCTCTTTTATGAATCAATGAGTTTAAATGTAAGAGGTGCCAATTTTGGATTTTTTTTCCAGTGAAATTTCTGATGTATGGAGACCTACAATTAGAAGGAAAGAAACCATGTGCTGCTTTCATTCTCCATTAGGTATGTTTGGAAAACCACTGAATGGAATGAGTGCCAGGTGAAGCCTCTACTCAGTCAGCAAGACCAGCGCAGAAGCAATGAATCAACCTTGTGTGGAGGTGGCATTCAGACACGAGAGGTTTATTGTGCACAGAAAACAGGGGAAGTTAACAAACAACATTTAAAAGAAGGTATTGTAATCATGCGTACATATCTGAAGTCTTCCTATTTGTAGTAATATAAACCTTTTCTGCTAAATTACCTTGGGAGATTACGTGTTGGGGCTGGTTTGAGAAGGTGGACAGGTTTCATCGTGATGTTTCAGCCATTTGGGAGTTGAGCAGGATAAATAGATGAGCTGTTTTTTTCCTGATCAGTAGTTTCACACGGTTGTATAGATTGAGATGTCTATACTAGTGAGCTTCCTAGTTAATGTTATGTATCTTAAACATCCTATCACTTAAACTACTAAACTACATATTATCAATAGATAAAATCTTACATGTTCCAGTAACAGACTTCTGCCAGAATTTACTGACTCAGTTTGTGCCAGTAGTATAATGATGAGCAGCGCAAGTACACTGTCTTATATGAAGCAAAAAAAATCGAATACTGAATGGCAATGCTAGGAATTGCAAGTAATGTATGCTACAGCAACTTCTGTTCCTCTGGGAAATGTAAACTGTTTATATGTTTCAAGATACAGTCACATTTATTTTCCATCTGGAAAATAATGTAAAATTTTTTGGAAATAGAAACAGAGAAATTGATGCTAAATTCAAAGTGTTCAGGGAATGAAGGAAAAGATTAGATGTTTCTTTGTCACATTGCTTCAGGGAAGGCACTTTATTTCTATATCGAGTTAAAGTATGAACAAATACTTGTGAATTCTTGTAATGCTGGTTTCACTATTTGAAACACTGTGCTGTGTTTCCTCATTTCTCTCACCTTATACATCATACTAATGTTCCCATAAAATATACCAGTTCAGCAATAATTCTCATTTTCACACTTGGAAGTGAATACCCTATATCCATGTTCTTCACGAGTCTTCATCCACTGACTAACCTATCGACCTGTTTGTTCCTGTCTTTCATTTTGAGTACAATTTTCTACTTTTTTGCTCGGCTGCTCATTTTTACTGTTCACTCTTTGCAGATTGCAATTAACAGTCATGAGAAAAAAGCTTTTAATGCAGTCTCTTAACTCAGCACCATAAACATTTTTACAGAAAGATTACAGAAGCAATCCAATTCAAAGTAAGCTGTGATTTCACTGACGTTATTAGGGGGACACAGTGACTCAGTGGCTAGTACTGCTGCCTTACAGTATCTGGGTTCGATTCCTGCCTTGGGTGACTGTCTGTGTAGAGTTTGTACATTCTCCCTGGGTCTGTGTGGGTTTCCTCCTAGAGTCTCAAGGTGTGCAGATTAGGTTAATTAGCCATGCTAAATTGCCTACAGTGTTAGATGCATTGGTCAGGAGTAAATATAGAATCGGGATGGGTTACTCTTCACAGGGTTGGTGTGGACTTGTTGGACCAAATGGCCTGTTTCCATAACGTAGGTAATAAAATTGCATACATTTTAACAGGTGCGATTAAGACTGGTGCCAAATTTTTAAAAGGTACCCTTTAATTCTGAGAATTTAACTACAAGTCAGTGATATAAATTACTAATATAACTTAGAATATTTTCCTTGCATTTCTTTGAGGTTGTGCAAGGATCACAGTGAATTTTATCAATATGATTTATGAACCAACTAAAGTTGAAGACATATTAATGGTGTATCAGGGAAATAATCACTTTAATAGTTCACCATTGGGAAATGTTCTCACAGACTTTATGTTTGATGTACCTGACTTGATGAAGTTCAAGTACCTTTTAAAAGATAGTACTGCCTTGGTCAGGAATAGAAATCCTGGTATATTAATTTCCTCAGATAGTTAAAATTCATATTAGTAAGTAATTTTCATTTTTGAAGTTAAGATATTATTCACAATTAAACAATGTTGTTCTTTATATCTTTGAGTAACGTAGTGATGACAAATCAGCTTCTATGACTGAGCAGAAGCATTTACAATGCTTCTAAAATGTTTACTTTCATGTTTACAGCTTCTTGTTTCAATTTAATTTTCATTTTGCTGTAATTACACACAAATACTGAACAATTGAACACTGGATACTTTTTCCCTTCTAAAACTAAAACTAAATTAACCCTTTAAATTAAACCATCCTAAACAGTATACATACAAACTTTGAGCCATTTCTTCAGCATGTCCACTTTCTCCAAGTACAGGAATAATTGTGATATGAAAGCTGTTGGTAACAGATCTATGAATTTGAGATCCACAGCTTGTGACTTGGGGTTCCACATGGTCAGGTCTATGAGACAAACCAATGTCACAGTTTTTCATCAGAAAGTGACATCCATCCTCACAATCACTTTCCTTGAAATACCCTGATCTGCTTGTTCTCAGCATCTCATATTCCAATTTGCGTTGTCGTCCAACAGATATGCATTGTTACTATACAACCATTTGACCTGCTGTGTTACTGAGAGAGATGATTTGAGCTTGTGATTTTTTGAATTGATGCGAACTCAGTTTCCAGCTTGAAACCATGATTCCTTTGCGTGTGTTCACTTGACAAAGTACGGTCAGTTCTGATATGATGTGATAGTTCCATTCTGTGCGACCTTGCATTAAAAGAAAATCATGTAATAGCGGTGTCATTTAAACTAACAGGGCCAGAACAACATTATAGCCAATATGGTAAAGAAAGTTTGCGTTCTACAAATAATGGTCTAAATTCTTCAAACGCGTTAAAGCCAATTTGCATTGAAGAAACATGCGTTATAGCAGAACTGACTTGTATGCTTTTGTGTTACCTCGTCACTGACCACGCTTTACCATTCTTTGGTTGTCCCAAATATTTATTCAGAAGAAGTGGATAATACTGCTGTTTGAAAATGGGGCCATAAGCTTTTCTATCAAGAATCTTGCTTCTTCTTTGATCTGAAGGATGTTGGTGTGTAAATTAGGATAAAACTATACTTCTGACCAGTTGGTGCTACAGTCATTTGATTTGACTCCCTACAGTATGGAAACAGGCCCTTCAGCCCAAACCGACCCTCCAAAGAGTAACCCACCCAGACCTATTCCCCTGACTAATACACCTATCACTATGGGCAATTTAGCATGGTCAATTCACTTGACCTGCACATCTTCAGACTATGGGCGGAAACTCCACACAGACAGTCATCTGAGGCGAGAATCGAACCCGGGTCCCTGGTGCTGTCACGCAGCAGTGCTAACTACTGAGCCACTATGCCACCTATTTGAACGCGATGATGGTCGAGAGTGTGATGCTGGAAAAGCACAGCAAGTTTGCAGCATCCAAGAGCAGGAGAATCGATGTTTCAGACATAAACTCTTCAATCAGGCATTCCTAAAGCTGTTCACCATCTGCAAGACAATTCAAGAGAGTGGTAGAAGTCCCTTCACTCTCACTGGTTCTAACCTCTAGAACTCTTTCTTTTTCTGTAATGAAAGATGTAGTGATTGGAACATAGGCCAGGTGGATATCATTCTCTATGTGATCCTTGACTGAGGTTGTTAACTTGCACCAATCAGGGAGCTCTGACTGACAAAAATAAATAGGAGATTCAGAGAATCTTCTCATTGCAGGGACTAGCCCTAAGCTGGCTGGTTAGAGCACATGTAAATAATTGGTGACTTGATGAAGGGATAACGGCCTCTGTGCATGTATTTCAAAAAGTGTATTATTCATTTAAACAAATATTATTTTTAGAGTTTTAATCAGTGGCAAATGGGTGCTGGTTGCTTTTGTGAAGATATGTTTAAAAAATAAAAATAAGTTATAACAGTCCTTCCAGAACAATGACCTAATCCAGTATGTCAGAGGCTTATTGGAAAGTCTCAAAAACATTAATGTCAAATTGATTTTGCTCTCAGGTTTATGACAGGTAGTATCAACATCGGAGGTGATTAATTTCTCATGCTTCAGGACATCTCTGCAGGAGTTCCTCAGGGTAGAGTCTTGGGCCCAACCATCTCAGCTGCTTCATCAATGATCTTCCCTCCATTACAAATACACAATGTTCAGCAACCTTTGTGACTCCTCAGATACTGAAGCAGTCCATGTTCAAGTGCCCCAAGATCTGGACCAATGAATAACAATAAAATTCCAAGTCAGGATGATAGGTGGCTTGCAGGTGATGTTGTTCCCATATGTCTGCTGCTTGAGACCTTCCAGGTGGAAGTAGTTATTGGTTTGAAAAGTGCTGTCTTAGGATCCTTGGTAAATTTCTCCAATGCATCTTGTAGACAGTAGACATTGCTGCTACTGAGCATTGGTTGTGAAGGGAGTGGATACTTGTGGATATTGTGCCAATCAAGCAGGCAACCTCGTCCTGGATGGGGTCAAGTTTCTTGAGTATTATTGGAGCTGCACCCATCCTGACTTGGGCCTTACACATGACGGACAGGCTTTAGACAGTCAGGAGATGAGTTATTTGCAGTAGTGTTTTTAGCCTCTAACCTGTTCATATAGCCACTACATTTATACGGTGAGGAGTTTCTGGTCAATGGTGGCCCCAAGGATGTTGATAGTGGCAGATTTATTGATAGTAACACTAGTGAATGTTGAGGAATGCTGATTATGTTGTTTATCTCTTAATGGAAATGGTCATTGCCTGGCATTTGTATGGCATGAATGTTACTTGCCACTTGTCAGCCTAAACCTGGATGTTGTCCAGATCTTGCATGGACTGCTTTAATATTGGAGGGGTTGGTGCTGAAAATTTTGAAATTATTGGTGAACATCCCCACTTTTGACTTTACAATAGAAGGAAGGTCTTTGAAGCAGATAAATATGGTTGGTCCTAGGACACTACTCTGAGGAACTCCTACAGAGATGTTCTGGAAGTGAGATGAATGACCTCCAAGAACAACCATTTTCCCATGTACCAGGTATGAATCTTACCAACAGAGGGTTTGCCTCAATACCCATCGTTTCAAGTTTTGCTAGGGGTCCATGATGGCACACTCGGGGGAATTGTAGCCTTCGTGTCAAAGTCTGTAACTGTCAACTCACCTCACATTTGAATCAAGGCTGTAATGAGGTTTAGAATCGAGTGGTCCTGGCAGAGCCCAAACTGGACATCGCTGAGCAGGTTATTGCTGAGCAGGTGCTTCTTGGTAGCACTGTTGATAACACCTTCCATTATTCTACTGATGATCAAGAGTAGACTGTTGGGGTGGCAATTGACTGGGTTGGATTTGTCTGGCTTTGTACGCCTAGGACATATCTGGTAAATGTTCCACATTGTGCAGATGCCACTGTTATAACTATAATAGAGTTTGGCTCAGGGAGTGGCAAGTTCTCAAGCACATGTCTTCAGTACTATTGCCAGAACATGGTCATAACCCATAATCTTTGCAGTATCCAGTGTTTCCAACTGTTTCTTGATACACATACTGCAAATAGAATTGGCTGAAGTCAGTATCTGTGATTTTGGGGAGCACTGGAGGAGTCCAACATGTATTGTCCACTTGGCACTTCTGGCTGAAAATTGTTGCAAATGCCTTATTTGTTGCACTGATGTCTTGAGCTCTTCCATCATTGAGAATGGGGATATTAATGGAGCCTTCTCCTCTAGCGAGTTGCTTAATTGCCCATCACAATTCACAACTGGATGTGGCAGGACGACAGAGCTTAGATCTAGTCCATCAATTGAGGAATTATTTAGCTCTGTCTATCACTTGTTGTCTATCACTGTTCCTTCACTGTCGATTTGTCAAAATCTAGGAACTCCTTCCCCAAGGGAATTGTGGGTCAATCCACAGCATTTGGACTCAGCAATTCAAGAAGGCAGCACCCACTACCTTCTCAAGGGCAAATAAGGATGGGCAATAAATACTGGCAATCCAGTGACACCTATGTCCCATGAGTTAATAAAGATATTTTTTGTGAGGAAATTCAAAGGCTGTATTTAACTTGGGAAACCCAGTGATTTAATATTTTTCAGGCAGTTCAAAAGAGATCTGTGGGTTCAGATGCAAGCACAATCCCTCACTCAGTAAGGAGTTCATTCAGAGCAGTTACGGAAATAAGTTACCAAATTCGTTGGGATTGCAACTTTCAGACCAGAATTGTTTGGTTTTAAATCTGAAGGCTATTAGAGGCTGAAAAAGCAGAAACTCTCAGTTTGGTAAGCACTCATATAAGGATATTGCGTAGATCGCAGGTCAGAAGCTAGGGAGAATCCGTTAAGTCAAACCCTATAGTTTTAATATCCAAGTATAATTTCTCTGGATTTGAAAAGTGATGGTGTTGGGAAACAGTTTGAAACTTATTTTGCTGAGTGATTTAAAATGTTTTGAACAGTCTTCTCTATCTATATAAATTGGCATGCCTGTCCTTTATTTTTGTTTTTATCTTCTGTGTAATGTATCAAAGAAACTCAGCCTTATGTAATTATGTTTCAGCAATTGACCATCACAATAATTAAAATAAGTGAAAGATCCATCAGGCTAGGCTTTATTCTGGGATCTGACTTGTCCAGAAGTATAGTTAGCTGGAATACTTCCTTATGGGTATAACAGCATTGCTAATACTGCAGCTGTTTAACAAGAACTCTGACCCCTATCTTCACAAGGGCAATTAGTGGAGCTAAATGTTGGCAGCAGAAGTTGAATAATGTGCTATATTCAAGAAGACTTTTTTTTTCTGGACAGCCTGGTATATTCCCTTAAAAATGAAAGATATTGTGAGTAGCTGGGATCTGAGCACTGATCACTCTGGTATCCCACTAGCCACTGTCAGCCATGTGGAAAAGACTTGTTGATTCCTCCTGTTTATTTCCTATCTGCCTGTCAGTTCTCTACAAATTTCAATACACCACCCCTAATCCCATGTGCTTTAGTTTTACATAGTAATCTCTTTGGTGAAAGTCAATGGGTCAAAATCCAGGAACTCCCTCCTTAGGGGCATTGTGGAACAACCTACAGCATTTGGACTACAGCAGTTCAAGAAGGTAACTCACCACCACCTTGTGAAATTCAAAATAAATCATATCCATGGGGTCCCATAAGACCATAAGATATAGGAGCAGAAATCACACCATTCAGCCAATCAAATCTGCTCCACCATTCAATCATGGCTGATAAGTTTCTCAACCCTAATCTCTTGCTTTCCCCCTGTAATGCTTGATCCCATTGACAATCAAGAACCTGTCTATCTTTTTCTTAAATATATTCAATGACTTAGCCTTCACAGCCTCCTGTGACAGTGAATTCCATAGATTCATCGCTCTCTGGCTGAAGAGGTTTCTCCTTATCTCCATTCTCCTTTACTCTAAGGCTGTACCTTCGGGTCTTAGTCTCTCTTACCAATGGAAACATCTTCCCAACATCCGTTCTGTCCAGGCCATTCAGTATTCTGCAAGTTTCAATTAGATCCCCCCTCATCCTTCTAAACTCCATCGAATATAGATCCAGAGTCCTCAAACATTCCTCTTATGTTAAACTTTTCATTTCTGAGTTTAGTCTCATGAACCTCTTCTGAACCCACTCCAGGACCTATACATCACACAAAATACTCCAAATGTGTCTGACCAGAGCATTATAGAGCCTCAGAAGTACATCCCTGCTTTTATATTCAAGTCCTCTCAAAATAAATATCATCATTGCATTTGCCTTCCTAACTACTGATTCAACCTGCAAGATTACCTTGAGAGAATCCTGGATTAGAACTCCCAAGTCTCTTTGCAGTTGAGACTTCTGAATTTTCTCCCCATTTAGAAAATAATCCATGCTTCTCATCTTCTTTCCAAGATGCATGACCTCACACTTACCCATGTTGTACCCCATCTGCCACTTCTTTGCCCACTTTCCTACATTGTCCAAATCCTTCTCAGCCTCCCTGCTTCTTCAATATTGCCTATCCTTTTACCTACCTTTGTATCATCTGCAAGCAGAACCAGAATGTCCTCAGTTCCTTTATCTACTCCCCTTTATCAACTCATCGAGTTACAGTCTCAAAGAATTCCAGTAGAACTATTATTTCCCTTTCATAAATCTCTGCTATTACATACCTAGTCCCTAAGGTGTCTCCCGTATGCAGTTTCTGCCTCATCTCCTATGTGACATTCCTGGTACATCTTTCTACTCAGTAGATATCTGTTGAAAGACAGGGATCCTGTACAACTGTACAATCTTTTGAAGGCTGCTATGTACCTGGATGAGCAGTGGCATTATGGAGCTGCCCTGTATGTTGATGGATAGAACTTGAATGTGATGGAAAGGGGATGATGGCCCCGTGGTTCTCTGACAGGGACCTGGAGGTCCTGCTGGACATGGGGTGCTGCAAAGGAGAGACATCCTCTTCCTGGTGGATTGGAGGAGGAGGAGGTTGCAACATTAGATGCTGGCAGCCTAGACTGAGGTCATCATCCAAATCATCACCATCTCCCTGATGCAGAGGAATGGCCAGAAATGTATAAATCACTTTCTCCATTTCCTAAGGTAATTCACACTCTTTTCTCTGCTACCTCACACACAATCTATCTCTGCTACCACATGCACCTCCAACTAAGGCTCAAATTCTGTGACTCTCATTATTGCATGTAATTTCTTTCATCACTCACTCTATCCCCCATCCTTGCAGTATGCCACACAAGTCACTCTGCATGCCTTCAAATGTTTCCGACCTGGATGATTCCCACTCTGGCATAATATCCTTCTCAGCCATGCTTTACTGAATCATAAAATTCCTAAAGTGTGGAAACAGGTCCTTTGGCCCAACAGGTCCACACCAACCCTCTGAAGAGCATCCCACCCAAACCCATTCCCCTTCATTTACCCTGACTAATGCACCTAACTGACACATCCCTGAACGTTATGGGCAATGCACCTAACCTGTACATTTTTGGATTGTGGGAGGAAACCCATGCAGACAAGGGGAGAATGTGCAAACTCCACACAGACAATTGCCAGAGGCTGGATGTAATCTCAGGTTCTTGGCACTGTGAGGCAGCAGTGCTAATCACTGAGCCACTGTGCCACCCCCACTGCATCTGCTCTGACTTCTACACCGCTGAAGCCAAGTGCCAACTCGAGGACATCTCTTCCTACTGCCCCCTCGACCATGACCCCATTCCCCCATCACCAAACCATCATCTCCCAGACAGTACAGAACCTCATCACCTCAGGAGATCTCCCACCCACAGCTTCCAACCTCATAGTCCGGGAACCCCGCACTGCCCGGTTCTACCTCCTTCCCAAGATCCACAAGCCTGACCACCCTGGCTGACCCATTGTCTCAGCATGCTTCTGCCCAACTGAACTCATCTCTACCTACCTCGACACTGTCCTATCCCCCCTAGTCCAGGAACTCCCCACATACATTCGAGACACCACCCACGCCCTCCACCTCCTCCAAGACTTCCGTTTTCCCGGCCCCCCAATGCCTCATCTTCACCATGGATATTCAATCCCTCTACACCTCCATCTGCCATGACCAGGGCCTCCAAGCCCTCCGTTTTTTCCTCTCCAGACATCTCCAACAGTACCCTTCCACCGACACTCTCATTCGTTTGGCCGAACTGGTCCTCAACCTTAACAATTTCTCCTTCGAATCCTCCCACTTCCTCCAGACCAAAGGGGTAGCCATGGGCACATGTATGGGCCCCAGCTATGCCTGTCTCTTTGTTGGCTTTGTAGAACAGTTAATCTTCCATAATTACACCGGCACCACTCTCCACCTCTTCCTCCAATACATTGATGACTGCATTGGCCCCACCTTGTGCTCCCACGAGGGGGTTGAGCAATTCATCAACTTCACCAACACATTCCACCCTGACCTTAAATTTACCTGGACCATCTCTGACACCTCCCTCCCCTTCCTGGACCTCTCCATCTCCATTAATGACGACCGACTTGACACTGACATTTTTTTACAAACCCACCGACTCCCACAGCTACCTGGATTACACCTCTTCCCACCCTGCCTCTTGCAAAAATGCCATCCTGTATTCCCAATTCCTCCGCCTCCGCCGTATCTGCTCCCAGGGGGACCAGTTCCAGCACAGAACACACCAGATGGCCTCCTCCTTTTAGAAACCGCAATTTCACTTCCCGCATGGTTAAAGATGCCCTCCAACGCATCTCGTCCACATCCCGCACCTATGGCAGATGGTGAATTCACTGTGGCAGATGGTGAATTTGAATTCAATAAAAATCTGGAATGATGACCAGAAATCCATTGTCAGTTGTCAGGAAAACCCCATCTTGTTCGCTCATGTCTTTTAGGAAGGAAACTGCCATCCTTAACTGGTCTGACATTCATGTGGCTCCAAATTTACAACAATGTGGTTAAGTCTTAACTGTGGCCTGGGCAATTAGGGATTAGAAATAAATGTTGGCCTATCCCATTAACGAGTGAAAAAAAGATGTGTCCACACACTGTTGTATGTGGTTCTACCCAACCACATGGCTTCATCCCCTGGATGTGATGCTATGGAGCCAAAGTCTAACCATATGCACTCCCTGGACTACAGAGACATGGAACCACTGACTTCGAATGAAAGCTTAACTGTGAGTCATTGCCTGAATTTGCATGGGAAGCTGCTCTTGACTTACTGTGCCAGGAACACCTGATAGGCACCTCCATGGTCTTCAATGGGGACTAGCCTCCTACAGATTGTCTGCTTGCTTGCTGCATGTGTAGTAAGTTTGTCATGACGTATGGTGCAGGTGTAAGGTTGACCTAGCACAGTGCCAGTTTTGTACTCCCTGGACTGAGGACTGCTTTGTTCCTCCCTAACATTTAACAAGATTCCATGCTTAACTATCTTGTACTCATCTCCCCTAATTACCCTTGATTTATCTTATTCAAATGGACACAAACTAACTAAGCCTGGCAAGGATAACATTTTTGGTAGAAAAAAAATCCAGCCATTGTGAGAACTAAAACATTTTCACCAATTTATTTACCTGCAGCTCTGCTCTGAATATTTTCATGGGCTTTTCTCCTCTCCCTCCCCCCAGGTGCATTATATTACATTTTTCAACATTAATTGTAATCCTTTATTCACAGGGCTCATTCCCATTGCAATTAGTTCTGATTGTGTAGGCTGAGTTTTCTCAGCCAAAGCTTTATCCCCAAACATCTTTGTGTCATTTATGAGTCTGCCCACAGTTTCCTCATCACTTTCCTCAAAATCATTAGCACTGCTTTTGGACAGTAATGGGGCCATCACAAATCTCTGCAGGAGATTTACTCTCCACAAGTAAATCATCTCCGTGCAGAACTGCTGCCATTAATCACAACATTATGCTTACAGAAATGCAAGACATCATTTTTTCACCAAAGATCTGTCGTCTTTTTCCCAGTGGCTTCTGTGTAGATTCGTCTACTTCTAATACTGTCAAAGGCCATTTTAAAAATCCAAATACCTTACATGCCTTAGACAATGTTCATTTGTCAACTCAGTAACCTCTTTAAAAAAAAACAACAGATTGTTGAAAAATGAGCTTCTTTCCCACAACACTCAGAGGTCTCTTAAAATCTTTCCAGGATACATACGCATATCTTATATGGTTCTTTTAGTAAGCACCTGGAACTGAAACCAAGATAATTGACTTAGTGTTTCATGGTTTTCACGATTTTCAACACTAGAAGCCACTGCCCAGTCTAAGTGGATAGTCCTAAAGTATGGAGCAGAGATCCCAATCTTTTTATGCACAGGTAGGTATTGGCCATCAAGATGAGAATTCTGCTCAGTTTTCAGGGTTATTTATTCTGACCAGGATTACATGGACACCTCGTTTGACATTTGGAATAATCGTGTCAAATGTAGATATTATGAATAGAAACTAAGAACGATTTATCGTGTTGACCCAGTGACAGTGAAGGAACAGTGATATTCCAAGTCAGGATGGTGAATGATTTAGGAGAAACTTGCAAGTAGTGGTGTTCCCATGCATTTTCTGCCCTTATCTTTCCACATGAATGTGATCATAGATTTGGAAGATGATGTCTAAGAATCCTTGATGAATTTCTGCAGTGCATCTTGTTGATAGTACACGCAGCTGCTATTGAGAGTCGATGGAGGGGGTTAATTTTTGTGGATGTGATACCAATCAAGCACGGCAAAAGTGAGGACTGTAGATGCTGGAAACCAGAGTTTATATCAGAGTGGTGCTGGAAAAGCACAGCAGGTCAGGCAGCATCCGAGGAGCAGGAAAATTGACGTTTCTGGCAAAAGCCCTTCATCAGGAATAGGGTCATTGTAATTTACTACCAATTTAAACAATTCAGACGTAGGAATTGGAAGTACAATTTCAAAATTTATGGATTAGATCAAATTCCAGAAGACAGTTAACATGGGATTGCGAAAACCCAAGGGAAGATATTGCTAAACATGCAGAACGAGTATTTAACTGGCAAATAAATTTCAAAATGGATAAATTTGAGATGTTTCATTTAGGTAGGGTAAATAAAGAAAACACAATGGCTCCACACCGGAGGCTTCCTGCCTGTATTCCTGATGAAGGGCTTTTGCCCGAAACGTCGATTTTCCTGCTCCTTGGATGCTGCCTGAACTGCTGTGCTTTTCCAGCACCACTCTGATCTAAACTACCAATCAAGCAGGCTGCATTGACTCGGATGATGTCAAGCTTCTTCAGAGTTGTTGGGGTTGTGCCCATCCAGGCAAGTGGGGAGTATTCCATCACACTCGTGACTTGCTGCTTGAGATGGCAGACAGAATTTGGGAAGACAAGATGTGAGTTGCTCATGGCAAGATTCCTAACCATTGACCTGTTCTTGCAGCAACAATATTTATAGGACTAGTCCAGTGCAGTTTCTGGTCAATAGTTAGCCTCCAGGATAATAGTGAGGAATTAAGTAATGGAATTGTCATTGAATATCAAGGTGTGATGGTTATATTCTCCATTGTTGGAAATAGTCATTGCAGGACATTTGTGTGACATAAACATTACTTGCCACTTCTTAGCCCAAACCTGGATACTGTTCAGGTCTAGCTACATTTGGACACAGACTCCTTTTCGTCTCTGAGGAATTGCAAAGAGAGCTAAATGTTGTACTGTCATCAACAAATTCCCCACATCTGACCTTATGATAGGAGGAAGTTCATTGAACAGCTGTAGATGGTTGGGCCTTGGACTCCACTCTGAGCAACACCACCTGGAGCTGAGCTGACTGAACTCCTCCAACTGCATTTCTTTGATCCAGGTGTAACTTGAAATAATTTTGCCCTGAATTGCCACTAACTCCAGTTTTCTGTTAGAGCTTCTTGATGCCATATTTGGTCAAATGCAACCTTGAGATTACAGTCACTATCACCTCACTATTGGGAATTCAGTTCTGTTGTTCAGATTCAGACCAAGGAGGGAATGGCCCTGGCAGAACCCAAACTGGGCATTACTGAGAAGACTGTGATTGAGTAAGTGCTGCATGTAAGCACTGTTCACACCTTCCTTCACCTTACTGATGATAGTGAGTAGACTGTGAGAGTGGTAATTGGTCAGGTTGAATTTGCTCTGCTTTATTATGTACAGGAGATGCCTGTGCACGTTTCCACAATGTTGGATAGACATTAATGGTATCTTTATACCAGATTAACTTGGCTAATTTCATGGCAAGTTCTGGAATTCAAGTTTTCAGTATTCTTGCTTGAATGTTGTCAGGAATCATAACCTTTGCAGTATCCAGTGCCTCCAACCATTTCTTGATCTCTTGTAAAATGAATTGACCATAAAGAGCACGAGATGTAGGATCACGGATGTGTTGTTGCAGTTGTCAAAGGCTTTAGTGAGATCACACCTGGAGTGTTGTGTGCAGTATTGATCTTCCCTGCTGAAGGATGTTCTGGCTATGAAGGGAGTGCAATAAAGATTTACCAAATTGATTCCTGTGATGGCCAACTGGCATATGAAGAAAGATTAGATTGGTTAGGACTATATTCACTGGAGTTCAGAAGAATGAAGGGGGATCTCATGGAAACTGTATACTTTGAACAGGAGTAGTCAGGGGTTGTCGCAGATGTCTGGGGAGTTTGGAGCCAGTCTAAGGATACATTTGGGACTGAGATGAGGAAAACTTTCTTTATCAAGACAGTGGTGACCTTCAGGAATTCTCTTCCATGGAAAGTAGTTGAAGCCAAACCATCGAATTTTTCCAAGGCATTAGATTACATTTGTTGAGGCTAAAAGAATCAAAGGGTTTGGGGTGAAATCAGGAGGCAGACACTGAGTTGGATGAGAAGACATGACATATTAAATGGTGGGGCAGGTTTAAAGAGCTGAAAGGTTTACTCTTTCCATTTCCTATGTTTCTAAGAGCAGAATAAGGCCATTCAGCCCATCGAAACTGCTTTGCCATTCAAGGAGATCAGGACTGATCTAATAATCCTCAAATCTACTTTCTTGCCTTTTCCCTGTGGCCCTTGATTCCCTTGCTGATTAAAATCCTATCACAGCTTGAATATAGTTAATGACCCAGCCTCAACTGGGCTCTACGGAAAATAATTCCACAGATTCACTACTCTTTGAGAAGAAATTCTTCCTCATCTCTGTCTTAAATGTGCAACCTCTTATTTTGAAATTATGCTCCTGGTCCTAGATTCTCCCACAAGGTGAAATGGCCTCTGCATCTAAAAATTTTGTATGTTTCAATAAGATGATCCCTCTTTCTTCTGTATTTCAAAGAGTACACTCTCAATTTGTACAACCTCTCCACTGTACCTGCTATCTGCCTAATGAACCTTCTCTGGACAGCTTCCAGTACCAATATATCTTTCCCAAGATAAGGGGTTCAATACTGTTCACAATATTCCAGCTGTGGTCTGACTTGTGCCTTGGATAGTTTTGGCAGAACCCACTGACTTTTATATTCCATTATCCTTGAAATAAAGGCCAACATTTAATTTGCCTTCTCTATTACCCACTGAAATTGGATGCTAACATTTTGTGATTCCTCAATGAGGACTCCCGAATCCCATTGTTCCATTGCTTCGTGCAGCCTTTCTCCATTCAAATAATACTTAGCTTCTCATCTTCCTGCCAAAGTGCACGATCTGATGTTTCTCCATTTTAAATACCATTTGATAACTGTTAGCCTAGTTGCTTAATCTGTATATATCCCTCTAGAGACTGTGTCATCCTCACCAATTGCTTTCAATCTTTTTTATTGTCATCTGCAAATTTGACTAAAGTATATTGAAATTCCTCATCCAAGGCATTAATAAATATTGCAAATAATTGTGGCTCAACACAGATTTCTAGTAGTTGGAGTTTGCAATTCCGAAAACCACTCTCCCCCACTTATTGCTCTGTCTTCGATTAATTAACCAATCCTTTACCCATGCTAATAAAATACCTCCAACACATTGGGTTTATCTCTTATTAAGTCCCACAAAATTGTGGTATCTTTTCAAACATTTCCTGAAAATCCAAATAAATTAGAAACAGGTTTTATTGTCATGCGTACTCAAGTACATGAGTACAGTGAAACAATACAGTGTTGGCATTTCCAATGCTTTTGTAAGTTCAAAATCTAAGGTACAAAGTAGAAAAGTGAAGAAACAAAGTTCAGAATTAAAAAATCACACAACACCAGGCTATAGTCCAACAGGTTTAATTGGATGTACACTAGCTTTCGGAGCGCCGCTCCTTCATCAGGTGATTGTTAACTTTGTACATCCAGTCGAACACCAGCATCTCCAAATCAAAAGTTCAGAAGTCTTCCTTAAAGTGCTTAGTCATGCTGGGCTCACACTCACCACATGGGTCCAATCTCCTCTACTTTGGCCTGCTCTCTGAGAGACCTTGGACTGCCTGTTCTTGCCACTGTCGCAGATGCAGGGGGACCTCCCTCACTGTTGCATTGGGCTTGCTCTTCCCACATTGGACTTGATCTCCGAAAGTCAAAGTCCTGATCCAGGTCCCCAGGTGCTGCCGTGCACCAGACCTCTAGTCGACCACCAAACTCCCCGCTCCAGTCCCACAGCCACGGTCAGGCCCCGGACCTGATGAAGGCCTGATGCCATTGCCACTGCTGCCTCCATGACCAAGCTCTCTCCAGAAGGTAAGTTCAATCTCTTCTGTTGCTGTAGATGTCGGAGAACTGAGGATACCTCCTGTCAACCCTGTTGGGGGACCAAATATATTGCACCCACTGCTTCTCCTTCACCTATGCTGCTAATGTCCACTAGATTTACCAGGCATGATTTCACCTTCATGAAGCCATGCTGCTTGCTTATATTATGTTTTTCAAAATGCTCTGCTGTTACATCCTTCAGAAAAGACCCTACCATTTCCACAATCATAGATGGTAACCTAACTGGTCTATAGTTATCTGGTTTACTTTTCAAATAAAGGTGTTACATTGGCTGTTTTTCAATCCTCTCAGAATTTTTCAGAATCTAAGGATTCCTGGAAGGCTACTGCCAGTGCATTCACAACTCTGTAGCTACTTCCTAAGATGCATCCCATTTGGTCCAAGTGACTTATTGGTCTTTATACCTTTGGATAATCTAAATTAGGCAAATGATACAAGTTGAATAATGAGGTCAACTGCATTGGACAAACAGGCAGAACACTAGCCACCAAGATACATAAACATCAACTAGCCACAAAAAGACATGACTCTCTCTCACTAGTGTCCTTACATACAGATGACAAAGGACACCACTTCGACTGGGACAACACAGCCATCCTATGACAAGGCAAACAGAGGCATGCAGAAGAATTCTTGGAAGCATAGCATTCCAACCTGGAAGTCGATCATCAAACTCATTGGCTTGGATCCCATTTACCACCCCCTAGAAAAGAACCGGAAATGACATCACCACAGGAAATTGTGTCACCACAGAAAATGACATCACCAACCCAAGGAAACCTAAACACATAAATAGAAAGCAGGCCATACTACCAGTGCTTCATCTGGAGGCTCACTGATGATGTTACCTAGTATGGTGACAAAATGTCTGAAAATGGACCTTCCAGCTCAGCGAGCAAACCCATATCCAGTACTTTTCAAGATTGACAGGGCATGTTTTCCCTTATTTTTTCCAATGCTTTAATTAATGCTATATGGTCCATTCAATTTTATTTATTTTTTCCTTTCTAGCAGTTTATTGAACTGAAAGGCTTGCTAGGCCATTCAGAGGGTAGTTAAGAGTTAACCACTAACCTATGCCTCTAGAGTCACTTTAAGGTCAGACCAGGTAAGAGCAGCAGTTTCCTTCCCCAAATATCATTAGTGAGCCAACATGGATTTTAACATTACCCCAGCTGAAATTAATCATTCAGCTGCATTATTCAACAATTTAGCTGTGGCTGGCACATTTATTCATGTTTTGTTGCGGTATGTGATTATTGCTTTAAATCCTGTATGGAACCACTGTTTAAAAAGGACCACGTATCTTCTAATTTTTCCATCCCCTTGGAGAAAGGGGAGAAAAGGATTCCTCATTCAGGCAACAACTCATTAAACATTGCACAGAGACAATCCACGCAGTCGTGATTTATTCTAAGCGGTAGTAATGAATGAGAGGACTCCACTGACAATCTTATCTCACAATTTTTGCTTTGAAATGTAACAGAGTGAAATGGAAAGATTATTGTTTCACTTAAATTCTTCTACAACTTCACAGTGATGAATATGCAATCTTTTTAGCTACAAGTGTAACCTCACCATTAGCTTCCATATTTTAGGATAAGAATTTGAAACTGCTTATTGTGAATTTTGGAAATCTGAGATGGGGGGGGAAACAAAATACTGGAAAGCACTCAACAAGTTAGGCAGTATCTGTGGTGAGAGAGAAACAGAGTTAATGAGTGGAATCTTTCCAATCACTGAAAAATGTTGGCAGTGACAGGAAATTTGAGAAAACCAGGTGGGATTGTCAATGTTGACAGCAAAAAATCTTATTCTCCAAGCAATTGTTCAATACTGAAACTAGAATCTTGCTAGTGAGCAGTGAGAAGCCTATTTACTATTCACATCCATTAGCATTTGATATCAGTTAATCTTAGCTGAAAATGTGTTGCTGGAAAAGCGCAGCAGATCAGGCAGCATCCAAGGAACAGGAAATTCGACGTTTCGGGCATAAGCCCTTCATCAGGAATGAGGAAAGTGTGTCCAGCAGGCTAAGATAAAAGGTAGGGAGGAGGGACTTGGGGGAGGGGCGATGGAGATGTGATTGGTG
Source organism: Hemiscyllium ocellatum (assembly GCF_020745735.1). NCBI lineage: Eukaryota > Metazoa > Chordata > Chondrichthyes > Orectolobiformes > Hemiscylliidae > Hemiscyllium > Hemiscyllium ocellatum. Next base: position 38,332,527 of record NC_083407.1, on the reverse strand, counting down.
GAAGGAGGTCAAGGTGAGGGTGATAGGCCGGAGTGGGGTGGGGGCGGAGAGGTCAGGAAGAAATTGCAGGTTAAGAAGGCGGTGCTGAGTTCGAGGGTTTTGACTGAGACAAGGTGGGGGAGGGGAAATGAGGAAACTGGAGAAATCTGAGTTCTTTCCTTGTGGTTGGAGGGTTCCCAGGCGGAAGATGAGGCGCCCTTCCTCCAACCATCTTGTTGTTATGGTCTGGCGATGGAGGAGTCCAAGGACCTGCATGTCCTTGGTGGAGTGGGAGGGGGAGTTAAAGTGTTGAGCCACGGGGTGGTTGGGTTGGTTGGTCCGGGTGTCCCAGAGGTGTTCTCTGAAATGTTCCTCAAGTAGGCAGCCTGACTTCCCGATATAGAGGAGGTCACTTCGGGTGCAGCGGATGCAATAGATGATGTGTGTGGAGGTGCAGGTGAATTTGTGGCGGATATGGAAGGATCCCTTGGGGCCTTGGAGGGAGGTGAGGGGGGAGGTGTGGGCGCAAGTTTTGCATTTCTTGCGGTTGCAGGGGAAGGTGCCGGGAGTGGAGGTTGGGTTGGTGGGGGGTGTGGACCTGACGAGGGAGTCACGGAGGGAGTGGTCTTTTTGGAACGCTGATAGGGGAGGGGAGGGAAATACATCCCTGGAGGTGAGGTCTGTTTGGAGATGGCGGAAATGACGGCGGATGATACGCTGTATATGGAGGTTGGTGGGGTGGTAGGTGAGAACCAGTGGGGTTCTGTCCTGGTGGCAGTTGGATGGGCGGGGCTCAAGGGTGGAGGAGCAGGAAGTGGAGGAGATGCGGTGGAGGGCATCGTCGATCACGTCTGGGGGGAGTCTGCGTTCCTTGAAGAAGGAGGCCATCTGGGCTGTACGGTATTGGAACTGGTCCTCCTGGGAGCAGATGCGGCAGAGACGAAGGAATTGGGAATATGGGATGGTGTTTTTACAGGGGGCAGGGTGAGAGGAGGTGAAGTCTAGGTAGCTGTGGGAGTCAGTCGGTTTATAGTAGATGTCTGTGTTGATTCGGTCGCCTGAGATAGAAATGGAAAGGTCTAGGAAGGGGAGGGAGGAGTCTGAGATGGTCCAGGTGAATTTGAGGTGGGGGTGGAAGGTGTTGGTAAAGTGGATGAACTGTTCAACCTCCTCGTGGGAGCACGAGGCAATGCCAATACAGTCATCGATGTAGCGAAGGAAAAGGTGGAGGGTGGTGCCAGTGTAGTTGCGGAAGATGGACTGTTCCACATATCCTACGAAGAGACAGGCATAGCTGGGGCCCATGCGGGTGCCCATGGCAACTCCTTTAGTTTGGAGGAAGTGGGAGGATTGGAAAGAGAACTTGTTCAGGGTGAGGACCAGTTCAGTCAGTCGAAGGAGGGTGTCAGTGGAAGGGTACTGGTTGGTATGGCGGGAAAGGAAGAAGCAGAGGGCTTTGAGTCCTTCGTGATGGGGGATGGAGGTGTACAGGGACTGGATGTCCATCGTGAAGATAAGGTGTTGGGGACCGGGGAGGCGAAAATTATGGAGGAGATGGAAGGCGTGGGTGGTGTCCTGAACGTAGGTGGGGAATTCTTGGACTAAGGGGGACAGGACCATGTCGAGGTATGCGGAGATGAGTTCGGTGGGGCAGGAGCAGGCTGAGACAATGGGTTGGCCCAGGCAGTCAGGTTTGTTGGATTTTGGGCAGGAGGTAGAAACGGGCGGTGCGGGGTTGTGGGACTATGAGGTTGGAGGCGGTGGATGAGAGATCCCCCGAGTTGATCAGGTTGTGGATGGTCTGGGAGATGATGGTTTGGTGGTGGGAGGTGGGGTCATGGTCAAGGGGGCAGTAGGAGGAGGTGTCCGCAAGCTGGCGTTTGGCCTCAGCGGTATAAAGGTCGGTGCGCCAAACTACTACCGCGCGTCCCTTGTCTGCCGCTTTGATGGTGAGGTTGGGGTTGGAGCGGAGGGAGTGGAGGGCTGCACGTTCCGAGGTTGAGAGGTTGAAGTGGGTAAGAGGGGTGTACAGGTTGAGTCGGTTAATGTCGCGGCAGCAGTTGGCTATAAAGAGATCGAGGGCGGGTAAGAGGCCAGCACGGGGTGTCCAGGTGGATGGGGTGTGTTGGAGGCAGGAGAAGGGGTCGTCAGAGGGTGGGCGAGAGTCTTGGTTGAAAAAGTAGGCGGAGGTGAAGGCGGCGGAAGATTCTGGAACAGTGGAGGAACCTAGAGTGTGGGGGTAAGTACATGAAAGTTTTTGGTACTTACTGTCTTTAATTTCTGATAAGGCTAGGAAGAACTGTTTGTTTAGTGTATGGATTCTTCTGTAGATGAAGAACAGTAGAGGTCCTTTGCAAGTTTGTGAGAGTGTTGTCCTGATCTGGGGTAGGGCTGATTGCAGGGAATGTAGGTAGCGACGCATGGCTGCAAGGGTGGAGCGGAGAATCCGGAGGGAGGTCTGTTGCTGGAGGCTTCGGATTTGTTGTAGGTACAGGTTGTCCTGGTTGGGTCCAAATTTTGTTGGTCGGAATGTATCTAATTCCTTGTTGAAAACATTCTTCGCTTTGGCCTCAACCACTTTCTGGGCCAGAGAATTTCATAGGATCTCAACTTTCTGGGTGAAGAAATTCCTCCTCAGCGCAATTCTGAATAGAATCATAGAGTCATACAGCTCTTCATCCAACTAGTCCATGCCAATCAAGTTTCCCAAACTATACTAGTCCTGTTGACCTGCATTTGGCCTATATCCCTCTAAACCTCTCCTATTCATGTACCTGCCCTAAATGCCTTTTAAATGTAACTGTAGCTGCATCTATCATTTTCTCTGGCAGTTCATCCCACATATGAACCATCCTCTATGTGAAAAACATTGCCCCTCTTGTCCCTTTTAAATCTTTCTCCTCTCACCTTAAACCTATGCCCACTAGTTTTAAATATCCCACCGTAGAGAAAAGACATATGCTCTTTACCTTATCTATGCCCCATATGATTTTATAAGTCTCTACAAGATAACTCCTCAACCTCCCACACTCCAATGAAAAAAATCCCTTAAAAGTCAAACTCTCCATTCCTGGCAATGTCCTGTAAGACCTTTTCTGAACCCTCCCTAACTTAAGAATACACTTTGTGTAGCAGGTTGACCAGAACTGTACACAGTATTCAAGAAGTGGCCTCACCAATGTCCTATATAAGCACAACATGATGTTCTAACTCCAATACACAATGTTCTGAGCAATGAAGACAAGTAAGCTAAATACTGCCTTACCCACCCTGTGCACCTGTGACCCAAATTTCAAACAACTATGTATCTAAACCCCCTTGGTCTCTATTTGACAACACTACTCAGGGCACTAGCATTAACTGATAAGTCCTGTCCTTGATCGTTTAACCAAAAAGCAAACCCTCGATTTATCCAAATTAAACTCCATCTGCTGCTCCTCAGCTCATTGGTCCAATTGATCAAGATCCCCTTGTAATTTTAGATAACCTTCTTCGCTGTTGACTATATCACCAATTTTGGTGTCATCTGCAAATGTACCAATCATGCCTCTTAAATTCTCATCCAAATCATTTAGATAAAAATGAACGAAAGTGGACTCAGCACCGATCCCTGCGGATCTCCACTGGTCATAAGTATCCCATCCGAAAATGGCCTACCCCATATCCTTAGACTGTAACCTTGGTTCTCCAGTCATCAGGAATGTCTGTGTTGCATTTACCCTGTCTAGCCCTTATAGAACGTTATACGTTTATATGAAATCCCTCTGAATTCTTCTAAACTTTAGTGAATATAGTTCTGATCAATCTAGTCTCCCTTCAGCCATCCCAGAAATCAGTCTGAGAAGTCTTCATTGCACACTCTTGTTTTTCCTCAGATGAGGAGACCAAAACTACACACAATACTCTAGGTGTGATCTCAAGGCAGTATACAATTACAGCAAGACATCTTGATTCTCTCCTTGATTCCGATCGCAACGGAAACCAATTGCAATGGTGTAACACCTCCTACACCAGTATACTTACTTTCAGTGTCTGGTGTACAAAGACCCTCGGATTACGTTGCATTGTCCCCATTACCAATCTATTCCGGGTTGGAGCAATTGTGTTGAACTCTGATTTATACCTTGTTTTGCCAAATCAAATGTGTACACTCTAGATTCTGTGCTACAGAGTAGATTTGTGGGACTTGCCCAGCTTGGGCAGTTAGGCCGGCCCCTATGAGATGGAGGTGTTCATCATCAAGTGTGTCATTCAAGCAGTACCATAAGAACCCAAGAACGCAAGAAATGGATCTAGGAGTAGGATTTTTGTCCCCTCAAGCCTGCCTAGCCATTCTATAAAACAATGCCTCAGCTTCAACTCCTACTTTCCTGCTAGTTCCTTGATCTCAATTGCTTGATATTTTAAAAGCCTCCATCTTACCTTTCTAAATACTTTTAAGATGTAGCATCCACAACTCTCTGGTGTAGAGAATTCCTGATGTTCATGACCCTCAAGGAGAAGAAGTTTCTCCATTTCTCAGTTTTAATTAAATGTCCCCTTATTCTGTAACCTAGTTTGAAATTCTCCCTAGTGGAAATATTGTCTCATCATCTACGCTGTCTAGACTCCCTCAGTGTCTAATATGCTTTAATAAGATCACCTCTCATTCTCTAATGAATGAGTTCTCTAAACTCTGGTGAATAAAGGCCAGGCCAGACCTTGCTTGGGTAAAGGATACCAAACAGGAGGGCCCTCTCATAACCTCACTGTGCCACAGGGAAACTGTTGGCATTCACTAGACAGTATTCCATTTGTCTTAAGGTCTCTTCGACCACGAGTATTTTACCAGCTATGGTTGGATAACATCTTTATATGCACTTGAATTGGTCATTAATGAATCTTAATTGACTTGTAGGCAGCACGACAATCCTTAACTGTCTCTGTTCTGAATTTAGAAGGACTTGGAAAGGCCTGAACACTTCACCCCATCTTTTTTCTAAATGATTCGAAGCTCTCCCCCACCTTCGAGCCTACTCCAAAGTGCAAAATTAATTTTACTCCATTGTCAGCAGCTTTGAGGATCTTGTTTTGGAATAATAAAAGCAGATGCATTTTTGACCAATGAGGTATTAGTGGGAATGAGAAATTGTGAAGAATGAGTTCAGACAGTCAGGTTTCTAACACTTGAGTTGAGCAGGTGACAAATGTCTCTTGTTGAAGATGTACAAGATTGTGACTGGAGTATGGTCAGGTAAATAGTGACGGATTGTTCTCATTGTCTATCCGCACAATAATTTTGGGTATAGGCAAATTAATTTAAGAAGAAAGAAATACATTATTGATATCAAAGTTGGGTTAGTGTGCAATTTTAGGCCATTATTCACTGGCTTTTAAAAAGAATTTACTGCAAAAAAAAGATTGAACGGCAGACGGAGTCTCCACCAATTTTTTTCTTCATGTAATCCAATCTTCATAACCTTGTTCTCCCACTTTCTTTAACTCTTTCAATATTTGCCTTTTTCAAGTAATTGCCTAGGCCTGTTTCAAAATAACTTATGTGCTCTCTATATTATAACAACGTGAGGAAGATGAGGACGGACTGCAGATCTGCACTTAAAATTCACTGCTTTCCATAGTATTAGATTTTCAATTGGAATGATATACTTTCTTCAAAGAGCAATTACAGAGATAAGGAGTCGTTTTCCGAGTCTGCAGTGCTGACAGGTAGCATCATTTGGCAGCCCAGCATATTGGAAAATTTGTGTGCCATCACTAATAATTTTCTATCTCTTTCATTTTAATGGTTGGAAACTCTTTGGCAGCATGAGCTGGAATTTCTGGTGTGTGAATCTGGTTGATGAGGGGTTTTATGGACAGGCAGATATGTAAAGTATAATTTCTATGAAATTTAATCAAGACGATAGGTGGGCTTTTGAGCTTGATGCTTGTTTTTATAGTTAGGAAAATTGTATTAGGGGATCTAGCTGTCACTGGCAGTTTGCCTTGACTCCACTGATTTTGAAAAATTGCGTGTGTAATTTTGTACATTATGCAAATCATAGTTGGAAATGGAAAATTCTTTTTTATAAAGCAAGTTAATATGGTCCGGAAGAGTTGCTTGATTCAGCAGTAACTTTCAAAAGAGAATTGGATAAATGGATAAATGAAGGCAGAATATTAAGGGCACAAGCTACAGGGAATGAGTGAGAGAACAAGAATGGATACCATGTTTGAAGAAGTTAGGACAGTTGCATTAGCTGACTACCTACTTTCTGTGCTGTAAGTTGCAAATGTTGTAATCACTGGGTCAGTATCTTGGAATTTCCTTCCTAAAGACATTATGGATTAACCTACAGCATATGGGCAACAGAGTTTCAACAAGTCAGCTCACTACCACTATCTCAAGAGCAACTAGGTGTGCGAGTGATACCCATGTCCCTCAAGTGAATAAAATATCTCCTTTAAATTTTGGATCCTTATATTGTTTGCAGCTTATTTTTAATCCTACAATGTAAAGGTAAGCTAAATTCATCCCCATGCACACATGCATGTATACACAGGCATTTATATATATTTATATATAATGAGGAACACGTTTGTTTTACAGGCATAGAATGGGCATATTTCAGCTTAATTTCATGAATCAATGGCTTGCATTCCAAGGATACTTCACACTGAAGTTGAGGTGAATGACTTTAGAGAAATTGTTACTCACTGTCTAAAACTGAGAGGTTTGCTGTTTATGTTCTTGCAATTTCTTGTATGTTGTGATCTCTTTAGTGTGGAAGTCTAAAGTTCAGAAATCCCAGGTGACTGGAGACTTTTTGCATCAGTCATGAAATTCACCCATTTATCATTTGTGTTGGCACAACTAATTACAAAATAAGGGGCTTTATAGTGATTTTAATGGTGTTGCATCTTCAGAAGAAATGGAAGATTGCTGGAGAATGAGAGTAGATGCCAGCAGTTGAAAAGATGGCTAACTAAATAGGAACTACAGTTAAACTTTGAAATCTTTCATGCATCTTTCCATATGTTGTCAATCTTTCTGGGAAATGAAATTGTTCTCAGCTTTGTCTCATATTGAATCTTGATTAGGTAATTGTTCTGTATGTGTTGCTGTTGAATTTGCATCAGCTCCAGCTCCCTACGCAGCCTTTGAGTGCAGAAATGGTTTGTATTCTGCGAAGCCCTAATGGAGTCAGATGTGACACATTTGGCTGATGATTGTTGTATTTATTCCGAACTAGTTAATTTTAATTATGCCATTTGCAATTGCGTAATAAACTATACCATATTGTGTGAAACAAGTGTGCCTTCTTGTTAAGACCCTCACTTGGTCAATTCTCTACCACTTATAATGAGATAGATCATTCTATTCAGTATAGAAAGGAGTATTCATGACATGTAACATTTCCCACACTGATCTGTTGATGATTAGAATCTAGAACCTGATACAACATGGTGATAAGTGGGGGCACTGATGCTGTAGTGGCTGAAGGTAACAAAAAGGTAGAGAATCCATTCAATCCAAAACAAAATGATTTTTGAAGACAAATGAGTTTACTATACTTACAAATGTAAACAATTCAACAAAGTAGAGTAATCTCGATTAGGAAATGATTTGGAGATGCCGGTGTTGGGGGTGTACAAAGTTAAAAATCGCACAACACCAGGTTATAGTCCAACAGGTTTAATTGGAAGCACACTAGTGTTCAGAGCGACGCTCCTTCATCAGGTGGAGAGCCCTCCACTAAATAAAAACTGAAAGAACTGCAGATGCTGTAAATCAGAGACAAAACTAGAAATTGTTAGATAAGTGCAGCAGGTCTGGCAGCATTTGTGGCGAGAAATCAGAGTTAACATCTTGGTTTGAGTGACACTTCCACAAGTCAGTTCTGGACTTACTGGCAGTTACATGCCTGAGTTTGTGGCTATCAGGGGTGTAGCCATTTGATATTGTTGGGATATAACCTGTTAAAAGAAAGACTTCCAGATCAACCTTTGTACCTTTCTGAGAAGATCTTGAATATCCCATATGAGAACTGAAAATGCTATCCTCCCTAAAAGAGGAGACTCCTCTTGAAATCTCCAGAAATAACTATATTTGAAGATCCAACTAATAACTATGGATATCTACGTATACCAGGACTGAAGGTCATCTGTATTGTTTCATATCTTATCCTTTATTCTCTGAGAATTAACAAGTATTTTGCGGAAGTGTTTTGATTTAAAAATTAGATTCCAAAACCAGTAGAACAGGAGTAATGCATTCAATGTATTTGCTCTACTCATTTTGATCATTACCGATTTTGTCTTCAATGCCAGTTTCTTGCATGATCATCAAAAACCTGAATGCCATCAAAGTCCAGGATCCTGTCAATTTCTGTCGGAACCTGTTCAATCACTGAGTTCGGGAATTGGAATATCATCTTGCAGCTATACAGCACATTCCTAGCACACACAGCCAGGGAATTCCTAGAGGCATGGCATTCATCCACAAACTCCATCAACAAACACATCGACCTGGACCCAATATACCAACCACTACAGCGGACAACTGAAACTGACACCCGGAAGCGGCAAGGACAGACCACTATAAATACCGGAAGAAACATCAAAGAAGCACTTTGCAGGAGGCTCCAGAGCACTGATGATGTCGCCTAGCCAGGGGACGAAACGTTTGCAACAAAAACTTCCAGCTCGGTGAACAGAACCACAACAACGAGCACCCGAGCTACAAATCTTCGCACAAACCTTGAATACAGCACATTAACGAGACCACATTTAGAATACCATGTTTAATTCTGGTCTCCCTGCTAAAGGACAGTTGTTCTGAAACTTGAAAGAACTGAGATAAGATTTACAAGGATGTTGTCAGGATTGGAGGATTTGAGCTATAGTGGAATAAACTCTGACTCTTTTTCCTGGAGCACTGGAAGCCAAGGGGTCACCTTTTAGCGGTTCGTGAGACCATGAGGGACATGGATCAGCTGAACAGCCAGGTTTTCTCCTCAGGTTAGGGGAATCCAAAACTAGAGGGGAAAGATTTAAAAGGGACTTGAGTGGGCAATTTTTTCATGCAGAGGGTGGTGGGCATATGAAATCAGCTGCAAGAGGAGGTGGTACAGGCTGGTACAATTACAACATTTCAAAGGCATCTGCTTGAGTACATGAATAGGAAGTCTTTAGAGAGATATGGGTCAAATGCTGGCAAATGGGACGAGATCAATTTAGGATATCTGGTTGGCATGGCTGAGTTGGATGAAAGGATCTGTTTCCATGCTGAACAGGTCTATGACTCTTTGAATGAGGTATTCCATTTCCCTAGGGTACAGAATTTCAAAGACTTGTCACTTTCTGGATGAAGATATTCCTCTTCATCTCAGTCTTAAATGGCCTGTCTCTTTGAGTTGATTGTGGGTATACCTAACAAATGGACTGCATCAGTTGAAGAAGGCAGACTGCCACCACCTCCTTCAGGGCATGTGGAATAGGTAATCAATGCTGGCCGAATCACTGAAGCTCACACCCCTGAATGAGAAAGGAAAACTGATTTACATTATATTCCATCTACCATGTTCTAGCACACTCAATTAGCTGACCCAAGTCTTCTTGCATCCTTGTTCCCATGCAGTATGGTGTTGTCACCAAATTTAGATATATTGCAATTTGTTTCCATATCGAAATCAGATATAGACCTCGCATGAATCATTGTAATATCCATTTAGTAACAGCAAATAAGTAACAGTAAAAGTAAATGTACCATAGCCAGGTTAGCAAATGACACAGAAATTAGTAGGAAGTAAAGTGGTTAGGATGACACAAAGAATTTGCAGAGGGACAGAGACAGTGAGCGGACAGAAACCTGGTAGATGGAATATAATGTGGAAAAATAAAAGAGCTTATGCACTTTGGCAGAAAGAGCTGAATATTATTTAAAAGAAGAAAGATTGCAGAAAGCCACATGTGGAAGCTCAGCCTTGAGCTCCTGGGCTTCTTGTGAACGCCTGTCCAAGAACAGAGAACCACCACTTGATTAACACATTTCAACAGCACTGTTTTTATTCAAGATTGTCAGTATACATGTATACAAACAATCCTGGGAGAAAAAAGCCACCTTAGACCACGCCGGGTACTAAAGGATGGATTCTCTCACCGTTGATAGGGAAAGTTGTTACATTTATACATAACTTCTCACGCAATACAGAGTCCCGTATCATTAAGCTATCGCAGTGTTAAATTAAACAAAGCATACTTTATTGGAAGCTTACACATCAAAAGTGCTCTAAATCTAACACACACACAGATACCAACAGCCATCTGGTTAAGCTTTTAACACTATCTCTAAAGTCTGACATAGCCCTCATTATTCTTACTCTGCTTTTCAAGGTAACATTCAGATATCAAAAATTGCTCTAAACTAAACATGTATTCATTAGTACAGCTCTAAAACAATGAGGCACCAGTATTCCTCTGATGGTTGCCCTTTGATCTGGTGCTATGTACTATCTCATCCTCGGACCTGTGGGGAGGATTGTTTACCGCTAGGCTGGCTTCTTACAAATTGCTATGTTAGCAATTAGTTTCGCTTAGCCTGTCGCTTAGGATGCCGGGAAATACAGCCAATATGCCGGGGCCATTTTAGTTAACATTTCTGAGCTCCATTTTCTATATGGTCACTATATCTATTTCCAACTTATCACACAGAAGTAGAAGCATGTAGGAGTCTTTATCCATGAATTACAAATATTGACATTCAGGTTCAATGGGTAATTAGCAAGGCAAAGAGATGAGTCCAAAATTAGGGAGGTTTAATGAAAAGTACACAAGGAATGAATCAGACCACAGCTGAAATATTGTAAGCAGTTTTGGGACTCGAATCTAAGGAAAACCATACTGTCATTGGACGCAGTTCAGAGAAAGTTCACTCGGCTTTTACCAGGAATGGAGAAACTCTCTTACAAGGAGAGGTTGAATAGGTTAGGCCTGTAGTCATTGAAATTTAGAAGAATGAGAGGCAACTTCATTGAAACCTATCAGATGCTTAGAGGATTGACAGGGGGGATGCAGAAAGGTTGTTTCCTCTTGTGGGAGAGTCTAAGACAAGAAGGCGTAATTTCAAAATAAAGTTTTGCACATTTAAAACATAGAAAAAAAATAGCAGGATTCGGCTATTCAGCCCTTCAAGCTTGGACTACCATTCAGTAAATTCATGGCTGATCATCCAACTCTGTCCCCTGTTCTCACATTTTCTGTATACCTTTCGATCCCTTTGGCCCAAAGAACTATATTTAACTCCATCTTGAAACCAGCCAATTTTTTGGCATCAACTGAGAATTTCACAGGTTCACTACTCTCTGGGTGAAGAAATTTCTTGTCCTGTCGGTCCTAAGATTGAGACAGAGACAAAGTGGAATTTCACACCTGAAGGCAGAGAATGTGTGAAAATATTTAATGCAGATGGGTGCCAAGGCAGGGCATCAAAGGTTATAAGAAAAGGCACAAATGTTGAAGCAGACTGAATTGTCCACTTCTGTGTCTTGTGGTCTTCTAGTCTTTTGCTTTTCATCTACCTGTCCAACTTGTAGAATATCCTTGTATATTCACTTCCCAGTCTCTGTTACTCTGTAGCCATGTATTTGTAATGGCAATTAAATCATTTCCATTCAGCTCAATTTCAAATCATCAAACTTTTTGTGAATGCTATGTGCATTCAGATAAATTGCCTTAATGTTAGCCTTTTCAACATTATTCTTCACTTCGATTCTGTTTGATGCTTTCCAATGTTTTTCTGTCTTCTATTTTTCCTTACTCCACTTCTACTTCCTTTCATTGATTTCATATCCCTTGAATTTGACATCCTTCTCCTTTATAGATTCCTATTCCTCCATCTATCTCGTGGTTATAAACCCTTCCCCAAATGGCATTAAGATATCTCTCTTGGAGCATGTTACTCCTATTCCCACAATGATATACCAAATCACCTTGGACAGTTCTCATCCACCTCCAAACTTGGCCTGATGTTTCAGAAATCTGATGCCCTCCCCTTGCACCAGTTTTCCAGTCACATGTCAAATGCTCACTAGCTTGTGGGGCTGGGAGTAATTCCTGAGATTGCCTAAGTTGGAGGTCTTGCTTTTCACTATCCTTCCTTACTTCTTGAAACCTGTTTTCAGGACCTCATCTCCCCTCTCATTTAAATCTTTGGTACTGACATAGACACCTGTGATGTCACTGACTTTGTTTCTGACTGTAATCCTCTGAAGAGCCACTGCCCTATCTAGTATTCAACATTGAAAATAACAATTTGCAAGTGAGATTATCTTGGGGGTAATATCTTTTCTACTGTCCTGATTCTCTTGGACTGCCCACTAGCCAAAGATTGAACAAAGATGGAGAAAAAAAACAATGTATACATATTTACCAAGGAAAGCAGCATGTGTTCTCAGATGTTATCAATCTTGTGCAAATGGGTTGTAGAGGAATAAGATGAAACCAGAATGCAAATTATCATCAAATCATTCATGAAATGTTGGATATCTAACACATTTGATGACACAGAAGATAATTATTATGGTCAATGGCAAAGATGATGTTGATGATACATATGGTGATGCAAATCAGGAAGTGAATTGGAATGATATATTTGGCTCTTAAAATGAGCGAAAGGGTGAGTTTTATGGATCATAGTACAAATTCAGTTCATGCTCTGCTGTGTAGTTGCTTTTTTTTTGTACTGTGACAGCGGTGCTTGAAATCATTTCAATTTGTGCATCTGGCTTTTGAGTTTGTGAAATGTAATTAACTCAGTGTACAGAAATTATTTGCTTTCTCCATTGATTTACTTATAGCTAAAAGTACAATGATAAAACTATTTTGGGCTCCTTTTGTGTAAGCTTTAAGGTTGGGGTTGATTAGGCAGCAATAGCTAGACAATAGGAGAAGGCTTCAAACCCTGGAGAAGATCCATACTCTTTAATGAAAATATTAGTCCAAGACATGTGACTTTTAAGCAAGTATATCCAGTTATGTGTTTGGGAAGAGAGCATGTTTGATTGTATTTTGTTTTTTGTTGTCACGTACCAAGATATAGTGAAAAGTACTGAATTGTATGCTAACCAGACAAATAATTCCTGTGGATGCTTTCTATCATGTATCTATAGAAATTACTAAGAGTCATTGTGGACACATCACATTTCCGTAGCCTTCTGAAGAAGTAGAAGTATTGGTGTGCTTTTTTCACTGTAATGTTGATGTGGAAGGACCAGGATAAGACAGTTGGCAATATTCACTTTTAGTAACTTGAAGCTCTTGACCATCTCCACTTCAGCACCTTTGATGCAGACTATGTTGTCTACTCCACTTCCTGAAGTCGATAACCAGCTCCTATGTTTTGCTGATATCAAAGAATATATCATTGTTATTTTTACACCATGTCAGTAAACTGTCTAAATCCTTCCTGTACTCTGTCTCTTTGTTGTTTGAGAACCAACACACTATGGTGGTATAATCAGCAAATTTGTAAATGGAGTTTCGAGCTGAATTTAGCTACACAGTTGTGAGTGTACAAGGAGTTCTAGTCAGGAGCTTGGTATGCAGTCTAGTAGGCCACCAGTGTCAAGGAGGTGTTGTCACCTGTCCTTACTGATTGCTGTTTGGGGTCAGGAAGTCGAGAATCAAGTTGAAGAAGGAGGAGCAGAGACCTAGTCTTACAGTTTGGAGAGGCGTCTTGTTGGAACTATGGTCTTGAAGGTGAGCTAAGGTCAAGAAATAGGAGTCTGATGTAGGTGTTCTTGTTATCCAACCAGGGAGATGGTGTCTGGCATGGACCTATTGTGATATTAGGTGAGTTGGAGAGCATCAAGGCAATTTGGGAGGCTGGAGTTGATGTGAGCCATTACTAACCTCTTGGAGCACTTCATAATGATGGATATCAGAGCCACTGGGTGCTGGTCGTTAAAATACTTTGGCTGATTTTTCTTTGGCATCAGGATGATAGTGGCGTTCTTGAAGCAGAAGGGATCCTCACACTGTAATAAGGAAAGGTTAAAGGTGTCTGCAAAACCCCCACCAGCTGGTCTGTGCAAGATCTGAGTGCAGAGCCGGAGATTCCATCGGGGTCAGTGGCTTTCTTTGGATGCACTCTCAAGAAGACCGACCTGATGTCAGCTGCAGTGTCTAAGGGTAAAGGTGCACCTGAGGCTGTCAAGGAAGGTGACATTACTTCACTGACTTTCTGTTAAAAATAAGCATAGAATGTATTGTCAGGGAGAGTTGCAGTGTGTCAGCCATTCTAATCAACTTCATTTTGTGGCCCGTTATATCTTGTAAGCCTTTTCACAGTCGATGTGCGTTCATGTGGTTAGTCTGGGACTTTAGTTTAGTCTGATATTGTCTATTGGCATCCCAGATAGTTTTGTGAAGATCACCCATCGATTTTCTGTATCGTCAGGGTCACCCGATTTGAATGTCTCAGATCTGGATTTCAGTAGGGAGCTGATCTCCTGGTTCATCATGGTTTCCGGTTGGGGAATGATTGGATGAACTTCTTTGGCATACAGTCCTCTACACAGTTACTGATGAAGTCTGTGATGGTAGTGGCATACTCATTTGGATTGATCACTCATTTCTTGAATATGTACCAGTCCACCGACAAGGAATCATGTAGGAGCTCCTCCGTTAGCTCATGCTAGCACAGTACGACTTTCCATACCAGATTCTAATGCTTCAGTTTCTGCTTGTAAGTCAGGAGAAGGAACACAGTCTTGATTTTTCAAAATGCAGGCAGTTAATAGACTTTTAGGTGTCTTTGATGGTTGTGTTGCAATGGTCCAGGGTGTTTGTGCAGCCGGTGTGACAGGAGACATGTTGATGGAATCTTGGTAGGCACATTCTTGAAGTTGGTCTGTTTGAAGTCATTGGCTACTATGAAGAAGGCTATTTGTGGTGGCATATATTTCATCACGTATGGTCTTCACCTTGCAAGGAGTGGGATGAAACAGTGAACTCACACGACATGTAGTAGGGACAGAACTTCACTGTTAGGTACTTTAGGTCAGGGAGCAGTAACTCGCCAGGGTCATCACATCCAAGCACCAAGAGGTGATCGTCAGGAGGCAGATTCCACCACCCTTTGCCTTGCCCAAGGACACTGTGCAGTCCATCTGGAGAATTTACAAACCCTCAGGATGTAAGGCACAGTCAAGTGATATAGGTGAGTGTAGCTTTAAGTTCATCCTCCTTATTTTCAATGCTTGGGCATTTGTTAGATGTATGCTGGGGAGGGGAGACTTGAAGCAGTGTTGTTTTAGTCTCAGCTGTAGACCAGCGCATCTTGAACATTTCCTGGGTTTCTGGCCTGCTTCTGGTCAGGCTCAGGAGTCGAAATGGATGGTCCACCCTTTCGGAAGATAAGTTGGTATATCCAGTGGGGTCCCAGTCATTGGTTGTGGCCTTGGACATTCCGGGGTGGGGACTTATATTTGGTCTGTTTGGACCTTCATAAGTGGCTTGTCACTTCATTGTCATGGTTCTCGCATCAGCAGTCAGGGCCCACTGATTCACATAGTTGGGTGTTCCTGGAAGTCCTTGTCTTTATCTGGTCAGATCCAGGCAGGTCACTGGTTGTTTCCGGAGTTTGAAAGGTCACCAGACCAGTTAGTAGATTTAAAAGATAATTATTAGTAATTCTGACAAAGTTACAATTAAGATTTAAAAGAACAGAATGGTAATAAAAGATGTGAGGGGATGATCTGTTTAGGGGAGCTCACAAAATGTCACCACACACTCTGGTGCCATTTTGGAAATAGAGAAGCAGAGAGATTTGCACAGAGAATTCAGATCTGAAGGCTTTGACAGAGTAATTGCTGGATGTTCCTGGTGGACAGAATGAAGTGGGGATTTACAAAAGATGATTGAATTTCAGGGAACGCAGAGAAAATATAGACTGGAGGAAGTTTTGGAAATAGAGAGGTGCAATCTGTGGAGGGATCAGAACAAAGAACATAGAACAAAGGACAATAGAGCATAGGAATAGGCCCTTTGGCCCACAATGTTAAACTAATTCCTTCTAACTGGCCATAGTCCACATCCCTCCATTCCTTGCTTATTCTTGTGCTTACCAAAAAGGGAGCACAAAATAGTCTTGGTTGATAAGATTAGGGTGAATCCAAAGAGTTATTTAAATGTATCAAAGGAAAAAGAATAACTAGAGAGAGAATAGGACCCCTCAAGGACCAAAGTGGACATGTATGTCTAGAACTGCAGGAGATGGATGAGGTCCTCAATTAATATATCTCCTCTGTGTTTACTGAGGAGAAAGACATGAAGACTTGGAAACTTGGGGAAATTAGTGGTGATATCTTGGGGCAACCCTTATTCAAGAAAGGTTGCAAAGAAAAGATTTGGGAATTATAGACCAGCAAGCCTAATATCATGGTAGGTAAGTTATTTAAGAAAATTCTGAGAGATAAGATATACACGCATTTGGAAAGACAGGGTTTGATTAGGAGTGGCTTTGTGCATGGGAGATCATGACTCAGAAATTTGTTCAGAGTTCTTTGATGAAATGACCAGTAAGATATCTAGATGAAATAAACACATTTCTCAGAATGGTTAAGTAAATCAGTACAACCCTCTCATATAGTTAGAGTACTACAGCACAGAGACAAGCCCTTTGGCCCAAACTGGTCCATGTCAACCAAAATGTCCATCCAAGCTAACCCCATTTCCCTGCACTTGGCCCATATCCTTCTAAATGTTTGTTATTCATGTATTTGTCCAAATGCCTTTTAAATGTTAATATATCCACCTCACTTACACTTCCGCTGGCAGCTCATTCCATATGGATATCACCCTGTGCGTAAAAAAGTTGCCCCTCAGTTTCCCTTTTATTCTAAATACCCTCAATTTTAATTTTTTTCCCTCTCCTGGGCTTTCTCTATTAAAGTAATTTAGTTCTTCCCTCTTTGCTTTGAAGTTTGAACTTTTTTGAAATCACCTCATTTTGCAAGAATGTTTACTGATGGTAATTGACAGGTAGCTACATTATTTTGTGGCTACCATTCTGAGAAGTTGAATAATATTTGTTTTATGATTACGACCTTCTGACCACAGGACAACAGCTTCAAATTAATTGTAGTGGCCTGAATTTTCAGATTCTCAGGTGAAGCAGCGGTCATCTTTTCCCTGAAAGAACTAGTCAGTTTAGCGTCAGTATACAGTCGGTTTGCTGCGAATTCATAGCTAGTAATGGCTAAGATTACACACTCATTCCGGTCTGTTTAGCTGAGAGAGAAAAAAAACAGCGTGGAACCTTTTCCATCAGTCTATGCTTCATTTAAGTTTTTGCTAAAAATTTTGCTTCAGATGGAAGTTAGAAAAGCCCCTTGCTTTATTCTCATTGTTTTCAATAAAGTTGCATCACAAAGTGAAGAACTATTATTTGGGACATAAGTCAGTTGGTAAATAAAGTACACAGGACAGGGAAAAAAAATCATTAAAATATCCTTGTCTTTTTTCATTGAAATATTTGCAACAACAGTGACATTGTCTAATTTCTATCACTCACAGATTGCTGCAACACAATCAATCCAGGGTGTCTGTTTTTGCATTTAATGAGCACCATTTTATTTATTGTGCCTCCTTATTATTTTCAGTTATGTTTCAATATTTCAATGAATCTGCTCAGATATGTGGTGACACTGCCCTGGAACAGATGAGAATTGAACCCCGGATCTTCTGGCCCAGGGGTAGTGAGGCTATTATGCACCTCATGACTTTCTCAATAGGGTCTGTGCTGTTTCAGTATACACAGATGCGCTGTATTCACTTCCATGAACTCTAGGATGCTGTTAATAGTTATTTTAATGTATTTGTCTAGAGACAATATTGCACACCTCAGTAGCAGGTACAGCTTGAACGTAAACCTCCTATCCCAGTGCTTAGGGACACTACCACTGTATCACAAGTTATCTTATGCTAATAATAGCTGCCAGTGAGTTTCTTGTCATTAAATGGATTAACAAGCAGATTAGTAATTCTGACATCATTACTACCATTCCACTAAGGGATAATCTGCAGTTAATTACTAGGAAATAACTTTCCAGTGTATACTATAAGATATTAATTCTGTAAAAGCTGCTTATATTCCCTTGCATTTTGTTCTTGGTTAGACTTGTTCCTTACACTGCAATCATACGCTTTTGCTAATTTCTCCATGAAATCTACCAAAGTCAGTCAACTAGTTCTTTAATTGAGAATGAAAGGATTCTGGGTTGCGTGAGTGCTGAGTACAATTGCAGCAACTTGTATCATTGATCACAATAAACAAACTCAGCAGATGGATAGTCACACCTAATGACAACTGAGTTACGACAAATCATAGTAGCAATTATTTCTTGCATTTTTAAAAAGTTGCTGGTTGACTATTGTTTTGTGGTTTTAACTCACCACTTCATATTCCAATTTCAAAATTCAAACTGTGATTTTAAAAACAATTTGTTCTTATGATGTGGGTGTTGCTGGCTAGGGCATCATTTATTGCAGTGATGCACATGTTGTAAGTTTACAGATAGGCTTGAGTGTTGTTTTAACATTTAACATTTGTTTTTAATTCACTTTCACATGCTACTGGTAGACATACGCAAAAAATTTTAGCTGGATGCAAAAAATTAAGAATGATGTAAAAAAAAATGCCAGGCTCCACAGTGACATTTTAGCGTTGAAAGTGATAAACAGAATTTTGACAACTTGTAATGAGATTGTAACATTTTCTTTCTGTCTGTCATTTTCTTTTCTGGAGATGAAGTATGATTCCTTTTTTATTTCTGCAATGTGGACTTCCATAATAATGTGTGGTACATTTGCCGTATTGCTGACATGCTCTTTGTTAAAAATCAATGCATGGGGGCTAAAGTGTTGCTCTGACGGTCGCTCCTGTGGTTTGTTCATGGTTTCTGTTGAAGAGCACTGCACTAGATCATAGACATTGTTAATTGTATGTATGCAATGAAATGTAACAAACCTTATCTGTTCACAGCTAATGAAATATTTCAGGCTGGGGGAAGATGTTGCTTCTAGCTCCTCCAGTTACAGATTCAATTATAAGTCAAGCTAAGTGTTTTTTTCAGTGTGTCAGTGCACAGCCCAATGCATTGTGCAATTTATGATGCTGACGTTTTCAAAATGCAATTTAGTTTAGTAGCACAGGCTACCATTTAGTGCCAATTAATCAATCTGAAACAACTAAATTTAATGAGCTTTTGACAGACATCAAGGAGGAAATAGCATCATGTAAGAGATTGAAAATAGAAATGGGCCAGAATTTTGTGGAGAGGTAATGGCCCTGTCCCACCGTTTAATAAGTTGAGAATGAGCACCCACCATTCAGCTGAAGATGACTGGATAGTACTTTATGGTTATCAGGCAGTTAATTGCTCATGGCTGTGACTTCCACTCTCATGTGGGAAGTTGTCTTCACTCGAAGTGCTGTCAGTTATTGGGAGCAATGACCACTGCTGGGTCTGCAGTCATTCCCCCAACAGGGTCTAGAAATCCAGGGAAAATGGGCAGCTTCATGGGGGCGAGTCTGGAAGGTGAAGTGACTCCAGAGAGGCCGGTATCCTTTCAATAAATTACTCTTTATTTACACGCTTCTTGACTTTGGCACAGTTTCGTCAGAGTCAACATCCAGAGTGTCAATATCTCTGACACTCCCCCTTGTTACCTGTCAGCCAGGTAATATCTAATTGGACCAGATTAACAGCTCCAATCAGGGAACTCATATTCTATAATCTCCAGCTAACTGATCATTTTACAAACACTACATGTGGCCACATGAGGGGTGAGGACCAACAACTGCGAGACCAAGGTGGAGTTGATAAATAGGCTTCCTTTGATTCCAGAGTCAATTGAGCCTCTGTTGAGCACAGGCCGCTCAAACAATAGGAACTCTTTCTCCACTTCACCAGCAGCACCCCACCAGAACCTGCAATCAGGCCACCATGTCTTACTTGATAGCTTTGCTCTGTGATGTGAATGGCACCAACAGGGAGATGAAGCGATGAGCTAGATAATTAAGGACTTGAATTGACCCAAGGGTCAGGGGGTTAGCTATCTGATGTCTACAAAATCCTGACGGAAGTAGTGGTTGTGAGGGGTCATGGTGTGTCTTGCCAGATTTTATGTAATTCTTGCTGTCAACTTGCTTCTAGAGTTTAGTGGTGCTGGAGGGGGCATAACTTTCCAGCCTGTGTCCTTCCTTTATAAACTGGTTTGGAAAGGGAGAGACCTGAAACTAGTGGATGTTCAACATGTCTTGGTAATGGTGAGAAAAGTACAGAAACAAAGACTATGGCATCTTCTTGGAAACAGTGCAAAGATGATGTTGTTTATCATCTTGAGGACAAACGCTATAGTGATGAAGATTGGTAGGAATGGACAGGAAAGTGGCAAAATTGGAATTCATGGATGGGATCAATCTGCGCTAAGGAAAGCTTGGTTATGATAATTGAGTGACTGATGAATCAACCTGCTACTTTGCAGGTTAGTGCATTTGTTCATGTCCAAACGTTTCTTGCCTCAATTCCCATTGTGTGGTATTGTCATGGCTACAGGATAAAAGTGCAACTATTGAGTCCACATGCAGCAATTACATTCTTGCCTATGCAAGGGCTGGGTATGTTTCAAAGAGGACCATTCTGTTTTGCTATGAAATGTGATTCGCATCATTTAGAGGTATCGTAAGAAGTGAGGATAGCTTGTCTGGAGCCATATTTTGACAGGCATGTTAAACGGTTATCTATTCCTTCACATGTTATAATTTAATGTTTTATTATAAATTCAATATATTTTTACTGCAGTGTTTAGAATAGGAAAGTGACAATTAAATTGACAAGCATTGTGAAAGTGTTTGGAATCAGCAATGTGTTATATTCCCTGGGTAAATTAATCCACTCTTCTGCATTCAAAAGCATTGTGATTCAGATTTTAGTGCATCCCTTTCACCAATCTGCAACTGTAGGAGCTAGGCTTTGGAAACAATCATTACTTTCAAAGGTGTTAATGTCTTTAGCTCTCGAACCTTTGTTGGCACAGCAATACTTTGGAGCCTGATTAGGAATTCTCATCTAAGCCCCAGGTCCTCTAATAGATTCAACTCAGCAGGGGTTATTGATAGAACTGTGCTTTTTGTTTTGATAGTTTTATGAGCAGTAATGGGGTTAGCTTTTATTGAATTGGCTTTGAATATCTTCCTAATTATTTTTGCACTTTATTGAGCATCTGAAATGCTCCCCAATGTTATAAGAATAACAAGTTCTGTACATTGTGGGTAATTAGTGCTTGGACATGGGGGACAATGGAAGCACATTAGTACCAATGACATAGGGAGAAAAAGGGATGAGGACCTGTGGAGTGAGTACAGGGAGTTAGGAAGGAAGCTAAAAGGCAGGAGCTCAAGTGTAGTAATCTCTGGGTTGCTAACAGTGCCATGTGCTAGTGAGGCAAGGAATAGAAAGATAGCACAGAATAATGTGTGGCTAAGGAGCTGATGCATGGGGCAGAGTTTCAGAATCTTGGATCATCGGGACATTTTCTGGAGCAGGAATGACCTGTACAAGAGGGACAGGTTGCACATAAACTGAAGGGGAACCAATAACCTCACAGGGATGTTTGCTAGTGCTATTCAGGAAGATTTAAACTTGAGTGACAGAGGGCTGGGAAATAAAGCAATAGGTCAGCAAGTGGAGAGATTGAGAGAAAGTGGGTGTTAGTACCAGCAACTTAGAAAGGAAGTACAGGCAGAGACAGGTAAATGAACACAATGGTACTAATGGGCTGAAATGTGTTTATTTCAATGCAAGGATTATTGTAAGTAAGGCAGATGAGCATAGAGCCTGGGTCAGTAAATGAGATTATGATGTGGTGGCCATTACAGAGACTTGTTGAAACAGGGACAGGACTGTCTGGTCAACATTTCAAGGTTTTGTTGTTTGAGATGAGATAGAGTGGAAGGTAAAAGAGGTGGAGGAAATTACTGATCAAGGAGAATGTCACATCTGTACTCAGAGAGGGCATACAGGAGGGCTCACCCACACAGGCAATAAGGGTAGAGCTCAAAAACTAGATGGATGCAATCACTTTGATAGGATTATGTCATAGGACCCTACAGCCACTGATAAATTGAGGAACAAATATATAAACAGATTTGTTGGTTGTCATAATGGGTGACTTCAACTTCTCCAATATGGAATAGGATTCCCTTAGAACAAGAGGCTTAGACAGGGCAGAATTTGTTAAATGCATCCCAGAGAGTTTCTTGAAACAGTGAATGGATAGTCCAACTTGAGGAGGGGCCATACTGGATCTTGTAATAACTTATAAGCCTGGCCAGGTGACTGACCTTTCAGTGGGAGAGCATTTTGGAAACAATGATTATAACACCTTTAGTTTTTAGATAGCTATGAATAAGAATAAATTAGGACATAGTGGAAAGGTACTAAATATCAATATTATATCAATATTAGAAAGAAATTAGGGAACGTTAACTGGGAGGAGCTGCTTTCAGGCAAATCTGTGTTTGATACATAGAGTTGTTTAAAGACCTACTGATGAGGATTCAGGACCAGCATATTCCAGGAAGGAATGAGGACAGGGATAATAAGGTAAGGGACCCTTGAATAATAAGGGAGGTTGTGAATTTAATCAAAATTAATAAAGACGCATATGTAAGGTTTAGGTAGCTAAAATTGGACAATGCCCATGAGGAATATAAAGAGAACAGGAAAGAATTCATGCAGGAATTAGGAGAATAAGATGGGGCAATGAAATGACCTTGGCAAGTCGGATTAAAGAGAATCCCAAGGCATTCTATACATTAAAAAGAAGAGGATAACTAAGGAGATGGTATGACCCCCCTCAAGGATAAAGAGGAAACCTGTGTTTGGAGACAGAGGATGTGGGTGAGATCCTAAATGAGTACGTTGTGTTGGTTTTCACCCATGTGAAGGATACGGAGGATAGTGAGATTTGTGTGGAGTATGATAAAATACTAGGGCATTTTTAGATCAAAAAGAAGTGGTGTTGGGTCTCATGAGGAACATTTAGGTGAATAAGTCTCCAGGGCCCGATGGTATCTATCCCAGATTATTGGCTGAGGCAAGATTGGAGATTGCTGGAGCCTTGACCAAGATCTTTGGAAACTCGTGAGCAACTGGAGAGTTCCCAGAGGACTGGTGAGTAATTAAAGCTGTTTCTCTGTTCAAGAAAGGAAATAGGGATAATCCAAGAAACTATGGATGGGTGAGTCTCGCATGGTGGTTATGAAGTTTAGGGATAGGATTTACATGCATTTGGAAAAGTATAGTGCTGGAAAAGCATAGCAGGTCAGGCAGCATCCATGAAGCAGAAGAATTGACGTTTCGGGCATAAGTCTTTCATCAGGAATAGGGCTTGTGGGCCAAGGGGCTGAGAGATCCCTGACCCACAAGCCTCATTCCTGATGAAGGGCTTATGCCCAAAATGTTGAATCTCCTTCTTGGATGCTGCTTGACCTGCTGTGCTTTCTCCGTACCACACTCTTGACTTTGATCTCCAGCATCTGCAGTCTTCACATTTTCGCCTTGCATTTGGAAAAGCATGGCCTAATTAGGGACAGTCAGCATGGCTTTGTGCAGGGCAGGTCATGTCTCACCACTTAATTGAATTTTTTGAGGAGGTGATGAAGGTGATTGATAACTGTAGAACAGCGGATGTTAGTAAGACTTTTGACAAGGTCCCTCAGGACAGGTCTATCCAGAAGATTAAGATGCATGGGATCCACAGTGACTTGGCCATTTGAATTCAGGATTGACTTGTCCATAGAAGACAGAGGGCAATGGTGAAAGTCTGTGTTTCTGGCTGTTGTTTGTGATTTATATGAATAAAAACATGGATGGGTGGGTTAGTAAGTTGGCGTTTGATACAAAGATCAATGGAGTTGTAGATAGTGGAGAAAGTTGTCAAAGGATACAGTAGGATATATATCAGTGGCAGATATGAGGGGGAGAAATGGCAGATGGATATTAATCCAGTTAAGTGTGAGGTGCTGCACTTTGGGAGATCAAATGCTCAGAAAAGTATACAGTTAATGGCAGGACCCTGAATAGCATTGATCTTGGGGTTCAAGTCCATGGCTCCCTGAAAGTGGCCGTGCAAATGGATAAGGTGGTAAAGAAGACATATGACATGCTTGCCTTTTTTTTCTTTAATCATGCATGGGTCAAGGGCATTGCTGGCTCGGCAGCATTTGTTGCCTATCACTAATTGCCCAGAGGACAACTAAGAGTCAACCACATTGCTGTAAGGCTGGAGTCACACATATGCCAAACCAGGTAAGGATGGCAGTTTCCTCTCCTAATACAGGAAATATTATATTACATCTGAGCAGCACTCAGGCACAACTTTATCATTGGTTTAGCCCTGACTTAGTGATGCATCACGGCAAATAGGAAAGGATATAATTTAATATCCATGAGTTATTAAAGTGCACTCATACCACAAAAATTTAAGCAAGCATACTCCAACTGAAATATTAATAAAAAAAACTTTCCCTTTAAATGTTCAAATATTTATTTGAATGCTGTAGCTCTGGAAATGTGGTGATGAGTGGTAGCAGATTAAAGATATTCTGAGAACGCTACACAAGGTATTTGTTTTAGACTAAATATTCAGCTTCAACAGTAACGAAATAAGTTATAAATACAGACTGTAAATTGTTGGAAACATATGTATTTCTTATCAATGTTGTAAATCCATAAATGTAGATTTGTTTATATCTACCTCAGTTTTATTTCAGGTATTGCTGATGAAATGTTTTTGAATATTTAATGAAATCCTTTTTACGTCTGTGCTCATTCGTTATCAGTACTCCAGCAGATAATGCATATTATAATTTCTGCATGCTCAGTAATTGCTCTATTGTGATAGAACCCTGTTTATGTGAATGCCAGTAACCTATCTGAAAGCCCTATAGGCTATCTGGCTAAATGCAGACACAAGTTTGCAGTGATGTCAACTTCTGCATTTCTTCAGCTCAAAGGGATGCTAAAATTAGCACAGAATTGCATTCAATTAGAAAAGTGTTTTTGTTTACTGCTGGTGTTCTATGAGTTTGATAACTAGAATCTAGTGTCATCAATTTTTAAAGTTTTTTTAAGCAACAGTTTACATTTATATAATGTCATTAATATGATTAAATATTCCAGTGCTTTGCTGAAGTGTTATCAAGTAACATTTGATACAGAGCCACAAGAAAATATTTGGTCAGAGAACCAGAATATTGGTTAAAATAGTAGATTTTGAGGTGCAGCTTAAGGGAGGGAAGGAAAGTAATGGAATTCCAGGGATCCGGACCTTGATAGCTGAATGCCAAAGGCAACAGATGTATGGGAGCATCACCATCTGCAAGTTCCCTTCCATGTCAAAAATAATTCTATTTTGGAACTATTGTATTGCTCCTTCATTATCACTGGATTAAAATCCCAGAATTTCCTCCCTATTATCACTGTGGGTGTATTTGCGACAGATGGTTTGCACTAGTTCATCACTTTGTCTCTATTTGCAGCATTATTGTCTTAAGCCTTTGATAAAATCCCACTTGGGGGCTAGTGAGCAAAGTTAGGGCACATGATATTGGGGGCAAAATACTGATTTGGATTGAAAATTAGTTAGCTGACAGGAAGCAAAGAGTAGTGATAAATGGGTCCCTTTCGGAATGGCAGGTGGTGACCAGTGGGGTACCACAAGGTTCGGTGCTGGGACAGCAGCTGTTTACACTATACATTAAAGATATAGATGAAGGTATTAAAAGTAACAGCAGCAAATTTGCTGATGACACAAAGCTGGGTGGCAGAGTGAAATGTGAAGAGGATGTTATGAGAATACAGGGTGACTTGGATGGGCTAGTGAGTAGACAGATACATGGCAGATGCAGTTTAATGTGGATAAGTGTGTGATTATCCACTTTGGTGGCAAGAACAGGAAGGCAGTTTACTATCTAAATGGAGTCAAGTTAAGTAAAGGGGAAGTACAATGAGAACTAGGTGTTCTTGTACATCAGTCAATGAAAGCAAGCAAGCAGGCAGTGAAAAAAGCTAATGGCATGCTAGCCTTCTTAACAAGAGAAATTGAGTATGGGGCAGCTGAACAGGGTCCTGGTGGGACAGAGTGATGTTGGGAAGATGTTTCCATTGGTAGGAGAGACTGAGACCAAGGGAACAGCCTTAGAGTAAAGGGAAGACCTTTTAGAAAGAATTTAAGGAGAAACTTCTTCGGCCAGAGAGTGGTGAATCTATGGAATTCACTGTCACAGAAGGTGTAGAGGCCAGGTCATTGAGTATAATAGATAGGTTTTTGATTGTCAAAAGGATCAAGGATTATGGGAGAAAGTGGGAGAATGGGGTTGAGCAACTTATCAGCCATGACTGATTGGCAAGACAGACTCAATAGGCTGAATTGCCTAATTTCTGCTCCTATCTTATGGCCTCATTGCCTTTTGGTTTTATTGAGGAGGAGTGGAGTTGCAGATATCGTCAGTGAGCTCATGGCAGAGGTGGCAGAACAAAAATAGATTTGTTCAGTGACATCATTTTATTCTCACAATATTTCACAAGTGAAATCCACAGCAACAATGTGAGTCTTTTATATGTGACTTGACAGAAAACATTGCTGACTTCTCCCTCAAACTAAAATCAGCATTAAAAAACACAATTAATATGCTAATCAACTACTAACTCTGATGTGCCTGCCACATCCCTCCTTGTGAAAATGCTACCATTGCCCTCTCAGTCAGGTCTTGGATCAAAATAGCAGAACAGGCCTCAATGCCATCATAATAAAAGCAAAATACTGAGATGTTGGAAATCTGAAACAAGCACAGAAAATACTGGAGAAACTCAGCAGGTCTGGCAATATTTATAGTGAGAGAAGCAAAGTTAATGTTTCTAGTCCAGAATGACAAGTCTTCAGAGCTGAAGGTTTGGAAAATATATTTTTAAGACTTCTTACAGAATCAAAAGAGGAACAAGGGGGGCAGATAATGTGGAGGCTCAGTGAAAGAGAAGAACTGGTTTGTAATGGTGGTGAAATGGAAATGGAGATGTAAAATGGATATAAATTAAGATATGAAAAGGAGAAAATGGGTCCTCTCAACTGACAGCAAAGTAAACAAGACATGGCATGGAAATGAGATGGGGAGACAATGTGAGAAAAATAGTGATCTGAAATCATGTGGTCAGGCTTTGAAGTTGTGGAACTCCAGATTAAATTACCCAAGTGGAAAATGAGGTGTTGTTCCATAAGCTTACATTGTGCTTCATTGAAACATTACTGTAGGTCTAGTTCACAAATGTTAGCTTTTAAATTTCTGTCCTGTCCAGAGTCATACTGCACACAAAATGTTAACTGTTTCTCCCTTGCAAGATCTGTTGAATTTCTACAGCATTATCTGCCTTTGTCTTGATGACATCATCATCTGCTGATCTGCATACTTAAAAAGGACCTCACCTTGCGATCCTCCTACTGTCTGCAGTTCAAATTGCTGTGAGATTCGGGATAGAAAGAGTGTAGAAGCTCTCCGTTTCATTGCAACTAACTCCTCCTATTCCCCTTATTCCTTCCCCAACACATTCCCTCCCCTCACTCACCCACCCAGTCCAACCTGACCTCTGCCAAGTTGGGAGTGCTTACATTGACGATATATCAAGTTAAAAATCACACAACACCAGGTTATAGTTCAGCAGGTTTAATTGGGAGCATTAGCTTTCAGAGCGATACTCTTTCATCAGGTGGTGACCACCTGATAAAGGAGCGGCGCTCCGAAAGCTAGTGCTTCCAATTTAACCTTTTGGGCTATAATTGGTGTTGTGTGATTTTTAACTTTGTACACCCCAGTCCAACACTGGCATCTCCAAATCATAGCTATATATAAGACACTGAAACCAAGATCCTGTCAGCCATACATAGAGACTGCCTAAATGACTGGGATTTATCTTACATGTGATTTTACTGACAGAACAATCCTGCACTTATTGCATTCTTCTGGAGGAATCATCCTGTTTCTGTCAGGAAATGTTGCAGTAGTTTTTACTCATAAGTTCTCTTTCATGTAAGTGCAAGAGATTCTTTTTAAGTTTGCTTTCCTGTGAAATGCTGTTGTGAGTTTCACCACACCTGCACTTCATTGGCTGCTGCTGTGGTGTCACATACTGTATTTGAAATTGATGCCTTACAAACTGACCACACATCTTCAACATAGTTATTTGACTGAGCACCATTTCTCAATCTGTACCCACCCTGAATAAGTACACTTAGAAGAAGAGAAAATTGGAAGGGCTGTAGAATTTAACACAGTGCTTTCCTGACCTGCAATTGCTTTAGGCTTGGTGTATCTGAGCCATGTTAGAAATGCTTTCTTGCAGTGCATTACTGAAACAGCAAACTATAACGTTGTTGAATAGTGGACACAATAACTAGTTTTGTTTTGTTTTATGCAGTGTTCAGACCAGTGGATCACAGCCTATGCACAGGATCAATCCCAGTTACTTCACAGCTTTGCACCATTGCCTGTGCTACTGACTGCTCAGTTTCAGCCTGGTCAGCATGGAGACCCTGCATCCCTGAGAGCTGCCAGGATCCTCAACGGACTAAAGGTTTCAGTCCTTCGCTTTCTCATTTTGAATTGAGTCTCTATCATGGTACTCTCACCAACCATTTAAGCAATGAAGCTTTAACTTGCAGTACTTTTTATATTTAGAAATTTCAGTCATAATTTCAAATCCATGTCAAAACATATTAAATTCAAAATTTTTTTGCAACCAAAATAATTCTATTTAGAATGAGTTGCACCAGTTTTAGAATAAGATGTAATAAAGCAAAAGCAAAGTGAATAAAGATTTATTAATTATAGATATTTAACTTGGAACTTACAACTTCACAAGTGATTCCAAAATTCAGGTTTTAGTGCAGTCATCTGATTTGTTTCTAAGAAAAATAAACTTTTCTTTAGCAGCGCTGCATTTCTTGCCAGGGTATTCCATTTACTACGTCATATTCTATGAATGATATGAACATTAAACAGCTATATTTCAAAAGGATTTCTTTTAACCATTTCACAATAATTATTAGTAGCTGACAGAGCACAGCTATACATAGCTAATGAAACTAAACATTTAACTGGACCTGTGGGATTTGTTATATTCCTGCCTGGATAGATGAGGGAGTGTCTGCTATATGTATTGGATTCAGAAAAATATAATTAAATTTTTTACGGTATAAATGTCAGCTTAACAAAACATTAAACATACTAATAAATCAATAGCACTTTGTTTTAAAGATGAGAGATATATAGCACCATTGCTTTCCAAGCAGATACAATATAAAATTTCTCTCCTAGTTAGTTTTAAAGATCTCATGTAAAGTGTGCTTCAGCAGTTCTAGTCCAGTTGTAGCTCTCAATTAAGCAGCACCAAATTGTCCTGAATTCAGCACTAGTTGTAACTAATTGGTCAATCTCAAACAGCTTTAAGGGCAATGTCTCGGGGCATGCTGTGCTAAAATCAATAACTATGCATATTTTAATGGGAGAATAGGAGACCATTTATTTTGTATCTAATACCTGAGCTGTGTGTCATTGATCAGAAAAGTATGTATGGTGGCCGAAAAAAATCAAAACTAAATATAAATAGAAGACAAGAACAAAAAATGGAATAAAGACCAAAAGCATATTCACTGAAGCAAAATGACTGCTCATATGACTGCTCACAAAGGGCAAAGATACATCCTATAGAATGCCACCAAAGTTTGAGAAGCTTGGAAAAAAATGAAGTAAATTATAATGTATTGATTTGGTGATATCAGGTTTGGGCTTTGAAAAGGTGCAAATAAAGGAAGAATATATCATTAAGCAATATAATGTGTTAGATAATGGGTGAGATTCAGAGGAAAGAGTGAGGACTGCAGATGCTGGAGATCAGAGCTGAAAATGTGTTGCTGGAAAAGCACAGCAGGTCAGGTAGCATCCAAGGAGCAGGAGAATTGATGTTTCGGGCATGAGCCCTTCTGCAGAGGGAGGAAGACAGCTTCTTCAAGGGCTCATGCTCGAAACGTCGATTCTCCTGCTTCTTGGATGCTGCCTGACTTGCTGCGTTTCTCCAGCAACGCATTTTCAGCTGAGAGACAGAGGATACAATCACACATTGTGAATCCTAAGCTGATTTTTGGGGTCAACTGAATTTGCAAAATGTTGAGAGTAGAGTCATAGAGGTGTACAGCATGGAAACAGACCCTTCAGTCAAATTTGTGGTGCTGAACAAATATCCTAACCTAATCTAGTCCCATTTGCCAGCACTTGGCCCACATCCCTCTAAACCCTTTCTATTCATATACCCATCCAGATGCCTTTTAAATGTTGCAATTGTTCTAGGCTCCACCACTTCCTCTGGCAGCCCATTCCATACACACACCACCCTCTGCTCAAAAACATTGTCCCTTTTAAAATTTTCTCCCTCTCACCCTAAACCTGAGCCCTCTAGTTCTGACCTCCCCCATCCATAGGGAAAATACCTTGTCTATTTACCCTACCTATGCCCCCCATGACTTTGTAATCCTTGATGTTCTAGGGAAAATAGCCCCAGCCTATTCAGCCTCCCCCCTATAGCTTAAACTTTCCAAACCTGGTAACATCCTTGTAAATCTTTTCTGAACCCTTTCACATTTCACAATATCCTTCCTATGATGTGTATTAGGAGTAATTTTCCTGTGATACAAGAGTGTATTCATTTGGAGAAGGTAAAGTGGTCTGAAAGTCAAAGTGTTAGACAAGATGCTTAAAGATTGGGTGAAGTGGAGAGGACTACATCTTGCAGATGTTGTATTAGTTAGGACAATGTTTTTGTTATTGCCCAGAATGTGGAAGTTCTGAAATGCCTGGTGGGTTTAAAATTTGATGCCAATCATCATTCAATCAGAGTTAGCCCTCACTAACCATAATTAGTGTGTTATGCATCGTGGCCACCTAATCACAACCATTCAGTTAAAAATACCTGTATCTTGGCTTCAGAAAGAGCTGTGCAGAAAATGTGGGAGCAGGCATGTATCTGTGAGCAAAGCCAGGACAAAAAACTGAAGAGTTCACAATCACAATGTCTTAAGATATGATTGCAAGATAGCTTGGCAGAAGCTAATGGAATTGATCCCATTAACCTTGAACCTTGGAGAACATTGGAATACTGAGAACAATGAATGTAAATTCTGCCTTCAAGATTTTGTGAATAAGAGAACTCGTGAAGGTGAAGGGGGAGATGACTGACATAAAGGTAGAACAAAGAACTGTGGGTGCTGGAGATCTGACACAAGCAAAAACTGAAATTGCTAGAGTAAAAAGTAGAAATGAGTTTATGGTATAATCCTTTAAATCTACAATATTAAGTTAGTCATGCTGGTTTTGCTTAATTTTTTTTATTCAGTGAAGTGTGACTTAGTTTAAAAGCATTGAGATCTTAAGGTATAGTTTTGTCTTTTAATTAGAGGGTGTTCATTTTTCTCCTTAATACCTAATAGGATTATATCAATTTACAGTGGCTCCATCCTCTCTTTGAACAAGTACACCCTTGTTTGTTGTGCCAAACTGTAATGCCTTGCATTTATCTAGATTGAACTCCATCTGTCAAATTTCAGCCCGTTGACCCATTTGTCTTTGATACTTATATATTCAAACATTTTTAATGCAAATTACACTTCAATCAAGCAAATACTTTTTTGAATAAAATGCCATTAGATTAGATTACTTACAATGTGGAAACAGGCCCTTCGGCCCAACAAGTCCACACCGACCTGCCGAAGCGCAACCCACCCATACCCCTACATTTACCCCTTACCTAACACTACGGCAATTTAGCATGGCCAATTCACCTGACCTGCACATCTTTGGACTGTGGGAGGAAACTGGAGCACCCGGAGGAAACCCATGCAGACACAAGGAGAACGATTATTGTCATGAGTTCGAGTTAAGGGAGGAAGGTGAGCCAAAACGGTTAGCTTTCTCTTTAGTTGATTTGAGAACCGCCCCATCAGGATTGAAAGGAGAATTTACAAAAGCTACAAAAGATAGATTTTGCATGAAGTAAACAGAAGGAAATACTGCTGGAGGAATTGGAATACAGCTCTTCATATTACATTTCAGTTAAATTTTCTGTTGGAAAATGCAGTTTAATGATTTCAACAGTGTTGAATGCAGTGCATTAATTACAGTTCACAATTAGTCTGGAAGGAAATGTGTAAAATATATCAGGTGATCAATCCACCACCTTAACGCTCATGCTGACCCATTTTACATGATCGGGGGTAGATGGGTAAGGTGTCCACTATTCTGTCTATCCTTAGGCTTATTAAGGGTCTTAGTTGGCCAATTATTACCGACTAAAGGCCCTTACTCCAATTGCATTGCAACAGAATACTGGGCAGTGGCAGGCGGGTGAAGTGAAAAGCTCAAATGTAAGGCAATGACCATCACCAATAAGAGACAACTACCATTGCCCCTTGACATTCAATGGTGTTACCATCACTGTATCCACCAATACCACCATCCTGGGGGGTTCATCATTGACCAGAAACTCAACTGGACTTGCCACTTAAATACAGTGGTGACAAGCAGGTCAGAAGTTAGGAATACTGTAGCAAGTAACTCACCTCCTGACTCCCCAAAACCTGTCCGTCATCTACAAGGCAAGTCAGGAATGTGGGGGAATACTCCTTGCTTGCCTGGGAGAGGTGCAGCTCCAACAACACTCAAGATGTTTGACAATATCCAAGACAAAGCAGTCTGCTTGATTGGCACCACATGCACTCGCAAACACTGCCTCCACCACCAATGCTCAGTTGCAGCAGTATGTACTTCCTACAAGGTAGACAGCAGAAGTTCACCAAAGATTCTCAGACAGCATCTTCCAAAGCCACAACCACTTCCATTTAGAAAAACAAGGACAGCAGAGATGTGGGAACACCATCATCTGTAAGTTCCCCTTCTAGTCACTCACCATCTTGACTTGGAACTATATTGCTGCTCCTTCACTGTCACTGGAATTCCCACCCTAGTAGCATTGTAGGTGAACGCACAAACATAGTCTGTGGCAGTTCAAGAAAGCAAATCACTACCATCTTCTCAAGGGCAACTAGGAATGGGCAATACATGCTGGAGAGTCAGAAGTACCCACAAGCTATAAATAAATAAAAAGATAAAGGCCCTTCAGCCCATCAAGTCTGTGTTGACCAAATTGTTGCCCATCCCTAATTTCCCTTGGTGCTTAAGGCCATTTCAGTGGGAGTCAGTCGCATCACTGAGTGTCTGAATCATATCTGCTGAAGACCAGGTAAGACCTCGTTCCCTAAAGGAAACTAGTGAACCAAATAGGTTTTTTATGACAATTGACATAGGTTACCTGATGAGGTTCCTGATGAAGGGCTTATGCTCGAAACGTCGAATTCTCTATTCCTGAGATGCTGCCTGGCATGCTGTGCTTTGACCAGCAACACATTTTCAGCATAGGTTACCTGATTGCCATTTTTAAAATTTTTTTAAATCCCAGGTTTTATTGAATTCAGATTTCATTATCTCCCAGGATGGCATTTGAACCTATATCCCTAGGACTCTGGACTACTGGCCCAGTGGCATCAAGTCACCACCTCCTATAGTGCTGGGTAACTGCCCAGAGTTTAATGTCAGGAATTTGCGCCGTCAGCTTTCACAGTCAAACAGCAGAGAGTGATAAACTGCATAGAAGAAATAAGATCAGAATTTCTTTTTTTCTCAATGTCAGAATCTGTATTTTTTTATTTCGTATTTTCAAACTTCTCACTTTTGCTCATAAAGCTCAAGGTCTGGGAAAGTTCTGCTAATTGCAATGAATTGTTTGTCAACCAAGTAATGAGCCTTTAATGCTTTTCTTAAAAGGTTTACTAACAAGCTAATACAGGTTTGTAACATCACTCTCCTTGGTTTATTTTGTCTCCATAAGATGACATTGGATAATTGTGTTTGCAAAATAGTCACCTCTGCAGGGCACTTATGCAAAATTATTTCTAAAATGTATAGATTGTTTGAAATGTAAAGTCTTTAGTGCTGATATCAATATTTCTATAAATCAGCCCGAAGTATATTATCGCTGCAAGCATTGGATAAGGACTTGCAGCTGACCTTTCGGTGCAACACAAGTTTACCACTGCATGGCACCACTAAAAAGTATCTTTTACTGCTTTTGCATTATCTTTCCTTTGATAAAAACTCATGATGACTGGGTCACTCGTCAATAATGACTATTTACTCTTATTATGCCTTTCATTGTTTGTTTGCAATATAAGCAGTTAATCGAAAATAGAGGTGGTATTTGGATTTTAGGAGAGGTTCAATACATTTTGAGATTTAGAGAACATTATACTGTCATTTCTTGTCATGAAGGTGTAAGAATATTGCAAATATACCAACCATATTGTTGCAGTGCAGCACCAATTTGTTTAAAGAAAACTTATTTCTATTTGTTATTCTAAATGGTGTGTGTCTATTCACTGAAAATTTCAATTCAATTGTAGGTTTTAAGATGAGAAGACGCCATATAGTCAGAGAGCCCACTGGAAATGCTGGCAGCTGCCCACATCTTGTAGAAGCCATTCATTGTGAGGAGCCAGTCTGTTATCATTGGCATGTGCTTGAAGAGAGCCTCTGTGTGACTGAAAATAATCAAACATGTGGTCGAGGTACCTACAACCAAACAATATTGTGCCAGAATAACCAAGGTGAGTTATGTGATGAAGCAGTCCAGTTTGCAAATCCTGTAAACTTGCCAAATCAAATGGTAGGGTATTATTTTATCTACCTATTGACTTTTCATTTCTTGTAAACCGTTGAGTCTCAACTTCTAAAGTCCATAAAATTAAACTTTCCTTGCACTTAGCCTTCACATTTTTGTGCAAATTGAGTATGAAATGTTAGATTATGCTAAAAGTCAAACATGATAAAATCAGTGTGTACTTTATCAATTTGTTGCTGTCCATTTTTGCATCTTCCTAATTATTTTTCAGTGTCTGAATGTTAAATGGGTTAACTGGAAAGAAACTTAATTGGAAAGAAACTATTACATTCATAAGGTTGCTAGGTTTTAGGGCTCTGTCTTTAATATAATGTAAAATGAAGGGGCTTGTGTGACCTGTTCAGCAGTCTGCCTGGCAGAAAACCTGAATAGCTTGATTGTTAGAGATTAATGGGATTACTTGCTTTACTGTGAAGAAGGCATAAGGTGTTGTAAACAAAAACAACAATCTGTGTGCTAACATTGTAGAGATTGAGAGCCTCCAAACAACCACAGAAATGTTGAGAGTATCAGGTTTCAGCCTGCTTTAAATTACTGCCAGGATAAGAGAGGGTTGGCAATCGAAGGATAGCTAGTCAACATTTCTGCCTGGTTACGAAGCCCATCTGATTCACATTGCGTAATAAAAATCTGAAAGAGTTGAACACGTTGGAAAACAGAAACAAAAACAGAAATTGCTGGAATATCTCATCAGGTCTGGCAGCATTAGTGGAGAAAAATCAGAATGAATGTTTCGGATCCAGTTACCCTTTGAGATGAGAGATTCCCTACAGTGTGGAAACAGGCCCTTCAGCCCAACAAGTCGACACTGACCCTCCGAAGAGCAACCCACCCGCCTCTGACTAATGCGCCTAACAGTATGGGCAATTTAGTATGGCCAATTCACCTGACCTGCACATCTTTAGACTATGGGAGGAAACTGGACCACCTGGAGGAAACCCAAACAGACACGGGGAGAATGTGCAAACTCCACACAGTCAGTCGCCCAAGGCTGGAATTGAACCTGGGACCTTGGTGCTTCTTCAAAATGTTCTGAGGTAGCTTTAAGGTAACAGGTTACTCACAGGCTCATTGTGCAGATGTGTGCATGGAGCTTGGTCTCAGATTGGAAAGACATTCCTGAGGAGCTAAGATGAGGCTGCAAGATTTGCTTAGTTATAGGTAGAGATAGCAGTCTCTAGGAAAACTTGGGCTATGATAGATAATTCTAGCTTTAAATATTTCTGGGCTAGGATAGGAAACGATCAGTGATAAACTGCCAAGAGCTGAGAATCATTTTGGACTGGTTCTGAAAGAATTAGATGCCTATTTAACTGACAATGTAATGAATCTGATAGCATTTTCAGCTTTACTAAAAGTTCTGCTCTGTAGTATGAAGTATAAGTTGCATACAAAAATGCTGTTTGTTCAATCGTGGTTTTTAATCTGTTTGCTGGAGCAAAGATCTTTATATGTGGAACTTTGTCGTGACATAATTGAGCTCGGTTAAGTTGTCATGATATCCATTAAGTTCAAATTTCTTTTTAAATGTGTCCATGTGGATCGCAACAGTTGAGATCAACTGTATTTTGTTCCTTTGGTTAGACACAAGCCTTAAATTCCTTGCTCAGTATTAATAAACGTGTATCGGCACCAACTCAATTTGACCTTGATCCAAAGCAAACTTGGATTTAATTTGTGTTTTTTGAAATGGTTGCAGCAAGAACATTCATCAAACAATAGATTAAGTAAATGTCCAGAATCTCACAATGTTAGTAATGGACGATTCCAGGTGGATAAAATCCACCAGTATCTCCATGTGTCTTATTGAACCAAACAGCCAATCTGTTAACATATTTCGTATCTCTTTGAGGTATAAACCAAATTTTGTGCAGGGAACTTTAAAACGGGAGGCCCATGAAATTAAAATGACTTAAAGTTAAGTGGCTGCACTTTAATGTTTTGACTGGAAAAGCTGAAAAAATTGTTTTCGTGATCATTGTCAAAGTTTGCACAAAGGTTATAGAAGTGAAAGTAATAAAAGGCAAAGAGCAAAGAAAAATTAAATAATGTTGCAGTACAAAATGGAGTCCACATGGTATATGGTGTAACAGTATAACCCCACCAAAACATTCTTTGATGCATGAGGAAGCTCAAATACTGTGCGTGAGGTAGATGTAGGGAAATTTGTCCTCATTAACACTTCAGAACATCTCTCCACATGACAGGCAATGCGCAATATTGACAAAAGTATCAGGTAAATTGAATGTTGGTGACAGTGCCTAGAAATAGATACAGGACAGATGCCAATTATTGGTATCTTAAGAAGAAAGCACGCTAGCCCGTGAGTCAGCTCGTTAATGTCTCACAAGGAAAAAACAGCTTT
Source organism: Hemiscyllium ocellatum (assembly GCF_020745735.1). Classification (NCBI taxonomy): domain Eukaryota; kingdom Metazoa; phylum Chordata; class Chondrichthyes; order Orectolobiformes; family Hemiscylliidae; genus Hemiscyllium; species Hemiscyllium ocellatum. Next base: position 38,295,300 of record NC_083407.1, on the reverse strand, counting down.
TTACACTGCCATTGAAATTTGTCAGTATCAGTCAATTGATCAGGTGAAGAGAGGATTGGAAGCCATCAGAACTAATTCATCTAATATTGCATTCTCCAATTGCTGATTGCACATAAAATCGAGTCAGAATGTTTGAAATTAGCTCAGAATTGTATTTACAAGTGCATTTCCTGAAGAGCTCAAGCAGTGTTGGTGCGGTCTTGGCTGCAGCAGTAGTGGTGCAGAGCCTGGATATGAGAACCCAGTGGGTTGATGGCTAAAGCATTGACACTACATGGATCAGGGACTCCTGGCTGCAATAAGCCTGAAGCGTGGACTCCTTAAGTCCTGAGTTACCCTGCAGAGACCCTGTCAAAGGCCTCAAGTTATGTTTATAGACTTCTTGGACAGAAGATGAACTCTATTTATGTATTTTAAAATTATTTTTGTAACTCAAAATGGCGCTGCACTGTGGCAACAAAATAATGTCTGTCAAGATATATGCAATACTAAATAAATAAATAACTCATGTCCATGTTTCATCAAAGAAACATTCTAGGACATAGCCAAATGCTGCTGCAGGTGAAGGTCCATATTCTCAAGCTGTTTGCAGTCTCTTTTCTTTAATGATGGACCCTGCTGGAATGCAAAATCATCAGTGTTTGGGAATAAACATGGGAGAAAGATCTTGTGGTACAATGGTGGTGTCCCTGGGTTTAAGCTCCACCAGATCCACCCATGTATTGAACAGGTTGATTAAAAATATCAATAAACATGGGAGGTGCATTGGAGTGGTGATGTGTTACAGAATTCTATTAAAATTTGACTGTGATATAGTGCCTTAACAGAATAGAAACAGGTCAATTGACCCAATTGATTTATTCTGGCTCTTACGTTCCACAAGTCTCATCCATTCCACTTTGTTTAACCCTATCAGTGGATAATTACATTCATTTCATACTCATGCACATATCTGGCTTCCCCTTAAATTCATCTGAGCTGTTAGCCTCAATTACCAAATTTTGCTTTTGCTTTAGAACACTGCACCTTCTTTGGGCTTTCATTGTCAACAGCTTTTAAATGATTACCAGTTCAGACAAGTGTTTAATTTGCAATCAGTATTACAGGCCTGTCAAAATAGTTGTGCGATATATCTGAAATGTTGCTGCAGTGACATAAGCACAGTTAGAACTGGAATGTTACAATTCTTATTTGTCACAGGAACAGCAAGTGGCATTAATATTTTTTGAAGCTGATACAGTGTGGAATATACATGTACCTTACTTTCAGTTTAACAGGATACCATCCTCCTGAAAACTAATTGTAAGCAATTTTTGTTCGTGCTACATTTTAATTACATCAAGGCTTTGTGCAAGCCACATAACAAAAATGGAGTTCATTAAAAAAGAACTAAGGAACGGGTTTCTTGAAGAAACTCCTTCCTGATCTGAACTTGGAAATAATGGCGTATTGTTTATGCCCACTAAATGCATTTTTTTTACATTGTGTGTAAATATCTAAGCACACTAATTAGAGTTAAGTCTCCTCTTTAAGATATTTTGTCAAGTATAAGCAAAATATAGTAAGTTATATGAATAACTTTTTTTTAAAAAAATTATGCTCATATCAATTGGACTAGCCTATAGTTTTTAATATTTTAATATTTCATTTGAGGTTCCATGCACAATGAAGGATTCATGTTATCTGGGGGATTTGGATTTTTGGCCAGATAATTTCAAAGTAAAATATCTTTGCTAATTATCAGGAGATATTTAAGGTTACCTCCAATGTATGCAATAGTCTCAGAAAAAAATGCTCCTAAGACATGTTAATAACCGATTAAAACTAGATGCTGAATGTTTAAAGAACAGTGGAATAACCAAGCCTTGCAGCAATGCATGGAAATCAATCTCCTCCAACTGAGGCATGTTTGGTGATGAATGAGGTATTTAATTTGTTGGAGTCTGCTGAGTAGGGACCAAGTCTTATTAGGTCTGGTTGGGAAAGTACGTGACTAACCTCTGTGCCCTCTGTGCTTTTTTTTTTGCTTCATTCATAGGAGATCAGTATTACTGTTCATCTTTAATTGCCCTGGAGAGGGTGGTGGTGAATACCGACTTCGAACAATCACTTACAATTCTTGGGAGGCAGGGAAGCCGTGAATACTGCTGGGAAGGGAATGATTTTGACGCAGTAACCCTGCACAGTTGACATTAGTGGTTACATCCAAGCAAGTAGGCTGTCGGGGATTTGATTGGGGTGCACAAAATTGAGAGGCACAAGATCATGAGAATCTCTTCTCCATGGCAGACATGTCTAAGACCAGAGGCCATACATTTAAGGTGAAGAGTGAGTGGGTAAAGGACATCTGTAGACATTTTTCCTTTCACCCAGAGGATGGTGGATAAAGTGGTGCCCGAGATGATGGTCACGGCAAGTACTCTTAAAATATTTAAGAACCATCTGAGTGAGTACTTAAAATACCAGAGCATAGTGGACTATGGAACAAGTGCAGGTAAATGGGATTAGTGCAGTTTGGTATTTGTTATTCAGCAAAAACATGGTGGGCCAAAGGGCCTGTTTCTATGCTGTATGATTCTATGACTCAAACATTGATGTCAATATTTCTAACTCTCAAGCTCCTTTTGAGGAGGATGCTCAGGATTTTTCAACGTTGCGACCATATTCAATCTACTAAATGCAGCAGTATCTCCACTGCTGAACACATTTGTTTCTTCTTAAGACTTTATTACAGATGCATCATGAGGTATTAATTTGAGTATATCTTTCAGTAGCGAAACCAAACCCTTGTTAAATGGGACAATCCGGAACAGGATTTAGTGTAGTTTTTATGGGGAGTTGTTGAATCCTTTGTCTGAATTTTGGAATACAAACAGATATTGACTTTGCAATCTGCTTGTTTTTCCTGATATTGTTGCAAGTAACTGAGATAATTGACTGCAGTGAGGTGTTTTCTGTCCAGGTGCTGATGAAATGTCCAGAATTGACAATTGGAAACACTTGATTTATTCTCATCACTTCAATGTTGGTGATGACCTGAATCATTATCCATGACTTTTCACACAGGTATTGCAGTTAAAAGGAATTCCATTATGTTGCAAAAACTTAATACAAAACTCAAACTGCCAACTGTGTCAAGAGCATCCAGTAGAGAAAACAGCATCATTCTGTAGCTACTGTCTTTATGATGCTTATCAAGAGGAATAAAATATGACTGTACACTTGTCTTTGAAGAAACAGCTTTTGTTTCACTTTTGGTATCATTAACAGTGAACAACTGAGTCCAGTTAAATGTTGACCACAGTTGTCTGGACCTTTTAACTAATTATTATAATTAAAGGTGTGTGGAATGTTAAGATATAATTAAAGTGGCTTCAGTATATCCATTTGTCAAGAGGCTTAGATACCTGCAGCTGAGGAGATTTCTCTTGATGTTGTTTCTATTCACTGTGTCTTATATTGTCACAATTCCATTGTCAGATGCTATTTTCTCTCCTCTCAGGAAAATTGTGCAGCTGAGCAAATAAATAATGTACTGGTAGTTCCAGTTCCTTTGTAAATGTCAACCAATACGTAAGCGATGCACCATTCAGACTTTAGCCAGCAGTGACACCTTATATATCACATTGCCTTTAACTTGTCTTCGGTATCAAATAAAATTACATTCCATTTCGCATACATAATAAAGTATCAGATTTTTTTTCTGCATACCTATCATTGAATGCACAGCATAATGTTTAAACTATCACGAATTCTTGATCTGAATTCAATTCTGTAAATGTCAAATGTAAAGTATTACAAGTTGAAGAAATGTATAGCATTATTTAATATTAAGCCTATAAATAATGCTTGGGAATTTTGAAGACTGCATAAAGTTAGTTAGATGCTTTAAAATATTATCACCATGTTTCTCTGCTAAGTCAACTCAACTGCAGGGAATTGTTTAATTATTGTAACATTGTATTATTAGTGCCATTCGAAGGAATCTTCCAGCCCCTCAACAACATGGGTCCTGCTAAGAAAGTTGGGAAATTATGAGTTGGCCAGTGAGAACATCAAGAACAAAAAGTTCCTTTTCCAGTGTTAACCGAGTGTTGAGCAATGAGACAAGGTTCTTGTGAATGAGTGGGGACAGACCAATTTGCATGCATTAGCATGCATTAACATCTCATTCTGATCAATTCTTGATCCAACCGTTTCTCATTTATAAGCAGTTTCTCATTTGTCCCACCAGCTGAATAGAAACCAGACTGCAACAATTGAAAGTCAGAGTGATTACATGATGGCTTCAGCTCTCTGCTTGCTCCTCCAGCACTCCAAACTGGATGCCAGCCTCCAACATCACAGGATACAATGTGCAGAGACTGCATGCACTCCACGTATATAGACCTTGGCATATAACACATACCAGCTCACAGCACCCGTGTGGCACATCCCTAAACCACTTGCAACATAGTTCTGCACTTCCATGGACCACTTTGGAGCCACTGACACTCTCATTGCAATAGTGCTGCGAGCACACTCTGCTCACAAGAACAGGCACCTAGTTCATACAAGGTGCATCCTCGTAAATCTTTTCTGAACCCTTTCAGGTTTCACAACATCCTTCTGATAGGAAGAAGACCAGAGTTGCATGCAATATTCCAAAAGTGGCCTAACCAATGACCTGTACAGCTGCAACATGACCTCCCACCTCATGTAATCAATACTCTGACCAATATAGGAAAACATACCAAGTGCTTTCTTCTTTTTTCTCTCTACCTGTGACTCCACTTTCAAGGAGCTATGAATCTGCACTCCAAGGTCTCTTTGTTCAGCAACACTCCCTAGGACCCTACCATTAAGTGTATAAGTCTTGCTAAGATTTGCTTTCCCAAAATGTAACACCTCACATCTATCTAAATTAAACTCCATCTGCCACTCCCCAGTCCATTGGCTTATCTGATCAAGATCCCCTTATAATCTGAGGTAACCTTCTTCACTGTCCACTACACCTCCAAATTTACTAACTATACCTCATATGCTCACATACAAATCATTTACATAAATGACAATAAATAGTGGACCCAGCACCGACCCTTGTGGCACTCCACTGGTCACAGGCCTCCCGTCTGAAAAACAACCCTCCACCACCACCCTCTACCTTTGAGCCAGTTCTGTATCCAAATGGCTAGTTATTCCTTTATTCCATGAGATCTAACCTTGCTAACCAGTCTCAGATGGGGAACCTTTTCAAATGCCTTACTGAAGCCCATATAGATTACGTCCACCACTCTGCCCTCATCAATCCTCTTTGTTACTTCTTCAAAAAAGTTTATGAGACATGATTTCCCACATACAAAACCATGTTGACTATCCCAGTCAGCCTTTCCAAATACATGTACATCTTGTCCCTCAGGATTCCCTCCAACAACGTTCTTAAATAGTATCACCATGTGAGCCAACCTCCAGTCTTCCGGCACCTCACCTGTGACTATCGATGATACAAATATCTCAGCAAGATGCCCAGCAATCACTTCCCTAGCTTCCCACAAAGTTCTCAGGTACACCTGATCAGGTCCAGGGGATTTATCTATTTTTATGTGTTTCAAGACATGCAGTACTTCCTCCTCTGTAACATGGACATTTTTCATTTTTTTTGTGTTTTGCACTGTCAATCAGAGCTTGAGTGCTCAGAGTACTTGATGTTGACTTGCCTTTTAACATAAGGAATATAAATTGATTGTCAGGTACCACAGCACCTGTTATGGTTCTCTCCACCCTATTGTGGATTGATTTCTCCTGGCATGTGTCAACAGGAGGGACCGAGTAAGATAAAAGCGACTTGCACAGTTTTGCTGCTAAGAGGGTAAAGGTGGTGAGGTGCCCCAATTCAATGAGTAGGCAGTGGAGAGAGCATACAGAGTTAATAGTTTGGGGATTTGGGGTGGGTTATAGTGAGTGAGGGAATAGACAATATACAATAGACAATAGACAATAGGAGCAGGAGTAGGCCATTCTGCCCTTCGAGCAAGCACCACCATTCATTATGATCATGGCTGATCATCCTCAATCAGTACCCTGTTCCTGCCTTATCCCCATAACCCTTGATTCCACCATCCTTAAGAGCTTTATTGAACTCTTTCTTGAAAGTATCCAGAGACTTAGCCTCCACAGCCTTCTGGGGCAGAGCATTCCATACACCCACCACTCTCTGGGTGAAGAAGTTTCTCCTCAACTCTGTTTCTAAGTGGCCTATGAGGAGAAAGTGAGAACTGCAGATGCTGGAGATTAGAGCTGAAAATGTGTTGCTGGAAAAACGCAGCAGGTCAGGCAGCATCCAAGGAGCAGGAGAATCGATGTTTCAGGCATGAGCCCTTCTTCAGGAATGTCATATCCGAAATGTCGATTCTCCTGCTCCTTGGATGCTACCTGACCTGCTGTGCTTTTCCAGCAACACATTTTCAGCTCTGATCTCCAGCATCTGCAGTTCTCGCTTTCTCCTTGAAGATTTTAACCTACTGCGAATCCTCTTGCAAGGATGCCTTCCTTGAAGAAGCTCTCTTCGGTTCCTGAAGAAGGGCTCATGCCTGAAACGTCGATTCTCCTGCTCCTTGGATGCTGCCTGACCTGCTGCGCTTTTCCAGCAACACATTTTCAGCTCTAAGTGACCTACCCCTTATTTTTAAACTGTGCCCTCTGGTTCGGGACTCAGCCATCAGAGGAAACATGCTTCCTGCCTCCAGAGTGTCTAATCCTTTACTAATCTTATACGTCTCAATCAGATCCCCTCTCAGCCTTCTAAAGTCAAGTGTATACAAGCCCAGTCGCTCCAATCTTTCAGCGTAAGATAGTCCCGCCATTCCAGGAATTGACCTCGTGAACCTACGCTGCACTCAATAGCCAGAATGTCTTTCCTCAAATTTGGAGACCAAAACTGTGCACAATATTCCATGTGCGGTCTCACCAGGTCCCTGTTCAGATGCAGAAGGACCTCTTTCTTTTATACTCAATTTCTCTTGTTATGAAGGCCAGCATACTATTAGCTTTCTTCACTGCCTGCTGTACCTGCATGCTTGCTTACATTGACTGATGCACAAGAAAACCTAGATGTCGTTGTACTGTCCCTTTACCTAACTTGACTCCATTTAGGTAGTAATCTGCCTTCCTGTTCTTGCCACCAAAGTGGATAACCACACATTTATCCGCATTAAACTGCATCTGCCATGCATCTGTCCACTCACCTAGCCTGTCCAGGTCACCCTGTATTCTCCTAACATTCTCCTCATATTTCACCCTGCCACCCAGCTTAGTATCATCAGCAAATTTGCTAATATTACTTTTAATACCTTCATATGCAACAGTGAGATTGTTTGACCATGAGCTTTGGTAGGAGAGAAAAGTAGTCATCGATCTTCTTACTGTACCTGTACCATGAACACTGTACTTATATGAATGTCAGCCCTGGACCAGGCTGGCAGGGTCTGGTGTTGTCATCACCTCTGCTGGTCCTGGGCAAAGAGGATGGCCATCCTTTGAACCAGCCCATCCACCAAAGTCTCCAGGTTCCTGTCTGTAAAGCAAGGTAAAAACTTTACCTTGTCTGACATGTCCAAGGGAAATAACATGAACAGAGCAGCTCTGAATTAACATCACTTGGCTGAGTAAAAAAAAACATCTTTTATAGCTGGAAATGGGGCCTGGAATTCCAGGATATCCTGACAGTGACCAGTACTTCCATCTGTGACGAATGGGAGAACATGACAATTGGCACTTATAGGAGCATGGCGGATTGGTAATGAAGCAATTTTTGGGAAGAGAGCACAGAAAATACTCATTAGGGCTCATGGAGAGAAATGCTCCATGCCTCTTGCAAAAAAATTGCTACTCTGACTTCAGTTAAGATTCAGCTGGCTGACACTATCACTAAAACAACAACTTCACCAATATTATATTACTATGCTTTATTTCTGCTTTTATATTCAGTATTTCTATTTACCTCTATTCTTATTTACTTCTTTACCCTATTTCATGTCTTTGATGTTATCTGTCCAACTATCTTGAAATTTAACTCTATCTTTCTTCAGTTTGCATTTCCATCTTTACTCTGAATCATTCATTTATAAAGAAAGACTATTCTTTCTATTTAGATGCATAGAGTTTTGATGTTAATCTATACAGATATAATTCGATTTTCTCATCTTCACTGAGATTAGATTACTTACAGTGTGGAAACAGGCCCTTCGGCCCAACAAGTCCACACCAACCCACCGAAGCGAAACCCACCTATACCCCTACATTTGCCCCTTACCTAATACTACGAGCAATTTTGCATGGCCAATTCACCTGACCTGCACATCTTTGGACTGTGGGAGGAAACCGGAGCACCCAGAGGAAACCCACGCAGACACGGGGAGAACGTGCAAACTCCACACAGTCAGTCGCCGGTGACTGGAGTCGAAGCATGTGGGGTCTTGCACTTTGGAATAAAGAATACAAGCATGGACTACTTTCTTAACGGTGAGAAAATTCATAAAGCCAAAGTACAAAGGGATCTGGGAGTGCTAGTCGAGGATGCTGTAAAGGTAAACATGCAGGTTGAGTCTGTGATTAAGAAAGCGAATGCAATGTTGTCATTTACCTCAAGAGGGTTGGAATATAAAAGCACCGTTGTGCTACTGAGACTTTATAAAGCTCTGTTTAGGCCCCATTTGGAGTACTGTGTCCAGTTTTGGTCCCCACACCTCAGGAAGGACATACTGGCACTGGAGTGTGTCCAGCGGAGATTCACACGGATGATCCCTGGAATGGTAGGTCTAACATACGAAGAACGGCTGAGGATCCTGGGATTGTATTCATTGGAGTTTAGAAGATTAAGGGGAGATGTAATAGAAACTTACAAGATAATACGTGACTTGGAAAGGGTGAACGCTAGGAAATTGTTTCCGTTAGGCGAGGAGACTAGGACCCGTGGACACAGCCTTAGAATTAGAGGGGGTAAATTCAGAACAGAAATGCGGAGACGTTTCTTCAGCCAGAGAGCGGTGGGCCTGTGGAATTCATTGCCGCAGAGTGCAGTGGATGCCGGGACGCTAAATGTCTTCAAGGCATTAAGGGCTACGAGGAGAATGCGGGTAAGTGGAGTTGAAATGCCCATCAGCCATGATTGAATGGCGGAGTGGACTCGATGGGCCGAATGGCCTTACTTCCACTCCTATGTCTAATGGTCTTATGGTCTTATAAGAGGTATGGTTAGTAAATTTGCAGATGACAGCAAAATAGGTGGTGGAGAGGAGAGCGAAGAACATTATCTCAGAGTACAATCGGACCTCGATCAGATTGGACAATGGGAGAAAGTGTGGACTGCTGATGCTGAAGCTCAGAGTCAAGAGTGTACTGCTGGAAAAGCATAGCAGGTCAGGCAGCATTTGAGGAGCAGGAGAATCCATGTTTCGGGCATAAGCCCTTCATCAGGAAATATGCCCGAAAAGTCGATTCTCCTGCTCCTCGAATGCTGCCTGACCTGCTATGCTCTTCCAGCACTACACTCTTAACAGATGGACATTGGTCTAAGGAGTTGCTGATGGAGTTTAATTTACAGAAATATGAGGTGTTGAAATTTAGGAAGGCAAACCAGGGTAGGGCTTATACAGTTATGGTAAGGCCCTGGGGAGTGTTGGTGAGGCCACTTTTAGAATACTGCAGATAATTCTGGACACCCTTCTATAGGAAAGATGTTGGAGTCATAGAGTCATACAGCTTGCAAACAGACCCTTCAGGAGAAAGTGAGGACTACTGATGCTGTAGAGTCAGAGTCAAAGCATAGCAGGTCTGGCAACATCTGAGCAGGCGAGTCGACATTGTGGGCAAAAGCATTCATCAGGAGTTTGGGAGGGGAAGGGGGCTAATAGATAGATAGGAAGGTGGGGAGGAGGGAAGGTAGTTGGGAAGGCAATAATTAGATACAGGTGGCAGGTGATTGTAATAGGTTAGTGGAAGAGTAGAGCAGGTAAGTGGGAAGGAAGATGGACAGGTTGGACAGGGCAAGAGAGTGGTGCCAAGTTGATGGGTTGGAGGTGGATGAGGTGGGGGGAGGTGAGATTTGGAAACTAGTAAAGTCAATGTTGTTGCTGTGTGGTTGAAGCATTCCAAGGCAGAAGATGAGACTTTCTTCCTCCAGTCATCAGGTGGCTTGGACTTGACACTGGAGGAGACCATTTGAACTCCCCCTTGCATGCCTTAGGGATAGTGGGAGGGGGAGTTCAAATGGTCAGCCTCAGGGCGGTGGGCTTATTTGGTGCGTGTGTCCCAGAGATGTTCCTTGAAACACTCCACGAGTTGACATCCTGCCTCCCTAATGTAGAGGAGATCACATCGAGAGCAATGGACACAGTAAGTAAGGTGGGTGGATGTCCAGGAAAATCTCTGCTTGATGTGAAAAGATCAAAAAGTTTTCTTAAATTTGAGAGTGAATAAACTGAAGTGTAATGTTTCAGGTTGGAAATCTTATTCTTTTGTTTACTTCTTTTCTCTTCCATGTGCTGATTTTGGACTAAACTTACATTTTTCTCTCAATCTTACCCCATTCCTACTGAGATCTCTCTAAGCTCACCTTCCTTTTGACAGCCAATTCCTGCTCCCATCATTCTTTTCCCAACACATTACTGTCTGCCTTGTTTCACTTTCTGGCCTCATGTTATTCGTTTACTCTCAGATACTACTATTCACTCTTATAAATCTGCCTCTATTACTCCATTGTTTTCAAACATTCTCCTAACATAACCTCTCTAATCTTATAACAACAATTACAACTTCAACTTCCTATGTCATTGAATACATTGTCATCTCATTTCATTTCTGAATTTCTCCATTTAGTTTTCTTCTTTTGACTCAATGCTTAAACAGCTGTTACCAAAGTTACAAATGACTGTCGATGTGACTTTGACCTTTAATGATCTATCCATCCTCATCATTCTCATCCTTTCTGCAGCCCTCAGCACACCTGAACACATCTTCCTCTTCTAATAGATCTCTAATGTCCAGTTATTTTGGAATGCACTTACCCAGTTCCATTCTTTTCTATCAAATTGTAGCCAGAGAATCAACAACAATGTTTTCTTTTCCCATCCTAGTGCCACTATCCCTGGAACTTCTCAAGGATGAATCCTTAGCTCCTATTTATTTCTGTTGCATATGCTGCCCTTCAATGTCACCATCCTTGAACAAAACATCACAAAACACTTCTATGCTGATGACATTTAGCTGTATCTAGGAAAACGTTGTTGTAAATGCTGAAGATGGGGAGGGAGAAGGGGTGAGGAGTAAATAATAGGTGGATGTGGAACCCCAGGCACACAGATTTCCCCCATCTCCCCACCCCATCTTCAGCACACATATCAACATTTTCTAGCTACAATCAGTTACGAAGACGGGACACTGGATCCAAAATGTTAATTCTGCTTTCTCTCCATAGACACTGCCAGTCCTGCTGAGTTTCTCCATCAACTTCTGTTTTTGTTTCAGATTTCCAGCAAGCATAGTTTTTTTTGCTTTCTTCAGATTTGTCCTCCTGTTGACCTTCAATTCCTAGGCCCTGCAGTCTGGAATTCATTCCCTCAATCTCTACTTTTAAGATGCTCCTTACATCCTACTTCCATAAGGCCGTTTATCTGAAGATTGTCTTTTGTGACTTGGTATCCCCTTTTGTTTTGTAACATGCCTGTGAAGCACTCTTGGATGTTTTATTATGTTAAAGTAACTATGTAAATACAGGTAGTTGGTGTTATTCTTGTCCAGCATTGATCATTATTACTCGCTCATTGAGCTTTCATGAACTTTGAAACTTCCTCTGTATACCTCTCCTTCTTTTTAGCATTCTTCTACTTTGAGAAGTTGTTTGAAAACTAGCTGGTGTCAACATTGGTTTCCATTGACCTTTGTTTAACACCTTGGGGGCTTTTCCATGTAGAAGTAGAAAATAGAAGATATTACTTCTTATTTAAACAGAGTCATTAGCGCTATTCCCATCAAGCAGCTGGCAGTCTTCATCAATCCTTCAAACAATTGTAACAAGCAGAATAAGTGACTAAGTGACCAATCAACGGTGGAGATTTGGCAGGTGAAAAGTTGGATATGGCAGACCACAGGAAAGATCATAGAAGCAGCAGCACCAAAGAAATATGACAAGTACAGTTGTCTTTTGATGGACATGCTCTCAGAAATTGCAGAGGTGTGAATTGTGCAATAAAGTCATGGAATTAGATAGTGGTGCCATTAGTGGAACAGGATGATCAGTATCAGCAAAGGACATGGGCGAAGCAGTCCATAGTAGGTTGCAGAGGACAGCAGACAGTTGTGAAGAGTGGCAGTGATTGTCATTAACAGTGATGCCAGAATAAGGAGGAAGGTTAATGGCAGCTGGACAGTAACGTAAAGGAGAACCAAATGTCCAGACACACTTTTTGCATGATCATTTGGATGTTTGGAGCTTGATTTTATTTGTGTGCGGAGGTACTTCTGAAAGTGAATGTTAAATTATTTATTTGAATTTTTGTGTATGAATGCTTTTTTTGTTTAATCAGTGTCAATTTGAACCACGGTATTGTCAGCTTCCGTGACCTCTGATTTTTGAAAATGTTTTATTTAAATTTTTAAGTCACATGGGAAATGTAAAATATTGTTTTCATACGCCGCCGCTCAGTACTTGCAGCACATTGATTCTGCACCCTTTGCCCTGTGCTCTGAAGAGCTGAATATCTTTGAGACATTTATTCTAACAAAATGAGCAGCCTGTCAAAAAAAGTACTACTTGCCGGTATTCCCACTGAAGCAGACAACTTGCGCGAATCACTACTTGCAGTTACTTTATATTCTCCAACATGAATTGCCTAACAGTAATTTAGCTCCACAGTCTCATTAGTACAATTTCTATCTGCTGAACTGTTACATTGCAAGGAAGAACAGCTGGCAGCACCTAGTTTATAGGTGCAGAATCCATTTGTCAGATCTGGATTGTATCTAGTCTTCCAGCACTGACTCCCAGTGTTCCTTGCACAGTTGTTTTGACAAATAGATTTTATTTTGCAAAGATGCCATTGCTTTGAAATATCTCGAATAACAAGTCGCAAATAACAAATCCATCATTGCTGATTTTCAGTTGTAAAGTATGGCTTTAACATTGGCTTTTTTATATCAGTAAGAATCAACTAAGTTCAGGAAATGTGTACAGAATCATAGAATCCCTACAGTACACATAGAGGCCAGTCAGCCCATCGAGTCTGCACCGAACCTCCAAATAACATCCTACCCAGACCCAGCCTCCTACCCGACCCCTCTAACCCCAAATTGCCATGGCTAATACACCTAGCTGAAATATCCTTGGACACTATAGGCAATCTGCACATCTTTATAGACTGTGGTAAGAAACCTGAGCACCTGGAGGAAACTCACACAGACACAGGGAGAATGTGCAAACTCCACACAGATAGTCACCCAGTGCCGGAACTGAATCTGGGTCTCTAGGGCTGTGAGGCACCACTGAGCTACCCTATCTTGGTGCAGTATATGAAAAGGAAAGAACTGGGATTAATAATCTTCAATTGGGTTGATTTCTTTAGGGGAGTGGTACCATTTTTAGGATGCACAGTAACAATTCCCAATCAGTTCAGAAAATCATGATATTCTTACTGGCTTAATCATTTCCCAGCACACAATTTGTCCAGGGTTTTCACTTGTAAAAGTGGTAACAGAATATAACAATGAGTGGCAAATGTGAAATGCCTTGAAAGTTGGACAAATCAAAACTACAATGCAATTGAATAATAAATAGAATTTTTTCATGAATCAAAGTCCATGTGGTAGTTTGGTGACTGAATAAATGCAAAATTGCAATAATATGAGAGATAAATTCTGAGAAGTTTAAAAGAAAATTGACGTTTTGATTTTATTGGCTCCACCACTGGGATTTTAAAGATATCCAGCAGGTAGGTTTGCGCGACTGACAATGTGAAGAATTAACATTTCAAACAATGTTTCAGTTTCAGTAGGGGGTGCCTTATAGCACAGTAGGAGAATCCGTTTTTTTTAAAGTGCAGCATCACACTTAATGCTTAAATGCCTGCAGCTTTCTAAATGTCAGAGTGTAAAATACATTTTCAACCATATTCACTAGAGTACAATTGAATATATTAGGAAGTAAATAAGAGCAATTAAAATTTCTCTTGAAGAACTCTGACCTATCCATCCCTCACTTAGAATTATTTCTGTTAACAAAATTGTTTACTGATTGAAGCTAGAGCAATCAAATGAGATTCCCTCTGCAGTTCCAATTTAATTCATTTTCTATCTGTGTGGTGATGGTGTAAAGACTGTGGATTGATTGGCATTGTTTTCATCCTTGTTTCTTGTGTGCTACTCCACATGAACATCACGTAGCATTGATCCTTACTCTATTCCAGGATTTATGTACATTTGAAATGCTAAAGCTGCACTAGGTTCTTACATTTCTGGCTTTTTTTCTTTTCTTGCTACATTTGGGTCTTTTATAATATAATTCCACTCCTGCTGCAAGTGTTTTCTGTTTACTGTGCTTATCATTTATTAATATCAATGCACCAACACAGGACTACTTGATCAGAAAGCCACCACAATACAATAAGCCGTCCATTGGGCAATTGCACAGAAAAAAACAAACAGTGGCTATGGTAGCTACGACATAAGAACATGGTGCAATAATATCTACAAGACAAACAAAATAGATTAATTTGAAGAGAACAAAAGTAGTGGATTAAATGTAATTCAGTTTATCAGTTCTAACATTCAAATATATGGACTGGGATCATCCCATTTTCAGTACAAGTGTTTTGTTGAATGAAGTTCATGGCATCTGGTTCATTGTGGCTTGAAGCAACTATTCTCCCACAATCTTACTGCCATCACTTCATTAATTACACAGCCAAACGTTGGCCTTTCTGACAGAAACATGAAGAAGAAGTAAAGATGCTAACTCTGTCAGGATCTTCTGGCATTCATGCCTCTGGCACCATGTTGTAATCGAGCTGTGCGCCATTTCAGATGCTGCAAACCAGGAACTGACCCTCGCACGCTAGTGCTTAACTGTTGTTACTAAGCCCTTGGCTCAGAGGAAAAAGTATCAGTTGGTATTGGTAGATGGGGCAGTGGAATGGAGCAAGTTCCCTCTAAGCTGTGGAAAATGCACAAAGTCCTATTTTCATTTTCAGAGTCACTGCCTGACACTGGGAAGAGAAAAAGAGGATTGTGATTCCAGCTTGCTTGCCATATCTCAGGCTTTTGTGCTGATATTCACCTTCATGGACAAGCAGGAGAAAATAGGGACAAAAGAGAATTTGAGAAAGAGCAGACAAAATGAGATATTATTGACAGGTGGGGCAGTAGCTAATGTAGAGTTTGCATAAATACAATTTTAGACTGTCGAATAAATTTAAACTTTAAGCTAAATACAGTGTGTGACATCCATGGATGATTAAAAACATTTAAAATATATTCCTAATTAAGATCTCCAAAATGAGAAAAAGTTTAAATTTGTTCCTCCAAAGTTTTCTTTATGCTTTGTAAAAGTTGCTAGCTATAACTTTCAGAAAAGTACTGTTGAAAGAAAAAAACTCATATCTTTCTACAATTGTATATTGAATCTTCGTAAATGTTAAATGGATTGGGAGAAGTTAGTGTAAATACAATCGTGGAAGTCTCCAGATTTGGAAGACCTGCCCTGATAGCTGACAGGAATTTTTTTTAATGGTTTTTATGGGTGGAGAACTGGTGGACAAGAAAACAGCATAAATTTGATCACAATGATTTAAGGATTGAGAAATAAACAAATGAGGATTAAGAAGATTTTAACAACTCAATGTCAAATCTGCTATAAAAAATAAAATAAAAGGACAGATTAATTTAAGAGACAAAGAAAAATAAATAAGTAAAATGCAAAGTTTGGTTTGTTTTTTGATTTCCAACAATAATTTGACAGCTGAAAAAAAATGAGTCTGTTCCAGAAAGATTGATTAGCAGTCATAAGAAAGAAATGAATTTGTGGTGCTTTTGCGGAGATCACTGGCTATTTCAAAGTACTTTACACCTTCCAAGGTGTAGTCATTCAACTGAAACATTGTGAAGTAGAAAACAGGAGTTAATCTGCTCATAATAAACACTTACAAGCAGCGACATAACAGTGTGTGGTAATCTGATTTTATGATAGTGATTATGGGTTAAATATTGACCAAGGCACTGAGGATAACTACCTTGCTCTTCTTGGATTTGGAACCACTAGAGTAAGTTGGTAACATATCAGTTGAGAGGAGAAAGTGAGGACTGCAGATCAGAGTCGAGAGTGTGGTGCTGGAAAAGCACTGCAGGTCAGGCAGCATCTGAGGAGCAGGACAATCGACTCTCCTGCTCCCCGGATGCTGCCTGACCTGCTGTGCTTTTCCAGCATCACACTCCCAACATATCATTGAGCATCTCATCTGAAACAAAGTACCTCAGTCATTACAGCACTTGCTCAGCACTGAACTGGAATGTTCTACTAACTGACACAATTACAAGTTTTCAAATTGTTATAGAAAAACTACTTGTGCTTGTTATTAATTATTCATGCACAATGCAGAAAATTCCTGAAAATCGTGATGAGGTTAAACTTGACATGCTGTATATCTGAAGTTTACTGAGGACCAGCAAATGTCAGACAGCTATTGGTGATGCACACTCTTTTGGGTGCTTCTTCCTCACCAAACTTTGTGACTGATTTGTGCATTAAATAATAATATACTTTGTTCCCACACCGATTATTATTTTGCCTGCAAATTCTGTGCCAATGTTTCAAAACAGGCCGCGGTTTTAGCAAATCACATATGCTATATTCAGAATACTTCCACATAATAATATGTCTAATTTCAAGCAAAGAGCCTTAGGACAGAACAAAATGACTAATGCATTAATTTTGAGGGTACATTCTCCTGGAATCAACATCTACATTACTTTCTCCAGACGTGTTGTATAAAACTACAAATGGGCAAGATGATGAAAGGAGTTGGATAGAGCCCTAATTAATTTGCAAAGACTGAACAATTTAGTCAATTCTAAGCTGGATTTAAAACTTTGAGAGAAAAAAAACAGCAAATAATAACAAGAGATTGTATGTTTCTGGGTTTAGTTCCCCTTGTAGGTTTTCATTCTTTGTTCACAATGCATTATTAATACATTTTAGATCTGCTGAATTGTTTGCTCTTCCTCTGTTGCTTTTGGTTTGATCCTTCCCTAATCAAGGCCATTATGTAACCACTTTGTCTCTTCTTTCGTTTACTTTCACTTCCAGTGACTTCCATTCTCAGACTTCCTACCTCCAAAAGCACAACTTATGTTGTATCATTTTCCTAGAAATCATTTAAAATGATTTACTCTGGTACCACTTCATTGTGGTTAAATTTTGTTTTGAGCATGGTTGATCTAAGTGGTATACTTTAGAAGTTAATGCTACTCCTAATATGCTCAAAATAATTTAGATTTGGACAGATCAGGGTAGTTTCTAAATTTGTAAGTGACAAAAACTCATCAGAATGATTAACTGTGAAGTAATGAAGAGCTTGCATTTAGATAGCTTGCTCCCTTCATATCCTCAGGGCATTTAACTGTGCTTCAGAACCAATAAACTATTTGGAAGTGTAATCTCTATCATGTAGGCTAGAGGGCCACAAATTGTTATGAGATTCATGTCTTATGTATGCCCTCCTCGTTCCAAGACAATTTCATTTTCTTGGCAAAAGTACGATTATGTCAAGTCAGAAAGTGTCATAAATAATGTAGCACCAATATTATAAAACTGAAAAGCATGGACATCAAAAAAGGCTCAGTCTCAGCCTCAGTAAGTTTGATGTATCTGTTCAATTTGCAGGTCCAACACTGACCCCTGTGGAACACCACTTCACCTTTCTCCATTTTGAGAAACTTCCTTCAACTACTACTCTCTGTCTCCTGTTGCTCAACCAGTTCTTTATCCACTTAGCTAGAATACCCTGCATACCATGTGACTTGATTTTCTCCATAGTTTACCATGGGGAACCTTATCAAATGCCTTACTAAGGTCCATGTATATGACATCAACACCCCTTCCTTCATCCATCAACTTGGTCACTTCCTCGAAAAACTCTATTAATTTGGTAAGGCATGATCTCCCCCACACAAAACCATGTTGCCTATCACCAATAAGCCCATTCTTTTCTAAATATAAATAGATCCTATCCCTTAGTACCCTCTCCAGCAACTTTCCCACCACCGACGTCAGGCTCACTGGTCTGTAGTAACCCAGAATATCCCTACTACCCTTCTTGTACAGGAGGACAACATGAGCAACTTCCAGTCCTCCGGAAGTTCCACCTGTATTTAAGGATGCCACACAGATATCTGTCAGGGCCCCAGCTATTTCCTCTCTCGTCTCCCTCAGCAACTTGGGATAGATTCCATCTGGTCCTGGGGGTTTGTCCACCTTAATAACCTCTAGCCTGCCCAACACACCTTCCCTACTTAAATCAACTTAATCCAGACTAATCAAATTTCTATCTCTAATCTCACGATTCATCATGTTCCTCTCCTCAGTGAACACTGATGCAAAGTAATCATTCAGAATCTCATCCATTCTCTCAGGTTCGACTTCTGATTTCTCTGCCTATAAATTCTATGCTGGCATGCCTCTCTTCACTTCACCTGATGAAGAGAAAGTGCTCTGAAAGCTTGTGATTTCAAATAAACCTGCTGGACTATAACCTGGCATTGTGTGATTTCTGACCTAAATAATCTCAGCTTCAAGTATACATATATCTGGATCAGGGCTTGAACCTGCAGCATCACATTTAAAGTGCTACCACTGAGTAAGGCTATAACTTCAAAAAGATATATTTAAAGTAATAAGGTGGGCAGATAGACCTATTTTAAAATTTAAGTGAAAATGAGTGCTGCAGATGCTGGAAATCAGAGCAGGAAAATCCTCCCCTTCGGATGCTGCCTGACCTGCTGTGCTTTTCCAGCACCACATACTTTAAAATTTACTCTGCAGATATACAAAGAATAAATTCTGGGAGATCAGAATATCAAATTTTTCAGACCACAATCCTGGCATTTACACCAAGATTATATCTATATACATTTTCCAGTGATGATAATTCTAGAACATGGTGAATCATAGAGTCCTAGAGATGTACAGCACGGAAACAGACCCTTTGGTCCAACCCACGCATGCTGACCAGATATCCCAACCTAATCTAGTCCCATTTGCCAGCACTCGGCCAATAATCCTCTAAACCCTTTCTATTTCATATACCCATCCAGATGCCTTTTAAATGTAATTGTTTCAGCCTCCACCACTTCCTCTGGCAGCTCATTCCATACATGCACCGTGCTCTGCCTGAAAAAGTCACCCCTTTGATCTTTTTTAAATCTTTCCTCTCTCACCTTAGAGCTATGCCTTTGGCACTTGTCCCTGCTTACAGGTTTAGTCCTCTCTTTTTGCAAAGGAATCGCAGTAACCACAGAGAAAACTGGTCTTTGGTGGCATACCTCTTCATATTCAGTGTAGCCTCCTAAATTATGCTCGGCCTTTCTGAAGCAAAAGATAGAGGACAGGAACAAGCCAGAAACATTGCGTTCAGAGTGCCTGTGATACGGGTAACACTGTAAGGCAGGTGATGAAGGATCTTCGATTTGCATAACTCAGTTGGAAACTCAGAGTGCAATCCAGTACTCCATGTATTGTAGCTTTTTCTTAAATGGGCATTCTGCCCTACTCCCATGAGATTATGCATGTGGTGTACTGAGCTGTTTCTGTTAAAGATATACAGGAGTGACTTATAAGTTCAAGTCTACAAAAATGTAAATTAATATGTCTGTTTTTTAAAAAAGTGATCCTATATTTTACGAATATTAAAGCAAAACGGTAGCAATAGTTGCCTATTCTAACATGATTAGTTATGTGCAAAACATTTCATTAAAAGTGAGCATATTAATTTTAGAAGTGACTATATGCCCTCCCTCATCTTATTACATTAGACTATTATTTGAATTATCAACCTTTTGGGTATTTACAAGGACATGTCTGTGGCTGTGGTCTCAAAAGCAATTATAGGGAAGAATTGCTGACTTTCTGTGTGCTGTATTTTTCTTACAGCTATTAATATGTTACTTCCACTTATTATGATGCAAATGTTGAGAGAATTAAACGAGGAAGTAAAGACATGGGAGCATGGTGTTTACTTATTTCCATGGTGTGGTTCCCAAGCTTGAAACTTCCTGACACAATAATGATGTGAGCACTATAACAATTTGACAACCAACTGTTGCAATTTGTTTTTGTGCAGGTGAAATTAGGATAAACAAAATATTTTTTTCTGGATAGTTAGTATAAAAGAAACAGGATAATATTCTATGACCATCTCTAACATGAAATTGTTTTCATCCATTTTAAAATTTTTTATTTGTGAGAAAGAAATATTGGGAAAACAATCACTATTCAAAGTGTAACACGATGCAAAAGTGCAAATAATTCACATGCGACAAAGTTATGTCGAAAAACTGAAGAGCCATAAGGCAGCTGCATGGAAAAATAGATATTGCTAATGGAAGGTCAAAGATTAACTGGCAGGGAATATATACAAAGAAGTAACACATTCTCGCAGTTGAAATGGTTGTTAGAAATGACTCAACTTTGCTTTTGATAGTCAAACGCCTTTGAGCATGTAATGGTGTGAACTAAAGAGAAAATGAAGAGAAATCTTTTCGCCCATTCCTCCATTCATCACATTGCTACAGGCGCTCAGCTAGCTAGATTGAATATTCGGAAATTCAGTTCCTAAACTGTTCTGCTTCAGCACCTCCCTCTCCCATCAAAAGACCCTTTTTTAAACTCCCATCGCTTTAAACGTGTCTTTGGTCATCCTTCTTTAATATTTTCTTGATTTGCTCAGATTATTTTTCATTTTAATAAAGCTTTGGTGGAATACTGAAAAATGTTTTTCAGTGCTGAAGGCATTGCATGGATGTAACGGAAAACAAAGACTCCTAACGGAGCACAACATTTGTAAAAAAGTTAATAAGCCTGTTTTGTGTGGGGAGAAAGGTCTGTGGAGATGCTATTATATTTAATGTTTATAAACAAACAGAAATGATATGTTTACATTGTTATATCATGTCTTCAAATGTTCAGTTTTGCGTAAGGGACCCAGCTCCAATAAAAGTGGTTGTTTAACTACACCAGTACAATGAAAGGTTGTTTTAAAGTCATATTGTTGCTTTAACTCTCTAGTCACAGACTTTTTCTAATGTAAGGAATTTTTCCTTTGGCATTCCCATGATTCCTTGCCACTTGTAGGATTTCTTGTTGTTCGTCATAGCAGGTATTCAAAATGACAGTCCAAATAAGGGTTGGCCTATTGACATTCAGTGCAAATAAATGATGAAAATAAGTCATGTAAGAATTTGTCTTGTGGCAAGCAAAAAAACAAAGCAACCCCGCCAACCACCCCCCCCCCCACCCCACCCAAACAGCCTTTCCAGTGTGCAGGAATCATAGAATTCCTGCAGTCCACAAAGAAGCTGTTTGCCTCACCCTCAGACCCCACCCCTCCAACCAGAACAAGGACAGAACGCCCTTGGTGCTCACCTTCCACCCTATCAACCTTTGCATAAACCAAATCATCTGATGACATTTCCGCCACCTCCAAATGGACCCTACCACCAGGGATATCTTTCCCTCCTCACCCCTTTCCACCTTCCGCAAAGACCATTCCCTCTGTGACTACCTGGTCAGGTCCACGCCCCCCTACAACCCACCCTCCCGTCCTGGCACCTTCCCCTGCCACAGCAGGAACTGTAAAACCTGCGCCCACACCTCCTCCCTCACCTCCATTCAAGGTGCCAAAGGAGCTTTCCACATCCATCAAAGTTTGACCTGCACATCCACCAATATCATTTATTGTATCCGTTGCTCGATATGGTCTCCTCTTCATTGGGGAGACTGGATGCCTCCTAGCAGAGAAATTTAGGGAACATCTCTGAGACACCTGCACCAACCAACCACACTGCTCTGTGGCCCAACATTTCAACTCCCCCTCCCACTCAGCCGAGGACATGCAGATCCTGGGCCTCCTTCACCGCTGCTCCCTCTCCACCAGACGCCTGAGGAAGAACACCTCATCTTCCGCCTTGGAACACTTCAACCCCAGGGCATCAATGTGGACTTTACCAGTTTCCTCATTTCCCCTTCCCCTTCACCCCAGTTCCAACATTCCAGATCAGCACTGTCCCCATGACTTGTCCTACCTGCCTATCTTCCTTTCCATCTATCCACTCCACCCTCCTTTCTGACCTACCACCTTCATCCCCACTCCCATTCACCCAGTGTACTCTTTGCTACCTTCCCCCACCCTCCTCCCTGACCTATTATCTCCATCCCCATTCACCTATTGTACTCTATGCTAATTTCTCCCCACCCCCACCCTCCTCTCATTTATCTCACCATCCTGCAGGCACTCTGCCTCTATTCCTGATGAAGGGCTTTTGCCCAAAACGTCAATTTTCCTGCTCCTTGGATGCTGCCTGAACCGCTGTGCTTTTACAGCACCACTCTAATCTAGAGTCTGGTTTCCAGCATCTGCAGTCATTATTTTTACCTCATCAAATCTGTACCAACCCTCTGAACATCATCCCACCCAGTGCCCCCATCCTAACTCTGTACCCCTGCATTTCCCACTGCTAATCTACCGAGCGTGAACATTGCTGGACACTATGGACAATTTTGCAATGCCAATCCACTTAACCTGCATATCTTTGGATTGTGGGAAGAAATTGGAGCACCTGGAGGAAACCTATGCAGACAGCAGCATGAAATCTCTGCACAGAGAGTCACCCAAGGCTGGAATTAAACTCAGGTCACTGGCACTGTGAGGCAGCAGTGCTGACCACTGAGCCACTGTGCTGCCCAAATGTAATTTGGACATTTCAATGTCAAATACCAAAAACAGTTTTGAACTGCTTTATGATGTGATAAATTTAAAGTCGTAGTCTAGCAAACTTTAGTTTATGATTTGAAGTAAAAGTACTGATTCCATCTCAGCTACATCTGAAGCAACCAGCATCACTAAACTTCATCAAGTAGCCACTGCAATTTGCATCTCCATCAAGACAGGCTCTCATACAGAGAGGGAGAATACTAGTTGGGAACCTGCCAAAAACTATTTTAATGGAAAGTGTCTGAAGAAATTAGTCATGGCCAAATGCACATTCAATATTTGTTTGGATGTGTCTCTTTCCCACCAAAGTTGTGCCTGCGTTGGGGCTGGGAGTAAATGAATTACAAAGTCTTTAGAATTGAGACAGAACCTGGACTTAATGTCACACTGATGGTGTTTTTTTTTAAGAGAAGAATTTCAGTATTAGAATAATTGATTCCAATGGCACTATTTAATATGTTCAAGCGCGCACATACTATCACAAACAACTATAGCACAAATGGAAAAATGTGGCATCATCAAGACACACATTTATGGTTGTTAAGGTTTGATAGTGGATTCAGTGGAATATAACAAAAAAAGCTGTATGGGTTAAATGATACAAATGAATATGTTTATTGCAGTTATATATAGATTTATATATTAAGCAGCAAATTTATTTATTAAGCAGTGAATATATGTTAAGCAGTAAATGCATACATATAAGCAGTAAATATATATGTAAAGCAGTAGTTACATATGATATGTATATATATGTATAGCAGTAAATATATAAAGCAGTTAATGTATATTGACAATGAGTTTCACATCTTTCCATCCACTGGGGACTCCATTTTATGACAACTAGTCTGAAGAACTCAGTGCTCTTGGCACTTTTAGCAATTCTGGTCCGAGATGAACTTCAACACAAATAACACATTCGTTAAGTTTTCAACAAGCCCCGCTATCTTCTTATAGAAGCAAATCCCAAAGTGAAGTCTACTGAATGGGACAAAGTCCCTGATATTAGAATTACCCTGAATCTAAGATCATATGCTGTAGCACCATTTTATGGCACTTTTCCTGACATTCCAAAATACAGAAAAACATTTCCAGGTGGTTCCTTGTGACAGCCCAACAGGACAGTTCTCTCAGACAGTTTAGTGTCATGTGGTCACCTCTTAGTCAAAACAGGCTGTTTTTGCATTTGGCCTGTTTACCGAGTATTTTTCTGCTTTAATTCGTTGTCATGTCCAATTAGACCTTAACAATTAACCCTTAATGATCTGGTTTGAAGATGTCATTTTTAATCCAACACGAAAATGATCATGAACTTGATAATATAAAGACTTTTTGCCAAGAATACACTGTGTTTAAACAGATGTTGCAAATTCTGTATCAATGTGGTCCTTATACTATTTGCTTTAAAATCTTTGAATGAGCTTTATGCTCCAGTGTAATTACACCATATCTAATAAGCAATTCTTAATCAGATGTAAGTCCTGTTGTCAATAACTTAAAGACAATATACAATGAATTTGTACCTCCCTAAAGTCATGCATTGTAATACTCTGTGAATATATAACCAATCAATTTTCCATTACACATCCCATGATAACTTACAGGAAATGTCACTTTATCCGTCTGTGTTACCTTAAGTTCTCTGTGATGTTACAATATTCTCTTATGGTTGTCTTCCAACCACTATGCTGTTATGTGTTTATCTTAATTAACATTTTTTGTTGATTGTTTTGAATTCCCACAACTGGTGGAGGGATGGGGACTATTCTATTGCTACTACTTATTATGCATTCATGTTATATAATGTCATCCAAGTGCAGTTGTCTTGAGAATGATGTTCAGTTATTCTAGAAATGTTGCCTCTTTTGTTTGCCTTTGGCCTGCATTGCATTGTCCTTCCTATTTGCCGTTATACCTGCATGCTTCACATTTCTAACAACCTGTTCCTGATTTCTGATATAAATTGCTAGGCTTTTTGATTGCTACTTTTTTACTTCTACCTTTCTCCCACAATTAGTTGACCAGACTCATACTGATGTGGAGAAAGTGAGGACTGCAGATCTTGGAGAATCAGAATCGAGAATGTGGCACGAGAAATCCACAACAGGTCACACAGCATCTGAGGAGCAGGAGAGTCGACATTTCGGTCATAAGCCCTTCATCAGGAATGTGGAAGAGGAAGGGGCTGAGAGATAAATAGGGGGTTGGGATGGAGATGGGGGGATAGCAGGTGGGAAGGCAATAGATAGATGCAGATAGGAGGGGGTTATGCTAGGTTAGTGGGGAGGGTGGAGCAGATGGGTGCAAAGGTGGATGAACAGGTCAAATCAAGAGGGTAATACTGAGTTGGAGGGTTGGATCTGGGATGAGTTGGGGAGTGGGGAGATATGAAAACTGATGAAGTCAATGTTGATGCCGTGTGGGTGTAAGGTCCCAAGGAAAAAGATGAGGTTTTCTTACTCCTTTTGGCAGGGTGGTTTTGATTTGGTGGTGGAGGATTTGCATGTGCTTTGTGGAATAGGACGGGGAGTTGAAGTGTTTGGTCATAGGATGGTGTGGACCAGAGATGTTCCCTGAATTGCTCTACGAGTTGGTGTTCAATCTCCCTGATGTAGGGGAGACCATATTGACAGAGACTTTGCCACCTCATTTATTGCATCTGTTTCTCTTGATGCGGTCTCCTCTACATTGGGGAGACTGAATGTTCAGGGAACATCTCTGGTCTACACATACCAACCAACCCCACTGCTCTGTAGCCAATCACTTCAACTCCACCTCCCACTCCTCCAAGGACAAGTAAATCCTGCACCTCCTCCACCGCCAAATCAAAGCCACCAGCCAACTGGAGGAAGAACACTTCTTCTTCTGCCTCAGGACCCTATAACCACATGGTATCAACATCAACTTCACCAGTTTCCAAATCTCCTTACTCTCCACCTCATCCTTCAACTCTTCAACTCAGCACTGCCCTCAGACCTGTCTTACCTGTCCATCTTCCTTCCCACCTATCTGCTGCAGCGTCCCCACCAATCTATCACAATTACCTCCTACCTTCATCTACCTAGTGCCTTCCCAACTACCCAACCCAGCTCCCTATTTATCTCTCAGCATCTTTCCATTTCCACATTCCTGATGAAGAGCCTATGCCCAAAATGTTGACTCTCCTGCTCCTCGGATATTGCCTGACCTGCTGTTGTTTTGCCAGTGCCATCCATTTCGACTCATACTAATGTATCCTTATGAATAGCCCAAATTTTGCCATTGCTTCCTGAATACTGATGCTTTCTTCATTGCCCGTCAATCTAGTAGAGTTGCCCCATCGATCATGTCTGCTTTACTGTCACCTATTGCCAATCTGCGCTCAGCAATATTGTTAACTCGCTGATCTGTCTCTTGTCATACTCCAGCTAATTATTGGACCCAGAATGTGCATATTTTAGCTGGCATACCTGTATTGGAAAATTGCTAGTGTAGATTTCAACTGTTGGAAATTGGAAATATAAACAGGCTGGCACATAGGGAACTGGCCATTTTGTGTCACAGTCACCAGTGGAAGTCTGAAAATAATATTCTTGAAAATTCAGAGCAAATCATTAAAATAAAAGTAACATTTAGAAATGAGCCATACAGGAACTTTATTTTGAATACACAAGTGTGACCAGCATACCAGTTTTCCTGGTGTTCCTTCTGTACAGCAGCAATTTAAACATAAGGAACAAACTCATTTATAGATATTTTTCTGCCTGGGGCAGACGGAACTTGAACCCAGAGGTAGGGACACTACCACTGTACCACAAAACACCTAACAAGCTCACTTAAATCAATTCCTTTAATACTGACTTCTTTTTTATAGCTGTTCCTTTCAGCACCATTAGCAGTCTTGTCTACAACCACCGACTCATCAGAGTCTGACCATTACTTTCTAAACAGCTCTGCTTCTTGCATCTTTTCTTCTTCACAGGATCACAGAATTGTTGCTGTGTAGAAGGAGGCCATTTGGTCTCACTTAATTCTGCCTTCACCACATTTCCAAGCACTGTGTTCCAGATTCGAACCACGTTGTTTAGAAAAAAATCTTTTTTTGTGTTTGTTATGCTTCTAAATCACTTTAAATCTTTGCCCTCAGTCTCAATCCTTTGATGAGCATTTCTCTACATTGATCTTTCTAAGATTCATTCAATGCTCATCACTTCCACAAAGAATTTGCCACCCATTGTTAATTTCTTTTTGCTTGGTCTCTGTTTTACTCAGAACTCTTTAATGGTGCTAAAAATAACTTACTGAATGCATGAACATCAGCTACAATAGGTATCTGAAACGATTCTGAAATCTGGAAAGGCACTCATATCCAGAGAGAATGTCACTCCCTGCTGAGTTTGGTGAAAATCATTCAGCAAGATTTATGACCCCCGAGCAGATCTTATTTCTTGCTAGAAAATCACTTTTTACTGTTCTTCTGAAATCCCTTTATCAGAGGGCGATCTGCAATTCCTGTTTGGGAGAAATAGATATTCTTTCTGCAAAGATAGTTCAATCACTTAATTAGAAAGTACACATTTTCCACAGTTTAAACAATCCAGATATTCATCAGCATAAATCTTAATACTCTGAGAGAAAACATCTATATATTTGGGTATATAGATCCACAGAAGATATGATCAACAATCTGCATTAAAGCAGTGAAAGTTGAACAATCCAAGTGACAGCAAAAATTAAATACAAAAACTCGTTATGATGCTTTACCTACCTACCTTGAATTAAAAATAAATCCAAGTTTTGTTCTCTTTGTAACAAATCAAGTGAAATATATAGTATGGAAGAGATGATTTATGAAAATTCAAGCGAGTAAAATGAATTAGCAACACTACTATGATCTAAGGTCAAAATACATATTTTCTGTAAATTATGGAAATATGTCTCAAAGTAATTTCCTTCTAGCATATTGCAAGCATTTGAACTTGGAGAACAAAGATTAACTGTGAAGGCTTGAGTTTTTTTTATTGGCATCTTTATTCCTCAGGCAATAATGTGGAATATTTTTGAACTGTCAAAAGTAATTGTAAAATTCAGAACAGGTATATTCTCAATCACAAAAGTGCTTTTAAATTTCCCAAACTAAACCGCATTGAGGGAGGCAGGGCATCCAGTAGAAATGAGGAATTGGTTAATTTTCACTGTTTTTGCCTTGATTTCTCAGGATCATTATGGCCTCAATAGTCAGCATCAGTAATATTGTTGGCTCTACTTTAAAAGTGTCAGAGACAAACATTTTCAACGAATCTACATTTTCAGGCAATTGTCCCTTTTTAATAAAGGACCCTTGGATCTTAGGTTGGAATTTGTAAGCAACCTGTACCAAGCACAATGAAACTGAATAAACCTGATGAAGGTGACCACAATATGCACATAGTGAGTCACTGTTGAAATGAAGATGGTAGGAGTTGGCAATAAAATGTAGAGGTGAGTGACAATTACTAGTGGGAACTAAGGATGTTTCAAGTCTGGACAGTGGAAGGTGTCTGCATAGTTGAGAAAACGAGAGAAGATAGATTGATAGGTGACTCCATGAACTGAGGGAAGGAATGAAAGATACCAACTGAAGACAGATAACAGTGCATTATTAATAAAGATAGGAAAGAGTGCCAACATTATTTGAATGATTGGTTGCTAGTCAGTGGAAAGAAAATGTCTCTGTGCTAGGAAAGAAACAGCCATAAGACCGTAAGACATAGGAGTGGAAGAAAGGCCATTCAGCCCATCGAGTCCACTCTCACTTTAATCTTGGCTGATGGGCATTTCAACTCCACTTACCCACACTGTCCCCATAGCCCTTAATTCTTTGCGACATCAAGAATTTATCAATCTCTGCCCAGAAGATATTTAACGTTCTGGCCTCCACTGTGCTCTATGGCAGTGAATTCCACAGGCCCACCACTCTCTGGCTGAAGAAATGTCTCCTCACTTCCATTCTAAATTGACTCCCTCTAATTCTAAGGCTGTGCCCATGGGTCTTAGTCTCCCCGACTAATGGAAACAACTTCCCAGGGTCCACCCTTTCAAAGTCATTCATTATCTTGTAAGTTTCTATTAGATCTCCCCCCAACTTTCTAAATGCTAATGAATAAAATCCCAGGACCCTCAGCCGTTCATCGTATGTTAGGCCTACAATTCCGGGGATTATCCATGTGAATCTCCACTAGACACGCTCCAGTGCCGTTTTGTCCTTCCTGAGGTGTGGTGCCCAAAATTGGACACAGTATTCTAAATGGGCCCTAAATAGAGCTTTATAAAGTCTCAGATGCACATTGCTGCTTTTATATTCCAACCCCCTTGAGATTAATGACAACATTGCATTCACTTTCTTAATCACGGACTCAACCTGCATGTTTACCTTTAGAGAATTCTCGACTAGCACTCCCAGATCCCTTTGTACTTCGGCTTTATGAGTTTTCTCACTGTTGAGAAAATAGTCCATGTCTGAATTCTTTTTTCCAAAGTACATTTGCTCACGTTGAATTTCATTAGCCATTTCCTGGACCACTCTCCTAACTTGTCTAAATCTTTCTGCAGCCTCCCCACATCCTCAGTACTACCTGCCTGTCCACCTAACTTTGTATCATTGGCAAACTTCACCAGAATGTCCCCAGTCCCTTCATCCAGATCATTTATATGTAAAGTGAACAGCTACGGCCCCAACATTGAACCCTGCCATTCTGAAAAAGATCCTTTTATCTCAACTTGCTGCCTTCTGTCAGACAGCCAATCCTTAATCCATGCCAGTAGCTTACCTCGAACACCATGGGCTCTCACCTTACTTAGCAGACTCCCATGAGGCACTTTATCAAAGGCCTTTTCGAAGTCTAGATAGATAACATCCACTGGTTTCCCTGGTCTAACTTACTTGTTACCTCTTCAAAGAGTTCTAACAGGTTTGTCAGACACAGCCTCCCCTTACCAAATCCATGCTGACTTGCTCTAATCTGACTCAAGAATTTAGAAATCTTATCCTCAACAATGGATTCTAGAATTTTATCCACAACTGAAGTTAAGCTAATCAGCCTATAATTTTCCATCTTTTGTCTTATCCTTTCTTGAACCAGCGGGTTACAACAGCAATTTTCAAATCATCTGGGACTTTCCCTGACTCCAGTGACTTTTGAAAGATTGCAACCAATGTCTCTGTTATTTCCTCAGCCATCTCCCTCAGAACTGTAGGATGTAGCCCATTGGGGCTAGGAGATTTTTCAATTTTTAGACCTTTTAGCTTTTCTACCACTTTCTCTTTTGTAATGGCTACCATACTCAACTCTGTCTCTTGACTTTCCTTAATTGTTGGGATATTACTCGTGTCTTCCACTGTGAAGATTGACACAAAGTACTTATTGAGTTCTTCAGCTATTTCCTTACCTCCCATCACTCACCTTCCAGCATCAATTTGGAGCGGCCCAATGTCTACTTTTACCTCTCATTTGTTTCTTATGTATTGAAAGAAACTTTTACTAACATTTCTAATGTTACTGGCAGCCTACCTTTATATTTGATCCTCTCTTTCCTTGTTTCTATCTTAGTTATTCTCTGTTTGTTTTTGTAGCCTTCTGAATCTTCTGATTTCCCAATGCTCTTGGCCAGTTTATAGGCTCTCTCTTTCTCTTTGATACGTTTTCTGACTTCCTTTGTCAACCATGGCTGTCTAATCCCCTCTGAATAATCTTTCATGTCTTTGAGATGAACCTCTGTACTGTGTCCTTTTTACACCCAGAAACTCCTGCCATTGTTGCTCTACTGTCTTCCCCATTAGGCTCTGCGTCCAGTCAATTTTCGTCAGTTCCTTCCTCATGCCCCTGTAATTACCTTTATTTAACTGTAACACCATTACATCCGAATTTGCCTTCTCTCTTTCAAACTGCTGACTGAACTAATAGCCTACTTCCTTGTGGGCTCCATCACAAGCTGTTCCAAAAAGCCATCCTGTAAGCATTCCATGAATTCCCTTTCTTTGGATCCACCGGCAACATTATTCACCCAGTCCATTTACATATTGAAGTCCCCCATGATCATGTGACCTTGCTTTTCTGACATGCCCTATCCATTTCCCAGTACATCTTGCGCCCCCCCCCCCACCCCCGGCCTTGTCACTGCTGGGAGGACTGTATGTAACTCCCATTATACTTTTTTTGCCTTTGTGGTTCCTCAATTCCACCCACTCAGACTCCACATCATCTGACCCTATGTCATTCAATGCATAGATTTATTTTAATTCTTAACTAACAAAGGCAATTCCGTCCCCATCTGCCCACCTCCCTGTCTTTTTGATAAGTTGTAAATCTTTGGATGTTTAACTGCCAGTCCTAAACCCGCTGCAACCACGTCTCTGTGATGCCTACCACATGCCACAGCAGGCGGCATGGTGGCACAGTGGTTAGCCCTGCTGCCTCTCAGCGCCAGAGACCTGGGCTCAATTCCCACCTCAGGTGACTGACTGTGTGGAGTTTGCACGTTCTCCCCGTGTCTGCGTGGGTTTCCTCCGAGTGCTCCGGTTTCCTCCCACAGTCCAAAGATGTGTCGGGCAGGTGAATTGGCCATGCTAAATTGCCCATAGTATTAGGCAAGGGGTAAATGTAGGGGTATGGGTGGGTTGCGCTTCGGCGGGTCGGTGTGGACTTGTTGGGCCGAAGGGCCTATTTCCACACTGTAAGTCATCTAATCTAATCATATTCATTCACATTGATTTGTGCTGTTAATTCATCATTTTGTTATGAAAACTATGAACATTCAGGTAAAATGCCTTAATGCTAACTTTCTTATCATTATGAGAGATATTGGAAATCATAAGGTGTCCCAAGTTATCCTTCTTTTTTGCTGCATTTCTAGTCTGCATTGAGCTTAAACCCACTTGCCCGCACACTATCCTGCTGCTTATCTTCCCATTTACCTCCATACTCCCTGCCATTTACACTTTCACTACCCCTCTGACTCGGAAGTGTAAAGTCCTGTTGACAACCCTATTTATCCTTTTTACTAGATCATTGGTTCCAGATTGGTTCAGGTGGAGACAGCCCCACTGGTTCCAAAACTGATGTCAATGCATCATGAAATGGAATCCCTCTTTCCCACGTCGATCTCTTAGCCATGTGTTTACTAACCTAACTTTCTTATCCCTATGCCAATTGACACATGGCTCTGGCAGTAATCAGGAGATTTTGACCCTTGAGGACCTGTACTTCAATTTCCTTCCTAGTGTTTGATAATCCCCAAACAGGTCCTGCACCCTAGCTTTGCTTGTGTTATTAGTCCCAACGTGGACCACAAAAACTGGATCCTCCCCCTCCCTCTCCAATGTTCTTTCAAGCCATATATGGGAGGTAATTAATGGTGCTCTTTGAATATCAATCATATCTAAGTTGAGTTTTTTTCATACTCTTCAATTCAAATTGTGAAATAAAATAGTGTCAAACATCAACCAATGCACCTTCACCAATGAAGGTCTGAAACATTTTCAAGATGCCAATATTCCAAATCCTACAAACAATATGTGTTTTGCTCACTGGGTTGACAGGAATACCTGTTTTGAAAGGATACATGGAATTTGACTTGTTGCTATATCTTGTCTTCAATCATTTATTCCGTGTACATTCAGTGACACTACTAGATTCACTTATTTGTTGATTAAACTTTAACAAGGTGTCAATTTTCATGACTTGTTGCTATTTCCTTGATACTGTGTTGAATTATCTCTATTTTACAGCATATACATTCCAAACTCATATCCACAGAAATCATTTCATACAAATACTACTTCTTCGTAGAAAGTATTGATTGATTCTTGTGCCTAAATTCATGCAACATAGTTTGACCATTGATTTGTTTTTGATGTTACAGATTGACTTAAACTACATTGTTATGACTTCTATTTGGAAAGATCTTTCTGTAAGGTATTTATTCATAATGGTCTTGAAACAGTAAATAGATTAAAAAATAATAGCTACAAGACATTAATAGATTAGGAAAAGATTGACCCACATAATTCATTCATTCAGAACAAATAGAATTACCCCCTTTCAGAAACTAATCATTTTTAGTTTCTGATTCTACCAGACTCCAACAGATAGTAGAAGTTAATTCTGCATCTTTTAATACCTCTATTGTTTAATTTGTTCATGCAAAGTTCCTGAAATTTCAAAATTATAGCTGCAGCTGTCTCTCTCTGACATTATTTATTGGGGTCAATCATACGTCATGCATTCATTTTACTTATGTTTCTCGGAGAACTTGTCATATTCTTATAATGCTTGTGAAATGTAAACATTTCTTCTACCATATACATGAATTCCTGTCTGCCTAGTTATTGATTCACCAACTTTGGTAAGTTATTCTCCATATGGCCTTAGAGCACCTCAATTTTCATACTTCTCAGTTTCTAATACTTGTTTTTAGATTAGATTCCCCATAATATGGAAAAAGGCCATTTGGCCCAACAAGTCCACACCAACCCTCCGAAGAGTAACCTACCCAGACCCATTTCCCCAAACTATATTTACCCCTGACTAATGCACCTAATATTCTGGGCAATTTAGCATGGCCAATTCACCTGGCCTGTGCCACTTTTTTGGATTGTGGGAGGAAACCCGTGCAGACACGGAGAAATGTGCAAACTCCACACAGATAGTCGCCCGAGGCAGGAATTGAACCCTGGTCCCTGGTGCTGTGAGGCAATGGTGCTAACCACTGAGCCACCGTGCCACCCACTTCTCTCTCAATAGCCACATTTCGTGTTCCCTCTAAGCTATGCACATGTGAAACTGCTGATTACAGTTTCTGATGTCGCTGCTTGCACAGCACATGGCAGTCCGCACAGAAGCAAAATAAATGAGCAATGCTGTGACAACCCACTGAAATATTTGTGCTTTTCTAATTCTGGCTTCTTGAGCATCCTTGATTTTAATCGCTCCACCGATTGTGGCTGTGCATTTTAGTGCCTAGGACTTCAACTCTGGAATTCTCTTTCTAAACCTCTTTGCCCATTTCCCTTTTCATAGTCACTTTGAAATACCTCGACTGGACTCACTAGCTTTTTCTTCCTTCCAATCATCAGCACTGCAAATGATTTCATGTCAACTGTGAGAGGTGGAGATTGGACTGATAATATAACAAGGTTTGAGCCTTCATCTATCCCTCAGCATTTTGCGAAGGTTCTGTTGGCCATCTGGATGCACCTTTACATAAACCTTCTGTGCCTTTTGGGTAGTGTAATTATATGGTTATGATTTTGAACTCATACTATTCAGCAAATTTCTTGCATTCTCTGGGGATGATTTGGCTTCCATTGTCATATATTATTCTTTCAGTAATCCCTTAGTCAACAAAACAAAAATTTCTACTGCCGAATAGAATCATGGAATCATAGAATTTTGCAGTATGGAAGGACGCCATTTGACCCATTATGTCTGTACCATCTCCTGAAAGAGCTACCCAGCTAGTTCTGTTCTCCAGCCCTATCTCCGCAGCTCTCCGATGTCATCATGGTTCAAATATATAGCCAGCTTTTTTCAAACCCCCTATGGAATCTACCTCCATCACTTTCTCAGTAGTGCATTCCAAATCCTAACTGTTGTAGCTCTCAGACTTTTACCTTTTGTATTGAAGGGTCTAGTATTTTGCAAAAACGAGTTAACATGCTTGTTTGTGTATGAATAAGAGAACTCTAAAAAGTATGCCATGGTCAATGGTTATTGTCTCTTCTTTCAGTTGTGTATTTCAATGTCTTTGTGGATGCCTATCTTGTACAGAGTTAACCTGATGCTGAACTGACTTCTTCATTTGCATGTAGGCTTCATGAATCTTCTGGAGAAATTCTTTCTGCATTGCTTTGGTTCTGATTGTATCGAATCTGAACAGCTGAGCATCATCTTCTAATGAGATACCATCTCTGAAAGAGCAATGCTTCTGTGTTGCTGGCTGGATTTGCTGTATCTTTTCAGGCTACCCCTGAAACACCTGTAGCTCTTCACCTTACATGGCAAACACATGGAATGGCCATATCTCAAAGTCTGAGGGGAGTAGTCTGCAGTCAAGTCTATGGCAACAGTTTTCAGTCCAGGGATTTCAGTACAAGTAAGTCAAAGGCATTCGAGGAGAAAGTGAGGACTCCAGATGCTGGAGGTCAGAGCTGAAAATGTGTTGCCGGAAAAGCGCAGCAGGTCAGGCAGCATCCAAAGAGCAGGAGAATCGACGTTTTGGGCATAAGCCCTTCTTCAGGAATGAGGAAAGTGTGTCCAGCGAATGTAGTCCGGAGTCCGTGCGGGATCAGTCGGTTCCGTAGACAGGTGCTAAGGAAGGAGATGTGGCTGTGGTAGCGAGTCTGTTTGAGAACATGGCTGGACACACTTTCCTCATTCCTGAAGAAGGGCTTATGCCCGAAACATCGATTCTCCTGCTCTTTGGATGCTGCCTGACCTGCTGCGCTTTTCCGGCAACACATTTTCAGTCAAAGGCATTCCCCAATCTCAATCCAAGGGCTTGACACAGTAGGTTAGTTATTTGGGATGTCCAGGGTCAAGTGGTCAGTATCACTACAGTCCAGAAGTGAAATACTGTCCGTCCTGCAAGTCCAAAACAATTAGGACCACTGGTGACTAGGCCAGGACCTGCTGAAAAATCAAAGGGGCAAAAAAGAAAACAGGAGAAAAAAACGTAAAGCGACTGATCATTCTGTTGAAACATGTGCCTTAGGCTTTAACCCTCAGGCTAGGTTTTCCAAGCAGCTGATATATTAAATAGTAATAGAAGGTTATCGTGACAGATTTCACTCGCTTAATGCAATTGGCAGTATTTACTGCAACGCATCACAGAGGGAACCACATCAGCCTGGCTCAACTAATCAATGGAGAAGACTAATATTGGTCTCCTAGCAGTGGCAAAACCTTCTGAAGTAGAAGATGATAGGTGTTAACGTGGAATTTCTGCTGCTGCTGCTTTGGTATTAATTAGACTTATTAATGAATGAATTAATATGCATCCTACCTGAACCTGCAGCAATTTATTTTTGGTTTTGGGAGTAAGTAAGGCCGCACAGCTTTCCTATGCCTTTGGAAGGCTGCCCAACAAATCCTGGCAGGTTTTCCATGCTGCCTGTTCATTATCAGGCATTGTCTGCCAACTAGGGAAACTTGGCATCGGGTGGAGGTGTTCGCTATTGAAGACTATAACCTTGCCTTTGCCTCCTGTTCCTTCTTCCTCATCCTCACCCACCCACCCACCCTTTCATTCAAGTTTGATCTGTGATTGTAGGATGGGCCTGGTGCCCTGGTGGGTGCATTGCCTCCAGCAGCCACCCTTTCCATTGGTTGTAGAATGAGTAGCCAGGCTATGATTGGCAGTCAGGCACTTCATCACAAGGAAAGCATGATAGTGGCCATGAAAAATGCCTGGATGCATTTTATTCCATTAGCATCCCTCCTTGCACCACCTCAAACAGCTGTGCCTTGACAAAATACCGACAGTGTTTA
Organism: Hemiscyllium ocellatum; assembly: GCF_020745735.1. Lineage (NCBI taxonomy): Eukaryota > Metazoa > Chordata > Chondrichthyes > Orectolobiformes > Hemiscylliidae > Hemiscyllium > Hemiscyllium ocellatum. Next base: position 38,258,786 of record NC_083407.1, on the reverse strand, counting down.
ATTTGCACCATCTTGGCTACAAAGATAATAAGCCAATACTTTCCAGTACAAAAGTTATTGAAACCTGGACTGGAATCCTTACCACAAAATTCACATCTGAATCTTAACCTCTGCCCTAAATACCTTGTAGCAGCAGTATGGTTGCTGAGTATTCAGGAAAAGTGCATACATTTGAAAAAGACTGCCAAAAGTATTTCTCTCTGTGTGCAAGGAGTTGCAAATCAACTGCTCCCTCCAGAGATGTACAAATCCTATAGAACAATACCCTCCCATTGCACCATGTGAGAACTGAAGGCAATCAATGTTAATATTCAATCAACAATCCAGGGATGCAATGCCATATGACTGTCTCTTTCGCTGAACAAAGTTGAATCTGGTAGCCCGGGCAATAGAAATAACACAAATCTCTACAGCCTTTAGACTGGTAACATTTTATCATTTATTTGAGATTCAGTAGACAATTAGAGTAGCAAAAGTCATTGTATTTGCCAAAAGAGCAGGACGACTCCTGAGAACATTTCCGGGGCTCACGTGAAGAATAGGGAGCTTCAACAATTGACAGAACGCAAGCCTGCAGAGGGCAAAGTTAAATTACCAACATCATCCCATAAACAGATTTGATTGATGACAGAACTCCAAACTTGTCACATACAGTTTGTAAGTTAAATGTTTTGTTGGTCATTTGAAAAGCAAATCAACATTGTTTTTCCAGAGATTGAGACATATTGCTGCGTTGAGAGTTCCCATGAAATCTTAACTGAAAGCTAGTCGTAAAATAGTTTATGAGTAGACCTTTCCAGTAGCTTGACATGTGTATACCATTTCATGAGCAATACTGCTTCCTGAATACAGTCACAGATTTATTCTTAATGCTGTGAAGGTTTCCCTTGATGCAAATATTCCCTTGTTTGCAAAGCTTTCCCTGATCTATTAAAATAAAGTCCAGTTGTTAAAAATATGGATTTGCCCACAAACATGCAAGAATGTTCATTTTTAACTATGGTGAGAGAGTTGTATCTGGTAAGATAACTGGAAAGCAATAAATTTAACTCAGAATATTCTGGATTTTTATGACCTGAATGAAAGAGGGTTGTATGTATATGTTTTGTCAGTGCTAAACATATCCATAAAATTTTGTTTGAATGTAAATGTTGGTAAATGTGACTCAAAGGGTAAAACAATTGAGTGGAAAATAAGAGATTCTCAGTAATGGAGGCTAAGTTGAAAGACTGAGATTGTATATGGTGCTACATTCGTCTTAAAAAAAAGCATTCTTATTATCAAGAAATGAGGCATTACTTTGTTGTATCTATTACTTAATATAAAAATTACCTTCTTATTTGTAATATTCTTAATCTAGTAATTTATGTTTGAATTATGATGACTTTAGTTTGATTATTATGGTGGAATCTTTGAAACTAAAATCTTGTCCATTGGATTTCTTTTCACTGATGTCTTGGGATTCTTGCCTTATAAAAACTATTAGCCTCCATTGGGATCACAGTACTAATTCTAGATAATGATAATTTTCAACAACAGAAGATCCAACCATCTGCGCACTCTCTGCAGCAGTAGTACACTCGCCAACTTTAAGGATATTTAAATGGTCATTGGGTAGACATATGGATGAGAATGGAATAGTGTAGTTAGCTGGGCTTCAAATTGGTTCCACAGGTTGGTGCAACATCGAGGGCCGAAGGGCCTGTATTATGCTGTAATGTTCTATGTTCTATGTTTTGTGTTCTACTTTTGACACTCCAAGGCTCATTACCAACGTTGAATGCCCTCATGTCAACATCCTTGGGATCACTACTGTTTAGAAACTGAACTTGACCAGTTATATAACTACTATAGCTACAACAGCAAGTGAAAGGCTCTGAATCTTGCAGTAAGGAACTCAATTCCTGTCTGCATACAAACTTATCAACAATTTACAAGACACATATCAGGACATGTAATGCAATATTTTCCATTTGCCCAAATAAACACAGCTCCAACAATACTCAAGAAGCTCAACACAATCCAGATCAAAGCAACCCGCTTGATTGGTGCCCCATTACTATCAGTATACCATGACATCCTTCAGCAACTCATCAAGGGATTTGGAAAAGCCACCGTAATCTATGATATCCACTTCCACCAAAGACAAAAGCAGCAGAAATGTGAGAATATTACTACCTACAATTTCCCCTCCAATTTAAACATCTTCCTTCATTACTGCTAGATCCAAGTCATGGAAATCCCTACATACCAGATGGTTCCCACATGAGACTGCCTGCAGTAGATTAAGAAAATATTTCACGATCAGCTTCTCAGTTCGGAACATGAAATGTTCACCTTGCTAATTATGTCCATACACGATAAATTAGCAAAGGAAAGAACTTAAAATCTGTCACAACTGCTTCCTGTAGTTCTTTTGACTAATCGAATAACTCATAGAAAACTTGTAGAAATTTAAGTCTTATCCAAAGAACAGAAGTTTTGCCAGCCAAATTGAGTAGATTTTGTTATTTTGATTTGTTACAATAGCATCTCTTGATGTTCTGTCATCTTCATTTTGACTTCTCACCTATCAGCTGGGTGACTCATGTTTCTCAGAATCAAAGTAATCAGGGCTCCAAGGAAACCAGAAGCATACTGAGCCCAGTATGTCAAGGTAGGTGTCTTGTTCCTTTCGCCACTGATATGGGGTCAAGAAGGGAGTGGGTGGGTGCTGAAGTTTGCCCCTCACTGCCAGTTGGGGATTTGGCTTTTTCTTTCAAAAACAAAAAGAAACCACGATGTGGGAAATCCCAAACGGCTGGTTTTTCTACAAGATTTCCATAAAAGGAACTTATAAAACTACTTGCTAGTGCCATGAATGTGCATTGGATTTGATGAATGGTGTTATTCTGTTAAGTGTACCCCATCAATAAAGATATATTGGCAGAGGTGTTCCTTGAGCAGACCTGGCAATTTAGCAGAATCAATGGTGTTCTTACGAACCAAGCATGAGGAATGCATGATTTGCACTGTAATCATCACAACCTGAAATTGATGTGTTAGCATTAAAAGTTCAGCAAGGCATTCAGTAAGTTGAAAAAGAGTTTGTCTTTTGAATAAGACTTATGGCAATTTTTAAAAATGATATGGCACATATGTTAGGGTCGACAATTTAATTGAATTAATTAAGCAACTTTGTAAAAGAAACAACTTCATAGACATTGCTAATTATTTTCAAATAGTATCTACTGAGAAATGTACTCAGTCAAAAGTTTTTGTTTGGTTTGAGGCTTCGCTTGATACCAAAAGAAATACAAGATGGTCTGCTTTAATCTCTATTACTTTTACTGAGATATATAGGCAAATTCTTCCTGAAAGTTCATCAAGAAATTAATCACGAGCCAATCAAATCTAGAAAGGTCACCTCTGTACATGAGAGAGACAGGATCTATGCAGAATGCTCCTCCATGAGTCCATGAGTCTATCTCGCTCATGCTCCTCCAACCACAGGCTACTTCTGTCACACATTTTGGGGGAGAGTAGATCTTTCACTGGAAGAACAATTGGGAAGGTAAGTGGCTGAGATGAATGTGTTCTTGGGATTTCTGTCAACTGTGTTTGGGAAAGTGCAATACTGTTGGCTGGGTACTGGGGCCACGTTGTTGTCTGGCTCCCGGGATATTGCCATCAACCGAATCTAGGGGCTGCCTGCTATGGCCAGGACTGGGGACTAGGTACCAGGAGTGGGTGGGGAAGGTGCGGAGATCACCATCAGCCGGGTCCCTGGTATATGCCAATGGCCAGGACCTGGGTAGGTCCTGCTAGTGTGTCACTGCTGGTCTAGGGTCAGAGAGATATTGGCTTGGCTCTGGGAGTGTGTTAGGGCTTCAGTACTCCAGTTGATAGACCAATGTGGCTCGAGTGAGAAACTGTGTTTGAAAGACTCAAACAAGCATATGAACATGAGCACAAGAAGAAGATAGATTAGTTCTTATTATATACCTATAAAATCAGAACCTATTATATACATAATTAGCACATACAATCGGATGTAGCAGTAACATATAATAAATAATGTACCTTTGAAATCTAAATCTGAATTCAGTTCTTGATATTGCCTTCTCTTTAACCAGACTGCCTTGAATCCAGGTTCATGAAATATATCTTTGAATCGAATTCAACACTGTGATCAAATCTGAGCTCTTTGTCCTTATTTAATTTTTCGTATTTTAATGAATAAAATCGATAAAACTCCTTTAATGTCAAATAAATTTCAAATTTGTCATTCTAACTATCGAAATAAGAAATATTTCATAAAATTCACTGTTAGTTGAATTTCAATAACAATTTTTATTGTCAGGTTTTATTTTCTTTTTTCAATTGATATTCTTTAAGCATGTATTACTTTTTTTTCTTTCATGGGATGCGGGCATCGCTGGCTGAACCAACATTTATTGTCCCTCTGAGGTTACCCTGAAAGCTGCCTTCTTGAACTGCTGCAGTCACATGGTATAGAGAGACAAATAATGCCCCATGAGAGGGAGTTCCAGGATGTTGATCTAGCAACACTGAAGGAACAGTGATATATTTCCAAGTGAGGTTGGTGAGTGGCTTGGTGGGGAAATTGTATGTGGTGGTGTTCCCATTTATCTGCTGTCCTTGTCCTTCTAGATGGAATTGGCCATGGGTTTGGAAGAAGCTGTCTAAGGATCTTTGGTGAATTTCTGCAGTGCATCTTGTAGATAATAGCAGCAATGTGTACTGAGCATCGGTGATGGAGGGAGTGAATGCTTGTTGATGTAGTGCCAATCAAATGGGATGTTTTGTCCTGGATGGTGTTAAACTTCTTGAGTATTGTTGTTGCTGTATCCATCTGGGTAGGTGGGGAATATTCCATCACACTCGTGACTTGCATTTTGTGGATGGCGGACAGGCTTTCAGGAGTCAGGGGATGAGTTACATACATAGCCTCTTACCTGCTCTTGGAACCATTGTAGTTAGTGAGTCCAGTTGAGTCTCTGCACAGTGATAACTCCTGAGGGAAGGCAATACCATTGAATGTTAAGAGGAAATGGTTAGATTTTCTCTTATTGGAGATGGACAGAAGATGAGGCGTTCTTCGTCCAGGCATCGGGTGCTTAGGGTTTGGTGGTGAAGGAGGCCCAGGACCTGCATGACCTTGGTGGAGTGGAAGGGGAGTGAAAGTGTTCAGCTATAGGGTGGTGGGGTTAGTTGGTGTAGGTGTCACAGAGATGTTCTCTGAAACAATCTGGAAGTTGATGTCCTGTCTCCCTGGTGTAAAGGAGACCGCATCAGGAGCAACAGACACAGCAGATGACATGTGTGGAAGTATAGGTGAATCTCTGTCAGATGTGGAAGGAACCACTGGAGACTTGAACAAATGTGATGGTGGAGATGTGGGCGCAGGCCTTGCACTTCTTTTGGTGTCAGGGGAAAGTGCCAGGCATTGAGGATGGGTTGGTGGGGGGCTTGGACTTAAATTATAGGTTGCAGAGCAACAAGGACAGACCCCCTTGGTTCTCACCTTCTACTCCACCAACGTTCATATTCATCACATCATCCTCCACCATTTCCGCCACCTACAAACAGACCCCGCCACTGGAGATATATTTCTTTCTACACCTCTTCCCTCTGCGACTCCCATGTTAGGTCCACCAGCCCTCTCCCCTCACCCCCACTCCACTAACCCACCCTCCATTCCCAGCACCTTCCCCTGCTACTACAAGAGGTGTACAACCCAGGCCCACGCCTCCCCCCTCACATCCGTCCAAGGCCCCAAAGGTTCCTTGCACACCCGAGAAAGATTGACCTATTCTTCTACATATGCTATCTACTGTATCCATTGCTCCCAACGTGGTCTCCTCTATATTGAAAAGACTGGATGCCAACTTGCAAATTGTTTCACATCTCCAGCACATCTGCACCAACTAATCCCACCACCCCGTGGCTGAACACTTCAATTCCCCCTCCCACTCTGACAAGGAAATGCAGGTCCTGGGCCTCCTCCATCATCAAACCTTAACCCCCCAATGCCTGGAAGAAAATAGCCTCATCTTCCATCTTGGGACACTCTAGCCATATGGATCGATGTGGATTTCACCAGTTTCCTCATTTCCATTCCCCCCATTTATCCCAGATCCAACATTCAACTTCAGCACCACTCTCTCGTCCTACCTGTCCATCGTCCTTTTACCTATCTACTCCATACTTCTCTACCTTCACCCCCACATTCACATTCCCAGCTACTTCCCCACCCCAGTCCCACACCATCCCATTTATCTGTCTTTCCTCTTAGACCACGAGCCTCATTCCTGATGAAGAGCTTGTGCTCGAAACATCAATTCTTCTGCTCCTCAGATGCTGTCTGACCAGTTGTGCTTTTCGAATCTTACTACTTGTCAGCCCATGCCTGAGTATTGTCCAGGGTCTTTGTGCATTTGGGCATGGACTGCTTCGGTATTATACAGTCATCAGCAAACATCCCCACTTCTGACCTTATGATGGAAGGAAGGTCATTAATGAAGGAGCAGAAGGTGTTTGGGTCTAGGTTATTACTGTGAGGAATTTCTTCAATGATATCCTGGAGCTGAGATGATTCACCTCTAACAACCACAATCAACTTGTCACATGCCAGGTATGACTTCAATCAGTGGAGAGTTTTCCCTCAATTCCCAATGATGCCAGTTTTGCACACTCGGTTGAATGCAACCTTGATGTCAAGGGCTGTCACTCTTACCTCACCTCTGGAATTCTGCTCTTTTGTCCATTTTGAACCAAGGCTGTAATAAGATCAGGAGTTGAGTGGCCGTGCATCACTAAGCAGGTTGTTGCTAAGCAGATGCTGCTTGATACCACTTTGCATCACTTTACTGATGACTGAGAGTAGACTGATAGGGCCGAATTGAATTTGTCCTGTGTTTTGTGTAAGAGGCATACCTGAGCAGTTCTCCACATTGTTGGATAGATACCAGTGTTGTAACTGTATTTGAAAAGCTTGGCTAGGGGAGCAGCAAGTTCTGGAACATAAGTTTTCAGTATTATTGCCTGATGTTAGGGACCATAGCCTTTGCAGTATCCACTATTTCCAACATGTGGCTGAATCAAATTGGCTGAAGTCTAGCATCTGTAATGCTGTGCACAACTAGAGGAGGCTGAGATGGATTATCTACTGAACAATTTTGACTGAATATTGAGGCGATTGCTTCAGTCTTATATTTTGCACTGATGTGCTGGGCTCTTCCATTATTGAGGATGGGCATATTTGTGCAGTGTCCTCCACTTCCAGTGAGTTGTATAACTGTCCATTCATGATTGGATCAGGCAGGGTTATATAGCTTAGATCTGATCCATTCACTGTAGGAACATTTAGCTCTGTCTATCACTTGTTACATACATTGTTTGGAACAGAAATAGTTTTCTTCACCAGGTTGACACCTCTATGCCTTGTGCTGCTCCTGGCATGTCTTCCTGCACTCTTCATTGAACCCAGGGTTGATCCCCTCACTTGATGATAATGGTGAATTTGGGGAAATGGTAGACCATGAGGTTAAAGTTTGTGCTGGAGTACAATTGTTCTGCTGTTGATGGCCCACAGCACCTCATGAATGCCCAGTATTGAATTGTTAGATCTGTCTGAAAACAGTCCCATTTAGTACAATGATAATGCCACACAACACGATGAAGGGTGTAGTCAATGTAAAGATATGACTTACATTGACAAGGACTGTGCAGTGGTCACACTTGCCGATACTATCATGGACAGGATAGTAACAGAAAGACTGCTAAGGATGAGGTCAAGAATGTTTTTCCCTCTTATTGTCTCCTTCACTATCTGTCACAGACCCAGGTTAGCAGCAATGTCCTTTCTGAGCACTGCTCTGAAAGCTAGTGCTTCCAAATAGACCTGTTGGACTATAACCTGGTGTTGTGTGATTTTTAACTCTAAATCCCACTATCTGCCATTGTGATATTTGAACTCAAATCATCAGAACGTTAGAAGAAAGTAAGGACTGCAGATACTGGGGTGCTGGAAGGGCTGATGAAGGGTTCTTGCCTGAAACATCGATTTTCCTGCTCCTCGGATGCTGCCTGACCTGCTGTGCTTTTCCAGCACCCCACTCTCGACTCCTTAGAACATCAGCTGAGTTTCTCATTGAGGATTCTGGATAATATCACCAGGACATCACTTCCATTATCTGAATATTTCTCTCAACGTGCTGTTGTTAACTTTGGGATTGAATAAATCATTCAGTAATTAGTTATCTCACTATTAGAAGTCTTAACCGTACTGTGTGACTTAGTTTTTCTTGCAGCACATATCAATATTTCACTTCAAGAACAAATAAGATACTGATGATATCATGCTTCAATAACAGAAATGACCACTTAGAACAGTCTGGGAGTGGTTACATGATTTAGGTAAGGTACAAGTGATTCATAAAGCAATGACAATTTATAACAAGCTGAGATGCAACAAAATTATTGTTAGTGTCTTATATCAAAAAAGGATCAAACTGCAGAAAGTGCAGGAAAAATAATCGTGTTTACAGAGTTTATGAAATGTTCAAGCCTTCTTCAGAACACCTTCCGTTTAATGCACAATATTCACTTTGGCTGCTTAAAGCATAATAGATTATTGGGTCAGAAGAGACATACCTCTGATCTGAATATCCTGTATTTGACAAAATCAGTGTGCAAGCATCCTATGTGGATGTATCACAGTGTGGTTTGGCAACTGCACTTCCTATGACTGCAAGAACCTACAGAATTGTGAACACAACCCAGTTTGCAATCACGCAAACCTGCTTTTCATTCATTGACTCCATCTGTACTTCCCACAGCCTTGGTAAAGCAACCAACATAATCAAAGACTCCTTGGACCCCAGTTATACTCTTTTACACTCCCTTCTGTTGGGTAGAATATATAAAAGTTTGAATACACATCTGAATAGATTAAAGAACAGCGTCTTTCCTGCTGTTATCAGACTTTTGATTGGACTTCTCAAATGTTAATTCTGAACTCTCTCTCTGCACCTTTTCTGTGGCTGATTTCTGCAAGCTATTTTGCTACCCTATGCACTTTGAATGGTACAATCTGCCTGTATAGCGCACAAAACAATATATTTCCCTGTACCAATCAGTCAATCAACTTGCAATCAGCCTCATACTACAATTAGATCACAGGTGTAGTTCCAAAACCACATTAACGAAGACAAAACTGTCCAGCCTTCAGCCAATGATGTACTCAGGTTGTAAATCAGGTCATTTTTTGACAACGTGCGGTAATCTGAAAAAACACATTAAACAACAAATCAAATTGTTCCAAACCTAAAATGGACATTCATGTCTTGGAACAGAATGTAGAAAAGCAGGAGAACAGTCTTTTTTTTCCTACAATATAAAGCAAAACAATGTATGGATAAGCTACTGAATTTCTTCATAAGTACCTAACAAAGTATCAGCAATAGTAATGGCAGACAAAATATAACTGCCTTGTAATTCAAATGCTCCAGCAGCTATTTCACTGAACGTTCCTTCAACTGGATTGAATAAATTTTTGATCGAATGGAAACTAGTTGAAAATTAACAAAATCACTAGGTGCAACTTGCCAACCTTCTTTTGATATTTATACCTCTTCATTTATGATACCATCATGGTAAATCTTCTGATTACCATCTCCAGCACCTTTTTTTTTTATCCAGTATCCTGGCCAGTTTTCACTTACCAATATTTGATACAGGTTTACCATAGTTTCTGTATTTTTTCATTGTTTAAGAATAAAGCCAAACACATGGTTCTTTTTATGATCCTGGTATACCTTAATGGAATTTGTACTGATTGTAACATATGTATTTCAAAATCCATTTGCTCCTTTTTCCCTCCTTGTTGTTCCTCCAAAGTGACACCCTATTCTTCTTAGCAAAGTATACAATCGTATTCTGCAAGATAGCTAATACCCTCCTGCCATTTGTTGCAGTCTTCCTTTGTCCTCCCAATCCTCCCAACTCAGCGTCACCGTCAAATTTAAAAATTGACTGGGAAAGCTAGCTATTTAATTCAATGTGAAATCATATACAGAAAGCAAACTAGATGGAAATTAAGTATCAGAGATATGTCATGGAAAAAATTACAAGTATCAATTTTATTTTTAATTTTGTTAAAAATCTCAGAAAATATCAAAATGAGACTTCACGCTTGCAGAATTAAATTCTCAGTACCAAAGAATTTGTTTGACAATAATTAAGAGTTATGATGCCATCAAAAGGTGGTGCTTGGTTGTGTTACGCCTAATTCCCATTCTGTAGATATCTAGTGTTCAAGTCTAATGACTGTTCATATGCTTCATGTATTTTAACACTGAATCTCGATAAGTTTTATATACAGGAGAAAAGAATGGTGTATTTTTTGCTAAAGCCTCCTTGTAATATCAGTTTGACACAAGTTCTTGGGTGGGTTGAATTTTACAGGTTACTGGACTAAAATATTCTCTGTCCTCATGTATTTAGTATCAATTTTTGTAATTGTATTGTTATTATATTCTAGCACAATGCATTGCTTGTAAAGACCTTTACCCCTAAACTGCTGTTTCAAGAACACATGAGTTCAATCATTCAGTTTCAGGCAGGTTGATAATCCTGATTTCCAGAGTAAAAGGGATAGTTAGATTTACATTAAGCTCCTGCAGTGTACCTCGCTTCTCTGTCTCCCCCTGCATTTTGTTTTTGTTGGATATTAAATTTAGGATGGCTGGTTCAAATAATTTTTCATGTGAATCTATAAAATCTTCCTGTTAGAACCTTCAGTGGCTGAATATGCACGGGGGGCGATTTAGTCCTCCTTGCGGGTTCTACAGGAGTCTTTAAATTTGCTTAAAGTTCACTCCTTATTAGCTGTATATCAGGGTGGCTTTTCTCCTGATAGCATTGGTAGCGATAAGGTAAGATAGATAGGAGATGGAAGGTTGTGTCCAAAGAAGAGTTCCTTTATAAGTTATCAGTAAGGTTAGAGCCTAGTATATTTCAGATGACCACATTCAGTATTACTGCAATAAACTAAGTTCTTAAAGAAGGCAAAGTCTAAAGTCAGTTCTTGACCTTACCTTCTCCTGGACCAGATTGCCTTGAATCCAAACTCCTGGACAAAGATGTAAAACCAAGCAACAATACTGTTTATTTAGAGTTTGATCGAACACAGTCTCTTCACACTAGCTTAGCATTTTTGCACCCTTTCAGTTCTACTTATGAACGCTGACATTATTGTTATGTCATTGCACATTTCTGTTATACATGGTAATGAAGTTAATTCCATTATTATCCAACGTCTTAACTAACACACTGGCACCCACTCAATGTTTGGGCAGAAAATCTCGATCTCTTACTGCAAGCACAGTTTGTAGACAAGAAGTATCCTTGAGAATGCTTATTTCTTTTCCTGCTTTCTTGGAAAACCAAAAGTCCTGTCAATTTGGGTCAGTTTCTATAACATTTCAGCAGAGCCCAATTCTCACGGTCTTACTTGCTGATTTACCCAGGTTCCTCACTACACTGACCCAAGTAATGGCAGCTGTCTTCTTTTAAATGGTGAAGCTAACCGTAGTGGAATAAGTCATTTCCTGACATCTTTATTAAAATTGGAAGTTGTTCTATCATTCCAACTCTGCCCTTTCACTAAAATTTCATTTTGCATTGGTCTCCCACTTTCTGTCCTTCTTGGACATTTGGAGATGGTCAGGGAAAGGTTTACCTGTGTAAAAGGGTTATGGGTAAGGTAATACTCATCTGTCATCACAGCAGCATCTCTCACCCTTAAAATACTTATAAATTCCTCAAATTATTTCTTGTATATTTTTACAATGATTTTACAATAATTTTAAAGCATTTACCCAGTGATCAAAGTCACGCATTTCAATTTCTCAAGTTCAGTGTAGGTCCCTCCATTCCCAACTCATATGCATTTGGAATGGTAGTTTTCATCTGATCATAGCATACAGATAGGGAATAATCTTATAATTATAATAAATTATAATCTTAGAATTATAACATGGAATAATCTTCACAAACTCTTTCATGTAATTCAGACTGCCAGAGAAGGCTTAAAACACTGTTGGCCATTTTATCTCTTTACAATTTTCTCAGATTAAATTAAATAAGATTAAAGCTCTTTTTCATTTTAATTGTGGACTAACCATTTATTTCAGAATTTCTCAGACAGTATAACTCATGTCCCGTGAGTGAATAAAAATATTTCTCTTCACTCCTTAGTTGGGACAACAATATATATTTTTGAGTAAATATTTTTACCTTTTGAGTTTTGTGAATTTAAAGAGGCAATATGAGACAGGGTTTTGAGTACATTTAAATAAAAAATAATTATTATTTGCACATCACCTTAAAATGTAAATCCAACAAAACAACTCAATCCTCAAAATACACAGGCCCCCAAACATAAAACAAAAAATGGGTTTCAGTGGTGAAGCATGTATTTAGGTTTATACAGAATAACAAGAAAGAAATAGAAAATTGTAATTATATGTGTGGGATTGGAAGTATTGAAGACCTGAACAGGTGCCTCTTTAATTCTCAGAATATAAATGCAGTTTTAAATTCTTCATGGTTTCACATTTGTAGCTGAGTTTCTGGAGAGGGATTTTTTAAAAAATGAATGGGCATCACTGGGCCGGCATTTTTTGCCCATCCCGAATTACCCTTAAGAAGGTATTTGTGACCTACCACGGCTGTCCATTCTCAGGTGAAGAAAAGGTTACCCCCTCTCTCTCTCTCTCTCTGATGACTGTTTGTGTTGGGCCAGGTTCTCTTCTTCCGGCTGGAGGATTCATCCCATTTGTCATTTTGGTCTCCAAACTGCCTTATTGGCTTTATGAAAATTATATGACCGTTACAGCGAGGAACTGGAGAAGCAAAACCTGTGAAGTGCAGATATGTCGTACAGCAATTTCCAGAGTTTCATGTTTAATTGTATATCATAGAATCCCTACAGTGTGGATGCAGGCCAATCAAGTTGACACCAACTCTCCAAATAGCATTCCAGACTCACCCTATTATCTTAGCCCTGTAAACCTGCATTTCCCATGGCTAATCCACCTTACACACTCCTGGACAGTGTGCGCAATTTACCATGGCTAATCCATCTAACCTGCACATTTAAGACTGTGGGAGGAAACCAGAGCATCCCGAGGAAACTGATACCGAGAGAATGTGCAATCTCCACACAGACAGTCACCTGAGAGTGAAATCGAATCCAGTTCCCTGGCATTGTGAGTCAGCATTTCTGACCACTGAGCCACCATGCTGTATGAACTGACAATCTCACTTTTATCATGACCACAAAATCTGAGTTAAGTTCTAAGAGTTTGCTATTAACTATACAATCGGAACAAAAATGTAGAATTTGGTCATTGGATACAGTATTGGTGATTAAAAGTCTATTTTTCATGATACCTATTTCTCATGATCTCCACTTTTCATAATCTCTATCTCTCATGATGTCTATTCTTCGCGATCACTATCCTCCACAATTTCTATCCCTCGTGATCCCTATTCCTTGTGATCTCTATTGCTCATGATCCCTACCTTCTCTGATCACTGTCTCTTGTGACCCCCCTTGTGATACCTTTGTTCCATGATCCCTATCCTCTATGATCGTTATTCCCTGCAATTTCTATCACTGTCCTCTTGATTTCTATCCCTTGTGAACTTTATCCTCTGCAATCTCCTGATTCCCTGTGATCTCACTTCCCCCTCTCTTCCCTTCTGTGAGTTATATTCCATGTTATTTCCTTTTCTATGTTTCTTTTCTGTTTAAGACCCCATCTTGACAGAACTGAAAATAATTAATTCTCACTCCGTCTTTGTCTCTCTCTTCTCCGGTATCTAGTTGCCTTACTGCCACAGCCCTATAGGCTTTCAATCTGATCAGCTGTTGAGTGGTAAATGGAGAAAGAATTCAAATGGGGTCAACTGTTCTGTTTCTGAGTTTCTGTGATTTGAAAAGTGCTTGCCTCCCCCACCTCCTGTAATTATCAAAGTGTAACATCCTGTAATATCCATTTATTAATCTAGCACAATGAATCTCAAAATATGGTTCTTTGATACAGAGACATACTCAAACAATTTGTCTCCTAATGTATTGGTTATTATTTGAAATCTAATTACATCATCAGTAACGTTTTTGATATCAATGCGTTTAGAATTGTAAAATTTGACAGAATCATGAACAGAATAAAGGTGTTGGCCAATATTTTGGCCAATCTCCCTTAGCAATGAAGCAGAAATCTTTTATTACTGAACTTGCAGCTGAAGGTCATGCTGAATCTTGTATTCAGTGCATTAATTATTCTCTACACCAGTTTGTGGTTACGATAATTAGATAAAGCTGAAAGATTAAAACATGTAAGGGATCTAATTCATCATAATTATCAAGCATATTAGATTAATTTCATTTGGTTTGACAAGGAACAGTCCATCTGTAAAAATAAGATATGGCATTACTTCTTGACTATGCTTTAAGGGAGAGAATGTGACAAGAGAATTAATTTAATGTAGAGTAGCACAATGATTGATACTGCTATAACATGTATTCCAGGAACAGCTTAGCACTCCAGCCCTATAATTGTATATCGAAATGTGTGCTGTTCAGTGCACTAACTCTGGTCTACTGCATACCATGCTTTTGGTCCTGTTAATGGCAGGGTTTATTCTACTCTTCGGAACTTCTTAGGCTCGTGTTTCCTGCTACTTCTTTCTCTGCTTCTAAAAGTATAGTTAATCTTTGACTGATTTTTTTCTTACATTTCTCTCAATACTTTTACCATTTCAACTGAAATTTGTTCTTGTTGGACCTTGAGTATATAACTTCAGTTGGCTTTACTTAGTTCATCTGGTGAAGGAGAAGAGACTGTTTTCTTCTCTAACCTGAGGATTCCTCAGGGTGATTTCACGTATGAACAGATTGAGTAGATGTCTACAAATTTTGCTGTTCCAATTATTGAGTGAGGAGAACACATTTCTTATGGAGAAAAAGGAAATAAACAAATTGGGTAGACTTGCTTAGTAACTTGCAACTTTGTAATTACATTTCATTTACAGAACGGTTATTGATTGTTTTTGTACAAAGATAAATAAAAATGAGCAAGGTCATTCAGGCAATTAATCTCACTATTCTATATTATCTACTTTAACAACTCAATTTGGCTGTCATAACAAAGCACTACAATTTGTGCTAAGAATGGTGCACACATAGCAAAATAGTTTTTTTCAATTTAACTTATCAAAATGAAAACTTCACAAGGTAACTTTTGATACCCAAGTTAAACAAAATTTCATTTGTATTTTGTCAGCCACATTGTCCTTCTAAGAGCAACAAACCTCGAAATTTGGAATCAATTTGTATTATTTAATTAGAATCTTGTAATGGATTTTTAAACCTTGCAGTGGAACGGCAAACAGGAGAATCTCACTCAAACACTTAAAGCATCTGATCAGCAGGCTTGATTATCACTAAAGGTATTCTGTGTTTTAATCAAAACCTGTCTGAAATCCAATTGACGATTTGCCTGGAATGAATAATGATGTCAGCTACTGAAATAATGACTTTGTTTCTCCACTTTCTGAATCAACTGAAATAACAATGGAAAATTCTAGAAACATTCAGTAGGCTAGGCAGCAAGTGTGAAGAAAATGTGACAGTTACCAGGTGGAATTATTTTGTCCCTCACACAATGAGAGTGAACTAGCAAAAGAGTGATGTAAATTTATTGGAATGGTCGCTCACCCATGTACACTACTTGCCTCCTACAGCTGGAATTATACTGGTGGTGAGGAATTTATGGGACAGTCTGATTTCCAATGGACTAATCGAGGACCTTAAATGGACAATTAATGATTAAAGAAATTGCATTTCCTGAATTAAGTGCTTCTTCTCACAGTCTTGATGCTGACTCAGAGAGCTATACCTCCTATTAGCATGTCTTGCCCATGTTGGGATACTTCTCCAAGGTAGATCCTCCCCCAATGTATTACCCATTTCTGCATCCTCCCGAATCTGGCCCCCAACCCATCACTGAGCCCCTCTGGCCTGACCCCAAGAAAACATCAGACTTATATGGGTATCCAAATTCATGGTTTCAG
The DNA here is from genome assembly GCF_020745735.1 of Hemiscyllium ocellatum. Taxonomy (NCBI): domain Eukaryota; kingdom Metazoa; phylum Chordata; class Chondrichthyes; order Orectolobiformes; family Hemiscylliidae; genus Hemiscyllium; species Hemiscyllium ocellatum. The sequence goes on along the minus strand of NC_083407.1, from coordinate 38,242,637 downwards.
ACATGGTTTCTTGGATCAAGCACCACTTCCAGTCAGATATTGTGTAAATGTTTCCCTATATTTTTGGCTCATATAGCAAATATCACAAAGGACTGAGTTCTTGTTGAGAAAGATATCTTGAAGTTTATTAGTCTTGATATAACTTTAAGGAACATGCTCAAGATGTTATCACTGCATTAAGACATGTGAGCTAATAGTATAAATGTCACAGTCTCCATCTTAGTGAGCTCTGTTCTCTTACAGCATGTTACACTGAGGGAAGCATGCCACAGTAGATTTAAATTGCTTAGCTTGAGGCCAGTCACTGTTTGTAATTGCAATGAAAACAAATTATTTAAATAACAGGTGATGTATCGGGACATCATTGAATCCTTCAGTATTAGGTCATCCATGCCTCATTCATATGTTATGGTCACTGACCATGAAACCTTGAGAGTTGAAGAGCATCAGCTACCACTAATAACACATCATTGCGGCAGCATGGCAGTAAGCACTACGAACTGCTTATAAAAACATTTTCATTGAAGATTTGACATCTCTGGATCATAAAGCATTCAGATAAGTAGCCATAATAAGTTAATATGAGTACAGATATCCAAATTAAAAGCTAGGAGACAGAGTTAGCTTATTTCCACTTAAAGTTCATGACATATCTAGCTAGAAACCCTGCCTCTTTTACAAAAAGTTTTTTAAAGTTTCAGCCTGCTTCCCAAAATATCAAGTTGATATGTGACCTTATAGAGATTTGTAGCATAATGAGGGATATAGGTAAAGTGAACGGCAGGTATCTTTTCACTGGAGTGGGGGAATTAAAGACTAAGAAGCATATTTTTTAGGTGAGTGCAGAAAGAATTTAAAAAGCTATGAGAGGCAATTTTTTACATAGAGGGTTTCATGTATGAAATGAACTCCCAGGGCAACTGCAGGTACATTTGCAATGTTTAAAAGACACTTAGATAAGTACATGAATAAAAAAAAGTGTTTGAAAGCCCAGGACTAGTTTAGTTTGGGATTATGGTTTGCATGGATTGGTTGGACCAAAAGGTTTTTTTTTGTCCTGTATGACTCCATATCTCCATATAAGCAAAGATACAGCAGTTAAAATAGCTCTTACAGGCTTATTATCAAAATTGGCATCTGGAAGGCTTCCTATAGGCTTAGAGTGAGCACGAAAAATCAAAAGATACTGTCATCAAAACTATAAAGCCCTCCTGTTTGGAAAAAACGACTTTCTAAGCACTAGAAAGTGTTTTCCTCATCTCATGAAGTATGTTACTCTGCATTGGTTGGTTCCATTTAATTTCCTTCAATTTGCCTTTATCATTCCATAATTGGTCAGAAATCTATTTAATCACTGAAATCTGCTACCACAGGCCTTTATTTCTTCATGACATACACCCACACTCAGCAAAACCTTGAAAGGAGGCTGTAACTGTGAAAATTAAAACAAAAGAAGGAAAAATAAAAGGACAGATTGCAAACCAAGCACTGCCCTCTACTTCAATGAAAGAAAAATGGTCATTGACTTTCAACAAGAAACGGAAAACAAATGTTTGATTATGGATTCAGCAGCAAGTAACATCCTCACAAATATATAATCAACATAAATAGCTGTATTTTGTAAATCTGCCATGATGGGATTTGAACCCCAGTCTTTGGATTAACAATCAAGCAATAATACCACTAGGCCATTGTTTCCCCATCTAATTACATCTCTGGACTAGCAATACAGATACCCAAGCTCATGTCCTGGAAACAGGAGTTCAAATCTCATCCCATGGCAGCAGATGGAATTCAATTCAAAGAAGTTTTGAGCTGAATATGTGGAGATAACGGCTTACTGCTGAGAGGAGATCTCTCAGCTAGTAGCAAGAGGGGCTTGTGTAGAATAAATACATCCAGTCTTTTCAAGAACAATAAAACATTTCCTTAGTAAACTTGGAAAATGCTTGAGGACCAGTTCAAGGTACAACTCAACGTCTGGATGAACAGACTCCAAATCTTGTCATAATACAGAAGCCCCAAGAGTACGATGATGACATCACCAAATGTTATAGTAAAGGGCATGAGTGTGAGTTCTCTGAAGAATAAGTCACTGCAAGAGTAATTACGTTGATAACTATCTCTACTGCAAAGGCTTCAGGAAAAACCTTCTGGACAAGAAAAAGTGCCATGTCACTGATGACTTGATGGGAAGTGGACACCTGTGAAGCCATATTAGTTGACCAATATAAATTACATGCTTTACGTGCAGACAACATTATTGCCACAGTCAGCACATTTCACCAAATCAGCAAGATTATTCATACATTTAATTTGTTTCACCTAACCAAAACATGCTCAAAAAGTTTGACTACAAAAGTCAAACTGGACTCTGGAACAAGACCCAGGTAACCAACAAGGTGGTACAATATTGCATGTTAGGGGCATAGAAGCTTGTCCATTCATACAAAAGCATATGAATGAGTTTAACTACCTAGAAACAGAAAAGCAACCTTGGAGATGACATGTTTCATGCTGTCAACCTTATGCACCATATTGAATTCTGCCATGGTAGATGGTAGAATTTGAATTCAATAAATATCTGCAATTAAGAATCTAATGATAATCATGAATCCATTGTCGGAAAAACTAGTCTGGTTCACGAATGTCCTTTATGGAAGGAAACTTCCATCCTTACCTAGTCTGGCCTACATGTGACTCCTGACCCACAGCGATGCGTTTGACTCTTAGCTGCCCTTTGGATGTTTAGAGATGGGTAATGAATGCTGCCTAGTCAGTGATGCCATCATTCTGTAAATTAATTTTTTTAAAATTAGACTACGTATTGTGGAATGTGACAGGATTAATTCAAGGCCTCAGAATAAAGGCATCCCTTGGTAGCAGTGACCATAATTCAATTAACTTTTCATCATATTTAAAAAGGAGAATATTTGGTCAAAGATGGATATTTTAAACTTGAATAGGACCATATGTGTGGACATACAAGCTGAACTAGTTGGAGTGAACTGGCATACCGAGCTAAGGGTAGATCAATTCGGATTTAAGGGGATATTGCGGATTACTCAGATTAAACATATTGCTATTTTAAAGAAACATTTTATGGGGAAAGCACACTATATGTTAGAAATTAGATTAGATTACTGACAGTGTGGAAACAGGCCCTTCAGTCCAACAACTCCACACTGATCCGCAACCCACCCAGACCCATTCCCCTACATTTATCCCTTCGACTAACAATGCGGGCAATTTAGCATGGACAATTCACCTAATCTGCACATTTTTGGACCGTGTGAGGAAACCCACGCAGACACGGGGAGAATGTGCAAACTCCACACAGTCAGTTGCCTGAGGCTGAAATTGAACCCAGGTCTCTGGTGGTGTGAGGCAGCAGTGCTAACCACTGTGCCAATGGGAGATAACAATAAAATGGTAGATGGAAAGAACAAATATTTTACCTCTGTCTTCATTATAGAGTAGACAAAGAACATTGCAGTCATAGTTATAAATCAGGTGGTGAAAGGGAGAGAGGAACCCCTTAAGAGATGCAGTACAGAGTAAACTGATACTTGTCTTTATTAGTTGAGACAGAGAACGTAAGAGCTGGGAGGTCATGATAGTGTGATACAGGACATTACTTAGACCACAGTTTGAGTATTGTGTGCAATTATGGTCTCTACACTCTAGGAAGGATGAAATTGCATTAGAGAGGATACAGAGGAGGTTTCCCATTTGGCTGCCCTGTCTGGGGTGAATCAGCTATGAATAAAGGCTAGATAGGCTGGTACATGGGGAGAAAGGTCTGAGGAGAAATCAGGAATAGAATACTAACTTGGATGATCAGCCATGATCATATTGCACAGTGAAGCAGGCTCGAAGAGTCAAATGACCGATTCCTCCTCCTGTCTTCTTTGTTTCAATACTTTTGTGCTCTCACACTTTTGCCATTGAAGTATTTAATATTGTTTCAATGCTGTAAAATATGTGTTTCTTTCTCTTTTGAATTGGATAATGTTTTCTTTCTTTTACCTAAAAGATCGGCTGTGTTTCTGCTTTTGTTCCTGGTACTCTACTTTTCATCTGCACCTTTTGTCTCTCCTTTAACTTGGGTTGAAATGTAGGATGTAGTTTTACATCCCTGATTTCTGATGTGGCGAGTTTCTGATTTTAGCTATGCTGAGAGAGAGAGCTACAAAGAGAAATAGCAGGACCCACCCAGTGTGAAGGGAAGTCAGTATAAATCACCATAGGTTTTTCTCACACTTCCCAGTCACTTAATAATAGTAGTCTGGATTCTCCCATGTATGTACTTTGGAAAATATTAATGCCAGCATTAAAATAATTCTACATGGCAAGGTCAGGCTTTTCTTTTTATAGTGTTAGGAGCTACTGGGAAATAAACACTAAAACTACATTTATACTGATGTGGAATTTAAATAGACTATTGTTACTGATAAAGAGAAACTGCTATCATGAAAAATTGCTTTGGGATATAGAAAAGCCACATGCTGCTTCAGACAGTCTAACTCAGACTTAATACTGAACAGTATTCTGAATATTTTAATTAATATATAGACTCAAAGTTTGTGAAAAGATTTGTAGCTCGGGTGCTCGTTGTTGTGGTTCTGTTCGCTGAGCTGAGAATTTGTGTTGCAGATGTTTTGTCCCCTGTCTAGGTGACATCTTCCGTACTTGGGAGCCTCCTGTGAAGCGCTTCGATGATCTTTCCTCCATATTTGTAGTGATTTGAATCTGTCGCTTCCGGTTGTCAGTTCCAGCTGTTCGCTGCAGTGGTCAGTATCTTGGCTCCAGGTCGATCTGCTTATTGATTGAATCTGTGGATGAGTGCCATGCCTCTAGGAATTCCCTGGCTGTTCTCTGTTTGGCTTGTCCAATATTAGGAGTGTTGTCCCAGTCGAACTCATGTTGCTTGTCATCTGCATGTGTGGCTACTAAGGACAGCTGGTCATGTCGTTTCGTGACTAGTTGGTGTTCATGGATGCAGATCGTTAGCTGTCTTCCTGTTTGTCCTATGTAGTGTTTTGTGCAGTCCTTGCATGGGATTTTGTACACTACATTGGTTTTGCTCATGCTGGGTATTGGGTCCTTTGTTCTGGTGAGTTGTTGTCTGAGAGTGGCTGTTGGTTTGTGTGCTGTTATGAGTCCTAGTGGTCGTAGTAGTCCAGCTGTCAGCTCGGAAAGTCTTTTGATGTATGGTAGTGTGGCTAGTCCTTTGGGTTGTTGCATGTCCTCATTCCGTTGTCTTTCCCTTAGGCATCTGTTGATGAAATTGCGGGAGTATCCATTTTTGGCGAATACGTTGTATAGGTGTTCTTCTTCCTCTTTTTGCAGTTCTGGTGTACTGCAGTGTGTTGTGGCCCTTTTGAACAGTGTCTTGATGCAACTTCTTTTGTGTGTGTTGGGGTGGTTGCTTTCGTAGTTCAGGACTTGGTCTGTGTGTGTGGCTTTCCTGTATACCTTTGTGGTGAATTCTCCGTTAGGTGTTCTCTGTACCATCATGTCTAGGAATGGGAGTTGGTTGTCCTTTTCTTCCTGTCTAGTGAATTGGATTCCTGTGAGTGTGGAGTTGATGATCCGGTGTGTGTTCTCTATTTCTGTGTTCTTAATGATTTCATCAACAGATGCATAAGGGAAAGTCAACGGAACGAGGACATGCCACAACCCAAAGGACTAGCCACACTACCATACATAAAGAGACTTTCCGAACTGACAGTCAGACTACCATGAGCACTAGGACTCAGAACAGCACACAAACCAACAGCCACTCTCATTCAACAACTCACCAGAATGAAGGATCCGATACCCAGCATGAGCAAAATCAATGTAGTGTACAAAATCCCATGCAAGGACTGCACAAAACACTACATAGGACACACAGGAAGACAGCTAACGATCTGCATCCATGAACACCACCTAGCCACGAAACGACATGACCAGCTATCCTTAGTAGACACACACGCAGATGACAAGCAACATGAATTAGACTGGGACAACACTGCTATTATAGGACAAGCCAAACAGAGAACAGCCAGGGAATTCCCAGAGGCATGGCACTCATCCACAGATTCAATCAATAAGCACATCGACCTGGACCCAATATACCGACCACTGCAGCGGACAGCTGGATCTGACAACCGGAAGCGGCAGATTCAAACCACTACAAATACGGAGGAAAGATCATCGAGCCTGCTTCACTGTGTAATATGATCATGGCTGATCATCCAAGTTAGTATTCTATTCCTGATTTCTCCTCAGGCCTTTCTCCCCATATACCAGCCTATCTAGCCTTTATTCATAGCTTCAGAGGAGGCTCCCAAGCACTGAGGATGTCACCTAGACAGGGGACGAAACGTCTGCAACACCAATTCCCAACTCAGTGAACAGAACCACAGCAATGTACAGACTATTCATGACTTTATTACCTGATGTGGAATATTAAATGAAGAATTTTAAAACTGACAAACATTTCAGGCTAATTTGGCTATCTCATTCATTTTGCCAGAGGCGATCCTCCCATAGTTATTGATAAGAGAAGGAAATTGCCTGGAGACTGGCTGGTGGTGTGAACAATAGGACTTGATGCTTTTAGTCAGTGCATGCTTCCGACTCTGGTAATAGAGCTAATTGATATTTCAGCAAAACAACAACATCCACCCATTCTCCCAGGGAGTAAATACAGCACTTGAGACAAGTGTTTTCTCCTGTCTTTTGAAGCTTTGTCTAAAAATTGGTCTTTGTGCAGGCAGCAATTTCTGATGGACTGTGAAACAATGAAACTTCACTTCCTGCATCAGATTTTTCATTGGAATGAATGAGCAGTACTCAGCCCACTCATCACTCCTACATCCTAAAGTTGAGAATCAGAAAGCTACAGCTGCCTATGGTGGCTAAGCTGAACACAGACAGGATGCCTTTAAGAAAAGTGCTTGGTCTCCAATGGCACAGATAAACATTTAAATGGCTACTTTCAATGATGGACCATTTCCTTTAATAAAATTTAATATTATTTTATTATGTATTTGGGTTGCGTCAGCAATCACAGTAATCTTTTAACTACTGAGATGTCCTGCCTATGTACTACAGTATTCTGATCTAAAGGCTCCCTTCAATATTCTAACTTCAAATCTGAAATTGTTGCTGGGACAAAGCAAGTTCATTCTGTGAGAAACAGAAAACTGTAAAGACCAGTGGCACAGACTTTCTGCTGACCAGGCAGTTGTACAGTCATTACTCCAGCATGGATTGGAAATGCGCATGTGGACACTATGGAATCCGCATGGTAGCATATTCCAAAGGAAATTGAGTTTTCTGCTGGGCAAATCCTCTCCACTTGCAGCCTTCTGAAAGCCTCCATTTAAATAAGAATTAAAGAAAAAAATATTCAGGAAGAGGTAAATAATAATGAATACAAGTAAACTAAAAGATGTATACTTATCCAGCAACTAAAGACTTCTTAACTAACTAAGTTATGTTTAAAAAAATTATGAACAATTTTTAAGCTGAAAGGGCAAAGGTGAGGAAATGATTCTCAGGGTTTATTGTGTATCCTTCCTGGTTACTCCCCCCTCCCCCTCCCCATTAAAGTAATTGAAAATAATAATACATCAATAATTAATAGCATAATAATAGTCTATTTGATGGTCTCTGCCTGTTGTCCACATTACCTGAAATATTAAGACAATTAAGTGGCTTAAGAGTGCTCACTGTATCACAAAATAAATAGACCTCTCTATTCATTCATGTGTCTGTGGCTGTAAAACCCATATCAGTCATGATCAAATGATAGAGCAGTCTCAACGGGCCGACTGACCTAATTCTACTCCCATATCTTGTGGTATTTTGACAGTTCAATGGGGATAAGGACCTTGATGTGTCTTGATTCTTGGCAAATTGCCTTGGATCTCATGAGCTCTTATCTTAACCAGTTTGCCAGATGAGACAAAAGCCTTACTGAAGCCCGCATAGACTATGTCAATTGTACTACTCTCATCTATATACTTAGTTACTTCCTCAAATAATTCAAATTTATTAGACATGATCTTCTTCCTTTCAAAGCCATGTAGATCACTCATGATTAAATCTTACCTCTCAAAGTGGTGATAATTCTCTCTCTCAGAATTCTTTTTTCAATGGTTTCCCTATTACAGATGTTAGACTCTCTGGCCTATGATTATCCCTACTACCCTTCTTGAACAATGGAACTACGTTAGCTCTCCTCCAATCCTCTGACACCCTCCCAGCGTGTTCAATGTTATGTACAGATGATATTTTTGACCTTTTTAAAACTGGGAATGAATGCTTATTTTTGCAACTCAATGATCTATGAAATTAACCTCTTGCCGTAAAACAGCCATATTATTTTCACTAAAGGAGTTGCCATGGGCACCCGCATGGGCCCCAGCTATGCCTGTCTCTTCGTAGGATATGTGGAACAGTCCATCTTCCGCAACTACACTGGCACCACCCCCCACCTTTTCCTCCGCTACATCGATGACTGTATCGGCGCTGCCTCGTGCTCCCACGAGGAGGTTGAACAGTTCATTAACTTTACTAACACCTTCCATCCCGACCTCAAATTCACCTGGACTGTCTCAGACTCCTCCCTCCCCTTCCTAGACCTTTCCATTTCTATCTCAGGCGACCGACTCAACACAGACATCTACTATAAACCGACTGACTCCCACAGCTATCTGGACTACACCTCCTCCCACCCTGCCCCCTGTAAAAACTCCATCCCATATTCCCAATTCCTTCGTCTCCGCCGCATCTGCTCCCAGGAGGACCAGTTCCAACACCGCACAGCCCAGATGGCCTCCTTCTTCAAGGACCGCAGATTCCCCCCAAACGTGGTCGACGATGCCCTCCACCGCATCTCCTCCACTTCCCGCTCCTCCGCCCTTGAGCCCGCCCCTCCAACCACCACCAAGACAGAACCCCACTGGTTCTCACCTACCACCCCACCAACCTCCGTATACAGCGTATCATCCGCCGTCATTTCCGCCACCTCCAAACGGACCCCACCACCAGGGATATATTTCCCTCCCCTCCCCTATCAGCGTTCCGCAAAGACCACTCCCTTCGTGACTCCCTCGTCAGGTCCACACCCCCCACCAACCCAACCTCCACTCCCGGCACCTTCCCCTGCAACCGCAGGAAATGTAAAACTTGCGCCCACACCTCCTCCCTCACATCCCTCCAAGGCCCCAAGGGATCCTTCCATATCTGCCACAAGTTCACCTGTACCTCCACACACATCATCTATTGCATCCGCTGCACCCGATGCGGCCTCCTCTACATTGGGGAGACGGGCCGCTTACTTGCGGAACGCTTCAGAGAACACCTCAGGGATGCCCGGACCAACCAACCCAACCACCCCATGGCTCAACACTTTAACTCTCCCTCCCACTCCACCGAGGACATGCAGGTCCTTGGACTCCTCCACCGGCAAAACATAACAACACGACGATTGGAGGAAGAACGCCTCATCTTCCGCCTGGGAACCCTCCAACCACAAGGGATGAACTCGGATTTCTCCAGTTTCCTTATTTCCCCTCCCCCCACCTTGTCTCAGTCGGTTCCCTCAACTCAGCACCGCCCTCCTAACCTGCAATCTTCTTCCTAACCTCTCCGCCCCCACCCCACTCCGGCCTATCACCCTCACCTTGACCTCCTTCCACCTATCACATCTCCATCGCCCCTCCCCCAAGTCCCTCCTCCCTACCTTTTATCTTAACCTGCCTGCCACCCTTTCCTCATTCCTGATGAAGGGCTTATGCCCGAAACGTCGAATTTCCTATTCCTTGGATGCTGCCTGACCTGCTGTGCTTTAACCAGCAACGCATTTTCAAATATTATTTTCACTAGTCAATATTACTAAATATTTGCTATTCTTCTATATCTACAAATTATTATTACAAGTCTGAAATTAAAATGGAAGAAATGATATTTCATTGTTCCAATTTCAACTTAACATTGACAATCAATTTTGAGTGTCAACCTTAGAGAAGATATTTTGACTTTGGAAGGGGTATGGCAATAGAAATCATGCCAGGTTTAAAAGGGCTAATTTATGAAGGGATTCACACTAACTTGTGCTGGATGTAGATTAGATTAGATTCCCTACAGTGTGAAAACAGGCCCTTAAGCCCATTATGTCCACACCGACCCTCTGAAGAGTAACCCATCCAAACCCATTTCCCTCTGACTAATGTATCTAACACTATGGGCAATTTAGCATGGCCAATTCACCTGACCTGCACATCTTTGGATTGTGGGTGGAAACTAGAGCATCTGGAGGAAACCCACACAGACAGGGGGAGAATGTGCAAACTCCACACAGACAGTCACTCAAGGCTTGAATCAAACCTGGGACCCTGGTGCTATGAGGTAGCAGTGCTAAACACTGAGCCACCATTTCACCATGTAGATTTTCTTGCTGAGCTGGAAGGTTCATTTTTAGGTTTGTAAATGATATTAATTTTGCTTGTTGTCTGCATTGGGTCTTTCAAGTTCATTAACTGCTATTTTAGTGTGTTGGTGAGGTTTTGGGCTACCAAGGGGTCGGAGTAATCTGGCAGTCATTTTGAGATGTCTTTGATGAAGGTGAGAGTGGCTCGGGTTTCTGGACGTGTTTTGTCTGCTTGTTTGGGGTTGTTGCTCAGAAATCAGCAGACTATTCTCATTGGATTACCATTCTTTTTGAAGATACTGTATAGGTGAATTTCCTCTGCTCTGCGTAGTTCCTCGGTGCTGCAGTGTGTGGTGGCTCTTTGAAATAATGGTCTAATGCAGCTTTGTTTGTGGATGTTAGGATGATTGCTCCTGCAGTTCAATAATAGATCTGTATGTGTTGTTTTCCTGTAGACACTGGTTTGAAGTCCCCCATTGGCTGTTTGCTCTACTACAACATCTAGGAATGGCAGTTTATTGTAGTTTTCCTCCTTTAGTGAATTTTATACAGCACAGAGGAACTATGCAGAACAGAGGAAAATCACCTATACATTGTATTAAAAAAAACAGGTATTCAATAAACATAGTCCACTGATTTCAGAGTAACAACTCCAAACAAGCAGACAAAACATGCCCATAAACCCTAACCACTCTCCCCTACATCAAAGACATCTCAGAAATGACTGCCAGACTATTCAGACCCCTTGGCAACAAGATATCCCACAAATCCACCAACACACGAAAACAGCAGTTAATGACGTGAAAGACAACAAGCAAAACCAATGTCATTTACAAAATACCATGCAAGAACTGTAACAAACACTACATTGGATACTCAGGCAGAAAACTAGCCACCAGGATACGTGAACATCAACTAGCCACAAGAAGACATGACCCACTCTCACTACATACGGATAAGGAAGGACACCACATCTATCCTAGGGCAAGCCAAACAGAGACATGCATGAGAATTCCTAGAAGCATGACATTCCAACTGGAACTCTAACAACAACACATTGACTTGGATCCCATTTACCACCCACTGAGAAAAAGAACAGGAAATGACATCACCATAGGAAATGATGTCAGCACAGTAAATAACATCACCAACCCTAGGAAACTTAAACATATAACTAGAAAGAGGGCTACAGCATCAGTGCTTCATTCAGGGGTTCACTGATGATGTTATCGAGTATGGTGATGAAATATCTGAAAACAAACTTTCCAGCTCAGCGAGCAAACCTACATCCAGAGCCTCAACCTGAACCACAAATCTTCTCAAAATTCATTAGCTTGTGCTGTAATCCCTTAAATTTTGATGATTGATTGGTGTGCTAATCAAGGTATTTAAGATGATTAAGAGATTTAATTGTGTTGATAAAGACTTAAATTATTTCAACTGGTTGGAAGATCTAGCCCAGGACAACATTCTACTACATCAATTAGAGATGAAATTAGGAAGCACATTTTCTAATAACATATAGAGGAAACCACATAACCTTAACGTCAATTTTTTCACAAAAAGGCTGTTGATGATGGGTAAGTTGTGATTTTAAAGACTGGTATTGATTGATTGGTGTTTGTTATATGAAAGCTTCAAGGTTGATGAAATGAAGATGACCAAGTATAAGTCAGCCATGATTGGATTGATGGCAGAACAGGTTTGAGTGGCAGAATAGCCATATCCTATTCCTATACTTCTAAACCTAGTTAATCAAGATAAGAAGGGTAAGTAGCAACATGTCATTGAAGATTTTCTTGTTTGTGTTTTGCAGGGGAGATAACATCAGATGAGCTATGTGGAAAACCCTATCTTCCTAGGCATGGTACCTGCAAAGTGCCCTGTCCATCTGACTGTGTTCTTAGTGAATGGTCAGAGTGGTCAGTTTGTTCACGCTCATGTTCCAGCAAAAATGCAGAGGGCAAGCAAAGCAGATCCAGATATATTATAGCTTTAGCTGGAGACGGTAAGCACGTATGTCTTCAAAACTTTTAGCAGCTGTTCAAAAGTACTTTTCACTGTGAACAAAATAAGCTTTGAAATGGATTTTAAATAAATATAATAATTTGTAACTTATACACTTACTTGTGGATAATACTGTGTTAAAAAACCCTTCATATCCTGAAAACAATGTTGACAGATTCAAATCCTGATTTTGGTGTTGAGCTGGGTCCTGTTGCTTCCGAGACCAGGTCTACATCTGAGCCTGATTCCTGACATATTTTTGACTCTGAGAGATCAATATGAGGACAGCTTGTGTTTTGAGATCTAAACAGAAACTGGTTAGCTCACTTCATTGCAATAACAACCGAGTTCCCTGAATTATTCTTTCACTTGTTTATGTTATCCTGATGCCCCTTCAAGCTCTCTATGGCATTCCCTGCCTCTTATATTCCCCATGCCACTCCATATTCCTTCATACCCTTATGATGCTTCCATAGCTTCCACAGTCAATAACCCATTATTCAATATGGTCAGAATACCTTTGAATTGACAAACACTTACCTCTATTGGTCAAGTGGCCATCATGCAGAGACACTTCATACTGAAAAAAGTCATTCATATAAAAGTTATTCAAACAAATAAATCACCTCAAATGATCAATCTGTTGTTAACAAAAGATGTATACCTATGTGAACTTCACGCATCATTTAAATCATGGCCTATGTGATGTCAGGAGTTTTCCAATTCATGATTTTCTACAGTGTTGATTACATTATGGTACTTTTTCCAGCAGGAAAAGTACTCTAATGCATACCAGCACCTGATACTGGTCAAAGTAATCGTCAACTTACCATTTCAGGAGAGATGAATCACTATGATTAAATGCATCTTTGTTAAAATACAACACTTAAAGGTTACATTTGAATTCATCTTTATATTTAACACTTAATGATCAGGATATTCATGACTCCTCAGTGACAAACTCTCCATTTGGGCATTGATTTTAGGGCTTATAAATTCCATACCAACATATCAAAGCAACTATGTGCAGTTCAAATCTGCTTAAGGCACAATTCCGATCTCAGAAGAGGTGTGTGAGGGGTCGTAATCAAAGGAATTTCTGACACTCAGAAAAGCTGCACAAACAGAGCATGGGGCAAGGAAGGGAGTAGAATTCCATTTTTGCAGTGAGAAACATGAAGGCTTTCACTTCCCTAAAACGATTTCCTCCTCCATGGGAGATAAAAGGCCAGTTGGATCCTCTCGATTTTCTAAAGTGTATATCAACTCTTTTTAGTTTCAGAAGTGCATTATAAATTAGAATTTTTTTTTCAGTGAGCATCATTGGCTGGGCCATTACTTATTACCCCATCCCTTTTTGCACTTGGGAAGGTGGTGGTATGTTGCCTTCTTAAACTGCTGCAGTTCATTTGGTGTAGATAAAACCACAAAGTTAAGGAAGGAGTTCCAGAATTTTGACCTAGCAGCATTAAAAAAGCTGTGATATATATTTCCACATCAAGATGATGAGGAATTTAGAGCAGAACTTGCAGAAGGTGGTGTTCTCATCTAATTGCTGCCTTTTATCCTTCCAGATAATAATGGTTGCAGGTTTGGAATTTACCAGTTAAGACCTGATACCTATTTTGTGAAGATATTGAAAACAATGATTTCTTGAGCAACAGTGAGCATCGTCCTGTTCATCATTGAACATTTGAATATAGAAAACCATATCCAGCCCATCATGTGTACATTAGCTGTTTAGAAGAATGATTTATCCAGTATTACTTGTCAAGCCTTATCCTTTGCACATTCATCCTTTTCAGATAATAACTAAATTTCTCTTTGAATACCTCAATAAAACCTACCTTCACCGTAATCTCAGACAATGAATTCTCGATTCCAACCACTTGCTGCATGAAAATGTTTTGCTTCATATTTCCACTGATTCTTTTGCAAAATCTTTTAAATCTGTGCCCTCATGCTCTCAGTCATTCTGCCATTGTACACTTCTATCAAATCTCCTCTTGGCCTTCTCCTCCAAAGAAAACCAGTCCACCTCTTTACTCTTTCTTGGTATCTTATTTCCTCAACCATAGAACCATTCTGTGCAAGTTTTCTGCAATCTCTCTGAAGTCATTACATCTTTTCTTAAGTGTGCTGCTCAGAAATAGATGCAGTTGATTAAAGCAGTCCACTTGGTTGGCATCATGTCCACAAGCATCCATTTTCTCCACCACCAATACTCAGTAACAACACTGTGTGCTATCCACAAGATGCACTGCAAAAATTCACCAAAGCTCCTTAAACAACACTTTCCAAACCTACACCTACTTCCAAGAACAGCAGGTACACAGGAATGCGACCACCTGCAAGTTCTCCTTCAAGCCACTCATCATCCTGACTTGGCAATGTATCACTATTGCTTTATTGTCAGTGGGTCAAAATCCCAGAATTCTCTCCCTAAGAGCATTGTGTTTCAGGAACATAGCTCATCACCACCTTCTCAAGGGCAGCTCAGGACAGACAAATAATGCTGGCCAGCCATGGACATCCACATCTTATGAATAAAGATTAAGAAGTGTTTGAAACTTTATTATCTTCATCGGTTAAAAGAGAATTTCAAGGTATTTGAAAAAAACAGGAAAATGAAATCTAATAATTGAAAGATTTCAATCCTCAAATTGTAGTAGTATAATAAAAGCTGTCCATTCAATTTATTAAATTCTAATTCCAATTTCAGTCCAGTTTTTCTGCTGTAAAACACACTCCATGTATTAACTTTTTTTTGATATTATTTCCAGTGTTACATGTGCAATCAATGGATGGTTTTTGTTTGAATGTTCTGAACTAGAGATAGCTTTTATGATACAGTACAGTTTGTCTTCAGCTACTATTCTGCTTCAATTAGTCTTTATTCAGCATTCTTCGTTCATCAATAACCTGTGTCCGTGATCCCTGTAGCTATAAAATATTACAGAAACATTTGGGTTGGAACAAATTGCAACCAAGGGCCACAGCTAAAATTATAAACCTTCAGAACAAATATCATGTGAACCTGCAATTTCGTCACAGCTCATAGCTCTTTCTAACCCAACTGTTATTTGATATAGTAGTTTGGCTATTTTGTACTTGAAAGTAATTACAATACTGTAACATCTGGTAAGGCTCTGAAGCCTGCTATTGTTCGCAATGATCTGCAGTGTGAGTCCTTTGAAGCCAACAGTAATTCTTATGATACATGATTGGATAAAGGCTATACTATTTAAATAATATATAGAACATAGAACATTACAGCACAGTACAGGCCCTTTGGCCCTCGATGTTACACCACCTATCAGACCAATCTGAAGCCAATCTAACCTACACTATTCCACATATGTCCATATGCTTGTCCAATGACGACTTAGATGTACTTAAAGTTGGCGAATCTACTACCATTGCAGGCAAAGCATTCCATACCCTTCCTACTCTCTTCATAAAGAAACTACCTCTGACATCTGTCCTATATCTATCACCCCTCAATTTAAAGCTATGCCCCCTCGTGCTCACCGTCACCATTCTTGGAAAAAGGGTCTCCCTGTCCACCCTATCTAACCCTCTGATTATCTTATATTTCTATTAAGTCACCTCTCAACCTTCTCTCTAACGAAAACAATCTCAAGTCCCTCAGCCTTTCCTCGTAAGACCTTTCTTCCATTCCAGGCAGCATTCTACTAAATCTCCTATGCATCCCCTCCAAAGCTCCCACATCCTTCTTATAATGCGGTGACCAGAACTGTACACAATATTCCAAGTGTGGCTGCACTAGAATTTTGTACAGCTGTAGCATAACTTCATGGTTTCGGAACTTGATACCACTATTAATAAAAGCTAAAACACTGTAGGCCTTAACAACCCTGTCAACCTGGGTGGCAACTTTCAAGATCTGTGTACCTGGACTTCTGCTCATCTACACTACCAAGAATATTACCATTAGCCCAGTACTTTGCATTCTGGTTACTCCGACCAAAGTGAATCACCTCACACCTGTCTGCATTACATTCCATTTGCCACCTCTCAGCCCAGCTCTGCAGCTTATCTATGTCTCTCTGTAACTGACTACATCCTTCATCACTATCCACAACTCCACCGACCTTAGTGTCATCTGCAAATTTACTAACCCACCCTCTACACCCTCATACAGGTCGTTTATTAAAATGACGAACAGCAGTGGACACAACATCGACCCTTGCGGTACACCACTAGTAACTGGACTCCAGGATGAACATTTCCCATCAACCACCACCCTCTGTCTTCTTTCAGCAAGCCAATGACTGATCCAAACTGCTATATCTCCCACAATCCTATTCCTCCACATTTTGTACAATAGCCGACTGTGGGGAACCTTATCGAACGCCTTACTGAAATCCATATACACCACATCAATATGGGGTACAATTATGCCAAAGGATAGAAAGGGGGCAATATTACTGGAAAATGTGTGAGTATATTATTAGAAAATGGCAGAATTAATTATAATTAAAATGCAGTCTTATGAATTCAACTCACACATTGTGAATTTTGGACTTAAATGTTTGTTTGGCTGAAGAAACTACTGAATAAGATTTCAGTGGAAATTAATGTCAGGACATGGTGCTGCATGTATTGGGTTTGGAAATGGAATCATTCATGTCTGAGAAGAATAATTCATATGAAGAAAATCTTTCTAGTCTGTTCAATCTAAGATTGAAATTGTATAATGATAAATGAGGGAAGTAACAAAATTAAGCTTGTTTCCAAATAATGGCTGATTTGGTTAAGGCAGTACCACACTGACCACAACAGACCAATGTTTTTACCTGGATCTCTGGTATTAGTTAATCTCATTTAGGTAATGTTAAGAGTGTATAATAAGTGTCTAGGAGTTGGGGAAGAGAAAAATCATCTGGGTTTTCTGGAGTGTAGGAATATTTTACCACTGAAAATGAATTATGGGCAAGAACAAATGTGGCTGTGCATCTTGGTTGGATACCTTTCATGATATCCAGAATTGTCTCCCTTATTTTTTTTGTTGACAAACAAAGAAGCTGTGACCTGTTCATTTCTTGCAGGCTTTTAATACACAGAACAAAATTAATCTGCAACATGAGCAGATAACTTTTCATGCATGCAGCCCATTTACTGAACTTCAGCCATTACAAATTAGCATTCTGCTGGGCTGTCATCTTACATGGTTATGTGTTCTCTTTGCCACTGTGAACAGAATGCAACAGATTTTCCATTGGCAGCAAGCATTATGTATTATCCATCACCCACAAAGATGCTGCCTTTTTCTTGAAGACAAAATACCAGCTGCTACCTTCCCACTTGGTCTCACATATTCTTGACAGAGAACAATTATTCTGACTGCATGAGTGGTTTCTTTATATTGAGGCAGCTTAACGCAATCAGTCTTTTGCCTGGTACATCTATGCTATCCTAGTAGGCTGCTTAGCACAGTATGATGTTTTCAAAAGCAGCTAGCACGAGTTTCTTGCAATGACAGTGTGGCTGTTTGAAATTTTTTTTAACTTAGCCATTCATCAAAGTGAAGGACATTGGTAGTTCGGATGGAGCATTTTCTACTTTGTAGTAACAATGACTTTCAGACTTGTTTGTGAATTGAAATCATATCTACTAATGACAGTAGAGGAATCCTTTGGTAAGTTGCTCCTCAAGTGCAAAAAACTCATGACTGATAAACAGAACAGGGATAAGTAATTTTAAAAGCTATTCAATTATTTGTTGTTTTTTTTTACACTAAAATGAATGTTTGTCATTGTTGGAAAATAGAATTTTCATTTGGGGTAGCCAACAGCCATTAATATTAGATTTCCTCAGGACAGGGGCACTGGGACTAAATGACTGAAAAAACCTTCCTCCCCATTTGCAAAAAAATGTGCTTGAACTTTCAAACCTCATTGGCTTGCAGGTGTTCATCAGTGTGCAAAATTTATTTTTTAAACTAATTTTGTTGTACCTACTTTAGGGAGGCAGCTATTTTGATACCAAGTTACATCATATGATAAGCATTGTGTGAAGTAGAAATGGGCAGAATCCTTTCTGTCTATGGTGAGATTTGTGGCAGAATCAAATGAGAAATCCCATGAGACCCATTTTGATGTCAGGAGCAACTCAAACTACCTTTTCTACTTTTCACAAGCAGTGTCCTCACTAGGCAACAACGAGTTGCCAATTGTGGGCAATTATTGTTTCTTCAAGGCTTTGTTACTGGCTCAATCTGCCTCATTAATATTCTGTTTTTTTTTACCAAATAAGTTCAATGTCGAGATAACTCTATGCGGAAGCCAGTTCAGGAACGTGACAGATTCAGCTTATTGTTGCTCTGAATGAATTTCCTGTTAATGAAACTCCCATAAGGAAGCTATTATAGGGTATAATCCAGTCACGTGCACACCTCCTCCATGGACTTTGGCATCCAGCATCAACCAACCCTTCATAACCATCATGGCACCTCTCTCTCTCTCTCTCTCTCTCTTTTACACTGGTCATGTGTTCTGGAAGTGCAGACCTGCCTTGCGGAACGCAGCATCACTAACTGGTATTGGAAGGCTGCACCAGGGACACTTTGCAAACATGGACATGTATGCAGCTCAAAGAATGGACCAGACTGCATTTCAGGGCTGCAGTCTTAGCACCCATTCACTTAGCTGGCAACATACAAGTCTTATCTTGCTGTGCCAATTAATGCAGTCACGAAACCAGGCAGCTTGCCTTGCTGGTCAGCATTCCTCAGTCAAGAGGGCACACAATTTGCTATTCTGCAGTGTGCTATGTCCATCTCATAATTGTTCCATGTGCCACTGGCTAACATGGCAAACATACTGCATGTGCAGTAAGCAAGCAACCACGTCTTACTATCTTTGGAAAGTAGTCATAGTCATACAGCATGGAAACAAACCCTTCGGTCCAACCAGCCCATGCAGAACATAATCCCAAACTAAACTAGTGCCACCTGCTGCTCCTGCCCATATCCCTCCATGCCTTCCCTATTCAAGTAATTATCTAAGTGTCTTTTAAAGACAATTGTAAAGGCACATGGGCAACATGGTCACTCAGTGGTTAGCTCTGCTGCCTCACAGTGCCAGGGATCAGAGTTTGATTCCCCCCTCGGGCAACTGTCTGTCTGGAGTTTGCACATTTTCCCCGTGTCTGTATGGGTTTACTCTGGGTACTCTTGTTTCCCCCCACAGTCCAACGATACGCACGTTAGGTGAATTGGCCATGCTAAATTGCCCTAGTGTTAGGTGTATCAGTCAGTGGTAAATATAGGGTAAGGGATGGGGCTGGGTGAATTACTCTTCAGAGGGTTGGTGCGGACTTGTTGGGCCAAATGTGCTGTTTCCTCACTGTGGGCAATCTAATCTAAAAAAATGTTGAACCTGTGCCCATATTCACCACTTCCTCAGGAAATTCATTCCGCACACGAACCAACCTCTATGTAAAGCATTTACTCCTCATTTCGTTTTTAAATCTCTCTGCTCTTACCTTAAAAATATGCTTCCTAGTCTTGAAATCTGAAGGCAAAGAACATTACCCCTATCTATGCCCCTCACGATATTACAAACCTCTTTAAGGTCACCTCTCAACCTTCTACCCTCCAGTTTAAAAAAAAGGTCCCAGCCTGTCATTATAAACTTCCATACCCACCCTTATTGAAGTTCATTGAGACACCCATCAGTCAAATTTTCGTGCCAGTCCTCTGGATTAGCCACAATCAGATATTAGATTAGATTACATTAGATTAGATTACTTACAGCGTGGAAACAGGCCCTTCGGCCCAACAAGCCCACACCAACCCGCCAAAGCGCAACCCACCCATACCCCCTACATTTACCCCTTCCCCAACACTACAGGCAATTTAGCATGGCCAATTCACCTAGCCTGCACATCTTCTGTGGGAGGAAACTGGAGTACCCGGAGGAAACCCACGCAGACACGGGGAGAACGTGCAAACTCCACACAGTCAGTCGCCTGAGTAGGGAATTGAACCCGGGTCTCAGGCGCTGTGAGGCAGCAGTGCTAACCACTGTGCCACTGTGCCGCCCATATCTGCTTTGGCTGATTCTAGTCAGAGAATTGCTGTCTCTATAGTCCAGGGAGTAGGTTTGTTTTGTTCTATAGTGACCCGTCCAGGGAGTTAGGGCTAACACAGTTGGTAAATGTACAATAACCAGACAGGGATCATGCAAAGAGATGGGCCACTGTCAGACCATCATGTTCATCCACAGCAACTAAGGGTAAAGGGGGTTGGATGGATGGGACGAGGGTAGCTTCTACTGTGGAAATTAGACTCAGCAAGTTAATCTTTGTCTCTGTGGGGAGGGACGAGTAAAGTGTAGGGGAAGGGAGATTTACAATTGTGGAGGCATTGGTGGTGATCTGTCAGGAATCACTGGAATCGGAGAGGATCCCAGATGAGTGGAAAATGGCCAATGTAACACCCCTGTTTTAGAAGGGAGGGAGGCAGAAGATGGGAAATTATAGGCCAGTTAGCTTGACTTTGGACACTTTGTAATATTTTAGAATCCATGATTAAGGATGGGATTACAGAACACTTGGAAATGTGTCATAAAATAGGGCTAAGTCAGCATGGCTTTGTCAAGGGGAAGTCATGTCTGACAAATCTGTTAGAATTCTTTGAGCAAGTAATGCACAGGTTAGACAAAGAAGATTGATACAGCACAGCAACAGGCCTTTCAGCCCTCTGAGCCTGCACCAACATATTTTGCCCTTCCATACATAGAAATTGTCTTCACTTAGAGAATCTGTATCCCTCTAGACAAAGGGGAGCCAATGGATGCGATCTATTTGGATTTCCAGAAGGCCCTTGACAAGGTGCTGTACAGGAGTCTGCTAAATAAGACAAGAGCTCAAGGTGTTAGAGGCAAAGTACTGACATGGACAGAGAATTAGCTGACTGGCAGAAGGCAGAGTGTAGATAAAGGAATCTCATTCAAGATATGGAGGCTGGTGGCTAGTGCCTTTCTCCAGGGGTCAGTGCTGGGACCACAACTATTTACATTATATGCTAACAATTTAAACAAAGAACCTGAGGGATTTGTTGATACGTTTGTAGATGCCACAATGATAGGTGGAGGGATAGGTATGTTGAGGAAATAGGGAGGCTGCAGAAAGATTTGGACAGGTTAGGAGAGTGGGCAAAGAAGTAGTAGATGGAAGACAATGTGCAAAAATGTGAGGTTATGCCCTTTTGTAGAAAGAATAGAGGTATAGACTGTTTTCTAAATTGGGGCAAGCTTTGGAAATTTGAATCAGAAAGTGAGTAGGGAGTCCTAGTTCAGGGTTCCCTTAAGGTTAACATACAGCTTCAGTTAGTAATTAGGAAGGCAAATACAATGTTAGCATTCATTTGGAAAATGCTAAAATACAAGAGTATTGTTTAGCTGTTTAAATATCTGATCAGACCCCATTTAGAACATTGTGAGCATTTCTGGGACTGGGATCTAAGGAACAATATACTGACATTGGAGGGGGTCCAGAGGAGGTTTACAAGAATGACCTAAGAATGAAGAGCCTGTGACAGGAGGAGTAGTTGAGGCCTCTGGGACTGTACTTGATGGAGTTTTGAAGGATGAGAAGGGATCTGATTGAAATGTACAGATACTGAGTTGAGGAAGGATTTCTTCAGCCAAGAGACTGGTGAATTTGTTGAACTTATTGCCATAGAAGGCTATGGAGGCCAAGTCATTGAGTGTATTTAAGGCAGAGATAGACAGGTTCTTCGTTATTAAGGGGATCAAGAGTTACAGAGAGAGTTGTTCCGAGAGAGGGAGGGAGGAGGCAGGGCAGGTGGCATGCTGGGTTAATGGTGTGGAGGGTGAGGCTGAGTGGGAAAGATACTGAAGCCAATACTGAGAGTGACAAAGCATGGCCCTTAGTGGAAGCTGGGTGAGTAGCAGAAGTAGCGTGAATGTGAGGTAGCTAAGAGAGGAAAATGGCACTTACCCTGGCATAGCTGAGAAGGTCATTGACTTACTTTTGACTTAGCTGGTCATTCCTCCATCTCCTGGTGACCCCCTTGACCCAGGTTGCAATTCAGACCAGACTGATGGGATCTGGTGGGATCTTCTGATTCTCCAGGAAGATGATTTCTCTCCTTTGGCCCACCCTGTCTGGCAGGATCACCATGTCCCTGTTGAACAATCACAGTGTCATCTTCCACTTCTCCATCATGCTCAGGTTCTGTCTACCAATGTGCAGGGCAGCTTCAGATTGCCAATGGTCATCCAGGTACACAGCAACAATGGGACAGACTCAAGGGTTGTCTATCTTTTGGCAGCTATCCACTCAGCATCAATTTGTTCTAGGAACGATTTGGTCAGGTGAGGTAGGGTACATAGTGAGACAAGCTTGGTTAGATAGAACAAAAATGTCATCATGCCTCATTGTGAAAAATCCTCCAAAAACTCAACATAATTCTGACTTAATCTAAAAAGCATAAGATTCAACTCTAAGTTAACATAAGCTCAATTGCTTTAGCAGCAGTGTAGCTTGAAGAGGAATGTGGATTATAGATATTTTTGATCAACCTGACTAAAACGTAAGAGGTTGAGGGGGTGACCTTACTGAGATTTATAAAATCATGAGCAGCATAAACAAGGTGAAGGGCAAGGGTGTATTTCTGAGAGTGGGGAGTTCAAAACTTGGGTGTTTTTCTCCTCTCACCATTTTTTTATAGTGAGAGGAGAAAGTTTTAAAGAGGACCTGAGGGGTAACCTTTTTACAGAGACTGGTTTGTGTGTAGAATGAATTGCCTGAGAAAGTGATAGCTGCAGGTACGGTTACAATATGTAAAAGTTATTTAAATAAATACTTGAATAGGAAAGATTTGGAGGGATATGGGCCAAATGCAAGAATGGGACCAGTTTAGTTTGGGAACATGGCTGGCGTTTGACTGTAAATTTGTTTCTATGCTGCATGATTCTATAACACTTTGGATAGGTTGGGGCTTGAAGCCAGATCTCTTGGACAAGAGATAGGGACATTGCCACTGCATTGTAAGTCTTTTTTTTACAGTTAATAATGGCTAAAGATAAAAGTAATGTATAAATAATACAAGTCAACATGAAGCAACAAACATATTTCAATTGAATAAAATGTTGTTTTTAAACCCAGGGTTGGTACTGGCTGAATAACCAGTGAATGGATTATTAAACCAGATAATAGTTATTGTGCTACTTAATAAACACTTTTGTATTCTGTTAATGAACTGGTAAAGAACATACACACAATTTTCTAAATGGACTATTACAAACCTGTTAATGTTTATATAATTTCATATATTAACAATTTATCAGGCTGTTTAACTGAAACTATACTTGCAATTTTATTTTTAAAAAAAATTAACATTAGTAATTTAAATATATCTACAGATAATTTGTTAATGGTCTTTCCAAGGATACATCTGTAACTTGATAGGCTATTTATGTACATATCAGTGATTTGCTGAATTGCTTAAAACAACTGTAACTTAATAATGGTCTATTTTAATGTGAAATTTCATGTTGCTGAAAGCAGACATAAGTGTACAGCTTTAACCTATGCATGGATTATGATATTTTTACTTCATGGTATCATTTTAGGAAAATGGTCTTTTTCACATAGATCTGCACTGAAGGTAATCAACATATGTGAATTAATCAATGATAATTGAAATACACCAATTAAGCATGAGTATGATTTATGAAGAAATTGTTATGAATACAGATACAATAAATGTTTCTACATTAGGTATTCTCAAAATTTATGAAAATGGATGATTCCCTGTGAAATGTTGTTTATGTATCTTCTCTGGAAGAATTAAAAGCTCCTTTACATCCTAGGTGGAAATCCTTGTCCTGGTAGCCATGCTTTGCAAGAATGGCGATCTTGTAACGAGCATAGCTGCATGGTATTCTATTGGGATACATCACCATGGTGTCCTTGCAGAGAAGACACAGCAGTAATGTCTCTCAATGCTACAATCAGTTGGAATAATGAAGCCACGTGTTCTGTGGGCATACAGACTCGACGGGTGCTTTGCATGAAAAGCAAATTTGGACATGTTACTCCCAAAAGGTATTAGTATTTTCTTTTCAGAGTAATAACTTAGATAAGCTATTAGTAATAAAGAAAATAATTCTCACTGAGTCTTGTCTGTTGTTGAGATTTAATAAGTTGCCATTTGTGAAGGTTGTTGCTGCTCCACCACAATGTTTTTAAATCATTGACTCATAAAAAAAAGAGGTAAGTCAAAAACCTTAATTTAGTTTGACTTTGTGTGAAGACTTGTACTTTTGTGCATTCTGCCCAACCCATTTTGTTTCACTTTTTCTTATTATATCATCCTAACACAGCACAACAATATGGAAAAGCCTATGGACTGAATTATTTATCGGACTACCCCATTCTTATTCAGAGTTGCCTCGCACTTTTTGTTTGGATTTTACCAAACGTTAGGCAGACTCTATCAACTCCACAGAAAAGAAGGTTTAGCAGAATCTTGGAGCCATTTTCTGTGTGATCTCCAATAAGATCAGTAGATTAGCAGCTGAAGATGCTAAAATACTTGTCAGAGCTTTCAATGCACAATGTCTTAAACACATTTAGGAACCTGCATAGGATGCAGAATGGATTCTAAAGTCTCAGTTGAAAATTGAAATGAGGCCTGCATAATTTCAGACTGACTCTGAGGGATCTAAATCCCAATGGATTGGAAGAGCCAGCTATTGTAAAATGGGCTTCAAAGATGCTTAATAGACCTGCTTTAAAGTACAACTTCTATATGTTTAATAAATGGGAGAATCAATGCATAAAATCAAAATGCATTTTTTTTTGTTGGAAAGAATGGAAGTTTGCAGCTCAGGTTCTTTGAACTTTAAGTTCCTAATGCTTTTGAGAAGATTGAGAAGTAAGATGTTTTACATGGAAAAGCAAGGGAAATCAAAAACATAAGTCCACCTAAACTATCTTAATATCCTGTAGTGAAACAACATTAACAGAGATGAGGGAACAAGTTATTTGCTTTTCCTGCTGATCAAAACGAAGTGCAGAACATTGAAAAATCTGAAGAATGGGAGAAAAAAATACATTACAGCTTTCAAAAATAAATTGCAACAGAAAAAGGAAACTAAAGTGAGATCTGATAGCATACTCTCTTGTCGCATTCATTCAATTCCCTTTGATGTTTGCTATTTATCTTCGACACTGTTAATTTCTATTTTTCTGAAATGCAATCCTTGTTTTTGGGCACTTTCTCAGTGTTCTGCAACTTTTTCTGGATTCCTTCCTACTCTATTGCTACTCATGCACTATAATGCTAAAATATGCCATCATCATGACAGCTTTCTTATGAAAACAGCAAGTTGGCTGTTTAATGGCTTTTAGCAGAAGGCAACTTAATCTTGAGGAATAGCATCTTATCTTTCAGTTAGACAGTTTGTAGCCTCTCAGACTCAGTAGTGAGCTTAAAATGTCAGATCATAATCATTATATCCACTTGTTAAGAGAACAGTTGTTTATAATAAATCTGCTATTCCTATTTATATCTTGTCCAGACTGATCTTTTGTTTCTTTACCTGTGCCAATAGCATCCATTTTGCTTTGCAATAGTGTCATTTTTGTCATTCAGTCTCTAATACCTTTCACTCAATCACAGATCCTCCCATTTATTCTTTCCTCCCCTTCTTCCTTTTCCATGAATCAGTACTTAAAATTTGGTTACATCTCTAATTTTTTCCAGTGCTGATGAAAAGCCATGACAGAAATACTAATTTTATCTTTGCTCAGATGTTGCCAGATCTACTATTTCCTGCATTCTGTGTTTGATTCAGATTTTCAGACATTGTAGCATTTTGCTTCTATGGGTGGCATGGTGGCTCAGTGGTTAGCACTGCTGCTTCACAGCAGCAGGGTCCCAGGTCCCAGCCTCAGGCGACCGTCTGTGTTGAGTGTACACATTCTCTTCATGTCTATGTGGGTTTCCTCCCACAGTCCAAAGATGTGCCGGTCAGGTGAATTGGCCATGCTAAATTGCCCGCAGTACTAGGTGCATTAGTCAGAGGGAAATGAGTTTGGGTGGGTTACTCTTCAGAGGGTTGGTGTGGACTGGTTGGGCTGAAGGGCCTGTTTCCACACTGTCGGGAATATAAACATTAACAATATTATTTTAAGTTAATTGTTTAACCTAGCTAACAGAAATTGATTGCATATTTTCAGTTGTAATTTCCAATTAATAACACAGGTAAAATTAATTTTGTATGTCAAGGGTGTTCTGAATAATAAGCATAATATATTTTAAGTTCATCCCATAGAAAGTTTATTTTTGAACACATAAGCCAGAACTTGTTTATTTAACATGTATTGGAGAGAAACAAAGATCATCACAATGACAGCCTAATAATGACACACCAGCACTAATGGACAACACATTAAAATGTCATAGACAATCTCTTAATCATACTGATGAGTTTTCCATATGCAGACATTAGGAATAATAACTGCAATGCACAATGCTAATAGGGTTCTGAGGTTCATCTTTCCCCTCCTCATCATCGGTGTTTAATACAATGAACTTATTAATGCAATTAAATGCAGACAAATGTTGTCAAGACTTCCTGCTCAATTATTTTTATTTAAATTCATTGATAGCAATAAATTAAGAAGGCTAGTTTAATTTGACTCATGAATGAACATTATAATGAAAATGATCTATTGAAAAAGTGTACAGTTCATTTGAGAATGAAGAGAATAGTGGATATTGTTCCATATATCATACTGAGAATTGATGTAGAGAACAAGTGTTGTCTGAATAAAAAGAATTACAATTCTATTGGCAAAGTATACAATGATTTTGATAATGAAGCAAAGAATGAGAACTGCTGACAAAAGAGGCATTTTTTGAAGTTTTGTTTTATCTTGCACTCATCAAGACAATTCAGAAGAGTACCAATATTTATATGATGATTGACAGTTGATCAGCACAAAGTCTGGCTGTTGACGGTCAGTCATAATTAATCGATGCATTTTCCATATTAATTTTGCTACCTATTGCTCAGTCCACTTACTGATCAATCAGTACTGTCCTTTTATTAAGTATAGATACTTGTTTTACTTGTGAATTAATATTTTTGTGAATTGGGTGCAAATTGAAAAGCCACATCAAAGTTTGACTTCTTCACCAATGAAACATCTAGTATTGTTCCATAGATCATATTGAGAACTAATACAGGGAATAGGTTTTCATGAATCATTCCATGCCCATATTGCAACATTTTTCTCAAACTGTTTTAGTGAGCCTCATATAGAATTGTGGTAATGGTGCAACAACTGAGTTGGATTTGAATGAGTTCAATGGTCACATTTTTACTTCAGCTTAATTTAAAGAAAGATACTTTACATTTGACTGAGGGAACTGCAGCATACACTAGCCTTTATCAACCCAGTCTTTGGTCAGATATTGATTAGAAAAATATTCAAATTTTAAAAATTGACATTTGAAACCAGTTTCTGTCATAAGTGAGAGGTGATTTTCTGGAAGTAATCCTGCTTAACTTACTAAGCAGCAAAATTTAGTTTTCCTTCTAACATTAACAGAACATTGTTGTTTAGTGAAGTGTTTTGTACATCATAATAAGTCAATTCTTTGGCAATGGCTGGAAATATAGTTAAATCACATGACTGTCCATGCACCTACAGTAGTTTAGGCTTACCATGTAATTTTAATTTATGTTAGCAGCCTATGTCTTGAAAGAAACAATATTGAAAACCTGAACATCTGACAGACTAGAAGGAATTAATCTTCCTCAAAAAAATTCTTCTATACATTATTGTTGAGAATTTCATTGCTTCTGTTGAGTCTGCTCTTTGTAAAGACATCTTGGTTTTCCATCTCTCCCAAAATTTCCAGGTGTCCTGAAAATACCAGGCCTGATACAGTTCGACCATGTCTATTACCATGTAAAAAGGACTGCGTTGTCACCCCTTTCAGTGAATGGACACCTTGCCCTACTCTATGTCAACAAGGTAACTTTTTTTAAAAAGACTGTCCTCCATAGTGGATAAATACTTTGAGAAAATCACTCATGCTCGAGAATTGAATCAATTTTAGATTTGTTATTGCTTTCTCCTCCCAGGACAGATACATCTCCATGAAAAGCTCATTGCTGAGTAATAAAGAAAACATATTTTAGCAGAGTAGATATCTGTTCACATTCTAGGTTAGAGTGGTGCTGGAAAAGCACAGCAGTTCAGGCACTATCCGAGGGGCAGGAAAATCGATGTTTTGGGCAAAAGCCCTTCATCAGGAATAGAGGCAGAGTGCCTGCAGGATGGAGACCTGCCTCTATTCCTGATGAAGGGCTTTTGCACGAAACGTCGATTTTCCTGCTCCTCGGATGGTGCCTGAACTGCTGTGCTTTTCCAGCACCACTCTAATCTAGAATCTGGTTTCCAGCGTCTGCAGTCCTTGTTTTTACCTATCTGCTCACACATTATGATCGAAATCTGGGTAGGTGAGGGCATGATAGTAATATCACAGGATGAGTAATCCAGAGGCCCAGGTTACTGTTCTGTAGGCATGGTTTTAACTCGTAGTATGCTAAATGCTGATGCTTGAATAAAAACGTTGAATTTAAAGCTTGTTGAATAATGACTGTGCAACTATTATTGTAAAAACAAATCACTGTGAGGGAGCAAAATTGACTGTCCCTACTTGTGACTTCAGACCTCAGCAATGTGGTTGACTATTAACTGCCTTTTAAATGGACTAGCATGGCACTCAGTTCAAGGGCAATTAAGGATGGGCCCCAAATACTGGTTTGTAAATATCGATGTCCATCTTCCATGCAAGAATGAAAACATCACTCTGTTTTTAGTTATCATTTAAAAAAATAAAATCTTACTTTGATATGTCACAAACCTGGAAGCTAATTTGTGGGTGGCACGGTGGCACAGTGGTTAGCACTGCTGCCTCACAGCGCTAGAGACTCGGGTTCAATTCCTGCCTCAGGCGACTCTCTGTGTGGAGTTTGCACATTCTCCCCGTGTCTGGGTGCTCTGGTTTCCTCACGCAATCCAAAAATGTGCAGGTTTGGTGAATTGGTCATGCTAAATTGCCCGTAGTGTTAGGTGAAGGGGTAAATGTAGAAGTATGGGGCTGGGTGCTATACGCTTTGGCGGGTCAGTGTGGATTTGTTGGGCCAAAGGGCCTGTTTCCACACTGTTAGTAATCTAATCTAATCTATTTGCCAATAACAATTCACTGTCTTCAAGATATGTAATACAAAATAATGTATCTGTATATAAATTGACTGGTGCCTATATAACCTGATGTTTCAACTATCATTTTTGTCTTGCAAGATTTCTATCTTTGCTGAATTAAAGGTTGTGCTATTTTCAAACTCATTTAACATGCTTTTGTACAGTACATTAAAAAGGTTTTCATTTTTTATAAAAGTCTTGAAAACTTGAACATAAAATAATTCTAGCAAAAACCCTGTCATAACTAAACTCATGACATTGAGAAATATTGATTTCCTTCTATGCTCTGTTTCTAAATTTTCCATTATGGTGAACATTTGATAAACTTGGGGCATTTTTATCTGGATGTCCTTGAGCAAAGTAATATCGACAAGTTTGGAAACTTATCTTAAAGCTCATCTTCTTAGAATAACTTGGAGTCATTTCACTCATTTACAG
Organism: Hemiscyllium ocellatum; assembly: GCF_020745735.1. Taxonomy (NCBI): domain Eukaryota; kingdom Metazoa; phylum Chordata; class Chondrichthyes; order Orectolobiformes; family Hemiscylliidae; genus Hemiscyllium; species Hemiscyllium ocellatum. The sequence goes on along the minus strand of NC_083407.1, from coordinate 38,212,480 downwards.
TGTAGCTATGTAGAATTTACATTGCCTCAGAGATTTTGTTCAAAGTATTGATCAGCATGAATCCAGAGAAATGATCACATTGCAATTCTGTAACACCTCCGCAAAGCTCTCAAAAAAAAATCTGTGCAGTGTCTGTGAATTTCATTTTATATTAAGGACTTCATGTTGAGTCTGATATATGTTTCCTGGCAGGAAGGAAATTTAAGTTTGAAATGCAGAAAACCACTGAAGCTGATCACAGATATTTCTGTCAAAGCAAAATACTATGGGTGGAAGTTATAACAAGCACCCCAGAATGCTACGTCACTGGACTTGTAACCAGAGATTGTGAGGCAGAGTTTTGCCACTGAGTTGTGAAATTTCCCAACTTAAAAGGTGCTGCAAGTAATGTTACTACCACTCTCATCAAGTGGTGGGTGATACGTTCTAGTTTTAAAATCCACATTGGGTCTCTAGAGTTTCTTCCCTATTTTACAGAAGCCCTCTAATTCTCACTTTTCACTCCCTGCCCACACATAGAAACATAGAAAATACGTTCAGGAGTAGGTCACTTAGCCCTTTGAATCTGCACCATCATTCAATACGATCATGGCTGATCATATAATTTCAGTATCTCATTCCTACCCTCTCCTCATACCCCTTCATCCCTTTAGCCGCAAAAACCATATACAGCTCCCTCTTGAATATATCAAATGAATTGGCTCTAACAGCTTTCTGTAGTAGAAAATGCTATAATTTCACAACTTTCTGAAGAAATTCTTCCTTATCTCAGTCCTGAAAAGCTTAATCCTTATTCTTATACAGTGACCCCTTGTTTTCAACTTCCCCAGCATCGAGAACATTCTTCCTGCATCGAAATTGTCCAGCCCCATCAGGATTTCATATGTTTATGAGATTCCCCTCATTCTTCTAACTTACAGTAAGTACAGGCCCAGCAGATCCAGCTTTTCCTCATATGTCAGTCCTGCCATTCTGGGAATCAGTATGATGAACCTCCACTGGACTCCCTCAATAGCAAGCATGTCCTCCCTCAGACTAGGAGAGCAAAACTGCACACAATACTCAAAATGGGCCTCACCAAGGCCCTGTATAACTGTACCAAGACATCCTTACTCTGATACTCAAATCCCCTCGCTATGAAGGTGAGCATGCCATTTTCTTTCCTCATTGCCTGCTGCACCTACATTCCAACCTTCAGCCACTGTTCTACCATGATCCCACCCAAGTCTCATTGCATCTCACCTTTTCCTAAACTGCCACCATTCAGCTAGCAATCTGCCTTCCTGATTTTGCCACCAAAGTGGATAATCTCCCATTTGTCTACATTATTTGCACAGCAGTTGCCCACTCAAGCTAACCTACCCAAATCACCCTGCAGCCTCTTAGCATCCTACTCACAGCACATGCTGTCACCCAGCTTAGTGCTGTCTGCAAATTTGGAGATATTGCATTCAATTCATTCATCTAAATTGTTTATGTATATTGAGAATTATGTATATTGATGGTATATTTGATGACTCTCACCCACCCCATGCCATTTCATGCCTTTCATGCCCCTCCGCGATCCATATATCTCCTTCATACTCTCTGGGCTGCCTATATGCTTGCTATTCAAATGCCCATCCAACAAGTACATGCTATGTAGTGAACCATTGAGCCACATAATAAAGAAAATATGTGGAAAATGTTGAGGGAAACAAAGACTGATTCAGAAATTTTCTTTGAAAAGAAACCCATTATTCCTACAAACCTATGAAAGTGTCAATCATACACAGCATCTATAATTGCAGCAACAGAGACAATAACCATTCCACATCTTTTATTTTTGCTTCAATCAACATTAAAACATTGTTAAAAGAGATTCAGTAAAAATGACTAAGGATAACTATACAAAGATTTCATTCAGGAAAGGTCAACAATTCACCTCAGTAGTTAATGTAGACCTGCTGAACTAATAGTGAGTCTTGGCTCGAAGACAAGCATTCATAAGGACACTAATAGAGAACAGTTTCAGTACAAAGGGTTTGCCTTTTGAGAGCACTTGTCAGTTTTCAAGTAGTTAACTGCCTTGTTCCCAGATTTCTGTCCATTTAAATGATGAGCAGACATGCACATGAGTCTCTCAGCCTTTTTGAGGGGTGGCAGTTCTTCAGTCTTCACAGAATAAGCTATAGTTGGGAATGCTATTTTCAAAAGTGAGCACTGATCCCTTCACAGTTCAACTGGAGGTAGGCTCACTGGGACCAAACAGGCAGGCACCAGAAAGGGATGGGGCAATGGATTGGTGAGGGCAGGGTGAAGTCCTCCATGGTAATTGCTCTGGTTGTTGGGGACCACCTTCATTGGTGACAATGCCTATGGAATAGAATGGAACAAGATAGAATAGAAATTTATTGCCATGTGTACTTTTATATGAAAAATACAGTGAGAAGTTTTATAAGGGTACCAGGCTGCCAACATCAATGACAGAAGTCATACATAATAATAAAAAAAGTAAAGTTAAGACGAAGTTCATCACAGTTCATGACTCCTGGTCTCGAGTAAAGTCGATTAAGGAACAATGGAATACCCTGAAGATGCATCTGGTATGAGACTGACACTGATAAACAGACTGATAAACTGATAAACACTAAGGTTGTTTGCCTGTTGGCAAAATGTAGAATTTGGAGACACAATCCAAATCTTTGGATTTCTCAACCCCACAAGGTCATTGATGCTTCATTCTTAAATATGTTCACTGCCGAGGTAGACAGATATTTACTCTTTCAGGAAATCAAGGGATTTAAAGATTGAGCACGATGCTACTGAATGATGGAGCAGCTGAATGGGCTCCAATAGCTTCCACTTCTTACAGACATGGTACCAGCTTATGATTTTGAGTGTTTACTCTGGCTTTCTACCCTGAGGTCAGATTACCTGCCAAGCCAGCAAAATTCAATCTTTTTACCATGACTGTGACATCAAGCTAACTGACTTATGGTTGCCTGTAAATGCTTTTCTTACATCCTTAAAGGATGTTGTATTTGTTTACTTTCAACACAGTCATATTTTTCTAAAATCTGGGATATTTTGTAAAATCATTGTCAGTGCTTCCATTTTCTCTTGACTTTCCTCTTTCTTACGTAAAGTGTTGACCATCAGATCCTCGGAATTTGTTGACTATTAGTCACTTGAGTTTCTTTTCTTTACTCTATTGATAGTGATTACTTTTCGTTCCTCACTCTCATTAGTCATTTGGTTACTCTTAGCTTCTTGATATAATTGGCGTTCTGTGGTGAAAACAGGCACAAAATATTTATTTAACATCTTCTATTTTCTCGTTCTTCGTAAATTCTCTGTCTGCCTGTAATGTACCAACGTTTACTTTAGCTACTCATGTCCTTTTTCTGTACTTAGAAAATAATCTCTTAAATTTGATATCTTTCTCATAGTTTAATCTCAATATTCTAGTTTGACTTATTTTCAGTAACATTTTGGGCACTCTTTTCTCGTTTCTAAAATACTTCCAGTCCCGAGGCTTAGCACTTTTCTTTGCAATTTTATAAGCCTGTTCTTTTAATCAAATACTAGCCTTAACTTCCTGAGTAAGCCACATATGGATCTTTCTTGCTATTTTCATTTTTAAATGCAACATATCTTTGATGAATGTTTTAAATTGATGAATGTTTTGATTACCACATATACCCAACAGATTCAGTTTACTTTTGGAAATCATACTTATAGTTATTTATCATTTGGACAGATACAACCTCCAGAATCACACACCAGAATCTTAACAGCCCCCTGACAAGGACAAGCAAGTCACTCAGTTTTGTCAAATTGTTAAAACAGGAATTACAGTTGACAGAGCATTCAGGCTGACAATTTACTGGAGCCATATTCCCACAGTCATTCTCACAGAATCACACATGTTAGTTGATGTCCTAGACTGTGCCATTTATATCCTGTCTGACTGGTAGAAAGGATTCACAGAGGTCAGTGATGTACAATTAGGGAATCCTCCACTTTATCTTTTAATCCTATGATGTCTTAAGGCCATATGTCAAACACGCAGGAGGAAATATTTTGCTGATTTTCTTTCTTGCACTTGTTCAGCTTCTAAATCAGTGCACCCCCAAACCACCCTTCCACCACAATTGCTCATATCAAATTCTCTGACATCAGAGATACCAAGTCCCAGCCAATTCAGTTAAATTCAGGAAACATGCTTGAGAATGAGGTACACAGCACAGACTACGAACCTGACTGAAAACGGGACCGCACCTGTAAGAAGTGAATGTATTCTAATCTGTCCAGTGCGTTGACTCCACACTGTGGATAATTGATCAGGTAGGTCCTGAACAATCAAAAAAAGTAGGATAAATCCAGCATTGTCTATTTGTTTTAAATGGATGATCCCTTATTTTTAAACCATGACCCCTAGTTCTAGACTCTCTCAAAAGAGGAATTATTCTTTCCACAATCACCTGGTCAAATCCACTCAGAATCTTATATGTTTCAATTAAATTATCTCTGAATTTTCCAAACTCAGAGGATACAGACCTACCTATCTAGTCTTGCCTGATAAAGCAATCTGCTTATTTCAGGCTGTGGTGCTTCCAGTGGATGTTAATGCATTAACATCCTTCCAGAGGTACAGTGACCAGTACTGTGGACAACACTCCAGATGATGGCTCACCAATACCCTGTTCCCTACTTATTGATTTATTTTGCCTCATAATAAAATGTGACATTCTACGGCTTTCCTGATTATTTGCAAATTTGGCCACTATGCCTTCAGTCCATTCATTCAAATCATTTACATAAATTGTAATGTGTTAAGGCTCCAGCAGCAAACCCTGTGGCACATCATTCATGACATCCTACCAGCCAGAAAAGAACTATTTATTCTTACTCTCTGCTTCCTGTTAGCCAGCCAATCTTCTGTCAATGCCAGTATGTTAGCTTTTACTTTCTGCAATGACCTTTGATGTGGCACCTTATCCAATTCCTTCTGGGAATCTTCTCCCCACTTGCACCAGCTATATTTTCTCCTCAAATCCCATTTGTCCCATCATTCTGGAATCTTTTTTGATTTATACACTGGGTGCCAGTACTGCAGTTTTAAAGCTTGTAGAAGTACTTACTTGTAGATTATTTGAAAGTACATTCACTGACCTTAACAACTTGAGTGCTGTCATTGAAAGCTTTGTGGCCTGAATCCAGGAAGACAGGGTTTAGCATATTTGTATTGATCTCCGAGACTAATTGATCCCAGTACTTTCTCAGAGGTTAACACAAAGGCATCCTGGTCCCTTGTGAATGGACAATTCCTCTCATGTTCTCTACCTTCTTGACCAAAGCCATCAGTTCAATGTCAGAAAATCTTAGAGCCTGCTGTTTCAGTACAAGATAGTGGACCTGACAGTGTTAATGCTGAAGTTGCATTCGCTCCACCCAATCTCAGATGTCATGCAGTCTTTGTGTAAGAAACAGGTTGGCTTGCAAGATATTCTGATGAAGACAGATGTGACATGCCTGGCTCCTATTTATTATAATTATTATCATTAATGTTCATTGCACCATCTAGTATCATTTAATAACTTTGTCCTGTAAGACAAATATCTCTTCTTTTTAAGACTCTGCACCTCTGTTAGTTAGGCAGCCCTGAGACTCAGAATAGAAAGGACGATTAGTGACAGTGAACAAGCCACAAGTTACCAGGTTTTGATTATCAGAATATAAAAAATATTGGGCATGACTGATATCTGGAATTACAACAGTTCTCCTCCATGTCGTGTCATTTTTGTGCTTTTCTCATGTCAAACACAAGATTGCAATGACTTCCAGTGCATTTTCCAACCAAAATGTACCACCTTTTTAAGAGGTACAGCTGGTGTTAAATAGTACAGGCAAGTTTGAGCTCTTGCTAGCATCTTACAATTTTATTCCGTCTGTTTAGCTATGCAATCATTGAACCCTACACTTCGTATTCGCTACAAGTTATCATTTCAATTTATAGACAACATGCAGTTTATGTGCTACCAACATCAGAAGCATCAGGGTCCATTTAATAGCTTATTATGAACCCCAAACCTATTTATATTTCTTATCAAATGCTGTTGTCAGTGGCTTTTTACTGAACATTACCAACACATTACAGTTGTGAGAAGCCTGTCACTACACATGCAAGTCATAAAAAAGGACAATGGAAATTTATAATATGTCTACTAATGTGTCTGCTGTGGAACTATTGACGGGCAGTCAAAAATTATGGATGGTGGACACTGTTTATGTTGCTACTTTTTCCTCTGTTCACCCAGCTGTTTCTCTCTCTCTCTTTGCTACCTTTTTCATTCCATTTTCGTGTCTTTGTTACCATCATTTCTCATTCTCTCTCCATTCTTTAGCTTCTGTTTTAAGTTGCCTGTTAGCTCTCATCATTGTATCATTGTGTTAACTCTCTCTTTATATCATTTGCTCTCACTCTGTCTTCTGTCTCTACATTTGTGTTTGGTAAGAACCAGATGCAATGGTTAGTGCAGAGTGTGCATGATGTTGAGGAGGAATTTAACTCCAGCTGAAAGACAACATTCTTTGAAGGGTATTGGTGACAGCTGAATGGAAGTTGAATTGAACATGGTGAACATATTTTTAAATGAACAAATAAAGAAAGGGATGTGTGTTCAAATGCAGAAAATTAAAATGATTTTTATCATGTAAAGGCCTCCAAAATTGACTTTGCTTTGTTAAAGCTCTCATAATAAACTGTGGTTGAAACTCTGAGTGTTGTCATACCATTTATCACGACATGTATCGATGTGGGCTGTAAGACCCATAACACATGATCTCTTAAATGTATCTCTGGTTGAATACATAGATTTTATAAAATGCAATAAATTTCTAACTACAGTAAACTCTCCCTCTTTATGGGCATGTAAACGGGCATTGGATAGGCATATGGAGGATAGTGGGCAAGTGTAGGTTAGGTGGGCTTGGATCGGTGCAACATCGAGGGCCAAAGGGCCTGTACTGCACTGTATTTTTATGTTCTATGTTCTATGTAATTCAGTAATTGCATTACATTTGAGAAAAGTTAAACATGCAGATCTCCCTTTAAAAATAAGCCAAGAGAAAAGAATTCAAATTTAATTAACAAACTCCTACAACTATCATGAATAAGACTGGTTCACAATTGCAGGAGTAAAGAGCTGTTTTACTCCAATGACCATTATAACACAATCCCGTTAATTAAAATTTTACTGAATGGTCGCACAGTGAGGGTGTTGACCAATGTCTCTGGAGTTCTTGGTGACATTGCCCTTGAATTTTGTTAACTCAACCAATGCACAGTGATTAAAAGTGCACAGTGTTCTGTATCCATTAAAGAAACAAAGTTGATTTCATGAGTTTGACTCGGTAAGCGAAGCCAGTTCGTTAACGACTAAAATTCAAGATTTTCTTCCACTGACAAGTGAAGTCAGGCATAGGATTGCTTCATCATCTAGAAACACTTGTAAACATTGGAAATTTTAAGTAGATTTAATATCAACTGTTACTCAGTTGTAAAGTTGTTCTATTTTGTATTGACATTTTATGGAGCAGTGACATATGTTGAGTGCCCCCTGTCCCAATGGTACTGTGCAATAGATTGACAAATTGGAATTTGAATTTTTGATTTTCCCTATGGTGAGATTTTAATCTCAGCCAGACTGTCAGAGGGAAGCAATGACTGGAAAATGCTTACCTTCTTACAGAAAATGGTAAACTGAAATGACAAATCATTCTGGGTCAGTACACAATTTGCTTAATGTAGATTGGGGAGACATCAGAGATAGGGTTGCCTGGCTCTGAGGGGAGTTGGGAAATGGCAGGAAAATGGGAACCTAAACAGAGAGACAAAAGAGGGAAACTAGGGCAAAAACAAAAGATAGAATGGGAAATAAGAAAAGTGATAGGTAGAGAATTCAAGGGCAAGAATCACACAGGACCACAATGCAAATAATGGAAACAAGATTGAAAATGTTAAAAAGGTAAGCCTTAATGCCTCACGTTTTAATGCACAGAAGATTTGCCATATAATGGATGAACTAATTACACAGCCAAATATAAATAGGTCTGATGTATTTGAGATTGCAGACACATGGCTGTAGGGTGACCAGATTCTGGATTAGAGTTGCTGGAAAAGCACAGCAGTTCAGGCAGCATCCGAGGAGCAGTAAAATTGACATTTTGGGTAAAGCCCTTCATCAGGAATACAGGCAGAGGGTGATCAGAGGCAGGAACTGAATATCCAGGAATATTTGGAAATGGAAGACAAAAGCAAAAAGGAAGTGGGTAACATTGTTCGTGAAAGAGGAATTAATACAATAGTGAGGAAGGATATTAGCTCCAGTGAAACGGCATCTGTCCAGGTAGAACTTAGAAACACGAAGGGGGCAGAAAACGCTATAAACCTCCAAACTGAAATAGTAAGATTAAGGAAGACATTAAACAGGAAATTATAGCTGCAAGCAAAAAAAAAGGCTGTATTTATTGGTGACTTTAAACTGCATACAGGTTGGGAAAATCAAATCTGCAACAATACTGCAGAGGAGAAATTCCTGGAGTGAGTACAGCATGGTTTCCTGGACCAATACACTGAGAACAATCAACCAGAGAAAAGGCCATTCTTGACTTGGCACTGGGAAAGCTATGCCTGGCAATTTAGTTGTGCAAGACCCTTTAGGGACGAGTGACCTTATTGTGATAGAATTCTTCATTAAGATGGAGAGTGAAATTGTTGATTCTGAGACTAGGACCCTAAATCTAAATTTTTAAAAAAATGGTATCAGTTGCAAACTGACTGTGATCAACTGGAGAATGTAATTTAAAGGAACTTTGGTGGATAGATAATGGCAAACACTTAAAAAAATGCTGGAAGAGCTTCAACAATTATTCATTCTTGACAGAAATAAATGGAAAATGTGACCCAAACATGACTAACAAGGGAAATTCATAATAGTATTAGATCCAAGGAAGGGGCATTCAAACTGACCAAATGAAGTAGCAGATCTGAGCACTGGGGGCAGTTTTAATTTCAACAAAGGAAGACTAAGGGATTAATTAAGAAGGGAAGATAGAGTATGAGAGTAAGCTTGCAGAGACCATACAAGCTGCTTACAAAACCTTTCATAGGTTGTGAGGTGAAAAAAGATTAATGAAGACAAATGTAGTTAGATCGTCAAAAACCAGGAATGAGGAACAAAGAGAGGGCAGACCAATTAAATACATATTTTCATTCTGTATTTACAAAGGAAGACACAAATAATGGTCCCAATAATATGAAGAGCTCAGTGTCCAATGAAAAGAAGGAATTGAAGGAAATCAATAATAGTACGGAAATGGTATGATGGAAATTGATGGATGAAGGCCTGGGCCTAACCATCTACATCCAACAGTACTTAAGGAAGTAGCTTTGAAATACTAGATCCATTAGTGGTCATCTTTCAAATTCCATAAACTCTGGAACGGTTCTGATGTATTGGAGGGAGACTAATGTAACCCCACTATTTGAAAAAGGAAATTATAGATTGCTTAGCCTGGTATCAGTCTTTGTGAAAAATGCTAGAGTCCATGGTAAAACATTTAAAAGCAGATCAATTGGAAAGCATGACATGATTGGTAGAGTCAACGTGGATTTATTAAAGGAAAATCATACCTGACGAGTCTACTGGAACTTTTCAAGGATGTAACAAATAAAATTGATAAGGGAAGCCATTAAATGTGGTTTACTTGGATTTTCAGAAGATTTTTGATAAGGTTACACATAGAAGTTAGCATGTAAAATGGAAATACAAGGGATTGGGGTCATGGAATGACATAGATAGAGAACTGGCTGGTAAACAGGAAACAAAGAGTAGGAATAAATAAGTCTTTTTTCAAGCAGCAGGAGTACTATTGTGATACAATAGGGATCAGTGCTAGAATCTCAGTTATTCACAATAAATATTAATATATAGATGAGGGAACTAAATGTAATATCGTCAAAGTTGCAGACAACACAACACTTTATCAGGTGAGCTGTGAGAAAGATGCAGAGATGATTCAGAATGATCTGGACCAGTTGAGTGAATGAGCTAATGCTTGGCAAAAGAAGGATAATGCGAATAAATGAGAAGTTATCCACTTAGGTAGCAAAAACAGTCAAGCTGATTATTATCTGAAAAACAATGCATTGGGAAAGGGTGAGGTGTAACAAAATCTAGGTGTTCTTGTACACCAGTCACTGAAGATTAAGTATGCAGGTGGAGCAGCCAGCAAAGAAGGCAAATTGTATGTTGGTCTTCATAGTGAGATAATTCAAAGACAAGTGCAGGGATGTCTTGCTAAATTGTACAGGGTTTTGATGAGACCACTTACAGGTGCTTTTGATTTTCTTATCTGAGGAAGGATGTTTTGACTATGGAGAGAGTGCAATGAAGATTTACTTGACTGATTGATATATGAAAAGAAATTGGACTTGTTGGGACTATATTCACTGGAGTTGAAAATAATTAGGGTAAATCTCATTGAAACTTGTAAAATTTTAACAAGACTAGACAGGGTAAATGCAGGGGGGATGGTCCTGATGACTGGAGAGTCCAGAACTAAGGGGTCACATTTTAAATATATTGCCTATCAGGTAGACCATTTAGGACTGAGATGAGGAGAAATTTCTTCACCCAGAGATTGGTGAGCCTCTAGAGTTCTCTGCCACAGAAAATGGTTAAAGCCAAAAGATTGAATGCTTTCAACAAGGAGTTAGATTTGCTTCTTCGGGCTAAAAATGAATCAAACGGTATTAAGAAGAAGCAAGTACAGAGTACTGAGTGGATGATCAGCCATGATCATATTGAATGGTGGGGTGGGCTTGAAGGGCTGAATGGCCTATTCCTGTTCCTAGCTTCTATGTTTCTGCCTTTTTCCTTCTGGAGGACACTATTTACTTTGTGTACATATATGTAAGTTTGGTGAAGGAAGAATAATTAAAGCAAAATTTTTTTTATAATATCATTTTTCAGCTTAAATGTCTAGTTTTCACATAAGCAAATTCTCTGATTATTTCTCTATCAATTTGATTTTCTTCAGGTAACTCTTCCTTTGTCAAACAGTCTCGCTACAGAATAATCATTCAGAAGCCTAACAATGGAGGACAGGAGTGTCCAGATACTCTGTATGAAGAAAGAGAATGTGAAGCACGTCCTCCTTGTCCAATTTATAGGTAAAAATAACTGGACATAAGAAGTGGATTGAAATTTTAAATGTCACTGGCAGATTCCTTCTGTGAGTTGAAGAATTATTTATTTAAAAGCCACAGAATAAAAATGCAAGATGCAGAAATTTGCTGCTCCGTTATAATAGTTGCTGCACTTGAAGCTATTTTATTGACATAAAGGAGTTTGGCACATCTTGAGTTTGTGAAGGGTGATAAAGAAATGAAAGTTGTTCTTTTGTAAGCAAGATTCTGTCATAAACATCACATAAAAGGTCTATTTTCTAATACTCAACTCTTGCGTTTTGCTTATCTAAGTGAAATAATAGGTTTGGAATTAGAAGTTGGATCAAAGAAATGCCCTGTTGAGTGCAGAATAGAATCATACAACCCCTATTGGGCATGTAGAGGCCATTCAGTCCTTCAAGGCTGCATTGACCCTTGAAAGGGCATACAGCACCTCCACTCTATCCTCATAATCCCTCACAACCCACCTAGCCTGCACATCCCTTGACACTTTGGGGCAATTTAGCATAGCCAATCTACCTAACCTTCACATTCCTGGACTGTGGGAGGACACCAGAGCACTCTGAAGAAACCCACATAGACACGGGAAGAAAATGCAAACTTCACACTGACAGATATCAAAGGTTGGAATCATAATCTGGGTTGCTGGCACTGTGAGACACCATTGACCCACTGTGCCATCCCAAGCGTGGATATCTTTATTGAAAATTATGTAAGTAGACATTGTTGTGTTCAAGACTGTCACACAAAAAAAGGAAAAAGAATGTCTTGCATATTTATACACTGTCATGACCCCAGACACCCTGAAGCATTGGAGTCAATTAAATACTTTTTGAAGCATAGTTACAGTTGTTCGATAGCAACTGCTCCTCCAAGCAGAAATGTAACTTTTACCTGTTTAATAGTGCTGGTTAAGCGATAGCATTGGCCAGGATATTGAGAGTGTCAATTGAGAATGCCACTGCTTCTCGTCAAATAGTGATCCTTTATGTATTTCTAAATAGGCAGATTGGCCCTCACTTAAATATTGGATATGTGTCACCTCGGAATACCTCAGAGACATTCTCAGTCCTGCACGAGAGTACAATACATTGCCAGCCTGAAGTTTATGCTCAGTTCTCTGAAATGGGTCTATTGGAACAACCCTGAGCTGAAAATGTGTTGCTGGAAAAGTGCAGTAGGTCAGGCAGCATCCAAGTAGTAGGAGAGTCAACATTTCGGGCATGAGCCCTTCTTCAGGAATATCTCTGAAATGTCGCCTCTGCTGCTCCTTGGATGCTGCCTGACTTGCTGCGCTTTTCCAGCAACACATTTTCAGCTCTGATCTCCACCATCTGCAGTTCTCACTTTCTCCTATTGGAACAACCTTCTAACTCATCTTTGCCACCAACCGAACCATTGCTGACAACATAAGATATACCACAGCACTCTAGCTGTTATTGTTTTCTGCAGAGTTCCATCACTGCGTCCAGAATTTTATTGCAGGTGCAAATCATTCTTTGAATGAAGCAAACCTCTAACTTTTACTACTTTCATGTTCTCTTCTCTTGTTCCCCAATTTTATTCAAAATTCTATTTCAGAATGGACTTTACCATCTCTTTAACTATTTTACAGACTCCTGTAATCTAACGCCTATCAGGCATCACCCTTGCAGTAGTTCTTCATATCTCAAATCTCTAATCATCTTCATCATTCTATCTGCAGCCCCCCCCCCCCCCCCCCTCCCCACCCCCACCCAGTATTTGAATACCTCCTTTGCTTTTGCTTTTGAACATAGATATGATAGTCAAGGTATGCTCTAACCTGGTTACTGTAATCTTGATCAAAATACCATTTTGCTGTTTGGATTAAGCAGTTCAACATTTGATTAGCTTCATTGACTGCTTCTCTGCATTATGGAAGTTGTTGAATATTGAGTCTACTGAAGTTCCTATGTGTCTTGCAACTTAGCCTTAACTAGATTAATAACCATTCATGAAGTATATATGTTACTCCTCTTTTCTCTTTTTGTTCAATGTTACAATTATATGCATTACATTTAGCCTGCTGTTGCTCTGTTTGTTGCATTTATCCATTTTAAACACCTCATGCTGTAATTTCGGCATCTCTTTATTTCATTGTGGACTAAAATTGATATCATCTGCTTGATGTAGCCCCAATTTACTTGAGGCTTCAGAATGCAACTCATTGATATGAACAGGAGACAATATAGTCTCAAGATTGAACCTCTGAAACCCTCCATTCTGATATCACCCATCTAACTAGTATCTATTATGTTTTACCCATCAGACAGTTTTATATTAGAACAAAGAAAATTTACAGCACAGGAACAGGCCATTCAGCCCTCCAAGCCTGAGCCAATCCAAATGTATTGTCTAAACCTGTCGGTCAATTCCTAAGCATCTGTATCCCTCTGCTCCCCACCTACTCATGCATCTGTCCAGACACATCTTAAATGAATCACTGTGTCTGCCTCTACCACCTCTGCTGGCAACGTGTTCCAAATGCCCACCACCCTCAGTGTGAAGTACTTGCCACGTGTATCCCCCTTAAACTTTCCACCTCTCGCCATGAAAGCGTGACCTCTCGTTACTGAATACTGGGAAAAAGCTTGTCTCTATCCACCCTGTCTATACCCTTCATGATTTTGTTAACCTCAACCAGGTCCCCCCTCAATCTCCTTTTTTCTAATGAAAATAAACCTAACCTACTCAACCTCTCTTCATATCTAGCACCTTCCATACCAGGCAACATCCTCATAAACCTTCTCTGCACCCTCTCCAAAGCGTCCACATCCTTTTGGTAATGTGGCGATCAGAACTGTACACAGTATTCTAAATGTGTATGTATCAATGTGTACATATTTCATATGAAGTATGCCTTGCGTTGAATGTGCACAACTAAAAGCTTAATCTTTCCCGTGGAATTTTAACAAGTGCCTTTGGTTAATTGAAGGAACAAAGCCATTGTGTCTGTGATGGTTGAATTAGGTTGCCGTTTCCACAAAGAAATCAAGGAGAATAGTCAGACAGGGCCTTTCCAATCAGCCCTCGATGTTGTGCTGACCTGTGAACTAATCTAAGCCCACACTATCCCAACATTCCATCATCATTCATGTGCTTATCCAAGGATTGTTTAAAAATCCCAACATGGCTGAGTTAACTACATTAGCAGGCAGGGCAATCTACATCCTTCCCACTATCTGAGAAAAGAACCTATCTTAAGTCTATCACCCCTCAATTTGTAGCTATGCCCCCTCATACAAGCTGATGTTATTATTCTAGGGAAAAGGCTTTCACTGTCTACCATATCTAATCCTCTGATCATCTTGTATGTCTCTATCAAATCCCCTCTTAGCTTTCTTCTTTCCAATGAGAACAAATCCAAGTCTCTCAGCCTTTCCTCATAAGACTTTCCCTCCAGACCAGACAACATCCTGGTAAATCTCCTCTGCACCTTCTCCAGTTCTTCCACATCCTTCCTGTAATGGGCCAACCAGAACTGTACACAATATTCCAAGTGAGGCTGCACTAGCATTTTGTACAATTGTAGTATGACATTAACGCTATGGAACTCAATCCCTCTACCAATAAAACCAAACACACTGTATGCCTTCTTAGCAGCACTATCAATCTGGGTGGCAACTTTCAGGGATTTATGTATATGGACTCCAAGATCCCTCTGCACATCCACACCACTGAGAATTTTTCTATTGGCCCAGTATTCTGCCTTCCTGTTATTCTTCCCAAAGTGAATCACCTTACATTTATCTACATTGAACTCCATTTGCCAACTCTCAGCCCAATTCTGCATTTTATCCAAGTCTCCCTTAAACCTGCAACATTCTTTCACACTGTCCACCAGTCCACTGACTTTAGTGTTGTCTACAAATTTACTAACCCATCCACCTATGCCTGTGTCATAGTCATTTATAAAATGACAAACAGTAGTAATCCCAAAACAGATCCTTGTGGCACACCACTAATAACCGGTCTCTAGGCTGAACATTTTCCATCAGCTTGTTGCCTTCTTTTAGAAAGCTAGTTTCTAATCCAAACTACTAATCACCCTCAATCTCATGCCTCTGTATTTTCTCCAAAAGCCTCCCATATGGAACCTTATCAAAGGCTTTACTGATGTCCATGTACACCATATTGACTGCCCTACCCTCACCCACACGGTTGGTCACCTTCTCAAAAAATTCAATGAGGTTTGTGAGACATGACCTGCCCTTGACGAAACCATGTTGACTATCTGTAATCAAATTGTTGCTTTCTAGATGATTATAAATCCTATCTCTTATAATCCTTTCAAAACCTTTCCCACAACAGACGTAAGGCTCACTGGTCTATAATTTGATCACTTCACTTTAGGTGGAAGACTCATAAGTGGCATCACTGTATCTTGGCACCTGATTATGTCAGACAAGGAACAATTGGAGCAACTGAGGCCTGTGGTTCTGGTTTGCAAACCAGAGGTAAGATTTTTTGTAAATTTCAATATTTTATCGGTGAACGCTCAAGACCTTAAGATAGAATGGTATGAATTTAAAATTTCCTCATTGACCTTCCAAATACTTTTAGGAACACAAATAATCATGTGGCAATATCTTGGAATTTTACAATAATGTAAATGTTTTGCTACGATAAGCCAAGGTGAATTCTTTGTGCTTACATTTAGGAACTATTCCAAACAAAGCATGCTGGTATAAAAAGAATTCTCTGACATTGTAGGGTTCTTTCTTTTTTTCCTATTTTGTTTGTATTTTGAAACTGCAATGTCGTTTGATTTTAGGTACTATCTTAGTTTGTGGATTTCCCTTCTTTTGCAGTAAGGTGTAATTATATCAACTGGATTGAATGAGCCAGTTGTAGTTCTATAATATAGACATAACAAATGTTGCAGAAGGAATTATAATTGTGTGAACTTTGCTTGTAGAGTGCCTTAGTATTTAGTAAGATGGCAGCTGACTAAATATTGTGCCCTGTTATTGTAACATAAAAGTATCGAGTCAACTGTATTCAGCAACTTTTGGTCCAACCAATTCATAGAATCTTGCAAAAGGATGTCCTTTATTAATTTATGTCATGTAACTTTTGGAAAGCTAAATTCCCTCTGTGTCCAACTGTGTGTGCATTTTGTTTTCCCTCCAGAATTGAGGTCAGCGGTGAGAAGAAGTTTGTGTGGTACATGATTTGTTCTAGCACTTATTAAGCTTGGGCTTACTTGTAATTAGTTTTATCTCCTTTTCCCCCTCCTATCTTCTCATCTCTCTGTTGTTTATCATGCCACATTAATTTTCAATAGCTTTTAAATTATCAGTCTGAATCCTAACCAATCAAATAACTCTGCTGCCATCTTGGGCTTGAAACCCATTTGGATAGGTCCGGATCAGTCTTATCCCCAGTCTCTTCATGTTCTCCAAATAGTTTTTGGAAACATTTGTTGTTGCTGCCTTACAAACAACAATCTTAACTACCTTACCTTTCCTTTTCACGAAGCTTTCCACTCAGCACACTCACTGATGGGTAATCTTGTCAACCACTTGACCATCTCACTCAACTATCCATAACTGCCTCATTGGTATGGGTCCTGGATAAACAATAAATTTGAATATTATTATCTTGATCTTCACAGATAAGTCCCTTACAATTCTCAAATTTATTGTTTATCAAATCATTAACATTCTAGAAATTGACAAAAAAACATAGCTCATTGTCTGACCAAGCCTCTGGAGTGACCCTGTGGCCATTATCATCAAATCACTGTGTGGTCTCTTTTGCTATCAATGTTGTTCTTCTTCATCCTTCAAGCACTTCGCTTTATTCAGCCCATTTCATCAGTTTTTTTTTAACATCCTTATTGTCTATCATCCCCTATTCCAATCATCATTCCAAATTGAAAATGGAGACATCTTCCTCCCTGATGCCAATCTCCGCCTGTGCAATGAGCAACTTCACATCCTCTTAATAAGATTTAATTTCAATCTTGGGTTGGTAGTTGGGCTCTTGTACAAGCCCTGTTCCCTTCACTCCTCACTTGAAAACTGTACTTTCAGTTGTTTGAATCACATACTCTGCAATGTCCTTCACAAACACACAGACCTTCCATCACCTTCTGACTTCTTTGAGAGCTCAGTTTATATACCCACCTTTGACCAACTCTGGTCACATCTTTTGAAACAGCTTATTTTGCCATAGCAACTATTTTATCTGATTGTGACTATGAATTATTGTTGGATGTTTTATTGAAGGTTTACATTAAGGTCCAAATTGTTGCTTTTGTTGTTGTAAAAATCCTGGTCGATGGATTTATCTACAAAACTCACAATGGTGTAATTTAGATTATTGAATCATTTGATTGTAACGTGATGCAGAGAAAAATAATGCATGGTACTTCATGTTATTCTTTTAAACTCTGACTGATTAGTATTTGATTTGATCCGTGATATTAAGACTTATATGATACTTGTTTCAAAGTCTAGATGTTCTATTTATTTACAAAAGTACTTACAATACAAGAAGTTAAAATACAAAGGTTATATTTATAGTTTAGTTAGTTACAAACATAACACCCTGCAGATATGCTAACAGGTTATCAGCTCATCAACTTGAATGGCCTCGTGGTAATATGTGCAAGAAGACAAGTCCAGTATTTATGCCTTCCTTAAATGGATTAAAAGCCACCCTTATCTTTATTTGCGAAAAAGGTATCCTTTTATCTTGGTCTATGATTCAGCCTAAATGTCATCTGTTCTATTACTTTCGAGATAACATACATAGCATCTAACCTCCCAAACCATCCTGAAACTATGCAATAAAACATAAGAAGAATGAATGACACCTTTATTTGGAATCCTCAAAGGACAGATTTTATTGGATAAGATTTCAATCTTTAGCTGTTTAATTAAATGGCACTATACAGATAGAATGAAGGCTTTATTCTAAAATGGAGTCTTATAAAAACACTTAGCTTAATCTTTACATTCAGCATAGGAAAGCTCCTGTGCGTTTAAAGAGTGTATACCTTTCTTACTTCCTATACTTATCTTTGTGGTAAATTATCTCCCATCATGTATTATTCTGCAGGATGGTTGTTCCCTTTTAAGTGCTGGCAACTTGTTGCATTATATTTTTCAGTCTTTAAATATCAGGTGGTTCTATGTACTGAAATAAACTAAGTGTTTTTTTCCTTTATTACTTATCAGTATTAATTTCTAACAAGACTCATTTACCTGCTGTGCCTTTCACTCAGATTTTCATGTTGTCACAATTACATAACCATCTTGAATTATTTTCTTATCTAGTATAAATTTCTGATTAAATATCATGAAGCAGATAAAGAAAGACATTAGACTGAAGCAACAATGCAACATGCCAACAAGAAAGGATGAACTTATAAGATTCTCCAGATCCCTTTCCACCATCATTCATTTAGTGGATATTCATGCTAAGTATTAATTTTCCCTTGTCCAGTTATCCAAATTTCAGTGTCAATTTGAAGGAAACAAATGCTGAATTCTGAAAATTCAAATTCTATGGACTTTTTTACTCTAATTTTAATCAGCTGCCAATGTGTTTAGCTCTCTCCCAACTTTTCCTTTTTCTATGGAGGAGATGATAGTCCTATGACTGAAATTTTATTTCACTTTTCTGAGCCAGATAAACCATTTCATTTACTATTGATGTAATTTAGTTTGTTGGGACTAGAGTGGGTCAATTGACACTAGGAATGTATCAGTTACCTTTTCTAATGTCAGTGACTCTACCGTACTAACCATGATTTGGAGATACCGGTGTTGGACTGGGGTGTACAAAGTTAAAAATCACACAACATCAGGTTATAGTCCAACAGGTTTAATTGGCAGCATCGCTCCTTCATCAGGTGGTAGTGGAGGGTTCAATCCTAACACACAAAATTTATAGCCAAAGTTTACAGTGTGATGTAACTGAAATTATACATTGAAAAATTGATTGTCTGTTAAGCCTTTCATCTCTTAGAATACCGTGATAGTTTCACTTCTTTCATGTGTAAATCACAAAACCTTTTTTTATAAAAAGTTGCATTCTCAGGTTAGCTGTTAACAATGGTGATAGCTAGACAATATGTTGAAGGTGTTTGGCCCCCTGTATTCTCTGTCTATGCCATGACGTTTAGATTGATTCTAATCTAAAAAGTGAGATAACGGAGTTTTATATGGATTCATGCAGTTTTTGAGCTCAGAGTTCTACATGAATGCATGCAGTTTTTGAGCAAAGTACAATGTAACCCTGCAAGTACAAATTCACCCCACAAAATGTATGTGTGCATGTGGGTCTTTGTCTGTGTGTGTCTGTCTGGGTCGGGGGTTGTGAGTGTGAGAAAGTGTATGTGTGTGTGTAGTGAGTGCAGAGTGTCTTAAGTCTGTGGGGGGGTGCATGTGTGAGTGTGGGAGTGTGTGTGTCTGTAAGGGTGTGTGTGGGTGTCTGTGTGCAGGTCTGTGTATATATGTGTCCGTGTGTATGTGTGTATAGGAGTGCCTGTGTGTGTGTGAGAGTGTGTGTGTGTAGGAGTATCTGTGTGCATGTATAGTGCAATGGTGGTCACCTGTAATGTGACATGAACCCAAGGTCCTCCCTATGGGTACCGAACTTAGCTATCAGGCTCTGCTCGGCCACTTTTCTCTGCTGTCTGCCCCAAAGTCCACCTTGGAGGATGGTCACCTGAAGGTCCGAGGGCAAATGTCCTGGAATACTGAAGTGCTCCCCAACTGGGAGGAACCCTCCTGTCTGTTGATTGCTGTGCGGTGCCCATTCAGCCGTTGTCGTAGACTTTGCTTGGTTTCCCCAATGTACCATGCCTCCGGGCATCCTTGCCTGCAAAGTATAAGATAGACAATGTTGGCTGAGTCACATGAGTACTTGCCATATACCAGGTGGGAGGTGTCCCCACGCGTAATAGTGGTATCTGTGTCCACATTCTGACACGTCTTGCAACGCCTACCGTGACAGGTTGTATGGAGTTGTCCTGAAAGCCGGGCAGCTTGCTACGAACAATGATCTGTTTGAGGTTTGGCAGACACACACGCGCAGACAAAGACCCACATGCACACATATATTTTATGGGGTAAATTTGTACTTGCAGGGTTACATTGTACTTAGCTCAAAAACTGCATGCATTCATGTAAACTCCATTATCTCACTTTTTAGATTAGAATCAATCTGAACACCATGGCATAGACAGAGAACACAGGGGGCCAACACCTTCAACATATTGTCTAGCTATCACCATTGTTAACAGCTAACCCGAGAATGCAACTTTTTAAAACAAAGGTTTTATGATTTACACATGAAAGAAGTGAAACTATCACGGTATTCTAAGAGATGAAAGGCTTAACAGACAATCAATTTTTCAATGTATAATTTCAGTTACATCACACTGTAAATTTATGCTATAAATTCTGTGTGTTAGGATTGAGCCCTCCACTACCACCTGATGAAGGAGTGACGCTTCGAAAGCTAGTGTGCTTCCAATTAAACCTGTTGGATTATAACCTGGTGTTGTATGATGTTTAACTTTGTACCATACTAACATTTTTGTGTGATTAGATACTTGACTTTGTTATGTTCTATAACTGCGTCCTAGCTCTACACATCTTCTGGAAGTGACCTATAGTTTTACTGATGTAGTATTCTTTCGATAATTGGGTACTGATTGTGTCTATGAGGCTCCCGTATCCTACAGCACTAACAATGACTCTTAGTACCTGCTGTCTGTCTAGTCTTCATGGCTTTAAGGATGCTTTACCTTTTAAACTGAATGGAATCAATTGTCCTTCTCTTAATATTTCTCTAATTCTTCCATGCTTTCTGCTTCTGGTGCAAGCTTAGCAATTTTGTCTAAAGTCTGATCTTCTTTGGACTATAATAAATCTGACAAAAATCAGTATTTCCAGCAGTAGTTATGTTCCTTATGAATTCTGGTTTTAAAGCTGGACATACCAGGGATGTGGGGGTAGAGGGTTGGGTGGGGACTAAAACTTCAGTCAGAAACTGACAAATGAGAAGAAAGTCTGGCCAGAAACAATATTGCTGAAGGCAGCAATATCAAGCCCATAATGTGATCTCTGCCCCATACTAGGAAGGAAGTCACACCTTTGGGAGCCATTAGCTGATCTGCCATATTAGTCCTGGCAGCATCATATTGTGGTACAGCATGCAAGCCAATGAGGAAGGCAGCCATCAATCCTGGACTGAAGTAAGTATGAGGTATTGAGTCAAGGGGTTAGTAATTCGTTGAAGATTGGTGAAGGGTATATAGAGGGGTTTTGGAGAGCAGGCATGAACTATGATATGGAGGAGGGCGGATCTATATTCAGGTGATGTGTCCTTGCTGTGAAAAGTGTACTCCCTTAAGAGTTTACTTCCTTTTCTTCCAGCCGTTTTAAAATCCTCTATTTTAAAAATTGCTGCCACTTCCACTGGGCTGCTATTACTAATTATATTGTGGTGTGGGCTGCAAAGGATCAGTGTCAATGGAACCTTAATTATTTATTTACTCATGGTGGTTGGACTGGTAATTACAGAGTCTGCTTAACCACCTTATTATGGTGGTGAGCTCTAGGTTAGACGTGTTTTGGGGTAGACTAACTACCCAACCTATTTTAGGTGCCTGCATCCATGCCTATATTCTGCTTATTGCCAATTTTCTACTGATCTGTGGAGAGGAATAATTAACTCATTAATGGAATGCTGAGGATGCTGAACACTTCTGTGAAATCTTCCTCACTCAAAATATCTCCAAACCAAATTTAATTGCTTGAAACTTGTTGAGGTAGGTACCTTAGCAATTTCCATGTCAATTGTGATCAAAGCTAATGAGAGAGACTTATTTTTAAATTGCAACATGGCCTCCTAAAGCATGAGAATGATTGACAGGAATTGTGCGCAGTCTCCTGAATGGAAAGCTGCTGCTCCTCATATTTGAAAAGGACTAACAATGGCATACTTTATCCACATCTGAATCAGGGATTAGGATATTTGGATTTGTGTTAAGAGGTGTAACTGTTGCACATCTCATTACAATTTATACTGAGGCATCCAACAACACAGATTATATCCAGGAAAAGCAACATGACAAATCTATGAATAAATAAAAATTCTGACTGCAATAATTTCATAGTGCTGATATCACTAACCCCAAGGGCCCTTGTCCTTCCTAATAAAGTCCTAAAGATGTGCCGAAGCCTGTGAGGCCTCTCTCCAATCCCCAAAAGGATTCCTGACACCCATGAGACTTGAGATCTTCCCAATTGACCCCAAGCAAATCCAGCCCATAGACCTCATGTCCCATCCTGTAAACACCCAAGATCCAAACTGACCTGGAATTTGGGGCAGTGACCTGTGTGGCTTACGATAGTAATGCCATTGCATTATGATGAGGTCTGAGTCCCAGTTGCTTGGGCTCCCAGATGTCACCAACTTACTGTGTCTTATCAACACTGCTGAGAGGGTCTCTTTAATCAGTCTTTTAGGTTTCCTAATATTGTTAGCTTTTAAATTTAACCCTTAGAGAGCCCTATTTAGCTATATGGTAGTGTTTTAATTTAAATTGTACTAGGTCCCTCATTACTCACAGCTGTGTAGTGGCATCAGCAAATTGATATCCACATGTGAAGTTCCAGTGAACAATATGCAGAATTGAAATTGCCACTCCTCCGCAACTCATGAGCACTGAGGGAATTTGCCCATAGAGTTTGGTGCGTTAGTCAGAGAGAAATGGGTCTGGGTGGGTTACTCTTTGGAGAGTCATAGAGATGTACAGCATGGAAACAGATCCTTCGGTCCAACCCGTCCATGCCGACCAGATATCCCAACCCAATCTAGTCCCACCTGCCAGCACTCGGCCCATATCCCTCCAAACCCTTCCTATTCATATACCCATCTAAATGCCTCTTAAATGTTGCAATTGTACCAGCCTCCACCACATCCTCTGGCAGCTCATTCCATACACATACTATCCTCTGCGTGAAAAAGTTGTCCCTTAGGTCTCTTTTATATCTTTCCCCTCTCACCCTAAACCTATGCCCTCTAGTTCTGGACTCCCCAACCCCAGGGAAAAGACTTTGTCTATTTATCCTATCCATGCCCCTCATAATTTTGTAAACTTCTATAAGGTCACTCCTCAGCCTCCGATGCTCCAGGGAAAACAGCCCCAGCTTGTTCAGGCTCTCCCTATAGCTCAGATCCTCCAACCCTGGCAACATCCTTGTGAATCTTTTCTGAACCCTTTCAAGTTTCACAACATCTTTCCGGTAGAAAGGAAACCAGAATTGCACGCAATATTCCAACAGTGGCCTAACCAATGTCCTGTACAGTCGCAACATGACCTCCCAACTCCTGTACTCAATACTCTGACCAATAAAGGAAAGCATACCAAATGCCTTCTTCACTATTCCATCTACCTGCGACTCCACTTTCAAGGAGTTATGAACCTGCACTCCAAGGTCTCTTTGTTCAGCAAAATTCCCTAGGACCTTAGAATTACGTGTATAAGTACTGCGAAGATTTGCTTTCCCAAATTGCAGCACCTCGCATTTATCTGAATTAAACTCCATCTGCCACTTCTCAGCCCATTGGCCCATCTGGTCAAGTTCCTGTTGTAATCTGAGCTAACCCTCTTCGCTGTCCACTACACCTCTAATTTTGGTGTCATTTGCAAACTTACTAACTGTACCTCTTATGCTCGCATCCATATCATTTATGTAAATGACAAAAAGTAGAGGGCCCAGCACCGATCCTTGTGGCACTCCACTGGTCACAGGCCTCCAGCCTGAAAAACAACCCTCCACCACCACCCTCTGTCTTCTACCTTTGAGCCAGTTCTGTATCCAAATGGCTAGTTCTCCCTGCATTCCATGAGATCTAACCTTGCTAATCAGTCTCCCATGGGAAACCTTGTCGAACGCCTTACTGAAGCCCATATAGATCACATCTACTGCTCTGCCCTCATCAATCTTCTTTGTTACTTCATCAAAAAGCTCAATCAAGTTGGTGTGGACATTTTGGACCGAAAAGTCTATTTCTACACTTTAGGGAATCTTATCTCAAGAATCAACTTCCTTACATTATTCCTTTGCTTAACCGAAAACCAACTCACTCGACATGAGTCTACAGATCAAAACTTAAGCCTTCAGGGTCTACATGTTCGAG
The DNA here is from genome assembly GCF_020745735.1 of Hemiscyllium ocellatum. Lineage (NCBI taxonomy): Eukaryota > Metazoa > Chordata > Chondrichthyes > Orectolobiformes > Hemiscylliidae > Hemiscyllium > Hemiscyllium ocellatum. The sequence goes on along the minus strand of NC_083407.1, from coordinate 38,188,050 downwards.
TTAGTCATGGTATAAATTTCCTGAACCATCGAAGGACCATTTATGTGCTGTTAAAACAGGGTAGAATTGCAATATATTAGTTTGTAAATATAATGACCCATTGAGAATTCTTTATGCATGTTGCTCCAGATTAATCTGAAATGCAAATATAGTTTGAGGCAAAATTAACAGCAAACTGGGAATAATTCCCTTGATGGCCACAAGCAATAACAGTGGTGCTTCTCTTTATTTTTTTATATACCTAGAAGTGTTATTACACATAACTGAACGGCTAAATTCCCACCAGTAACTCACCTGTGGCACAATGATGCTTCTGAATAGTGGTAATCTCTAAATATATGTGAAGATTGTTTATTTTCATTTATGAGATATCATGAGACATGGCTCTCCAGTGAGTTAAGCAAAAGAGTTTCTCAAAACCTAACTTGTTCTTCTGGAGATCAATATCCATGCTTTTCTCATCTAGAATTGTCTGTTGCTAGGTTTGGCTGTGCTGTACAGTGACTGAATAAAACAAGCGTGAAACCTCAGAGGATCTTTTCCACACATTTAACTTGTGTGAATCGAAACACTTGAACGTTTGATACAGTACATCCCATGCAGTGTTTTACACATTGTTTTAGTGAGGGCTAGACATATGCTTGGTGTTAAGGGGCCAGCTGTCGCCTGAATGTGGAGGCAAGAGGAGTAGGTGTGGTTCACACTCAGAGAATGTTATCAACCGTCAGACTCTGCTTGCCCATCTAATCGCTCATGCTACATCACATCTATCTGCATTCTCCAATCATTGTCATTCTCTCCTGTCTTCATTGTAGCCCTGAAATGACCTTTATTTCCCTGGTTGTAGATGACCGTTCTGGAACCACCACCACCACTATTTCTGATCTAACGTGTTACAATTCGAGCTGACAGTAATACCAGACAAATCAGATCACACACTGAAAACTCGTTTGGTAGGTCATATACTTAACTTTTCTCAGTTAATTATCATGATAGTTTGACTCTGAAATATGTATTCACACAGAGCTGCAGGTGTCCTTTAACAATAGAATGCAAATTTATTTCCCCAAAGGGAGGCAAACCGTAAATAAAACTAGGTATAGGACAGTCAGAATCAAACAGTAAAACACCATTTCGGCCAATTTTCCCACACTTTCTTTTACAGATAATCAATTCCACTCAAATGTCACTCCTATCTAACTTTTACTTGACTCACTCCTCCCACTTTCTTCACCTTGAACTATAGAGACATTCCCTTCTAATCAGTGGACTTGAACCTTTCACAATACTAATGGTGTAATTTTTTTTCCCTGGTTTTAAGAACTTGAAGATTTCTGTCCAAGCTCTCCTGGATTAACAAATTCACAAATGAAAACAGCCCAGCTATGGCAATTAGTTGCCCTGAACTAAAAGCTTGATTGTTTTTCTACACAAAAAAAACCTGTTTCCCCCTCTGTACTGAATTTCTGATTCTCCTGACTTGATGTCAAATCTAAAGCATATGATTTTCTGGTCTGTTGTGAACTTATTGGTATTTAACATTCTGTCAATTAATGCTACAAGGGTTCTGTCAGGCATTTAGCTGCAGCCACATCCTATTTTGGAATTGATGCACTTTAGTCGCTATTCCAAATGATTTTCTAATCTTCAAACAGAAATTCCTCACATCTGACACACAGTGATCTGCATCTGTTGAAAATGCAAATCCCAAACTGAAAGATATATTATGCATTTCATCACAAGCTAATCAATACCATTTCCTGCTGCTCCTGGTTGTTGTTGCTATTACCATCAATTCGCCACCCCACTGTGCCTCTCTCCTTCCTCATTCCTCATACCCTTTGCTTTCCACGCCATCACACACTTTATCCTCAGTTAGCTGGCTGTTTCCAGCTTGCCACATGGTTGTAGCATAACACTAGTTACGTTTTAAGGTTTAATATTGATGCATGCAATACAATTGAAGCCTTTAAACTGATGTCCTGAGCAGAATGTGTTCTTCCCTCCTCATCCTCCTTTCCTCTTGCAAATCCTAAAAAAGTCTCTCACTTGGTTACCTCTTTCCCAGTAAACCCATTAGACAATGCATAATTGTGATACCCTTTATTTCAATTAGTCATTCTTAACTTTGCTTAATGTGAGATAATTGTAAAAACAATCTCAAAATAATGCTTTCTTACTGTTAAATGTTTTGTTTATTAGCACATCCTCTGCCTGAATGTGAGTGGTTATTTGCTGGCAAGGAAACTGCTGCAGCTGAATCAGTCTAAAGATGTTCTTGAAATTCAGCACAAAATCTTAAATCAAGACAAAGTTCAAGAAGTAGACATTTCAGCCCCATAACAATAATGGAGCCAAGAGATAATTTGACAGCAGCTTGAACTGTATAATATTCTGTAACTAAAGCGATCGTCCCAGCCACCGTTATGGGTCAATATTGATGTCAGCTTATGAGAAAGAGACTAAATAATCAGAAAATGTCAGTCATGAGCAATCTTTTCAGTGACATTGCTTCATATGTCCCTAGTCTGGCAGAAGACTCAAAAGAAATAGTACTCTATTCTATCTTGTAAGTGCCAATCTCAAAAGTTCAAAGCTAGATTATTGATACTGCTTCCTTTTGGTGATTATTAATGTTTCACTATTTAATTACCTTGAAAGCTGATTGTGGTATATCTCTGCTCATCTTTTAGCCAAAGAATAATCTGGGTACTGTAAGAGGAAAGTAACAATGACCTTAATGAGAGCGTTTCCTGCAGTTGCTTATATATTCATAGTTAATTGACCATGGTTGATTCATTGGACATGCGTAACTAAGGATGACTTTAACATTATATGAATTCCCCTTAAATTAATTAATTCATTAGTTTCAGAATACTGTTTATTGAACCAATAAATTTCAAAGTTTCCTGAAGGTTTTACATGGCTATGACATGCACAGCATACCAGTTACACAATGAATTGAGGAATCTGTTGTCATCTCTTGATCTGCACGAATTGAATGAGTCTGATATGGCGCAGTGTGATGTTTTGGCAAAGCCTTGCTTTAGAATGGGAATGTAGACACAGGTACATAGCTGTAGACTGTTATGCTGAAGGACTTTAAAACATTGTTATAATGAAGGCTTCCTGTGACCTTCATTTCAAAGTATTTTCCAGTTCTTGGACAAAGTATTTTTTTGAATGGAATTCACACCCAGTTTTCTGTAGCCTGGGGGGGGCTTTACTCATCTCCCTTCTGTTCTTCATTTCATCCATTATGCTAATTGTGATGATAGCACTCATATCGTTGAATCATGCAGCACCAAAAAAGTGGGAGTGATCGCTGCTGTCAGAATTTTGTCACGTTCATGTTACTAGCACTATAAATAAAACTCAGCTGCACAATACTTGAGATGCTAAAACCAGGAACTGCCCTTTACACCACTGTCAACCCCAAAGATTTAGCTGACACCAGCTAAGTAAGCTCATTGGTTTACCAACAGTCACCTGCAGCTGCTGGTAGGCAGAGTGATAAAATGTTTCCTGCTGACCAGCAAAGTAATCCATACCACCAAACCAGCCAAACTAGACCAGGACAGCAGCCTGCGCTAGTGCAGTACTCCGGGTGAGAAAAAAGTCCACAGCAGTGGAAGAACAAGGTTAATGATCTGCACTCTGCAAAGGTAGATCCCACCTTTTTCTCTCTGCTACCTCATTCTCACAGGGGTATCACTCATTTCAATTCCGCCATCGCACACATTTCTAACCAATGGTCATGGACCATAACTTGTACAATTGCGTGTATCGTGTCCACTCAATGACTCTCACCCATCGCATCCTCCGAAACTACTGACCCTTCATGCCCTATGTGTCTCCTATTCACAAACAAGTGATAACTCACCACCACTCCTGCCCTACATGTCACCAATAGCTTCTATCATGCTCAGTTGCTCCCTTTGTCTAATTGCAGGAAACACTTGGCTCTCACCCATCTCTTTGACTGGGACCTGACAAGGCTCTTGACTGACTTTAGGTTGTGCTTGCCTGTAGATTATGCATGAGGATTGATCTCCTTTGACTTTCTGTCGCGTCATTTGATTGAAGCATGTGAAATGCATTAGCCACTTAAGCTGCTGGTACTTGCTGTAAATATGATATTGCCACAGCATGCTGCTATACAGTGACATGTCCACACCTTTGACTTTTCCAAACTGTGAAAAGCTGCCTATCTCTCACTTTCCCCCAAAAAAACACTTTTAGCAGTCTCTAAGTAAGCTTAAAGTGAGTACGTATTAAGAAATTAAGCCAAGACCTATAAAGTGTATGTGCATGTGATGTTCTGCATTCAAAGTGACCTGGCACAACCATGCAAGATATAGGAGTCCCTAGTTTCAGAAGTGAAATCCTGAAGGACTGAGGTAGTGTGTGTGTTGATCTAAGAATAGGCATGAAATAGTGAAGCTGGTGGCTTTCTAATGTCAATGTGAAGGAGGACAGTGTCTATAAACATGCAGGAATTTTGTGGTGAAGACAAAGTTGGGTGAAGGCCTGGAGAAGCTGATCAGCCATGATCATGATGAATGGTGGTGCAGACTCAAAGGGCAGAATGGCCTACTCCTGACCCATTGTCGATTGTCTATTGTAAATGGAGCCAATATTGTGCCATATTCTGCCATAGACGTTGTGCTAAAGATCTTTATAAAGTTATCCAGTGATCACATACTATTTCAACTTCAAGTTGAATGTGGGCTTCACATCTCTGTCAGGTTTAAATCTAAAACTGTTATTGAAAGGTGAAACAATTGAGTCAGCACTACCTGGAGCAGACATCTCAAGTGAAAATATTTTTAAATTCTTTCTCATCTTTTGATATAATAAACAAGAATGTTCCCTTTGATACACAATCAGGTCATTCAAGTTCCACCTTAGTTAGATCTTTGTGGATTTATCAACATTTTTTGTTAGCTATCTGCCTTTAACCAAAATATTATTCAAAACTTTTAAACAGATCAAGTATTGACACATCTGTAAGCTTGATGACATCTGGAGCTTATCATATGGATGCATGAACAATTATATTTCTATAAAGCCTTTCAGATCATGGCAGAGTTGGTATTATACAAATCTAACTCTGGAAACGTTTGCTACTTAACACTCAATTGAAATGCACACTAGTAATCGAATAACTCTCGGGAGAATTCCAGTGCTCATTTTCAAAATGTTTCATGGTTGCAGGTAACTATTGTCATTTGTAGAGTTTGATGTAGTGATAATGATGGCAAAACTGTCAGTATTAGTTGTCATTCCCTCACTAAAACTGGTAGCAATTTCAGGAGTCCACATGTGCAGAATAACATAAATCTCCAAGATTTATTATTAATTATTCCAACTCTGAGGAAGACGAGACTCCATATCTTCAGTGTTATCACTGAGTCTGCACAGACATTTGTACAGCTGTTGAACAAAAGCGCACATATATTTACAAATGTGATAACGTATTTACATTGATGTGTCACCTTTGTGCCGTCAGGAAGTCATCTTCTTTCTTTCCTTTCCACTATGTCTCAGTGAAGTTCCATGCTCCACTCTGAGGTGGAGGGAATCTGCCCTGCAGTGGACCCTGTTGGTCTTGGTTCTGTCCCATGACTCTGGGTGCTTGTGGCCAGAAGGCTAGGCAAGATGAGAATGGCCTCTTTGGATGTAGGAGCACCCTCCTCTGACCAATAAGATCTTATTGATCATTTTGCCAGATATTATATTATAAAGCAACACATTAACCAGTGTGTTTCGGGATGGACAGTAAATGCTGGCATGGCCAGTGATGCTTGCATTGCATGAATGAATAAAAACTGTGCATTTTCTTTTGAAGTAATTTTTGCCTGTTCTTAGTCTTTATGGTAACCTTAAGGCATGTACATTCTTCGATTAGGAAGTGGCCTGCTTCACATCTCCACCAGTATTATTGTAAGCAAGAGTGGCCTAGCATTATTCTCTGAATATTTTGTTTCCCCGTCGATCAGAAGAGGGTGTTCTGCTCTAGCTTGATATTTACCTACATCAATGCAACTGAACTTGTAAGATCAATGATGTGAGTAATTGAATTTGCATGTTCATACTTCTGTGACTCAATGTATTAAGACCTCAGTTTTACTTGGAATATTACCAGCTGCCACAGTTCATTTCTGTCCTTGTTACACTTGAGTAAATCTGCTGATGACTGCAACTGTGTTGCAGTCTGGATTTTGTAGGTGGATGGTTCACCAACTCAGTTACCATTGTTTATGTGTTTTATAAAAATAATCTGTCAACTTCCGATGCACAGTCAGTGCCGAGAACCGGCAGAGCTAGAATGTGGCTGGAATTTGGGGAAGGCCTTGATTTACCTAGTGATTCATCCCTGTGAGAACTGTATATTCAGATGCATGGGAAATGATTCTGTTTTCTCTTCTTGCCATCTTTCTCCTCTCACCCCACATTTAAAGGGTGTGTCTGGGTTGGACTTCTGTTCAGCATGCTCCTATGAAACCTCAAAGAAATTCTTGCCAGCTACAATCTTGTATACATTGCACTGAGATCTTTGAAAGGCCTTGACAAAAATGTTTCATTAAAGTAATTAATGTCAGAGGGGATAAATTAACTGTAAATGTATTCTGGCCAATCAGAAGCTGAAACATCAAAAGTGGACTTATTTTTAGGATTTTCTTTAAATGACGTTAGTTAAGTCCCAAGACCAAGCCTAGGCTCCATCTTTGAACATGAAGGATTCATATGGGCACTACTGATTTTATTCTTCTTTATTCTTTCACACAATGTGGGTATCAGTGGCAAGGTATTCAATTGTTCACCCCTAATTACCATTGAACTGAGTGGCTTCCTGGGAATTTCAATGGGTGATTTAGAGCCCACCTAATCCCAAAGGTCTGAAATCACATGCAGGCCAGCCTAGGTAAGGATGACAGATTTCTTTTTTGAAAGAGCTTTAGTAGGAAAAATGTTTTTTTTTAACAACCAATAATAGTTTCTTGGTCACCATTACAAAGACTGGCTTTCAATTCTTGATTTACTGGTCATGGTGGGATTTGAACCCTATGGATTTCTAACCAGTGACATTCTCGCTATGTCATTATCTGCCCTTTATAACCACCCTTCTAAATGTTGGTGATTCACATTGACCATGTAATGAAATTTAGAACAAGTTGTGTTCTTTGATATTGGTTAGTGAGAATATCCATTAAATTTTGTACTCTTTTGTTGTAGATTCTTCTGAAGATTGTACATGCGGATAGAATTGGGCTCAGCTTCAACTCTCCTTGGGGTTGTAGTAACTAGGCAGCACTCGTTTTTCAAAGCACACAAATGAGTAATGGATACTAGAATGAGATACAGCATGAAGGTGTCAACCTCTTCCCAGGAGAACATTAGGTGAAAAATTCAACATGAGCAAGAAAAAATATTAGATGAAGTAGGTGCTTTTTTCAGTTGGCTGTGAAACTGAGATGGGTTATCAATCTCATATTTTTATTTGACACAGTGTGTAAAATGCCTATGCATAGACAACAGTTGGGACTCAAATGGCAGTTTGATTCAGAAAGTGCAAAAAGGTGTTCAGTATTGACAAGGAATATCTCAGGTGTTCTGAGATTATATGTAAGTCAACCTGATGAGATAAAATAGTGGCTCCATACAAGGTGCTGTTGCATTGATCAAAGCGATTGTCCCTGATAGTGAGGCAGGATTTTACCTTGTGCATTCGATTCTGACGCTTTAAAAAAATTCTTTCCTAGGATATGGTGTAGGTGGCCAAACCAATGTATATTTCCTGTCTTTAATTGCACTGGAGAATATGGTGTGAATGGACTTCCTCAACCACATAACATGGGGACAGTCACTTGGTAGACATGTTTTTTCCAAATTAACAAATTATTGAGCAAAGTAAGGGGGCAGGGATGTGCGTGAGAACATCACTGTTAAGTATCTGACGTTATCCTAGGAGGAAATGCCCCGAGCACATTTGTGATACAAGGAAACTAAGGAATAACTCAGTAATCACTGGGTTCAAAATTATAAGCCCAAGTCTAGTGTCAGAATTGTCAAATATGTGCCTGCAGATTGCCTCAGCTGATCTGAATTCCAGTGGTTCAATGTCACTGCACCACTATTGAAATGTCCAACATCTGGAAAGCCAGAGACAAACCTAGCTTGGTCTGTTTGGAAGTCTTGATGAAATTTTCACAAAATCAGGTAACTAACTGACTAATGTTGGGCTTCTGGCAGAGGTTCTGTCTCCAAGAACCATTAGAGACAAAAAAAACTGCAGATGCTGGAATCCATAGTAGACAAGTAGGAGGTTGGAAAAGCACAGCAAGCCAGGCAGCATCAGGAGGTGGAGAAGTCAATGTTTTGGGTGTAACCTTTCTTCAGGACTGCAGATGGATGTAGACAGAGCTACAGATAAAGGGAGAGGTGGGAGCAGGGTAGTGAAATGGAGATAGGTGAAGACAGGCAGAGGGTACGACCTGATTGGCCAAAGGGAGAAATTAATCTGGTAGGTGGCTGGGGGATGTTGAAGGGAGGGGGAGGGGGAGAGGGTGGGAAAGGAGTCGGGGGATGGGCAGGGAGGTTATTTGAAATTGGAGGAACCAATGTTGAGTCCTCCAGGCTGTAGGCTGTCCAGACGGAAGATGAAGTATTGTTCCTCCAATTTTCTGGTTGGTTCGTTGTGGTAATGGAGAAGACTCAGGATGGTCATGTCGAAAAGGGAGTGGGAAGGGGAATTAAATTGGGTGGTGACTGAAAGATTCAGTCGGCCTCTGCAGGCCTGATTGAGATGCTCGGCAAACCGTTCCCTAAGTTTATGTTCTCTTTATTGGTGAGACCAAATGTAAACTTAGGGAACAGTTTTCCAAGCATCTCAGCCAGGCCCACAGGGACCGACCGGACCTCCCAGTCACCGTCCATTATAATTCCCTTTTCCACTCCCTTTCCAACATGACCATCCTTGGCCTCCTCATTGCCACAACGAACCATACTGCCAATTGGAGGAACATTTCATCTTCCGCCTGGGCAGCCTACAGCCTGGAGGACTCAACGTTGGGTTCTCCAATTTCAAATAACCTCCCTCCCATTCCCTTGACTGCATTCCCAGTCCCTCCCTCTCCATTTCACTTCTCCCAGCCACTTGCAATTCTTTTCATTGACCAACCAGGTCATACCTCTGCCTGTCTTCACCTATCCCTACTTCACCACCCTGCCTCTGCCACCCCCTTTATCTGCAGCTTCTCCCATACCCACCCCTTGTCCTAAAGAAGGGTTGCACCTGAAGTGTCGACTTTTCCACCTCCTGGTGCTGCCTGGTTTGCTGTGTTCTTCTCACCTCCTGCTTGTCTACTTTCAAGAACTATTGGCAAGCTAGAGATTTGGCAGCCTTTATGCCCAGTGGCATTACTGGAATAGCTAGGGACAACTGGGACTGCAATAGACACTAAGCAGCTAGCATGTTTGAGACCCAGATGTGTTGGCACATTAGTCAGGCTTGCTGGTACCAGTCAGACTGGGTACACAAGGGGTTATCATTTGGGGATGGAAGGCCAGGGTGGGGGTGGGGGGTACATTAGTAGGTGTTATTGTCAATGGCAGGGATAGCTGTTTGACTGAGAGCAGTCATTGTCACTAAAAATGTGTGCCCTTTATGGACCACATCTTGGGTGAAAAACAGGGCCCCAGTGCTTCCCAAGAGACTATAAGCAGTTGCCAGGCAACTTCCTCATGTGGAGATGCCCTTTTGTTGATCGAATGAGGAATTTCCAGGGGGGAGTTCAATTCTGGCTAAGTAACATGCAATTAAGTGTAGTGTATTGTGATATGAACTGCTTTAATGTCAATATTACGCTATGAGCCTATTACATCATAAACCTTATTATGTTTACGTTTTAATAGATGTCAGCAGGTCATATGTAAGAGAGGATTTTCCAGGAGTAGGAGGTATATCATAGCTGAGAGGCTTCAAGAATTCTACTCTAAAACCATGGAAATATACATGTCATCTTTCTCTTAGTTATTTCTAACACTTTCCATAGTGCTGATATAACGATTTCTAGTCTGTAACTATGTGAGAGACAACAGCGGAAGTTGGAATTTTAAGCAAGCAACTCACAGGCCCTTGTTACCCAGCTTTCAATCCTCTTACTCAAGTAATCAATGAATTCACAAGAAACTCTTTATTTAACTACAGTTTTAATCCATCCTGATTTGTCCAATCTCCACATTCTGTTCTCTTTCAGGTCATTATAAATCATCTGGACATATTTGTGTACTAGAGCATTGAATTATGATGGTAACTGTAATTCTGCAGTAAATACAAGGGGCAAATTGGATACAGATTTCAAAAAAATGAATGTAAACATGATCATGCATCAAGATACAATCTGAGATGTTATCTGCCAGCCATGCGCACGATACCTACCAACTCCTTCCCCATCCCTCGGCCACATCCAGCAAATTCCACCAAGAGTGATTTTGGGTGTTTAATATGCCTTCCCAGATTTGGGAATTCTTTGGCCCCTCCTGGAGAGATTTCTCCAAGAGGCTAGTGACCGCGACAGATTTTGAAGAACTGAACTCAAACCGTCAAACTCTGCTTTCTCTCCACAGATGCTGCCAGACCTGCTGAGTTTCTCCAATATTTTCCATGTTTTTTTTCAGATTTCCAGCATCTGCAGTCTTTTGCTTTTATTTACTCTGAGAGATTTAATGTATGATTACAACTGGAAGCTCATCCTTGCACCAGGTGGGAATTACTGCCCTGTCATACTCAAGCTGGGGCAGTAACTGAGCTGACCATTTAGATTAATTTATCTTTGGAAGATGAGAGAATAAAGGAAGATTTGAAGCTAGAATTTCTAGTCAAGAGCAATTAACTACTTTGTCAGGTCTGCTTGTCTTGTTACAAGTGCTGCATGTTGTCACCTATCAGATTGTTAAGTCTTTGAACAATATCACTACATTTCTCTACAGGGACAAATTTACTATGTAAAACCCCTAACACAGAAGAATTTGAACATATTGAGATAAAGAAATAAAGTAAACAGTGATCAAAGCTCTTGACCTAATATTGCCTTTATTATCTGTTACTACTGATTGCACTAATCATAAAAATCCTAATTATCCTGATTAAACATCTTCGATAATTAGAAGCCAAATAAAGATTACTCACTTTGCTGTCAGTTTGATGAAAAGCAGCAGAGCTTGATTTCTGAAATTCAAGAGGTTAGCAAGTTGCTTGGAGGTAACATGCTGAAGAGATCAGATTAGCTTTCGTCTTACCTCCTGCATCCTGATAAGTGAACATGTGTGATGTGAATTCTCCCAGGTGTAGCTTGCAGTCAATTGATCATTTTCTGACACTTGAAAAGGTTATGGAACTTGCCATGCATGCCTCCCATAATGATTACTAAATCTCTGCAGCCATCTTTTAATTCAGCGACACAGCAACCACAGACGGATGTATCTCAATTTACCATCAGATCGTTGTAAAATTTTCGGAGAATATGTTTTAGAGTGTACCAAAACTGCTAAGAATTACTTCTTCTCCTCTGGCAACCCTAAGTTTTTTATATTAATTAGATTAAGTTACTTACAGTGTGGAAACAGGCCCTTCTGCCCAACAAGTCCACACCGACCCACACCCCTAATCTAACACTACGGGCAATTTAGCGTGGCCAATTCACCTGACCCACACATCTTTGGACTTTGGAAGGAAACCCACGCAGACACGGGGAGAACGTGCAAACTCCACACAGTCAGTCGCCTGAGGCGGGAATTGAACCCAGGTCTCTGGCGCTGTGAGGCAGCAGTGCAAACCACTGTGCCACCGTGCCACCCACAGTGATAGAGTTAGATAGAACTCGAAGAAATAATTGTAGGATTTTACTTTCAATATAATAATTGTGGAGGATCTCATCAAACGATTGCTAACATAGTTCTCAGTGGACACATTTCCCAAAATAAATTTGGCCTAAATTCAGACTTTATTGGTAATTAAGCATTCTTGTCCCTGGGAAATTAAAAAGAAAATTAATGCAAAGAATAAGTGTTTTAAATCAGCAGTCTCTTCAGAGATTGCTAACATACATTGCCTTGCATGTATATTCTTACATTAAAATGCAATTGCCCTTTGTACTTAATCCACTTTCTGTCTAGATTATTTTAAATGCTATCAATCAGTCAATGTTACTATATTAGAATCACTTCCTTAATAATTAATGGTGTGATCAGCAAAGAGGTTTGCTGAACTGCACAGGTCATTTCCCCTCAGACAGTGTTTCTCCTGAATGTCACCTTTTCCATTCCATCACTAAGACACTTTTCAATCTAACTGGCTAATATTCCCCCAATTCCAGTGCTGTAATCTTCTTCAAACGTTGTGTCCAGAACTTTGTCAAATAAATTTAATACAAATTACAACTGACCTGTGCAAAGTATAGACACAGAATGATTTTAATTCAGATAGGTCAGCTAAGTGAATCTCTAGGTTATTTTTTGTTTGATCATGCAATATAGTCAATTGCAATTAGACATTGTATGTTCATGGCCCATCCCCATTTGCCCAGAGGGCAAATAAGACTCAACCACCTTGCTGTGGGTCTGGAGTTCCATGTAAAAAGTGAGGTCTGCAGATGCTGGAGATCAGAGCTGAAAATGTGTTGCTGGTTAAAGCACAGCAGGTCAGGCAGCATCCAAGGAACAGGAAATTCGACGTTTCGGGCCGGAGCTGATGAGGGCTCCGGCCCGAAACGTCGAATTTCCTGTTCCTTGGATGCTGCCTGACCTGCTGTGCTTTAACCAGCAACACATTTTCAGCTCTGGAGTTCCATAGAGACCAGATCAGGTAAGGATGGCAGATTTCCCTCCCTAAAGCACATTAATGAATCAAGTGGGCTTTTCACGATATTGGATAGTTTGGCTAATTTCTTTTTTAATTCCAGATTTCAGTAAATTCAAATCTCTCAATCTGTCAGGGTGGATCTTGAACCCATGTCCTCAAAACCTGTGACTCTGGAATGTTAGTCGAGTGACATCACTTCTGTACTACTGCCTGCTAATCCAGTGACATTATTGCTATGCCAATGCCTCAGCGTACTTTTCTCTGCTGTTTTTTTTGTTTTAGGTAAAAACAATGACTGCAGATGCTGGAAACCAGATTCTGGATTAGTGGTGCTGGAAGAGCACAGCAGTTCAGACAGCATTCAAGGAGCAATAAAATTGACGTTTCGGGCAAAAGCCCTTCATCAGGAATACAGGCAAATTGCCTGAAGGATGGAGAGTTAAGTGAGAGGAGGGTGGTAGTGGGGAGAAAGTAGCATAGAGTACAATAGGTGAGTGGGGGAGGGGATGAAGGTGATAGGTTGGGGGGGAGGGTGGAGTGGATGGGTGGAAAAGAAGGTAGGCAGGTAAGATAAGTCATGGGGACAGTGCTGAACTGGAAGTTTGGAACTGGGGTGAGGTGGGGGAAGGGGAAATGAGGAAACTGTTGAAGTCCACATTGATGCCCTGGGGTTGAAGTGTTCCGAGGCGGAAGATGAGGCGTTCTTCTTCCAGGCGTCAGGTGGTGAGGGAGCAGTGGTGAAGGAGGCCCAGGACCTCCATGTCCTCAGCAGAGTGGGAGGGGGTGTTGAAATGTTGGGCCACAGGGCGGTGTGGTTGATTGGTGCAGGTGTCCTGGAGATGTTCCCTAAAGCGCTCTGCTAGGAGGCGCCAGCCTCCCCAATAAAGAGGAGACCGCATCAGGAGCAACGGATACGATAAATGATATTAGTGGATGTGCAGGTAAAACTTTGATGGATGTGGAAGGCTCTTTTAGGGCCTTGGTAGGAGGTGAGGGAGGAGGTGTGGGTGCAGGTTTTTCAATTCCTGCGGTGGCAGGGGAAAGTGCCAGGATGGGAGGGTGGGTTGTAGGGAGGCATGGGACCTGACCAGGTAGTTACGGAGGGAACGGTCTTTGCGGAACGCGGAAAGGGGTGGGGAGGGAAATATATCCCTGGGGGTTGGGTTTTTTTGGAGGTGGCGGAAATATCAGTGGATGATTTGGTTTATGCGAAGGTTGGTAGGGTGGAAGGTGAGCACCAGGGGCGTTCTGTCCTTGTTACGGTTGGAAGGGTGGGGTCTGAGGGCGGAGGTGCGGGATGTGGACGAGATCCGTTGGAAGGCATCTTGAACCACATGTGAAGGGAAATTGCGGTCTCTAAAGAAGGAGGCCATCTGGTGTGTTCTGTGGTGGAACTGGTCCTCCTAGGAGCAGATATGGTGGAAGTGGAGGAATTGGGAATACGACTTGGCATTTTTGCAGGAGGTGGGGTGGGAAGAGGTGTAATCCAGGTAACTGTGGGAGTTGGTGGGTTTGTAAAAAATGTTGGTGTCAAGTCGGTCTTCATTAATAGAGATGGAGAGGTCCAGGAAGGGGAGGAAGGTGTCAGAGATGGTCCAGGTAAATTTAAGGTCAGGGTGGAATGTGTTGGTGAAGTTGATGAATTGCTCAACCTCTTCGCGGGAGCACGAGGTGGTGCCAATGCAGTCATCAATGTAACGGAGGAAAAGGTGGGGATTGGTGCCAGTGTAATTACAGAAGATCAACTGTTCTACATAGCCAACAAAGAGACAGGCATAGCTGGGGCCCATACGGGTGCCCATGGCTATCCCTTTGGTCTGGAGGAAGTGGGAGGATTTGAAGGAGAAATTGTTAAGGGTGAGGACCAGTTCGGCCAAACGAATGAGAGTGTCAGTGGAAGGGTACTGTTGGGGACGTCTGGAGAGGAAGAAACGGAGGGCTTGGAGGCCCTGGCCATGGCGGATGGAGATGTAGAGGGATTAGATATCCATGGTGATGATGAGACATTGGGGCGGGGGAAACGGAAGTCTTGGAGGAGGTGGAGGGTGTGGGTAGTGTCTCGAACGTATGTGGGGAGCTCCTGGACTAGGGGGGATAGGACAATGATGAGGGAGGTAGAAATAGGTTCATTGGGCAGGAGCATGCTGAGACAATGATCGGCCAGGGTGGTCAGGCTTGTGGATCTTGGGAAGGAGGTAGAACCGGGCAGTGCGGGGTTCCCGGACTATGAGGTTGGAAGCTGTGGGTGGGAGATCTCCTGAGGTGATGAGGTTCTGTATGGCCTGGGAGATGATGGTTTGGTGATGGGGTGTGGGGCCATGGTCGAGGGGGCGGTAGGAAGAGGTGTCCTCGAATTGGCGTTTGGCTTCAGCGGTGTAGAGGTCAGTGTGCCAGACTACCACTGCGCACCCTTTATCTGCTGGCTTGATGGTGAGGTTGGGATTGGAGCAGAGGGATTGGAGGGCTGCGTGTTGTGAGGGTGAGAGGTTGGAGTGGGGGAGAGGGGTAGACAGGTTGAGGCTTTGTAATGTCCCAGCGGCAGTTGGAAATGAAAAGGTCGATGGCGGACAATAGGCCAGCGTGGGGCGTCCAGGTGGATGCAGTGTGTTGGAGGTGGGTGAAGGGGTCCTCGGAAAGTGGGCAGGAGTCCTGATTGTGAAAGTAAGCTTGAAGGCGGAAGTGGCGGAAGAAGTGTTCGACGTCACGGCGTGTATTGAATTCATTGATATGTGGACGGAGGGGAATGAAGGTGAGTCCTTTGCTGAGGACTGATCATTCGTCCTCAGTGAGGGGGCAATCTGGAGGGATGGTGAAAACTCCGCAGGGCTGGGAGCTGGGATCTGGTGTGGGTGTGGAGCTGGGAGTGAGGGCGGGGCCGGTAACTGGAGTGGGTGTGATGGTGGGGGTGGAGTCATGAGCTGGGGTGGTGTTCCCCTCAGGGTTCTGGGGGGCGGGAATGGTGACAGTGGGCTCTTTGGGGTGCGTGTCAGCAGAATGCAGGTGAGTGGCATTGGTGGGGGTTGAATTGGTGGCAAACACGGAAGTAGGGGGCGGAAGTCACTGAGCATGTGACATCAGCGATGATGTGAGGGGTAGAAGTGATGTCACGTGTGGTGCATGAGGAATTGTGAGGGGCAGAAGTGGCTGTGGGAGTGGCCATGATGGGGGCGGAAGTGACATCATCAATCAGCATGGGGGTGGCAGCTGCACCAGCCGCATGGCTAATAACATTTTGTTTGTCCTTGATATGTAGACATCACTGGCTTGGCTTGCATTTATTGGTCATAAAGGCCCGATGAGGTATAGATGACAGATTTCCTTCCTCGAAGGATCTCAGTGAACAAAGTGTATTTTCACAACAATCAACAGTGATTAGCTGGTTGTCACTAGGCTAGCTTTTTAACTCCAGATTTTGTACTGCATTCAGATTTGACCACCTGCCATGGTGAGATTCAAACTCATGTCTGCAAACCATTGACTGGAAGTTCTGGATTGCTAATAAAATTCTTACTACATCATTGCCTCCCTTTAATCATTTTCCACAGTTATATCAGCTCACTGAATAACTAGTTAAATACTTTCTTCTGCTGTTTGCATTATAATGATTCAGTTGAATGTAACGTTTATGTGGTTGTTTCGGACCGGCTTTGACTTGATGAGCTGAATGATCTTTTTCTGTGCCATAGATCTCTTGGCTTCTATGAAAATGAATATCAATGTTATTCATAAACATATCCTCACACAGGAAGCTTGTTGTGTAGGGGATCCTGTAGTGATAACTTAATCAGATGTTGTGATCGAAAGTCAGAGAAACTAAATAAAGCTTAAATTGTGGGAATAAAACATCATGAAAACAAATTCTACTCAGTACCGAAGATAAGCAAGATGGAATTCAATTGATTCATATTCATTCTATTATGATTAGTTGATTGCATTCTGATGGTGACTAAGTTGTAATTTAATTGAGAATGTTTGATATTGATCACAAAAACTGTGAAGAATTTCATTCTGACAATGTATCATTAGATGCAAAATTTCAATAACTCTGAGAAAAAACAAGCCCAATTGCTATAGCATGACATACTGTAAAATCCTGACAGGACTGGCAGAACTTGCAATTCCTGCCTGCGCTGGCAGTAAGGTGAGAGGAGAAACGTCTTTCAGGTAGTTCCCCCCAGTGATGTGTAATGAGCCAGGGTTTTGCAGAAGCAGGTTGACATAGGAAACCTTTAAAAATGGTGGCCAATATCCAACTGTAGGATTTCTGGCTGCTTTCCCAGTGTTGCCAATTTTCACCTGGGCTTTTAAAGGGTGTATGTGCTCATATAGGCCAGATGAGGTATGGATGACAGATTTCGTGCCCTGAAAGATCTCAGTGAACAAAATGTGTTTTCACAACAATCAACAACGATTAGCTGGTCGTTATTAGGCTAGCTTTTTAATTCCAGATTTTGTATTGCATTCAGATTTGACCATCTGCCATCTCTCGGATGCTGCCTGACTGGCTGTGCTTTTCCAGCACCACACTTTTTGACTTTTAAAGGGTATAACTGGTTTGTGCCTGGATGAGGTTTCTTGGGAGTCATTGCAGTTTGGGCTTGTCATTAACTATCCAGGACTTGGAAAGTAATTTTGAAGAATGTTAAATTCCTTTCTGTTCCTTATTGATGTGATCACACTACATGATCATTTCAGACTGACACCCCCCACGCCACCCCACCCCCATGTGTAGACTAGCATTTTGACAGATCTCCTTCTTATGAATATCAGGAGCATGTTTTGACATGGCAGGTAACATATCCCAGAGCTTGATAATGTGGTCATTGCCAGAATGTCAAATCTAGCTCTGAGTTACATCATAGCCCGTGAGAGAAATGTAGTATTTGCAATCATGGCTCCATTGTGGTGGTAGGCATGTTCTACTCATCAACAATTTTCATTGGGTCAGGCCAGGTTTTTGAATGGTTGTAATTCATAATAAATCAGAGCTGTCTTGAACCATATCTTGCATGAGGGAACCTTTTGAAAAGTGAGTTCAAAGTGTCCTCCTCATACTAGTCATGCCAAGGTGTACACTCTTCCTTGCAACGCCATTGGTTCTAGATGCCCATCACCATAGCCCCTCATGCCATGGAATGGCACTTATTGTCCATTCAACCATGTGTTGCAGTTCTATATGCAAACAATAAATCTAGTCAGTGATTCATTCCTAATGTTTCATGTTAAAATCTCATTTCTGCTACAGAGCAACAAAAGTGTTGATCTTTCAAAACCTGAAACTGCAAGGCACTTGAAATCAGTGTAGGAAAGATTGTGAAATTGGTAGAAATCAGACAACCAGAGCTGTCAATCAAATTGGAGCATAGATGTTTCAGCTATCTGATGGATGCCTGGTCTCTCAATCAAGCTTCATCACGCATTTCAAAGTCAAAGTGGAAATCCTACAAGAAATCTGATCACAATTTTCATCTTCTGTGTAACTAAATCTCAGTTTTTAACTGCAATTTATTATTTATTTAATAGAGAAAATGTTTGGATCGAAGTTGTAGATACTTCAATTCACCAGTTCGGGGATGTTTGACATACCTCGGGAGCAGGTAGGGCTTGAACTAGCTCAGGGGTAGGGAAATGAACACTGCCTCACAAGAACCCCCTGGCTAGTATTGGCAAATTGCTTCTGATGGCTCATTTGGCCAATGAAAATGGATACTATTCGTATTTGCCTTGGACTAATAGGTATTTTGGTAATTAGTACATTAGTCAGGGGTAGAGAAACAGAGTGGTGAAATGGGTCTGGGTGAATTACATTTCAGAGGGTTGATGTGGACTTGTTGGGCCAAATGGCCTGTTTCCACACCGTAGAGATTCTATGATTCTATATACCAAATAATATGTCCTTAGAGAGTTCCAATTTATCAGGCATATGTGGTCTTTTGTGAACCCAAGTTGACTTGGATTTATTAATTTTACTCTTGCTAGATGCTCTTCAATTGCTCCTTTGCAATAGCAAATCACTGTAAATGTCACCTGATGAATGTGTAATTTACATGATATTGCTTTTGACCTTTTCTTAAAGGTGATTATTACATCTGTTATCTTCAAATTCAAATTGTGTCCAATGAGCCTTGTTAAATTCCCTCCTCACTCCCTGCTTTTCAGCTTATTTATTATAACGTATTTGCATAAAACCTTGAATATAATCAAGCAATCGGATTTCATCTGTGTCCCTCGACTTTGATACAGCACTTTGATCTATCCTTTATTTCTTGTCTAATCCCATGCTCTTGCTGGCATGTCATAACCTTTGATATTTGCTGTCAAGCAAATAATTAATTAACCTTAAAGATGGTCTGCAAATCATCTTTCAACATCATTTGTGCTGAGAAAAATCCAACATCTTCTATGGATTATTTTGTGTACATACCCATAATTCTTTGTGTGACTATTTTAAACTTGTGCCCTTTTACGACTAGTTTTCTAATCAGCAGATCACTATTTGTTCTTTCTTTTCAGCCTTCACAAATGTAAAACCTTCTAGCATCTCTCAATCCTTTTTACTCCAATTATAAAGTGACCTAACTTTCCTCGTAATTGTTTATGTTCACTGATATCTTATTGATCCTGTGTTGAACTTTTTCCATTAGTCTTAAATTTTATCCTGCATCATGCCTGGAATATGGATTGGATTCTGAGGGATGCAAAGATTAAAGGTTACAGATTCAAATACACAAAATTCAGACACTTAGTTAGCATTCAATTTGAAACATGCATTGTAATGAGACACTTAATTACATGTATTAGAATAAGATGGTTTTGCAGGTTTTTGTTCTGACATTATGTGCTTGATTTCAGCAGAGTCCTCGCAAAATATCACAGAATTTCAAGTGCAAATTACAAGCAGTATGAAATAAGATTCTGTGCTCTTTTTCAAGTGATGTTTTCTGACAAGGTACCTATTACATAACTTGGCCAGACCTTTAGGATGAATTTACCACAATTCAGAGTTCCCACTAGTTGTGCTCATTTATGTCTAAAAAGTAAGCTCGTTCTTTTGGAAGCTAAGGATACCTTTTAAAAACTTTTGATTCAAGGGATCGAGGGTGATAGGGAAAAGGCAGGAAAGTGGAATTGAGGATTATCAGATCTCATTAGATATGATCTCATTTAATTGGCAAAGCAAACTCAATGGGCTGAATAGTCTACTTTTGCTTCTCCATCTTATTATCTTACACAGTATGGTGACTATAGAAAGGATAACTATCATTCAAACAATGTTAGAACATTGTGTGGGGCTAAGAATGACTAGTCTCTCACCTTCATTCTTGTAACTGCAGCAATAATGACAGAGCTGATGATGTTAACTGAACATATATTTTTGATTTTGTTTGTGATTTCCAGCATCCACAGTTCTTTGGTTTTTGAACTGGGGACTTCTATTCCTCATCCAGTTGTAGAGATGTGGTAGTGTGGCAGATGTGGCACAAACCACCAGATAGTGCTCCCAATTCACTTGACATGCCCACTGAAGTGTTAGTGGCTGAGCTGGGAATGTGCAGGAGATAACCTTGCCAATGTACCTTCTGTGGGATCTGTGAGTTTTTTTCCTCATAGGTGGAGGAGGAAATGATATCCAGAAGGGGTGTCCTCCTCTGAGCAGAGACTGTGTGCATGCAGCTGTGCTTGAAGAATACAAATGTGGGAAAGAGTTGGGGCATAGGGATAGAAGCTTGAGCACATTAAGAATTGATGCTGGCCATACGAGAAAAGTAGCACAGCACTTAAGAATGAATCTTACTTGGTTAGTGGGACATGGAGGTCTGAACACCACTGCAGGAGTAATCACAATTCTCTCTCGCTCAGGCAAAGGGTGAGTACATGTATGTTGAGATTACTCCAAAACCACAACCAAGCCCTTTCCATCCTATTGTGACCTCTTTTCTCCCTGAATGAGGCAAAGTGAAGCAGCCTATTTAACTGGTTCCAGAACCACAAAGATTCACTCCCTCCACTATCAACACTCAGTAGCAGCAGTATGTATCACCTACAAGATGCAAGCATCACCAAATCCATGACCACTGCCATCCAGAAGAACAGGGCAGCAGATACATGGAAACCACCACTTGCAAGTTCAATTCAAAGCCACTTAACATCCTGACTTGGTAATTTATCACTGGGTCAAATTCTTGGAACTCTCTCTTCAAGGACATTCTGGACATATGTACACCAAATGGGCTGGAACAGTTGAGGAGGACAACTTACTACCACCTTCTCAAAGGCGTCTATGGGTGGGCAATAAATACTGGTCCAGCCAATGATGCCCCCATCCATTAATGACTCATAAAAAAATCTCCCAGAATGTTCCAGCAGTGGTGATTACTTCTGCCTTGAGTGAACACAAAAAAGCAAGAGAGCATTCCATCGAGGCGTAATGCAAATGTAAAAAGATGAGAAAAGAATTGCATAAGAGAGCTCATGGAGAAAAGGCCTCCATGAAACTCCCTGAAATTGACATTTAATTGACTTTTTATAAAAGTAAATCTGATGATTCAAGATATTTTTTGTGATAAACTCACCTTCAATCATATTAAAATCATGATGTATGAAGTTAGCATTCTCAATCATATCAATTATTTTCTTTGGCAATTGTTTTGATCAGTGATTTCAAATAAAATTGAGCAGAAAATGAAGGAATAAGGAATAACACTTTTCAAAACTGGTGCAATTTTGAGCACATTTTGTACCCCGTTTGCTGATCTCACCCACAACATGAACAACTTATCATCATACATGTTTTTGCTTCAACAAATTGGCTTCCATAACTCATTTTTTCTTTGGCATTATTTGTCTACGGTTAGAAAGCATTTAGCATTATATCAACTTCTGATCAACTCTAAGTGAAATATCCTGTTATGCTACACACAATAAGAAGGCCTCGAAACAGACTAACAAAAGACCAGGATTGCAGGCAAAATATTCAAAAGTTGTTCCCAAGTAATGAGATTTAAGAGAGGTTTCTTGAGGAAGTTCAAAAGAAACTTCTAATTCTTGGAAGAATTAAACTCAAAAACAGAAAATGTTAAAGTACAAAGCAGTTTGGTTATCATTTGAAAGAGAAATATGGTTTTGGCTAATCTCCATTTTTGTTTCAATAACTGATCAATGCATGTGTGTTGATTTTTTTTATTATTTAATTTCCCTTCATTCCATAGCCATTGAAAAGTAATTGGAAATGCTTATGTTTTTCAACTATTAGGCATTTCCCATTCATCAATTCTGTCACTGAAGCATGAAGCCATTCCAAAGAATTTTATTTTTACAATGTTATTCTCTTCTATTATTGAGCCTATCAATACAGGAGTTGGGATAGGAGTTGCAGGAAAGATGAGCAAGCCAAGGACAATATATTGATAAGTGAACAGTTGGAATAGTAGGAGTGATGATGTGATTGAACATACAACAGGAAGGAGTGAAAATGGGAAAACAAAGAAATAAAGCGTGGGCATAACTGGACTGGGGAACAGCATAAGTGATTAGGCAGGGACACTAGAAAAGAGTTGGTGAGTGCTGCATTTTGCCTGATGATGCTACCACAAATATAGTCTATTCTTTTTTCTATAATATCACACATGTCCTTGTACCAAAATTCAGAAAAGAACAAAACAAGACTGAACAGAGAGAAAAACAAGAAGAATTCAGATAGGGGAAGTAGGAGAGAGAGAAAAAATAGAGAGAAAGAAAAGATACAGCAAAGTGAGAAAAGTGAGCAGTAACAAGCTGACAGCAGGGACATGTAAAAGATTGACCTTAAAATCTGATTTGGCGTGGCCAGTGCTGAGTAGATTGATTAATATGTTAATAATTAACAGCAAAATTAACATTTCAATCATCAGGACTACTCATTTCAGAAACTATAGCAATGTAGATATGGTAATTGGCTTGAATGTGACTCATAAACAAATGCTTTTCAAATTCCTTTGGAACTCATTTCTGGGTTTTTCTCTCATTCTTGTCAAAGGTTACTTTTCTTTTTTAAGTTTGTCAATTCTTATGCAAACAGATGGTAAACTCAACCCATAAATCTCTGAATGAAAATGTTGATCTCTGAATTTGTGAGAGGAAGGATAGAGAAAGTGATGTACAATAAACAACAGTGGTTCAAAGCATTTTGGACACAAGTATAATGCTTTCTTTTGTCTGAATTTGATGTGACACTGTGGTATAGAATTTAAACCCAAGGATGGTATTTTTCCAAGTTCAATTCTTAAAGTAACTACCACTTTGATGTACAATCACAATTGTTAAGAAATTTTTAAAAATTACATGGAACAGAATATCAATGAGGAAGATGTCTCAAATTTCTGCGGCTGAAGGTCACAGGTGAACAGATTTGATTTGCACATCTCAGAAGGAAATTTTTAAACAATCAAACATCAGTATCAATATATTCTCAGTTCTGAAATTACACAGTGTGCTGACTGAAAGTATGCATAAAGACATGTATTATAAAAAGTCCTATTTATGTAGACCAGAAAAGGATGTGAAACGCAAGTGGAATATGGTGTTTAATGAGTACTGTGACAGTTTAGGCAACCAGTCGACAAAATTGACAACTTGCCTTCAGGGAGTATTCTTAAATTTGATGTGTGACAGAAAATCTGACTTTTAGAAAATGGCAAATGATGAAAAAAAGACAGTAGCAAAAAATATGTTCTACTAACATAAACAGATCAAAATAATTGCAGCACAGAGCTTTATGATGTCTCCTGAAATGAATCGTATTTTCGTATCTCTGCAATTTAGAATGTTTTTGCATAGTAAAATAGCAATCATGTCTACCTACTAGTTACTGAACTGTATTTCATTTCACAGATGAACTGGAGCTGTTAGGCTTTGCTTTTTGTTGAGCCTAACTGGCATCCTTGAGAATGATTTGGAGATGCCGGTGTTGGACTGGGGTGTACAAAGTTAAAAATCACACAACACCAGGTTATAGTCCAACAGGTTTAATTGGAAGCACACTAGCTTTCGGAGCGACGCTCCTTCGTCAGGTGGTAGTGGAGAGCTCAATCCTAACACACAGAATTTATAGCAAAAATTTACAGTGTGATGTAACTGAAATTATACATTGAAAAATTGATTGTGTGTTAAGCCTTTCATCTGTTAGAATACAGTGATAGTTTCACTTCTTTCATGTGTAAATCACAAAACCTTTTTTTAAGAAGTTGCGTTCTCGGGTTAGCTGTTAACAATGGTGATAGCTAGACAATATGTTGAAGGTTTTGGCCCCCTGTGTTCTCTGTCTATGCCATGATGTTTAGATTGATTCTAATCTAAAAAGTGAGATAACGGAGTTTTACATAAATTCATGCAGTTTTTGAGCTTAGAGTTCTACATGAATGCATGCAGTTTTTGAGCAAAGTACAATGTAACCCTGCAAGTACAAATTCACCCCACAAATTATATGTGTGCATGTGGGTCTTTGCCTGTGTGTCTGTGTGTGTGTATGTATGTGTCTGGGTTGGGGGTTGTGAGTGTAAGAAAGTGTATGTGTGTGTAATGAGTGCAGAGTGTCTGAACTCTGTGAGGGGATGCATGTGTGAGTGTGGGAGTGTGTGCGTCTGTAAGGGTGTGTGTGGGTGTCTGAGTGCACGTCTGTGTATATGTGTGTCCATGTGTATGTGTCCTTGAGAATGCTGACTTACACATGAATATATTATTCATTACACAATTTCAGTTTTACTTGAGTGAGTTACCGTAAGTGCATGCTCCATCATTAAAAGTACTCTAAATGTTAATGTGAGAATCGGGTATTTGTCCTCTTCTTTGAACTTTTCTCTTAGCAATATATGTGTTCATCCACCCAAAGTGTAATTCCCCTCACAAGATTGGACAAGGTAATAACCTGATGATGGCCTCCAGATCTTTTTAAGTTTCTCTTCACAATTAACAAGCTTCCTATTTTTTGTCATCTGCATGTTTTAATATTGCATTTCTTGTCTTGAAGCTGAAGAAAAGTGGTCTTCAATACACTTCAAAGTGTTCCCCTCACACACCCTGTATACATCCAACCAGTCTGAAAAAAGTTCTTTAACCAATTTCAATAGTTATGTTGTCATATATCCTTTCATATGGTGAATCTTGATTTTATCAACAAATATCCTATTCAAAATCTTATCAAACTCTTTGTTTAAATACATATACACAATATTAATCACATTTCTTTAACTCCATTGTTTAACAAAATAGTTCTATTACATGGATTTTACTGTAGTGAAGCTACAATATAAGATTATATTAACGATAAATTGGAAAAGCAATTAAACAGAGCTGAATGCTCCTACAACCAACAGATCAAATCAAAGCTCTCGTAGTCATGCCACATCCAGCTGGAAATGGTGATGAGCAAGGGAGCAACGAATCGCTCCATCTTCAATGATGGAGGAACTTGGCAGGTCAGTGTAACAGTCAAGGTTGAAACATTGGTAACACTTTCACATAGAAATGTCAAATAGATGATCCATCTTCCCCCTCCCCCCTGAAATTCATACGCTCTTAGCTGCTGGGTTTCAGATCATTTGCTTCATCCAAATGATATGAAAAAGTTGTTAAATGCACTGGATACTCAAAGACTGTGGGCTGCAGTAACAGCCTGCTGAGGATTCATGGTCCAGAACTAGAGATGCCTTTAGCTCAATTGTTTCAGTACAGCTACAACACTGGCATGGATCCAACAATATGGAAAATTACTCAGACATCTACTTTCCAGAAAAAAAAACAAGATAAGTCCAATCTGGTCAAATGCCACTCCAGAAGTCAACTTTCAGCAAAGTAATTGAAAGCATCATTGAGCATATTGTCTTATTCTGTTCCTGAAGAAGGGCTCATGCCCGAAACATTGATTCTCCTGCTCTTTGGATGCTGCCTGACCTGCTGCGCTTTTCCAGCAACACATTTTCGGCTCTGATCTCCAGCATCTGCAGTCCTCACTTTCTCCATGTTGTCTGATTGGCTTGTTTTATCCTGCTCTCTGATGGCTAGTTTAGATTTTGTCAATACTACTCATTCCAATCCTTATTAATGCTTCAGTTCAATGGGAACAAAAAAGCTGCATTTCCAATATTACATATGCATGTAGTTAAAGTTACTATTTAAGATCTGCTCTTATTAATCATCTTAGAAAAATAAGTACTAAATCTGTACGTACTTGTCTGCAGTGAATAATTGACACATTCATTATGATTTTAAATATTAATCCTTTGTTTCGATATTGATATTGGGTTTTAAGCCTTTCCTTTGAGAAAATATGTGTGATATCTGTGGGCAAAATAGGAGGATATTTAACTTTACAAATGATATGAGTATAAAGAATATAGCTCTCAACATTTGTAATAGGAAACTGCCCATACGGTAGAAATAAGTTGGCCTGCCCTAGGGCATGTATTAAGTAGTAAGTAATTTGCAGCAATTATAATCAGATGTTTTGGCGTATATTTATTATATAACCCTAAGTAATTCTGCACAGTTCCTATTTCATTGGGCCATGCAACAATAGTTTTTGTGCGATATATTCTTTACAGTCCATATACAATCCTCCTCATAATATCTTATTAAGTCTTTTTAGAAAGAATTAAGAAAAACACTGAGCAGTTGAGGAAAACTTTCTGCTGGTTGGGCTCAAACCCAGCATAAAGGGATATAGTTGTAGTTGTTGGAGGTCAGTCATCTCAACTGCAGGACATCTCTGCAGGAGTTCTTCAGGATAATGTTCAATGCCCAATTATCTTCAGCTACTTCATCAATGACCTTCACTCCATCCCAATAACAGAAGTGAGGATGTTTGCTGATGATAATGCGCTATTTGTGACTCCATAGGAACTGAAACAGTCCATGTCCAAATGCAGCAAGACCTGGACAATTTCCAGGCTTGGGCTGATAAGTGACAATGACAGTTTAATTAAGCAAGTGTCAGGCAATGACTATTTCCATCAAGAGATAATTTAACCACTTGAGATTCAATGGCATTGCGATGACTAAATTGCTCACTATGAACATTCAGGGGGTTAAAATCATCCAGAAACTGAACTCAACTGACTGCACAGAACCTGTCCATCATCCACAGGGCACAAGTTTTGGAGTGTGATGAATTACTTCCTACTTGGCTACATCTGTACAATTCCAACAACATTCAAGAAAGTCACAGCATCCAGGTCAACACAGTTTGTTTGATTGGCACCATAACCACAAGCATTAGTACTCTCCATCACTAACAGGTTCAGCAGCGCATGCCAACAATAAGATGCGCTGTAGAAATTCATGAAAGCTCCTTAGACAGCATGTTCCAAACTAATAAACACTGCCATTTAGAAGGACAAGGGCACCTTTCATCCGGATTTGGAAATGTATCACCATTCCTTTGATTTTGCTCAGACAAAAGCTTGGAACTCCCCTGCTAACAGCATTGTGGGCCTATCTACATCGAATAGACTGCAGCGGTTCAAGAAGGCAGCTCACCACCACCTTCTCAATGTGATAACTGTTGGCTTATCTAATGGCATCCCCACATCTCCTAAGTGAAAAAAAAGTATACATGGTATTGTAGGAAAGGGAGGAGGTGGTATTTCCAGAGAAGGAGCAGGTATTTGAGGGAATAGCAGCAGCCAATTTGCAAATAAATTCCAATAAATAACTAATAAATCTACTTTAGTGATGTTAGTTTGGAAGTAAGTGTTGGGTTGGAAATCCTCCCTGAGACACTGCTGGATCTTAATATTCATTCAGTTGAGAAGACAGACATCTTCTAAGTTCACTGCCTGATATGTACAACAGTGACTTAGTATTGTGCTGAAATGCAAGCCAACAATTATATAAGTAATCTGTGAGGATGGTGAGAGTGTTGGCTGTTGGGAGTAGGAGTAACGTGACTGTACTGTAGTCCACAACTATAGACAGTCAAAAGTTTAATGAATGCTGAAAAGCTCAGAACATTTTCCAGGACTTTCAAATGGCCAGAGAGCCATTATTCCACCAAAGGTAAGAGTTGTGCATGGGGATGCTATGGAATCCCAGTAATGCAGAGTCTGAAGGAAATGCCTGGAGAACTGATAATTCTATTGATAATTCTCTTAGCCTGGAACTCTCCGAAAGACTCCAAGTAAATTGGAGAATTTGCAGCTTTCTGATGGAACTAAATTAATAAATTTGCAGGAAATGTTAGACTATTAAATACATTGTCCAACTCCTGAGTAATTAGTCAACTAATCCCATACTCATCTCACAGATTCCCAACTACAGCTCTGCCAGACCACTTATGACCCTCAGATTGTGACCTGACAACCCCTCTACCACCCCACCTCCCTGACCCCCCACCCTTACCCCACAAAAACCTACAACTCCTGCCTTGTTCTGAAGCTGACACCTCATGTGCCCTACTTCTTTGGACCCGACAGGTCCACTCTGCCCCAGCAATCTACCTGCTGCTCCCCCTTATCTCTCTGGCATCCACCCTGGTACTGCCATTCTGTGCTATACTTCAGACCTGATCTTTCTCCCCCCCACCCTCACACATTCACCCCTTCCCAGCTGTAGACTCGATCATATCCCTCACTCTGGATCTGAATTCCTCCCCCTTTCATTCCTGTCTTCATCCACTGATCTACCTCTGCACAGACCCAGCACCTGATACCTACCCTCTTCTCCACTGTCTGAACTCAATGCTCTGCCTTTCCTCACTCTGGATCTGCCAAAACCTGCCCTGCTTTTGCCCAATCTTTCTTGTCACCCTTTGGACCCACTCTCCCTTCCCCTTGCTCTAGACTCAATTTGCTACCCTTCCCTGCCACCAGACCTGATCCCTTCCAGGACCCAACTCCTTAACCAGCCCTAACCACAGCCAGACCAGATATCGCCCACTCAGTTCAACTTATCCTGAGCACTGCATCACTAAAGTGGCTCCTTTCTATCTTCCACTCTGGCTCTTTATCTGGACTTTGTTCGTTACCCACATTGTAGACTACTGACCTGGCATCTTTCCCACCTAGCACACTATTCCCTACTCATCTGGCACCCTAACCTCACTCTTACTTCACATAATTACCTTTTGACTGCAACAGTCCAGGTTGTCTGAGATTCTGGACCTTTACATTTCAGAAGGTAGCAGCTGATTGCTATGAGAAAGGGGACATGATTTGCCTTCTCCAACAATTTTGCATTGCCAGAGAATTGTCAGACTGGATTTCTGGCTTCACACTTCTGAGGGTGCACTGATCGGTATTTCTTAAAAGCAGTTCTGGCTTAATAATTGTGTCATCTATAGGAAACATAGGAAGCACAGAAATAGACAAGGCAACAGTCTATCCCAGTATCTTAGCACATTGTATCTGTAATACTTCATATATCCTTCAGTCAAATCTTCCTTCGGGTACTTTTGAACCTTGTTCTGGAACTTGTTAATATGATTAGTCTGTGCTTTCTCCTTCAGCGGTTCATTCTACAGTTTTTGTCCAAGTAACATGCTTTGATCTAATATTACTTGCATGTAATTAAATGTATGGACATAGATGGACACACGAATGTACCATGTTGTCATGAAATATGTTTTTTGGCTGACTTAATACTTATACTTGTTATGCCGAAATGTGTGAACTATAATTCAATATTTACAACATGCTGAGAAAATTTGTCTTTTTAAGCAAAATAACAAGTTATTTATTGTTACTCAAGTTAATTATTTCATTTTTGATTGATGTACTTTTCCAGGAATTACATTAACTTGCACATACAGAACAAATTAAAACAATTTTGGGCAGCATGGTGGCACAGTGGTTAGCACTGCTGCCTCACAGCGCCAGAGACCCGGGTTCCATTCCCGCCTCAGGCAACTGACTGTGTGGAGTTTGCACATTCTCCCCGCATCTGTGTGGGTTTCTTCCGGGTCGTCCGGTTTCCTCCCAAAGATGTGCAGGTCAGGTGAATTGGCCATGCTAAATTGTCCGTAGTGTTAGGTGAAGGGGTAAATATAAGGGTATGGGTGGGTTGCGCTTTGGCGGGTCGGTGTGGACTTGTTGGGCCGAAGGGCCTGTTTCCACACTGTAAGTAATCTAATGTATTAGAAGTTAAATCCCTTGTGTTACCATTGATTCTAAACTGATATTGCACAGTTTTATGATTTATTTGAATTAATGTATTTAAACTCTTCCAAACTAAATATTATACTGATTGCTAATTCATGTAACCACACTGCTAATTTGCTGTCATAACTTTGAGAAACATGCAATTGTGTGTGAATATGCACCATGGGGTTAATTGTATTTAAGTTAGGAATATTTGAATGGAACAGTTGAATCGAACAAATTGCAGGATTTTAATCTGTGTAATGACATTGATAAAAAAATTGTCAAAACATGGATTCTTTGTAAATTTGCTCTATTAAATTAATGTCCATAAACCTCTTAGTGCAGAGGAATATTGTAGACTTCAGTAAGATAGAGTCCCTGAATATGGAAAAGATGGGTCAGAAGGCAACCACTTTCCTTCATTCATCAAAGCTTCATGAATAACAGCAGGAGGAGATAATACTAGAACTGTATTGAATAATAAACTAAAGTTAGTGTTCTGAAAGGATGTGATCACATAAGAGAGGATCCAGGATTTTTGAAGATTTTAGCATCAAGAGTAGATTTGATAATATATCTGAGCAAGTTGATTTGAATGCTGGATTTTGAGCTCTATTTTAATGCAATGTTCAGGTTTCCATATTCAGTAAGACGGCACATTGGCTCAGAGGTTAGCAACACTGTCACACAGTGCTAGGGACCTAGGTTTGATTGTCAGAATGAAAATCTGTTCACTTTGTAGCATTCTGCTGAAAATTAGTGAGAGTAACCATGAACCCTGTTAACTTGATAAAAACACATAACTGCAATGTAGTTAGTTAAAAATCACACACCACCACGTTATAGTCCAACAGGTTTAATTGGAAGCACACTAGCTTTCTGAGTGATGCTCCTTCATCAGGTGGTTGTGGAGGACACAATTGTAAGGCACAGAATTTATAGCAAAAATTTACAGTGTGATGTAACTGAAATTATACATTGAAAAATACCTTGATTGTCTGTTGAGTCTTTCATCTGTTCGAAAATCATGATAGTTTCACTTCTTTCATGTGTAAATCACAAAACCTTTTTTTTAAAAGTGGCATTCTCAGGTTAACTGTAACAATTGATGTCAGCTAGACAATATGTTGAAGGAGTTAGCCCCTGTGTTCTATGTCTATGCCATGGTGTTTAGATTGATTATAATCTAAAAAGTGAGATAACAGAGTTTTATGTGAATTCATGCAGTTTTTGAGCAAAGTACAATGTAACTCTGCAAGTACAAATTCACCCCACAAAATATATGTGTGCATGCAGGTCTTTGTGCCTGTCTGTGTGTGTGTCTGTCTGGGTTGGGGGTTGTGAGTGCTAGAGAGAATGTATATGTGTGTGTAGTGAGTGGAGAGTGTCTTAAGTCTGTGAGGGGGAGCATGTGTGTGTGTGTGTGTGTGTGTGTGTGTGTGTGTGTGTGTGTGTGTGTGTGTGTGTGTGTGTGTGTATAGTGCAATGGTGGTCACCTGCAGGGTGACATGAACCCGGTTGAGGCCTTCCCTATTGGTATGGAACTTAGCTACCAGTCTCTGGTCAGCCACTTTTCACTGCTGCCTGTCCTGAAGTCCGCCTTGGAGGATGGTCACCCGAAGGTCTGAGGTCGAATGTCCTGGACCGCTGAAGTGTTCTCCAACTGGGAAGGAACACTCCTGTCTGTTGATTGTTGTGCGGTGCCCATTCATCCATTGCCTTAGCCTTTGCTCGGTTTCCCCAATGTACCATGCCTCAGGGCATCCTTGCCTGTAACGTATAAGATAGATAACGTTGGCTGAGTCACGTGAGTACCTGCCACGTACATGGTGGGAGGTGTCCCCAGGTGTAATGGTAGTATCCATGTCCACACTCTGACATGTCTTGCAGCGCCTACCGTGACAGGGTTGTATGGAGTTGTCCTCAGAGCTGGGTAGCTTGCTACAAACAATGATTTGTTTGAGGTTTGGCGGTTGTTTAAAGGCAATCATTGGAGGTGTGGGGAAGGTCTTGGCGCGGTGCTCATCCTCATTGATAATGTGTTGCAGGTCACGAAGAACTTGGCGTAGTTTTTCAGCTCCTGGGAAGTACTGAACAACACAGGGTACCCTGTTGGTTGCAGCACATGTTTGTCTCCTGAGGAGGTCATTACGGTTCCTTGCTGTGGCACGTTGGAACTGGCGGTTGATGAGTTGAGCATCGTACCCCGTTCTTGTGAGGGCATCCCTGAGTACTTCCAGGTGCCCGTCATGTTCCTCCTCATCTGAACAGATCTGGTGTATGCGTAGGGCTTGTCCATAGACGATGGCTGTTTTAATATGTTTTGGGTGGAAGCTGGAGCAGTGCAGCATTGTGAGGTTGTCTATGGGTTTGCAGTAGAGTGTGGTGCTGAGGTGTCTATCCTTGATGGAGATGCATGTGTCCAAGAATGAGACAGATAGTCGAGAGTAGTCCATGGTGAGTTTGATGGTGGGATGAAACTTGTTGATATCTCTGTGTAGTTTTATCAATGACTTCTCGCCATGGGTCCAGAGGAAGAAAGTGTTGTCAATGTAACTGATGTATAATGTTGGTTGGAGGTCCTGTGTAGAGAAGAAGTTTTGTTTGAACCTGTGCATAAAGATATTGGCATATTAGGGTGCAAATTTGGTCCCCATGGCTGTTCCATGTGTCTGGATGAAGAACTGGTTGTCAAAGGTGAAGACGTTGTGATCAAGAATAAAGTGGGTGAGTTGTAGGATGGTGTTTGGAGATTGGCAGTTATTGGTGTTGAGTAGTGAGGCTGTTGCCACGATGCCATCATTGTGGGGGATGCTGGTGTAGAGTGCGGAAACATCCATTGTGACGAGGAATGTTCCCGGCTCGACTGGTCCGTGGGTGCTCAGTTTCTGTAAGAAATCCATAGTGTTGCAACAGAAGCTGGGGATCCCCTGTACAATAGATTTCAAGATGCCTGAAACGTAATGTTTGTACCTCTCTCATGTTGCCATGAACTAATGCTATAGACTAATCTTGGACACACCAGGGATCCAAAGAGTTAATTCAAATACACCTGATTGATCTTGTTTAGTTTAATTTATAAATTTGCTTCACTTCTTTGTCATTACTTCAAGAAAAGAAATGTGTCTGGTTAGATGGGAAGGGGTAATAAGGTCTTCCCATAAGGGAATAGAAAATCAGAAGGGAGTTTGTACTTTCCTCCTAGGAATGTGTTTAATGCAGCAAAGGTCTTGAGACAAATCAGTTGTCTACATTTCTGGTTTGCAGTGTCGTGAGTAAGTGATGAATGACCTGAGGAGATCCAGAGAACTGTGAAGGATATGAAAGGTTTTACTTCTGAGAGAAAAAAAGTAATGCAAGTTCTAATGGATAGCACGCAGTCAGATTCAAAAGTACACTGAAAATCCTTCTTAGGTATCAAATGTTTAACCATTAAAGTACATCGACCAAAGGATCCTATGTAATTGTGATTCCCTTGGCTCATATCTATTAATCCCTTATTTATTTCAAACAAAAGCTGATTTCACAAGGTAATTTTCTTTCCAGAATTTTGTTGTATGTGTCAATAACTTAGATTGATGTAAAGTTTGTAGGTGATCAGGAACTCAGACAGTTAGTAAGCAATGAAATGACTAGCTACACTCTTCAGGAGGAAATTGAATGCTAGAATTGGTAGTCACATGCCAATTGAAATATCATGCTGAGAAGAGTAAAGTGCAGCATTATGATTGGAAGAATGAGAAGAAATTGTATGAAATAAACCTGCTTGCTAGCGCAGTAGTTAGCATTATTGCCTCACAGCACCAGTAACATGGGATCAATTCCAGCCTTGGATGGCTGTCAGTGTGGAGCTAGCACGTTCTCCCTGTGTCTGTGTTGGTGTCTTTTGGGTGCTCCAGTTTCGTCCCTCAGTCCAAAGATGGGTAGTTAAGATGAATTGGCCATGATAAATGTGAGGTTACAGGAATATGATAGGGGGCTGAGTGTGGATAGGATGCTCTTCAGAGTGTCAGTGCAGATGTGATGAGTCAAATGGCCTTCTTCCACACTGTAGGTTCGATGAATAGCACAATTTGACATAGACAGAAGGATAGGGAGCCCTGAGTATATATTGCATAAGTCCTTGTAGGGCAATAGTTCAGTTTCAAAAGTACTCCAAAAATAAAAAAATCTGTCTGCTAAATTTAACATTGTTAGAATGTTGGGCTTCATGAATTAATATGTACATGTGTACAGCACTGAGTACAAAAACATGGAAGTTCTGTTGAACCTTGTTTGTTTGTGAGTTCATGGAATGCCCTGCCAGTAGCAGTGGTGGACTCTCCCTCTTTATGGTCATTTAAGCGGGCATTGGATAAGCATATGGAGGTTATTGGGCTAGTGTAGGTTAGGTAGGCTTCGGTCAGCGCAACATCGAGGGCCGAAGGGCCTGTACTGCGCGGTATTTTTCTATGTTCTATGTTCTATGTTCTAGCCACCTAGAATAGAGTTATTGCATCAGGTTTTGGCCACTATGGCTTTCGAGGGATGTGAGGGTCATTAACAGTGCAAAGAGCGATCAATCTATCGTTCCAGGGATGAAAAATCTTAATGATAAGGTTAAGTTGAGGAAACTGGGGTTGTTTTCCTTGGTAAAAAAATGTCATGGAAATTTTTGATAAATGTATCCATGACAATGAAAGATTCAAATAAAATAGACAGAGAAAAGTTATTCCCATCAGCTGCTGCTGTAGGGGTTAGAGTACATAGATTTAAGGTTTTGGACACAACTTGCAGTAGTTGGGATTTGAGAAAGGATTTTAAATACAGAATGCAACAATGAATTGAATTGAATTGAATTTATTGTCACGTGTACCGAGGCACAGTGAAAAGCCTTGCCTTGCGAGCAATAAAGACAGATACATAGTTAAGCAAAATAGATAGTAAATAATAAGTAAACAGAAGCAAAAACAAAAACACAGATACAGGTGAATGTTAAGAGTTTGTGAGTCCATTCAGTATTCTAACAACAGTAGGGTAGAAACTGTTTCAAAGTCAGCTGGTGCGTATGTTCAGGCTTCTGTACCTTCTGCCCAGTGGTTGAGGTTGTAAAAAACATTGCCAGGGTGGGATGGATCTTTAAGAATACTGGCTGCCTTTCTTTGACAGCAGGGTTGGTAGATGGATTGTATAATGAGAGGTTAGTCTTTGTGATTGTCTGGGCTAAGTTCACCACTCTCTGTAACCGTCTCCGATCTTGAATGGGACAGTGGCCATACCAGGTAGTGATACATCCAGACAGAATGCTTTCGATGGCACATCCATAAATGCCAAATTTCCTCAGCAGCCTGAGGAAAAAGAATTGTTGTTGGGCCTTGGTACCAGAGCGACCACATGAAGAGTCCAAGAAAGTTTGTTGTGGATGACCACTCCCAGGAGCTTGACACTCTCCACTTGTTCCACCTCTGTGCTGTTTACGTGTAGGGAGTCATGAGTAACATCCTGCCGAAAATCAATAACGAGTTCCTTGGTTTTGCCGGCATTGAGAGTTAGGTTGTTCTCAGTGCACCATTTTTCCAGGTCTTCCACTTCCCATCTGTGGTCTGTTTCATTGCCATCTGAGATTCGACCGACCATGGTGGTGTCATCAGCAAACTTGTAAATGGTATTAGTTTGGTATTTGGCGATACAGTCATGGGTATACAGTGAGTACTGTAGGGTCCTGAGTAAGCACCCCTGGGGGGGCTCCAGTGTTGAGTGTTAGTGAGGATGAAATATTGTCCCCAATCTTCACTGATCATGGCCTGTGGGTCAGGAAACTGAGGATCCAATTGCGAGAGTGGGGGGTCAGTCTGAGATCACTAAGTTTAGTAATCAGTTTCGAGGGGATAATAGTGTTGAAGGCTGAACTGTAGTCAATAAGTAGGATCCTTACATGGCTGTTCTTGGTATCAAGATGTTCTAGGGAGGAGTGAAGGGCAAGAGATATGGCATCTGACATGGATCTGTTGGTCTGATAGGCAAATTGGAGGGGTCAAGAGTAGTGGGGAGGCTGGAGTTAATTAATGCCATGACCAGCCTTTTGAAGCACTTCATGACTATCAAAGTTAGGGCCACTGGGTGGTAGTCATTGAGATATGCTGCATGAACCTTCTTAGGCACACTGATGATATTGGCCCTCTTGAAACAGACAGGGACAGTGGCCTGCTGCAGGGAGAGGTTGAAGAT
Organism: Hemiscyllium ocellatum; assembly: GCF_020745735.1. Lineage (NCBI taxonomy): Eukaryota > Metazoa > Chordata > Chondrichthyes > Orectolobiformes > Hemiscylliidae > Hemiscyllium > Hemiscyllium ocellatum. The sequence goes on along the minus strand of NC_083407.1, from coordinate 38,151,867 downwards.
GTCTGAGAAGATCTCTGCCAGTTGACCTGCATATGGTCTGTCAGGTCATGCAACTGAAGTAATCTCAATTGTTGTTAAGCCTTTCAGTCTTGCATCTTTTAGAATGGGTTGCAGGTTTTGGTTCATTAATATGTCATTCCCAGAACTTCTTTCCAGTCAGCCTCAGATCTTCGGGTGACCATCTTCCAAGGTGAACTTTGGGATATGCAACAACATAGAGTGGCCGAACAGAGGTTTGGTACACATGGGGAAGGCCTTAATTGGGACCTTGGGTTCATGTCACACTACAGGTGACCCCACTACACTATACGCACACACACAACTTTATATACGCACACACCCATGCAGAATCTCTGTCATACACAAGCTCTCTCAGACACACACATACTTGCCCCACACTCACGTCCAGACACATACCTTCTCATGGGCTTATGCTCTGTCACATTCATGCACACACTCCATCAAGCACACACATGCAGAAACACACACGTACTCACACTGTCTCTCTTATACTTACACACACACACACACACACACACACACACACACACACACACACACTCTCTCTCTCTCTCTTACATACACAAACATATATAAGTCTATGGGGTGAATTTGCATTTGCAGAATTGTAAAGCACACAATCTGCAGGCAGTCAATCCATGCAACATTTTATAAATTTTATAAACCTCACACCTTTAAAGCATTGTCTGAGCTGAGATATCACCTTTTGTTATAAAATCTTAAGTTATCTTGAGAATTTGACTGGAAAGAAGTTCTGGCAAAAAGAGACAACATAAAGATTCTTCTTTGTATCACACATTTTGTGTTCAGGCAAAATGACGGAAATATATTTGATAACATCCAAAAGAGAATTAGATAAATACTCAAAAGGAATTTGTTCATACAACACTGGGAAAAGCGGCACGGTGGCACAATGGTTAGCATTGCTGCCTCACAGTGCCAGAGACCCAGGTTCAATTCCCGTCTCAGGTGACTCCCTGTGTAGAGTTGCTCATTCTCCCCATGTCTGTGTGGGTTTCCTCTGGGTGCTCCGGTTTCCTCCCACACTCCAAAGATGTGCAGGTTAGGTGAATTGGCCATGCTAAATTGCCTGTAGTGTTAGGTGAAGGGGTAAATGTAGGGGAATGGGTCTGGGTGGGTGGCGGGTTAGTGTGGATTTGTTGGGCCGAAGGGCCTTTTTCCACACTGTAAGTAATCTAAATCTAAAAAGGGGTGGCACGGTGACTCAGTGGTTAGCACTGCTGCCTTACAGCACCAGGGTCCCAGGTTCGATTCCAGCCTTAGGTGACCGTCTGTGTGGAGTTTGCGCATTCTCCCCGTGTCTGCGTGGGTTTCCTCCGGGTGCTCTGGTTTCCTCCCACAGTCCAAAGATGTGAAGGTCAGGTGGATTGGCTATGCTAAATTGCCCATAGTGTTAGCTGCATTCGTCAGAGGGAAATGGGTCTGGGTGGGTTATTCTTTGGAGGGTCGATGTGGACTGGTTGGGTTGAAGGGCCTGTTTCCACACTGTAGGGAATCTAATCCAATCTAAAAACGTAAGACCATGCAACTAAAGCGATAGAAGAGCTGCACAGTCAGAGTGGGCCTCCTCCTGTGCTGTACCATCCTACAGTTCTATCATTTTAAATGATAATGCAGGATAATCATTTTATTGTTGGGGAATTGTATAAGATCATTGCATTCTGGATCAGTGGTGCTGGAAGAGCACAGCAGTTCAGGCAGCATCCAAAATGCAGCGAAATCGACGTTTCGGGCAAAGCCCTTCATCAGGAATAAAGGCAGTGAGCCTGAAGCGTGGAGAGATAAGCTAGAGGAGGTGCAGTCATTGTTTTTACCTCGTAAGATCATTGCATGCTATGCATAAACTGATGAACCATAATGTTGCAGAACTTAGTGCCTCATTAAGTTGGATGGTTACAATATCTTGTGTTGCAACAAGTTACACTTCAAAAATAGGTTAACCCTTTCCCAACAAAGCAAAGCATAAACATGGCTTTTTTTTTGTGTTAAGGGCTGGTTCAATATTGGAAATGAAGCTTTATCCTGCACTTCATCTACAGTATACCTGAGAATAAAAAAATCATTGGACCAACACTGTCATACCTTATCTTTATGATCCAATAATTCATGTCTCACAAAACAAACAAAATCAATAAAGCATTTGTCTGTGGAAATAGTCTTGAAAATGAATGTTGTGAATATTGACACCACTCTCTTATTGAAAATAGCCCTTTGACTCATAAAAGATAAAATTGAAAATGGACTAGAGTCATTCAGATATTGTATCTTTGTTGGCAATAGAAATGTTAACTTAAGATTTTCTTCAATTATTCATGGATCAGGATATTAGGCCTTAATAGTTGCATTTTCAACCGACTCAGTTTAAAGATTGAAAGCATATGCAGTTTGTTGTAAAGTTCTAAAATAATTGCTGCTGTCAGGGAAAACAACCAACACTGCCTTTACAGTAATTTCAATGCTATGAGGCAAACTTATAAATTAAAAGGAACATCAAGATCAAAAGATGTATTGAAAATCACTTTTCGCCTCTCTAGCAAATACTGCAATAATACCTATCTTTCTGTATTTAACACTACAAGCTATATTTAATGTGTGAATAGTTTCTGTTGCTTAGTTCATTTGAGTCCTTTGATCTGCTTGTAGTTTTCTTTCATTTTAAGGTTATAGTAATGCATTGCCTTTTCCTGATTATGTAACACTGAATATACAACATACAAACAAGCCATTCAAATCAAATGATTTATGTCAGCCAGCAGTTAGGCTCCACCAGAAACACTTTCTATCCCTTTTATGTAACTTATCAGACTGTCCTTCCATTTGCCATTCGTATGCTTTTCTAGCTTTCCCTTAATGGCATCTCTGTTATTAGACTTAATAACTTCTTGTGATAGCACATTCAACAGTCTTTGCCATTCTTTAGGTAAAAAAAAATCACTTGAATTGCATTCTTATGATTAATGTAGAGGAACCATAAATCAAAAGTATTATATTTATCAAATGACCCTTGAAGAAGAAATTAGGAACAGCATTTCACTTTTAATTCCTTGTAACTTAAACATGAATTAATAGACAAATTATGGTTCGTTTGAACTATAAGTTACAAATGAAATAGGAGGTACCCCAAAGAATGTTACAATGTGGAGGTGCCGGTGTTGGACTGGGGTGGACAAGGTCAGAAGTCACATGATACCAGGTTATAATCCAATAGGTTTATTTGAAATCACAAGCTTTTGAAGCGCGATACCTTTGTCAGCTGAAGTGAAGAAAAGCTTACAAGCATAGAATTATAGTTAGAACAATCAATGGCAGATAGATCAAAAGATCATTCTAGTGGTCTGAGTAGAGTGGACTGTCTGTGTGGAGTTTGCACATTCTTCCCTTGTCTGCATGGGTTTCCTCGGGGCTCCGGTTTCCTCCCCAATCCAAAGATATGCAGGTTAGATGAATTGACCATTCTAAATTGTCCCATAGTGTTCAGGGATGTTCAGGTTAGGTGCATTAGTCAGCGGTAAATGTAGAGTAATAATGTAGGTGAATGAATCTGGGTATGTTACTCTTCGAAGGGTCAGTGTGGACTTATTGGGCCTGTTTCCACACTGTCAGCATTTTATAACAGATTTATTTTATTAAAAGTAAGACAAACTAAAAACTGATATAGTTGTATGCCGAGGGTATAAATCAAAGTAACAAGTAATCTAAAACTATACAAACTCATTAAGGTAGAAAGATCATAGCAATTTATCAAGGTTTTGGTGTTAAAACAGTACAGTAAGGAAGATTTTACAATCACAGAACAGTATGATGGGGTTACATGTCACGCGATATGAACCCAAGATCACGATTCAGGCCATCTTAATGTTTATGGAACTTGGCTATCAGTTTCTTATCTGTGATTCTGCATTGGTATGTGTCTTGGAAGACGCATATCGGAAGATCGGAGGCTGAATGTCCTTCCCCGTTCAAGTGTTCCCCGATTGGGAGGAAACATCCTTATCTGCAGATTGTTGCGTGGATTCCATTCAGCCTTTATCATAGTGTCTGCATGGTCTTGCCAATATATGATGCCTCCCGGCATCCTTGCCTGCAGCGTATGAGATAGACAGCATTGTCTGAGTTACATGAATATCTGCCATGTATGCGGTGGGTGGCATTCCCATGTATGATGGTAGTATCCATGTCGATAATCTGACATGTCTTGCAGAGGTTGCCACAACAGGGTTTTGTCGTGTTGTGGTCAATGTCGTCCTGAAGGCTGGGTAGCTTGCTGCAAATGATGGTCTGTTTAGACCGTAAAACCATAAGAAATTGAGCTACTCAGCCCATTGAGTCTGCTCCACCATTCAATCATGGCTGATAAGTTTCTCAATCCCTGTAACCCTTGAACCCCTTGACAATCAAGAACCTATTTATTGCTATCTTAAATATACCCAATGACTTGGCCTCCATAGCCTTCTGTGGCAGTGAATTCCATTGATTCACCACTCTCTGGCTGAATAAATTTCTCTTTATCTCTGTTCTAAAAGGTCTAAAAGTTCTAAAATGCCTTCCCTTTACTCTAAGGCTGTGGCCTCAGATCCTAGTCTCTCCCACCAATGGAGACATTTTCCGAATAACCACTCGTCCGTTCAGTATTCTGTAAGTTTCAATTAGATCCCCCCTCAACCTTCTAAAGTCCTTTGAGTATAGTCCTAGAATCCTCAAATATTTCTCATATGTTAAGCTTTTCATTCCTGGAACCATTTTTGTGAACCTCTTTTGAACTGGCTCCTGGGCCATTACATCCTTGTTGAGATGTTGGGCTCAAAACTGTGCAAAATACCCTAAATGTGGTCTGACCAGAGTCTTCTAGAACCTCAGACATCTATCCCTGCTATTATATTCAAGTCCTCTCAAAATAAATGCCAACATTGCATTTGCCTTCCTAACTACTGACCCCACCTGCAAGTTTACCTTGAGAGAATCCTGAACTCGAACTTTCAAGTCTCTTTGCTCTTCAGACTTCTGAATTTTCTCCCCACTTAGAAAATAATCTTGATTCTTCTTATCAAAGTGCATGACCTCACACTTAACCACGTTGTAGTCCATCTACCACTTCTATGCCCACTCTAACCTGTCCAAATCCTTCTGCAGCCTCCCCACCTCCTCAATGCCACCTGTCCCTTGACCTATTTTTGTGCCATCTGCAAACTTAACCAGAAGGCCCTTAGTTCCTTCATCTATATCATTAATGTATTAAGTGAAATGTTATGGTCCCAACACCGACCCTTGTGGAATATCACTTGTTACCAGCTGCCATTTCTAAGAAAGACCATTTTATCTCCACTCTCTGCTCTCTGCCTGACATGCTAGCATCTTGCCTCTAACACCATGGACCCTTATCTTACTCAGCAGCCTCCTGCACACCTTGTCAAAGGCCTCTTGAAGTCCAGATAGATAACATTCATTGGCTGTCTTTGGTCTATACTCCTCAAAGAATTCTAGCCATTTTGTTAGGCATGACCTCCCCTTGATGAAACCATGCTGACTTTGCTCTATTTTTCCACACACTTCCAAGTATTCAGAAATCTCATCCTTCACAATGGCTTCCAAAATCTCACCTACAACCTAGGTTAGGCTAATTGATCTGTAATTTTCCATCTTTTGCCTTACTCCCTTTTAAACAGGGGTGTCATGTTAGCGATTTTCCACTCTTCTGGAACCTTCCCTAACTCTAGTGATTCCTGAAAGATCACCACTAACACCTATACTATCTCTTCAGTTATCTCCTTTAGAACATTGGGATGTAGTCCATCTGGTCCAGGTGATTTATTGACCTTCAGGCCATTCAGTTTTTCCAGCACCGTCTCTTTGGTGATGGCCACCAGGCTCAATTCTGCCCTCTTATTCTTGAATTTTTGGGATATTACTTATGGCTTCCACCATGAAAACTGATGCAAAGTCATTATGCAGTTCCTCAGCCATTTTCTTGTTCTGACTACTATCTCTCTAGCATTATTTTCCAAAGGTCCAATGTCCACTTTTGCCTCTCTTTTGTCCTTTAAATAACTAAAGAAATTCTTACAGTCTTCCTTTATATTACTGGTTAGCTTGCCCTCATATTTAATCTTCTCCCTCCTTTTTTTTTAGTTGCCTTCTGTTGACCTCCGTAAGCTTCCCAATCCTCTGGTTTTCCACTGCCCTTCAACACATTATATGCTTTTTCTTTTGCTTTTATGCTATCCCTGACTTCCCTAATCAGCCATGGTTGCCTCATCCTCCCTGTACCATGTTTCTTTTTCCTCAGAACGAATTTTTGCTGTGTCTCCTGAATTATTCCCAGAAACCCCTGCCATTGCTGTTACAATGTCTTTTCAGCTAAGGTTCTCTCCCAGCTCCTTCTTTACAGCTCCTTCATCATGCCTCTGTTGTTGCCTTTATTCAGCTGTAATACCATTACCTCTGATTCTATCTTCTCCCTCTCAAATTGCAGAGTAAATTCAATCATATTATGATCACTGCCTCCTAAGAGTTCTTTTACCCTAAGCTCCCTTAACAAATCTGCCTCATTTACACAATACTAAATCCAGTATCATCTGCTCCCTAATGGGCTCCACCACAGGCTGCTGCAAAAAGCTATCTCATAGACATTCCACAAATTCCTTTTCTTGCAATCCATGGCCAATCTGATTTTCCCAATCCAACTGCATATTAAAATCCCCCATGGTCACTGTAACTTTGCCTTTCTTACAAACTCTTTCTAACTCCTGGTGTATCTTGCACCCCAGCTCCTGACTACTGTTTGGAGGCCTATACATAACTCCAACTATGTTTTTTTCTAACCTTTGCGGTTCCTCAATTCTACCCACACAGATTCTACACTACCTGACTCTACTTCATTTCTTACTATTGATTTAATTTCATTTCTTATTAATAAGGCCACCTCACCCCTCTCTGCCCACCTGCCTATCTTTTCGATAAGATGTATATCCTTGAATATTCAGCTGCCAATCCTGAAGCCTTTGCAGCCAAGTCTCCGTGATGCTGACTATGTCATACCTGCCAATTTCGATCTGCACCACAAGCTCATTTACCTTATTCCTTATACTGTGTGCCTTCAGATGTAACGCCTTCAGTCCTGTATTAACTGTCCCTCTTCTCATTCTCATTCATGTGGCCAGTGTGCTTGAAGTTTGATTGCTAACCTTTCCAAACACTCTGTCCTATTTGTGACTGTACTGGAGACTTTTTAACCTCCCCTGAGTTCTCCTTCTTTGCTACTTCTTTCATATTTTTCCACACAGTAGAATGCACTCCTACAGATTTTAATCTGCTGCTTTGCTTCCCACTGGGAGAAGTTTTACCCTTCCCTTCACCCCCACTTTCCAGATTAAAGTCCTGTTGACAAGCCTATTTACCCTTTTCGCTGGAACATTGGTCCCAGCTTGCTTCAGGGGGAGACCGTCCCAGCAGTACAGATCCCTCCTGTCCCAATACTGATGTCAGTGCCCCATGAAAAGGAACCCTTCTTTCTCACACCACTGTCTTAGCTACATGTTTACTTCCCTTATTCTTGAGTCCCTATGCCAGTTTATATATGGCTCAGGCAGTAGTCTGGAGATTATAACTCTTGAGGAACTGTTCTTTAATTTGATCCTAGCTTCTGATAATCTCTGAAGCCAAGTGGCTCCTCTTTCCTAGTCTTGCCTCTGTCGTTTGTTCTGGCATGGACCACAACATCTGTCTCCTCCCCCTCCCACTCCAATATCCTTCAAGCCTGTCAGAGAAATCCCTTACCCTGGCACCAGGCAGACTACACACCATGTGGGACTCTGTATCCCCCTAATTATGGAATCCGCTACAGCCGCCACTGTCTTTTTGCTTCCTCCACCTCCTCCCCCCCTCCACCTCCTTCAATGGCCTCCCATACCAGAGTGCAGTGGTCAGTTGGCTCATCCTCCTTGCTGTCCTTTTTCTTATCTACACAGAGAGCAAGTACCTTGTACCTGTTAGACAAGGTCAAAAGCTGAGGCTCTTTAGTTCTTGACTGCAGCATCCCTCTCCCTGCCCTGCTTGCAGCCACACGCTGCTGTCCCTGGCCACTGACCAAACTTGTGATATTTAATCTACCAGGTGTGACCTGCCTCCTGAAACAAAGTTTCCAGATAACTGCACCCCTGACTACTGTTGTGCCAAAGTGTTTGAAGCTCAGATTCCAGCCCATCAACTCTGAGCCAAAGTTCCTCCAGTAACCAACACTTGCTGCAGATGTGCTTACTGCAGTTCACAATGGGATTAGCCAGGTCCCACATCATACAGCTACAGCACATCACCTGTCCATCCATTTCTACTTAGTTAATTACTTTATTAATTTATATAATTTATTTGTATGAGTTAATTAATTTTATTGATACCTCTTTGTTGGGTACTTTATCAAGCCAGCCAGGTCACAGCCTCCTTGTGACATCATTCCATTTTTTTGCAGCTACACTGTCCTGAGCTCCAGTACTTTTAAAGTCATCTCTACTCTGCTGCTCCGCCTTCCGACAGCTTGCCACCAACTAGCTCCAGTAAGTTTAGTGGTTATTTGAAGGCAAGAAGTAGAGGCAAAGGGATGATCTTGCAGAGGTGTGCGTCCTCACTGATGTCACGTTGAAGGCTGTGAAGAACATGGTGTAGTTTCTCTGTTGTGGGGAAGTATTGGACGATGAACAGTCCTCTATCAGTCAGGTTCTATATCCGTTCTCTGAGGAGGTCATTGTGATTTTTCACTGTGGCATGTCAGAAGTGGTGATCAATGAGTTGAGCATCGTATCCTATTCTTATAAGGGTGTCTTTCAACAGCTTTAGGTGTCTGTTGCGTTCCTCTTTGTCTGAGCAGATCCTATGGAAATGAAGGGCTTGTCGATAGGGAATGGCTTCTTTAACATAGTGAGGGTGGAAGCTACTGAAATGCAACATCATGAGTTTATCTGTGAGTTCACAATAGAGTGAGGTACTGAGGTGTCCTTCCTTGATTGGAGGTGTATGTGTCCAAGAATGAGACTGATTCTGAAGAGTAATCATGAGATCATGGATACTACCATCACATGTGAAAATACCACCCACCACCTACACTGCAGATACTCATGTGACCTGGCCAACCTTGTCTACCTCATACGTTACAGGCATAGATGCCCTGAAACATGGTATATAGGTGAAGCCATGCAAATGCCATGAGGAAAATATTGATATATATGTTGAAGATAGGTTTGGAGGGGAAAGGGAGGAGTAAACGATAGGTGGGGATAAAGCCCAAAGAGAGAAAAAAAACAGTTGGGCAAACAAATGAATGTGTTAAGGTCAGCTTGGGAGAATCAATAGCTGCTACTGGGGACCATTTGTGACTGACAATGAGTTGTTTGTGGTAGCAGCTGATATAATGACAAGGTCTGGTTTTGGGGGGGTTCCCAACATGGCACCTTCGCATGCATTTGCAGGCACAATACCTGGCCATTTATTCCTTCCCTCCTCAATATCCAAGGCCCTAGACACATCTTCCAAGTGAAGCAGTGACTTACATGCACTTCACTCAATCTAGTCTATTGCATTCGCAGCTCACAATTTGGTCTCCTCTGCATTGGGGAAATAAAACACACTTTGCAGAATACTTCAACACATCACCATGTTCTCTCTGTCTCAAGCTTGCTACAGTGTTCCAGCAAAGCTCAGTGCAAACTGGAGGAACAGCGTCTCATTTTCTGCTTGGTAACCTAACAATTGTCAGGATTCAAAATTGAGTTCAATGATTTTAGTGCCTGACCACCTTCTCCCATGCCTTTACCCCAACCTCACACACCAGACCTTGGCATCACATGATCTGCTACCACAAACAAATCATTGTCAGCCACAAACGGTCCCCATTAGCAGCCATTGATTCTCCCAGGCTGATTTTTACTCATTCCTTTATCTTTCCAACTGTAATCCTGTCTCTCTGGACTTCATCTCTGCCTATTGTTTATTCACCCCCTTCCCCATACCCTATCTTCAGCATAACCTTTCTTGGCTAACGTCGGTTCTGAAGAAGGGTCACTGGACCTGAAATGTTAACTTTCCTTTCTCACTACAGATGTTGCTAGACCGCCTGACTTTTTCCAGCAATTTCTGGTTTTGTTTCTGACTTTCAACATCTGCAGATTTTTTTTTTGTCTAGCATTCATGTCACCCCTCACCCAAACATGACACCACATGAAGTTTCACAATCTTTCCAACCTGGTCTTTGGATGGTAAGCTGTCCCACTTTTCTCATTCAGTGGTTTTGATCCTTGAGCACATCATTGCTATTGGGCCAGCTTTTTATTCTAGATTTTACAGAATTCAAATTTCAATATCTGTCATTGTGGTGTTCCAACCCAGATGCGTAGAAAATTACCTGTGTCTCTAGATTACTACTATAGCAGTAATACTACTAGAGCATCACCTTGCAAACTTTTGTCTTAATGATCGTAATAAGTAGATTACAACCTAACAATTTTACTTAATATAATTCATTATAGTCCATTTATTATTGGGCTGGAAGATTGCAAGATGTCTTTTGGTAACCTCATCAGTTTCTTAAAGAATTCCTTGTTCATGCTGAGTATGTTACTTCTTCATTCACACATAGACAAGGTCACAACTTAGGCAGAATTCAACGGAAGAACACTGACTTCTCCCATTGTGTTGTCAATATTCCTAATTCAAACAATGCTCTCAAAATGATTATTAACTGTTCTTTTCTCCCACTGATTTGTGTGGAGTTTTACTGGTATGAAATTGCTGCCATGTTTGGTTATTATGTATAATACTGCAGAAAGATCCAAGATGAATGTGATATTATTTGCATCATTTCAAGTAACATGCTCAAAATCATTGCGAGACCCTCTCTTGCTAACTTTTCCTTTGTTTCTTTCCCATGCTACACCTTTCTGAGTTGTCTCTCTATACTCCACTTCCCTTTCACTTCATTGTAACATGTCCTTTTCCTTGTAACATTAACATCTCCTCATTTGTTTCTTTATTCTACTGTACTATGTCTAACTCTCTCCCTACTGAATCCCTTGCTTCTGTATGTGTCTCAGCATCACTGTATGACCATGAAATACATATCTTTATGATATTTTACCTTTACTTCCCTAAGGGACTTTGAGAGGTGCAAGTTGACATGGGTACTTGGATTATATACGGGGTGTGGTGACATTGTGGTAATGCCAGTGGATTAGTCACCCAGAGCCCCTGGCTAATGTTCCTGGGACAGACACGATGGACCAACTGACCTCCTTCTTCACTATACAATTCAATGATTCTGTGAGGAATGTGTCATGTTAAAATATGCTAAAGTCAGAAATAAATTGGATGAGAAGAACTTGGGTTGAGGGTGATTCCTAAGTTTGAAACTGCGTGAGGGCAAAGTTTAGTTCAAAGAACCTGGTGCTGGGTCCACTGTTTTTTGTCAATATATAAATGATTTGGATGTGAACATAGGAGGTATAGTCAATAAGTTTGCAAATGACACCAAAATTGGAGGTGTGGTGCACAGCGAAGAAGGTTACCTTAGATTACAACAGGATGTTGATCAGATGGGCCAATAGATCGAGGAGTGGCAGATGGAGTTTAATTTAGATAAATGTGAGGTGACGCATTTTGGAAAGGCAAATCAGGGCAGAACTAATACACTTAATGATAATATGCTGGGGAGTGTTGCTGAACAAAGAGATGTTGGAGTACAGGTTCATAGTGCCTTGAAAGTGGATTTGCAGGTAGATAGGATACTCAAGAAGGCGTTTGGTATGCTTTGCGTGATTAGTCAGAGTTTTGAATATAGGAGTCAGGAGGCCATGTTACAGGATTTTGGTTAGGCCATTTTTGGAATATTATAATTCTTGTCTCCCTATGAAAGGAAAGATATTATGAAACATTAAAGAATTCAGAAAAAAACTTACAAAGATGTTGCCAAGGTTACAGTGTTTGAGCTACAGGGAGAGGCTGAATAGGCTCAGGCTATTTTCCATTGAGCATCAGAGGCTGAGGGGTGACCTTAATGAGGTTTATAAAATCATGAGGGACATGGATAGGATAAATAAACAAGGCCTTTCCCTGCGTCGGGGAGTATAGAACTAGAGGTCTTAGGTTTAGGGTGAGAGGGGAAAGATTTAAAAGGGACATAAGGGGCAATGTTTTCATGCAAAAGCTGATGCGTGTATGATATGAGCTGCCAGAGGAAGTGGTTGATGCTGGTACAAATGCAATATTTAAAAGGCATTTAGATGGGTACATGAATAGAAAGGCTTTAGAGGGATATAGATAAAGTCCTGGCAAATGGGACTAGATTAATTTAGGATATCTGGTCAGCATGAAGATTTGGACCGAAGGGTCTATTTCTGTGCTGTACATCTCTATGACTCAATGACTTTAACCTATGCTTGGTCTTCATTATAATGAAAGGAGATATAGACCTGCTTATTGGTACTTCATAATTCTTCCCTGTTCTTATAACTTGTGCTGGAAAGTTGCAAGGAGAAAATCGCTATGAAAATTCTCCTTACAATTATCCAGATACCTTCATCCCTTCTTTCTTTGCTGTGCACTTTAGATGGTGCTTCTTCCCATCTTTCACCCTATGTTCTAATTGTACTCATCAGGTCTGTCCATGATGATTTATTATGGATTCTGAACAATCTGATAAATGTACTACAATGGACTGTATTGGAGAAGACATAGTAAAGAATCATGTTCACCATATTAAAAGTGCTGTCCCTTGTGTTTAGTGAAGGAAACATAATGGGAGTGTAAATCATGGAAACTACAGAAGTGTTGGCAGCTAGATAATATGTTTTAGCTCCTTGCAGTGGAGTTAGAAGTGGAGATGTGTGAGACACTGGAGGGGATGATCATTCACACCTTAAATCATACTGAGAATAGTTAATACAGGATGTACGTTGTACATTTTTTAATGAAGAAAATGCATTTCAGCAAAATTAAAGATTTAAAGTATTTTCAATTGTAAATAGATATGATATGTAGTTTCTGAGATTAACTTTGAGAATTTAAAATGATTTATCCATACATGAATACATTTTTTTCATTTTTATTTTTAATAGTGGAGTGGTGTTACTTGAACATTTCATTATAAACAATCAAACTATGAAGTTTCTTTATAAGCTTGTAGAATTCCACTCTCCAAACTCTTTACATGTGGATCAGCCATTTGCATTCTGCTATCAATGAGCTTGCAAGGGAGGGGGAGCTTCACTTTTATCTGCATTCCCTATGCAAAACCCTCCCAGTTCCCCCAAAATGTACAAGGATGGTCTGCCCTCCCTCAATCCAATTGAGAGCTTTTGGGGATCAATTATTTCCCGTGTGAAGAGCAGAGGTCTCAGCTCCAGCAAGTTAATTCTCCATGGAGCATCAAATGGCTGTGGAGACAAAGCATACAGTGAGGATGTGTTCTCCATCAATCTTTGGGTGACTGCACGAACTCTCACTGTCTGAAAAATCTTGCTCATTGTATTATGAATTCATGGTTAATATCTAGACTAGTAATTCAGATACATGAATTCAGGAATATTGGTACAAAAATCACCCATGGAAACTGGTGGAATTTAAATTGGCTTATTATAATCTGGAATAAAAACTGGCCTCCAAATTGTCTCCATGATAACTCTTACCAATTGATGTTCCAACCCATTTGGTACATTAATATCTTTTAGAGAGGGAAATCTGCCATTTGAACCTAGTCTGACTTAGATATGACTCCAGAGTAGTGTAACTGATTCTTATGTGTCCTCCAAAGTGTGTGCTATTTATATCTAATAATATCATTTTTGGTATTTGAATTTCCAAACTGTGGCAGATGGGTTGGTTCCTTTGAACATAGAACAGTACACCATAGGAACCAGCCTTTGGCCCACAACATCGTGCCGAGCATGAAACGACACTAATCCCTTCTGCCTGCCCTTGCTCCATATCCCTTCATTCCTTGTATATTCATGTGAGTATCTAAAAGTCCCTTAAATGCCCCTATTGTATACCACCTCTGGCAGCCTGATCCAGACTCCTAACACAGTCTGTGTAAAAAACTTACCCCTCACATCTCCTTTAAATGCTCCCAACTCACCCAAAATGTAAGCCCCTTAGTATTAGACATGTCATCTCTGGTAAAAAAAGATTCTGACCATCAATCTTTTCTATGCATCTCATAATTTTACAGACTTCTACCAAGTCTCTCCTCAGCCTTTGCTGCTCCAGAGAAAACAACGTAAGATTATATAGTCTTTCCTTTTAGTTCATACTCTCTTAACCAGGGATCATCCTGGTCAACTCCTTTTGCACTCTCATTCACCCATTCTTTTTGCATCCTTCCTGTAATTTGGTGACCAGAATTGAATGCAATACTCTAAAGTGTGGCCTAACCAAGTTTTATAAAGCTGCGACATGATGTCATGATTATTGTATTCAATTCCCCGACCAATAAAGACAAGCATACCATAGGTCTTCTCTACCAAGTTATCTACTTGCATAGCCACTTTCGGTGAGCTAAGGACTTGAATGCCAAGATTCCTCTGTACATCAATACTGTTCAGGTTCCTATCATTAAATTTCATACTTTTCCTTAATATTTGATCTCCCACAGTGCAACACCTCACATTTACTCGGATTAAACTCCATCTGTCATTTCTCTGTCCATATCTGTAACTGATCTATATCCCATGGGGTCCTTTGACACTGCAAAGTGTTTTCTTTAAAATAAAAATGAGAGATTGTGGAGTCCTTCTGAAAAGATACCTAAATCCTACATTTCTCAGAAAACAGGTGGGGTGAACAGGTAAGGTAGTTACTTATTTTCCAGTTCAAAAGAATCTAGGATTGAGTAAGTTACTTTAAAACTTTCAGTTCAGTGAATGCCAGTATTACCAGGAGAAAGCAACAGGGAACCAGTTGCCTCAGCAGAAGGACTTACTTTGTGAATCTTCTAAACTAGGAGTTTTTAGTTAGAACTTTGCTGAGTTGCTAGTAATAAATTATTAGAACTGAAAAGGTTTCAGCTGTCAGATTTGTGAAAGTGTCATGGCAGCAGACATGGGAATAACTCATCAAGTTGTCTCCACAGTCTATGGCAAAGAAACTGTAAGTAGGCAGTTATGAAGAAAGTTAAGGAGTTGAGATGAGGGTGCAATTTTTCTAGATCTGAGTTTCTGTAAAGGTTAATGCCAGGAAACATGAGGAAGCAGTGGCCAAGTTGTACTGTCGTTAGACTATTAATCTAGAAACTTAGTTAATGTTCTGGGGACCTGGGTTCAAATACCATCACAGTAAATAATGTGGAATTGAGTCTAATGGTGACCATAATGTCAGGAAGAACCTTACTGGTTCACTGATATCATTTACCGACGGAAATCTGTTATCTTGGTTGGCCTACATGTGACTCCAAACCTTACAACAACGACTGCCCTCTGAGCAATTAGGGATGGGTAATGAATGCTGGGCCAGCCAGTGACACCCTCATTCCACGAGTGAATTAAAAAGAAATATTTTGTTGTGTTTAAAAATAATTCAATCTGTCTTCCAGAATTAGGTAACTTCTTTTTATTCTTCTTTTGTATGACAGAACTTTGTTCTTTTCTAAAAGAAAGTCTATAGCCTTGTGTGTGAATATGTTTCAGTGACTACCCATCATGTCAACTATCCAAACAAAAAGAAAACATGTTAGGCCAAGCCACGCTTCATTCTGGACTTTGACTTGTATTTGACAAAAGCAAACATAAGTTTAGTAGGTTGAACTGTAACTCTGGACTGACTTATCGTGTTAACAAATCTAAATGTGGAATTTTCAGCAACCCAATGGAAAATAAATTATCTAAGTGTTGGAAAAATGTTAATAGATGAACCATAAAGGTTCTTCAAGTGACATTGAGACTGACTGGGATATTCAATCCCTCATTTATAAAACCAGTTGGATTTCAGAAAGGAATGTCAGAGGCTGAGGTATGACCTTATAGAGGTTTATAAAATCATGAGGGGCATGGCTAAGGTGAAAAACCAAGCTACCTTTCTTTGTCCAAAACTAGAGGACATTGTGAGAGGAAAGATTTATAAAGGCCCAGAGGGGTAACTTCTTTGTGCAGAGGCTGGTGGCCTAATAGAACGAACTGCCAGAGGAAGTCGAGGAGATGGGTACACTTAAAAGACATCTGGATGAGTATATGAATAGGCAGGACTTAGAGGGATATGGGCCAAGGGCTGACAAATGGGACTAAATCATATTGGGACGCCTGGTTGGCATGGATGAATTGGAACCATAAAAAACAGCTGAGCAAGCTACTCTGTTCAAAGCAAATTTGGTATCAGCAACAAAGACTGCCTTTGCCAGCAACATATGGATCCCATGAAATGTTAAATAAGAACAAATACAATTTTTCAAGATTTAAAACTTTTATTGTGGAAAACAAGCAAAAACAATTGTCTGAACAATATTAAGCAAGCAATTTTGTACTTTAAAATACAGGCAAGTTAATTTAGCTTTGAAGACAATGAAACATACCATGCCCTGGTTATACTTGGCTCTGTTCCTCAAGTAGACATTTCATTCTCCTGTAACCTGTCTAAAGCTATTCTCAACTCTCAATCACTTTCCTCCTTTCTCCTCTTTCAACTAACTTCTAATTCCTGGAATGAGTTTTACACTGAAGGCTCCTCTGGCATTTTCTTTCTCAAGCCAAAATGAAATGATTCTTCCAGCTTCATTTCAATCCATTCAAACCTGATTTGTTCATCCGCTTGTGAGGAACAACCACATTCTGTGTGGTGAACAATAGACTGCCTCTATCTTTCTTCATTCTTGCAGATTAACCATGTCTGAGAGGTTCAAGAATATCTTGCAGAAACCTGCAACTCAGTTATAGATATTTTAATCAGCCTATTCAGATGTGTTAACTCCTGCCTCTGAAACAGGTAGCCCAAAGGTGGAGGTGCTATCACTGCGCCACAAGCACCCTTGGAGAAGCTGACTGCACCTTGTATTCCTATCCAAGTACTAAACAGGCCTGAGACTACCCAGTTTAGATGAGATCAGCCATTTTTAGCCTGGTATGGCTCAATTCTACAATGTGTAAAGCTTATACCCATAGCAATGTAAATGATATAGGCACTGTCTGCTTGTCAAAAACCAAATTAAATATTCTCTAAACTCGCAATTCCAATTTATCGTCAAATTAAATAGTATAATCATCTATGAAGCCTGACATTCTTAGCATCTCCATGTGGATGTAGAAACAAGCAATCCATTGGCCAATAGCACAGTTGATGTGGTCGTTGCTTACCGATATATATATATATATTTCACAACTTCTTCCCAGCAGTTAAAAATCGTACAACACCAGGTTATAGCCCAACAGGTTTAATTGGAAGCACACTATCTTTCAAAGTGTCGCTCCTTCATCAGGTGGTAGTTGAAGGCTCAATCCTAACACACAGAATTTATAGCAAAAATTTACAGTGTGATGTAACTGAAATTATACATTGACAAACTGATTCATCTGTTAGAATACCATGACAGTTTTACTTCTTTCATGTGTAAATCACAAAACCTTTTTTTATAAAAAAGTTGCATTCTCAGGTTAGCTGTTAACAATGGTGATAACTAGACAACATGTTGAAGGTGTTAGCCCCCTGTGTTCTCTCTCTGTGCCATGATGTTTAGATTGATTCTAATCTAAAAAGTGAGATAACAGAGTTTTACATGAATTCATGCAGTTTTTGAGCAAAGTACAATGTAATCCTGCAAGTACAAATTCACCCCACAAAATATATGTGTGCATGTTGGTCTTTGTCTGTCTGAGTGCAGAGTGTCTTAAGTTTGTGAGGGCGATGCATGTGTGAGTGTGGGAGTGTGTGTGTCTGTA
This sequence comes from Hemiscyllium ocellatum, assembly GCF_020745735.1. Lineage (NCBI taxonomy): Eukaryota > Metazoa > Chordata > Chondrichthyes > Orectolobiformes > Hemiscylliidae > Hemiscyllium > Hemiscyllium ocellatum. The sequence goes on along the minus strand of NC_083407.1, from coordinate 38,133,928 downwards.
AGGGTGTGTGTGTGTGTGTGTGTGTGTGTGTATATATATATACAGGAATATCTGTGTGTGTGTATAGTGCAATGGTGATCACCTGTAATGTGACATGAATCCAAGGTCCTGGTTGAGACCCTCCCTATGGGTACGGAACTTAGCTATCAGCCTCTACTAGGCCACTTTTCACTACTGCCTGTCCCGAAGTCCGCCTTGGAGGATGGCCACCCAAGGTCTGAGTTCGAATGTCCTGGACCGCTGAAATGTTCCCCAACTAGGAACAATCAACTCCTGTCTGTTGATTGTTGTGCAGTGCCCATTCATCTGTTGCCTTGGCCTTTGCTCGGTTTCATCAATGTACCATCCTTGCCTGCAATGTATAAGATAGACAACGTTGACTGAGTCGCATGAGTACCTGCCACGTACATGGTAGGAGGTGTCCCCACGTGTAATAATGGTGTCCATGTCCACACTCTGACACATCTTGCAGTGCCTACAGTGACAGGGTTGCATGGCGTTGTCCTGAAAGCCAGGCAGCTTGCTACGAACAATGATCTGTTAGAAGTTTGGCGGTTGTTTAAAGGCAAGCAGTGGAAGTGTGGGGAAGGTCTTGGTGAGGTGCTCATCCTCATTGATAATGTGCTTTAGGCTGTGAAGAACATGGCGTAGTTTTTCAGCTCCTGGGAAATACTGAACAACGAAGGGTACCCTGTCGGTTGCAGCATGTGTCTGTCTCCTGAGGAGGTCATTACGGTTCCTTGCTGTGGCACATCAGAACTGGCAGTCGATGTGTTGAGCATCGTACCCTGTTCTTATGAGGGCATCCCTGAGTACTTTCGGTGCCAGTCACGTTCCTCCTCATCTGTTCATATACACAGACAGCACACAGACACTCACGCACACTCCTACAGACACACACACTCCCACATGCATCCTCTCACAGAATCAGACCGCTGTACACTGACGCACACACATATACACTCTCCCTCACAGACACTCACAGCCCCCCACCCCAGACACACCCACACACTCACACACTCTGACAGACACACACACTCCCACACTCACACATGCCCTCTCTCATAGACTTAAGCACTTTACACTCACATACACACACATATACACTCTCTCTCCCACCCCAGACACACACGCGCGCACACACACACACATGTTTGTGGGGTGAATTTGTACTTGCAGAGTTACTTTGTACTTTACTCAAAAACTGCATGAATCCATGTAAGACTGTGTTAACTCACTTTTTAGATTAGAATCAGTCTAAACATTATGGCACAGACAGGGAACACAGGGGGCTAACACCTTCAAATATTATCTGGCTGACACCAATTGTTACAGTTAACCTGAGAATGTAACTTTTAAAAAATGTTTTGTGATTTTCATATGAAAGAAGTGAAACTATCATGGTCATTCTAACAGATGAAAGACTCAACAAACAATCATGGTATTTTTCTGTGTATAATTTCAGTTATATCACACTGTAAACTTTTGCTATAAATTCTGTGTCTTACAATTGTGTCCTCCACAACCATCTGATGAAAGAGTGGCGCTCCGAAAGTTAGTGCTTCCAATTAAACCTGTTGGACTATAACCTGGTGTTGTGTGATTTTCAATTTGTTTCATTCCATGTGATATCAAAAAAATGGACTCTGCAATGGACACTCCAAAGGCTATGGGACCTGACAATGTTCTGGCAACAGCACTGAAGATTTATGCTTCAGAACTTGCTGCTCCCCTAGCCAAGCTGTCCCAGTTCAATTACAACACAGGCATTTACCTGACAATGTGGAAATTTTCCTGGTGTGTCTTGTACACAAAAAGGGCAAATCCAACCTGGCCAATTAGGGCTTTACTCATCTACTCTTGATCACCAAGAAAGCTATAGAAAGTGTTATCAACAGTACAATCAACCAGCACGTGCTCAGCAATAACCTGCTCAGTGATGGCCAATTTGTCTTCCACCAGAGCCACTCAGCTCCAGAATGCATTACGGCTTTTGTTCAAGCATGGAGAAAGAGCTGAACTTCAGGTGTGAGGTGAAACTGACAGCCCTTGACATCTATGTTGCAGTTGATTGAGCTAGGCATTAAAGTGCCCTAGCAAAACTGGAATTAATGGGCATCAGTGTAAAACTCTCCACTGGCTGGAATCATACGTGGCCCATAGAAGGATAGTTGTGGTTGTTGGAGATCAGTCATCTCAGCTCCAGGGCATCTATGCAGGAGTTCATCAGAGAAGTATATGAGGCCAAACCATCTTCAGCTGCTTCATCAATGACATTCCCTCTGTCATAAAGTCAAAGTGGGAATGTTTGCAATGTTGAACAATATTGCACATTCGTGGCTGTCAAAAATACTGAAGCAATCTATATTCAAATACAACAAGATCTGGACAGTATCGAAACTTGGGCAGGCAAATAGCAAGTGACTGTTCGAATCATAGAGATGTACAACACGGAAACAAACCCTTAGGTCCAACTTGTCCATGCCGATCAGTTATCCCAAACTTATTTAGAGCCTTTTGCCAGCACTTGGTCCATATCCCTCTAAACCCTTTCTATTCATATATCCATCCAGATGCCTTTTAAATGCTATAACTGCACCAGCCTCCACTACTTCCTCTGACAGCTCATTCCATACACACACCACCCTCTGTGTGAAAAAGTCGCCTCTTAAGTCCTTCTTGAATTTTGCCCCTCTCACCCTCAACCTATGCTCTCTTGTTCTGGACTCCCCCATGCCAGGGAAAATACCTTGTCCATTTACCCTTTCTATGTCCCTGATGATTTTATAAACAGCTATAAGGTCATACCCAGCCTCTGATGCTCCAGAGAAAACAGCCCCAGCCTGTTCTACCTCTCCCTATAGTTCAAATCCTCCAACCCTGGCAACACCCTTGTAAATCTTTTCTGAGTCCTTTCAAATTTCACAACATCCTTCTGATAGGAGGAAGACCAGAATTGCACGCAATATTCCAAAAGTGGCCTCACCAATCTCCTATACAGCCGCAACATGACCTCCCAATTCCTACACTCAATATTCTGACCAATAAAGGAAAGCATACCAAATGCCTTCTTCACTATCCTATCTACCTGCGACTCCACTTTCAAGGAGCTATGAACTTGCATTCCAAAGTGGCTTTGTTCAGCAACACTCCCCAGGACCTTCCCATTAAGTGTATAAGTCCTGCTCTGAGTTGCCTTTCCAAAATTGAACACCTCACAATTACCTAAATTAAACTATACCTGTCACTCCTCAGCCCATTGGCCCATCTGATCAAGATCCTGTTGTAATCTGAGATAACCTTATTCGCTGTCCACTACACCTCCAATTTTGGGGTCATATCCAAACTTACCAAACATACCCCTATGTTCACATCCAAATTATTTATATAAATGATTAAAAGCAGTGGACCCAGCACCAATCCTTGCGGCACACCACTGGTCACAGGCCTCCAGTCTGAAAAACAACCCTCCACCACCACCCTCTGTCTTCTACCTTTGAGCCAGTTCTGTATCCAAATGGCTAGTTCCATGTATTCCATGAGATCTAACCTTGCTAATCAGCCTCCCATGGGGAACCTTGTCGAATGCCTTACTGAAGTCCATATAGATCACATCCACCTCTCTGCCCTCATCAGTCCTCTTTGTTACTTCTTCAAAAACCTCAATCAAGTTTGTGAGATATGACTTCACACACACAAAGCCATGTTGACAATGCCTAACCAGTCCTTGCATTTCCAAATACATGTAAATCCTGTCCCTCAGGATTCCCACCAGCAACTTATCCACCACTGATGAGAGGCTTATTAGTCTATAGTTCCCTGGCTTTTCCTTACTACTTTTAGAGTCATAGAGTCATAGAGATGTACAGCATGGAAACAGACCCTTCGGTCCAACCCGTCCATGCCAATCAGATATCCCAACCAATCTAGTCCCACCTGCCAGCACCCAGCCCATATCCCTCCACCTTTCTATTCATATACCCATCCAAATGCCTCTTAAATATTTACACCATATTAGCCAACCTTCAGCCTTCCAAAACCTCACCTGTGACCATTGATGAAATAGATATCTCAGCAGCAGGCCCAGCAATCACTTCCCAAGTTTCCCATAGCGTTCTAGGGTAAACCTGATCAGGTCCTGGGGATTATCCATTTTTTTGTGTTTCAAGATAACCAGCACCTCCGCCTCTGTAATATGGATATTTTTCAAGATGTCACCATCTATTTCCCACCACACAAATGTCAGGCAATCAATATTTCCATTCAGAGACAATTTATCATCACCGCTGGACTTTCACTGGTGTTACAATCATTGAATCCCCCACTATCAATATCCCTGGGGTTACCATTAACCACAAACTCAACTGAACACGCCACATATTCACCGTGAATAAAACAACAGGTCTGAGGCGAGGAAAATTGCAGTGAGTAACTCACCTCTTGACTCGTCAAAGCTTGTCAATCATATACAAGGCGCAAGTCAGGAGTGCGATGGATGGGTGAAGCTCCAACAGCACTCAAGAAGCAGAAAAAGCTGCCAGCTTCATTGGCACCATACCAAAAGCATCCCCTCCCTCCACCACCAATATTCAGTCATAGCAATGTGCTTTGTCCACAAGATGCACTGCAGAAATTCACCAAAGATCCTTAAATAGTACTCATGACCACTTCCATCTAGAAAGACAAGGAAAGCAGGTACCTGGGAATACTATCATTTGCAGTTCCCTTCAAGGCTGACTTAGAAATATATTGTCATTCCGTTAGTGTTACTGGGTCAAAATCCTGGAATTCCCTCCTTACTGGCATTGTATATCAACCCAAAGGACATGAATTGCAGTGCTTCAGAAAGGCAGTTCACCACCAACCTGTCAAGGGCAATTCAGGGTGGGCAATAAATGATGGCCAGCCAGCAATATCCATGTCCTCCAAAAGAAAAAAATAACTCTTTTTTGAAAGATAATATTGAAGTGTGTTGAAAAGCAAAATGTTTATATTGTGAAAATTCTAGTTTTACTCACATAACATGGTATCACATTAACGAATATAAACTATAGCATGAAATTGACAATGTAACTTTGTACTGTTTTCAGGATTTTGTCTGGAACATTGATGTAGCAACAGATTGTTGCAGAGTATGAGGGTTTATGTTTGTATTCGGCACTGCAAATTCTTGTTCTTGTTTGAGCACCAGGGGAAGCTTCCAGCATAGGTGAGCTAATTCCTTCTAAATTGGAACCCTTGAGGTTCCTCCTGTAAATAACTGGCCAGCTGTAGAGGTCAGAAAAGCCAGAGCTAATTGGCTGGTCATTCTCTTTGTAAGGGAATGATTATCCATCCAGCATAGTGTCACTTTTGGTCAGATAGTAATTATAAAGTGACAAGTTTGCAATCACATTTGCCTTTATAAATTTTGAAATAAGATACCAGAATTTTTTTCAAAATCTATGAAGTTCCTGCAAGTATATTTTTTTCAGTCTGTTAATTTATTAATAAATCTAAAATGAGAAGGCATGATTTTAAAATGGGTAATGCCCATTGCTTGTGGACAATGGTCAAATACCACTCGCCCCTTCCCTAGCTAACCCTCTCCCCTCTGACTTTTGACTTTTCTTCACTTGAAGGCTTCACTTGTATGATGTGTCCATTTATATGCCTACATATTTAAAAATTATGTTTATTTGAAATGAATGAGAATGAAACAAAAATCTAATTTGTCATCTACACAGAAAATGTATCAGGATGGGAAGTTTAATGCACCTTCATTGACTGAACTGACTTTGTTCATAAATTCATTAAATAATCTTAAAGGGACACGAAATAAGTTTCAGTAAAGGACTAACTTTATTTTTTTGCATGATGCAATGTTTCTCCCCTCCAATAGCAGCAATATCTCTGTCTTACGAAGAGAACAGTGTAACAAATTATTGGACTGTACTGGCATTATTCACTATTTTTAATACTAATTTGGAACATTTTCTTTACATGGCTACAATGCTGATGTAGGAAGAAATGAACAGATTAAGAAAATGGATACGTGTGTATGTGTGTGTGTGTCAATCCAGGCACAAACAAAATCAATAATTCAGTGCACATTAAAAATTCACTTGGCTTTGTGTGCACTTGATTAACAGAAATACACATCTGCGCAGAAATTTCCTGGATGCAGGAAAAGTTCCAGTGGATTGAAAGCATGCCAAATCATGCCTGTATGGAGAAAGAGAGGGGAAGGAGAAAAGAGGAACCTGTAGACCGGTTATTATATTATTAAAGAAATAGTAACAAGACTTTTGGAAAGTCAAAAGCACAATCCATCAGAGTCAGCATAGTTTTATGAAGAGTAAAAAATGTTTAAATAACTTACTCGAGTTATTTGAAGACATAACAATGTAAGTAGTAGATATCATGTACTTGTAGAATATCTGGACTTCCAGAATGCATTTGTTAAATTGCTGCAAAAGGATTAGACACAAGGTAAGATCAAATGTTTGGGTTTGGGTCACTTATTAGTGTGGAAGGAGGATTGGCAAACCAAAAGAAAGCAGAATTAGGATAGATGGGTCTTCTTTTGATTGGCAAAATGTAATTAGTGGGGTACCTAAGTGCTTGCCTTTGGTTCTCAGGCCCAATTATTTACAGTATAGATTGGTGTGAAGGATGCAGGGATAGAAGATATGATCACAACATCTGCAGATGTCACGAAAGTAGATAGAAAAGAACTTGTAATAAATAAATAAATGATTTAAAATTGCATATGGCTAATTTAGTTGAGTGGGCCAAAATGTGGCAGATCGAGTTTAACATGGATAAGTCTGAGGTTATTCATTTAGTTAGAAGAACAGAAAGCTTATTACCTAAATAGAAAGAACTTCAAAATGCTTCTGTACAAAGGGACCTGGGTGGCTTCATGCATGAATCACAGAAGATGAGCATGCAGATCCAGCAGATAAATAAGGAGGACAAATAGAATTTTGGTATTTATTGCTGAAGGAATGGAATTACGAAAGTGTTGCTGTAACTATACAAGACATTAGTGAGACCGCATCTGAAGTATTGCATGCAGTTTAGGTTACCTTACTTGAGGAAGAATGTAGTTACATTGAAAGGATTTCATAGGAGGTTCATTGGATTGATTCCAGAAATGAGAGGTTTCTATTATGAAGAGAGATTGAGCAGTGTAAACCAATAGTTTCTGGAGTTTAGAATAATGAGTGGAGATTTCATTGAGTTTCTAAGATACTAAAGGGGATCAATAAAGATTTAGAGAGGATATTTCCTCATCCAAAATCATGGCTGTAAGAGGTGCTCTTTTTTGAAGTATTTTAGGTGTTGGAGGTGATTTCTTCAAATTCCAGGAGAAGCAATTACTGTTTTATATACTGTTGCATTGTTTTGGAACTTTGGGGAAGAAAGATCAAAACAATGGCACTTTAAAAAGAGGAAGACAGGCAAATGGCAGCGACCACATGGTCAGTGAAGGAGAGAGAGAAAGAAACCACACTACTAACTGACGTAGCAGTGTATCTGTACAGTTACTGCCTTTGCTGTTTGAGTTCATGTATCTCTTGACATCAGAGTGCGTCTAAGACAAAATAACTGTGAAATTCACAGCTGACCTTGGAGGAACCTGTGTGGGAGGGCTCACTTATCAACAGATAAGTGCATAGTTTTTAGGTATAAATTTGCTGTAAGTCTGTAGTAGTGAGTAGAATAGGTTCTTTCTTGATTATATGTTTTATTGAGATCCGTCTCTTGATTGAATTTTAAAAATAAAAATCATAATAACTAAGTTAGCCTGGAGCACATTTTCTTAGAACAATAAGACAGTGCTATTTTCTGGGTCTGTAGATTGCAAAGGAACAAAGATGGCCTTCAGTAGAGTGATGTGCTCTTCCTGTCAGATATGGGAACGTAGGGAGAATTTCTATGTTACTGATGATTATGTCTGCAGGAGGTGTCTTTGTTGATGAATTCTATCATATTGCATGGATTGGTTGGAGCAGCATTTAGAGGCAATAAGGAATTTGAATGAGCTGAGGGTGTGATGGATGGCAGTCATTAAAAGGGAGAAAAGTCACAGATATAGACAGGTAGTTGCGTGAACTCAAGGAAAGGTAGGAGGGGTAAGCAGGAAGTACAAGAGTTTCCTGTGGTTAGCCCCACCTCAAACAAGTATGCTGTTTTTGAAAATGTAAGAGGTGATGGACTCATGCAGCCATGTTTCTGGTACTGAGAATGGCTCCAATGTAATGACAAATATGTGGGTTCCAAGTGATTGATTTTGATCTGGGCCTCTCTAATCAAAGGCACAGACAGAAGTTCCTGTGCCCGCAGGGAAAAATCAGAATGGTGTGTTGCCTCCCTGGTGCCAGAATCAAGGATATCTCAGAGAGGATGCAGAATGTTCTCAGAGGGGAAGGCAAGTACTGACTAAGGACAGTCAGCATGGCTTTGTGCATGGGAAATCATATCTCACAAACTTGGTTGAGCTTTTTGAAAAAAGTAACAAAGAGGATTGATGAGGGCAGAGCGTTGGGTGTGATCTATATTGACTTCAGTAAAGTATTTCACTAGATTCCTCATGGTAGACTGGTGAGCAAACTTTGATCTCATGGAATACAGTGAGAACTAGCCATTTGGATACAGAACTGGCTCAAAGGTAGAAGCTCAAAGGTGGTGGTGGAGGGTTATTTTTCAGGCTGGAGGCCTGTGACCAGTGGAGTGCCACAAGGATTGGTGCTGTGTTCACTATTTTTCATCATTTATACAAATAATTTGGATGTGAACATAGGAGGTATATTGAGCAAGTTTGCAGGTGACACCAAAATTGGAGGTGTAGTGGACAGTGAAGAAGTTTAACTCAGATTACAATGGGATCTTGATCAGATGGGCCAATGGACTGAAGAGTTGCAGGTGGAGTTTAATTTAGTTAAATACGAGGTGCTGCATTTTGAAAAAGCAAATTGGAACAGGGCTTATACACTTAATGGTAAGGTCCTAGGGAATGTTGCTGAACAAAGGTACCTTGGAATGCAGGTTTAGAGCTCCTTTTTAATGGAGTTGCAGGTGGATAGGATAGTGAAGAAGGTGTTTGTATGCTTTCCTTTATTAGTCAGAGCATTGAGTATAGGAGTTGGGAAGTCATGTTGAGTCCGTACAGGACATTGGTTGGGCCACATTTGGCACACTGCATGCAATTCTGGTCTCCTTCCTATTGGAAAGATGTTGTGAAACTTGAAAAGGTTCAGAAAAGATTGACAAGGATGTTGCCCAGCTTGGAGGATTTGAGCGACCGGGAGAGTTTGAATAGGCTGGGGGTGTTTACCCTGGAGCATCGGAGGCTGAGGGGTGACTTTATAGAGGTTTATAAAATCATGAGGGGCATGGATAGGGTAAACAGACAAAGTCTTTTTCCTGGGATTGGGATATTCCAGAACGACAGGTTTAAGGGGAGATGGGAAAAATTTAAAAGGGACCTCAGATGCAATTGTTTCCCGCAGAGGGTGGTGCATGTATGAAATGAACTGCCAGAGGAAGTGGTGGAGGCTGGTACAATAACAGCAATTGAAAGATATCTGGATAGCATATGAATAGCAAGTGTTTAAAGGAATGTGGACCAAGTGCTGTTAAATTGAATTAGATTAGGTTAGGATATCTGGTCAGCATGGGTGAGTTGGACCCAAGGTTCTGTTTCCGTGTTATACATCTCTATGTGGGGCAGTCTGGAATGTGAGGTCAGAAATTTAGGATGAAGTGTAGCAGATATAAAAACAGGGATGAAAAGAAATTTCTGCTCCAAAAGGGTCACAAATCTGTAGAATACACTATCCTATAGCTTGATCATTGAGTTAATTTACAGAGAAGATAGAAAATTTTTAATTAGTAACAGGTTGAAGGATTATGGGGAGCAGGCAGAAACCTGGAGCTGAGGCTGGGATTAGCAGAGCAGGCTTGAGGGGCTGAATTGTCTATTCCTGCTCAGAATTCTTACGTTTGTACATAGAGTTGATATTAAGAATAGTAAAGACCTGAAATAGCAATCAAAATAAATTTTAGTTTCAAATACATTTCAGTCAAGCCAAGAAGCAATCATTTCTTGGAGTGCAGTTTCTGTTTAAAATCTAAACTGTGTAATTTGACTGTATTCCAGAAGTGATCTGTGAAAAAGAAATGAACAGTCACTGATAGCTGGGATCTGGAAGACTTGGACACACTCTAAGTAGCTAAGTAAAATCATGGATCACTCTTATCATTGGGAGGATACCATTCACCTGAATCTCCTGTATCAAATAATAGGCTGGAAACATTTATTTCTTGCTTGTCTTTATTTGTGCCTATGTCTTCAGGATTGAAAAGAATACAAGGTCACTTTACTCCACTGATAATTTCTCACTTACTCTTCATTGAAGTTGGCAAATTCCAGAATCAGTAATACTTGATAATTTTTTCTTACTTTCCAAACAACTTTACCTCTCGAATCAGGAATCAGTGTTCATAAACAAGAGATCACCAATTAAGAAAAAGGAAGAGGCAAGGTTTTTTTGTACAGTGAGTTATGATTCTTTGGAAATCTCTTTCTGAAAAGGCCGTGGAATTAGAGTCTTTAGATATTTTTAAGGCAGTCATGCCTAGATTCTTGTTAAGCAAGGAGGTGAAAGGTTATTTGATTTAGGTGGGGGTTTGTGGTTGTAGTTACAATCCAATCAGCCATGACCTTATTTAAAAGGGAGGCAAGCTTGAGAGGCTGAATGACCAATTTCTACCCAGAGAGTCATACAGCATGGAAACTCACCTTTTGATCCAACCAGTCCATGCCACCATCATCCCAAACTAAACGCATTCCACCTGCATGCATTTGGCCCAAACCCTTCCAAACATTTCTGATTCATGTACTTATCTAAATGTCTTTTAAACATCGTAACTGTATTTGCATCCACCACTTCCTCTGGAAGTTCATTTCACACACGAACCACTCTCAGTGTAAAAATATTGCCCCTGATATCTTTGTAAAATCTTTCTCCTCTCAACTTAAAAATATGCTCCCATTCTTAAAATCTGACATTGTAGGAAAGACACTTGCCATTCACCTTATCAATGCCCCTCAATATTTTATAAACCCTATAAGGTCACTTGTCAACCTCCTACGATCCAATGAAAAACGTCCCAGCCTATAGAGTCTGTCCTTTGATCTCAAACCTTCCATTTCTGGCAACATCATGTTAATTCTCTTGTGAACCCTCTCCAGCTTAATAATATCCTTCTTTTAACGGGGTGACCAGAGCTGGACTCAGTAACTCCAGAAGAGGCATTGCCAACATCCTATACTCCTTGTGCAAATGTTGCAAATTCTTTGGTCATATTGCTTCTGGAAAATCTGTCTAAAACTAAGAAGGATTGTAATGAATTAATTGTCATTCTCACCTTTAGTATTCTGTTTCACAAGTTGGACTGCAGTGTAATGGATTAATGGTTATGATAATGAAATAGTGCTGTGTATCATGATATAATAATGACTCCAGCAGTTGAGGTGCAAGCATCTGAGAAGTGGGGGGAGAATTCTGCACAAGACACTGCAAGTATAGAATGTACTATGATGTTAAAAAAGGAATTTTGAATACAACATTAGACCTCAGTTAGTCACAGACAGAGAGAAGCCATCTCAATCCAGAACAGACCACAAGTTACCTGAAATAGTATTCAAATGGAACCAAACTACTCACCAGATCACCTTCTGAGAGGACTGAAATACACCAACATTTTCTCAGCTTTCATAATGGGCTTCAATGCCACCTAGTTCCACATATTACTTTATTGAAAATAACTTATCGGAAACTGGCATATTCAGATCTCTGATCGTGAAATCACCATGTTAGTTTGTTTGAGTAAAAGAGAATTAGAAAAGGTCCAAGATTAGGACATACAGATGATTAAGTCCATTCTCCCATTGTGTAAGTATCATTGACTGAACAAACTAATCAGAACAACAGAAAAAAGGCTGAAATTAGTATTCATGATTTGGAGATGCCTCCGTTGAACTGGGGTGTACAAAGTTAAAAATCACACAACACCAGGTTATAGTCCAACAGGTTTAATTGGAAGCACTAGCTTTTGGAGCGCCGCTCCACAACCACCTGATGAAGGAACGGCGCTCCAATAGCTAATGCGTCCAACTAAACCTGTTGGACTATAACCTGGTGTTGTGTGATTTTTAACTGAGATTAGCATGTTTGTCCTAGGTCACTTCAAGCAACAAATACTATGATTTCCAATACTATTCTAGATATTTAACTGACCATGATTTGAATTATATTAAAGTGGGGAGGTGTTCATAAAGGAATTCAGTTAAATGTATTTTTACTGTCCTTTTTATTTTAGGTGTGACCTGTAGAACAGGTAATGATCAAAATGTGGACTTTATTGGATGCTTGAAGTGGGCAAGACCAATGCCTGCACTTGTGCAGAAATGTCGCATTCCTTGCCATGATGATTGCATGTTCACAAACTGGAACAAGTTCACACCCTGTGTAGGAGGATGTGGATCAACGCATAGTCGGAGAAGATCGCTGATAGGTAAATATTGAGCATTGACAATTGTAAAAGGCTTGACATATTACATCAAATATAATCACAGTGAATTAGCAAGTTTCCCATTTCTTATCATTAAATTGATTTTTTGTTTTTACTCGTCATATTTTTGGAAGCTCCGTTATACTTTCAAACAATGATTAATTGTCATGTCTTATAGCATTAATTTGATCTCTCACACTACTGTGTACAAGCATACTTAACAGAACAGAACTCATTAGTTTTTGTTTTAGTTTTCCAAAGACTAATTTATTGCCAGCCTTCAGAAAGTAGCAATCACAACATGTTTTTAATCATGGGAATTATGAAATTTTTAAAACATGGTTACTTGCCATAGAGTAAATTCACGTTTATGTTTTAAAATTGCACACTTTAAAGTGTTGAGTGGAATTTAAATAATAGATTCTGTTTTAACAATCTCATCAGGTTAATAATTGGTTGTTTTACTATTATTATCTTAGGTGATGTCATTTATGGAGGAATCAGGCTTAAATGATACTTAAAGAAAAGATAAAATAGAATAAATCATTACATCTATCACAATGACACAAAGTAAAAAAATACAATCTAATCTATACCAACACCATTGCTTTTTAGCACTGTAATTCCAGAGACAAATCTCTTCTGTAACCCATCTGTAGATTTACTTAACAATTTCTTTCAATTCCTGATCATGACAGTTTGAAGTGACAATGTCTTTCTTTACAATTGACACAGCCAAGCTTAGAGTTTCTCAGTTTTGAATAACACATATCTAAACACTTCTAACCAAACACTTCTGGTCTGGAAATTTCAAAGTAAATCTTTACCCTGAGGCAGCTTACACCTTAACTGTTCTGAATTATTTCCTCTTTTTGGACGAACCTCACTTTTTCATCTAATCCCAACCAGGTTATCCGTGAACTGAAAGCAAATGATTTCCAAGCTATAGGTTTCCCCTAGTCTCTACCTGTTTCTAGCTGCCAAGAAGATCTGTCAATTTCTGTTTAGAAAGTTAGTTTTTGTGAAAAATCATATGTCTAATATATTTAATGCCATCATCCAGTCTTGCAATTAGACATGAATCAATTTTCATCACATATTGTCTTTGTATTAATACAGAATCACTGCGACCCATCTGTTTTTGGCATGATCATGTCCTGTGAGCTTCATATTCTATGACTCAGTTTGAGAATTTCATTGTCCATCATGACCTTAATCTTCTCCCTCTCTAAAATAATCTTTTAGATTGAGTCTGTCCAGATATTGTTTTATTTGGTAATAAATCTCCTACAGTAGCATCATTAACAGTGACAATCTTTTCCTATGGCTGAGGCAAACGAATCAATTTATGATTCTGCAATTACCTCTTTATAGTGTTACTCACTTATATAGCATTCTGTAAGGTTCCATGTCATGTTATCTCACATATTAAGCACCTTAATGTTTTCCAGTCTGAGCAATTCTGATGGGATGCCTGTACCTGAATCATACTGGGGCAAGAGTAATGACAAATTGAATAACTGGGGTTCTGGGTAGGATTTTAAATAAAAAGTTGGTAGTGCAAGGAGGGAGGTGGGGTGGAAGAGGTGGGGGTGAGGAACTGGTATTCAGTTGCTGGAAAAACTGTGCAAAAAGTTTAAGGGTGTGGATAGAGAGGGCTCACCAATGGTTATTACAGTTTTCAGAATGAATTATATGGAGGAGAGTATGGAAAGACTTAGGAACTGAACTTCACGCATAGCAGATAAGGGAACAATTATGGGAAGGGAGGCAGCCAATGCAGGACTGAGGGTGTTGCATTTAAATGCACAGATAGGTAACTGAGCTTGTAGTACAGATTGAAATTGGCAGGTACGATGTTGTAGGTATCACAGAGATGCAGGTGCAAGGGGATCAGGGCTGAAAATAAATATCCAAGAATATGTATCCTATGGGAAAAACAGGCAGATGGGCAGAGGGAACAGGGTTGCCTTGTTAATAATAAATGAAATTAAATCAATATCAAGAAGTGCAATAGAGTCAAAAGGCATGTACAGGCCTCCTAGAAGTAGTCAGGATGTGGTAAAGAAAATAAATCAGGAGATAGAAAAGGTAGTAAGAAAAACACTATTACAATAATCATGGGGACTTGCAAGTAGACTGGGTAAATCAGGTTGGTAGTGGATTTCAAGGAAAACAAATTCATGGAATGTCTACAAGATGGTTTTTGGAGCAGTGTGTGGTAGAGCCCACGAGAGAACAATTATTTTGGATTTAGTGATGTTTACTGAGGCAGATTTGATTGGCAAGCAAAAGGGTGCAGTGGCCATAATAAAGATAGTATTCACTATGGAATTTGAAAGGGAGAAGCTGGAATCAGATAGAATGGTATTATGATTGAGTAAGGTAACTATGAAGATGTGAGGGAGGACCTGGTCAGAGTTGATTGGAATCGGAGCTTAGCAAGGAAGACTGTGGAGCACCAATGGCAGGAGTTTCTGAGGGTAATTCGGGAGGCACAGCAGAAAATTATCCCAAGAAAGAAGAAGGGGCAGACAAGGCAACTGACGAGGGAAGTCAGGGACAGCATAAATGCAAATTAGGAAGTGTAAATGTAGTGAAGGTGGGTGGGAAGCCAGGTATTTAGAAGCCTCTAAATGCCAGCAGAAGATAACTAAAAAAAGCAATTAGGCTAGAAACAATGAAATATGAAGGTAAGCTAGTTAGTAATAGAAAGGATTGTGGAGATTTTTTAGATATATAAAATGTAAGAGATAGACAAAAGTGGACATTGGTCCAGTGGAAAATGAATCTGAATCTGAATCAAATTTTATTGCCATGGGTACTCAAGTACAGGGATACAGAACTACAGTGAAAAGTGTATACTGTCACCATTCCTGGTGCCAACTGGTACAAAATCTTAGGTACAAAGTAGAAAGATTAGGAAATAAAGTTAAAAATTCAACATAAAAATCCTTCTTAGTATAAAATTGAAAAATAAAGAAATTAACTTAAGAAGACGTTGTCATACTGAACTTTTAAGTGCTGAGCCATGGCGATCTTGCACTCCCCACAAGGGCTCAATCTCCTCCATGCTTAAAGCCACCACAGATGTTGGGAGGCCTTGGGCTTGCTCTCCTATGCATTGGACTCGCTCTCTCCCTCTTCCCCATGGTCTCTCACTGTCTCCTGCGCTTCATCGCAATGGGCTCACTCTCTTGCTCTCCCCCATGCTGGGCTGGATCTCCACATGCTACACACCACTGCCGGCAAGTAACTTTGCCTCAGGTGTGCTGGACACCTTGAATCTGCCAATCTCTCCACAAAATGTAAGTAGACTGAAGTAAGAAAAAAGTTGAGAAAGAAGAAATAAAGTAAATGCAGATGAAGCAGGTGAACTCTGGGCAGGAACTTGATTGCTGTGCTGCTACTGCTGCCATTAGATTACTTTACAGTGTGGAAACAGGCCCTTCGGCCCAACAAGTCCACACCGACCCGCAACCCATCCGTACCCTTACATTTACCCCTTACCTAACACCACGGCAATTTAGCATGGCCAATTCACCTGACCCGCACATCTTTGGACTGTGGGAGGAAACCAGAGCACCGGAAGAAACCCATGCAGACACGGGGAGAACGTGCAAACTCCACACAGTCAGTTGCCTGAGGTGGGAATTGAACCCAGATCTCTGGCACTGTGAGGCAGCAGTGCTAACCACTGTGCCACTGTGCCGCCCATCTTGGAAATGAGACTGGGGAACAGAGAAATGGTGAAGCATCTGAATAGGTACTTTGCATCAGTTTCACAATGGAAGACCCCAGCAGCATCCAGAACTTTAAGAGAGTTGGGGGACAGAGGTGAATGTTGTGGCCATCACTGTAGAGAAGGTGCTGGGAAGCCTCCCAAAGATCTTCTGGCTCCTGCGTCTGACAGCTGCAGGTTAATCAAAGGTCAGCAATTCTCTAGGGCTGGCAGTGCCACTTGAAGTAGACAAGCTACTGGTACTGCAGTTGGCTGATGTACCAGACCATTACTGGGGAAAAGACTGGTGAGATAGGCTTACTGGTGCCAGTCAGAGATTGCCAAGGTAGTGAAATTGTCAGTTTAAAGGGCATACAGGAGTTATGTGGGACAGCCCTGTGGCAGTCATTGCTGCCGGCAGATCGTTGGTAGGCTTCTGTACAGTGATGGCCACAACACTCAATGACTGCCACAGGGCTGTCCCACCATAATTCAGCCAACTGCAGTACCAGCAACTGCCTCTACTTCAAGTGGCACTCCCAGCTCTAGAGAATTGCTGACCTTTGATTAACCTGCAGCTGTCAGATGCAGGAAAATGCTCCCAAGTCATCAGCAGGACTTATTACTGACCAAGTAAGTGATTGAATGACAATAGCAAATTGGGGAACCCAGAATGAACAAGGCATACTTGCCACAGGCTCTCCAGCCACTCTCAGACACACCACCATAACCGTTGGATTCCATCTTTGGTTTTCCAGGGAGGTAACTGTCCATGCAGGTATCTTTGGTCTGCCTTATTTACCACCTTTTTCATGGTATCTGGGGTGTGGATGGTCTTCCTGTATCATAGTGATTCAAACAGCAATCATGTTTCAGACTGTGAGTTGCAAGTTGCAATGTTTGGAATTATTTCTTTATGCAGAGGTTAGTCAATAAATAGAGTTGGATGAGTAAATGGCTGATTGAAGTCAGAATATTGAGTCTATTTTAGAAACAACTTGAGTGTAGAGCTAAAACAAAAACAAAAGCAAATTACTCCAATGGTGAGGACTATGAAAGAGTGTGGAAGAACATAAATTGGGTAGCAGGAGACAGATAGATAGCAGGTTGGACAAATACAGTTCAAAATTAAAGAAAAATGAATCACTCTATTTTAAGTCAAAGAAATATGTATTGAGAGAAAGAAGAAAGAGAAAAGCTCATCTGATAAAGATTTACTCAGAGTGGACAAGTATAGGAATTGTAATGTGTGTGGTTCGTTGTTTTTGTAAGCAGTGTCATAGACAATAGAATCTATGAGATAATATTGAATTAGTAAAATACACCAGTTTTGCCATTTTTGTAGGATTACTTGCATCTCATAATACATATAAGCAAAAGTAATAAAACGTGCAGGATAAATTCATATCATGTTCTTTGGATGACAGTCAGGCTTGAGAGTTTATTGCTGTATTGGAGCTGAGAGGGTTGAGGAACCACTTGGACAAGATGTTATGATTTGAATTATTTTATTTCCATTATTTAATAAAACATAAAGAGTGGGTAAGAAAATAAATGTTCACAGCAAGACTGAAAGGGGATTCAAATTATTTAATAGTATTATGTGTAAACACAGAATTATTTCCAAAAAAAAAGCTATTCAAGCTAAGCCCAAAAATGTTTGTAAAAATGAATTATATAGTTGTTTAAATATAAGCAATTTGAGCTTTGGAATTGAACAAGACTATAAAGTTAGACTAGTCATCCCATATCGTATGCAATGTAGTAATAGTCTAATGTCATGTCATAACTAATCCTGTTACACATTAGAAAGAGGTGACAGGAATTCATCATGGGCTTGATCGAGGTCTGAGCAATGATGTGCATTTGCCCATAAATTTTCCATGGGTTTTTACATTGACTGACAGCAATGTGTAATCAGCCGAAAAGCAATGCACCTTTCATGGGAGATCTTT
The DNA here is from genome assembly GCF_020745735.1 of Hemiscyllium ocellatum. Lineage (NCBI taxonomy): Eukaryota > Metazoa > Chordata > Chondrichthyes > Orectolobiformes > Hemiscylliidae > Hemiscyllium > Hemiscyllium ocellatum. The sequence continues at coordinate 38,115,688 of NC_083407.1, read as the reverse complement.
TTCCTGTAAAATTAAGACAAGCAACTCTGCATTTCCTTAGCAAATCAGATTGAAAAATTAGTGACAAGCAGCATAAAGTTGGAAGTAGAAAGTACCTGTTTAACAACCTTGCAGTAAAGGCCAAATGCAATTTGCCTTTGTAATTATTTGTTGTACCTGCATGTTAATTGATCATATTGAAGTGTGTCTGAACATTGCATTTAGAAGTTTCATGCCTTTTAAAACACATTCAGTTTTGCTATTTTTACTACCATAACGAATATCTGCACAATTCCATACTTTACCGTCCACCTGTCAACTTTTTGCCTGCTCATTTAATCTCTATATCCTTTTGCAGCCTCTTCATGTCCGCCTGACAGTTTACATTCCCACCTCATCTCAGTCTCTTCATCGTATAGATTCCAAATATCTGAGGGTCCAGTACTGATCCTATGGCACACCAATACATTCAGATTGCCAATATGAAAATATCTGGTTTATCCCTCCCTTCTTTCTTTCTGTGAACCAATCTTTTATACTTTGTCAATTTATCAAATGTCATTTGGAAAACTATGTATGTAGCATTAGGTCGCTCCCTTCTCTTTTTCTGGCTGCCCTCAACAGTTTTCAGAAAGTCTGAAATAAATACTCTATATGTGATTTAGCTTTTGTAACTTTTTGCTTGAGAATCATTCCTTCCAATTTGGTTGAGCCACTTCACATGACCATTGATGTACCCTTTTTGTCCCCAGAGCCCATAATTATTGAGGTGACCGCTCTTGCTGTCCTGCATTCTCCCCATAATGAAGTCTGAAAGACCATGATTCATCTTGGCACTCTCTTTGAGACCTTTCAGTCGTCTCACATATCAACCAGTTCCAACACTAATACCTATAGTTTCCTCCCGTGACTGGCAATTCTCATGTCCTCTAAGTAGAAAAAAAGTAAATTCCCAGCCTAAAGCAGCTCTAGCCTTGATATCTGACTTAGGCCCATTCTATGGACAGACTTTACAGCAGGTCTTTACCGACTTGTAGTGCTACCCTCAAACTGAGCAATAAGGTAAGACCCAGGCTATTTTACTTGACATACCAAAAGTTAGAATTCTGATCCTTGATCTACAGTTGCATGGATTTCCAGGCTTGTGATGGGCCAACTGCTTGACTAACTGTTGCCAAATCCCCTCCACCCCGGACTAGAAATTTCCCAGCTTCTAGATTGACTGTGACACTATCCTCTGATTCACTGGAGTGTACCCTCCAGCCATTAAGTATGTCTTAATCTTTCCATTCATACATTGCTGTGCTTTCCATGCACATACACTATGTTTGTCACATGGACTTTTGGGACATGCACTGCCTCTGACATAGCACGGTGTCACCTAGCAAGTTTCCTTTCTCATTCTCTACAGGTACCAGTGTCTATGCTTCCTTTTGAGCTAAAGATGCACCTGTGAAACAAAAACTGCTGGCCCCTGCCCCGTGTTGCTGTTTCTGTGCGTGGAAGTGCAAACTGTGAAGCTGATAGTGATGCAATAAGATTGTCCAATTATGTGGAGTGATGGTCCAGGGATACGTCCCGTCTTAGTCAGCATGCAGTTGTGGAAGTTTAAGCAAAAGTGAAGAGAAGAAACATTAAAAAGTACTGGAGGAAAATCGAGTACTCATCCAAACTAGTAACAAAGGACCAAAGTCCCCAAGTACTTGTTTGGCTGATGCAATTGAATTTCTGAAACACTAAGTATCTCATTTGAACAGAAATTAATTGGGAAAGCGAAATTAATTCCAATAATTTGGGTAATTAATGGGATACAAATTCTGGTATTTTGGTTTCTCACCATAAGTTGGTGTCCACATGATCTTACAATCTTGTGAATGTTTATTTCAATGAGGGGAATCAGATTTTTTGACACTTGCTTGATTCACTCATTGCGCTTGCAATTGTTCTTTCCACCTCAGAGTGGAAAATTCTCCCCAAGTTGTTAGGTCAGGATAAATTTGCTTTGTTCACCTCTTGTGCAGTAAAAGTGTTTTGTTTAAAATGCCAAACATTGTGTTACAAGTCTTTCAATTAATAACTGAGTTTGAATGTCACCTAACAGTTAATGGTCTATACTGAGATTAAAGGAAAATAAACCGTCAAATAATATAAGAGGCAAACAAAGGGTCATTTATCAGTTTTGAATTTCCACACATGTTTGAGGTTATGCCTCCCACCTGCAGAATTGATGATTGATTTTGATGAGAGTTAAGGACAGAATAAAAAAGAATTGTTTAAATATTTTGCACAAATCGTTCCAAACGCCTATCATATAACATGAGGAAAATAGAGAATTGTGAAATAAATAAAGAGTGTAATTTTTTTCTTCTGTTCAATTAGGAAAAAACAAGAAGAAAGAGAAGTGTCTCAAGGAGCCATTAGTTGAGACCAGGTCTTGTCCATGTGACAAATATTTCAGCCAGCCACAAGGGAATTGGTCAGATTGCATTCTTCCTGAAAACAAGGTGACACCTCAACTTGGCATGAAGGTACAAGGAGATGTCAAAGACTGTGGGAAGGGTGTGCATTATCGAGCCATAGCCTGCTATGACCAAGATAAGAAGTTGGTGAATCCTTGGCTTTGTAGCAATTCTGGTATGTCACAGTTGTTATAAGTCTGAGTAGAATTTCAGTGGTGTGGCATTATTTCATTTCTGCAAGTAATAATTTGAGAAATATTGCAATTTATTTACTTTTTTCTGCAATGTAAAATTTAATTGCTCTGTGCATCAAGGAAAAAGGCTTGGAGGGCAAAAGAAACAAACATTTCTTTTCCTCTCCTGCAACAGAGTATCAATAGCAAGTATTTCCAGAAAAATAAACAGAAAGTGCTGGTGAAAGTCAGCAGATTAAGGATAGGGACATGGTGTAACGATAAACACTTCTTTGACAACATCTTCACAAGAACACACTATACATATAGCAGAAAGATCACAAGCATGTTTTTCAATTTCTCAACATTCTACCATCCAGTAAGTGTTAACTTTGATATTCTAATCCTGACAGAAGGTGCATCCCAAAAAGGCCTTGGAACAAGTCAACTACAGAATGATAAGCATAATTCATTTAGCTCTAAGGTTCTTTTGTCAATTCAGGCTAACTATTCCAACATTGCAAAACTCAACCTAGTTTTTTAGTTTTCAGATACAACAGTTACACATGTATCTGTTCAGGAGGAACTTCATTGTCCCTACCGATTGCAAAGTGGTCTGCTGAAAGCCTCTACACCCCCATGACTACAACATCAATGTGTGATTATTCCAGGGTATAATTGAGAAGTGCAATACAATCAAGGATCCCACTGGCCAACTCCAATGCTCTTAGTTAACTTGCAAATTCTACGACAAGATATTCTTTAAATATATAGATGGACATTATCAAATCTAAACTGAAAGATAGTCTTGATATCGATTTCATACACTTTGGTCACAGTCAAACAAATGAGCAGATTCAGCAAACTATGTCAGATGATGACCAACTCCAGTGAAGATCATTGTCAAAGGGTGTTTTGAATATATCCAACAAGTCAGAGAAAGTATATTCCTGTCAGAGTGAAAGGGAAGGCTGGTAACTAAAGGGAATGCTGGATGACTAAAGAAATCGAGGGTTTGGTTAAGAAAAAGAAGGAAGCATATGTCAGGTACAGACAGGATAGATCGAGTGAATCCTTAGAAGAGTATAAAGAAAGTATGAGTATACCTAAGAGGGAAATCAGGAGGGCAAAATGGGGACATGAGATAGCTTTGGCAAATAGAATTAAGGAGAATCTAAAGCGGTTTTGCAAATATGTTAAGAACAAAAGCGTAACTAGGGAGAGAATAGGGCCCCTCAAAGATCAACAAGGCGGCCTTTGTGTGGAGCCACAGAAAATGGGGGAGATACTAAATGAATATTTTGCATCAGTATTTACTGTGGAAAAGGACATGGAAGATATAGACTGTAGGGAAATAGATGGTGGCATCTTGCAAAATGTCCAGATTACAGAGGAGGAAGTGCTGGATGTCTTGAAATGGTTAAAGGTGGATAAATCCCTAGGACCTGATCAGGTGTACCTGAGAACTCTGTGAGAAGCTAGAGACGTGATTGCTGGGCCTCTTGCTGAGACATTTGTATCATCGGTAGTCACAGGTGAGGTGTAGAAGACTGGAGGTTGGCAAATGTGGTGCCACTGTTTAAGATGGGTAGTAAGGACAAGCCAGGGAACTATAGACCAGTGAGCCTGACCTCGGTGGTGGGCAAGTTGTTGGAGGAAATCCTGAGGGACAGGATGTGCATGTATTTGGAAAGGCAAGAACTGATTCGGGATAGTCAACATGGCTTTGGCTTTGTACATGGGAAATCATGTCTCACAAACTTGATTGAGTTTTTTGATGAAGTAACAAAGAAGGTTGATGAGGGCAGAGCAGTAGATGTGATCTAAATGGACTTCAGTAAGGCGTTCGATAAGGTTCCCCATGGGAGACTGATTAACAAGTTTAGATCTCATGGAATACAGAGAGAACTAGCAATTTGGTTACAGAACTGTCTCTAAGGTAGAAGACAGAGGGTAGTGGTGGAGGGTTGTTTTTCAGACTGGAGACCTGTGACCAGTGGAGTACCACAAGGATCGGTGCTGGACCCTCGACTTTTTGTCATTTACATAAATAATTTGGATGCTAGCATAAGAGGTACATTTAGTTAGTTTGCAGATGACACCAAAATTGGAGGTGGAGTGGACAGCGAAGAGGGTTACCTCAGATTACAACAGGATCTTGACCAGATGGGCCAATGGGTTGAGAAGTGGCAGATGGAGTTTAATTCAGATAAATGCGAGGTGCTGATTTTAGGAAAGCAAATCTTAGCAGGACTTATACATTTAATGTTAAGGCCCTAGGGAGTGTTGCTGAACAAAGAGACGTTGGAGAGTAGGTTCATAGCTCCTTGAAAGTGGAGTCGCAGGTAGATAGGATAGTGAAGAAGCGTTTGGTATGCTTTCCTTTATTGGTCAGAGTATTGAGTACAGAAGTTGGGAGGACATGTTGTGGCTGTACAGGACATTGGTTAGGCTACTGTTGGAATATTGCATGCAATTCTGGTGCCCATCCTATCGGAAAGATGTTGAGAAACTTGAAAGGGTTCAGAAAAGATTCACAAGGACGTTGCCAGGGTTGGACTATCTGAGCTACAGGGAGAGGCTGAACAGGCTGGGGCTGTTTTCCTTGGAGCGTCGGAGGCTGTGGGGTGACCTTATAGAGGTTTACAAAATTATGAGGGGCATGGATAAGTTAAATAGGCAAAGTCTTTTCCCTGGGTTCAGGGAGTCCAGAATGAGAAGGCATAGGTTTAGGGTGAGAGGGGAAAGACATAAAAGAGACCTAAGGGGCAACTTTTTCATGCAGAGGGTGGTACGTGTATGGAATGAGCTGCCAGAGGATGTGGTGGAGGCTGGTACAATTGCAACATTTAAGAGGCATTTGGATGGGTATATGAATAGGAAGGGTTTGGAGGGATATGGGCCGGGTGCTGGTAAGCGGGACTAGATTGGGTTGGGATATCTGGTTGGCATGGACGGGTTGGACCGAAGGGTCTTTTTCAATGCTGTACATCTCTATGATTCTAAGTCCCCAATACAGTTCATTCTTTTGGGTCATTCAAACAGAAACTAGGACCCTCTGAGGATGTAACCTACAAAACCAAACAAGTATAATTTCATATGCTCTGCATAAGACTTGTTAGACTATATATATATGAAACATGTGTATTGGTTACTTCGGTGCAGCAAGGGAAAAAAATAGATTAGTGTTTGCATCCAGATATTGGCATTACATTAATAAAGACGTTACTAACTAATCAAGTGTGTACAATGTTAATTCTATCAACATCAACATTTGAAAGTGACTCTCCTTCCATGTCAGGTTCTTTTTGTGACATGGTGTAAGATTGTGATTGATAATTTTCGTATGCATGATCACAATTTCATTTTGATAATCACTTGTTTCACCATAGAGTCATAGAGATGTACAACATAGAAAAGGCCCTTTGGTCCAACCGTCCATGCTGACCAGATTTCCCAACCCTGTCTAGTCCCACCTGCCAGCACCTGGCCTATATCCCTCCAAACCCTTCCTATTCATATACCCATCCAAATGCCTCTTAAATGTTGCAATTGTATCAGCCTCCACCAACCCTGGCAACATTCTTGTAAATCTTTTCTGAACCCTTTCAAGTTTCACAACATTCTTCCTGTACTCAATACTGTGATCAATAAAAGAAAGCATACCAAACTCTTTCTTCACTATCCTATCTAACTGCAATTCCACTTTTAAGGAGCTATGAACCTGCACTCCAAGGTCTCTTTGTTCTGCAACATTCTCTAGGGCCTTACCATTAAGTGTATAAGTCCTGCTAAAATTTGCTTTCCCAAAATGCAGCACCTCGCATTTACCTGAATTAAACTCCATCTGCAATTTCTCAGCCTATTAGCCCATCTGGTCAAGATCCTGTTGTAATCTGAGGTAATCCTCTTTGCTGACCACTACACCTCCAATTTTGCTGTCATCTGCAAGCTTACTAACTGTACCTCTTATACTTGCATCCAAATCATTTATGTAAATGACAGGAAGTCAAGGACCCAGCACTGATCCTTGTGGCACTCCACTGGTCACAGGCAAATTTCCTTGTTCATGCCAAATTAGAGGTATCATTAAATCAATTTTTTTTCATACTGACTGCGATATTAAGTATCCCGACAAATTGTATCTATCAATGTTCCACAGTTCATTTGTGTACTCTTCAGACATGGGCAGGAATGTTTATTATGTTACCTTTTCTCCTCTCTACCGTCAGTCCAATGGTTTCACAGAGTGCAGTGTTTATTCTCTAAAGTCCATGATCATTCAATATAGAGTGACTTGTCAATATTTTCGGATAATTATGTTAAATGAACATGTTCCTCCTCTAAACAATGTTTTATCCTCAGTGGCAGCTCTCATATTTGGGAGACAGATCTACATATTTCTTCCTCCCACACACTCATCACTGATGTGTATGATGCATTGTTGGAAAGAAGGGAGAAAATGAAGCAAGAGTATGAACAACAAGAATGCATACATGTTTCCCAATTGTGCTAGGACAAAACTTAATCCTTGAGATTTTCATGCAGTTGCATGAGTTCATGAAAAGATGTGTCCAGTCCAAATCATTAGACCATATGATTTTCCAACGGGCATTTCTCAAGTCCTCCAGAGAAAATGTGGACATTCTAAAATTGCATACTATCAATCATCTGGATAACAGTGACAAATCAATAAAGAATGACAATGTAGTTACTGAAGATATCATACCAGACAACAACCACACATCTATGACAAATGACACACATCCATCTGCCATGACAACCAGCACAGCATAGAATGAAGTTACACATCCAAGTTGTAACAACAGAATAAGAGACCAGGTTTTGTTGTGTCATGTGTCTATCAAGACGTTACCTGAGTATGTTGAGACAACATATCCAAATATATCTTATAGATGTTTATCGGAGAAAATGATTCCCGGATTTTATAGGATAAAGGAGCAGTCATATCATAGCATAGATTCTAACCCAGAATGGCCTGTAAATTGAAGCAGTTACATATTATCACAACACTTTATTGGTCAGAGTTAGGAGGTCATATTGCAACTGTACAGGACATTGGTTAGGCCACTGTTGGAATATTGCATGCAATTCTAGTCTCCTTCCAATCGGGAAGATGTTGTGAAACTTGAAAGCGTTCAGAAAAGATTTACAAGGATGTTGCCAGGGTTGGAGGATTTGAGCTATAGGGAGAGGCTAAACAGGCTGGGGCTGTTTTCCCTGGAGCATCAGAGGCTGAGGGGTGACCTTATAGAGATTTATGAAATCATGAGGGGCATTGATTGGATAAATAGACAAAGTCTCTTCCCTGGGGTGGGGGAGTCCAGAACTAGAGGGCATAGGTTTAGGGTGAGAGGGGAAAGATATAAAAGAGACCTAATGGGCAACTTTTTCATGTAGAGGGTGGTACGTGTATGGAATGAGCTGCCAGAGGAAGTGATGGAGGCTAGTATAATTGCAACATTTAAGGGGCATTTGGATGGTATACATAAAGGAAGGGTGTGGAGGGATATGGGCCAGGTGAGACTAGATTGGGTTGGGATATCTGTTTGGCATGAACAAGTTGGACCAAAGGGTCTGTTTCCATGCTGTACATCTCTATGATTCTATGTGATATTCTGGTGTCAAGACACCCATTACACATTTTTAACGCAATGGAGTTAGTTTTGTGTCTTTAATCAATCAGCTCTATATATGATGTGATGGACCTGGTTTTGGATTGGCGTAGACAAATCAGAAATCACACAACATCAAGTTTTAGTTCAAAAGGTTTATTTGAAATCACAAGTTTTCAGAGCACTGTTCCTTCATCAAGTGAATTTCAAAAGTACTCAGAAAGCTTGTGATTTCAAATAAACCTATTGGACTACAACCTGGTGTTGTGTGACTTCTGACTTTAGCTCTGTGTATGTAATGGACAGTATCATCAGCAAGCATAGAATTCAGAGAATGTATGTAAGTCTATGATATTTTAGCCATGGAAATAGATTGTATTGTTAATAAACTTCAATACATTTCACTCACAAAATCCCAACTATCTGTGGTATAAGTTACATGGGCTAACACATACAAAACCACAAAGCATGTTAATAGTGGTGAATCAAGACAGTAGGCTAGATTTGAGTTGCTTCAGCATGAAGCTGACATAAACATGATGAACCAAACAGCAATTTTTTTAAGAGCAAAAATATCGCGGGCAGAATATTGAATCCATGTTTATCTGCAAGCCACTGCAAGTTTTCATCAGCTCAGAAAAAAAAGAGAAACAGAAGTGTTATTGTGGACATCATTCAGCAAATTATTGAAACTTATTTCTGTGTTTAGGGAATTAGAAACAGGAGTAGCCATTCAAACCCTAAGTCTTTTCCACCATTTAATTTGATCATGATTAATTTATATTTTCTTTATCTACCTGCCTTGTGTCCATATCTCTTAATGCACTGACCTAATAAAAATCTATCTATCCCAATTTTGAAATTTTTAGCTGCCATAGCCTCAATAACTTGATTGGAGAGAGAATTCTAGATTTCTGCAACTATTTGTATGAAAAGTACTTTCTGACATTTCCTTGAGCAACCTAGCTGAAATTGGTCTGGACTTGTCCATGGAATGAGACTTCTCTTTATTTATACCATCAATCCCTTTAATCATCTTAAACACCTCAGTTAGATTGTGTTAAATCTCCAGTAAAGAAACCCAGTCTTGTGCAAACTATCCTCATCATTTAACCTTCTTGTCGTCATTGTTTTCAAAGTCTATTTCATCACTAAATTGAAGATGATAAAATGCTCATTTAAAATTAAATACTGAGCTGATCATTTTCAACGTAATGTATTAATTATACAATCTATAATTTTACTCCCTGTCGATAGAGTAGCTGAATTAGTATTCAGTAAAAATAATATGAAGAATATGTTGTTTATGCTTTGGCCCACATGATATAACTATATCTGAATCACGAACAAAACAAATTAATTTGCCTTATAATTATATTTTTTAGTAATATTAATTTCTGTAATAGCAGGAACTCAGAGAAAATCATGCTTCTACATTACAATCTGAGATGTAAGTTACTTAAATACACGTGTGTCAAGCTTGTAGAATACCTGGCTGTACAGTATTAAACACTAAATTATATTTTTCTTTTAATTAATTAAATTAGGGTATATTGAAGAGACTTGCAATTTGCCATGTCCATCTGACTGTAAGTTAAGTGAATGGTCAAACTGGTCAGCGTGTAGCAAATCCTGTGGAAGTGGAATACAGATCAGATCCAAATGGCTGCGGGAGAAGTCATACAATGGTGGCCGCCCCTGCCTTAAGCTTGATGTGAAGAATCAGGTGAGCTATACCAACAATGAAGTACGAAGTGCAGCATTGATCATTAATGTTTTATTGGTCAGTACTCCAATTGTTGTTTATGTACTACATGTGCTTGAACTGCTAATTTTCTCCTGAATAAATAGTTTCCACATCTTGGTGTAATTACATACATTTGATCCTTCCAAAGCCATGCTGAAACAGTGTAACCATCCACAGGTAGCATATGCTTTGAATGCACCATTATTAGTTAGCCGTTCACTTCCATTTATTTGTGCTTACTTTTTGAGTCCACTCTTTTAATTCCATTGCATCTTATTTCCATTCATCTGACTATTCAACCAAAAGAAAATAAATAGCACTTTGGTAGAGGAGTATATTGCCAAAAGGCAGTCTAGCATACAACAGCCTTCCATCACGTTTATGTCTTGTATGAGGGTCACTTCACTAACAGCTTAATTGAATCCAATAAAATTAATCACGCATATGGGCTGTGGGGAGTTGACTGAGCAAAGCAGTGGCTGTGATTTTATTTTGCTAAGAATAGACTTGGAAACAAGTTTGGCCAGAACAGGAGTTTGTCATTGAGACAGAGTGGATCTCAGTCTGCAAGACCAGATCGGTAATAGACATATGTTGTTTTGAGAGAAGCTAAGTGAGTTGAATACTCAAGAGGCACGCAGGTTGTGCAAAGCAGCTGAGTGGCTTCAAGGATATTGAGCTGAACTTTGGATTCCTTGTAACTATTTTCACTTCTTTGAATTTCACATCTTTGTCAGGCATGAAACTGCAGATTTTTCTTATTTGGAAATGGCACAGAAGATTTTACAAATGTGTCCAGGATAATCACAAATGTGTCCAGAGACACCGTGCACGGTAAATGAGGAGCCACACGTTAGTGATTGTCACCTGGCGAAAAACAGTGAAGCAGAGGAGAAATATGGTTGGCCTTTTCAGTTTAATGCAGGCATTTCATCAGGAAAGAAGGAAAGTTATCTTTGTGTGTATCCTACTTCTGTAAATTAAACAAAATTAAAACAATTGTGCACAAGCCAACAGTTATCGATGTTGTACCAATTTTGGGTCATTTTGTCAAAATAGGAACTAGGCTTCTTTGATATCTGATTTCTTCATACAGTTTTCCAATGATTTTGTCAGTGTTTTTAAAATAATTTCTCAGCTTCTACTGTAGATAACATGCATATTAACAATCGATTACCTTACTTCATGCAATGTAAAGAAACTTGGACAACATGTTTCAATGATTAAATAACATCAAGGAGCTCACTGCCCTTATTTTGTTTACAGGATCAAAAATCCCTGAATAATAACACAAGCCTAATTCAGGACATCCAAAAAATAAATAGGCAGACTAAGGTAACAATACCAGATGAAAGCACCACTAGCAATTATACTGATCGTTATCACTGTCATTTTGTGTACATATTTGTATGTGTTTAGTACTTCGTTAAAAGTATATTAGTCAGTAACTCAATAATAGTAATACTTTGCTTGATCTGTAGTTTGACTGGAAAGTTCATTTCAGCCTCAGGCTTTCAAACACTTTAATACCTTTTATTACTTCTTTTTAATTTACAGTTTTAAACAAGACCAACGGCATTTAATTTGAAGATAAGTAAATAAGAGATAACACAAATATCACAAACTTAAAATAAGTCAAAAAGCTTAATAATTTTTGTTCTATTAAGTACAATACGATTAGTATAACTGTATTCTGGGAATCATACATAAAACTTTCTTCAGTACATCAATGACATCATTAGTGCTGCTTGCCTCTCTTATCTGGAAGGGGAAAAATTAATCAATTTTGTTTCTAATTTCCATCCTACTCTCACCTTCACTTTGTCCATCTCTGACTCCACCCATTCCTTTCCTTGATATCTCTGTTTCTATTTCTGGGGATAAGTTAGACAACAATATGCTTCGCTATTCCATTGACTCTCACCGTTATGTTGACTATAAATCCTCACACCCCACATTCTGGAAAGACGCAATTTCATTGTCCCAGTTTCTCAATGTTTGTCGAATCTGTTCCTGCTTCTACAAGGGGGTCCTCTGAAACATCCACCATCTTCCTCAACAGCGGATTCTGCAGCACCATGGTTGACAGGACTCTCAGTGTGTCAAACCATCTCCTGTACTTCTGCCCTTACTCTTTCTCTTTCCTCCCACAACAACGACAGGGTCCCCCGGCACTCACTTACCACCAACCAGCATCGACATCCCAAAGATTATTAGTTGCCATTTCCACCACCAGCAGCAGGATACCACCACCAGGACATCTTTTCCTCTCCCCTCCCTTTGTCAGTTTTCCGCAGGGATGATTCTAGGAAGAATAGCATCTAATGTTCTGATTGGAGACCCTGTAGCCTTCAGTACTCAATATTCAATTCAATCATTTTAGGGCATGAACACCTTCTTCCACGTCCTTCCCCCAAGCTCCACATACCGGGGCTTGTCATCACATGGATTGTCACCACAATCAATTCATTGTTGACCGTTAACAGTTTCCAATAGCAGCTAATAATATCCCCAGCCTGACCATTATCCACCCCTTTGTCTGCCCAAATGCTGTTTCCTCTCTCTGGGCTCCATCTCTCCCTATCCTTTACTCCTCCCCTGCTCACTCCACCCTATCTTCAGCCTATATACCAACATTTTTTCTATCTACAATTAGTTCTGAAGAAGGGTCACTGGACCTGAAACATTAACTTTTGTCTCTCCACAAATGCTACCAACCCTTCATGTAATTGTTAATGTAATTGATACCTTACATCACTGTTACCTGCATAATCATCGATTGTGATGGCCCCTTGTGTCAAGTTTGATGGATGAACACTCTCTCCCTTTATCTTTAGTGCTTATGAAGACAACCAGTTTAGCTTGTAGCACTGTATGTATTTTACCAATGATGAAAGAATTCTGGTGCCCTAGCCAGTTTGCAACAATTAAAACTGCATGTTTAAGTCACCTTGAAGAAACACAACCATCTTCATCATAGACGAGTCTAGACAGCCGTAAATACATTGACCTTTTCCATGAAAATCATTTACAGCTGCCAGCTCAAATACAATTTTGAATATTTAATTTAATGACATGTGAAGACAAGGTGTTTGACATTACAGGAAGGGGGACATTGACTATTCTAATGTACAAAGTTAAAAATCACACAACACCAGGTTCTTGTCCAACAGATTTAATTGGAGCATTGCTCCTTCATCAGGTGGTTGTGAGCAGCGCTCCGAAAGCTAGCTCTTCCAATTAAACCTGTTGGACCATAACCTGGTGTTGTGTGATTTTTAACTTTGTATACCCCAGTCCAACACCGGCATCTCCAAATCATATTCTAATGTAAGTTACAGCTTTACTCATGTTTCTGTCACTTCAGCTGTGAAGGCAAAAGAATGCCCTCCAAATGCATGCTGCAGTGGCGATGAATAAGAAAGTATCAAAGGAATCTGTGTGCTGAACATACCTACCCCCTCTTTTAATGACTTTTGTTCATGTAAGTTTGTAAACAAAAAATGGATTGATGTACCATTGTACCAAATTCACACTTCTTACCAACTGCCTCAGACATTTACCTCTGAGACTGAGCTCGATACCCAGTAATACCTGATCACATATTATCATCAAATGCCAATACAGTTTTAAATGCTGCTGTCAAGGCAGACACTCAGTCTTCCTATCTATGAGCAGCTTACTATTGGGAATAGAATATTGTATCAAGTATTAATTAATTGGTTGCTTTTGAATGTTTCTGGATTTAAAAAAATATTGTAACCATGATAACTTCATTGCAAAATAATCATTAGGAATTATTTTATGCATTCGATTTCATCTGAAGTTTGTGTTGTTCCTTGGGGTATATAGTTTTGCATTGAATGAAACATGTTAAACTTGAAGATTCTGACCTATAATAAATGCAGAGGAAGAAATAGAACATTTGGAGAGGGAATTCAAGAGGATATATCAATCAAATGCCATTAACTGGCATTTACCCATAAGCCACACATACCTTTCTGTTTACAGCTCCTTTTTCAACCTGAACATCAAGTAACAAGGAAAAAGACTCCACGTCTCTCAGGAGATTATAATTATTTCACAGACCTGCAAGATACCTCCACCAGATGCAATGTGGAATTTGTGAAAGCAGTAACTAGCTCTCAATTTGCATGCCAATGCATTAGTGACAAATACATTCTTTGAGCTGGTCAGGTCTTACCTTTTGTATGCATGATTTTCAATATTGTGACATTATAACATACTGGCCTAATATCTTCACACACAACCTGTTATCATCTATTGACCAGTCACATCCTATTTCCTTTCAGAAAGCCTGTCAGCTTCTTTTATTGTAAAATATTTCAGATTATCATGATCAGCAACCTTTAACATCTATTAGTGCACACCTGAAAGGGAAAGGGGCTCTGGCACTGTTATGAAATGGACAGGATTTTGACATTGGAAAAAAGTGAGGACTGTAGATGCTGGAGATCAAAATCAAAGAATGTGGCGTTGTCAAAGCATAGCTGGTCAGTCAGCATCCAAGGACTAGGAGAATCGACATTTCAGGCATCAGCCCTTCATCGGGGATGAGACCTCATTCCTGTTCCTCGGATGCTGACTGACTGGTGAGGATTCTGACAGTGGTGTTAATGAGAAAGAGGCGCTGATAACCTACTTGAAAATGTGCTGGATACTAATTCCAGAAAGAATTTAGATACATGGGATGAAGAACTTACAGCCTTACCATCAAAGAGCAAAGATGTCGGACTAAGCATCACTGCTCTCTCAGGGAGAAAACTGACCTGTTTTGTGCTGTGACTTTCCAATATTCTATAACATTCATTATCCAGGGGCTTATCACCATTCTGATAAATTAAGGAGTTTGTAGCAAAAAGGCAGGTAATGAGATCTTTTGTGAAGTAATGGCTGATGACCTGATATGGTTTCCTAGGATCTCTGCTGAACACTGATATTATTATGCTAGAGTTTCACAAGGATTCTTACAAAACAGATCATTGTATACTGAAGGTACTCTGGTACCTTGATAAATCTGGAGCAGCACTGAATTACATTCCAGCTGAGGTGTCCCTAATTGTTGACATTTGATGCATGCTATTTAATTCAGCATATCACAGAGACTGCTCATAACGGAAGAAGAATAAGGTGTGCACTATCGGCGGATGTGGAGAACCCTGAGGTCTTGGTTCACTGGGCAATCGCACAAGATAACACGATACCAGCTATGAAACAAAGAATAGCTTATTTTAGCATAATTGTAACTAAAATCACCATGTTTTTTTTCATGAAAGCCAGATGCTCATAATCTGCTTCTGTTCGCAACTATTACGGTTCCTGTTTTGGAAGCATTCAGAAACATACTCTCAGGTACATAGAATATTTATATTGATGAGACTGAGACTGACAGATTGTGATTAACCACAGCCTGAGAGTTCAATATCAGGCTCTCAGCTGAATTTACATGTAAATACATCTAAAATCCTTTAAAATTGTGCTGTATAAAACTTGCTTTCTGTCATTATAGAGTTGACCACCTTCAGTTAGTTCACACTGAATTGAAGAAATAATAGAAATTGATGCAGTGACAATTTTCCAGAGCTGTGTTATGCATCTGATGGTTGCCTGAGAAACTGAATTTGCATTGATGGACTTGACTGATTTTCAGCTGCTTGGGGTGTTATGCTGAAAGGAAAATGCATTTGCTAATGAGGCCCTAACACTTTTGGATTATATCCCTTCTGAGAACAAGTTGTGTAACTAATTCTGTCTGAAAAGTTAAGTTTACATTATATATCTTTAAAAAAAATACTGCAGAGCCAAGAGTAATAGGAAAGTTCATGCCAACTGTTTAACTAGACTCTGCCAGCCACAAATAAATTCCCACAATGCAATCATTCTCTCCCTCCATACTTAACTAGATGGGTTGGCCGCAATGATTTAAACAAAGAGAAAAATAACTATGTAAGGGTCAAGATCACCAAATGTATTGAATTGAGGACCAACACTCAATTTAATGCCATCCTTGCTCTTCTCAGTTGAGGTAAGTGTCATCAGTCCACTGCCTATTCTGAGACAGTAAATGGCTCCAAACATATTTTAAATCCTTTAAGTCATGGGTATTAAATCTCAATATTAAGTAACTCAGGGAATGACCGCTGCATTGTTTAGAAGAGAATGTATCATATGGTATTTATATTTGAAATTTAGGAAGTTATCACAGTTACATTTTTGCTGCTTCTAGCTGTGAGGCTTTTCATGAACTCCCTTAGGCAGTTATGTAACATTCGTTACTGTTAGACAAATTGACACCTTCATAAAGTGTGAGCATTCAAGAGTGGTACAACTGATATTCGTTAGGAATGTCCATACCAGGTATAATGTAATAATATTAACAGTGGCTACTGCTATGCTTCAACTAATTCTATAAAATGTGTTAATGTAATAGGGTTAATTTGTTTAGATGCGACTTCATAATTCTTCATATGGAAATTCAAATAACTCCACAGACGCTGGTATCCTATCACTATGTTACCATTTATTTACACATGGAGAATCCTTGACACTCATTCAGCTCTCTCAGAGCCAGGTCTCAGACTGAACAGAACTTCTGACACTCCTGTTTGCATCTGTCGGTCAAGGCTCCTTGATTGGACCAGGTTAGCAGCCCCAGTCAGGGTACTCATATTCTACCTGGTTGACCTCATTACAATCACCATCAAAATGAATGTAAATGTACTTCACAGACATAATCAATAGAATGTTGCCTTCTATAACTTAGAAAGACAGGTGATAATTATGTTCAAATATGCTAACAAAAGGTAAATATATATTATTAATATATAAAAGTAGCGCTGCTGGGTAAAGCAGGAGTTGATACAAACTCACAAAATTGCTTTATAAAGATGATGTGTTCCGAGAGTCTCGAATATAATCTATCTGAATATCTTTTCGTACTAATAGTTATTTATATATTATCCATTGTTTCCCTCATCAATGCTCAGTTTAAGTTCCACAAGGACCACTTTGTTCCAGATTTCATCAAAGTTAAGAATGTCCATAATATTTTGGGATTCTGATTCAAGCTCATGACACCCTCTACTATGGTATATGCCACATTGTGGGAACACCATTATATCAAAGTTACATGCCATCTTGATTTGAAAATATATATCTATAATTGGATCAGAATCCCATAATTCAAGACTGACAGTAACATGGAAATACTATCTCCTCAAGAACTGTCACAGAACAAGGAAAAGACTCATTACTACCTCTACTGGACCGCTAAGTGTAGATGGGTTTTGCCTACATAATTTAAATGTTAAATTTTAGCAGATTTAAAAATATTCTTTTCATATTATTGTGCAAAATTCCAGATATAATTTTACCAATGCAGGTGCTAAACAAAAATCTAGTTCACAACAAGCTGAAAGAGCATGCAAGATAAATGAAATAAGTTATTTTTTTAAAATGGGTCATGTCAATTATAAATAATGTTTTTATTTATATATTTGATATAAACAACAATAACTTATTAGTTATTGTGTTTGTCATTCTGAGTTTTGTATGGTCCTAATCAGCACCAACAAATAGATCTATCATCCCACCTCTTTGCACGAATGAGATTATCTCCATTTGCAATCCATTTTCATCAACCAGTTAATACAGTAAACTTCAACTATCTCCAAATAAAGCTGATTTGTCAATATATATTGCTATGATCTCACACTTGACATGAAATGAAAATATGACAATTAGGTATAGGAATTTAATAAGGATAATTTCTGATTAGATAGATTGAAAATAAAGTGCAATGGAAAATAACACTGTAAGAGTAATTGTACTGAGAAGGATCTTGAGGAAAATTCCCTCGACTGGAAAACATAAATTTAAAAAAAACATTGTTAATAAGAAAATCAATCTTTCCCAATTTTGATTATGACTTCGGAAATGTTTCATATTGATCTTTCAAACCTAGTTCAATATTGATTCTAAATTTCCAGCATCAAATATTATGAATCAAAAATGAGATTCCTTAATCAGTCAGTGAGTGTGTAATGACAAATTTTTCAAAAATGCTTAATAATGTTAAAAAGTACTTTGAATACATTTTTAAAGAAAAAAGTGATTTGTCTTTAATTGTTGTCTCCGTGTAAGTAACCATTGCAGTCATAATCCCTACAGCAGATGTTTGTAGGTGAATGCCACAGCTGTTAAAAATTGTTCTAAAAAATGTGACAGGAGGAAGATTTATTTTTTGCATTTACAGTTCTTTCTGCCAGAAATATGTGAACTTTTTAGGGAATGGAGAGTGTAAATTAGAAGTTATTCCTTGGGTTAAATGGATGATAGTGTCATGTTGTGCATTGCTTTATGATTAGTTAGCGGGAATTGGCTTGTTCCTCTAATGACTTTATAATGGATGCGCTGATACTAATACATTAGTCTAATGTGTCAACCTGCTGCTACAAGCAAAGTAATTTGTAAAATATAGTTTGTTTCAGCTTGAAGTTATTAAATTATTGAAGCTGCTGGGATTATATAACACCAACTTCCTGATAACTGGCAAGCAGAAACCTTAAATTTTAAGCCTTTTTCTGAAGTTGATTGTTGTCAAAATGATAGCTAACATTTTGGACTGTTTCAATATACTTTCACTTTGAAGGCAGTGGTATGGCACATTAAAGCTAGGGACTGTTTTCTTACCTTAGCAACTCCATAATTATATCATGAATTGGGAAGTGTGCAATGTGAAATTCACAGGGGCTGTGAATTTGGTGGGTCAAGTGAAAACCTAAGGTGGATAATTTATCATATTGCTGGGACTTTACTGATGGCAGTAAAGTCCAATTCAGGCAGCCAAGTCTCACACCTTAATAGTCTTCCTGAGCCCATTGTGACCCAGCAAGATGCAACAAGATCCCCCCAAGTTATAACCATCCAGGGGGTTCTTCACCCCTTTGCAATTGGCAGTAAATCTGAGAGGTTCGACTTCCTTTTGCTGAGGAGCAAACGTCTCACCTTACCTCATCTGCCAGTTGAGTTCCTCTGTGCCTGACCTTTGAACTGAATTGAAGTCCCTGTGGCACACAAATTCCAGTCCTTTCTCTACAATATAGTTTTTTAAATCTTAGAAAAGTTTGTTAATTTTACACTATCCTTTTTTAAACATTAGGCATGTGTGATCATTGTTGTAATGTGCTCTCATATGTGAATTAAATTGTAGTGAAAATGTATGTAATTAGAAGAACTATTTCAGAGATAGCTGGAGCAAACTGAGCATGAAAGTTATGGCCTAAAAACAGTTTATTTACAGGCTCCAACATGAGATACATCAAAATTCATTGTTGTTTTTGATGCAACATATTTGGACCTTTATCCTTTCTGTCACCATTTAAACCAAGCTAAGATTATCCCCAAAGACTCAAATTCTCTGTTGAAAATTATGAAGATCTGATTCCTCCCTTTAAATACTTTAATGTTTAATATTTTCATTTGCCTTGAAAACTGGGTAACTGTATTGTTCATCTCACCTTGATCCGAGGGGAGTAAGAGTTAACCACACAGTCTGCAATTAGAGTAATCAGTGAATTGCATAATGTAGCCATGGCAGATTCCTATTTTGGAAAGATATTATTTCTTCATCAAATTTACTGTGTTAAGTTTCACAACCTTTGGAGGGACCTTTGCTTAGATGAGATTTTAACATTATATCTTGGCTATCCTATTTATTCCCGGTATTACCTGTTTGAGCATCTCATACATTGTTATTTCAGATCATGATTAGAATCATAAATTTACATCACAAGAGGCTATTCTGTCCAAAGTGTACAGGGAACTGGAAAAGCTTCCTACTTAGTTGTGTCCCACTATCCTTTATCAATACCATCTTAACTCTTCTAACATTTTCAAATATTTAAGTAGCCACATACTGTGATCACAGATTTTCATTTACCAATTCCTATTCTAACTAAAGGTACTCAAAATTACTTGACCTCACTTCCTTCTCAAAATGTTGTAAATACATTAACAATATAATATTTGATATAGTTCTCTGAGGCTACATGTGCTTATAGTTTGCAGTTTGTTAAATAAAAATAGCCAAATCTCATGAGAGCTTCTACAGAAGAATTGCTGTGATTATAATTAGATGAAAATGTCTCAGTTTTCTGCTTAGTTCTACGCTTCTGTCTGTTGGGTAATACATAGCTTGTCCAAAATGGAGACTTGAGTTGACCAATGACAGCTTTGTTTGTCTTTTGTTTCAAAGAAAAGAGCTTAGATGATATTTTCTCTTTATTTACGGAGGTTTCCAAAAATATAATTTTAAAGATTAATGCTTTTGGCCTAATTATATTGACAGTGTTTGTTTATTGTAATAGAAGAAAAGCTTTGCAATTAGCTGATTAGGAAAGTATAGTAGTGAAATCATCAAATACTAAGAAACAGGCAATAAATCATATTGAGAATACAGATGTATAATGAGACATAATAAAATGAGTGCTCATCCACAATAAACTTATGATTTTACTGTAATTACGAAAACACACCAAGTTTTGTGCTACTTAAGTGTTTTAATTGCCACATTTGTGTCTGCTGTGATATGGTCTGTTTTCACTCAGCTACGTGATCTGTAAATAGATTCTTTTTACAAGATAACAAGCAAGTATACATGATTGGTAGGCATATGTATGTGTATGTGTAGGTGGGATTTTCTGGTTCTAAAGGAGTAAAGAGGAAAGGTGGGCAGGGACGTTTAACTGGTTGATGTCCAAAATTCAGAAGCTTAAGGGTGAGATAAGCTTTTCCGCTTAAGTTCTCCAAACTTAAATGTTGGAGTAGAAAGTGAGGACTGCAGATGCTGGAGATCAGAGCTGAATATGTGTTGCTGGAAAAGCGCAGCAGGTCAGGCAGCATCCAAAGAGCAGGAGAATCGACTCTTCGGGCATGAGCCCTTCCTCAGGAAGGGCTCATGCCCGAAGCGTTGATTCTCCTGCTCTTTGAATGCTGCCTGACCTGCTGCGCTTTTCCAGCAAACTTAAATGTTGGCCAACCTTCCAATCTGCAGATGTCAAGAATCTTGTCTCTATGGATTTCATCATGGATCTCATCATGCAGGAGTATTAAATGCTCTGTCCAAATGAAAGTCCACCCAGTCAGAAAGTACATTCCTTCAGAAACCTAACTACATGTAAAAGGTTGAACTTGACTTCTTCTTCCAGGACTCTAGAATATGTTCTTGCTGCTTTGTCCTGATGGTTTTAAATCAAGATTACTGGTTGCGTTCTCCATGTGACACAGGGCAAGAGGCTAGTTTTCGCTACACAATGCAGGGTAGAGCAAAAGCATCACAAGGCCGGAAAGGTCACTGGAGAAGCATTTGGAAAAAAAGGCTAGGGAAGGATGGGACACTGCCCTGGAAAGGCAGAGCATTGTCTGGAAAGAGCAAGGGTGGAAATGGCAGTACATTTTTGTCCTGTTCTGTGTTTTTGGATTGACGATTGGGAAAGGTGCATCACAGACAGCTCAGTATCCAATGGAAAGTTGCTACTGTCAGAGGTTTATGTCTGGGTGCCTGAATGATGGACATTCATTGCAGAGGGTATTGTCACAGTTAGAGGTCAAACATAGAACATAGAAAAGTACAGCACAGAAACAGGCCTTTCAGCTCACTGTGCCAATGCCACCATGATACAACTGTAAGCTAATCCTAAATGTGCTCCGTATCCCTCTATCCCTGCCTGTTAATATAACTGTATAATTTCCTCTTAAACATTGCTATCCTATCTGCTTCTACCACTTCCTGGCAGCATGTTCCAGGCACCTACCAGCCTCTGTGTAAAAAATGTGCCTTGCACAGATCCTTTAAACTTACCCCTCTCACCTGTAAACCTATGCCCCCGAGGTTTAGAGAAAAAAAGACTCAGTCTATCCACCCAATTCATACCTCTCATCATTTCACATTAGGTCACCTCAGGGGCTGTAGTGAAAACTATCCAAGTTTGTCCAACTTCTCCTTATAGCTAATACACTCCAATCCTGAAAACATCCTGTCAAACCTTGTTTGCCATCTCATCAAAATTTCCTTCCGATAGCATGTAGTGAGCCAATACTCCAAATGTGGTCTACTTAAAATTTAATATAGCTGCAACATGACTTCACAACTTTTGTGTTCAATTCAGTGACAAAGAAAGGCAAGGATTTCATACATTTTCTTTACAGCAAGTTTTAGTATAGGTGGGTTTTATATAGTTCCGTATATGGGATTTAAGTAAAGAGAGAGTGAAAGTTAATGAGAAAATGGGAGGGATCAGGGTCAGGTGGGGTATTGGGACCCTGATAATTATAAGCTGTGTGTGTAGGAAAGTCAGTATATACATGGAAAGGATTGGCGGAAATGAAGGAAGGTTCAAGGGTAACAGAGGAAACAGAAATACAGCGTGGTGTGAAAAAAAAGATAATGGGGGATGTTGGTGAGTGAGAGGAGAATGTTGATCATATTGATCCTTATAATGAAATGGAAGCAAATGTGAGCATGTTGCAATAGCCAAACTGGGAGAAGGCCTTTTTTTGAGCAAATAGACTTAATATTTCAAATTTCTGGTTCATTGAAGGGCCATCCTATTAATCATGAGTCTAATAAATGGAGAACCAGATTCAGCTGTGTTCCACTTGCAATTAAAGGACTTCTCTCCAGAACTCATGGTATCACATTCCAATGAGATCTCATGAAGACTTGGAGCCACAATACATTGTGGGCCAATTATCATCCAGTGAAGTATGAGGCATGGATGCAGCTATGGAGAAACAGAGAGAAATGCAAGCCTAAGGAGGACCAAGCAGTGGAGATAAACAGCTTATGGAATTAAAACCTCTGGTTTCATGTTAAAAATACTTGGAATACAGTTGTCGTGTGGGTTGCAACCACATTTTACCAAAGCAGGGTTACAATGGCAATGTTCCAACCTCATCGAAGGGAAGCAGACTGTTATGCCTGGGAAAGGGTATGCATATTTGTTGAGTAACTTCGGCAGTGTGTGCAAAGTTTTCATGCACCAGAATGTGTTATCACAGGAAGCAGTACTCTGGCTATCCAATTGTGGCTCCCTCTTTCTATTAATCTTCACAATTAATGCCTATGATGTTGCAGTCTTTCCCTTCTGCTCTGGTGTCCATTTTTTCTTGCTTTGAAATTCAGCAACTTTATGAAATGCACGTAGTGAGACTACATTTAAGAAGATCTATTTGGTGCATTTACACTATTAGCACATTGCTGAGCAGAGACAGCTTACAACAAGGCCATACTCTTAAAATTATGGGAGAGAAATAGAAACATAAAATGTTCATGCTCTTGATCTCCAATGGAACCATTTTTTGTTAGTCTCCATTGTTCACTAACTCAAAATGATAATTAGAATTCCAGTTTTTCATCTTAATTCTCCCTTAATCAAATTGATGCACAGTCTATGTATCCAAATGCACCAATGGTTTCCCCCCTCTTTGGCCTTTCTAGACATTGTATGAATTTTTAAACTGTGCTATTTCTACGTTTGCTCATCACTTCTTGCAATTTCTATGTCTTTATTTTTCCAGTCAGTCTGCTATGAAAGGAAGGGGGCTCAGGCAGGTATATTTCATACTTCACTGGCCACAGGGGAAGTGCCAGATGATTGGATCACAGTTAATGTAGTTCCTTTGTTCAAGAAAAGCAGCAGAGATACACCAGGTAATTACAGACTAGTTAGTCTGTCCTCAGTGTCAGGGAAATTATTGGAAGAATTCTGAAGGTCTGGATTAATCAGTACTTGGAAAGGCAGGGATTGATCAGGGATAGTCAGCATGGATTTATTTGAAGCGAATCCTGTCTGATTAATTTAACAGAATTTTTTTTGCAAATATATGAATGTTGTTACTGCAGTTGATGTGGTTTATATGAATTTCTGTAAGGCCTTTGACAAGATCTCACATGGAAAGCTGGTCCAAAACGTAAGAGCCCCTGGGATCCAAAACATTGGCAAACTGGATCCAAAACTGGTTTACAATTACAATGCAAACAGTAAAGGTGAAAGGTTGTTTTTGTGACTGAAAGCCTATGATTAATGTTGTACCAAAGGGTTCGGTGCTGGGAACCCTGCTATTCGAAGATGAATGTAGAAGGTATAATTAATAAGTTTGCAGATGACAAAAATTGGTTGGTCTCAGGTTACAGTCTGATATTGATTGGCTGATATATTGAGCAGAGTAGTGGCAGATGGAATCTCGTACAAAGTGTACACTGTGGGAGGTATAACAATGGAAGGATATACACAAAGAATAGTGGGACTATAAGGAGTACTCAGGAACGAAAGAACTTTGATATACAAGTCCATTGATTATGAAAGGTATCAGCAAAGGTAAACAAGCTGGTGAAGAAAACATATGGGACCACCTGTTCACCTATCACTACCTCACCATTCTACCCCTCTCCACACCCAAACTCTTCTCCACCCCCCAACTCTCTCTTTGTATGCAGCCCCCCATACCCTCACCTACATTCCTGAAGAAGGCTTATGCTACTTGGATTGCTTTGTTCTTGTCTACTTTGGATTCGAGTATCTGCAGTTTTCTTGTCTCTGCTATAATATAGAGTATGAAAGTCTTGTCACAGCTTCATAAAACATTGCTAGGCCACAGATGAAATACTGTGTACTTATCTGGTCACCTCACTATTGGAAATTTATAGAGGGTATAGCGGAGGTTCACTAGGAAGATACGTGGGATGAGAAGTCTCAGTTAAGAGGAGAGATTGAATAGACTGTGTTTGTTTTCCTTGCAGCAGAGGAGGCCAAGAGCGTACCTGATTGAAGTATACAAAAGCATGAGAGGAATAGGCAGTATATATTGTGAGAATCCCTTCCCAATGGCAGACATGGCTCAGACCAGAGGTCATAACATTGAACTTTACAACGCAGTACAGGACCTTTGGCCCTCGATGTTGTGCAGATTTTAAGTTTAAGGTAAGAAGTCAATGGTTTAGAAGAGATCTGAGGAAATTTGTTTTTCACTCAGAATGTGAAAAATATATGAAATCTGCTGCTTGAAAGGATGGTGGAGGCAAGTACTCTTACAAAATTTAAGTAGCATCAGGATGAGTACTTAAAGTTCCAGAGCTTAGTGATCGATGGACCAAGTGTAGGTAAATGGGATTAGTGTATTTGGCGTTTATTGGTCAGCATTGACATGATGGGCTGAAGAGGCTGTTTCTATGCTGTATTACTCTATAACACTATGACAGTTACTTGAGTTTGGATATAATCTTCTATAACACGGATACAGCAGGATATAGATCAGTTGGAAAGTTGGACAGAGAAATGGCAAATGTGGTTTAATCCAGAAAAGTTAATATGATGCATTTTGGGATGTCAAATGCATTAGAAATATATGCAATAGTGGCAGGATCCTTAGGAGCACTGATACACAGAGGAATTTTAGGATTCAAGCACACAGCTCCCTGAAAGTTGGAATACAGGTAGTTGAGATTGTAAAGAATATGTGAGGCATCCTTGCCTTCATTGACCGGGGCACTGAGTATGAAAATTGACAGGTCATGGTGCAGTTGTATAAAACTTTAGGTTAGACCAGATTTGGTGTATTGCTTGCAGTTCTGGTCACCACATGATAGAAAAGATGTGGAGGCTTTGGAGATGCAAAAGAAAATAACCAGGATGTTGCCTGGACTGGAGTGTATTAGCTATATGGAGAGGTTGGACAAGGTTGGATTGTTTTCACTCGAACATTGGAGGCTGAGGAGGTGACCAGATAGAAGTCTATAAGATTATGAGAGGCATGGATTGGGTGGATAGTTGGAGTCTTTATCCCCAGGTGAAAATGTCATATACTAGGGGGTATAGGTTTAGGGTCAGAGGGGGGAAGCTGCAAGAAGATTTTACATAGAGGGTAGTAGATGCCTGGAACATGCTGTGAGGGTAGAATCATATATGTTAGCAAGGTTTCAGAGGAATTTAGACAGACACATGAACAGGCAGAGAACAGAAGTTGGACCAAAAACAGACAGATGGAATTAGCTTAGGATAGTATCATGGTTGGCACAGAGGAAGTGAGCGAAGGCCATGCTCCTGTACTGTTCTCTGTTCTGACATTGATATATGGTTTTGATTGACTATTCTTGTCACCCGGCCATTTTGATATTAAGTAAATAATTGAAAAGCTATTTAAAAACCAATAGACCAGAAACATTTAAATGAAGAAAATTATTTATTTTATTTTCTATTGACATGAAAGTGTCACCTGTCTCGTCATCATCTGTATTGAATAATCTTGGGCTTGTAGTTATGAAATTCAACAGAATGGTGCCCATCTGTTTTTTAAAAATCTGTTGGTAATAATTAACATGCTTGGTACTTCCTCGTATCAATCTCATTTATATTTGAACAATCATCAGAACAGCTGGGTGAATTAGCAATCCACCTTTGTTAATGATTCTGAATTTATTTAGACATTAGGAAGCACAGGTGTTGAAGGGTAGATGGTCCCTCAAAGGGGATTTCAGAATGTGAGAACACCTCAATCAGTGATACATCAAACGATGGTGACATCTCTCAAAACCAGAACACTTATTAATAATTTGGCACATTTTCTCTGCTCATCTGATATTAGATTAGACTTACAGTGTGGAAACAGGCCCTTCGGCCCAACAAGTCCACACCGACCCGCCGAAGCGAAACCCACCCATACCCCTACATTTACCCCTTAACTAACACTACGGGCAATTTAGCATGGCCAATTCACCTGACCCGCACATCTTTGGACTGTGGGAGGAAACCGGAGCACCCGGAGGAAACCCACGCAGACACAGGGAGAACGTGCAAACTCCACACAGTCAGTCACCTGAGTCGGGAATTGAACCCAGGTCTCAGGCGCTGTGAGGCAGCAGTGCTAACCACTGTGCCACCGTGCCGCCTTATATATTGTTGTACCTTATTCATAATGCAGAGAATATTTAAAACTTAGTTATTACTTAGTTACATTGTCACCTTTTATTCACCATATAATGGTTGCATGAATAGTCTGGAAGCAATTTTCTGAAACCTCTTGACTGTTTTGCAAGTCCATGTATTCGTTTAGTGAAGAATTTGAAAATAAAACACTATTAAGAAACATAACTTTTTTTTAAGAAAAACATGTCTAATTGGTGTTCTCGCACCAGGCATCACAGTGGTTCAATGGTTGGCACTGCTGCCTCAGCGCTAGGGACCTGATTTTGATTTCAAGCCCACTTGACTGTCTGTGTGGAGTTTGCACATTCTCCCTGTGGCTGTGTAGATTTCCTCTTTGTGCATCAGTTTGCTCCCACTGTCCAAAGATGCGGAGGATATGTGGATTGGCCGTGCTGAATCGTCCATAGCGTCCAGAGATGGGCAGGCTAAGTGGATTTGCCATGAGAGATGCAGGGCTATAGGGATAGGGTATGTAGGGTGGGTCTGGATTAGATGCTCTTCAGACTATCGGTATGAACCTATGGGCCAAATGGCCTGCTTCTAGACTGTAGGCATTATATGATTCTGTAGCTGTTGCCAATGATATCTATGTAAGAATTTTCAAATATTAACACTGCAAATGTGAACTCGTCAACTTTTCAAATTTTCCATTACCGGTTCAAAAAAGTAAGGTGTGTTGATGTATGAGGTGTTATATTCACTAAAAAGGTGTTGCTGGCCCAGGAATCACATTGTCCTCTTTTGATTTCATCTAAATAGCTCCAGACGAAAGAGAGAGAGAGAGAGAGAGAGACTGTTGTTTATAGCAATGAGTACTTTTGGTGTATGCCAGGTGATTTCCAAGTTCTTATAAAGTTACGTTACCTGTCTTGCATTTCACTGACTTTCAACTGCGTATCCCTGATATGAAGTACTACCTTACACATCTGATATCAAAACAAAATGAGTGGCAATAATGACAGGAAACTCTAAATGCAGCTTCATCCACAGCTGCCTTCTTCTCAGACACATACTGCTCCAAAGGACAGAGAGGATTGTCACAGAGATCCAGTTCCATAGCAACAGGTCCACAGCGTGGAGTCTACAGGTGGAGGATCAGTTCTCTGATATGATGTCAGCACTTCAGAAGGCTCAGGCTTTTCCAGTATGTGAGTTTGGATACTTCCAGCCTCTTAAAAACTTGACTGATGGGCCACCCTCACCGCTTTGTTTCTGCTTCCTACCAAGGTTTTATGATCTCTTCTTCTATCAGGAGAGAAATGTGTGTGATATGAGTGTTAGAATGGTTTATGTGAAGGGAAAGGAAGGGCAGTATTTGAGAGGTATAGGTATAAAAGGGTGATAAGACAAGGGTTGGATATTCAGATGGTGATGTGACATGCCTGCCTAGTGAGAACTGATTGCTATTATATGGTGCATTGTTTGGAAGCTACCTGTATTGAAGAACACTGGGTGAGTCAGTGTTTGGGCATCATGTAGGAATGACTTATGCCACTCACTCTCACTGCCCCCACTGAGGTCAGGGATGCTCCTGATGCTCTGTTTCCAGATTAGGGTTCAGTACTCCCTGCCATTGACTTCCTTGACCACTTCCATCCTGCCTACTTGGATGAAGAGTTTGGTTTTTCCCTCTGACCTTTGGGAAAGCTCACCTCTCTTCAGTGCTTGAGATGCAACAGCAGAAGTCTGGCTAAAAAAGTGAGAAATCTGTGGATATAGGCATGACAGTCTTGCCAATCCCCCCTCTATTTAAATGGTTAGTATAATAATTCAGTCGGCTGGTTTGTGATGCACGGTGACACCGACAGTGTGAATTCAATTCCCTCTGAAACTGCCTCTGAGCCTGTGATTTGTTTCTTTCCAACATCATATGATGAATTACTTTACTTTGCCAACCATTCATCATAAGTTTTCTCTTATCAAATAAATAATTATAATTCTGCACTGGTTCCCCATATAACTTGATACACCTTTGGGATGCAGACTGTTTGTCCTGATACATATAAAGTCTATCGGCCTGACTTTGCTGATGGATGGTGCAAAAATAAAGGAATCTCGATTATCCGAAGGACACGGGAGGGGAATATTTCAGTCGGTTAATTGAATTCTGGATAATTGAATGCCAGATAACATAGTTAAGCTGAACATTGGGACCTTACGATCTTGCTGGATAATCTGATATTCGGATAGTTGGATGCCGGATAAATGAGGTTCCACTGGTTAATCATATTTTCCACAGTAGAATAAAACTTGCAAATGCTAGAAACTTTGGCAAATCAGGCAGTATCTGTGGAGAGAGAAAACCAGCTCAAGAGCCTGTAATCAGAACTGTTTGGGGGTATGATAGGTTTGAAGCCAATAAAGGGCCCACAATAAAAGAGAAGTGAGGAAGAATAGAAGAGTGAAAGGTGCATTAAGTGACAAAAGTGGTTCAAGGCAAAAATGGGCAGTAATGAGACAAATAGAGAAACAAAAAGTGGTGAGAAGGGTTGTAAAGGGAATAGCAGAATAATTATCAACAATAATACTTGCCAACTGGAGAAATTATAGGCAGAAGCTGAAATATAAAATTGCCCACAGTGTTGAACCCAGAAGACTGTAGAGTGCCTCACTGAAAGGCAAGGTGCTGTCCTTGAACTGCCTTGGAATTGTGTAGGATGGTGAGAATAGAAAAGTCAGTAAGGATAAAAATAACAGCTGATTGGCTGAATGGAAGCATTTAGCAATGTAATCCTACAACCTGCATTTGCTTTTCCTAACTTTGATGAGAATACATAATGAGCAGCAAATAAGTTATTCTAAATTCAAAGAGTTAGACCATTGTTTGATCTCCAATTGGTATTTTGGACTGAGGATAACAGTGAGGGAGGAGGTAGAAGGGTAGCTTTTGCACCTCCTCCAAGTAAATGGGTAAGTGCTGTATGAAAGAAACGTTATATTGACTGGAATGTCAGGAAGCTGCATGATAAAAGATGTGGGAAAGTTGTTTTATGATAGTATCATTCTGAATAAAATGACAGAGGATGATTCATTGAATGTGGAGGCCTATGGGATGTAAGGCAAATTGCTAAGGCACAAGGACGGGAAAGGCTAAGAGATGAAGTATGGAAAATGGAATAGACCTGATCAAGGAGGAGAAAGTGAGGACTGCAGATGCTGGAGATCAGAGCTGAAAAATGTGTTGCTGGAAAAGTGCAGCAGGTCAGGCAGCATCAAAGGAACAGGAGAATCAATGTTTTGGGCTTATGCCCTGCTCCTTGAATGTTGCCTGACCTGCTGCACTTTTCCAGCAACACAGTTTTTAGATCTGATCAAGGAACTTGTTAATCATGGTGGAGGGAATTCTTGATTGAGAAAAAAAACGACAACAGATCAAAAGCAAAACCAGAAATTGCTGGAAAAGCTCAGCAGGTCTGGCTGCATCTGTGGAGACAAATCAGAGTTAATGTTTTGGGTTGACCCTTCCTCAGAACAGGATCCAAGGAACAGGAGATTCGACGTTTCGGGCATAAGCCCTTCTTCAGGAATGAGGAAAGTGTGTCCAGCAGGCTAAGATATCTTAGCCTGCTGGACACACTTTCCTCATTCCTGAAGAAGGGCTTATGCCCGAAACGTCGAATCTCCTGTTCCTTGGATGCTGCCTGACCTGCTGCGCTTTTCCGCAACACATTTTCAGCTCTGATCTCCAGCATCTGCAGACCTCACTTTCTCCTTCCTTAGAACAGTCACTTAACCCATAATGTTAACTTTGATTTCTCTCCACAGACACTGCTGAGCTTTTCCAGCAGTTTCTGGTTTTGCTTCTGATTTACGGCTTCCTCAATTCTTTTGGTATTTAACAAATCAGAGGCATTGTGTTGCGAATTTCTGGTTTTATAATTCTTATGTTTTTGGGGCCTAGCTCTTAGTTTTGGAATTGAATTTGAATGTAGATAAATGAAAGCACATAGTTGAGAGACTGGTAACCAAACCTGATGTAATTATAATCAAAGGAAAGCCAGTGTTCATTTTGTGATGCTAGAGATAGAGGTAAGGAAAGCTAAACAGTGGATGAGCCATCTTTGAACTTTTGGCAAGGAGCGGAGTCGCAGTTATTTCAGTAAAGAATTGAATGTGTTCCCACAGTTTGTGATTTAAAAAAAAAATTTTTGTAAATGAGACAGTTTTTTGGTGGAATTAGAACATCTGGAAAATGACTTCAACTCTGTTAGAGCTAAATTATTGTTGAATGTTCCATGATCAAAGGATTATTTGAAAGTGAACAATAGTTAATTTGGAATTCCATTCAGGAACATCAAAGATATGCCACTTTACCTGGCTATACAGGAAAGTTCTCTTTTGTGTTAGGCTTTGCCTGTGCACTTGGACACAGAAACAGACAGTCACTGTCACTTTAGCCTTGCACAATCTTCAGTTGACTGAGTTTAGGGAACAAAAGAGGCATGTTGTTTAATCCTGCTGCTTCATCAGACAAAATACACACTCTATCTTGCACTGCCTGGAATGCAGTTGTAAACTCATGCTAAGTTTGGAGACAGAATCCATAATGGGGAAAGAGGCTGGAGGATTTACATTGCTTGAAGCTATAAATTGAGTAGTAAATCATAGAGTGAAAAGCAACATTTCACCTTGGAAATTAACTCAGAACATACAGAGCAAGAGTGAAAAAGAAAGAGAGAGAGACTCTGCAAGGAGCTCTTGTCAGACCAATTGTAGGACCAAAAGCTAAACAGGAGAATAGAGATAATTAAGGAATGTTCCTGAATTTTAAATCAATAAGCCCGAATGCAGTGAGGCCCAAGCTTGATCTGAGAAATGCACAGTGATGTGATTTTGATGAAATGTCGAGCGGCCAATTAGCTGAAAGCTAATGGAAGGATCTCCATGAAAGCCCATCCCTTAGAGAATAACTCGAACAATGAGGAGAAATCAAAGTGAATTCCAGACATATTTGGCTTTGAGTCATAGAGATATACAGAATGGAAACAGACCCTTCTGTCCAACTCATCCATGCCAACAAGATATCCTGAATTAATCTCATTTGTCAGCATTTGGCCTATATCCCTCTAAGCCCTTCCTATTCATATAACCATCCAGATGCCTTTTAAATGTTATAATTTTACTAGCCCCCACCACTTCCTCTGGCAGCTCATTCTACACGTTCACCACCCTTTGCATGAAAAGGTTGCCCCTTATGTCCCTTTTAACTCTTTTCCCTCTCACTCTAAACCTATGTCCTCTAGTTCTGGACTTCCCCACCCCAGGGTAAAAAATGAGGTCTGCAGATGCTGGAGATCACAGCTGCAAATGTGTTGCTGGTCAAAGCACAGCAGGCCAGGCAGCATCTCAGGAATAGAGAATTCGACGTTTCGAGCATAAGCCCTTCCTGATGAAGGGCTTATGCTCGAAACGTCGAATTCTCTATTCCTTCCCCACCCCAGGGAAAAGACTTTGTCTACTTACCCTATCCATGTCCTTCATGATTTTATAAGCCTCTGTGTGGTCAGCCCTCAGCCTCCAACGCTCCAGGGATAACAGCCCCAGCCTATTCAGCCTCTCCCTATAGCTCAAATCCTCCAACCCTGGCAACATCCTTGTAATTTCTTTCGGAACGCTTTCAAGTTTCACAACATCTTTCCTTTAGGAGTAATACCAGAACTGCATACAATATTTCAAAAGTGGCCTAACCAACATCTTGGATAGCCACAAACTGAATGAAATAAACCCTCAAGATCTAATATATAAGGAATCATGTGGATGGAATGGGGATTAAAATTGGGAACTGTACTTACGTTCTAAGGCAAATATTTTGCTATTTTGTGATGAAATATTGAGGCAGCATGTTAGCTACCACCTAACAGGTCACCGCCCCAGTGAGATAATTCATTGTATCATATGTCTACCATTAACCAACACTTGGTGAGTTTATTGATCCATCAGATACTCTACCACTGGAAACCTGGCCCTGGGTCACCCTGTGCCAATCAGGTACAGGAAGCTTTCGTCTCCTAAAGGCTCCTAGTTGAGGATTACTCCAGAGTTATTCAGCAGAAGGATTGTAACTTTTTGTTAATTTTCCCATTGCAGAATCTGAGTTGTGGGAGTTGGGGAGGGGGTGTCACAGAAAAGAGTGAGGGGCTTTCTGTGACAAACATTTATCTCTTCCATCCAACCTCTCTTCCCATTATGAATTCTGTCTCCAAACTTAGCATGACCTCCTACCTGTATTCCATGCAGTGAATAAGTTCTGTGCTTTAACTCCAGAAGTGGAGTAATAGTTATCTGTTTTGCTGACTTAATTCTATGAAATGCAAATTGCAAGCAATCAAACCTGACTGCCAATTATCCAAATCTATGCACAAATGCACAGATCAGGGCAGTCGGAGGCTACTTCCTCCCCCTCCCCCTCTAATTGACAGTCACGTTTCCCATTTTCTGGGCAGGCAAATGATCAGAGAACTGGTGGTTAAGGCTGTTACATGGCCTTTAATTGACCACTAAAGGACCATAATTGCTAGTGAGTTGAGAAAGTTGTCTATGGACCTCATTGCCCTGCACATCATTACTGAGATGGTGGGAATTGGGTCAGCTTTTCTCCAGGGCAAACTCACACGATTTATTTTCTCTTCTCTAACCCTGACTCCTTACTACATTCAGGGAGGATAAACTATGTCTCAATAACTTGATTCAGTAATGCTGGTTTGTTTATTTCTTTTTATATATAGTAAAGTCTGATTTTTGTTTAAATACATGAAATCTTGTGATGAAGTTCTTTTACTTAGTTGTTGGATGTCAGAATTTCACTCTAAACTTTAATGCTCACTATGGAGAACAAAGTAACTCGTATCATTGGTCTAATTTTTGACCAGATTCAAAAGAGAAACTTGGAAAGTACAGAATTGGAGGATATAGTTTGTATTGTGACTGGGATAGAAAAACCTGTCAGCAATGTAGCTTTCAGAGTCAGTAGCCTTGTCGGGAATATTGGCCAACAGTGGAAGCATGTAATATATGGCACTTAATCATCATTTTCTCATCCTGATGGCTACAAAGTATCACATCATATATTAAATATGAAGTAATTGATCGATGTTTAGATTATGCAATTTATTCTTCCTATTCAGTTTAATTTCTAATTAAGATAAGTTATGAATTGATATTAATCTGTTATCCTTGTTCCTCCCATCTTTCATTTGATACATCTTAACATCTGTGCATCTAATTGTAATTTAGATATCTATTAAGAGCAACTGTTCACATTCATGCAGCTGGAAATCATTATCACTTGAAATTAAATGTACTTTGTACTATCTTCTGAGAACACAAATCCTTTAAGTTGTTTTATGTACGTGAATATACTGCTTATCAATATTTGAGAATTTTTACAAATTAAACAACATTGAATTATACAGCGCTCCTTACTTAAAAGAATGTCTCAGGGCATTCTGAAAGAAAAATTTAGTTTGGACAACAAGGTTAAGTGGTTGGTTAGACCAAAAACACAAATGGAAATATAATTTTGTTAACAAGGTCTTGAAAGAAGTGAGAGAAATGGTGAAGCAGTGAGATTTATGAAGAATTCCAGATGACAAAAGCACAAAGCCTAAAAAATTAGCTTTCAGAGGTATATGCAAAGAAATTCATTCGACAAAAAGTAAAAATGATTGGAAGTAGAAAGTGCATGCTGAAAAATATGCTTAGAGGAAATTACTTAGCCAGGAAGGAGCATGATTTAAAAGGACCTTGAAATCATTATGCTAGAAAATGGGGAGCTTCTAGGATTTGATCAGGCTACTTACAGCAATAATGGTGGACAAAAGGATCTGAGCTACAGAGATTGAATGCATTTTATGAATGATGAATTAAGGGAGTTTGCTCAGATACTTAGACCTCAATATGAAAAGACACATGTTTGAATATCTGAAAAAGAGTCACACCAGATTCAAAATGTTAACTGTGTTTCTTTCCCCAAACAATCGACGATACCTGCTGAGTTTCTCCATATTCTGTGTTTGTTATAGGTTAGAATTTCATTGATTAGAGGAGGCAACCAAAGAGCAATGACACTTTGAAGATACATGCAACTTTAATCTGGTCCGTGTTGGATTCATAAAGCTTTGTCTTTGGTTTCAACTTGGAATGGGTCATTTGGTCGTTGTGTTGCAGGTGGTGTTAGACTATGCTAACAATGGGTTTGTAGTGAATCAGCAGCTGACTGCCATTACATCTGATCTTTCTCTCACTGGAGTTCACGGGAGGCTGGTTCAGACAGCTTTTTGGAGACTAACTCTAATGTCATCATGTCACTTTTACTTGGTCTGAAATTCACAATCTTGCCAACGCTTTCCAAGCCAATGAGAAATAAAAGTAAAAAACTCACGTACTATGAAACAGACTGTCATTTCACTCAAGCACAATTTACTCAGCCAGTGCAGATTAATTCCATCCCCTTA
This sequence comes from Hemiscyllium ocellatum, assembly GCF_020745735.1. Classification (NCBI taxonomy): domain Eukaryota; kingdom Metazoa; phylum Chordata; class Chondrichthyes; order Orectolobiformes; family Hemiscylliidae; genus Hemiscyllium; species Hemiscyllium ocellatum. The sequence continues at coordinate 38,080,238 of NC_083407.1, read as the reverse complement.
GCTTGGGTGTCATCTGCTTTAGTCTGATTTTGGGTCTGTGTAAGATAGTCTCTGGAGTGTAAATGCAGACGTGATTGGTCAAATGGCCTCTATCTGCACTGTAGGGATTCTATGATCCTATTAAATAATACTACAAAAGCTGTTATCTATTAATGAATAAGAACTAGTTACTGAAACAACCCTACTTTGTCATCAAATTTCCATTCTTTTAAAGAAGTCATTTTGTTCATCAGCATCATCCAAAGGTACTGTGAATAAAGTAGCACATGTTTATAGCTCATATTATATGTATTCAGGCATCAAATTACTGCTGTGGACATTGAAGAATGCCAATTGTTCTTGTGCTTGAAAAATGTACTGTGAACATTGTTAGAGAAGTTGATGGATAAATTCTTTTAACATTCCCAGTTGAATTCGTGTTATGTTTTATGCCAGCTCCCATTGCGTGTACTGCTGTGTAAAAGACATGCACGTCTTGGCTTGGCATCAAACAGATCAAGTCGTTTTGTTTAATGTGTGCATTATCCTGCTGATTTAAAACCTAATTTACGTATACCTGTGGCTTAGGTATGATTCCTGCAGGGTAAATAAAATAATAGCTATGTAACAAGCGGCTGACACAAAAATCTTAGTGAGCTATGCTCCATTTAAAAAAAATTGTCCTGCATATCACACAAAATAGAGAATAGGCAGATTTTCATGTAATATATGGAAATATATTGGAAGACGTAACAATGGAAATGCTCATGCCAAAATTGCTGTTTCAATGATTTCCCCTTACGTTCTACTTGATAAGCTAGATCGCCTTTATGTGGAAGTAATATCTGAGAGTGAATTGCAGAAGACTGGCAGACCATTTCAGGGCATGTGAACTAAGTGGAGTTGCCTTTATCATCAATCTACTGTCTATGCTCAAAAAGACTAGCAGAACGAGTGGTATCTTTGATCAAATCTCCAGCTATCAATTTTCCAGCCTAGCTACTGACCTCCTTGACCTGTCATCAATCACCCACTCCCTGGTTGCCCCATTTGCCTCAGGTTTGTTGTTTGCTGGCAGTGGCCTGATGCTCTCTCACCTTTGCCACATGAACAGTTTTTATTTCAAAAACATACTTTATTCATAAAACATTCTTATATATACATAGACACAAATACAGCTTGGTTCTGTACAGGAGCATATCAAGATGCTCTCTGCAGCTGGCCTGTTGCATAGAAATGAGATCTGAAGCCCAACAGGTTCCTCAAGTCTCCCTGTTTGATCACAGGGACTTCTATCAAGGCCAATATCTCTGTCATGCCCTCAAACTGATTCATTCACCTCTCGTGACACTGCATACTGCTGTGACAATGTTCTGAATGATGATTTTAAATATATTTGTTTTTAGCCAAATTGCTAATAATTTAGGAGTGAATGAGGACTGCAAATGCAGGAGAAGTCAGAGTCAATAAAGTGTGGTGTTTGGAAAAAGGACAGCAGGTTTGGCAGCATCTGAAAAGCAAGAGAATCGGGCTCTTAACCTTTCATCAGGACTGGGGAAGGTGCATAAGAAATAAATGGGGAGAGGGGTTAAGGCTATGGGAAAGGTAAGTGGGATGGCGTTAGGTGAGCCAAGGTCGGAGGTGATTGTAATAGGTTTGTGGAACGGATAATTGGGAAGGAAGATGGACAGGTTGGTCAGGTTAAGAGGGCACATCTGAGTTGGAGGGTTGGGTCTAGGATGGTGTGTGGTGTGGGAAGATTTGAAATCTTGTGAATTCAATGTTGAGGCTGTGTTCCCGAGGTGGAAGATAAATTGTTCCTCCTCCAGTTTGCAGGTGGCCTTGTTTAGGCAGTGGAGGAGGCCCAGAATGGACATGATTTGGGGGGAATAGGAGGGGGAGTTGAAGTGGTTGGCTACAGAAAGGTGGAGTTGGTTGCTAAGTATAGACCAGTGATGTTCCCTGAACTGTTTTGCGAGTTTCTCCTATGTAGAAGACACAATATTGAGATCAGTGGATGCAGTAAATGAGGATTAAGGATATGCAAGTAAATCTCTGCCTGCCCATCTTCCTTCCCACCTATCTGCTTCATATTTCCCATTGACCTATCACAATCACCTCTTACCTTGGCCCACCAATCATCATCCCACTCACCTTAACCCTAGCCCCACCCTCCTTCCCCTATTTATTTCTCAGTACCCTACCCCTTCCCCAGTCCTGATGAAGGGTTAAGCCCTAAACGTCAACTTTCTTGCTCCTCAGATGCTGCCAGACTGCCGCGCCTTTTCCATCACCACACTTTATTGACTCTTGTGACTAATTTAATCTAATCAGCAAGACAGGCACCACTACATATCAATAAAATGTTCTTTGTTCCAGGAAGTGTTAATATAAACATCTTTATCATGCAAAAAATGACAAAAATCTCAGACTGTTAGAGCATCAACATTTTAAATGTCCATATTAGCTCACGACTGAAATTGATTTATAGGGCTAAGGGACAACAGATTCTTTGATGCCCTTGTGTGTACAAAGGATAGCACTGACCCAAACCGACTTACCTATTTTGGGAAAGGCTACCTTAATAAAACTGAGAAAACATTGATTTTATCAGGTTAAACAACATTTCAAAGCAGATAAAAGTGATGAAAGAGCCATTTACAATTGTGAAACCTCAAACTTAAAAATCAATTATCTTAATACTGTCAATGAAATACAGTTCTATCATTTGAGGTTCAGCAACGTTCCTTTTAGTGGCCATTCTTATGAACAAGAGGTGGACTAATTGTTTTAATTCGGGTTATCTATGCATTTGTTACAGAAGCTTCCTACAGCTCTAATGTTTGAAAAGATTAGCACTGGATCAATGAATTTCATCAACAGGTTGAAAATTCTCAAAGATAAAGCATTTTAAATTGAGCATTTAATTTGCATCATATTATATGTTCCATACTGCTCTGACTGAATGGCCAAATGATTAATTATTGCAAACAGCCACCAGAAATTGACAGATCTATTACTTCTCTTCCCAGCTGTTTTGGACTCTGTGTTAGAAGCTATGATTATTTGCATGTTGAATATGATGCTGCATTCTTAATTCAATAAGCTGTCTCCATATAAGCCTCAATGCTGCAACAGAAAAGCTGTCAGGCCACAGAAGATTCAGATATCCTGCTACCAAAATTATTTCTACTTAATATATGCATCACGCAGCACATGGCAGCATATTAAAATAAAAATATTTAAGTGTACAATTAAAATTAAAATTGTAATGGCTAAACCCATTTCTTAAAATGAGTCAGAATATGAATGTACAGTGTTTACTTTAATTAAAAACTTTAGTTATTCTCGTAATTATTTATGTTATAACTATTATAGTTAGCTCCAACTGCCTCTAGTTGTGTACCATTTTATCCTGAAAGAGGGAGGAAATGTGTCTGTTAGTGCTGTGCAGACCATTTGGTGATGTGGCTGAATAGTTGGCAGGTGACAATAGGCTGACAATGATAACAAATTGGGGTGTAGATGTGAAGTTTGTAACGATTCTAAATATCTGAGCTTGAGATGTGATGGATATTGTTAAAATGTGGCATCAAATGCATACAAATTAACTTTCAAAGAAGAGTTGTGGGGTGGGGTGATGCTGGTTGGAATGAATTGGTGAGTACATACTGGAAGATAAAGGAAAATGTAGCTATGTGTGAATGAGGAACAAGAGTAGTCTGCTTGGCCCTCAGGCACGTTCTGCCACTCAGCAAAATAATGGCTGATCCAATTTTAACCTTAACTCTACATATCTACATATCCCCAATTATCTTTCATCCCCTTGATAATCAGGAATCCATTGACTCTGCCTAAGAGATACTTAAACATTCAGTGTCCACTGCCCTTTGAGGAAGGGAATTCTAAAGACTGACAACTCTCTGAGAGGGAAAAAAAATCTTCTCACCTGTTTTCAATAAATGCGCCCTCAATTTTAAACTATGACTCCTAATTCTAGTTTCTTCCACATGAAGAAGAGTCCTTCCAACATTAATCCTGTCAAGTCTATCAGGATCCTATTTATTTCAATTAAATCACCTCTGACAGTTCTAAGCTCCAGAGGATACAGGCCTAGTCTGTCTGGTCTTTCCTCATAATGACATAAGTGTACAAGCATAAAAATAGGACCAGAAATAAAATTCAGCTCCTTGAGACTCCTCAGCTTTACACCATTCATGATACATGTGGCTGATCTGTTTGTGTTTCAATTTCTAAGTTCCTATTTAATCGTTGGTTTGTTTGCATAACAAGAATATCTCTGCCTCTGCCTTAAATATGTTTAATGACCTCATCCCCACTGCCTACTGAAGCAGAAAATTCCAAAGTTGTACAACCTTCTAGGAGAACAATATTCTCCCCAGGGTGACCCCTGATTTTAATATGGTAATTCCTAAATCTGGGTATACCTGACAAAGGAAACACCCACTCTCAGTCTTCTACATTCCAAGACTGTAGAAGCTCACCCTGACCAAATTATCCTCAATAGACACCCCTCACAGACCAGGTATCAATCTGGTGAACTCCTCTGAACCACCTCCAATGCATTTGCAATTTGAGAGTTGTGAGAATGAAAGGACCTGATTTCAATTGTTTCACAGTAGTAAAGTTTGTACATCTTGAAGCCAGTGAATGATGGATGTTCCAAATTGCTTTCTCAATGGCATTGGTTTCTGTAGTTGAGATAGATAGAAAGATAGAAATGAAGAAAAAGTTGGGCAGGAATCTTTCAAAGCTTCATAGAGTCATACAGCATGGAAACAGATCCTTCAGTACAACCAGTCCATACCAAGCATAATCCCAAACTAAACTAGTCCCACCTGCCAGCTCCAGGCCCATATCCCTACAAAACTTTCCTATTCATGTACATATCCAAATGTCTTTTAAATATTGCAATTGTGTACTATTTACGGTTATTATGCAATTGTGAGTAAAACAAGAGATGCCAATTTTGTGGTGCCTCGAGTACAAGTGCCTCCTGATTAAATGTTAATTCCGAGGCAGCTGACTTTGCATATTTCGTGTGGGTACCCTGGGCCTCTCAACAGATCATAGCAGCCATTTTATGCCAGTAATGTCCATTTTAAAACCATTTTAATCCATGGAAATTTGATTATTTAAGTCAAAAGATGAAAGTTGCCTGAGGCGGGAATTGAACCTCTGGTGCTTTGAGGCAGCAGTGCTAACCACTGTGCCACCATGCATTTGAATGAATATCACTTAATATTTACCAGCCTAAGATTGAATGTTGTCCAGATCTTATTGCATGTCGACATGAACTGCTTTTGGACACTTGAACACTTGCTGCATGGGCCCTTGGAGCTTGACTCCTGACATTGATATCCACAGCCAGCTATGCCACTGCCTTCTGAGCATACATCTCGAGAGCCTTCTGGCTCCCTTTCTATATAGGGTATCTATTTTAATGTTTAATTCCTCTATGAACATCTCTCATATAATATTGAAAACACTTATAGCCAACATTCTCCTATGTTTACCGTTATTCCATGAAATTATTCTACATAACAGGATTAAAACTCAGACAGTACAGATTTAAAATTTTCTACAAAAGAAGCAAAGGTGAGACAGGAGAAACGTTTTCACACTGCGAATAGTTGGGGTCAGGAATGCACTGATTGGAGGTATGGTGGAGACAGCTTCAGTGGAGGCATTCATGAGGGCATTGGATGATTATTTAATTACAAATAATGTGCAGGGTGACAGGGAAAAGTCAGGAGATTGATACTAAGCTAAATTGTTCAGACGTGATGCTCTAAATTGTCTCCTTCTGCACCATTACAATTCTGTGTTTCTCAGATTCACATTTAGTTCCTGCAAAGCTCCCAGCACCTGTTCTAACCACTGCACCTCACTTTGAAATATGCAGGGTACATGTCATGGAAGTGGGAAAACTCAACTGGTCAAGAAGATGACATGGAGAAAACAAGGGACAGAGAGTCTTGACCCATTCAGTTCACTGCCATTGTCTAGAACAAATGCAGCAAAACAACTATATTAAATAGGGTTCCTGAGCCACATCAAGCAATGTGGAATGTCCAAAACACTAAAAACATTTCATGAAACTGAAGACTCTCAAATAAGTCATTCCTGATATTAGGTAAAAATGAGTCATTTCTGATGAATGGCTTTTGCCCGAAACATCAATTTTGCTGCTCCTTGGTTGCTACCTGAACTGCTGTGCTATTCCAGCACCACTAATCCAGAATCCATTCCTGATATTAGTCCACCTCAGTCAAGCATTTAAGCAATAGCATGATTAGCATGAACTAGGTTCCGCAATAATTCAAAATGGTGGGCAGCACATAGTTGTCATACTGACTACCTTGCAGGAGATGGGCATCCATTAATTGTAAAGGAGAAAGTGAGGACTGCAGATGCTGGAGATTAGAGCTGAAAATGTGTTGCTGGAAAAGCGCAGCAGGTCAAGCAGCATCCAAGGAGCAGGAGAATCTTTGTTTTGGGCATGAGCCCTTCTTCAGGAATGAGGAAAGTGTGTCCAGCAGGCTAAGATAAAAGGTAGGGAGGAGGGACTTGGGGGAGAGGTGTTGGAAATGCGATAGGTGGAAGGAGGTCAAGGTGAGGGTGATAGGCCAGAGTGGGGGTGGGGGCGGAGAGGTCAGGAAGAAGATTGCAGGTTAGGAAGGCGGTGCTGAGTTCGAGGGATTTGACTGAGACAAGGTGGTGGGGGAGGGGGGGAAATGAGCCATCATGTTGCTATGTCTGGTAATGGAGGAGTCCAAGGACCTGCATGTCCTTGGTGGAGTGGAAGGGGGAGTTTAAGTGTTAAGCCATGGGGTGGTTGGGTTGGTTGGTCCGGGTGTCCCAGAGGAGTTCTCTGAAACATTCCGCAAGTAGCGGCCTGTCTCCCCAATACAGAGGAGGCCACATCGGGTGCAGCGGATACACTATGTGGCCTCCTCGAAATTGGGGTGCGCCTCATCTTCCGCCTAGAAACCCTCCAACCACAACTCAGATTTCTCCAGTTTCCGCATTCCCCCCCCCCCCCCCCCCCCCCACCTTGTCTCAGTCAAATCCCTCGAACTCAGCACCACCTTCCTAACCTGCAATCTTCTTCCTGACCTCTCCGCCCCCACCCCCACTCCAGCCTATCACCCTCACCTTGACCTCTTTCCACCTATCGCATTTCCAACGCCCCTCCCCCAAGTCCCTCCTCCCTACTTTTTATCTTAGCCTGCTGGACACACTTTCCTCATTCCTGATGAAGGGCTCATGCCCGAAACAACGATTCTCCTGCTCCTTGGATGCTGCCTGACCTGCTGCTCTTTTCCAGCAACACGTTTTCAGCTCATATCCATTAATTGTACACCATGATTGCCTCATCAGTTTTCAAGGACTATAAAATTGAGCCTTTCGTGCATTGTCATTGTTGTGTGAATGTACCCAAAGTCATTATTATCTCAATAGGATGTGTAATTGACTTCTGGCAGTTTAGCATGGATTTCTGGTTAGAGACAATATGGCCAAACAGGCTGGAAAAGAAGAGTTAAGAGAAAATGGAGCAACAAATTGAATATGATTTATTTGTTCGGAAGGAGGCAGACATCGTTTGAGATCAGGCACATTATCCCAGTCAAAGGGTGAAATATGAATTTGAATGTATATTATCAGTTTGTGGGAATCAGCAGAGGATTAATCATGAACCAGCATTCAGTCAGGGAATTAAGATTTTCAGTGGATGTTATTTCTGACAGCAATACTAAGCATTTTTTTCAACCAGCTTAAATAATAGGAATGTAAAAGGGTCTTTTGTAATAATTCCTGAATGAAATGATCTTATTGTTTAGTGAGTAGGTGAGTCATTTATCAAATTGGACTTTAAGTCCCATCAATTTCCTGGTTTCTTTGAACAGTCAGCTCAAGAAGTATAGACAGGATTACTAACAGAGATGGACAATGCCTTTATGCATTTCTTTAAAGTTGGCTGTGGTTCACACATTTCGCTGTAAATATTTTACTGTATTTTCAATCATAAAATTTGGGGTGGCACAGTGCTGCCTCAAACTGCTTGGTATCGAGGTTCGATTCCAGCCTTCTGGCACTGTCTGTATGGTGTTCGCATGTTATTTCTGTGTCTGTGAAAGTTTCTGTTGAGTACTCTGGCTTCAGTTCACAGTCCAGAGATGTATTGATTAAATGGATTGGTAATGCTAAATTGCCCTGTAGTGTCCAGTGTTGTACAGACTTAGATGGGTTAACCATGGGAAATGCAGGTTTATGGGAATGGAAGGCAGGGAGTGGGGGAGAGGAGGAACGGCTGTTGTGTCTGAATGGCATGCTCTTCAGCGAGTTGGTGCAGACTCAATAGATCAAGTAACCTCTATCTGCACTGTAAGGATTCTATGATAAAATTCTGACATTTGCAATTGTGAGAAAACATTAGAATTTCTGTTGTTTTGGAACAATTATGCTAAGATGAACAAGATGAGGTACATTTATTTGTTCAGGGAAGCAGTTAATTGAGACACATTAATTACTGTAGACTTTACGATGCAGCAAAGAAAATAGTAGCAGGATATTTCAATATTCATTCATCAATTTGGATACCATTAAGTAGTTGGTGCAAGTTTGTTGTTCAGGTAGTGCTAGAGAAACAAGAACACATGGAGAATGAAGAAACAAGCCAATCAGTCATACACTTTGAGTATTCAGCTCTCAGAGTATTTTAGAGGATAACTCAAATTTGGAATATGAATCTCTTATGATCCCAGGCATGAGTAGACAGCAGCTACAATGGGGAACAAGGTGCGAGTGCGTGGGCAAAAGCAACAAATGGAATATAATGCCAGAAATGTGAGGTTACACACTTATACAAGGAAAATAGAAGAGCTAAGTTTTATTCAAATGGGCAAAAACAGAAAAAATCTGCAACACAGAAGGATTTGGGGATTCTTGTGCATGAATCACAAAAAGCTAGCATCCAAGTTTACTAGGTAATCGGGAAGGGAATTGGATTGTTGACTTTCATTTCAGAAAGAGTGAACTATAAAAATATGGGATTTTTGCTAAAGCTATACAAAGCAATCAGTAAGGAGTAGGATCATTGTGCATAACACTGAACAGAGGGAGATGAAGGTCAAGTGAGTCTACTGACTATACTGTTGAAAACTTAGTTCAAAGTGCACGGGGTAACAGAAGAGCATTAATTGGGGTGTACTGCAAAAAATAAACTCTCCAGACTGAGAGCTAAGTGAAGAAATTAAAAGGTGTGGATTGAGAGGTTGACCTGTAGTGAGACCAGTGATAGACAAACCACAGCATGATATGAGTGCAGGGAAAGAAGCTGATTGGTGAATAGAATCGGTGAACATTTATAGTCTTTTAAAGTGAAAGTCAGATCTTCAGTTTGTGTTTAGGCCTTGAGTGTTTTTCTTTTCTCTTTTATTAATGATAACTGCTTAAGTATTAGATTGATGCTGATAACATTTGATGCTGCAACATAGAAACTGCTGGGCTCCAATGCAATTGAAGGTGACATACCTTTAATGTTTGCAGTTCAAGGAAATTCAGGTCAAAGTAAAGAATCTCGAGTCTAAGCTGCAGACATTGTCACATGAGGGATTAGGTAATTCAAAATTGTACTGTGATCAGGGATAGGTGAGTGTCCCTGCAGATGAGGCAGGTATTAGGACCAAGGGGTTAAAATTGAGGAGTCTGAACCTGTCCAACAGTGCTGAGGTTCTTGGACACTGAGTAGACAAGAGTGGAGAATGATGGGATGACGAGCAAACAGACCATGGAACCTTGGTGTGTGGAGCCATTCATTTGGGGGAGGAAACAAGAATGTAAGTATAGTAGGGTATAATATAATTAAGGGGATAGGTACTGTTCTCTTCAGTCATGAGCAGGAGTCCTAAAGATTGTGTTACCGTCCCAGTGCCATGGTCAAGGCATATCTTCTTAGGGCTGGAGAAGAACTTGGAGAGAGATGGGAGGGATCCAGTGGATGTCATCCCCATTGTTATCAATGACATTTGTGGGGCTACAAAGGAGGCTTGCTGAGAGATTTTAAATAGTTAGAAGCGAAATTACAAAGCATAACCTTCAAGATAATAATCTTTGGATTATTACCTTATCCACGGGTAAATTGGAATAATGTCAAGCAGTTAAGTATGTGGCTTGAAGATTGCTGGGGTGGAATGGCTTTCACTTCATGGATCTCTGGCATCATTACTGGGGATAGGAAAGAGTTTGTCCAGTGAGATGGGCTTCATGTGATACGTAATGGAACCAATGTCCTGTTGTATTGAATAACAAGGGTTTTAAACTAATTAGAGAGGTGGAGGGTTTGTGAGTGGGTACATTTAGGCTTACAAAGTTAGAGGATATGGTAGCATTAAAAGGTAACTTTTTATGTAATAGTAGCCAATGGGAGATAGGTAAGGATAGATTATGCAAACATAGGAAAAAAGCAGTAACTATGGTCAGGGCAGAAAAATGGTAAAAATAACAAAATTAATAGGTCTTTACTTGAATGTGAGTAGCATTCAGAACAAAATAAATGAATTAACAGCACAAATACAGGTTAATGTATGATCTTACACCCATTATGGACATATGATTACAAAGAAATCAAAGCTGAGGACAAAATATTCAGTGGTATATAACTTTTGAAAAGGACAGGCAGGAAAGCAAGAGTGGTAGGATAGCATTGTTGGTGTGGGACAGACAAAGAACAATAGCAAGAAATTATTTTAATTTGGAAGACAGAATTCATACAGGTGTGGTTAAGAAAAAAAAGATAAAAATGGAAGTAGTACTCTATAGATCCCCTAACAGTAGCTATACAGTGGGACAGAGAATAACTCAGGAGATAAAGGCAGTACATTAATCATGGGTGACTTTAATCTTCATATAGATTGGGATAGTCAGATTTGCAGAGGTATCCATCATAGAATGTATTTGAGACAGCTTACAAGAATAACATGTGGCAATCCAACCAGAGATCAGGGCTATTCTGGATTCAGTGAGGCACATGTGAAAATGATGTCAGAGTAAAAGATCTCGAGGAAACAGTGACCATACATGTTAGAAGTTAACATTTAATTTGAGAGGAAGGAAACTGGGTCAGAAAAATTGTGTTAACTTTAAATAAGGGTAATTACAAATGAATAAGAGCAGAGCTGGCTGGAATGTACTGATAAAGGAGTTCAGTAGCAAAGATGGGTGAGGAACAATGACTGACATTTAAGAAAATGGATCATGGCTCACAGCAAGGACATGTTTCAGTGAGGAAGAAAAATTCTAAGAATAGATAAACCAACTCTAATCAGCCAGGAAGTTAGGGGTAACATTAGATTGAAAGTAAAAACTTACAATGTGGTAAAGATTAATGGCAAGACAGAGGAAAAGTTTTAAAAACCAACAAACAATGATCAAGAAAATTGTAAAGAGAGAAATTCAATGTTAAGAATAAACTTACAGTGATATTCTGATGGACAGCAAGACCTACTTTATGTATATAAAATGGAAGAGAGAAGGCAAAATGAACATTCACCCTCACAGAATGAGATTGGGGACGAGGAAATGGCAGAGGTTTTGAATGAATACTTTGGATCAGTCTTCACAGTAGAATACACTAATAGCATTCCAAAATGACTAAATAATCAAAGGACAAAAGGAGGAGAAAACATATCTGCCACCAGGAAAAAAAGTGCTGTGGAAACTAATGGTGCAAAAAAACAATAAGTCCCCTGGATCTTATTGGAAGCATCCTAGGATATTAAAGGAAGTATCTACAGATGTAGTGGATACACAGGGAAGGGGGTCAAACAACAAGTAACTACAGACCAGTTAGCTTAATATATATTATTGGGAAATTGTTAGAGTCTATTGTAAAGGATCTAGTTGCAGAGCATTTAGAAGTGCATAATATATTCATGATTTGGAGATGCTGGTGTTGGACTGGGGTGTACAAAGTTAAAAATCACACACCAGGTTATAGTCCAACAGGTTTAATTGGAAGCACACTAGCTTTCGGAGCGACGTTCCGAAAACTAGTGTACTTCCAATTAAACCTGTTGGACTATAACCTGGTGTTGTGTGATATTTAACATAATATATTCAATAAGTGTCAGTATGACATCATGAATGGAAAGTTATGCCTGATAAATGGACTAGAAGTCTTTGAGGAGTTATCAAACAGGATAGAAAAAGGGGAAGTAGTGAATATAGTATCTATGGATTTTCAGAAAGTATTTGATAAGGTTTCACACATTAAGTGACTTAATGACATCATTATTTTGCAAGTAACATATGAGCATGGATATTGATAGGCTAATCATGTGGGCAGAAACTTTACAGACAAAATATAATGAGGTAAAATATGAAGTTATGCACTTTGGCAGGAAGTATAGAGGAGCTGATTATTATTTAACTTGAGAAAGTTATAGAGCAGAGGGATTTGGGTCTTCATGTATGAGTCACAAAAAGCTAGCAACCAAGTTCAGCTTGTAATAAGGAGAGCAAATTGAGTGTTGGCCCTTACATCAAAAGGAATGGGGTATAAAAGTAGGGAGATTTTGTTGAAACTATGCAAGATGCTAGTCAGACCACAGCTGGAAAACAGTGAACAGGTTTGGTCCTATTATCGAAGAAAAGATATACTGGCATTGGAGGCTGTTCAGAAAAGATTCACTGGGCTGCCACAAGGCATGAAAGAAATGTCTTATGAAGAGAGGTTGAATCTCTTAGGCCTGTACCAATTTGAATTTAGAAGAATGAAGACAACCTTATTGTAATGCACAATCTCCTTCAGGAACTTGACAGGCTAGATGCACAAATTTAGTTTCCCCTTGTGGGAAAGACCAAAACCAGAGGACATAATCTAACAGTGGGGGGGGCACACATTTAAGACATAGATGAGGAGGAATCTCTTCTCTCAGAGGATAGTAAATCGGTGGAATTGTTTACTGCAGAAGCCTATTGAAACTACATTGCTAAATGTATTCAACATGAAGAAAGAGATTTTTAATCAGTAAGGGAATCAAGGGTTATAGGGAAATGGCAAAAAAAGTGAAGTTGAGGATTATCAGATCAGCCAGGATCTCACTGAATGACAGAACAGACTTAATGAGTTAAATGACCTCCATCTGCTCCTATGTCTTTTGGTTTTATGAACTTAGTCCTCTCTCCTCTCCCTCTTCTAGCTCCTCATTTTGCTCTGCAATTCTTCTCTTTAATTTTTCCAGTCAAGCGATAATCCAATGGGAATGCATTCTAATAGATCAAAGTCAGGGGTCAGCTTGTTTACACAGAAACCTTGCAGTCAGGATCAATTTCTTCAGCATCTGCCAAGTTCTCCCCGTAATGTTTAGCATTTTTATAGAAATTCCGGAAAGCACTAAAAACTTGTACAGTTGTAACATGATAGGGTAGAAATCAATCAGCAGCTGTCTTGATGATCCCATTGATTAGCTGATATTTTGCAAACTGTCCTGCTTCTTAATCTGTGTTCGACTGTGTGTGATTAAGAAACAGCAGTGGCTTGAGAATCAGGTTCCAACAACAGAACGGGTGTTAAATTAGCATTATACATTCACGAATGTCATAATCAGTCTCCTTTTCATATTTCTGGCTGTCTGCTAACTGCGCACACACTAATAACCTCACCATAATGACATTCAACATGTGTCACATGAAAACAAATCTGCTGCTTAGGACCATTTGTAGCATACAAAAAAAAACAAGGAGCTTTGTGACTAATCTCATCTAAAATAACTTTAATTTTGTTTTACCCACCTTGATTTTAATAAGCTGATTCTTGTTTTTCAAAATCCCTGTTTGACCTTATCAATGCTTATCTCTGCAACCTTTTCTGGGTCTCAGTGTTTTCAAAGATAGCTTTACATTTCTGGTGCTGATTTTTTTGTATGTTTTGAATTGTAATTGCTCTACCATTGGGAGCCATTTCTTCATTAGGTAGCTTTTAAAGACCAGAATTCCATCCCTACACTCAACTGCCTCTTTAACTTTCTTCTGTCTTTAAGACACTTGTTAAAAAATTCCTCTAACCAGGCTCTTGGTCAGTTGACCTAATATTGCCTTATGTAATGTGGTTTCATAGCTTCACTTTAAAATGCTCCAATGAAACTCCTTGTGACATATATTCTGGTGCCAGTTAAACAATTAGTGAAATCCTTATATTCTGTGGACAATAATTATGCAAATCATTTTGGATGGTTCTCACTCAATAAAAGGAAAAGTGAAATTTGCTTTCCAATGTATTATGTCTTTAGAATAACTCTTAAACCTAAAATTTCAAAAATAAAATTTAAATATGCACATGCAAATTCTCCTGAATTATCGTTAAATGAAATGCCAAAAGGAGTAGGGCTGATATTTTAAATTCTATCTTAAGGCAGTTTAGGTCAAATTAAATTTTAATCCTATTGGTATATTTTGTGGTATTATTCATATTTCTAAAGATGGAATACAAGGTATACAGATTATGAATTACAATCTTCAAATTAGTGAAACGTCATATATATGTATTATAATTTCTCTATTCTAATATTTTGCTGGTGGAAATGAATAATTAATTTTTGAAAGAAATGGCTCCTGGAGATATATTTTTAAAACTTATTTAGCAATGATTACTCCCAAAATTTAAAGTAAAGAAGAGAAAAATAGGTGTTCACCCATTTCCATTATACGTCCATTGACTCATTTGACTACGTTTGCTCACAATCCACTATCTGTAAGGATTCTATTCAACTCCTCCAGTTTCTCCACGTGCGTCACATTGATCTGATGATACCACATTCCCAGTGAGTTCTCTGCTATATTCTCCATTTTCCTTGACTGATGATGTGTTGTGATATGTTGCCCCTTTAACAAGGTTATTTTGTCCTTGGTGTTTTTTTTTCCAAGAGGAGTAGTAATGGCAAAGGTGCTGATGTGTCTTGGAAAGAACTCACTTCAAACAATGGCAGGGGAGTGGCCAGATCTCTCAGTTCAGGTACTTTTCTGGCTTGGTTTGTTTTAGCAAGTCATCAGAAACTGCTTGTAGCAGAGAAGTTGTTACTGTAAAAAAAAGTTCCATGCTTTGACAGATGTTTTTGCCAGACTATTCCCACTGCAATCTCTGATGCCTGTAAGAACCTGAGTTTGAATTTGTCATCCGGCTGCACAGTGGCTAGCACTGCTACCTCACAATGCCAGGGACCCGGGTTCAATTCCCACCTTGGTGACTGTATGTCTGGCCTTTACAAATTCTCCCTGTGTCTGGGTGTGATCCGGTTTCCTCCAAAAGGTGTACTGGTTAGATGAATTGGCCATGCTAAATTGCCCATAGTTGGGGTAAATGTAGGGGAATGGGTCAGTGTGGACTTGTTGGGCCAAAGGGCCTGTTTTCATACTGTAGGGAATCTTAAAAAAAAATTGCTAATGGGTGTTTTAATGGGATGTTATGGGTATTGGAATAGCTCCTTCTTTGAGTTGCGATTTCGATTCGGTTGGATTTCCAAATAGTCATAGAGACGTATAGCATGGAAATAGACCCTTCAGTCCAACTTGTCCGTGCTGACCAGATATTCCAACCCAATCTAGTGCCACATACCAGCACCCAGTCCATACCCTTCCAATTCATATACCCATCCAGATGCTTTTTAAATGTTGCAATTGTAGTAGCCTCCACCACATTCTCTGGCAGCTCATATGCACTCCCTCTGCTTTAAAAAGTTGACCCTTAGGTCTCTTTTATATCTTTACCCTTTCACCCTAAAGCTGTGCCCTCTATTCTGTACTCACCCACCTCAAGGAAAAGGCCTTGTCTATTTATCCTGTCCATGCCCGTCATGATTTTATAAACCTCTATAAGGTCACCCGTGAGCCTTTGGCGCTCCAGGGAAAACAGCCTCAGTCTAATTCATCCCTTCTTATTGCTCAAATCCTCCAATCCTGGCAACATCCTTGTAAATCTTTTCTGAACCCTTTCAAGTTTCATAACATCTTTCCGATAGGAAGGAGACCAGAATTCCACTCAAGATTCCAAAAGTGCCCTTACCAATGTCCTGTACAGCCACAACATGACCTCCCAACTTCTGTACTCAATACTCTGACTGATAAAGGAAAGCATACCAAACACCTTCTTCACTATCCTATGTAACTGTGACTCTACTTTTAAGGAGCTAGGAACTGTACTCCAAGTTCTATTTGTTCAGCAACACTCCCTAGGACCTTATCATTAAATGTATAAGTCCTGCTAAGGTTTGTTTTCCCAAAATACAGCACCTCACATTTATCTACATTAAATTCCATCTGCCACTTCTCAGCCCATTGGCCCATCTGATCAAGATCCCATTGAACTATGAGGTAACCTTCTTCACTGTCCACTACACCTCCAATTTGTGTGTGATCTGCAAACTTACCTCTTATTGAGTCATTAAGTCATAGAGATGTACAGCATGGAAACAGACCCTTCGGTCCAACCCGTCCATGCTAACCAGATATCCCAACCCAATCTTGTCCCACCTGCCAGCACCCGGTCCATATCTCTTCAAACCCTTCCTAATTATATACCAATCCAAATGCCTCTAAAATGTTGCAATTGTACCAGCCTCCACCAGTTCCTCTGGCAGCTTATTCCATACACGGACCACCCTCTGTGTCAAAAAGTTGCCCCTTAGGTCTCTTTTATATCTTTCCCCTCTTACCCTAAACCTATGCCCTCTAGTTCTGGACTCCCCAACCCCAGGGAAAAGATTTTGTCTATTTACCCTATCCATGACCCTCATAATTTTGTAAACTTCTATAAGGTTACCCCTCAGCCTCCGACGCTACAGGGAAAACAGCCCCAGTCTGTTCAGCCTCTCTCTAAATCTCAAATCCTCCAATCCTGGCAACATCCTTGTAAATCTTTTCTGAACCCTTTCAAGTTTCACAACATCTTTCCGATAGGAAGAAGACCAGAATTACATGCAATATTCCAACAGTGGCCTAATCAGTGTCCTGTACAGCCGCAACATCACCTTGCAACTCTTGCACTCAATATTCTGACCAATAAAGGAAAGCATACCAAACACCTTCTTCACTATCCTATCTACCTGCGACTCCACTTTCAAGGAGCTATGAATCTGCACTCCAAGGTCTCTTTGTTCAGCAACACTCCCAAGGACCTTATCATTAAGTGTATAAGTCCTGCTAAGATTTGCTTTCCCAAAATGCAGCACCTCGCATTTATCTCAATTAAACTCCATCTGCCACTTCTCAGCCCATTGGCCCATCTGGTCCAGATCCTGTTGTAATCTGAGGTAACCCTCTTCGCTGTCCACTACACCTCCAATTTTGGTGTCATCTGCAAACTTACTAACTTTATCTCTTATGCTCATATCCAAATCATTTATGTAAATGACAAAAAGTAGAGGACACAGCATTGATCCTTGTGGCACTCCACTGGTCACAGACCTCCAGTCTGAAAAAGAACACTCCATCACCACCCTCTGTCTTCTACTTTTGAGCCAGTTCTGTATCCAACTGGCTAGTTCTCCCTGTATACTGTGAGATCTAACCTTGCTAATCAGTCTGCCATGGGGAACCTTGTCAAACATCTTACTGAAATCCATATAGATCACATCTATCGCTCTGCCATTATCAATCATTTTTGTTACTTCTTCAAAAACTCAAACAAATTTGTGAAACCTGATTTCTTACGCACAAAGCCATGTTGACTATCTCTAATCAATCCTTGCCTTTCCAAATACATGTACATCCTGTCCTTCAGGATTTCCTCCAACAACTTACCCACCACCGATGTCAGGCTCACTGGTCTACAGTTCCTTGGCTTGTCCTTACCATCCTTCTTAAACAGTGGCACCACATTAGTCAACCTCCAGTCTTCCGGCATCTCACCTGTGACTATCGATGATACAAATATCCCATCAAGAGGCCCAGCAATCACTTCGCTAGCTTCCCACAGAGTTCTTGGGTACACCTGATCAGGTCCTGTGGATTTATCCACCTTTATGCATTCCAAGATATTCAGCACTTCCTCCTCTGTAATATGGACATTTTGCAAGGCATCACCATCTATTTCCCTACATTCTATATCTTCTATATCCTTTTCCACAGTAAATACAGATGCATCTCCCCCATTTTCTGTGGCTCCACACAAAGGCCACCTTGTTGATCTTTGAAGGGCCCTATTCTCTCCCTAGTTACCCTTTTGTCCTTAATGTATTTGTAAAAACCTTTTGGATTCTCCTTAACTGTATTTGCCAAAGCTATCTCATGTTCCCTTTTGACCCTCCTGATTTCCATCTTAAGTATACTTCTACTGTCTTTATACTCTTCTCTGGATTCATTCGATCTATCCTGTCTATACCTTACATATGCTTCCTTCTTTTTAACCAAGCCCTCAATCTCTTTCGTTATTCGGCATTCCCTATATCTACCAGCCTTTCCTTTACCCGAACAGGAATATACTTTCTCTGGATGCTCGTTATCTCATTTCTGAAGGCTTCCCATTTTCTAGCCATCTCTTTACCTGCAAACATCTGCCCCCAATCAGCTTTCGAAAGTTCTTGTCTAATACCGTCAAAATTGGCCTTTCTCCAATTTAGAGCTTGAAGTTTTAGATCTGGTCTATCCTTTTCCATCAGTATTTTAAATCTAATAGAATTATGATTGCTGGCCCCAAAGTGCTCCCCCATTGACACCTCATTCACCTGCCATGCCTTATTTCCCAAGAGTAGCTCAAGTTTTGCACCTTCTCTAGAAGGTATATCCACATACTGAATCAGAAATTTGTCTTGTACACACTTAGCTGAAAATGTGTTGCTGGAAAAGCGCAGCAGGTCAGGCAGCATCCAAGGAACAGGAAATTCGACGTTTCGGGCATAAGCCCTTCATCAGGAATTTCCTGTTCCTTGGATGCTGCCTGACCTGCTGCGCTTTTCCAGCAACACATTTTCAACTCTGATCTCCAGCATCTGCAGACCTCACTTTCTCCTTGTACACACTTAACAAATTCCTCTCCATCTAAACCCTTAACACTATGGCAGTCCCAGTCTGTGTTTGGAAAGTTAAAATCAGCTACCATAACCACCCTATTATTCTCACAGATAGCTGAGATCTCCTTACAAGTTTGTTTCTCAAGTTCCCTTTGACTATTAGGAGGTTTATAATGCAATCCCAATAAGGTGATCATCCTTTTCATATTTCTCAGTTCCACCCAAATAACTTCTCTGGATGCATTTCCGGGAATATCCTCCCTCAGCATAGCTGTAATGCTATCCCTTATCAAGAACGCCACTCCCCCTCCTCTCTATGCTCACATCCAAATCATTTATATAAATGACATAAAGTAGTGGACCCAACACCAATTCTTGTAGCACTCCACTGGTCACAGGCCTCCAGTCTGAAAAACAACCCTCCACCATCACCCTCTGTCTTATATCTTTGAGCCAGTTCTGTATCCACTTATATGTGTTTCAAGACATCCAGTACTTTGTAAAGTGGACATTTTTCAAGATGACACCATCTATTTCCCTGCATTCTATATCTTCCATGTCCTTTTCCACAGTAAATACTGGTGCAAAATACTCGTTTAGTATCTCTCCCGTCTCCTGTAGAACCATACAAAGGCAGCCTTGCTGACCTTTGAGGGGGTCTATTGTCCCCTTAGTTTCCTTTTTGTCCTTAATGTATTTGTAAAAACCCTTTGGATTCTCCTTAATTCTATTTGCCAAAGCTTTTTCATGCCCCTTTTTGCTCTCCTGATTTCCTTCTTAAGTATTCTCCTGCTACCTTTATACTCTTCTAAGGATTCACTCAATCTATCCTCTCTATATCTTACACATGCTTCCTTCTTTTTCTTAACCAAACCCTCAATCTCTTTCGTCATCCAGCATTCCCTATACCTATCAGCCTTTTCTTTCACCCTAACAGTAATATATTTTCTCATTTCTGAAGGCTTCCCATTTTCCAGCCATCCCTTTGCCTGCTAACATCTGCCCCAAATCAGCTTTTGAAAGTTCTTGCCTAATATTGTCAAAATTATCCTTCCTCCAATTTAGAACTTCAACTTTTAGATCTGGTCTATCCTTTTCCATCACTATTTTAAAACTAATAAAATTATGGTCGCTGGCCCCAAATTGGTCCCCCACTGACACCTCTGTCACTGCATTGTCTTATTTCCCAAGAGTTGGATCCTTCTCTTATTTCCCAAATTTTGCACCTTCTATCGTAGGTACATCCACATACTGAATCAGAAAATTTTCTTGTGCACACTTTACAAATTCCTCTCCCATAACACTATGGCAGTCGCAGTCTCTGGTTGGAAAGTTAAAATCTGTGACTGTAACTACCCTATTATTAGATTACTTACAGTGTGGAAACAGGCCCTTCAGCCCAACAAGTCCACACCGACTTGCTGAAGCGCAACCCACCCAGACCCATACCCCTGCCCCTAACACTATGGGCAATTTAGCATGGCCAATTCACCTAACCTGCACGTTTTTGGACTGTGGGAGGAAACCAGAGCACCCGGAGGAAATCCACACAGACACAGTGAGAATGTACAAACTCCACACAGTCAATTGCCTGAGGGCGAGGCCTGAGGTGGGAATTGAACCCGGGTCTCTGGCGCTGTGAGGCAGCAGTGCTAACCACTGTACCACTGTGCCGCCCACAGATTCTTACAGATAACTGAGAACTCCTCACAAATTTGTTTCTCAATTTCCCTCTGACGATTTGGGGGTCTATAATAGAATCCCAGTAAGGTGATCATCTCTTTCTTATTTCTCAGTTCCACCGAAATAACTTCCCCGGATGTATTCCCAGGAATATCCTCCCTCAGTAGAGTTGTAATGCTATACCTTACCAAAATCGCCACTCCCCCTCCTCTCTTGCCTCCCTTTCTGTCCGTCCTGTAGCATTTGTATCCTGGAACATTAAGCTGCCAATCCTGTCCATTCCTGAGCCATGTTTCTATAATTGCTATGATATCCCAGCCCTATGTTCCTAACCATGCCCTGAGTTGATGTGCCTTCCATGTTAGCCCTCTTGCATTGAAATAAATGCAAGTTTAATTTTCTGTCCTACCTGGTTTCTGCTTTGTCACTGCCTGTCCTGACTGTTTCACTCGCCTCGCCTTTATTCTCAACTGTACCAATCTCAAACTGAAATCTTTCCTCACTATCTCCCTGGATCCCCCTGCCCCCCCACCCCCCACCTTACTAGTTTAAATCCTCCCGAGCAGCTCTTGCAAATCTCCCTACCAGTATGTTAGCCCTCTTCCAATTCAGGTGCAATCCATCTTTCTTATGCAGGTCATTTCTACCCCAAAAGAGATTCCAATGATCCAAAAATATGAATCCTTCTCCCATTCACCAGCTCCTCAGCCATGTATTCATCTGCTCTATCCTTCTATTCCTACCCTTACTAGATGGCAGCACTGGGAGTAACCCAGCTATAACTATTCTTGAGGATCTCCTTTTTAAATTCCTGCCTAACTCTCTATATTCTCCCTTCAGAATCTCATCTTTTCCCTTCCTATGTCATAGGTTCCAATGTGTACAATGACCTCCTGCTGGGCCCTCTCCCTTGTGAGAACATTCTGCACTTTATCAAGACATCCTTGATCCTGGCCCGAGGAAGCAACACACCATTCTGATTTTTCACTGCTGGCCACAGAAACTTCTGTCTGTGCCTCAGACTAGAGTCCCCTAACAAAATTGATCTCTTGGAACCTGACATACCCCTCGTTGCATTAGGACCAGTGTCAATACCAGAAACTTAGCTGTTCATGCTGCATTCCCCTGAGAATCCATCACCCACTATTTTTTCCAAACCAGCATACTTGTTTGAAATGGGGGTACCTGCAGAAGACTCCTGCACTACTTGCTTACCTCTCTTGCCTTTGCTGGCGCTAACCCATCTATGTGACTGTATCTGTGATTTTTCGCCCTTCCTATAATTGCCATCCATCACAGCTCTTGTAAATTCCTCATGACCTCTAACTGCATTTATTGCAGATATAATCCTCAGTAGCACTTAAACACTCCCTAAACTATCACATCTGACACAAAGAGCACACCACTCTACTAAAGGCCATTATTGTTTCTTTCAATCTACAGACCCAGAAAATAGCATTGTCTTATTCCTCTACAAAACACTAACTTAATACATAAGGCTTATATTTTTAAGTTTTATCAAGAAACATATCTCAATAAAACATATAATGAAGAAAAAAACTCACTCTACTCACTACTGCAGACTTACTGTAAGGCCACACTTAAAATATTCACTTATCTCTTTCTGTGCTGTGACCTCTCCCAAACAGGTTCCTCCATGACCAGTTGTGAATTTCACTGTTTGTTAGTTTTCCCAGACGCTGTCCGATGTCCAGCGATACATGAATTCAAACAGTAAAGACGCTAACTGTGCAGGTTGACTGCTTTGTCAGTTAGCAATGTGGGTTTCTCTCTCTCTCTCTCTCTCGCTCTCTCTCTCTCTCTCTCTCTCTCTCCTGAACTGATCTCACCATGTGCTTCCTTTGTCTGTTCCTCTTCCTTTCAAAAGTGCTGTTATTTTGACTTTTTTTTTCTCCAAAGTTTCAAAACAATGCAACAGCATATGAAACAGTAATTGCTGCTCCTGGGGAATTCAATAAATCACCTTCAACAGGTAAAATACCTCAAAAAAGGAGCAGCATGTTACAGCCAGAAGTTTTCCCATCCGCCATCTTGGATTGCACAAAATCCTTTTAAGTTATTCTAAATCCTATTTTCATTTGTTCGTCTATCAACTGTAGTGTGTAAATAAAGTCTGTTTTGCTTAAAGCTAAGCGGTTTGATCAGCTGCATCACTCCTGGAATATCCACTTATATCTGCCTTTAAACTAAGAAAATATTAGGGTTTGAGCTACCTTAAAGTGTTTTGAGGGGCTCGCCTGTTACATAACAGTGTACATGTCTCCCCACACCCAGCATGGTTAACAGGGCCCTCAGCTATACCTGAACCATTTCCTACATTTCTGCTCTCATCCATTCCCTTCCTCCCAGAACAGCAACAGGGTTCCCTATGTTCTCACTTTTCACCCCACTTTCCCTCTCCACCTTGAAAGATTCATCTCCACCATTTCCATCATATCTAGCAGAATACCACCAATAAAATATGTCATCCCCTCCCTTCTAATGTCTGTCTTCTTCAGGGATTGTTTGATCATAACACCCTAGTCTACTCCTTTACTGCATCTTATACTTCCTTAGTACCTCAATCCACATCACAGTGCCAGGGATCCAGGTTAAGTTCAATTCTTGAGCAACTGTCGGTTTGCACATTCTGCGTGGGTTTCCACTGGGTCCTCTGATTTTCTCCCACAGTCCAAAGGTGGGCAGGTTAGGAGGATTTGCCATATTAAATTGCCCATAGTGTCCAGGGATGTACAGGCTAGGTGAGTTAGTCCTGGAAAATGCAGGGTTATAGAGACAGAGTTGAGGTGTGTGTCTGGCTGGGATGCTGTTTGGAGTGTAAGTATGGACTCAATGGGGTGAATGGCCTGGTTCCACACTGTAAGAATTCTATGATTCTATTCTATGATTTGCAACCTACTCTCCTAACTATTTTTGTCTTATCAGCAAATTTGTCAATCATACTCTGGTCACTTTACAACAAACACAGAAAATGCTGGAGAAACTCTGCAATTTTGGCAGACCTGTGGAGAAACAGAGTTAATGTCTACAGTCCAATCTGACTCATCTTTCAACTCACCATGTTTGTTTCAGATTGCCAGCACACACAGTATTTTGTTTCTATCTGGTCCCTTTACCTTCGATACTGTTAGCATTCTCTTCCACTGTCTTCTTGCCGTGCACTGTTGCACTGCTGCACTGCCCTATAATCCATCTACGCCAATCTGTCCCAATGATGTCAGTATAACTCCTGTAATTGTTTTAACTTCAATAGTCATCATCACATTTATTTTATTCCTTCCTTTAAATTCTTTATTGATACCAATATTCAAAGGTTGGAATGCCAGAACGGTACTCACTTTACTAATCCATCTCATTCTCCTGAATCTCTTTTGAAGTTCTTGCTCAATGGTGTATTGTCTTGCTATCTGATTTGAGCTGAGCTTCAAACACTGCATCCCATCCATCATGAAGTCTGCCTACTTGTGGGTGTCTCCAAAATATTGACCCTTTTACTTCATTGACTTTGAAATTTCCATAAAAGCCTTTGTGCCCTCCAGATTTGCCTTTCTTCTCCTCACTTCGATTCTGTCTCCTTCATAAACTACAATTAATTAAGATTCACTTGTGATTGCCAAAGAAAATTAGGCATACAATGTCTGTTTTGTATACATGGCAAATTGTAGATGAAGACATGGAAGAATTGTATTGATTTACTAGAGGGCAATCCTAGAATAATCAGGGTGGCAATAGTTCTTCTGCAGAATAGCATAGAATACACTGATCCAAGTGATAATTAACTTTGTACTTTGTTTTGAGCAAGGGATGCAAATTTCAGAAATGCCACAATCTACAAACCAGGACGTGCTGATTCAGTGTAAACGTTTTTGAAATGTTTGAGTACAGCAGTAGCAGCTTGTATGTTTCTAGTACAAACATAGATATTTATTAATACTAGCAGTTGCAAACATATTGCAAGAAATAGATCGAAGCAAATGGGAAGTCTGTGTTTTGTGGTAGACAAGGCATGTGGGCGGCACAGTGGTTAGCACTGCTGCCTCACAGCACCAGAAACCTACGTTCAATTCCTACTTCAGGCAACTGTCTGTGTGGAGTTTGCACATTCTCCCCATGTCTGCGTGGGTTTCCTCCGGGTGCTCCGGTTTCTTCCCTTCAAAGATATGCAGATTAGGTGAATTGGCCATGCTAAATTGCCCATCGTGTTAGGTGAAGGGGTAAATGTAGGGGAATGGGTCTGGGTGTGTTGCTCTTCAGAGGGTCGGTATGGACTTGTTGGGCCGAAGTGCCTGTTTCCACACTGTAGGGAATCTAATCAGTGAATATCTTGCTGTGACATTTTCAGAGAAGAGGGAAGAAATTGTCCAAAGTCTTGCAGATAAATTAATAGAAGAATAAATAATAAATGTATGGCCTGATAATGAAACTGTACTGAAAATGTGTTAAATATCCAGAACAAGATGGAGTACATCCCAAACTACTTCAGTTGGTCATTGAGGAAATAAAGGTTAACTTTAAATTTTCAACTATCATTAGACACACGACTTGCTTTGGAAGGAATTCAGCTAAGTAAGTAGAAATTGTATTGGTAGTCACACCTTTATCGTCAAGTACTGAAAGTGGATTGAAGCAGTTTAACAGTTTGTTTGCAGCCTTGTGTTACTATGTGAGCTCAAATAGAATTGGAAATGATTGGGGAACATCTGAGAGAATTGCAAAACAGAAAATAACAGATGGAATGTTGTAGGGATCTGAGCGATGTGGACAGTGTAGAGACTTTTGGCAAGATTGGATGAGAAATCTGATGAGGCCCATGTAGATGTTGGGAGAATCCCTTTCCGGAAGTGGTGTGAACTTCTTGCTAGGTAATACTGAGCTGTCAATTAAAGGAATTGGTTGATTATTAAACAACTTGCTCATGCCCCACATGTGCCTCATTAATATTAAACTTCATTTCTTCTTCCTATGTGACAAACAAGCTCAATGTTGAGAAAGCTTGGCATGGAAGCCAGAACAGGTGCTCGGAGAATTCAGCTTGCTGCTTGATCCAAAGGATCTCCATGATACACATGACCAAATAGAACCTCAGAACATTCTATGAGCTCCAGCTACATATATCCCTCATCCAGACATCTGCATCCAAAATATCATGGTACTTCACTGATAAACTGGCAAAGTGCTCTGGAAGCATAGACATGTATTGCAGGGCAAGCTAGCAATAAACTTTAAAAGGCTACAGCAGGTACACTTCATGCACATTGATCCAGCACACAAGTTGAACAAGGGCTGCTCACTTTTTCTATTAGCACTCACTTAGCACCTACTTGCTTAAAACATTCATGCCTTGCCTTGCCATGCCGTGCTAGTTAGTGCAGTCACACAACCAAATACCTTGGGTTGCTAGTCAGCAAGGATGTATATATTTTGCTATACTGAGGTTGCAATGAGTTCAGGAGTCTGGTGGTCCTGGCAGAACCTAGACTGACCATGAATGAGTGGGTTACTGTTGTGCAAGTGCTTCCTGACAGCACCAAGAGTGTGGTGCTGGAAAAGCACAGCAGGTCAGGCAGCAACCAAGCAATGGGAGAATCGCCATTTTGGGCATAGGCCCTTCATCACCTTGGATGCTGCCTGACCTGCTGTGCTTTTCCAGCACTACACTCTCGACTCTGATCTCCAGCATCCGCAGTCCTCACTTTCTCCTTCTTGACAGCACGATTGACAACACCTTCTACCACTTTACTGATGATGAAGAAGAGGCTGATGGGACAATAATTGGCTGGATTGGGTTATGCTCTGCTTTTGTGGCCAGACATACCTGGGCAATGTTCCACACTTTTGAGTAGATGCCAGTGTTGTTGCTGAACTGTGACAACATGGCACAAGGGTTGAATTAGTTTGGGAACCCAGATCTTCACCAGTATTGTTGGTGTGATAATAAAATTTAATTTCTGTAAATCTAAGTTTGTTCACATTGGGTTGTTGTCATGACATTGTGCCTGTGAACCTTACTGAGATAATAAAATTCTGGAAAATTAGTGTCCCTTCACGCAACACTAATTAAGTATTCTTCAGGATGCTTTTATGGCTTAATGAACAATGCAAAGTTGAAGTCTTTATGTACTGTGGGCAATTTAACATTATTGGTAATTAAAATTTTGACACTAAGTAGATAAACAAAGTTTACCAGAGTAATAAACTCAAATGTCTGGATATATTTTTTTCCCTGTCAACCCAATGAGTACTTTAACTTTTGCATCAAATTTCTGGCCTAGAAACAGACTATTCAGACCAAAAGCTCTATGCTGGCAATTATGCTCCACATTAACCTTCTCCCAACCCTCTTCATCCATTCCTATTAAAAGAAACTTCTACTCATTTCTTCAAGTGTTTCAAGATATTGACTTAGTGACTTGAAAGGAATGGTGATATAGTTTCAAGTCAGGATGGAGTGTGACTTGCAGGGAAATGTGCAGGTGATGGTGTACCCAGGCATCTGCTGCTCTTTTCCTTTGTGGTGGTAGAGGAAGGTACCAATGAAGGAGCTTTGGTGAGTTGCTGCAATATACCTTTTCATGATTCACACTGGAACACGGTGTCTCAGAGTTAATGTGGAAGCAGTGGAAAGGGTGCCAATAAAGCAGACTGTCCTGGGTGCTGTCAAACTTCTTACACATATATGAACACACAAGCTATGAACAGAAGACACTAGACCCTTCATGCCTACTCCACCAATCAAAGCAGTTGTGGCTAATCTGGCCACTCTAGTTATTTACCAAGAATCTATCCACTGTTGTCTGAAAAATATTCAAAGACACTGCTTTTGCCACCTTTCAAGGAAAAAAAGTCAAAGACTATATTACGTACTGTGAGATAACATTTTTTCTCATCTTTAGCTTAAATAGGTGACCACTTATTGCTTTACAGAACAATAGTAGGGCTGAGGTATTTGCATTCATATTCAGCCTGAAGGGCCAAGTGGTTGATTCATCTCTGCCTCCCCTGGAGGTTCCCAACATCATGAGATACCAGTCTTCAACCAATTCAGTTCACTCAATGTGGGATCAAGAAATAAATGAATACTGAAAATGCGACAGACCGGGTATTCTAGTAACAGACCTGAAGCCTTATGCTCCAGAACTAGCCATATCTCTAGCAAAAGTTACAGATACAACACTGGCCAACTGGAAACTTGCCCAGATACATCCTGTCCCTAAAAAAAGGGAATTGAATACAAAAGAAGACAGGTTATGCTTCAGTTATACAGAGCATTGGTGAGACCACATATGAAGTACTGTGCAGTATAGGTCTTATTTCAGGTGAAATGTAAATGCAGTGGAAATAATTTAGAGTTGGTTTACTGGACTAAGTTAAAAATCACACAACACCCAGGTTATAGTCCAACAGGTTTATTTGGAGGCACTAGCTTTTAGAGCACTGCTCCTTCATCAGTGCTTCGGAAGCTAATACTTCCAAATAAACTTGTTGGAATTTAACCTAGTGTTGTGTGATCTTTAACTTTGTCCAATCCAGTCCAACACCAGCACCTCCACATCAATACTGGATTAATACCTGAGTTGTCTGACGCGGAATGGTTGGACAGTCTTGGGTCTGTATCAACTAGAATTTACAAGGGTAAAATGTGACTTGATTTGAAACATCTATCATTACCTGAGGGGTAATGACAGATAGATATGAAAAGGATTTGTGGGAGAACCTAGAACGAGAAACCCGTTCTTCACCGTGTATGTGTAATTCCTTTACACAGCCAGCCCCATCTGGAGGTTCCCTGCTTCTTCCTTGACAAGAGGCTGGAACAGTTCACCAGCGCCCGCAATGTTCTGAGGAAGGGTCACAGAAGCCAAACCTTTAACTCTGATTTCTTTCCAGAGATGCCACCAGACCTGCTGAACCTTTCCAGCAATATGGTACCTTCCTTCTTGCAGTCTTACAGGGGGGCCACCGCAAACTTAGCTTGGTAGATTGATGCTAACATCTATATGATTGTTAAATGAACACAATAAATCATTTCATTGTCAATGTAGTAAAAAGACAACAGGATGAATAACTAATATTAAAGCACAGTAATGTAAATGCAATGCGTTAGTTATCTGGCAAGCTGACCTCTACCTGGCAAAGGCTGAGCACCAATAATCAGGCACATCCTCCTATCTCCCCTTGGGTTATGACCCTAATGCTCAACATCAAGCGATTGTTTCCAGGACTGTCATTGACCTCTACTCCTGTGGTGATCTTCCCTGCATAGCTTCCTACCGCATAGATCCCCAACCTGTGCAGTCTGCTTGCCCTTCTTCTCAAAAAACACAAACAGGACTGCCCTGGCACCTCCATCATTTCAGTCTGTTCCTGACCACGAGTTATTTTTCATGCTATGTTGGCTCAGTCTTTTCTCTCTTTGTCCAATCTTTTGCCACTCACATTTGTGATTTGTCTGATGATTTACATTGCTTCCACACTCTCCAGTTTTTTTGGCCCTCTTCACCGTGGATGTGCAATCCCTCGACACATCCATCTTCCATCTGGCTGGTATGAAGGCTGCCTCCTGCTTCCTTGAAAGAGGCCAGAACAGTTCACCACCACCATAACCCTCCTTCAGCTGGTTGAGCTGGTCTCAACTTCAACAAATTTTGCTTTCACTCATCCCACATACTGGCTGTTAAACATTTGTTATATGTACCCAGATGATGCAAGATATTCCTCTGTCTTTGTAGGGTAAGTGGAATATTCTAACCCTATTCAGAGGCCGCTACTCACATTTCCAGTATATCAATGGTATCCTCAGTGCTGTTTCCTGCTTATGTCCAAAATTGGAATAATTTGTTTTGTTTCCAATATCCACCCTCCTCTCTCCTTTACCTGATCATTCATTGATAATTCTCTTCTTTTTCTTAATTCTCTGTTTCTGTTTAAAGGGGTTGGCTCTTCACCTATTTCCATTACACGGCCATTGACTCCCTTGACTACATTTGTGCACAATCCACTTCTTGCAAGGATTCTATTCCAATCTCCATCTGCTGTATCTGATCTGGTGCTACCACCTTCTGCAGGGGATTCTCTGGTCTGTTCCCTTTTTTCTTCAACTGAGGACTTGCACACCCCTCCCTACACCCACCATAGTTGATAGGGCCTTCAGCTGTATCTGATTCATTTCCTGTACTTCTGCTCTCATCCTTTCCCCTTCCTCCCATAACAACAATAGGGTTCTCCATATCCTTACTTTCTTCCCCACCAGTCTCCACCTTGAAGGAATTATCCTCTATCATTTCTGTCACCTCAAGCAGAATGCCATCACCAAACACATCATCCCCTCCTTTCTATTGTCTCCTTCTCAGGGACTGTTCTGTCCACAACAACCTGGTCTACTCCGCTACTGCATCTTAAAGTTCCTCCATACCCCCATCCCACCCCACCCCACCTCAGACCAACAGTACCTTCACTTGCAAATACATAAGGTGTAAGAATTATCCTTTTGCCTCCTCTTCCTCACTGCCTGAGGATAAAAATACACCCTGACAAATGAAGTAATAATTTGCTTATACTTCTTTCAATCTAGTTCAATCTACTCAAGATGAAATCTCTTCAACATTGGTGAGACTAATCGTAAATTGGGTGACCACTTTGCAGGACACCCTCATTCTGTCCACAAGAATGACCTCAATTTTACAGTTATTGGCCACTTCAATAAGCCATCTTGCTCCTATACCAACATTTTCCATCCTAGGTTTGCTGCAGTGTTCCAATCAAGATCAATCCAAGCTGGAGGAATTGTACCTCATTTTCTACTGAGAAACTTTACAGTCTTCAGGACTTGACATTGAGTTCAACTACTTCAGGCCTTAAAAAAAACTGTCCTCCATTTTGATTACACAATTGACAGTCAGACTGACAATCATTGATGTCAAAACTGGAATCAGTAGGCATTATGGGGCAAAAGCTGTGCTGGTTGCAATCACACATGACACAAAGGAAGATGGTTGTGGGTCTTTGGAGATGTATCACCCCAGCTTCAGGAGATCTCTGCAGGAGTTCCTCAGGGTAGTGTCCTCAGTCAAACCATCTTCAGCTGCTGCTTCAATGACCTTCCCACCAACATAAGGTTAGATGTGAGGATGTTCGCCAAAGGTTGCATAATGTTTACCACCATTCACGACTCCCCAGATACTAAAGCAGTACATATCCAAATACAAGAAGATCTGGACAATGTGCAGGCTTGAGTTAACAAGTGACAAGTAACAGTCATGCCACACAAATGCCTGGCAAAGACCATCTCCAAGAAGAGACAATCTAACTAAAGCCCCTTGACATTCAATGGTGTTACCATATTTGAATTCTCCAACACCCTTAGGGTTACCATTGACCAGAAACCCAACTAGACACACCACGTAGACTAGAAGAGGAGGTCTGAGGCTAGGAATACTGCAGCAAGTAGCTCACCTCCAGACTATTCAAAGCCTGTCCATTGTCTACAAGGCACAGTTAGGTGTGTGATTAAATACTCCCCACTTGCCTGGATGGGTGCAGCCACACAACATTAAAGAAGCTTGATACTATCCAGGACAAAGCAGCCCACTTAATTGACACCACATCTATAAACATCTATTCCCTCTACCACCAATGCTCAGTTGCAGCAATGTGTACTATCTACAAGATGCACTGCAGAAATTCACCAAAGATTTTTAGACAGCGCTTTCCACACCCATGACCACTTCCAACTAGAAGGACAAGGGCAGCAGATACATGGAAGCACCACCACCTGCAGGTTTCCAACCAAGTCACTCACCATCCTGAGTTGGAAATATATCACTGTTCCTTCAATGCTGCTGGGTCAAAATGCTGGAATTCCCTAATTACTCACAAAATGGATCAACCCTCAGCACATGGACTGCAGAGGTTCAAGAAGGCAGCTCACGACAACCTTCTCAAGGGCAATGATGGACTGGCACTAAATGCTAGCCAGCCAGCAATGTTCACATCCTGTGAAATTTTTTTAAAAATCACCCAAAGCCCAGTGTTTATTTGCATGGGTTTGCTGTTAGCAGAAGCAACCTTTTTTCCCTTATCCACACCTATGAGTATATGAATAGGAAGGGTTTGGAGAGATATGGGCCGGGTGCTGGCAGGTGGGACTAGATTGGGTTGGGATAGTGGGTCGGCATGGATGGGTTGGACAGGTCTGTTTCCTTGCTGTACATCTCTATGACTCTACCATTAATATTAATTGTGCATCTCAATGTTTAAGATTGAAAGCTGTTTGAAAGGCATAAATGAAAGACCAGGGGTATCTTCATGAAAAGTTGACTATTTGAACTGAGAGCTATTTAAATAATTTAAATTTCCTCTAGCTTATTCATTGCTTCCTTACTTTTATTTTATCTGGATGAATAATGAAAACCCCTTATGAATACAACTGCAGTCATGCCACCTCGACAAGACTTAGTTTCCCCTGTTAAGTACTTTTACATTTCCACCTGTGACCTTTTTGAGTAAACATAAAATATCCTTTGTACAGCAAAAGTCTTAGTGATGTTTATCAGTATCTAAAGCTCAGGTTTCTTCACTTGCATTTAAAAATTACATTTCTGAAACTAAAAATAGATACTCCTTAAACATATGAATCATGATTTTACATATGTATAACATTTGCTTTGAATCATCAGAGGATCACTCTGAAACCTCAGATGAAACATATCTCACACAGCTCTTAGACTTCACATTGCTTCATGTGCAAACTGCTTATTTAAAATAAGAGAATGAAAAACAGCAGCAATAATAAAAAATGAGTAATTTTCTAAATTCAATGAAATCTCTTGTGTGGCTGTAATTCATATTAAGTTCATTCTTCTTGTTCATTATTACCTAATTAAAAGATTAACATTAATTTTCAATTCATCCAAATTAAAACATTTGTACACTTTGATCTCAGAATGGAGCCAGTTTCTTAGCTCAGTCCAGCCTAAGTAATACATTCTCAAAGTATACTGCAGTTGGCATTGTTTCAGGTAAAGAAAACATAACTGCAAAATGCATCTTTGAGGAGATGCTTAATGAATTATTCAGCATCTATTATGACTGTGGAAATCAAAATACAGGCACTCAGTGCTGATGAAACTAGCAAAGACTTGCAAGATTGTTGATAATTGCTCTTCTTCACAAATAGAATTGAAACCTGTCCGAATAAATCTCCACTTCAGTGCAGAGAAAAATTATTGGATTTTTAATCATTGTCTCTCAGTTAAATTTCAAAAACCTGCACAAGTTTCATAATTTGAATTGTAATTATACAGTCATAGACATAAGATATACGTTACTGAAAGAGACCCTTCGGTCCAACTTGTCTTTGCTGACCAGATATCCTAAATTCATCTGTCCCTTTTGCCAGCATTTGGCCCATATCCCTCTAAACCATTCCTATTCATATACCCATCCAGATGCCTTTTAAATGTCATAATTGTACCAACCTCCACTACTTCCTCTGGCAACTCATTCCATACACACACTACCTTCTGCATGAAAAGGTTGTCCCTTAGGTTCCTTTTAAATCTTTGCCCTGTCACCTTAAACCTGTGTCCTCTAATTTTGACTCCCCCGCCTCAGGGAAAAGATGTTGACTTTTCACCCTATACATGACACTCATGATTTTATAAACTTCTATAAGGTCATCCCTCAGTCTCCTACACTGTAGGGAAAATAGTCCCCGTCTACCCAGCCTCTCCCTATAGCTAAAATGCTTCAACCCTGGCAATATTCTTATGAATCTTTTCTGAACCCTTTCAAATTTCATATCTTTCCTGCAGCAGGGAGACCAGAATTGAACACAATACTCCAAAAGTGGCCTAACCAATGTCCTGTACAGATGTGACTTGACCTCCCAAGTCATTTATTTAATGCACTGACCAATAAAGGTAGGTTTATCAAATACTTCTTAACTACTCTGTCGATCTGCGACTCCACTTTCAAGGAGCTATGAACCTGCATTCCAAGTTCTCTTTGTTCAGCAACACTCCCTATGACCTTACCAATAAATTTATGCATCTTGCCCTGATTTGCCTTATCAAAATGCAGCACCTCACATTTATCTAAATTAACACCATCTGCCACTCCTCAGCCATTGGCCCATCTGATCAAGGCCCCATTGTACTCTGAGGCAACTTTCCTGACTGTTCACTCCACCACCATTTCTGGTGTCATCTGAAAACTTACTAACCATAACTAGCTGAATTGGCACAACAAATAATTTCATTATCGGTGTCATAGACAAGTGGTAGGCTGAAGAGCTGAGAGAGTTAATACTGCAAATGCTGAAAAACTGAAATAAAGACAGAAAATGTTGAGCCAGATTGCATTGTGGATTAGGAATCAATGTTTAGGTTTAGGGTCAGTTACCTTCCACCAGAATGTGCATCTGCAAGATAGAAATTAGAAACCAAACATAAAGGGAAGCTTTTGAAAGTGGGAGGTAGGATCCACAAGCATCAGTGCTGAGATCACCTTTGTTCACAATTTATGTTGACAAATTGTGCTTTGGAATCAAAATCTTAATTTCTAAATTTCTGGGTGGCACCCACTTGGTGGGAATATTCAATACTGAGGAGCATAGTAACAAATTCAAAGAAAACTTGATAAACCCAAAGAATAAACATATAATTGTCATAAGGTTTAAATAGAAGTAAATGTAAAGCATTACATTTTAGGAAGAGAAATAAGGAATATGCAGATTACTTAAAAATAAGGACATAACAGGATAGAAAAGTTTAGAGACTTGAGAGTACAAATACACAAATCACAATAAGTAGCAATGCATGTTATAAGACCTTAAGAAATAAATCCTAGGCTTTTTAGAGCAACACACTTAGAAGATTGCAAAATTACAGTTAGCTTATATCAAAGCTGATTGACTAGGCTACAACCGACATTTTGTGTATGATTCTGGTTGTGGGATTATAAACAAAAATTTGGAAGATATAAAGAGGAGGCAAAAAATTATTTACCATGATTTTACCAGAAATACCTGAAGAGGATGAATAGGCCAGGGTCAACTTGCACTTGCAGGACTAAGGAGGGATTCCTGGGATGGCAAGTACCTACTCCATTTCCCATGATGGATCCATACCCCAAATCCTGAATTGACCATCTCCCACTCCACTACATCTCCTAACCACCCCATGCAGAATAGCGGCCATCTCCCACTCTACCTGTTCCAGGTATAGACACACCTTGTTTTGCAGCTTTTACTCATCAGCTCCTTATCCACTAGGAGCCAAACTGTCAAGGAGCCAATCAGTGATGCCACATGCACAGTCCATCATTTAGTTAGATCATGGCTGACCTGTATCTCAAATCCATTTACTGACATTTGTTCCATATTTCATTATATCCTTTCTTACAGATATCCATCAATCACAAGCTTAAAAGCTCCAATTGTCCCAGGGTCCATAGTATGGTGAATAGATTGCGCTGCAGCAAAAACATGGAAGTCCATGTAAATAGATTGTTTAAAGCTAATAGATAGGTACAATCAAAAAAGCTACTAGGGATCCAAAATACAAAGGGGTTAAAGTTTTGCATCAGTTGCATAACGTTTTAGTCAGATTCCACCTGGAGTTAAGCTTCAGATGCAGCATCCCAGGAAGGATATATTTTTCTGAATTGGATGCAGTAAGAGAGTGACATTGGCAAATACTAAATTAAGGTGGAAGTAAAGCTGAAAGAGTAGAGTTTTGGTAGGTATGCGTATGAGCAATGTGGAGCTGAAGAAGATAAATGGAGCTGTGGATCGCATCAACCATGAATTAGTTGAATGGCAGAACAGGCTTGCCAAAGGAGCTGAATGGCCACCTCTTTTAGACTTACAGTGTGGAAACAGGCCCTTCGGCCCAACAAGTCCACACCGACCCGCCGAAGCGCAACCCACCCATACCCCTACATTTACCCCTTACCTAACACTACGGGCAATTTAGCTTGGCCAATTCACCTGACCCGCACATCTTTGTGACTGTGGGAGGAAACCGGAGCACCCGGAGGAAACCCACGCAGACACGGGGAGAACATGCAAACTCCACACAGTCAGTCGCCTGAGTCGGGAATTGAACCCGGGTCTACAGGCGCTGTGAGGCAGCAGTGCTAACCACTGTGCCACCGCTTGTCCTATATTCTTATGCGAAGAAATAGATTAATTCAGATGCACTAATGTTGCTGTGCTATTGGAACTAAGAGCACATCTTTCAGATTCCAAGCCAGACCTTCCTCACTTCATTTGCCTTCTCACACCATTAAACTATATCTGCTTTTAACTATATCTGACTATTGCTCTTAGTCATTTTTACAGAAGAATCACTTAGAAGGAGACCAGCATTACGAACATTACCATTGTGAATGAAACCTCGCTTTAAGATGTACAACCCTGCTTTGAAATGCCATCCAGCCTATTGGCTTGCCAGAAATTACGTGCATTATTTAGTTGGTCTGATGCAAACAATCAAATGGAAATGAAGTTTGATAGTTAAGATAATATTTGTAACATTTTGGGAATCTCTCTCATCATGTTGCTGCTGCTCAAATTTGAGGACAGATTTAAAATCAGGCTTAGTTCTGAGACTGTAAATCTGCTGATGTGGAAATTACAAATTAGTTTAATGTTAACATAACTATCATGTAGCCTTAAATTGATGTTGCATTGCATATTTTTGCAGCCTGTAATATTTTTACATTAATATAAAATTTAATGTTTTAAATTGGAGTTAGTTGGTCAGTGCTTTCAAACAGTGAATATCAAGCCTTTCCTAAATCTTTTGGCATGGACACAGAAGCAGATGCCAAATCTGTAAACGAAGAAGATTAGAGTTGAATTCTGTTCCTGTAATTTTATTTTTGGCAGTAAGATAGATAGATAGCTGAGCGTGACTGTCACTTTACTAGATTTTGGCTCCAGCACTGATTTTTGAAAGCTTAGGATTGTTCTTCCAAATCAAATTGTTGTCTTCTAGAATGTATGAGAAGAAAGTTCTATTTTTGTCTTTCTAAACCTAATGGCTCCTTAGTTTTTACTGCTGACCAAAACAGCAATATTTAAATTTGGGCTTAAATTCCAACTTCAAGGAGACAGAGGCTGTAAGAATAATGATGTGATGATAAAAGCTGTTTTTCTTAATGTTACCTCAATACCAGGGTAACTGGATAAACAATTTAACTAGTGATGCACAGGATCAAAGTGACCTATTTCTTTTTTTCTGTGTTGGATCACTGAGTGAAGGAATATCCAGGGAGAAGGCAATTCTGGATCTGGTATTGTGCAACGAACCAGAATTGATCAGGGACCTCGAAGTGAAGGAGCCATTGGGAAGTAGTGACCATAATACAATAAGCTTCAATCTGCAATTTGAGAGGGAGAGGGTACAATTGGAAGTGACAATATTTCTGTTGAATAAAGGGAACTATGGAGCTATGAGGGAGGAGCTGGCCAAAGTTCAATGGTGCAATACCTTAGCAGGGATGACAGTGGAGGAACAATGGCAGATATTTCTGTGTATAATGCAGAAGATGCAGGATCAGTTCATCCCAAAAAGGAAGAAAGATCCTAGGAGGAGGCATGGGTGGCCGTGGCTGACGAGGGAAGTTAAGAATCATATAAAGTTAAAAGAGAAAAAGTATAACATAGCAAAGATAAATGGGGAAAAGGAGGACTGGGAAGCTTTTAGAGAAGGAAATACACAGAGAAAAAAATTAGGTACGAAGGTAAACTGGCGAAAAATATAAAGGAGGATAGTAAAAGTTATTTTATGTATGTGAAAGGCAATAAAATGGTTAAGACTAAAATTGGGCCCTTGAAGACAGAAGCAGGGGAATACATTACGGGAAACAAAGAAATGGCAGAAGAATTGAATTGGTACTTCAGGTCTGTGTTCACTGGGGAAGACACAAGCAATCTCCCTGAGGTAACAGTGGCTGAAGGACCTGAACTGAAGGAAATTTATATTTGCCAGGAATTGGTGTTGGAGAGACTGTTAGGTCTGAAGGTTCATAAGTCCCCGGGGCCTGATGGTTTACATCCCAGGGTACTGAAGGAGGTGGCTCGAGAAATCGTGCAAGCGTTGGTGATTATTTTTCAGAGTTTGATAGATTCGGGATCAGTTCCTGCAGATTGGAGGGTGGCTAATGTTGTACCACTTTTTAAGAAAGGTGAGAGAGAGAAAGCAGGAAATTATAGATCAGTTAGTCTGACCTCAGTGGTGGGAAAGATGCTGGAGTCTATTATAAAGGATAAAATTACGACACAGCTGGATAGTAGTAACAGGATAGGTCAGAGTCAGCATGGATTTTTTAAGGAGAAATCATGCTTGACTAATCTTCTGGAATTTTTTGAGGATATAACTCTGAAGATGGACGAGGAGATCCAGAAGATGCAGTATACCTGGACTTTCAGAAAACTTTTGATAAAGTCCCACATAGGAGGTTAGTGAGCAAAATTAGGGCACATGGTACTGGGGGCAAAGTACTAACTTGGATTGAAAGTTGGTTGGCTGACAGGAAACAAAGAGTAGTGATAAACGGCTCCATTTCGGAATGGCAGGCAGTGACCAGTGGGGTACCACAGGGATCAGTGCTGGGACTGCAGCTTTTTACAACATATATTAATGATATAGAAGATGGTATTAGTAATAGCATTAGCAAATTTGCTGATGATACTAAGCTGGGTGGCAGGCTGAAATGTGAAGAGGATGTTAGGAGATTACAGGGTGACCTGGACAGGTTAGGTGAGTGGTCAGATGCATGGCAGATACCGTTTAATGTGGATAAATGTGTGGTCATCCACTTTGGTGGCAAGAACAGGAAGGCAGATTACTACCTAAATGGAATCAATTTAGGTAAAGGGGCAGTACAAAGAGATCTGGGTGTTCTTGTACACCAGTCAATGAAGGCAAGCATGCAGGTACAGCAGGTAGTGAAGAAGGCTAATAGCATGCTGGCTTTCATAACAAGAGGGATTGAGTATAGAAGCAAAGAGGTTCTTCTGCAGCTATACAGGGCCCTGGTGAGACTGCACCTGGAGTATTTTGTGCAGTTCTGGTCTCCAAATTTGAGAAAAGACATTCTGGCTATTGTGGGAGTGCAGCGTTGGTTCACGAAATCAATTCCTGGAATGGCGGGACTACCTTATGTTGAAAGACTGGAGCTACTAGGCTTGTATACCTTTGAGTTTAGAAGACTGAGAAGGGATCTGATTGAGATATATAAGATTATTAAAGGATTGGACACTCTGGTGGCAGGAAACATGTTTCCGCTGATGGGTGAGTGCCGAACCAGAGAACTCAGCTTAAAAATACAGGGTAGACCATTTAGGACAGAGAATGAGGAGAAACCTCTTCACCCAGAGAGTGGTGGTTGTGTGGAATGCTCTGCCCCAGAGGGCAGTGGAGGCCCAGTCTCTGGATTCATTTAAGAAAGAGTTGGATAGAGCTCTCAAAGATAGTGGAATCAAGGGTTATGGAGATAAGGCAGGAACAGAATACTGATTAAGGATGATCAGCCATGATGATATTGAATGGTGGTGCAGGCTCGAAGGGCAGAATGGCCTACTCCTGCACCAGGGAGAAAGTGAGGTCTGCAGATGCTGGAGTTTCAGAGCTGAAAATATGTTGCTGGAAAAGCGCAGCAAGTCAGGCAGCATCCAAGGAACAGGAAATTCAACATTTCGGGCATAAGCCCTTCATCAGGAATGAAGAAAGTGTGTCCAATAGGCTAAGATAATAGGTAGGGAGGAGGAACTTGGGGGAGGGGCGATGGAGATGTGTTAGGTGGACGGAGGTCAAGGTGAGGGTGATAGGCCGGAGTGGGATGGGGGCGGAGAGGTCAGGAAGAAGATTGCAGGTTAGGAAGGCGGTGCTGAATTCAAGGGATTCGACTGAGACAGGTGGGGGAAGGGGAAATGAGGAAACTGGAGAAATCTGAGTTCATTCCTTGTGGTTGGAGGGTTCCC
Organism: Hemiscyllium ocellatum; assembly: GCF_020745735.1. Taxonomy (NCBI): domain Eukaryota; kingdom Metazoa; phylum Chordata; class Chondrichthyes; order Orectolobiformes; family Hemiscylliidae; genus Hemiscyllium; species Hemiscyllium ocellatum. The sequence goes on along the minus strand of NC_083407.1, from coordinate 38,040,536 downwards.
GGGCGGAAGATGAGGCGCTCTTCCTCCAACCGTTGTGTTGTTACGGTCTGGCGATGGAGGAGTCCAAGGACCTGCATGTCCTTGGTGGAGTGGGAGGGGGAGTTAAAGTGTTGAGCCACAGGGTGGTTGGGTTGGTTGGTCCGGGTGTCCCAGAGGTGTTCTCTGAAACGTCACGCAAGTAGGCGGCCTGTCTCGCCAATATAGAGGAGGCCACATCGGGTGCAGCGGATGCAATAGATGATGTGTGTGGAGGTGCAGGTGAATTTGTGGCGGATATGGAAGGATCCCTTGGGGCCTTGGAGAGAAGTAAGGGAGGAGGTGTGGGCGCAGGTTTTGCATTTCTTGCAGTTGCAGAGGGAGGTGCCGGGAGTGGAGGTTGAGTTGGTGGGGGGTGTGGACCTGACGAGGGAGTCACGGAGGGAGTGGTCTTTTCGGAACGCTGATAGGGGAGGGGAGGGAAATATATCCTTGGTGGTGGGGTCCGTTTGGAGGTGGCAGAAATGACGGCGGATGATACGCTGCATACGGAGGTTGGTGGGGTGGTAGGTGAGAACCAGTGGGGTTCTGTCCTGGTGGCAGTTGGAGGGGCGGGGCTCAAGGGCGGAGGAGCGGGAAGTGGAGGAGATGCGGTGGAGGGCATCGTTGATCACGTCGGGGGGGGGGAATCTGTGGTCCTTGAAGAAGGAGGCTGTACGGTGTTGGAACTGGTCCTCCTGGGAGCAGATGCGGTGGAGATGAAGGAATTGGGAATATGGGATGGTGTTTTTACAGGGGGCAGGGTGGGAGGAGGTGTAATCTAGGTAGCTGTGGGAGTCAGTCGGTTTATAGTAGATGTCCGTGTTGATTCGGTCGCCCGAGATAGAAATGGAAAGGTCTAGGAAGGGGAGGGAGGAGTCTGAGACAGTCCAGGTGAATTTGAGGTCGGGGTGGAAGGTGTTGGTAAAGTGTATGAACTCTTCAACCTCCTCGTGGGAGCACGAGGCAGTGCCGATACAGTCATCGATGTAGCGGAGGAAAAGGTGGGGGGTGGTGCCAGTGTAGTTGCGGAAGATGGACTGTTCCTCATATGCTACAAAGAGGCAGGCAAAGCTGGGGCCCATGTGGGTGCCCATGGCAACTCCTTTGGTTTGGAGGAAGTGGGAGGATTGGAAAGAGAAGTTGTTCAGGGTGAGGACCAGTTCAGTCAGTCGAAGGAGGGTGTCAGTGGAAGGGTACTGGTTGGTACGGCGGGAAAGGAAGAAGCGGAGGACTTTGAGTTCTTCGTGATGGGGGATGGAGGTGTACAGGGACTGGATGTGCATCGTGAAGATAAGGCGTTGGGAACCGGGGAAGCGAAAATCATGGAGGAGGTGGAGGGCGTAGGTGGTGTCCCGAACGTAGGTGGGGAGTTCTTGGACTAAGGGGGACAGGACCGTGTCGAGGTATGCAGAGATGAGTTTGGTGGGGCAGGAGCAGGCTGAGACAATGGGTCAGCAGAGGCAGTCAGGTTTGTGGATTTTGGGCAGGAGGTAGAAACGGGCGGTGCGGGGTTGTGGGACTATGAGGTTGGAGGCGGTGGATGGGACATCCCCTGAGGTGATGAGGTTATGGATGGTCTGGGAGATGATGGTTTGGTGGTGGGAGGTGGGGTCATGGTCAAGGGGGCTGTAGGAGGAGGTGTCTGCGAGCTGACGTTTGGCCTCAGCGGTATAAAGGTCGGTGCGCCAAATTACTACCGTGCCTCCCTTGTCTGCCGGTTTGATGGTGAGGTTGGGGTTGGAGCGGAGGGAGTGGAGGGCTGCACGTTCCGAGGGTGAGAGGTTGGACTGTATCGGCACTGCCTCGCGCTCCCACGAGGAGTTTGAAGAGTTCATCCACTTTACCAACACCTTCCACTCCGACCTCAAATTCACCTGGACCGTCTCAGACTCCTCCCTCCCCTTCCTTGACCTTTCCATTTCTATCTCGGGCAATCAAATCAACACGGACATCTACTATAAACCAACTGACTCCCACAGCTGCAAATGTGTTGCTGGTCAAAGCACAGCAGGCCAGGCAGCATCTCAGGAATAGAGAATTCGACGTTTTGAGCATAAGCCCTTCATCAGGAATAAGAGAGAGTAGCCAAGCAGGCTAAGGTAAAAGGTAGGGAGGAGGGACTAGGGGGAGGGGCGATGGAGGTGGGATAGGTGGAAGGAGGTCAAGGTGAGGGTGATAGGCCGGAGTGGGGTGGGGGCGGAGAGGTCAGGAAGAGGATTGCAGGTTAGGAGGGCAGTGCTGAGTTGAGGGAACCAACTGAGACAAGGTGGGGGGAGGGGAAATGAGGAAACTGGAGAAATCTGAATTCATACCTTGTGGTTGGAGGGTTCCCAGGCGGAAGATGAGGCGCTCCTCCTCCAGCCGTCGTGTTGTTATGTTCTGCCGGTGGAGGAGTCCAAGGACCTGCATGTCCTCGGTGGAGTGGGAGGGAGAGTTAAAGTGTTGAGCCAGGGGGTGATTGGGTTGGTTGGTTCGGGCGGCCCGGAGGTGTTCTCTGAAGCGTTCCGCAAGTAAGCGGCCTGTCTCACCAATATAGAGGAGGCCACATTGGGTGCAGCGGATGCATCCGATGTGGCCTCCTCTATATTGATGAGACAGGCCGCTTACTTGCAGAATGCTTCAGAGAACACCTCTTCCACTTCCCGCTCCTCTGCCCTTGAGCCCCGCCCCTCCAACAGCCACCAGGACAGAACCCCACTGGTTCTCACCTACCACCCCACCAACCTCCGTATACATCATATCATCCGCCGCCATTTCTGCCACTCCAAACGGACCCCACCACCAAGGATATGTTTCCCTCCCCTCCCCTATTAGCGTTCCGAAAAGACCACTCCCTCCGTGACTCCCTCGTCAGGTCCACACCCCTCACCAACCCAACCTCCACTCCCGGCACCTTCCCCTGCAACTGCAAGAAATGCAAAACTTGCGCCCACACCTCCCCCCTTACTTCCCTCCAAGGCCCCAAGGGATCCTTCCATATCCGCCACAAATTCACCTGCACATCCACACACATCATTTACTGCATCCCCTGCACCCGATGTGGCCTCCTCTATATTGGGGAGACAGGCCGCCTACTTGCGGAACGTTTCAGGGAACACCTCTGGGACACCCGGACCAACCAACCCAACCACCCTGTGGCTCAACACTTTAACTCCCCCTCCCACTCCACCAAGGACATGCAGGTCCTTGGACTCCTCCATCTCCAGACCATAACAACATGATGGTTGGAGGAAGAGCGCCTCATCTTCCACCAGGGAACCCTCCAACCACAAGGGATGAACTCAGATTTCTCCAGTTTCCTCATTTCCCCTCCCCCCACCTTGTCTCAGTCGAATCCCTTGAACTCAGCACTGCCTTCCTAACCTGCAATCTTCTTCCTGACCTCTCCGCCCCCATCCCACTCCGGCCTATCACCCTCACCTTGACCTCCTTCCACCTATCACATCTCCATTGCCCCTCCCCCAAGTCCCTCCTCCCTACCTTTTATCTCAGCCTGCTGGACACACTTTCCTCATTCCTGATGAAGGGCTTATGCCTGAAACGTTGAATTTCCTATTCCTTGGATGCTGCCTGACCTGCTGCGCTTTTCCAGCAACACATTTTCAGATACTCCTGCACCAATTGTCTATTGTCTATTGAATCCATGATTTTGGAATAGATAATTCCGAAGACCATTGAAAAGAACATTCTGAGGAAGGGTCACTCGACCCGAAATGATAACTCTGATTCCTCTCCACAGAAGCTGCCAGACATGCTGAGCATTTCCAGCAATCTCTGTTTTTGTTTGTAATTTACCTGCATGAAAATGACCATTCTTGAAACACCAAAGATGATTCACTGGAATGCTGAGAAAATGGACACTGAGGTTCAATTGTTCCCTTTTTAATCTGTGGAAAAATAGCAATCTGCTTATGTTTCTACAGAAATCTTAAAATTGTGGAGTGTAAAAATCATTGATATTTGCAATATTATGTCAGAAATGATGAGGCAGATGTGCTATTATGATTGTCATTATTTAGTATTATTCATCAAAAAATCCAACAGATTACGGAACAAAAAATGCAGAGAAGTTCTGAACCTCTACGAATTGTTGGGTTTGTGTTGTTTTGCCTTTCGCCTTGCTCAAGCCACTGAAAGACTTCTCTTTACAAGAAGATGTCTGTTGAACTTAATGACTGTTGATTTCCAACATTATTATGAGCTATCCCTACTGTCACAAATTATGTATTATCAGAGAGGATATTAATATTGTTATGATGTGGCACTCAAATTTTGACATAAATGTGATTATTACAGAAATATTTCCTGCCATCTGTGTTGAATAATGATTATTATGCAGGACAATTATAAAGCAGCTGCAATATTATTTTAATTGTTTTATTTATTAAGTGAATATAAAGGTTGGAGCCAGCCTCTGCACATCTGTCTTTTAAAGTGAATTGTCAAAAACTGACATGGGCACAAGTGGAAATCCCAGAGCAAAAATGTGTATTTTCTCTGCATAAGAGATACATTTGAAGACAAAGCTCAGAATTCTGCTAGTGCCTTGAACAGATGACCAATGATTTGAAAAGAGAATATATTGATAGGTGACTGATTAATACTGACTCAGTGCTTCACTTGATTATCTCAGCCTCAGGTGGAAACTCTTTGGAAGGTTTAGATCAATGACTGGCATCTGTTCTTTGGGTAAAGGAAGATAGAACTTGTAGATAAACAATATTTTCCACACAATTATCAACAAATCTGTACAATTTGACAAGCTGGGAATTCAGGTAAAAAGTGAGGTCTGCAGATGCTGGAAATCGGAGCTGAAAATGTGTTGCTGGTTAAAGCACAGCAGGTTAGGCAGCATCCAAGGAACAGGAAATTCGACGTTTTGGGCCAGAGCCCTTCATCATCTCATTGCTTTAACCAGCAACACATTTCAAGCTGGGAATTCAGCCAGAAACCTTAAATAGTCAATCATTATAAAATTTGTATAAAAATTAGTTCAAGAATAGCCCAATTAATGTGTCGGTCTGCAGAATGCATTATCTAGGGTTTATTATAAAACATCACTAAAGATACCAAGAGAGAAGAAGCTGAAATAATAGTCTCCTTTGACATACAGCCCTTTTCACATCAGTTAACATTGACCTGGTCAAAGAAACACTGACATCACTACGAGGTAAACCAGGGCCACAAAGACCAGACAGCATCAATTTCATCAGCAAACACAACATTGTCAAGCTAGTGGACCTATGCCTCACCACCCACTTCACATTCAGTAACAAAACCTACAAACAAGTGGATAGAACACCTGTGGGATCACCAATATCAGGGGTCATAGCAGAAGCATAATGCAGAGACTTGAACAAGTTGCACTCCCATCTATCCAACCCAAACCTTGGGTTCGCTACGTCAGTAACACCTTTGTCATCACAAAATGGAACAAATTAGAGAAAATATACAACACCATTAACAATATCCTGATGGCATAAAATTCACAAACGTGGAGGAGACCGACAACAAACTCCCATCCTTCGACATGACAGCTGAACATACAGTTAACGGAGAGCTTCACACCAGCGTCTACAGAAAAACAACACACACAGACCAAATACTTAACTTCAGAAGCAATCATCCAACACCCACAAATGGAGCTGCATCAAGACACTATTTAAACAAGCTACATACCTTGCAGCACACAAGAACTACAAAATCAGAAGAAAAATATCTATACAGCAGTTTCAAGATACACGGGTACCCAATAAACACAATCCGACGATTTCTCAGAAACAAACCCAAACAAGCAGAGACAATGCAACCAAAAGCTATATCCACATTACCTTACGTCAAAAATATATCAGAAATGGCTTCCAGACTACTCAGATCCCTTGGAACCATAGTAGCCCACAAACCTATGAACACACTTAAACAGAGACTAATGAAACTAAAGGATCTATTGGATACCACTAGCAAATCTAACGTCATTTACAAGATATCATGCAAGAACTATAAAGAACACTACATTGGACAAGCAAGCGGAAACTTGCCACCAGGATACACGAACATCAACTAGCCACCAAAAGACACAACCCAGTATCACTAAGTTTCCATGTGTACGACAAAGAAGGACACTACTTTGACTGGGGTAACACACACATCGTAAGACAGGTGAAACAAAGACACGCATGAGAATGCTTAGGGGAATGGCATTCTAATCAGAACTCCATCAATAAACACATTGATTTAGATGCTATCCAGCTTCCCTTGAAAAAAAACAGGAAATGACATTACTCACCTTTAAAAACTAAGATTTATAAATAGAGAGGTGGGACATGCCACCGCGCTTTACCGGAAACTCTCACTGATAATGTTACCTAGTATGGTGACGAAACATCTGAAAACAAATCTTTCAGCTCGGCAAGCTAACTTACATATTTATCATCAACCAGAGCTACAAATCTTGTCAAAAATCACTAAAATTTCAGACTGTAACCCTGTATTCAAAGTAAAGTGCCTTAAGCTATTATCCGCATGTTAAAAATAATCTTTTAAAGCTAAAATGAAGCCAGATAGAACTCTTCAAAATGACACAAAAATTATAAAATCCAAAATCAATGTCAGAAGACTCAACATTGCAGTTGGATCTGCTACATACTTTGACAATATAGTGAGTGACTTTGACCTTTGATGATGCAGCAAATGCAAACTTCAAATGTTTCGTGTCATTTATAGATATGACTGAATTTGCAATATGACTCAAATCATGGTTCCTCCCTCAATGAATACTTTAGATGTGGTGGTATATTCTATTGGTATATGGAATTGATTATATGAAGGAGCAGGCTAAGATTGGGGGCAGTGCAAAGTAGGGATGAACGGGTGATATTGCCAGTTGCTTTCCTGTCACCATGGCATCTTGCTGGCAGTTAGAAAGGTGGAGGTTCTCCATAGATCATGCATGTGGCAAAATTGTCCTCTGGATCGAAAGAGCATTCTCCACTTGCTGTTGCAACTGACCTAGACTCCATTTACCTTTTAGAAGGATGCTGTTCAAGCCAGATGCAGTCGCAATCATTGCCACTAATCCCGGTGATGCTGCTGTGACTGAAGATCTGCTAATCCTCCACAGGTTGCCAGGCTTTGGGGGTGGAATCTTTATTTGCAAAGGGGCAGGAGCCCCTATGGTTGCTAAGTAGCTGCCCAATTTCCCCAGATTCTAATCAAGAATTATCCAACTCACTTTTTGCAAAACCATGTTGCTAGCAAAATCCAGCCCTATCTGTGGCATATCAGAACAATGCTGTCATGCTTTAACACGTTCAACAAAAGTCATGTTGTGTGTCACAACTCCGGGAAAATGGGGGACTTAGACTATTTTTGAATTCATTCCTGGGACATAGACATCACTAGTTGGGCAAGCATTTATTGCCCATCCTAAGTTGCCCTTGAGAAGGTGGTGGTGAACTGCCTTCTTGTACTGCTGTAGTCCATGTGCTGTAGGTTGACCAACAATGCCTTTAGCACCTCCTCAAAAATACATTTTGCAGTCACATTTTTATGTACCTGAAACAATGCCAACTTCAATATACTTTGAGAATATATTACTTAGATTGAACTGAGCTGAGAAACTAACTCCATTCTGAGATCAAAGTGTACAAATGTTTTAATTTCGATGAAATGAAAGTTAATGTTAATCCACTAATTAGGCAATAATGAACTAGAAGAAGGAACTTAATATGAATTACAGCCACACAAGAGATTTCATCTAATTAAGAACTTTACTCAATTTTTACTTTTATTACTGTTTCTTTTTCTCTTATTTTCAATAAAGCAATGTGATGTCTAAGAGCTGTGTGAGGTATGTTTCAACTGAGGTTTCATAGTGATCCTCTGCTGATTCAATGCAAATGTTTTGCATATATAAAATCATGATTCATATGTTTTAGGAGTATCATTTTTAGTTTCAGGACTTTAATTTTTAAATGCAAGTGGAATAACCCTGGATTTTAGATACTGATAAACACCATTAAAACTATTGCAGTTCAAAGGATATTTTATACTTAAAGAGGTCAGAGGTAGAAATGTAAAAATACTTAATAAGGGGAACTCCTTTAAGTCTTGTTGAGATGGCATGACTGCAGTTCATTATTCATCCAGATAAAAGTAAGGAAACAATGAATAAGCCAGGGGAGATCTTAAATTATTTAAATAGTTCTCAGAGCAGAGCAACTAATCAAGGTAACATAAAAATACTCCTGATCTCTAATTTCTGCCTTGTAACCAGCTGTTTATTCATTCCAACAGAAAGTGATTGAACTGAAACATTGAGATGCACATTCAATATTAATGATTGAAGTGAATAATAGTAAAAAAGGTTGGTTCTGATGACAGCAAACTCATACAAAAAAACACTGTGGGGTTTGTTTTTTTTAATCATTCTCGGGATGTGAGCATCACTAGCTGAACCAGCATGTATTACCCATCCTTAGTTACCCTTGAGAAGGTGGTAGTGAACTGCATTCTTGAACCACTGCAGTCCACGTGTTGTGGGTTGACCCATAATGCTGTGAAGGAGGGAATTCTGGGGGTTTGAGCCCACAACAGTGAAGAAACGGCAATATTTCGAACTCTGGATCATAAGTGGCTTGGCGGAGATCCTGCAGGTGATGGTGTTCCTATGTATCTGCTGCCCTTGTTCTTTGAGATAAAAATGGCCATGTGTTTGGGTGGTGCTGTCTAAGGATCTTTGGTAAAGTTCTGCAGTGCATCTTGTTAATAGTACGCACTATTGCTACTGAGCATCAATGATGATGAGAATGTTTGTGGATGTGGTGCCAGTCAAGCGGGCTGCTTTGTCCTGGATAATGTCAAGCTTCTTTAATAGTGTTGGAGCTGCATTCATCCAGGCAAGTATTCCATCAAGGTCTTGACTTGTTCTTTGTAGATTATGTTAATGTGGTGAGTCCAGCAGAGTTCATGGTCAGTAGTAACCAAAAAGGATGTTGATAGAGGGAGATTTAGTGTTGGTGACACCATTGAATGTCAAGGAGTGGTTGTCTGTTATTGGACATGGTCATTGCCTGGCGACATGCATGTTATTTGTCACTTAGCTTTCCAAGTTTGAATCTTTTTGTACTTGAACATGGGTTGCTTCAGTATCTGAGGAGCCACGAATGGTGCTGAACATTATGCAATCATTGGTGACCATCTCCACTTCTGATCTCCTGATGGTCATTGGTGAAAGGGCTAGTTCACAGTTTACCATTCAGCTACTTTGAGGGTCTGACATATTTCCAGCAACTATATTGCACTCTCTGATCCTTGGGATCAGTTCCAATCATACCATGATTTCTAAAGTACACAGGTATCAATACCTTTTATTTAGAAAAGAGCCTTGACCTTGTGGAGGTAACAAGGCAGGATTATCTGCTATCACAAAAAATTCCTTGAGATTTCAAATGGAGCACCTTGAGCAACTCTGATAGGGTTTGCTATTTGTCAGTTCTCAAGCTTCATAAGTAACTTCTAAACCTAAATGATACATTGAGGAAGTTCTGACTTCATTTCTGCAAAACCTATTCAGGGAATTGTTGTCTGTACGAATGTATATCTGGATCCAATAGCACTGTTAGTTACTCAATTGTGTACTTAATTACCATAAAGGTATATTTAGATGTAAATATAAGATTTTCTAAGAAATAGGAAACATGTTAGATACCAACTATCCAGTATTACATTCCTAGCCACTTTTGACCACATCCTCCATCAGGCCTACTTCTCAAATAATCACTCTCAACATAAGATTGAGAAAGACAAATTTGCAAAGACACTGAAAGGCTGCCCAACTCCAGTTGGAATATTATTATGCCCTTTTAAGAAGTTTCACTCAGACTACAATATCTCTGATATAGCTCTCCTCAGTAACATGTCTTTTTATTAAAGATTGTCTAAAGCCAGGTTCACAAATTCATGATATCGAATGCTTTGTGAGACAGTATACATTCTAAACTATATAAAACTTTATGAAAGAATGAGTGACATAGTCAATTGCAAATAAGGACTGAAAATAAAATATATTTTCTAATAGACAATCTGTGTTCTAATTCCAAATATTGTTATAGCAAAATATTTAACTTGTAGTTCCACAGTTATTAATGAAACATTTACCATAATCACAAATTTAGTGAAAGAATGTAGAATTAATGTGCTAAATCTGACCTAGTTAAAAGGAGAGAAGTGTATCACCTTATCCTAACAGTTTTACCTCTGTCTTGAGTGACACTCAAGCAAGTTAAGCTACTAAAAGTCCAATGTGTGTTTTCAATATTGAAAGCAGTTCTGAGATTGTATTTCTTATGTGTAGAAGCGGTCACTCAACAGTAGCTCTTTTAATTGCTAAATAAAGTTGTATTACTTTTAATTTGTGGCCCCCTCTGATTTAGGAAGCGAGAGCAGGTTGCAAAGTCAAATTTTCATTGTAGACAGTCCCCAGGATGCAAGTGAGTTCTGTTCATAAGTCAATTTATACTCAAGTTGAAACAAAATGATGGAAAGTATAAACTAGTCATTTTTAAGTACAGGAAATGTTTGTACATTGGATTTACAAGGACATCCCTCTACGAGATCACATTCAGAAGTGCAAATGTTCATAAGTCAAAGAATCGTAAATCCTATATTAATTGATCTGTGTTCCAAATTATTGTGTAGATTTAGGTTTGGTTAGCATTGTCAAAAATCAATTGACTATGGTTTAGGACCATTAGAATAAAATAATCTCATTCCAAATATTATATCCTGGTAGCTTTTATGATAGTTTCTTAAACTGTATTATCAATGCTTTGTCCTGAAATAAGCTTTGTGGCTTTAGGCGTTCATCTTTTTAATCATGAATTATTCTAATGGCAGTTAGGTAAGCATTTCATTCAGTCATCCATGGCCATTTACTGTTACATAATTGAACTAAAAAATTGAACCTTTGAAACTTTTATGGAAATCAATTAAGGAAATCAACTCTTCTGGCTTACAAACTTTCACTATGGCTGGATTCCCTCACAGAAACATTTTCATAGTGGCATAGATGTTCCAATTTAATTATACTACTGAATTGCAGTAACATTCATCCTCTCTATCAAAGGCACACAATGGTAACAGTGTGTATTCTCTACAGGATGCACTGCTGCAAGTTATGAATACATAATCAATAGCACCTCTCAAACCTGAGATCTTATCCATTGGAAGAAGAAAGGCAGCATGTGCATGAAAGCACAACGTATCAAAATTGTCTATCTAGTTACATATCACACTGATATGGGTATATGGCGTCATTTACTTCAACATCATTGAGTCATTCTATCAAACCTCAAGGAGTTACCCCACCCACTCCATCAAAACCTTCTCAAGGACAGCAGCATGAAATGGCTACCTTGCCAGCAACACCCACTTCTTACAAATTCAAAAAAAGACAATTGATTTTTAATTTAAATTCAATAGTCAGTGGAGATGTTGTGATCAAACTGCAGGCTGAATCTAATTAGATGTACTTCCAATATCATCAATCAAAAAAACTGGAAACCTTAAAAAAAGATAGATGATAAGCTTATAACCTCTTTTTCTAATCAACCTGTTCAGCGAAGCTATTACACAGCTCTAGATCACAACTATCTCAAAGAAATGCAAGTAGTGTCCAATCATTTCAGAAAAGAATGAATAAAAGTTAAGACCAGTCTGCTAAACACAAATTGTTGTTCCTCAGGGTGAAGTTTTTGTAGTTTATTACCTCACAGTGTAAGAGCTTATGCTAGGTACATTTTTCTGAAAACTTCAAAAGTTGTCAGAAATTTTGAGTAATTATTTTTAAAAAAATATTTGAAAATGACTCAAAAGCTTAAGCTCTAGAAATATGAAGATGGGCTTACATTATATACTTTAGTTTCTGTGATCCCAAGCTGCATGTCAGATTTGTAAAATTCATACCGAGATCTGAGAATATCAACGTTCTCTTTGTTGCTACTTAAAAACAGCCAGCAATGCTTAAAAGGCAGAAACACTGTTGCTGCAGACAGCAGAGAACCTGCTCAGATTTCATAAGGAATTTATTGCTGAATATGGTGGCAGCCTGTTAGCATTTTGAATTAATCAGTAGGTTTATCATGTGACAAAAGGGTTTACAACATGAATAAGATCGTTCTTTAAATGTCTAAGTTAGTACCTGAAACATTTCCCAAGTTCCTTAGACGACTATTTGGATATCCTGGATGTTCGCTCTCAGTGTGAAATGAGTTTGTTCATATCATATTAGCCACTTAAACACAACTTTTCATTCTTCAGAGCAAATATGCCATCAAATGATGATTGGGCCTTACATCACTTTCTAATAAGCCATTAACCTTTAGAATCCATAGCTGTACAGGATTTCCTTTTTTCTCTTACTTCCAGAAATTAATATTCCTTTTGTCATTTTTTTCTCTGTCTGAACTGTAAACAATGGCTCAAACAAATGACTTTGCCATTTAATCAAATTCCCACTTTTAATGGATTAGGATTTTTAATGGTTCAGGCATTGAATCATTCTTGCAGATTTGGTCACAGTGGGAGGAGCAGGAGTTTGCAAGGGGTGGTTCAAGTAAGGCTAGTCTCTTCTGCATCTGTTCCTACTGCCTTTTCACCCCATTTTATGTCAGAGAGTGAGTAGGACACATTTGATGATATTATTGGGACGCCTTCAAATTTAGAAGTAGGCTCGAATAGAGATGGGTGTAGATGTGATAGTGTAGTGGCTAATGCTTCATTTGCTGGAGGGCCAGAATTGTGGGGTGGAAGAAATCCAGCACTTAGACAGGAACATTTTATTGAAAACAAAATATTGCAAATGGTGAAAATCCAAGTAAAAACATCAAATGCTGGAAACTCAGCAGGTGAGACAGGAGACAGAAACAACATTAACATTTCAGGTCTGTGATGTTTCATTAGAACTGAGGAACAATTACAAATATAATTAGTTTTTAATAAGTGAAAGGAGAGATGGTGGGAGAATGAATCAAAGGGAGGGTCTGTGATAGCTTAGATTGCAAATTTTAAAATTTATTTCAAATAGATTTGTGCTGCAGGATTGCTTGTGGGTTTCTCTTGCACCAAGGTCTGACCTGTTTCCCTCACCTGATCCTTGTAAATTGAGCAAGAACACTCACAACCTTCATCCAGCCCACACTGATTACTTGTAGACCACTGTTGCGGGGATCACTTCCACATCTTATTGACCAGACCAGAACCCCAAATATCGTATGGAGATAGCCTGGACCCTAACTTTTATATTTTTTAAAATGGCAAATATAAGGTTCTCTGCTTCAGATATGATTCAGTTGGTCTACTTTAATCAAATTGTAGAGTGTGGTGCTGGAAAAGCACAGTAGGTCAGGCAGCATCTGAGGAGCAGGAGAATAAATGTTTCAGGCATAAGCCCTTTATCAGGAATTTAACAATTAGTATTAGTTTTGCAGCCATCATTACTGAAATGGTTTTTAAATTCCAGAATCATTACTTGAATTTAAATACCATCAGTTGTCTTAATGGAATTTAAGCCCCTGTCTCCAGAACATGCACCGGAATTTCTGATCCAGTGACATCTTCTCCCAACTTGGAATGAAAAATGTTCAATGACATTGTTTGGTGTAATCTGCAGACTACCAAATAGTGGAAATGATAGATGATCAATTTTGCTCTGAAATTGTAGAATTGTCCTAGTGTTATAGAATAGTTATAATGCAATACCTTAATGATTCAAATTCAAATTGTGGTACGAATAATGTGAATTTCCAACGGTATCTTTCCAGTCTAATGAGAAAGATGGCTTTGCTGGTCATAGTTTTTGGAAATGAGATAATCCCAGTTGATTAAGTGGCTGTAACATAACATATAGGGAATGGCAATGAAGTGTATGATAAAGTTTAGATTGGTTTTCAAATAGGTCAAGGAGCACTCCAGAGTAAAAGTAATTAACTGGAAGAAAGCTAACTTCAATAAGGTAAAAATGGATCGCAACCAGATGTATTGGAATTCAAGGCTAGACTGCAAAACTGCAGCAGAACAATAGCTGTTTCTAAAGAAGACGTTGAGTACTGGTAACTTGCCAAGAAGTAGAAAGTTGGGACAAGCAAACGTTTTGCTCCCCAGCTGACAAAAGAGACCGAGATTATGATATCACAGAAAAAGAATGCATGTAACATATGAAAAAGAAGGGTCTGTGGAAGGGTCAATGGAGTCAAAACATTAACTCTTCTTTCTCTCCACACATACTGCGTGACTTGCTGATTTTCTTCAGCAATTTCTTTCTTTATTTCAGCTTTCCAACATCTGCGATTCTTTATTTCATTTTATTTGCATGCAACATACGTAAGATGAAGAAGACAATTGACAACCTGGCCAGAAGTAGAAGGTTCAGAGGGGAATTGAAAAAAACATGTAGGAGAAACAAAGAGGGACTATGAAAAGAGACTGAAAACTAACATAAGTGGGAATGTGACAGTTTTCTAGAGGCATGCCTGAAGTGTTAAATTAACACATTGCTTTGTCTTTTCCAAGGAAGAAAATGCTGCTCAGAAAGTGGTGAAAGAGAAGGTAGTTGAGACACTCAAAGCATTATAATTGATAAGAAGGTTGTTTTGGAAAAGTCTGTACTGAAAGTTGATAAGGCATGATTTACAACAAAGGATACTGAAAGAAGTGAAGGTGGAAGCTACAGAAGCACTGGGCACAGTTTTCCAAACGTCTTTAGGTTCTGGAGTAATGTCTGTGATTGTACAATTTCAAATGTTACACTATTTGTTCAGAAAGGGTGTGAAGGCTAGCCTCACAGACAAAAGTCAGTCAATTTAACTCAACGGTGAGGGCCCTTCTAAAGATAATAATTTGGGACAAAATTAATGTTAACAGGGCAAAGTTAGGTGTTTTAAAGAAAGACAGCATGGATTTATTTAAGGAAAATCATATTTATTTAATTAGCTTTAATATTGTGGTGAGGCAACAGAGCAATTTGATGAAGCTAATATTGCTAATGCGCTGTGTGGAATTCCAAATTTAAAGAAAAAATACGTGGAATGTAACAGACTTGTGAGCAATGTGAGAACATAGAACATAGAACATAGAAGGATACAGCGCAGTACAGGCCCTTCGGCCCTCGATGTTGCGCCGACCGAGTCCTACCTAACCTATACTAGCCCAATAACTTCCAAATGCCTATCCAATGCCCGCTTAAATGAACATAAAGAAGGAGAGTTCACCACTGATACGGGCAGGGCATTCCATGAACTCACAACCCGCTGTGTGAAGAATCTACCCCTAACATCTGTCCTATACCTACCACCCCTTAATTTAAAGCTATGTCCCCTAGTAACACCTGACTCCATTAGCGGTAAAAGGTTCTTAGTATCTACCCTATCTAAACCCCTAATCATCTTATACACTTCTATCAGATCTCCCCTAAACCTTCTCTTCTCCAATGAGAACAGCCCCAAGTGCCTCAGCCTTTCCTCATAAGATTTTCCTACCATTCCAGGCAACATCCTGGTAAACCTCCTCTGTACTCGTTCTAAAGCTTCCACATCCTTCCTATAGTATGGCGACCAAAACTGCACACAATACTCCAGATGAGGCCTCACCAGAGTCTTATACAACTGCAACATGACCTCAGGACTCCGGAACTCAATTCCTCTGCCAATAAAGCCCAGTACACCATATGCCTTCCTCACAGCACTATTTACCTGGGTGGCAACTTTCAGAGATCTGTGTACATAGACACCAAGATCCCTCTGCTCATCCACACTACCAAGTAGCCTACCATTAGCCCAGTAATCCATCATCTTGTTATTCCTACCAAAGTGAACGACTTCGCACTTAGCTACATTGAATTCCATTTGCCACATTTCCGCCCAGCTCTGCAACTTATCTATATCCCGCTGTAACCTACCACTTCCTTCCTCACTATCCACAACTCCACCGACTTTCGTGTCATCCGCAAACTTGCTTACCCAGCTTTCAAGTCCTTCCTCTAGATCATTTATAAAGATAACAAAAAGCAATGGTCCCAAAACAGATCCTTGTGGTACACCGCTAGTAACTGCGCTCCAAGATGAACATAATCCATCAACTACTACCCTCTGTCTCCTTCCAGCCAGCCAATTCCTAATCCAAACCTCTAATGTATCCTCAATGCCATACCTCCGAAGTTTTAGCATTAGCCTACCATGGGGAACCTTATCGAACGCCTTACTAAAATCCATATACACAACATCTACTGCTTTACCCTCATCCACTTCCATAGTCACCTTCTCAAAGAACTCAATAAGGTTTGTGAGGCACGACCTGCCCTTCACAAAACCATGCTGGCTATCCCTGATCACGTTATTCCTACCCAGATGTTCATAAATCTTATCCCTTACCATTCTCTCTAAGACTTTGCCCACCACTGAAGTCAGACTCACTGGCCTATAGTTACTAGGGCTATCCCTACTCCCTTTCTTGAACAATGGGACCACATTCGCTATCCTCCAGTCCTCTGGTACTATTCCCGTTGACAATGACGACATAAAAATCCAGGCCAATTGCTCTGCTATCTCCTCCCTAGCTTCCCATAGGATCCTGGGGTAAATGCCATCAGGCCCAGGAGACTTATCTATATTCATCCTCTCCAATATTCCCAAAACCTCTTCCCTGCATATTTCCAGGGCATCCATTCTAATTATTTGTGATTCCATATTCACATCAGCAGTGTCCTGTTCCTGAGTGAATACTGATGAAAAGTACTGATTTAATGTCTCTCCAATCTCCTCCGCCTCCACACACAACTTCCCACTACTATCCTTGACTGGACCGATACCTACCCTAGTCATCCTTTTATTCTTGACATACCTATAGAAAGCCTTTGGGTTTTCCCTAATCCTACCAGCTAAAGACTTTTCATGTCCCCTTCTCGCTTTTCTTAGCTCCCTCTTTAGCTCCTTCCTGGCTACCTTATAACTCTCAATCGCCCCTACTGAACCTTCACGCCTCATCTTTACATATGCCGCCTTCTTCCCTTTCACAAGGGACTCCAATTCCTTACTAAACCACGGCTGCCTCACAAGGCCCTTTACACCATGCCTGACTGGTACATACCTATCGAGGACACACAGTAGCTGCTCCTTGAACAATCCCCACATCTCATTAGTGTTCTTCTCTTGAAGCCTGTTTTTCCAATCCACAAACTCAGGGAATTAAAAGGGACAGTAACAAGATGGACATAATATTGGTTGGGTAACTCAAAAAATGCTTTGGTGAATCATTGCTTTTCAGATTGGACGTAGATTTCCAATGTAGTACCTCATGGATAGTTAAGTCCCCTGCTTCCTCTGTATATATTCATTTCCTAGACCTTGGTGTACAGGTTATAAATTCCGCATCTGTGGGTAATACAAATATTGCAAGTATATTAGACTATGAAGAGGATAATGCAAAATGTTCAACCTTGACAGGTTGGTGGAATACAAAGACAAGCAGCAGAAAAACTTTAATGCAGAAAAGAATAAAATAATTTGTTTTGGGTAGAACGAACATTGAGAGACAATGTAAATAAAAAAGACAATTCTCATAAAAGTAGAGGAGTAATGGGGCCTAGGTGTGTATCAATATAAAACATTTAAAATAGTATGGCGGTTTTAAAAAAAATCATGTGATGCCAGCATTGCTGACCAGGCCAGTGTTTATTGCCCATCCCTAATTGCCTAGAGGACAGTTAAGTTTCAACCACATTGTTGGGCACCTGGAGTCACATGTAGGCCAAACCAGGTCAGGATGACAGATTTCCTTCCCTAAAGGATATTAGTGAATTAGATGGATTTTTCTGAAAATCAACAATGGCTTTGTGGTCCTTATTAAACTCCTTACTCCATACAATAAACCTAAATTTAATCCAGCTATATTATTGAATCCAAATTCCACCATGGTGGGATTTGAATCTGGCTCCCCAGAACATTACCAGACTCTCTGAATTAATAAGGTAAAAACAACGACTCCAGATGCTGGAAGCCAGAGTCTAGATTAGAGTGGTCCTGGAAAAGCACAGCAGGTCAGGCAGCATCTGAGGACAAAAGTCCTTCATCAGGAATAGAGGCAGGGTGCTTGCAGTGGAGAGATGAATAAGAGGGGGGTGGGGGTGGGGAGAAAGTAGCATAGAGTACAATAGGTGAATGGGGATGGGGATGGAGTTGATAGGTCAGAGAGGAGGGTGGGGGAAGGTAGCAAAGAGTACAATGTGTGAATGGGGATGGGGATTCAGAACACTTTAGAGAACATCTCCAAGACACCCGCACCAATCAACCCACCGCCCTGTGGCCCAACATTTAAACTCCCCCTCCCACTCTGCCGAGGACATGCAGGTCCTCGGCCTCCTCCACTGCCGCTCCCTCACTACCCGACATCTGGAGGAAGAACGCCTCATCTTCCGCCTCAGAACACTTCAACCCCATGGCATCAACGTGGATGTCACCAGTTTCCTTATTTCCCCTTTCCCCACCTCACTCCAGGTCCAACCTTCTAGCTCAGCACCACCCTCATGACTTCTCCTACTTGCCTATCTTCCTTTCCACCTATCCACTCCACCTTCCTCTCTGACAAATCACCTTCATCCCCACCTCCATTCACCCAATGTACTCTTTGCTACCTCCCCCCACTCTCCTCTCTGAATTAATAGTCTAGTCATAGTGCCACTAGACCAACACCTTGAAAGAATGGTTAACAATGTACATAACATTCTAGCTGAAAAATACATTGCTGGAAAAGCGCAGCAGGTCAGGCAGCATCAAAGGAGCAGGAGAATCGACGTTTTGGGCATAAGCCCTTCTTCAGGAATCAGCAGTCCTCACTTTCTCCCACATGACATTCTAGGCTTTATTGGTAAGGACATAGAGAACAAAAGCATTTAAAATATGTTAGACATGTCTAAAAGACTAGTTCAGTGTTTACTGGAAAAGTGTGCCCACCACTGAGCACAACGCTTCAAGAAGGATCAGAAGATATCAGAGAGGGTGCATTTAGTTTATCATTCATGGAAATTGTTGAAAATTATTATTCAGAATTTTGTTTTCTGATCATTATCTCACAGTTAGTGTGTTTCATGCTGTTCTAAAGAAAAACTGGTTTGATGGATATGTCGGATACTGGAACTGATAACCCTGACGGATTTGAAGGTATCAGGTATTTTGTGAAGGGAATAATAATGAAAACATTTCAAAATCATTTTATATTCTTATCAATGTATGCATTAGTACCTGTTCGCTTTGCAGTTGGCCTAACCAGCAATTCTTAAAGAGGGCTAATAGAGGCTATTCAAAAATATATTTTTTAAAACAAGTATTTAATATGATGTGGAGCTGGGAAAAGCAGGAAATAATTTTGCTCCCCCATGTTGCATTTTGATATGGCTGGTATCCTGCTTACCTGTGATATAAAATGGAGAGCTCTTTAATTCATGTTGCAGTTTCCAATGGCCTATCCAAGGTGATGAACAGTGAAAATGCCTCATTTTATAACTAGTTGTAATATCTGATCCATTTTTGCTGCAAGGCAATTGGAAGAAAGAAACATCAAGAGAATGAGTGACTAGACCTCTTCCAGGTTTTCTGGGTAAAGACAGAAGCATTATTTTCCAGTATTTTCAATAGTTTTGTTTGTGCTACTATTCAACAGGCCTGCTAAGCTGACTGAGCAGGTCAAGAACAGTGACATCTCTCAGGTCCTGGATTCAGTATCGATACGGGTTCAATGATCTTATAGGAGATGAAAAATTTTTTAAAAAACAACAGATCAGCTTGCCATCTTTTTCAGTAATGCCTACCAACACTTCTAACATCACACTGCATTAGTGAGTTTTGAGATGATTTGTAGTTCAGGCCGTGGTTCTTGATGTAGGTTTGCTTGCTGAGCTGGAAGATTAATTTTCAGATGTTTCCTCACCATACTAGGTAACATCTTCAGTGACCCTCCGGAAGAAGCTTCCATCCGGAGGATCACTGAAGATGTTATCTAGTATGGTGACAAAACGTCTGAAAAAGAACCTTCGAGCTCAGCGAGCAAACCTACATCCAGATCCCTCTGCCTTGCCAGCACCTTCAACAATCCTCATCTCAATTACATCCTTCAGACATCTTATTTTCATTCAAAACATGACATCTTTACATACCATTCATACCATACAGTTTTCACATTCCAGCATTTATATTATTGTAACCATTATATCCAGCTTTATGTGGTTTGTTGTGGATGAGTCCAAACATCCCCTTTAGTCTAACTAACAGAAACCTTGAGGGTTAGTGATAGGATGTAAGGTGTGTTATTTATCCATATTTCAATATCCTTCATTTCAAAATTTGAATTTGGCTGAGGTAGCATATGAGTTTTGGTCCATGGTGTCCAAAAAATTTTAATAATTAATTTATAAGTATTTTTGTAACTTTGGTGATTTATTTTTAAGAATACTTTGAGAGATATACTCCTAAGGGGCTAATGAATATTTGGTTAAATTGGAAGCATTTGATTAGCAAACAAATGAATCTGTTGTTGATTTAGCTTTTAGCTTAGAAGGTCAGAAATTGATTTTCATTTTCCTTTTGTTTAGCAAAAACACCCATAACTTGGAGAAAAAGACTTTTCAGTTTCAGCTTTGCAATTTTGCAGAAATTTTGGCTGAACCTAGATATGTAACACAGTGCTTCTGATGAAAGGAGATGGTTTAAAACTGTTAATAAATTCATTACCTCTATGTAAGCAGATTAGATTACTTACAGTGTGGAAACAAGCCCTTCGACCCAACAAGTCCATACCGACCCGCGAAACGCAACCCACCAAGACCCATTCCTCTACACTTACCCTGTCACTAACACTATGGGCAGTTTAGCATGGCCAATTCACCTAACCTGCATACTTTTGGATTGTGGGAGGAAACCAGAGCACCCGGAGGAAACCCACGGGGAGAATGTGTAAACTCCACGCAGTCAGTCGCCTGAGGCGGGATTGAACCTGAGTCTCTGGCGCTGTGAGGCAGCAGTGCTAACCACTGTGCCACCATGCCGCCCTTAGTTTTAAGTTCCAGACCAGAGGTATCTGGATAAAACCCTAAAGGAGATACTGAAGGTGAGAACATCTAGACTTAGTTGAATGCAGACTCAAGGAAGAGCCAATTGGATTCTCAAATGTAGAATTGAAGTCAAAGTTGTATTAAGGCCTACAGATGTGATAGAGAAGGGAAAGTATTCCCTGGTGTGAATAGTTTAAAATTCAAATATATTATTTAACTATGTCTTTCAAAATATTTGAATTTGTGTTATATGTGAATGGTTTGGTTTATTTTGTTTTAAGTTTTCATTTTAGGTGTGTGTTAAACTTCTGATTTATTGTTTAAACCAAATCTGCAACATTGTATGCGTGTGTATCAGTTAAAGACCACTTTGTTAAATGAAACAAAATCCAAACTATGATCTGTCAAGATGGATTTTGGTTTGGGATCTGATTTGTCCAGTGTTTGTATAATTTGGGTTCTTAACAATAAACTAAATAATAAGTCTATTATTTAAAGTCTGGTTGAAGATTTGTAGCTCGGGTGTCCGTTGTTGTGGTTCTGTTCGCCGAGCTGGAAGTTTTTGCTGCAAACGTTTCGTTCCCTGGCTAGGGAACATCATCAGTGCTATTGGAGCCTCCTGTGAAGCGCTGCTTTGATGTTTCTTCCGGTATTTATAGTGGTTTGTTCTTGCTGCTTCCGGGTGTCAGTTTCAGCTGTAGTAGTTTGTATGTGGGGTCCAGGTCGATGTGTCTGTTGATGGATGTTCTTGCCGCTTCCACCCCACTCCGGCCTATCACCCTCACCTTGACCTCTTTCCACCTATCACATCTCCATCGCCCCTCCCCCAAGTCCCTCCTCCCTACCTTTTATCTTAGCCTGGTTGGCACACTCTTCTCATTCCTGATGAAGGGCTTATGCCCGAAACGTCGAATTTCCTATTCCTTGGATGCTGCCTAACCTGCTGTGCTTTAACCAGCAACACATTTTCAACTGTGATCTCCAGCATCTGCAGACCTCATTTTTTACCTGATGTCTCTAATCAGTCCTTGCCTTTCCAAATACATGTACATCCTGTCCCTCAGGATTTCCTCCAACAACTTGCCCACCACCAGCGTCAGGCTCACCGGTCTATAGTTCCCTGGCTTGTCCTTACCACCCATCTTAAACTATGGCACCATATTAGCCTACCTCCAGTCTTCTGGCACCTCACCTATGACTATCGATGATACAAATATCTCAGCAAGAGGCCCAGCAATCACTTCCCTAGCTTCCTACAGAGTTCTAGGGTACACCTGATCAGGTCCTGGGGATCTATCAACTTTTATTCATTTCAAGACATCCAGCACTTCCTCCTCTGTAATATGGACATTTGGCAAGATGTCACCATCTATTTCCCTACAGTCTATATCTTCCATATCCTTTTCACAGTAAATACTGATGCAAAATACTCATTTAGTATCTCCCCCATTTTCTTCGGCTCCACACAAAGGCCGCCTTGCTGATCTTTAAGGAGCCCTATTCTCTCCCTAGTTACCCTTTTGTCCTTTGTAAAAACTCCCTGGATTCTCCTTAATTCCATTTGCCAAAGCTATCCCATGTCCCCTTTAAGCCCTCCTGATTTCCCTCTTAAGTATATTCCTACTTCCTTTATACTCTTCCAAGGATTCACTTGATCTATCCTGTCTATACCTTATATACACTTCCTTCTTTTTCCTAACCAAACCCTCAATTTATTTATTCATCCAGCATTCCCTATACCTACCAGCCTTTTCTTTCACATTAACAGGAACAAATTTTTCTGGATTCTCATTATCTCATTTCTGAAGGCTTCCCATTTTCCAGCTGTCTCTTTACCTGCGAACATCTGCCCTAATCAGTTTTCAAGAGGTCTTGCCTCATACCATCAAAATTGGCATTTCTCCAAATTAGAACTTGAAGTTTTAGATCTGGTCTATCCTTTTTCACCACTATTATAGCCACTGAAAAATAAAATACTAAAGAACCACACACAAAAATAACTGAAATAGAACAGGTATGTTAGAAGGAAATCTACGTCATAGGGAATAACTTTCAAATTCTAGGAAACCCTTACGTACTTCATAATCAAGAATTCTCTCTTGTTAGGACCAGACCAGTCTCTCCCAAAGTAAATTATGGAGATGGCCTAAGATCTAACTTTTATATTTTTTTGAAAAGCAAGTATAAGGCTCTATGTTTCAGGTATGATTTGATTGGTGTACCACTAAGCTTTAAGCAAAACACACTTTATTCTTACAAATGTATTAAAAAATACACTCTATTGAAATGTTTAGCAAGATAATGTATTATTTACCCACCAGTCATCAACTGTTCTGATATAGGCAACATCCCATAAACACATTCTTGGTAAAGGCAATTCAGCAATACAATGTATTATTCCCATGGACTATCCCTCTGTAGTCCAGTAGAAAGAAAACCAAAAAAAACTTTTGATTTCTTAAAGAGGAAGCTTCTCTGTCTAAGGCTGCATTCGAGCAACAGAGAATTCAAGCTTGCACTTCAGCAGCCAGTAAAACCCACCAAATAATTGAGAGCAAAACCAAAATCGTTTTGGGTATATGCGAGTCTGACCCTGCCCACTCATGATTCTTTTGTCTTACTTTAAAAAAAAATCACCCAGGGAGACCTGAAAATTATTTATCAACTACATATATGAAGGAGACATTTCAGTGTCGCTTTTACAGCACCCCTCTGCAAGAGAAGCAGGACAGAACACATCTCTTAAAGACCCAGTATCATCACACTCTAAGTAGAACGGTTTGTATTGTCCCCAGTTCATTCAAAAGAGGTAGAGGTTAAGGAACAAAAGCTGAATTTTCCTTTGAAAATAAATATCCCATTTTGTTCAAAGGGTTAAAAAAAACAATGGCATTGTATTAACAATAGATGGTAATTTTTTTTGTCTTTATACACCAGGAAGGAACTACATCCTTATTATAAAAAAGTTAAGGAAAAATTTGAAGAGATGCCAAGAATGGAAATCATTTCACTATTCATAAAAATAACAGTGTGATGTTTGGACATTGCTCCAGCACCCGCCTTTGAACATATTTATTGCTGCAGCCTCTTTTGCTGTCTGCAATAAGCAATTCCACAGACTGACTAACTTTTGAGAGAGAAAAAAAGTTCTCCTCATCTCCATCATAAATGGCCTCTTACTCTATCACATCTTTTGGTCCTCAACTTTACCAGAATGGAAACCTTTCATTGTCTACCCTGTTCAGCCTACTAAGAATGTTATATGTTTTTGTAAGGTCACCACCTATTCTTCTAAACTTTAATGAGTACAGGCCCAACTTACTCAAACTGTCCTTATAGGAAATCCCAGGATCAACCAGTGAACATTCTTTAAACTGACCTCAATGATAGTTTACCTTTCTTTAGACAAGGGGACCAAAACTATTCACAGTATTTCAGGTGTGGTTTAACTAGTGCTTCATGTAGCTTTCACAAGACTTTCTTTTTTTATACTCCATTCCCTTTGCAATAAATGTGGAGGAGCCAGTGTTGGGCTGGAGTGGACAAAGTTAAAAATCACACGACACCAGGTTATAGTCCAACAGGTTTCTTTGAAACCACAAGCATTTGGAGGCCCCACTCCTTCCTCAGGCAGCTAGTGGGAGAGAATACATTGGACACAGTTTATAAGTAAAAGATCAAAGGGTCATCCAAATTATGCAAATGTATTGAACAAACCTAGATGGCTATTAAGTCTTTAATCATTTGGAACAGAAAGGGAAGGTTTTGATTGATTAACACGTGCATCCTTACTCCCAGATAACTGCTGGATTTATCAGAATAAAGGTGACATCTTAGATCAGGCAATGTATTTTAGGTGTAAGGCCATGTTTCAAGTCTGTTTGTATCTCATCCTGGAGCTACAAACTGCTTTTATTTCCAAATTAGGAATTTATAAAATGCCACAGTAACTGACTGACTGTCTACAGATTGTGTGCATTTTGAACAAAATAGAAAGTATCTGCAAATTCAAATCTACAAGTACACACACACAAACTTGCTCGCTCAAGACCGCACATACAAACACTTTCCCTCTCCTGCTCCCCCCTCCACACACACACACACACACACACACACACACACACACACTCTCTCTCTCTTTCTCTCATAGACACACACACATCCTCTCCCTCACACACACACATGCGCACGCAAATGTAAGGAGCGAAAACTGAGTTTTATTAGCTAGCATTCTATTTGAAAGAACAGAATTGCTTAGGAAATAGATATGAAACTGTAAGATTAGTTTTAATGTTGGACAGAGATTGGTCAGAAGTCAGTTCCATTGGCCAAGGATTGTCAGCAGTGGATCTGTGCCACTTTTGTCTCCTAGTTTGAGGTTAATTATAATTGACAAGTTGTTAGTAGCAATGTTATTCTGCATAAACAGCTTTTTAATTGGAAGGTGTGAATTTGATGTTTCCAGTTAATGGACAGGGCCCTCTTAAAAGCTTTTGTGTTGCAATGGTAGTGTCTCTACTGTCAGCTCTACTTGTCATAGAAGGTTCAGGTTAAAAATTAAAACAAAAGTTCAAGTCAGATTATTTTGGTTGAATGTTATGTTTAGAAAACTATTTTTTAGAATTATAAACTTAAACATTTCTAATATGTCAAATAATATTTTTGAAAATCATGCATTTGGTGTACATCTCTGTAATACCTCTTATGCACTTACATTTAAAAAATCTTTTAAATCTTGAATTAAATGTCATTTGTCTTTAAGAATTATAAGAGTATGATAAATCTTGTTAAAATGCCATATATACTCATGTTTAAAAAGTCTGATCAGTCATCAGACAAACCTGTTAAAAATTATCTACAAAGTCTGAAATTTCAGGAGAATTGACATTGTCAGATGTTTGAAGTCAAAGTCATCCTCTGCTACTGGAAAGGTTATTCACTCTTCAGGATCTGCTTCTGAAGGCTCTTTATTCAAATTGTAGCCCTCAACCGTTTTGTGGAGAAGCTGGACAATTAATCTCAATTGCCACAAATGCATAATATCTTTCTTATATTTCTGAGAATGAGCACAGAAACCAGCAGACTGATTTTGCAGTCGGTGAATTGGAAGACTCTATAGAGGTCTATCATTGAACCCAGATGAACAAGCACCTATCCAGGTTCAAAGGATGACCATGAGGTAACTCAAAGAAGGATTGGCTCACATTCCAAGCTTGTTAAGAAGGATAAAGATGCAGATTTTAAGCATATCGGCCGTTACAAATTGGAAGCACTCCTTGAGCCAGAAATGTATCAAAGCATTGAACTGCTTGGACTTTCCTATTATGTAGAAAGCATGGAGGAGTCCATTAGAAACTATGGCCTAACACCTACACTTCACCATCACCCGTAAGGTTCATGGTCATCTCAGGTGATGCTGCAGCTAAGCTTCAACCTACAGGAGTCATTATGGGGTGCAACTGTTGGGGATGCTCATAAAGGCTCAAACTCTGGAGGTTGGCTCAGAGCCAAGCAGTGCACCAAGATTTTGCACATCAGATTCAGCTTGAGTCAGCAGGGAGAGAAACAGGCGCATTGTTTTTTAAAGTTTCAGTTTATGTCTGGGAAAAGCAAGATAACTTCATTGCTGCTGATAAGCTGAAGAAAATACTTGCTTTTTTTGTTTTGATTCAATTTATCCTAGCTTCCTTTAGGCAGGCTTTAGTTTATTCAGACATTTAGTGTGTCTAACAATGCTATAACTTGAACCATGAACGTCCTTGAATCTGTCTTGCCTTATGAGAGAATTGCTTTATGGGTTTAAGTATACATTTATCAGCATGAGTAATAGCTTTTCATCAAACCAATCATTATCAGCTATTTCCAAAGTCAATTGTTTTCAGTGAGGTTGTAAGTAAATACGAGTATTGATGCCTGAGTTACATTCAGTTTTAGTTTAACATCATGGGAGGAATTTATGTGCATCTTTGCTGATGGTGGAAGTTTGAGACAATTTCCTTTTGTTTCCACTATAAATTTTACTAAGATAGAATGAGAAACTGTTTGCAAAACCAGGAATGGCTTATGTCTCAATGTTGTCTTTAGTTCAAAATATAAAAAAACTCTGAATATGTTTAAAAGGAAAAAAAGCAGAATAACAAATATTTGTCTTTGTGAAATACCACTGGACATTATGAAGGACGTATTTCTGCACCCAATAAATTATTGCTTAAATATTTAAGTGTAACAGTGCAGGAATGCATTAGTAGTTTGAAACATTAGAATTGTGCTTTGATATGAATTCTGGCATAATAGATTATTTAAAAATTAAAATATTTAGTCAATAGTGAGGAGGACAGTAAAAGTTATACTAGAGCTGAGAAATATTAATTCTGAGGAGAAAGTTTAGATCTTAAGACTAATTCCACCCCACATTCAAAATCTGAAACATCTAATGTTTAACCCTTCATTCTTTGAAGCATTTCTGTAGTTAGGAAATTGCACAGCTATCTCACACCTTCATGTTTAAATCCTGATGTCCAGTAAAACCATCACTGTCTCTCTCCTTGGCTATTTCTCTTGGTCCAACCCTTATTGCTGCTTAGTTGAGTCCAAGGAATGCAGACTGGCAAGGATATGGTGGTCAATTGGTTTAGCCCTTTACAAACTGGACCAGTTAAAGCTCTTCATTTGTAAAACTGCTCACCATTTTAGGATTGTTCTGGAATGCATAGATAACTGCAAGTTTCACTTTTGTACTGAAAAACATTTTCTTAAACCCCTGACTCTGTCACCTCCAACAATAAATGAGAAGAGCTCATGAACTGCTTCGCTGCAAAGATCAAGATAATTTGATCATTTGCCTCTGCCATTTCTCTTCTTTCCACCATTTATTGTCCATGTCTAGTTGCCCCTAAGCTAAGCACCTTGTGAGATCTTTGCAATAGAATCAAGCTTCAGGTTAAAAGAGTCAATCACATTGCTGTAGGTCCAGACTGTTATGTAAATCAGATTAAGTGAGGATGGTACATTATTTCCCTAAAGAATAAGTGAAGTAGATGAATGTTTAGAACAATTTGATGATAGTTGACATTATCAACATTGCTGAAATTTTGATTCCAGATTCATTAATTGAATCCCAGAGAAAATAAATAGTAAAAAGACAGCACTCATTGGAAATAAATGTACTGGAGATTCACTTTGAAAGTATGTCAAACCAGCATATGCCACTTGCTGGTTTACCTCTGTCATCTAACTTACACTAGTTGCCTTGGTGGGATTTGAACCATGACCTCAGAGCATTAGCATAAACCTCTGGATTAATAACTGACAATACACCACAGTCTCTGCAGGTAACCCTCTCAGCAAGTCTACCTTCTCTCCTATCTCCTCCCATAAGGTCACCCTCTTCACAAGACATACTTCCTGCTCTCCTCCTGTTTCTCATATTGACTGATATTTTAAGATTGCTCTCTTTCCAAGTGGCTGTGATTCTCTTTTAAATTTATTTCCATTACCTCTCTCCTCTAACAAGAACCCTTGCAAACTGCCATCCCATTTCCAACTACTGTTCCATCATTTTGAACATACTTCACCTCCTAATTCTGAGTTTTCTGGAACTCCACATTTGTATTACCTCAAATAGATTTCCATCCCACCATAATATGGCTCTAATCAAAGTCACACATGACAAACATTCTTGATGACTGGGGCAATGGTAAATGTCACCTTCTAACCTTCTTGATTTCTCTGCCATCTTGGACACTATTGTTCATACCATCTGAGATACCTCTCCTTAGGTTTCCAGCTATTTGAACCTACACTCACTTGGTTTCACTTTTATCAATCTAACCACTGTCAGAAGATCACTCGCAATAGTTTATCTTCCTGATTTTGCACTGTTATCTCTAGTGCTCCCCAAGAATCAATTTGTGCACAACCACCCCATCCTCCCCTCTCCCAGTCCCCATTCCTATTTCTTGTATTGGTCACATCATCCAAAAACACTGCATTCATTTCAACATGTACATTTATGTGCTTTTTGTCACCCAACTCTGCCTCACTACCTCCTCACTCAGCTCATCTGTTGGTCCAACATCCTGTGCTGGCTGAACAG
The DNA here is from genome assembly GCF_020745735.1 of Hemiscyllium ocellatum. Lineage (NCBI taxonomy): Eukaryota > Metazoa > Chordata > Chondrichthyes > Orectolobiformes > Hemiscylliidae > Hemiscyllium > Hemiscyllium ocellatum. The sequence continues at coordinate 38,011,329 of NC_083407.1, read as the reverse complement.
AAATGTTCTGCAATTCAATATTGGAACACAATAGATATCATTTGTAGCCACCAATACCACTTCTCTACCTGACAACTGTTGAGAGTTAAACAGACTGCTCATGACATCACATCATCATGGTGAAAGACTCATTGAGTAGATTTGCTGCCAATGTTCTTCTTTTAGGTTGGAATTTAAAGCGTCGGATTGAGAAAATCCACTTGGGAGTTGAATGAAATTTAGTTTATTGTCTTAAACAAGATTATTGTTTATGCATGATAGCAATCAGCTATAACTTGCATTGGTGTAATATTGTGCCCTTGCAGTGCAGTGATAGAGTACCTACCACTAGGCCAGGAGGTCCAACTTTAAGTCTCACCTGCTTTAGAAGTGAAAAGGTGATTAGAAAGTATCTACATTGATATGATAGACTGGACTACTGAGATGACAACAAAAATATAGATACTGGATCTCTCTCCTTTAAGATAAAGAGCTGTTCTCCAATTGAAGTCCATTTAATATCATCAGGTACTTAATATACACTCAGCATTAACTCTCATCCTGGTGGAAGTAGCTACTTTCTTGAACATCTTAATCAACAATCTTCCATATCCTATCCTCTGTCAACTTGATATTGCCCAAAACTCTTATGTCTGTGTCCTTAGTTGCACTGAAACCTGTTACCATGTGCTCATCGGCATAATTGACTCTATTTCAAGTAACGTTTTGATTTTGTGAAATCAAAATTATCCTTGTTTCAAATTCTTCCATGGAATCACTACTTCCCAGTTCGGTAATATCCTCTAGGCCCACAGACCTCCAAGATATCAGTACATGTCTAATTCTGGCATTTCCAATTTTAATTGCTTCATTACTGGTGCCTGAACCCTCAGCTACCTAGGCCATTGTCTCTAGAATTCCTTCTTTAATCTTCTGTCACTCTTATATTCCTATATGACACGCCATAATTCTTTCACTGCGCTCTCAATCATCTGTTCTACTGTTTGACAAAATTTACATTATAATCCTTTCAGAAAGACACTTTGTAGCATTGCATTATGTTAAGCATTCTTTATGATTATGAATTGTTAGTGTCTTATCACATTATTAAACAAAAATCTTCATAGATTCCTAGATTCCTAGAGATGTACAGCATGGAAACAGACCCTTTGGTCCAACCTGTCCATGGTGACCAGATATCCTAACCCAATCTAGTCCCACCTGCCAGCACCCAGCCCATATCACTCTAAACCCTTCCTATTCATATACCCATCCAAATGCCCCTTAAATGTTGCAATTGTACCAGCCTCCACCACTTCCTCTGGCAGCTCATTCCATACACATGCCATCTTCTGCATGAAAATGTTGCCCCTTAGGTCTATTTTATATCTTTCCACTCTCACCCTAAACCTATGCCCTCTAGTTCTGGAGTCGCCAACCCCAGGGAAAAGACTTTGTCTATTTATCATATCCATGCCCCTCATAATTTTGTAAACGTCTATAAGGTCACCCCTCAGCCTCCAACTCTCCAGGGAAAACAGCCTCGGCCTGTTCAGCCTCTCCCTATAGCTGAAATCCTCCAACCATGGCAACATCCTTGCAAATCTTTTCTGAACCCTTTCAAGTTTCACAACATATTTCCGATAGGAAGGAGACCAGAATTCCATGCAATATTCCAACAGTGGTCTAACCAATGTCCTGTACAGCTGCAACATGACCTCCCAACTCCTGTACTCAATACTCTGACCAATAAAGGAAAGCAAACCAAATGCCTTTTTCACTATCCTATCTACCTGTGACTCCACTTTCAAGGAGCTATGAACCTGCACTCCAAAGTCTCTTTGTTCAGCAACAGTCTCTAGGACCTTAGAATTAAGTGTATAAGTCTTGCTAAGATTTGCTTTCCCAAAATGCAGCACCTCACATCTATCTGAATTAAACTCCATCGCCACTTCTCAGCCCATTGACCCACTTGGTCCAGATCCTGTTGTAATCTGAGGTAACCCTCTTCGTTGTCCACTACACCTCCAAGTTTGGTGTCATCTGCAAACTTACTAACTGTACCTCTTATGCTCGCATCCAAATCATTTATGTAAATGACAAAAAGTAGAGGACCCAGCATCGATCCTCCAGTCTGAACAACAACCCTCCACCACCACTCTTCTACATTTGAGCTAGTTCTGAATCCAAATGACTAGTTCTCCCTGTATTCCATGAGATCTAACCTTGCTAATCAGTCTCCCATGGGGAAACTTGTCGAACGCCTTACTGAAGTCCATATAGATTCTAGACCAGAGTGGTGCTGGAAAAGCACAGCAGTTCAGGAAGCATCCGAGGAACAGGAAAATCGATGTTTCGGGCAAAAGCCCTTCATCAGGAATAGAGCTCTATTCCTGATGAAGGCCTTTGCCTGAAATGTCGATTTTCCTGCTCCTCGGATCCTGCTTGAACTGTTGTGCTTTTTCAGCACCACTCTAGCCTAGAATCTCGTTTCCAGCATCTGCAGCCCTTGTTTTTACCCTGAAGTCCTTATAGATCATATCTACTGCTCTGCCCTCATCAATCTTCTTTGTTTCTTCTTCAAAAAACTTAATCAAGTTTGTGAGACATGATTTCCCACACACAAAGCCATGTTGACTATCCCTAATCAGTCCTTGCCTTTCCAAATACATGTACATCCTGTCCCTCAGGATTTCCTCTAACAACTTGCCCACCACCGAGGTCAGGGTCACCGATCTATAGTTCCCTGGCTTGTCTTTGCCACCCTTCTTAAACAGTGGCACCACGTTTGCCAACCTCCAGTCTTCTGGCTCACCTGTGACTATCGATGATACAAATATCTCATCAAGAGGTCCAGCAATCACTTCTCTAGTTTCCCCCAGAGTTCTCGTGTACACCTGATCAGGTCCTGGGAATTTATCCACCTTTAACCATTTCAAGACATTCAGCACTTCCTCCTCTGTAACATGGACATTTTGCAAGATGTCACCATCTATTTCCCGACAGTTTATATCTTCCATATCCTTTTCCACAGTAAATACTGATGCAAAATATTCATTTAGTATCTGCCCCATTTTCTGTGGCTCCACACAAAGGCTGCCTTGCTGATCTTTGAGGGGCCCTATTCTCTCCCTAGTTATTCTTTTGTCCTTAATATATTTGTAAAAACCCTTTGGATTCTTCTTAATTCGTTTTGCCAAAGCTCATGTCCCCTTTTTGTCCTCCTGATTTCCCTCTTAAGTATACTTCCACTGCTTTTTTATTCTTCTAAGGATTCACTCAATTTTTCCTGTCTATATCTGCCATATGTTTCTTTCTTTTTCTTAACCAAACCATCAATTTCTTTAGTCATTCAGCATTCCCTATACCTACCAGCCTTCCCTTTCACCCTGACAGGAATATATTTTCTCTGGATTCTTGTAATCTCATTTCTGCAGACTTCCCATTTTCCTGCCGTCCCTTTACCTGCGAACATCTGCCTCCAATCAGCTTTCGAAAGTTCTTCCCTAATACCGTCAAAATTGGCCTTTCTCCAATTTAGAGCTTCAACTTTTAGATCTGGTCTATCCTTTTCCACTACTATTTTAAAACGAATAGAATTATTGTCGCTGGCCCCAAAGTGCTCCCCCACTGACATCTCAGTCACCTGCCCTGCCTTATTTCCCAACAGCAGGTCAAGTTTTGCACCTTCTCTAGTAGGTACATCCACATACTGAATCAGAAAATTGTCTTGTACGCACTTAAGAAATCCCTGTCCATCTAAACCTTTAACACTATGGCAGTCCCAGTTGATGTGTGGAAAGTTAAAATCCCCTACCATAACTACCCTATTATTCTTACAGATAGCTGAGATCTCCTTTCATATTGAGATCTATTTTGTGGATGCCCCCTACAACATAACAGGATTTTTGAAACAGCTTTTATGAAAATATACAATATTTAAATAAAAATACTTACTTTTTTTTCCTTCCCTTGCTTGTCATGCTCTGTTCATGCGCATGTCTACAAATTTCTGGGGAAGGTGATACGTATTCAAAAGGCAATGCCTCTTTCTTTCAGTGAACTTCAAGCTCCATGCAGAATCCAGATGATTCTGGTTACTTTATTGAACCTCATTGATTCCTTTTTCTCTTTAGCAAACAATAAGACAACATTTTTTTCCTCTGTAAGAAAGGAAATGCAATATATTCATTGAAATTCTGTGCACAGTCAATATAATGGCCTGCTTGATGATAATGTTTCTGTCAAGTAAAAGACATCTTCATGTAAACATCCTCAGAAGTAACCTTACAGATGTGCCTGAATGAAAGGCAGCTGTTCTTTAAGTCTAGAAAGACAGCAATCTGCAAATACACTTTCTTTAATCACTAAAATTTCTTATGGTTATGTCTAGAAACAGACTATTAAAAGAAAATCCAGTCAAGTCTGAAAGTACTTGAATGTTTGCTTTGGGCCATTTGGACTAAGTTTACATTTCCGAATGGAAGTTATTGAATGACAAGTGCTCAGCAAAATACCAGCATGGATCCAAACTTCTGGCACATTTGAAAATCTTGTGTAAGAAGTAGTAAGTTCTTTACTTTTTAAAGCTGTCTGACTTGGGACTTGATAGCATTGCCTATCAGAGTTAGAAATGTAGATCCCTTTAAGGCTTAAATCAATCAGGTCCAGGACTGATTGAGAGCAAAAGTTCATTAGAACTTTGTATTTAAGAACTAAGAGATCATTGATGTTTCTCGATCTGCTGAGTTTCTTCAATACTTTGTTTATATCTCAGAATTCCAGCAATTTGCTAGTGTTTTAACCATCTATTTCATTTCCATTTACCAGCTATTATATGATGTGAAGACATATTAAAGAATTTTGGGACTTGCATCAGGACAGCCATGATGTTTTAAAAAGGATACAATGTTTACCAGGTTGTACAATGGTCCCGGAATAGCCACCTTCTTTGAAAAAAGTTCTTTACTTTTGGATTATGGACTAAAACAGGGCCACTATGAAAGGAGAAGTTTGCAATTTTAGAACTTATTGTAGGTTGAATGCACATTGTTGCATTGATAAAGTGGTGGGAGGGACAGGAGATGCTGTGTGTGTGTGTGTGTGTGTGTGTGTGTACATTAGTGGCCCAGAGGACAGGCTGTCGATTTGTTTTTCAATCAGAACAGTTTTGTGGACCATGAATCATCAATATTTCAACAATCCTCTGCTTGGCTCCCAGGCAGGTAGGCACCCTGTGTGGATTATACAGGAAAAGAAAATCTCCAGACTCTTAAAAAGGCAGAATCTCTCTCTTTGTAGATAAGTGTGAAAGAACTGGAAGACAGGTTGCTGCATCTAACCAGGGACTCAGTGATTGAGGAATTTGTGTGCTGACTGCCCTGTGACTGAAGTAAAACACTGAAAGGACTTGGAAAGAAAATTAGAGATCTATAAACCGAAGAAGCAAAAAGTCACTTCATGAATATTATTGTCTTGTGAGTGAATATTATTTCCGTAACATTTATTTTTCTTTCTGCCCATAACGTGTTGTTTTTTTAATGCTTATGTCCTTCTGCAAATGTGTGATGGTGTTTAAGCAGGGGTAAAGTTATAAGTTGGTCATTCATATTTTGTTTGCCTGTGGTTAGACCTGATTTATGTATAATAAGTAGTTTTTTTGTTAAGTACAGAAACATAGTCAATGTTTTCAGTTAACCTAAGCTTATCAGACGTGGTAAACAAAAAACTTTGAGGAATATGTGAGGACCTCAAGATTAGTGAGGTTTGAGTATCAGTCCACGTTCCCAACTTGGTCACGACATCATTGCATTTAAGATAGCTTCCACAGGGTTTCAAATTTTCAATTCGATATAAGTGGCAAAATGAACTGATAAAATTTGATGATTGCTTCTGGATTTCTTCGTTGTGCACTGGAGTGTTACAGCTAAGTTAGGCTGTTTAGTGTATGTTTTTGATATTGAGACTGTAACAGTTTGCTATCTACTGTATTAACTCAGCTTAAACATTCTACAAAGATTCTGCTTGAACCTTAAGAGATGTCAGCATCAAGGCAGAATTCCAGTTATATGTATTTTTTGCAAATGAGGTTATGATAAAAGCAATCACCATCCTAAGTTTCATTGTGTATGCATATACATTTGTATATGTAATACTTTAGATATTTAAATTGAAAGCTTTAATTTGATTCATACAAGTTCCATGACTCAGACAAATTGCGTTTAAATCAAGCTTCCCCAATGATTTTAATGCTCTTTAATGAACCTTCGGAGAACAACCAGTTACAATTTTGTGAGAAGTAGTGAATCAACCAATCTCCTTAGTCTACAATTGGTTCATAAATGAATGAAAACTAAGGAACAATTGAAGTTGTATAAGTAGGGTAAATGAACTGACTGGAGTCCAGTAAGCACACATAAGAATTGTGGTCACCTCAGTGAAACTACTTGAGGTTTCACTCCTTTGTAGGCAATGAATGAAAAACTAGCCTATTTAAACTACTGTCAGTACTGTGAATGATACCTGAAATTCATACTTTATGACGACAATTAGGTTTCAGTATTATTAAATCCTGTATCATGGTAGTTCAAACATCATAAATTGATTGAGTTGATAGCTTGGCAAATTTAAAATCTTATTTCAGATTTAAATCATTTGAATTTGGGCTCACATTCGATATATGTTAACTGAAATATGTAGATAAGAATAATTGTATGGAAATGTCACATTGCATTTGCTGAGATTATACTCCTGAGTTTAATTTCAAATGTAAACTTGGATCTGGCTTTCTCAAATATGTAATTTGGAATTGTAACATTGTTACTGTAGGATGCATGAGTGAAGTACCTGTGCAATCAGATTAGCAGGGTGCAACTCTCAGGTTGATGCAAATCTTCAATTCATGGTCTTATAAAATTTTGGCAAAATTAATGTTTGTTCCTCAAGCAATAAGATATGCTTGATATGTAATACATTTGTACTTCTGATGTTATGTTCTGAGCAGTATGATATAGGTCAAAACTGAGGGCTGAGTATGTTAATAGTACTTGAGGGTCTTGACTGTGACTCAAAACACAGAACATAGGAGTCGGCCATTTGGTCTTCTTGCCTAGCCATTCAATATATCATGACTGATTATTCAATTTAGTACTTTGTTCCACATTTTCAGCCCATACTCTTTGATCCATTTAGCTCCAGGAAATATATCTATCTCCCTCTTGAACAGCTTAGAATGAATGTTTTCTGCAGTAGTATTGAAAACGTGGGAGTCATTTTCTGAATATCTGTAAATTTCACGCAGAATTGCTCAAATTATTTGTAAAGGTAATGATCACAGTAATTTATGTGCATGATATATGTGCAGCCAGGTGGTAGTATGCCCATATTTTCTAAAGTGCTGGATTCAGGTTCCAATTTCTTTGGAAGGGTGGGTTTGAATCTCACCATTGCCAATGATTCTAGTAGTTTGTCATTCAGTGGCTTTGTTATCTCCTTCAAGTGATGAAGTTTTTTTTCCCATTTACACATGAAAGTTGCCCTGGTGTGAAAATTGACTGAAACATTGTCCAACGTGATGATCTAAAGAGCACTTACGTGAAACAATGGTAGTGTCTCTATATCTGAGTCAAGGGGCTGGTGTTGAGGTCCCATCTACTGCAGAGGTGTACAATAACATCTCCGAACAGACTGATTAGAAAATGTTTATGCGGTTTACCACCGGACATGAATTAAGCAAGCCAACAACTTAAGAAACTCTCAGAATGCTTACCGTTTACTTCATCAATGGTTTAGATTGTAACTGTAACAAGAATAATACCAACAGGTTAAATTAGTACTTGCCACATTCGTTTGCAAGAAATTTATTTATAAAATGAATTATCTTAACTGTACTGAAAAAGTTATATATCATTAAAAATATAAACATGATCCAGTAACTGTTATTGGTGTGATTGTAAATATGACATTTGCTATTTGCCATTTTCTAATATGCATTTTAAAGTATTAAGTTCCAACACTTTGATAAAAACTTGCTATGTTATAGATATTGAAAGACAAGAAACCTACATGCTGTGGTTGAGACTCAAAAGTGAGATCTGTTTGAGTGTGCCGTCAGAGATGCCAAAATGCACATCATAATTTAGAATGTCCAGTTTGTCTAAAGTTATCTGGATGCCCCCTTCCTGAAAAAAACAGATGAAACTGATCTTTTAAGTCTGGTGTACTAAAGCAAACAATTTACTGACACATTTATGGAAATAATAGTGCACAAATAGCATTTAACTCTTGGACTCCTGTTTTATTCTCATTCATTCTTTAAGATGCGAGTATTGCAGTTGTGGCCAACACTTACTGCCTATCCAATTGCCCTTAAGAAGGTGCTTGTGAGCCACCTCTTTGAACTGTTGCAGTCAATGTGTGATGTACGTACATCAAAAGCATAGCTAGGAAGGGAAATCCAGAATTTTGACATAAAGACAATAAGGAACATTTATTTCGTTCCATTCTAGGAAGATGTATGACTTACAGGAGATCCTACAGGTCATGGTATTGCAATACATTTGTTGTGTTTGACCTGATAGCATTTGGAGTTCATGAGCTCAGAAGGAGATTTGGTAAATTGCTGAAGTACACATTTTAGATTATATACAGTGCTGCCCTTTGCATGAGTGGTGGAGGAGGTAAATATATCCTTATTCTTGTTCATTCATGGAATGTGGACATTGGATGGGCCAGCATTTATTGCCTATCCCTGGAATTGTCCTTGCACTGAGAAACTTGTCCAATGCTTTCAGAGTGTAATTCAGAGTCAAGTACATTGCAGTGAGTCTGGAATATTGTGGTAGGCCAGACCAGGTAAGGATGCTACCTCACAGCACCAGGGTCCCGGTTCAATTCCAGCCTTGGCTGACTGTCTGTGGAGTTTGTGCATTCTCCCTGTGTCTCTGCGTAGATTTCCTCCAGGTGCTCTGGTTTCCTCCCACAGTCCAAAGATGTCAGGGCAGGTGAATTGGCCATGTGAAAATTGCCCAGAGGGAAATGAATATGGGTGGGTTATTCTTCAGAGGGCTGGTGTGGACTTGTTGGGCTGAAGGGCCTGTTTCCACACTGTAGGGAATTTAATCCGTGCTTCTCTGATATTCCTTAAAATTATATTTTTCAGTTGTTTATTGTAAATACATGAACTTGCATGTAGCACTAATTGTTGCCAGTGTCTTGCATTTGATATGTTTTATGTGGCTACTGTATATAATGTGCATCCAGATACTAACTGGAATATGTTTATTGAAGCCTATAGTATGATCAAGTTCTTGAAATAAGTGGTATGTGCTGAAGGCATGATGAGTATGTAATTGACAGTACAGTGAATTGCTAAACACTAATTAATTCTGCACTCATTCCACTTATAGAGCATTTCATTATTATCAAGATTCAAGTGTGATCATTTCTTTCCCGTCATGATGTATGTAATCCACAAATCAGATTTTTTTTCTGTATACAGTTATCTAATGACATTTTCCTTGCAATCAAAACTAATAATTTACAGGTAGAATTATTTGCAACTGTTAATAATGTGATTAATGATCTTTTAATGAATGCAGAATCCACTCAAATTGAAAGAATCATGCAAGCTTTGTTGAGACTTTACATTTTTATCAGTATTTTGAGAAAACAATTTATACAAAACAATCACTCTTTTACAACTGATTCTGATTTATTCCTTCAATGATGTGCTGAGAATGAGTTTTTCTTTTGCATTATACACTAATCACCAAAATTCTGGCTATAATCTAGAATTCGTAAAATTGTGTTTTTTTTTAAGATTTATAATATTGTTGGAAAATACTTGTTTTTAAGTTTTTTTTATTGGAACCCTTCTTGTATAATAAAAAAAACTGAACAATTTAGCCAATTGGCTGCTATGCAGAATATACATACCAGAACCTGTATTAAAAGCTTAACACAAACAATAGAGCTTGAAATGGGGAGGTGATGGCCGAATTGCATTATCATTGGAGTGTTAATCCAGAGATCCAGAATATGTTTTGGAGTTCAAATCCTGATATGGGAGAAAGTGAAATTTGAATTCACTAAAAAAAGGTGTAGTGATGACTATGGATCCATCATCGATTGTTGTAAAAAAACATTTGTTTCACTAATGACTTTTAGGAAAATACGCCGCCATCCTTATCTAGTCTGGCCTACATGTGACTCCAGACCCACAGCAATGTGGTTCCACAAAAGGAATTTGTGGAAAATCTATGAGATGGCTTTTTGGAGGAGCTTGTGGTGGAGCCCACTAGGGAGCAGATAATACTGGATTTAATGTTTTGCAATGAGGCAGACTTGGTAAGGCAGCTTAAGGTGAAGGAACCCTTAGGAGGCAGTGTACATAATATGATTGAACTTACTCTGTAATTTGTGCGGGAGAAGATAGAATCCAAGGTAATGCTATTATAGCTGAATAAAGGCAACTACACAGGCATGAGCGATGAGCTGGGTAGAATTGACTGGGAGAGGAGTCTAGCAGGAAAGAACAGCAAAGGCAGGAGTTTCTGAGAGTAATTCAGGAGACACAACAGAGGTTCATCCGAAGGAAAAAGCAGCATAATACAAGGAGGATGAGACAATCATGGCTGACTGGGGAAGTCAAGGATAGCATAAAAGCAAAAGAGAAAGCAGATAATGTGTGAAGGGCAGTGGATAACCGAAGGATTGGGAAGCTTACAAAGACCAAGAGAGGGCAACAAAAACAGATATAAGGAGGGAGAAGATTAAATATGATGGTAAGCCAGCCAGTAATATAAAGGAAGACTGTCAGAGTTTCTTCAGATATACAAAGGGCAAAAGAGAGGCAAAAGTGGACAATAGACCACTGGAAAAATGATGCTGGAGAGGTAGTAGTGGGGAACAAGGAAATGGCTGAGGAATGGAATAATTACTTCGTATCAGTCTCCACGGTGGAATATCTATGAGATGGCTTTTTGGAGGAGCTTGTAGTGGAGCCCACTAGGGAGCAGACAATACTGGATTTAATGTTGTGCAATGAGGCAGACTTGATAAGGCAGCTTAAGGTGAAGGAACCCTTAGCAGGCAGTGAACATAATATGATATCAGTCTCCAAGTAATATTCCAAAAATTCAAGAGAGTGATAGGACAGAGCTGAGTATGGCGTCCAGTACCAAGGAGAAGATGTTCGAAAAACTGAATAGCTGAAAGTGGATAAATCACCCGGACCAGATGGACAGCACGCTAGTATTCTAAGGGAGATAGCTGAAGAGATAATAGAGGCATTAGTGGTGATCTTTCAGGAATTGCTAGAGGCAGGGAGGGTCCCAGAAGACTGGAAAATTGGAATTGTGACACCCCTGTTTAAAAAGGGAGTAAGGCAAAAGATGGAAAATTACAATCCGATTAGCCTAACCTCTGACAATGGTAAAATCCTGGAACCCATTATAAAGGATGAGATTTCTGAAGACTTTGAAGTAACTGGTAAAATAAGGCAAATTCAGCCTGGTTTCATTAAGGGGAGATCATGCTTGACAAACCTGCTAAAATCCTTTGAGGAAGTAATGTGCAGGTTAGACCAAGGCGAGCCAATGCATGTCATCCACCTGGACTTCAAGAAGGTCTTTGACAAGGTGCTACACAGGAGGCTACTGAGTAAGGTAAGGGCTCATGGTGTCAGAGGCAAAGTGCTAGCAAGGATAGAAGCTTGGCTATATGGCAGAAGGCAGAGAGTGAGGATAAAAGGGTCCTTCTCAGGATGGCAGCCAGTGACAAGTGGTGTTCGACAAGGCTCAGTGTTAGGACCACAACTTTTCATTTTGTACATCAACAATATAGGTGAAGGAACTGAAGGCATTCCAGCTATGTTTGCAGACTATAGAAAGATAGGTAGAGGGATAGGTAGCATTGGGGAGGTGGTGAGGCTGCAAAAGGATTTGGACAGGTTAGGAAGTGGACAAAGAAGTGACAGATGGAGTACAAGGTGAGAAAGTGTGAGGTCATGCACTTTGGTCGAAAGAATAGAGGCATGGACAATTTTCTAAGTGGGGAGAAAATTCAGAAATCTGAAGTGCAAAGAGACTTAGGAATTCTAGTCCAGGATTCTCTCAAGGTAAACTTGCAAATTGAGTCAGTAGTTAGGAAGGCAAATGTAATGATGGCAGTTATTTTGAGAGGACTTGAATATAAAAGCAGGGATGTACTTCTGAGATTTTATAAGGCGCTGGTCAAGTCACATTTAGAGTACTGTGCACAGTTTTGGGCCCCATATCTCAGGAAGGATGTACTGACCCTGGAGCATGTTCAGAAGAGGTTCACAAGAATGGTCCCAGGAATGAAAAGCTTAATGTATGAGGAACATTTGAGGATTCAGGGTCTATACTCAGTGGAGTTTAGAAGGATGATGGGGGGGTTGAATTGAATTTTCTAGAATACCGAATGGCCTGGACAGAGTGGATAATGGGATAATGTTTCCATAGCTAGCAGAGACCAGGACTTGAGGGCACAACCTTAGAGAAAAGAGGAGACATTTTCAAACAGAGATAAGGAAATACTTCTTCCGTCAGAGAATGGTGAATCTGTGGAATTCATTGCCACAGAAGGCTGTGGAGGTTAGGTCATTGGTATATTTAAGACTGAGATAGATAGATTCTTAATTGTCAAAGGGATCAAGGGTTATGGGGAGAAAGCAGGAGAAGAGATTTGAGAAACTTATTAGCCATGATTGAATGACGAACACACTCAGCAGGCTGAATGGTCTAATAGCTGCTCCTATATCATATGGTCTTATGGTCTGCCCTTAAGCAAGTAGGGATGGGCAGTGAATGCAGATCTAGTCAGTGATGCCCTCATTTCATGAATAAATTTTAAAAATTATGGACAGATAAAGAAGAGTCTGTCTATCAATTCTCTCCTATTCAAGCATGATGCAACTGAACAATGTGATTAAATCCAACTTCGGTATTTACCTTCCTAACCTATAAGAGTATTTTGATTACCTAAGGGCCTCAGTTGGCCTCTGAGGGAGAAGTCCATCCTCCAGCCTAAAAGTGCAGACTTAAATGGAAGGGGATGGGAAGACAACCCTATGCCTTGCCAGTTCATGCACCACCCATGCCTCCTTCACCTCTAATCCTGGAATGGGGTCAGCAAATTCCATACAATATCTCAGTAAGTACCTTATGAATCCCAGGATATCTAAGAAAAACATTATTTCTAAATGTGTGTCAACCCTTATTGTATTTAGATTTACACCATCATATTCTGTTTGCCTAACACTCCAATCACTCTGGGCATCAATATTAGATATTATTACTTTGAAATTTACTGATGACTTTGTGGAATTTATGAAATAATGGCAATAAGAATTTATTTGTATCCATAATAGCTAATGTGTCTGCCAACAGTGTCGTGGAAAATTAAGCTTTACACTTAATATATAAAAATCATTCTTGTATGGAAGAACCACAGTTCAGAGGATGATGACTGATTTACTTTTGTTGATTTAATTCTCAGGTGTATGACAGAGTTCCCTGTTACAGAGATTGCAGTAAATATAGCTGGATGGCCGAACCATGGTCTGATTGCAGAATTAATAAAGAGTCAATGCGTAAATGTGGAAAAGGTGTTCAAACTCGAAAAGTGAGGTAAATCGAAAAAAAGGGATTGCACATACATTGGAATATCTAAGATCTTTCTTGTTTCTAGTCTCTTCTAGCTCATCTTTTGACATTATACTGTAGAAATTTCATTTTTCAATCGGGGAGAACACCATTTTATTGAAGAACTAAAGAATTCTTCGTATTTTTACAATGTTCTAATGAGGTATAATCCTTTACTGAGTGAGTTTTAATAACAAGAAGTTTGATGCTTTTATACCCAGCAGCATTAACCCGTTTTGACCAAAATATTTTCTCAGGTTTCTGAACTGTTCTGATGACATACATTACTCTAATTCTTCTTAGAAGCACACACAATGGGGGCATCCTTTTTCAGGAATATTAAGTAGATACATTTTGTTTACTATTATCTTCTCATGCCCAAAAGCTGTCTTCTAACCTTTCAAAAATGTGATACATTTATAAGAGGTGACTATTTTAAAGTATTTTATGGATGTCCTCTGATCATTCGCAATTGTTATTCCAAATGGTATTTTCCTTTGGACATTTTTAATTGGGTTTCGTTGTCCACGTTCCAGGAAATAATTCTGTGCACGTCAATCCTCACACAGTTGGTCTTGCAAGGCAAACCAACGTCAGATGTCTGCACCTTTCAAAGGAGTCTTGGGACCTGCAGCAATGCACAACAGCATCTTACCATTTCAGTCTTTAGTTATGTACTAATGGAAATGATGCCTGCATGATGTCTCTCCACCCTATGCCATTCTCCCTTAATGCCTCTTTTGAACTGATTAGCCAAACATTCTGGTCTTCAGTTTCAATAATTCCCTTGCACTGTTGTAAATTGAGTCAATTATTGTTTCCATGTACCCTTTCTCTCTTTCTCTGAAGTTAATCAAATAAACATTTCAAGTAGATAGCAAGCACAATTTTAAGGTATCTTATCGGTGCTTATTCAGGACAAACTCTTTTTCATAAGGATCATTGAACAGAACATATTTGGATTTGGTATTGCCTTATTTGATCAAATCATGGTAATTGGTACTGTCATGTAGGGTAAAAAGGCTTGAAATGTTTTTTATGTTATCATGTTGTAGAATAGACAGCGGATTAATAGAATGCTCTTTTATTTGCTGGTGGGGGGAGAGATAAAGTATCTGAGTAACTAAGACACCTGAGTCAAAGGTAGACTGTTTTATACAAAGGGATAACAGACGAGATGTGCTCTGATGCACCTGACACTGAGAAGTTTTGTGCTTATGTCATTATGATGATCCCCTGTGAGCAATGAGGGCTACCTTCTTAGCAGTGCCAATCTCCAAAGCTTTTTGGAGGGCACAATGCACTTAACTCTGAATGAGGCTTTTGTCACTTACTGGCAATTTTGCTGAGAATATGTAGTCCTTTCTCATTTTCAAAGTCAAAGATACAAAAGTCAAATTCTCTGACAGTTATTTGCATTTAAAAGGTGATAGATGGTATAAGATTGCAATATCAAAATAGTAAAAATGACTCTTCCAGGAAAAAACAGTATATTCCATTTCATATATCATGCTGGTTGGATAGCTTGACGACTTACCCCAATAATAAAAACAAGTTTTGTCTCCCTAGGTGTGTGAATAACACAGTTGCTGGGCCTCAAGAGAGTGTGGATGATGCATTGTGTGATTATGATGAGATGCCCATTGGAGCTCGGGAATGTGCTCTCCACTGTCCAAATAACTGTGTAATGTCTGATTGGGGCGACTGGAGTACTTGTCCAAAAGTTGGTATTTTGTTTCAAATACATTTGATAAATTTACCAAATGGAATGTTGCAGAAATGACAATTATTGATATACTTAGAAGCTGTAAACAAAATTAAAATAGTAACTATTTTGTGCAAAAAGCATCTCAACTAACCACATGTTTAGTTGAGATAGAAGCTGCACAATAAATTATAAATAATGTATGTATATGCCCTGTATATCTTCCTGTTTTGAACTAGTCAGGCTGCTTGCACCTAATTAAGCTATCACCTGAAGGTGTGCAACTTAGACAGCAATCAAATACAAAGCAAAATAATGGAATTTCAGTCAGTCTTACTGATTGTTTTACTACATAGACTCAGAACCAGCATTCCTTCTCAATATTTTTGGCACTTTACTGAAGGATGTTGTTATTGTTTTTGCATGTTAGGAATTGAAATTGTGAGTATTTCCACCTTGAAAGACAATTAACAAAAACTACAACATTTGAGATGCACTTTGAGTGTATTGATTCCTTGGCTTCATAAATTTAATTTTTCCCTTCTTACAGGCAATCAAGATGTGTAATAAATGTCATTAATACTCACATCTGATGAATGAATTTTTAATAAGTGCCAGATCATTGATGATTAAGGATCTCTTCAGTGACAGCTAGAGATAATGACACATGGTTTCTTTTTCTGTCACTCTTACAATATTTAAGATGAATATTAAAATCAAAATTGTTATGTCCAATATTGTTGTATCATAATGGTACTGACTTCTACTTTTAAGATTTAACTTTGCAATTGTTTGGAAAACTGAGATGAAAAGCAGAAATCTGCTGTGTGAATGAACGAGAAACAGGAATAAATGAGGAGTAACATAAGACAAAAAAAACTAAATTAAATTAACAACAGTTATAAAAGGAAATAGTAAGTTTTCCAAGACCCATGAAACCAATAGAAAATTTTAAACCTAAACAAAATATCAAGCCTTTTATGTTGTTAGAAAGTGCGGTGGCAGAGTGGTTAGCACTGCTGCCTCCCAGCGCCAGAGACCTGGGTTCAATTCCTGCCTCAGGCAACTGTCTGTGTGAAGTTTGCACATTCTCCCTGTGTTTGTGTGGGTTTCCTCCCAAAAATGTGCAGGTTAGGTGAATTGACCATGCTAAATTACCTGTAATTTTAAGTGAAGGGCTAAACGTAGGGGAATGGGTCTGGGTGGGTTGCTCTTCGAAGGGTCGGTGTGGACTAGTTGGCCGAAGGGCCTGTTTCCACGCTGTAAGTAATCTAGTCCTAATTTATTCACAAACTGACATTTCAGTTCCTTTCCAAACAGACGAGAAATGTAATTAGTAACTACAAGCTGGTGCACATTTTAAATGGTTTCTAAGGCTAGTCTGTGCTTAAACATCTTATTATGATAAGTTCTGTTTCCCTCTGCAATTTCGTAATTGTAGCTGGGAGTGACTAAATGCCAATATGTTAATATATTGTGAGTAGCTGAGTGTTTAAATACTGTTTAGTTCTGTTACCTAATTAATTATTGTCTGTTATTTGTACCTACTCAGAGAGTAACAGAGTGCTTTAGGTAACCGGCGATTGCTGCACTCATTTACTGAGTCCCATCTGCTTTAATGTGCTAACCTTAAGAGGAGCAGTCACTTTCACTTTCGTGTTTTAGCAGATGTAGTTGAAAATCAGATATACAAGCAGACTGCAGCACTGTGTAATAGGCTAGCTATTGACAAAGAACTATCATTTGGAATTTTACTTTTCTGTTCTTATTATAATGTAGTGTACTGAGGTCAAGGGTAAAAATAGCTTGGGTATGTTTAACAACTTTCATAAGAATGTGCCATTCATTCAATAAATAATAGATCATTTAAGATAAACTGTCTTTTTTGATTATTTAGAGTAACACGTAAAATGAAAACTGACCTAACCCTAGTAATCTACAGGCGATGTTATTTTCTTTTGATATCCAACTGCAATAAGCAACAATGGCACAAATTTCATCCGAATAGCCAAATCAAGATGTCAATGAGATTTCAGCAATTCATTGCTGGAAAATGTATTATAAAGTATTTACAACACAGAGACAGCCATTCAGCCCAAAAAGTGCTCCTTGTCATCTCTCTTCCATCCTTTTTTATCTAACCTCAAAAGCATATCTGTCTAATCCATTCTCACTCATAAATTTACCCAGCCTGCCCTTGAATTAATGTATGGTGTTCACCTCAACTTTAACCACGTGTAGTGTGTTCCATGTTCAAATCATTCTCTGAGTAAGACATTTGTTTGAATTTGTCGCGAGATCCTTTTGTGACCACATTAATGTCCCTTACATTTGCTTTTGCTTGCCTATAGAAACAGCTTCTTTATGTATACATTCTCAAACAGTTTTGTAAACTTAA
Organism: Hemiscyllium ocellatum; assembly: GCF_020745735.1. NCBI lineage: Eukaryota > Metazoa > Chordata > Chondrichthyes > Orectolobiformes > Hemiscylliidae > Hemiscyllium > Hemiscyllium ocellatum. Next base: position 37,993,580 of record NC_083407.1, on the reverse strand, counting down.
GGATCTCTAGATACAAATCAACAGCACAATTTTCAAGTGTGTCTCCAAACCACTCACCATCCTGATGTAGAACTATATTGCCACTCCTTCAGGATTACTGGGTCAAAGTTCTGGAACACCTGCCATAACATCATTGTGCCTGTGCAAACCGACTGCACCTGTTCAAGAAAGAAGCTCGCCAGAACCTTCTCAATGGTAACTAGGGATGGACAATAAATACTGGATGAGCAAGCATACCCCATATCTCATGACTGAAAATATGACAGAAGCTTCGTCCAGAGGGTCACTGAAGATGTTACCTAGTCTGGTGACAAAGCGTCTGAAAATGAAGCTTCCAGCTCAGTGAACAAACCTACATCTCTCGGCCTAATTAATTTCTATACCAATTGAACTCGTTTAAAATATCTCCCTCTATAAGTTAAAACTGGTGACTTTTTTTAAGACTTTATTAACCTCTATTGCCACATTTGCTACTTGTGTAAGTGTACACCTGCCCCACTCTGTTCACCTTTCCCATTTAGATACTAACTCTTCACAAATTTTGTGGCCTCATTAATCTTCCTAGCAAAATCTACAACTTCATATGTATTTATTTTAAAGTTGCCAATTAAAAGCCCATTCTGAAAGTTTATGTAAATGTCCCTCTAATTTGTCGCAATCTAAATAAATCTGAAAATCTCCCCATCATAAATCTCCAATAAATCTCCAAATCATAAATAAATCTGCTGTATTACCCTTTCTATCCTTTAAGTGACTACTTTAAAGAATTCAACAACGCTGGCCACCTTTGCTTTTAGGTCGTTGCTGTTCCTTCCAATCATATTTGCAATTTCTAGGTGTTTTGTATTACATTGTTAAATAAGAAATCTATTATCTTTTCAGCAACAAATATACTCATGTTCTATTTCCTATCTCATTTCATAGAAATAATGACTTTTTAAACAATGTTATTATGCTCAGATACAATGGACAGGGGTTGCACTCTCTCTAATTTGATGAGATAATCAATTATCTCACTCCTATTTTATTTTGTTATTGTGTTCTTCTCATATTTGTCTTCCAGTAAATATCAAGGTAAAGTTATTATTTTACCTTCTTGTTGGCATTATCTGCGAGCTTATCTTATGTATAATTTTGTGGTCCTATCCCTGTCCTGAATTTTCTATTAGTTTCATGGGGCTTGGAAAGCCTACTATTTCCTTTTATGTCTGTTGTTAATTTAATTTAGTTCTTCTTTTTTGTCTTTTGTTATTTCTCATTTATTCCTGTTTCTTGTTCTTTCCTTTGTTACGTTTGTTTTTTGGAGTATTACTTTTGTTCTTGTTTCATATGTTTTACGAGCTGTTTTGTTTTTACATTTTAGTGGGATATATTTCTCCTGGGAAGCTTATTGATTGGCATTTTAAATGTTTCTCATGGTTGTTCTATTTCTTTATTTGTCAACAATGTTTTCCTGTTTATTTTCTGTGCGGCCATTCTCATTCTCTTGAAAGTTTTTCTTCCCAATATTTGTTTCACTTACGCTTTTTTTAATCTTCAATTTAAATGTGGTATTTTGGTCATTTGATAATGTTGATATGGCATGACTTAAACAGTGTATTCCAGTGATGAAACTGGAGTTAGAAATGGAATAGGACAAAAATATAGGGATATGGATGGTCAAAGATAGTAAGGAAGAGGTCTGCGATGGGATCATTATAAATTTTATTCATGTAAATACAGAGACCGTGGAAGTTGATAAGACTAAGGAAGTGGTTCAGGTGAGATTTGGTTCAGAGAATTTACATTCAGGGAGATGTTTAATGTGAATATTAGGGGCATTTTGAAGTCACGAAAAAAATGTTGTTAGGTTTCTTGAAGAGCATTGAAGTGAATGACGTTCCCAGGGCCAGATGTCATCTATTGCAGGTTATTAAGAGAGGCAAGGGTAGTAAAGAAGGCATATGGCATACTTGTCTTTATTGGTCAGGGAATTGAGTACAAGAGTCAGGAAGACATTATAAAAACAGCTTTATAAAAGTTTTAGGACACACATAGAGTATTGCATTAAATTCTGGTTATCACATTACAGGAAGGATGCGGAGGCTTTGGAGAGGATGCAAAAGAGGTTTACCAGGACTCTGCCTGGATTAGAGTGTATGAGTTATCAGGAGAGGATGGACAAACTAGATTTGTTTTCTCTGAAGCAGCCTTGACTATGATCTTTGTATCCTCTCCAGCCAGTAGAGAGGTCCCTGAGGACTGGCAAGTAGCTAACATTGTTTCACTGTTCAAGAAAATAAATAAAGATAATGTAGGGCATTGTAGATCAGTGAGTCTCACATTGTTGTTTGGGAAGCTATTAGAGAGAATCTTAGGAATTTGCACATTTGGAAAAGCCAAAATATGGACAATCAGCATAGTTTTGTGTGGGCAAATCATGCCTTGTTATCTTGATTTTTTTTGAGCAGGTGACGAGGGTGATCAATGAGAGTGCAGCAGTGGATATTCTTTAAATGGAATTTAGTAAGGCTTTCAACATAGTCCCTCAGGGCAGGCTCATCCAAAAGAGTAAGATGGATAGGATCCTCAGTGAATTGGCCATTTGGATTCAGAATTGGTTTGCCCATAGAATACAATGGTGGAAGGCTATATTTCTAGCTGGAGGTCCATGAATAGTGGTTTTCTGCAGGGATCCATGCTAGACCTCTATTGTTGGTGATTTGGAATGACTTGGATGAAAAAATAGGTAGATGGTTTAGTAAGTTTGCAGACAACACAAAGATCAGAGTAGGTGTGGATAGCATAGAGGGTTGTCAAAGAAACAGCAGAATGTAGATTAATTGCAGATATGGGCAGAGAAATGGCAGCTGGAGCTTATTTTGGTTAAGTGTGAGGTGTTGCACACTGGGAAATCAAATGTTAAGGGAAAGTATACAGTTAATGCCAGGACCCTGATCAGCATTGATGTACAGAGAGATTTTGTGGTCCTCATCTATAACTCCCTGAAAGTGTCCAAGCAAGTAGATAGGGTAGTAAAGAAGGCATATGGCATGCTTGTCTTTATTGGTCAGGGAATTGAGTACAAGAGTCAGGAAGACATTATAAAAACAGCTTTATAAAAGTTTTAGGACACACATAGAGTATTGCATTAAATTTTGGTTATCACATTACAGGAAGGATGCGGGGGCTTTGGAGAGGATGCAAAAGAGGTTTACCAGGACTCTGCCTGGATTAGAGTGTATGACTTATCAGGAGAGGATGGACAAACTAGATTTGTTTTCTCTGAAGCAGCAGAGGCTGAGGAGAGACCGATAGAATTTTATAAAATTATGAGAGGCATAGGTAAGTTGACAGAATCATTTTTCCCAGAATTGAAATGTCCAATACTAGGGAGCATCGATTTAAAGTAAGAGGGGAAAAGTTCAAAGGAGGTGTGAGGGGTATGTTTGTTTTACACAGAGAATGGTAGGTGCCTGGAACATGCTGTTAAAAAGTGCGGTGCTGGAAAAGCACAGTTGGTCGGGCAGCATCCAAGAAGCAGGAGAATCGGTGTTTTGATCATAAGCTCTTCATCTTCCTGACTCTATGTTGACTCTCCTGCTCTTCGGATGCTGCCTGACAGGCTGTGCTTTTCCAACTCCACACTTTTTGACTCTGAACTCCAGCATCTGCAGTCCTCACTTTCGCCTAGAACATACTGCTGAGAGTAGTGGTGAAGATAGGTATGTTAGGTGTATTTAAGGTGCTTACAGATAAGCACATAAATAAGCAAGTCATGGAGGGATGTGGACCACAAGCAGTCAGAAGGAATGGGTTTCATTTGTTGTCATGTTCATCGTGGGCCAAAGGGCCAGTTCCTGTACTCTACTGTTCTATGTCCTATCTTCAAAGGAGAACAGGAGGGCAGTGAATTCAAAAGTTAAATTACTGACAATGTCGAGATATTTGTGCAGAACCTTTGATTCACATTAATTTTTTGCTCGTGAGGCTGATAGGCAGAAATCTGGATCAGTGTGCTGGTAAGAGCACAGCAGTTCAGGCAGCATCCAACAAGCAGAGAAATCGACGTTTCGGGCAAAGGCCCTTCATCAGGAATAAAGGCAGAGAGACTCTGCCTTTATTCCTGATGAAGGGCTTTTGCCTGAAACATCGATTTCGCTGCTCGTTGGATGCTGCCTGAACTGCTGTGCTCTTACCAGCACCACTGATCCAGAATCTGGTTTCCAGCATCTGCAGTTATTGTTTTTACCTTGATAGGCAGAAATATCCAAACAGAAGCTGAGAGAGGGTACTTACAGGGGGAAAGATGCCAGCAAAGGAAATCCCAAGTTGTGATTTCATGGACATGTCATCATAATGATTATTTAAGTAATAGTATCATCTTTGATAATGGAGAAGCAAACCAGTTTTCAGGCATATTAACAATACTAATTCAATCACTCACAGTACGTATGAATGGCATTCTGCAGATGAAGGAGAAAAAGGATGAAGCTGGAGGGGGGAGAGATGACGAATGGGGCTGGGGGTGGTGAGAAATTGCATGGTGCTGGCAGGAGTACAGGTGGAGGGAGAGAGAGACCCAATCACCCCCTTTCCACCCAAGCCCAATCCTCCCCTTGCTTAGCTCGATCACTCCACCCGACAAGATCCTCTCGATTCCTGGGCAGTAAGAAGCTGAAAGTTAACCAGGAATTGGCAGAAATGTTAAAATCAGTTTAACAATGATGTTATTGAATGGTGGAGTGAGGGTGAAAGACTGAATGGTCTACTCCTGCTTCTGATTTAGGATCAAGTGAATCTCTGAAGGAGTATTGGGTGGATATGGGGAATACTTAAAAGGGAAATCAGAAGAGCAAAAAAGTGGATATAAGATAACATTGACAATAAGGTTAAAGAGAATCCAAAAAGATTTAACAAGTGCATTAAGGGCAAAAGAGCAACTAGGGAGAGACCAGGGCCCTTTAAAGATCAATGAGGCTGTCTACGTGTGGAACCACAGGAGATGGGTGAATGGATATTAAATGGATATTTCATGTCAGTATTTACTGTGGAGAAACACTTGGAAGGTAACGTACTTGGGAATATAAAAACTGATGTCTTGAAAACAGCCTGTATTACAGAAAAAGAGATGCTGGAGGTCTTAAAAGGCATAAAGGTAGATAAAACCCGGCCTGATCAAGTGTATTCTGGGGGAAGCTAAGGAAGAAATTGTGGGGGCCTTAACAGCGATATTTGTATAATCTACAGTCATGCATGAGGTGCCAATAGAATGGACGGTGGCTAATGTTGAGCCCTTATTTCAGAAAGATTGCAAGGAAACACCAGAAAACTATAGGCCAGTTAGTCTGACGTAATGTGGTAGGAATGTTGTTTGGGGGGGCGTGGTTTCTAAGAGACAGGATTTGGAAGCATTTGGAGAGACAAGAACTGATTAGGGATAGCCAGCATGGCTTTGTGCCTGGGAGATCTGTCTAGCAAATTTGATTGAATGTTTTGACAATGTGGCTAAGAAGATTGATGAGGGTAGAGTGATCGATGTTGTTTACATGGATTTCAGCAAGGCATTTGACAAGGTTCCACATGGTAAACTGGTGAGTAAGGATAGATCACATGGGATATAACATAACTAGTTGGGCAGTAGGAGACAGAAGGTGAAAGTAGAGGTTTGTATTTTGGACTGGAGGCCTGTGACCAATGGTGTTCAGCAGGGATCGGTGCTAGGTCCACTATTGCTTGTCATTTATATAAACGATTTAGATGACAATTTAGGAGGCATGGTTAGTAAGTTTGCAGGTGACATCAAAACTGGTGGTATAGTGGATAGTGAAAAAGGCTATCTAAGAGTACATTGAGATCTTGAACAGCTGGGCCAATGGGATGAGGAGTGGTAGATAGAGGTTAATTTAGATAAATATGACATATTGCTTTTTGGTAAGACAATCAGGGTAGGACTCACACAGTTAATGGTGGGGCTTTGGGGAATGTTGTCAAACAGAGACATCTTGGGGTTCAGGTACATAGTTCCCTGAAAGTGGCATCACAGGTAGACAGGGTGGCGAAGAAGCCATTTGGTACGCTTGCCTTCATTGTCAGAGAATTGAGTATTGTACTTGGGATGTTATGTTGTGCCTGTATAAGGCCACTTTTGGAGTAATGCATATAGTTCTAGTCGCCCTGCTTTTGGAAGGATATTATTAAAACTGGAAAAGGTGCAGAAAAGGTTTACAAAATTGCTGCTGGGACTGGAGCACTCAAGTTATAGGGAGATGCTGAGACTTTTACCCTGGAGTGTAGGAAGTTGAAAGGTGACCTTATAGAACATTATTAAATCATATGGGGCATAAGATAAATAGCAAAGGTCTTTTCCCTTGGATCGGGAAATTGGAGGGTTTGGTTTAAGGTGAGAGGACAACTTTTTCACCTAGGTGGTGGTGCATAGATGGAATGAACTGCCAGAGGAAGTGATAGACACAGGTACAGTTACAACATTTAAAAGACGCTTAAACAGGTAGATGAATAGGAAAGGTTTGGAGGGATATGGGCCAAATGCAGGCAAATGGGACTAGCTTAGTTTGGGAAATTTAGTCGACATTGATGAGCTGGACCAAAGGGTCTGTTTCCATGCAGTATGACGCTATGATTCCATGATTCATATATTTATATGTTTGTTCACTTGAGTTAACACTGATTTAACATAGAGTTTTATTATTTTGCATTAAAATATTTGAAAAATGCAAAATTAATAGAAATTAAAACTAAATGCTATTTATCTAAAGCAACATCTTTAAGCTCATTCTATTTTCTGCATAGCTTACCCAAAACGTTTAGCAAATATGTTCCTCTATCTCTGAGGTAGAGTGGCAGATTTTTGCACTACATTTTGTTCTGAACCTGCTCAATAATTTGTTTGTAGATGTTTTAAAAATGACAGCAAGGCCCAGGTTTTGCTCAACCTGTAAGACCAAGTATCAGACAGCAGCTCCACTTTGTGTCAGAAGAACAGAAGACAGAGCATGTGGTTCAAACCATTTCCTTAGAGCATTACAAGTACAACTGGGTGTGGTGCTCCGACAATCCGTTAGAAAAGGAGAGACTAAAAACCACTTCCTGATGTGAAGGTTTTGATCATATTAGTCACTGTAGTACAAATTAAAATTTAACAAATGCTATTTCATTGTTGAAATTATGGGATTAAGACTCGAATGCAAGCATATCTGTGCAAGGTAGCATTGTATTTTGCTAATACGAAATGCAAACAAATTCCAGCACCTTCTGTATTTTGACTTTAAATTTAGTTTTCTGCAAACATTGCTATTCATATTTGTGCATTTGAATGTCTATCTCTAGGAGTGTAACATCTTGAACGTTCGTGTTCGAACCCGGTATCCTCTACGTCTACCAGCAGATGGGAAAACCTGCCCCAAAGTCTCTGAGGTGGAGCCCTGCACTCTCAACAAAAACTGCTTTCACTATCATTACAACATAACAGGTAGTGGGCAATTCAGAAATGGCATAAAGTGAAAGCCTCTGAAAAAATGCTTCATTTTTAAGTTTTTTTTGTGAGTTTCCAAATAAAAGCAACAGCTGGAGAATTAAAGAGTTAGCTCCATTGTTACAATTCCAGACCTAACCTTCAAATTATGTCATGATTTCAAAAGAGACCAGTAAATTCTATTTTTCAGAGGGAAGATTTAATAGTAACATTCAGTGTCCCAGACTAATACTGAGGATTTGGGTTCAAAACCCACCATGGCAATGAAATTCAACAAAATAATCTAGAATTTTTAAAAAATGCCAATCTAATGTTGATTATCATAAAAACCTGTCTAGTTCAGTAATTTCCTTTAGGGAAGGGAATCTGTTGGGCATACTAGGCCTGGTCTGCAGGTGACTGCAGACCCTCAGCAATGTGGTTGACTCTTAACTGCTTTCTAGACAGTTCAGAATGGACAATAAATGCTGCCCTATCCAGCAATACCCAGATCCCATGGAAAAATGAATAAACAAAATAAACAATCCAGTCTTCCGTGTTCTCTGTTCAGAGTGCATTCTCCTCTATGTTGGTAAGACTAGCCACATACTGGGTTACTTCTTTGTGGAACACCTCTGTTCTGTGAAATAATGGTCCTAATCTTACAATTTCAATGCATCATCTTGTTCCCACGTTAAGATTTCTGTCCTAGGCTTGCTACAGTGTTTTGGTGCTGCCTAATGTAAGCTGGAGGAACAGAATCTCTCCTTTTCCCACTGGTGCACTTTCCAGCCTTTGGGGTTCAACATTGCGTTCAGAGCATGAACACTGCCCTTTCAGCATATGTTCAATTGCCATACTGGCTGAGATTACTATAAAGGACCATCCATCTCAATTGCTCCTGAGTCATGATAACCCTCAGGTTCAACCACCGCCCATTGGCTCTTTCTAATGAGAGAGCAATCCAATGGTCTTGTAATACTACGGCAATTTTATTTTTTCTCCATAAATTATTTGCTTCAAAAAGGAAATCTGACAAGAGGGCAGCATGAAAAAAAAACCACAGATTGAATTCTGTGCCCAAATTGAAGTTCAAAAAGAAAGTGAAAGTCAACAAAAACAGAAAGCTTGCCTGTATAACAAAATCTACCAACAGAGCAATATGAGTAAGACTGTTTGATTAAGTCAAATTAAACAACATTACAGTCCCAATCATGAAGTGGGGTTAGTAGTCAAAGTTCAGGTTTTCGCATTAGAGATGTTAAGAGACCAGAGTGAAACCATTGGAAATGTTTGGAGAAATCCAGACATAAAGGGCAGATAACTTGCAAGTTTGCAGGAGTGAAGAAAAGAAAAAGGATTGTTCTTCTAATTCATTCTTATCAAATAATGATGTTTTTAGAAATTAAACACGTGCTAGTGCATGTGTTTAAGCAGAGGCAGCTGAACTTAGGGACCAGAAGCTGTAAATTGCTCAGAAGCATCATCAGGAAGCTGGTGATAGCTGCTGGGAATGTACCCAATGAGGTACTGAATCACAGAGGGACCCTAACCACCACTGAGTAATGTCAAGATGGGATTCTGGATTAGTGGTGCTGGAAGAGCACAGCAGTTCAGGCAGCATCCCAGGAGCAGTAAAATCAACTTTTAAAATCTGATTGATCAGGCAAAAGCCCTTCATCAAGAATACAGGCAGAGAGCCTAAAGGGTGGAGAGATAATGTCAAGATGGGAGCTCGTGGAGGTTCAGGGGATGATTCAGCTGCAAAACCATTTAAGGTCCTCATCCCATTGATGATATTTTGCCCATGGCCATAGAGAAAGGCTTTAGATATGCAGGCTCCTGTGAGGCAAGTGCTGGATGGCACGGTGGCTCAGTGGTTAGCACTGCTGCCTCACTGTGCCAGACACCCGGGTTCAGATTCCCATCTTGGGTGCATGTCTGTGTGGAGTTTGCACATTCTCCCCATGTCTGCGTGGGTTGCCTCCGAGTGCTCCAGTTTCCTCCCACAATTCAAAGATATGCAGGCCAGGTGAATTGGCAATGTTAAATTGCCCATTGTGTTGGGTGCATTAGTCAAGGGTAGGGGAATGGGTCTGGATGGGTTACTGTTTGGAGGGTTGGTGTGAGCTTGTTGGGACGGAGGGCCTGTTTCCAATACTGTAGGGAATCTAATCTACTGTGAATCCCCTTAACCCATCAGAGGGATTTCCCTAACCAAAGGTTAAATGTTCTATCAACTCGCCTTGTCAAGGATGCCCAACTCTGGCTTTCCATGGGCTGCTTGGCTTTGTAGTACTGCCCTTTGTGCTAGCAGTGGCTAGTGGTCCTGTTGGTACTGGCAAATTGAAGCGATTTTGGCGATCCAATTGTTAAGTATCCCTCTAAGGCAGAAATTCCTCCCGAGAAAGAGACAGATCAATTATCACTGTTCCCAGCATTAAATGGCTGCATGGTTGCCAATAGAAACATGGACAGTTTCCCCCTGCCTTTGGAACTGCAGTACGATATCAAATCCAGCTCAGTACACCTCGATTGCCCACTCAAGTGACTGCTTCTTCAAGTTGTTCCATGCTATCTTTTACTGCCATTGATTTCTGAGCAAACTCTGAGAAACCAGAGTTATCATTTCAAGTCCAGTGACCCTTCTTCTGAATTGTGTCACTGCTTCACTAGACTTGAAATGTTAACTCACTTTTCTCTCTCCACAGATGCTCCTGACCTGCAGAGATTCTGCACCAGTTCTGTTGTACTTTTAGATTCCCAGCATCCACAATTCTTTGTTTTATTTTGTTCTGCACATCATCATCACTTGTGTAAAATATTTAATTTTGACCTCTCTCTGTTCTCTTATTTTTATAAGTTCACATTGAAGTTTCTGCTCCAAACTTTCCATTTTATTTCCTTCAAAGTCTGAATGAATTTAAGTCGACACTTTTACTGGAGCCATTTGTTTTGGTGAGTGCTATTGATTTCAGTCATGACAAATTGTAAAGTTCAGGAAATACAATTTAACGACACTTATCCTATTCCTTGCAGGTATAAAACACCTCTGCTATCAAATCCTTTACGAAATTAATTTTCTAAGCATATATAACCTTCACAGCCATCAATAGTCTTTCCTGAAAGGAAATAAATAGTCATGTAGAGTTAAATATCACCACATCATCATTGACCCCCATGTCATTGTGTTAGATTCTAAAGTTACCAGTGGTTTTATGCAAAAATGAATGATGCCCATTAGACACCAGCAGAGCCTTTTGAAATATTGAAACATTGTACATGTATGTATAAATGTGACTGGTGTGAAGACAATTTTTTTGATAGGGTCATAATGTTTGTTTCCCTGTAGACCTGTTAGCAAATAAAAGCAAATTATTGTGTTTGACTTAATGATATTTACTACAATGTTAATTATAGCCGGTACAGCCAGAGACTTCAGTCAATGCGGTGTCTTTTTCTGGATGCGTCTTTTTTTGTATTGTCAGATTGGAGCTCTTGCCAGCTGAGTGATAATGCGGTTTGTGGACAAGGGCTAAAGATTCGCTTGCTTAATTGTGTTCGAAGTGATGGAAAATCAGTCGATAGCAAGTACTGTGAGAAGGTGAGACCTCAATATATGGTGTGGTTTCATGACTGAACCTGGTTGGTTTGGAGGTGCAGTTGAAATGGACTGTTAATTGTATAACACCTGCACTAGAGCGCTGTGTATGACCTTATTCATACACATTCCTCTTCAAAGATTCACCTCCAGTCACTTAAGTGTAAAACAGTAAAAGTTGTGAACAAGAAACTGTTGTTGTATATATTGCATGAAGAGACTTAATAGTTCAATATTTTTTCTAATGTTTTCTAACATAACATCTTGTCAACATTACGAGCGGTGAAATCGTATTTGGAAAGGTATGTCAGTGAGACCTCTCACCTCAGGTTTGTTCCCTGTTTCTGTGTTTCACAGCATAGTCAGAAAGGTATGCTGTGTGTTGGAAACAGTGGATTGCTTGAGCCTGGCGAATATTGCCAAGTTGTATTGATTCAGATGCACACTTGTGAAAAAAGGAACTGCCTGATTTCACTGCAATTCATTTAAGGAAAATCAGTTCAGGCCTTCATTGCTTTGCACTCTATCTTCAGCTTTCTTATGTTGTTATGTCCATGATGATACAGTGCTCCAGTAACTCTTGATGCTTGATTCTTAGATGCCGACTTATTTATCTTGGAGGGGTTTTTTTTGCACTCATGATGAATAGAGAAAAATAACAAACTTCTTTCAGTATCAGCCTTGGTTCAGTTGATAGCACACTTACCTCAGAGTCAGAAAGGAACTAAGACTTCCCTTCTGTTGTAAAAGTTCTCATAGTGCTATTTTGAAGAACAGAAATACTAACTCAAGTGTCCTGACCAATGTGACTCTCAACTTAACATTCTAAAAATAAGTAATTAGATTAGACTTACAGTGTGGAAACAGGCCCTTCGGCCCAACAAGTCCACACCGACCCGCAGAAGCGAAACCCGCTCATACCCCTACATTTACCCCTTACCTAACACTACGGGCAATTTAGCATGGCCAATTCACCTGACCCGCACATCTTTGGACTGTGGGAGGAAACCGGAGCACCCGGAAGAAACCCACGCTGACACGGAGAGAACGTGCAAACTCCACACAGTCAGTCGCCTGAGTCGGGAATTGAACCCAGGTCTCAGGCGCTGTGAGGCAGCAGTGCTAACCACTGTGCCACCGTGCCACCCACAAATCTGATCAGTATCACACCATTTGTAAGAGCAGTGCAATGCTTAAATTGCTTTTTCTACACTACAGCAGTGATCATATTTCAATAGTTTTTCTTTGGTATAACATGCTTTGGGACATCATGTGGTCATGCAAGGTACTAGATTGATGCAGTCTTTTTTTTCCTTTCTGACCTATGTTTGCAGTTTATGATTGAATTCAAAAGCTAAGTAGTCTCTACATTGTCCCAAGTTGGGAAATTGACCCTTTAATGTCACTTGTTGTTTTAAGTTCCACGTAAGGGACAAGATATTTTGGATGGCAGAGTTTCCCAACTCACTAGCCAAGGAGTCGATTTGAAATGCATCCCTGCTGATCACAACAGTCCCATTGCTTGGTTAATTGGCTGGAGGTTGAGCTTCCACCCGTCATCCAGCTTTGAAAATCCAAAGTCCAGGATTATTTAAGTATCAGGAGCCACATTGTGATGAGAGGTGGTGCTGGGTAGTAGAAGAGGATGGAGAGTGTCTGGAGGTCTGAAAAGGTTTCACTTATGAGAAGGAGATGCAGTGAAGAAGTCTTGCTGGAGAGTTTGGGGATGAGATAGGAAAGAGCACCTGAGAGAGGTTTCAGAGAGGGGGCAGTGTGCCTGATCTGGAAAGAGGCTCTTCAGGAAAGGCCCTGTCTCACCACTTCCTGCCTGAGAAGACTGCTAGGCTTTCCCATTCTTCTTGAACACCTGCTGCGAGTCTTAAAATTGAGACCATTTTCAAATTGGTCTTTAACACCTCAAGGGCCTCTGTTGAGGTGAATGTGGGCAGGCCTAAATCTTCCCTGCTTCCTCCTTAATATTACAGGCAAGTCAGGGATTGGCAGTAAGTCAACAGGAAGTCCACCTGTAGCATTCTACAGTGCCCTAATGCAATCCTGCTGGTGATAGACTCTAAAAGGGTCAAGTGATATGGGGAAAGATGGGATTGGGGTATTGAGATCAATGATCAGCCATGATCCTTAATGAATGTGGAGTAGACTCACATGGCTTATTCCTGTTCCTATCTTCTATGTTCCTAAAATTCAGTTCTGATACATTTAATCTTCCATGTGTTTCTGGTATATTATAAATTGAAACAGTTTGACCATTTTCTGAATCGTTCTGCTTTACTATTCTTGCTTTGTTACTTGCTTTGCTGCAGGTAGCAGCAGAAATCGTTATGCATTCAGTTGGTTGGTTAACTTCTCTCTGGTGGGAAGCTTAAAGGACTCAAAAGCACAGCATGATTACCTTGACTATATTAAGCTATCCCTGCATTGTGCAAATATCCTTCATGCTACAAGTTTGAAATTAGCCATTGCATCTCACTTTTTACCACTTGAACAGAGAAATTGTGGTTTCGCTGTGTTCGATTGTATTGTATCTCATCTGGATATGTAATTGAGTTATAGAGATGTACCACACGGAAATAGACCCTTCAGTCCAACTCGTTCATGCCGACCAGGTACCCAAAAGCAATCTTATCCCATTTGCCAGCATTTGACCCTATTCATCTAAACCTTTTCTATTCATATATCCATCCAGATGCCTTTTAAATGTTGTAATTTTACCAGTTTCCACCACCTCCTCTGGCAGCTCATTCCATACACAGACCACCCTCTGTGTGAAAAGTTGCCCCTTAGGTCCCTTTTGGATCTTTCACCTCTCAACAGGCATATAATAGTTATTTGAAAGAAGATTTTTCTTGCAAGAGAATTATGTCCCAACCTATTTTCTAAAATAAGTTGAAGTTTGGGGCTTGGGAGATTGCAGTGATGATTTTATAATTAAAGCTGCCAGTGAAGATCCACTGTCTTATAGAGCACGAGCTGAAGTTAGGCATACAACTCAATCCTTTCTACCTTTGACCCAGACTCTATTGAATCTAGCTGTTCACTGGGAACATGCTACCTCTTCAGTCATGTCATGCAAAAGTGACATGAGTTTCTTTAAAATTTAAGCAGACTGCCGATTTCACACTTTGACTACATTATTAGCAACTAAAGGTCAAGAAAAATGTTTTTATACTCGGCAAATGGATATATGCACTTTGGTCTTTAAAGGTCAAAACTATTTTGAAGTTTGTGCCTCTGAATAACTTTTACTTATTTCCCAATTCTAAACAATGGCATTTTACAATTTTATATTTCCAGTAGTGCTTTACAGTTTTATTGACCCAATTTATTGTGGCAATGTGTCCAAGCACATTGTTTTTGAGCTACCCTGATGTAAGACCATGCAAATCATTGGTGAGTTACAGATTCCCAATACATTAAGCTTGACATACCTTCACAAAGTCAGCAATTAATCAGTAAAGCATACATCAGCAAAATATACAGGCTGGTCTATATTAGAGATTAATTTTTTAAAGATGAAACAACAGCGTTTGCATCTCATTGTTTAACATTTATATTGAACCCAGGTAGTGTAAATAGTTTAATCTCTATATTACTGCATTGCTGCTTCACTGATCTAGTCATTAATGGATTGTGATAACACTCAATTTTCATCAATGAGAAACTGCTTTGACTAAGGCTATTAACAAAAAGCAAATCCATTTATACTTCAAATCAATTTGTAATGCAACAAAATAAAACAGAAAAAGGTGATTTAGCAAGTGGACAAGATTGCTTGAAAGTAGCATTGCTCAGGATTCCATCTGATTACCACAGCCCTCAGATTCTTTGGCATTCAAAGAAATGTTTAAGAACTTGTGACAGCTGCTTTCAGATTATGCAGATGCTGCCATTAATTGCAATCACTTTATTTCCATAGTAGCAGGTTTTCAAAATATCTATTCAGCTCTCCGCCTTACAATATGTACTTCATACACACCTTGCAACAGAATGTAAATCAAAAAATCACTAAGTTCTTTACACTGGTAGATTTCAAAACCCACATTCGGCTTTCCACTTCTCTTCTGGATGTTATTAAAAACCTATTTTTTTGGCCAAGCTTTTGATTACTTGTCCTTCAATCTCCTTTTGTGGCTCAGTGCCAGGTTTTATTTGAGAACACTCCTGTGAAATGTATTGCGAGATTTTACTGTGACAAAACTGCTGGATATGTGTAAATTTTTGTTGTAAATTGTATCTGAATGGCACTGTTGACTGGCTGGTTTACTGCTGCACTTCTGTTTCAATTTTCCAAGATGGCACTGGAATCTCCTTGGCATTTATCTATGCCTTGCATTGTGGAATGCCCTGTAAATTGCCAGCTGTCAGAGTGGTCACCTTGGTCTGAGTGTTCCCACACTTGTGGATTTGAAGGTATGTGGATCCTCCTGACCATCACAAGGCAGGTTTTAGTCTATCTTCTATGTACAACATCAGTACAAGCAGGTACTAAGGCTAATATCTGAGAAAAAAATAAGAAAGAGTTTTCTAATTGATTAATTGCTTATACGTAATAAAATTAATTTAGAAAATATGTCTGTTAATTGGCATGATGATTAGTTTAGGTATTTTTAACTTTTATTTTGCGGCTGAATTATGGATAAAGCTACGTAACAAGTCCAACACATAAACATATGTTTCTAAATGTTTGATATAAGAGTATAAAAGGGAAAACAAGTAATATTCTATATTATCCCATAATAAGCATTCTATAATTGTATTGAAAGATGTCAAACATGCTTAACTGTTCATTGCAATATTAATAGTTTAAATATGGAATTTATCTGGAAAATTATTCCAGATGCAGAGCACGTATATAACAGTTTGCATTTAATATTCAATGTGGCATTTGAATTTTGCATATCTGAATAATTCAGCACTGAACGTATTACAAATTCAGAAACCTTTAGGTGCATCACAGGGACTGTAGAGGGAAAGAAAAATATGTCTGTACAGTACATCAGTAATCAATATTATTTTTAGAGGGTCAGATTAATGCTAATTGAACACTTTATTTACATCTTATGATTTTTTTCTATCGCTTTCTCTACAGCTATGCAGTTATTGTTAGAATGGAGACCACACTGAAAACATAACATGTGGTGACCTGAATATCAATATTAATTTCTTGATTAGTAATGCCCAAATTTTATATCAGTAATTTTTTTTTAAATGAAGCATATTTGTTCTTGTCTGTACATGAAAAGATACTTGGAATGATTTTGACTTTGTATAAAATTGGCAGCAACAAATTGGCAGTCCCTGTTATGTCGCTCCTGCTTTTTAATTGCATTGAAATCATTCACACAATTGAGACCATCACAGAAAGTAGTTATTATCACCATATGTATCAAATGCCAGAACTACCTAGTGCAACTACTGCACAGGTTATTTCCTGCCCAAACAGTGGAGGTAGTATAACACACACAGAAATAAGCAATCACTTCAAAGTATCTAGTGACAGCTCTGCAAGCCTGTCACATCCAGTCATGATTGGTGACATTTACACAATAATGGGATCCATAAACATTTCAATTATTAATGATATCAGAGTCTAGCATGACAATTGCAATTGTTTACACACTTGTTTATGAAAGGGGAAAAGAAATAAACCTAGTAATTATGGCGCTAGTGGTAAACAAGCTATCAGGAACTATAAACTGGGAGAAAATTAGTAGCCATATGGACAAATAGGGACATATAGGGGACAGCCAGCATTGATTTATTTAGGGGGAAATTGTGTTTGATTAGCTTGATTTTTTTTTGGCTGAATTAACAAAGATGCTAGTTGAGAACAGTGAAGTTGGTTTCATCTATAGAGATTCTCAAAATATATTTATTAAGAATCACATAAGAGGTTTATTAGCAAAATTGAAGCCCAGAGGATATAAGGGACAATATTAACATGGGTACAAATTCAGCTCAGGGACAGAAAACAGATGAATGACTGGCGATATGCTGTGATGTTGCCCAGGATACAGAACAAAAGTCACTGATGTCTTTGATACACATTATTGACCTTGAACTAGGAGATATAAGGCACGATTTGCTAGATGACACAAAACGTGGAAGTATCATTAAAGGTGAGGAAGAAAGTAGTAGAGTAGACTTCAAGAAAACAGAGGTATGTTAATGGAATGGCTTAATGCAGAGGTAATGAACTTTGATGCACTAAAGGGTGAAGTGCTTCATTTTATAGCAAAAATTAGGAATGTTAGCTAACTTCTCCAATTTTAAGCAAGGTGCAAAAAAGAGAGACCTTGGGGCTGTTTTGCTCACATATCTTTGAAGGGACACGTTACCTGAGCAGGTCAGAGGTTCATTATTCATGCTGAATGCCTCACCTCTTGATTCTCCAAAAGCCCCAAATACAAGGAAAAACAAACAAGGACTGAAATGAAATACTTATCCCCTGCCTGAATAAGGACAGTTGCAACAACACCAAAGAAAGTCAACATAATCCAGGACACAGTATTCTGTTTGGTTGTCACTTCATACAATCCAATTCTTCTGTAACTATTTATGGTGCATGCTGTATAGAAAATGAATTGCAGCAATTTGTCTTAACTTTGGTAGATCTTGGAAAACACATAATCTCTACATCCTGCAGGACAAGGGCAGAGGTTTATAGAAGCACTGTGTCTTGAGCATGATCTCACAATTCCTTTACTGTTGCTGTGTCAAAGTCTGGGAATGCCCTCCCGAAAAGCACTATAGAACAACTTCACATCATGTAATGAAGTAGTTCAAGAATAAGTTTCACCACGACCAATGTTTGAAGGCACTCTAGGGATGGGCAATAAATGCTGACTTTGAAATAAGGACAAGTTCCCAAAAATTGCCCTAGATCATGTTATATGAATTGACTGTGGAAATCTCAAAAGATTTTTTCAAAGCTTGGGTTAACATAATCACATTATAACATGGGAACAACTGATATTGTTTTAGTTGGTTGAGATTTTGAAATGTATAGCAAGTACTGTCATGCTGCAGTGCCATATTAACCAAAGTACTATTATAACAGTTTTTGACGCCTCACTATCTGAGTGACAATTCTGAATTGATGTCTCTTGTTTTGATTCAGAACACATTCAATATAATAGACTGCAAGCAGGGTTAATAGAATATTGAAGAACATGATATTAGAGGAAATGTAGCATTGTTGACAACAAATTGATTGACAAGAAATAGAGTTAATACGATTGAGTAGTATGCAGATTGGAGACAGGTTGGAAGTCTGGCAGAGAGGATGTAGTCCAAGGATAATTGCTGTATCTATTTCTGTTCTTCATGTATTTAGATAACTTAAATTTGAATGTAAATATCCTGATACTGAAATTTGTCAATAAAAAGTAAGGACTTAAACATATCTTAAAAGAAACATGAAGCCATCGTTTTTCAAGTGTCTTGTGTGGGATTTAAATGAAAGAAAACCACCTTAGAAAGTTGCTTCAACTCCAAGTTGGTTTTCTTCCATTTCAGTCTAAATGAAAGCATTGGCTTTGTGATTCTCTTTAGCAGTGTTTAATTCTGTACTGCCAAACAATAAGTGGGCATCTCTGAAGAGGGTTTAGCAACTGGTGACGAGAATATGGGTTAGTGGAATGAGCAGATGGAGGACAGATGTAATGGAATGTGGAAAAACTATGTGGTAATACAGCTTGGAAAAATTATAGTTGTTGGATACGTGATTGCCAGAGATCTAAGGATTCAAATACACCTGACATATCGTATGGATTTATCAGGATAATATTCTGGATGAGAAATATTTTACCCAAACACTTAAAATAATGTGAATATTTTCAGCAGTGCAGAGAACTATAAAAGGTCATTTCGTAAAAAAATTTAAAATAACAGACAATTTTGATAGAGTTCATAGGTGATGACTATTTCTGCTGTTTGAAAATTTACAAGGCTATGTCAGTGTATTGAAAGCATCACAAAATTCATCTGTATTCCCTTTATTCTTTTCAATTGGTCATTTCTTCAAAACTCTACTACATCTGTCAAATGTGATTTTCCTTGAAAAATTCCATTAAAGCTGTTAGTGATGAGCCAAGATACCTACACATTCCTACTAATTTTATCACAAATAAGGATTTGAATTATTAGCCAACATCTGATATTTGAATAATTAGTGGCCTGGTCAACACCTATCTTGCAATCAACACCAGGAACAAAATAGATGAAACTCGTTGTTCATCTTATTGTGGGTTGTAGTGTGTAAATTGATAAGACCATAAGACATAGGAGTGGAAGTAAGGCCATTTGGTCCATCGGGTCCACTCTGCCATTCAATCATGGCTGATGGGCATTTCAACTCCAATTACCCGCATTCTCCCCGTAGCCCTTAATTCCTTGTGACATTAAGAATTCATCAATCTCTGCCTTGAAGACATTTAGCGTCCCAGCCTGCACTGTACTCTGCAGCAATGAATTCCATGGGCCCACCACTCTCTGGCTGAAGAAATGTCTCTGCATTTCTATTCTGAATTTACCCCCTCTAATTCTAAGGCTGTGTCCATGGGTCCTAGTCTCCTCGCCTAACGGAAGCAATTTCCTAGCGTCCACCCTTTCCAAGCCATATATCATCTTGTAAGTTTCTATTAGATTTCCCCTTAATCTTCTAAACTCCAATGAATACAATCCTGGGATGCTCAGCCGTTCCTCGTATGTTAGACCTACCATTCCAGGGATCATCCGTGTGAATCTCCGCAGGACACGCTCCAGTGCCAGTATGTCCTTCCTGAGGTGTGGGGACCAAAACTGGACACAGTACTCCAAATGGGGCCTAACCAGAGCTTTATAAAGTCTCAGTAACACAGCAGTGCTTTTATATTCCAACCCTCTTGAGATAAGTGACAACATTGCATTCGCTTTCTTAATCACGGACTCAACCTGCATGTTTACCTTCAGAGAATTCTCGACTAGCACTCCCAGATCCCTTTGTACTTTGGCTTTACGAATTTTCTCACCGTTTAGAAAGTAGTCCATGCTTGTATTCTTTTTTACAAAGTGCAAGACTTCGCATTTGCTCACATTGAATTCCATCAGCCATTTCCTGGACCACTCTCCCAAACTGTCTAGATTCTTCTGCAGCCTTCCCACTTCCTCAGTACTACCTGCCTGTCCACCTAACTTTGTATCATCGGCAAACTTCGCTAGAATGCCCCCAGTCCCTTCATCCAGATCATGAATATGTAACGTGAACAGCTGCGGCCCCAACACTGAACCCTGTGGGACACCGCTTGTCACCGGCTGCCATTCTGAAAAAGAACCTTTTATCCCAACGCTCTGCCTCTCTGATCATAATGTTTTACCTACAAAAACTATGGCATATCGTGTTCAAGAATAATTCATTATTTGTGAAATGCTTTGGGACATCCCGAGGTTATAAAAAGTCTGAAAATCCTGGAATTCTTTGTTCCTTTCCTCCTGTCATGCCTCCATAGGCTGTTTGCCCATTGTGAAAAAGGTGAATCTCAGAAAGATCGTGATTGGAGGAACCGATGTTGGACTGGAGTGAGCAAAGTTAAAAATCACACAACACCAGATTATTGTCCATCAGGTTTATTTGGAAGCACTAGCTTTCAGAATGCTGCTCCTTCAAGTGGTGATGATAACATATTTCTCAAACTCTCATTAGAGACAGATAACACTTGTAAAGAAAAGGTTTTTGATAAATTCAACCTGTAGGCTTTTCCTTATGTATTTGCTTACAAGTGCAGGTCCGCAGTTTTTGTGCGGTACCGATTGTGATGAAATATCAGGTGCAGGAAGCATGAGGGCTAAAAAGTGAAGAAAATAAATGTGTTAATTTTGTTGTGACCCTAGACTAAACCTCCAAATTTAAGCAACAATCTCTATGAGATTCAACATACATCCTCAGAGAACTCTCTTAGGCCTGAACAAAATAAATTAATAAGCTTTACTCTACAAAGCTATAACAGCAATACAATTTACAATATGTATACAACTTGTATTTTAACTTCCAATTAGAATTAACATGAAGTAAATATGGGTAAAAGATACACTGATTCCACAGAGCACAACAATTAGCAAGTGCAGTTAATACAGCACCCATGGATTCCTCAGCAGTTCTCCAGATGTTAGTGACACTATGGATCACCAAATCTCATTAAACCTTACAAGGCATTCCAACATATTCTGTTTGGAACGCTCTCAAACACTGCTCGATCCTGACCTGCCTCAACAGCTACTCATGATCTGGTACTTCACTCTCCTCTCCTGGGACTACGCTTCCCTGGAAACATCAAAGTACAGATACATCTCTAGTTGTTTTATTTATTGGCAGCTAGCTTCACCAAGCTATTGTTGTTATGGGCATTTTCCCTCAGCCTTAATCTTGCTCACTGGCTTCAAGAACTGCCTCCTGCATCCTAACAACGCAGAAGTATTCAACAGCTCTTGTGACATCTTCTTGAGCTCCAAACACACAGTGAAGTTCAGTTGCCTTCTTTGCAGTTCAGTAGCAGCACATCTTGACATGGAACTTGCTTCTGTCTGCGCAGTCTGTTACAGACTTATACTTTCCCTTGAACTGCCTGTGTCCTTTGACTTGGTCTTCAATCAGCCTTGAGCTCTCATGTGTGACTTGTTGAAAACCTTGCAGTGAGCTGAGCTCTGCTCTTGTTCTGAGGAGGTTTCAGAATAGTCTCATAGTAAATATTGGAACCTCCGATTCACTAAATGTTAGGTTTCATAAATTGCTGGCTCCTACTGTTCAAATGATTAAAACAAAAAAAAAGGAATTATTAAGTGTGTGTATATATATATAGATAGAAACGCATAAGTATAAGACTCAAACTTTTAAAAAATAAACTCCTATGAGGTAAGCATCCTCTTTATTTTTTTTTGCTTTTTATAGTTGTGCATCTCTATAATATTTGTCAGCTTGAATTTCAACTTCAACATGTTTCATTTTTCATGTGAATATGGACAGCTGAAGATCAATCATTGATAATCCCTTGACTGCAATCTAATTTTGAAGGTGTTGAATAGAAACCTCCTCTTAGAACAAAGCCACCAAGTGGCAATTTGAAAGTTGTTTTTTAAGCAAAACATAGAGGTGACTATATTTTAAATTTAATCAGTTTGAATTAATTGTGAACGATTAAAGAGATGGTAATGAAGAAAAGCTTGAGAAAATGGATCTTTCCTCACGAGACTAGGTAAGTTTAAAATGGAGCTTAATAAAATCATGTTAAGTGGTGAAAATAAATAGTTGGAAAGGTTGTTTATGGTTGGTGAATTAGTAACACTGGAGTTAAGACTCAAATTATTATTAGAAGAACAAAGGGGAAATTTACAATTTTTTTCACACACAGGTCATGAAATGCTTTATACAAGCAACTTTAGTTGCAGAGGTTTTAATATTTACAATGGAATTGGACTGTTATTTGAAAGGAAAACATACATAAGAATACAGAAGAAAGACAGGAAGTGGAATTAGAATAAATAGCTTCATGTGTAAAGAATTGCGCTGTAATGACCATGGATCAGATGATAAAGAGCTTTGCCCGAAATGTCGATTCTCCTGCTCCTCGGATGCTGCCTGACCTACTGTACTTTTCCAGCACTACATTCTTGACATGGGTCAGAACCCCAAAGTATTGTGGACAGTTTTAACTTGGAATTGTAACATTCATGGTGAAAGAGAATCCTTTAGTTGTCCTATTGTCTTTTTACTGATTTGCAGCACTTGAATTGAGAGAGGGATTTACCTGCAACATTGATAACTAGAGACAGTACTTCAGCTGTGATTGTGACAGCACGCTAACTCTCAGACCTACACTGGTACACCTGAATGAGTTCATTGCCAATGATGTACTCCAGTAGAAATTAAACTGGAATTTTAGTTCCTTTCCTTGTGTATTCTTTCAAAGGGAGAAACACAAAATGTGTCTGCAGGTTGGGACATGATCTACAGGGCGATAACTTGTTGAGCAAGGGATCATTAACCCCTCATCTTTGGAGTTGCAAGATATGATAGAACAGAATTTTGGAAATTTCCTTGACACTTAGTGTTATATTCCATCAGCCTCTCTCTTGACAGCCACTTAATTTACATCCACCGCCATTTTTGGCTGTACAAGCTCTCTTAAAAAACAGTTTGGGGTCAAAAGGAATCAGAGCTATTGAATCTCAACCAATCTGGAAATCCATGGTAAATTGTTCAACTTCCAACATCAAGGCATAAATTTGCATCAGGCCCCAAGTGGGGGCAAAGCAATCTCAAAGAATGATTAACTCATAGCTATTGCATCAAATACTGACAGCATGTTAATTTAAAGAATATTAGCATGCAGCCTAGTGTTAATTCTGTTGTTGAATGAACACATGACTTAGCAGTGGACCAACATTCATGTCACACTTGGACCAAATAAAGCTGGGCTGTCAACTTTAAAATCAGAATACTCCTTTTCTCGTGAAATTATATTCTGTCTGGAAGAAGTGGTTACACAAGACATTCTGAGCTGGAAGAAGAGTGAATATGAAAACAGGCAGAGGGTTTTACGTTTCTCTGGCACAGAACTGGAGGCTTTGATGCAAGAAATGGACAGGAGGCTGTTTATCTGCCAGGCAGGCACCATAGAGTGAAAGCAAGTAACTATCACTGAGCAGCCGAGCCCTGAGGATTTGCATGAAAAGCAGGAAGAAATTGAATGACTCCACATTACTGGTCAAGGTCAGTGAATACATCTTCAAATGCCTTATTCTTTCAAATGGACCATTAGTTCCACACATTACTCCATTTATTATTCCTGTTTCACTCGGTGAAAGACATCCAATCGTAGCTACAACGCATACTAAGTACTCTTAGTTTGGTCTCTTCCTGAGACTGTTATCACTGTTATAATTGTCACACTACATCAAAACTTGAGTACTATTCCAACACCAAACTATGCCAAGTACATCATCAACTACACTCACTGACACACATTAACCATTGGTGGTGCATAATAACAGCCTGCAATATCTAACTGGAGAAAAGTCAGGCACTTTACCCTACTGGAAGAGGTAGAGTTGATCATTATAATTCAGACAGAGGTTCTGGCCAGGAGAAAAATGGATACGATTCTGTGTGGCAGCATGGCTTTCAGCATGCCTGCCTGCTGGTCACACACCATTAGATCATGCACAGAGGTCACGAGCCAAAACGTCAGCAGACATTCCTTATCACCCAATGGGCAGCCTCTAGCTTGATGTAATGGCTTAAAAATTGAGGGAATAGTGGACTTATGCAGAACAAAGGCATCCATGCCTGTTGCCAGAATATTGAGTGTTATCAACATATTGTACTGAGCATTGTCATACAGTAGCTACATATTATTAGATTGTAAGATGTGACACACATCAACATTTAGACAAGGTGCTTATGGAGCCATGGTATGCCATGATGGCATAGAACATAGAACATAGAACATAGAACATAGAAGGATACAGCGCAGTACAGGCCCTTCGGCCCTCGATGTTGCGCCGACCGAATCCTACCTAACCTATACTAGCCCAATAACTTCCAAATGCCTATCCAATGCCTGCTTAAATGACCATAAAGAAGGAGAGTTCACCACTGATACGGGCAGGGCATTCCATGAACTCACAACCCGCTGTGTGAAGAATCTACCCCTAACATCTGTCCTATACCTACCACCCCTTAATTTAAAGCTATGTCCCCTAGTAACACCTGACTCCATTAGCGGTAAAAGGTTCTTAGTATCTACCCTATCTAAACCCCTAATCATCTTATACACTTCTATCAGATCTCCCCAAACCTTCTCTTCTCCAATGAGAACAGCCCCAAGTGCCTCAGCCTTTCCTCATAAGATTTTCCTACCATTCCAGGCAACATCCTGGTAAACCTCCTCTGCACTCGTTCTAAAGCTTCCACATCCTTCCTATAGTATGGCGACCAAAACTGCACACAATACTCCAGATGAGGCCTCACCAGAGTCTTATACAACTGCAACATGACCTCAGGACTCCAGAACTCAATTCCTCTGCCAATAAAGCCCAGTACACCATATGCCTTCCTCACAGCACTATTTACCTGGGTGGCATCTGGCAACATGGGCAAGGCCCCCCTCCTGCAAATGTTGTGAGCCCACTGTGTCTACTTCTTAATAGCTAGAAGAAAGACAATTTATCTCCTATCCTTCTAAAATGGCCAGTATTTTACCTGGAGGTAGTTACTTTGCAACACCTCACACACAAAAGATTAATGGCGAATTCAATTTCACTAGCTTGAGTCGCCCTGCCATGTCTTTCTGGCTTCTGTAGCATTGATTGGGTCGGGAAAAGGCTTGCACTTCCACGTGGCAGAAAATCCCATTCCAAGAAGTGCCAGCCCATCAAATAGTTGATAGTTCTAACCAGGTGATGCCACTGGGAACAATAGCCATTGCTGTAACTACAGCAAATGTCCAACAATAGGAAGCTATATAACTGGAGTTTCTCTAGAGTAAACCTGTTAAGCCCTGGTTAGTGAAATGAGGGATTAAGTTCTGCAGTGTCAGAAGGGAACATGCGGGAAAGGGTTATACTATTAGTAGGGCAGACTTCAGTTTTCCATTAATTAGTTATCTTACTCAATGCTGTACCATTGGGAGAAGTGACCCAATTCTTCTCATCACTGGTACAATAGCAGTGGAGATGGTAGGACATGCCACTGTGATAGTGTCTGATTCTATGTCAGCCCAGTCTCTGTGGTGATGTAAACATCCCCCCAGAGACATAAAGATCTACAGCATACAGAAAGGCCCATTGGACCATTGAGTCTTTGCCAATGAAAAAAAAAACAGTCACCCAATTATTCTAATCCCAGTTTCCAGAACTTTGTACATAGCTTTTTATATCTTGGCATAACAAGTGCACATCTGAATACTTCTTAAATGTTATGAGGGTTTCTGCCTGTACTGCCCTTACAAGCAGTGAGGTCCAGATTCCCTCTACAGTCTGGATCATTGATATGTTCATCAAGGGAAAAAGTTTCTTCCTGTCCAACTGGTCAACTCCCCTCATAATTGTGTAAATCTCAATCATTTGCCCTTTCAGTCTCCTCTACTCAGAGAAAAATAACCCCAGTCTGTTCAGTCTGTCTTCATAACAAAAACTTTCCAGCTCAGGTAACATCCTGGGAAATCTCCTCTGCTCTCTCTCCAGTACAATTACATCCCTCATACAGTGTAACTGTTACCTCCTTTACACAGTAACGACTGCCAAACTGGGAAATGTTGAAGATGTAGCCTGCTTCATCCTGGAAGCAGTCTGACACTGAGAGGTTGGTGATTGCCTACACAGTCAATAGCAGCTTTCTCATTCTATGTTCAGGCTATGTTATAGCAGCAAAAGCTGGCAGATTTCTGTGTCTGCATCCTTTGTAAGATGGAACTGATGTGCACACTGCTCCAGAAAGACCCAAGTGGGTAAGGTTTTTTGCTGACCTCTCTTCCCCCTCTGTGGGTTTTTCCTCCTCAGTGGTGCCTTTTCTGTCTCTTGCTTTCTTGCCCAAGGTCCCAAATCCCTGATGACTACAACACCATCTCCACGAGCAATATGATTCCTGTTGACTTCAGCAACTTTAAGGAGGAGTTGAAAACTCATGGCGCATCTCCAAACTCACCCTGAACCAAGTTTAAAAAACAATCAGCATCGATCCTGAAAGTATTGATGTTGTCTTTAAATTGTTCTTGTCAAGGGTCCTTCCTGTTGCTGTACGCATTTCAGAGAGTGCATTAAATGAAATGTTGCGGTTGAAAATTGTAGCTTTGGTGCCAAATAAACATTACACACTGAACGTTAGTACTCTTTATTTACTGTTAATAACCATGCTACCACAGCAAAATGATGCCAACTTTGGATACTGAGCTTAGGCCTGAAAAGTACCTGTAGCACCAAAGCTCTCTATGTTGTGAAGCTAGATTTTGTAGATTCTGAATCTATAACTACACTAAGCACAAGGACATTGAAAACATTTCTGATAGACCTCTTTTCTTTAACAGCTGCCCTTATCTCCATTTGTGGAAGTACTTAGTTTCACTGAGGATGTGATGTTCCATTCAAGTTATTGTTCCAATAGTCTTCATGACTCAACCAAACCATGTAGTGGGCATCAAACAATTGCTTAGTTAGAATTGAATACACTATATTGACATTTGTCTTTGAAACTCAAGAGTTAATTCAAGTTTGTTTCTGATTTCAGTAAATGTCTCCCCTCTGTCACTGCTTTCCTGTTGTTATGTTTAGTCCTAATTCTCCAACAGTATGACCACCTATGGATATGATATGAATAATTCAGGAATACATTGTGTGAGGTTTTTAGAATGTGCAATAAAAACACACTTTAGATTCTAGGCTGGTCTTGATTTTCTTCTTCAACATTTTAGTACAGGTTGTTTGTCAGCTGTGACCTTCCTGCTTGATTTTCACTTTTAGCCTGAAGCTAGTAATACAGAAAAATATCTTTATTGATAAATCTTCTTGAGTGGATGAACATCGAATGCTTAGTATATTTGTGTTTTGAAATACATAACAAATACATAGCAATAATTTTTATGGAGCCTCAAAAGAGCTTGGTTTTAGGACTGAACACTGAAGTCAACACTTCAGTAATCTGTTCTCTGGAGTGCCCACCTCACTCAAGTGTGTGGTCATAAAACTGGGCGAGGTTTTCAAAACTAAAATCAAACCTAAATGTTGTCATGAAAATGTTACTTCTTAAAAGACCTTCAGATTTTCATGCTTGATGCAGTAACCTTTGTTTCCCCATTTGTCCCCACAAAGATAAATTGTAAATTTGCAATTAACCCAGAGTGAGGCAGAATGGTCATAGTCCCAGTTAAACTCCACTGGGGAAGGGCTACTACTATTATATGTTTGTCAAACCCATCAAATGACCAGCAGGAGACTTTTTTTCTTGTGATTAAGGACTAAAGCTGAGGCCCTTGCATCTCCTGAGAGATGATGGCCATTCAGAACACATTAACATCAATTCATTACTTAAGGGCCTCACATGTGGATGGATGGAAGGCCTTTTATGAGCCTTATTTCCCCTGACATAATTGCTGCAGAGGTGTATTAAAGTGCTAATATTTTTCTCTGCTCCTGCTTATAA
This sequence comes from Hemiscyllium ocellatum, assembly GCF_020745735.1. NCBI lineage: Eukaryota > Metazoa > Chordata > Chondrichthyes > Orectolobiformes > Hemiscylliidae > Hemiscyllium > Hemiscyllium ocellatum. The sequence continues at coordinate 37,965,338 of NC_083407.1, read as the reverse complement.
TGCTGAAATAACTACACAGAGGCCAGGATCTTGTCACCAGGTCACCCTGTATTTGCTTGTGCACACTACAGTTGTTGTGACCAGACAGCTTGGAGTCAGTCACCTGAACTGAGGAGATGCTAGTCTCCTGGTTATGTAAATTTTAAAATTTTCTTCCACACTACTGCCTAACTGTAGTAGTGCTTATGTTTTCCCCAGCATCCGTGTTGTGTGTGGTTCAGTGTAGGACACAATGAAAGACAACAGGCGTACAAATCTTTATTCAGTTTCCACCACCAGGAAGAAAGGAAACACCCGAGTGACCAATGACAAGCAGTGCCCTTCATATCAAAGGGCAATGCCGTGTGGTCAAACAGTGAAGGGGAAGAATTAAATCAAAATAGAGTTGGAGGGGGAAATAAAACCCTCCCCTCTCCCCCACCCCCCTGCTGAAAGGTGTTGATGGACACCACATGCTCCTTCTTGAGGGACACCCAGACTTGAATCTAATCTCTTGGTCATTTTTTTATGCCTTTTTTTTCAACCTGACACTCTTTTCATTTTTTTCCTTTTTCTTTTTTTTCTCTTTTTCTTTTCTTTTATTTATTTTTCCTTTTTTCGTTTTTTTTTATTTTTACCCCCACATTACTGCCTAACTGTGGTAGTGCTTATTTTTTTCCCAGCACCCATGTTGTGTGTGTGCAGGTGTGAGACACAATGAAAGACACAAGGTGCACGAATTCTTTATTCAAATTTCCACCACCAGGAAGAAAGGAAACACCCAAGTGGCCAGTGACAAGCAGTGCCCTTCACATCAAAGGGCAATACTGTGTGATCAAACAGTGAAGGGGAGGGTTTAAATCAAAATAGAGTTGGAGGGGGAAATAAAACCCAACCCAACCTCCTCTCCCCTCCCTGCTGAAAGGTGTCGATGGACACCACATGCTTCTTCTCCAGGGACACCCAGACTTGAATGTAATCTCCTGGCTATATTGTTCGCTAGGACTTTCCTGATTTGTTCAAGTTAACAAGTCCGATCAATAATCTTGAAGTTAACGAGGTCAACCTAGTTCTGATCACTATAAGTGCTCTGTGATATTTTATCCTTTACCTCTCAGTTCAGATGCAGGAATTGTACAATGAGCAGGTCACCCCCTGTCTGCACAGTTTCTGTCCACTGTCTACAAGACAGGATTGTGATGGAATACTCCCCACTTATCTGGCTGAATGCAGCTGTAAATACACTCCTGCCATTGAAGCTTGCCACATGCAATACAAAGCAGCTGCTTGATTGGCACCACATCAATAAACATTCACTCCTTACACTATAAGCACTCAGTAACAGCAATGTGTACTTGATAAAGGTTGCTTAGACAGCACCTTCCAAACCATGTTATCGTGAAGAGCAAAAGCAGCAGATACATGGGAATACCACTCAAGTTCCCTTTAAGCCATTCAGCATCCTGACTTGGAAAAGCATCTCTGTGCTTTCGGATCACTGGGTCAATGCCCTAGCTTCTAAAGAAGAGTCATGTTGGATTCAAAATGTTAATTCTGTTTCTTTCATCACAGGTGCTGTCAGAACTACTGAGTATCCCCAATAGGTTCTATCTTCATTATCCTGGAACTTTCTCTCTAAGAGTCTCCATCAAATGGCCTGCCACTGTTCGAGAAGGCAGGTCACCACTTTCTCAATGGCAATCCCAGATTGTCAATAAATGCTGGCCCACTCGGTGAAGTCTGTTTCCCTGAATAAATTTAGAAAAAAAGATTGTTTCAAAATAGATACTGAGCCACGTAATAGCAGGATAACAGCCTGGCCAAAGAAATAAGCTCTAGTAAGTATCTTAAAAGACAGTGAGGTAGAGATTTGCAGAAGAGAGGGAATTTCAAGCAAATGCACTATTGTGTGAAACTATTAACTGAAACAAGACATGTCAATGGTGGAGGAGTTAAATTCAGGGATGACTTACAGACCTAGAATTAGGTGAATACGGATATTTCAGCGAGTTGCACAGCTGGAGGAGATTACAGAGACAGAGGGCATTCAGGCCATCGACGAATTTGGAGATAAGGATGAGAATTTTTGATATCAAGGCATTGCTTGAGGGTCAAATAATGTGGGTCAGCAAGCACAGTAATGATAGATGAGTGGGACTTGTGTGTAAGTGAATCTGCAGCAGGCTTGGATCACTTCAATGAAACAAAGAATTAAATGTGGTGAACACTCAAAGTTGTGTATTGGAGTGGAATTTTCTTTGCCCTTGTGTAAGCAAGCTATTTCAAAAAAGTAGAAATCTCTGCATTTATGGGAAATTTATTGGTGAGGCTAAAAAAAAAGGCAAGCAACTGTGTTTTAAATCTTCAGGATAGTAAAACTAATACATAAAAAACAACAAATGTTCTGAAGTTATTTGGTTTGGCATATTGTATAATTGTTCCTTCTAAATTTTTTACTGCTCAATTGTAAAACAAAAGACAGAGAAAAGAAACCAAGTATTTTCTTTTGAGCAGTTAGACTATGTTTTAACAAAAGAACAAAGAACAGTAGAGCAGAGGAACAGCTGCTTTGGCCCACCAAGACTGTGCCAACACATGATGTCTTTCTAAACTAAAAACATTTTGTCTCTACATGGTCCATTTCTCTCTATTCCCAGCCTATTCATGCATTTGTCAAGATGCCTCTTAAATATTGCTGTTGTATCTGTCTCCACCACCTCCCCTGGCAGCGCATTTCAGGTACTTAACATCTTCTGTCTCAAAAAACTTACCTCTCATATCTCCTTTAAACTTACCCCCTCTTACCTCAAAGCTATGTCCCGTGGTATGTTTCATCTTGACTTTAGTTATCTGCTTTATTGTCTTAGGTGGTATACTCAACCTTTCAGTCAGAAGGCCCTGCAGTAAGTCAAGAACTGCCTCTGATATCAGACCAGTGCTTGGGTACAATCATCCATTTAAAGCAGGTCATGGTCAGTGCTAGGTTCTTCTCCTCATACGGTTGAGGAGCCGAAAGTCAGACACCGCGCCATGTATCTTGGCTCTTTCTATCATGAGTTGTCTTATCCTGGAATTACTAAAAAGGAGGAATTCAGTGAGACAATGTAGTGAGCACAGGTGTTAGTGTGGGTGCAGGAGGGGGGAAGGTGGAGAGATGTACAATGTGAGTGTGTCGGCAGTTCAGAGGTTAGTGACATTGATGAATTAGGTGGATGGGAATGGGTGAGGAAAGGTGTTGCAGGCAACAGTGAGAGTGATGGAGCATGAACTTTGGTGGGAATTGTCTATGAATATGAGGTAGCAGAGAGAATACACTGACACTTTCTCTAGCAGAACAGCGAAGGTCATTAACCCTTTGCCTACACTGCTTGGTTTTCATCCAGATGGCTGGAGGCTTCCCAACCAGGTGGCCATCTTGAACAAGGTTGCTAGGGTCTGGTGTCATGGTCTTCTCTGTTAGTCTTATAGGAAAAACAATGTCCATCATCGGGATCACCCCATCGACCATCTCCTCCAATTTCTACCAAGCTGTTATGTCTGGGACAAAGGTCAAAACCTATGCGGGACAGTGTCAGACTGACAGTGCTTGACTGGATGTAAAACAACCTTTTAAAGATGGCACTGGCATGAGGGATCCTGAGGTATCCCAGTAGTGGCAAGTACTTCTGGTTAGAGTGAGTAGGAGAATCAGGTGAGCATCAGATGAGGGATGTCTCCACAGGAGTGTGGAGGACATACATTTGGGGTGACATCATCAGAAAACGCAAGGCCTCACAGAGATAAATCCCCGATGAAATTCAACAAAAGATGCCACTTTGCCAAAATATGCTGATATTTGGCATCCTTTGTATACATGTCAAAGGAAACCTGCTGCCATTTTGTTTTAAAATCTCAACAGTATCAGACTAAATTTGTAAAATGATGTCAGCTAGCTGTTTTGGAAATTCAAAAAGCACTGACACCCAAAGTTATCAAAAAGACAGAGAGTTCGGGGAATTTTGTGAACTTTGATAACTTCGAATCAAATGGCTTAGAGACTGTTTCTTCAGTGTCAAAGGCAATGTAAGCCTTTTTTAAAAATGCTGCACATAATAGTGGCATAAAACATAGCCTGCGTGATATGTAGTATTCAACATTTCACAGTCACAGAGACCTAAATCTGTAATCACTACAATGACCATTGCAGGTCTTAATTACTTGACACTCAGGTTGACCAAGAAACAAGCCTGCATGTTAAATGTCAACGCATTGATCTAAATTTGGCAATTAGTGATGAATCAATGAGATTTACCTTGAAGAAAGTTATTCTAGAGATTGTTTTTATTTTACTTGTGGATTGACATGGGAAAAGGACCGTTTTAAAAACCAAGGATAATGAAAGGGATTGTTGAATTTTTAAAAAGGTTACCTGACACCTAGTGTAAGTGCACTCTAAACAGCTATTTCATCAATCATTAGGTGTGGGCTTATTGCAGATGAGCTCAAGTCAGGGAACAGATCTGAAGCGTCATTTGGCCAGGCAGAAGCAGCTGATTACTCTGTTGAGTTCTGACCAGTAGTTGATGCTAAAGGCCTTCAGTCTTCCAACAACTATGTGATAGACTCTCGGGTAGCTGAACAGCTACGAGTAAATGGTCTAGCCAGAAGACCTTCAGACCTGTGGAAGGGGAAGTTTTGTTTGCAGTAAAAATTGCTAAAACCTGAAGAGAGACAGTTTATTTTCCTTCCTCAACTGTTGAAAGCTGAGACTTTCAAACAGTACATCAGATACTATAAACCCAGTTACTCCATGCCTCTGCAAGCTGGTCGCAGTACCTGAAAGAGAGGTTAAGGAGCAACAAGTCCTGGCAAGCCAAAAGGAGCAGCTTAACAAATGTTTTTGACTGTCTTCTCCAGTTTCTCCTTTTACCCATAATACCAAGTTTTTTCTCCATCTGTATGCATATCTATGGAGAACTGAGAAGGGAATTAGAGTTTTAACTTGTAGTTTATACGTCAACAGTTCTTACAAACTTGAAAGGAGGGGAAAAAATTACAAGGGTGCTGTCAGGGTTGGAGGGTTTGAGCCATAGGGAGAGGCTGAATAGGCTGGGGCTAGTTTCACTGGAGTATCAGAGGCTGAGAGGTGACCTTACAGAGGTTTATAAAATCATTAGGGACAAAGATAGTGTGAATAGCTGAGATCTTTTTCCCAGGGTAGGGGTGTCCAAACCTAGATGGCATCGGTTTAAGGTGAGAGAGAAAAGATTTAAAAAGGTCATAAAGGGCAATTTGTTTCATGGAGAGAGTGGTGCATGTATTGAATGAGCTGCCAGAGGAGGTGGTGGAGGCTGGTAAAATTATGACATGTAAAAGGTATCTGGATGGATACCTGAATAGGAATGGTTTAGAGGAATATGTGCCAAATGCTGGAAAATAGGACCAGATTAATTTAGGATATCTGGTTGGTATCAATGAATTGGACCAAAGGGTGTGTTTCCATATTGTACAGCTCTATGTCTTTGTTTATTTGTAATTAGTTGTAATTCTCGTTTAGTGCAGATACATGGTCTAGGCTTTCTATCATCCTGAACCTAAAAAGACAGTGAGTTGGGGGAATTTTGTGAACTTTGATAAAGTTTTTAAAATCTGTGGTAATTCTGGAAATACCAAGGCCTAATTTTCAGCATGATACCTAATGAGGCATGACACTATCCACAAAGATCTAGTGATCTTCATGATGTTGCTTTCCCCTTGTTGGACAGCAGCTTAAACTTGGCAACGAATCAAAGGATGAGTTGATGTGTCATAGTAGTGGTGTCACCAAGAAAGCAGACAATCAAGCAAACAGAAGTAGTAACACACCCAAAAACCTGGAAATTAACGATAGCTAAAGTCCTGCACTTTTACCATCATTTATTTACAAGAGCTGATCCAAAAAAGTCAGATTTCATTAAAAAAAACTAAAATATGGATACACAGACCTGAAAAGCAAAACTTCTCTAAAATGTATGAATGTTTAAATCAATGTCAACAATTTTAACTTTCCACATAAAAAGAATAGTTTTTTGAGTTCATTGATGGTGTTTAACAATAATTGGGAAGTTTGTATTTTGTTAAACTCAGTTTTGCCTCATTTAGCAAAATATAACTTTTTCCAGCGTTTTAGTGATATAAGAGTGGAAGTTCTCATCAATCCATATTTGCAATAAAGAGTACAGTATATGAGAATATTTACAGCACATTTTATGAAGGAGTGCAAACTCATTGTCTACAGCTTCTAGATTTTCATGTTGTTCTGCAGATGTCCAAACTCTCAAAATTGTTGTCAGTTTCAGCTGGTGAATGCAGACATGCAAAATATTTGCCATTACAAACAAAATGCTTTGCTTTCAGACTTAACATAACCACTAGCTATTGTTAATATTTTAATCATTTTCTGTCTTCATATGTATGTTTTGAAAGTAGCAGGTTTGTCCAAATTTACTTTATATATATATGTGTATGTGTGGGTTCCAGCATTAAACAAATTTGACACACTGCCCAGTATGAAAATCATTCATTTACTTTTTTAGGTCAAATGAAGCGTGATAGGCGTGTACTACAAAAGACCCAGGGAGAAGGAAGACCCTGTTCCTCTCAGCTGGTTCAATACCGGCCTTGCCTTAATAAGCCATGTTATAGCTGGGATTTTAGTGAATGGTCTCCTTGCAAAGTTGAGGTAAGATTCTCACATTTTTATAGCTTGTCTAGGGACTGCATAATTATTCTGTGCAGGCATATATGGTTGCAGCCTTTGACAAATGTAAACTGTTGCTGAAAAGAGAAAGGGTATTAACAATTAAAGGATCAAATTAGTGTCTTTTTTATTCACATAGGCTGAAGCTAACCCTTCTCTTACAAATTCCATACCTTAGCATTATTTCTCTCTAAAAGGTGTGAGCTACAGACATCTATATGACAGATATAAATTACCTACCTTAACTGACAGAAGATTAAATTTATATGAGGCATTCAAAATGTCAGTCTTTGTGTTCTAGCTGCCTCTCTTCATCTTCTTTCCAGAATTAGTTGTTTTATATCAGCACAGCATTTCTCTCACAAGATCCAATCAGTATACAGACAGATGTTACCTAAGTTGTTTGGGAAGTCAAGCTGTTTTCTTTTGTGAGTCGAGCTCAACTTTCCACTGGAACCAATAGATTTGTAGATGGATGAAGAAGAGTACCCATATGTGGGAGCATGCTGCTAAAGTATTAACAGGGTTAAACCAGTAACAGTTAAAATTTCCAAACCCTTAATTAAATATTTTGCATCAGATTTTACATTTGATCATGGAAAGGAGAATGTAGATCTCTTGAAAATGTCTGGAACAAATGTCAGAAATAGAATCATAGAAACCTTACAATGTGGAAGCAAGCTGTTCAGCCGGAGTCCACACTGAACCTCTGGAGGGCATCCCACCCAGATCCACTCCCCTCTCCTTGTAATGATGCATTCCCCATGACTAACCCACCTAGACTGCACAACCCTCTACACTATGGGCAATTTAGTGGGGCCAATTTACGTAAGCTGCACAACTTTGATGGCAGTGGTCAGCACTGAATACAGTGATCCAGATACAGATAACAAGAAAAATAATTAATTTTGAAAAATTCAAATTTTGTACTCAATGCACCAAGCACCTAATGCTATACATACTTGACTGTTGAAAGATAGCAGAGATTAAATAACCAAAGTTCTGGCCATAATTTCACAATCCTACCACAGTTTAAAATTTGCATTGTTCGAATAATTTTTAATCTGAATTTTTTTTAGATTAGATTAGATTACTTACAGTGTGGAAACAGGCCCTTCGGCCCAACAAGTCCACACCGACCCGCCGAAGCGCCACCCACCCATACCCCTACATTTACCCCTTACTTAACACTACGGGCAATTTAGCATGGCCAATTCACCTGACCCGCACATCTTTGTGACTGTGGGAGGAAACCGGTGCACCCGGAGGAAACCCACGCAGACACGGGGAGAATGTGCAAACTCCACACAGTCAGTCACCTGAGGCGGGAATTGAACCCAGGTCCCTGGCGCTGTGAGGCAGCAGTGCTAACCACTGTGCCACCGTGCCGCCCACTGTGCCACCGTGCCGCCCTGGAACATATATTTTCACTAAATTAAAACTGGAAATCTACAATTTCTCAACTTGCTTTTGAAATTCCACTGTGAACACACGTAGTTAAATGTTCAATGGCATTTGAGTTTTGTAAATAGGTGCATGAAGTACTAGTGTAAAAAAATTAAAAGCAGGGATATCCACATGAAGAGGTAAGGAGTGGATACCAGGAGCTGGAAACAGGAATATGAAGACCTAAGAGTCCTAGGTGGCCATGCATTTGATTGATGGCTCCAGACTTTTCTCAGAGAAGTCAGTAGGTCCTGTTCCACAGGGCAGGAGGAGGAGACCTAAACAAGCAATTCTGGTCAAAGGTCACAAGGAAGATCAATGGCCATCGGTCGCTTGGAGAACTGCAATGCCAGAAGTACATCAATGACCATCTTCACTCCACAAGGGTGAGTACTCCACAGCATGGTTCCCTTTTTACACAGAGCTAACTATATCAATGGTAATTGGGTGAGATTGCACTATATCCAGTTGAAGAAATAGATGCTACTTGGGAAAGAGGTAAAAGTCTGGCTATTTTGCAATGTAATTTCAGAGTGGCCAGATGTTGAATGCTTTCAAATGTGCCCAAAGTGAAGTGGTCAGAAGTTGTTCCTGTTATTATGGGATGATTAAAATTCTTCTTCCTGGCATTCTGAAACAGCTGATATTCCGCTTCTTTGTTCATTCAGGGAATCACAATGGGAAATAAAGAAGCCAAACTGATGGTAGAATACCACTTCTCACCTCTTAATGCCATTAGAGGAGAAAGGTCTGGAGCTAGCAGTGTAGCATGCTGTCTACTCCATTGCAAATGGTGAAGTAGGGCTATAGGGTCAAGAGAGTATCTACATTAATGACTAGCCATGGCCTTCAATGAATAGAAACAATTGTGTTCCTATATCCTCCACTGTGTGTGGATTGATCAGAATGCAAACCAATTCTAGAGAGTTACATTTGGAAGTGCAGAACCCTATGATCTCTTTGTTTTCTCAATCTATCAATCACAAGAACAGAAAACTGACACTTCCAGGGCACAGTTATTTAAATCTCAGAAGGTGGAGTGGGAAGATGCCTCAGTGGATGCAGAGTCACATCATTCCTTTTACACTCTCAACCAGTTCAGATACTCTTTCATTGATGGTTGTGTGCTCGAGCTTAGGTTTGATGTTAAAACCTTGTGAAAATAATCACAAGCTCTGGAGAAGCCAACAGCAGGCTTAGAAAGACATGACCACTAATACTTGGAAGACAGTGAGAAGCCAGGACCATGCTGAGTCCAGGCTGATGATATGTCTATGTGGTTGTCAGTAAAGGGGTAGATCCTGGAAATTCAGCATCTAGTGTAACTGTGCAGGAGTTGTGAATGCTGCCAAGTGCCACCAATTTTTAACCAATCAGAGGATGATCAACAAGTCCTTTTAGGCCACTGGGCAGCTAAGTCAGCAGCCTTTCTTTATTGCAGTTGGTAGAGAAAGTGAATCATGACATGGCAGCACTCCAAAAAGAATACAGAAAACACTAGACAGACCACTACTTCCTGAATGAATAAATGCTTGTAGTCATCTATGTTCACCATTGTTTGTAATAAAAGTGTTATTCAATTTCTCAGCATTTACATCCACTCATAAATTACCTCTGGAATTCAAAATGTAACAAAGTAACGGCCAATGTCAAGAAGGCTAACCAAGACATCCATTTGTACCTTGACTAAGTGAGCCAAAGTTTTCAGAGTCATTGTTGCAATCCCTAGGTGCAAGATGTGACAGACCCCATGCATGTAGCCATTGTGGATCCCACAGTTTAGCCAATAGATTTCATTTACAAAGGGATTTCATTCTATCTTTGTGAAACTAATGAGTAACCGCAGCTAACACATCCCACACATGTGTGCTCAGTTCCCTGACTCTCTACAGAGTGAGGATAAGAAGTTAATTGGAGATAATAAAGAAATGATCGAAGAAATGAACAGATACTTTGCTTTATAAAAACTGAAAGAACTGCTAATGTTGGATATCAGAAACAAAAACAAATTACTAGAAAAGCTCAGCACATCTCGTAGCACCTGTGGAGAGAAATCAGAGTTAAACTTTCAGCTCCAGTAACCGTTCTTTAGAACTTCCTCAGAACAGAAATATTTTGCTTTGGTCTTCACTGTACATGGCCTGAAAAACTGTTCCAACAATATCTGCAACTCAGGAGGTGGAAAGGAGAAAGAAGATCACAATCACATGGAAGGTGATACTAGGTAAATTATAGATTGTCAAGTCTTCAGGTCTAGATAAACTTCATTGTAGAGTAGCTAATGACTTAGTAGATGCATTGCCGTTCATTTTCCAAGATTCTCTTTTTCAGGAAAGACCCCATCAGACTGAATAGTAGCAAATATAACCCCTCTATTCAAGAAGGATGGAAGCACAAAACAGGAAACTACTGACTTGGTATTTATGTTTGAGAAAATGTCAGAATTGATTAATAAGAGATTGTAGTTTTGTACTTAGAATAGCTCAAGGTAATTGGAAAATGTCAACATGATTTTGTCAAATTGAAATCTTGATCAATTTATTGGAGTTCTTTGAAGGAGTAACATGTATTGTGGATGAAGGAGACCTTGTAGACAGACTGTCTTGTTTCAGAAGGCAATTAACAAGATGCCACACCAAAGTTTATCATGAAAATAAAGATAATGTTATAGCATATTTAGCATGGACAGAAGATTGGTGCATTGGCAGAAAACTAGGAAGGTACATAATACATCTTTTCCTGATTGACAGGAAATAATGAGTGAAGCCCCACAGTGAATTGTGATGGACCCTCAGATTTATAACCCTTTACAACAATTACTTAGATGAGGGAAACACAGGCATTGTTAGTAAATTTTTCAGATGTATGAAAGTATGCTTTGAAGAAGACATACAGAGGTTGCTGATGAAATGGATTGAATGGGTGAATTGCACAAATTTAGCAGATGACAAATAATGTGGGACAATGTGAAGTTCAGTTTAACTGAAAAATGGAAAAGCAGAACATTATTTAAATGGAGAATGACTGCAGAAGTGTGAAGTGCCGAGGAATTTAGATATTCTAATTCAGTAGTCACAAAAATTAGTATGCGGGTACAACAGGTATAGCTTGGAATGAGCTAGTATATTGCTATCCTTTATGACTTTCTGGCTGACAATCATGTGGAATTTTCAACATGAAATGTTGCAATTGTTGCAAGCATCAGGTTCCAATTTATAAGACAGGTTATTCAGATCATAAAGAGACCTTTACTAAAAACTCTCATTGCTGTACATTATACTGAATTTGAAAATAGCTTCATGAAAGAAAACTGGTTTTCAGGCTACAGATAAATAATTGTTTATATGTTGAAATACATATATTGGTAAACTCTTCTAACTGGGTAATAACTCATAAAACTCTGCGGAATATTTAGGATTGTGTTTTTTCTGACTCTTCAAAAAAAATTCAATTCCTTCAGCTCCAATGGTTTAAACACTAGTGAGGATGAAACACAATGTTCCCAATATACAATTTTTCTCCTTGAAGAAAACTGACTTAGCTTGGAAAATGTAGCTCTGAAGGATGTGGGATATTTCAATGGGTTTATCTACTGATGAACAGAACTGAGGGGACCAAACAGATGTTAGACTTGTCTCTCACTTTTGAAAATTGCTGGGTTGAAGCAGCTTCATAGTTGACAATTGAAGCTCACATGTTAAGGGCTGAATTGTAATGGATAGCAGCAGGTTAGAAAGTAGGAGGATGCACAATGACCACCTTGTCCCTGCCCATTTCTGCTCCCCTCATCACAATTTCATACACTGCAAGGGAAGCATTGCTGTGGTCACCTGCTTGTGATTGCATTGAAGCTTCCAAGTTAACAAATAATACCCAGTTAACAGCTTCTTCCTGGTGGAAAAAGTGAGGACTGCAGATGCTGGAGATCAGAGTCAAGAGTGTGGTGCTGAAAAAGCACAGCAGGTCAGATAGCATCCGAGGAGCAGGAGAATCGAGGTTTCATGCATAAGCCCTGATTCTTGATGAAGGGTTATGTCCGAAACGTCGATTCTCCTGCTCTTTGGATGCTGCTTGACCACTCGATGCTGACCTCATCCCATTGCCAATATTGTATTGAATTGAATTGAATTGACTTGAATTGAATTTATTGTCACATGTACCGAGGCACAGCAAAAAGCTTTGTCTTGCGAGCAATACAGGCAGATCACAGAGTTAAGTAGCATAGATAAGTAAATAATAGGTAAACAGCAGCAAAAGCAAAAACACATGTACAGGTAAATGTTAAAAGTTTATGAGTCTATTCAGTATTCTAACTACTGTAGGGTAGCAACTGTTTGGAAACCAGCTGGAGCATGTGTTCAGGCTTCTGTACCTTCTCCCTGATAGTAGAGGTTGTACAAAAACATTGCCAGGGTGGGATGGATCTTTGAGAATGCTGGCAGCCTTTCCTTTACCGTGGGCCTGGTAGATGGATTCGATTGACTGGTGGAAGAGGCTGGCACTCAACATGCAGGCTGGCAGGTTTACCTGTGCGAGCAGCTGGCCAGTTTAAATGGAGTTGGTGCCACTTGCCAGGGTCCAATCAGGGATCTCTTCACACAGTTTTGCCTCTCTTTGTAACTGTCCCTTTCGCTGATTCCCTTTCTAACATTCACCTTCTCTCGCTGGGGCCTGTCAGTTTGGCCCCAATCACACCCTGGATTTACTCAAATGTCCAGTGAGCATCACTTTCACAGCTGCAATACACTGGCCACAACTCCTGGTTGATATTACCAATGTGTGAAGTTTCTGGCCTCTGAGTGGCTAACAAGTCTATTATATGATGCTTCCTGTTGGAGACAGACAGAAGTACTATCTCACATGACTTAAAGATTCACTGCATGCAAAATTAGCCGCACCCACCTACGACATTCATACTGTGGTGTGGTGAGCTGGCCATTTTGTGTAATCAAGCCCGAAGACTAAATGTGTATGGAGAGGGAGGCCATATTGAAATTCCAGCAGGACAAAGCATGAGACAGAAGCCACAAATTTGCAATAATTGGACCAAAAAGAATTAAAAACAAGTTTCAAAAAACTCTTGAGACAGAAAATGGCTAAATTGTGGGATTCTTTGCTGCCAGAATTGAAGCAGTGTCTGCAAATTGTACCAATGTGAATTCTATCATTGTTTGAAAAAGAGAAATGTTGTGGGCAAGAAGGAGAGTGTGGTTTGACAGCAGATTGTGTTTTTGAAGGAAGGTATTGGCATGCACTTGCTGCATTAACTGACTTGTTCCTGTGAAAAAATATATGATCCATCTGCAAACCTGTAGAGGAGGGGAGAAAATTCCCAAAATAATGGGAGAGGATAGAATTGGGTAAATTTAATCAAAAAGGTAAAAACAATGACTGCAGATGCTGGAAGCCAGATTCTGGATTAGAGTGGTGCTGGAAAAGCACAGCAATTCAGGCAGCATCCAAGGAGCAGGAATTCCCAAAATGTCGATTTTCCTGCTCTTCGGATGCTGCCTGATCTGTTGTGCTTTTCTAGCACCACTCTAATCCTAAATTTAATCAAAAGCCAAGCGAGACCTGAAAAGCAAGCTTTTTTTTAATCAAGAATAGTCAATTTAAAAAAACACTTCAATTAGTACCATTTTGCTTTTTTTCACCAGCTTGTGGCTCACAGCATCCCTTGTAAATTTTCATTTCTTGCAATGGTTACTCAACATGACAAAAAGATTAGATGATTTCATCAAGAGTTTGGGAGTAATTTCATCTGAAAGAATCGGTGGGTTCAGGTGGGATGAGAAGTTCATGATTGCAAAGTTTCACATGTCTCCAACTTTAAAAAAAACAAATTATTGCAGATGCTGGAAATCTGAAATAAAAACAGGAAATGCTGAAGTAACTCAGCAGATCTGGCAGCATCTGTGGAGAGAGAAACAGCATTAATGTTAACATGATGACAGAACACAAAGAATCATAATGACTCGAAATATTAATTCTGCTTCTATAACATAGGGCATCAAACAATGCAGTGCAGAACCTTCGGCCCTTGATGTTGCGCCGACCTTTGAACTAATCTAAGCATTTTCCCCTACACTATCCCATCATCATCCATATGCTTATCCAAGGACTGTTTAAATGTCCCTAATGTGGCCGAGTGAACTTCATAGGCAGGCAGGGCATTCCATGCCCTTACCACTCTCTGAGTGAAGAACCTGCCTCTGACATCTGTCTTAAACCTACCACCCCTCAATTTGCAGCTATGCCCCCTTGTACAAGCTGATACCATCATCCTAGGAAAAAGACTCTCACTGTCCACCCTATCTAATCCTCTGATCATCTTGTATGTTTCTATTAAATCTCCTTTTAGCTTTCTTCTCTCCAATGAGAACATCCTGGTAAATCTCCTCTGCACCTTTTCCAATGCTTCCACATCCTTCCTGTAATGGAGAGACCAGAACTATACACCATATTCCAAGTGAGGCTGCCCTAGTGTTTTGTACAGTTGCAACATAGCATCATGGCTCTGGAACTCAATCCTCCTACCAATAAGACCTAACACACCGTATGCTATCTTAACAGCAATATCAACCTGGGTGGCAACTTTCAGGGATCTATGTACATGGCTATCAAGATCCCTCTGCACATCCACACTGCCAAGAATCTTTCCATTGACCCAGTATTCTGCCTTCCTGTTATTCTTCCCAAAGTGCATCACCTCACATTTATCTGTATTGAACTCCATTTGCCACCACTCAGCCCAATTCTGCAGTTTATCCAAGTCCCCTTGCAACCTGCAACATTCTTCCACACTGTCCACCACTCCACTGACTTTAGTGTCATCTTCAAACTTACTAACCCATCCACCGATGCCTGTATTTAAGTCATTTATAAGAATGACAACAGCAGTGGTCCCAAAACAGATCCTTGTGTCACACCACTAGTAACCGGACTCTAGGCTGAATATTTTCCATCAACCATCACTTGTTGCCTTCTTACAGAAAGCCAGTTTTTAATCCAAACTGCTAAATCACCCGCAGTCGCATGCCTCTGCATTTTCTCCAATAGCCTACCGTGTGGAACCTTACCAAAGACTTTATTTAAGTCCATGTTAACCACATCAACTGCCCTAACCTCATCCATATGGGTGGCACAATGCTACTGCTGCCTCATAGCGCCAGGGACCCAAGTTCAATTCCTGCCTTGGGCAACTGTTTGTGTGGAGTTTGCACATTCTCCCCGTGTCTGCGTGGATTTCCTCCGGGTGCTCCAGTTTCCGCCCACAGTCCAAAGATGTGCAGGTTAGGTGAATTGGCCATGCTAAATTGCCCGTAGTGTCAGGTGTAGGTGTAGGTCTGGGTGGGTTGCTCTTCGGAGGGTCGATGTGGACTTGTTGGGCCGAAGTGCCTGTTTCCACACTGTAAGTAATCTAATCTAATCAAAATATGCTTAGTCACCTTCTCAAAAACCTCAATGAGGTTTGTGAAATACAACATGCCCTTGTTGACAATCTCCAATCAAGCTGTTGCTTGCTAGATGATTATAAATCCTATCTCTTATAATCATTTCCAAAACCTTTCCTACAACAGTGTAAGGCTCTGTAATTATCTGGGTCATCTCTGCTAACCCTTCTTAAACAAGAGCATAACATTTGCAATCCTCCAGTCCTCTGTTACTAAACATGTTGACAGTGATGACTCAAAGATCAAGGCCAAAGGCTCTGCCATCTCCTCCCTACCTTCCCAGAGAATCCTTGGATAAATCCCATCTGGTCCAGGGGACTTACCTACTTTAACACATTCTAGAATTGATAACACCTCCTCCTTACTAACCTAAATCCCATACTGAGCCCATACCTCAGTCTTCTCCTCTGTAATATTTTCCTATTCTTGAGTGAAAACAGATGAGAAATATTCATTTAGCACCTCTCCAATCTCCACAGGGTCCACACACAACTTCCCACTTCTGTCTTTTACTGGCCGTATTCCTACCCTAGTCATCCTTTTATTCATCACATAGAAAGGTTTAGGATCCTCCTTTATCCTACCTGCTAAAGACTGCTCATGTCCCCTCCTTGCTCTTCTTAACTTTCTCTTTAATTTCTTCCCAGTTAATCGGTAACTCTCCATCGCCTCATCTGAACCATCTCATTTCAAAGTCACATAAGCCTCCCTCTTCAGCTTAACAAGAGATACAATTTGTGTAGTAAACCACGGTTCCCTTACCTTATCACTTCCTCCCTACCTCAAGGAGACACAATATTTGTTCCTTGAACTAGCTCTACATTTCGATTGTCCCCATCCCCTCCATTTTGCTATCCCATTCTATGTCTCCTAAGTCTTGCCTAATCGCATTTTAATTGCCCTTCCCCATCTATAAGTCTTGCCCTGTGTGCCCTGTATCTATCCCTTTCCATCACTAAACTGAACGGAACCAAATTATGGTCACTCTCTCCAAAGTGCTCACCTACCACTAAATCAAACACCAGGCCTGGTTCATTACCAAGTACCAGATCCAGTGTGGCCTCCCCTCTTGTTGACCCTTCAATATACTGTGTCAGGAAACCCTCCTGCTCATATTGGAAAAAAAACTGATCCATCCAACAGATAGAGTTATAGCACTTCCAGTTAATGTTGGGGAAGTTAAAGTCCCCCATAATGACCACCCTGTTCCTTTCACTCCCATCCAGAATCATTTTGCCAATCCTCTCGTCCACATCCCTGGGACTTTGCGGAGACCTATAAAACGCTTCCAACAGTGTGACTTCTCCTTTCTTATTTCTAACCTCAACCCATACCATCTCAGTAGATGGGTCCTCGTCAAAAGTTCTTTCAGCCACTGTTATACTGTCCTTGACTGGTCTTAATGAAAGATCTGAACCCTACAGCCTACAACCTCCTTTCCTGACCCTGCTCTATCCATGTCTCCGAAATGGCCACTGCATCGAAGTCCCAGGAACCTATGTGTGCTTCAAGCTCACCTTCCTTATTCCAGTACCGCTGGCGTTGAAGTAGACACACTTCAAACCAGCTCGCTGTCTGCCAGCATACTCCTGTGACTGTGAAATCTTGTCCATGTCCTTCGTACTGTTGTCCTCCTGTGTACTGGAACTACACCTCAGGTTTCCATCCCCCTTCTGAGCTAGTTTAAACCCACCCAAATAGCACTAGCAAATTTCCCACCCAGGATATTAATGCCCCTCTGGTTCAAGTGAAGACCATCTTGTTTTTCTCTTCAAAGATCCTGCAAGACCAGCTGAGTTTCTCTGACACTTTCAGTTTTATGAATTTGGCTGGTTGGCAGATCTTTAGCGAAATAGGCAGCTGTAAGAAAATGAAGTGGGTTAGCTCCATTAAGGGACCTTTATGGAAGGAGCAGCCCGAGTATATCCTTCACACACTGCAAACTAAGCTGCTTCTATTTCCACGGTTACAAATCACACTCAACCTCCCCATCCTTGGCAATTCTGAGCTCACCACATGTCTGTTTTCTCTTAGCCCACAAGTTCACACCTTTTTTACCTCTATCTCCACCAGAGATGATTTATTTCTCTTTCAACTGTATTTTTGCTTGCACATGCCCCTTCCCCATGAACTTACCTCCCTGTTCTACCCCTGATCCCGCATAATTTCAACCACCTTTCCCACCCTCCCAACCCACAATACTCAAATGAACTTTCCTCCTTTGGTCATGCTGTTTTCCCACCTCCATGATGGATTTCCGTCATCTGAACTTTTTTACCTGACCATTAGTGGGCGGCACGGTGGCACAGTGGTTAGCACTGCTGCCTCACAGCGCCTGAGACCCGGGTTCAATTCCCGCCTCAGGCGACTGACTGTGTGGAGTTTGCACGTTCTCCTCGTGTCTGTGTGGGTTTCCTCCGGCTGCTCCGGTTTCCTCCCACAGTCCAAAGATGTGCAGGTCAGGTGAATTGGCCATGCTAAATTGCCCATAGTGTTAGGTAAGGGGTAAATGTAGGGGTATGGGTGGGTTTCGCTTCGGCGGGTCGGTGTGGACTTGTTGGGCCGAAGGGCCTGTTTCCACACTGTAAGTAATCTAATCTAATTACCTCTCCCTGACCTTGATCTCCACTCCTCTAGAGTGCTAACCATGAACTACTTTCCCTAACCCCAAACAAATCTCTCCTCTTCTCTAGCCTCGACCAGATCTCTTACCCCAAAAGTGATCTCCCCTCATCCTCACTCCTGTCCTCAACTTCGCTCCATAACCATGGTCTTGTTTAATAAATATTTCAATTTGATAGAGTGTCATTGTGGGAACAACATAAAATGTGTCTGAAAGTTTGAAATCTTCAGATTTCCCATTTAGAGCTCCTCCATTCTTGCCTTCTCACCAATGATGTGGTCATTATCTTTGAAAAGATTTCCTTCAGATGCAGCAGTAATAACAGCTAACTGCATTTATATGCCACCTTCAATGTAGCCAAAGGACCAAGGTGTTTCACAGGAGCAGCATTAGATAAAATTTAACACTTAGCCACATAAGATGATGTTGGAACAGATAACAAAAGCTTAAGTAAAGAAGTTTTTAAAAGGGTTATTAAGGAGGATAAAGAGGCAGAAGGGTTTAGAGAGGTAATGCTTGATGTTAGAGTGTAGGAATTAAAATGACAGCTGTCAATTATGGAACACTTAAAGTCAGAACTGTATAAGGCCTGGAGATATTGTTGCTACTGTCATAATCCAGGAAACTAGATTCAAATCCCACAAGGACTAATGGTGGATTTTGAATTCAGGAAAAAATCTGAAATTAAAAATCTAAAGATGACCATAAAGCTATTGTCAATTGCTTTTAAACTCAAATGGTTGACTAATGACCTTTGGAAAGATTTCCTTTATAGAAGGATACCTCACCCAAGGCAGCCTAACTGTACCTCCAGACCCATAGAAATGTGTTTGACCCTTAACTGCCTTCTCGTATGGCCTAGCAAATCACTCAGGGTGAAGATTTTGGAAGGTCGCAAAACTGGACGGGTTTAAGAGGTGAAGATAAACAAGGCTATAAAGAAAACAAGGATTAGGATTGTGGTTAACAGTGCTGTCTCACACCACAGGGGACCTGGGTTTGATCCAATTTTGTGTGGCTGTCTGTTTGGAATTTGTATGTTATCCTATGTTTGTGTGGGTTTCTGCTAGTCGCTCATTACCTCTCACAATCCAAAGATGCATACGTTAGGTGGATTGGCATGCTAAATTGCCCTGTAGTGTAATGGGCAAGGAAGTTTGGAGGGTTGGTCCAGATTTAGAGTCATACGGTCATAGAGATGTACAGCATGGAAATAGACCCTTCGTCCAACCTGCCCATGCCAACCAGATATCCCAACCCAATCTAGTCACACCTGCCAACACCCGGCCTATATCCCTCCAAATCCTTCCTATTCATATACCCATCCAAATGCCTTTTAAATGTTGCAATTGTACCAGATTTCATCACTTACTCTGGCAGCTCATTTCATACACATACCACCCTCTGTGTGAAGACGTTGCCCCTTAGGTCTATTTTATACCTTTTCCCTCTCACCCTCAACCTTTGCACTCTAGTTCTGGACTCCCCAACCCCAGGGTAAAGACTTTGTTTATTTATCGTATCCATACCCCTCATCATTTTGTAAATCTATACAAGGAGAAAGTGAGGACTGCAGATGCTGGAGATGAGAGCTTAAAAACATGTTGCTGGAAAAGCGCAGCAGGTCAGGCATTCATCCCTTGAAGAAGCTCTCCTCCTCCCTCTACAAGGATCTCAGTGAGTCCCTCTCTCACTGCACTCCCCAGGTCATCTTCTCTGCCCTGAAGCTCTTCAGCCATGTCCTCAAACACCCAACCCTCGAACTCAGCACCACCTTCCTAACCTGCAATCTTCTTCCTGACCTCTCCGCCCCCACCCCCACTTCAGCCTACCACCGTCACCTTAACCTCCTTCCACCGATCACATTTCCAACGCCCCTCACCAAGTCCCTCCTCCCTACCTTTTATCTTAGCCTGTTTGGCACACTTTCCTCATTCCTGAAGAAGGGCTCATGCCAAAAATGTCGATTCTCCTGCTCTTTGGATGCTACCTGACCTGCTGTGCTTTTCCAGCAACACATTTTCAGCTGCAATCTTCTTCCCAACCTCTCCGCTCCCACCCCTTCTTCGGCCTATCACTCTCACCTCAACCTCCTTCCACCTGTCGTATTACAACGCCCCTCCCCCAAGTCCCTCCTCCCTACCTTTTGTCTTCGCCTGTTTGGCACACTCTCCTCATTCCTGAAGAAGGGCTTATGCCCGAAACGTCGTTCCTTTGATGCTGCCTGACCTGCTACACTAAATCTATACAAGGTCAGCCCTCATTCTCCGATGCTCCAGGGAAAAAAGCCCCAGCCTGCTCAACTTCTCCTTATACCTCAAATCCTCCAACCCTGACAACATCCTTGTAAATCTTTTCTGAACCCTTTCAAGTTTCACAATATATTTCCGATAGAAAGGAGACCAGAATTGTATGAAATATTCCAAACGTGGCCTAACCAATGACCTGTACAGCCACAATATGACCTCCCAACTACTGTACTCAATACTCTAACCAATAAAGAAAATATACCAAATGCCTTCTTCACTATCCCATCTAGCTGCGACTCCACTTTCAAGGAGCTATGAACCTGCACTCCAAGATCTCTTTGTTCAGCAACGCTCCCTAGGACCTTACCACTAAGTGTATAAGTCCTGCTAAGATATGCTTTCCCAAAATGCAGCACCTCGCATTTATCTGAATTAAACTCCATCTGCCACTTGTCAGCCCATTCACCCAACTGATCAAGATCCTGTTGTAATCTGAGGTAACCTCCTTCGCTGTCCACTACACCTCCAATTTTGGTGTCATCTGCAAACTTATAACCATACCTCTTATGCTAGCATCCAAATCATTTATATAGATGACACTCCACTGGTAGTGGCACTCCACTGGTCACAGGACTCCAGTCTGAAAATCAACCCTTCACCATCACGCTCTGCCTTCTATCTCAGTATCCAACTGGCTTGTTCTCCCTGTATTCCGTGAGATTTAACCTGGCTAACCAATCTCCCGCGGGGAACCTTGTCAAGCTCCTTACTGAAATGGCCTCTATTGGCCTGACACAATTTGACCCACATGGAACTCCGAGCTTTGACAAAAGGTCAGTTAGACTCGAAATGTCAGCTCTTTTCTCTCCTTACAGATGCTGCCAGACCTGCTGAGATTTTCCAGTATTTTCTCTTTTGGTTTCAGATCCCAGAATCCGCAGTAATTGGCTGTTATCCAGATCTACTGATTCTGACTTGCCCTCTGAAATGGTCTGACAAGTCACTGAGTTATTCCATGATGGCTGACCATTGATTTGCCAATAACAATTAGGAAAGGAAAATAAATGCTGTGATTACTGGCAATGTCGAAATTCTGTGAGTGAATTGATGAAAATATTTGACATCAAGTGTACAATTCTGGGTGGTTATTATAATGTCCTGGTAGTCTTATTTGATAATAACTTTATTTACTTTAAAGCAGTGGATAGTTTTTTTTGTAGGAACAGTAAGTTCTTGTTAGTACGTACTGTTCCCTTGTGGTGCATATGTGGGAGGTGTCACGGGTGTGGTTGCCTATTTTGGAAAGATACCAAAAATGGGGTTTTACAATTTTATTTGAACATTGGTACACATTGTACGTTCTGAGAATGGGATGTTTTTCACTTAATTTCAACATCAAATGCTATCACATAGCAATTGCAGAGAATAGATCAATTAATTTTCATGTTAAAAGATCACTGGTATAATCATGTGAATGCATTTCCAGCACTGGCTACCTTTATAGTCTCTTTGTGTAGAGTTTGCAGTTTGTGCTCTGAACTATGTTCACCCATAGAATTATAAATTCAATAACTGACAGAAAAAATGGCAAGATAGTGAATAGAGTCACTATTATGCTATCCATTTTATTTGCTAATGTTAGTTATTTTGTACTTCACAAAATAGGTCACATTTCTGACTTATTCTAGTATTTGAAAGTGTTATAGGATAAAGTGAGGACTGCAGATGTTGGAGATCAGAGCCGAAAAATGTGTTGCTGAAAAAGCGCAGCAGGTCAGGCAGCATCCAAGGAGCAGGAGAATGGACATTTCGGGCATAAGCCCTTCTTCAGGAATGAGGAAGGTGTGCCAAGCAGGCTAAGATAAAAAGTAGGCAGGAGGGACTTGGGGGAGGGACATTGGGAATGCGATAGGTGGAAGGAAGTTAAGGTGAGGGTGATAGGCTGGAGAGGGGTCCTGTCTTGGTGGCGATTGGAGGGGCGGGGTTCAAGGGCAGAGCCCCACCAATCGCCACTAGGACAGAACCCCACTGGTCCTCACCTACCACCCCACCAACCTCCAAATACATCCTTCATCATTTCCGCCACCTCCAAACAGACCCCACCACCAAGGATATATTTCCCTCCCCACCCCTATCAGCATTCAGGAAAGACCACTCCTTCTACGACTCCCTCGTCAGGTCCACACTCCCCACCAACCCAACCTCCACTCTCGGCACCTTCCCCTGCAACTGCAAGAAATGCAAAACTTGCACCTACACCTCCCCCCTCACTTCCAAGGCCCCAAGGGATCCTTCTATATCCATCAGAAATTCACCTGCATCTCCACACAAATCATTTACTGCATCCGCTGCACCCGATGTGGCCTCCTATACATTGGGGAGACAGGCCGCCTACTTGTGGAACGTTTCAGAGAACACCTCTGGGACACCCGCACCAAACAGCCCAACCGCCCTGTGGCTGAACACTTTAACTCCCCCTTCCACTCTGCCAAGGGCATGCTGGTTCCTGGTCTCCTCAATCGTCAGACGATGGCAACACGATGCCTGGAGGAAGAGCGCCTCATCTTCCGCCTAGGAACCCTCCAACCACAAGGGATGAATGCAGATTTCTCCAGCTTCCTCATTTCCCTTCCCCCACCTTGTCTCAGTCCCAACCCTTGGACTCAGCACTGCCTTCTTGACCTGCAATCTTCTTCCCGACCTCTCCGCACCCACCCCCTCACCGGCCTATCACCCTTACCTGAACCTCCTTCCATCTATCGCATTCCCAACACCCCTCCTCCAAGTCCCTCCTCCCTACCTTTTATCTTAGCCTGCTTGGCACACTCTCCTCATTCCTGAAGAAGGGCTTATGCCCGAAACGTCGATTCTCCTGCTCCTTGGATGCTGCCTGACCTGCTGCACTTTTCCAGCAACACATTTTTCAGCTCAAGTGTTATAGGATGTTAATATAATTGTATAACACATTGTTATATATTATAAATCACAAAATATTTCATTCAGATTTCTTTTTAATATCACATCAGTGCAATACTGTAAAACATTACATTTCTATAATGCAGCTTTCTATATTGCATAAAATTTCTTGCCTATAAAGTACATTTGTCCATGTTCCTACTTAAGCAGCATTCAATGTTGTTATTAGAGCCATTGGGCCAAGGAGTGGCAGATGGAATTTAATTTAGACAAATGTGAGGTGCTACACTTCGTAAAGGCAAATCGGGACACGGCTTATACAATTAATGCTAAGGACCTGGGGAATGTTGCTGAACAAAGAGACCTTGGAGTGCAGGCTCATAGTTCCTTGAAAGTGGAGTCACAGGCACATAGGATAGTGAAGAAGGCATTTGGCATACTTGCTTTCATTGGTCAGTGAGTATAAGAGTTGGTGGGTCATGTTGTGGTTGTAAGAACATTGGGGTTAGTGTTCAGTTCTGGTCTCCCTACTATAGGAAGGATGTTGTGAAACTTGAAAGTGCTCAGAAAAGATTTACAAGACTGTTGCCAGGGTTGGAACGTATGAGCCATAGGGAGAAGCTGAATAGGCTCAGGCTGTTTTCGTAGGGGCACGAAGGCTGAGACGTTATGAGACATTTATGAAATCATGAGGGGCATGGATAGCGTAAATAGCCACGGTCTTTTTACCCAGGATGGGGGAGTCCAAAACTAGAGGGCATAGGTTTAAGATGACAGGGGAAAGATTTAAAAGGGACCTAAGCGACATCTTTTTTCACACAGAGGGTGAAATGGCTATGGAACGAGCTGCCGCAGGAAGTGGTGAAGACTGGTACAATTGTACATTTAAAAGGCATCTGCATGGGTACATGAGTAGGAAGCGTTTAGAGGGCTATAGATCAAATGCTGGCACATGGGACTAATTTAATTTAGGATATCTGGTCAACATGGACGAGTTGGACCAAACAGTTTGTTTCTGTGCTGTACATCTCTGTACTGTATGGTTCTAAACACTTCAAGTAATGATTTCAGAGAGAGAGTTTTTTTTCTGACAAATTACTCAAGTATTTTCTTTTTACATTCTCTACTTAAAACAAACTGAAAATATATGTAAGTATAGTACAATCAGCTTTCAGACCCAGTGTTACTTGCTGGTTGAGATTATTTTCCAATATACTGAGAAGTCTGTGTCAAGTTCAAGCTACCAACCCCAAACTCACATCGTTTCCCAAACCAACCAACCAAGCAATACAATATAAAGCCTATTTTTCTTAAATATGTTCTGATGGTATATTGAATTGAAGCAAATATATTTTGATCACTGGAGCCAGATTTCTTTTGAGAGCTCGTTTTATGAGTCAGGAGATTTTGCAATTTGCAAACTGTTCTCTTGAGTGACTGCAAATTGGCAAAAGAATTTTGTCTTATTCCACATGGCTTGATTTTTCAGGGCAATTTGTGAGCCATGAACCAATGTTGGAATGTGGATGTGGCCTGGGTTGCTAAGGTCCTAGTGGCAGTAACATGGCTCCTAATATTGTTGCAGACTCTATAACACTTCTCACATCCTTACTTTTTCATTGCCACCTCATTCCCCTTCCATTTGTTATCATGTCTCCTCTTACAAACATTCACTATTTTCAGTCCTTATGTTTCAGGCAAAATCAATGGCAAATATTTTATATTCCTTGGTGAAAAAACAAAACTATCATCATCTAAAAAAGTATCTGTGAAAACTACTATCATTGCCATTAAGGAAAAAAAATAATTCTGCTGTGCCAATAAAACTTTAAATAATTGTAATCCTGTTAGCTTGTGTCATTAAATCATAAACCACATTAAAAACCTAGCTAATTGTTAAAAAGCTCTTAAGCTATTGTTCTTTCACAGATGAATGGACACCTCCTTTGCAAAATCCACTTCAGCTTTCAAAACTCAGCGAAGGAATCGTAATGTCCACAGTTATCTGCTCTCCAAAATGGAACTCGACGATGTTAATTTCAATTTTATAGCCAAGTCTCAGTCACTCAATGGATTTACGCAGATAGTTAATTTTCCTTCAAGTGTCAAAGTTATTTTCTTGCTATCAGCTAGAGCTATTATTCCATTTGAATCACAATTCAAAACAAGCAACACAACCTGATTGGATATTTGGTTCCATTTTTCATGGCATAAGGTACTTTTCTCCCTTGAAAAACACTTTAATGCATGTGAACAAGTACACATGCTGTTAAATGTAAGTGTCAAATTACCTTTGCAGGACATATCTACATGTTGAATCACTGTAATAAAAACACACCTCCATTGCAATACGGCACCTAGTAGTGAGATTTGAAAATGTGAATACACTTCATTACATGAGTTTTAGAATGTCCTTGACTACTCAGTAGACTTTTCATCTTTTTCACAAGCTCTCAAGCCTGGTGTGCTTTTATTGTGCTCTGAAGCCCCAGATGAAAATAATACGTGGGAGGAAATCCATCTTCCATCCCAATCGAAATTGGAAAACCTAACCTCAATAGGCATTGGTGTGTGTTTTGCACAATAGGCATTCCTAAACTCAGTAGGCATTGGTGTGTGTTTTGCACACTAGGCATTCCTAAACTACAAAAAGATTAGAGGAGAGTGAAATGTGTTCCACAATGGGAAGGAACGTCAGATTTCGTCAGAAAAATAAACAAACTATAATAATTCACATGTTGAAATGTGCCTCTAGACTGAAACAAAAACAAATTGTTCCCTGGACTTTATTTAGCTATCAGATCCTCGTCAGTCTAAATGCTAATATGCTAATATTGACCTAAATACTCATGGGTAAAAAATGAGTAAAAAATGAGGTCTGCAGATGCTGGAGATCACAGCTGCAAATGTGTTGCTGGTCAAAGCACAGCAGGTTAGGCAGCATCTCAGGAATAGAGAATTCGACGTTTCGAGCATAAGCCCTTCATCAGGAATAAGAGAGAGAGAGCCAAGCAGGCTGAGATAAAAGGTAGGGAGGAGGGACTAGGGGGAGGGGCGATGGAGGTGGGATAGGTGGAAGGAGGTCAAGGTGAGGGTGATAGGCCGGAGTGGGGTGGGGGCGGAGAGGTCAGGAAGAGGATTGCAGGTTAGGAGGGCGGTGCTGAGTTGAGGGAACCGACTGAGACAAGGTGGGGGGAGGGGAAATGAGGAAGCTGGAGAAATCTGAATTCATACCTTGTGGTTGGAGGGTTCCCAGGCGGAAGATGAGGCGCTCCTCCTCCAGCCGTCGTGTAGTTGTGTTCTGCCGGTGGAGGAGTCCAAGGACCTGCATGTCCTCGGTGGAGTGGGAGGGGGAGTTAAAGTGTTGAGCCACGGGGTGATTGGGTTGGTTGGTTCGGGCGGCCCGGAGGTGTTCTCTGAAGCGTTCCGCAAGTAAGCGGCCTGTCTCACCAATATAGAGGAGGCCACATCGGGTGCAGCGGATGCAATAGATGATGTGTGTGGAGGTACAGGTGAACTTGTGGCGGATATGGAAGGATCCCTTGGGGCCTTGGAGGGAAGTGAGTGTGGAGGTGTGGGCGCAAGTTTTACATTTCCTGCGGTTGCAGGGGAAGGTGCCGGGGGTGGAGGTTGGGTTGGTGGGGGGTGTGGATCTGACAACACCCTCCTTCGACTGACTGAACTGGTCCTCACCCTGAATAACTTCTCTTTTCAATCCTCCCACTTCCTCCAAACTAAAGGAGTTGCCATGGGCACCCGCATGGGCCCCAGCTATGCCTGCCTCTTCGTAGGATATGTGGAACAGTCCATCTTCCGCAACTACACTGGCACCACCCCCCACCTTTTCCTCCGCTACATCGATGACTGTATCGGCGCTGCCTCGTGCTCCCACGAGGAGGTTGAACAGTTCATCAACTTTACTAACACCTTCCATCCCGACCTGAAATTCACCTGGACTGTCTCAGACTCCTCCCTCCCCTTCCTAGACCTTTCCATTTCTATCTCGGGCGACCGACTCAACACAGACATCTATTATAAACCGACTGACTCCCACAGCTACCTGGACTACACCTCCTCCCACCCTGCCCCCTGTAAAAATGCCATCCCATATTCCCAATTCCTTCGTCTCTGCCGCATCTGCTCCCAGGAGGACCAATTCCAACACCGCACAGCCCAGATGGCCTCCTTCTTCAAGGACCGCAGATTCCCCCCAGACGTGATCGACGATGCCCTCCACCGCATCTCCTCCACTTCCCGCTCCTCCGCCCTTGAGTCCCGCTCCTCCAACCGCCACCAAGACAGAACCCCACTGGTTCTCACCTACCACCCCACCAACCTGCGCATACAACGTATTATCCGCCGCCATTTCCGCCACCTCCAAACGGACCCCACCACCAAGGATATATTTCCCTCCCCTCCCCTATCAGCGTTCCGCAAGGACCACTCCCTTCGTGACTCCCTTGTCAGATCCACACCCCCCACCAACCCAACCTCCACCCCCGGCACCTTCCCCTGCAACCGCAGGAAATGTAAAACTTGCGCCCACACCTCCACACTCACTTCCCTCCAAGGCCCCAAGGGATCCTTCCATATCCGCCACAAGTTCACCTGTACCTCCACACACATCATCTATTGCATCCGCTGCACCCGATGTGGCCTCCTCTATATTGGTAAGACAGGCCGCTTACTTGCGGAACGCTTCAGAGAACACCTCCGGGCCGCCCGAACCAACCAACCCAATCACCCCGTGGCTCAACACTTTAACTCCCCCTCCCACTCCACCGAGGACATGCAGGTCCTTGGACTCCTCCACCGGCAGAACACAACTACACGACGGCTGGAGGAGGAGCGCCTCATCTTCCGCCTGGGAACCCTCCAACCACAAGGTATGAATTCAGATTTCTCCAGCTTCCTCATTTCCCCTCCCCCCACCTTGTCTCAGTCGGTTCCCTCAACTCAGCACCGCCCTCCTAACCTGCAATCCTCTTCCTGACCTCTCCGCCCCCACCCCACTCCGGCCTATCACCCTCACCTTGACCTCCTTCCACCTATCCCACCTCCATCGCCCCTCCCCCTAGTCCCTCCTCCCTACCTTTTATCTCAGCCTGCTTGGCTCTCTCTCTCTTATTCCTGATGAAGGGCTTATGCTCGAAACGTCGAATTCTCTATTCCTGAGATGCTGCCTAACCTGCTGTGCTTTGACCAGCAACACATTTGCAGCTAAATACTCATGGGAGCAGACAAATAAGCTATGGTTCCTCTTTCTGACCATGACTCAGCGGCTCCTCCTGGAACTGCATGTTTATGAGCATAAGGCTTAATGAGCACAAGTGTTAAGATCTGAGGAAGTAGAGAGAGTGCATCAGAACACTGGTCTCAGAATAATTCTGACACTGAAAACATTAAACTACTCTGTCAGCGTGAGAACATAGGAACAATACCTCAGCTGTTCAGCCCCTCGATCCTGTTCTACCACTCAGTGAGATCATGGTTGAGCTATGGCTTAACTCTATAAACCTGCCTTTGACCCATATCCCTTAATACATTTGTGTAACAAAAAAAAAATGATCTCAGGATTAAAATTAACAATTGAAACTGCTCCACTACTATTTGTGGAGGAGAGCTCCAAACATTGACCACCCTTTGTGTGCTGATGTGCTTCCTAACATCTTTCCTGAACAGCTTGGTCCTAATTCTCAGACTATGCCACCTCGTCCTAGAATTCCCAACCAGTGAAAATAGTTTATATTTCTGCTATTTTTCCTGTTAATATTTTGAAGACTTCAATCAGGTCACCCCTTAACTTTCTAAATGTTTCACTTCAATTTAATACTTTACAGGAACAGGCCCTTTAGCCTACCAAGCCCGCACTGATTCCGAATCCTTATATAGACCTGCTACTTATTGCGCAGTTTCTATTCGTCTGTTCACCTCCCGTTCATGTATCTATCAAGACATGGCTTAAACGTTGCTAAGGTGCCTACTTCCATCACTTCCACTCACAGTATGTTCCAGGCACCCACCACCCTCTGTGTAAAACATTTTTCCTGCATTTCTGCCCAAACTTTCCCCCTCTCACCTTCAACCCATGCTCTTTTGTAGTTGCCCTTTCTACCCTGGGAAAACCCTCTGATTATTGGTCCTGTCTATGCCTCTTATAATTTTGTAAACCTCTATCAGGTTGCCCCTCAACCTCCATCTTTCCAGTAAAAACAATCCAATTGTAGATTCTCGAGAAAATAGATCTCATTTGCATAATCTCTTCTCATCACTTTGTCACTAAGGTATCATTCTTGTAAACCAATGCTGTACTCCGTCTGAGGCCAATATATCCTTCCAAAGGTGCTCCAGATCTGTTCACATTACTCTAAGGAGGATATAACAAGATTTTTGTACAACCACAATATAACCTCTGCATCCTTGTACTCCAGTTCTTTAGACACAATGGTCAGTATTCTACGAGCTTTCTTGATTATTTTCTGCATCTGCTTGTGATATTTAAAAGATCAATGTCTTTGGATATCCATTGTTTTTAACTTTGTACCATCTAGGAAGTATCCTGATCTGCTCTTTGTTGGTCCAAAATAGATAATATCACACTTGCTTACAGTGAACTCCATCTGGCACAGTTTTGCCTTTTCACTTAGTCTATCAATGACCCTTTGCAATTTTATACTATTTCCTATACTGTCTATAATGCTGTCTAACTCTATGTCATCAGCAAATTTGAATATCTGACTTCTATTCCCTTATCCAAATTGTTAATGAAGAATGTGAATAATTGAGGCCCTATCACAGGTCCCTGTGGGACACCACTGGTCACATTCTGCCAACTGGAGCACCTAGCCATTATTCCTACTTTTTATTGCCTGCCACTCAAACAATTTCCCAGCCAATTCAGTAATTTGCCATCAATTCCACAGACTTTGACCTTAGAAAACAGTCTGTTACATGGGACTTTATCAAATGCAAACTGGAAGAACATATAAACATCCACAGACATTCTCCTGTCCAATATCTTAGTCACCTCTCCAAACTCAATGAGGTTCGTCAAGCATGATCTATCTGCTATGAATATATCTTGGTCTCCCTGAGTTATTGAAAGTTTTCAAAGTGTTCATTTAGGTAAAAAATGAGGTCTGCAGATGCTGGAGATCACAGCTGAAAATGTGTTGCTGGTTAAAGCACAGCAGGTTAGGCAGCATCCAAGGAACAGGAAATTCGACGTTTCGGGCATAAGCCCTTCATCAGGAATCATAGAAGGGCTTATGCCTGAAACATCGAATTTCCTATTCCTTGGATACTGCCTAACCTGCTGTGCTTTAACCAGCAACACATTTTCAAAAGTGTTCATTTAGCTCATCCTTAAGGCAACAGTTTCCCTATCATAGATGTGAGGCAAACTGGTCTGACATTCCTTCATTTTCCTTTTGAAAAGTGATGAATAATTTTCCAGTCCAACAAAGAGCAGATATATACTGAGGGAATATATATTTAGGGCATTAACAATATGCTCCGCTATTCCTGGAACATCCTTGGATGGAAACTGTCAGGTCCCAGGGATTTGTAACTCTTTACTTCCATAAATTTTCTCATTACCAATATTTACTTAGGTCTACTTTATTCAATCCCTGTTCCCAATCCAGCATTAATTTCTTCAGGACTTCCAACAAGCTATCTTTCTTTTCTACTACAAATCCTCAGGCAAAGTAATTATTCAATATATGTACCATTTCCCCATGGTCATTGACAATATCCCCACTTGCAGTCTTTTGTGGGCCAACTTTGCTACTGACCTCCTACCTTTCCTTTATGTTAACATAAAATTTCTTTTAATTGATTTTGATGTGCTTGGCAAGTTTGCTTTCAAAATCCCTTTTAGTCACTTTTATGAGCTATTTTGTGGCTCTTTGTTTGGTTTTGTTCCTATTCCATTCAGCAGGTCTAAACAGCTTTTTGATTTTGTGTAAGCCCTCTCTTTTTTTAATGCTATCCCTCACCTTTCTAGTTGTCTATGGCTGTTTTTTTGATCTGTGAAGTGGAGCTTTCTCCTCTCACAAGTATACATTGGCCTTGTATTATGTTAGATGTTTCTTTAAATATTCTCCACTCTTCTTCAGTTATTTCACTCGTGAGCAGATTTTCCCAGTTTACAAGAACATAGGAACAAGAATAGGCCATTCAGTCCCTTGAACCTGTTCCACCATTCAATGAGACCCTGGCTGGTCTGTGGCCTAAATCCACATATTTGCCTTAAATCCATATCACTTAATGCCTTTACTTAACAAAAAAAAATTATCTCAGATTTAAAATTAACAACTGATCTGTCTGCCCTGTAAACCCTATGACCGCTGTGTATATATAGTTCCCAATCCTTCTGCCATGTCTCAGTAATGGTTACTATGTCAAAATCTCCAATTTCAATTTGTACCGGCAGCTCATTTAATTTATTCCTAGTGCTCCATATATTTGCATATGGAATGGCATATGGGCCATACACTGTAATCTGTCCCTCAGCACCGATACTTTCTTCACCCATTTATTGAACCTCTCTCTCCCCATTTGATCAATGCAGTTCTTATAGTTTTGTCATTACCTGCAATACCTGAAGTCGGATTGTTGATTCATTATTGTCTATTACATTACTTGATTTTGAAACTGTAATGATTTCACCCAAGCATCAATCCCATCCCCCCCAACCTCAGATTCACTAACTTAAAGTTCTTGTCCATTTCCTACTTACCATCCCATCCCAATACTGATGCCAGTGCTCAAAAATTGAATTCCTCTTTTCTGGACCACCCCTCTTGCCACATGTTTACTTTCCTAATTTGTTTCTTCCTGTGCCAACTTGTACTGGGCTCAGGTAATATTCCAGAGATTACAAACTTTGAGGCGCTGTTTGTTAATTTTGATATTCTCCAAACAGGACCTCTTGCCTACTCTGGACCACAACAACTGCCTAATATGGACCACAACAACTGAACCCTCTCCCTCTCACCCCACTTTCAAGCCAATTTAAGATGTTACTTACCTTGGCATCAGTAGGTGACACAACATACAGGCCACTCAACCTTATTTACAAAAGATTGCATTTGTACCCTGAATTGTAGAATCACTACCGCTGTTCTTTTGGTTCTTCCTGACTGAATGCTGTACCATGGTCCAATGGTCAGTTTGCCCATCCTCGCTACATGCTTTCCTTCATCAACACAGGAAGCAAGTACCTCATACCTGTTTGACAAGAGCATGAGCTGGGGTTCCTCCAACGCTAAATTCAGGATCCCTCTATCTGCCTCACTGCTAGTCACATCCTCCTATTCCTGAGCAGTGGTCAAATTTGAAGTGTTTAACCTACAGGGTGTGGCTGCCTCCTGAAACCCAGTGTTCAAATAACTTTCCCCCTCCCTGATGTGCTGCAGTGTTCAAAACTCAGACACTAGCTCACCAACGCTGAGCCTGAGCTCCTCAAGTAACCAACACTTGCTACACATGTGGTTAATGTGAACCACAATGGTGTCCACCAGCTCCAATATCATAGAGTATCTAGAACTTCCTCTTTCAATTGAAGCCCAATTGTAGCAGAACAATTAGAAGTCCCTCACCTCAGAATGTAAGAGAAGCACCAAGCTAAGATCAATATTCAGCAAAATCAATTTAATCTGGTTGTCAAGCTTGAATACTCTTTTATTCACTTCCCTGTGGTACTCATCTGCCTCAGGAAGCTTGGGTGGCTGTTCCTCATGATGGCCTAGTCATTCAAGTCTCTGCTTGGTATTGTGCCACATGTTTACTAGAGTTTAATACACACTTCACTAAGACCAGGAGCTAACTAACACAATAAGGACTGAACAAACCTCATGCAATCAGAGGATTAGTGTCAGTTTAGATGAAAAAAAATTAAGGAAATAGGAAACTGTGGTTAATGGTTGTTTTTCAGATGGGAGAATGATAGACAATGGTGTTCCCCAATGCACAGTCCCAGACACTGTGTTGATGACATGGATATTGGAATAGGGTAATATTTTAAAGTTTGCTGACGATACCAAAGTTAGAGGTGTTTTTGAAAGTAAGGAGAAAGAACATCCAACACAGCATCCTAACTAGACATGACAAGCAGCAACGGAAGGGGAGCAGCAGCAGCAGACACTATTTGAAAAGGCAGGGACCAGGTAAAAGATTGGGATTTTCCTTCTTATAGACAATACAGATAAACATTGATTATCTGGCATTTGATTATCTGAATTTCAGAATATTCGCAATATCGCAAGATCCCAATGCTTGGCTAAACTGTATTATTCAGCATTTGATTATCCGAATTTTGATTATCCGAACAAAGTACTCCCTGCCTGTATTGTTTGGATAATTGACGTTCCTCTGTACATAAAAAGAAAGGCAAGCTGTGGTTGAAGCAGCCATTTTAGAGAGGTGCTGTAAGGTCAAAGAACTACAGTTGAGGTTAAAGTATGGGCTTCTCTGAGGAGGGAAAACAGCTTTAAGGTACGACAAGATATGGCCTTTCCTTTTCTTTTAATCCAATCCTTACCAGAGGGATAGTAATGGCAGCTATAGGAGTGATGTGCTGCTCCTGTGAGATGTGGGAGATCAAGTGTGATACCCTCTCTGCAGGTAGTGTGTCTTCTCAGGTTGCATGGATCAGTTGGTGTGGCAGTTGGACTCACTAAGGAGCATGCAGGAGACAGTTTTCCAGTTACAAATTTCAGGGCTGTGGTCATACCAAAGGATTGGCCAGATAGATGGGTGCCTGCCAGGAGCAGCAGGCATGGATTAGAGGTGCTGGAAAAGCACAGCAGTTCAGGCAGCATCCGAGGCAGCATCAGGATGAAGGGCTTTTGCCCGAAACATCGATTTTACTGCTCCTCGGATGCTGCCTGAACTGCTGTGCTTTTCCAGCACATCTAATCCAGAATCTGGTTTCCAACATCTGCAGTCATTCTTTTTTACCTAGGAGCAGCAGGCAGGCAGTGTAGGAGTCCCCTGTGGCCTTTTCCTCTCAAACAAGTATATCTTTTTGGGTACTGTTGGGGAGAGATTGCCTCTTGGGGAAAACAGCAGCAGCAGCCAGCTCTGTGGTATCACAATTGGCTCTGCTGTGCAGCAGCGGTGTCAAAGTGCAGGTGAGTAGTTATGATAGGCGGCACTATAGTCAGAGGCACAGATGCATGCTTCAGGCTGGTAGCATGTCTCCCTGGTGCCAAGGTCAAATATGTTGCTGAGTGAGCAAAGATTACTCTGAAAAGGGAGGCTAAGCAGCTGGAGGTCACGGCCCATAATGGTGCAAATGAAAAGGGCAAGAAGAGAGATATGGTCATGTAAATAAATTTAGGATGTTAGGTAAAAAGTTGAAAAGCAACACCTTTCAGGTTGTATTCTCAGGATTAATCTGTGTGCCATTTTCTAGTGAGGCCAGATATAGAGAAATAATACAGTTGAATGCTTGGCAAGGAACTGGTGTAAGAGGGAAGGCTGCAGATACCTGCAGGACATAAGGGGCCTATATAGAAAGGATGAATTGCACCTAAACTAGAGGGACATCAATATCCTAGCAGGGAGGTTTGCTAATGCCACATGGGAAAGTTTAAACCAGTGTGGCAAGGTGAGGGGAACCAGAGCAGGAGGTCAGCATGCAGAGTGATTGAGGAAAAGGTAGAGATTAAAATGAAGTAAGTTTTCATTTACAAAATTATGAGGGGCATGGATAGGATAAATAGACAAAGTCTTTTCCCTGGGGTCGGAGAGTTCAGAACTAGAGGGCATAGGTTTAGGGTGAGAGGGGAAAGGTATAAAGGAGACCTAAGGGGCAACTTTTTCATGCAGAGGTGGTACGTGTATGGAATGAGCTGCCAGAGAATGTGGTGGAGGCTGGTTCAATTGCAACATTTAAGAGGCATTTGGATGGGTATATGAATAGGAAGGGTTTGGAGGGATATGGGCCGGGTGCTGGCAGGTGGGACTAGGTTGGGTTGGGATATCTGGTTGGCATGGACAGGTTGGACCGAAGGGTCTGTTTCCATGCTGTACATCTCTATGACTCTATTTCTTTATAATAGGAAGGACGGACAGGGCCAGATTAATGCACACAGTGGGACTGGCGGTCTAAAGAGTATTTATTTTAGTGCAAGGAGTGTAACAGGTAAAACAACTGAGCTTAGAATCTTGATTAGTACATGGGACTACAATGTGGTAGCCATTACAGAAATGTAGTTGAGAGAAGGGCAGGACTGGCAGCGGTATAGGGTTTAGATGTTTCAGGCAGAGAGACGTAAAATGTGTGGGGAGTTGCATTACTGATTAACGAGAATGCACAGCTGCACTAAGAGGGGACGTCTTGGAGGCTTATCCAGCGAGGCCCAATAGGTAGAACTGAGGAGCAGGAAAGGTGCAATCCCTATGATGGGGTTAAATGATAAATCTCCACATAGCCACTGAAAGATAGAGGAGCAGATATACAGGCAGATCATGAGAAGTTGTAGAAGCAAGAGCATTGTGATTTTAACTTCCCCCATATTGATTGGTCTTTCTTGGTGTCAGGGTCTAAAATAGTGCAGTACATTGATAGTCAATTTAGGAAAAGGGCTGTACTAGAGTTTAGATCAGAGGCAGCATCTGAAGAGCAGGAAAATTGCTGTTTTGGGGAAAAGCCCTTCATCAGGAATGGAGGCAGGGAGTCTCCAGGGTGGAGAGATAAGTGGGGGTGGGGTGGGGCTGGGGAGAAGGTAGCAAAGAGTACGATAGGTGAGTGGGGTGGGGATTCAGGTGATAGATCAGAGGGCAAGGTGGAGCAGATAGGTGGGAAGGAAGATTAGCAGATAGGACAGGTCATGAGGACAGTGCTGAGCTAGAAGGTTGGAACTGGGGTAAAGTGAGGGAGGGGAAATGAGGAAACTGGTGAAGTCCACATTGATGCCCTGGGGTTGAAGTGTTCCGAGGCGGAAGATGAGGCATTTTTCCTCCAGGCATTGGGAGGTGAGGGAGCGGTGGTGGAGGAGGCCCAGGGCCTGCGTGTCCTCGGCAGAGTGGGAGGGGGAGTTGAAATGTTGGGCCACGGGACGGTGTGGTTGATTGGTGCGGGTATCCTGGAGATGTTCCCTAAAATAGTCTGCTAGGAGGCGTCCAGTCTTCCCAATGTAGAGGAGACCACATTGGGAGCAATGAATATAATAAATGACATTGGTGGATGTGCAGGTGAAACTTTGATGGATGTGGAAGACTCCTTTGGGGCCTTGGATGGTGGTGAGGGAGGAGGTAAGGGCTGTACTAGACTTAGTGGGATTGAAATTTCAGTGGGAGTGCATTTTGGGAACAGTGATCCTAGTTCCATAACTTTAAAGATAGTTATGGATAAGGGTAAGATGAAAGTGGTGAAAGTGTGAAACAGTATTAGATGGAAACTGGAAAAATTAGATGGGGTTGGCCACATCTGACATGTGCAAGTTTTTTAAAGGTAGTTAATCAGAGTTCAGGACCAGCATGTTCCTGTAAGAATGAAGGATAAGGATGGCAAGATTTGAGATCCTGGATGACAAAAGATATTGAAAGTTTAGTCCAAAAGAGAAAGGAAGCAGTTTAGGAAACGGAAATCAGACAGGGCCCTGGAGATTAGAAAAGAAGCAGGAAAGCACTTAAACAAGGAATTAGGAGGCCTGTGAGAGGTAAATAGAATTAAGGATGATTCCAGGGTATTTTATCTGTATATTAAGAGCAAGAGGCTGGCTAGAGAAAGGGTAGGTCCACTCAAGGTCAAAGGAGGGAATTCATGATGAGAGCTAGAGGAAGTGGGTGAGGACCTTCATGTGTACTTTGCATTAGTATTCACCATGGAGAAGGGTGTGGATAATGGCAAAGTTAGAATTGGCTTTGTTGATATTCTAGGGCATGTCAATATTAAGAAGGAGGAGGTGTTAGGTACTTTGAAAACTAATAGTGTGGATACGTCACCAGGGCCTGATGGAATCGATCCCAAGATACTGAGGGAGGTAAGTCAGGGGATTGCTGGGGCTTTTACTGAGGTCTTTATACCATCTTTAGCCACAGATGAGGTTCCAGAAGACTGGA
Source organism: Hemiscyllium ocellatum (assembly GCF_020745735.1). Taxonomy (NCBI): domain Eukaryota; kingdom Metazoa; phylum Chordata; class Chondrichthyes; order Orectolobiformes; family Hemiscylliidae; genus Hemiscyllium; species Hemiscyllium ocellatum. The sequence goes on along the minus strand of NC_083407.1, from coordinate 37,927,877 downwards.
AAATAGCCAAAGTGGCTTCCTTGTTTAAGAAAGCAAGAGGGATAATTCAGGAAATTGTAGGCCAATGAGTCTCACAGTTATAAAAATGGAGGACTTTAATTTTTCAAACATTAACTGGGGCCACTATTGTATTAAAGATTTGGTTGGTAAAGAATTTGTCAAATGTATTCAAGAACATTTTCTTGCTCAATGTGTGGATGCTTCTATTGGAGAAGGAGCAACACTAGAACTTTTTTTGGCCAATAACGCAGGTCAGGTGACTGATAAATACTCTGAGTCTAGCGAACATAATTCTATTAGTTTTAAAATGGTTATGGAAAACGATACCCTTTCTAATAAAAGTTAAAGATTTTAATTAGTGTAAGGCAAATTTTAATGGTATAAGACAAGAGCTTTCAATATCCCGATAAGAGTTCAGGGGCAGTACGTGCATGTTAGAGTGAAGGGTAAGGTAGGTAAGATTGCAGAACGATGGATGAATAAAGATATTGAAGCTCTATTCAAGAATAAAAGAGAATCTTATTTTAGATATCGACAACTTGGTTCAACTAAATCTCTTAATCAATATAAAGAGTGTAGGAGCATTCTTATAAAGAAGTCAGGAAGGCCAAGAGAGGATATGAGATAGCATTGGCAGATAAGGTTAAGAATAATCCAAAGAGATACTACAAATACATTAAAAGCAAGAGGGTAATAGAGAGTGAGTACAGCCCCTTAAAGATCAAGGAGATTGCCTTTATATTGAACCCTAGGCAATGAGAATGATACTAAATGAATATTTTGCATCAATTTTTACTGTGTAGAAAGAAATGGAAGTTAGAGTAGGCAGAGAAATATGTTTTGATGTTGTAAAAACAGTTCACATTACAATAGAGGAGGTTTGGGAGGTCTGAAAGAATATAGAAGTGGATAAATCTTGACGACCTGCTCTAATGTATCCCAGAACATTATGGGAAATAAGGGAAGAAATTGCAAGAATGCTTGCAGAAATATTTGCATCATCAATAACTGCAGGTGAGGTGCTAGATGGCTGAAGGTTGGCTAATGTTGTACCTTTGTTTTAATAAAGATTGTAAAGAGAAACTGTGGAACTAGTGACCTGTGAGTCTCATTTTAGTTGTGGGCAAAGTGTTGGACGTAATTTGAAAAGGTAGGATTTATGGACATTTAGAGAGGCAAAAATTGATTAGGAACAGTCAAAATGGGTTCATGTGAGGAACTAGAAGTCTCATGAGCTTGATTGAATTTTTTGAGGAAGTAACTAAAAAGATTAATGATGGCAGAGCAGTACACATTGTAAACTTGGGCTTTAATAAAGGTTTCGATAAGGTTCTGCATGGTAGACAAAATTAGCAAAGTTAGGTCACATGGGATTCAGGGTGAGCTGGGCAATTGGATACATAATTGCAGGAAACAGAGGGTAATGTTGAAGGGTTGTTTTTCAGACTGGATATCTGTTACTATCTGTTTTGGATCCTCTGCTGTTTGTCATTTATATAAATGATTTGGATGAGAATATAGAGGACATGTTTAGTAAGTTTGCAAATGACACCAGAATTGGTGGCATAGTAGAAAACGAAGAAGGTTTTCTAAGGTTAAAAAGGAATCTTGATGAACTGAGTCAATGGGCTGAATGGCAGATGGAATTCAGTTTGGATAAATAAGAGTTATTGCATTTTGGTACAACAAAAAAGAATAGGGCTTATACAATTAATGGTAGGGCCTTGGGTAATGTTGTAGAACAAATGGATCCAGGGATTAGATTCCCTATAGTGTGAAAACAGACCCTTTAGCCCAACAAGTCTACACTAACCCTTCAATGAGTAACTCATCCAGACCCATTTCCCTCTGACAAATGCACCGAACACAATGGGCAATTCAGCATGGCCAATTCACCTGCCCTGACATCTTTGGATTGTGGGAGGAAACTGGAGCACCCAGAGGAAACTCACACAGACACGGGGAGAATGTGTAAGTTCCACACAGATAGTCACCCGAGGCTGGAATCAAACCTGGGTCCCTAGCACTGTAAGACAGCAGTGCTAACCACTGAGCCACAGTGCTGACTTCAGGATTTAGGTATATAATGCTTGGACGTTTGCATCACAGACAGACAGAGTGGTTAAAAAGACATTTGGCACACTTGCCTTCATTGTTCAGTCCTTGAGTATAGGAGTTGGGAAACAATGTTGAGGTTGTGCAGGACATAGGTGAGGCCTCTACTGGAATACTGTCCCGTTATGTTTGCCCATTTATAGGAAGGATATTATTAAGCTGAAGAGAATTCAGTAGGGATTTACCAGGATGTTGCTGTATATAGAAGGTTTGAATTAAAAAGAAAGGATGGATAGGCTGGGACTTTTTTCACTGGAATGGAGGAGGTTGAGAGGTGATCTTATAGAAGTTTGTGCTTTGTGTATGGAATGAACTTCCAAGGGAGTGGTAGATGTGGGTATAATTACAATGTTTAAACATCATTTGGATAAGTACATGGATAGGAAAGATTTGGAATGATATGGGCCAGGAGCGGGCAGGTGGGACTGTTTTAGTTTGGGATTATGGTCAGTATAGACTGGTTGGACCGAAGGGTCTCTTTTCATGCTGTATGACTCCATGACTCTATCAGTGATAGGGAAATTATTGGAGAAGATTCTTAGGGACAAGATGATTGGTATTTGAAAAAGAATGGACTTAATAGTGATAGTCAGCATGGCTTTTTGTGGAGGAAGCCTTGTCTCAGAAATTTTGTTGTGATTTTTGAGGAAGTGATGAAGATGATTGATGAGAGTAAGGCAGTAGATGTTGTCTCCATGGACTTTACTAAAGCATTTGATGAGGCCTATCATGGTGGACTATTCTAGATGATTTAATCACATGGGATCCATGATGAATTGGTAAGTTGGATACAAAATTCGAAACAGATACAGAGGATAGTTGTGGATGGATTTTTTTTCTGACCGGAGATCTGTGACCAGGGGTACATTTGGTGATAACACAAAAATTGATGGTTTTGTGCAGAGTGAGGAGGATTGTCATACCTTACAGCAAGATACATCAGTTGTAATGTTGGATGGAGAAATGGCAGATGATGTTTAATCCAGCCAAGTGTGCAGTGATACATTTTTGGAGGTTGGATGCAAGAGGAAAATATAATAAATGGTAGGACCACTTGGAGCGTTGATATATGGGTTTCTCCAGCATTCTCTGTTTGTTTAGGACTTAGGCTAACAGAAGAGGTAGACAAGCAGCAAGTTTGATTTATGTGATTTATTTATTGTCACAGGTATCTTGTTACAAAATACAGTGAAAAGTTTGTATATGGTTAGCAAAGTATGAATTGATTTACTTTGGAAGGAAGATTAGGGGAATGGCAACATTGACTAAATGACACAATTGTGAAGAGTGTACAAGGACAGAGGAACCTGGGAATTCAAATGCAGAGATTCATGAAGATGACAAAACATATTGTGAGAGTAGTTACCAAAACATATGAAATCTTAAGCTTCAAAAATAAGGATATTCATTCAAAAGCAGGGAATTTATGCAGAGCCTGTATTCAGTTCAGATTCAGTCACAATTGGATCTTCTGGTCACCACTTGGAGGTCAGATGCAAGAGGAAAGTCTACAATAAATGGCAGGACTTTTACAAACATTGACATATGGAGCAATCTTTGGGTGCAAGTCCATACCTCCCCAAAAGTGACAATACAAGTGTATAAGGTGGTAAATTAGGTGTATGCATGTTTGTCTTCATTAATTGGGGATTGAGTATTAAAGTATAAAAGTCAGTGCAGCTATATACAAATTTAGTTAGGTCACATTTGGAACATTGTCTGTAGTTCAGGATGCCACACTATGGGAAGGATGTGAAGGCTTTGGCGATATTGCAAAAGAGCTTTACCAGGATGTTTCCTGGATTGGAGTTTATTCACTATAAGGAGAGGTTGAACAAGCCTGCATTATTTAGGCTGGAGCATCAGAAGTTGAGGAGCGACCTGATAGAAGTATACAAAGTTATGAGAGGCATGGGTAAGGTGGATAGTCACAGTCCCAAAGTAGAAATGTCAAATGCTTGGAAGCATAGATTCAAGGTGAGAGAGTGAAAATTTAAAGGAGATGTGTGAGGAAAGTTTTTATACAGGTAGGTGCCTGGACCTTGCTACCAGGGTAGGTGGTAGAAGCAGCTACAATAGCGACATGTGAATAAGCAGGGAATATCGAGGTATTGACCTTGTGCAGACAGATGGGATTTGTTTAGAATTGCATCCTTGTCAGCACAGACATGATGGGCCAAAGGGCAGTTCCTGTGCTGTACTGTTCTATGTTCTATGTTGTGGATTAGAGAGGTGCTGGAAAAACACAGCCGTTCAGGCAGCATCCGAGGAGCAGGGAAATCGACATTTCGGGCAAAAGCCCTTCATCAGGAAAGAGGCAGACTGCCTGAAGGGTGGAGAGATAAATGAGAGGAGGGTAGGGGTGGGGAGAAAGTAGCATAGAGTACGATAGGTGAATGGGGGTGGGGATGGAGGTGATACATCAGAGGTTTAGGGTAAGAGGGGAAAGATTTAACAGGGAGCTAAGGGGCAATTTTTTTACGCAGAGGGTGGTGCATGTCTGGAATGAGCAGCCAAAGGAAGTGTTGGTGGCTGGTACAATTCTAACATTTAAAATGTATCTGGATGGGTACATGAATAGGAAGGGGTTAGAGGGATTAGGTTAGATTACTTACAGTGTGGAAACAGGCCCTTCGGCCCCACAAGTCCACACCGACCCGCCGAAGCGCAACCCATCCATACCCCTACATTTACCCCTTACCTAACACTACGGGCAATTTAGCATGGCCAATTCACCTGACCCGCACATCTTTGGACTGTGGGAGGAAACCGGAGCACCCGGAGGAAACCCACGCAGACACGGGGAGAATGTGCAAACTCCACACAGTCAGTCGCCTGAGTCAGGAATTGAACCCGGGTCTCAGGCGCTGTGAGGCAGCAGTGCTAACCACTGTGCCACCATGCCGCCCACGATATGGGCCAAGAAGAAGATTGATGGGGGCAGAACAGTAGATGTGATCCATATGGACTTCAGTAAGGTGTTCAACAACGTTCCCTATGAGAGACTGCTTAGATCTCATGGAATACAGGGAGAACTAGCCATTTGGATACAGAACTGGCTAAAGGTAGAAGACAGAGGGTGGTGGTGGAGGGTTGTTTTTCAGACTGGAGTCCTGTGACCTGTGGAGTGCCACAAGGATCGGTGCTGGGTCCTCTACTTTTTGTCATTTACATAAATGATTTGGATGCGAGCATAAGAGGTACAGTTAGTAAGTTTGCAGATGACACCAAAATTGGAGGTGTAGTGGACAGCGAAGAGGGTTCCCTCAGATTACAACAGGATCTGGACCAGATGGGCCAATGGACTGAGAAGTGGCAGATGGAGTTTAATTCAGATAAATGCGAGATGCTGGATTTTGGGAAAGCAAATCTTAGCAGGACTTAAACACTTAATGGTAAGATCCTAGGGCGAGTTGCTGAACAAAGAGACCTTGGAGTGCAGGTTCATAGCTCTTTGAAAGTGGAATCGCAGGTAGATAGAATAGTGAAGAAGGTGTTTGGTATGCTTTCCTTTATTGGTCAGAATATTGAGTACAAGAGTTGGGAGGTCAAGTTGCGGCTGTACAGGACATTGGTTAGGCCACTGTTGGAATATTGCATGCAATTCTGGTCTCCTTCCTATCAGAAAGATGTTGTGAAACTTGAAAAGGTTCAGAAAAGATTTACAAGGATGTTGCCAGGGTTCGAGGATCTGAGCTACGGGGAGAGGCTGAACAGGCTGGGGCTGTTTTCCCTGGAGTGTCGGAGGCTGAGGGGTGACCTTATGGAGGTTTGCAAAATTATGTGGGGCATGGATAGGGTAAATAGGCAAAGTCTTTTCTCTGGGGTCGGGGAGTCCAGAACTAGAGGGCATAGGTTTAGGGTGAGAGGGGAAAGATATAAAAGAGGGGCAACTTTTTCACACAGAGGGTGGTACGTGTATGGAATGAGCTGCCAGAGGATGTGGTGGAGGCTGGAACAATTGCAACATTTAAGAGGCATTTGTATGGGTATATGAATAGGAAGGGTTTGGAGGGATATGGGCTGGGCGCTGTCAGGTGGGATTAGATTGGGTTGGGATGTCTGGCTGGCATGGACAGAAGGGTCTGTTTCCTGTACATCTCTATGACTCTATGATTCTAAATGGGACTAGATTAGGTTCGGATATGTGGTTAGCATTTGTGAGTTGGACTGAAGGGTCTGTTTCTGTGCTGTATACATTTATGATTCTATAACTGGTGATAATAACGAATGGTGGATAGATCCGTCATCATGTGGGGAAACAATGTGTGGAACTGTATGAGTCTCTTCAAGGGATCGCTTATTCAAGGTGTCAGTGAAAAATTGAGAGACGTAACATTTAGATTTTGGGGGGAGATAGATGGGGATGGTGTTATAGGAAGCCACTCCTCTGGCCTAGGTCACTCTATGAATGTTGGCTCATGGGTGTTTTGACTTCAAAAAATACTGTCTCCCCTGTAACACTGTTGTGCAAAGGAGTTTCCGGTCTTAGGTTGGCTGGCAGGTCTCAGCAGTTGGGACTTTCTGCCCTGGAATCCTGAATCCATGAAAGGCCTGCTTGCATCCTCAACTATTGGCTGGTAATATGGCAGGCTGTCTCAGAAGGAGCTAGCACAAATTTTTGCCACCTCTGACGCCAACAGCCAAATCCACCTTCGCCTTAATAAAACTGGCATCACTTACATAAACCTACTGTCACCTGCATAAAGCCACCATCAACACCATAAAACTTTCCCACCTGTATGATATTGATATACCAAATATACTCAATATCACATGCTACCACTAAGTAATCTTGCATTTTACAGTGGTGCTAAGGAGGATACAATTCAGGTATCAATTTCTTTAGAATGAACTCAGTTAACATTTTCTTCACTAAACTTGAAAGTATTACAGTCTATTTGAACCAGGCATAAATATTTCCTGCTGTCAACAGCAGCCTGCACACTCATTGCAGAATTGTTTGTTGGAGGAGCATTAATAACAATGACAGCAGCAACTGGAGAATGGTAGAAGAAGCAGTACCAATTCCAGTTGAAAACAAATTATCTGTCTTATTGAAATGCAGTGCCTGAGGAGAATAAGTCTCAGTAGGTAAGTTCTCATCGACCTACGCTGTAAATTGCAGAGTTTAGTGCTCACTCTGCAGTTGCCACTGCTTCTGCAATAGCAGTCAAGGTGATGGTGACAATTAACTTCTCGACTGCTGGCTTCTTCCAGGTATATTTTCAGCAATTGTGCATAGGTGTCTTGTTTGAGAGGACGCATCCATTCATGTTTCATGGCATAGTTAGATTACTAAGTAATAAATTACAAACATTTAACACATTTAATGTAATAGCATGTCCCAAGGTGTTTCACTGCTTGACAGAAAGATGTCAAATAGAAGGATATGAAGAAACATCCATCATGGAGTAAGCTATTTGCTCTCTCAAACATGTGTTGTCATTCAATAAAACACCTAACCTCATTTGCCCTATGAAGCTCCTTGTTATTTTTAACAAGAATTAGATTTATAGAGTCCTACAGCACGGAGAGAGGCCCTTTCGTCCAAACTGGTCCACACCGACCAAAATGCCCATTTCCCTGCACTTTGCCCTGCTGCAATACAAATCCATGTATTTGTCCAAATGCCTTTTAAATGTTGTTAATATATCCACCTCAACAGCTTCCCCTGGCAGCTCATTCCAATTGCATACTACCCTCTGTGTAAATGCCCCTCAGACTCCCTTCTATTCTTTCTCTTCTAACCTTAAACTGATGCCCTCTCGTCCTCAATTTCCCAATCCTTGGAAAAAGACTGAGTGCATTCACCCTATCCATGCCCGTCATGATCTTATAAACTTCTTTAAGATTTCCCCCTCAGTCTCCTACGCTTTAAAGAAAGAAGAGCTAGCTTGTCCAATCTCTCCCTGTAACACAGAACATTGAGTCCTGGCAACATCCTTGTAAATTTTTTTCAGCACTTTTTCCAGTTTAATAGCATCCTTGCAAAAACAAGGTGACCAAACCTGTACACAATACTCCAAGTGCAGTCTCGCCAATGTCCTGTGACATAAAGCTGGTCCTCTTTTTCTAAAAGCTGTTCCTTTTCTCAACGATACTGCGTCCTTGGTTTTTCTTTCAGAGGGGGTATGAAACCCTCCCAGCTCCAAGGTGACTAGTTTGGTACAGAGATGAAAAAAGATGTTGAGAGACCTTTTGTTTAAATGTAAACAGATGAGACTTCAGGCCAAAGTGGTCGTGTTTTAGAAGTGACCTGTACAATGAAAGGGGAGTGGTCAGCTCTCTAGCTGAGCAGTGCAGTCCAGAACTAGTTGGGAGTTCAGCTGCATGGAAACAGGCTGAAAAGCTCTCTCTCTCTACTTCTGCCCTTCTGACTTCAACCTGTAAGAATTTGTTCCATTTTAACAGTTTTTAAGCGGGTTTGCTTATTGGGACTGTTGTATATATTTGGTACAGCATAATTATATCTAGAATGGATAGAATGAGTTCTGTTGGGGTTCTTTATTCTGTTCTGTGCATTTCATTGTGTAATTTTGTGAATAATTTTTTTTGTCTATTTAAAACCTGGTAGTCAACCGAGCTAACTTACTCCGGGTAATTTTCACTGTATACTTACCGAAATAAATTGCAAAGGTATGATCTGGGCTGCCACTTAAGAATGTTTTGAGTGATCTAATCTTGTCCACAACACCTGTACAACTGCAATGTAACTTCTCAACTTCTATACTCAGAGTCCTGACTGAGGAAGGCCAGTGCGCCAAAAGCCTACTTCACAGCCCTGTCTACCGTGACTCCATTTTCAGAGAACTGTGAACCTGAACTCCAAAGTCCCTCTGTTCCTCGACATTCCTTGAGGCCCATTCACCATGAAACTCCAACCTTGATTTGACTTTCCAAAATGCAAGACTTCACACTTAACTGTATTTCGCGGCCCACTTCGCCAGCTGATGAAGGTCCTGCTGCAATTTCTGATAACTTTCCTCACTGTCCACGATACCACCTATTTTAGTATTATCTACAAATTAACTAATCATGCCTTGTACATTCTCATCCAAATTATTAATATAGATAACAAACAACAATAGTCCCAGCCCTGAGGCATCCCACTACTCACAGGCCTCCAGTCCGACATCCTTCCACCAATATCCTCTACTTCCATCATCAAGCCATACGTGAATCCAGTTTGCCAGCTCCCCCTGGATTCCATATGATCTAATCTTCTAGAGCAGCCTACCATTTGGAACCTTATCAAAGGCCTTACTGAAATCTATATAGACTATGTCTACTGCCCTGCCCTTGTCAACCTTCCTGGTCACTTCACCAAAGAACTCTCACAAATTTGTGAGGCACGCTGTCCCATACATAAAGTTATGCTGACTATTCCTAATCAAACCCTGTCTTTTCAAATGCATGTATATCTTATGTCTCAGGACCTTCTCAAGTAACTTATCCAACACAGATGTTAGGCTTACTGATCTATAGTTCTCAGGATTTACTTTGCAGTCCTACTTGAATATTTGTTACTTTCCAGTCTTCTGGGACATCACCCGTGGCTAATGATGGTACAAAAATATCATCCAGGGCCCCTGCAATTTCTTCTTTAGTTTCTTGCTGTATTCTTGGATGTATCTAGTCATGACCAGGAGATTTATCCACCTTTATACACTCTAATACCGTCCAACACTTCCTGTACTGTGATATGGACTTCGTACAAGATATGACCACTAACTTCCTTAAGTTCCCAAGTCTGCATGTCTTTCTTCACAGTAAACATAGAGGGGAAATATTCATTGAGGACCTCACCCATCTTTTGCAGTTCCATAATACATGTCTACTTTGGTCATTGAGGGAGCCTATTCTCTCTCTAGTTATTCTTTTTTCTTTAATATACTTAGTGAACCTCTTTGGATTCAACTCAATCTTCTCAGCCAAGGCTATCTCATGCTCCATTTTCACCCTCCTGATTTTCTTGTTCAGTAAACTTCTGTATTCCCTATATACCTTCACAGATTCCCTAGACCACAGCTGCCTGTAACTGAGCCATGTTTTATTCTTTTTTCTGGTCTAGCCTCAATATCCCTGTCATCCCTATTTCTGCCAGCCTTGCCCTTCACCGCCACAAGAACATATAGACCTTGAACTCTAGCTATCTCACCTGTTAAGCCTCCCACCTGCCAGAGGTCCCTTTGCTTGTAAACAAACTATTCCAATCAACCCCAGCAAACTCCTATCTAATTCCACCAAAATTTTACCTTGGCCCAATTTAGAACTTGATCTTGAGGACCAGTTTTGTCCCTCTCCATAACGATTTTAATATTCTAAAATTGGTCATTCTAAAAGTTCTCAACCTTATTTTCAAATACCTTCATGGCATTGCCCTTCACTATTTATGTAATCTCCTTCAGCTCACAACCTTCTGAGATACATGTGATCATCTAATTCTGGCCTCCTGCGCATTCCTGACATGAATCATTCCACCATTAGTATCTGTGCTTTCAACTGTGTATCCATGATGCGGAGGTACCGAAGTTGACCTGGGTTGACAAAGTCACAGAACACCAGGGCTGTAGTCCAACAGGTTTATTTGAAATCACAAGCTTTCAGAGCACTGCTCCTTCATCACTTCATCCAAACTGCTCTGAAAGCTTGTGATTTCAAATAATCCTGTTGATTATAATCTGGTGTCACATGATGACTGACTTTTTCAATTGTGTAGACCCTGAACTCTACAATACACCCCCTGCACCTCTTTGTCTCTTTACCTTAGTTTTCTCCTTTAAGCCATTTCTTCCCTCTCTGGTTTTGCTCTAAGCTTTTGATCATCTTACCTAACTCTTTTTCTGTGACTCTATCTTTCATAATGCAAATGCTGAAGTGGTTGTCATGAAGGACTCCTCTCGCTTGAGGTATGGTGACCTTCAGGTTAAACTTGCAGTCATCTCTCTCTCTCTCATGAGGGAGCAGTTGGGTAGTCTGGTAAAACAATGGCAACTTTATGCTAAGATAATAAATTTCTGTTTGTCTGCAAATGAGGATAACGGTTTTAACTTCAGTATATAAGGGAGCTCGATGATGATAAGGCATCATGAGGAATAAAATGAAGAAAATATTATTTGCACAGGTTGGAGTTCATGGAGATACTTGGAGAAGACAAAGTTGGAGAGGGCACTATAAATGATTGACATTGATTACTCACACCCCAAGATGAGAAATTCTAAAAACTAAATCTAAATAATAAAAACAATTTGGTTTTGTAAACGTTTAAACTGTGGTGTGATGTAAGATATGAGATCAAATTTTCAGAGTTCAATTATTCTGGCCTCACTTAGTTCCTTTAAGTGGTTCTGCCTGATTCATCTGTGGAGTATATTCTTGGAACAGGCAAAATTCTGAGCTTGTTTTTGGTACACCAAGTGACCAAAAACTTCGGCTCTGGATGTCATAGTCATAGAGATGTACAGCATGGAAACAGACCCTTTGGTTCAACCCGTCCATGCTGACCAGATATCCCATCCCAGTCAGGTCCCACCTGCCAATCCAGTTGTAAATTGTAGTTAAAATTGGGCTAGCTTTGTGAGTGTGCTTTGTTTTGGCCCAGGTTTCTGCTAAAACTCATTTGAAACTGTTGAATATAAAATCTTGAGTGAACCAGTAGAATCAGATAACATTTTAGTCAAGAAGATTGTGAAATATTAATCTGTATACCGAAGAGAAGTAATGTGGTGTTGTTTTATTAATACAGCTGAAAATGGGTTAATAACAAATTAAATCAGCATTTTTTATCCAACGTTTAGTAACCAACTATTGTTACCCAATTTTAAATAAATGAAAATTACTTTTTAGAGAAGAGCTTTTGAATTACTTTCTTGTTTCATTCATGTATGTTAGTTGGGTTCTGTAGAAAATCATACTTAGAAGCCTTTTTAAAGTGCCTATAAATAACAAGCTTAATTTGAAGAAACTCTTTGAAGACTTGGAAGCAAGTCAAATTAATGGAATCCAGCATGGTAGTTAAGTCTGTCTGGCACTGTGGCCAATTTTGTGCTTTCCACTGCAGCATTGCTTAAATAATTACTAACGATTGCAAAACTCAGACTGCACTGGATGGAATTTTTGCTTGAAGTACCTCTATCTTTTGCATTTCTGGTTGATTTAAAGTGAGTTATTTATAACCTAATAGAAACTTCAAGCCATTATCTTCAATACATTCTATTTCATGTTAGATTAGTTGTGTGTTATCTAAAAATAAATGGAAAGCAACAAGACTGCACATAGAAGTATAAATACAGAAGTGTGATTGTGGAATGAACAGGAAGAAATCTGAAATGTTATAATGCTTCAGCAGAAGCATTGGTTGTTGACTTTGGTATGATTTTAAACATTAACTACTTCCAAACTTATCTATGCTCACAAAATCCGCACTAACCTGAAAAAAGAACTCAGGTCTGCGTTGAAAATGCAGTTTAGAAACAGAAGAAGAAGAAGACTAGGCCATTCTGATCCTCAGGTTTGCTCTGTTGGTCAGTTAAGTTCATAGCCAATGTGTCATTTTTCTGCCTTCACAACTTATCCTTTTATAACTTCTATATAACAAAAATGTATTGATCGCAGTCCTTCCAAGATACTCAAGGTGTAACATCATTTTTCAATGCTTCAAAATACCAGGGATTAGTGGTAATCCTGAGCATTTCAGGAAACTGGGCATCAGTGTATTTTAGGCATACCATTCCCAATGGATCTACCATTTGGGACAGTCCTAGAGGCTACAAAACAAGTATTTTGTTCATAAGCATTTCCCTAGCAAAAACCACTGGGTAATACCTAAGTGAGATAAGTAAGAATCGGGTAAGAAACCAAGACTTGCTCATTGTGCATGAAACATATTGTCTTCACAACTGTAACTGTCTTTATTGCGTAACAACAATGAATAGACACTGCTTATGTTGTAGTAGACCCATTACCAATAAAACTAAATGTGGCTGGGTGTGTGAAATTGCTTAAGTGATTTTGGGGAGGCAATAACCTAGTGATATTATTGCTGGACTGTTAGTCCAGAGACCCAGGTAAAATACTGGGAACCTGAGTTTGTATCCCACCATGTCAGATGGTGGAATTTGAATTCAATAAAAAGAATTAAGAATCTAATGGTGACCATGGAACCATTAAATGAAAAACCACCGAACAGCAGATGCTGGAAATCAGAAATTGCTGGAAAATCTCTGCAAGTCTGGCAACATCTGTAGAGAGAAATCAGTTAACATTTCAGGTCCAGTGACCCTTCTTCAGAACCGTGTTGTTGTTGACCATGAAACCATTGTCAATAGTCAGAAAAAAACCATCTGGTTCACTTTAGGGAAAGAAATTGCAATCATTACCTCGTTTGGACTCTATATAACTCCAGACCACAGCAATGTGGTTGACTCTGAATTGCCCTCTGGGTGGACAAAAAATACTGACCAAACCAGCAATACCTGCATCCCATGAATGAATAAAGAAAGAGTGAATGATTATGGTTAAAACAAATCCTTATACATATCAGCAGATTTTACTGGTGAGTTTTCATTCAGTGTTCACAATGCTTTCGTGGACTGGAATTTTGTGCTGAAAGGAGGAATCTAAGAGTTTGGTGTAGTTGAAAAGTAGCCTGATAGTCATATTTGCAGAATACAGGATTCCATGGTACAGCAAATAGTAATGTTCTTGAAAGTCATAACATAGTCAAACAAAAACTGGATTCTATGTCACAATGAAAATGTAAGAGGCTGGGCGTTCACAACATTTATGTCAGCGTTAGGAAAGAGAAAAAAATGTTCATTCTTCTTTTGAAGTGTTTGAAAGGGTTAGAATGTGGGTGACATCACCTACTACGATGTCAGAGATCACATGATAAAGACTTTTAGCGAAGACTTCAGTGCAAACAGGCATGTCTTGATTACCTTGCAAAAATAATGGACTGTTTCTATTTAGAATGCAGAAATTTTAGGACTTGCGCTTATTAGATCAGGCAAAGAAGTGCAGAGAACATGAAAATTCTACTTAGTTGAAAGGATTAAGTAAGAAAATTCATATTAGTTTAAATAAAGAACAATTTAAAAATAATAAAACAGTTAGGAAGGTAGCTTAAAATAACACGAAGAACAACCAGGTTGGAATACAGTAGGGAGCATGGAAAAAAAAAGAATCTTTCCAAAATTAGGAAAAGCTTTTACTGTGTTCAGAGCAGAAGTGAGTGCAGAACAAGGTCTAATAATATCATTGTTGAATATAAAATTGGAGAATCACAGCAAGGTTCAGAAAGAAGCCAAAAAAATCCATTACCAGGTAAACAGTTTAAAGAAACAAGCAAATCCATCCAACAACCTTAAAAATAAAAAAAATTCAACATTTTCTGGCCAGAACGATGGGGGCGGCACGGTGGCTCAGTGATTGGCACAGCTGCCTCACAGTGCCAGAGACCTGGGTTCGATTCCAGCCTTGGCCGACTGTGTGGAGTTTGCATATTCTCTCCGTGTCTGTGTGGGTTTCCTTTGGGTGCTCCAGCTTCGTCCCATAGTCCAAAGATGTGCAGGTCAGGTGAATTAGCCAGGCTAAATTGCCCATAATTTTAGGTGCATTAGTCAGAGGGAAATGGGTCTGGGTGGGTTACTCTTCTGAGGGCTCAGTGTGGACTGGTTGGGCTGAAAGCCCTGTTTCTGCACTGTAGGGAGTCTAACCCAATCAAAGTTAAACATAATAACAAACCAAATCTTGCCCAGGATTGGGTATTATGAAGAAAGAATATAAAATTGCTTTATAATTAGGATGGCAAGTCTGAAGCACAATAAGTTAACACTCTTTGTTATTCTATAGGAGATACAACAGAAGAAATTATTGCAAAACAAGGAATTGAAGCCTTGAATAGTTATTTCGGCCTCAAAACAAATAAGGTGTTAGAAAGAGACAGGTTTAATTGAAGCATTTAATGCCGAAGGTAAATTAATAGAGGAATTTATAAACCTTAGCAGAGATGTACAATTACAAGCATTTTAAATCAGAATTGATCAGGGACAGCATTGTTATTGGATTTGTCATTCAAATTTATGACAATCAAATTTGTGACAATCAAATGAAGACCTCAGCCTGGAAGAAATAATACAGTGAGTGAAATAGTCAGAAGTTCACAAGGAAAACAGAGTGATCCACAAAGATGATCGACAACCATGATACAGACAACCTCCAGCATTAATACAAACTCATTTTCTGCCCGGGAATCATGCAAACTTCAGGACTCAATATCAGTATTATAATTTGAGGACCTAAGCACCTTGTCCCACTTACTCCAACCCTATACACGAGGCCTTGACATCACATGGACTGCAATCACAACCAACTCCTTGTCAACTACTAATGGTCCCCATTAGCAGCTATTGATCCTCCCTGGATGACCTTTACACATTCGTTCATCTGCTGACCTCCTGTCCTCTGTTTCTGGCTCCATGTCCACCTATTTTTTACTCCTGCCCCTTTTCCCCACCTTAGCTTCACTATATACACCAAGCTTTTCCAAGCTACGATCAGGTCTGAAAAAGGATCACTGAACCTGAAATATTAAGTCTGCTTTTTCTCTACAGAGGCTGCCAGATCTGCTGAGATTTTCCAGTCATTTCTGTTTGTGTTTCTTTTGCCCAACATCTGCAGTTTTTGGGCTTTTTTTAAAAAACCAATGTGCAAGTTTTCTCTGATATCCTCAGTCTCATGGTGAAATGGAACAAGTAGTTAGAATGATCAAATCATTCTTAAAGAAGAATACAGTTCTCCAAGTAGGACTCTTAAACGATAAGTTAGCTCATTTACTATGTCGATTAGCGCCATCAGAGCTATTGGTTGGAAAGAAGCTTAACAACCAACTTCTTATCCTCCCATGAAATTACCCCTGGACTAAATGTCCAGAATTATCAACATGTGCAAGAAAAGAGATAAATCCAACTGAACACAAGAAGTAAAAAACAAAGCTACAATAGAGGATACCATGCAAGCAATCTATCAAAACTAAATGAAGGTCAGATTGTGGATCTAAGATTTAGTAGAGAAGAGATTATTGGTGATAATCCAGAGAGATGTACCTCAAGAAATTCTGTCTTGTACACATGCCAGATGGTACCATAAGAAGAAATAGGAGAAATCCGATATCAATATATCAACAACACTAAACAGGTATCAATATGGATGGACCAGATGTTGAGACTAAAAAAAAGAAGAACCATATGTTATAAATTTCATCGAAAACAGTGAAAACCTAAGAAGAAGTGTTCTAATACTAACCATCTTCTGAGACAGGTGAGAACACAATCAGGCAGAATCGGGAATCTTCCTAATGGATTAAATCTGTCAAATCAGAGACTTGCAAAGAGATGGAGTAATATTTAAATCTAAACACAAAGAAGAATGCAAGATGATACAAACCCTGGAAGAATTTGCAAACTGTGAGGAGGACAGTGTAAATATCCACGAGCATATTGATAGGTTGGTGAAGTGGACAGATAGGTGTCAGGTGTCAGGTTCAGTTTAGAGAAGCATAAGGTGATACACTTTGGTAGGAAGATCATTGAAAGACAATATTTAAAAAGTGTGTACAATTCTAATAGTGATGTCGGAGCAGAATCATTGCAGGTGGCAAAATAGGTGGAGCAAACAATTAATGAAGCATACAGTGTCCTCAGCTTTATTAATAGGGGCTTGGAGTACAAGAGCAAAGAGGTGAAGTTGAACTTGCATAAGACACTTGTTAGATGCATATCTGCTGGTGCCGCATTATGTGAAAGATGTGAATGCGTTGGAAAGAGTGCAGAATCAATTTGTAAGAATAGTTGTTGGAATTAAAAACTTCTGTTATGAGACTACATTGAACACGTTGGGATTGTTCTCTTTGAAGAGAAGAAGGTTGGGAGGAGATTTGACAGAGGTTTTCAAAACCATGAGCAGGATGTTCAGAGTACTGTAGGTAGGGAGAAGCTGTTCCTTCTTAGAGTCATAGAGATGTACAGCATGGAAACAGATCCTTCGGTCCAGTTCATCCATGCCGATCAGATATCCCAACCCAATCTAGTCCCACCTGCCAGTACCCGGCCCATATCTCTTCAAATCCTCCCTCTCCATGTACCCATTCAGATGCCTTTTAAATGTTGCAGTTGTACCAGCTTCTACCACTTCCTCTGGCAGCTCATTCCATACACGTACCACTCTCTGCATGAAAAAGTTGCCCCTTAGGTCACTTTTATATGTTAGCCCTCTCACCCTAAACCTGTGCCCTCTAGTTCTGGACTCCCTGACCCCAGGGAAAATACTTTGTCTATTTATCCTATCCATGCCCCTCATGATTTTATAAACCTCTAAAAGGTCACCCCTCAGCCTCAAATGTTCCAGGAAAAACAGCCCTAGCCTAATCAACCTCTCCCTATAGCTCTTGTAAAAGGATCAAGAAGGAGAAGGCACCATCTTAAAGTATCATGCAAAAGAAATTGAGGTGATGTGCGAAAAAGCTCAGTAAGTAGCTAGGGTATGGAATGCACCACCTAGAAATATGGTGGAGGCAGGATCAATCGAGGCATTCAGTAAAATGTTGAATGATTATTTGGAAAGGAAAAATATGCAAGGCTTTGGGGATAAAGCAGAAGATTGGCACTGGTGCAATGTTGTGAATGTATGTAAAATAATTATCAGCACATAGACTACGGGGAAATATGTTATAAGAAAGTTTAACAAAGTTAAAATATGAGTACATTACCTACTGTGATAATGTCTGAGATTATATGTTTGAGGACTTCTTATCTGCTATAAATGGTGAACAGTTGGTAATAAAATAATTACTGTTTAAAATTTAGAAGGTTTAGTATCTTTGCTAGTTTGATCTGATTAATTACTAATGTTGATTTGTCATCTATTGGTCATCTAGACCAATCTTCGTGACCCAAACCTTATGACATTCTTTCACCAAAATCTGAAACTATTTTAGTTCTGATAAATGATGGCTACTTGAAAACATTTAACATTCCCAGATACTTCTCAACCTCATGTGTGCTCCCATTATTGTCTGTTTCATTTCACGTTCCCAGTATTTCCATGTTAATGTCTCACCTGTCAAGATGCACACTCTCCTTTTAGGGGAAATGTTTCTTTTAAACCAATTCTTGTTTTTTTCCTTCATCTTCTTAAAAAGTTGCATTGATAAATGGCATGATATAATGAGAAAAAATGGTCTAACCTTTCTGAATAGAAGATGGCTGAGCTGAGCTTTAATTTGTTGTCTTAAATTTGATTCTTGTCCACAGCCATGGTCCAGAAAACTGACCTGGTTAAAAGAAATGGTGGATATGGCAACAAGACTGTAAAAAGAAGTAACAAAAAAGCTGGAGTTGAGGCTGTGTTCAGTTTGTCTTTGATTTCTGTTGCTGAAGTAGGATATCATTTGGATGAAATAAAGTTGTATATTGAAACTGTTACACATTTCACCAGAGATGAACCAGGTGTTCTAAAAATAGTATATAATGTTCTGTGAGTGTTAATTGGCATCTACTAGGTGAGAAAAACTAATTAATTTTTGCTTTTTAAGGAAATATAGTGAACAATTACGCTTGAGAATTTTCAATCCACAATGTACTCTGCAGTAAAACAATGTTGATTTGTCATCTATTAATTAGTTCCTGCAGCAAAGTTAATCATTTTTGGGAATTGTTTCTGATATTTTCCACTGCTTTAGGCTTTGTGGATATGTATACATGGATTTGTAAGTATGAAATTGAAGCTTTGATGCATCAGATGCTTCAAAGTGTAGTGGGATCTTTGAAGGTTTGGAGATAACATATGGCAGTTAAAATGTATGCTATTTTGTGCCTTTGTAATTTCTGATGGAGTTAGGGTAAATTAATACACGAGATTGCCAGCTTTGATTTTTGAGCTCAAGTCCTGGAGTGTGACTAAAACCCAGAACCTGACAATAACGAATTGACATTGACAGTAGCCATCCTTGGTACAAAATGTACTGCCCTTCCAACAAAGACAGAAAATGGATGTTGCCAGTTGTAGAAAGATCAATATGAGAAATATATCATATATATGTAATTATTTTTTGCACTCATGAAGCCCACTACAACACATGGATGGTCCCATTTCAACTTATGTTCCTATTCGTGATGAGCTGCTTGCTGCCTTGAATTGCCATGATGAGGAGGTGCCGGTGTTGGACTGGGATGGACACAGTTAAAAAATCACGCAACACCAGGTTATAGTCCAACAGGTTTATTTGGAATTACTAGCTTTCGGACCTCTGTTCCTTTGTCAGCTAGCTAGTGGGTCTGGATCATAAGGATATAAATTCTGTGTTTTTTATCCTGTCCCTTTAACTACCTGATGAAGGAGCAGCACTTTAGGAGCTAATACTTCCACATAAACTTGTTGGACTATAATCTGGTGTTGTGTAGTCTTAAATTGCTACAGTCTTTCAAGTGTAAGGATTTTTATGACTCGAACCAGCAACGATGAAGAAATGGAATATAGTTCCACATCAGATTGATATTTGGAGCAGAACCTATCAGGTGTTCCTATGTATCTGCTGCTTATCTCTGCCTAGGTAGAGGTCACAGATTTGAAAGGTGCTAACAAAGGCATCTTGGCATATTGTTACAGTGCAACTTGTAAATGTTAGGTACTGAGGCCACTGTGTATCAGTGGTGAGAATGAAACTTTATGATGGTGAATGGGATGTTAATCAAGACAGCTTCTTTATCCTAGATAGAGTGTATTTCTATTGTTACAGTTTTGTAGTCAGGATGTGAACTACATACTGCAGAATTCTGAGCCTTTGGCATGGATTCACAGCTACAGTATTGGTATGACTAGCCCAGTTCAGTTTCTTGTTAATGGTAACCCCACAATGTTGATAATGGGTCATTCAGCACTGTTGGAGCTGGTCATTTCCTGCTACTTGTATACTACAGATGTTGCTTGCTACTTATCATCTCAAGCCTGAATGTTGTCCAAATCATGTGATCTACAGACACAGTCTGCTTCAGTATCTGAGGAATCATGAATCATGCCAAACATTGCAAGCATCAGTCAACACTCCTGCTTCTGACCTTATAACAGGCAAGTTGTTGACAAAGCAACTGAAGATGGTGAGGCCTCAGTGTTATCCTGAAGAATTCTTGCAGCAATGTCCTCACTTGTGATCAGCAAGCAACTATTTCTCTTTGTGCTAGTTATGACTTTTACCAAGGGTCTTTTGATGCAAAACCCAATCAAATGCTGTTTTACCTCATATCTCTTTTTGTCCATATTTGGACTAAGGCTGCAATGAGGTCAAGAGTCAAGTAGCCATGGGACAACCTATTGTTAATATTGGTGAGCAGGCTGTGTAAGTGTTGCTACAGTTTTATTCAATGATGATTGAGAGCAGACGCTGAGGATCAAGAGCACATGCTGAAGATTGTGAATAGACTAATAGATGATAATTGGCTGGGTTGGATGTGTCCTGCTTTTTGTGGACAGGAAATACCTGGGTGATTTCTCATGTTGTTGAGAAGACGCTAATGTCATTGTTGTATAGGAATCACTTGCCTATGAGTTTGGCTATTTCGAGAAGATGAACCATTCACACTTCAGGTTACTTCACAGAGTGACACTCTAAAAGAAGAAAGAGAATTCACATCTAAGTTGCATATTTCATAACCTCAAGGTGCTCTTAATGGCTTTACAGTTAAATAAGTACTTTCTGAAGTAGGATCACTCCTGTTCTCTCGTGGTTCTATCAGACAATTCACCATTATCTTCTCAAAGACAACTAGAGACAAGCTATCAATGCTGGCTAGCCAGCAATGCCCATGTTCCATGGGTGAGTAAAAAAAAATTAAGAAAAGTAGCAGTCAATTTGCACACAGCAGGCTTTCACAAGCAGAAATATGATATTGACCAGATGGACTGTTTCTTGGTTGAAGAATAAATATTATTAGGACTCTTAGGAATAATTTTGCTGCATGTGGACAAATAAGTGATGTTTTGCATCCATCTGACGCCTCAGTCTGACATCCCACCAAACTGAAAGACAGCACGACCCTGCATACCAGTCTTTTTACAAAGAGTTGAGGATGGGTGATTTATCGCCTCTCTTTTTAATCTTCTCTTGATCAGTCACAACTGATGGTTTTTTCTTACTTTTGCTACACAATTATCACACTTCAATTAAAAATGCAGTTAACTGGATCAAAATGAAGGACCATGGGAAAAAAATGTAAAGTCAAACACAAAAAAAACATAGTTATTATATTTTAATAAAGGAAGAATGTGTAGTTTAAAAGTCCTTAGACGAGTTGGGATGTGAGATTTTTAACATTCAGTCTCATTTTAATGGTTGACTTGTATCATCAACAATAGCTGTAGATATTTTTCACTCTCAATATTTTTCCAATTCATGTGTTTACTGGGCACAGTCTTCCGAAATGATGAAGAACCAAGGGGTAACAGAGAGAGAGATGGAGAGAGAGAGAGAGAGAGAGAGAGTGAGAATGTATGTGTGTGTGTTTTGTGTGTGTGTGTGTGCGTGTGTGTGTGTGTGTGTGTTGTGTGAGAGAAAGAAAGAGCTTTCAAGTTTCCTAGCCTAGAGGTCATCATTTCTATCCTTTGCTGTGCTGCTCAAAAACAGCTGCAAAAATATGCTATGGATGTATATTCCCAAGTTTGGCTCCATTGTCTTTCCAAGCTGACTAACGAGCAGGTGAGCCTCTTATTTTCCCAATATATGAAATGATCATACAATTGTGAATTAAACTAGACATCTGAATTTCTTGAAAATGACTGAGTTGCCTTATTTTGATATACATAGATAAAAATGATAATTTCAGTGCCAATGGTTATATTTATTCGAAATGAATCATGTAGGTTGTGTCAATCTGTGCTCAGGTGATCTTGGCAGATATTTAGGGCAGTAATTTTCTTCTTTCAAAAAACACTTTAGCTCATGAAATGTCTCAGATATAACAAGCAGATAGTGGAAGTTAAAAGTTGATAGTCCATATGTGACACAACACAACAGCCTTGAGCTAAGATCTCTGGAGTGGAATTTCAACATACAAACCTGTGACCATAGGGCAGGAGTGCTCCCAGCTGAACCACAACAGCATGTTTATTGCTAAATGGAGATAGTAAGGACTGTAGATGCTGGACGTCAGAGTAAATAAAATGTGGAGCTGGAAAGGCATAGCAGGTCAGGCAGCACTGGAAGAGCAGGAAAGTCAGCGGTTCAGATCGGGAACCTCCACCAGGGCTGATGAAAGGTCTCAAACCGAAACCTTGCCTTTCTTGCTCCTCCGAGGCTGCCTGACCTGCTATGCCTTTACATTTTATTGACTGTTTATAGCTAAAGTTTGGAGCAGCTTACCCTCACGCTATTCTTAGAAAATAAATTGGAATCACAGAGGAACCTTGATTATCCGAACACCTCGGGTAGGGAGTATGTTGTTGAGATAATCAAATGTTCAGAAAATCGAGTGCAGGATAACACAGTTTAGCCAAACATTGGGACCTTGTGATATTGTCTAGATAATCTGAATTCCGGATACTGAATGCTGGATAATCGAGGTTCCTCTATATTTCTATTCAGGCCAGACAATAAATAATTTGTGAAATGCGAGAAGATTTGTAGCTCGGGTGCTCGTTCTAGATTAGATTAGATTAGACTTACAGTGTGGAAACAGGCCCTTCGGCCCAACAAGTCCACACCGACCCGCCGAAGCGAAACCCACCCATACCCCTACATTACCCCTTACCTAACACTACGGGCAATTTAGCATGGCCAATTCACCTGACCCGCACATCTTTGGACTGTGGGAGGAAACCGGAGCACCCGGAGGAAACCCACGCAGACTCGGGGAGAACGTGCAAACTCCACACAGTCAGTCGCCTGAGTCGGGAATTGAACCCAGGTCTTCAGGCGCTGTGAGGCAGCAGTGCTAACCACTGTGCCACCGTGCCGCCCTATCAGACATCGTTGTTGTAGTTCTGTTCGCCAAGCTGGGAGTTTTTCTTGCAAACGTTTCGTCCCCTTTCTAGGTGACATCTTCAGTGCTTGGGGGCCTCCTGTGAAGTGCTTCTGTGCTGATTCCTCCAGCATTTATACTGGTTTGAATCTGCCGCTTCCGGTTGTCAGTAGCTGTCCGCTGCAGTGGTCAGTATATAGGGTCTATGTCGATGTGTCTGTTGATAAAATTCGTGGATGAATGCCATGCTTCTAGCAATTCCCTGGCTGTTCTCTGTTTGGTCTGTCCTATAATGGTGGTGTTGTCCCAATCGAATTCATGTTGTTTGTCATCTGAGTGTATGGCTACTAGGGATAGCTGGTCATGTCGTTTCATGGCCAGTTGGTGTTCATGGATGTGGGTTGAACCTCGCTACAAGTGATGGTACAAAGAACACCGAATGGAAAATTCACCACGAAGGTATACGGAAAAGCCACACACACAGACCAAGTCCTGAACTACGAAAGCAATCACCCCAACACACACAAACGAAGTTGCATCAGGACATTATTCAAAACGGCCACAACACACTGCAGCACACCCCAACTACAAAAAGAGGAAGAAGAACACCTATACAAGGTATTCAACAAAAACGGATACCCGCGCAATTTCATTAACAGATGCCTCAGGGAAAGACAATGAAATGAGGCCATGCCACAACCCATAGGACTGGCCACACTCCCATACATCAGGAGCATTTCTGAACTGACAGCCAGACTGCTGCGACCACTAGGACTCATAACAGCACACAAACCAACAGCCACTCTCAGACAACAACTCACCAGGACAAAGGACCCGATACCCAGCATGAGCAAAACCAACGTGGTTTACAAAATCCCATGCAAGGACTGCACAAAACACTACATAGGGCAAACAGGAAGACAGCTAACAACCCGCATCCATGAACACCAACTGACCACGAAACGACACGACCAGCTATCCCTAGTAGCCATACACTCAAATGACAAACAACATGAATTCGATTGGGACAACACCACCATTATAGGACAGGCCAAACAGAGAACAGCCAGGAAATTCCTAGAAGCATGGCACTCATCCACGAATTTGATCAACAGACACATCGACCTAGACCCTATATACCGGCCACTGCAGCGGGCAGCTACTGACAACCGGAAGCGGCAGATTCAAACCAGTATAAATGCCGGAGGAATCAGCACAGAAGCGCTTAACAGGAGGCTCCCAAGCACTGAAGATGTCACCTAGAAAGGGGACGAAATGTTTGCAAGAAAAACTCCCAGCTCGGTGAACAGAACTACAACAATTTGTGAAATGAACAGCAAATCATCAGGAGAATCAACAGGTTTTGCATGTTAGATTCATACACTTTCTGATCGAGTCTTCATAGCAGAATTTACCATTTGTTTTTGCAACTAAAATTTTAAGCATTTAATTCAATAGTTATTACTGTATTTTCTTAAAACATTGCTATTACCAAATTAAATGGCTTTCAGCACTATGGTAATATTATTGAGATTTTTTGACAAGTCATTCAAATTGGTGCATTCTTCCTAGACCATATCAGGGTATTGATAAAATGGCTCAGTCGTTTCAGAATTTCTTTTGTTATGCATTTCCAGTGGCTTTATCATATATACACCTTTCTGCATTGTCATGAACTTTAAATTAGGTTTTCTTCTAAGTCTTCATCTTGCTCTGTCAAGAGGAGCTATTGATTTCCATTGCACTCTTATGCTATTGCATTAAATTACTTGAATAAAAATATAACGTAAGCTTTCCATTATTTGGAAATTCTTATAGACTGGAATGTTTTTGACAAGACCCAATCATTCCCTCAACATCATTAGTTTTATTTTGGGAGCATCCTTCCACTGACACCCTCCTTCAACTGACTGAACTGGTCCTCACCCTGAATAACTTCTCTTTCCAATCCTCCCACTTCCTCCAAACTAAAGGAGTTGCCATGGGCATCCGCATGGGCCCCAGCTATGCCTGTCTCTTCGTAGGATATGTGGAACAGTCCATCTTCCGCAACTACACTGGCAACACCCCCACCTTTTCCTCCGCTACATCGATGACTGTATCGGCGCTACCTCGTGCTCCCACGAGGAGGTTGAACAGTTCATCAACTTTACTAACACCTTCCATCCTGACCTCAAATTCACCTGGACTGTCTCAGACTCCTCCCTCCCCTTCCTAGACCTTTCCATTTCTATCTCGGGCGACCGACTCAACACAGACATCTACTATAAACCGACTGACTCCCACAGCTACCTGGACTACACCTCCTCCCACCCCGCCCCCTGTAAAAACTCCATCCCATAGTCACAATTCCTTCGTCTCCGCCACATCTGCTCCCAGGAGGACCAGTTCCAACACCGCACAGCCCAGATGGCCTCCTTCTTCAAGGACCGCAGATTCCCCCCAGACGTGATCGACGATGCCCTCCACCGCATCTCCTCCACTTCCCGCTCCTCCGCCCTTGAGCCCCGCTCCTCCAACTGCCACCAAGACAGAACCCCACTGGTTCTCACCTACCACCCCACCAGCCTCCGTATACAACGTATTATCCGCCGTCATTTCCGCCACCTCCAAACGGACCCCACCACCAGGGATATATTTCCCTCCCCTCCCCTATCAGCGTTCTGCAAAGACCACTACCTTCGTGACTCCCTCGTCAGGTCCACACCCCCCACCAACCCAACCTCCACTCCCGGCACCTTCCCCTGCAACCGCAGGAAATGTAAAACTTGCGCCCACACCTCCTCCCTCACTTCCCTCCAAGGCCCCAAGGGATCCTTCCATATCCGCCACAAGTTCACCTGTACCTCCACACACATCATCTATTGCATCCGCTGCACCCGATGTGGCCTCATCTATATTGGGGAGACGGGCCGCTTACTTGCGGAACGCTTCAGGGAACACCTCTGGGACGCCCGGACCAACCAACCCAACCACCCCGTGGCTCAACACTTTAACTCTCCCTCCCACTCCACCGAGGATATGCAGGTCCTTGGACTCCTCCAGCAGCAGAACATAACAACACGACGGCTGGAGGAGGAGCGCCTCATCTTCCGCCTGGGAACCCTCCAACCACAAGGAATGAACTCAGATTTCTCCAGTTTCCTCATTTCCCCTCCCCCCACCTTGTCTCAGTCAGTTCCCTCAACTCAGCACCGCCCTCCTAACCTGCAATCTTCTTCCTGACCTCTCCGCCCCCACCCCACTCCGGCCTATCACCCTCACCTTGACCTCCTTCCACCTATCACATCTCCATCTCCCCTCCCCCAAGTCCCTCCTCACTACCTTTTATCTTAGCCTGCTTGGCACACTCTCCTCATTCCTGATGAAGGGCTTATGCCCGAAACGTCGTATTTCCTATTCCTTGGATGCTGCCTAACCTGCTGTGCTTTAACCAGCAACACATTTTCAGCTGTGATCTCCAGCATCTGCAGATCTCATTTTTTACCCCAATTGTTTTTATTACTTTATAATGTTTTACCACTGTTTTATGTTTCAGTTAACTATTTATAATCTGTCATTTTTTTCAAGCGTGCAAGGTATTCTGATGTCAATCTATTATCCAAAAAAATCTGTAAACTAAAAATTGACTTAGGCAACAGTGAGAACTGCAGATGCTGGAAACCAGAGTTTAGATCAGAGTGGTACTGGAAATGCACAGCAGGTCAGGCAGCATCTGAGGAGAAGGAAATTCGATGTTTCAGGCAAAAGCCCTTGCCCGAAATGTCGATTTTCCTGCTCCTCTGATGCTACCTGACCTGCTGTGCTTTTCCAGCACCACTCTGATCTAAACTAAAAATTGACTTAGTCAAAGGTATTCCAGACTGGAGAGGTTTTAGTGTATAATAGGTTTGTAGTGAAAACAAAAACATTTCAAGTTTACAATGTTCAGTGCCGGCTCCACTTCTCTGGGCATTTACCCCATTGCACAAACTTTATGTTACGGTTATCTGATGTGGACAATAACTTGATTAGATATTCCAATTGAAAGCACAAAATGATATAGGTTTTTGAAATAACTCCACAGAGGCCAGAATCCCATCACCAAGTCATTGTCAATTTACATGTGGAAAATCCTTAATTCAGGTTCAGTCTCCTCAGAGCCAGCTTTCAGAGTGGCTGAATGTCTGACACTCCTCGTTTTAATCTGTCAACCTGATTGGACCAGATTTACAACCGCGATCTTGGAACTCATATTCTGTGAGGTCCACCTGGCTGACTTCAGTAGAATCACTGCAGATTTGATATGTACAACAGTGTTGATGTTGAAAAAGAGAGCAGTCTGTAGCTCTTTTCTGATTTACTTTATATCTAATTTCATCAGCATTACTCTACTTTAAGAATCATAGGAAATAAATGTGCTTTGCAGCTTTACGTTTTCTCTTCATCATATCATTTATTCAAAAATGACAGGATCCTAAAAAGCATTGAAAACTTGAGAAAATATGTACTTTTTGCATTAAACTTTGATAACCTATAGGCTGTCTCCATTGTAGCATTCTTGAGAGTCATAGAGTCATAGAGATGTACAGCATGGAAACAGATCTTTTGTCCAACCTGTCCATGCCGACCAGATATCCCAACCCAATCTAGTCCCACCTGCCAGCACCTGGCCCAGATCCCTCCAAACCCTTCCTATTCCTATACCCACCCAAATACCTCTTAAATGCTACAATTGTACCAGCCTCCACCACATCCTCTGGCAGCTCATTCCATACATGTACCACCCTCTGCGTGAAAAAGTTGCCCCACAGGTCTCTTTTATATCTTTCCCCTCTCACCCTAAACCTATGCCTTTCTTTGGGAGTCAGGTTGAGTTTTGAGTGTTCCAGGAATTGAACATGTGATTAAGTTGCTCCAGTCTAGTCCGAAGGGAATGCAATATTGTCAGAAAATATTTTGAATAAGCTATTAAGCAGAAGTATGTTCCATTTATCATTTACAATGGATATAAAGCTACCATTGCCTTAGGTTGCAGAGGATAAGATGTTCTCATATCCTAATTAGCATTCTTCTCTCACCCAAAAGCCTGTTAACTGGTCAGTTATCAAATTAACAATTTTGTTTGAGCTTGTGTATGAATTAATTGCCATGTAATAACAATTGTTACTTATCAAAATATTCAATTAGATGTTACATGCTTTGAAACGTCTGAGGAATTCTAAGATACTTTACAATTTTTAATAAACCCTTCTTTAGTATAAGGAGTTGCTAAGAATTTTGTATCATTGAACAAATTTAAATATATTTATACAAAAGCTTGTTATCTATGAGTCTCAAAGGGTTAACACTGAAGCGTTCTACTCTGATGATGTCATGTGAACTCATGACAGCTTAGGTTCACAATTGAGGAATACCGAACATCTGGTCTTCCTCAAATGTTCTGTAAAAATGTCTATCATATCAATGTAACCTGTTCAGCATGCAATAGCAATCACAAAAAAACCCCCATAGAACTGCAGATACTAGAAATTAGAAATAAAAACAGAAATCTTTGGAGAAGCTCAGTGGAGAGAAAGTAGAGTTTTTTTCTGATGAAGGGCTTTTGCCCGAAACCTCGATTTTCCAGCTCCTCAGATGCTGCCTGACCTGCTGTGCTTTTCCAGCACCACTCTAATCCAGATTTTTTTTTAGTCATTCAAGGAATGTGAGCATCACTACCTAGGCCTGCATTTATTGCCTGTTCCAAATTGCACAGAGGGCATTTAAGAGTCAACCAGATTGCTGTGTGTCTGGTGTCGCACACAGACCAGGTAAGGACAGCAGATTTCCTTTCCTTCAGGACGTTGTTGAACCAGATTGGATTTACCTGATGGTTTTACCTAATGGGTTTAATTGTCATTCGCAGACTTTTATCTCCAGATGAGAGGAAACAGTGGAGGAGTAACTGATAGGTAGAGATGGATTCCAGTGAGAGAGAACAGTTGAGCAGACAAAAGGATAGGCACAGGTCAGCCAAGGAGAATCAATAGTTGCGAATAGAGACCATTAGTGGTTGACAATGGGTTGATAATAGCCTATGTGATGACAAGGCCTGGTGTGTCAGGGTTGGGGTAAGGAAATGGGAGAATGTGTTCAGGGCCTAAAACTAATGGACTTGATATTGAGTCCTGAAGGCTGCAGGGTCCCGAAGCAGAAAATGAAACACTGTTCTTCTAGCTTGCACAGAGTTTTGCTAGAGTAATGTAGCAAGCCCGAGACAGAGATGTTGACCAGGGAACAAGGTAGTGTATTGAAGTGACAGGCAACAAATAGCTCAGAGTCATTTTTGTGGGCCGGCTGTAGGTGTTCTGCAAAGTAACTGCCCAGTCTACATTTCGTTTCCCCAGTGTAGAGCAGACCATATTGTAAACAGCAAATACAATAGACTAGAATGAGTGAAGTGCAGGTAAATTACTGCTTCATCTAGAAGGCGTGTCTGGGGCCTTGGATAGTGAGAAGGGAGGAAATAAATAGACAGGTTTTGCACCTTCTGTGATTACATGGCTGTGGGGTTGGGGGCAAGAGCATGTGTGTGTTGGGAGTGAAGGAATGGATCAATGTACCCTGAAGGGAACATTCCTGTGGAATGCTGACAAGGGAGGGGAGGAGAATATGAGTCTGATGATGGCATCTCACTGGAGGTGGTGGTAATGGTGGCTAATGACCATTTGGATGTGGATGGATGCTGGTGGCATGGTAACTGAGGACTGGTGGCATGGTAACTGAGGACTGGTGAACCCTATTGCTGTTCTGGGAGAGCAGAGAAGGGTGAGGGCCAAAGTGCAGGAGATGGGTTAGACATGGCTGAGGGCCCTATCAACCACAGTGATGGGGAATTCTTGGTTGAAGAGAAAGATGGACATTCAGTGGCCTCTTTTTTGAAGTTGGCATCTTTGGAACAGAGAATGGAATAGAGTCTTTACAGGAAGCAGGATGTGAGGATGTATCTGGTAACTATGGGAGTCGGAAGATTTGTAGCAAATATCAGTGGCCAGCCGGGTACCAGATTGTCATAGTGTTCACAGAATAAGTCTTGTCTCTTCCTTGATGGAGCTGTTAATCTCAAAATTGCCTGGATTGTGAAAATTGCAAACAAATAAAACTACTTTTCACTTAGTGCTTAACAGTACAAGTTTTGGTTCAAATTACTGAAAACATCTTCACTCTAAGCTTAATTGTTTTTGTACATTTTGGTATGTGATGAATGAGTCAGACTTCCTGAATTAAAGTTTTGATGTTTATAAGCAAGCAAGTAAAAAAAAATGAAAGGTGAAGAAGCAAACATAAAAGCTTAGACATGGAGAAACAGACCGGAAATAAATTTCAGAAATTAGATGTATAGTAAAATGGCAATGTACAGGTCTGATTTAGAAGCACTGAGATAATGCAGGGCTGAATGTTGTGTTTTCCTGAAAATTTATTGTTGATGCTGTTTTCACTATATTCATCAAGATTTTTCTATTCCAATTTTTCTATCTGTAAATCAAATGTTATATCATTGCAAACATAATAAGTACTTTAGCATTTCAGAGAAGATACTGTTTTACAGATAATGTATTATATAACAATATTTGCATGGAAAATAGATGGGATTAGGTGTCATAAAATTTTGCTTTCAAGTTGGTTCCTTAATTTAATGTATCTTAAAAAGGAATAGCAAATACTTTATCTCTCTGTAGACTGAATGTTACGGACTTGCAAAAATAATTTGGCAGAGATTTCAACAGACGCTTACACCAATGTATATTTATTTACTGCTTTTGCATTGTAGTATTCATCGAAGAGAATAAAGGAGAATTTTATGTATTTCAATTCAAATTTAATGCTCTCGCTAATAAATACATTGAATGTGTTATCTGAGTACAGACTGCCATTTTAGGTACATTGTTAATGTGTCATTGAGTTAAAGAATAATTATGTTTTCAACCAATCTATATGTTTTGTATAATATATTAAGAGAAGATTTTGGTGATTTAAAAATAAGAATGTCAGTAAGATAGTGTAAAGATTGTATAAAGGTTGTCCATATATTTGAATATGCTATTGGGATGTTCTCTGCTTTTTTTTTTGCCTTCAGTTGTTCATTTTGGAATAAGGAATTAAGATCTCTCTCATGTATATTGATTCCTCCTCACCACTCTCCTTGTTTCATGATCAGATTGCTGTTGAACACAATTGATTAGCAAGTAATTACTAGGAGACATAAGAATTCAGTCTGTTTGAGAATTTAACTAGGGATGAAATATGTGTTGCTGGAAAAGCGCAGCAAGTCAGGCAGCATCAAAGGAGCAGGAGAATCGATGTTTTGGGCATTTATAAGAATTATTACTTGTGTTTGTGTGCCTGATTTTGATGGTGTGATTTTGTATTTTTCTCAAGTTTAAAGATAAAGAAGAAACTCTCTTTCAAGCAAGAAAACATTGGATTTGACATTTCTTAGTTTTTGATCTGGTGAACTAATCTTAATTGATGTCCAATCACTAATTGGTGAAGGCGTGGCCAAGTGATATTATCATCAGACTATTAATCCAGGGACCCAAGTGATGTTCTGTGATCCATGTATCAATCCTGCCATAGCTGTTCCTGCATAAGCCCGAAACGTCGATTCTCCTGCTCCTTTGATGCTGCCTGACCTGCTGCAGTTTTCCAGCAACACATGTTTCAGTTCTGGTCTCCAGTATCTGCAGGCCTCACTTTCTCCTAGCTGAATTTAACTAGGGAACCAAGATTTGTTCATTTAACTGCTTTTCCACTATCATGTTGAAAGAAAGGCTAAATTTAGGATGAGGATTTTCATTCTGAAGAGAGGAAAATGCAATTATTTACATTTTAACTTGCAAATCTCTCGAAGTTCTGAACAAGTGAAGAGTTTCTTTTAAAAAGTCAATGATGAGATATGTGTTACTGGCTAGGCTAGCATTTATTGCCCATCCCTAATTTCTCAGAAGACAGTTAAGAGGAAATTATTCTGCTGTGGATCTGGAGTCACATGCAGGTCAGATCAGATAAGGAATATAGATTTCCTTCCTTAATAAGACATTAATCATCCAGATTTTGTTTTTATTCCGATAATTAACAACACCTTCATGGACATCATTCGACTCTGAGATCCAGATGTTTATTAAAGTCAGATTCCAGCAACAGCTATGGCAGGATTGATACATGGATCACAGAACATCACTTGGGTCCCTGGATTAATAGTCTGATGATAATATCACTTGGCCACACCTTCACCAATGAGTGATTGGCTCCTGTCTTTTTAACCTTCCCTGTTGCTTGCATGGTTATTAGACGTCAATTAAGATTAGTTCACCAGATCAAAAATGAAGAAAACGTCAAATCCTATGTTTACTTGCTTGAAAGAGAGTTTCTTTTTTACCTTTTCAACCTGAGAAAAATACAAAATCACACCATCAAAATCAGGCACACAAACACAAATAATAATTCTTATAAATTAGGAGTAGGTGTGTCCATACTGATAGGATCATAAAAGAGGTTGCAAGTTCCTGATTTTTAGAATCATTAAATTGCAAGAGTGAATACTGTGTCCAAATGTTTCAACCTATTTCCTAAGGAGCAGTGAAACTTTGAGATAATCTTGAGTTCTTGCTGAATTGTTGTTTCCTAGGTTGCTTTTTCATGAGCATTGCCTTCTGAGGTTGAGAGATTTCAGCAGAAAAGAATGTTCGATCAATTTTGCTTTCCCTTTCCTTAGTTGCTCAAATGCTGCTGTTGCTGTACAATTCCTCTGAGGATTCTAGTGTCTGTGTCATTGTTTCGCTGCAAGCAACCTATCATTACTCAATATCTGAATTTGTCATGCAAGTGTGAATAAAGCAAAAGATGCAAATTCCTTGCTGCTGCATTGAATTTCAATGGTTCTTGAGAACAATGGCAATTCCAATGCAATTAGTGTCATTGTTTTGACCTGGGTGCTTGGGATAGTCAACCAATCACAGCAGTCATTCTAGGTCAGTAGCATCCTTTAAAAAAGTACTTTTAATCCAGGTAAATCTCAGTTAGTAAAGTCAAATGATCGAAGTTAAATATCAATAATCCATTTTCACTACAACCCATAACAGAAGTCAGATAATGTTGCCTCAATTTGGTTTGGATCTCAGTTCTCATAGACATTTTATTAATGCTTCAAAGACTATAATCAATACTTACTTTATTTTGCAGGGAGCACAGTGTGGTGATGGTTTTAAAGTGCGTAATCTCTCTTGTATTGTTCATGATGGAAGACTCCCAGGTTCAGCAAAGGTGGTGGAGAATGAATTGTGTGGCAACAGACCAGTTGGAATATCTGATGTGTGGGGATTAAAGATTCCTTGTTCAGTGCCTTGTCCAGGTAAAATGTCATATGGTTACCTCACATAAATATGAATTTTTAATACTTTGGAATATTTCTGGTAATCATATTGACAATGTATTGAAGCATAAAAATCATTGCAAGTTAAATGAAGAGCTCTTTGAGATATTGTTACAATGCTTTTAATTCCATTTATGACAAATTTGATGGTTTTGTAAAAGGGAAGATCAATAATGCTTCATGATATCAATATTAATGCTTGCAATTTATGACCTAATTGATTCTAATTCATATCGGTGTTATCATATAATTATTCACTGGCAAGCTGCTGTGATCGCTGATATTTCTCTTTAGTATTATGCACTTTTTCAAGTGTTACTTAGCAGAAAAAAACAACATACACTTATACCTTTAAAGTATATTAACATTCTACGATGCATTCAAACTACAAGCATGAGAGATGCCAAATGAATACTGATATCACTGACATAGTGTTAATAATCTGTAATTCTGCATATTAGGAAAGCCAACATTTTTTTCATCCATTCATAGGTTGTGGGAATGGCTGCTAGGCTGGCACTTTTTACCCCATCCCTAATTGCCCTGGAGAAGGTGATAACTATATCTCTTGAACTACTACAGTCCTTGGTGTGTCAGAACCTGTAGAGTGCTGTAACTGTCATGGTCCCAAGTCAGGTTGGGCTGTGTGTTGGAGGGAAAATTGCAGGTGGCATTCCCATGTGTCTGCATCCTTGGTCCTTCTGAATGGTAGAGGTAATGGCTTTGATGAAAGGAGTGTTGGTAAGTTACTGTAGTGTATCTTGCAGATAACACACACTGTTGCTACTGTGCATCAGTGGTGATGGAATTAGATGTGGTAGGGGGTGAATGGAATGCAAACCAAGTGGGGACTGCTTTGTCCTGAGTAGTTTCAAGCTTCTTGAGTTTTGTTGGAGCTGCACTTGTCAGTCAAGTACAGAGTATTCCAAATCACTCCTAACTTGTGACGTGCAAATGGTGGACAGGCTTTGGGGATTTGGGGAGTCAGGAGTTGAGTTACTGGCTACAAACTTCTGAGCACTCCACCTGCTGTTGTGGCCATTGTAGTTATATGTAATTATATGTCTGACCTAGTTCAGCTTCTGTCAGTATAACTCCAAGATGCTGAAAGTCAAGGATTCAGTCATAGTAATGCAAGTGAATGTTAAAGAACAAAGGCTACACTCTCTCTTGTTGGAGATGGTCATTTCCTGGCATTTCTGTGACATGCATGATAGTAGCTATTCATGTTGCCATGCCTGAATATTGTCCAGGTCTTGCGGCTTATAGATACTGGCTGCTTCGATATCTGAGGACTTGGAAATGATGCTGGACATTGTACAATCAGAAGTGAACATCTACATTTCTGACCTTATGATGGAGTGAAGATCATTGGTGCCAGTAAATAGATAGCTGGGTCTAGGACAATGTTAGTGAAATCACCTGGAAAGTTTTAATATAGTTAAAATATAAGATTATGAATATTAAAACAAGAAGCAATGACAATGAATGCCAAAAATCTGATATAAATATTGTAGATATTGGCAAGACTGATCAGGTCGGTCAGCATCCATGAAGGGATAGAGTTAATGCTTTCAAGCAATTCCTTTTAATCAAAATTTATTAAAACTTGACAACTAATGATTTGAGGCAGTGTGCATTTTGCTGATTTTCTTTTTGTAAATGTACAGTTATAGCTGATATTTTCACCCTGTACCATGTCCTCTCTCAAGCCTATTTGTTCCAAAGCAAACAACCCAAGCTTATCCATCCTCTCAAATACACCATGTCCCAACCAATATCTTGGGGCACCTCCTTTGTAACCACTAAAGTGAAATTACATCATTCCTATTGTATGGTGACCAGAACTGCATATAGTATTCTAGCTGTGGCCTTACCAAAGTTCTGTACAGCTCCTATATGGCCTCCCTGCTCTTATAATCTTTGTCACGACTGATATAGGCAAGTGTGCCATATGCCTTCTTAATTATTGTTCTGTCCTGTCACCTTCGGGGATCTATGGACAGGCACCACCAGATCCCTCTGTTCCTCTGAATGACCTAGTGTCTTGCCATTCATTGAGTATTCCCTTGTCTTTTTCTTTTTCTAAAGTGAATCACCTCACATTTATCAGGGTTAACTTCCATCTGCTACTGATCTGCCCAACTGATCAATTAGTTTATATCTTTCTGTAACCTAACATCTTCCTCCTTACTATCAACTACCCACCAAACTCCCTGTCATCTGCAAATTCACTTATCATCCCTCCCACATTCTTATCTACATCATTTATGAATAACATAAACATAAGGAATGCAGCACTGATCCCCATGGTACACAACTGCACTAGCCTCCAATCACACTTACAACCTTCGGCACTATCCATTTTGTCCCATTACTAAGCTAATTTTTGATCCACCTTGCCAAGTTATCCTGGATCCCATGAGCTTTTAACTTCTTTAACAGTTTGCCATGATGGAATGTTGTCAAAGGCCTTGCTGGAATCCATATAATTTGCACCAACTGCATTATCTTCATCCAAGCACTTGGTCACCTCCTCAAAAAATTCCATCAGATTTGTTAGACATGACTTCTTTCTGACAAGGCCATGCTGATGATACCTAACCAAACCTTACCTCTCTAAATGAAAATTTTCTCCAACAGTTTCCCTATTGGTCATGATTTAGAGGAGCCGATGTTGGACTGGGGTGGACGAAGTTAAAAATCAACAACACCAGGTTATAGTCCAACAGGTTTATTAGTAAGTGCAAGCTTTCAAAGCGCTGCTTCTTGAAGCACCCGATGAAGGAGCAGCGCTCTGAAAGTTAGTGCCTCCACATAAACCTGTTGGACTATAACCTGGTGTTTTGTGTTTTTTAACTTGCTGTATTGGTGTTAAATTCACCGGTCTATAGTTCCCTGGTCTATCTCCACTACATCGTGTGTAAACCACATTAGCTGTCCTGCAGTACTCTGGCACCTCCCTGTGGCCAGAGATAATTTGAAAATTTGGTCAGGGCCCTTACAATTTCCTCCAACATCTCCCATAACAGCCTAGCATATAATTCATTTGGACCTAGGGATTTGTTCATTTTTAAATCTACCAAAACCCTCTATACCTCTTTGCTTTTTGTATCAATCTGCTAAAGAACGTCACAGCCCATCTCCGCAAATTCTGTACTTACATCCCTCTCCACCTGAGTAAAGACAGATGTGAAGTATTCATTTAACACTGTACTAATATCCTCTGGCTTCATGCATAGTTTGTCTAATTGGTCCCTATTAAGCCCCACTCTTTTCCTGGTTATTTTCTTCCCCTTGATATACTTCGAGAACATTCTTCCTAATCATGTCCATCAACATTTTCTTATTACCCCTTTTGTTTTAGTTTAACTGTTTTCTTGAGCTCTCCCTAACAATTCCAAAGCTCCACTAGGGCCTGCATTATTTTGCTCCCTTTGTACCTATTATATGTTCAAGCATTGGGTAATGATTTGTAGCTCAGGTGCTGGTTGCAGTTGGAGTGGACATGTTTACCGAGTTGGGAAGTTGGCTTGCAGACGTTTCATTCCCCAGCACAGAACTGCTCTTCGTAGCACCATCAACATGTTGACATAAAAAGCTTTCCTGTACATATTTCAAATAATCTCCTCTGTCTCTAAACCCTTTAATTATGATTATTCCAATTAACATTAGGCTAGTTGAAATTCCCTAATATGATTATCCTCGTATTAGTTATTCACAACATAGTGAATTGGTTACATATCTGTTCCTCGATTGTCTGCTTGGGATCTATAATACATTCCTAACAGTGTGACTGTCCCCTTCTTATTCTTAAGTTCTACCCACAAAGACTCATTTGATGACCCTTCCAAGATATCATTCCTCCTTACTGGAGTAAGTGACTCCTTATCTAATAATGCAACACCACTTCCTACTTTGCACCTTCCCCTGTCCTGCCTGAAAATCTTATACATTGGAATGTTAAATTGCCAGAGTTGACCCACTGTCAACCATATCTCTGTGATGCAACAACATTGTAGTTCCATATATCAATCCAAGCTCTTAATTCATCTGACTTACCTCTAATACTGTTGTCATTAAGCCTCATATTTAGAAATCAAATGGCTGAATTTGCCCTGCCTTGGTTGCATTTCTAATTTATGCTGTGTTGCTATTGAAATTAGGATTTTTTTTCACCCAGACAGTGATGGGAATTTGAAGCTCACTGCCTGTAAGAGTGGTAGATGTGAAACAATCATAACATTTAAGAAGTATATAGATATGCACTTGTGATGCTAAGCTATACAAGATTATGGACAAAATGCTACAAAATAGGGGAGAATAGATGTTTATTTTTAATGGTGCAGTTTCTGTGGGGTGAATGCTCTTTTTCTGTGGTGTAAACCTTGGGACTCTATATTTGTATGAACTTTCTAATGAATCATCAGTATGTTCTAAGGGTAAGTAACAGTTAATGATAACTAACATTAAAAGCACTGATAAACATTTGTCAAATGTACAGAACCTATTTGCTGAAGACGGAAAGTCCCTTTTTAGCAGCTGTGCCACAAACTGCAAACAGAATTTTTAGAAAAATACTTAGGTCACTATGAACTCCTTCATGTCAGGTTCAAAAGGTTAACTGTGACAGTTTGTGACTTGGAAAGTACCTCTCAATCATGGTCCTTGTCAGTGAAAAACACTTACACTTTCACACTTGCAAGCTACAATTTCTATGATTCACAGTAGAATATTCTTTTTCCCAGAATTTATTCTGTTTCAGTTCATATTTCTTTACATAGGAGTTGAAACAAATACCTGTTTGATAAAAAGTTCAAAATCTTAGATGTTGCTCTTGCACTTTTACTTGATTTATTCTGCTGAGGCTTTCTTCCTGATGTTAGATCATATATACGGATTGATTTTCTCGTTGGAGGTGATATTTATCCTTACTCCCGGGTGTTAATCTAGTGTAGTAGACTACTTGCACGTTTTATAGTCTGCCTGAATTTCATACATTGATTTGCTGGAATGTAAATTGGGGTGGCATGGTTACTCTGTGGTCAGCACTGCTGCCTTTCAGCATCAGGGACCTGAGCTCAATTTCACCCTTGTGTGACTGTGAGGAGTTTACATATTCTCCTAGTATCTGCGTGGGTTTTTGTCAGATGCTTTGGTTTCCTCCCACAGTCCAAAGATGCACAGGTTAGGTGGTTTGGTCATGATAAATTGCCCATAGTGTCCTGGGATATGCAGGCTAGGTTGATTAGCTGTGGGAAATGCTGGAATAAGTGTGGGGTGGTGGTTGGGGTGGATCTCAGTGGAAAGCTTTTTGGAGAGTCAATGTGGGACTGGATATTTCCACATTGTAGGGAATCTATGATTCCTGAATTATCCTGCTCAAAAAGAAAATTGCCTTGAACCTGAAAACAGGCATCCAGGCAAATCAAAAGACAGACTCCATTGTCCCTGAGGTCCCATTTATGAAGATCCAGCAAGATTCAAGCTAAGAAGAGACTAATCAAGCAAAATTCAGAATTCTAAATTAACATTTGCTTTTAATTGAAAAAAGCCTTTTCTCCTACATATAAGCATTTAAGTGCAGTAACTAATTGGAAACCAGTAGCTACAAAATAGATTTCAGCAAGGTAATAACCTGTTCCTGCAGGTTGGCTGAAGCTGCTGCTTTGTTATCTGAATGTATAATGATGTCAGGTGCAGTGTAGTTCTCCTGCGGGTTTAAAGCTTAAAGGTCAGTTTTGCTTGCTTGGCTCTTTGCCTGAACAAACAGAACCACAGAGCACCAGAAGCATGCTGTGTCCAAAATGTGCATTAACCATATATTTTCTGGTTGTTGGACTCATATATATGGACTTGGTGTGCACAGATGATTGTGGCAGCCATTAATTGCACTTTCAATGTGGTTAACTCTTAACCGGCTTCAAAGCGGTCTTGCAAGTCACTCAGTTCAAGGGGGCTGGAGGAATGGACATCAAATGCTGATCTAGCCAACAACAGTCATATCTCATGAGAGAAGAAATAAAACACTAATTTGATGTCACTGGGGCCCATTTGGAGCTCAGCACTTCAGTCATCACCTTCTCTTAACTTCACACATTCAAACATGCGGCAGTAAAGAACATCTACCCCATTCATCAACCACTTACAGGCTCATCAACCATTCATAGGCCTTTGGCTGGTAGATCTCTAATATCTATTGCTTCAGGTGTTTGATGCTTTCCCACAGTTCATTCAACTTGTAGAAATCTACATTAATTGATACGGCAGCTGCTACAGGAATTTTTATTGCCTTTAAGACTTCTGCACGTGGTAGTAATTTCCAAACATATGTGCTCTTTAAGTATTCTGCATAGAATAAATTGGGGGGGGGGGGGATGAGCAGAGGTTACTCAGAGCAGGACAAGTGACTTGAAGACAAAGGAGGAGCAGAAGCTGAGCTTTTGGCTGTCAGTGTGAAATCATTTGTGTGTCCCTATCTTCACTCTGTTCTTGTTAATCCTCTATGGCCTGGCCTGGTTTGATGATGCTTCATGGGAATCTGAAAACTAAAATATATAAGATTGAAATTATGTTAAGATGATAGAAAAGTCAGGTGTTTGCTTATACCTTGTGCAGCTTGTAACTCAGAAGAATGTTTTTAAAATAATTTTATTATTACATTAGATGTGATTTTCACTGGCAAGCCTAGCATTTTTAAATTTAGATTTGTTTTATTGTCATGCGTATTCAAATACAATGAAAAGTTTATATTGTCACCACACAAGGTATCATTTAGGAACAAGTACCGAGCTACAGAATCTTAAGAACACGGTAGAAAGAAAGAACAAAGTTAAAAGTTAAACATTGCAGTAATTATTAGTATTAAATAGAAAAATGAAGAAATAAAGCTAATGTCAAATATTAAATTGGAAAGTACTTAGCCACGTCTGAACTGCACTTCCTA
The DNA here is from genome assembly GCF_020745735.1 of Hemiscyllium ocellatum. Lineage (NCBI taxonomy): Eukaryota > Metazoa > Chordata > Chondrichthyes > Orectolobiformes > Hemiscylliidae > Hemiscyllium > Hemiscyllium ocellatum. Next base: position 37,887,412 of record NC_083407.1, on the reverse strand, counting down.
CAGGGGCTCCGATCCTCCTCTATGCTGTGCTTTCGTCGCACAGTTCATATCAGGAATCCCCTCACGGGGTCTACCATTCTGCAGCTGAAGAAACCACTGCTCCTGTCGACTCCCCCAGAGTATCGATTTCAGCCTCCCGCACTGCCATGGCTGACTGACACCAATCACAGATGTTGCCTTCTCTGCCAACTGCAGAGGCCATCCTGCCATTAAAAGCCAATGCCACTGCCACCACCTCGAGTCTTGTGCTGGTGCTATCACTTAACTCAGGACTCGCAATCACTGCTGTCAGGTGTTTCCTGAAGGCTCACTCCTTCTGTGCTGGACTCACTGTCCTCAAGCAACTGCCTCCTGCTGCTGCTACCATGCATGCTCAGGAAGCCAGGCTTGCTGTCACCCTGTCAAGTCTGGCAGAAGGCTTCATCGTCAGCCATCACTGAAGCAACCATGAGGAATGACTGCAGACGACTCTGTGGCCTCCTGGAACCTCATCCGAAGCCTGAACTAGGTGTTCAGGCAGCACTAGACCGCCTCAACAGAAGCCTCAAAGAGCCTGAACTCACCTCCGCCACTGTTGCTTGGACTGAGTTCATGCTGTTGAGCCTACTTGTCACTGGGATCAAACTCTTCACCAAGAGGTAAGTAAAATAGAATAAAAAAGAAAATAAAACGGGAGAAGAGAGAGAGAAAAAATAAACAAACAAATGGTGCAGGCAAGCCCCAGGCTCAGAAGCCCTAATCTGCTGCCGGGTTTTGCTCCCCATCCCTAATTTTACTTGACATAATTGGCTCACGTGGTAGACAAGTCAGAGGCTGGAAGAACACAGCAAGCCAGCAGATTCAGGAGGTGGAGAAAGTGAGGACTGCCAATGCTGGAGATTAGAGTTGAGAGTGTGATGCTGGAAAAGCACAGCAGGGAAGGCAGCATAAAAGAACAGGAGAATCGACGGTTCGAGCATAAGCCCTTCATCAGGAAAGCTTTTCCAGCACCACACTCTCAACCCAGCATCAGAAGGTGGAGAAGTCAATGTTTCATCTATAACCTTCTCCAAAACGGAGTGGCTTGTGAGGCTATTTCAGTGAGTATTTAAGCATCAATCATGAATTGCAAATCTGGAATCTCAAGGCTGTGGAATGATGGGCTTATGGGATAAGAAAAAAGAGGATGAGAAATGAGGATGAGATTAGTGTTTCACCTCTGCCTATAACAATGGCCTCCGGTTTGGTATTCTAACAATGATTAGTACCATTTTGCTGATATACCTGACATGTTGAATATTTGACAGTGTGTGAAACCTGTGAAGTTTGGTCAGGAGCTTTGTGCAAGTGCCTAGTGTGTAGGCTAGGTAAAACATATGAACTTCAGGCAAGAATCCTGATTGATAGAGATTGTTAGTTAGTTAGTGGTAGGGTTGTGGTAAACTGAATATTGTACTGAATAATAATATATTACCAAGGCAAGTGGTGCAGTTAGCAGGCCATTGTATTTAAAATTTCATGCACTTGCCCTTGATGTGTGAGATCATTGAACACCATTCAAAACTGTATGCACATCCTTGGGTTTCTTCTTGACATTGACCTCCATACCAACGTGCTCCCTCAATCTTTTGATTAGAATTACTTCCTGTATAATTCACTATATTGTCAAATGACCCCACATCCTTTCCATCTCCCTAAAGCAATGCACCCTTTGCAAGCCAGCCTGAAGCAGAATGTTAAGTGGTGAAAGCAAGTTACTGCTGGGTGCAGTCCAGTATATGCTAGCTGTATAATATCATTATAATGAGCAAATAGCATGAAGTTAACATGTTGCATGCATGTCAACTTATAGGTGCAGGTACACAGCCCAGTACCTTGCACTTATTTCCCAATTTAGCTCCCAGTGAGTTCTATTGAAGTTGCTTTGAAATCAGAGGCCTGCGTTTCTGCATGTTTTCTTCTGTGGCTGACCTTTTCCTGTTTTCCTGTGGTCTGGGTTTGATGTTTGTTTTATTTTTGATTCTGTTTTTGGTCTGCTTGACTTCCAGTTGGTTTGTTATCTGTCTGGCTTAGATGGTTGAGGGTAACTTAAAATGTCTGGAAGCAGCAACGGTAGAAGCAACAATTTTCTTGTGATGCGCTTTTTAAACATATTGTTCAGAAACATGGAGGACAGGAGGAGATTCAGCTCCTGAGCTATGGCAATAAGATGGTTAAGGAGGTAAGATGAGCCTGGCAGCAGGCCATGTCATCACTCACATAACAGTGAAAAGCTTATGGCTCCATTGCTGGAAGAAATTATTGCTCTTAACAGGGTTATCACAAGATTGTGGGCAGCACAGTGACTCAGTGGTTAGCACTGCTGCCTCACAGTGCCAGGGACCTGGTTTCGATCCAGCCTCAGGCGACTGTCTGTGTGGAGTTTGCACATTCTCCCTGTGTCTGTGGGGGTTTTGTCTGGATTCCTTCCACAATCCAAAGATGTGCAGGTTAGGTGAATTGGCCATACTAAATTGCCCAGTGTTCAGGGATGTAGAGGTATGGTGCATTAGTCAGGGGTAAATGTAGGAGTAGTAGGCGAATGAATCTGGATGGGTACTCTTCGAGGGTCGGTGTGGACTTGCTGGGCTGAAGGGCCTATCTCCACACTGTAGGGCTTCTTCTCCTAAAATACCCAATGATAAAAAGTCGGAGGTGTCCTATGTATAGGCAGTCATTTAATCTGTCATTTAATATTTTCTCCAGATCTTCATAGAAGAACATGCAATGAGACTATAAGAAATAGGAGCGGGGTAGGCTGTATGGCCCCTTGAACCTACTCACCATTCAATAGGATCATGGTTGATCCAACACTGTCCTGCCGATTCCCCTTGATTTCCCCGACTGATCAAGAATCTATCTCTTTCAGCCTTAAATATATGCAAGGTTATTCTAATTTCTGATGTGCTGGTGCACTGGAAGCATGTCATTTGTATTATTGGTGAGGTTTCTTGGTTTCTTTGTGTTGGACATTATGGAAGTGCTGTGAGATAAGTTGCCATTAAGAGGTATCCCTTCAAATGTCTGTAATTCTTCACAGTGATTAAATGGCAATTACTGTTAAATATAAAAGTTAAGTGGAGAGGTAGACCATTCGGCTCATCTAACATGCTCTGCTATTTTGATAAGGTCATAGCTGATCTGATCATGCCCTCAACTCCACTTGCCTATCTATCTCACAATAACTATTGATTCCCTTGTTGGTCAAGACCTATCTAGCTCTGTCTTAGGAGCATTCGATGACCACCATCTCCGTTGCTCAGAGGGTCATGAAGTGGGCAAGTCTTATTTTGGGTGGACATTTAACACTGCCATTTAGCTAAGGAACAAAAGAAAATATGTAATATGCTACGAGGAGAAAACTAATAAGCTTTTCAATGAAGCACACTTGTCATTGTGTACTTCAAACTGGAGGTCTTGCGTGACCAGCACTTTTATTTCCACGTAATACTGCTTTTTCTAACCTTTTGGATTGTTGTAATTGGGAAGTCCTGCGGTTGTGAAGTAACCTGCGAATATAATGTAAATATTGGCTCTTTGGAGCAAGACATTACTCACCTGTTAAATTCTGATTGGACTGCTGACTGACTGGGGTGAATTAAATATTCTGTTCTAGTGCTATACTCATCAAGCAACAAAAAAAAATTAACAAGAGAGGACCTTGACTGACAGTGGCAACATGCCTGCCTGGAGCATAGCTGAGGTGCACCTGCAATATGTCAAATTCACCAATCATTCTGCGGGATTGAAGCCTCCCCATGTATTTCCCCTATTTAAATTCCAGAGAACTGCTGTGAAGACATTCTTTGAGGATAATGTGCAATTGGGATGAATGATTGTCCTCTCCTGTGATTCCTCAATTGTCAAAAATCCAAATAGTTCCTCCTGTTGATTCCTCTATTTCCCCCTAAGTATTAGAAGAAACCTTTATTTACACTGAAGGCTAAGGTACCTTGCAAATGATCCTTAGATGGCTCACTGAATTTTAGCTGCACAGTACTTCTGCAGTGCTGCAGCAGTACAGATAAATGCCAGACAACCTTTGGCTTTAACTCAACATTTCTTATTGCTTCCTCTTTGTAGCTTTCTAGTAATGATGTGCTGCCCATGGAGAAGGCAAAGAGGAACTATTTCTTTCCAAGCTCCTGGAAAGTTTGAACATATTGGTTTAGTTTGCTGGGAACAGGTACCTACTTATGAATGAATGACACTTCCAACAAAGATAAATGAGCCACTTTAGTAGCTGTATCACTTACCTTGTTTGATAGTGTAGCGATTCGCATACTCAGGACAGTATTTTTTGAAAAATCCTTTCACAGAATCACATTCAGACTTTATGTTTTGGGGTTTGCAAACGCATGATAGTTGAGTACAGTCTTTACTCTGCCAATTATCAACAATCTAAGGAACATACTGTTTGTTTTGATCAATAAATCTCTGATGGGTGGTTTATGTCTTGCATTGCTGCAGCACTGAAACTCTTAAACAACATTGCCCCACTGTAAAAGATGATTCTGTGATTGGGCTTATATTTGCTGCTGTTATGGCCAGACATGGATGAGGTTCCTCAAGTTATTAGGGGTTCCGTTGGGATACCCTAATGTGTCAAGCTCTGTGCAGATAAGAGCTGAACTGTCTATCCTTCTTTCTCCTTCAGCTGCTTTGGTTGTTTGCAGCAAGATTATAAAGCACTTCTTCCTTGTGGATACCTACCTCCCAGATCAAATGAATTAAAAGAGTTTTAGTGTTGCATAGAGTCATATTGAACAGAAACAGACCCTTTTGCCCACCATGTCTATGCCAACTAACAAACTCCAAACTACACTAATCCCATTTACCTGCACTTAGTCCATTGCCTAGTATGCCCTGACATTTTGAGTACTTATCCAAATGTGTTTTTAAATGTTGTGGGAGCCTCTATCATGCTCTCAGTTAGCATGTTCCATATGTCTACTCTCTGGATGAAAAATAAATTCTCAGATCTCCTCTAAACTATTTGGTCCTCACTTTAACCTTATGCCCTTTGGTCTTAGACACATTTGCCATGAGGACAGCATTCCTCCAATCTACTCTGTCCATGCCACTTGTAATTTTGTCAATCAGATCCTTTCTCAACCTCCTCTGCTCTCAGGAAAATAAACCCATTCTATCCAGTCTCTCATTATAACTGAGACTTTTCAACCCAGGCAACATACTGGGGATTTTTTTTTAAAGAAATCAATTTAACCAGAGTTTCTTGTAATAACAAACTAGTAACTTTATCAGTTCCTCAATGCAAGTAAAATAGTAATGCAACAAATGCACACAGATGAGAAAAGAGAAATGGGTCCAAAAGTGATAGACATTAGCTATACAAGTCAAACATAATGGGTAATTTCTGATCATCAGATAGCTAAACTGTGAATTTCAGGACTATTGGCATAGCTTTTGTTCATTTCCTTTTAACAGTGGCTTACAGGTGGCACTCAGAGTGAGAATCCTTGTTTTGTCCTGTTAAAGGAAAACTGACTAATTGACTCTAGTATACATTACTTTACCCGTATTGTAGGGTATTTAGTGAGCTCTTTGTCTGTTACCTTTGCAGCATGCTAGTGCTTGAACCCAGGCTATTAACATGAGCTCCGCAGTTCACAAGCATACTGTCTTCCAGTAGTACACACTTGGCCTTGTGTATTCCCAAAAGGAAAAGGCACAAAACACATGTCTAATTGAGACTATTGTCTTTTATCCCATGATGTTCACAGTCAGAAATAACTCCCAGGAGATAACTGTTTGTGGTACATTTCTTCCCTTTTCAATCCATCCTGTCAAAGTTCCTTGACATCCCATTAAGTGTGAAGTTCTTGGATCTTGATCTCTAGTAAGCCACTGAAAGTACATCCACAGTCATTTATGTTGCTTGTTTTATTTTCCTGTTTTTGACTACTTAATGTAACATTTTTAATTTAGAGCAATATTTGTGAGGTTCCACATTCAGCAGAGATTATGTCTTTTTTTTAAACTTGATATTAAATGATCAATATGTCTACAAGTGATCTGAAGTTATGATCCATCATCATGACACTATATGCTGCAAGTTAATATTGCTACAAGTTTAGAAATGGCTCATTCAGTGCATGCACGATCATTATTTTGTTTAGGGGTGAGCATTGTTGTCATGAAATATTTCAATTGTAATACCAGGTGACTGTCACCTAACTGAGTGGTCTACATGGAGTTCATGCCAGCTGATTTGCCTGGATGGAAAGAGATTTGAAACAATTGGTCGTCAAACCCGTTCCAGAGCTGTTATTGTCCAGGCGTTGGAAAACCAGGCTAACTGTCCTGCACAAATGTGGGAGGAGCGGCATTGCACAGGTGAGAACAAACCAAGAAGGTTGTTGCAAAATTTGTCTAAAAAATGTAATTGTCAAATTTATCATCAATAATTTGTAAAATAATTAACAATCAATTCAGCTTATTTAACATTGGTCAATGTAATAACACACAACTGGATTAAAAGGGTGTGAATCATGAAAGTCAAGATACATGAGCCCTGACAAATAGTTGTCTACACCATTTGCACACCATTCAAACTGCTTTAATTGACCAACTATAATTTGGAATTGATTACAAAGATTATGCAAAGCTTAATGCCTAATTTCTAGAATCTTTAACACTTTAGACATTAAGAATATATGAACTTAGCCTAAGATATTTACTTTTTTTCCCTTCCATCCCACAATCAATGAAATTTCAAAATTAGGCGAGGGATTTCTAGGAAGGAGTTGTTTATTTCTTACACTCACTGCATAATCATTTTGAGTCTTTTCTTGCTTGAGGCTACTGTGGGAAATCAGCCAATTTCTTGTCAAGGTTTCCTTGTTTTGCCAGATGGCAATTAATTTAATGAAAAATTGTTCTATCTTTTATGTTGCTTGTTTTATTTTCCTGTTTTTGACTACTTAATGTAACATTTTTAATTTAGAGCAATATTTGTGAGGTTCCACATTCAGCAGAGATTATGACAGTTATCTATATTAGAATTATGAGTGTGGTGAGAGCAGAACCAAAAATGAAACATATTAGCTAGTGTATCCATGCTATTTTTATGTATAGAATATGGTAAATCATTGATGATTAATATTTGTTATGAAGCCATGCTTTATTTTGAAACAATGACTTGATGAATTTATTACATGGATTTTAAAAAAAACTGAAGCTACTCTTGAAATCACTGTCTCAGAGATAGATGAACATTTGCACCACCTTACCTCCTACATTCCAAAAGCTGTGAAATGGAGTCAAACTTCTACAAATACCGGCCAAGAGATATTACCTCGAAAGAGGGTGAATGGGGCACTTCTCCTACTCTATTAGCAAAGTACTCTGATAATCATTTGGATTAAATTAGACTACCTACAGTGTGGAAACAGGCCCTTTGGCCCAACAAGTCCACAGTGACCCGCCGAAGCGCAACCCACCCATACCCATACACCTAACACTTGGGGCAACTTAGCATGGCCAATTCACCTGACCTGCACATCTTTGGACTGTGGGAGGAAACTGGAGCATCTGGAGGAAACCCACGCAGACAATGTGCAAACTCCACACAGTCAGTCACCTGAGGCGAGAATTGAACCCGGGTCTCTGGCGCTGTGAGGCAGCAGTGCTAACCACTGTGCCACCGCATCGCCCACAGTGGTTACTCAACTTAGGACAAACTATTAGAATTAACCACTTGGTCAAATGGAATCCAGATGTGAAAAGAATGTGCTTGGGCATAATCTAAGCATGAAAGGCAGGCAATTGGAATCCATTAATCATGACCAAATAGGATTGATGGACAGTTGGAGAGGGTCATGGGACTGTGTAACCTTTGTGTGTTAAAGCACTCATTCTCTCTGTAGACAAGTGCACAAGAAAATTAAAACCTGATGAAGCAAAATTCTGAGTAGGCTGTGAAAGCTTGGAGTCAGTCTGTTGTGTGGCTATCCATATGTCTCAGGAAAGATATAAAAGAAACATAGAAAAAACAAGCAGGAGGAGGCCTTTCGGCCCTTTGTGTCTGCTCCACTATTCATCAAGATCGTGGCTGATCATTCAACTCAGTAGACTAATTCTACTTTATCCACATAACCGTTGATCCCATTCACCCCAAGTGCTATATCTAGCTGCCTATTAAATACATTAAATGTTTTGGCACCAACTACTTACCTGTGGTAATAAATTCCATAACCTCACCACTCTTTGGGTGAAGAAATATTTCCTCATCTCCGTCCTAAATGGTTTACCCCAAATCCTCAAGCTGTGACTTCTGGTTCTGGACACACACACACCATTGGGAACATCTATGCTGTCCAGTCCTGTCAGACTTTTATAAGTTTCTATGAGATCCCTCCTTAATTATCTGAATTCCAGCAAAAGCAATCTTAACCTAGTCAATCTCTCTTCATACGTCAGTCCTAACATCCCTGGAATCAGCCCGGTAAACCATTGCTGCACTCCCTTGAGAACAAGAGCATCCTTCCTCAGAAAAGGAGACCAGAATTGCCCACAATATTCGAGGTGTGGCTCACCAAGGCCCTGTATAACTGCGACAATACATCTCTGCTCCTGTAAAGTCAACCTGGCAATTGCTGCCTCCAAAAGAAAAAAAACTGACCATCAACATTACCAATGTCCTGAATCTAGATGCCAAATTCCTCTTTAATTACACTCCACTACATTGTCCTTAATTGAAATTGCTCAAGTTATCCTCAGATCCTGTAACTTATTTGGGTGTGTGCATGGAATTTGGAATGCATTTATTAACTTACTTAGGTCAGATAAAGTATAATAAATGTGATTCTCTTTTCTTTAAAAACAAAAACCTGCCTACTGTGATAGTATCAGAATTATGGGTGTAGTAAGAGCAGAACTAGACTAGAATTAGAATTTCTACAGTGTGGAATCAGGCTCTTCAGCCCAACAAGTCCACACTGACCCTCTGAAGAGTAACCCATCCAGATCCATTCCCCTACATTTGCTCCTGACTAATGCACCTAGCCTACACATCCCTGCACACTATGGACAAATGAGCATGGCCAATTCACCTAACCTGCACATCTTTGGACTGTGAGAGGAAATCAGACCACCTGGAGGAAACCTATGCAGACACGAGGAGAGTGTGCAAGCTCCACACAGTTGCCTAAGGCTGGAATCAAACCCAGGTCCCTGGTGCTGTGAAGCGCTGGTGCTAACCACTGTGCCACTGTGACTAGCTTGAGTAACCATGCTATTTTTATGCGTAGAGTGTAGTGACTCATTGAAAATCGATATCCACTATGAAGCCATGCTTTTAAAAAAATGATTTTCTGAATTTATTGCCAGGAAACCATCTTTTGTGTATCTTTTGCAGTTAGACAACACAAACATGCAAACTAATGAATTAAAAACATAAACAATTAGCTTGCTTGAGTGCTCCACCATTCAAAAAGACCCAGAGCTGAAACCTTTTTTGGTTCCACATTCCCACTTCTCTTTCATAACTTTTGATTTTTTTGCATAACAAGAATCTACTTATCTCAACTTTGAAAACATTCAATTAACCAGCCTCCATGCTTTCTGAGACAGTTACAAATTTGCTCAATTAAGAGGGAAAAAACCTCATCCCTGTCCTGAAAGGGTAACCCTAATTTTTAAACAGTAGTACCTAGTTTTTGACTTGCCCACAGAGAAACGTTCTTTCCACATCTACCTTATCAAGATTGTTCAGAATCTTATCAATTTCAATCAAGTAAACCTTTACTCTTCTATACTCAACTATAAACAAGCCCAATATGTCCAACCTTTCCTCATAAGATGACCCACTAATTCCAGGTGTCAACCTAATAAACCTTCAGGGAACTGCCTCCAACTCATTTGTACCTTTCCTTAAATAAGCAGACCAAAAATATGCCCACTATCCATGTTGTTTTGTTACTAATGTCCTATTCAACAGAAACTTAACATCCTTAATTTCATGTTCAAATCCTATTGCAATAAAGGATAGTATTATACTAGCCTGCTTGTGGTACCTTCATACTAAGTTTTTTTTGTGAATGATGCACAAGAACACCCAGATCTGTCTGCATCTCAGAGCTCTGCATTCATTTTCCATTTAAATAATACTTTTTTTCATCCTTCTTGCCAAAGTGAAAAGTATTATATTCTACCACTTATACTCCATCTGCTTGCTCACTGAACCTACCTCTTCCCACCTGGATCCTCCTTATGCCCTCTTTATCACATACTTTCTGACCTATCTTTGTGCCATCTGCAAATATAGCTGCCATGCATTTGTTCATAAGAACTAGGAGCAGTCTTAGGTAATTCAGCCACTTGAACCAGCTCCAGTATTTTATATAATCATGACTGATCTCATCTCAGCTTCAACTGCAACTTCCTGCCTGCTGACCATAACCCTTCGACCCACTATTAATTAAAAATCTGTCCGTCGCCTCCTTAAATTTATTCAGTGTCCTGGTGTCCAGTACCCTGTGGATAGTAAATTGAGAGGTCATTCCTACTCATCTCTGTTTTAAATCTGTTACACTTAGTCTAAAACTATGACTTCTCATTCTTGATTACCCATGAGGGGGAACATTCACTTTACATCAACTTTTTAAAATCCTGTTTAACATCTCAGTTAGACCTTTTCTTATCCTTCTCAGCTCTAACAAGTATAGGCCTAAATTGTTCAATCTCTCTCATAGGACAAGTCTTTCTTCTCTGGAATTAACCCAGTGAACCTTGTTTGAACTGCCTTTGATTCAATTACATCCTTCTTTAAATAAGGGGACAAAATTTGCCAGCAGGACTCCAGATGCAGTCTCACCAATGCCATGTACAGTTGCACAAACTCATCCCTACTTTTATACTCCATTCTTTTAGCAAAAATGCCAAAATTCCATTTGCCCTCCTTATTACTTGCTGTACCTGCATAGAAGCTCCATGTCATTGATATAAATAGTAAGAAGCTGAACTCCGCAGTACAGTGCCCAGTGGAATTCCACACATCACATTCTAACAATGTAAGAAAACATACTCTTTGATATTTTTGCCAGCCACCTAAGCTTCTGTCCATGCTCATGGTAACCCCAATACTATGAGCTCTTAATATGTGCAGTAGCCTTCTATGTGGCAACTTATTTAATACACCTGGAAACACACGTACAATATGTCTACAGGTTTGCTTTTATCCACAGCACAGGTTACTCCTTCAAAGAACTTGAATACATTGCTTTAAAATGATTTAAATTCACAAAACCATGTTATCCCTTCCCAATTACCTCAGGTTTTTCTGGGAACCCAGCTGTATCCTCTTTAATAATCAATTCTGAAACCTACCCCATGACAGACATCCAGCTAACTAGCAGATCATCTCCTGCTTTATGCCTCCCTTGTTACTTGAATTAAAAAATTACACTTGCTACAAAAACAGAAAGTGCTGGAGAAATTCTGCAGGTCCAGCAGCCCCTGTAGAGAGACAAAACAGGATTAAGGTTTTGAGTTCAGTGATCTTTCATCAAATCAGATGCTGCCAGATCTGCTGAGTTTCTCCAGCATTTTCTGATTTTTGCTTCAGATCCAGCATCTGCAGTTCTTTGTTTGTAGTTATATTTGCTACTTGATGGTCTGATGAAATCTTTTCTGAGTTGAGTTAATTTTGGAAAATTAATACTAATGCCTCATTAGGCACTACTTTTAAGCCATGTGATGATATCTGTTGGAACCAGGGGATTTGTCCACCTCAAACTCCATCAGTTCATTCAGTAACATTTCCCTAGTCTTTGTAATTTTACCAAATTTCTCTCTATCTTTCACCTCCTGATTTACAGATATTTCAATTTTTTGCATTGTATATAGTGAAGATAGATCCTGAAATTTGTTGATTTCATGTTCCATTTCCTTATTATCTATTACTAATGTTCAGTTTTCACTCTCAGGGACTCACCCACTTCACTTACATTTTTGCTTTTTAAATGCCTGTAGAAACATTTGCTATTTAGTTTCTATTTATATCAAGCTCTTTTCATAATCTAATTTCTTGCTCTTGATGAATCAGCCATTCTCTGACATTCTTTATAATCTGTCTAATCACCTGACCTGTCGTTCAGTTTTGCATAATCACATACATTTTCCTTTAGCTTAAAGCTTTCCTTAACTTCTTAGTTAACCATAGATGGTGAATGCTCCTTTAGGATTTTTCTTTGTAGCATGAATATACTTATTCTCAGTATTCTGAAGTATCCTCTTAAAGATCTCTTTTGATCTATGCACTAGTGTAAGATTTCAGTTCATTTGAGCTTGCATAGTTTTCAAGCCCATGTGGTTGCCCTTATTTAAGTTTAATATACCCTCTCAGACCCACTCATTTCTTTTGAAACTGAATATAATATTTAATAACCTGTGGTCTTTGCTACCTAATGGTGCCTATACTCTGAGATTGCTAATTATGTCTGTCATATTACATATTACTAGGTCTACCATAGCCTGCTGTCTGGTTGGCTCAAAAGTATCCTGCTCTAAGAAATTTTTCAAAAGCATTCTACAAACTCCTTAACCAGGCTACTATTGCTATTTGGATTGTTCCAGTTTATTTTAAAATCATTTTTATTATTGCAGGTTATTTATCAGAAGCACCCAATATTTCTGTTTGTATACTTTGTTCTATATTATAGATACTGTTTGTGTACAACAATCTTTATGTGGCTCTTTCTACAGTATTCCTGATACTATAGTCGATACTACACCCTGATCTTTCGAACCAAGGTCATCACTTAGTACTGCATCAAAGCCATCCTTGATAAGCTGTGTTAGCCCTCCAGTTTTACCTACTTTCCTATATTTTTGAATGTAACATGTCTCTCAATATTCAGGACCCAATCCTTGTCAACGTGCAGCCAGGTTTCCGTAATATTTATTTTTTGCAAAGTGTGCAATCGATTTGTTTACTTATTATGAATGCTATGCACATTCTGATGTCAGAACCTTTCAATTTCTTTTAATCTTTGTAAGTCTTGTCTTGGTGTATTCTTGGGTATATTCTCTTTGTCTCTTCCTGCCATTTTATGACCTTCAGTTTCAAACTTTCTGTTTTGCTCTGCTGCTCTGACTGTATCCTCTGAGTTAATATGTGTCCTCAAAGCTTGATATTTTAGTGAGACATAGCCCAATGGTTTGAGGATTTTGGAGCTAGTATGGGAATTGAGTGTAGGAGGAAGAGCTGCTTTTTGCTTGTTTTTTTTGATGCAAAGTTTGGAAAGCCTTTTTATGGGATCAGTTGAAACCCTGGATCAGGGGCCAGAACAAAAGAAAGAGAGACATTTTAGGAAAACCATAAATTCATTGGTTGATAATAGTTACTAATTTGACTATTATATGTTTCTTTCAGGTCGAAGCTAAATAGGGAAAATATTTACAGGTTAAAAATCAAACGACCACAGTGAAATTTTCAAAACTTGGGTTAAGAACTAAGTAACTAAAATAGTGATGCACGGCCAGGCGATGTGTTGTAACAACATTATGTGGGAGCAGGTGGACCTCATTGTTGTTCATACTAACCACGTCTGTAGCAATTGCTGATTGCTTGAGGAAATCTGGCTCAGAGTTGATGAGTTGCAGTCTAAGTTTCAAACACTGACGTAGCAGAGAGCAGGGAGAGTTTCCTGGACACGATCATCCAGAAGGTAGTCATACTTCTTAGACCAACTACCTCAAATTCAGTCATTGGTCAGGGACAGCAGTGTATGCCTATGAACAAGGCAGCCAGAGGGATTCAGGAGGTAGTGCTGAAGGAGCATCAGTCCTTAGGCTTGTCAAAGAGGTTTGAGATTCTTTCTTCCTGTGTGAATGACAGCGATGCCTGTAGACAGGATGAGCAAACTAGGGTACAGGGAGCCATTCAAAAGAGAGGTATAAAGAGAAATCTACTTGTAATTGGAAGCAGTTTACTCAGGAGAATAGGCATTGTTCCCTGTAGCCAGGATTGAGATTCCTGATGGCTGTATTTGCTGATTGGTGCTTGGGTTGAGGATATCTCATTTAAGGTTGCAGAAGAACTTGGAATGGAAGAGGAAAGATCCATTTGGCATGATCCACATGGGTTCCAATGATATAGGTAGAAAGTGGAAAGAAGTTCTGCTGATGGAACATGAGCAGCTAGAGGTTAAATTACAAAGCAGAACCAAAAACGTAATAATCACTTGATTACCACTTGAGCCATGAACTAATCAGCACAGGGCAACTTTTCAGGGAAGACATTGGAGCATCAATGGCAGGAGTTTTTGGGGTACTTTAGGAGCCAAAGCAGAAGTTCATTCCAATGAAGAATTATCTCAAAATAAGTGGTGCAGGCTGGTACAATTGCAACATTTAAGTGGCATTTGAATGGGTATATGAATAAGAAGGGTTTGGAGGGATATAAGCCAGGTGCTGGTAGGTGGGACTAGATTGGGTTGAGATATCTGGTTGGCATGGATGGGTTGGACCGAATGGTCTGTTTCTATGCTCTACATCTCTATGACTCTATAAGAAGAAACATACTAAGGGGAGGACAAGGCAACCATGGCTGATAAGGGAAGTCAGGGGCAGCATAAAATTAAAAGAAAAAGCATACAATGTGGTGAAGGTTAGTTGGAGCCAGAGGATTGGGAAGCCTTTAAAAACCAGCAGCAAATAACTAAAAAAAAAAGCCATGGTGGAATAAGTGAAAAGTAAGCTAGTTAGTAATATAGAAGAAGATTGTAAGAGTTTTTTTAGTCATATAAAAGGTTAGAGAAAGGCAAATGTGGACATTGAACCATGGAAAAATGAGGCTGGGCAAATAGGAAAAAAGAAATGGCAAAGTAACTGAATATGCATTTTGCTTCGGTTTTCACAGTGGAACTTCAAGACAGTCAGGGGCCAGGTGTGAGTGTAATGGCCAAAACTAAGGAGAAGATGTTAGAGAAGCTGAAAGTTCAAAAGGGGGATAAATCCCTGAGTACTGGAAAGTGGCTGATGTAACACTCCCGTTTAAGGATGGAGGGAGGCAGAAGACAGGAAAGCATATGCTTGTTGCCTGACCTCATTTGTTGCTAAGATTTTAGAGTCCATTATTAAGGGTGAGATTGCAGAGTACGTGGAAGTACATGGTAAAATAGGGCTGAGTCAGCTTCACCAAGTGAGGTCATGTCTATCAAATCTGATAGAATGCTTTGAGGAGGTAATCAGTGGGCATGATCTATTTGGATTTCCAAAAACCTTTGCTAAGATATCACACAGGAGGCTGCTAAATAAAATAAGAGCCCATGGAGTTAGGAGCTAGGCACTGGCATCAATAAAGGATTGGCTGACTGGCAGAAGGCTGAAAGTGAGAGTTAAGGGGTCTTCTTTAGCATGGCAGCTGGCAACATATGGAGTTTGACAGGGCTCAGTGCTGGGACCACAACCAATCAGGTTATACACTAATGATCTGAACAATGAACTGAGGGCATTGTTACTAGATTTGCAGATAATAAAAGGATAGGTGGAGGTATGGATAATGTTGAGGAAGCAGACAGACTGCAAAAGGACTTGGACAGGATAGGAGAGTGAGCAAAGAAGTGACAGATGGAGGACAATGTGAGAAAATGTGAGGTTTTGCACTTTGGTAGGAAGAATAGAGATATGGACGATTTAATAAACAGGGAAATGCTTCAGCAATATGAATCACAAAGGAATGTGGGAGTCCTAGTTTAGGATTGGCTTGAGGTTAACTTGCAGGTTCAGTTGGCAGTTGGAAAGCATTCATTTGGGGAAGGATAGAATACAAGAGCAGTGATGTACAACTAAAAATATATAAGGCTTTGGTCAACCATATTTGTGACACCATGAGCAGTTTTGGATCCTGTATTGAAAAAAATATGTACAGGTATTGGAGGGATCCAGAGAAGGTTTACAAGAATGACTCTGAGGATGAAGCGTTTGTCATATAAGGAGCAGTTGAGGATGCTGGGTCTGTACTCGATAGAGTTTAGAAGGATGGGGAGTGGTAGGGTGATGATCGCATTGAAACTTACAGAATACGAGGCCTGAATAAAGAGGATGTGGTGAAGATTTTTCCACTATTAGGAGAGACAAAGACCTAAGGCCACAGCCTGCGAGTGAAAGGCTGTCCCTTTACAACTGAGATGAGGAGGAATTTCTTCAGCCAGAGGGTGATGAATCAATGGAACTCATTGCTGAAGTCAAGTCATTGAGTGCATTAAAGACAGATATAGGTAGGTTCTTGATTGGTAAGAGGATCAAGGGTAATGGGGAAAAGGCAGGAGAAAAGGGTTGAGGAACATATCAGCCATCGTGGAGTTAACTCGATGAGTGGAATGGCCTAATTCTGATCCTATATCTTAAGATTATGATCGTGATCTCCCCTCTGTTACTTAGCTTAACAACTCAGCATTCATTGAAATAGAATGTACATTCTGCAAGCTGTTGCACTAAAATAGCAGTGGGAAAGGAGAGCACCAGCCAACTGCTTCTCACCTAATCAGAATCTACTGTTCTGTAAGTGGTTCATAGGCAGTACATGAGGAGTGAAAAATATTCATACATTTGCAGACCTTTGTGTGAATTATTGCACTAACTTGCCAAGACATCTGAAAAGGCAACAGCCCAGTTTTATATAAAAGCTGGTGAGTGTTTTATTAATCTTCGAGATTTTGCAACAGAAAATGATACAACTTCAGCATGCAATCATTTGCCCACAAGGGAGACCAGAGGACACTATGCAATGTTGTATGCATTTGCTTGAGCCTGTCATTGTTTCTCAAAGAAATGCTCTGTGCTACACCATAAGAAAAACACAGGGAAAATGCTAACCAAGTATTATATGAAGAATTGGGAAATTCCATTCAGACATCAGGTGCTTTCCAGCTTTAACTGTTAAATTAATGCAATTGACAGTTTCAAAGAGACAAATGCTTTTCTTTCATGTTCATCGTGTTACCTTCTTTCTTTCTTCAACATTGTGATGATGTAGGTAGTGAATGTAATTTTAAACAGGTCTTTAAAAACTTGATTTTGAAGCTGATCACAAATGGCATTGTATCACATTAGATCTTCTGTTGCAAAGTGAGTGTGCCAATATGGATACTAGATGCCTCTTTACTGTTTCAATCTTACTGATGAACTAAGGGTTAAGAAAGTCCTATGTGGTTCACTGCAATCAGACGTGTTGCCATTTGCATTGACTAAAAGGTGTTAAGAAACAACAAAAGTGTTGCTGTTCCATTTTGACAGCTCATGTCACAAGAAGCATGGTACCACAATAAAAATATTCAAAAGCAGAAAGTGTTCAACAGTATGAATTACCGTTAATTGTAAGTCTGTGAAGATAACAAATAATGTCAGCTGTGATGAAAGGAAACTGCAGTTGCCCTTTCAAAATATTTGTGGAAAATTCAAGCATGTTGGTTAATACTTTCTCTTTTGAGTGTGATAGCTACTTCTTGCTCTACCAGATGAACATTTCACCTCACACCAGGCTGTCATCTGTTCCTGCTGTTTCTATACTAATGTGATATCTACAGTCTCATAAGTGTACAGAGTTTATTGAACATAATTGTTTAGTAGATGGTAAGAGAGGACATCTTAGTTCAAACCTATAAACTGTTGCTCCAGTTCCATCTGTGATCTGATATCACTATGATTTAACTCCTTTTATGCATACTCAGTTGCTGTACTTAAAGTAACAGTACAATTCTCTCAACTTCACAGTTTCCCAACTTCCCCGGGCTCTACTCTTATGCTACTGGCACATTTTATATTTTAATTGCTCTTCACTTGATCCTCATTGCCACTGATTCAAATCTCCTTCATTAACTTTGACTGGACTTGGTTCAAGTAAGCATGAATCCACTCTCAATTGTGCTTGAATTAATCCTGTCACATTCCACAATACTGGTCTAATATATTTTTTTCTAATCATTCATGGAATGATGGCATCACTGGCTAGGCAGCATCTATTGTGCATCCCTAATTGTCCAGAGGGCAATTAAGAGTCAATGACATTGCTGTGAGTCTGAAGTCACATGTCGGCCAGACCAAGGATGGCAGTTCCTTCCTTGAAGGTCATTAATGAACCAGATGGTTTTTTCCAATAATTGACAATGGATTCATGGTCATCATTAGACATTTTATTCTGGACTTGTAGTGAATTCAAATTCTACCATTTGCTGTGGCAGGATTCAAACCTGAGTCCCCAAAACATTACCTGAGTCTCTGGATTAACAGCAATAATACCACTAGGCCATTGGCTTTCCTTTATGTACTATCACTGATTCCTAAACTTTGCCTTTGTGTCCTAACAAAGTCCCTGGATGAACCTTCTCCATCTTGGTTGTGAAAAAGCAGGGACTTCCAACAATTGGCAACGATATTTCACCTCTCTAGAGCTTGAGGGCATCCCTGGAATGTTTCTGTTCTCCTTGGAGCATCCTGTGACAGTTGAATACTCAACAGAACAGTTACATCAGGAGTCAGATATGTAAATAACATGTCCAATCGAACAGAACTAGTTTTCAATGATTACAGCCTTGATGTTGGACATGTTGGTTTGGAAGAAGATGTGGCTATTTGATTGCATATCTTACCACTTAATTTGGGAACATCCCATATCCTTTGTCTAGGAGACCAACGATTTGTCTCTTCTAGCCTAAATATTGTCAACAATGGCATTTCTACATTCTTCCAAAAATTCACAATTCTTTGAATAAAGAATTTCTTTTGACATCTCAGTCCTACATGATTAAATCTTTATCCTGAATCTGTACTGCCATGTTTTAGATTCTCCAAACAGCAGCAGAACCATCTTATTGTCTACCATTCAAACCACTTCAGAATCTCATTTGTATCAATGAGATCACTTCTCATTTTAAACTCAAGAGAATAAAGGTTCAATTTACCGAGATTCTCATCCTTGTATAACCCTCTCATTGCAGGTAGCAAACAAGTGAATGTTTATTGTACTGCCTTGTAAGTAAATCTTTCCCAAAATTTGAGTCAGAAACTGCACCCCGTATATCTGGTGTAGTCTCATTAAGTTGTGGCAAGCCTCTTGATTTCTATATTCCAATACACTTGTAATAAACATGCTTTTTGCCTTCCTAATTGCTTGCTGTGCCTGTATACTAACTTTTTGTATGAGTACACCCAGGTTACGCTTAACATCAACATGTCAAAGCTTATTGCTTGCTTATCAGGAAGGATATGAGAAAGCCAAATTTCAATCAATCATAATACTACAGGGGAAAAGGCAACGATACTGCAGGAAAAACAGCTGCTAAATGGTTGATTTTTTGAGTGAGGCACTGCCACAGAGAGAACAACAGGGAATTTTAGGCTACCACTGCTCAGAGGTAGTCAATTTTCTTAAGCGTGTTGTTAGTTCAGCTATTAGTGCATTCAGGATTGTTTAACGTATTGCACTCTCACCAAATCACATCTAACTGTAGGTGCTTCATTGATAGCTGACTTGTCATTCAAACTGCATCCATTTCTTCTGCAGTAGGTTTTTCAAATCACTATCATGGAGAAGAATAAGGGCAGTGGGAAACAAAGGAACACCACCATTTACAAGCCATTCTGAGCTGGATAATATGTTGTTTTCCTTTACAATGGTTGAGTCAAGTTCCTGGAAATCCTTCTGTACTGGATATTTGGTGTGACAAAAAGGCAGCCCATACAAGCAAGTCATTATAACCAGTAAATACTGGTCAAGTCCATGAAGCCTACCTTCCCTGAATGAATTTTTAAAAATGCTGTGCTAACCTAATTATTGCATTCCTCTCTTTGTCCTCATGAGTGCAAAGTGAAAAACAAACATCCTTTTTCATCAATATTCAAATTATATAGTGCCAACTGACCACTTACAAATTGCACATGTTTTGAAATATATTTTGATTTCCTATTCTTATGGCAGAAGTGAATAACCTCATTCGTCCACATACTATAGCCCATCTGCCAACTTGTTGTCTCCTCATTTATCACTTTACACCCTCTCTGTTTTTTTTAATAATTGAACTCCAGCTGGTTTTATATCATCAGCAATCTTAAATACACTATTCACCTTCTCGTTAGCCAATTCATTCCTATAGATAGTAAAAAGCTGAGGCCCCAACACTAATTTGTGCACCAGTAGCCAGAACCTGCCAATTTGAAAATACCCTTATTCTCCTTTCTCTTTGCTATTCTCTCCATTGTATAGTAAATCCTCAACTCAATTAGTTTATTAGCTTTTTGTGATCAACTGCCGTTTGAAAATCCAGATATACCACATCTACATCTACTGATTTTGCTTTCTCTACTCTAGAAGGTAAATCCTCCAAAAACTCTAATACAATTGTCAACCAATATTTGTCTTTCTTAAAACCATATTGACTTCACTCATTGCCTACTCATATTATAAGTGTCTCAGTTTAATGTTTAGTCCTTTGGAGTAATAGGGTCCAGCACTTTCCCAATGATTGATGCCCGGCAGTTCGTCATGTATTTGCATTCTCCCTTCTTTCTTGAAGAGTGCTGTCACATTTCCTAGCTTCCAAATAGTTTGTGCTATTTGAGAATGTAGAAGATCTTGAAAAATTATTATCCTGAGCTTTTAGAGAAAAATAACTAGATTGATACCTGGAATCTGGAGTTATGCCCAATGAGGGAAGTTTGGACAGAGTGGGCTGTGCATTAAATCTGCAATTACCTCCTTCAGAACTCTAGATGGAGTTATTATCAGATCCTGGTAAGACTGTAGTTGCTGTAATTCTCCATTACCCTTTTATCACAGCAGATATTAATTTCCTGAATGTCTTTGGTCTTTTTAGCACCTAGCATATCTTTATCTATAGCATAAAACTTGTGTCTTCAACAGTGAAGATGACCCGGCACCTTCCCTAGTCACTGCACGAGGTATAAAACCTTTGCCCGCACCACCCCGCTCACCTCCATCCAAGGCCCCAAAGGATCATTTCACTTTCAGAGGAGATTTCCTTGTACATCCACCCACCTTACCTACTCCATCCATTTATCTTGGTGTGGTCTCCTCTACATCGGGGAGACAGGACACCAACTCACAGAGTGTTTCAGGGATCATCTCTGGGACACACACGCTCCAAAAAAAATCCCACCGCCAGTGGCCAATCACTTCATTTCTCCCTCCCTGTTTTCCACTGGCCTTCTCCACCGCCAAATCATATCCAACTGCCAATTGGAAGAAGAATGCCTCATCTTCTGCCTTGGGGCCCTACAACCACACAGCATCAACGCGACTTCACCAGTTTCCAAATCTCCCCTCACCCCCACCCCATCCAGATCCAACCACCAACTCAGCACCACCTGCTTGACCTGACTGTCCTTCCTGTCGAAGAGCGTGGTGCTGAAAAAGCACAGCTGGTCAGGCAGCAGCCGAGGAGCAAGAGAATCAATGTTTTGAGCATAAGCCTTCATCAGGAATGTCCTACCTGTCCATCTTTAACTGTCCTACCTGTCCATCTTACTTCCCATCTATCTACTCCATCCTCCTCCCCGACCTATCTACCACCGTCACTGCCACCTTCATTTACCTATCACATTCCCAGGTACATTCACCCATCCCCACCGACCCCATGACCTACTCCTCCCCCCACCCTCCTTGCATTTATCTCTCAGCTCCCTTGACCCACAAGCCTCATCCCTGATGAAGGACTTATGCTCGAAACATAGACTTTCCTGTCCCTCGGATGCTACCTGACTGGCTGTGCTTTTCCAGCACCACACTCTTCAACTCTCATCTCCAGCATCTGCAGTCCTCACTTTCCCTCTGTCTTACGTGTCCACCAGCCTTCCTACTTATCCACTCCACCCTCCCCACTGACCTAACACAATTACCCCCACCTGCATTCAGCTATTACCTTCCCACCTACATTCTACCCATCCCCATCCCACACTCCTATTTATGTCTCTGCCCCTTCACCCTCCACATTCCTGATGAAAGGACTATGCCTGAAACTGAAAAATGTGTTGCTGGAAAAGCAGGTCAGGCAGCATCAAAGGAGCAGGAGACCTGCCATGCTTTAAATCTAGCAAGTGGAAGTGCCAATGTTGGCAATAAGTGCAGGAAAGGTTCATGGTGAATATAGGTTGGTAACAATGTTGGAGCATTTACCATCATACAAACATTGGAAGCAGAAAGTGGCCACCCAATCCATGTGTTTGCTGCATAATTCAGAAGTTTGTTGTTTGAATTACTTGCTATTCTACACTGAATAATCTTAGATTCTTGCTAGGCAAGAAAATCAATCTATCTCTGTCTTAAATGTATTCAACGACCCTGCCTCTACTAACATCTGAGGCAGAGTTCCAAGGTTGTATCTGTCTTGAAAGAGTTAAGCCTAACTTTTAAACATTGCTCCCCAACTCTAAACTCATTCACAAAAGGAAATATGGTTTTCACATTGCCTTGTCAAGATTCTTTATGATCTCATTTACTTCAGTCAAGTCATCCCTCACTCTTTTAAATTCTAATGGAAACAAGTCCAATCTGCCCAAACTTTCCTTCTTGGATATGCCCCTTGTCTCCAGGTATCAGTCTAGTTATTCTTCTCTAAAGGTTCAGGATATACTATTATTATCCGGAAACCTGGGTGTTAATGTAGATAGAACAATGTATGGTTATAAGCTTGGTTAGTATTTTAGATGTTAAAATTGCGTTTGATTTTTCAATTCTGTGATTGGTGTCAGGTTGTTTGGATATTTCTTTACATACATTTTAAATTATGCATTTAAAACCCTTGATGTGAATAATCAGTGCTTTAGAGACAAAGGTAGAAAAAAGTGGCTTTTGCTCAGCAAGAAAGATCTCCTAGGGAACAGGAAGACAGAGGCTGAAACAAATTATTTTCAGAAGATAGAAACATCCAAAAGGTCAGTGAGTGTACAGGTTTCATTTTGAAAGAATAGGTCTTTCAAAAACAAAAAAAAATGTAACAGCAGCAGTGCAGTTAACACAGGATAAAAGAGGTCTCATCTGGCTCAAGTTCCAGCAACAATAAGTGAGCTTTGTTAGTTGTTTAGGAGAAAGTGAGGACAGCAGATGCTGGAGATCAGAGTTGAAACATGTGGCACTGAAAAAGCACAGCAGGTAAGGCAGCATCCAAAGAGCAGAAGAATCTACATTTCGGGCATAAGCCTTTCATCAGAAAGGGCTGAAGGGATTATGCCTGAAATGTCGACTTTCCTGCTCCTCGGATGCTGCCTGATCTGCTGTACTTTTTCAGCGCCACATTTTACGACTGTGTTAGTTGTTTGTTTAAAGGGCTCAGAAAGCGTCATTAACTGACGGAATCACATTGAGTAAAAGATGGAGTTTGCCAAAAATAAATCAATTGCAGCCATTTCCACTGAACAAGGATTTTTAAATTGGAAACAGGATGAACTTTCATTGAGTTTTAAATACCTGTAATCTGTGTTGAGTGTAAAAGGCAATGCTGAAAAGTAAATACTTAACTCTAATATTTGTAATAAGACCATTTCAAATACTTCTTACTTGGGAAATATACCGTGTTTTTTCCATTTTATATTTATAATTCCTTATGATATTAAAAGTGCATTGCAACTTTCAAAAAAATGACAAAATAAAACTTTAAGTTCATAAGACCAGCTTTCACTCTGGGATCTGACTTGCCCAGCATTGCAATCACATAAAAAGTGAACAAAATTCATATTTTCCCACACAGTACTCCATCTGCCAGAATTTTGCCCACTCATTAGTTGCATCTATATGTATCATCTTTAAGTTCTGTTCACAACATTTGTGTCCTCGGCAAATTTAGCAACCAAACTTTGGCACATCCCATTTAATTACTTATATCTTTTTTAAAAAAAAGTCCCCACCATAGAATTCTGTGGAACTCTACACTTACTATTTCCTGTCAATTAAAGAAATACCCATTTATGCATACTGTATGTTTTTGTGCTAACCAGCCAATATTTTATCCAAAAGGTCAGTGAGTGTACAGGTTTCATTTTGAAAGAATAAGTCTTTCAAAAACAAAAAAGAAATGTAACAGCAGCAGTGCAGTTAACACAGGATAAAAGAGGTCTCATCTGGCTCAAGTTCCAGCAACACTGCACTATGTCGCTCCTGCACTATGAGCTCCTATGCTGCATAACGACTTTTGATGTATCGAATGCCTCCTGAAATCCAAGTACATTACCCCTAGAGGTTTCCCTTTATCCATAGGATATGTTGCTCCTTCAAAGGACTCCAGTAAATTGATTTAACATAATTTTACTTTCACAAAGCCTCATTGATGCATTCCAATTAAATGTGAAGCTTTTTCGAGTGCTTAGATATAATGTCCTGAACAATTGATTCAACTATATTCCCCATGATAGATATCAAACATTTAAACATAAATTACTGGAAAAACTCAACAGGTCGGGTAGAGGAGACTGTCAAGCTAGCTGGCCTACAGTTTCCTGTTTTCTACCTCCTTAACTTCTTGATCTAGTTTCCAGATAATGTTTACATTGAGTTTATGAATCAACCCTGCTTAATTGAGCAATGCTAGATCTAAAATTGGGCTGTTTGAAATTTGGCATTCTTGCATTTGTCCTGATGACAAACAACTTTGGCAATATGCCATTCTTCCCAGCAATGTTTCAGAAGTCAGAATGAATAGTTTGCAGTCTTGAATCCCAGTACAAAAGCAATATCTTAAATGTGGCACCTTAAATGAAATAGAATCTCCAAAGGCATTTTATGGGAGCATTGTGAAATAAAAATGAAACTAAAATAAATAAGTGGATAATAAGGTGATACAGTAGTAGAAAAAGATTCTGTGAATAACTGAAGACTGGAAAGAAAAATGGGAAGTTCTGGTGGAACTCAGATCAGGCTACATTTGTGGAGAGAGAGGAACAGAATTAGCATTTCAAGTTCAGTCGGACGCTTCTTCAGATCACAATATATTATATAAAGTGATACCATGTCAGATAGGAGATAATGTTGTAAGAATATCGTCACGGGCTATTAATCCAGAGACCCAGGTTAATATTTTGGGGATATAGGTTAGAATCTAACAAAGACTGATGGTGAAGTTTGAATTAAATTGATAAAATCTGCAATGAAAAGCAATTTTACTGTTGACCATAAAACCGTTGCTGACGTTTCTTTTGAAAACCATTTATTTCACCAATATTCTTTATGGAGGGAACTCCTGACATTCTCGTCTGTCCTGGGCCACCTGTAACTTGAGGCCACTGCAATGCACATTCAAATAGTCTAGGAAACCCCTAGTTTGTACGTATGCCTTTTTGAAATATTTGTTTGTGGGATTTTGGCATCACTGGCATGGCCAGAATTTAATTACACAGAGTGAAGTTAAAAGGTAACAATGTTGCTGTGGATCTGGTGTCACATGTAGGCCAGACTAGCTAAGGATGGCAGATTTCTCTCCCCTAAAGGAAATGTATGACCATTTTAGATTTTGACAACTATCAGCAGTGAGTACATGGTTGCCATTAAGCTCACTTGTTATGCTCCAAAGTCTCACTAGAGAAATGAAACCAAGTGGACGACTGGCAATGAGCTGAAAAGGCAATGGCAGTCAGTTTTACTTACCTTGCAAAGCCTTATTTTCAAAATGGACTGCAGTGATTGAAGAAAGCAGCTCACCACCACAATCTTAAGGATGAGCAAACAATGGACGGGCAAAAATGCTGATTTAAGCTTGTCCTGACCAATCTATCTGTAGTAGATTTACATGCCTATGACAATATGGCTGGAGTCACCACTGCACAGGCATTGTGGCGTTGAAGCCTCGCCTTCACATACTTTCCCTCCAAATGGATTTTGAACAGCAGTAGCATCTCAATCCTGGGCATCCAGTTAGCACTGTGGGCCATCAGCAGAAACAAACTTGTATTCACCCACAATCTGTAACCTCAACATAACTCCTGCTATACCATTATCAATAAGCCAGGGAGTCAACATTTGTGCAATTAAGAGTGTAAGTGGGCATGTCAGGAGCAGCACCAGACATACATAGATTGGCTTGGAAACATTAAAGGGCAACAGCTTGGAAATATATTACAGTTCCTTCATTGTGGTCATTATTGCTGAACTTCATTTCTAGCAGCATTGTACACTACAAGAATGCATTGATTCAAGACACAACTTAACATCATCTTCTCCAATGCAATTGAGAAAGAGAAATAACTGTTGATGTAACCAATGATTTCCACATCCCATGAACAATAAAAATAATACCATACAAGCCAGACCTCAGCCGATTCATTCACACCATGTGTTATCGAAAATAAGCTGAAGGCATTGGTACTGAAAAGGTCCTGACAACATTTGGTATTTTTCCTGAAGATCTGTACTCTAGCACTAGCTCCATACCTAACCAAGCTGTTCTAGTCCTGTTGCAATGTTGGTATCTATTCAGCAATTTGGGAATTTGGCTAGGTATGTCCCAGTTGAGAGTGTCGTGCTGGAAAAGCACAGCAGGTCAGGCAGCATCTGAGGAACAGAAGAATCCATATTTCGGGCATAAGCCCTTCATCAGGAAGGAAGGAAGGAGTTGTGGCTGTGGTAGCATATCTGCTTCAGGATATAGCTGAAAGGCTTCAGGGCGGAGGAGATGACTTGGTGGGGGGCGGGGGGGGGGGGAGTGCAGTGAAAGAGAGAGACTTATTGTGATCCTTGTAGAAAGAGGAAGAGAACTTCTTCAAAGTAGGCATCCATAGAAGAGGCTTCGCAGTAAGATTGAAATCAACTAGGAGAAAGTGAGGACCTCAGATGCTGAAGACCAGAATCGAGAGTGTGGTGCTGGAAAAGCACAGCAGGTCAGGCAGCATCCGAGGAGCAAGAGATTCGACGTTTCGAGCATAAGCCCTTCATCGGGAATGAGGAACTAGGTATGTTCCATCCAATCCAACCAATTACCATCGCATAAGTCTACTCTCAATTGTGGATGCATCATTGATAGTGCTACAAAGCTGTATTTGCTCAACAATAATCTGCTCACTAACACTTGGTTTGGTTCTGCCAGGCCTAGCCTTGATCCTAGCATCAACACAAAAACTGAATTGAATGAGGGTGACTGCAAGTAACATTCATGCCACACAAATGCCAGTCAATGTGACTATCTCCAACAACAGAGAATCCAACATTAATCCTTGACATTCATTGTCAATGCTGAATCCTCATTTGCAATTTGGTGGGGCTCACCATTGATGTGGACTAAACTAGATTAGACATATACAAGAAAAATTCAGAGACAAGGAGTTTTTTGGTGAGTAATTCACTTTCTGACTCCTCAAAACATGCTCAAATCTGTATGGTGAAGTCAGGAGCATGATGGAATCCTCCCCAATTCCCTAGATGAGTGCAGCTCCAACCACATTCAAGAAGCTCAACATCATCCAGGCAAAGCAGTCTCTTTGATTAGCACCTCATTTACCATCTTCTGCATTCACTCCTTCCACCACAAAGACACTGTAGCAGTTGTGTACCATCTACAAGTTGCATTGAAATAGCTCACCAACGCTTCTTACAAAAGCCACTTCTGAATACCACTACTTCAAAGTTCACCTCCACATCACACAACATTGAATTGGTGGACTTTATGAGCACACATGGAAGGATTTGGATCCAAGGTATAAAATTTTAAAATCAAAGTGTTTCTTTCCTGTGAGCCATTGTAAATCAACAACGCGGTGATATTAGATTCCTGGGAGTTGGTGTGAGCAGGGCAACACAAGCAGCAAGTAGTAGGACCAAGTGAGCAAATTTTTAAATGATCTTGAGATTACAGAGGGTAAAACATGAGAGACCAACCAGGATGACATTGCAATATTCAAACCTAGAGGAAACAAGGCATGAATGAAGATTTCACTAATAGATGAGCTGAGGGAGGGAAAAGATGGGGGATATTACTGAGATGAACACACCCAGATGAATATATAGTTGGAAGCACACCTTGGTGCTAAGTAGGAGAGCATGCTAAAGTATAAAGATTCAGGTTTAGTCTGTTGTTAGGGAGAAAGATGGAGTCAATGAAGGAAGGTTGAACAGATTATGTTAGAGCCAAAAATGCAAGCACGTTAATCAACAAAATGGTCGTTAATCTTGTTGTGCTTTCGGCTCCACTTGACTCCCTCGTCAGTCAAGAATTACTGAAATCAATGTTGAATAAATTTAAAGATCTCATATCTAATATGTTCTGGAGAAGACAATTCCACACTGTAATGAACATCTGAGAGAAAGAAATAAAATGCCCCACCTTTGTTTAAACAGAGGACTTAATTCTTAACCTACGTCTCTCATTTTAATCTCTCCCACAAGAGAAAACATTCTCCAGTTGTCCACTCTATCCATTTTCCTCAAGATCTTGTTTGTTCAATAAGGCCACCTCTTATTCCTTCTAAACTCCAGCGTGGAGAGGTTTAATCCATTCAACCTTTCTTCATAAGGCAAGCCCATATTCTGGAATGATTCTAGATTAGAGTGGTGCTGGAAAAGCACAGCAGGTCAGGCAGCATTCAAGGAGCAGGAAAATTGACGTTTTGGGCAGAAGCCCTTCATATTCCTAATGAAGAACTTTTGCCCGAAACGTCAATTTTCCTGCTCCTTGGATGCTGCCTGACCTGCTGTGCTTTTCCAGCACCACTCTAATCTAGAATCTGGTTTCCAGCATCTGCAATCTTTGTTTTTACCATATTCTGGAATGAGTTCAGTGAATCTTCTCAGAAATTAAACTAAGACTTCTGATTTTCAATATTTATTTGAAGCTTTGATTCTGTTTTAAATCTAAGTTATATGTGTTGGAAGTTCCAAATGTTGCTGATAGTTTAGAGTCTGAGTGAAGTTCATGTGGGTTAGTCAAAGGTAAATCGGCAATTGACGATGGCATTCTTTTGGCACTGTCACCGACTTGGATGAAGTATCCACTTTACTAACCATTGTGAGTACTTCAACCAATGGAATATTCCTGGAACAGTTTTCTTCTCGTTAGCAAGAGTATGTGGAATAAGAAAGGAGATTCTGCAGGAAAGGAGACAACGTGGAAAAAAAAAGTAAAGAAGAAGAAAAACTAAAGAAAAGGAGACAAAAACATACAGAGAAAAGAAAATTGCATTTGAAATCTGTCCGCCTGGGTCAGTGCAATTGAACTATTCAGCATTTCACAAAATTATAAGTGCTAACAGCCTTCATAAAGCCTTGCTGTCTGGAAACGGTGCATAAGCTATGTGTTGTGCACCACTGTTATAAAGAGATAAGATTGAAAATTGGTCTCTGTTGCTGGCAGTGAGCAGTTCTGTGCTGCTAAAATAACCTTAAAGTGCAATTTGCAATGTCCATTCAGAGATAGATCACACTGAAAGATACATGTGTAATTGAAAGTTACTTTAATCTAGTTCAATTTGAAAGACTTTGCCCTTCACCTCCACAGAACTAAATTTGAAGCTTATCAGCTTCTGACCTTGACTGAAAATAATTAAAGGTACTAATAAAGATGACTGCTGAGGAACATAAGGTCAATAAAGACATCCCCATTTCTGAAAACTGCATATGAATTATTTTCCTCCTATATTCAAAATGATTTCAAAATTTAACATTAAATTACAGATGCCATGTCATTTACATTTTTAAATTAACTTGTTTCATACTTACTTGAATATCAAGTTAGTTTTGCTGTGGTACTATTCAAAAGAATGAAGATCAGAGGCATAGAGAATTGTCAAAGGAGTGAAGTGTTGAAATTCTGTGCTGATTGGAATATGCAAAGAATAAAAATGATCTTGGTATAGCAAGGGGTTGGAGCTATTATGTTTGATATCTGCATGCCTTCCTGAATTGAAATAATGGAGATGTGAATAATGGGCGAATGTTCTGGTTCATGTTAAATAACCTTTGGGATCAAGAAAGTTTTAATGCAGTATTTTCCCTCCAGGAGTCAAAAGGCTTGATTAAGCTCCATGATAGGCTAAGTTGTACATGGTCTCCAAAAGAGGATTTGATGGGTCATATGACCTTTATCATGTTCCATAATTTGTATTCGTTAATCACTTAATCTGTATTCGTTAGTGCTGTCACATTCATTTTCACCCTTTTCATTTGTGCTTAAAACTTCACAAGGGGTAATTTCAGCACAACATTTAGGCCTGCTTAAAGGCTCAACACATGGATTGTGAAAGTATGACCTCCTTTACCTAGATTGATGCAAAATAAATGAGTACAATGTGTGTAGTATTCAACTTCAGAGATAACAGGAAAGTTCATATATATGCTCCAATCCAAGGAGGTTTAAAGCTGTAAGGTAAAAAGCAGTCTATTTTTAAGTTTCTTTTCATGGTGACATTTTTCTGGTAACTTTGTACTTGCATTCTCATCATGCCATTCAAAATCACTGCTTCAAATTAGTGAGAGCCTCACGTTTTGCCTTCTTATTTTTATTTTGATGGCCTAAATTCAAATTCATGAAGTAAAAGTAAGTTGAATTTTCTTCCTGCGATGAACAATTTGAATATTTTATTTCTAGAGGGAAATTGTCATGAATATGAGTGGAGGACAAGCTCTTGGAATGGTAATGAACGAACTGTATGGTGTGTTCGCTCAGATGGTGTGAATGTGACAGGTAAACCATATCTAACTTTATATTCTGCATCCAATTGACAGAGACGGAATAATCAGGGTAACAGTTTCTGTCAGTGTTTGATCTTGAGTAATTGTTCATCTTTTTCATTAAATTCCTCTATTTATTTTAGGATGAGTGCATCAGACTGAATACTTATATTTAAAATGCCATTATAGAATTTTATAGCTGTAAAATAATTTTTGGTGCCATAAGACATCTTCCTACTTCACTCACTTCAAACAGAGTTAACGCTTGACTCCCCCAAAGCAAGTAGTCTGAATCGTGAGTGTTGGGAGTTGGGCAGAAGCACAGCTTCCAAGTGGAAAGCGATTACTATGGTGTAAAATAAACTTTCCCTTTGAACACTTAAGACATCTTCATGACATTGTTTTTTTCCTATTCATCTCTGGTATCCCAAAAATCTCCACCATCACCTTCTGTCTCTGGAATATTTTCATTGTCAGAAAAGTCCTCCAAGATTACAATCCCCTCCCCAGCCATTTTGATGGAATAATATTGATATCTTTTCGTGCCCTTCTCACATGGAGATTCCCCCATTAAAACTGTTCTCCTGGTATGACAGTAATTTTCGGCGGTTTCAGTTCTGCAAATTTAAGTGGAGCACACTGACAACTGATCAGCAAAGTTATTTATTGTCACATTTTCATCCCACCAGCCTACACAGTCAACTCAGGTGAATCCAAGAGTGAAACTCTGCCACTTCCTCATCAGTATTTAAATGTAACCTCTTGTTAATGTTATCTTAAATAGGTGGTCAACTTTTATTTTCATATTAATGACTCAGAGCTGTACCTTACACAGTAACAATAGGGACTTTGCAAACATCTACAACTCTATACCTGATATTAAGCCTGTGGGTTAAATGTTACCACAGAGGCAGAGGAGGATTGGGAAGCAAATTTGGTGGCAATTTCATACATGGATTACTATGTTAATTGGATGAATTAAAGTCTCACTGTGGGCAAATTTAAAATACAGCCTAGATGTCCCACAATACAGATGAGTTCCATAGATGGAGTTGGTGGCCTCCTAGAGACAAGCCACGGTGGTGCTGGGGTTTGGGTAGAAGTGTCCATCCCAAAATGGTAAGCTCTTAACTCAGCAATGAGTACCTGTTAACTTTGGCCACAGTTTGTCTTGTTGATTACTCAGGTTTCCAGATGACCTCAATATTGAGATGCCCTCCTGACCTTCTACCAAGTGGCCCACTGGCATGTATCGCTCCTGATTGGCTTATGATTAGGCCTGCAATCAGAGAGTACAGGATTGCAAACGCAGAATTAACAGTGGTCACTGATGGCTGGTACTCAAGTTCCTGTTTGGTCTCAACATCAGGATCTTGTAGCCCTCAGAAAAACTGAGCCCTGAGTTTGCTAAAAGCTTCTGTTTCTTATTATTTCCAAAACTGATACCATCTTTTTTTGATTTTGTAAATGGTTATATGCCTCAATCTTTGACTCTGTCTCCTTCCTGATTCCACTTCAGCTATAGTCCAGGGATGTGAAACCTTGGTTCATTCTGAGCTCATCTTCCAACCTTCATGAACTAACCTCAAATCAAAGCTGTAAACTTCCACATCCATAAAGCTACATCTTCCCTACTTCACCCATTAATTTACACCCAATTTTTGTTTCAACATCATTATCCTTACATTGCGTTTGTCTTTCATAAGTTGAATTTTATTCCCAATAGTACATATCTATGTCCTGACACATAATAAAGTTCACATCTCCTCCTGTGCCGATGTGTGCAAGCTTCCCTTGACCATAGCAATCCACTTCAGCATTCTTCCACTCATTTGCAAATATTTCCATGATCTCAGCTTGCCTATCTCTTATAAACCACTCCAGCATCTTTACCTTGTAAACGTCCTTGAGTCCACTGAACCCTACTTACTATATTAAATTTTCACTGCTTTATGCCCAGTAGCTATTCTTATATAACTATCTTGCCCCATGTTCTGAAACTGCTTTCTGCAGCATCTCAACCCTGCTGTATCTCCCCATCTTAAAAACCAGCATAAAAAGCCCTGTTATTTGAGTTTGTTATGCCTATCATGACAATTTCGCCCTTCCCCAGACATGGTGTCACTTCATTATTCTCCATTATCCAGATGTCCTGATGGAAGGTATGAGTCATCTGGTTAGCAAGCAAAACATTGTTTTTCACTGTGTCTTGGTGCATATGTCAATAATAAATCAACTCAAAAAAAGTCACAATCACTAAGATATTTTTCAGACGATAATAAATGTTAAATCATTTTTACTGGGTAAGAGGCTTAAATTTTCTTGCTTGCTTTATATGCTATGAAAATGGGAAATACGACTTTAATCTCGTTCTTTGGTCAGTGTGGAAAGATTGAGAAATCAAAAGTACAATGGCACAAAGCTGCTCATTTAAATATCAGTTGAGGGCATAACATATCATGCAGTTTGGACTTTTCAAAAGAAGATGGGTCCTGAAGATGGAGCCTGGTTGTCTCCCAGTGGTAAACCAGAGTGGTGTTGGGGGTTGGGCAAAAGTGCATAGTGGCAAGCTGTAACTACACTGTAAAATTAACTTTCTCCTTGAGAACTTAAGACATCTTCATGGCA
Source organism: Hemiscyllium ocellatum (assembly GCF_020745735.1). Classification (NCBI taxonomy): domain Eukaryota; kingdom Metazoa; phylum Chordata; class Chondrichthyes; order Orectolobiformes; family Hemiscylliidae; genus Hemiscyllium; species Hemiscyllium ocellatum. The sequence goes on along the minus strand of NC_083407.1, from coordinate 37,854,141 downwards.
GACAGGAACATGAAGAATATTTTTTGCCCTTGGCTCCTTCTGACAAAACGTTGTAAAATATCTACCATGTGGAACATGACATCATTAAACCAGAACACATAGTAAAGTTACAATTTATTGAATCTTTGGTAGTTGAATTCATAATTCATAAGGCTGTGTCATAGCTGTGCTCTTACATTCCCAATTTCTGCATGATTTTAGTTGTGTTAATAAACATTACATTATTAAAGCATATAGTTTTTAAAGAATTGTCAGTCTTCAGGATTATTGAAGCTTATGAATGCATAACGTTGTTGAATTTATTAAATTTAGGAGGATGCTCTCCCCGGAATCAGCCAACTGCTACCAGACACTGCCACCCATCCTGCACTAAACCATATTCCTTTTGTACACAGGTACGCAAACAATTTAGATATTTTTTCTTTGTAAATATTTATTATTTAATAAGTTATTGACTGAGCTTAAAAATCCTTGCTGCTCCTTGCTTTCAATTTCCAGTTCAAATATAAATGCTGAAGCTCTGGTTTTAATTACCTTTTGTAGAAGTGCAATAAATTTAGTTTGAAAACAATTGGTCTATCATACATTGAATGTGAGGCTGTTCCATGATCTCTTGCTGCAAAGTAATGGAAGTAAGATAATGTAATAACAATGGTATTGTCATTATGGATTTATGTTGTATTTGCTGAATGCTTGGGTAGGGCCTTTAAATGGGTTTAACCAAGAAAACTGCAGAATTAGGCTCATTTCTAGAAATTAGCCTGCCACCTAATCATAGAATCATAGAATTCCTACAGTGTGGACACAGGCCCTTCGGCCTACCAAGTCCACACTGACCCTCTGAAGAGTAACCCTCTCAGACCCATTCCCCTACCCTATTGTCCTATCTTTACCCCTGACTAATGCACCTAACCTACACATCCCTGAACACTATGGGCAATTTTAGTATGACCAATTCATCTAACCTGCACACCTTTGGATCGTGAGAGGAAACCGGAGCACCCAGAGGAAACCCACACAGCCACAGGGAGAAGGTCCAAACTCCACACAGTCTTTACAATTCACAGGAAGTAATTGAAGTCATTCTATGAAAAGGATACTAGAACTACTCATACTTGGCTATCATGGTTGGAAACGTTTCAATGGTGCACATTTCAAAATATATTGAGCAATACATATATAAATTCTGCCAAAAGAACTACATGATGTCCTACAATCTGCATGTGCATAATGCAAGTGGATAATCTAATTTTCACTGATCCCTCATAAGACTAATTACCCTAATATATATATTTTAGAAAATCAAAAATCTTGTTCTTTATCATATAATCTTCCTTGGATGGACTACTTAGACCAAATGTAGAGATGGGACTGAAGCTGTTTTCCTAAATGTTGATAAAATTCAGGTCCATTGAAAGATGAACAAATGAACAAGGAGCAGGAGTAGGCCAATCAGCCCCTTGAGTCTGCACCATTTAACAGGATCATGGACAACCTAATTGTAACCTCAAATTGTATTGTAACCTACCACTGATAACCTTTCACCCTGTTGCTTCCAAACAATTTATCTGCCATTGCCTTAAAAATATTCAAAGTTTCCGCTTCTACCAACTTTTCAAGAAGAGTTCAAAAGACTCATGACCCCTGAAATTAGAAGAAGTCTTTTCTGTTCTAACTAGGCATCCCATTATTTTAAAACAGTGACACCTAGTTACAGATTCTTCTATGAGAAGAATCCACTCTACATCTACTTTGTCAAATCTCCTCAAGATGTTCTATGTTTTAACAAAGTCATCACCTGATTTTCCAAACTCCAGTGAATACAAATCTAAATTAACAGCCAAGAATTTAAACTTAGTTTATGCCTTCACAATCTCTTAGATATTTGAAACAACTAAACAGTTCATGAAGCATGATGGAAGCATAGATATTGATGTAGGGAATGACAATGAGCTGAATTTTCCCATTTGCACTTAAGTGTATTGTTAAGTGAGATTCATGATACCCAGTCTATAGGGTGACTTTTTTCATGCAATCTTCCTCTCTTCACCTCATTAATTACACAGTCAACTCATGGATGCCTTTCACAGGTAATCATGTGGCCAGAGTATGCTCATCACTGCTGGGACCTTTTGGCTTCCATGGGTCTAGCACCATATTTAATGCCCAACTCTATATCCATTTAGATGCTGCAAGCCAGAGCCCTCCTACCCATCATTATTCCCAAACATATAACCCATAGGAAAGGAAAGCTTGCTACTTGTATAGAGATCTGGAGGTAATTGTGGACAGGGTGGTGAGGGTAATAGAGAAGAGGGCAGCCCTTTTTCCATCTGACTAACAAGCAACCATGCCACCGGACACAGTTATCTGTACATGGATTGTACTCTTGGGCTGTGCTGTGTCCCAGGTGAAAAGGAACACCTCGCAGTGTATAAAGATGGTTAATGTTCTTCAGTCCTTCACAAGGGTAGGTGCCACTATCTTCCCTCTGCTACTTCACACTTATAATTCCACTACACTCTCTGACTCTGCAGTTGCAACCCTCCTCACCAAAGCTTATGTACTTAACTCTCCATATGCATTATGTCCATTTATTAGGCCCCAGGCTTTTTGCATCCTCTGCAAGTCTTACTCACTCTCTGGGTTTTACATTTGCACAGTAATGTACCAAACAATGACTTGTTCACCCCTATCTGAATGAAAGCTTGACTTGTTCAGTGCTATCCACTGTTACAAGTTTCCTGCGTCTCCCTTTGCACTGAAACGCAATGTAAGTGACAGAGACTGGCAGCCTGTAATGGGCAATAAAATCCCTGTGTGCTAAATAGAAACACAAACCACACACAGAGGATGGCCGTTAGTAAACCAATGCTGAAGTCGGTGAGTGTGCCCTGTGATAACAATGTGAAGTACATAGAGTCTAGCGGCTCCCAAGTAAATGATAGAGTGCTTGAGGGCTAAGAAAGCAAACTAAGAGCCAAAAGATGCATCCTCAACAAATGTATGAGATGTATGTTTATCCATCCATGCAAAGCAACCTAGCAGATATATAGAAGTGATTAGTGTCCCTAACTTCCAAAACTGAAGTGGTGCATGAGTTAGTCTGAGCAGGCATGATGATATAGTGAGACTGGTGGTTCTTTGATGCTGGGTGAGTGGATGAATAATCATTGAGAATGGGGGCTATGGGACATGAAGTGATATTGTTCTGAAGAAGCAGTTGTGTAATGGTCAGGACAAACATTTAATGTGTTTCCACTGCCAGGGTACCTGCTCCAATTTACACATCAAGATGAATTGGGTTTTAAATAAGATGCAAATATATGGAAATTAGAAGATTGCAGCTCAATACTGAGAAACTGAATTTGCCAATCAAACTTTGAGGGAAAAATTGGGACTGGATTTCCTTATTCCCATCATATTTCTCATTTTTCTTCCCATCGTTGATGTCAAACAAGGGGGAGGGAGGTTTATACAGCAAAGTGTAAACTGCGGAATGGTAGACAACTGGATAATTTGATAAGTAAGTATTAATCTGAACAACAAGCAAACTTGCTATTCTCGTTCAAAATGATGCCAAAGAATCCTGCTCGACAAGGACATGTGTGAAGTTAATTTCCAAAGGACCTGAATAGACCCAGTGGTAAGTAGAGAAACATGTGGAGACAAAGATTTGGTTTTAAGATTCACCCAAAAAGTGGCGCCTCTAACTTGCAATTCACTCTCGATATTGCACAGATTGTCAGTCTACATTCTACACTCAGGTCTCAGGTTCAGAATTTGAACCTTCAATTTTCAGACTAACTAGGGTACAGGAAGTGATCTGAGGCTGACAGAGGAGTTTTATATGAATGTAGAATATTGTTAAGGAATCCTTTCTCCATAAACCTTGCGACCAACTGTTTCTAGGATATTTTTGGGTTTCAGATACATTTACCCTATAAGATCCAATGTTCATCGGCTTACAATGAAAATCAACATATTCATTTAACTCTAGAACACACTGTACCTTAATCTGTTAGGGAATGGGTTCACTTTATCTTCATCAAAAACTCTAATTCTTTTTGCATTATCTCTGCACTTATTCATCTTTGTTTCCATATATTTCTATACTTACTGCTGTGTCTATTCAAATCCTTAGGAAATAAATTTCACTTAGCCTGATTGGACCGAAGCAGACCTCAAATAGAAGGAATCTTTCAAAGGGCCCAAATAGACCTCTATATACCTGTGGACCTACTGAGTTCAGGCTTTGAAAAAATACTTTACTTTTATGTTGGTTTGGGCTCATTTGGAAGTTTTTTTTCCCCCAAGCTCCTGAACTTGGCATATCTATGGGTTTATTCTGATCTATTTGAGCTACTTTCAAAAAGACCTTCAGCTTTTAAGCCTTTTCAATTTTCAGATGTGTGGGTAAAGGATACCCTGTACCAAAAGGCATAATTTCACAATTTTTGTGCAAATGAATGACAGATGAAGTATAGTGTGGATACTTGTGAGGTTATCCACTTTGGTAACACAAAGGAGAAAGGCAGATTATTATCTGAATAGTGGTAGATTGGGAAAGGTATAGGTGCAACAAGACCTGTGTCCCCTTGTACAGGAGTTACTGAAGGGAGGCATGTAGGTAAAGCGGTGGTGTGGAAGTCCAATGGTATGTTAACCTTCATAGTGAGAGCATTTGTGTACAAGAGCAGTGATGAGTTACTGCAATTGTACAGAGCCTTGATGAGACCACACCCTGGAGTATTGTGTGCAGTTTTGGTCACCTTACCAGAGAAAGGATATTCTGACTATGAAGGCAGTGCAACAAAAGTATGGCAGATTGATTCCAGGACTGATGTATGAAGTGAGATTGGATTGGTTAAGACTATATTCACTGGGCTTTAGAAGAATGAAGGATAGAATCGCATAGAAATCTATAGATTTCTAACAGGACTAGACAATAATAAATGCAGGAAGGATATTTCTGATGACCAGGGAGTCTGGAACCAGGGGTCACAGTCTAAGGGTTCAGGGTAGGTCAATTCAGATTGAAATGAGGAGAAATTTCTGGACCCAAAATGTAGTAAATCTGTGAATTTCTCTGCCACAGAAAGCAGTTGACGTCAAACTGTTGAATGTTTTCAAGAAGGAATTAAATATAATTCTTTGGGCTCAAGAGGTCAAAAGGTATGGGGAGATAGCAGCAAAAGAGTACTAAGATAATCAGTCATGATCATATCAAATGATAGAACAGGCTTGAAGAGCTGAATGGACTATACTTACTCCAATTTTCTATGTTCATATGTTTCAAAGTTTTTTTTAAATCAGTTGATTTATGATACTGATCAACCTGTAATTAATTATGAGAATTTAAGGCAATCTAGTACTTCAGCATTTGTCATGATTTGTATGAACAAATAACATCATTGTGCACAGATCGGCAAATTCACTGAGTGGTGTAGGATGGACATGCATTAATGCAGTTTATATAATCGCATACAAAAGAACAATAGATGGACTTCTGAAAACCCTCTGAGAGCAATGTTAAAGGTGCTAAAGGAGATTTGAAGACGCTGGAAAATATTTGCTATATATTTTGTGAAGGGTGAGACTTTAATGGAGGATCTGAAATAATGAGTTGTGAGTCAAAAACTAGTTGAACCACAGGATATGAACTCAGCAGGGATAAAAGAAATACAATTACCTAAACAGTTTAATAAATTACATTATTTATGAGTTTTAACAAGAGACAATTTATATGTGCAATTAGGTCAACATTTTATTGTCTGTTTCAGTTTTTCTGTAGACCATGATTTTGATTAATGAATTCCAGTAAATTCAGTATAACAAGAAAACCCACAACTGGGTCTAGAAGAGCAACTGGGGATATGCAGTAAATGCCAATATGCCAGAGACACCTACACCCCAAGAATAAATAAAGCAGTTTTCACGAAGGCTGATTTTGCTGTAAAAAAGGCATTTACTGCCCCCTGGTGATAATAAAGTCAATATGCTGCTACAAACACTTTGACTGTGCCAAAATCTTCTTCCTTTTTAATATTATTTTTCAATTTTGTGTGGTTGCAAGGCTGAATTACAAAAATAAAAGTGAGGAATCCTCAGTTATGTTTTAAAAAGTAAATTAAAACAATTTTTGTGAATAAAAAATCATGAAGGTGATAATAAGTCTGACATGTTCAAACTTGTTTGAACACTCCTACAGATACAGCTAAAGCAACATGCTTGAGTCAGGTCAACATTTCACAGCAAGGATATCCACACAGTTTACCAAGTTACCTCAGTTAACTTGAGTTAAAGTGAAGGGGTTGAGTTGTTGGTTATTTGACGTAAAATGGCAGTTGTACCTGTCAGCAAATGAACATTAAAACTACTATTTAATTCCTTCAAATTCTAAAGGTTTGTCTATTTCTTCATATTACATTCTGGGTAGATTAAGTGCTGTCAAACATGCAATGATGATAGGCTCTCAAGCAAAATGTACAGTGTGAAGTACAGCTTAGCTCAGATGGCTGGATGGCTGGTTTGCAATGCCAACTGATGCCAACAGTGTGGATTCAACCTGGGATGACTCCCTGCCTCAACCACTGCGAATGTGGCTTCATGATTTTAAAATGCTGTAATATGGCAGGCATTGACATGAAAATAAGGCTTAGTTGCAAAGCCTTTCCACTTGACTGAAGATTCCTGGCCTAGACTAGAGTGCTTCAAATGAAAGAACTCTTCAAAAGGTGAATGTATTTTTTTGGCAGATTGGTAGATTTACACCAATGTCTTTCTTATCAATGTAACCTCCAGCTAGTTACTATCATGCAACAAAATTACCTCTTGTTTTTAGCAGAGCCTCTTCTAGTTAAATAGCAAGTGGTTTTCTTCTCCCACATTATACCAAGCAAGCTCTGTAGAGCTACATTGAGATCTACAAGCTCTGTAGAACTAGCCCTACATTAAGAGTGATGGTGACAGCATATACCTATCCAGGTTCAGACTAGGTTCAGAGCTAGATATAAAGTAGGAGTATTTTCATTAAGCTTGTATAAAGTAATCATACAGTGAGTGTGAAGACCTGAACAACATGATGTGCATAATTTATTTTATTGACTAGGGCAACAGAAACTCTGGCCATTTTCAGGTCAGACATTGGAAAACAAATTTCTTTTAGCCCCTTTCACTAACAATTGCAATGACTGAAAATGTCCAGAAATCCTGCAGTGGAAAGTGCTTGAAAGAGATATTATCATGCTAGCCCACAACCAGAGTTCTGAAAATGTAATAATTCTTTCATGGAACAGAGTTGACATGACTTAAATCAACATTGTATATTCTGAATTCAGCCAATTTTCTGATACCAAGGAAGGCGAGTGAGGGTGCATAGAAGCTCTGTAATTACAGCATATAGCATCCTCATTATATTGAGTAGTGGCCAATCACCTAAGAATATGTTGCCCAATGGTGAACAAAAGTATCAGGACAAAGAGGGACAATTTTCCCAAGGGGAGTTGGAGTCAAGCCCAGACATGTTCTCACTTCCTTCTCCACAAGCATGTGTTTTCAATCCCCTTTGCATTACTTGGCCTCTAAGCGGGTCTGTTGTCTACTGTAGCAAACATGAGGCAGCACTGGAGGCAGGTGACTTTGGGGTTGTCAGATTAAAAGGTTCAATTTAATACCTGTTTGTTAGTAAGTACATGAGACTGGATTTTCAGTGGATAGGTGATGAACATTGATGATATCAGGAAGGTTTCAAACAATTTGCGAATCCATTCCTTCCTTTTCTTTTAACTTTGCTTGTTACTTTCTCTGTCACCATGTCCTCCCTTCTCTCCCCCTACTCCAGTGAAACTATTTTTCCCTTCTAATCTGACAGTTAGACACACCATTGTTCTGTCATTTTCACATTCTGATCGCTGAATCTGAATTATCAACATCCTTTGCTGCCCCAACTTAGGCAATATCTTTGTAAATATTTTCTGAATCCTTTCAAGTTTCACAACATCCTTCCTAAAGCAGGGAGACCAGAATTACACACAATATTCCCATAGCGGCCTAATCAATGTCCTGTACAGCCGCAACATGACCTTTCAACATTTATACGCAATGCACTGACCAAAAAAGGCAAGGATACCAAATGCCTTCTTCACTATGCTTTCTATCTGTGACTCCACTTTGAAGGAACTACAAACCTGCATTGCAAGGTCTCTTTGTTCAGCAGCACTCCCACGGAACTTACCATTAAGTGTTTAAGTCCTGCCCTGATTTGTCTTTCCAAAATGCAGCACCTCACATTTACCTAAATTAACTTCCATCTGTTGAATACATTCACTTCTGATCACATAAAACTTGCAAAAATTGCCAGTTAGTTCATTTCTACTAAACTTCAGCCTAATGCATCAATATAGTCCTGTACATGGTTGCTTGGAAAGGCTTCCCATTCTTGTAATGAAAATATAGGGTAGGGAATATTGTATTATTGCATAGATGCAAATCCAGACAGGCAATATACCTTTAAGACAGTAAATTTACATCTTGCATGTGACTTTTCAGTATATACCCACCCTCACCTTTAGCTGAAGTTGCAATAATAATGGTAAAAACAATGACTGCAAATCCTGTAAACCAGATTCTGGATCAGTGGTGCTGGAAGAGCACAGCAGTTCACGCAGCATCTGAGGAGCAGTAAAATCGACGTTTCGGGCAAAAGCCCTTCATCAGGAATACCTCCTCGGATGCTGCCTGAACTGCTGTGCTCTTCCAGCACCACTAATCCCGAATAGCAGTAATAATGGCATACTGCACGTGGGCAGTAAGCACTGAACCCAGACCATATGCAAATCTGAGATTTTATAGAAGTGAGCGTTTTTAAGTAATCTGTCTCAACAAGAAACCAAACCATTGTGATATATTAGATTAGATTAGATTAGATTTACAGTGTGGAAACAGGCCCTTACGGCCCAACAAGTCCACACCGACCCGCCGAAGCGCAACCCACCCATACCCCTACACATACCCCTTACCTAACACTACGGGCAATTTAGCATGGCCGATTCACCTGACCGGCACATCTTTGGACGGTGGGAGGAAACCGGAGCACCCGGAGGAAACCCACGCAGACACGGGGAGAACGTGCAAACTCCACACAGTCAGTCGCCTGAGGCGGGATTTGAACCCAGGTCCCTGGCGCTGTGAGGCAGCAGTGCTAACCACTGTGCCACCGTGCCGCCCTGAATATTCAAAATTCAAAGGCATTGCTCAATTGAATTTTAACTTCAGTGAAAAAAAAAACCAAATTAGTTGCGCCAAATTAAAACACAATTTTTTAAAAAACCCAAAACTCAAACTGAAAAAGACAAGTCAGCAGCATATCTTGCAAAGGCTAAAATATAGGAATACTCAGGCTCTTTCACACTGGCAATGGTGCATTCCCCAGACACAGTTTAGCCTATGGTCTATTTGTGATCATTTATTTGTTTGCTGAACATTACATTTTACGGTAATATAAATTAAGAAAGCAGCAATTAAATTGAGTAAAAAAAGTTATAGAAGTTTTTGTGTTAGGTAAGTCATTTGTAAAATAATCAGACTGAGCTATATTGCATTTGAAGTGGAATGGATAATGAAGCCTTCTTCCAGCAAATTGTGCTTTGCCACAATAGCACCAAGTTCTCAAAAATAACACAGATCCTTCTGCGATGATATTTGACCTAAATAATCCCTCACAACAGGGATGGTTAATTATTTAAATATCATAAATGAAAATATCTTATTAAAACTAATTAGTCATTTAAGAAATTTGTAAAATTCATGCACATTTGTATGCAACTTATATCACGTAAGTACGAAATGTTAACATTTAGTGTTCTGTTTAAGTTCACAATGGAAATAGAAATATGGATTAATATGTGGCTTGCCAGATTTGTCCCAGCAACAAGAAAGAAAGAGCCCAGTATTTCAGTACTTATTATGTGTTCACATACAGGTCATTGTGTTATAACATGCATTTCATAAAGGCAAATTCACTATAACACGATTGACTAACTGGGGACACATGCTCTAAAGCTCGACCTTTTAAAGCACATATTGATTAGAACGTGATTCTGGCCCCATTAGTTTAAATGGTGCTGCTATTAAGCAATTTTCTTATAACACAGGGTTGCACGAGAACAGAACTATCATGTCATAGCAGAACTGATTGTATACCTTGTACTCCAGTGACTAAGTTCAATGGCAATATTGCTGCTTTGCCTTTTTGGGTAGCTCAGCTGGATATTCAAAATTCAAAGGCATTGCTCAATTGAATTTTAACTTCAGTGAAAAAAAAGAACCAAATTAGTTGCGCCAAATTAAAACACAATTTTTTAAAAAACCCAAAACTCAAACTGAAAAAGACAAGTCAGCAGCATTCAATGGTAACTGCTTAAAGTCAGGAAAATTGGATGGTATTACAAGGTGTTGGGTGACTAAGGAAGTTCAATTTTTGTCAGGATATTCTTCTCAACTACAGCAAAACCAAGTCATTTCAAATAAAATGCATAATGATTCTACACGTACATTAAGAACAAAACTGTGCCTAGAGAGAGAATAGGGTCCCTTAAAGATCAATAAAGGCATCTATGTGTTGAAACTTCAGGAGTTAGGAGAGATATTAAATGAATATTTTGCATCAGTTTTTGCTGTTAAGAAAAAAATGCAGGCTGGAGTGAATAAATTCAGGGAAATCAATATTGATGCTTTGAAATCAGTTCACATTGCAGAAGATCAAGTGCCAAAGGTCTTAGAAAACATAAAGGTAGATAAACCTCCAGGATGACCTGATCAAGTGTATCCCAGAACACGGTGGGAAGTTAGGGAAGAAATCGCAGAGCCCCAAGCAGAAATATTTGTAACATCTATAACCACGGATGAAGTACCAGAGGATTGGATGGTGGTTAATGTTGTGCCCTTATTTAAGGAATGTGGTAAAGAGAAGCTTGGGAACTATAAACCTGTGAGCCTGACATTGGTAGTGGTTAAGTTGTTGGAGGTGATTCTGAAAGATGGGATTTACATACATTTGGAAAGGCAGGGACTGATTATGATAGCATAGTTTTGTGCAAGGGAAATTGTGCCTCACAAACTTGATTGAGTTCTTTGAGGAAATAACTAAAAAAAACCGATGAGGGCAGATCAGTAGATATTGTTATATGGACTTGAGTAAAGCTTTTGACAAGTTTCCACATAGTAGACTAATTAGTAAAGTTAAATTATATGGGATTCACGGTGAGTTTGCCAACTGGATACAAAATTGACTTGCTGGTAGGAGACAGAGGCTGGTGGTGTTTTTCAGGCTAGAGGCCTGTGGCAGGCGGTGTTTCACAGAGATCAGTACTGGGCCCATTTTTGTTTGTCATTTGTATAAACGATATGGATGAAAATATAGTAAGGCTTGGTAAATAAATTTGCAGATGACACCAAAATTGGTTAAAAATCACACAACACCAGGTTATAGTCCAACAGATTTATTTGGAAGCACTAGCTTTCAGAGCGCTGCCCCTTCAAGAAGTGCTTCGACAGCTAGTACATCCAAATAAACCTGTTGGACTATAACCATGTGTTGTGTGAATTTTAATTTTGTACGCCCCAGTCCAACACCGGCATCTCCAAATCATGACTACCAAAATTGGTGATGTAGTGGACAGTGAAGAAGGTTATCTAAGATTGCAAAGAGATCTTCATCAATTGGGTCAATGGGCTGAGGTGTAGCAGGTAAATGTGAAGTATTGCATTTTGCTAAAAGAAACAAGGACAGGGCTGATAAAGTTAATGGTAGTGCCCTGGATAGTGTTGTTGAACAGAGAGACCAGGGGTTCAGGTACATAATTCTTTGAAATTTGCATCACAGGTAGATGGGGTGGTTAAGAAGACATTTAACATGTTTGCCTTCATTGACAGACCTTTGAGCATAGGAGTTGCGATGTCATGTTGAGGTTGTACAGGATGTTGGGGGAGCCACTTCTGGATTACTGTATGCCGTTCTGATTGACCAGCTGTAGGAAGGATATTATTAAATTGCAGAGGGTTCAGAAAAGGTTTACTAGGATGTCGTTGGACTGAGAGGGTTTGAGTTACAAAAATAGGCTGGATAGGCTGGTATGTTTTTCATTGGAGTGTAGGAAGTTAAGAGGTGACCTTGGAGAGACATATCAAATCATGAGGGGCAAAGATAAGGTGAATAACAATGGTCTTTTCCCTCGAGAGGGAGAGCTCAAACTTTGGGACATATCTTTCAGGTAAGAGGAGGAAAGCTGTTAAAAAGACATGAGGGAAAACCTCTTTGCACAGAGAATAGTTCGTGCGTGGAATGAACTGCCAGACAAAATGGTGGACGCAGGTACAGCTACAACATTTAAAAGATATTTGGGTAAGTACATGAATAAGAAAGGTTTATAGGGAACAAAGAAATGCTGGAGATCACAGCAGGTCAGGCAACATCCGTCGAGAGAAAGATGAGTCTTTATCAGAGCTGAAGGGAAGTGTGGAGGAGGTAGCAGTTAGGCTGTTTCCCCTGGAGCGTCAAAGGCAGATGGGTGACTTTATAGAAGTTTATAAAATCATGAGGGGAATGGATAGATAAATAGACAAGTCTTTTCACTGGTGTAGCAGAGTCCAGAATGAGAAGGCATAGGTTTAGGGTGAGAGGAGAAAGATTTGAAAGGGACCTAAGGTGCAACCTTTTCACGTAGAGGGTGGTGCATGTATATAATGAGCTGCCAGAAGAAGTAGTGGAGGCTGATACAATTACAACATTCAAAAAGCATCTGGATACCTAAATTAATAAGAAGAGTTTAGCCTACTAGCCAAACACAGGCAAATAGGACTAGATTTATTGAAGGTATTTGGTCAGCATGGATGAATTGGACTGAAGGGTCTGTCTCTGTGCTGTACCGCTCTATGACTCTATGACTCTACTAGAAGGCTTTCCTGTCCATGATAGTCCCTCATAGAACAATGAGGACTTGTTTGGCTACATTGGGCATTGGGGGAAGAATAGGCACTCCCTTAGGTAGTGTTCTAAGATGTAATGGCACTACAGACAGTTAGCCTGTTTAGCTTGGTTTTTAAATTAAAATACAGGAGAACCCCACATCCGCAGATTCAGTTTCGGCAGTTTCAGTTATTCGCAGTTAACCGCGGTGTGAAAACATTATATCGAACATGGGACACTTCAGAAGTAATTCCGGGGGCTGTCTGGGAGATAATTTTCCCATTTAAATGATAAGGTTCGCTACTATCCATTATTTCGGGCATTCGTGGTAGGTCTTGGAATGTATTACCCGCAGATGTGGGGGAACACCTGTATGTTTATGAATGTGCATCTGTATTTGCAATGAACTGTCAGACGTGCCACCCAGTGTCCTGTGAACCCTGGTTCACTTCACAATATGTGCATGGTAAAAGGCAGTTCCTGACTGGCAGGACTTGATCTGACAGAGGGCATAGGTTTAGGGTGAGAGGGAAAAGATATAAAAGGAACCTAACGGGCAAAGTTTTCACACAGAGGGTGGTACGTGTATCGAATGAGCTGCCGGAAGAAGTAGAGGAGGCTGATACCATTTAAACGGCATTTGGATGGGTATATGAATAGGAAGGATATGGGCCAGGTGTTGGCAGGTGGGACTAGATTGGGTTGGGATTTCTGATCGGCATGGATGAGTTGGACCGAAGGGTCTGTTTCCATGCTGTATATCTCTATGACTCCATGACTCTATGTCCAGCTTTAAAAATGTCCCGGAAGTGGTGAGTACCGCTGCCCTTGGTGGGTTGTCAAAGAGATGATGCACAGAGGTAATGAAATGGGTGTCAGAGCATTGCATAAGAGATCTTGCTAGTACTTTTGGAACTTTGGAAACATCCTTGACATTTCTCTTTGGTTGACTCTTTTCCACATTGTGCTGTGGAGCATTGTGTGCTTGTTTAGGTCTCTCTGAGCAGTTTGCTTTCTTGTATGTTTTAACTCAGTGTCCTCTTGTTGGTAAGATGTGAACTGAAGCCCGTGCATCCTGATGTTAATTCTATCTTTAAGCTGATCTTTTAAAGCAGGAATGTTTTGAGATCAGCATTCAGATTGCCTGAGGAATTGACTCTTCTTAATCCTTTGTTTCATATAACAACAAGGATTTTGACTATCTGCATTTGCATAACTTACTTGTTGATCCATAAAGTAAATGTTTATTCTGTATGTAAATAACTTGAACTCTGACAGAATGTCAGTAGATTGTCAATCCATACTTGAATGTTTGTTTTTCTCATCTCCTTTGTGGTTCTTTGCCCTGTGCAATTAGATTACCTACAATGTGGAAACAGGCCCTTCGGCCCAACAAGTCCACGCCAACCCTCCAAAGAGCAACCCACCCAGACCCATTCCCCTACATTTATCCTTGCACCTAACACTACGGGCAATTCAGCATGGCCAATTCACCTGACCTGCACATCTTTGGACTGTGGGAAGAAACCCACACAGACACAGGGAGAATGTGCAAACTTCACACAGACAGTTGACCCAGGCGGGAATTGAACCCGAATACCTGGCACTGTGAGGCAGCACTGCTAACCACTGAGCCACCGTGCTGCCAGTAAACAAATCCATGTTTGAAAGCAATGTTTGTCTTATTGCTGGCTTTTCCTTTATTATATTTAAATACTGATTTAAAAGCAGGTTTCTCCCTGTATGTGGCATTTGTTCCAAGAGAGAAGTAAAGCTCATGTCACGTGAGTTTGTATTGTGGTTTTCACACTGTTTCTTGCAAAGGAAATTGTGGAATTGATTGACATTAAGACAGGGAATGAAACTAGACAATCCAGCACTGTACCTCCTGGCAGATGACTGACAGAGTAGAGCTGCTTTGTATTGTCTACCATAGTCTGGGTGACCAAGCAAGCAGTCCAGTCTTGAGTCTGCCCAAAATAAAACACACACACTGCAGCATTAGGTCACTAACAAAACTAAGAACACATGTTCTTCAGCAGCGTTAAGCCACTTACAAATATTGGTACTGAAAATAGGGTTATTGCACTTCTGAACAGATTGGTCCACTTTGGTCTTTGTTGAGTGTGTATAAACTTGAGATCTGATTTCTCATGAGAGATTAGTGACAGTTAGGAAAAGTTTGTAGAACTGCCATTGTGTTGTTCCCTTTTATTACCAACCATCTACACCATGATGTGATTTCTGGGTAAAATGTCACTGGTAGTATGAAATAATTTGAGAATTTCCTATATTTTGACCCTTGTAATGAATATTACAAAATTCTCATCTTGTTAAGAGGGATGTTTCAACCCGGGCCTATTTACTTTTTCACTGCTTAAGATCTCAGCCTTACACATAGTTTGCATTCGTTGCTACTGACTATATAGAGCTTTAAAACTAATACAATCTTGGTCACTGATCCCAATGTGCTTACCCACTAACACCTCAGTCACTTGCCCTGCCTGATTTCCCAAGAAGAGGTTGAGTTTTGCCCGTTCTCCAGTAGTGTCATTTACATATTGATTGAAAAACGTATCCTAAACACACGTAAAAAAAATCCTCCTGGGGTGTGTTATAACATATTTGAACAAGTTGGTTAAAAATATTATACAACAGTTAATACAATTGTAAAGATATGGTGGAACTCGACCTACTCCTGAAACTTTACATATTACTTTGCTGATGGCTTTATAGCTAGAGTCCTGGAAGCTCTCAATTATTTGTAAACACACATTTTTATCCTGTTCAGTAACTGAATGCATTGTAATCAATTCTCAGGGAGGTGTATGCGGCTGTGAGAAAGGTTATATGGAAGTAATGACTCCTTATGGATTCCTTGATTACTGCACTAAAATTCCTGGACGAGAGGAGAAGAAAGCTGATGTTAAGACGAGTGTGGGGAAGAACAAGTTGGGCAATTCAAAATTCCAAGCATTTTTTAAAGGATGGTCCATCGAACCTTTTGATCCTGGTAAGAATTGTGTTAAAAATAAGTGGAGGAGAAGCATCGTAAATAGATTATTTGAGTTACTGATCGAGGCATGTCCACTGTTAAGCTTGGTGATGAGAGGAAGTAAATAAACAGATGTTGGGACAGGATATGTATATGAAACCGGATCAATGCTCATATTGATTGCTCAAGAAAATAAACATCAATGTGTTTGGTTAGTCTGAACTATCTATTCCTGTGTTATAATTTCTTGAAGCATTCACTAATTTACTCGGTAGATGTATGTTACAAAGAGAGTTGATGTTAGTAAATGGCCTATCCACTGTATTAGTGAAGTAATGATGTTGCCTACATATATCTATACAGAGTATGTGCATTTTCTACACTATTAAAATGTCACATCAATACTTTGCATCAGCACATTTACTTACTGACATCTCTCAGTTACTTTAAATGAATAATTTGTTTAAAATATGAGTGCTGACAATCTAACTGGATAAAAATTTTGAGGAGCAGAAATATACCATTCAGCCCTTCAAATCAACTCTGCCATTCATAACATCATGGCTGATCTGTCAATATTTCGAATTTCATATTCCCAGCTACCCCAATAACCTTTGAATCCCTTGTCCAACAAGAATTTATTTAATTTTTGTGTAAAAATATTTAATAAGCTCATCTCTACCTCCTTCTGAGGCATAATGTTCCAAAATCTCACAACCCTCAAAGACAAAAACAATCTCCTCATCTGTGTCATGAAAAGGCATCTCCAAATTTCAGACTGGCCCTTGTTCCAGACTGACCCATAGGAGGAAATGTTCTTTCTATATTGGTGTACATGTTGAGGAGGAAAGCCTAAGACTACAAAACTATGGACGGACTGGTCAGATGGGCAGGCCAGTGGGAGATGGAGTTTGATCCTGTAACATTGAGGTGATGCATTTTGGGAGGACTAACGAGGCATGGTATTGAATTGAATGGTAGGAACCTGGAAGAACTGAGAATCAAGGGACCTTGGTATCTGTGTTCATAGATTATTGAAGGCAGCAGGACAGATAATGTGGTTAAGAATGTATATGGGATGCTTGTCCTTATTCAATGAGGAATAGAATACAAGAGCAGAGAGATTACGATGGAGCAAGATAATATATTAATGAGACCACAGCTAGAGAACTGTGCAGTTGTGACCATTGCACTGTGGGGAGGATACGATTGCACAAGAGAGGATACATTGGAGATTCACCAATAAAATGCCGGGCTAGAGCATTTTAGCGATGAAGAGAAGCTAGATAGACTGGAGTTGTTTTTCAGACAGCCAAGAAGGCCAAGGGAGGAAACAATTGAAATGTACAAAATGATGAGGGATATAAATTACATAGGTTGGAAGGAACTTTTCCTTATTAGTAAAGCAGTCAATAACCAGAGTGCATAACTTTAAGAAAAGGGGCAGGATATTTAGAGGACATTTAAGGAAAAGAGATTTCACATAGAAGTGACGGGTATCTGGAATTTATTTCCTGAAAGGTGTCCAAGATGGGAACCATCACAACATTTAAAAAGTATTAAAATACCATTGTTTTCAATGCCACCACCAAGAGCTGAGAAATGGGTTAGAGTGGATCTGTGCTTGATAACTAACACTGTGATGGGCCAAAGGGTGTTTTGTTTTAATGTTGTAATGCTGAAAGACTCTATGACCTGAACAGGATGACTGAGGATCTTATACACTTCAGCCAAATCACACCTCACTCTTCCATACTCCAGCAGAAACAAGTCCAACCTGTCTAACCTAGTCTCATACAACAATCCATTCAGTATGGTTATCAACCAAGTAATCGTTCTCTGGGCCACCTGCAATATATTTACATCTTTCTTTAATAATGAGACCAAAACTGTAATCAATATTCAAGATGTGATCTCATTGATGCCCAGTATAATTGAAACATAACATCCTTTTATGTTTAATTCTTCTCATAATAAGGAATAACATCCCATTAGCCTTCATGTATACATATGTACTAATGGTCTAAGATTCATGCACTAGAACACATAAATCCCCCTGCACCTGGGAATTCTGCAGTCTTTTTTCCATTTAAGTCATACTCTACTTTTTTCATTCTTCCTGCCAAATTGAAAATCTTAACATTTTTCCACATGATCCTCCATTCACCAGATATTGCCCATGGACTCAATTTATCTGTATGCTCTGCAGCTTTCTAATGTCTTCATCAGAAAATACTTTCCATCTGCAAATTTAGCTATCATGCCTTTACTCCCCTCATCTAAATCATTGATGGAAATTGTAAAAGTGGAGGCTCAACTGTAGACCAGTTTGGAACTCCACTTATTACATCCCTCCAACCAGATAAAGACTCATTTATACATACTCTCCATTTTCTGTTAGCCAGCTAATTATCTACCTGTTTTAATATGTTAACTACTACCCCATTTTACTTTCCACAATCTCCCTTGATGTTGCACCTTACAAAATGCCTTCTCGAGATCCAAGTATAGTATGTCTACAAGCCCATTTTTACCAGCAGTGTCTGTCACTCCTTCAAATACCTCCTATAAATTGGTTAAATATGATTTCCCTTTGATGAAACCATATTGTATCTTCCTTATTGTCTTTTCTTTTCTAGAGCTATAATCTCTTTAATGAATAATTCTGGTATCTTCCCATGCCAGACATCAAGCTAACTGGCCTAAAATTCCTGTTTTCTGCAATTCTGTCATATTTTTTGATTAGTGGGTTATAGAACATAGAACAACACAGCACAGTGCAGACTCTTCTGCCCTCGATGTTGTGCCCACCTTTTATCCTGTTCTAAGATCAAACTGACCTACATACCCTACATTTTACCATCATCCACGTGCCTATCCAAGAATAACTTAAATGTTCATAATGTATCTGACTGTATTACCACTGCTGGCAATGCATTTCACGCACCTACCACTCTCTGTGTAAAGGGCCTATCTCTGACATCTCCCCTAAACCTTCCTCCAATCATCTTAAAATTATGTCACCTCATGATAGCCATTTCCACCATGGGAAAAAATGTCTCTGGCTATCCACTCTATCTATGCCTCTCATCATCTTTTACACCTTTGACACTTACATCTGACACTTTCCAATCTAGTTGGTTGACATTTTCTCAGTACATTGGTGGAGACGATGTCAGCAAGGTAAGTCCAGCATGGCACCTGAGGATTGGCCACTTTAACATTGGGTTGGGCCTGGCACTGGCGGTGGAGAAGTGATGGCAGAATGTGTATCATAGTGACATCAGCAGAGAAGGTGGCATCTGCAGATGGCATCAGAATCGGAGATTTTGTGCTTCAGGTCCAGCAATACAGTAGGCCTAAAGTATACCCTGGAATGGATTGTGATACAAGGATGTTGGTGGACCCAGAGCCTCACCTCCCATACCACCTCCCCCAGAATATTCACATGAATTTCTTCAAAATAATTTTCAGTTGCTTCATTAAAGAAGGACTGGAATAATTTTTTCACCTAATCATACTATCATCCTAAGAATAAATATGAACAGATTCATCTCAGTCAGACTGTTCTTCTATTCTAAAATATTCAGTGTATTCATATCTGTTTTCTTTCTTGCTGATTTGCAACAAAAAGGCAATAAGGGATCAGTAATCAAGTTCCAGCACATATTTATTAAATATAAGCTTGTTTCATGACTATCTAATTTTATTATCAACTCTTTCTTTACACCTTTTTTTTCAATTTGCTGCAGTATCTGCATATGTACACACTAGTAATCTCACTAAGTGAATTACCTATGAGCGTAGGATGAGAGAGGCATCTATGCTCATCCTCTACAACATGCTGCAGCAAATGAGAGAGCATTCAATATGCATGAAGCTAGGCTAAGATGGTAATGAGTGGCTATGAATTTTTCAAAGATATCTTCTGTCACCTAGACAGTCGGGGAAAGCAAGTGAAAGACTAACCAGATATGTAGAATGCATTTATATATTACTTCCCATAGATACATCTGCCCTGATCCTATGCGTGCATAGGATATTCCTCATACGTGAGGAATAAGAGAATGACCAGGGAGAAGGTAGGGCCGATCAGGGATAGTTGAGGGAACTTGTGCGTGGAGCCTGAGCAGATAGGGGAAGCCCTAAATGAGTTTTTTGCTTTGGTTTTCACTCAGGAAAGGGACCTTGTTGTGAATGAAAACTTTGAGGAGCTGGGATACAGGCTTTACCAGATCAAGATTGATGAAGTTGATGTGTTGGAAATTTTAGAAAACATTAAGATTGATAAGTCACCAGGGCCAGACCAGATTTATCATAGGCTGCCCCAGGAAGTGAGAAAGGAGGTTGCTAAGCCACTGGCGAGGATCTTTGCCTCCTCACTCTCCACAGGAGTCATTCCGGAGGATTGGAATGAGGCAAATGTTGTTCCGCTTTTCAAGAAGGGTAATAGAGGAATCCCTAGCAATTACAGACCAGTCAGTCTTACGTCTGTTGTCAGCAAAGTTTTGGAAAAAACTCTGCGGAATAGGATTTATGGATCTATTTGGCAAAACATATTATGATTAAAGGCAGTCAGCATGGCTTTGAGAGGCGCAGGTCATGCCTCACAAACCTTACTGAGTTCTTTGAGGAGGTGACAAGACAGGTCTACGAAGGTCGAGCAGTGGATGTGATATATATGGACTTCAGCAAGGCATTTGATAAGGTTCCTCATGGTTGGCTCATTCATAAAGTCAGGAAGTATGGGAAACAGGGAGATATGGCTATCTGGTTTCAGAATTGGTTGGCTGACAGAAGATAGAGAGTGGTTGTAGATGGAAATTATTTTGTGTGGAGGTCAGTGATGAGTGGGGTCCTGCAGGGCTCTGTTCTTGGGCCTCTGCTCTTTGTAGTTTTTATAAATGACTTGGATGAGGAGGTTGAGGGGTGGGTTTGTAAAGAGGCAGATGATACAAAGGTTGGAGGTGCCATTGATAGTATCGAGGGTTATTGAAGCCTGCTGTGTGACATAGATAGGATGCAGAGCTGGGCTGAGAAATAGCAGATGGAGTTCAACCTGGATAAATGCAAAGTGATGCATTTTGGAAGATTGAACTCGAATGCTAGATATAAGATTAAAGACAGAATTCTTGGCAGTGTGGAGGAACAGAGTGATTTTGGTGTTCAAGTACATAGATCCCTCAAAGTTGCCGCCAAGTGGATAGGGTTGTCAAGAAAACATATGGCGTTTTAGCTTTCATTAACAGGGGGATCGAGTTTAAGAAGTTTTGCTACAGCTCTACAAACCCCTGGTGAGACCACACTTAGAATATTGTGTCCAGTTCTGGTTGCCCTACTATAGGAAAGATACAGAGGCTTTGGAGAGGGTGCAAAAAAGGTTTATCAGGATGCTGCCTGGACTGAAGGGATTGCCTTATGAAGAAAGGTTGAATAAGCTCAGACTTTTCTCTCTGGAGAGGAGGAAAAGAGGAGACCTGATCGAGGTATACAAGATAGTGAGACGAATAGATAGAGTCAATAGCCAGAGACTTTTCCCCAGGGCAGGATTGACTGGTATGAGGGGTCATAGTTTTAAGATATTAGGAGAAAGGTATAGAGGAGACATCAGAGGTAGGTTCTTTACGCAGCGAGTTGTGAATGCATGGAATGCATTGCCAGCAGTGGCATTGGAAGCAGAATCATTAGGGACATTTAAACGACTGCTGGACATGCACATGGATAGCAGTGAGTTGAGTGGTGTGTAGGTTAAGTTATTATATTTTCGGATTAAACCACGGTACAACATCGTGGGCCTAAGATCCTTTTCTGTGCTGTACTTTTCGATGTTCTTTGTTCTATGCATTTTCCCATGTCTTCTGACCTGCTGGTGTTCAGACCTAATGGGTTGAATGACTTAATGAAATATTACACCATGTGACCTTTCACAAACTTACAAGTAACTATGCCCATTATAGAGTGCTAGTTTTAGTTGTCAATCCATGTCTCCCTGGCATTGCTTTGTAATTGTTTTGGAATTGCAATCCTGGTTAAGGATGCACACGCGCTTTATAACCTAACCCTGGTATCAAAATTGGGCTCTTCCATTTATTATAAATTTCAGGCAACTCCAAAAATGGAAAGCCTCCTCCCCTCTGCCCTCTCCCCCTCCAGCACTCCCCCCCCACCGCCGAAAAAATCAAATTTTAACTTTCCTCCTTCACTCTATAATCTGGTCCAATCTTACAATCACTGAGAATTGTAAGACAGGTAGAAATATAGTAACTAGAAGCAGAAGTAGGCCATTCTTGCATTTTAGTCTGCTTCACCATTCAGCATGATCATAGTTAATCCCATATCTCAATGCTATCTTTCCGCTTTCTTCCCATACACCTTGATGCCTTCAAAGCCCAGAAATGCATCTATCCCGTTATTGAAATGTGTTCAATGACTTGGCCTCCACAGCCTTCTGTGGTAGAGAATCCTGCAGATTTATTACCTTTGAATGAAGAATGTTTTCCTCATACCAGTCCTAAATAATCCACCCCAAGTCCTGGGACTGTATTCCCAGGTACAAGACCCTGCAATCAGGGAACGTATTTGTCTGGACCTATTAGAATTTTATCTGTTTCAGTCACAGCTCCTCTCATCCTTCTAAACGCTAGTGAATACAGATCCAGTTGAACAAATATTTCTACAAAGAACAATCCAACTATTCTCAGTATCAACTTAATGAATCTCTGCTGCACTCCCTTTATGGCAAGTGTATTCTTCCTGTTGTAGGGAAACCAAAGCGGCGTGCATTTCCAGGTAGGATACCACCATCCTTACTTTTGAACTCAAATCCTCTTGCAATGAAGGCCAATATACCATTTGCCATCCTGATTGCTTGCTGTATCTGCCTATCCACTTTCATTGACTGGTGTACAAGGACACCCAGGATCCAAAGTGCCCATCCAATATATCACCATTTAATTAATATTATTCTTTCTGTTTTTGACACTAAAGTGTATAACTTCATATTTAACCATGTTATAGTGCATTTGTCAAGTGTTTGTCCACTCACTTACTCTTCATGCTGTTAAGTCCTCTTCTATGAGTGAAACAGATAGAAAATTGCCATGGAATTGGAAAAACTGTAAAAGCATATATATTCTTCAATAGTGTTCAATTATTAGTACAGTTGATGAAACTTATAAAAGAGTAGCAGGAAGTAGTGGAGAAACTCTGCAGATCTGGCAACTTTGGAGAAACAGTCTGTGGGACACTTTGGAACTGGAGTTCCAAAGAGTTGTATCAGACTCAAAACATTAACTTTGTTTCTCTCACGTCAAATGTTGTCAGACCTAGAGAGTTTCAGCAACACTTTCTGTTTTTATTTCAGATTTCCAGCATCTGTGGTGTTTTATTTTTAGTCGGGTTTTGGATAATCTTGGTCTTGTTTCAGCTTCTGGTCATTTGTGATCCTATAATAAGTGGTGGGTGGGGGGGGGGGGGGGGGGGGGAGGTGTGGGAACACAGTGCTACTTGTACCATTTGAAGGGTGGATTTTCTCTTGTGTGAGGTGGCTATTGTATGTCACATATCAGTTTAAACCTGGCTGTTGTCTTGGTCTGTCTGGCAAGGCTGCTTCATGGAGCATTTGTGAATTGTGTCAATGTTAAAATATAGACAATTATACACATGCTCTATTTAAGTCTGTGCTTTCGGGAAATTCTGTGTGTCACATTTTTTTTGGTATAACAGTTCTGATATTATCCATTCCAGTTGCAATCTGTCCAGAAAAATAAATTTCTAAAGTTACAGCTGTTAGCAGCCAATACACCTTTAACTTTAAAAATGACCAATCACTTTTCTTGCAAAAACGCATTGTGAAATCTGGTTAAGAATGAACACTTAATTGGCAAATTGGCCCCTTTTTGATATTTCAAAAAGCAATAGGTGTATTCTGTGGCAGACTTCTGGACTTCAATGTTCTTAGCTATGATCCATAGCCTCAAATTCATCATATTTTCCAAATATAGGAGAGTCTTCAATGCATTTGTGATGTTCCAAATGGTTTGAAAATCTGCCTTTTAGTCTCTGAAATGATTTATACTGTTTGTATTTTAAGTACTTTTGATCTAAATTAAGAAACAGATACAAACTGTAACATGAGTCTATTACCTGTGGTGCTAAACACATTTATGAGATGATACATATCATGCTCAAACTATTTATATAAGGCAGTTTGCTGCCTGTATTATTGTATATTTTTTACTGATATATTTAAATGCATCCAAGGTCATCTTACAAAATATAGGTACTGTACCACCATCTTTTTAAGTTGCTGACAGAAGTCATTTTTCTTCCTGACAGCTAAAGGGTTCTTTATTCAAACCATAATGTTTAAACTTTGACATCTTAAATATATTCCTTAAGTATATGTTGCTCATATGTTAGCCAGGGTATTGCTATATCACAGAGTCAGCTGCAGCCATGTATTTGAAGAGATTGTGGGAAAATAAAGTACTTTATGTCCATAATTTAGAAACATCGATTTGTCATTGTAACTTATCCAAGGAACCAACCTTGGCTACATTTTAATTTAATCTGAGCAAGTTCTTTTCTGAAGTAATGGTTTGTTGCTCACATTGTGTCAGTTTGTAAAATATATACATCAAATTTTCAAGTGAGGTGATGCATTTTACTACTTATCTTAGTCATTAGAAGAGATATCGAGCATTTCATACATTTCTGTATACTCTACACTGAAAGATTCTTCTCTAATATTTTACAAGTTACTAAAAATTTCCACACCATATCATAAATTTTCAAATACTGCTGAGTCACTTTATCTTGCCTTCACTGATAACTTTGGGAAAATAACTTGTAATTATTGCTGGGCATTTCTCATGTTTGCTAATATAGTGTTTCTCAATTTTTCCCTCCTTAAGTAATGTAATTTCATCACTCAATGCTGAATTGCTACTGATAAAGCCACACAGTAGAGGAAAATTACACAGACCTACCATATTGCTATTTTCAAGAGGATTCCCTTTTACAGAAGATATACATTTAAAACTTACTTCCAAAATCTTTAATTAAAAAAGAAACACTGCTGGCGATCAAGGAGGAACTTGGGGACATAAATGTATCATTTGTAAAACTTGAAAAGATATTCATACTTGAGGGATGTGCTGAATTAATATTTATCATGAGCTAAATGTTTGAATCCATTATGAATGGAGTCATACAGGGCATTTACGGAATCATTATTTAATCAGGCCAAGTCAACATGGTTTTATGAAGTTGAAATTATGTTTGTCAAATTTATCAGCGTTCTTTAAGAATGTAAAAAGTAAGGTATGTGAAAAGAAACCAGTAGATGTGATGTAAAAGTACAAGGTGCTTGGATAATATATTAGCATGGATAGATTATTAACTAACAGGATACAGAGAGTTGGGGTGAATGGGGTCAATATCATGTTGGCAACCTATACTAATTGAATATCACAGGGATCAGTGCTAGGGCCTCAACTTTTTATGGTAAAGAAAGAATCAGATGGGCCAATGAGCTGAGGAGTGACAGATGGAGTTTAATTTCGATAAATGTGAGGTGTTGCATTTTAGAAAAACAAATCAGAGCAGGACTTATACAATTCATGGGAAAGTCCTAGGGAGTGTTGCTGAACAAAAAGACCTTGGAGTGCAGGTTCATAGTTCCTTGAAAGTAGAGTTGCAGGTAGATAGGACATTGAAGAAGGCGTTTAGTATGCTTTCCTTTATTGGTCAGAGCATTGAGTATACGAGTTGGGAGGTCATGTTGCGGCTCTACAGGACATTAGTTAGGCCACTTTTGGAATATTGTGTACAATTCTGGTCTCCTTCCTATTGGAAGAATGTTGTGAAACTTGAAAGGATTCAGAAAAAATTTACAAAGAGTTCGCCGGAGTGGAGGATTTAAGCTGTGGGGAGTGGCTGAATAGGCTGGGGCTGTTTTCCCTGGAATGTTGGAGGCTGAGGGGTGACCTTATAGAGGTTTACAAAATCATGAAGGGCATGGATAGGATAAATAGACAAGGTCTTCCCCCTGGGATGAGGGAGTACAGAACTAGAGGGCATAGGTTTGGGAGGGGAAAGATATAAAAGGGACCTAAGGAGCAGCTTTTTCCACACAGAGGGTGGAGCAAGTATGGAATGTTCTGCCAAAGTGGTGGAGGCTGGTAAAATAACAGCATTTAAAAGGCACCTGGATGGGTATATGAATAGAAAGGGCTTAGAAGGATATGGGCTAAGTGCTGGCAAATAGGACTAGATTAGTTTAGAGTATCTGGTTGGCTTGGGCAAGTTGGAACAAAGGGTCTGTTTCGAGCTGTACATCTCTATGACTCTGTGACTGTAAGTGTATTATGAACTGCATTTACACATGTTTGTTTGTATGTAGTCTTTATTTACTATAATTAGTGCATGTGAACAAAACAATATTGACAAAACCAAAAATGTGGCTACTTATAGATTCCAATTAGAACATTCAATTATATGTTTTAATTTGATTTAGTCCAGAATAATGGACTAGAAGTAGAGTCGTTGGTAATCTAAATTAGTCAAGAACAGTGCAATTACTTATCATAAAAAACTATCTATATTTGACAATAAATTACATGAATTTAACAATTTCGCTCAGACAACTAAATCTTACCATATTTTGGCTAAATCTCATTTTGTTTTTATCGTAGAGGCCTAATGAGTCTTCACTCAAGATTATCTGAAACCCACCTCATTTAACAGGTGCAATGAAGCACCTGTCTTATTTCATCCAATGCCAACTCATTTCTTCCATTCACTGTAGCCATGTACCAGGATATCCTGGGATCCCTAATGCTAGCACCATCTTCATACTCAGCCATACACCCAGTAGAACAATGACAGAATTGGCCTTCACTGTGCACAAGGTGCCATAGCAGCCACAAAATAACTCTTCGCACAGAAAGAGATGGCATGGCTGACACTACCTTGCACATTCCTGTCAAAATCGCTGCCTAAGTACCAGACCACACAGCTTGCCCATCCATCTTACAACCATTCTGACCCCAGTGTCCACCTTAGCCTAGCATCTTGTTATTGTTCAGCATGGGACAGTCACAGACAGGGAAGTCTTCAATCACTTCAAAATATTCACTTTTATTCACCAACCCAAACAGAAATCAACAAAACTGACACTGGATTTTCCTCTCTGAACAGAAATAAATGGCTTACACATCAAACACCAACAATTTGACAGCCAATGAATGACCATTGCATCCTGCCTAGTTTGTAGCATCCAATGCTGCTGCACTCTGTCATGCTGAAGATGAAGTTCCTTATGCTTAATGTCCTCCTCTTCTTCCTTGGAAGACCATTGTTGATCTCCCATTCCATCAACCCTGAACAAATGCCCACTGTATCTGTTCCAGTGTGCAGAGTGCACCATGTTAAGATTATGCAGCACACTGATTTTTGGGGGGTACTGCAAGGCTGCCCCAAGAGATTCAAGCAATGGACCTTCATCTTTAAGAAGCCTATCATCTGCCCCAGCATACCTCTGTTTGGAGAGTGTGCTGCATTGTATTTATGCGGTTCCTCTGCTCAGGGATGCATAACCAGCTCATTATCTACGGGTGCAGCACGATATAGGTATCATAACAACTCCCAGGGTATCTAGGGCAGACTTCTAAGATATCCTACCAATGATCATAGATGACTTGCAAACAATAGAATGGAAGTTGTTTCTATTAATGAAATTAGCTGCATTATGATTTGGCTCTCTCAGTCTATATAGTCTATGGCACACTGCATCTGGAGATGCCAAAACAGAAATTATTGGAAGAGCTCAGCAGGTATGGAAACTGGGAAGCCAGCTATATTGCTGAAATCTTGTGCCTGGGCTGCAGCACTGACCTTGTCGTGGGAAAACAAGATGAAATAGTATTATTTGGCACGAACTGCATGATGCCTTGATGCATATCTGTGTGGAAGATTTAGAAATCCCTCACAGGTCCTCAGTAGCTTTTTTGAAGAATCCACTGCATAAAAATTCAACATATCTATGATCTTGGTGGTCATGCCTTTATGCCATAGGCCCCACACCAGCAGTTGGTAAAGTTCAGTGATAGTATCCAGGGACATCCTCAGCCAGGTTAATTTTAAATGAGGTGAGGGTTTCCACCTCAACCACCAAACCAGGCAGTGAATTTCAGGCATACACCATCTTCTAGATTTAAAAGATTTTTCTCGTATTCACTTTAATCCTGCTACGTTTAATCTACGTTTCCTGATAATTGACCTCACTATTAGGGGAACAGACCTTAGCTGTCTACTCTAGCCTAGTTTAATATTTTGTACAACTCAATTTAGCCACCCCTCAGCCTCCACTGGCTTGAGCAAAATGACCCCAACGTATCCAATCTTTCTTTGTTGTTGCAATTTTCAAGCCCTGTTAACATTTATCTTGACAACAATTATGTCCTTTCTATAATGGTATGTCCAGAACCAAACACAAAGCTAACCAAACTCTTCTACAGTCCCATCATTACGTTCATGCGTTTGTATTCACAACTGAGTCCAATAAGCAAAGCATCCCATTTAATCTAACTTTTCTGTCCACCCTTGGAATCTCTGTACTTGCACTCCTATATCTCTCATTGCCTTTACATCTCTCAATATCCTCCTGTTTGTTGTGTATTCCCTTGTTTTCTTTGTCCTCCCAAAATGCATTTCTCCAGACTGAATTCCAGTTCTTGCTTTTCCACTTACTCAATCAAATAATTGATAGCATCCTGTGGTTTATAGCTAGCCTCTTCCCTGTCAACTAAATGACCAATTTTAATGTCGTATGCAAACATTCTAAACAAGATAGAGACCCTTCCAGTCCAAACATGAAATGTTTATTTTCCCTACCACACTAGACAAAGCAGGCTGTGTAGGTCCCTATACTTAAAGAGAATGGTGGCAGTTACCATCATCATGAGTACCATCATCATGCTTATACAATTGAACTGACATGGCCATATAACAAACTGGTTTGTGTAGAAATACATCTTATCAAAAATGTTAGTATGACAATATTCTCTCGGAAAACCATATATTCAATTTCTACCTTTATGCACAATCATTCTTCCATATTGAGAGTATTAAGGCTATATGGCACCAATAATTGACCTGAAGTTACAACTCTTAATTTTAACTTAGATGTGAATGTTTGCCATGCAATATTTGAGCTATTATCCTTTCGCTTTCTGCTGAAATTTTGCATCACTAATCAGATTTTTCAGTTATTTTCCAAGCTTGAACCTTAAGTAAATAACTTTCAGAACATATATTCCTATATCACAAAAAAACAGAAAGCAACAGCGCAGTGCTGCAGGCTCACTGTTCTGACTCACATTTTGTTATCGAGATTGTACTCTCTTTAGGTAAACTTGTTTGCTGACTTGCTTTCCTTTTGTGGTGGTGGTATTTTGTTTTAATACAATTCAGTGGATCTTTGAAGTAGGTCGATTCAGTCAGAGCTTCCATAACTTGCCCTGTTGTAAATTCTCTACCTAATTAATCTGACAGGCATAGTAAGTCCTTCTAATTGGGTGGCATTTCCTTTATCTAAATTTTGTATGAATGTTCTGTTGCACTAAATTATCTTGTTAGAAAGTAGGTGAATTAGATTTAGACAGAATAAAGAGAAAGTTATGGATAATTCAGCAGCAATGCTGCCAAATGATCTACAGAGTCTTGGTTATTGATAGTGATACAAGTGATTTAATTTAGATAAGTCAAGTGAAGACACATACAGAAAGAATATTAAATGTGTCGTGTACTGAGTTGCATATAATTTAATGTTTACATAAGTTGGGACTGGTTATGATTTTGTACTTCCTATCTCTTTTTAATTGTATTTCAAGGGTCTAAAATGACTGAAAACCTGATGATTTTCAATTAAAATAAGACAGTGCTCTCATTACTGGGAGGATCTGTGTAATAGGGAGTGTGGTGTATGGCAGTGGTTTGATAAGTAGAGATATGAGTTGCTGAATGTGTTAAGCCAACATCCAGAAATATGCAGTCACAAAGTGAGTAGGGGTTTTCAAGAGTATAACCGGCTAGTAAAACGTAGATTTCAATCCAAGCAAAACTGGCGCCTAACTGTTTATGGAATGTTTGTTAGCTAAACAATAACACAGCAATTGGGGATTATACCTCTGAAGCCTTGATTGTTAGAAATCCTGGTGTCATATTATATCATTATACTTAGGAGGCAGAGATCATAATATGGCAGAGTTCAGTCTGCAGTTTGAAAGAGAGAAGGCAAAATTGGATGTAATGATGTTACAGTAAAAGAAAAGTAATTACAGGGGCATGAGAGAGGAACTGATGAAAATCGACTGGAAGCAAAACCGAGTGGGGAAAACAGTAGAGCAACAATGGCAGGAGTTTCTGGGTGTAATTGAGGACATAGTACAGAGGTTCATCTCAAAGAAAAGAAAGATTATCTGGGGAGAGGGTGGGGGAGATTAGGCAGCCATAGCTGACAAAGGAAGTCAGGAAATGTATCAAAGAAAAAGAGAGAGCCTATAAAGAGCACTGGGAAATCAAAAGATTGGAAAGGTTACAAAAACAAACAGTGGATAACAATGAAAGAAATAAGGAAAGAGAGGATCAAATATGAAGGTAAGCTAGCCAGTAATATTTGAAATGATTGTAAAAGTTTCTTTCAATGCATAAGAAACAAACCAGAGGCAAAAATATAAATTGGGCTACTCCAAATTGATGCAGGAAGGCTAGTGATGGGAGATAAGTAAATAGCTGAAGAATTTAATAAGTACTTTACATCAGTCTTCACAGTGGAAGACATGAGTAATATCCCAACAATTAAGGAGACTCGGGGGCAGAGTTGAGTATGGTAGCCATTATATAAGAGAAAGTGCTAGAAAAATTGATAACTCTCCTGGCCCTGATGGGCTACATCCTAGAGTTCTGAGGGAGGTGGCTGAGGAAAAAGCAGAGGCGTTGGTTATGATTTTTCAAAAGTCACTGGAGTCAGCGAAGGTCTCACATGATTGGAAAATCACTGTTGTAACCCTCTTGTTCAAGAAAGGATCAAGACAAAAGATGGAAGATTGTGGGCTGATTAGCTTAACCTCGGTTGTAGGTAAAATTCTAGAATCCATTGTTAAGGGTGAGATTTCTAAATTCTTGGAAGTGTAGGGTCAGATTAGAACAAGTCAGCATGGATTTAGTAAGGGAAGGTCATGCCTGACAAATCTGTTAGAATTCATTGAAGATTTAACAAATGGGATAGATCAGCAAAACCCAGTGGATACTATCTATTTAGACTTCCAAAAGGCGTTTGATAAGGTGCCTCACAGGAGGCTGCTGAGTAAGGTGAGAGTCCATGGTTTTCAGACGTGAGCTACTGGCATGGATTGATGATTGGCTGTATGACAGAAGGCAGATAGTTTGGATAAAAAGGTTCTTTTTTGGAATGGCAGCTAGCGACAAGTGGTGATCTACAAGGTTCAGTGCTGGGGCCACAGCTGTTAACTTTATATATTAACGATCTGGATGAAGGGACTGGGAGCATTCAGGCGAAGTTTGCCAATGATACAAACTACAGGCAGGTAGTTCTGAGGAGGTGGGGAGGCTGCAGAAAGACTTAGACAATTTAGGAGAGTGGTCCAGGAAATGACTGATGAAATTCAACGTGAGCAAATATGAGGCCTTGCACTTTGGAAAAAAGAGTATAGACATGAACTATTTTCTAAACAGTGAGAAAATTCGTAAAGCCAAAGTACAAAAGGATCTGGGAGTGCTAGTCCAGGATTCTCTAAGGTTGACTTTCAGGATGAGTCCGTGGTTAAGACAGCAAATGTAATGTTATCATTTATCTCAAGAAGATTGGAATATAAAAGCAGCGATGTGCTACTGAGACTTTATAAGGCTCTAGCTAGGCCCAATGTGGAATACTATGTCCAATTTTGGGCCCCAGACCTCAGGAAGGACATACTGGCGCTGGAGCATGTCCACAAGAGATTCACAAAGATGATCCCTGGAATAGTAGGCCTAACATACGATGAGCAGCTGAAGATCCTGGGATTGTATTCGTTAGAGTTTAGAAGGTTGAGCGGAGATCAAATAGAAACTTAAAAAGATAATGCATGGCTTAGAAAGAGTGGACCCTGGGAATTTGTTTCCATTAGGTGGGGAGACTAGGACTTGTGGGCACAGCCTTAGAATTAGAGGGGGTCAATTTAAAATGGAAATGAGACATTTCTTCAACCAGAGAGTGGTGGGCCTGTGGAATTCATTGCCACGGACCGCAGTGGAGACTGGGACATTGAATGTCTTCAAGGCAGAGATTGATAAATTCTTGATCTTGCAAGGAATTAAGGGTGACAGAGAGAGTGCAGGTAACGTCCATCAGCCATGATTGAATGGCGGAGTGGACTTCATGAGCCGAATGGCCTTGCATCCACTCCTATGTCTTAAGGTCTTATTAATGTTGGTGTGGCACAATCTTTCCTCATTCCTGAAGAAGGGCTCATGCCCGAAACGTCGATTCTCCTGCTCCTTGGATGCTGCCTGACCTGCTGCGCTTTTCCAGCAACACGTTTTCAGCTCTGACCTCCAGCATCTGTAGTACTCACTTTCTCCTCGAAGATTTTAACCTACTGCGAATCCTCTTGCAAGGACGCCTTCCCTGAAGAAGCTCTCTTCCCCCACTTTCCTCTTTCCTGAAGAAGGGCTCGTGCCCAAAACTTCGATATTCCTGCTCCTTGGATGCTGCCTGACCTGCTGCGCTTTTCCAGCAACACATTTTTAGCAGTGGCACAATCTTTCACAGGTATGAAGTACAGCATTGCTAATTCCAATACAGACCTGAATGAAGCAAGCTGATGAAGGTAACCTTGTGTTAATATGTGTTGTATATGAAAGTTGGAAAGTCTGGTATAGCTGGAAAGTCTGGTATAGCTTCACCAGTTGATATGCAAATAACTGTGTCTGGGGGGTGTGGGAGGTTATTCAATTCTGTACTAAGCATTTTTTGTTGCATTTTGTTAGTCAGTTCTGCAGCATACAATCATATAGCATAAATGCAATTACAGTCTCTCAGGTAATAATGATGTCTCTTACCAAGTGGTGATGTAGTTAACCACTTTTAAGATAACATAATATGCTATTCTACTATTAAACAATAAACTACTTTCTGTTACTCAAGTATATGCCTTTTCTAACAAAAGCTCATTAGTGGTTAATTCTTCACTATTCAACATTAATAAGTTCTCGACTAGTACTACAAGAAGACATGGGTTGGGTAAACAGCTGGTTTGTGATGCAGAGTCATACCAGCAGCATAGGTTCAATTCCCACTCTGGCTGAGGTTACCAGGAAGGTCCCACCTTCTCAACCTCACCCCTCACCTGAGGTGGAGTGATGCTCAAGTTAAAACACCACCAGTTTTCTCTCTCCAGTGAGAGACCAGCTCTATGGTTCAGTAAAACTATGGCAACTTTATCTTTACTACAAGAAGAGTTGGCTACAGTGTAAGTATCCAAAGAGGATCTATCACAACTAAGTGCCAGCGGCAGACATTCTTTACAAGAATTGCAGTACAACACACAGTGTGTAGTTAGCTTTACAAATAGTTTATTTTGTCATCTTTCTGCTTAAATAACTGAAATGTGTTGGTATGACTTAATGGTTTGGACTTAATGGTGGAGTGGACTCGATGGGCCGAATGGTCTTACTTCCACTCCTATGTCTTATGGTCTTATGGTCTTATGGTTTTGAAACCATTAATTGTGAAGGTGCCCAAGCTCCAGCCAATCTGATTATGTTACTTAGTTATTAGATGCAGAAGAAAGACCTTGGCATAAGGTCCCAGATTGAGACAGAGATGCCTTCTCTGGTACCCAACAGTTTTTGTAGCCATGCCTAACTCATCAACAAAACTGGTACCCATTGCTACCTTGCAATAAACTACATCTTGTTATATTAGACAGGTGTCTGTTCTCATTAAGACTCCATTGTGTTTTATCCTTTAGCAATGCCAGTTAGATAGATCCGTAGACTCAGAATAGAAAAGAGGATCCCTTCTTTAGTTTTTTAAAGGGACTGCTTGTTAATTTTTTTGTTGCACTTCAACCCCACACTCTTGATCTAAGGGGATCAAGTGGGGAGGGGTGGATTAATCAGAGACCATCCTCATGGAATGCTCCTGGTCAAAGTGGTGGTGTGGTGTGGTGCTTGGAAAGTACAGCCGGTCAGACAGCATCCGAGGAGAATCAATGCTTCGGTCATAAGTCCTTCATCATGTCTCTCTTTCACAGTTACGTCCCTGGTGCATAATCACCCCAGATAAACATTATATTGACTTAATTAGTTTCTATTCTCCTTATACAGGTTTCCACAAATCGTTGGTATGTATTTTTGTTAATGTGCCCCCTAAGAGGCTTTTGAACCCAATTTAAAGTTCAGTTAAGAGCGTCGAAAGGAAGATTGGTGGCAGCATTCCACACCAACCTAAGTTGCCAGTGATTGATACAATAGCTATTTAATCAGCTCTTTTAAAAAAGGTGGTGGTAAGTGGTCTAAGTACAGAGAATGAAATTTGTTTTCTCCACTCAAATGCAATCAAAATGGTAAAATACAACCTACAAATGATTTCTTGTATTTATATTGCAAATGCAGATTAACTGGATATTATAATTATAATTCTTTATATTAAAAAGTGTGTCATTGGGATTTGTACAATGGTGGAAAGATCATATTCATTGGATTTCCCTTGTATTGAAATGGTGTTTCTGAAACTTCTTAAATTGCCAATTTGTATGATACTGTTTCCACAGTGGTTAAAGACAGGGAATACTAAAGTATTGACCCAGCAACACTGATGGAAAGGTAATGTATAACATGGAAAGGAAGTGGGATGTTGATGGTACAACCAAAAACTTGACCCTGGTGTTTTTTGCTATCAGTGTCCCCCATTTATCTAAATGCTTAAGATTGTCTGTTTAAAGCTGGTATACCACCTTAAGAGGAAATCCTAATTTTGTATCCATTCTAGTAATTTAGCCAAAGATCAGAAGTTGTCAGCATATAATGTAGCAGTTTGAGGGTTTCCAGTTTCATCAGCACCTTGGTTTCTGTTAAGGATTGTCAGGGTAAATAACAGTTCTATATTCAGGCATTAGTATTGGATATAAATTGCTCATTTCACAAAAAAAAACTCAGTCAGCACAAATGAAAGGTTTTCATTTCACTTGTCTGCATTCAGGCTTGTTGTCTTAAGAGTTAAATGACAGTGTTCTGGCTCTCTGCATCAAACATTTTCCTTTCAAAATTCAGAAGCTTTCATTCCAGAATTATAACGAATATTTACAACATAATTATGATGGTACACCAAACACTTATCATTGAACGAAATGGGAAATTGCAGCTTTCTGGTATAGGTTACAGATAATTTTTTTTATTCTATTGAACTGGTGCATATCTTTTACAGCTATTCCTTTTGACACATAATGTATTGCCTCAGATCTTTAAATGTGGTACTAATGGAGAGAGAGCCTGAAGAATTGTAAATGCCAAAACAGTTGTCATAAAACCATAGGACCATTCGAAATAGGAACAGGGACCATTTGGCCCTTTGACCCTGCTCCATCATTCATGGCTGGATTTGACATTCCTGACTTCGACTTTCCTGTGTTTTTACCATAATCTTTGATTCCTTGATTATTTGAGCTTTAAATGTAGAAGCGGACTCTGCCCCAACAGTTCACTGTGGCAAGGAGTTCCAAAGACTTTCATCTCTCTGAAGAAAGAAACTCTTCCTCATGTCAGTCTTCATTTGATGCCTCTTTATTCTGAGACAATGTCCTCTGGTCCTGGAATCTTCCATAATAGAAAACATCCTCTCAGTAGTTATCCTTTCAACTCCCTTAAGAATTCCTTATGCTTCATCTCTCATTCTTCTAAACTCGAATGAATGGGTCCTGAGCAGTTCAACCTTTGCCCATAACATAATCCCCCCCATACCATGGATCATCCTCATGAACTTTCTCTGACCTGCCTCACTCACAACTATCTTCCAATCAACAAAATCAGCTTGAAGTTGTTATATTCTCTGCAAGTTGCTTTAAAAAAAACTAATTTTCCTTTTAAGTGTTAGGTCCACTTACACTTAATCCTTTATTGTATTTTTTTAATCATTTTCTTTGACAGATGGTAAACCAAAGGTCTGGGTGTATGGAGTGTCTGCTGCTATGGTAGTCCTCATTATCTTCATTACTGTCCTTTCATATCTGGTCTGGTAAGCATCAGTAACTTTTACTTCAAATGTTGTTTTTATTTATAAAGTCAAAATATACACCGATAATCATAACTAAATCCTTATTTAAGTGCCCAAGGCATGTTAAGTGACATTTTACCTAACTGACAACAATGTTTATTGTTTGTTTCAAACCTAGTTTTGGAAATCTTGATGAATAATGTATTCTGTAAAGCAAGTATAATATAAGTTCAGATAAAGACATTGTTTCCAAATTGTATTATAACATGGCAAACCAAACATTTGTTTTAACAAGACTGCCAAAGAATGAAATTGTTATTTGGACAGATCAGAGTCAGCCAGATTCATGGGATGCTCAATAAAACACAAAATTGGTTTGTTTATTAACACCTGATGACTTGATTTACTTGACACACCAAAGCAGATTTGTTAAACAGTAATAGAGAACTTTGATGAGTTATCAATTCGCATGCCAAGCTTCCATTCTTAAATCCAATTTTAAAATATAAACATAAATTATCAGGTATATGGCATCGTTTACTACAAAAATATAGTTTCAGTCTGCCATGCATCCTGTATAATTCTATAACAGAACTCCTTCATCTGCAATGAAATATATTACTTTTTGGATATCTATTTTAATATATGTAAGGATTTATGCTTCATCTGCCCTAAAGAAAGTAGGCAGTCAGGAATTATGATCAAAACTGTACACCTATTATTTTGCTGGCCCATAACTATCCCGCAGATAGGCAGCCAAGTTTCCCACCTGCCTTTGGTGAAAGTCTCAAGAGGCTATATGAATCAGGATTCTGTTACAGAGAGAGATTTCCAGAACCATTAATATAATCTAGTGTGAATTCCATCTTCCAAGTGATGTTAAACAAAAATAAAGTTAAAAATCACACACCACCAGATTGTGAACAATGACCTGTTGAAGGAGCAGTGCTCCAAAAGCTAGTGCTTCCAAATAAACCTGTTGGACTATACTCTGGTGTTGGGTGATTTTTACCTTTGTACACCCCAGTCCAACACCAAATAATAAACAAAGTTAACTTTTTTTGGCATAGGATGTGCAGGTGTTGCTCCAGCAAAATAGTTTAAACTGCTCCTGAACCAGATTATTTACGTTCTGTATTTAGAGTAATAGAGTCCTGCAGTACAGAGACAAGTCCATTGGCCCAAACTGGTCCATGCTGACCAAAATGTCCATCCATGTTAACCCCATTTCCCTGCACTTGGCCCATATCCTGCTAAACCTTTCTTATCCAT
Source organism: Hemiscyllium ocellatum (assembly GCF_020745735.1). Classification (NCBI taxonomy): domain Eukaryota; kingdom Metazoa; phylum Chordata; class Chondrichthyes; order Orectolobiformes; family Hemiscylliidae; genus Hemiscyllium; species Hemiscyllium ocellatum. The sequence goes on along the minus strand of NC_083407.1, from coordinate 37,816,629 downwards.
GTATATGTTCAAATGCCTTTTAGACTTTGTTAATGTACCTGCCTCGACCACTTCTGCTGACAGCTCATTCCATCTCTGTGTAAAAAAGTTGCCTTTCAGGTTCCCTTTTTATTTTTCCTCCTCTAACCTTAAACTGATACTCTCTAATCCTTGATTCCCCAACCCTGGAAAAAAGACTGAGTGTATTCACTCTACCTGTACCTATCATGATCTTATACACCTCTATAAGAATCCCCTCAGTGTCTACAATCTAAAGGAAAAGGTCTTAACTTGTTTAACTACTCCCTTCAACTCAGACAATTGAGTTCAGACAACACCCTTGGAAATTTCTTCTGCACTTTTTCCAGCTTAATAACATCCTTCCTATAGCAAGGTGACCAAAACTCAATACAATACTCCAAGTTTTATACAACCAATATCTCACCAATGTCCAGTACAACTGCAACATAACTTCCCAACTTCGATATTCAATGCCCTAACTGATGAAGACTAGTGGGCCAAAAGCCTTCTTCATTGCCCTGTCTACCTATGCCTCCATTTTCAGAGAACTGTGAACCTGGACTCCAAGATCCCTCTGTTCCACTACGTTCCTTAAGACCCTATCATTCACCATGAAACTCCTGCCTTGATTTAACTTCCCAAAATGCAAAATCTCACACTTATCTATATTAAACCCCATTTGTCATTTCTCAGCCCACATCCCCAGCTGATCAAGGTCTGATAACCTTCCTCACTGTCCATACTACCGCCTATTTTAGTGTCACCAGCAAACTTATTAATCATGCCTTGTACATTGTCATCCAAATCATTGATACAGATAACAAACAGTAATGGGCCCAGCACTGACCCTTGAGATACTCCAGTACTCACCGGCCACCAGTCCGACAAACATCATTCCACTATCACCCTCTGCTTCCTACCATTTCTGCAACTTTCCTGAACTCTTGAGCACTTGCCTTGCTGTTGGACAAACTGTCCCACCATTTTATTTTACTAGATGTTTCTTTGGAATGTACAACTCATGTGTTCTATTTGAATAAGGCTTGGACACGAAAAGGGACTGAACCTTCCTGGGCACTTACAAGATGCTTCCCTGCCAGGTCCTCTAGTTGACTGAAAAAAAGTGAGGTTTGCAGATGCTGGAGATCAGAGCTGAAAATGTGCTGCTGGTTAAAGCACAGCAGGTTAGGCAGCATCCAAGGAACAGGAAATTCGACGTTTCAGGCCAAAGCCCTCCTTCCTGATGAAGGGCTCTGGCCCGAAACGTCGAATTTCCTGTTCCTTGGATGCTGCCTAACCTGCTGTGCTTTAACCAGCAACACATTTTCACCTCTAGTTGACTGCCCTGGAGTTTAAGTTCTGCTTATGATTCATCTCATATTGCATTTCCAATCCATTATCAAATTTAAGAAATGGCTTGTTTTATTATTTGTTTTACTTCATATAATTACTGTTTCACTGTTGGGAGAAATTTGATTCTCCTCTCATCCCACACAAAAAGTAAAATTGAAACAAATTATTGCCTAACAGAACAATTTTTTTATGCATGCGAACTAAGCAGTTTGCAGTAAAGCTTGCCAAACATTCATGATTAATACAATGTAGTATTAGCCCTCATCGGAAATTCAAGCAGTAGATTGGGCGGCATGTTGGCTCAGGGGCGGCATGGTAACTCAGAGATTTGCACTGCTGCCTCACAGCGCCAGAGACTCGGGTTCAATTCCCACCTCGGGCAACTGTCTGTGTGGAGTTTGCACATTCTCCCCGTGTCTGTGTGGGTTTCCTCTGGGTGCTCTGGTTTCCTCCCACAGTCCAAAGATGTGCAGGTTAGGTGAATTGGCCATGCTAAATTGCCCGTAATGTTAGGTGAAGGAGTAAATGCAGCAGAATGGGTCTGGGTGGGTTGCTCTTTGAAGGGTCAGTGTGCACTTGTTGGGCTGAAGGGCATGTTTCCATACTGTAAGTAGTCTAAATGTTACTGTTCGTTTCTTTTAGGATTGATATTGTATTAAATTCAGTTATATTTCTATTTATCCACAATATTGAAGTTTGAGCACAATTAATCATTGTTATAATTGTTTATCCTTCACAGCAAGAAACCAAAACAGCAGACTCGTCCAGCTCCCCAGCAGAAGCCTCTGACTTTAGCCTATGATGGTGATATGGACATGTAATGAGTTCAGGAAAAGAAACTCTTCCTTTGTTCTGTTCATATTAGGTGGATGACAGAAGCCTTAAACTTACTTCAGTGTCACAAGCATGAGCAAAGAAGACAAAACTCAAAAGTAGCCTTGAGGAATGTCTCAAACCATATCATTCCTGTGGGGAGAAACAATTTTCAGAATCTCCAAATGTGCTCTTAATATAGATACGTGAAAGTCAGGAACACAACATGACTGAAAATGGCTATTAAAATTGTATTCATTCTTTAAAATGTTTAGTTTATGAAATGAAAGCCAAGACTGATTAAACAGCATTTCTTGTTCATTTTTCTTATTAACAAATGTGAGAGAAATTTGCATAGAGTTCCTAACACAAAGATATGAAGACAATTTAAAAGAAATCACTTATTACATTTACAACCTGCTGTCTGTAAGTGCATTTCTGAAGGCAAATACTGCTTATTACTCAACAATTACTCTGGCCTGAAAGGAATTATTGAACATTCTGTGGAACAATTGCACTATATTAGTGCATCATGATTTCCTGCGTTTATTGAACAAGCAAAAATCCACTATGTACAGAATCAAAGATTTCAATATTGCTTAACGCTTGGTCTTCTCAAGTGACTTACTCTGCAAGAGAACAGTACTAGTCTTACCAGAGAAGAGATGAAAAGTGTAATGTTGTGGAGCCTTAATGAGTATTTTGTAATGAATGTGTTTTCTCAAATGAGATAAACCCAACATTTAATTAGATGTTGAAATGCTCTTGATAGGATAGAAGAATTCTCAGTAAGTGAAGATTTTTTTTCAATAGAGAATAATAAATGGTTCACAATTTCTGCCTTCTGTTCCATTTCTAATTATTATGAAGCATAAGACATGGCCAAGTATAAAAAACATGCTGGCCCAACACCAAATAAAATACTACATTGAATTATTAAACATTTGATTCAGACATTTTCAAGTTTGCCATTAAACAGTTGTTTTCCATTCCACTTGGTATATCTAAAGGGGCAAGATCCAGTAAGTAGTGACTTTTATTTCCTTCTAAAGATTTATGACAAAATTAAACAATCTTACACTGGTGGTTGGTACCTAAATGATGGTTTATTTTACATTTTGAGCTCAAAGGATAGGCTCCTTTAAATTTGGTTGATGTATTTCAGCAGCTGCCTGGAAAACACCTATTTCATTCTTGTGGTAGTTGTGCTATTCAAATAACAAATGTTAACGTAGCATTTACTGATCTTCATTTGTGAGCCTCAAGAGAACAGTATTAACAGCTGGTAAAGCGTGTTTGTTATTTTGGAATGTATTCATTGCTCCAGTTGGGAACCAATTCAATGTATTTTCTTGAAAATAAACCAGAAAACAGGTGGTTAGAATCTGGATGCTTCGTTTTCATTATGTTTCACAGTAATTAGTCTTTGAAAACAATTCCAGTGGTCAGTGTGAATACTTTGAGTATCTGGCATTGGAATTTCAAATTCAGAAAACAGCCTCAGAATTAAGGACACTAAGTCAAAATTTGAAGTCTTCTTTTAATTAGCCAAAGGTAAAGTATTATGACTTGTTAATACAAAGTAAATCAATTCTTAGAAAGTTATTAGCAAGTAAAATCATTCTGCCCTGGAAAATAAGAAAGAAAATAAAACAGATTTTGGGATAATCTTAACCTACCATCAAACTTACATGGGCCAATGGCATAAAATGATCTCTCATTATCTACTAATTGATGGTAAATTGACAACACATTCTGAATGACTTGGACAATGGTCATAGTTCCTGGAGTCAGAGGTAGATAACAGGGTAAAGAAGGCACTGGACTTAATTGCCTTCATTGATCAGAACATTGAACACAGGAGTTGAGTTGTCATGTTGCAGCTGTACAGGAAATTGGTTACAATACTTTTAGAATATTCCAAACAATTCTGGTTGCCATTCTATAGCGAGAATATTGCTAAACTTGAAAGCATGCAAAAAAGATTTACAAGGATGTTGCCGGGACTGGAGGATTTTCAGTTATAGGGAGAGGCTGAATAGGCTCGGCTTCTTTCTTTGGAGTGTTGGAAGTTGAGGGGTGACTTTATAGAAGATTTTAAAATCATGAGGGGCATGAATATAGTGAATAGCCAAGGTCTATTTCTGAAGGTTGAGGAGTCCAAAACTAGAAAAGGCATAGATTTAAGGTGAGAGGGGAAAGATTTAAAAAGGGCCTGAAGTTAACTTTTTCATGCAGAGGATGCATGGTACATGTATGGAACAAGCTGTTAGAGGGGGTGAGGCGATATGATGGCTCAGTGGTTAGCACTATTACCTCACAGTGTCAGGGACCCAGGTTCAATTCCAGCCTTGGGCGACTGTGTGTGTCAAGTTTGCACATTCTCCCCATATCTGTATGGGTTTCCTCTGGTCCTCTGGAGGATCTGTACAAAGATGTGCAGACTAGGTGGACTGGCCATACTAAAAATTGCCCATAGTATCCAAAGATGTGCAGGCTAGGTCGATTAGCCATGGGAAATACAGGGTTACTGGAATAGGGTAGAGGGTGGGTGGGATGCTCTTTGGAGGGTTGTTGTGGCCCCAGTAGCTGAATGGCCTGTTTCCATACTGTAGGGATTTTATTAGTTTATGAAAAGGCATCTGGATGGGTATATGAATAGGAAGGGTATAGAGGCCAAATCCTGGAAAATAAGACTACGTCAGATTTGGATGTGTGGGTGAGTTGGATCAAAAGGTCTATTTCCATGCTCTATGACTCTAATGCTTTGTAGGAAATCATAAAATTGCAGAACATAGAAAAGGGAACTTCATGTCACATCAACTTCTAATTTACCTGACTGGTATCTCAGCTGAAAGTTGTTGACTGGGCTAAATATTCTTCAACTTCTTTACTTCAAAAAACCATAAGATCATAAGACACAGGAGTGGAAGAAAATCATTCAGCCCAGCAAGTCTGCTCCAGCATTTAATGCAATCACAGATGAACTGATAATCCTCATAGAGGCATAATTAAGGAAACTCTAGTGTGAAAAGTACCCATAGAGGCTTTTGTAGTATGGTGGTGGTATCTAGAAGATCTGGGATTTAAGTCCCACTTACCTGGGAAGTGAGTTAGAATATATCCAAATAAATTGATTAAAATAACTAAACTACCGGTGTTGGATTTTTGACAGCCACCCTTTACAAATCAGATTGAGGAATCATTGATAATCACTGCAGAACGTAGACTAGAATCAGCTAGAATATTTAATTCAATGTCAAATAAGGTACAGAATGTGAAGAGATGAAAGAAGAATAGACAAAGCGAGAGAGACAAAAGAGATTGAAAGAGGAAAAATAAAACATATTTCTCTAATTTCCAGCAAAAATTAATAGTTCACATTTTATGAAATGTCATTTTCATTAGTGAAGGGTTTTTGGGTATTACTTAGTATGTCCATAAGTGGGTACTTATCGTGGAATGGATTTCTTTCTTGTAGTTTAGTTTCCTGCTGTCAGGAAAGTAAAATAATTGTAATACATTTTAGTCAGGCGTTGCACAAAGATACTGTTATAACTGGAGGAGCACGACATCTTATCATAACTTCTGATTTACACATTTAATGGCTCATGTATAGTCACTGGAAGTTGCTCCTCAATTCACCCTTTAATGAATGTGAGCAGAGTTAACATTATTGCAAAAAAAATCTGTCAATTTATGATAAATTTGCAAATGCTAAAGTTAAGCCTTAGCATTCCAAGTCAAAATGTTTGGTACTGGAAAAGCACAGCAGGTCAGACAGCATCTGAGGAGCAGGAGAGTCAATGTTTTGTGCATAAGCCCTTTATCAGGAATTGGAATCTTAATGAATGTCTTATGCCCAAAACATTAGCTCTCCTGCTCCTCGGATGCTGCCTGACCTGCTGTGTTTTTTTTCAGCATCACACTTTTTGACTCTGATCTCTAGCATCTGCAATCCTCATTTTCTCCTCAGCATTCTAAGGCTAATTTTGGGCATCTATCACAGAAAATATATCACAATAAAATAAGGTAATATTAGTGATAAGAAATTATCATTGTAAGCTGAAACCTGAAGCAAAGAAGGCTTTAACAGAATTATCAAGAAAAGCCATTTCCTCGCATCCATGCCAAGAAGATATCTTAAATTAATCCAGTCCCATTTGCCAGCATTGGATCCATATCTTTCTAGACCCTTACTATTCATGTACCCCTCCAGATGCCTTTTAAATGTTATAATTGCACCAGCCTCCACCACTTCCTCTGACAGCTCATTCCATACATACACCTCTGCATGAAAATATTGTCCATTAGGTTCCTTTTAAATCGTTCCCCTCCTACCTTAAACATATGTCGTTTAGTTTTGGACTCTCCTACCCTGATAAAAAGACCTTGACTCTTCACCCTATCCATGCCCCTCAAAATTTTATAAAAACCTCTACAAGGTCACCTTTCAGCCTCCAAAACACCAGTGAAAATAACCCCAGCCTATTCAGCATCTTCCTAAAGCTCAAAGCTTTCAATCCTATCAACATGCTTGTCAACCTTTTTTGAACCCTTTCAAGATAAAACAACATCTTTCCCATAGCAGGGAGACCAGAATTGAATGTAGTATTCCAAAAGTGGCCTAACCAATGCAGCCTCAAACTGACCTCCCAACTTCTACAGTCAACGCACTGACCAATAAAGGCAAACATACCAACTGCCTTCTTCACTATCCTGTCTACCCATGACTCCACTTTCAAGGCACTATGAACCAGCACTCCAAGCTCTCTTAATGTGGCAACACCACCCAGGACCCGACCATTAAGTGTATAAGTCCTGCCCTAATTTTCTTTCACAAAGTGCAGCACCTCACATTTATCTAAATTAAACTCCACCTGCCACTCCTTAGACCATTGGCTCATCTGATCAATGTTGCATTGTACTTTGAGATAACCTTCTTCACTGTCGAATGCACCATCAAATTTGGTGTCATCTGCAAACTTGCTCACCATTCCTCCTATATTCACATCCAAATCATTTATTTTTCCCTTTTTTTTTAAAATAATAAAACAAACACAGCAAAAAACAATTAAAAAACCAAAGGAATAAATGTCTTCCCTCAACAAGGAGAAAGAAAGAGAAAACTCTCCTTCTCTGAAAAAAAAGCAGAAACTAACAACAGCAGTAAGAAACTGACTGCAGCACCAGCCAGCACAGATTCAGTCCCTTAGATTAAAATGATTCTAAATCTCCTGTTTATATATATATTTTTCGCTTATATTTTCCCCAGCACCCATGTTGTGTGTGTGTGCAGATGTGAGACACAATGAAAGATACAAGGTATAAAACTCTTTATTGGATTTCCACCACCAGGAAGAAAGGAAACACCCAAGTGGCCAGTGACAAGCAGTGGCCTTCTTAGACGGCAATGATGTGTGTTCAAACAGTGAAGGGGAGGGCAGGGATTAAATCAAAATAGAGTTGGAGGGGGAAATAATACACTCCACGCCCACCTCTCCCTGAACAGCTCAAGAGTTCGGAATCATTTATATAAATGACAACAAGCTCTTGGAGTCAAATAATCAATTTAAAAAGTGTTACTATGAGATAGGAAGAAATTAGAAGACACTTGTTTATGGAGACAGGTTATTTTTAGCATGAATTGCTTTATTATAATAAGCAGTTGAAATCAAGAGATTTTTGCAACTTTTAATGGGATGTCAGGAAATATTTTTTGACATTGCGTGAACCTAAGAATAGAGAGTGAAAAGAAGTCACAGTGCTCCATTTATTGATCAGTCAGTATCTTTGATGATTTAACATTACACATTAAGAGTTTGTGCAAATTTAAAGGTACCTTCAATAAATATGTACAACTGTTAAAGCAAGAATATCTACATCAAGGCAGTAGTATGAGTAACTACCTCAACATTCCTGTAGTTGTTTCTTGGATATCCTTCCTCCAGCAATTATTCTCGATGTTCCACTAACTGCGGTGTTGAATCTGCCATGATCTCCCATTTTCACATGAGTCGGGTGTCAATTCTTGTCCAAGTGGAATCCTGTATTGACTACTCCACTAGGTTTCATTAATGATGGATACTTGTTTGAACAACTAAAGACCACGTGAACCTGGGTGCAGATTTTTCACTGTGTGAAACCAATGGATGAACTCTTACATTGTTTCTTGTGAATAAAAAAAATGAAAAGATAAGTAGATGTGTTTCTCAATGATTTTTAAATCTCCACATGGGTTTTAACATTGATGGTTTTGAGAGCCAAAAACAATTTCAGAAGTTCATACAAGTTTTACACTTAGTCGTCTTTTTGATTTGTTATCTTGCAATACTTTTGGCTCCATATTCAGTGCTATTAAGTCATCTTGCTCCACAGCAGGGAAGCCCTTCCTCCAGTGGTACTTAAAAGGATCATGATCCACTCTCAGATTAGTTGCTGATTGATTTCCATTGGTTGTTGTTGAGTTTGCAGAAATGTTTGCTGATTTGTATTGTTATTTAAAGTTGTTGAAGTTCATACAGATTAGTGCAGCATATGGTTAAGGTCTTGGTTTTGCACATCAGCAGTTCGGCTCAGACCTCTAGCTGCCAGTAATAATGCTGTAGTTCCCATTCCTTTGGACAGGAAGAACAAACATAGATGATACTTAAGAGACATACTATTCATGGTGAAAGTGGAAGTGAAATTCGTAGAGCAGAACTCAAGCAAGAAGCCATTTTTTCCCAGAAGAAATCATACTGGACTCAAAATGTTAACCAATTCTCTCACTGCAAATCTCATAGAGTCATAGAGATGTACAGTATGGAAACAAATTCTTCGGTCCAACCCGTCTATGCTGACCAGATATTCCAACTCAATCTAGTCTCACCTACCAGCACCCAGCCCATATCCCTTCCTATTCATATGCCCATCCAAATGCCTCCTAAATGTTGCAATTGTACCAGCCTCCACCACTCACTCTGGCAGCTCATTCCATACATGTACCACTCTCTGTGTGAAAAAGTTGCCCCTTAAGTCTCTTTGATATCTTTCCCCTCTCACGCCAAACCTACGCCCTCTAGTTCTGGACTCCCCTGCCCCAGGGGAAATACTTTGCCAATTTACCCTATCCGTGCCCCTCATAATTTTGTAAACTTCTATAGGTTCACCCCTCAGCCTCCGACGGTCCAGCGAAAACAGCCCCAGCCTGTTCAGCCTCTCCCTATAGCTCACATCCTCCAACCCTGGCAACGTCCTTGTAAATCTTTTTTGAACCGTTTCAAGTTTCACAACATCCTTCAATTTCCAACAGTGGCCTAACCAATGTCTCAAACAGTCGCAACATGACCTCCCAACTCCTGTGCTCAATACTGTGGTGAATGAAGGAAAGCATACTAAATGCCTTCTTCACTATCCTTTCTACCTGTGACTTCACTTTCAAGGAGCTATGAACCTGCACTCCCAAGGTCTCTTTGTTCAGCAACATTCCCTATGACTTTACCATTAAGTGTATAAGTCCTGCTAAGATTTGTTTCCCAAAATGCAGCACCTCGCATTTATCTGAATTAAACTCCATCTGACACTTCTCAGCCCATTGGCCCATCTGGTCAATATCCTGCTGTAATGTGAGGTTACCTTCTTCGCTGTCCACTACACCTCCAATTTTGGTGTCATCTGCAAATTTACTAACTGTACATCTTATGCTCACATCCAAATTATTTATGTAAATGACAAAAAGTAGAGGGCCCAGCACCTATCCTTGTGGCACTCCACTGGTCACAGGCCTCCAGTCTGAACAAACAACCCTCCACCACCACCCTCTGTCTTCTACCTTTGAGCCAGTTCTGTGTCCAAATGGCTAGTTCTCTGTGTATTCCGTGAGATCTAACCTTGCTTATCTGTCTCCCATGGGGAACCTTGTCGAATGCCTTACTGAAGTCCATACAGATCACATTTACCGCTCTGCCCTCATCAATCCTCTTTGTTACTTGCTCAAAAAACTCAATCAAGTTTATGAGACATGATTTCCCATGCACAAAACCATGTTGACTATCCCCAATCAGTCCTTGCCTTTCCAAATACATGTACATTCTGTCCCTCAGGATTCCCTCCAACAACTTGTCCACCACCAACATCAGGCTCACTGGTCTATAGTTCCCTGGTTTGTCCTGACCATCCTTCTTAAACAGTGGCACCGTGTTAGCCAAGCTCTAGTCTTCTGGCACCTCACCTGTGACTATTGATGATACAAATATCTCAACAAGAGATCAGCAATCACTTCTCTAGTTTCCTACAGAGTTCTAAGGTACACGTGATCAGGCCCTGGGGATTTATCCACTTGCACGCATTTCAAGACATCCAGCACTTCCTCCTCTGTAATATGGACATTTTGTGAAGTGTCACCATCTACTTCCCTACAGTCTATATCTTCCATATCCTTTTCCACAGTAAATACTGATGCAAAATACTCATTTAGTATCTCCCCCATTTTCTTCGGCTCCACACAAAGGCCGCCTTGCTGATCTTTGAAGGGCCTTAATGTATTTACCCATTTGTCCTTAATGCATTTGTAAAAACCTTTTGAATTCTCCTTAATTCTATTTGTCAAAGCTATCTCATGTCCCCTTTTTGACCTCCTTATTTTCCTCTTAAGTATATTCCTACTTCCTTTATACTCTTCTAAGGATTCACTTGATCTATCCTGCCTATACCTTACATATGCTTCCTTCTTTTTCTTAACCAAACCCTCAATTTCTTTAGACATCCAGCATTCCCTATACCTAACAGCCTTTCCTTTCACCCTAACAGGAATATACTTTCTCTGGATTCTCGTTATCTCATTAACACCTGCTGAATTTTTTCAAAATTTTTTGTTTTTAAAATTCATTCATGGGATGTGAGTGTCACTAGCTTGAACCAGTATTTATTGTCCATCTCTAACTGCCCAGAGAGCAGGAGTCAGCTATATTGATGTGGGCCTGAAGTCACATGTAGGCTAGACCAGGTAATGACATAACTTCCAGATAAGGCAATTTCCTTTCCTAAAGGACACTGGTAAACCATATGGGATTTTCCTGATAATCAGCAATGGTTTCATTGTCATCATTAAACTCATATATCCAGATTTTGATTGAGTTCAACTTCCACCATCCCCTGTGGCAGCATTCGAACCCAATACCCCAGAACATGAATGGCACAGTGGCTCAATAGTTAGCACTTCTAACTCAAAGTGCCAGGGACCCTTGTTCGATTCCACCTCAGGTGATTGTTTGTTTAGAGTTTGCATGTTCTCATCATGTCTGCGTAGGTTTTCTCCGGGTGCTCCGGTTTTCTCCCACAGTCTAAAGATAGGAAGGTTAAGTGAATTTGCCATGTTAAAATGCCCATAGTGTCCAGGGATGTGTAGGCTGGGTAGATTAGCCATGGGGAAGGCAGGAATACAGGGACAGGATAGGGAAGTGAGTCTGGGAGGGCTGCTCTTTGGAGGGTTGGTGTGGACTTGATGGACAAATGGCCTGCTTCCGCACTGTAGGGATTCTATGATTTCTAACATTATCTGGGTCTAATAGCACTAGACTATTGCCTCTCCCATTCTAGATTTCCAGCATCCATAGTATTTAATTTTTATTTACCCAGGGGCTTCTGGTAATAATTCTCTGATCTCAACTTCAGCAGGGAGGGTGTGTTTAATGTTTCAAATTCATTAAAGAAGTGCTCACTGAAGTGTGCCATTTGTTGTGTGCAGTCTCACTTATCTCTCTTCCTGCTCTCTTATATTCCCACTTTACAACTGAACTAAACTCCTGAGCTCTCATATTGACTGATATTGTTAATGATTCTCTTTGTTCAGGTGCCGTCCTTCTTTCCTTTATATCTGTCATCATCAACTTTCATGTTGAAAAAAAACAATATTTGACCTCACATGAAAGATGTTCTCTCCATGGCTGAAAAAATGTTGTCTTTGATTTGGATAGCAGTGGCACACAACAAACTTGATGCTGTTCCATTAAGAGTTGCACATCTTTATTAAACCACTTAGACATATCACTTACGTACAATTACACTGCTGTAAATTTCTGTGAGCTAAGATCCCTCAGCTGGTCAATGCATCAACAGATCTCTGAGTGCATTTGCATTGTGGCTGATCACATCACCTTACCCATTGCAACAACAAGTCATTTTGAAGTCTTTTACATCCCTTTCATTCTATGGCTGTGTGTTATATAAAGTAACAATTAAACGGATAAACTCAACTGCATTTATTTCAATGCAAGGGGCCTATCACGGACGGCAGATGAACTCAGGGCATTGTTAGGAACATGGCTCAGGGATGGGCAGGACTGGCAGCTTAATGTTCCAGGATGCAAATGCTACAGGAAGGACAGAAAGGAGGGGGAGTGGCATTTTTGATAAGGGATAGCATTACAGTTTTACTGAGGAAGGATATTCAAGGCAATACATCCAAGGAAATTATTTGGGTTGAACTGAGAAATAAGAAAGGAGTGATCACCTTTCTGCGATTGTATTATAGACCCCCTAATAGTCAGAGGGAAATTGAGAAACAATTCGTAAGGAGATCTCAGTTATCTGGAAACATAATATGGTGGTTATGGTAGGGGATTTTAATTTTCCAAACATAGACTGGGACTGCCATAGTGTTAAGGGTTTTGATGGAGAAGAATTTGTTATGCATGTACAAGAACATTTTCTGAGTCAGAATGTGGATGTACCTGCTAGAGAACGTGCAAAACTTGACCTACCCTTGGGAAATAAGGTAGGGCAGGTGACTGAAGTGTCAGTGGGGGTGCACTTTGGGGCCAGCGACCATACTTCTATTAGTATTAAAGTAGTGATGGAAAAGGATAAACCAGATCTAAAAGTTGAAGTTCTAAATTGGAGAAAGGCTAATTTGATGGTATTAGGCAAGAGCTTTCAAAAGCTGATTGGGGGACAGATGTTCGTAGGTAAAGCGACGACTGGAAAATAGGAAGCCTTCGGAGAGGAGGTAATGAGAGTGCAGAGACAGTATATTCCTGTTAGGGTGAAAGGAAAGGCTGGTAGGTATAGAGAATCCTGGATGACAAAAGAAATTAGGGTTTGGTTAAGAAAAAGAAGGAAGCATATGTCAGGTATAGACAGGATAGATCAAGCAAATCCTTAGAAGAGTATAAAAGCAGTAGAAGTATACCTAAGAGGGAAATCAGGAGGGTAAAAAGGGGACATGAGATAGCTTTGACAAATAGAATTAAGGAGAATCCAAAGAGTTTTTACAAATACATTAAAGACCAAAGGGTAACTAGGGAGAGAATAGGGCTCCTCAATGATCAGCAAGGCAGCCTTTGTGTGGAGCCGCAGAAAATGGGGGCAATACTAAATGAGTGCATCAGTATTTACTGTGGAAAAGGATATGGAAGATCCTGTCCATCCCTGAGCCATGTTCCTAACCATAGGATATGGAAGATCCTAGACTGTAGGGAATAGATGGTGACATCTTGAAAAATGTCCATATTCAGAGGAAGAAGTGCTAGATGTCTTGAAATGCATAAAAGTGAATAATCCAAAGGACCTGATCAGGTGTACCCTAGAACACTTTGGGAAGCTAGGGAAGTGATTGCTTGGCCCCTTTCTGAGATATTAATATCATCAATAGTCATATGTGAGATGCTAGAAATTTAGAGGTTGGCTAATATAGTATTACTATTTAAGAATGGTGGTAAGGACAAGCCAGGGAATTATAGACCAGTGAGCCTGATGTCAGTGGTGGGCAAGTTGCTAGAGAGAATCCTGAGGGTCAGGATGTACATGAATTTGGAAAGACAAGAAGTGATTAGGGATACTCAACATGGCTTTGTGTGTTAGAAATCGTGTCTCACAAACTTAATTGAGTTTTTGATGAAGTAACAAAGATGATTGAAGAGGGCTGCTCATTCCATACATGTACCACCCTCTGTGTGAAAAAGTTGCCAACCCACCTCTTCCTGTGACCACTGCCCCAAATGTAACAGAGCCTGTACTAGCCACATCAGTCTATCCAGCCACCTATGGCCTGACCCTGAGAGTGGAGGAGAGTCATCCTCATCTGCAAAGGACTGCCAACGAACCTGCCCACCTGAGTAATCCATTGATATCCTCCCGCTCCTCATTATTTACCACCCTATGAATCCTCACACATAGGAAGCAGGAGTGGATTATTTTGTCCTTCCAGCTGACTCTGCCACAGTGATCACAGCTGTTTTTCTATCTCAACACCATTCACTCAATTGCTTCATATCCTGAGAGACTGAGAATCTGTTTATCTGTTTACAATATGCTCAAGTATTGAAAATTAATAACCCGCAAAGGTAAAAGAAATCCTGAAATTTCATAACCTTTTTAATGGAGATGTTTCTCCTCATCTCAGTCCAAAATGATCACTCCCTTACCCTGAGACTGTGCGCTGATGTTCTCAATTCTGCAACCAGTGTAATCATCTTTTCAGCATCCACAGTGTCAAGCCCTTTCACAATTATGCACATTTTCATGAGATCACCTTACGTTCCTGTGCACTCCACACATTGTAAGTCCAATTTAATCAGCCTTTTGTCATAGCTAACCCTTTCATTTCAGGAACCAATCAAGTGAATCTTTGCTGAACTGTTTCCAGTGCAAGTACCTGTGTTCCGAACCTTTGTTAACTATTTTTGTTGCTTGCATGTGTACACTAAAAGCTTCTCAACATCAACATTTAGAAGCTTCAATCCTTTAAAAATATATTTTGTTTTTGGTTTGTTCTTTGCAAGTAAGTAGCTACTTTCTTTCATTATAATTTACCTGTTATCTTTTTGCTCATTCACTAGGCCTATCTATATGTCTTTGCAGCCTCTTTGTATTTTATTCACATTTTACACATGCACTTACTTCCTTCTCTACTTTTCCACAGTCTTTGACATAGTTTCCTATACCATTCTCCTTAATCAACACTCTACCATTTTCCAGCAAAATGGCACTGCATTTGTTTGGCTCTTGACTGTTTTAATAATATTGATTACATATTGATCAATCTACACTATAAATTCCATTTTGTACCTCATGATTTTATTCCCAATCCCTGGCAACATTTTAAAATACTTGTTCATGGGATGAGGTCGTCATTAGCTAGGTCAGTATTTATTACCCATATATATTATTGTCCCAGAGTGCAATTAATAGTCAACCACATTTCTATGGGTCTGGAGTCACAAGTAGGCCAGACAGGGTCAGGATGGCAGTTTTGTTCCCAAAAGTCATTAGTGAACCAGATGGGATTTTCCCCAAAAAACGACAATCAATCCATAGTCATCATTGGGCTGTTAATTCCAGATTGTGTTTGATTTCAGATTCCACCATCTCCCATAGTGGGATTCAAACATGGGACCCCAGAACAATTCCTGGATCTCCAAATGAAAGTCTGCAACAGGGACATTCCTGGACAGGTACCTGGCTGATGAGACTAGATTCAGGGTTGCTCACAGGATGTTTTAGCAGTTACTCATTTAGCACCTACTTGTGGGCTCATAGCATTCTTGTCTTGCCTTACCCTGCCAAGCCATGTCAGGACTTTCAGGTCATAGATTCGTAGAGATGTACAACACAGAAACAGACTCTTTGGTCCAACTCGTCCATGCCGACCAGTTATCCCAACCCAATCTAGTCTCATCTGCCAGCACCCGGCTCACATCCCTCTAAATGCTTCCAATTCATATACCCATCCAGATGCCTTTTAAATGTTGCAATTATACCAGCCTCCACCACATCCTCTGGCAGCTCATTCCATATATGTACAACCCTCTCGATAGAAAAGTTGCCCCGCAGGTCTCTTATATATCTTTCCCCTCTCACCCTAAACCTATGCCCCCTCATTCTGGACTCCCCCACCCCTGAGAAGAGGCTTCATCTATTTATCATATCCATGTCCCTCATAATTTTATAAAATTCTCAGAACCCCTAAAGGTTCTGAACTCTTTCAAGTTTCACAACATCCTTCCGATCAGAAGGCGACCCGAATTGCACGAAATATTCTAAAAGTGACCTAATAGCTGTAACATGACCTCCTAACTCCTGTACTCAATACTCTGACCAGTAAAGAAAAGCATACCAAACACCTTTTTCACTATCCTATCTACCTGCGACTCTACTTTCAAGGAGCTATGAACCTGCACCCCAAGGTCTCTCTGTTCAGCAACACTCCCTAGGACTTGCCATTAAGTTTATAAATCATGCCAAGATTTGCTTTCCCAAAATGCAGCATCTCATATTTATCTAAATTAAACTCCATCTTCCACTTCCCAGCCCATTCACCCATCTGATCAAAATCCCATTGTAATCTGAGGTAACCTTCTTCGCTGTCCACTGCACCTCCAATTTTGATGTCATCTGCAAACTTACTCACTATACCTCTTACGCTCACATCCAAATCATTTATATAAATGACAAAAAGTAGTGGACTATCTCTGTTGCAGAATTGGGGCATCTGTTACACCTTGCCCAGCATCTTCAGAATGCCTGCCCATCATTGAGCAGGGTAGCACTGGAATGCACTGGCATGCTTGTGCTTATCCGGGTGCACAATGCCATTTTAAACATGGCATGGATGGATGGGATACTGGTCTATCAGGGGATATTTGGTGGGTGGAATGTTCTTTCTGGGAAAGCAAGTAGTAGAAATGTGTTAGAATTGCATGAGAGGGCTGCCATAGGAGCAAGGTAAATGGTTAAATAGATACATTTGATAAAATATAACAAGAAAACTTGCTAGGTCTCTTGAAGAGAAATTCCATGAAACTGAACAATAAAAATGTAAGATGCAGCCTTCAGTGAATAAACCAGACTGTTTGCAAACTAGTTGTGGTACTTGACCTTAAGATTAGTTTTCGATCACGTTTCCATGCTGTCGCTGAGAAGGCCAATTTTCATCTCTATAAAGAAAACGGATGCTGAAAATCACAACAAGTCAGGCAGCATCTGTGGAGACAGAGCAAGCTAACATTTTGAGACTAGGTAACTCTTCATCAGAGCTCAAACACCTCTTTAACATTGCCCTCTGTAACACTTCAGCTTCTCTGTGGCTGAAGTACTCATCCTTGGCTTTGTTAGCTATAAGCGTAACTGTTCCAATGTACTCTGCTTGGCTTCCCACACGCTATTCTCCATTGACTTAACTGCAAATGTGTTGCTGGTCAAAGCACAGCAGGCCAGGCAGCATCTCAGGAATAGAGAATTCGACGTTTCGAGCATAAGCCCTTCATCAGGAATAGGAGAGAGAGAGCCAAGCAGGCTAAGATAAAAGGTAGGGAGGAGGGACTTGGGGGAGGGGCGATGGAGGTGGGATAGGTGGAAGGAGGTCAAGGTGAGGGTGATAGGCCGGAGTGGGGTGGGGGCGGAGAGGTCAGTAAGGAGATTGCAGGTTAGGAGGGCGGTGCTGAGTTGAGGGAACCGACTGAGACAAGGTGGGGGGAGGGGAAATGAGGAAACTGGAGAAATCTGAATTCATACCTTGTGGTTGGAGGGTTCCCAGGCGGAAGATGAGGCGCTCCTCCTCCAGCCGTCGTGTAGTTGTGTTCTGCCGGTGGAGGAGTCCAAGGACCTGCATGTCCTCGGTGGAGTGGGAGGGGGAGTTAAAGTGTTGAGCCACGGGGTGATTGGGTTGGTTGGTTCGGGCGGCCCGGAGGTGTTCTCTGAAGCGTTCCGCAAGTAAGCGGCCTGTCTCACCAATATAGAGGAGGCCACATCGGGTGCAGCGGATGCAATAGATGATGTGTGTGGAGGTACAGGTGAACTTGTGGCGGATATGGAAGGATCCCTTGGGGCCTTGGAGGGAAGTGAGTGTGGAGGTGTGGGCGCAAGTTTTACATTTCCTGCGGTTGCAGGGGAAGGTGCCGGGGGTGGAGGTTGGGTTGGTGGGGGGTGTGGATCTGACGAGGGAGTCACGAAGGTAGTGGTCCTTGCGGAACGCTGATAGGGGAGGGGAGGGAAATATATCCTTGGTGGTGGGGTCCGTTTGGAGGTGGCGGAAATGGCGGCGGATGATATGTTGTATGCGGAGGTTGGTGGGGTGGTAGGTGAGAACCAGTGGGGTTCTGTCTTGGTGGCGGTTGGAGGAGCGGGGCTCAAGGGCGGAGGAGCGGGAAGTGGAGGAGATGCGGTGGAGGGCATCGTCGATCACGTCTGGGGGGAATCTGCAGTCCTTGAAGAAGGAGGCCATCTGGGCTGTGCGGTGTTGGAATTGGTCCTCCTGGGAGCAGATGCGGCGGAGACGAAGGAATTGGGAATATGGGATGGCGTTTTTACAGGGGGCAGGGTGGGAGGAGGTGTAGTCCAGGTAGCTGTGGGAGTCAGTCGGTTTATAATAGATGTCTGTGTTGAGTCGGTCGCCCGAGATAGAAATGGAAAGGTCTAGGAAGGGGAGGGAGGAGTCTGAGACAGTCCAGGTGAATTTGAGGTCAGGATGGAAGGTGTTAGTAAAGTTGATGAACTGTTCAACTTCCTCGTGGGAGCACGAGGCAGCGCCGATACAGTCATCGATGTAGCGGAGGAAAAGGTGGGGAGTGGTGCCAGTGTAGTTGCGGAAGATGGACTGTTCCACATCCAAAGCTCAGGTGCTCCTGCTCTAACTCACAGCAAGATCATTCTCCCATCCTCTGTATTCTCACTTCTTATTACGCACCACTTTGATTTTAAAATTCTCATCTTTGTTTTCAAATATTGTCTTGGTCTTGCCCCAAGAAGTGATCACTTCTCATCCAAAAAGCCTCTGATATAACAGAAGCACTCTAATTTTGACTTTCTGAGGATACCCAATTTTAATTATTCCATCACTGATGGCTGTGGGCCATCTAACACATTCCATCAGAGGCGGCACGGTGGCACAGTGGTTAGCACTTCTGCCTCACAGCGCCAGAGACCTGGGTTCAATTCCCGATTCAGGCGACTGACTGTGTGGAGTTTGCACGTTCTCCCTGTGTCTGCGTGGGTTTCCTCCGGGTGCTCCGGTTTCCACCCACATTCCAAAAATGTGCGGGCCAGGTGAATTAGCCATGGGAAATTGCCCGTAGTGTTAGGTAAGGGGTAAATGTAAGGGTATGGGTGGGTTGCGCTTCGGCGGGTCGGTGTGGACTGGTTGGGCCGAAGGGCCTGTTTCCGCACTGTAAGTAATCTAATCTGTGCTTTCTGGAAGTTGTTCCCAAAACCAAAATGCCTATGTACCTCATTTTCTTTTTTTAAGGTAGTCCTTGAAAGCTTACTTCATTTTTGGTCATTTGCCCTAATTTCTCTTTATGGGCAAGTGCCAAATTTTATTTTCTAATCCCTTTCTTAAACACTTTGGGATATTTTATTATGTTAAAGTTATCAATGTAAACATAGGCTGTAGCGGTGGAAGGCTTTCAAAAAAAGTTTGGAACAAATTAGGGTCAGACCATTTAGATTAGATTCCCTACAGTGTGGAAAAGGACCTTCGGCTCAAGGAGTCCACACCAACCCTCCGAACAGTAACCCCCCAGACCCATTTCCCTCTGACTAATGTAGCTAACACTATGGGCAACTTAACATGGCCAATTCACCTAACTTGCACATCTTTGGACTGTGGGAGGAAACCCACACAGACACAGGGAGAACGTGCAAACTCCATATAGACAGTCACCCGAGCCTGGGACCCTAGAACTGTGAGGCAGCAGTGCTAGCCACTGTGCCACCCCAACACAGTTAATTAGTCAATTGGATTCTGGAGAAAACTCAGATTGCACTTGAGACATCAACTGTTTCTCTCTGAATAGATACTGCCGGACCCGCTGAGTTTCTCTAGCATTTCCTATTTTTCTTTCAGATCTCCAGCAACTGCACGACGTTTTGCTATTTTGGCAATATTTTGGCACTCTTTTAATCTGGGACCTTATAAAGAAGAAGGATGGAATAAAGTGCAAGCTGCAGAAAAATTTCTTGCTTTACTCCACTCTCAGTCACATCACAATTCACTTTTTTTAGGCTTTTAGCTGCACATGAACTACTAACGACAGAAATACTATGTGGAAGAGAGAGTTGCACCAGATGACCAAGGACGAAACAGGTATTATCTGCTCATATAATAAGCATTGTGCAAACCTTGGAGGTGAGTACAGTGTTGTGATCTGCACAATATACCAGTCACTAGTAGGCTGGAGCCAGGCCAGGCAAAAGTATACGCTTCCAGCCTGGAGGATGAGTTTAGAGATCAATACTTCCACTGCAGACCATTGATGACTATACAGAGTGAGGTACCAAGTTCATTGACAGGTTGAGGCCACTCAACAGCATGCAAGCTTAGACTGCTGTCTTCAATGTTCTGAGCAACCAAATCAATATAACTTGAACAATTTGACTCTTGGTAAATTGCTAGGATTGCTGAGGCATTGCCTGGTAGGAGTAATAGTTAACAGTGGTGCATGAACCTATTGTTCTCTCTTTGAATGTTGCAGTTTGTGCTCAAGCCAATTGCTTGCTTTTACCTCTCAGCAATCTAGTTTCAATGTTGCTATTCATCTCCTGGTTCATGCTGTTCAGTCTTCAAAGGAGTTCACAAAGTTTACGGCTACTTGAGGTTATCCTGCAGCATTATCAACTGTTTCCCTGAATGTTAGCAGCCTTCCACTTGCCATATTGTAGGCATAATGGTTGCACTACATTAGAGCACTGCTACAGGCAAATGCATTAGGAAGAGAGGACTAAGAAAATGCACAAGGTTATATAGCTCCGTTTTGTTTGTAGAATTCAATGTCTAAAGATGTTAACGGGGAAGCTTTGGTTGGCGGATTTTATTTTAGCATATTAGCCAAGGGAAGTAGTTATGGGACATCTCCACTGATGCAATGATGACAAATGATGGATCATAAAGATAAGTTATTCCAAGCCAATGACATCAAGGATGTGGCAGTAATTGGGCACACATAGTAGTGGACGACTATCCCCAAGTTGGGGAGATTCAAAAGTGTTGTTACACCATTGCAATGGCCTGTTGGATATGTTGCCTATTCCTACCTAGATGGTTATGTGCACACTGAATTTCAATACTACCTTGGCTTTTACAGTTGACTGTATACATTTAATAGCCACTGGTAGCATGTTCTTCTCAATTTGAGGTCATAAAAGAGGTTATATAAATGTAAGTAATTTAATTTCTTTAATAAAACATCTGAGATATTTCAGAACTCACCTAAATTTAATTTAACACATAGTAAAACTTGTGTTTTATTTGAACTCGTTGTGTTTATTGGAATTTGACATGACAGTGAATTTGGATTAATCCTTTTGCTGACATTACTTTACCAAGGATTGCTTTACGTCAGGAATTTACAAAACAAAAAAAAACTTTCCTCAGCGGATTCTAGATTATACCTCTATATAAGTTTTGTTAATTCTCTTTATATTTTCCAGATGGTTATTTATTATGAAAAATGACTACCGCCATTTAAGGGACAGGTGGCACGGTGGCTCAGTGGTTAGCACTGCTGCCTTACAGCACCAGGGTCCCAGGTTCAATTCAAGCCTCGGGCAACTGTCTGTGTGGAGTTTGCACGTTCTCCCCGTGTCTGCGTAGGTTTCCTCCAGTTTCCTCCCACAGTCCAAAGATGTGCAGGTTAGGTGGATTGGCCATGCTAAATTACCCATAGTGTTAGGTGCATTAGTCAGAGGGAGGTGGGTTGCTCTTTGGAGGGCTGGTGTGGACTTGTTGGACCGAAGGGCCTGTTTCCACACTGTAGGTAATCTAATCAAAGATAGAAGTTTCAATGCATTATTTAGCATTTTGAAATACATTGGAATGGGAAAAATAAGCAAATATCATGGTGCTACTTAGGATACTAGTTGTTTATTGAAATGGTTTAGAACTAAACATGCATTTGGTATTTCCATAACATTATGATGAGATAGGATTCTGTACTGTTTCATAGTGAAAAACAAAATTCATATTTTCTGATTGCAACTGATCCTTTACATACATGGCACCAGAAAAAATCAACTCTCTGACACCCTCACTATGGATGACATATTTTCCTATTCACTGTTGCTGCAAACACACTAGATTTGATTTTGATGAGAATGTCAAAGCACAGTCAGGGAGAGTCCATCAGAAGTGTGTAAAGTAGATACATCATATTTGCTCAGTTAGCTTAACATCTGTCAGAAGGAAAAGATGGAAGCTATTATTAGGATCATTATAACAGGGCACTTGGATAAGTTTAAGGTAATCAGGCAGAGCCTGATTTTGTCAAAGGATAATCATGTTTAACTAATTTATCGGAGTTCTTCAAAGAAATAGATAAAGGGGAATCAGTGGACGTACTGTATTTAAGTTTGCAGAAGTTATTTGATAAGGATCAAAGTTCATTACAGACGTTAAAATCTCATGACGCATAGAGTAACATATTAGCATAGATAGAAGTTTGGCTGGATAACAGCAAGCAGAGAGTGCAATAGTTAGGCCATTTTCAGGGGACAATTTTGGTGCCCCAACTCTTTACAGCTGATGTCAATGATTTCGATGAAGTAAGCAAAGGTATGGTAGCTAACCTTGCAGATGCTACAAAGATAGGTAGGAAAAAGAATTGTGAAGAGAACATACAGAGTTAATGACGGATTGTAGATAGTTTTAAGTGATTGGCAAATTGTCCATTTTGGCAAATGATGAGGGATTGCAAATCTCTGAGATGTAGAGAGGTACTGGTAATCCAGTGATTGCATCGCAAAAGATTAGTGTACAGATACAGCCAGTAATCAGGATAGCTACTAGAATGTTGATTTGTTATGAATGCAAGAGTGGAGAGAATATACTTCAGTTAGTTCAGTTTAGTGAGATCGCATCTAGAGTACCCTGTATAATATTGGTCGCCATAAGTACAGCAGGATGCTAATGCATTCAGAGGTTGCCTAGATTAATACCTGGAAAGAGTAGATTGCCCGATGGCAAAAAAAAAACTAGACAGGCTAGGTAAGTTATGCTTCAGCAAAGTGGTTCTTGATCTTTTCAGTTTCAAAGCAGACAGGCTGCGTAACTGAGCAGATTTCCCTTCATTTGCACATGCACAGTAACAAATGTCGCTAGATATTGCCTTCAATAATAGACAACAAAGCTCTGGAGGAGATTGGAAACATTACCATGAAACTATCACTTCTCACCTTGTTGTAGCACACCAGTTGAAAACATTGAGTCTAGAGTTTGGAAGAGACAGAGGTAACATAATTGAAAAACGTACAATCCTGAGGAGACTTGACTGGATCGATTTGGAAAGGATATTTCCTCTTGTGGAGGAATTTAGAGCACATTCAGGACAGAGATGAGGAAAAAAATCTTTAATACTTACGAGTGTTAAAGAGATTGAGTTTAAAAGCATGGAGGTTATGTCACAGTCTGTAGGGTGTTGGTGAGGCCACACTTAGAGTACTGTGTTCAGTTTTGGTCTCTTTACTTGAGAAATGATGTACTGGTAAAGTATTGGAAAAGGTTATAAGAGATAGGATTTATAACCATCTAGAAAAGGGTAATCTGATCAAGGACAGTCAGCACGGTTTTGTGAAGGGTAGGTCATGCCTAATGAATCTTATTGAGTTTTTTGACAAAGTGACCAAACAGGTAGATGAGAGTAAACCGGTTGAGAGGGGATGCAGAGAAGGTTCATTAGGTTGTTTCTGGAGTTGAGAGGGTTGGCTTATGAGGAGAGACTGAGTAGACTGGGATTATATTCATTGGA
This sequence comes from Hemiscyllium ocellatum, assembly GCF_020745735.1. Classification (NCBI taxonomy): domain Eukaryota; kingdom Metazoa; phylum Chordata; class Chondrichthyes; order Orectolobiformes; family Hemiscylliidae; genus Hemiscyllium; species Hemiscyllium ocellatum. Next base: position 37,792,747 of record NC_083407.1, on the reverse strand, counting down.
CTTTCAAAGAATATAGAACATAGAACATTACAGCGCACTACAGGCCCTTCTGCCCTCGATGTTGCGCCGCCCTGTCTACTAATCTGAAGTCCATCCCACCTACACTATTCCATGTACGTCCATATGCCTGTCCAATGACGACTTAAATGTACTTAAAGTTGGTGAATCTACTACCGTTGCAGGCAAAGTATTGCATACCCTTAGTACTCTCTGAGTAAAGAAATTACCTCTGACATTTGTCTTATCTCTATCTCCCCTCACATTAAAGTTGTGTTCCCTTGTGTTTGCCTTCCCATACTTGGAAAAAGGCTCTCCCTGTCCACCCTATCTAACCCTCTGATTATCTTGTATGTCTCTATTAAGTCACCTCTCAACCTTCTTCTCTCCAACGAGAACAGTCTCGAGGCCATCAGCCTTTCCTCATAAGACATTCCTTCTATACCAGGCAACATCCTAGTAAATCTCCTCTGCACCCTTTCCAAAGCTTCCACATCTTTCTTATAATGCAGTGATCAGAACTGTACACAATACTCCAAGTATAGCCGTACCAGAGCTTTGTACAACTGCAGCATAACCTCCTGGTTCTGGAACTCAATCCCTCTATTAATAAAGGCCAAAACACTGTATGCCTTCTTAACAATCCTATCAATCTGGGTGGCAACTTTCAGGGATCTATGTACATGGACACCGAGATCTCTCTGCTCATCTGCACTCCCAAGAATCTTACCATTAGCCCAGTGTTTTGCATTCCGATTACTCCATTCAATGTGTATTACCTCACACTTTACCACGTTAAACTCCATTTGCCACCTCTCAGCCCAGCTCTGCATCCTATCTATGTCCCTCTGCAACCAACTACATCCTTCGTCACTATCCACAAACCCACTGACCTTAGTGTCATCCGCAGATTTACTAACCCACCTTTCTAAGCCCTCATCCAGGTCATTATAAAAATGACAAAAACAGCAGTGGACCCAACACTGACCCTTGTGGTACGCCGCTAGTAACTGGACACCAAGATGAACATGTTCCATCAACTACAACCCTCTGTTTTCTTTCAGCAAGCCAATTACTGATCCAAACTGCAATGTCTCCCACAATCCCATTCCTCCGCATTTTGTACAATAGCCTACTGTGGGGAACCTTATCGAACGCCTTGCTGAAATCCATATACACCACATCAACTGGTTTACTCTCATCTACCTGTTTGGTCACTTTGTCAAAAAACTCAATAAGATTCATTAGGCATGACCTACCCTTCACAAAACCATGCTGACTGTCCCTGATCAGATTACTCTTTTCTAGATGGTTGTAAATCCTATCTCTTATAACCTTTTCCAAATACCTGCAACTGAAGTGAGACTCACTGGTCTGTAATTACCGGGGTTGTCTCTACTACCCTTTTTGAACAAGGGAACCACATTTGCTATCCTCCAGTCCTCAGGCACTATTCCTGTAGACAATGCTGATTTGAAGATCAATGCCAAAGGCTCAGCAATCTCTTCCCTCGCTTCCCAGAGGATCCTAGGATAGATCCCATCCGGCCCAGGGGACTTGTCTACTTTCACATTCCGCAGTATTTCTAATACCTCTTCCTTGAGAACCTCAATCTCTTCTAGTCTAGATGCAAGTATCTCTGTATCTTCCTCGTCAACATTTTCATTTTTTATAGTGAACACCGTCGAAAAATATTTATTTAGTGTTTCTCCTATCTCCTCTAACTCCACACACAACTTCCCACTATTATCCCTGATTGGCCCTAATTTAACTCTTATCATTCTTTTATTCCTGAGATACCTGTGGAAAGCCTAAGGGTTCACCCTGATCCTATCTGCCAACAACTTCTCTTGTCCCCTCCTGGCTCTTCTGAGCTCTCTTTTTAGGTCTTTCCTGACTTCCTTGTAACCCTCAAGCGCTCTAACTGACTTTTCACATTTTGTCCTAACATAAGCCTTCTTCTTCTTCTTCTTGACCAGGGATTCCACTTCCTTAGTAAACCATGGCTCACACATTCTATATCTTCCTCCCTGCCTGACAGGTACATACTTATCTAGGACACATAGGAGCTTTTCCTTGAATAAGGTCCACATTTTTAATGTGCTCATCCCCTGCAGTTTCCTTCCACATTCTAAATCTTTCCTAATTGCATTGTAATTTCCTTTCCCCCAGCTGTAACTCTTGCTCAGTGGAGTATACCTATCCCTTTCCATCACTAAAGTAAACCTGACAGAATTGTGATCGCTGTCTCCTAACTGCTCACCTACTTCCAAATCTAACACCTGGCCAGGCTTGTTACCCAGTACTAAATCTAAAGTGGCTTCGCCCCTTGTAGGCCTGTCTACATACTGAGTCAGGAAGCCCTCCAGCGAACACTGGACAAAAACTGACCCATCCATAGTACTCGTACTGTAGTGATCCCAGTCAATATTTGGATAGTTGAAGTCCCCCATGACAACTACCCTGCCTGTCTCACTCCAATTGAGATTCATCTTTGCTATCCTTTCCTCTACATCTCTGGGACTATTCGGAGGCCTATAGAAAACTCCCAGCATGGTGACTTCTCCTTTCCTGTTTCTAACCTCAGCCCACACTACCTTAGTTAACGAGTCCCCAAACATCCTTTCCACAACTGTAATATTGTCCCTGATCAACAATGCCACACCTCCCCCTCTTTTACCATCTTCTTTGTTCTTACTGAAACATCTGAATCCCGGAACCTGCAACAGCCATTCCTGTCCCTGCTCTATCCATGTCTCTGTAATAGCCATAACATCGAAGTCCCAGGTACCAACCCACACTGCCAGTTCACCCACTTTATTTCAGATGCTCCTCATGTTGAAGTACACACATTTCAATCCAGGTTCTTGCTTGCCAGTGTCAGATACTTCTTTTTGGAACTCCCTACTCTCATCCTTTTCTGTACCTGTCCTACAATTCTGGTTCCCATCCCCCTGCTGTATTAGTTTAAATCCACTTTAATAGCTTTAGTGAATTTCCCATCCAGGATATTGGTACCCCTCTGATTTAGATGAAGACCATCCTGAAAGTAGAGGTCCCACCTACCCCAGCAAGAGCTCCAGTTATCCAAAAACTCAAAACCCTCCCTCCTGCACCATCCCTGTAGCCACGTGTTCAACTCCTTTCTCTCCCTATTCCTCACGACAGTAGTGTGTGTGGGGAGATCTGGATGTAGGTTTGCTCACTGAGTTAGAAAGTTCATTTTCAGATGTTTCATCACCACACTAGGTAACATCATCAGTGAGCCTCCAGTTGAAGCACTGGTGGTATGGCCCTCTTTCTATTTATGTGTTTGGGATTCCTTGAGTTGTGATGTCATTTCCTGTGGTGATGTAATTTCCTGTTCTTTTTCTCAGGGGGTGGTAAATGGGATCCAAGTTAATGTGTTTGTTGATAGAGTTCCAGTTGGAATGCCATGCTTCTGAGAATTCTTGTGCATATCTCTGTTTAGCTTGTCCTAGGATGGATGTGTTGTCCCAGTCAAAGTGGTGTCCTTCCTCATCTGTATGTAAGGATACCAGTAAGAGTGGGTTATGTCTATTTGTGGCTAGTTGATGTTCATGTATTCTGGGGGCTATTTTTCTGCCTGTATGTCCAATGTAGTATTTGTTACAGTTTTTGCAAGATATTTGCAAATGACATTAGTTTTGCTCATTGTTTGTATAGGGTCTTTCAAGTCCATTAGCTGTTGTTTAGTGTGTTGGTGGGTTTGTGGGCTACCATGATACCAAGAGGGCTGAGTAGTCTGGCGGTCTTTTCTAAGATGCCTTTGACATAGGGGAGAGTGGCTAGGGTTTCTGGATGTGTTTTGTCTGCTTGTTTGGGTTTGTTGATGAGAAATTAGTAGACTGTATTCATTGGATACTTGTTCTTTTTGAGTGTACTGTATAGGTGATTTTCCTTTGTTCTTTGGAGCTCACCTGTGCTGTTGTGTGTGGTGGCTCATTGAAATAATGTTCTCAAAACTTCCTAATAAGGAGGAAATCTTTTAGAATCATACAAAATTATGAAGGGAATAAATAAGATAGAAGCAAGTAGGTTGATTCCACTAGCGGGTGAAACTGGAAAAAGAGGGCATTGCCTCAAAATTAGGTGAATTAGATTTAGGACCAAATTGAGAAGGAACTTCTTCACCCAGACAGTTGTGAATCTTTGGAAATCCCTGCCCAGTGAAGCAGTTGAGACTGCCTCATTGAACGTTTTTAAAGCTAAGATGGATTTTTTTCAACAGTGAAGGAAGTAAGGGTTATGGTTAGAGGGCGGGTAAGTGGAGCTAAGACCATGAAAAGATCAACCATGATCATATAGAATGGTGGAGCAGGCTCGAAGGACCAGATGGCCTACTCCTGCTCCTAATACTTATGTTCTTGTGTTCTTATGACCGAGAGCCTTTGGAATTCCCTTCCTCAAAAGGCAGTAGATGCAGAATCTTTAAACATTTTTAAGTAGTGATAAAGAGATTCTTGATTGTTAGGAATGTGAGGCGTTGAGCTCAAAATCAGATCAGTCATGATGCTTTTGAACGGCAGAGCAGGCTCAAAGAGCCAGTTGGCCTAATATTTTTTCTTGTTTGTTTGTCAGACTTCTGGGTCTGAGTAACTCACTTGATTCCTCAAATCTTGTCTATCATCTACAAATCACAAGTCAGGAGAGTAATTAAATATTCTCCACTTGTCTCAATGAGTGCAGCTTCAGCAACTCTCAAGAAGCTTGACATCATTGAGACAAAGCAGTCCACTTAATTGACATCCCACCCACCCCATCCATCCTCATCCACTTTGACATTCACTTCTTTCACCTCTGACAGACAATGTAAGTAGACATACTGCAGAAATTCATCCTGCTCCTTTGACAGCAGCCTTCCAGCCTGCAACTGCAGTCACCTCGGAGAAAGATAATAGATGCGTGGAGAAAGGACCATGTGCAAGTTGTCCTTCAAGCCACATTCCATCTTAACTTGGAACTATCTCATCGTTACTTCATTGTCACTGAATCAAAATCCTGGAGCCCTCTTTCATTTCACTGGAAATGTATCCACATGTAGCCAGACTGCAGTGGTTCAAAGAGGCAACTTACCAGCACCTTCTTCATAGCATTTAAGAATAGGCAATAAATGGCTATGTCAGCCATCCTGTGAACAAGTAAAAACAAATAACCTCCATTTCTGATGATAGATTTTCATGAATCTTTCAAAAGTAGATGCAGACAGTTTTTTGATACTTCCTTTCTTTCACAAATAATGCAGTGTCTTCTGCAATTTTCCAGCTGAATAACGTAATCCCTGAATCTAGAGAGCTTTGGAAAATGATAAGTAAAATCTGCCATTGCCCACCAGTTTATTTTAGAAGCTCTTGCACAGAAGCTAATCGGACTTGGAGGTATTTCCTGTCTTAATTCCCATACTTTTTTGGATTCCATATCCACAAACTCTCCTTTATCAACTTACTGAAGACCTTCTTGTACTGTTGGTGTTTGCCATTTTTTGCCACTGCATCCATTTATCAAGAATAATTCCAAAGTAATGAGGAGATAGATAATTTTCTTCGCAATAGCAATCTTTTTAGCAATAATTGCTAGGCTACTTTAAATGGGGTATTTTTTAAACCACTCGTTTAAACTTCTCCAATGCCCCCCTTACCTGACTCCCAAACTTCCCTCCAACATAATGTTTAACTCATTAAAATGCGATGACATTAAATTAAAAATCTCCCCCTCACAGATTTGGCTGGTGTTGAAATCCACAGTGATAAACTTTTGGTGTACTCTATCTTCGAAATCTTCAATTAATTGAGGACAGAAGTTACCATTAGCAATGTGGTACTCTGAGTATTTAAGGACTTTGTAACAGGATTCTCTCTGTTATATTAATGAAGGCAAATGGATTAACATCTGGCAAAATAGTGGATAGTAATTTGATTTCAGCTCATTAAGTGGTTGAATGGTAGTATTGCTGGCAATAATTTGAAATCTGTAATCTTTACAAGACTTGATTGAGGCAACATATGAGGTGCTAATGAAGATGCAATGCAATTTTTTGGGAAGTTGGTATCTATAACTGATGTGCATAATTAAACTTGAAAAATATAATCCCTGTGTGTTAAATGAGGCTCGTGTTCTAACAGCTTGCCAGCAGCTGTTGTTTCTCCCATCACACCTTTCTCCTACAGCATAAGTCTACCTTTCTCAAGGTAGGAAAATAGCATTACCACCATAATCAGATCAGCTTCCTTTGGGTGGCACGGTGGCACAGTGATTAGCATTGCTGTCTCACAGCGCCAGCGACCCAGGTTCAATTCCCGCCTCAGGTGACTCTCTGTGTGGAGTTTGCACATTCTCCCCGTGTCTGCATGGATTTCCTCCAGGTGCTCCGGTTTCCTCCCACAGTCCAAAAATGTGCAGGTTAGGTGAATTGGCCATGCTAAATTGCCCGTAGTGTTAGGTGAAGAGGTAAGTGTAGGGGAATGGGTGGGTTGCACTTCGGCGGGGCGGTGTGGACTTGTTGGGCCGAAGGGCCTGTTTCCACACTGTAAGTAATCTAATCTAATCCCAACTAATCAGCTTTAATATAATTTCCACACTGTTCAATTCTATCCTTCAATACCACAGGCTCTTATCTTGTTAAGTAGCCTTACATATACCTTTTCAAACACTTTTCAGAAATTATAGAATGGTGCTTTTTACTTAGTACTGAGACACAGCATAATTAAGACAAATCGAAAAAGAAAGATAAGCTCTGAACTGGTAAATTTATATTTATCTCTGTTTTATCGCCAGTTGTTGTGCTTTATACCTCACAGGTATATAGAGATGATATTTTAGTTCCCAACTAAACAGGAGATTTACTAAAAAGTGCTTTGAAAACAGAGAAGAATTAACAGATACATAATCTGTTAATTGAATACTGCAATGTTCTTTTATATAACTTATCTTCAACCACACCCAGCAAGTAGTCCATTGTACTTGTTTCATAATTACAAAGGTGTATTTTAGTGGCACAGAATATTCAAGCATCAAAAGGCATTACTATCGTGTGGTAAGATTTAAGTTACAAAGCTCCTATTTGAAATCCTTCAACTTGATCTGAGAAGTATTGAATTTTTTTGATAGAATGGGTAATGGGTAAGAGGTTGGTTGTGTTTATGCATCCCTGTGCATGAGGATTGGAAACTGATAGATATATCATTAATGATGAACTTAGTTTCCTGTTGGAAAATGTCCATCTTGGATGAGTGGTTAGTATGGATAGGTTAGAGTTAGCTTCAATGTCCCCAGTGAACAAGCAGCCTGCTGAATTTGTGTTTGTCTATAGTATGATCATACACCTGTGTGACACCCCAAAAAATAAAATGTATTCAGAAAGATATATGTTAATTATCCATGTGATTGCAGTTTGGAGGAATTATGGCACAGTGCCAAACTAATTGAGCCAAACAGTTTATGCTGGTGTGATCTAATCAAGGTTCAAATCAACTTGAGTATAATTTCCATGCTGTTCAATTCTATCCCTTTAGAACTAAAGACAATTGCTTGGTATGTTTTTGATTTTTATGGCTTTACTTTGGTAATCCTTTTAGTGATTGGTCTATTTGTACTCAACTTCTAACATCCCACCTACACTTGCAACTTCCAAGTAGTGTTCCTGTGAATATATACAATCTCATGCATATCTTGGCTCGTTCAATTATCAAAATTTATATAGGACACAGATTTCATTATGGAAGACCTATTTTTAAAAATGACAACTATTCCTTACTCGCCACTTACACAGGTCCAACTCGTTGTGTATTTCTTCCAAATATGGATCTGAGAAGATGCGTAAATGCTCATGAAATGAATGAGATTTTAAACATTCTCTTATGGGCATTGCTGACAAGGCTAATATTTGTTAATCATCCATAATTGCCCTTAAGCTGATGTCAAAGGGCAGTTCAGAAGAAACCACGTTGCTATAAATGTGTCATTAGTTGTAAACCAGGACAGATGAAAGCAGATTTCCTTCCCTTCGGGAAATTTGTGAATAAGTTATTTTTCATGATTAATTGGTAGTGATTTCATCATCATGACTACTAAAACATAATTTCATTCCAGATTATATTAATGTAATGCAAATTCCACAAATGTCTATGGTGCAATTTGAGCCAATATCATTAGAACATTAATCTGGGCCATTAGATTACGAATTCGGTGATTTATTCTCCAATAGTAGGTGAAAGACAAAAAGATATTAAAAGACTGACAAAAAGCTCTAGTTTTATGATGGATCCTGAAGGAGAAGAATGAGGTTGAGGGTGGAGGTAGATTTAAAGAGGAACTTTCAGTGCATGGAACCTCAGTTATTGAAGTTGTAGCTACTAGTGGTGAGGTAAGATGGGGGTGGTTGTGAGGTAAGATGGGGGTGGTGGTGAGGTAAGATGGGGGTGGTGTTGTGGAATACAAAAATGGCCAGTCAATGTTACAATGTTTGGGACACTGAGATACTTAATGAATCTTTCAGGAATCTGAGTGCACTCTTCAAATTTTAGGTTTTTAGGAATGTAAAGCCAATGCAAGTGAAGAGATGTGATGGGCAATGGGAACTTGTTGCAAGCAACTTACAGGCAATCAAGATTTGGTTTTTGAGAAGCCTGTAAAAGATGGGAATAAGAGGTTGGCTGCAACAATGTTCGATTATAAACTGGGTCGTCGGTCAAGGGAGTACAAGTGTAGAAAATTAAGATCAAACAAATCAAACATTTCACTATGTAAATACTATTGTAGTATCAAATATTATGCAAACCAAATTAGACTGAGATTATTGCTAAGCATCTTCCTCCCAGCAGCAAAAATCTCATGATCTGATGTCATCAAAAAGTCGATTTTTAAACACTTACAAACATGTTGCATTGCGAACATTTTGTACATGTTACTGAAGTCTTTGTATGTGTATGTTTTTAAAAATGACTTCTGATAGTGTAGTTTCTTTCTTTTCTAATTTCAGTCAGCAGTAATATGTCATGGATAAAAGACTTGGATAAAAATGTATTACGGCAAAAAGAATTTAGGATTCCAAATGCTGTAATCTTATCATTTTAACTGGATAAGTAATGATCTGAAATAATATTATTTAACAATAGAATTGCATTTCACCCTCTCTGGGCCTCCCAGTTTCCTAAACATCCAAAGCAAACTTCATTGAAACTCATCTTTCTAATAACACAACAAATTACTTAACTTAAATGTAGGTGGAAAACTATAATTCAAAATCACCAGTGAATGAAAATCGCTGTTGCAGATTAAGAGTTGTAGGTCGTGATTCAGCTTCAAATACAAATCTTTTTCCTTTTCTATGTCTGTAAATTCATGATAAACGTTATCAAGTAAATGGATGGCTATATCTGAAATTTAAATTCATCATAAATCGTGGTATTTCTGGATTGTTGTGTTTTATTGTGCTGTCGTGATACTGGTAAAGTGGGTTAAAATCTACTGCACAAACTTGATTTGCAGTCTTTGAATGCATAAGACAAACAGAAATTTCTGTCTCTATTGGATTGTTGTTAACTGAATTTTAATAATAGTATATAATATTGACTGGATAATGGAAAAATTATCAGCAAAATTCTCATAATCTGATATATCAAAAAGTCAAATAATGATTTGAAAGATTTTTAAATGTTTAAAACTTAATTTATTTGAAAAATAGAAAGTAATCTTCAAAAATCAAATAATTAATATTATTTAACAATAGAATTGGATTTCACCTTCCCTGAACCTCCTTGTTTCCTAACCATAAAGAGCATATTCACTTATTTTCAATGCCTGCCAAATTGGTGAAGCCAAGAAAACCAAAAGGCTCCTACTGCTTTCCTTGTTTGAGACTTCCATTGCAATTTGACCTGAGACTACGTCAATTCAGAATAAAACACTTTGGCTTAACAGGCCTTAAATGCCACTCCTGACATCACATTAAAATAATGTTGCCTGTTGGTGCTTCTCCCTTCAAACACCTCTAACCTCTTTAACCAAAGCCACTTCTTGTGTCATGCCTCTCAGTCAGCAATTTCACCTTTCATCTATGATTTCCTTCTGGTTGATAATCAATGCCCATGTTTCAATCCCAGCCTCCAACCTATTGAATTCTCCTTCCCACTCAGATGGATAAACAGTAATACTGGGAAATAAAAGTGCAAGGTGTGCTGAAGCTCCATTTTGAAGACCAGTGTACACTGTTTGTTTTCAAAATGATGCCTAAGGCAATCTTCCCCATAAGCTGCAGGGATGTTTGGTCATGTAGCAAACCAGAATGTATTGTGCAGTGCAACAAATAGCCTGTGCAGAATTCATGGTCCCTTAAAACTGCATGCATGGCCAACCACAATCTTAAAAGGACCAGGCAGTGCACCAGCAGGTTGCATATGACAGATGAAAAGTTGAAGAAAAATTGGTTTGACTTCCAATTCCTAGGGTGCTGTTATGAATTTTGATTACCTTGCAATTATATTAGTGGCTTTCAGTTAAAGTTCACACCTTAGAAACAAGGAAGTAATTCAGACATTGTTTCATTCTGTTTCAATGGGACAGCACGGTTCAGGTCATTGAACCTGTGCCAGAGGCGGTCAAGTTCTAAAATTACATCATATCAAAATTTATGTTTAATTATTAAACAAACAATGATGCATTTTATGTTTGAAATATATTTCATTCTTATAAAATTTGTACTTCATGCAATTTGACCTGGCTATCCATTGTTAAAACTAAAAGGTACATTCAGTTGTTCTGTCAACAGAGGAGGTATTGTCACGAGGTACAGGGTGAAATCAGGAAAAAGAATGAGAAATGCAGATTCCCTGGTCCAATCTTCCTTAATATTTGTTCCCACGCTGGATTGCGTCATTTTACTCAAAGTTGTGTGTTTTTTTAATCTGGTGTGTGTAATTGTGCTATAGGAGCCAGCAATCTGTTTGCAACATTGTGACATTCAGGAAACACAGTTTCAAGGGGTTACTACATTTGAATGTTCCAAAATATGAGTTACAATCAATACTCCCTAGCAATTGGGACAGGACCTGTTGCAAGATTTTCAGTAGACCACACAAAGTTCATGGGTCACTAAAGAGCAGTTCTCAGATCACAATGCATTGAGAGGCAGACTGAGCAAGCTTGAGGCAGGTTCTATGCAGAAAAAAATGCTGTTAAACAATCAATGAGATGTATTAGAGTCACTGGTTTGGTGCAGTCATAACTCAAGGAGACATTCTGGAAATCATAAGGCATAATTAATAGTGTAGTTGGCATTGAGTGAGAAATAACAGCTTGGTGCAGTCAGAACTAAGAAAGGGGTTTCAGGATTTAATAGGCAGCAAACTATACTGGGCTTAGAAGAGAACATGTGCTACTAATATTTCACCACATTGGAGAATCAGGTTTGGAAGCTCAAAGGCCATAACTGCTTGTTATAGCTGAGCCAGATTAAAATTCAGGAAGATATTCAGGGGTAACATTAGTTTGATTAAGGTGGCAATCTATGAAAATGCCTAGAGCTGTGCTTATAAATAACTACTAGGGTACAGTTTTCAGAATGCATGGGAGCGTGGTATTAGACAAAGAAGGTAAACTACCATAACATAAATAGACAATGAGGCATACCATGACATTATGACCCTTGAGGTAGTTTCAAGGCAGATCATCAAAATAAACAATTGGAATCATTTGTGAATTATTAATGAATGGTAATGATAAACCACAGTGTTACAACATCATTAGTTAAAAATCACATAATACCAGATTATAATCCAATAGGTTTAATTGGAAGCACTATTTTTCGGAGTGCTGCTCCTTCATCAGGTGGTTGTGGAGTATGAGATTGTAAGAAACAGAATTTATAGAAAAAGGTTACAGTGTGATGTAACTGAAATTATATATTGAGGAAGACCTGGATTGCTTGTTAAGTCTCTCATCTGTTAGAATGACCATGTCGGTTTCAATACTTTCATATGTAAATCACAAAACTATTTTAAAAGTTACATTCTGAATTCTCACTTATACTTCACAACCACCTGGTGAAGGAGCAGCACTCTGAAAGCTAGTGCTTCCAACTAAATCTGTTGGACTATAACCTGGTGTTGTGTGATTTTTAACTTTGTACACCCCAGTCCAATACCGGCACCTCCAAATCATAACATCATTAGAATTATAATGGATTAGAAAGGAATTGTTGCACCCTCCAAAATTGCTTGTACACTTTGCCTGACAATCCCTAATTCTAAATATATTTCATCTTGCTGAGCACAGTATTCTCTTCATGAAAAGCACATGCTGATCCCTACAATATTTCTGTTTAATTTTAAAATGCTGCATTAAGAAGCATTGAAATGTTGCAAAAACTTCCTTATCTGTGAATTAGTTAGCTGAATTATATGCAAAAGCAGAAGAGTAAATTTGTAAACTGCAGACATTGTAATGAAAATGGAGGTGAACACTCCACAACAATGCCCTAAGACAAAAGCAATTGAGGTTTGACTGAAAATAAATGCTTGTACATCATACTTTGCTGAAATGTGTTTGAATAAAATTAGCATTAATATGCATTTTGATGTGTTTATATACAAAGGGCAAAGACCCAAATGTGTCTCCACTTAATTATTAATTATGATTCTGTACTATTTGTCGCCAACACACAGAAAATCTCATCCTTAACATCTAAGCCACAAAATGAATAGGAAGCCCCATAACCAAATGCTAAACATTGCAAGTGGTATTTTAAAAATTGTTGTTTTAACTCTTGCAGCTAATTATAAATGTTGATATCTTTTATGTATTTGATATTGCACAGAAACAACATAAAAACCATGCAGTTATCAATCTCTCATGTTGTGCTTAATGAAGTTTCCTTTGTCAAATTGCAATTTTTGGATTATAAATGATACTGAAGCAAGGTATTACATTTTTACAGTAGCTACCAGATTTAAAAAGTATATTTATCTATATTTTTACAATTATATATTATTTTGTGAAGTTCAATATTGCATATTAGATACGGATGTGACCTATTGCTTCTTATTTTCCTTGCTTATTTTACTATCTTTTATTTATTATTTCATTTTTTTAAATGTTTACACTATTTGGGTATATCTTCAGGCTCTTCTGCTTCATAATCAAATCTAGGGCATTGATATCCAAGGTTTCTTGCTCTGTTTTGTGAGTGTAATGATTCTGGAGGTTTCTTTACCCAGACAGGTATATACAGAGGTTTGGCTTAGAGGAAGAAATAGCAAGTCACTGTTGAATAGTTAGTTGGAGCATGCACAGGTATATTGAAGGAATAGAAGAAGAAATATGAAATGATGATGAGGAGGTGCTGAATCTGAAGGCAGGTGTGTGTGAAGGGTTAAGGAAATAAGATATGGTGGAAGTCATTGGTGTATGAAAGTGACAGTATGTGAGAAGTGAATCTACCAATATGTGGTATGAAAATGAAAACAGATGAATGAGATTTGAAATTTGGAAGAGGGACATCTTGTTATTATTTGATAAGTTGTTTGACAGAATATAGAACCGGGGTTAACCATTCAGCCTATCAAGTTTGTTCAGCCATTCTAGATCTGGACTGGTCATTTCCTGACTGCTTTGTTTTTTCTACATGATTTCCATGTTCTTCAATGTCATTTTTCTCTAGAAAGCAATGGATTTGCCTGTTGAACCAGCTCAAGGATTGAGCTATCACAACCTTCTGGGACAGAGAATTTCAAAGATCCAGGAGGGTAGGTAGCCATTCTACATGTTAAGAAAGCAGCAACCAAGCTTTTTTTGGATCGTGTTCAGACCGCTGGAAGAGCAAAAATTGGCGCTCAACTTTGCTGCTGTAAAAGTTCATCAAAAAGCTGCAAGTACTGACATTCTGGGTGAGCTGTGCAGATCCATTTCACAGAGTCATAGTGTCATAGAGCTATACAGCAACAAACAGACCCTTCGGTCCAACTCATCCATGCCAACCAAGTACCTGAAATTAATCCCGAATCCCATTTGCAGCATTAGGCACATATCCTTCTAAACCCTTATTATTCATACACCCATCCAGATGCCTTTTAAACATTGTAATTGTGCACTTACTCTGGCAGCTCATTCCATGGGCAAACTAACATGAAAAAGTTGCTTCTTAGGTCCCTTTCAAATCTCTCCCCTATTACCTTAAGCCTATGCCTTTTAGTTTTGGATTGTCTTACCCTGAGAAAAACACCTTGGCTCTTCACCCTATCCATGCCCCTCACGATTTCACAAACTCCTATATATGATCACCTCTTAGCCTCTGACCCTCCAAAGAAGATAGCCCCAGTCTATTCAGCCTTTCCCTATAGCTCAAATCCTCCAACCCTGGAAACATTTTTGTAAATCTTTTCTGAACCCTTTCAAGTTTCACAACATTCCACCTATATCAGGGAGACCGAAACTGACTGGAGTATGCCATTACTGGCTTAACCAATATCCTGCACGGCTGCAATATGACCTCCCAACTCTTATACTCAATCCACTGACCATTAAAGGTTAGCAGACGAAACACCTTCCTCACTATTCTGTCTCCCTGGGATTCCATTTTCAAGGAACATTGAACCTGCACCCTAAGATCTCTTTGTTCAGCAACCCTCCCCAAGACCTTACCATTAAGCGTATTAGTCCTATCCTGATTTGCCTTTCTAAAATGCAGAACCTCACATTTATCTGAATTAAACTCCATCTGCTACTTCTTGACACTTCAGCCTATCTGATCAAGATCCCATTGTACTCGGAGGAAATCTTCATTGCTGTCCACTACACCTCCAATTTTGGTGTCATCTGCAACCTTACTAAACATACCTACTCTATTCACATCCAAAATAAATGCTGCCAATGGTGCTGTGCAAGACTATTAAGACCTCCAGGAAAGTTAGAGGTTTGTCAAAGGACAACTCTCAAGTCATCCCTGTAGTAATTGACTGGAAAATGCAAACCAGGAAATGGAAACTCATTATTTGCCCTTCCTCCAAACATGCACAAAACTCAGTCGAAGAGTGGGGTGCTGGAAAAGCACCACTGGTCAGGGAACATTTGAGCTTCCGGATGAAGAGCTTATGCTTGAAACGTCGATTCTCCTACTCATCGGATGCTACCTGAACAGCTATGCTTTTCCAGCACCACACTCTTTGACTCTGATCTTCAACATCTACAGTCCTCACTTTCCCCAAGCACAAAACTCACCTCTGCTAAAATGGGGCCCTGTGACACAGACAGACATGGTACTGGCACCTTAGTAAACTTTCTGTCAAGAGAATAATTTGTAATATTGTAGGTTATACATCAGAATTTTTAAGGACACCCTGTCTTAAAATGAGTGAGGCTTTGTAAATTATAATTTTTCCCCATTACATGCTCAAATCTCTTGCAGATTCTCCAGGCTTGCTAACATGCCCTATCAGCACCTATAAAGACCAAAATTAAATACAATCAAGGCTATTGAAGTGGAAAACCACTCAACAACAAGATCTATAATGCTGATAAAATAAGTATAGTTCCGTATTCCTTTAATACTTAAAAGATAGTATAATATTTTGAAGAGTTCCTTCTTCCCAACACTGTCTTTAAAAATGAATTCCTCATCCATCTGTACATCAGATTCAGACATATTTGATATGGTGACAACATTTAACTTTTCTTGTTGTAGAGCATTTATTAAAGAAAGAGTTGGCTCCAATGCATTTTTAGCTTTTTTTTCAAAATACCCACATGAGTTTAGGATGTAGGTTTGCTCGCTAAGCTGTAGGTTTGATATCCAGACGTTTCATTAGCTGGCTAGGTAACATCATCAGTGGCGACCTCCAAGTGAAGCAAAGCTGTTGTCCCCTGCTTTCTATTTATATCTTTCCACTGGATGGGGTTCCTGGGTTTGTGGTGATGTCATTTCCTGTTTATTTTCTGAGGGGTTGATAGATGGCATCTAGATCTATGCGTTTGTTTATGGGTAGGTACCCACATGAGTAGACATTGAATTGAGAGCATAAAGCATCAAAACACGATTGTAATAATAATTTTACCTGGAATAGATTTTCCATGAACTATGCAACGATTGAATTCAATTGTGTTTTAAAAATAAACATTATTTGTTAAATTACAGTTCTGAGGGAGACTATCTCGTCAAAATAAATAAAATAATTTCTCATGTCAAATTGTTTTTATGTACCTTTTATGTTTGAAGTACAAAACAATTCCTCTACTTTTTTTATTTATTTGTGGGATATGGGCATTGGTCAACATGCATTGTCTATCTCTAGCTGTCCTTGAGTAGATCATCTACCATTTGTCCTTATCCTTAAGTAATGGGTAACCAAACAGCATAGCAGAGTGAGATGTGTGTGTCCTGCTACTACTTATAACAGAGCATTAATTTGCTACTGTATTCTTTATTCCACTCAAGATTTACTTGTTCTAGTTTACTGATAACAGTCTATGCTTTTTTACATCATAAGTGTCCTCTAAATAACTAAAACTGGACACAGTTGCCTCATATTGAATTTTATTGAGTTGTCGTTGTGTCATACTTCAAAAGTAAATTACCTCAAATGCTACTTTTTAATTTTTTTTTCATTTTGTTTCTTGTTACTGTGGCTATAATTTTCTAATTCCCAACTGACTTAAGTATCTGCTTCCCATTTCCATCTTCGAGGAGAAAGTGAGGTCTGCAGGTGCTGGAGATCAGAGCTGAAAATGTGTTGCTGGAAAAGCGCAGCAGGTCAGGCAGCATCCAAGGAACAGGAAATTCGACGTTTCGGGCATAAGCCCTTCATCAGGAATGGCCTGATGAGAAACAATAGCCAACCTGCTGGACATACAGAATAGAGGACAAGACGGGGAACCTCTCAACAAAGACTGCATACTCAAACTACTGGACCTGTGCTTCACAACACTCTTCACATTCAACAACCAAATATATGAACAAATCAGCGGCACACCCAAGGGCTCACCCATCTCTGGACTCATAGCAGAAGTGGTAATGCTTTTAGAACAAACAGTCTTACCGCAAATTCAACCCAAACTCTGGGTCAGATATGTAGATGATACCTTTGTAATCATTAAAAACACAGAAATAGAGAACACACACCGGATCACCGATGTCACACTCACAGGAATCCGATTCACTAGAGAGGAAGAAAAGGACAACCAACTTCCATTCCTAGACGTGATGGTACAGAGAACACTGAATTCACCACAAAGGTATACAGGAAAGTCACACACACAGACCAAGTCCTAAACTACAAAAGCAACCACCCCAACACACACAAAAGAAGTTGCATCACGACACTGTTCAAAAGGGCCACAGCACACTGCAGTACACCAGAACTGCAAAAAGAGGAAGAAGAACACCTATACAATGTATTTGTCAAAAATGGATACCCCCACAATTTCATCAACAGATGCCTAAGGGAAAGACAATGGAATGAGGACATGCCACAACCCAAAGGACTAGCCACATTACCACACATCAAGAACATTTCTGAACTGACAGCCAGAGTACTGCGACCACTAGGACTCGTAACAG
This sequence comes from Hemiscyllium ocellatum, assembly GCF_020745735.1. Taxonomy (NCBI): domain Eukaryota; kingdom Metazoa; phylum Chordata; class Chondrichthyes; order Orectolobiformes; family Hemiscylliidae; genus Hemiscyllium; species Hemiscyllium ocellatum. The sequence continues at coordinate 37,775,184 of NC_083407.1, read as the reverse complement.
CACACAAACCAACAGCCACTCTCAGACAAAAACTCACCAGGACGAAGGACCTGATACCCAGCATGGGCAAAACCAATATAGTGTACAAAATTCCATGCAAGGACTGCACAAAACACTACATAGGACAAACAGGAAGACAGCTAATGACCCGCATCCATAACACCAACTAGCCACAAAATGACATGTCCAGCTATCCTTAGTAGCCATACACTCAGATGACAAGCAACATGAGTTCGATTGGGACAACACTACCATTATAGGACAAGCTAAACAGAGAACAGCCAGGGAATTCCTAGAGGCATGGCACTCATCCACAGATTCAATCAATAAGCACATCAACCTGGACCTAATATATCGGCCACTGCAGCGGACAGTTGGAACTAACAACCGGAAGCTGCAGGTACAAATCACTACAAATGCCGGAGGAAAGATCACAGAAGCGCTTCACAGGAGGCTCCCAAGCACTGAGGATGTCACCTAGACAGGGGAAAAAACGTCTGCAACACAAATTCCCAGCTCGGCGAACAGAACCACAACAGGCTTGTTTCTACATACATTGGAAGGAAAACCAATGCCAGTAATATTGGAAGTGATCATGGTGTTGGACTTGTTTTGCCAGTGGCTTTCTCCAGGGCTATTTTTTTATGGAACATTGTAGTCAATCTTCACAAATCCATTAGGAAATTGACCAACACCCTGTCCAGAAAAGCAAATCACTCTGTTAAATTTACAACACACCCAGAGAGTGGAATTGCCAAGGTTGTTAGATTTGCTGGCATTGCTGAATTTCTACAAGTCTAAGGGTTAATTGACACAAACATGGCACTTAGAGCTTTCTGGGAACAGCCAGCAGCATGTATAACAGAAAGGGGTTTCACTCCCTGCACATACACTGGTCAGTGATCACCAGAAACAAATCCTTCTGGTGTGTGCATGCTACCAAGGGAGTTCTCATGGTTTATACATTCATACATTCTCAGTGAAATATATGTTCATTTCAGTCCTGTCACAAACAAGCTTGGTTTTACCAGAATATTCTGCTGTTGGTCACCCCTAAAATTTACTGATAGGTAGCTGATTGTGAGATTCTGTTGATGTCACCAGCAGCTTCCTGGAGGAATTCTGAAGTAAGGAAATTCAAGTCAGACAATGCATATTGCCCTGGTCCTTTCGGAAGAACATTTGGATCTAAAAAGCGAAAACTGCCACAAAAAATTCAGTTTTGCAAGATATTAAACCATAAAGCATCAGGACAGAAGTGGGCCATTTTGTCCATTGAGTTTACTTTGACATTCAGTGACTCCACAGCTGATCTGATAATCGTTAACCCCACTTTTCTATTTCCCATAACCCTCAATTTCTTACTGATTAAAAATCCCTCTATCCTAGCCTTGAACCTGCTTAATGATTCCTCTAAGGTAAAGAATTCCATAGATTCACTACCCTCTGAAAGGAGAACTTTTTCCTCAACTCTTGAGTTAACTTATTCAGAGATTATGTCCTCTGGTGCCCAAAAGAAGAAACACACTTTCTACATCTGCCCTGAGAATGCTTCTAAAAATCTTATAAATTTCAATAAGATTCCTTCTCATTCTTCTAAATTCCAATGAGTATCCTAACTACTCAACCTATTCTACATCTCCTCATAAGAAAATCCCTTTATTCCCAAGATCTGCAGAGTAATCCTTCTCTGGACCGTCTCTCCTTCCAGTATATTTTCCCCTAGATTGGGGTCCTAAAACTGCTCACCCTGTTCTGGGGTATGGCTTATGCTTTGTGATGAAGGATCTTCATCTCCCACCTGTACACCTTGTATTGGGGATATTGTTAGCTTCATGTCTGTATCCACCTCATTCCTCCTTGGTTGCAGAGACGGCAATTTCTCTTGCTGTTGTTGCTGCTTCATCTGTTACACATTTTGATGATCTTGCTATCCTCCTGCTGCTAGTGATATTGGCATGGTTGTTCCTTATTCCAGCTCCATGTTATTGCTGCAGAAGTAATCTGTATGCTACAGTTAGGGCTGACAACAGCAAATTCAGTGTGGTGCTGGAAAAGCACAACAAGTCAGGCAGAATCCAAGGAGCAGGAAGATCCATGTTTCAGGCAAAAGCCCTTCATCAGGAATTCAGATCAAGCTGAGTAAAGCTAAAGGTTGGTGCGATAACATTTGAATCAACTGTGAAATAGTGAACCTAGATTCTCAGGACAGTTGCTGTAATTATAAGCCTTTCACGTAGACAATGCGACAGATAAGCAGTTTCACTGTTTGAAGACTTTCCTGCCTGGGCATTTCATTGTTCAATGGCTTAACTCAGTGCTCTTGCCTTGCAAACCTTGGCAGATTCTGCCCAGTTTTAGAAACCTATGTGCCAGTTTTTAAAACATGAATATCATTAACTGATTATTTAACTGTCTGAGCTTAAAAATGTGTGCTGGAAAAGCGCAGCAGGTCAGGAAGCATCAAAGGAACAGGAGAATCGATGTTTCGGGCATAAGCCCTTCTTGAAGATTCTCCTGTTCCTTTGATGCTGCCTGACCTGCTGCCCTTTTCCAGCAACACATTTTTAAGCTCTGATCTCCAGCATCTGCAGTCTTCACTTTCTCCTATTTAACTGTCTGATCCAACATCTGCAAGTGGGTTTCCCGTTCACTTCAGAATGCATCCCAATAAAAGAATTTGGCAAAAAGGCCTTTGGTTTTCTTTTCAAGGTGATAAGAGTGTGTTATAACTGTATTATAAGAGCAGGGAGGTTATGTTGGAGCTGTATAAAATGGGCCACAGGTGGAGGACTATGTGCAGTTCTGCTCACCACCCCAGAGAAAAGATGTTATTGCACTATAGAGGATGCAGAGGAGACTCACCAGGGTGTTTTCTGGGATGGAGCATTTCAGATATGAAGAGAGAATGGAGAAGATCAAGTTGGTTTTCTTTGAAACAGAGAGCTTTGAAGGGGACCCTGATTGAGCCGTATATGATTGTGAGGAGTATGGACAGGGTGCGTAAAAGACAACTGTTCCCTTAGTTGAAAGGTCAACAGCTAGGAATATACTCATAAGGTGAAAGGCAGGAGGTTAGAGGGGATTTGAGGCATAACCCCACCATGTTTAAAATGTACTTAGATGAGCACTTAAAGCATCATAACGTTCAAGGCTATGGGACTAGTGTAGATAATGGGGTATTTTTGACAGTACAGACCCAATGGACTGAAAGGCCTCTTCTGGACTGTATGATTCTTTGATCAAGACATGGATGTTATGCAGATAGATGCAGGTCAAACTTTTATATTATTCTAGGTTCCAAGGGCTTCCAAATGAAACGGTGTTGTATATTGTTGAATTCAATTCTATGTCAGATGCTTTAATCAGATATTCAATAAGGCAGCAAGGCTTTGAAATCGGAAAGGCTCAGTGTGATCTCTGTTCCTGACATTTCTAAATTCCGTTAGTTTGGTAAAGTTTGAACTGATGCCAAGAGAAATATTTCCTCTTGTGGTTTATAGTGCAGACCACACTTTTCATTACACAGTCATGGGTAGGTCAGGGCTGATCCTCTACAGAATGAAGCAACACTTTCTTAGCATGATTAATAAATTGATTTTTCCCTTCATTCAATGGGTATATGTTTATCATATGACTGCTGAATTTTGCAAATGATACAAAAATAATTGCTTTGAAAGGAATCTTGATCTCTTCTCAGTTGGAAACCAGTTGAGTGCTCCAATTATGATACAGCTACTGACTAGGAAGAGACAAATAAAGCCACCAGACTTTCTCAGATTACTATCCAATAATGTCTGCTGAGAAATTGGCATGCATAGATGCAAGATTTAAAAAATAACATTTGGCTTAGCTGTCATTAATTCACATGGTAGGAAAACCTATTAAGGTTTACAGTTAAGACCTCTACAGTATGAATAATAGCTTTGATCTAGGGAGGAAGTGGCATTGTGGTAATGCCACTGGATCATAAACTCAGGTTAATGTTCTGGGGATGTGGGTTCAAATGACCTCTGCAAAGCCATCAGAGATGCCAGGAGGGAGTATCGTATCAATTTAAAAGACCAAATTAAGCATACGGACACCTGCCACCTGTGGCAAGGTCTACGCAAGATACTTGGATACAAAGTGAAGCAAAGCAAGATAGCAGACAAAAATATATCCTTGTCTGACCGCTCAATGCTTTCTATGGTCGGTTAGAGCAGAATGCCAATGGCACTGTGTCACCTGTCCCAACAGCCCCAGAGAACCTGTTCCCTCTGTCACTGCTGCTGATGTATTCCGAAAAGTAAACCTGAGGAAAATGACAGATTCAGACAGAGTCCCAGGCCATGCACTTAGATCTTATGCAGACCAGCTGGCAGAGGTAATCGTCGACATCTTCAGCCTCTCCTTGCTACAATCCAAAATCCTTAGCTGCTTCAAGAAACCCAATAACATCCCAGTACTAAAGAAAACACATGCAACATGCCTTAATGACTACCACCCAGTGGCTCTGGCCTCCAAACTCATGAACTGCTTTGAGAAACTGATCATGGCCCACATAAACGCGGCACAGAGCTCAGTGGTTAGCACTGCTACCTCACAGTACCAGGGTCCCAGGTTGATTCCAGCTTCAGGCAGACTGTCTGTATGGAGTTTGCACATTCTCCCCATGTCTGCGTGGGTTTCCTTCGGGTGCTCTGGTTTCCTCCCACAGTCCAAAGACATGTGGGTCAGGTGAATTGGCCATGCTCAATTGCCCATAGTGTTAGGTGCATTAGTCAGAGGGAAATGGGTCTGGGTGTGTTACACTTCAGAGGATCGGTGTATACTTGTTAAGCCGAAGGGCCTGTTTCCACACTGTAGGGATTCTAATCTAATCTAATCTAATCTACTCTAATCTAATCTAATTATAAACTCTGGTCTCAGGTTTGCTGACAATATCACCATAGTAGGACTGATATCAAACAGCGATAAATCAGAACACAGAAAGGAGATAGAGCGCTTGGTGTCATAATGCAGTTCTAACAACCTCCCTCTCAATATTGGTAAAAGAAAAGAACTGATCATTGATTCAGGAAGAAAGGAGGAGGACATGCCCCTATCTACATCAATGGAGCTGAGGTGGAGAGGGTTGTGAGTGTCAAGTGATGATAATCAATAATCTCACCTTAGCCTCACGGGGCAAGATGACACACCGGCACCTCTTCTTCCTCAGGCGGCCTAGGAAACTTGGCAAGTCCATAAGGAGCCCCACCAACTTTTACATATGCACCAAAGAGAGCATTCTAATCAGGCACATGACAGCCTGGTACAGCAACTGCTCTGCCCAGGACTGTAAGAGACAACAGAAAGTTGTGTGCACAGCCCAGACCATCATGGAAGCCAACCGTCCATCCATGGACTCCAGTTACATTTCTCATTGCTGCTGTAAGGCTGCCAACAGAATTAACCAACCTGGTAATGCTCTTGCCCAACATTTTCCTTCAGGCAGACGACTCAGAAGCTTGGACACATGCACCAAGAGGTTAAAGAGCTGATTCTTGCCTGCCATTATTAGATAGAAGAATGGATCAGTCTAACTTCAGATAACACTGATCTTGCTTTGTGCAATTCCTGTGCAGCCATAACCTTGAATGCCTCACTCTGTTTAAGCATCCTATGGTCTGTATGTCCTTGTTTGCTATGATCTGCCTCGTCACAAAACAAAGATTTTCACTGTGCTTGGGTAAGTGTGACTACTATAAATCAAATCAAATCAAGTCTCAGCATGGCAACATTTGAACTCAATGAAATTTTGAATAAAGAATTTCCCGAATGGCAACAATATAATCACTGTTGAGTGTTCTAAGGGCCCAGCTGGTTCACTGATGTTCTTGAGGGAAGGAAACCTTATGTCCTTAACTGTCTATGTATAACTCCAGGCCCCAGAAATGTAATTAACTTAACTGCCCTCTCGAGAATTAGGGATGCATAATAATTGCTGGACTAGTCAGTGATGCACGCAACCTATGTATGAATTTTTAAAAAAATCATAGTGCTGCCTGGATCCCAAGAAGAATAAAAGCCTTTAGGAAGAGAGGCTGACAATTCAGCTGCCTCTTGTGTTCACCAAATCAAACCTTCCCCTCCCATTTTCCCCACCAGCCCACCCAAGAGCCCACTTGAAGTTTGTGAGCTCTACCTCAAACTCCTTTAATGTCGTATTGGTGATTAACTCCCCTATCTGGTCTCTATGTTCACTGACCTTGTCAATAATATGCTTTCTTTGGATACTGCCTACTTCCCCTGCATGACTTGTGGGTGGCATGGTGGCATGGTGGTTAGCACTACTACCTCATAGCACCAGAGATCTGGGTTCAGTTCCTGCCTCAGGCAACTGTCTGTGTGGAGTTTGTACATTCTACCTGTATCTGCGTGGGTTTGCTCTGGTGTCCTCCCACAGTCCAAAAATGTACAAGTTAGGTGAATTGGCCATGCTAAATTGCCCATAGTGTTAGGTGTAGGGGTATGGGTGGATTGCTCTTTAGAGAATCAGTGTGGACTTGTTGGGCTGAAGGGCCTGTTTCCACACTGTAAGTAATCTAATGAAACTGTCACCAATATCCTCCTCTAAAATACACTGTTGACCCCTGACTCCTTGAAAGCTTCGATCTTATCTGTAATATTACTTGTTTTTTTATTTCAATGTTCTTTAATATGTTGTCACCTCTGAAATCCATACCTATAGCAATCATTTTTAATTATTAATTTTTAATTTTTAATTATTTTGACATTGAACAGCATTGAGTAATAGTGTATATTATCGTAATAATAGATTTTGGAAGGAATTTCAGATAAATTGCATTAACCAATGAAAGTGAAAACATGTTTTAAATTCAATCAGTCATTCATGTAAGTTTGCCACTGCCTTCCCAAAGAAGTTTCATAATGATGTTTAAAGGCAAAATATGCTGGGCTTGCCAATGATGCCCATACATTCAGAATGATCTGAAACTGCATTTATTTGATGACACATGTACTGGAAAAGTCTGTTTATTTTGAGCTATGTCCTTGTAGACGACAGTGGGCTGGGGAACATTCTCAAAGGTGGTTAATTAGTTTCCATACCATGATATCATTAGGTTCCATAAAATGATGATAAGACCTGAAGTCACCATGGAGATGAACAACTAGGAAACAAAAGGAGAACAGAAAGCTAACTGCAGTGGGGTTGAGTCACTCTGTGTTTCACATTTGGCAGTTCTGAACAACCTAAGAACTCATATAAGGGAAAACAAGCAAACCTGTCTCTGAATGGAAAAAGCTTTCAGTTTTAACAGTACCTGGTTTTGAAGGACCGCTCTGAGAAACAAGCAGACATTATGTTACTGTATGTGTTGTTCAGTTAGAAGACAGGAATGTCAAAGGACTGTGGATTAAATAAGATCATTCCTATTTAATGATATTTTGGAGTTGCCAGAATCCATCAAATTGTCTAAAGCAGTCAATAAAAGGAGTTTCTGGGAATTCTACACCATTAAGATTCCTATGGCCAATGTGAAAGTGTATTTGCAGGTTGTGCCCTTATCAGTGATAACCATGGAATCCATACAGTATGGAAGCAGGTTATTCAACCCATTGAGTACACACCAACTCTCCAAAGAGCATTCCACCCAGACCCACTGCACAGCCCTATCCTTGTGTTTCCCATGGCCCATCCACTTAACCTGCATATCTTTAGATTGTCGGAGGAAACCAGAACATCAAGAGGAAGCCCATAAGACATGACGAGAATGCAACCTCCACACAGACTATTGCCTGAGGGTGGGATTGAACTCGGCTCCCTAGTACTGTGTGGTAGCAGTGCTAACCACTGAGCCACTGTGCTACACCAAACTAAACCTGGGAAATTTTGATGAAATATCGTTGCTGGCAAATGTGACTTCAGGACCAAAATTATTCAATCAGGAATGAGTATTGTGTAAAATGGAATCTGAGTTGGAAAAACTGTGTGGCTATACATGGTCCTGCACTTGTGTGGAAAGTAATGAAAGTGCTTGTATCTACATGAGAACACATCTTTGATGCAGAGGCTACTTAAATTAAAATTTGTTTAATTTGAAATATCCTTCACCTGTTAATTGATGTTTGAATTATGTTGTTTTTAGCTGGTTTGTTACAGTACATTTTTAAAAAGTGAAATCTTGCCCAGTAGTTTAGTTTTCATTTACTTTGTAAGGATTCCTTTCTTTAAAAAGTATTCAGTCTCTAAGGGGGATAGTAACAATTTATCTGTTAAATTTGCTATATCTTCAATATCTAATTTTTTTAATTCTCTTCTACTTGGGCTTCCTGTGGAGACATTAATGCCATAACATATTCCCTGTTGATTCACATTCACTCAATTACAGTTTTTAGAATTTTCTGTTGTGTACTCTTGGCGATGTTTGTCAGCTGAAAAGCATTTTGTTTTTGATAAAAATGCAAGGCATTATTTACAGTTCCATAGTATTTTTACTGTGTTATTGATCAGATCTCAGAAAAATATATATCCTTAAGCCAGCTCGATGGCACCACACCATGTGACATCCTAGTATTGTAGTTTCCAACCTGTTTAAGCACAAGATTGGTTTTTGAATTTAAGTGCGACCCAGGATCTTCCCAGAGGGAAGTGTACAATGAATATTTTTGTTTTTTTAGTGTTATTTCAATCTGAAACCAAAAATAGATAACCTTTCACTTTTCCCTCTATTTACAAGTTTCAATGTGTTTCTGATGACTGCACATTATCTGCCACTGCCTTGAATTCTGCGTTGCAGTTTGGGCTTATCATTGTCATAGTCCTATCAAATGAGTATCTGTGCAATGAGTGCAATACCTGGACTTGATTTTCTTCATTTGGGAGAACACTACCTCACAGATATATATGGAGTTAAGGGAGGTTTTCTCCTTTAAATATATAGGATGATAGGAGGGCTGGGTATTTTTTTAATAACAACTCCTCAAAAATGACTGCGTCTTGATCTCATTTGCAGCTCAAGATAATTTTCCATTGTAATTATCTCCATATTAACTCAAATGCTTTGGAAATCAAAGACCTCATGGAATTTGGTAATCAGCCCACTGGTGTCCACTTGAAAGAATGGGTTTTGAAACCACCACAATGATTTGGTCCCCAACATATATTCTCTGATCATGGCTGATCTGTGGCCTCACACCACATTCTTGCCTTTGCACATACCCCTTCATAAGTTTGTTTAACAAAAAATTATCTATCTCATTTTAAAATTAATAAATTAAATGAAATATCATGTAACAATGTGACAAAGCCAGAATCCATCAAATTGTCTGAAGCAGTCAACTGAATGAGTTTCTGGGAATTCTATGCTCTTCGAATGCTCTTAGCGACATGGCTGTAGGAAACATAGGCAGGCTGTGCAATCAGCTGACAGAAACTCTGCAATTTATCATCTAATTATGATCTACATGTTGGAGACCACATTTTCTTAAAATTTGGTTGAGTCCAAAACATTGAATGTTTTCAGGAAGAAATTAAACATACTTTATAGGGCTAAAGGTATCAAAAAATATGGGAAAAAGTGGAAACCGGATTGAATAACCAGGGTCACATTGAGTAGTGAAGCAGGCCAGAAAGCCCTAATTCTCCTCCTATTTTCTATGTTTTTATGTTTTCAAAATTTCTTCACTTTACCATCTGTACAATTAGTTGATAATTAGACAGTTAGTTAGATGGCCAGTTAGCTCTGCATATGATGTAATAGTAACTTAATAATCCAGTTTTGATGGACTCTTGTGGCAGTGCCCCAACCTCTGGGTCAGGAGACCTGGATTCAGGACCCACCTGCTACAAATATGTGTCGTAACATCTCTGACCAAGTTGCTTATTACAATCTATGACTCAGGCTGTCAATGTAATTCTGAGATATCATATTGGTGTGCATAGCTGCTATTGAAATTCCTGTTACCAGACTTAATATAGTTTAACTCAGTGTGGTAGATGGGTGGCATGTTGTCTCACTTGTTAGCACTGCTGCCTCATAGCGCTAGGGACCTGGATTTGATTCCAGCCTTGGTTGATTGTCTGTGTGGAGTTTGTACATTCTCTCTGTGTCTGTGGAGGTTTCCTCCATGTGTTCCAATTCCCTCCCAAAGCCCAAAGATGTGCAGCTTAGGTGAAGTGGCCACGCTAAATTGACCATAGTTTTCAGGGATATGTAGGTTAGGCGCATTAGTCAGGGGAAAATGGTCTGGGTGGGTTGCTCTCCGGAGGGTTGGTGTGGACTTGTTGGGCCAAAGAGCCTGTTTCCACATGGGAGGGATGGTGTGGTTCTTCCTTGGATGTGTTGTAAAATAGCAAGTTCATCAATATTGAAATTGTACAGTATGAAAGATGAATTTTAATCTCATATCACAAGACACATCATTTGTAAATTGGAGACAAAACAGTATATCAGCTAGATGTATTGTCACCATTGTGATAGAGGCAAAATTGACTGTCCTTGTGCCCACAAGAATGTGATGAATTACAGATTAACTTGATTTTGGCTACATTACTTAACCAAGATATCAGAAGAACTACTTCATTTCTTCAAGCAGTGCCACACAATCATTAATAGCAAAGAAAGGTCAAATTGGATTAAAAACGTTTCTTTTGTTTCTTTTTCCACTGACCTGCTGAGTTTCTCCAGCACTTCCTATTATTATGTTTAATGATTACATGAATAAGTCTGTCATTTTGCATTAGAATATCACAAAGGTCATTAAGCCGTGATTTGCCTGTATGAATGAGGCTACTATCTCTCTTCAAGGGAGGGTGCCTTCATCAATTGAAAGAAACTGCACAGTTGAAATGTAATTTGGTGAGAATGGAGCAGTGTGCATTATACAGGAATTTTTAGCTGCCCAACTGCCCAATTTTGGAGAACAGGCAGGTTTAAGTTTGCCTAATAAAAATGATTGTGTTCGAGAGGTTTTCCTAGAACTCTGGGAAGCTAGGGAAATGATTGCTGGGCCTGTTACTGAGATATTTGTATCATTGATAGTCACATCTGAGGTCTCAGAAGACTGGGGGTTGGCTAACGTGGTGCCATAAGAAAGGTGGTAAGATCAAGCCAGGGAACTATAGACCAGTGAGCCTGACATTGGTAGTGGGCAATTTGTTGGATGGAATCCTGAGGGATAGATATACATGTATTTGGAAAGGCAATGACTGATTGGGGACTAGTCAACATGTCTCACAAACTTGATTGAGTTTTTTGATAAAGTAACTAAGAGGATTGTTGAGGGCAGAGTGGTAGATGTGATCGATATGGACTTTGGTTAGGTATTTGACAAGGTTCCCCATGGGAGACTGGTGAGCAAAGTTTGATCTCATGGAATACAAGGAGAAATCGCCATTTGGACACAGAACTGGCTCATAGGTAGAAGACAGCAGGTGGGTAGAGGGGTTTTCAGACTGGAGGCCTATGACCAGTGGAGTGCTACAAGGATTGCTGCTGGGTCCTCTACTTTTTGTCATTTACAAAAATGATTTGGATGCGAGCATAAGAGGTATAGTTAGTAAGTTTGCTGATGACACCAAAATTGGAGGTGTAGTGGGCAGTGAAGTACTTTACCTCATATTACAACAGGATCCTGATCAGATGGGCCAATGAGCTGAGAAGTGGCATTGGAGTTTAATTTAGATAAATGTGAGGTGCTGCATTTTAGGAAAACAAATCTTAGCAAGACTTATACATTTAATGGTAAGGTCCTCGGGAGTGTTGCTGAACAGGGACCTTGGAGTGCAGGTTCATAGCTCCTTGAAAGTGGAGTTACAGGTATATAGCATAGGGAGGACGGTGTTTGGTATGCTTTCCTTTATTAGTCAGAGTATTGAGTACAGGAGTTGGGAGGTCATGTTGAGGCGGTACAGGACACCGTTGGAATATTGTCTGCAATTTTGGTCTCCTTCCTATTGGAAAGATGTTGTGAAACTTGAAAGAGTTCAGTAAAAGTTTACAAGGATGTTGCCAGGGTTGGAGAATTTGAGCTATAGGGAGAGGTTGAATAGGCTGGGGCTGTTTTCCCTGGAGGGTCAGAGGCTGAGGGATGACCTTATAGAGGTTTACAAAATTATGAGGAGCATGGATAGGATAAATAGACAGAGTCTTTTCCCTGGGGTGGAGGAGTCCAGAACTAGAGAGTATAGGTTTCGAGTGAGAGGGGGAAAGATATAAAAGAGATCTAAGGGGCTACTTTTTCACGCAGAGGGTGGCACGTTTATGGAATGAGCTGCCAGAGGAAGTGGAGGAATTGCAACATTTCAAAGGCATCTGGATGGGTACATGAATAGGAAAGGTTTGGAGGGATATGGGCCGGGTGCTAGCAGGTGTGACTAGGTTGGGTTAAGATATCTGGTCGGCATGGACAGGTTGGACCGAAGGGTCTGTTTCCATGCTGTGCATTTTATGACTCTGTGACTCTTAACCTTTTATCCTTTGTTTTTAGTAATTTCATACTGTATAGATAGCTACATATTAAATTCATACAAGAAACAGTTCTAATCCTTTTGTAATTCTGATAGTGCAGTTGGATTCTCATGTTGCAATACTGAAGCAAAAGGGTGTAAATGCAGATCACACTAATGGCTCTGCTTGCTAAAAATTAATACTTAAAAGGGAAATATACCGTTGGAAATGTATTGCACCATTAAACCAAGAAGTTACATGATGTGGTCCCAATGGAGCTGAACAGGAAATTGAAAGGAGAAGTTAATCAAATGGATCTTATTATACAATGCTTTGTGGTCATCTTTTTCATCTGAAATAGGATACACCTTTCGGTTATGTGAATTTGAAGTTGTCAACAATTTCGCTATCAGTGTCCACATTTATCCATGACCCATATCCTAACTGCAAATGTTAGGAAAGATAGCATGTTATATGGGAGCATTCATTTCAGTTCTGGGTGCTGCATAAATTACTTGAATGTCTGAAATTTCCTCTTTACCACAATGGTAGCAGATTTGTGGCAGGGTGGGACTTTTGCCCCCTCCTGCTTTCAGTTCTTCCTCTATCAATTTCCTGCAGTCAGAGACATTAATATATTAACAGTAGATGCCTTTGTCAGATCATGGTTCTAGGAGAGGGAGATTATGTACTTTGCTAGTGATGAGGACAGATTGCAAGAAAAACTAAAGCAGTTTATTTCTAATGCAGTTGTTTGCTTTGATCCAGCTTGTACATTATCAGGAAATAAGGAGATAATCTAACATTTCATTATAGCATGTAATTTGGTTCAACTTATTTAATTCCTAATAATTATGCTTTACATTTTTAGTGGGTTCATGTTTACAGTAGAATTTAATACAAAACTATTATTTTGATGAGATGTGATAATGCACTAGATAAATACAAATTATTTTTCTCTTTTCTTGTTTCCTTGTATTTTCTTTTCTCTTTAAATCTTATACACAATATAAGAGTAATGATAGAAAGCTATCATACGACAACTTGTCTTTCAGATGCATCTTAAATGAATCTACCGTGCCTGCCTCTACTACCTCTGCTGGCAATGCGTTTCAGGCACCTACCACTGTTTGTGTGAAGTACTTGCTGCATGTATCCCCCTTAAACTTTTCACCTCTCACCTTGAAAGAGTAACCTCTCGTTATTGAATCCTGCACCCTGGGAAAAAGCTCATCTCGATCTACCCTCTCTATACATTTCATGATTTTGTAGGCCTCAGCCAGGTCCCCCCTCAATCTCCTTTTTTCCAATGAAAACAATCCTAACCTCTCTTCATAGCTAGCGCCTTCCAAACCAGGCAACATCTTCGTAAACCTTCTTTGCACCCTCTCCAAAGTGTCCACATCCTTTTGGTAATGTGACAACCAAAACTGTACACCATATTCAAAATGTGGCGAAACAATGTCTTGTACAATTTTAACATGACCTGCCAGCTCTTATACTCAATACCCTATCCAATGAAGGCAAACATACCATATGCCTTCTTGATCACTCGATTCACCTGTGCAGCAACCTTCAGAGTATAATGGACCTGAACACTCAGATCTCTGCTCATGAACTTTTCCCAAGGCTCTTCCGTTTACTATATAATTTGCTCTAGAATTTGACTTCCCAAAATGCATCACCTCACATTTGCCTGGATTGAACTCCATCTGCCACTTCTCTGTCCAACTCTCCAGACTATCTATATTCTCCTATATTCTTTGGCAGTCCCCTTGCTTGCTACTCCACCAATCTTCGTGTCATCTGCAAACTTGCTGATCATACCAACACCTCCGGGCCGCCCGAACTTCAGAGAACACCTCCGGGCCGCCCGAACTTCAGAGAACACCTCTGGGCCGCCCGAACCAACCAACCCAATCACCCCGTAGCTCAACACTTTAACTCTCCCTCCCACTCCACTGAGGACATGCAGGTCCTTGGACTCCTCCACCGGCAGAACACAACAACACGGCGGCTGGAGGAGGAGCGCCTCATCTTCCGCCTGGGAACCCTCCAACCACAAGGTATGAATTCAGATTTCTCCAGTTTCCTCATTTCCCCTCCCCCCACCTTATCTCAGTCGGTTCCCTCAACTCAGCACCGCCCTCCTAACCTGCAATCCTCTTCCTGACCTCTCCGCCCCCACCCCACTCTGGCCTATTACCCTCACCTTGACCTCCTTCCACCTATCCCACCTCCATCGCCCCTCCCCCTAGTCCCTCCTCCCTACCTTTTATCTTAGCCTGCTTGGCTCTCTCTCTTATTCCTGATGAAGGGCTTATGCTCGAAACGTCGAATTCTCTATTCCTGAGATGCTGCCTAACCTGCTGTGCTTTGACCAGCAACACATTTGCAGCTGTGATCTCCAGCATCTGCAGACCTCATTTTTTACTCGAAGATCATACCAATAGTGCCTTCTTCCAGATCATTTATGTATATCACATTATGTTTTGGATTATGTCAGATGCAGTAATTCAAATATTAAGCCATCTTGGGAACTGTAACTTCAAGTTGCTGGAATGTGACTAAAGCCCAATCAGTGGCTTTCATCCAGTAAATTATTGTTTTATTTTTAAATAAAATATTGCTTCGTAACAAGTTGTTTTCACCACCTTTTCACAAAGTACATTCCAAGTGATAACATCTCACTGCTTAAAGAAGTTCTCATCATTTGCCCACTGGTTCTTTTTCCCAATTTGTCTACTCTGGTTAACGATTCATACATTAGTTAAAAAAGAATTCTTCTTATTTAGTTAACCAAAACCTCTTAGAATTCAGAATACATTGTCAGATCTCCCATTATTGTTTTCTGGTCAAGAGAGGACATTCTCAGCTTATCTACCCTTCCACACAAGAGAAGTCCCATTTTCATGGAATCATTCTGGAAAATGTTTGCATTGTCTCCAATGCCTTGCCATTCCAACGTTCGTGTCATCAGTTTCTGAAGTGAGGTGTCTACCATTGGCTGCAATGCATGACTTAACGCTTTACCAACAGGTATAAATGTTTAGCATTATTTATTTCATTTTGTATTCTACTGGCCCATTTTCTTAAACATAAGGAGTCTATACATTTAACAAAATCTCCCCTCCTTCTTCTTCTCAAAATATATATCTGCCGTGGGCTTCCCAAATTCATCAGTCTGCCAACATCCACATAAGAACTACGTGTAGAATTAGACAACTTGGCCCATCAAGTCTATTATTGGACCATAGGTAGTATATTTCTCAACCTCATTCTCCTGCCTTCTTTCCCAAAACCTTTGATCCTTAAACCAATCAAGAATTTATCTTTCTCTCTGTCTTAAATACTCTAAATGATTTAGCCTCCGCAGCCTTCTACGGCAACAAGTTCCACAAATTCTCCACTCTCTGACAGAAGAAGTGCCTTCTCATCTCAATTCTAAAGGATCATCCCTTATTCTGAAGCTGTGCCCTCATGTCCTCCTGTCTGCTACTAGTGGAAACATCTTCTCCACCTCCTTTGTATCCAGGCCTCTTAGTATTCTGTAAATTTTAATGAGGTACCCTCTCTTCCTTATAAACTCCATCAAGTACAGATCCACAGTCCTCAACTGCTCCAAGATCTTCATTCCCAGGATCATTCTTGTAAACCTCCTCTGGACATCCTCCAATGGCAGCACATTCTTCCTTAGGTATGGTTACAAAAACTGCTCACAATATTCCAAATACAAGCTGACAAGACCTTTGTACAGCCTGACAACCACCGGATGAAGGAGCAGTGGTCTGAAAGCTAGTGCTTCCAAGTAAACCTGTTGGACTATAACTTGGTATTGTGTGATTTTAACTTTGTACAGCCCAGTCCAACAGGCACCTCCAAGTCATAACATTGCAGTTGTCTTCATAACTGCTAATTGAACCTGTGTGTTACTCCTCGGACTTCTAAATCTCTTTGTATTTCAGATTTCTGAAGCCTTTTTCCATTTCAAGAATCATCTACATCTTTATTCCCACTAAAGTGCACAACGTTATACCTTCTTAGATTGTATTTCATCAATCACTTCTTTGCCCATTCTCCTAGCCTATCCAAGTCCTTCTGCAGTCTCCTTGCTTCCTACCATATTGTTTTGTCATCTGCAACCTAGCAACAATACTCCAAAGTCTTTTGTACAGATTGTTAATGTGTAATATGAATAATTATGGTCCTGTAACTGATCCCTGCAGAACTCCACTAGTCACTGGTTGCCATCCTGTAAAGGACCCCTTTATCCTTCTGCCAGTCAGCTAAACTTGTATCCATGCCAATACTCTGCCTGTAACACCTTAGACTCTTTAGCAACTCCCCTTAATGAAGCCATGCTGACTCAGCCCTATTTTGCCATGTACTTCCAAATATACCATAATGTCACCCTTAATAATGGTCTCTAAAATTTTACCAATGACTGAGATCAAGCTAACTAGCCTATAATTTCCTATCTTCTGCGTGCCCCCCTTCTTAAACAGGGATGTTACATCTGCCATTTTCTTGTATTCCTGGACCATTCCTGACTCCAGTAATTCCTGAAAGATCACCAACAATGCCTCCATAATCTCTAAAGCTATCACCTTCAGAACTCTAGGGTGTAGTCCATCTGGCCCGGGTGTCAACCCTCAGACCTTTCAGCTACCCCAGCACCTTCTCCTTTGTGATGGCTACTATAGTCATCTCTGCCCCTGACTCTATTAAACTTCTGGTGTGCTACTAGTGTCTTCCACTGTGAAGATTTATACAAAGTGCCTATTCAGTTCCTCCACTATTTCTTTGTTTCCCATTGTAACTTTTCCAGCCTCATTTTCCAACAGTCCAATGGATTAAACACAACGATGAACTATTCAGCAAAGAAGCACTGGGGACATTTAGACCATATCGAGATCAGTATGGACAGAAATGATGGATGTATGAAATAAGATGCATGTAGCATAATTTTGCATAAAGAGAAGTTTGTATAACAGGAATGATAGCAAGCCAGCCTGCAGAGCACTGGAAAGGGAGATTCTGGTTGTGAAATTAACATGTCATTGGTTTTAGCTGGCAATGGATGAAATTAGGATTGATACAGACAACAAAAGGAAGTGAAAGCATGTGGATACAGAGGATAAAAGTTAAAAGCTCAGCTTGGAGTTGCATTGGGCACAAAGACTACAGACAGTCTGATTCATTCCGCGACAGTGACCAAAGAGGGGAATGAAACCAATTATGAATTTATAGAGTTTGTGGCATAAGTTCAAGATAATTGGGCTTAGGTCATTCCAATATTTAGCTGGACAAAACTGAACCTCATTCAAGACTGAAAACGACAACAAAAATAGAGAATATAGATAGGAGTAAAGAAGTGGGATAAAAATACAGCATGGTTCATGTTACTGGAATTAATACTGGAGCAGGTGCAATGGACTGTTGGATAATAGTAACAAAACCAGCATACTATAAGATAGAAGAGCAAGATTAGTCCATTTGGCTCATTGATCAATGCAAATAGCAATGGGGTAGTAATCAAATAGCAATTAGCAATCGTTAATGAATCATGGATATTAGTCAGCATACCAGGGAGAACTCTTCTTTGAAGTCGTGCCATGGAGTCACTCCATTCACCTGAGCAGTGGTAACACTGACAAGTGTAATATTCCCTCAGTAATGATCTTAAGTTTTAGACTGAATTTTATACAACTAAAATCTCTTGATTGAGATTGGAACTTCGGACTCAGAGGTAAAAGTGCTGCCTGCTGACTTCCAAAGCAAAGACTATTGGTTACCTCTGACAAAAGTTTACCACTGAAAGAGTGAGCATCTTTGGAGAGAAACAATATCATTTTCGAGGTAAGGAAACCTTTCAGTGCAAGTAAAATATTCCATGGAGCCATTCTGAAGAATTGCTGTCCTTGGGAGTCTGGCAAAAAGTCAGCACTCAACTAAAAGTGCGAAAAAAGTCATTATCTGATCAAACAAGTCAGAGGTACATGGAGAGTTTTCACTCCCAAGTGTAACATTGTCAAGCAGCATCCCTTTATAATCCAATATTGACTTGTTGCCATCTAAAAAATAAACACGTAAAAGGAAATTATCTCGCTGAAATGGGGTGAGCAAGCAAACAACTCACTCAAAGCAAGCAGTTAGAACGTGCTGTGGCAAGCGTCCATTGAATTTCTTTCAGGTCTAAAGCCTTATATTTGACTCAACATATTAATTTATTTCTCTCTCCATAGATAATAGTGGACCTGCTGAATTTTTCCAGCATTTATTTCAGATGTCCAGCAAATGCAGTGTTTTGCCGGATAGTTAAATCTTACAATTCTTGCATTATCATCCTGTCCATCAACACTTTTATCATTCTGAACAGTACAGGAAATCTCTTACAATATGATCAAAGTTAAAGGCACTTTGGGCATGATTTTAACTGTCAAAGGGAGTGGGTTCAGTTGTGGCTTGTGGTTTAAATCTTGAAATGGTCCCACACGCTTTGGGGTTTGAACCAGATGGCAACTTGGGACCCCCCCCGCCCATCAGACGTCTGGAAAGTCATTGCAATATGTGCATGTACAAAATTCACTTTAACCCTAATCCAACTTTTTGGCTTTAATACTAGTTCACTGATTTCCTGAGTTAATTGAAACTTAAGTTTCAACCAATTGAATGCACAAAATAAAGTGTTTATAGGATGAACCTGAAAGGCTAGGAAGCCTTTGATCAGTGAAACTGAAGAGCTGCAACCATGCCCAGCTAAGAAGCTGTCATTCACAGCAGTTCTGAGAATGTGATCTTATTGCCTGAGAGTTGATTTCCAACTTCCTGGAAGTTATTTCAACTCTTCACTCACCTTGACCTTCACTCGTGTGTTATCAGCCTGCAGTGTGGGAGTGGCTTGTGCAGTTTTACCTTCTGATGAGGAACAAAAGCACCAGTAACACCATCAGTGGCAGTAGCTACTTTCTGCTGAACCACATGCTGTTCTACAAAACTATGGGACAGATTCTGAAATTCGATTTGATGGAGACAATAACATGGCTGTACAAGCTAAGGATCAGTACTCATGATGAGCTGAGCACCAGAGCCTCGAGAAGCTCAGTCTCGCATGTCAGATCACAGCTGAACTAGCCTGTGAAATAGCCCCTCTCCCAGCACATCAGGAAAGTACACATTAATAATGACTGTCCAAGCTAACAACCTTTCCTCCTCCCACCCCAAATATTTCCTGCCTCTCCCTTCAGTGGCATGTTCCTTTCTCCCACAAAGAGAGAAGAGAGAGAAAGCACGTGAGTGTGTGGTTGAGTAGAGAGGAGCAATATTTATAGAGGATGATGACTGCATCTGGGTGTGAGAGGCAACAGGATGTGGATGAGCGTGAGTATTAGCTTTGATGGTATTTAGATCTTGCAAATGTTTTGCAGGAGAAAACCCTGAATATCAGACTCCACTGGTTGGCATGGATATGTGCTATGCCATTTACCTTTGCTGCCTTCCTTGAACCACATATTACTCCTGCTATTACTCCCTCTGCCACTTTCAGCAATGCTAGCTAGATGGTCGGAGATACCATCCTTCTTATGTCCTAAGCATGTGTAGCTCATTCAAATCCCTCAAATCTTGAAGCAGAATCTCTTACAAAGTGTGATATATCTTTAGAGACAACCTTTTCACATCATGTTTGCATTGTTTTGGCTGCTAGAGCTATGGGAATCTACATATATAATTCAGCTGTTTTGATGCATCCCTTGTTCTCTTTAACTAGAGACAATTCCTCTATCAGATTCAGTACATTCTTTGCCAACCCTCACACTGCCAGGAAAGCGAGGTGCATTTCTAATGCTGCGATACAATAAATGCCTCCTTCAATTCCAAATGGAGGAAGTTTCTCTGCTGTATGTGAGTCTATTCAATTTCCAACCATTGTTTTTGCTTAAAGGTAATGGTTTTGGCTCCATTTTTACAGTGGTTTCTGGATGTTGAGAGTTCTTCTGTCATGAGTAGTATCAGGATCAAAAAGTAACAGCTTGGCTCATCTCATTTCAGCAGGATGGAGGGATGATGCAGTGCTCTTACACCTCCATTGCTGTACAGAGATCTGCTCCAGTGTGCATCATCAGACATGCCTAAAGAGTGCTCCATAATTTGAACATAGCTGGGCTGGTTAGAAATCCAACACCGTTGTAACAATATTGAGGCATTCACAACAGTCATAGAGATGTACAGCTTGGAAACAGACCCTTTGATCCAACCTGTCCATGCCAACCAGATATCCCAACCCAATCTAGTCACACCTGCCAGCACCCGGCCCATATCCCTCCAAAGCCTTCCTATTCATTTACCCATCCAAATACCTCTTAAATATGGCAATTGTACCAGCATCCGCCACATCCTCTGGCAGCTCATTCCATACATGTACCACCCTCTGCATGAAAACATTGCTCGTTAGATTTCTTTCATATCTTTCCCCTCTCACCCTAAACCTATGCCCTCTAGTTCTGGACTCCCTGACCCCAGGGAAAAGACTTGGCCTATTTACCCTATCTATGCCCCCCCATAATTTTGTAAACCTCTAAGGTCACCCCTCAGCCTCCGACACTCCAGGGAAAACAGCCCCAGCCTGTTCAGCCTTTTCCTTATAGCTCATATCCACCAACCCCGGCAACATTCTTGTAAATCTTTTCTGAACTCTTTCAAGTTTCACAACATCTTTCCAATAGGAAGGAGACCAGAATTGCACGCAATATTCCAACAATGGTCTAACCAATGTCCTGTACAGCCGCAACATGACCTCCCAGCTCCTGTAGTCAATACTCTGACCAATAAAGGAAAACATACCAAATGCCTTCTTCAATATCCTATCTACCTGTGACTCCACTTTCAAGAAGCTATGAACCTGCACTCCAAGGTCTCTTTGTTCAGCAACACTCTCTAGGACCTTACCATTAAGTGTATAAGTCCTGCTAAGATTTGCTTTCCCAAAATGCAGCACCTCGCATTTATCTGAATTAAACTCCATCTGACACTTCTCAGCCCCTTGGTGCATCTGGTCAATATCATGTTGTAATCTGAGGTAACTCTCTTCACTGTCCACTACACCTCCAATTTTGGTGTCATCTGCAAGCTTACTAACTGTACCTCTTATGCTCACATCCAAATCATTTATGTAAATGACAAAAAGTAGAGGACCCAGCACCTATCCTTGTGGCACTCCACTGGTCACAGGCCTCCAGTCTGAAAAACAACCCTCCACCACCACCCTCTGTCTTCTACCTTTGAGCCAGTCCTGTATCCAAATGGCTAAAGCTGTTCAGCAATCGATGAAATTAGAACTGCTAGTTATTTTATACTGCACCGCAATTTATTGTAACAATAAATAAATCATTTTAAATTATATTTATCTTAAATGATCATCTGCTTCTGTACACGTAGATTAGATTACTTACAGTGTGGAAACAGGCCCTTCGGCCCAACAAGTCCACACCGACCCGCAACCCACCGATACCCCTACATATACCCCTTACCTAACACTACGGGCAATTTAGCATGGCCAATTCACCTGACTCACACATCTTTGGACTGCGGGAGGAAACCGGAGCACCCGGAGGAAACCCACGCAGACACGGGGAGAATGTGCAAACTCCACACAGTCAGTCGCCTGAGGTGGGAATTGAACCCAGGTCCCTGGCGCTGTGAGGCAGCAGTGCTAACCACTGTGCCACCGTGCCACCACGTGGTAGGTGGATTCTTCATAGTTGTATATTACATTGCCGGATGTTTGGCTTGGAAAGCATTCTACAGTGTTTAAAGAAGACATGATATTCTAATAGCTCCAACATTAAAAAAAATGCTTTTCGGTCAAAATTCTGAGTCTCTGCAGTGAAAAATGCAACAAGGAAACAAAGTTGATTGGGTGTTGGAGACAGACGGTGGTGGAAGAAAGCTGTTACTGTGACTGGAGCCCAATGTCCAATGGTGTACCATTGGAATCTGTGCTGAGTCCCTTATTCTTTGCGATATTCGTAAATGATGTTGATGAGATAATGTGATAGACGATAAGTAAGTTGTGGACAGAACAAACATTGGACAGGTGAAGAATTGAGGAAGAATGTAATAGCTCACAGTGGGATATAAACAGAAATGAAAACAGAAGTTGCTGGAAAAGCTCAGCAGGTCTGGCAGCACCTGTGAAGAGAAATCAGAGTTAACGTTTCAGGTCTGGTCGCCCTTCCTATGACTGCGCTGGAGGGGGGCAAAGCAGCTTTACCAAGGTATTGTCAGGAGTCGAACAATGAAGAGGCTGGGTTAGTTTAGATTATTTTCTGTGGAGCAGAAGTGTTTGAGGGGAACCTGATTGAGGTGTAGAAGCATATGAGGGGCATGGATAAGGTGAGTAGAAAATAGCTGTTTTCTGTTGTTGAAGAGTCAATAACCACAGGGTATAACTTGAAAGTGAAAGACAGGAGGCTTTGAGGAGATTTAGGGAAAATATTTTCACCCAAAAGGTGGTGGGGTCTGGAATGCATTGTCTGGAAGGGTAGTTGAGGCAGAAAACCTCACAACCTTCAAGAAGTGCTTGGATGAACACTTGAAATGCTACAATATTCAAGGATATGGGCCTAGTGCAGGGAAGTGGAGCTGATATTGGTAATAGTATATTTTTGGTAGTAAGCAGTCGATGGGCTAAAGAGCCTTTACTGTACTGTATAATTATCTGAATGCAAATTCCTTTGCCACCGTTTTCCCCATTTGAACTCCACCTACATCTTCTTTCTGTGGCACCTTTCCTGTCAGATTGGACATAATTTTTTAATACTTCCTTAATCTTCTGAAGATGTCAAGCATCTTGGACTTATTGCATTAAAGATATCATATAAACACAAGTTAAATTTTGCTGAAGATCCTAGTGTTAGTCTCCCCTACAGTTGTGAACATCTTTTCTTAACTACACTACCTCACCCATCTGTAAACATAAATATCTCTCAGGTTCACTAACATTCTTTAGGCAGCCAAAATCATCAAAGACCCCTCTCATCACAGTTATAATCTCTTCCAACCTCTTCCATCAGGTAGAAGTTGCAAAAGCTTAAACACGTACCAACAGGTTCAAGAACAGCTTCTTCCCTGCTGTTATTAGATTTCCATATGGACCTTACAAATTTCAAATCCAATGTTGATCTTGTTTTCTGTGCATCTTCTTTGTGGCCGTAACTTTGTATTCCTTACTCTGTTCAATCACCCTATGATCTTTGTATAGTATAATCTGCCTGTACTGCATGCAAAATTAAAACTTTCACTGTACCTAGGTATTTGCGACAATAATAAATCAAATCTGGAAGGAAATCTGCTGTCCTTCACGTGATCCCAGACCCACAACAACGTAATTGACTGACTGTTAAGTGCCCTCTGAGTAATCCAAGATGGACAATAAGTGATTACCTAACCAGTGATGCTCACATCCCTTGAATGAATCAAAAGAAAACCATTTCTTCACTTTGTCTCTACAGAAAGAGCTTCAGCCTATTAACCTTTTCCTGTAAAGATTAAATATGCCCACTCAATTCTGAGGAATCCTTTTTGCATTTTTCCAACGTCTAATCCAAGTGAAGAGTTCTTCTTTATTGTATTCATGCACAGGATATGGACGTTATTTTTTGTTAATCATGCAATTCCTCAAACTTAATTGCCACATGTTCTTCCCTTTCACTGTATTTGTTTTTAATATTGTCAACAGAGGTTTGGAAGACTTAAATCCGAGTTCTCTTTGTTAGGCCTCTAATTGAATTATTCCTTTTTGATGCTAAACAGGTTTATGGATTCTTGCAGCTTACCAAAGCAACCAAATTGTACTAAGCATATACAAAATACTATTTTATTAAGTAGTTGTACAAAGGAAGAAGAATGATGCAGAACACATTTATAGATCATAACAAAAAGATTGCTTTTACACCAACCTTAATTCTCTATGGCTTATACACTGAACTTGTCTTATAGTAGGAAGCTGAGTATGGTCTGGTCAGATTGAGTGAGGGATCTATAATTAGGTCTACTACTGCTTTCAATTATCAGCTATCTTAACATGTAAGGAATCAATTTTTACTGATGGTAGCAAAGCAACAAGAGGTAGCAAATCAACTTGTACGTGGGCCAATAAACTTGTAATATGCAGGCTAGTTATGTCTGTGCTGTGGGCTTATGTTTCTAGATAGTACTAAAGTTATTTGGAAGTGGCAGTCATAGAGAGATCATGCTGTAATATAAGCATTTTGATGAAGTCTGCAAAGATTTGCTCAGTGATCTCTTAATATGTAACCCCAGTCTATTTTCTATCAAAATATCAAAAGTAATCTTTTGAGCATGCTTCCTAAAATAATTAAACTTATTCCCCCGCTCATATTGTATGTTTGATACTGCAAATGATCTGGTTCATTTTTCCTTGAAACTCATGATGAGTAAGGGACAGTAAATATTCTGAATAACTACATTCTACGGGGATTCACAAAACAGCCCAGTAAAATCAATAACTTCATTATGAATGAGATGAAGTGTGACACAAACTTAATAGGTTCAAAACAATTAAATCCCAGGGACAGATGGTATTTATTCCAGTGTGCTGAGAGAGATGAAGGCGGAGGTCTGAAAGGCACAGATAGTATTTAGAGAGTCACTGAAAACTTGGGCAAGTTTAGTTGGTATCTATGCCATGATAAAGATATCTAAGACTGACACTGACTCCTAGATCCATTCATTTCAAATTCAATTTCATATAAAATAAAGGAATTTTCAATCCAGTTTAAACTTGTGAAACATTTGTAAATGACAGTAAGTAAAAATTCAGTAAATAGCAGAGAGTTAAGGGTCTAATGAAAGCAGAAATTACTAGAATAAGATTTTGAAGTAATTGAGAATAAAAGTCAACAAATCCCTTGGACCTGATGGTTGACACCCAAGGATTTTAATGGAAGTGATGTCTGGTCAGTGACATAGAGATAATGAATACTGAGTTTGATATTCCAGAATTTCTTTGATTCTCAAATGGTCCATATAGAATTTTCTTTATTCCTTCATGGTATATGTGTATTGTTGGTAAGGTCAAGTTTGGTTGCCCATCCATAATCATATTAAATTGAATTGTTTGTTAAGCCTCTTCAGGAATCAGTCAAGAGTCGACCATAGGAGAAAGTGAGGACTGCAGAGTTGAGATCATGTTGCTGGAAAAGCACAGCCCGTCAGGCAGCTGCAGGAGAACTGACGTTTTGGGCATAAGCCCTTCATTTGGAGTCAGCCATACAGTGGGATGGAGTCACATGTGGGCCAGATCGAGTAATGATGGCCTTTTCTCTAAAGGGCATTTTGAACCAGAACCCAGCTGGTCTTTTGCAATAATTAACAATAGTTTCACTGCTATATATACTCACTTTCAATTCTAGATTTATGACTGAGTTTGATCTCCATCAGCCACCATGGTGCAATTTGAACACATTTCCAGATTATTGGCCTGGATTTCCTGGCCTCTGGATATTACCGCTGTTTCCAACAAATCCAATAAGAAAGTAACAAATATTGAGTTTGCTTGACATCATAGTGGGAAACTGCTGGATCTAATATTATGAAGATGGTAACAGAGCACTTAGAAAATCAGAATATGAGTGGTAAGCTCTGATCAGATTTATGAATGAAAAATCAGGTTTAACATATCTGTTAAAGTTTTTGAGGTTAAAAGCAGCATTATAGAAAAGGAAGACCTGGTTAACATAGTGGGTAAGGTATGGCATATGATGGAGATAGATTCAGTAATGGCATTTTAAAAGGGGATTTGAGTATTACCTGATCAGGAGAGTACAGGGCTACAGGGAATATGAAGGGCAATGGCACTGGGTTAGTGGCTCTTTCAGAAGGTCAGCATAGGCATGGTGGGCTGAATAGCCTCCTCCTGTCCTGTAACCATTGTCTGATTCTAGGTCATTTAGATTTAAGAATAGCATTCTACAGCCACACAAATACTTATTGCATAAAAATAGGTCATGTGGGATCATGGACAAAATAAAAGTTAGAGTTCAATTAATGGACAGAGAAAGGACATTGTGAATAAATGGATTGTTTTGGGCTTGGCAGACTGTAGCTAATGGGTTTCACAGGGATCAGCGTGCTAGGCCTGAGCTATGTAGAATGTAGGTTAATGATTTAGATGAGCATGTGCAATGCCTCCAAATTTGCAGATTGTATAAAGCTAGTGGAAGGTGGCTGTGAAAATGATGCAAAGATAGATCTAAGTGATAAAGACAGGCTAAGTGAATGGGCAAGCACGTGATGGATGGAAGATCATGTGAAAAACTTTGAAGTCCCCACTTGTGAATGAAAATAGCTTGTTTTAAATGTGGTGAGACTGGAAAATCTCCGCATTCAGAAAATTCAGGCTGTGAACATAAGCACTGTAAAGGTGTACATTGAATTCAAGTAAGCATTTGGGAAAGCAAATAGTATGATTGTTTTTTTAAAAAAATACAAGTAGACTGGGATATAAGACTTATGAAGATTTATTGCAAATATACAAGGCCATACTAATGCTACAACTAGAGCATAGTTTACATTTTTGATCATTTCACCTAGGGAAGGATGAATTTTTTTTCTAATCCACCTGTTCAGGGAAGTTCTCTGGACTAGGTGGAACTCAAACATGGGCCCGCTGAATCAGAAGTGGGGACACTACCACAATGATGCATAAGCCTTCCTCCAAAGAAGGATGATGCTGCTTTAAAGGGAGTATATCAAAGGTTTATTAAATTGACTCTTGGGATACGTTAATTGCCCAATGAGGAGAAACTGAGCAGACGAGAGCTTTATTCCCAGGCAGAGAAGAATTTTAAAAAAAACTCACTGAAGGATTTAAAATTACAGCATTTTGCCTGATAGTGGGGGGGGGGGAGGTCCAGAACTAGAGATCACAGTCTCAGAATAAGGACTTGTGCATATGGGACGTCAATCCTTTCATTCTGAGGGAATCATGGGGATCTAGGGAATTGTCAGTTCAAAGTCAATGCAATCACTATCTCCACGGCTATTTCTTTTCAAAATCTTCAATGTAGGCAATTAATTCTAGGAGATTTGTTCACTTTTAGCCTCATTAGTTTCTCCAGCACTGCTTCTTCATGCATACTAATTTCTTGAATACCTCATTCTTACTGGACCTCTGTTTCTCCACCGTTTCCTAAATGTTTAACTACATAATTTGACAGATGATGCTTGGGTTTAATTCCGATAACCTCATTCCTTTAAATGAATGAATGTTTAAAACTAATGGCTCTGTAAATGTCATTGTCTGTTTTGTAAAAGCTTATTCATTACATGGTCAACACATTAGCCTGTTTTCAACCCGCTAGCATCTCACCAATATTTAGTGACTCCCTCATAAACATCATCAGTGCCTTTTAGATTTCCTCTTTAGTCTCTCTCAGCACACTGGGATAAATGCCATTCCTTGCTGGCATTTATTTATTTTGAAATCATTAAGTCTTTGTAGAACTCTATTTCACTGGTAATTAAGTCATTGATTTTTACTGGCAACATAAATCCTGGAATAATTTAAGAAGCTATTTGCACTACAAAGTGGGGAGTGAGGGGAGGGTGTGCTGGCAGAGACACTGTAACATTGGGTTTTTTTTGGGACGATGAATCATGTTAGATGAAATGGCGTTCCTCATTTGTGATTACTTTCTCATCTTGCAAAATTCCAAATGTAGCACTGAGCTTGAGACACAAAGCTCTACTGCCACCTAGAGATTGAGTATTCCTACAAGTCAGATCTCTGATGAAAACCTACTGTACAATAATGTATTGTTCTGTCTGTAACCATGCACAATAAATATGTTTAAAGAGCATATTCTTTATTTTAAATGGATATCAATCATATATCATAAGATGGAACTTATTATATGAATATTTTGTGTAATTTCTATGGAAAAACATCCAGAATGGAACATTGTTCTCCAGATGTCATGTTTCAATAATAGATATTTCAAAATAATAAGAATATATTTACATTAATCATTGGAACAAAAATAAAGATGTTACTGTACCTATTAGTAAACTTAAGAAATTAATGAAAGCTTCTTTTTCCAGTGAGGTTAGATGCTAAATTAAATAACTGATGTGAATAGTTTAGATCCATTTGATGGATCGATTATGAACTGAGTCTTCTCATGGCCATTCAGTTTTGCAAGGATAGTGTTTGTCACCAATCTTGCTACCAACCTTTCTTGCTGCCATGTCAATGTTTATCAGCATTTTGTCCAAATTTCCAATGAAAGCCAGTCAGTGTGCATTCCTTTCTAGATGTTGGATTTTGTTGACTTGATCATTGAGTTCAAGTGGCAGATGCTGTGAAATTTTCATTTTCAGAAAGTTAATTAAACTGTGTCCTTTCATAAATCTTGTGCACCAACTAGCACTGGATTCTGGATTACCATTTTTTTCTGCTTCTCTAAGGGTATAGAGTCAGACAGCTTCACAAATGATTATGACTTTTATTGATACTCATTAACTCACAGTACCACTGTTCTCTCAGGTTAAAACAGAACTATGAATTTGTTATTAATTCTCAAAGCTGTTGCAATATGAAACAATATGATATGTACGCACCTATAAGGAGGTGTATTTGAAACTACAGGTAATCATGTCCAGCACTGACACAGGGAGAAAGTGAGGACTGCAGATGCTGGAGAGTCAGACTCAAAACATGTGGCGCTGGAAAAGCACAGCAGGTTAGGCAGCAACCGAGGAGCTGGAGAGTTGACATTTTGGGCATAAGCCCTCCATCAGGATGAACAGCTTATGCCTAAAATGGCGACTCTCCTGCTCCTCAGATGCTGCCTGACCTGCTGTGCTTTTCCAGTACCACACTTTTCAACCCTAGCACTAACACAGGACAATGTCATAGTTGCACAACTTGTAGTCAATCTATGAGCAGAAGAGTGTGGATTAGATGTACCGTGCTTAATATCTCCCTGAATATGGTCTTATCTTTAAATAAAGAACTCTCATTATTGTTTCACCAATTCTTGCATATGATTGGGATGTCTATGTTGGAAAAGAGAAAATGTAACAGCATGTAATATTATGCACCATGAGGCATACAACAATTTTTAACGGTCAGCTAAGAGGTAACTGCTGGAATTGTGGAGAGAAAAATCTAAAGGTTCCGCTACATTTTAAATTAATAATCTCAATCCCACCCATTTTTGTGTCTTGCTCATCTTTCAGCTTGCTGGAGAACATTGTTCATAATATAAAGGAAGGGCCAAGATTGGCAGAGGTGTCTATTCCTCTTTGTCCTTCCTCTTATACAAAAGGAGACGAGAATGCATAGAACAGCACAGCAACTCTTCCATTACAGAGCTTCTACTTTCTTGCCATCTCGTTTTATCAGACCTGTAAAATTTCTATCAATTGGCTAATCAATTTTCATTAATTAATTCTCCACAGCATTCAAGAGCTATGAATTCATTATCAGGCAGCAACATGAAGACATTGGACTTCCATTCTGACATCAGCAATCCTGTTATTCTGATTGTTTCCACCTCCAAGTTTGTTCCCAGCATGGCTGGAAAAAAAAACTGGTATTAGATTAATGAATTATTTGGTTCTTTTGGAGATTTGTGCTGTTACAAATCTGTTGTACCATCCAAAAGCTGTTTGAGGAAAGATAAATTCAGCAGTCAATCTTACCAGTTGTTCATTAGCAAGCAATTGCAATAAAAGATGGTTATCTGTCAACTGTATAAGAATGCCAGAAATCAGATAGTTTTGCCACAAGGGAACATAATTTATGTATGTCACGTAGCCACTTGCTAATACACTCAGCTAATTTTAGCTTTGTCTTTTGGTGATATTACTAAAGCTGCTGCATAAAATTAGACATAGTTTGAATTGTTTCTGTACTTTTGGGTGTAGATATTGAATCAGCTTTCATTTGTGATTCTGGATACGCAGTACATTATTCATACATTTAATAGCTTAAGTGAGCAGAGTGAAACTGGCCTAGTCTGTCAAATCATCTAAAGCTGGACATCTTAGAATTTATGAACTTAGTTCATTTAAACTTGTTGGTCACTTGGAATCACAGTGTCATAAAATCGTACAACATCGAAGCAGATTCTTCAGTTCAACCCGTCCATGCTGACCAGATATCTTAAATTAATCTAGTCCTATTTGCCAATATTCAACTTGTATCTCTCTCAACCTTTTCTATTCATATACCTACTCAGACGACCTTTAAATGTTGCAATTGTACCAGCCTCCACCACTTCTTCTGGAAGCTCATTCCATACACATACTGCCCTTTGTGAAAAAAAGTTCCTCACTGGTCCCTTTTAAAGCTTTTCCCTCTCACCTTAAATCTGTACCCTCTTGTTTTGGCCTGGGAAAATGAAAACCTTGACTGTTCACCCTATCTACCCCCCTTTTGATGTTAAAAATCTCTATAAACTCATTTCTCAGCCTTCAAAACTCCAGGGAAAATAACCCCAGCCTATTCAGCCTCTCCCAGTCACTCAAACCTTCCAACCCTGGCAACATTCTTGTAAATCTTGTCTGAACCCTTTCCATTTTCGCAACATCTTTTGTCTTGGAGGGAAACCAGAATTGAATGCAGTATTCCAAAAATGGCTGAACCAATGTCCTGTGCAGCCTAGATGAGGACATGAGGGCGCAGCCTTAGAGTAAAGGGAAGACCCTTCAGGACAGAGATAAGAAGAAAGTTCTTCAGCCAGAGAGTGGTGAATACATGGAATTCACTGCCACAGAAGACTGTGAAGGACAGGTCATTGAGTATATTTACGACAGAGGTTGTTGTTTGTTAAGGTGATCAAAGATTAAGAGGAGAAGTTGCGAGAATAGGGTTGAGAAACTCGACAGCCATGATTGAATGACAGAGTAGACTCGATGGGCTGAATGGCCTAATTTCTGCTTCTATGTCTTATAGTCTTAATATGACCCCCCAATCCTATACTGAAATGTACTGAACAATAATGCCCATCTTACTAAACACCTTCTTCACTATCCTGTCTATCTGCAATTCCACTTTGAAGGAATTATGAATCTGAACCCCAAGGTCTATTTTTTTTTTGGCAACACTCGTCCGAACCTGACCATTAAGTGTGTAAGTCCTGCCTTGATTTGCCTCACAAAATGCAGCATGTCACATTTATCTAAATTATACTCCATCTGTTACCCTTCAGCCCATTGGCCCATCTGATCAAGGTTACATTGTACAGTGAGATTAACCTTCTTTGCTGTTCACTACACTACCAAATTTGGTGTTATCGGCAAACTTACTAACCAAACTCCTATATACTCATCCAAATCATTCATATAAATGACAAAAATCAGTGGGCCCAGTACCGATCCCTGCTGGTCACAGGGCTCCAGTCTGAAAAGTAACCCTCCACCACCACCTTCAAGCCAATTTTGTATCCAAATGGCTAGCTCTCCCTGAATTCCATGTGATCTAACCCTGCTAACCAGACTACCATGCCGAACCTTGTAGAACACTGAAATTCATCAAGACAACGTCCACCATTCTGTCTTCATCAATTTTCTTTGTCACTTCTTCAAAAAACACAATCAAGTTAGTGTGACACAATTTCCCACACACAAAGCCATGTTGACTACTCCTAATTATTCCTTGCCTTTCCAAAAAGGTTTATGAAATAATGGTAAGGTGAATAGCAGGTATCTTTTCCCTAGGTTGAGAGATTTGAAGACTAGGGGCCATATTTTTAAGGTGACAGGAGACAAATTCATAAAAGATAGGAAGGGCAATTTTTTGCAGTGTGTAAAACGAACTTCCAGAGGAAGCGATGGATGCGGATACCGCTACAATATTTAAAAAGCATTTTAGGTAAGTGCATGAATAAGAAATGTTTGGAGCAATAAGGACCAAGTGCAGGCAGTTGGGAACTGATTTAGTTTGGGATATTTGTTGGCATTGTCTTGTTGGATCTAGTCAATGCCAACAAGGTTCTGATTCCATGATGCATCTTTGACTCTGAGTCTTTAACTTACCCACGACTGACATCAGGCTCACCAGTCTATAGTTCCCTAGCTTTTACTTACCACCTTTCTTTCATAATGACACTACATTAGCCAGACTCCAGATTTCTGGCACCTCACCTGTGGCTATTGATGATACAAATATCGCGGCAAAGGGCTCAGCAATCACTTCCCTATTTTCCCAAAAAGTTCTAGGGTGCACCTAAATGTAGAAGAGGAACTTCACTTAATTCCATCAGGTACAATAGAATTATTATTTATTTTTAGTGAGACAATGGTATGAAAAGATTGGGCATGTGGAAAGCACAAATTAATTATGGAATAAATCTGAATTAATTCCAAAGAAGAGACTTTGGACTCAGATCATTAACTTTGTTCCTCTCTCCATTGATGCTGCAGACCTGCTGAGATTCTCCAGCACTTTCTGTTGATATTTCAGATGTCAAACATCCACAGTATTTTGCATTTACTTTGCATTTGAAGACCAGAAGCCATTATTTATTAAAGCAGACAATGCTGGAAAACCTCAGCAGATCTGGCAACATCCATAGAGAGAGAAATAGAATTGACACTTTGAGTCTGACGTGTCTGTTCTTCAGAATTCATTTCTAAATGGGAAATGTTGCCAAAATAATCAATTTGGCCATCTGTCCTGAGGACACTTGAAAATATCCAATTCAATATTTTAGGGTGCCTGGAGTGTTGCCCAAATAACGTGATAGATCCTTTTCATGTGTTAATGACAGACAAATGCTTTTATTTACAGCTCTCTGAGAAATTAGGCTGTCATGGTTGGACCTGGCCCAAGAATAATTTATTTGTTTTGAATTAATATGTTGATTCCAAAAGAGCAACAAGTCACTGAAATCCTCTTCATTCATTTGTGGGATGTGGGATTTTCTGGCAAGGCCAGCATTCCTTGCCCAGAGGTTAGTTGAAATCCAACAGCATCACTGTGGATCTGCAGGCAAATAAAGGCTAGACAGGCTAATGATGGTAGATTCCCTTTCCTAAAGGACATTGGGGTATCAAACGGAGTTTCTAAACAATAGTTACATCACTTTTGTTTTATATTGAATTCAAATTTCAGCATGCACCAAAGTGAGATTCAAATACATGTTCCTGAGATGTTAGTCTGGGAGTTCTGGATTACTAGCCCAGCAACAATGACACCCTCCCATCATTGAGCTACTGCCTGCCCAGTTGCAGCCACAACTGCAACCTTAGAATAGGACAAGCATTGTTGGTAGCTGTAAAGGTGACCCTGACCATAAACATCTACATAATGCACTCCTTGGAAGCTGGAATTGGAGATACTTGCAATATTCTTCAATTTGCTAACCACTGTTGCATTTTAGAGAGAGTGAACTTAATTACATCCATTTTTGCCAGAAGGAAGCAGGCAGACAGCCTCTCTTCACTAGAATGACAGGTTTCTCCAATTTGCAGGAAGCCATTGTGAACAGTTTGGCATAACATGCCTATACTTCCCAATCCTGGAAATCAAATGAATTTCCAATTGCTCCAAGTCCAGTTGTTGTGTGACAAGTGTCAGAGAGAATCGCTTAAGTCAATGGCTGGTATCCTGGGAGCAGTCATAAAGCTTCATTTCCATAGCAGCCTGCAGTCAGCTGCATTTGAACCAAAGGGCATCTAGGTCTATCCTCCAGCTGGATAGCTTTGAATAGCATAGGACTACCACATCAATATGAGAGAACAGACCTTTGACGTGCTGATCCAATACTTCCTCTAATGTGACTGCTCAGCAGGGTACATACTGCTTTTGACATATGTTCAAAGGGTTTGTAAGTTGACAGCCAATATGTTTAGCTACCTTCCATGGACATCAAGTCCTGGAATGGGACTGGAACGTGGATCTGCTCACTCACATAGGGACATTACCAATTTGTTAAAAGGCCTTATCAGGGAAACCATTAACATCAGTTATAGAATGAGCAACTGGGGAGTGGGAGGATATCTATGTGGGAGCACAAGGAGAAGCAATAAGAGAGAAGGCAACTTCGATAGCTCTTTTCTGCCTCATCTGTCAATGAACATAGAATGCAGGATCAGGAAAAGGCCACTCAGCTTCTTGAATCTCTTCTACTATTCATAGACACTTCTCAAGATGGAAACATCAAATACTTGGGGACATAGTTTTAAGATGAGACGGGGCAAGTTTAAAGGAGATGTGTGAGGTAAATGTTTTTACATACAGCGTGGTAGGAGGTTGGAACATGCTGCTAGGGAAGATGATAGAAGCAGACATGATAAAAATGTTTAAGAGGCATTTTGATAGACACATGAACAGGCAAGGAGTAGAGGGATACAAGTCATGTGCAGACAGATGGTGCTAGTTTAGAACAGCATTATGGTTGACACCGACATGGTAGGCTGAAGGGCCTGTTCCTGTGCTGTATTATGGCTGATCTGTGGCCGAACTCTAAATCCCCAATAGTTCTGCTTAATAGAAAATATCAATCACAGATTTTCAATTAACAACCAATCCAGCATCCATGTTTGTGGAAGAGAGCTCCAAACATTAACTACCCTTTCTGTAGAGAAGTGCTTCTGAACATCTGTCCTGAAGTTTGGCCCTTATTCTTAAATTATACCCTCTAGCTTAGAGTCCGCACTCATCTGACTGTAAGACCAATCTCCACAGCCACAATTATGCATCTTGCCTCTCCTTGTCACCAAATGTCGCGGTGTTCACTTTGCCACCTTGAAAAGAGTATCAGCTAATGTAAAATAATCATTCCAAGCCATATTTGTTAGTCAAATCTTCCAATACCCTGAAATCAATGTTTCAATTTATTTGCATTCGTTACCTGCCTATCTTGCGTGGTGTTTGCCTGTCCTAATGCTCTCTTTGCTGTACTATCCTAGTTGCTAGAACATGGCTGGTTGAAGGCTCCTGACTTTTAATGAAGTAGACAACAGAAAATGTAGTCCTCAAGCACATTTTGGTCTAAAGGAACAGGCTTCATACTGCAACATCTCAGCATCGTGTTACATGCTCACTGATGACAACAGCAAGGGCAGCAAGACTAGCAGGGACAGAAGGAAGAATGAAGTTCTCCTCTGAAGAACAATAGGTGTGTGCTCGATGGAGCCACTGCAAATCCTCCAGCATGGTGCTTCACAATGCTCGAGAGTCACTGGAGGACTCTGTAATCCACAGTCATAGTGAGAGCAAGCTGACTTTGCAGGACTTCAGACTGAATTTCTACTGAAGCACTGAGACTGAGTGAAGCAGCTGCAGTGGAAGTTGAGACATTATTACTGTGCCAATTTATTTGGGCTGCAAATGCCCACATGGAGTTGAGCGCCACTTCTATGCTATTTGCAAATTCTGCACAAAATCCTGCTGAACTCCTTAGTGTTTCTGGGAAGCTTTCCAATGCCTTTAGCTCTGTGTTCTCCTTAGCCATCAGTCTTATTCCATAGGCTGCCTCATCTGAATCTTCTCTCACAGAATTAATGAGTAACCTTGTGGACATAATGCATTATTTTATTCATGACATCTTTATCAGTGCTTTCCATGCACCACCTGAAAAACTTGGAGTCCTTACTTTCCATGCTGTGCCTCTCTTCAATGTTTCCTGGCATATATTTTCTTCACACACACTCGTATTCCCTGCAGCTACCACAAAACACCTTTGCCTTTCAGAGGGGCCAGCTCACTTTGAGTGGTGCTAGCCACACATGAGCTTGTTTAGCTGCCCATCAAATCAACAACATGAGCTGAAAAATATAAAACGACAGGCAGCACAAAATGAACAGTTGGGATAAATAAGCATGATCTGATAGCCAGAACAGACATGTCTGTAGTGTGACCTAGATTCAGACCTGTATATTGTAGGGTATTTGACATTTAGGAAATATACAAGGTAGAAAAAGGTGGTGAATTGGCTCTACTAATTAAAGATGATATTAGAACAATAGAGAGGGATTACTTAAATTCAGAAAATCAGGACATAGAAATACAGAATGATAAAGGCACGAAGTCACTTGTGAGACCTGTGTACATGTTCTCCAACAGGAAGCACATAGTAAGACAGCGTATCTAGAGGGCTTGTCAAAATGGTACAGCAATTATCATGTGGGATTTTAACCTACATATAGACTGGAGAAATCAGATAGGAAAATGTCAACTAATTGAGGACTGCTTTGAATGTTTTCATGACAATTTTTTAGATCAGCGTGTTATGAGACTAACCAGAGCAGGCTCTACTGGACATGGATTGACCAATGAGATAAGGCTAATTACTCACCTCATAATGTAAGTGCCCCTTGGTAACACTATCCAAAATATGGTTGAGTTTTTACATACAGCTTCAAGGAAAAAAAGTGTGGGTCCAAGGCTAATATTTTGATATTAAACAAGGTATAAAGTCAGAGCTAGTGAAATGCACTGGCAAATTAAGGTTAAGGGAATAGATCAATAGAGATAAGTGGCAAACATTTAAGGGATATTCCAAGAAGTGTAGAATAGATACATTCAAACAAATTCCATCTGTGGTTAACTCAAAAAGTCAAAGGTAGTATCAAACTCAAAGAAAAGATCCTTAATTTTGCAAAGAGAAGTCACATTGTCAGAAGTTTAAAAGATTAATAGGGAGGTAAAAGTTATATTAATTATAGGAGAAGGTTAGCCAAACATAAAATGAAAACATTTTGTCAGATATTTAAAAAAATGAAAGAATTAAGTAATTGTTGATCCTATAGAAAAAATGTCTGTGGAATCAGTAATGGAAGGTAAAGAGATGTGGGTTGCATCTGAACTGGAAGGGGACCAATGTTCTGGGTGGAAGGTTTGCTTGAGTATTTAGAGAGGGTTTAAACTAGTATGGCAGGGGAGTGGGAACCTGAGCTGTACACCGGAGGTGAGAGTTGATGCAGATGAGACAATAGCAAGAGGTAGACCAGCTAGTGGAAGGATTTTCCTGGGAAGGAACCAAGGGATCAGTTAAAATGCGTTTGCTTTAATGCAAGGAGTATCTGGAATAAAAGTGATGAACTTAGAGCATGGATCAGTACCTGGTGCTATGACGTTGTGGCCATAACAGAGACATGGGTTTCTCAGGGGCCGGAATGGTTGCTGGATGTTCCAGGGGTTAGAGCATTTAAAAAGAATAGGGAGTGGGGAAAAAAGAGGAGGGGGTGTAGCACTACTAATGAGAGAGGGTATCATAGCTACAAAAGCTTCCATTGTCGAGGAAGATCTGCCTACCAAGTCAGTATGGGTGGAAATTAGGAACAGCAAGGGAACAGTCACCTCGTTAGTGGTTTATTACAGGCCCCCCAATAGCAGCAGGGCGATGGAATAAAGCATAGGTCGGCAGATTTTGGAAAAGTGTGGACGTAATAGGGTTGTTGTAATTGGTGACTTCAACTTTCCCAATATTGATTGGAACCTTCTTCAAGCAGAAGATTTGAATGGAGCTGTTTTTGTAAGGTGTGTTCAGGAGGGTTTCCTAACTCAGTACATTGACAGGCCAACGAGGGGAGAGGCCATTCTAGACTTGGTGCTCGTAAACGAGCTGTGGCAGGTATCAAATCTTGTGGTGGGAGAGCATTTTGGTGACAGTGACCACAACTGCCTCACATTCTACATAGCTCTGGAGAAGGAGAGGATTAGGCAAAATGGGAGGCTATCTAATTGGGAAAGAGGAAACTATGATGCGATTAGAAATGAGTTAGGAAACATGGATTGGGAGCAATTGTCCCATGGTAAAGGCACTATAGACATGTGGAGACTGTTTAAGGAATAGTTGTTGCAAGTGATGAATAAATATGTCCCTCTGAGACAGGCAAGAAGTGGTAAGATAAAGGAACCTTGGATGATGAGAGAGGTGGAGCTTCTCGTCAAAAGGAAAAAGGTAGCTTACATAAGGTGGAGGAAGCTAGGGTCAAGGTCAGCTCTAGAGGATTACAGACAGGCGAGGAAGGAGCTCAAAAATGGTCTGAGGAGAGCCAGGAGGGGGCATGAGAAAGGTTTGGCAGAACAGATTAGGGAGAACACAAAGGCATTTTACACTTATGTGAGGAGTAAGAGAATGGTTAAAGAAAGAATAGGGCTGATCAGGGATCGTTTAGGAAATTTGTGTCTTGAGTCTGAGGAGGTAGGGGAAGCCCTAAATAAGTTTTTTGCTTCTGTCTTTACGAAAGAAATGAACTTTGTAGTGAATGAGACCTTTGAAGAGCAGGTGTGCATGCTGGAATGGAGAGAGATAGAGGAAGGTGGTGTGCTGAAAATTTTGTCAAACATGAAGATTGACAGGTCGCCAGGCCGGGACCAGATTTGTCCTCGGCTGCTTTGGGAAACGAGAAATGCAATTGCTTCGCCACTTGCGAAGATCTTTGCATCCTCACTCTCCACTGGAGTCATACCTGAGGACTGGAGAGAGGCAAATGTAATTCCTCTCTTCAAGAAAGGAAATAGGGAAATCCCCAGCAATTACAGACCAGTCAGTCTCACGTCTGTCGTCTGCAAGGTGTTAGAAAGCAGTCTGAGGGATAGGATTTATGACCATCTGGAAGAGCATGGTTTGATTAAATGCAGTCAACATGGCTTTGTGAAGGGCAGATCATCTTATCGAGTTCTTTGAGGATGTGACTAGAAAAATTGATGAGGGTCGAGCTGTGGATGTGGTGCATATGGACTTCAGCAAGGCATTTGATAAGGTTCCCCATGGTAGACTCATTCAGAAGGTCAGGAGGAATGGGATACAGGGGAACTTAGCTGACTGGATAGAGAATTGGCTGGCCAACAGAAGACAGTGAATGGTAGTAGAAGGAAAATATTCGGCTTGGAAGTCTGTGGTGAGTGGTGTTCCACAGGGCTCCGTCCTTGGGCCTCTACTGTTTGTAATTTTTATTAATGACTTGGATGAGGGGTTGAAGGATGGGTCAGCAAGTTTGCAGATGACACAAAGGTTGGAGGTGTCGTTGACAGTACAGAGGGCTGTTGTAGGCTGCAGCGGGACATTGGCAGGATGCAGAGATGGGCTGAGAGGTGGCAGATGGAGTTCAACCTGGATAAATGTGAGGTGATACATTTTGGAAGGTTGAATTTGAAAGCTGAGTACAAGATTAAGGATAGGATTCTTGGTAGTGTGGAGGAACAGAGGGATCTTGGTGTGCAGGTACATAGGTCCCTTAAAATGGCCAGGAGAAAGTGAGGACTGCAAATGCTGGAGTTCAGAGCTGAAAATGTGTTGCTGGAAAAGTGCAGCAGGTCAGGCAGCATCCAAGGAGCAGGAGAATCTTTTTACATTCCTGAAGAAGGGCTCATGCCTGAAACGTCGATTCTCCTGCTCCTTGGATGCTGCCTGACCTGCTGCGCTTTTCCAGCAACACATTTTCAGCCCTTAAAATGGCCAGCCAAGTGGACAGGGTTGTTAAGAAAGCATATGGTGTTTTGGCTTTCATTAACAGGGGGATTGAGTTTAAGAGTCATGAGATCTTGTTGCAGTTCTATAAAACTTTGATTAGATCGCACTTGGAATACTGTGTCCAGTTCTAGTCGCCCTATTATAGGAAAGATGTGGATGCTTTGGAGAGGATTCAGAGGAGGTTTACCAGTATGCTGCCTGGACTGGAGGGCTTATCTTATGAAAAGAGGTTGACTGAGCTTGGATTTTTTACATTGGAGAAAAGGAGGAGGAGAGGGGATCTAATTGAGGCATACAAGATAATGAGAGGCATAGATAGAGTCGATAGCCAGAGACTATTTCCCAGGGCAGAAATGGCTAACACGAGGGGTCATACTTTTAAGTTGGTTGGAGGAAAG
The DNA here is from genome assembly GCF_020745735.1 of Hemiscyllium ocellatum. NCBI lineage: Eukaryota > Metazoa > Chordata > Chondrichthyes > Orectolobiformes > Hemiscylliidae > Hemiscyllium > Hemiscyllium ocellatum. The sequence continues at coordinate 37,734,900 of NC_083407.1, read as the reverse complement.
TATAGAGGGGATGTCAGAGGCGGGTTCTTTACACAGAGAGTTGTGAGAGCATGGAATGCATTGCCAGCAGCAGTTGTGGAAGCAAGGTCATTGGGGACATTTAAGAGACTGCTGGACATGCATATGGTCACAGAAATTTGGGGGTGCATTCATGAGGATCAGTGGTCGGCACAACATTGTGGGCTGAAGAGCCTGTTCTGTGCTGTACTGTTCTATGTTCTATGTTCTAGATAGCAGTTGAGTTGAACAGATATTTTACATCAGTCTTCACTTGAGAGGATTCAATGAGCATTTGACAATTAACTGTAAATTAGAAATTGAAATGGAGAATAAAACTCAAGAGCTTTACATTTTCGAGGGAAGTAATATGGAGATAATTATTGGAACTGTAAACTGCTAAGACCCCAGGTCGTAATGGATTTCATTCTCAGGTTTTAAACAAAGTAGCTAGTGAAATAGTACATGTGTTGGTTTAATTTTCCTAAAATCATTATATTTGAGTTTCTTTAGATTGTAAAATAGCTAATGTTAGTCCTTTTTTCAAAAAAGGAAGAAGGCAAAAAGCAGGTAACTACAGGCTAGTTAGTTTGACATCTCCAGTTATTATTTAAAAAAAAATGTTGTGACAAGGCATTTAGATAAGTTAAAGGGAATCATGCAGAACAAATACACTTTTGCAAAAGGAAGTCATGCTTAAAAAATTTGTTGAAAAGAAATTAGGCGAAAGAAAAACCTGGGAACTATAGACCAGTAAGCTTAACATCTGTGGTAGGTAATTTATTGAGAAGATTCTGAGGGATTAGATATATATGCATTTGGAAAGACAGGGTTTTATTAGGAGTAGTCAGCATGGCATTGTGAGTGGGAGATCATGCCTCCCAAATTTGTTAGAGTTCTGTGATGAAGTGACTAGGAAGGTTGACAAGGGAAGGGGGTAGATGTATTCTATATGGATTTCAATAAGGCCTTTGATAAGGTTCCACATGATAGCTGCTCTGGAAGGTTAGATTGCATGGAATCCAGGACGAGATGGCAAATTGGATACAAAATTGACTTGATGGTAGGAACTTGAGGGTAATAGTGGAATGATGCTTATCAGACTGGAAGCCTGTGACTAGTGGAGGGCCTCAGGGACTGGTGCCGGACCATTACTGTTAGTCATCTATATCAGTGATTTGGATGAGAATGTACAAGGTATGATTAGTAAGTTTGCTGATGAGACTAAAATAGGCAATATCGTGGACAGTGGCGAAGGTTATCAGAAATTGCAACTTTCCTTTTCTCTGAGAGTTGAGAGTTTTTGGAATTCCTTTCCTCAAAACACAGTGGATGCAGAATCTTTAAATATTTTGAAGACAAAGGTAAATTGATTCTTGATTACCATGGGGATGAAACATTATCAGGGATAAGTAGGAATGCAGAATTAAGGTTAAAATCAGATCAACCATGACCTTGTTAAATGGGTCAACAGGTACTAAGGGCAAATGGCCTATTTATGTTCTTTGTTCATATGTTTACATGACATGCTGCCTACATTCTATAAACAACATGTGTTGGACCTTCATTCTAATTTTGGGGGCTCTCAACTTTAGGCCATAATACTTTGATCTCCTAAATATTCAGTTGGAGGAAGTATCTGTTCATCTAGTGCTTTCAAGGTAAGGAGCCTGGAATTGATCTATAAACAATACATAGGATGCCTGGGGAAGTATCACATGTACCCAAAGCTCACTGTTTCCTCATCACATAACCAATAAACTCGCAAGAAACAGTTAAAAATTGCTGACAAAGGAGACCTGCTATTGTAGCTTTTTGACTTGCACTCATCAAAATAAATGTAAGAATAACAAATGTCAAAAAGCAGCAACAATTTAGACTGCAGAAGAAAAACTTTTGCAAGTGGTCTCTGATTGGTTCAGGCATTAGAATAGAGAATGCATCAGGCAACTGAAAGTTAGGATTTGTCAAGTTCACAGTAAATGGATTTTTAACAAATTGGTAAGTCTTAATTATGATTGAATAATCTCTCTGGCTGAGTTAATTAATCAATCAAATATGCTTTCTCATTCCTTAAGTGTCTTCATGGCCTTCAGTTTAATTTGGCGTGATAATGGGTCTTGTGCTGTCAATAACATACACTAGGTATCGGGTTAAACTTCTGCAAACTAATTTCATGGAGAACAATGTTGACTGATATGAGTAAAAAGCTTCCATCTGTCACTTCTGATCTGCCCTGGGTTTAAACGTAAGTGCCAGGTGCACAACCAAAGACCATTTTTGTTCCCCAACCTATATCATAAGGCTATCCCTTTCAGTGGTAGTTCCTTGGTGCCTTGCTTATTTTTGCTTCTGCTATATGGTAGTCAGAGGAGTTAATGAGCTCTGCAAATGTTGTCAGGTAACAGAAATGTGGAGAAGTATCTAAAATCATTCACATCTGTTTAGTTTTCAATGTAATACTCTGCGAAAGGTGTGAGTCTAACAAGGCTTTCTGCTGCCTTGTGGTGGGGTGTGATGCACCATCATCTGCTTCCTCCACAGCCTGTGTGCTGCTGTAGAGAATGATATATCCAGTTGTGAACCAGAGCAATATAGAGTGATATAGTACAGTGATGAGCATAGCTGCCTTCCTAGTAGTTAATCTAAGTTCCATCCCCGACCATTGAATAGTTCCAACTTTGGGCGGCATAGCAGCACAGTGGTTAGCATTGCTGCCTCACAGCACCAGGGACTCAGGTTTGATTCCAGCCTGGGGTGATGCACATCTGCGTGGGTTTCCACTGGGTACCAAGGTTTTTCCCCACAGTCCAAAGATGCACAGGTTAGGTGGACTGGCCGTAGTAAATGTGAGGTTACTGGAATAGGGTGGGGATATGGTTCTGGGTAGGATGGTTTTTAAACGGTCAATGCAAACTCAATGGGCTGAATAGCCTCTTTCTGCACTAAGGATTCTATGGACCAGAAAACTTTGAATTGGTAGAATTCTGATGCCACACAATGTGAAATGGTTGGGCCCTCAATTGGAGATATGGTTGTTTTTGACATCTTTTCCAATTTGGAAATATTTTACAACATCTATGGGAACATTTTCCCGTTGATATTCTGCAGAGCATTGCTGCAGTCACACAGCAATGGCTCAGGGTGAAGTAACCTGTCTACACCAAAGCTGCAATAGATAGAGAAGGGTGACAGCATGTAAAACCTCTGTCAATTTGGAATGGGACTCTTCTATGATCTTCTTCAGGAAGAAGATCATGCCCGAAACATCGACTCTCCTGCTCCTTGGATGCTGCCTGACCTGCTGCGCTTTTCCAGCAACACATTTTCAGCTCTGATCTCCAGCATCTGTAGTCCTCACTTTCTCCTCTATGATCTTGACAGCAATAGGAAGCTGTACAGTAGGTCAGCCAATGCACCCAGCAGCTTGCTGCTCATGGTCTTGATGAATAACATCCTCATCTGAGTGGTCTGTGTAGGATAATTCTATAACCTGGCTATCCAGTGAGCTGGGAGAAAGTCTGGACTGCAAATACTGGAGAATCAGAGTTGAAAAGGATGGTGCTGGAAAAGCACAACAGGTCAGGCAGCATCCAATGAGCAGCAGAGTCGATGTTTCAGGCATAAGGTCTTCATTAGGAATGTGGAGGGGAAAAGGGAGTGGGAGATAAATAGGGGGTGGGTTTGGGGCGGCGGGGTAACATGGCTGGGAAGACAATAGGTGGATGTAGCTAGGACGTAATTATGATAGGTCATTGGGGAGCGTGGAGCAGATGGGTGGGAAGGATGATGGATAGATAGAACAGGTCAAGAGAACAGTGCCGAGTTGGAGGGTTTGATCGGGGATGGGATGGAGAGAGGAGAGATTTGGACACTAGTGAAGTCAATGTTGATCCCATGTAGTTGATGGGGTCCCAAGGCGGAAGATAAGGTGTTCTTCCTCCAGTTGGTGGGTGGATTTGATTTAGCATTGGAGGGGACCCAGGACTTGCATGTCCTTGGGGGAGTGGGAGGGAGTGATGAAGTGGCCAGCCTTGGGCAGTGGAGTTGTTTCGTGCCCCAGAGATATTCCCTGAACCAGTGAGCTGGTAAATGAATTACTCTTTATCACTGCATGACTTGCATCCAGCTGACATGCACCCAGAAAATTGTCTGTCTGTGTACTGGTCACAACACGACACTAGTCTCCAGGGGATGTGCAGTGCCAGTATGCCAGTATCTGAGCCTGTAAGTGTCAACTCAAGTAGCAGCCTCTATTTATCAGTGGAATTCAATTGCTCGCTTTTCTCCTCTTTAGCCTGGAGTGGTTGGATAAGTAATAGTTCCTGGATGTCTGAAAATGCAAAATTGGAAGGAAAAGGTAAATGAAAGGTACAGTGTGATGTAAAGAAAGAAATCTATAAATATACCTTCAGCAGTTGATTGACCATACCAGATAATAGAATGGGGACCCTGCATAACTTCGTTGTGATATAGCTTCTAGTACACTTGAGTGTACCACACTACAAACCAACTGAAAATAGATTGTCTGCAAACATTATTCATGCACTTGGGCTTACTTAGCAAAAACTGTCCAGTCACATGTAATTTTGAACAGTATGTTATAAGCTATGCAAGTGCAACTGGTAATAATCAGTATCTTATTTGTTGCCAGTAACTGCAGTGATATTCTGTTTGATGCAATCTGCCAGTATTTGAGATGTTGTGTCTGGCTCTGAAGTTCATGTACCACATTTCTCATTTTTTATGATAGGCAGAACATTTGAGTGTGTGAACGTACACAAAAGTTGGTAAAAATAATTCAGAAAAACCAGCCTCAGAATTCGACAGCAAAATGTAGCTTGATGCAACTCTAAGATCTTTGGTTTTGTTTCGAGTAAAAAAAATAATTTGATGAATTTCTGAATGAATTTATTGCATGGGACTAATGGAATGAAAATTGGACAACTTACTTATGGTAGTAAATCACTGCCATATCGATCTCCATGTGCAGAAAATGTAAATGCATTTCAATATGTTGATATAAAGGCGTAAAATGGAGGGCAACTACAACAAAACATTAACGAATCAGGATCATTTTAATTGCAAACCATTTGTCCCTGAAGCCTGCTCTAACATTGTTGGAGATCATTTCTGATCTAACTCCAATTCTTTGGTTTATATTCATGTTTACATCTACATTAACATTCTATCCATCTTAGAGTTAAAGTTAATAACTGAGCTAATGTAAATTACTGCGCATGTCAGAAAGTTCCACACTTTCACCACACTACATGGCAAAATGATGTTCACACTCTTTAATGAGGATTAGTCCTCTGAAATTTGATTAATAGAAATAGTTTAAACACATACACAGCAAAATTCCTCACTGTATTGTATGCTGACAGGTAATGACAGGACATATATTATGATGCAGCCTGATGATGGGTCACAAGTATTAACTAGAATCTAACTGTTTTGACAGAAATTGTTAAGGAGATACATTGACAGTCTTAGGTCTGACATCAAAACAATCCATCTTGTATTTGAGACCATTAATGTAGCTTAATCTTTTCATAATAACAAGGTCATCAGGACTTAAATTTCAAGTGTACAAATTTGCAAAAGAGTTTGATGAGAGGGCATAGAATCCCTACAGTGCAGCAAGAGGTCAAATGGCTCATCGAATCTGCACCCATTTTTGGACAGTCATCGCACCCAAACCCAGCCCCCTTCCCTATCTTCATAACCCCACATTTACCATGGCTAACCTACTTAGCCTACACAGCTTTGGATTATGGGAGGAAACTAGGGCACTCAGTGGAAATCTGAGCAGACATAAAGGCTTCTAAAAAACACTACAACCTATAAATAAGGCTAAATTATCATTTGCAACATTTTAATCTTTAGTCATTTGATTGAAACTATTTGAAGTTAGACTTTTTTTTAACATTTGCAAATTTTATCTCCTGAGGCTGTTCTGTTCTCGTTCTGAATGCTGGCCCAAAACGCAACATAAAAAGCTGAGCTGTAGACAGACAGGAAAATGCAGCTTATCTGAGATAAGACTGGAGCTACCAACCCCCTCTATCTTTACATTTCAGGAAGTTTGATATGAAAAATTGATAATGACACTGGACAGATAGATTTCAGATTAGATGTGACTTCAATGCCTCAGTGTAAGCCACAATGGGTTACAGGAGGTTTACTTCTCTTGAGTTAGAGGCCCATTGCAGACAGAATGCAAATTTAAATTAGAAAATCACTCTTTATTGTCAGCACTTTAGGACTGAGCAAAAATCCCCATTATCTAAAATACTGGACAAGATGTTGGGCTTCTCCAATATTTAAAATACTGGACAAAATCCTAGGCTCAGACAACAGCAAACACACAACAGTGCCAGAATGCTTTCTATCTGAGGCTATTGTTCAACCTAGAATTCCAATTTGCATCCCTCCACTCTAAAGAACCATCAACCAAACGTGACAGACAACTTGTGGTAGACCTCAGGCTACCCAGCACATACAGTATGGGACTAAAGAGATACCGAACGTTCAACTGCAATCAAATCCATTCACAGAGATACTGGGCATTCAACCTCAATTAAAATCTCTTAATGAATAGAAACCAATTAACTTCAGAAGGAGCACCAGAAACATAGTGGAGGACACAGATTTGGAGTGAAAATAAGGGGCGCACAAGCTTAGCTGAAAAGGGGTTCCAAAGAGCTACCTCCAAAAGAGGAAGAATTCGTAAGTACAGCAGCTATTTTCCAAGAGCAATCAAGGAGCTATCTGAGACCTTCCGAGTAAGAACTCCCAGACACAGGCCTGTTCCAAACCAGGGAACTAACAGCAACTGATCACAACCAACAGATCCATCCAAGAACCAAAAAACTCCAAACACCAACCCACCCGACCGACACCACAAGGCTTCAGATGCTCCCTGAGATGAAAACTGGGCCTGCAAACCCAGCAGAAAATAAAGAAAACAAGGTGTTTACCCGATAGATCTCATCTGCACCTTACTATATCTCAACCCAAACTGAAAAGTCTGCAGTCTGAAGCCTTCATCCAGGCTCTGGATACGGCAAGCAGAAACACCCAAGTGCACTTCAAAACTGTGTTTTCCTCAGTAGTTATCTGAAACTCCTGAGACCCCAAAGTTCTGACCTAGCTAGCAGGGAGGGGAAGGTGGATGGTGACAGTGCATTGGGACTCCAAGGATAAGAAGCCGAAGTAAAGTTGTTGGTTTTCGGCTTTGTTTTTATTGAGTAATGTGCTCATGTTCATTGGTTCAAGTGGTGTCTTTTATTTCCTTACCAATTTGGAACATTGCATCCATCTTCAGGATGTCAGTGTTGGATCTTCAGTAGTGAAGCATTCATTTAACTGAAACCATAGTTTTTGGTTCTATAGTGTTTAATCTAGCTCATAATGTATCTAATAGTATTAACGTCCTCTGTAGAGTTGATTGTATCAATTTACCTATCTATTGCATTCACCTATATTTTTGTATTATAATTACCTTTTGTATTGTAAATACACACAGAGAATCTTTTGCCCTGAAACTGCTTTTTTCATTTCACATTCCCTAAGTCCTGTTTTTATAATCAGAGATCTGAGGGTGAATCAAACGACTTACAAATCATAAAATTACTGTTTACAAACCAGAAATCTACAACACCTCTCTGTAACCAGTGGGGAGTGGGGAGGAGAAACGAGGGTTGATAGGAGTGGACAGAAAATACATTGCAAAACCAGCAGACTTGCAAACAAACACACCCAAGGAGAAATTGAATTTAAAAAGGGAAAGAGATTGTTCAATTAGCAACATAATTAGTAATTAAAGTGTAAAAGGCACCAGTTTATCAGTTTTCTTTCTTTTAAAATGATGTCCAAGACTCCAAAGTAGGAGTTAGCATTCTGAAAGTTCTGAAGCAATTAACTCACTATGAATTCAGGAGTCATAAACAATTTCTTCTCCTTAAAATGTTTTGAAGGCTGACTGAGGACTGTTCCTAAAATGTCATTTCTGATTTCCTGTTTTGATGAAAATAGGTTTATTACTGGCATAGAACACAACTTGTTATCTGCTTTTTACAGGTCAGAGACTTTTCCTTTGTAGTCCAGTTAGGAATTTTGATTTTGACATTAGATACTGTAGAAGCAATGTTTTCGCCTGAATTGAATGCCATTTCAAAACTGTAATTGAAAGGGGGTCAGCCCTTTGCAAGTCATATACCCACATTTCTTGGCATGAGTGGAATATTTATCATGGAGAGAAAATCTTGAATTGCAGATAGGCATATCAAGAGTTTAAGAGAAAAAGCAGGTTTAAAACGTCTTCTTGCAGCATAGCTGTAACTTGTAAATTCAATGTGCAACGATTTTTCTTGATGCAGTAATTTCTGTAGCAGGTAGTAACACTGATAGCATTCTGTCCAATCCAGAGATACATTAAATGTTGATTGTCTGCTGGCATTGACTTCTGAGAGGCATCTGTGAGGTTACTGCTAAGTCTAGTTACATAATTATAGCAGCTAATTTCACTGAGCTGTTTAAAGTTTTTTATAACAGCCCACTATAATATAATTTTAAAGTTGGTTTTTTGAAAATCTGTTTTGTGACAAACTGATGAAACATATTGGTTATATTACAGATATAGTTCTACATCAATCATATTCATAATCTTACATTGTTAGGAACAGAACTTTTAACATGTTCTCTTTTCAAGTTATTTATGTTGGAGAAAATTCCATTTTGCCTAAAGAAGAAAGAATTTACGGCAAACAGATGGATTTGAATCATATTAAGCACTTATTTATATAATCAAGTCAGAGGATTTTATAGCAAAGTAGTGACTCTGTTATTTCTTAACAGAAGAACAATTTTTATTTATCATGTACATTTATTGTAACTGAGTGCATTTAGTTTTAAAAGAAGTAATGCTTGTTGTAAAAGACCTATTGGCAGGTAATGAGGACATTAGATATTAGTAAGAATATCAGACATTCCTTGGATATTGGGAGTGATTGGATGCCAGTTACACTGCTCTTCAGTTTCTCCTTTCAGTTGACTCATTTTAAATGTGTTTCCATGAGGATGAGCAGAAATCATTGAATGCCACAGTAGCTAATACAATAACCAGGATGAGCTCAATTAAATGGGAGGCTGTCACTAAATTCATAGACAATGTCTAATCAGGATGGCAAATGTTTGCTGTGGATCTTCAGACTGATTCTTGACCTGAAGATTTTGGGTAGAATATCCAGTGAAGGAGTGCAATATTGAATTAACTGGCCTATAGTTATTTGTTTTTGTCTCGTTCGCTGTTTGAAGGATGTTCCAGTGTCAGTTTTCCAACTTTCTAATCTCTGGGACAGTTCTTGAAAGATTACTTCCAGTGCATCCACTAACTGTGAAATTACTACTGAAATATCTGAGGATGCATCCTTCTGTAGACTCAGTGTATCATTCTCACTAGTTGCTGTCCTGTCTAATTTTTATACAATTACAACTTGAAAACAGTGCATTCGAGATTAGAGTGATGCTGGAGAAGCACAGCAGGTCAGGCAGCATCCGAGAAGTGGGAAAATCAACATTTCGGGCAGGACCACTTCATCAGGAATTTTTTTTAGATTAGATTACTTACAGTGTGGAAACAGGCCCTTCGGCCCAAAAAGTCCACACCGACCCGCAACCCACCCATACCCTTACCTAACACTACGGGCAATTTAGCATGGCCAATTCACCTGACCCGCACATCTTTGGACTGTGGGAGGAAACCGGAGCACCCGGAGGAAACCCACACAGACACGGGGAGAACGTGCAAACTCCACACAGTCAGTCGCCTGAGTCGGGAATTGAACCCGGGTCTACAGGCGCTGTGAGGCAGCAGTGCTAACCACTGTGCCACCGTGCCGCCCACTAATCATCAGTAATCATCAGGAATCCAGCATCTGCGGTCCTCACTTTTGCCCATAATGAATTCAATTCTTGTCATCCAATATTTTTATCTTTATATGTTCATATCATGTTATTTATTTAGAATTACAGTGCTTTTTGTTCTCGGTGGTGTTATGACTGAACTGGAAGACTCTACTGTCATTGTCCATTCTCACTACTCTGGGATGTAAACATACTAGTTCCTAACAATGGTTCGAGAGTGTGGTACTGGAAAAGCACAGCAGGTCAGGCAGCAACCGAGGAGCAAGGGAATCGACATTTTGGGCATAAGTCCTTCTCATTCCTGATGAACGGCTTATGCCCAAAATGTCAATTTCCTGATCCTCAGATGCTGTCTACCTGTTTTGCTTTTCCAGCACCACACTCTCAACTCAGATCTCCAACATCTGCAGTCCTCATTTTCTCCCAGTTCCTAATAATGACAATTAGTTTTCGCTAATTCACCTCAGAGTCATAGAGTCAGAGATGTACAGCATGGAAACAGATCCTTCGGTCCAACCCGTCCGTGCAGACCAGATATCCCAACCCTATCTAGTCCCATTTGCCAGCACCCGGCCCATATCCCTCCAAACCCTTCCTATTCATATACCCATCCAACTGCCTTTTAAATGTTGCAATTGTACCAGCATCCACCACTTCCTCTGGCAGCTCATTCCATACACATACTACCAACTGTGTGAAAACGCTGTTTTTTAGGTCTCTTTTATATCTTTCCCCTCTCACCATAAACCTATGCCCTCTAGTTCTGGACTCCCCGACCCCAGGGAAAAGACTTTGTCTATTTATCCTATCCATGCCCCTCATAATTTTGTAAACCTCAATGAGGTCACCCCTTAACTTCCAACACTCCAAGAAAAACAGCACCAGCCTGTTCAGCCTCTCCCTGTAGCTCAAAACCTCCAACCCTGGAAATATCCTTGCAAATCTTTTCTGAACCCTTTCAAGTTTCACAACATCTTTCCAATAGGAAGGAGACCAGAATTGCATGCAATATCCCGACAGTGGCCTAACCAATGTCCTGTACAGCCGTAACATGATCTCCCAACTCCTGTACTCAATACTCTGACCAATGAAGGAAAGCATACAAAATGCCTTCTTCGCTATCCTATTTACCGGTGACTCCACTTTTAAGCAGCTATGAACCTGCACTCCAAGGTCTCTTTGTTCAGCAACACTGCCTAGAACCTTACCATTAAGTGTATAAGTCCTGCTAAGATTTGCTTTTCCAAAATGCAGCACCTTGCATTAATCTGAATTAAATTTCTTCTGCAGCTTCTCAGCCCATTGGCCCATCTGGTCAATATCATCTTGTAATCTGAAGTAACCTTCGCTGTCCACTACACTTCTAATTTTGGTGTCATCTGCAAACTTACTAACTGTACCTCTTATGCTCACATCCAAATCATTTATGTAAATGAGAAAACGTAGTGGACCCAGCACCGATCCTTTGGAACTCCACTGGTCACAGGCCTCCAGTCTGAAAAACAACCCTCCACCACCACCCTTTGTCTTCTACCTTTGAGCCAGTTCTGTGTACAAATGGCTAGTTCTCCCTGTATTCCATGAGATCTAACCTTTCTAACCAGTCTCCCATGGGGAACCTTGCCGAACGCCTTACTGAAGTCCATATAGATCACATCTACCCCTCTGCCCTCATCAATCCTCTTTGTTACTTCTTCAAAAAACTCAATCAAGTTTGTGAGACATGATTTCCCACGCACAAAGACATGTTGACTATTCTTAATCAGTCCTTGCCTTTCCAAATATATGTACATCCTGTCCTCAGGATTCCCTCCAACAACTTGCCATCACCGACGTCAGGCTCACTGGTCTATAGTTCTCTGACTTGTCCTTACCACCCTTCTTAAAGCGTGGCACCATGTTAGCCAACCTCCAGTTTTCTGGCAACTCGCCTGTGACTATCGATGATACAAATATCTCAGCAAGAGGCCCAGCAATCACTTCTCTAGCTTCCCACAGAGTTCTAGGGTACACCTGATCAGGTCCTGGGGATTTATCCACCTTTACCTGTTTCAAGACATCCAGCACTTCTTCCTCTGTAATATGGACATTTTGCAAGGTGCCATCATTTATTTCCCTACAGTCTTTATCTTCCATATCCTTTTCCACAGTAAATACTGATGCAAAATATTTGTTGCATATTTCCCCCATTTTCTGTGGCTCCAAACAAAGGCCTCCTTGCTGATGTTTGAGGGGCCCTATTCTCTCCCTAGTTTCCCTTTTGTCCTTAATGTTTTTGTAAAAACCCTTTGTATTCTTGTTAATTCTATTTCCCAAAGCTATCTCATGTCCCCTTTTCGCTCTCCTGATTTCCTTCTTAAGTATACTTCTACTGCCTTTATACTCTTCTAATCTGTCCTGTCTCTACCTGATATATGCTTTCTTCTTTTTCTTAACCAAACTCTCAGTTTCTTTAGTCATCCAGCATTCCCTATACCTACCAGCCTTTCCTTTCCAAAAAGATGCATCAACTATTTAATAATCACATCAAATATGGGAGTTGTCTCTGGTATTTTGACAGTCACATCCTGCACAAGAAATGCAGTATAGAGAATTTCTCCAGTTGCTTTTCAAATCATGTTACAGATTGTTCTTCAGATCAGGAGAGATGAGCTGCGCAGCCTAATCTTCAACAGGCTTCCTTCAGTTGAAAAACAGAACCACAACTCTCTGAAAAATGGCATTCAAACACAGATGGATGGAGGAGCGTGGTGTTTGATCTTCAACTGGTGTGGATTCGGGACCTGTCCCCTTACCCTGTTTGTGTTTGAGGGCATGGTATTGTGAATGTGACCTACATTTGGATAGACCGTTCAATAATCATAATTAGCAAAAGATGCAGCATTTCATCTATTCAATCACAAATTAACTTTAATATTGTCAGTGGTTGGCAGGAGAATGCCCACTACTGCTGATTTCCAATAGTGAGTGTTCTGTATGTGTCAAATGTGGTTTCATTCCAATTAATACTGCAAGACAACAATCTGGGGAAATCGGTTAAGACCACAAGATGTAGGAGCGCAAGGAGGCCATTCAGCCCATGGAGCCTGTTCTGTTATTCATCGAGTTCATGGCTGATCTGATAATCTTCAACTCCACTTTCCTGCTTTTCTCTTCTCTTACTGATTGAAAGTTTATCTATCTCAGCCTTGAATATATTTAATGACCCAGCCTCTCTGAGGTAAAGAATTCCACAAATTCACTAACCTCAGAAGAAACTCCTCCTTAACTCAGTTCTGAATTTGTGACTAGGTTGTGGTAGTCTGGCGCACTGACCTCTACACCGCTGAAGCTAAACGCCAACTCAAGGACACCTCTTCCTACTACCTCCTAGACCATGACCTCATCCTCCATCACCAAACCATCATCTCCCAGACCATACAGAACCTCATCACCTCAGGAGATCTCCCACCCACAGCTTCCAACCTCATAGTCCGGGAACCCCGCACTGCCCGGTTCTACCTCCTTCCCAAGATCCACAAGCCTGACCACCCTGGCCGACCCATTGTCTAAGCATGCTCCTGCCCCACTGAACTTATCTCTACCTACCTCGACACTGTCCTATCCACCCTAGTCCAGGAACTCCCAACATACGTTCGAGACACCACCCACGCCCTCCACCTCCTCCAAGACTTCAGTTTCCTCGGCCCACAACGCCTCATCTTCAACATGGATATCCAATCCCTCTAACCTCCATCCACCATGACCAGGGCCTCCAAGCTCTCCGTTTTTACTCTCCAGATGTCCCCAACAGTACCCTTCCACCGACACTCTCATTCGTTTGGCCGAACTGGTCCTCAACCTTAACAATTTCTCCTTTGAATCCTCCCACTTCCTCCAGACCAAAGGGGTAGCCATGGGCACACGTATGGGCCCCAGCTATGCCTGTCTCTTTGTTGGCTACGTAGAACAGTTGATCTTCCATAATTACACCAGCACCACTCCCCACCTCTTACTCCGCTACATTGATGACTGCATTGGCGCCACCTCGTGCTCCCGCGAGGAGGTTGAGCATTTCATCAACTTCACCAACACATTCCACCCTGACCTTAAATTTACCTGGACCATCTCTGACACCTCCCTCCCCTTCCTGGACCTCTCCATCTCCATTAATGATGACTGACTTGACACTGACATTTTTTACAAACCCACCGACTCCCACAGTGACCTGGATACACCTCTTCCCACCCTATCTCTTGCAAAAATGCCATCCCGTATTCCCAATTCCTCCGCCTCCGCCGTATCTGCTCCCAGGAGGACCAGTTCCACCATAGAACACACCAGATGGCCTCCTTCTTTAGAGACCACAATTTCCCTTCCCACGTGGTTAAAGATGCCCTCCAACGCATCTCGTCCACATCCCGCACCTCCGTCCTCAGACCACACCCCTCCAACCGTAACAAGGACAGAACGCCCCTGGTGCTCACCTTCCACCCTACCAACCTTCGCATAAACCAAATCATCTGCCGACATTTCTGCCACCTCCAAAAAGACCCCACCACCAGGGATATATTTCCCTCCCCACCCCTTTCCGCCTTCCGTAAAGACCGTTCCCTCCGTGACTACCTGGTCAGGTCCACGCCTCCCTATGACCCACCCTCCCATCCTGGCACTTTCCCCTGCCACCGCAGGAACTGTAAAACCTGTGCCCATACCTCCTCCCTCACCTCTATCCAAGGCCCTAAAGGAGCCTTCCACATCCATCAAAGTTTTACCTGCACATCCACTAATATCATTTATTGTATCCGTTGCTCCCGATGCGGTCTCCTCTACATTGGGGAGACTGGGCGCCTCCTAGCAGAGCGCTTTAGGGAACATCTCCGAGATACCGGCACCAATCAACCACACCGCCCCGTGGCCCAACATTTCAACTCCCCCTCCCACTCTGCCAAGGACATGGAGGTCCTGGGCCTCCTTCACCACCGCTCCCTCACCACCAGACGCCTGGAGGAAGAACGCCTCATCTTCCGCCTCGGAACACTTCAACCCCAGGGCATCAATGTGGACTTCAACAGCTTCCTCATTTCCTCTTTCCCCACCTCATCCTAGTTTCAAACTTCCAGCTCAGCACTGTCACCATGACTTGTCCGGACTGGTCCAACCTGCCTATCTTCTTTTCCACCTATCCACTCCACCCTCTCCTCCCTGACCTATCACTTTCCTCTCCTCCCCCACTCACCCATTGTTCTCTATGCTACTCTCTCCCCACCCCACCCCCCTCTAGCTTATCTCTCCATGCTTCCAGCTCACTGCCTTTATTCCTGATGAAGGGCTTTTGACCGAAACGTCAATTTCGCTGCTCATTGGATGCTGCCTGAAGTGCTGTGCTCTTCCAGCACCACTGATCCAGAATCTGAATTTGTGACCCCTTACTTTGACATTATGCTAGTCTCTTGCACAATCTGTCTCCATCTAATCTGTCAAGTGCCCTGGGAATCTTACCTGTTTCATTAAGGTCACCTCTCGTTCTTCTATATTCAAATGATTACAAACCCAACCGATTTAATCTCTCCTCATGAGACTCTTGCTCCATACCTGGTATCAGCCCAGTGACCTTTATCTGGATTATGAATAGGAAAGGTTTAGAGGGATGTGGGCCAAATGCTGGCAAATGGGACTAGATTTAACTGGGATATCTAGTTGGTATGGACAAGTTGGACAGAAGGGCCAGTTTCCGTACTGTATATCTCTATGTCTCTATGTCCAATGACAATATATTTTTCCTTAGATGAAGGGCCCAAAACTGTTAACCGTGTTACTGGTGTGGTTTAATTAGTGTCTCTTATAGCTTTAACAAAACTTCCTTGCTTTTATAGTCCATTCCCTCTGAAGTAATTGACTCAAAGGAAATCACCTGAAGGGATGTAGTGGTTGAAATTAAGGAAGAGAATTGAAATCGGGATATTGAGGTAACAGTTAAATGTCAAGACGCAGTTTCACCCAAAATTCACAACGATCTGGATATTGCTATTCTAGAGAATAGCAAAGTAAAAAATCATGATCCTATCACAAGATATTGGCATAATGCACAAAATTGAAGTTTCATTTTTACAAACATAATTGTTTCCAATTGGTTGCACAACTATTGAGGCACAGAGAGCTCCTATCTCTTTGGTGTCACATATTTTTAAATAACAAGAACATCTATTTTTCACTTACCAGATTGTGTAAATGGACATGAAATGGCTCAGTCAGCATGAAAGGGGATCTTAATAAGTACTTTGGGATGTAACCCTCATTTGTCAATGAATTTAGTTTCATGTTTCTCATCGATCATTGGAAATGAAGTGTTAAGTGTAGATTGGATGATAAATCTGCAAGTTCTAAACATGACAATTTATTTTCAAGTTAGGCCTGCAGGCCCTATAAACTTTAAAATATTGTAATGGCACGAAGTGGAATATTTGCATCATATTGTTTAAAACTCACATTTCAATCAAAATTTTTTTTTCAAAGTAGTTTAGACATTTTAGTGATTGATACAGAGACTGGACTTATTAAACAATGGTTAATGTTACTTTAGCAATAGGAGTAGATTATGCAGCCTATTGAGCCTGTTCCACATTCAGTTAAATCATGGCTGATCTTATCTGATCTCTACTTATCCACCTGGATTCCGTGACCCTTATCCTTAACTTAAAAATTTATTAATCTGTGTGTTAACTTTTTAAAATGGCCCAGATTTTTTTGTAAGAGAGATTCACACTTCTGTTATGTTTTAGGAATTAGAACTCTGCCCTTTATTCACAGTCATGTAGAGATTAGCATAATTGAACTTGACAATACTGAGTTCTCAAGAACGGTCATACTGCTCTGAAAATATTAATTCTGTTTCCCTCTCCATAGATGCTGCCAGACCTGTTGAGCTTGTCCAACATCCTCTGTGTTTGTTTCAGATTTCCAATATCTGCAATTTTTTGTTTTTATTATCTTAGTAATATTTTACAAATAGAGAATAATGATGGTAAACAAGACATGAGCTGAGAATTCTGGGCAGCCTGGTGGCTCAGGCCTAATGGCATTGTTTTCTGTTCTTTTGTGATAATAAGAATAATGCCAGGCATGATGACTTATTGGAGCCAATGTTCAAAAGTCAAATTCTTGCCATCAAGGTAAAGATGAGTGATGAAGAATCATCTTATCTCAAAACACTAGCTTGCTTTCTCTCCATGGATGCTGTCTGACTCATGCACTTTAATGTGTTTACTAAACTAAAGTCTTGTTTGGGATTTCATCAAAAGCCCTTAAACAACTCATTGGATCCCATTCACTGGTTCTGCTTTATTGATCCTGTTGGTGACATCCTCAAAAAAGCTCTTTCAGCTTTGCCAAACATGATTTTCCAATCGTGAGTCCATTTTGACTCTGGCCAATCATCCAATTATTTTTCAAATGTCCAGGAATCACACCCTTTAAAATAGGTTCTAATATCTTGTTTGTCATTTGTATAAACAATGCAGATGAGAATGTAGAAAGCATATTTGGTAAGTTTGCAGATGATATCAGAATTGGAGGTATAGTGGTCAGAGAAGATTATCTAAGATTACAAAGAGATGTTGATCAATTTGGTCAATCAGCTGACAGGTGGCATATGGAGTTTAAATTGGATAAATCAAGATATTGCATTTTGGTAAAACAATTAAGGGCAGGACTTATACAATTAATGGGTCCTGGGTAATGTTGTAGAACAGAGACACCTTGGAATGCAGGTACATAATTCTTTGAAATTGGGATACCATGTTGAGGTTGTGCAGGATGTTGGTGAGGCAGCTTCTGCAGTACTGTTCATCCCTTATTATTTTGGTAATTATAACAGTCCAGTTTGTTTCAGCTTGTCCCTTTTCATGGCGAGAGATTAAATTTAATCTGCATCCATTAGTGCAAAATTACCTGGGGCCTATTTCTCTAAACAGTCATTTAATTTACCTTTGTAGCCATTTTTGACCAGTACTGAGCTTTTTGAAAACCACCTTTTGGAATTACAGATTAAAAGTGTCAACAGTACTTTGGGGTTCTAACATGATCATGACGCTTCCCGACGCGAAGAAAAACATAGATACATTGCTATTTCTTTAAAAGGATGAAAATAAGTAAAAGCACAAAACAATAAACACAAATTTATTCTCTTTGCCTGGGTCATTATCATCCTTTTAGTTCTACCTAGGTCTCTATAAGTTTGCAACATAGTATCTGTACTGGGTGAGGTGATGATGTAGTGGTCATGTCTCATGGTTCATAATTCAGAATTCCAGGTTAATGTTCTGGGGATATGGGCTTGAATCCCACCATGGAAGCTGGTGAAATTTGAATTCTATTATAGTCAGGAATGAAAAGATATCTAATGGAAATTAGGTAAGTACTATCAATTCTTATGTAAATCCTTCTGATTCACTAACATCCTTTTAAGGAATGGGGTCAGCTGTCCTTATGTCGTCTGTCTTACATATGACTGTGACACTGCAATGTGGCTAACTCTTAACTTCTCTGTATGCAATGAGAGATGGGCAATGTGGTGTCTACATCCTGTGAATGAATTAGGGAAAATCTTACATTCATCTCTCAACAATGTGGTGATATTCAGGTAGGAGAAAGTGAGGACTGCAGATACTGGAGATCAGAGCTGAAAAATGTGTTGCTGGAAAAGCACAGCAGGTCAGGCAGCATCCAAGGAGCAGGAGAATTGACATTTCGGGCATCAGCCCTTCTTCAGGTGATATTCAGGTGGCCAAATTGTAGGAATGAATTCAGTGGAATAACCTGGCCTTCCGTGTAATAAACATTTTAAACACGTTCATAGGTTGCGGTCAATATAAATTATGATCTCTCTATACCCATTTCTGACACTTATCTTCAGGAGCTGCAATAAAATGAGGGTTTCCTTCCCTCTGCCATCTTTGTTTTGGAAAAGCACCCAGTTAGATTAGATTACTTAGTGTGGAAACAGGCCCTTCGGCCCAGCAAGTCCACACCAACCCTCCGAAGAGCAACCCACCCATATCCATTCCCCTACATTTACCCCTACATCTAACACTATGGGCAATTTAGCATGGCCAATTCACCTAACCTGCACATTTTTGGATTGTGGGAGGAACCAGAGCACGCGGAGGAAACCCACACAGACAGGGAGAATGTGCAAACTTCACACAGACAGTTGCTTGAGGCGGGAGTTGAACCCGGGTCTCTGGCACTGTGAGGCAGTAGTGCTAACTATTGTGCCACCCACTTTTTAAATACAAGCTCGTCATTATTATAATCCAGATGGTTTTCACCAATATAGTTGTGAGAATGTAGAGCTTCCTGTCACAGGCAGTAGTTGAGGCAAAGGGATTAGAGTCTCCATCCCAGAAAGAGAATAGGCCCTCCCCCATGTTACTCATTGATGGCTGCTTTAAACGTTTATTTAAAATGTGGAGCTGCAAGTACAGGCTCGCTTTTAAAATGATCTTCAGCTTTGCAAGTGCATTTTGGCAGTTCTTACCTCATATTACTTCTGCTTTTCTCTGTAGTGGGTCTGTCAGTAGCACATCCACTGCATTGAAATTTGGAATTTTTTTTTCTTAAACCTATACATTACCAAGACCTCCATGATTTGATGTTTTGTTGTGGGAATGGAGAACTATGCAACTGCTTCTGCCTTTTGCAGATCTGGACAGTACTTATCCTTTGCTTACTTTCTGTCCTAGATAGTATTCTTTGTTCTTTTTAAGCTCATTCTTTGCAAGATTGACTACTAGGTTAGGTGATTGTATTTTCCAAGAGAGCTTTTGATTGTTATAACTGCATTTCCCAGGTTCCACACTGGGAGTTTGTATAGGTACACCACACAACTAGATCAACTTGTAACTATGTGGTTTATCGACCTTTCAAAGGCAGCTGGGCATTTTGGATTCTGAATGGCATGGCATGGCACTGGTATAACTTGAGAGAGCGTGGAAGAGATCAAGGGCAGGTAATAGGCCAGCATGGGGTGTCCAGGTGGATGGAGTGTGTTGGAGGCGGGCAGAGGGGTCCTTGGAAGGTGGGCGGGAGTCCTGATTGTAAAAGTAAGCTGGGCGGCAGCAGAAGAAGTGTTTGACGTCACGATGTGTATTAAATTCATTGATGCATGGGCGGAGTGGGATAAAGATAAGGCCTTTGCTGAGGACTGATCGTTCATCCTCAGTGAGGGAGAGGTCGGGGGGAATGGTGAAAACTCGGCAGGCCTGGGAGTTAGGACCCGGTGTAGGCGTGGAGCTGGGAGTGGGGGCGGAGCCTATAACTGGAGTGGGTATGGTGGCAGGTAATAGGCCAGCACGGGGTGTCCAGGTGGATGGAGTGTGCTGGAGTCAGGCAAAGGGGTCCTCGGAAGGTGGGTGGGAGTCCTGATTGTGAAAGAAAGCTCAGAGGCGGCGGAAGAAGTGTTCAACGTCATGGTGTCTATTAAATTCATCGATGCGTGGGCAGGAAAGTGATAAAGGCAAGGCCTTTGCTGAGGACTGTTATAACTTGCCTGGAGTTATGAAGGTAGAGATTTCCTTTGCAAGCATAGTCAAGGGAAGTTGTCAGTACCCTTTGAGTAAATCTATCTTCGTAAAGCAGGTGGTTTCACCCTACTTATCAATGCAGTCTTCCATTTGAGGTATTGGCTAGGAGTAGGCTCTGATCACTGAACTGACGTTTCGTTGGTCAGAACAGACTCTCATGGAGTCATCTGACTGGGGCACAAGTACAAATGGGGAGTTCCAGTTACTGCTGCTAGGTTTGCTCGAGTGTATTTCCTCATGAACCTGGGCCACATTTCTTTGGCCTCACTAAGCATGTTGCTTTATAGGAGAGATCTCTCCAACATCTGCACCATGTAGAGCTAATCTGGTTTGACATTACATGTGCCTTTAAATGCAGTGAGCAGCCTTTCTAAGTCCTAAAGACTTCACCTGATGAAGGGGTCATGTTCTGAAAGCTTGTATTTTTCCATAAACCTGTTGGACTATAACCTGGTGTCATGTGACTTCTGACATTAAAAAAAGGACAAATCCAAACCAACTAATTTCTACCCTCAACCAACTATTCATCATTGATGCTCAACTCTGACTCCGCCAAGTCTACTTACCTCATTACAATGAAATATGGACCAAAGAATTTAACTTAAAAGACATGGTGGGTGTGATGGTCATTAATGTCAAAATAGCATTTCACTGAGAATAACATAAAGGGGCCTCTGAAGGCAATAGAAATTGTTGGAAAACTCTCCACTCAGTGGAATTGCAACTTGCACAAAGGAAGATGGTTGTAATTATTGGAGTGCAATAGCTCAGTCTTGGGCCACCACCACTGGAGTTCTTCAGGGAAGTTTCCTAGACCTAATTATTTTCAGATGCTTCATTAATGGCCTTCCCTCCATCATAAGATTAGAGGTGAAGATATTTGCTGATGAGTGCACAATGTACAGCATAATTTATGACTCCTCAGATACTGAAGCAATCCATACCCAGATAGAGCAAGATCTGGCCAACGTTCAGATTTGTGATATAAGTGGCAAGTAATATTCACAGTACACGAATGTCATACTATGACCAGCTCTAACTTAGATAACATAACCATCGTCCCTTGATATGCAATGACATTACTATCACTGAATCCTCCATCATCAATATCCTGAGGATTACTATTGGCCAGAAATTGAACCAGGTCAGCCAAAAAAATGCATTTACAAGAGCAGGTTAGAAGCTAGGAGTCCTGCAGTTAGTAACTCACCTCCTTGTTCCTCAAGTTCTGTTCACCATCTACAATGCGTAAGTTTGGGTGTTATAGCATATTCTTCATTGGCTTGACAAGTGCACCTCCAACAACATTCCATTTCATGCCTCACATCATCCTGTGACTGGGTCAAAACGGCCTTCCTAATTGCACTATAGATGTTTCTACACCACATGGACTCGAGTAGTTGCAACAAATTCTTGCAGAGTCGGCGACACCCATATCTTGTGAAAGAACATTAAAATAAATAACGAGAAGAAATCATTTCACAGATAATCCTAAAGTAATTGAACCCTTTAAAAGGTACAGGTGAATGTTCCTATCTACTGTTTACTGACTATCCAGCTATCTATATTTAAGTGAGGTCATCAACTGAAACAGTACTGGCATCAAATTAGGCTTACATGCTGACTGACATTATAATCTGCCTATTTAGTATTCTGCCAGTGTATGGTCCTAGCTAATATCCTTGAATGGTGTCCAATGGAAACTGCATTGTATGCAACTGAGATATCAACACCACTTTGGTTTTAAAATTTCATCTATTGTACTACAACCAGGACAAGGGTGGCACTACAGCACCGAACAGTGTGGTGTAATTTGCATGACCTTTTGAAACTGCAATTTTACTTTCTTCCACTTGGTGGCTCTCTCACACTGTCATGCTGGATGTGGACCTCTTCCTGTGTTGCGGTGGTAAGTATGATCTACATTTGCAATAATATGGGAATAAAATAGTTTATAATGAAATATATATTAGTTATGCTGGCAAAAACAAGTCAAGGACATTTTTATGCTAATGAAACACAGTTCATGGATCTGAATGAACCATTGCCATATCAAAGGGGTTCTGCCGATAACAAATGATAATTTTCCCCTCTGAGTTTCAGCTCATTGCAGCTGAGGACAAGCAGATTGTGTTGTACAAATTGATAATTCTAAAATGTAGTAGTAATAGAGGATAGAGTAGTTGGGGGATTCAATGTTGTTCTTTGCAGCAAAGACAGAGAATCCAGAAGACAGTGTTGCCTACCTGGTGCCCAGGTTCAGGACATCTCTTCTGTGCTGGAGAGGAACTTGGAGTGGGAGGGAAAATATCCAGTTGTTATGTACCATGTAGTTGCAAACAACATGGGTAAGACTAGGAAGTGTTTTGTTGAGGGATTATGGACAGTTTAGGGTAAAATAAAATAAAGCCAATCTACAAAGGTAATAGTTTCAGGATTTCTGCCTCAGCCATATGAAAAATGGTGAAGGTAAATAGGATTATGGAGATAAATGCATGGCTCAAAGGTTGGTGTGGGAGAAATGGATTCTGGTTCATAGGGGCACCGATAAAAATTCTGGGGAACAAGAACATGGTCCCATTGGGTTGGACATCATTACTTTATATAACATCCCTACAGTGTGGAAGCTCGCCATTTGGTCCTCACGCCCACACCAACTCTCTGAAATGCATACCACCCAGAGCCTCCCTAGCCTTATAACTCTGCATTTCCCAAGGCTAAACCACCTAGCCTGCACATCCCTGGACACTATGGGCAATTTACCATGGCCAATCCCCTAACCTACACATCTTTGGATTGTGGGAGGAAACAGGAGCACTCAGAGGAAACAGACACAGAACTTGGGGAGAATGTGCAAACTCCACACAGTCACCCAAGGGTGAAATCAAATTGAACCTGGGTCCCTAGAGCCGTGGGGCAGCAATGCCAACCATTGTGCTACCGTGCCAATAATTTGGGCTATGCTGCGACCAGTGTCCTGGTGAATTGTATATCTAGGGTTAGAAATAGGGTATTGAACTAATTAATGGATGGAGGGTTCAAATGAAGGGAAGTTTAAACAATTAAAAAGAAATGAGACAGCAATGGAACATGGCAGTGAAAACATAAATGACAAGCAATGTTTGACAGGAAAAGACAGAAAGCATAAACAAGAGAGTGCAACAGAAATTTCAACCAGATTAAGTAATAATAGGGAAAAAAGTCAAAAGATAAAGGTCTTTATCTTGGAGTGCAGGTTCATTGCTCCTTGAAAGTGGAGTCGCAGATAGATAGTATAGTGAAGAAGGCGTTTGGTATGCTTTCTTTTATTGGTCAGAGTATTGAGTACATGAGTTGGGAGGGCATGTTGTGGCTGTACAGGATATTGGTGAGGCCACTGTTGGAATATTGTGTGCAATTCTGGTC
Source organism: Hemiscyllium ocellatum (assembly GCF_020745735.1). Lineage (NCBI taxonomy): Eukaryota > Metazoa > Chordata > Chondrichthyes > Orectolobiformes > Hemiscylliidae > Hemiscyllium > Hemiscyllium ocellatum. The sequence continues at coordinate 37,711,006 of NC_083407.1, read as the reverse complement.
TCCTTCCTATCGGAAAGATGTTGTGAAACTTGAAAGGGTTCAAAAAAGATTTACAAGGATGTTGCCAGGGTTTGAGGATTTGAGCTATAGGGAGAGGCTGAATAGGCTGAGGCTGTTTTCCCTGGAGCGTCGGAGGTTGAGGGGTGACCTTTATAGAGGTTTATAAAATCATGAGGATCATGGATAGGATAAATAGACAAAGTCTTTTCTCTGGGGTGGGGGAGTACAGAACTAGAGAGCATAGGCTTAAAGTGAGATGAGGAAAGATATAAAAGAGACCTAAGGGGCAACCTTTTCACACAGTGGGTGGTACGTGTATGGAATGAGCTGCCAGAGGAAGTGGTAGAGGCTGGTATAATTGCAACATTTAAGAGGCACTTGGATGGGTATATGAATAGAAAGGGTTTGTTGGGACATGGGCTGGGTGGTGGCAGGTGGGACTAGATTGGGTTGGGATATCTGATCGGCATGGACAGGTTGGACTGAAGGGTCTGTTTCCATGTTGTAAATTTCTATGTCTATGACTATGACTCGATATCTGAGCTATGCTTTTGAGGTTATTTAGCATTTCCTTTTCTCCCACCAGCAGTAAAACCATCCTACAGTGGATTACACTGATGGCTGTACTCATATTTTGCTATTAATCAGCTAATTAAAAAAAAAATCAAGACCACAATTTTTAGAAATGACAGTGGTTAAATGTTTCATGTCTCCATCTGGTTTAATGTACAGCTTATAGTGTGGAGAGAAACAAAAATCCCACTTCCACAAATGAGACAACAATTTGCAAGCTGCTATAATATTGAACATCACTTTCATTTTATTTGAGTTATTTTATATATCTGCAGTACTTCTAAGAAAATGTAATAATTGACCTTTATCAATTGACCTATCAATGCATGCCAAATGTGTAATGCATAAAAAAAAATCAGGGACATCATGATTAGGTCCTTTGTTAAATTTAATTTTCTTGGTAATATAAACTTTTGGTTTTCACAACAGTGCATAACTAGTCAATAAATGGTCTTGTTCCAATGTTAACTGTGAATGGCTTCCCAAAATTTCAGCTATTTCAATCAAGGACAGAAATTTTCTGAAAATTATTTCATAAAAATTTCAAGGTGAAATATTCAATGGGCAGAATTAATCTTTCACATCCGCTTTTGTATATGTTTTGCTTTCAATAGGCATTGACCTGTACAGCAAGCTGGCAGGACAGATAACCAGTCTGTGAGCTCTGCTGTGATTTTCAGCCATAACATTACTCCATGAGTCAGTGATGAGAAAGCAGTCATGTAAAGTGCTGTGCCACTTAGTATCCTTCAGCGAATGAAACAGACATGCTGCAGACAGAGGGCTCACCCTACAGTAGGGTTTATACTTGCAAATACATCTTAAGAACTTATCCCACTCAGCTTTCCTTCTTGTAATTAGATTCAAAAACTGTTTGAATAAATTTAGGTTATGCCTAACTAATTTGTAATCTATATATGTGGTCCTGAGCTTGGGTTCTACTATATTAATTTACAGGTTTGATATGCAACAAGAAAAAATAAATGTGAAATGTTCAACCACAATGATGATTCTCACTCCCTTTCTTCTCTGTATCATACATAGCTATTGTTTCCGGCTTATTTGACTGTTTTAAATAGAATAAGATTATTATGCATTTATTGGTTCAAACTTACTTGTTTAATATCAATATATTAGTATTGAATTTGTCTTTTTTTATGTAGAGAAAATTAAAAGGACTGCAGTGATTTGATAGGATTAGTTGATGGAACAGAGTGTAAGAAAAGTGATTGCTTTACATTAACTTCATGAAATATTCTACTTCAGTACCTTAAGTGACAGGATCACGATTGAAAGAATATACTTTTATTTCTGATTCCAGCAAGAACAATTCTGAGGTAAGTCTATTTCAATTCCTTTGTGTTTTAAGATTGCACAACTTATAATCAGTGCAATTGTTTTAGTGTGAAGCTGTGAATTTAAATGCAGTACTTGTATTCACCCTGATAATTTATGAAGGGATGGAAGATTAATTCTCACAATGAAACAAGCACAACATGGACACTATCAGTACCACCATCACATTCATCTGTGTGACTGCAAAGCTTTAACTTTAATCTTATCTACATAAGTTTAATGAAGATGCTATTTTGCTACAATTATTCTTGAAACTTCCTGGATATTGAAAATGCAAAAAAACCCTTGATTTTATTGGATTCCTAATTCATTTTTATTACAATGGGTTACATCATTTATTCCCATTCACCAGCTGTGTAAGGACAAAAAGGGAAGAGCCATTGAGTTGGAGAATATTGAGCAGCTGCTTAAATAATAAGAAAATTAAGGCTGTAGGAGTGGTGATACATGATTAAATTCATTTTCAAAGAAGGGGGTTTGTTGAATTGTGAAAGAGATTGCTGGGAAATATGCTACTGCGAATAATTTAGGAAGAGGGACATTGCGCAATCAGGTAAGGAAACAAAAAGCCTATGCATCGCAAACTAAAGGATGCACTTTAAAACTAATAATTTAGAATTTATTGTGCATTGTTGCTTCCACTGTATCCTCCAGATTCCCAATCTTAATCAATCACTGCATAACAAGGCTTTTCTTCTTGTTGACATTGGCTATTTTGCTTTTCATCTTCTATCTGTGTCCTTTAGCCTGTGGTCCTTTCCATAATCTTCTCTCTACCAACTCTGCTTACACTACTTATGGTTTTGAATATCTCTATCAAATCTAGTCTCAATCTTCTCCTCTTCTCCAGGAAAACATAGTTTTTATCCACACAATTGATACACATCCTGGGTATCATTCTCGAAAATCTTTTTTGCCCCTTTTCTAAAGATGTTAACTTGCTTCTCAAATTGTGATTCAATACCACAATTGAGGCCAAACTAGGTTTTTAAAAATATCTATGATAACTTCCTTGATTCTGTACACTATTTGTGGTTCTACTTTTAAGTCTAGGATTCCATTTGGTCTTGTAACAATTTTCTAGTTTGTTAACTGTCAAAAATACGTGCACATACACACACCCGATCTTTCTACATTTTGTTTAGGGAAGTATTTTCAATTTAGTTTAAAATAATATTGAAGAAAAGTAATGTAGACAAACTATAAAATTCAAAGTTGCAACATATTCCACTTGACTAGATATGATCAAGGTTAAAGACCAGTTTATTTTTGAATAGAAAAAGGCCATTCACTTCCTGTCATAATGACAGTATGTGTCAGATTTTCATCAGATAGGTGGGAAACTGAATTTGGGAATTGCTTTAATGTCGTGATCCCAACTTGTGCAGACTTCCAGAGGATCAGTTTGGAAAAGCCTGAAAAGAGCGAGAAAGAAACTTTTTATAATTCCAGGAGTTTTATGGAGCTACAAATTGTGCTTGTGTCTCCCAGAACAGCATGAATATATAGATCCATAATGCTTGACACTGAAGCTCATGTTCACCATTATAAGGTTGTGTTGAGAATAGACTGCAAAATTTTGCTTCTTTTGAATAAGTGTTCAACTTACCCCTTTGTGGAACAATTAAATGTTTTTCTTAGATATCCACCCTCTCCCTCCAACCACTTGTTTGTATTCAGTCAAGAGGCCAAGGTGTTATTAAATCATACTTTCTCCTGTTATTAAATCATACTGTATATTGGAACAGGAGTCAGCCATTCAGCCTGTTGAACCTGCTTTGCCATTTAATACAATCATGGGTGATCAAACCTTCCATGCCATTTCCCCACACTATCTCCAAAAATCGGAATAGGAACGGGCCATTCAGCCCATTGAACCATCTGCTTTCTTTTACATTCCTTTCAACCATTGAAGAAACAAAATATTGTAGCACTCATCTGTTCCCTCAAATTTGTCTGCATTATCTCATTCTGATATTTTGGGAATGAAATCATGGAAGACATTTGGATAAGTTTTTTTAAAAAATTTCTTTATATTGTTGTATTATTATTACAAATTTCAAGTAAACACCAATATCTATCTTTTGTTTTCCATTACACTACTTGTGGTTAAGCATACTACTTCACTGTGTAATCCAGAAAATGTTAAAATCCAGTCATCATTTGGTTCCAAACATTTCAGATTGGAGAGTTTACACTGTATTAATTCTATTAAATAAGAATCATTTTAGCACATGCTGATATCAAAATTTGCCCTAGGGTGCAGTGTCAAGTGTAAAGTGATCCTGCATTGTTGGGACAAGCAGTGGAACCAATGTTCTGTAATTCCTTGCTTCAGAGCTGTGCCCACTGAAAACACATTATTAGATAACATCATAATACAAAATGAAATTTGTGCTATGTTTAGTGAATGTTCAGAAGTAATCATACTACAGACTTTTGCGAGGGCCATTGCATGAGAATTGCGATATAAACAAGTCAGCTCAAAGTTAATCTGGAAAATTCATGGAAAAGTTACTTTTAATAAGTTACAAGTACCAAGACAACTATGTTGAGAGGGGAAGCTTTAATCCAAATTATATTCATTGAATTTCAGTCAAGGTCACTCATCTATAGACTGAGAAGACATACAAAGGCACAAGATGGGTCATATGGTTTTCCTGAAATAGTTTCCTGAAGATATGGTACAGCAATATTAAATACAACAGCTGGGTACTTTGAACTGCAATATTTGGACTGCAATAAAAATATAAATTGGAAAATAACTATTGGCCTGAATATGGAACTAGGCGGACCAGAAATCCTCCCACCAACCCCACATTAAATGATTGCCGTTATCCTCCTCCCCGCCTCTTCCCAATCCTTCTCCCACTTTATGAATTGCTCCCCCTGTCAGTTTACTAAAGATCATTGCCTCCTTTCATCACACTGTTCTAATATTTCACTGTCTCCTGTCCTCCCCTGAATGCAGAATAAATAGATTTACATTTACATATTGCCTTTCCCAAGTGCAAGATATTCATAGCGCTTCACACCCAACAAAGTGTGGAGTCCCAGAGAGGTACAATACCAAAACAGACCTTTATGTCTAACTCATCCAGGCCAAACAGATATCCTAAATTAATTGAGAAACAAAACAAAAGCTGCTGCAAAATCTCAGCAGGCCTGGCAGCACCTGTCGAGTGAAATCAGAGTTAATATTTCGGGTCGAGTGACCTTCCTCACAGGAACAATCTGAGGAAGGGTCAATTTAGAGGAAGGCTTGGAATGATACACTCTCTTTAACCTCTATCTTTCTATATGTTTCCCCTTATTCTTAAATTGTTCAAAATTATGCTGGAACATGGCTACATTGGAAAAGCTTTTCACTGTATTTAACTGTTTTTCTCACATTAAAATACATGCAACAATAAATCATTCATTTCAATTAAATTTGAGATCACATCTTGAACAGGGCAGCATGGTGGTACAGTGGTTAGCATTGCTGCCTCACTTTGCAAGGGAACGGGTTTGGTCCCTGCCTCGGGAGACCATGTGTGTGTGGAGTTTGTTCACTCTCCCCATGTCTGCACGGATTTCCTCTGGGTGTTCGGTTTCCTTCCATGGTCCAAAGATATGCATGTTAGTTGGATTGTCCATGCTAAATTGCCAATAGTGTCCAGGCATGTACAGGCTTGGGGATGCATTAGTCATGGAAAGTGTAGGGTTACAGGGTAGGGGAGTAGGTCCTACCCTGGAGGGTAGGTAAGGGCTTGATGGACCAAAAGGTCTGCAGGATTATCATATGATATATCAGTGCCAGGTCATAAAGTCAGTTGGCATGGAAACAGACCTTTCAGTCCAACTCATCCATGCCAACCAAGTTTCCAAAACTAAATTAATCCCACTTGCCCATATTTTGTCCATATCCCTCTAAACCTTTCCTAACCATACCTATCCAAATGTTTTTTTAAACATTGTAACTGTACCTGCATTTATCACTTCCTCTGACAGTTCAATCCACATATGAACCACTTTCTGTATGAAAAAATTGCCCTTCAAGTCCCTTTTAAATTCTTCTCCTCTCATCTTAAAAATATGCCCCCACCATAGGGAAAGGACCTTTGGGATTTACCTTATCAATAGCCCTCATAATTTTATAACCCACTATAAGGTTACTCCTCAATCTCTGATACTCCATTTGAAAAAAAGTCCCAGCCTATGAAGCCTATCCTTATAACTCAAACACCCCAGTCCCAGCAACATCCTAATAAATCTTTTCTGAACCCTCTCCAATTTAATAATATCCTTCCTACAGCAGGATGATCAGAACTGTACACAGTACTCCAAAACTCTGGGAGTTGTCACAATGACATTTTCATTGAACACGCATGTTCCTGCTTCATTTCAAGGACTAGATTCCTCACAGATCAGTTAACAGGAGACAATGGCTACCTTGTGAAACTCATTATGCAACTTCCTGACTGAGGCAGGGCATAAATTCAATACAGCCTTTTCTCTGACCAGGTTTGGAGAAGATGATTCTCCTCCAGACGTGGAGTTTCTGATGTTTGGACCTGTCTAGGGGACTTGCTGTACAGTCAAGCAGAGTGTGCCACATATTCCTTGCTTGCTGTTCTCTACACAACTGGGTCTGGTAAAAGAAAGACACTGAAAAGCTCAGACAGCACTAACAGTTTTCTAAGCAGAAAGCTGAGGATATAGAACAGGGTAACTATCATCAGATAGGACCTAATTGAAACCTGCTTTCAATTGATGTGATTTGGAAGAAATCACCATTCATTAAATGGAAGTTTAACAAGGCAAGCAATCCTTGTTTTCTCCAACAAGTAACAGCTTTTTTGTTTATTTCTTAACACTTAGAACATAGAACAATACAATGCAGAACAGGCCCTTCTGCCCTCTATGTTGCGCCGACCTGTGAACTATTCTCAGCCCATCCCCCTACACTATCCCAAAATCAGCCAAGTGCTTATCTAAAAATTGTTTAAATCTCCCTAATGTGGCTGAGTTGACCACATTAGCAGATAGGGCATTCCACGCCTTTACCACTCTCTGCGTAAAGAACCAGCCTCTGACATCTGTCTGAAATCTATCACCCCTCAATTTGTAGTTATGCTCCTGACGTCATCATCCTAGGAAAAATTCTTTCACTGTCTATCCTATCTAATCCTCTGATCATCTTGTATGTCCCTATCAAATCCCCCCCTTGCCTTCTTCTTTCCAAAGAGAACAGACCCAAGTCTCTCAGCCTTTCCTCATAAGACCTACCCTCCAGACCAGGCAACATCCTGGTAAATCTCCTCTGCACCTTTTCCAATGCTTCCACACACTTCCTGTAACGGGGCGACCAGAACTGTACACAATATTCCAAGTATGGCCACACTAGCGTTTTGTATATTTGCAGCATGACACTACAGCTCTGGAACTCAATCTCTCGACCAATGAAACCTAACACACGTTATGCCTTCATAACAACACTCTCCACTTGGGTGGCAACTTTCAGAGATCTATGCACAGGTTCTCCAAGGTCCCTCTGCACATCCACACTCCCAAGAATCTTTCCATTGACCCAGTACTCTGCCTTCCTGTTATTCCTCCCAAAGTGCATCACCTCACATTTAGCTGCATTGAGCTCCATTGGCACCTCTCAGCCCAATTCTGCAGTTTATCCAAGTCCCCCTGCAACCTGTAACATTCTTCCACACTGTCCACTACTCCACCGACTTCAGTGTCGTCTGCAAATTTACTAATCCATCCACCTATGCCTGCATCTAAGTCACTTATAAAAATGACAAACAGCAGTGGTCCCAAAACAGATCCTTGTGGCACACCACTAGTAACTGGACTCCAGAATGAATATTTTCCATCAACCACCACTCACTGCCACCTTTCAGAAAGCCAGTTTCTAATCCAAACTGCTAAATCACCCTCAATTCCATGCCTCTGCATTTTCTCCATCAGCCTACCATTACATTAACTGATGCTCCCATATTCCAAAATGACAAGACTTTATGCTATGGTTAGTGTTAAGTAATTGATGCTGGGTGTTTATACTATCCTCAATGGTATTTTTCATACATTATATTGATGGCAGATGCTCACAGTTTAATGACATAAAAATCATACATTGTTCAAGTTTGTGAGAAGATTTGTAGCTCGGGTGCTCGTTGTTGTGGTTCTGTTCGCCGAGCTGGGAATTTGTGTTGCAGATGTTTCATCCCCTGTCTAGGTGACATCCTCAGTGCTTGGGAGCTTCCTGTGAAGTGCTTCTGTGATCTTTCCTTCAGTATTTGTAGTGGTTTGAATCTGCCGCTTCCGGTTGTCACTTCCATATGTCCGCTGCTGTGGTCGGTATATTGGGTCCAGGTCGATGTGCTTATTGATTGAATCTGTGGATGAGTGCCATGCCTCTAAGAATTCCCTGGCTGTTCTCTGTTTGGCTTGTTCTATAATAGTAGTGTTGTCCCAGTTGAATTCATGTTGCTTGTCATCTGTGTGTGTGGCTACGAAGGATAGCTGGTCGTGTTGTTTCGTGGCTAGTTGGTGTTCATGGATGTGGATCGTTAGCTGTCTTCCTGTTTGTCCTATGTAGTGGTTTGTGCAGTCCTTGCATCGGATTTTGTGCACTGTTATCTGATACATTGTTATCAGATAAGTATAATGAAGGATTAAGGGAACTTGTATTATGTAATGTTTTTCAAATCTCACAAAGTCTCAAATTGTTTCATAGCTGATCGATACTAATGATGTTTAGTCACAATTGCTACTCTTCTAGATCTAGCAATGACCTACTGCATTCTAAGGCATTTATGTTTCTTGAATAATGAATTGATTATATTTGTTTTAAACTAGACCAAAACATCCTATTGAATCTTTAAAAAGAGAAGCTTAATTTCAGAGGTAAAGAGAACATCGGTAAAAGTCACCAACATTTAATGGAACCTCATACCTTCCTTCACATCCTGCTCTCAAACGTGAAGGTTGTACAATGAGCTGAGATTCAAATCTGTGTTTCATTTAATCTGTTAATTAAACAAAAAAACAGCTTTTCTGATTTAATAATGTTAACAGAGGTAGAACTTCCGAGCAACTGAAATATTTTACATTTTCTAATCTCCCTACATTCTGGGAATTAACTGCTCGGTGAGAGATGTATGCATTCTGACATAAAATATTCTCCTGTGATTAATTCTTCAAACTTTGGTTAATTGGTGTGTACCATTCCCTCATTAAAACCTTTGTTGATTGGAAAGTCATCACTATTTTGTGCAGCTGTTTTGGACTTGACACCATTGTAGAAGCCACAAAGTTAATTTCCATACCTTCCGTTCGCACATGATGGTGATGACAGGGGAATTTGTTCTGAAATTTCTCATTTGAAAGATAATGATTGTAGGTGGTGTGGGCATTGAAAGAACTAATTTAATTTAAAGAAAATAAAATGCATGCCAAGGCTGATTTTAACTCATTCGCAAAGACAGAGCTGGGGACTTAACAGCCCTGAATTTGGGATGCTGCTCTTACCATTACTTCCTCTTGGTACCATTTTGCCTCGTTCCTTCACAAACATGCTCCAGCCACCTGTTTAAAATGGGCAAGATACTTTAGTTGAAGGATGAAAGGAAGGTCCAGTGACATTCCAAATTAAATGTTGAGGTACAATTGGGCAAAACATAGACACCTACTGCACCTATTTATCATACACGGCAGGCAGCAACATTCGTGTTCCTTAAAAGGACAAACAGGAAGCTATCCACAAAAGATCCAAGAAAAGTATATCAGTTAGTGGAGGCAGAGGGTGGAGAGGGATCACAGAAGAAATCACAACTTCCATTCATTCGTTGGAATTTAAGTAATATTATGATTAGATTTTCAATTGGTATTGTTGTAACATCGGTCTATAAAATAAATCCCATTCCAAAATTTTGCATATGATAACAGATATATGAAATTGAAGAAGATGGTTTTGTCATTGCTAGCATTGAGCTACAAAACATCTGTTTGATCCTTGACTTGGTGGCAACATCAGACAGTGTAGGCAAGATGGAACTGAGGATGGTGGAGGAAAAGCAAGCTGATTACCTTTGCTACCAAATATGAAAGTTAATGAACATAATCGATAAAGAACAGATTAATAAGGCTCCAGCTCCTTTATACTTGATAGTGTTGCAATGCTCCCGGTGGGCAAATAAACTGTCAGTACATCAACAGCCTGACCTCAGTATAATGAGTCAAAGTGACATTAATGCTTTTAGGAAGAAGTGATGACTGATTCTGCTCTTTTGTATCCACCAACAACTTGGCAATTTGAGACAAAGATTCTGTGAATTTCAGCAGAACCAGTTGGTATTCCTGCCAGTTCATCTGGACCATAAAATAAAATGGAAGTGGACGCAGCAAACTGTCCACTTGTAAGCTTATTCCATTCTTTTTCAGATCACATGCACTATGCCTCCAGCTTGGACAAGCTCACTATCATAGTTGTTTCAGCATTTGATTGAAATTGAAGCCCGTTCAAAAGTTAAGTCAAACTGGATGTTTTTTTCCTGATACACATTCATGGGATGTTTGTGTCACTGGCCAGTCAGAATTATTGCCCATTCTTAATTGCCCTAAAGAAGGTGATTGTGAGCTGCCTTCTTTAAATTCTATATCCCTTCTGTAGTACTGTCCAGAAGGGAGTTACAGGATTTTTCTGCAGTGACTGAAAAGGAATGGTGATACAGTTCCAAGTCAAGGTGACGTGTGGATCGGAATGGGACTTGCAGGTGGTGGTTTTCATATGCATCTGCTGACCTTCCCTCCTTCCAGCTGGTAAAGGGTGAGGGTTTGAAAAGTGCTGTGAGAAGAGCCTTGCAACGCACCTTGCAGTTGGCATACACTGCTGCTATTGGTTCAGTGATGAAGGGCAGGAAAGTTAACACTGGTGGATGGGATACCAATCATTTAGGCTGCTTTGTTCTAAATCATATTGATCATCATGAGTGCTGTTAGAACTGCACTCATCCAGGCCAGTGGAAAGTATCTCATCACAATCCTGACTTGAGCCTTGTCGATGGCTTGCAGGCCTCGGAGACAGGAGGTGAGTTCTGCACTGCAGCCTTCCTAGCCTCTGACCTGCACTTATAGCCACAAGTTGATGTGGTTGGAACAGGTCACTTTCTGATCATTGGTATTCCTCAGGATGTTAAAAGTGGAAACTCAGAGATGGCAATAGCATTGAACATCGAGGGAGCATCTTTTTCATGTAAAGACACATATTGTCATAATTTGAGGATTATCTTGCAGACAGATTTAAATGAATATACAATGAATGCTGAACTACAGCAATTTTGTAAATGATTGGAATAGTAATTAGGTTGATCTTTGCTGACAAAGCAGAAAGAATTTTCTAAAGATGAGTACAGTTACCCATATCTTCGTATCTTCTATCTACAATATACTCATGGGAGTAAATTGATTTTCTGCTTTCTGATGAAAGAAATCAAACAAGAGTGACATTATTGCTCATAAATTATATATACTATAACTAAAGGAAGAAGCAAAGAAATTCAAAGACAATGGAAGATACTATCATTGAACTGTAATTTACAATTTTACTGAGAGACCTGTGAAAAGTTTTCCACACTAGTTTTGTCATGTTTGATGTAATTTATTGTAACAGTGCTGATAACTGATTTTAGGAATGTATTTTGAGAAGAATTAGGGTTATTGTCACATGCGCTTGCATGAGTAGAGCGAAAAATACCTAAGTACATTTTGAGAAATTAATTTCTAAAAAGATAGCTTTTGCATTCAGTGTGTAAAACTCTATAAATACCTTTCAAATTGAGCTAACTCCAGATCAATCGAGATAAACTGATTTCTGTACATTCAATATGCAATATCTGAAGGCTACAAAATTTGACCCTCCCACAGGAGCCACTTATTCAGTGCATTAAATGTGAAAGTCATGATGTCCATGACGTTTGGACCAGGTTGTACCAGAGGAGATTTTTCTGAGACCATTAATGCAGGCAATAAAAGTGCATGCAGCGTAGCCAAACTAGTAACAGCACTACAACCCAAAGGTGATCCTTCCTTGCAGAACCAGGTGACAGCTGTGGGCATTTCTTACAACATTACTGAATTCATAGAACTGCTGAGAGATTTCTCTGTTTTGTTTTAAAAGTTGGTGGAGTATGCAAGGTCTCTAGTGGCATGTGGTGAATACATTTTATTGTCATGTCAAAGATTCTGTTCAAGTGACTTGTTTCCTGTCATGGATATTGTAGCTACAATTCACCTTGGCCTATGCATGACATAAAGGTTCAATAGATGCAATACTGAGAAAGACAAGCTGCAATAAGGAAGAAGAGAAGAAGGGGAGTGACAGGAGACCATGTCAAAAGAGGGTTTTCAAGGGGCAAGCTCCTACTTCAACATCACTGGGTAATATGGTGCACAATGCCTCTGTATTTTATGAGAATGGTGTATTAGATTACATTGGATTACTTACAGTGTGGAAACAGGCCCTTCGGCCCAACAAGTCCACACCGACCCGCCGAAGCGCAACCCACCCATACCCCTACATTTACCCCTACCTTACACTACGGGCAATTTAGCATGGCCAATTCACCTGACCCGCACATCTTTGGAATGTGGGAGGAAACCGGAGCACCCGGAGGAAACCCACGCACACACGGGGAGAACGTGCAAACTCCACACAGTCTGTCGCCTGAGTCGGGAATTGAACCTGGGTCTCAGGCGCTGTGAGGCAGCAGTGCTAACCACTGTGCCGCCCACCTGTATACGAAAATTGGTTACCTGTTGCAACCTCAGAGCAGAGGAAGGAATGCACCACCAGTGACTGTGAAAATCATGAACTTATTTGTGTCAGCACTCTTCCAGTCTCGAGCTGACAATAACTCTAACATTTCATAGTTTACATCCACTATTGAATAAAATGTTATTTATGCTTATACTGGGAGAGAGGATATATTGCATCTGCTCTTTGTAGACTGAAGTCAGCAGAGTGTGTATGCAGTTTCAGTAGGATGGTAATGCAGAGTACAGTTGATTGTACACAGATTGCTTTGTGGGTGCAGCATCTAATTGCAGCGAGGTACTGCAACTGCAAACAGTTCTACTCACTGAATGTGGAGTTGATGTGTTGTTAAGTTTGACACGTGATGCAAATGAATGAACCAAATCTTGGCAAAAATCTACGTAAGTTTGTGCCAAACTGTTATAACATTTGCATTTTAGGCACAGTGTCAAACAAGAATGGGGAATAGTGCTATCCACTGCCTACGTGGACCTTGATCTGGTGTGCAATCAAAGGATATGATGACATATACATAATAAAAATCAAGCTGCCATACAAAATGTGATTGAGTATTAGAGTATATAGACAATATCTCCCTTGTCTAAATTGCTTTGGTGAAGCTCTCAGTACTTGCGAGAGTATGTCAGGAATCATCATGGTCACTACAACACCCTTGAGACAGCTTTAACCTTCCTACTAGGGAGTCAGATTCAGTGTGTTTGAATGACAGCTTATACAAAGTGCAGGATGTGAATTGCTGCAATGCTAAATGTCTGAGGATAGAGGTGGTGAAAGGAATGCTAGGCATGATTTGTGATTAGCGGTTGTTGATATGTGAGAGATGGAGAGATGTTGCATTGAGCAGAGAGTAAGAATATTGGTGCAGTTGGTAGATGTTTTCACTAGCCTTGAACACTGTTGCACAATCATTACATTTTTCTCAGCACCACATCAAGGTCCTCTGGTCTAAACAGTTGGCATTGACTTTCAGGGCTGTCTGCTTCTATTACATTCTCTTTTCCTTTCATCCGGTGCCACAAATCTGTCTGAGGATCTTTCTGGCCCCGTGAAGGAAGTCATTCTTTCTGTCACCCTCCTGCAACAAATCTTCTGTCCTGTTAAAACTTTGGAGCATGCTTTCTGTTCTGTTGTGCCATTCCTGAGTATTTTCCAAGTCAAAGATACTTGTGCTATGAATTCCAGCATCATCTCTAAAAACATACTTCATTTTTCAACTGTGCAGATTTATTTTTTGGAGAGTAAGCCAAGTTCAAATTCATGCAAGCTCTTATGATTCTGTTGCCTCTACTCAATTATGAAGCCACTCCATTAATGCTGGCTACGTGCTGCACTCCCTTAAATGAACATCCAGCACTAATTTTGCAAGTTGCCTTCATTCAAACAAAAGGGTGTGGTTAAATTGTGCATTATGACCCTGCATCCAACATAGGGCCTAATCCAATATTCTTTGGCAATGTTATTTAGGATGTTTCAAAGTAATCCCAATAATTTTGATATGATAGTGAATTGTAGACACAGCAGAACAAAAAAAAATTCTCTAAGGCTGATGTAGAACTTAAAAACTCTCAGCAGTTTTCAGTTGATCAAACAAGTAGTTTAATCAAATGTGAGGAATCTATGATCAGAAAGTCTATAAAACTTGTAACGATCACAAACCAAAGGGAATCACATTAAAATTTAGTTACTTTACTCTAATCCCTTTTCAAAAAATAACAGGAAATTTGTGGTCTGCATTTGTAGTCTGCAGGGATGGCACGGTCACTCAGGGACCTACCTGGGTTCAATTCCACCCTTGAGCAACTGTCAACGTGGAGTTTGTACATTAACCCCATCTCTGCATAGGTTTCTTCCAGGTACACTAACTTCCTTCCACAGACCAAATATGTGCAGGCTAGGTGGATTAGCTGTGGGAGCTGCAAGGTTATGGGGTGGGTTTGCATGGGATGTGAGGAGGGTCAAGTGGACTTGACAGGCTGAATGGCCTGCTTCCACACTAAGATTTCAGGTTTATTTAATTCCTAAATTTTAGCTCATCTGAATCATTTTGTAATAGCCTATTCAAAAATATGTTGATAGTTGCACAAGCGAATGACTCCACAGTTTCTGGATGCAGCATATGCATGTGAATAAGTGAACCTTTTTGTTAGATTCATAGTAACAAAATTAACAGCGTCTTCATCTTAAACCTTCCTTGGATATATGCAATGAACAAACTGAATTCTTCTTCAAACCTACTGAATTAGTCTACAGATTCACAAGGACCAGTTTATGGTAACACTAATCAGTTGGACTCCACTTTCTATGGAATAAAGTTGTTCAGAAAGTCACATTCATTATCAAGTCAGCATGATTAATTTAACATGAGATTCTTGGGTATAATTTTCAATTTTATCACTTTGGGAATAATGTGGCAGAATGAATCACGCATCCATTGGATAACTCATTTAGTTTTCTCTGCTATTTAACCACTCCAGAAGAAAAGATGCAAATTACATCCTTGAATAACTGTCAAGACAACAGCTTTGAGTTACAGGTATGCTTTGATGTTTTTAAATCTCAACAAGTTATTGATAACTTAAACACTATTATTTCCTTGATTTCATACAACTTAGTAATTGGAATTGGCTACAATGGAGGTGGATATCTCAATTCCCTCCAGAATATTTGAGATTGCCTTAGAAACACACACTATTGATTTCCATCTGCACCTCAAACAATTCCTTTCCCATCAAACATCTTCTGTCTTCTAGTTCAACATTAGTCATTTGGAAACACAACTTATATATGAAAGGAACATCTGTCAAATAATTGCATATAACTGGCTGGGCTTCTTAAACTTAGCAGTCTTCTCAATACTTATTCAGCTTCTAAAACTGCCTTTACAACTCGATTTTAAAATATTTTCATTGCACAAACTAAGTGCAGTGACATGGTGTAGGAAGTATCAACATTCTTGGCTTCAGACTTTGTTCTAAGTTTGCTCTGATCATGCATTTTGGGCAGTCAGGTGAAAATGTGCCAGGTGCATTGGCTTCATACTTTGAAGTGTGAAGAACACTTTTTCATGTCCTGCAGTTGAATGCTGGATACAAAAATTTTAATTTTATTCATGTCAATAAATGAAACAAAGGAAACTGTTGAGAATTAGATTAGAATAAATGCTGAATCTGCAGGCAACCAATTTGGGTCGAGTTAAACCTGAAAAGCAATAAGCAGAATAAACCTACCTTCAAGGTCATTATCTTAATATTTTTCATTGTTTTGCATTTAAGAGAACATAAAGAAAACAACTCAATGATAAATATCTAAGCTGTATCTAATACTAACATACCTACAACACAGTGCCTTGCGGCACGGTGGCTCAGTGGTTAGTACTACTGCTTCACAGCACCAGGGTCCCAGGTTTGATTCCATCCTCAGGTCTGTGTGAAGTTTGCACATTCTCCCCATGTCTGCGTGGGTTCCCTCCCACAGTCAAAAGATGTCAGGTGAATTGCCCATAGTGCTAGGTGCATTAGTCAGAGGGAAATGGGTCTGGGTGGGTTACTCTTTGGAGTGTCAGTGTGGACTGTTTGGGTTGAAGGGCCTGTTATCACACTATAGGGAATCTAATCTAAAAAGAAATAAGTCAAAATAGGATATTTAAATGAAAGAATAATAACTAAGCACTTAATGTGAATGTAGATTTGAACGTGACATAACATTGATGATTTATTTTGGGCTGTTAGGAACAAATAATAAAACTAATCCAATTGAATTAAACACTGTGAATTGACAAATAATAAAATTACTGTTGAATAAATTCCAGTGAAAAAAATTAAAACAATCTCAACGACAACACAATATTTGGTAATTAAAAATTACATATTACATTTTCTGTCACTCAACTTGACATACAGTTTCCAGTCAAGTACAGGGAACAAGAGACCTCTTCCCAGTTTCTATCTTTGCCAACTTGACATCAATGCTAGGATATGCCTTGAACATCTTTCCTTTTCCTCTGTGTAGTGTAGCACTATCCCTCTGTTTCTTATGATTGGAGGTGCCGGTGTTGGACTGGGGTGTACAAAGTTAAAAGTCACACAACACCAGGTTATAGTCCAATAGGTTTACTTCTAAATAAACCTGTTGGACTATAATCGGGTGTTGTGTGATTTTTAACTCTGTTTCTTCTGGCAGCATAGTTGAGATTAGACATTATCTCTTTGTGCTGTGAAATAATGTAGCTTGGAAAACTAAAAAAAACTTGCATTACAAAAGGTCAATGAGATGGCATTCATATGCATAATGTAAGGTATTTGAAAATCAACAATTGATTTAAAATGTAATACTTTACAGTTTTCACAAACTATAAAAATGCAGCAAAAATCTTTGTTTCTTCTTTGCTTTCTCCATCTGAGTAACTGAAAAATATTCAGTCAGTGTTCCATGCATTGTCCTATATTTGAAGAGGACTCTTCCTTTTCACCAAATTTGCTAATAGTTACAATGGAGCAAAATCTTTTTTGCAGTAAGCTGATCATTAGTATTGCAAAAGTTTGAATGTTAGTTCCCCTTGCATCAACTAGATTTACACAAAATCTAACTGGAATGAAGAAGTGATCTATTTAGTATGAGAATGCAGGAGAATGATTGTAAGGGGAGGGAAGAGAGACAAGTATCAGAAGTGATCGGTAGGTTAATCAAGTATTAAAGTACAAAATAGTACTGGGAGAATAATAGAAAGATGTGTTATTTATCCTGATTGCAATTGATTTCTTAGTTCAGGGAAATTAATGAGAATCACTAATTTCATTATGATCAGAATTTTCGATCCAAGAAATGGGCAGGTTTGGTTGGATGGGATGCTAACATGTTAAAATGTGAATCCCAACCTCTATGTATTTACAATCTCCTCGCTTCAGGCTTTGATGGAATGATTGTCAGAGAGGCAGAGATGGTGATGCAGTCAATCAGCCCATCACAGAGTATGTGTTGACACTTTAAATATCATGATGAGACTGTGTGCCTCATTCTTATATGGACCATTTTGGATTGGCTCTGAATGACCAAGTTTCGCAGACTTTGGGCAAGTCAACCTCCATAGCCAGGTGACAACTAATAGATCTGGTATTTAAGGATTTTCCACCTCTACCTGGGTAACAGCCTGTAAATGCACAGTGCTACCTCATTTCTCCAATCTCCCCATTATCATCGCTGAGTTACTGCAACATTCCCATGGAGGCTTCTTAATGAGGTCTCCGTTTCTCCAGGCCGGTCTCCATTGCACCCCCGTTCCACGCCGACATTTTTGTAGACCTGTGTCATCCTTTCCAAGTCTCTGGAACCTATAAGATCCCCAACCTCAGGATTTTGGCCTTTTTTTCCAGGCTTTGAATTCCCATTCAGGCTTATGAATGTCCATAGCTTCCAGCCTCTCCTGAGGCTTTAAATTCCCTCACTCAGGCCTCTAATTGGAACCAATCATCCCCTTACATCTCCTTTCAACAGCCATTGAGCATCTCACTGCAGGCCTCCAACCAAACTGTCTCTAATCCAGGGCCCCAGGATTGCCCTCAACTTCTCCTTGTGTACTGGCAATCTCCTCCCACTCCCCCCCTCCACCCTCCCTCAACTGGCTAGTCAGGATCAATGGGATGGGTATTCCCCCTTGGGATAGGCTCCAGTCCTGGAAAAAGTATTTATGTGCTCCAACCAATCCTGCCAGCCTGCTGTCTGAATGACTGGACCCCAAAACCTATCAATAAGAAGAAAGACATTATGATACTCTCCCAGTGATAGAACATGTTTTTCTGATGCCACAAGGGAATTTTTGTGTACGTGTTGCCATTAGATTGCCAAAAATT
The DNA here is from genome assembly GCF_020745735.1 of Hemiscyllium ocellatum. Lineage (NCBI taxonomy): Eukaryota > Metazoa > Chordata > Chondrichthyes > Orectolobiformes > Hemiscylliidae > Hemiscyllium > Hemiscyllium ocellatum. The sequence continues at coordinate 37,692,400 of NC_083407.1, read as the reverse complement.
GAATGTTATCATTAGAAAACCTGACCTACATAAGCCATAAAATTACATGTCCACCTTGATAACCAAACCTTCCAAAAATAATGACCGTTTTCAAGCACCAACAATTCTCTTCATTATTTGGAGATGCTAGTGTCGGACTGGGGTTGACAAGTTAAAAATCACACAACACCAAGTTATAGTCCAACAGGTTTAATCGGAAACACTAGCTTTCCGAGCACTGCTCCTTCACCTGGACTATGACTAGTGTTGTGTGATTTTTAACTTTGTACATCCAAGTCCAACACTGGCATCTCCAAATCATGACTACAATTTGCACCACGAACTGTCAGCTTAAAGTGGAGAGGATCTCCACGAAGATCGCACAAATTGACACAGACATCATGTTTCTACAGAAAAGCAGGCAAGCAGGAAAGATCACACAATTACCTAATGAAGAAGCAGCACTCCAAAACCTAGTGCTTCAATTAAATCTGTTGGACTACAATGTGATGTTGTGTGATTTTTAATTCTCCTCATGAGTTTGATTCTGGCCACAGTTACATAATCAGTCCCCAGTGGTAACATATCAGAACATCGTTTTTAAAGAGACAGGCTCACCTTGATGAAACATTATTTGACAACAATGTTTGATAGAAGATCTGTAGCTCAGGTTCATGATAAGTGTGTAAGTTAGCTCACTGAGCTTGAAGGTTTGTTTTCGGACGTTTCATCACCATACTCGGTAACATCATCAGTGAGAGTCTTCAGTGAAGCGCTGGTGATATGTCCCACCTCTTTATTTTTAGGTCTTGGTTTCTTAAGGTGGGTGATGTCATTTCCAGATCATTTTTTTAAGGGAAGGTAGATAGAATCTAAATTGATGCCTTTCTGTAGAAACATGATGTCTGTGTCAATTTGTGCGATCTTCGTGGAGATCCTCTCCACTTTAAGCCGACAGTTCGTGGTGCAAATTGTAGTCATGATTTGGAGATGCCAGTGTTGGACTTGGATATACAAAGTTAAAAATCACACAACACTAGTCATAGTCCAGGTGAAGGAGCAGTGCTCCGAAAGCTAGTGTTTCCGATTAAACCTGTTGGACTATAACTTGGTGTTGTGTGATTTTTAACTTGTCAACCCCAGTCTGACACTAGCATCTCCAAATAATGAAGAGAATTGTTGGTGCTTGAAAACGGTCATTATTTTTGGAGGGTTTGGTTATCAAGGTGGACATGTAATTTTATGGCTTATGTAGGTCAGGTTTTCTATGCCTCTAAGAATTCTCGTGCGTGTCTTTCTTTCGCCTGTCCTAAGATGTGTGTGTTGCCCTGTTCGAAGTGGGGTCCTTCTTTGTATGTATGGAAACTAGTGACAGTGGGTTGGTCTTTTGGTGGCTAGTTGGCATTTGTTTATCCTGGTGGCAAGTTTCTTGCTTGTTTGTCTAATATAGTGTTTTTTTTTACAATTCTTGCATGGTAACTTGTAAATTATGTTAGTTTTGCTGGTAGTATCTAATGGATCCTTTAGTTGCTGTTTCAGTGTGTTCGTGGTTTTTGGGCTGCTATGATGCCAAGGGGTCTGAGTATTCTGGAAGTCATTTCTGATATGCCTTTGATGTAAGGTAATGTGGCTATAGTTTTTGATTGTATTCTGTATGCTTGTTTGGGTTTGTTTCTGAGGAATCGGCAGATTGTGTTTAGAGGGCATCTGTTTTTCTTGAAAATGTAAAGATATTTTTCTTCTTTTTGTAGTTCTTGGGTGCTGCAATGTGATATGGCTTGTTTAATAATGTCTTGATGCAGCTCTGTTTGTGGGTGTTGAATGGTTGCTTCTAAAAGTTAACTATTTGGTCTGTGTTTGTTGTTTTTCTGTAGATGCTGGTTTGATGCTGGAATGGATGTCTGTTGTCGTTCTCCTTCTCTTTTGTGAATTTTATGCCTGTCAGGAGATTATTGATGGTGATGTATGTTTTCGCTAATTTGTTCCGTTTTGTGACAACAAAGGTGTTATCCACATAGAGAACTTTAAGCTGCGTTGGATAGATGGGAGGGCAGCTTGTTCAAGTCTCTGCATTACTGCTTCTGCTATGAGTCTTGATATTGGTGATCCCACGGGTGTTCCGTTGACTTAGAGTCATAGAGTCATAGTGATGTACAACATGGAAACAGACCCTTTGGTCCAACTTATCCATGCCAACCAGATATCCCAACCCAATCTAGTCCTACCTGCCAACACCCGGCCCATATCCCTCCAAACTCTTCCTATTCATATACCCATCCAAATGCCTTTTAAATGTTGCAATTGTACCATCCTCCACCACTTCCTCTGGCAGCTCATTCCATACGAGTCCCACCCTTTGTGTGAAAAAGTTGCCCCTTAGGTCTCGTTTATATCTTTCCCCTGTCACCCTAAACCTATGCCCTCTAGTTCTAGACTCCCCCACCCCAGGGAAAAGACTTAGGATAAATAGGCAATCCATGCCCCTCATGATTTTACATCGAGACAAGCTTTTTCCCAGGGTGAAGGATTCCATAACGAGAGGTCACACTTTCAAGGTGAGAGGTGGAAAGTTTAAGGTGATACACGCGGCAGGTACCTCACACAAGGGTGGTGGGCATCTGGAACGCGTTGTCAGTGGTGGGTGTTTGGAACGCTTTGCCAGCAGTGGCGGTAGAGCTAGGCACGGTAGATTCATTTAAGATGCGTCTGGAACAGATGCATGAGTAGGTGGGGAGCAGAGGGATATAGATGCTTAGGAATTGACCAACTGGCTTAGACAGTACATTTAGACAGAAGGGCCTGTTCCTGGGCTGTAAATTTTTTTTGTTCTGTAAGGTCACCTCCTAGCCTCCGACCCTCCAGGGAAAACAGCCCCAGCTTATTCAACCTCTCCCTGTTGCTCAAATCCTCCAATCCTTGTAACATCCATGTAAATCTTTTCTGAACCCTTTCAAGTTTCACAATATCTTTCTGATAGGAAGGAGACCAGTTTGTAAAGGACCCATTAGATGCTACCAGCACACTTAATGTCATTTACAAGATACCATGCAAGAACTGTAAACAACACTATATGGGACAAACAAGCAAGCAACTTGCCAGCAGATTGCACAAACACAAACTAGCCACCAAAAGACATGAGCCATTATCACTATTTTCCATATATACAGACAAAGAAGGACACCACTTTGTCTGGGATAGCACACACATCCTAGGACAGGTGAAACAAAGACACACAGGAAAATTCTTAGGGGCATGGCATTCTAACCAGAACTCCATCAATAAACACATCGATTTAGATGCTATCCACCTTCCCTTGAAAACAAGAACCAGAAGTGACATCATCCACCTTTAGGAACAAGACCTATAAATAGAGAGCTTCACTGGCAACTCTCGCTGATGATGTTAGCTCATTTGGTAACAACACATCTGAAAACAAATCTTCCATTTCAGCGAGCTAACGTACACACTAAACATTATTTGAATTAGGCAAAGAGAAAAAAAAAGAGCAATTTAACATCGTGCAGTATCTAAATGCCCATGGGGAGCTGGTTATAAACTGTAAAATAGTTTTTAATTGGGATAAGTATCATGTCACTTTGGGAGACCCCATTCTGGTTTAGTTTGCTCACAACAAGGATAAATTAGAAGCTTTGAGAGCTGATAATTAGGGCCACACAGCATGTTTCTTGCATAAATAGCTTACTACTTCAGAATGGATGGGTCTGTTCTGTTTTAAATTATGTAGGCTCATATGATTTCATTGGGGGTGCATATAATTATTCAAGGATTTAATTTTCTCCAGAAGCAAATTCAATGAAATAGCTTAAGAAACATTTAATCTAATATGAGTCTTGCACTTCAAGCTGTGCAAGGGTAAGATTAGGTGAGAAATCAGGTGGTTCATTATTTTTCCCATTGTGTTGTTGACCTATGACATTATTTACTGACACTGTGATGAGTGCAGATACTTTGCATGCCTGTAAGTGGCCACTTGTCAACAAGGTATTCTGAGGAAGGGTCACTGGACTTCAAAATTTCAACTCAATGTTTTCTCTCCACAGATACTGTGAGACCTGCTGAGTTTCTCCACAAGTTCAGGTTCTTGTTTTTCTGATTCCCAGCATTTGTAATTTTTTGGGTTCTTTTTTTGTATTATTGCCAATTTCTTGTTAAACGACACCACTTCTTACTAAGATTGGTAAAATATACGGTGCTATACATATGCTGTCTTAAAGAGTCATAGAACCATTGAGTCATATAGCATGGAGAAAGTGAGGACTGCAGATGCTGGAGATCAGAGCTGAAAATGTGTTGCTGGAAAAGCGCAGCAGGTCAGGCAGCATCCAAGGAGCAGGAGAATCGACGTTTTGGGCATGAGCCCTTCTTCAAGAATGAGGAAAGTGTGCCAAGCAGGTTAAAATAAAAGGTAGGGAGGAGGGACTTGGGGGAGGGGCATTGGAAATGCGATAGGTGGAAGGAGGTTAAGGTGAGGGTGATAGGCCAGAGTGGGGATGGGGGCGGAGAAGTCAGGAAGAAGATTGCAGGTTAGGAAGGTGGTGCTGAGTTCGAGGATTGGGACTGAGACAAGGTGGGGGGAGGGAAATGAGGAAACTGGAGAAATCGGAGTTCATTCCTTGTGGTTGGAGGGTTCCTAGCGGAAGACGAGGTGCTCTTCCTCCAGCCGTCGTGTTGCAATGGTCTGGCGATGGAGGAGTCCAAGGACCTGCATGTCCTTGGTGGAGTGAGGGGGGTGGGGGGGAATTGAAGTGTTGAGCCACGGGGTGGTTGGGTTGGTTGGTGCGGGTGTCCCAGAAGTGTTCTCTGAAACGTTCCACAAGTAGGTGGCCTGTCTCCCCAATATAGAGGAGGCCACATCGGGTGCGGGCGGATGCAGTAAATGATGTGTGTGGAGGTGCAGGTGAATTTGTGGCGGATATGGAAGGATCCCTTGGGGCCTTGGAGGGAAGTAAAGGGGGAGGTGTGGGCGCAAGTTTTACATTTCTTGTGGTTGCAGGGGAAGGTGCTGGGATTGGAGATTGGGTTGGTGGGGATGTGGACCTGACGAGGGAGTCACAGAGGGAGTGGTCTTTTCGGAATGCTGATAGGGGAGGGGAGGGAAATACATCCCTGGTGGTGGGTTTTGTTTGGAGGTGGTGGAAATGACGACGGATGATACGATGTATCTGGAGGTTAGTGGGGTGGTGGGGTTCTGTCCTGGTGGCGATTGGAGGGGTGGCGCTCAAGGGCGAAGGAGCAGGAACTGGAGGAGATGCAGTGGAGGGCATCATCGATCACGTCTGGGGGGAAATTGCAGTCTTTGAAGAAGGCGGCCATTTGGGTTGTATGGTATTGGAACTGGTTCTCCTGGGAGCAGACGCGGCGGGTGTGGGGGGGGTTGCGGTGTGGGGTGGGGTGTTGTATGAGTGCCTATGAGTGTGTGTGTGTGTGAGAGAGTGTAAAGGGTATAAGTCTGTGAGAGGGAGTGTGCGGAAGTGTATGTGTCAGCATATGAGAGAGGGTCTGTAGGAGAGAGTGAGTGAGTGTGTGTATGTGTATGCATGTGTCGGTCTGTGTGTGCATAGTGCAATGGGTCACCTACAGTGTGACATGAACCCAAGGTCCTGGTTGAGGCCATCCTCATGGGTACCGAACTTGGCTCACAGCCTCTACTAGGCCACTTTTCGTTGTTGCCCGTCCCGAATTCCACCTTGGGGGACGGTCACCCGAAGGTCCGAGGTTGAATGTCCTGGACCGCTGAAATATTCCCACCCCCACCGATTAACATATGAAAGAACTGAAACCAACATGGTCAATCTAAAAGATGACAGACTTAACAAAGAATCCAGGTATTTTTCAATATATAATTTCAGTTACATCACACTGTAAACTTTTGCCATAAATTCTGTGTCTTACAATCTTATTCTCCACAACCACCTGAAGGAGCAGCGCTGAAAGTTAGTGCTCCTGATTAAATCTGTAGGACTATAACCTGATGTTGTGTGATTTTTAACTTTGTACATCCAGGTCCAACACTGGCATCTCCAAATAGTGTCTGGATTCCAGAATTTTAAAAAAAGGAGCATTCCTGTAGTGGTTCTGTTCGCTGAGCTGGAAGTTTTTGTTGCAAACGTTTCGTCCCCTGGCTAGGAGACAGCATCAGTGCTCTGGAGCCTCCTGCGAAGCGCTTCTTTGATGTTTCTTCCGGTATTTATAGTGGTCTGTCCTTGCCGCTTCCGGGTGTCAGTTTCAGCTGTCCGCTGTAGAGGTTGGTATATTGGGTCCAGGTCGATGTGTTTGTTGATGGAGTTTGTGGATGAATGCCATGCCTCTAGGAATTCCCTGGCTGTTCTCTGTCTGGCTTGCCCTATGATAGTAGTGTTTTCCCAGTCAAATTCATGTTGCTTGTTGTCTGAGTGTGTGGCTACTAGGGATAGCTGGTCGTGTCGTTTCGTGGCTAGTTGGTGTTCATGTATGCGGATTGTTGGTTGTCTTCCTGTTTGTCCTGTATAGTGTTTTGTGCAGTCCTTGCATGGTATTTTATAAACTACATTAGTTTTGCTCATGTTGGGTATTGGCTCCTTTGTTCTAGTAAGTTGTTGTCTGAGTGTGGCTGTTGGTTTGTGTGCCGTTATGAGTCCTAAGGGTCGCAGTAGTCTGGCTGTCAGTTCTGAAACGCTCCTGATGTATGGTAGTGTGGCTAGTCCTTTTGGTTGTGTCATGTCCTCGTTCCGTGGTCTATCTCTTAGGCATCTGTTGATAAAGTTGCGTGGGTATCCGCAACTCAGACAACAAGCAACATGAATTCGACTGGGAAAACACTACTATCATAGGGCAAGCCAGACAGAGAACAGCCAGGGAATTCCTAGAGGCATGGCATTCATCCACAAACTCCATCAACAAACACATCGACCTGGACCCAATATACTAACCTCTACAGCGGACAGCTGAAACTGACACCCGGAAGCAGCAAGGACAGACCACTATAAATGCCGGAAGAAACATCAAAGAAGCGCTTCGCAGGAGGCTCCAGAGCACTGATGATGTCTCCTAGCCAGGGGACGAAACGTTTGCAACAAAAACTTCCAGCTCGGCGAACAGAGCCACTACAACAAGCACCCGAGCTACAAATCTTCGCACAAACTTTGAAAGGAGCATTCCATTCTGGGAAAGAGCTCACTGTCAAATGTTAGTACAGCTGCAAAGTCAACCACCTCACTGAACTTGGAAATGTGCAAACTTAACAAGCAGACACTAATATGAGATTTAAAATGGATTCCAGACTTTTAATATGTGACAAGATGGCTGCTTTGGTTATAATAAATCTCCCACAATTTCTCCTTTTCTCTTTTCACCAAATCAGGAGAATGTTCAGAAGAATTGGCAAAAGGAGGGACGTAGCCAGATCCAGGGCTTTGTCAGGGGGGTGGGGGTTCAGGATCGTCCAGGTAATGGTCAGAATAAGGGTCACCAGGACTGAGAGACTCAGTAAAATTATCCACTGGTGTGGGAATGTAAGAAATGGGAAAACATACAAACTGGGAAAAAACTGGGGTATTTGGCATCAGTAGGGACCCAAAATGGATACAGCACTGTTTTACGAAAACAAATGATATGGGAAAAGGAAACAAAAATAGCAACAAGAACCATAATGCCCTGAGGAGTGTTGAAACCCAAGGGCCAAGCAAACTACCCATCCGTGTCCAGAGATCCTAGTGTGGGGTAGTATCATTCATGGAGAGAGGAAGCCACCTTGTGAATATGAATGTTCATAATGTTTTCACTGGAGTCAGGATGTGGGTGCAACAGTCGGAGCCGATAAGGGCAGAAGTACCCCCTTTTTCAGCCAAAAGGTAGTCGAGGACCATGCAATTTTGGAAGGCCACAGTGCGACAGCCACCATCTCTGCATTAATAAAGGTCAAAAGCCGAAGCAGTGGCATTAGCAATCTTCTGAACCTCAACTTCAATTTGAAGGGTAGCATAGGGAGGGGAGGAGATAGTTAGAAGGTGCTGAAAAGTCGTAAAAGTTCTCATTCTATGGGGCATTGGAGCCTCAAAAGGTGAAGTGTGGGAGTGGTAAAGGAAAGGGACAACCTACCCCAGATAGAAGCTGCCATTCTAGGAGGCAGGTAGTCATGGGTAGGCCATCTGGCCACAAATGAAATAAGTGCCATTAAAAGCTAATAAATGATCACATTGGATACCAATCCAAAAGGTAGTAAAAGAGGAATTAATGGCAGTCCTGTTGGGAACAGTGAGAATAAGTTGTTGCTATCCATAGTGGATCAGAAGTCAGATGTTGAAAGGAGGGTGTAGCGAAGGCATTTACTGAATCCATCTTGCCTTCTTAAAGGATGTTTGCTTTTAATGCAAATACTTCCTAGGGGTGTGGTCATGGCCATGACATTGGTAAGGAACAGAGACGGGGGTGTGCGTGATAGATTATAGTGAGGCTGGGACCAGCCTTCAAATGTGTCCATCCTGTATCCTGCTGATTGCCATCAGAGACAGGTGTGACCTCCGTAAGTGGAGGGGGCACCTATCAGCTTCAGGAAGGTAGGAGGGATGCAAAGTCATAACAGCAGCAGAACAATATTGATGCTGCTACCATTCAGCAGTGTCAGATTCATTAAAGGTTATGGTCCTCAAGGGAATCCTCCCTTTAGAATGAAAAGGAATGTGTGTGCAAACCCAGTAGCCAGAGTGGCTGACCTTTTGTGCATAAAGATATGTCAAATAAATAGACAATAGGTGCAGGAGTAGACCATTCTGCCCTTCAAACTTGCACCACCATTCAATATGATCATGGCTGATCATCCTTAATCAGTATCCTGTTCCTGCCTTATCTCCATAACCCTTGATTCCACTATCCTTGAGAGCTCTATCCAACTCTTTCTTAAATGAATCCAGAGACTGGGCCTCCACTGCCCTCTGGGGCAGAGCATTCCACACAGCCACCACTCAAATAAAGAAAGGTATTAAAATGCAATTCTTTCTTACTAGAGGCCAGTATGTTATACCAAGGACACCAGTCAGAAAAGAGCAGTATCAAAAATGAGCAAAAACAATATAATAACTGCACAAACAATCAATTGGAGTCATCTGCAGTAATGTGTTTTGCAGGTAATGCAGCAGGAGTCAATAGATTTTCTCCTTAGTGTGATGCTCTCTTGCACTGCGTGGCATGAATCCATCATGTTCTCCCCTCGACCTTGAGAGTGTTTGGGTCAAGAGGACAAGGAATAGACCTTTCCCTCTCAGAGAAAGAGTGAGTTCTTTTCAAATGATTTTATCATAATATACTCCCCTGGCTGGAAAGCATGTATGGGATCATCATTTGTCAATACGGCTATTCCCATGATTCTGAATGATAAGTTCTAAAAGGACTTTGATTATACTAAAGACTCCTGTGTCAGAAGCAGAACCACATCAGCGGAGAGTACAGGAGGCCTAGTCGCAGTAGACATGGGTCTAAAGGAGTGAGGCCCACTGTACAGTTAACCTGATTCGGAATGGAATATGGAGCAAGGGGCAGAGCTTCAGACCAGGGTAAGCCCATATCCTGTGATATCTTAGTAAAGACTGTCTTAAGGGTGCCATTCATCTTTTCCACCATACCCGTGGACTGTGGTTGATAAGGAATATGTTGTTGCCAGGAAATTCCCTGAGTCTTACAAAGAACCTTAACAACTGCTGAAGTGAAATGAGAGCCCCTATCACTGTCAATAGAGCCAGGGATGCCAGATCTAGGGATGGTATCCCTCATTAAACACTTAACAACTGTCCTAGCATCATCCTTCTTGGTGGTAAATGCCTCAACCCATTTGGAAAACATATCAACAATCACCAGTAGGTAGTGGAAACCCAGCTTTTTTTGGCATTTGCACAAAATCTGAAGTTTCACACATGGGCCAGCAGGGACAGGAAGATGGTCAAACTTGGCCAGTGGCTTAGACTTATTGAGCTGTGGGCAAATAAGACAGCACGACAACAAAGCGCAAGCAGCAATAGTGGAAACCAGGGACATACTAAAAACCTGCATCTGCATGGCACATGCCCTGCTTACCAACATGGCCAACTCCATGAGTGGCCAGGGCTAGGAGATGTTGATGAGATTTAGGGCAGGTGATGCACCCATCAGGAAGCGTAAGAAGACAAAGGGATTCAGATTCAGTGGCACCTAAAACTAGCCCAAAGAGCACGCTCAGATTGAGGTGCTGCCTGCTGAGCATCATGGATGTCACCCAAAAGGTCAAGAACAGTGGGAAACTGGCATATTTTAGGAGTATGTAAAACCTGCATAGTTAGATTAGTAGCAGCCACCCGAGCGGAGGCGTTGCCATGGGTGACATTATCTCCAGCAGACGTATGTGCGGTGAATTGGATGACAGCCACAGCTGAAGGGAGAAGAATGGCCTCCAAAAGATTATTAGTAAGCTGATCATATTGTAAAAGTTTACCTGAAGAGGTGAGGAAGCCCCTGTGCTGCCAAAGGGTGCCTAAATCAATGCACCATTCCAAAAGCATAGTAGGAATCAGTGTAAATATTAACAGACTTTCCAGTAGCTAAAATGCATGCCTGTGTAAGAGCAGAAGGCTCCACTGCCTGGGCAGAAGTACCGGTCGAGAGTGTTGCACATTCAAGGACCTCAGATAGTATGCAGCCAGCATAGCCTACCAGTGTCAGATGATCTGTAGGAGGAGCCATCTATAAAAAGGACCATATCAAGATTGTGCAGAGGAGTCTCATAAAGGTCTGGGTGAGAGGTAACATCATCACGGATAACGTGGAAACAATCATGGTCAGGTATCCCTAAGGAGTCAGTGATAGGAAGGAGGGTAGCGGGATTCAAAGACGAGGCACAGCGCACCGTAAGATTAGACGAGGGGAGTAGGATGACCTCATAGGCCGTATATCTGGAAGCAGTAAAACATTGAGTAGCTGCAGCAGCAGGGAGACTGAATGTGGAACAAAAACAGTGCATGGGTGTTCCAGCACAAGGCCGGGGGTGGGGGTGGGTGGGGGGGGGGGGGGGGGGGGCGGGGGGGTAGACCTTTCAATTATTACTGAGGCAGCTGCCATTCCCCTTATAACAGGAGGCAAATGAACAGAGTAAAAGGCTACAGAGTGCCAGAGATCCCCATGCATTTGTGTGTCAGAATATCAGAAGTATAACTCTCCCTCTCAGCAACAAAGTTGAAATGGCTGTGAATAATCCAAAAGCCCAAGGCAGGTGCAGAGATCAGTGGAGATTTCAAATGTTCAAAAGCCTGTGTTATCTCAGGAGTCCATTATAGTTTTGGTGGTTTCTTAGGCGAAGACACCTCTCTCAAAGACTCATCAATCTCATGAGGGTCAGGAATCCAGTGCCTGCAATAATTCAATGTGTGTTGTGGGAGAAGGGAGATTGGTGATGGCCTTCAAGCAATCAGGAACAAGTGTTCCAGTACCGTGCAATATTATGAAACCCAAAGTAATGAACAGTGGGCTGACAGAGCTGCATCTTATCCAAGGAAACCTTGTGGCCATCCTGTGCAAAGCACCAAAGCAGGGCAACAGTACCTTGCATACAGGCATCAGGTGTAGCGGACGCAACAAGGAAATCATCAGTGTATTGAACAAAGACATTGTTGCAAGGCATGTGTAGGATCTCAACAGTATGCTGAACAGTGGGGCTCTCCATATACCCTTGGGGAAGCAGAGTCCATCTATATTGATGGTTGCCGAAAGTAAAGTCAGAAAGGTATTGACTATCACTGGATAGTTTAATAGAGAAAAAGGCAGAGCAGAGGTCAACCATGGAAAAGCAAGTGACCGAGGCAGGAACAGTAGTGAGAATAGCATTAGTGTCAAGGACTACACGGGAGCAGGGAACAATAACATCATTGACAGCCCGTAGATCCTGGGCAAATCAAGTTCTTCAGCGTAGTGAAGGTAGGGTTAACAGTAGAAGCAGCAAGTTTTGAGAAAATTTGTAACTCAGGGCGAGGTTCTGGATGTAGGTTTTCTCACTGAGCTGAAAGGTTCATTTTCAGACGTTACGACAACATACTAGATAATATCTTCAGTGAGCCTCTGGATGAAGCACTGCTGGTGTTTCTGCTTTCTTGTGGTGACGTCATTTTCTGTTCTTTTTCTCAGGAGTCGTAAATGGGGTCCAAGTCAATGTGTTTGTTGATAGAGTTCCAGTTGGAATGCCATGCTTCTAGGAATTCTATGCTTCTAGGAATTCTCGTGCGTGTCTCTGTTTGATATCTTGGAAATGACTGCTCGACTACTCAGACCCCTTGGCAACATGGTAGCTAGCCCACAAACCCATCAACACACTAAAATAGCAACTAATGAACTTGAAAGACCCTTCACAGACAAACAAAACTAATGTCATTTACAAAATACCGTGCAAGAACTGTAACAAACACTACAGTGAACAGAAAAAATCTAGCTACCAGGATACATGAACATCAACCTGCCACAAAATGACATGACCCTCTCTCACTAGTATCCTGATATACAGATTAGGAAGGACACCACTCCAACTGGGACAACACATCCATCCTAGGACAAGCCAAATAGAGACACGCACGAGAATTCCTAGAAGCATGGCATTCCAACCGGAACTATCAACAAACACATTGAACTGGACCCCATTTACCACCCCCTCCTGAGAAAAAGAACAGGAAATGACATCACCAACCCAAGGAAACCCAAACATAGAAATAGAAAGCAGGAAACACCAGCAGTGTTTTGTCCGGAGAGTCACTGAAAATATTGCCTAGTATGGTGATGAAACATCTGAAAATGAACCTTCCAGCTCAACAAGCAAACTATATCCAGTAGAGGCAGGCAGGTGCAAGCAGAAACCATCTGGACTGAGTGCAGCAACATGTAAGGATGACAACCCACCAGGAACCGGGTGGGGAAGTGGTCATCAAACAGGGAAATAAAGACACATGCATAGAGAGTAAGTAAATCATCAAGGGGTTTTAAGGACAATGGGAACAAAAGGAGTCTCCGCAGAGTGGAAAGCCTGAGGTTGCAAAGAGGAAAGAGAAACTTCAGCAGAGAGTCCCTGAAAACCAACATAATAAAAGCCAGTAAGTCATATTTAGGTGATGGGCAGTGAGTGCAGAGTATGACAGATTGGGAGTGCAGAGCCAGGCAGCAGTACAATAAAAGTCTTGAAAGGGATGACCTGACAAAAGGATTGAGTGCAGAAAAGAAACATGAGGGGACACAGGGGTGATTTTCAGCTGCATAATGAGGGAATCTAAAAGCGAGTCAAGTGGTTTGGTGGCACAGTGCCAGCTGCAAACAGCAGCCGCCAGTGGAGGCAATGGTGGGGGCCCAGTCATGGCCACGTGCAGCATTGTATAGCGCGAGTCAGGAATTTCTAAGATAAGACTCTTGGGGGAACAATGAATAGAAACATTAAGTTTGCAAAGAGTCTCGTGGCCCAGCAAGACAACCGGACAGGCGGGGAAAATAATAGCTGAGTCGGGAACTGTGACAGGTCCAACACTAATAAGGATGGTATCAGAGAAGTGTTCAACCAAGGAAATACCAGAGGCACCAACAGTACGGACAGAATTGGAACTGAGGGGTAGATCCACAGAGGGAGGTGCAGAAGAATGAGTGGCCCTTGAGTCCACCAAATCCGAATGGAACACCCTCCCATCTCCACTGTTATCATAGGATTTTGAGGTGGGGACCAGGAGAGTCATATTGAGGCAGCCTGCTGCACCATCATTCCCACTACCCCCACACACCCCTCAGCAGCCCTAAAAACTGGGGGAACAGCGGGAAATGTCATAAGGCTGATGTTGGCATTGTGGATCAAGAGGAGGCATGTGGGGATGCAAGCTATCGCAAAGAAGCCACACGGCAGTTTCATTCCCAGTGCCCATACCAACCACAAGACCAACATTTGATGAATCATTTGTCAGCAAGGAGTAAACCCTGTGATTGAGGGGGAACGAAATCTAATCAAGGATATGCCTCTTTATCACCTCTATTATTAAACAGCCCATGTCTATCCATATTGTTAAGTGTAGTAAGAGTGTCTTTCCGCAAGGCAATCTGCCAAGCTTCATAAACCTGGACATGATGAGGCAGCAGACAGTTAACAAGGGTTTGGACAGCCAGTTTCTCATTGTCCTCTATAAGAATGCCAGCTGAACCTTCCCACATGTCTCTAAAACGAGTGAGAAAACCAGGGACAATCTCTGTAGCCTTCTGTAGGCAGTATGTAACTTCATCAAAGTCATTCTGCTGACTGGCGGTGCTCATAATGGGTCCTAACATGCCTACCTAACCAATCCAAATGCTCATCAGCTGTGTCGCAGTGTTGTGAGGGAAAATTGCTTGAGGCTTTAACTGTAGACCAATGGGAATTGTATGTCAGCTGCCATAAAGTCTGCAGGAGACAGTTATGGATCCGCAGATTTGTAAAAGCCAATTATAAAACAGAGCAGGTCTCTTTATTAGATCTGGAACATCCTGCAACATTACTCTGACCTCCACATAGGTCTAAGGTTTGTCAAGTGGTGTATGTCCTATTATTATAGGCAATTGTGGGGCGAGTTGACTGTCAACGTCTGAGGGGGTGCCTCCCTCAGAGTCAAGGTGCAATTGCTACTGATTTAAGCAGGTACAGCAGTGATGGGCAGGGTGTATAGAATCAGGTAGCTGTTGCAATGAAGCATCAGACGCCAGTTGGGAAATTGCAGGACCACCCCCTTGAGGGTGGGACTCAAAGCATTGCAGAAATAGCACTGGACAGCACCAGCCTGCTCACCATTGTTGCTTTCATTACCACTTGCAGAGTCATAGAGATATACAGCATGGAAACAGACCCTTCCATCCAAGGCGAACAGATATCCCAACCCAATCTAGTCCCACCTGCCAGCATCCGGCCCATATCCCTCCAAACCCTTCCTATTCATATACCCATCCAAATGCCTCTTAACTGTTGCAATTGTACCAGCTAAGAAGCTCAGGGTCAGAAAGTGAAACAGGGATTTGGGGGTACTGAGGGGAGTAAGGCAGGGGTGCAGAGTGAACAGGTGCAAGAAAAGGAGGGCACTCAGAGTCAGTTAGGACCCTTAACTTTGGGAGGCTGGTGTCCTTTAGCAACCTCTAAATTTCTCAAGACATGAGTGAGCCTGTAGTCATGATTCCAGGCAGAATCACCACACCCTCCCTAAATGTTGACTAACCAATAATCAATCTTATCTAATTTAAATGAACCAGCATAAGGCCAATTTCCATGGGATTACCCATGTAGATCAAGGGTAAAGGGAATAATGTAACAACTAATCACCCGTTTCCCTTCAAACAAGGTCAGTTGGTGAACCCCGGAGTACAAGCGGTCCTCCCATGGTGCTGCTGAGTCCTCTCTGAAGGTCCCAGGTGTTGCCGGCCGTCCTTTACAACGGGACGAGGTCACCTCATTCCCAGGGGCAACCCGTCACCGTCTATTTTAGAAAGTTGCAATCCTATTGAATTATATGCGAGTTAAACAGAGCAAGCAGACAAGACAAAGCAAAAGACACTGACAACAGGGAAGCAGAGACAAGCGCCAGAACTCAGGATCCCAGCCCAAGGTGAACACCACTAAATGAATCAACATCCGTCACAATCTCCTTAAAGCCAATCTTGCCTCACTATCGAAACCACTCCCTACTCAGGCCTGGTTGCTCAGCGGAAGTGTCCACAAACTGCTGGGGGAGAACTTCGGAGAAATCTCCAAACGCATCCTTTATTGCCGCAGGGCTTTGCCAGCAGCTCAAGGCGTCACGATTAGGTCCCGAAGGATTAAAACGGAAAGAAAAACTAACAGCCTCTGCAGCCACAGTCCAAACCTACCCAGTCCGGCTTGTGGCAGAGGGAAAGACCACCTGCGGTGGAAACAACTCTCCCGTTTTATCCCGTTATAGAAAAGCCCGCCGACTCACGGAGTAAATATTGTCTCTAGTCTTGTCGCAAAAGTCCCACCAGCAATTTACAAATAAACCCGCCGACTCAGGGATACTGTACAAAAAGGAGAAAATCGAGAGAAGGGAAAAAAAAGTCTAGAAAGTTCGTGAAATAGAGGCTCTGCCAGCTGTTAGACGTAAAAAAGTCAGCTCAAGACAAATTCAGGAAAACAAAGTTTATTAGCAATTAGCAAGTCTGCAGAGTTGGGTACCCCTCAAAGAAAGGGACCCTGACCGTTACAAAGCATCCCCTGATATACCCTTAAACTCCACCCCCTGTTGAGTCAGGTGATTCTCAATCTCGAGCAACCGGTACTTTTCCATTACTTGTTTACCCCAATCTTGCAAGTGCAGCTGGACACATTTCCCCCTCAAGTGTTTACAATCTTCCCAGGCAGCTGACAACCACCCATTGTCCACCTCAAGTTGTTTCTCAACGTTTGTCCCTCGTTATCAGTCACGAGGTTCGTTTTCGGCCTTGTGGTTTTGCTGTCTGGACTTGTTTTTGCTATGTGTAAGGTCGCCCATCGTCTGGTTTGTTATCTGTCAAGGGGTTTCATTATTCTGCTATCTATCTAGCTGCTTGTTTTCTGACTTCTGCTGACCTTGTGGTCTTGCTTCGAAACAGCTGCAACTTGTTTACTACTTCAGCCATCTACTATGTGTTAGTGCTGCTGCTATAGCTAAGTTAGTCAATTTCATACGTCGGCCATTTTCTTTTGGTCACCTTCTTGCCCCTTATACTTATGCACATCTTGAATCATTACTCCAACTCTCACACCAGCTATAGTTGAGGATAGGAAAGAATTATACAGTGGGTGGCTCACTCAGTGGTCGAATTTAAAGAAAAATGAATCGTGCCACACAAACCTTGAGCTGGTGAATGTTTATTCGTGAGCTCACGGGGAGAGACAAGTCGACCTAATGGTTAAAAGTCACTCTGACGAGATCCAGAGAGTTGCGTGATTATGTAGGTTGCAATCATTGAACAATTAGCAAACTTAGTTGTATTATAATGAGTAATAGGTACTTTGCCCAGTCACTAGCCTCAGTCATATTGTGTATGGACAGTGCTGGTTAGTAGCTAATAAGCAAGTATTAGTATTACAATAGATTCTTGTAAAAGAAAAGCATTCCCATACTGGGAAAGAGCATACTTTCAAGTGTGAGTACAGCTGCAAGGTCAAGCACCTCACTGAGCCTGGGAACATACAAACTTAACAAACAGACACGAATATGAGATTTAAAATGGATTCCAGGCTTTTAATATGGATGTTTTAGTTATAACAAATCTCCCACATATACCATCCAAATTCCTTTCAAATATTGTAATTATACCCATCTCCATCACTTCCTGTGGCAGCTTACCACCCTCTGAAAAGAATACACCTCTGGGCCTCTTTAAATCTTTGCCCTCACCTTAACCCTAATGTCCTTTATTTTGGACTCCCCTAACCTAGGAAAGAGATTTTGGCTATTCACCCTATCCATGCCCCTCATGATATTAAAAACCTCTATAAGGTCACCTTTCAGCATTCAGATCACTCCAGGAAAGAAGCCCCAGCCAATTAGCCTCTCCCGATAACTCAAACCCTCCATCCCGGCTACATCCTCAAATCTTTTCTGTACCCTCTCTTGGATTAGTTCTGATCACAAGGATTACAATGTAATTTTCCTTCTGCTTTTTCTGATACATTACATGGCTGATTTTGGACAGCTTGGTGCATCTCCTGATGATAGTGGTTTTCTGTACTTATTATGGTGCTCCAGACATTGCTGCTGTGTGGGGCAGTTTCAATGGATCAGCTATTCATTTCCTGCCTATTGAGTTCAGATATAAAAAGGTAGGTGTGGATATCAACAGAGAGCCAGGTACTAATTGGTTTATGAATAATTCTCATTTGGTAGAGGGATGTAGCACACATTTTACGTTCCTTTTCTCTCAGGATTTAGGTGTTGCTGGTAAGGTCAGCACTTATTATTCATCTTTAGTTCTCAAAAATAATGAGGTTATACTGCTTTCTTGAACAACTATCATTTATGTTTTATAGTGGTTTAATTTTTTCTTGTGGAATTTTTGACACATTGAGTAGCTTGTTAGGCTACTTCAGAAGGTAATTGATATTCATCCATTTTGTTATTGGGTTAAAATGTATTTATAAACCAAATGCAAAAGGGTGGTTGGTTTCCTTCCTAAAGAACATCAGTGAATCAGGTTTTAAAATAATTAAATATTAGCTTCATAGTTACCAACTTCTATTCCAACATCAAATTTGATTACATAGGCAGGATTTGAACAGACATTCCAACTGCAAAAGCTTTAACTTCTGGATTATAAATTCAGCGACATTTACTTCAACACCTCTCTCATTGGATAAAGTAAAGCAAGGCAATCACTGGAGCTTCCCAGTGGTACAAGTGAGTGAGTATTAAAAGCACAAGCAAAGTGCCCAGAGATGTAACCTGGTCCAGTCCATGAGCTGAGCAAACATTGTCCTTACAGCAACATTGCAATGATAATTGCCGGTGCAGTTTGAAGTGCACAGGCATCCTGTGAATGGATTAGAAATGCGCAGTGAGGTTTGATAGAAGCTGGACGTGGTGGATGCCAATGTCTGACAACAAGGAGCATGTGTTTGACATCCATCAGGTACATGCTCTGATTTCCCTCTTGACTTTTCCAAAGTCAAGCCTACACGCCGTGACGTCGAACACTTCTTCTGCCGCCTCCGCCTCCGAGCTTACTTTCACAATCAGGACTCCCGCCCACCTTCCGAAGACCCCTTCGCCCACCTCCAACACAGCATCCACCTGGACACCCCGCGCTGGCCTATTACCTGCCCTCGACCTCTTCGTTTCCAACTGCCGCCGGGACATTATTCGCCTCAACCTGTCTACCCCCCTCCCCCACTCCAACCTCTCACCCTCAATGCGCAGCCCTCCAATTCCCCTGCTCCAATGCCGACCTCACCATCAAGCCAGCAGATAAAGGGGGAGCAGGGGGAGTCTGGCGCACTGACCTCTACACCGCTGAAGCCAAACGCCAACTCGAGGACACCTCTTACTACCACCCCCTCGACTATGACCCCACCCCATCTCCCACACCATACAGAACCTCATCACCTCAGGAGATCTCCCACACACAGCTTCCAACCTCATTGTCCAGTAACCCCGCACTTCCTGGTTCTACCTCCTTCGCAAGATCCACAAGCCTGACCACCCTGGCCAACCCATTGTCTCAGCATGCTCCTGCCCCACTGAACTCATTTCTACCTACCTTGACACTGTCCAGGAACCCCCCTAGTCCAGGAACTCCCCACTTATGAATAAGACACCACCCACGCCCTCCACCTCCTCTGAGACTTCTGTTTCCCCGGCCCCAAACGCCTCATCTTCACCATGGACATCCAATCTCTCTACACCTCCATCCACCTTGACCAGGGCCTCCAAGCCCTCCATTTTTCCTCTCCCAATGTCCCCAACAGTACCCTTCCACCGACACTCTCATTCGTTTGGCTGAACTGGTCCTCACCCTTAATTTCTCCTTCGAATCCTCCCACTTCCTCCAGACCAAAGGGGTAGCCATGGGCACACGTATGGGCCCCAGCTATGCCTGTCTCTTTGTTGGCTATGTAGAACAGTAGATCTTCTGTAATTACACCGGCACCACTCCCCACCTCTTACTCCGCTACATTGATGGCTGCATTGGCGCCACCTCGTGCTCCCGCGAGGAGGTTGAGCAATTCATCAGCTTCACCAACACATTCCACCCTGACCTTAAATTTACCTGGACCATCTCTGACACCTCCCTCCCCTTCCTGGCCCTCTCCATCTCCATTAATGATGACTGACTTGACTGACATTTTTTTCAAAGTCACCGACTCTCACAGCTACCTGGATTATACCTCTTCCCACCCTACCTCTTGCAAAAATACCATCCCATATTCCCAATTCCTCCGCCTCCGCCGTATCTGCTCCCAGGAGGACCAGTTCCACCACAGAACACACCAGATGGCTTACTTCGTTAGAGACCGTAATTTCCCTTCCCACATGATTAAAGATGCCCTCCAACACATCTCATCCACATCCCGCACCTCCGCCCTCTGACCCCTCCCCTCTCACCATAACAAGGACAGAACGGCCCTGGTGCTCACCTTCTACCCTACCAACCTTCGCATAAACCACATCATCCGCCGACATTTCTGCCACCTCCAAAAAGATTCCACCACCAGGAATATATTTTCCTCCCCACCCATTTCCGCCTTCCGCAAAGACCGTTCCCTCTGTGACTACCTAGTCAGGTCCACGCCCTCCCTACAACCTACCCTCCCATCCTGGAACCTTCCCCTGCCACCACAGGAATTGCAAAACCTGTGCCCACACCTCCTCCCTCACCTCCATCCAAGACCCTAAAGGAGCCTTCCACATCCATCAAAGCTTTACCTGCACATCCACCAATATCATTTATTGTATCCGTTGCTACCGATGTGGCCTCCTCTACATTGGGGAGACTGGAGCCTCCTAGCAGAGCGCTTTAGGGAACATCTCCGGGACACCCGCACCAATCAACCACACCGCTCCGTGGCCCAACATTTCAACTCCCCCTCCCACTCTGCCGAGGACATGGAGGCCCTGGGCCTCCTTCACCGGCACTCATTCACCACCAGACGCCTGGAGGAAAGACGCCTCATCTTCCTCCTCGGAACACTTCAACCCCAGGGCATCAATGTGGACTTCTACAGTTTCCTCATTTTCCCTTCCCCCACCTCATCGCAGTTCCAAACTTCCAGCTCAGCACTGCCCCCATGACTTGTCCTACCTGCCTATCTTCTTTTCCACCTATCCACTCCACCCTCCCATCCCCCGACCTATCACCTTCATCCCCTCCCCCACTCACCTATTGTACTCGATGCTACTTTCTCCCCACCCCCACCCTCCTCTAGTTTATCTCTCCACCCTTCAGTCTCTCGGCTTTTATTCCTGATGAAGGGCTTTTGCCCGAAACGTCGATTTTACTGCTCCTCGGTGCTGCCTGAACTGCTATGCTCTTCCAGCACCACTAATCCAGAATCTTATTTTTTGAGCCAGGGAAAATGAGAGGCTGAATATTAATTAGATGGACTGGGTTATTCACAAGGTACTTAACAATCAGTAATGACTGTCAATTTGCAAATTGCTGCTGCCTGTCAGAATCTTGCCACACTGTTTGTCAAAGACATAAATAATGATCTTGACATTAAGATGAGCCTTGCCGAATTGACTGTTTTTGCCACATGTCTCACCAAAGCATCATATTGTCAGACCCCTAAACGATTTCTTCCCACCGATCCGCTCCACCCTCTCCTCCCACCTCCATTCGCCTCTTGCACTCAGCTACCTTTCCCCCAGACACAATTTGTTCCGATTTCTCTCTACAACCCGGAGGCTCCCAGCCTCATTCCTGATGAAGGGCTTTTGCCCAAAACGTTGAATTTCCTGCTCCTCAGATGCTGCCTGACCTGCTGTGCTTTTCCAGCACCACTCTAATCTTGACCTGATACAATTCTGGCCATTGATACTGACTGAATCACAATCAAATGATTCAGTCTCACATATTATACTTTTGTGGGAAAACCAGTGATCCGTGTAGTTGAACTGAGTGCAGTAATCAACCACATTTACAAGTATGTTTCAATTATTTTCCTTAAAATAATTACACATTGGTCTGGCAAACAGGATTAGGGATTGAAAAACTCACTTGGCTTTATCGACCATCGACTCAGATGTACTGCACGGTTACAGACCCTTCGGTTCAAGTCGTCCATGCCGTCCAGGTATTCCAACCCAATGTAGTCCCATCTGCCAGCACCTGGCCCATATCCCTCTAAACCTTTCTTATTCATAGACTCATCCCGATACCTTTTAAATGTTACAATTATACTAGCCCCCATCACTTCCTCTGGCAGCCCATTCCATACACGCACCACCCTCTGCATGAAAAAGTAGCCCCTTAGTTCTATTTTATATCTTTCCCTATACCTATGCCCTCTAGTTCTGGACTCCCCAACCCCAGGGAAAAGACTTTGTCTATTTACCCTATCCATGTCCCTCAATTTTGTAAACCTCTATAAGGTCACTCCCCAGCCTCTGATGCTCCAGAGAAAATGACCCTAGCCTATTCAACTTCTCCCTATAGCCCAAATCCTTCAACCCTGGCAACATCATTGTAAATCTTTTCTGAACCCATTCAAATTTCACAACATCATTCCAATAGGAAGGGGACCAGAATTGCATGCAATATTCCAAAAGTGGCCTAACTAATGTCCTGTACAGCTGCAACATGACTTCCCAACTCCTGTACTCAATACTATGACTAATAAAGGAAAGCATACCAAACACCTTCTTCACTATCTACCTGCGATTCCACTTTAAAGGAGCTATGAACCTGCACTCCAAGGTCTCTTTGTTCAGCAACATTCCCTAGGATCTTACCATTAAGTCCTACTAAGATTTGCTTTCCCAAAATGCAGCACCTCACATTTATCTAAATTAAACTCCATCTGCCTGTCCTCAGCCCAATGGCCCATCTGATCAAGATCCCATTGTAATCTGAGGTAACTTTCTTCACTGTCCACTACACCTCTAATTTTGGTGTCATCTGCAAATTTACTAACTATACCGCTTATGCTCACATCCAAGTCATTTATATAAATGATGAGAAGTAGTAGACCCAGCATCAATTCTTGTGGCACTCCACTGGTCACAGATTTTCAGTCTGAAAAACAACCCTCCACCACCCTCTGCCTTCTACCTTTAAGTCAATTCTGTATCCAAATGGCTAGTTCTCCCTTGCTAACCAGTCTCCCATGGGGAATATTGGTGCACACCTTACTGAAGTCCATACAGATTATGTCCACCACTCTGCCCTCATCAATCCTCCTTGTTATTTCTTCAAAAGAAAAACTCAATCAAGTTTGAGAAACATGATTTCCCATGCACAAAGCCATGTTGTCTATCCCTAATCAGTCCTTGCTTTTCCAACTACATGTACATCCTCTCCTTCAGGATTCTCTCTAACAACTTGCCCAGCATTGACATCATGCTCACTGGACTATTGTTTCCTGGGTTGTCCTTACCATCTTACTTAATAGTGGCACCACATTAGCCAACGTCCAGTCTTCCGGAACCTCACCTGTGACTATTGATGATGCGAATATCTCAGCAAGAGGCTCACCAATCACTTCTTCAGATTCCCACAGAGTTCTCGGGTACACCTGATCAGGTCCTGGGGATTTATCTACTTTTGTTTTCAAGACATCTCGTATTTCCTCCTCTATTATGGACATTTTCAAGATGTCACCATCTATTTTCCCACATTGAAATCTTCCGTGTCCTTTTCTACAGTAAACACTGATGCAAACTCACGTTTAGTATCTCCCCCATCCCCTGCGGCTCCACAGATATAAGCAAGGCAGCCACTTTGAGGGGGTCCATTCTCTCCCTAGTTATTCTTTTGTCTTTGAAGTACTTGTAAAAACCATTTGGATTCTCCTTAACTCTATTTGCCAATGCTATCTCATGTCCCCTTTTTGCCCTCCTGATTTCTCTCTCAGTATACTCCTACTGCCTTTATACTCTAAGGATTCACTAGATCTATCTTGTCTTTACCTTACATACACTTCCTTTTTTCTTAACCAAACCCTCAATTTCTTTAGACATCCATCATTCCCTATACCTACCAGCCTTTCCTTTCACTCTGACAGGAATATACTATCTCTGAATTCTTGTTATCTCATTTCGGAAGGCTTCCCATTTTCTAGCCGTCCCTTTACCTGAGAACATCTGCCCCCATACAGCCTTTGAAAGTTCTTGCCTAATACCATCAAAATTGGCCTTTCTCCAATTTAGAACTTCAACTTTTAGATGTGGTCTATCCTTTTCCATTACTATTTTAAAACTAATAGAATTATGGTCGCTGGCTCCAAAGTACTCTCCCGCTGACACCTCAGTCACCTGCCTTGCCTTATTTCCCCAAGAGTAGGTCAAGTTTTGCAAATTCTATCATAGATACATCCACATACGGAATCAGAAAATTTTCTTGTACACACAAATTCCTTTCCATCCAAGCCCTTCACACTATGTCACTCTCAGTCTATGTTTGGAAAATTAAAATCCCCTACCATAACCACCCTATTATTCTTACAAATAACTGAGATCTCATTCCAAATTTGTTTCTCAATTTCCCTCTGACTATTAGAGGGTCTATAATACAATCCCAATAAGGTGATCATCCCTTTCTCATTTCCCAGTTCCACCCAAATAACTTTCCTGGATGTGTTTCCGGGATGCATTTCCAGTTTCCCGTTACCTATATTGAACAATGAAGAATCCTTTATCATCCAGCAGACAAGTGTTGGGCATTAAAATTCTGGACCATAGTAGCTCGATCAATTTAAGAACAATTGATGTTCTTTTATTATGTATAAATCTTTCATGCTACAATATAAAAGAACAAAATATTTAATTTTGATTGTGATAAATATCATTTTGAAAAAAGATCCATATTCTAAAATTAGATAATAAATTTTTGTGCTCAACTTTTTTTGTAATGACTTTAGTGCTGAGTTACACAACTGCATAATTTTTACTGCATGCTGTAATAAATGGGTTACAATATTAAGGGATTGCAGATGTATCACAGTTGTAATCCTGACAGGTACCATTTTGAACATCATCCAATTGCACAAATAACAGTAAGTGAAGAGAAAAATGGTCTGAAAAAATTCATAAAAGGATGGAGCTCATATCACTCTCATTGATATGAAATATGCTATCCATCACATTACAGAGGTAACTGCACACAATCTGTCTGGAAATGCAGTCTAAGACATTATCTATCAGTGGAACTGGAATAAATGTGTCAACAGTAAAAAATAAATACAGTTTAAAAACAATAAATTAAGTCTCCAACAGATAAAATAAAATAACTGGTGCAATTCCACCTCCCAGTAAATTTATTACTAGCTCTATGAGCAAAATATAAAATTGACCCAAGACAATAAAGCAAGTACAGTATCCAGGCTGAAGCAATTTTACAACGGCAGCTGAAATCACTCACCTGAGTTCTGTTGATCATTGATCCAGTGTCCGTGTGTCAAGGTCATATGTGAAAAGACAAAAGCAGCATGATTTAGCCCAAGTATCTAGGTCTATAAATTAATGAGTGTTTGAATCCATATAACCATACCTAAACCTAAATAACTCACCAGTATTCCAATAATATTTCATCCTGTTAATTAATTGAGAAATATCATTTATATGTACGTACTTCTATTGCTTCATAAATGTGTATCAGTCAATTAATGTTTCAAAGTCATTACTAAGCTACATAAAAACCTTTTGGATTCAATCTGAGTGCTTAGTTGCTGGTGAATACTAATGTAGCTTTTATACTGTTGGTCCAAACAGGGCTGAACTCAAGAGGTGAGGTGAGTGTGACCGAACATGACATCAAGTCTGTATTTGATGGAGTGTAGCATCAGGAAACCTTACCAAAATTGAAGTCCAATGAAAATTATGAGTAAAACCCTTATTGGTTGGAGTCAGACCTAGCACAAAGGAAAATAGTTGCTACAGATCGGTTGTGTCAGTCCCAGAACTATATTGCAGAAATTTTGCAGTGTCCCAGTTGCAACCATTTACAGCTACATCATTAGTGATTTTCATGACATCATAAGATTAGAAGTCTGGATGTTCTCTGATGATTGTGCAATGCTTACCAGTATTCACAACACCCCAGATGATAAAGCAGTCCACGTCCCTATGCAGCAAATCCAGGATAATATCCAGTCTTAGGCTTAAGTGATAAATATTAGTCACACCACATAAGTACAATGACCATCTCCAACAAGACTGAATCCAGCCATCTCCATCTGATATTTAATGGGATTACTATCACTGAATCCTAAAAACATCCTCGGTTTACCATTGACTTATAATATAAATTCAACATAAATATAGTGGCGACAAGTGAAAGTCAAAAAAGCTTAGAATTCTGCAGAGACTAACTCTCATTTTTCTTCTCAATGTCTGTTGGTCATCAATGAGGTACACATTAGGAATGTGATGGAATACCATCACTTGCCTGGATAAGTCCAGCTCCAACAACAATCAAGAAGTTGTGCAAATTCAGGACAAAACTGTTCACTTGATTGGCACTGCATCCACCACCCTAAAGATTCACGCCTACTACAGCCAATACACTTTGATAGCTGATACTGTAAATTAATTCCCAGGCTTCTTCAACAGCAACTTCCAAGTCCACAATTCCTCAAAAGACAAGGTCAACAGATGCACAAGAACACAACCCACAGACAAATGCCCCTCCAAGTCACTGACTATACTCACTTGGAACTATATTGCTGTCCCTTCGTGATTGCCCAGTCAAATTCTTGGGATATTCTTCCTAACAGCACTGATGCTACCACTAAACCATATGAACTGCAGCAGTTCAAGCAGGTGACTCACCACTGTCTTCTCCAAGCCAATAAAGGATAAGCAATAAACGTTAGCCAGCCAGTGATGCCCATAACCTGTGTATGGTAGTTTAGCAAGAAAGGTAGTCATGATTTTTAGCAAGTTGTATGACTGCTCAGAAAAGTAAGGAAGTCCTATAAAGTTAGGTTGTTCATATTGAAAGCTACATAAAAAGTGTGCAATGGGTTCTTACAGATTATAAGCACCAAAAGAGTAAGTCAGACTTTGAAAATTTTCAGAGATTTGGAACTATTTTTGGGTCCCGACCCAGTTCACTGCAGTATAGAGTTTGGATACAACCTAACACAAGGCATAAAAACCAAAGAACTGTGGATGCTACAGGTCAGAAACAAAAATCAGAAATTACTGGAAAAATCTCAGCAGATCTGACAACATCTGTGGAGAGAAAGCACAGTTAATGTTGCATATCCAATGACCCTAGTTGAGAATTAAGAATCCAACTCAGGGGTCATCACCCAATAATGGACAGGGGAAAAGGAGGGGCAATTGGACCTTGGATATACAGGATAATGTCAGTCTTCAATATGGCTGCAACAGAAGTATCGCAGTGGATGTAAGATAGATCAGGTAGTTCTTTTCCAGCACTGTTTATACATAAGAAGAAGCAGTGCAAGCCATGATTTTTTTTTCCCTCCAATAGATTACAGATTTCTTCTCCTTAATTAGCCAACCCCTTCACACAGCCTGGATTTTTCCCCTCCCTCCATCTTCTCTGCTTCACAGCTGCTGCCTTGCATTTGGCACATGGCATTTATATAACATTTTTCCTTTGATCACCACAATTCTTACATATTACCAATAAATTACAATGAAATTGATATAAATGCAGATGGCAGTATGGCCAATTAGTTGTAGTGAAGCAAAGAAAAGCAGTATACACATGGGTGACTGTACTGGCTAATTGGCTGCAGCAAATCTAAGATATATTGTATATTCAATTAATTGTAATTAAACAAATATTTGAACCAATTAGTTGTAATAAGCAAAGATCCCTGCACATGACTAAAATTCATCTGGTCTTCCCTAATTCCTTCTAATTATCCCATTACTATGGTTACAATCCCTTCATTAACTCAATTGCAATTCTCAAACACGATCAAATTTGCATACATCAGGTCAATACATAAATTGCTGTTCTGTTTTCTCAGACATTGCATCATCCTCATATCCCTTGATCCGAGCTGAGTTCAGTCTGAGCTCCTGAAATTAAAAATCTAAAGTCCCAAAATGTCACCAAGTTGTCTGAACTCTTATTTTGGGTTGAGATCCTGCTATTGTGTATAATTTGTCCCCACGTTATGGTTAGATCAACTATCCAATGTGGTTTTCATAGACAGGGCTAATTAAATGGCCAGTGAGTGTTTTTATTATCCAATAGAGGGTTGTTTACCTCAGTTGGCTGGATGTTTGATTTGCAATGCAGAGTGATGTCAACAGTATGGGTTCAATTTCTGCACTGGGCAAAAGTGAGGACTGCAGATTGAAGTCAAGATTAGAGTATGCTTGAAAAGCACAGCAGGTCAGGCAGCATCCTTTTGCCCGAAACATTGATTTTCCTGCTCCTTGGATGCTGCCTGACCTGCTGTGCTTTTCAAGCACAACTCTAATCTTGACTCTCAATTTCTGCACTGGCTGGGGTTACCATGAAGGTCCCACTTTCTCAACTTGGTCCCTTGCCTGAGGTGTGGTGACCCGCAGGTTAAACTGCCACCAGACGTCTCTCTCTCTCTGAGAGAGTAGCCCCATGAGACCATCGTGACTTTGCCCTTATCTTACCTGTCCAATCAAGAATGGTCTCCTGAGCTGAAAACCTAATTGGAGGCTTTACGTCAATGACACATCAACAGCCCGTTCATCCGAGTGACAAGTTGCCACTTTGTACAAGAGGCATAAGGGATCTGGAGGAAGCACCCTTTGAAGGCAAGGAAAAATGTTTTAAATCCTAAAGGCTACAGTTGTCCGGCAACACCTCTATTGGAGCAAACAGCCAAGAGATAACTGTGGGTGATCCCTAGAGAGGCCTATTTTCATATATAATCTGCTATTAGGACTGCTTCCACCTTCTGGCTGTGTTTCAGCCTCAGTGGACTGGAAAATTCCAACAGCTTTTGCTGAGTCAACTTGCTAGCCATTAAGTTTGCCTAATGAGCTTCTTGCTCTTTATGAGAAGACAGCTGTCAACTCTCTAGTTCCGCCTGAATTGAAAATGGTCCAAAAGCCCAATGTGTGGGAAGCCCAGCATGCTGCTCTCCAAAGCCAATTTTTATGCCTCCACTCATCTGCTCCCACCATAAATTGGGATCCTTAATTCAGCTGCTGATGTCTGCAGATCAATTCTCTTATTTGAAATTCATTCATGGGATGAAAGCATCACTGACTAGGCCAACATTTATTGCCCATCCCTAACTACCCAGAGGGTAGTTAAGAGTCAACCACATTGACATGGGTTTGGAGTCACATGTAGACACGACCAGGTAAGGATGGCAGTTTCTTCCCTCAAGGACATTAGTGAACTAGGTGGGGTTTTCCCTGACAGTGAGCAATGGTTTCATGAGCATCATTAGACCCCTAATTTCAGATTTTTATTCAAATTCCACCATCTACTATGACAGGATTCGAACCTGTGTCCCCAGAACATTACCTGAGTCTCTGGGTTATCTCACTGATAATACCATTGGGTCATCGTATCCCCTTTTAAAGTGTTTAGGTCATTTGCTGCACCCTCGATAATCATCTGGTAGCTATCTATTTAAGAGAAATAAAGCACATTTTAAATTTGTTTAAGAGCCTAGGATGTTAATCTATCAATTCACAATATCCTTCTGTCATCTTAAAGAAATAAACATTTAAATGAAAAAAAATAAATTTGAAATGTCCAATATATAAGTTTATATTCAGCAATATAAAACTTGCTGTGTGGTGAATTATAAACAATAGCTGTCAATAGATATGACTCGCTTCTTCCTGTGCTTATTAGAAGCTATTAGATGCTATTCCATCATTTCAGATTTCTCCTTTTAATTTCCTGATTGAGAAAAGAACTGAACACCCAAACAAAAAGAGACAGAAGGACAGACATTTAGGGCAAAATATGAAAGGCTTAGAGGGTGTGGAATTCTTAAAATGTATCTAAGAGAGCTTTTTAAGCCAGCATAAAGAATGTCTTATGAGAAACAAGTCAGTGCTAGACTTAATTTTAGGAAGCAAAACCGAGCAAAAAACCTTCAGGGGAGAATACTTTAATCATACTGAACACAACTCAATAAGATTTAACACAACTGCTTAAAAGGTCAAAGATGGACCAAAAATAAATGTTTTGAATGAGGTGAAGGCAAATTTAATATGGGAAGAAATGATCTGGCTAAAGTGGACTGATGGTGTCTACTTCCAGGAAAATCTACAGTAGAGCATTGGGAGTTTTTCAAAAAGGAAATAGTGAAAGTGTTAGGCCAAAATGTTCTTTTAAGAGTGAAGAGTGAGACCAGAAAATACCAGGGATATCAAGGAATGCATATGCTTAGATCTGGAAGCAAAGGGAACGTTATAGTAGGAGCTGAGGATGGAGAACCCCAAAAGTCCTCGAGGAGTATGAAACAGTAAAGTGTTACTTAAAAAAGAAATTAGGAAATCAGAGTCAGCATGGCAACCACTGGCAGGTAAAATAAAGGAAAATTCAAAAGCAAGTGTATTAGGAGCGATATAATAGCCAGGGTAAGAGTGGGCCTCATTAGGGATCTAAGTGGCAATTGTGAATGGAGACCAACGACATAGGTGAGTCTTTAAAACAGTACTTTACATCTGTATTTACTTATCAGAAATATGATGCCAGTATAGAAATCAAGGATGAGGACTGTGATACACTTAAACAAAATTTAACTGAGAGGGAGGAAGTACTCACAGTTTTAATGGGCTTAAAACTAGATAATTCCTCTGGCCCAGTTGAGGTGTATTCAAGGCTGCACTATGAGGTAAAGATGGAGATCATAGGGGGCCTGAGATTAATTTTCAATTCCTCTCATAACACTGGAGAAATGACAGACAATTAATATTATTCATTGTACTATTATTCAAGAAATATAGTGGAGATAAATCCAAAAACAATAGACCAGTGACTCTTATGTCTGTGGTAGGGAAACTATTGGAAAAATTCTGAGGGACATAATTAACCTCCACTTTGAGAAATAAGGATTAATCAAGGATAGTTAGCATGGCTCTGTTAGGGGGAGATCATGTCTGACTGGTTTGATTGCAATTTTCAAGATGGAGACTCGAGGTGTGGATGAATGTTGTGAAATGTATGTATGGATCACTCAAGCTTTTGGCAAGGTCTCACAGGGAGAGTGGTCAAGAAGGTAAGACTCAGGGCAATTTGACAAATTGGATGCAAAATTAGTTCAGTGGCAGGAGGCAGCCGGTGATGATCAAAGGTGTTTTTTGTAACTGGAAACCTTTGTCTAGTGGCATATCACAGGGTTTGATATTGAGTCTCTTACTGTTTGTTGTGGACATTAATGATATAGACATGAATGTGGGAGGTTTCATCAGTAAGTGTGCAGCTGAGATGCAAATTGATGATGTAGTACATTGTAAAGAGGGAAAGTGTTAGACTACAGGACAGTATATTTGGGCTGGTCAAATGATCAGAACAATAGCAAATGGAAAAGTGTGAGGTGATCAGCTGGTTTAAGAAGGTATATAGGATACTTGACTTTATTGATCAAGGCATTGAATACAATAGCAGGGAGGTTATAATTGAGCCCTATATAAAGTTAATTAGGGCCCAGTTAGAATGCTGTGTGCAGTTCTGGGGGTTGCCATTCTATAGGAAGAATGTGATTGCTCTAGAGAGGGTACTGAGAAGATTCCCCAAAATTCCCCATATTGATTATATGCAGCATTTCAGCTTTGCCGAGAGAGATAGAGACAGGGAAACGCTCTTCTGGTTGAAGTCATTTCCGACACAAAAGAAGATTGTTGTTGTTTTGTGAGGTCAGTCATCTCAGCTCCAGGACATTTCTGCAGGAGTTGCTCAGAGCATTGTCCTAGGCTCAATCATCTTCAGCTGTGTCAGAGCTGTACTGGATCGGTAAAGACAGCAGAAATACATTTTCAACATGCCAATGTTTGAAGATGGCTCTGCTGTATCATGAGGTTTGTTGTTGTCCTGTTTGTCTTCACTTTGGGGAATCACACCAATGTCACCATCTTTGGAGGGAATGGCCCTAATCACCAAGAATCCAGCTGTTGATCTGGCATAGGCCTGAAGAAATTCAAGAAGCTGTGAGCTCTCCAAGATTTCTGAGAATTTGGTGAGAAAGGAGTACAGATCTGCATAATAGTTCGTCTGTGGTTGCAGACCAGTTACACATCTAAAGAATGGATTCCCTTGCAGTTCATTTAATTTCATGAATATTCCCAGTGAGTTCTATTTGCAGCATGTGTGTAACCAATTAACCTGAGCAGTTGAGGAAAATGATCAATATTCACAGAAACATACCTCAAAGAATGATGGCTGAAAATGTGTTGCTGGAAAAGCGCAGCAGGTCAGGCAGCATCCAAGGAACAGGAAATTCGACGTTTCGGGCATAAGCCTTTCATCAGGAATCCTGATGAAGGGCTTATGCCCGAAACGTCGAATTTCCTGTTCCTTGGATGCTGCCTGACCTGCTGCACTTTTCCAGCAACACATTTTCAGCTCTGATCTCCAGCATCTGCAGACCTCACTTTCCTCAAAGAATGATACCTCATCATCAACTTTCTGAGCATGTTTTCTCCTACCAACAGACAGACCCACTAGAGGTTGCAGTACAGTGATATACAGTTGAGAAGGAATTGCCCTGGGAGTGCACAACAGTAACTCCTGACTATGGAACCAATTATTCATGGTACCTCATCATCTGTAGTGAATCTGATGAACTACTTTGCACTTAGGAAGAAGGCTTTTTTAAAAAAATCACAAATGGAATCTGGACATCGCTGGCTAGCCAGCATTAATAAGACCATAAGACCATAAGACATACGAGTGGAAGTAAGGCCATTCGGCCCATCGAGTCCACTCCGCCATTCAATCATGGCTGATGGGCATTTCAACTCCACTTACCAGCATTCTCCCCGTAGCCCTTAATTCCTCGAGACAACAAGAATCTATCAGTCTTTGCCTTGAAGACATTTAGTGTCCCGGCCTCCACTGCACCCAGTGGCAATGAATTCCACAGGCCCACCACTCTCGGGCTGAAGAAATGTCTCCGCATTTCTGTTCTGAATTGACCCCCTTTAATTCTAAGGCTGTGTCCACAGGTCCTAGTCTCCTCGCCTAATGGAAACAATCTTCTAGCATCCACCCTTTCCAAGCCATGTATTATCTTGTACATCTCTATTAAATCTCCCCTTAATCTTCTAAACTCCAATGAATACAATCCCAGGATCCTCAACGTTTCTTATATGTTAGACCTGTTCCTCATATAATTTCCCACCCATACTTGTCCTTGAGAAGGTGGTGGTGAGCTGCCTTCTTGAATGGCTACAATCTGTGTGCTCTACTTTGACCCACAATGCCCTTTGGGACAGAATACCAGGATTTTGACCCAATTACACTAAAGGAACAATGATATATTCCCAAGTCAGGTTAGTGAATGGCTTGGAGGCAATTTTTCAGACAGTGGTGGTCTCATGTATCTACTATTCTGCCAATCAAGTGAGCAGGTTTGTCCTGGATGATGTTGAGTGTCTTGAGTGTTGTTGGAGCTGCACCCATTCAAGCAAGCAGGAAATATTCAATTACATTCCTGTGCCTTGGGTATGGTGGACAGGCTTCGATGTACTTCTTTGATGCATTGTGCATGGCAGCCTGTGTAATGCCATACATTTCCTCTATGGAAATAGCCAGTGGTGTTAATGCTGATCACCACAATCACACAAGAATCATTGACATGAGGCTATCATTAAATCCATATGTCTGCAAGTCTTGCTGGGTGATTCTGGAGCAGTGACCACCTCCTGGGATAGCCACTGGTAACTCTTGCCTTGCTTACTGCACCTCAAGAGATAATCTGCCTTCATCTGGAAAATACATTGATATTCTAGTGACCACCTTCTCTGATACTTTCCTTGGATGGCTAACTCCTGGTCACTCTTCTTCTCTGGAGGTACTTTGTGCTACTGGCTTTACAATCTCTGTTGACTGTCAAAAGGTCTTTACTTCAATTTCCTCACCCAAAACTGCACCCGACTCATGCTGGCCTCCTCACGTAGATCTGCAAGTACTCGCTGTAGGGATTTGGACGTGGCCAATAACACTATGCAAGTGACTCTTGAATTGTAACCCATGTCTTTCCACCTTCTTCTGTCACTTTCCATTTGTCCCCATTGAGGTTCACCTTCACAACATTACTGTGAACGTTCCTTTTGTACCCTTGAACCTTCCCCCCACGAGTCAAGTCCCCGCTATCTCTGCCAGCTGAGACTACTTTCAACCTTGTCCAGCCTTGACTTCTGATCCAATCCTTTCCTAACATCATCTTGAAAGTTTCTGATGTATACCCTGTCACCCAAACCTGCAAAAGCTTTGCATTTCACTACTTCAGACTGGACCCATAACCACACCCAAGATGCTAAGTTTTACCCATGGTACATTTGAGCACTTCACCTACACCTGCTCTCCCGTCTTAAAATCCTCTTCCATTACTCCTTGCTCTCCACTCTCCTCAAGCCTGATTTGTTCTTGACAGTGCCGACCCTCCATCCATGAATCACATGTACCCTTCCCTTGTGCGACACAATTCAAGAAAGCCAATTGCCCACCTCAGACACAACTGTACAAAGACAACTGTTACGTGACACTGTTAAAAGAATATGAATTGGATGCCACAAGTTTTGTGTTCTCCAATGAATTAATCTTGAGCATAGGATCTAAATCCACAAGGTTTTAACACAAAATGTGCAATAATGGCTTGTAAATTTATTATAAATAATAACCTGATGTGGGATGGTGTTAGGCCCAACATGCTATACCATAAATGTAATTTCTTCGTCCCAGCGTGGTTTTGAAATCTTGGCTCCAACATAATTATCTCACCCTGGCAATCATATCTTGTTTATTAAAATCTTTATACAAAAGGTAAAACAGGGTGGACTGGCTCACTGCTTGTGTCTACAAAATATTCAAAATGCATTTTGGATGAAAACGTAGCTGGAAAAGACAGAACTAACTCCTTCTTCTGCTTTCTTCTTTCGTAGATAAACTTGATGTTATTCTTTCAATGTGGTTTCCAATTTGTGATTACTACTACAAAAATTTCAGTACTTGGACAGGAGACAATAATAACACCAGCTATTGAACTGAAATAATAGCACATAATAAATACTTGATTTGATTTAAAACAAGAACTCGCATTTTTATTTTATTCTGCATAAAACAATTACTCTTTTCTATGGTGATCAAGTTAAAATAAAGTTCAAATTAATCGAAGAGAATGCATAGGTAAGCTTTAGTCAGAATAAATCCATAATATAATTTTCAATTAAGAATATAAATCAAAGGTCTTCAAAATTCTGGGGACACAATCATA
The DNA here is from genome assembly GCF_020745735.1 of Hemiscyllium ocellatum. Classification (NCBI taxonomy): domain Eukaryota; kingdom Metazoa; phylum Chordata; class Chondrichthyes; order Orectolobiformes; family Hemiscylliidae; genus Hemiscyllium; species Hemiscyllium ocellatum. The sequence goes on along the minus strand of NC_083407.1, from coordinate 37,657,344 downwards.
AATTGAAATACAGATAGTAAACCATACTTAGAATTTGAAACATGCATGCAACTTAGAAATATTGATCCTCTAATGAGATTTGTACCAAATAGTATGAGGTATTGCTTGGTTGCAAATCCAAGAAATATTAATTTTATGTTAAATCAGTTCAAAGCCAAAAACATAGGGTCCTATTTTGTTGGGGGTGGAAGGCTGGTGGAGATTGTTTATCCCTCTCAGGAGAAAAGTCAGCAGATGTAGAACTGAGAGATTCGGAAGTAACTTACCAGCAGTACATTGGTGTAGAATGGGAACTCTGCTGCTTAGTGGATGGTTAGCAGTGCCAACATTTCCGGCAACATCAGGCGCAGTGATCCTTGTACCCAGATAATTTAGGGTATTGGTTTGATTTGATTTGATTGATTGTTGTCATATGTACATAGGTACAATAAAGAATTTTGTTTTGCATGCAGTACAGCCAGTTTATACCATGCAGGGGTCATAGGATAATAGAACAGCATGAAGAATACAAAGTTATGGCTGCAAAGAAGGTGCATAAAAAGCAAGTTCAACATTAGACTTGAAATTCAAATTCTCTGTTCAATTTCTGAATCTGGGAACCCTCCAAACACTCAAGACTTCATCAATTTCTGCCTCTGTTTGCAGTCCAATACCACCACCTGATATCCTACTATCTGCTTCATCAGATGTTTTATTTTGTGAATATTCTTCAAGAACTCTACTTATAGTTTGATCATACACATTTAGTAAGTTCGCCCCCTCCCTTGTAGCGTTGGCAAAGTTGGTTGAAAGGGTAAATAATTGGGTGGGATACCACTTAAGAGATATTCACCTCCTTTCTGCCACCTCAGCAGTTAGTTTCTGGTCGGGGAGGTTCATGGGCCATTGGCTCGATGATCTCCCTTCCAGAGGACTGAGCAAATTGGCTGCTATCAACAACTGCCTGGTTGTCGCAGTTGGGGCGCACAGATCAGGGAAGGGACTGGCCACTAACAGCTCCACCTCTGGCCTTGCTTCCAACTCTCTGACCCTCTTGTCCCCATGACACTCACTCCACAATCCTCAGCCTCAGTGATAAAGGCTGACTTTCTCATCTGTCTTGTGTTAATGGCTGAGCAGTGTGAGCCTCCCACCATTCTCTGTGGCTCATGGTGACTGCAGCCTTTGCTTGACCACCAGCTTCTTGGGCACAGCAACAGGTGGTTCAAGAACAATTTTCCCAGCTTCAGCAGCAGTAAGTGCCTAATTGGCACTTGATCCAATGAATTTCCTCTTTGGAGTGGGCAGGGTTTAACATGTCCTTAAAGTCACATGCCCATACATTTACAGCGAAATAGTTTTGGTCATTATATCTTTGTACTAAGTTAGATTCACCATCCTTACTTATTGACTCTGTTTAATCATATAACTCTCCATCATTACTATATCACTATTACCTCTTTGATGTCTGCTTCTGATGTTAATCTCGTTGCTCTACACCAAAGACTGCAATGGTACAAGAAGGCAGCACACCACTAGCTTCTGCAGACCCAGCCAGCAATGTCCATATCCTGTGAATGAATTTCAGAAATAAAACTTTATTTTTGGTGTTTTTGCTTTGATCATTCCTTTTATGTTAATATCTTAAATATCTTCTCTTCCCAGCGTTCGGTATCTTGTGTTGAAATTTTGATACTTCTTTGCTCCTCTTTGCACTGTTTTGCTCAATGTGGTCATTTCAATATTGTGAAGTTTGAGCACTTAACATCGAGATGAAAGTTGTGTCGTCAGTCTCCCATTCATCAGTAACATGAGTGGCTCAGTGGTTAATACTGCTGCCTCACAGCACCAGGGTCCCAGGTTAGATTCCAGCCTTGGGTGACTGCCTGTGTGGGGTTTGCACATTCTCCCCGTGTCTGTGCGGGTTTGCTCCGGTTTCCTCCCACAGTCCGAAGATGTGCAGGTTAGATGAGTTGGTCAAGTTAAATTGCCCATAATGTTAGGTGCATTAGTCAGAGGGAAATAAGTCTGGGTGGGTTACTCTTTGGAGGGTCAGTGTGGACTGGTTGGGCCGAAGGGTCTGTTTCCACACTGTAGGGAATCTAATCTAAACTCTGACATTGATAATGTATTTTGTAATGGTGAGATTTTGGAACATTTTAGTGCAAATGTTAAACAGAAATTGTTTTCCTGTTTCACTAGTCACAACACAAAGTAAAATAGTTTTTACAGTTAGCAAGTTAAATTGCTGATCTGTATCAGGTTTTAAATTAAAAGATTTTTTAACTAGGTTTCTTAATTGAACAACTATTGTTTTATTATCAACATAAAACTTATTCAGCAAAAATGCAATAAAGGTTAGCATGCACAATAAGTAGGATAGAATAGAATACAAAAATAATTTATTATCACGTTTATTTTTTACAAAATTACAGTTAAAAGCGTTTAAGTCATCACACTTTGGCACCTATATTAATACAGGAATCATATAAAAAGATATATTACAACAAAGTACATCTTTGTTCAATTCACAGCTCATCAGTTCACAAGTCAAGGAAAAGACAGAAACCACATTTTCCACTGCTGCAGAAAGTACACATTGAAGACCCCCATCAAATCTTGGGCCATTGGAATCCCAGACCAATCCACCATGCCACAGAAGATGCCACAGAAACTGCCTCAATAACCCACCTTGCCACGGAAGCTGCTGCTGAAGAAAAACATCACACTGCTCCGTTGGAATCCTGAGCCAGAACATGTCACACAAGCGGCCTCAAAAAGTTCCAGGCCATTGGAATTACTGACTGGATTCACAACACTGCCAAAACACTGAAAAGGCCAAACAGACCACCGCTCTGCAGGAACCACCAGGATGTGGCTACAATGGCCATCACAGCTTGGTATAGCAACTGCTTTCCCCGAGAAAGCAAGAAATTCCAGAGAACACACCATAATACCTCCATTGCTGCAGCAACTCCACCAAATATCCTTCCTCCCAAAGCTTTCTAAGTGTTTATCCTTCGAAATACCTTAAACAGCCAGGCAGGTACACGTGTACTTCAGAAAAAGAACTTAGCTTTCTGAAAAATACACATCTGAGCCAATGCATTATTCTTGAGGACAAAAGAATAAAGCTTATGATGTTCTGACATCTGTTGCACTGATGTTCTGGCAAGTCTGATCATCGGTAATCCACTCAGTTCTCTCTGGCATCTTCACAGGGACAGCTTACTCAGGAAATAGAGTATTGAGAAAATTCTGCCATCTCACTTTCAGGATTTTCCTCTAAACTCAACGAGAGGATTTTCTTGGTCAGTTGGACAGCCCTTCCTTGTAGGCTTCTTGCCGCACAAATAAAGACCATTTAAAAATAAGAACTTCACCAGGTCTTTGATTACATGGTTGCTTTCTCAAGGCAGCAGGAAGTATAGATGGAACAACAGATGCAAGGCTAGTTTGTGTGATAGGCTGGGCTATGTTCACGATTCTCTGGAATTTCTTGCTTTCTCGGGAAAAGCAGTTGCTATACCAAGCTGTGATGTATCCAAATAGGATGTTTTCTATGGTGCATCAAAAAAATTAGTGAGAGTCCTTATAGACCCATATCGAATTTCCTTAGCCTCCAAGGCAAGTGAATCATAGAGTCACAGAGCTCGGAAATAGACCCTTCAATCCAACTAATCCATGCTGACCATAATCCCAAAATAAACTGGACCCGTGCCTCCGCTTGACCCATATTACTACAAATGTTTCTTATTCAAGTACTTATCTAAATGTCTTTTAAACATTTTAACTTTACCTCCATCCACCACTTCCTCGGAAAGTTCATTTCACACATGAAATGTGTGCAAAACAATTGCCACTGATGTCTTTTTAAAAAATCTTCCTACTCTTACCTTAAAATATATGCCCCGTAGTGATGAAATCCACCACCATAGGGAAAACACACATGCCATTCATCTTATCTGTACTCCGCATGATTTTATAAACCTCTGCAAGGTCACTCCTCAATCTCCTACACTCCAGTGAAAAAAACCCCAGCATGTCTAGCCTCTCCCTGTAACTCAAGTCCTCCATTCCTGGCAACATCTTGGCAAATCTCTTCTGAACTCTCCCCAGCTTAATAATTTCCTTCCTATAACAGGACAACCAGAGTTGGTCACAGTATTCCAGAAGAGGTCTCACTAACGTTTTGTATAACTTCAACATAACTTCCCAGCACCTATACTCAAAAATCTGAGCAACGAAGGCAAGCATGCTAAGCGCCTTCTTAACCACCCTACCTAAGTAGAAATGTTGTTGTGCTTTCTCGACCATCTCATCAATGTGTGTGAACTAGGACAGATTATTGGTGATCGTCACTCCTAGGAACTTGATGCTTTCAAACTTCTCTACCTCAGCACCATTGATGCAGATAGGGGCCTGCCCACCATTCATCTTCCTAAGTCAATGATCAGCTCCTTTGTTTTGCTGAACTTGATGGAGAGATCATTATCTTTATGAAAGGGAAGAAGGCGGCATATGTAAAGATGAGGCGTGAAGGTTCAGTTGGGGCGATTGAGAGTTATAAGGTAGCCAGGAAGGAGCTAAAGAGGGAGCTAAGAGAAGCGAGAAGGGGACATGAAAAGTCTTTAGCTGGTAGGATTAGGGAAAACCCAAAGGCTTTCTATAGGTATGTCAAGAATAAAAGAATGACTAGGGTAGGTATCGGTCCAGTCAAGGATAGTAGTGGGAAGTTGTGTGTGGAGGCGGAGGAGATTGGAGAGACATTAAATCAGTACTTTTCATCAGTATTCACTCAGGATCAGGACACTGTTGCTGATGTGAATATGGAATCACAAATAATTAGAATGGATGCCCTGGAAATATGCAGGGAGGAGGTTTTGGGAATATTGGAAAGGATGAATATAGATAAGTCTCCTGGGCCTGATGGCATTTACCCCAGGATCCTATGGGAAGCTAGGGAGGAGATAGCAGAGCCATTGGCCTGGATTTTTATGTCGTCATTGTCTACGGGAATAGTACCAGAGGACTGGAGGATAGCGAATGTGGTCCCATTGTTCAAGAAAGGGAGTAGGGATAGCCCTAGTAACTATAGGCCAGTGAGTCTGACTTCAGTGGTGGGCAAAGTCTTAGAGAGAATGGTAAGGGATAAGATTTATGAACATCTGGGTAGGAATAACGTGATCAGGGATAGCCAGCATGGTTTTGTGAAGGGCAGGTCGTGCCTCACAAACCTTATTGAGTTCTTTGAGAAGGTGACTAAGGAAGTGGATGAGGGTAAAGCAGTAGATGTTGTGTATATGGATTTTAGTAAGGCGTTCGATAAGGTTCCCCATGGTAGGCTAATGCTAAAACTTCGGAGGTATGGCATTGAGGATACATTAGAGGTTTGGATTAGGAATTGGCTGGCTGGAAGGAGACAGAGGGTAGTAGTTGATGGATTATGTTCATCTTGGAGCGCAGTTACTAGCGGTGTACCACAAGGATCTGTTTTGGGACCATTGCTTTTTGTTATATTTATAAATGATCTAGAGGAAGGACTTGAAAGCTGGGTAAGCAAGTTTGCGGATGACACAAAAGTCGGTGGAGTTGTGGATAGTGAGGAAGGAAGTGGTAGGTTACAGCGGGATATAGATAAGTTGCAGAGCTGGGCGGAAATGTGGCAAATGGAATTCAATGTAGCTAAGTGCGAAGTCGTTCACTTTGGTAGGAATAACAAGATGATGGATTACTGGGCTAATGGTAGGCTACTTGGTAGTGTGGATGAGCAGAGGGATCTTGGTGTCTATGTACACAGATCTCTGAAAGTTGCCACCCAGGTAAATAGTGCTGTGAGGAAGGCATATGGTGTACTGGGCTTTATTGGCAGAGGAATTGAGTTCCGGAGTCCTGAGGTCATGTTGCAGTTGTATAAGACTCTGGTGAGGCCTCATCTGGAGTATTGTGTGCAGTTTTGGTCGCCATACTATAGGAAGGATGTGGAAGCTTTAGAACGAGTGCAGAGGAGGTTTACCAGGATGTTGCCTGGAATGGTAGGAAAATCTTATGAGGAAAGGCTGAGGCACTTGGGGCTGTTCTCATTGGAGAAGAGAAGGTTTAGGGGAGATCTGATAGAAGTGTATAAGATGATTAGGGGTTTAGATAGGGTAGATACTAAGAACCTTTTATCGCTAATGGAGTCAGGTGTTACTAGGGGACATAGCTTTAAATTAAGGGGTGGTAGGTATAGGACAGATGTTAGGGGTAGATTCTTCACACAGCGGGTTGTGAGTTCATGGAATGCCCTGCCCGTATCAGTGGTGAACTCTCCTTCTTTATGGTCATTTAAGCGGGCATTGGATAGGCATTTGGAAGTTATTGGGCTAGTATAGGTTAGGTAGGATTCGGTCGGCGCAACATCGAGGGCCGAAGGGCCTGTACTGCGCTGTATCCTTCTATGTTCTATGTTCTATACCATGCTGCCAATGTCATGTCATTGTTTGAGATCTGACCTACAATGTTGGTGTCATCAGCAAACTTGTAAATGGAGTTGAGGTGGAATTTGGCTACACAGTTGTGAGGGTATAAGGAAAACGGTAGGGCACTGAGTACACAGCTTTGTTGGGTACCAGTGTTGAGAATTATGAGAGAGGGGGTATTGTCACCTATTCTCATTGATTATTGTCTATGGATCAGGACGTTGAGGATTGAGTTACAGAGGGGGGAGATGAGACATAGGTCTTGGAGTTTAGAGCTGAGTTTACTTAGAATAAGGGTGCTAAAGGTGGAACTGTAGTCAATAAATAGGAGCTTGACATAAATAGCCTTGTTAGTCAGATGTTTCAGGGCTGAGTGTAGGGCTAGGGAGATGGTGTCTGCTGTGGACCTGGTGTGCCAGTAGATGAATTGCAAAATATCAAGGCAATTCTTCCACTTGCTACTTCAGACATTGTTCGACTCCCTCTTTTTCCTGTTTTGGTTCTTTCACTGGCACATCGTTCACAGAGTCATAGAGACGTAAAGCATGGAAACGAACCAATCATTCCAATTCATCAACCTGATATTCTAAACTAATCTAGACTCATTTACCAGCATTTCACCCATTTCTTCCAAACGCTTCCTATTCATGTACCCATCCAGATGCCTTTTAGTTGTTGTAGTTGTACCGAGCTCCACCATTTCTTCTGGCAGCTCATTCCATACACGCTCTACTCTCTGTATGAAAACATTAACCCTCAGGTCCCTTTTAAGTCTTTCCTCTCTGGAAAGATGTGAACCATGACTAACTTCACAAAGCTCTTCATAATTATGGTGGTCAGAATTATGGGCGGTAGTCATTGTGGAATGTTGCATGATTTTGTTTTGGCATCAGAGTAATGGTGATCTTATTGAAGTAGGTGGAAACTTCCAATCATATTAAGAACAGGTTAAAGGTGTCTGTGAATCCTCCCACCAGCTGGTCCACGCAAAATCTGAGCGTATGGCTGGGGCCTCCAATCAGGCCAGTCGCTGTTGTGGATTCACTCTGAAGAAGGCCGATCTAATGTCTGTGGTGGTGACCATGAATACAGGTGCATCTGAGGTTGTTGGGATAGGTGACATTGTTTCACTAGCCTTCTGTTCTAAGTAGAATGCGTGGAGCTCATTGAGTAGGGATGCACTGTTGCCTGCAATTCTGTTTGACATCGCTTTGTAGTCTGATTGCTGCCTCCTTCCATGACAGTTTTTGTCTATTCCACTTATTGAACGTGCCATTGCTTTAAGGATTTTTTCTCTTCATTTTCCAGTTGTCTGTATTTAAAATTAGCAGGCTTCTTTGAAATGAACTGTTTTTCACAATTGAGCCACTTTGCTCCCTCTGCTGGCCATTCTTTGCTTATGCTTAGTTTATTTTCACCCCATCCATGACACTTCAAAATGGAGGATGGCATGGCTATTTCCATTTTGTCAGATTGTAGTTTTCACATGCTCTCTCTTTTGCTGTCTATAAAATAATTTGACACTCATTTCCTTTTCTCGTAGTACTTCAGTTTCCTGTCAAAAAATCTCCAGTTATGTTTCTAAGGTTCTGTTTGCCTAATACCTTGTGCCACTCTTCCTAATTCAATATCATCTGTCTGTCAAAGCTCTGGCAAAGGCTCACCTGCTAAATTGACTATGCTCTGGCTTTTACCTTCAACTCTACTCTTTCATTCTGCCTTTAGTCCTTCACAAGAGCATATTTCAGCTGCCTATAGTGATATTTAATTAACAAATCCATGGTTTCTTCTGGCCTCTGTTTTCTTTTATTAAATTTCACCCATTCAATAATTAAGTTTTAATAATACTGAAATAAACACATTAACGATAATAATCTGATAATGAATAAAATGAGTTAGTTTATTAAAAACACATTAAAAGTGATGAAGTCATTGTTACTGTTATGTTATGTTATATCTCATGGTCAGTAAAATAGAAAGCCTTTTAAAAGACATGTTTCTGCTATCATCATTGTATCCTAGCATGTGACCTGTAGGCACCAAGGACTCAGACTCCATTTTACCCTGGATTCACTTGAATCATAATAAGCTAGTGGTTGTATGTTGCGCTGTGTAATAAAATAACTTAAGGCTAGCTCATATGCTGATGCAGCTGGGACTGGGAGATATAATGATGTGCATAATAACTGGCTGTAATAAACATCTGTTAGATTCATCAATGCCAATTTATCCACACTCAGATTCATGAGGGATAACATAAGCATTACTGTATCAGATATGCAGCCTCGATGAAAGCCAAATCGCATCAATTAAAGCAAACCAGTTGGTGTCTGTGTTATGTGAAGGCTGCAGACGCACATCATGCTAATGATACAGCAGAGTCACAACATTATATACATGGAGTTCTCACAGGTAAAATTTTTAAATACAGAGTACAATACAGTATCACTCTTCTTCCCAAAAAGATGTTTAAATATTTGGAATAACAAGTCAACCTATGAGTATCCATGGGATGGTGACTTTTGTCTGGAAGTGCTATTGTCTGCCACAAATATTAGGGTCATTGCCTGTTGTTCCTGTTTAAGTTGTCAAGTTTTCCTGTCATAAACATGCAGTTGCTGTTCCAGAATTTGATAATCCTGACACAGTACAACCAAATTTTGTTGCACATTAACAACTGATGAATCTCAATCCTCAAGCAATTGGATAGATCATCTCTTCTTGTCATTTACTGTTTTATTCCTGAAGCAGTTCTGCTCATTTTAAAGCTTCTGGTTCCATATCCTGTATTTTTCTAATTGCATCAAACTTTAATATATTTTCCTTTCCATAACCTTCTCTCATAAATAATCAAACTTTTTGAATTTTCATATTTTTGTTTTCTTTGAACCTTGTGCTTCTCCCACTTGCTACTTCAGATGTTGTTTGACTTCCTCTATTTCCTGTTTTGGTTTGTTCACTGGCACATCACTCATAGAGTCATAGAGATGTACAGCATGGAAACAGACCCTTCGGTCCAACCCGTCCATGCCGACCAGATATCCCAACCCAATCTAGTCACACCTGCCAGCACCCGGCCAATACCCTCCTAACTCTTCCTATTCATATACTCATCCGAATGTCTTTTAATTGTTGCAATTGTACCAGCCTCCACCACATCCTCTGACAGCTCATTCCATATCCATACCACCCTCTGTGTGAAAAGGTTGCCCCTTAGGTCTCATTTATATCTTTCCCCTCTCACCCTAAACCTATACCCTCTAGTTCTGGACTCCCAGATCCCAGGGAAAACACTTTGCCTATTTACCCTATCCATGCCTCTCATAATTTTGTAAACCTCTATAAGGTCACCCTTTAGCCTCCAACGCTCCAGGGAAAACAGCCCCAGTCTGTTCAGCCTCTCCAGAAACAGCCAGATATTTCCATACCAGGGTGGCTTGGAGGAGAGGAACTTGGAGATAGTGATTATTTCATATACTGTTGCCCTTATCTTTCTAGATGAAAGTGGTCATGGGTTTGAAAGCTGCTGTCTAAGGATTGTGGGTGAAACTTTGCAGTGCATTTTGGATATAGTAAACATACTGTTGCTACTGAGCATTGGTTGTGGAAGGAGTGGACTCTTGTGGTGTGATGATAATCAAGCAGAATGCTTTGGCCTGGATGGTGTCAAGCTTCAAGTGTTGTTAAGACTGCACCTATCCAGACAAGTGTGGAGTATTCTATCACACTTCTGACTTGTGCCTTGTAGATAGTGGACAGGCTTTGGGAATCAGAAGATGAGTTACTTGCCAAAGTTTGCTAGCCTCTGACGTGCTCTTGTATCCATTACTTTTACGTGCTGAGTCCAGTTGAGTTTCTGATTAATGGTAATGTAAATGGTGATGATAGTGGAAGAATCAGTGATGGTAATACCATTGAGTGTCAAAGGGTAGTGGCTAGATTGCCTCTTATTAGAGATGGTCATAGCTTGGCATTTATGTGGCATGAGCATTATTTGTCACTTGTTAGCTCAAGCCTGACTGTTTCAGTATCTGAGGAGCTGCAAATGGTGCTGAACATTGTGCAAACATTGGTGAACTTTCTCAATTCAGACCTTATGATGGAGGGAAGGTCATTAATGATGCAGCTGAAGATGGTTGGGCCTTCGACACTACCCTGAGGAAGTCCTACAAACATGTCCTGGAGCTGAAATGACGCATCACAGCCACCTTCCTATGTGTCATGTATAACCCCAACCAGCAGAGAGAATGCACCCTGCTTCCTTTCCTTCTCTTTCAGCCCTTCATTCACCTTTATGAATGGAGTGGAAGTATTCCTTGAAAATTTGCAAGGTGGCATTTTCAGGTTTGGACTTATCCAACTTTTTCTTCAACCTTTTCCTTGGGAACTTCCATTTTACTTTTGACAGTGGTCAGCTGAGATTTTAACTGCATTAATTCAGATGAAAGGAAAGTATTTTATTCCTCTGTCACATTCAGTTTTGTGCAAGCCATACACAATATCTGCTGCATTTTCTGTTACATTTTTGACATTTGACTAATTTCATGGGTTGTGTCTCATACTAGGTCATTGCCATTGCTGGTTCAGCCATGACTACAATGTAGGATATCTTAACATCAGGCAAAGTGATTGTCTTTACACTCCATCACTGTTGACCTATGCGCGATATTGGTGAATTCTGAATATCATACATTCATAGAACTCATCATAGCTTCCCATGTCTGTGGGAATATGTCTTCTTAGAATTTGCAAGGAAATATAGTAGCACTTGCCCTAAATTACCCAACAACTAAGTCACCACTCCTCTGCTGACAGATATATGAAATTTTGCAAACAGCGTGGATTGTTTATTCTCAACTCAATGGCAAACAAAGAAGCAGAATGTTTAAAATGAGTGCAGAGAGTAGGGAATGGCTTTAGTTTGGGTCTGTATTCTCAACAGTTTCAAAAAATGAGAGATGATCTCATTGAAACCGCCAAAATACCTAAACCTATCAGCAGGGTAGATGCAGGCAGGATGTTTCCCCTCTTTGGACAGTCTAGAAGCAGAAGGCACAATTTTAAAATAAGGAGAATGCATTTTAGAATTGAGATAATGAGATTTTTAACTCAAAAAGTGGTGAATCTTTAAACTTCTCTACACAAGACGGCTATGAAAATGCAGTTCTTGAGTCTATTTATTGTAGATATTGATACATTTTTGATTATCTATGTCACAAAGTATTAGAGGGATAGTTTTGATAAAAGGTATTGATAGGTTTGCTTTAAATGGCTAAGCAGGCTTGATGGCATGAATAGCCTACTCTTGTTCAAAAGTTCTAATGGAATGGAGACCTCAATGCTTTCAATAAGACTGACAATGTGAAACATGCATTCACCACTTCTTGTCTCATTTGGTTTACTAATAACAAGTATTGCAGGATACCAGATTAGCATTATTGTCGCTGGAATAAACTCCTTATTTAGTCTGTTTTGCTTGGTGCACATTTCTTTCTAAATGTACTAGATCAACCACTGCTTTGGCACATTCCCTCTACCAATAACTTTTTTTGCCAAATTCCTTTCAAAATTGAATGAAAGTTGAACATTTCCTTGGGATAAGCAGAGAGCCACACCTTCCACATGTCTTACTATGTTTGGGTTTTCCAGTGATTGTCTCAACCATCAAGCTTGTACGCAGGACTTGGAAGCTTAATCAATTTACAATGGTCGCTTCATACTTACACTTATCCTTCAATAGCTCTTCAACACTGTCTTCAGTTTATCTTGTAAAGCTTTCTCAAACATTTTCATGAAGGTGAATGTGATTACCAACTGAACAATTTTGTTTTCTAGCTCCCTACTTGAAAAATCACATGATGAACCAATTGTTCTGCATCTCTCCATGAAGGGTCTGTACTGTGCTGTACTGTTCTATGTTCTATGTTCTAAGTTTACTGAGAAATCTAACTAAAGGATATGAATTCTAGTTGATGAATCCAGAAGTTTAAATCAATACTGAATTGATCCCCTAATCCCCTATATTTTTGAGATCTTTTAGCTCTTTGGTTGTAAATCCTGAGATATATAAAGTCTGTGTGGACCTTCACTCCTAATGACCAAACAAATCTTAATAGTATGCTACTGCATTGGACACACCTGAATCTAGAAACCAATGCTGAATACTGTTCAAATATTTTGAACTCTGTTATGAGATCTGCTGTGTCCCAATTAAAATGAGTAAGTAGATATTCTGACAATGTGCATTTGAACTTCCCTTGCTTGCAATGGATCCAGCATACACTCTGACCATTGGTCATTCTGTAGTGGGAGTTGTGTGCTTACTAATCAGCTATGGTTTAACACTCTTCAAAGCTGTAACTAACAAGTTCATTGAAGATTGTTTCATGACCTTTAACATGAGTTAAGTCTGATGATAAAACACCTGTAGTTTGACTTGTTTGCTGACTCGTCAGTCAGAATTAGCTTCATCAGCATGATATTTTCCCCAGTATTTACTATATCATGATAATGGTAATGGTGTAATAATCAATTGCCTGGTTGGGTTTTATAAACTCAGCGGGTTAGTCTATTCAAAATAGTAAAACATACTATAGATTATGAAACGGACTTTATTTGATGTGTGAAGTTTGTAGATCCCGAAAGCCTTAACTACAGAAAGGAGTTAAAACATTGTACACACTCAGCAAAATTGTATAATCACAGCACAAGGAATCCTTAAGATGAACTCCCCCTCAGGGCAATGCACACATACAACACACACAGAATAAAATAAACTCATTTCTTTGGGCATTTTAAAATCTAATCCCGAAGGGGTTCTATACTCGGTGAACCTTTTCCTCCCATTCTCCTGGCCTGGAGTTGGGAAGTCATGTTGGGGTTGTACAGGATATTGGTATCTTCTGGAATAGTGTGCCAAGTGCTCATTGCCTAGTTATAGGAAGGATATTATTAAGCTGGAGAAAGTTTAAAAGAGATTTAACAGGATCTTGCCAGACATGGAAGGGTTGACTTATAAAGAAAGGCTAGACAGGTTGAAACTTTTTTCACTGGATCATAGGAGGTTGAGAGGTGACCTTACAGAGGTTTATAAACAAATGATGGGTGTAGATAGAATTAATGTTAGTTGTCTTTTCCCTGGGATGGGGGATTTCCAGATGAAGAGGCACATTTTTAAGGTGAGAGGAGAAAGATTTTAAAAAGACATGAAAGGCAAATCTTTACACAGAGAGTAGTTCACATGTGGAATGTATTTCCTGAGGAAGTGGTGGATGTGTGTACAATTACAATGATTAAAAGACATTTGGATAGGTACATGAATAGGAAAGGTTTGGGGGGGATATGGGCCAGGAGCAGCCAGATGGGACTAGTTAGTTTGGGATAATGTTCAGCATGGACTGGTTGGATCAAAGGGTCTGTTTCTGTGCTGTATGACTCTATGATTCAATGACTACATGGTGTGGTCCTTTTGATTATGTGAACTATTTAGATGCAGTAGAACAGCTTCCTTGCTTCTCTTAAGAGCTGGTGTTGTTCCTACTTCTGCTACTGTGTCTATTCTGTTGCTGATTACTTCAGCTCATTACAGTACTGCCATGCAGCCCCCAGATTTGTTTAACAATCTTTTCTTGTGATATCCCTGACATCCTGGTGAGTCTCCAAAAAGTTTTTCCTTGCCCATCTTAACCCCAAAGTTCACTTCAGTTGCTGTCTTCAGTGTTACGTTTTGCCATTTTCACTGTCAACACTGTTGGCTATCATGTTTTGTGGTGTTTCTTAGTTTCTAACTCTGTGTAATCTCTCAAAGTAATGCTGCTAGAGTCCATGGAACTTTGTGTAGCAACTCTGTATTGGCAGCTTAATCTATATACATTCTCTTACTGGACCATAGGACTGTGCCATCATCAGAGAGAGATAACTGGTGATGGTTTAACCTGAGGGTCACAATACCTCAGGCAATAGGCATGATGGAGAATGAGAGTAACCTTAGCTGGTAACAGAAATTGAATCTGTCCTGTTGGTATTACCCCTTCTCACAAACCAATTTTCCAACCAACTGAGCTAACTGTTGGCCATGTCCCCATCATTATGTATGCTTCTAATGTTAATCCCATCATTCAACAGCAGAGGCCCCTCTAACTCTGCCAAGTTCTCAATACAGCAGCTTAGAATTTCTCTCTGCAGATCACAATTTCTTTTTTGTTCAAATGCATCTCTATTTTATCCAAATGAAAGAAGCAATCACAAAATGGAACAATTGCATACACTTTGTACTCATGAAAGTTTGTCATGTTTTGCGAGTCTCTCTTTTTTAAATCATTTGCTAATTTCTAAGTCAGCATTTATTCACCCTGAAAGCAACACCATTGAATAATTGACCAATTAGCTTAATTTATGATTTCAGCCAAAATGTCAGCTCACTAACTGAAGCGTGAGGATTTAATGAAGTGATAGTTATCACTTGGTTTTACAGGTTGTTTTTAAATGTCATCCTAAAGCCGTCACACCTGAATTGCTTTTGAGGCCTGCAAGAATAAGTCTCTTTAAGAACATACTTAAAATAGACAGTTCATCACTTTCTCGTAACAGCTGACAATAGTTGACAACATCTGCTCGAAAAGTTTGTGGCTAATGAGAATACCAACAAAAACTTGCACTTAAGTAGCAACTTTAGTGAAATAAAACATCTTCACATTAGCATTATGTGCAAAACAATTTTAAAAGTGGGTGGCATGGTGGGTCACAGCACCAGGGGCCTGGGTTCGATTCTAGCTTCTGGCGACTGTGTGGAGTTTGCACATTCTCCCTGTGTCTGCGTGGGTTTCCTCCCACAATCCAAAGATGTGCAGGTTAGGTGGATTGGCCATGTTATATTGCCCGTAGTGTTAGGTGCATTAGTCAGGGGAAATGTCGAGAAATAAGGGAATGGGTCTGGGTGGGTTACTCTTTGGAGGGTCGGTGCTGGGCTGAATGGCCTGTTTCCACATAGTAGAAATTCTAAGTGTAAATATCACGCCAAATTGTTATAATTCTCATGGAGCATGATAACTTTAAAACAAAGAAATATGATTTTTTCATTGACTGTCTGAAAGGAATACACAGAGAAAGATTTCACATTTTACAATCATTGCTGTCACAAGCAAATTAATATTAACTAAACGTTACCTAGTCTGTAAATAATAATCAAACTACAGAAAAGTTATTCCCAATTAACTTCATAGTACAAAAGAAAACCTCACATTATGTTTGTAAGTTATGCTGCGCTATCTGCTGAGACACAACTCCAGATTTCCAATGTGATGGAGAGCCTTTCTATCCTGGTGAAACGCCGAAAATCCCCCACACTCAAAGGCCTTCGTGGGGAAGTCGCACATGTTTGGTGAGGGTGGGAGAGATGCAGGTACAATTTGCGTTTGTGAAAGTTAGAGACAAATGTGTCTACAAAATACAGAATCAACACATGGGATCTGTCAAAGCTTCCAAACAGCTGTCTAAAAACTGTCAAAATTCTCAAACAATTTGGACTGCAAATATTGATTCCATAAGATATTAATTGAACAAATTTGAATTTATTAAATGTTATTTTTATGTATAAAAGAGTTTATTTGAATAGTGGTATCAGCAGTAGACACATTGTTTTTTTTTAATGTCAGCCTATCTTCCATACGTTACCCATAATAGGTACCTGGTAAGCTGACATAGAGGAAAGGGCAAAAGGTGGTATTGGCATGGATTAACATGAGTTAACATTTGTTGGCATATGTTGTAATAGACCAGGGTGAAGGGTATAAGACATTTATATAGCCATGCAGCCCATTCTGTAGAAGGGTCACAGGGCTTGGAACATTAACTCTGTTTTCTCTCCATAGACGTTGCCAACATGTTGAGATTCTCCAGCAATTTCTGTTTTTGTCTGTTTCAGATCTCTCACATCTACAGTCCTTTGCTTTATTAGTGATGACTAAAGGGCCATAGGCTGGTATGGGCAGTAGGAGGAGGCATGAGGGTGGATCAAAACGATGTAGAATGGCATGGAGGCATGAAGTTGCATGGGCTTGAAATGGATGGTAAATGGAATGTGTGTGTATGAATGTAGTGAGACTGAAGGAGTTTTTTTGGTTTAATTCTTTGTTTTATCAAACCATAGTACAGTGCCAGTGCATTGAATCAGGCTTTATGCCTCCTCACATCAGCAAGCCAGCAGACTCTAATTTCTTTCTGAGGTCACCCAGCTCCCCTCCCAAGGAGTCCTGTCAGTGCAGAGTGAAAATTTGACCTGCCGGTGCACTTATTCACATGGGTTTTTCTCCAGGCAAATTCTCAAGAGTCATGCCCCATTAAGTAAAGGTGACTATTTAAACACAGCCATCTTATAATATCCAGTTGTCATCACTAAACCACGTAAAGATATATTCCACTGGTGACCAAAAAATTGGTAAAAGTGAGACGTTTTAAAGAGTGCCTAGGTTTTGAAGAAAGTCTTAAAGTGAGGAGGAAGGGGAATGTTCTAAAAGTCTGGTCCTAGACAACTTAAGGTACAACTATCAATATTAAAACAATGGAAATTGAGGATGTTAATCTCAGATTGAAACAGTGCACAGAGATTTTGAAGTGTCCAGTTCAATTTCATATGGTGACCAAAGTGGTAGTTAGTGTCAGTGGCTATGGAACATGTTAGCAATAGGGACTGAAAACATGGCTTTGGTCATTCCACGATCTAATTCAAGGAAATTTATTCCTATAAAATCCTGGATGTTAGACATGAATAATGAACAATTAGGGGTTGTGGTGTCAGACTTGTATTTCGCTGGTCAAAGAATTACCCACACTCCAACATATGACCACTGTTCTTGAAAGTAGATCAGAAAGAATGGTCTGCGCATTAACTGTGAAAAGACCAAAACAACAAAAAGTAGATGCGCAACAGAATATTGAAGACATTAACAACTTTTCCCTACCCAGGAAGAAACATCTCCCAAGAGGATGATTTCAGGATCAATATCTATACAAGAATCAGCAAAGCAACATCAGTCTCTGAGTCACTGCATGTGATGTATGCATCAAATGCCATCACCACAGCTATAGATCTGTGACTGTTCATGTCACTAACAATACAAGCTACAATCTGTTAATGAGACATGGAAGAGAACAGAAAAGGCATAACGTAAGTTGGACTCCTTTCATCTGCAGTGCTTACATAAGATCTGAAACACCACATGGAGACACACCAATGCCAATGATGATGGGAGCAGAGGACTAGTCAGGGGTGCCAGTGTGACTTTGTGACAGAGAGACACAGCTGATGTGGATGGGACAAGTCCTTTTCCTTCCTGATGGAGAGTGGCATTAGAATAGTTTCCTGATGAAGGGCTTTTGCCCGAAACGTCGATTTCACTGCACTTTGGATGCTGCCTGAACTGCTGTGCTCTTCCAGCACCACTAACCCAGTTTTTACCTTAGAATAGGTATTGTCCAGTGGAAGAAGTGGAGGCAGTCTCACTAAAGAAAAGATATTAAAGTATATTTAAGGAGGTCTTTCAACATCAGCGTACAACCTGATGGAACAAAGAGGATTGGAAGGGATTTGAACCAATAAGAGAATCTTGCAGTCCATTGTCTCAGATGAAGTAAATTTAAGTAAATAAAGATTGGTTATGAGGTAGTGGTGAGGCAGAGCTACATTTGTAATGTAAAGGTAATGAGGTTAGCAGTCCTTCTTAATATCTGGTGCCAAATGTTACTGTCCAACATCAATGGGTCTGTTGATAGGTACCCATCAAATATCCCCTGGGCAGCCCACATTCTGCCTCTCCCCAAAACATCCACAGTTTAATGGAGATGGGCAATACCTAAGGTGTCTAATCTGCTCTTGCCCAACCTGAAGACACTGACATGCCTAATTATTGATTATTTCAGGGCTGCCTGTTACATGGCCTCAATGTTAAGGCTGGTGATTGGAATACAGGCTTTGGGGGATCCCAGAATGAACCACTCTGCTCCAGCCTTTGATATTAAAGAGGCTACCTTTGGCACAAGTTCACACCGACCCTCAGAAGCATTACCCACCAAGACCCATTCCTCTCTGACTAATGCAACTAACACTATGGGCAATTTAAGGAGGTCCTTCAACAATCTTTCACCATCAGGTACTCCTCCCACCTCTACACTGCTGCCATTCAATGGTGTTCCCTTCCCTCCAACCTTTCCATCAAGACCTCTCACCTCCTTTTTCTTGAGCCTCTTTGGGCCTCTCCACATCTCCCCGTGATCTATATTTCCTCATTGCCTTTGGGCTTCAGCTCCACTGTCTGTTGTGAAACCTCGCATATTAATCTGGTCCTGAACTCCAAGACTTAAAATCAACAGTCACAATTCTAGTCACTGGAACTTCTGGGACCATAGCACTGCTGGTCTTTTGGCTCAGTAAGGTGAACCTTCGACTTAAAAGGTGAAAATCCCACCTCCAATCAATTAATGCTCTTCAGAATATTAATTGTCTTTGGGACAGCTGTGGTTGGCAAGGAGGTCAAACATACAAACAAAGAACAGGAATAGGCTACTTGGCTCATTGAGCTCCTCTGCCATTCAATAAAATCAAAGCTGATCTGATTTTATCCTCAAATCTACAGTCCTGCATTTCCCAGATAATCTTTCATTTCTTTGGTACTCAAAAATCTATCCACCTCTGCTTTAAAAATATTTTAAAAATTTGCATCCAATGCCTTTTGAGGAAGGGAGTTCACAACCTCTGAGAGAAAACATTGATTCCTTATCTTTGTTTTAAATGGGAACCCCTTATTTTTAAACTATGACCCTTAGTTCTAAATTCTTCCACAAGAGCAAGTAACCTCTGAATATTGAACTGATCAAGTCACCCCAGGATTTTATATGTTTCAGATAAGTCATATCTGAGTCTTCTAAACTCCAGGAGATTCAGGCATAGCCTTTGTAGCCTTTCCTCATAAGGCCATCCACTCATTCCAGTTATCAGTGGCTCAGTGGTTAGCACTGATGCCTTACAACACCAGGGATCCAGGTTCGATTCTAGCCTCAGGCAACTGTCTGGGTGCTTTGGTTTCCTCCCACAATCCAAAAATGTGCAGGTCAGGTGAATTGGCCATGCTGAATTGCCCAAAAGTGTTAGTTGCATTAGTCAGAGGGAAATGGGTCTCGATGGGTGGCACTTTGGAGGGTTGGTGTGAACTTGTTGGGCTGAAGGGCCTGTTTCCACACTGTTGGTAATCTAATCAGTTTAGAAAACCTTCTCTGATACATTTCCAATACATTAACACCCTTCTGTAAATAGAGTGACCAGCACTTACACAGTGCTTCAGATTGGAAAACACCATCCAAAAATTCTTCCCCTTGAATTTTGGTTTTAACAGTTCCACAAACAAGTGAAGAAAAAAACATTCAAGTAGAGATATTCAAGTTGTAACTTGCAGACTTGCTGAATGACAAAGATTGTGAATGAACAAATCAGTGTTTCACATAGTAATTAAGTTGTTCTGTAGCTTGTGAAATTATAAAAGGAAAATTTGTTTCTCTTTTATAAATTCTGAGTACTAGCTTGCCATGGAAATAATTGAGCATTATTTTGAAGAAAGTACATCCAGTCAATAGAAACAAATCAGGGTTCTAGGTAGTGAACCATTGATGTTATGAATCTATTGTTTGATTAGAGGACAAGATTTATTACAAACATGACTAGATTTTGGAACTGTTGGCACATTGATGCAGTGCATTGGAGGGGGAGGGAAGCAAGACATACTGTGATGGTACAATGAGACATCTGACCTTTGATAGTATCCAATATAACTTTCACTAAATCAGTCCTCCTGTCAGAATTACCTCAGTAGTCTGTAGCTTGTATATGCTTAGTTAGGGGTATATTGATTTTCTGCTTTCAGATGAAGGATTAATAATCCAATGAAATTAAACATGAGGAAGGACGATTTTCCTCATATATAATTTATTGTTAGAAAGCATCAAATGGTATAGGTTTCTGTTGTATCAGAAATATTTTATGAACCATGATTACACTTAAAGGAATGGGATCAAGCTGATGTGAAATTGATGTAAATTGATTTTCTGTTTTGATTCTAATTTCTCACAGCAGTATAAGGAATTTTTCAGAGTGGAAACTTGAGCAGTAGTTTAGATAAAGTCCAACTTCATGACTATCTCCTCTACAATTCCACCCTTGGATTCTCTCCAATCAGATTCTGTTCCTGTCACAGCGTCAAAGAGATCTTTATCAACATCACACTTTTGTAATGGTGACACGGTGGATTACTTCTCCTGGATTCTTTCCATTTTCTGCCAAAGTGATACAGTCATAAATACCATTTTTCATCATCATCAAGCTCAGTAAGACTGTGTTCAGTTGGTTCTATTCTTATCTGTTCACTTATCGACATTGCATTTCCTATGATGTGTGGCTTGTCTTCCCACTGATACTGCTGCAAAGGAAGACCTCAATCATTTGTCCTCCAAATCATCATCATGATAATATGTATTCAAAGTCACAGCATTAGGATCCACATGAAGACTTGCACCATTCTTTCTGCATTTGTCTCAAATTCTCTGCTGCCACATTGTTGTCAGCCTACTTGTCCAAGTTAGTCCTGGGGAGTATTGCTGAACAAAGAGACCTTGGAGTGCTGGTTCATAGTTTCTTGAAAGCAGAGTAGCAGATAAGTAGGATAGTGAAGAAGACGTTTGGAGTACTTTGCTTTATTGGTTAGAGCTTAGAGAATAGGAGTTGGGAGGTCATGTTGCAGCTGTACAAGACATTGGTTAGGCCACTTTTTCAATATTCTGTGCAATCCTGGTCTGCTTCCTATCAGAAGGATGTGTGTTTTACAGTCTGATATTCATGTATTGAATTAAATGTTCAGAGATTTACAAAGTTTTTATTGGAAATCTACAGTTTAGCACAAACATTATTTTCCACTCTTTCTTGAGATATAATATGCTTTGGCCTCAATGACTTTCTGGGGTAGCAAATTTCTCTGTTTCATCTCTTTCTAGGAGAAGAAATATTTTCCTCATCACCGCTCCTGTATCCTTAGGCTGCAATTCCTAGTTCTGGACATTAATGTCTTCATGAACATCCTTCCCATCTAGTTCTGTTGGAATTTTATTGGTTTGTATGAGCTGGAGTTATACAGTCATAAACCTTTAAAGAATGGAAACAGATCCTTCGGTCCAACTTGTCTTTGCTGACCAGATATCCGAAACAAATCTAGTTCCATTTGCCGGCATTTGATCCAGATCCCTCTAAATCCTTCCTATTCATATACCCATCCAGATGCTTTGTAAATTTTGTATTTGTACCAGCCGTCCCCACTTCCCCCAGTAGCTCAGACCATATGTGCACCACCCTCTGCGCGATAAAGTTACCTCTTACATCCCTTTTAAATCTTTCCTCTCTCATCATAAACCTGTGCTTGCTAGCTTTGGACTCCTCTATCCCGGGGAAAAGACCTTGGCTATTCAAGCTATCCATGCCCTTCAAGGTTTTATAAACTTCTATAAAGCCACCTCTTAGCCTCCGATGCTCCAGGGAAAATAGCCCCAGCCAGTTCAGCCTCTCCCTACAGCTCAAACCCTCCAACCCTAACAACATTCATGTAAACCTTTCCTGAACACTTTCAAGTTTCACAACCTCCTTCTTAAAGCAGGATCACCCCTCATTCTTCTGAACTGCAATAAATATAATCCTAACTGATTCAATCTCTCTTTGCATGTCTGTCCTGCCATCCCAGGAATCACTCTAGCAAACCTTCTCTGAACTCTCTATATAGCAAGAACATCTATCCTCGGATAAGGGCACCAAAACTGTTCATAATGTTCCAGGTATGGTCACACCAAGGCCTTGTATAATTGCAATAAGACATCCCTATTCCTGTACTCAAATCCTCTGGCTATAAACGCTAACATACTGTTATCCATACTTTGAACACTTTGACGAGTTAACGTATTAAAATGTATTTATGCAAGTGCTCCTGTTGCCGAAGTGGACAAAGGGATATGGAATTCAGTTCATGGTTCAACTCCATTTCATTAACAAGATATTCCTTACTAAAACACTTCGCGAGCATTTCCTAAAATTCCTAGAACATTTACTCTCTATTTAGGAATCTCCTTCCTGTCCAATGAAGGTGTGACTTTCTTCCACAAAGGAGAATCTTACAGTGATCAGCGCACATCTTCTCTCTCCCTCTCTCTCCAGATGATCAGAGGTCTTTGCTGAGGGGTGGATAGGACTGGCATTCAGGTGTTCTTATCTTCCCTTGTCCCTGATCTTCTGAAATGTTCTGTAGCTTTGGCCAATAGGACCACGGGTTGAATTCAAATCATTCAATGGGGTCATGGCAACACCCTTTACTGTCGTCATGCAAGGAAGAGTAAAGTGCAGATACTCAGGTCGTCAACACGCCAGAAAATCTGTTTGATACTTGTCCAATCCATAACTCTTGAGCTGGTTGTAACTTAGTTCATCTTGTAGTACGTGCCTGCTATTTAATGTATTTTGGCCAGTTTTCTGTCAGGCTTGATATTTCTGACTATGAGGTGAATTCAGAATATTGAATTTTGGGCCAGTGCTCACTTGACTACAATACCATTCACCTGCTTGACCCCTTGCCTCATCTCATTGCTTAGAAATGGAGATAGTGCAATCATGAGCACAACTCCCTTCCCCATGCCAATTCTCTTCTGATTTTCTATCTTCGGATGCCTGAGAGTTTCTAGCTGGGCAACCGCAGCGTCTCCAGGAGGAAGGGGGAAAGCAATCCCATACAGGGGAGAAGAACCCGATCACCTGACCTGATTCCTGCCACATGTGCTCAATGACTTGCATAGTGCATAACTGGCCGGCATAGAGTCAAGATCAGCATGTGGCAATTCACTGGACATCAGTGGGATGCAAACAGGTGAGACAGGATAGGTGTATCATATATCAGTTCCTCTGAGAGTGAGGTTGTATACAGTTCCTCTGAGAGTGAGGTCAGCAACTCTGATGGAGACTTTGATGGGATGCTGTCCAGGAAAACCCAGATGACAATGCACAGCCGTGATGTTATTGTATGGCAAAGCAAGCTCAAAGAGGCGATTGGCAACCTATTGTTACTGGTTTGTGTTCACACTTCGGTCGTTAGTGCATTGAGAAGCCTACCAGACAGCCTTCAGTCACTGTTCAGAAGCAGAAGGTATCTGGCTCCAACATAACGCAGGATTCTGAGCCCATCTTTTCCAGCACTGCGATGTAGCCTACTCCACTGGAGGATTCGAGCACTGAGCAATATTGGAGTGTTTGATATTTTACCTTCGCCTCACAGTACAAAGCATCAATGTTGTTATAGGAGCTCAGTTGGATATTACAATATTCATGCTAGTTGCCATGACAGTTCAGATTCCATGGATGTAAATCTGCAGAGTTTTAACCAATGCAAGCATAGTGGTTCTGTTGGTGAAAACCTATTGCCTTCCCTTAGGATGACAACCTTATCATCCCACAATTATCACTCCATCAGTGACCATATTGTTGCCTTTTAATCAGTCAGTCCAGACTGCTGCTGCCCTTGCTGAGCTGGTGCAATCCAAAGCAGTCTTTTTACAGCATGCATTACATATGTTTCCATCATTCCATTAATGACCAAACTCAAAATACCACAGCAGCTGTTATGTCATCCTTGTGTTGTTTGCCTTTAATTTTAAATGACCTTTCTTCCCTTTTGGTTTGTCATCTATATTACACAACAATGCTCAACTCGTGCTAACTGTCACTTGCTCATAATATATTTTTGCAAACACAACAAAAACATTCAAAGGAGTTATTCATTACAGTGAATATAAATACTGTGTGCTTACACAAGTGTGGTAACACATTAAATTGGAATGTAGTAATATGGAAAAATATTTCTGACCTCTAGTTGCAATCAGTCTTGCACCCTTTGGTAGCTGAATGACAAAAAAAGAATCTCAGGAAATACAATATTGCAAAATGTTATGGTTGATTTGTTGCAAAATGTTAGGGATTGAATCTGGAAATCTAAAAGTACATCAGTTTCTACAAAAGCAATTTTCAGTTTCTCTAAAAATACCATAAATAATTAAAATGTTATTTCCTCTAACATCTTTTAGCTTAGATTGGATCAGATACAATGGTAAAGAACCTGAAAAATATATTGTTTCACAGAATTGAAGCATAGCTAAAGTTTACTGTAATTAATCGAACATGTGTTTCAAATATGGAAATAGTTTGGATGTAAATGATGCTGTATAAATGCCTGAATTGTAGAAAAATCTAGTTAGAGTAACAAGCCGTAAGTAAAGAAAGCATGACTTACATCACTAAAATGCACAGCAACTTTCTTGAATTAAAATTTGAATTTACTGGGACAGGAAATCTTTCAGTAATTTTACCTCTGCCTTATATGCTCACCACCACCTTCTCAAGAGCATCTAGCTTTGAGCTATAAAGGCCAGTTCAGCCAATGACATCCATATCTCTGTATGATTGAAAAGTGGTTTGTCAGGCTGATTTTCACAGCTGACAAATGGGGTTTTATTCAAAAATATAACTGGACCTCACAAATATTTAAAATAACACAATAATATTCTAACATTATCAGAAATTCGTCTCTTAACTAATTTACCAAAGGTTTTGGACTTTAGTTTTAAACGTTAACATCTCCAGGTCAGGGCATTTCAATTATTAATAATAAAGTAATCTTAAATGTAATTTCAAAGTTCAGCGCATTTTGCCAAGCTAGGCATAACAAAGGTAATAGAAATGCAATGTTCCTGGTTGTACTTTGTAATTTAGGACAATTAAACATAGTTTCCATGCATAATGAATGCATTTTTTTTTGTTTCAGTCTTAGCAATTTCATGTAAAGGCAAATTACTCACTACAAATATTGTGAATTTGAAAGAAGTTGGGTCTATGTGGACTTGTTGGGCTGAATAGCCTGTTTCTACACTGTAGGGAATCTAATCTAAAAATAATCTATCTAATTTGTAGGGTTTTCCAATTGGTTTGGTAGATTTATAATTCATCACACAATATCTAATTAGAAGGCTTAATAGCTTGGGAGTATACCATATTGGTATACTGATGATTCAAGGGTGAAACAGGTTAGGCCTTTTACCACAGAGAAGAAAGGAAAACTGTGAAGATGGAACTTTCCAGGTTCCACCTTGCAGAACTGCTTGGACAATGAGACTTGGCGTGAAATGGTGCATGGCACATGCAAGCAGGAGAAAACAAAAGGCTGCATCTTATTTTCTTTGGCTAAGTACAAGTTGTGTTGAGTTTTATTGGAGGGTTTCTTACTGTGAGATCCAGCATGTTTACTCACCCTGATTTACCAAATTTGCCTCATTAATTGTCTACCCACTCATATGTAATCTCTCACATCCAATCCTCACTCCACCTTATCATGCACCACTCCTGTAGCAACTCCTCACTCAGCAGATATCTCAGATATCACTGGAAGCTGGGAAACCATGCCAGCTTTAAAACCCATTATGTACCCAAACAAGCACTGTCACTCTAGAGATACCTTACATGGTTCCTCATGTTTGCCATGGGCCTGACAGACAGGGGGATATCAGCACTGTATGGATGCCAAGCTGCCTCTTTCCCCAGGAACAGCAGTGGACGTCCTGATGCTAGATTATACCAGCCTGGTCCCAGGTTGCCACACAAGTTAAAGCAATCCCAGCCATTTGGAGAAATGCCTACTAAGGTAGGTAATGGTTCAATTTCCTCAATCATTCTCATTATAAGTACCATCATCTTCCCTTCATTAGCTCACAATCACTCTATTTCTGCTACTGTACCCACCTCCCACCAATGCACATGCTCTGCCATTCTCACCAATGCCTGCAATATTGCCTGTGGAGGCAAAGTGCAAAAGGACAAAGCATATGAATGCAGAGCAGGGATGCTGTGAACATCCAGGTGGGACCTAAGTGAGTGAGTGCTATGAGCTCAGAGATGCAGCCTGATCTAGTCCATGAGCTGGGTGCATGTCTCTGTGAAATAGCAATACAATAATAATTGCCAACACAGCTTGCAATATAGCATTGAATTTCAGAAGCAGTGAAGTGATCTGTAAATGAATTGGAAATGTGGCATCAAGATGCTTGGAGGCTGTCACATATCAGATACCAATGTCCATAGATGTGGCTAATGCCCATGAAGCATGCCCTGAGATGTTGGTGCCCAGTATCGAACATGGAGATTGCTTTAATCAAGCAATAAGCTGAACCCCCCAGCTGCTCACCCTGGCTTCCTAATTGAGTTTCCCCAATGTCTAGATTGTTTGGCAATTTTGTTCAGATGGGGAGCCTGCATATTAATGATGTGAGGTATGGTGTTAACAATGCTCTGAACAAACAATAATGAGAGTCAACTGGTAATTTGCTTTTACCCAGTAAGAATTTTGCCACACTGCTTTTGAAAAGCGTGAAAGATAAAATGAGGTGACCTCAATGTCAAGATGGGCATCACTGAACCTGTTGATGGTTCTACGCGCATATTGCCATTGACCACATCACTCAGATTCCGGTAAGATTTTGCCTGAAGTTTCTAAGAAGGGAAGCAGAAGAGGATGATTACTATTTTGATGCTTTAGATGTTTGCATTCCGAAAAAAAATGCTTTTTAATTCTTCCTAAAAATATCCATCTTTCAAATATCTAAAATCATAATGAATATATTGTTTTATTGCTAAATATATTTAATTATTACTTAGCTGCTAAGCTGTAGTAGTTAGCTGCAGCTTTGTATTAACAGAACTCCATCATACGTACTTACTTGGAAGGATTATTTGTCTCAATCCTTCCTAACACTGTTTCTCAGATACAAATTAATTAAATAAATCTCCATTAGTCAAAACTACGTGCAACCTAAATTTGAGTTGAAATCCAAGTTCTATGCATAGTTCATTGTTAGCAAATTCTATCATTTGGCCAGCCTCAATAACTCAATTAAAACCATGCATCTGTCAGCAGTATTAACATCCCTTAGTCAATAGTGTATTTGGCTCTGGGTCAGAAGGTTGAAGTTCTGTTTAACACTAACTGCTTAAACAACGAGACTAAACTGACATTATAGAAGTGTACAAACAATAAATTCCGTCAATGTCAAAGAACTGTCCTCAAGATCGGACAATGAACAAAAATACTTCCAGGTGACTTTGACTTTGTTGTTTGCATCACTGTTAATTTTTGATAAATTTCAAGGTAAATTTAGATTGACTAATAGATTTTTTTTTGCTTTTGTAATTTGCTTTTCTGCAACATCAGTCTTCTGTTCACTCACCTCTCTTCTGGTGACATAGAGGCACCAGTCCTAACTGTAAAGCCAGGAAGATATCTGTATCAGTTTTGCAAAATTACCAGTCACCCAGTGAATTGTCTGAATACATGAAGAATGTTTACTCAGTGCTTCCAGATGACCTGTTTTCTCTCTCTGTACTTCAAAAAAAAATCATGCTTATACAGTCCCTAAATCATACTGCCCTGATTTTTGGACCGAACTCATCATGTTTGCAATGAGTGATGGCACTCCGATTTACAGTTATATTAAAAAGTTATTTATTATGTTCTACAATATCTTGATTGCATGCCATTAAGCATTGAAATAATTCTTATCTCAATGACTGAGATCCTCCATGGGATTATATTGAAGAAGTTTTAATCTACAAGACTGTCAAGACAAATGGGAACTAGTAGTAGCAAGGCTACACCAGATCAGCCTTGATCTTATTGACTGATGGGCTGAATGGCCTACTCCTGCACATGTTTGTATGAGCCTATGGAGGTTGACCAACATGCAGAATTTTAGAAGATGTTAGCAAAAATTGTTAACTTGCATTTGTCCAATTATGATATTATTCAAAGTTGCTCATCTTTGCAGATAAGATTCAATAGCAATATTAGAAAATGCCAATGTCTTACTTCCTAATGACTTTTTTTCCTATAACCTCACAATCTTACATGGTGCTGCAAACATATAAACATTTTACTCATAAGTTACTTAATGTTGATGAGGTTAGTTGGGAAAACACGCATGTGATAGCCAATCTGTGGCAACTCCTGGTCGTAGTGAAACATTTCTCAGCCTCTTGATTAAAACCCAGCCAAACCAAGTTAACAATTGTGGATTAGTGGTGCTAGAAGAGCACAGCAGTTCAGATAGCATCCGAGGAGCAGTAAAATCGACATTTCGGGCAAAAGCCCTTCATCAGGAATAAAGGCAGAGGGACTGAAGGCTGGAGAGATAAGTGAGAGGAGGGTGGGGATGGGGAGAAAGTAGCATCGAGTACAATAGGTGAGTGGGGGAGGGGATGAAGGTGATAGGTCGGGGGGGTGGGAGGGTGAGTGGATAGGTGGAAAAGAAGATAGGCAGGTAGGACAAGTCATGGGGACAATGCTGAGCTGGAAGTTTGGAACTAGGTGAGGTGGGGGAAGGGGAAATGAGGAAACTGTTGAAGTCCACATTGATGCCCTGGGATTGAAGTGTTCTGAGGTGGAAGATGAGGCATTCTTCCTCCAGGCGTCTGGTGGTGAGGGAGCAGCGGTGAAAGAGGCCTAGGATCTCCATGTCCTCGGCAGCATTGGAGGGAGAGTTGAAATATTGTGCCACAGGGCGGTGTGGTTGATTGGTGTGAGTGTCCCGGAGATGTTCCGGGACACCGTGTGGCGGCACGGTGGCACTGTGGCTAGCACTGTTGCCTCACAGCGCCAGAGACCTGGGTTCAATTCCCGACTCAGGCGACTGACTGTGTGGAGTTTGCACGTTCTCCCTGTGTCTGCGTGGGTTTCCTCCGGGTGCTCCGGTTTCCTCCCACAGTCCAAAGATGTGCCGGTCAGGTGAATTGGCCATGCTAAATTGTCCGTAGTGTTAGGTAAGGGGTAAATGTAGGGGTATGGGTGGGTTGCGCTTCGGCGGGTCAGTGTGGACTTGTTGGGCCGAAGGGCCTGTTTCCACACTGTAAGTAATCTAATGTAAAAAATGTTCCCTAAAGCGATCTGCTAGGAGGCGTCCAGTCTCCAGAGTGTAGAGGAGACCGCATCGAGAGCAACGGATACAATAAATGATATTGGTGGATGGGCAGGTAAAACTTTGGTGGATGTGGAAGGCTCCGTTAGGGCCTTGGATAGAGGTGAGGGTGAAGGTGTGGGCGCAGGTTTTGCAATTCCTGCGGTGGCAGAGGAAGGAGCCAGGATGGGAGGGTGGGTTGAAGGGGGATGTGGACCTGACCAGGTAGTCACGGAGGGAACGGTCTTTGCGGAAGGCAGAAAGGGGTGGGGAGGGAAATATATCCCTGGTGGTGGGGTCTGTTTGGAGGTGGCAGAAATGTCAGCAGATGATTTGGTTTAGGCGAAGGTTGGTAGGGTGGAAGGTGAGCACCAGGGGCGTTCTGTTCTTGTTATGGTTGGAGGGGTGGGGTCTGAGGGTGGAGGTGCGGGATGTGGACAAGATGCATTGGAGGGCATCTTTAACCATGTGGGAAAGAAAACTGCAAACTCAAAAAAAGGAGGCCACCTGGTGTATTCTGTGGTGGAACTGGTCCTCTTAGGAGCAGATACGGTGGAGGCGGAGGAATTGGGAATACGGGGTGGCATTTTTGCAGGAGGTAGTGTGGGAAGAGGTGTAATCCAAGTAGCTGTGGGAATCAGTGGGTTTGTAAAAAATGTCAGTGTCAAGTCAGTTGTCATTAATGGAGATGGAGAGGTCCAGGAAGGGTAGGGAAATGTCAGAGATGGTCCAGGTAAATTTAAGGTCAGGGTGGAATGCGTTGGTGAAGTTGATGAATTGCTCAACCTCCTTGCAAGAGCATGAGGTGGCACCAATGCAGTCATCAATGTAGCGGAGGAAGAGGTGGGAAGTGGTGTCGGTGTAATTACGGAAGATCGACTGTTCTACGTAGCCAACAAAGAGACAGGCATAGCTGGGGCCCATACGTATGCCCATGGCTACCCCTTTGGTCTGGAGGAAGTAGGAGGATTCGAAGGAGAATTGTTAAGGTTGAGGACCAGTTCGGCCAAATGAATGAGAGTGTCGATGGAAGGGTACTGTTGGGGACGTCGGAGGGCTTGGGGTCCCTGGTCATGGCGGATGGAGGTGTAAAGGGATTGGATATCCATGGTGAATATGAGGGGTTGGGGACCGGGAAAATGGAAGACTCGGAGGAGGTGGAGGGCGTGGATGGTGTCTCAGATGTATGTGGGGAGTTCCTGGACTAGGGGGGATAGGATAGTGTCGAGGTAGTTAGAAATGAGTTCAGTGGGGCAGGCGCATGCTGAGACAATGGGTCGGCCAGGGTGGTCAGGCTTGTGGATCTTGGGAAGGAGGTAGAACCGGGCAGTGCAGGACTCCCGGACTATGAGGTTAGAAGCTGTGGGTGGGAGATCTCCTGAGGTGATGAGGTTCTGTATGGTCTGGGAGATGATGGTTTGGTGATGGGGGGGCTGGGATCATGGTCAAGCGGGTGGTAGGAAGAGGTGTCCTCGAGTTGGCGTTTGGCTTCAGTGGTGTAGGGGTCGGTGTGCCAGACTACCACTGTGCCCCCTTTATCTGCTGGTTTGTTGGTGAGGTTGGGACTGGAGCAGAGGGATTGGAGGGCTGCGCGTTGTGAGGGTGTGAGGTTGGAGTGGGGGAGGGGGGGTAGACAGGTTGAGGCGGTTAATGTTCCAGCGGCAGTTGGAAACAAAGAGGCCAGCGCGAGGTGTCCAGGTGGATGCAGTGTGTTGGAGGTGGGCGAAGGGGTCCTCGGAAGGTGGCGGGAATCCTGATTGTGAAAGTAAGCTGAGAGGCGGAGGCGGCGGAAGAAGTGTTCGACATCGCGGCGTGTATTAAATTCATTGATGTGTGAGCGGAGGGGGATGAAGGTGAGTCCTTTGGTAAGGACTGATCATTCGTCCTCAGTGAGGGGGAGATCTGGAGGGATGGTGAAAACTCGGCAGGACTGGGAGCTGAGATCTGGTGTGGGTATGGAGTTGGGAGTGAGGGCTGAACCGGTAACTGAAGTGGGTGTGGTGTGGGGGGAATGGGGGTGGAGTCATGAGCAGGGGTGGTGTACCCCTCAGGGTTTTGGGGGGGCGGGGATGGTGACAGTGGGATCTGTAGGGGGCGTAATCCATCCCCATTCCCTCCACCACCACACCCACTCCATTTGAACACTTCTTCCACCGCCTCCGCCTCCGAGCTTACTTTCACAATCAGGACTCCTGCCCACCTTCCGAGGACCCCTTCGCCCACCTCCGACACACTGCATCCACTTGGACACCCTGCGCTGGCCTATTACCTGCCCTCGACCTGTTCATTTCCAACTGCCGCCAGGACATTAACTGCCTCAACCTATCTATCCCTCTCCCCTATTCTAACCTCTCACTCTCACAATGCGCAGCCCTCCATTCCCTCTGCTCCAATCCCGACCTCACCATCAAGCCAGCAGATAAAGGGGGCACAGTGGTGGTCTGGCGCACTGACCTCTACACCGCTGAAGCCAAACGCCAACTCGAGGACACCTCTTCCTATCGCCCCCTCGACCATGGCCCCACCCCCCATCACCAAACCATCATCTCCCAGACATACAGAACCTCATCATCTCTGGAGATCTCCCACTCACAGCTTCCAACCTCATAGTCCGGGAACCCCACACTGCCCGGTTCTATCTCCTTCCCAAGATCCACAAGCCTGACCACCCTGGCCGACCAATTCTCTCCACATGCTCCTGCCCCACTGAACTCATTTCTACCTACTTTGACACTGTCCTATCCCCCCCTAGTCCAGAAACTCCCCACATACTTTCGAGACACCATCCATGCCCTCCACCTCCTCCAAGACTTTCAGTTTCCCCGGCCCCCAATGCCTCATATTCATCATGGATATCCAATCCCTCTACACCTCCATCCGCCATGACCAGGGACTCCAAGCCCTCCGTTTCTTCCTCTCCCAACTTCCCCAACAGTACCCTTCCACTGACACTCTCATTCGTTTGGCCAAACTGGTCTTTCCCTTAACAATTTCTTCTTCGAATCCTCCCACTTCCACCAGACGAAAGGGGTAGCCATGGGCACTCATATGGGCCCCAGCTATGCCTGTCTCTTTGTTGGCTACGTAGAACAGTTGATCTTCCGTAATTACACCGGCACCACTCCCCACCTCTTCCTCCTCTACATTGATGACTGCATTGATGCCACCTCGTGCTCTCGCGAGGATTTTGAGCAATTCACCAACTTCACCAACACATTCCATCCTGACATTAAATTTACCTAGACCATCTCTGACACCTCCCTCCCTTCCTGGACCTCTCCATCTCCATTAATGACAACTGACTTGACACTGACATTTTTTACAAACCCACTGACTCCCACAGCTCCCTGGATTACACCTCTTCCCACCCTACCTCTTGCAAAAATGCCATCCCGTATTCC
Organism: Hemiscyllium ocellatum; assembly: GCF_020745735.1. Taxonomy (NCBI): domain Eukaryota; kingdom Metazoa; phylum Chordata; class Chondrichthyes; order Orectolobiformes; family Hemiscylliidae; genus Hemiscyllium; species Hemiscyllium ocellatum. The sequence goes on along the minus strand of NC_083407.1, from coordinate 37,624,442 downwards.
CAATTCCTCCGCTTCCGCCGTATCTGCTCCTAAGAGGACCAGTTCCACCACAGAATACATCAGATGGCCTCCTTTTTTTGAGTTCGCAGTTTTCTTTCCCACGTGGTTAAAGATGCCCTCCAACGCATCTCGTCCACATCCCGCACCTCCACCCTCAGACCCCATCCCTCTAACCATAACAAGGACAGAATGCCCCTGGTGCTCACCTTCCACCCTACCAACCTTCGCCTAAACCAAATCATCCGCCGACATTTCCGCCACCTCCAAACAGACCCCACCACCAGGGATATATATCCCTCCCCACCCCTTTCTGCCTTCCGCAAAGACCATTCCCTCCGTGACTACCTGGTCAGGTCCATGCCCTCCTACAACCCACCCTCCCATCCTGGCACCTTCCCCTGCCACCACAGGAATTGCAAAACCTGCACCCACACTTCCTCCCTCACCTCCATCCAAGGCCATAAAGGAGCCTTCCACATCCACCAAAGTTTTACCTGCACATCCACCAATATCATTTATTGTATCCGTTGCTCTCGATGCGGTCTCCTCTATATTGGGGAAACTGGGCACCTCCTAGCAGAGCGCTTTAGGGAACATCGCCGCACCAATCAACCACACCGCCCCGGGGCCCAACATTTCAACTCCTCCTCCCACTCTGCCGAGGACATGGAGGTCCTGGGCCTCCTTCACCACTGCTCCCTCACCACCAGACGCCTGGAGGAAGAACGCCTCATCTTCCACCTCGGAACACTTCAACCCAGGGCATCAATGTGGACTTCAACAGTTTCCTCATTTCCCCTTCCCCCACCTCACCCTAGTTCCAAACTTCCAGCTCAGCACTGTCCCCATGATTTGTCCTATCTGCCTATCTTCTTTTCCACCTATCCACTCCACCCTCTCCTCCCTGACCTATCATCTTCATCCCCTCCCCCACTCACACATTGTACTCTATGCTACTTTCTCCCCACTCCCACCCTCCTCTCACTTTTCTTTCCACCCTTCAGTCTCTCTGCCTTTATTCCTGATGAAGGGCTTTGCCTGAAACGTCAATTTTACTGCTCCTCGGATGCTGCCTGAACTGCTGTGCTCTTCCAGCACCACTAATCCAGAACCTGGTTTCCAGCATCTGCAATCATTGTTTTTACCAAGTTAACAATTGGCTTTGCAGAAAAGCAATCCACATTTGTAATTAGATAGTGCATTCTAAGCCCTCAATAATTTGCAAGGTAATTTACAGCAACACTCATACTCTTAAACTGCAGTTCCTGTTGCATCAATTGGCAGAGCAAATAATCGAAATGAAGAATTCAAATTAGAATTAAAATTTTTTATTGCTATGTATGCTCAAGTTGAGGAGTACAGTGAAAAGTTTACTGTTACCTCTTATTGTGCCATGTTACGTACAAAGTACCAAGGTTCAAATCTTAGATACAAAAAGAGGCATTCAAAAGAACAGAGGTTGCATGACTTTACAGTGATTCATTGTATAAATTCGAAACATGACATAGATAAAAGGATTGACATCACAGTCAGAGAAACAAATTACAAATAAACATTGCATTGCAGTAGCTCAGCACAGAGGCTTCCACATTTGGTCTGACCACTCGCACCAAATCCCAGTCTATCAACTGTCCGGTTCTGCTCCAAGCCTCCAATCTGCTCAGCACTGGCTCTCAGCTGCTCCAAGGTACGTTTTTCCCAGGACTCAATTCCCACACTCGCCTCCACTCTGTGATTGACTTCCCACAATGGCCTCTGCTCTGGGATTCACTTCCCCGTGCTGGCCTTCGCTTCGTGACTTACTTTCCCATGCCAGCCTCCACTGGACTCACTTCCCCATGCCAGCCTCCATTCTGGGATAGCTTCCCAATGCCGAACTCCGCTCCGGGACCCACTTCCCCATGTCAGCCTCCACTCCGGGACAGTTTCCCCATAACGGACTCCGCTCCGGGACTCACTTCCCCGTGACAGCCTCCACTATGCACTGTTTCCCTGTGATAGTATCCACCATAGCACTGTTTCCCTGTGACAGTCTCCCCTATAGCACTGTTTCCCTGTGACGGTCTCCAATGCAACACTGTTTCCCTGTGACAGTCTCTGCCACGGCACTGTTTCCCTGTGACAGTCTCCGCTGCGGCACTGTTTCCCTGTGACAGTCTCTGCCACGGCACTGTTTCCCTGTGACAGTCTCTGCTATGGCACTGTTTCCCTGTGACAGTCTCCGCTGCGGCACTGTTTCCCTGTGACAGTCTCCGCTGCGGCACTGTTTCCCTGTGACAGTCTCTGCTATGGCACTGTTTCCCTGTGACAGTCTCCGCTGCGGCACTGTTTCCCTGTGACAGTATCCGCTCCGGCACTGCTTCCCTGTGATGGTCTCCGCTACGGCACTGTTTCCCTGTGACGGTCTCTGCTACCGCACTGCTTCCCTGTGACAGTATCCGCTACGGTACTGTTTCTCTGTGACGGTCTCCGCTACCGCACTGTTTCCCTGTAACGGTCTCCATTACGGCACTGTTTCCCTGTGACAGTATTCGCTACGGCACTGTTTCCCTGTGACAGTCTTCACCACGGCACTGTTTCCCTGTGACTGTCTCCGATATGGCACTGTTTCCCCGTGACGGTCTCCACCACGGCACTGTTTCCCTGTGACAGTCTCCGCTATGGCACTGTTTCCTTGTGACGGTCTCTGCTATGACGGTCTCCACCACGGCACTGTTTCCCTGTGACAGTCTCCGCTATGGCACTGTTTCCCTGTGACGGTCTCCAATATGGCACTGTTTCCCTGTGATGGTCTCTGCTACGACACTACTTCCCTGTGAAGGCCTCCGCTATAGCACTGCTTCCCTGTGACGGTCTCCGCCATGGCACTGTTTCCCTGTGACAGTCTCAGCTCTGGGACTGCATCACTGTGCCAGTCTCCACTCCAGGATTGCTTGCCCGTGATGGACTCCACTCCAGGACTCATTTCCTTGTGCTGGTCTCTGCTCTGGAACAGCTTCCTCATGCCAGCTTCCACTATAGGACTGCTTCCTTGTTCAAGCTTCTGCTCCAGGACTGCATTCTTGTTCAGGCCTCTGCTCCAGGACTCTCTTCCCTGTGCTGGCCTCTACTCTGGGACTCACTTTCCCGTGCTGGCCTCAGCTCCAGGACTGTTTCGCTGTGACAGAGAACGCTGTGGGACTCACTTCCCTGTGCCGACCCCCACTGTGGGGCTGCTTCCCTGTACCGGCCCCACTCCAGGACTGCTTCCCCGTGACGGCCTCCACTCTGGGACCGCTTCCTGAACTGGCCTCCATCCGGGTCTGCTTCCCTGTACTGGCCTCCATCCGGGACTCATGTCTGTGTGCCAATCCCCAGGACTCACTTCCCAGCGTTGACCTTGCGCCGGAACTCGTTTCTCTGTGGTGGCCTCTACTCTGGGATTGCTTTCTTGTTCGGGCGTCTGCTCCAGGACGGCTTCCCAGCACCAGTCTCCATTTTGGAACTACTTTCCAGTGATAGCGAATGCTACAGGACTCACTTTTCCGTGCTGGCCCCCACTCCAGAACTGATTCCCCATACTAGCCTCCGCTCCGGAACCGCTTCCCTGTATCGGCCTCCGCTCCGGAATTGCTCCCCTGTAATGCCTCCATCCAGGATCGCTTCCTGTACCGGCCTCCATCCGGATCTGCTTCCCTTTACCAGCCTCCATCTGGGTCTGCTTCCCTGTACCAGCCTCCATTCGGCTCTGCTTCCCTGTACCTGCCTCCATCCAGGTCTGGTTCCCTGTACCGGCCTCCAACCGGGTCTGCTTCCCTGTACCAGCCTCCATCCGGTCTGCTTCCCTGTACTGGCCTCCATCCTGGTCAGCTTCCTTGTTCAGGCCTTTGCTCTGGGACTGCTTTCCTGTGCCGGCTCCCATTCTGGACTGCTTTGCCATGTCAGCCACAGGTCTAGGACTCATTTCTCTGTGCCAGCCTCCACTCCAGGACTGCTTCTCCATGACGACGCCCCCTCCGGGACTGCTTCCCCGCACTGGCCATCAATCCAGACTGCTTCCCTATGCTGGCCTCCAACTGGGACTCGTGTCCCTGTGCTGACCCCCAGGACTCATTTCCCACGTTGGTCTTGCTCCGGGACTCGTTTCACTGTGATGGCCTCCATTTCGGGGCTGCTTCCTTGTTTGGGCCTCTGCTCCGCGACTGCTTCCCCATGCTGGCTTCCACTCTGGAACTAATTCCCCATGCTGGCTTCCACTCTGGAACTAATTCCCCATGCTGGCTTCCACTCCGGAACTGCTTCCCCATGCTGGCTTCCACTCCGGAACTAATTCCCCATGCTGTCCTCCACTCCGGGACTGCTTCCCTGTGCCAGCCTCTGCTCTGGGGCTGCTTCCTTGTTTGGGCCTCCGCTCTGGGACTGTTTTGCTGTCACAGCCACAGCTCTGGGACTCATTTCCCTCTTCTAGCCTCCACTCTGGGACTGCTTCCCCATGTCAGCCTCCATCCGGGACTTCTACACTGCAGCGGTCTCTGCTTCTGGGACTGCTACCCTGTGTTGTCTTCCACTCTGGGACTGCTTCCCCTTGCTGGCCTCCACTCCGGGACCACTTTCCTGCATCGGCCATCGCTCTGGGACTGCTTCCCTGTGCCATCCTCTGCTCTGGGATCCACTTCCCATTGCTGGTCTCTGATCCGGGCCAGTTCCACTCTGGGACTGCTTCCCTGTGATGATCTCCGCTCCGGGACTGCTTCCTTGTTCCACTCTGGGACTGCTTCCCTATATCGGTCTACACTCCGGACTATTTTCCCTGCATAGGCCTCCATTCCGGGACTGCTTCCCTGTACCAGCCTCCCCTCTGGGACCACTTGCCTGTACCGGCCTCCACTCTGGGTCTCCCTTCCCTGTGCTGACCTCCATCCGACTGCATCCCCATGCTGACCTCTGCTCCGGGACTGTTTCCCTGTTCGGGCCTCCTTTCCCGGACTGATTCCCCGTGACGGCCTCCACCCTGGGACTGCCTCCCTGTACGAGCCTTCATCCTGGTCTGCTTCCTTGTTCGGGCCTCTGCTCTGGGACTTCTTTCCCATGCTGGCTTCCACTCTGGACTGCTTCACCATGTCAGTCATGGCTCCGGGTCTCATTTCCCCTGTGCCAGCCTCTGCTCCGGGGCTGCTTCCCCATGACGGCGCCCCCTCCTGGACTGCTTCCCCGCACTGGCCACCAATTCGGTACTGCTTTTCTGTACCGGCCTCTGCTCCGAGACTGCTTCCTCGTGCCGGCTTTTGCTGCGGTACTCATATCTTTGTGCTGGCTCCTGGACTCACTTCCCCACGTAGGCTGTGTTCCTCTTTACCGGCCTCTGCTCTGGGACTGCTTCCTCATGCCGTCACCCACACCGGGATTGCTTCCCTGTGCTGGCCTCCAACTGGGACTGCTTCCCAGTGCCAGCCTCCACTCCAGAACTGCTTCCCCGTGCTGGCCCCAGCTCCGGGACTGCTTCCTGATGCCAGCCTCCATTCTGGGATTCGCCTGGCCAGATCTTCCATTCTTTTTCGGGTAAGTCCAAGTCAAATACTGGAAAATAGACTGGAATAAAGGAGGAAATAAAGATGAAAAGAAGAAAAAGAACACACAGATGGTCCAACTGGAACATTGTATTCTGCTACCATTTTCCTAAAACAAGACCCTGCAAGTACCAGTGACATAAATAAACTTTTACAACGGCGGGACATGGAATCAACAATAATAGTCATCAACTGTTTGGAGATTTCCATGGGGTAAAATTAGATATTCCTGAAAATATAATGTATGATTAATCCACATACATTCCTTCTGATGTACAGGTAGACAGCACAAAATCTTCCTGCTGCATGCTAATTTAAATAACAATAGCACACAGCACAGCAGTACATGTGCTGTAGTAGACGAGCAGGAGGCTGGAAGAACACAGTAAGCCAGGCAGCATCAGAAGGTGGACAAATCAGTTTCATCCTTCAGGAGGTTGCCAAGGTGCTTGTGTTGTTTAAAGCTGGCCTGGACCTCTTCAATGGGAAGTGCATTCTTTCTGGAGCAGATCCTTGCTTTTTCTAGGTTGGACTTCCTGAGCATGACGAATACTGGCAGAACAAGAAAGAGAGCATTCTCCAAGATTCTCAGATGCAGCATAGAGCCACAGAATATTAGAAATGACATGGCAGAGAAAGAGGCCATTCAGCTCATCTTGTCCACGCTTACCCTGATACTCTTTCTAATCCCAACTTCCTGCAAATGTCCTATAGCCCTTCAACCTGCAGGTGTTGATCGAGGTACTCTTTTACTCCAGTTTCATCTGTCTGCCTTCACCACCAGTACAGACAATGACTTGCAGGCACACCATCCTCTGCATAAAAAAGACTTTCCTCACATCCATTCAAAACCTCCTGCCACTTAGCTTGGATTTATGAACTCTCTGTCAAGGGAGACAGATTCCTCCTGCCTACTCTATCTCTACCCCTCATAATTTTGTATACCTCAATCAGGCCACCTCATAGCCTTCTCTGTTTCAAGGAAAACAAACCCAGCCTCTCCAATCTCTCCTCGTAGCTACAGTTCTCCAGCCCTAGCTGCATTCTCGGAAATCTTCTCTGCACTCTCTCCAGATCAATTGTGTCCTTCCTGTAATGTGATAACCCGAACTGCACGCAATACTCCAGTTGTGGCCTCACCAGTCTGTTATACAGTTTCATCATTATATTCCTACTTTTATATTCTATACCTTTACCAATGAAGGAGAGCATTCCGTATGCCTTCTTTACTTTATTCACCTCCACCTCTAGGGATCTGTGCATGTACACACCAAGATCTGTCACTTCATCTACCTCACTCAGTATATTCCTATTTGTTATGTATTCCTTTTTAATGTTTAACCTCCCTACATACCTCATATTTATCAAAGTTGAACTCCATCTGCCATTTTCCTAACCACTCCACCAACCCATCTATATCAATTGGAGCTTACAGCTATCCTCTACACTATCCACTTTGTGACCAATTTTTGTGATGTCTACAAATTTCCCAAATGCTCCCCCCACATTCATGTCAAAATTGTTCATGTGTAAAGCAAACAGCAAGGGGTCCCATCTCCAAGCCCTTTGGAATCCCATTGTAAATAGCTTTCCATTCGTAAGGGCAGCCATTGACTACTCACCTTTGTTTCCTGTTATTAAGCCAACTTTGGATCAAGTTCAACACTTCACTCTGTATCCCATGGCCTTTTACATTTTGACCAATCTGCCACGTGCGAACTTGTCACATGCCTATCTAAAATTCATGTCGACAACATTACTGCACTACCCTCATCAATGAATCTCATCACCTCCTCAAATAAATCAATTAAATTTGTAAGGTATAACCTTCGTTAACAGAGCTACTCTGAATTACTTCATGCCTTTCTAAGTATCAGTTTGTTCAATCTCTCACGGCTGATTCTAACAAGAAGTAAAACTAACTGACCTATAATTGTCCAGCATTTCCTTTGTACCCTTTATGAAAAACAGAACCATATTTGCAATCCTTCAGTCGCTGGCACATCACCTGTATCTGGTGAAGGTTAGAAACTAATCCTCAAAGCATCTATTTCCTCCCAGCCCTCCTTAAATATACTCAGGGGAGGTGATGGCCTAGTGGTATTATCATTGGGCTATTAATCCAGAGACCCAAATAGTTTTCTGGGAATTCAGGGTCAAATCCTGTCAAATTAGCATGTGGAACTTGAATTTGATTTTTTTTTTAAAACGTCCAATGCTGACCATGAATCCATTGCCGATTTTTGGAAAAGCCCATTTGGTTCACTGATGTCCTTCAGGGAAGGAAACTGCCATCCTTACCTGGTCTGGCCTACAAGTGACTCCAGGTTGGTGGTGCTTTCTCTTAACTGCCCTCTGGAAAATGAGGGATGGGTAATAAATACTCATAGCTAGTGATGCTCTCATCCCGTGAATGATTAAAGGAAAAATACACCCTGCCTGTCAACCTATCCACTTTTAAGATTTCCAGCTCTTCTAACATTTGCTCTCTCAGTATGATTATTTTGTCCAATATTTTACACTGCTCCGATTGGATTACAATGCCCACATCATCCCTTTCCTTTGTGACTATGAAGTTTATAATTTTTTTCCCATATCCTCTGCATTTTCACACATTCCCTACACTTTTTCCTTAACTATCAGATAAACTCTGAGAAAGCAGACAGAACAAGACATTTTTAACCAATGGAAGGAGTGTGGTTTTGAGGACCTGAGCTGAGTGCAGTGGGAATTTTAATGTCCTCCCTGAAATGGTTAAAGCCAGAGAATTCATACACCACAAAACACAGAACATGACAGCACAGGATCGAGTTCTTTAGTCTACTGCATTTCTGGATAATTATGCCATCCTAAATTAGTCCCGTCTTCCTGCTCTTGGTCCATATCTCTCTGTTCCCTGTCTGTTCATGGGTCTGTCTAAATACCTCTTAAAGCTTGCTGTCATAGCTGCTTCTACCACAATCTCCGGCAATTTGTTCCAGTCACTTACCACCCTCTGTGTAAAATACTTGTCTCACATAATCCTTGAAACATCTCCCTCTCACATTGAAAACATGCTCCCTTATATTTGACATTTCCACACTGAGAAAAAGGCTCTGACCAGTCAGCCTATCTAGGCCTCTCATAATTTTATATACTCCTATCAGTTCACTCCTCAGCCTCAGATGTTCGAGTGAAAAAAATCCAAGTTTGACCAATGTCTCCTTATAGCTAATACATTCTAATCCAGGCAAAGTTCTGGTAAACCTTTTTTGCACCCTGTCCAAAGCGTTCACATCCTTTCTATAGTGGTGTGACCAAAATTGCTTGCAATACTCCAAATGTGGCCGAAATAAAATTTTAGACAGCTGCAGCATGACTTGCCAACTTTTATACTCAATGCCCTGACTAATAAGGTAAGCATGCCATTCCCCTTCTTTACCACTTTATCCAAACGTGTTGATACTTACAGGGAGGTATGGACTTGCACCCCAGAGATATCTCAACATATCAATGCTCCTAAGCGTCCTATGGTATGTTTTCTTCTTGTAATTTGACCTCCCAAATTGCACCACCTCAGACTTGTCCCAATTAAACTTCATTTGTCATTTCTTTGCCCAACTTTCTAAATGAACTTTATCCTGCTGTATCCTTTGACAACCACATCCTTCTAGCAGTTTAACAGCAGGAATTATATATAATATTCTAAACGTAGCCTAACTGAAGTTCCATACAGTGGCAACATGACTTGCCAATTTTTACACTCTGTGCCCCAAACAATGAAGGCAAGCATGCTATATGCCTTCTTGACCACCTTATCCATTTGTGTTGCCATGGTGGCGCAGTGGTCAGCACTGCTGCCTCACAGCGCCTGAGACCCGGGTTCAATTCCCGACTCAGGCGATTGACTGTGTGGAGTTTGCACATTCTCCCCGTGTCTGCGTGGGTTTCCTCCGGGTGCTCCGGTTTCCTCCCACAGTCACAAAGATGTGCGCATCAGGTGAATTGGCCATGTTAAATTGCCCGTAGTGTTAGGTAAGGGGTAGGTGTAGGGGTATGGGTGGGTTTCGCTTCTGCGGGTCGGTGTGGACATGTTGGGCCAAAGGGCCTGTTTCCACACTGTAAGTCTAATCTAATCTAAAGTGTGGACCTGTAAGCCTAGCTTCTGCCATTTACTGTATACTTCCCTCCTGCATTAAATCTTCCAAAATTCATCGCTTTGAATTTATCTGGATTACACTCCGTATGCCATTTCTCCACACAAATCTCCAGCCTGTCAATATCCTGCTTTTTCCTCTGGAAATGCTCCTCAATTTCTGCAGCTTCCCCAGTCTTTGTGTCATCCACAGTCTTGCTAATCAGACCACCTACATTCTCCCCCAGATATTACAAGCAATTACAAGGATCCTAGCACTGATCACTGCAGAACACCACTGGTCACAGATCTTGAGTCAGAAAAAAATCCCTTCCACCACTACTCCCTGTGTTCTATCATCAAGCCAAGCTGTATCCATCTTGCCAACTCACCACAGGTATCATGTAACTTCACCTTCTGTATCAGCCTGCCATGAAGGACCTTGTCAATGGCCTTGCTTAAGTCCATATAGGCATTGAATAACCTCCCTTCATCAATCATCTTTGTCACTTTCTAAAAATATTCAATAATGTTTGTGGGACGTAACTTTCACCACATAAAGCCGTGCTGCATATGGCTATTAAGTCCATATTTTTCCAAATGCATTTGAGAATACATCTAAAAAAAACTTACATGTTAGTTTTCTCACTGTCATTGAGTCATAGAGCCATACAGATATATAAAATAGAAACAGATCCTTTAGTCCAACTCATCCATGCTGACCAGTAAACCTAAATTAATCTAGTCCCATTAGCCAGTACTCGACCCATATTCCTCTAAATCCTTCCTATTCATATACCCATCCACCTTTCTTTTAGATGTTGTAATTGTACCAGCCTCGATCGCTTCCTCTGGCAGCTCGTTCCATACACGCACCACCCTATGCATGAAAAAGTTGTCCTTTAGACCCCTTTTAAATCTTTCCCCTCTCACCTTAAACCTATGTCCTCTAGATCTGCACTCCCTTACACCAGGGGGAGACCTTGTCTATTTACCTTGGCCATGCTCCTCATCATTTTGCAAACCTCTATAAGGTCATCCCTCAGCTTCCGATGCTCCTGGGAAAACAGCCCCAGCCTGTTCAGCCTCTCCCTATAGCTCAAATCCTCCAACCTTGGCAATATCCTTGTAAATATTTTCTGAACATTTCATGTTTCACAACATTTTTCCTACAGGAGGGAGGCCAGAATTGCTCACAATATTCCAAAAGCGACCTAACCAATGTCCTGTACAGCTGCCAAATGACCTCCCAATTCCTACACTCAATGCACTGACCAATAAAGGAAAGCATACCAAACCTCTGTCGGGCAGACCGTGAATGAGAAAATGTCTAGTGATTATCCTTCCAACCCAACTTCCTTCTTCTCTGATAACACAGAAAATATTGGGAGGTACAGAGTGAATACCATCACAACTTCTATTTAACAAACTAATTCAGGGAAATTATGAATGTTGTACATTTTCAGCTTACACAGATGAGTTTGAAAACTCTTGCAAGTGATGTGAATCGTTCCTACAAATAAATTTTGCAAACTGAATATGATATTTTAATTTTGGATTAAGGCAAGTGCTTTATAGTTCAATTTTTTTTCCTGTATCTATGCGCACTTCTCCACTTGAATTAAATGTTATCATTTAATTCATATTTCCTTTTATCCATTTTGCTTTGTTTATCTATCACAGTTTATGCCAGTAAATCCCAAATCATTTTCACTCATACACCAAGTTTTTCTGAGCAGACCATTAGCTGTCTTCCTGTTTGTCCTATGTTGTGTTTTGTGCAGTCCTTGCATGGGATTTTGTACATACATTGGTTTTGCTCATGCTGGGTATCGGGTCTTTCATCCTGGTGAGTTGTTGTCTGAGAGTGGCTGTTGGTTATTGTGCTGTTGTGAGTCCTAGTGGTCGCAGTAGCCTGGCTGTCAGTTCAGAAATGTTTTTGATGTATGGTAGTGTGGCTACTCCTTTGGGTTGTGGCATGTCCTCATTCCGTTGTCTTTCCCTTATGCATCTGTTGATGAAATTGCGGGGGTATCCATTTTTGGCACATACATTGTATAGATGTTCTTCTTCCTCTTTTTGCAGTTCTGGTGTGCTGCAGTGTGTTATGGCCCTTTTGAACAGTGTCTTGATGCAACTTCTTTTGTGTGTGTTGGGGTGGTTGCTTTCATAGTTTAGGACTTGGTCTGTGTGTGTGACTTTCCTGTTTACCTTTGTGGTGAAATCTCCGTTCGGTATTCTCTGTACCATCACGTCTAGGAATGGGAGTTGGTTGTTCTTTTCTTCCTCTCTAGTGAATCGGATTCCTGTGAGTGTGGCATTGATGATCCGGCATGTGTTCTCTATTTCTGTGTTTTTAATGATTACAAAGGTATCATCTATATATCTGACCCAGAATTTGGGTTGAATTTGCGGTAAGACTGTTTGTTCTAATCTTTGCATTACCGCTTCTGCTATGAGTCCAGAGATGGGTGAGCCCATGGGTGTGCCGTTGATTTGTTCATATATTTGGGTGTTGAATGTGAAGTGTGTTGTGAAGCACAGGTCCAGTAGTTTGAGTATGCAGTCTTTGTTGATAGGTTCCCCGTCTGGTTGTCTGTTTTGTATGTCCAGCAGGTTGGTTATTGTTTCTCTGGCTAGGGTTTTGTCGATTGAGGTGAACAGTGCCTTTACATCGAATGAGACCATAGTTTCTTTCTTATCTATGTGTATATTTCTGATGATGTCCAAGGATTCCTGTGTTGACTGTATAGAGTGTCTGGATCCGCTGATCAGATGTTTCAGTTTCTTCTGTAGTTCTTTAGCCAGTATGTGTGATGGTGCCCCTGGTAGTAATATTATGGGTCTGAGTGGGATGTTTGGTTTGTGCACTTTAGGTAGTCCATTGAATCTGGGGGCGTTGTTGCTTTCAGGTTTCATTCTCTGTAGGTCAAACTGGTTATCTGTCTATTTTTTTGTAGGTTCCTCAGTGTGTTGTTTATCCTATTGGTGAGCTGTGGGGTGGGGTCAAACTCCTTTTTTTGGTAGGTGTTGGTATCTGCAAGTAGTTGTTGTGCTTTTTGGATGTAGTCTGCTTTGTCCAAGATGACTGTCATTCTGCGTTTGTCTGCTGGTAGTATGATTATGTTCTTATCATTTCTTAGTGCTTTTAGTGCTTCCCTCTCCTATAAATGCTGGAGGAAACATCACAGAAGCGCTTCACAGGAGACTCCCAAGCACTGAGGATGTCACCTAGACAGGGAACGAAACGTCTGCAACACAAATTCCTAACTCGGCGAACAGAACCACAACAACAAGCACCCGAGCTACAAATCTTCACCCAAACTTTGAACTTCAGTGCCCTCTACATTTGTTCAGGTTTCCAATGTCCACGGTATTTTACCTTTATAATTTATTTTGCAATCAATTCTTCATGTAATAAAAGGTAGAATTCTATTAGCCTCCTTAATTGCTGTTATTGCATGTTAACATTTTGCAACTTATGAACTAGAACATTGACATCCCACGTACTTTGGAGTTTTATAGCCATTCTCAGTTTGATTAATACTTTGCATTTTTAAAAAACTTCTTCCTGCCAAAGTAAATAACTTCACATTTTCCCATATTGTACTCCATCCACCTGAATTTTGCCCACTTTCTCAAACTATGTGTTGGGAAGACTGAAGTGAGATATCAGGGAGATCAGTGTAAGTGTTTAGGTTGGGACAAGTTGTGTAGTTATCCAGCAGTTGATTTGAGCTTTTGTTTTGTTGAACACTTCCTCGATGACTAATAAACTGTCCCAAGCCTCTCACTTTGGCTCTGGATTGTAGATATTTGGAATGACTATGCATGTGACCTTTGACAATTTGGAAATGGGATGATATTATTATGTTGCCAATCCTAGTCAATAGTGTTCAGAGCGGAACTGAATTAAATTTGAATTGAATTGAATTTAATTTATTGTCACATGTACCGAGGCACAGTGAAAAGCTTTGTCTTGCGAGCAATATAGGTAGATCACATAGTTAAGTAGCATAGATAAGTAAATAATAGGTAAACAGCAGCAAAAATAAAAACACAGAAACAGACGAATGTTAAGAGTTTTTGAGTCCATTCAGTATTCTAACAACAATAGAGTGGAAACTGTTTCGAAACTAGCTGGTGCATGTGATCAGGCTTCTGTACCTTCTCCATGATGGAAGCGATTGTAGAATAACATTGCCAGGTTGGGATGCATCTTTGAGAATGCTGGCAGTCTTTCCTTGACAACGGACCTGGTAGATGGATTCTATAGATGGGAGGTTGGCCTTTGTGATTGTGGCCAAGTTCACCACTCTCTGTAACCGTCTCCGATCTTGAATGGTACAGGTGCCACACCAGGTAGTGATACATCCAGACAGAATATTCTCGATGGCGCACCTATAAACGTTGGCAAGGGTATTCGCTGTCATGTCAAATTTCCTCAGCTGCCTGAGGAAGAAGAGATGTTGTTAGGCCTTTGTAACCAGTGCGTCCACATGAAGAGTCCAAGAAAGCTTGTTGTGGATGACCACTCCCAGGAGCTTGACACTCTCCACTCGTTCCACCTCTGTGCTGTTAATCTGTAGGGGGGCATGAGTAACATCTCACCGAAAGTCAATAATGAGTTCCTTGGTTTAGCCAGCATTGAGAGCTAGGTTGTTCCCAGTGCACCATTTTCCAGGTCTTCCACCTCCCATCTGTATCTGTTTCATTGACATCTGAAATTTGACCGATCATGGTAGTGTCATCAGCGAACATGTAAATGGCATTAGTCTGGTATTTGGCGATGCAGTCATGGGTATACAGTGAGTACAGTATACCCATGGGTATACAGTGAGTACTCACCCCTGGAGGCTTCAGTGTTGAGTGTTAGTGAGGATGAAATATTGTCCCCAATCTTCACTGATTGTGGCCTGTAGGTCAGGTTGCAGAGAGTGGGGCTCAGTCTGAGATCATTAAGTTTAGTACTGAACTGAGTAACTAATTGTATACAATATTGTCAAATGAAAAACATTAATATTGTGAATTTAAAATTGCAGTGTACTCAGTGTCTGTTTTTTAACTACGCTATAAACACAAGAGTACGGGTCTTCCTGGAGGTGAAAGGAAATCAGTTAGGTAGAATCATTAATCCTTTGAATTAGTTTAAATCATTTCCTGGCAACTTTTCAGGGCAATGTTTGATGTTCCCATGAACAAGCTCTATTTGAAAAAACATTGTATTTGTTTTGAAATGAGTTGTTGGGATTGGAAATGTATTGCCTGAAAAGATATTAGAAGGCAATGCATTAGTATCTTTCGAATGTGAAATGAATAAATATTTGGAAAAGGGGAAAAAAACCACAATGTTAGCAAAGAACAAAAAAATTTGTGAAAATATCACAGATTACTTTCAACAATTGTCGTATCAAAATAGACACAGACTTTTTCTCATTTGCATGACCCCATGATTCTGATGTCAAGGAAAGGCAAATTTAAGCTTGGCCTAGTTCTGCAGTTGGACAGAAAGCAAGTAGAGACAATATGGCATCAAATATTGCTTCGCATCGTCATTTTTCTTTTGACAAATGAATTATATTCTTTGTTAGAAACAATTATTTGGTTTGAGTTGTGATCAATCCAGAACATTGGAATGCAACTTTCCTCAGTGATTTACATCTATTTCAGCTGGAGCCTCTTTTAGGCCAGAGTTTAGATCAGAGCTATCTGTTTATAACTTCCTGTAACCTAACAACTTCCTCCGCACTGTCAACCACCCAACAAATCTTTGGGTCATCTGCAAACATATTTAGCACCCCTCCCATACTCTCATCTGCATCATTTATGAATATCACAAACAAAAAGGGCCTAGCACTGATCCCTGTGGTATGCCAGTGGACAACGTCTTTCAGTCACACAAACAACCTTCTACTAGCATCCTCTGTCTCCCTTAACCAATTTTGCATCCATCTTGCCAAGTGGCCTGGATCCCATGAGCTTTTACCTTCTTCATCAGTTTCCCAAGACAAAGGCCTTGCTGAAATCCATATGAACCACATTAACTGTCCTACCCTCACCCAACTACTTGGTCACCTCTTCAAAAAACTTCTATCAGATTTGTTAGGCATGTCCTGTCTTTGAAAATCCCTGCTGGCCTCCCCTGATCAAGCCTTGCCTCTTTAAACAGAGGTTATTCTTCTCCTTTGTTATTTTCTCCAATAATTTCCATACTAGTAATGTGAGATTCAATGGTCAATAGTTCACTGGTCTACCTCTACCATCTTCTTACATATGGATGGTGAACCCAACAGAGCAGTGAGGGAGGTCACAGGCATCGATGGCAATTATCCCGAGTGGCAGTGAGCGTAGGAACATGCAGCTTGAGGCAGTTGATGAAAAGAGCGAGAGTAGGCATTCTGGGTGACCAGTCGTGAGAGTTGAACAAGCAGCAATGCGAATAGAGTAGGTAGCCCGGGTGGCTGACAGTGAAAGTAGGCGCAGGCAGCCTGAGGCAACTGATAATGAGTGCAGGAGCAGGAACGGGCAGCAAGACAGTGAGAGCGGGCAGCCCGGATCAGCAGTGTAGATGAGGTCGAGCTCAGAGTGAGACTTTGTGAAGGATTTGAGCTCAGCATGGCTTATGGATGGTGGTGTGGAACTTTTAACTGTGTTTCTCTGTTTTTATATTTTTCAGTTAGGACTGTAATGTTTAACTTCTTAACCTTGCTTCTTTATGCTTCTGCATTATACTGAAGATTCTGCACATAGGTGCCTTTGTATCGAAGATGGTGCCATGAGTGGCAACTTGTAAACTTTTCACTGTACTTATGTGAATACATGTAACAATAAACTTAATTCTAATTCTAAAGTGGAACCATGTTTGTTGTACTCCAGTCTGGTACCTCCTAAGTTGCTGGAGACAATTCAAAGATTAATGGCAGGGTGCCTGTAATTTCCTCTCTTGTCATAGTCGTAGAGTTGTACAGCACAGAATCAGACTCTTTGGTCCAATCTGTCTATGCTGCCCAGATATCCTAACCTACTCTAGTCCCATTTGCCAGCAGTTAGCCCATATCCATCTAAATTCTTCCTATTTATATACCCATCCAGATGCCTTTTAAATGTAATTGTACCAGCCTCCAAAACTTCCTCTGGTAGCTCATTCTACACACTCATCATTCTCTGCGTGAAAAAGCTGCTCCTTAGGTCCCATTTAAATCATTCTCCTCTCACCTTAAACATATGCCCTCTAGGCTGGACTGCTCCACTCTGGGGAAAAGACCTGTCCATGCCCCTTATGATTTTATAAATTTCGATATGGTCAGCCTCTGACACTCTAGGGAAAACAGCTCAAGCCTGTTCAGCCTCTCCCTATAGTTCAAACCCACCAACGCTGGCAACATCCTTGTAAATCTTTTCTGAACCCTTTCAAATTTCAAAATGTCCTTCCTATAGCAGGGAGACCAGAATTGCATGCATTATTCCACAAGTGATCTAACCGATGTTAGGCATAACATGACATCCCAACTCTTATACTCAATGCTCTGACTAATAAAGGCAAGTATATCAAACAGCTCCTTCACTATCCTTTCTACCTGGGACTCCACTTTTAGCAACACACCCCAGGACTTTACCATTAAGTGTATGGGTCCTGCCCTGATTTGCCTTTCCAAAATGCAGCACCTCACATTTGTCCAAATTAAATTCCATCTGTTACTCCTCAGTCCATTGGTCCATCTGATCAAAGGCCAAGGAGTAACAGATGGAATTTGATTTAGATAAACTTGGTTGCTGCGTTCTGGAAAGGCAAATCAGGACAGAACTCATACACTTAATGGTAAGGTCCTGGGGACCCATTGTATTCTGAGGTAACCTTCTTCACTGTCCACTACACCATCAATTTTAGTCAATCACAATCCATCCAGACCAGGAGATTTTGTCAATTTTCAAATCCTTTAGCTTGGGGTGGTTAGCACTGCTGCCTCACAGCACTATGGTCCCATGTTCGATTTCAACCTCAGGTGACTGTGTGGAGTTTGCACATCCTCCCTGTGTCTGTGTGGGTTTCCTCTGGGTGCTCCCGTTTCCTCCCACAGTCCAAAGATGTGCAGGTCAGATGAATTGGCCATGCTATACTGTCCATGATGTTAGTGGGAAATGGGTGGTTACTCTTTGGAGGGTCGGTGTGGGCTTGTTGGGCTGAAGGGCCTGTTTCCACACTGTAGGGAATCTAATCTAAACGTCCTCACCTCTAATGCTGTATTTCCCTTAGGTTCACATCTTAGAAAAATGTGATACTATTATGACATCTTCTAAAGATTTTTTCTTCTGTCTCAAAGCCCATGTCCATGGCAGTATGAGTTATATGGACCCTGTATTTAGATAGAAATGCTAATTAACTATCACCTAGAAACCTAATATTATTCTATCTTGAAATTACATTGAGAGTATAAAGTACAACCATTTACAAAATCTGACATTCCTAATAATATTTGTCAGACCTTGCAACTAAATGTTGATCTACCATCAGCAGAGCTATTCTGGTCATCAATTATGAGTCTGAATATCTTGCACCTTCTATCTAGTAAGAGAACTTGTCCCCTCCAACTTCAACCTTAAACAAACAAGTCTCCCAAATCTGTTATTGGGCAGAATTTGGAATTGACCCCTTCAAATCCTCCATTTTACTATTATTTAAAGAGCAAGTCCAAAAATGTAACAATCCTGTAACCTTCGTATTTGTAACAGTATTTAACTCTAAAAAGAAGAGTAACGGAAACCATATAATGATTTTATTCCCTCGGCATGCCTACATAAAGAATAGGTAACACCATAAAGACATTTTAAAATAAAATGCTCCTTGCTAGATTTTTTGTCATATAAAGTGACTTGATTGTGCTCCTGAAGTTTTGTTTTTGGTAGGAATTAGATGGCAACAATTTTGTGTGCAGGATATCATGCCTATCATAGTTATTGCAATGTGCAAACCTATACATGATGCCATGCAAAAATACTTTATTTAAAAACTCTGATCACCTGACTGACTAAATATGATTACTTTGGTATGGTCCAGAAGCCAGAGCATCATAATTAGTTTCTAAACCTTGAGCACTCACATTTTAAATTCATCTGAATGGAAACTTCATCTTTAAAACTGCAACTCCAACTTAATCATCATAATAATGAAGTAAATTGAATTGAACTGAATTAGCTTTATTGTCACATGTACATGAGAAAGTACAGAAATAAAAAGTTCAGAACAATGGCCTGGGTAACTTTCCAGCTCAGCACTATCCTCATGACCTGCCCCATCTGTCAATCTTCCTTCCCACCTATCCGCTCGACCATCTCCTCCGACCTATCACTTTTACCCTCACCTCCATCCAGCACTCTCAGCTACCTTTCTCCCAGCCTCACCCCCTTGCCCATTTATCTCTCCACTCCCAAGGCTCCCAGCCTCATTCCTGATTAAGGACTTTTGCCTGAAACATCGATTTTCCTGCTCCTCGTATGGTGCCTGACCTGCTGTGCTTTTCCAGCACCATTCTAATCTTGACTCCAGCATCTGCCATACTCACTTTCACATTATTCCAATATGGCCTATTAAAACAGCAGTGTGACTATTTAATGATCGTTGTGAGTTGATATGTGAATTATAGCATGTCCAAAAGCAACATGACAGAAAACAATATAAGGCTTTTGTTTTTTGTTTCTCTTTTTAAACTTTAAGGGCTAAACATTGGTCTCTTTAGGTGGGGAGGCTTGTGATTTACCAGCATGAGGACTTGTTGAGCTAGAGAGCATGTTCACCTCATGGAGTTTTCTCACCTCCCTGATTGGAGGATGCATCCAATAACAAATCATGCTGCTAGCTGACTGTATACTCATCTGGGGCACTATCTGTATGTGAGGGCTGAATTACATATTTTGTTGGCTTTGTGTTAGTTTCATTCTGTTTCATGGCATGTTTATCTATCCAAGGCTTACTGCATCTTACCAAACCTGCCTTGTTAACGATCTACCCCACCGTTATGGTACCCTGTCATTTGATTCTAGTCCTGTATTAGCACGCAACAAATAAGCAATAGCTCCACGCTTTTGGAATAGACCAGTATCTGTGCCATCTCCGAAAGGTCATTTTGCATTCAGACAAGCACTATAAATCTGGAGCTGCCATGCATGGTTCCTAACTTATACTCCACACATGGCAGAGAAGAGAAAAATGATGCCCCACTTTGTGCACTGGGATGAGGTCTTGTTGGATGAGGTGTTGTGGAGGAAGAATATCCTCTTTCCTCAGGACTGGCTGTGGAGACCACAGCATTAGACCATGTCAGTCTGATCCAAGGTTACTATCTGGGTCAATGAACCCTGAGGGAAGGCACAGCAATGTTGGAAGGTAGTAAACCATCTTCAGCTGCATCACCAATGACCTTCCCTTCATCATAAAGTCAGAAGTGAGGATGTTCGCTGATGATTGCACAATGTTCAGCACTCCCATGAGTAGTCCATGTTCAAATGCAACAAGATCTGGACAATATCCAGGTTTGGGTTGACAAGTGGCAAGTAACATTCATACCATACAAATGCCAGGCAATGACCATCTCTAACCACTGCCACTTAACATTCAATGTTATTCCCATCACTGAATCCCCACTATGAATGGTCTTGAGGCTTACCATTGACCAGAAACTCAACTGGACTTGCCACATAAACACAGTGACTACAAGATCAGGTCAGAAGCTAGGAATACTGTGATAAATAACTCCCCTCCTGACTTCACAAAGCCTGTCCACCATCCACAAGGCACAAGTAAGGAATGTTATGGTACTCCCCAGTTACCTGGATGGGTGCAATTCCAACAACATTCAAGAAACTTAACACTATCTAGGACAAAGAAGCCCACTTGACTGGCACAACATCCACAAGCATCCATTCCCTCCACCACTGACATTCAGTAGAAGCACTATCTACAAGGTGCATTGTATAAATTTAATTGCACCAAAAATAATAGCTGTGCCACCTGCTTTGATTTTCCTTAATACCTATCTGTCTATCTCATTTCAACTGGAAGACAGTCCATAATGGTGTAGCAAGTGTCAAGTCAGGTGGCAGGCTGCTGACATTCAGCTTCTGATCCCTTACAAGGAGAAGATCCTTAATGCTTTAAGCAGCTTGGTGACCATGTCCAAGACTCTGAATTTGCATTGAAGCCCTGACTAAAGAATGGGAGCAAGTTCATCCCTCCCAATCTGGGAATTTAACAACTTGTGGTAGATTACCTGTAACTATAACAAGTTGAGGAACCTCACCTGATGTCTGGCTCATATCAATTACCGGAAAGTTGTCAGGGCCCATAGCCTTTGCATAATCCAGTCCATCTAACTGTTCTTTGATATCATCTGGAGTGAATTGAATTGGCTGAAGACTGATATCTATCATACATTATACACAATCCTATTACATGTTAACTTTTCAGAAATCATCAATATGAAATCACACCAACACCTCTAATAGCTGTAACAGTTTTTGAACAGTTTAGGACCAAAATAAACAAGGACATCAGTACGTCTTGACAATTATAAATGTGATAACCCCACATCAAATGTTATTCAATTAGATTACCTACAGTGTGGAAACAGGCCTTCAGCCCAACCAGTCCACACCAACCCTCTGAAGAATAAACTACCCAGACCCAATTCTCTAACACTGTGGGAAATTTAGCATGGCCAATTCACCTGACCTGCACATCTTTGGATTGTGGAAGGAAACCGGAACACCCAGGGAAAACCCATGCAAAATGTGCAAACGCCACACAGACAGTTGCCCGAGGCTAGAAATGAACCTGGGACACTGGTGCTGTGAGGCAGCAGTGCTAATCACTGTGCCACCCTCTCTTTGAGTATAATTGTAACTCAGGTAGCTCATGATAAAATATCTCTGTTTTTTTCATTTGCTGAGATCTACCATGTGAAGGAGACTCTGATAAAGGTCATAACTTTATTTTTAAAGCTTTCCAGGATATCAACAGAAGTTTGGATATCAAACAACTGAAGTCAACCACTCATCATCAACAAACACTTAGCTGTTTGGGTCCCCTAGCTGAAGCCATAACAAATTGAGAAACCTCATCTGATATCAATTACCAATTAACATATCAATTAACCATATCAGTTAACAGGTGGATGATCCTGGCGATGTATTTTTTCCGCCAGGTGCGTAACCTCAACTACGACACGCAGCTCCTGTTCGTCGACCGTGACGGTTTGGAGGTCGCCCTCAAGGTGCTGCCTGTCTTTTACCAGGACCTGATCACTGTCTGGAACATGGTCGAATCGCGTCGCGCCTACCCTCCGGCAGGAGTAGCGGCTGTCGTCAGGGAGCCGTTGCTCAGGAATCCGCACCTCCGTGCTCGCGGGTTCGAGTGGCTGTCGGAGGGGAGGGCCGTGGTGGCGAGGGTTACCAGGGTCGGGGACGTGCTGGGTGCCGGGGGCCTGGGCTGGATGTTGCCGCAAGACATAGCGAGCAGGGCAGCGGTAGACGTCCGGTACGTGGCCACCGGCATCCGACGCCTTAAAACGGCGGTGCTCGGACCCGACGTAGTGCACCAGTTGGAGGACGCTCAGGTGTGCGGTGGGATCCCGTCCGCGCTCACCCCTGCCCGGACGGAATTTCACATTGGCCCCAAGGTCCCGTACTTCCCGCGGGAGCCTGTGCCCCACAACCTGAGCCACCTCCGAAATTTTAATTTTGTCCCGTTCAAGGACGTTAAAAGGTGTGCCCTATATCGACTGCTGCTGCACACCGTCCACCTCTTCTCCCTCATCCACCGCCCGGACACGCCCTGGCGTGCCCATTTGCCACCGGGCGGTGGGGATCCCCAGTGGAGGGCCCTCTATGCTGGAGTCCTCCCCCTTTCTCTCGGGGATCTGGGGTGGAGGGTGCTGCACGCAGCAGTCCCCCGCAACCGCAGATTGCGGTGGTTCACGGACTCCCAGCCCAACTGCTTGTTCTGTGGTGCTGTGGAGTCCGTGGACCATATGTATGTTGGGTGTGGGCGTTTGCACTCCCTTTTTGATTTTCTTAAAAACCTCCTCCTCTGCTTTTGGTTGCACTTCAGTCCCACGCTCCTGATCCTCGGGCACCCGGTGCGGAGGAGGGAGGGCAGGTCTGAAGACCTCCTCGTGGGTCTGCTCCTGGGCCTGGCCAAACTGGCCATAAACAGGTCCAGGCAGCGGGCCGTGGAGGGGGTCGTTAGGGCCGACTGCCTGCCCCTCTTCCGCGGTTACGTTAGGGCCCGGGTGTCCTTGGAGAAGGAGCACGCGGTGTCCACCAACACCCTGGAGTTGTTCAGGGAGAGGTGGGCGCCGCAGGGAGTGGAGTGCATCATTTCCCCCTCCAACTCTATTTTGATTTAGTCCCTGCCCTCCCCTTCACTGTTTGTTCACACAGCATTGCCCTTTGATGTGAAGGGCACTGCTTGTCACAGGCCACTCGGGTGTTTTCCTACTTTTCCTGGTGGTGGAAATTGAATAAAGATTTGTACACCTTGTCTCTCACTAAAAAAAAGGACAAAAAAAAACAGGTGGATGATGGTAAAACAGTGGTGTATATGGATTTCAGTAAAGCATTTGATAAGGTTCCCCATGGTAGGCTATTACAGAAAATACAGAGGTATAGGATTGAGGGTGATTTAGCAGTTTGGATCAGAAATTGGCGAGCTGAAAGAAGACAGAGGGTGGTGGTTGATGAGAAGTGTTCATCCTGGAGTTTAGTTGTTAGTGGTGTACTGCAAGGATCTGTTTTGGGGCCAGTGCTGATTGTCAATGTTATAAAGGATCTGGAAGAGGGCATAGAAGTATGGGTTAGTAAATTTGCCGATGACACTCAGGTTGGTGGAGTTGCAGAAAGTGCCAAAGGATGTTGCAGGTTACACAGAAACATAGACAAGCTGCAGAGCTAGGCTAAGAGGTGGCAAATTGAGTTTAATGCAGATAAGTGTGAGGTGTTTCACCTTTGGAGGACTAACAGGAATACAGAGTACTGAGCTCATGATAAGATTCTTAAAGGTGTGGATGAGCAGAGAGATCTCAGTGTCCAAGTACATAGATCCCTGAAAGTTGCCACGCAGGTTGATAGGGTTGTTAAGAAGGCTGATAGTGTGTTAGCTTTTATTGTTAGAGAGATTGCATTTGGAGCCATGAGGTCATGCTGCAGCTGTACAAAACTCTGGTGCAGCCGCACTTGGGAGTATTGCATATTCTCTGGTCACCGCATTATAGGAAGGATGTGGAAGCTTTGGAAAGGGTGCAGAGGAGATTTACCAGGATGTTGCCTGGTATGGAGGGGAGGTCTTTTGAGGAAAGGCTGAGGGACTCGAGGCTGTTTTTGTTAGAGAAAAGAAGGTTGAGAGGTAACTTAATACAGACATACAAGATAATCAGAGGGTTAGATAGGGAGGACAGTGAGAGCCTTTTTCCTTGGATGGTGATGGCTAACAAGAGGGCACATAGCTTTAAAATGGGGGTGATAGATATAGGACAGATGTTAGAGGTAGGTCTTTTACTCAGAGATCAGTAAGGGTGTGGACTGCTCTGCCTGCAACAGTAGTAGACTCACCAACTTTGAGGACATTTCAATGGTCATTGGATAAACATATGGATGATAATGGAATAGTGTAGGTTAGATGGGTTTTAGATTGTTTTTGCAGGTTGGCACAGCATTGAGAGCCAAAGAGGCTGTACTGCATTGTAATGATCTATGTACCAGTCTGCTGTAAGGGTTCCTAGCCTTTACAGTATCCATTGAGCTTTGACACCAAATCTACAAACAGTCATTCCCTCTATGGCTTATGCTTAGTAGCAGCAGGATGTACTATTTATAAAATGCACTCCAAAAATGCACTAATGCTTTTTAGGTAGCAAACCCATGACCACTACCATCTAAAAGGACAAGGGCACCAGATACATGGGAACACCACCACCTGCTCGTACCCCTTCAAGACACTCACCTTCTAGACTTAGAAATATATCAATATTCATTCAGTGTCTCTGGGTCAAAATGCTGGATTTCAATAGCTAATAACATTTTGGGCATATCTACATAAAATGGACTGCAGTAGTTCAAGAACCACCTCTTAACCACCTTCTCAAGGCCACCTCAGGATAGGCATACATTCTGGCCTAGATAGAAATGCCCATACTTCATGAATAAACAATGAAAAGGGTACCATCAGATTCTTCAAAGCATGAATAAAGCATATTGGCATGAATATTTTAAGGATAAAGATAAAGGATTCTAATTTTCCCTATTTGCTACAAGAAATTCCAAAATTAATTTATTGTGTTTTGTCCATGAAATAAGAGGACAACTGAAATTGATTCAGGAAAATTTCTTAAAGCACAATGGCAAATCCTCAAACAGGGTTAAAATAAAACTGTAAATGCCAGAAATCTGAAACAAACAAAAAGAATGCTAGAAAAACTCAGATTTGAGGAAAGATAACCAGAGAAAATATTTTAAATCCAGTGTGACTCTTCAGCAGAATTGAAATTGGAAGATTGGAAATTTTGAGTTATGTTGTAGAAATGGTGATAAATTGGGAGATATTTCTTTCTCATGGTTGAAACAGAAGGTAGTAGAGTTAGGATATGGAATAGGAATATGGTGGACAAAAGAATTGCCAGACGTGGCCTTATCTGTGACTGATATGCAGGAGTATCAAGGCAGTTAAACGTTATGTTCAAAGGGATGGCTTGAATATGGTTTGGAGAGTTGACATACAGGGAAATTTATGGTGTGCAAGAGTTCAGTGAACTTAGTGGAAAGAGTGTACAATTTGTTTTCATGAAGGCAAAGGCAGGAGGCCAAGATTGAGGAAGTTAATCGACCAGAGCATATTTGGGAGTTAATATTTGAAATATTTAAATCTTATTTGGTTAAAGTCCAGTCAAATCAAGGCAATGTCCTTCTCCTGTTTCTGCACAGATCACCAATTCACAGTCAACTATTACCTTTCTGTAACTATCAAATGCAAAGATGGAGTCATCTATGAAACCCCTCAGCTTAGATTTTAATCAATATTATAAGTCATTTAAACTCTTCTTGGAACGATCCACTGAACATGAGTGCATGCAAAAGTTCATTGACGAGAACCTTCCAGATGTAATAGCCAGGTAAACCATGTTTAACTTTCTCTTAAAAACTGAACAATCAAAAAACAATTGAGCTTGATAGTCTCCTATTATTCAAAACTGATGTGTACATTTATTTTTCTTTAATTTACGCATTGGTTGTAATAGTAACACTCTTACTTGAGTTCGAAGATTTTGTATCTCAAATTATAAATTCAGGTTGCAATGCCTTTTTTACAGACATTTCTTCTGCACCATGTCTGTAGATGTAACACTATATTCTACATTCTGATGTATTATGGTGTGTACATGTGAGGTATGATTTGTCTGGATAGCATGTAAAACAATAGTTTTTCACAATATCTTGATACATGTGACAATAAGAATTCAAATCAAGATAAAAAAACTCAACATAACAGGGCAGGAAGAGCTCATGCATTTCTTCTCCAAAATGCAGTCCACACCAAATTCTGGGGAAAAAAGCTGTTGTACTGAGCCAAAAACATCTGATGGTTCCATGCTAAAAGGTTGCTTCTCCCTAAATCAAGTAGCAGAAAAAGAAACCTTGGCATTATCATTGTCAGTAAAAATGTGGACCTTCAAGGGTTGCAGCTGCAGGTAGTGAAGAGGGAAGTATTCAATTATTGGATCCACTTCACCCTTCCTAAGATCATTAATATTTAGATGTTTTAACATACATGTTGTATGAGAAATCCCTACTATGTTAAACCAATGCATCAGTGTGCTATTAGCTAATATTTTATGCATACCTAATATTTCACTCCTGTTAAAACTTGTGAAAGAGGAACAATTGAGGAGAACATTAGTATAAATTTTACATCAACAAAATGTCTGCCTTCTATTTAATTAATACAACTGAACATGTACACTGCATCAAATTATGATTATTTTTAATTCATTGAGCAAAATGAAAATTCCAAACTCCATTAAAATGGTCATTTCTGTGGCTGTGAGCATGACATCACCTCAATTATCCGAATATCAATTATCCGAAGATCTCAAAGTCCCAATAGAAACATTACATCAAAGAGGTGTTTCAACACTGATCGCACCTTTTGTTTACAATGATTAAAAACGAACTTGGTTTACTGAAATGCTGCTGAGAACAGTCCTGGACATCAATGGGAGCCCATGCAATGTCTCCAAATGACTGATGGCCCACTCACTCTCTCTCATTCTCTTCCCACATTTTCCCTGGAATTCTACACAGGGTTTTACTCGAAACTCTGCTTCCCCAGATAATCTCTCCAATGTAGTCCTGTACAGGACAAAGGTGGAACTTGACAAAACGTTGCAGTAAAAACGTGTGTGTGTGTTATTTGGAGACTCACTACCCAAGACAGCAGCAGTCTTACTGTTGGTGTCCAGTCTGCCTTCCCCAGGGGGTGGACACGGAGGGGGAGGGTCGGAATTGGGTGGGAGGGGTTGCAGGGTAAGGGGCGGATGGGCTGCAGGTTTGGAGGGTGCGGATGGGGGAGGTGGTGCTGATGCAGGGGTGGGCAGATGGTGAGGCCAGGGGCAGATGGGGTTTGGGGGTCAGACGGGGGCAGGATTGGATGGGATTTGGAGATCAGAAGGGGCGGAGATAGGGGCAGGGGTGGGAGCAGGCAGGGGTTGAGGCAGGGGTGGGAGTGGATGAGGGTGGGGCTGGGGGCAGACGGATATGGGGGTTCATGCTCAGTGTGCTGTTGCCTAGTCTCCTGAATGGCAGACTTAGCAAGTACTCCTTGTGTCAATTTAATTGAACTGATGGGGATGGGGCAGGGGTGGGAGGCTTCATCAATGCTGCAGGACCCTTAGACCTAAGTGTGTCTCTGCTCAGAAACAAACCCTGAGATAGAGAGAGGGAGCAAAGCAGGCAGAGCGAGAGAAGAGGCATTGAATCAATTAACCAAATAATTAAGTATCCGAACGAAATAGTGCCTGCCCATCTCGTTCAGATAATCGGGGTTCCTCTGTATTGTGTTGCCTCCTTGGTGCCAGCTAAAGGATGTCTCTGAATGGCTGCAGCGAATTCTTGAAGGGGAGAGTGAGCAGAGGTTGGTGTACACATTGGGGAAAACGACAAAAGTGGAGGAAGAGATGAGTTTCTACAGAGACAATATAGGAAATTAGACAGGGTTGCATCTGAACTTGAGGGGGACAATATCCTGGTGGGGGAATTTGCTTGTGCTACTTGGGAGGCTTTAAACTAGGAAGAGGAGAGGACTTTCCAAAGCAGTGGTGACAACAGAGAGAAGGCTGATGCTGGTACAGTGGTTAAAGGGAGCAAATTAGACAGACAAGCCAAGCAAGAGCGTGATAGAAACCGAAGTAAGGCTGATGAATTAAACTGCATTTATTTCAATGAGAGAAGCCCGGCAGGTAAGGCAGGGCATTGATGGGAGCTTGAGACTGGGATATCATAGCTATCACAGAAACATGGCTGAGAGAGAGACAGAAAATGTTTGAAAAAGACACATTCCCAAACAACACAAAGGTGCTTCAAAGCTCTAGCGTATGTTTTGAAGTATTTGGTCTTTTTTGATTTGAAATGAGGAAAATTTAATGGGATAATAAAACCATGGCCTATTCAAGTCTTCTGTAAATTTAACATCTCTTAAGTGTATTGGCTCAAATATAATACCCCCATCCCCCTACACTCATCTAAAATGCTACCATTTAAGGCATAATTGTTCTGTTATTATTTTTTCATAGATCTCATGCAATCAACGCCTGTAAAACGCAAATTATTTGTCACTCAAGCTTCAGTGCTTTTCCTCAGTAGAAGTTTGAAGAAAACAGGAGCAGAAAGTGAAAAAGCATCAGAGAGGCCAATGTCCTGTCAACAAATCACCCGTTATTTATACATGAAAAGTCCTTGACTTTAATATTGCCTCATTCAGAGTCAGGTACCAGTGTCTCAGTATCCCTGACACTCACTCTTATTCTCTGCTGGCCAAGGCTTCCAGATTGGACCAGACTAACTGCTCCAATCAGGGAATTCATATTCCAATGAGCAGACCTTGTTACAATTAACACAGAAATACTAATGTGGAAAAGTGCCTGTTGAGGAAATTGTGAGAAATTGATTGTCTCATCAGACAATTGATATCCAGCTATCATTTTGTTTTAACCTTTTGTAAGGTTTAAATCAATTAATTGAAAGTCTGTAATTACGTAATTTTAAAATAAAAGTAAATATAAAATCTTTAAGTTCCTATGACTCTCTGACCACTTTCTGTCTTCAATTTTGGCATTTTATTCTTTGACATTTATCAGCTTTTTCTCCTCTTAACCAAACTGACTGAACATTGTGTATAACTGGAGTTACATGTCTTGTGTAACTATTTGTTTGCATGACATTGAACTTATGATTAGGATCACTGTTGAGTTGACAGTGGATTTTTGCAGCTATTATGATGTAGCTGGTCAGAACCTGCTGGCTTTCAAAGTTTGATCCTTGAACATCCTACTTTGATGTGCCCTAAGAACAGTAGAGTGAGTGGTGAGAAACACTCAAGGTTTTTGACTCTAGCACAGAACACAACATTGTGTGTGGAACTGGGTGCAAGAATGTCCTGCTTTTGTAGGCTACATAGCATGATGTTTCTTTTTATAATATTGTTTTTTATTTGGTAGTACAGAACTACTCAAGTTGTCTTTTATTGATAGCCATCTACGTTATTGCCTGGGACGACCCAAAAAGTGGCATCTAATGAGAATCAGTTTGGTAAGTTGGCTGGCATAGTACAGAATAACGTCAACATCAAAGATCTAATTCCTGCTCCTACTGTGGTAAATTAAGGAGACTACTTCTTTAACTTCCCTACAATTGATCTGCAATAGTGCCCATTGAGCTAGTAACAAACCCTCGCTCTTTCTTCAATGGATTAAGTTACCTATTATGGGTTTATTGGGATCATTGACTAAATGTGTTGAGTGTTTGCAATCCCAATGGTTCTCTTAATCTTTGCTGAGCAGAGCTATAGGTCCACAATGCTGACCTATTTATACTCAACCTTGTTTTTGATAATGTTTGAGAGCTCAATATTGTCCAAAACACAGAATAAGCTGTTGCTTTTATTTAGACAATTGCATTTTGTGAGAGGGCAAGTCATTCCTTGGTTTTAGCATCTTGTCAAAATACGGTACCTACAGACTGCAGTATTCATATAACAACTGCTACTAAAATTTATATAATGCACTTAAACCTAGCAGAGCATTCACAGGCTGTCCCTATCAAGCAGAATTTGACCTCAAAGTACAACTTGTAAAAGCTTTAGTATATAGAGCATTAATTGTACACCAACTAACACCATCAGGATGCTACTTAAATAGTTTTGTGTTGCCTAGTAGTGCTGAAAGTAAAGATATTTGGCTGAATCAACACTGGGATTTTGATCAGGACCACCTGGAAAAATATTGCCAAAACATCATTGAATTTGATGACTGCTCTGATGTTGTGGCTGAAGGAAGAGGAACAAGGTAAAGACTAGAAACTGGCAGCACAAGAGCAAAGAAAAAAGGAGGGATGTTCACTAAAGAATTGCTTTATGGTTATACCCAGGAGAAGAGACTAGAATAGTTCCACTCTCTATCCACCTCTCGATTGACTGCAATGTGTTATTGTTTAACATAACACCAATTCAGTGAGTGTTTAACTGTTTTTAAGTCTTGTGATTGTAAAAGGCACACAGACAGATTTTCTTTTATGTTTCAAAAGAAAAGTAAGTAGTATTTATTGTACCCAGTCATGTGTATAGGTCTGAAAGTTTCTGAAGTGATTAACACATGATTGACTGCAGTAAGCATCGCTCACTGTGATAATGTTACATGGTCTTGGGCAGAGTAAATTACAAGCTGGTAGGTGACAGATCTGAGTCTAGTGTGCTCCTAACAATCACTTTCGCTCAGTGGATGAGATCCATGTCATCTGTAAATACTTGCAACAGTGCAATAAGCCTCCTATTGTTTCCCCAGCACAATTAGAATTGAATGGAATATCCTTTATTGTCATGTGTACTCCAATACAGTGAAAAGTTTTTACAATGGCTGCCTCTAACAGCACTATCTTAATTACACTTACCTAAGTACAAATTTTGGATACAAAAGAGGAATAAAAGGAAAATAGTAGCATTACTTAGTGTCTAGAAATAAATTAGAAGTAAGATAGTTATAGCATGGTTAAAGGATTGATGTTACAGTCCAGTAAAGAATTTCAAATCGATATTACATTACAGCAGCTCAGTGAGCATGTGGTCTGACCACCCATGCCAGGCTCCATTTCAAAAGCAGGACCACTCTGCTCCAAGCCTCCAGTCTGTTCTGCCAGACATTTAGCTGCACCGAGGTAAGGCGCGCTGCTTCAGGACTCAATTTTCCTCTCATGGATCACTTGATTTACATTAAAGACATGGTATGCTTTTTAACTGGTCAGATTAGGCAGAGCTTGCACAATGCCTAGAGAGAAAAAAGGAAGCTGTGGGATCTTGGAGTTATTAATACATCTTTCTGATCGGACTGATTGACTCTTGGAAAGCAGTTTCTTTAAACGCAAAGGGTAACTTGGTTATCACATGGACATTGCCAGTTACCACATATGGTCACAACATATATGGAGTCCCCACTGCCTGTCCATTGTTTAACTTAGATTACACAGCATGTGCAGTCTCCTTTTCTGTCAGGATCCATTCTCCAAACCATTGAGTCTAATGACTTGATCTACACCCACCTGAATGACAGATTATGTCTGGAAGACAGTGAAGGGTTCAGGATATTGACTATTTGTACATTATTAAGTTGACTATCTATGGATGGAATGAAGGGGCCATCACTCTCAAGGGTTCCCTTTACACATGAGGCACCCCTCTCATTCCCACAGTCTGCCTGCCCCTTCCATCCTTCCCTTCCCTTTCCTATTGTGTTTCCTTGTGGTTTTTGGTAAACTAACAGATTACGTAGCATAGATTTAGTTCACTTGAAAAGTTCATTCAAATTTATTGAACAGCACTGACTAGAACTTCCAGTTTACAGATAACTACGCGTGTATCCTCCCCTTAGCCAGTTGGCATGTCGTCCTGCTCCTTGGCTCATGAGTTTATCCAACTCCTGAAGCAACAGTCTACACTTGGTCCTCCACCTGGGCTCTACCTCCTTCACAGCAATGAGAATCCCTCCACCTTAGTTTTTCATAGGCTCCAGGATGTACAGTCAGTGGAATTTTTTATAATTAGTCCCAACTTTGGTTCCTGCTGCCACTGATGATGAGGGGGCGCCTCTACCCACCTGAGGGTGGCTGTTCTGTCTCCAGCCAATTAACACTCCTCAGAGCAGTAAATAGATCCAGGGTTCATATGACTTAATTGGGGGAGTGGGGGGTGCGGGATGGAATAGAGAGGGTTTATGGATTACCAAGTGTTACCTCAGATGATAGGATAGCAAACATTGACTTCTGAAAGATCTTGCTCAATCATTTCTAATAAATTCAAAAGGTGACTCAGCAGTCAGCCTTTGGTCAAGCATTGAAACTCATGATTCTGCATTTAACTGCAAGGAGGTTTACCTTCATTACTACTGCAAATCTAGGCCTTTAGGTTCTTTATTGAAGTCTTTTTTTTCACAATGGCTGATTTGCAGATAAAATTAGAATGAAATGTATTTTGCAAATAAAAATGAAATTAAATTCCAAACTTCTGCATGTAAAATTTTAGATAGTTCTAAATTAGTGATGTTCCAAATGCCATTTGAGTTGCTTCATGACATTTCATTTTAAAACCTTTCTTTTCTTACAGCATTGGGAAAAAAGGAGGCTCCAGTCTTAATGTCCTGGGAGTGGGAAGTGGTTCAGGTATGTCTTACAATTTGCCATTATTCTGTTTCTCATCATGAAGCATTGTATTCATGATTCATACATTTTATATTCCTACAGGATATTTAATCAAATACAAATTTATCACTGAAACTTAAGAAAATGGTTTAGGCGTGGAGTACTAATGGATGTTCTATATTATGCTGTCAATAAGAAAATATTACACACTTGGATTTGTCTTGTATCATATTGTTGCCATATTGGAAAAAAAAGTATTTCTCCCCGATAATTTCAAGCTGATGTCTAATTTTGGTCATGCCAATTACAACTTCCATGATCATCAAAAACTTGTGAATGAAACTGTGACTTAATATAAAATAGTAAATATTACCCACAACATGCTAAATAAAGATTGCACAGAGGTGACAAGCAAGGTGAACTCAATTTTGAATTCTAAACAGAAATTGCTGTAAATACACAATAAATGAAATAGTCCTATTAGCTTCATACTTCTACAAAACCTCTTTCTGCACAATTTGGTACAAAATTTGATTCTATGGGCAAAAGTTCATCCAAAATTCTCGTTCATAGTGGGATAGATTTAGGGGTCTCCAGTTGGTTGTGTCCTGTTTCAGTTGCCACATATCATTCATTCCTACTGAATAGATGTAACCACTGAACAAAGTGTCACAACATCCACCATATAAAATGTACATACATTTCCTACATCAATGATAGTCTTTTATCTCTCACAGGACCTTCAAATGAGATGGAAGGGCTTTTGTGGTAAAGAGTCGAGAGTGTGGTGCTGGAAAAGCACAGCAGGTCAGGCAGCATCCGAGGAGCAGGCAAAAACCCTTCACCAGGCCTGAACGAATTTGCCCGAAATGTCGATTCTCCTGCTCCTCGGATGCTGCCTGACCTGCTGTGCTTTTCCAGCACCACACTTTTGACTCTAATCTTCAGAATCTGCAGTCCTCACTTTTGTCTTGTGGTAAAGTCCTTACTTCTGGAACAGCAGGCCTGGGTTCAAGTCCCATCTGTTGCAGAGGTGTGTATGAAATATAACTCAAGGGTGATGGAAGAGCTGCAGTTGAAGGAGGTAATAAACCTTCAGCTCTGAAACTGCACTGTCTTGGAACTTAGGTGCAGCATAATTTACACAATCCTCATGAGACCATAAGACATAGGAGCAGAAATTAGGCCATTCAGCTCAGAGGGTCTGCTCCACCATTCAATTATGGTTGATAAGTTTCTCAACCCCATTCTGCCACTTTCTCCCTGTAAATCTTGATCGCCTTAACAATCAAGAACCTTTTGATCTCCGTCTTATATATATATTCAATGGCCTGGCCTCCAGAGCCTTCTGTGGCAGTGAATTCCATAGGTTCACCACTTTCTGGCCAAAGACCTTTCTCCTTATCTCTTTTCAAAAGGGTCTTTCCTTTACTCTAAAGCTGTGCCCTTGGATCCTAGTCTCTCCAAACAATGAGAACATCCACTCTGTCCAGACCATTCAGTATTCTGTAAGTTTCAATTAGATCCCCCTCAGCCTCCTAAATTCCATTGAGTATAGACCCAGAGCCCTCAAACATTCCTCATATGTTAAGCAGTTCATTCCTGGGACTATGCTTGTGAATCTCCTCTGAATACGCTCCAGGACCAGTACATCCTTCCTGAGATATCGGATCCAAAGCTCCTCCAGTAGAGATCTCATGTTTATCTTTTGAGGTGAAGAGGCACGTGTTTGTCATCTGAAAGTGTTTAGTGATGTTCCAGTGGCTACAAGGCTGACTGCTGATGCTGATTTGAAAGGTAGTTCCTGTGAAGTTACAGCAGCAGAATAACAGCAGCTGGGTTAAGTTTAACCTTTACTTTCTCATTGACCACCCATCAAGGTTAGGCTTCTCGGTCAAGCAATCACCTCAAGAATTCTGAGCTGGATTTTATGAGTCCTTGGTGGAAAATCAGGAAGCGGGAGACTTCGTGAACTAGTGGCACAATGCATCATGAGGGAGCCCACGTTTTTCCAGCAACATTAGGTGTTTTCAGTGGCAGTAAACCCCTTCCTGTGAATGTCTGCCAGGAGGACAATTACACCAAATAAGTGTCCACTTTTGATGATGCTAGTACTTCCTCACATGTGGAGCCTACCAAATTAACTTTGGCAACTTTCCAGTCTGCTTAATAGTCAGCCTGGTCCTTTATGTCCACTCCAGGGCACAGAAAAACTTAAAGCAGCAATAACTATCCCAGTAGACTATTTTGCTGCTGCTGAATGCTGCATCTCTGATTGCTGGGACCTAACTATTGTCCTGGCCCCAACGTCATACATAAAAAATGTTTACCTCAGTTTGAAAGTTCCTTTTATTTCTGCATCTTTAGCAAAGGTCACCTTGGCCAGTGCAACCGATGACCCTTTGGTTGCCCTGGTATGTCTGGGAGCCCGGCCACTCTCTTCAATTGAAAGTCCATTCTGGTGGCAGCTTATTAATTAGCCATAGCTGCTAAAATGTCACCAAAGTTCCTGACCCTGGTCTGTTACACCTTGCACCAGACATGTGATATACCTTTTAGTGACATGCTCATGATATTATAACTATATTGTGGTGTGTGACTTAATAGTCACAAAGCTCTCAGTTTCCATCTTGCTGAGTTCTATCCTCTTGCAGCATGATATGCTGTGATAGGGGTACTGCAAACATTCGAACTGCTTAGCTTGAGATGAGGCACTCCAATACTTGAGATTGTAATATACATATGTAGATATTAGATGCTAAAATAAAAGGTAATTGAATGCTGCAGTACAATGTGACCTGTATCTCATTCTTAGGCTAGAGGAGCTAACTCATGTATCACTGTGTGACCATGGCAGATTATTAGCATATCAAGTCACATCAGCTACCACGCCATACCAATACTCTTCAATGTGACATGGAGCCCAGCCTTCAGTTCATGCAATGATGCTACCTACTTGGTGAAAGAAATTTATGCATTTGTACGTCTAGCTACAGAAACATCTGTTTATCTTGTGTCTGCCTGGAATATGGTAGAATGACACTCTCTTCTGCTGTTGAGGATTTCCTGGTACCTGATCTATAATTGACACATTTAAGGAAAGATATGAGAGAATGACAAAGTCCTCATACTTGCCACGAAGTTTGTGGTCCACAGAACAGTTTTTTTTCTGTATGTTTCAGTGACATCACAGTGCACAGCAGATAAATCCTTAACCATAAATCCTTAGAGAAATATCAGCAGTGATGTTTCCTCAAAACCTGGCATATCTAACAGCAAGGTGATTGCTCCAATGTTAGGATCCTCTCTTAGGCCAATATCAAAGCGCTGTTTACTATCAATAAGTTTGCAAAACATGGGCCATATCATCTGCATTCCTGAAGCAAGATTTCTAAGATAAGCTCACCACATGAACAAATCTAGCACATAAGCATTTATAATGAGGGAAGAGAAGATAATACTAGGATGCCCTCAAAGGCTCATTAAAAGATTCAGTACCTCCACTGACCTTTGTGAACCTCTTGCCTGAAACAGCCCAGACTGGTGAGGAAATATCTGCAAAGGTATATGGTGTGAATGTTATTTGCCATTTATCAGTCCAAACCTGGATGTTGTTCAGGTCTTACTAAGGGACACAGACTGCTTTCATGACTGAGGTGTAGTGAATAGTGATGAACATTGTCCAATCATCAGCAAACATTCCCATACTTGGATGTAGAGAAACATCATTGATGAAATAACTGAAGAAGACTGGGCCTAGGACAGTTTTGAATCTTCCCTTTAGGGGATACCCCAGTGATCAACCTCTAACAATTACAGTCATCTCCCTTTGTCCAGGGTAACTCTCCAACTTTCTGGCTGCACGAAAGAGATATTTCACATCTACTCAGCAGTTTCCATGTTCAAGAACATCACTGCTAGTTAGTGAAGGACCAAATTATTCAATAAGCAGAAGGATTTGGTTCCACAATCTTACCAGTCATTGGATAAAGATGTTGACTCTGAATTCCGTATTGGATTTCTTAGGAACTGTCTTATATTGATGATTTATATTTATAAGGGAGGCATTCTCTCTGCATCCATTATATCAAAATCTTTCATATTCTTAAAGACCATCTTTAGTTCATTCCTCATCCTGTTTTCAAAAGAATAACAAAACAATACCCACCATGGGGTGGCACGGTGGCTCAGTGGTTAGCACTGCTGCATCACAGCACCAGGGTCCCAGGTTTGATTGCAGCCTTGGGTGACTGTCTGTGTGGAGTTTTTATGTTCTCCCTGTGTCTGCGTGGGTTTTCTCCTATAGTCCAAAGATGTGTGGGTCAGGTGAATTGGCTATGTTCAATTGCCCAGAGTGTTGGGTGCATTAGTCAGAGGGAAATGGGTCTCAGTGGATTACTCTTTGGAGCGTCGGCTTGGGTTAAAGGGTCTGTTTCCATACTGTAGGGAATCTCATCTTTTTTTAATGTATACGAATATATTTCACATTTCATCCTTATAAATCCTGTCTGCACTTTCTCCTGGGTGTTGCTGCCATTATAATAATTTGGTGATTAGAATTGCCCAAAGTACCTCATCCATGACATAAACAAATTTCGATACAAGCTTTGCATAATTTCTCTACTTTTCAATTATATTCCTCAAAATACAAGTCTACTGTTTGGTTTTTCTTTTTTTAATGGACTTGATAAATTGTAGTGCAAGTTTTAATAATTTATGTATTATTA
The DNA here is from genome assembly GCF_020745735.1 of Hemiscyllium ocellatum. Taxonomy (NCBI): domain Eukaryota; kingdom Metazoa; phylum Chordata; class Chondrichthyes; order Orectolobiformes; family Hemiscylliidae; genus Hemiscyllium; species Hemiscyllium ocellatum. The sequence goes on along the minus strand of NC_083407.1, from coordinate 37,587,111 downwards.
CTGCAAAATCCTTTTGTTCCTCTTCCTCATGAAGATGTCAAACTTCCACAGACTAAAATATCTCACTACCATCATGTGCTAACTCACATTTATCAGTGTTGAATTTTGTTTGCCTATGCTGCATGTTTATTATTTGTCACATGCTACTTAGTGCATTCCTTATTGGTGTCGACTATTTTCTTCAGTTTGGTGTCAGCTCTGTTTTGGTTCTTATGAAACAGCAGTTTCTACACTCTGCCACTTTGAATAATTGTCCTCTACTTGCTTGTTTCATTTTCTGCTTTTAAGGCAATCCACATATCCCCAACTCCACATTCTCTGCCCTTAATAATCAGTCTTTTATGGGGCACTTTATCAATTACCTTTTGAAAATTCAAATAAATTACATCAACTGCATTAACATTGTCTACTCTCTCATGCAATTCTCAAAACAATTAAAAGTTGTGCAGATAGAGACCAATAACTTTAAACAAGAATCTTTAATTTCCAATGATGATTGAAAATATTCAATGACATGTTTCCACATTTCAAGATTTTCACTGAAACAAAATAACTAAAGGAAACATTGTCTAAGCACTACTGAGTAGGCAACTGATACTCCAAAGTACAGAATTGATATCTCCTTTTTTTTAGTTTTCAGCACGACCATAAATCCCACATTGTAGTTGTACTTCACTATGTGCTATGTGCAGAATCACAGGTTCTACAAGAACTGATTTAACATCATTGTCAGCTTCGACTGAGTTTGCTGATCTCTGGTCTGCTAAGCCATGACATTAAATGACTCTCAAAGACACTTCTCCTAGTTTTTGGAGGAGTTACAAACTGAAGACCAGCATTAACACCCACTCAGTTGATTGTATCCTCACTTGGCAATGGCAAAATAAATCTTTTGGATTTCTTCCATTTCCACAGAATCCACCACTTCGACTAGAGACGATGTGTCCTCTCACATTTTTGCCTAATAAGTCACAGCCTTATACACTCCGCTTCAGGGAACATTTCCAGGACACCTGCAACAATCAACCCCACCGCCCCATGGCCCAAAATTTCAACTCCTCCTCCCACTCTGCCGAAGACATGCAGGTGCTGGGCCTCCTCCACCGTTACTCCCTTGCCACCTGACGCCTGGAGGAAGAACGCCTCATCTTCCTCCTCGCAACACTTCAACCCCAGGGCATCAATGTGAACTTCAACAGTTTCCTCATTTCCCCTCCCCCCAACTTACCCCAGTTCCAACCTTCCAGCGCAGCACTGTCCTCATGACCTGTCCTACCTGCCAACCTTCGTTTCCACCTATCCGCTCCACCCTCCCCCTCTGACCTACCACCTCCATCCCCACCCCTTTTCACCTATTGTACTCTTTGCTACTTCTGCCCTCCCCCACTCCCTCCCACCCCACCAAATTTATCTGGTTTCCTGCTCCTCGGACACTGCCTGACCTGCTGTGCTTTTCCAGCACCACTCTGATCTAAACTCCGGTTTCCAGCATCTGCAGTCCTCACTTTTGCTTTGTACACTCTGCTGATTAGACGAGCTGCAGGATTCGTTGCTCAATCTCTCCCTTTCTCTCTCATTCCAACAAAGGCTCAGATTTTGAATGTTAAATTGATTGCTTTTGCTATGTTTTTTTAATGATGCAAACATTTTACGCTTTCCTCTCAGTAAGTCTTAGTTTGGAACTCACTATTTTTATAATAACTAAGCGACAGAAGCTTGTCGTCAAACAGGAGTTAAAGCAAATCATAACATGACTTCCTTCCGTACTATATTTTACCAGGAATTAAAGCAAAAATCTCAAAACATCATCATCATATTTACAAAACAAGATTTCTTTTTTGGAATCCATTTCTGATTTCTAGACGTTCTTTTATTCTTTCCATTAGGAAGAATTTCATTATTTTTCTTATACTATTGCTAATTGACTGATCGATAATTCCCGAGGTAGGTTCTGTTTAACTTCCTAAATTCAGGTACTACATTTAATTCTGTCAGTCTGACATTGCACCTCTATAATGTGTGATTATAAATATGTAGTTATGTCTCAATTAATTTTTCCTTTGTTTCTTTCAAAATGTGTGAATGCAAACTCGCCAGAGCAGTGTCTTGAACCTCTTTGAATTTGAGTATATTTTTCGATGCATCCCTTCTTAAAAATAATTTACATGCAAAACCTAATGAGATTTCAGGCCCTAGTAATTTATCATGGTGAAAGAAAATAAAAGCTAAATGGAAGAACAGAACCAAGGATCTCCAATATCTTATTTTGCTTTGTTCATTCAATGTCCCATTATTGTTCCACCTTTGTAGTAAATAATCTTATGAATTTTTTATATCTACCATCTCTATTCTTACCTGTGCTATTATTCTCTTTCTTAATAATCATATTCTCATCATAGCTTTTCTCCACTTTTGATGTACCTATAAAAATATTTTAGTATCTTTAGTATATTTAGTATCTTGTCTTAAGTTGCCTGGCAATGTAATTTCATTGTTCTTTGCTTTCATAATTCCTTTTTACATTACTCCTAATCTTTTAGCATTCTGTTTTATAATTATTCATTGCTATCTCTGCAGTTCCAGGCTCTCAATTGTTCTCTTAAATAATTATTCATCCATGGAGTCTCAGCATTGTACAGATTGTTTTTCCATTTAACACAATGAATTTTCCAACACTTGTTGAACATCTTAAAAGTATTTTTCAATGTTGTTCAATATCGTTGTTTGCCAGAGAGTTGTTGAACTTACTTCCTCAAACTCTTTTAACCTTGAAAAATCAGCTTTGAAGTCGATTAACCTTTTTTTGTCATATTTATGCTTTTCTTTATTATATTCTTAAAGTATAAATTATGACCATTATTAATGATGTATGTCGTTACTTTTTAACCTCTCTCATCTGCTCTGGTTCATTCCCTACCAGTATCACTCAGGTTGAACTTTTGAACTTTTGTGTGAGAAAGGAGTCTGCATATATTGTAGGCCATTCCTTATCACCTTTAACTACCTCTTCTACTCATTTAATAGTATATGCCCAACATTCCCCATGATTATTTTTTCTATCTAAGATGAGTAAGCCAATTGATTATATTATTCTTACTTGATTATGTGAAATCAAGCTATGGACTTGTGATCTAATTGCATTATTCAATGAAAATACAACTGGATGCGCATGTTTTTGCCAAAAAAAACATAACCATTGAGTGAAAATTGATTTAAAAGGGAAATGTCAAAATAATGTGACAATTTAAAAGAAAAAGTGAAACTTATACACTTATTCCTAATGAACATATGTTATAATGACTTAAAAGAATGAAACATTCAATTGTTTTCTACTTTTCCATTCAGGTAAAATGGACCTTGAAATACTTGGCAAAATTCAGTCCAAACATCCAGGCTTTTTCATTCATAATGAGGTGGTGGAACCTAATCCTCAACACATTTCTAAATATAAAGGTAATTAATTAAAACATTCTCAGGTGGTAAATGTTATGTGTGAGGTATTAATTTATCCTTTGATCTTCCGGTCAGAATTATGGATTTTACAGCTTATTTGAAGGACAGAGTTAGGTGCAAAATAAACTGGTGACCTTCCTACCATCTACTTATCGACCCCTTATCTTTGTTTCCTGTCTCTGACCTGTTATAATGACCAAGTAATGACCATATTCCATTCATTCCTCTACTTAAGGTGTGACAGAGGACAGCAGAGTCAAGGCAGGTGGACTGGCAACTTTCAGTGCACTGGCTGCTGGCTGGCAAAAAAAGGATATAATCCCTGGAGTTTTCTTTGTACCCCTCAGAGCTAATAGCCCTACATCCATCTTATAATCCTCCCCAGTCTATGAAATCCAGTCTCCGCAAACCCAACCCATGCTAGGGTCTGCCAGCTATACCTGCCCAAAATAGCAGAATTACTTTTAAGTCCATTCTCTCCATTACTCTTCCTTTGTGGGGACAGGATATAGTCCCAGCTGCAGCTACTGCTTGAACCTAGCACTGCTGAGATAACAGAGCTGCCAGCCAATCTGCCTAGCAGTTGTCTTGACCAGTGTTTCCTCCCAGATGGGAGCAGAAATTTTATTCTGAAATAATTAAGGCTGCTTCCCGCATAACACCACAATTGGGCATTTGATTTCAGATTGGTGCACTGGCAACGGATGTTTTTGCTGGGGATCCAGAGGGGAAACCTGGAAAATGTACAAATGACAATTACTGGTTTAGAACGTCTCAAGATGGATCTTAGCTACACCAAAAATGTTTATTTGCAAGCATTTCCGCTTTTATTTTTCTGTTCTTTCCCTTTGGACAGCAAGGGATATGGCTCCCTTGTGGGTGTGGGTGGTTGAGATATCACTATCCTCTCAAATGAAAATATTAGTTAGTTGCTATTACTAACGAATATGAAGATGATGGATAACCATTTTCAGCAACATGGTTACACCTTTAGTATCAAGCTCCCTGAGAACTTTAAATGTTTTAATAAGGTTCCCCTCTCATTCTTCTAAACTCCAATGAGCACACGCCTAACCTACTTGACCTATCATCAAAAGAAAATCCCTCCATATCTGAGATCAATCTAGTCGGCCTTCTCTGGACTGCTTCAAATTCTAACATGTCTTTCCTTAGATAAGGGGATAAACTGTTCACAGTACTCCAGCTGTGGTCTGATGAGAGTCTTGTACAATTTCAGCAACATGTCCATATTATTATTTTCCATTCCAGAAGACCACAAGATTATGCGAAATAGGAAGAGGATGAGGCCATTTGGTGCTGCAAGCCTTTGCTGCTATTCAATAGGATTTTGGCTGATCCCAAATCCTCGCATCCAGTTTCCTGTCTTTTCCCTATAACCCTTTTTTCCCAATTGATCAAGAATTGATCTTTGTCTGCCTTAAATACACACTAGGAGTCTGCCCGCAGTTGTCAATGGCAAGGAGTTCCTAAGACTCACTATCCTCTGAGAGAAGAAATTCCTCTTCATCTCAGCCTTAAATTGGCATCCTTTAATTCTGAATCTATGTCTTCTGGTCTTAGACTGTCCCATAAGGGGAAACATCCTCTCAGTATCTACCTGTCAAACCCCTTAAGAATCTTATATGTCTCAATGAGATTGCCTCATATTTTTTAAACTCCAGTTGGTAGAATCTCAACCTGTTTAATCTTTCATCATAAGACAATCCCTCTACACCAGCACTCATTCTTTGAAATAAAGAGCCATATTCATTTTGCCTTCCTCACTGAATTTGTATCCAGTTTAATTTTGTGATTAATGCACAAGAGCTTGCATGAGATGGCAAGGTGGCTCAGTGGTTAGCGTGTTCTTCCAGCACCACTAATCCAGAATCTGGTTTCCAGCATCTGCAGTCATTGTTACTACCCAGTGGTTAGCACTACTGACTCCCTGTACTGGAGACCTGGGTCCAATTCTAGCCTCAGATGGTTGTCTGTGTGAATTTTGCACAGTCTCCCACGTCTGTGTGGGTTTCCTCCCACAGTCCAAAGGTGTGCAAGTTAGGTTGATTAGTCATGCTGAAGGGCTTTTTCCCAAAACTTCCATTTTCCTGCTCCTCGGATGCTGCCTGACCTGATGTGCTTTTCCAGCACCACTCTAATCTAGACGCTAATCTCCAGCATCTGCAGTACCCACTTCCATCTAAATTGTCCATAGTGTCTAGGGATGTGCAGGTTAGGTAGATTAGCCATGGGAAATGCAAGGTTATGGGGATGGGGTAGGATGCTCTTCAGACAGTTGTTGTGGACTCGATGGACTAAATGGCCTGCTTCCACATTGTAGGGATTCTATGACTCCCAAATTCTTAGGTGCTGCTGCTTTCTGCAGACTTTCTTCATTTTAATAATATTCCTGTCTTCTATTTTTCCTGCCAAAGTTCAAACCTCACTCTTCCACATTATATTCCCACTGCCAAATTTTTATATCACAGTTATTGAATTAATGAGAGAGATTGAAGATATAAATATATATTCTTGGCTTCATATTTTCTGAAATTGACTGTTTTTTAAAAATATATTGCAATTTGGTATTAGTATGCATAGAATATAGAGATCAAAGAAGGATTTGGTAGAACTGTTTTTGAGTAACTCACTGTTTTCTACAATTTGTGAAGCACTGTGTTTGAGCTCTTACTGTGACTTTTGAACCCATCTACAATAATTATATAATCATACAGAATCATAATGTTGCTTTCACTGAGTGTACATGTTGGATTGCATAACATGACTTCATTAAAGACAGAGAGCTGGTTGGCTAATTGTAATTGATGGTTGTGTGCTCAACAGTTAAAGTAACAAACACAATAGAAGAGGAAAGGAATCTAACTCAGGAGTAAGGTGAATTGTATGGCTCTTTCAATGAATTGACACAGACATATTTGTAGAAACTGACAGTGGCTATCTCAGATCTTGGGAAAACCTTTTACCAATTCTCAGCTGAATTAGCAAAAGAATTTCTGTTGGGCAACATTTTTGCACAATGTTTACCTTATTCAATATGTTGATCTATTTAAAATCTATTTATGTAACTTCCAAGACATTCCAGCAGTTTTACTATATGCATTGATTGATAATATGCATAGTTTATCAAAGTAGGTCATGTTTTTCAACAGCAGATGCGACACTATGAAGTGCAAAGGACTTCAAATTCTGTTTGATTTACCAATGCTACATTTAACTTATCAATGCCTTCTTCAAAAAGCAGAAAATAATGAAATGTTTCTAAACCAAACATCTGGAAGCTAGATACATAGCTGTTATTATTTCTCAATTCAGTTTATTAAAAAGTTTCCTTGCAATTCTATTTCTGTGTTCCAGCACTTGTGAAAGAATGGAATCCAGGTCCAAATATTTCCTTCACCTGGAACCAGATGACCTCAGGAGAATATGAAAAGCAAAACAAGAAAAGGAATGAAAGTAAAAAATTTGATTTCATTCACATGATTGAGGTAACAGCAGCTAAAAAATAACTTAACAAGTTGCAGAGAGGGGAGGCATTAGGGCTGGTTGTGAAGGCAGTCCTAAGCAAATATCAAAACATGCCCTTCAGTGTCCAAACACTAATTGCTGTACATGTCTCTTAGTCTTTAGAAATAACATTCTTTTTGATATCATAGTTAGGCACATAATTCCTCATCTTTGATCTGCCTAACACTTCAGATACCAAATGGGCAAGTGGGTAACTTGATAACAAGTAATGCCTGTGAACATCTACCATATTGTGTTAGCTTTTTTGTCACATATACTCAATGAGTATAGTGACAAGTTTATATGCCACCTCCTATAGCACCATCTTAAGTACAAAGATACCTAGTTACAAGATCTTGTAAAATACAGAAATAAAATGTTCAGCATTGCAGAAAAAGACACCTGGAACAGTGGGTCTCCAACCCATCTATGCCTCCACCTAACCTTCAGGTTGCACCAGATCCTGGCTCCAGACTACACTGCATCTCACCTTGAGGATCATGAGGCTGGGACATCACTTTTAACCACTATGTCAGACCAAGAAAGCCATGCCGGGTTGAGAGGATGCCACGCTGGGTGAGGCTGCCCTGTCACGCAGGGAGACTGCTCTGGAAGAGTACTACAGCAGGCAGGGAGGGCGCTATGCCAGGCCAGGAGGTCACCACTTCACATTCATGAACCAATAAAACTACGACCATAAGACATAGAACCAGAAATAGTCAATTCAGCCCATCAATTCTGTTCTGCCATCCAATGAGATCATGGTTAATCAGATAATCCTCAAAGTCACTTTCTTTCTTGTGCTCATAACCTTTGATTTGCTTACTGATTAAACATCTGACTATCTCCGCCTTAAATATTTTTAATGACACAACCTTTCCATAATAAATAATTCCACAGATTCACTACGTCTGAAAGAAGAGATTTCTCCTCATCTCTGTCTTAAAAGGGTGACTGCTTACTCTGAGATTATGCCCTCTGCTCCTAGAATTTCCTACCTTCCAACTCAAACCTGCCAAGTCCCCTAAGAATCTTGTATGTTTAAATAAGATCCCCTCTCATTTTTCTATATCCCAAGGCATCATTAAGACCTTCAGATTAACTGGGAAAATTAAGAAGGAAATACATTTGGACTATGTTATTCAATTTTTAATATATAATATCAATTTTCTCATACATTCCAACTTCTTGAACTCCATGTGCATTATTTGGTTACAAAACCACTGAACCATAGTTTAATATTTATTTGAGATAATTGTCTTGATATCTAATTTCTTAATTACAGTCCAAGTTCGTTATGGATGTTAAGGTCTAAAACGTGAGATGGTTTTATAGCTGGAGTATGTTAACACAAAAATACTTATTTCTTCCTTTTTACGGGAGATGAAGAATTAAATAAACATTTATCTGTTTTAAGAGCAATGAGACTCGCAAACTAGAACTGAATTACAGTATATTAATTGGGTTGTAGTGCACTTTAATTTTAGGAGCATTTTAACGTGCTTTGAAACAACCTTTTGTTGAGATTGGAAAAAAACAGTTTTATTGGGGATCTTTCTCCTAAAATCATCCATGGAAATATCCAGTCATACAAATAAGCCCTATTATGGTCCTCAGCCCATGCTGGAGTTAGTGTACACTGTATACTGCTTTTGTAATCCACCATGTGTAAAAGAGAGGCAGGAGGGTGTGCTGGAACATCCAATCTTACTGCAAAAATATCTCCCATAAATAGGGATGAGCCTTTCAGTTTGGCCATGACTAAATGCTTTATATATGAGGTGTCCAGGCACCCAACATCACCATGATTTCAAATAGTTCTGGGGAGTTTTGGCTAAAATCCACTTTTATTGAAGATTCGGTGAGATTTCACCCTATTTGCAGATATTGTCAAAAGGTAGGAAGCTCGCAAAAGCTCAGAATAATCTATCCTGACATTCTGCGTCCTTATTTGGAGGACAGCCAATAAAATACCCTACCAGGCTGATTGCTCAGCACCACACTCTCGATTCTAATCTTCAGCATCTGCAGTCTCACTTTAGCCAGAGCTGATTCCTTGTCTGGCAGAAGACTGGACTATCAGAGTAATGCTACAATGATTAGATTAGATTCCCTACAGTGTGGAAACAGGCCCTTCGGTCCAACCAGTCCACACCAACCCTCCGAAGAGTAACCCACCCAGACCCATTTCCCTCTGACTAACACACCTAACCTATGGGCAATTTAGCATGGCCAATTTACCTGACCAGCACATCTTTGGACTGTGGGAGGAAACCCACGCAGACCCGGGGAGAATGTGCAAACTCCACACAGACAGTCTCCCGAGACTGAAATTGAACCTGGGACCCTGGTGCTATGAGGCAGCAGTGCTAACCACTGAGCCACCGTGCCGCTCTAATGAACTGAGAAAGTCTGAAATGGAATCTAGAAAATCTTCAACTCCTTCAGAAGATTTGTGACAGTGTTGTCAACTTCACTTGCCATTCATTACCAAGAGTTTAGGATTGAGAGATTTTTCAAAGGCTACGTTAGAACACAGTATCTTAAGGCCTCATATCAGTACTAGAGGTAATTCCCACAGTATGCAGAACTCACACAAATATAATTGTTTGTGGCAAAAATAAATTCATTCATGCTCCTCATTACATGCAAGTAGCAGAACAGAGGCAGCAAAGGTCAATTTTGGCAGAAGTAAACTCCCTGCCCCATCTTTGGGCTTTCCAAATTGCACATGATTCCACGTTGATCACACCAAAATTTCAAATCCAGTGTCTTTAAACACTGAGGAAAGTATCATAATTAATTTTAAAATAAAAGCAGCTTAAATGAAAATATATTTGCATTTCTGACCTCAAATTTTCTTGTCTAGATGTTGTATTATGTAGAAAGTTTGCACGATACCATCACGTATTTTCACAGCCTTCTGGAAACTAATGGCAAACTTCTAATAGTACAAACTGCAGGTAAGTGGCTGTCTAATTTTTCTGATATGCAAATATAAGGACTCTGCATTAATTGAAATTCAACAAGGAAAATATAATCTAATATTTTATTCATTTATCCATTCGCCTCCTGATATTTAGATTGATACATCCTGGTACATGTTGAAAAAGACTATAAATGCACAAAATAAAACAGTAAGTACTGGAGAAACTCAGTAGTCTGTCTGTGGAGAGAGAAACAGAGTTAGTATTTCAAGTTCAGTATGATTTCTTTGGAAGTACACTAGCGGCACGTGAAGCAATGTAAAAATTGTATTGTACTTAATGAGTTAGCTAGATGGCAGGAAACAGACAATGGCTGGTCATTGATATGGTTATTAGATATAAAATGTTAACTGGCCTTAAGAATCTAAAGATTGTATGGATGATGTTGAAAACAGAACATAGCATGGGTTACTTTACATGAAGAGATATTGTTAATGGCAGAACAGAAAAAGGAAGACTATGGATCTCATGATTTGTGAAGATGGAAGAAGGAAAGCTACAGCCATAAGATGGTCCCAAACATCATGGTTTGACATCTCACTGAGAATTGGGCAACAATTGGAGGTGGCATGGTGATTCAGTGGGAGCAGCACGGTGGTTCAGTGGCTAGTACTGCTGCCTCACAGCACCAGAGACCCGGGTTTGATTGCAGCCTCATGTGACTCTTTATGTGGAGTTTGCACATTCTCCCCATCCGGGTCTGGGTGAGTTAATGTTCCAAGGGTCTGTATGGACTTGTTAGGCCAAATGGCCTGATTCTATACTGTAGGGATTCCAAGTATTCTAACCCATCAAGATTGTCTGAACAATTACATGTGCCAAGGTTCCCATAATGAATAAAGCCATGTAAGCGCTTCTGCCAGGATTCATTTGACAATCCCTGTGGCAGTGGAGAACAGATAGTGAGGATAAAGTTTTGAATTTTCGAGTTCCCAGTAAAGATGACACGTACATGGGATAGAAATATGAAAGCCATTAAACACCTGAATTGGGACAGAGTTGTCCTTGCTCCCTCTGCTTACCCCAAGAGAGGATGGGGCTGGAAAAGATATCTTAAAATTAGGCTACCCTATTTTTATCTGGCTGAGGAGCAACATCTTGTGAAATCACATCTTTGTAGGCAAAGAAAAACATTTAAAAATTTTCAACTTGGAGTATTAGAACACTCATGTGCTGATTGTCTCGAGGAACAGTTACAGTCATTTAAGCTGAGCTATTAAAACTCTGAAAGACCATGCTGACCTCAGTGAAATATATCTTTCCAGGTAGGTATAATGAAGGAACAAACAGAGGGATATAACTTGTACTGGAAAGTCAGGTTGACAGTAACCCTTGTGCTCACATATTTAGTTTTACTGTCTGGAATAAGATCGTACCTGTACTGTCAGAAGTGTTCAGCTGTGTAAATGAAAGACCCATTGCATTTCAACAACAGCTCAGCTCTAAACAAGATGTCACCTTCATCAGTGCTTATGTTCTGACCCTTGACTCTAGTAAACCTGTTCAGGAAAAGTTCCATTCTGACTTTGATGAAGTCCTCATGGCCATCCAAAAAGAAGAATATTTTCTTCTGGGAATTTTTCTTGCCAGGGTTGACGACAACATTCATGTCTGGAGTGGAAGCATTGGGCAAATGGAGTAGGAAATATTTATGTAAATGGAATTCTCTTGCTGACAAAGAATCCTCAGCATTGTCTCATTTTAACAAACTTTTTTCCCACCTGAAGGTCAAACACAAAACACTTGGAAGCACCCAAGATCAAAGTGTTGATACTTTGTGGATTATGTTATTGACTGGATCAAAGTTCTAAATGATGTTTCTATCACTCAATCCAGCTGGAGGACTATTGCCTGCTGGATGGACTATCAACTTGTCCAAATGGCATTGACTATCCACCTCGCATTAAGGCATTGCAGGGCTCAAATGTTTGAGAAGACTTGTAGATCAGGTTGAGGTTGTGGATGTAGGTTTTCTCGCTGAGCTGGAAGCTTCATTTCCAGACGTTTTGTCACCCTACTAAGTAACATCTTCAGAGGACCTCCAGGTGGAGACTGCTGATAATTCTTGCTTTCTATTTATATATTTGGGTTTCTTTGGATTGGTGATGCCATTTCCTGTGGTGATGTCATTTCCTGTTATTTTTCTCAGGGGGTGGTAGATGGGTCTAACTCGATGTGTTTATTGACATTGAATTAGGCCCCATCAACCATCCCCTGAGAAAAAGAACAAGAAATGACATCACCACCGGAAATAGCATCCCCAACCCAAAGAAACCCAAACATATAAATAGAAAGCAGGAATCATCAGCAGTACTTTGCCCGGAGGCCACCTGAAGATGTTACCTAGTAGGGTGATGAAACGTCTGGAAAGGAACCTTCTAGCTCAGCGAGCAAATCTACTTCCAGAGGCTCAAATTTTCTGGACTTATGGAATTTTACAGTATAGAAGGAGGTTGTTTGACCAATCATGACTGAACTGGCTCCCAAAAGAGTAACCTAGCTTGTGCCATTCTCTAATCCTATCTCTGTATCCTTCTATTTCATCACTTTCAAATATCTATCCACCTCTATTTTGAAACTTCCAATAGAATCCACCTTCACAACTCTCCTAGATAGTTAAAAATTACACAACACCAGGTTATAGTCCAACAGGTTTAATTGGAAGCACACTAGCTTTTGGAGCGACGCTTCTTCATCAGGTGATTGCGGAGGGGTCAATCGTAACACAGAATTTATAGCAAAAATTTGCAGTGTGATGTAACTGAAATTATACATTGAAAAATTGATTGTCTGTTAAGCCTTTCATCTGTTAGAATACAGTGATAGTTTCACTTCTTTCATGTGTAAATCACAAAACCCTTTTTTTTAAGTTGCATTCTCCTAGATAGTGCATTTCAATTACTAACAACTCTGAGTAAAGAAGTTTCTCCTCATCTCATTCCTAGTTTCCTTGCTAAAAATCTTGAAATCGTTACCCTTAGTTGCTGACATACCAACTGAAGGAAACAGAATATCCTTCCTTACCTTGTCAAAATTGTTTATGAATTTGAACATCTCAATGAGATCACTTTTTGATCTTCTCTGTTCCAAAGAAAATAAGCCAACTTTCTCTAATTTTTCCTTGTATCTCTGAAGTCGCTCAGTGTCTTTCTCATAATCCATTATTCTCCACATCTTAATATCATCAGTACATTTAGAGACTTAGCCCGCAACAGCCATCTACAAATTGTTTACATTGATCAGAAAAAGCAAAAGTCCCAATGCCAATCCCTGTGGAGCACCAAGCTTCAACATGGCAGTCAACTTAGTAAAGTCAAATCAAATAGGATTCACAGTGAGCTTGCCAGTTGGATATGTTGGTCGGAGACAGAGAATGGTGGTGGAGGGCTGCTTTTCTTCCTAAAAGCCTGTTACTAGCAGCATTCCACAGGGATCAGGGTCCTCTTTTGTTTGGCATTTATATAAATGATTTGGATGAGAATACAGAAGGTATGGTTAGTAAATTTGCAGACAACACCAAAATTGGTGGCATAGTAGACAGTGAAGAAAATTCTTTTTAAGATTACAAAGAGATCTTGATCAAATGGCAGATGGAGCTCAATCTAGATAAATGTGAAGTATTACAATTTGTAACAAGAAACAAGGATAGGGCTTATACAATAATGGAAGGATCTTGGTTAGTGTTGTAGAGCAGTGAGACATAGGGGTGCAGGTACATAATGCTTTGAAGTTTGCATCACATATAGGGTGGTTAAAAGGGCATTTGGTATGCTTACCTTCACTGCTCGCCTGTTCGAGGAGAGGAGTTGGGAAATCATGTTGAGGTCGTACAGGATATTGGTGAGGGCTTTTCTGGAATACTGTGTCCAGTTCTGGTTGCCCAGTTACAGGAAGGATATTATCTCATTGGAGGGGGTTCAGAAGAGATTTCTCAGGGGTATTGCTGGGTGTGAAAGGTTTGAGTTATAAAGAAAGGCTGAATAGGCTAGGACATTTTTAACTGGAACATAGGATGTTGAAAGGCAATCTGATAAAAGTTTATTAAATAATGAGGGGTACAAATAGAATTGTTGATAGCTGTCTTTTCCCTATGACAGGGGAGTTCAAGACTGGGGGCACATGTTTAAGGTGAGAGGAGAGAGATTTAAAAAAGACATGAGAGGCAATGTTTTGTTTTACCCAGACGGTGGTTCACATGTGGAATGAACTTCCTGAGGAAGTGGTCGGTGTGGATACAATTACAATATTTAAAAGTCATTTGGATAGGTACATGAATAGAACTGAAAATGTGTTGCTGGAAAAGCGCAGCAGGTCAGGCAGCATCCAAAGAGCAGGAGAATCGACGTTTCGGGCATGAGCCCTTCTTCAGGAAAGAAGAAGGGCTCATGCCCGAAATGTCGATTCTCCTGCTCTTTGGATGCTGCCTGACCTGCTGCGCTTTTCCAGCAACACATTTTCAGCTCTGATTTCCAGCATCTGCAGTCCTTTCTCCTCTAGGTACAAGAATAGGTAAGGTTTGGAAAGATATGAACCAGGAACAGACAGGTGGGACTAGTTTAGTTTGGGATTATGTTCAGCATGGATTGGTTGGACCGAAGGGTCTGTTTCTGTGCTGCACGATGCTATGATTCTATTTACATCTATAACCACCCTCAGTTTCTTATCTTTTAACCAATTCTAGACCATAATGCCTAGGACCCATCAATTGCACACATTTCTAATTTGCTAAACAACCCGCCATGTGGCACAATATCAAATGAAAATCCAAATATATATCATCCATTGCAATATTTTCATCCACTGACTGTGTCACCTTGTCAAAAAACTTAATTAAGCTTGTCAGATATGACCTGCCCATGTCAAAGCTACGCTAACTGTCCACTATTAACTTATTTTTCTCCAAGTGTATGTACGTATCCCAAATTATAATTTCCATCAGTTTTCACACTATTGCTGTCAAGCTGACAGATCTGCAGTTTCCTGGATTATCCTTTGTTCCTTTTCTTAAACAATGGCTCCACATTTACACTCCTCCAGTACCGTGGGACTAGTTCTGTGTTCAGAGAGTTCTGGAAAATTTTTATCAATGGCTCCACAATTTTTTCACTTACCTCTCTCAGCAAACTAGGATGCATCTCAGATGGGTGCGGTAACTTCCCTACCTGGAGTACTGCCAGCATTTTTATCTGTTCGTCTTTATCTGTCCCTATATTGCTCAATTCTGAATGCCCACATTATCAACGAGGTTATTTTCACCAGTTACTAATTTTCAAAAGGAAGAAACACAATGTCTCAGCCCCAAAAGCAACCCAGTTACAGAAAGAGGTTCGAAGTGCAACTCAACCAACCTCGATTGTCACACATCAACATCAACTCTAGAATAATGAGATAAGATAAAATCAACTGGACTAGATTGTTATACCCACAGCATTGGGCTATCCATATTGCTTGGATTGGTTTGTTGAAAAAAAAATACTGAAATATGAGGTCTCCCAACAAAAATAAACAGACATCAGGCCTTTCAGAGAGACTTAATGTGTCAAATCAAATAAATAGCATTCAAAAAGCTCAAAACTGCTCCCAAAAGACAAATCTTGATGCTAAAGCTCACATGGTAGAGAAAAAGATAAGCCCGAGGTAGGCTGACCATCATAACAAGCAAAGGTTTTTTGAAGCCACAAGTGTCTAATATAAATATGCAAAATCCCTTTTACTCTCATGATTGTATTTCTCAACCGAAGGATGAGAATGCCATTCTTCAACAAAATCATTTTGAACAACTCATCAACTATGAATACACAAGAAGTAGCTGATGCTCTCCAGACTACACTCCTCAATATCCTATGACAAAATCAAGAAAGATCAACAAGTAAAATGGTACCAATGATACTCCAAAAGAAGTCTTCAAAACTGGCTTTTCCTCAGAGCAAGACATCAGCATTCATTGTATGCATTTGAGAAGAAAAATAACAAGATCGCCCTCCTTCCACTTCCTCCATATAACCAAAGAAATGCAATAATTGCAACTATCTTAAAGAATGAGGATAATAGTTGAAGTTTTTATCCACAGCAGGGTAACCCTGACACAAGTTCTCCTGAATTACATACATCCTATGGCTGGAGCAAGCCCAAGTTGCTGAGCAACCTATTTCTGCTCCTAATTTATATGTCTGTATATTTGCATGTACAAATGTTTAACTTGACATCCATGACAACACTAAACTGATCACCATAGATATACATGACTTGCTGTATGCAGGTGATTGCATTTTTGTAATCAATTCTGCCCTAAATTTTTTTTATAAACCAGTTAGCATATTTTGCATAAAAAAGATTTGCCTTCTCCTTGATTGCTGCCAAATGAAACTCAAGTCAACCTGCAACAGGTCAGCCAAATAGACCTCTTCCTAATGACATTGTAGCGACTCTTGAATATTTTGAGCACTTCTCAGATCTTGGCAGCCACATCTTTTAGAAGATCACCATTGATGAAGAGATCTAATTCGGGGTGATCTGTGCAAGCTCATTATATAACAAACAACAGCAATAAATGTTTGACAATAAAGACCTCTGTAAATCAGCAAAACTCCTGTTATACAGAGCAGTCATCATCACCAGAATACTAATACTTCAGTGGAATGTAAACTGTTTTTCAGGGACACCCAAGAGTGCTATAGAAATTCTTTGAGCAATGCCCACTGCATCCAATATTTCAACAAATGCTAGTTTACTTCCTGAAGTTTTCTCCACAAGCTAAGTCATGCAAGGCCAACAACGGTAGTGATGAGGGATATACATTTGAAGTAAAGACTTCAGATGTTCGTACTTTTGTCACTGCAGCTGAGCAGCAGAAATCTGTTAGATGTCTGCAAGATTGTTTAAAAATACATGGAATATTTTCACCCATAAAGTGTTTATGAGAGGCCACATATAAAGAAAATGGTCAGCATTTTAGGAAATGAACAATTGGTGGATATAGAATGCAGAATTCACTGCTCAAATATGATGAGGTGACAGCCTCGTGATATTACTGCTGGTCAACTAATCTGGAGAATCAAATAGTGTCCTGTGGACCTGGGTTCAAACTGGGACATAGCAAGTAATAGAATTTAAATTCAGTAGAAAAAAAACTGGAATTAAGGTGCTAATGGTGACGATTGTTGGAAAAACCTTTAGGGAAGGAAACTGCCATCCTTACCTGATCTGGCCTGCATGTGAGTCCTGACCCACACCAAAGTGGTTGGCACTTACCTGCCCTCTGAGCAATGAGGAATGAGCAATAAATGCAAGCCCAGCCAGTGAATGAATAAAGAAAATATGTTGATTGATGCAGAATCAACATTTATTTCTGAAGATTAATTATATTCTTGTAAGCAAAGAATATTAATGAATGCAGGTTATAAAGAATGGAATTGGAATGTGAGGAGCAACCTTTGATGGCCTGAATGGCTTAATTTCTTTCCTCCAAATTTTCGCGATTCTGTATTATGTTTTTAATCAGCCTGTCTTGGTATGTTATGATGCACCTCATGAACATGTGGGACTTGAGCGTAGGCCTTTTGGTTCAGAGAAATTAATTTACATTTGTCCAAGTGACTGCTAATTTTGACCCAAATTAATGTTTCCAAAAGCCTTTGTTCTGCTGTTAAATTGATTGGCCTGTGGTTTTGGGGATTTTCTTTACATCATGTTTTGAATAAGAATTTATGATTTGCAATTCTCCAATCCTCTGGTACTAGACCTTTATTTAAGGAGGAATGGAAAGATACCATCAATATCTCAGCTCCTACTTGTCTCAATGTCACCAACTGCATTAACATTGATCCAAGTAACTTACCAACTTCAGTCAAGTTATCCAATACTTCACTTTCATTTATTTTTAGCCCATCTAGTGTCTGAATATTTCCTTTCATACTGATTTGAGAAGCAACTTCCTCCTTACTAATGACAAGTAAAAAGTACTCTTTTGTTATCCCAGTCATGTCTTCTGCCTTCATGTGTAACATCTAAAATCATTCATTTCCTACTTTTACAACTCTTCCAATGTCACATCCCTGTGGAAGACTTTTGGATACCTTGCTTTCTTAGCTGTCAATATATTCAAACTCTCTTTGCTTACCTTTTTAAAATCATTTCCCATCTAACCCTTTTATATTCAGTTTGTTTCTCAATTGTACTGTCCACATGGCATCTATTATATACACGCTTTTCTATTTCATGTTGCTTGATTTCTCTTTTGCCAAATAGGGAGCTCTGGATTTGCTTGAGTTGCTTTCCCCCTTGTAGGAATAGGCTCTAGATTAGATTGGTGCGGGAAAAGCGGAGCAGTTCAGGCAGCGTCCGAGGAGCAGGAAAATCGACATTTCGGACAAAAGCCCTTGATCAGGAATATTCCTGATGAAGGGCTTTTGGTTGAAACATCGATTTTCCTGCTCCTTGGATGCTGCCTGAACTGCTGTGCTTTTCCAGCACCACTCTAATCTAGAATCTGGTTTCCAGCATCTGCAGTCATTGTTTTTACCCTTGTAGGAATATATTTTGCCTTTACTGAAACTATCTCCTCTATAAATGGATCCTATTATTCTGTTACATTTTTGTGTGCCAATGTTTAATTCTAATTTACTTGAGCCAGTTCTGTTGTCACACCATGGTTACCCTACCCCAACTAACAAATTTAGTTGCACCTTTTCCACAGTTAAACCATACTTCATGATACTATGCTTTTCATCTAGACTCAAAATGTTAACTTGCTCTCTCTCCATGGATGCTGTCTGATCCACTGTGATCTCCAGCATTTATTATTTTCACTTCATGACTATAACTGTCCCCTGAATGCTATTGAGACAAATAAATAATTTACAGAGGAATTTTGTAGTATCATAATTCAAATTAAATAAGAATGTTTTCACAAATATATTTCAAATATTATTATTACCAGATGACGGTGGCTATCATTCACTTTGGAGAAAAGCTGGATCCCGGTTTCTCAGCAGTTGCCTTTTTCTTGATGTCCACAAAGTCCTTGATGAAATGAGAATGAAGTATCATATCTATGAGCTTTCTTCTATCTTTGATATCACAGAGTGTTTCATTGAAGGAAATGAAAATGGAGAACTTCTGTTGGATTTCCTTACACACATAGTAGATTTCAGGAAAACCGCTCCAGCAGATCTGAATGCTGAAGTTCTTCAATGCTTACGCCAGCCTCAATGCTCAAGGGAGGAAAATGGGAAAATACTTTTCAATAATAATTTGCATTTCATAGTGATTGATTATTAATTGTATTTCCATCAGTCAGTAATTATTTAATTATCTCCACCTCAAATATTCTTAATAGTTTTGTGTTCTTACTTCAGAACTGTTTAACATCAATTAATTATGAAGTTATACCATTATCCATGTGTCAAATTAATCCACTAACTGCTTTCAAAATTACAAAACAAATCTTTGAAAGATTAAAATTAAAAATTCCTGGCTTCTAAAGGATTAACTTCTAGCCATGTCATCTCGATGAATCTTAAAAATGACTATTCAAAACACATTGTCAGGTGGTTTGAAGCCATAAGTTCCTTTTGTAAACTTCATATAAGGAATGATAACAGGGATTTCCATTGCTACAATGTATATTCATTTGCATGAGTTCTACTTCTTTATTAAATTGAATTGTATAATGCAACTGATTATTTACTCAGTAATAGTTTTGATGCAATGATCAACAACTGAAATAGTCTTTACTGTGAACTAAAGGTTTACAAATTGCTTAAGATTTAATATAAAATTTAATTTTTTTCTCTTCATTTGTATGTTTTTATCCTACTTGATAAATATTGATTTTAGTGTCTGAACATATCCATATAATGTATAAGAACTTATTAAAATCTGATAACTTTGAAACATTTTCACAAATTTGTTTGAACTATAATATAAGTGCATAACGTAAGAACGAGGAGCAGGAGTAGACCATCTGGCCCCTTTAGCCTGCTCTGCCATTCAATATGATCATGGCTGATCTTTTGGTTGACTCAGCTCCACTTACCTGCCCACTCACCAAAATGCTAAAGTCCTTTACTGTTCAAAAATCTCTCTATCTTTGCCTTAGAAACAGTCAAAGAGGTCGTCTCAATAGCTTCACTGTTTAACAATAGAACATAGAACATAGAACATAGAAGGATACAGCGCAGTACAGGCCCTTCGGCCCTCGATGTTGCGCCGACCGAATCCTACCTAACCTATACTAGCCCAATAACTTCCAAATGCCTATCCAATGCCCGCTTAAATGACCATAAAGAAGGAGAGTTCACCACTGATACGGGCAGGGCATTCCATGAACTCACAACCCGCTGTGTGAGTTCATGGAATGTTTAAATAGACATTATTACAGCCTATTTATGTGCTCCTGCTCAAAGTTCATAGGCCAAATAAAGAATATTTTGCTGGCTGGAAATATGAGTTTCTACTATGTAACCCAAAAAACTTTTCCATATACACTTCCATAAAATGGTCACATTATAAGGTTATTAAAAGAGCAATAGAAGATTTTAAGTATGTATTGATTTTATTGTCTAGTCATGTCCACCCAAAATCAGAAGATGCTCAATACTTTCAAAAACTTTGAAGAATTTTTAAAGCTGATAACAAAAGGCCTTGTCAAATTGATTTTTGTTGTGCACAAATGACTGAAGTGATTCATATCTGCAATTTCTCTGTCAGCAAACTAGGCATTTTGATTGAATTAGATTATAACAATTTCCTTTGTACGTTGCCATGACTATCACAACGCTAAAAAAGTGTCCAGCTACAATCTCCAAAATTAAATCCCTTAATTTAAAAAGAACACTATTGCTGTTGCGTTTTGCACAAAATTCACGTGCGTAGCTCCAGTACACAGGATGTCATAATTATATCCAGCAATGCAACTTTGAAATCTCAAATACACCATTGTGTGAACTTTGAGACGTCAGCCTTGATTGTAATAGCATAGGATAATTATGTAACAATTTGACTATTCAAAACAAACTCTGAGTTGTTGTACTTCTGTATAACATGACCAAAATGCAATATAAATAAATGAATATGAATGCCAAATTTGTATGACTCTATGCCTCTACACAGTGCTGCAAAATGGAATCTCAGCATGGCAGCTGGTAAAATATAAATTCAGTGAAAACCTGGAAGTAAAAGCTAGTCACACAATAGTCATGTAACTACTGTCAACTTTTGCAGAAGCCTATCCGATTCACTAGTGTCCTTTAAGGGACTAAATCTTCCTTCTTTACTTCATCTGTCCTACATTTGTGGGCGGCACGGTGGCACAGTGGTTAGCACTGCTGCCTCACAGCGCCTGAGATCCGGGTTCAATTCCCGACTCAGGCAACTGACTGTGTGGAGTTTGCACATTCTCCCCGTGTCTGCGTGGGTTTCCTCCGGGTGCTCCGGTTTCCTCCCACAGTCCAAAGATGTGCGGGTCAGGTGAATTGGCCATGCTAAATTGCCCGTAGTGTTAGGTAAGGGTAAATGTAGGGGTATGGGTGGGTTGCGCTTCGGCGGGTCGGTGTGGACTTGTTGGGCTGAAGGGCCTGTTTCCACACTGTAAGTCTAATCTAATCTACATGTGAATCCAGAATGTGATTGACTCTTAACTGTACTCTGGGCAATTTGAAATGGGCAATAAAGGGTGGCTTACATCCCATGTACTAATCATAAACTATTCATATACTGATCCAGCTGCTTTTTAAATGCCATAATTGTACCAGCCTCCACCATTTCCTCAAGCAGCTCATTTCATACAAACACCAACCTCAGCATGAAAATGTTGCCCTGAAGTTCCCTTTTAAATCTTTCCCTCGCACCCTAAACCTATGCCCTTTAGTTTTGCACTGCTCCACCCTGGGCAAAAGACTTGGCTATTCGCCTTATCTATGCCCCTCATGATTTTCTAAATTTCTACACCTCAACCTTCGATCCTCTAGGGAAAATAGTCCCAGCGCATTCAGCCTGTCCCTGTAGCTCAAATGCTGCAACTCTGGCAACATCCTTGTAAATCTTTTCTGAACCCTGTCAAGGTTCACAACATCTTTCCTATAGCTGGATGGCCAGAATTGCATACAGTGTTCCAGAGGTAGGTAAAAACAATGACTGCAGATGCTGGAAACCAGATTCTGAATTAGAGTGGTGCTTGAAAAGCACAGTAATTCAGGCAACATCCCAGGAGTAGAAAAATCGATGTTTCAGGCAAAAGCTCTTCATCAGGAATAGAGGCAGAGTACCTGCAGGGTGGAGCGATAGCTGAGAGGAGGGTGGGGGTGGGAGAAAGTAGCATAGAGTACAATATGTGAGTGGGGGTGGGAATGAAGGTGATAGGTCAGGGAGGAGGGTGGGGGAAGGTAGCAAAGGGTACAATGGGTGAATGGGGGTGGGATGAAGATGATAGGTCAGAGTGGATAGGTGGAAAGGAAGATAGGCAGGTAGGACAAGTCATAGGGACAGTGCTGAGTTGGAAGTTTGGAACTGGGGTGAGGTGGGGGGAGGAGAAATGAGGAAACTGGTGAAGTCCACATTGATGCCCTGGGGTTGAAGTGTTCTGAGGCGGAAGATGAGGCGTTCTTCCTCCAGGCGTCTGGTGGTGAGGGAGCGGCGGTGAAGGAGGCCCAGGACCTCCATGTCCTTGGCAGAGTAGGAGGGGAAGTTGAAATATTGGGCCACAGGGCGGTGTGGTTGATTGGTGCGGGTGTCCCAGAGATGTTCCCTAAAGCGCTCTGCTAGGAGGCACCCAGTCTCCCCAATGTAGAGGAGACCGCATCGGGAGCAACGGATACAATAAATGATATTGGTAGATGTGCAGGTAAAACTTTGATGGATGTGGAAGGCTCCTTTGGGGCCTTGGATAGAGGTGAGGGAGGAGGTGTGGGCGCAGGCTTTGCAATTCCCGCGGTGGAAGGGGAAGGTGCCAGGATGGGAGGGTGGGTTGTTGGGGGGCGTGGACCTGACCAGGTAGTCACGGAGGGAACGGTCTTTGCGGAAGGCGGAAAGGGGTGGGGAGGAAAATATATCCCTGGTGGTGGGGTCCATTTGGAGGTAGCGGAAATGTCGTCGGATGATTTGGTTTATGCGAAGGTTGGTAGGGTGGAAGTTGAGCACGAGGCGGGTTCTGACCTTATTATGGTTGGAGGGGTGGGGTCTGAAGGCGAAGGTGCAGGATGTGTACAAGATGCATTAGAGGGCATCTTTAACCACATGGAAAGGGAAATTGCGGTCTCTAAAAAAGGAAGCCATCTGGTGTGTTCTATGGTGGAACTGGTTCTCCTGGGAGCAGATACAGCAGAGTGGAATTGGGAATACGGGTCAATGTCTTGTACAACTGCAACATGACCTCCCAACTCCTACACGCAATGCACTGACCAATAAAGGCAAACATACCCAATACCTCTTCACTATCCTGTCTACCTGTGACTCTACTTGCAAGGAACTATGTACCTGCACTCCAAGATCTTACCATTAAGTATATAAGCCCTGCCCTGATTTGCCTTTCCAAAATGCAGCACTTCACATGACCTAAATTAAATTCCATCTGCCATTCCTCAGCCCACTGCCCATCTTATCAAGATCCCATTGTGCACTGAGGTAACCTTCTTCACTGTCCACAATGCCTCCAATTTTGGTGTCTTCTGCAAACTTGCTAACCATGCTTTCTATGTCCACATCCAAATCATTTATATAAATGACAAAAGTGCCGATCCTTGTGGCATACTGCTTGTCACAGGCCTCCAGTCTGAAAAGCAATCCTCCACCACCACCCTCTGACTTCAATCTTCAAGCCAGTTCTGTATTCAAATGGCTGATTCTCTCTGTGTTCCATGTGATCTAAACTTACTAACCAGTCTACCATGAGGAACCTTTTTGAATGCCTTACTGAAGCCATATTGACTATCCTTAATCAGTCTTTGTTTTCCAAATACATGTAAATCTAGTCCCCAGGATTCCCTCCAACAAATTGTCCATTACTAACCCAATCTATAGTTCCCTGACTTTTCCTTACCACCATTCTTAAGTAGTGGCATCGTTAGCCAACCTCCAATCTTCCGACATCTCACCTGTGTCTATTGATGATACAAATATCTCAGCAAGGGGCCCAGCAATCACTACCCTAGCTTCCTACAGTGTTCTAGGGTACACCGGGTCTTGGGGATTTATCCACCTATATGCATTTTAAGATGTCCAGCACCTCCTCCTCTGTAATATGGACAGTTTTCAAGATGTTGTTACTTATTTCCCCATGTTTTCTATCTTCCATATCCTTTTCCACAGTAAACACTGATGCAAAGTACTCATTTAGTATCTCCACCATCTCCTATGGATCCACACATAGGCGGCCATACTGATCTTTAAGAGGCCCAAACTCTCCCTAATTACTCTTTTGGCCTTCATGAATTTTTAGAATTCCTTTGGATTCTCCTTAATCTTATTTGTCAAAATTATCTCAGGTCCCCTTTTGCTCTCCTGATTTCTCTCTTAAATATATTCCTACTGGAATTTCTGCTCCATGCTATCAGCCATGTGTCGCCATCTACTCTACCTGCAGTCAGTCCTGCCCCAGCTCAAAGCATCACTTTCCCAGACCTCTGTATTTGTACATCCTCAGGAGGATACATGCACTCAACACAACATTTATCTACAGCATCGGACATAAAATAATGTAAGCTAAACAAAATTTCATGTACTTGCCTCCATACATGGGCTTCCTCAAGCTTCCAGAAAGTTCTCCCTGCCTCTGGAACCACCCAGACAGCATTAGCCATGCGGTTGCTCCTTCCATGACCGCTGGGGTGATCGATGAAGTCACTTCCACCCCCGCTGCCACCACACGGTCTGCAGCCACTGCTGACCACTCCATCTCCAAGATTGCTACCCACCCAAACACCTTCACAACTGCAGAGAAAACTACCACTGCAGGATATAATGGCACCCCTGGATTCACTATCGCTAACGTGATACCTACCTAGAACGCCACTTCCGTCCCAATAGTTGTCGCCATGGCAGTCACTTCCACCTCACTAGCAGATCCTGTTGGTGACATCAGCAGCCGGGAACCCAACGGTAAAGTTGCCCACCCCCACCCATGACATCACTTTCACCCAAGTTTAAATTAACCATAAACCCCACTTTCTGCCGACTTCCTTTGGTGATATCACTACTGGCCCAAGAACCATGCCCACTCAAGCCACTATCTCCAACCCACACCTCAAACTCCAGCCCCACTCCAGATCCTAGCCCCCAATCCAGCCTATGTCTTCACCATTTCCCCAGACCTCCCCCTCACTGAGGATGAACGTTCAGTCCTCAGTAAAGGTTTCACCTTTATCCCTCCACGGTCCCAGATTAATGAGTTCGACACATGCTGCAACCTTGAACGTTTCTTCCACTGCCTCTGTCTCCATGCCTACCTTTACAACCAAGACACCTGCTCTCCCACTGAGGACCCCTTCTCCCACCTCCAACACACCCCATCCATCTGAACACCCTGTCCATGCCCGCTACCCACCCTTGACCTCTTCATTTCAACCTGTCCAAACACCTCACCCACCCCAACCTCTCGCACTCACAATGCGCAGTCCTCCACGCCCTCCATTCCAACTCCAACTTCACCATAAAACCAGCAGACAGGATTGCAGTGGTAGCTTGGAGCACTGACATCTACACTGCTGAAGCCAGGTGCCGACTTGAAGGCACCTCCTCCTACCACCCCCTCGACAATGACTTCACACCCCATCACTAAACCATCACCTCCCAGACCATACACAGGGAATCACCTCAGGGAATCTCCCACCCACAGCTTCCAACCTCATAATTCGGGAACTCTAAACCTCCCGGTTCTACCTCCTACCTAAGATCGACAAGTCTGACTACCCTAGCTGGCCTATTGTCTCAGCCTGCTCCTGCCCCACCAAACTCATCTCCACTTAACTCGATACTGTCCTAATTCCCCCAGTCCAGGAACTCCCCACAAACATTCAGGATGCCACCCACATCATCCACCTCCTCCAAGACTTCTGTTTCCCCGGACCCCAGTGTCTCAACTTCACCATGGACATACAGTCCCTCGATACCTTCATCCATCATGACCAGGTCCTCCAAACCCTCCATTTTTTCCTTTCTCGACATCCCCATCAGTACCCTTTCACTGACACCCTTGTTCATTTGGCTGAACCTGTCATCACCCTCAACAATTTCTCCTTCCAAGCTTCCCCCTTCCTCCAGACAAAAGGGGTAGACATGGGCACTCACATGGGCCCCAGCTATGCCTGTCTCTTTGTCGGCTATGTAGAACAGTCCATCTTCCGTAATTACACCGACACCACTCCTCAGCTCTTCCTCGGCTACATTGATGACTGCATCAGCGCCACCTCGTGCTCTCGCGAGGAGGTTGAGCAGTTCGGCAACTTCACAAACACATTCCACCCCGACCTTAATTCACCTAGATCATCTCTGACACCTCCCTTCCCTTCCTAGACCTCTTCATCTCCATCCATGAGACTGACTCAACACTGACATTTTTTACAAACCTGACTCCCACAACTACCTGGATTACACCTCCTCCCACCAAACCACCTACAAAAATGCTATCCTGTATTCCCAATTCCTCCACCTCTGCTACATCTGCTCCCAGGAGGACCAGTTCCAGCACAGAATACATCAGATTGCCTCCTTCTTTAAAGACGGAAATTTCCCCTCCCAAGTGGTTGAAGATGCCCTCCAATGCTTCTCATCCACACCCTGCACCTCTGTCCTCGAACGCCACCCTTCCAACTGCAACAAGGACAGAAACCCCAGTCCTCATCTTCCACCCCTCAAACCTCTGCATAAATCACATCACCCACCGACATTTCTGGCACCTACAAATGGACCCCACCACCAGAGATATGTTTTCCTCTCCAATCCTATCCATGACCACCTGGTCAGGTCCACTCACCATTCCCCTCCCCTCCCCAAAACAAGCCACCCTCCTCTCCTGGCACCTTCCCCTGCCAGCACAGAAATTGTAAAACCTCTGCTCACACTTCTCCCCTTACCTCTGTCCAAGGCCCCAAAGGAGCCTTCCACACATGTAATTTATTGTATCTGTTGCTCCCAATGTGGTCTCCTCTGCATTGGGCAGACTGGACACCTTCTCGGACAGCGCTTTAGAGAATATCTCCTTAGAGAACAATTGACCAGGTTCATCTCCTGTCATAAAATATAAACCAGTTCATAAAAGCTGCAAGGGTCAGGAAAAGCAACAGAATACCTCTTTGTCTTCCTCAATATAATACCTCGAAATATTTAACTTCAGCACTCCATTGTCAGTTAAATTCCTTTGCAAGTCACACTAAATTAGCTAGTTTTAAATGCTACTAATTTAAAAAGCCTATTTGGTTAATGTTGTGGACATTCGATTTCAACTGGTTCTTACTTAAGCTTCAATTTCATTGGAACGCTTGAAAAAGCCTTGCTTCAGCTTAGCAACTGCAGAATATAAATTGTACATTTCAGTTGAATTCCAACTATAATCTAAATTTTAGAAAATACATTAAACTTTCTTACTCAGCCCGACAACCATTGTGGTCCCCAAAACCATTGACAGTGCTCCAGCTGAGGTTGCACCAGAATTTTATACAAGTTCATCATATACAAGGAGGAGAAAGACAAGACTGCAGATGCTGGAGATCAGAGTCAAGAGTGTGGTGCTGGAAAAGTTCATCATATGTCTCTGCTCTTATATTAACAACTGCTACTTATGAAGCTTTGAATACTCTACATTTTATTAATAGGTCTCTCTACCTGCCCTGTCACCTTTAATGACTTATGTACACCTGCATTAGGTCTTTTTGTTCCTACCCATTCTTGAAAATGGTACCTTTTTATTTAACTGACAGTCTATGTTGTTTGTGTCAGTCTATCATCTCACACCAATCTACATTGAATGTCATTGATGTCTGTCACACAATTCCTTTTCAAGGTCATTTATATATATATATATATGTTTGGAAAAGTAAGCATTCCTATATCAGCATCGGGGAAACTCCGTTACAAACCTTTTAAGTAGCCCAAAAAATATTGATTAACCATTACATTCTGTTTCTTATCACTTAACCAATTTTATATCTATACCGCCTCTGTCTCTTTATTCTGTGAGATTAATGTTTGCCATAGGTCTGTTTGTTGACACTATCTCAAACGCCTTTTGGAAATTCATGTAAAAGATCTCAGCGGCCTTCTGATCATCACCTTCTCTGGTACCTTTTCAATAAACTCCAGCAATTTGAGTTGAGCTAGATGATCAGCCAAGATCATACCTATTGGTGAAGGAAGTACAAACAATAAAGATTTTTTAAAATGTTCAGAATTTCCCAATTCACCAGACTTTTAGATCCAGGTCAATGGAAAGCAGTGATTAGGTTTCTGGACGTAATAAGTATTATCATTTATCAGAAATAAATTGATTCCACAATAAAGACAAACAATAAAGAGCCATTGACAAATAACTCTATTAGTTATGTTGTCTGGAACAAAGTACCTCTAAGGCCCTACGGACTCCTTGACTAGTGCACACAATATTAGTTTATCTAGGCACCTTAGTGTGTATCAGAGGCTTCAGTCAGTAAACCAGATCACAGCTTCATTTGAAGACAACAAAAGTAAGAATTAAACTTTACAATTTTAACAACTTAATTACTAGCTAAGTCCTTAGAAACTTAAAATACTTCCCACATACTTGAACCTTTTGTTGGTCTGTAGAATTGTTGTCGCCGCCAGGACAGAACCCCACTGGTTCTCACCTACCACCCCACCAACCTCCATATACATTGTATCATTCGTCGTTATTTCCGCCACCTCCAAACGGACCCCACCACCAGAGATATATTTCCCTCCCCTCCCCTATCAGCATTCCGAAAAGACCACTCCCTCCGTGACTCCCTCATCAGGTCCACACCCCCCACCAACCCAACCTCCACTCCCGGCACCTTCCCCTGCAACCGCAAGAAATGCAAAACTTGCGCCCATACCTCCCCCCTTATTTCCCTCCAAGGCCCCAACGGATCCTTCCATATCCGCCACAAATTCACCTGCACCGCCACACACATCATTTACTGCATCCGCTGCACCTGATGTGGCCCCCTCTATATTGGGGAGACAGGCTGCCTATTTGTGGAATGTTTCAGAGAACACCTCTGGGACACCCGGACCAACCAACCCAACCACCCCGTGGCTCAACACTTCAACTCCCCCTCCCACTCCGCCAAGGACATGCAGGTCCTTGGATTCCTCCATCGCCAGACCAAAGCAATACGACGGCTGGAGGAAGAGCGCCTCATCTTCCGCCTAGGAATCCTCCAACCACAAGGGTTGAACTTAGGTTTCTCCACTTTTCTCATTTCCCCTCCCCCCACCTTGTCTCAATCAAATCCCTCGAAGTCAGCACCGCTTTCCTAACCTGCAATCTTCTTCCTGACCTCTCCGCCCCCACCCCCACCCCCACTCCAGCCTATCACCCTCACCTTGACCTCCTTCCACCTATTGCATTTCCAACGCCCCTCCCCCAAGTCCCTCCTCCCTACCTTTTATCTTAGCCTGCTGGACACACTTTCCTCATTCCTGAAGAAGGGCTCATGCCCGAAACATCGACTCTCCTGTTCCTTGAATGCTGCCTGACCTGCTGCGCTTTTTCAGCAACACATTTTCAGCTCTGACCTCCAGCATCTGCAGCCCTCACTTTCTCCCTGTAGAATTGTTGGGTCTGTATTGGGGTTTGCAAGTGACAGATTCACACTTGTAGGGCCTATGCTTGTCATTGCTTTATGGCGGTATGATGGCTCAGTGGTTAGCACTGCTGCCTCATAGTACCACGGAGCTTAGGTTTGATTCCTGCCTTAGGTGACTATCTGTGTGGAGTTCGCACATTCTGCATGGGTTTTCTTCTACAATACAAAGATGTACACGCTAGGTGCATTAGCTATGCTAAATTACCCATAGTGTTAGGTGCATTTGTCAGGATTAAATATAGGATAGGAGAATGAGTCTGGGTGGGTTACCCATCAGAGGGTCAGTGTGGACTTGTTGGGCTAAAGAGCCTGTTTCCGTACTGTTGGGAATGTAATCTAGAATGTTGATCATATTTATTATCTTTGTTCTTCATATTTCCCCTGATGTTTAAATCTATACAATCTGGTATGTGTGCAAATAGTTTATAATAACATGAACACTGCTGAAACAAAGAACATCATAAATTGTCATGATAATACAGATCAGAAGATAACAGTCAATGTTAACAATTGTAAGGAAGCAACTGTCAAAGTGGAAATTTCATTTAAGTGTCTTGAAATATTTAGTCTTTAATATGTTAACAATAATAAATGTTCCCAAGGAGTCAAAGTTAACGCACTGGTAGTTTGTACTTGACATTAGGTTTACAGTACTTAGCATAGCGCTAAAACTTAGACTAATTTTTCTTTCTCAGGATCTTTCACTTATTGCCGCACATGTTCTCCAATTTGCTGCTGCAAACTATGTCCTTCCTTTCCACACAACTTCCACAGCAGGAACAGGAATTTCTGCACCTTCAGCAACACTTGATCTGTTTCCTGCATTAAACATTGCCTGCTCTGCTTACCACTACTTTACTCATGTCAACACCCTAGTGTTGATTCACAGAAGGCAGATGAAACTTGGATAAATAACTTAATGAATCACACTTGGTATATTGTGAGAAATTTTGGGAGAATCAGTTAAAGGAAGGCTATTAACAATAAAAGAAAAAGGAAGGGACTGGCTGAAGTAGAATTAATATGCACTTTCAAGAGGAAATTCAATGTTTGAATAGGAGAATGTGCAGGAATGGAATTAGACATCACGAGGTACAGTTGATGGAACCAAATAGCTTACTTTCTGTGCTTAACTTTCTTGGATTCTCCAGTGTTTGAAACTGGAGAAACTAAGACGGCTCTACCTTTCTTTTTAACTCAGCAAATCAAAGCAAAACATCCAAACAGTGCAACAATTGGTAAATTGTTTCCTCATACATTCTTACTATTATATGCATATGCTACGTATTCTTTCCCCATGTAATAGTTTACAGAGTAAATCTTCGCCATCAGCATTAGCATTAGGTAAATACATTTTAAAACATATTTCAAATATTACATTAATACATGATAGCGAATGCCATTCACTTTGGAGAAACATTAGTTCCTATTTTCCTACCAGCTGGAGCTTTCTTGATGTCCACAATGCACTTGATGAAATGGGAATAGTGTATCGTGATTATTTCAGAGTGCTTCATTAAAACAAATGTAAAGGTGAGCTTCTGTTGGATTTCTTCACACAAATAGTGCATTTCAGTAAAACGGTCCCAATGGATCTGCAAGCTGAAGTTCCTCAATATTTATGTCATAGAGTCATAGAGATGTACAACATGGAAACAGATCCTTCGGTCGAACCGGTCCATACCAACCAGATATCCCAACCCAATCTAGTCTCACCTGCTAGTACCCGGCCCATATCCCTCCAAACCCTTCCTATTCATATACCCTTCCAAAGGCCTTTCAATTGTTGCAATTGTACCAGCCTCTACCTCGTCCTCTGGCAGCTCATTCCATACATGGACCACCCTCTGCATGAAAATGTTGCCCCTTAGGTCTCTTCTATATCTTTCCCCTCTCACCTGAAACATCTAGTTCTGGATTTCCCCCACCCCAGGGAAAAGACTTTGTCTATTTATTCTATCCATGTCCCTCACAATTTTGTAAATCTCTATAAGGTCACTTCTCTGCCTCCGCGCTCCAGGGAAAACTTCCAGAGCCTGTTCCGCCTCTTCTTATAGCTCAAACCCTCTAGCCCTGGCAACGTCCTTGTATATTCTTTCTGAACCCTTTCAAGTTTCACAACATCTTTCCGATAAGAAGGAGACTAGAATTGCACGCAATATTCCAACAGTGGCCTAACCAATGTCCTGCACAGCCACAACATGACCTCCCAAGTCCTGTAGTCAATACTCTGACCAATAAAGGAAAACATACCAAACGCCTTCTTCACTATCCTATCTACCTGTGACTCCACTTTCAAGGAGCTATGAAACTGGACTCCAAGGTCTCTTTGTTCAGCAACACTCCCTAGGATCTTACCATTAAGTGTATAAGTCATGCTAAGATTTGCTTTCCCAAAATGAAGCACCTCGCATTTATCTGAATTAAACTCCATCTGCCACTTCTCGGCCCATTAGCCCATCTGATTAAGATCCTGTTGTAATCTGAGATAACCTTCTTCACTGTCCACCACACCTCCAATTTTGGTGGCATCTGCAAACTTACTAACCATACCTCTAATGCTCACATCCAAATCATTTATATAAATGACAAAAAATAGAGGACCCAGCACAATCCTTGTGGCACTCCACTGGTCACAGATCTCCAGTCTGAAAAACAACCCTCCACCCTGAATAACAACCCTCTACCACCATCCTCTGTCTTCTATCTTTGAGCCAGCTCTATATCCAAATGGCTAGTTCTCTCTGTATTCCATGAGATCTAACCTTGCTAACCAGTCTCCCATGTGTGCTTCAATGACCAAGAGAGGAAAATGTGAAATTATTTCTAACAATAATGCAAATGCAATAGTGGTGAACTGTTTATTTGATTGCAATGGTTCAGCCATTAGCTAACTATATTCACTTATAATTTACTTAAATCCTGGAGTGAGACTGAAATATTCTGCTTTAGAGGGCAAGGAGTTCCTAGTAAGCCAATTCTGACTCACTGCTTAATAACTGTACCTCTGGCATCTTAATATTCATTTCTATTTTGTGTCTCATCATTTCTTGATTGTACAATGGGCCCTGGCCATCAAGTACTGCAGTAAACATAAACACCCTTCTTATGTAAGATGAGATAATGATGCTTAGTGGGCTATGTTACCACAGAGAGTGAAAATTTAAACAAGATGAATATTGGTCTCACAAGATGTGTTCTACCAGCAGTTAAATATCAGTTGGGAATAAAAACCTCAACCAAGTGTGCCGAGCCAATTCTAATGCCCTTACTACCATCTGACCTACGCAAGATTGAGGATTAAAACTGTGATCTTCGTCATCTTTATAGCCCATACCACACAAGAATCATCCAACAGCTTCTTTGCACTATCTATCAGATTCAGGTTGTTAACTTCTGCAGAGATCAAGTGTCACAGATACGTAACTGAACTTGAATGAATACAAACGTTGGCATAATTGTTCTACATAGGAACAAAGTAATTATTCACTTTATAACACGTGCTTTTCATTGATCATGCTTTTACCTTGATTATATTCTTGTATCACAGGAGACTACTGACGACATAGTCATAGCGATACCAGTCAGGGAATGACAGGCTGCATAGCCCATAGTACAGGCTACTTAGTGTGGCAGCAACATAGCAATGTACTGCAGCTGAAAAGACAGGACTCGCATGTTATGTATGTGATATTTGGAACAGTCATGTAACTTTCAATGAATATGATTTCTGTTATGATTGATCAAATATTGGTTGGAAGGAATGCTTCAAATGTTTAATGAGCAGGTGGATTATACAACATCTGTTAAAGTTAAAAAATACAAATTTTAAACCTCATATTGGATACCATTTGATCATGGCCAATGTTTTTCGCAACCTCATTCTCCTGTCTTGCCTAATAACCTTTGCCCCTTTTGTTAATCAAGAACCTATCTCTGTCTTAAATACATTTAATGACTTAGCCTCCAAGGCCCTCTGTGGCAATGTGTTCCACAGTTTCATCACTCTCTGGCTGAAGACATTTCTCTTTATCTCAGTTCTAAAAGGTCATGCCTTCAGTCTGAGGTTGTGCCTTTGGGTCGTTGTCAATCCTACTCGTGGAAACATCTTCCCCAGACCCTCTTTATCAAGAGGGTTCTGTAAGTTTCAGTGAGTTCCCTCCCACCCCCCCCACCCCATCCTTCTAAACTCTACCGGGTACATACGTGAAATCCTCAACTACTCCTTCCAAGACATGCTTTTCATCTCGGATAAATTCTTGAAAATCTCTTCTGGACTCCCTCCAATGTCAGCACTTCCTTCCTTAAATATGGGGGCCAAAACTGTTCACAATGTCCCAAATGTGGTTTGACCAGGGCCTTATAATACCTCAGCAAAACATCCTTGCTCTTGTATTCTGGCTCTCTCAAACTGAATGCGAACTTTGTGTTTGTCTTCCTAACTGCCAACTGAACCTGCATGCCAACCTTAAGAATCCTCAACAGGGACTCCTACATCCCTTTTTGCTTCAGATTTTTGAAGCTTTCCTCCATTTAGAAAATAATCAATGCCTCGATTCTTCCTTTCAGAGTGCAAAACCTCCTGTAGAATTCTACTAGACACCAATTGCCAGCCTAAAAAAGACCACTTTATCACCACTCTTTGTCTTCTGCCAGTCAACAAATCTTTATCTGTGGACTCTTATCTATTTAACAGCCTCCTGTATGGCACCATGTCAAAGGCCTTCTGGAAATCCAAATAGATCACATCCACTGAATCTACTTTGTTTAATTTGCCTGTTACCTCCATAAAGAAGTCTAACAAATTTGTCAGACATGACCTTCCTTTGATGAAGCCGTGCTGACTCAGCCCAATTTCACCATGCACTTCCAAGTACTCTTCAATGTCAGTTTGAATCAGTTGCTAAGTCAAGGGCATCTTCCCGCAGCAAAGAGTAAGTATCAAATTACACTGGGTTGAAGTAAAATCACTGAATCCCATACCTGTTAAATTTACAGACATTCAAATAAATACAAAAGACATTCACATGGTAGAATTTTAAAAAGTAGGTCCTCAAGGGTAGTAATATTTGGATTACTCCCAGTGCTATGAGCTAGTGAGGGCAGGAATGGGAGGATAGAGCAGATGAACGCATGGCTGAGGAGCTGGTGTATGGGAGAAGGATTCACATTTTTGGATCATTGGAATCTCTTTTGGGGTAGAAGTGACCTGTACAAGAAGGACGGATTGCACCTAAATTCGAAGGGGACTAATATACTGGCAGAGAAATTTGCTAGAACTGCTTGGGAGGATTTAAACTAGTAAGGTGGGGGGTTGGGACCCGGGGAGATAGTGAGGAAAGAGATCGATCTGAGACGGGTACAGGTGAGAACAGAAGAGTCAAACAGTCAGGGCAGGCAGGGACAAGGTAGGACTAATAAATTAAACTGCATTTATATCAATGAAAGGGACCAAACTGGGAAGGCAGATGAACTCAGGGCATGGTTAGGAACATGGGCCTGGGATATCATAGCAATTACAGAAACATGGCTCAGAGATGGGCAGGACTAGCAGCTGAATATTCCAGGATACAAATGCTACAGGAAGGATAGAAAGGGAGGCAAAAGAGGAGGGGGGTGGCATTTTTGATAAGGGATAGTATTACAGCTGTGCTAAGGGAGGTTATTCCCGGAAATCCATCCACAGAAGTTATTTGAGTAGAACTGAGAAATAAGAAAGGGATGATCACCTTACTGGGATTTCATTATCGACCCCTCAATAGACAGAGGGAAATTGAGAAACAAACTTGTAAGGAGATCTCAGCTATCTGTAAGAATAATAGGGTGGTTATGGTAGAAGATTTTAACTTTCCAAAAATCAAATGGGGCTGCCATAGTGTTAAAGGTTTAGATGGAGAGGAATTTCTTAAGTGTGTACAAGACAATTTTCTGATTCAGTATGTGGATGTACCAACTAGAGAAAGTGCAAAACTTGACCTACTCTTGGGAAATAAGGCAGGGCAGGTGACTGAGGTATCAGTGGGGGAGCACTTTGGGGCCAGTGATGGAAAAGGATAGACCAGATCTAAAAGTTGAAGTTCTAAATTGGAGAAAGGCCAATTTTAACGGTATTAGGCAAGAACTTTCAAAAGTTGATTGGAGGCAGATGTTCGCAGGTAAAGGGACAGCTGGAAAATGGGAAGCCTTCAGAAATGAGATAACAAGAATCCAGAGAAAGCATATTCCTGTCAGGGTGAAAGGGAAGGCTGGTAACTATAGGGAATGCTGGATGACTAAAGAAATTGAGGGTTTGGTTAAGAAAAAGAAGGAAGCATATGTCAGGTACAGACAGGATAGATTGAGTGAATCTTTAAAAGAGTATAAAGGAAGTAAGAGTATACTTAATAGGGAAATCAGGAGGGCAAAACGGGGACATGAGATAGCTTTGGCAAATAGAATTAAGGAAAATCCAAATGGGTTTACAAATATATTAAGAACAAAAGGGTAACTAGGGAGAGAATAGGGCCCCTCAAAGATCAGCAAGGCAGCCTTTGTGTGGAGCCACAGAAAATGGGAGAGATACGAAATGAATATTTTGCATCAGTATTTACTGTGGAAAAGGATATGGAAGATATAGACTGTAGGGAAATAGATGGTGACATCTTGCAAAATGTCCAGATTATAGAGGAGGAAGTGTTGGATGTCTTGAAACGGGTAAAGGTGGATAAATCCCGAGGACCTGATCAGGTGTACCTGAGAACTCTGTGGGAAGCTATAGAAGTGATTGCTGGGCCTCTTGCTGTGATATTTGCATCATCGATAGTCACAGGTGAGGTGCCAGACAACTGGAGGTTGGCAAACGTGGTGCCACTGTTTAAGAAGAGTGGTAAGGACTAACCAGGGAACTATAGACCAATGAGCCTGACCTTGGTGGTGGACAAGTTGTTGAAAGGAATCCTGATGGACAGGATGTGCATGTATTTGGAAAGGCAAGGACTGATTCGGGATAGTCAACATGGCTTTGTGCGTGGGAAATCATGTCTCACAAACTTGATTGAGTTTTTTGATGAAATAACAAAGAAGGTTGATGAGGGCAGAGCAGTAGATGTGATCTATCAGGACTTCAGTAAGGCGTTCGACAAGGTTCCCCATGGGAGACTGATTAGCAAGGTTAGATCTCATGGACTACAGGGAGAACTAGCCATTTGGATACAAAACTGGCTCGAAGGTAGAAGACAGAGGGTGGTGGTGGTGGGTTATTTTTCAGACTGGAGCCTGTGACCAGTGGAGTGCCACAAGGATCGGTACTGGGCCCTCTACTTTTTGTCATTTACATAAATGATTTGGATACGATCATAAGAGGTAGAGTTAGTAAGTTTGCAGATGACACCAAAATTGGAGGTGCAGTGGACAGCGAAGAGGGTTAGCTCAGATTACAACAGGATCTGGACCAGATGGGCCAATGGGCTGAGAAGTGGCAGATGGAGTTTAATTCAGATAAATGCGAGGTGCTGCATATTGGGAAAGCAAATCTTAGCAGGACTTAAACACTTAATGGTAAGGTCCTAGGGTGTGTTGCTGAACAAAGAGACCTTGGAGTCCAGGTTCATAGCTCCTTGAAAGTGGAGTCGCAGGTAGATAGGATAGTGAACAAGGATGTTCACAAAGATTTACGAGGATGTTACCAGGGTTGGAGGATCTGAGCTACAGGGAGAGGCTGAACAGGCTGGGGCTGTTTTCCCTGGAGCGTTGGAGGTTGAGGGGTGACCTTATAGAGGTTTACAAAATTATGAGGGGCATGGATAGGATAAATAGGCAAAGTCTTTTCCCTGGGGTTGGGGAGTCCAGAACTAGAGGGCATAGGTTTAGGGGGAAAGAGGAAAGGTATAAAAGAGATCTAAGGTGCAACTTTTTCAAGCAGAGGGTAGTACATGTGTGGAATGAGCTGCCAGAGGATGTGGTGGAGGCTGGTACAATTGCAACATTTAAGAGGCATTTGGATGGGTATATAAATAGGAAGAGTTTGGAGGGATATGGGCCAGGTGCTGGTAGGTGGTACTAGATTTGGCTGGGATATCTGGTCGGCATGGACAGGTTGGACCGAAGGATCTGTTTCCATGCTGTACATCTCTATGACTCTATGACTTAATGACATGGGATTAAGGTGGAAGCTAAATTATAATATTCATGAAAAATTAAAAATAAATGCGCAATCCTTTATTATGGAAAAAGAATTGACATTCGATAAATACAAAATTAAACTTTCAGGGTCAGTAAGGCAGTTCTGCTATTTATTAAAAGTATGATATGCCATTAAAAATCCAGATATATATCATTAAGCAAGCTGTAACTTTTTCAAGGGACATCAAGAGTGCAATATGACATGTTTTCATTAGTTCAATGAATTCCAATTGGTTGCATTTTGGAGAGACTGCATCAATGCAGCTTCTGTAGATGAGAGACTCATTGGCACAAATATCTTGATTTCTGAATTGGATTGCATGCATGGAATTCAGGAGCTGTATAATGAAAAGGTATAGATATTCTGATGGTCAGAGCAGTTGCTGGAGCAGTGGAGACTGCAGTTGTGTATCAATTTGACTGATTTCATGGGAATTGCCCAAGAGATCAATTCCCTGCATTTTGAACTTTCTAAAAGAGTCCATTCATTTTGGAGACTACAGTGGGTTCAGATTCACTTAGGTTTAACAGGTATCCAGGAAAGGTTAGAGAATTAACAACCTGCTATCGCTCCTCCTTAACCATGAAACTGATCTCTAAACTCATTACCACCCTATCCACTACCTCCCTTGAAACCTCAGGCCACCCAAACCCTTCCCTTCCCCTCCCCTTCCTGACATGGGAACCCCATCCACAAATTTCTACTGCAGAAGACAATTAAAGGTTAAGGCAAGTGAGTCAGCTTTAACCCAGTCATGATCTGATCGAAATATCAGAAGTTGAGAGAATTACTGACATCAGCTTCTAGATATCCATGTTTAACTAGATGCATTTTATCATCCAACACATGGTATTTAATCAAAGATATATTCATTGTGCTGTACAGAATAAATGTTCAAGTTTTAAATAATGATGGTTCTCTTATTCTATTCTATAGAAAACGCAAGAATAGTTCTGTGCCCTTTGAAGTGATGATGGGTCTGGCACAAGAGAGTTAATTGCCTGATAGGTGCATGATTGCACCAGGGTCCTGGAAATGGCCATGCTGATGTTGTTCCCCAATTTTCCAACTAGCAAAAGTCAGCATGAGATGGTGATGAGATCCTGCACTTTAAAAATATTTTATTCTTAGAAGGGAATCGGCAGAAAATTACAAATGGAGCAGGGAATAAAAAGTGTTCAGGAAGAGGTAGCCAGATTTATCTATTGATTTCATACTCAGAGCTACTTGTGTGTGGTGAATCTTTTGTAACTAACGGTTATCTCACATGGTAAGCATATCTTCTAATTGAAACTGAGGTAGGATAGAAAATGTTAAAACCTAACCTTAGATTTTCTGAAGTCTTGAATAAACGTTACACATGCACAGGAAAAAGAAGCAACTGAAAGGTCAGTTTGAAGCTGAAGATTACAGCAAACAAAATGTTCTCATTTATATGTATATTTACTTTTGTAAAGCTTTTCTCAATATCTATTGGCTCAAAACTGAATTTAAGGCCAAAACGTGATCAGAGTAGACCACTTCTCATTACAAGATCATGTGGTGGAATCATGAGTATGTAACGAATCTGTTGTATCAGTGGAGGGCTTTTTCATGTATCTTTCACCAAGCTAAGGCATCAACCTCACATTTCCAACTTTTCTGAGTAATGACAGAGTATAGCTCTGCTGATGACTGCCACTTCGTCAAAGGAAACCCAGCAAGGTTCAAAGTAGCTGCAGCCAATGCTCCTTTTGAAGGCAGGAGTAACAAGAAGGATGGCAGGAAGACAAGGTAAGACTGCGGTCTTCTCCACCTGCCACACCTCACACCCTC
The DNA here is from genome assembly GCF_020745735.1 of Hemiscyllium ocellatum. Taxonomy (NCBI): domain Eukaryota; kingdom Metazoa; phylum Chordata; class Chondrichthyes; order Orectolobiformes; family Hemiscylliidae; genus Hemiscyllium; species Hemiscyllium ocellatum. The sequence continues at coordinate 37,547,374 of NC_083407.1, read as the reverse complement.
CAGTCCTGCTATCCTGATGCTCCACCCTGAGACTCTGTGTTTCCCTGATTCTTCCTTGGAGATCGTGCAAGCATGTTTATCGTGGCAAAGAACAGATAAAAGTTTCTAGTGGCTCTGAGGAAGATGCCAAAGTGAGAGAATTAAGAGCAACGGGAGTATGGTTTCATACAAATGGATACAATGTCACAAGAGGTTTAAGGATCTCATAACTTTCATAAGGATGAGTGATATATATACTCCCGAATTCTACAGAGTTCTCTTACACAGCGCTTGTCAGAAATAAACACCCTATGGTTTCATTCATTCTACTCGCTCCAAGCATCTCCTCACATCCTGACACACATCCCTCACAGTCACTTTCCATAAATGGTCTCATTCCATCCTGTACAAACAAGCCACTTCTTCCACTCAAAATCCCTCTGCTTTCCCTCCTTGCACAACAAGGAAATAGATAGTTCCAGTGAGAGGCCAGAAAGTAGGACTGATTTTGTCACTATGTCTGCTATACAGGACCAGGCTCTGGATATTAGCAGGGTGTCAAAGCTCATAGACAAGGAACAGGAGAGATGGGGATAAATCACATACCTGGTGGTCTCACACCTCAACTCAGTACTCATGCTCTCGTGTTGAATTGATATCAGCACACACTGAAGTTTCATGATATTCATCCCATGCAGAGTTTGAACCAGTTCCTCAGGTCAGCAAGAAATTGTTGACTTCCATCTCTTAAATGTCCTCGAAGGGGAATGGAGGAACTCTAGCAGCAGAAGGCCAAGAATCTTCAGATAGGGTTGAACCCTCTGTGGCTGCATTGATACATGACATACATGCAAAACGCATCAGCACTGATACACATATGTGAAGGCCAAATAAACAGCTCAATTTCCTTATGATGTGGCACATACCATATATGAGCAGGAATAGCTTGTGCCTAACAGAGTCGGAGAGGGCAGAGGATGGGGATGGTGGAGGGAGAGTGTGGAAGACATTTCAATTTCAAAGTGAATTCAGATTCTGATCCTCAGGTGGGGTGGGGGTATTGGAGGTGCTAATCCACAAAGGAGCAATTTGTGGAGTCGAAATTGGAAATATAGCTGCTTCCCTCATTATTAGCAGGGTCTGACACATCACTGAAGGGAAACTGTTAGGAAAGGGGCCATCATGAGTCAGACAGCTACTTTGGTCTTCACTTCCATGGAAATTGGGTCACCTATATGGAGCTGTAACCCAGACCAGAGGACTGCTCACTTTTTCAGGATGGGAGGAAAGTGTCTCTTTGGTGGCTCAAGGCCTCACTGAATTGCAGCCAAGTGCCCTCGAACTTTTGGCTAGTGGGCAAGTACAAAATATCCATATCACAAGGGAGATAGTGCTCGAAGGTTTTTGGCTAGTGGGCAAGTGCAAAATATCCATATCACAAGGGAGATAGTGTTCGAAGGTAGAAGACAGATAGTGGTGGTGGAGGGTTGCTTTTCAGACTGGAGGCCTGTGACCAGTGGTGTGCCACAAGGTTCAGTGCTTTCTGTCATTTACATAAATGATTTGGATGTGAACATAGGAGGCATAGTTAGTAAGTTTGCAGATGACAACAAAATTGGAGATATAGTGGACAGTAAAAAAGGTTACCTCAGAGTACAATGGAATCTTGATCAGATGGGCCAATGGGCTGAGGGGTAGCAGATAGAGTTTAATTCAGTTAAATGCGAGGTGCTGCATTTTGGAAAAGCAAAGCAGGTCAGACTTGTATGCTTAATGGTAAGGTCCTGGAAAGTGTTGCTGAGCAAAGAGACCTTGGAGTGCAGGTTTATATTTCCTTGGAAGTAGAGTCGCAGGTAGACAGGATAGTGAAGAAGATGTTTGGTAAAATTTCCCTTATTGGCCAGAGCATTGAGTATAGGAGTCGGGAGGTCATGTGCGGCTGTACAGGACATTGGTGAGGCCACTTTTGGAATATTGCATGCAATTCTGGTCTCCTTACTATCAGAAGGATGTTGTGAAACTTGGTCAAAGTGGGTACTGCAGATGCTGGAGATTAGATTCAAGATTACAATGGTACGGGAAAAGACAGCAGGTCAGGCATCATCCAAGGAACAGTAAAATCGATGTTTCAGACAAAAGCCCTTCATCAGGAATGTTGTGAAACTTGAAAGAGTTGAGAAAAGCTTTACAAGAATGTTGCCAGAGTTGGATAATGTGAACTAAAGGGAGAGGCTGAATAGACTGTGGCTGTTTCCCTGGTGTATTGGAGGTTGCGGGGTGATCTTATAGAGATTTATAAATCATGAGGGGTATGCACAGGATAAATAGACAAGGTCAAGATTAGAGTAGTGATGAAAAGCACAGCAGGTCAGGCAGCATCTGAGGAGCAGGAAAATCAACATTTCGGGCAAAAGCCCTTCGTCAGGAGTGAGGCAGGTGGGAAGGAAGATTACCAGGTAGGACCGTCCATGAGGATGGTGCTGAGCTGGCAAGTTGGAGCTGGGGTAATGTGGGGCAAGGGGAAATTAGGAAACAGGTGCAGTCCACATTGATGTCCTGGGGTTGAAATTTTCAGATGTGGAAGATGAGGCGTTCTTCCTCCAGGCATCAGGTTGTGAAGGAATGGCTGCGGAGGAGACGCAGTACCTGCATGTCCTCGGCAGGATGGAGGATGTGGGGGGTGGGGAGGGGGTGGGGGTGGGGGTTGGTGGGGGGGGATCGGGGGGAGTTGAAGTGTTCGGCCACGGGATGGCAGGGTTGATTGGTGTGGGTGTCCGGCAGATGTTCCCTAAAGCGCTCTGCAAGAATATGTCCAGTTTCCCCAATGTAAAAGAGACTGCATCGGGAGCAACAGATACAATAAATGATATTGGTGGATGTGCAGGCGAAACTTTGATGGATGTGGAAGGCTCCTTTGGGGCCTTGGATGGAGGTGAGGGAGGAGGTATGGCCACAGGTTTTGCAATTCCTGAGGTGGCAAGAGAAAGTGCCAGGAGGGGAGGGTGGATTGTTGGGAGGCATGGACCTTACCAGGTAGTCACGAATAGAGTGGTCTTGGCAGAAATTGAATAGCGATGGGGAGAGAAATATACCCCTGGTGGTGGGTTCCGTTTGTAGGTGACACAATTCCACCATAGAACGCACCAGATGGTCTCCTTCTTTAAACTCCATAATTCCCTTTCCCATGTGGTTGAAGATGCCCTCCAACACATCTTATCCATGTCCCGCACATCCACTGTCAAACTCCACCCCTCCAACTGCAACAAGGACAGAACCCCTCTGGTCCTCATCTTCCACCCCATGAACCTCCGCATAAACTGCATCATCTGCAGACATTTCCACCACCTACAAACAGGCCTCGCCACCATGGATATATTTTGTTCCCCACTCCTATCTGTTTTCAGCAAAGACAGTTCTCAATCAACCCCACTGCCTCGTGACAGAACATTTCAACTCATTCCCACTCTGCCAAAGTCATGCAGGTGCTAGGCCTCTTCCACCCCCACTCCCTCACTGCTCAACACCTGGAGGAAGAACACCTCACCTTCTGCCTCGGAACACTTCAACCCCAGGGCATCAATGTGGACTTCACCAGTTTCCTCATTTCCCCTCCCTCCACCTTACCCCAGTTCCAACCTGCCAGCTCAGCACCATCCTTATGACCTGTCCTGCCTGCCAATCTTCCTTCCCACCTATCCACTCCACCCTCCTCTCCGACCTATCACCTTCATCCCCACCTCCAACCCCCATTTCACAATTAGCTACCTTCTCCCCAGACCCACACTGCTATTAATTCTCTCACCAACCCAGAGGCTCCCTGCCTCATTCCTGATGAAGGGCTTTTGCCCGAAACATTGATTTTTCTGTTCCTCAAATGCTGCCTGACCTGCTGTGCTTTTCCAGCACCACTCTAATCTTGACTCTGATCTCCAGCATCTGCAGTCCTCATTTATACTGAAATAGACAAGGTCTATGGTGGTGGAGTACAGAACAAGAGGGCATAGGTTTAAGGTGAGAGAGGAAAGATATAAAAGGAGACCTTAGGGGCAACTTTTTCACACAGATAGTGGTGCATGTATAGGATGAGCTGCCAGAGGAAGTTATTACAGCATTTAAAAGGCATCAGGATAAATACATGAATAGGAAGTGTTTAGACGGATATGGCAGAAGTGGGTGCTTCAGATGCAGGAGATTAGAGTCAAGATTAAAGTGGTGCTGGAAAAGCACAACAGGTCAGGCAGCATCTGAGGAGCAGGAAGATCGATGTTTCGGATAAAAGCCCTTTATCAGGACGATGAAGGGCTTTTGCCCAAAGAGGGATATGGGCCAAGTGCTGCCAAATGGTCTAGATTAAGTTAAGAAATCTAGTCAGCACGGACGAGTTGGAAAAAAAAGGTTTGTTAGTGCTGGACATATCTATGACTACATGACGGACATGTGAAAATAGGAATTCTTCTCATTGTAGTCTCCCTTTCCAAGGCAAAATTCCTTAAGCTCTGCCCTGGTCTGATGCAATATGGGGTAGTCCTTGGTAAGACCTCATGAGACTTAAAGTCTTGCGGACATTATTACCAACATCTCATCTGTCAGAGCAGATCTTTCAAGTAATTTGCCTCCGTCCTTGCTGCATTACAGAATTTGCAATGTGTGGGAACAATGACAAGTGAATCAGAAAGATGTAAGAATTGCATAATGGGATTCAATTGGATGTGTATAGTCATATTCATAGAATAGGTTTATATTTCTATCAATGTATCAATTTGAACCCTTCATTCTCCTGGCCTTTATTTTGTTGCACCTGAATTCTACCTGGAGAGTGAAAGGAAGTGGATTTTTTATAATTATGATTTGCGTTACAGCAGAGGTATGGGACTAGTGTTTATAACTGCACTGTCATATCACCTCATGAGCACAAATTAGACTGCCATAATCTTTGCTGGCAGTGAGTAGCTCCTCGTATCTGACTCCACACTAGAGGATGAGGAGGAGGAGAAGCAGAATAGTAATTGTTCTGCACTTTCTTCTTCCAGCAACTTCAATCTTCTATGCACTGTGCTCTGCAGGCTCAACAGACCCTTATGAGGGTGTAGCTTTAAGGTGAGAGGAGAAAGATATAAAAGAGACCTAAGGGGCAACTTTTTCACACAGAGGGTGGAATGTGTATGGAATGAGCTGCCAAAGGAAGTGTGGAGGCTAGTACAATTTCAATATTTAAAAGGATCTGGATGGGTATATGAATAGGAAGAGTTTAGAGGGATATGGGCCAGGTGCTGGCAGGTGGGACTGGATTGGGTGGGATATTGGGTCAGCATGCACAAGTTGGACCAAAGGATCTGTTTCCGTGCTGTACGTCTCTACGACTCAATGTCTCTATGACTAAATGCACCCCAGATCTGTTTCTGGCATCTGAATGCATCTTCAGAATCCCAGTGCTTTCTTAAATGATCATCTGTGTTCCTCTTCTCTCATCAGTAGTAGAGTTCCTCAAAGGAGTCATTGGGGGTAATTGCTGTGTCCAATGAGCTAGAATTTCATGACATCCTAATATAAAAATATATAGGAAGTTACATAGGATATATGACACAGTAACCGACATCTCTTATGCAATAGGTTGCAGACTTTCAATGGCTGGATAGATTATGGATGTGGTAGTGTGGATTCCATGTTTCTTCTGAACCCTGGAAGTGTTCCTGCCTCTGTTGTTACTTCATCACTGCTCATAGCTTCAAGCCTTGCTCACTTGTGTCTGTTCTTCAGTTCTGTGTTCCAACTTGCTTCTGCTACACCTGGGATCTTGCAGCATCTTGATGGGATTTCAGATATTTTGTGTTTCCCCTGTTAATCTCATGGGGCTCTTCATTTGCCAGAATTGAATCTTCTTTTTCCCTTTTCCAAAGCCATCTTGTTAGGGTGTGGTATAAGGTTTGTCAGTGCTCTTTATTCTCCAACGCATAATTATTGAAATTGTTCTTTTCCATGCAAGAGATCTTTCTTTACAAGATATGCACCTTCACTGTTTTTCCTTTACTTTTCTCAATTTTTGTTTTGGTAGAACTAGGAACTGAATTTTGAAGAGTTCCTTGCTTTTAAAGAAAAGAAAATGAACCCATAGTCTCCTGTTGATGACTGGCTTGGAAGATAATTACCACTCTGAGGATCACCATAGATATTTTGTCAAACAAGTATTGCTTTGCTCAAGGCTGAAGCTGATTTGATCCTGAGTTGACGGTTCAAGGGAAGACTGAAGCTAACCAGCCAACCACAGAGGATATTGATTTTAATAAAGCAATAACAATTCTGACTGTTTTTTGGTAGGTGCAGAGACAGTTCAGAAGCTTTCGGATTGGCTGTACTGCTTTGCTCTCTATCCAATTAAAGAATTATTGAATGTCTGTGGAAAGAATCCCAGTCTGTAAAACAATAAGTAAATACTTCTGAAAGTATACATGCCAATGAACAGCTCAGTATCCAAAGACTGCATGAAGGCTTGGCATCCATTTGATACAGTTTGATTGAAAAGACATGTTACAATTCTTTTCTTTTTACGTTTTCCCTCAAATTTGTCCATCTATCTGTTTATGTGTAAGTGGGTGGATATGATCAAAGAAAATTGGGTTTGCATCATAGATATTAATTAGATTACACTATTGTTTAGCTTTATCCTGCAAACGTTACAGTTTTAATAATAAATTGTTTCTTTTTTGTTATAAACTTGCTTTCCAAGATCTGTTATTTGTAAACAAATGGGCAGTTTTGAGGGTCATTGAATATTTTAATTTCATGACGTCGTGAATTTAGTGAGATTAAGGCTGATTTGGTTTGTCTTCCTATTCCTGGTAGTAATAACAACTAAAGATGCATTCCAACTTCTCACAGCTTATGCTGTCTTCTGGATCCCACTCCACCGGTGTTGAAATCATTGTTACTTCATCTTCAGCATCATTATGTGTACTTCTGATATTAATCCACTTATTGCACAGTTAGTGACAAGAGCAAGTTTCATGCTTCACTTGCTGGAGAACAAATCCTCAGTAGCATTATGGTAAATAAAATAATCTTCCTATTCACCATGATGATGTAAGCTAGCCCAACGAGTAGTGCTTCCAGTAGCTGGAGTTAGAGTAAATTTTCTTTTACAGGATGTGAGTGTTATTGGTTAGGCCAACATTTATTACTCATCCCTAACTGTCACCCAGGAGATGGCAGTGAGCCCTTCTTAAAGTGTGGCAGTTCATTGGGAATGTACTCCAGTCTACTTGTTAGTTGTGGAAACAAATTGACTTTCAAAGGTAAAGTCCAGCAAATCTTTGAAACAAACCTAAGGGTAGAGTTTTAATGTGTTAATTATTGAAATAATATACCCAGAAAATCCTAATGGAGTCATACTGCTGTTGCCGAGCAACTACCGTGGCGTGAGTTTTTTTTGGTATGGGTTTGTAAGGATGCAGTGTGGACTGTCTCCTTGTCCCACACGGTAAAAGAAAATAACTTGGGATTGAAACCAGTATACTGTATATCTCTCTGAGTGAAGTAGTTTGATAAAAATTCCAACATTTCAAATATCCAGGCTCCTAACGCAAACTCAGCCGAATCTGAAAATTTTCCATTATTGTGGAACTGTCAGCATTCAGATCCCATCAATGGAAATTCATTTCAGAGGAATTAAGAGGAGTCAATTTTTTTCTGTCTGAATTTGCTCCTTTACGTAAGTGACTCTTTTGTCTTCATCCATAATGGCTCTGTAGAGTTGTATATGATTTTGTCCACCTTTATATGAATGTGTTGGAATAAAGGTTGGAATAAAGGATATATTATATAATTTGTATGGTGATGGTGGTGTAGTGGCAATGTCATTATACTGGTTATCCAAAAACATAGGTTAATATATGATGGTGGTGTAGTGGCAATGTCAATATACTGGTTATCCAAAAACATAGGTTCAAATTGTATCATGACAGATAATGAAATTTGAATTTCATAAGACTGGATTTAAAAAAAACTTTCTTAATGTCAACTATATTGTCACTGTCAATTTTCATAAAAAAAAACCCTCATTCATCAATATCATTTAGGGAGAAAACATTCACCAGCCTTCCCTCTTCTGGCCTACAATGACACCCCACACGTAGAAATGTGGTTTAATGGCAACTGAGCCATGGATGTCTCACATTCCATGAACCAATAAAACAAATTGATAATCATTTTGTCACTTGTTTGAGTTTATTGAGAAACTTAGGGAAATACACTTTTGTTCTAGTTATAGTAATAAAGAAAAACAAATTAACTATTTTTGATAATTGAATAAGCATTTATACTTTTTTATATGGCTCCTGGAGTAATTAGGGCTTGATTTTCAGTACACTCTTCCCATTAGAGTCATAAGAATGAATAACATAAAATAGAAAAGAATCAATGAAAAGTATGCAAACCTAACCTATAGTGATATATTGTTTAGTTCTTGGTCTTTGCAAAAGAAATATGAAAAGAAATACCACTGAGCAGATATGACTTGGAGGTGTCGGTGTTGGACTAGGGTGTACAAAGTTAAAAATCACACAACAATCGATTATAGTCCAATAGGTTTATTTGGAAGCACTAGCTTTTGGAGCACTGCTCCTTCATCATTTACTCTACAACAACTTGGTGAAGGAGCAGTGCTCCGAAAGCTAGTGCTTCCAATTAAACCTGTTGGATTATAACCTGGTATTGAGTGATTTTTAAGCGGATAAGCCTTTAAATTTAAAAGTATTTGGTAACAAGCAAGAAAGCCCACAGAAATAATCTCAATTTCAATGAAGACTCACTACAGTGCATACATTTCTAAGAGGTCTTAACAGACTGGATGCAAGATATTGAGGCATCTCGCCGGGCATGGTATTGATAACAGTCGAGGTGCTCTGTACAGAAAAACAATCATGACTTTTGGAGAAGCCATGGGCAGAGGTAAGGCAAAATCTTTCCTCTGAAAGGTGAATCTTTGTAATCATTTATCAAAGAAGCCTGTGGAGGATAAGTCATTGAACATTTTTAAGAAGGAAAGAGAAAAATATCCAGTTGTTGGCAGGGTCCCCAGGTATAGGAAGTCAGCAGGATTGTGGCATTGAGATGAAGGATCAGTCATGATCATGTTGCATGATAGAGTGAGCGTGAGGGGATAAATGGCCTACTCCTGTTTCCATTTTCTATCTCTAGTTTTCTAAGTTAAATGAAAGCTACACAATTTATTCTGGTGCAACAGGCAACCCTGTTACAAGAGTTTACATCAATCAAAAGGAGATTTCTGCCAGGAGATTCATTTACAGAGACCAGAAGTAATTGCAGTCGTGAATTTTAAAATGTATCAAAATAACTCAGTGTTCAGATAATATTTTAAAAGTTCTTTTCAAAAATGCAGGAATTTTTGTTTCTAATTTGCTGAAAAATTGTTCTAATAATTTTAAAGAAACATATTGTATGAATTTAGAACATTAATGCAAGAATAATTACTTAACATAACTAATACAGCAGCAACAAAATGTAGATTAAAGGAATTTGAGTGAAGTTAACTGGAAAACGATGTGCTGAAAGATATACGATCAGTAGTCAATTACTATGAATTTCAAATTATTGCAAAACAGAATTTTCTTGTTTTCCTCTCTTGAACATGAAGGTTGATGTAGGTATTGAAGAACTTCAGATTTGAGATCCTCAGGAGCGGTTTTCCTGAAATCTGCTGAATCTGTGAGGAAATCCAACAGACAGTCCCCATTTTCATTTCCTTCAATGAAACACTCGGTGATGTCAAAGTCAGAGGAATGCTCATAAATCTGATACTTCATTTTCATTTCAGCAAGCACGTTTTGCACATCAAGAGAAATGCTTGTAGGAAAACGAGATCCAAATTTCGTCCAAAGTGAACTCCATCCGCTATCATCTGTTAGCAGTAAAATTTGACATGTAAAACAAAATTGAAATGTATCTGATGTAGATTTCTTTTGGGAAAAATATTGATGATATTTACAAATTATTCATTATTTTTCAGAAAGAAAATAACCTGTTGTAAAATTTATTTGGGATATTAAGCAAAGCGATTTAGTGCAAATATGCATTGAATGATAACGCATGAGGAAATTACAGAAAATCGTGTATTGTTTGAATATCATTAAGTGTGAAATGCTGGATTAAAAAGCAACAGTTTTTTTTGTCATTTCACCAATACCAAATATTGGAGAATTATAGTAAATTGTAGAACTGAAAATAGGCCATTCAGTCCATCAAATGTTCCCTCCTACATCTAATATAATCATAGGAAGAGTCACCAGACCTGAAACATTAGCTTTGATTTCTCTTCACAGATGCTGTCAGACTTGTTGAGCCTTTCAGCAACTTTTGTTTCTGATTCACAGCATCCACAGTTCTTTCTGTTTTTAATATAATTCTGAATTGTTCCCTGTATATTTTCATACTCTCCGCATTTTTAGACGCTTAACTCTGCTAAAAGTATCTGCTGACTTCACTTCAGTGACAGTTTCTTGAGACATGAAACAATTTTTCTAGACGTTATACTTCTGTAATATTTTCTTTAACATCACAGAAATAGAGTTGTGGAAGGAATTATTTGGTCCTTCATGTCTGCACTGGCTCTCCAACTTCAATTATTGCAATTCTTCTGCCCGCTCCTCATAACCCAGAACACTGTTAATTTTCAAATAATAGTTTAATTCCCTTTTATGTGCTTTATTTGAAAAAGTGTCCACATGTCCTAAGGTAGTGCATTCTAGACCTTAACCACGCACAGTACAAAAAAGGCTTTGTTTCTCATTTAACTTCTGTTTCATTTGCCAATTAACTTAAATCTGTGCCCTTGCACTGATGATATTTTCGGGTGTGAGAATATTTTGTCTTATCTACTCAGTCCATGATTTAGAATACCTTTATCAGACCTCATTTCAAGTTTCTCTTTTCAAGAAAACAGTCCTAGCTTGCAGTTAAAGAGTCATGGAGCTGTACAGCATAGAAACAGATCCTTCAGTCCAACTCATCCATGATGACCAGATATCCAAAATTAAATTAGTCCCATTTGCCAGCATTAGACCAATATACATCTGAACTGTTTCTGCTCATATACCCATTCAGATGCCTTTTAAATGCCACTTTCTCTGGCAGCTCATTCCATACATACACCACCCTCTGCTTGAAAATGTTGCCCCTTACTCCCTTTTAAATCTTTTCCCTCTAAATGTAAATCTATGCCCCCTTGTTTTGGACTCCCCCACACTGCGGAAAAGACCTAGTGACCCTATCCATGCTCCTCATGATTTTATAAACCCCTATAAGGTCACCCTTCTGCCTCCAATGCTCCAGGGAAAACAGTTCTAGTCTATTCAGTCTCTCCCTCAAGCTCAAACTCTCCAAACTTGACAACATCCTTATAAATCTTTTCTGAACCCTTTCAAGTTTCACAACATCCTTCTTACAGAAGGGAGGCCAGAATTGCATGCAGTACTCCAAAGGTAGCCTAACCAATATCCTGGATAGCTGCAACATGACCTCCCAATCCCTATACTCAATGCACTGACCAATAAAGGCAAGCAGACCAAACACCTTCTTTATTATCCTGTCAACTTGTGACTCCACTGTCAAGGAACTAGGAAGCTGTCCTCCAAGGTCTCCTTGTTCAGCAACAGTACCCAGGACCTTATCATTAAGTATATAAGTCTTGCTAAGATTTGCTTTTCCAAAATGCAACATCTCACAATTATCTAAATTAAATTTCATTTGCAACTCCTTGGCCTATTGGCCCATCTCATCAAGATCTGAGGAAACCTTCTTTGCTGTCCACTACACCTCCAATTTTAGTGTCATCTGCAAACTTACTAATCGTACCTCCTATGTTCAGTTCCAAATTATTTATAGAAACACCGAAATGCGGTGGACCCAGCACCCATCCTTGTGGCACAACACTGTCTACAGGCCTTCAGTCTAAAAAACAACCCTCTACCACCACCCTTTGTCTCCAACCTTCCAGATAGTTCTGAATCCAAATGGCTAGTTCTCACTGTGTTCCATATGATCTAACCTTGCTAACCCATCTAACATGTGGAACCTTGTCAAAAGCATTACTGAAATCCATATAGATCACGTCCACTGCTCTGCCCTTATCAATCCACTTCGTTACATCTTTAAGAAAATCAATCACGTTTGTGAGACATGATTTCCCACATACAAAGTCATGTTAACTATCCCTAAATCAGTCTTTGCCTTTCCAAGTACATGTAAAATCTTGTCCCTCAAGATTCCCTCCAATAACTTGCCTGCCACCCATGTCAGGCTCACAATTCTATTATCCCTAGCTTTTCCTTACCACCTTCCTTAAATAGTTACACTACATTGGCCAACCTCCGGTCTCCTGGCACCTCATCTATGTCTATCAATGATGCAAATATCTCAGCAAGAGGCACTGCAATGACTTTCCTAGCTTCCCTCACAGTTCTAGGGTCCACCTGATCAGGTTCTGGGAATTTACCCTTCTTTATGTATTTTGAGACATCCAGTACACCCGCCTTTGCAATATGGACATATTTCAAGATGTCGCTGTTTATTTCACCAAGTTCACCAGCTACTATATCCTTCTCCAAAACATTGATACAAACTACTCATTTAGTATCTCCCCATCTCCTGCGACTCCGCACATAGGTGGTGTCATTAATCTTTAACCGGCCTATTTTCTCCTTAGTTACTCCTTTGTCCTAGGCACCAGAAAGGACAATAGCAGGAACAACCCTGTCAACTCTGTAAAGTCATTCTCACTAACATCTCGGGACTAGTGCCAAATTTGGGAGAGCTGTCTCACAGATTAGCAAAATTACAGCCTGATATAGTCATACTTACAGATAATGTCCCAGGTACCACCATCACCATCCCTGGATATGTCCTGTCCCACTGGCAGAACAGACCCAGTAGAGGTGGCTACACGGTCAGTTGAGAGGAATTTGTTCTCAGAGTCCTCAACATTAACTCTGGACACCAAGAAGTCTCATGGCTTCAGGTTAAACATAGGCAAGGAAACCTCCTGCTCATTAGTACATACCATCCTCCTTCAGCTGATGAACTGGTCCTCCTCCATGTTGAACAACACTTAAAAGACATACAGAAGATGGCAAGGGCACAAAATCTACTCTGGGTGTGGGATTTCAATATCCACCACAAAGAGTAGCACCAGAGCAGTACCATTAATGGAGCTACTAGACTGGGTCTGCAGCACGTAATGAGGGAGAAACATTCTGGACACTATCCTTTCCAATCCACCAGTTGCAGATACAACTGTCCATGACAGTATCATGAAGAGTGACCAACACACAGTCATTGTGGAGATGAACTTCCACATTCACATTGAGAATAAACTCCATTTTGTTGTGTGACACTATTACTGTGCTTAATGGGACAGATTTGTAACAGATCTGACAACTCAAGGCTGGACATCCATGAGGCACTGTGGACCATCAGCAACAGAATTGCCTTCTAGCACAATCTGTAACCTCATGGTCCAGCATATTCTCCATTCAACCATTACCATCAAGCCAGGAGATCAACTCTGATTCAATGGAGAGTGCAGGGGGGTAATGCCAGGAGCAGCACCAGGCATATCTGCAGATGAGGTGTTAACCTGATGAAGCCAACAAACAAGACTACTTGCATACCAAACTGCATAAGCAGCAAATGATAGACAGACTGAAGTGATCCCGCAACCAACTGATCAGATCTAAGCTCTGCAGTCCTGCCACATCCAGTTGTGAATGGTGGTGGACAATTAAACAACTCACAGGAGGAGGACGCACCACAAATATCCCCATCCTCAATTATGGAAGAGCCCAGCAGATCAATGCAAAAGATAAGATTGAAGCTTTTGCAGCAATCTTTAGCCAGAAGTGCTGAGTTGGTGGTCCATCCTGGCGTTCTCCAGTGGTCCCCAACATAACACATACCGATCTTCAGCCAATTTGTTTCACTCCCTGTGAACAAGTGGTTGGAGACACTGATACTGCAAAGGCTATGGGCTATGACAACATTTTGGCAAGAGTGCTAAAGACTTGTGCTCCAGAACTTGCCGCCTCCCCAGCGATCTGTTGCAGTACAGTTACAGTGCTGGCATCTATGGGACAATATTGGAAATTACCCAGGTATGTCCTGTACATAAGAGGCAGGACAAATCAAAGTCAGCTAATTAGTGGCCAATCAGTCTTCTCTTGATCATCAGTAAAATGTATCATCAATAGTGCTATAAGCAGCATGTGCTCAGCAATAATCTGCTCAGTGACACCCAGTTTGGGTTCCGCCAGGACCACTCAGCTCCTGACCTCATTACATCCTTAGTTCAAATATGGGGAGGATGTTTCTGGTGGTGGATGCATCCAGAACCAGGGGTCACAGTCTGAGGATTCAAGGTGGATAATTTAGGATGGAGATGAGGAGACATTCCTTCACCAAAACAGTGTTGAGTCTGTGGAATTCATTTAGGTGAAGGAGACAGTGTTGAGTCTGGGGGAGGGTGGGATCCTCAACAGCAGGAAGGCAAGTGCGAGGCTGGAAGGCAATACAGTAATCACAAATAGTAAGTTGAAGAGACAGGTCAGTCTGGAACATGACAGGAGCAAGGAATGTTTGTTGGATTAAATTGCATCCAGTTCAATGCAAGAGGGCTAACAGGTAAGGCTGGTGATCTCAGGGCATGGATAGGTATGTGGGACTGGGATAGTTTAGCCATTAGAGAAACATGGCTAAGGGAGGGACAGGACTGGCAGCTTAATGTGCCAGGGTACAGGTGCTTTTGGTCAGAACAGTGGTGGGAGAAAGAGGGGAGGGGGAGTTGCATTTTTGATCCAGGTGAGTATCACAGCAGCAGTCAGAGATGAAATAACTAAAGGATCATCCTTTGTGGGTGGAACAAAGAAATAAGAAAGGGATGGTGACATTATTGGGGTTACACTATAGGCCCCCAAATAGTCAGTGGGAATTAGAGCAACAAATATGTAGGAAAATTGGGAGACTTGGATTGTCACAGTAGGGGATTTTAATTTTCCTACCACAGACTGGGACTACCATAGTTAAGGACTTAGATCGGGTGGAATTTGTTAAGTGTGCTCTGGAAAGTTTCCTTAGGCAGTATATAGAGAGTTGTATTCAGGAAAGGGCAAAACTCGACCTACTCTTGGACAAGTGATTGAGGTGACAGTGGGGAAGCACTTTGGGACCATATAGAGAATATAGAACATAGAATATTACACATAGTTGTACCAATTTTAAAATAGTTATGGAGAGGGACAAAGCTGATCCACAGGTTCAAGTGCAAAATTGGGGCAAGGCAAATTTTGACGGAATTAGATAGGAGCTTTCAGGGGTTAATTGGAGTAGCTTGTTTACAGGCAAAGGGACCTTTGTCAAGTGGGAGGCTTTTAAAAGTGTGATAGCTAGAGTTCAAGGTCTATATGTCTCTGTGACAGTGAGGGGAAAGGTTGGCAGGGTAGGGAACCCTGGATGACAAGAGATGCTGATGCTTTGACCAGAAAAAAGGAGGCACGGCTCAGGTACAGGTAGCTGGGATCAAAGGAATCCATGGGGGTATATACGGAACACAGGAGTTTACTGAAGTAGGAAATCATAAGGGCGAAAGGGGGCGTGACATAGCCTTGGCTGAGAAGAATAGGACACATCTAAAGAGATTCATTAAGTATATTAAATGAAAAATAATAATTGGAGAGAGAATAGGATCCCTCAATGACCAAAGTGGACATGTATGTGGAGAAACGCAGGAGATAAATGAGGGTCCTCAATGAATATTTCTGCTTTGTATTTACCATGGAGAAAGTCATGATGACTTGGAAACTTAGAAAAGTTAGTGGTGATATATTGTGGACAGTTCATATCACAGCAGAAGAGGTATTGGATGCAGTTGAATGTACGAAGGTGGATAAATCTCCTGGAGCTGACCAGATACTTATGCCCGAAACGTTGAATCTCCTGTTCCTTGGATACTGCCTGACCTGCTGCGCTTTTCCAGCAACACATTTTCAGCGCTGACCCAGATACATCCAAGCACCCTGCAACAAGCTAGAGAAGAAACTGCGGGGGCCCTGTTTGATATCGTTGATTCATTGCTAGCCAGCGCTGAGGTCCCAGAAGACTGGAAGGTACTGTATATTGTCCCCTAATTCAATAAGGGTTACAAAGTAAAGCCTGTGAACTATAGATTAGGAAGCTTAACATCCTAGTAGGTAAGTTGCCTGACAATACTCTGAGGGCTAAGATATATGCATTTGGAAAGACAGGGTTTGATAAAGAGTAATCAGCATGGTTTTATGCATGGGAGATCACGCCTCATAAATTTGTGAGAGTTCTTTGCTGAAGTGACCAGGAAGATTGATGAGGGCAGGGCGGTAGATATAGCCTGCATGGATTTCAGTGAGACATTTGATAAGGTTCCACATGGTAGTCTGCTCTGGAAGGTTATATTGCATGGAATCCAGGGGAAATTGGCAATTTGGATACACAATTTGCTTGATGGTAGGAAGCAGAGTGTAATAGTGAAAGGATGCTTTTCAGATTGGAGATCTGTGATTAGTGGAGTGTTACAGAAGTCAGTGTTGGGCACAATGCTGTCTGTTATCGATGTCAATGATTTGGATGAGAATGTACAAGGCCTGATTAGTAAGCTTGCAGATGGCAATAAAATAGGTGGTATTCAAAGTTTGTGCGAAGATTTGTAGCTCGGGTGCTTGTTGTAGTGGTTCTGTTCGACGAACTGGAAGTTTTTGTTGCAAACGTTTCGTCCCCTGGCTAGGAGACATCATCAGTGCTGAGGAGCCTCCTGCGAAGCGCTTCTTTGATGTTTCTTCCGGCATTTATAGTGGTCTGTCCTTGCCGCTTCCGGGTGTCAGTTTCAGCTGTCCGCTGTAGTGATTGGTATATTGGGTCCAAGTCGATGTGTCTGTTGATGGAATTTGTGGATGAATGCCATGCCTCTAGGAATTCCCTGGCTGTTCTCTGTCTGGCTTGCCCTATGATAGTAGACATGAATAGTTGCCCAACAAGCAACATGAATTCGACTGGGCAAACACTACTATCATAGGGCAAGCCAGACAGAGAACAGCCAGGGAATTCCTAGAGGCATGGCATTCATCCACAAATTCCATCAACAGACACATCGACTTGGACCCAATATACCAATCACTACAGCGGACAGCTGAAACTGACACCCGGAAGCGGCAAGGACAGACCACTATAAATGCCGGAAGAAACATCAAAGAAGCGCTTCGCAGGAGGCTCCTCAGCACTGATGATGTCTCCTAGCCAGGGGACGAAATGTTTGCAACAAAAACTTCCAGTTCGGCGAACAGAACCACTACAAGTAGGTGGTATCATGGGCAGTGAGCAAGGTAATAAGAAATTGCAGCAGGACCTTGATCAGCTGGAGAAGTGGCCGAGAAATGGCAAATGAAGTTGAATATAGATAAGTGTGAGGTCTTGCACATTGGAAAGTGAATCAAGGTAGGAGTTCCATGGAGAATTGTAAGGCCGTAAGTGGAACAGGGGGAAATTATAATCTATCTGAAAGTGGAATCACAGGTAGACAGTGAAGTACTTGAGGGAGGGAGAGGGACCAGCAGGAGGTCTTGTACACATTGGGACCAATAACATAGGAAGGGAAAAGGTTGAGATTCTGAAGGGAGATTACAAAGAGTTAGGCAGGAATTTAAAAAGGAGGTCCTCGGAGTATTAATATCTGGATTACTCCCGGTGCTACGAGCTAGTGAGGACAGGAAAAGGATGATAGAGCCGATGCATGCATTGCCGAGTAGCTGGTGCATGGCAGAAGGATTCATATTTTTGGATCATTGAAAGCTGTTTTGGGGTAGAAGTGATCTGTACAAGAAGGACAGATTACACCTAAATTGGAAAGACTAATAAACTGGCAGGGAGATTTGTTAGACCTGCTTGGGAAGATTTAAACTAGTGAAGTGGGGGTGGGACCCAGGGAGATAGTGAGGAAAGATTTCAATCTGAGACTGGCACAGTTGAGAACAAAGGCAAGTCAAACAGTCAGGGGCAGGCAGGGACAAAGCAGAGAACAAGGTAGGACTGATAAACTAAACTGCATTTATTTTAATGCAAGAGGCCTAACATGGAGGGCAGATGAACTCAGGGTATGGTTAAGAACATGGGACTGGGCTATCATAGCATTTACAGAAACATGGCTCAGGGATGGTCAGGACTGGCAGCTGAATGTTCCAGGATACAAATGCTACAGGAAGGATAGAAAGGGAGGCAAGAGAGGAGAGGGAGTGGCGTTTTTGATAAGGCATAGTATCCCAGCTGTACTGAGGGAGAATATTCCTGGAAATACATCCAGGGAAGTTATTTGGGTGGAACTGAGAAATGTGAAAGGGATGATCAGCTTTTTGGGATTGTATTATAGAAACCCTAATAGTCTGAGGGAAATTGAGAAACAAATTTGTAAGGAGATCTTAGTTATCTGTAAAAATAATAGGGTGGTTATGGTAGGGGATTTTAACTTTCTAAACATAGACCGGGACTGTCATAGTGTTAAGGGTTTAGATGGACAGGAATTTGTTAAGCATGTACAAGAAAATTTTCTGATTCAGTATGTGGATGTACCTATTAGAGAAGGTGCAAAACCCGACCTACTCTTGGGAAATAAGGCAGGGCAGGTCACTGAGGTGTCAGTTGGGGAGCACTTTGGGACCAGTGACCATAATTCTATTAGTTTTAAAATAGTGATAGAAAAGAATAGACCAGATCTAAAAGTTGAAGTTTGATATTGGAGAAAGACCAATTTTGACGGTATTAGGCAAGAACTTTCAAAAACTGATTGGGGGCAGATGTTTGCAGGTAAAGGGATGGCTGGAAAATGGGCAGCCTTCAGGAATGAGATAACAAGAATCCAGAGAAAGTATATTCTGTTAGGGTGAAAGGAAAGACTGGTAGGTATAGGGAATGCTGGATGAATAAAAAAAATTGAGGGTTTGGTTAAGAAAAAGAAGGAAGCATATGTCAGGTATACACAGGATAGATCGAGTGAATCCATAGAAGAATATAAAGGCAGTAGGAGTATACTTAAGAGGGAAATCAGGAGGGCCAAAAATGGACATGAGATAGCTTTGGCAAATAGAGTTAAGGAGAATCCAAAGGGTTTTTACAAATACATTAACGACAAAATTGGCATGGTGGCACAGTTAGCACTGCTGCCTCACAGCGCCAGAGACCCGGGTTCAATTCCCGACTCAGGCGACTGACTGTGTGGAGTTTGCACATTCTCCCCGTGTCTGCGTGGGTTTCCTCCCACAGTCCAAAGATGTGCAGGTCAGGTGAATTGGCCATGCTAAATTGCCCGTAGTGTTAGGTAAAGGGGGTAAATGTAGGGGAATGGGTGGGTTTCGCTTCGGCGGGTCGGTGTGGACTTGTTGGGCCGAAGGGCCTGTTTCCACACTGTAAGTAATCTAATCTAATCTAAAAGGGTAACTAGGGAGAGAATAGGGCTTCTCAAAGATCAGCAAGGCAGCCTTTGTGTGGTGTCACAAGAGATGGGGGAGATACTAAATAAGTACTTTGCATTAGTACTTACTGTAGAAAAGGACATGGAAGATATAGAATGAAGGGAAATAGATGGTGATATCTTGCAAAATGTCCAGATTACAGAGGAGAAAGTGCTGGATGTCTTGAAATGCATAAAAGTGGATAAATCCCCAAGGCCTGATCAGGTGTATCCTAGAACTCTGTGGTAATTTAGGGAAGTGATCGCTGGGCCTCTTTCTGAGGTATTTGTATCATCGATAGTCACAGGTGAGGTGCCGGAAGACTGGAGGTTGGATTGATAAGTTGGAAATAGATATAGTGACCATATAGAAAATGGAGCTTAGAATGTTAACTAAAATGGCTGAAGCACATTGGCTGTATTGCCCAGCATCCTGAGCGAACAAATTGCTAATACAGCAACTTGCACAGGCTGGGTAAACATGTCCAATCCCACAGATCTGAGAATGACATAGTACCAGCACTAGGTCAAAGGGCAGCCATCAGAGGAGTACTGGTGCCTTACGGTCTAGCTGTAACACAGTAATGAGGTTTGAATGTCTACATTTAAAGAGCATCTTTGAGATTTGACTGTTGCCTTGAAAGAGCTAGAAAAATAATGGGAGTTAATGTCTGACTTTAAAGATAGTGTTAATATCTTAACCAGATGGCTGCTGGTGTCTGTGTGTTAGATTTAGAGCATGTCTTGATGTGTAAGCTTACAATTAAGTATACTTTGATTAATATACTTTGCGATAGCTTAATGACATGGGACTCTGTATTGCGTGAGAAGTTATGTATAAATGTAACAACTTTCCCTATCAACGGTGAGAAAATCCACTCTTTAGTACCCAGTGTGGTCTAAGTGGCTTTTCTCCGAGGATTGCTTGTATATTCGTATACTAACAGTCTTGAATAAAAACAGTACTGTTGAAGTGTATTAATTAAGTGGTGGTTCTCTGTTCTTGGACAGGCGTTCACAGAAAGCCAGGTAACGTGGCTGAGCTTTCACAGGATAACGTGGTGCCACTGTTTGAGAAAGGTGGTAAGGACAATCCAGGGGACTATAGACCAGTGAGTCTGATGTTGGTGGTAGGCAAGTTGTTAGAGGGAATCCTGAGGGACAGGATGTAAATGTATTTAGAAAGGCAAGGACTGATTCGGGATAGTCAACATGGCTTTATGTGTGGGAAATCATGTCTCACAAACTTGATTAGGTTTTTTGAAGAAGTAACAAAGAGGATTGATGAGGGCAGAGCAGTAGACTTGATCTATATGCACTTCAATAATGCAGTCATCAAGGTTCCCCATGGAAGACTGATTAGCAAGGTTAGATCTCATGGAATATAAGGAGAACTAGCCATTTGGATACAGAACTGGCTCAAAGGTAGAAGACAGAGGGTGGTGGTGGAGGGTTGTTTTTCAGACTGGAGGCCTGTGACCAGTGGAGTGCCACAAGGATTGGTGCTAGGTCCACTACTTTTCAATCATTTATATAAATGATTTGGATGTGAGCATAACAGGCAAGCTTGCAGATGACACCAAATTGAAAGTGTAGTAGACAGTGAAGAAGGTTATCTCAGATTACAACGGGATCTTGATCAGATGGGCCAATGTGTTGAAAGTGGCAGATGGAGTTTAATTCAGATAAATGTGAGATGCTGCATTTTGGGAAAGCAAATCTTAGTAGGACTTATATACTTAATGGTAAGGTCCTAGGGAGTGTTGCTGAACAAAGAGACCTTGGAGTGCAGGTTCATAGCTCCTTTAAAGTGGAGTCGCAGGTATATAGGATAGTAAAGGTGGCGTTTGGTATGCTTGCCTTTATTAGTCAGAGGATTGAGTACAGGAGTTGGGAGGTCATGTTGCAGCTGTACAAGACATTGATTAGGCCACTGTTGGAATATTGCGTGCAATTCTGGTCTCATTCCTATCCAACAGATATTGTGAAACTTGAAAGGGTTCAGAAAAGATCTACAAGGATGTTGCCAGGGTTGGAGGATTTGAGCTATTGGGAGAGGCTGAACAGGCTGGGGCTGTTTTCCCTGGAGCATCAGAGGCTGAGGGGTGACCTTATAGAGGTGTAAAAATCATGAGGAGCCTGGATAGGATAAATAGACAAAGTCTTTTTCCTGGGTTGGAGGAGTCTAGAACTAGAGGATATAGGTTTAGGGTGAGAGGAGAAAGATATAAAAGAGACCTAAGGGGCAACATTTTCACACAGAGGGTGGTACGTGTATGGAATGAGCTGCCAGAGGAAGTGGTTGAGGCTGGTACATTTGCAACATTTAAAAGGCATCTGGATGGGTATATGAATAGGAAGGGTTTGGAGGGATCTGGGCCAGGTGCTGCAGGTGGGACTAGATTGGGTTGGAATATCTGTTCAGCATGGATGGGTTGGACTGAAGGGACTATACCTTTATATAACTCTATGATTCTATAACACTCAAGAAGCTTGGCACCATTCAGGACAAAACAGCTCACTTGACTGGCACCATACCCACAAGCATCCATCCCTCCACTACTGATGATCAGTATTAGAAGGTGCACTATCTATAAGATGCAGAGCAGAAATTCACCAAAGATCCTCAGCACCTTCCAAACTCATGACCACTTCCAACTAGAAGAACAAGAGGAAAGACAAATGGGAACACCATCACCTTCAAGTTCCCCTCCAAGATACTCCCCATCCTGACTTGGATATATATCACCATTCCTTCACTGTCACTCATTCAAAATCCTGGAATTCCATCAGCCAGGGCATTGTAGGTCAACTCATAGCAGGTGGACTGCACCAGTTCAAGAAGGACAACTGAGGTCAGGCAATAAAAACTGCCTTGCCAACAACGTCCACATCACTGAATTTCTTTAAAAGGTGGCTGCTTGTCATCACCTCACCAGAGAACAATTCTCCCACTGGTTAGCCATTAAACCATTGCAGACTTCTATCAGGTAGTCTTTTCTCTCCTCCAATTAAAATCTGATAAATTAAACCTGATGAAGGGCTTATGCTCGAAACGTCGAATTCCCTATTCCTGAGATGCTGCCTGGCCTGCTGTGCTTTGACCAGCAACACATTTTCAGCTCTCCTCCAATTAAATAAGGCCAAACTTCTGACTATTTTTTTTCCAACCATAAATCTTCATCACCATCACCACATGAATGAATTATGCCACACTTTTTTATTGTTACTTATCACCATTCAATATTAGATCAACACAAATTTGTACATAATATTCCAAGAAAAACAAAATTAAGTTAATATTCTGGTTCCACTTGACCATTTTGAAGCAATTTTCACATTAAATCATTAGTTTGGCAGTGTAAAGTGAACAGAATTATATTTGATGCTGGAAATGATGAATTAGTGAAGACAAGTGTTTCCTAATGCTGTGGATGTCTCTGTAATGATAAAGGACATTATCCTCCAGTCAGAGTGTGAGAGATTACTGTGGCAAATTTGGGAAAGGGTGGAGCAAGTAGTTGAGCAATAGTTGAAATGGCCTTGCATGCAATACTTGGCACTGCCTATTCTTATTGAATTACGATAGCAATTTTAAAGTTCAGCACCATCTACAAATGGATTGCCTTTTGAACCTTTAGACAGAAGTAGAATCTAGAAACAGAAATATCAGTAAATAGAGCCATAAGGGCCAACTTATGATTCACTAATTATAATTAGGCACTTTCAATGCACAGCATTGACAGCTATCCACTTCTTTCTGTCATCTAGTCAATTATTTATCTGCTACACAATTTTTCACTTTGTTCACAGTCTTCTTGTTTGTTGCAAACTTTGTGTAAAGGGAAAGTTGCTGTAGTCCCAAAGGACTGCTCTCATGCGAAATGGTTTAACCTGAGGGTTACCACACCTCTGGCAAGAGGGTCCTTCATGGTAACCTCTGCTGGTATGGAAATTTAACTTGTGTTGTTGAAATCACCCAGCATTACTAGCCAGACATCTGGCCAATTCAGAGAATCAACTCTCAGGAATGCCAAGAAGTTGATCAATAGAATCCTTATGAATTTAGTTATCTTCTCCATATACTTTCAGATTGCTCAGGTAAAAGGCTGCATAGAATAACAGTACCAGTTTATCAGAAACACTGGACAATAACTTACCTGCAACTTGTATTATTAGAAGTTTGCCATTCCTTTCCAGAAGACTGTGAAAATACTTAATGGTATCATGCACATTTTCCACAAAGTACAGCAACTAGTCAGCAAAAAAAATAGAAACAAAAAAGTTATGAATATAAATCCTTATATTAAAATTAATTGGGTTACAATTATCAGTGCCTAAAAACACAAACTTTGAAATTCTTGTGGGCATATCCTGGAATCTTTGATCCAATGGCTAAAAACCTTAATAAAGTCAATTTCATTTTGTGAAATATCATTCAAAAGTAGCAAGGTTTAAATGTAAGAATGTAAATACTTGGCTGGCAGTTCATACTTGTTGATACCTGGAATGAGTGGTGATTTCTTATGAGGATAGGTTGGACAGACTGGACTGGTTTCTCCTGGAGTTATGAAGAGTGAGGGGATTTCATTAAAGATTATGAGATACTGAACAATCTTATCAAGGTCAATGTCAAAATGTCATTTCCCATTGTGGATGAGCCCAGACCCAAGTGGCTCTCTTTAAAAATTAGATGTCACCCTGTTCAGATTCAGAGGAGGACAAATCTTTCTGACAGCAAGTTGTGCAACACTGGAATTCTTTCCCTCTCAAAGTGGTAGTAGTTGTAGAGTCGTTGAATACTTTTAAGGCAGAGTTAGTCTCTTTTCTGGAAAGGAATCAAAGGTTATTGTATCCCTAGCAGGGACTATGAAATCTGATCTCCCATATCTCATAGGGGGAGTGGTATGCTCTTCCTGTGAGATATGGGAGATCAGGGAGAAGTCAAATCATCCCTGACAGCTATGTCTGCAGGAACTAAGAAGTGTGTCCACCTGCAGCTCCTCTCAAATTGTATAGCTCAGTTGAGTGGCAGTCGAACCCACTGAGGAGCATACATGAGGCAGAAAGCTTACTAGACAAGGTTTCAGGGATGTCATCACCTAGATTAATAGTTACTGCTGCGAGGGACAGACAGACAGGCAGTATAGGAGTCCTCTGTGGATATTTCCCTCTCAAACAGACATACCATATTGGATGTTGCTGGGGAGTATGATATCTCAGGGCAATGCAACAGCAGCAGTCCGATCAGTGGCTTCACAATTAGTTCTGCTGTTCAGCACAAAGTGTCAAAAGTGTAGGTAAGCAGTATTAATAGAAAACTCAATAATTAGGGTCATAGACAGGTGTATCTGTGGCCATGAGTGAGACTCCAGGATGGTGTGTTGAAAGGGGAAGTTGAGCAGCTTGATGTCATGGGCTATAAAATGAACAACAATGGAAAGAAGACAAATGAGATTCTGCAAAGAGAATGTAGAGCATTAGGTAGGAAATTGAAAAGTAGAACCTTTAGTGTTGTAATGTCTGAATTACTCTCTGTGCTACGTATTAGTGAGGCCAGGAGGAGGACAGTGCATTTCAATGCATGACCAAAGGACAGGTGTAGGAGGGAGGGTTTCAGGTATCTGGATCATTTGCATCTCTCTCAGGGCAGGATGGACATGTACGAGAAGGACAGGTCGTACGTAAACTGGAGGCACACTAACATCTTGCAGGAATACTTGCCCATGCCACTCAGGAGGGTTTGAACTGATGAGGCAGGAGGATGTAAACCAAAGTATTAGATCAGTATGTGGAGTTATGAGTAGAGGTAGAGGTTATGTCAAACAATGGGAAGACAGGCAAAGTCAGGCTAATGAACACTGCAGGACTGGCAATCAGAAGGTTTAACCTAAGAAGTAAGGCAGAGGAGTTTTGAGCCTAGATTAGTGTAGAGAACCATGATAATGTCACCATTACAAAAATTTGATTGAGAAAATGCAGGACTGACAGCTCAAAGTTCCAGAATTTAGATGTGATAGAGAGGTGGGGGAATGCATTACTAGCTGCGAACAATGTCACAACTGCAGCAAGGGAGGATATTTCAGAAAGCTCATCCAGCAATGCCCTTTGGGTAGAACTCAGGAATAAGAAAGGTACAATCACAATTATGGGGTTATATTATCAGCCTTCAAACAACCAGCAGGAGGTAGATGAACAGACATTTGGCATAGCATCGACAAACTGTAAGAGCATTTTACTGGGTTGTTGTATGGGGTGACTTTAATTTCCCCATTGACTGGGACTCCTTTAGTGCTAGGAGCTCAGATGGGGTAGAGGGCTTCTTGAAACAATATGTGGGTAGACTGACTGAACTAGACCTTGTCTTGAGGAATAATCCTGGGCAGATGATTGAAGTTTCAACGGGGAAGCATTTTAGGAACAGTGATCTTGAGACCATAAGTGTTAAGATATTTAAGTCTCTCGGCCTCAGGTGGAAGTACTAAATTGGAGGAGGTTAATTATTACAGAATTTGGCAGGAACTGGAGAAATTAGATGGGGGGGGGCAACTGTATGAGGGTAAATCTATCTGACATGTGGGAATATTTTAAAGATCAGTAGATCATTGTTCATTTCCAGCACATTCTGGTGATGTTGAAAGGTAAGGTGGCAAAATACAGGAACCCAGGATGATGAGATATCAAGAGTTTAGATAAAAAGGAAAAGCATATGGAAGGAAATAAAACAGGGCCACTGAAACAGAAAAAACTCAAAAAAAGGAATCTGTAGGGCCAAAAGAGGCCATGAAATGTCCTTGGCATGTTGGATACCAGGAGAATTCCAAAGCAATTTATATGTATACTTGGAGCAAGTATGTATATAGGGAAAGGGTAGGTCTACTCAAGGACAAAGGAGGAAAATTATGCTGTATCTGGTTCCAGGAACATGCTCGGACAGAGTCCGCTTGCAATCTCCGCTTACCAGATCCCTCGCCAGATCCTCAAACATGCTGGAGCAGGGTCTGTTCACAGCCTCTGATTGCCAGAACCCTCACCAGATCTCAGAACATACTGTGGCAAGGCCAGCTCGCAGCATCTGATCACCTGGTCTTGTAACATGCATGGACAGGGCCCACCCGTAGCCTCCAATCACTGGATTCATCCTCAGATGCCAGAACTTACTCGGGCAGGGCCAGCTCACACCATCCAATTGCCAGGTTCTATACATGCTTGGGCAGGGCCCACTCACTGAATGCTGGATCCATCACTGGATCCCAGAACATGCATGGGCAGGGTTGATCATCAATGCCTCGGTGACACAAAATACTTTAAACAAAAGGAAAAGAAAAAGAAAAAAAGATAAACAATAAGCAAAATAAAGAAAAGCAGATGGGTAGGAATGAGCTCAGGAGCTTGAATACGGTGCTGCTGGTTTCTAACAATGCCGTTGCCTCACCATTTTTGAGGTAGCGTTATTCTCACATTCTTGATTTGTCTGTAATTACATTAACTATCTTTGATTTGCCTTGGGTTGATCCAAACAAACAGAAAAATTACAGTATGTGGACAGTATGGATGTTAGCATAAAACTACAAAAAGAATTTGATAGACACAGTGAAAGGGCAAAATGGTGGCAGATGGAGTTCAATGTAAACAAGTGTGTGGTTATCTATTTTGGGGATGTATGAATTTTAATACGCAGAATGTCCAAATAGACTTGGGGATCAGCTGCATCGATCTTTAAAATGTCACTAAGAGGTGTAGAAAATAAATAGGAAAGCTAATGGAATGCTGGCCTTTTTATCCAGAGGTATGGAGTTAATGATGCAGAAGTTACACTGTAGTTATACAAACCCCTGGTTAGACCCCACTTGCAGTATTGTGAACAGATCTGGGCATCATATTTAAGAAGGATATATTGGCCTTGTGGGGAATACAATATAAGTTTACATGAAAGTTACATGGACTTCAGGGATTAAATTATAAGGCGTGATTATACAAATTAGGCTTGTTTTCTCCAGAATTTAGAAATGTAAGGGGTGCTCAAAGTCTTCAAGGTATTAACAGGAAAAGACAAGGTAAACAAAGTATTTCCACTAGTTGGGGATTCTATAACTTGGGGCATGGTCTCTAGAATTAGGACCAGACAATTCAGAGAGATGTCAGGAATTGTTTCTTCTGTTTGGAACTCTTTTCCACAAGCAGTGGATGCAGGATCAGGTGTAAATTTTAAATTTTAGATGGATAAGTTTTTGTTAAACAATGTTGTTAAGGGGTATAGGCCAAAAATAGGTATGTGGAATTAAGCCACAGATTATTGAACGTTAGAACAGGCTCAATGGGCTACATCTGCTCCTATGTTCCTATATTCTTACTGATATTCACAGATATGATCTGAAGCGTATAAGCTAGCTAACCACACAGCCTTGTCCATCACACAAGCCAGCCTTCCATCCATTAACTCCATCTACACTCCTCACTGCCTCAGGCAGCCAACATAATAAAAAATCCCTCTGACCCTGTTTATAATCTCTTCCAAAATCTTCTGTTGGGCAGAGGACTCAAAAGCTTACACACATGTACCAGCAGATTCAAGAATAGCTTTCTTCCCCACTGTCATTAGACTTCTGAGTAGACCTCTCCAGTTTTAAATTTAATGTTGACCTCGTTCTCTGTGCATCTTCTCTGCAGCAGTAACATTTTATTGTTTGCTTTGTTCTATTACCCTTATGCATTTTGTATGGTATGGTCTGCCTGTAATGCACACAAAACAAAACTTTTCACTGTACCAAGGTACATGCAACAATAATAAAGCAAATCAAATTGAACCAAAACAAACCATGAGATTATGTTGAGTTGAAGTAGGCCATTTGGCTCATTGAGTCTGTTCCAACATTCAAGGGGATCATGGCTGATCTAGTAATTCTCAACTCTACCTTCATGGCTTTTCCACATAACCTTTGATTCCCTTACTGTTTAAAAATCTGTCTATCTCAGCCGTGAATATACTTATGACCAAATGTCTACAAGCCATCTGTGATAGGGAATTCACAAGTACAGGTAGTTCAGCTATTACACAGTGGTTGTGTTCTTCTGCAACCCCGCACTGCATAAAAATTATGCAATACAAATACACTTAAAGTGTTGGCAATGTAATAAAGTTATAGACAACACACACTTTAAAAGTTCTTGTTTTACAAAAAGCATTCCTATTCATCCAATCACGTTAACAGTTGCAGCTAATTTGCATTATAGCAGAATTGCCTGTATCCGAAGAACAGAGAGAAGCCATTCTTTCTTATCTTTGTTTTTAAAAGGTGATCCCTTATTCTGAGAGTAATTTCCCTGGCCTTAGATTGTTCACAAGGAGAAACAACCTTTCTGCACCTACTCTGCAAATCCCCTCAGAGTCTTAGAGAAATTGAGGACTGCAGATGCTGGAGATCAGAGTCGAGAGTGTGGTGCTGGAAAAGCACAACAGGTCAGGCATCGTCTGAGGAGCAGGAGAATGGACACTTCATGCAAAAGTCCTTCATCGATTTTCCTGATCCTCAAATGCTGCCACCCGCCTCCTCAGAATCTTGTATGTTTCGAAAATTTCACCTCTCATTCCTCTGAATTCCAATGAGTAAAGGCCCAATTAATTTAACCCTTCCTCATAATACAGTCCCTCCATACCTGGGATTATAAACCTTCGCTGGACTGCCTCTATTGTAAGCTTTTTATTTCTTTAGATAATGTGCCCAAAACTGTTCAGTGTTCTAGCAGGTCAGTGGAGGGAATGCAGAGTTAACTTTTTGTATCCAGTGACTCTTCTTCAAAACTTTCCTTTCCCTCCATCCATTACATTTTTGCCTAGTTGCTTAACTTGTCCATATTTTCTGTGGACTCATCTGCACCAGAGGCACCAAAGGACAGGCAAATTAAAATAAGGAAAAACTTACAAAGACATAATGTCAAAATGAATATCAATTCTTAAACTGACCATGGTACTTAGAACCATTAGTATTTTAGACATTAAGCAGCATGAATGTGAATTTGCTCTCCATTTAGCCCTGAGTGACAGGTTGAATGTGCTGTGACTGCTGGTTATTAAGTTAACCTGAACAGCAGGTACCTGAATCATATGAATGAAATCAAACTTCTTGCTTTCCTTTCTCTCCTTGTTTTGCTTTTCATAGTCAGTTGTATACATCTGGTTCCAAGTGAAAGAGGCATTAAGTCCTTGACCCTTCTCTTTTACGAGCTCTGAAAGTAATATAACATTAGAAGGGCTTTCCTCTTACTAATAAAGTAATCAGAAATACTATTCATCATATCCAGGTTTCTGAAACCGAATTGTAGGAACTTGGTTGTCTGCTTTTAGGTGAAACAGTGACATGTTAGATTTAGTCAAAGGAAATAACATATTAAGCATTGTATTAATTTGTTTGCAGTTCAACATATTATTGAAAATCATAAACTGCTTTGTAAAATGCATGCACCATCAATCAACAAATCTAGTATGAGGTGGTACATTTTAAAAACAATTCTTTCTTGGGATATGGATACCACTGTTAAGGCCATGATTCATTATCCATCCCTAATTGTCCTTGAGGAGATGGAGAGCCATTTTCCTGAACCTTTACTGTCTTTGCTCTCTGTAAATATGGTCAAATACTGTTAAAGTGTTAGTTCCAGAATCTTGATCCAGTGATTGTCAAGGAATAGCAATATAATTCCAGTTCAGAATGCTGTGTGAGTTGGAAAGCTCCCATGTATCTGTTGTTCTTGTGCTTCACATTATAGCTGATATTTTAATGATAATAGCCAATCATTTTTGACCTAATTAACCCTCTGGATTTATGAAAAATTTAATAAAACACATTTCAAATTAAGAAGCAAATATTACAGCAAACTAATCGATTTCTACATGTGTAGTTTGCAACCACAAAGCAGACCGAGTCAGGCAGAGTCACAATATTGTATATACACAGTACATGAAGGCATAGAATCAGGTGGAAACAGGCCCTTCAACTCAACAAGTCAACACCGACTCTCCAAAAGAGTCACCCACTCATTTACCCTGACTAATTCACCTAACCTGTGCATCCCTGAACACTATAGGCAATCTAGCTTGACCAATTCACCTGGCGAAACTGAGGACTGCAGATGCTGGAGTATCAGAGCTGAAAATGTGTTGCTGGAAAAGCGCAGCAGGTCAGGCAGCATCCAAGGAACAGGGGAATCGACATTTCGGACATAAGCCTGAAGAAGGGCTTATGCCCGAAATGTTGATTCTCCTGTTCCTTGGATGCTGCCTGACCTGCTGCGCTTTTCCAGCAACACATTTTCAGCTCTGACCATTTCACCTAACCTGCAAACTTTGGACAGTGGGAGGAAGCCAGAGCACCTGGAGGAACCCCATGCAGACACGGGGAGAATGTGCAAACTCCACACAGTCACCCATGGCTTGGATTGAAACCAGGTCCCTGGCACTGTGAAGCAGCATTGCTAACCACTGAGCGACTGTCTTTAAAGGCAAACTTTCTTAAAAGGAAGGGACATATAAAACTAGTAGAGGTCCTGTGTTTCAAATGTGTTTTCAAAGGAGGCTTTGAGAGTTTTTGCAGTATATCTTGTATACGACACAGGCTGCTGCTGGTGTTCAACAATGGTGAAGGATATGAAAGTTTAAGGTGTTCAATGAGATTCTGAGCTTTGTCTTTTATTGTGTCAACCTTCTTACGTGTAGGTAGGGTTGCATTCATCCAGGAAAGAGAAGAGAATTGGAGATAGTGAGGACTGCAGGTGTATTGGCGACAGTGAGGACTGCAGGTATATTGGCAACAGTGAGGACTGCAGGTGTATTGGAGATAGTGAGGCCTGCAGAAGTATTGGGCGACAGTGAGGACTGCAGGTGTATTGGAGATATTGAGGACTGCAGGTGAATTGGCGACTGTGAGGACTGCAGGTGTATTAGTGAGAGTGAGGACTGCAGGTGTATTGGCGACAGTGAGGACTGCAGCTGTATTGGCGACAGTGAGGACTGCAGGTGTATGGGCGACTGTGAGGACTGCAGGTGAATGGAGACAGTGAGGACTGCAAGTGAATTGGAGACAGTGAGGACTGCAGGTGTATTGGCGACAGTGAGGACTGCAAGTGTATTGGAGACAGTGAGGACTGCAGGTGTGTTGGAAACAGTGAGGACTGCAGGTGTATTGGCGACAGTGAGGACTGCAG
This sequence comes from Hemiscyllium ocellatum, assembly GCF_020745735.1. Lineage (NCBI taxonomy): Eukaryota > Metazoa > Chordata > Chondrichthyes > Orectolobiformes > Hemiscylliidae > Hemiscyllium > Hemiscyllium ocellatum. Next base: position 37,515,666 of record NC_083407.1, on the reverse strand, counting down.
GTGTATTGGTGACAGTGAGGACCGCAGGTGTATTGGTGACAGTGAGGACTGTAGGTGTATTGGCGACCGTGAGGACTGCAGGTGTATTGGAGAAAGTGAGGACTGCAGGTGTATTGGCGACAGTGAGGACTGCAGGTGTATTGGTGACAGTGAGGACCGCTGGTGTATTGGAGACAGTGAGGACTGTAGGTGTATTGGCGACAGTGAGGACTGCAGATGTATTGGTGACAGTGAGGACCGCTGGTGTATTGGAGACAGTGAGGACTGCAGGTGTATTGGCGACAATGAGGACTGCAGATGTATTGGAGATAGTGAGGACTGCAGGTGTATTGGTGACAGTGAGGACTGCAGGTGTATTGACGACAGTGAGGACTGCAGGTGTATTGGAGATAGTGAGGACTGCAGGTGTATTGGCGACAGTGAGGACTGCAGGTGTATTGGTGACAGTGAGGAGTGCAGGTGTATTGGAGACAGTGAGGACTGCAAGTGTATTAGTGACAGTGAGGACAGCAGGTGTATTGGTGACAGTGAGGACTGCAGGTGTATTGGAGATATTGAGGACTGCAGGTGTATTGGAGACAGTGAGGACTGCAGGTGTATTGGCGACAATGAGGACTGCAGGTGTATTGGAGATAGTGAGGACTGCAGGTGTATTGGAGATATTGAGGACTGCAGGTGTATTGGTGACAGTGAGGACTGCAGGTGTATTGGAGAGAGTGAGGACTGTAGGTATATTAGCAACAGTGAGGACTGCAGGTGTATTGGTGACAGTGAGGACTGCAGGTGTATTGGCGACAGGGAGGACTGCAGGTGTATTGGAGATAGTGAGGACTGCAGGTGTATTGGCGACAGTGAGGACTGCAGGTGTATTGGTGACAGTGAGGACTGCAGGTGTATTGGAGATATTGAGGACTGCAGGTGTATTGGAGACAGTGAGGACTGCAGGTGTATTGGCGACAATGAGGACTGCAGGTGTATTGGAGATAGTGAGGACTGCAGGTGTATTGGAGATATTGAGGACTGCAGGTGTATTGGTGACAGTGAGGACTGCAGGTGTATTGGAGAGAGGGAGGACTGTAGGTATATTAGCAACAGTGAGGACTGCAGGTGTATTGGAGATAGTGAGGACTGCAGGTGTATTGGTGACAGTGAGGACTGCAGGTGTATTGGCGACAGGGAGGACTGCAGGTGTATTGGAGATAGTGAGGACTGCAGGTGTATTGGCGACAGTGAGGACTGCAGGTGTATTGGTGACAGTGAGGACTGTAGGTGTATTGGAGACAGTGAGGACTGCAGGTGTATTGGCGACAGTGAGGACTGCAGGTATATTGGAGACAGTGAGGACTGCAGGTGTATTGGTGACTGCGAGAACCGCAGGTGTATTGGCGACAGTGAGGACTGCAAGTGTATTGGAGATAGTGAGGACTGCAGGAGTATTGGCGACAGTGAGGACTGCAGGTGTATTGGAGACAGTGAGGACCGAAGGTGTATTGGAGATAGTGAGGACTGCAGGTGCATTGGTGACTGTGAAAACCGCAGGTGTATTGGCGACAGTGCGGACCGCCGTTGTATTAGAGATAGTGAGGACTGCAGGTGTATTGGTGACAGTGAGAACCGCAGGTGTATTGGTGACACTGAGGACCACAGGTGTATTGGAGATAGTGAGGACTGCAGGTGTATTGGAGACAGTGAGGACTGCAGATGTATTGGCGACAGTGAGGACTGCAGGTGTATTGGTGTTAGTCAGGACTGCAGGTGTATTGGAGATAGTGAGGACTGCAGGTGTATTGGCGACAGTGAGGACTGCAGGTGTATTGGTCACAGTGAGGACTGCAGGTGTATTGGAGATAGTGAGGACTGCAGGTGTATTGGCGACAGTGAGGACTGCAGGTGTATTGGTGACTGTGAGAACCGCAGGTGTATTGGCGACAGTGAGGACCACAGGTGTATTGGAGATAGTGAGGACTGCAGGTGCATTGGCGACAGTGAGGACTGCAGGTGTATTGGAGATAGTGAGGACTGCAGGTGTATTGGTGACTGTGAGAACCGCAGGTGTATTTGCGAAAGTGAGGACCGCAGGTGTATTGGAGATAGTGAGGACTGCAGGTGTATTGGTGACAGTGAAAACCGCAGTTGTATTGGTGACACTGAGGACCGCAGGTGTATTGGCGACAGTGAGGACTGCAGATGTATTGGAGATAGTGAGAACTGCAGGTGTATTGGCGACAGTGAGGACTGCAGGTGTATTGGCGACAGCGAGGACTGCAGGTATATTGGAGATAGTGAGGACTGCAGGTGTATTGGCGACTGTGAGGCCTGCAGGTGTATTGGTGACAGTGAAAACCGCAGTTGTATTGGTGACACTGAGGACCGCAGGTGTATTGGCGACAGTGAGGACTGCAGGTGTATTGGCGACAGTGAGGACTGCAGCTGTATTGGAGGTAGTGAGGACTGCAGTGTATTGGAGACAGTGATGACTGCAGGTGTATTGGCGACAGTGAAGACTGCAGGTGTATTGGCGACAGTGAAGACTGCAGCTGTATTGGAGGTAGTGAGGACTGCAGGTGCATTGGAGACAGTGAGGACTGCAGGTGTATTGACGACAGTGAGGACTGCAGGTGTATTGGAGATAGTGAGGACTGCAGGTGTATTGACGACGGTGAGGACAGCAGGTGTATTGGAGGTAGTGAGGACTGCAGGTGTATTGACGACAGTGAGGACTGCAGGTGTATTGGAGGTAGTGAGGACTGTAGGTGTATTGGTGGCAGTGAGGACTGCAGGTATATTGGCGACAGTGAGGACTGCAGGTGTATTGGCGACAGTGATGACCGCAGATGTATTGGAGATAGTGAGGACTGCAGGTGTATTGGTGACAGCGAGGACTGCAGGTGTATTGGAGATAGTGAGAACTGCAGGTGTATTGGTGTTAGTCAGGACTGCAGGTGTATTGGAGATAGTGAGGACTGCAGGTGTATTGGCGACAGTGAGGACTATAGATGTATTGGTCACAGTGAGGACTGTAGGTGTATTGGAGACAGTGAGGACCGCAAGTGTATTGGAGATAGTGAGGACTGCAGGTGCATTGGCGACAGTGAGGACTGCAGGTGTATTGGTGACAGTGAGAACCGCATGTGTATTGGTGACACTGAGGACTGCAGGTATATTGGAGATAGTGAGGACTGCAGATGTATTTGCAACAGTGAGGTCTGCAGGTTTATTGGAGATAATGAGGACTGCAGGTGTATTTGCGACAGTGAGGACTGCAGGTGTATTGGAGACAGTGAGGACTGCAGATATATTGGAGATCGTGAGGACTGCAGGTGTATTGGTGACAGTGAGAACCGCAGGTGTATTGGAGACAGTGAGGACCGCAGGTGTATTGGCGACAGTGAGGACTGCAGGTGTATTGGAGGTAGTGAGGACTGCAGTTGTATTGGAGACAGTGAGGACTGCAGGTGTATTGGCGACAGTGAGGACTGCAGAGGTATTGGAGATAGTGAGGACTGCAGGTATATTGGAGATAGTGAGGACTGCAGGTGTATTGGCGACAGTGAGGACTGCAGGTGTATTGGCGACAGTGAGTACTGCAGGTATATTGGAGATAGTGAGGACTGCAGGTGTATTGGCAACAGTGAGGATTGCAGGTGTTATGGCGACAGTCAGGACCGCATGTGTATTGGAGACAGTGACGACTGCAGATGTATTGGAGATAGTGAGGACTGCAGTTGTGTTGGCGACAGTGGGGACTGCAGGTGTTTTGGCGACAGTGAGGACTGCAGGTATATTGGAGATAGTGAGGACTGCAGGTGTATTGGCGACAGTGAGGTCTGCAGGTGTATTGGCGACAGTGAGGTCTGCAGGTGTATTGGGGATAGTGAGGACTGCAGGTGTATTTGCGACAGTGAGGACTGCAGGTGTATTGGCGACAGTGAGGACTGCAGGTGTATTGGTCACAGTGAGGACTGCAGGTGTATTGGAGATAGTGAGGACTGCAGGTGTATTGGCGACAGTGAGGACTGCAGGTGTATTGGTGACTGTGAGAACCGCAGGTGTATTGGCGACAGTGAGGACCGCAGGTGTATTGGAGATAGTGAGGACTGCAGGTGCATTGGCGACAGTGAGGACTGCAGGTGTATTGGAGATAGTGAGGACTGCAGGTGTATTGGTGACTGTGAGAACCGCAGGTGTATTTGCGAAAGTGAGGACCGCAGGTGTATTGGAGATAGTGAGGACTGCAGGTGTATTGGTGACAGTGAAAACCGCAGTTGTATTGGTGACACTGAGGACCGCAGGTGTATTGGCGACAGTGAGGACTGCAGATGTATTGGAGATAGTGAGAACTGCAGGTGTATTGGCGACAGTGAGGACTGCAGGTGTATTGGCGACAGCGAGGACTGCAGGTATATTGGAGATAGTGAGGACTGCAGGTGTATTGGCGACTGTGAGGCCTGCAGGTGTATTGGTGACAGTGAAAACCGCAGTTGTATTGGTGACACTGAGGACCGCAGGTGTATTGGCGACAGTGAGGACTGCAGGTGTATTGGCGACAGTGAGGACTGCAGCTGTATTGGAGGTAGTGAGGACTGCAGCGTATTGGAGACAGTGATGACTGCAGGTGTATTGGCGACAGTGAAGACTGCAGGTGTATTGGCGACAGTGAAGACTGCAGCTGTATTGGAGGTAGTGAGGACTGCAGGTGTATTGGAGATAGTGAGGACTGCAGGTGCATTGGAGACAGTGAGGACTGCAGGTGTATTGACGACAGTGAGGACTGCAGGTGTATTGGAGGTAGTGAGGACTGCAGGTGTATTGACGACAGTGAGGACTGCAGGTGTATTGGTGGAAGTGAGGACTGCAGGTGTATTGGAGATAGTGAGGACTGCAGGTGTATTGACGACAGTGAGGACTGCAGGTGTATTGGAGGTAGTGAGGACTGTAGGTGTATTGGTGGCAGTGAGGACTGCAGGTATATTGGCGACAGTGAGGACTGCAGGTGTATTGGCGACAGTGATGACCGCAGATGTATTGGAGATAGTGAGGACTGCAGGTGTATTGGTGACAGCGAGGACTGCAGGTGTATTGGAGATAGTGAGAACTGCAGGTGTATTGGTGTTAGTCAGGACTGCAGGTGTATTGGAGATAGTGAGGACTGCAGGTGTATTGGCGACAGTGAGGACTATAGATGTATTGGTCACAGTGAGGACTGTAGGTGTATTGGAGACAGTGAGGACCGCAAGTGTATTGGAGATAGTGAGGACTGCAGGTGCATTGGCGACAGTGAGGACTGCAGGTGTATTGGTGACAGTGAGAACCGCATGTGTATTGGTGACACTGAGGACTGCAGGTATATTGGAGATAGTGAGGACTGCAGATGTATTTGCAACAGTGAGGTCTGCAGGTTTATTGGAGATAATGAGGACTGCAGGTGTATTTGCGACAGTGAGGACTGCAGGTGTATTGGAGACAGTGAGGACTGCAGATATATTGGAGATCGTGAGGACTGCAGGTGTATTGGTGACAGTGAGAACCGCAGGTGTATTGGAGACAGTGAGGACCGCAGGTGTATTGGCGACAGTGAGGACTGCAGGTGTATTGGAGGTAGTGAGGACTGCAGTTGTATTGGAGACAGTGAGGACTGCAGGTGTATTGGCGACAGTGAGGACTGCAGAGGTATTGGAGATAGTGAGGACTGCAGGTATATTGGAGATAGTGAGGACTGCAGGTGTATTGGCGACAGTGAGGACTGCAGGTGTATTGGCGACAGTGAGTACTGCAGGTATATTGGAGATAGTGAGGACTGCAGGTGTATTGGCAACAGTGAGGATTGCAGGTGTTATGGCGACAGTCAGGACCGCATGTGTATTGGAGACAGTGACGACTGCAGGTGTATTGGAGACAGTGAGGACTGCAGGTCTATTGGAAACAGTGAGGACTGCAGGTGTATTGGCGACAGTGAGGACTGCAGATGTATTGGAGATAGTGAGGACTGCAGTTGTGTTGGCGACAGTGGGGACTGCAGGTGTTTTGGCGACAGTGAGGACTGCAGGTATATTGGAGATAGTGAGGACTGCAGGTGTATTGGCGACAGTGAGGTCTGCAGGTGTATTGGCGACAGTGAGGTCTGCAGGTGTATTGGGGATAGTGAGGACTGCAGGTGTATTTGCGACAGTGAGGACTGCAGGTGTATTGGCGACAGTGAGGACTGCAGGTGTATTGGAGGTAGTGAGGACTGCAGGTGCATTGGAGACAGTGAGGACTGCAGGTGTATTGGTGACAGTGAGAACCGCAGGTGTATTGGCGACAGTGAGGACTGCAGGTGTATTGGCGACAGTGAGGACTGCATGTGTATTGGAGGTAGTGAGGACTGCAGGTGTATTGGAGATAGTGAGGACTGCAGGTGTATTGACGACAGTGAGGACTGCAGGTGTATTGGAGATAGTGAGGACTGCAGGTGTATTGGCGACAGTGAGGACTGCAGGTGTATTGGAGGTAGTGAGGACTGCAGACGTATTGGCGACAGTGAGGACTGCAGGTGTATTGGTGGCAGTGAGGGCTGCAGGTGTATTCGAGATAGTGAGGACTGCAGGTGTATTGGTGACAGTGAGGACTGCAGGTGTATTGGAGATAGTGAGGACTGCAGGTGTATTGGCGACAATGAGGACTGCAGGTGTATTGGAGGTAGTGAGGACTGCAGACGTATTGGCGACAGTGCGGACTGCAGGCGTATTGACGACAGTGAGGACTGCAGGTGTATTGGAGACAGTGAGGACTGCAGGTGTATTGGTAACTGTGAGAACCGCAGGTGTATTGGAGGTAGTGAGGACTGCAGGTGTATTGGTGGCAGTGAGGACTGCGGGTGTATTGGAGATAGTGAGGAATGCAGACGTATTGGCGACAGTGAGGACTGCAGGTGTATTGGAGACAGTGAGGACTGCAGGTGTATTGACGACAGTGAGGACTGCAGGTGTATTGGCGACAGTGAGGACTGCAGGTGTATTGGTGACAGTGAGTACTGCAGGTGTATTGGCGACAGTGAGGACTGCAGATGCTGGAAAATTAGAATTGATAAAGTGTGAAGCTGGAAAATGTACAGCAGGTTTAGCCGCATCAGAGGAGCAAGGGAGTCAATGTTTCGGGTCAGAATCTTTCATCAGAGTATTCCATCACACTCCTGCTTTTTGCTTTAAAGGTAATAAGAAGACTTTGGGTGAGTTAATCTTCACAGAATTTGAACACAAACTGCCATGGATTCTCTCTTGGCTCTTCCAGCAGATTCCATGTGTCTGCAGTAACTTCAAGTGAACAAAATGTCCATTTGACTTTTCAATGCACTGGCATAGGTGGTTTAAGGTGGTTTTAGACATCCACTGTTGTGTGCCTATGTTGATCTCTTGAAAACATCATTAATTAGTTTTATCTCCTGAGTTGGACATTTGCCCATTCAAATTTGTTTTCTTTATTTTAAGCTTAAAGAACTAGACATCAGTCAGAACAAAAGATCACCATTTGGCACTTTGTTTTCAATGAGCTAATATGTGTTTCAGTCAATTCACAAATGATAACTCAATATAATGCTAGGATTCTTATCACTGAGTTCATAATTCACTGTTTGAGCTCAATGGGATGCATCACAATTCCAGCATGACTTCCAGCAAGGAGTCATTTAATCAAAATATCTTTTCTTGTACTTTTCTTGTGCCCAGCCAATTGTGGTACAGCGCACTGAGATAGTGATCTGGGCCATCTTGGATTAGGGTGGCTGCACACACATTGCCCCTGAGGTTACTTGCTCCTTATCTCAAAGATAGGCTCTTCAGCTCTATCCACTGGAGTGCTCCTTTACTTACATCTGCACATAGTAGTTTACCCAGTACAGATCTCCAATGAAGAATCTAAGATCCCTCTCTCTCCAATATTCAGGTTTACACTGGTAGCCTCAGACTTGCGGATATCAAACTCATGTGACCAGTTACATCACAATGACTTACATAGATCTTATCATGCTACATCTTCCCTCAGGTTTCTCTCTACTTGATTTAAATTATTCCAATGGTATGATTTTACTTAATTACATAGTCTGTGTAATCATTAACATCAACACTGTCATTGTCAATGTTCTCACCGACCTCAGTGTGGATATGACTCCCAGCATTCCCGGTCTCGAGGTGAAGCCCTGTCTTGGTTGGAAGGACTGTTATTCTGAACTGTTAGTTCCCTATTTTTCTAATTCATTACTGGACTTTTTATTTTTGTTCTATTTTTTCCTAAGAATTTGTACTAATGAAGTAGCTTCAGGCTTCCTATCCCTTAAGCAGACTGTCTGTCCTGGTTTTAAGATTGACTGTTTCTACCCTCAAGTCACAGCATCTCAACTACTTTGTGAATTTTCTTGAGTTATTTTTCTTTCTGTTAGTTTTCAGACATTTTCTTGAACACGAGGCTGTGATGTATTGGTAAATATTCATTATTCAGTGGTGTTGTTCTTTAACTGATTAGAACTAATTCTAATGCATCAGTACCTTTTCAGTGCAACTGAAGGTGGAGTTCAGAAATTGTCACCTTTTGTTTATTCTAGACTGGCATCTCTTCTTTAAGTGAGGTCAAAAACGTATGATTAATTCCATCATCATGATTTACATAAACATCCTTATACCAGACTTAAGTCAATTCTCTATTTTAATCTTTATGTTTCATCTGTGCTAACACAAAACTTCTTTACATATACGTAGAAATGCAAAGGCATCTTCAGATAACATGAAGCCAAGCAGAGAATGTATTTTCAGGCATGCAGGAAAGGTGAATCCTTGAGAATGACTCTGCTCAGGCTTTGGGCAGGATGGATGTTGCAACCTCACCAAAAGCTTCCTTTCAACATTTAATGCTGCACAACATCACATGTGTCTAACAGGTACTTCCTCTCCAACAACATTGCCACCCCAACAGACCTCAATTCTCCTTCACACCCGGAGGGCTTGACACATTTCTGTACTTGGACTACTGGGACTTCTTGCAGTCTCACTGAATGGACTAGAAAGCTGCTGGTAAACCTGTCTGAGTGGAAACTCTCTGAGGTGTGGAGGTGTGACTTCTTCTAGAGAGAGGGGCAGAAACCCCAGATTCATGTAATTAATGACCCTTGGTGTGCTAAACTGATCAATTTTTAAAAGGGAAACACTGCCATCCTAGAAGTCCTGGCCATTGGGTGTTGATCCCACAAACAATGATGTGGATGGGCAATGTGAACCCATGTTCCCATATCTCTCTTTGACTTCTTCTGTGGGTTCTATGCAATTCGCTTCGAAAACCTTTGCAGATGGTTAATTCCAGATCATAATAAAAGGAAATGGAATGTAGAGAGTACCTTTGATCAGCCCATATGTCCCCCAGCAAATGTTGAAAACTGCTCATGAATGACTTTACAATGCACAATTTCCAGGAAGATGCTGCAGTTTTTTTTTACTTCTGACCATAGTTCAGAGCTGTCCCCATTTGTTTGTAACTGATTATACAAAATCTCAGGCCATTGGGCTGAAACATTGAATTTGAAAAGCAATATTTTATGAATTATAATGAGCATGTTCATTGAAGATAAGAATTCATGAATGATTAACTTATCTTTGCCAAAATTGGTTACCAGCCATCTTTGCATTACGTACGTAACTATGTTTTCCATGATCAATTGGAAAAATGTTATGCCTCTTCTACTTGTGGGCATGATCAGAAACAGATCAAAGATGAGTTCACACTTCAAGTAAAACTGCTGTATTTGTCTAAAAGCACATATTGAATATCAGCATTTAATGTTAAAAGGTCACCTTTGTACTTGGAGATGTGTCCAGCATTAGGTTCCACCACTTCGTTGTGAATTGAAACACCTGGATGCCTGGAATGAATTTGCTCAAGAATTGCCAAGTCCATTTCACCTGAATGAAGAAATAGAAAATTGCTGAATATTTATTTCCAAATGTTCATTAAGTCAACCTTCCAATTGAGATATTTAAGCTGCAGTAAAACTGCTAGAATTTCACTTGTTCATTTCAAATATACCATGACCGCCAATTGAGTAGAGTTCAAGATCAACATGTTCCTACAAAAATGAAGGATAATAATTGCAAGATGCAGGAATGTCAGACGATAACAAGCATTGTGAGCTTGGTCAAAAAGAAAAAGGAGGCATATGTAAAGTCTAGAAATCTGAAGCTAGACGGAACCTTCAAAGATGATAAAATAGTAGGAAAGAACTCAAGCAAGTTAGGAGGGCTAAAATGGACCATGTAATACAGGATTAAGGAATAAAAACAACGCATTCTACACATACACAAGGAGCAAGAGTTTAGCTAAGTGATGGGTAGGTTCACTCAAGGGGGTAAGGAGGGAATTTATATGTGAAGCTGGAGAAATTAAATATTTTGCAATTGCATTCACAAAGGAGAATGACATGATGGTTGGTGAGTCCAGAGAGCAGTATGTTAATATTCTAGGGCATGTTGATATTAAAAAGGTGGGTGATTTCAAAAGCGTTAAGATATGCCAGTTGTTATGACACAGAGTAAACCCTCCTGTTTAATTTAAAACCAGCAATAGACAAAGGATTTATCCCATGCAGTAATCTGTAAAAAATCAATCGGCCAAGAACTAGTTAAAGTAAAGATTAACAATGTTATTTCTTAAAGTATAACAAAGAATAGTTAACTAACAACTATTTATGATACCTTACTCTAACCTATCTTTTACCTTCCCTTCTATGATACTAGCCCAATAAAACTCCCAATTATGGTTTACAAAACAAAACTTCTAATCTCAAAACCAGGCAGCTTTAGACTCTCTTCAGCATTTCAGTCTTCTTTTTTTTCTCCTTGGGGATTCTGTTTCACAGGTTACTGATCAATAAAGGTATTTCTGAGAGAACAATTTTTCCAGGCTGCCTTCTTACATGTTGGTAGCTTGGCAGGTCTCCTCTCAACTGTCAATTTTCCTTAGTCTTCTACCCCCAAAGCATCAAATTGTGTCATTTGCTTTTAAGATTGTCAATATACTAAATTCAAACTTGATTGAAGCTTGTCACTTTTTGGAGTATAACTTAAACTGATAGACTTAATTCAAATCTGGTTTGTCATTTCCAGGCAACCAGCTAACTTAGATTTTGACGAAGTGTTACATTGTTGCTTTATTAAGAACACTTGGTGCTGTCAGGTAGCTCTACCAGCTTTTAACTTTCTTAAAGGTGCACTGCACCCACATCTTCATAACTCAATTCCCAGGACCAGTTGGGATCTATCCCAGAATTCTGAGGGAGTCAGGTGAGTTAATTACTGTGGTCTTGTTCAAAATTTTTGTGTCCTCATTTGTCACAGGAGAAGGCTCAGAGAACTGTTGAATTGCCAATGTTGAGGCATTGTTTAACAGGGATGATGCGTAAGATTACAGGCCTTTAAGCTTTAAGTCATTGGTAGGAAAGTTATTGGTCAAGATTCTTAGTGAAAGCATTTACTCACATATGGAAAAATAAAAAATTATTAGAGACAGAGACCATGGCTTTGAGTAGGTAAATTTGATTGAGATTTTAAATAAGTTGTAAAGATGATTGGCGAGGCAGGATTGCAGATATTGTCCACGCGGCCTTTAGTAAGGTCTTTAACAATGTCCCTTATAGCAGACTGATGCAGAAGTCACATGGAATCCACAGTGAGCTGTTATGTTGGGTACAGAATTGGCTTGCTCACAGAAGACAGACAGTAGTTGCGGGAATGTTTTTCTAACTGGAGATCTGTGATCAGTGGTGTTCTGCCTGAATCAGTGCTGGGACTCCTGTCATTTATAATAATATACATAAATGATTTGGAAGAGAATGTAGGTGGACTTATTAGTAAGTTTACAGATAACACAGACAGTTGGGTGGGGGGGGGGGAGCGAGATGTGGTTAGTAAGGAGGATTACCAGAGGGAACAATAGAATCTCGATAAGCTGGAGAAATAGCAGATGGAATTTAACCAGACAGCTACGTTTTGAGATCTATTGCAGGAGGGAAGTATACAGTAAATGTCAGAGCGCTGAGAAGCATTAGCATACAGACTCAAAATGAAAACTGAGGTATATGTACGGATTAGGAATCTGAAGACAGACAGAGATTTGAAAGTGGCAAGGCAAATGGATATGGTGGTCAAGAAGGCAAATACCTTGCTTTTCTTCATTAGTCAAGAGTAAAGATTGACAAGTTGTAGAATTTTAGTTCAGCGACATTTGGCATATTGTGTGCCGTTCTGGTTACCATATTACCAGAAGGATGTGGAGGCTTTGGGGAAGGTATGGAGAATACTTGCCAAGATGTTGCCTGGTTTGGAGGATATTTAAGATATGAGGAGGGATTAGTCAAACGTGATATTTTTTCGCTTGAATATCAGAGACTGACAGGTGACCTGAGTGCAATTTACAAAATTAGGAGAGGCATGGATAGAGTGAATAGTTGGAGAGTTTCTTACAGATAAATAGTGTCAATTATTAGGTGACATATGACATTTAAGGGAGGAACAAGATTTATATACAGACTATGCCAAGTAACTGGAACACACTGACAGAGGAGTTGGTAGAAGCAGAGACAATAACTATTTTTAAGAGGCATCTTGGCTGACAAATGAATAGACAGACAATAGACGGAAGAGATTAGAGTGGTGCTGGCAAAGCAGAGCAGGTCAGGCAGCATCCGAGGAGCAGGAAAATTGATGTTTCAGGCAAAAGCCCTTCATCACCATTCCTGATGAAGTGCTTTTGCTCAAAACATCGATTTTCCTGCTCCTTAGATGCTGCTTGACCCATTGTGCTTTACCAGCACCACTCTAACCTTAACTCTAATCTCCAGCATCTGCTGTACCCACCTCTACCCAGGCAATAGAGGGATCCTGACTATGGCGAGGCAAAAGATTTTTAGTTTGTTAAAGCATCATGTGTCAGCACAGTCTTGGTACGTGAGGAGTCTGTTGCTGTGCTGTTTGCTTTTTATTTGAGGCCCTTTGAGACCATCCTGCCATTCAGTGAGATCATGACTGATTTTCTATTTCAACACGATTTTCCTGCGCTATAATTGTTTCCCGCAAAGTTTTTAATTTTCAGGAATCTATTTGTCTCAGGCTTGAGCATGGTCAATGATTAAACTTCCAAATATTTCTCTTCCAAATATTTAACACCCTCTGAGTGAAATTCACTTATTAAATATAAAGGAAAATATAAAGGAATATATTATGTTGCTAATATAAAGGAAAACTGAAAGAGGTTTTAGTTATATAAAGGACAAAAGAGAAGCAGAAGTGGCTATTGGGCCTCTGGAAAATGATGCGGGAGAGATAGCAATGGAGAACAAGGAAATGGCTGAGAAACTGAACAATTATTTCATGTCAGGCTTCATGGTGGAAGACCATGCAGAAGGTGCTAGAAAAACTGAATGGCCTGAAGATTGATAAATCACCTGGACCAGGAGATAGCTGAAGCAATCGTTGAGGCATTAGTTGTGATCTTTCAGGAATCACTGGAATCAGGAAGGGTCCCAAAGGGCTGGAAAATCACGAATGTGACATCTTTGTTTAAAAAGGGAGTAAGGCAAAAGATGGAAAATTACAGACGTATTAGCCTAACCTCAGTCGTGGGTAAGATCCTGGAATTCATTGTGAAGGATGAGATTTCTGAATACTTAGAAGTGTATGGAAAAATAGGGCAAAGTCTGCTTGGCTTTATCAAGCGGAGGAGAAAGTGAGGACTGCAGATGCTGGAGATCAGAACTGAAAATGTGTTGCTGGAAAAGTGCAGCAAGTCAGGCAGCATCCAAGGAGCAGGAGAGTCGACATTTCAGGCATGAGCCCTTCTTCAGGCGGAGATCATGCTTGACAAATCTGCTAGAATTCTTTGACGGAGCAACGAGTAGGTTCGACCAAGGAAAGCCAATGGATTTTATCTACCGGACTTCAAGAAGATCTTTGACAAGGTGCCATACAGGAGTAAGACAAGGGCCCAAGGTGTTAGAGGCAAGGTACTAACATGAATAGAAGCTTGGTTGATTGGTAGAAAGCAGAGAGGGAGGATAAAAGAGTCCTTCTCAGTATCACAAGTGGTGTTCCGCAAAGCCCAGTTGGGACCACAACTTTCCACTTTATACATTAATGATATAGATGAAGGAACAGAAGGCATTATGGCTATGTTTGCAGACAAGACAAAGATAGTAGACAGACTGTAGCATTGAGGAAGTGGGGAGGCTGCAGAAGGATTTGGACAGGTTAGGAGAGTGGGCAAAGAAGTGGTAGATCTAGTCCAGGATGCTGTCAAGCTAAACTCACAATTGAGTCAGCAGCTAGGAAGGCAAGTGTAACGATGCAATTCATTTTGAGAGGACTTGAATATAAAAGCAGGAATGTACTTCTGAGGCTCTATAAGGCTCTAGTCAGACCACATTTGAAGTATTATGTGCAGTTTTGGGCTCCTTATCTCAGGAAGGGTGCACTGGCCCTGGAGCATGTTCAGAGGAAGTTGACAAGAATGGTCTAAGGAATGCAAAGCTTAACATATGAGGAACGTTTAAGGACTCTGGGTCAATACTCAATGCAGTTTAGAAGGATGAGATTAGAAGGATCTAATTAAAACATACAGAACACTGAATGGCCTGAACAGGGTGGATGTTTGGAAGATGTTTATATTGGTAGAAGACACTCGGACTCAAGGGCATAGCTTTTGAGTAAAGGGACATGTTTTAGAACGGAGATAAGGAGAAACATCTTTAGCCAGAAAATGGTGAATACATGGAATTCATTGCCACAGAATGCTGTGGAGTCCAGGCCATTGAGTATATTTAATACTGATATAGATTAGTTCTTAAGTAGCCAGGGGATTAAGAGTTACAGTGAGAAAGTGGGAGAATGGGTTTAGAATCTTATCAGAGAGAAAAAAGTGAAGACTGCAGGTACTGGTGATCAGCGTCAAGAGTGTGGTGCTGGAAAACCATCAGGAATGATTCCTGACGAAGGGCTTATGACCGAAAGATCGATTCGCCTCCTCCTCGGATACTGCCTTCCCCTCTGTGCTTTTCCAGCACCACACTCTTGACTGAGAAACTTATCAGCCATGATTGAATGGTAAAGTAGACCTGATGGGTTGAATATCCTAATTTCTGCTCCTATGTCTTACAGTCTATGGTCTAAGGCAGACTGCAAGGGTGGAATAGCCCTGAGCACTGAACATTATGGTCAATGGTGAATAAGGTGGGGTACAATGTGAAGAGCTTGTTGATGTCAAGAGGAAAAGGTCTTATTTTATAACCAAATATTAAATGATGAAACAAGGTTCTTGCTAGTGAGTGGCGCAAAATCTATTTGCATGTATTAACATGCTTTAATATCTCATTACTACCTTATCTCACCCGACTTTGATATAGTTCCCATTTTTCCAGCTGCCACATAGAAATTAAACAGTCACAGATCGCAATATGAAAGTCAGTCATTTCCTGGCAATGCAGCCCTTCTCTTGCTTCCCACAACCTCCTTCTTGGATGTCAGTCATCAACATCTGAGGGCAAACATCAAGGGCTGTGAACTCAGACCCCACCACCCCTCTGCACAGAATCAGGCATCTGGACAAATGTGAGAGAAAACTGGCATCCAATACAGCAGGTATTAGAGAAGAAAGTGAAATGTAGGTCTTTATTTCACAGAGAATTAAATATAAGACTACAACGTGCCAATTAGACAACAGCTGGAGTATTGTGAACACTTTTGTTCCCCTTATCTAAGGAAAGATATATTTGCTTCGGAGGCTCTCCAGAGAAGGTTCGGTAGCTTAATTCTAGGTATGGAGATATGAATAGCTCTCAGGAACCAAGAGTGGAGAAAGCTGGAAACAGGGTACTGGATTGGATGATCAGCTAATGGCAGAACTGGCTTGATGGGTTGAATGGCTGACACCTGCTCCTGTTTTCTCTATTTGTATGTTTCTGTAAAGGGTTTGCCTTTTGAGGAGAGGTAGGTGTGATGAAGCTGCCACTGTAAGAGGTTATTTTTGTCTTTTTTTTTCTTAAGTGAGATTGTAAGGCAGAGACGCAGAGTTAGGAAAAGTGAGGACTGCAGGTGCTGGAGATCAGTGTCAAGAAGTGTGGTGCTGGAAAAGTACGGCCGGTCAGGCAGCATCCGAGGAGCAGCAGAGTTGACATTTCAAGCATAAGCTCTTCCTCAGGAAAAGGCGCAGAACTGGCTAGTTAAGACCACTTCATTAACCTCTTTGGGAGACCTTAGGGTTTTTATGAACAGGAAAAGTGAGGACTGCAGATGGTGGGGTTTTTATGAACAGCCTGAATGATTAGCTTTCAGAATAAACAGCTTTCATAGATTAGGGCTTTGTGGTTTTGGTTTTCAGTGGCATCAGAAACTATTGGGGTCTCAACACAGTTGAAAGCTTCAGTGAATGTCTCCTAGCTGTAACTCTCTGAATTTTCTCTTGATTTTTTTTCCTGGATTGGAGAACTACATGTAAGAATCTGTGCCTGAATTTTCCTTTTTTGCCAAGGGGTATGTTTAAGGGATAGTACTGTATAGGAACATTTAATTAATGATAGTTACTGTATCTATTAATATATTAAGTTTCCCAAAAGAGTTGTTATTCTAAATTCCTCTTTCTTTAGTTATATTTTAACAGCAATGTTCAAGTAAATTTTGTTTTGCTTAACATCATTTAGCTAGTCACATTTCATCTGGAACAGATGCTTTACACTTGCCTTTAAAATAGGTAAAGGCCAGGGTCTAGGCTACCTTCCTAAAATATTTTAAGAGGTCCAGGACAAATTATGAGGCCTGTTGTCCAGATTAAACCCCCTAATTCCAAGTTGAGTTTAGGGTTGTTGAACTCAAAGGCTTCACAGAGAGGAGGTAAAGTTAGAAGGTTGGTTTAATGAGGATAGTGATGATGAGCAAACCCATCGTAGTCAAAGGCCTGGTGGGGATCCGTTTAAGTATGTCCAAACTTTGCCTAAAATCGACGAGAAAAATGTAGAAGCCTTTTTCATTTCATTTGAGCAAGTGGCTAAACAAATGAAATAGCCAGTGACTATGTGGATATTGTTGATCGAAGCAAAGTTAGTAGATAGATCTAGTGAGGTCTTTGAATCACTATCAGAGGAGATTTCTGGGTAATATAATGAGGTGAAAAGTGCCATCTTGAGTGCTTACAAGTGCTTACACAAGGTAAAAAGGAAACCCATGAGGGGAAAAGAGAATTATAGAAGCTCAGGTGTTTTCACTGTAACAAAATAGGCCACATGAAGTTGCAGTGTTGGTGGTTTAGAAAAAGGACTGGGAAGACGGGTATGGAATTCACAGGATAAGCTAATGAATTTTGTTAAAGTGGTTAAGGAAAGCACACTGAAAGCTAAAAGACTGCTGCATAATGTACAACCTGGCTGAGATAAAAAGTGTCAGATTGCCTTAAACAATTTACTTGCAAGGGTAAGGTTTGCTCATACATGCCAGAAGGGCTTAGAGTCTATATAATGTATTTGTAATGCAGTGTATTAGTATCATAAGCCTAAAGATGTTTAAAATTGCAACCACCTTTTGTGCATTGGTAATTCATTTTTTTAAGGGAGAGGAGTGATGATGCTATGGCTTTACACTTTCCCTGTGTTGGCATGGGTTTCCTTTGGGTGCTGTAGTTTCCTCCCACTGACCAAAGATGTACAGATTAGATGGGTTGGCCATGATAAATTGTCCATAGTGTCTAGAGATGTGCAGGATAGGTGGATTAGCTATGGGAAATTCAGGGTTACAGGCATAGAGTTGGAGGTGGGACCTGGCAGGATGGTCTTCAGAGGGACAATGTGAAACCAATGTCCAATGTCTGGATCAGTGGTGCTGGAAGAGCACGGCAGTTCAGGCAGCATCCAAAGTGCAGCGAAATCGCTGTGCTCTTCCAACACCACTGATCCAGAATCTGGTTTCCAGCATCTGCAGTCATTGTTTTTACCCCAATGGTCCAATGGCCTACTTTCACACTGAAGATTCCATAATTCATAAGAAGATTTCTTTTGCCATGTAATTTTAGCAAGTTCCACTTCAAACTCAAATTTGATTTGCTTTTTCTATCTAATATTTATTAAGAAGTTTATAAAGATCTATGGGTAAATTTTGACATTGGTTGATTCACAGGTTAACAAATTAGTTAGGAGCAAATTACTGCACATGCTGGAATCTGTACTGAAAGCAATAATTCTGGAGATCACAGTGGGTCAGGCAGCACCCAAGGAGAGAGAGAGAGAGAGCAAACTGTCATTTTGAGTCTAGATGACACTTCACCAGAGCTGAAGTGAAGTGTGAAGGGGGCAGCATTAATGCATTGGGAAGGGCTGTTGGTGTGCTGAGGGAGAAAGATATTGATAGCTCAGATTAAGTGATTGGAATGTGAAAATGGCAGAACAACAGTTTGTCTAACTGCCAGACTGGAAAGAACAGGTAGTTATTAGTTATTGCAAAATGCAAAATTAGCTGCAATTAAGCTGTTGTTGATTTTGCCAGTAACATTATATTCCATTGCTCCATGTGAAGTTTTTTGCTTATTCCCTTGGAACAATATGATGCAATAGAAATCCTGAGCAGATTTCCATGGTTACAATGGTAATAGCATAACCACAGTTATTTGCTGGAGCCTCAGTGCAATTATATGTCACTTAGGCAATTAACTGCCGAGTATCAGAGCTTTCATCCTTTTAAGGATTCCCATGCATTATTCTTTTGCTTCTTACAGAATAAAATATAGAGGGTCTATCAACATTTAATACTTGATCTGTTTCTTTATATATCACAGTAAATGTATAATTGAATATGGAATAATGGTGACTGTAAAGCCTACCTGAACCACTTCCTATTCCCAGCACATTTAGACAGGAGACTCCTCTTTTCCCGATACTGTAAATAAAGAAAATCTTCATTTTGAATATACATTAACTAACTTATATGATATTTCTAACACCAATGTAGGTCTTAATTTTAATATTCAAAAGATAAGCTGTTGATTTATGCACCTGCAAAGCTAAAAGTGTCAAATTATGCAAACAATGCCACTAATTGTGAACAAGAAAATAGTCTGAATTTAGCAACAGTAATATAGTGAGACTGTCAGCGTTCATCATTACTCAACTGAAATTAATTGCAATGGAGGCTGGTCATCAATTAAAATAGAAATGCCAAGTTCCTATCACTAATTCTGTGCATTTGGACTTGCTGCATTATTGAGGTCCTTCAATAATGCAATAAATTAGAAATTATTTCATGGGTGAATCAGTCTTCCACTCTTAGTATTGCAGTAAACCCTTTGGAAAAGTTATATTTTTGTTTTATTTAGGTGTAACTGAAATTTTACTGACTTACCATGCTTGCACTTAATTGCCAAGCAGCATCACTAAATTTGTAAGTTTAATCCTATATTTGTTGACTGTAAAATTGACATTGTGACAAGAAAATCAATGTATATTTCATTTTTCAAATGTTGTGATACTTTAGCTTCCATAGGAATACCTTGTGTATGTCCCAACAATTTATTCCACAATCTCTAATATTTAAAGTTATTCCATCTCCAGCTTTTTCATCTTTTCTTTATGTTCAAATTGTTTAAATGCCACTCAATATTAACTGGTTTCAATGTTTCATTCTCCAAAGCACCTGATCCTTCCTCCAGTTCCATAAAGCCAAAACGTTGTGCTGGAACCTCCGTTATTTCTGCCATGTTAGCTTTCGCAGGAAATTCTACTTCTAACTTACATGACAATGGAATTAACCAGATTTTTAGGATTTCTTTTTATTCTGTCATAGAGTCACAGAGTCATACAGCACAGAAACAGATCCTTAGGTCCAACCAGTGGGACACAGCTGCTTCCTGACATAAGTCTTTGGAAGTTTCTTTGCCATTATTCTTTGGGTAGAAATAATGTACAAGTGTATGGGACAAAAGCAGGATATCGTCACTAAGTAATGACACTTATTTCAAAAGCCAGTGCAGATGTAATAGGCCAAATGGCCTCCTTCCACATTGTAACACTTCCTGTGATTGCTTTTGCAGTAAAGAACCTGGTGTTCCCTTTAATTCACGATCACCTCCATACCCAAATTTTTTTTGTATATTACATTATAATTCTTAATGATACCCCAATCTCTTATCACCACTCCCTTGGAAACATCATTGACATTGAACCCTAATTATTCTTGGGGTCTTCACAAAACATTTTTTAAAAATTACCCAATTTTATTGTCTGATTACCTCAGGTAAAGAGGAAAAACTGACCAGGTTTCTATACATAAAAAGAAACCACCATTTGTTGCACATAGATAAGTTCCCATGACAGGCAAATAAAACATCAATGATCAATTTATACTTCTACTAACTTACAATATAACTCTTTCTTAAATGCTACAATTACATGCGGGCAAATAAGCAGAGAAAAATATTAGGAAAAACAGTTACGTGACACAAGTCTATAGGATTCAATGAGATCGTTCTAATCTCTGATCTTCTTACTTAAAATACTTTTGGTTCTTTGCAGTAGAAACAGGGTACTAGGCACATTAATTGTTCACGCTCTCAGCCCTGTTTAGAGACAAGAACTTAACAGCAAATAGAGTGATGTGGTCTTCACAAAGCTGAACTTCAAAATTTACTAGTAATTTTAGTTCCAGACATACCTGTGAGTTTTGCCTTCTCAACTCTAGAAAGAATTGTTGAATGTAGGAAATGCTAATCACAGTTGCTGAAGAAGCAGAGGCAGGAAGCATTTGAGACATTTTATTGAGAAGTAAAAATACTATCCATCTGTTAAAGTTTTAGATTTGTACAAGTTTCCAAAGACCAGTATTAATTTCAGATTTATGTATTTTAGTATTTGCATGCTTGTGGATTCTCATAAAACATCCCCAAAAAAGATTACTATAAGGTGTCAATAAAATATCAGCTTGAACTATAAACTTATGGTCTAACTGCGAAGTGTTCTGTGTGTAGTTGGATGTGCTGTCATTTTAAGAGTGACCTGGAGGAGCAGAGCTTGGGTCCAGTCTAGAACTGGCTGTGGACATGTGTGCACTGTAAATAAAGTGTTCCTGGTCAGATTTATCATTTATCTACCTGCTTCCAAAGGAAGAATCAACATACAAACTGGCAATGAGAGGGGATCTGGATCTGACACCGCCTGAAGTTCGGAAATGGGATAAGGAGGTAACGTTGAGGGAAGTGTTTGAGAGGGGACTTGGGCCATGGTTGATGCCAGGAAGGAAGATAATATTGCAGAGCTGGCCTTGGATGGCTGTTGGGCCAATGGTTGAAGAAGTCAGTATGCACCAGGGAGCTACCGAAGTCATTGCAGACAGTGGCCTCGAAGGGACTCGGGTTGTGGGCAACGTCAAGAAGAACGATGCTCTCGCACAACTGATGAGGGAGTGGTCAATGTAGGACTCAGTCTGCGAGCAGCTGTTCAACCCAAGAAGGGGGAAAGATTCCCGCCAACAGGAAGACGAAATGGCCTCACCCAGCAGCAGCAACACAGGGCAACAACAGCTAACTAGAGAGGGATGTACCTGCCGAACAGCCAGAGTTTCCAAGAATCCCTATAGATGCCATTAGAAAAGGTTCCTGAGATGAGGTGATGAACTTCTAGGAATTGCCATCCCCCTGAGAAACTGATCATGTCAGTGGAAATTCCGGGTAGGTTGTTTTCTTTTTCCATGTTTTTTTTGGATATATTCCAGAGATGCATTTGTGTTAATTACAGTGCTTGCATGATAGTTATAATTGGCGTATGTTTAATCATGGGAGTTTTAAACTAATGGATGAAGGGTGTTATATATGCAGTTGGATGTGCTGCCCTTTAAGAGAGATGGTTATGTAAAGCTTGGGTCCCATTTGGGACTATCTGTGGAGGTGTGAGGATTTTCCTGTTCAGATCTACTATCTGTCTCCCTGGTGTATAATTTCTTGATTAATCTTTCACTTTGTCAAGACATAGGTAAATTACTCGATAAGAATCTTATCCACATCCTCATCTTAAATTATCTTGTACATCTGTGATCAGCCCTACCCTTTCTTTGGTTATCCTCTTGCCCTCAATGTGCAACTCAATTTGGAATGACACACAGAAAGAAGATAATTAATGTCTGTCTCAATCCAGAAAAGCATAGCTAACGTCTAGCTTCCTGGTCCAACTGAGCTTCCTCCTGCACCTTGAAATGTTTTGAAAAATGTTAGGGCTGCTTGTGGTTGAAGCAGAATAAAAGGGCTGTTAGAATGTATGGGGAAGACTTTTAGCTGAAGCAGAAACTTCCATAGTCTGATATGTAAAAATAAATTATAAACTAGAGTAATAATAGCCTTTGTAGATGGAGTACATCCAAAGTAACAAAATTAAGATAACATGAAAAGAGTCTTGTGAAATGCAGGCAATAAAATCCTGTTGAATGCAGGATTTGCTACTTGTTAGAGATGGTGTGATAAGGTAGATCCTTATGAAATGCTGATACAAGCCTCCATACCGGGCAGGTACAAAGTCTGGTATTTATCATGGGATAGAAGGTAAGTTGGACTTACCTCAATTAAGATCCCTAATTAAATATAACCACATGTCATGTATCAAAATGGAATTGTAAATATATAACATGAAGTGATTTAATTGTATTCCTGTGATGACTGGATTCAAGAAGCACCAATATAACATGAAGTTGAGAGAAGTGAGAACTGCCGTTCAAACTGGTTCATGAATTAAAATAGCATTCATTTACTGCAAGAGATTTCTACTCAATCTTTATTAAATTAATACAAAGCATGGTTATTGAATGCAATTTGAGGGCTTTTTGTTTGTTCAGTTAATGTAATGGCAGTTTCACTGTGCACATACAATCATAGAATTATACAGCACATTAGGAGCAGCGTGGTGGCTCAGTGGCTAGCACTGCTCTTCACAGTGCCAGGGACCTGGGTTCAATTCCTGCCTCGGGCAACTGTCTGTGTGGAGTTTACACATTCTCCCCGTGTCTGCGTGGGTTTCCTCTGGGTGCTCCGGTTTCCTCCCATAGTCCAAAGGTGTGCAGGTTAGGTGAATTGGCCGTGCTAAATTGCCCGTAGTGTTAGGTGTAGGGGATTGGGTCTGAGTGGGTTGCTCTTCGGAGGGTTGGTGTGGACTTGTTGTGCTGAAGGGCTTGTTTCCACACTGTATGGAATCTAAACATGCCATTTAGTCCAATGAGTTCAAGCCAAATATAAGTTTAAGAAGGGTGGTAAAGACAAGCTAGGGAACTATAGACTGATGACCCTGACCTCTGTGGTGGGCAAGTTGTTGGAGGGAATCCTGAGGGAAAGATGTACATGTATTTGGAAAGGCAAGGACTGATTTGGGATAATCAACATGGCTTTGTGCGTGTGAAATCATGTCTCACAAACTTGATTCAGTTTTTTGAAGAAATAACAAAGAAGATTGATGAGAGCAAAGCGGTAGATGTGATCTATATGGAAGTCAGTAAGGCGCTCGGCAAGGTTCCCCATGGGAGATTGATTAGCAAGGTTAGATCTCATGGAATACAGGGAGAACTAGCCATTTGGATACAGAACTGGCTCAAAGGTAGAAGACAGAGGGTGGTGGTGGAGGGTTGTTTTTCACACTGGAGGCCTGTGACCAGTGGAGTGCCACAAGAATCGGTGCTGGGCCCTCTACTTTTTGTCATTTACATAAATGATTTGGATGCGAGCAGAAGAGGTAGGGAGTGTTGCTGAACAAAGAGACCTCGGAGTGCAGGTTCAAAGCTCTTTGAAAGTGAAGTTGCAGGTAGATAGGATAGTGAAGAAGGCGTTTGATATGCTTTCTTTTATTGGCCAGAGTATTGAGTACAGGAGTTGGGAGGTCATGTTGTGGATGTACAGGACATTGGTTAGGCCACTGTTGGAATATTGCATGCAATTCTGGTCTCCTTCCTATTGGAAAGATGTTGTGAAACTTGAAAGGGTTCAGAAACGATTTACAAGGTTGTTGCCAGGGTTGGAGGATCTGAGCTATAGGGAGAGGCTAAACAGGCTGGGGCTGTTTTCCCCAGAGGGTCGGAGGCTGAGGGATGACCTTATAGAGGTTTACAAAATTATGAGGGGCATGGATAGGATAAATAGGCAAAGTCTTTTCCCCGGGTTCGGGGAGTCCAGAACTAGAGGGCATAAGTTTAGGGTGAGAGGGGAAAGATATAAAAGAGACCTAAGGGGCAACTTTTTCACGCAGAGGGTGGTGCATGTATGGAATGAGCTGTCAGAGGATGTGGTGGAGGCTGATACAATTGCAACGTTTAAGATGGGTATATGAATAGGAAGGGTTTGGAGGTATATGGGCCGGGTGCTGGCAGGTGGGACCAGATTGGGTTGGGATATCTGATCGGCATGGCCGGATTGGACCGAAGGATCTGTTTCCATGCTGTACATCTCAATGACTCTTTAATCCCAAACTAAACTTGTCCCACCTGCCTGCTTCTGGCCAATATCCGTCTAAACCTTTCCCATTCATGTATCCATCCAAATGTCTTTTGAACTTTGTAATTGTACGTCCATCCATCACTTCCTCAGGAAGTACATACCACACGTGAACCACCCTCTGCATAGAAACATTGCATTTTATGACTTTTTAAAATCTTTCTTCTCTCACCTTAAATATCTGCCCTCTAGTCTTGAAATTCCTCAGCATAAGGAAAAGGCAACTACCATTAACTCTATCAACCCTCTCATTATTTTATTAACTTCTATCAGGTCATCTCTCAACCTCCTGCACTCCATTGAAAAAAGTTCCAGTCTTTATAGCTTTCCGTTATTACTCAAAACCTCCATACTCAACAACATCCTGGGAAATCTCTTCTGAACTCTCTCGAGTTTAATAATGCCCTTCCTATAACTGGGCAATCAGAACTGGATACAGTATTCCAGAAGAGTCCTCAACAATGTCCTGTACAACCTCAACATGATTTCCAAACTCCTATACTCAAAGGACTGAGCAATAAAGGTAATCTTTCCAAATTACTTTTTAACTACCCTGTTTACATGTAATGAAAACTTCAAAGAATTAAGTGCTTGCACTCCTCAGTCCCTCTGTTCTACAACAGTATCCAAGGCCCTACCACTAATTGTATAAGCCCCACCTTTGCTTTTTGTACCAAAAGGCAATACCTCACATTTTTCCAGATCAAATTCCCATCTGCCATTTTTGAGCCCATTGACCCATTTAATCAAGATCTCTTTGTAATCTTAAAAACAAAACCTTCACTATCTACTATGCCACCAATTTTGGTGTCATCCACAAACCTCCGAACAATGCCTTCCATGTTCCTATCCAAGCCATTTATATAAATGACAAACAAAAGAGGAACACAACCAATCTCTGTTGAACAAAGTCGGTTACATGCCTCCAGTCTGAAAAGCAACCCTCCATCATTACTCTCTGTCTCCTGCTGTTAAGTCAATTATGTGTCCAATTGGCAAGCTCACCCGAATCCCACGCGGCCTCACTTTACTGATTAGCCTACCATGCGGAACCTTGTCAAAGGCTTTACTAAGATCCAAATAAACAACTGTACCATCATCAATCTTTTTGATTACTTCCTCAAAAAAATTCAATCAAGTTTGTGAGACATGATTTTCCTCACACAAAACCATGCTGATGATTCCTGCTCAATTTTTGCCTCTAAGTGACCATAAATCCTATCTTTTATAATCACTCCAGCAAGTTATTCACAACCAAAGTGAGACTCAAAGACCTATTGTTCTCTGGTTTTGCCGTACAAACTTTATTAAACAACGTCAAGGTCAGAATATGGCTATTACAGAATGTAGATTACCTTTCTTCTATATATTGTAGCAAATTTTCTACTCACAAAATAATTGCCAGTAGCCAAATTGTCCAATCTCCTATAAATATGGATAAGCTCCTTTGTCTTATGGGTGAGCAAATATCCAAATATGAATATGACTAGAAAGTGTATGATTAAAATGAAGATTGAAATCTTTTCTTCTCGCACCCCTCATTCATAACGCCTCAGGTTCCACATTCAGGTCAGTAAATTTCTCTTTTTATTCATCCTTCTGCTGACTGGCAATCCTAAGGCCTGATTTTGTAAACTTGCTTCAAGGCAAACCAATCTGACTTTTAGCATCATGCAACCAAGTGTTTTAGTTTCCAATTTTGCTGGATAATATACTTTTGGCAAGAAATGTCTCTGTCTAACTGCCTGCTCTATTAAAGGGGAGTAGTCCTGGTATTCCCAATCTCTATGCCTGAATTTGTGAGCCATCATCTTAATATTTTGAATAAGCATATAACCAACTATTGCAAGATGATGTGTGAATTTAGAAAAAGCATTACAAAGTAACAAACATAAATTTAAGGATAAGTGCCTACTGAATAATAAACAGACTATCCAGTTCATAGTCTGTTCTAAGCCTTCAGTCTGGGCGTGACATCTTACCTGTTTATGATAGCTGGTAGATCATTGTCAAAGAATTTTTTCATGCACTGATGTTCAGTGGAGCGTTCTAAAAAGAGTTGAAATGACTTCAAATACCGATCGTGAAATGAGGAGAGGGATTTCATTGATGACTCCATCTCTAGTTTCTTGCAGTTATGAAAGGTTACAGTTTAAATAACTGAGCTTTATTATCCAAAAAGAGGGTGTGTACATTATAGTGACCTCCCTCCAGTATTATTTGCTGTTGATGAAAATTATGTTACACAATGTATGTTGTGTTCAATGACCTTTCTCAACTTCATCTTCCTGTCTTTGAGGTTTTTTTGGAGTAAACGATCAACTATGTTTACTCAAAGAAATAGCTGATCAGCATTTCTTGTAGCGACATCAGAGTGATCTGAACACATGGAACTAAACCCCAAGGGTATGTTTGTTCCAAAATATGTTTTCCTTACCATCCTTTGCATATGATTAGTTTATAAGTGCAATTATTGTTTATTCCAGGGGTGTTGTCCTGACTTTGCTACATGATGGCAATGTTTACCAGAATCAAAGGCAAATGTTAGAAAGCATGAGAAGTGAAGCCAGTGGCAGTACAGTGCTATGATTTGCCAGACCCCAAAGGCTGAACTTTGCAATGCAAACTGACTTTTGATCTAAGAGAACTGAACACTTCCCTGGTGTTTGTAATTGACAGCAATGCTAACCGTTTCTAAATCAGAAGTCAGTCAGTGTGCCAATGAGACAGCAGGCACAATGGGGGAACAGTGGCACTCCGGCCATTGCTTCTTGTTTGTTATTACAGTAAACTTCCACCTCAGTGCTAACCCTGTATAGCCAGCAATACTGAATGCCATGCATCATGTAATTTGATTAACAAAGTGAACTGAGTGTCTTGACAGTAAATCATTGAATGCAAAATGCCGATGCAGCAGGCCAATAGGAGGCGGATTGTATGTTAGTCTTCTTAACAGAAGAATTGGAGTTCAGGAATAGTAAAGTTTTGCTTTAATCACGTAGAATCTTGGAAGCTGGAGTACAGTGTGCAGTTCTTTGTTTCCTTAGCTGAGGACAGATATTTTTGTCATTGAGGGAGTGCAACAACAGGTTAGCAAATATGTCCCACTGGAAAAACTGGGATTGTTTTTTCTACAGTTTAGAAGAATGGGAGGTGATCTATTTGGAACCTAAAAACCAATAGGGTAGATGCAAGTAAGATGTTTCCCTTGTTTGAGGGATCCAGATCCAGGGAACACAATTTCAAAATAAGGAGGAAGCAACTTATGAACAAGAGAAGAGACTTTATTTCAAAGAGAGTCATGTGCCTTTGTAATTCTTGACAACAAAGAATTGTGTTTATTCAAGTACTATCAAAGTAATACTTGGTAGATTTCTAAATGCCAGCAACGTCAAGGGGTATGACAAAATGTATTGAAGAGGATGATCAGCAATGATGACATTAAATGTCTGAGCAGCCTAGAAATATAGAAACATAGAAGGTAGGAGCAGGATGAAGCCATTCGGTCATTCAAGCCTGCTCCACTATTCATCACGATCATGCTGATCATCCAACTCAGTAGCCTAATCCTGCTTTCTCCATAATCATTGGTCCCATTTGCTCCAAGTGCAATATCTAGCTGCCTCTTGAATGCAGCTCAATGTTTTGCCATCAACTACTTCCTGTGGCAATCAATTCCACAGGCCCTTCACTCTTTGGAGGAAGAAACATCTCTTCATCTCCATCCTAAATGGTCCACCCTGAATCCTCAAACTGTGACCCCTATTTCTGGATGAACCCAGCATCGGGAACATCTGCCCTGCATTACCCCATGTAGTCCTGTTAGAATTTGACAAGTTTCTATGAGATTCCACATGTCTGAACTCCAGCGAAAACAATCCTAACCTAGTCAATGTCTCCTCATATGTCAGTCCCACCGTCCCCAGAATCAGCCTGGTAAACCTTTGCTGCAATCTCTCGAGAACAAGAGCATGTTGTGGTTCTGTTCGCCGAGCTGGAAGTTTTTGCTGCAAACGTTTCGTTCCCTGGCTAGGGAACATCATCAGTGCAATTGGAGCCTCCTGTGAAGCGCTGCTTTGATGTTTCTTCCGGTATTTATAGTGGAATCCCACTCAGACCCATAGTATCACTACCAGGGACACCAGCATACAAACTAGCCAAAGAACTACAACAAAAACTGAAACACCTAGTCAGCGGATCCAAACACTCCATACAATCAACACAGGAATTCTTGGACATCATCAGGAATACACACATAGACAAAGAAGAAACCATGGTATCATTCGACGTGACGGCACTGTTCACATCAATTGACAAAACCCTAGCCAGAGAAACAATAGCCAACCTACTGGACATACATAACAGAACACAGGAGGCCGAACCTATCAACAAGGATGGCATACTTAAACTACTAGACCTGTGCCTCACCACACACTTTACATTCAACAATCAGATATACGAACAAATCAACGGAACACCCATGGGATCACCAATCTCGGGACTCATAGCAGAGGCAGTTATGCAAAGGTTAGAACATACAGCCCTACCACAAATCCAACCCAAACTCTGGATCAGATACGTCGATGACACCTTTGTAATCATCAAAAACACAGACATAGAAAAAACACACCGAATCATCAACGCCACACTCACAGGAATACGATTCACGAGAGAAGAGGAAAAGGATAGCCAACTCCCATTCCTAGACGTGTTAGTAGAGAGAACACCCAACGGAGAATTCACCACAAGGGTACACAGGAAACCAACACACACAGACCAAGTCCTAAACTATGAAAGTAATCACCCCAACACACACAAACGAAGCTGCATCAGGACACTATTCAAAAGAGCCACAACACACTGCAGTACACCAGAATTGCGAAAAGAGGAAGAGGAACACCTATACAAGGTATTCGCCAAAAACGGATACCCACGCAACTTTATCACCAGATGCCTAAGAGATAGACCACGGAACGAGGACATGCCACAACCAAAAGGACTAGCCACACTACCATACGTCAGGAGCGTCTCAGAACTGACAGCCAGACTACTGCGACCCTTAGGACTCATAACAGCACACAAGCCAACTTCCACACTCAGACAACAACTCACTAGAACAAAGGACCCAATAGCCAGCACGAGCCAAACTAACGTAGTTTACAAAATACCATGCAAGGACTGCACAAAACACTATATAGGACAAACAGGAAGACAGCTAACAATCCGCATCCACGAACATCAGCTAGCCACAAAACGACATGACCAGCTATCCCTAGTAGCCATACACTCAGACAACCAGGAACATGAATTTGACTGGGAAAACACTACCATCATAGGACAAGCCAGACAGAGAACAGCCAGGGAATTCCTAGAGGCATGGCATTCATCCACAAACTCCATTAACAGACACATAGACCTGGACCCCATATACAAACCACTACAGCTGAAACTGACACCCGGAAATGGCAAGAAGATCCATCAAAGGACACATCAACCTGGATCCCACATACAAACTACTACAGCTGAAACTGACACCCGGAAGCAGCAAGAACAAACCACTATAAATACCGGAAGAAACATCAAAGCAGCGCTTCACAGGAGGCTCCAATTGCACTGATGATGTTCCCTAGCCAGGGAACGAAACGTTTGCAGCAAAAACTTCCAGCTCGGCGAACAGAACCACAACAACGGACACCCGAGCTACAAATCTTCAACCAGACTTTAAACAAGAGCATCCTTCCTCAGAAAAGAACACCACATCTGCACACAACCTTCTAGGTGTGGCCTTACCAAAGCCATGTATAACTGCAACAACACATCCCTGGTCCTGTACTCGAAATCTCTCACAATGAAGGCCAACATACCATTTGTCTTCTTAACCACCTGCTGCACTGCATGCTTACCTTCAGCCACTGCTGCACAAGGACACCCAGGTCATGCTGCACACTCCCCTCTCCTAATTTACAGCCATTCAGATTGCAATCTGGCTTCTTGCTTTTGCTCCCAAAGTGAGTATTCTCACATTTATCCAAATTATAGTGCATCTGCCATTGATTTGCCCATCACCCAATCTTTCCAGGTCATGCTGAAGCAACTCTGCATCCTTGTTACAGTTCACCCTCCCACTCCAACTTGTATCATCTACAAACATAGAGGTGTTACATTTTGTACCTTCATCCAAATCATTATTGTACATTGTGAATAGCTGGGGTCCCAGCACTGATCCCTGTGGCACCCACTAGTTACTGCCTGCCAGTTTGAAAAGGGCCCATTAATTCCTTCTTTCTTTCCTCTCTGCAAGCTGTTTTCTGTCCATCTCCCAATCCCATGCGCTTTAATCTTGCACAATGATCTCTTATGCAGGACTTTATCAAATGCTTTCTGAAAGTCCAAATATACCACATTGATTGGTTCCCTCTTGTTAACTATATCAGTTACATCTTCATAGAATTTCAACAAACTTCTCAAACATCATTTCCTCTTCATAAATCCAAATTGTTCTGATCTTTTCTTTTCCATAAGAATAGCCATTTTCAGGTGGTTTACCAAAACAGCAATCAGAGATTTCAATCCCAGTAAAGTTTAAAAATTGACTATTCTCGCTTGCAAATGTCAAAGAAATAGATGCTATCAAGGACAAAAAGAAACTTTCTTGGCTAACATCGTAAATCCATAAGATGATTTCGGGTATGTTGATAGCATGGTTAATGTTAAGGAAAGTCATTGCATACTGAATACAGGGAGAGTGTATCCATTTTGTCAGATCAGTGGTTGAAACTTCAATGTCTTCTATTGCAAAGAATGACTAAACAAGTCACTTGACAATGTGATGATGCCATGGCTTTAAGAGGAGCAGGTTATCCTGTCTTTTTTTTTGAAGAGAGGTTTTACGTCAGAGGGATCTCACTATTTGTTGAAAGCTGATAAGTTAAACAGATTGTGAAGGTTTCTTTTTGAAAGTAGGAATACTGGAACCAGCCTGAATGGATGAAGTAAGCTTCCACAGAACCAGGATTTTTGTTATGGTTATGAGTAGCTGCTGGAGTCTTGATGCAGGATTTAGAAGCTGCAATGTATCTCCCTCGGTACTCTCTCTCTCTGTCAGAGTTTTCTGTTGGTATTTTTCCTCATGGACTAGAGGTTTACCTGTCAATCTATTTTACTGAATTTTGCTTTTTGCCAAGAGTGTGCTTGTGGGATGTTACTACATTAGACCAATTAATTAACAGTAGTTACTGTGTAAAATAGTTTGATAAGCATTTCAATAGAGTTACAGCTAAGCTAAATATTTTATTTATTTTATTCTTTTGTTACATTTTAACAGTAGTGTATTAATAAAATTTTGCTTCAAATCCAGTTGTTTCACCAGTTAAATTGCATTTGAACTGCAACACTTACCTTTAAAACGTGAAAAAGTTAGGGTCTAACTAATCCTTCTGAATATATTTTGAGAGGGTTTGATCTGGTCAATAACAACACCCAGGACCACTTCCAGCAATGAAGAGTTTAATGTTTTACCCATTGGGGACAGAGCCTCTAGACAGTACAGCAATCCCCAACCAAACAAAGGGAAACATACATTATATACATTTGCTTTTAGCCAATCATATTATTAATTGATTATATGCACCGCCAAATCAGGTTAGTCATATAATTATGTGATCAGTCCACGGACAGCTAGTTCTTCCCATGATCTCATGAGGTTTACCAGACCTCCTTATCAAATATCCCTCAACCTATCCATCACATTCCAGGCTTAGCTCTGACATATACTGCCGTCTCTTGCTGACAGGAAGGGGAATTCTTTTATCTACTTTAAAAAGAATGTTCACAAGAATACAGTTAATTCACTTCATACTGTATACTTAATTTTTTTAACGTATGACAAGTGGTTACAATTTAACTGATGGAGTTCAAACCCTTGCCTTCTATCCCATGATAAATACCGAACTTTACACCAGCCTGGTATTGAGGAGTTTTGTACTTGCTTAATCTTGTTACCTTGGATATAGTCCTTCCATGAAGGTTACAATTACTCGAGCTTATAATTTAACTTTACATATCAGACTATGGAAGCTGCTGCTTCAGCTAAAATTCTTCCCCAGCCATTTTCAGTCAGCCGACAGCCACTTTCAGCTATTTTATATTGCTTCATTCATAGGTAGCCCTAATATTTTCCAATACATTTTAATGGATACCAGAAAACAGAATAAGCCTTAAAGCTAGATGTTAGCTATACTTGTATGCATTGAGACAGAGATTAATTATACCCTGTATGCCATAACCAATAAACTATTAATTAAACAGAGCTTGATGTAAAGCTTTTGGCATTATTTGTTTTATCAGTTTTAAGAGATACAATTGACTCTTTCGCAGAAAACCAGATTTCATTGAAAACATGCCATTTCTGTCACCAAAGGAGAGCGATGCAGATCTTTCACTTTTGTTTGAAAAAAAGTAGAAGAAGTAAGAGCAGAAAACACCAAGTCTGATGGCGACCGGTCATTACACAAAATTGTACATTAAGAGCAAGAAGATAAATAAAGAAAAGGGAGGACATCTCAGAGATATACAAGATAATCCATGATGAGGATGTGAGCATGATTCTTAATGAATAAATTGCCTCTGTCTTCATAAAGTGAAATGATGCAGACATTGCAACTAAAGAGAAATGTGAAGTATTAGGTGCAATAACATGATGGAAGAGGAAGCATTGGAGAGACTTACATCCTTGAATGTGGTTAAATCACTAGAGAAGGTTAGATTGCACCCCATGTTATGAAAGGAAACCCAGGAGGAACCCGCTGCAGCAGCCATGAGTCAGCAGTAGGACCACCTCATTGGTGCAGAAGTCATCAGGGACCCAACCTCGTCCCTCCCTCTCTCCGAAGCTGGTGCCACATGTCTACGCTGGGCTTACTTGAGTCTGCATTGAGCTCACTTGCAACCAATGTCAGAACCAAGCTCTTTAAAAAGAGATAAGTAAAGTAAAAAAAAAACAAAAAGAAATGAAAAAGATATAGTCACATCTAATGCAGTTTTTTGGACCCCACTCAATATGAGCTGATGACTCTGAAATGATACTTCAGTGTAATCATAACTTGGGGTTTCCGAATTTAAAACCTTCAAAATAAATCATTTCCATAATCTCAAATCCAACCATAAATTTTACCTAGATTTTCATCTGTTATGTCTGACAGTAGCTATGGAGGGAAACAGTTAAAATTTCAAGTGTGATATGACATTTCAGGAGAACTCTTCACTCTGTTCCTCTCATCACAAATGATGTCAGTCCTACAGAGTTTCTCCAGAATTTTCCCTATTTAGCACACATTTGCAGCACCCACAGTATTGTGTGGGGACAGTAGAACAGATATGTGAACAGATTATGAAAACAATAAGATTGTAGTGGAGGGTGATTTTGATTTCCCCAACTTGACCCTTAATGCCAAGAGTTTAACTGAGGGGCAAGGGGGAATAGATTTATTAAATCCAGGAGAGTTTCTTGAAATAATATATGAATAGTTCAAATAAAAAAGGGGTCATACAAGATCTGCTATTGGGGAAGGAGCCTGGCTAGTGATCAATGGTGCATTTGGAGGAAAATGACCATACTTTTTTGTAAGTTTCAACTTACTTATGGATACAGATAAGTGGAGTCCTTGGGTGAAAGTAGTGAATTGGAGGAAGGCTAACTACAACAATATTCATAGGAACTGGGGAATGTAGATTAGCAGTCGCTGTTTGAAGGTGAACCCACATCAGTCATGTGGGAATCTTTCAAAGACCAGTTCAGGGTCAATGTGTTCCTGTGAAAATGAAGGATAAGAATGGCAAGATTCAGGATCTTTGTATAACAAGAGAAATTGTGAGCTTAATCAAAAAGAAAAAGGAAGCATATGTAAGGTTGAGGAAATTAAATACAGAGTTCTCAAAGAGCATTAGTAATGGTTAGGAAAAGTCTTTACAATTGGCACTTTTCAGCACCAATGCACTGGTGTAATGATGTGGTTTCTACATAACATAGCACTGCCAAATGTTTTGATTTGATTTCATCTGCTATAAATTTTCAGCTATACATCATCTCAATTCTGTAATTACTGCAGTTACAGAACTATATGTCTATGACTGCAGCTGTTACTGAAAGTAAGCTAGGCATCGTTATATACAAATGGCTTTTCTGGTCTGGCATCTAAGCGATGGTACAATCATAGGTATCACTTCCAGAGCTAGTATTTGTTCCCCATCCCTAATGGGTCTTGTGAAGGAAGTGGTAGGTTGCCCTCTACATTGTTGCAGTCCAGGTTATATAGGTACACCTACAGCCCAGCTCCAGGATGTTGGCGCGAGCAAAATGAAGGAATGCTGGTATAAATCCAAATCAACATGGCATGCGTGATTTGGTGGGAAACTTCTAGGTCATTATGTTCTGATGTATCTGTTTACCTCGCTCTTCAGGGTGCAATAGGTTGTGAGTTTTGGTAGGTAAAAGCAAGGACTGCAGATGCTGTAAACCAGAGTCTAGATTAGAGTGGTGCTGGAAAAGCACAGCAGGTCAAGCAGCATCTGAAGAGCAGGAAAATCGACATTTCTGGCTACTCCTGATGAAGGGCTTTTGTCCGAAATGTCAATTTTCCTGCTCCTCGGATGCTGCTTGACCTGCTGTGCTTTTCCAGCACCACTCTAATCTAGACTGTGAGTTTTGGCAGATACAGCTAGACAAATTGCCCCTGTGCAGTGGGGGTGTGAATGTATATTTCAGACACCTCTGTAAATTATGGGCAGCACGGTGGCACAGTGGTTAGCACTGCTGCCTCACAACGCCCGAGACCCGGGTTCAATTCCCGGGTATAGAGATATATTATCTCTTTTTGCACGTTCTCTCCGTGTCTGCGTGGGTTTCCTCCGGGTGCTCCGGTTTCCTCCAACAGTCCAAAGATGTGCGGGTCAGGTGAATTGGCCATGCTAAATTGCCAGTAGTGTTAGGTAAGGGGTAAATGTAGGGGTATGGGTGGGTTGCGCCGAAGGGCCTGCTTCCACACTGTGAGTAATCTAATCTAATCTAATCTACAATGGATTGAATGCGAGTCCAGGTAAAGTTTAACAAAAGATCATGAATTTTTTTGAACATGGTTTAAAACAAAAACATAGAAGATAATAATTCACAATGATCAACTTATTGTTGCTGAAAAGTTGTTACCAGCCATCAAAACATTGGTTAATACAAACGATTTGTTCTATGATCAATCAAAAGGATTGTGATGTTCACACATAGAGACTGCAGGAAATAGATCAAAGGTATATTGAGAAGTCAAATACAGGTTATAATATGGTGTATAGAGATATATTATCTCTTTTTGCAGATTTGCTCTGGATTAATTCCTCATTATGATATAAAATTTTTAGATGTTTGGATTGAATTTTATCTATTATTTCAAAGTCTATTATGACTGATTATTATTGTTTCAGAAATCTTCTGCATGACTCTTCATGAATATATTACTGTGCAACTTCAATAGGAATATGTAAACTGTATTAAAATTAAAGAGATTTCAGTTGTTTTTTAAACTGCTTACCTTTTGATATGAACTTCCTTTACATTTCAAAAATTTTCCCTGAATTGTAAGAACTGTAATGTTTGAAAATCAATCCCAACTAATTGAGTTTTCATTGTATTTTTCAATTAGCTCACAAATATATTTGTTTCAATATAAGCAGAAGAATGAACACATTACAGTAAGTCAATATACTGTAGACTTCTGCTATATCATGAAGAATGCACTCTAGAGCAAAATGGTTTTGCTTTTTTGAACAAGTGACTCCATCTCAAAATTTGGAGTGAGATTGAGGATCCTGGCAACTGATGGGTAAATAACAGCATTCTTTACACAAAGTCAAATATATTTCTATTATTATTCTTTGAATTTGACATTGTTTGTTTGCTGCCCACGCTGTTTTAGCTGCAGCAACAGCTACAACTCCTGCACTCTACAGCAACAGCTACGAAAGAGGTGATCACTTTGATAACGTTGTACCACAGTCCCCCCAATAGTCAACAGGAGATTGAGGAGCAAATATCTCAGGAGATCACAACTCCAAAAACAATAGGTTTGTAATCGTCAAGGATTTTAACTTTCCTAACATCGACAGGGACTGTTATAGTTTTAAGGGTTTGGGTGAAGAAAAAAATTGTTAAGTGTATTCATGAAGACTTTATCATGCAGCATGTAGGTGGCCCTACTAGAGAAGGGGCAAAACCTGACCTCTGCTTGGAAGGTAAGGCAGGGCAAGTGACAGAAGTATTAGTGGAGATGCACTTTAGGACTAGTGACCCTAATTTCATTAGGTCTAAAATAACTGTTGATAAAGGTAGTTTTGGTCCACAATTTAAAGTTCAAAATTGAGGCAAGGCCAATTTTGATGGAGTTAGGCAGAAACTTTCAAAAGGTTGATTGGGGGAGGCTGTTCTCAACCAAATTGACTTCTAGTAAATGAGAGGCATTCAAAAGTGAGTTTATGAGGGTTCAGGACCAGTTCGTTCGTGTTAGAGTGAAGAGTAAAGCTGGCAGGAGTAGGGAGACCTGGATCACTAGAATTATTGAGGCCTTGGTCAAGAAAAAGAAGAATGGCATATGACAAGTATAGGCAGCTGCGATCAAGTGAATTTCTTGAGTACTAAAGAGGGTGTTAGAGTACCCTTATAAGAGAAATCAGGAGGGTTAAAAGGGGAGTCAAGATTGCATTGGCAGATGAGGTAAAGGAGAATCCAAATGGATTCTACTTCAGCATGAAAGGAGATAATGAGGCCTCTTAAAGTTCAAGAAAGTCATCTGTGTGTGGAGCCACAAGAGATGGGTGAGGTCTTAAATTAATATTTCTCATCAGCATTTACCATCTGGGAAGGTATGGATGCTAGCGAACTTGAGGAAATAAATAGCGATATCTTGAGGAGAGTCCACATTATAGAGGAGGAAGTACTGGAAGTCTTAAAATGCATTAAGGTAGCTAAATCCCAAGGACCTGATGAAGAGTATCCCAGGACTTTATGATAAGCTAGGGAGGAAATTGAGGAGTCCCTAGCGGAGATATTTTTGTCATCGGCAGCCACAAGCCAAGAGCCTGAAAACTGAAAGGTGACCAAGGTTATGACATTATTTAAGAAAGGTTGCAGGGAAATACTTGGGAACCTAACATCTGGGAGCCTAACATCTGTGGTAGGTAAGTTGTCAGAGGGGCTTTTGAGAGGCAGGATATACAGGCATTTGGAGAGGCAACAACTCATTTGGGATAGTCTGCATGTCTTTGTGCATTGGAAATTGTCTCTCAAGAATTTGATTGAAGTTAGTAGGTGTGACCAAGGAAGTAGATGAGGGCAGTACGGTAGACATTGTCTATGAGAGTCTGGAATGTGCTGCCAGAGGTAGAGGTGGAGGTAAGTACAATTTCATAATTTAAGAAACATTTGGACAGGTACATGGTTGGGATAGGTGTGGAGGGATATGGACAAAATGCAGGCAAATGGGCCCAGTTTAACTGTGAAAACTGGGAGGCATTGGCAAGTTGGGTCTAGGAGCCTGTTTCCATGCTATAAACCTCTATCACTCTAACAATGCTCACATTCAATTTGGCCAGTGGAGTTATTTTAAACTTACTCAGAGTCAGTAAATACATTCAGTGCTGTTGAGGTACAGATCCTCTGCTATTCATAGTAAAGAGCATTCAGCATTGAATTTTATCAGTTAATCATCTAGCATTTAATTATGCATTTTCATGTTCTTAATCAGTTGGCTCGTTAATTATTTTCTGCAGAGTATTATAGCCTCCACATCCTGTGCTTTACATTTAGTGTCTTGGAATCTTTTCCTTCCTTTCATTTTAATTCCTTTTAATTCATCTTAATTCCTAAATGTTTAGATGAAAAGAGATGATTTTATTATGCAAATTTCTGCGAACAGCAGTAATTTCTAATTTGAAATATTAATGTAAATATACCCTTAAACATGTTTTATTAAATACAATTTTCAAGGAAACAATTTACTTGCATACTGTTTTCAACTAGCTAATGTGGGCAGCATGGTGACACAACGGTTAGCACTGCTGCCTCACAGTGCCAGAGACCTAGGTTCAATTCCCGCCTCAGGCGACTCTCCGTGTGAAGTTTGCACATTCTCCCAAGTCTGTGTGGGTTTCCTTCAGGTGTTCTGGTTTCCTCCCACAGTCCAAAAATGTGCAGGTTAGGTGAATTGGCCATGTTAAATTGCCCGTAGTGTTAGGTGAAGGGGTAAATGTAGGGACTGGGTCTGGGTGGGTTCCGCTTTGGCAGATTGGTGGGGACTTGTTGGGCCAAAGGGCCTGTTTCCACATAAGCAATCTAACTTTAAAAAAAAATTCAGGAAATAATACTGCATTAATTACTGAGAATAAAACTTTTTCAACATTAATGTATGAAGGAATTAAAAATATATAACTGAGGAAATTTGATATCGGTCCATCAATTGTACCTGCAAATCTTCAGATAGTTGACTTTGTTCCAATCACTCCTTGCCAGGCATGTTGGCACCTACTCCAGTCCAAACAGAGACATTTCTGTGCACACAAATAGGATTACCATTAATTAATATCTCTTTTTTATGTTGTCAGGTTTTTCTAGAGTCTTTATTTTCTAAAAAAAATCTACTGTTGGAGCTAATGACCTTTTATGCAAGCACAAAGGATTGGACACTCTGGAGGCAAGAAACATGTTTCCGCTGATGGGTGAGTGCCGAACCAAAGGACACAGTTTAAAAATACGGGGTAGACCATTTAGGACAGAGATGAAGAGAAACTTCTTCACCCAGAGAGTGGTGGCTGTGTGGAAAGCTCTGCCCTAGAGGGCAGTGGAGGCCCAGTCTCTGGATTCATTTAAGAAAGAGGTGGATAGAGCTTTCAAGGATTGTGGAATCAAGGGTTATGGAGATAAGGCAGGAACAGGATACTGATTAAGGATGATCACCCATGATCATATTGAATGGTGGTGCAGGCTCGAAGGGCAGAATGGCCTACTCCTGCACCTATTGCCTATTGTCTATTCTCTAACTCTTTATTTTCAGGAAAAGATTTATTTCTGCTCAATTCCAGATTTCTGTATTTATTCATGTGACTCTGACAGCATTGTTACATCATCTTCATGTGTGTTTTTGATGTTAATCTCCTTATCCTCCACCACCCAAGACTTTCTCACTATCCTGTTCATATTCTATCTATTTTAGTCACCCTGCTGTGATTCTGAATGTATTTTTAAATTGAGCATATCCTTGATTGTCTCGTCCCTTGATTCAAGTGTTCTTCTCTCAGGTGGCTGAAGAGGTTATTGCAAAGTTTTCTTCTTCTGTTTGGTAAATCTAAGCTTCTGTCAGCCTTCTATTTAACAGTATTAAACATTTCCGTTTCATTTTATGATACCATCTGTTTCAATCATGTGCAAGTTCTGTTGTGTTATTTTTTTCAAAAATTGTTCCTTTTGTGTTTGTATCTAAGCCATACTCTCCTGCTGGGCTTTAACCCTGGTAACTTGCATGCTGTGTGTCAGTTTTTGAATTTGAGCCTAGCTGTCACATTTTTTTTACTCTCGCTATCTTACTCTCTCATGGTTGTTCATGAAATGTTAGGTTTTAACATTCATATCGGATAACTTTGTAATAAAATGGAAGTTGTTGACTTACGGTCAAAAAATTGTACAGCATGGAAACAGACCATTCAGTCCAGATTGTCCATGCTGACCACATATCCAAAATGAATCTGGTTCCATGTGCCAACATTTGGCCCATCTCCCCCTAAACCTTTCATGTTCGTATACCCAACCAGATGCCACCTTCCACCACCTCCTGTGGCAGCTCATTCACACATGCATCATCTTCTGAGTGAAAATGTTGCCTCTTAGGTCCCTTTTAAATCTTTCCCCTCTCACCTGAAACCTATTCCCTCTAACTTTGGACTCCCCTACCCTGGAGAAAGGTTCTTGCATATTCACCCTATTCATACTGCTCATGATTTTATAAACTCCAAAAGGTCACCCTCTGCATCCCATGCTCTAGGGAAAATAGTCTCAGCCTATTCAGGCTCTGCCTATAGCTCAAGCCGTCCAACCCTGGCAGTATGCTTCTAAATCTTTCTGAACACGTTCAAGTTTCATAACATTTTTCCTATAGCAGAGAGACCAGAATTGTACACTGTATTCCAAAAAATGGCTTAACCAATGTCCTTTACAGCCGCAACATGACCTCCCAATTCTCACACTCAGTCTACTGAGTAAAGGCAATCTTACCAAATAGATTCTTCACTACCCTGTACACCAGTGACTCGACTTTCAAGGAACTATGAACCTGCAAACCCACGGTCTCTTTGTTTGGAAACATTAAGCAGCACCTTACCAATAAGTGTATAAGTCCTACCCTGATTATCCCTACTAAAATGCAGCACCTCACATTTATGTAAATTGAACTCCACCTGCCATTCCTTGGTCCATTTGCTCATCTGAGCAAGGTCCCCTTGTACTCTGAGGGAACCTTCTTCGTTGTCCATTACAGCATCAGTTTTAGTGTCATCTGCAAACTTACTAACCATTTTCACATCAAAATCATTTATATAAATGACAAAAAACAGTGGATCCAGCACCAACCGGGCGGCACGGTGGCACAGTGGTTAACACTGCTGCCTCACAGCGCCTGAGACCTGGGTTCAATTCCCGACTCAGGCGACAGACTGTGTGGAGTTTGCACGTTCTCCCCGTGTCTGTGTGGGTTTCCTCCGGGTGCTCCGGTTTCCTCCCACAGTCCAAAGATGTGCGGGTCAGGTGAATTGGCCATGCTAAATTGCCCGTAGTGTTAGGTAAGGGGTAAATGTAGGGGTATGGGTGGGTTGCGCTTCGGCGGGTCGGTGTGGACTTGTACAGCATGGAAACAGCCCATTCAGTCCAGATTGTCCATGCTGACCACATATCCAAAATGAATCTGGTTCCATGTGCCAACATTTGGCCCATCTCCCCCTAAACCTTTCATGTTCGTATACCCAACCAGATGCCACCTTCCACCACCTCCTGTGGCAGCTCATTCACACAGTTTCCACACTGTAAGTCTAATCTAATCTAATCTAATCAATCTTTATGGCACACTGCTGATCACAGGCCTCCAGTTTGAAAAACAATCAATCTTGAATAGTAAACGATAACTATAATGAAGGAGTTTTTTTTAACACATGAATAAATCCATCCTCCACAGACGTGATGGAAAAGAAGGTAATTGTGGTCTGTTCTTCCATGAACATTTGCCTTTTCGTACACAAATAACCAATTTTGTTTCTTAAGTTTAACTTGTCTAATATTTTGAACTGTTTTCAAATTGTCAGTAGCCTGTACATGATCCAAAAATGTTTCATACACAGTCCTGACAATAAATCAATTCCAAATCAACTATTTTGTTTCATTTTCATAAGCTCTGCTAGTCTATAGACATCATAAATAAACAAATCCATGCTTTCACCTGTCTTTGTTTTTGTTCTATTTAACTTTGCTGATTATTAAATTTTGAAGAATGCTATTAAGTCCTATTGTCAAATTGAAGAATGCTCATTTTAACTTTTTACACAAATCAGGAAGTTTTACAAAGCTTCTGTCTTACCAATGTGTCATTCATAGTCGTGACCACCACAGGAGATAATGTGCTGTCCTGGTCTTTTTTATCCAAACCTGAATTAGTTCTGTACCTGGTGAACATTTTTTTTTCCCAAGTTTCCAATTTCAGCAATAGCTGGATAGATTATGGATGTGGTAGTGTGGATTCCATGTTTCTTCTGAACCCTGGATGTGCTCCTGCCTCTGTTGTCACTTCATCACTGCTCATAGCTTCAAGCCTTGCTCACTTGTGTCTGTTCTTCAGTTCTGTGTTCCAACTTGCTTCTGCTGCATGTGGGATCTTGCAGCATCTTGGTGGGACTTTGGATATTTTGTGTTTCCCCTATTAATCTCAAGATGGTCTTCAACTTTTACTATGTATCTTTTCTTTTCCCTATTCCAATGCCAACCTGTTAGATTATGTAGTAAATTTTGTTAGGGCTCCTTAACTTTGAGTAAAGGCAATCTTTTTAAAAGAGAAGAAAATGAGCCCAGATATCTGCTGCTGGTGACTGGATTCAAAGGTAATTACTAATCTAAGGAATACGTTAAATATTTTGTCAAACGAGTATTGCTTTATCCAGGGCTGATAGCTGATTGGATCCTGAGTTGGTCAATCAAGGGAATACTTATGCTAACCAGCCAACCGGAAAGAATATTGATTTTTACAAAAGAGAAAACTGTTCTGACTAGATTTTGGCAGGTGTAATGTCAGTTTTGGACTGGCTGTTCTGTGTTTTATTCTCCCTAGTTTTATATCAGTTAAAGAATTATTGAAAATCTGAGAAAAGAATCTCAGTTTGTCAGAAATAAGTAAATACTTATGGACGTATATG
The DNA here is from genome assembly GCF_020745735.1 of Hemiscyllium ocellatum. Lineage (NCBI taxonomy): Eukaryota > Metazoa > Chordata > Chondrichthyes > Orectolobiformes > Hemiscylliidae > Hemiscyllium > Hemiscyllium ocellatum. The sequence continues at coordinate 37,472,679 of NC_083407.1, read as the reverse complement.
TGCCTTTGAACTGCTCAATATCCAAGGACTGGATAAAGAGCTGGCGCTATCATATAAATCTGATTGGTTGATATGACATATTAAAATTGTTTTCTTTCTAATTTGTCCCTAAACTTTGTCTGTCTATCTATCAGTTTATGTGTGATTGGCTACATATGATCACAGAAGACTGGATTTAGACCATAGATATTACTTAGATTACCTTGTTGCTTAGCTTTATCCTGCTAAAGTTACAGTATTAACAATAATTTGTTAATTTTTATCTGGAATAAACTTGGGGTTCAAGATCTGTTAATCATAAAGAAATGTTGGAAACAATTGGGCAATTTCGAGAGTCATTGAATATTAATTTCATGATGTTGTGAATCCTGTGACAGTAAGGCTGATTTGGTTTGTCTTCCTATCCCTGGTCATAATAAGAGCTAAGGAAACACACATTATAGCACAACTAACTGTAGGTTATTGTATTTTTGCAGAGCGTGAATTATTGGTTCCTTGGAAATGAGGTGTATATTCTGAGGACCTAAGTAATGATGTCTGTGAAAAAATCTACAGCTGATCTGGAAGAGAACAGGAGCTGAATTCAAGAAAATAATTGAACAAGATCTTGGGATCCTAAAGGTGAGATGTCAAAACACCCTTTCAGATGGTGCCTCATCATGGGGATCCAGATGGTTGTAGTCTAGTGTGCCCTCCAACGATTTCACTACACAGTTAAATAGAACTGTTGGAAAAGGAAGGTTCAGATAACTGACATTGTACTTTTCCTACTCCTCCACCGAGATGTCAGATGTTGATCAATAGCTACTCACCTATCTGCCAGCATATTTGAAAGTATGTCATATCCATCTGACTGATCCTAAGCCAGTCCTATTGTCAAAATGCTAGTTGTTTGTCACAGAGCAGATATATCTATGTTTCCTTAGGACTTGTGATCAGTACTTTTTGTGATGAAAGTGTTACTTGTTTTCTTATGTAATTCCCTGGATTCTGTGAGCCAATAAACAATATCATGCAAAAACAAGGTTTTGTGAGTTTAGAAATTAAGTCTATTTATCCTCACAAACCCTGAATTAAATGAGACATCTCAGCCACACCTTCACACATACAATCTCTCACACACAGGTCAGATAGAATCGAAGGACACATAAAGGCAGACATTTTTCTGCCAGTTAGGTAAAAACAATGATTGCAGATGCTGGAAACCAGATTCTGGATTAGTGGTGCTGGAAGAGCACAGCGGTTCAGGCAGCATGCAAAGTGCAGAGAAATCGACGTTTCGGAAAGCCCCGAAACGTCAATTTTGCTGCACTTTGGATGCTGCCTGAACTGCTGTGCTCTTCCAGCCACTAATCCAGAATTTTTCTGCCAGTTTCTATCCAGATTTTTAAAAAGAAGTTGATTGAATGTTCAGAATATATGAGAGTATGAGACATTACATTCACTACTTTTAAGTCTTACAATTTTGACATGTCATTCCAGGAAATTCTCCTCCACATTGAAAACAATATAATGAGAATTTCAATTTGAGTATCAGATTTCTTTAAACTAACACCATGAATGTAACTACTGTGCAAATATTATTGGAGAATCTAATTTCACCTCCCTTGCTAAGTCAAGTTCCAAGTGGAGGTTTTCACAAGAAAATTTCTTTTGCCATGTAATTTCAACAATTTCTGTTTCAAACTCAAATTTGATTTGTTTCTTTGATGTAACATTTATTTAAGGAGTTTATAAAAATCTTATGGATAAGTTTTAACATTGGTTGATTCAGATGTTAACAAGTTAGTTTTTGCAGGGAGAAAATGCAATGTTAGTTGCAATTCTGAAATCAACATAAAGATGTTGTTGGTTTTGCCAGTAGCAAGATAGTTTGCTTATTGCCTTGGAACTATATGATACATTAGAAATCATGAGCAGATTTCTATGGTTACAATGGTAACAACATTGCCACAGCTATTTGCTGGAGCCTCAAACCAATTGCATGCACAAGCTATCATCCTTTTATAGATCCCCCATAAGGATTATTCTTGCACTTTCTACAGAATAAAATACAGGGGTTCCAACAATATCCAATATTTGACCTTTTTCTTAAATATTACAGTAAATATATATATTTATAAAGAAATAGTGGTTACTGCAAGGCCTACCTGAACCACTTCCTACCCCCAGCATGTTTAGACAGGAGAATCCTTTTTTCCCTTTACAAATAAAGAAAAACTTTATTTTGAACATTAAGTGATGTAAAATGACATTTCTCATAGCATTGTAAATCTCTATTTTGACATTCAAAAGATTAGCAGTTGATTTACACACCTACAAAGCAAAATGTATCAAATTGTGCAAACTATGCTACCAATTATGAACAGGAAATTAGTTTGAGTTTTGCAATAGTAACGTAGTGAATCTTTAGCATCTATTATTACTCATCAGAAATTAATTGCAATAGAGATCACACTTACAATTAAAATGGAAATCCAAAACATTCCTGTCACTGATTCTGTGCATTTGGAGATGCTGCATTATTAAGGTCATTAAATAATGCGGTAAGTTAGAAATCATTTAATGGATGAAAATAATATTTTATTCTCAGTATTCTAGTAAAATGCCTCAAAAACAAAGAACAAAGAAAATTTACAGCCCACGAACAGGCCCTTCGGCCCTCCAAGCCTTAGGCTAAATAAAAAAACGCGATACCTTTTTTATTTAGGTGTAACTGAAATTTTACTAGCTTATTACACTTGCACTTAATTGCCAAGCAACATCACTAAAACTGTAGATTTAATCTTGTATTTGTTGAATTCAATTTTTTCTTTATGCCAAGAAAATCAACATACATTTTATTTTTTGAAGGTTATGGAGTTTTAGCTTCCACCTTCGTCCCTTGTGTATGTCCCAACAATTTATTCCATGGTCTGTAATATTTAAATCTTATTCCATGTTCAGCTTTTTCATCTTTTCTTCATGCTCAAATTGTTTTAACTATAACTCAATATTAACTGGTTCCAATGTTTCACTATCCAAAGCATCTGATCCCTCCTTTAGATCCATTAAGCCAAATCATTGTGCAATCCTTCAAATATTTCTGCCTACTTAGCTTTCATAGGAAATTCTACTTCTAATCTATATGTCAGTGAAATCAACCTGACATTTATGGTCTCTTTTTATTCTGTCAAGGACAACTCTGCTACTGCTGGAAGTCTTTGAGAGTTTCTATTACCAACATAATTTGGGTAGAAATGATGTGCAAGAGAATGGGGGAAAAGCAGGATATTGACAGTAAGTCATTCACTTACTTAAATAGCTGCATCACAATTCAAGCTCTTTCTTCTCTTTTCCTTCTTATCATTTTTTACTTACCTTCTGGAGTTCTGGAGAAAGAAATAGCAGAGTCAATGACATGTGGGGAGCATGTGGCTGTAGGTCTCGAGCAGTGTCGGCTAGAAGCCTGGTGCGTGGAAGTAACTGAGAGCCCAGAGCAGTGCCGGCTGGAGGTCCACATCGTGAAGTTTCTGTGGGGCCTGGAGCAGTGTCAGATGGAGGTCCAGTGTGTGAAGTGGCAGTGGGCCTGGAGCAGTGTCAGATGGAGGTCCAGTGTGTGAAGTGGCTGTGGGCCTGGAGCAGTGTCAGATGGAGGTCCAGTGTGTGAAGTGGCTGTGGGCCCGAAGCAGTGTCAGATGGAGGTCCAGTGCGTGAAGTGGAAGTGGACCTGGAGCAGTGTCAGATGGAGGTCCAGTGCGTGAAGTGGAAGTGGGCCTGGAGCAGTGTCGAATGGAGGTCCAGAGTGGGAAAGTGGCTGTGGGCCTGGGGCTATCCCTTATCAAAACCGCCACTCCCCCTCCTTTCTTGCCTCCCTTTCTATTCTTCCTGTAGCATTTGTATCCTGGAACATTGAGCCACATTTGTGTAATTGCTATGATATCCCAGTCTCATGTTTCTAACCATGCCCTGAGTTCATCTGCCTTCCCTGTTAGGCCTCTTGCTTTGAAATAAATGCAGTTTAATTTATCAGTCCTATCTTGTTCTCACCTGACTGTTTAGATTGGATTCCCTACAGTATGGAAACAGGCCCTTTGGCTCAACAAGTCCACACCGACCCTCCAAAGAGTAACCTCCCCGGACCCATTCACCTACCCTATATTTACCCCCAACTAATGTACTAACACTACGGCAATTTAACATGGCCAATTCATCTGACCTGCACATCTTTGGATTTTAGGTGAAAACAAAAGTACCTGAGGAAACCCATGCAGACACAGGGAGAATGTGCAAACTCCACACAGACAGTTGCCTGAGGGAAGAATTAAACCCATCTCCCTGGCACTGTGAGGCAGCAGTGCTAACCATTTAGCTACAGTGCCACCCACAAGCCTCCATTCAGAATCTCACCCTTTTCCCTTCCTATATCATTGGTACCAATGTGTACATTAGTCTCCTGCTGGTTCATAACTAGAGAGTCCCTGAACAGAATTGATCACTTGGAACCCAATCCCTTGTGAACATGTATTGATATTTGAACCTTAAGTAACCTTGGGGTCTTCACAAATTATCCAATTTTATTGTCTGACGAACTCAGTTGAATGGGAAAAACTGACGTGGTTTCTGTACATAAAAAGGAATCACTATTTGTTGCACAAAGATCTGAGTGAGCCAAGGCTCCCTGATTGGATTAGGTTAACAGCCTCAATCAGGGAGCTCATATTGTTTCCATTAGGCGAGGAGACTAGGACCCGTGGACACAGCCTTAGAATTAGAGGGGGTCAATTCAGAACAGAAATGCGGAGACATTTCTTCAGCCAGAGGGTGGTGGGCCTGTGGAATTCATTGCCACGGAGTGCAGTGGAGGCCGGGACGCTAAATGTCTTCAAGGCAGAGATTGACTGATTCTTGTTGTCTCGAGGAATTAAGGGCTACGGGGAGAACGCTGGTAAGTGGAGTTGAAATGCCCATCAGCCATGATTGAATGGCGGAGTGGACTCGATGGGCCAAATGGCCTTACTTCCACTCCTATGTCTTATGGTCTTATGGTCTTATATTCTGAAGTTCATCCAGGTGACCTTGTGGCAATCATTCCATACCTTACCTCCACCTCTAAATCTGGGTATGTAGATCTGTTGTAGATATTCCAGTGTTCAGAACGTTTAAAAAGAACAGGGAGGGTGAAAAAAGGGGAGGTAGTGTAGCATTGCTAATCATCACAATTACAGAAATGAAGGTTGTTGAGGAAGGTTTGTCAACTGAATCAGTATGGGTGGAAGTTAGAAACAGTAAGGGAGCAGGCACCTCACTGGGGGTTTTCTACAAATCCCCTAATAGCAGTAAGGAGATTGAAGAGCTCACAGAAGGGCAGATTTTGGAAGAATGCATGAAAGAAGTGAAACTATCACTGTATTCGAACAGATGAAAGACTTAACAGACAATCAATTTTTCAATGTATAATTTCAGTTACATCACACTGCAAATTTTTGCTATGAATTCTGTGTTACGATCGAGCCCTCCACAATCACCTGATGAAGGAGCGTCGCTCCGAAAGCTAGTGTGCTTCCAATTAAACCTGTTGGACTATAACCTGGTGTTGTGTGATTTTTAACTTTGTACACCCCAGTCCAACACCGGCATCTCCAAATCAAGGGTAATAAGAAGCATGGATAGAGTTAATAGCCAGAGAATTTAGAAAAGCAGTTACGTGGCAAAGGTCCACAGGATTCGATGAGAGCCTTCTGATCTTTGATCTTGAAATTCCTTTCAGTTTTTGCTGAGGACCCAGGGCACTAGGTACACTAATATTTCAGTCTCTCAGTTCTGTTTCGAGTCAAGGACTTATAGTAAGTGGTGTGATGCGATCTTCACAGTGCTGATCGTAACAATTTCCTAGACAGTGCTAAGACTGAGTAATTTTAATTATAGGCACACTTATGAATTTTGCCTGGTCAAGTTTAAAAAGACTTGTTGAATGTAGGAACTACGCACCACAATTGCTGAAGTAGCAGAGGTATAAAGTTGTATTAAGTATGAAGTTGCCTGAGACATTTTAGAAAAACTGTGGAACTATTTGAGGTGGATACATTAACAACATTTGGACAAGTACATAGGTAGGAAAGGTTTAGAAGAATATGGGCCAAGTGAAGAGAAATGGGGTTAGTGTGGATGGGCATTTTGAGCAGCATGGACCACTTTGAGTCAAAGAACCTGTTTCTGTGCTGTAGGCGTCTATGACTCTGAGTTTTCTATGTGTGCTATTCATTTGTTAAAACTTTAGGTTTGCACAAGCTCCCTAAGATTAATGGTCATTTCAGAATATTTGTATTTTAGTATATGCAAGCTTCCTGGATTTTCCTAAAACTTCTGCAAGAAAAAATATGGTAATGATGACGATGTGAATTGTCATCCACATGAACTGTCAAATGTACAGTCTTTCTGGGAAGTGTTATGTGTGTAGTTGCGAATGCTACTCCTTTAAGAGAGCTTGTCAGGTCACCTGGAGGAGCAGAGCTTGGGTTCAGTCTGGAACTGGCTGCGAAGGTGTGAGTATTGTAAGTAAAGTTTTTCTGTTCAGATTTACAATTTGTCTACCTGGTATATAATTCCTGGTTCCAAAAGATGCACCAATATAACAGGAAGTGAGGAGAAACGTGAACCACCCTTCAAACTGATTCATGAATTAAAATTGCATTCATTTATCGCAATGGATTCCGGTTCAGTCTTTATCAAATTAATACATAGCATGGTTATTGAATATAATTTGAGGGCTTTTTGGTTATTTAGTTAATGTAATGCCAGTTTCACAGTGCACGTGCAAATAAAACAACCAAATTGAGGCTTCAAAACATAGTTTACTTTTGTTCTCCTATCCTCTTGCTTCACAAATTTAGTAGCATTAAAATATTTTCAGCTCATCAAATAATTGCCAGCTATCAAAGTGAGTGATACTCCTGTATCTATTTGTAATCTCCTATGTGTCATGCGTGAGGAAATATCTAAAAATGGATGGAGCTAGAAAGTGTACAATGAAAATGAAAATTGAAATCCCTCCTTCTCACACCCCTCATTTACAACTGCTCAGGCCAGTTAATTTCTCCTTTTGTTTATCATTCTATTGATTAGTAATCCTAAGATCTGGCCTTGTTTAACTTTCTTCAAGGCAAACCAATCTGACTTTTAACATCATGCAGCCAAGTGTTTAATTTCCAATTTTGCTGGATAATGTACTTTTGGCAAGAAATCTATCTTCCTGCTAACTACATTAAACAGAAGTAGTCCAAATACTTCCCAAATCATGGGTGCTATGCTTAAACTTGTGAGTAACCATCATTTAACTTAGAACAAGAATGTCATCAATTATTGTCAGATGATGTGTGAATAAAAGAAAACCATTACAAATTAACTGAGCATAAATTTAAATATAGGTGTCTACTAAATAATAAAAAGACTATCCAGTCTATAGAATGTTGTATCATCGATAGTCACAGGTGATGTGCTGGACGATTGGAGGTTGGCAAACGTGGTGCCACTATTTCAGAAAGGTGGTAAGGAAAAGCCAGGTAATAATAGACCGATGAGTCTAACAGTAGGGGTGGGCAAGTTGTGAGAGGGAATCCTGAGTGGCAGGATTTATAGATACTTGGAAAGACAAGGACTAATTTAGGATAATCAACATGGCTTTCTGTATAGAAAATCATGTCATATTAACTTGATAGAGTTTTTTGAAGAAGTAACGAAGTGGATTATTAAGGGCAGAGCGGTGGATGTGATCTGTATGGAGTTCAGTAAGGCATTTGACAAGGTTCCTCATGGTAGACTGGTTAGCAAGATTAGAGCACATGGAATACACGGAGAACTAACCATTTGCATGCAGAACCGGCTTGAAGGTGGAAGACAGAGAGCAATGGCGGTGAGTGATTTTTAGTTTGGAGGTCTGTGACCAATGGTATGCCACAAGGATCAGTCTGTGTCCACTGCTTTTCGTTAATTATATAAATGATTTGGGTGTCAACATAGGCAGTGCAGTTAGTAAGTTTGCAGATGACACCAAAACTGGAGGAAAGAGGGTTAAAGTGAGAAGGGAAAGATTTAAAAGGTACCTAAGGGCAACTTCTTAACATAGATAGGACATAGAACATTACAGCACAGGACAGGCCCTTGGCCCTTGATGTTGCGCCAACCTGTGAACTATTTTCAACTTGTTCCCCAACACAATCCCAAAATCACCCATGTGTTTATCTAAGGATAGTTTAAATCTCCCTAATGTGGCTGAGAATGGTGGTGTATTTATGGAATGAGCTGCAAGAGGAAGTAGTGGAGGCTGGTACATGTGTGACATTTAAAAGGCATCCAAATTGATATATCAATAGGAAGGGTTGAGAAGGACATGGGCCAAATGGTATCAAATGGGGCTAGATTAAATTAGGACATCTGGTCCTCATGGACGAATTGCACCGAAGGATCTGTTTCTATGCTGTACAGCTCTATGACTCTATGTTCTGATCTCTCAGTTTTGAACATGATATCTTACCTAGTTATGACATCTGATAGATCATTGTCAAAGCATTTTCATGCACTGACATCTACTAGAGCATTCTAGAAAGAGCTCAAATGACTTCAGATATTGATCTTGAAGTGAGTACAATGGTTTCAAAGATGTCTGGTTGTTTGCAGTTAAGAATGCTAATTGTACATATAACTGAGGTTTATTATCTATGTTAATACAAAAAGGATGTGGACATTACCTTGACCTGACTTCTGTATTGTTTGCTGTTGATAAACATTATATTCTAAAATGAATGCTCTGTCCAATGATCTTTCTCAACATTAACCTCCCGTCTTTGAGACTTTTTTGGAGTAAACAATTTGTTTACTCAAAATACAGTTATTGAGCATGTGTATGCAGAGTGAGTTCATGGTGATATCAGAACACATGCAATTGGGCCCCAGGTCTATGATGTTTCAGCAGATTTTTTTCCCTTACCATCCTTTGTATATGATTAATTTATAGGAGCTATCAATGTTTACCTCTGGGGTTTAGTCCTGACCTTATCACATCGTGACAATGTTTACCAGACTTAAGGAATCAAAGGGACATCTGAAAACACTACAAGTGAAGCCCAGTGACAATGCAGTGTGATGGTTTACCAGACCCCAAATGCTGAGCTTTTTGAAGCAAACTAGCTTTGATGTAAGAGAACCAAAAAATTTCTTAGTGCTGGCAACTGACAACACTGCAGACCATTTGTTAACCAGATGTCTGTCGATGTGTCTGTGAGACAGCAGGCACAATGGGGAAATGGTGGCACTCAGTCCATTGCTTCTTGTGTGTTATGGCAGTAAACTTTCAATCCTGAATAGCGAGCAATACTGAATGCCATGCCCTGGTAATTTGATTGACAAAGTTACCTGCGTGTATTCACAGTAAGTTATTGGATGCGAAATGCCAATGTAGCATGCACATAGGAGGCAGATTGTACGTTAGCCTTCATTGCAGAAGAATTGGAGTTCAGGAATAGTAAAGTTTTGCTTCAATCATGTAGAATCTTGGAAGCTGGAGTACAATGTGTAGTCCTTTGTTCCTTAGCTGAGGAGAGATATTTTTGTCATTGAGACAGTGCAACAACAGGTTTGCAAATATGTCCTTGGGATGACACAACTGCACTATCAAAAGAGACTGGTAAAAACTGGGCTTGTATTTTCTAGAGTTTAAAGGAATGGGAGGTGATCTATACAGAGTAAAAAATGAGGTCTGCAGATGCTGGAGATCACAGCTGCAAATGTGTTGCTGGTCAAAGCACAGCAGGCCAGGCAGCACCTCAGGAATAGAGAATTCTGAACCTAAAAATAAACAGGAAACTTAGGGCAGATGCAGGTAAGGTGTTTCCCCTGGCTGAGGAATCCAGATCCAGCAAACACCATTTCAAAAAATGGAAGAAGCCACTTCAGACCAAGAGAAGAGAATTTGTTTTCTCAGAGGGTGATGAGTATTTGGAATTCACAACAACAAAGAATTGGCTATGGTCAGATATTTAGGAGAAAGCGAGGACTGCAGATGCTGGAGATCAGAGCTGACAATGTGTTGTTGGAAAAGCGCAGCAGGTCAGGCAGCATCCAAGGAGCAGGAGAATTGATGTTTCTGGCATGAGCCCTTCTTCAGGAATGGCTGAGACAATGGGTCGGCCGGGGCAGTCAGGTTTGTGGATTTTGGGCAGGAGGTAGAAACAGGCGGTGCGGGGTTGTGGGACTATGAGGTTGGAGGTGGTGGATGGGAGATCCCCTGAGGAGTTGAGGTTATGGATGGTCTGGGAGATGAAGATTTAGTGATGGGAGATGGGGTCATGGTCAAGGGGCCAGTAGGAGGAGGTGTCCTCGAGCTGGCATTTAGCCTCAGCGGTGTAAAGATCGGTGTACCAAACCACCACCATGCCTCCCTTGTCTGCCAGTTTGATAGTGAGGTTGGAGTTGGAACGGAGGGAGTGAAGGGCTGCATGTTCCGAGGGTGCGAGGTTGGAGTGGGTGAGAGGGGTGGAGAGGTAGAGGCAGTTAATGTCGCGGCGGCAGTTGGTTATGAAGAGATCGAGGGCAGGTAAGAGGCCAGTACGGGGTGTCCAGGTGGATGGGGTGTGTTGGAGGCGGGAGAAGGGGTCATCAGAGGGTGGGCGAGAATCCTGGTTGACGAAGTAGGCGCGGAGGCGAAGGCGGCGGAAGAATTGTTCGATGTCTCGCCGCGTGTTGAACTCATTAATTCGAGAGCATAGGGGAATGAAGGTAAGGCCTCTGCCGAGGACTGATCTTTCATCCTCAGAGAGGGGTAGTTCTGGAGGGATGGTGAAAATACAGCAGGACTGGGAGCTAGGACTTGGTGCGGAGCTGGAGCTGGGAGTGGGGCCGGGGTTAGGCATGGGGGCACGAATCAGGGCTGGGACAGAGATCAGAGTGGAGGGTGGGTTTCGGCTTGGGGACGGAGATCGGCTTGGGGGAGGGGTTAGGCGTGTGAACGGAAATCAGCATGGGGGCGTGGTTAGGCGTGCGTACGGAGATCGGCATGGGGGCTGGGTTAGGCATGCGGACACAGATCAGCATGGGGGCGGAGACACATGCAGCGTGGTCAGTGTGCAGGTGAGTGATGTCACTGGGGGGAGGGGGAAGTGGTTGCGGCGACGGCAACCCCGGGGGCAGAAGTGGCTGTGGCGACAGCAGGAACAGTGTTGTTCCCGATAGCCGTGGACCCCGCGGAGGCCGCGAATCTGTTGGCGATGGTCTTCCTGGCAATCGTGGAGGCGGTTGTCTGGGCAGCGATCGTGGAGACTGCATGGTCGGTGGGGGTGGAAGTGACATCATGTTTCGCGACGGTGGTTGCTGCCGCTGGCGCTGCAGTGACCGCATGGTTAATGGTGCTCGAGTGATTCTGGAGGCCGATGGAAGATTCTGGAACAGTTGAGGAACCCAGAGTGTGGGGGTAAGTGCATGAAAGTTTTTGGTACTTAATGTTTTAATTTCTGATATGGCTAGGAAGAACTGTTTGTTTAGTGTATGGATTCTTCTGTGGATGAAGAACAGTAGAGGTCCTTTGCAGGTCTGTGAGAGTGTTGTCCTGAGCTGGGGTAGGGCTGACTGCAAGGAATGTAGGTAGCGGCACATGGCTGCAAGCGTGGAGCGGAGGAGCCGGAGGAAGGTCTGTTGCTGGAGACTTCGGATTTGTTGTAGGTACAGGTTGTCCCGCTTGGGTCCAAATTTTGTTGGTCTGAACGTAGTCTGGAGTCAATACGGGGTCAGTCGGTTCCGTAGGCAGGTGCTGAGGAAGGAGATATGGCTGTGGTAGCGAGTCTGTTTGAGAACGTGGCTGAAGAGCTTCTGGGCAGAGGAGATGACCTGGGGTGTGCAGTGAGAGAGGGACTCACTGAAATCCTTGTAGAGGGAGGAAGAGAGCTTCTTCAGGGAAGACATCCTTTTAAGACGATTCGCAGTAGGTTAAAATCTCCTAGGAGAAAGTGAGGACTGCAGATGCTGGAGATCAGAGCTGATAAAGTGTTGTTGGAAAAGCGCAGCAGGTCAGGCAGCATCCGAGGAGCAGGAAAATTGATGTTTTGGGCATTCCTGAAGAAGGGCTCATGCCCGAAACATCGATTCTCCTGCTCCTTGGATGCTGCCTGACCTGCAGCGCTTTTCCAACAACACATTTTCAGCTATGGTCAGATATTGTCAAAGCAAAGTTTGGCAGGTTTCCAAATGCCAATAATGTAAAAGGCTAAGGAGATGATGTGGACAAAATGGATTGAAGAGGCTGATCAGCAATTTTGAAGTTGAATGGCAGAGCAGACTGGAAGAGCCAAATGGTCTTATTTGTTTGTTTTCCATGAGATTAGCCTTTTTCAGGTGGTTTACCAAAGAAGCAATTAGAGATTTCAATCTGCCTAAAGTCTAAAACTTGACTCCTCCAGCTTGCAAACACCAAAGAAACAGATGCTATCAAGGAATAAAAGGTACTTTCTTGGGTAATGTGGAAGATCCATAAGATTATTTCTGGTGTGTTGATATCATGGATAATGCCAAGAATACTGATCACAGGGGAAAATGGATCCATTTTGTCAGATCTGTGGTTGAAACCTCAATGTCTTCAGTTGGGAAGAATGACCAAATGAATCACTCGACACCAGGTTCACTTCAATCAACTGAGTTTATTTATTACACCAGTGTGGTGATAGCCTCTCGGCAGTCCAGGGACTTCTTAACCAAACAAAGGGAAACATACACCTTATATAGACTTAATTTTCGCCTGCCTTGGCTATGACAAGCCAATTGTGTTATTATTTGATTACATACACACCCAATCAAGTTAATCATGTGATTGTGTGAATAGACCTACATTCTTGAACGTGGATAAATCACCAGGATTGGATGGATTGGACCCCAGGTTGTTAAAGGAAACCAGTGAGAAAATAATAGATCCATGAAAGATCATTTTCCAATTCTCACTAGATACCATGGGGTGGCACGGGGGCTCAGTGGTTAGCACTGCTGCCTTATAGTGCCAGGGGCCTGGATTTGATTCCCACCTTGGGTACCTGTCTATGTGGAGTTTGCACATTCTCCCCGTGTCTGCGTGGGTTTCCTTCGGGTGCTCCGGAATCCTCCCACAATCTAAAGATGTGCAAGTTAGGTGAATTGGCCATGCTAAATTGCCCATAGTCAGGGGTAAATATAGGGCAGCAGTTTCAATCTGGGTGGGTTACTCTTCAGAGGGTCCATGTGGACGTGTTGGGCCAAGGAGCCTGTTTCCATACTGTAAGTAATCTAATCACCTAATCATACAGATGAGGTCAGTCAATGTTGTACTCTTGTTTAAGAAGAGTCCAATGGATATACCAAATTGTTTTGGAGGAACAGTCAAACAATAGTGATGGGCAAATTATTAGAATCAATACTTTAAACAAGATATGCTGTCAAATAGGACAGCCTGTATTAATCAGAGATGGTCAGGCTGGTTCTGTTCAGTGATTAGAACACATCATTATTATGAGTTCAAATGTAACTGAATTCTTTGAGGAAATAACAAGGATGATTGATGAGGGTAGTGCAGCTGATGTTGTGACAATGCTATGTCTTTAAGAGGTGTATTTTGTCCTGGGTTTATTTTTGAAGCGTAGTTTTAGGACAGAGGTTAAGAACTATCTATTTGAATCATGCAAGCAGCTTGTGAGACCTTGCTTTCTTTCTTTTATAATTTGGAACAATAAGCAGCCTGAAAGGGTGGAGTCAAACTCTCTTTTGTTTTAGTTTCTTGGTGGCATTTGTTGCTGTGGTCTTTAGGCTGTGTTTGAAAGCTAGAATAGTAAATTCCCCGCTATGTTCCAAGTGAGACAATCTATTTTACTGAATTTGCCTTTGCCAAGGGTGTATTTATAGGATGTTACGACATTGAACAGTTACTGCTTAGTAGCTATAGAGTCATAGAGTCTTAGAGAAGTAGAGCACAGAAACAGACCCTTTGGTCCAACTCGCCGACCAGATATCCCAACACAATCTACTTCCACTTGCCAGCACACGGGCCAGTTCCCGCCAAACCCTTCATAAACCGATCCAGAAGCCTTTTAAATGTTGCAATTGTACTAGCCTCCCCCACTTCCTCTGGCAGCGTATTCCACACACACACACCACCCTCTGCATGAAAAAGATACTCCTTAAATCTCTTTTATATCTTTCCCCTCTCACCTTAAACCTATGCTGCCTAGTTCTGGATTCCCCCACCCCAGGGAAAAACTTTGTCTATTTACCCTACCTGTGCCCTTCATGATTTTATAAACCTCTATTAGGTCACTCCTCAGCCTCTGACACTCCAGAGTTGTCATAAAATACATGATTCTCCAAGTGAATATGTCAAATAAGGGGTCACAAATTTAAGGTCATAGAAGGTCATAGATCACAGAATCCCTACAGTCAGAAAGAGGCCATTTAGCCCATCAAGTCCTTAACAACCCTCCAAAGAGCATCCCGCCCTGACCCAGCCCTAGTCCCTTCAGTATCCTGGTAATACCACATTTCCCATAGCCAATCAACCTAGCCTACACATGCCTGGACACTACAGGGCATTCTACTGTGGCCAATCCACCAAATATGCACATCTTTGGACTGTGGGAGGAAACTGGAACACTCAGAGGAAACCAACACCGGGAAAATGCAAACTCCACATGGACAGTTATCTGATCTAAGGGTGGAATTAAACCTGATTCCTGGCATTGTGAGGCAACAGTGCTAATCACTGAGCCACCGTGCCACCAATATAATTCATAGAAGAATGAGATAGGACATGAGGAAAATCATTTTCATTCAGAGTTGTGGGTGCCTGGAATTTATTACTCAGTTTGCCAGGGATCCTAAGTGAGGAAGAAATACTTAGTTCACTGAAAGGTTTCCTAGATCTGCACCAAAAGTGCAGTCACCTGCAAGGCTACAGACCAAGTACAAGAAGGTGGAATGCAGCTAATCAGTTGTTTTTTTCCTTTCTGTCTTGCTTTTTTTGATGACTAGTGCAGACACAATTAGCTCTCGAAGAACATAAAGAAAGCACAAAGGTACTTAAACAAGGGATGACCAGGGCTAAAAGGGTCCATGAGATGTCCTTGGCAAATAAGATTAAGGAAAATATATCAGGAACAAAAGGGGGCGTAGGGAAAGGTTAGATACACTAAAGAACAAAGAACGAAATTTATGCTCTGAGCCAGGTAAACTCATTAATGAATGCTTTGCATTGACATTCACAAAGGAGAAGGACATAGTAATGGTGAGTCAAGAGAGGGGTGTGTTAATATTCCAAGGCATGTTGATATAAAAGAAAGAGGGGATTTTAAGTCTTTTGAAAAGCATTAAGGTAGACAAATCCCCACGATGAATTACGATCTATCCCGGAATACTTTGGGAGCTGAGGGAGAAAATTGCTGGGGCCTATGAAGTCTTTGAACACTCTTTAGTCATAGGAATGGTCCCAGAAGCCTGGAGAATAGTCAATGTTGTTCCTTTGCTAAGAAGGTAATTGGGATAATCTAGGAAATTACAGGCAAATGAGCTTTACATCAATATTTGGGAAATTATTCAGGAACATTCTTTGTGATAAGAGTTACTCACATTTGGGAAAAGAATATGAACTTATTCGTGATAGCCAGCATGGCTTTGGGTGGGGGGGGGAGAGGGGGTGGCAGGTGGCGGGGGGAGGTCGTACCTCATAAACATGATTGAGATTTTTCACAAAGTGATAAAGATGTTTGATGACAGTAGGATGGCGCATGTAATCTACATGGACTTCAGCAAGGCCTTTGGCAAGATCCCTCATGGTAAGGTGATACAAAAGGGATACATGGGATCCACAGTAAACTGGTAAGATGGATACAGAACTGGCTTAGCCGTAGAAGACAGAGAGTAGCAGTGGAATGGTATTTTTCTGCCTGGAGATCTGACCAGTGATCTTTTGCAGGGATCAGTGCTAGGATCTCTGTATTGTGTGATATGTATAATTGATTTTATCCCGGGGTGGCATGGTGGCTCAGTGGTTAGCCCTGCTGCCTCTCAATGCCAGGGATCCAGGTTTAATTACACCCTCAGGTGACTGCCTGTGTAGAGTTTGAGCATTCTCCCAGTATCTGCATGGATTTCCTCTGCGTGCTCCAGTTTCTTCCCACAGTCTAAAGATGAGCAGGCTAGGTGGACTGGACACATTAAATTGCCCATAGTGTCAAGGGATGTATAGACTAGTGGGTTAACCATGGGAATTATAGAGATAGGCTGGGTCTGAGTGGGATGCTGTTTGGAAGGTTGATGTGAGCTCGATTGCCTGAATGGCCTGCTATACAGTAGAGATTCTATTAGCTATGATTTGGAGGAGAATGCAAGTGGTCAGCAGATGACACAAAAATTGCAGGAGTTGTGGAAAACGAGGAGGAATTCCAGAGGAAACAGCAGGATATAGAAAAGCTAGAGACTTGGTCAGAGAAATAGCAGATGACATTTAAATGTGATATTCTTACATTTATTCTAGTGAGTGCATGATGGAAAGTTTTTGTGATACTTCCTTGCTCAGCAATCGTCATAACTGCCATACAAGGGGATATTATCTAGTGCTTATAGCAATCTTCAAGGCATTACTTTTTATGTGTATTTCAATTACTCAAAACACACCATTTGGATTTTTCATTCTTTTGGCATCTCCTGTTTCATTCAAAGAGCAAATAAGGGGAGAGCACAGGACACCTAGTCCACACAAGTGCACGATGACAATGCAAGGTGATGCATTTTGGAAGGTCTAATACAGGAGTGAAGTACACAGTAAATGGCAGAATCTTTAAAAATGTTAACATAAAGAGAGATCTAAACATACAGATCCACAGTTCCCTGTAAGTGGCAACACAAATGGATGAGGTGGTCAGGAGGTGCTTCCCTTAATCAGTTGGCACATAGAGTATAAAATATGGCAAGTCATGTTGCAGTGGTACAGAACTTTAATTTGGCTACATTTCAAATATTGCATACAGTTCTGATTGTCACACCACCAGAAAGATGTGGAGGCTGTGGACAGGGTACAGAAGTAGTTTACCAAGATGGTGCCTGTTTTGGAAGGTATTAGCTTTGAAGAGAGTTTGGAAAAACTCTGTTTGTTTTCACTTGAATATCAGAAGCTGAGAGGTTACCTGAGGATCATGGATAAAATGGATATTCAGAGTCTTTTTTCAGAGTAGAAATGTCAATTACTGGGGGACATAGGTTTAAGGAAAAACGGGGATGTGAAAGGCAGGTTTTTTTACACAGAAAGTGGTAAGTGCCTGCAATGCACTGCCAGAGAAGGTGGTGGAGGCAGATACAGGTAGCTCTGTTATAACCCGCGTTTGGTCAAGGTAAATTGGCTGTAATGTGGATTGACTAATAGGAAACACTGTTTCTAAAGCAAAAACTTTTAAAACATGCTTTGGCTATAACGTGATTGCATTGCCAACACTTACAGTGCTATTTTCATATAACGCGGGGTTGCACAATAGAACCATAGAGATGTACCGCACGGAAACAGACCCTTTCGTCCAACTCATCCATGCCGACTAGATATCCTAACCTCATCTAGTCCCATTTGCCACCACTTGGCCCATAACCCACTAATTCCTTCCTATTCATATACCCATCCAGATGCCTTTTAAATGCTGTAATTGTACCAGCAGACTCTACCACTTCCTCTGGCAGGTTATTCCATACACGCACCAACCTCTGCGTGAAAAAGTTGGCCCTTTTATATCTTTCTTCTCTCACCCTAAACCTATGGTCCCTAGTTCTGGACTCACCACCCCAGGAAAATGACTTTGTTGACTTATCCTATCTTTGCCTCTCATGATTTTATAAACCTCTGTAAGGTTACTTGTCAACCTCCGACGCTCCAGGGAAAACAGCCCCAGCCTGTTCAGCCTCTCCCTATAGCTCAAATCCTCCAACCCTGGCAACATCCTTGTAAATCGTTTCTGAACCCTTTCAAGTTTCACAACATCTTTCCAATAGGAAGGAGACCAGAATTGCACGCAACATTCCAACAGTGGCCTAATCAATGTCCTGTACAGCCACAACATGACCTCCCAACTCCTACACCCAATACTCTGGCTAATAAAGGAAAGCAAACCAAACACCTTCTTCACTATCCTATCTACTTTCAAGGAATTATGAACCTGCACTCCAAGGTCTCTTTGTTCAGCAACATAATTATAGTGTAATAGCAGAACCACATGTACAATAACAATGTTTAAGAGGCATCTCAACAGATACATGAATAGGCAGAGAATAGAGGAATATGGACTGCAAAGAGGTAAAACATTTTTAGTTTGGAAAGGCATCATGTGTCAGCACAGTCTTGATGGGCCATAGGACTTGACCTGTGCTGTACTGTTATTTAAGTGAAACAGTAAATGTTAAGAGAATGAAAAGTCTGAATGATGTGTTTTGAAGAACTGAAATATAAATAAAAGTAATGCCTTAAAGTTTGATTCTAAAATAAAACTAAAATAAATACCCCTTGTGCAGCAGTCATGACTATTGCTGAAAAGGGAATTGTCAGCAAAGCTTTTCATCTTACACTCATTACGACAAGTGCAAAAATGTTGAATTTGAACATTCAGCACTGGTGGTACTGACTGACAACAACCGTTTGAAATTTGGAATTTTCCTTTTTGTCCTTTTGAGTGCAAGATGAAAAGTTTCTTGTTATGCTCCTTGTGGCTTTCGTATTGATATATTGTTACATGGCATCTGACAGCAGCATCAGAGTAGCTGTGTTGCCCTTATTATACATTGGTTTTACTGTTAGCTTCAGGCTTCTTACAAGTAGAGAACAATGTCACAGAATCTATGCCAAATGCACAGACCTAGTCCATAATAATGCATATGAGATGCAATATAAAGTGATAACATCACTGGACCAGTAATTCAGAATGCTTTGGTAATGGTTTGAATTCTACCATTGCAGATGGTGCAATTTGAATTCTAAATAAATCTGGAATTTAAAAAAAATAGCTAGCCTAATATTGACCATGTAACTGTTATCATAAAATCCCATTTGAGTTCACAACCCTTCTTTAGGGAAGGAAATCTGCCATCCATGACTGGTCTCGTCTGATGACTCCAGACCTACAGCAATCTGATTGATTCTTAACTGCCCTCTAGTTAGACAACAGATAACAGTACAGAAAAGGTTTCATGACTCTTGCATAAGAAATATCATAGTGCAGATTCATCTTTATTTTAGAATCAAACTCATAATGAGGATAGAAATAGCAGAGATAACATAAAAACAAATAAATTTAGGCTGCAACAGCAAACAAATGCTCTGAGATTTTAGAAATCAAAATAAGCTTTTCACAAAGAGATTCATGCAGGAACACAGGGAATGATGCAGAACTGAATGTGTAAGATGCATCAAAATAACTCAGTTACATGATAGTTTAAAAATTTTAATAGTTAACACAGGAATTTTAATTTTTAAACTGATGAAAGAATTGCTTTGTAAATTTGAGAGCAATGTATTGTATAAACTCAAAGCACTTGATCAGAACAATTTGGGTGGAAGAATATATTTGAATTAAGAAAATTTGAAGTGAAGTTAGCTGGATATTTGCTGACAGAAAGAAATCTAATCAATACCCAATCTCTGTGAAATGTAAAGCAGCTTTGAAAATAATTCTCTACTTTCCTCTGTGCAGTACTGAGGCTGGAGTAGTTATTGAAGAATTTCAGACTTCAGATCAACAAAGGAGAAAGTGAAGACTGCAGATACTGGAGATCAGAGCTGAAAATGTGTTGCTGGAAAAGTGCAGCAGGTCAGGCAGCATCCAAGGAGCAGGAGAATCGACGTTTCGGGCATGAGCCCTTCCTGAAGAAGGGCTCATGCCCGAAACGTCGATTCTCCTGCTGCTTGGTTGCTACCTGACCTGCTGCACTTTTCCAGCAACACATTTTCAGTTCAGATCAACAAAGACAATTTTCTTAAAATGTGCTGGATTTGAGGAAATTTATAAGAAGTTCTCCATTTTCACTTTCTTCAATGAAGCACTCATATTGAAGTCAGGCATAAGTTCAGATGCAATACTTCATTCACATTTTATCAAGCAACTTTTGGACAAAGAAATCAATTTTAATGCAAAAGTGCAATCCAAATGTTGCCCAAAATAATGCCATCCACAATCATCTGATGAGGTAGCATTTGATAAAAAGTTTTGAAGCTCAGGTGCAGAAAGTGTAGATTTCTTCAGTAACATATGAATCACATGGGCATTTCCAAATTATTCATGATGTTTTCGAAAGAAACACTGTTGTAACATTGGCTAGCAAATCATACCAAACACTTGGTGCACACATACATTTAATGATGAGAATGGTGAGGTAACATACTTATAGATTCCTTAGATTCATGCAGCATAGAAAAGGCCCTTCAGCCCATGGAATCTGCACCAACCTAACTACCACTAAAAGTGTGCAAATCCCAATTCCTGCACTTGTCACATTTCTTTGAATGTTATGATATTTGAAGTACCAATCCAAATATTTTTAAAGGTTGTAAGATTTCCAGCTTCCACTCCCTTCCCAGGCAATGCATTCCTGATTCCCAAAGTGTTTTTTTCCCCCCCAAATCCCCTTTGAATCCCTTGTCCCTTATCCTAAATCTATCCCATCTTGTGATTGACCTCTCAATCTAGGGAAAGAGCTGCTGTCTATCCACCCCCTTCTTATCCCTCATAATGATATATAACTCAATCGCATCCCCCCTCTGTCCGGGTCTTCTCTGCTAGAAAGAAAATAATTCAAGCCTCCTGGTCTCTCTTTACCCATTGCAGGGAATCCCCTAATGAATCTCCTCTGTATCCTCGGTTGGCTAAAGCATTCTTCCTGTAGTGAGGTAACCGGAATTGCACAGAGTACTCCAGTTGTGGCCTGAACAATACTCTGTACAACTCCAACATTACTTCCTTGTTCTTATACTCTCTGCTATGATTGATGCAATTGTCCCATATGCCTTCTTAATTATTCTATACATGGGCTTTGGGAGAAAGTGAGGGCTGCAAATGCTGGAGATCAGAGTTGAGAGTATAACTTACTAAACATGCACTCTGCTAATTTCAGGGATCTGTGAACGATTACCCAAGATTCGTCAGTTCCTTTAAGCTATTAAGTGTCCTGTCATTCATTATACACTCCCTCATTCTGTTTCCAAAATGCATCACCTTGCACTTATCAGGGTTAAATGCCATCTGCCTGTCATCTGCCCATCTCACCAACTCATCTATATCATCCTGTAACCTACAACCATCTTCTTCACTGTTAACCACTCTACCATTCTTCATGTCATCTGCAAATTTGCTTAACAATCCCTCCACATTTTTATCTATATCATTAATGTATATAACAAACAATAAGGTCCCAGTACTGATCCTCATGGTACACTGCTGGACACTGGCCCCCAGTCATTCAAACAGCCTCCTACCTCTATCCTAATACTAAGCAAGTTTCTAATCTATCTCGCCAAGTTTCCCTCAATTCCATGGGTTTTAACCTTCTTGATCAGTTGCCCTGTCGAACCTTGTCAACAGCTTTACTAAAATCCGTATAAACTACACCAAGTGAACTTCCCTCATTCACACATGGTCACATTTTCAAAAACTTCTAACAAATTTGTTAGGTGTGACCTCCCTTTGACAAAACCATAATGACTTTCTCTAATTTGCCCCTAGGGGCAGCATGGTGGTTAGCACTGCTGCCTCACAGCACCAGAGACCTGGGTTCAATTCCCACCTCAGGCAACTTTCTGTGTGGAGTTTGTACATTCTCCCTGTGTCTGTGTGGATTTCCTCCCACAGTCCAAAAATGTGCAGGTCAGGTGAATTAGCCATACTAAATTTCCCGTAGTGTTAGGTGTAGGGGAATGGGTCTGGGTGGGTTGCTCTTCAGAGGGTCGGTGTGAACTTTTTGGGCTGAAGGGCCTGTTTCCACAGTGTAAGTAATCTAATCTAATTAACTCATTTCTTTCCAAGTTGGTATTAATTCACTTCTTCAGAATTTTCTCCAATAATTTCTCTGTCATTGGCATGAGACTGACCAGTGTATAACTTCCTGGTTCATCTCCACCAGCCCTTTTCAAAAGTGGAACCACATTAGGTGTCCTCCAGTCCTCTGACACTTCACCTGTGGACAAAGACGAATTAAAAATCGGTGTTAAGAGCACCTGCAATTTCCTGCCTTGCCTTCCATAGCAGCATAGGATGCAGTTCATCTAGGTCAAGGGATTTGTCTGTGTTTAAGCCCAACAGAGACTCCAATACCTCCCTATATCCTATGTCAAACTGTGAAAGTTCCTCACAGTACCTTTTCCTGAATTCTGTACCTATGTTCTCCTTTTCTGGAGTGAACACTGAAGCATTTAACACCCTTCTAAATTCTGTGGCTTCACATGCAAGTCCCTGGTCAGCCTCTTGTCTTCAATTAATTTTCATTTGGAGGGGGTTAACATTGTAAGTGCTTACATTATAACTGATTGGATCCTAGAAAGCTCCCTCCTTGGTGTGTTTATCCACAGGTTCATGAAGATAGCAGAGCTAATAGATATGGTGATTAAGAAAGCATATGGGATACTTGCCTGTATTAGCTGGGGCATGGAATACAACAAGAGGTTATTCTGGAGCTGTATAAAGAACTGGTTAAGTCACAACTGGAGTCCAGTTTGAGAACGCTTTATTCAAAAAGCTCGGTACCTATTGATTTTCGGAAAAAGGGAAATTTTCAGATTTAGGTTCAAGATAGTCTGTTTGCGTAAGTTGCAAAACAAAACTTCACTCTGATCCAAACAGTCCTAAAAGTGAAACCTTTTTCCAAAAGGCCAAACTCAGCTCATATACAGGTTCATTTGATCACTTTGGAAAAAAACTTTGCTTATAGGTCCATTCAAGTCGAGCAAAGTTTTTCCAAAGGGCCAGAACTCAGCGTGCCGACACATCCCATTCGGGATTGCTTCCAAGAAGGTCTTCAGTCTTCAGACATACTGATAATGGATACCTGACCTGTATTCTATGCAGCCCTGGTTGCCACATTATAGGAAGGGTGTGTTATAGAGTCATTGTGGTCTACAGAACAGACAAAGGCTATTCAGCCCATCGAGTCTGGTCAAAAACAAGCACCAAAACATTCCAATCCTATTTTTTAGCACATAGCCCGTAGCTCCATATACCTAGGCATCACAAGTGCACAGCTCAATACTTGTTGAATGGTATGAAGGTTCAGCCTCTGCCACCCTCACAGGCAGTAAGTTCTAAATTCTCACCGCCCTTTGGGGGAAAATGTTTTTCCACACATCTCCTCGAAAATGTTTGCTGCTTAACTTAAATCTATTCCCCCTGATTATTATATCAAGGCGAAAATTTTTTACTGGCTCCACTATCTGTGCCCTTCATAATTTAATACATTCTCAATCATGCCTCCTCTTAATCTCCTCTGCTTGAAGGAAACAACATCCAGGATGTACAATTCCTCTTCATAACTGAAACTTTCTAGCCTAGGCAAAATCCTCATAAATGATCTATGCACCCTCTCTCATGCTATCACACCTCTTCTATCATGTAGATTCCAGAACTGTGCACAATACTGTGGCTTATCGAGTGTTCCCGAGCTCAGTCTTCAGAAAATAGATAGAAAGCATAATTATTGAATGCAATTAGAAGTTTTTTGTTGTTCAGTTAAAGCAATAGCAATTTAGAGTAGTGTCCCCATGTGCAAACTTGTAAATTAAATAAAGGATAGAAAAATGGCTGCTCCATATTTATATTACTTTTCTTCTTTATTCTGGTTTCAGAACTGTAATAGTTTAAAACATTTTCATGCTCAGGAAATATTTGACAGCAGCCATATTTTATGATGCTACCATAGCTATTTATGATCTCCTATGTGTCTTCAGGGAACAAATATCCAAATATCAATGTAGCTAGAAAGCATAAACAATCCACACATCCTTATTCCTATCACTATTTTCAGGTCAGTAACTTTTTACTTTGATTTATGCGTTTTCTGTGCTTTGAACACTTTGACCAGTTTATGTATTACAATCACTTTACTCAAAAGCTCTTGTCAGTCAACCGGACAAAGGGACACAGAATTCTGTTTATAGTTCACCTCGATTTTATTCACAAAATATTCCTTATTAAACACTAAGTAAGCATTTCCCAAATCCCACGATACTTACTCTCTACCTAGCTCTATCAATCCGAGAAAGGATGTTACCCACAATGATCTATGTGTTTGAATTGGGCCATTGGAATTAGGCCTTGGGCTGGATCTCTTCTACAAAAGTGGGTCTTGCATGTCGGAATGGACCTTCTCTACCAGATAGCCAGAGCTCCACTGCTGGGTCAGGTGGAGTCTTCACTGAGCCTTCACTGAATTTTCACTACTTCCTGTAACTCCGTAGTTGCATTCCAGCGAAACCTCACTTAAAAGAAAATAGTTTAATATAAATCGTGGACCTATGGAAAAAGTGCAAACCCGCAAAAAATAACACTCACATTCACTCAAAACTCAACCAAAAGCCTAACACCAACTAGAGAACAGCCTGAATGAAAGTTTAAACCATATTTATTAATGAAACATGAGTAGATTTAATGCATTGCATTTGACAATATATTGTTAGGGCAGGGACAGAAGGTCATCATCATCACCACCTTCAGGTGCAGTTGTGCTTGCAGAAATGGATGGCTGTGGCTGATTGTCTTCTGACTGTTTCTTGGAGATTGGTTTAGATTGTGTGGTATGCAGGTAATGGAACAAATTAGAAAGGCAAATGGGGTATATAAGAGTAATATAGTCCTGCAGGAATTATACGAGAATATTCTAGTCTCACAGGGAGAGCAATGAATATTCATTAGTTTACTTTTTGAGATGAAGGTGCTCAATGTATCGTACTGTACCTCTCAGATGCTCTGACAGCAGCTGACATCTGTGCATACACGGAATGAAGTGTATGAAACGATCGCTGCTGAAATCGCTATATTGCAAATGGAGGTAAGAGTTCTCGAAAATAGTGTTTCCTAACTCTTCATTATCATTATAGCCAAATTGCGCTCCTGAAATACGCTTTACGCAATAACTCTTTGTACATCTTCATTGCATTTTCATTCAGCATTCATTGTATTTTCACCATTGAGCCTTCACTTCATCATCATTGAGAAAGTGGCATTCATGAGCATGTTCTGATTCCTTCCTCACCCCTGAACTTTTTGAATGTTCTGTGGCCTTTGGCCAATGGGGTCATGAGCTGAGTTCAAATCATTTAATCAATTGTTTTCAACACACTTCACTATTGCCATGCCAAGACGTGTAAAATACATGTACTCAGTCAATCAAGATGCCAGAACATCTGATTGATACTTCTTTCTTCGGCATGTCATAACCTCTATGATCTTGGTTTCCACTGTTCTCTGTAGCTACGCTTTAATTTAGTTAGCCTAATCTTCCATCAGAACTGATTTCTCAGACTGTGGGTCAATTTAGAATGTCCAAGTCTGGGCCCATGGTCACTTGACCACAGCCCCTTTTGTTGATTCATTAAATCATTTAGTGAAAATGAGGTCACATGCTCAGACCATGGTCATGGTTTCTCGTCTGCTGAGACAAATCTTCTCGTTTCCCACAGTGGCAAGAAGTCAGTTAAACTGTGGTAGAAATATATGCTGTCTG
Source organism: Hemiscyllium ocellatum (assembly GCF_020745735.1). Taxonomy (NCBI): domain Eukaryota; kingdom Metazoa; phylum Chordata; class Chondrichthyes; order Orectolobiformes; family Hemiscylliidae; genus Hemiscyllium; species Hemiscyllium ocellatum. The sequence goes on along the minus strand of NC_083407.1, from coordinate 37,446,963 downwards.
AGTGTCTGTCTGCTGGTGGGGGGAAATCGTTTGGTGTGGATGCAGTTGCTTGCTTGGCAGCCTGAATGTTCATTTTTTTGGGGACCTTAAGTTGCAACTCTGTTATGGGATTGCCTCTGTGGTTCTCCATACCTTGTCTTTCAGTGTCTGTTATTCACCATACAGAACCTGTCGTCAAATATGCTTACAGGGCATCCCTCTTCTTTTCCCAAGGATCCCTTGTGTCTTCTCCGTTTTGTTTTGGCACAGATCCTTCCTTGGGGATATGTCTTGCACAACCTGGCAGTCATGGGCTTCTCCTCCTTAGCTCACGTTGTCAGTGAAGAAGGTGGGCACTTTGATACCTTTGACTGCAACGTTCTGATCCTATAACATTACAATCCTGCACGCTGTGTAGTTTTGACTGACTGTACCATCTTTAATGCTATTGCCCAGCAACAGTTGAATGGGGGAGCGCTCCATCAGAATGTTGAGGGGTTACAGGTTGATAATATCAGCAAAATGTTGTACAGTCCAGATTACAGCTAGCAGGAGGTTCCCATTCATACAGGAGTCTTGCTGTACTGGTGAAAGAGTCTGAGAGAATAGGCTAACAGATTGACTTCAACGTGCCTGTCTTGGAGATGTCTGGCTGCCGGTGGCTGCAACTTCCAAAATGAAGGGAAATTCTGGACCAGGCCCCTGCTGTGTGAGGGCTAGGACCTATTTTAATTCAGCAGCAACATCCATGTGCAGTTCAGTCTGTTCCCAGCTGGCATTACTTTTAAAGAGATCAGAGAGTGGGACGGCTTTAATGGCGAAACAATTGATGTGATTCAAACAGTATTCCACTAAGCCTAGAAAGGAAAACTAGGAGCTCACATCCTTGAGGAGAGGCAAGTGGATTATGGCCTCGATCAATTTCCTTTCTATTTCCTGTTTTCCCTCAGCCATCATAGTTCCCAAGTATAAGACTTGGGACCTCATGATCTGTGCCTCCTTGGGTTTGACATTTAGTCCTAGGGTGGTCAGGAGGGTTAACAGTTCCTTTAACAGTGTCAAAAGTTCAGTCCTCATCTGTGTCTGCAGGAGGAGATTGTCCACATCCACTAACAAACAGTCTAGTCAGGAAAACGTCTTTAGCCCTTTGGCCATCCACTGATGAATTATTGATGGAGACCTGTGAAACTTCTGGGACAAGCAGGTCCATATATAATATTCACCCTAAAATATGAAAGTGAATTTATATGGACAGTGTCAGTGGAGAGCTTGTCCAAAATTATTAATGTCCAGTAGAATGAAATATTTTGCCCCACGGGGCCTGCTGCATCATGATTTCAGGGATAATCACTGCTGTCAGTGCCCCGGCTAGGGTGGTTTTATTTAGCTCCCCAAAATCAATGATGAGCATCCAGGACCCATCCAGATTCTTTACCAGCCATATTGTGAGAGTTATTGTGAGACACTGCAGGATGGAGGGTTACTTGCTTTAACAAGCTGCCAATGACTGTGGCCATCTTCTCCTCTGCTTGTTTGGGGCAAAGATATTGCCTTTGTGGATTTGAATCCAGTCTGTCCATCACTAACTTGGTGTCTATATGACTGTAGTCGTATTTGTGACTGACAATGCATGGTTGTAACCTTTTGGACTCTAATCCGGTGTCATGTGATTTTTGACTTTGTCTGCCCCAGTCCAACACTGGCACTTCCACATTGTGAGAATTAGCAGTGCTGCTGGGTCCTCAGTTATCTCCATGAGCTTAATCAATCATTTCTCAACAGTACAGCTTATTTCTAAATATTTCCCTGTAGGCAACTTCTGCTGGGTCTTATCAAGTGTGGGCATTTGCCAAATACAACAATCGGTTATGTCAGAAGATAAATTACATTTCCTCATGTGCTCTGAGCTAAAACATGCTCAGCATCTGTGTTGAGATTAAGCAACACTGCTAGGTGATGGCAGCCTAAGTCTCCTGGTTTAAATTCTATAGGTTCTGTTTACAGCCCCTCCTATTGATGTCCAGTGAAACCACTCAGAAGGATTTTCTTATGAATGTGCCATGTGTTATCAGAATCTCAGGATTTGTTAAATGTCAATCTGGACCCCACAGTGTTCCATTTCAAACTCAAAATGGGCAGTTTTCCAACCTGCTGTCTCCTAGGGGCGATCCCACACTGTTCCATTTGGTGCTGCACAGCCACTGAGGAGATGCACTCTCCATCATGCTTCAGCACATGTATCCAACTGAGGATACCCCAAGGCCAGAGTGTGTAATCTTCACAACTAAATTTACCGTGGCTTGCCTCACTGGTCCCCTCAGCCGCAGGGGTTGCAGTCTTTGTTTTTATTCCTGCAGTGATGCATGCTGATGCCATACCATCTCAAACACAGTGACCTGGGCACCCATAGTTATAACATTTTCCCTGCTTGCTGATCTCTATTTCTTACTACGGGATGGGCTAATAGTTGCCGTAATAGTATCCCCCCTGTTTCGGTTGTTGTCTTCATTCCTCCACAGAGGAGCGGGTTTGGGGCATGGACTGGGTCCATTTTTCGCTCGCCTGATATGCAATGCTCTGATTCCTGAATTATTTTCTCTCAAGCCCAAGCCATCCACTTTATCACCCATTGTCCTGATTGGGTGTTTTTGTGAGATCACAATTTTTGCAGGGTTTCCTTGCTGCCTCAGTGGCATATGAGACAAGTATTCTGTTCCAAATTACCCTGATTTTCAGTGTCAGCACAGTCTGATCTAAGTTACTGAAGATTCCCTGTCGACTGTGTCCACTGCTGTCTGGCAAATGCAATTGAGTGCTCTCCCTTTCACATAATGAATCCCTCCAAGGGGTCTCCTCTGTTGTAGGTTAGGATTGCAATTTTCATTACTTGCAGCTACCTTCCGCTCTCATGCTGAGGATTGGGTAAGGCAGAACGGATCATGGGTCTCAAGCACATTAACTTTATTTCACCTTATAGATATCATTGAGACCATGGATAACCTTTTATTGGTCAATGCTGTTAAATAACATGTAGGGTTTAGCTGTGGGCTCTAATACAGGTAGCTATTTTGTTTTCTCTGCATCAATTTGAACAGGGTTGTGTAAGTAATTGCAGTATTATTCTGGCCAGTCTGATAAGTTGTGGTCAGTGGGTTCATTGAAGCAGGGTTAATCTTGGTCATGCCAAATGATCTACACCTCAATCTTTGCTACTCTCAGCATATCTATGGGCTTGTTCTTCTGTTTCCTCCTAGTCTGTCCCATAATCTCAAACCCCACCTGATCTTGTTGTCCTAAATGCTCCTCTGACTCGCTATAGGATTTTGCATTCCTTGGTTAGCTCGTCAACAGCTTTCTGGGCTGAGTCCCACTCACTGACCACACACTATGCCTCCTGGTACACTTTATCACACTGTTAGGGTCAGAAACTGTCTCAAGTACATCACATTCACCTGGATCATCTGTTGCTGCTCTGCTGCTTGGACTCTTACTTCCTCCAGTTCTTGCTTTACTTCATCTAGCTCCTTACTTCAGTTCATCTTCTCCCATTCTCTATTTCTCAGCTGTTCCGTGCAGGTGACTATCAATATAGCTTTACTGAGGTTTAAAGCACACTTCCCTTTATCTTTCCACACCACCTTTTAGCATTTCTATCTTGCTGGTACCAGACCCAATATTTGCTCACTGTGACTGTCGATCCATTTGAGCCATTTTTTATTTCGGTACTTCCTTAGTACCCTCTCCCAGTTTGGGTTCTGTGTCATTTCTTGTATTGTCTTCTTTCATTATACTGCTCTGTCTCTCTCCCTCTCTCTCTCCCTCTCTCTCTCTCTCTCTCTCTGTCTCTCTCTCTGTGCACGCCCCCATCTTTCTCTCCCTTGGATCCCTGACACTGCTGCTTTTATGTTTCTCTGGATACCTGATCTGTGTATCCTCATGTGTCACCAGGTCAGTGTCTAGCTTCTTGTCACCTCATGGGTCATCTGAAGCTCTCTCTGGTTTCCTTGCTTCCTTTATTACTGCGGGTACCTGACCCTATATTAACACAGGTTGTTAGTCCTCCTTGGATTACATACATTTGGTTTTTGGCTTGATCAGAAACCTTCATCCTCTTTCAGCCAACATAAACCTGGCCATAATGTGGGCAGCTGCCTTCTTATTCAGGCTCAGGCTGAGAATTCAAGGTGTGTGGCATTCGACTGCAAGTTGATGCAAATATTTCTAATCAAAGACCCTTCCTGAAACATCAATCCTTTGGATATTTGACAAGTTTGTGTCTTAAAAAACACTTCACATAAGTGATGTTGTCAGTGAGGTGGACAAAGAGATAATTAAAGAGAAAGGGAGGACTGCAGATGCTGGAGACCAGAGTTGAAAAATATGGTGCTGGAAAAGCACAGCAGGCCAGACAGCATCTTGAGAAGCAGGAGAATCGACGTTTCGGGTATAAGCCCTTCTTCAGGAATCCTGAAGAAGGGCTTATGTCCAAAATGTCGATTCTCCTTCTCCTCGGATGCTGCCTGGCCTGCTGTATTTTTCCAGCACCACATTTTTCAAAAGAGATAATGAATTCTGTTTACAGTTCAACTTGATTTTATTAACAAATTATTCCCTATTAAAATACTGTGTGAACATTTCCCAAATTTCCACAATATTTACTAACAATCTCGCTCTCTCCATCTGAGAAATATGCTACCCACAAAAATCCATGTGTTTGAGTTGGCCCATTGGAAATTCCTCCCTCTCCTCCATAGGATTGCCTCTCTTCCATGAAGATGGTACTCACAGGACAGAGCTCATCTTTTCTCTCTCCCTTTCTCTGTCCAGTTGGTTGGAGCTCCACTGCTGGGCCAGGTTGAGTCTTTTCTGCATCTTTGCCAAGTCTTCACCAAGCCTCCAATATGTCCTCACTGCATCATTGCTGAAGTGGTGGTGTTCAGCTGTGTGTACTGATTACCCTTTGCCCTTGACTTTCCAGAATATCCTATGGCCTTTGGCCAATCGGGTCTCAAGCTGGATCAAATCATCCAATGGGGTCATGCCAAACCCTTCACTATTCATATGCTGGGGAGATATATAAGCGCACAGACAAAGGCAGTCAAGATACCAAATGGTGTGATTGACAGTTCTCCAATATTCAAACTTTGATTTAGTTTTATCATCTTTGATCTTGATTTCCACTGTTCTCTTAGCTGATAGCTGCTGGGTGCTGTTTAATTTAGTTTGGCCAATGTTTTTGTCAGACCTGATTTCTCCAGCTGTGGGTCAATTTAGAATGCCCAATTTTGGGCCCATAGTTGATCAATCACTAATCTTTTTTATAACTGGTAATTCCAAAGTCTGGTTTTATTTTGTTGCCTCACAGCAAACCAATCTGACTTTTAGCAAACTACAACAGTGAGGAATGTTTAGTATTTTGTTCAAAGCTGAGGAATTGGAAAGGGTTATGAGCTAATCAAGCGCTTACTCAGTTGTGGAGCAATATAAGGAGATCTCAAATGACCTAACTGAAGAGTGTAGGCTGAGGAGAGGGATTTCATGGAAGATTCCATCTTTTATTTCCATCATAGAGTCATAGAGTCATAGAGATGTACAGCATGGAAACAGACCCTTCGGTCCAACCCGTCCATGCCGACCAGATATCCCAACACAATCTAGTCCCACCTGCCAGCACGTGGCCCATATCCCTCCAAACCCTTCCTCTTCATATACCCATCCAAATGCCTCTTAAATGTTGCAATTGTACCAGCCTCCACCACATCCTTTGGCAGTTCAGTCCATACACATACCACCCTCGGCGTGAAAAAGTTGCCGAGTTTACTCTGAATTTTATTATCTATTTTTTTTAAAAATCAGGATGTGGACTTTTATTTAAACCAATAAGAATTCAGTCATAAAATTTTGACAAACTCTGGTATAGTTTGGTGTTGACAATCATTAAGTTCTGCATGTATGTTTTGCTCAGTTATTTTCATCAATGCTAATCGCCTGTCTTTAGTTCTGTAAAGTAAAAGGTGAACAACACTGTTCCTCTAAGACAGTGCTTTTTTACTTTTAATGTGCTCGACTGTCCCTAAGCTTTTCAATTACATTAGATGCTCAGTTTGCCAATTTTAGCACCCATGCAGTCTCACTATTATGGGAACGAGCTCGGGGTTGAGTTGGAACGTGGTGAGCTCGGCGCTTACTCTATATTTTAGAGTCACAGAATCATATAGCATGGAAACATGCTCTTTGGCTTTCCATGTCTCTAACAACAAGCAAACATCAAACTTCATTCATCCCATTTACCTGCACTTGGTCCATTACCTGCTATGGTCTCACATTTTAATTGCTTGTCCAGTTGATTCTTAAATGTTGGGAGAGTACCTGGTTCTCCCACCCTCTCGAGCAGCACCTATCATATTTTTACCATCCATGGGAGGGAAAAAAATTCCTCAGATCCCCTCAAAGCCACCAACTCCTCACCTTGAATGTACGCCCTCTGATCTTCGACACATTTGCCATGGGGAAAGAATTCTCATGATCCACTTTTCTGTGGCTCTCATAATTACGTATAACTCAAGACGATCCCACCCCCTCCTTCTCTACTCCAAGCAAAACAAACCCAGCCTATACAGTCTCGCCTCACAACTGAGACATTTCATCCCAGGCAACATCCTAGTGAATTTCTTCTGCACCCTCCAACGCAATCAGGTCTTTTTTATAGTATGGTGACCAGATATACACACAGTATTCCATTTATGGTCTAACCATTGTTTTATGAAGTTGTAACAAGACTTTCTTGCTCCTGCCTTCTTCACCACTATGCCCGCCTGTTCAGGGATCTATGGATTTATGCACCAAGGTCTCTCTCCCCTGGGACTAACTACTCATAATATATCCTTCCCTTAAAAGTCCTCCCAAAATGCATCACCTCTTATTTTAAATTCCATCTGCCATTTCTCTGCCAATTTACCAGCTGATCTATGTCAGACTGTAACCTGACATCATTCTCCTCACTCAGGCAGCATCCAAGGAGCAGGACAATCGACGTTTTGGGCATAAGCTCTTCATCAGGAATCTTCATCAGGGCTTAATGCCTGAAACGTCGATTCTTGTGCTCCTCAGATGCTGCCTGACCTGCTGTGCCTTTCCAGCAACACACTCTCGACTCTGATCTCCAACATCTGCTGCCCTCACTTTCTACTAATCATCCCCCTCATTATCAAAAAAAAACCCACTAATTTTTGTGGCATCTGAAAACTTACAAATTTCACCTTCTGCATTCACTTCAAATTGTGCTTAATAAACAGCAGGGGTCCCAGCATCACTCCCTGTGGTCCTGTATACCACTGGTCACAGGCTTCCAATCACAAAAGCAATCCTCCACCATCACATTTTGTCTCTGATTTGTAAGCCAACTTGAATCCAGTTTATCAACTTGCCTTGCAGAATTTAGAGTGTCAACAGCAAACTATATCAAAGTTTATCAAGATATTATGACTGAAGTCTCATAATTCAAAGTCTGCATCCTGTTTATTTTTAAAGGTAATAAAGTGCAAAGTAAGCTGAGCTCTTATATTTACTTAACTCTCCGTGATTTTTCACTTTTACCCGATTGAAGTCCTTACTAAAGTTCATGTAAATCAGGTCAACTGCATTCCCATTATTAACTTAGTTAGTCACCTTTTCAAAGAACTGAATTAAATTAGTCAGATAGGATCTCCGTCCCACAAATCTGTGCTGACTATCCCTGATCGTTTAAAACCAAAAGAACTGTAGCTGCTATAAATCAGAAATAAAAACAGAAATTTCTGGAAATGCTCATCAGGTTTGGCAGCAACTCTGAGGATAAATCAGAGTTAACGTTTCAGGCCGAGTTACCCCTCCTTAAAACTGGGGAAATTCTGAGGAAGAGTCACTGGATTCAAAGCAATAACTCTGATTTCTCTCCAGAGATGTTGCCAAACCTGATGAGCTTTTCCAGCAATTTATGTTTTTTGTATCCTTGATCATTACCTGTGTTTCCAAGTGTTGGTCAATCCTGCTCCTCAGAACTTTTCTAATAATTTTCCTATGACTGAGGTCAGACCAACTGGTCTGTAATTACCTGGCCTATCCCTGCTGCCCTTCTTAAACAAGGGAACCACATTAGCTCTCTTGCAATCTTTTCCCACTTCATCTGTGGTCAGCAAAGTATTAAATATACCTGCCAGAATCCCAGCAATCTCCTCATTTGCCTCCCACAGCAGCCTGGCATACGCCTCATAAGGCCCTGTGGAAGTATAGACGTTATGCTTGCTAAAACATTGAGCAACACCTCATTAGTAATCTTAACATTCTGCAGAACCTTAACATCGCAACTGAAATATCCAGTTACAAGCTATCTATCATTTGTCAAAGCAATTGACTGTGTTCATTTAAGATCGCACCCTAATTTCTTGTTCCATGTACAGATTGCCCGTTGGTCTGTAATAGGTCCCACTCTTTTCCTGGTGATCCTCTTGCTCTTAATATACTTAGTAAATGCTTTGTGATTTTCCTTAATCATATCTGCCAAAGATATTTTATGGCTTCTCTTTGCTCTCCTTATTTCTTTTTTGAGCATTCCTGTACATCCTGTATATCTTTGAAGGGTTTACCCTGTTTTTAATGCTCCAAACTTTACATATGCTTCTTTCTTTTTCCTTATTAGGGCGGCACGGTGACACAGTGGTTAGCACTGCTGCCTCACAGCGCCTGTAGACCCGGGTTCAATTCCCGACTCAGGCGACTGACTGTGTGGAGTTTGCACGTTCTCCCCGTGTCTGCGTGGGTTTCCTCCGGGTGCTCCGGTTTCCTCCCACAGTCACAAAGATGTGCGGGTCAGGTGAATTGGCCAAGCTAAATTGCCCGTAGTGTTAGGTAAGGGGTAAATGTAGGGGTATGGGTGGGTTGCGCTTCGGCGGGTCGGTGTGGACTTGTTGGGCCGAAGGGCCTGTTTCCACACTGTAAGTCTAATCTAATCTAATCAAACTCTCGATATCCCTTAATACCCAGGGTTCCCTGGACTTGCTGCTCTTGCCCTTCATTCTTGGAGGAACACGCTGGCCTTAAATTCTCACTCCTGTTTTTCAAAGAGTCCAACTTTCTAAATGTTGGCTTACCTGCAAGTAACTGCTTCCAGTCTGTTTTTCAGATCCCGTCTAATGTTACTGAAATTGGCCTTACCTCAGTTTAGACACTTAATTTCTGCACTATCCTTATCCTTTACCACAATGACTTTGAAACTGGCAAAGTTATGGTCACGGCCCTCAAAGTGCTCACCCACTGACACTTCTACCACTTGATTGACTTCTTTCCCTAGGATTAGGTCGAGCATTGTCCCATCTCTAGTAGAACTATCTACATACCGACACAAAACATTCTCCAGGATGCACTTTAAAAATGACACCCTAACAATCCCTAACAACTATAACTATATTCCTCTGACACTTCTCTGTGGTGTTCCTACATATCTGCTCCTCTATCTCCTTCTGACTTTTGTGACGCCTGTAATATAATCCCAACAAAATGAACGAATTTAAGAAAGAGCAAAGTTCTACCTGGATGGCATCATTTGAAGAGTCTTCTAAGACATCCTCCTCCTTACTGAAGTGATGATTTAATTTATCAATAATGCAGTGCTCCCACCTCTCTTACATCCACCTTTAACATAACCAAAACTTTTATCATCTGCAAAGTTGAGTTCCCAGTCCTGCCCTTCCTTCTACCATGTCTCAGTGATTGCAACAACATCATATTCCCACATGGTGATCAGTGATCTAAATTCATCCGCCTTACCAGTCAACCTCCATCCTTTAAATAGATACAATTTAGCTTTCTGGTCCTCTCATGTGCCTTATCATATCTGTTCTCTTCTCCAACTGCTGGACTGCCCTAATATTCCTTCATTATCTAATAGAACCTTGATCCTGACTTTATTGTGCTCCATCCCCCTGCCAAATAGTTTGAAACTTCCCCAAAAGCATGAACAAACCTCTCAGCAAGGATGCTGGATCATTCTATTGTGGTGCAACCCATCCAGCTTGCATAGGTCCCATCTCCCCCAGAGACTGTCCCAGTGATCCAAAACTCTAAAGTGCTCCTTCCTACACCATCCCTTTAACCACATGCTCCTCTGACTTGTTTTCCTATTCCTAAACTCAGCAATATGCGGTACAGGAAGTAATCCAGAGATTACAACCAGAGTAGTCCTCCACTTTATCATTTTACCTCACTCTCCAAATTCCTGTTGCAGGGCTCATTTCATTTTTTTTTACCCAGAGTTTTGGTACCAACATGTACCACGATGCTCACCCTCCCATTCAGAATACTCTACAGCCACTCTGAGACATCCCTGACCGTGGCATAAGGGAGGCAACATAGCATTCAAGTGTCTCATTTGCTGCCATACAACTGCCTGTCAGATTCCCTATCAATTCCACTATCGCGAAAGCACTGATAAATCTTTTTCCTCCCTGCTGTATAGCAGGGCCAATAGTGGTGAGGAGAAAGTGAGGTCTGCAGATGCTGGAGATCAGAGCTGAAAATGTGTTGCTGGAAAAGCGCAGCAGGTCAGGCAGCATCCAAGGAACAGGAGATTCGACGTTTCGGGCATAAGCCCTTCTTCAGGATGCTGCCTGACCTGCTGCGTTTTTCCAGCAACACATTTTCAGCGCCAATAATGGTGAGAGAAACTTAACTGGTGCGGCTTTCCTGAGAGTGGCCATCCTCCCAACAGTATTTAACACTGTATGCCTGTTTGAGAGGATGATAACCACCAGGGTCTCCTGCATTTCCTGTCCATCCTTACTCATTTCCTTGGTGGTCACTCAACACTTTTCCACCTATGCATGCCTTACTTGTGGTGTGACCAGCCATCCATGACATCCTCAGTATTATGGATGCTCTATAGTGACTCCATGCACAGCTCCAGCACCTCCATGCAGTCAAGCAAGAGCTGCAGCTGATCACTCTTTTGTATATGTGATCACCATAGACAGTGGAAGTGTTCTGATTTCCCACATTTCCTCCTTTTGTAAGATCCCTATTGAATTCTTGCCTTGTGGCAGCATGTATTATAGAGCAATTTATTTCAATATCACTATTAATAAATTCAGCCATTGATTTCCATGTTTTGGTCGTACACATCCAAATCTTTCCAGTCTACCTGCACTGTTTCTATTGTAATCTGATCTCTGAGACTCCCTGTTGGCTTTTGCTTTGAACCAGCATCCGTTTCCCAGCAACCTGAGGTCACAATTTGTTTTCTCAGAAATCTAATATCACAAGTAGGAACCCAAAGTCACAACTCCATTTCTTGAAGCCATTCAGTCCCCTTCTGAACTGTCTCAGAAAGAAAGAGTTTGATACCAATGTCAGTGCAGATAACACCTCACACTTTCATTCCCCCTTGCTGCTCAAAACAGAAGATTTCATCACACATACTAAAGATCACACTTCACTGCCTATAGAGCTTTCATTTGATGAGTATTGCCTGGCCTTGGCAAGTGATGGAGATTGGTGGGCAGACAACTTAACAAGGAAAATCCCTTATTTTGATGAATATCATCCTTTGTTCCATCTATGAGATATAAAGATGTCAGAATGGACAGATTATCTTAGTTTGAAGGCACAGTGACCATTCCAGAGAATTGATCATTCTCCAATAGCGTGAAACCTCAAAGGAAAGATGAGAGCTGTGCCAAGGGAAGGTTCAGAGTCAGAGAGCAATGGATTTAATGGTGACAAGAACATAAGTAGTGTAGATGCAGTTGAGCAAATCAGTCATGGTAAGACTATATTGGTGAATGGAGAAGTAAAGTTTAGATATTTGAGAGTTTGAAAAGTGAGAAATGCATTAGAGCATAGATTTTTTTCGCGATGAAAACTGGAGGGGGTGGAGGTAGTATATAAAAGTGAACTGTTTACAGAGAGTGAAATAAGGAAGTGATCAGAGAAAGCCTTATCCAATTGTTACAATGGGAATAGCAAGACCACATGAAATCATCAGAATAATGGAATGGCAGTGAATATGAAGAGCAACAAGGAAAGGAAAGAGGGAATTAAACTGAGAAGAGAGAAAACAGTCAGGTAAGATAAAGATATCAGCAGTTTAAAGTCCTAGAGTCATACAGCATGGAAACAAACCCTTCGGTCCTGCCTCATGCTGATCATAATCCCAAACTAAACTAGTCCCACCTCCCTGCAACTTGGTTCATATCGCTCCAAACATTTTCTATTCATGTACTTGTCTATGTCTTTTAAATATTGTAACTGTAGCAGCATTCAATACTTCCTTTGGAAGTTCACTCCACACATGAATGAACCTCTGTGTAAGAAAGAAATTCGTCCGTCATGTCTTTTTAAAAATGTTCTCCTCTCACCTTAAAAATACACTCCTAGTCTAGAAACCCTCACCTGAAGGAAAAAGGAACACCTGCCATTCACCTTATCTATACCCCTTATTATTGTACAAATCTCCATAAAATCACCTGTTAACCTCCTACGCTGCAATGACAAAACATCCCAGGCTGTCCAGCCTCTCTTCCTGGCAACATCCTGGTAAATCTCTTCTGAACCCTCTACACCTTAATGATATCCTTCCAATAACAGGAGTCCAAAACTGGACACAGTAATCATCAATGTATTGTACAACCTCAACATAATGCCCCAACTCATATACTCAAAGGTCTGAGCAATTAGATTAGATTACCTACAGTGTGGAAACAGGCCCTTCGGCCCAACAAGTCCACACCAACCCACCGAAGCGCAACCCACCCATACCCCTACACTTACCACTTCATCTAACACTATGAGCAATTTAGCATGGCCAATTCACCAGACCTGCAAATCTTTGTGACTGTGGGAGGAAACCGGAGCACCCGGAGGAAACCCATGCAGACACGGGGAGAATGTGCAAACTCCACGCAGTCAGTCGCCTGAGGCGGGAATTAAACCCAGGTCTCTGGCGCTGTGAGGCAGCAGTGCTAACCACTGTGCCACCGTGCCACCCACAAGCATGCTAAATGCCTTCTTAACCATCTTATCTATGTGTAATGCAAACTTCAGGATGAGACAGTTGTGGTTCCATCCCAGCCCGAGGTCTCCTGTGGAGCAGGTTAGGAAGGGGTTTCCAGGATGTTGATCTAACAACTGTGAAGGAACAATGGACGGGAACTTGTGGATGGTATCCCATTAAAGATCTAGCCAGTCGAGGTAGACTGACTGCAGGGATATGATGATGAGACTTATGGTGGATGTTATGAGCTAATCCGGTGCTTAATTTCAGCAAGTAACAAAAAAACTGCAGATGCTGGAATCCAAGGTAGACAAGCAGGAGGCTGGGGGAACATAGCAAGCCAGGCAGCATCCAAGGATCAGGAGAATCAACGTTTTGGGCATGAGCCCTTCTTCAGGAACGTTCAGATTCCTGAAGAAGGGCTCATGCCCAAAACGTCGATTCTCCTGATCCTTGGATGCTGCCTGACCTGCTGCGCTTTTCCAGCAACACATTTTCAGCTCTGAGCATCTGTAGTCCTCACTTTCACCTCGAACATAGCAAGCCAGGCAACATCAGGATGTGAAGAAGTCCTGGAGAAGGATGGCACCCAAAACATTGATCTCTGCACCTCCTGATGCTGCCTGGCTTGCTGTGTTCTTGCAGCTTCCTGTTTGTCTACCTTAGTTCAGTAGGTGACAGATCAAGATCTTAGTGAGGAGAATATAAAGAGAGAGGCACAACCGAAGAGTGAACAAAGCATCACGCATTTAGTAACTGAGACAATCTCTAAGAAAGAGAGGAAGAATGAATGGATGAATGATGAAATACCAGTTGTGATGGAGCAAAGGAGGCAGAATGAGTGAAAAAAAGAAAAATATAACAAAATCAAAAAGCCAATAAGAATTGCATGTAGAACAACTAAAATGGTGTAAAGGCCACTGAAGAAATATAAGAAACAAGAGAAAAAGCACAGCATAAGAGCACTGTATGAGAAAGCTAAAGCACTGTTAGATATGAAGAAAAGAATAACTGCAAATAATGGTTGATAAAAACATTAAGGAAGTTGTTCTTAAGTTCTCTTCAAAAAAGAACTGAAAGGTAATTATGCATGGAATAGGATGGAGAGCTGCATGACTATGAAGACAAAAGTGAACTGGTCCCAGTGGAAGGAACAAAATCACCAAGCAGTAGTAAGTGCAGCAATCAGAAAGATGAAGCAAAGAAAGCACCTATAATTAATGAGATAACACAGAATGTCTGAAAGTCCTGAATGATTGGGTGTTGACAGACAGCTGCAACAAACTTTACAGACCAGGATTCCTGCCTGAGGAGATTATGCAGGTTGTGTTCATTGAGTTTCTAAAGAAACCAAAGGCCCTAGCCTGTTCACAGTTTAAGACAACTCGTCTCATGAGCCAGGCATCAGAAATTACTTTAATAGCTATTTTGTCACAGCTTCACTTGTCTTTAGATATATGCGTATTTTTAAAATTCACAGAGGTACTGTGGTGACACTGCCCTGTGTTGAATTTAGTCAACAATGGATAATCGCCAATTTTGGGGCAGGTTATTTGAATGTTTGCAAATGCTTCAGATGGTTTACTGACATTGAATTTTTTAATAAAATTGGCAGTGTGAAATATATCTTCACCATTCATTGTCTTAATATGTAAATAGTCGTCTTCTGGTTCATCAAGTACTTCAGGCAAATGCCTCTGGCAGAATATCAGACGGTCTGTCATAAAGCTTGGAAGTACTCCTTATAAACAATCTGTTTGGTGCATTGCTCTGTATGGCTGCAACATCATACAATATAGATGAGAGGAATGCACTGTCTTTTCAACTCCCACAGCTCCACTGCTCACAACATAAATATAATTGTTTTATCTCATTCCCCATGTGGCCAATTGCATGCTTTCTCTATATTAGACTTAAAAGATATGCATGCAACAAAGAGATAGTGTAGAATTTCTATCTTGACTGTTCTGTTTTAATGACAAAAATATGCTTTATTGATAAAATATCTTTATACACATAGTCCCTAAAGCAGTTTGGTTCTGTCCAGTAGCATATGAAGCAACAAACATTGAAGATTGACTCTATCCAGGATACAAATCAAAAGCATTTGTTATTTGTCCAGGACTATATTTACATATATTTGTGGCATGGGAAGGATCCAATATCTGAATGGTCCCCCGTTTAACTTTGGCAGAAAAACCTTCGACGGTGGTCTTTCCCCGCTGTGCCTTTATAGCAGTTTCCCCAAACTTTAGTGCATCCCTGAGCACATATTCTTTCAGAATTTCTTCCTTGACTGCAATCAGGACATTAGGTATTAGTCTGCCAGATATGCTGAGTGTGGTCGAGCCAGACACTAAAGTCATAAAGTCCCTTCCAATTTTACTACATCTCAAAGTGTGCAAAGTGAAGCAGTGTGTAGATTCAGTGGCAGATGTGCCATGGAGATTGTTGCAATTCTCGCAAGCTTTTGTACTTATTTTTTCTGCTTCTCTCTGGCAAGAAATAATGAAATGGATTCAAATCTCTTTTGCGTAGCTCAACCCAGGAACTTCCCTGATGCAATTGTGGATGGTGAACTAGGATACCTTGCAAATACCGAATGAGCTATAGTCTGAAAGGATGATGCATGAAAGGTAAAAGCTCTGGTCCCCTTCATAGATACCTACAACGCTGCCTTCTTTGAGGCTGCAGTTCGTTTTGCTAAAATAAGAAGATTTTAGTGATATCCTGCTTGTCATATGGAAATGCCTGGCAGCTTGTTATATGGACATGCCAGCTAACTATGCTGTGCAAACTCCTGCTCATGATGAACGTTGCTGCCAATATCCCTTTAAGTGTAGAAAACCACAGGGCCGGTTTGGTCTTGTGTAGTCGAAGAAAGTCACCTCAGGGTATAACTAGAGGAGTCTCTTTGTTATCGCAACACAGTTTAATTCATGTTAATAGTGAGTTACCGGTAGTGATATGGTGGACATGGTGACAGAGATGTGCCCCCATGAGGAGGTTGAACAGTACATCATCTTCATGAACAACTTCCACCCTGACGTCAATTTCAACTGGACAATCTCAGACACCTCCCTCCCTTTTCTGGACCTTCCATCTTCATTTCCGGTAACTGACTCAACACGGACATTGACTTTGAACCCACTGACTCTCACAAGCTACCTGAGCTACACCTTCTCCCATCCTCATTCCTGTAAGAACCTATCCCTTACTCCCAATTCCTCAGCCGCTGCCACATCTGCTCCCAGGGGATCACTTCCATTACAGAACATCTCAGATGGCCTCCGACTTCAAGGACCGCAATTTTCCCTCCCACATGGTCAACAATGCCATCCAGTGCAACTCCTCACTTCATGCATCTCCGCCCTTGAACCCCATGCCTCCAACCAAAAAAACGATAGAGCTCCTCCACTCCCATCCTCCGTCCTCACCTTCCAACCCACCAGTCTCCGGATACGGTGCATCATCCTCTGCCATTTCAGCCACCTAGAGTCAAACTCCACCACCAGAAATGCATTTCCCACCCCACCCCTCTCAGCATTCCACAGAGACCATTCCATCTGCGATGATCTTATGAGGTCCAGCACCCCGTCAACCCACCCTCCACTCATGGCACCTTCCATCGCCACCATAAGAGATGTAAAACCTACGCCCACACCTCTTCCCTCACCTCCATCTAAGACCCCAAAAAGATCCTTCCACATCTGGCAGAGATTTTCTTGCACATCCAAACACCTCATCTACTGTGCCCATTGCTTTCAATGTGGTCTCCTCGACGTTGGGAGACAATACATCAACTTGGAGAACATTTCAAGGAACAGCTCTGTCACACACACAGCAAACAACCTCACTGCCATGTGGGCGAACACTTTAACTCCCCGTTCTCCTCCATCAAGGACATGCAAGTCCTGGGCCTCCTCCACCATCCTGACACCTGGAGAAGGAATACAACATCTTCCACTTTGAGACCCTCCAACCACACGGGATGAATGTTGATTTTACCAGTTTCCTCACAGATTCAAGCTTCCAACTCGACACTGTCCTCTTGACCTGTCCTACTTATCCATCTTCCTTCCCACCTATCCACTCCATCCTCCGCTCTGACCAATCACCATCACACTCCCCTTTATCTTATTGCATTCCTAGCTCCCTTCCCTCCCAGCCTCACCCTCCTCCCATTCATCCCTGAGCTCCCTTGCGCCCCTCCCAATTCCTGAAGAAGAGCTTATGGTCAAAACATCGACTCTCCTGCTCCTTGGATGCTGCCTGACCGGCTGTGCTTTTCCAGCACACTTTTTGACCATGGTTACACAGACTTTGTGGAGGACTAAATGTTAGGTCTTGTTCATTGGAGATTCTTTGAGATTTTGCTCACAAGTTCATATGGCATTTTCATAGTGGTGCTTATGACTCTAGTGAATAGAAAGATTACCTCAGATTATAACAGGATCTTGATCAGATGGGCAAATGGGCTGAGAAGTGGCAGATGGAGTTTAATTCAGATAAATGAGAGGTGCTGTATTTTGGGAAAGAAAATCTTAACAGGACTTATACTTTTAATGGTAAGGTCCTAGAGAGTGTTGCTGAACAAAGAGACCTTGGAATGCAGGTTCATAGCTCCTTGAAAGTGAAGTCGCAGGTAATAGATAGTGAAGAAGGTGTTTGGTATGCTTTCCTTTATTGGTCAGAGTATTGAGTACAGGAGTTGGGAGGTCTTGTTTTGGCTGTACAGGTCATTGGTTAGGCCACTGTTGGAATATTGTGTGCAGTTCTGGTCTCCTTCCTATTGGAAAGATGTTGTGAAACTTGAAAGGGATCAGAAAAGATTTACAAGGATGTTGCCAGGGTCGGGGGATTTGAGCTATAAGGAGAGGCTGAACAGGCTGGGGCTGTTTTCCCTGGAGCGTCGAAGGCTGAGGGGTGACCTTATAGAGGTTTACAAAATTATAAGGGGCATGGATAGGATAAATAGACAAAGTCTTTTCCCTGGGGCCGGGGAGTCCAGAACTAGAGTGCATAGGTTTAGGGTGAGAGGGGAAAGATATAAAAGAGATCTAAGGGGCAACTTTTCACACAGAGGGTGGTACATGTATGGAATGAGCTGCCAGAGGAAGTGGTGGAGGCAACATTTAAGAGGCATTTGGATGGGTATATGAATAGAAAGGGTTTGGAGGGATATGGGCCGAGTGCTGGCAGGTGGGACTAGATTGGGTTGGGATATCTGGTCGGCATGGACGGGTTGGACCGAAGGGTCTGTTTACGTGCTGTACAATTCTATGACTCAATGACTCTATGCTCAGGTCCCTCAATCTCTCCTTATAGGACAATCCCACCATCTTAGTAGTTAGTCTGATTAAACTTCATTGCTCTCCCTCCATAGCAATCTTGATATTTAAATAATCAACTGCTGGAGATTAAGATTTTCACACTTGCTCATTCAAGCAATACCGTGAGAGATTTACCTTCATTATTAGACTGAAGCAAAACTCTAAATCATACAAAAGTGTTGGTTAATTTATGTTATTAGTATTCTCTTATCTACATTACAATCTGCCTTCATTTACAGCAAAGAAAAGAAACATCCTTCTGTGTTAGAGCTTAATGTATTAAGGTCTCCTTCAACCATTCATTTGATTTGATGTGCTTTGATTTAATTTGATTTATTATTGTCACAACTACCAAGATACAGTGAAAAGTATTGTTTTACATGCTATCCAGACAAAGCGTACTTTAAATAAATACGTCAGGGTAACAGACCAGAATGCAGAGTAGAGAAGGTTCAGAGAATGACCAACTCTCATAAAAGAGAGGTCTGTTCATAAGTCTGATAATAATGAGGAAGAAGCTATTTTTGAATCTGGTATACGTGTTTTCAAACTTTTGTTATCATCTGCAGAATTGAAGAAGGTGGAAGAGATTTAAATGGGGTGAAAGGGGTCTTTAATTATATTGGCTGCTTTCCTGAGGCAGCAGCAAGTATAGATGGAGTCAGTGGAGTGAAGGCTGTTTTTCACAATGGGCTGGGCTGTGTTCACAACTCTGTAATTTTTTGCGGACTTGGGAGAGCAGTTACTGTACCAGGCTATGATGCATCCAAACACAGGTCATTCTGCTATAACACACATTTCAACAGCATACATTGGCTATAATGTGATTCGTGAATTGTGGACATTGTTTGTATAATGCAAACTTTCCACTGAACGGTAATAACGATTTTCTGTTAGCAATCTTCTGCAGTGTGATTTTCTATAGGTAGTTTTCCGTGGTGCAATTTTCTACAGGTGGTTTTCCATAGTGCGATTTTTCTATAGTGTTTTCTCATAGCACAATTTTCTATAGCATTTCTCCACAGCGTGATTTTCTATAGCAGTTTTCCATAGTGCAATTTTCTACAGCGCAAGGTTGCAAAGGGACACAACTGTCATGTTATAACAGAACAACATGTAGGATGCTTTCTATGGTGCATCTGTAAAAATTGGTAAGAATCATTGTGGACATGCTGAATTTCCTAAGACTTCTGAGGATGGAGAAGCATTGATATGCTTTCTTGACTGTAGAGTTGATGGACCAGGATAGATTGCTGGCATTTACCCTCAGGAATTTGAAGCTCTCAACCATCTCTATCCCCAAGGGACCATTGACACAGACAGGGGCGTGTCCTCCACTCCTGTTCCTGAAGTCAATGACCAGCTCCTTCATGTTGCTGTAATGGGGAAAGATTGTTGTCTTTGCACCATGCCACTAAGCTATCTATCTCCTTCTTGTACTCTGCCTCATCACTGTTTGAGGTCGAACCCACTATGGTGATATCATCAGCAAATCTGTAAATGGTATTAAAGCTGAATTTGACCATAATGTCATGAGTGTATAACAAATATAGTAAAGGGATGAGTATGCAGCCTTGTGGGGCACTGATGTTGCAGGTTATCATAGACAAGGTGTTATCACCTATCATTTCTGATTGTGGTCTGTGGGTCAGGATGTTGAGGAGCCAGTTACAGAGGGAGGAGTCTTTGGTCTCAGAGTTTGGAGAAGAGTTTGATTGGAATAGCCCTGGATGTTGTTGTCTCTTCCTTTATCAGTGTTTGTCCTACATGGTCTCTGCCCAACTCATTAACATTGCATCCTGTTTATACAGTTGCTTGCAGGGTTCCAACTGACACTTATCTCTAAGCTGCAAAAGCCTCACTCCATACAAAATTGAAATCTGCCCTCTTACTTCTAGAACAGAAGCATTATTTAACCCTTAGAGTCTAAATATTTTATTTCCACTAATACAAGTATATCTTTCCTTAGTAGTTGGATCAGAATTGAACACAATACCACAGGTGAAGTCTATCCAGTGTTCTATGCAATTGAAGCAAGACGCCTTTGCTTCTGCACTCAAATCCTCTTTCAAAGAACTCTAATATGCCATTTGCGTACTAAAGTATTTGCTGGACACATAAGCTAGATTTTGGTTACTGAAGAACTAGGGTACCCAGGTCCCTTTGGATATCAACACTTTTGAAAATGTCACAATTTAGGAAAAATGAACATACATGCAAACATAAAAGCAAGGAACAGGAGCTAGTAATCTCACAACCCACCTGGTGAGCTGATCTATAATCACAAGACAATAATATTTACCTTTTAGGTGTGGGTATGGGTAAAAGTCCAGTAGCATCGCTTTGGATCTGTTACTAGGATCTTTGTGGACAAGGCTGGTGATGCAGCTTAATTTTCACTGTCCCACTAGTGTTACACTTCTCAAGTTACACTTTGTTGGCAATGCCTAGTTACTTCCTTTCCTATTCATTTCCCTTTACTTTCCACCAGCTCATCAGATCTATCAAATTGTTTCTCCTGATGCATTGGTTTACATGATGTGCATTATGTACACTCAATAACATTTGGCAATATTGACTAAGGTTATGATCCTTCTTTTTTTTATTTGTTACCCCATTCTCATCATTCATAACTCCCCATGCTTCCCACTCCTGCCACAACTTCCTTAATGTCTATTATGGGAACCCCTTCACCCAAATAGCTGCCACTGGTTGTCTCTGTCACTGACTTTCTGTCATTCCCTTGGCTAACCTGTCAGCTTGGCTGTTTCCTTTCTTTTTGGTGTTTCCATCCTGTGGTACACCTTTATTTTGATATCTGTTATTTCACTCAGTCGCTGCATCATCTCCATCACTTCTTTAATTCTTCATGTTGTAAGAAAACACTTATCTCCTTCTGGTTCACAGCCCTGCATGTTCATGCACTATTCCAAAGTCACAGTGACCGTGTCTATATTAGCCCATTTCCCTTTTGCCACCTATATGGCGTCAATTAGTGCCCTAAATTCTGCTACCTAGATGGATTTCTCATTTGATAATTTCCCCCACCATAACATAACACCACTTTTCTGTGCTACCTTCCATTCTTGGGATTACTTCTTACTCTTTGGAACCTATATATGTACAATGTTATGTTCATTCCCATCTATAAGCTCCTCCTTCATTTTCCCTTTTGGTCCCTCATTTCCCAACAAGTCATGTCCCATTCCCTCAGCATTCAACACTGCCAGATTATTCCCACCATCCCAGATTATGGGTATCTTACTGTTCCTGAGTAGCAGTAGACTCATTGTGGTTGCTTAGCATCTAAGAGAAAGAGAGAGCCTCAGACTCTGTTGTCTGGGTGTGCTACAGTAGTTCCACTTTTGCCTCCCAGAAGGGAAAAAAGTAAAATTATTGTGTGATCAGATGACCAGCAGAATAGTTAGGCAATTAGTTAAGAGATGCAATCAAGCTGGGAATTTTGGATGAACTAATTTATGCTCTTAAAAATCACACAATGCCAGGTTATAGTCCAACAGGTTTATTTGGAAGTACTAGCTTTCAGAGCACTGCTCCTTCATCAGGTAATTATGGGGCAGGATCATAATACACAGAACTTATAGCAAAAAATCACAGTAGCATGCAATTCAAACAATATCTTTTGCTTTAAATTTTGTGTCTTATGATCCTGCCCCACTAATTACCTGATGAAGGAGCAGCAGTCTGAAAGCCAGTGTTTCCAAATAGACCTGTTGGACTATTACCTGATGTTGTGTGATTTTTAATGTTGTCCACCCCAGTCCAACACCGACACCTCCACATCATCATAGTTTACACTCTGATCTCAATTAAGATCTGCAATCAAGCTGGGAATGTTGAACAAACTAGTTTATACTCTGACCTCGGTTAAAACTGTAACCAAGACATGTTGTGACCAATCTGCAAGCTGCGACCTACAGTTTCCAGTATTGACTAAATAAGGCAGGTTTTATGGTTGTCTGCTAGATAAAACAGCACTATGTCACCTTGCATGGAGCATAGAATGTGGGTGTTTGCAGCTTGGTGTAATTACTTAGGAGTTGTTTACCAGTAAACTCAATTGGTTAAGATAAAAGACTGTGATCATTGTCTGGTCAATTCATTGACTGAGATGTGAATTAAGTTAAGTTAAGATAAAGTGAAGTCCAATGAAAGGAGTTAAAGTTAGATGAAATAAGAAATCAATGTACATTTTATGTTTAGTATTATGATTTAAAGAGTGAAAATAAACAAGAGTCTGAGTTGACTTCCTTGTCTTTTGTCTATCACGCAAGGAAAGGACACCTGGGAGAAGTTTGAGTATTCCTTTCGGGCAACATTTGCAAATGCACATACTGGTCTGACTTGTTTATTTGCCTCTGAATAGTGCCACAGTACAACCTGTATGTTAATGTCCATCGTCACAGGACCTGCTCATGGCACTAAACCGAAGAGTGACAATTCACCATGATTCATACAATTCTCTGACTGACCATGCAAAACCTTGTTCTAGTTTCATCACCTTTATAAATACAATTCTGGTCACCTTTCTGTCGAAAAGATGTTGATAAACATGAGAGGGTGCAGAATGGATTTACAAGATGTTGCTGGGATTGGAAGATTGAGTTATAGGGAGAGGCTGAATAGGCTGGGGACTTTTTCCCTAGAGTGTCAGAGGTTGAGGGGTAACCTTCTGGAGGTTTATAAAATCATGAGGGGCAGAGATAGGGAGAATAGTCAACGTCTTTTTCGCAGGGTAGGGGAGTCAAAATCCAAAAGGCATAGTTTTAAGGTGAGAAGGGAAAGATTTGAAAAGGACCTGAGGGGCAACATTTTCACACAGAGGGAGGTGTGTGTATGGAAGTGCCAGAGGAATTGGTGGAGGCTGCAACAATTACAACATTTTAAATTATCTAGATGAATATATGAATAGGAATGGTTTAGAGAGATATGGGAAAATGGGATTAGGTCAGATTGGAATGTCTGGTCAATACAGGTGAGTTGGTCTGAAGGCTCTGTTTCTATGCTCTATGAGTCCATGACTCCTGCCTTTCGTCTGTCACACAAGGGAAGAACACCTGAGAGAAGGTTGAGTATTCCTTTCGGGCAACACTTGCAAATGCACAAACTGGTCTGACTTGTTTAGTATGCTTCTGAACAGTACATCATCTATTGCATCCGCTGCACCCGATGTGGCCTCCCCTATATTGGGGAGACAGGCCGCCCACTTGTGGAACGTTTCAGAGAACACCGCTGGGACACCCGCACCAACCAACCCAACCACCCCATGGCTCAACACTTTAACTCCCCCTCCCACTCCACCAAGGACATGCAGGTCCTTGGACTCCTCCATTGCCAGACCATAACTACACGACGGTTGGAGGAAGAGTGCCTCACCTTCCGCCTGGGAACCCTCCAACCACAAGGGATGAACTCAGACTTCTCCAGTTTCCTCATTTCCCCTCCCCCCACCTTGTCTCAGTCGAATCCCTCGAACTCAGCACCGCCTTCCTAACCTGCAATCTTCTTCCTGACCTCTCTACCCCCACCCCACTCCGGCCTATCACCCTCACCATGACCTCCTTCCACCTATCATATCTCCATCGCCCCTCCCCCTAGTCCCTCCTCCCTATCTTTTATCTTAGCCTGCTGGACACACTTTCCTCATTCCTGATGAAGGGCTTATGCCCAAAACATTGAATTTCCTGTTCCTTGGATGCTGCCTGACCTGCTGCACTTTTCCAACAACACATTTTCAGTTCTGAACAGTACAACCAAGTTAAAAATCACACAACACCAGGTTATAGTCCAACAGTTTTATTTGAAAGCACTAGCTTTTGAAGCACTGCCTCTTCATTAGGTGGTTGTGGAGCAGGACCATAAGACACAGAGTTTGTAGCAAAAGGTTACAGTATCATGTAGTTGAAATATATTAAACTTAGATTAAGCAGCATCCTGCTCTTTGGATGCTGCCTGACCTGCTGCGCTTTTCCAGCAACACATTTTCAACTCTGATCTCTAGCATCTGTAGTCCTCACTTTCTCCCCTAAAATTAGATTAAGGCTTTCATTTCTTAAAATGGTTTTGCTCGTTTTGGTTTGTTAATATGTAAATCCCAGAACTCCTTTTGATACAAATTCTGTGTCTTATGCTCCTTCTTCACAACCACCTGATGAAGGAGCAGCGCTCCAAAAGCTAGTGCTTCCAAAGTAACCTGTTGGACTATAACACCTGACATGGTGTAAATTTTAACTTTGTCCTTCCCAGTCCAGTACCAGTTCCTCCAAATCACAGTACAACTAGTATGTTAATGTGCAATTAATTTCTGTTAGTATTTTTTTTCCCCCTGCACTGTACAGTCAGTTGAGTTGGTTTCAATGACAACATTGCTCACTAAATCATGGTTCCGTCATCACAGGACCTGTGGGACACCCTGCTCATGGCGCTGAGCTGAAGAGGACCCATTCACTAGAGTTAAACAATTCTCTTACTAACCACGCAAAATTTTGTTCCAGTTTCATCAGCTTTATTCAAGCAAATGCAAAGTAGAACATACATCAGGCAGAGGCATGATCTCTCTGATTCAATTACAAACAGGGTTTTATTCTGTATTATTTTACAAGTTTATTGCAGTTTTATTAGAATCCAGAATCCCTACAGTATGGAAAGAGGTCATTCATCTATAGAGTCTCCATCGACCCTCCAAAGAGCATCCCAACCAGATCCACCCAACTCTTACTCTATCCTGGAGTGCCACATTTACCATGGTTAATCCACCTAGCCTGCACATCCCTGGACACCACAGGGTGATTTAATATGGCCAATCCACCTAGCTTGCACTTCTTTGGACTGTGGGAGGAAGCTGGAGTATCCAGAGGAAACCCATGCAGACATGGGAAAAATGTGCAAACCACGCGGACAGTCACCCAAGACTAGAATTGACCCAAGATCCCTGGCGTTGTGAGGCAACAGTACTAACCACCTGCCTTAGAATTGCTCCCAATGCCCCAGAAACCTCTAATTCCCCCTCCCAGACCATATTCTCAGCCACATTGTTGTTCACTCAATGTCACTGTACTGCTATCACTATTTCAATAACACATTTCTGATTGAATCTACAAAGACTGCTGAATCACATCTCATTGACAGAATATTATATTTTATTTTTAAAAATGTTTTTATATATCTTATATCCATTTTGGTAATACATATCTACAGAGTTCAAAGATTGTAGGTCAAGTTTCATTTCAGAACTTGAATGTGGAATCCAGGTTTACACTGAGAGAGACAAACATTGTGAGAGGACCTGCAAACAGTGGGTCAGGCAGCATCCATGGAGAGAAAGCAAGCTAATATTTAGAGTCTAGATGACTCCTCATCAGAGCTAATATGAACTGTGGAGGGGGCAACATTTGTGTAATAGTCGGGATGGCAGGGGGTGGTGGACGAGGGTGGATTGCCAGGGGAGAAAGGCTGTTGAGACTTCAGATTGAGTCATGAATACTGCCTGACCCACTGTGATTGCCAGCATTTTTTGTTTTCAGTACAGATTCCAGAGCTACAGTCATCTTCTCCTTTTAATATGAGAAGAATTAGCAATTCAGAACTAGGAGTGTTCAGACAAAGTGGGAACACAGCAGCCTAGGGTAGCTTTGAAGGATCCATTGCCTCATGTAATTAAAGTAATGTAGCAATAACAGAGATGCTGCTCAAAGAAGGTGGGGAATGAGAACTTAATATACAATGCAATCGGGAGGAATTGGGTTTGCTGAAAGTAATGAATGATTGATCAACAATGCTGTGAGAGCCCTGGAAAGTTTGATAGCATTGCTATTACAGAAGTAATAAAAGGTTAAGACACGCATTAACTTCTGGCATCTGTATGCAGGCAGTTAAATGTGTAAAACAGAAATTGCTGTCCAAAATAGCTCGCCTGCACCCAGGGTCCATCATTGTACACTTGACCAATATAATTTGGCGTGGAATTACTGCAGAGTGTGAACTGCTAACTGAAAATGTAGAAAAGGTTAGGCCTGTTACATTCAGGAAGAGGTGAATTTGGGTTATGTTGCACACCTGATTTAATATTTTGGAAGCCTTGAGTTGCTTTCTTACTTCTAACAATTACTAGCTTTGTTTGTGCTTATTTAAAGAAAATATTAGATTATTTACTAGTGTGGAAACAGGCCCTTCAGCCCAACAAGTCCACACCAACCCACCGAAGAGTAACTCACCCAGACCCATTCCCCTCCACCTAACACTACAGGCAATTTAGTATGGCCAATTCACCTGACCTGCATATTTTTGGATTGTGGGAGGAAACCGGAACAAATCCACACAGACACAGGGAGAATGCGCAAACGCGATGCAGGCAGTTGCCTGAGGTGGGAATTGAACCAAGGGTCTCTGGCACTGCGCAGCAGCAGTGCTAACCACTGTGCCACCCAGTATTGTTAAACTAATGACAATGATATGGGTGTGCCTTGTATATGCCTTGCATTCCGAGAAATCCTGACATCAATTAGCATCCAATAGTTGATTTAGTATTTCAAACAAACACAACTGACCAGTTGCATGAGAAAATCCACAACACGCACCACCCCATCATGACTGGCATTCAAAGATAACAGTAGTATTGTAAGAGGATTCTCACTTCATTTTTGTGCAGCAGAGTTAGTAAGAAGAACTCTGAATAGCGGTTAGGCTGTGATTCAGACAAATACTTGAGTGCATAAAAGCAAAATCTATTTGGATAGAATTAAAGAACGGGAGAAGTTTTGTTACTCCGTGGGACTCTTAACACAGAACATTAAAGGATGGGACAGCAGTAGACAAGAAAGCTTGAACACCAATTTCCAAATGATATAAAAATAAAAACTGAAAGAACTATAGATGCTGGACATCAGAAACAAAATCAAAAATTGTTGGAAATGCTCAGCATCTGTGGAGAGAAATCATAGTTGACATTTTGGGTTGAATGACCATTCTTCAAAGCTGATGGTAGCAAGGAAAAAGTTTTTTTGTAAACAAGAGAGGGTGGGAGAAGATAGGGTGGGAAGGAGGTGTTAAAGAGTAACAATAGGTGAAGCTGAAGTCAGAGACAGAAAAACAGTTGGACAGACAAAGGAGTGGATAATGGTCAGTCTAGAAGAATGAATAGCTACTAATGGGGACTGTTAGTGACTAACAATGGGTTGTGTGTAATAGCAGACCATATGAAAACAAGGCCTGGTGTTTGGAAGTTGGGATAAGCACTTGGTCTTAAGCTTAAATCCTAAAGTTGTTGAACTTGATATTGAGACCAAAAGGCTGCAGGGTTCCCAGGAGGAAAATGAGGTGCTGCTTTTCCAGCTGAGCTGAGCTTCACTGGAACACTACGGCATTTTGAGACAGAGATGTTGGCCAGATGGTGTGTTGAAGTGGCAGGCAACTGGAAGCTCAGGGTCTTTCTTATGGACTGAAAGTAGGTGTTCTGCAAAGTGGTCACCAGATTACACTTTGTTTCCTCAATGTAGAGGAGACCATATTGTGAGCAGAAAATGCAATAGACTATATTTTGTGAAAGGCAAGTAAAACTTTGCTTCAACTGGAAGGTGTATCTAGACACTTAGATACTGAGGAGGGAGGAAGTAAACGGCCAGGTGTTACACCTTTTGTAGTTGCATGGGACAATGGGAGGAAAGGGAGTGAGGGAAGAGTGGCCCGGGGTGTCCTGGAGGGAACAGTTCTTGTGGAAGGCTGACAAGGGAAGGGAGGGGATGGGAATATGTGTCTGGTGGTGGCATGCCACAGGAGGTGGCGGAAATGACGGCTCTTGATCCTTTGGATGTATTTGCTGGTGGGATGGTAGGCGAAAACAAAGAGGATCTTTTGGTTGTTGTGGGAGGAAAGGGAAGGAGTGACGGCTGAAGTGTGGGAAATGGATTAGACTCGGCTGAGGGCTCTGTCAACTGTGGTGCTGGTGAATCCTTGGTTGATGAAGAAGGTGGACATTTTAAAGGCTCCCTTATCAAAGTTGGCATCATCAGAATGGATGTAACAATGATGAGAGGATCTGACAGAATGGAATAGAGTATTTACAGGAATTAGGATGTGAGGATTTATAGTAAAGTTAACTGTGGAAGAACTTGGTTTGTAGTGGATATTAGTGGCCAGCCTATCCCCAGATATGGGAACAGAGAACTCAAGGAAGGGAAAAAAGGAGTAAGAGGACCAGGTGAAGATCATAGAATTATAGAATCATAGAGTTGTACAGTACAGTAACAGATCCTCCCATCCAACTCGTCCATGCTGACCAGATATTCTAAATTAATCTCATCGGAGATGGCCTAGTGGCAGTTGGGGATGGTTCAGTCCTTTTCTTTTCAGGAATTGTCCCCATCCACCACCACTCTGCTCCACCTGGCTGAGCTCACCCTTGCCCTGAACAACTTGTCCCTTAACTCCTCTCACTTTCTTCATGTCAGCGGGATGGTCATAGGTACCCGAATGGCCCCAGTTATGCCAGTCTCTTCATGACATTTGTGGAACATTCCTTGTTCCAGTCCTATTCTGGCTCCTACCCACAACTTTTTCTGCAACACATCAATTATATCATTGGTACTGCTTCCCTCTCTTATCTGAAATTGGAAATGTCAATCAATTTTGCTTCCAATTTCCACCCACTCTCATGGCTCAGCCAGGTAATAAGAATCTAGTATCTCTATCTGATG
This sequence comes from Hemiscyllium ocellatum, assembly GCF_020745735.1. Taxonomy (NCBI): domain Eukaryota; kingdom Metazoa; phylum Chordata; class Chondrichthyes; order Orectolobiformes; family Hemiscylliidae; genus Hemiscyllium; species Hemiscyllium ocellatum. The sequence goes on along the minus strand of NC_083407.1, from coordinate 37,417,915 downwards.
GTATAACACACATTAAAGAGGATGAAGGAAATGCAAGGTGGAGATGCTGTAAGCATTCAGGTAAGTTCAGAATGAATGAGTACTATGTTAGTTAGCTCAGTGCTCAGAAATACAGCCTGGTCAAGTTCATGAGCTGGGTCTGTGTCCCTGAGTACACAGTGTGCTTGCTACAGCGTTACAATAATATTTGATAGTAAACCCTGAGGAGCAAAACTGAAGTGCAGGAGTTCCCTGTACGTGGATTGGAAATGTGCCACGAGAGTTGCTAGAGGCTGGCACATGTTGAAAATCAAAGTCCATGGATGTGGTGTTGTCATTCCTCATGAAGCATGCCATGAAATTCTGTGCAGCATGGAGGTCGCTTGGAACAAGTGGTGAGCTGAATTCACCAGGTACCTGTTCTGCTTTCTATGTCATCTTTTCTTGACATTTAGCTTAGCCGAGAGTTTGGTAAACTAGAATGCTGAATATTAATAAGGAATGTTGGGCCATCAGCAAGGCATTTAACAAGCAATTATTCACCGCTTAATTGGCAATTCACTATTGCCTCGTGGGAAGCACATCCCACACCTCTTTTGAAAAGCGTAAAGGATGGAACAGGATACTCCCAATGTCATGATAAGCCTTGCTGGTGTCTTGTTTAATTCTGACACAATGCTCAAACCCCAATAAGTTTCGACCTTAGGTTTTTAATTGTCTTTTTTTTTCCCTGTGTAACAATTAACTTAAAGGAAGCAAATCTCTTCAAATTTATTGACATTTATGGGTTTTCTCAGAGGGCTCTAGATGCAGGAAAATTGCTCATCAGAACCTTCAATTTTCCCAGGTAAATTTTATGAAGTCTGCTGGGTCTGGGATTCCACAGGATCAAAATGTGCAATTCTAGCTCTGACAACTATATGACCATTGGAATATCTGGGCTGATTTCTTCAGTGATTTGAAATGGATTTGGCCCAGACTGGGATAAAGGATGAATAGATAGAATTGTAAACGATCAGCAAATAGCTACCAAAGGAGAGAAAACTTGCATAGACGAGACACATTTCTTTGAGGAGACATGAACAATATCCAAACTATGAGTTCAACTCCCTGAATAAATAAATAATCAGGTTAAAGTGAGGAAGCTGATATTGTGGTGGTGTATTTTGTCTTTGCTTTCTGATGTAGTGTCATTGAGGTCTGCAACATGGGAACAAACCCTTTGGCTCAACCTGTCCATGCCACCAAGTTTTCACGATTAAACTAGATTTGGTATGACAAGTTCTACCTGATGTACTTTGTTCCTCTTGGAATGCCCTAAATGGGTAACATTATCAAGTTGTTTAGACTCCAAAATGGAGTTTACCAAATTGAATCTCTATAATTCTTTGTTTTGTTCTGGAATTGCTATTTTTCAAGCCATTGAAGACTAAATAGGTAATTTAAATACAATAACTTATTGTGGAAAAATGAAACCTCATTGAACACCAGCATTTTTGGAGATACTTCATATTTCCAAACATTAAACCAATTGTATTTTTCTTGGTAAATAAACCAAAGGTAGTAATTTGGATTTGATGTGCCACTGTTATTTTCAGTGGCGTTGTGGGTAGCACAGATCAGGTAGCTAACTTTCTAAATTCCTGCCCACCCCTAAGCTTACTCCAAATTTTTCTCCAAGCATTAGCCCCTGCCCCCTTTCTCTACTTTGTCCTGAACTCTAGGACTCAAGGTTCAGGTTCTGCTGGAGCTTCTGGCCAGTGACATTGGTCAACGGTTCACCCACTTTAGCCCAACTCCTGCATGTAATTGCTGCTGGGAGATCTTCTTCTAACTTCGTTTCTGGGAAGGGATTGGGAATGCAGTGTACCACTCCTCACTACACCCTGCCCTTGTAAAATTCAGCCCAATGTCTCTGAATGTGAGCTGACGTGTTTTACACGTTCGGCTTTTGCCCAAAACGTCGATTTCGCTGCACTTTGGATGCTGCCTGAACTGCTGTGCTCTTCCAGCACCACTAATCCAGTGTTTTACATAAAGCAAATAGTTCAGTTTTCCTGATTTAACTGCATATATTATGATGGTGGAGGTTGAACCAAAGATTGATCTGCTTGATCTCAAAAGCTGTGTCAATTGTCAAGAACCATGGGGTATGTCCGAAGATGTTGTTCCTGGTGTCAAGATGGTAATGAGCTAAAGTTGCCAGGTTACCTGCTCTGACTTTCATGTCAGGAATTGTCTGCTTCTACTTCCCTCACATCAGTTTGTTGCAAAGGAAGCTGCTTATTAATAAGATGAGATCCTTGAACATAGAGTCGCAGGTAGATAAGATAATGAAGAGGGTGTTTGGTATGCTTTCCTTTACTGGTCAGAGCATTGAATATAGGAGTTAAGACGTCATGTTGCTGCCGTACAGGCCATTGGTTCAGCCACTTCTGGAATATTTTGTGCAATTCTGATTTCCTTCTGATCGGAAGAATTTTGTGTAACTTGAAGGAGTTCAGAAAAGATTTGTAAGGATGTTGCCAGGATTGGAAGATTTGAGCAACAGGGAGAGGCTGAATAGGCTGGGGCTACTTTTCCTGCAGCGTCAGAAGCTGAAGGGTGACTTTACAGAGGTTTATAAAATCATGAGGGGCATGGATAGGATAAAAGACAAGGTCTTTTCCCTGGGGTGGGAATGTCCAGAATTAGAGGGCATAGGTTTAGTATGAGAAGGGAAACATATAAAAGGGACATCAGGGGCAACAGTTTCACACAGAGGGTGGTGCATGTATAGAATGAGCTGCCAGAGGAATCTGTGGAGGCTGGTATGTTACAGCATTTAAAAGGCATCTGGATGGGTGTATGAATAAGAAGGGTTTAGAGGGATATGGGCCAAATGCTGGGACTAGATTAGGTTAGGATATCTGATCAGCATGAACAAGATGGACTGAAGAGTCTGTTTCCGTGCTGTCCATCTCTATGATTCTGGTTGTTAATAATATCACTGTTAACAGGCAACATTTCCTGTCAATAGGCACCTCACCTCTTCTTAGTAGGACTGTCACCTTGACACCCAGATCTCTGTTTGAAAATGCAAAACATTGTTCCAAACATGAAAGAAGGGCTCTCCCAACTTCTCATGTGATTCTCCTGCGATTTTCAGGTTCCTATCGTTTTCTGCCCATTCTAATAAATTGATCTTTCAATTCTACCTTTCCAGAAAGTGTCCTTGTTAAAAATGTTGTGATTTTGAACTTGATTGACACAGTGTAATAAGTAGAAAATTCAGAGCTTTAGTTTTAATTAAATTTCACTGAAGTTTCTGTTGTCGTTTGGCATGGTGCAGGTAAATTTAAGGCAATGGGTTGACAGCAGATTAAAATTGAAGAAGATAATTAAGCAGATATGCATTTGGGATTTCAGATGTGTTAGCTGTAGACATTAGTGGTAACATTTACTCAGAGCATTAATGTTAAGAATAATTCAGCATCTATAGCAAAACTTGAAGTGAACTACACTCTGACCTTATCTCAGTTGCAGGAAACAAGAGATGATGCCTGCAGTGAAATTCCTCTCCTCAGATCTTGATTTGTACAGGAAATCATTGGAGGTCTTCTTAGAATGTTCTAATGAACATCAGTGCATAAAAAAAATAATTGACAAGTATGTACTGGACATAATGACCAGGTACAGCATTGTTAGATTTCTGTGTTGATCTGTAAGTACCATAAGCTAGAACATTCTTAATTAATCAGTCAGAATTTTTGTTTAGTTACTTTCATTTTTTAAAAATTTAAACATTACAATAGTTCATAACTGCTGCTGATGTAAAAGATTATATTCTATAAATTAATGCATACAACCATGATCATATTCAATAGTGCAGCAGGTATAATGGACTAATTTACCCCTTCCAAGTCCTATTTCTGATGTCATTTCTATAAGTTTAACATTGTTCAGATTTTGCCATTTAGTATATAGTATCGTTTGTTATTCTTGCACCATCTGTGCCTGTTTATTATAGTAGAAGTAATGTGCAAGGATTCGGGGGATAAAGCAGAAAATTGACAGTAGATAATGATACACATTTGAAGAGCCAGTTTGGATATATGTGGTTGAATGGTCTACTTTCTGTGTTTTAACAGTTTTGTGATTCTGTAAATTGAAGTCATTTTTCACCCATGCTCCAGGGCATCCCCTTAAAGAAATGCAAGAGAGACTTTTTAGACAACTTTTGGGGAACGCCTAGAGATATACAATACAGATTTTCTAGTGTACACTATGTTGGAGAATTACTTAGAGTCACAGAGATGTACAGCATTCTAATATCTGCAGTAATTTGCACCTATACTTTGGAGTTTTGGACTCCATTCCTAAAGCAATAAACTGGTATCCCTTGAAGGTTTGGTACTCGAGTAATTGCAAGTTGAATAATCTTTTTCATCTGTTATGGTTTTATATATCCTTCTACTTTTGTAGATGTGCTTGTGCTATGAGACCTCGCAGATGCTTAAACGTGTGCGAAATAAATCTTACTTCTTGGTCAACTTTATCAGAAGTCACTTGGTCTTATAAAATACGCTCACCATCAGTTAAGTATCAGCGAGGAATGAAAACTCGTTTCAGGTGTGCTGAGGTCAGTTCTAATGTTTATCACCTGTGGATTAAGTTTTTAAAATTCATTTTGTGGTCTTTGCTAGCTGGCCAGGATTTATTGCCTGTCACTAGTTGCCCTTGAGAAGGAGGTAGTGAACTGCTTTCTTGAGCCACCACAGTCCACTTGCTTTGAGTTGACTCACAATGCCATGAGGAAAGGACTTTCAGGATGTCGACCCAGTGACAGTGAAGGAACTGTAATATATTTCCAAGTCAGGATGGTGAGTGGCTTGGAGGGGATCTTCAAGGTGGTGGTGTTCCCAAATATCTGCTGCCCTGTCCTTCTACATGAAAGGTAGCTGTGAGTTTGGAAGGTGCTGTCTGTTGATCTTTGGTGAATTTCTGCAGTGCATCTTTTAGATAGTACATACTGCTACAACTGAACATCAGTGGTGAGGGAATGGATCTTTGTGGATGTGGAGCCCATCAAATGGGCTGCTTTGTCCTGGATGGTGTCAAGCTTCTCAAATGTTGTTGGGTTTGTACCCATCCAGGCAAGTGCGGAATACTGGAGGAATCAGGATTTGATTCACCATCCCTCCAGATCTCCCCCTCTCTGAGGATGAAAGATCAGTCCTCAGCAGGGGCCTCACCTTCGTTCCCCTACGCCCTCGGATTAATGAGTTCAACACGCGGCGAGATATTGAACAATTCTTCCGCCGCCTTCGCCTCCGTGCCTACTTTCACAACCAAGACTCCCGCCCACCCTCTGACGACCCCTTCTCCCGCCTCCAACACACCCCATCCACCTGGACACCCCGTGCAGGCCTCCTACCCGCCCTCGACCTCTTTATAGCCAACTGCCGCCGTGACATCAACCGACTCAACCTGTCCACCCCTCTCACCCACTCCAACCTCTCACCCTCAGAACGTGCAGCCCTCCACTCCCTCCGCTCCAATCCCAACCTCACCATCAAACCCGCAGACAAGGGAGGCGCGGTGGTAGTTTGGCGCACTGACCTGTACACCGCTGAAGCCAAACGCCAGCTCGCGGACGCCTCCTCTTATCGCCCCCTTGACCACGACCCCACCTCCCACCACCAAACCATCATCTCCCAGACCATCCAGGACCTCATCACCTCAGGGGATCTCCCATCCACCGCCTCCAACCTCATAGTCCCACAACCCCGCACCGCCCGTTTCTACCTCCTGCCCAAAATCCACAAACCTGCCTGCCCCGGCCGACCCATTGTCTCAGCCTGCTCCTGCCCCACCGAACTCATCTCCCAATACCTCGACACGGTCCTGTCCCCTTTAGTCCAAGAACTCCCCACCTACGTTCGGGACACCACCCACGCCCTCCACCTCCTCCAGGATTTTCGCTTCCCCGGTCCCCAACGCCTTATTTTCACTATGGACATCCAGTCCCTGTACACCTCCATCCCCCATCACGAAGGACTCAAAGCCCTCCGCTTCTTCCTTTCCCGCCGCACCAACCAGTACCCTTCCACTGACACCCTCCTTCGACTGACTGAACTGGTCCTCACCCTGAATAACTTCTCTTTTTAATCCTCCCACTTCCTCCAAACTAAAGGAGTTGCCATGGGCACCCGCATGGGCCCCAGCTATGCCTGCCTCTTCGTAGGATATGTGGAACAGTCCATCTTCCGCAACTACACTGGCACCACCCCCCACCTTTTCCTCCGCTACATCGATGACTGTATCGGCGCTGCCTCGTGCTCCCACGAGGAGGTTGAACAGTTCATCAACTTTACTAACACCTTCCATCCCGACCTGAAATTCACCTGGACTGTCTCAGACTCCTCCCTCCCCTTCCTAGACCTTTCCATTTCTATCTCGGGCGACCGACTCAACACAGACATCTATTATAAACCGACTGACTCCCACAGCTACCTGGACTACACCTCCTCCCACCCTGCCCCCTGTAAAAACGCCATCCCATATTCCCAATTCCTTCGTCTCTGCCGCATCTGCTCCCAGGAGGACCAATTCCAACACCACACAGCCCAGATGGCCTCCTTCTTCAAGGACCGCAGATTCCCCCCAGACGTGATCGACGATGCCCTCCACCGCATCTCCTCCACTTCCCGCTCCTCCGCCCTTGAGCCCCGCTCCTCCAACCGCCACCAAGACAGAACCCCACTGGTTCTCACCTACCACCCCACCAACCTGCGCATACAACGTATTATCCGCCGCCATTTCCGCCACCTCCAAACGGACCCCACCACCAAGGATATATTTCCCTCCCCTCCCCTATCAGCGTTCCGCAAGGACCACTCCCTTCGTGACTCCCTTGTCAGATCCACACCCCCCACCAACCCAACCTCCACCCCCGGCACCTTCCCCTGCAACCGCAGGAAATGTAAAACTTGCGCCCACACCTCCACACTCACTTCCCTCCAAGGCCCCAAGGGATCCTTCCATATCCGCCACAAGTTCACCTGTACCTCCACACACATCATCTATTGCATCCGCTGCACCCGATGTGGCCTCCTCTATATTGGTGAGACAGGCCGCTTACTTGCGGAACGCTTCAGAGAACACCTCTGGGCCGCCCGAACCAACCAACCCAATCACCCCGTGGCTCAACACTTTAACTCCCCCTCCCACTCCACCGAGGACATGCAGGTCCTTGGACTCCTCCACCGGCAGAACATAACTACACGACGGCTGGAGGAGGAGCGCCTCATCTTCCGCCTGGGAACCCTCCAACCACAAGGTATGAATTCAGATTTCTCCAGCTTCCTCATTTCCCCTCCCCCCACCTTGTCTCAGTCGGTTCCCTCAACTCAGCACCGCCCTCCTAACCTGCAATCCTCTTCCTGACCTCTCCGCCCCCACCCCACTCCGGCCTATCACCCTCACCTTGACCTCCTTCCACCTATCCCACCTCCATCGCCCCTCCCCCTAGTCCCTCCTCCCTACCTTTTATCTCAGCCTGCTTGGCTCTCTCTCTCTTATTCCTGATGAAGGGCTTATGCTCGAAACGTCGAATTCTCTATTCCTGAGATGCTGCCTAACCTGCTGTGCTTTGACCAGCAACACATTTGCAGCTTTGATTTACTCGCTGCAGTATTCCTAGCCTCTGACGTGTTTTTGTAGTCATTGTGTATATGTGGTGAGTCCAGTTGAGTTTCAGGTCAATGATAACCCCCCAGGATGTTGATTATGAGGGATTGAGTAATGGTAACACCATTGAATGCCAAGCGACAGTGGTTAGATTGTCTCTTATTGGTGATGGTCATAACTGGCATTTATGTGGCCTGAATGTTACTTGCCACTCATCAGCCCAAGCCTGCATATTGTCCAAATCTTGTTGCACTTGAACATAGACTGCTTCAGGAACTGAGGAGTCGTAAGTGGTGTTAAGCAATGTGCAAACATCAGTGAACATGCCAACTTCTGATCATATGATAGAGGGGAGATCATTAGTGAAGCAGCTGAAGATGGTTGAGCATAGGACACTACCCTGAGGAACTCCTGCAGAGATGTCCTGGAGCTGACATCAAACAACCATGACCATCTTCCCATGTATCAGGTATGACTCTAGCCACTGGAGTGTTTGACCCCGATACCCATTTATTCCAGCTTCATTAGGCCTCCTTGATGTCACTCTTGGTCGAATGCAACCTTGATGGCAAAGGTTGTCACTCTCACCTCACCTTTGGAATTCAGTACTTCTGTTCATGTTTGAACCAAGGCTGTAATGAGATAAGGATCTGAGTGGCCCTGCCAGAACCCAAACTGGGAGTTGCTGAGCAGGTTGTTGCTGAGGCACTGCTGGATAACATTGTTGATGATATCTTCCACTTTACTGATGATCAAGAGTAGGTGGATGAGGGGGTAATTGGCCAGGTTGTATTTGTCCTGCTTCTTAAGTACACGACATACTTGGGAAATTTTCTACATTGTCGGGTAGATGCCAGTACTGGAACAGCTTGGTAATGGAGCAGCAAGTTCTGGAGCATGAAGTCTTCAGTGCTTTTGCTGGAATATTGTCAGGGCCCCTAACCTTTTGCAATATCCAGTGTCTCCAACTATTTTTTGATATCACTTGGAGTGAATCAAATTGGCTGAAGTCTGCTATCTGTAATGCTGGGGACAACTGGAGGAGACTGAGTTGGGTCATCCATTTTGCACTTCTGGTGGATGACTGCTGCAAAAACCTCAGCCTTATCTTTTGCACTGATGTGCTGGGCTCTTCCTTTATTGAAGATGGAGATACTTGTGGAATGGTGAATTGTTTAGTTGTTCACCAGCATTCATGACTGGATGTGGCAGGACTGCAGACCTTAGGTCTGATCTGTTGATTGTGGGATCACTTAGCTCTGTCTCTCACTTACTGCTTATCTTGTTCGGCATGCAACTAGTCCTATTCAATGGCTTCACCAAGTTAACACCTCATCTTCAGATATGCCTGATGCTACTTCTAGCATGCCCTCTTGCATTCACCATTGACTCATGATTGATCTCCTGGCTTGACAGTAATAGTTGAATGGGGAATATGCCGGACCATGAGGTTACAGATCATGGTGGAGTACAATTATGCCTGCTGTTGATGGTCCATAGCACCTCATGGAGACCCAGTCTTGAGTTGCTACAGCTATTTGAAGTCTATCCCATTCAGCACCGTGATAATGCTGCACAACATGATGGAGGCTATTCTCATGCTGAAGGCAGGACTTTGTCTCCACAAGGACTGTGTGGAGGTCATTCTTACTGGTACTGTCATGGACAGATGCATCTGCAGCCGGCAGATTTATAAGGATGAGGTCAAGTATGCTTTTCTGTCCTGTTGGTGTTCTCACTACCTGCTTCAGACTCTGTCTAGCAGCTATGTCCTTTAGAACCTGACCAGCTCAATCTGTAGTGCTGCGGCTGAGCCATTGTTAGTGGTGAACATTGAAATCCCCCACCCAGTATATATTTTTGTGCTCTTGCAATGCTCAGTGCTTCCTCTAAGTGTTGTTCAACATGAAGGCGTACTGATTCATCATCTGAGGGAGAAGAGTACATGGTAATCAGCTAGATGTTTTCTTGTCCCCGTTTAACGTGAAGCCATGAGTCCAGAGTCAATGTTGAGGCTTCCCAGGGTAACTCTCTCTTGACTGTATACCTCTGTGCCACCACCTCTGCCAGGTTTGTCCTTCAATGAGACAATACATATCTAGGAATGGTGATGATGGTATCTGGGACATTACCTGTCAGGTGTGATTCTGTGAGTATGAGTATGTCAGGGGGTGGTTGACTAGTCTGTGAGACAGCTCTCCCAATTTTCGTCCAAACACCAGATGTTACTAAGGATGACCTTGCAGGATTGACAGAGCTGTTTTTGCCTTTGTCTTTTCCGGTGCCTAGGTCAATGCCCGATGATTCATCCAGTTTCATTTTTTTGAGACTTTATAGTGTTTGGTCCAACTGAATGGTTTGCTGGTCCATCTCAGAGAGCTATTGAGAGTCACACATTGCTATGGGTCTGAAGTCATATATAGGCCAGATCAAGTGAGGATGGCAGATTTCCTTCCCTAAAGAACATCAGTGAACCAGATGATTATTTTCCTACATGGTCATCCGTATATTCTTCATTCCAAATTCTTTGGATTCAAATTCCACCATCTGCTATTTTGGGATTCAATCCCAGGTCCCCAGAACATTAGCTGAGTTCCTAGATTAATAGTTATTAAATTCTGGAGTCATATCAACAGCCAACGTGATACCCTATTCAAAAGTGGAAAGAGGTAAATAGTGGGTAACTATAGGACAGTTAGTCTAACAACTATTACAGGAAAAATGTTTTAATCAATTACTAAGGAAATAACAGCAACACATTTGGAAAATCATAACCTAATTAAGCAGAGTCTGTTGGCATCAAATGAAGAAAATCATGTTTGATTCATTCACTCTCTACCAGAGTGGATAGAGGGGCACGTAGGTTAAGTAATGAGTTAAGAACCCTAGGTGGTGAAGGAGGTGTATTGGCATGGATACAGAATTGACTAATGTGCATGAAGCAGTGTGTGTGAATAAGGAATTCTTTTTCAGTTTGGTGACTCGTGACCAGGAGGGTTCCACAGAGATCAGTGCTGGAACAAAACTATGTCCAATATCTATTAATGACTTGGAGGAAGGAAGTGAATGTACTGTGGCCATATTTGCAGATGATACAAAAACAGGTGGAAAGACAGGATGCATAACGTAATCGATAGATATTGATAAAATGTGGCATTGTTCACTTTAGCAGGGAAACTAAAAGATCAGAGTATTGTTTAAAAGGTAAAGAAACTGCAGAAAGCTGTAACAGAAAGGGACTGAAATGAAACACAGAAAGCTAGCACAGAGATACAGTAGGTAATCAGGAAGGCAAATGGAATGTTGACATTTATTTCAAGGAATTTGGAGTATAAGAGTAGACAAGTCTGACTGCAATTGTACAAGGTGCTGGTGAGACCACATTATTTAAGGAAAGATATCATTTCTTTGGAGACAGAGAAGATTCACTAGAATGATCCCTGAATATTTTGTCTTATGAGGGAAAGCTGAACAGGTTGGAATTCTACTCATTGGAGTTTCGAAACATGAGGGGTGATCTTATTGAAACTTATAGGATTCTTAAGGGATTTGACAATGTAAAAGCTGAGATGATGTTTCCCCTCATGGGAGAATCTAGGACCAGAGGGCAGAGTCTCAGTATAAAGGGGTGCTTATTTAAGACTGAGATAAAGAGGAACTTTTGCTCTCAGAAGGTTGAGAGTCTTTGGAACTCTTTGCCACAAAGAGTTGTGGGGGCAGTATCCTGGTGTATATTTAAGATGAAAATGGACACATTCTTGGTAAGTAGATGAATCAAAGCTTATGGGGAAAATGCTGGAAAGTGGAATTAAAGAGTGTCAGATCAGCCATGATTCCCACTGAACAGTGGATTAGGCTTGAGTGGTCATATGGTCTATTCCTATTGCTATTTTTTTAAGGGGTTTTACAACAACCAAGTATGGTCATAGTTGGGCTAGCTTTTTACTTCAGATTTTTATTGAATGCATATTTCACAATCTGCCATGGCAGGATGCAAATCCATGTCCCCAGACTATTAACCTAGAGATCTGGATTACCAGTCTGATGATATTACCACTACATTACCACTACACCTAACCTGCTTCATGACATCCTGGCCTACACTCCACATTTTTAATAAAAGCATTTGTGATGTATGGGGTGTCACTGGTTGGTCCAGCATTCACTATCCATCTCTAGTTGCCCTTGAGAAGCTGGTCATGAGTTGCCTTCTCATACCACTGTGTTTTATGTAGATCCAGAATTCCATTTGGCAGGGAGTATGGGGATTTTGAATCTGGGAAACTGAAAAAATGGTAATCTCCATAAAGCAGCTGACTTTATTGGCACCACATCCATAAACATCCATCCCTCTATTATCAATGCTAAGTAGCAGCTATCTCCAAGATGTACTGCACAAATTCACTAATGATACTAAGACAGCATATTTCAAACGCCTGACCATTTCCATCTAGGAGGATGTTGGCAGCAGCTACATAGGAGCACCAACACTTGTAGGTTCCCCTTCAAGGCACTCACTATCTTGACTTATATTACCATTGGCCCAATCCAAACTTCAGTGTAAACAGTTTAGTAATATTGTTTTCAAAAAAATAGAAATGTTTGCAGTTCAATGAAAATTACTTTGAGAGGTAAAAGAAAATTATAAAGAAAGGTACACAATATACATGAACAATTAAATTTTGAGCAGTTTTAACATAAACTAATTACTTCAAGTAGAAAGAAGAATTCATAAATGTTCTGTTTTTCAATTCAGGTCATTAGACTTAGAAAAACCTGACAGAATTCAATCTAAATATCCAGGTCCTATAATTCAAAATAAAGTGGTGGAGCTTAATCCTGAGCATATCTCCAAACACAAAGATAGTTTATTTTTAAACTTAAATACTTACATGAAATATGAGTGTCCAGCTGAAAACACCCATTTAGTCTGATTGGTTTGTGGCAATGTAAATAAAACATCTTTATCTTTTTGACAATCTCAAAACTAGTGATAGTGACCAATTGTAAAGGTAAGGGAACCATTTTTTTCTGAGAAAGTAAATGTCCCATTTTGAATTTTAAATATCTATGATTACCTCATCATGCATGTTGTTAAGTGTCATAAAGCTGATCCTTTTTTTCTAAAAGCTGTTCCTTTTCGCAATGATACTGTGTCCTTGATTTTTTTCAGAGAGGTCATAAAACATTCCTGACTCTGAAACGGTTGGGTTTGTTACAGAGATGAAAGGCCTTTTTGTTTATATGCAACAGATGAGTCTTAGGCCAAAGCTTTTATGTTTATAGAAGACAAGCGGGCATGGTCAGCTCTCTGCCTAAGCAGTTCAGTCCAGAACTAGAGGGGTTCAACAGTGGGCTGTGTGGAAACAGGCTGCTAGACTCTCTCACCTTCTGCCCTTCTAACTTCAACCTGTAAGCCTTTGTTTCATTTTTACTGTGTTTAAAGTGTTTGCTTATTGGAACTGTTGTGTATATTTGGAACAGCATAATTAAGTCTAGTTTGGATAGATTGAGTTTTGTAAGGGTTCTTTATTCTGTTCTTTGTGTTTCATTGTGTAATTTTGTAAATAAATTGTTGTCTATTTTAATACCTCATAGTCAACCTAGCTAACTTACTCCAGGTAATTTTCACTGTACACTTAATGAAACAAATTGCAAAATTATGGTCTGGGCTGGCTGCTTAAGAATGTTTTGAGTGGTCTGGCCTAGTTCATAACAGATTGGGTGCTCTTTGCAGGATTATAAACAGCGAGTGGTCAGTGCTAGTGTCTTTAGTTCAGGTGTTGGTCGGGTTGGGTAGACAAAGCTTGCGATAATAATGGCTCTTTAAGTCACCAAGAGTTTTCTGGAAGTGGAGGCAGTCACTTTGGAAATTTTGCAAAAGGTTAATAAGACCAAGCTGTAGGAATGAGCAAACCAGCTGGGATTGCATCTGTCTGCTTCTGTGAGGAAAGGAGAGATAATTTCAGCAGTAGCTCAGCATTTAAAATTGCTGGAGAAACCATCAGAATCTGTAGGGATGGCAAAAATTCAATTGTAAATGAAGTAGCTTGAGCCAGAGGCAAGACATAAGGAGAGGGCAGCAGAAATGAAACCGCTTGAGTTACAATTAAAAGCAGAAGAGAAAGAAAAAGAACAAGGGGCTTTAGCAGAAGAGAAAGAAAAAGGGAGAGACTTTGAACTTCAGAAACTGACACTTAAAAAGCTATTCCTGATGAAGGGCTTTTGCCCGAAACATCGATTTACTGCTCCTCGGACACTGCCTGAACTGCTGTGCTCTTCCAGCACCACAAATCCAGAACTTAAAAAGGAAAGTCAGCTTAAAAGGATGGAGATGAAGGCTGAAGGAAAGCCTCATGAGAATCTATGTAAGTATGTTCAAGCATTGCCTAAATTTGATGAGAAAACGTGGAAGCCTTTTTCATTTGAAAAAGTGGCTAAACAGATGCAGTGGTCAGTGATCATGTGGGTTTTGTTTATCAAGACAAAACTTGCACGTAGTGTAGTAAAGTCTTTGCATCACTATCAGAGGAGGTATCTGGGGAGTAACAGGAGGTGAAAAAGCCATTTTAATTGCATATCAACTTGTACCAGAAACGAAAGACAACATTTCAGGAATCTAAAGGGGGTCCTTGGTCAAACCTACATTGAGTTTGAAAGGATCAAACAAAGTAATTTTGATAGGTGGATAAAAGTTTTAAAAATAGAGCAAACCTACGATGCCCTTAGAGCGGTAATTAGTTTGGAGGACTTTAAAAAATCACTGCCTGAAGCAGCACAGACTCATGTGGAAGAGCAGAGAGTTAAAATAGCAAGGTTAGAATAGGAAGGGGCTGATGATTGTGAGCTGGTCCATAAATCACGGTTTGGCTTCCAGAATCAATTTCCATGAGGGATAGAAACTAGGGCAAAGTGAAATCCTCACATGGAAAGGGAAAGGTAGATCTCAGTGAAGATCATAAGGAAAACTTACCAAAGAGTAAAAAAGAAATCCTTGAGGGGGACAAATGAGTTAAAAAGCTCCGGTGTTTTCATAAAAATAAAGCGGGACACATGACATCACAGTGTTGGTTGCTTGTAGAAAGCCAGATGTAAGAAAACCAGACAAGTCCACGAGTTTTGTTGGACTAGTAACAAAAAGCACAAGAGAAGTTAGACAATTGCCTCAGAGTGTACAAAACGATCAGAGGTTTGTTAAGAAGGAAGTGCCAGATCTGCTTTAAAAGTATACATGCAAGGCCAGGAGTAGCAGGTACAGAGGTTACAATATGAAAGGACACAGGATCCTTTCAGTCTGTGAAGCTGAAGGATGAGGAGATATATACTCCTGAAGAACGATTGCCAGAGAAGGTACTGGTAATAGGAATTCATGGTGAAACAAAAAGTGCTCAATTACATAAAGTGAGGCCAGAGAGTCCAGAGAAGAGTGGAGAATTTGTAGAGGAGCACTGGACAAACTCTCAGCTCCAGGAATACAATTTGTCCTTGCAAATGATATAGCTGATTCTCTGGTAGATATGCTGCCTACTCTAGTTGAAAAGCTTGTGGAGACGCAGACAAATGAAGAAATGTAGGACGTCTATTCAGGAAATTTCCCAGATTGTGTGGTCAGAAGATCACAAAGGAACAAGTTGAAGCAGGAGAGAACAAAAGGCACACTTAAGGAAGCTAACATAGCTTATCAGGGCTGAAGCAGGAGAGATCACAAGGCATATTTAAGGAAGCTAACATCATTTTATCAGGGACTTCTTTTGATCAGATAAGTGGGACAGAGCAAGAGCGAGTAGGTAAACATATAAATATCTTTAGCCTTTCTAAGCTTATTGAGTTACAGCAGAAATATGAGAATTTATAATAGTTATATCAAAAGGCATATACAGAAAAAGGGGGCAAATGCATCCTGTGTGTTATTACTTAACAAATGATGCCTTAATGAGGATATGGAGACCATCACATATTCAAGCAGATGAGAAATGGACAGAGATTCATCTAATTGTTTTGTCAGTTGGGTAGAGAAAGGAGGTGATGTGAGTGGTGCATGAGCTACCGCTTTGAGGTCATTTAGGAGTGAGGAAAACACAGGATAAAATACAAAGACATTTTTACTGGCCTGGACTACACAAAGGGTGTAGTTGAATTTTGCCAGACGTATCATACATGTCAGCTAATCAGAAAACCACAGGCACTAATAAAACCTGCACCTTTAATACCTATTCCAGCATTTAAGGAACCAGTAGAGATCTAATCAGATCAAGGATAAAACTTCACATCTGAGCTATTCAAGGAGGTTATGGATAACTTGGGAATAAAGCAATTCAAATGGATTGCATAACATCCAGAATTGCAGGGAGCACTAGAGAGATAGCATCAAATATAAAAGACCATGTTGAGAGCTTATAGTCAGGATTATCCAGATGATTGAGATAATGGAATTCTGTTTGTACTTTTTGCAATCAGAGATGCATCAACTGAATTGACCAAATTCAGTCCATTTAAATTCATTTTTGGGCATGAAGTAAGAGGATCGTTAAAATTGATTAAGAGGAAATTAATAAGCCAGAATTCAGAGACCACACATTTGGACTATGTGTCAAATTTTGGACAATGACTAAATAGAGCTGGAGAGTTGGCTAGAGAGTATTTAAACGTATCACAGCATAAAATGAAATAGCAAGTGGATAAGAAATCACAAATTTGTAATTTTGCAGTTGGGGATAAGGTATTGGTTTTACTTGCAGTGATAGGTGAGCCTTTAAAACCAAGATTTAGTGGACCATATCAAATCGAGAATAAATTAAGTCTGGTGAACTACTTGATAAGGAGTCCAGACCGGAAGAAATCTCACAGAGTGTGCAATGTGAATATGCTCAAAAACTACTTTGATTGGGAAGGAAAGCAAGAGGACAAAACATTCATGATTACAGCACAGAAGGAAGAACCAAGTTCTGAATTGGACGTTCCTCAAATCAAATTGGACAATGAGGAAGTTCTCAAAAATTGGGATAATTATTGAGTTAACTTTCACAAGAAAATCAAAATGACCTGAAAGAATTGTTACGATCATATGGGGAGATACATGGAAATAAACTGAGAAGTACTAACCTAATCGTGTATGGTGTAGATATAGGAGATTCTGTTCCAATTAAGTAACATCCTTATCGGCATAACCCTCTCAAGTTGGCACAGGTTCAGCATGAGATAAAATGCATGTTCTAAGGTGGCATAATCAAAGTGAGTTAGAGTGACTGGAGCTCACCCATAGTATGGTGTCAACGCCAGATAGTACCCAATGGTTATTGTGGACTATCACAAAGTCAACACTATTACAAAGCCTGATGTATATGCAATTCCATGGTTGGAGGACTGTGTCAAAAAAGTGGGACAAGTAACTCACATTTCTAAGTTAGACTTGCTCAGACTTGCAAGTGCCTCTGTCAGAGAGAGCAAAGGCAATTTCAGCTTTCGTCATGCCAAATGGACTATATTAGTTCAAAGTCATGCTATTTGGTATGAAAAACTCTGGCTATATTTCAGAGATTAACTAATAAGTTTAATGCTGGGTTACCTAACTGTATGTTTACATTGATGAACTGGTGATTTTTAGTCACTCATGGAAGGTATATTTACAGCATCTATTGGACCTGTTCAATCGACTTCAGAAGGAAGGTTTGGTGGTAAACCTAGCTAAAATTGAATTTGCCAAAGCCCAAGTCACTGTCTTGGGCCATGTTATTGGACACAGACAAATGGCCCCACAGGATGCAAATGAAAGTAATGGAGGAACTTCCCACACTCTTGACGAAAAGAGCAGTACTACGGTTCCTGAGATTAAATGGATTTTACCGAAAGTTTATGACAAATTTTAGTAGTGTGGCTGCTCCACTCATCGAATTGTTAAAAAAGGGAAAGACGTCAAAAAAGGACAGTGGACTGTCAAAAGGCATTTGACAGCCTAAAAACTTTGTAAAGCATTGCCCCAGTGTTAGCCACACCTGATTCCACAAAGGCTTTCAAGGTGGGCTATCGATGCCAGTGATGTGGGTGTCGGTGCGGTGATCCTGCAGGAGGATGACGACGGAATAGAAAGACTCATCGAGCATTTTTCCAGGATGTTGAACATTCATCAACAGAAATATTCAATGGTGGAGAAAGATACTTCGAGCTTGGTGTGAGCATTACAATATTTCTGTGTTTATAATATCAGCAGTGCATCTGAGACAATTGTATACACTGATCATTGACATTTGTGGAGAAATTCATGGACAAAAATGCCAGACTGTTTAAATGGAGCTTGTTGTTGCAGCCATTCAATTTGACACTTGTACATGTGGCAGATTGCGCAAGTGGATTGCTGATGCGTTATTGAGACTCGGATGAGATACAGAGGCATTCGGTGGCGGGTGTGCCATGGCCTGAATTTGTATATGGTTGTGCATGTTTGCATGTGTATAGTTAGTATAGTGTATATGTGTTTTAGACTACTAACCAGTTTTTTTAAGGGTTTTAAAAATGAAGCCATATTTGGATATGGTAGTTCATTTTTGCAAGGGAGGAGGTGTCACAAAGCTGGTCTTTTTTTTCTAAAAGCTGTTCCTTTTCTCAAAGATACTGTGCCCTTGATTTTTTTCAGAGACATCATAAAACACTCTGGGCTCCGAAACAGCTGGGTTTGGTATAGAGATGAAAGACCTTTTTATTTTTCTGTAAACAGATGAGTCTTTAGGCTAAAGCTTTTATGTTTTTAGAAGTAACCTGTATAGGTCAAGGGGGCATGGCCATGCATGTTGTTAAGTGTCACAAAGCTGGTCCTTTTTTCTCTAAAAGCTGTTCCTTTTCTCAAGGATACTGTATCCTTGATTTTTTTTTCAGAGAGGTCATAAAACTTTCCGGGCTCTGATACAGGGATGAAAGCCCTTTTTGTTTATTTGCAACAGATGAGTCTTAGGCCAAAGCTTTTATGTTTATAGGAGTAACCTGTATAAGTCAAGCTGGCATGGCCAGCTCTCCAGAAGAGCAGTTTAGTCCAGAACTAGAGGGGATTCAACAGTGGGCTGTATGGAAACAGGCTGCTAGACTCTCTCACCTTCTGCCCTCCTAACTTCAACCTGTAAGCCTTTGTTTCATTTTTAATGTGTTTAATGGGTTTGCTTTTGGGACAGTTGTGTATATTTGGAACAGCATAATTAAGTCTGAATTGAATAGACTGAGTTCTGTATGGATTCTTTATTCTGTTCTTTGTGTTTAATCGTGTAATTTTGTGAATACATTGTTGTTTGTTTTAAATCCTGGTAGTCAAACTAGCTAAATTATTCCGGGTAATTTTCACTATACACTTACTGAAACAAATTGCAAAGTTATGATCTGGGCTGCCTGCTTGAGAATGTTTTGAGTGTTCTGGCCTAGTCCATAACACCAATGCTTATTAACTTCAATCAAACAATCCTGTGGATGAGTTTTATTGTGTACACTGGAGTGAGACTAGAGAGTGCAAGATTGATGGGAAAGAATAAACAGAAAAAGAAGCAGATGGGACGAGTCCAGAATGTTAAGGAGCACTAACATTCTGAACTAAAAGTGAAAGATCAAACTCAGTTAAATCCATTTCTGAGCTGAACTATGGCTGGAGGTGATGTCTGTATTATCAGGATTTTGTGGCAAATTGGGAGTTGGGTGCTAAATCTGCTGTCTGCCCACCCTCTTAAAAATAATTAATTGATGAGCTATTGTAATGTTTAACAAGTCAATTATCCACAAGTTCTCATTATTCTCTGCATTTGTTAGGGGTCAGGCAGAAAAAGGTTTGGCGGTGGACAAGATCTGCCACCCTTTGTGGTTTAATGTAACAGATTCTATTGGGGAAGTTGAGAACATCTGTACATTTTTAATGCCATGCTTTAGTTCATTTTTGCATCTTTAATGAAAAGTAGACAATTGAATCTGAAAACAGGCAACCTTTACAATTCTCATCATGAGCTAAGCATTATTCTTCTGCTGATGTCCCAAACTAAAATACTAGTTCTCCATAAAGTATGTGTCTCAGCAAGGTGTGATTCATATTCCACATCAAATGTTGTAGCAACAAAAAACTGAATACCATTAATACTTGTTGTGGGGTTCATAGTCACAAGAGCTGACTATATTGCGGCTTGCAAGGCAGGTATAATAACTGCAACATTGAAAGGGTGCAAAAGGGAAGACTTGTGGTGAGGAAACAAGTTTCTTTTGGACCTTTCATTAGCTTTCTTTCCACAAGATAACCACTGATTATCCAATACTTGACTGAACATGGTCAGATAGCAGACATGGCATGCAAGCAAGTCTCTGATTCCCATTCACTTCCCTCACCCTGCTGGAAAATATAAAATCCAGTCCATCACTTTAGAGGTGAGAAGGAAAATTGCAAATGCAAATGATATCCAAGCAGCTTCTAACAGTAGCTGCCCTTTGGACAGCTTTCACACGTATGATTTGATAACAGTTTGATTGACAGGCATTGAATTAAAATGATCTGAGGTGCACTTTTTGAAAGGTGTTGAAAACACATTCAATAGAAACTTTCGAAAGTGAATTGGATAAATGCTTGAAAATGGAAAAAAACAATTCAGGGCTATAGGAGAAGACCAGGAGAGTGAGACTAGTCAATGGATTTTTCAAAGAGAGCTGTTATGTTCAGCGAAAGCTGACTGTGGTCACCTAAAATAGTGGGGAGAGAGAGCATTTTCATCTACCTCCTTCTCAGCTGAAAATAACGGCCTGCCTAAGGAATTTCTGTACTCTCAGTGCCTGCTGTTACAAATTTTCTCTTCATTTCAAATCCATTGTGTAACTTGATTTTGTGATGGATGATGCAAACTATTTGACAAAGCAATTAATGATTTTCAATAGTTTATACATCACATTGAACTGTAAACTACATGCTTCATTGTTTTTTTTCTTTTTCCATACCAATGTACGGTCTTAAAATCATCGTCATAGAGATGTGCAGCACAAAGAAAAGCCTTTCGGTTCAACTTGTATATGCTAGCCAAATATCCCAAACTAATTGAAACCCATTTGCCAGCAGTTGGCTCATATCCCTCTAAATCCTTCTTATTAATACAACCATCCATATGCCATTTAAATGCTGTAATTGTACCAGTCTTCATAAATTGCGGGCTGAGGAGTGATAGATGGAGTTTAATTTAGATAAATGTGAGGTGCTGCATTTTGGTAAAGCAAATCAGAACAGGATTTGTACACTTAATGGTGAAGTCCTATGGAGTGTTGCTGAACGAAGAGACCTTGGAATGCAGGTTCATAGTTCCTTGAAAGTAGTCACAGGAAGATAAGATAGTGTAGAGGCCGTTTGGTGTGCTTGTCTTTATTGTTCAGAGAATTGAGTATAAGATTTGGGAGGTCATGCTGGTGCTGACAAGGACATTGGTTAGGCCAGTTTTGGAATATTGTTTGCAATTCTGTTCTCTTTCCTGTCTGAAGGATGTTGTGAAACTTGAAAGGGTTCAGAAAGGACTTACAAGGATGTTGCCAGGGTTGGAGGATTTGATCTATAGGGAGAGGCTAGGGCTTTTTCCCTGGAGCATCGGAAGCTGAGAGGTGACCTTTTAGAGGTTTGTAAAATCATGCGGGGCATGGATAGGATAAATAGACAAGGTATTTTCCCTGGGGTGTGGGAGTCCAGAACTCAAGGACATATGTTTAAGGTGATAGGGGAAATATAAGATAGAGACTTGTATCTCAGGGCTGACCAGTTAATTAAGTTGGCTAGATGGTCAACATATGATTCAGAGTAATGCAGGTAATTCGAATAGTTCAGAAAAACACAGGTTTGATTCCTATTGTGGTTGACATAGACTGTTTCCTCACCCTCCTTCTGAAAATGTCAGGCAATGAAAAGCAGCTTAGGATGGAGCATTAACAAACAATGTATGAAGTGCTGCATTCAGGCATAGCACACATACCACATCAATAAAATGTGTGCCTGAATGTAATGAAATAGCAAAAACAAAACTATTTCCAAGCACTTTATGAATGAAAACGAATTCCTTCTAATTCTGTCTTTTTGTTGAACTTATGAAAGTGTCAGGACCTTAATACCTCCTTCATGTGGCACCAAATGCACTCAGAAGAATATCAGAAGCAAAGGGAGGAAAGAAAACCAAATATTTAATTTCATTCACATGATCCAGGTAATTGAAAACTTTCCAACTAGCACACAGGGAGGTATTCTACCTAAAGGTCACTTAACTCATTGTGTTGCTTGTCAACTTCAACAAGCAGTTGCCCAGCATACACCAACATCTAGAAGTAGGGGAAGAAATTACCATTATATTGTAACAACCACAGAGAATACAGGAGAAACTCAGGTGATTTTGCAGCATCTGTGGAGAGAAACAGAGTTAATGTTTCAAGTCTAGTATTGATTTGGAGATGCCTGTTGTCTGTTGATTGTTGTGATATGCTCACACATACACTCCTACAGTCACACGCACATAAGCACCCTCTCACAGACTTATATCCCTTTACATTCACATTCACACGTTCTCTCACAGACACTCATAACCCTCCCCCGGCTGCCCCCACACACACACACACACACACACCACACACACATATAAGTTTGTGGGGCGAATTTGTACTTGCAGAATTACATTTTATTTTGCTCAAAAACTGTATGAACATGCACAACAATCAACAAGCAGGAGTGTTCCTTCCCAGACGGAGAACACTTCAGCAGTCTGGGACATTCGACCTCGGACCTTCAGGTGACCGTCCTCCAAGGCAAGACATCGGGACCAGCAACATTGCAAAGTGGCCAAGCAGAGGCTGCTAGCCAAGTTCAATATCCATGGGGATAGCCTCAACCGGGACCTTGGGTTCATGTCGCATTACAGGTGACCCCAATGCACTACACACACACGCGCGCGCACACACACACAAGTTTGTGGGGTGAATTTGTACTTGGAGAAGTACATTTTATTTTGCTCAAATCCATGTAAGATTCCGTAAATCCATTTTTTAGATGAGAATCAGTCTGAACATTGTGGCACAGATAGTCTCTCCCAGGGCACCTCACACCTTCAATACATTATTTGGGCTGACATGACACCAGTTGTTAAAGTTCACTTGAGAATGTAACTTTTAAAAAGTTCCACAATTTATATATGAAAGAACTAAAACCAATATGTTCATTCTGAAAAATTAGAGACTGAACAAACAATGCATATAATTTCAGTTACATCACACTGTAAACTTTTGCTATAAATTCTGTGTCTTGCAATCTTATACACCACAAACATCTGATGAAAGAGCAGCGCTCCCAAAGCTAGTGCTTCCAAATAAACCTGTTGGACTATAACCTGGTGTTGTGAGATTTTTAACTAAGTCTTATATGACTTCTTCAGACACTTTACACTGTTCTATTTTCCTTTTTTACATTAAATAAAACAGTATTTCATTAAAATCCAGCTTTTAAAGATAGATGTGCATTCTGTAGTTCCAAAATATCCTGTGACAAGTGAAATAAGATTGTTTTCATGAGACAGAAGTTTCTTTCTGTATTGTTTCTTCTAGATAGTTCTCTTGCAATCTATGTTCTTAATTCTGAATTAATTTTTCTCATGTTTACTCTAGTAAAGTAAAATACACAATATTCATAACCTGCAGTTATTAATAAAACTATTCAATTTTGGGATAATTATTTAGCTTGAATGAAACCTTTTTTTTCTTGTCTTGATGTTATTTTTGTGGAAAATCTATACGATACCACCAAATATTTCCAAAGGCTTCTACAGGTTAAAAGCTTTTTATCTCTGCCATTTATTATCTTCCTGAAGGTTAGTAAAATACAGTGTGTTACATGTGCAAACAAAAAAAAATTACAATGAAAGGATTGGTTCCAGGAACAGAGTAAAAATAAATGCTGAGTACATAAAGATTGGTTATCTTATATTAAGAGAAAGTGAGGACTGCACATGCAGGGAGGGTGGAGCAGATAGGTGGGAAGGAAGATGAACAGGTAGGACAGTTCAAGAGCGTGGTTGGAAGGTTGGATCTGGGATGAGGTGGGGGAGCGGAGGTGAGGAAACTAGAGATGTCAACATTGATGCTATGTGATTGGAGGGTCCCAAGGTGAAGCTGAGGCATGTTTCCTCCAGGCATCAGGGGGCTTGGATTTGGCAGTGGAGGAGACCTAGGACTTCCATGTCTTTTGGGGAGTGAGAGGGGGAATTGAAATGGTAGACCACAGGGCAGTGAGGTTGTTTGGTGCATGTGTCCCAGAGATATTCCCTGAAACATTCTGCGAGTTGGCATCCTGTCTCCCCAATTTTGAGGAGACCACATCGAGAGCAACGGACACAGCAGATGAGGTGTTTGGATATGCAAGAAATTCTCTGATGGATATGGAAAGATCCTTTGGGGTCTTTGACAGAGGCAAGGGGAAGGTATGGGCGCAGGTTTTACATCTCTTGCAGTGGCAATGAAAGTTGCCAAGAGTGGAGGGTGGGTTGGTGGGTGCATGGACCTAACGAGGGAGTTGCGAAGGGAATGGTCTCTGCAGAATGCAGATAGAGGTGGGAATGGAAATATATCTCAGGTAGTGGAGTCTGACTGGAGGTGGCAGAAATGGTGGAGAATAATGCAATGCATACAGAGATTAGTGGGGTGGAAGGTAAGGACTAGTGGAGTTAGATTAAACAGAGAATTGCAACAATGTTGGATTTTGGAATAAGCAGCAATGTTCACCTTTCATCTTTTAGTAACTAGCCCTCAATTATCTTATATTCGTAGAGTATACGTTAGAAATGGTAAGTTGTCTACAGTTTAAGTATATTTTAGGCACTTAGAGATGGTTCTGTAACTGTAACATTGTTGGCTAATTGAGAATGTAGGTGCAGCAATAAAAGTTTCAAGAAGGTTTCTTTAAATCCAAATCCATGATTTGCCATGCATATTTCCCAGACATTTCAAATGAAATAAGATGCCCTTATGCCATGGAAATTTTCTGTTATCAGCAGCACATTCTTTCTGGCAATAAACATTTCCCAACCCACTACCCAACACCACAGTAATATCAGATTCCCAAATGCAACATGGAACTTGAACAAACATGTTGAGTAGCTTACGCTCAAGACATTTGGGACATACTGAGCCATTTTATTACAAAAGATTACAGCAACAGAATAAGCAGAGCACACATTCATTCAGGAGGTGATAGTGATGAAGGTTTACATTTAGAACGAAAGGCTTTAGTACTTTTTCTTCAGCAGTTGAGAGGAAAACTGATAATCTTCAGTTGTGTAAAAATAAGTAGTGATAGTATATTTCCATTATTGAGATGTTAACATGAAGCGACATAATTAATGATTATAAAAAGAAAGCACTTGATAGAATATGGAATTCTTTGCATAAACTATAGATGAAGCAGAGTCAATCGAGTCAATTCAAAATGAATGTTATGTTTAAAAAAGGACAATGCCAGACAGTATGGGGTGTTCAAGCATTATATACAGAAAGAACACATGGGTTGTTGCATGTTTTCTGGGCTAAATATCTGAGATTGGAGAAACTAAAACAATAGTTTGTGCGTGTTATTTTTCTTTAACTCTGAGAGCTGAATCTTCCCATTTTTATTTATTTTTGTTGAGTTTTGTGGAGCGTTTCTCTTAGCAAGACCTAATGGGTTTTCTCACTTAATTATCACCTTAAAAACTTACAGTACCCCTCTCATCAGATGCAGCTGATTTTCCAATTTACCATAGCCAGACGTATTCATCACTGGTGGGATATCCTGGGATTCTTGGTGCTGATGCCATCTTTGATCCCCAAAACTACACCGAGTCAAGCATTAGCTGTCTGGAATTACCCATCACCAGCAACATAGCGGCATAGCAACCACAAACAAATGCCTCTCGTGACCTACAGGTTGCATGGCTAATACCTTTTTTCACATTTTTACTTTTTACCCAGTGCTCAATGCAGCCTTGCCTCATATCATGTTCCATGTTGAACCGTCACATTCAGGAAGATTAAAATGGTCCAAAGCATTCACCTGTATTCACTAATACCAGAAGCAAATAGAAATCAAACCATCAAGAGGCACATTTGCCTCTCAGAACCAAAAAGAACTGTTTGCAGGTTGAGAGCTAATTTTAGAGCCAATGAACGATTACTGCACCCAGGTCTCATCAACTGAAATCAGGTGTCAATTAAGGCCCGTCTGGCTTGAAGCACCCAGTGCCGCGGAGCTCTATCAAGCATAAGTTGCAAAAAGCATCATTGTGTAAAACATTGTTTGACATTGAACTGATAAAGCAAGTTGAGAGAAATTCAGTTCAGTGTCCCTGTGTAGCTTATGAAGTCATATGTTAGCTTTGTGTTTGGTGCAGTGCAGTTACCTCTTTTAAAGTCACCTGGGATTACTTCTGCTTCTCAGAGATATATAGATTCTACCTGCAAGAACAAATGACATGGTCAAGATTGATTGTCACCTGAAGATGCACTCCACATATCTTTACCTACACCGTTTACACCATTGATAATCAAAACATTATCAACCACTATTTTAAATCTCCTCAAAAACTTAACTCCCACAGCCATTTGGAGTAGAAAATTACAAAGGTTCACAATCCTCTGAGTAAAAAAAATCTTATTATTTGAGTCCTAAATGGTATTTTCAATTCTGCCCTCGGAATCTGGTCTCCCCAGTCAGGAGAAAATCTTTATGTCTATCTTGGTAAGTGTTTTGCAAGCTCCAATGAAATTACCTCACATTCTTTGAAACTCTTGAGAATACATACCCAATTTACCCAACTCTCTTCATAAGAAACTCCTTACATCTCAGAAACAAGCCTGGTGAACCTTTGTTGCAGCCCCTTTATGCTAATTATAACTTCCTAGAGAAAAGAAGATCAGGACTGCACACAATTTTCCTGGTGTGATCTAACTGATCTCCTATTCAATTGAAGGAAGGTTTCACTTCTGCTGTACTCAATTCTTCTTGCAATAAAGACTAACATTCCAGCTTGTTACGATTGCATTTTAACTTTCAGTTATTTATTGACAATGACACATAAGTCCTTTTACACTTTCCAACCTCCAACTATGTAAGAAATACTTTGCACATCAGTTCTTACAAGAAAAATAGATAATCTCCCATTTTTCAATGTTAATTTTCATCTTCCATGTTCTTACGCAGTAACTAAATCAATTCAAATAATTTGACATCTTCCTTACACATACATTCCTGCTAAGCTTTATATTAACTTCAGATTGGGAAAGGGTACAATAAGTGTATGGCGCGCGCGCGCGCGCACACACACACACACACACACGTCATAGTGCACCAGAGCGCAATATAGCTCTGTGTTCTTACCCTCTGTTTTCTGTTAGCCAATCCTCAATCCATGCGAGTACATTACCTGCTATACCATGCAATTTAATTTGTCTGAGCAACATCTTTTAGAAATCCTGAACAAAAGTCTTCTGAAAGTCTGAATTTACTACATCTATAGGCTCCCCCATATCATTTTTGTCAGTACCATCCTCAAAAAAACTCCCACAAGTTTCTCAAATATGATCTACCATTCACAAATGCATGTTGACTATGCCCAATAAGCTAATTTTTGGGTCCATTTATTACATCCATTATAATGGATTCTAGCATTTTCCTTACCATGATGGTTCTGTAGTTCCCTGTTTTTGTCTCGCACATTTCTTAAATAGTGGTCTGACATTCATAAGTGTCCTAGGAATCATTCCAGAATTTATGGATGTTTCACAGTATTGATGATTATCAAGGCATCATCAATCTCTTCAGTCACTCCCTTTAATTTCATGGGATGCAAACTGTCAGGGGCAGAGGATCATCTGTTCTGACGATGCCACCTTACACAAGGATGCTTCTGATATGTCTTTCTGTTTCCTGAAACTGAGAATGCCCATCCCATACCCCCACCCTACCACTATGTCTAAAAGACACCTCAACCATTTTTTGACTTATTTCCCACATTTCTATCTCCTTTACCCCTTCCCCTCCTTCACAGGGTTTTCTTGCTCTCACCTTTCACCCCACCAGCCTCTGCCTTCAGATCATTATTTCCCCTATTTCCACTAGCTCCAGCACCACTATCAAACATATCTTCCTCTACGCCCGCCATCAGAATTCCACAGAGACCATTCCCTGTGCGACACACTGATCTAGCCCTCTAGCATTCCCAACATATTTTCAAACCCCATAAAACCTTCACTTTTAATTATTGAATGTGTAATTCTGCCCCTTTACTCTGCCCTCTTCACCATCCAAGGCCCTGAACATATCTTCTCGTTGAAGCAGCAACTCACATGTATTTCTTTCAAACTAGTCTACTGTATTAGCTGGTCATAATGCAATCTCCTCTACATTGGCAAGACCAGAGATAGACTGAATAACTGCTTTGCAGAACATAACTACTCTGTCCGCAAGAATGACCTTGGTCATTTGCAATTTCAATACAAATTTCTGTCCATGGCTTGCTGCAGTGTTCCAGAGTAGCCTAATGCGAACTGGAAGAACAACAATTACTTTCTCCTGACATTTCAGACTTCAGAGCACAGCATCGAGTTCAACAATTTCAGAATATGAATTCTGTCCTCCAACTTAAGTGCCCTGTTCTCCAACTATATCTCAATATCTGTTTGCCTGGGTTTGTTACAATGGAGATGACTAATTTTCTGCTATTAGTACTCAGCATTAACACTAATCCTTCACTAACATCGTAGATCACTTCTCCATGACCATTAGCACTCCTTTTTCTTTTGTTCGTGCGCATTTACCATTTTGCTCCTCCTTCCTCTTTTCTCAATAAGTACAAAGACTATCACTTTTCCAGACCCTTCAGTCCTGTGGAAGATTTGTGTTGGACTCTAAAGATCAATGTTGTTTCTCTCTCCTCAGATGGTATCAGACCAAGGTCATTCTTGCGGACAGAGCAGTTATGTTCTGCAAAGCAGTAATTCAGTCTATCTCTGGTCTTGCCAATGTAAAGGAGATTGCATTATGACCAGCTAATACAGTAGACTAGTTTGAAAGAAATACATGTAATTTGCTGCTTCAGCTAGAAGATATGTTCAGGGTCTTGGACGGTGAGGATGGCAGAGTAAAGGGGCAGAATTACACATTCAAACACTTTCTGTTATGCACTGTCTTTCTTTGGTGAGAATAGCAGATAAACATTTCAGTAGGATATTTTCTTTCCTGGAAAGCAAGAATAATTGAAAACTCTATCAAAATGCAGGCAAATAATTTGTAGAAGAAACCTATACTACATGTATTTTATTTTTCAATTATATTTCCAATATTATTAACAGATGAGAGTAGACATCATTTACTTTGGAAAAAATGTAGATCCTGTTTTGCAGTCAGAATGTGCCTTGTCTACTAAGTATTTGTTGCATTGAAACTAAAACATCAGATCTATACAATTTCCTCTGACTTGGATGTTACTGAGTATTTCATTGATGGAAAGAAAAATGGGGAAATTCTGTTGAATTTCCTCACGGATATAAAAGATTTTGTAAAAACAACGCCAGAAAATCGGAAGACTGAATTTCTTCAATGCCTATGCCAGCCTCTGTGCTCAAGAGATGAAGATGGTAAATTATTTTTAGCAGTGACATACATGCAATAGTAGTTGGCTATTGATTTGATATCTGTCAGTTAGCCATGATTCACTTAACTTCACTCCAAATTTTCTTGCTAATTATGTATTTTTGCTTCAGATCTGTTGGTTGAGGTTGAGAGTAAGATCAAATAATTCTTAGGTTGTCTTTATCACCATATTTCTAATGAATCCATTAAATTACACTTGAACTTATAAAATAATTCTTAATAAGATGAAAATTAATGTCCATGGATTTAAGTTCTGGAGCTTTTAAAATATCAACTTGCAGTAGAGATATCTTGATGATTTGAGATATGACCATTCATTGCCAATTTTTTATTTGGCATCAATACCGTAATTTCTTCACGGAAAGCTAATTTTGATTCATGCAAGACAAGTAGCAAGGATTTTTATTACAGTATAATGAAAATTATTCATTCTCATCATTTTTATATCTTTTAAAGTCCAATTTGTTCAATGATTTTTTGGATACAGGGATCAAGAACTGAAATGCATATGACTACAGACCAGTTTTATGCACCTATGTAAGATTTTCTATGTCTGGGGATAACATTTATATTGTCCAGTAGAATTAATTTGCATGATTCAACTCCACTTGATAAACATTTGTTTAATTTTCTGGGCATCTCAAAGCTTACCAAACATCAGTTTTGAAACGTTAACAGCAATTAGTTAGAAATTTATAATATTCTGACCTATCTTTACTTAAATCTCAATAAATAGATTAGATTAGGTTCCCTACAGTGTGGAAACAGGCCCTTTGGCCCAACAAGGAGAAAGTGAGGACTGCAGATGCTGGAGATCAGAGTTGAAAAATGTGGTGCTGGAAAAACACAGTAGGCCAGGCAGCATCCAAGGAGCAGGAGAATCGATGTTTCGGGCATAAGCCCTTCTTCAGGAATGAGGCTGGTGTGCCAGGCAGGCTGAGGTAAAGGGTAGTGGGGAGGAAATTTAGGGGAAGGGCACTGGGAATATGATAGGTGGAAGGAGGTGAGTGTGAGGGTGATAGGCCGGAGAGAGGGTGGGGATGGAGAGGTCGGGAAGAAAATTGCAGGTCAAGAGGGCAGTGCTGAATCCGGGGGTTGGGACTGACCTGCAATCTTCTTCCCGACCTCTCCGCCCCCACCCCCTCTCCGGCCCATCACCCTCATCTCCTTCCACCTATCGTATTCCCAGTGCCCCTGCTTCGGCCCAACAGGTCCACACCGAAGAGCAACCCACCCAGACCCCTACAGTTACTCCTAACACTGCAGGCAATTCACCTAACCTGCACATCTTTGGACTGTGGGAGGAAACTGGAGCAAACCCACACAGACACCTGAAGCAGGAATTGAACCTGGATCTCTGGTGCTGTGAGGCAGCAGTGCTAATCACTGTGCCACCGTGCCACCCTAGTTTAGATTTGGTTTCGATTTGGTTTAGATTTGGTTTAGATTAACTGTTCTTTCTTTCTGCTAAACTTCAAACACTGCACAATAAGACTGTCAAAAAACATAACCAGGATAATAAACACGGAATTTCACATAGACTGTGTTTTTACTTTTAACTGATGCTGGGGAAATTTTTTATTCAGGTTTATTTTATTGATTATTGACTGTGATTATACACACAACTGTAAATCCGCATGCACAATATCAGACTTTTAGCAAAACCTGACTACGTCTTTGTTAAAATTCAGTTAATATACATAATCATATTATTTTCAGTTATGATACATCTTTTCATATTTGCAAAAACTATATTAAATTGCTAACTTTTGAATATGATCTAACAATTTTAAACATGGGAAACACATTGATGTATTTAGTTTACAATATGAATAAATATTGCTGCGATAGGGCACATTTGGTCAAAGCTTTTCTTTTATGACTCATAAGGCAAATCACAAGAAATGCCAAAGTGAAGAAAAAATAGTACTTTTTATTTATGAGAAGAAAGTTTAAATTAGTTGTTAAATAACTCTGATAGAATTCACTGGTTAATACTGACTGACAGTAAACTGCCAAGCTTTGGTTAAATTAAAAATACTATCTAGTTGGTCAAGGCATTGTCCTGATAAATGCGTAAGAGAATGGCAGTCAACTATTTTGTTGATTTGAAACAGGTGCAATGCGTGAATGTGTTCTTTCTGTCCACAAAGAACAGGGTACCCATTAGTTTTCAATGTAATTCTTCACATAATCAGTATTATCCAGATGTCCAATCACAGGATCATTTATAACACCGTGTATTATGTTTTTCAACTACAGGCAGATGGGAAACAAGTGAGGTTAGCTGTTACTATGCAGATGCAATACATGTGGTACCACTTCATACTGCCATCAAGCCAAAATCATTTTCTGCCTACCCCACAAATGCAGAATTTTGTATGTAAACTTCACGGCTACTATGATGCTAGGTTTGTAGACCACAAATCCCAAAGACAGTCAAGTTATATCAAACAGCATAACAAGCAACGTATTGATGACATCCAGGGAGAAAATGAGGACTGCAGATGCTGGGGGTCAGAGTAAAGTGTGTGGTTCTTAAGATGCTTGTGATGAAGTGTGGTGCTTGTGATGAAGAGCTTATGCTTGAAATATTGATTCTCCTGCTCCTCAGATGCTGCCTGACCAGCTGTTCATTTCCAGCACCATACTCTCGACATCGACTACATCCAACCAGCCTACCCTTGCAAAACTCACACTAACCATACCGTACAAAGTGGAGTCTACTGGTTAATAGGAATAATATTTTTTCAATAATGTATTAATTGTTAATCCATGCCAATTAACCCCTCTGACCCAAATATTCATTTATGTGAGAAATTGTTCTGAGAAAGCTTTAATAATTTAAATTGCAGCTTTCTTTTTATCCCTCTCACCTAAGTCAATATTTCCTTCTCTTCATCTTCCTATGAGGCAGTAATAGCTGAAAACATATTACCATAAGCAGCCATTACAACTGGGGGTGGGGGATGATGGAGGTGACGGAGATAACTCCATAGGTCAAAGAGGACCCATAATGTAGTCTCTCTCCTCCCAGATACCCATCAGGAGGTCACAACCCCAAATGGAGCCGTACTCTCATGCAGTACCAGTAAAATTTTCAAGAAATAGGGGCGAGCCTCTTCCTTGGCCAATCCAGTGTGTCAGTTGGGTTCCAGCTGAGTGTTGCTGCTGGAAAGATGGCAGGGTGGTGGGAAGATGATGGGCATACAACCCCTTGCCATTGTAATACACATTTGCCCTCATGCTAGCATGTCTGTCTTAGGACTGCTGCAGTATACTAGAGTAGTCCAATGCAAACTGTACAACCAAAACCTCATTTTCAGTCGAGGCAATTTGCAACCTTCTGACTTTACATTGAGTTCAACAGTTTCAGTCGATGAAATCTGTTATCAAGAGTTTTTCTTCTGCCTTTCCCATCAATATCCTCTCCCTCACCCCCTCACTCTCATCTTTTTTTTGCTTTCAGTGGAGCTGATCTAGATTCTGCATTAACGTCTAATCTTGACCTAATCCCCTTTCTATAACCATTTCCTTTGTCCTGTGGCATATGTGATTTCAAATCTTGTTCAACGACTAATCTCTCCTGTCCTTTCCTTCCCTTCCAAAGCTCCTCAACATATTTTTCAACAATTTGAAAGCCATAATTTCTCCATCTTTCTCTTCATTTCCAAATAAGAGATATCTTGAACTCACCACAAATGGTGTCAAATCTGCTGAGTTTCTCCAGCACATTTTTGTTATTATTTCTGGTAGGTTCCTGCCTGTAATAAACAATGAATACATATATTTCCTTTGGCAATAATACATAGATGCAACGACTCATTAATATTGGTGTGATATTGGAAAAACTGATAACATCAATTGCGACATGAATTATCACTTAGTGCTGGTGGTGTATTCGTTTTCATAGCAATGCCTTCACTACACATGTTTCCCATTAAGCATAATCTATTTGTAATTGAAATTCATTATAATCTTTTGTCTTTTATTACTATACTGACTGAATGGCTACTGAACCTTGTCTGCATAACAAAATAAAATCTTGACAGTGGACTATCCTATTAAAACTGACAGATCATTCGTCATTCTGATAATAAAGCTCATGGCAATCTACGGAATGTAGTAAATAACTTAATATTTATTGTGCACTCATTCAGAATGGCTGAAGTTAATACAAAATATAACCCTGCTGCACAACCTTAACCTTACCCTTGTTATCTCAACACATTTTTCATATTTTGTAATTTGCTGCTTCAAAAGAAATCCATTAAAAATTGAAGGTGATGTAAATTGCTTTTATATGTCAAAGAGCATTTTTTAAAAATGTAACACCTATATTTAACCATATGCACACAAATTCTAATATTTTAGCTAGATTGATATATGTATGAACATATTATAAATCATAATAAAAAAAACATCTCTTTTAGACTCCAAATCTTTTTATCTTGCAATCATTAAACATCTATTATTATTATCCTTTATGAAAATAATATGGACCATCAGGAAACTAGATGATGGAGGAGCAGAATTAGGCTATTCAGCCCATCAAGTTTACTAATGCAATAAAATTATAGCCATCTGAAAATCCTTAGCTCCAGTTTCCTTTTTTTCCCTACAACCCCTATTCTCTTATGAATTAAAATCTGTATATCTGCACCTTGAATATACTTAGACCTAACTGCAACAGCCTTCTGTGGTAAAGAAATCCACAAATTCCCTACTCGCTGACAAGAAATTCCTCCTACTCTGTCTTAAGCTTGTGAAGCCTAATTGTGAGATTACGTTGACTTTCTCAAACGAGGGGCAACAGTTTTTCCACACCTATTCTGTCAAGTCCCCGAAGAATCTTGTATGCTTCAATAATGTTGCCTCTCATTCTTCTAAATTCCAACATACTCGACATTTCCTCGTAAGAGAGTTCCTCCAAACCTGGGATCAGCCAAAGGAACCTTCTCTGGACTGTGTCCAATGTCACAATATATTTTCTTAGATAAGGGATACAAAACAGCTCACAGTATTCCAGCCATAGTCTGGCTAGTGCGTTATATTGTTTGAGCAAAATCGCCTTTCATTTATACTCAATTTCCTTTGAAATAAAGGCCAATATTCCATTTGCCTTCCCTATTACCCATTGAACTTGGATGCTAGTATTTTGTGGTTCCTGAATGATGATTCCCAAATCCTACTGTTCTCTAGCTTTCTGCAGTCATTCTCTATTTAAATAATAATCAGCTCCAATATTCCGAATTCTTCTAATCCCAAATAATAGTTATGAAATTTTATTAGCAAATTCACTAAGCTTTCCACTTCAGAAAAGAAGTTTTACTGAATACCGAGTAAGAAATAATGATACTGCATCCCATGGAAACAAGGGGAAACTGTACAGAGGCTAACACAAAGGATTACAAAGCAGGGGGATCAGAACAAAATAAAAATTAGATCCTGAAGATTTCAGAAGTATTGTAAAGCATCAGAAGGTCCTTTCCAAAACATACGGATTTCCTACTGCAGGAAAGTGTCATGTTTGCTCGGGGATTTCAGTAAATATTTACTTCAAATATTAATATATACAAGTTATTAGATATTCATAGATATTCACATTTTCTTAGATATTTGTGTTCGCTTATAAATAACATTAAACTGGATTTTATCAGATTTGCTATTACACCTTTTGATAGTTTTATGTTTTAGCAGTTTACTTATTCACATCAAGTGTCTATGGCAAGGATAATGACGTGATGAGTTAATCAGATGACATTTCCAAAACCAGATTGTTACCAGTGAGATTAGCTTTCTCAATGCAGTTCTTCCTCCTTTGTTGGTGAGAAGCCTATTTACATAGATTTTTTGGGTCATTAATTGCACAAATCATTGGAAGTAATAACTTTTCCAAATTAAATTTTGCCTAAACAGTATATTCAATATTTCAGAAGTACAACTGCATAAATCAAAGGTGTACCTGGTGACTTTGCTGGTCATCCTCTAGTTGTGGAGGATGTCGTTATCAAAACCTTCTCTGTGTCCTCTACAACTATTAGCAGGCCCCTCCATGGGGACTAAAGCAGGATAAGTCTCTGGCCCATCATTCTACCCAACTGGAGAATGGCAGCCCACTAGTCTCAACTTCACAATGGGCACTTTAGTGACAGCGTTACACAGCAATTTTTATCTGATAAAGGCATTTCACTGCACAATGGCATGCCAGTAGCTTGTCGCAGAGAGGGGCAGTCACTCTACTGCAGACAGAGAGCCAGGAGCACAGCATGGAATTGATATGAAACGTACAGCACATGTCACTCTACCGCATGGTACTGCATCACCATCAGAGATGGTGTATGTACCAGCAGCTAACACAGCAATTACAGTGCATGTGCTTGAAGAGCAGAAAGACATGTGGAAGGAAAAGGGGCAACATATTAAATGGGGTAATGGTGGACTTCAGTTAGTTAGGGGTTGCCATCACAGTTAGTCCAGGGCTGGGCCATCTCCAGCCTTGGAATTTTGGCCACAGGCAATCAGGAGATTGTAATAACTCATGAATTGGTTCAATTTCAGTAAGGGGATTGAGCCATGGTAAGTTTGGAGTCAAACACAAAAAAAAAGAGCCTTGCAGTTTAGTTAATCAGAGTCACCTTGCCAATTCAATCTGGGAAATGGGTTATAGTCAGTCGGGAGGTGGGTTATAAAATCCAGGAGGTTTTTTTTAAGGATCTGTACACAGCATCATCAAGTTTGCAGGCAGCTTGGGTCTGGGGACTGGCCTTCTGTTATTCACTGACTAAAGGAATGGACACAATTGTAGGGGCAGCTGAATATAATAGGATGGTATCCAGTATGACAGGGTGGGGATTAGATAATTCAAAGGAGTGTCAAGGCAAGTTTTGGTCACCCTGGCCTTAATATAGGAAGTGTGTAGGGCCAACAATAGTACCTCAGTAGTCAGGGGATCCAAAATTAAAATAGGGATATTGATGGACACGTAAACAGGTTCAACTGAGCAGGGAGAGGGTGGAAGACCATCAGTGAATTAGGGATCCTAACACAGTAGGTAAGATGTAGAATGGTGATGATGTTGTGGGTCATGGGAGCAGCCTGCAACACATTTAAGCGAACACAAATCTGAAAATTTAATCATATTGATTCAAATATCAACTGCACAAGAAGTGAGAGGAATAAGTAACAGTCTTTTTGAAAGTTGGTAGATTTCATTAATGAAATAGGAACCCACCCAATAGATTTGTCCAGTAATCAGGAGTCCAGTGATTATAGAATAACATTCATCTGTCTTCAGTTCACATTTAATCAGCATTGTCTCACAGCTTTCAAGGAAGTTGTGGCACCTGACCAAGGCAGTCAAAATAGGCCCAGGCAGTGAGTGATTTACAGGTTGGTCGGGGGTCAGTTACTCACTGCGGTATTCCTAGCTTCTGATCTGCTCTTGTAGCCATTACATTGAAATAATTAGTCCAAGTTTAGTTTCTGGTCCTTAAAAATTATCCTGAATGCATTCTATGAATTCTTCTTTGTGTCTACTTCTGACATTCTGACTATTCCAATCTATATAAAGATTAAAATCACCTGTCATTAATATACTGTTTTTTTTTACATGGCTTCCTTATCTCCTGATAAGGGTAGATGGTAGTGAATCTTTGAATTTCCCTCCCACAGAAGGTAGAGGAAGTTCAGTCATTGAGTATGTTCAAGATACAGCTCGATAGATTACTAGAAACCAATGATATTGAGGGACATGTGGTTAGTGTAGAAAAGTGCTGTTGAGGTAGATGATCAACCCTGATAATCAACCCTTAAAGTGTTAAAACAAGCCTGAGGTGCCAAATCCCGGGCTATAATG
The DNA here is from genome assembly GCF_020745735.1 of Hemiscyllium ocellatum. NCBI lineage: Eukaryota > Metazoa > Chordata > Chondrichthyes > Orectolobiformes > Hemiscylliidae > Hemiscyllium > Hemiscyllium ocellatum. Next base: position 37,380,761 of record NC_083407.1, on the reverse strand, counting down.
GGAAAGAACAATGCTGTTATGTCAAATTGAGTAAAATTTTCAGGCTGTCATCAGGCATGAAAGGAATTATGAGAGTTGGCTTCATAAACATCCAGGGTACATTTGGGAATTTCTTAATTTTCAAGCAATGAATATTGTTGAGGCAAGGTATATTCTTAATTTAAAAGCATTTACTGGCTTAATATGTGCTTTCTTTAAATATCTATATTTGTAAATGCCAGAATATTTATTTTTTCTTATTTTTGACTTTGCTGAAAAATAACTGATCTTTGTAAGTTTAATTTGAAATTATGAAGAGAGTATATTAAGTTATTTAAGGGTTACTGCAAATACACTGTGTCAGAGATTGAACAACAGTAAAGTCCATTAACTTGCTCAATCCCATGAAAGTGGGATTTTCAAGTTTTCATATTATTTTACCTCTCTGCCATTTCATTGCGGGACCATCCTACATATTTTTTAAAGTATATGGGTATTATGGAGAAATCTCATTCAGTGTGCTGGAACTTCTGTGAAACTCCACTAACTACAGTAGTAACTCCACTACTATTTTGCTGTTATCACTTAAAAAACACTGTAGAGGGACCCTTTTTTTTCAAAGAGCTGTTTGCTGCCTGATATCTGCAAACATTGTGAAATAGCCACATAAACTGTTCAGGATTTGACTAGAAAAATGAATGAACTGTATTGTAAGTAACAGTGCAGCTAAAAGGTGAAAGCCAGATCTAAAAATTATTCTTCTCCCCATCATCCTCACCGCCCCCCCATATTTGAATAAATGCCTGTGATTCCAAACTCAGGTCAGCAAATTCCCAAACCATATCCTTTTTGGTAGTAGGCAGTTCTGACGTCTGTTTTTACACAGATACTAATCTTGGAATCAGAACCTCAAATAAAACATTGACCCTAAAAAAATCATTTATTTTCTTTGTTGACATCACCAGTACTGCAATTTTGGTTGGAAATATGAACACTTTTCCTACCTGTAATCTTAGCTGGTTAGTGACAGTTACTACCTGGTATTTACTGCCTACTAGAAATTATAGACTACTTTGGCAAAATAGTTTTATCAGAACAAAAGAATTGCAAAATATCGCAAGCCATTGTAAAAATAGCATCAAAAACAGTTATAATAGCTAAAAACAAAGTTAAGCTAAGGTCTTCAGTTTTCCCGTAGCTCATCACCTGATTAGATTATTTAATTTTAAGCAAGATAGTAAACACGTATTACACTGGCAACAATGTCTGCAAATTCTCATCAAATAATTTTTCCATGCCTATTTGTGCAGCGGTGCATTCCAAAAAGATTTTAAAGATCTTCAAATGATGAACAAAATCTAAGAGATTTCCTCGATGACTCCATCATTGATTAACTACAAACAAGATAAAAATCACTCTGAATGTTGCTGTTTGTAGAAAACAGGTTGGTAACATTACCTGGTTCTATTGGACTTGAATTGTAATTTTTAAAAAAACACACTCCAGTCTGCAGCTAGCGCATCAAATTGCATTCCCTGCTCAATAATCTTCTTCAGCCTTGTCCTCCTTTCAACCAGCAGGCTCAACTAATTCAATCTAAGTACTTACTAGCTCCATATACGCTCTTGAATTGTGATTAAAATTAATTGGTGCATCTATAAACACAAGCTGAACTTGAAATCAACGAACTTGATATAAGAACAGGAACAATTATAACAATTTAGTCTCAGAAAAGCTCAGGTTACTTTTTTTAACTAATAATACATCTTTTCCAATATATAAGCACAGAAATCAATGTCACATTGTGCAATAATCATTGGTGTATGCTACTTACCATGAAATTTATAGAAAATGGCAAAGCAGGGGCTAAACAGGAAGTAATAGCTGCTGAGAGATCAGTTGAACTTACTCTACCAGCGTGCAATGGCAAAAACAACTGATTGCAGTATTTTTCGCTGAGAATTCACAGAAAAGAACAACAGTAATTCAAACAGGCTATGCAAGCCACCAATCATAATGCTGTGTCCAACAGGCAGAACTGTACTATGCAATTAAGTCATTATACCATCACTGTATCATAGCATATGACCCGAGAGTGCAAAAGATTCACTTCATTCACTTGATGCATGACATACTGATAAAAGCACAGTCTTTTTTTAACTGTAGAGCCTAAAAGACCAGGCCACAAACATGTATCTGTGAAAGTAATGTTTGTATATTTTAGGGAGCTTTGAGAAATATCTGTTGGATCTTCCAATACCATGTTATTCACATAAGGATCATATGTTATGAAGGATAACATAAATATTACAGGTAAAGTTACCCTGCTGGGGATTAAACACGTCAATAGCTACATTGCGTTTGTAAAGATGCAGTGCTCAGTGAAGAATACGAAGAGTACACAGTCAGAAGTTGGGCACTTGGGAGCTTTAAAAAGTGATTAACTTTAAGTTAGGGCTAAAATACACCACTACTAGAAGGAAGGAACTGAAGGAACTGAAATGATGGAAGTAAGGAGATTGGGTACAATGGGAAAATAATGGCAGAACATGTCCTAGGATTGAAATGCATAATGATGACTTTCCTAAGAAGCTGCTGGTTCAGGAGCCATTCAGGCTAAAGTAGATGCTCAGATCTTCGCGCAATTCTTAAACTTCCAGTGACGCACTGATTCAAAGGTAAGAAGTTGTTACTGACAAAGTGCTTACTCATTGCTAAATATCTTTATAGCTGGCATCTTAATATTCAATAACTGTTTTCTCCTTTTCTTTTAACTTTTCCTGGTAGTTTGAAGGGCACTGTTAACATTAAAGTTGCTCAGCAAAATCACCATTCATCCTATGTGATCCAAGATAATGATGGCTATTGGCTATTTAACCACAGAAAAGCGCAAGTGAAATCAAATTGAATGTTGGTCTTATAAAACACTTTGCACAAGTATTAAAATCTCCAGTGGCATGAGAAAACAAGTGTGCTGAGGTTAATTCTCATGTTCCTGCTGCCATCTGACTGATAACCGCAAATGCAGCATAAACCAAACGTTGTATGTCGGATTTTCCTGATAGTTGTACTATGGAATCATACCTCACAGCCAATGCCACTAACACCACCATTGGCACTATCACAAGAACTGTCTCACCAGTAGGATAGACCAATTAGAGCTTGATGACTCATTGAGGTGGAGTATTCCTGCGTATTCACAATATTGACTCCGGACATCATGATGTTTCATGGCAACAGAACGTACAAGGGCACAGAAACCTACTGCTGCTCTTCCCATCCCTGAAGATGAATTAGTATTGTTCCCATGTTGAACATCATTCGGAGGAAGCACTGAGGATGGCAAGAGTGCAGAAGGTACACTGCATGGTGACTTCAATCTCCTAATTGCTCCAATGTTTGCAACATATGGTTCTGTAGCACCATCAATGACGGAGCTAGTCCAGTACTAAAGGACATAGCTCCAAGTTGATCTGTAGCAGACATTGGGGAAGCAATAAGAGGGAAAATTTACATAGCCTTGTCCTCACTGAATGATGCATCATAGATAAGTCTGATCATGACCGTACTGGTAAGAGTGACCACTGCCAGCATTTGTGGGGATGAAGATTTGATCTTCAATGTATCATGAGACACTAACACTGTGCAATGTGAGACTGACTTTGAAGAGATCTAGCAGCTCTAAATTGGGCATCCTTGAGGCACTACAGGTCATCGGTAGCAGCAGAATTGTATTCAAACATAATTTCTAAACTCATGTAGAAGCGGGCCTTTTGGTCCATTGAGTTCACAACATCCATCTAAAGAGCTTTACACCCACACCCACCCATCCTATCTCTGAACCCTACATTTCCCTTGGGTAATCTACCTAGCCTGCACATCCCTGGACATTACTAGAAAATTAGCATGGCCCATCCACCTAACCTGCACAATTTGGACTCGATCTCCATTCCTCCATTTCCATAAAGTTGGCAGATCAACCATGGTTTAATGAAGATCACAGGAGGGCATGTTTGAAGCTGTATCAGACCTGACTTAAAAAAAAGGGTGTTCACCTAAGAAATCGATGGCACATGGCTTTTTACAAGCCAAACAGCAGAAGCAGCATGACATTGACAGAGAGAATAAGTCCCACAACCAATGGATTAGAGCTAAGCTCTGCAACATTGTTTCATCAAATTATAGTATCGTATCTAACACAAAGGAAGATTGTTCAATTGTTGCAGGTGAGTTCAGCGACAGGACACCATTAAGTTCCTCAGTCTTTGGTCCAACCAGCTTGAGTTGCTTCATGAATGACCTTCCCTCCATCATAACATTAGAAGGGGGGTTGCACACAATACTCAGCTAAATTTATCACTCCTCATATACTAAAATCCCATATCTGAATGCAGAAAGACCTGAACAATATCCAGTTTTGGCCTGACAAGTGGCAAGTAACATTCACACTACACAGGTGTCAGGCAATGACCATCTCCTACAAGAGAGAACTTGACCATTGCTTATTAATATTCAATGTCATTACCATCACTGAATCCCCTATCGCCATCCTGAGAGCTACCATCGACCAGAAACTAAAATAAACCACCCATATAAATACCATGACTGCAAGGGCACATCACAGGTTAGAAATCCTCCAGTGAGTAACTCACATCCAGACTCCACAGAACATGTCCAGTACCCACAAAGCACAAGTCAAGAATTTGATGGAATATCCTTTACTTGCCTGGATGAATGAATCTTCAACAACATTCAAGAAGCTTGACACCATTTAACACATCTCAACCACTCGCTGCCCAAAACCATGAATAGTCACTTTTTTCACTAGCACGCATGGTGGCAGTAATCTGCACAACAGCAATTCCTTCAGCAATACCTTTCAAACCAGTAAATTCTACCACCTATAAGGTCAAAAGCACCAAATGTGTGGGAACACCACCCTCTGCACATTCCCCCTCAAGGAGAAAGTGAGGTCTGCAGATGCTGGAGATCAGAGCTGAAAATGTGTTGCTGGAAAAGCGCAGCAGGTCAGGCAGCATCCAAGGAACAGGAAATTCGACGTTTCAGGCATAAGCCTGATGAAGGGCTTCTGCCCGAAATATCGAATTTCCTGTTCCTTGGATGCTGCCTGATCTGCTGCGCTTTTCCAGCAACACATTTTCAGCCCACATTCCCCCTCAAGCCACACACCATCCCAGCATGGAACTATATCACTGATCCCTCACTTTTGCTGGGTCAAATTCCTAGAACTTCCCTCCTAGCAGCATTATTCATATTTCTGTACTCCAATGACTGCAGTGGCCCAGGACTTCTGTTCACTAACGTGCCCTCCAGGGCAATTAGATTTGGGTAATAACTGCCAGTGTAGGCAGTGACACCCATATTCCTGTGAATGAACAAACAGCATGCACTCTAACTAATTACAGGTATGTTTCCATTCTACAGGTGATTTCTTAAAATGTGTATCCTCTTCTGGTCTTGAATATTAATATGAAAAATGCTCAGCATTAAACATATTCTAGGTAAAAACAATGACTGTAGATGCTGGAAACCAGATTCTGGATTAGTGGTGCTGGAAGAGCACAGCCATTCAGGCAGCATCCGAGGAACAGTAAAATCGACATTTCGGGCAAAAGCCCCTCATCAGGAATAAAGGTAGAGAGACTGAAGGGTGGAGAGATAAGCTAGAGGAGGGTGGGGATGGGGAGAAAGTAGCATAGAGTACAATAGGTGAGTGGGGGAGGGGATGAAGGTGATAGGTCAGGGAGGAGGGTGGAATGGATAGGTGGAAAAGAAGACAGGCAGGTAGGACAAGTCATGGGGACAGTGCTGAGCTGGAAGTTTGGAACTGGGGTGAGGTGGGGGAAGGGGAAATGAGGAAACTGTTGAAGTCCACATTAATGCCCTGGGGTTGAAGTGTTCCGAGGAGGAAGATGAGGCGTTCTTTCTCCAGGCATCTGGTGGTGAGGGAGCAGCGGTGAAGGAGGCCCAGGACCTCCATGTCATCGGCAGAGTGGGAGGGCGAGTTGAAATGTTGGACCACAGGGCGGTGTGGTTGATTGGTGCGAGTGTCCCGGAGATGTTCCCTAGGAGGCGTCCAGTCTCCCCTCACTGAGGACGAACGATCAGTCCTTAGCAAAGGACCTCCAGACCTCCCCCTCACTGAGGACGAACGATCAGTCCTCAGCAAAGGACTCAGCTTCATCTCCCTCTGTCCACACATCAATGAATTTAATACACATCGTTGAACGCTTCTTCGGCCGCCTCACCTCCGAGCTTACTTTCACAACCAGGACTCCCGCCCACCTTCCAAGGACCCCTTCGCCCACCTCCAACACACTGCATCCACCTGGACACCCCGCGCTGGCCTATTACCTGCGGTCTATTACCTCTTCATTTCCAACTGCCGCCAGGACATTAACTGCCTCAACCAGTCTATGCCCCTCCCCCACTCCAACGTCTCACTCTCACAACATGCAGCCTTCCGATCCCTCTGCTCCAATCTTGACCTCACCATCAATCTTGACCTCACCACCAGCGGATAAAGGGGGTGTAGTGGTAGTCTGGCGCACTGACCTCTACACCGCTGAAGCCAAACACCAACTCGAGGACACCTCTTCCTACCGCCCCCTCGACCATGACCCCACCCCCCATCAGAGCTGAAAATGTGTTGCTGGAAAAGTGCAGCAGGTCAGGCAGCATCCAAGGAGCAGGAGATACAAAGTTTCGGGCATAAGCCCTTACCAAACCATCATCTCCCAGACCATACAGAACCTTATCACCTCAGGAGATCTCCCACCCACAGCTTCCAACCTCATAGTCCAGGAACCACGCACTGCCCAGTTCTACCTCCTTCCCAAGATCCACAAGCCTGACCACCCTGGCCGACCCATTGTCTCAGCATGCTCCTGCGCCACTGAACTCATTTCGAGCTACCTCAACACTGTCCTATTCCCCCCTAGTCCAGGAACTCCCCACATACGTTTGAGACACCACCCACGCCCTCCACCTCCACCAAGACTTCAGTTTCCCTGGCCCCCAACACCTCATCTTCACCATGGATATCCAATCCCTCTACACCTCCATTCGCCATGACCAGGGCCTCCAAGCCCTGCGTTTTTTTCCTCTCCCGACGTCGCCAACTGTACCATTCCACCAACACTAATTCGTTTGGCCGAACTGGTCCTCACCCTTAACAATTTCTCCTTCGAATCCTCCCACTTCCTCCAGACCAAAGGGGTAACCGTGGGCACACGTATGGGCCCCAGCTATGCCGGTCTCTTTGTTGGCTGTGTAGAACAGTTGTTCTTCTGTAATTACACCGGCACCACTCCCCACCTCTTCCTCCGCTACATTGATGAATGCATTGGCGCCACCTCGTGCTCCCGCGAGGAGGTTGAGCAATTCATCAACTTCCAAGGAACAGGAAATTCGACGTTTCGGGCCAGAGCCCTTCATCAGGAATGATGGGCTCTGGCCCAAAACGTCAAATTTCCTGTTCCTTGGATGCTGCCTAACCTGCTGTGCTTTAACCAGCAACACATTTTCAGCTCTGATCTCCAGACCTCACTTTTTACTCAATTCATCAACTTCACCAACACATTCCACCCTGACCTTAAATTTACCTGGACCATCTCTGACACCTCCCTCCCCTTCCTGGACCTCTCCATCTCCATTAATGACAACCGACTTGACTCTGACATTTTTTACAAACCCACCGACTCCCACAGCTACCTGGATTACACCTCTTCCCACCCTACATCTTGCAAAAATGCCATCCCGTATTCCCAATTCCTCCGCCTCCACCGTATCTGCTCCCAGGAGGACCAGTTTCACCACAGAACACACCAGAAGGCCTCCTTCTTTAGAGACCGCAATTTCCATTCCCACGTGGTTAAAGATGCCCTCCAACGCATCTCATCCACATCCTGTTCCTCCGCCCTCAGACCCCACCCCTCCAACCGTAACAAGGACAGAACGCCCCTGGTGCTCACCTTCCACCCTACCAAACTACGCATAAACCAAATCATCTGCCGGCATTTCCGCCACCTCCAAACAGACCCCACCATCAGAGATATATTTCCCTCCCCACCCCTTTCTGCCTTCCTCAAAGACCGTTCCCTCCGTGACTACCTGGTCAGGTCCACACCCCCCCTACAACCCACCCTCCCATCCTGGCACTTTCCCCTGCCACCGCAGGAATTGCAAAACCTGTGCCCACACCTCCTTCCTCACCTCTATCCAAGGCCCTAAAGGAGCCTTCCACATCCACCAAAGTTTTACCTGCACATCTACCAATATCATTTATTGTATCCGTTGCTCCCGATGCAGTCTCCTCTACATTGGGGAAACTGGACGCCTCCTAGTAGAGCACTTTAGAGAACATCTCCGGGCCACCCGCACCAATCAACCACACCGCCCTGTGGCCTAACATTTCAACTCCCCCTCCCACTCTGCCGAGGACATGGAGGTCCTGGGCCTCCTTCACTGCCGCTCCCTCACCACCAGACGCCTGGAAGAAGAATGCCTCATCTTCCGCCTCGGAACACTTCAACCCCAGGGCATCAATGTGGACTTCAACAGTTTCCTCATTTCCTCTTCCCCCACCTCACCACAGTTCCAAACTTCCAGCTCAGCACTGTCCCCATTACTTGTCCGGACTTGTCCTACCTGATTATCTTCTTTTCCACCTGTCCACTCCACCCTCCTCCCTGACCTTTCACCTTCATCCCCTCCCCCACTCACCTATTGTACTCGATGCTACTTTCTCCCCACCCCCACCCTCCTCTTGCTTATCTCTCCACCCTTCAGTCTCACTGCCTTTATTCCTGATGAAGGGCTTTTGCCCGAAACGTCGATTTTACTGCTCCTCGGATGCTGCCTGAACGGCTGTGCTCTTCCAGCACCATTAAACATAATCGCATATAAACATATCACACTTTGACAACCACAGGAGCATTTATTAAAATTAAAACAGGGCCAACATTAGCTTGTAAAAGATTAGAGAAAAAAAAACGGCATTATGTATTTTATTGTGGACAAATCTTCCACATCTTCCTGGTCCTGAGTCTCTGCAGATGCCAAATGTTACAGGTGCATAAATTGAACTTTCATGAAAACAATACTTCATATTTTATTGGTTTCATAACTGCACCCCACCTTGATTTTATTACTGACAAAATGTTCACACTATGCAGCCAGAGCAATAATACAAAGAAAGCTGAATTCAAACTGCATTGTTGGAAGCCGAGCTGAATACTATGAAGCTCGGATCCAGTGTATTAGCAGCTGAGCAGCACAATGCAGTAAAAATAAACGCCATGTAGATAGTGATGTGGAACTGTCCTTCAAAGTTCTCATCACCATTATTTCTCACATGATTAAGAACCTTTAGCACCCACTGTGAATAAGTTCGGTCTGGGTTTTGTGGTGATTTTGTAAGAACTGAGTTGGCAATAAAATTAATGAGTAACACGTCACACACAGGAAACCTTAATCAATGTTTGAACCATTGGCCTCAAATCTAAAGTTGGTCTGAGAATCTAAATTTTCAATAGTCATTACCTGTTTAACCCTAAAGAATTTAAACAGAATCTCATATGCTCAGTATGTGCTAAAGTGCATCTGTCCCCACTTTGAGTGCAATCTCTGCACTGTTGTGCAGCATACCTGCCTGCAGTTAGCCTACTCACAGTTTGCAAATAAGGCTCTATGCTGGTTTGAGACTTCAAATGTCATTTGCAACATGTGACATACTCATCTGTTTTACACTTGACATCTAAAATGTATGTGGGAATATTCAGAAAGGGGTCACTTCCAACGTTCTATTCAGGAATTACCATCTGCTTCCAGATAAAACAATTTTCTGATTTTGACTGTCAGTATGCTGTTTTTAGCCTGTTCTTTGTGTTGATTTTTGGAGGGGAAATTAAACTTGCCAAAGGGTTATTTGACTAAACAATTTTGACCAGAACTTTCTGGGTTTGGTGATTGCATAATGGAAGGTAGAAGCGGAGGAAGAATGGATTCCAGTAAGGCTATTAAAGTATAATCATTATCAAGCTGAATGCAAACTGCACTGTCTGACAAGCTCCCTCAAGCGAGGAGTCCAAATTGCTAACCATATTTATTACAGCCTCAGCCCTTAGATCACTAGACGATTGAAGACAGACCGCTAGTCGACATTTAACACAATAGTCTTGGTTTTGATATTCAGAATGCTTTTCCTTGCTCACCTTGAGAGAAGGTGTGTACCGGGATGGTAGTTTCATCACTAGAGTGCGAGTACAGACTGCGGTTGGGCTAATACTGGAGGCAGATGCAAGGGCTGATATTGCCAAGACAGGCTCCTTAAAAGGACAGCCCTGGTGCTGTAGAATGTAGCCTCACATATAATGAACAAAAAGGCTTGTTGGCACCCATACCTCCCATAGATTCCATTCCCTAAGCCAGTAGAGGGTTACCTCAGATTACAACAGGATCTTGACCAGATGGGTCAATGGGCTGAGAAGTGGCAGATGGAGTTTAATTCAGATAATTGTGAGGTGCTGCATTTTGGGAAAGCAAATCTTAGCATGACTTATATAAATCTAGGGAGTGTTGCTGAACAAAGAGATCTTGGAGTGCAGGTTCAAAGCTCCTTGAAAGTGGAGTCGCAGGTAGATAGGATAGTGAAGAAGGTGTTTGGTATGCTTTCTATTATTGGTCAGAGTATTGAGTACAGGAGTTGGGAGGTCATGTTGCAGCTGTACAGGACATTGGTTAGGCCATTGTTGAAATATTGCATGCAATTCTGGTCTCCTCCCTATTGGAAAGATGTTGTCAAACGTGAAAGGGTTCAGAAAAGATTTACAAGGATGTTGCCAGGGTTGAAGGATTTGAGCTATAGGGAGAGGCCGAACAGACTGGGGCTGTTTTCCCTGGAGCGTCGGAGGCTGAGGGGTGACCTTATAGAAGTTTATAAAATTATGACGGGCATGGATAGGGTAAATAGGCAAAGTCTTTTCCATGGGTTTGGGAAGTCCAGAACTAGAGGGCATAGGTTTAGGGTGAGAGGGGAAAGATATAAAAGAGACCTAAGGGACAACTTTTTCATGTAGAGGGTGGTACGTGTATGGAATGAGCTGCCAGTGGAAGTGGTGGAGGCTAGTAAAATTGCAACATTTAAAAGGCATCTGGATGGGTATATGAATAGGAAGAGTTTGGAGTGATATGGGCTGGGTGCTGGCAGGTGGGACTAGATTGTGTTGGGATATCTGGTCGGCATGGACGGGTTGGACTGTAGGGTCCGTTTCCATGCTGTACATCTCTATGACTCTATATGCCCCTTCACTCATCTGCCTTATGGCCAGCTTTGCCTTCAATCCAACATGACTATCATGCCCTAGTGGTGCCCTACACCCCGGTCCCATGGTCCCTCATAAACCTATAACCAGTCATAGTATTTCCATATGCATTACTTCTAATACACTGTATAGAATCAAACTAATCATACAGCGCAGATATTGTGTATGTAAAAAAGACTGTTAAAAGAGCCATGCACTCATTACATTCCAATTCTTCAACAAATCCTTTTGCTGCCAGTCAATAAAATGTTAATCAAACAGAACATTTAAAGCATTAAAAGCAGAAATTGAAAGCACTTGAAGTCTATTTCACTGCATGTAAATAAACATTGTACAATCAGCAAAAGAGACCTAAGAACCAGAGCTGTCAATCAAGCAATGTTCTCCCTAGGTTCAGCTGTTTCAACATTTAAATGCATATTTAGGATTTCTGACAAGAATGCATAAGGAGCTTTTTATGAACGGGGTCAACTGTGCGAATTTCAAATATTTAGAAGTTTGGAGAATTCAGTAGTCACATCTACCTTGGCAAGGTTTGTGTGTAGCTTGGCTTTTGTCTAGAGACACCATTGGATAGATCTCTCATTCTACTATCTTGTTAATGTACCAAGTTAATGCAGATTCTAATAGATCTGTTCAGTTTGGGAAATGCCACCAGAGTAAAGCACCGTGTAGTCAACTAATTGATTCCTAAAATATCCACTGTTGGAGAAGGGCTACAATCTTAGTTTGAACCTTGGTTCAGAGTAGGCATGAGACCTTCCAATATGTGACTAAGTGAATGGATTTGTTATTTGTCTTTACTATACGCTTTACAGGGCTGAATCTTGTCATATTTTTGCAGACTGTTAGTGTCATTGGGTTTCTTGGAGAATTTCTCTCCACTAAGATATCCTGGCATATTCTATCATGCTTGATATCACCGCCATCTTGGAATCCCAGCTAAACACCTGGTAATGTATTAGCAGTCAGGCATTGACCCTTCACTTTCAATGTCTTGAATGCCTTACAATGCATCACATGGCAAAGAGATAATACAGCTGGCACTTCACAAAGTATTAATTTAACATAACAGCTATGTCTCTTGCCCTCAAAGTCTTAATCCCTTTTCTTCATCCCTAAAGTGTCCATTTTCCTTTTACCAAACTTTTACTGACAAATGTATTTAGGAAACTGTGGTATCTTGTTTTATGTTAACTGCCAGTCTTCTTTTTCCATCTCATCTCCATTCTCCATTTTGTACCTGACAAGTACCCTTGATGCTATCCCCTCCTCATATTATGTTTCTGCCTCTTCCATGCCCTCTACCCAATTCCCAAATGTTTCTAACTTGGGTAACTTTATGTCAGGGGTCCCATTAGTTTCCAACAGATGGATACCTATTTTAAAAAAGGTATCTTTATTGTAACTGCACTTCTTTAATCCCAGGCTCATTCCAATCGCTTTTGAATATCATTGACCTCATGCTATACCCATCTCATTGCATCCATGTCTCTGTTTCCATCACATGCTGTCCCTTCTTCTATGGTATCTCCATCACTCCCACATAATCCCATTCCCCCATCACAAACAAATGCCATCATCCCTGTCTCTTTCCCCCATACTGAATATTTTTTGTCTGATGAGGTTCTTCTAAAATTTGTTGTACTGCATCTGTATTTTAAAATAGCATTGAAACATTTAGGCAGTTAGCTAAGTGTATCCAGGTAACACCAATAAATCAAACCTATTGGACCAGCATGGTGGCTCAGTGGTTAGCACTGCTACCTGACAGAACCAGGGACCTGGTTTGATTCCAACCTTGGGCGATTGTCCATGTGGAATTTGCATAATTTCCCCGTGTCAGTGGGTTTCTTCTGGTGCTCCGGTTTCCTCCCACATCCAAAGTTATGCAGGTATGTGAACTGGCCAAGATAAATTGCCCATAGTATTCAGGGATGTGTAGGTTAGGTGCATTACTTAGGGTTAAAATGTAGAGTAATAGAGTAGGAGAATGGGTCTGTGTTGGTTACTCTCTGGAGGGTTGGTGTGGACTTGTTGGGCCGAAGGGCCTGTTTCCACACTGTAGGGATTCTAATGACACATGCACACAGAGAAAAGCTGCACACTATTATTAAGTTATTGCTGTTATTTTCTAAATATATTAAGTCAATTAAAACAAACATGCAAATTAAATTATATTTCTTTAGATCTGTATTTAATAAACAGTGTTTCTTAAAGTGACCTCTAGTTGACATTTCATAAATTTTTTATGCTTTTGTAAAAAAGTTTTTGTGATCAGAAAAACAACAATCTAATTACTTGACATGAGTTAAAATGTTGCATGAGACTGAAGTGGAAGATAAGGCATCAAGTCTGAACAGCTCTGCAGAAAACAATTAATTAGCCAACTAATTAAGAACATGGTGTGAGGTCCAAATGGATAATTAAATGTGGGATGTGAATGATTAAACCACTGATGAATGCTTTAAAATATGGACAGCAGATGGCAGCTCTTAAGCAGAAATGTATTCACGAACTCCATTTTGATTTAAAATGATTCTGGAGAACAAATAAACTTTGGATAAGGTTTTGGAAAGATTTTCCTGGGAGATAGTAGAGTGACATTAAACCAAGACCCATTCAGGAAATAATGATGGAATAATGCCTGACTTGAGGATAGAAATATTGTTGGTCAATTAATTCCCATATCCACGCAACTTTCAGATGAAGCATGGAAAATTAATTTCTTTTCCGATTTTAATTTTCCGTGATTCATTAGTGTGTTACCTTATTTCAATGTGCTCATTTTGATTTTCCTACATTAAAACAAATAATAAACTTATAAAAGATCAATGAAAATGCAATTAGATAGTATTGCTTTTGCAAAAACTGCAATAATTGTAGTTCACTAAAAAGAAAACTTGAAAGGTAAAGAAATATGAACGTGAGAGGCCAACAAGTGAAACTATAACTCTTCTGTCTAATGAAGATGTGCTATAATGAACTTGTGATGATGTGAAGGTGTTATTGTTGGACTGGGGTGGACAAAGTTAGAACCTCACTTCACCTGACGAAGGAGCAGCACTGCGAAAACTTGTGATTTCAAATAAAGCTGATGGACTATAACCTGGTGTCATGTGACTCATGAATGTTTGGAAAGAGAAATTCAGAAGTGTTTTTTGTTCATTTAGGTAAGATAAATGTTCAAATACTTAGTAAAATTCAGTCCAAAAATCCAGGCATTTCAATTCATAATGAGGTGGTGGAACATCATCCTGAACAAATCTCCAGCTACAAAGCTATTTTTAAAAACTAAAGTGTTATAATCTTTCAGCACATGTTGTTGTATTTGATTACTTTTTCTCCTTACTGGTGTGAAACTTGTATAAACAATTGTAGTGAGTGAAGTCCATTAACACTTTGAATTGAAAAATAAGCACCAAAATCAGGTTAACTGTGTGCTAATTTTCCTTGGTGAAGCCAAATATACTTGTATAAATATCACAATGATTTCTGGATGCTTTTCACCGATCAGGGCTGAAAACCACACTCATGAACATGTGCTTGTGTTTACAGAGATATGGATGAGCAGCACTCAATTAGAACATGTTTCCTTCAGGTCCAATTTTCATGTGATGTGGCATTTCTGATAATGCAGTCTAGCTATTAGGGCATTGTTATTAACTCAATGTACAACAACCCCAATGATCTCTGTTGCAAGCAGAAAATAATGATATTAGAGTTTATATTTGAGTATCTAGAAAGTGGATATAATGAAATGGCTAATGTGTTATTGTTTATAACCACATCTTGTAAAAGAGGAGTCAGGGTCTTAACATTTCCTTCACTTAGAACCAGATCCACTCAGAAGAATATGAAAAACAAAATAAGGAAAGAAATGAAAACAAAATTTTGATTTAATTCACATGATCCAGATAACTGAAACCAATGATAATCTGCAGCCAGCTGACAAGGGAAGCAATCGGGTCTGGAATATCAACCAAGTACTAGCCATCACATATCTAACAATGCCACCTAATGTCCAAAATATTTTCGATTGTATGTAATATAGTCATTCTTCAAAGTAATATGCTATTCTTCAAATCTGTTAATCCCCAACTTGAATCTGTTTCTTTGTGACACCTCTGATTCCACATAGACGCATTGGTACCCTGTTTATAGGCTTCAAACAAAGTTCATGAATATTTTCAAAGTTATTTTGAAGAAACAATATGGACGTGCTAGTGCTGGACTGGGGTGGGCAAAGTTAAAAAGCACACAATGGCAGGTTATAGTCCAACTGGTATTGTGTGATATTTAATCTTGAAGAAAGTGCAAGCAAAGCATTTTCCTGTAATTTTCCATCTACATTGGTGGAAATCACCATAACCTCCAATTTGACAACAGATCAGATTGGACCAAGAACTGAGTGGAGCACAATAAAGGTGATTAATGGCATAACAATGCATTTGCTTTGTGATGGACAAATGCAAAGCATTTGTAATCCTAAAATATGATCTGAAATGGGCTAAAGTATCCCTTCATCCAAATCCATCTTGTGCTATTTTGTGACATAACTGCAATAAGTAGGACAACTATATCTCTGACTCTCCTCCTTTCCTATTGTTGTAAAATGAAAGGTGGGTGAATGTTCCCTGACTAACCTTTACTAGTTTGCAGTAACCCTTCTTAACTCAGGCAAGTTGCATGGTGAGATAGACAAAGGGGATAAGATGTAGGGGAAAGTCCAACGGAACTTTATTGAACACTTTATCAAGGAAAAACAAAATTTATCAGACTCTACTAATTGTAATTTAACTACACTCTATCAATCTCTTCACAGGGCTTTTCAGTAAACAATCTTAAATCTCTTAAATAAGCACTCTCAAGTCTACATTTGCCATCTACTTCTGACATGCACTTCCAAGGATTCGCCACAGATCCCTACCACAATATTTGAACTGTTTGTTTGAAAGGATTGGTAATACCCATTCAATAAGGCTGGGGCAAGCTGCTCCTTGGTCTCTGAGGGTTGACTAATGTTTCAGGATCTGCAGTTGTCAATACAGACGTCACATCTCTTCTGGGGATAATGGGTTGTCTCAGCAAGGTGATTTCTCTGAAGACACATGAACAAGAGACAAAAAACAGAGAGTTGGGCCTCCAAGGTTGCACCTTTTATCCCCTTGTTCACACCCTTCTCAATGATTCTGCCCAATACTAGCATCAGGTGGGAGCAGGATGATACAATGAGGGAACTGCTTTCCATATTTAGAGGTTACAGTTCATGGTTTTGAACTTTCAACTGTCAACCAAGCCTGCATAGCATTCCTCTAACAAGGCAGATTCATTGGAGGCAGAAACAACCGTTCGTTCTGGAACAATGTGGCCATTAGCACCTGGCCAGGCTGTTGCAAATCTGTCTAGTTTTGATGGAAGTTGGTGGTCCAAAGCCTAGCTGAATGAATACCATCTGTTCCAGCTTTGAAGTTTGCAAATTGCAGAGTCCAGCTAGGTTTAAATTTGGCTTCCACACTTTGCATTTTCATCCATGCTCATAAAAAAAGTCAATATTTCTGTAATAACCTTGGAATCATTGGTCACCTGGCTACACTACATTAAAGTTTGCCTGAATCCCTTAGAATCCTTTGAAACAATTCCCTGTCCACACAGTTTGATCTCTGAATCAAATGCTTCCACAGTATTATATAGCTGTATTCCACAGCTATACCTGTCTTTGAATAAAATGATCTTGAAAGTAAAATAATAATTAAGAGGTAAACCTTTGGTGCTTTCATAGAGCTAATACAGGCACATAAGTCTGAATTGGTTTCCTTCTAAGTTTCTATGATTATTTGTATCACTGAAAGGCAGGTTAAAGATAATTAGCAAATTAACAAATGAGAAAAACAAGAAATCACTTGGTATTTGTAACAATCCAGTTATTCCAATTGGAAACTATCTGTTGCGTATAATGGCTGAGGAGAGAAGCAATTTTGGCCATGTAGGCACCTGCCCATTATCAAATGATGTTTTGACACACACTGTTTATGCTCATAGATGATATATAATTGTTTATTTGTAATGCTCGTCAATCCTACAAGAATGTAACACTGCATATATCAGTGTGTTTGAAAGAATAGGGAAAAGCTAAAAAAAACACAATATTACACTTTGTCACTTACTGGAGTTTTTCTCATATAATAAAATGGTTTTCTTCTCTAACTGAATTTTCAAAATAAAAACCTCTAGTTCCTAAAACTTCTAAGACAGCAAGCAAAATGAAACTGATTTATTAGATTCCAGCTTCTGTCAGTTTTGTTTCTGTCAGTTGATGCTCTTGCAACATAATTTCTTAATTATGTCATACATTTTCTTATTTTTCTTGGGAGAAACAAAGATGCACAATTTCTGCATTCATATTCACAATGTTTAGAGTCATAGAGATGTACAGCATGGAAACAGATCCTTCGGTCCAACCCGTCCATGCCAACCAGATATCCCAAACCAATCTAGTCCCACTTGCCAGCACAAGGCCCATATCCCTCCAAACCCTTCCTATTCATATACCCATCCAAATGCCATTTAATGTTGCAATTGTACCAGCCTCCACCACTTCCTCTGGCAGCTCATTCTATACCCGTACAACCCTCTGTGTGAAAAAGTTGCCCCTTAGGCCTCTTTTATATCTTTCCCCTCTCACCCTAAACCTATGCCCTCTGGTTCTGGACTCCCCGACCCCAGGGAAAAGACTTTGTCTATTTATCCTATCCATGCCCCTCATAATTTTGTAAACCTCTATAAGATCACCTTTCAACCTCTGACGCTCCAGGGAAAACAGCCCCAGCCTGTTCAGCCCTCCCTCTAGCTCAAATCCTCCAACCCTGGCAACATCCTTGTAAATCTTTTCTAAAGCCTTTCAAGTTTCACAACATGTACAAATTGAGATGAAGGTGAGGTTGATATAAAAATGTATATTTAATTCTCTGCATTTTTAGTATTGTTAAGATGTTGCATTTCATAGAAAGAATGCAAGAGATGAAGATGCACTTCCATATCTGTCTAGAAAATAATCGCAAACGTCTAATAATAAAAGTTTCAGGTATGTGGTACGTTTACACTAGAAATATCTGCAGAATTTCAAATTTTACAGTGAAAAAAAGATGATGAAATTTCTTATCTTTGGTATTCATCTTCCTCTTAGTGTTTATTTCTTTACAATTTACAACAACGTATAATAGATTATGGCTACAGTAGCTTCTGGAACAAAGAGAAAACTGAAAATAAATAAGAATTGACTAGATAATAGAAAACAAAGGATAGCTGTCAACACTGAATGATTTTAAGTGAGAAGTTGTGATCACTAGAGATTGGACCCCAAGTCTCTAGACAATAATATATTTCTTACATACTGAAAATGAGAAATCCAACAATATTGAAGCATGAAGTTAACTGAATAATTAAAAATGACAGGATACTGCCAAATGTTATATGATAGTCCCTTTTGTACAATCCACTATCTTCTATCATACACATTTCTGAGTTTACTAGAGAAGTTTTTTACTATTGGAGTAGATGACAATATCCTTCCACTGTATGGGATTCCCTACAGCGTAAATCCTTTGGCCCTGTAAAGACTAACTATTCTGTTCTTCAATCGTTGCTATATCCAATGCTTTCACAGACCTTCCTTTTTTCTTGTCCCACACAAACCTTACTTAAATTGCATTACATCTCTAACTTATTCTGGCTCTGAAATGACAATTCTGTTTCTTTCCTCGCATATACTGCCTGACCATCTGTGTAATTCCTGCATTTTCTGATTTTATTTCAGATTTTTAACATCTGCAAAATTGCATTTTACATAAACTGGTATTTACTTGCAGTAGAGTTGAGAAAAGGTGATATAATAGAAGTCTTCAAGATTATGACAGAAAAATACTGATTGAACGTTTTTATTACTGATGTATTAACAAGAAATACAAGCTTATGACTCATGAACAGGACATTCAGTGGAGCACATTTCTCCACCTTGCTATTTTGAATGTTACTATAGGGATACCTATCTTCCCTGACACTTTTCCTTGTCTAATTGAAGATGTGTAACTGCAAAGTGAAAAACAAAATATTGCTTGCTTCCATCTCATTGAGATGTGCCAGGCCCAGGGCAACCTATATCTAACAACCTGCTCTGTAAACTCTGTACACATTTTGTTATCTGTGACAAATGTCACCACAGCAGTTGAGTTAATCCATAACAGTCTTTTTAACCACCTTGTTAAGTATGTCCCATGAACCCATGGTGCCACATTTGTGCTCATTCGCTCACAGTAAAGGTGATATGCCACTGGTGTTGGAACCTTATTGAGTTCACATCACAAAGGTCATGTTTAAACCCCAGATGCAAATTATGTCAAATATTGTCAGCCTGGGTCTAATGTAGCCATTTAGGTCAGTCCAGTGTTTATGAATTGGATGAACATGCAACTGTGTCACAAGAGATTTGATGAACTTCTGTTCTCTGCAAGGATAAGTGCAACTGTCACACTTACTAACTCTGCTACTGAACCCACCTCCCACCAAGGCTTAAGGTTACCACTTTCAATATTTCATGCAGCATCTCAATGGTTCTCACCCATCCATCCCCCTCAAACTCCTAACTCTTCTTGCTCCCTGCACTTCCTAACTCACTCTTACAGGACACCTTACCATCGTTCCTAACTGATAACAGATCAGCCCCCTGAGTGACCATAGTTCCCCTTGACTTTCATTGCAGCCAAACATGTCAAACTGCCTGACTCTCTGTACAGAAAAGCATACAAGGCACAACTTAGATCATGGTCAATAAAGTGGGAAGCTGGAAAAAGTACAGCAGGTCAAGCAGCATCAGAGGAGCAGGGGATTCAATGTTTCAGGTTGGGACCTTGCATCAGCATTCTTCACTATCTCCATAGCCTAGATCATGTAAGTATTCAGCTCAGTGAAGTGAACGAGGTCTAAAAAAGTATTCCATACCAATGCATGAAAGAAGTGCCTGTTCTTGCAGGCTAAGCAGTCCGGCAGTGTCATTTCAACGTAAGGTTTCAGTGAGGTCCAAAGTGCAGTATTGAAATGATGAACTGTATTGTAAGGGAGTGCCACATATTCCATGATGATGTGGTGAGGCTGGTGCTTTGATAATGCCAACGTCTGTGGATGGAGGGTATAGGTGGAGTGTGCCCTGACACATTGGGATATGCTAGTCAAGGTGGAGTGTTAGAGAAGATGCTAGAGAGCTGTAGTTGTCACGTAGTTGCTCAAGAATCTATGTTAGGAATTGCCAAGTTTAGTTTATCTCCAGTACGTGAGAAAATTACAAACTGCAGATAAATGAGGCAAGATCATAGAATCATTGAATCCCTACAGAATGGAAACAGGCCATGTGGTTCATCAAGTCCAATCAGACCCTTCAAAGAACATCCCACCAAGACCCAACTCTATCTCTGTAACCCTACATTTCCCATGGCTAATCTACCTAACTTGCTCCTCCCTGGACATTATGGACAACTTAGCATGGCCAATCCATTCACCCCTGTTATGCTGAGCTATTAATGCACACAAATACATCCCTTGCTGCTCACTATTGAGATTCTCTTCTCATCTAGCTGGTGAAATCACGTGTGGAAAATCAAACACTTATTCACTCAACTTGGGTATCTCTTTTGTTCCCATTTTTGCCCTATTGTCCCAAGTGACTTTTCATTGCCAACATTGTTCATGGCCTCAGAAAATTCAGCTAGACTAAAAAAGCAGAAGTGAAAATATTTCTTCCATATAACGACAAAAACACTAAGTGTTACAAAAAGTAACAGGTATATATAGAGAATATAGAAAAAGCAAAATTCTTTGCAACACATAATAGTTGAAGCAAAGTCAATAGGTACTTTGGAATAAGGACTAATATTTGAAATGGGGAGCACTGAAGTGTGTGAGGGATCAGCAGAAATTGAATTAGATGCAGAGGGAAACATTTGTTTGGTTGATACATTTTATTTCCCAGTGTTGAAACTTAGTATGACTCTGAAATTTAGAACTGGAGAAACTGAAATGGTGCATTTTTATTTAACACAGCCAATCAAATCTTATGATATTCAACAGTTGACTACAGAGTCACAGAGTCAAAGAGATATACAACATGGAAACAGAACCTTTGGTCTAACTCTTGCATGCCGACCAGCTGCCCTAAATAAATCTAGTCCCATTTTCCAGCATGTGGCCAATATTCCTCTAAACCCTTCCTATTCATACAATAAATAACACAGTCTTACTTCTCTAAAAACTTTGGTTTTTATATTTTTAAAGTTTAATCAAGAGACATATCGTAATAACAACATATAATTAAAAATAACTACTCACTATTATAGTTTTACAAAAGAATAATAGTAATGTGACACTTCAAAAAGCCACTTAGCTGCTTCCTAATTTGAGCTCTTACACACAGGTTTCTCAAAGGCCAACTGTGAATTTCAATGTTTCTTTATTTTTCTTAGAAGAAACTCCAATGCCCAGAGATACTTGCAACCAGACAGCTGACGCAGCAGTTGCGCAGGTTACTGCTGGGTCAGACAACAATGTAGGTTTCTTTCTCCATTTTAATCACTACCTGTGTAGTCACTGCCTTTGTCTCTCTTCCTCCTTTTTGAAGTGCTGTTGTTTTGATCTTTCTTTTTCCCCAGAGTTCCGAAATTCCAGCAACAGCTTATAAAATGGTAATTACTGCTCCTGGAATTCAAGGAGATTAGTTCCAACACTGAAATCCCTCAAAAAAGCAGCTCTTACAGCCATAATTTTTTTCCCGTTCTCCATCTTGGATGACCAATTACCAAATGATAAAAAGAAAAATCATGGGTTAAGGGCTAGAGTTTTGAAAGAGCTTCTTGTACCACAATAATTTTTGATGAATCTTACACATGGCCATTCTTTTTTCCCTTCAGTTTGCTTGTGATCCTTAGAACCTGAAGTGATTTATTGTGGATTAGGATATCCATCTTCCTAGTCTAACTAGAAGAGTCTTATTGAGCAAACAATGTGAAGTTTGTTGAATTATTGCAATTATTTCTTGGCTACAAATACATGATCAACATTAATTTCGAGGAAATTTGTTGCACAGTAGCCCCAACTACATTGCCATAAGATCCTTCTTTACTTTAATCGAATCCCGATGTCGTCATCATCGTGGGTGGTGTTTACTGCAGTCAAACATTATCCCTTTCAGACCTATATGTAATAGTATCAATCCTTAAATCTCTTTGAGAAGGTTGTTTTGATTCATCTAATAATCAGTCACAGAACTTATTTGCCTGTAATTACTTCTGCTTCATCGAGATAATCTTCAATCTGAAATGATCAAGAGCACTTGTGGCCTGGATTCATATCCCTCACCTATTTTCTAATCAACCTGCTCAGTGACGTTATTACACATCTCTGGAACAGGTGGGACTCAAATCCAGGCTCCCTGGCTCAAAGGTAGGGATACTACAACTATTATATCCCTCATAGCTGAGCATCACATGCATTTCACATGCAAGGTTTTATGATTACAGATGTCTTCAATCTCTACCATTTTAGTGCCTGATTAATACAATTGCCTCTTGAAGAGACTTACATCACTTGAAAATAGAGCCTATGTACTCAGCCATAAAATGAATAAAATACATTGATAATATGTCATGTAAAACAATTGACACTCTTACTACATGTGATCCCAAAAATCTAGCATCCAGTTCAATGGGTATTGGGGAAGGCAAATGGAATTCTGGCTTTTATTTCAAAGAGAATGATGTAAAAAGTAGGGAGGCTTTGCTAAAATTATACAGCCTTCATCAGACCACCACTGGAAAGCTACGAACAATTTTGAGTTCCTTATCTAAGAAAAGACATACAGACATTGGAAGCAGTTCAGAAAAGCTTCACTGGGCTGTTTGGGGAAGGGGGGTACTATTTTTCACGGAGAAGATGAATATGTTGGGCCTGTACTCATTGGAATATGGAAGAATAAGAGGTGACCTTATTGAAAATTGCAAAGTTTTTAGGGGCTTGATCAGGGTAGGTGCAGAGAGATTGCTTCCTCTGGTGGGAGACTCTAGGACCAGAGGGCATTATCTCAGAATAAGTGGTTGCATGCTTATGACAGAGTAGAGGAGAAATTTCTTCTCTGGGAAAGTAATGAATCTTTGGAATTCTTTTTTGCTGAGGGTTGTTGAGACTGGGTCATTAAAGATATTCAGATCTAGGATAGTCTGATTTTTAATCAGCAAAGGTAATCAAGGGTTAGAGGGAATAGATTTCGAAGCAATACATTTAAATTACAATCACATCTGTGCAAAACATTTATAACCAAGCTAGCAATTCAAGCTTGATCATAGTAACATGGGAGGCTAATACAGAAATGGAATTATTTATTGAAGATTTTGAGTTGTTGTGCTTTGTATAATACCTTCAAAATACAGTACAATAGAGTTATAGAGTCAAAACAGAAAACAAAATGTACTTCAATTTTCTTGTTTCGTCAGACACTCACATGCTTTTTGACTATAATGTCCATCCATTAGAGGGAGCTGCACTATGTTGTAAAAGATATTTTCCTGAACAGCTTATCAACCCTTCACTCGGCCCAGCTACTGTTTAGATTAATGGAGCTGATACTTTTGGATTTCAATTAGCTTGTTCTTTTTCTCTCCTAAATTCCAAACTGCTGCATATTCGGAAACATAGGGTACATTATCTGAGGGAAGAAAAAGTTGAGCAATACGTGCAGAAATGCCCTCAAGTGTTTCTTGGCAAAACAGTTTTAACAGATGCTGGAGAAAATATTTAGCCAAGTTTAATTGCTCATAGTTTGCAGTAAAAACGCAATGATTAATTTCTAAAGGTGGCAAATACCAACTTTTTAACGCAGTAAAATTATATAAACGTATAGTTGCGATGGTCAGTTCTTCAGTAATAATGCATCTTCTGATAGTACTGAAAACTGTAGTAAAATTGCTTAACTTTAAATTGATCTATAATCAATATATTTTATGATTGACAACAAAAGTCTAAGAAATGGAGAAAAAGAAAATGTGAAGAAATAAAAGTCCAAGGTGATTCATTTTGCTATTTAAAGCAGGTTCAGTAGCAAAGAAATCTGAGTGCATATGTGCATTTTATAGGTGACAGGACAACATGAGAGATTGGTTAGTAAATTATACAGCTTCTTAGGTATTACGAATAAAGGCATAGTGTACAAATGCAAGGAGGTTAAGTTGAACTTGTGTAAGATGATAATTTGTCCTCAGATGGATTATTATATCCAGTCTGGGCACCACAGTTTAGGGGACGTGTGGGCATCGAAGGCAGTACAGAACAGATTTATGAAAATGGATTCAAGACTGAGGACCATGGGTTACAAAAAAACATTGGAGAAGTTAGGATGGTCTTCTTTGGAGGAGGGAAAGCTGAAATATAGCGGTATTAGAAATCATGAAAGGTCTGGATCATAATTTAGGTTCACTAGATTAATTAGAGAGAAGAAAAGAAGTTCTCTAGATTAATTCCAGAGTCAAAAGGCTTGTTTTATGTGGGGAGATTAAGCAGTTTAGAAGGATGAGAGGATATCAAATTGAGGTCCATAGAATGTTAAATGGGATTGACAAAGTAGATGTGGAACAGATGTTTCTCTTTTTAGGACAATCCAAAACAAGAAGTTGTACTCTTAGGTGAAGCTTGTCATCGTTTATAAAAAGATGAGATGTTCCTTATCTCAAAAGGTCATGAATTTGTGGAATTCACTACCCCACAGTGAAATGAACAGCAGGACAGTGAATAAATTTAAGGAGGAGATAGGCAGATACTTAATTAATAATGGGTTAAAGGATAGCCAGAGTGGGCAAGAAAACAGAGTTAAGTTTGAAGTGAGATCGACCATGATTGTATTAAATAGTGGAGCAAGCTTGAAGGGCTGTATTGAGTATATCTATTTGTTTCTGTGTTCTTGTGTCTGGACAGTGTAGATAGGAAGGCACTGTTGCCCCTTATGAAATAATCAAGAATGAGAAGGCACAGATTTAAAGTAATTTGCAAACAAAGCAATGGCAATATGAAAATAAATAATTCATGCTGTGAGAGGATCGGGCCTGAAATATGCTGTCTGTCTGTGAGAGAAGGAGGTTCATTAGGAACATTCAAAAGAGTATTAGACTTTTAATTGAAAGGGAACAACATGCAGAGTTACAGGGAGCTGCAGTAGATTGGCACTAAGTGAAATTCTTATTGAGAGAGCTGGAGCAGACATTATGAGTTTAATTGTCTCCTTCTGTGCTCTAAAACTTCAGTGGTTGTGCAAAATAAGTATTTGCATATCTAAGACTTTTCAGATCACAATTTACTCTGTTGTAACCTAATCTTAAATTCAAGTTTGTATTTTTTGTTTCCTCAGTACCATTTGCATTTCTATTGTGAGTCATTAATATACAGTAGCTAAATATCTTAAGGCAGAAAAGAGGAAGAAAAGGATACAGGTGGCTTTGTTGAAGGGGCTTCAAATACTCTCTGCTGCTTGTATTCATTCCATTTCAAATATCCTCATTAATGTTCTTTATTGCACTGGCACTTTCTTGATTACAAAAAATCATCCCACTTCTTACGACACCATTGTCAAGCAGTACATTTTACCATCACTTTATATACAGTTTACCTTACTCTTAGAGTGCTGGAACTAGATTACTTTCAGAAAGGTGCTGACAAAATGATTACCCTCTGTTCTACATGGAGATGCCTGAAAGTACATTAGTGAAATACCAAAGAGTATCTGATTCTATTCAATTTAATATTTAAAATTAATATGTTTCATGATTCTTTAACACCTATCAAGTTAGTTAAGTTCAAATAGTTGGAGAAGATTTCCTTTGTATGGATAAAACAAATTAAGATTTGTTATGTGTAGAACAAGGTTCAAACCTTACCTACACCCCATGACTCCATCCTGCCCCATTTTTGGTAAAGTATTATTTCTTTCCTGGTTCAGTTTATTTTTCATTTCCTTCATTATTTATCTGCTGTTCTACAATTAAACCCCTAAACTACTATTTTCCAGTACCATTATCCACATCTATATTGGATCACATATTGCTAACAAATTTATGGCATGATAATAATAAACATTTTATTGAGGTATAAATCAGCCAGCAAGTTCAGGGGATCAAAGGTTAAACCAAATAATGTTATACTGCTTACACGGAATCACAAAGCTGAGATCAAACAGAAATTTTCAAGAACATGAGTGAATAGAGTAAATAGAGGGAAACCACTCCTACACATAAAGGGATTAATAATGAGTGGGAACAAATTTAAAGTGATTTGCAAAATAAACAAATATGATGTGAGAAAATACTTTCTCATGTACCATGTGGTTCAGGTCTGGACTGCTGTTTGGAAGTGCAATGGAGGCAGTGTCTTAGATAATTATTTAAAGAGAAATAATATGCAAGGGTATTGGAAACATGCAAGAGGTGTTACAGTGAAGAAGAGGCCATTCAGTTCATTATCTCTATGCCAGCTCTCAAAATGAGCATCACATCCTTTTATGAGTCAGAGCATTTTCTCCTGATCTACTCTATCCCCTCATGACCTTAACAACTTCTCTTTGATCTCAACTTAGCCTTCTTGTCTTGAAGAAGAAAAGTCTCAAACTCTCATATCTATCTTGTAACTGACGTTTCTGGAATCATTCTTGTACATCTCTTCAGCACCGTCTCCCAACTATTCACAGCCATCTATTCATATCATACAGTGCCCAGAACTGTACACAACACTCCAGCTGAGAACAGTACTCTGCCCCTATGGTTCTCCATTATTTTCTAAGAATTTGCTGGATTTGTCCATTAAACTCAACACAGAAAGTTAAATCTGGTAATTAAAATCAAATGTGACGATAATTAATCCGTGTCATAAACCTCTCTAGCTCAAACACTCCTTGAGGTAGTGAATTACTCAGGTATATTTCACATTTAAATTGCTCTTCATTTCTCAGTTTTCCCTCTTGCCTCTTTTCTTTTTCTCATCTTTTCTTAATGCAATATTTCTTCCCTAACACTTTCCTTCCAGTTTTCTATGTACCTTGTTCATTACTCCAATGTATAAATATCCTTGTAATAAACATTGAGTACATGTTTTCCTCCAGTAGCTGTATATATGTGCAACCCCTCACTGTTACTATAGGAGCAGTATTTGAAAAACAGGCGACATCAGCTGTAACATAAATCATCACTAAGTACTGCTGCTGCATCCATTTTTCAGATCCGTGTCTTCACTACACATATTTCCCATTAACCATAATCTTTTTGTAATTGAAATTCATTATAATCTTTTGTCTTTTATTACTATGCTGACTGGATGGCTTATTGAACCTTGTCTGCGTGGCAAAAAATCCTTGCAGAGGACTATCCTATTAAAACAGACAGATCATTTATTATTCTGATAATAAAGCTCATGGCAACTTATCAAATGTAGTAAATAGCTTAATATTTATTGTATGCTCATTCAGAATGGCTGAAGTTAATACAACAAAATTACCTTGCTGCACAACTTAACCTGCACCCACTGTTTCCAAAGATTTCATAATTAATTGTTACAGCAAAAGAAAGCTGTTGAAAAATTGAAGATATTGCAAGAAGCGTTTACACATCAAAGAGCATTTTTTTGAAAATTGCTAGTGGTTGATCATTACCAACACTTCTTTTTACCATACACACACATCTTAACACTTTACATAGATATGGGATTTTTAAAAACATAATGAATGAAATATCACTTAATCCAGGCTTTAAGTCTTATTGCCTTGTTAGTATAAGCATAGTATATTATTCCTGTTATTTATTTAAAAAATTATTTCGGAGAAACGTTATGGGCAGAATTTTCCATTTTCAAACGATATTTTTTTTTAAATGAAATTCATGGCATCTAGCCCATCGTGACTCATGTGACTTTTCTCATACCATCTTCCACTCTTCACCTTATGAATTATGGATCTCGGTACTTGGTTGTTATCCTTGTAGAATCTTGTGGCAGGAAAGGTAGATACATTCGACATTGTTAGGACCATATGGTGTGCTGCTGGCACATATTAAAGACACACACAATTTTAACTGCTGCATGCCAAGAGCTACCATTTACACTGCTTTGTCTTGTTGTTATTACCAAACAGAATGCAGGTAGGAAAGTTTGCACCCTACTTTGGGCACAGGGAACAGGAGATACTGGTGAAGGAAGTGTTGGAGTGAAGGGCTATTCATTATCCAGATGGGCACTGCAGAAAGCCACACCACCAAATATCATGTTATCATTTTATTTGCAAAATTCATTTAAGAGAAATATTCATGATATCAGACTATGTTGTGGTATGTGACCTGATGGTCTCAGATTCCATCTTAATTGGAGTTAGTTGAAGCATGACATACTGATGAAAACATGTTACTGTTTGTAATTGAAGAGCTCACACACTGCAATGCCCATGACTGTAATGTCAGTAGCAATAATAAATATCTGCTGAATATTTTGGTATCATGTTCTCCATGTCTAGTTCTTATGTTACAGGGGCTAACATAAGTGTTGCTGCATCAGATGCAAGCACCCTATGGGATGAAAAGCTTGCTTAGTGATGATATTTAATGAGAAGCAGCATTGTCTGTTTATAAAAGAGTCCGAGTTCTTCGTGGCGGACATTAAGAAACCTCATTTTACTTCAGCTAGAAAAAAGGCCTGGACTTCAAAACATTCAAAAAGTTAACAGCTCCAATTTCTATGAGTAGACATCTGTAAAGTGAACAGTCAGATGGCAGCAGCTACTTTCTTTCTATTTAAAATGTAAATTGTTAAAATAAATGGCCTGTCTCCTTTTAAAAGAAAATAAATGGAACCATCCACTTTAGGGACGGATGGTCTCATGGTATCATCATGGGACTGTTAATCCAGACACCAAGGTAATGTTTGATGGACCTGAGTTTGAACCCTGCCACATCAAATCGCAGAATTTGTATTCAATAAAAATCTGGAATTAAGGATATAATGATGACCATGAAATTATTGTCGATTGTTGGAAAACCCCACCTGGTTCACTAATGTCCTTTAGGGAAGGAAACTACCATCCTTACCTGGTCTGGTCTATTTGTGACCCCAGATACACAGCAATGTGATTGACGCTTAACTGCCCTGTAGGCAATTAAGGATGGACAATAAAAGCAGACCCAGCCAGTGGTAGCCACATCTCATGAATGAATACATTTTTAAAATAACATGATTTTCTGGATGTAAGTTTGCTCGCTGAGCTGGAAGGTTCATTTTCAGATGTTTCGTCGCCCTACTAGGTAGCATCTTCAGTGGGCCTCAGGTGAAGCACTGCTCATAAGTCCCGCTTTCTATTTATATGTCTGGGTTTCTTTGGGTCGGTGATGTCTTCTGTGGTGAAGTTATTTCCTGTGGTGAAGTCACTTCCTGTTCTTTTTCTCAGGGGTGGTAGATGGGGTCTAACTCAATGTGTTTGTTGATAGAGTTCTGGTTAGAATGCCATGCTTCTAGGAATTCTCGTGCATGTCCTTGTCTGGCTTGTCCTCGGATGAATGTGTTGTCCCAGTCAAAGTGGTGTCCTTCCTCATCCGTATATAAGGATATTAGCGATAGAGGGTCATATCTTTTTGTGGCTAGTTGGTGTTCATGCTTTTCTATTTGAACTCTTCCTAAACTCGCTTAGTCAAACTTTGCTTCCAGCATCATTACAGAGTTCTGCTGAATGAATTACAACTTTAAAAGCAATAAAAATATAGTTTTTAAACTATCCAGGCTTCCTATGTGCAGAGGTTGGTTGTTTCCATAATTTCTTCTCTCCATAACAATGCCTCACAGAGGGAGGCCCTTGTATTATCATCATTTCTTATTTAGCATGGATGCCATCTAGTGACATATACCTGCTACTACAGATTTCCTAAAGGTGCAATTAAAAGTGTCTGAAACACATGGGACGACAAGAAAAATAAATGGAAACAAAGCAGTAAAGATTTTTTTTAAAAAGGAGGGAAAAGCAAAATAAGAAGTAAAAGAAACAAACAAATCCTTAAAAGGACTCCTACTTCCAAAAATATCCACAGCACTTCAACAAAAAATAAAAGGTAAACAATTAATGCTACCTGACACTGATTACAGGTCATTCTGCTATAGCGCAAAAGTTGTGTTCCACTGCAACCTCGTGCTATAGGGAATTGTGCTATGGAAAGCAGCTATAGAAAATTGCACTGCAGAAGACTGCTAATAGGAAATTGCTATACCTGTTTAGTAGAAAGAACGCATTATCCACCATTCAGCAATCACATTGTAGCCAATTCATACTGATGAAATGTGCTACATAGCAGATTGACCTGTAATTTTATTCAGGCAATATATGCAGCTTCATTTTATAGGTAAAGCAATCATTGATCCTGAGCAGAAATCTCTGAAAATTGTGCTTGTCATCAGCAAGGAGAGATTTCATAGAATTAATGTATCTGGTCTTTCTATGGATGATCAGAAAGATTCAGAAAAGATCTAGATGATACTCAAAGACCAGCTCAAGGCAAGAATTAACTTAAGCATTGACAGAATCCAACTTATGTAATTTAGACAAAAAGACAATGAGTCTGTTAACGAGTTTGTTGCAACATCCCACAGCAAAAGGCATGGGTGTAATTTCTTTAAAGCACTCTCAAAGACTCCTTGAATTAGTAATCATCTCTATTCTTCAAAGAAGGATCTTTTAGGCAAAAAAAGTGCCATTGGTCCCTTGTTTGAGGATGGACCTAGACATATAGTCCTAGTGGTAAGCCAACAACAATTACATGTTTTGGATTCAGCGAACACTTATTATGATCAGCAAAATATACTAGACCAATGAGATCTGTAATAGATATGATTTGTCACAGCTACCTAAATGGAGCACCATTTTAACCATTTTGAATATCAATTGAAATAGTTCCTGCTGATTCATCCATCTACAGAACAACTGTCAACCGAAAGAAGATGATTAACAAATCCAATTGTACATCTCACAAGTAAAATATTTCAGTATCTGAATAATCTGGAAATTAGATTCCAAATTTCTTACAAAGCTTTGTGAAAATAATTTCAGGTAACATTGTAACCAATAGATTTGGTGGAGAATCCATTGTACAAAAATAAAACCAAAATGTATAGAACAGACGGTAGATGTATTCTAGAAGGAAGTGAAACTAGGACAACAAAGAGATTAGTGAAGCAAAAGATAATTTTAAAAAGTCAAAATTAAAAAAAGCTCTCTTACTAAAACATCAATTGTCGTTAGACTTTAAGAAGGAAGTAACTTTAAGTATCTGGTGAGATCATTATACGAAACGAAAGCATATGGCTGACAACACAGCAACAACTAACTCTGTGGGAAGCTAGAGAAGTGATTGCTGGGCCTCTTACTCAGATATTTGTATCACTAATTGTCACAGGTGAAGTGCTGGAAGATTGGATGTTGGCAAACATGGTGCCACTGTTTAAGAAGGGTGGTAAAAACAAGCCAGGGAACTATAGACCAGTGAGCCTGACCTCAGTGGTGGGCAAGTTGTTGAGGGAATCCTAAGGGACAGGATGTGCATGTATTTGGAAAGGCAAGGACTGATTTGGGATAGTCAACATGGCTTTGTGCGTGGGAAATCACATCTCACAAACTTGATTGAGTTTTTTGAAGAAGCAACAAAGAAGATTGATGAGGGCCGAGCAGTAGATGTGATTTATATGGACTTCAGTAAGGCATTCGACAAGGTTCGCCATGGGAGACTGATTAGCAAGGTTAGATCTCATGGAATACAGCGAGAACTAGCCATTTGGATACAGAACTGGCTCAAAGGTAGAAGACAGAGGGTGGTGGTGGAGGGTTGTTTTTCAGACTGGAGCCCTGTGACCAGTGGAGTGCCACAAGGATCGGTGCTGGTTCCTCTACTTTTTTCATTTACATAAATGATTTGGAATTGAGCATAAGAGGTACAGTTAGTAAGTTTGCAGATGACACCAAAATCGAAGGTGTAGTGGACAGCGAAGAGGGTTATCTCAGATTACAGCTGGATCTTGACCAGATGGGCCAATGGGCTGAGAAGTGGCAGATGGAGTTTAATTCAGATAAATGTGAGGTGTTGCATTTTGGGAAATCAAATCTTAGCAGGACTTATACACTTAATGGTAAGGACCTAGGGAGTGTTGCTGAACAAAGACAACTTGGAGTACAGGTTCAAAGCTCCTTGAAAGTTGAGTCACAAGTAGATAGGATAGTGAAGAAGGTGTTTGGTAAGCTTTCCTTTATTAGTCGGAGTATTGAGGACAGGAGTTGGGATGTCATGTTGCGGCTGTACAGGACATTGGTTAGGCCACTGTTGGAATATTGCATGCAATTCTGGTCTCCTTCCTATCGGAAAGATGTTGTGAAACTTGAAAGGGTTCAGAAAAGATTTATAAGGTTGTTGCTGGGGTTGGAGGATCTGAGCTACAGGGAGAGACTGAACAGGCTGGGGATGTTTTCTCTGGAGTGTCGGAGGCTGAGGGGCGATATTCTAGAGGTTTACAAAATTATGAGGGGCATGGATAGGATAAATAGACAAGGTATTTTCCCTGGGGTCAGGGAGTCCTGAACTAGAGGGCATAGGTTTAGGGTGAGAGGGGAAAGATATAAAAGAGACCTAAGGGGTAACTTTTCATGCAGAGGGTGGTACGTGTATGGAATGAGCTGCCAGAGGATGTGGTGGAGGCTGGTACAATTGTAACATTTAAGAGGCATTTGGATGGGTATATGAATAGGAAGGGTTTGGAGGGATATGGGCCGGGTGCTGGCAGGTGGGACTAGATTGGGTTGGGATATCTGGTCGGCATGGACGGGTTGGACTGAAGGGTCTGTTTCCATGCTGTACATCTCTATGACTTTATGAACTAACAGAAATAATACAATTCAGAACTGACCAATAACTTTCACTGTAAGGATGTAAAATTTGTAAAGTGAGGCAACTCTACCCTGACTTCATTATTTTTACTCTGAACAGATGCAATGTGATATTGTGAGTCTATCACATCTGCTTCCAGCTGTATCCATCATGTTAATAAATTAACTTTCAGACACCAAATAGGTATAATGATCTCATTATCACTAACACAAGTTAGGTTTTAATAGATTTCAATTGACATTCCACTTGCTAAGTGAAAAAGATGAACCGCACAAGGACAGATGCCATAAAGAAATTTGTGTTCAGGAACATATGGTTTTGGATGTTACTGGGTGAGTTTTCAAAGCAAAACTGTTGATGCAGCAAGAAATGAATGATCAGGAAATTGATCACTGCAATTCTGTAAGGTTTGAATCTCAGATATTTTGGTATTGTCTGGCTCAACCTAATCTCCAGTCATTCATCTTTTATCTAAAAATAAACTGTCCAGTTATTGAAATTAGAATTAATAGAATATACAAAATAGAAGCAGGCCCAGCTGGTCTACTCCAGTGTTAAAGTGCCATTAAAAGGTTTACCTACTCTGTATTATCTAGCCATCTAATGTTTTTCTCCCTCATGTACTTAACTAGTTTCTGTTTAAATGAAAAGTTATATTCTCCTTAACTGCTCTTTGCAATTGCAAATTTCACAAAATAATTTCTTACTCAATAGATCTGTTTCTCCTGAGTTTCTTATTGAAAATATTTATGACTGTCTTATTATTTTTCAGCCCCCTTAAAAGTAGAGATATTTTGTCATTGAGAAATGAGTCTTGATTATAAAGACTAGTATGGGCATAGTAAAAATTTAGGGGTAACATTCAATATGTGCAGGTATTTTGTAGTTGCTATGACCAGAGTATGATGAGTGGGAGAAGAAATTTGAATACTCAATAAAAGTCTGAATTGTTGCTTAATCACTGGAAAGATCAGTGGTTTCTTTTCAGAGTAATGCTTTTATACATAGTATATAGACTGCTTTAATCATGTGGCTCCTGTTTGTGCTGCAAGTTGCTTCAATTTTAGAATGAGTAGCTATTAAAATATTACACAAAACATGGTGTCAGTGGTGTCCAGCTGAAAATTTCTGGATTTTTAGTGCTTCAATAGAGCTGATTGTAGGCTTAAAACATCCAGCCATGAAAGGACCTCTGCATAGAGAGGAAACCTACTCTCTCAAAAGCTACTGACATATGCAAAAGTGGTTTAATTTGGATAAAGGAGGGGTGTTGCATTTTGGTAAAACAAACAAAGGCAGGACTTACGCAATTAATGGAAGGGCCCTGGATAGTGTTGTCGAACAGAGAGACGTTGAGGTTCTTTAAAATTGGCATCACAGATACTCGTGGTAGTTAAGAAGATGTTTAACACACTTGCTCAGACCATTGAATGTAAGAGTTGAGACATCATGTTGAGGTTGAACAGACATTAGTGAGGCCTCGTCTGGAGTACTGGAGACAATTCTGGTCTCCCTGCTATAGGAAGGATATTATTAAATTGGAGAGTGTTCAGGAAAGATTTACAGTGACTAGAGGATTGGCGTGATAAGGAGAGGCTGGATAGTCTGGGCCCTTTTCTCACTGGAGCATAGGAAGTTGGGGAGTGACTTTATCATAGAATCATAGAATCCCTCTAGTGTGGAAATAGGCCATAAGGCCCAACAAGTCCACACTGATCCTTTAGAGAGTAACCCTGGAACACCCTCCCTCATGACACTGTGGGTGCACTTTCAGCAAACAAACTACAGTGGTTCAAGGAGACAGTTCAACATCATTTTCTCAAGGGCATTAGGTTTGGGCTCAGTCAGTGAAGCCCACGTCCTGTGAGTACTTTTTTTTTAAAAAGCACATGCAAAACGGTACTACTGAGGTAACTTACTCCCTTAACCATTCTGAGAAACTCATTGCTAGGAAAGAGAATAAATTTGCTTCTAACCCCGGTCAAATTGCATCAGAACTAATCTGAAATAACCTTAAATTATTCTGTGATTATTATAAACTGAAAATAAGCAAATGAAAGTTAATGTTTACTCCAACTGTTGTAAATCACCCGAGTGTAATAATTTTCCATTAACACTTCAGGGGGTCCCTACTATCTGACACATACTGGTTTAGGTCACTCTTCTGGAAGGACTGCCCAACCTCGGATTTTTTCAAACAAACCCTTCACAAAAGTAACCAACACTGATATATTTCTATTCTAAAATTAAAAAACTAAAGGTTATAGTTGTATATCCGTAAATTACACACTCCTTATCACATTATTAATTTGCTATATTTCAACAGTGTGTAATCAGTCAGTGATAGTCTAATTTCCAGTAAATACACAAAAACAACTTAGATTTCAGGACTAAAGACAATTTCTCTTACAGGAAATGATCTGTGAATTTGCTAACAACTAGGAACTATAAAAACATCTGCAACATTCATATTATTATAAACCTTGATTTGACCAAATCATTATATACAATTTAAAGGAGAGAATTTCCAGGCAGTTTGATAGCATTCTAGTTGGATTCTGCAGTCCACTACATAGTACGTTCTTCAAAGAAGATTGGTCAAGGTCAGATAAAGTCTGAGAGAAAATAAATGTGCTGATAATTTTTAAGCTTCTGCAGTTCATGTTTGTAGGGATGGGAAAGAGATTCTTTCCGTGAGACCAGCATCTGGAATCACACCTTTTCTTGAACTAATGGACAGGAGTTTGAAAGTTTGGATTTGCTCTCATTTTCATAGCTGGCTGCCAGGTCAGTATAAACTACTGAAAACCTCACAACCAATGTCTAAAGTGACTTGTCTAGATGAAGTCAGCACTTTCTAAGAAAGTGGAAGATTTACACTCAGATGACATGTTATATCACAATATATAAAACACCCTGCCTTTCAGTTTGATGTTAGGTATCACCAGTGAAACCACAGGATCGCTGAAACAGTGGTGATAAAAATCGATAGAGAACTTGCATTTCTTATGTTGCATATTTTCAAAAGTGCTATTCAATGAATTGTAATCAAATGTGTATAATTTTTCTGTCTTTGTTCAATGTTAAAAACTATAAGTATTTTCAGTACACCTCTTAAGCACGTCATTTTCCGAATATATTCATAACTGCAAATATTGAAATCATAAACTTCTATCACAATATTCATTTATAAAAGTATAATGGAAAAATCAACGAGCAATTTGTACGTATGTCAATGGAAAAATATGTGTTTTTCACATTTCATGCAGTAAAAATTATTATAATATTGTGATCCTAGCTGATGGTCATACTGGACAAGTCAAATCCCAGAATGAGACCTGGCTCAACAGACCATAAGATTTTTTTGTATACTTTGATAGCCGGACTCTGAGTATAATCACAAGAACCTGCCAATTTTCTATTAACAAACTAAAATTTTATGACATGCAAAAGAAAACCAGCACTATATTCCACAGTATAAAATTTTTTGAATCAGTCTTATCACAAATGGGCGGCACGGTGGCACAGTGGTTAGCACTGCTGCCTCACAGCGCCTGTAGACCCGGGTTCAATTCCCGACTCAGGCGACTGACTGTGTGGAGTTTGCACGTTCTCCCAGTGTCTGCGTGGGTTTCCTCCGGGTGCTCCGGTTTCCTCCCACAGTCCAAAGATGTGCGGGTTAGGTGAATTGGCCAAGCTAAATTGCCCGTAGTGTTAGGTAAGGGGTAAATGTAGGGGTATGGGTGGGTTGCGCTTCGGCGGGTCGGTGTGGACTTGTTGGGCCGAAGGGCCTGTTTCCACACTGTAAGTCTAATCTAATCAAAATCTAAGAAACAAGGTTCACATGTCAATCCCTCATAAATCTTGCAGACATGCAAGCTCCAGTGAAGGGTCACTACTATCTCTATGGTTAAACTCTTTTTTTCAGTTGGTATCGCTGTAACACTGTACTTAATTTTCTTTTTGGCAACAATGAAGACAATGGAGAGATATAAAACAGGATTCTGGCTTGTTAATTGTATTGTTTGCTACTTGCTAGTGTTTTGCACTGTTTGTACAGAGACAACATGACCCCCTTTTCCCCTCTCATATACTGAGTTGGAGATATTTTTTGTGTTCCCCAGTGAGATTCAGGGAACATGATATTATCAGACAAAAGATGAGATAACAGCCATAGGGTTAAATGTAATTGCATAGATAGTTCTTGCTTCGAGCCTTATTCCTCTAGGAATAGCCTAGAGATCCTTAATTGTAAACACAACACACAGCAACACTTTCATATTTCAGGTTTGCAGTAACATGATTGGAAAAATACTAATGCATCCTCCGATCACTTGCTTAAATACAACACAGCAGGAGAATCCTTGTCTTATTGCTGCTTAACATCAAGATTCCCAAACACAGAGCAGTGTGTGTATCTCTGGAGATCAGTCTGCACTGTAAATGATATTTTTTAATTAAGGAGGTACTTGGCTCAGAATATATTACAATGAAGCTTTTTGATCTGCTTTCACAGGAGGAAAAAAAGTTCATCAAAATCAAAACTCATGGGGATAAAAATAATGCTTTAACAGGTACATGGACAGTAAATTGTTGTTTAGTAGCCAATTAGCATGTTTATTAAAATAGAAATCACTTTCTAAAACTATGCATGAAACAATTAAATTATTATAATTATCTCTAAGTGGACATACCTCCAATTATATATAGTTCTTTTATTATTATTGCTCTCACTGACCAATGGGTTGTGCTGTGATTTTTTTGTTTGTTTTGTTTAAGAAATAGTACTAAACGCAATAGCACAAGAAAGTTTATTTATTTTTCTAGTTTTATTAAGATTACAATATATTTCTTTTTACTCCAGTGCATGCTCAGCAGTTTAGATAAACACAGAATTTAAGTAATCTTGAATAAGCTAATAGCCCCATAACTAGGAATAAAACTAGCTATTGGAAAAAAACAATTACACAAAAGAGAAAGAAAGCCTACATTTACAATTATTGTTAGGTTCTCAGTTTTCCTTTTATCCAGATAATCAATAAATATAGTTTCTGGATAATCTCACAACAGAAAGGCAATGTGTTCAAGTAGTGGATGTGTCATCATCACTCATCGTGTTCAGATCGATGGCTTTTTGACTTCAGCAGGTTTTCAATTTGAAAGCCTAAATTTTCCACCAAGACTAGTTGGTTTTCAGTAAGACTCACAATAGTTTCGATGAAGGCTGATTCAAACACAGTTTATCATCTTAGCAGGACCTGACCCAAAGTGCGAATGAGCATAGTGTCCATGTCAGCTAAAGAATCTGTTTTTTTTTCCTTCAGGAAGAATATAGAACACAGAAATTGAACCCAAAATCAAATTGCTAACCTGTTTTAAAACAAATCAATGTATTTCATTGCATGGAAGTAACCTACACCTTGCGACAAACAAACAAGTCTGTTTATCAACACCTCACATTTAACACGTCAGCATAAGTGGAACCTGCGGAGAGGAGACGATTTGCTACATTAATTTGGATTTTTGTTATGTGACAACCTAACTGCTTTGCCTTACTGCACATGCATGATGAATATCTGCGCTAGTGCCCTGGCTTTCTCCTCATCACTCAATGTCCCACTGCTGCACTCAATCATGAATTCTTCCATCAGCTACTTGTCAGCTCAGATGGCAAACAGTGGCTCATCAGAACACAATACATCAGAAAATGTATCCTGTGTGATGTGATAGCTGGCTACAGAATAGACAGTAGCATGGCCTTGAATTGAGACTATGGAATGAGACAAGTGACTAACTCGGTAGTTCAGACTATAACAATATTTCATCGTAAAAAGTAAGCGACAAAATTTTATAATCAGCAATATCGATGCTAGCATGATGTTTGATGTGATTTATCGTGCCAGACCACAAAAGGTTATTTGATTTCATGATGCCCTCTCCTTGATTTTTTTTTAGTATAATTTCAATATTCAGTAAAAATCTCTATCTGTCAAGGTTTATGCGATTGTTACTGAGATATAAACACTATAATAGCAAAGAGCTCTGGAGAGAAATATCATTAACAGTGATGGTAACTAAATTCATCGAATCAAATTAACATAAATACACACATGGTTTTAATTGGCTTGTCTTCATGGGACGCTCTTGCTATCTAAAGTTACTTTCCTAAATACCTTCGGCATTACAAGATGTCATATCGGACTTTCACAATATCATCAACTCAATACCTTTATCACTGGAGTAGCTGGGTAATAGCCATCATTGTGGTGAGTTTATGATAAAGTGACAGCTATGCTTTGAGCAGAACAGTATTATATTTGAATCTCACAACTGATAAATATGAAACACTATCACCCACATATTGCAATGGTAATGGTGATACTGTTAGTTTTCTTAGACATAACTTCTGTGAAGGAGACAGAAACTTTGGTAGGCAGAAATGGGTACTGCAGATGCTGGAGATTAGGGTCAAGATTAGAGTAGTGCTGGAAAGGCATAGCAGATCAGGCAGCATCTGAGGAGTAGGAAAGTCAATGTTTCGGGCAAAAGCCCTTCATCAGGAATGAGAAACTTTGGTACTCCACACAGGCACAGAATAATGTGGAAATCCAAAGGCTGGTATCAGAGATTTGATTTGTTCGTCTGCACTCCATACTTAGTAAAATCAATAGGCAATCAGTGAAGTTACAATAGCATCCATTACTGCATTCTTAACCTCATTGTAAAAAACCATGAAAAAGCAACATCCTGTTGAATGGGATGCAACTGGCTTTATACACATATACCAGCTTCATGATATTGCTGAACACGCTCGGTTGTCCTGAAAGATACTTTTATATTTGCTGAATGCTAAATTTTCCCAGTATGAAACACATGATTTTAAAAATACCATTATGAACTCTTATTATTGAAACCTGAAGCAAAAAACAGAAATTGCTAGAGAAACTCAGCAGATTTAGCAGCATCAGTGAAGAGAGAAATAAAGTTGATGTTTTGGGTCAGATATGACTCTTCAGGTCTGTGAACATCAATTCTGTTTTTCTCTCTACAAATGTTGCCAGGACTGTTGAGTTTCTCTTTATTGGTTTTATTCTTTTTTATCCTGATGGCTATCATCACAGCTACTGAATATCTAGAGAACTGCTTGAATTCCTATTTGATTTTAAACAGCCATCAGGAAAAAGAAAAGCTAAACTTCAATGTTTAAAAAACACATGGTTGCAGTCTTTATCAAGCTCAAGAATAAATGCAATATCTTGTATCAATTTTCATTCTCTTCACATGGTCATAATGGGGTGATAAGAGTCTCAAAATGGTGCCAGTAACCTTGCTGTGTCAAAAACATTAGCGACATAGCCTGTTCCTTTTTGATAGAGGTTGCTGCTGGGAGTCCAGATGATATGTCTTCTCCAGGTGAGAGGCTGCTTTGCATTTGTCCTTTTACTTTTATGTTGTACAATATTGCACTGTTATTTTTACTGTTGGTTCCTGAGCTCATTCATATCCCTTTCTTATCCTCTCATCCTATGTTGAATAGAAATTAAGACACTAACAGGACTATGCGGAATGAGCTGTTACAAAACACAGGGGTAAAAACAATGACTACAGATGCTGGATTCTGGATCAGTGGTGCTGGAAGAGCACAGCAGTTCAGGCAGAATCCAAGGAACAGCAAAATCGATGTTTCGGGCAAAAGCCCTTCATCAGGAACACAGGCAATGGCATGTACAAATTCAATAGAACTAGCAGCATCAGTAGGTATGACTCTTCAGGACTGGATGTTGCCATGCCTGCTGTGTTTTTACCAGCATTCTGTGTATTTGTTTCAGACTTCTGGCTTCCACTGAATTTTGCCCTTACTAACACAGTAATAATGACCTAATTGTCTTTTATCCAAACAGTATGATTGTGTCTCATTTTGTTCTTAATATTCAAATGATTTCTGTGTATCTGGGGGAGGCAATGGACTGTTAATCTAGAAATCCAAATAATGCTCTGGGGATCTGGGTTCAAGTCCGGCCACAGCAGATGATGGAATTCAAAATCAATAAAAATCTGGAATTAAGATTCTAATGATGACCATGGATCAAATGTCAGGAAAAACCCATTTGGATCACTGATGTTATTTAGGGAGAGACAATGCTGATCTTATCTGGTCTGGCCTACATGTGACTCCAGACCCACAGCGATGTGGTTAATTCTTGACTGCCCTTTGGGTAATTAGGATTGGGCAATAAATGTCAGCGATGCCCTAATCCCATGATTTAAAAAACAATTCTATTTATATTTCCTAGTGGCATATATCTAGCTACTAACAATCCTGTTTCCAATTTTCCTTCTGCCTCTTAGCAAAGGCAAATTGTAATGTAGCATAATAATCTCAGGGTTACTATCTAAACCATGAGCACATTAGGATGGATAAATAAGATTAGAGAGCTGAATCAAAAACAGGAAGTGTTTGAGACATTCAGTAGGTCCGGCAACATCTGAAAAGAGAAAAACAGAGTTATTGTTTTGAATTCAGTGAAATTTCTAAACTCAAAACATTGGCTGTTTTTCTCTCTATAGCTGCTACCAGATCTACTGAATATCTCCAGTGCTTGATTCAGATTTTCAGCATCTGCTTCTCTTTGTTCAATTTTAAAGAGTTCAATGCTTGGCTCGAAGACTGGCATTTGGAGAAATTTGTTTAAAATTATGATGCACTGTTACTATTACTTGGAAAAGTGACAGCTGAACCAGCGTTCCAGCA
This sequence comes from Hemiscyllium ocellatum, assembly GCF_020745735.1. Lineage (NCBI taxonomy): Eukaryota > Metazoa > Chordata > Chondrichthyes > Orectolobiformes > Hemiscylliidae > Hemiscyllium > Hemiscyllium ocellatum. The sequence continues at coordinate 37,338,708 of NC_083407.1, read as the reverse complement.
AGACATAGGGCAAAAGGTTTCCACTCCCAGAGGCGGTGAAAATAACAGCAGGCATGATAGGTTCATTAGCAAGAGAATTCAAAAATCTGATTCTCACCATCAAGCTAAACTTTCATAATTGAGGACTCCCTCTTCAGAAAGCAAGATGAATTTCTCACAATCTTGTCAAGAAATATTCGTACTACACAAGTACCAGGCAACGACCATCTTGAACAAGAGAGAATCTAACCATTGCTCCTTGACATTCAATGACAATACTATCCCTAATAAATCCATTATCAATATCTTGGAATTGTCAAAAAATTAACTTGACTAGCCATATAAATACTGTGGTTATGAAAACAAGTCAGAATCTAAGAGTCCTGCAGCAAGCACCCACTTCCTGACTCCGCAAAACCTATCTACCATTGACATGGCACAAGTTAAGAGTACATTGGAATACTCACCAATTTTCTACTTGAATGCAGCTCTAACAACACTCAAGAAGCTTGACACCATTCAGCCTGCTTAATTGGGACTACATCCACAAATATCCACTTCCTCCACCACCAACACTCAATAGTGCCACTGTGTACTATCTGCAAAATGCACCACTGATGTTCACCAAGGCTTCTTAGACAGCACCTTCCAAATCCACAACCGCTAACATTTAGAAGGACAAAGGCAGCAGGTACATGGGAACACCATTACCTGCAAATCCATTTCCAATCTATTCAGCATTCTGACTTCGAACTAAATCATCACTCTTCTTGTGTCACTAGTTCACAATCTTGGATCTCCTTTTTTAATAGCAAACCGTTGTACCTACACCAAACGGATTACTGTAATTCAAGAAGGCGACTTGCCATCATGTTCTCTAGGGCAATTCATAGAGTCATAGAGACATAGAGATGTACACCACAGAAACAGACCTTTAGGTCCAACCTGTCCATGCCGACCAGATATCCCAACCCAATCTAGTCCCACTTGTTAACACCCAGCCCACATCCCTCCAAGTCCTTCCTATTCATATACCAATCCAGATGCCTTTTTAAATGTTGCAATTGTACTAGCTTCCACCACTTCTTCTGGCAGCTTATTCCACACATGTACCACCTTCTGTCCCTGAGGTCTCATTTATATCTTTCCCCTCTCACCATAAACCTATGCCCTCCAATTCTGGACTCCCCACACCAGGGAAAATACTTTACCTATTTACCCTATCCATGCCGCTCATGATTTTATAAACCTCAATAAGGTCACCCCTCAGCCTCTGAACTCCAGGGAAAACAGCCCTAGCCTATTCAACCTCTCCCTAAAGCTCAAATCCCCCAACCCCTGGCAACGTCCTTGTAAATCTTTTCTGATTCCTTTCAAATTTCACAGCATCTTCCCACCAGAACTGCATGCAATATTCCAACAATGGCCTAACCAATGTCCTGTACAGCCACAACATGATCACCCAACTCATGTACTCAATACTCTGATCAATAAAGGAAAGCACATCAAATGCCTTCTGGCAGAGGGCAATAATTGCAGGCCCAGGATTTGGAGACCATATCCTCATGGATGAAAAATAAATAACTTACCAGAATTAAATTTGCCGTCACCCTCTTGGTAAAAATTCTTTTCCTCAACTCCCCTCGAAACCTCTTGTCTCTCATCTTAAAAATGTGCTCTTTTGTATTGACCCACCATCAAAGGAGAACAGCTTTTTTATATCTACTCTGTCCATGTCCTTCAAAACTTTATATACTGGATCAGAAGCCCCTTAAACTCTGCTCCAGCAAAAGCAACCCAAACATATCCAGTGTCTCTTCATAGCTAAAGCATACAATCCCAGGCACTATTCTGATAAAGTTCCTCTGCCTTCCCTCCAGTACAATCACATCCTTCCTTTGGTGCTTTGACCAAAACTGCACAGAGACTTTGTAACTAATAGTAAAATGGGTGGAGAAGATGAAATATCAGGGTAAGCCAGTTAGTAATATTAAAAAAAATTGCAAAAGATTTTTAGACATAGAAATAGTAAGAGAGAGGAAAGAGTGGACATAGGACTGCTGGAAAATGAGGGAGAATTTGTAATGAGGAACAACAAAATGGCAGAGGGACTGAATAGGTTTCACAGTGGAAGACAACAGCGGAAGACAACAGCGGCATATCAGAATTTCAAGAGATGTCAGGGGCAGGTGTGAGTTTAATCGCCATCCCATCCCAGACCTTGTCTATTTACTTTATCCATGCCCCTCATGATTTTATAAACTTCTATAAGGTCACCCCTCAGCCTCCGATAGTTCAGGGAAATCCTCCAACCCTGGCAACATCCTTGTAAATCTTTTCTGAACCTTTTTCAAGTTTTACAACGGCCTGCCAATTGAAAAGGGACTAGAATTGCAAACAATATTCCAAACTTGGCCAAACAAATGTCCTGTACAGCTGCAGCATGACCTCCCAACTCTGATACTCAACACTCTGACCAATAATAGAAAGCATACCTAACACCTTTTTCACTATCCTATCCACCTGCAACTCCACTTTCAAGGAGCTATGAACCTGCACTCCAACATCTCTTTGTTCAGCAACACTCCCTAGGACCTTACCATTAAGTGTATAAGTCCTGTTAAGATTTGCTTTCCCAAAATGCAGCACCTCGCATTTATCTGAATTAAACTCCATCTGCCACTCCTCAGCCCATTGGCCCATCTGATCAAGATCCCATTGTAATCCAAGGTAACTTTCTTCGCTGTCCACTACACCTCAAATTTTGATGTCATCTGCAAACTTACTAATTATACCTCTTAAGATTTGGAGATGCTGGTGTTGGACTGGGGTGTACAAAGTTAAAAATCACACAACACCAGGTTATAGTCCAACAGGTTTAATTGGAAGCAGACTAGCTTTCGGAGCGACGCTCCTTCATCAGGTGATTGTGGAGGGCTCGATCGTAACACAGAATTTATAGCAAAAACTTGCAGTGTGATGTAATTGAAATTATACATTGAAAAATTGATTGCCTGTTAAGCCTTTCATCTGTTAGAATAGTGATAGTTTCACTTCACTTCACTACACATGAAAGAAGTGAAACTATCACTGTATTCTAAAAAATGAAAGGCTTAACAGACAATCAATTTTTCAATGTATAATTTCAGTTACATCACACTGCAAATTTTTGCTATAAATTCTATGTGTTACGATCGAGCCCTCCACAATCACCTGATGAAGGAGCGTCGCTCCGAAAGCTAGTGTGCTTCCAATTAAACCTGTTGAACTATAACCTGGTGTTGAGTGATTTTTAACTTTATACCTCTTAAGCTCACATCCAAATCATTTATATAAATGATGAAAAGTTGTGGACCCAGCACCGATTCTTGTGGCACTCCACTGGTCACAGGCCTCCAGTCTGAAAAACAACCCTCCACCACCACCCTCTGTCTTCTACCTTTGAGCCAGTTCTGTATCCAAATGATGAGTTCTCCCTGTATTCCTTGAGATCTAACCTTGTTAATCAGTCTTCCATTGGGAACCTTGTCAAATGCCTTACTGAAGTCCATATAGGTCACTCTGCCCTCATCAGTCCTCTTTGTTACTTCTTCAGAAAACTTAATCAAGTTTGTGAGACATGATTTCTCATGCGCAAAGCCATGTTAACTATCCCTAATCAGTCGTTGCCTTTCCAAATACATGTACATCCTGTCCCTCAGGATTCCCTAACAACTTGCCCACCACCGAGGTCAGGCTCACTGGTCTATAGTTCTCCGGCTTCACCTTACCACCCTTCTTAAGCAGTGGCACCACGTTTGCCAACCTCCAGTCTTCTGGCACCTCACCTGTGACTATCGACAAAACAAATATCTTAGCAAGGGGCCCCACAATCACTTCTCTAGCTTCCCAGAGAATTCTCGGGTACACCTGGGAATTTATCCACTTTTATGCTATCTAGCACTCCATCTTCTGTAATATGGACAATTTTCAAGATGTCACCATCTATTTCCCTACATTCTATATCTTCCATGTTTTCTGCAGGTGTCCCCTGTGGGTCATCTCCCTCCAAAGCAGATATATTGTTTCAGATACTGTTGGGAGAGATGGCTCACCAGGGAGGGAAGCAGTTGCCAGGATCATGGCAACATAGCAGGCTGTGCTGTTCAGAAGGGCTGGAAAAAGACTCAGAGGACCATAGTCATAGGGAATTCTGTTGTAAGGGTGGTACATAGGCAGTTCTGTGGCCGAAAACGAGACTCCTAGATGGTATGTGCCTCCCAGGTGCTCGGGTCAGGGATGTCACCAATCGGCTGCAGAGCAATCTGAAAGCCAGCTGTTGTGGTGCATATAGGCACCAATGATATCAGTTAAAAAAAAGGATGAGGTCCTGAAAACAGAATTTCAGAGAGCTAGGAGAAAAATTAAAGAGGAGGACCTCAAAGGTAGTGACCTCAGGATTGCTATCAGCACCATGTGCTAGTCAGGGTAGAAATGAAAGAATAGGCAGGATGAATACGTGACTTGAGGGATGGTGTAGGAGAGAGGGGTTCAGATTTGTGGGACATTGGGACTGGCTCTGGGGACTATTCCAAATTGGATGGTCCACACCTGAACCAGACTGGAACTAATGTCTTTGGGGGAGTTTTTAATACTGCTGTTGGGGAGGGTTTAAACTAATGTGGCAGGGAGCTGGGAACCAGAAGAGAATACTTGTAGACAGTGAGAGGCCAACTAGAGACTGTAAGGAACAGGATCATGAAGTTAGCATTAGCAAGGGGAAGAGTAGGCAGAGAGCAGACAAATGCAAAGAAACTGGTGGTCTGAAGTACATGTGCTTTAATGCAAGGAGTATAATGGGTAAGGCAGACAAGCTTAGGGCTTGGACTGGTATCTGGGAGTATGACGTTATTGTGATCACAGACACTTGGTTGCAGGAAGGGCATAATTGACAACTAAAGGTTCCAGGATATCGATGCCTCAGACAGGATAGGGAGGGAAGTAAAAGAGGGGGTGGAGCTGCATTGCTGATCATGGATGATATCATGGCTGTGCTAAAGGAGGACCCGATGGAGTGCTTGAACAGTGAGGCATTATGGGTAGAGCTGAGAAATAAGAAGGGTGCTGTAACATTGCTAGGGCTGTACTACAGGCGTCACAACAGTGAGTGAGATGTAGAAAAACAAATAGGTAACCAGATTATGGAAAGATGCAGAGACAACAGGGTGGTGGTGATGGGAGATTTTGATTTTCCCAACATTGACTGGGATACACTTTGTGTCAGAGGTCTGGATAGAGCAGAATTTTTAAGGAGCATCCAGGAAAGTTTTCTAGAGCAATATGTCAATAATCCAACTAGAGAAGGGGCCATATTGGAGCTGGTGTTGGGGAATGAGCCAAGCAGTGGAGGATTTTTTGGGAATTTGACCACAATTCTGTAAGTTTTAGAATACTCGTAGACAAAGATGAGAAGGGAAGAATACTAAACTGGGCCAAGGCCAATTATATCAAAATTCGGCAGGAGTTGGAAAATATGGTTTGGGGGCAGCTATTTGAAGGAAAGTCCACATTTGATATGTGGGAGGCTTTCAAACATTGGTTGAAGATTGTGCGGGATAGGTGTGACCCTTTGAAAACAAGGGATTGGAAAGGCAAGACTCGTGAACCATGGATGACAGGAAAAATTGTACAACTAGCCAAGAGGAAAAGGGAAGCATACATAAGATCCAGGCTGCTAAGAATGGAACAGGCTTTGGAGGAATATCAACAGAGCAAGACCAATCTTAAACAAAGAATCAAGTGAGCTAAAAGAGGCCATGAAATAACTTTCGTGAGCAGAATTAAGGAGAATCCCAAGGCCTTCTATTCATAAATAAGAATCAAGATGGTAACTAGAGAAAGGGTTGGTCCACTAAAGGATAAAGATGGAAGGTTGTGTGTTGAATCTGAGAAAATGGGTGAGATTCTCAATGATTACTTTGCACCAGTGTTCACTGAGGAGAGGGACATGATGAATGTTGAGATTAGAGATGGAAGTTTCTTTACTCTGGATCATGTTGACATAAGGAGGGAAGATGTGTTGGGTAGGCTAGAGGTTATTAAGGTGGACTAATTCCCAGGATTGTATGGGATCTATCCAAGGTTGTTGAGGGAGGTGAGAGAGGAAATAGCTGGGACTCTGACTGATATCTTTGTAGCATCCTTAAACACAGTTGCAGTGCCAGAGGACTGGAGAGTTACTAATGTTGCCCCCCTGTTCAAGAAGGGGAGTAGGGATATTCCAGGTAACTACAGACCAGTGAACCTGACGTCAGTGGTGGGAAAGTTGCTGGAGAAGGTACTGAAGGGTATGATTTATTTATATTTGGAAGAGAATGAGCTTATCAGTGAAAGGCAACATCATTTTATGCAGGAGAGATCATGCCTTACCAATTTCTTAGAGTTCTTTGAGCAAGTGACCAAGTTGATAGATGAAGGAAGGGCTGTAGATATCATAAATATGGACTTTAGTAAGGCATTTAATAGGGTTCCCCATGGTAAACAAATGAAGAAAGTGAAGTCAGATGGTGTGCAGGGTGTTCTAGCTAGGTGGATAAAGAACTGGTTGAGCAACAGGAGACAGAGAGTAGTAGTTATGGGGAGTTTCTCAAAATGGAGAAAGGTGACCAGTGGTGTTCCACAGGAATCAGTGTTGGGGCTTCTGTTGTTTGTGACATTTATAAATGATCCAGAAGAGGGCACTGGTGGTCTGGTCAGTAAGTTTGCAGATGACACAAAGGTTGGTGGAGTAGCAGAAAGTATAGGGAACTGTTAAAGAATACAGGAGAATATAGATAGATGGAGAGTTGGGCAGAGAAGTTGCAGAGGGAGTTCTTTCCAGGCAAATGTGAGATGATGCATTTTGGAAAATTTAATTCTAGAGTGAACTATACTGTAAATGGAAGAGCCTTGGGAAAAGTTGATGAGCAGAGAGATCTGGGAGTTCAGGTCCAATGTACCCTGAAGGTTGGCTGCACAGGTGAATGGAGTGGTCAAGAAGGCACATGGTATGCTTGCCTTCATCTGATGGGGTATTGAGTATAAGAGCTGGCAGGTCATGTTAAAATTTTACAAGACTTTCGTTCGGCCGTATTTAGAATACTATACAGTTCTGGTCGCCACATTACCAAACGATGTGGATACTTTGGAAAGGGTGCAGAGAAGGTATACGAGGATGTTGCTTGATATGGAAGGAGCTACCTATGAAGAGAGGTTGAGTGGATTAGGATTGTTTTCATTTAAAAAAAGGGGATTGAGGGGGGACCTGGTTTCACAGGTCGCGCAACATTGAGATCTGACGGGCCTGTACTATGCTGTAATGTCCTGTGTCCCATGCTCTGTGAGTAAATGTCACCCTAATCTCTTTTGAGCTAGAGGTCAGAACACTATGTCATGATGGCCACTGTATCGGCACTGCAACAAGCTCTTTGCACTGGGCCAAGAGGGTCATAAGTTGTCTCCTCTATAACAGGTTTCCATTGGGCCACAGCTCGCATTCTTATGCAGCCCTTGCTGCACCTCCAAAAGTGCACAAGTAAGTTGCTTTATAAGTCTGGGTAGTGGCAGTATCAAAATTCTGTTTGACCATTTGGATAATACAATTCTGTTTTTTCTCTTTGTTTTGTTTGAGGCACAATTCTTTTCACTAAAGTGAGTATTCAAAGGGCTACAAAATGAATACCTTCTTATTTTGCATAAAAATCAGGTTTTTGCATAAAATCAGGTTTTCCATATTAAATGTGACATGCATCAGATAGAGATCTCAGCTCTTTAATGATCCTATATCCTCTGTTGAACAGATGACTGTATAATGCTCATTAAATTTTATCTTTAAAGGCTTGCACACTGATGAAATGTGCAATGAGTTAAGCAATCGGTTACCCTGAAAATGTGGGTTATATGATATAAGTGCCTCATGCTATGATATGCTTGGTAGGTTCTGCTGATATTCCTGACCAGTTGGGATAGCGCACTAATTCTCAAGCTCCACTACTCCCAGGGTTGCCATTTAAGTTACTTATGTAATCAATGCACACAAAACCTCCAATTTACCTGTCTGTGAGAATCAAGTTAATAGAAAACCCTGGAGTAAAAAATGAGGTCTGCAGATGCTGGAGATCACAGCTGCAAATGTGTTGCTGGTCAAAGCACAGCAGGTTAGGCAGCATCTCAGGAATAGAGAATTCGACGTTTCGAGCATAAGCCCTTCATCAGGAATAAGAGAGAGAGAGCCAAGCCGGCTGAGATAAAAGGTAGGGAGGAGGGACTAGGGGGAGGGGCGATGGAGGTGGGATAGGTGGAAGGAGGTCAAGGTGAGGGTGATAGGCCGGAGTGGGGTGGGGGCGGAGAGGTCAGGAAGAGGATTGCAAGTTAGGAGGGCGGTGCTGAGTTGAGGGAACCGACTGAGACAAGGTGGGGGGAGGGGAAATGAGGAAGCTGGAGAAATCTGAATTCATACCTTGTGGTTGGAGGGTTCCCAGGCGGAAGATGAGGCGCTCCTCCTCCAGCCGTCGTGTAGTTGTGTTCTGCCGGTGGAGGAGTCCAAGGACCTGCATGTCCTCGGTGGAGTGGGAGGGGGAGTTAAAGTGTTGAGCCACGGGGTGATTGGGTTGGTTGGTTCGGGCGGCCCAGAGGTGTTCTCTGAAGCGTTCCGCAAGTAAGCGGCCTGTCTCACCAATATAGAGGAGGCCACATCGGGTGCAGCGGATGCAATAGATGATGTGTGTGGAGGTACAGGTGAACTTGTGGCGGATATGGAAGGATCCCTTGGGGCCTTGGAGGGAAGTGAGTGTGGAGGTGTGGGCGCAAGTTTTACATTTCCTGCGGTTGCAGGGGAAGGTGCCGGGGGTGGAGGTTGGGTTGGTGGGGGGTGTGGATCTGACAAGGGAGTCACGAAGGGAGTGGTCCTTGCGGAACGCTGATAGGGGAGGGGAGGGAAATATATCCTTGGTGGTGGGGTCCGTTTGGAGGTGGCGGAAATGGCGGCGGATAATACGTTGTATGCGCAGGTTGGTGGGGTGGTAGGTGAGAACCAGTGGGGTTCTGTCTTGGTGGCGGTTGGAGGAGCTTTAACTTCTCTTTTCAATCTGGTCCTCACCCTGAATAACTTCTCTTTTCAATCCTCCCACTTCCTCCAAACTAAAGGAGTTGCCATGGGCACCCGCATGGGCCCCAGCTATGCCTGCCTCTTCGTAGGATATGTGGAACAGTCCATCTTCCGCAACTACACTGGCACCACCCCCCACCTTTTCCTCCGCTACATCGATGACTGTATCGGCGCTGCCTCGTGCTCCCACGAGGAGGTTGAACAGTTCATCAACTTTACTAACACCTTCCATCCCGACCTGAAATTCACCTGGACTGTCTCAGACTCCTCCCTCCCCTTCCTAGACCTTTCCATTTCTATCTCGGGCGACCGACTCAACACAGACATCTATTATAAACCGACTGACTCCCACAGCTACCTGGACTACACCTCCTCCCACCCTGCCCCCTGTAAAAACGCCATCCCATATTCCCAATTCCTTCGTCTCCGCCGCATCTGCTCCCAGGAGGACCAATTCCAACACCGCACAACCCAGATGGCCTCCTTCTTCAAGGACCGCAGATTCCCCCCAGACGTGATCGACGATGCCCTCCACCGCATCTCCTCCACTTCCCGCTCCTCCGCCCTTGAGCCCCGCTCCTCCAACCGCCACCAAGACAGAACCCCACTGGTTCTCACCTACCACCCCACCAACCTGCGCATACAACGTATTATCCGCCGCCATTTCCGCCACCTCCAAACGGACCCCACCACCAAGGATATATTTCCCTCCCCTCCCCTATCAGCGTTCCGCAAGGACCACTCCCTTCGTGACTCCCTTGTCAGATCCACACCCCCCACCAACCCAACCTCCACCCCCGGCACCTTCCCCTGCAACCGCAGGAAATGTAAAACTTGCGCCCACACCTCCACACTCACTTCCCTCCAAGGCCCCAAGGGATCCTTCCATATCCGCCACAAGTTCACCTGTACCTCCACACACATCATCTATTGCATCCGCTGCACCCGATGTGGCCTCCTCTATATTGGTGAGACAGGCCGCTTACTTGCGGAACGCTTCAGAGAACACCTCTGGGCCGCCCGAACCAACCAACCCAATCACCCCGTGGCTCAACACTTTAACTCCCCCTCCCACTCCACCGAGGACATGCAGGTCCTTGGACTCCTCCACCGGCAGAACACAACTACACGACGGCTGGAGGAGGAGCGCCTCATCTTCCGCCTGGGAACCCTCCAACCACAAGGTATGAATTCAGATTTCTCCAGCTTCCTCATTTCCCCTCCCCCCACCTTGTCTCAGTCGGTTCCCTCAACTCAGCACCGCCCTCCTAACTTGCAATCCTCTTCCTGACCTCTCCGCCCCCACCCCACTCCGGCCTATCACCCTCACCTTGACCTCCTTCCACCTATCCCACCTCCATCGCCCCTCCCCCTAGTCCCTCCTCCCTACCTTTTATCTCAGCCGGCTTGGCTCTCTCTCTCTTATTCCTGATGAAGGGCTTATGCTCGAAACGTCGAATTCTCTATTCCTGAGATGCTGCCTAACCTGCTGTGCTTTGACCAGCAACACATTTGCAGCAATAGAAAACCCTGACCAGGATCATTATTCAACAAGAAATAATGTGTGTTACTAATAAATAAATTCTAAACACAAATAATCACCTATGAACTATCAACATATAGCTCTATTAATTGAAATTCTCCACACATTTTCAAACCTCCATACACGGGTAAACAAAAAAGATATTGCTTAAGGTGGAGGAGAATAAAGAACCACATATCAATAAAACCAGTTCACAGGATTCGCGGAAGTGATCCTCTGTCTTGTCAAGTGTTTATGTTCTTTAACCTCTTTTTTTTCCCAGTTTCCTTCACTTCTTCACAGGAGACACAGTGCAATTGGTACTCTAACTACAACTCTTATTTGGTGGCTAAAGTCAAAAACCTTCATCAATCACTATGAGAAAATAACTGCCTTTCTTTCGGCTTTTTGTATTTTTACTGCAGAGAGGGAAAAAAATACAACCTGTCCTTTCAGAGATCCAAAAGCTTCTCATTGAATTGTTCACACCCACAAGCTCTTAAGCTACTCAGGAACCGATCGGAGAGTGATCATCAGGCTGAAGACCTTCAGCATCCATGACTGGTCACAATTGTACAAATCAATCAGCTACTTGGTGACAGCCAATTCACAAATATCTACCTCCATTGCTTGAACGAAGCATTAGTTCAAACACACGCATACAATTATTTTGATTGAATTGTTTTTACAAGTGTAATCATTTCTTCCACAATAATTATTTAAAAACAGTCTTTTTTTTCCATTTTAGTTATCAGTCAAAAATACATGAAATAAAATGATACAGCCTTTACAAGTTGTAGTAATTTGTTCTTCATTAAAACCTCTTTGAAAATATTTAGTGATTTTAATGATTTCATTTTTATTTTGAAACAGAGATAAAAATAAGATAATGAAGATAAGGTGGAGTAAGTATTCTTGCCAATTGATAATTGGGAATATTTCAATATTACAGCCACACATCAACCTTTGCACACAACCATTATTGGATTTATTCTAAGAGTTCAACCGCATAATAACCATTTTTGAACACTTATTTGACTTCAGTACCTTCAGCATCTTCAGCAAAATGCTAACAATTGTAATTTGAATCTAAAGAATCAGCAGGTGATGTTCATCCCTTAAATGGATGCAAAGATCCTTTGCATATGCAAATTACGTATCACACGTACATTTGAAGCTCATTGTGCAAAATAGTGTAGCCATTGGTAAGCCAGTGCTGTGAGTGTGCATTAGCCAGATCCCACCAATGTGATTCACTTGATATGGGAACATGGCTAATTTTTGCAGCTTCGGTGAAAAGCTTTTAAACATCACAGACAGTCTCAAATTGCGCTGGATAGAATCTGCACCTGAAATTTCATAATCTCTGGCATGGGTTTGGCTGTTTCCAATGAAATTGGAAAACCTGATGCAGGCCAAACAGAAACTCCTGGCCCTGTTATTCTATACCTCATAAATACATGTCCTATAGATCATTCTCAATCTCTTATTTGTGAGAGGTTGAAAACTAGTTAAGGTTACACTTTCTTTTGTTGGCTATCCTCAGTTTCTTCCTGCTGGCTGTTTATAATGAAGTCAAAATCGATAAGCCGTTTCTCATTTTTATTCCTGACACAACATCCCAAGTTAATAATCGCAAGTTAATATAAAACAACTTTCAATTGCAGAAATTGTGCAAAATCAGCACTTTTATAATCCAAATTACTCCTCCACACCCCCTTGTATTGATCACTAATTAAAATAGTTCCTATAAATGGAGTGCACCACCATTATCATTTCCCCATAGTCATTTTAAGAATATACTGATTTAAAAATTAAAGCATGTTTTAATGCTTTAATTGGATATGAATAGCAAGTCCAGCATTCATTTCACTTGGTGATGGTAGGCTTCCTTCTTGAATCTGCAGTCCATGTGGAGTAAGTGCACCCATAATGCTGTTGGGGATGAAGTCCCAATACTTTGACCCAGTGATGGTGAGAAAATAGTGTCATGAAAAGAAAATTTACATCCCAGGAATAGGCCCTTCGGTCCTCCAAGCCTGAGCATGCAATACAATATTTACTAATAACTGAATGATGTGGACATTGACAAGAAAGTTGGGAAAGTTGAGTGAGATGGACAGTGAGGAGCTCCTCAAAGGAATACTGCAGTATCCAACTCAGTGTTGGATGGCAAGATGGGATTTTTTTGCTATTAGGCAGTAAGAGGCCTATTTGGATGCATTAGCATGTAATAACATCTCATTCTTACTCAGTTCCACCTGATATATCTACAATTTCCCATTTTCCAACCTGCTGTTAGACAGCGATGATTCCCAACATGAAAGTCAGATTCAAAACCAAAAGAACCATGGACACTAAAAATCAGAAACAAAAGCAGAAATTGCTGGAAGAGCTCAGCTGGTCTGGCAGCATCTGTGGTGAGAAATTGTGGTTAACGTTTTAGGTTGAGTGATCCTTCCTCAGAACACAACAAAACAGAATAGTTATGTGGCAGTCTCATCCTCAGCTCACTGCTTGCTCCTCCAGACCTCCATCTTGGACATTAGTCATGAAAATCTCAGAGTATGCTGCATGGGAAGTGACTATACACACTTTAATCCACCAATGGACCTTGGAATTGGACATGTACCAGCATTACCATAACCTTATAGTGCATCTCTGATCCATTTTCAACTCGGTTCTGCACTTCAATGCTGCACTTTGGATCACACTCGCACCTTTCATTGCAATTCTGCTGCACAGACACTTTGGACAATGGGGACAGTCACCCATCTCAGGGGTTCTTGCTATCACTCACAGTGCAGCATCACTGTCAGGCTTTGCCTTGTCTTTTTTGGGCTTTGTCCCTTTAGCCAGATCTAAAGCAAGAAGCATGAAAAATAGAAGCAGGATTTGTCATTCAAACCTCTGAGCTTGCTCTACCATGGTTCATCATCCAATTCAATACCCTCTCCCTATTTTGGCTCCATAGCCTTTGATCCCTTTAACTCTAAGAACTGTATCTAACCCTACTTTGAAACATCCAATTTATTAGCCTCAACCTCTTTATATGACAAAGAATTCCAGAGGTTAGAGTCATAGAGCTATAGAGATGTACAACATGGAAACAGACCCTTTGGTCCAATTTGTCATGCCAACCGGATATCCTAATCTAATCTAGTCCCATTTACCAGCATTTGGCCCATATCCCTCTAAACCCTTCCTATTCAGATGCCCATCCAGATGCCTTTTAAATACTGTAATTGTACCAGCCTCCACCACTTCCTGTGGCAGCTCATTCTATACATGCACTACCCTCTGTGTGAAGACGTTGCCTCTTAGGTCTCTCTTATATGTTTCCTTTCCGCCCTAAACCTATGCTCTCTAGTTCTGGACTCCCTCGCCCCAGGGAAAAGCTTTTGTCTGTTTATCCTATCCATGCCCCTCAGGATTTTATAAACCTCTATAAGGTCACTTTTCAGCGTCTGATGTTCCAGGGAAAACAGCCCTAGCCTATTCAACCTCTCCCTGTAGCTCAAATCCTCCAGTGCTGAAAAAATCCTTGTAAATCTTTTCTGAACACTTTCAAGTTTCACAACACCCTTCCAAGAGACCAGAATTGTACTCAATATTCCAAAAGTGGCCTCACCATTATCCTGGAAAGCCACAACATGACCTCCCAATTCCTATACACAATGCTCTGACCAATAAAGGAATGCATACCAAATGCCTTCTTCACTATCCTACCTAACTGTGACTCTACTTTCAAGGAACTATGAACCTGCACTCCAAGGTCTCTTTGTTCAGCTACACTCCCTATGACCTTAACATTAAGTGTATAAGTCCTACCCTGATTTGCTTTTCCAAAATGCAGACCTTACATTTATCTGAATTAAATTCCATCTGCCACTCCTCAGCCCATTGGCCCATTTGATCAAGATCCTGTTGTACTCTGAGATAACCTGCTTCGCTGTCCACTGCACCTCCAATTTTGGTGTCATCTGCAAAGTTACAAACTCTACCTCCTATGTTGACATCCGAATCATTTACATAAAGGATATAAATATTCAAGAAGAGTTGTCTTGAAGAGAGAACAGCAAGAAAGTTGACAAAAGAGGGCAATTGCTTAAGCCAACAATCTGCCAGCAATTCCACTGAGAACAGACAATTGTGTCACTGTGTGTTCTGTGAAGCAACTACTACCAGCTAATTGGAATTAATGGTACCAGCCTTTATCAGTCACGGCATAGATTATAAGAGCAGGAGACTTTGTTGAAGCTGTAGAAAACTTTGGTTGGCCACAACTAGACTACTGTGTACAGTTCTGGTCAATGCACTATAGGAAGGTAAGGATTTCACTGGACAGGGTATGGAGAGGATCCACCAGGATGTAGCAGCTTGGTGATGAAGAGAGGCTCAGATTGTTTTCTTTACATCAGAGGAAGCTGAGCTTGGACGTGACTGAGGCATGTAAGTTTATAAGGGGCATTGACAGCTGATCCCCTTAGTTGAAGGTCAATAACAAGTTTGCTTACTTTTAAGATGAAAGGCAGGAGATTTAGAAAGAAATTCTGTCAGGCTCACTAGTCTATGGTTCCCTGGGTCTTCCTTACTACCTTTCTTAAATAGTGGCACAATGTTAGTCAACCTCCAGTCTTCTGGCACCTCACCTGTGACTATCAGTGATACAAATATCTCAGCAATGGGCCCAGCATTCACTTCCCTAGCTTCCCACAGAGTTCTAGGATACACATGATCAGGTCCTGGGGATTTATCCACATTTATGCATTTCAAGACATCCAGCACCTCCTCCTCTGTAATATGGACACTTTTCAAGATGTCACCACCTATTCTCTCACAGTCAATATCTTTCATGTTCTTCTCCATAATAAACACTGATGCAAAATACTCATTAAGTCTGGATGTAGGCTTTCTCACTGAGCTGGAAGGTTCAGTTTCAGACATTTTCTCACTATACTAGGTAACATTATCAGTGAGCCTCTGGATGAAGCACTGGCTGTATGGAACACTTTCTTTTTATGTGTTTAGGTTTCCTTGGGTTGGCAATGTAATTTCCTGCAGTTATGTCATTTCCTGTGAAAATGTCATTTCCTGTTCTTTTTTTCAGGGGTGGTAACTGGGATCCAAGTCAATGATAGAGTTCCAGTTAGAATGCCATGCTTCTCGGAATTCTTGAGCATGTCTCTATTTGGCTTCTCCTAGAATGAATGTCTTGTCCCAGTCGAAATGGTATCCATCCTCATCTCAATGTAAGGATACTAGTGAGAATGGATCATGTCTTTTTGTGGCTAGTTTTTTTTCAGGTATCTTGGTGGCTAGTTTTCTGCCTGTTTTTCCAATGAAATGTTTGTTATAGTTCTTGCAAGATATGTTGTATATGACATTAGTTTTGCTTGTTGTCAGTATTTAGGATCTTTCAAGTTCATTAGCTGTTGTTTTAGTGTGTTGGTGGGTTTGTGAGCTACATGTTGCGAAGAGGTCTGAGTCGACTGGCAGTAATTTCTGAGATATCTTTGACGTAGATGATAGTGGTTAAGGTTTCTGGGCGTGTTTTCTCTGCTTGTTGGGGTTTGTGGCAAAGGGCCTAACTGGGAAGGCAAAGGAACTCAGGGTATGGTTAGGAACATATGACTGGGATATCATAGCAACTACAGAAACATAGCTCAGGGAAGGACAGGACTGGTACCTGAATGTTCCAGGATACAAATGCTACAGGAAGGATAGAAAGGGAGGCAAGAGAGGAGAGGGTATGGCATTTTTGATAAGGAATAGCATTACAGCTGTGCTGAGGGAAGATATTCCCAGAAATACATCGAGGGAAGTTATTTGGGTGGAACTGAGAAATAAGAAAGGGATGATCACCTTATTGGGATTGTATTATAGACCTCCGAATAGTCAGAGGGAAATTGAGAAACAAACTTGTAAGGAGATCTCAGTTATCTGTAAGAATAATAGGGTGGTTATGGTAAGGGATTTTAACTTACCAGACATAGACTGGGACTGCTGTGGTGTTAAGGATTTAGATGGAGAGGAATTTGTTAAGTGCGTACAAGAAAACTTTCTGATTCAGTATGTGGACGTACCTACTAGAGAAGGTGCAAAACTTGACCTAATCTCGTGAAATAAGGCAGGGCTGGTGACTGAGGTGTCAGTGGGGAAGCACTTTGGAGCCAGCGGCCATAATTCTATTAGATTTAAAATAGTGATGGAAAAGGATAGACCAGATCTAAAAGTTGAAGTTCTAAATTGGAAGAAGGCCAATTTTGACGGTATTAAGCAAGAACTTTCAAAAGCTGACTGGGGGCGGATGTTCTCAGGTAAAGGTACAGCTGGAAAATGGGAAGCCTTCAGAAATTAGATAACGAGAATCCAGAGAAAGTATATTCCTTTCAGGGTGAAAGGAAAGGCTGGCAGGTATAGGGAATGCTGGATGATTAAAGAAATTGAGAGTTTGGTTAAGAAAAAGAAGGAAGTATATGTAAGGTATAGACAGGCTAGATCGAGAGAATCCTTAGAAGAGTATACAGGCAGTAGGAGTATACTTAAGACGGAAATCAGGAGGGCAAAAACGGAACATGAGATAGCTTTGGCAAATAGAATTAAGGAGAATCCTAAGGGTTTTTACAAATACATTAAGGACAAAAGGGTAACTAGGGAGATAATAGGGCCACTCAAAGATCAGCAATGCGGCCTTTGTGTTGTGCTGCAGAAAATAGGGACATACTAAACAAGTATTTTGCATCAGTATTTACTGTGGAAAAGGATATGGAAGATATGGACTGTAGGGAAATAGATGGTGACCATTTGAAAAATGTCCATATTAGAGAGGAGAAAGTGCTGGATGTCTTGAAATGCATAAAAGTGGATTAATCCCCCGGACCTAATCAGTTGTACATTAGAACTCTGTGGGAAGCTAGAAAAGTGATTGCTGAGCCTCTTGCTCAGATATTTGTATCATCAATAGTCACAGGTGAGGTGCCAAAAGACTGATGGTTGGCTAATGTGGTTCCACAGTTTAAGAAGGGTGGTAAAGACAAGCCAGGGAACTATAGATCAGTGACAATGACCTCGGTGGTGGGCAAGTTGTTGGAGGCAATCCAGAGGGATAGGATGTACATATATTTGGAAAGGCAAGGACTGATTAGGGGTCAACACCATGGCTTTGTGCGTGGGAAATCATGTCTCACAAATTTGATTGAGTTTTTTGAAGAAGTAACAAAGAGGATTGATGAGGGCAGAACGATAGATGTCATCTATCTGGACTTGAGTAAGGCCTTCAACAAGGTTCCCCATAGGAGACTAATTAGCAAGGTTAGATCTCACGGAATACATAGAGAACTAGCCATTTGGATACAGAACTGGCTCAAAGGTAGAAGACAGAGGGTGGTGGTGGAGGGTTGTTTTTCAGTCTGGAAGCCTGTGATCAGTGGAGTGCCACAAGGATCGGTGCTGAGTCCTCTACTTTTTGTCATTTATATAAATGATTTGGATGCAAGCATAAGAGGTACAGTTAGTAAGTTTGCAGATGATACCAAAATTGGAGGTGTGGTTGACAGCGAAGAGGGTTACCTCAGATTACAATGGGATCTTGACCAGATGGGCTAATGGGCTGAGAAGTGGCAGATGGAGTTCAATTCAGATAAATGCGAGGTGCGGCATTTTGGGAAAGCAAATCTGAGTCGGACTTATACATTTAATGGTAAGGTCCTAGTGAGTGTTGCTGAACAAAGAGAACTTGGAATGCAGGTTTATAGCTCCTTGAAAATTGAGTCGCAGGTATTTAGGATAGCGAAGAAGGCGTTTGGTATGCTTTCTTTTAGTGGTCAGGGTATTGAGTACAGGAGTTGGGAAGTCATGTTGCGGCTGTACAGGACATTGGTTAGGCCACTGTTGAAATATTGTGTGCAATTCTAGTCTCCTTCCTATCGGAAAGATGTTGTGAAACTTGAAAGGGTTCAGAAAAGATTTACAAGGATGTTGCCAGGGTTGGAGGATCTGAGCTACAGGGAGAGGCTGAACAGGCTGGGGCTGTTTTCCCTGGAGCATCGGAGACTGAGGGTGACCTTATCGAGGTTTACAAAATTATGAGGGGCATGTATCGGATTAATAGGCAAAGTCTTTTCTCTGTGGTGGGGGAGTCCAGAACGAGAGGACATAGGTGTAGGGTGAGAGGAGAAAGATATAAAAGAGCTAATGGCAACTTTTTCACACAGAGGGTGGTACGTGTATGAAATGAGCTGCCAGAGGAAGTGGTGGAGGCTGGTGCAATTACATCATTTAAGAGGCATTTGGATGGGTATATGAATAGGAAGGATTTGGAGGGATATGGGCCAGGTGCTGGCAGGTGAGACTAGACTGAGTTGGGATATCTGATTGGCATGGATGGGTTGGACGGAAGGGTCTGTTTCCATGCTGTACATCTCTATGACTCTATACTTGAATCTTCTCACTATGAAGGCTAACGTACGATTTGTCTTCTTCACTGACTTCTGCACTTTTATGCTTACTTTCAGCAACTGCTGAACAAGGACACCATGGTCTCAATGTACATCCACCATTCCCAATCTGTTGACATTCAGATAATTATCTGCCTTCCAGTTTTTGCTCCTAAAATTAATAATTTCACATTTATCCACATTATGCATTATCAACCGTGCATTAGCTCACTCACTTAACTTGTCCAAATCACACTGAAGGATCTCTTCATCCTATTCACAAATCACCCTCCCAAACAGCTTTATGTTATCTGCAAAAGTAGAGTTATTACGTTTCGTTCCCTCATCTAAATTATTAAACTATAGCTAATAAATTGTGTCCAAGCTCTGAACTCCAATAGCCCAATAATCATTCTCTCACAGTCAGAAAAACATCTCTTTAATCCTATTCCTTCTTTCCTATCTGCAAGCCAATTATCTATACATGCCAGAATGTTACTCACAATCCCATGCACTTTAATTTTATATGCTAACCTCTTTGTGGGATCTTATTGAAAGACGTCTCAAAGTCCAAATAAGCCACATCCACGGCCTTTCCCGTATAAACTCTGCTAGTTACACCTTCAAAGTATTCCAGTATTTGTCAAGAATGATTTTCCTTTCTGTTCAATCCTGTCACTGTTTTCCAAGTGCTCTGCTATTAAATCTTTTACAATGGACTCTAGCATTTCCTGCACTCCCAATTTCAGGGTAGCTGGCCTATAATTTCCTGTTTTCTCTCTACTTCCATCTTAAATATTGGGTGACATCAGCTCCTTTCTAATTCATTGGTGCAATCCCAGAATCTATAGAAGGTTGAAAGATCATCACCAATATTTTGGACAGTGGACATTTAACAGTTGGCAGTGATTTTTCAGCCATTAATTCCACAATTTCACTAAAACTATTTCCCAACTAAACCGATTTCCTTCATTTCCTCCCTCTCACTGGACCCTGTGTTCTCCAATATTTTTGAGATGTTACTTGGGTTCTCCTTTGAAAAGACAGATCTAACTGGAATGCCATCTTTTTATTCCCCATTTTAACTTCCCCTGTTTCTGATTGAAAGGATTTTACAGTTGGCTTCACTAATCTTTTTTCTCTTCACAAACCTCTAGAAACTTTTACAATTGTTTTTTATGTTCCTCACACACTCGCATACTCTTAATCAATCCCTTTATCCTCCTTAGGGGACTTTTTTGCAAAGGATAGTTAATGTTAGGTTAATTGTTAATTTTAAAAGTGATTTATATTTTTTTCTTAACTAAAGATATGAGTATGTGTGTTGTAAAAGCAATTGTATGGAATTATGTTGCATCCCAGCCATCATCACATTGAATAGCTGGACAAGCTGCATGATGCTTAATGGTTTATTTTGGTTCCTTAGATTCTATGTTCATTTATTTGAGTATGGCTATTAATTATTGATTCTATATATAAGAAAGAACAAAAAAAACCCATGAGAAATAGGAACAGGAGGAAGCCATTCAGCCCCTCTAGCATATTTCGCCATTCAACATGATCTGACATTCCTCATGTCCACTTTTGTGCTTTTTCCCTGTAACCTTTGATTCTCTTACTGATCAAGAATTTATTTCAGCCTTGTGTATAATTAAGAACATTGCTCCTGCAGCTCTCTGTGGCAAGGAGTTCTAAAGATTGCAACAATCTGAAAGAAGAAATTCCTCCTCATTTCAGTCTGAAATTGACAACCCTTTATTCTGTGTTGATACTATCTGGTCCTAGTCTCTCTCACAAGGGGTAACATCCTCTCAGCATTTACCCTTGTCAAGCCATTTTAAGAACTCTATATGTTTCAATTAGATCACCTTTCCTTCTGCTAAACTTCAGTGAGTCACACCCCAACCTGTACAGCCTTTGCTGATAAGGCAATCCTTCCATACCAGGGTTCATCCTGGTGAACCTGCTCTGAAATGCCCCTAATGATAGGATATCCATTCATAAATTAGGGGGCCAATACTCCTCACAGTACTCCAGATGTGGTCTCACCAGCACCTTGTACAGTTGCTGTAAGACTACCCTCTTCTTATACTCCAATCCCCTTGAAATAAGAGCCAGCATTCCATTAGCCTTCCTGATTACCTGCCACACCTATGTGCTAGCTTTCTTTGTTTTGTGCACCTGTACCCCCAAAAGCCTTTGTGTTGCAGCTTTCTGCAAGTCCTTCTCCATTTAAATACTATTCTGTTTTTTGTTTTTCTTTCCAAAATAAACAATATCTCTTTTCTCCACATTATACTCCATTTGCCAAATTTTCCAGACCACTTAACCTATTAAGACCTCTGTATACTAATGCATTATGTCTTGTGTACG
This sequence comes from Hemiscyllium ocellatum, assembly GCF_020745735.1. Lineage (NCBI taxonomy): Eukaryota > Metazoa > Chordata > Chondrichthyes > Orectolobiformes > Hemiscylliidae > Hemiscyllium > Hemiscyllium ocellatum. The sequence continues at coordinate 37,317,272 of NC_083407.1, read as the reverse complement.
ATAACTTTGGTTGCTTTGTATCCATGAGGTTGATGTTGAAACTTGAATTCATTGCACACTCATCAATTTTTACCTTTTGAACAGAAAACATAGGCTAATGAGTAAATGACTGATCAGAAATGAAAATATCTCACAAAAAATGCAAAAATAATAATTTAGAGTATTACCATAGAGCAGCAGGTGGTCAGACCATGTTCCTTTGGATCTTTTTATTGTAGTCACACAGTTGTCGAGAAAGCTGAGGAGTTTTCAAGATGATTTGTAAAATCAATATTTTGTCAGGCTAGGTGGATTAATAAATGTATCATATTTCATTATTAAAACATTCCCAGCTAATTACTTCAAAATTTATCTTCAGCTTTTAAACCATGAGGGCAAATATAAGGCATTCATAGTCTTTGAAGCAGAGCCCTCAGTACTTAGCTCCCTGCCTGAGAGGTGGAGCTGTTTGAGGGCAGAAACCCAACTTCGTAGTTAGCAGACTTAGCCAAATTGGTACCCAGAGTCATGTTATCAGCAATAAGAACAGAAACTGCTGGAATACTCAGCAGGTTATGGCAGCATCAGTGGAGAGAAAAAGAATTAACTTTTCAGGTCAATGACCTTCATCATGTTATCAGCATCTGGCCTCCTGGTTCCCCAACCAGTCCAGATGTCATGATGTGTCCATTCTATTCAAAGAAAAGATTTCTAATTAAAGGGCACAACATGGGTTACACAGACTAGTTGCACTTGGAGATTTGAAGCTACATCAGTCACTGGAGTGGAATAGAGTCTGGGAAGACAGTTTCCCAAAAACATCATCTTTGATCAGGCAGGTGTGTATGGAAGTAGCTATCCTGTAAACCTGGAACTGCCATTGGGAGATACTTTTATTACACAGACTGTAATCATTCAAGAAAAAAGGACTGCAGTCACCTTTTGAGGATAATGAAATGTGGATGGTAAAAGCTAGCCTTTCCAGTGATACCAGGATTCCAGGTTTTTCTCTATAATTAAAATTCAATAATCTAAAGATAACAAAATGTCAAGAATATAATCATATCAGGATCAACACACTAATTAAAATTGTTAAATCTATTCATATAAAACAAGTTTAAAATTAACAACCAAAATGTGGAAACTGCCAAATCTCACTTCAGGAAAACCCATGTATTCTAAACCTTAAACAAGTGCTGCACAATATCTTGACAAAAATCAAACTATACCTCAGAAAATGAGAAGATTACATGGGAAGAAAAGAGATAGATGCATGCCGTAGCATTCAAACACTCACTGAAGGAGGAATGCATCTGGCAAATTAATTAAATGACCCAAGTGAACAGAGTAACTGGATCTTTTGATAGCATAAATCAAGTAATCAAGAATGGAAATAAAAATCAGTTGAAATAAATGATAATACATTGCAATGAAAGAATAAACATTTGTCAAATTATGAATGCCTGTGAAAACACAAAGGATTTTAATGATGAACAATTTTGGACAAAAAACAATTCTTTGCTATAGAATAATTCATTTAGCTCTGCCTTAAAACATTCTAAGGTTGCAGTGCCACCTTTTGAGGGAGAGGTTCACAGTCTCACAACTGTGTGTGAAAAAAAACACTTCTCACCTCTATCTTAGGGGTGGCACAGTGACTCAGTGGTTAGTTCTGCTACCTCACAGCTCTAGGGACCCAGTTTCAATTTTACCCTTGGGTGACTGTCTGCATGGAGTTTGTACATTCTCTCTGTCTGTGTGGGTTTCCTCCTACAGGCCAAAGTTTAGGTGGATTGACCATGCTAAATTGCCATTGTGTGTAGCAATGTGCAGGTGAGGTGAATTAGCCATGGAACTCAGAGGGATTAGGTGGAATGCTTTTTGGAATGCATGTGAGGACTTGATGGGCCAAATGGCCTGCTTCCATGCTGCAGAAATTCTATGATCTTAATGACTTCTTATTTTTAAGCTGTGACGTCTAGTTCTAGATTTTTCCACTAGAGGAAACATCCTGTCCATACCCACCGTGTTAAGACCCCTCAAGATCTTGTATGAATACCTGCATTGATGGAATATTCTCTGAGATAGAGGGCTAACAGTCAGTGTACACTTAAGTTTTTGAAGCAGGCTATTTTTGACTGCCAGCAATGACATTGATGAAAGAAATTCTGTAACAAGAAACACATCCACTTTTAGATAGAAAAGTACTTTCTTATAAGCAATTAGACATTAAATGAATTATATTTTGTAATAGTTGTACAATTATACAGTGTTATTAATAAATAATCAACAATGTGGAGGACAAATTTGCATTCATATGATGCCACAAAAAGGATGTGAAAACTAATTTCAAATTTAATTTTCACCCTCCAGGGAAACATGAAAATATATCTTCTCTCTTTGATTGCACTACAAATTAAAATAATAATTGCTTCAGTAATACTTTTGACATGGTGTAATAAGGGAGTGATAAAAAATGGTCCAAGTTATGTATGGTTAAATATTTAATCACTGCTTCCTTTATTATCAAGAAAAAGGTGAAGCAACTTTGGTTGCTCCATGGCAAATCAGTTTTAGATCAGGGCCTCAAATAGGTTGCCAGTCTCTTATTTACATATGCAAAGTACCTGATGCCTGTTTCAAACATGATTAGTGGACACATATATTTTCCAGACCCAATTGTAGTCTTACCAGAGTAAAGGGAACCTCTCTCATTAGAGAGAGATAACTGATTGCAGTTTAGCCAGAGAGTCACCATGCTTCAGGTGAGGGGACAGGTTGAGGAGGAGACTTCTTTGTGGTAATCTTTTTCTCCTAACCCCACTTTTTTTCAGGTAACTACTATCCATTCTGACCTTCCCTTCTCTGATGCTGACCATTCTCTACTCAGCAAAGGTCTTTGTCTTATGCCTCCACACCCAGACCATGAACAAATTACAGGTATGGCATGTCCTTCAACTCCTCTTCTGTTGTTTCCACCTCTCCATCCGTTTCTTTGGACAGGAACCTCTCCGTGTCCCACAGATACCTACACCCAACTCCAACACTCTCCCTCCACCTGGAGCCCTCCCTCTGGTTTTTTACCTGCACGTGACCTATTCATAGAGAACTGATAACATGACAAAGTGTCCATTATGCCTTAATTTCTCTGCACCCCCCTCACCCGTTCCTGATGAAGGGCTTATGCTCGAAACGTCGAATTCTCTATTCCTGAGATGCTGCCTGGCCTGCTGTGCTTTGACCAGCAACACATTTGCAGCTGTGATCTCCAGCATCTGCAGACCTCATTTTTTACTGGATAGTATGGATAGCTTTCTTTTGAGCAGGAGCATGATAGAGATGTTACAGATTATGAGGGGAATGGACAGGGTAGTTATAAAGCAGCTATTCACTTAGTTGAAGGGTCAATAATGAAGGGGCCTTCATTTTAAGGTGAAGGACAGGAGGTTTCATTTTAATTCATTCATGGGACGAGGGCATTGCCCATCCCTAATGGCTAAGGATCAACCACATTGCTGTTGTTCTAGAGTCACATGTAGGCCAGACCAGGTAAGGATGGTAGTTTCCTCCCCTAAAGACATTAGTGAAACAGATTAGTTTTTCCTGACAATAATAGAACATAGAACAGTACAGCCCCTTTAACCCTTGATGTTGTGCTGACCTTTTACCCTACTCTAAGATCAGATTAACCTACATACCCCTCATTGTGCTAACTTTCATGTGCCTAAACAAGATTTGCGTAAATGTCCCTAAGGTACCTGACTCAATGCATGGTCATCATTAGACCATTCCAGATATTTATTGAATTCAAATTCCACCACTTGCCATGGCAGGATTCAAACCCAACTCCCCAGAACATTACCTGGGTCTCTGGACCAACCGTCCAACAATAATACTAGTGGGTCACTGCCACCCTCCCATTTAGAGGGGATATGAAAAAAGTTCACACCCAGAGAGAGATGGGAATTTGTGATGCACTGCCTTGGAGGGCAATAGAGATGCAAAACCTCATAACATTTAAAAATTACGTGGATGAGCACTTGAAATATCGTTCGCAGCTTTATGCAAGTGCTGAAAAATGGGATTGGTGTAGATAGGTCTAGTGCATACATGATGGGCTGAAAGGCCTTCTCTGTGCAGTATGACTTCATGATTGTCTAGGAATCAGAAAATTCCGGCTATAGTCTCTTATTATTGACCATAAATAGTCACATTTTTATGACTGAAAATTGTAAAAAGAACATTTAGCAACATGCTGCTTCTTAGCTTATTTTGATGAGCATAAATATTTATCAAATACTATACTAGAAAAATTGTACTTTTTTAAAACATACTTTCTGGTTGATTTAGCTGGCTGTTTCAACAACTTATGACATAATTTGGGTTTTAGTTACAAATGCCACATATTGACAAACAGAAAAAAAGACACAAATTCAGTACGTTGGAATGATTGGATTGTTTTTTTTTCAAATGAAGTCTAAAAACTAACATTCTATGGTCAAACTAAGGTGACTGATGATAGCCAATGATATTGAGTGATCGACATTTCTGCAGGTTGAATAGATTGCTTCCCTGTTGCTCTGCTGAATAATAATCAGACCATCACTAGCAAGATTCACTTCAAGGTTGGTTCATCAATAAAAGTCATGCAATTTAATGGGCTTCTACTTTTGCAAAAAAAAATCTTCCTGTAAGTTCCAGATCAAAATCTAAACTGTTGTCTATGAGCACACGCAAGGAAATTGGATTTAAATTCAATAAACTAAAGTCCAAGATATCAAGATCTTAAATGATTCCATGAAATGAATATCAGAATAACTTTACATCCAAACTAAAACTGGTTTGCACAGAAAACTTTTATTGAAGTGTGAACCAGCCTGATAAGTTTCTTTTTCCATTCCATTATAGATATTCTAAATATAGGAGATGTAACAGTGGACCATTGATTGGTGAGGGAACTGATGGTATTTGAAGATCACAATGGAGCAAATTTGAAGGCTTTATGAAATTTTGCATGGCATCTGCACACAGAGCAGAAAGTTTGCTTGTTTAATTATTAAACAGTAATTATGCAAACATACCTTTAAGTGGGGTGATCAATCTGATTTGAGTAGGAACAGACCTAAATTGTATCTGTGATAAGATAGAGAGTTGAGGCATATCATCGTTCCAATATGTTAAGATACAGTGAGATTTGGAAGAATGTGAGACTCTTTTCATATAATGGTCGCCTACTAGATGAATATCACTGGAACTTCCACTAAGAGCTTCCAGTTCTATTTCCTTAATTTCAGCAGAAGAGGTATAGTGACCATGGAGAAATATCAGAATCAGTATTTGCACTATTTCAGCAGAGCTTCAACAGATTCCATTGTATTCTTCAATTGTTTCTTAAATAATTCCAGATTTTTTATGCCCACTAAATTCTTCCAAAGCGATGATAACCTTATGAACTTAAGTTCAACTTTGAATCTTTGAGCAGCATCTTCCCAACCCTGGTATGGCTTGGACTGTTTTGACAAATCTGGGAAAAATGGGTGAGTTGTTGAGTTCCCAATATCGAGACTAAACAGTCAACTTTTCTGATCAAGTCCTGGATGTTGAGATAAGAATCTCATAAGTGAGCAGTGAAAGGTCTTACAACAGGGTTTATTGTTTGCTGTCACATTTGTTACTACCTAATCTCAACTCATTAACATCCTCCACCCGCTGAATTGAAACTAGATGGTAAGATTTTCTGGCAAGATAGTCTGAGTGGGTACCTGGTGATTGCAGCTTACTACTTGCTCCTCTGGACCTCCACGTTGAACATCTGGCACCAGCATCTCAGCGTATACTCCATAAACAGTGGCTGTACATACCCAGCATCCATGGAATTTTTATCCGACATGCACTTGCACTAGTCACATTTTGGCTCCACTTACAATACGTTCCATCACCTTCCATTGCAATGGTGCTGCAACGACACTTTGCATGCATAGACAGGCAATGGATTGACTGCACTGCAAGGCTACTTACTCGCTCTGTTTGTAAAAACTCACTTTGTGCCTGCGTGGATGCTCACAGCATCCCTGCCTTGCCTTGCCTTCTTGCAATTTACCCCTCTCAGCCAGACTTTAAAGGCTCACAATACTTCTATGTTGCCTTGCTGTTTTACACAGACAGAAAGCTTGACAGCCTGTCATGGTTATCTGTCAAGAAGGTGGGCATGTTGTTAGACAGCACATTGCTATGTCAATCTCGCATTTACAGCATATGCCAACAGGTTAAGCAGCAAACTCACTGCATCACCAAATGATGATACCTCAAAAGCGAAGGGGTGCAGTGGCTTAGAAAAGACAAGGGCTTGTAGCCATCAGTTCAGGGTCCCAACATAATCAGTAAGTGATTGAGACGTTTGATTCTAGTCATTCTTTCAGAGAAGTCAGGTTCAGGGCTGCATCTCACTATAGTCTGGGAACAGGCCACAGTTAGTTCAGCAAGTTGAGTGTGAGCAATCAGGAAGTTCACAGATCATCAGTCAGGAGTCTGCACACTTCCTAAATGTGACCCATGATTGTTAAATGGCTGTAGCAATGGTGAAGGCATATTTTTGTTCTGGGCCAAAACATGGGCTCAACATCTGAGTGACAGAAGGTCCTGAAGGTGCAACTGCATTTGTCATGAACTTGCAGATTAAACGTTGAAGTCATCTGCAAACATATTATTGTGTGATGCTGAGCTCAACAATAGAAAGTGTTCCATGTATAAGTTACATGTGATCATTATTTTGCATCTTAAAATGCTGCCTGAGATAACCTGGAGTCTGCAATGATACCTGTACTCTTGAGAACTCTCGTGTACCTGCATGGTTTCAGGGGCTTGGTGCCTCACAAACATGGTTACTGAGGGACAAGGGCTTCCCTCCACAACTGTCGGAAATGATGCTATTATGCAACCACTGAAAATGTGTTGCTTGAAAAGCGCAGCAGATCAGGCAGCATCCAAAGAGCAAGAGAATCAATGTTTCAGGCATGAGCCCTTCTTCAGGAATGAGGAAAGTGTGTCCAGCAGGCTAAGATAAAAGGTAGGGAGGAGGGACTTGGGAGAGGGGCATTGGAAAAGCAATAGGTGCAAGGAGGTCAAGATGAGAGTGATAGGCTGGAGTGGGGGTGGGGGCAAAGAGGTCAGGATGAAGATTGCAAGTTAGGAAGGTGGTGCTGAGTTTGAGGCTTGGGACTGAGACAAGGTGGGGGGAGGGGAAATGAGAAAACTGGAGAAATCTAGGTTCATCCCTTGTATTTGGAGGGTTCCTAGGCGGAAGATGAGGCACTCTTCCTCCAGCCGTCGTGTTGCTATGGTCTGGCGACGGAGGAGTTCAAGGACCTGCATGTCCTTGGCAGAGTGGGAGGGGGAGTTGAAGTGTTGAGCCACAGGGTGGTTGAGTTGGTTGGTCCGGGTGTCCCAGAGGTGTTCGCTGAAACATTCCGCAAGTAGGCGGCCTGTCTCCTCAATATAGAGGAGGCCACATCGGGTGCAGTGGATGCAGTAAGTGATGTGTGTGGAGGTGCAGGTGAAGTTGTGGCGGATATGGAAGGATCCCTTGGGGCCTTGGAGGGAAGTGAGGGGGGAGGTGTGGGCGCAAGTTTTGCATTTCTTGCGGTTGCAGGGGAAGGTGCCGGGGTCCTTTTGGAGGTAACGGAAATGATGACGGATGATACGCTGTATACGGAGGTTGGTGGGGTGGTAGGTGAGGACCAGTGGGGTTCTGTCCTGGTGGCGATTGGAGAAGTGGGGCTCAAGGGCGGAGGAGCGGGAAGTGGAGGAGATGCGGTGGAGGGCATCGTCGATCACGTCTGGGGGGAAATTGCGGTCTTTGAAGAAGGAGGCCATTTGGATTGTACAGTATTGGAATTGGTCCTCCTGGGAGCAGATGCGGCGAAGACGAAGGAATTGGGAGTAAGAGATGGCGTTTTTACAGGGGGCAGGGTGGGAGGAGGTGTAGTCTAGGTAGCTGTGGGAGTCAGTCGGTTTGTAGTAAATGTGTGGGAGTCAATCGGTTTGCTACATTTACTACAAACCGACCGACTCCTACAGCTACCTAGACAACACCTCTTCCCACCCTGCCCCCTGTAAAAACGCCATCCCTTACTCCCAATTCCTTCGTCTCCGCCGCACCTGCTCCCAGGAGGACCAGTTCCAATACCTTACAACCCAAATGGCCTCCTTCTTCAAAGACCGCAATTCCCCCCCAGATGTGATCGACGATGCCCTCCACCGCATCTCCTCCACTTCCCGCTCCTCTGGCTTGAGCCCCGCCTCTCCAATCGCCACCAGGACAGAACCCCACTGGTCCTCACCTACCACTCCACCAACCACCACATACATCGTATCATCCGTCGCCATTTCTGATACCTCCAAAAGGACCCCACCACCAGAGTTATATTTCCCTCCCCTCCCCTATCAGCGTTCCGAAAAGACCACTCCCTCCGTGACTCCCTCGTCAGGTCCACACCCCCCACCAACCCAACCTCCACTCCCGACACCTTCCCCTGCAACCGCAAGAAATGCAAAACTTGCGCCCTCACCTCCCCCCTTACTTCCCTCCAAGGCCCCAAGGGATCCTTCCATATCCTCCACAACTTCACCTGCACCTCCACACACATCAATTACTGCATCCGCTGCACCCGATGTGGCCTCCTCTATATTGGGGAGACAGGCCGCCTACTTGCAGAATGTTTCAGGGAACACCTCTGGGACACCTGGACCAACCAACTCAACCACCCCGTGGCTCAACACTTCAACTCCCCCTCCCACTCCGCCAAGGACATGCAGGTCCTTGGACTCCTCCATCACCAGACAATAGCAACACGACGGCTAGAGAAAGAGCGCCTCATCTTCCACTTAGGAACCCTCCAAGTACAAGGGATGAACCTAGATTTCTCCAGTTTCCTCATTTCCCCTCCCCCCACCTTGTCTCAGTCAAATCCATCGAACTCAGCACCACCTTCCTAACCTGCAATCTTCTTCCTGACCTCTCTGCCCCCACCCCCACCCCGGCCTATCACCCTCATCTTGACCTCCTTCCACCTATCACATTTCCAATGCCCCTCCCTCAAGTCCCTCTCCCTACCTTTTATCTTAGCCTGCTGGACACACTTTCCTCATTCCTGAAGAAGTGCTCATGCCCGAAACGTCAATTCTCCTGCTCTTTGGATGCTGCCTGACCTCCTGCACATTTTCAGCTCTGATCGCCAGCATCTGCAGTCCTCACTTTCTCCTATTATACAACCCCCAACTCAGGCAAGCATGGATACAGTGAAGACCATTCTTTGTTCAGAGCCAATTTGGAACAGATGATAGGCTTTCCAAATGTGAGGTTTCACTGTTTAATCAATCTTAGCTGGGGAGCCTTGCAGTACACACCAGACAGAGTGTGCTGCATAATCCTCGGACACTGCTGTTGGCATAATCAGAGTACACTATAAGAGAATGTGATGAATGACGAAAATCTGGGCGACTGGGAGTAGTTTTTCAAGAAAGAAGATGAGGACATTGAGTAGAAGGAACATCATCTTCAGCATGATAAAGTGCAGCAGAATCATGTATTGCAAGTCAGACAGGATTTAATTATATCCAGTCCTCGTAGATGAGAACTAGGTGCAGTGATAACTCAATGACAGTCAATCTGTTATTACGCAACATGCAAGCAGTTTGTTTCTGTTCCAAGAGTCAAATGCAACTTCTGTTTGTTTGATTTATGTTTGCTTTCAGTGTTAATGAATAAAGGTGCATGGTTTGAACCAATAGTTTGAACCAGCACATTTATGTGATGGCCCAACATTGAACAATAATAAGATACTGGGCGATGCTGGGTACTGGGAAAGAGTAGTAGTGAAGTAAGCTGGCATGTTGCTAAGGACAGGCCTAATGTTTAAACACTGATTGGAACAGGGACATGCATAGAAATTTCAACCTTGCCACCTACATGCCGTTGGAAGTCCTGATTTGTGACAGCTGTCTCACTGCGTTCAAGGTGAAGAACAACTCCAGGCTGCCAATGCATGATCAGGTGCATAGAGTCATAGAGATGTACAGCATGGAAACAGACCCTTCGGTCCAAACTATCCATGCTGACCAGATATCCCAACCCAATCTAGTCACACCTGCCAGCACCCAGCCCATATCCCTCCAAACCCTTCCTATTCATATACCCATCCAAATGCCGCTTTAATGTTGCAATTGTACCAGCCTCCATCACATCCTCTGGCAACTCATTCCATACCACCCTCAGCATGAAATGGTTGCCGCTTAGGTCTCTTTTATATCTTTCCCCTCTCACTCTAAACCTATGCCCTCTAGTTCTGGACTCCCCCACCACAGGGAAAAGACTTTGCCTATTTATCCTATCCATGCCCCTCATAATTTTGTAAACCTCTATAAGGTCACCCCTTAGCCTCTGATGCTCCAGGGAAAACAGTCCCAGTCTGTTCAGCCTCTCCCTGTAGCTCAGATCCTCCAACCCTGGTAACAGCCTTGTAAATCTTTTCAGAACCCTTTCAAGTTTCACAACATCTTTCCGATAGGAAGGAGACCAGAATTGCATGCAATATTCCAACAGTGGCCTAACCAATGTCCTGTACAGCTGCAACATGACCTCCCAACTCCTGCACTCAATACTCTGACCAATAAAGGAAAGCATAACAAACGCCTTCTTCACTATCCTATTCTCCTGCGACTCCACTTTCAAGGAGCTATGAACCTGCACTCCAAGGTCCCTTTGTTCAGCAACACTCCCTAGGACCTTACCATTAAGTGTATAAGTCCTGCTAAGATTTGCTTTCCCAAAATGCCGTACCTCGCATTTATCTGAATTAAACTCCATCAGCCACTTCTCAGCCCATTGGCCCATCTGGTCCAGATCCTGTTGTAATCTGAGATATCCCTCTTTGCTGTCCACTACACCTCCAATTTTGGTGTCATCTGCAACCTTACTAACTGCACCTCCTATGCTTGCATCCAAATCATTTATGTAAATGACAAAAAGTAGAGGGCCCAGCACCGATCCTTGTGGCACTCCACTGGTCACAGGCCTCCAATCTGAACAACAACCCTCCACCACCACCCTCTGTCTTCTACCTTTGAGCCAGTACTGTATCCAAATGGCTAGTTCCCCCTGCATTCCATGAGATCTAACCTTGCTTATCTGTCTCCCATGGGGAACCTTGTCGAACGCCTTACTGAAGTCCATATAGATCACATCTACTGCTCTGCCCTCATCAATCTTCTTTGTTACTTCTTCAAAAAACTCAATCAAGTTTGTGAGACATGATTTCCCACGCACAAAGCCATGTTGACTATCTCAAATCAGTCCTTGCCTTTCCAAATACATGTACATCCTGTCCCTCTGGATTCCCTCCAACAACTTCCCCACCACTGAGGTCAGGCTCACTGGTCTATAGTTCCTTCGCTTGTACTTACCACCCTTCTTAAACAGTGGCACCATGTTTGGCAACCTCCAATCTTCCAGCAGCTCACCTGTGACTATCGATGATACAAATAACTCAGCAAGAGGCCCAGCAGTCACTTCTCTAGCTTCCCACAGAGTACTCGGATACACCTGATCAGGTCCTGGGGATTTATCCACCTTTAACCGTTTCAAGACATCCAGCACTTCCTCCTCTGTAATCTGGACATTTTGCAAGATTTCTCCATCTATTTCCCTACAGCCTATATTTTCCATATCCTTTTCCACAGTAAATACTGATGCAAAATATTCATTTAGTATCTCCCCCATTTTCTGTGGCTCCACACAAAGGCCGCCTTGCTGATCTTTGAGGGGCCCTATTCTCTCCCTAGTTACCCTTTTCTCCTTAATTTATTTGTAAAAACCCTTTGGATTCTCCTTAATTCTATTTGCCAAAGCTATCTCATGTCCCCATTTTGTCTTCCCGATTTTCCTCTTAAGTATACTCCCACTTTCTTTATACTCTTCTAAGGATTCACTCGATCTATCCTGTCTATACCCGGCATATGCTTCCTTTTTTTTTCTTAACCAAAACCTGAATTTCTTTCGTCATCCAGCATTCCCTATACCTACCAGCCTTTCCTTTCACCCTGACAGGAATATACTTTCTCTGGATTCTAGTTATCTCATTTCTAAAGGCTTCCCATTTTCCAGCTGTACCTTTACCTGCCTCCAATCAGCTTTTGAAAGTTCTTGCCTAATACCATCAAAATTGGCCTTTCTCCAATTTAGAACTTCAACTTTTAGATCTGGTCTATCCTTTTCCATCACTATTTTAAAACGAATAGAATTATGGTCGCTGGCCCCAAAGTGCTCCCCCAATCACACCTCAGACACCTGCCCTGCCTTATTTCCCAAGAGTAGGTCAAGTTTTACACCTTCTCTAGTAGGTACATCCACATACTGAATCAGAAAATTGTCTTGTACTCTTAACAAATTCCTCTCCATCTAAACCTTGAACACTATGGCAGTCCAAGTCGATGTTTGGAAAGTTAAAATCCCCTACCATAACCACCCTATTATTCTTACAGATAGCTGAGATCTCCTTACAAGTTTGTTTCTCAATTTCCCTCTGACTACTGGGGGGTCTATAATACAATCCCAATAAGGTGATCATCCCTTTCTTATTTCTCAGTTCCACCCAAATAACTTCCCTCGATGTATTTCCAGGAATATCCTCCTTTAGCACAGCTGTAATGCTATCCCTTATCAAAAATGCCACTCCCCCTCCTCTTTTGCCTCCCTTTCTATCCTTCCTGTTGCATTTGTATCCTGGAACATTCAACTGCCAGTCCTGCCCATCCCTGAGCCATGTTTCCGTAGTTGCTATGATATCCCAGTCCCATGTTCCTAACCATGCCCTGAGTTCATCTGCCTTCCCTGTTCGGCCCCTTGCATTGAAATAAATGTAGTTTAATTTATTAGTCCTACCTTGTCCCTGCCTGCCTTGAATGTTTGACTCACGTCTGTTCTCATCTGTACCCGTCTCAGATCGATCTCTTTCCTCACTATCTCCCTGGGTCCCAATCCCTTACCTTACTAGTTTAAATCCTCCCAAGCAGTTCTAGCAAATTTCCCTGCCAGTATATTAGTTCCCTTCCAATTTAGGTGCAATCTGTCCTTCTTGTACAGGTCACTTCTACCCCAAAAGAGATTCCAATGATCCAAAAATGTGAATCCTTCTCCCATACACCAGCTCCTCAGCTATGCATTCATCTGCTCTATCCTCTTATTCCTGCCCTCACTAGCTTGTAGCACTGGGAGTAATCCAGATGTTACTATCCTTGAGGACCTCCTTTTTAAATTTCTACCTATCTTTCTGTAATCTCCCTTCAGAGTCTCAACCTTTTCCCTTCCAATGTCATTGGTTCCAATGTGGACAATGACCTCCTGCTAGCCCCTCTCCCCCGTGAGAACATTCTGTACCCTCTCTGAGACATCCTTGATCCTGGCACCATGGAAACAACACACCATTCTGCTTTTTCTCTGCTGGCCACAGGAACATCTGTCTGTACCTCTGACTACGGAATCCCCTAACACAGTTGATCTCTTGGAAGCTGATGTACCCCTTGTTGCATTAGATTCAGTCTCAATACCAGAATCTTGACTGTTTGTGCTACGTTCCCCTGAGAATCCATCACCGCCTACATTTTCCAAAACAACATACCTGTTTGAAATGGGTATATCCACAAAAGACTCCTTCTCTAACTGCCTACCTCTCTTACCTTTGCTGGAGTTAACCCATCTCTGTGACTGTAGCTGAGACTTTCCCCCCTTTCTATAACTGCTATCCATCACATACAGTTGTTGTTGCAAATTCCTCATCGCTTCTATTTGTCTCTTCCACCGATCCACTTGATCTGATAAGATTCGCATCCAACAGCATTTATGGCAGATATAATCTGCAGTAACCCTTAAACTCTCTTTAAACTCCCACATCTGACAAGAAGTACATATCGCTGTAAAGGCCATTTTTGTTCCTTCACAATCTATAGACCCAGAAAATAACACTCTACAAACACTGCCCCAGGTTAAATTAATAGCTATGGCTTATATTTTAAGTTTAATCAAGAGACTTATCTCCAAAAACATATAATCAAGAAAGAATCCACTGTACCCACTACTGCAGCCTTTCTCTTGGACACACTTAAAACAACAATTGACTTATCTGATTCTGTGCATGGTGAGGGTCAAAGCTGCTACCAGTGGCAGATATCTGGGATACCCTGACAATATTGAGGACGTAGACCTATGGCAAGTGGGAAAATAGGACTAGCAATGGTTGAGATGGTTACAATATGAAACAAAGTTAATCAGGTGAATTTATGGCAATAATTTTTTTTTAAAACTTGTGGGCTTCACTGAGAGAAACCCTCCATGAAACTCAATGATATTTAGCCTATACACAACAAAGGACTCCAGATGCTTTAGATCTGAAACAAAAACAAATCACTGATGAAACTCAACAAGAGACCGTTGAGATGAAGAGTCACTGGATTCGAAATGTCACCTCTGCTTTCTTCCCACAGATGTAGTCTTGACCTGCTGAGTTTTGCCAGCAACTTCTGCTTTTGAGACACTTAACCAATTTCTGGTTCAATTCATCCAAATGTCAATAATTACGATCTGATAAAGCTGGGCATTGAATTAATGAACCCACCAATATGTGTTCACATAATTTAAGGTAAATCTTAAATCTTAGTGAAACTGAGGAGAGGTGGTTGTGCAGTAACATCATTGGTCCAGTAAACCCAAAGCCCCAGGTTAATGTTCTAGGTGTGTGGGTTCAAATCAGAAAATGGCAAAATTTCAAAAATGGTGAATTCCAAGAATGTTCTTTATTTTACAGGTATTGATCAGGTTTTACTTTATTGGGTCATTTGCCACATTATTAAATTTGGGAAGGGACACTGAAAACTATGATAGTGTAGTTAATAATTGGAAATATTTCCTTAGTTAATACAATAAAATTGCCTAAAGGAAATCTTCATTGCCTCCTCCCTAACAGTGCAATCTTTTTCCATTACTTACAGTCGTGGAGCTGGACAGCACAGAAACATACCCTTCAGTCCGGCTTGTCCATTCAGTCCAGATATTCTAAGTAAATCTAATCCCATTTGCCAGCATTTGGCCCACATCCCTTTAATCCTTCCTATTCATATACCCATCCAGATGCCTTTCAAATGCTTTAATTGTACCAACCTGCACCACTTCCTCTGGAAACTCATTCCATACATGTATCACCCTCTGCGTGAAAAAGATGCCTCGTAAGTCCCTTTTAAATCTTTCCCCTCTCACCTTAAACCTTTCCCGTCTAGTTTTGGATATCCCCACCCTAGGGAAAGGTCCTTAGTTATTCACCCTATCCATACTCTTCATGATTTTATAAACCTCTATAAGGTTACCCCTCAGCCTTCATCGTTCCAGGGAAATAGCCCGATCCCATTCAACGTCTCCGTACACTTCAAACCCTCTAATCCTGGCAACATCCTTGTAAATCTTTTCTGAACCCTTTCAAGTTTCACAACATCTTTCTGATGGGAAAGAGACCAGAATTGCACACAATATTCCAACAGTGGTCTAACCAATGTCCTGTATGCCATTACCTGACCTTCTAAATCGTATATAAAAGCAAATTACTAAGGATGCTGGAATCTGAAGCCAAAAGAGAAAATGCTGGAAAATCTCAGCAGGTCTGGCAGCATCTGTAAGGAGAGAAAAGATCTGATGTTTCGAGTCTAACTGACCATTTGTCAAAGCTTTGCTGAGATTTTCCAGCATTTTCTCTTTTGGCTTCCAAATCCTATACTCAATGCACTGACCAATAAAGGCAAGCATATAAAATGCCTTCTTCACTATCCTGTCGACCTGCAACTCCACTTTCAAGGAACTATGGACCTGCACTCCAAGGTCTCTTTGTTCAGCAATACTCCCTTGGACCTTAACATTAAGTGTATGAGTCCTGCCCTGATTTGAGATTTAGATTAGATTAGATTAGATTAGATTCCCTACGGTGTGGGGAATCTAATTTGCTTTTCCAAAATGCAGCACCTCACATTTCTCTAAATTAAACTCTACCTGCCAGTCCTTGGTCCATTGGCCGGTCTGATCAAGATCTGATTGTACTGTGAGGTAAATTTCTTTGCTGTCTGCTACACCACTAATTTTGGTGTCATTTGCAAACTTACTAACTATACCTCCTATGTTCACATCCAAATTATTTATATAAATGACAAAAAGCAGTGAACCTAACATCAATCCTTTTGTCACTCCACTGGTCACAGGCCTCCAGTCTGAAAAGCAACCCCCACCATCACCTTCTGTCTCCTACCTTCAAGCTAGTTCTGTATCCAAATAGCTAGTTCTAATTGTATTCCATGTGATCTAACATTGCTAACCAGTCTATCATGAAGAACCTTGTCAAAAGCCTTACTCGAGTCCAAATGGATCACGTCCAACATTCTGCCCTCTTCATTAAATCTTCAAAAATCTCAATCAAGCTAATGAGACACCATTTCCCAAGCAAAGCCATGTTGAATATCCGCAATCAGTCCTTGCCTTTCCAAATACATGTAAATCCTGTCCCTCATGATCCCCTCCAACAATTTTCCTATCACTGATGTCAGGCTCACTGGTCTATAGTTCACTGGTTTTTCCTTGCCACTTATCTTAAATAGTGGCACTATATAAGCCAACCTCCAGTCTTCTGGCACCTCACCTGAGACTATCGATGATACAAATATCTCAGCAAACGCCCCAGCAACCACTTCCCCAGGTTCCAACAGAGTTCTAGGGTACACCTGATCAGGTCCCAGGCATTTATCCACCTTTGTGCATTTTAAGGCGTCCAGCACATCCTCTTCTGTAACATGGACATTTTCAAGATGTCGCTATTTATGTCTCCATTTTTTTATAACTTGCATGTCCTTCTTCGCAGTAAACACTGATGCAAAATACAAATTTAGTATCTCCCCCATGTACTGCAGTTCAAAACATAGGCAGCCTTGCTGATTTCCATAGTTACCCTTTTGTCCTTAATGTATTTATAGAATCCATTTGGATTTTCCTTAACCCTAATTGCCAAAGCTATCTTATGTCCCCTTTTTGCCCTCCTGATTTACTTCTTAAGTATAGTCCTACTGCCTTTATATCTTCTAGAGATTCATTTGATCCCTGCTGTCTATACTTGACATACGCTTCCTTCTTTTTCTTAGCCAAAACCTCAATTTCTCTCATCTCCCAGCATTCCCTCCACCTGCCAACACTTCCTATCATCCTAACAGGAATATACTGTCTCTGGGCTCACACTGTCCCATTTTGAAGCCTTCCCATTTTCCAGCCGTCCCTTTACCTGTGAATATCCGCCCCCAAAGTTTTTGGCCTTTCTCCAATTTAGAAGTTTTTGATGAAATTCACAGAAGGTTGGTCAACCAGTTGAAAAGATCATGACGTTTGAAGCAGAAATTATAACAGCACAAATGAATTATCTGTGATCTTGTTCACTGGTCTAAGAAAAACTGTGCTTAACATTGTCCCCATAAAACTGGCCTCACACATTGGAACCTTACTTCATGTTTCTGCTCATTTGTTTGTATGCAAATCTTTGAGAAAGCTCTTAAAATAAATATTATTTCAGGCACACAAACACTACGGGTTACATCATTAATGTTTTTCACTGAATATACTAGGTAACCAACTATAATTGTAGAACCAACCGAAGGCATTATCAGGTTTCTTTTATGTTTGGGTTATACGAAGGTAACATTCTTTTTCTTTCTGTGTTCATGGGATTTGGATGTCACAGGCGAGGTCAGCATGCATTGCCCATCACTCATGAAACTCGTTGAACAATTAAGAGCCTGCAGAGAATTATGCACGTGTCTGTGAGTTTGGAGTCACACGACGGCCAGTCCGATTAAGGAAGGTAGGTTTCCTATAGGGTATTTGTGAATCAGACATTTATTTTTTACAACAATCAACTATGTTTATATGGTCACCATTAGGTTAGATTAGTGAATCAAACATTTATTTTAAACAACAATCAACTATGTTTACATGGTCACCATTAAGTTAATTTTTTTAAATGTCAGGTACTTTAAAAAAGATTAATCCAATTTCAGCCTCTTCCATTTGTACCATATCTGCAGATCTTTACCTTGGGGTGACGCTTTACTCATCTGGTACAATTACATTATCTCCATATAAGCTATATTAATAAACTATATTCAGCTTGATTAATAAAACAGTACCAGACTCTAAATCTTAGTATGAAGAAAAAATGTTTGATTTCCAAACCTTTTATTTAAATTTAAATTCTGGAACCAAACCTGATTGTGCTGGTTCATGGAAAATGTTATGTGCGATGAGTTTGAGTTGTTTTTACTTTCTACTGAGTCCACACCTGCTCCTCTTACCACCTCCAAGATGATGATATTCTTCAAAATTCTGCTGACAGGTATGGTGAATAATGTCCACTTATGCGTTTTCAGCTGCTGATTACCATGTGTGTCTTCATAAAGTAGTAGAATCATGTATTTGTGGACGTTTACAGTACAGAAGGAGTTCATTAGACCCATCATGTCTGTACCGGTTCTCAATCGAGCTACCCAGTTAGGCTCATTCTCCAGAATTATCTCTGTAGCCCTCTAAGTTCATTGGTTGCAAAGCCATATTTAGCTCTCTTTTGAAACCCCGTTTGGAATCTGCCTTTATTGCTCTCCCAGGCAGCTCATTAGAAATCTTCATAAAATCATAGAATCGCTACAGTGTGGAAACACCATTAGCCATGCGGCTGGTGCAGCTGCCACCCCCACGCTGATTGATGATGTCACTTCTCCCCCCCTCATGGCCACTCCCACAGCCATTTCCGCCCCTCACAATTCCTCATGCATCACGTGACATCACTTCCGCCCCTCACATCATCGCTGATGTCACACGCTTCCGCCACCCCTACTGCCGTGTCTGCCACCACTTCCGCCCCCACCAACACCACTCACTTGCATTCTGCTGACAAGCCCCCACCCACAGATCCCACTGTCACCATCTCCGCCCCCGAGAACCCTGAGGGGAACATCACTCCTGCTCATGACTCCACACCCATTCCCCCCACCTTCACACCCACTCCAGTTACCGGCTCCGGCCCCATTCCCAGCTCCATACCCACACTAGGTCCCAGCTCCCACCCTGCCGAGTTTTCACCATCCCTCCAGACCTACCCCTCACTGAGGACGAATGATCAGTCCTCAGCAAAGGACTCTCCTTCATCCCCCTCCATCCACGCATCAATGAATTTAATACACACTGTGACGTCAAACACTTCTTTCGCCGCCTCCGCCCCCAAGCTTACTTTCACAATCAGGACTCCCGCCCACCTTCCGAGGACCCCTTCACCCACCTCCAACACACTGCATCCACCTGGACACCCCGCGCGGGCCTATTACCTGCCCTTGAACTCTTCATTTCCAACTGCCGCCGGGACATTAACAACCTCAACCTGTCTACGCCCCTCCCCCACTCCAGCCTCTCACCTCAAAACACACAGCACTCCAATCTCTCTGCTCCAATCCTGACCTCACCATCAAGCCAGCAGATAAAGGGGGCGCAGTGGTAGTCTGGCGCACTGACCTCCACACTGCTGAAGCCAAACGCCAATTCGAGGACACCTCAGATCTCCCACCCACAGCTTCTAACCTCATAGTCCGGAACCCCACACTGTCCGGTTCTACCTCCTTCCCAAGATCTACAAGCCTGACCACCCTGGCCGACCCATTGTCTCAGCATGCTCCTGCCCCACTGAACATGTTTCTACCTACATCAACACTATCCAACCCCTCCCAGTTCAGGAACTCCCCATATATTGAGACACCACCCATGTCCTCCACCTCCTCCAAGACTTCCGTTTCCCCGGCCCCCAATGCCCCATCTTCACCATGGATATCCAATCCCTCTACACCTCCATCCATCATGACCAGGGCCTCCAAGCCCTCATTTTTTCCTCTCCCGACATCCCCAACAGTACCCTTCCACCGACACACTCATTCGTTTGGCCGAACTGGTCCTCACCCTTAACAATTTCTCCTTCGAATCCTCCCAATTCCTCCAGACCAAAGGGGTAGCTGTGGGCACATGTATGGGCCCCAGCTATGCCTGTCTCTTTGTTGGCTACGTAGAACAGTCAATCTTCCATAATTACACCGGCACCACTCCCCACTTCTTCCGCTGCTACATTGATGACTGCATTGGTGCCACCTCGTGCTCCCGCAAGGAGGTTGAGCATTTCATCAACTTCACCAACACATTCCACCCTGACCTTAAATTTACCTGGACCATCTCTGACACCTCCCTCCCCTTCCTGGACCTCTCCATCTCCATTAATGATGACCGACTTGACACTGACAGTTTTTACAAACCCACCAACTCCCACAGCTACCTGGATTACACCTCTTCCCACCCTACCTCTTGCAAAAATGCCATCCCGTATTCCCAATTCCTCCGCCTCCACCGTATCTGCTCCCAGGAGGACCAGTTTCACCATAGCGCACACCAGATAGCCTCCTTCTTTAGAGATGGCAATTTCCCTTCCCACGTGGTTAAAGATGCCCTCCAACGCATCTTGTCCACATCCCCCACCGCCACCCTCAGACCCCACCCCTCCAACTGTAACAAGGATGGAACGCCCCTGGTGCTCACCTTCCACCCTACCAACCTTCATATAAACCAAATCATCCACCGACATTTCTGCCAACTCCAAAAAGACCCCACCACCAGGGATATATTTCCCTCCCCACCCTTTTCTGCCTTCCGCAACAACCGTTCCTTCCGTGACAACCTGGTCAGGTCCACGCCCTCCTACAACCCACCCTCCCATCCTGGCACCTTCCCCTGCCACAGCAGGAATTGCAAAACCTGCGCCCACACCTCCTTACTCACCTCTATCCAAGGCCCTAAAGGAGCCTTCCACATCCATCAAAGTTTTACTTGCACATCCACTAATATCATTTATTGTATCCATTGCTCCTGATGCGGTCTCCTCTACATTGGGGAGATTGGGACGCCTCCTAGCAGAGTGCTTTAGGGAACATCCCCAGGACACCCGTACCAATCAACCACATCATCCTGTGGCCCAACATTTCAACTCCCCCTCCCATGTTGCCAAGGACATGGTGGTCCTGGGCCTCCCTCACCACCAGATACCTGGAGGAAGAACGCCTCATCTTCTGCCTCGGAACACTTCAACCCCGGGGCATAATGTGGACTTCAACAGTTTCCTCATTTCCCCTTCCCCCACCTCACCCAAGTTCCGAACTTCCAGCTCAGCACTGTCCCCATGACTTGTCCTACCTGCCTATCTTCTTTTCCACCTATCCACTCCACCCTCCTCCCTGACCTATCACCTTCATCCCCTCCCCCACTCACCTATTGTACTCTATGCTACTTTCTCCCCACCCCCACCCTCCTCTAGCTTATCTCTCCACACTTCAATCTCTTTGCCTTTATTTCTGATGAAGGGCTTTTGCCTGAAACGTCGATTTTACTGCTCCTCGGATGCTGCCTGAACTGCTGTGCTCTTCCAGCACCACTAATCCAGAACAGTTTGGAAACAGGCCATTCAGCCCAACAAGTTCACACCGACCTTCCGAAAAGTAACCCACCCAAACCCATTCCCCTATCCTATTATCCTATATTTACCCCTGACTAATGCAACTAATCTGGATTAATGGTGCTGGAAGAGCACAGCAATTCAGGCAGCATCCGAGGAGCAGTAAAATTAACATTTTGGGCAAAAGCCCTTCATCAGGAAGGCTTTTGCCCGAAACGTCGATTTTACTGCTCCTCGGATGCTGCCTGAACTGCTGTGCTCTTCCAGCACCACTAATCCAGAATCTGGTTTCCAGCATCTGCAGACATTGTCTTTACCTAATGCAACTAATCTACAATCCCTGAACACTATGGACAATTTAGCATTGCCAAGTCATCTAACCTGCACATCTTTAGATTGTGGGAGGAAACCAGAGCACTCTCTGGGTAAAGAAGTTTCGCCTCATCTCATTACTAGATCTCTGTTGTTAATCTTGAAATTGTGACCCCAAGTTACTGAGGGGCTAACTCATGGAAACAGAATACCTTCTTTACTTTTGCAATATTGTTCATAATTTTGAGCAGCTCAATAAGGTCAAGTCTTAATCTTCTCTGCTCCAAGGAGACGAATCCCAATTTTTATAATCTTTCCTTGCATTAAAATCCTTCATTCCTTTTATTAAATCTTGTTTGAACTCTCTCCATCCATCCCTCAATAGAGTGCCCAGAACTCAATACAGCACTCCAAATGACCAATGGTTTGGTGAGACATAACATCACTTCCTTGCTTTTATATTCTATGCCTCAAGATGCTCAGAACCTATAGCTTTCTTTACAACTGTCTCACTTTGCCTGGCCACCTGAAGAGAATTATGCACGTGAATTCCAAGGGCCCTCTGCTCCTGTACTCCCCTCAAAGTTGTACCATTGAGTCTGTATTGCCTCTTCATGTTTCTTC
Organism: Hemiscyllium ocellatum; assembly: GCF_020745735.1. Lineage (NCBI taxonomy): Eukaryota > Metazoa > Chordata > Chondrichthyes > Orectolobiformes > Hemiscylliidae > Hemiscyllium > Hemiscyllium ocellatum. The sequence continues at coordinate 37,294,752 of NC_083407.1, read as the reverse complement.
TATCAAAATGCATTACCTCACGTTTCTCTGCACTGAAATTCATCTGCCATTTGGCCAAGTTGTCAATGACCCTCTGAAGTCACTCAGCATCATCCTCACAATTCACTAGTCTCTCTTGCTGAGTATTTATCTGCAAAATTAGAGATTTTGCCTTAAACACCCATCTCTAAATCATTCATAAAAATCACAAAAAGCAAGGAACCCAACACTGATCCCTGGGGAACACCACTTTCAACTCACTCCAATCTGAGAAATGCCAATCTATAACTCCCTCTGTTTCCTATCTTTTTTGCCAACTTCTAATCCATGCCACCAAGGACTCATCAATCTCAAGTATTTATAATTTGCTAGCCAACCTGCCATGTGCCACTGAATCAAATGATTTCCAAGTATACAACATCCATAGCACTGCCGTCATTCATTGCCTATGTCATCTCATCAAATAACTCCATCACATTTATCAGATAAGACCAGCCCTTTAAAAACCAATGTTGTTTGTCTAGTATTAATCTATTATTCTCCGAGTGTATATTTACCTTATTCCATATCAAGACGTTCATTTGTGTTCTCACTACTGATGTCAAGCTGACAGATCTGTAATTTCCTGGGTTATCTTTTGCACCTTCTTCATCAATAATGTCACACTTGCAATTCTCCAGTCCCTTGGGGTGAATCCTGGTAACGTTCCTAAAACAGTAAACTCATTTTTGTCTGAAATGTTTTGCTCCTGAGTTGAATAAATATTTTGTACCTTTGTTACCTTGAGGTATTTATGTAATGATCTCCAGCATTGATCACCATTTCATATACTGCGGTACCAACAATCAATTGTGCTTTCCATGTAAATCTAAAGATCCATCTAATTAGCAGTTATACAGATACACAGCAATTGAGTTTTAAGGAAAAAACCTACTTGATTTACACAAGATGTAATTTATTACATAATAGCCATTGGTTCAAGTTACTTTGACTTACTAGACATAATTACAAAGGCAATCATGAGTCAGAGATGAATCCTTACATTCGTTTTGGGACAACTTACCACCAGTCTGCATCTTTTCTGCTGAAGATTGTGTGACATTATCAGATTGGGTGGAGCTTAATGCACCTTCAAAATTAACCTTTTCAGAACTATTACTTCATGCACCAGAGGTATTAAGTCTTGTATTGTTTCTGGTCCCATCTGCCTGTAGTGCTGGCTATTTATTTCTAATCATTCACAGGATATGGGCATCACTGGCTAGGCTAGCATTTGTCACCCATCCTTAATTGCCAAGATGACAATTGAGAGTCAACCACATTGCTGTGCGTTTAAAGTCAGATGTATGTCAGATCAGGTAAGGACAATAGTTTCTTTCCCTAAAGGACATTAGTATGGTAGTGTGGCTAGTCCTGAGTACATGCCGCAACCCAAAGGACTAGCCACACTACCATACATCAGGAGCATTTCCGAACTGACAGCCAGACTGCTGCAACCACTAGGACTCATAAAAGCACACAAACCAACAGCTACTCTCAGACAACAACTCACCAGGACAAAGGACCCGATACCCAGCATGAGCAAAACCAATGTAGTGTACAAAATCCCATGCAAGGACAGCACAAAACACTACATAGGACAAACAGGAAGACAGCTAACAACCTGCATCCACGAACACCAACTAGCCACGAAACGACACGACCAGCTATCCTTAGTAGCCACACACACAGATGACAAACAACATGAATTCGACTGGGACAACACTACTATTATAGCGCAAGCCAAACAGAGAACAGCCAGGGAATTCCTAGAGGCATGGCACTCATCCACTGATTCTATCAACAAACACATCGACTTGGACCCAATATACCAGCCACTGCAGCGAACAGCAACTGACAACCGGAAGCGGCAGAGATAAGCCGCTATAAATGCTGAAGGAAACATGACAGAAGCGCTTCACAGGAGGCTCCCAAGCACTGAGGATGTCACCTACAAAGGGGACGAAACGTTTGCAACAAAAACTCCCAGCTCGGCGAACAGAACCATAACAATGAGCACCTGAGCTACAAATCTTCTCCCAAACTTGGAATTTAAAAGATATTTGGACAGGTACATGAATAGGAAAGGTTTAGAGGGATATGGGCCAAATATAGTCAAGCATATCTAGTTTAGTTTGGGAAACGTATTTGACATGGATGAGGTGGACCGAAAACTACGCAGAAACTATTTATAGTGAGACCCTTTCAAATGGAAGTGATTTAAAAAGTTGAAGGATGTCAAATAAATACATTTTACTTGTTACTACAACAAGTAAAGGACTGACAGGAAAACTACTCTCACAGCAATTCTTACCATATTTTAAGACTTAAAGGTCCTGAAGCCATTTCCACAGCCTTTGACAGATGGTAAGTGTGTCAGATAAATAAGGGCAGAAGAAACTACATGGATGAGTATTTAGGAAGTCAGGTGGGTGAAATTAAAAAATGGGAGATTGAGTGACTAGGGTGGCAGATGGGTTTGGGTTTGGGTGAGAGATTGTTGAAGGAATGGGTGATGAGTATTGAATTGGTCGGGTGGCAAGTTGGTGAGAGGTTAGGGTAACAGGTGGGTGAGGTGTAGAGGGACAGGTGGGCAAGAGATAGGGGGACATGTGAGTGAGTGGTTACGGAGCAGGTATGTGATGGAGAAGGAGGATAGATCAGTGAATAGTTGGAAGACCAGGTAAATGAGGGATTAGGCTGGCATTTTGGGTGAGAGGATGGGATAACCAATAAATAGATGAGTCCATAGTGGAAGTAGGTTGGTCAATGGGATTTGGAAGTTGTTGGGCAGCTCCTGATGGGTTGTGATCTGGTTTCAGATTTCAATGAGTAATGGAAATCAGGTCATGGGTGTTGTATTTATTGGGCATCAGAGGTTGTTGGGTCAGTGTGAGGATTGAATTGAAGTGGGTGTAGTATCAGGTGGGAGTCAGAGCTGAAAATGTGTTGCTGGAAAAGCGCAGCAGGTCAGGCAGCATCCATAGAGCAGGAGAATCGACGTTTCAGGCATGAGCCCTTCTTCAGGAATCATGCCCGAAACGTCGATTCTCCTGCTCTTTGGATGCTGCCTGACCTGCTGCGCTTTTCCGCAACACATTTTCAGCTCTGATCTCCAGCATCTGCAGACCTCACTTTCTCCTCGGGTGGGAGTCAGGTCTAGTTGGGATTTGGGGGTTAAGTCAGGGTCAGTGTGTTGGGACTGGTGGTTTGCTTGTTCACCCTGAGTAGGGGGGAGCAGTCAGGGTCCAATCAAGGGGGTCGGGTCGAGGGCCATAGACATTTTGAAGCAGGGATCATTTGTTGGGAGTCAATTTAGTTATTACTCAGGTATCTGATCAGGTTTGTTCACAACATTCACAAAGTTAATGGAAATACTAGAACCACAGTTCAGGGTTAAAGATTTAACAATCTGGCAAAGATTTGACAAGAAGTTAACACTGCAGATGATGTACAATTCACAATATTTATTTCTAAGTTCCATAGAATTTATTCCACAGGTTTAACAGCCTCTTGTGACTCTCTGAAATATCTGGAAAGTAATTTTGCTTTAGTTCATTATCTTTGAACAGAAAGATATGATTTTGTAGGCAGGTCACGAATAAACTCCATGATTTACTCTGACCAAATTTTCTGGATAAGATTTGAAAAAGGTTGCTGTTTTAATAAGATGCTTGATGTGAGAAGATGCTTTCCTTGATAGTAACTACATGATGTTAGATATGTGGTGCATATTAATGTGGTGGAATAAGATTTATCTTTGCATGAAAAGACAATTATTTGAGGATAATATTTGCACTAGATAATAACCTCTTCCTTCTAAAGCATTAAGTTTAGGGTTAAGTTGCATTCTATGAATGTTACAATACTACATTGAATGCTTTATATCAGTTCATGAAGATAAAATAAGTCTATTGACAAATAATCTACTTTAATAAATATGTTCAGTTCTTTACTGCACCAGATAGTTCTGATTCGTGATGAGTTATTTACTTCTTATACATGTGTCTGTGTCTGGCTCGCAATTTTACTGTCAGTCATATTTAACTGTCATAAATATAGTCTATAAATAAGATGGTACCATATTTTCTTTCCCCAGAATTCATCCATTTTTTTTGATGTTCTGCACCTTAAGTCATTCCTGTAAGTATGCTCCCTGTAAATTGGAGTGTGTATTCATATACATAATCCTGAGCAGCGCAGTATTGTCCAAATGTCAACCAGATACATTTATAACTGGAATATGTAATCTTGCAGGCTTCAGAATATGGAATGATAAATGGTTAATCAGGATCATTTTATCTGTGAACAACAGAAGATTTTAATTAAAATCAATAGTTTAGCAATAGTAAGAGAAATTGGAGTAGTGCAATCTATTTTTAGGGTTTCAATTTCCATTTGTCTTAAATGTAAATTTAAGAAAGGAAAAATGTTTCACTAACTGTTGATAATGGTAAATCTGGATTACCATCTTCTACTTAGATACTTGTAATTGCCTGCTGAGTCCTGTGACCAAAGCCATTACTTCAGACACTGCAGATTAACACAAAACAGAACTTCTGAATTCAGAGAGAAAGTGGCAGATGTGCTTTGATATGTGCACTGAGCTGTCATCAATTCCTTTACCTTTCAGATCATCCTCCAAATAACCTTTTTGCATTTTTACACAAGAGGTCCTACTTAGCCTCCAGTAAGATCAAACAAGTGATGTCAGAGAGACAAGAAGCAGGGACTCAAGACTATGGTAAAAGTGGGAAACTGTTCTGCCAATTTCAGTTCATTCAAGCAGATTGATTCTAAATTACCTCCATTGCAATAGCAATTTTTTTCTTAAATGTTTCTGTAGTGATTGGAACCAGCTGGATCTTGTTGATTACAAGATCCTTGTTTTGGGTTGTTGACCTCTGTCAGTTGGAAAAGCCCTGGATGACTAATACAGCCAGGAGAATATTTGTAAATTTTGGTTTTCTTTACTATTATTTTTTGTGTAAAAAAGACAATATCTAGGAGATAGATGGGAGGGCAGATGGCTCGCTGGGGATATCTATGTTAGATTTTAGATTAGAATCCCTACAGTGTGGAAAGAGACCCTTTGGCCCAACAAGTCCACACCGACCCTCCAAAGAGCAACTCACTTCGACCCATTCCCCTATATTAATGCACATAACACTATGGGCAATGTAATTCAGATAAATGCGAGGTACGGCATTTTGGGAAAGCAAATCTTAGCTGGACTTATACATTTAATGGCAAGGTCCTAGAGAGTGTTGCTGGACAAAGAGACCTTGGAGTGCAGGTTCATAGCTCCTTGAAAGTGGAGTCGCAGGTAGATAAGATAGTGTAGAAAGTGTTTGGTATGCTTTCCTTGATTGGTCAGACTATTGAGTACAGGAGTTTGGAGGTCATGTTGTAGCTGTACAGGACATTGGTTAGGCCACTGTTGGAATATTGCATGCAATTCTGGTCTCCTTCCTATCGGAAAGATGTTGTGAAACTTGAAAGGGTTCAGAAAAGATTTACAAAGATGTTGCCAGAGTTGGAGGATTTGAGCTATTGGGAGAGGCTGAACAGGCTGGGGCTGTTTTCCCTGGAGCATCAGAGGTTGAGGGGTGACCTCATAAAAGTTTACAAAATTATGAGGGGCATGGATCGGGTAAATAGGCAAAGTCTTTTCCCTGGGGTTGGGGAGTCTAGAACTAGAGGGCAGAGGTTTAGGGTGAGAGGGGACCTACGGGGCAACTTTTTCACATAAAAGGTGGTACGTGTATGGAATGAGCTGCCAGAGGAAGTGGTGGAGGCTGGTACAATTGCAACATTTAAGAGGCAGTTGGATGGGTATATGAATAGGAAGGGTTTGGAGGGATATGGGCCGGGTGCTGGCGGGTGGGACTAGATTGGGGTGGGATATCTGGTCGGCATGGATGTGTTGGACCGAAGGGTCTGTTTCCATGCTGTACATCTCTATGACTCTATATACATTTTACTATTTTCTGGATTAGTGGTGCTGGAGGAGCACAGCAGTTCAGGCAGCATCTGAGGAGCAGTAAAATCAATGTTTCAGGCAAAAGCCCTTCATCATTGTTTTTACCTACATTTTACTATTGTCTGCATTAAGCTTAATTTCCTATTTGTCTACCTCATTCTACAGTTTTTGTGTTCTACTGGTTGCCTATGTGCATTTTTTAAAATTAGATTCCCTACAGTGTGGAAACAGGCCCTCCAGCCCAACAAATCCACACCGACCCTTTGAAGAGTAACCCACCCATACCCATTTCTCTCTGACTAACGCTCCTAACCACTGGGTGATTTAGCATGGCCAATTCACCTGACCTGCACATCTTTGGACTGTGGGAGGAACCGGAGCATCTGGAAGAAACCCACGCAGACACGGGGAGAATGTGCAAACTCCACACAGATAGTCACCGGAGGCTGGGATTGAACCTGGGACTCTGGTGCTGTGAGGCAAGCAATGCTAACCGTTGAGCCACCATGCTACCCCATAGTCTATGCACTTTTTATCTAATTGGACCATCTGATATGTATTTGTTACTGTTTTGTGATGACTGAAAGTGGGATTTGAGGTTTGATGTCATTTCCCTGAAAACTGGTTGAATGGTGGGGTTTGGGGCCTCGCTTTGCCACTACTCACCCTTGTAAATTGCTGTTTCTCTGCATACAGCTGTTAATGTTAATTGTTTTGTAAACTGTATTGTTTAATAACATAAAAATACAACCAGGAGATTTACAATCTTCCGAGTTCAGGTGACAGTCTCTGAGTGGTTGGTCACAGCCAGTGCACGGTGTAAAGTAAATAAAGGGTGATTTGGTGATGGGATAGCAGCGTCTGTGCTGTTATTTCAGCTTCCTATATATATAGATATATATATTTGGCCTCACTAATTTTTTTTTTAGATTAGATTACTTACAGTGTGGAAACAGGCCCTTTGGCCCAACAAGTCCACACCGACCCGCCGAAGCGACAACCCACCCATACCCCTACATATACCCCTTACCTAACACTACGGGCAATTTAGCATGGCCAATTCACCTGATCCGCACATCTTTGGACTGTGGGAGGAAACCGGAGCACCCGGAGGAAACCCACGCAGACACGGGGAGAACGTGCAAACTCCACACAGTCAGTTGCCTGAGGCGGGAATTGAACCCAGGTCCCTGGCGCTGTGAGGCAGCAGTGCTAACCACTGTGCCACCGTGCCGTGAGGACTGCAGATGCTGGAGATCAGAGTTGAAACTGTGTTGCTGGAAAAGCGCAGCAGGTCAGGCAGCATCCACGGAGCAGGAGAATCAATGTTTCAGGCATGAGCCCTTCTTCAGGAATGAGGAAAGTGTGCCAAGCAGGCTAAGATAAAAGGTAGGGAGAAGAGACTTGGGGGAGGGGCGTTGGAAATGCGATAGGTGGAAGGAGGTTAAGGTGAGGGTGATAGGCCTGAGTGGGGGTGGGGGCGGAAAGTCAGGAAGAAGATTGCAGGTTAGGAAGGTGGTGCTGAGTTCGAGGGTTGGGACTGAGACAAGGTGGGGGGAGGGGAAATATGGAAACTGGAGAAGTCTGAGTTCATCCCTTGTGGTTGGACGGTTCCTAGGCGGAAGATGAGGCACTCTTCCTCCAGCCGTCGTGTTGTTATGGTCTGGCGATGGAGGAGTCCAAGGACCTGCATGTCCTTGGCAGAGTGGGAGGGGGAATTAAAGTGTTGAGCCATGGGGTGGTTGGGTTGGTTGGTCCAGGTGTCCCAAAGGTGTTCTCTGAAACATTCCGCAAGTAGGCGGTCTGTCTCCCCAATGTAGAGGAGGCCTCATTGGGTGCAGCGGATGCAGTAAATGATGTGTGTGGGGGTGCAGGTGAATTTGTGGCGAATATGGAAGGATCCCTTGGGGCCTTGAAGGGAAGTAAGGGGGGAGGTGTGGGCGCAAGTTTTGCATTTTTTGCCGTTGCAGGGGAAGGTGTCGGGAGTGGAGGTTGAGTTGGTGGAGGATGTGGACCTGACGAGGGAGTCACGGAGGGAGTGGTCGGTTTGGAATGCTGTTAGGGGAAGGGAGTGAAAAATATACCCCTGGTGGTGGGGTCCGTTTGGAGGTGCAGGAAATGACGATGGATGATACGATATATATGGAGGTTGGTGGGGTGGTAAGTGAGGACCAGTGGGGTTCTGTCCTTGTGGCGATTGGAGGGGTGGGGCTCATTCATTAAGAATATAACTTAAAGACTAAATTTGCTCACTTAATTATGAAACATATTCAATTTAATTTAAAGTAGTTTTCTTAATTTATCTGTTCCATACTTTGAATGTGTTGCATTTTAAGATCCTGTGTCTTTTATTAATAATATCTTTATCCACAGTTTATAGATATATCATAACTCATTTTTCATTCCAATATGCATGGCTGAGGAGCTGATGTATGGGAGAAGGATTCACATTTTTGGATCATTGCAATCTCTTTTGGGGTAGAAGTGATCTGTACAAGAAGGGTGGATTGCACCTAAATTGGAAGGGGACTAATATACTGGCAGGGAAATCTGCTAGAATTGCTTGGGAGGATTTAAACTAGGTGTGGAGGTGGGGTGGGGGGGGGGGTGCGGGTGGAACCCAGGGAGATAGTGAGAAAAGAGATCAATGTGAGACTGTTACAGTTGAGAACAGAAGTGAGTCAAACAGTTTGGCCAGGCAGGGACAAGGTAGGACTAATAAATTAAACTGCATTTATTTCAATGCAAGGGGCCAAACAGGGAAGGCAGATGAACTCAGGGCATGGTTAGGAACATGGGACTGGGATATCATAGTAATTACGGAAACATGGCTCAGGGATAGGCAGGACTGGCAGCTGAATGTTCCAGGATACAAATGCTACAGAAAGGATAGAAAGGGAGGCAAGAGAGGAGGGGGAGTGGCATTTTTTGATAAGGGATAGCATTATAGCTGTGCTGAGGGAAGATATTCCCTGAAATACATTCAGGGAAGTTATTTGGGTGGAACTGAGAAATATTGGGATTGTATTATAGACCCCCCAGTAGTCAGAGGGAAATTGAGAAACAAACTTGTAAGGAGATCTCAGCTATCTGTAAGAATAATAGGGTGGTTATGGTGGGGGATTTTAACTTTCCAAACCTCGACCGGGACTGCTGTGGTGTTAAGGATTTAGATGGAGTGGAATTTCTTAAGTGCGTACAAGACAATTTTCTGATTCAGTATGTGGATGTACCTACTAGAGAAGGTGCAAACTTGACTTACTCTTCGTGAATAAGGCAGGGTAGGTGACTGAGGTGTCAATGGGGGAGCACTTTCGGGCCAGCAACCATAATTATATTCGTTTTAAAGTAGTGATAGAAAAGGATAGACCAGATCTAAAAGCTGAAGTTCTCAATTGGAGAAAGACCTATTTGATGGTATTAGGCAAGACCTTTCGAAAGCTGATTGGAGGCAGATGTTCACAGGTAAAGGGACGGCTGGAAAATGGGAAGCCTTCAGAAATGAGATAACAAGAATCCAGAGAAAGTATATTCCTGTCAGGGTGAAAGGGAAGGCTGGTAAGTATAGGGAATGCTGGATGACTTAAGAAAAAGAAGGAAGCATATGTCAGGTATCGACAGGATAGATTGAGTGAATCCTTAGAAGAGTATAAAGGAAGTAGGAGTATACTTAAGAGGGAAATCAGGAGGGCAAAAAGGGGACTTGAGATAGATTTGGCAAATAGAATTAAGGAGAATCCAAAGGGTTTTAACAAATATATTAAGGACAAAAGGGTAACTAGGGAGAGAATAGGGCCCCTCAAAGATCAGCAAGGCGGCCTTTGTGTGGAGCCACTGAAAATGGGGGAGATACTAAATGAATATTTTGCATCAGTATTTACTGTGAAAAAGGATATGGAAAATATAGACTGTAGGGAAATAGATGGTGACATCTTGCAAAATGTCCAGATTACAGAGGAGGAAGTGCTGGATGTCTTGAAACGGTTAAAGGTGGATAAATCCCCAGGACCTGATCAGGTGTACCCAAGAACTCTATGGGAAGCTAGAGAAGTGATTGCTGGGCCTCTTGCTGAGATATTTGTATCATCGATAGTCACAGGTGAGCTGCCGGAAAATTGGAGGTTGCCAAACGTGGTGCCACTGTTTAAGAAGGGCAGTAAAGACCAGCCAGGGAACTACAGACTGGTGAGGCTGACCTCAGTGGTGGGCAATTTGTTGGAAGGAATCCTGAGGGACAGGATGTAAATATATTTGGAAAGGCGAGGACTGATTATGGATAGTCAATATGGCTTTGTGTATGGGAAATCATGTCTCAGAAATTTGATTGAGTTTTTTGATGAAGTAACAAAGAAGATTGATGAGGACAGAGCAGTAGATGTGATCTGTGTGGACTTCAGTAAGGCGTTCGACAAGGTTCTCCATGGGAGACTGATTAGCAAGGTTAGATCTCATAGAATACAGGGAGAACTAGCCATTTGGACACAGAACTGACTCAAAGCTAGAAGACAGAGGGTGGTGGTGGAGGGTTGTTGTTCAGATTGGAGGCCTGTGACCAGTGGAGTGCCTCAAGGATCAGTGCGGGGTCCTCTACATTTTGTCATTTACATAAATGATTTGGATGTGAGCATAAGAGGTACAGTTAGTAAGTTTGCAGATGACACCAAAATTGGAGATGTAGTGGACAGCAAAGAGGGTTACCTCAGATTACAACAGGTTCTGGACCAGATGGGTCAATGAGCTGAGAAGTGGCAGATGGATTTTAATTCAGATAAATGCGAGGTACGGCATTTTGGGAAAGCAAATCTTAGCATGTCTTATACACTTAATGGTAAGGTCCTAGGGAGTGTTGCTGACCAAAGAAACCTTGGAGTGCAGGTTCATAGCTCCTTGAAAGTGGAGTCACAGATAGATAGGATAGTGAAGAAGGCCTTTGGTAAGCTTTCCTTTATTGGTCAGAGTATTGAGTACAGGGGTTGGGAGGTCATGTTGCGGCTGTACAGGACATTGGTTAGGCCACTGTTGGAATATTGCATGCAATTCTGATCTTGTTCCTTTTGGAAAAATGTTGTGAAACTTGAAAGGGTTCTCAAAAGATTTACAAGGATGTTGCTAGGGTTGGAGGATCTGAGCTATAGGAAGACGCTGAACAGGCTGGACTTGTTTTCCCTAGAGCATATTAGGCTGAGGGGTGACCTTATAGAGGTTTACAAAATTATGAGGTGCATGGATAAGATAAATAGACAAGGTATTTTCCCTGGGGTCAGGGAGTCCAGAACTTGGGGGCATAGGTTTAGGGTGAGAGGGGAAAGATATAAAAGAGACCTAAGGGGCAACGTTTTCATGGTGGTAGGTGTATGGAATGAGCTGCCAGAGGATGTGGTGGAGGCTGGTACAATTGCAACATTTAAGAGGCATTTGGATGGGTATATGAATAGGAAGAGTTTGGAGGGATATGGGCCATGTGCTGGCAGGTGGGACATCTGGTCGGCATGTATATCTCACTATTGTCTGCATTAAGCTTAATTTCCTATTTGTCTACCTTATTCTACAGTTTTTGTGTTCTATTAGTTGGCTATGTGTATTTTATTTTTAATTAGATTCTCCACAGTGTGGAAACAGAACTTTCAGGCCAACAAGTCCAACCAACCCTTCAAAGAGTAACCCACCCAGACCCATTTCCCTCTGACTACTGCACTTAACCCTATGGGCAATTTTGCATGGCCAATTCACCTGGAATGCAGATTTTTGGACTGTGGGAGGAAACTGGAGCACCCGGAGGAAACTCTGCACAGACAGTTGCCCAAGGCTGGAATTGAACCTGGGAGGCAGCAGTGCTAACTGCTGAGCCACCGTGCTGCCCAGTATTGATATGAGATTTTTTAAAAATCTCATTCCCGATGAAGGGCTTATGCCCGAAACATCAATTCTCTCAGTTACTTAATATACTGTTGTAAACTGCACAATAAATCAGTTTGTCTACTGCAACTTCTGCTTCGTAACATATAGTATGTTTTAAATAAACTAACTCACAGAGTTAATCAATCCCTGATGAGCAAATCATTACCAGATCATTATCATTAACGTGACACTGCTGGCTCTAAGCCATCAAGGTCAATGGAGGTTGAGCTATTAAATAAAAGAATCAAACCCAACTGGTTTCCCAGTCAAAAGATTATTGACTCTCACCCCCCAGAGGACTGAGGCAGCAATTTTTAAAATGATTTTCAACAGAGCTTGCTTATGAAGGGGAATAAGCAAGACCACTGCACATCACTAACCCTTAATAGGTCAGGCAAAGTGTACTACATTATTCATTGCTTTGGAAGGTTGAACCAACACTTCCCTCAGTTACTCCTAACTGTAATCCATGTGAGTAACAATGATGGTCATAACTCATAATTCTTCCTCTTAATTGGTTATTGTAACATTGATAAATATAAACTTATCAGAATTGTGCATCCCTTTTAAGTGAAATCACCACTTACAAATGAATATACAAACATATCAATTGTGTTTCTTTCCTTAACTTAAATCAGTAACCTCACAAACCCCTGAGAAACATGCACTGTTGCTGACTGCTGCTTTTCCCCCTTGTTTGCCTTGGCTGCTACTTCCCATCACTGCCAACAAAAAAAAACTTCATAAAATCCCCCAAAACACAAAGTTTGTCACAAAGACACCCTTCTCCAATCTGTTTTCTTTATGTTAACATATTCATGACTAGGAGAATCGATGTTTTGGGCATAAGCCCTTCTTGCTCCGCAGATGCTGCCTGACCTGCTGTGCTTTTCCACCACTGCTCTCTTGACACTGATCTCCAGCATCTGCAGTGATTACTCTCTCCCTTTTCATGGCTAAACTATTACTACATGAATGTGATTTTGACAGGGGAGATCCTGGTTATATTAGTTCAGTTCTACTTTAATCAAAAAAAAATCTCAAGGCTTCAGCATTTTTGAGAACACTCACTTACAGATGCTCCAAATCTGTAGGTATATTTACAATCCTGCAGTTTGTAAAGTGGGGAGATTATGATAAACTTATGTAATATACTGGTTAGACCTCAGCTGGAACTCTATGGAAAGGTTGTGGAATGCACTGGTGAGATTACAAAAGAGGTTAGAATTGTTGCAGGCCTCAAACAAATGAGTTATGTGGAAAGATTGGAGAAACTGGGGTTGTATTCCTTAGAGAAGAGAAGGCAAGGAGGAGATTTGCTACAAGTCTTCAAAATCATGAGGAGTCTGGACAGACTGGATGGGGAGAAACAGTTCCCACTCATAAACAGATTGAGAACCAACGGGTAGTGACTTAAAGTGCTTTGCCAAAAAAAGCAAAAGTGAGTTGAGAATTTAGGGTATTGAATGTACTCCCTGGAAGTGTGGTGGAGGTAGGGTCAGTCAAGGTATTTATTGAATGTTGGATGATTATTTAAATAGAAATAGCATGCAAGGTTATGTGGAAAAGGCACGAGATTTGCATCCCATTAAAATGCTCAGAGGGCTGGTGTTGACGTGATAACCAAAAGTCCTCCTTCTGCACTGGAATAAGTCTGTGATTCTGTGATACATTCATTGACAATTGTCACATCAAGGTGGGTGGTTCTCCTGAAGAAGCCTGCAGAAAAATGATCCAGCACCAACAGTCTGGCATGCCAGCAGCTCAATGTTTTGCGCCCAGCTATCCACCATCATTGTCAACCCCTATATGAAAGTAATAATTCTACCTCTAAAGTGAACTCTACTAAAGCTAAGTTAGTTGATAAAGTTAACCCAAACAGATTATAATTTTTTTTTCATAGTTCCTCATTAGGCAATACATATTACAACAAAAAATTACTTTTACGTTCTTGTTTTCTCGTGACAAGGTCCTAAGATCTTTCTGGTCTCATTCCCTTTTTTCTTTCCTAGTGGCTAATGCAATCAGTGATTTTCTATCCTCTTTCATTGGGCAATTAAAGATCAGCCACATTGTTGTGAATCTGGAGTCACTTGTAGGTGAAATCAGATCAGGACAGCAATTACCTTCCCTTAACATCATTAGAAAACTTGATGTGTTAGTATAACAATAGTTTCACAGCCAATAAACATTTAATTCCAGATTTTAACTGAATTCAAATTCCGACATCTTTTGTGGTGTGATTTAAACCCAGGTGTCCAGAACATTTCCAGTACATTTGCATTACTACATCATTAGACCATTGTTTCCTCTTGTTTCTTCCTCAGTGAAGTACAATTTCTCTGTTAGCCATTATGATTTTTTCTGACCTTGCTTTTAATTGATCCAAATTTGGCTTAGCCAAGTGTTTCCTTGGAAGTGTTACATTGGAATAGTTGTGCTTGGATTTTACAATGCCAAGGATGGCAATCCAATAGGAGATGGACTGAAATATGGTGAGAGGTGGACAATATGAAAGAAGTGTGCCCTTTACATTGGAATTATTTTAATTTCAGAGATACATCTTTGTGCTTGTCAGGATCATAGCAAATTCGAAAGGATGGCCTGGGATGTTAAAGATGCTGTTGGACAATTACCCTACATTTAGAATGCTTAAAATTATCTATTTGAAGAATTCAGAAAGATCTGATGAAATCAAGTAAATAATTATGCAAGAAGTGCACAAACTACTTTTGAGCTACCACTCAATTGGGCTCACATAGTTACCTCACATTCTCCTAGCTGCCCCTCCCACAGATCATACCCTGACACATAGTTACTTCTCCCTACCCTGCTCCCCAACCCCAGGATCCAAGAAGCCTGCCTCACTCAGAACCTAACATACCCCTGTCAGGGACCTTCCATTCCTGAGATCTGAGCTCGCTCCTCCTTGCCACCATGTCCCCTTCTTCTGTTCTGGGCCCACCAAGTACCCTATTTGGCTACCCTTCCCAGTATTCAGATCTCTCCCTTCCATCATTCTGGATCAAGTTGGCCTTGAAGTATTTTATTGCAGAAAGATCTCATGCTGTTGCACTCAAACTACTCATAAAGAGCACTTCTGTTTATGACACCCTGCCACTGTACCTTGTTACTGACCTTGTTAAAAATACTTTAATGAAAAGAAACTTAAATAATTGCTTATTCTTGCAATAAAAAAGACACCTTATAGCTGGAAACTAACTGCAATGAAATTTAACAGGATTCTGGTGAAGACTTATTTATGCAGATTGCATCAGTTGCAAATAAAGTGAGCAAACAGCTCGCACTGAAACAATTTGTTTCTGCTGTAAAAAACTCAAATATTTCCAATGAATATGCAAATATTTTCAGCTACCTTAGTGTGCCATGTCACGTAAAATATGTACCATGTTTTCAGTTCCAGAAAACGCATAATTGTAAAAGAAATAATAATTCTTTAAAGATTTAAAATGACTCTGTCACAGGAAGACACTTACTCCTTTTAAGAAGATTGAAAGCAAATTTATGGCCCACTGAAGATCACTTTTCCTTGCAGTTCACCTTGAAGATTTTTCCCTTTAACAGGGTCAGCTAGTTCAGTTGGCTGGGCAGCTGCTTAGTGATGCCAGCAGTAGAGGTTCATTTCCTACACTGGCTGAGTTTATCATGAAGGGCTTTCTTTCTCAACCTCTCTCCTTGCCTTGGTTTTGGTGACTCTCAGGTTAAACCACCACCAGCTGCCTTTCCCTTATGAAACAGCAGCCCTATGGTCTGCTAAGATTATAGTCACTTTATTGCCCTCATGCATTTTAATTTACAACTGCCTCTAAATTCTTAAAATGAAACTGAAATTGTATTTCTTAATGTTGGATGTACCGGAATCAGTGTAAGACTTATGGAGATTTTATAATGAAACAATATGAAGGGAATGTCAATTAGGCAGGTAGAATGCAAATATCTTCATGAAAATGTTGATGGATTCAAATTTAATAACTGAGCTCTAGAACCCAATTTATGATCCTTCCAAAAAGATCATAGTTGTACATGGAATTGATTTAAAGCAATGGCTTGTCCTTTAGATAAGAGTAACATCTGTGTCTCATCTATTTAATTCCTAAAATATGGCAAAAGTTTTCAGCAATTTTATATGTAACAAACATGAAAAAACAAATTTTCTATATTACACGTTAAAACTTAAATGATTGTTTCATGGCTGTCAGAGCAGCTGATATCATGCCTTATTTCTTTTTGGAACATTAGAGCTAACCAAGCAAATCACACAAATATTAGATTGTCCTTTTATTTCTTCCTAAGATGGGGGTATCTCAGGCAAGGGTAGCATTTCAATCCCAACTTTAACTGCTGTTGAGAAGGCTGTGGTGAGCAACCTTCATGAACTGCTGGACTCAGTGAGTGCAATACACTTTCCACTGTTATGGAGAGAGTTCCAGCACCAATGAGGAAAATGCACTTTATTTCCAAGCTTAGATGGTGTGTGACTGGGAAGGCAGCTTCCAGGAGCAGGTGTTTAATATGTCTGTTACAAAGTCCTTCTAGGTGACAGACATCACAATTTGGAAGGTGCTGTTGAAGAAAACTTGGCAAGATATAGCAATGTATCTTGTAAATGCAAATGCATTGCAGTGACATATGATGACAAGGGAGGAAATAGGATTTAAAGAAAACTATTGATATTATATTTCAAATTTACAACTGGTCTGGCATCAACTGCCATTTGTGGAAGAGAGCTTCAAGTCTTAAGCACAGGACAGCTGAGAAAGTGATTCTTAATTTCACTCCTGAAATGCCAGCTCTATTTTTTAGACAAATGTCTCTGGTCAAAGGGTCCCCAAGCAAGATATATAATTTTCCTCAATTGACACAATTTGTTTCCTTTAATGTCTTCAAGACCTCAATCAAATTATTCCTTAATCATCAAATATTCAGGGATGGCAATTTTAATTTGTGCAATATTCTCTCTTAATTTAGCCCTTACAGTTCAAGAATCATTCTGATCAACCTAAGATGTGCTCCCTTCAGCATGAATATAGACTTGCCCTGATCCCCATAGAAACTGTCCATTTTTAGAAAGATATTTAAATTTCCAATGACTGCCTGGAGAGATCACAAATCAAAATTTTAATTTAAAACTTTTACTATAATAAACGAATTAAGAGGAATGTTGCCAAAATAACATTCAATTGGCAACTTAATTTCTAAGTTGCAGAAAAATATTCACCAATGACCTTACAAACTCACAAAAATCCAAGTTCATGGGTATACTTCAACCTGTTTTTTAATTAGACCCTTTATTCTCAGTAACCAATCCAGACCTATTCTTGTAAGTATGCTTTTTAATTTCTTTCCCAGCTACATAATGGCTAAACCCTGAACTGACTTTCATGGTTAGAGCTACTCAAGAGATCCCACCTTCTAACCAAAGCTAGCTAAATCTTCAAATCTTGTTTCAATCTTCACAATTTTGGTCCCTTCAATCCAAATGGAACCTTGCAGTGGCATTCTGCATTAACAAAAATAGAAATTCCTGTCTCTATCTTACTGTTTTATCTTTCTCACAGATTATGGCAGACTGATTTAGGGATGGCTTTAATAAAATGCTAAAAGGTGATACTGAGTGACTTTCTATGGCTTTTCCTTTCAAAGCCCATCTTCATGTCAATCGTGCCTTGTACCCAGGAAGAAATATTGATCTTTTAAACTCCAAATGCAATCTACGTTCTAATTAAATAGAAGGTACCAGGTATAACTGCTTCCAAAACTTGACATTCCTACCAGCACATTGAGACTTACAATCTATCTGCAATCAGCACAGCTATCCTGGTCAGTTTCTATAGGTGTTACGATCTTGCATATTCTTCCAAGTAAAACAAGTTGTTCATCCTTTTAACAGCCGACCAGCTGTCAGGTAGAATTTAGACAGGTCTGATGACCTCCATCATTCTGCCATTTTCCCTTGTATTGTACCTAAACCTGACATTCTTACAAATCTTCTAGGAGAAAGTGAGGATTGCAAATGCGGGAGATCAGAGCTGAAAATGTAGGAGAAGAAGGGCTCCTGCCCAAAACATCGACTCTCCTGCTCCTTGGATGCTGCCTGACCTGCTGTGCTTTTCCAGCAACACATTTTCAGCTCCATTCTTACAAATCTCACATCATTTCAGCTGTGATCTATCCAGGGCTTTGTACATGTGAAATATGGCTTAGAGCAAGTTTTCCATCAGCCTCATTTATGATTTTCCATACTGTTTCTTATTATTTTTAATGATATAAGTATCTGGACCCTCCCAGGTCTCTTAGATTAGATTACTTACAGTGTGGAAACAGGCCCTTCGGCCCAACAAATCCACTCCGACCCGCCACCCACCCAGACCCATTCCCCTACATTTTACCCCTGGCCCTAACACTACAGGCAATTTAACATGGCCAATTCACCTAGCCTGCACGTTTTTGGACTGTGGGAGAAACCGGAGGAAACCCATGCAGATACGGGGAGAATGTGCAAACTCCACACAGTCAGTTGCCTGAGGCAGGAATTGAACCCAGGTCACTGGCACTGTGAGGCAGCAGTGCTAACCACTGTGCCACCGTGCCACCCTCTGTTGACCTTCACTGTGTAACTTAATAGAGTGACAATGCTGAGGGCAGATATTCATTTTTTAGTCACTGCCTTGGTATTACTTTTAACAATCTTTACATAGTTCACGGCATTAAAACTATAACAAAAAATATTATACTGAGTGAATAATGCTGTTGGTTAAAACCTGGTAAGCAACTACTTTCCTTTCACATGCAAAGCATGAACAGCCACCTGTTCGC
This sequence comes from Hemiscyllium ocellatum, assembly GCF_020745735.1. Classification (NCBI taxonomy): domain Eukaryota; kingdom Metazoa; phylum Chordata; class Chondrichthyes; order Orectolobiformes; family Hemiscylliidae; genus Hemiscyllium; species Hemiscyllium ocellatum. The sequence continues at coordinate 37,276,016 of NC_083407.1, read as the reverse complement.
ATGAACTAATTTAACAATGACTGCTGTTTCCCTGCATAAATTATCATGCCAAGTTTGACTTGTGGCTGAGATATTTCATGATTTATGCAGCTATTGAAAAATGAGGCCGAGAAACTGAATAATTCCTTAGATTATTTTGAGGTGCAGAAATATTTCAATGTATTCATTTTTGCTTCATGATTAAGACAGGAAAGTATTGATATTTTGCAAAACATCCTGCTGGCCAGTTTTGCCAAACATGATTATGTGTCAGAGCGCAAGCTGAGGCACTGTCATTGCAAAATCACTCAATAGCTATGTAACCAATTATTCAAGAATTATTTGAAGAGCAAGCTACTATGGTTGCTAGAAATCTGGAATTAAAAATAGAATCTTTTCCCAGGCTTTCAAATGGCCCAACAATCATTATCCAGTGTAGATGAGAGTTACACATGGGGACCTATGGACTCATAATCATAGCACACTGCAAAGGAATGTGCTCAGGAAACTGGATCTTCTTCTGGACAATTTCTGTATGTTTACAAACCTCTGAATGTCTCCTTTTATAGTGGAAACTTCAGAGATACAAATAAAATTAAGTCAAAATGTTACTCAGGAAAGTTTAGACCACCACAGACATTGCCTAATACCTGAGTAACTATTTTACTTAATTCCTACCAGTTTATTGACACTAACAATCTATCTGCCATCAGAGTCCCGAGTCTAACAGCTGATGCTAAAATTACTTCATATATCCCAAATACATTCTCCCCATGTTCCTTATGCCCTCCCAGATTCTGGCAGGACAACCGCCTGACCTGATCACCATTTATCTTGCTGGACCAGATGCCCTCCCTGATGATCTAGGACAGACTGAAACCCTACCCAATTGCACCAGACCCAACATATCATAGCGCTCCTCCCCCCACCCCGCCCCAATCACCAGACTAACCCCACCCCTCTGACAACCACTTCCCAGCACCGCCTCTCCAGATACAATTTTTCCCATCCACCCCAACCTACTGTAAATTCTACATCACGTACCCTTCCCCCTTACACCCTGACATCCTACTCATCACTCAACTGGCACTACACTACCCACCCAGCCCTCTACTTACCTGGCACCCTAGGCCCTACACATGTGGCATCTTACGTTTGACACCCTACCCCTCTCACCCTTTTTTACCTCACATTCTTGCACACTTACCCACCGAGCACCCTATCTACTTGGCACAACATATCCCAAACCATATGCCGCGCTGCCCTTCCCGAATATCACATTAACATATATGCATACGGTTTGGAAGCAGCTGTCAAAAGTGGCTTCTGTGACCTTTAAAATTCAGAATATGGTGGCTGACTGTTGTGAAAACAGGGCATTGTTTGCTTTCCTTTGATAGTTCTGGCACAATTGCTACTATAACCATTAAGTGATTGTTGAAGTGACAGTGCTTCAGTTTGTGTTCTAACTTATAATCATGATTGATAAATCAGGACAGAATGAACTGTCAGAAAAGACGTACAGCTCCACATTTCCAAGGGAACCAATCGATGCAAGATAGCTGCTCCTTGGAAGATCTGGACCAAAATACCACAAGTAATCGACAGGTATGACAGTATCCATGAGTTTACTGTTTTGAATTTAACATAATGTTTACAAAACTGAGGAAGTTAGAAACAGAATGGGTTTTATCCTGTTGAAGAGAGGATGGAGGAGACGAAATTAGAACAATGTGGAAGTGGTGAGTCTGGGTCCAATAAAGTTGGAGAAATAAATAACAAAGTTGTCATGGAACAAAAATCAAAGAGATTAGTAATGATTATAGTACAGAAACAAAACGTTTGACAGAGACATAGAAGTGCAGGCACATAGTTCCATGAAAGTGACATGACAGGTGGACTGGGTGGTGAAGAAGGTGTTTGGCATGCTTGTCTTCATAGGTCAGATCATTGAGTAAAGGAGTTGGAATATCATGTTACACCTGTATAAGACATTGGTAAGGCCATGTTTGGAGTGCTGCATTCAATTCTGGTGGCCCTATTATAGTAAAGATATTATTGACCTGAAAAGGGTCCAAAACAATTTACAGGTTGTTACCGAGATTGGAAGTTTCGAGGCTTTTTTTCCCCTAGATCATAGGACGCTGAAGAGTAAACCTACAGAGGATCATAAAATCATGATGGGGAAAGATAATGTGAATAGCCAAGGTCTTTGCCACATGGTAGGGGCGTCCAGTTGCTTTTCATATGTGGTGTCAAAGGCCTCAACCTCAGAGTGTCCAGACAGTGATGAGAATGTCCAGCTTGCTAGTCACATAAGAATTTACCAAATAACTCACAAGCCATTTCCCTTGTATAGATCATCAGCTGAGAAGCGCGTGACCATGTGAGATAATTGACCCCAGGCATTGCAGATATGATGTCATTAGACACTATATTTCAACTTCAAAATGGAAACTTTTAGACTCTAAGACTGTATTTTATATTCCAAACTTTATGAAACAAATTCGAAGTGTTTATCCTGTCAGCTCCCTTTGGAATCTTACATGTTTCAGTCATGAGGGAATTTAGATTTAATTAACCAGACTCTTATTTTAGGACTACCCTGTTATACCAGAAACCAATCTTGTGAGTCTACGTTGTGTTGGCTCCAACATGAATCCTTCCTTAAATATGGAGACAGTGCTCCAGGTGAGGCTCACATTTGCTACAATTGTAGTACGATTTCCTTATCTTTGTGCTCAAATTTCCTTGTAATAAAGGTCAACATTCAAATTGCCTTTTAATTTCTTGTTGTATCTACACACTAGGTTTCTGGCTGTCTTATGTGAGTACATCCAAGTTGCTCAGAACATCAACAGAAAACAGATACAGATTTCATATGATTTAAAACATGTTGTACTCTTCTATTCTTACAACTATGTAAATAACTTTGCACTCATCTATATTTTACATCATCTGTCACCTTGCTACCCATTCAATTAACCTGACTGTGTCTCCAATCAGCATCTTTGTGTTTTCCCTACAATTTATCTTTCCACCTAGTTTTATATTGTCACCAAATTTAGATGTCTTATTCTATTACTTTTGTCTAAACTATGAGTTATAGCCTGCCAACTTGAATGTGTCCCAGTTATCATTATTCTTAGCTGTCTATCTGTCAGCCACCTCTCTATCCCTGCTAGATATTACTCCAGCTTGATACGATCTTATCTTATGTTTTAACTTTTTATGTGGTGGTACTTTATTGAATGTTCTTTTGGAAATCAAAGTATGTTTTATTGTTCGGTTTCTCTTTATGTAGCCTATTAGTTGCATCTTCAAAAGGAAATACATTTTCAAACATGATTTTGATATTATGACTTTTAAGGGCATTACTAATACTTCCTCAATTTTAGTTTCCATTGTTTTCTTGCTGAATGGTATCAGGCCATCCAGCCTCACATTATTAGTTTTCACTGTCCTTCCTATTTGAATAATAGTGGCTTCCAATCTGCTGGGACCTTCCTAAAATCTCAAAAGATTTGAAAAACATAACCAATAAATCCTGCTATTCTGCAACAACTTATTTTATAACTCTTGGATGTTGTCATAATTTTTTGGGAGGCTGTTGGATTTTCGTCTCTTAAATTTTATCTGCTGATATAAAGGATCTCAAATTCCACACTCCTACTAACACATTGGTTACTTTATATGTACACAATATATGTCATCTGATATCAAAGATAGATACAAATGTGTTTGAGGTATCTGCCAATATTCTCATACCCCATGATAATTTCTTCTGCAATAAAAACAGAAAACGTTGCAAACACTCAGAGACAAAAGATGTGAACATTTCTGGTAATCAAGATATCCTTTGTGATCTCCAAATCCCTAAGACCATGATCTTAAACTATCCTCACTCTATAATCACAAATATCTTCACCTAATCTTTTATTGATTGAAGTTTTCTTTGCTTCTCCTTATTCCTATCTCTCAGTTCATCTCCCAATTTCTTTCATTCCCACAATCTCACAATCTCTTACTCCTCTCACCTTCTGTAATCTCTATCGTATAAAGGGTTAACTGGACAAATATTCTAATTGCAGTTGCTGAGTATCTGCATAACAGCTATGTCATCATGATATCAGATCACATGAGAGTGACCTAATGGAAGATAGCACCTTGTTCATGTATATATTTTACAGAGAATAAATCTTAACAGTTTACAATAGCACTGTGATCTGTTGTTGTGCATCCCACATTTCTAGAAACTTCTGATAATATTCTTACAATTATTAACTCTTCCTGATATGTACCTAGAATCTCCAGCCCCCAGTAAATGTTGCCCCAATCACCAACAGTCACTGACTGCCTCCAATCTCTCTGACATCTGACTGTTCCCACTCACCCACAATCACTGTCTTCTCCACTTGCCCCCAATCACCAGCCCCTTCCCAATTCAATGAAATCTTCCTCCCCCAGATACTATGCAATCTCCCACACCCTCAACCCTATCTCTAACACTGTCCTGTTGCATAAGGCAATTAGTACCTAAAAGGTTTAATTGACATCGCAGTACATGCGCCACTCGTCAGGATATGAAAGATTGTCCCTGCATGGAGCTAACCTGAATGTGAAGCAGTTTGTTCTTGTACCAAGTTCCCAAATTCCAAGTAGTAATGTAATTACTTTTAAATTTCATCTAAGATCTCATTATATATTATTATGTAACTCTGATATAATGTAAATAGCTAATAAATACTATACTTTGTCTGTACACTAAGACTAAGACCCTCTTCTGCCAAAGACATTGTATCATTGTCCTACACCAATTAGTGCATGAAGCTTAGACCAACGGCAGTAAGAAGGGTGGTGTCCACCCCAGGATCTCAGATGATTCTGCTGGACATGATTTCAACATGTTACCCCAATCTCCAGGATCTCCAACTCCTCATTGCATCGCAATCTCTGAATATCATCTCCCCACCTTATTCTACCACTTCTCAAATCTCAACTTCTGCCTTTTGCTTTCCCCAAGCTGTTTAATTTCCTGCACTCAATACAAAATTGAACTGCTCTGAATCCACTCCATGATCTCCTATTTCTTTAAAACCTTCTCCCCTGATGTTTTCTCTTCCAACAAGCTGCCAGACTGCCACCAGGTGTGAACTCTGCTGGAAAAACATTAAGGAGATGACTTGATGGGAACCTGCTCAAATCAATCCTGGCTTTATTCAAAATGGATAACATCATCTTACCTGTATTAAAATCCACCTTTGGAATTGCCTTGCTTTTTTTTTCATGTTCTCATCAGTCATAGAGTAGTTCAGCGTGGCAACTGGCCTTTCAGTAGAACTGGTTCACATGGACCATGTTCTCAAACCAAACTAGTCCCACTTGCCTGTGTTTGGTCCATATTGCTCCAAACCTTTCCTATTCATGTAAATGTCTTTTAAATGTTGTAACGCATGCATGCACCACTTCCTCTGGCAGTTCATTCCACATGTGAACAACTCTACATAAAAGCGTAGTCTTTCATATCCTTTCTAAATCTTTCTCCTCTTACCTTAAAAATATGCCCCCGAGTTTTGAACTAGATCCTTGTTATTCACCTTACCTATGCCCATCATGACTTTATTAAAGTCTACAATGTCACCCCCAACTTGTTATGCTCCATTGAAAAAAGTCCCAGCCCATCCAGCCGATCATTACAAGTCAAACCTTCCATTCACAGCAACATCTTGGCAGATCTTTTATGAATTCTATTCAATTTAATTATTTCCTTTCTATTGCAGGTGACAAGAACTATCCACAGTACTCCTGAAGAGGGCTCACCAATGTCCTGTACAGCCTCAACATGACATCCCAATTCTGATACTCAAAGGTCTGAGCAATGAAGGCAAGCAATCTAAATGTCTTCTTAACCACCCTGCCTACAAGTGGCACAAATTTCAAAGAATTATGTATCTGCACCCCCAGGTTTCTCTGTTCTACAAGATAACCCATGGCCCTATACAAGATTTTCTATGGAAAAATACATTATCTTTAATCCCATCTGAATAATGTTTGCCATTGCAAAAATCACCATTCAGGTTAAATCAACTCACAGCCCATCAACAATTCTATCCAATCACTTTGCAGTATCTTATTTGGGTAACCGAGGCCAACCAGTGAGGCATTATCACAAATAACACATGCGTTTGAGGTTTTTTTCTCTCTCAGTACTGTTTATATGTCATGCCATCTGCTTTACAAAACATTTAATTGTGTTTTAATTGGAAGATGATGTTGCCTTTGTTTAGAATCTCTTGAGCTGTAAATAACATTGTGCTGAATCTTTTAGTAGCTGAATTCAGTTAAATTGCAACACAGGGACATGAGAGGAATAATAAGCTTATATTGTTCAATACCAAAATGTTAAACATGCCACAAAAATAGCTTTCTCATTTATTTAAATTACAGGTTTTACTTAAGAATTCTAAAATGTATGTTTTTTTCAATATTTGAGAGTTAATTAACTTCACCATAAATCTTTGTTTCAAAGGCAGAGCTCAAACATTAATATTTGTCAGTAAACCTTGACATATAACTTGAACTAAAATGTTTACCTTCATTTGCTTTGAACACAGATGAGAGAAATGAAAATTTGACAGCATTTGACAATGTGGGATAATCCTTTTTGCTTTACTAACAGACTAAATTACTTCAAGAGGCAGGCAAGCCAGACATCAAAGTAGTGTTTATGTTTATGAGGAGATGAAATTTAAAGTGACCTGTGATCAGAATAGACTAAACTGAAAATGACATGATCAAAATCTAGACTGTGTTAAGAAACAAGGAGGAAATAAAGAAGATCAAACAGAAATATGTAGAACTTCACAAGGGGGTGCATTGGAATTGCAATCCTAGGACACCCATTGAGAATGCCTTAGATTATTTATATATTCAAATCCACAGCAGTTAATTCTGGATTAAAGTCTATTGTTTCATTTTCAACTGAAAATAATCCACTATAGGACTGGAAATCAGTGAGGCAGAAGCACAGCTGGCTTTGTATTTTCAAAGATTTCAAAGAAAACAAGCTCACTGATCATGTTGGTAATGAATAATTATATTTGAATGATAATCCAACAATAATCTGATTCATCAAAATGTCTGGGTTAGAAATAGTTGCTTTGATAAGTAGTTTGCATTCTTGTAATTTTAATCTAATTGTTTGAAATTGAATCATAGTTAAGTTAAGATTGTTGCTTTTACATCAATCTTAACCCCTTTCATTTCTCTGCAAGAAAAATGAAAAGTATGTTCAGATAAGGATTAAATGGATTCCTACTTCTTAAATGTTGAAAATGTTAATGAATGAATGTACTTATCGCCCATAAGATTATTAAAAGTAAAAATTTTTAAAAGCAAAACTCAATGGTGCATCTAAACTCCCCAGAAAGCAGTTTTGCACTAATTCCTGTTTATATCTCATAACTATTCAGTTGACCTCCTCAAAACACATTCCCTGTATGGGTCGGTGGTAAATTGTGCATATTAAATGAGCTTCCATTTAATGTTCTATTAAAACAGTATGGTCCCAGGAGCAGTCTTTGTTCTTAATAACATCAAATCACCTTCCCTCCATTTAGCTTTCAGTTAGCCTGCATGGCAGCAAATCTGTTGTAATAAAGTGTTCCTTAAATTTGGAAATGACCTCAGTTCAGAACCATAAAAATAATCTAACATTGCTTCAGGAACCCCCCTTCAAATACCAATTCTAATCAACTGAATGCTTAAGATGTACTACATAATCTACTTGGGCTTTGGCATTTTCCATCTAATTTCCATTTGCCAGTGGGCACGAACCGGTAACTAATGAGAATTGCAGCATTTCTCACAACAGCATTACAAAATAACATCATCCATGTAATTTTACACTGCCAGCTCAATTAGAGAATTCAACTTAATATATTCATAGAAACTGCTCTTGTGATATAATCTGCTAAACCTTAGTTGCTTCTTCAGAGCTACAATATTGATATTGTCTGGTGTCTTTTTGGGCGTTTAAATATTAATTTAGAAAACAAAGTAAAATAATATCATTCTACTAAGAATAACCTGTGAAAATTGTTTGGGCGAAATATCTGTTCAAGTTTCATGCTGTCATCAATGCAAAGGAACAATGCCACCTGAAGGCTTCCCTCTAAGTCACAGACTGTCTGAATGGGGCCTATACTGCAGATTCTTCAATGTCAAAGGCTAACATTCTCGAGTACCCTTCTTAATGTCATTCTTGGTATACCTGCATCCCATGGAATGCAGCGGTTAAAGAAGGCAGCTCACCACCACCTTCTGAGGGATAGGCAATAAATGTTAGTTTCACAGTTCTCCATACAATACTCCTTCTACTACATGCTTTGTCAGTTAAATAAACTAGTCATCTATAAAAATATAGTTAGTTAAATGAGATATCTAAAAATATCCATGTCCCTTCCCGTCTCCTCATTGCTTACTTTCCCACCTAACGATATATATTGACAAACTTGGATTATTCAGTTTTCTCATCCACATCATTACCATGAATTAGAAATAGCTGAAACCCAAGTACTGATGCTAATGGTACCCCACAAACCTGCCAGAATGTTCTACCACTGATTTGTTTTCAGTTGTGCTTAAAGCAGAGTCAGAGTGCTCAAAAATCAACACAGCTTGTCAAATATTTAGAAGCTGTATTCCTGATGAAGGGCTTTTGCCTGAAACGTCGATTTTACTGCTTCTCGGATGCTACCTGAACTGCTGTGCTTTTCCAGCACCACTAGTCCAAAATATTTGGAAGGAATCAATAGTATACAAAAATAACCACTAGCATTCAATGTGAGTTGGATAAAATTGGGTGAGAAACAAGAACACTTCTGATTGCAGAACAGATTGGGCAGGAGTTGTGAGCTCATAATACTGCAGACTCAGAGAAATGTGCAGAACTCCAGGACTCACAGTCCTCATATTGCCGAGAGCTAGGATAGTTATGTTGCTGGGGCCAATCTCTTATCTGCTCCTTGCCACTTCTGAGAATCCCTGCAATGCAGAGAGAAGCCATTTGACCCATTGGGTCCGTACTGACCTTTTGAAGAGCATTCCATCCAGATCCAGCATCCCACCCTATCCCAAAACCCGACTTTTTACCTTGATTAGTCCACCTAGCCTGCATATACCTGGGTACTGCAGGGCAATTTAGTACAGCCAATTCACCTAACCTGCATATCTTTACAACATGGGAGGAAACTAGGTCACCTGGCGGAAACCCATGCAGACACAGGGAGAACATGCAAACTCCACACAGCCTGTCACTCAAGACTGGTATCAAACCTGCTCCCTGGCATTGTGAGGCAGCAATGAGCCACCATGCCACCTTGTTCAGAACCTCTGCTGCTGTTGCCAAACCCAGCACTAATGCCAACACCTCTGTCTGCATACCTGCATCAGGCATCACCTTCACCAATTATAGCCACTGCCACAATTGTAACCACCCCGCCACTTCCTCCTCCACTTCAACTGCTTCTGCCACTCTTTCCACTGCAGGTTCCAGGGCCATGTTAGATGCCATCTCTGCTACCTCTGTTGCTGTTACACATCTGTCTTTCCTTCTGTTACCTCTGCTGTTATTGCTGCTTCTGTGACGATAATCAACGTTACTGAAAAAAAGGGGCGTTCTGGCCAAGGAAAGGTAGGGTACTGGCAAGCCCAGTGGTTCATCTTCCCACTTCTAAATCACCCTTGAAACTGTTAAATTCACCAAAAGGTGAATATGCAGCAATATGGATAGAGGAAGTAGATGTTCGAGTCTAATGGAGTAGGGTAAGTCAATACCAGCTGCTATCTGAATCAGTGAGTTTTGCATGATCAGGAATGAAAGGTCACTTCTGGAGTGAAGCATAGATCAAGTGAGTACGTATTTGGCAGATTTTAGAGCAGTGTGGGAATTCGGTACAGAGAAGACGTGTTTTATTAGCTCATAGTTTGCCAGGTCGTTTTTTTCAACAGAATAAATTGAAGTCTAGGATCAGGGGCCCAGCAAAAATCAAAAAAATGACAACACAGAGAAACTATAAATTCATGGATTGGGTAATATCTGTCAATTTGACTTATCTAAGTTGCTTTCAGATTACAGATAGATAGAAAAAATATTTTACACATTAAAAACTAAAAGACCATTTGAAAATTTAACAAAGTGCAAACTAAGAACTAAGGAAACAAAGTAGGGATGTAGGGTCAGGTGATGTGTTGTACCTGCATGCTATGGAAGCTGGTGGACCTCATTGTGGTTAATAATGACCATACCTATAGTAAGTGTTGGTTGGTTGAGGAACTCCAGCTCAGAGTTAATAAACTGGATTCTGATCTTTGAACACTGCAACACATCAGGGACAATTACCTGGAAGCTGTGTTCCAGAAGGCAGTCACACCCTTTACATTAATGACTTTGAATTCAATCAGTGACCAGGCCCAGGAGGGTGTGACTATGAACACAGCAGATAGATGGATCCAGTAGGTAGGGCTGAAGGAGCTACAGCCCTTGAACTTGTCTAACAGGTTTGAGATTCCTGCTCCCTATGTGGGGATGAGAAGAGGAGCTGTACGGAGAATGAGCAAACTGAGCATAGCACTGGAAGCTATTCAAGAGCAGGGAGAACTGAGAAATTTAGTTTTAATTGGAAATTTTAGAATCATGGAAATATAGTATTAGTCAGATCTCTGTGACCAGGTTTGAGAGTTCTGGAGGGTGTGTTGCCTGCTTGGAGACCAGCTTCAGGATATCTAATCTGGGCTTCAGAGGAACTTGACATAGTCCACATAGATCCCAATGATACAGATAGAACCAGGAAAGAGGTTCTACGCAGGGAATATGAGTAGCTAGGGGTTACATTAGAAGCAAAACTAAAAAGCCAATAATCTCCTGATTACTACCTGAGCCATGAGCTAATGGCTAGGGTCAACAAAGTTAAAGAGGTAAACATATGGTTCAAAGGCTGGTCTGGGACGAATAGGTTTGAACCATGGGACATTGGCACCATTATAGGGGAAGGAGAGAGCAGGGAAGATGGCATGGACTCTGCCTGAATCATGGTTCCTGGCAAATCACGTAAGTGGGGGCTGTATCTAAGACTTTAACCTAAAGAGTTAAGATTGGGTTTGGTTGCATGAAAATTAGAAAAACAAAGGATAAGAATAAACGAGGATTGCAGATTAGAGGTGGGGCTATTACCAAAAAATATAAGGAAGAGACCAAATATGTGAACATAATGTTGTACCAAGGAAACATAAAAGTATTGGGAAATTTGTTAATAGAACAAACCTAAAAGCTTTATATCCTAACACACAAAGCATTTGGAATTAAACAGCCAAGCTGAAGGTGCAACCAAAAGAGAAAATGCTGGAAAATTCTGAGCAGGTCTGGCAGCATCTGTAAGGAGAGAAAAGAGCTGACGTTGAGTCGAACTGACTTGTTGTCAAAGTTCTTTTCTCTCCTTTCAGATGCTGCCAGACCTGCTGAGATTTTCCAGCATTTTCTCTTCTGGTTTCAGATTCCAGCATCCGCAGTAATTTGCTTTTAAACTGAAGGTGCAAATCAAGATAAATAAATATGATCTCATTACCATTATGGAAAAATAATTACAAGGAGATCAAACCAGGAAATTAACATTCAGGGATATTTGATTTTTCAGAATATTGGAGAGATGGAAAAGTGATGAGGGAGCACTGTTAATTAGAGATAAAGTGAGGGCAGATGTCAGAGATGATCTGGGTTCATAAGACATACAGTCCATTTGGCCAAGGGTAAAAAACAGCAAGGCAAAGAAAACATTGGTTGGAGTAATGTACAGATGCTAACCAATAACTACGCTCCAGGAAAGGTTACATAGCAACAAATGATAGTAGCATCTTAATAGATTAAAGCAATCATTATAGATGCCTGTAATATTCATATTGATTAGATTAATCAATTTGAAAGGACAGCAATGGCAACAAATTCATTGAGTACATTTGGGACAGTTTGCTGGAGCAATATGTGAAGGCTATATTGGGTCTGGTATTCAGTAATTATCATAGGTTCAATAGATGACCTCAGAGGAAAAAATCCCCCAGAAAGTAGTGATCACAGAAGACAGAATTTAATATTCAGTTTGAGAGTGAGAAATGTGGATCAGAAACAACTCTGTTTAACTTAAATATAGGAAATAATGATGAAATGAGGATAGAATTTGCAGAAGGGAATGGGCAGATAGATTAACAGGAATGACAGGAAGCAAGAAGTGGAAATCATTGACAGAGGTAATTCATGATGCCTAGTAGACGTACTTCTCAGTTAGGAGGAAAGATTCTAAAAGAGAGATATAAATCAATCAGACTAACCAAAGAAGATTGAAAGAAAAAGCATATAAGGAGGCATAAGTCAGTGATAGATACCTAATTAGAGTTGATAAGTTTAGCTATAGAATTCAAAGGTTGAATAAGCTTGACTTTTCTCTCTGAAGAGAAGGAGGGAAAAAGGAGACCTGATCGAGGTATACAAGATAATTAGTGGAATAGATAGAGTCAACAGCCAGAGACATTTCCTCAGAGCAGGATTGACTGGTACGAGGAGTCATAGTTTGAAGATATTAGGAGGAAGTTATAAAGGAGACATCAGAGGTAGGTTCTTTACGCAGGGAGTTGTGAATGCCAGCTGTGGTGGTGGAAGCAGAGTCATTGCGGACGCTTAAGCGACTGCTGGATATGCACATGGATAGCAGTGAGTTGAGGGGTACGTGGGTTAAGTTATTATATTTTACATTCGGATTAAACCTTGGCACAACATCTTGGGCCAAAGGGCCTGTTCTGTGCTGTACTTTTCTATGTTCTATGTTCTATTATGTCACTAAGCCTCCTATAATTGTGAGATGCTATCATTTTTGCTCGTCAATTCAAGAATGAGGAGAATCCACATCAGGATTGTTGTCTAAGTTAAGATGACTGGCAGGGACATGTGACATTGGTTTAACCCTTAGGAAGATATTGAGAGACTGGTTGCTCTGTGGGGTTAATGATGTGATCATGCAAAAGCGCCTCCTAGCTGCGGCCCAACTGAACTTCAAACAGGTACAACAATTAGTTTTATCATTGGAAAATGTGGCACGTAGAGCATGAGTTGTAGTGTACTCTGATGGAAGTGGACACCCTTGTTAGTACAACTGAGCTTGGGGAACATCACTTGAGTGAAGGCAATTGCATATGGCCACACTCAGGACAGATCCTGAACAGAGGGACTCTCGCTCAGACCACAGTAAAACTCCAAAACAAAGCCAAGCCTCAGCCACATAGTTAAAATTTTCTTCACGATCCGGACTGGTAAATCATCAGAGTAGCTGCCAGTATATGGACTTGAGACAGTAGAGGAGTCCTGCTAGATCTAAATTGAGTAAGACAACTCAGAGGCAAGTGTCCAAGAGAGTGCACACCCTGGAAAATTCACAGATATCTAGTTTGGAACACTTAAATTGCCTAGCAATATCCAACTCAAAAACAATCAAAATAAATGTCTGGTTAAATGGACAGCACCAGTCATACAGATTTTGAAGCCTAATAGGTCAGCCGTGAGGATTTTAAACAAACAATATACCACTTCTCATAGCTAGACAAATGACCAATCCCTCGCATGAAGGATTTATACACAAAGCTGGCAAGAGTGCTAGCCTTCATGAAGCTGGTCATGAGTCATGCATATTTGCAATTGCAGTTAGATGAGGATTCCTAGATGTATGCTACAATTAATACCCAGAAGGGTTTGTATCAATATATGATACTACCATGTGGGGTATTGTCATCCTGTGCAATTTTTCAGAGGATGGTCAGGAACATTTTGCAAGGTCTACTCCAGGTTGTCATTTATTGTGATGATGTGTTAATAATAGGGAAGACTAATAAAGAACACTTGGAGAATTTGGACATAGTCTTTAGATATTTCTCCCAGGCAGGTATATGCCTAAGAAAGGAAGAATGTATGTTCCAGGCATCCCAAATGAACTACTTGGGCTACAGAGTTGACAAGAATGATGACATGCATTGAAGGATAGACTGGGGCCAAAGATGCCCTGGTTTCCATGTCTGTACTGGAGCTTAGGTCTTTCCTTGGGCTGATGAGCTATTACAGAAAGTTCATACATAACCTGACCACCAAGAGAAAGTGAGGACTGCAGATGATGGAGATCAGAGTCGAGAGTGTGGTGCTGGAAAAGCACAGCAGGTCAGGCAGTATCTGAGGAGCAGGAGAATCAACAGCCACCATCTTGGTACCTTCGCATCAAATCTTAAAATAGGGTCAGCCTTGAAAATGGTCACATAGATATGCCATAGCTTTCAGGGAAGTGAAGAAACAGCTATCATCCTCTAAAGTGTTGGCACACTATGTTCCCAAGCAAGATCTGGTATTGACATGCAATGCTTATACGTACAGCATTAGGATAGCATTAGCTCAAAGGTGGCCCAAAGAATAGGAACATTTGCATCCAGGACTTAGGCTAATGCAGAGAGTAAATGCACCCAGATAGAGAAGAAAGGTTTAGCCATCATATTTGGAGTCAGGAAGTTCCACCAGTATTCTTATGGATGTACATTTGCAATAATAATGGGCCAGAACCCCGTATTAGGTTTACTTAAAGAGGACAAGGCTGTGTCACCCATAGATTCAGGTCAAATTCAGAGGTGGGCTCTAATTCTAGGTGTGTATAATTACAAATTGGATCACCCTCTTTGAGGCCATGTGACAAATACGGATGAACTGAGCTGTCTCCCACAGGTAGATACGCTACCGGTGATACCACCACTGGAAGAGTTTGTGATGGTTTTAAATTTTCTGAACACACTTCCAGTCACAGCTGGCAATATCAGACTTTGGATGCAGAAAGATCTAGTCCTGGCAGAGTTGAAACAGTTGGTGTTGATGAGGGAAACCAAAGGGCTGTCACAACCATAATTGAAACCTGTTCAGACCCAGAGAGACCAAATCACAGCAGTGGGTGCTTTTATTATAGGGAGCAAGAGTGATTGTCCCGAGCAAAGGTCATGGTCAGCATACTAGCTGAACTCCACCACGGTCAACCAGGGGTCTCCAAAATGCCCATGTTGGTGAGAAGTTATGCCTGGTGGCCAGACTTGAATGCAGACATAGCCACATTGGTGGGCCATTGCCCAGAGTGCCAACAGGGACAAAACAATCACTTCCTGATGAAGGTCTTTTGCCCAAAACGTCGATATTCCTGCTCCTCGGATGCTGCCTGACCTGCTGTGCTTTTCCAGCACCACTCTAATCTAAACGCAAGCATACCATATGCCTTCTTGACTACTCTATCCACCTGTGCAGCAACCTTCAGGTTACAAGGGACCTGAGCTCCCAGATCTCTCTGCTCATCAACTTTTCCCAAGTCTCTTCTTCTTACTGTATAATTCGCTCTAGAATTAGACTTCCCAAAATGCATCACCTCACATTTGCCTGGATTGAACTCCATCTGACACTTCTCTGCCCAACTCTCCAATCTATCTATATTCTCCTGTATTCTTTGACAGTCCCCTATGCTTTCTGCTACTCCACAAATCTTCGTGTTATCTGCAAACTTGCTGATCGTACCAACAGTGCCCACTTCTAAATCATTAATGTATATCACAAACAACAGTGGCCCCAACACTGACCCCTGCGGAACACCACTGGTCTCCTTTCTCCAATTCGATAAACTTCCTTCAACTACTACTCTCTGTCTCCTGTTGCTCAACCAATACTTTATCCATCTAGCTGGAACATCCTGCACACCATGTGACTTCACTTTCACCGTTAGTTTACCATGGGGAGCCTTATCAAATGCCTTACTAAGGTCCATGTATATGACATCTACAGCCCTTCCTCCATCTATCAACTTGGTTACTTCCTCAAAGAACTGTATTAAGTTGATAAGGCACGATCTCCCTCACACAAAACAATGTTGCCTTTCACTGATAAGCCCATTCTTTTCAAAATATAAATAGATTTTATCCCTCAGTACCTTCTCCAGCAACTTACCCACCACTGACATCAGGCTCACTGGTCTGTAATTATCCGGAATATCCCTACTACCCTTCTTTTACATGGGGACAAGATGAGTAACCCTCCAGTCCTCTGGCACCTTAACTGTGTTTAAGGATGCTACAAAGATATGCTACAAAAATAGGCCCCCACCTATTTCCTCCCTTAGCAAACTGGGATAGATCCCATCCAATCCTGGGGATTTGTCCACCTTAATAACCTCTAACCTTCCAAACACATCTTTCCTCCTTATGTCAATGTGATCCAAAGTTATCAAACTTCTATCTCTAATCTCAGCATTCATCATGTCCCTCTCCTTAATGTACACTGATGCAAAGTAATTATTCAGAATCTCACCCATTCTCTCAGGTTCAACACACAGCCTTCCTTCATTATCCTTCAGTGGACCAATCCTTTCTCTAGTTACCTGCTTACTTCTTATATAAGAATAAAAAGCTTTGGGATTCTCCTTAATTCTGCTCACTAAAGCTATTTCATAGCCCCTTTTAGCCCGTTTGATTCCTCACTTAAGACTGGTCCTACTCTTCCGATATTTCCCCAGGGCCCATTCTATTCTTAGCTGCCTGGACCTTATGTATGCTTTCCTTTTCCTCTTGGCTAGTCATATGATTTCTCCTGTCATCAACAGTTCACAAACCTTGTCTTTCCTATCCTTTGCTTTCTGCCAGACACCGCCTCCATCATAGCCACTCCCACAACCACTTCTGCCCCTCACAATTGTTCATGCATCACATGTGACATCAATTCCGCCCCTCACATCATCGCTAATGCCACACGCTCAGTGACTTCCGCCACCCCTACTGCTGTGGTCACCACCGCTTCCGCCCCCACCAGCGCCACTCACCTGCATTCTGCTGACACGCCCCCCCCCCCACAGACCCCACGGTCACTATCCCCACCCCCCAGAACCCCAAGGGGAACACTACCCCTGCTCATGACTCCACCCCCATTCCCCCCATCACTACACCCACTCCAGTTACAGGTTCCGCCCCTACTCCCAGCTCCATACTCACACCAGATCCCAGCTCCCAGCCCTGCCAAGTTTTCACCATCCCCCCAAACCTCCCCCTCACTGAGGACAAACGATCAGTCCTCAGCAAAGGACTCACCTTCATCCCCCTCCGTCCATGCATCAATGAATTTAATACACGCCGTGACGTCAAACACTTCTTCCGCCGCCTCCGCCTCCGAGCTTACTTTCACAATCAGGATTCCCGCCCACCTTCCGAGGACCCCTTCGCCCACCTCCAACACACTGCATCCACCTGGACACCCCGCGCTAGCTTATTACCTGCCCTCAACCTCTTCATTTCCAACTGCCGCCGGGACATTAACCGCCTCAACCTTGTCTACCCCCCCTCCCCCACTCCAACCTCTCACCCTCACAACGCGCAGCCCTCCAATCCCGACCTCACCATCAAGCCAGCGGATAAAAGGGGCGCAGTGGTAGTCTGGCGCACTGACCTCTACACCGCTGAAGCCAAACGCCAACTCGAGTCACCTCTTCCTACTGCCCCCTCGACCATGACCCCACCCACCCATCACCAAACCATCATCTCCCAGACCATACAGATCCTCATCACCTCAGGAGATCTCCCACCCACAACTTCCAATCTCATAGTCCGGGAACCCTGCACTGCCCGGTTCTACCTCCTTCCCAAGATCCACAAGCCTGACCACCCTGGCTGACCCATTGTCTCAGCACGCTCCTGCCCCACTGAACTCATCTTTACCTACCTCGACATTGTCCTATCCCCCTTAGTCCAGGAACTCCCCACATACATTCAAGACACCACCCATGCCCTCCATCTCCTCCAAGACTTCCGTTTCCCCAGCCCCCAATGCCTCATCTTCACCATGGATATCCAATCCCTCTACACCTCCATCTGCCATGACCAGGGCCTCCAAGCCCTCCGTGTTTTCCTCTCCCTCGTCCCCAACTGTACCCTTCCACCTACACTCTCATTCGTTTGGCTGAACTGGTCCTCATCCTCAACAATTTCTCTTTTGAATCCTCCCCCTTCCTCCAGACCAAAGGGGTAGCCATGGGCACACATATGGGCCCCAGCTGTGCCTGTGTCTTTGTTGGCCACGTAGAACAGTTGATCTTCCATAATTACATCGGCACCACTCCCCACCTCTTCCTCCACTACATTGCTGACTGCATTGGTGCCACCTTGTGCTCCCGCAAGGAGGTTGAGCAATTCATCAACTTCACTAACACATTCCACCCTGACCTTAAATTTATCTGGACCATCTCTGACACCTCCCTCCCCTTCCTGGACCTCTCCATCTCCGTTAATGACGACCGACTTGACACTGACATTTTTACCAACCCACCGACTCCCACAGCTACCTGGATTTCACCTCTTCCCATCCCACATCTTGCAAAAATGCTATCCCATATTCCCAATTCCTCTGCCTCAGCCGTATCTGCTCCTAGGAGGACCAGTTCCACCACAGAACACACCAGAGGGCCTCCTTCTTTAGAGACCGCAATTTCCCTTCCCACGTGGTTAAAGATGCCCTCCAACGCATCTCATCCACATCCTGTACCTCCGCCCTCAGACCCCACCCCTCCAACCGTAACAAGGACAGAATGTCCCTGGTGCTCACCTTCCACCTGAAAAACCTTCGCATAAACCAAATCATCCGCCGACATTTCCGACACTTCCAAAAAGACCCCACCACCAGGGGTATATTTCCCTCCCCACCCCTTTGCGCCTTCCGCAAAGACCATTCCCTCTGTGACTACCTGGTCAGGTCCACGCCCCCCTAGAACCCACCCTCCCATCCTGGCACTTTCCCCTGCCACCGCAGGAACTGTAAAACCTGCGCCCACACCTCGTCCCTCACCTCCATCTAAGACCCTAAAGGAGCCTTCCACATCCATCCAAGTATTACCTGCACATCCACTAAGATCATTTATTGATTCCCTTGCTCCTGATGCGGTCTCCTGTACACTGGGGAGACTGGACGCCTCCTAGTGGAGTGCTTTAGGGAACATCTCCGGGACACCCGCACCAATCAACCACACTGCCCCGTGGCCCAACATTTCAACTCCCTGTCCCACTCTGCCGAGGACATGGATATCCTGGGCCTCCTTCGCCGCTCCTTCACCACCAGACGCCTGGAGGAAGAATGCCTCATCTTCCGTCTCGGAACACTTCAACCCCAGGGCATCAATGTGGACTTCAACAGTTTCCTCACTTCCCCTTCCCCCACCTCACCCTAGTTCCAAATTTCCAGCTCAGCACTGTCCCCATGACTTGTCCGGACTTGTCCTACCTAGCTCCTTTTCCACCTATCCACTCCACCCTCTCCTCCCTGACCTATTATCTTCATCCCCTCCCCCACTCACCCATTGTACTCTATGCTACATTCTCCCCACTCCACCCTCCTCTAGCTTATCTCTTCACGCTTCAGGCTCACTGCCTTTATTCCTGATGAAGGGCTTTTGCCCAAAACATCGATTTCGCTGCTCCTTGGATGCTGCCTGAACTGCTGTGCTCTTCCAGCATCACTAATCCAGAATCTGGTTTCCAGCATCTGCAGTAATTGTTTTTACCATGTCTTTCCTAACCTAATATGACACTTCTATTGAAGAATGCAGGGAGGCAAAAAATGAGTAACTGATTAACTCAACATGTATTATTGAAAACCTATTAGAATCTATTATTAAGAAAGTAATATCAGAACATTTGGAAAATCATAATTTAACCAAGTACAGTCAGCATAGCTTCATGAAAGGCAAATCATGTCTGACTAATTTAGTACACTTTTTCAAGTAGATAAAGGGCTTCCAGTAGATGCGTTGTATTTTGACTTCCAGGATGCATTCGGCAACTTAAGATGGGATGAGAGGGAATTTCATCTCAAAGTGTTGTGAATTTTTGGAATTCCTTGCCACAGAAATTTACAAAACAACTGGCAAGTGCAGGGTGAATCCAATCTTAAAGAACAATGATGGAATTTTAAAAAGAGCACAATCCTGATTAAGACCAGTTAATTATCTTTTTATTCATCTCATGAAATGTGTTTTGCAAATCTATTAGTTCATATAGATTGTAAGTTTATTATTAAGAGCAAATTAAGATCAGGTATGCATTTCAATACCTGTGAATCACCATTGAAATTGTTATGTTAGTATTTCATGCAATGTTTTGCAAGAATGAAGTTTAGAAAAATGAGACAGTGACCATGCCACTGAAATAATTTTTCATTGAGAGAGCATGTTGAAATCACAAGAAGAGATGTTAACAAATAAAGGATACAGGAGTGAAGAGGTAGAGACTAGGGTTGAGTGATAAATCATGAATGCATCTTTGTGTAGGGCCAGGGACCGATACCTGAAACTGTATTTAGGAAATTTGCACAAATTTATTTAATACACTGGACATTTGGATCCCCATATGCCACTATAATTGTCACTATTGTGAAGTGTACACTGACCTTATGTTAAACAATCTAACATTGCTTACGTGTACATCATAAGCAGGTTATTTTAAAAAAAATTACATCTGAAACTTGGTCTGACATCTTGGCATGATTGGTAGAATTTAATATTTTTTCCTTATGAAAAGGCTTCTTGGTCAGTTTTGATGTTAGTTGAATAGCTTCTGAGCACTTAAATTATTCGAGATGATTTCAAATGATATAGTTTATGATTTTTTTACAATTTCATTTCATATAAGCAGGTTACTAATGATCAATCTCTGATATCAAATAATGACAAAGGTCATCATTGACTGCACATGGTCACAAATGAGCAAATGTTAATGATATTGAAAGCAAAATGATGTCAAACATTTTTGGTAGTGAATTTCTGCACTTCATTTTCTACATGCCTGTGAATAGAAGAACTCTGAGTGAGAGATGTTCCCTAAAGCGCTCTGCTAGGAGGCATTCAGTCTTCAGTCTCCCCAATGTAGAGGAGACCACATCGGGAGCAACGGATGCAATAAATGATATTGGTGGATGTGCAGGTAAAACTTTGATGGATGTGGAAGGCTTCTTGTGGAGGTGAGGGAGGAGGTGTGGGCACAGGCTTTTCAATTCCTGCAGTGGCAGGGGAAGGTGCCAGGACAGGAGGGTGGGTTGTTGTGGAGCATGGACCTGATCAGGGAATGGTCTTTGCGGAAGGCGCAAAGGGGTGGGGAGGGAAATATATCCCTGGTGGTGGGGTCCATTTGGAGGTGGCAGAAATGTCGCCGGATGATTTGGTTTATGTGAAGGTTTGTAGAGTGGAAGATGAGCTTGGACACCTCCTAGCAGAGCGCTTTAGGGAACATCTCTGGGACACCTGCACCAATCAACCACACCGCTCTGTGGCCTAACATTTCAACTGCCCACCCTCCCCTCCCTCCCCACTCAGACAAGGACATGGAGGTCCTGGGCCTCCTTCACCGTTGCTCCTCCCTCACCACCCAACACCTGAAGGAAGAACACCTCATCTTCTGCCTCGGAACACTTCAACCCCAGGACATCAATGTGGACTTCACCAGTGTATTCATTTCCCCTTCCCCCACCTCACCCCAGCTCCAAACTTCCAGCTCAGCACTGTCCCCATGACTTGTTCTACCTGCCTATCTTCCTTTCCACCTATCCACTCCACCCTCCTCTCTGCTGCAAATGTGTTGCTGGTCAAAGCACAGCAGGTTAGGCAGCATCTCAGGAATAGAGAATTCGACGTTTCGAGCATAAGCCCTTCATCAGGAATAAGAGAGAGAGAGCCAAGCCGGCTGAGATAAAAGGTAGGGAGGAGGGACTAGGGGGAGGGGCGATGGAGGTGGGATAGGTGGAAGGAGGTCAAGGTGAGGGTGATAGGCCGGAGTGGGGTGGGGGCGGAGAGGTCAGGAAGAGGATTGCAGGTTAGGAGGGCGGTGCTGAGTTGAGGGAACCGACTGAGACAAGGTGGGGGGAGGGGAAATGAGGAAGCTGGAGAAATCTGAATTCATACCTTGTGGTTGGAGGGTTCCCAGGCGGAAGATGAGGCGCTCCTCCTCCAGCCGTCGTGTAGTTGTGTTCTGCCGGTGGAGGAGTCCAAGGACCTGCATGTCCTCGGTGGAGTGGGAGGGGGAGTTAAAGTGTTGAGCCACGGGGTGATTGGGTTGGTTGGTTCGGGCGGCCCAGAGGTGTTCTCTGAAGCGTTCCGCAAGTAAGCGGCCTGTCTCACCAATATAGAGGAGGCCACATCGGGTGCAGCGGATGCAATAGATGATGTGTGTGGAGGTACAGGTGAACTTGTGGCGGATATGGAAGGATCCCTTGGGGCCTTGGAGGGAAGTGAGTGTGGAGGTGTGGGCGCAAGTTTTACATTTCCTGCGGTTGCAGGGGAAGGTGCCGGGGGTGGAGGTTGGGTTGGTGGGTGGTGTGGATCTGACAAGGGAGTCACGAAGGGAGTGGTCCTTGCGGAACGCTGATAGGGGAGG
Organism: Hemiscyllium ocellatum; assembly: GCF_020745735.1. Lineage (NCBI taxonomy): Eukaryota > Metazoa > Chordata > Chondrichthyes > Orectolobiformes > Hemiscylliidae > Hemiscyllium > Hemiscyllium ocellatum. Next base: position 37,253,525 of record NC_083407.1, on the reverse strand, counting down.
GGAGGGAAATATATCCTTGGTGGTGGGGTCCGTTTGGAGGTGGCGGAAATGGCGGCGGATAATACGTTGTATGCGCAGGTTGGTGGGGTGGTAGGTGAGAACCAGTGGGGTTCTGTCTTGGTGGCGGTTGGAGGAGCGGGGCTCAAGGGCGGAGGAGCGGGAAGTGGAGGAGATGCGGTGGAGGGCATCGTCGATCACGTCTGGGGGGAATCTGCGGTCCTTGAAGAAGGAGGCCATCTGGGTTGTGCGGTGTTGGAATTGGTCCTCCTGGGAGCAGATGCGGCGGAGACGAAGGAATTGGGAATATGGGATGGCGTTTTTACAGGGGGCAGGGTGGGAGGAGGTGTAGTCCAGGTAGCTGTGGGAGTCAGTCGGTTTATAATAGATGTCTGTGTTGAGTCGGTCGCCCGAGATAGAAATGGAAAGGTCTAGGAAGGGGAGGGAGGAGTCTGAGACAGTCCAGGTGAATTTCAGGTCGGGATGGAAGGTGTTAGTAAAGTTGATGAACTGTTCAACCTCCTCGTGGGAGCACGAGGCAGCGCCGATACAGTCATCGATGTAGCGGAGGAAAAGGTGGGGGGTGGTGCCAGTGTAGTTGCGGAAGATGGACTGTTCCACATATCCTACAAAGAGGCAGGCATAGCTGGGGCCCATGCGGGTGCCCATGGCAACTCCTTTAGTTTGGAGGAAGTGGGAGGATTGAAAAGAGAAGTTATTCAGGGTGAGGACCAGTTCAGTCAGTCGAAGGAGGGTGTCAGTGGAAGGGTACTGGTTAGTGCGGCGGGAAAGGAAGAAGCGGAGGGCTTTGAGTCCTTCGTGATGGGGGATGGAGGTGTACAGGGACTGGATGTCCATAGTGAAAATAAGGCGTTGGGGACCGGGGAAGCGAAAATCATGGAGGAGGTGGAGGGCGTGGGTGGTGTCCCGAACGTAGGTGGGGAGTTCTTGGACTAAAGGGGACAGGACCGTGTCGAGGTATTGGGAGATGAGTTCGGTGGGGCAGGAGCAGGCTGAGACAATGGGTCGGCCGGGGCAGGCAGGTTTGTGGATTTTGGGCAGGAGGTAGAAACGGGCGGTGCGGGGTTGTGGGACTATGAGGTTGGAGGCGGTGGATGGGAGATCCCCTGAGGTGATGAGGTCCTGGATGGTCTGTGAGATGATGGTTTGGTGGTGGGAGGTGGGGTCGTGGTCAAGGGGGCGATAAGAGGAGGCGTCCGCGAGCTGGCGTTTGGCTTCAGCGGTATACAGGTCAGTGCGCCAAAATACCACCACGCCTCCCTTGTCTGCGGGTTTGATGGTGAGGTTGGGGTTGGAGCGGAGGGAGTGGAGGGCTGCACGTTCTGAGGGTGAGAGGTTGGAGTGGGTGAGAGGGGTGGACAGGTTGAGTCGGTTGATGTCACGGCGGCAGTTGGCTATAAAGAGGTCGAGGGCGGGTAGGAGGCCTGCACGGGGTGTCCAGGTGGATGGGGTGTGTTGGAGGCGGGAGAAGGGGTCGTCAGAGGGTGGGCGGGAGTCTTGGTTGTGAAAGTAGGCACGGAGGCGAAGGCGGCGGAAGAATTGTTCAATATCTCGCCGCGTGTTGAACTCATTAATCCGAGGGCGTAGGGGAACGAAGGTGAGGCCCCTGCTGAGGACTGATCTTTCATCCTCAGAGAGGGGGAGATCTGGAGGGATGGTGAAAATCCGGCAAGGCTGGGAGCTAGGACCTGGTGTGGGACTGGAGCTGGAGCTGGAGCTGGGGGCGGGGACAGAGATCGAAGTAGGGGCGGAGTTAGACGTGGTGACGTTGATCGACGTGGGGGCGGGGTCATGCGTCGTGACGGAAATAAGCGTGGGGGCGGGGTTACGTGAAGCGACGGGAGATGGCGTGGGGGCGGGGTTATGGGCGGGGTTATGGGTAGTGACGAAAGACGGCGTGGGGGCGGGGATACCTGAGGATTTGTGCTCCTGCAGGTTAGTGATGTCAGTGGGGGCGGAAGTGGCTGCGTCGACGGCAACCGGAGGGGCGGAAATGGTTGCGGCGACGGAGGAGTGGTGGTCATTCCCGGTGGCCGCGTGGGTCGCGGGTCCGTCGGCGATTGTGGAAGCGGTTGTGTGTGTGGTGGTCACCGGGGCAGTTGTAGGGGCGGCGATCGCGGGGGCTCCGAGGTCGGTGGGGGCGGAAGTGACGTCACGGTCGGCGGCGGCCTTTGGTGCCGCGGGCGCTGTGGAGGCCACATGTGTAATGGCGTCCGACAGGCCTGTGGAAGATTCTGGAATAGTTGAGGGGCCACGAGTGTGGGGGTAAGTACATGAAAGTTTTTGGTACTTACTGTCTTTAATCTCTGATAGGGCTAGGAAGAACCCTCCTCTCTGACCTATCACCTTCACCCCTACTCCCATTCACCTATTGCTACTTTCTCCCCACCCCCACCCTCCTCTCATTTATCTCTCCATCCTGCAGGCACTCTGCCTCTCTTCCTGATGAAGAGTTTTTGCCCGGAACATCGATTTTCCTGCTCCTTGGATGCACTACTCTAATCTAGAATCCAGGCAATATCTATCCACTGCCTATATTGTTCACTGTCACATACCCTTTTCTCAATTTACTTATTCAGTTGTATATACCACAATGCATTGGTAATTTTACTCATCCATTCTACAGTCTTTCATCTCACTATACAGGCAGCAAGAAACTTTATTTGTTAATTAAGGGCAAAGGCCAAGATTCCTTGAGAACAGACCCTGGGAGACCCTTATTATCTTCCTAAATCTTAGTCTCACCATCCTGTTCCTGACCTTAACTCAGACGCATATTACCACCTAACCTAAGAGGTGTGATTGCCTGCTGCATTAAAAAGCCTGATATCTGAACCTCAGACCCCAGGTCAGCAGCTCTGAGCTGAATTCCATTAAGTTACAGTTAAATTCCTTTAAGTATGGTTGCCCAAGATTGGAGTGTTCTCTGTAAATTTCTACAAGATATAGTTCAATTATACGACCTGCACTGCCATCACTGATATAATTTATTAAATGTTATATACTTAATCTATGTAACATGTTTCTTTTAATATTTCAGCTAATTATTTAATCTATTTTAAGTAATATGTTAAGTACTACCATTCACTCATTCTGTGGCAACATGCTCTTTTCACATTTATGTTTTAATCTGGAGTGATGGCAAATGATGATCGATGCTCCAACAGTTTTTCCAACACATGGTTAACCAGGTGTCTCTCCCATTTTTGCCACCCACTACTAGTGTCTTTTGGAAGGATTTACAGATTGATACTTAATTTGTTTGACTGCAATGTGAACATACTGCCCTTGGTCAACTGGACCTGAGGTGGGATTTGAACCCAGAGTTTCTACCCACTGCAACTCAAGGCCTCATTAAATAAGAGATAGATTAAACTAAGTGCTTTTCTCCCATGTTTCTCATGAAACCTACCCCTTACAATACCTGCTCACTCTTCTACATTCAGCTCTTGATCTAAGCCTCTTGTCTTACTCTATTTCAACCTCAGCCATCTCAGTATGCTTCTGCTGAAAATATCACTGTACCTGAAACATTGGAATTATTCTTGTTCAAATTTATTCCAAAATTTAGCCTCCTTATTAGATTAGATTAGATTAGATTACTTACAGTGTGGAAACAGGCCCTTCGCCCCAACAAGTCCACACCGACCCACCACCCACCCATACCCCTACATTTACCCCTTACCTAACACAATTCACCTGGCCCACACATCTTTGGACTGTGGGAGGAAACCGGAGCACCCGAAGGAAACCCACGCAGACACGGGGAGAACGTGCAAACTCCACACAGTCTGTCGGCTGAGTCGGGAATTGAACCCAGGTCTCAGGCGCTGTGAGGCAGCATTGTTAACCACTGTTCACCATGCTGCCCACAAACAGTACCAGACAAAATGCATTAGCATTTACTTTTATACATAAAGCAATGGTTTTGAAAGTTTGGCTCAGTTCCTGCACTTTGCTGTTGTATTGAGATTTTGGCAATGTCCCACTTCAATAATGGAGATCTGATGAACTGGAAAGCAGCTGGAGATTGCAAGAGAGTTAACTGAAAAGTGAGTTGCTGAAAATATGTTGCTGGTTAAAGCACAGCAGGTTAGGCAGCATCCAAGGAATAGGAAATTCGACGTTTCGGGCATAAGCCCTTCATCAGGAATGAGGAGAGTGTGCCAAGCAGGCTAAGATAAAAGGTAGGGAGGAGGGACTTGGGGGAGGGGCGGTAGAGATGTGATAGGTGGAAGGAGGTCAAGGTGAGGGCGATAGGCCGGAACGAGTCTGTTTGAGAACGTGGCTGAAGAGTTTCTGTGCAGAGGAGATGACCTGGGGGGTGCTCTCTCTCACTGCACCCCCCAGGTCATCTCCTCTGCACAGAAACTCTTCAGCCACGTTCCCAAACAGACTCGTTCCGGCCTATCGCCCTCACCTTGACCTCCTTCCACCTATCACATCTCTATCGCCCCTCCCCTAAGTCCCTCCTCCCTACCTTTTATCTTAGCCTGCTTGGCACACTCTCCTCATTCCTGATGAAGGGCTTATGCCCGAAACGTCAAATTTCCTATTCCTTGGATGCTGCCTAACCTGCTGTGCTTTAACCAGCAACACGTTTTCAGCTGTGATCTCCAGCATCTGCAGACCTCATTTTTTACCTGAAAAGTGAGTTGACCATCTTAAACAATAGAGAGAATATCGTCCCTTTTACTTCCAGAAAGTGAAAAATAGGTCAAACTGCTGGTGGCAGTCTTGTTAATTTTGATATCAGAGATGTTCCTATGGACTGCCTACAATAACAAAAAACACAATTATTAGTTACTATTTCTATAAATATCACAAGAGAGAATGGTGTTGCGTGAGTTAATGGAGAAAAGAATGGTAAACAGCAAAGCTCTTATACTGAAAATTAAGCAACACAGAGCTCAAGAGCTCCCAGAAGTCAAATAATTATGATACCATTCACACCATCCCTTTGGAATGGATGTTCAGCATTGCATTAATCAATTCTCATTCCTTTTATTCACCTATAGCCATTGTGCATTTCTCAGTCTTAAACTCACATGCTTCAGCACATTTTTATCTACTTGACAAGATGATTGTCACCAGCTTAAGACAATTGCATTTTAACTAACCATGAAATCCAGTTCATTGAAGGAATAGAACCCCAAGATTGGTGAGAGGTAGGGAGAGAGTGGTGGGCATTAGTGTAAGCCAACATTGTCAACCAAGATGAGCTTTTAAATCTTGTGATGAGCTTATAAGAGCATCTATCATTGTTTAATTGTCAATCCAGCAAAAATAGATAAAATTACCTTGCAAAAAAACTCCTCCTGTGCTGTAATTTCCATGATTCTATAAAGATAAGGGAATGCATTTAGAATAGATTGATTCAGTTGAAGAGTTAGCCCTGAAGGAGATGTGATCAGCAGAACAGCTGCCTCCTGAGTTGCAATTTCTGTGATTCAATTGCAATGCCTAATATTTTTCCCGATTTCAAGAATGAGTCAGCTATTTTCAAGGCTACCGTCTGCCCAGCAAAAGTTGCCTTTAATTGAATTTCTTCATGTTTCAAAGAAGTGAAAAGAAAGGAAATAATTTGTGGAAATCGTCTGTCACTGCTGAACAGACCATTTTGTTGGTTGATTTGATTTTTGAAAAGAATATTGATTCAAGTGCAGAGAAATGAGTGAAAACTGGCCGATTAATAGGCACTGCAACCTGTAGGGTTTAGATTAGATTCCCTACAGTGTGGAAGCAGGTCTTCAGTCCAACCAGTCCTCCGATGAGTAACCCACCCAGACCCATTTCCCTCTGGCTAATGTACCAAACACTATGGGCAATTTAGCATGGCCAATTCACCTGACCTGCACATCTTTGGACAGAGGGAGGAAACGGGAGCACTAAGGCGAAACCCACACAGACATGGGGAAAATGTACAAATTCCACATGTATAGTCACCTGAGGTTGGAATTGAACCTGGGGTGATGGTGCTGTGAGGCAGTAGTGCTAGCTACTGAGCCACTTTGGATTTTCAACTTGTAAAACAGGCATAAAATTGGTGTTACAGATGAAAATGACAAGTATCTGCTTCATTACAACTCTTTATCACTCAATATTTCAAATCAGAAGAAAAGAGTCTTAATCGAAGATGTGTTTCCTACTTCCCAAAGGCAATGTTATGCCAAGGCAACAGGCTGAAAATATGCTTTAGTATGTCTCTTTAAAGTTTGACTAATTCAATTAGTCTTTTGTTTTTCTCTTTGTTGTATGTGGATATGAATCTTAAAAGAATGTGAAAGGATTTAGGCTGAAAGGGATTAGAGGGGCTGTCATTGTGAAATTGTGAAATAACTCATTTCCTCTACACTATTGTTGAGTGATCTATTATTTCCAGCATGTTCTTTTTCTTCTTTCAGATTTCTAGCATATGTAGTTCATTGCTTTTTGCTGTGTTGCAGTAGGCAAGCCTACATGAAGAAGCCAAATGATCTCCCTCTGTGCTATAATTTCAATGATTCAGTGCAATTGTATGCAACTGTGCTACCTGTGAGGTATATAATGAACCATGTTTCACCTATTGATGAAACTGAATATATACATTCAGTGCATCGTGTGGGTCATGTTTGAATTAGTATACTGCCAATAAGGCCTGGGAAGATCAAGACACCACAAAATTAATGGTTTCTTTGGCTCTAACATTAGAGTTACAGCTGAGGAATCTCATTCTACTGCAAGAATTTCATATATCTTCGTAATTAATTCTCTAGTGACCCCAAGCCACCAATGCATTTGCCTTCAGATAAGGAACATGTTTTTTTTAGCTATGTATAGCCATTTACAAGATGATCTTCTCAGTAGGGTTCTTTTTGAGTTCTCTAATCTTTCATTCATCTTGTTCTTTTTTAATTCAATAAAATACAATGCTTATTACAGCTCACGTAAAATATAAATAGTTTAAAACTATGATTTAAAAGTTGCCTTTCTGGAAATTTGTCATGATTGAATGTTACACCATTGCACAGCTGATAAATATTAGTAAATTACTAACTTCATTATGATTTTAAAAGTCAGATGATTCCAACAATTGCCTTAGTTGATCACAGGTGGTTTATTACTATATTCTGTTTGTTAGAACATAAAAATAATGTTCAAAATAACCTAAATACTAGTCTGCAATATTTCATCTGGTAGAAATTGAGCATTAACATTAATAAAAACTTTAATATTCATATATTCAGTCCTTTAAGTTTCTTCATTACATATGTTTTCCTGTCCTCCTTTGCATGAAAGATTCCTACTTGAACCTGTTCAGAACTGATTTTTTTCATGTTCTGTCAGAACTGGTATAAGTAATATAATTTTCAGATCTGTAATATATTACAAAATATTTTGCATAAAAATCAAGGTGGGAATATCTCCTATGCATGTATATATGGCAGAAACTACATAAAACTTCTGAAACATAACATACTATTTGGCTGTTCCGTAACATCAGTTTTGTCCATTTCCACGTGATTCATTAGGAAACTGGTTGTAATTAATTATTGTTTGTTCTGATTAAGAATCACTGGATGCTTTCTCTGCTGCCAGACCTGCTGAGTTTGCCCATCAATTTCTCTTTTTGTTTCTGATTTCCAGCCTTTACAGATTTTCATTTCCTTTTGTAGTTAATTGTATTTTTGCTTTGTATTTTTATTACTAATGAATGTTGCTAAGATGTGACTTCTAGACTCAGATTGGCATTTATGTGTATACTTCAACATTTTGCACCTCTGTTAATAGAAAACACACTCATTTACTTCTTGTTTTATCATCATGTGCATTTTATTTCCCTTGTAACTGCTTAGCGAAAATCTGCTAAACTCATATTTAATATTGGTGAAAATGTTAGATACAGCACCATGCAATCAAATTTCAGAGATGGGCGCCATCATCAAAATCAGCAGAAGAAAATATACTGAATAAGTAATGAGCAGCTTTAAACAGGCATATCCTGACAAAGGGAAGGCAACATCCAATTATTTTCTACCACTATCACTACTCATTAGGGAGAATGTTGATTCCTGCAATGACTCTGCTAAAGTACCACTCACAACTGCTGAACAAGAACTACACTAAAATGTCAGAATCCAAACCTTGGCGGAAAAGAAAGACTGAAAAGTTATTGATGATAGACATATGTTCTGATGAATCACTTACTGCTAAATTTAGTACATGTGGCTGTAACAATATCTGTGGCTGATTAATGATTTCAGCTGGACAATACATGTAATAGATTTTACACTCTTGTAGCTCCTTTTCACTCAATATTGCAAATCAGAAGATATGTGGTCTTAATCTAAAATCCAATTTACAGATTACTCTCAAATGAGATGAATCATCAGTTGTATCATTTTGAATGTTTCACACTCCACTAGTTGACTGAAGTTCATAGAAATTTAAATATACAATCCTGTGTGGACTTTTGTGAGCATTGCAGTTGCAAACTTTTTGAATTAAGTGTTAATAAGGTCCTTCACTGACCTACTAGATAATAAATAATGTAGTGCTAATTGGTAATAGCCAACCCTGCAGAGCACAGTATTTTTCCTCAGCAATCAGTCAAGCTAATGTATCACGATGCACATGAGGGGAGTGTTAGAAACCTAATGCAGCTACTTAATCTTCTGACTTAATTCATCCTTAAAGAAATCAGACTTTTTAAAGATTGCATATTATTGACAGATGTGAATAAGGACACAGTGTATTTGAACTTCCAAGGCAGAATATTCCCATGAACTGCCAGCAGTATTTGAAAATAATTCTGAACCATTGGTATCCCTTTCCTAACTGAGAGAAGTATCGTAAAAATATACATAGTACGGACCAAAGCAAACTATATGTTTTATGTTCACAAGAAGTCTGAGACCAGGTACATTTAGAGTTTCTTCTCATTCTTTATGTTACATTCCAATGCCATCAGTCAGCTAGTGAATTCAAAATTCATCTGAAAAATCTTTATATGGTGACTACATTGCGATATTTTGTGAATTAGTAACACTGACACTAATGATTCTCCACTTGGAATCCTTTTCTAGGGTTTCTTTATCTGAGGTAAACCCATGTTGAGGATGGGGAGATTCCCTCGATCTGCACTAATTTGTGCACAATTGTGAGGTTGAATGTAAAGCAGAAAAATGTTTGCTGAAAGCCAACTTTACTTCCACCTGCCTGTCCTTCCTACAACTCCCCTCCCCCACCCCACTATAAAACTATCTGACATCACGGTTCTCGAGTGGTCTTATTTGGCTTCTGGCAGCAGTCATAGACTGCTCAGAGTTATCAGTCTTGCTGTTCTCAGCATCGCTGGTTTGGACACTCAAGAGTCTTCACTTCAGAGTAAGACCTGCTGATGATTACCAGACTAAGTGATTGGAGGAAGATACAGCAGGCCTCAATCTAGAGACTTGTCTTTACTGTCTCACCACGTTTTGAGCAAGCAACCAATATGTCCAATGAAAACAAAAGATTCGAGACATAGTCTCTGGCCTTGGGTGAGGTCTCCACATTTTAAAACTCACATGGTAGAACGAGATTCCAGGAATCTCCATGCATACAATTTCAATCTTCGCTGCTTGAAAACAAGCCTCTTGGTAAATCCAGTTTTGATATATCTCTTCAAATTGAGATTCAGAATGTGTTGCAGCTATGCTAAAGTAATGCAATTAATCACTGAACAACATTTATAATAATTGCTGAAATGACAAGTACCATAAAATACACTGGAGGGAAGGATGCATCTTCTGTGTTAGCACATAATAAATGGCCACTTATGTCAACTATTCTGGCTGCACACCTACAGCATGACCTCTGCGCTTTCCAGCTTCAGAATAAAATAAAGCAATAAAAGCAGCACTTGTCAGTGTACATTGATAAATAGATCCCCAGGAAAATGTGTTGTCTGTCACAAGTGAGGCTGGTAAATTTTAATTAAAGAAACTGCACTGTAAGTGTATTCATGGTTGACCCAAGAAATTTTTTTTTAATCCATAGATTTCACTTGCATCTACATGAATATTGCTACTGACACTGTAAGTTTAATAAAGGTCACCTCTATTACAATTTTGCAGACTAAGGTACCTTTGCTGTGGTTTTACTTTTGAGCAGTGCTGCTGAACTTGTTCAAGTACATTCTCAAATGGGGATATTCTGTTCTCATTTTTGATTTTAGTGCAGAAGAGCTGAACAGAAATCCTTGCAGGAAACATACCAAAAGACTGGAAAAATGCAAACATTTTGTTGGTACTTTGAATGAAGATTGATCATCCAAAGGTTTGTCAGGAAACCTTCTGTTATCTCAAGATTTTTCTTTGCTTCCTATTCTGTATTCAGGTGCTGTACTGTGCATTTCCAATATTTTCAGTTTTAATTAAAATTCATTTGATATGTTGGGATTCACCAAGGGTAGGTAAACAGAAAGAACGTGTCCAAATATATAGTTGCATTGCTAACTGAGAGTATGTAATGCATTCATGATGATTCTTGATTTCTTCTATACTTAGTAGTACAGCTTTTACAGCTGCAACCAAATGCTACTTGTACTGAATTTCATGACTAAATACAACACATTGTTGAAACGGTCACTTTGTAACTCGCTTAAATAATTTTGCAACTTGTTTTTAAATGAACGATTCATGTCCGCAATTGATTTTGGCAATTAATTCTTCAAAAGTGTGAAAATTTTAGTTAAAGCCTTCTGCTTCACACTTTCTGTAACTGCATGGAAAGGCTGTGAATCATTTAACTACCACATCTAAGTAATGCAATGATCACACATGCACAAATATAAAGCCACCGTTATTTCTAAATAGTCGCTCCCTCCGAATCTAACGTGGGACCAGTCATAGTGATGTCACCATGATTTTTTTCATTCACACCACAACCTCAGTTACATTCCGATAGTTGGTCCTCTTCCATGAATTGAACAGTCTAAATAACAGCTTCCTTCGAAATGTGACACCATTTTGAGGATACGTCAGTCATATTTTCAGTACACATGGTGGTGATGTGAATGGCATATGTGCAGCCTGTTTCCTGAAATTTGGCGAGGCTGACTGAAGTCACCAGACCCATCCACACATGTGTTGGTGGTCATGTTGGCATTCAGCGTAATCTCCCCTTTGTTGTACTATATTCAATGTAGTCTCTACAAGTTTATGTTTTTTTATTATATGTGTTGCATTCTAAATATTCATTTTCAAATTAATCTTTTCCTAAGTTTCAGGCTTGCAGTCACAACCTTTGCTGATGAATTTCCTTGTGTTCCAAAGGGCAGATACCCTAATGAATGGCATCAAATACATACCCACTCAAGATTTGGAGATGCTGGTGTTGGACAGGGGTGTACAAAGTTACAAATCACACAACACCAGGTTATAAGTTAAAAGTTACATTCTCAGGTTAACTGTAACAATTGGTGTCAGCGCAGATAAGATGTTGAGATATTGAAGGTGTTAGCCCCCTGTGTTCCCTGTCTGTGCCATAATGTTTAGACTGATTCTAATCTCCACACACATCCAGGCACTCCTATACATAGACACACACACAAACACTCACACACACTCCTACAGACACACACACTCTCACAGACTTAGACACATTACATTCACACACACATACATTCTCTCTCACAGACACTTACAACCCCCCACCCCAGACACACACACACTCCTACAGACACACACACTCCCACATTCACACATGCACCCTCCACTTCTCTCACACACACACACACACACACACACACACACACAGTCCAAAGATGTGCAGGTCAGGTGAATTGGCCATGCTAAAATTGCCCCTAGTTACGTAAGGGGTAAATGTAGGGGTATGGGTGGGTTGCGCTTCGGCGGGTCGGTGTGGACTTGTTGGGCCGAAGGGCCTGTTTCCACACTGTAAGTAATCTAATCTAATCTAATCTAAACACACACACACACTCTCTCTCACAGACACACACATGCACAAACCCACATGCACACATACATTTATGGGGTGAATTTGTATTTGCACAGTTACATTGTACTTTGCTCAAAAACTGCATGAATCCAAGTAAGACATTGTTAACTCACTTTTTAGATTAGAGTCAGTCTAAATATTATGGCACAGACAGGGAACACAGGGGGCTAACACTTTCAATCTCTCAACATCTTATCTGCGCTGACACCAATTGTTACAGTTAACCTGAGAATGTAACTGTTTAAAAAAGTTTTGTGATTTGCATATAAAAGAAATGAAATTATCATGGTCATTCTAACAGATGAGAGACTTAACAATCAAGGTATTTTTCAATGTATAATTTCAGTTACATCACACTGTAAACTTTTGCTATAAATTCTGTGTCTTACAGTTATGTCCTCCACAACCACCTGATGAAGGAGCGACACTCCAAAAGCTAGTGCTTCCAATTAAATCTGTTGGACTCTAACCTGGTGTTGTGTGATTTGTAACTTTGTATACCCACTCAAACAAGAGCAATGAAAAGCCATGTAGCTTTTCTCCAAGGAGAACAGTCCAGACTCTCTAATCTGTTTCCATAACTGAAGTTTCTCATCCCTGGAACAATTCCTATCATCATTTTCTGCATTCTGTCCAATGCCTTATATTCTTCCTAAAATATGTGCCCATCACTGGATGCAATTCATCAGCTGAGGTGTCTTATACAAGTTAAACATAACCCATTTGTTCTTGTTCTAATAGTCTTTTAATAAAGTCTAGGATATCATATACTCTATTAACAGCTTTGTCAACCTGTCCTGCCACTTTTAATGCTGGGTCCCTCTACTCCTGCACCCCTTTAAAGTTTTGGAGATGCTGGTGTTAGACTGAGATGTGCAAAGTTGAAAAATCACACAACACCAGGTTATAGTCCAACAGGTTTATTTGGAAGCACTACTTTTTGGAGCGCTGCTCATTCATCAGGTGGTTGTGGAATATAAAAGTGTAAACACAGAATTTATAGCAAAAGTTCATAGTATGACGTAACTGAAATTATATATTGAAAATGACCTGGATTGTTTGTTAATCTTTTAGGGTGGGCATGTTGGTTTCAGTTCTTTCATATGTAAATCGCAGAACTTTTTTAAAAGCTACATTCTCAAGTGAACTTTAACAATTAGTGTCATGTTGGCCCAGATAATGCATTGAAGGTGTGACGTGCCCTGTGTGAGGCTGCCTGTGCCCCAATGTTCAGACTGATTCTAATCTAAAAAACTGATTTACAGAATCTTACATGGATTCATGCATTTTTTGAGCAAAATAAAATGTAATTCTGCAAGTACAAATTCACCCCACAAGCTTATGTGTATGAGTATGTTGTGTGTGTGTGTGTGTGTGTGTGTGTGTGTGTGTGTGTGGTGGGGGGGGGCCTTGCTGGGTTATAAGTGACTGTGTGAGAGTATGTATATCGGTGTGAGTGTGTGTGAATGTAAAGGGTTATAAGTCTGTGAGACAGTGCGTGAGTGCGTGTGAGTGTGGGGGTGTATGTGTGAGCATGTGAGAGAGAGTTTGTGTACGAGACAGGGTCTGCATGAGTACAAAAATTAAACTGACTGCACTTTTGTTGCTGTGCTTATCCTTAAACTTTTGTTCAATAAAAAAGTATAACATTTTCCAGTCCTCTGTCACTATGTTTTAATTTAAGCAAAAATGATAAATTATTGTTAGTTCATCTGCAATTTCCATTCTCACTTTTTTATAGTCCTTGAATGAATCTGATCCAGTCCCAGTGCCTCAGCAACTTTAAATAAAACAACATATACAATACATCTTTCATGGTAAATTTTAAACCCTTTGAACAATTGAATTTCCTCCTTTTTCACTATGATCTGGGTAACATCATCTTCCTTTATAAAGAATATTACAAGTATTAATTTAATGCTTTTACTATTCCCTCTGCTTCCATCTGTAAATTTCCCATACGTCCACTCCTCTCTTTACCAACCTTTTACTATTTATGTGCCAAAAAAATTTAGGATTTCCTTTTATTAGTTTATTCTTTTTTCCTTTTTTTTAAAATTGTTAGCACTTTCATTTCAACTCTGAATGTTCTACATTGGACTTGTTCTCAATTGTATTTCTGTATGACATCTGTCATAAGTACACTTTTAGTTCTTTGTCATAATTATTACCTCTTTTGTTATCCAAGGTGCTCAAGATTTATTTACCACCTTTATCTGTTGTGGGAACAAAACCTTGACTGTTCCTGAGCTCTCTCTTCTGTGATTTTTTTCCCTATAAGACTCTTGACTTTGTTATGACACAAGGATAGAAAACCAAACTAAAGCAAAATTGTTATCACTGAATGCACAACATTGTGAAATTGGAATTCAATGACCCTCAACATTGCCAAATTTTTCTAAACCAGACTTCACAAAAATAGATTTTAGTTTCTAAGTTTATAACTTCTACAAAAATTTTAAAAATTATTATCAATAATGTAATTTTAACAGAACAAAGATAAACAACAAGGTAATCTAATTAATCTAAAATCAAAAACCTTATGTTCTTTGAACATAAAGCCCACTCACTCACAGACTGACATACAGATACAGTAAAGGAATAAACTAGAAAGAAAATAATTGTAGTTTGCCAGTTAATTAAACAGTTTGAAATGATGACTACCAGGCTTCAAAAAAAGTCTTGGATAATGTGATGTTTCCAGGCACATAGTTTGCTCAAATTCCAGTCACGAGTGAATGCAAACAGCTTCAATAGACTTCCAGAAATATTTATTTATTTATTACACATTGAGACATATTTCTCAGTTAAATAGAGTAATAGAGTCATAGAGATGTACAGCATGGAAACAGACGCTTCCCTCCAACCCGTCCATGCCAACCAGATATCCCAACCCAATCTAGTCGAACCTGCCAGCACCCGGCCCATATCCCTCCAAACCCTTTCTATTCATATACCCATCCAAATGCCTCTTAAATGTTGCAATTGTAACAGCGTCCACCACATCCTCTGGCAGCTCATTCCATACACGTACCACCCTCTGCATGAAAACATTGCCCCTCAGGTCTCTTTTATCTCTTTCCCCTCTCACCCTAAACCTTTCCCCGCTAGTTCTGGACTCCCCGATCCCTGGGAAAAGACTTTGCCTATTTACCCAATCCATGACCCTCATAATTTTGTAAACCTCTATAACATCACCGCTCAGCCTCTGACACTCCAGGGAAAACAGCCCCAACCTGTTCAGCCTCTCCATATAGCTCAAATCCTCCAACTCTGGCAACATCCTTGTAAATCTTTTCTGAACCCTTTCAGGTTTCACAACATCTTTCCGATAGGAAGGAGACTAGAATTGCATGCAATATTCCAACAGTGGCCTAACCAATGTCCTGTACAGCCACAACATGACATCCCAACTCCTGGACTCAATACTCTGACCAATAAAGAAAAGCATACCAAATGCCTTCTTCACTATCCCATCTACCTGTGAATCCACTTTCAAGGAGCTATAAACCTGCACTCCAAGGTCTCTTTGTTCAGCAGCACTCCCTAGGACCTTACCATTAAGTGTATAAGTCTTGCTAAGATTTGCTTTCCCAAAATGCAGCACCTCGCATTTATCTGAATAAAATTCCATCTGTCACTTCTCAGCCTTTGTCCCATCTGATCAATATCCTCTTGTAATCTGAGGTAACCCTCTTCATTGTCCACTACACCTCCAATTTTGGTGTCATCTGCAAAGTTACCAACTGTACCTCTTATGCTCACATCCAAATCATTTATGTAAATGACAAAAAGTAGAGGACTCAGCACCGATCCTTGTAGCACTCCACTGGTCACAGGCCTCTAGTCTAAAAAATAACCCTCCACCACCACACTCTGTCTCCTACCTTTGAGCCAGTTCTGTATCCAAACGGCTAGTTCTCCCTGTATTCCATGAGATCTAACCTTGATACTCAGTCTCCCATGGGGAACCTAGTCGAACGCCTTACTGAAGCCCATATAGATCATATCTACTTCTCTGCCCTCATCAATCCTCTTTGTTACCACTTCAAAAGACTCAATATGTCTGTGAGAGATGATTTCCCACGCACAAAGCCATTTTGACTATCGCAAATCAGTCCTTGCCTTTCCAAACACATGCACATCCTGTCCCTCAGGATTCCCTCCAACAACTTGCCCACCACTGAGCTCAGGCTCACTGGTCTATAGTTCTCTGGCTTATTCTTACTGCCCTTCTTAAACAATGGCACCAGTCTTCTGGCACCTCACCTGCGACTATCAATGATACAAATATCTCAGCAAGAGGCCCAGCAATCACTTCTTGAGCTTCCCACAGAGTCCCAGGGTGCACCTGATCAGGTCCTGGGGATTTATCCACCTTTACCCGTTTCAAGACATCCAGAACTTCCTCCTCTGTAATCTGAACATTTTTCAAGATGTCACCATCTATTTCCCTACAATTCATATCTGTCATATCCTTTTCCACAATTGATACTGATGCAAAATATTCATTGAGTATCTCTCCCATTTTCTGCGGCTCAACACAAAGGCTGCTTTACTGATTTTTGAGGGCCCTATTCTCTCCCTAGTTACCCTTTTGTCCTTAGTGTATTTGTAAAAATCCTTTGGATTCTCCTTAATTCTATTTGCCAAAGCTATCTTATGTCCCCTTTTTGCCCTCCTGATTTCCCTCTTAAGTATACTCCTACTTCCTTTATACTCTTCTCAGGATTCACTTGTTCTATCCTGTCTACCTTACATATGCTTCCTTCTTTTTCTTAACCAAACTCTCAATTTCTTTAGTCATCCAGCATTCCATATACCTACCAGCCTTTCCTTTCACCCTAACAGGAATATACTTTCTTGTTATCTCATTTCTGAAGGCTTCCCATTTTCCAGCCATCCTTTTACCTGCGAACATCTGCCTCCAATCAGCTTTCAAAAGTTCTTGCCTAATACCGTCAAATCTGTAAATAAATTCTGTTTTGTTATATTCAAGGGATTTTGACCAGCTGCATTACTCCTAGAACATCCATTGCATACCTACTCAAAACAAGGAGAAAGGTTTGTGTCTGGGCTGCCTTCTTGAAATATTTTGAGGGATTTTGGCCTAGTCCATAATGGATGTCCCAATGATAATGTGGTGACTAACCTCCAATAAGCACAACCATTTTCATTTGAACTAAGGAAGAACAACCAGCAGATGGTTTTCCCCTGATTCACATTGACTTCTTTGCCATGTTCTCTTGCCATGTTCTTTAATGCCGCATTCAATCAAAGATGGTTTTGATGTCAAAGACGTCTCTCACTTTACATCCAAAATTAAGCTCCTTTGTCCAAGTTTGAACCAAGGCTGTAATGCGATCAGGATCTGAGCATGGTGAGCAGATTAGTGCTAAGCAAGTACACATGATAACACTGTTGAAGACATCTTCCATCACTTTACTGATGATCAAGAGTAGATTGATCGGTTATAATTGGTTAGGTTTGATCTATCCTGCATTTTGTGTACCGGTTTGATCTGCATAATTTTCTGTATACTCAGGTAGATGTCAGTGTTGCAGTTGCACTAGAATATCTTTGCTAGAGGCATTGCAAATTCTGGAGAATAAGTCTTTAATACTATTATTGAAATTTTGCCAGGGCCCATAGCCTTTGCAATAAAAACCCAGAGGATGTCCTGTGTCCTTGCCTTCAGTAATTTCTTGGAATTATGCTGAGTGAATTGAATTGACTGAAGATTATCATCAATGATGTTAGGGATCTCTGTTGTATGTTGAGATGTATCATTCGCTCTGGCTGAAGATTGTTACAATTGTTTGAATCTATCTTTTGTCTTAATGTACTGGGGTCTTCCGTCACTGAGGGTGGGGATATTTGTAGGTGCTCCTTTTTGAGTGTACAAAGTTAAAAATCACATAACCCCAGGTTATAGTCCAACAGGTATAATTGGAAGCACTAGCTTTCGGAGCGCTGCTCCATCATCAGCTAAAGCTTCCAAATAAACCTGTTGGACTATAGCCTGGTATTGTGTGATTTTTAACTTTGTACACCCCAGTCCAACACTGGCATCTCCAAATCATGATCTCTTTGAGTGAGTTGATAATTGTCTATCACCATTCACAGCTGGATGTGAGAGATATACAGTGCTTAAATCTAATGTGTTATTGTGCAATCACTTATTCCTATCTACTACTTGCTGTTTGGAATGCAAATAGTCCTATTTTGTCACTTCCTAAGGTTGACAACTCATTTTTAGCATGCCTAGTAATTTTCCTGGTATATATTCCTGTACACTTCAACCCCGCACACTCCTGCGTTTTCGGATAGATTAAGTTATTCAGTTTTATGTTCTCTTTTGTTTGTGTTTCATTCATTACTCTGTAAATAAATTCAACCCTGAACCAGGGTTGACTCCCCACACCCTAATAGTAATGATAGAAATGGTTTGCAGATGCCCGTGTTGGACTGGGGTGTACAAAGTTAATAATCACACAACACCAGGTTATAGTCCAATAGTTTTATTTGGAAGCACTAGCTTTCGGAGCACTGCTACTTTATCAGGTGGTTGTGAAGTTTAAAATCGGAAGACACAGATTTTATAACAAAAGCTTACAGTGTGATGTAACTTAAATTGTATATTGAAAAAGACCTGGATTGTTTGTTAAGTCTTCATCTTTTAGAATGAACATGCTGGTTTCAGTTCTTTCATATGTAAATTGCAGAACTCTTTAAAGTCACATTCTCAAGTGAACTTTAACAATTGGTGTCATGTCAGCCCAGATAATGCATTGAAGGTGTGACGTGCCCTGTGTGAGGCTGTGTGTGCCCCAATGTTCAGACTGATTCTAATCTAAAAAACTGATTTACAGAATCTTACATGGATTCATACAGTTTTTGAGCAAAGTAAAATGTAATTCTGCAAGTACAAATTCACCCCCCAAACTTATATATGCGTGTGTGTGTGTGATTTGTGTTGGGGGTGGGATGGGGGCGGGGGGGGTGTTATATGAGTGTCTCTGAGAGAGTGTGTGTATGTTTGCGAGCGTGAGTGTCAAGGAGTATAAGTCTGTGAGAGGTGTGTGGAGTATAAGTCTGTGAGAGAGTGTGTGTGTGTGAGTGTGGGAGTGTATGTGTGAGTGTATGAGAGAGAATTTGTGTCTGAGAGAGGGTCTGCCTGAGTGTATGGGTCTGTGTGCAGTGCAGTGGGGTCACCTGCAGTGTGACATGAACCCAAGGTCTTGGCTGAGACCATCCTCATGGGGACTGAACTTGGATAGCAGCCTCTGCTCGGCCACTTTTCATTGTTGCCGGTCCCGAAGTCCATCTTGGAGGACGGTCACCCAAAGGTCTGAGGTCAAATGTCCCGGACCGCTGAAGTGTTCTCCAGCTGGGAGGGAACACTTCTGTCTATTGATTGTTATGCGGTGTCCACTCATCTGTTGCCGTAGCCTTGGCACTGAACCATGCCTCAGGGCATCCTTGCCTGCAGTGTATGAGATAGACAATGTTGGTTGAATCACATGAGTACCTGCCAGTACACGGTGGGAGGTATCCCCACATATAATGGTGGTATCTGTGTAAACACTCTGACATGTCTTGCAGCATCTACCGTGACATGGTTGTGTGGTGTTGTCCTGAAAATCAGGCAGTTTGCTACGAGCAATGATCTGTTTGGGTTTGGTGGTTGTTTAAAGATGAGAAGGGGAGGCTTGGGCAAGGTCTTGGTGATGTGCTCATCCTCACTGATAATGTGTTGCAGGCTGCAAAGAACATGGTGTAGTTGTTCGGGCTCTTGGGAAGTACTGGATAATGAAGAGTACCCTGTCGATTGCAGCTCATATCTGTCTCCTGAGGAATTCATTACGGTTCTCATTGTGGCACGTCAGAACTGGCGGTCGATGAGTTGAACATGGTAGCCCGTTCTCATGAGGGCATCCCTGAGTATTTCCAGGTGCCCATCACTTTCCTCCTCATGTGAACAGATCCTGTGTATGCGTAGGGATTGTCCATAGGGGATGGCTGTTTTAATATGTTTCAGGTGAAAGCTTGAGAAGTGCAGCATTGTGAGGTTATCCGTGGGTTTGCAGTAGAGTGAGGTGCTGTGGTGCCCAACCTTGATGGAGATGATAGTGTCCAAGAGTGAGACAGATAGTAGAGAGTCGTTCATGGTGAGTTTGATGGTGGGATAAACTTATTGAAATCATTGTGTAGTTTAATCAGTGACTCCTTGCCATGGGTCCAGGGGAAGAAAATGTCATCAATGTACCTGGTGTATAGTGTTGGTTGGTGGTCCTGCATAGAGAAGAAGTCTTGTTCGAACCTGTGCATGAAAATATTGGCATACCGGGGTACAAATTTGGTCCCCATGGCTGTTCCGTGAGTCTAGATAAAGAACTGGTTGTCAAAGGTGAAAATGTTATGGCCGAGGATAAAGCAGATGAGTTGTAGAATGAGTGCTAGCAGAATATGTTTGAGTACAATTCTGTGGCTGATGTCTCAGAGCACCTAATGGATACCCAGTTTTGAGTTGCTATATTTGTTTATAGTTGATCCCATTTAGCAGGATGGTAATGTCTCACAACTCAGTGGAGGGTATTCTCAATGTGAAAATTGGATGTTTTCTGCACAAGGTCTGTGTGGTGGTCACTACTAATGATACTGTCAAGCCAGATGTAGATAGATTGGTGAGGATTAGATCAAGTATGCTTTTCCCTCTTGCTAGTTCCTTCACCACCTGTTCAGTCTAGCGTCCATTTCTTTTAGGACTCAATCATTAAATATTTGTACTTCTAAGCCACTCTTGTTAATGGTTGTTCAAGGCCCACACCCAGATAATGTACTCTATCCCAAGCCAACCTCAGTAATGCCTCCAACTGATGTCCATTGCATACGTTCAACCTGATACTCTGATATTTTGTGGATCAATATTGAGGACTTCTGGGTAACTCATTCCCGACTCTATACCACTGTGCCATCAATTGAACAGGACACATTAAGTGATAGTAATGGTACTTGGGGCATTTTTAATTGGATTTATTGTCGTCACATGTACCTAAGTGCAGTGAAAAGCTTTGTTTTGTGAGCAGTATAATTGCAAACAAGGGCATATGGATCATAGTGTGCTTAGTCAGAGCAGGGCAATTAAGAAAGTGAATAGAGTTGGGCCTTTATTGCAAGGGATTTGGAGTTTTAAAATCGGGAAGTCTTGTTTCAGCAATGCAGATCCTTTTGAGGCCAGGTAGACTGGGAGAATCAGGATGGAACTGGACCCCAAGAAAGGGAGTTTGTGAAGTGCCTCCAAGATGGATTCTTAGAACAGCTTATGCTGGATCCTACCAGGGAGAAAGCAATTCTGGATCTGGTGTTGTGCAATGAACTGGATTTGATCAGGGACCTCGAAGTAAAGGAGCCATTAGGAGATAGTGAACACAATACAATAAGCTTTAATCTGCAATTTGAAAGGGAGAAGGTAGAATTGGAAGTGACAAAATTTTGGTTGAATAAAGGGAACTATGGAGCTATGAGGAAGGAGCTGGCCAAAGTTCAATGGTGCAATACCCTAGCAGGGATGGCAGTGGAACAACAATGGCAGGTATTTCTGGGTATAATGCAGAAGATGCAGGATCAGTTCATTCCAAAAAGGAAGAAAGATCCTAAGGGGAGGCAGGGGTGGCCATGGCTGACGAGGGAAGTTAAGGACCATGTAAAGATAAAAGGGAAAAAGTACAACATAGCAAAGATGAGTGGGAAATCAGAGGACTGGGAAGCTTAAAGAACAACAGAAGATAACAAAAAAGGAAATACACAAAGAAAAAATAAGTTACGAAGGTAAACTGGCCAAAAATATAAAGGAGGATAGTAAAGGCTTTTTAGGTATGTGAAAAGAAAAAAAATGGTTAAGACTAAAATTGGACCCTTGAAGACAGAAACAGGTGAATTTATTACGGGGAACAAAGAAATGGCAGAAGAATTGAATTGATACTTTAGATCTGTCTTCACTGGGTAAGACACAAGCAAACTCCCAAATGTAACAGTGGCTGAAGGACCTGAACTAAAGGGAATTTATTTGAGGCAGATAATGGTGTTGGAGAGACTGTTAGGTCTGAAGGCTGAAAAGTCCCCAGGACCTGATGGTCTGAATCCCAGGTACTGAAGGAGATGACTCTAGAAATCGTGGATGCATTGGTGATCATTTTCCAATATTCTATAGATTCAGGATCAGTTCCTATGGATTGGAGAGTGGCTACTGTTGTCCTACTTTTTAAGAAAGGAGCGAGAGAGAAAACAGAGAATTATAGACCAGTTAGTCTGACTTCAGTGGTGGGAAAAATGCTGGAATCAATTATACAAGGCAAAATTGTGACACATCTGGATAGCAGTAACAAGATAGGTCAGAGTCAGCATGGATTTATGAAGGGAAAATCATGCTTGACTAATCTTCTGCATTTTTTTGCGGATGTAACTCTGAAGATGGACAAGGGAGATCCAGTGGATGTAGTGTACCTGGACTTTCAAAAAGCCTTTGATAAAGTCCCACAGAGGAGGTTAGTGAGCAAAATTAGGGCACATGATATTAAGGGCAAAATACTGACATGGATTGAAAATTGGTTGGCTGACAGGAAACAAAGAGTAGTGATAAATGGCTCCCTTTCGGAATAGCAGGAGGTGACAAGTGGTGTGCCGCAAGGATCAGTGCTGGGACCGCAGCTTTTTACAATGTACATTAAAGATATAGATAAAGGTATTAAAAGTAATATTAGCAAATTTGCTGATGACACAAAGCTGGGTGGCAGGGTGAAATGTGAAGAGGATGTTAGGAGATTACAGGATGACCTGGACAAGTTAGGTGAGTGGCCAGATGCATGGCTGGTGCACTTTAATGTGGATAAATGTATGGTTATCCACTTTGGTGGCAAGAACAGGAAGGCAGATTACTACCTAAATGGAGTCAAGTTAGGTAAAGGGACAGTACAACAAGATCTAGGTGTTCTTGTACATCAGTCAATGAAAACAAGCATGCAGGTACAGCAGGCAGTGAAGAAAGCTAATAGCATGCTGGCCTTCATACAAGAGGAATTGAGTATAGAAGCAAAGAGGTCCTTCTGTAGCTGTACAGGGCCCTGGTGAGACTACACCTGGAATATTGTGTGCAGTTTTGGTCTCCAAATTTGAGGAAAGACATTCTGGCTATTGAGGGAATGCAGCATAGGTTCACAAGGTCAATTCCCGGAATGGTGGGACTATCTTTGTCCCGAACCAGAGGACGTAGTATAAAAATAAGGGGTAGGCCACTTAGAACAGAGTTGAGGAGAATCTTCTTCACCCAGAGAGTGGTGGGTGTATGGAATGCTCTGCCCCAAAAGGCTGTGGAGGCCAAGTCTCTGGATACTTTCAAGAAAGAGCTGGATAGAGCTCTTAAGGAAAGTAGGATCAAGGGTTATGGGGATAAGGCAGGAACAAGATACTGATTGAGGATGATCAGCCATGATCATAATGAATGGTGGTGCTGGCTCGAAAGGCAGAATGGCCTACTCCTGCACCTATTGTCTATTGTCTATTGTCTCATCTGGAATATAACTGGGTTCCTATTTTTAAGAAAATATATGTACTAGCATTGGAACAGTTCAAAAGAGATTCACCAGCTAATTTCCAGGATGAAGTGGTTGAATTATCAAGAATGTGAAATAGATTAGACTTTTATTCATTAGAGTTTAGAAGAACCATAGACTCAAAGAATTTTACAATACAGAAGGAGACCATTTTACCCATTGTGTCTGGACCAAGAGCTATTCAATCTCCAGACCAATCTCCGAAGCCCTCTGGCTTCATCCCTTTCAAATAAACATCCAGTTCGCTTTTGAAATCTCCTATGGAATCCACCTCCACACTCTCCTAGGCAGAGCATTCCAAATTCCTAATAGTTTCTCCTCATCTTACTCCTAGCTCTCTTACTGACAGTCTTGAAGATGTGACCCCTAGTTACTGACATACTAAGTAGTGGCTTATGCCTGAAACATCGATTCTCCTGCACCTTGAATACTGCCTGTCCTGCTGCGCTTTTCCAGCAGCACATTTTTCAGCTCTGATCTCCAGCATCTGCAGTCTTCACTTTCTCCTGGCTATGAGGAACTGTCATGAAAGAGGAGTTGAGGCCTGGGACAAACTAACCATGATCTTATAGAGCAGGCTTAAGGAATTGAATTGTTTTTATTACCATCATAACAGAAAGGAACTTCTGCTTCTGTGAACATTGGTAAAAGCCTCTTAAATGTTTTATTTTCAGTTGTAAATTCTTCTATGTCTAAATGGCAAATGTTGAACTCTTTTGAAACTTAGCAGCTGTTAAGTCATTATGAACAATATTTTCTACTTTCACATGTCACTCCTTTTTCCTCCGATCCCACAGTTTGAGGATGTTTCCAGAGTCCTGACAGATGGCTCTTGGCTTCCTTGGATGTCTGACCTAATTTTCGCACCAACCCACTGTCACGGGCATTACTAGGTTTGGTCTGAGAACAGTGCTGTTTCATTTAAATGAGATCTGGGAGTTTAATTGACCAAGGCATCACAAGGAACTCTTCATGAGATTTCCCTCTCACCCTGCAGCCTGTTCACCTTGAACATGTATAAATGCAACAATGACCTCTAGGTACAGACTTTCAAATGACTGACTGACTTACATTGCACAGAACATTATTACTTGTTTCAGTTTCTATGAATATTTTGGTCATTATCACCATTTTTGGTATTTTGAAGGTATGTTTTAATGGTAATTGTCAAGGTCACAGGAACACAATTGCAACCTCTGCTTTACTCCTGACATACTGAAGTAGTAGGCACTCTATCACATAGTGCTGCATCTTGACAACATATCCTCAGTGGAATGTAGCTGCCCTTGGATATGTTTGCATGTACAGTATTTCACAATACACATCAACCATCAAGTTTTTCAACAATATTCAGCAGTTCTACAGCATTGTCCATCTGTCAGCTTTTTCCAATGAAAGTTTGTATTTTTGCAGCTCTGTTTTAAGCTGAAAATGTGTTGCTGGTTAAAGCACAGCAGGTTAGGCAGCATCTCAGGAATAGGGAATTCGACGTTTCGAGCATAAGCCCTTCATCAGGAATAAAGAGCTGCCCAAGACCAACAAAAGAATCTTTTCTGCACATTTGCTTCCAATGCAGATGGACAAATTTCAAATCTGATGGTAGGTTTCAAACTAGATGACACTGAAACTGTGAAGAGGTCAAATTATTGCTGCTCTTCTCCAATCTCGGAACAGCTGCATGATTGCTTCTATTGTAGAGACAGACTTTCAACCAAATTGCAGAAAAGCAAGTGTGCCCTGGGAAACAACTGTTATTGCCACAACTGGAAATATGCAAGTTCTGTTCTTTCCATCAAGCCAGGCTTTGGATTGGGTGTCACACTTTCTTGCCCTGTGCTTGTGTGTTCTGAGAAAAAGCAATGTGACTCTGTGTTGCCTTGAAGTATTCTGAGAAAGTTAGAATAACATTGTTACTCATGCATTGCAAACAATTCAGAGTTGTGTGTTATTTGTTTCAAATGATTTTCATATATAAAACATCGATGCAAAATAAGACTACCTTTTGTAGATTTGGATTTGTATCATTAAAAACTAGAAATATTGTGTAAATGGAGAAAGACTGCAGAGAGCCACAGAATAAAGGGATTTGATGTCTTTATGAATTCAAACATGCTAACGTCTAAGTTTAGTCGGTAATAGGGAAGGTAAATGGAATGTTGAGCTTTATTTCAATGGGAATGGAGGATAAAAGTAAAGAGATTTCGCGAAAACTCAAGACACGAGTCAGAACACAACAGAAATATTGTAAATAGTGTTGGGCTCTTCTCTAAGAAAAGACACACTGGCATTTAGAGGCAGGCCAGAAAAAGTTCATTAAACAGATACCAAGTATGGAAGGACTGTCTTACGAGGAGACATTGGGTAGATTAGGCTAGTGTTTGGAAGGTAGAAGAATGAGAGGTGACCTTATTGAAGCATACAAGATTGTTAGGGGACTTGACAGGGTAGATGCAGATGGGTTGTTTCCTCTTGTGAGAGAACCCATCTAAGACCAAGGGACACCTCAGAGTAAGAGGTTGCACATTTAAGACAGATGAAGAAGAATTTCTTCTCTCAGAATGTAGTGACTCTGTGGAGAACTGTTGAAGTTGGGTCATTAAGCCTAATCAAGGCTGAGATAGACCAACTTTTCATCAATAAAAGAACCAAAGGTTATGGGGCAAGACAGGCAAGTGAAATTGAGAATTATCAGATCAGCCATGACTCATTGAATGGCAGAATAGACTCGATGAGGTGAGTGGCCTCCTTCTGCTTCTACATCTTATGGTGTTACTGCTTAGACTTTGGCATATGTCTTGATATGTGTAGCAGTAAATGTTAAGGGTTAATATTACAATCAAGCCAGAGAACCAACATTCATTCAATGATACCTATAGAAAAACACATTAGGAGCAGTCTCAGCATTGCTAAATATGAAGGGCTTTTGCCCAAAGCGTCATTTTTCCTGCTCCTCAGATGCTGCCTGACCTTTTCCAGCACCACTCTGATCTAAAAGCTGAGATGGCAGTCTAGCAAGGCTGCAATTCATAACTGCATACCAGCTAGAAGGAAAAACTGGAAACATTTCCTGGAGATGCCTACTTAACAACATTGGGGGAACACTTTCAGCACATAGACTGCATAGCTTCAAAGTAACGCAGCAGACCTGTCCCAGGGAAACTAGGATGGGCAATGAATGCTGGCCTTGTCAGCGATCTCCATTTCCTATAAAATTATCCCTAATTACAAACC
Organism: Hemiscyllium ocellatum; assembly: GCF_020745735.1. Taxonomy (NCBI): domain Eukaryota; kingdom Metazoa; phylum Chordata; class Chondrichthyes; order Orectolobiformes; family Hemiscylliidae; genus Hemiscyllium; species Hemiscyllium ocellatum. The sequence continues at coordinate 37,226,682 of NC_083407.1, read as the reverse complement.
TTGCATGAAAGTGTCAGATTATTATAATCATGGTCATCACTGACTGTGCTAACAATTTTGGATCTCTTCCACTTTTTGATCTTTATTAGATCTCACTTGGTAGTGAATATCTTTACCCTGATTTTTCTGAATATTTTACCATCTGTGAAATAAATGTCTTAATAGGGCACATGGACACTGGGTAATAATTTCACCACAATGTTTCATTTACTCATTAGACACCAGAATTATAGACTATATTCTGTTTACACCATCTGTATTTATCAATGTGCCAGTGATACCTGAAAGTCAAGAGTCCATCACAGTCATTTCCAACGGGGAACTTCTAAATTAATAATTCCTTTACAGCAAAATAAATTCTTCCTTTCCTGGAGTGGATTATTTCATTCTTGGCAGCATTAAATTGCTTATTACATGATTCCATAGTTCAGTGATTGGATTGGATGTTATGTCTAACTCCACATTAGTATGAAAAATGTGTTGCTGGAAAAGCGCAGCAGGTCAGGCAGCATCAAAGGAGCAGGAGAATCAACATTTCGGGCATAAACCCTTCTTCAGGAATGAGGAAAGTGTGTCGATCAGGCTAAGATAAAAGGTAGGGAGGAGGGACTTGGGGGAGGGGCGTTGGGAATGCGATAGGTGCAAGGAGGTTAAGGTGAGGGTGATAGGCCGGAGAGGTTGGGAAGAAAATTGCAGGTCAAGAAGGTGGTGCTGAGTCTGAGGGTTGGGACTGAGAAAAGGTGGGGGGAGGGGAAATGAGGAAACTGGAGAAATCTGCATTCATCCCTTGTGGTTGGAGGGTTCCTAGACGGAAGATGAGGCGCTCTTCCTCCAGGCGTCGTGTTGCCATGGTCTGGCGATGGAGGAGGCCAAGGACCTGCATGTCCTTGGCAGAGTGGGAGGGGGAGTTAAAGTGTTCAGCCACGGGGCGGTTGGGTTGGTTGGTGCAGGTGTCCCAGAGGTGTTCTCTGAAACATTCCGCAAGTAGGCGGCCTGTCTCCCCAATGTATAAGAGGCCACATTGGGTGCAGCGGATGCAGTAAATGATGTGTATGGAGGTGCAGATGAATTTGTGACGGATATGGAAGGATTCCTTGGGGCCTTGTAGGGAAGTGAGGGGGGAGGTGTGGGTGCAAGTTTTGCATTTCTTGCAGTTGCAGGGGAAGGTGCCGGGAGTGGAGGTTGGGTTGGTGGGGGATGTGGACCTGACGAGAGAGTTGCGAAGGGAGTGGTCTTTTCGGAACGCTGATAGGGGAGGGGAGGGAAATATATCCTTGGTGGTGGGGTCTGTTTGGAGGTGGCGGAAATGACAAAGGATGATATGATGTATCTGGAGGTTGGTGGGGTGATAGGTGAGGACCAGTGGGGTTCTGTCCTGGTGATGATTGGAGGGGCAGGGTTCAAATGCAGAGGAGCAGGAAGTGGAGGAGATGCGGTGGATAGCATCGTCAACCACGTCTGAGGGGAAATTGTGGTCTTTGAAGAAGGAGGCCATTTTCGGTATTGGAATTGGTCCTCCTGGGAGCAGATGTGGCGGAGGCAAAGGAATTGGGAATATGGGATGGCATTTTTACAGGGGGCAGGGTGGGAGGAGGTGTAACCTAGGTAGCTGTGGGAGTCAGTCGGTTTATAATAAATGTCCGTGTTGAGTCGGTAGTCCGAGATAGAAATGGAGTGGTCTAGGAAGGGGAAGGAGGAGTCTGAGATGGTCCAGGTAAATTTGAGGTTGGGGTGGAAGGTGTTAGTAAAGTGGATGAACTGTTCAACCTCCTCGTGGGAGCACGAGGTAGCGCCGATACAGTCATCGATGTAGTGGAGGAAAAAGTGGGGGGTGGTGCCAGTGTAGCTGCGGAAGATGGACTGTTCCACATATCCGACGAAGAGGCAGGCATAGCTGGGGTGCCCATGTGGGTGCCCATGGCTACTCCTTTGGTTTGGAGGAAGTAGGAGGATTGGAAAGAGAAGTTGTTCAGAGTGAGGACCAGTTCAGTCAGTCGAAGGAGGGTGTCAGTGGAAGGGTACTGGTTGGTTCGGCGGGAAAGGAAGAAGTGGAGGGCTTTGAGGCCTTCGTGATGGGGGATGGAGATGTATAGGGACTGGATGTCCATGGTGAAGACAAGGCGTTGGGGCCGGGGAAGCGAAAATCATGGAGGAGATGGAGGGCGTGGGCGGTGTCCCGAACGTAGGTGGGGAGTTCTTGGACTAAGGGGGACAAGACCATGTCAAGGTATGCAGAGATGAGTTTGGTGGGGCAGGACCAGGCTGAGACAATGGGTCGGTCAGGGCAGTCAGATTTGTGGATTTTAGGCAGGAGGTAGAAACAGGCGGTGTGGGGTTGTGGGACCATGAGGTTGGATGCGGTGGATGGGAGATCCCCTGAGGTGATGAGGTTATGAATGGTCTGGGAGATGATGGTTTGGTGGTGGGAGATGGGGTCATGGTCAAGGGGGCAGTAAGACGAGGTGTCTGCGAGCTGGCGTTTAGCCTCAGCAATGAAAAGATCAGTGCGCCAAATTACCACCGTGCCTCCCTTGTCTGTCAGTTTGATAGTGAGGGTGGGGTTGGAGCGGAGGGAGTGGAAGGCTTTACATTGCAAGGGTGAGAGGTTGGAGTGGGTGAGAGGGGTGGACAGGCTGAGACGGTCAATGTCGCAGCAGCAGTTGGCTATGAAGAGATTGAGGGCGGGTAAGAGGCCAGCACGGGGTGTCCAGGTGGATGGGGTGTGTTGGAGGCAGGAGAAGGGGTCGTCAGAGGGTGGGCGGGAGTCCTGGTTGAAGAAGTAGGCGCGGAGAAAAAGGCGGCCCTGGTTGAAGAAGTAGGCGAAGAGGCGAAGGCGGCCTGGTTGAAGAAGTAGGCGAAGAGGCGAAGGCGGCCTGGTTGAAGAAGTAGGCACAGAGGCCACTCCAACCTCTCACCCTCGCAACGTGCAGCCCTTCTTGACCTGCAATCTTCTTCCTGACCTCTCCGTCCCCACCCCCTATCCGGCCTATCACCCTCACCTTAGCCTCCTTCCACCTATCGCATTCCCAATGCCCCTCCCCCAAGTCCCTCCTCCCTACCTTTTATCTTAGCCTGCTTGGCACACCCACCTCATTCCTGAAGAAGGGCTTATGCCTGAAATGTCGATTCTCCTGCTCCTTTGATGCTGCCTGACCTGCTGCGCTTTTCCAGCAACACATTTTTCAGCTCTGATCTCCAGCATCTGCAGTCCTCACTTTCTCCACATTAGTATTCCAGTTTCACGTTTAAAATGAAGTAGCTCCAAAACTATACAGTACAACCTTGATTATCCGAATATTGATTATCTGAATTTCAGATTATCCAAATAAGATCTCAAGGTCCCATTAAAAATGGCATTAGGCAACTCAGCATTCAGTTAAATGCCAGACGGCATGTATTGCTGGATAATCGAGAAATGATTGTATAAACGGCATTCATACGTTTACGATCAGATCAATTATCCGAACGATCAATTATCCGAACAAAATTCTCCTCGCCTATCTTATTCGGATAATCGAGGATCTACTGGATTTGCATGTTCTCCCACTTTCCCTGGCCATAACTACCAGCAAAATAAAGATCACGTGGCACATTATTGTTCATTATGCTCAAAGTCTGTAAAGAATCTAACCATATAAAATGATGGGCAATGTTAAAAGATTTTAACTCAATTTGAATATCCAAACCCCCAAGATCAAACATTTCAAGCTTAGTCTTGTTGACGTTTTGCTAGTGGGGAGAAGTAAAATGCCATTATGATGGGCATATGTGAGTCAGCATTCCACCAAACTTTATGAAGACCCGTGAGCCTGCAAAGAAAATTCAGAGTCCATTGCCAAAGCCTTAAAAACTGTCACCACTGTACATTTATAAAATTAACACAGTCTGCCAGAAGGAAAGGTTATATTCCAGTTGCATTCCTTTAATCAAATATGTTGCACTAAATTACATCAACTGTGATAGAGGAGAGCATTCACTTACAATCTTCAGAGATCATGACAATATTTCTATCATCATGAGAAAGGGTGTTGACCCTATTTTCATTCCAAACTTTTCAATTTCAAGGCTGTTATTGTTTTCTTCATTAACATTCCTTTTCATGAAAAGGGGTAAGGTCAAATAAATGGAGCCATTACAATTAAATAGGAAATCATTTTCTTATGGCTATGAATATAAATTTATGATTTATTTTAATGAATTGTTTTCCATCCACATTAGCAGAATCTCACGTTTTTGTTGTTATACCTGAAAAAGGTCTATATGCTTATATATGAACTCGTTATTTTGAATTAAGTTCATGTAATGACACAACACAGGCTATCCCCATTTCAAACAAGTATGCTGTTTTAGAAAATGTAGGGGATGATGAATTCTCAGGGGAATGTAGCACAAACAGTCAAGTTTCTGGTATTGAGACTGGCTCCAATGCAATGAGGGGTACGTTGAGTTCCAAGAGGTCAATTGACTTAGAGGACTGTCTAGTCCGAGGCACAGACAGACATTTCTGTGGCCAGCAGCAAAAAATCAGAATAATGTGTTGCCTCCCTGGTGCTAGGATCAAGGATGCCTCAGAGAGGATGCAGAATGTTCTTAAAGGGGAGAGAGACCAGCAGGAGGTCATTGTACACATTGGAATCAATGACATAGGAAGGGAAAAGGATGAGATTCTGAAGGGAGAATATAGAGAGCTAGACATGAATTTAAAAAGGAGATCCTCAAGACTAGTAATTTCTGGATTACTCCCGGTGCTGCAAGTTAGTAAGGGTAAGAGTAAGAGGATAGAGCAGATGAGTGTATGGCTGAGGAGCTCTTGTATGGGGGAAGGATTCACATTTTTGGATCATGAGAATCTCTTCTGGGGTAGAAGTGACCTGAACAAGAAGGACGGACTGCACCTGAATTGGAAGAGGGCTAATACTGGCAGGGAGAATTGCTCGAGCTGCTCAGGAGGATTTAATTGAGTAATGTGGGGGTTGGACTCTGGGGAAAGAGTGAGGAAATCAATCTGAGACTGGTACAGTTGAGAAAAGAAGTGAGTCAAACAGTCAGGGCAGGCAAGGACAAAGCAGAGAACAGAGTTGGACTGATTAATTAAGCTACATTTATTTCAATGCAGGAGGCCTAACAGGGAAAGCAGATGAACTCAGGCTATGGTTAGGAATATAGACTGGGATATCACAGCAATTACAGAAATGTAACTCAGGGATGGACAGGACTGGCAGCTTAATGTTCCAGGATACAAATGTTACAGAAAGGACAAAAAGGGAAGCACGAGAGGAAGGGGAGCGGCGGTTTTGATAAGGGAGAGCATTATCGCTGTACTGAGGGAGGCTATTCTCACAAATACATCCAGGGAAGTTATTTGGGTTGAACTGAGAAATACAAATGGGATGATCACCTTATTGGGATGGTATTATAGACCCCCTAATAGTCAGAGGGAAATTGAGAAAAAAATTTATAAAGAGATCTCAGTTATCTGTCAGAATAATAAAGAGGTTATGGTTAGGGATTTTAACATTCCAAACATAGACTGGGACTGCCATAGTGTTAATTGTTTAGATGGAGAGGAATTTAAGTGTTTCGAAGAAAATTTTCTGATTCAGTATGTGGATGTGCTGACTACAGAAGGTGTAAAACTTGACCTACTCTTGGGAAATAAGGCAGGGCAGTTGACTGAGGTGTCAGTGGGGGAGCACTTTGGGGCCAACGACCATAATTCTATTAGTTTTAACATAGTGATGGAAAATGATAGACCATATCTAAAAGTTGAAGTTCTAAATTGAAGAAAGGCTATTTTTGACAGTATTCAGCAAGAACTTTCAAAAGTTGATTGGGGGTGGATGTTCACAGGTAAAGGGATGGCTGGAAAATGGGAAGCATTCGGAAATGAGATAACGAGAGTCCAGAGACAGTATATTCCTTTAGTGTGAAAGGAAAGACTGGTGGGTGTAGGGAATGCTGGATGACTGAAGAAACTGAGGGTTTGTTGAAGAAAAAGATGGAAGCATATAGACAAGATAGATTGAATGAATTCTTGGAAGAGTATAAAGGCAGTAGAGTAGGAGTATACTTAAGAGGGAAATCAGGAGGGCAAAAAGGAGATATGAGATAGCTTTGGCAAATAGAGTTAAGGAGAATCCAATGTATTTTTAAAAATAAATTAAGGACAAATGAGTAACTAGGGAGAGAATAAGGCCCCTCAAAGATCAGCAAGGCAGCCTTTGTGTGGAGCCACAGGAGATGGGGGAGATAGTAAATTAACATTTTGCAACAGTGTTTACTCTGTAAAAGGACATGGAAGATATAGAATATGGGGAAATAGATGGTGATATCTTGAAAAATATCCATATTACAGAGGAGGAAGTGCTGGATGTCTTGAAACGCATAAAAGTGGATAAATCCCCAGGACCTGATCAGGACTCTGTGGGAAGCTAGAGAGGTGATTGCTGAGCCCCTTGCTGAGATATTTTATCATTGATAGTCACAGGTGAGGTGCCAGAAGACTGGCTAACACTGCTTAAAGAGGACAAGCCAGGGAACTACAGACTAGTGAGCCTGATGTTGGTGGTGAGCAAGTTGTTGGAGGAACTCCTGAGGGACAGGATGTACATGTATTGATTGGAACCTTCTTCGAGCAGATGGTTTGGAAGGAGCTGTTTTGGTAAGGTGTGTTCAGGAGAGTTTCCTAACTCAGTATGTTGACATGCCGACAAGGGGAGAGGCCATTTTGGATTTGGTGCTCGACAATGGGATTTGGATTTGGATTTGGGCGGCACGGTGGCTCAGTGGTTAGCACTGTGGCCTCACAGCGCCTGAGACCCGGGTTCAATTCCCGACTCAGGCGACTGACTGTGTGGAGTTTGCATGTTCTCCCTGTGTCTGCGTGGGTTTCCTCCGGGTGCTCCGGTTTCCTCCCACAGTCCAAAGATGTGCGGGTCAGGTGAATTGGCCATGCTAAATTGCCCGTAGTGTTAGGTAAGGGGTAAATGTAGGGGTATGGGTGGGTTGAGCTTCAGCGGGTCAGTGTGGACTTGTTGGGCCGAAGGGCCTGTTTCCACACTGTAAGTAATCTAATCTAATCAATGAGCCGGGGCAGGTGTCAGATCTTGCGGTGGGAGAGCATTTTGGTGATAGTGACCACAACTGCCTCACATTCTACATAGCTATGGAGAAGGAGAGAAGCAGGCACAATGGGAGGATATTTAATTGGGGAAAAGGAAACTATGATGCTATCAGACGTGAGTTGGGAAGCATGGGTTGGGACCAATTGTTCCATGGAAAGGGCACTATAAACATGTGGAGACTGTTTTAAGGAACAGTTGTTGCGAGTGATACATAAGTGTGTTCCTCTAAGACAGGCAAGAAGGGGTAAGGTAAAGGAACCTTGGATGACGAGAGCGGAGGAGCTTCTCGCCAAAAGAAAGAAGGCAGCTTAAGTAAGGTGGAGGAAGCAAGGGTCTTTCTCAGCTCTAGAGGATTACAGGCAGGCGAGGAAGGAGCTCAAAAATGGTCTGAGGAGAGCCAGGAGGGGGCACGAAAAAGGCTTGGCAGGAAGGATTAGGGAGAATCCAAATGCATTTTACACCTTTGTGAGGAATAAGAGAATGATCAAAGAAAGTAGGGCCGATCATGAATAGCATAGGGAACTTGTGTATAGAGTCTGAGGAGGAAGGGCAAGCCCTAAATGAGTTTTATGAGGGGCAGGTCATGCCTCACAAATCTTACTGAGTTCTTTGAGGTTATTACTAGACAAGTTAATGAGGGTCGAGCGGTGGATATGGTGTATATGGACTTCAGATAAGGATCCACATGGTAGGCTCATTCAGAAGGTCAGGAGGAATAGGGTACAAGGAAATATAGCTGACTGGATACAGGATTGGCTGGTCGACAGAAGACAGCGAATGGTAGTGGAAGGAAAGTATTCTGCCTGGAAGTCAGTGGTGTTTCACAGGGCTCTGTTCTTGAGCTCCTACTCTTTGTATTCTTTATTAATGACTTGGATGAGGGGATTGAAGGATGGGTTATCAGGTTTACAGTCGACACAAAGGTTGGAGGTGTCGTTGACAGTATAGAGGGCTGTTGTAGGCTGCAGTGTGACATTGACAGGATGCAGAGATGGGCAGAGAGGTGGCAGATGGAGTTCAACCTGGATAGATGTGAAGTGATGTATTTTGGAAGGTTGAACTTGAAAGTTGAGTACAGGATTAAAGACAGGATTCTTGGCAGTGTGGAGGAACAGTGGGATCTTGGTGTGCAGGTACATAGTTCCCTTAAAATTGCCACCCAAATGGACAGGGTTGTTAAGAAAGCATATGGTGTTTTGGCTTTCATTAACAGGGGGATTGAGTTTAAGAGCCGTGAGATCTTGTTGTAGCTCTATAAAACTTTGGTTAGACCATATTTGGAATACTGTGTCCAGTTCTGGTCACCCTATTATAGGAAAGATGTGGAGGTTCAGAGGAGGTTTACCAGTATGCTGCCTGGAATGGAGGGCTTATCTTACAAAAAGAGATTGACTGAGCTCAGACTTTTTCATTGGAATAAAGAAGGAAGAGAGGGGACCTAATTGAGGGATAGAAGATAATGAGAGGCATAGATAGAGTTGACAGCCAGAGACTTTTTCACAGGGCAAAAATTGTTAACACGAGGGGTCACAGTTTTAAGCTGTTTGGTGGAAAGTATAGAGGGGATGTCAGAGGCGGGTTCTTTACACAGAGAGTTGTGAGAGCACGGAATGCGTTGCCAGCAGCAGTTGTAGAAGCGAGGTCATTGGGGATATTTAAGAGACTGCTGGACATGCATATGGTCACAGAAATTTGAGGGTTCATACATTAGGCTTACCTTACATGAGGATCAATGGTCGCCACAACATTGTGGACTGAAGGGCCTGTTCTGTGCTGTACTGTTCTATGTTCTATCTTCTATGTACTTGGAAAGGCAAGGACCGATTAAGGATAGTCAACATAGCTTTGTGGGTGGGAAATCATGTCTCACAAACTTACTTGGGATTTTTGAAGAAATAACAAAGTGTATTGATGAGGGCAGAGCAGTGGATGTGATTTATATGGACTTCAGTAACGTGTTCGACAAGGTTCCCCATGGGAAACTGGTTAGCAAGGTTAGATCTCATGGAATGCAGGAGAACTAGCCATTTGGATACAGAACTGGCTCAAAGGTTGAAGACAGAGAATGGAGGTGGAGGGTTGTTTTTCAGACTGGAGGCCAGTGACCAATGGAGTGCCACAAGGATCGGTGCTGGATCCACTGCTTTTTGTCATTTATATAAACGATTGGATGTGAGCATAAGAGGTACAGTTAGTAAGTTTGCAGATGACACCAAAATTGGAGGTGTTGTGGACGGCGAAGAAGGTTATCTCAGGTTACAACGAGGTCTTGATCAGATGGCCCAATGTGCTGAAGAGTGACATATGGAGTTTAATTTAGACAAATGCCAGGTGCTGCATTTTGGGAAAGCGAATCTTTGCAGAACTTATACATTGAATGGTGAGGTCCTTTGCTGAACAAAGAGACCTTGGAGTGCAGATTCATAACTCCTTGAAAAGTGAAGTCGCAGGTAGCTAGGATGGTGAAGAAGGCATTTGGTATGCTTTCCTTTATTGGTCGGAATATTGAATACAGGAGTTGGGAGGACAGATTGTGGCTGAACAGGATATTGGTTAGGCCACTGTTGAAATATTGTGTGCAATTCTGCTCTCCTTCCTATCGGAAAGATGTTGTGAAACTTGAAAGGGTTCAGAAAGATTTACAAGGGTGTCACAATTGGAGGACTTGAGCTACAGGGAGAGACTGAACAGGCTGGGGCTATTTTCCCTGGAGTGTCGGAGGCTGAGGGGTGACCTTATAGAGGTTTATAAAATCATGAAGGGGTGGGGTGGGGCAGGGCAGCCCAGATCTAGAGGGGAAAGATATAAAAGAGACCTAAGGGGCAACTTTTTCGCGCAGAGAATGATACGTGTATGGAATGAGCTGCCAGAGGAAGTGCTGGAGGCTGGTATAATTGCAATATTTAACAGGCATCCGCATTAGTATTTGAAAGGAAGGATTTAGAGGGATATGGGCTAGGTGCTGGCAGAGTGAAACTAGACTGGATTGCGATATCTCGTATGCATGAAGAAGTTCACCCGAAGGGTTTGTTTCCATGATGCACATCTCTATGACCCGATTACTTTATGACGCCTTCAGAACAAAATCAGCACATATCACATGACAACCAAAATGCTTTGCACCCAGCAAGATTTAGTGATGAAATTCCTCTTCATCTCAGTTCTAAAGAGTCATTCCTCTACCCTGAGGATGTGACCTTAGGTCCTGATCTCTTCTATCAGTAGAAACATCTTCTGTTTACTCTATCCAGGCCTCTCAGGGTCCTCTAAGTTTTAGTCAGACTCCCTTCAGTCCTCTAAATTCAAACAATTGTCAATCCAGAGTCACCAATAATTTCTCATATAACAAGTCCTTCATCCCAGGATCTTTGATGTAAATCTCCTCTGGATGCCCACCAACAACAGCGCATTATTCCTTAGATAAAAGGCCCAAAACTGCTCACAATATTTCAAATGCCTGATCAGTACATCTTTATGTTTATAGTCTAGCCCTCTTGAAATTAATGCTAACAATGCATTTGTCTTCCTAAATGTTAATTGAACCTTCACTTTAACTGTAAGAGAATCCTGAACTGGGACATTTTAGTCCCTTTGTGCTTGGGATTTCTGAAGCCTTTCCCCATTTAACAACATAGTCTATGCCTCTATTCTTCCTACCAAAGAACACAACCTCATGTTTTACCATATCACATTTCATCATCCACTTCTTTGCCCACTTTCCTAGTCTATCCAAGTTCTTCTGCAGCCTCCCCATGTCCTCAAAACTACCTGACCCCTCCATCTATATTTGCATCATCTACAAACTAACCAACAATGCCCTTGGCTGGATCATTATTGTATAACATGAACAGTTCTGATCCTAACACTGACCCCTGTGGAACTCCATTAGTTATCAGCTCCAATCCTGAAAAATATCCCTTTAGTGCCTATTCTCTGCCTTCTGCCAGTCAGCCAATCCTCTATTCATGCCAGTACCTTGACCTTAACATCATGGGCTCTTATCTTATTTAGCAGCCTCCTGTGTGGCATCTTGTCAAAAGCCTTCTGGAAATCCAAATAGATCACATTCACTAGCACTTCTTTGCCTAACCTGCTTGTTAATTTTTCCAAGAATTCTATCAGGCATAATCTCTCCTTGATGAAACTGTGCTGACACTGCCTTATATAATCACCCACTTCTTGCAATCTCATCTTAATAATGAGCTTTAAAGTCTTACCAACAACTGAGGTCAGGCTAACAGCCTATCATTTCCTGTTGACTGCCTCCCTCCCTTCTTAATTAGCAATGTTACATTAGCCATTTTCCAGTCATTTAAGATCTCCCTCGATTCTACTAGTTTCTGGAATATCACCACCAATGCCTTCACAATCTCCTCAGCTATCTTATTCAGCACACCAGGGTATAGTTCATTTGGTCCAAGTGATTTTTGCCACCTTCCAACCTTTCAGCTTCCTCAGCACATTTTCCTTAATAGTCACCACTACACTCATTTCTGCTCCCTGACTCTCTTGAAATTCTGGTATGCGACAGTATTTTCCACCATGAAGACTCATATAAAGCACCCATTCAGTTTCTCTACCATTTCTTTGTTCCCCATTATTAATTATCCATTCTCATTTTCCAGCAGTCCAATGTCCTGCCTCTTTCTTACCTTCTTTATATCTAAGAAAACTTTTGAAACCTTCTGTTATGTTACTGGCTAGCTTACTCTCATATTTCATCTTCTGTATACTTATTATCTGTTTAGGTGTCCTCTGCTGGTTTTTAAAGACTTCACAATCCCATGGCTTCCTACCAATTTTCACCACATTGTAAGTTTTTCTTTTGCGTTTAAGCTGTGTCTGGCTTCCTTTATCAGTCATGATTGCCTTGTTCTCATCTTAGAATGCTTCTTCCTCCTTGGGATTAATTTCTGCGATGCTTCCCGACATATCCCAGAAACTCCTGCCATTGCTACTACACCATCTTCCCCATTGGGCCGCCTTTCCAATCAGTTCTGGTGGCACGGTGGCTCATTGGTTAGCACTGCTGCCTCGTGGTACCAGGGACCCAGGTTCAATTCCTGCATTGGGTGACTATCTGTGTGGAGTTTGCACGTTCTCCCCGTGTCTGTGCAGGATTGCTCCGGGTGCTCTGGTTTCCTCCCACAATCAAAGATGTGCAGGTCAGGTGAATTGGCCATGCTAAATTGCCCATAGTGTTAGGTGCATTAGTCAGGGGTAAATATATGGGAGGGGAATAGGTCTGGGTGGGTTACTCTTAGGACGGTCGATGTGGACCTGTTGGGCCGAAGGGCTTGTTTCCATCCTGTAGGGAATTGAATCTAATCTAACTCCTTCCTCATGACTTTGTATTTACCTTTATTCAATTGTAATGCTGTTATATCTGATTCCAGCTTCTCTCTCAAACTGCAGGGTGATTCTATTATATTATGGTCACTGTCCCCCGAGGGGTTGCTTACCTTAAGCTCCCTAATTAAGTTAGCATCAATACATATCACCAAATCCAGATTTGCCTGTTCCCTAGAGGGCTATACCACAAGCTGATTGACATAAAACATCTCAAAGACATTACACAAATTTATTTTCTTAAAATCTACTAGCAACTGATTTTCCAGTCCACGTGCACTTTGAAGTCCCTCTGCTGAGCCCTCAACACCTCATGCTTTCCCAGAATTGTCCATGCAACTGAACGCACCCCAACAATGTGGTGGACTTAATAACATATGGACTGGGGACAGAAAAAATAAGCCTCTTCTGGTGTTCAATTTACAAAGTCTGTTTTCCATTTCAGTATTATTAAATATCTTAACCAAGTGATTTTTATCATTTTGTAACTTACATTTACAAAGAAATCCATTTACAATTTATCCGTTCAACATGCATATTCTTATCTTACTGATAACACAGCTTGCATTTTAATAGTATATAATTCAAACCATTTCGTAAAGTATATCTGGATGTAAATCAGTCAGCCTATCACATAGCCTTGGGCAGCACATAGAATTCTAGAAATAGATAATCTAGGGTTCATAAACTTTGGTGAAAAATGCCTTTAGCAGTCTTCACAGATATAATGCAAAATGTCAGAATTTCCATTTCTCCAATCAAATATATTTTATTTCACATTGAAACGTTATTTAATAGTGCGGGTAGGGGGAAGGTTATTTGTAACTACAGCTGAGTAAATAATAGTTTCCTCTGTGGACAGCCTTTGAAAAATGTGAAGCTTGCAGAGTCCCTGAAAACAGATTGCATTAAAAAGATCAATCTTACCTTTCCCAAACATGAGGAACTGTGAAGGTTATTGATGAGGCAGTTGTCAACACTTGGCATCAGCCCCATGTACAGAGTACACTATTACCCCAAAGATGCTTTTACTACATAACCATCTTCTGAAACATTTTCTTCCACATGACAGCAGACCAGGACTAAATGCAACTACGTATAGATTACAATGAAAAATTGACTCAGCACATTACATAGGACAACCTTTTCTGAAGTTATGTTAAAAGCCAACTGAGGTTCACCTATTAACATCAATCTAGAGATTTCTAGCAATTAAAAGATTGGAACTGAAGCTGCAGAAATGCTATAGCTACTAGTCTTGGATTAACAGCCGTAAAGTATAATACGATTTTTGAGGAGATTTGCAGCTCAGGTTGAGGTTCAGGTTGTAAGTTTACTCGCTGAGCTGGAAGGTTTTTACAGATGTTTCATCACCATGATAGGTAAAATCATCAATGAGCCTCCAGTCACCCACCTTAAGAGACCAAGACACGTGGATAGAAAGCAGGACCTAACACCCAGCACTTCACCAAAGGCTCATTGATGATGTTACCTAGCATGGTGACAAAACATCTGAAAACAAACCTTCCAGTTCATCTAGTAAACTTACAACCTATAAAGTGTAATGTATAGTCTCTAGACTTGAATGGTATTTTCGAGTGGTGCCTTATTGTAATTAAACGTAATCTAGAATGTTTTGCATTACTTTGCTCCCTAGCTTGCTTTTCATGTTAAAGGAGGAACATGAGAACATCCACATCTTGAACAGGGACATTTTGGAGCACCCAAGAAGTCCAACCCCTGGAGATTTAAAAATGTTGCCACGTATGAAGCTTCAGTGATAACGGCCTGGAAGAAGTGTCATATAGTTTAGCTTTAGTATGTCCAGAAATAAAATTGAGGTCTGTTTCCATAGTAATACAATCACCTGGGTTGATATGCCTCCAAAGTTTGAATTTGAATGACCTTCATTATCACATGTAGCCAAATGAGTACAGCGAAAAGATTATACATCGCCACTCACGGAGCCATCTTGGATACAGGGTACCTAGATACAGATTCTTCAACACATGTTTTTAGAAAAGAAAAGTTAGAAAAATAAAGAAATAAGAATTCCAGCATTACAGATCATAAGAATAAATTAGAAAATAGAGAAATAGAAAGTTCAAAATAACCGTCCTTCTGACCCAGTCCATGCCGGCACCAGCCTCCAGTCCTAACCGGGCCTTGACTTGAGAGTTCACCTTGAGGCCGAGAGACTGCTCTGGGATCACTTTGAGGCTGAAGATCCACACTGAGGCCACGTCACAAAGCTGAGAGAATCCCATATCAAGCCAGGGGACCACCAAGCCAGGCCGGGAAATTGTCACACTGAGCCAGGGGACCACAATGCCAGGCTGGAAAATTGCCATGCCCAGCCAGGGAACCACCACACCAGGCAGGGAGATTGCCACGCCAAGCCAGGGGACCACCATGCCAGGGTGGGAGATTGCCATGCCGAGCCAGGGACCACCATGTCAGGCAGAGGGATTGCCATCCTGAGCCAAGGGACCACTATGTCAGGCTGGGAGATTGCCATGCAGTGCCAGTGGACCACCATGCCAGACTGGGAAATTGCCATGCTGAGCCAGGGTACCACCATGCCAGGCCTGGAGATTGCTATGCTGAGCCAGGGTATCACCATGCCAGGCTGAGAGATTGTCACACCGAGCCAGGGTACCACCATGCCAGACTGGGAGATTGCCACACTGAGCCAGGCTACCCCCATGCCAGACCAGGAGATTGCCATGCCGAGCCAGGGTACCCCCATGCCAGGCTGAGAGATTGCCACACCAAGCGAGGGTACCACCATGCCAGACCGGAAGATTGCCACACCGAGCCAAGATACCACCATGCCAGACCGGGAAATTGCCATGCTGAGCCAGGGGACCACCATGCCAGGGCTGGGAGGCTGCCACAAAGTCACTTTGCATTGAAGAAAAATGGAGTACAATTGCAGCCTAAGATGCTTAGCTTTATTTTGTAATACTGCATGAGCAAGGTTGTTTCTTTTCCTTAAAGTATAAGTTATTACACTGCATCAGTCAGTTGTGATGTTAAGATATCTTTCCTAAACAACATTCTTTGTATAAAGTAATTGAAAATATCGAGTATTACAAAGGTTCAAATGTAAGAAAGGAAAAGCAAGAAAAACTTACATATTTCACAATTAAATTTACTGTTTAAAAACATTAAATGAGCATTATCATAGCTTGTGATGTTTGCTGATACTTTTTCATGAGTGTGAATTGTGCCTCAGTCTTAGTAACAAGGTTTTAAAAAGAGCATTAAAGATCACCCTAAATTAGAAGATATATTTTTTACACCATTTATAGCCAGAAGTGTAGGCATGTTCTTAATGAATATTTAAACTTACAGTACAAAATGTGCACAGATAAAGTCTTCCCCATAGAAGATGAATGTCATGGTCTACGCAATTCTCACTCTAATAAGCTAAAACAAACACTCAAATGTCAGGTGTATGAGCTATAAATGTAACAATTCAAAAAATAATATCTAAAGAGTTCCACGACTCTTTTCTGTGTTTAAAATCCCATTTTTATTTTCTTATGTGATTCGAGCTAATCTTCTTAACATCCTCCTCATCCTTGTGACATGAATTGCAGTAGAAAATAACATTCAAGAAAGAGGGTGAAAATCTATTATAACCATGTGTACATTCCTTCACCAGTTCCAAGATTTCTGTAAACCCGGGCTGAACCTTCAACTGCAATAAACTGAGGCCTATCGGTGACGTGAAAGACCCTCTGTAAACTCAATATCTCATTTCTACGACAATAAGATAGAAAATTGAAATCGAAAGTCTTTATGGGATCTGAGGAGATGTCATGGAAAGCAAAGACTAGTCCAAAAAGATAATTCTTAAAAATGTCTTGTAATCTTTTTCTACCATGAAATCTGCCTCATTTGGACCTTGTGTTCGAAATATTACCCAGCTTCTCCTTTACACTCATCAGCCAAATCCTTTGCATGTTGTTAAAGCTTCAAAATAAGAAATGTCAATATTTCTCAGCCTAAACTTAGAAACAAAATCATAAATAGCTGGAAAACCTCAGCAGGTCTGGCATCATCTGTGGAGAGACAGCAGAGTTAACCTTTTTAGGTCCAGCGACCCTTCTTCAGAAGTTGAACTTGTAAAGTTCATTTGACTACTTCTCCAGTGCCAGAATAGGAAGGGATAAGAAAAATTCATTCCATTACTTTTAAGAAACAGGAAAGTAAATTGTTTATTTGTTGCTTAAAGTATTCACATTTGTTATATTTAAAAATGCCGAGCATTACTGCATTACTTTTGAAATCATTAGTTACAGATTCTTGGTAAGTTTGATTTCTCCCTCTACCTTTAGGTTCATTTTGTGCTTTGATTGAATTGTGAATCCTATCCTTTGGAGCACCTCCCTTGCAAAAAGATTTAAACCAGTCTAAGAGTTGCAAAGCCAAAGAAACCTGTGATATTGGTAGGTAATTGGACAAGTGAGTACAAAACAGAAAGAAGAGATAATTAGTGTGTACTCCAAACAGAAAGGTGTGACAGGAACATAGAACATAGAACATAGAAGGATACAGCGCAGTACAGGCCCTTCGGCCCTCGATGTTGCGCCGACCGAATCCTACCTAACCTATACTAGCCCAATAACTTCCAAATGCCTATCCAATGCCCGCTTAAATGACCATAAAGAAGGAGAGTTCACCACTGATACGGGCAGGGCATTCCATGAACTCACAACCCGCTGTGTGAAGAATCTACCCCTAACATCTGTCCTATACCTACCACCCCTTAATTTAAAGCTATGTCCCCTAGTAACACCTGACTCCATTAGCGGTAAAAGGTTCTTAGTATCTACCCTATCTAAACCCCTAATCATCTTATACACTTCTATCAGATCTCCCCTAAACCTTCTCTTCTCCAATGAGAACAGCCCCAAGTGCCTCAGCCTTTCCTCATAAGATTTTCCTACCATTCCAGGCAACATCCTGGTAAACCTCCTCTGCACTCGTTCTAAAGCTTCCACATCCTTCCTATAGTATGGCGACCAAAACTGCACACAATACTCCAGATGAGGCCGCACCAGAGTCTTATACAACTGCAACATGACCTCAGGACTCCGGAACTCAATTCCTCTGCCAATAAAGCCCAGTACACCATATGCCTTCCTCACAGCACTATTTACCTGGGTGGCAACTTTCAGAGATCTGTGTACATGGACACCAAGATCCCTCTGCTCATCCACACTACCAAGTAGCCTACCATTAGCCCAGTAATCCATCATCTTGTTATTCCTACCAAAGTGAACGACTTCGCACTTAGCTACATTGAATTCCATTTGCCACATTTCCGCCCAGCTCTGCAACTTATCTATATCCCGCTGTAACCTACCACTTCCTTCCTCACTATCCACAACTCCACCGACTTTTGTGTCATCCGCAAACTTGCTTACCCAGCTTTCAAGTCCTTCCTCTAGATCATTTATTAAGATAACAAAAAGCAATGGTCCCAAAACAGATCCTTGTGGTACACCGCTAGTAACTGCGCTCCAAGATGAACATAATCCATCAACTACTACCCTCTGTCTCCTTCCAGCCAGCCAATTCCTAATCCAAACCTCTAATGTATCCTCAATGCCATACCTCCGAAGTTTTAGCATTAGCCTACCATGGGGAACCTTATCGAACGCCTTACTAAAATCCATATACACAACATCTACTGCTTTACCCTCATCCACTTCCTTGGTCACCTTCTCAAAGAACTCAATAAGGTTTGTGAGGCACGACCTGCCCTTCACAAAACCATGCTGGCTATCCCTGATCACGTTATTCCTACCCAGATGTTCATAAATCTTATCCCTTACCATTCTCTCTAAGACTTTGCCCACCACTGAAGTCAGACTCACTGGCCTATAGTTGCTAGGGCTATCCCTACTCCCTTTCTTGAACAATGGGACCACATTCGCTATCCTCCAGTCCTCTGGTACTATTCCTGTTGACAACGACGACATAAAAATCCAGGCCAATGGCTCTGCTATCTCCTCCCTAGCTTCCCATAGGATCCTGGGGTAAATGCCATCAGGCCCAGGAGACTTATCTATATTCATCCTTTCCAATATTCCCAAAACCTCTTCCCTGCATATTTCCAGGGCATCCATTCTAATTATTTGTGATTCCATATTCACATCAGCAACAGTGTCCTGTTCCTGAGTGAATACTGAGGAAAAGTACTGATTTAATGTCTCTCCAATCTCCTCCGCCTCCACACACAACTTCCCACTACTATCCTTGACTGGACCGATACCTACCCTAGTCATCCTTTTATTCTTGACATACCTATAGAAAGCCTTTGGGTTTTCCCTAATCCTACCAGCTAAAGACTTTTCATGTCCCCTTCTCGCTTCTCTTAGCTCCCTCTTTAGCTCCTTCCTGGCTACCTTATAACACTCAATCGCCCCTACTGAACCTTCACGCCTCATCTTTACATATGCCGCCTTCTTCCCTTTCACAAGGGACTCCAATTCCTTACTAAACCACGGCTGCCTCACAAGGCCCTTTACACCATGCCTGACTGGTACATACCTATCGAGGACACGCAGTAGCTGCTCCTTGAACACTCCCCACATCTCATTAGTGTTCTTCCCTTGAAGCCTGTTTTTCCAATCCACACATCCTAAGTCATGCCTCACTGCATCATAATTTCCCTGCCCCCAGCTATAGCTCTTGCCCTGCGGCACACGATTATCCCTCTCCATCACTAAAGTAAAAAGGAGATGTGCCTTGGAATCTAAAACAGGGACTTTAGCTTTTGATTATATTTAATAATGATTAAGATGAAGGAGTAGAGAGAAGCATATCCAAATTTAGCATTTACATTAAGATAGGTAACCCAACAAGTAATCATTGCCCAGCGTGCAAACAATGGGTAGCATGGTGGCTCAGTGGTTAGAGTAGCTACGCCAGGGTCCAGGGTTCAATTCCAGCCTCAGGTGACTGTCTGTGTAGCATTTGCACATTCTCCCTGTGTTTGTGTAGGTTTCCTCCAGGCACTCTGGTTTCATAGAGCAGTACAGGCCCTTGATGTTGTGCTGACCTGTCATACCAATCTGAAGCCCATCTACACTATTCCATATGCTTGTCCAATGACTACTTAAAGTTGGTGAATCTACTATTGTTGCAGGCAAAGCATTCCATACCTTTACTACTCTGATCAAAGCACAGCAGGTTAGGCAGCATCTCAGGAATAGAGAATTCGACGTTTCGAGCATTCCTGATGAAGGGCTTATGCTCGAAACGTCGAATTCTCTATTCCTGAGATGCTGCCTAACCTGCTGTGCTTTGACCAGCAACACATTTGCAGCTGTGATCTCCAGCATCTGCAGACCTCATTTTTTACTTTACTACTCTGAGTAAAGAAACTACCTCTGATATCTATCACCCCTCAATTTAAAGCTATGTCCCCTCATGCTCGCTGTCACCATACAGGGAAAAAATTGTGTACAGCCTATCTAACCCTCTGATTATCTTATATGTCTCTATTAAGTCACCTCTCAACCTTCTTCTCTCCAACAAAAACAGCTTCAAGTCCCTCAGCCTTTCCTCCATACAAGGCAACATCCTAGTAAAACTCCTCTGCACCCTTTCCAATGCTTCAACATCCTTCTTATAATGCAGTGTACACAATACTCCAAGTGTGGCCACACCAGAGTTTTGTACAACTGCAGTGTAACCTCATGGTTCCGGAACTCGATCCCTTTATTAATAAAAGCTGAAACACTGTATGCCTTCTTAACAACCCTGTCAACCTGGGTGGCAACTTTCAAGGATCTGTGTACATGGACACCGAGATCTCTCTGCTCATCTACACTACCAAGAATCTTACCGTTAGCCCAGTACTTTGCATTCTGGTTACTCCGACTAAAGTGAATCACCTCACACTTGTCCGCATTAAACTCCATTTTCCACCTCTCGGCCCAGCTCTGCAGCTTATCTGTGTCTCTCTGTAACCTACAACATCCTTCGTCACTATCCAGAACTCCATTGACCTTAGTGCCGTCTGCAAATTTATTAACCCACCCTTCTATGCCCTCAGCCAGGTTGTTTATAAAAATGACGAACAGCAGTGGATCCAACATCGACCCTTGTGGTACACCACTAGTAACTGGACTCCAGGATGAACATTTCCCATCAATTACCATCCTCTGTCTTCTTTCAGCAAGTCAATTACTGATCCAAACTGCTACATCTCCCACAATCCCATTTCTCCGCATTTTGTACAATAGCCTACTGTGGGGAACCTTATCGAACGCCTTGTTGAAATCCATATCCACCACATCGACCGGTTTACTCTCATCTACCTGTTTGGTCACCTTCTCAAAGAACTCAATAAGGTTTGTGAGGCACGACCTACCCTTCACAAAACTGTGCTGACTATCCTTAATCAAATTATTCTTTCCTAGATGATTATAAATCCTATCTCTTATAACCTTTCCCAACACTTTACTAACAACTGAAGTAAGGCTCACTGGTCTATAATTACCAGGGTTGTCTCTACTCCCCTTCTTGAACAGGGGAACCACATTTGCTATCCTCCAGTCTTCTGGCACTATTCCTGTAGACAATGACGATTTAAAGATCAATGCCAAAGGCTCGGCAATCTCCTCCCTGGCTTCCCCGAGGATCCTAGGATAAATCCTATCCGGCACAGGGTACTTATCTATTTTCACACTCAACTTTCCTCCAAAGATGTGCAGGTTAGGTGAATTAGCTATGCTAAATTGCCAAAAGTGTTTAGGGATATGTTAGTTAGGAGTAAATGTAGGGGTTTCAGTGGGATACTCTTCAGAGGGTTGGTGTGGACTTGTTGGGCTGAAGGGCTTGTTTCTACACTGTAGGGATTCTATGAATAAGTTGCAAAGAAACATCTGCAAATGTGTTGCTGGTCAAAGCACAGCAGGCCAGGCAGCATCTCAGGAATAGAGAATTCGACGTTTCGAGCATAAGCCCTTCATCAGGAATAAGAGAGAGAGCCAAGCAGGCTGAGATAAAAGGTAGGGAGGAGGGACTAGGGGGAGGGGCGATGGAGGTGGGATAGGTGGAAGGAGGTCAAGGTGAGGGTGATAGGCCGGAGTGGGGTGGGGGCGGAGAGGTCAGGAAGAGGATTGCAGGTTAGGAGGGCGGTGCTGAGTTGAGGGAACCGACTGAGACAAGGTGGGGGGAGGGGAAATGAGGAAGCTGGAGAAATCTGAATTCATACCTTGTGGTTGGAGGGTTCCCAGGCGGAAGATGAGGCGCTCCTCCTCCAGCCGTCGTGTAGTTGTGTTCTGCCGGTGGAGAAGTCCAAGGACCTGCATGTCCTCGGTGGAGTGGGAGGGGGAGTTAAAGTGTTGAGCCACGGGGTGATTGGGTTGGTTGGTTCGGGCGGCCCAGAGGTGTTCTCTGAAGCGTTCCGCAAGTAAGCGGCCTGTCTCACCAATATAGAGGAGGCCACATCGGGTGCAGCGGATGCAATAGATGATGTGTGTGGAGGTACAGGTGAACTTGTGGCGGATATGGAAGGATCCCTTGGGGCCTTGGAGGGAAGTGAGTGTGGAGGTGTGGGCGCAAGTTTTACATTTCCTGCGGTTGCAGGGGAAGGTGCCGGGGGTGGAGGTTGGGTTGGTGGGGGCCGGGGGTGGAGGTTGGGTCCCCTGCAACTACCGCCCCTCCCCCTAGTCCCTCCTCCCTACCTTTTATCTCAGCCTGCTTGGCTCTCTCTCTTATTCCTGATGAAGGGCTTATGCTCGAAACGTCGAATTCTCTATTCCTGAGATGCTGCCTAACCTGCTGTGCTTTGACCAGCAACACATTTGCAGCTGTGATCTCCAGCATCTGCAGACCTCATTTTTTATGCAAAGAAACATGAATTGTTTAAGCGAGTAATGGATACACTTATGAGTTGATATATTTTGGCCCAAAGAAAGATGGATCAGAATATTTTCTAAATAGTGAAAAGACAGGAACTTGGAGGCTCAAACAGATAGAATCATGTCGTCAGTTTTTTCGCTGAGTATGTGGGTTTGTTTTCAGACGTTTTGTCTTTGTGCTCGGTAACATCATCAATGAGCCTTCGTGAAGCGCTGGTGTTCTGTCCCACTTGCTATTTATGTGTCA
The DNA here is from genome assembly GCF_020745735.1 of Hemiscyllium ocellatum. Lineage (NCBI taxonomy): Eukaryota > Metazoa > Chordata > Chondrichthyes > Orectolobiformes > Hemiscylliidae > Hemiscyllium > Hemiscyllium ocellatum. The sequence goes on along the minus strand of NC_083407.1, from coordinate 37,204,072 downwards.
TGGTTTGTTGTGCTGGATGGTATCATTTCACTCCTGGTTCTGAGAGGTTGGTAAATGGGGTCCAAATCTATATTTTTGTCAATGGAGTTCTGGTTTAAATGCCAGGCCTCCAGGAATTTCCATCCGTGTCTTTATTTGGCCTGTCACAGGATGGATGCATTTCCCAATCGGACTGGTGTCTCCCTTTGTCTGTATGTATGGATACTAGTGATAGTTGGTCTTACCTTTTGGTGGCTAGTTTGTGCTCATGTATCCTGGTGGGTAGTTTCCTGCTGGTTTGTCCAATGTAATGTTTGTTGCAGTTCCTGAAGAAGGGCTCATGCCCGAAACGTCGATTCTCCTGCTCCTTGGATGCTGCCTGACCCGCTGTGTTTTTCCAGCAACACATTTTCAGCTCTGATCTCTATCATCTGCAGTCCTCACTTTCTCTTTGTTGCAGTTCCTGCAGGGTATTTTGTATATGACATTCGTTCTGCTGGCTATGGGTATGGGGTCCTTTAAGTTCATCAGTACTGATGAACTGCACATAATACTCTAGGTGTAGCCTAACTAGTACTCCCATGCGAGCAAGATACAGGGTAAAGGGGGTAAGAGTGTAAACAAAATCAAGGACAGTGCTGGTCGTCTGCAGTTGTTGCATTCAAAGGTCAGTCCTGAAGTATGTAGAAGAACCTCAATTATCCGAATGAGATGGGCGTGTACTATTTTGTTCAGATAATTGATTATTCAGATGATCAATTTTATCCTAAATAAGAGAAGCTATATTGACCTAATATTGTTTAAATTGATCATTTTAATGAGTCTGCTATTTAAACAAACAAATTAGATTAGATTCCCTACAGTATGGAAACAGGCCCTTCGGCCCAACAAGCCCACACTGACCCTCCGAACAGTAATGCACCCAGACCCATTCCCCATATTCACCCCTGACTATGGGCAATTTAGCATGACCAATTCACTTAACCTGCACATTTCAGATTGTGGGAGGAAACCCACACAGACACATGGAGAATGTATAAACTCCACATAGGCAGTTACCCAAAGCTGGAATTGAACCTGGGATCCTCATACTGTGAGGCAGCAGTGCTAACCACTGTACCACTGTTCCACCGAAATGTTTGCATTCTGCAAATTACAAGTTAAACTGAGAAGGACTTATCATCACACATATACTATACAACAAATCCCAGCATTCAACATGATCCAGAAGATCTTCTATGATTGCAAGAGCATTTGTCAGTTTACGGGAGCTCAGTGTCGTGATAGAATGACAGAAGCACTGCCTCGTACATGCGTTTACTTTCATAGCAAGGGGCTATGTAATTAAGCATTACTTAAAAAATATCCAGTCGCTGATGCTTGAGGTGCTTGTGTTTCTTTGTTTTTACCAGCGTTTTCACATGTTCTTCAGGTACAGGTAAATCGAATACTATTACCTCTTTGATGTAACGTTTTTGCAGGACTCTGAATAATCCAAAATTTGGATAATTGATATTCGGATAATTGAGATTCCTCTGTATATGGGCCTAAGTGGAAAATGAGGTACTATTCCTCCAACATTCATTGGGCTTCACCAGAGCATTGCTGTAGACGTAGGACAGAAATGTTTGCTTGAGAGCAAGGTAGTGCATTGAAATGGTGTATTCGGAGAACTGTGATCTGACTGGTTGCTGTTCAGTACAAAAGTGATTCACACCAGACTCGAGCATTAATAGGAAAACAGCAATTTATTTTAAACAAATTTATTCTTAGCAAATGATCAGGAAAAAGAAAGCCATAGAGTCATACAGCATGGAAACAGACCCTTTGGTCCAACTCGTCCATGCTGAACATAATCTCAAATGAAACTAGTGCTACCTGCCTACTGGCCCATATCCCTCCAAACTTTCCTATCCAAATGCCTTTTAAACATAATAATTATACCCACATCCACCACTTCCTCAGGAAGTTAATTCCACACACAAACCACCCTCTGTGTAAAACGTTTGCTCCTCATATCTTTCTTAAACCTCTTTCCTCGCATCTTAAAAAAAATAAAAGATCAAATGACAGCAGGTTACAGTTAAACAGGTTTATTTGAAATTGCAAGCTTTTAGAGCTCAGCCTCTTCCTCAGTGTGGCATGATATGATAAACCTGTTGGACTATAACCTGCTGTCGTTTGATTTTTAAACTTGCCTATCCCAGTCCAACCCCAACATTTCCATGTCTTAAAAAAAAACTAACTTTTTAATATCCTACATAAACACACACACTTATTACTAAGTCAAACAAAAGTAAATAGTTTGGCAGAAAAACTATGACTGTAAAAATGTAAACAGAGGAAGATCAAAAGCACACATCAAAAGGTAGAACAATAATTCTCACAGTTCATTTGAATTTAGCAGTGATGGCATGTTATTGGGTGGCATAGTGGCACATGGTTAGCACTGCTGCCTCACAGTGTCAGAGACCCAGTTTGATTCCAGCCTTAGTTGCTTGTCTGTGTGGAGTTTGCACATTTTTCCTGTGGCTGTGTAGGTTTCCATTGGGTGCTCCAATTTCCTCTCAGAGTTAAAAGCTGCAAAGGTTAGCCATGCTAAATTTCCCTGTGAAGTTCAGTGATGTGCAAGTTAGATGGATTAGCCATGGGGGAACATGGGGTTACAGAAGTGGGGCAGGTTGCTCTGGGTGGGATGCTGTTCGGAGTGCTAGTGCAGATTTGATGGGCCAAATGAGCTCTATCTGCATTGTAGGACTGAAAAGTACTATTGTCTGCAGAACATTAGTCTCTCTTTGATTTGATGGTTGATCAGACAGACCTTTATTTTCTTGGATTCTTTCTTTTTCAGTCACACAGAGAGAAGGGAGAAGGATGTCTTCTGCTTGCTAGCTCTGAATGTTTCTGGCTGTACTGTTCCCTCAGGTTTATAGCGAAGTCTACTCGACCAACCTGAGGGTTGTCTTCAGACAGTATTTTTTTTCAACTCCACAATCTGCAGGAGTTGCTTCATTTTGATAATGCAATAACCTTACTGTGGTGAAAGTGAGTGCTGCAGATGCTGGAGATTAGAGCCAGGAGTGTGGTGCTGGAAAAGCACAGCAGGTCAGGCAGCATCCGAGGAGCAGAAAAATTGATATTTCAGGCAAAAGCTCTTCATGAAGGGCATTTGCCCGAAATGTCGATTTTCTTGCTCTTTGGATGCTGCCTAACCTGCTGTGCTTTTCCAGCACCACACTCTTGGCAATAATCTCACTGCTCCAAAGCAACATTATCTTGGACAGCAAAAAATGTGCACCAGTTGGTTTTTCAATTTGCAAAACTGTCCTGGTGTTAGCTGTATAGCAATGTCCAACTGCCATTCCATTTTATTGCCTGAAAAGGAAAAATACGTGTTTCCTTACAAACCTATATTAACCTTGGAGGTGTGACCCGGTTAACTGGTACGCTACTGGGCTAAAAGGGTGAATTTATAAGAATAAGTTGCATAAACTCATCCTCCTTTGAGTATAGAAATTAAAGGGGTGATCTAATTGATTGTTCAAAATGATAAAAGGATTTGTGTTTATCGATGAAAATTAATTATTTATTCCAGAAAAAGGAATCATTATAAAATTAGTGAAAGCCCATCCTGAAGGGATAGTAGAAATTTCTCATAATAGGTTATAGAAATTGGCATTTGTTTTACCTGCAATAACTGTTGAGGTTAAGTCAATTGATTTCAAAGTTCAGATAGATTTTTGTGAGACAACCGTGTAAAGAGATTGAAATCAAAGTGGCTGGAAAAATGCAGTGGGTCTGGCAGCATCTGTGGAGCGAAATCAGAGTTAATGTTTCAGGTCGAATGGCCTTTCCACAGAATTTCTAGTTTTGTCTCTGATTTACAACATCCGCAATATGAAGAGATTGGAAGTAGAGGAGGAGAACTGGGGTTACAGATCAAATGTAATCTAAGTAAACAACAAATGGCAGGCATAAGGGCCAAATGGCCTGTTTCCTGATCATATGAAATCAATTCAACGGCTGGGCAATTTGTACACCATTATGTGACAATAGGACTGTGAGGTAAAATCAATGACTGCAGATGCTGGAAACCAGATTCTGGATCAGGGGTGCTGGAAGTGCACAGCAGTTCAGGCAGCATCCAAAGTGTAGCAAATTTCGCTGCACTTTGGATGCTGCCTGAACTGCTGTGCTCTTCCAGCACCACTGATCCAGAATAGTACTGTGAGACCTAGCAGTTTTAGAGTAATCCTTGGATTATGGAGCATGGTGGCTCAGTGGTTAGCCTTGCTGCCTCACAGCACCAGCGTCCTAGGTTTGATTCCAGTCTCAAGTGACTGTTGCTTGCACGTTCTCCCTGTGTCTGCGTGGGTTTCCTCCCACAGTCCAAATGTATGCAGGCCAGGTGAATTGGCCATGCTAAATTGCCCATAGTGTTATGTGCATTAGTCAGAAGGGAATGGTTCTGGGTGGGCTACTCTCTGGAGGGTTAGTATGGACTTATTGGGCCAAAGGGCCTGTTTCCATACTGTAGGGAATCTAATCTAAAAAAATATACACACACATGTTCTTGCCATGCACTATGGTGCTGTTTTACAGGAACTCACCCGAAGCAGAGGGGGATGTCTTGCTCTTGTTCTCGAGTCTCTATTTCACAGAAGGCACTTGATGAGTTTAAAAAATTGAAATAAATATTTGGTTTTTGTATTTTATAATTGAAGAAAGAGGGTGATTTTTCACTAAAGGTAACCACTATCTCTTTTAACATTTTAAACATACTGCACTGAGCGGAATGTTCCTGCTTAATCTTAACTGGAAGGGCTGTTCTGTCTGAAACTTTGCTAGGCCCCAGGAGGAAAGCTGCAAACAATTCCTATTCAGATAAAACTTAAAATGCAGTCAGATATAATGACCCCAATTTGTTGAAACTCATGCAACTGTCACTTGCTTCGCTATTGGCTAAAATTGGAAGTGACAGGAACGAGTGGATAAGATTAAAATCAATCCAGCAATTTACAAAATAAATCCCAATTCCTGTTTATAAAAATTAGAATCACAAACAGAGTTCAAAGAAACAGCCACAGCATATGTGGTTATGAATGTGTCTTCTGAGATCCGGAGTCATCTTCAAATCTGTAAGGGTCAAACAACATTTTCATGTAGTTTTCAGATTATGTATGGATTGAAGACCCATCAAATTTGATTTTTAAAAAAAATACCTAATTAGCAGCACAGAATGTGGAAAGGTGATAATGAAGTTCAAATTGGCATTTGCACTTCCTCAAGAACAAGGTATCACCTTTGCTCAGTTAATTAATGGCAAGATTCCTGCAGGCACATACATCAGCATTACCTTTGATGGCAGAGCAAGAACGTTCTATCATTCTTAAATAGCCTTTCAAAGGACTTTTCATCTGCTCCTTGCCAAATTCAGCAGACACTCACCTTCAGGCTAGACATCTGAATATGGCACTGTAATCTCATTAGTATACGAGACCCTGTGTGTTTCTCATTGCTTCCTGTGGTTTTCACACATGCGGCAAAAGAGACAAAGAAAGTCAAGTGCTGTGATTTATCAAACTGGAAAGAACTTGCTGCTGAGCAAAACATATAGTTTTATTAGAAATTAAAGGGACAGTTATCAACTAATATCCTTGGGCTAAAGCTTTCACTACTATCATGCTAATGCCCAGGACAGAAGCAAGAGAATGATACATGAATTTACTAGGACTTTTAAGTTATGAGGACTGTTTAGAACATAGAATTGTACAGTACAGTTTCTGTAAATTGTTGTTCCCTCGAAATGAGAGAGATGAGGAGAAATCAAATTGAGGTACTTATATGTAAATCAGTGTGGTTAGATTATTTCTTGTTGGAGATTGTCACTTCCAAACATTTTCTCAGATCTGGTTATTGTCAGATTTGGTTGCATGTGAATATGGACTGCCTTAGTATGTGAGAAGTCATGAATAGTGCTGAACGTTTTCCAGTCATTGGTGAACATCCCCACTCCTGACTTTGTGATGGATCGAAGGTCATTTTAGAGCAGCTAAATGACTGACCTCCAACAAGCATAACCATCTTCCTATGTGCCTATGACTCCAACCAGAATTTGACCCCTGATTCCATAGTTTCCAGTTTTGTCAGGGCTTCTTGATGCCACACTTGGTTGAATGTTACCTTGATATCAAGGGTTATTACTCTCACCTCATCTCTGGAATTCAGATCTTTTGTCCATTTTTGAATCACAGTTGTGATGAGCTCAGTGGCCCTGGCAAAACTCAAACTGGGCATTACTGAGCAGATTATTGCTGAGCAGGTACTGTTTGATAGCACTTTTGATGATGGCGGTAATTGGCTGGATAAGGATTGTTCTGTTTTTTGTTTACAAGACATACTGTGGCAATTTTCCACATTGTCAGGCAGATGCAAGTATTGTAAGTGTAATGGAATAGCTTGGTTAGGGGTGTGTAGGTTCTGGAGCACAAGTCTTCAGTATTATTACTGGAATGTTGTCAGAGTCCATAGCCTTTGCAGTATCCTGTGCCTCCAACTATTTCTTGATGTCACGTGGAGTGAATCAAATTGGCTGAAGACTGGTATCTGTGATGCTGGGGGCAACTGAAGGAGGTTGAGATAGATCATCCACTGAGCACTTCTGGCTGAAGATTGCTGCGAATGCTTAACACTGATGTGTTGGTCTCTTCCATCATTGAGGATGGGACATTTGTGGAGCCTCCCCCTTCTGTCTACCACCGTTCACAACTGGAAAATGGTAAGACTACAGAATTTAGATCTGATCCATTGGCTGTGGGATCGCTTAGCTCTAACAATTCCTCTTGATGTCTCGAGGAATTAAGGGCTACGGGGAGAATGCAGGTAAGTGGAGTTGAAATGCCCATCAGCCATGATTGAATGGCAGAGTGGACTCGATGGGCCGAATGGCCTTACTTCCACTCCTGTGTCTTATGGTCTTATGGTCTTATGCTGTTTGGCATGCAAACAGTTCTGTTTTATAGTTTTTTGTTTTGCGTTATGCTGCTCCTGGCATGGCTTGTATTGAATCAGGGTTGAAGGTAATGGATGAGAGGGGGTTATGCAGGGCCATCGTTAATGGACAAGTTGACGTGTGGGACTTAGCATCTGAAAGTATAATGTTATTCACTTGTTATTACTTTCTGAGGATCTAGATTCTACCTTGAGACACTGTCACCAAGTTAGGTGGACCACATATCTGCTGGTTACTTCTTCAGTTGCTTTCAGCCATACTTACTTGGTTGAAGAGGCTATCCTTTTGTTTTCATCTTTCCAAAGCTTACTTGATTGCAAATCCACAACTCACACAAGCCAGAGCTCCAGGTGAGAATGGGAGTTTCTCTCCATGCCTATAATTGTTGCAGCCTCAGAAATCCATGTGGAGGTGAGTTTCTTGTGAAACATGTCATCTTGTTAATCACAGAACTTCCCTTTGACAGAATGGAGGTATCATTCTTCCTTCCCTCCCTGATTGTTCAGGGACGATGGAAGTGAACTGTTGATTGGTTGATCTGGTAAAATGCAACTGCCAGGAATGTTTTACAGTGATTAAGTTCAAAATCTGATAATTCCAACAGAGACTCAGCCTAAAGATTTGGACCCTGTATTCAATGTTTTTCTGAGTTTTTCCCTTAGAGGTGGGCAGAGTTGCCTTGGTTGAGTCAAACCTAGAATGCTGCATGCTCCTTTTCTGTGAAAAGTGCATGATGTCTTTTATCTTTACCTCAGGAGAGAGATAACATGTCCAACAATGTGGTAATTCATCACCATTATACTGAAGTGTCAATCCAGATAGGAGTTAATCTCAAAACCTTCTGGTTGAGAGGTGAAACCAGTGAGTAAAATATTCCTTCATAGTCCAATTTTAAAGCATGACAATATTATAGTGCACACATATTGGTAATGACTCCGAGAAAACAGCACTTTCTTTACGAACAAATAGATAAGACATAGAGTGTAGTACTTTGAAGGATATTCTTGATTAAAAGTAAAATGCAACATGTAAAAATATAGATGAGACAAGATATTGTTTACTTAAAATGGGTTTTGTGTTGTTCTAGCCACATTTATGGACAAAGACAGTGCAATTGTGAGACTGAAATCATGTGGAAAATTGAACTTGTTGTTTATTAGTTTAAGTTTCTAAACAGATCTTGATTTGATCAGCCAGAGCTCCAGCCAGAAACTAGATGGGGCTTATTATCAGACCCAATGATATTGCTAAGGCACCAATTCCACTTTAGTTTTTATACACATTACTATAATTTGTTGTTCAACACACTCCCAGTTGAATTGTAGCTATTTACAGCAATATATGAAGGGATCGAATATGCGAAGCCGCAATAAGCGAAAACTGGGAAGATGTTTGATATACAGTAGTCTTGAATAATTTAGTCTAAAAAAAATCTCTATTATTTAGTTTATTTAAGACTAAAGGAAAGTAATTAAGTGATAGGTAAGATTGCTAGAATGTCAATTATATGGAATTTAGCCTGACTCCTGGATCTACCAACAATGGAATTTAGCTCATGAACTGTCCACAGTTCAAAGTTGTGACATAATCTCACAGATTGAAAGATTTTACTAAATCACTAAAGCATTACACCTTCTGAACTCATGAATTTAATTCTAACCATATTTTCCCCTGCAAACATTATTTTATGTATAACTTTCAAGTTCCAAAATTGAATTTGAGTCTGCTTTGAAAAGATTTTGTTCAAATTACTTATTTTGCAAATCATAGAAATCTAAAAATGCTGGCAATATGTAGCTTTATTCATGACTCATTTTTCATCAGTGCATCATAAAATTCGGTTGTAACATAAAATTGCAAACTGTAACAAGTTCTTCACCTAACAAAATTTGTAAAAAAATACATAAATTTTCAATGAAAACATGCTGAATAATGCAATATGAGAAAGCTGTAAATATTAGCTGCAACTTCAATCATTGGTTTTTTAAAATAAATTGTTCATGCTGTCACCTCTTTTATATATAATGTCTTCTGATTTCCCATGTTGGCCACTTTGAATATGATTACCAGTTATATTTACAAACAAGTTCAATTTATCCTGCATCTCCTATTCGTGAACAAAGTTAATGCAGAGATGATGTTTTAAATCATTAGTTTTCTGATCAAGTCTTTCTTTTCATCAGAGATTTACAGCTGAATGTGTTGACTTCCATGAATCAGTAAAGCAGTCACGAAACATTTCCTTTGAAAATTAGATCCTAAATATGAAAGTCTTTTTTAAAAAATTAAACTTAACGCTTTAGAAATCACACCAGTTACAAACTTGTGTTTCCTAGCCCTGTCGATTTGCAACAATATATGAGCCAATGACAAAGAGTTTCAGAATATTTAAGTGTGAATCAAGTACAGGTAAAGGGTATTTGATTCGCTATAAATACCAAATAATGATATAACAGTCAAGCATTTCTGTTGCTGATGAGCTTATTACATTCATTATCTGCCTCAAAACAATTCTACTATTTCTGTAGCTTTAAATTATCAATAGAGGTTTGGTTCTGTTAAATAACTTGAAAAGGTTGACCCAGTTGAAAACACAGTGTTGGACATAATGACAAAATTCATCCTGTGCTTCAGGAAAATGAAATCCCAAGTGTTATATTCTGTTGTTGGCAATAGGAGAGAAAGGGCAGGGATTCATAGCTTGAGGCTGCATGTATGTGCAGGTCTAAATCTCTTATAATTCATAAGCAGCTGACGGAGACATTCAAGTACAATCAAAACCCATGTTTTCTTTGGCCAGAAGACTAAAGAGTTACAGATTTTAATCTAAGAACACACTCAAACTAAATGTAAGTCAACACAGTGCACTGATTAAAACTTTGTGTTTGCTGACCCATTGGGTCACATTTCAGCAATGCATAACCTCAGACAGACTTGCAGAAGAGAATTTGCGTTTACTGGAAAGATGGGACTTGCTATGGGGCATGTTGACATTTTACAAAAATATTTCACAACATCAAGTTTGTGTTCTAAAATGTTGGACATTTAAAAGCTAGATACGTGGTATTTGATAGTAGAATGCCACTTTATATGACATTTACCAAGTTCTGTTGAAGGAGCAACTAAGTGAAGTTTACAACTGAGATTAAACTGAAAAGTCATCTTTACAATCTTGGCTGAGTCCACTCCAGTGACAGAAACAGAAGCCTTCCAAGTGTCTAATGAACACATGCATTTTGAGAACTGGGTCTACTCCACTACATTTTCTTTCAGAACATCATGCATCACCAAATGTATTAAATCCAATGGTGTAAATTGAGGTTCATGGTGAAGATGTAGAAATTGTTCTTACCATGTCTGGATACTACGCATCTGAAAAAAAAAGAGTGGATTTGGTGGTGTATGCTTTTATCATAGAGGCATAGAAAATAAAAGCAGGAGGATACCATAAGGCCCCTTGAATGTGTTCCACCATTCAGTTTGATCATGGCTCATCATCCAACTCAATGCCCTGTTCCTGCTTTCTCCCAGTACCCTTTGATCCCTTTAGCCAACAAGAAGTTGGTTTGAAGTGTGTCTACTTCAACTCTAGGAGCATCCAGAATAAGGTAGGTGAACTTGCAGCATGCGTTGGTACCTGAGACTTTGATGTTGTGGCCACTTCGGAGACATGGATAAAGCAGGGAGACGAATGGTTGTTGCATATTCCAGGATTTAGATGTTTTGGTAAGAATAGAGAAGATGGTAAAAGAGGGGGAGGTGTGGCATTGTTGGTCAAGGACAGTATTAAGATTGCAGAAAGGATGTTTGGGGACTCGTCAACTGAGGTAGTATGGGCTGAGGTTAGAAACAGGAAAGGAGGGATCACCCTGTTGGGAGTTTTCTATAGGCCTCCGAATAGTTCCAGAGATGTAGAGGAAAGGATAGCAATAGGAGTGTCAATAGGAGTGAGAGAAACAGGGTAGTTGTCATGGGGGACTTCAACTTTCCAAATATTGATTGGGATCTCTATAGTACGAGTACTATAGATGGGTCAGTTATGATCCAGTGTGTGCAGGAGGGCTTCCTGACACAGTATGTTGACAGGCCAACAAGGAGCGAAGCCACATTAGATTTGGTACTGGGTAATGAGCCCGGCCAGGTGTTAGGCTTGGAAGTAGGTGAGCACTTTGGTGATAGCGATCACAATTCTGTTATGTTTACTTTAGTGATAGAAAGGGATAGGTGTATAACACTGGGCAAGAGTTACAGCTGGGGGAAAGGCAATTAGGATGTCATTAGGCAAGATTTAGGAAGCATAGGATGGGGAAGGAAACTGCAGGGGATAGGCACATTAGAAATGTGGATCTTATTCAAGGAAAAACTCCTGTGTGTCCTAGGTAAGGGTGTACCTGTCAGGCAGGGAGGAAGCTGTAGAGCACGGGAGCCGTGGTTTACGAAGGAAGTAGAATCTCTGGTCAAGAGGAAGAATAAGGCTTATGTTAGGATGAGATTTGAAGGCTCAGTTAGGGCGCTTGAGGGTTACAAGGTAGCCAGGAAATACCTAAAGAGAGATCTCAGAAGAGCCAGAAGGAGACATGAGAAGTTGTTGGCAGATAGGATCAGGGTAAACCCTAAGGCCTTCCATAAATATTTAAGGAATAAAAGAATGATGAGAGTAAGATTGGGGCCAATCAAGGATAGTAGTGGGAAGTTGTGTGTGGAGTCAGAGGAGATAGGGGAAGCTCTAAATGAATATTTTTCGACAGTATTCACTCTAGAAAATGACAATGTTGTTGAGGAGAATACTGAGATACAGGCTACGAGACTACGTGGGATTGAGGTTCACAAGGAACAGGTATTAGAAATCCTGCAGAGTGTGAAAATAGATATGTCCCCTGGGCCGGACGGGATTTATCCTAGGATCCTCTGGGAAGCCAGGGAGGAGATTGCCGAGTCTTTGGCATTGATCTTTAAATCATCATTGTCTACAGGAATAGTGCCAGAAGACTGGAGGATAGCAAATGTGGTTCCCCCGTTCAAGAAGGGGAGTAGAGATAACCCTGGTAATTATAGACCAGTGAGCCTTACTTCAGTTGTTAGTAAAGTGTTGGAAAAGGTTATAAGAGATAGGATTTATAATCATCTAGAAAAGAATAATTTGATTTGGGATAGTCAGCACAGAGAAACCTTATTGAGTTCTTTGAGAAGGTGACCAAACAGGTAGATGAGAGTAAACTGGTTGATGTGATGTAAATGGTTCAATAAGGTTCCCCACAGTAGGCTATTGGACAAAATGCGGAAGAATGGGATTGTGGAACATATAGCAGTTTGGACCAGTAATTGGCTTGCTGAAAGAAGACAAAGGGTGGTGGTTAATGGGAAATGTTCATCCTGGAGTCCAGTTACCAGTTAACGGTTGGTGTTGGGCCCATGTCATTTTATAAACGAACTTGATGAGGGTGTAGAAGGGTGGGTTAATAAGTTTGCAGACAACACTAAGGTCGGCGGAGTTCTGGATAGTGACGAAGGATGTTGTAGGCTACAGAGAGACATAGATAAGCTGCAGAGCTGGGCTGAGAGGTGGCAAATGGAGTTTAATGTGGACAAGTATGAAGTGATTCACTTTTGTTGGAGTAACTGGAATGCAAAGTACTGGGCCAATGCTAAGATTCTTGGTAGTGTAGATGAACAGAGAGATCTCGGTTTCCATGTATACAGATCCTTGAAAGTTGCCACCCAGGTTAAGAAGTCATACAGTGTTTTAGCTTTTATTAATAGAGGGATTGAGTTCTGGAGCCATGAGGTTATGCCGCAGCTGAACAAAACTCTGGTGTGGCCGCACTTGGAGTATTGTGTACAGTTCTGGTCACTGCATTATAAGAAGGATGTTGAAGCTTTGGAAAGGGTGCAAAGGAGATTAACTAGGATGTTGCCTGGTATGGAGGGAAGGCTGAGGGAGTTGAGACTGCTTTCGTTAGAGAGAAGAAGGTTGAGAGGTGACTTAATAGAGACATATAAGATAATCAGAGGGTTAGATAGGGTTGGCAGGGAGAGCCTTTTTCTAAGTATGATGCTGGCGAGCTTGAGGGGGCATAGCTTTAAATTGTGGGGTCATAGATATAGGACAGATGTCAGAGATAGTTTCTTTACTCAGAGAGTAGTAATTGAAAAATGTCGTGCTGGAAAAACACAGCAGGCCAGGCAGCATTCGAGGAGCAGGAGAATCGACATTTCGGGCATAATCCCTTCTTTCCTGAAGAAGGGCTTATGCCCAAAACGTCGATTCTCCTGCTCCTCAGATGCTGCCTGGCCTGCTGTGTTTTTCCAGCACCACAATTTTCAACTCTGGTACTCCAGCATCTGCAGTCCTCACTTTCTCCTCAGAGAGTAGTAAGGGTATGGAATGCTTTGCCGACAACCGTAGTAGATTCGCCAACTTTAAGTACATTTAAGTCATCATGGACAAGCATATGGACGTACATGGAATAGAGTAGATGAGATAGGCTTCAGATTGGTATGACAGGTCGGCGCAACATCAAGGGCTGAAGGGCCTGTACTGCGCTGTAATGTTCTATGTTCTATGTAGCCCTAAGAGCTATGTAGAGTCATAGAGATGTACAGCTTGGAAACAGACCCTTTGGTCCAACCCATCCATGCCGACCAGATATCCCAACCCAATCTAGTCCCACCTGCCAGCAAGCAGCCCATATCCCTCCAAATCCTTCCTATTCATATACCCATTCAAATGCCTCTTAAATGTTGCAATTGTACCAGCCTCCGCCACTTCCTCTGGCAGCTCATTCCATACACGTACCACCCTCTGCGTGAAAAGGTTGCCCCTTAGGTCTCTTTTATATCTTTCCCCTCTCACCCTAAACCTACGCCCTCTACATGTGGACTTCCCAATGCCAGGGAAAAGACTTTGTCTGTTTATCCTATCCATGTCCCTCATAATTTTGTAAATCTCTATAAGGTCACCCCTCAGCCTCCAACACTCCAGGGAAAACAGCCCCAGCCTGTTCAGCCTCACCCTGTAGCTCAGATCCTCCAACCCTGGCAACATCATTGTAAATCTTTTCTGAACCCTTTCAAGTTTCACAACATCTTTCCGAAAGGAAGGTGACCAGAATTGCATGCAATATTCCAACAGTGGCCTAACCAATGTCCTGTACAGCCGCAACATGATCTTCCAACTCCTGTACTCAATACTCTGACCAATAAAGGAAAGCATACCAAACACCTTCTTCACTATCCTATCTACCTGTGACTCCACTTTCAAGGAGCTATGAACCTGCACTCCAAGGTCTCTTTGTTCAGCAACACTCCCTAGGACCTTACCATTAAGTATATAAGTCCTGCTAAGATTTGCTTTCCTAAAATGCAGCACCTCGCATTTATCTGAATTAAACTCCATCTGCCACTTCTCAGCCCATTGGCCCACCTGGTCAAGATACTGTTGTAATCTGAGTTAACCCTCTTCGCTGTCCACTACACCTCCAATTTTGGTGTCATCTGCAAACTTACGAACTGTACCTCTTATGCTCGCATCCATATCATTTATGTAAATGACAAAAAGTAGAGGGTCCAGCACTGATCCTTGTGGCACTCCACTGGTCACAGGCCTCCAGTCTGAAAAACAACCCTCCACCACCACCTTCTGTCTTCTACCTTTGAGCCAGTTCTGTATCCAAATGGCTAGTTTACCCTGTATTCCATGAGATCTAACCTTGGTAATCAGTCTTTCATGGGGAACCTTGTAGAATGCCTTATTTAAATCCATATAGGTTACATCTACTGCTCTGCCCTTATCAATCTTCTTTGTTACTTCTTCAAAAAACTCAATCAAGTTTGTGAGATATGATTTCCCACGCAAAAAGCCATGTTGACCATCACGAATCAGTCCTTGCCTTTCCAAATACATGTACAGCCTGTCCCTCAGGAGTCCCCCCAACAACTTGCCCACCACTGAGCTCAGGCTCACCGGTCTATAGTTCCCTGGCTTGTCTTTACTGCCCTTCTCAAACAGTGGCACCACGTTTGCCAGCCTCCAGTCTTCTGGCACCTCACCTGTGACTATCGATGATACAAATATCTCAGCAAGAGGCCCAGCAATCACTTCTCTAGCTTCCCACAGAGTTCTCAGATACACCTGTTCAGGTCCTGAGGATTTATCCACCTTTAACCATTTCAAGACATCCAGCACTTCCTCCTCTGTAATCTGGACATTTTGCAAGATGTCACCATCTATTTCCCTGCAGTCTATATCTTTCATATATGTAACGTCTTCTTCAAAATAGTCAATGTTTGGTTTCAAGAACTTCCTGTGTCAGAGAATTCCACAGACGCATCACTCTCTGGCTGAAGAAATTTCTCCTCATCTCTGTCCCAAGTGGTCTACCCCTGCGTAATCAGTAACTGCTAGCTCATCAGCCGATGGTAAATTATATACTTGAGTGCTGGAGAATCACAATATCAGACCTGACTATATTCAAAGGTTGCCCACAATGGTTATCCCCACTTAGGCTTGAACAACTTACAGATACCATAACAAATCATTGGAATAACATTGTTAATGCTGTCCTTGAAGACTCCTATGAATTATGTCAAAGATCAAAAGAAGAAAACATGAGCTCAGCTGGACAGGATATGTCGTAAGAGTGTCCAACTCGACTACCCAAATATCTGTCCTATTCAGAGCTATATAAGGAAGCCCAACCAAAACTGGAGCAAAAGAAGCATTTCAAAGGCAATCTTTAAGCGTCCAAGCATGTCTGCTGTATTCATATCAACACACTAGAAGCAGATGCCCAATCACAACCAAAATGATAACGATCAACACCTTCTAATCAAGAAGAGTCATCTTGAAGAGAGATCAGCAAGAAAAATGACAAAAGAGGGCAATTGCTTGATCCAACAATCTACCAGCAATTTCACGGAGAACAGACAATCATGTCACTGTGTATGTTCTGTGAAGCTACTACTACCAGCTCATTGGAACTAATGGTACCAGCCTTTATCAGTCACGGCAGAGGTTACAAGAGCAGGAGGCTTTGTTAGAGCTGTACAAAACTTTAGTTGGCCACAATTGGACTACTGTGTACAGTTCTGGTCAATGTACTACAGGAAGGTCATGATTTCACTGGACAGGGTATGGAGAAGCTTGGTGATGAAGAGAGGCTGGATAAGCTCTGATTGTTTTCTTGACAGCAGAAGAAGCTGAGCGTGGACCTGACTGAGGTATGTAAGGTTATGAAGGTTGTTGTGGTTCTGTTCGCCGAGCTGGGAGTTACAACAATGAGCACCCGAGCTACAAATCTTCTCCCAAACTTTGGTTATGAGGGTCTTTGACAGGATGGATAGTTGATCCCCTGAGTTGAAGGTCAATGATAATTTGGCGTACTTTTTAAGATGAAAGGCAGGAGATAAAGGGCTTGGAGATGTAGTGCAATTGTAACAACCTCTGTCTCAATGAATTGATCATTCACTTCAGAAAGAAAGGAGGAGAACACAGCCCATCTATATCAATGGAGTGGTGGGTGAGAGGGAGGAGACTGTAAAGTTCTGAGGAATGACTATAACCGACAATCTGTCCTGGACTTCCCACATAAATGTGATGGTCACAAAGGCACAATAATGCCTTTCTTCCTCAGGCGGCTCAGAAAATTTGGCATGTCCGTGAGGACTTTCACCAACTTTTACAGGTGCACTATACAAAGCATATTGTTATGAATATGGAGGTTTACTGTACCTTTAAGAGAGTTAAAAGCTAGCAGAACTACCTGACAGCACCAAGTGTTCTGCACAAGATATAATGTAACTTTTTGGTGCAGCAGTTAGTGTAGCTGGTTGCCTGGAGATAAAAAAAAACAAAATCAAATTAGGCCAATCAATTTAAGTTATTGCACAATAAATACAAAACTCCAATCAAGTTTGAATTTAATATTAACAATATTAAAAGCCAATGATACAATTCGATGCTTTGGGTGTAAGACAGGGAAAAATTGAACAGCTGGGGGAGAACTGCCGCACCACCAGCATATACAGACAACCTGAAAAATAGCTCTTAGAAATACCTTTATCAATCTGAAGAAGAAGAAAAGAAGACAGAGGGAGATATAAAGTGAAGGTTCGACGGCTGGCTGGTTTTGAAATTTGAATTTCTGGTAAATCCTACTCAGGGGTTTTGTCGGATGAGTATTGTAGAAGGGGAAGGTAAAAAGTGAGTTAGGGAAAGGCAGTTGTAAATAATTCTTAGTTAATTATTCTCTGTTATACATTAAAAAAATAAAGTTGATAATTTTTACTTTAAATAGTGACCTTTGCGATTGTTCTTAGTCTCTCGAATTTTCACAGATTACTGCATGAGATAAATCATTTATGAGTTGCTGGTTTTAAATTAAGCAGGAGGGGTTATCCCATTTCATAATGTGGGCGGCACGGTGGCACAGTGGTTAGCCCTGCTGCCTCACAGCGCCTGAGACCCGGGTTCAATTCCCGACTCAGGCGCCAGACTGTGCAGAGTTTGCACGTTCTCCCCGTGTCTGCGTGGGTTTCCTCCAGGTGCTCCGGTTTCCTCCCACAGTCCAAAGATGTGCGGGTCAGGTGAATTGGCCATGCTAAATTGTCCGTAGTGTTAGGTAAGGGGTAAGTGTAGGGGTGTGGGTGGGTTGTGCTTCGGCGGGTCGGTGTGGACTTGTTGGGCTGAAGGGCCTGTTTCCATACTGTAAGTAATCTAATCTAATAACAGTTTGGGGCTTGGGTCTGGTATTTGAACTGGTTTTGACAAATTTGAATAGATTTGATGGTATGAAAAATCCCAGCAGATTTAAACACTTGCAGGTTAAATCTTTAAATGAAATAGAGATGAGACAATTTGTTTAATTTCGGTGACTTGTGGTTGATTAAATTAAAAGTGACAGAAATCGTTCTTAAAATTGCTAAAGAGGTTCTGGAATTTGAAGATGATTCTCAAATTTGACAAGAAAATCTAGAAGGAAAGTAAAAGGAAATACTTTTAGCATTAGCAAAGAAATTAGATTTGGGTTTAAACAAGGAAAAAAGTAAAGCTGAAATTGTACGGGTAATACTCAAACACTTAGGTGTGTCAGAGAAACAGGCAAGTGCAGTAGAGGTAGAAAAACTTGAATTATAATTGAGGAAAATGGAGGTTCCTAGCTGAGGGAAGGGAGAGAGAGAAAAAAGTGAGAGACAAAGGGACAGAGAATTTGAACTTGAGAAGTTGTGACTTAGCAAAGTCAAGTTAATAGGATGGAAATGAAAAGAAAGTAGCAAATGTAACAAATATGACAAAACTCTGCCACATTTTGATGAGAAAGATGTTGAAGCCTTCTTTATTTCATTTGAAAAATTGGATAGGCAGATGGAGTGGCCAGAGGATTTATGGGTAATACTAGGTCAGACTAAACTGGTTGGCACAGCTAGTGAGGTCTTTGCCGCGCTGTGAGATGGTGGTGGTGGTGGGGGTGTGGCGGGAGGGGGAGTGGTGGGGGGGGTGGTGGTGGGGATGTTTAAGAGATTAGGAAGAAGCTAAACAGGCTATTTTAAATATTTATGAATTGGTACCAGAAGCATATAGATAGTGGTTCAGAAACATAAAGAAGGAACCAGTTCAGACTTATGTTGAGTTCAAAAGAATTAATCATAGTCATTTTGATAGATGGGTGTGTGCTTTGAAAATAGGCTTTACGTGAGAGTATTCTGCTGGAGGACATTAAAAACTCAATTTCAGAGATGGTAAGAATTCATGCGGAGGAACAGAAAGTTCAGGAAATGAAAAGGGCAGCAGAATTAGCAGATGAATTCATGTTGGTGAATAAGGTAAAAACAATGACTGCAGATGCTGGAAACCAGAGTCTAGATTAGAATGGTGCTGGAAAAGCACAGCAGTTCAGGCAGCATCTGAGGAGCAGGAAAATCGACGTTTCGGGCAAAAACCCTTCATCAGGAATGCTGGTGAATAAGATAAGCTTCAGGCCAGAACTTCGTCCTGTGAGGGATAGAAGTTGGGAGAAGGGAGATGGTACACTACTAACCAAGAATAGGGAACACTGGTAAGAGCTCACCATAGGTTAAAAAAGAAGTCCAAGAGGGTGGACAGGAGGTGAAAGACCTCAGGTTTCCACTGTGGCAAAGTGGGACATGTAAACTCACAGTGCTGGTCGTTTAAAAAAGGTGCTGTGGGAAAAGATGTGGCAAAAGAAGCTAAGCCAGTGGCATTAGTGAAGGTAGTAAAGGAGACCCCAAGAAAAACCAAGGAGCTGGAGGAGAGTGCACAGCCTAGGCAGGGACTGGATATGGAGATAGTACCTGATATCTACAAAGAATTTACCTCTGTGGGTAAAGGGTACTCAGAAAGAACAGGAGGAAAGGACACAAAGTTATAATTTTGAAAGAGACAAGATCTAACCAGTCGCTGATAGTAACGGATGAGCGAATATGCACTCTTTCTGGTTGGTTACCCCAGAGTGTGGTAATTTGTGGGATAGATGGACAGAACTTTAGCATGTCCCCTATGTAAGTTCAGGTTGGAGTGCCAACTTGAAACTGGGGAAGTAACAGTGGGAGTGATTGACAGAGTGTTAGTTCCAGGAATTCAGCCTGTTCTTGGGAATGATTTGGCAGGGTACAAGGTGGGAATGACACCTCATGTTGTGGAGAAGCCCAAGGAAGACCAAGAAACAGAAAGGTCTAAAACAGAAATATCCTGGCATTTTTCCAGACTATGTGGTAACCAGATCCCACTATCATAAGTCACAGCACAAAGCAAAAATGAAGTGAGAGGCCCTTTGAAGTTAATTAAAGAAAAATTGACAGGACCAAAGTCAGAGATCACACACTTAGATTATGTGTTGGAAGTGAGGGAGAGACTAAATCGAGTAGGTGAGTTAGCTAAACAGCACCTAAAGAGGGCACAGTGTAGAATGAAGCAGGTGGCAGATAAAAGCTCTGAGACATGAACATTTTCCAGAGGAGATGACGGTTAGCACTGTTACCAATGATAGGAGAACCCCATCTGATTTCATTAAGTTTAAATTAAGCAGGGTGGTTTACCCATATCATAACAATACTTTGCATCAGTGTTCACTGAGGAGAGGAACATGATGAATCTTGAGATTAGAGATAGAAGTTTGATTAGTCTGGATCACGTTGACGTAAGTAGGGAAGATGTGTTGGGTAGGCTAGAGGTTATTATGGTGGACAAACCCACAGGACCGGATGGAATCTATCCCAGTTGGTGAGGGAGGCGAGAGATGAAATAGCTGGGGCCATGACAGATATCTTTGCATTATCCTTAAATACAGGTGAAGTGCCAGAGGACTGGAGGGTTGCTCATGTTGTCCCCTTGTACAAGAAGGGTAGTAGGGATATTCTGGGTAACTACAGGCTAGTGAGCCTGACGTCGGTGGTGGGAAAGTTGCTGGAGAAGGTACTGAGGGATAGGATCTATTTATATTTAGAAAAGAATAGGCTTATCAGTGATAGGCAACATGGTTTTGTGCAGGGGAGATTGTGCCTTACCAACTTAATAGAGTTCTTTGAGGAAGTGACCAAGCTGACAGATGATGGAAGAGCTGTTGATGTCATATGCATGGACTTTAGTAAGGCATTTGATAAGGTTCCACATGGTAGACTAATGGAGAAAGTGAAGTCACATGGTATGCAAGGTGTTCTAGCTAGGTGCACAAAGAACTGGTTGAGCAATAGAAGACAGAGAGTAGTAGTTGAAGGGTATTTCTCGAAATGGAGAAAGGTGACCAGTGGTGTAATGTATGACCAATAATGTATGAGTTTATAAAGCCAATTTGAGTGTTGCATGCTTTTCTACAGTGAATGGTGTAACAATGATTATGTGTCTGGAAGAGATAATGTTGGAGCTGCATTCTGCTTTAACTAATTTATGGGCAGCATGGTAGCATAGTGGTTGGCACTGCTGCAGCACAGCACCAGAGACCCGGGTTTAATTCCTGCCTCAGGCAACTGTCTGTGTGGAAAGTTAAAAATCACACAACACCAGGTTATAGTCCAACAGGTTTAATTGGAAGCACACTAGCTTTCAGAGTGACGCTCCTTCATCAGGTGATTGAGACAATCACCTGATGAAGGAGCGTCACTCCGAAAGCTAGTATGCTTCCAATTAAACCTGTTAGACTATAACCTGGCGTTGTATGATTTTTAACTTTGTACACCCCAGTCCAACACCGGCAACTCCAAATCATGTCTGTGTGGAGTTTGCACATTCTCCCTGTGTCTGTGTGGGTTTCCTCCAGGTGCCCTGGTTTCCTCCCACAGTCACAAAAGATGGGCAGGTTAGGTGAATTGGCCATGCTAAATGGCCCCTCATGCTAGGTTAATGGGTAAATGTAAGGGGGTGGGTTGCTCTTCGGAGGGTTGGTGTAGACTTGTTGGGTCGAAGGGCCTGTTTCCACACCGTCAATAATCTAATACTGTCATACAGTATTGGGTGACAGAAACAGGAGATCCCAATGAGGCCATAAGAGGTGCTGGTGTAGTGGTAATGCCATTGGACTTGAAATTGTAATCTTAGCCCCAGGGTAATGTCCTGGGGGCATAGGTTCAATATCCAAACATGGCAATGTTACAGACTCCAGACTTACAGCAATGTTAATTATTTTCTGAAACAGCTTAGAAAGCTATTCCTTTAGGAATCAGCAATAAATGTTGCAATGACCGTGATGCCTGTATCCCATGAATAAATTAAGAAAAATATGTCATCCCTGGTTTGATAGATTTAATAATTATGACAATCAAGCCAATATAACTTGTCCAAATTGTGATTATGCAACAAAATCTTTCTTGTTGTTAAGACAAATACCTATTTTCATTAAGACTCATCAGTTGAACATCCTCTATCACTGATTGATTAATTGATTGATTTGACTTATTGTCTGTGTACCCAAATTCAAAGAAAAGCTTTGTTTGCGAGCGGTACAGACCATAGTAAGCAAGGACATACAGATCATTGGGTGAAATAAAACTTGGACAGAGTAAGGCATATAGGTTACATCACGCAGGGCGTGCGCTAGGCAAGATCACATTTTTTCAAGATCGGCAATATTTGAAGTTAGAGAGTCCATTCATCAGTCTAACAACAGCTGCGAAGAAACTGTTCCTGAAACTGTTGGTGCATATGTTCAAGTTTCTGCATCTTCAGCCTGATGGAAGATATTGTCGGAGAGCAGTACCAGGGTGGGATGGGTTTTTGATGATGTTGACAGCTTTTCTGTGACAATGAGCTGAGTAATTAGAGTCCATGGATGGAAGGTTGCCTTCCGTGATAGTCTAGGCTGTGCACACAACCTTCTGTAGATTCTTACGGTCCTGGGCAGGGTAGTTGCTGTACTAGGCCATTATGTAGCCAGATAGTATTAAACAAAGAACAAAGAACAAAGAAACTTTACAGCCCAGTAATAGGCCCTTCAGCCCTCCAAGCCTGAGCCAATCCAAATGTATTGTCTAAACCAGTCAGTCAATTCCTAAGCATCTGTATCCCTCGACTCTCCACCTACTCCTGCATTTATCCAGACGCATCTTAAATTAATCTACCATGCCTGCCTCTGCCACTTCTGCTGGCAACACGTTCCAAACACCCACCACCCTCTGTGTGAAATACTTGCTGTGTGTATCCCCCTTAAACTTTCCACCTCTCACCTTGAAAGCATGACCTCTCATTATTGGATCCTTCACCCTTGTAAAAGCTTGTCTCTATCCACCCTGTCTATACCTTTCATGATTTTATAAACATCAATCAGGTCCCCCCTCAATCTCCTTTTTTCTAATGAAAATAAACCTAACCTACTCAACGTCTCTTCATAGCTCGCACTGTCCATATCAGGCAATATCTTCGTAAACCTTCTCTGCACCCTCTCCAAAGCGTCCACATCCTTTTGGTAATGTGGCGACCAGAACTGTACACAGTATTCTAAATGCGGCCAAACCAATATCTTGTACAATGTTAACATGACTTGCCATTTCTTCTACTCAATACTCCGTTCAATGAAGGCAAGCATACTATATGCCTTCTTGACCACTCTATCCACCTGTGCAGCAACCTTCAGGTACAATGGACCTGCACTCCCAGATCTCTCTGCCCATCAACTTTTCCCAAGGCTCTTCCATTCATTGTATAATTCGCTCTAGAATTAGTCTTGCCTAAATGCATCACCTCACATTGTCTGGATTGAAATTCATCTGCCACTTTTCCGCCCAAATCTCCAGTCTATTTATATCTTCTAATAGTCGCTTATGCTTTCTGCTACTTCACCAATTTTCATGTCATCTGCAAACTTGCTGATCATACCAACAGTGCCCTCTTCCAGATCATTTATGTATATTACAAATAACAGTGGCCCCAAATCAGCCCTTGTACCTCTATATTTACAGCCCAGTAAAATTAAAACCTCCAAAGACCCTCAAAAATAATCTCATCAGTTCCTAACAGATTTTTTAAAAATCCAGTCCCAGCCGTAGTGAATAATCAATTCTAGATACCAGGTTTATAGCTTAAATAAAAGACTTAACAATTTATTAAAAATACAGTAACATTAGCAGAGCAAAATTAAACAACAAAGTAATCTAATTGATGCTGTGATTTAAACTGAACACATAGAACATATAGAGCATAGAACAGTATGGCACAGCACAGGCCCTTCAGCCTTTGATGTTGTGCTGACCTTTTATCTTCCTCTGAGATTAGACTAATCTATAAACCCTTCAGAGTACTGTCTTCCATGTGCCTGTACAAGTGTCGCTTAAATGTCCCTAAAGTACTGGCAGTACATTCCACGGAGTCACCCCTCTCTGTGTAAAGAATCTACCTCTGACATTTCCCCTAAATCTTCCTCCTATCACCTGAAAATTATGTCCCCTCGTGATATACATTTCCACCATAGGAAAAAGTCTCTGGCTATCCACTCTATCTATGCCTCTCACCAGCTTGTCTACCTCTAACAAGTCACCTCTCATCCTTCTTTGTTCCAATGAGAAAAGCCCTTCAACCTATCTTCGTAAGACATGCCCTCCAGTCCAGGCAGCATCCTGGTAAATCTCCTCTGCACCCTCTCTAAAACTTCCACATCTTTCCTATAATGAGGTGATCAGAACTGAACACAATATTCCAAGTGTGGTCTAACCAGGACTCTTAACTCAATCCCCCTGCTAATGAAAGCCAACACAACAATACGCCTTAACAACCCTATCAAATTGGGTGGCAACTTTCAGACATCTATGGACATGGATCCCAGGATCCCTCTGTTCCTCCACATTGACAAGCATCCTGCTTTAACCCTGTATTCTGCATTCAAATTCGACCTGCTTTCCCATCATGCTACTTATGAGAACATCTTGGTATCTGCTGGCCCTCTCGCAAGGGTTCAAATTTCTACTTGATACTTATTTGATCACTAACTATCATTGTTTTAAAGTAAGCAACACTCTTTTTTTCAGATGAATCAAAGAATACAAGCCAACTGAGATCAACTCAGAATCAAACCAAACAAATTACTGTGAGAATTGTAATGTAATTTTACCAAAACCAGTTTGCAATCCTAACTGATCCATCACCTTAGAATGGATCTTGGAATGGTGAATCTGTTATCAGAAGTCATAAATCTTCCCACTTGCTAAAAAGATAGAATATTTGAACAAGCTATGAGTAACTTTTTTTTAAATAACCAGAACAGTATTGACTACTGAAATACCATTGCCACGTATACACTCCCTAAAGATTGGAATTATGAGTATAACCATTAGAGTCTGAGTAAATTGGATACAAGAAAGAGGCCACTCTCCTAATTCAGAAAAACAGGAAGTGAATCTACATTTTTCTGAAATCTTATTTGGAATCCCCTAACCATGGTAATAGATTTCTGCATGTTAAACCATTAGCTGATCAAATATTCAAAAACTTTTTTTTAACCAGCTTGTAGATGGAATACCATGCAATCTGCAAAAGAACATAAAAACATATGAAACTGAAGCAGGAGCAAGATATTTGGCCACTGGAGCCTGCTCCTGCATTCAAAAAGATAATCGCTGATCTGATTGTGGTGTTAATTCCATTTTCCTAGATATGCCTCAGTATTCTAGGTTCCCTAGCAGATCAAACATATGTCTAACTCAAACATGAATATGTTCAATGACTGAATCATCAATTGCTCTCTGCAGTTTATAAATCTATCTTTAATGACCCACTAAGAGAATAGAAACGTCCTTCTCATTTCTCTCTGAAATGGGGCCCTCTTATCCTGAAACTGTGCCCAAGTTTGAAATTCTGCAATGAGTACAAACATCCTCTAGCATCTAACCTGTCAAACCTGCTCAGAATTATGTATGTTTCAATGAGATCACCTCTCAGTTTTCTCTACTCCATGTGTATTGGTCCAGCCTGCTCAGCTTTTCCGCATATGACAATTTATTTAACAAATGAATCGACCTGGTGAACCTTCTCTAACGTAACTCCATAGTACATCTGTTAATAATTTATTTTAAGTAGGATGTAACAAAAATGTTAAACAAACTTGTGTTTTGGTTAAGAATAAAAGTTTATTTATGACAATAAAGAACATTATATTATATATATATTTAGCTTTAATTTCAAATAACTAGTCTTATTTTCAAATTTATATTTTATATATATAATATAAATTTGAAAATAAAACTATTTTTGATTGTTTTTGCAATTGTATACAAATTTTCAAGGTTATCCAACATGTAGCCCCATATTCAATATTTCTGTGATATTTCTAATTTTGTTCATGTCTCGAACAGGATTTCCTCTTGTTTTCTTTCTCTTCAACTATTTGTCCATCATTATGCTGAAGATATTTTCCACTCACCCTCAAAAGAATTCAGTTGAACTGAATCCCAGATTTTAAAAAAATATTTTTGGACCAACAGTTTGCCTTTCCATCCATTTGCATGTAAAAGATTTTGATGGATTCTTTTTTATTATAAAGAGATTGCAAATATACAAATCAAATGGAAATCAACTCAATTTCTTTCTCATCAACTATATGTGTCACAAAGGGTTCAAAATACCTACATATGAAGAACTAAAGGTAATTTATCCATATGCAAAATTCGGAGATGTGGGAAGACCTGATATATATAGGCAGATGGTTGGCTTTTGCTCACAAGTATAATGATTTAGTCTGAATTATATCTGTAATACAGTTGTATGTTTAAATCACAGTATGTTACAAGGTGAAGACAGATGATATGTGTGTAAAATTGGCTAATGGTTTGATAGGTAAAAAGATACCTACATTTTCATTCTCTTCTTCAACTGCAGAGACATGATTACAGATACTTTCAGTCAGCAGGTAACAAATAGCAATATAATATTTGAATGAAAACAGAAAGTTGGTAGTGGAGTAATAGGAATATCATTGGACTAGCAAACTAGAATCCTAGACTAATATTCTGAGGTCAGAGGCTTGAATCCCACCTTGGCAGATGTTAAAATTTGAATTCAATTTATAAATCTAGAATTAAAAGCTAATATAATAGTGACCATGTAACCACTATTAATCAAAAAGAACCCTTCTGGTTCACTAATGCCATTATAGGGAAAAAAATCTGCCATCTCACGTGAGATGTGTCTCCTAACCCACAGCAATGTAGTTGACGCTTAACTGGTCATGCAACGGCTTAGCCAATTGCTCAGTTCAAGTGAAATGGACAATAAATGCAACAACCGCATCCCACAATGAAATTCAAAATTGCAAATTACTTGCAATTACATTTATGTAACAGAGTAGCTATGGGGACAAATAGATAACATTCCAAGAGTGTCCATTGAAACAAATAAGCTCATATTAATTAACTTTAAAAATAGTATCTCAGTGTTTTCTTCTTATATGTGAATAGTTTCTGCTATATGTGCAATCAGTTTTACCAATATTATATGCTCTTTGTGCACATGTTTTGTAAAAGATAAAAATTAAGGGGATGCCTTTAAATTATGCAATATCTAAGCAGCTTTCAATATGCAGTCAGAAAAAGACATATCTTAGTGTTTTAATATCAAATGAGAAGCTTCCAAATGTTTAGTTTTATGTCTATATGATTATATTAGTCTGACTATTGTTTCTTTTGGTCAGAAAACTTGCCATCTTTACCTGGTTTGATCTACATATAATTCCAAACCCACAAGCAGTATGGTTGATTAGCTTAGTAAATCCATCAATTCAAGAGCCTTTAGAGATGGACAACAAATTTGCACCTCATCAACGCTGCCCAAATCTCATTAAAAAATAAAGAAAACAACATTTATGAGAGTGCTGATTGGTTGTCAAGTGACTGGTAGCAGCATTGCTGTGATGACTGATAGTTAATGACCAAGATTTGTTTAAATCTTAAAGCAAGTGGGTTGACTCTGATTAGTCAAACATTGCCCTAAGAATAAATCAGAGGATGACTGTCACCAATTTTGCTGAGTTGAAGTAAGTGCAATATGTGCAAATGTTGTTTCTTACTGCAAAGATCAGGGCCCTGGTGGGTTATTGTATGCAGCTTCCAGTTCATACAAGTGTGCTCACATTGTGAGTCTGACTGAGAAACCCTAAATTGGTACATCCACATGGCAATCTTTAGCAATCAGAGTCAATCAATCAGCTTTCGTTTCATGCAGTAGAAATGTTATTTTCCATTTACTTCTGAATTTCTTATGAATTCTTATGATACATGCATAAGATGTCCTTTTTTTCAGCAACACTCAAGTTCTGCATGACAATTTTAAGAAAAAGGGTAATGTGTTAGTAATCTCAAGAAATGAAAACATTGTTGAAAATAATTTGCTAATATAAATGTGTACAAATGACATTAAGAAGAGAAGCTGTTCCAGTGTGAGAAATATAGGGTTTTGTTCCAGACACCTCCTGGTGTAGATACACCCAGAATGTTTGGAGGAGCTCCAGCAACATTCCAGCAACTTAGCAACATTGAAGAAACGGCAGCATAGTTCCAAGTCTGGTGAGTGGTTTGGAGAGGATCTTGAAGCTGGTGGTCTTCCTATGGATCTGCTACCT
The DNA here is from genome assembly GCF_020745735.1 of Hemiscyllium ocellatum. Classification (NCBI taxonomy): domain Eukaryota; kingdom Metazoa; phylum Chordata; class Chondrichthyes; order Orectolobiformes; family Hemiscylliidae; genus Hemiscyllium; species Hemiscyllium ocellatum. The sequence continues at coordinate 37,176,031 of NC_083407.1, read as the reverse complement.
TTGTCCTTCTAGGAGGTAGTGGTCATGTGTTTGGAAGATGTTGTACCTCTACTGCAGTCCACGTAACATCTACTTAAAATATGCATCACGATAAGCTATCAAAACTATTATGGATCGTAATTAGGTTAGTACTTCCCAGCTTATTTCCACATATCTCCCAATGCAATAGCAATAAGTCTTTCAGGTCATTTTAATTCCCCTCTGGAAGGTAACTCAATAATTTATCACAATTTTTGACAACTTCCTCATTGTCCAATTTAATTTGAGGAATGTCCAATTCAGAATCCTCTGAACATTATTCTTCACTCTGTGCTGTAACCAATAACATGGTCTCTGTTTGCTTTCCTTCCTTGTCAAAATACCTTTCGAGCATATTCACCTATTACATTTTGCAAGATTTCTTCCTATCTAGAGTCCTTATCAAATACTTCACCTCACACAATGTCTTTTCGACTTGATAAGGTTCATTAAACTGGGCTTTTAAAGGTTCACCTATAATATGAATTAACACTAACGCCTAATCTCCAATAGCAAAATTGTAAATTTTTGATTTCTTATCTGCTGTATGTTTCATTATATGCTGTGATACTTTTAAATGCCGTCGAGCCAACTCCTCCACTCAAATTAATCATTCCCTAAAATCTAACACATAGTCCAAATATGTGATTGCTGAATTCTGTCTTACCAATTTCTCCTTAATCAATTTTAACGGTCCTCTTTTTTCATGTCGAAGATCTAATTCAAATGGACTGAATTTGGTTGATTCATTTGGTGCATCTCTGATGGCAAAATGCACAAATGGAATTCTTTTATCCTAATCCTCTGCATATTCATGACTATAAGCTTGACTATAAGCCCTCACCGTGGTCTTTAGTGTCTGATGCCACCTTTCTAGTGCTCCCTGAGATTCTGGATGGTATGCAGAGTAACCTTTACCTTCATAAGTATATGGTTTAAGAAAATCTGGCAGGTCGTCCTCAACCAATGTCCGACCAGGTTGTACATTCTGGTGTAGCTTTCTAGCCGCCACTGTGCTGTCCATTACCACTCAAACAAAACTCACTGACATCCTGTTTTCCTACATCAACAGGACCACCAACACTGCTATTTCATGTGATCTACTTTACTGCAGTGAAAACACCAGAGCTTTTTAACCTCCCTTTCTTTTTACCCTGTGTTAAGCTATCCTTATGATCTTCACTGATATCTACCTTTCCCTTACAATGTGAGAGTTTCTCTTTTCCCCAATTTCTATCCCTCACAGACTGAAACTGATGTTGGAAGCCAAACTTTGATTTGTGAGCCAATTCGTAATCATCAACCACATCAGCTGTTAATTTTGCCATTTTAACTCTCTGCTCTTCCACATGGGTGCTCATTACTTCAGGAAGTGAAGTTTTGAACTCCTCCAAAAAGTTGTCTCTCTAAAAGCATCATAAGGTTTGCTCTGGTTTTAATGCCCTTATCAGTCTATCAAAATTACTTTGTTTAATCCTTTCAAACTCAGTGTAAGTTTCACAAGAGTTTCTCCTCAGATTCTTGAAATGCTGTCTGTAGGCTTCTGACATAAGCTCATATGGTCTTAAGCTGACTTTCTGCACCTCCTCATACATCCCAGATACCTCCTCTGATAATGATGCAAATACCTCACTAGCTCTACGTACAACTTGTACGTAGAGCTAGTGAAGTTTAGATAAATAAAACTAACATGGTCACTGGTCACTGCATTTGTCTAGCCACCTTTTCAAATTAAATGAAAAAAACTTCCATATCGTTCTCATCAAATTTAGGTAATACTTCAATATATTTAAACAAATTATCACCAGGCCTTTAGGTTTGCTTATCCTCACTAAACGTACATTCAGCCTTCATCTCCATCCTTTTAAGGTGACTTTCCTCTCTAAGTGCCAATTTATGAAGTTCAAACTCCCTCTCTTTCTTCCGTTAATCTCTCTCCTTTGTTTTGCAAAAACAATTTGTTCTATTTCTCTTTGCCCAGATTTTGCAGCAATTGCTGTTTTATATGCTGATGCATTGTTTTGGAATATTGTGAAAAAGAAGTCAAAACAACAGCACTTTTAAAAGGGAGAGGAACAGACAAAGGCAGCACATGGTGAGGTCAGTGCAGGAGAGAGAGAGAGAGAGAGAGAGAGAGAGAGAGAGAGAAACCCACACTGCTAACTGTCACAGCAGTGAACCTGCACACTTACTGCCTTTGCTGTTTGAATTCATGTATCACTGGACATTGGATTGCATCTGGGAAAATTAATAAATAGTAAAATTTGCAACTAATCTGGGAGGAGCCTGTTTGAGAGAGGTTACAACACAGAAACAAATATGTGAATATTTTTAAGTGTGGCCTTACAGTAAGTCTGCAGTAGTGAGTAGAATGCGTTCTTTCCTGATTATATGTTTTATTGAGATATGTCTTGTGATTAAACTTAAAAATATAAGCCACAGCAGTAAGTTAGCCTGGAGCAGTGTTTTGTAGAGAAATAAGGCAGTGCTGTTTTCTAGCTGGGTAAATTGGAATAAGCAAAAATGGCCTTTAATAGAGTGATATGCTCTTCTTGTTGGATGTTGGAGTTTAGGGAGAGTTTACGTGTTACTAAAGATGATATTTGCAACAAATGCCTTTGGTTCAGAATTCTATCAGATTGAATGGATCGGTTAGAGAGACAGTTAGAGGAAATGAGGAATTTACAAGAGCAAGGGGGAGTGGTGGATGGCAGTCATTGTACATATTGAAACCAATGACATAGGAAGGGAAAAGGACGAGATTCTGAAGGGAGAACATAGAGAGTGAGGCAGGAAAATAAAAAGGAGATCCTCGAGAATAGTAATGTCTGGATTAATCCTGGTGCTATGAGCTAGTGAGGGTAGAAATAGGAGGATAGAGCAGATGAATGCATGGCTGAGGAGCTGGTGTATGGGAGAAGGATTCACATTTTTGTATCATTGGAATCTCTTTTGGGGTAGAAGTGAACTGTACAAGAAAGACAGATTGTACCTGAATTGGACGGGGACTAATATACTGACCAGGAGATTTGCTAGAGCTGATAAGGAAAATTTAACTATTGAGGTGGGGGAGTGGGACCTTAGGAGATAGTGAGGAAAGAGATCAATCTGAGACTGGTACAGTTGAGAAAAGAAGCGAGTCAAATAGTCAGGGCAGGCGGGGACAAAGCCAGAACAAAGTAGGACTGACTGATAAATTAAACTGCATTTATTTCAATGCAAGAGGCCAAACAGGGAAGGCAGATGAACTCAGAGCATGGTTAGGAACATGGGACTGGGATATCACAGCAATTACAGAAATGTGGTTCAGAGATGAACAGGACTAGAAATTTAATTTTCCAGGATACAAATGCTACAGGATGGACAGAAAGGGAGGCAAGAGAGGATGAGGAGTGGCATTTTTGACAAGCGATAGCATTACAGCTGGACTGAGGGAGAATATTCCCAGAAATACATCCAGGAAAGTTATTTGGGTTAAACGGAGAAATAAGAAAGGGATAATAACCTTATTGGGATTGTATTACAGACCCCCTAATAGTGAAAAGGAAATTGAGAAACAGATTTGTCAGGAGATCTCAGTTATCTGCAAGAATAACAGAACGGTTACGGTAGGGGATTTTAACTTTCCAAACATAGACTGGGACCGCTATAGAGTTCAGGGTTTAGATGGAGAGGAAAATGTTAAGTGCATCCAAGAAAATTTACGGATTCAATATGTGGATGTACCTACTAGAGAAGGTGCAAAGCTTGATCTACACTTGGGAAATAAGGCAGGGCAGGTGACTGAGGTGTCAGTGGGGGAGCACTTTGGGGTCAGCAACCATAATTCTGTTAGTTTTAAAATAGTGATGGAAAAGGATAGACCAGATCTAAAAGTTGAAATTCTAAATTGGAGGAAGGCCAATTTTGATGGTATTAGGCAAAAACTTTCAAAAGCTGATTGGGGCATATGTTCGCATGTAAAGGGATGGCTGGAAAATGGGAAGCCTTCAGGAATGAGATAACGAGAGTCCAGAGACAGTTTATTCCTGCTAGGGTGAAAGGAAATGTTGGTAGGTATAGGGAATGCTGGATGACTAAAGAAATTGTGGGTTTGGCTCAGAAAAAGGAGGAAGCATATGTAACGTATAGACAGGATAGATCGAGTGAATCCTTAGAAGAGTATAAAGGCAATAGGGGTATACTTAAGAGGGAAATCAGGAGGGCAAAAAGGGATAGCTTAGGCAAATAGAGTTAAGGAAAATCCAAACAGTTTTTACAAACACATTAAGGACAAAAGGGTAACTAAGGAGAGAATAGGGCCCCTCAAAGAGCAGCAAGGCAGCTTTTGTGTGGAACCGTAGGAGATGGGGGAGATACTAAATGAGTATTTTGCAACAGTGTTTGCTGTGGAAGAGGATGTGGAAGATATAGAATGTGGGGAAATAGATGGCGACATCATGAAAAATATTCATATTACAGAGGAGGAAGTGCTGGATGTCTTGAAACGCATAAGGGTGAATAAATCCCCAGGACCTGATCAGGTGCACCCTTGAAATCTGTGGGAAGCTAGGGAAGTGATTGCTGGGCCCCTTGCTGAACTATTTGTATTAGCGATAGTCACAGGTGAGGTGCCGGAAGACTGGAGGTTGGCTAACGTGGTGCCACTCTTTGAGAAGGGTGGCAAGGACAAGCCAGAGAACTATAGATCAGCGAGTCTGAGCTTAGTGGTGGGCAAGTTGTTGAAGGAAATCCTGAGGGACAGGATGTACATATATTTGGAAAGGCAGTAACTGATTAGGGATAGACAACATAGCTTTGTGCGTGGGAAATCATGTCTCACAAACTTGATTGAGTTTTTTGAAGGAGTAACAAAGAAGATTGATGAGGTCTGAGCAGAAGATGTGATCCATATGGACTTCAGTAAGGCGTTCAACAAGGTTCCCTATGGAAGACCGATTAACAAGGTTAGATCTCATAGAATACAGGGAGAGCTAGCTATTTGGATACAGAACTGGCTCAAATGTAAAAGACAGAGGGTGGTGATGGAGGATTGTTTTTCAGACTGGAGGCCTGTGACCAGTGGAGTGCCACAGGATTGGTGCTAGGTTGACTACTTTTCGTCATTTATGTAAATGATTTGGATGTGAGCATAAGAGGTATAGTTAGTAAGTTTGTAAATGACACCAGAATTGGAGGTGTAGTGGACGGCAAAGAAGGCTATCTCAGATTACAACATTATCTTGATCAGATGGGCCAATGGGGTGAGGAGTGTCAGATGGAGTTTAATTTAGATAAATGCGAGGTGCTGCATTTTGGGAAAGCAAATCTTAGCAGGACTTATACATTTAATGGTAAGGTCCAAGGGAGTCTTGCTGAACAAAGAGACCTTGAAATGCAGGTTCATAGCTCCTTTAAAGCAGAGTTGCAGTTAGATAAGATAGTGAAGAAGGCTTTTGGTATGCTTTCTTTTATTGGTCAGCGTATTGAGTGCAGGAGTTGGGATGTCATGTTGCAGCTGTACAGGATATTGGTTAGGCCACTTGTTGAATACTGCGTACAATTCTGGTCTTCCTATCGGAAGGATGTTGTGAAACCTGAAAGAGTTCAGAAAAGACTTACATGGATGTTGCCAGGGTTGGAGGATTTGAGCTACAGGGAGCGGTTGAACAGACTGGGGCTGTTTTCCCTGGAGCGTCGGAGGCTGAGGAGTGACCTTATAGAGGTTTATAAAATCATGAGGGGCATGGATATGATAAATAGACAAAGTCTCTTCCCTGGGGTGGGGGAGTCCAGAACTAGAGGGCATAGGTTTAGGGTGAGAGGGTAAAGATACCAAAGAGAGCTTAGAGGCAACTTTTTCATGGTGAAGGTGGTGCGTGTATGGAATGAGCTGCCACAGGACGAGGTAGAGGTGAGTATGATTACAACATTTAAAAGGCATCTGGATGGGTATATGGACAGGAAGGATTTGGAGGAATATGGGCCGTGTGCTGGCAGATGGGACTAGATTGGGTTGGAATATCTAGTCAGCATGGACTAGTTGGACTAAAGGGTCTTTTTCCATGATGTACATCTCTGTGACTCTGTGACTATGACTCTGCTCTTGAATCGAATTTGAAACACTTTCATTTCTTTTCCCTTTTCCTTTTCTTTTGCTTCTAACTCAAGCAGCATTTTCTATGGAATGTCAGCCATCTCCAAAGATTCTGATGGTGTTTCCAGCAAATGTAAATTGCTGTAATTATCTCTCCTTTCCTCATGGGAGAAGGCAGCTCCAACTCCAGCCTGATTGCCAATTCCAGCAGCATTTCCTTATTCATCCTTTGTAAAGCCCTCAAAGTCACTTCTTCTCACCCTCCAGAAAACAGTCAGTGACTGTAAGAGCCATGATTACCCCAAACACTGTTTTAAAAAACTGAAATCATCACCCAGAACAAAAGACACTAACATCTACCATTAGCTGCCTTCAAGTCCAATAACCTTAATCCCAGTTTGGGACTACAGAATAAATTCCCACAAAATCTGTTCTGGATCAAGCTAGACCCCCTCAAAACATTTCAAGAAAGTAGCTCAGACTTAAGTTTGCTCGTTGGTTTAAGCAAATATCGACTGAATATTCCAGGAGTGCCGCAGCTGCTCCAACCACTTAGTTTAAAACAAAACAGAATTTATTTGCAAGATTACTAAATGTAACTCAAACAAAAGAGAACAAATGATAGAATAACTTATATCCAAAAACCCAACAAATAATGAGCTGCCAGAGGAAGTGGTGGAGGCTGGTACAATTGCAATATTTAAGAGGCATTTGGTTGCGTATATGAATAGGAAGGGTTTGGAGGGATATGGGCCTGATGGTGGCAGGTGGGACTAGATTGGGTTGGGATATCTGGTCGGCATAGATGGGTTGGACTGAAGGGTCTGTTTCCATGCTGTATATCTCTATGACTCTGTGACTCTATTATCCCAACTTAATGATGTTATTTCAAATTCCTGCAACAACCCCCATAAGCACCCCTTGGCAAAACGGTAAAATCAAACACAGGGTCTTACGGGAGAGAAAGAGAGAGAAATGGCAGAGATTGAGAATGGAACACCATCTTCTATGTTGCAGTTTCTTTTTACCAGCAAAATGGACAACAAAAACCAAACCAAATCAAACCAGTGAAAAGCTGAGCTGGGAGAACAGGCCACTCCTCTTTCATCATACAAGTGTCTTTTTTCAACTTAAAAGCCTCATGCCCGAGACAGTATCTGTTAGCTATAATCAAATTGGCCCTAAAACCCATCCAAACCAGACACATCAGAATCAATATGTTTACAACCCCTCTGAAAAAATAAACGAGGACAAGTAACCTTGTTAAAGGAGCAGCTATATCACAAAAACACATGACAGAATTTCACCTTTTTGACAATTGTACTATTTTATTAGTAATGCACCACTTTTTGTTCCAAAGTGTGGGAAATGAATTTGATTAAGAACACAAAGACTTTATAGAGCTTAATACCTGAATAAAAATCTGTTATGGTTCTCAGTTCAAGAGGGTATCATAAAATCAATGTCATAAATAAATGTTTTTATCTTGACAACTTTTATTCTGGTTTTTCCTTTTGGCTGATCATCTGAAAGCCTTCACTGGTTAAAGGCATAACAAGGATTAAAGAAGATTGTTTTGTTTTCTGAAGGCCAAACATTACATTCACCGGATATAACAATAAACATTTGCCAGGCAGTTTCCTGGACCTGACCATCTTCATCTACTTCATCAAGAACATCCTCTCTATTCTAAAGTCAAACTGGGCATTTTACTGGTGATTGCACTGTATTTATTTCTGTTATTATTTCGCAGGTAATGAAGGAACCAGAGATTGAATATGACAAGATCTGATCAATGTTCGGAATTGGGCTAATAAGTGGCAAGCATAATTACACTACATGTTGACAGTGACTGTAGAGTCATTGAGTCATAGAGATGTACAGCACGGATACAGACCCTTCAGATCAAATCATCCATGCTAGCCGGATATCCCAACCCAATCTCGTCCTATTTGTCAGCATTTGGCCCATATCCTTCTAAAGCCTTCCTATTCATGTGCCCATCCAGATGTCATTTAAATATTATAATTGTACCAGCCTGTACCACTTTCTCTGGCAGCTCATTCTGTATATGCACCACCGTTTGCCATTTAAATCTTTCCACTCTTGCCTTAAGCCTATGCCCTCTAGATTAGCACCTCCCCCACCACACACACACACTGGGGAAAAGACCTTGTCTATTTATCCTTTCCATGCTTCGCACAATTTTGTAAACCTCCATAAAGCCACACTCAGTCTCAACGTTCCTGGGAAAATAGCCCCAGCCTATTCAACCTCTCCCTTTAGCTCAAACCTTCCAATCTTGGCAACATCCTTGTGAATCTTTTCTGAATGCTTTCATGTTTCACAACATCCTTCTGATAGGAGGGAGATCAGAATTGTACACAATATTTCAAAAGTGGCCTAACAGAAGGTTACCTGAGAAAGTGACCAAACAGGTAGATGAGAGTAAACTGGTTGATGTGATGTATATGGATTTCAGCAAGGCATTCGATAAGGTTCTCCACAGTAGGCTATTGTACAAAATGTGGAAGAATGGGATTGTGGGACATTTTGCAGTTTGGATCAGTAATTGGCTAGCTGAAAGAAGACAGAGGATTGTGGTTGATGGGAAATGTTCATCCTGGAGTTTAGTTACCAGTGGTGTACTGCAAGGATTGATGTTGGGCCCACTGCTGTTCGTCATTTTTATAAACGACTTGGATGAGGGCATAGAAAGGTGGGTTAGTAAATTTGCAGACGAGGAAAGGCTGAGGGACTTGAAGCTGTTTTCGTTAGAGAGAAGAAGGTTGAGAGGTGACTTAATAGAGACATACAAGATAATCAGAGGGGTAGATAGGGTGGACAGGGACAGCCTTTTTCCAAGTATGGTGACAGTGAGCACAAGGGGGCATAGCATTAAATTGTGGGGTGATAGATTTGGACAGATGTCAAAGATAGTTTCTTTACTCAAAGAGTACATAGAACATAGAGCATGGAAAAATACAGCTCAGTACAGGCCCTTCGGCCCTCGATGTTGCGTCGATCCAAGCCCACCTAACCTACACTAGCCCACTATCCTCCATATGCCTATCCAATGCCCGTTTAAATGCCCATAAAGAGGAAGAGTCCACCACTGTTACTGGCAGGTCATTCCATGAACTCACGACTCACTGAGTAAAGAATCTACCCCTAACATCAGTCCTATACCTACCACCCCTTAATTTAAAGCTATGCCTCCTCGTAATATCTGACTCCATACGTGGAAAAAGGTTCTCATGGTCAACCCTATCTAAACCCCTAATCATCTTGTACACCTCTATCAAGTCACCCCTAAACCTTCTTTTCTCCAATGAAAACAGCCCCAAGTGCCTCAGCCTTTCCTTATACGATCTTCCTACCATACCAGGCAACATCCTGGTAAACCTCCTCTGCACCTGTTCCAGTGCCTCCACATCCTTTCTATAGTACGGCAACCAAAACTGCACACAATACTCCAGATGCGGCCGCACCAGAGTCTTATACAACTGCAACATGACCTCAGGATTCCGGAACTCAATTCCTCTACCAATAAAAGCGAGTACGCCATATGCCTTCTTCACAGCACTATTTACCTGGGTGGCAACTTTCAGAAATCTGTGATCATGGATACCAAGATCCCTCTGCTCATCCACACTACCAAGTATCCGACAATTAGCCTAGTACTCCATCTTCTTGTTACTCTTACCAAAGTGAATCACTTCACACTTGGCTACATTGAACTCCATTTGCCACCTTTCTGCCCAGCTCTGCAGTAGTAAGGGTATGGAATGCTTTACCTACAATGGTAGTAGATTCGCCAACTTTAAGTTCATTTAAGTCATCATTGGACAGGCATATGGACGTAGATGGAATAGCATAGGTTAGATGGGCTTCAGATTGGTATGACAGGTCGACGCAACATCAAGGGCCAAAGGGACTGTATTGCTCTGTAATGTTCTATGTCTATGTAACCAATGTCCTGTACAGTCACAGCATGACCTCCCAACTCCTATACTCAATACTCTGACCAATAAAGGCCTGTATAGCAAACGCCTTCTTCACTATTTATCTACCTATGACTCCACTTTCAAGGAGCTATCACCATCCTCAACGAGAGACCTTTGGCCACTTCTCCTTTACATTATTGTTATTAAATCCTTCATCAACACTGGGGTATGGGTTCATCATATGTGAAAAAAAGCTTCAGTGGACCATCCATATAAATAAAGTGGCTCGAAGAACAGCTCAGTGAGAGACTAAGCTACCTTAAGTGTCTCACCTCTTGAAACCCTAACACAATTCCACAATCTACAAGGTAGAAGTCAGGAGTGTGATGAAATATCTTCCACTTGCATGGTTAAACACAACTCCAACACTCAAGAGACCAGATGCCATTCATAATAAATCAGTCTATTTGCTCATTAAAGCGTTCATTCTCTCCAAACTATCCCATGGCAGCAGTGTGAACCATCAAAAAGATGTATTGCAGCAGTTCACAAAGTATCTTCCACCAGTATTTCTCAAACCTGCAATCTCAACCACACAGAATGATAAGGGAAACAGATTTATAAAACACAGTCACCATCTAGGTTCCCATCCAAATCATACCCCATCCTAATTTGGATTAAACTAGTCTTCCTTCATTGTCATTTTAACATCCTCCTGAGTAGTATCATGCCATTGCTTTCACCACATGGAGTACAATGGTTCAAGCTGATCACCTCATTCTCAAGGGCAATTTGCACAATAAGTGGTGGACTTAATTACCTGAGACACACACATTCCATGAATGAATAAAAGCCTTTTTTAAAATAGTATACAAGTTATATTGTCTAGATCTAAACAGTTAATCGCAATAAATTGAGTAGACAATCTAAATTAACAAGTTTGATATTGAAACACACGTGAAATAATTGTTATATAGCATTGTTCATTGAGTTGCTGTATTTCTGAGACCAGTAATTCTCTCAAGTCAATATTACAATGTTATCATCAGGAATTCATCCGGAGATAACAGATAAAGGACAATCCTGGCCTTCTCAGTTGTTCAATAAATAAACTGCCTCATGCACCATGTGTTGAGGCACTGTTGCCTATCTACATGTATAATAACAAGTTATCATATCAAGATATCGATTTTGTTTGGTAATGATGTAAAGAGTGATAAGTGGCCGCCATGCTCCAAAACAAAACTCTGTTTTTGTTCAGGGTCATGATTTTATGATATCTGCTGAAAGTTTGGCTGTCAAGCTACTAATAGATCTAAGAAGATCTGTGTGATAGTGAGACTGGTAGCAATCATCATTTAAATTTATGCAAACTTCAGGGAATTGTTTTCACCCAGTTCACAGCTTCAAAAGAGAAGGGCTTTGAGAAAATCAAAACAAAATTAAACACAAGAAACAAAACACTTTGCATTTTTATTGGAACTTTCAGGATCTCTGAATATTTTAAAATATTTTTGGACTTTCTCATGGGATGTGGCTGTCATTGAGTCACACAGTCATACAATGCAGAAACAGAGCCTTTGGTCCAATGCGTCCATGCCGAATAGTTTTCAGAAACTGAACTAGTCCCATTTTCCTGCATTTGGCCCACATCCTTTTGAACCTTTTCTATTCATGTACCTGTCCAAATGTCTTAAATGTTGTAATTTAACTTACCTCTGGTGGCGTTCTCCCAAATTAGTCTCAAAGAAATGGAGTGTTCTCCAAAGTGCGGCGCACAAATGTTGCTGGCTTATGAATTACTCTTTAAGGTCAGTCACTGTTAAAACACAGGAAAACATGGTTACCATATCACATCCAGCTAAGACCCACAAAGAGTAACGTTAAACATTCTGAGATACCGTAATCTGTTTTTAATAATGTTTTGAGGGATGGATTTTCATTGGAGTAACCAAGATAATGGCCTTGAACTTCTCCAAATAGTGAATAGATTACTTTCTGTTCATCTGAGCAGATGGGATATGAGTTTAACATTTCACCTGAAAGATGATACTTCCTGAAATACAGCAATCCTCAATGAAATACTAAGATTTTTTTAAAGTGTAAGCTTAGTTTACGTACTCTTATCTCTGGAGTGTCAATTAGACTTGTAACCCTCTGACTTAAAATAAAGATTGCCATAATGAATCAAGCACAATACCATCAGTCACAACCATTTGTAAGCAATATGTATTACTGTTCTTTGATATTAGCCTCTCCCATTCAGTGCTTCTTATTGGCAATAGGTCTGGCAGTACATTTCCTGGATGTTTGACCATAGGATATTCCCACATGAAGTTACCTGCAGTTTGAAAATAGTCCTGAGCTTAACAATAAAAGCTGCAATTCTTGTTGTTGAGTGTTGTAGTTGTGCTGAATAGAATTCTTGTAAAAGATACAAAAGTAGAGAATGGAAGGATTTATAAAAGTAGACTGTGAACTTCGTTAATTTTTTGCCACTATTACGGGATGTGCTGCATTTTAGAAAGGAAAATCAGGCAGGACTTCTATACTTAATGGTAAGGTCCTGGAGAATGTTGCTGGATAAAGGGACCTTGCAGTGCAGGTTCCTAGTTGGTTGAAAGTGGAGTCACAGGTAGATAGGAGAGTGAAGAAGGCGTTTGTTATGCTTTATTAGTCAGTGCATTGAGTATAAGAATTGGGAGGTCATGTTGTGGACATTGGTTAGGCCACTTCTGGAATGCTGTGTGCAATTCTGGTCTCTCTGCTATCAGAAGGATGTTGTGAAACCTGAAAGGGTTCAGAAAGGATTTACAAGGATTTTGCCAGGGTTGGAAGGTTTAAACTGCGGAGAGGATGAATAGGCTGGAGCTATTTTCCCTAGAGCATTGGAGGAAGTGAGGTGACCTTATAGAAGTTTATAAACTCATGAGAAACATGGATAGAGCAAAGTAGGAGATAATTTACAGCAACACTGAGACCTTTGCAGCCTGCTCCACCGCCTCAACAAGACCACCCAAAAACTAGAGGAGGAACACCTCATCTCCTGCCATAGCAGCCTACAACCACATGGCTTCAACATCAAATTCACGAGTTTCCAAATCTGCCCTCCCCCCACCCCCAACACATCCCAACACTCCAACTCACATCCACCCTCTTGACCTGACCTACCTGTCCATTTTCTTTCTCACCTATCCGCTCCACACTTCCCACTCAACAACACCTCCCACCTTCACACACATATTACCATCCCACCTACATTACCCCAGCACCAGCCCCCTCTCCCTATTTATTTCTGATTCCTCTTCCCCCACACCAGTCTTGACGAAGAGTTATGCCTGAAATGTCGACTCTCCTGCTCCTCAGCTGCTGCCTGACCTAAGTGTCAGTTTCCTTGTTGTACGTCTCTTATGACTCTATAACTACTGCAAAGTCAGTTTTCATAATTTATTTCATTTTCCATTACTCACAGACTTAATAATAGATTTCTACTTTTGAGAATAAATGAAAGTTGCCTTACACTAAGCCACTTTTCTACTTTAGATAATATGAATTATGAAGGAGATTTCATATTAAGTATTCAGTGATATCTCATTTACACTTTTAATTCAGTTTGTATGCATTGATAATTTAGTGATTTTTGAAAGAGAAATGCATTGTCAACTGGATTTCATTTCAAGTGATGCTTTTACATAGAAAGATACAGCGCAGTACAGGCCCTTCGGCCCTCGATGTTGCGCCGACCGAATCCTACCTAACCTACACTAGCCCAATAACTTCTAAATGCCTATCCAATGCCCGCTTAAATGACCATAAAGAAGGAGAGTTCACCACTGCTACTGGCAGGGCATTCCATGAACTCACAACCCGCTGTGTAAAGAATCTACCCCTAACATCTGTCCTATACCTACCACCCCTTAATTTAAAGCTGTGTCCCCTAGTAACAGCTGACTCCATTAGCGGTAAAAGGTTCTCAGTGTCGACCCTATCTAAACCTCTAATCATCTTATACACCTCTATCAAATCTCCCCTAAACCTTCTCTTCTCCAATGAGAACAGCCCCAAGTGCCTCAGCCTTTCCTCATAAGATTTTCCTACCATTCCAGGCAACATCCTGGTAAACCTCCTCTGCACTCGTTCCAATGCCTCCACATCCTTCCTATAGTATGGCGACCAAAACTGCACACAATACTCCAGATGAGGCCGCAACAGAGTCTTATACAGTTGCAACATGACCTCAGGACTCCGGAACTCAATTCCTCTACCAATAAAGCCCAGTACACCATATGCCTTCCTCACAGCACTATTTACCTGGGTGGCAACTTTCAGAGATCTGTGTACATGGACACCAAGATCCCTCTGCTAATCCACACTACCAAGTAGCCTACCATTAGCCCAGTAATCCATCTTCTTGTTACTCCTACCAAAGTGAATGACTTCACACTTAGCTACATTGAATTCCATTTGCCACATTTCTGCCCAGCTCTGCAACTTATCTATATCCCGCTGTAACCTACCACTTCCTTCCTCACTATCCACAACTCCACCGACAATGGCTTGTTCAACATCAATAAATGTCTGTTGAAATATTTCAGTTTTATCAAGCACTTTACATGGAAAACAAACTAGCATCCATTCCTGTTGAAGGGCTTTTACCTGAAATTTTGATGTTCCTGCTCCTTGGATGCTGTCTGACCTGCTGTGCTTTTCCAGCACCACACCCTTGACTCTAATCTCCAGCATCTGCAGTCCTCACTTTCATCCTGTTCCAATGGTTATGTTTTCCATTATCTGTTTGTACAAAAATATCTTTGTTGAGAAATACAATTTAAATTTAATTCTAAAAAGTTCTTAGTTTGTGACATTTCACTTTCTGTCTGGTTTTTGGACATGGCAGTCATAAATTGGCAATTCTATTTGTGCCAAATCTGACATTTCTGCTTGTCTGGCTGCTTTCCAATGTTGATCACACTCCCTTTTGTGAGACGGGCTCACAAAGGGTTTGCTGTCAGACCTTGAATCAATTCCAAGAGAAATTCTGGACTCATGAACTACAGACACAACACAAAACTATTCCTGGTTGATTAGCCTTTCATTCCAGGAGACACCAAGCTATAAGGTTCCAAATATATGAAATTGGCAAGCAAATGTGATCTTGAAAGTTCCAAAAACCCTTAGAAAATTCAATCATCAGAACAACCAATCCAGAGAAATGATTTGGAGATGCCGGTGTTGGACTGGGACTATCACCTGATGAAGGAGCGTCACTCCGAAAGCTGGTGTGCTTCCAATTAAACCTGTTGGACTATAACCTGTGTGAAAAGTTGTCCATGCAAGTAGAAAAGGCAAGGACAACTCCTCCAATCAAAGCAGAGAAGCAGAGTGTGATTGGACGTGCAACAGGAAAGTAAGTGCCAGCAGTGAGGGAGTGGCTGGGGACAGACTTGATTTTCTCTGAGGCAGGCAGAGGCAGTCTTTAACTCTGAAGGGAGCACTTTATTTTTGAGCGGTTGTGAACCATGTCTAGGACTCGGCTGGGTGTTGGGGGCTATAATTTCAGCAAGAGGTAAGGAGACTGTTGCAAAAGTCTCAGAGGGAGGCTTCAAAAAGAGTGTATGGGAGGGATAAGGGGACAAGATTGAGGGAGCCAGAAAATGTAGTTTTTTAAAAATTCATTCACAGGATGAGGGTGTCACTGGCCAAGTCAGCATTTATTGCCTATCCCTAATTGTTAAGAGTCAACCACATTGCCGTGGGCCCAGAGTCACATGTGGGCCAGACCAGGCAAAGTTGGCAGCTTCCTTCCCTAAAGGGCATTACTGAGCCAGATGTATTTTTTTCCAACAATCGACAATGGATTCACAGTCAGCATTAGATGCTTACTACCAGATTTTACTGAGTTCAAATTATACCATCTTCCATGGCAGGATTTAAACCTAAATCCCTGGATTAATAGTCTAGCAATAATATCATTGGGCCATTGCCTCTCCTCTGATCTGAAATAAAAGTTGATTGTTTTTACTAGATTTGAGCAATGCAATACATTTGTTAGCAGTCCATCAGTTAACAAACTACTAATTAAAGACATACGTTACAGTGCATACAGTGAATGCTCAGCTTCTTACCAATTGCACACTTTGGAAGCTGACCACATTGATAGACTTAAGCTTTCAATCATTCTTTGCCATGACTTTTTTATCTTTCCATCCAAGGTGAGTAGGATATTTCATTGACAAGATTATAATGGCCTATCAAAATCCACCTTAAGCCATTATTATCCAAGGAGACATCTAATTAATTCAAACTTTCCTAATATTTGAGACTAACTTGATTTTGAACATCTGTTTCAATTTTCTTCAGTAATTTCAGCCCCACTGGATGTTATATATGCCCTCACAATTTAAGAAAATAACTCTATTTCCTGACCTCTCAAATATCTCAAAGCTATAGGATAATTAAACAGTCCAAGTAACTTCTGACTTCTTATGAATTTGCAGATTGGAGATTTTTTTTAAAAAGTCTATCCGATGTAACAATTGGAAAAAATTCATGTATTATTGTGGAGATAGGTTCTCTGCATTTCAACAGAAGATTAATTCTGATATCATCAAACAATGTCAGTTCATGCAACTTCCTCAAAGACACATATTTCAAAACACGCAGGTAAGCAAACAGACATTTTGGTTCGATGTTTTTTATACGCAGAAAGCTTCTTCAAAGTTCTAACTTAAAATCAACAATATAAGATACCACTGAAGTATGTCTGCTTATTGGTTTTGGTCTGTAGTTATGACTTATACATATTTTGGTAAAATATGCCATTGTTTTAAAGTAATCTTGACAGTGATTCTCTATATCTTCATGAAAACAGGTTTCAACTGTTAATGGGTTGCTTTAGTTCAATAAGCTATTTGGCCTCACAATGCACACTGGTCAGATTTAGCCAGTCTTTGAACATTTGTCTCCAACCAACATCATTCTGTATTTCACTTTAACTGTTAATCCTCCCTTGGGCTAAATAGCTTTTACAAATCTCAACCACAGTTTTCACTTAAAAGTACGATTAAGTCAATCAAAAATATTGCAGCCTCTTACAAATATAAGTTTGTTATTTTTGTTTCTTCTAGTTGGTGACAGTACGTCAAGCATTGCTCCTGAGGTTAATTGGAAAAATTATCTAATCAGGACAAAACAGAAAATAGGTTCTACAGAGTTCTCTTCAGTCTGCTACACAAATCTACGCCATTCCTATTTCAGGTACAACTGTGATCCATCAAAGTCATTTCTCTGACAGTCCCCATGGGCGCTCAGTGGCTCAGCCAAGCATGGCAGCTCTGACAGAGTACCGGCTGCACAAATGAAATTGGATGATTTAAACGGCTTGTATAGTTTTAACCTCGCGTTTATTTGATGGACAATGTTTTTTGTCTCTTGCCTGGGGTATCTGAATGAGTGGGAACTGTAGGATTAACAGCTGGCATCCCCGCTAGCAATCTGACAAACCATAGGCTAAACGTAGTCAATGCATTTCAGGAAAAGGAGCCCATGTCTGGCCTTTCAGTGGCAAAGACTAATATCATGCAAGGTACAGGCATATATTGCATTATGTTTTCATTCTTAGTATAAACAGGCACAGAACAAATGCATTGAAAAACCTTCAACATTAACGACTGATTACAGCCACAATAACATTTTAAAATTAAAGTCGAGCAAAGAACCTGCAATAATCTTCCTTTCATTCCTACATTTCAGAGAAAAATTGAAATGATTGTGCAATAAAATTGATTTTATTTCTAATATAATTAGAATATCACTTCAAACTGCAGAGAGAATTCCTGTCTCCTCCCAAAATAGTGAAAGCATTTCGTTGCTGCACTTTCAATAGTATCAAAGCTTCAATTGTCCTCTTATGTATTGATAAAACATTTGTCATTCTATTTGACAGTCTAACTGTCTCTCTTTCTCAGAGTAACATGTCCTCTGTCACAAAATGAAAGAGAACTGAATAACAATAAGGACGGTTGAAATAGAGAAATTATGCACCAAACTGAATCAACAAGATGCTTATCTTACTGAATAGGTGTAACAATCTTATTGAATAGGTGAGCAAACATAATGTTCATTTTATACACAACATAACAAGAATACATAAGCTCTGAGGTCCTGCTTGAAGTCTTACTGGACAATCTATTCAAATTGTTAATTGCATGCTTTCCGCAATCCTTACAGCATAATGAAGCATATCAAGAGCTTCTTACAATAGATAACAATTTTCCTCTGTTTCAAAATCAATGAAGGTAATGACAATTCTTGTCATTAAAACATGCATACAAGATTCTAGACCACTGAAGATGTGAAACTTAAGATGAAACATTTTAGGCATTCAAAGGCATGGGATATGGCGAGAGTTGTGGTAAAATTGTGCAACAAAGCTGGCAAGGTTTGTCTTGACCTCAAGAGCAACTTACTACATCTTTTACAAATCTGCAAGGCGTTGGGAGTTTCTCACTCGGCTGTGATGAGTTGTCAATTGAGGAGATTATTGCATGTTAAATGCCTTATTAACTGCACAACTTACTTCATAAATATGCAGCTTCCTATTTTACCATGCATGCACACAAATTAAATGTTGATAATTCTCAAGAAGGAAGTAACACACTGCACATGTCGGAAATTGGGTAAGAGTTCATTCTTAGTCCAGTCAAGGGAGGGTTGGGGGGGCCTGGTACAATCAGTTAGGGACACATTCCATGCACAGTCCAGGGCTTGACAAAGGTTATTCATCTGAATGGGGCAAGTACAGTCAATGCATATGTCCAACACCAGTCTGGGCAACAGGTTTCTGTAAAGTCAGTACCAGCAGTCAGGGGAATTGTCCAGTCAGAGAACTACAAAGTCAGGGTCTGGACAGTTATGTCCAAGGGTTGTTCATTGCAATCAGTCAGAGGTCTGTGCAAATACAGTCCTGGAAAGTATGTACTAAGCACTGAAAAATAGTAGGGGAGGTCTGTAGGGAGATCACTGCCAAAAGGAATCAAGGTGAGGACAGAAAGCAGAGGCACGTGTTGAGATGGAGACAAGTGATGGGGCAATCTCAAGGTTTGTAAGAGTAGAAGGAACACCACTGGTGTCCACAGGAGGAGCTTTCTGATTAGGGACTTTTGCCTGAAATGTTGATTTTCCTGCTCCTCAGATGCTGCCTGACCTGCTGTGCTTTTCCAACACCACTCCAATATTGATTCTGATCTTCAGCATCTGCAGTCCTCACTTTTGCCTAGGAGGAGTATAATGGCAGAGACAACCACTGTCACTTCCACAGGTGTAAGATAGAGAAATAGGATAGGCATCACTAAGCTGTAATATTGGGACAACAGCTATAAGCAAAGTGTCAGTTAGATGGATAAAAGCATAGGATCCATGTCTGCTGCATTCTAGGGCACCAAAGGGAAAATATATGAAGCATACATTTGCAAACTGGAGCTCTATTTCATTTGCAATTGTTCCTTTGCCCATTTGTTATTGAAGATGCTCAGAGTTCAAATGCTGGTCAAAGACAACTTGCACCACGCTATACGTACTTGCAAATCAACACTGAGTATTCCAATGATGCCAAAAATAATGGCAATGACTAAAAGAGAGTGAATGCTAGACCAAAGCAAGTCATCAC
Source organism: Hemiscyllium ocellatum (assembly GCF_020745735.1). Taxonomy (NCBI): domain Eukaryota; kingdom Metazoa; phylum Chordata; class Chondrichthyes; order Orectolobiformes; family Hemiscylliidae; genus Hemiscyllium; species Hemiscyllium ocellatum. The sequence continues at coordinate 37,156,323 of NC_083407.1, read as the reverse complement.
CTGTGATACTTCCAAGGGTGCAGTGGGAGGAGCATGTGTCATTATCATATGTTGTATATGTATGATGATGAACTCGACTGAATGCAATAAAACGTTGAATGATTAATGTGGATCGGGATGGGAAGGGCAACAGGCAGTGCATTTTTGATGTAATGCAATGGTCATTCAACTGGCATGTCACCTTCACCAAGTTGGTGCCTATGCTTTAACTGGGATCACGATGCAGCAGACAGTTTTAAAAGGGAGAAGAACAGACAAAGGAAGCACATGGTGAGGTCAGTGCAGGATAGAGAGAGAGAGAGAGAAAGAAATTGACACCACAGTGTACCTGCACAGTTACTGCCTTTGCTGTTTGAATTCATGTATCGCTGGACATCGGAGTGCGTCTGGGAAAATTAACAAACAGTAAAATTCACAACTGATCTTGGAGGAACTGTTGGGTGAAGTTCACAGTACAGAATCAGATAAGTGAATTTTTAAGTGTGGCCTACAGAACGTCTGCAGTAGTGAGTAGAGTGGATTCTTTCTTGATTATATGTTTTTTGAGATACGTCTCTTGATTACACTTCAAATATAAGCCATAACTATAAATTTAACCTGGGGCAGTGTTTTGTAAAGGATTAAGATGGTGTTATTTTCTGGGGCTGTAGATTGTGAAGGAGCAAAAATGGTCTTTTGTAGAGTGATGTGTGCTTCTTGTCAGATGTGGGAGTTTAAAAAGAGTTGAAGGGTTACTGCAGATTATATCTGCCATAAATGCTGTTGGTTGTGAATCTTGTCAGATTGAATGGATTGGTTGGAGGAACAGTGAGAAACAATAAGGAATTTGCAACAGCAACAGTATGTGATAGATGGCAGTTATAGGAAGGGAGGCAAGTCTCAGACACAGTCACATAGATGGGCTAACTCCAGGAAACGTAAGAGAGGTAGACAGCTTGTGTAGGAGTCTTCTGTGGCTATACTCAATTCAAACAAGTATGCTGTTTTGGAAAATGTAGGGGGTGATGAATTCTTAGAGAAAGGTTGCACAAACAGCCAAGTTTCTGGTATTGAGACTGGCTCTAATGGAATGAGAGGTATGTCAGGTTCCAAGAGATCAATTGTGTTAGGTGACTTTCTAATCCGAGGTACAGACAGACGTTTCGGTGGCCAGCAGCAAAAAATCAGAATGGTGTGTTGCTTCCCTGGTGCCATGATCAAGGATGTCTCAGAGAGGGTGCAGAATGTTCTCAAGGGGGTGAGGGGCCTGCAAGAGGTCATTGTACACATTGAAACCAAAGACATAGGAAGGGAAAAGGTTGAGATTCTGGAGAGACATTACAGAGAGTTAGCAGGAATTTAAAAAGGAGGTCCTCAAGGGTAGTAGTATGTGGAATACTCCTGGTGCTATGAGCTAGTGAGGGCAGGAATAGGAGGACAGAGCAGATGAATGCATGGCTGAGGAGCTGGTGTATGGGAGAACGATTCACATTTTTGGATCATTGGAATCTCTTTAGGGGTAGAAGTGACCTGGACCAGAAAGATATCTAAATTGGAAGGGGACTAATATATTGGCAGGGAGATGTGCTAGAGCTGCCTGGGAGGATTTAAACTCGTAAGGTGGGGTGTGGGCAGTTTTCGGGGGAGTGTGGATGGGGTGGGATCCAGGGAGATAGTGAGGAAAGAGATCAATCTGAGACTAGTACAGTTGAGAACAGAAAAAGCGAGTCAAACTGTCAGGGCAGGCAGGGACAAGGTAGGACTAATAAATTAAACTGCATTTATTTCAATGCAAGGGGCCGAACAGGGAAGGCAAATGAACTCAGGGCATAGTTAGGAACATGGGACTGGGTTATCATAGCAACTACGGAAACATGGCTCAGGAATGGGCAGGACTGGCAGCTTAATGTTCCAGGAAACAAATACTACAAGAAAGATAGAAAGGGAGGCAAGAGAGGAGGGAGAGTGGCATTTTTGAAAAGTGATAGCATTGCAGCTGAGGGAGGATATTCCTGGAAATACATCCATGGAAATTATTTGGGTGGAACTGAGAAATAAGAAAGGGATGATCACCTTATTGGGATTGTGTAATAAATCCTCTAATAGTCAGAGGGAACGTAAGAAACAAACTTGTAAGGAGATGTCAGCTATCTGTAAGAATAATAGGATGGTTATGGGAGGGGATTTTAACTTTCCAGACATAGACTGGGACTGCCATGATGTTAAGGATTTAGATGGAGAGGAATTTGGGTTATGTATGTACAAGACAATTTTCTGATTCAGAATGTAGATGTGGTGCAAAACATGACCGACTCTTGGGAAATAAGGCAGGGCAGGTGACTGAGGTGTCAGTGGGAGAGGGCTTTGGGGCCAGCGACTATAATTCTAATGGATTTAAAATAGTGATGGAAAGGACCTAAAGTTGAAATTCTAAATTGGAGGAAGGCCAATTTTGACGGTATTAGGCAAGAACTTTCAAAAGCTGATTGGATGTAGATGTTTGCAGGTAAAGGGACAGTTGGAAAATGGGAAGCCTTGAGAAATGAGATAACGAGAATCCAAAGACAGTATATTCCTGTTAGGGTGAAAGGAAGTGCTGGTACGGATAGGGAAAGCTGGATGACTAAAGAAATTGAGGGTTTGGTTAAGAAAAAGAAGGAATCATATGTAAGGTATAGACAGGATAGATCAAGTAAATCCTTAAAAGAATATAAAGGAAGTAGGAGTGTACTTAAGAAGGAAATCGGGAGGGCAAAAAGGGGACATGAAATAGCTTTGGCAAGTAGAATTAAGGAGAATCCAAAGGGTTTTTACAAATACATTGAGAACAAAAGGATTATTGGGGAGAGAATAGGGCTCCTAGAAGATCAGCAAGACGGCCTTTGTGTGGAGCCGCTAAAAATGGTGCAGATACTAAACGAGTATTTTGCTACAGAATTTACTGTGGAAAAGGATATGGAAAATGTTGACTGTAGAGAAATAGATGATGACACCTTGAAAAACGTTCATATTACAGAGGAGGAAGTGCTGGATGTCTTGAAATGCATAAAGGTAGATAAATCCCAAGGACCTGATCAGGTGTACTCTAGAACTCTGTGGGAAGCTAGAGAAGTGATTGCTGGGTCTCTTGCTGAGATAGTCACAGGCGAGGTGCCAGAAGACTGGAGGTTAGCTACCATGATACCACTGTTTAAGAAGGGTGGTAAGGGCAAGCCATGGAACTATAGACCGGTGAGCCTGACCTCGGTGGTGAGCATGTTGTTGGAGGCAATCCTGAGAGACAGGATGTACATGTATTTGGAAAGGCAAGGACTAATTAGGGATAGTCAACATAGCTTTGTGCATGGGAAATCATGTCTCACAAACTGGATTGAGCTTTTTGAAGAAGTAACAAAGAGGATTAATGAGGGCAGAGCATTAAATGTGATCTATATGGACTTCAGTAAGGCATTCAACAAGGTTCCCCATGGGAGACTGATTAGCAAGTTTAGATCTCGTGGAATACTGTGAGAACTAGCCATTTGGATACAGAACAGGCTCAAAGGTAGAAGACAGATGGTGGTGGTGGAGGGTTATTTTTCAGACTGGAGGCCTGTGACCAGTGGAGTGCCACAATGATCGGTGCTGGGTCCTCTACTTTTTGTTATTTACATAAATGATTTGGATGCAAGCATAAGAGATCCGGTTAGTAAGTTTGCAGATGACACCAAAATTGGAAGTGTAGTGGACAGCGAAGAGGGTTACCTCAGATTACAACAGGATTTTGTAACCTCAGTTGTGCCAATGGGCAGAAAAGCTGCAGATGGAGTTTAATTCAGATAAATGCGAGGTGCTGCATTTTGGGAAAGCAAATTTTTGCAGGACTTATACACTTAACGGTAAGGTCCTAGGGAGTGTGGCTGGACAAAGAGACCTTGGGGTGCAGGTTCATAGCTCCTTGAAAGTGGAGTCGCAGTTAGATAGGATAGTGAAGAAGGTGTTTGGTATGCTTTCTTTTATTGGTCAGAGTATTGAGTACAGGGGTTGGGAGGTCATGTTGTGGCTATACAGGACATTGATCAGGCCACTTTTGAAATATTGCGTGCAATTCTGATCTCCTTCCTCCGGAAAGTTGTTGTGAAACTTGAAAGGGTTCAGAAAAGATTTACAAGGATGTTGCCAGGGTTGGAGGTTTTGAGCTATAGGGAGAGGCTGAACAGACTAGGGCTGTTTTTCCTGGAACGTCGGAGGCTGAGGGGTGACCTTATAGAAGTTACAAAATTATGAGGGGCATGGAAAGGATAAATAGACAAAGTCTTTTCTCTGGGGTCAGGGAGTCCAGAACTAAATGGCATAGGCTTAGGGTGAGAGGGGAAAGACATAAAAGAGACGTAAGAAGCAACTTTTTCACGCAGAGGGTGGTACATGTATGGAATGAGCTGCCAGAGGAAGGGTGGAGGCTGGTACAATTTCAACATTTAAAAGGCATTTGGATAGGTATATGAATCGGAAAGGGTTTGAAGGGATATGGGCCAGGTGCTGGCAGGTGGGACTAGATTGGGTTGGGATATCTGGTTGGCGTGGACGGGTTGGATCAAAGGGTCTGTTTCCATGCTGTACATCTCTAAGACTCAAATAGGGCTACTGAAGATGTGCATCTGCTACTTGGACCACTCTGGAAGGGAGGGTCCTCTAGTATAGTCTGGACAAAGTGCACCCCATCATCCGGTAGTGCTGCGGTCTGCACAACTGCAGCAGGCAATGAGACAAGGTTTTGGATGCAAAGAAACTGAGGGAGTGGGAGTAGTCTTCTGAGGAGAAAGCACTCCTTGTGCATGACAGAGTTCACTGCACTGGGCACTACAAACCAGACTGGACCTGATTATACCCAGCTCCGGCAGATGAGAGATAGGTGCAGCAGGCAAACATGGAATAGCCATTGATCATGATGCCAGCATTTGATTTGCATTGTGTGGGCAAACCACAGCCTCTCCTCACTTTTTTTTGTGATCTGTTTTGCAAGCTGTAAATTAAAAGCTAAATTTGGAATTGTCCAGTTGGCCTGTGTGTGATGTTCCCATACTAATGATGGCCTAGCTGAAGAGTACCGACTTTAGTGTCAGTTGGGTCTGGTGTAGACAGTGGCGAGGTGGTGAAGGAAGGATGGTGGTACAGGTGATGATTATGTGCTGGCTTAGGATTGAAGGACACTCTTTCAGCTATATCATTCTCTTTTTCTCTTACTTTTAAAACTATTCAAATGGTACTGAATCACAGCAACAGTGGAAAAACTTTTCACTATATTTTCCTTTTATTCTCATTATAAAATACATGTGATAATAAAATCATTCATTTTTTTTTAAAAAGTGGCATGTCTTCAGTGACCTAGAGAGGGTATTCAGGTGGGATATAGCTAAGGACAAGTAAACTGTGGCCTCATGCTGAGGCAGCAATTAGTGTGCGATAACTGTGTTATGCGTGCAAGGGAATATCAGCCATATTGGCTTTGTGCCATGGCTTTATGTCTACAATGCTATTTCTACTGATTGATACATTGTTCTGGGATAGGCAAATAGGCAGATGGGGGCTGCAATTGGATATGGGGGAATATCCTAGCAGTGGGGTAGGTAAGTAAGCAAGGTATAGCAATGAAAATCCTACCAATAAACTTGACACAACTGACATTTTTATTAGAAAATAAGAAATATAGTTAAAAAGATAAACATTATAGCTCTTTATAGAAAGACTGATGTTCAGCTTTTTAACTTTATTTCTTATTTTCATAATTTTTACTTGTACTATGAATATTTGTAATTAATGTAACTTTTTTCTTTATTTCTCTATTTTTGTACCTAAGATGGCACCATGTGTAAACTTTTCACTGTATTTCTTACTTTTGTCCTTGAGTACACACGACAATAAACGTAAACCTAACCTAATTTTGCCGAAACAATGTAATCTTTGGTATGGCCATAGAAGCTGATGAATCATTCATGAGTATAACACTCTTAGAATATCTATTGAATACATAAAAAGGGAGCTATGCCGTAGTGACGTTACATTTTGTGGAACTGGAGCCTGAGTCTATTGGTAAAAAATGAGGTCTGCAGATGCTGGAGATCAGAGCTGCAAATGTGTTGCTGGCCTGATGAAGGGCTTATGCTCGAAACGTCGAATTCTCTATTCCTGAGATGCTGCCTGGCCTGCTGTGCTTTGACCAGCAACACATTTGCAGCCCTGAGTCTATTGGTCTCCAAGTAAGATATCCTCTCAACATTCTTTGGATATAGTTATGTTCAATAAGTTGTTGCTCACTCACAAGAGTGTATATTTCCCAAATTGTGCATTTTAAACAAAATAAATGCCCATAAGTCACTTAATCCAGCTATGAATTCTCTCGTTTTCCTGGTGAAAGGCTCAATAAAAAATATAGACAATTCCAAGGTGAAAACAATTGGATAATAACCAAAAAGGGATTGTGATGCATGACTATGTGGTGCCCTTTAGCTGCAATGCTGGGAGCACTCAGATTTTGCACTGCCTGCTCGTTCTAATGATTGCAGTGTACACTCAGTGTTGCTGAGCTCGGAGGCCTGACTTCAAGTCTCATCTGCTCCAGACGTGTATCATAACATCTCTGAACAAGTCGATGAGAAAATATATACAGTCATTGCTGAGCATGCATTTAGGTGAGTGTATATCTAAGCATAGGACACAAATTTTAAGAGATAAGCACAAGAGTCAATTATCCTCTGCTCCTTTATGCTAGTGTGCAGCCTGTAAAGAGGAAGATGCATTTCAGCAGGAGCTGAATTCATAAAATTCATTGCAATTGAGATTTGGGCCAGGGGAAGGCAAAAGATGGCATCATATGGCAGAGAATTTACCTCAATGTTCTTTCATGTATGGACACCTTGTTGAAGCAGGTGGACAGGAGGAAAGCTATCTTCTATCAACAGGAAAACTACCAGACAATCTCAGAAAAGGTAATGGCAGTACATACTTGTGTAGGTTAATGCCTGGAGTCTAGTTGTGAGAACCTGGATTCAGTGCTGGAACAAGTTTGATGACTTTATTCAAGTGTTCAATTTAATGAATAAAATTACTGCACTACTTCCCTCACACTCCACAGTGCACTCAACCTCATCATTCACCTCCCAAAAACCTTTATCAATCATGTCTTGTACCTCATATTTATATCTTCACTTTAGCCTCACATGTTTAGCACCATCAAAAGCCTCATACTTCACACACAGTTTCTGTTCTTCAACCATGCCAAGTACCTTACCCCAACAAGTTGCACTTTGCACACTGACACCCTTCACCCTCTCTTATAGTGCAATTGGTGCACAATTAGAGATTATAGCCAGTCAAGGGTACTCCAGTAATGGAAAGTGTGATCTTTTCTTAAAGGATGAGTGCATGGAGTCATGATTTGCCCCTGTTCAAAATCACTGGCTTACTCAAGCCAAGAGTGATGGTAACTACAACATCAATGAATTGTAGCAAGTGATCTTTCCTGAACCCTTGAAGTCAAATCCAAACCCTTAACAAGCAACAGTCGACCCTGGAGACTGCATCATGTTTAGTAGTGGAAAACCTAGAGCAACCTACAAGTTATAAGAAACAGCCTGTCAAATCTTTTCAGCAACTAACCTGAAAGTAATTAATGACACTTTTTAGTAGTGTTGGAAAATTCTTCTTGTTGTTGAATGTTTAGTTGGATGTATTTGCAACATGGTATTAGCTGGTATTTTGAAGTTGTCATGGAACTGTTAATGTCAAAGCAGGATTATACACTGATTGATGTTATAATCTACCCTCGCTGGATAGTTACAGCATGCACTCCCAACACCACACCTAAATGCTGACCAATTCAGACTGCACCAGAGGTTGAAGCACTTTTGCCATTTTCTACTGAAAACTTTAAATGAAGTATCAAGAATCCAGTGCTGTTCAGTCAGGTTTTGTGGTCATAGTCTTTTGTTATTCTTCTATGTTCCAATAAATACTGAACAAGTTCTGAATTACACATCAACAATTAACTTTCTTCCAGTTGACTGTCAATCTGAGGTCTTCAAAGCACTCAACTTCTCAGCACATCCTTGATCGCATTTGACTGAAGCAGCTATATGTCAAGGATCAAGTATAGATTAAGGGCTAGCACAGGATAAACACACTTATTGCTTTGACCTTTGAAGGAGAATAGTAAAGGTTATAATCATTTGAAATATACTGTCTGTACTCAATATACTCTTGGCTACCTACTTGATGTTAAATAAATTTGTCTGTTGGATTATAGCTCAAAGCCTCATCCAGGAGAAAGTACATTCCTCTATCTTCTGACATTGAGAGGAATATGTGATGTATTGTACCAAGCTGAAATATCATGCCAAAGCTGCTTTGTTTAACTTTTGGCTCCTGCTATATTTTACCGAGTTAGTGTAGTGAAATAAGTACTCTGAGCAAAAGGAATCACAAAGGCTGCACTACAGAGTGACCATTGTTGCTGAATCCTAGAAAATATTTTGCAGAAATGTACAGAAGTTTGTTACTGCTATTCTGGCTTCCAAATCTCCACTGTACAGAAACGACTTGAAGTTTGCAATTCATCTTCAATGGTTAATTAACTCAGCAGGCATCAAATTGAAGGAGAAAGCACATCATGGAGTAAAGTGATAATTGAACAATGGGATAATAGTACAAGGTGGGAATAGAGTGAAAATAGCATTTTGAATGGCTAGATAGGATTTCAGATCAAAGATGGAAGCTAATTGAACTAGTTAAATAACATGAATCATTTTATGTAACACTTATTGCAACAATAGCATTGCAGCAAAGAAGTGTCATGATTGAGATTTGACTAGCAGATATAAACTCAGTCAAACCCATCTGTGGAAATGTCTGAATTATAGATCAGATGAAGCAACAAACTACAATACTCAGGACATGAGGCTGAGTTGAGGACAATCCAACACTAATGGGTGGAGGTTAAGGACAGACAACTTCAGGTTTGGCTGGAGAAAAGGTAGAGAATGAGTTTCCAGGATAGTTAACCCTTTAAGAAGTAGGATGCTGGAAGTGACAGAGGAAAGAAGGTGACAATGCACAGATCAGGTAAAATCACCTAGAGCAGTACACCCAAGTCCAGCAAATCAAAAGTACTGACTTCCTGTAGGAAGGACTCCAAGTGAGATTATTAAAAAGGTCAGAATGGTGTCAAAAATGTCCGATGGATAAAGAGAAGAACAACAATTTAGTGGTGAAGACAATGTTTTATAATATAGACTGAGTAGATTGGAAATTTCTGTTACAATCCCTGTTGGAATTGTTAACTTTTAAAAAGAAATTGGAAATTCTCATTGATATCTGAAAGGAAGCCAAGGTGACATTTTATGTTTTGCTTTAATAATTGAACTAAAAACAGACTGGCAAAACATTATTTATCTAATCAACTTAAACTTTAGCGCAAACACTCTTCTGTGAGGGAAATAAAGAACTGCAGATGCTGGAAATCTGAAATAAAAACAGAAATTTAACAGAACTGTCTGATGAAGGGTCACTGGACTTGAAACATTAAAGCTGTTTCTCTACAGATGCTGCTAGACTGCTGAGTTTCTCAAGCTTTTTCTATTTTTATTAGTTTTCCTGAGGACTTGTTGGAATTTCTGGATTAGTCTAAAGAAATTATTAGTTCCTAAATATTTCTTTGATTCCTTTTCTTCCTCAGCTTGGTAACTTTTAATCCCAGAACTGTCTTCCAAAGGGAGACTCTTTTCCCCCTAAAGATCCTCCCTGTAGCTCCAGCCGAATGAAACACCTAGCATCCTTCTGGGTCTTAGTGAATCCAATCTTGTCAATGTAAGTATGAGCTGGCACTCTGTATTCCTGGGTAGTGACCTATAATCTCTAACTGTTTGCTCTCTCTCTCTCTCTCTCTGATTTTGCTCAGCTATCTTATCTATGAGTTTTAATAATGTCTTCAGGAAAACCCACAACTCCATCCTTTCAGCCTCTCTTGAAACCCATCTCCGTGTCTATGCTCATCATACAGTTTTTATATTCAGGTTTAAATGCTGAAAAACTGTTTCTCTAGACCTAACTCTATTTGGCTTTGGAGCCAAATGAACAATTTAAAGTTGACCAGTTTACTACAAGTAACGCTAAACAACTTTCTGGGACTTTGGACGTAGGTTGCCAAACCTCTATAGAAGCTGATGCTGCTGCCATTGTGCCCAAGTGCAAACATCAGATATCCTCGTTCCAAAAAAAGATTCTGATCCTACTTTTAATCTTTAACAATTATAATTCCCAGTCCTATTACAAGGCAGAATTCGGAATATTCAAGTGACCACCTTTGTTTTATTCAAAATTAAATACAATCCGAAAACATAGCAAGCTTATAAATCTCAATCTTATAAATATTTTAATGAGTTATTGTCTTCCAGGTGCTCAGATAAAGGAGATTTTAGAAAGAGATTCAGACTTGCACTGATACTTACCACGTAAATTTACTTCAAACAAGTGTCATTATCGATAGTTTCTAACAAAACAAAATCTAAGCATCTCTTTTTTCATATTAAAGGACCTTACCATTGCTGAATCTCCCACTATCAACATTCTTGGGGTTACCATTGGCCAGCAATGTAGATGGAGCAATATTGTCAATATTGTGGCTTCAAAAGCAGATCAGAGGCTGAGAATTCCCTGATCAGCAGCTCATCTCGTATTCCCTTGTCTACAATCTACATAGCACCACCCAGGAAGGTGATGGAATATTCTACACTTGCCTCAATGAGTGCAGTTCCAAATACAGTTCAATAGCATTCAGGACAAAGCAGACTGCCTGATCAACAGTCCATCTGCTATATTCAACATTCATTTCCCGCAGTATTGTGTACAACAGCAGCAGCATGTGCCATCTCCAGTTTTCTATTTTGCCTTGTGCTGTGGCCCTTGCCACAAGGCAAGCATTTGTTGTCCATTGCTAATTGTCCAGAGCAGTTTTCTTGCTATCTAAGGACTTGCTATGAGTCTGGAGTCACATGTAATACTGACCAACTAGGGATGGCACATTTCCTTCCTTAAAAGATGTTAGTGAACCACATGGATTTTAGTGCAATCAATAACTGCTGTCATGATCACCATTCCTGAAATTAGCTTTACATTCTAGATTTGTTTAATGAATTTAGATTCTACTCGCTGACATGGTCGGATTTGAACCCATGTCTCAAGAGTGTCAGCTTGGTCTTCTAGATTACTGAACCAGTGCCATTACTGCTACACTATGTTTCACCCAATATGCAAGATACACTGAAGCAATGTGCCAAAGTTCCTTTGACAACACCTTACAAACCCGGGACCTCTAGCATCTAGATGAACCAGAGAGGCAAATGGGAACACCGTCGTCTGCAAGTTCCCCTCCAAATTATACACTATCCTGATTTGGAACTGTAACACCATTTCCTCGCTGCTGGGTCTAAAACCTGGAAGTTCTTGCCTAAAAGCACTGTGCACTGACGTATGGATTTCAGGCATTCACCACCACTAATTTATCAAGGACAATTATGGATGAGCAACAAATACTGACTTTCCAGGCAGTAACTACTTTTCATGAAAGAATAAAAACACAAAATAAAGATAGCAACAAATTGTGATGGTCCATTATGGGAAAAAGCTCTAAAGTCAAGCAATTGGAGTTTCAGCACTTAGGAAGTAAACTTAGTAGTTGGTCTTCGGTAATAGGTTTGGTGAAAATGGGAGATATTCCAGAAAGATGGGCAATATCTGAACAGGAAGGGAGCTAATGACCTGCTAAAGTGAGTCAGCAGAGGTATGATGAGTCAATTAAACCAGAAATACAAGGTACAGGTAAAATAAAAGCTGCGAGCCAAAGTCAATTACTTATAAAAAGATGGGTTTAATATACCAATTAAAAAGTATTTAGTGGAAAGGATAATGTACAGAAGGAAGTAAAGGAACAAAACTAAGTTAACCAGTTATAAATAAAAATTCTGTGGTAATGGAACAAGGCATTAAAGGTGAGCAGATGCAAATGAAACAGAATTGCAAACAAATGGTAAAATTCATGTACTGAAATACTTGGAATATGTTGTGGTTCTGTTCGCCGAGCTGGGAATTTGTGTTGCAGATGTTTCATCCCCTGTCTAGGTGACATCCTCAGTGCTTGGGAGCCTCCTGTGAAGCGCTTCTGTGATCTTTCCTCCGGCATTTATAATGGTTTGAATCTACCGCTTCCAGTTGTCAGTTCCAGCTGTCCGCTGCAGTGGTCATTATATTGGGTCCAGGTCGATGTGCTTATTGATTGAATCTGTGGATGTGTGCCATGTCTGTAGGAATTCCCTGGCTGTTCTCTATTTGGCTTGTCCTATAATAATAATGTTGTCCCAGTCAAATTCATGTTGCTTGTCATCTACGTATGTGACTACTAAGGGTAGTTGGTTGTGTCGTTTTGTGGCTAGATGATGTTCATGGATGCGGATCGTTAGCTGTCTTCCTGTTTGTCCTATGTAGAGTTTTGTACAGTCCCTTGTAGAGTTTTGTCTTTCCCTTAGGTATCTGTTGATGAAATTGCGCGGGTATCCATTTTTGGTAAATACATTGTTGAGGTGTTTTTCTTCCTCTTTTTGCAGTTCTGGTGTACTGTAGTGTGTTGTGGCCCTTTTGAATAGTGTCTTGATACAACTTCTTTTGTGTGTGTGTGTGTGTGTGTTCGGATAGTTGCTTTCGTAGTTAAGAATTTGGTCTGTGCGTGTGGCTTTCCTGTATTCCTTTGTGCTGAATTCTCCGTTAGGTGTTCTCTGGACCATCACATCTAGGAATGGGAGTTGGTTGTCCTTTTCTTCCTCTCTCGTGAATTGGATTCCTGTGAGTGTGGCATTGATGATCTGATGTGTGTTCTCTATTTCTGTGTTCACATTAGAACAAACAGTCTTACCGCAAATTCAACCCAAACTCTGGGTCAGATATGTGGATGACACCTTTGTAATCATTAAAACACAGAAATAGAGAACACACATCGGATCATCAACGCCACACTCACAGGAATCCGATTCACGAGAGAGGAAGAAAAGAACAACCAACTCCCATTCCTAGATGTGATGGTCCAGAGAACACCTAATGGAGAATTCAGCGCAAAGGTATACAGGAAAGCCACACACACAGACCAAGTCCTAAACTACGAAAGCAACCACCCCAACACACACAAAAGAAGTTGCATCAAGACACTATTCAAAAGGGCCGCAACACACTGCAGTACACCAGAACTGCAAAAAGAGGAAGAAGAACGCCTCTACAATGTATTCACCAAAAATGGATACCCGCGCAATTTCATCAACAGATGCCTAAGGGAAAGACAACAGAACGAGGACATGACACAACCCAAAGGACTAGCCACACTACCATACATCAAGAGCATTTCTGAACTGACAGCCAGACTACTGCGACCAATAAGACTCATAACAGAACACAAAGCAACAGCCACTCTCAGACAACAACTCACCAGAACAAAGGACCCGATACCCAGCATGAGCAAGACCAGTGTAATTTACAAAATCCCATGCAAGGACTGCACAAAACACTACATAGGACAAACAGGAAGACAGCTAACGATCCGCATCCATGAACATTAACTAGCCACGAAATACACAACCAGCTATCCTTAGTAGCCACACACGCAGATGACAAGCAACATGAATTCGACTAGGACAACATTATTATTATAGAACAAGCCAAACAGAGAACAGCCAGGGAATTCCTAGAGGCATGGCACACATCCACAGATTCAATCACTAAGCACATCGACCTGGACCCAATATAGCGACCACTGCAACGGATAGCTGGAACTGACCACTGGAAGCAAAAGATTCAAACCACTACAAATGCCGGAGGAAAGATCACAGAAGCACTTCACAGGAGGCTCCCAAGCACTAATGATGTCACCTAGACAGGGGACGAAACATTTGCAACACAAATTCCCAGCTCGGCGAACAGAACCACAACAACGAGCACCCGAGCTACAAATCTTCTCCCAAACTTTGAATGCTTGGAATGTTAAATGTAAACATGGGAAATTAGAGCTAATTATGTCACTTTTATTCATGGATTATATTTTATTACTGGTCTGAAGCGGCAGAGAAGAATTTTTTTAAAAGAAATGTCAATTTAGCACAGCTTGCAAGCATATAGCTATGTCATAGCTAATTGCAGATAGTAAAGCTATGTCAACATGCATCTATTTTTTTATTACACACCTGTGGAGCCGGTGGGGTTTGAATCCAGGCCTCCTAGCCCTGAGGTAGATATCACTGCACCACAAGCGCCTCCAGAAAAAGCTTTACAGATCAGAATAAACTACTTCAACCTGTTGAAGGATGCAATGCCTAAAGACAGTTCAATAGGGATACCATCACTGTGATGTTCCAATTTGTACCTGATTTAGAAGAGTTCTCAGCCCCTTTGAATGGTTTACTTGCAGCTGTTGAGTTTACAGCAACTATATATTTATCAGATACTGCATTGTTTGAAGCCCCATCAGGGATTTTCCTGGCATTAGCCACACTATTCTCTTTGCCTGCATTCAGCTGAGGCACAAATCTGGGAGATTTGGGTGGTTTTAACAATTTTTCCAAGGATTCTGAGATAAAATGATCAATGGCAATGCTTTTATTGGTTTCCTCATGGAGACATAGTGTGCTGTACCTTTGTCGGAAAGTTAAGTCACATCAGACAATTTAATAAAATTACAACAACAATAAGAGCCTCTAACACAGTAAACAGGTAACCGGTAATGCCATGCACATTCAACCCTTGGAGTGTAAAGTGTGTGTGTCTCCAAGACGGTGCTCTTTACACTCATATACACACACACATACACCCTCTCTCACACACTCACAACCCCTCACTCCAGACAGACAGACAGACAACCACACACACACACACACACACACACACACACACACACATTTACGTTTGTGGGGTGAATTTGTACTTGCAGAGTTGCATTGTACTTTGCTCAAAAACTGTATAAATCCATGTAAGACTGTTAACTCACTTTTTAGATTAGAATCAGTCTAAACATTATGGCACAGACAGGGAACACAGGGGTCTAACACATTCAACATATTATCTGGATGACACCAATTGTTATAGTTAACCTGAGAATGTAACTTTTAAACAAAAGGCTTGTGATTTACATATGAAAGAAGTGAAACTATCGTGGTCATGAGAGACTCAACAAACAATCAAGGGATTTTTCAATGTATAATTTCACACTATAAACTTTTGCTATAAATTCTGTGCCTTACAATTGTGTCCTCCACAACCACCTGATGAAGGAGCAGCGCTCCGAAAGCTAGTGCTTCCAATTAAACCTGTTGGACTATAATCTGATGTTGTATGACTTAACTTGGTACACCCCAGTCAAATACTGGCATCTCCAAATCATAAATATGAACAAAGTATTGAGATTAATTTTCATAAGATATCGTAGTAGAAGTAAGCCATTCAGCCCATTGAGACTACTGTTTCTTTTAACGAGATCCTGGCTAATTTGATAATCCTTAACGCCACTTTCTTGCCTTTTCCCCATAACCCTTGATTTTCTTTGACTCAAATAATGTTTGGATTCTTCAATGCCAACTTATACCAAATTTTAGCCTTGATATCAAGAGAAGTCACTCTCATCTCACTTCTACAATTTGAACCAAGGTTGTAATGAGATCAGGAGCTGAGTGGCCCTGATGGAAAGCAAACTGAGCATCACTGAGCAGGTTATTGCTGAGAAGGTATTACTTAGTAGCACTATGATGACATCTTCTGTCACTTCACTGATAATCGAGAGCAGACTAATGGGTGATAATTGACCAGGTTGGATTTATCCTACTTTTGAGTACAGGGGAAGTTTCCATGTTTTTGGGTAAATCTAATGTTGTAGTTCTTTTAGAACAGGGTACAGTAATTTCTGGAGTAGAAGTCTTCAGTGCGATTGCTGGAATTTTGTCAAGACTTATTGTTTTTGCAGTATCCAGAGCCCCCAGCCATTTCTTGATACCATGTAGAATGAATTGGTCTGGCTGGAGATTAGCATCTGTGGTGATGAGGGTATCTGGAAGAGTTTGAAGAGGATCATCCACTCAGAGCATCTGCCTGAAGATTGTTATGAATGCTTCATCCTTAGCTTTTGCAATGATGGAATGAGCTTCCTCAT
Source organism: Hemiscyllium ocellatum (assembly GCF_020745735.1). Lineage (NCBI taxonomy): Eukaryota > Metazoa > Chordata > Chondrichthyes > Orectolobiformes > Hemiscylliidae > Hemiscyllium > Hemiscyllium ocellatum. Next base: position 37,140,137 of record NC_083407.1, on the reverse strand, counting down.
CTTTGGGAATGGGCATGTTTACGGAGATGGTGCATTGTCGGTGGACACATGAAATTGTTGACTATTTTCTTAATTTGAAAGATAATACTTTTTATCTCCCTTTATGCAATCCTGTTCTCTTTTTGTAATGCAATGTTAGGTTTTCCATTACCAATGTGGTGTTTCATACAGATGAATGAAGGTAGTCCTTTACTAAGGTGTTTGAAGGATTTCTGAATGATCTGTGGGTAGAATCTTTCTCAAAATGGCGTCCAACAATAACAGTCAATTTTGTTTGATTATATCAAAGATGCCATTCACCCTGATGATGTCTGAAGTATTTTTGCACCAAATTTGAAAATCCGTGATCAGATTCCAATTCTTTTTCTCTGTCTCTCATTATGGCATGGAATAAACTCTACTGCTTAATTTAAACCAGCAACACAGAAAAAATTTATCCTGTGCAGTAATCTGTGAAAATTCGAGAGGCCAAGAACTATTTAAAGTAAAAATTAACAACTTTATTCCTTAAAGTATAACAGAGAATAATTAACTAACAACTACTTATAACTTCCTGTAGCCTATCTTTTACTTTTCCTTCTATAATACTAATCCAATAAAACCCCCAATTAAGGTTCACTGAAAAATTCAAATTTTGAAACTAGCAAGCAGTTGAATCTTATCTTTATCTTCCTCTGTAGAGTTGCTCTCCAGCAATAACCTCTCAGTTGATGTTTTTCTCTGTGTAAATTCCTTCTCTAGACATTTACTTTCTCAGAGGGTTCTGACTAGCAGCCTACATCTGTTGGTCTTTTGGTAGTTCGCCCTCAACTGTTCAATTCTTCCTGGTCTTATACCCCCAAAGCATCAGTTTGTGTCATTATTTTTTAATATTGTCAATATGCTAAATTCAAATTTGATTGGAGGTTGGTATTTTTGGGGGATATAATTTGAACTGATTGTCCTAATTCAAGTTTGTTTTTGTCTCCAGGCAACCAGCTACCCTAGCTGCGGGACCAAAAGTTTACATTGTATCTTATTCAGAACACTTGGTGCTGTCAGATAGTTCTGCTAGCTTTTAACTCTCTTAACTGTACAGTACATCCATATCTTCATAACACTTTGAATCCTTTGTTTTAATCAATTAAACTCTATGTTTTGTAGTTACTAAAAACTATTTTCCCAAACTTCTAAAAATAAAGATTCAACTAATTTCACTTTTTGTGCTTTGAAACTTTAAATTTCAAACAATTCCAAACATCAATCAATCAATGTGCCTTAAGCCTGTCACTGAAGATTTTATTAATTTGCTTGTTAATACGTTTTCGATCAAGTAAATAGGCAGCAGCTGTGAAATGACTGCCAAGAGTTTTTCCTGTCTCTCAGCCCAGAGTTTTGAGTTTTACCTTGGAGTTGGAATCTGCTTTAGGCTTCTTTCTAATTTATTCAGAGGATGCAGGATTCTCTGACTGGGCCAGCACTTATTGCCACTCGCTCTGTGCCCTTTAGCAGGTGGCGGTTAGTTGCCCCTTGAACCATTAGTCCAACTAGTTCTGTTGCATTGACAATGCCTTTATTCAGCTTGTTCAAGAGTTTGACCCAGCGACACTGAGGGAAGGAGGATATATTTCCAAGTTAGGGTGGTGAGTGGATTTGATGGGAACTTACAAGTGTTCCCATGTATCTGCTGGCCTTGTTCTTCGAGGTGGTGGTGCTTGGAGGTTTTGAAGATGCTGCCTAAGGATCTTTAGTGAATTTCTGAAGTGCAGTTTGCAAATGATACACACTATTATTAGTGAACATTAATACTGGAGGAAGTAAATGGCACCATATCCACAAACAACCATGGGACTACATTGTCTTAAATGATGTTAAGCTTCTTGAGTAGAATTAGGTTTAGGTTTATTGTCTCATGTACTCAAGTCCAGGAATACAGTGAAAAGTGTACAATATCGCCTCACAAAGTACATAAGTACAAATCTTAGATACAAAATGAAGAATTTTTAAGAAGTTACTTAATCTTACGGTTATTCATAGTAGAAGTTAGAAAAATAAGAAATAAAATTAAAAAGATAAACATTACGGTCCTCCTATAAAGTTGATCAATTTCCAAAGCTTCCACATGTGGCCTGACTGGGCTTACAAACCACTGGCCACTCACACCAGTACCCTATCCAACAAAAGTCCTGCTCTGCTTGAGGCACGATCGCTATAACTCCCTCCACTCTGGGCACACTCGCTGTCCCCACCCCTCAAAACTCTGGGCATGCTCGCTGTTCCCCTTCCACTCTGGACACTCTGGCTGTTTCCCCCCCCCCCCATCAAAACTCTGGGCACACTCGCTGTCCCCACTCCTCAAAACTCTGGGCATGCTTGCTGTCCCTCCTCCACTCTGGTTACACTGGCTTTCCTCCCCTCCCCCCATGAATGCTCTGGGCACGCTCGCTGTCCCCCCTCCACTCTGGACATGCTGACTGTCCCCATCCCCATCAAAACTCTGGGCATGCTCTCTGTTTCCCCCTCCACTCTGGGAATTCTGGCTGTCCCCCACTCTGCTTGGGACACATTGGCTGACCCCCACTCTGCTTGGGACACATTGGCTGTCCCCCACTCTGCTTGGGACACATTGGCTGACCCCCAATCTGCTTAAAGCACATTGGCTGTTCCCCACTCTGCTTGAGGCACATTGGCTGTTCCCCACTCTGCTTGGGACACATTGGCTGTCCCCCAATCTGCTTGGGACACATTGGCTGTTCCCCACTCTGCTTGAGGCACATTGGCTGTCCCCCATTCTGCTTGGGACACATTGGCTGACCCCCAATCTGCTTGAGGCACATTGGCTGTTCCCCTCTCTGCTTGAGGCACATTGGCTGTCCCCCACTCTGCTTGGGACACATTGGCTGTCCCCCACTCTGCTTGGGACACATTGGCTGTTCCCCTCTCTGCTTGAGGCACATTGGCTGTCCCCCATTCTGCTTGGGACACATTGGCTGACCCCACTTTGCTTGGAGCACATTGGCTGTCCCCCACTCTGCTTGGGACACATTGGCCGTCTCCTGCTCCGTTCCATGTCTGCAACCCACTCTTCTCCAGCCCTCAGCAGCTCTAATGATGTAATTGCTGCTCCAAAGTAAGCTTTAAAAAAAAACACTAAAAGAAAACTTCTTAAAAAAAAGAGAAGAAGAATCAGAAAAGACAAGAAAGAAAAATTGGACAAAATAAACAAGCCCTGAGCTGAGGAGCTTAGGTATTCCTACTCTAAGTATTAAGAAAGCTGCATTCATCCATGCAATGGGAGTCTTCTGTCAAATTTCTCAATTGCATCTTTTAGGTGGTGAGCTGGCTTTGGTGACTGAAGAGGTCAGTTACTCATTGTAGGATTGCTAGCCTCCTGGTCTAGCCTTCCTAAATGCCCAGTATTAGCTTTGTTTCATAGGTTGTTGATCCAGACTTTTCCCCTTAGTTGTTAGTGGACTTTAATTGCTCTCACTGCTTAGTCCTTATTCCATGGTGACCACAGGCCCAAAAATGGACAATCTAAATTGATCCAAATTCAGAGAAATTGGTGGCCAAACTAAGTTAAGCAGCAGCCAGTAGCTATGGGCTACAGAGAAACAATGCACAATGAGATCAAAGAGATCATAAAGATTCAAGGGAAACCAGTTATAAACAGCTGGAGAGTTGTGTTTTGGAAAAGTATCAATCAGACTTTCTGGCATCTTGATTGTCTGAGAATGTTCACTTTGCACCTCCTGCATAGCAATTGTGAAGGTTGTTGACGTGCACCCCATTTGATGATTTGAACTCTGCTCTTATCCCAAAGGCTACAGACCATTCTGGAGGGTCCAGGGTAAGGATGAATTAAAAATATGGATCTGGAAGTCACCCCCTCAACAAAGGCTTATTGAAAGTCTCATGTATGAAGACCATGCAGACCCAGGAAAATCCAGGAGAAGATCAGATCTCTCCTGCAAGACCCAGATTTGAGAGCCAGTCTAACATCAAAAAGAAAGGAGATTCCAGCAGCCCAACTTGAACATGTGGACAATAACCTTTCTCAAACGGTTAGAGATAGATAAAGTAGTGTGAGAATTTGGGAAATGCTTACATGATGTTCTAATAATGAATATTTTGTTAATAAAATTATGTTGAACCACAAACCAAATTCTGTGTCCCTTTGTCCACCTCCCCTTCAAGAGCACGTGGGTAAAGTACTTTAACTACATAAACTTGGTAAGGTGTCCAAAGCACTGACAACATGCCACACCTGAATGTTTGGATTCAAGATGGACTAGTTAAGGACAAGGCAATGTCAAGAACTGTCTTTGGACTTTGGTTTTTGTAGAACTTTATTGCATGTGATTACACAACTACACATGGTAATCTGAGATTAATCAGGTTCTGACTTATCGATACATTGTCAAGGACCTTTTACTTAAACTCTATTGATCTTGCATCTTCAATCCACCCACTTTTTATCTAAATAAGTTTGTCCACAATGTGCAATTTATACCCAAGGGAAAATGCTCTGTGGCATCATGATGATGTTGCTGCAGGGTCTTAAAGCCATCACAAGATATCCAGCAGCTGAGCTAGCTAAGCTGTGTATAAACTACCTTCAGAAAGATTTCCAATTTACATGACAGGTCCCTCTTGGGACAGAGCATGCATATAAGTTAAAATATATATTTGTTTTTAAGTGCTTAAATATTGCACTCTGCACAAATTGTGTTTAATCACCACACGCTCAACAGTTAATATTGCCCAGAATTGATACAAGTTCTGCAATCCCTACAAACCTCGATAGCTGTACATCCTCAGTCTTAATACTTTGAGAATAATTCTTGCATTTTTCTCTAGACTTTAACAACAACACTTTGGCAAGTTTTTGAACTTCACTGGTGATATTGCTGCCTATTGGAAAGGTACCAGGAATAATTCTGCTTATGCCAGCTGCAGAATGTGAGCCAAGAATGCATCTGTAATTGCCCCTGACACCTTTGATTTCAGTAGCAGTAATTGCTGCATTTTAATGTTCCTGCTCCTGAATAAACTCAAGAAGTCTCTTAAAATATATCTTGTTCACATGCTGTATGTAGATTTTTAACAGGGTGTGACTAATAAAATAATGATGAGCAACAGAACAAACCTTGAAAAAAAAATTCGTAACCGTCAAGAGCTGTTAACGATTAATTAGTGCATTATAAGATGAAATGTTTTTAAATACATTTTTAAGAAGTTATTCAGAATAAGTTTGGGGTTTCTACTTTTAACTACATGATTATGTTACAATCACTCATTTGTTCTATATATTTAAGAAATTGGATTTATTTTGCTACTTTTTTGCTTACTATTTGATTAGATTACTTACAGTGTGGAAACAGGCCCTTCGGCCCAACAAGTCCACACCGACCCGCCGAAGCGCAGCCCACCTATACCCCTACATTTACCCCTTCACCTAACGCTACAGGCAATTTAGCATGGCCAATTCACCTGACCCGCACATCTTTGGACTGTGGGAGGAAACCGGAACACCCGGAGGAAACCGAAGCAGACACAGGGAGAATGTGCAAACTCCATACAGTCAGTCGCCCGAGGCGGAAACTGAACCCAGGTCTCTGGCACTGTGAGGCAGCAGTGCTAACCACTGTGCCACCGTCTATCAAGATCTTTCACTCTGGCAACCCAGACAGCGTGATATCTCTCCAGCACCACGCTGTGAAGGGTCCAGAGAAAAAAGCTGCAATTAGTTGCAGTACAATTATAGGAGCAAACCTCTCATCACTTATTACTGGATCTTTCAGAGACACTCAATTGGAAATCACTAATTGTAAACTCTAGGCTATTATGTCATTTTCTTAACCATTTTTGCCACAGAGATTCTTTCTTAAGTCAGTAAAATTCCATTGTTGATTGTTATATTGGCCTGAATTTTCCAATGGCCAGGCAGTTGTTATTCTAGCATTGATAGGAGTTGTGCATTAGGATCTTTGGAATCCACATCATAGCAGACTCTGAAGGAATTACCTAGGAAATTGAAGATTCCACTGGACAATTTCTCTCTGCTAGGTTCCTCAGAGCACTTTCATTTAACACAAAGGCTTCTGGTGAAATTAAACAGGCTTGTTGCTCAGGAACATTAGATTCTAAAATACATAGTCAAACTGCCCAGTAATTATTCAACATACCCTATACATACCTTACACACCACCCTAATCCTGAGCCAATACCAGACTGTGGCACCCAAATCCCTTTACCTCACACTGCATCTAACTCCATTACCCCTGTTATTAGTCTTCATGTGACCTCCTTCTCCAGACTCAGCCCGCCTTCCTGCTAGGTTGGACCAAACCCAACCGACCCGACCTCCTAGTAACACTGCTCCCTGAACCCAATTTACCATCCAGCTGACCCATTGTGATAGCTTTAAGACTCTGCTCTTATCCCAAAGGCTACAGACCATTCTGGAGGGTCCAGGGCAAGGATGAATAAAAATACAGACCTGGAAGTCTCCCCCTCAACAAAGGCTCATCGAAAGACTCATGGTAGAAGACCATGCAGACAAAGGAAAACCTAGAAGAAGATCAGATCTCTCCTGCAAGACCCAGATTCGTGGATGAGAGCCAGTCTAACGTTAGATAGAAAGGAGATTCCAGCAGCCCAACTTGAACATATGGATAATATCCTTTCTCAAACTGTTAGACTGTCAGCCAAAATACCAATAGGCCATCACCTCATTTTATCCAATGTCAAATGTCAAGCAAATGCAATCTAAACTTTAAAAACAGGGTACAACGCAAATATTAATCTGCAGCCCAAAATTTATAAGTATTTCCAATACGCAAGATGTCCTGATTAAATAAGAATGAAACTTATGATCTTAGCCTCAACACTTAGAACATATACGGAAATATTTATTTAAAAAACAAATTTATATTCAGCATGAAATTTGTTTTGGTGGATTGTCCGGTGTCTTCAATAGCAATCTATACTGAGGCCTGGCTGAAAGCCCATAAATCCATCACAAAGCTGAAATGCCTACATCTCTGTTTGATTGACAGCTCTGGCTTTCCAAAGTCTGTCAAGTTCATAATGTTTGTTTGCATAAGGTTAAGTGATTTCAAGTGACTCAGAGTTTCAGGTGTTTGAAATTTTGAAAAGTCAGATTTTCATTTATAGTCATTGGGTAGCAGAGATGTACAGCACAGAAAGAGACCCTTTGTTCCAGCTCGTACATACTGACCAGATATCCCAACCTAACCTAGTCCGACCTTCCAGCATCCGGGCCCATATCCCTCCAAGCCCTTCCTATTCATAGACCCATCCTTTTAAATGTTGCATTTGTCATAGCCTCCATCACTTCCTCTGGCAGCTCACTCCATACACGTACCACTCTCTGCGAGAAAAAATTGCCCCGTAGGTCTCTTTTATACCTTTCTCTTCTCACCCTAAACCTATGCCCTGGGGACTCCCCCACCCCAGGGAAAAGACATTGTCTATTTACCTTATCCATGCCCCTCATGATTGTATAAACTTCTGTAAGGTCACACCTCGGCCTCCGATGCTCCAGGGAAAACTTGCACATAATTTTCCAAAAGTAGCCTAACCAATGTCCTGTACAGCTGCAACATGACCTCCCAACTCCTGTACTCAATACTCGACCAATAAAGGAAAGCATACCAAATGCCTTCTTCACTATCTTATCTACCTGCAACTCTCCTTTCAAAGAGCTATGAACTTGCACTCCAAGGTCTCTTTGTTCAGCAACACTCCCTAGGATCTTACCATTAAATGCAGAAGTCCTGCAAATGTTTCTTTCCCAATATGCAGCACCTCTCTTTTATCTAAATTAAACTGCATCTGCATTCCTCAGCCCATTGACTCTCTGCTCAATATCCATTTGTTTGAAATGAATGGAATTTTAACATAATGTTTAAAAATATGTTTTGAAAGCTATGAATTAAACTTTTATTTCAGAAGTTTTTTTTAATGCATGTGACTGTGACCACAGGTTTCATTGTTTGTATACTGTACATAGATGTGAATGGGCATGGTAATACCCATGGGCCATAAGGGTCCAAGGTCTGTATTTGACCACAAGGTGGGCTTTATGAGTCTTGGGGAGTATATGAAGTATGAGAGAGTTGTCCAGTCTAAGGACTTCATGCCTCCAGGAATGGTATTTCTTATGTAAAGCAGGAATTCTCCAACTCCTGCTATCGTGCCTCCAGGAAGGAAGTTCAGCCCATTTCAAAATGTGCTGAGGTGCTGGATCAACTGCTTTCAATGATTTAGGTGTGAATACAGGAGGTATGGTTGGTAAGTTTGCAGGTGACGTCAAAATTGGTGATGTAATAGACTTTGGATGATGTGGGCCAATTCACTGAGGAATGGCAGATGGAGTTTACTTTAGATAAATGTGACGTCTTGTATTTAGATAAGTTAAACCAGGGCAGGACTTCCCCAGTTAATGATAGGGCCTTGGGGAGCACTGCCGAAAAAAAAGAGCAAGAGCTGCAGGTTCATAGTTCCTTGAAAGTGGAGTCAAAGGTAGAGAGGGTGGTGAAGAAGGCATTTGGTACATTTGCCTCCATTGCTCAGCGCATTGAATATAGGAGTTGGGCTGTCATGTTGCAGCTGTGCAAGACATCACTGAGGTTACTTTTAGAATAATGCATTCAATTTTGGTCTTCCTGCTGTAAGAAAAATGTTTTTAAACTTGAAAGTGTCCAGAAAAGATTTACAAGAATGTTGTCAGGATTGGAGGGTTTGAGCTATAGAGAGAGGCTGGAAAGACTAGTGCTTTTTCCCCTGGAAGGTCAGAGACTGAGAGGTGACCTTCTGGAGGTTTATAAAATCATGAGGGACATGGATAGATGAATAACCAAGGTCTTTTTTCCAGGGTAGAAGTGTTGACAACTAGAGGGTTAAGGTGAGAGGAGAAAGGATTAAACTGGACCTAAGGGGAACCTTTTTCACACAGGGGATGATGTGTGTATGGAATGAGCTGCAAGAGGAGATGATGGAGATGGGTACAATTATGACATTTAAAAGCATCTGGATGGGTATATGAATAGGAAGGTTTTACAGGGATATGGGCCAAATGTGGGTAAAACTCCTCTCGCAGGATGTGGGAGGTAAGGGTCATCACTAGTGTTCCTGCTGACGTCACCTGCACAAAATGTAACCAACTCCAGCTCCTCACAGACCGCACGACGGAACTGGAACTGGAGCTGGATGAATTTCCGGTCATTTGGGAGATGGAGGGGAAGAAAGTGAGGAGTTAAAGGGAGGCAGTCACACCTAAGTTATGGGATAAAGGTAGCTGGGTGACCGTCAGGAGAGGGAAAGGGAATAGGCAGTGAGTGCAGGGACCCCCTGTGGCTGTTCCCCTCAACAATAAGTATACCGATTTAGATACTGTTGGGGAGGGGAGGAACCTACCAAGGGAAAGCCACAGCAGCCAGGTTTCTGGCACTGAGCCTGGCACTGTGGCTCAGAAGGGAAGGGGGGAGAATAGATGAGCAATAGTCATAGGAGATTCAATGGTTAGAGGAACGAGACTCCTGGATGATATGTTGCTTCCTAGGTGCCAGGGTCAGGGATGTCTTGGATCAAGCCTACAGGATTCTTAAGTAGGAGGGTAAGCAGCCAGAAGTCGTGGGACACAATGGTACCAATGATATAACTAGGAAAAGGGATGAGGTCCGAAAATGACTACAGGAAGTTAGGTTGAACTAAAAGGCAGTACAAACAGAGTTATAATCTCAGAATTGCTACCGGTACCATGGGCTAGTGAGGCTAGGAACAGAGAGTGCAGCTGAACACATGGCTGCAGAGCTGGTGTAGGAGGGAGGGCTTCAGCTATGTGGACCATTGGGATATCTTCTGGGGAAGGTAGGATCTGTACAAGAAGGACTGGTTGCACCTCAACTGTAGGGTCACCAATATCTTGGGCTGGAAGTTGTGAGAGCTCTTTGGGAGGGTTTAAACTAGTTTGGCGGGGGATAGGAACCGTAGCTATGGATCAGAGGATGAGGTAACTGGTGAACTGGCAGATATAACTTGCAGAGAGTCTGTGAGGAAGGATAGATAATTTATAGGGTAAAATTGCAGTCAGTATGATGGTATGTCTATTTTAACAAAAGAAGTGTCAGGAATAAGGGTGATAAACGTAGAGCATGGATCAGTACTCAGAGCTGATGTTGTGGCCATTATGGAGACTTTGGTATCACAGGGGCAGGAATGGTTGTTGAATGTTCTGGGGTTGAGATTTTTCATAAGATATGGGGAGTGGCATTGCTAATCAGGGATGCTATAACTACTGCAGAAAAGGAAGTTGTCGAGGAGGAATTGTTTACTGAGTCATTATGGGTGGAAGTCAAAAATAAACGTGGAGCACTCACTTTATTGGGAGTTTTCTATAGAGCCCCTAGAAGCAACAGAGACACAGAGGAGCAGATTGGGAGACAGATTTTGGAAATATGCAGAAGTCAGAGTTGTAATGGATGACTTCAACTTCCCAAATATTGATTGGAACTTCCTTCATGCAAATAGTCTGGATGGAACAGAGTTTGTCAGGTGTGTCCAGGAAAGATTCCTGACTCAATATGTAGGTAGGCTGACTAGAGGTGAGCCCAAATTGGATTTGGTGCTTGGCAAAGAACCAGATTAGATGTCAGATCTTTCGGTGGGAGAGCATTTCGGTGATACTAATCACAACTCCCTGGCCTTTACTATAGTCATGGAGCTGATGGTATGGAAAGTATTTAATTGGAGGAGGGAGAATTACAATGCTATTAGACAGGAACTGTGGAATATAAATTGGGAACAGATATTATTAGGGAAATACATGACAGGAATGTGGAGGTTGTATAGGGAACATTTGTTACGAGTGCTGAATAGGTTTGTCCCACTGAGGCAAGGAAGGGATGGTAGGGTGAAGGAACCTGGGATGACAAGAGATGCGGAACATCTCATCAAGAGGAAGAAGGAAGCTTACTTAATGTTGAGGAAGTAAGGATCAGAAAGGGCTCGACTCAGGTACAAGGTAGCCAGGAAGGAACTGAAGAATAGACTTAGAAGAGCTAGAAGGCGGCATGAGAAAGCCTTGGTGGATAGGATTAAGGAAAATCCCAATACATTCTACACTTATGTGAGGAACAACAGGATGGCCAGAGTGACAGTAGGGTTGATCAGGGATAAGAGAGGGACCTTGTCCCTGGAGTCACAGGATGTAGGGGAGGTTCTTAATGAACACTTTGCTTCATTATTCACTACTGAGAGGGATCTTGACATTTGTGAGGACAGCGTGAAACAGGTTGATATGCGCGAACAAGTTGATGTTAAGAAGGAGGATGTGTTGGAAATTTTGAAAAACATGAAGATAGATAAGTCCCCTGGGCCAGATGGGATGTACCCAAGGTTTCTACGAAAAGCAAGGGAAGAGATTGCTGCACCTTTAGCGATGATCTTTGCATCCTCACTATCCACTGGATTAGTATCAGATGATTAGAGGGTGGCAAATGTTATTACCCTGTTCAGGAAATGTTATAGGGATAACCCTGGGAATTACAGACCCATCAGTTTTATGTCAGTGGTTGGCAAATTATTGAACAGGAATCTGAGAGATAGGATTTATTATTATTTGGAAAAACATCGCTTGATCAGAGATAGCCAGCACGGCTTTGTGAGGGACAGATCATGCCTCATAAGCCTTATTGAATTCTTTGAGGATGTGACAAAACACATTGATGAAGGGAGAACAGTGGATGTGGTGTACATGGATTGTTGCAAGGCATTTGATAAGATTTTCTATGGTACAGTCATTCAGAAAGTAAGGAGGCATAGGTTACAGGCTAATTTGGCTGCCTGGATACAGAATCAGCTGGCCTTTAGAAGGCAGAGAGTGATATTGATGGAAATTCAACCTGGAGCTCAGTGGTCAGTGGTATTCCACAGGGATCTGTTCAGGGACCTCTGCTCTTTGTGATTTTTATAAATGACTGACTTGGATGAGGAAGTGGAAGGATGGCTTTGTAAGTTTGCTGATGACACAAAGATTGGTAGAGTTGTGGATAGTGTGGAGGGCTGCTGGAGGTTGCAACAACACATTGACAGAATGAGAGCTGGGCTGAGAAGTGGTAGTTGGAGTTCAAACTGGAAAAGCGTGAAGTTATTCATTTTGGAAGGTTGAATTTGAATGCAGAATACATGGTTAAATGTATTCTTGGCATTGTGGAGGAACACAGGGATCTTGGAGACCACATCAAAAGATCCCTCAAAGTTGCCACCCAAATTGATAGCATTGTTAATAGTGTGTTGACTTTAATTAGCAGGGGGATTGAGTTTAAGAGCTGTGAGGTTAGGTTGCACCTCTATAAAGCCCTGATTAGACCACACTTGAAATATTGTGTTCAGTTCTGATCGCCTCATTATAGGAAGGATGTGGAAGCTCTAAGGAGGGTGCAGAGGAGATTCACCAGGATGCTGCCTGGACTGGAAGACAGGTCTTATGAAGAAAGGTTGAGGGAGCTAGGGCTTTTCTCATTGGAGTGCAGAAGGATGAGTGGTGACTTGATATAAATGTACAAGATAATGAGAGGCATAGATAGAGTGGATAGCCAGAGACTTTTTCCCAGGGCAGAAATGGCTATCATGAGGAGGCATAATTTTAAGTTGATTGGAGGAAAGTTTAGGGGCAATGTCAGAGTTAGGTTCTTTACACAGAGAGTGATGGTTGCATGGAATGCATTGCCAGCAGTGGTAGTAGATTCAGACACATTAGGGCCATTTAACCAACACTTAGACAGACACATTGATGATAGTAAAATGAATGGTATGTAATTTACTTTGATTTTAGAGCAGGATAAGCATCTTTGAGGGCCGAAGGGCCTGTACTGTGCTGTAATGTTCTATGTTCCAAGTTCAATAACAGACTGGATCAGTTAAGGATATCTGATTGGCATTAACGAGTTGGGGATCAAAGGTCTGTTTCCATGCTGAATAACTTTATGTCTTTAAACTCTGACATCTGGAAAATAGATCTCTTTGCAAATGTCCTTCTTAGAGATATCTGGGAAAGGAGAGTACTTATAGAAACAGATGATTGAGGTACCTGTTGTTTTATGATATCTTGGGATACTGCTTTCCATCGTGACATTGGTGCAGCAAGAAGTTCCACTATTCTTAAAATGAAAATCAGCCAAAAAATGTTCAAAAATACACTGCAGAGCAGTTGATGGCTGCCAGGTGTTTGGAAATCTTGCAATAACAAATAGCTCCTGTTTTGTACCCAGTGCTGTTGTTATATTAAAAGAAGAGAAACATGACAGCTGTTTTCTCAAGGTAACAATGATATTTTCGGTGCTGAAACAGAATAGTAGCATGGAAGATATTTTGTAGTCATTTTCACTAGCATCAGCAGAATATCCTTTATTATTGCATGACCTTCTAAATCTACTGTTAACTAGTCACAAAGAAGATATATTACTGCAGCGCTTGTTTAAATCCAAGCCAACCGTAACAATGAGTGTTAAATCAATCTGTGAAATTAATTTTCTATTTTTACTGTGCTTCTCTGTGTCTTGTCATTTAGAAGGATATTCATGCTGTGCTCAGTATAAACCTGCGTCCAACAATTCATCGGTGGAGTAATGTGTTGTGTGCCCATTCTCTTGGTACCAGTGTTAGTTTGATTTGTGATGATGCATTATGAAGAGCATTTCACCTGGTGGCACCAAAGCACTGGTTTCAACAATATTGCCAGCTTAAATTTTATTTTTAACATCTTTACATGTCTAAAGGTTTGCTCAAGAATAGTCTTAAACATACTTAGTTTGCTCAGTAAATGCCACAAAGGAGCAGGTTTATATTTCTTTCTTGCTTGTACCCCCTATAATCTCCTATGAACAACAATACTTTTATTAGGCTCCCTTGCTTGCTGATATATTTCATGATCAGCATTCTCCTTCTGTCTAGGAAATATGTAAAGCAACATTCATAATTTACCGTTCTACTTTGGTCATCCTTAAAAACTTTAAACTGTCACTGCTATTTTGCAAATACACATTTTATTTATAAGCGGTGCTTTTTTTCTGCACAATACACATTTAATCACAAGACACCATGCCATTTATTCAGGTTACAATGAATTACCCATTGACAGTACATAATAGATAGTTCACATCAGTGCTTTCTTTAGCCAAGACTATTAACAGCTGTCTATTTTGTATAAAATTGCTAACTTCAGAGAGCGTGCACAGGGCAGAGAATAACACGGACACACTGATGCGGAACTGCAATTGTAAATCAAACTTTAGTGAAAGTGAAGTGGATGAAAATAACTACATGTGGATTCAAATTATAAGTACCAAACTTTATAATTTATTTAGAGTCATAGAGATGTACAGCATAGAAACAGACCCTTCGGTCCAACTCGTCCATGCCAACCGCATATCCCAAACTAATCTAGTCACATTTGCTAGCACTTGGCCCATATCCCTCTCAACTCTTCTAATTTATATCTCAATCAAGTGTCTTTTAAATAGAGTCATAGAGATGTACAGCACAGAAACAAACCCTTCGGTCCAACCCGGCCATGACAACCAGATATCCCAACCCAGTCTAGTCCCACCTGCCAGCACCCAGCCCATATCCCTCCAAACCCTTCCTAGTCATATACCCATCCAGATGCCTTTTAAATGTTGCAATTGTACCAGCCTCCACCACTTCCTCTGGCAGCTCATTCCATACATGTACCACCCTCTGTGTGAAAAAATTATCCCGTAGGTCTCCTTTATATTTTTCTCCCCTCATCCTAAACCTATGCCCTCTAGTTCTGGACTCCCTGACCCCAGGGAAAAGACTTTGTCTATTTACCTTATCCATGCCCCTCATAATTTTGTAAACCTCTATAAGGTCACCCCTCAGCCTCCGACGCTCCAGGGAAAACAGCCCCAGCCTGTTCTGCCTCTCATTATAGCTCAAATCCTCCAACCCTGGGGCAACATCCTTGTAAATCTTTTCTGAACCCTTTCAAGTTTCACAACATCTTTCCGACAGGAAGGAGACATGAATAGCATGCAATAGTCCAACAGTGGCCTAACCAATGTCCTGTACAGCTGCAACATGACCTCCCAACTCCTGTACTCAATACTCTGAACAATAAAGGAAAGCATACCAAATGCCTTCTTCACTATCCTATCTACCTGCGACTCCACTTTCAAGGAGCTAAGAACCTGCCCCCCAAGGTCTCTATCACCCCCCAGCAATTCCTCTGACATCTTACTTAATGTTATTATGTATTTTAAAGGAAAAATAACATGAATTAAGTTTACCCTATGACGTTAAAGATGAGCTGAGTATTTCTTGAATGGCGAGGAGTTGAAAAGTGTAATAAATGTACAAAGAAAACTGGAGGCCCTTGACATTAAATCAATGAAGGTTAACATGAAGGTGCAGCAAGTTATTAGGAAGCTAATGAAATGTTCACATTTACAACAAGAGGATTTGAATACACGATAACAAAGGCTTGCTTCAGTTAAGAAGGAACTTGGTTGGACTACCCCTGAAGTACTGTGTAATTTGGTATCCATATCTTATGAATGATATTATCGTAATGTATGGAGTGTAAGGTTCACTTGTTCACAAAATGATGAGACTGCCCTGTGAAGAGATTTGGGCTAACCTGGACCTGTATTCTCTGTAGTTTCCAGGAATAAATTGAATACAATCCCTGCAGTGTGGAAATACGATCTGAAGCCCAACAGGTCCACACCAACCCTCCAAAGAGTAACCCACCAGACCCATTCTCCTACCCTCTTATCCTATTTTAACCTCTAACTACACATCCCCTGAACTCTACGGGCAATTTAGCATGGCCACTTCATCTAAGTTGCACATCTTTGGAGTGTGGGAGGAAACCAGAATATCCAGAGGAAACCCACTCAAACACAGGGAAAATGTGCAAATTCCACACACTGTCGCCCAAGGTTGGAATTAAACCTGGGTCCCTTGCACTGTGAGGCAGCAGGATGAACCATTGAGCCACCATGCCACCCCAGGACCTATAAAAGAGTTAAAGGAATAGAGAGGGCAGATAGAGTTAAGATGTTTCGTCTCATTGATGAGTATAAAACTAGGGAGAAAAATTCAAAATTAGAGAATTGCCAAGCTTTCAAATTCTTTACAATAGAATGCTACATAAGCTTAATTTTTGAGAATTTTTAAAGTAGAGTTTGAATCCCAGTGTCATGCGGGTTGGTGACGATTCGCTGCGGCAGATTCACTGCCAATTAGCCACTGCTGGTTCACCACCAGCGTTTCTCCACTGGGGTCGTTTGACCTCTGGAGGCTATTCGCCACCGGAAATATATATATGTACTGATTGTTTTCCCTCCCGCCTGTTCTTTCATACTTCTCAGTCCCCTTTATTTATACAACAACATAGTACATAATGATAAAAAAAGGTGAAATAAATATAATTTTATTGGTTTATACTTAAAAATGAGTTATAAGCATTTGCGATGGCGAATCGTTTTCGGCGGCCAATGGGCGGTGGCGAAGCGTCCTCGGCGGTGAAAGGGCAGTGGCCAATGGGCGGTGGCGAAGCGTCCTCGGTGGTGAAAGGGCAGTGGCTAATCGATAGCAGCGGATGGTCCCATCCCGGTGTCATGCAGGATAACGGGGATAGGGGAATAAAAGTAGTGAAGTATTCAATCGGTCAATATTGTACTGAATAGTGGCCAAGTTCAATGGGCTGAATGGCCTATTCATGTTTAAATGTTCTTTACGATTGCTTCATCTTCTGTGTACCTCAACAAAAGATACATATGTGCTTTGAGGAGTTTGTTGTCTATGACACAACACTTAACTGAATATCTTTGCTATCTGTGCACATGAAATAAGATTTGCAAGTCAAAATATTGATTGAACAGTTGCTAATTTGAAAAAAAAAGCGAAGGTAGAGATTTTCTGAGAGGCATTCATCAGAAATTTGCAGCAGATATGTGCCATTTTATGTTCGGATAAAAAATAGCAGGGAGCTATGCCAAGGGCTGCAAAGTATTATATATCCAGCCACTGAGCCATATGACTTGGTTTAGCATTGTACTTACATGGATGAATGAATCATTTTTTGTTCAATAGAATGGAAATTATTGGATCATCTGATTTAAGGGTGTGCCTGCAAATGCAAAATCAATCTCATGAACTTGTGCAGACATACATTTGATGATTTTTTAAAATTGTGACAAAGAATTAGAGACTTAACAACTGATTTTTATATATTTTGCTGCTGATTCATACACTTTCAGGGAAACATATTTTACATCCCAGTTAGAAAATGGAAAGAGCCAACATTTTCAAAGCTTACTTAGCTTGAGTGATGCAATAACACTTCTAACAGAAGATGCAAATAGTCCAAAACGTTCTTTTCAACGTTAAAATTGTTAAAATGCATTTATACTTTGTTATTAAAAGTTATTTTTTTTCTGCAAATGATACTGAAAACTCATGTGAAATCAAGGTTTTTCTACCTGACCTATTCAAATGTTCATTACAATACATTGCTAGGAGCATCGTACTGATGCTTTACGTGGGGCTTCAGAGGATTCTTTAAAAAGGGCGATAGGCACCTGCCACATCCCAGTTGAAGTGATAAAGATGTGTCCTTGATGTGGGTTTTGTCTGTTTGTTGTTATCTGTTATGAAGAAGAGACATACATGACTGAAAACTTTAACTCTGTTTCTGTGTCCTCAACCATTGCCAGACCTGCTAGATTTCTCGGTAGTATTTTGCTTTTATGTATCCATGGTGTGTGAATATTGTAGTATTGAAAGACCTAAAAGATATTTTTCACAGCTATCTATTATATGAAATTATTGCATTCACAGAACATAAGTGCCTGCTCTAGTATTAGGCTATTTGCCTTCGAGCAGAAGAGCATGATTCATACAGCATGACATAGAACATAGAACATAGAACAATCCAGCTCAGAACAGGCCCTTCAGCCCTCAATGATGTGCCAACCTGTGAACTATTCTCAGCTCGTCCCTCTACACTACCCAATCATCATCCAAGGATTGTTTAAGTCTCCCTAATGTGGCTGAGTTAATTACATTGGTTGGTAGGACATTCCACGCCCTTACCGAGCAAAGAACCTGCCTCTGACATAAGTCTTAAATCTATCACCCCTCAATTTGTGGTTATGCCCCCTCGTACAAGGTGATGTCATCATCCTAGGAAAAAGACTTCCACTCTCTACCCTATCTTATCCTCTGATCATCTTGTATTTTACCAAATCCCCTCTTAGCCTTTTACTTTCCAATGAGAGCAGACCCAAGTCTCTCAGCCTTTCCTTATAAGACCTTCCCTCCAGACCAGGCAATATCCTGAGTAAATCTCCTCTGCACCTTTTCCAATGCTTCCCCATCCTTCCCGAAATATGGCGACCAGAACTGTACACAATATTCCAAGTGCGGCTGCACTAACGTTTTGTATAGTTGCAGTATGATATTGCAGTTCCGGAACTCAATCACTCTACCAATGAAACCTAACTCACCGTATGCCTTCTTAACAACACTATCAACTTGGATGGAAACTTTCAGGGATCTATGTACATGGCCTCCAAGATCCCTCTGCACATCCACACTACTAAGAATCTTTCTATTGACCCAGTACTCTGCCTTCTATTATTCTTCCCAAAGTGAATCACCTCACATGTAGCTGCATTGAACTCCATTCGCCATTTGCCACATCTCAGCCCAATTCTGTAGTTTATCTAAATCTCCCTGCAACCTGTAACATTCTTTCAAACTGTCCATTATTCCACCGACTTTAGTGTCATCTGCAAATTTACTAATACATCCACCTATGCCTGCATCTAAGTCATTTATAAAAATGAGAATAGCAGTGGTTCCAAAACAGATCCTTGTGGCACACGACTAGTAACCAGACTCCAGGCTAAATATTTTCCATCAACCACCACTCACTGCCTTCTTTCAGAAATCCAGTTTCTAATCCACACTGCTAAATCACCCTCAATCCTATGCCTTTGCATTTTCTCCAACAGCCTACCATGTGGAACCTTATCAAAGGCTTTACTGAAGTCCATGTACACCAAGCCAACTGCTCTACCCTCATCTTCATGCTTGGTCACCATCTCAAAGAACTCAATGAGGTTTGTGAGACATGACCTGTCCTTGACGAAACCATGTTGACTACCTAAAATCAAATTGTTGCTTGCTAGATGTTTATGCACCTTTTCTCTCATAAGCCTTTCCAAAACTGTTCCTACAACAGAAGTAAGGCTCACTGGTCTATAAGTACCTGAGTCATCTCTACTGCCCTTCTTGAATAAGGGCACAACTTTTGCAATCCTCCAGTCCTCTGGTACTAAACCTGTACACAATGACGACTCAAATATCAAAGCCAAAGACTCTCCTCTCTCCTCGCTAGCTTCCCAGCAAATCCTCAGATAAATCCCATCTGGCCCAGGCGACTTGTCTACTTTCACTCCTTTGTAACTAACCTCGATACTTTCTAGTCTAACATCTCGTATCTCATTCTTCTCCTCTGCAATATTCTCTTTTTCCTGCATGAAAACTGATGAGAAATGTTTGTTTAGCACCTCTCTGATCTCCACAGGATCCACACGCAACTTCCCACTTCTATCTTTGACTGGCCCTATTCCTATGTAAAAAATGAGGTCTGCAGATGCTGGAGATCACAGCTGCAAATGTGTTGCTGGTCAAAGCACAGCAGGTTAGGCAGCATCTCAGGAATAGAGAATTCGACGTTTCGAGCATAAGCCCTTCATCAGGAATAAGAGAGAGAGAGCCAAGCAGGCTGAGATAAAAGGTAGGGAGGAGGGACTAGGGGGAGGGGCGATGGAGGTGGGATAGGTGGAAGGAGGTCAAGGTGAGGGTGATAGGCCGGAGTGGGGTGGGGGCGGAGAGGTCAGGAAGAGGATTGCAGGTTAGGAGGGCGGTGCTGAGTTGAGGGAACCGACTGAGACAAGGTGGGGGGAGGGGAAATGAGGAAGCTGGAGAAATCTGAATTCATACCTTGTGGTTGGAGGGTTCCCAGGCGGAAGATGAGGCGCTCCTCCTCCAGCCGTCGTGTAGTTGTGTTCTGCCGGTGGAGGAGTCCAAGGACCTGCATGTCCTCGGTGGAGTGGGAGGGGGAGTTAAAGTGTTGAGCCACGGGGTGATTGGGTTGGTTGGTTCGGGCGGCCCAGAGGTGTTCTCTGAAGCGTTCCGCAAGTAAGCGGCCTGTCTCACCAATATAGAGGAGGCCACATCGGGTGCAGCGGATGCAATAGATGATGTGTGTGGAGGTACAGGTGAACTTGTGGCGGATATGGAAGGATCCCTTGGGGCCTTGGAGGGAAGTGAGTGTGGAGGTGTGGGCGCAAGTTTTACATTTCCTGCGGTTGCAGGGGAAGGTGCCGGGGGTGGAGGTTGGGTTGGTTACATTTCCTGCGGTTGCAGGGGAAGGTGCCGGGGGTGGAGGTTGGGTTGGTTACATTTCCTGCGGTTGCAGGGGAAGGTGCCGAGTCATCCTTTTATTCCTCACATACCTATAGAGAGCTTTAGGTTTCTCCTTTATTCTATTTGCTAAAGACTGCTTGTGTCCTCTCTTTGCTCTTCTTAACTCTCTCTTTAAATCCTTCCCAGCTGATCTGTAACTCTCCACTGCCTCATCTGAACCATCTTGCCTCATCAACACATAAGCCTCCTTCTTCCACTTAACAAGGGATGCAATTTCTGTAGTAAACCACGGTTCCCTTACCTTATCACTTCCTCTCTGCCTGACAGGGACATACCTATCAAGGACTTGCAATATCTATTCCTTAAACCAGCTCCACATTTCCATCGTCTGCATCCCCTGCATTTTGCTACCCCATTCTATGCGTCCTATACATTTTCAAGTGATCCATGTAAGATGACACCTGAGATATTTATATCCTCAGGTCATGAATTATGAAAATAATGATAAAATGAGTATGTCTCCTAAAGATATTCTAATATATTCACTATAAGATGTAACACAATACCTCTAGTCAAACTGTTCCAGCATATAGCTGCAATATTGCTATCTACTTGAATCAAAAAACATGATACATTTATCAACTAGAAGGACAAGGACAGCAGGCACATAGGAAGACCACTACTTGTGCAAACTATAATACATCCTTCTTTAGAACTACATCATCCTTCCTTATTGAGTCAATATCCTGGAATGCCTAACTGAACTTAGGGCATACTTCTCTCCTGCATTTAAAGAATACTGCTTGCAAATACCTTCTCAAGGACAATTACGGATGGATAACAAACCTTGGAATTGTCCTCTCATTTTCCAGGTTTGCATGATTCATTAAATGTAAGGTTACCCCAATCTGGCCAATTACCACTCCATCAGCATCCTCTCAAACATCAGCAAAGTAATGGAAATGTTAACATCTAACAGTCAACAGCCTCCTCACTGATAAATTCCACTGGACCACTTGGTTCCAGATATGATTGTAGCTTTGATCCAAACATGGATAAAAGTATGTGAATGCCAAACAAAATGTTAGAACAACTGGTCTTGACCAATCACTGCAATATTAAATTGAATATTGAAATCAAGGAAGCCTTGCAAAATAGAAGTTATTGGAATCAATAGGATAAATCTCTACGAGTTGACATCATACCTAATACAAAGAACGATAGTCTTGTTTGGTGGAGACCAAACAGTATCATTGACACCTCAACCAAAAGATATGACATTTGTTTAGATGCAATGTCAGAGTCCTTTAGCAGTTTAAAAATCTATATTAAATAACCTGTAACTTTCTGTTCCAGTGATATTTCTCCTTATAACAATAGGTTTTCATCCATGGATATTGTAGCAAATTAAGAATTCATCTTTGTGATCTAATAAGCACTGGTGTCAATAGTTGACATATGAACAGCCGAGTACATTTAAAATCAAAGACTTTGACAAGTTTGAAAATCAAAGCAAAATTATAATCTCTTGTTGCTATTGAGTAGATCTCCAAAACCTGATCATAAGCTACTTAGCACAGACAATAGGTTTGATAACGAATTTTATTTACAAACAGGCAGTAGAAGGGTATTCTTACAAACAAAAATGGTGGTATACAGGTAAGCTTGTTTTTATTATATCGGGAAAATCTCAGATGGTGCTCTGATGTATAAACACAAAGCACTGATGAAGTTGTCGACTTAAACTACTGAGTTCAGTTTTAATCTGCATTAAAGCTTTTATCACCCTGGAGAGATTAAAATCAAATGTGAACCTGTTGTACAGTATGTTCTGAGGAGGGAGCAAATGTAATGGCGACAGCACCTGTCATTAACTAATTGCTGAGAGTCATGTTTTGTGCTAAAAATCACTGAGGCAATTATTAAATAGGATGCACACTTGGTTGCTTAAGTTCTCATGTCAGTGCACCAATCTCATTGATACTAAGATTTGCATCAATATGAATGTTATCTGAAATGAACTTATATAGTCTTCTGAGTATCAAATCTGCTACACATGTTACATGTTAGATTTTTCAGAAATCACTATCAGACTTATGTAACAAATGTCCAAATAAACAACAAAACATGTAATCCAAATATGCAAAGTTGTAATAAGAGCTTTGAGATGTTTCACCACAACACACTACATGAATGAAAGTATAATTATTATTTGAATATAGACAAACAATTCCATATTGAATGCTGATTTACTGAAGTAATAGCAGAAAACATTTATGTGCAAAAACATTACTTACCTGCTTTCAGTTTAAACTATATTGTATAAGTTTCATCTCAGCATATATTTTCAGAGTTAACCTTTCCTTTTATTTTAATTTAAAACCTTGCAGTTAAACCTTCCGCATTTTTGATTGCATTAAAATATTAAAGAATCATATAGTACAGAAGAAGCCCTTTGGCCCATAGATCTGCACCAACAAAAATCTGCCCTCAATCCAAATTGGTTCCACTTTCCAACATTTGGCACACAGCCTTGAAAATAATGACATTTGAAATACTCATAGAAGTACTTTTCAAAAGTTATGAGATTTCCTGCTTCTACCACCTTCCCAAATAGCACATCCCAGATTCACTTCATACTCTGAGTGGAAAATAAAATCCCCAAATCCCCTCTAAATTTCCTGGCTTCCATGCTAAAATTATGCCCCCTCGTTACTGACTCTTCAACTAAGGGGAACAGCTGCTTCATACCTGCGCCTATTTTTATTCTGTCTTTGCCCATCATAACCTTATGCACCTCAGCCATATCTCCTCTCAGCCTCCTCTGCTCCAAAGAAAACAACCTGAGCTTTTCCAGTCATTTTTCTTATCTACCTTTGCACAGTTAATGGTGAGCATCTGGGGAACAGAGAGACCTCGGAGTGTAGGTACATCATTCCTTGAAAGTGCCATCACAGAATGGTGAAGAAGGCATTTGGCATGCTTGCCTTTATCGGTCAGAGCACTGAGGACAGGAATTGGGATATCACATTTCAGCTATACAAGACATTAGTCAGCTTATCACATTTGGCAATTCTGATTGCCCTATTTTGGAAGGATGTTATTGAACTGGAAAGGGGGCCAAAAGGATTTACAAGAATATAGCCAAGGCTGGAGAGTTTGAGTTATAAGGAGAGGTTGGATACGCTGGGACTATTTTCCCTGCAGCAGAGGAAACTGAGGGGTGACCTTATCGAGGTTTATAAAATCATGAGAGGCATAGATATGATAAATAGCCAAGGCCTTTTCCCCAAGATAGGGGAGTCCAAAACTAGAGGGCACACGTTCAAGGTGACAGGGGAAAGATTTAAAAGCAACCTGAGGGGCAACCTTTTCACACAGAGGGAGGTGCGTACCTGGAACAAGCTGCCAGAGGAAGTGGCGAAGGTGATTAAAATTAAAACATTTGAAAGACCTTTGGACAGGTACATGGATAATAAATGTTTCAAGGGATACAGACAGACAAATTAGTTCAGTTTAGGAAATCTGGTCAGCTTGGATGAGTTGGACCAAAAGGCTTGTTTCAACGCTGTAAGACTTTTATGATTCCATACTGCTCCATCCCAAGCAACATCCTTTGGATGGATCCCTTCTGCAACTTCTCCAGTTCAATCACATCTTTCCTAATTGTGTAGTAAACAAAACTGCACACAGTATTCCCACTGTCGTCTATCCACTCCTGTATAGCTCCAAAATAATATTTGTTACCTTGTATTAAGAAAACATACTCAAAATTAAATGTTTACAATACAGAGGCACCTCGATTATTCAAAGGACACAGGGGTGGGGGGAATATTTTGTTCAGCTAATCGAATTCTGGATAACATAGTTTAGCCAAGCATCAGGACCTCACCGGATAATTTGATATTCAGATGAGATTCCCTATAGTGTGGAAACTGGCCCTTCGGCCCAACAAATCCACACCAACCCTCCGCAGAGCAACCCACCCAGACCCATTCCCCTATATTTACCCCTGAGTAATGCACCTAACACTATGGGCAATTTTGCATGGCCATTTCACCTAACCTGCACATCTTTTGGGACTGGGGAAGGAAACCAGAGCAAGCCCATGCAGGCACAGGGAGAATGTGCAAACTCCACAAAGGCAGTTGCCCGAGGTGGGAATTGAACCCAGGTCCCTGGCACTGTGAGGCAGCAGTGCTAACCACTGTGCCACTGTGAATTCTGGATAATCGAGATTCCTCTGTATTCAAAAGTGAAAAAGATTTGTATTGTAGCAATGTATTTAAATACATCAATACTAATTTAGATCATAAGCTACAGGTTAAATATAGTTCAAAGTCACAATATCTAATGTAACAATTAATAATGTGAGATTTTTAGAATTGTGAGCACTTGCATTTACATAGAGTGGAATTTTCATAATTTCATTTGAAGTATAGATTCAATGAAATTCATTGCATGTAGTCCACCTTGGCTCAGAATGACTTTTCTCTTGTAATTTTCCATTTTTCATCCCACTGATGAGTCAACAAGGCTCTTAAGTGCCTTTCTCAGGAATCCAAATCAGAGAGGTAAAAGTGCTCAGCATTCCTGCAATCACGCTGTAGCTTCATATCATGTCTGACACTGCAAACTAGGAACTACCCACCGTGCTATGATGCTTAACTGTTCAGAGGAAAGGAAAGTTCACTTCCTGCTTTGTGGACAAGGACCTGGAGATATTGGTGAGAGGGTGCTGGAGCAAAGGACATTCATTTTTTCCAGCTGACCACACAGGAAACCACAGCATTGGACTATAGCAGCCTGGACACCGTCTGTAACCCAGATCAGTGCAGTATCTCAGATGAAACAGAACATACAGCAGTGCAGGAAGAAGGTAAATGATCTGCAAGAGTACAAACCAACATCTTCTCTCTGTTGTTTTGCATTCACAGGCAATTGCTAACTCTAAATGTCCCTGGACATGCCTCGCACCAAGGCTTATGGACTACATCTCTCACTATTTCATTTTGCCTATTCAGCAGTTCTCTTCCACCTCACCCTCACAGGTTATTAACACGTCCTGTTCTTGGTGCTTCATACTCACTCACCAAGGCATCTCACCCCTCTCCTGCTTGTGCAGCATCACTAACTGCTCTTCCATCCACTTCTGTTGCACTCAATCTCTCTCTTTCCCTCATTGCAACAAATACTAATCCACAACTGTGTTGAGAGACCAAAACAAGAAGGGGGGTGATAGATATCAGGCTCCTCTCTCCCGACAAGGAGAAAATGCTGGATTTGGTGAGAGTAGAACGCGTGCTCTCATGGAATTGGGGGGTGGTCTCAATGACCAACCAACCCTTTAAATGTCATTGAACTGTGTTGCACTGCTCGTCCATTAACACCAATGCTTATTCATTCCTATATGTATAAACTTTTATCCCTCTTAGACAACTAATTCCCTGTTTTCCCTAATGCAGGTTCTAGAATTTAGAATTAGCTTTATGTCACATGTGGTCACATAAGTACAATGAAAAGTTTACAAATCATTACTTATTGCACCATCTGAAGGCCTAGGTATAGATTCTTAAATACAAATTCTTAAGAAAAATATTAGAAAAATAAAGAAATAAAAAGTCAAGCATTACAAACCTTTGCAGCATCTGAGGTACAAAAGTACAAAATCATATAAATAAATTAGAAAAATAAATTAGAAAAATTGTAGGCAACATTATGGCTCAGTGGTTCCACTACTGCCTCACAGCGCCGGGGATCCAGGTTCAATTCCAGCCTCAGGCGACTGTCTGCGTGGAGTTTGCACATTCTCCCTGTGTCTGTTTGGGTTTCCTGCAGGTGCTTCAGTTTTCTCTCACAGTCCAAAGATCTACAGGTCAGGTGGATTGGCCATGCTAAATTGCCTATCATGTCTGGGGATGTGCAAGCTCATTTGATCAGCCATGAGAAATACAGGGTTACAGGGATGGAGTGGATCGCTCTCCAGAGGGTCGGTGTGATATCAATGAGCCAAATGGCCTGCTTCCAGGCGGTAAGGATACTATAATTCTAAAGAATTAAAAAGTTCAGAATAGCAGTTCTTCCAACCCAGTCTGTTGCAGCAGCTAGTCTCCAGGCCACAGTGATTTTTGTTGAGGCTCAATGATTGGAGGTAAGAAGAAAGAAGGTAAAAAAGTGAAAAGATAAAGAAAAGGGGCAGAGCGCACAAGGTCCAGTTGAGGAGTTCTATTCCCATGCCATCTTATTTACCCAGTGAACCTCTGCAAAGCTGCTGGAAAATCTCAGCTCTATTTTCATCAATGTCTGTCATTGCTCAGAGGAAGCACTGGCAAGGCAGTCACCTGTATCCTCCAGTAGCTTAGATTTTCACCTCAGTGAGTTCACTATCTAGATTAAACTGGGGATTGCTTATTGCGGTGCCTTAATTTAAGAAAGGTGGTAAGGGAAAACCAGGGAACGTTTTTTTTTCATAGACCAGTGAGTCTGACATGGTGTTGGAGGGAATCCTGAGGGACAAGATTTACATGTATTTGGAAAGGCAAGGACTGGTTAGGGATAGTGATCTTGGCTTTGTGTGTGAAAAATCGTGTCTCATAAACTTGATTGAGTTTTTTTGGAGAAGTAACAAAGAGGATTGATGAGGGAAGAGTGGTGGATATGATCTATATGGACTACAGTAAGGCATTCAACAAGGTTCCTTGTGATAGCCTGGTTAGCAAAGTTAGATCACACGGAATAGAGGGAAAACTAGCTATTTAGGTACAGAACTGAGTTGAAGGTAGAAGACAGAGAGTGATGGTGGGAGTTGCTTTTCAGACTGGAGGCCTGTGACCAGTGGTATGCCACAAGGATTGCTATCACTACTTTTTGTCATTTATATAAATGATTTGTATGTAAACATAGGAGGTATGGTCAGTAAGTTTGCAGATGACACCAAAGTTTGAAGTATAGTGGTCAGTGAAGAAGGTTACCTCAGAGTACAATGGGATCTTGTTCAGATGGACCTTTGGGTGGAGGAGTGGCAGATGGCGTTTAATTTAGATAAATGCAAGGTGTTGCATTTTGGAAAGGCAAACCAGGCAGGACTAAAACACTTAATGGTAAGGTCCTGGGGAGTGCTGCTGAACAAAGAGACCTTGGAGTGGAGGTTCATAGTTCCTTGAAAGTGGAATAGCAGGTAGATAGGATAGTGAAGAAGGTGATTAGTATACTTGCCTTGCTTGGTCAGTGCATTGATTACTGCAGTTGGAAGGTCATGTTACAGCAGTACAGGACATTGATTAGGCCACTTTTGGAATATTCTGTGCACTTCTAGTCTCCCTACTATAAGAAATATGTTGTGAAACTTGGAATGGTTCAGAAAAGATTTACAAGGATGTTGCCAGCATGAGAGGGTTTGAGCTATAAGAAAAGGCTGAATAGACTGGGACTATTTTCCCTGGAGCGATGGAGGCTGATGGATGATGTTTTAGAAGTATATAAAATCATGAGGGGCATGGATAGGATAAATAGAAAAATGCCCCCCTGGGGTAGGGGCATAGATTAGGGTGGGAGGGGAAAGATATAAAAGAGACCCAAGGGACAACTTCTTCACGCAGAGGATGGTACATGTATGGAATAAGAAGTGGTGGAGACTGGTACAATTATAACATTTAAAAGGCATCTGGATGGGTATATGAATAGGAAAGGTTTAAAAGGATATGAGTCAATGTTGACAAGTGGGACTAGATTTATTTCGGATATCTGGTCGGCATGGAAGAGTTGGACTGACGGGTCTGTTTCTGTGCTGTACATCTCTATGATTGTATGACTCTTTCTCCACAGCTGGTCTGGGAAGAAATAAAAGCAGAAGTTGCTGGATGAACTCAACAGGTTTGGCAGTATTTGTAGAGAGAATGAAGAGTCAATGTTTCAAGTCCAGTGACCCTTAGAATTCCTAGTGTGGAAGCAGGCTACTTGGCCATTCAAGTCCACACCAACCCTCCCACTGAAACACACCCCACCGCATTTCCCATGGCTCATCCACCTAGTGTGGACACTATGGATAAAGTAGCATGGCCAATTGACATAACCTGCACATCTTTGGACTGTGGGAAGAAACCCATGCAGGCACAGGGAGAATGTGCAAACTGAGGGTGGAATCAAAACCAGATCCCTGGTGCTGTGAGGCGGCGTGCTAACCATGCCACTCTGTGACCTTCAGACCATTCCGAATACTGTTCTAAATAAGGATCACTGGACTTGAGACATTAGTTATGTTTTCTCTCCACAGATGCTATCAGACCTGTTGCATTCCTCCAGCAATTTTTGTTTTTGTTTCAGATTTTGAGCATCAATTCTTTGTCCTTTTTTTAAGGGAAAAACACTCCAGGTCTCCAGCATTCCAGAGGACCATCTTAGACTATTGATCAGCTAGATCTGCTGAGTTTCACCAACAACTCCTGATTTTGCTTCAAGCCTCTCCCTCTACTGCTACCAGATCCTCTGTGTCAGACTCCAGGCATTAGTCTCCCTGGCCGCCTCCTGCTATTCTATTTGGAGGTCCTGCTTAAAGAACCTCACAGTCCAGTCTTCTTCGAAGTGCTCCAGTGCCAAATTCTCCCTACCTAATGCTTGATGTTCCTTGTCTAGATTTATACCTATATCAGTTAGCAACAAAAACTGCTTTCACTTTAAGAGGTACAGATGCTTTTGAGAGCTAAACATCAGTTGGAACACTTGCAAGTATTTTATATTCTGAGACCTTTGACTGAACAGCCAGCCAACTAGCCTTGGAGGTTGTATTGAGACTCATCCTCCAAACATTTAAATTAAGAAGCAGCAGGACATTTGCATATTATCTAGACTTTCCAATGACAAGTTTAGATCTGTCACAAATCATGGCCCCTGCCCAGAAGCAGTCATGACCAATTTCTAGACCATTCTGCTGTTTGACCAATTCAAAAGAATGAGAATTAATAATAGTGAATTGTCCACTTCATAGATATATACTAAATTCACCCTATGGAATTGTAAGCAGGTCTGTGACTGCTCATGAAACAGATTGTGGTTGAAAAAAATCAATTCTAGCATTTTCATTCCAGTACACAGTGTCAAGGCGAGTCACTCTTATTGACTCTGATGGGAAACGTACTGGAATTGTCTTCAATCAGATATCTATCTACTAACACTGTCAGTCGCAAAGTATATTATATGTCAACACTCAAGAAGCTGCACAAAAAGAATCATTTTTGTTTTTTGGCATTTATTTCTAAGTTTTTGGTCAGCATTTGAAGTTTAATGCAATTACACATTTAAGATTCATAAAACATGTTTTACTTTTCCTAGCTAGTGATGGGTAGCAATGTCTTATCGCTAAGAGATCAGAGTATGCAGGTTGAAACTTTCTACTCAAATTTATATTGTATTCTTCTGAACAATGTGGCTACAATAAGCACATTCGGACAAGAGATTAGGGAAATTCAGTGCGGTTAGTGTTTTTGTAGTCTTTGGCACTGGTTTTTAAAAAGTTTCACTGTGATTAGGCTCCACCCGGTAAAACCTCCAGGATGAAATGGGAATTTCTAGAATGAGTTTAATTTGCAGATGCATTCAGTTCTGAGATAACGTGATTGTTCCATTCTCGTGTGATTTCGCATTATAAGAAAATCATGCAATAGCCGTGCCATTTAAACGATTGGGGCCAGAATCACGTTACAGCCAATCCAGATAAAGAAAGTTCACATTCTACAAATAATGGTCTAAATTTTTCAATTGCAGTAAAGCCAATTCACATTGAAGAAGCCCACGTTACAGCAGAACAGACTATATTCTGATCCAGCTAATGGTAATACAATTCTAGATTAGAGTGGTGCTGGAAAAGCACAGTAGTTCAGGCAGCATCCGAGGAGCAGGAAAATCGATGTTTCGGGCAAAGGCTCTTCATCAGGAATAGAGGAAGAGTGCCTGCAGGGTGGAGAGATAAATGAGAGGAGGGTGGGGGTGGGGAGAAAGTAGCATAGAGTACAATAGGTGAATGGGGGTGGGGATGGAGGTGATAGGTCAGGGAGAAGGGTGGGGGAAGGTAGCAAAGAGTACAATGGGTGAATAGGGACGGGGATGAAGGTGATAGGTCAGAGAGGAGGTTGGATTGGATAGGTGGAAAGGAAGATAGGCAGGTAGGACAAGTCATGGGGACAGTGCTGATCTGGAAGTTTGGAACTGGAGTGAGATGGGGGAAGGGGAAATGAGGATACTGGTGAAGTCCACATTGATGCCCTGGGGTTGAAGTGTTCTGAGGCAGAAGATGTGGCGTTCTTCCTCCAGGCGTCGGGTGGTGAGGGAGCAGCGGTGAAGGAGGCCCAAGACCTCCATGTCCTCAGCTGAGTGGGAGGGGGAGTTGAAATGTTGGGCCACAGAGCGATGTGGTTGATTGGTGCGGGTGTCTCAGAGATGTTCCCTAAAGCGCTCTGCTAGGAGGTGTCCAGTCTCCCCATGTGTAGAGGAGACCGCATCGGGAGCAACGGATACAATAAATGATATTGGTGAATGTGCAGGTAAAACTTTGATGGATGTGGAAGACTCCTTTGAGGCCTTGGATGGAGGTGAGGGAGGAGGTGTGGGCACAGGATTTGCAATTCCTGCAGTGGCAGGGAAAGGTGCCAGGAAGGGAGGGTGGGTTGTTGGGGAACATGGACCTGACCAGGTAGTCATGGAGGGAAAGGTCTTTGCGGAAGGCGGAAAGGGATGGGGAAGGAAATATATCCCTGGTGGTGAGGTCTGTTTGGAGGTGGCAGAAATGTTGTCGGATGATTTGGTTTATGCGAAGGTTGGTTGGGTGGAAGGTGAGCACCCGGGGGACATTATCCTTGTTATGGTTGGAAAGGTGAGGTCTGAGGGCAGAGGTGCGGATGTGGACGTGATGAGTTAGAGGGCATCTTTAACCATGTGGGAAATTGTGGTCTCTAACAAGGGAGGCCATCTGGTGTGTTCTGTGGTGGAACTGGCCCTCCTGGGAGCAGATACGGAGGAGCCATAGGAATTGGGAAAAAGGGATGGCATGTTTGCAAGAGGTAGGGTGAGAAGAGGTATAATCCAGGTAGCTGTGGGAGTCGGTAGGTTTGTAAAAAATGTCAGTGTCAAGTTGGTCATCATTAATGGAGATGGAGAGGTCCAGGAAGGGGAGGGAGGTGTCAGAGATGGTCCAGGTAAATTTAAGGTCGGGGTGGAATGTGTTAGTGAAGTTGATGAATTGCTCAACCTCCTCACGGGAGCACGAAGTGGCGCCAATGCAGTCATCAATGTAGCGGAGGAAGAGGTGGGGAGTTGTGCAGGTGTAACTATGGAAGATGGACTGTTCTACTTAGCCAACAAAGAGACAAGCATAGCTGGAGCCCATATGGGTGCCCATGGCTACCTTTTTGGCTGGAGTATGTGGGAGGATTCGAAGGAGAAGTTGTTGATGGTGAGGACCAGTTCAGCCAAACGAATGAGAGTGTCAGTGGAAGGGTACTGTTGGGGATGTCGGGAGAGGAAGAAACGGAGTGCTTGGAGGCCTTTGTCATGGCAGATGAGGTGTAGAGGGATTGTACGTACATGGTGTAGATGAGGCGTTTGGGGCCGGGGAAACGGAAGTCTTGGAGGAGGTGGAGAGCATGGGTGGTGTCTCGAACGTATGTGGGAGCTCCTGGACTGGGGGGAGAGGACAGTATCAAGGTAGGTAGAGATGAGTTCAGTGGGGCAGGAGCATGATGAAACAATGGGTTGGCTAGGGTGATTAGATTAGATTACAGTGTGGAAATAGGCCCTTCGGCCCAACAAGTCCACACCGACCTGCCGAAGCGCAACCCACCCAGACCCCAATATTTACCCCATACCTAACACTACGGGCAATTTATCATGGCCAATTTACCTGACCTGCATATCTTTGGACTGTGGGAGGAAACCGGAGCACCCGAAGGAAACCCACGCAGACACGGGGAGAAAGTGCAAACTCCACACAGTCAGTCGCCTGAGGCGGGAATTGAACCCGGGTCACAGGCGCTATGAGGCTGCAGTGCTAACCACTGTGCCACCGTGCCGACCGGGTGGTCAGGCCTGTGGATCTTGGGAAGGAGGTAGAACTGGGCTGTCGGGGTTCCCTGACTATGAGGTTGGACTTGGGAAGGAGGTAGAAGACAAGTCAGACACCAGAGTGAAACATGGCTTGATAGACCACAGGCTGAATCTCACACTCTTTTTGCCCAAATGTGAATTGTCTTTAGCTCTTTTCCCCCCAGGCTAATTGGAATTTCTCGCCATATTTTACTAAGCGTGCCTCACTAACTACTGACCCTGTCCCTATGGTGTCTCTTATATCTGATTCCAGTCCCATCTTACCATTTGCATTTTGGGATACTCAGCAAGGTTCTGCTAAAAGACCAGTATCCTTGGCATTTTTAAAAGCCGTTCTGCATGTGGAGGAGCAGTAGCATTCTGGAAGCTGCCATGCTCTGTCAAGGATGGACATGGAGAAGATGGGGAAGATGGAGCTTCAATTCTCCAACAGGGACCCAGACAGAGTTCTGATCAAGGGGGTGGTGCAAATTTAAGTATTCTTCCTGGTGACCAGAAGAGGAGATCATACTAGCTGACCCTGGAAGACACCTGGGTCAATGTGGTCTATGTCAATCAGAGGAATGGCCTGCTGTGCCACAAAATGTTCAATGACATATTCCATTCTGCCAGGTTAAGTGCCATCATCTACGCTCTGCTCCCTGTCTGCTACTGCATCCACCTCCCACCAAGGATCATGCTCTGCCACTCTCATTATTGCATTAACAAATTCTCTCTTTCACTCTC
This sequence comes from Hemiscyllium ocellatum, assembly GCF_020745735.1. Lineage (NCBI taxonomy): Eukaryota > Metazoa > Chordata > Chondrichthyes > Orectolobiformes > Hemiscylliidae > Hemiscyllium > Hemiscyllium ocellatum. The sequence continues at coordinate 37,106,846 of NC_083407.1, read as the reverse complement.
ATTTTCTGCCCAACCTCCCACATGACCCGAATCCATGTGGCCTCAGCGCTGCCTCCTCACTCTCTACATATTATTCACAACCTTTCAACTTCCTGCAATAGTACTTACAGCTGTGCCACCCACTTGCACCTCAATTAATTCTAAGCATTTTCTCAATCCAGGAGAGGATAGCACAGAAAGAGCACTTACAATTTGAGGGACACTCAGTATAATCATGAGACCAAAAGACATAGGAGCAGAAATTAGGTGATGCAGTCTGCTCTGCCAGTCAATCATGTCTGATAAGTTTTTCAACCACATTCTCCCGCTTTATCCCCATAACTCTTCATCCCCTTCATACTCAAGAACCTATCTATCTCAGTCTCAAACATGCTCAATGACTTGGCCTCCATAGCCTTCTGTGGCAATGAATTCCACAGATTCCCCACTCTCTGACTGAAGAAGAAATCCTTATCTCAGTTCTAAAAGGTCTTCCCTTTCCTCTAAGGCTATGCCCTCAGGTCCTAGTTTCTCCTACCAATGGAAACATCTTCCCAACATCTACTCTGTTCAAGCCATTCAGTATTCTATATGTTTCAATTAGATCCACCCCATCCTTCTAAACTCCATTGAGTTTTAACCCAGAGTCCTCAAACATTCCTCATATGTCAAGCTATTCATTTCATGGACTATTTTCATGAACCTCCTCTGCAGGTGCGACAGAACTAGTATCCTGAGATATGGGATGTGAGATATGAGACATGGGGCCCAAAACTACAGACAATACTCCAAATGTGGTCTGACCAGAGCCTTATAAAGCCTCAGAAGTATATCTCTGCTTTTATATTCATGTCCTTTCAAAATAAATGCCACTTCTGCATTTATCTTCCTAACTACTGACTCAACTGTTAATTAACCTTGAGAGAATCCGGGACTAGAGTTCCCAAGACATCAAAATTTTGTCCCCATTTAGAAAATATTCCATGCCTCTATTTTTCCGGTCAAAGTGCATGACCTCACACTTTCCCAAGTTGCACTCGATCTGCCACTTCTTTGCCACTCTCCTAACCTATCCAAATCCTTCTGCAGCCTCCCCACCTCCCCAACACTATCTGTCCCTCTACCTTTGTATTGTCTGCAAACTTAGCCAGAGTGCCCTCAACTCCTTCATCTTGATCATTACTATATAAAGTGAAAAGTTGTGGTTCCAACATTGAGCCTTGCGGAACACCACTTTTCAGTGGCTGCCATCCTGAGAAGGACCATTTTATCCTCACTCTCTGCTTTCTGCCATATAGCCAAGCTTCTTTCCATGCTAGCACCTTTCCTTTGACACCATGGGCCCTTATCTTACTTAGTAGCCTCCTTTGCGGCATCTTGTCAAAGACCTTCTTGAAGGTAGATAATATCCATTAGCTCTCCTAATCTATCTTTTTTTTCTTTATTGTTCTTTTTAGTGGCTGTGTTGACCTTTAAAGCTTATGAAATCTTCTAGTTTCACAATGGTTAATCATTGAATACAAGGTGGCCAAAGTTATTTGAAAAAAGAGCACATGTTTACTACACAAAAGAAAAAAAATACGCTTATATGTAGGTATGACAATTTTGTGAGATCTTAATTGAAATTATTTACAAAATTTTATTCTATTTCCCAGCAATTTTCTTTAAAGATATTAAATCCCAATAAAGCATGTTACAACACAATTATTGCTGGCTTAATTTAAATTGGCATTACAGAAAAGATTTATCCCATGTAGTAATCTGTGAAAATTCGAGAGGCCAAGAATTATTTGAAATAAAAGTTAACAACTTTATTTCTTAAGGTATAACAGAGAATAATTAGCTAACAACCATTTACAACTCCTTCCTCTAACCTATCTTTTACTTCCCCTCTACAGTACTGATCTGATCAAGGTTTACAAAACAAAACTTCTTATCTCAAAACCAGGCAGCTTTCAGTCCTTCTCTGTATACCAGTTTTCATTTCTTCCTCTTTGAGATTTTGCTCCATAGGTTACTGATCAATAAAGGTATTTCTCTTTAAGAGAAATATTTTTTGGACAGTCTTTACAAGCTGGTAGCTTGTTAGTTCTCCTCCAAACTGTCCAATTTTCCCCAGTCTTATACCCCTAAAGCATCGGATTGTATCATTGGCTTTTTAAGATTGTCAATATAAGAAATTCAGACTGGAATGGAGTTTATTATTTTTGCGGCTTATAATTTAAACTGATCAGCTGAATTCAAATATGTTTTTGTCTCATAGCAACTCAGCCGGTGCAATTGGTTCTGAACCAAATGTTACATTGTAAATTCTTCAGCACTCGGTGTGCTTGACAATCCTTCACTCTCTTAAAAGTACACTTATACACCTTCATAACACCTCCACCGTGAAGAAAAAAATGAACCATCATAATGAAAATATGGCTTCATTTTTCTTTCTATTCTTTAAACACATTATCCTAATATACAGATAACTTTAACATAGGCTCACCTTAACTTCTTCCATATATATAAAACATTAACTTAATACAAATCTTATTTATACTTTATCAGTTAAATCCATGAGAACACATCTGTGATTACATTTTTACGACCAGCAACATGTACAATTTTTAAATTAAAAGTCTGTAACATTAAGCCTCCAATGAAATAGTCTCATATTCTGGTTCTTAAAGCATTCTAAGAATGTAAGTGAAATGTGATCTGTGTAGACAACCATCTCTGACACATTGTTCATGATATACACATTAAAATGTTGTAGTATCAAGCTTACAAGTTCTTTTTTGATTATGGAGTATTTCCTCTGGTGGATGTTGATCTTCTTTGAAAAATAACCAACTGGCAGTGCAAACCCATTCTCATCTTCCTATAGGAGTACAACTCCAACTCCAATGTCACTAGCATCAATGGTGACTTTAAAAGCTTTTGAAAGGTTTGGTGCAGCTAAAACTAGTTTGGTGGTTAATATGGCTTTCAAATGGTCAAATGCCTCCTGGCATGGTTCTGGTCACTGAAACTTTGTGTTCTTCAGCAAATCGGTTAATGCCACCACACTGTCTACTATCCTACTTCCCAAGGACTTCTTCATTTTTTAATCTATTTTGAGACACATCAAAATCCACATCATCTCAATTTGATTCCTCACTCCACAGGGCAGTAACTAACATCTGTTTCTCTGATTCTTTCTCTCTAGTATACTATGGTTTCAACATGTTCACATGACATACATGATACCTTTTTTTTCCTATCTGGCATTTTTGTTAGATAGTTCACCTGACTCAACGTTTTCTCAATTAGATAGGAACCACTAAACCTGCCTTTGAAGGTATCTCCTATCACTGGTACCAGTTCTAACAGGTCATCCCCCAGGAAATGGTCTGAGTCGCAGAGTTTTTATCTGCCACCTGCTTCATTCTAAACTGTGCCCTCTTTAGGTGCTGTTTAGCCAACTCACCTGCTCAATTTAGTCTCTCCCTCACCTCTGATTCGTAATCTAAATGTGAGATCTCCAACTTTGGTCCTGTCAATTTTTCTTTAATTTCAAAGGCCTTTCACTTCATGCCCGAATATTAATTCGAATGGAGAGAACTCAATAAATTGATTTGGGGCATCTCTAAAGGTAAATACAAATGGGATACCTTTATCCCAGTCATTCAGGTAATCCTGACAGTATGCTCTCAATGTGTTCTTCAAGGTCTGATGCCACCTTTCTAAAGCTCCCTGGAATTCAGGATGATATGCACTGGATTTAAAATGCTGTATACCTAAGCAATTTATAACCTCCTTAAACAGCCTCGCAGTAAAATTTGACCCTTGGACTGACTGAATTTCTCTGGGAAGCCCATACTGTTTGAAGAAAGCTACTAACTCCTCTACTACCCTTTTTGCCTTGATAATCCATAATGGAATTACCTCCAGAAATCTGGTAGACACATCCATTATGGTTAACAAGTACTAGCTCCCACTTTTAGTTCTCGGGAGGGGTCTACACAGTCAACTATAACCCGTGTGAAAGGTTCGTTAAATGCAGGAATTAGTAGCAAAGGTGCTGGTTTTATTACCGCCTGTGGCTTACTTACCATTTGGCAGGTATGACACGTTCAGCAAAAGTTATCTATATCTTTGTGCATTCCAAGCCAATACCTTAACCTGAGTCTTTTGCACCCTTAGGTGACCTCCTACAGATAGTTCATGTGCTAAATAATACCTTCTGTCTCTATGCTACTGGCAACACAATCTGGTTCACTTCAGCCCATTTCTCCTCTGCATTAACCTGCTGTGATCTATATTTCCACCTTAGGATTCTATCTTTCAGATAATAACCTTCCAGAATATTCTCTGCCTCCTTTTCGGAGTATGCATCCACATATATGTCTTTTGTCATCTTGTCTTGCTGTCAAACGTACTTTAGGCTTTCAGGACTAAACACTTCTGTTTGACCTTTGGCCTGTTCAGGCTTTTCCTGCACTATTACGTCAAATAGGGTGTCCAATAACAAACCTCAACTCCTTCATCTTTCTCTTTAATTTTCGTTTTGTGCTGTGACTTATGATAGTGGGATCTGGTTATCACACAGTCTGGAAAAATACCAGGACATTTCTGTTTAAACTCCTTAGTTTCTTGGTCTTCCTTGGGCTTCTCTATGTCAAGGGGTGTCACTCCCACCTTGGATCCTGCCAAATCATTCCCAAAAACAAACTGAATTCCTGGAACTGACACTCTGTCAATCGTTTCCACTGTTACTTCCCCAGTCTTTTCTGTCCCTCACAGGATGAATTTCTGGGCTGAAGCTTGTCTTATGCACCAACGTGTACTCATCTGCTAATTCTGCTGCCCTTCTCACTTCCTGAACTTTCTGGTCCTCCATGTGAATTCTTACCATTTCTGGAAGTGAGTTTTTAAATCTGTCCAGCAGAATAATCTCTCTTAGAGCCTCAAAGGTCTTATCTATTTTCAGAGCATGCATTCAACTATCAAAATGACTATGTTTAATTCTTTCCAACTCAACATAAGTCTGACCGAGTTCCTTCTTTGTGTTTCTGAATGCTTCTGGTACCAATTCATAAGCACTTAAAATAGTCTGTTTAACCTCATCATAATCTCGTGACACCTCATTTGACAGCTGCAAACACCTCACTAATTCTGCCTATCAGTTTAGTCTGAACTCGTATTATGCATAAGTCCTTGGACCACTCCATCTACTTTGCCAATTTTTCAAATGAAATAAAGAAGGCTTTAACATCTTTTGCATCAAAATGTGGCAGAGTTTTGACATTTTATATATATTGCTAGTTTCTCCTTTAATCTCCATTCTGTTAACTTTGCTGACTAAGTTGCAACTTTGCAATTTCAAATTCTCTGTCTTTTTGCTCATCTAAGAACTTTCTCTCTCTTTCTTATTCCTCTCTCTCTCTCTTGGCCCTCTCATTTAACTTAGCACATTTAATAAGGTCACTCTTTCTATCTAAGGGCAAGCAACAGCAATTGCATTGCCACCTGAGTGACCACTGACCTTTGGAGGGAGCAGAGTTTTATGGCTGCAGGTTGAAATGAATGAGTGTGACTCTACTTTGCCAGAAGACAGGACCCAGAGTCTTATCTTTCAGGTTGCAACCATGTTAGTTTGTGCCACCAGAGGTACCATTCTGTTGAGGATTTGGTCTTATCCAAAGAGCTAGACATTCAATCAGAGAGTGAGCAATTCTGGAGGCCTGTGACTCGTGGTGTGCCACAAGTATCAGTGCTGGATCCACTGCTTTTCATCACTCATTTAAATGAGTTGGATATGAACATAAGAGGTATAGTTAGTAAGTTTGCAAATGACACCAAAATTGGAGGTGTATTGGACAGGGAGGAAGGTTACCTCCGAGCTCAGTGGGATTATGAGCAGATGGGCCAATGAGCTGAGGAGTGGCAGATGGAGATTAATTTAGATAAATGCGAGGTGCTGCATTTTGGAAAAGGCATATCAGGGCAGCACTACTACATTTAATGGCAAGATGCTGAGGAGTGTTGCTGAACAAAGAGATCTCGGAGTGCAGGTACATAGTTGCTTGAAAGTGGAGTCACAGGTAGAAAGCATAGTGAAGAAGGGGTTTGGTATGTTTTTCTTATTGGTCAGAGCATTGAGTATAGGAGTTAGGAGGTTATGTTGCAGCTGTACAGGACATTAGTTCGGCCACTTTTGGAAAATTGTGTGCAATTCTGATCTCCTTCCTATCAGATGATATTGTGGAACTTACAAGGATTCAGAAAAGATTTATAAGGATGCTGCCAGGGTTGGAGGATTTTGAGTTATAGGGAGAGGATAAATAGGCTGGGGCTATTTTCCCTGGAGCATCAGAGGCTGAGGGGTGACCTTAGAGAGGTTTATAAAATCATGAGGGGCATGGATAGGGTAAAGACAAGTCTTTTCCCTGGGGTAGGGAGTCCAGAACCAGAGAGCATAGGTTTAGGTTGAGAGGGGAAAGATATAAAAAGGCCCTAAGGGGCAACATTTTCACGCAGAGTTTGGTGCATGTATGGAATGAGCTGCCAGAAGAAATGGTGGAGGAAGGTACAATTACAGCATTTTAAAGACATCTGGATTGGTATATGAATGGAAAGAGTTTAAAGGGATATGGACCGGGTGCTGGCAAATTGGATTAGATTAATTTAGAATATCTGGTTGGCATGGATGAGTTGGCCTGAAGCGTCTGTTTCTGTGCTGTACATCTCTCTGGCTTTCTGACTCTAATGCAGTAACCATTGGAATGCCACTGCTCAAGGAGGTCACTGCTGGAAACTGAGGAAACACCGTTAGCTGTGAACTATCAAAGGGGTGTAACTAGGACCTCGGGGTTTTGGGATCAACAGGTTCATCTACTATCAGTGTTGTAGAGGGTAGGTAGCACTGTTACCACAAGGATAAATATTGACTCTAAGGCCTACTTTTCTGGGTCACAAAGTGCCAAAAGGAAGATTCTGAAGCAAACTGGATGACTGCCAAGGTCGACCCTGGTTGCAATGCCTGTTACAGATTTAATATCAATTATATTCCACATCCTAATCTTTCTGTGTTTTAGTATGGATGACAGTGAAATATGATTTTATCAAGAGGAAGCATTGTTAAGTGGACAATGTGTAATAGTTGCTAAGCAACTGAATTTAAAAGGAACTCCTACAGAATTTCTGCATGATACAAACACTGGTTTATCACCTGGGTACTCAACAGCAAATGCTGACAAAGTGATTCTGGAATCTATTTAGCAAATCTGCTGTGGTTGTGAAAGATTTCAGTTGCAGCTGATTGCTTGCCATCTATGCTGAGGTATAACTTGTTATGGACACTTCAAACATACAGTATTTATACTCTTTGAAATATAATAGCCTAGATGACATATTAATAGCCTTGGCTTATTAATAATTTCAACTCTTTTGGAGGTCAATTGTGAATGAATGCCTTTAAAAGTGTTAGGAAACAGTCTGCAATGAAACATAGTGTTAGGTGTAGGGGTATGGGTGGGTTGCTGTTCGGAGGGTGGGTTGCTGTTCGGAGGGTCGGTGTGGACTTGTTGGGCCGAAGGGCCTGTTTCCACACTGTAAAGAAATCTAATCTAACCTAAAAGTTGAAATAAAAACTTCCAGATGTTCTTCAATTTTTTTAAGACACGCAAACTGTTTTTCATTTACCACGGTTGCACATGAGCTCATTATTGCAAACCAATACTCTTTGTTTTCATGGTCTCAGTGCTCAGTACAACAGTCAAGGAACAATCTGAATGGACTTTCTGTTAAAAATCCCAATGAAAAGGTTGCATGTTAGATTACCATAAGCTTTACATTCCTTCTTTCACATTAGATTCAATCCCAATAGTTGAACTACATATCTTACTTTCAAAATTATGTTTTGGCCTGAAAGCATGCTTTGAAACACAAGACAGCTTGCATCAGAGAAGGAAGATATTGGGTTTTTACTTGTAAAGAGATCAACAGGGTATCTGAGCAGCTTTAGACCAGTTAATTTTATGCCAGTACTCAGGAAAATTTGGGAATTAATTATCAAACACAATCTGGTTTAACACTTTGGGGAGCTAGAAGTTACAAGAAAAACCTCTCCAATGCAAAAAAGGTCATGCTCATATCAACTGAAGAACATTTTTGATAAATCAAGAGTGCGTATAAGCAGAAAAATATGGATGTGGTTTGCTCAGGCTTCAGTAAAGCTTTTAGTAAGGTGTTTGATAAAAAAAACTACTTGAAAAAGAACTAACACGCACACCCACACAAATAACTGGAATGTGCTGAACTAGATCGAATCTTGGCTGGCTGATGGGAAATAGGATTTGTTTAAGTGGTTAATATTCTGTATGTAGACAACGACCTTCGATATCATGTTTGGTGATTGCAAGAGTCTGTCAGTAACTTCATCTCAGAATATTTAGCTGACAGTAAAGTAACAAGACTAACTTAATATAACAGTACATAGGGATAAGTAACGTTGTTTTAAAGTATTAGAAGAGTGATTGATGCAGTTTAATGTTGAGAAATGTAGCAGCATGCATTTACAGATATGAATTAAGTATAAGGTTTTTAAAAATCAATGGGAAAGTACTGATAAGATTAAATAACAAAAACAAATCTTGGAGTCATGGTACATAAATATCTCAGATTATAATATCTTTGGCTGTTTTCAAGAAACAAATGGGATATTAAGCTGTGTATTAAAAGTAATAGTATGGACAGAAAGATAGTATCTGCTGCTGTATTGGTAATTGATCAGACTATATCTAGAAAATTGCATATAATACAAGAGTTCTCACTATGAGGAGGCTGCAGTTCAGTTGAAAGATTTACAGTAAAGAATTATTAGGATGTTCATGACTAAAAGTGTAAAGAAGAGGAATAAGTAATTGTTTAAACTTTTCTTATGCATTATGGGATGCGGGCATTGCTGGCCAGGCAGCATTTATGATCCAACCATAATTAACCAGAAGATAGTTAAGAGTCAGCCACATTGTCCTGTATCTGGAGTTGCACATCGGTCAGACTTGGTAAGGATGGCAGATTTCCTTCCCTGAAGGACACTAGTGAACCAAATAGGTTTTTACAACAATTGATGATGGAATCATGGGTACTATTATTGATGAACTTTTAGCTCCAGATGGTATTTAAATTGAATAAGCTGCTGCGATGGGAATTAAAGCTATGTGTAGCGTGGTGGCTCAGTGGTTAGCACTGCTGCCTCACAGGGCCAGAGACCTGGTTCAATGTGTGGAGTTTGCACATTCTCCCCATGTTTGTGTGAGTTTCCTCGGGTACTCTGCTTTCCTCCCAGTGTCCAAAGATATGCAGGTGAGATGGGTTAGCCACAGTAGATGCTGAGTTATGGAGATAAGGTGGGGAATGTTGAATATGGGTGGGATGCTGCGGAGAGGTGGGTTGGACTTGATGGGCCAAATGGCCTGCTTCCACCCTGTAGGTATTCTATGATTCTATGACCCCCGAGCATTTGTCTGGGCCTCCGGATTACTATGCTAGCAACACTACCAAATGGCACCATTGCCACACACAGTAAATATATTACACATGGATGAACAGAAAAAGGGAGGCATGATTAGTGGGCTCAAGGTGTCTGTGCAGAGGCTGGGCCATTTCTGGTCGGGGAGTTGGTCACAGCTAGGCGATTGGCCCAATTCAAGTCCGTGGCTTAACATCATTTCAGTCTGAGGATTGGGCATAATCAGTTCTGGAAATCAAGCAAAATCATTCCAAGATTTGAAGGGCATTTGAAATGCAGGTTTATGAGTGTCTTGCAAATTCAGTCTGGGGGATGGGCCAAAGTCAGTTGGACTGTGTGGAGCTCAGATAAATAGAAAATTTCCATTGTGTCATTGAGGCTATAGACAGGTTAATCTGGGGATTGGTTAGATGTATTGGCTCGTTGAGAGAATAGTAACAGTACAGGAGGCTATTGAATGTTGGATAGGGGAGGAGAGGATACAGTGTTAAAGGAGAAGTCAAGGAAACAGGATAATGCTGGCTTTGCTTTGGGGAGAGAACAAAACCAGCATATTCATTAGGACCTCAATGGTGAGGGGGATCAGGATAAAATGGAGTCATGGATAATAACACATAGGAGCTCACCCAACACAGGGAGGTACAGAGATTATGAGGCAGTTATAGAAATGGGGGAGATGGCAGACCCGGGGAGAATGGAACTTACTGCTAAAAACAAAAATCCTGAAGCCCATCAGTTTGATCAGACAAACGATTGCTCAACAAACTTCTGATTTTAAAAATGCTAGGCCTAAAGTGGGAGGTTTAGGTTACATTTTGTTCTGAAAGTAGGGAGAGTTGATGGCTGGAATGTGTGGCAAATTAAGGGGCCACTCAAGTAATCGGGGGTGCAGTATTTATTCAAGATCCAGGAGCCTGCCTTCAATTCTTATTTAAACATCATGTCAATACAGCTCATATCATCCATCCTGACAAATTCATGACCATAAACAGGTCCACGCAGTTTGCAGTTGAGAGCATCTCTTGGCCTAATTTCCCAGTTATAATCATGCCTGGCAGCTCTTGAATTTCAGAGTTTTTTTTGTGAAGTGTTTCAAAAACACTTTAATACTGCTTGAAAGATGATGGAAAGCAGAGTTATTTCAGGTTTTCACTAATTGGGCATAGCAGACTCTGATTCCTTCAGTAGACATTGCTATTATCACCAGGGTCCCCAGAATGAATCTGAAATAATAGGTGTGTGACTCCCTTACAGATAAGGTCCATCTCTCATCACCCAGTGTGCTGATTATGAGAGAGGTAAGAATGAGGCAATTGAAAATCAGACCAACCATTAATTGGTGGAACATGCTCCATGACTTTCACTTCTGACAATACTCTCAGCTCCTATTGGCTTTATATTACCACAACTGATATTAGAACCATGCAAGTGAATATGCATTCACAGAAATGCAGTGAATAGATGTTACACACTACATAGTGAACATGGTTAGCCATAGATAACATTGAAGCTCAACTATTTGTTTATTGTGGGTCAGCTCGGTGGTTCAGTTGTTAGCACTGCTACCTCACAGCACCAGGGACCTTGGTTTGTTTCCACCACCAACCAGACATCTGTGTTGAGTTTGCATGGTCTCCCTGTGATTGCATGGGTTTCCTCTGGGTGCTCCAGTTTCCTCCCTTGGTCAGAAAGATGTGCCGAGTAGGTGGATTGAGATGGGGTGTTCAGGTTTATAAGGATAAAACAGGCAGTGGGTCTGGGTGGGATGCTTGTTGGAAATGTGGTTTTTTTTAGATTAGACTTACAGTGTGGAAACAGGCCCTTCGGCCCAACAAGTCCACACCGACCCGCCGAAGCGCAACCCACCCATACATTTACCCCTTACCTAACACTACGGGCAATTTAGCTTGTCCAATTCACCTGACCCGCACATCTTTGGACTGTGGGAGGAAACCGGAGCACCCGGAGGAAACCCACGCAGACACGGGGAGAATGTGCAAACTCCACACAGTCAGTCGCCTGAGTCGGGAATTGAACCCGGGTCTACAGGCGCTGTGAGGCAGCAGTGCTAACCACTGTGCCACCGTGCCGCCCCATGTGCCACCGTGCCGTGGTGTGGACCTGATGGGCCAAATAGCCTGCTTCTATACTGTAAGGATTCTATTATTGTAACGTTGCCTGCAGTTGACTTTTGACTGTGAGATTGTTTCTTCCTAGACCATGTAGTTGGATTAATAAAGTTTGTAGGGTATCCTGCCTTCACCATCTAAGGCTGGCTGACAAAACAGTGTGTGACTGCACACACTGCGTCCAACGTAAAGTGTGTAGTGGCTGCTCACAATAAATAGCACATCCTGAGGCAGTAGTAACTCTAACAAAATCAAAGGAATGTTAGGAAAGAAGAGTTAAATCAAAGTGGAGAGAGAGGGCCAAATCCAAATTTGCTGGTGCTATTCAGGTGGGTTTAAACTCGCTCAGCAGGGGGACGGAAACCTGAGGTGCAGTTCCAGTGCACAGGAGGATGACAGTAGGGAGGGCATGGACAGGATTTCACAATCACAGGAATGTGCTGGTAGACAGCATATTGGTTTGAAGTGTGTCTACTTCAATGCCAGAAGTATCCGGAATGAGGGAGGTGAGCTTGCAGCATGGATAGGTAAGTTAGACTTTGATGTTGTGGCCATTTCAGACACATGGATAGAGCAGGGTCAGAAATGGATGTTGCAGGTTCCAGGGTTTAGATCTTTCATTAAAAACAAGGAAGGTGGTAAAAGAGGGGTGGTGTGACATTATTAGTCAAGGACAGTATAACGGTGGCTGAAAAAACTTTTGATGAGGACTTGTTAACTGAGGAGGTATGGGCTGAGTTTAGAAACAGAAGAGGAGAGGTCACACTGCTGAGAGTTTTTTTATAGGTCTCTGTAGAATTCCAGCGATGTGGGGGAGATCAGAGAGGTGCTAATTGAATATTTCTCATCTGTTTTCACTCAGAAAAAAGAGAATATTGCAGAGGAGGAGAATGAGATATGGGATACTAGACTAGAAAGGATCCAGGATAGTAAAGAGGTGGTGTTCTTAATTCTAGGAGTGAAAGTTGACAAGTCCCCTGAGCTGGAGGGGATTTATTCGTGGATTCTCTGGGAATCTAGAGAGGAGATTGCGGAGCCTTTGGCCTTGATCTTTGAGTCGTCATTGTCTAAAGGTTTAGTCCCAGACGAATGGAGGATTGCAAATGTTGTGCCCTTGTTCAAGAAGGGCAGTAGAGATAACCCAGGTAATTATAAACCGGTGAGCCTTACTTCTGGTGTAGGAACAGTTTTGGAAAGGATTATAAGAGACAGGATTTATAATCATCTAGCAAGAAACAATTTGATTGCAGATAGTCGACATGGTTTCATTAAGGACAGGTCATGTCTCACAGACCTCATTGAGTTTTTTGGGAAGGTGACCAAGCATGTAGATGTGGGCAGGGCAGTTGACATTGTATACATGGACTTCAATAAAGCCTTTGACAAGGTTCCACATGGTAGGCTGTTTGTGAAAATGCAGAAGCATGGGATTGAGAGTGATTTAGCAGTTTGGATAAGAAACTGGCTTTCTGCAAGAAGGCAGCGAGTGGTGGTTTATGGAAAATTTTCAGCCTGCAGTCCGTTTACTAGTGGTGTGCCACAAGGCTCTGTTTTTGGACGACTGTTGTATGACATTTTTATAAATGACTTGATGCAGGTATAGGTGGATGGGTTAGTAAGTTTGCAGATGACAGTAAAATCGGTGGAGTGGTGGACAGTGTGGAAGAATGTTACAGGTTGCAGGGGGACTTGGATAAACTGCACAATTAGGCTGAGAGGTGGCAAATGGAGTTCAATGCAAATAAATGTGAGATGATGCACTTTGGGAAGAATAACAGGAAGGCAGAGTACTGGGTCAATGGAAAGATTCTTGGTAGTGTGGATGTGCAGAGAAATCTTGGAGTCCATATACATAGATCCCTCAAAGTTTCCACCCAGTTTGATAGTGCTGTTAAGAAGATGTACCGTGTGTTAGGTTTTATTGGTAGTGGGATTGAGTTCCGGAGCTGTAATGTGATGCTGCAATGATACAAAATGTTAGTGTAGCTGCACTTGGAATATTGTGTACAGTTCTGGTTGCCCCATTATTGGAAGGATGTGGAAGCATTGAAAGAGATGCAGAGGAGATTTACCAGGATGTTGTCTGGTCTGGAGCGAAGGTCTTATGAGGAAAGACTGAGAGACTTGGGTTTGTTCTCATTGGAGGCAAGAAGGCTAAGGGGGGATTTGATAGAGACATACAAGATGATTAGAGGAGTAGACAGGGCAGATAATGAAAGTCCTTTTCCTAGGATGATGACGTTGGCTTGTACAAGGGGGCATAGTGCAAATTGAGGGATGATAGATTTAAGACAGGTGTCAGAGGCAGGTTCTTTACTCAGAGAGTGATAAGGGTGTGGAATGTCCTGCCTGCCAATGTAGTTAATTCAGCTACATTAAGGAGATTTATACGATCCTTGGATAAGCACATGGATGATGATTGGATAATGTAGGAAGATGGGCTTAGATTAGTTCACAACATTGAGGGCTGAAGGGCCTGTTCTGTGCTGTATTGTTCTATGTTCAATGTTCTATAAAACAGTCCAGCACCCACCCACCCATGGTGACTACTGCAAAGAACTTAAATACAAATTCCAATGAACATCACCAGCTCTCAACCAACCCTGGAGATCTTCTGGTTTACCATTAAAGGGGCCTACATTTCCTACACTGACCTATATCAATCTTGAAGTATACCACTTGTTGTTTTCTGTCACTACAGCCTCCATATTTTGTGGGATTCTTTAGCTTGTGTGAACTTCTCAGTGAACATAATTACTTTACTGAACCTGATTATCTACAAACAAAGGGTAGAGAGGACAATGTATCTGGGCCTCTACAGATCCAGACTCCAGTTTCATGTGATCTCATCTCACTGTGAAATAGCTCCCTCTGTCCATTTTGAAGAGCTATTGTTGTCTGTGTGGGTTTCCTCAAGTCTAAAGCAATTTGTATAGTTTAGGATATCCACCTTTCTGTTCTAACTAGAATAATCTTTACGAGTGAACAGCATGAAGTTTATGCATTACTGCAACTATTTCAGATTGCGTAAATTTAACTGTTACCGCAGAGACTGTTAGCAGCTCAGTCACCATAAATCTGCCTTTTTGCTCCTTCTTTACTCTGGCCATATCTGTATGACGTTATGGCACTGGTCGTGCTCATCTCTCACAGTCACGTATTAACTCTTTCAGATCCACATTTAACATTTCTCTGAAGTCTTCTTTTTGTCATAGTGATTCCAATTTTGAAAATTTGTTTACATATTTCATAGAATCATAGAATCCCTACAGTGTGGAAGTCGGCCATTTGGCCCATCGAGTCCACACTGACCCTCTGAAGAGCATCCCAGCCTGACCAATCCCTCCTACACTATCCCTGTAATCCTGTAGTTCCCAAGGCTTGTCCACCATGCTTGCAAATCCCTGCACACTATGGGCAATTTAGTATGGCCAATCCACCTAACCTGCACATTTTTGGACTTACGAATACCTCTGCCCCATATCCCACCATGTTTTGAGTTTGCAGAATTTAGATGAGTTGGAAGTTTCATATTCACTCTGAAAATGTTCTCTTCAGACTTGGAAGAAAATTTGTGGATAGAAGATGGTTGAATTGGATTGTCTTCTTGATGGCTTGAGGACTGTAAGTCTCATTTAAATTGGAAGATTTTTAACTTCCTGTAATTCTGTCAAGGAAGACTTCAGCTAAGTACGTCTATTCTTTATTGTTGTCAGTATGTTTCTTAATAAGGAAAGGTACTCTGACCAAATACCCATGATGTTATCACAGCAGGTGATGCTGGCTGCACTCAATCAGATCCATCTACAGCACCTACTGCTGAATAAAGGCATCTTTTTTACCTCACTGTGGGATGTGGGCTTCGCTGGCTGGCCAGCATTTATTGCATATCCCCAGATGCCCTTGAGAAAGTGGTGGTGAGTCGCCTTCTGGAACCATTGCAGTCCATCTGCTGTGGGTTGCCTCACAATGTCATTAGGGAGGGAATTCCAAGATTTTGACCCAGCAACAGTGAAGGAATGGTGATATATTTGCAAATCAGAATGGTGAGTGGCTTGGAGGAGAACTTGAAGGTGTTGGTATTCACATATATCTGCTGCTTTTGTCCTTCCACTTGGAAGTGATCGTGGGTTTGGGAGGTGCTGTCTGAGGAGCTTTGGTGAATTTCTATAGTGCATCTTGTACACACTGCTGCTACTGAGTGTCGGGGTGGAGAGAGTAGTTGCCTGTGGATGTAGTGCCAATCAAATGGGGTCCTTTGTCCTGGATGGTGTCATGCTTCCTGAGAGTTGTTGGCAAGTGTGGAGCATTCCATCACACTTCCAACTTGTGCCTTGTTGATGGAGGACAGACTTTGGGAAGTCAGGAAATGAGTTACTTGCCACACCATTCTTAGCCTCTGACCTGTTCTTGTAGCCATTGTTTTATGTAGTGAATCCAGTTGAATTTCTGGTCAATGATAACCTCCAGGACGTTGTTAGTAGGGGATTCAGTGATGGTAACACCATTGAATGTCAAGCAGTGATGGTTAGATTGTCTCTTATCAATGATGATTAGCTTAGATTGCTTACAGTGTGGAGACAGGCCATTCGGCCCAACAAATCCACACAGACCCTCTGAAGAGTAACACCCTCCCCCCCCCCCGACTAATGCACCTAACACTATGGACAATTTAGCATGGCCCATTCACTTGACCTGCAATCCACAGACTTGGGGAGAATGTGCAAACTCCACACAAACAGTCGCCCAAGTCTGGAATCGAACCTGGGACCCTGGTGCTGTGAGGCAGCAGTGCTAACAGAGCACTGTGCTGCCCCTGATGGTCAAATGTTACTTGCCTCCTGTCAGCCCAAGCCTGGATATTGTCTGGATCTTGTTGCATTTGAACATAGACTGTTTCAGTATCTGAGGAGCTGTGAATATGCTGAATATTGTGCAATCATCAACAAACATTTCTACTTCTGATCTTATGATGGAGGGAAGGTCATTGCTCAAACCATGATGTTGAGCATTGTGCTGAAAATTCTGAAATTAGAATACTTTCTGATACAGACTTTTCAGAAAGATCATTAATTAAGTAGCTGAAGATAACTGATGATATTTATTTTGTACCTGTTGGTACTCTGATTGTTTTTGCATTCAAAGTACTGTTATCTAGTTATCTTGTTATCAGTATAGCTGCTTTTCAATGATGTGTATGTACAAAGTCAACCTGCAGCCCTACTGAATGCACACCGACATTTGAGAAGCTCAACACACAAATCCCTTCAGTATTTCTATCAGATTTGAGGTCAATTGTATGAATAGAACATTAGTTCATACAAGTAAGTAATGTTGATTGGATGGATCTCGAGCATGTATTTTGGCCCTCTTGCGGTACAGTGCCAGTGTCCCTATCCTTGGATCAGGAGGCTCAGGTTCAAGTCCCACCTGCTCCAGAGACGTGTAATAACATCTCCGAACAGGTTGATTTGGAAAAATAGATTGAGCATGTATTTGAAAGGCTCCCGTGTGGCACAGTAGTATGTCACTGCCTTTGAGCTAGGGGGGTCTATGTTCACATCCCACTTGCTCCAGAGATGTGGAATTACACACCTATACAAGTTGATTAAAATAATTCAGTGCATAGTCAGGACTCTTATGACTCGGTAGTAGTGTCTCCTAGACTAACTGGCATAGGCCCAGACGTGTGTCATAACAGGTTGATTAAAAATGTCTTGAGCATACTTTCAGCTGAGGATGTGGTTTCTTTTGCCTGTAAAGTATGGTTTAGCATTTAAACTTAGGTGCTCTTTGAAAATTGCTTTTTTCTTATTGTGCAGATTTAAAGGGTGGTCCATTGTCAATTAGCTCATTTGTTCTTTAGTTATTCAAAAGAAGAACTTAATGGTGCAGGAGTTAATTAGCATACATATTTATAATGTGAATCAATCTATTTCATGTAAAGATTGGCTCAACAAGAGTGTAACATGGCATTATGCTTTCCATTCTTCCAGAGATTATGCAATAACATAGTGATTTTTATTCGAAGCATGCTTTATCAACATTATTATTATGTTGACACTTCAACCTACATTTGATCGCATTTGTGGGCTACAACAAGTGCTTCAATTGTCATATTGACCTCAAAACTCTGTATAACAAATGATTATTACATTCCATTTAATTTGACAAAAGTCTGTTAGTCAATTAAAATTACTGAAGTTCAAAAGAATGAACCACAAATATTCTAATCAACTTTGTTTCAGTCCCAAGGGTACACAGGTATCTGACAGAGACGTGCTTATTGTGCCTTTGGCAGGACATCTGAGATTATTTAACCAAGCCCTGAAAGAACCTTAGCCATCTTTGAAGTGATTGATCCAATTTGCTGGTGATACAGTAGCATACATGAAGCAATACTGCTAAGAGCTATCTAACAACAATAACTTGCATTTATATAAAGAACTGCAGATGCTGAAAATCTAAATTGAAACAATTCCATTAATTTTAGAGCCTGAATGCCACCTTTTATGTCTTTAACCCACACCCACATCTGTGTGTCATGTGTCACTTCTACCCACACCCAAACCTTAGGACCTCTCTGACGTGGGTCACCTTTGGTGCAGCCAACCATATTTTCACCCACTCAAAGTCCAATTATCATCTATCTAGATTTTCTTCTATCCCAGGTTACTATCAATTATCTTATTATCTGCCTAAAATTTCTCTTTTTTTTCTCTCTCTCTCTTGGTTCTGTCTCCACCTACCCACTTACTTCTTCATCCATCTCATCAGCATAAATGCCACTTAGAGTATTGCTAACCGCTACCAGTTCTGAAGAATGGTCACGGGACAGGAAAAACATAAGCACTTAAAAATGGATAGTTTATCCATTTTGTCAAAGTTGAATCAAAGATTTATCCTTTTTATTAAAAAAACCTCAAGCAAAGCAATGCTGAAAAATTTCAAATCACTTGGTGATTTCCTTCAATGTCAGTTATTGTGCTCAGTAACTCTTGCAATGTATGGAAAATGGTTGTGGTGTCTCTGGAAATTAAGGAGAATAACAGTATCATCAACCATCACTATGCCTATCTGATGAAGTAGCATAGTCCAATCAACTCATTGCAATCACATTGCATTGTGCTGCTATTGTGGCAAATTATATCAGGTAAGTTGGCATTTTTAAAAATATACTTCATGCTCCTAATTGTAGTTTGTCTGAATGATTTATCTTCATTGGTTGCACTTCACTTATTATATCAATTGCTCCATAGCAATGATGAATGTCTCATTTGCCTTATTTCTATTTTAATTTTTTCTTAGTGTTCCTCCTCTATTATCAACTCTATTCCACTGTAGTAATAATAATACCATTCAGTAATTACTACTCCCAGGGATCGACCTTAATCAAGCAGGAGTGAAGCTGAACATAAAACGAACCAAACTGAAATTGCTAACAGAAAATGCTAGAACTATGCAGATCTTTCAACATGTACAAGAAAAAGCATCCTTGCCCTATTCATGACCTCGCATTCTCGAACTCTAATTCAACCTGCCTTTTGGTTGTGTCCTTGACCTTCACTCACTATTTGGCTGCAATGAGTAAAGCAAATCAGCAATTAGAATAACACACTTAGGCTGTAATTCATGAGTTCATACAGGAATAAATTTAAAATAAATCTGCAGATCCAGTGGTTGAAATTTGCTACCTCCCCAATGGCAAATTTGATGACAGTGGGCATTTAATCAGGCAGGAAGATTGATGGGCAGCCTACTGCCAACTGAAGTCTTTAAGTGGGCAATAAGGCTTCAATCCACCACTGTTGTTATTTGCTTTGTAGCAAACAAAGCTCCCCAGACTGGAAGCCTAAAAAGACCCTTTGGTAGTTACTTGCAAGATTTCAAAGATGTCTCCCATTCATCGGCACTCAGTGCCAGATCAAACGAGTATCTGCTCAGAGCCATCCCACTACCCTTGCAGCTGACCTCTTCACCCTACATCTTTTATGACCACAACCTTGCTGATACCCTCCCTACTATCTCTAACCAGTGACCTGTGATCCAGGTATGACCATGGGCTTAAAGTTAGTGTCATAGCGCTGCATCTGCCAGCATTTCCCTGGTGGAACTGTCAATCAGTAGAGCCGCTGGCATCTGATTGGCTGGGTATCTGATACTCAATTCAGCAGGGCTTCCCAAGAGGTCATGAAGCTAGGCTATCATTGGTTCTCTAGCCAGCAGGTAAATCCCCATCATCTCTATTAAATGCCACTCAACATTTCAGTAAGCAAGTGGTCACTCTATGGAACAAACTCACCAGGACGATGTCAGTTGGCAGAAGTCAGTATTCATTTATTTAAAAGTAAATTTGATTCCTTTCAGAAAAATAGGATGTCACTGCATACCATGCAGTACAGTACACAGTACGGGAGTGATCTGAGACATGACATGCAGTATGTATTTTGGAAGGGAAAAGAGTCATAGAAACATCAAAAATAAGTGCAGGACTAGGCTATTCAGCCAATCGAGCCTGCTGTGACAGTCATTATGATCATCCAACTCAATTTGGGTGGCATGTGACTTGGTGGTTAGCACTGCTGCTTCACAGCACGAGGGTCCCAGGTTTGATTCCAGCCTTAGGTGACTGTCTGTGTGGAATTTGCAGATTCTCTCCATGTCTGCGTGGGTTTCCTTCGGATGCTCCGGTTTCCTCCCACAGTCCAAAGATGTGCAGGTCAGATGAATTGGCCATTTTAAATTGCCCATAGTGTTAGGTGTTTTAGTTAGAGGGAAATGTGTCTGGGTGCATTTCTCTTTGGAGGATAAGTGTGGACTTGTGGAGCCAAAGGGCCTGTTTCCACACTGTAGCTAATCTAATGTAATAGCCTGTCCTAAGAAGGATTGCTGGAATTGAAATGTTAACTCTGCTTTCTCTCCATTGATACTGCTAAATCTGCAGACTTTCTTCAGCAATTTATACTTTTATTCCTGCTTTCAGTCTTATACCCCTAGTGCTATATCCAACTCATTCTTGAAATCATTTAATGTTTTGGCTTCACTTTCCTTCTGTGGTAGTTTATTCCACAAGTTCATCATTATCTGGGTGAAGAAATTTCTCCTCGCCTTAGTCCTAAGGGGTTTACTCTGTATCCTTCGACTGTGAGCCCTGTTTCTGAACTCCCCTGCAATTAAGAACATCCTTCCTGTTAGAACTTTTCAAGTTTCTATGAGATTCTCCTTCATTCGTCTGAATTCTAGCAAATATAATCCTAACCAATTCAACTTCTCCTCGTATGTCAGTCCTGCCAGCCTAGGATTTGCAGTTCCCAGAATTCCCTGCGATTATAATTTTACACCAAAGTACATAGAACTGCTATAAAGCAGCAGTGCTTTAAGCCTAATCAGTCTATGTTGTACACAAATTTCCTCCAATTCTTCCTGATCTAAATTTATGAGCATTGCCTTCCATTGCCTTATTGCTTACATATTTATCTTGCCTCCCTTAAATTGCTTCTAAAATATTTGTCTCAACTGCATGGTTTGATGGTGAATTCCACTTTCACAACACTTTATTTGATAAGGAAGCATATCCTGAATTCTCTATTTAACTTCTGCTTGATTATTTTATAATTAAGGCAATCAGTTTTTTTTCACTTCAGCAAAAATGGAATTGCAATTAGTTAATCAGGACCTTTCCAAGTTTTAAGTCCCCTTAGATCAGCTTTCTAATGAAAATGAACACACCCAGTTCATTCTTCCTTGTCAAGTTTCAACTTGCATCCGATATTATTTATGTATTTTGTACTCTTTCCTGTGTGTGTTTTTTTCCTGATATCAAGAACCACAACACTCTAAGGTTGTTCAATTCAATGTTCAATAAAAGTTAAACACAACTTCTCCATTTCTCAGCTCTAACCCACAAGACTTTTAAAATATACATTAATTCAGGGGATATAAGCATTGCTGGCTTATCCAGCATTCATTGTCCATCCTTAATTGAGCAGTGGTGGTGAGCTGCCTCCATAAGCTGCTGCAGTATATTTGTTGCAGGTATACGGCAGCACAGTTAGGGTGGATGTTCTAAGACTTCGACTTAGTGTCAGTGAAGAAATGGTGACAAATTTCCAAGTCAGGATGGTTAGTGGCTTCAAGGGGAAATTGCAGGTGGTTGTGTCCCCTAGTGTTTGGTTTGTTTTTAAATAATTTTATTTATCTTTGCCACTACCCTTAGCTATATGCATATTTATCCTCCTTCTGCAGTCATAGAGTCATAGAATCCTACAACATGGAGACAGACCCTTTGGCCAGAACTGGTCCATGCCAACCAAAATGTCCATCCACACTAACCCCATTTCCCTAAACTTGGCCCATATCTTTCTAAACCTTTCCCATCCATGTAGTTGTCCAAATGCCTTCTAAATTTACTGGCCTCAACAACTTCCATTGACAGCTCATTCCATATGCGTACCACCCTCTGTGTAAAAAAGTTGGCCCATAGGTTCCCTTTTATTTTTTCCCCTCTAATCTGAAACTGATGCTCTCTAGTCCTTGATTCCCAAATTCTGAGAAAAAGACTGCGTGCATTCACCCTATCCACACATCTCATGATCTTACACATTTCTATAAGGTCCCCCTTCAGTCCCCTACGCACTAAAGAAAAAAGTAAGAGCTTATCTAATCTCTCCCTGTAACTCAGACCATTATGTCTTAGCAACATCCTTTAAATTTCTACTGCTCTCTTTCCAGTTAAGTAACATCCTTCCGATAGCAAGGTGACCAAATCTGAGCACAATACTCCAAGAGCAGAATCACCAAAATTCTGTACAGCTCCAACATATCTTCCCAACTTCTATACTCAAGGCCCTGACTGATGAAGGCCAGTGTACCAAAAGCCTTCTTCACTGCCCTCTCTCCCTGTGACTCCACTTTCAGAGAACTGCGTATCTGAACTCCAAGGTCCTTCTGTTCCACTACACTCCTTAAAGACCTACCATTCACCATGAAATTCCTACCTTGATTTGACTTTCCAAAAGGCAAGACCTCATACTTACCTATACTTCTTAGCCCACTTCCCCAACTGATCAGGGTCCTGGTGCAATTTCTGATAATATTCCTCACTGTCCATGATACATCCTATTTTGGGGTCATCTGCAAACTTAGTAATCAGGCCTTATACATTCTCATCCAAATCATTGATATCGATAACAAGCAGCAATGGGCCCAGCACAAACCCGTGAAGCACTCCACTCACAGGCCTCCAGTCTGACAAGCATCCTTCCACTGATACCCTCTGTTTCTACCATCAAGCCAATTGTGTATCGAATTTGCTAGCTCCCCTTAGATTCCATGTGATCTAATGTTCCAGAGCAGCCTACCATGTGGAACCTTATCAAAGGTCTTTCTGAAATTCATATGGACTACGTCAACCGACTTGCCCTCATCAACCTTCCTGGTCAC
This sequence comes from Hemiscyllium ocellatum, assembly GCF_020745735.1. Taxonomy (NCBI): domain Eukaryota; kingdom Metazoa; phylum Chordata; class Chondrichthyes; order Orectolobiformes; family Hemiscylliidae; genus Hemiscyllium; species Hemiscyllium ocellatum. The sequence continues at coordinate 37,083,797 of NC_083407.1, read as the reverse complement.
TTCATCAAAGAACTCTAACAAATTTGTGAGGCATGATCTCCCATGCACAAAGCTATGGTGACTATTCCTAATCAAACCCTATCTTTCAAATGCATGTATATCTAATCCCTCAGAATCTTTTCAAGTAACTTACCCACCATAGATGTTAAATGTACTGGTCTACAGTTCCCAGGCATTTCTTTTGCAGCCCTTCTTGAATAAGAGCACAACATTTGTTACCCTTCAGTCTTCCAGGACCTCACTTGTGGCTAACGATGATACAAAAGTATCAGCCAGGGCCCCCACAATTTCTTCTCTAGCATCTTGCAATGTTCCTGAATATGTCTAGTCAGGACCAGGAGATGTATCCACCTTTATACATTCTAATACATCCAACACCTCCTCTCCTGTGATATGGACTGTCCCTAAAATATTCCCCAAGTTCCCAAGTCTTCATGTCTTTCTTCATGGTAAACACGGTCTATTTTATTATCCCTTTAGATTCCAAAATTGCAAATAATAAGCGACTTTTTTGTTTATGCTATTAAAATACAATGCATCACATTTATCTATGCTCTAAAACATTTTTCACATGTCATTTCTGGATCTGATGCAGACACATTGATTAGATATTGCTTGACACAGTAGCATTTGGCGGCACGGTGGCACAGTGGTTAGCACTGCTACCTCACAGCGCCAGAGACTCGGGTTCAATTCCCGACTCAGGCGACTGACTGTGTGGAGTTTGCACGTTCTTCCCATGTCTGCGTGGGTTTCCTCTGGGTGCTCTGGTTTCCTCCCACAGTCCAAAGATGTGTGGGTCAGGTGAATTGGCCATGCTAAATTGCCCATAGTGTTAGGTGTAGGGGTATGGGTGGGTTGCGCTTCAGTGGGTCGGTGTGGACTTGTTGGGCCGAAGGGCCTGTTTCCACTACTGTAAGTAATCATTGTGATGTCTGTCTACTAAAATGGTAGGTTGCAACTAAATAGATCTCGGTTTTCTTCTGTCACTTAATTCTGATGTGATATAGGTTTATTCATTTCACGGATATAAAATGCACCCTTTTGGTATTGATCAAAAAGCTTTGATCGAAACAGAAACTAACTGTTGGCACAAACACAAGTTTTCAATTTTTAAAAAAATGATGCTGAGCAATCCAGTTGAAAAATGCAACATGTAAACTAGATTTCCAATAGACTTGTTTTGCCTCTGGTCTTGTAATTTACTGGCTTATCTGTCCTTTCTCCCACTGATAGATGAAAAAGTCTTCCTCAAGGCATCCTAGACAGTACACAAAAACCATCATGCACTCTGAATTTGCTTGGACATTCTGTGTCCTTTCCAAACAATTAACCAAGTTCTGCTCTTTAATAGAGTCCACCTCGCTACTCCAGGATTTCAGAGTCATTCTTTATTCATTTCACAGCTCTTGGGCAAGGGGCACACTGACATCAACCCAACTTTGTCATCCTTAAAAGAGCAGGCACCAAAATGTCTTTAATCTAGGAAGCCCAAAGATCTTCAATTCCTGATTTCAAAAACATGTGCATTTTTTTTAAAAATTGGTTGCCTGATTATTATTTCATTTTCGATAGTTGTTCTGTATGACTTCATATCCTGCACATTCCAAATTTTATATGACCTTGCTGTAATGATCCTGAGCTTGTTCATGACCTGCTGTGGCTGCAAGTCTCCTAATGATTCACACTTTAAATTCATAATCAGAATGTCTTCAGAAATTTTCGCTTTTCTGTCAGCCCTAAAATAACTCTTAGTGTACAATGTCCGTTGCCAGTCTTTTTTCCCCTAACACTGGTCTCATTTGCACCTTCTTATCTTTCAGTTTACCTTTGAAGCTATTCCTTCAGCTACTCAGGCGTTGGAATTTTCTCCATAAACCATTCTGTTTTATTATCCCCCTCCACTCTCTTAATATCCATATATCTCCTGTCTTTGACAAAGCTTTTTCTCAGTCCTCCTGTCTATTTTATTTCAATAATATTTCTGTGTACATTTAAGGTGCTTCATAATTTCATGGAGTTAATCTCTCTCTGTAACTCAACTATATTTGTTGCAATACCAGCCATAGCCACCAGATGACAATACTACACTCTTATATATTTATTTCTGCTTTTACAATTGTAGATGCTTAACTTGGAAATAAAATCTCATAGACTGCCACTCTAAAGTGCTAATGACTAATGTACCAATGGATAAACAGAACAAACCAGGAAGATTTCAGCTTTACTCCCAACTCTGACCTCAGACACTTGTGTTTCCATAAGAGCAATGGAGGAAGTGATGACACGGTGCCATCTCCAGACAAATGTTCTGGGGGGTTTGGGCAGATAAAGAAATTTGAGTTCAACAAAAACAAATTTGGAATTAAAAGCTTTCTAATGGTTTGTGATGAATACCCATCAGATTCACTAATGGCCTTTAAGGAAGGAAATCAGCCATCCTTATCTGTTCTGGCCTATATGTAGACTCCAGGCCCGCGGCAATGTGATTGACTCATATTTGTCCTCTGAAATAGACAAACACATCACTTAGTTTACGGGCAATTAGGGATGGTCAATAAATGCTGACTCAGCCAGTGACACCTACATTCCATGAATAAAGTTAAACAAAACCATTGCAAGCAGGCCTGTAGAGCCCATTCATTGTGTAGTGGATTCTGCTGCAAGTGTTGGATGTTGGATTAGAAAGGGATTGAGATGATCTTTTCCCTTAATCCACTTACAAAATTAAATGGTCCGCCAGCGGTATGATGGAATATTGCATAGGGTCTCATTAAAAAGGGAGTCTAACGGATTATTTTTATTTAAGCATTGAACTGTAAATATGATTTGTGTCCACAAATACTAAGACACCTGTTCTTTCATAAATTTTGCTTCATGTTTTTATTTTATTAGAATCTGTGGGAGTGGTATATGGGAGGTACAGTATCAAGGGACCTCCAATACCCTCTTTCTACTGGTCAGGAATGATGAATGACACTCAGATGATTATATAGATGGTTGATCTTTTTTCACATTGAATACATCGTCAGTTTCAGAATTTTTTTCTCAATGTTCAGCAATATATCAGGATGCTACCCTGTCAGTGTTCTCTTGACCACTTCCAAATTTCTTTGAAGACACAATTGTCAAACTTTGCTCATTGTTTACAATGTTGCCCCGCCCAGCCCCTATGTAAAGTAAAAATATCTGATTTGACATGTGTTAAAATGACCTTGATGTGTAGCCTTCCTGATACTAGATTGCCTGGACATTTCCAATGATTAACATTTTGCTTTTATGATTTTAGAAAAGAAAGAAACAAAGTGAATGCCATAGATTCAACTGCCTATTCAGAATTTTGAACTTGGTGAACCTATTATTTTTTGAGAATTTAGGAATATGTCAGTAATCTAGAATAATTTGCTTTTAAAAATATTTCATGAATAATACTGCTGGTTCAATTTTAATCATACATTTCTAAGTGGGTGACTTTGTTAAGAGAAAGTAAATTTGTAAAGAATAGCATTCTTAGCAGAGCTGCAATTTTACATATTGGGATATTGTGCAGGTTGAAGTTACAATGATTCTTGTGAATGGCCCAGTTTCACAAACAAATATAAAAATCTCAGTACCACAGCTATCACTGCAGCCAATCAGGGAAGAGATAAGATCAATTGTATTGGATGTTTGGCTTAATAACATCCACAAAGAATAATTAATAAATGGGCAATAATAAATAAACAGAATTCTTTTAAAAAAAAACTGGTTGAGGACTTAAGTAAACCATGGGAGACTGGTTAGCAAGGTTAGATCTCATGGAATACAGGGAGAACTCGCCATTTGGATGCAGGACTGGCTCAAAGATAGAAGACAGAGGGTGGTGGTGGAGGGTTGTTTTTCAGACTGGAGGCCTGTGACCAATAATTAATTTCTTTTTTTTGCAACTTCAGAAATATTTCCAATTTATTAACCTGCAAGAAATTCATATTTTGATGCAACAACCACATCAACCCACATTTAGACAGCATCTTACACATACCAAAACATCTCAATGTCCTTAAAAAGAACATACTCAACAAAAATATTTTGTTATAGTTATGTTGGAACTTTTAATATTGTAAGATGTCCTAAGACTCTTCACAAGAGCATTATTAAAATAAAATATCATATAAAGCCACATTAAGGAAATATTAGGTCTTCAGTTTCTAGATATTCCAGCTGCCTGGCAAGCAACCTTGTCCAGGATGGCATTCTTGCCTCGGCATGGCGGTCTTCTTCAGTGAAGGCTTCCAGCCCTATATCCCAGCCCCCGGCATGGTGGACTTGTCCCGGCTACGTCTTCAGGATATTCCATCATTCACGAATTGGCTTTGCCCAAGCCCCGGAGCCATTAGTTGAACAATGATGAATTTTGTCTTAAGTTTATTTTGTTATAATTATTATGTATGATTTCTGCCATTGATGTAAGCGCTGTGGTGGGCTGACTTATAAAACGTTTCACTGTATTTTTCATGTAAAAGTACATGTGACAATAAATTTCTATTTTATTCTGTTCTACTAGTCCAGTGACTTTACTGGAAAGCCACTACATCCTCTAAGTATCAGACACAATCCATTACTTTTGTCAGCAGTGCAGTCATTCACTAACAGGATATCTGGGTATAGTTGTATATCTGCTGTAAGTTCGTGGAATATTACTTTTTATGATTAAGGTATGTCTCCTTTTCAGTATGTGGGACCCGAAGAGTGATGTGTGCACAGTCACTGGCACGCTGCACCATTACAGACTCTACCAGCCTGGAAGATTCAGAAACATATGTTCAAAACATCGACTCTCCTGCTCCTGGGAAGCTGTCTGACCTGCTGTGCTTTTCTAGCACCACACTTTTGACTCTGATCTCCAGCATCTGCAGTCCCCACTTTCTCTTGGAAGATTCATGCACTCCCTCTTTCTGCCTCTCTCTGGTTGTGGAGAAGTTGAATTCTCTCTTGACATAGAGGGCATCACTTGCCTGATGCAGTAATGCATGTTGGGTGATTTTAGAAATGTTTCCACAGAACGAACCACAGGTATTGAAATTGGGGGCTATGTGTTACCTTAGCAATAAAGTCCTCACCTTTCTCTTCAACTACAGATTTGCTTAGAGAAGTTGGCTCAAATGCATCACTATATTTTCTTAACTAATCAGCTATGCCTTAGACATTGATCCTGGTTGAGGTTTTCGGAGGTGCAGTATTCCTCAAAGAGCCTTGCTGGGCAGGACTTTTATTCAGTTCCATTCTCCTCCTTCCTCTGCAGGCACTTTCTATCTCTGCTGCCTCTGCTCCATCTCAATAGCATTCAGCAATATATACTGCAACCAAAGGCATCCTGACTGCAACAGGCTTTCTCCTTCCAATTCCTCTGATATAATTTTCATAATCCAACACCAGTCCTTTGGGAATTCAAAAGATGGCCCTCGTTTCTCCAGTAATATTCAGCACGCATTCTGTAGCAACAAAAGATAGTCAAAGGTACATCACAAGGAAGCCCCATAGTGATTTCTGTAAATAACATGAATGGGGCAAAGTTCCTCTGGAAATGAACATAGCATAAGCTGAAAGTGATCAAAAAAAGGATGTCAACTAGATCTCGAATGCTCAAAGTCAGGTTTTTGTGTCAAGTCAGTCTCACAAAGCTGCTTGATGTCACAAACCAATAATCCTGCATCTTTCTGGCAGTCAACATATCCACACTTAACGATGCTGCAAGTAGCTGGAGACAAAAATACTACAGATGCTGGAATCCAAGTTAGACAAGCAGGGGGCTAGAAGAACACAGCAAGCAAGGCAGCATCATGAGATGGGGAAGTCAATATTTCAGATGTAACCCTTCTTCAGGACTGGGTGTGGGTGTGAGGATAGCTACAGATAAAGGTGAGGGAGGGTTTTGGGTGGGGAGAGGGGCAAAGTGGTGAGGTAGGGGGAGATGAACACAGGTAGAGCGTATGACCAGGTTGGTCGATGAGAGGAATGAATCTGTTCGTTAGTTGGGAGGAAGGGTCAGTCAGAGGAATGGAGGGTGGAGGAGGGGCTAGAAGGGGAGTCAGAGGATGGGAAGGGAGATTATTTGGAATTGGAGAACTCAATGTTGAGTCCTCCGGGCTGTAGGCTTCCCAATGAGGTGTTATTCCTCCAATTTGCGATTTGATTCACTGTGGCAATGGAGGAGGTCAACGATGGACGTGTCGGAGAGGGAGTGGGAAGGGGAATTGAAATGGGTGGTGTCAGAGAGTTCAGGTCGTCCCCGGCCAATATACTTGACGAAACATTACGTTTGGTCTCACCGATGTAGAGAAAACCAAATCATGAGCATTGGATACAGTAAACTAGTAGTTAGAAACATTCAAGCCAAATGTTGAGGTCAATGGTTCAGTGTTCAAGTAATTATTTGAGGAGAAATATCTGCTGATCCTATATTGGCACTTATTCAAGCAGCCTGTTTCAATCAGAAATGGGGCAGTGGTAAAGATTGGTGGTAGGTTGATGGAGCTGAGTGGTTTCAACATGAGTGTGAAATGTGCTATGGTTTCTTATATCTGTAATGACATCACATAAAATAATTTTTTGATCATTCTTTTGTGTAATAAGCTTTTATGTACTTTTGTTAAAAGTGCATTGGCAGACTCACATGAGTATGTTCAGTTACTGATTTCAACAGTAACCAATAAAAAAGAGGAAAATAAAACTTCTGGTCCATCAAGCCAGGTCTCATTCTGGGATATGACTTTTCCAGTAATTCAACCAAATGGTATCATAACCAAAGTTAGACAAGGTAGTAACGTAGAAATGAAAGAGAAAAAGCATTTTTATTCATTTTCTGGATACAATTTGATTGAAGTGATTATAGCCAGGTAAAGACAGTTCTGTCCCACTGGATGAGGTGGGAGTAGCAGGATAGGAGGTTGGTATTGTCAATTAAGCTGAATCTTGCAGACAGGTTGAGAAGGATAAATCCAGGTAGTTTATTATAGTCATAGTCTCATAGTTATTTTTAGTTTTGATAACTGACATTTCAATACTATGGCAGGGTGAGTTCTTCCTGATTGGTAGTGTTCGAACATGGATTTATGACAATAAGTTTTTATTGTGCTGATCAAAGAGTATTATATTACCAATGCAATTATTAAAGCAATCAAGCATGCAGTTGTTTCGATTACTCATCAATTGTAATTGACTTGCATTCATGCCAGATGTTATCCTTTCTGGAAATATATTTTCTATGCTCGACACTTTTCTAGTTTATTTCTGAATTTCCAAATTTTAATAAAGTGCATGAAAGGTCACAGCAGTCTTGCTTTGATAAATTTTAATAAAACTTTAGGGAACCAGTCGATTTTGCAGGTGACACAGTTTATGGAGCATTGAATTAAAAATTATCCCAGAAGTATTTTGAAGACATTTTAATTTACTTTTGACATTAAGCCTTTCTTGCTTTGGGGCATTTGATCAGCAAGTAAATAGGAAAGCATTATGTTCACTTGTTGCCTTCTAAATGCCCTTCATGTTCCACTTAAATAATCCAATTTAAAACAAAGATCAAAACTACTGTAAACCAGATCAAGCATAAAAACTGTGTCTAAGTGTCCTCCTTAAATTCAAACCCATTTGCTTGAGGTATAGACATCTGATAAATGTAGAGCTCACTCTTTGTACAACAGCGTAACACAGTGAATTGACTGTAATAAATGTCACCATTTTTTATGCAATGTGACTTGAAAATAAATCAAGGTAATAGCAGAAAAAAAAGCTGCTCATTGAATTATTTTAAGATCTAGATATCATTTCACTTGAATTTGTATTGTGCAGGTTATTACCTTGGTATAACCTATCAAGATCAGTTGTTCATTGTTATTATGTAAGTATGAGCATACAAAAATGTTTTAAACAATTATTCAATAGTCTCTAATTTACATGCTGTTTTAATATAACATTACTTTTATCATAATTCCTAAAGCATTACATTTTAATTAATTTCCTGAGATCAAATACAAACTTCCAGTTTTATAATTTGTTAGACTAAATGTATCCACTATTGTTAACTCTGAAGCCTTATTGATTGTGTGGATGCTAATAACAGGGAGACTCTCCACTACAGTTTTCCATTTGACAAGATGGTGGTTGCCCAGATGAATGAGATCTAAAGCAGAAAGTAAGTCAACGGCTTCTCTAGCTGTTTTTTAACTGATAAAATTACAGAGCGATAATTTGTCTTCACGAATCCTTTTCCAATCCAAAAAATAATCACAATACTCCAAACATTGGGAAAGGAAAGGAAGTAAGAACCATGATTTGCTATTTGAAAATGAAGAATCTGGGTGGAACAGTGAATTAGCACATTTATAAATCAGTAGTTACTATTCAACAGTCAAATTTGACATTGAATGGCAGTTTCGCTACTATGTTGCCACAGGATGGCCTGTGTGGAAAATAAAAGTGCTGAGCTTGTGATGTCACATGTGATGTAAGATGAAGCAATGTCCATTGCTCATACCAGTTGTATCTTTTATCCTTTTTATTCTTTAACTATTCAAAATGATGCCAGATTGTGGAATCTGTTGAAGCTTTTCACTGTATTTTACTACATTACTCATTGTAAGATGCAAACGACATGGAATAAATCATTCATTCCATTGAGGCAAATGGGGAGTATTCCATCATACTCTTGGCTTGAGCATTTTAGATGCTAAGCAGTTTTTGTGGCGTCAGCAAGTGTGTTACTTGCTGCAGGATTCCTAGCCTCTGACCTGCACTTGAGTCACAGAATCAATCTGGCTAATCTAGTCAATTTTGTGGTCAATGCTAATCCCTAGAATGCCGATAGTAGGAGATTTATTAAGGGTAATGACATTAAATGATGAGAGGCAATGGTTAGATTCTGTCTTGTTGATAGTCATTAGCTGGCAGATGTGTGGTGTGAATGTTACTGTATTAAAATATGTAGATTCTGTACTTCATCTTGAAGATAACTGTTTGCTTAGCATGATCTGATACTGATGACTCTTTCTTAAAAAATGTAGAATATAAGTTGTTCCTCTTGAATTTTTGTCATGTCTTCATCTAAAATCAAATTGCAATTGGACATAACAATTGATTCACTGGATTGTGGTAAATTTGAATATTTTCAGTTAAATATTCATCAATGATTTCAAATGAGATCTGCTACTCATTATCTGATCACTTTTGTCCACTCCCAAACTTTTGTTGATTTTCCAACTGATGCTAATTTGACCCCAAGCCAATCAGGATGTGGTCAGCACATAGCATCCTTGAGACCCTGGAGGAAAAGGAGAAGGTGGATCCTGTCAAGCGGTTCCCTGAGCAGACTATCAAAGCCTTTTGGCAGAATGCCTCATTGTCAAAACTTTCAAACAAATACGAGGACACAGCTTGGCTGGTGGTGAGATCCTTTATTCATGCCTGGACTCTCTACGCCACCACACACTGCCCTCAAAATAGCTGTGGAGAGGATGAGACTGTCATACACCTCCTTCTCGAATGGGCCTATGCAAAGGAAGTCTGGAGAGGAATGCAGTGATGCTTATTGAGGTTCACCCCAAGCAGCTCCGTGATGTGGGACACCATGCTCTACAGTCCATTCCCTAGGATGCACACTGTGACAAACATCAACCATGCCTGAAGGACCATAACGTGGTGAAAGACACTCTTTGGTCTGCCAGAAACTTGCTGGTCTTCCAGCTGAAGGAGTTGATCCTGACCAAATGTTGCAGTGTGGCACATGCCAAGGTCCAGGACAATGTACTGAGGGAAGCACTGAAGCTTGAGGCAGCTGTCACCAAGGCACAGTGGGGAAAGACCATTGTGTAAGTCCTTCTGCTGAAGAATAACAGGGGTCCATGCAGTAATTGGGCCCGTTGGGCCAAGAGAGTGCCTGCCATTATAGAGAATGGTGAACAACAAAGACTTGTTCTCTGGAAGACAGTATAAATATGAATGGTTCCATTAACTACACAGGTACCAACATTTTCTTTCTATGAATAACGTATATTTTGCAATAAATAAAAAAATTGAGTCCCTTAATTGGTTGCTAATTGATCATTGAAGGGGCTAATTACTGATGAGTGTGAGAAACTCTCCAATTGACATTCTCACTGTGAGCAATTGAAAATTGTCACTTATAATCCATTTTTTCTTATATGATTAGATTAGATTACTTACAGTGTGGAAACAGGCCCTTCAGCCCAACAAGTCCACACCAACCCTCCGAAGAGCAACCCACCCAAACATTTACCCCTTCACCTAACACTTCGGGCAATTTAGCAATTGCCCAATTCACCTAACCTGCACATGTTTGGATTGTGGGAGGAAACCAGAGAACCCTGAGGAAACCCACACAGACATGAAGAGAATGTACAAATGCCACACAGACAGTTGCCTGAGGCAGGAATTGAACCTGGGTCTCTAGTGCTGTGAGGCGGCAGTGCTAACCACTGTGCCATCATGTCGCTCACATATGCAGTATGCAATATCACATAACTGCTTCAACTTTTCAGAAAAGAGCAGCTGGTGTTTTCCTAAGTTTCAAATGTGAGTTAACTTGTGTCTGAGGCATGGATTATGATAAATAACCAATGTGTGGCAGAGTCCAACACAATTCAGCCAAAGTCAGAATTACCCCCTTGATAGTACAAATCATTGACTAGAATTCAATGGTAAAATGAGTCAGCATTGTGGCTAATTTCGCAAATCCTCTGTGGCAGACCTTTATAATGATTTGTGTTCATTGCAAGAGATCTGAATTTTAATTCAGTGCATGTCTGGTAAAAGGTTTCCCTCTCCATTGGCTATACAGACCTGACATGAATTTTCTTTGAGTAGCTGGTGGGTGCAAGATCATAGCAGAACCTAAGTTTAATTTAACCACAGGGAGTAGAAATGTCCCCATGCTGGAAGGATGAATGTTCTTTTGAGGCTCGTTGTTAAGAGAGAGAGGAGTGAACCAGGCAGTGTAGTGCTCTGTGTTATATTGTTTGCTTGGAAATTCTGCACATTGATGCTAATGTTTGATGCCTTAAAATGGAAAGTGTTCCGTTTTCCAGTGATAACACTCTTCGCTTCAATGAACACAAAAACAAATTGATTGGTGAAGGGGGACATTTTTGTGATTCAGTAATCATTTTGCATAATTTAATCATGTATGGACTAGATCATATTTCCAATTCATTTATTTCTTGAGCTGCTTCAGTTTATGTTCTGAGAATAGTCAAGGATAATCTCTCGGGACTGCTAAATTCGCTCCTCCATTTCAGCCAAGCAGAAAATTAGATTTCATGTAAAATTCTGGGTTTGGCTGATTATTTGCCAGTCAACTTTTGGAGGCTGTTTTCCAACAGCATTAAACACCTCTGTTTTCTACTTAATGCTTCGAGAATTGCTTTAGTATTTTCAATATTCAAGACTTGACGTCAGACTCAAAGGGTTCTAATCTAAATGTTAAATACAAGTACCAGTGCAAAGTAATGATGCATCTTTCTGTATTCCCCTTTCATCAGGAATGAGGATGGAAGCTTCGGGGATGGAGAGCTAAATGGGAGGGGGTGGGGCTGGGGGAAGGTAGCTGAGAGTGCAATAGGTGGAGGTGGGAATGTAGGTGATAGGCTGGAGAGGAGGGTAGGGTGGATAGGTGGGAAGGAAGATTGACAGATGGGATTGGTCATATGGACAGTACTGAGTTGGAAGGTTGGAACTGTGGTAAGGTGGGGGGAGGGAAAATGAGGAAACTGGTGAAGTCCACATTGATGTCCTGGGGTAGGAGGTTTGCAAGGTGGAAGATGAGGCGTTCTTCCTCCAGGCATTGGGTGGTAAAAGAGTGGCAGTGGAGGATGCCCAGGACCTGCAAGTCCTTGGCAGAGTGGGAGGGGGAATTGAAATATTCAGCCATGTGGCGGTGGGGATGATTGGTGCGGGTGTCCTAGAGATGTTCTCTGAAGTGCTCTGTGAGTAGACTTCCAGTCTCACCAATGTAGAGGAGACCGCATCGGGAGCAATGGATACAATAAATGACATATGTGGAATTGCAGGTGAAACTTTTATGGATGTGGAAGGCTCCTTTGGGGACTTGGACATAGGTGAGGGGGGAGATGTGGGTGGTATTGCAATTCCTGTGGTGGCAGGGGAAGGTGCCGGGAGGGGACGGTGGGTTGGTGGGGGTCATGGACCTGACCAGGTAGTCACGGAGAGAACGGTCTTTACGGAAAGCAGATAGGGGTGGGAAGGAAAATATATCTCTGGTGGTAGAGTCCGTTTGTAGGTGGTGGAAATGGCGGAGGATGATGCAATGTATGCGGAGGTTGGTGGAGTGGAAGGTGAGGACCAGAGGTGTTCTGTCCTTGTAGTGGTCGGAGGAATGGGGTTCAAGGGCAGAGGAGTAGGACATGGATAAGATGCACTGGAGGGTTTCATCAACCACATGTGAGGGGAAATTGTGGTCTTTAAGGAAGGAGGCCATCTGGTGTATTCTGTGGTGGAACTGATCCTCCTGGGAGCAGATACAGTGGAGGTGGAGGAGTTGGGAATACAGGACAGCTTTTTTGCAGGAGGCAGGGTGGGAGGAGATGTAATCCAGGTAGCTGTGGGAGTTGGTGGGTTTATAGAAAATGTCAGTGTTGAGTCGGTCACTGTTGAAGGAGATGGAGAGGCCCATGAAGAGGAAAGACGTGTCAGAGATGGTCCAGGTCCAGAGGTGGTTGCATTATCTCCGGGACTACCTGGTCAGATCCACACCCCCTCACAACCTACCACCCCCTCCTAGCACCTTCCTCTGCCACCGCAGGAATTGCAAAACCTGTGCCTACACCGCCCAGCCCCAATCCTCTCCCATTTATTTCTCCACCCAAGGCTCCCAGACTCATTTCTGATTAAGGGTTTTTGCCCGAACCGTTGACTTTCCTGGTCCTCGGATGCTGCCTGAACTGCTGTGCTTTTCCAGTACCACTGTAATCTTGACTCTGATCTCCAGCATCTGCAGTCCTCACTTTCGCCTAGTCTTCTGTATTCTGTCAAGGAGGTTCCAGAAGCAAACCATCACTGAACTAATAAACCAAATGAAGCAATCTTTAAATATCTTGACACTTTCACATATGATGGTGTAATTTTCTCTCTCTCAGGATGCCTTATTTGATGCAACAATGCTTAAGTCATCTCCCACAACAATAAACAGAGCTTGGATGTTATAGAATTAAAGAATCCAATAGATATTTTTTGCAGCTACGTATTTTGTACAACTGTACATTCCTCAGGCACATAGGTGTCTGGGCTAATGTTAGGTTATCAGTTTAAAGCAGAGGAGTAAGCTTCCCAGTAGAGTATCATTCTACAAATAATTCAAGGTAAAATGAACCTGGGACCTTTGTACCCTTGGGTCCAATGTGCCGACACAGTAATGATATCAAAAGCACATCTCTTAATAATGTACAGACATGCTGACCATGAGATGTAACACTCTGGAAAAACTTTCATGTAAGATTCAGTTTACTCCAGAGCCATCTCTTTAGAATATTCCAGTCTATAAAGGTTTGCAAAGTGGAATGAGGAATACATTTCTTAAGGAAGTGAAGTAACTAAATTTCACAATATTCATCTTGTCCCTGTTGGTAAGAGAGAGACAGTGTACATAGCTTGCCTGTCACAGATTTCTCAACTTAATCAGAGACCTGAACCAATAACTCAGTTGAGAACTTCATTAAAATATTTTCAGCAAGTCACTGACAAATTTAAAGTGTTGACAAGGAGCCAATTTAAGCAAGTTTTCACAAGTTAGCAAGTGAGTGATTTTATGAGTTAATAACTACAAAAATAAATAGTAAAACTACATATATATATTATATATATATATGGAATAAATAAAGGTAAAAGTTAAAATATATACTAATCAATCTCTCTGAGTCATTTATGAAAAGTAGATAGTTCAACATTGATAATTGAGCAGACAATTTCAGAATTTTTTTGCTTTTGCTGGTTTGTTGAAATTCTTTTGTTCTGCTTCCTTTTTAATATCAGTTGATTGGTAGCCCTCAAAGTTAAAGAGTCCTTCTTGTCCAGCTTCCTTCTGAATGGTTTGTAAACTGTTTAGGTCAGAAGACTCAGAGCAAGAGAGCCATTTTAACTGCAATGCAGGGTTAGATAGGTAGCAATTTAATTGTGATCATTACAGTACATTAGCATTCAAACCCAAATATCCAAGGGGACTCCCTTCACTAGAACATACAGACCAGGATGCAATCAGTTCTTAATCCCTTCTTTTGTATATTTCAAGAAGGGCAAAATACAAAAAAAAATTATTTGTATGAGTTGGCGTTCTGCTAATACGGGAAGATAGTCATCCTCCTCATTATCTCTACCTATTTGAAATTTCCTTGACATTCTACAGGTGTGCCATGACAACAATTCTATGCGGAACTTTGTCAGACAGCACTGAATTTTCATCCACAATCTATTTTTGTTTATAAGACTGCTTTTGGTAAAAAAAAACAGGTTCTGTAATTCATACTTAGCATTAACCACAGTACTTCAGAGTTCTGATCTGTTGTGAACATCCATGTTCATTATTTTATAAAAATAGGTAAAATACTTGCTTTGTTCTAACATGTTGTCACTGACTTTGAAATATGCATTCCAATGAAAAAAAATCCATACAGGCAATTTAACAATTGTGTGTAATAGAGGTTTAATTAAGGATCAAAAATGAATAGTTGTTATTTAAATATACTGAAATTGTAAAACTACCATAAAATACAATTAAGCAGCAGTTCCGTTCTCATTTGTAAAGAGAAAATTTAAAGTTTGCATTTGTTCTGACAATTGGAAGACACGGTATTCACAATCCATTTTTTTGACGCTGTTTGAATTCCAGGAGGTACAGGAGTACAGATCGATTCCCCTGTCAATCCATCAAGCCCAACTAATTAATCATCAGGATACGGAACACAATAGTAAAGCATTAGACATTTTTATTTAATTGACCGTGAAGACTTGGGTGCCTAATCTACCGTTAAACTACATGAACATTCAAAATAGACATTTAAACCAAATCATGCTTTCAAATCTATAAATTAGATCAGTTAATGATTTAAATAATTCTCCACAAGTTCCTGAACATTAACAAGATTGTGGTATAAAATACAACAGAGCACTTTAACACCCGAAATATTATTTATGTCAGAAGTCAATAAGTATGCTCTTATCCTGTTTACTCAGTTTTGAAATTCCCCTCATTATACAGAAAAAAAACACATAGGTGGGCACAAAATGCCTTTGATTGCTTTTATGCTCATGTTAGAAGTACTAAATTTAAAATACATGAATTGCAGGCTGATATTTCCTAAGAGAATTTAGATATAATCTTTATCATTATCATTTGGTTGGGTAACTGAGATGCAGATTTGATAGCAATGTTTAAGAGGCAATTAGACACACAGGAAAAAAAGTGGAAATAGTAGGATATGGATCATATGCAGACGCTTAGAATTAGTTTAGAATGGAATCATTGTTGGTACAGAAATTGTGGGCTGTAGGACCTGTTTCTGTGCTGTACCATTCTATGGTCTATGATTGGAAGTTCAAATGAATGATTACACAGCTTTCCATAAGCAGAGACAAAGTATCATTTGAATCATAAAGCTGCTGCATTCTACAGAAAGACCAAATCTTGTGAAAACACAAAAATGATAATCAGACCTGTTTAGTTCAACAGATATAACTGGCTGAAATTAGGCTAGATAATAGTAAACAGAGGTGTAACATTGAATAGCCAGCACTTATTTCACCACGTTGACTGGGATGTCCTCCTCATACCTGACAGTAATTTGCTGCTTCTCCATTCACCATACGAAAGCAGTAGTTGAGGTGAATATCAGGCTCTGGCATCTTGGTCTCTTGTATAACCCCATTATTGTCTATCCTGGTGTCCCCAATGTATAACGTGGTAGTAGGTCAAAAAAGTAGGAGGTTTACCAGTAGAGATTACCGAATGAAGAAATATTAAAATTCTCCTCTTTGCACTGGTACCAATGAGAGTCTGCTGCATGTTATAATTGACATCCAATTAATTGACTGGATCCGGGCTGTGTTAAATATGGCAGGTCGAATGGACATCTCACCTTGCTGTAGCTCCTTGATGCAAAATAATTAACATACAATGCAAACTCACTCGAATGAATCTTCTCATTTAACTGAAACAAAACAAAATAAACCCTCTACATTCTTTCCTTTCCCCCCTCCCCCTTTTTTCCTCAAATGCCTGACTGACCTTTCAGATATGTAAGATTTCTGCTTTATTCCTGATGATTAGCATATAACAAAGGTCACTAGGGCTGAACCATTTGGACCAAAATTCATGTGGGCCAAAACCCACCTCTTGTTTCAGACAGACATGCAGGTCAGCCAACAATAGACCCCATCCATGAGTGCTCCAACAGGGTAATGGTGAGGTTCCTGGGGAATAAAACTATCCATTCCAGTTTTTTCTCAGTTTCCAAGTGAATGTTAGCCTCACAGTAATCACATGCACTATGAATTAACATTATATTATCTTAAAAGGCAACTCAATCATTAATAAACAGGTCTCTTATTTCTTAGAGTTGTGACTCAGTGATTGACTGTCATGCCTACTCTATATTATGTTATTTAAATAATATTATTCTGTCCTTTGAGTAGGTTTAATAATGTGAGATTCTAGTCTATCAACAAGCATATTTTAAAGTGGAATTGCACTTGTAGTGAAGGTCTCATTAATGTGGTGCTGAGGATGATGCTTAAGGAACTGCAAGTGGGAAATGACACTACTTGAGCATCCATTCTGTTTTTTCATCACTGCTCTTGCTGCAGTGTTAATATTACACCAAAATGCATTGTGTAAAACACAACACAAATTAATATATCCCAATGGAACATTGTTCTGCATAACTCAGGTAGGTAGCAGTTGCTTTTTTTCTGTTTTGTTCAACAACTTGAAAGATCTGTTAAATTTACTGCACTGCATTAAATAATTTCTTGCTTGCTACTCAAATGTAATTTCTACAGGAGATTGTGGAATCGAAGTAATGAATAGTAATTCAGCCACACCAATCTGTGCTTCAGGCCACATTTAGCCTTCATAGCACTCCAAATCGTGACTGGCATTAGCATTCGGGCTGATGTGAGCAGCAAAATAAAGCCTTACCTGCTATTTCTGTCATTGCGCCTAGCCATACGTTTGAGCTCATTGATTTGATTGAATGTGGCAAATCAGGCAGAGCCGTGGCTTGCCACTTGGAAAGGAGACACGCTCAGAATGAATATCAGCACCGGGAAAGAAATTATTCTGAAGCAAGGGAAATTGCATTAACAGATAATGACACATTGAAAATCAACTTATGTTCAACCTATTTATTACTATCTTGTGAATATATTTCTAGATGCCAACAAAGCCTTAGCTAAAATTAGTGTGTGCCAGAGCCAGATCCTGAAATATAGTGTAAACAAAGATCCAGCTTGTTAAACCAGAGATGTTAGCCTTTAATACTCATAGAATGCATCAGAAAATACTTAATAGTTCTATTTGTCTCTAAGCTTCATTCTGAGTACATATTTAGTCTTACATTGATAATTACTGACTTATTACCAAGGGACAGATCCACTTACATGTATTCAGAATGATTTTGCTGAAGTTTACCTTATTTAATTTATTTTGCTGGCGAAGAATTGAGATTAATTTTTCCCACACTGGTACTTTTGTCAGGATCGGGTTTTGGGGTTCTGCGCAATCCTTGACAACTTTTATAATGGCTCAGTGCTGGCTCACAATGCCAGGGACTTGAGTTTGATTCCAGCCTAAGGTGACTCCCTGTGTGGCATTTGCACATTCTCCTTGTATCTGCATGGGTTTCTTCCGGGTGTTACAGTTTCCTCCCACAGTCAAAGATGTGCAGGTTCGGTGAATTGGCCATGGTAAATACAGGGGTGGATCTCAGTGGGATGCTCTTCAGAGGGTCAGTGTGGACTCAGTGGGCCAAATGGCCTGTTTGCACAGTATAGGGATTCTGTTAAAACAAGACTTCATTAGCAGTTAGTATTTTTCACTTATCATTGAGGTAACTTGAGGTAATGATCAGTGTCTTGGCAAAATCATCCAGCACATTCAAGTAATTCAAAATAATGAATATCTAAACTGGCACATGATAGTTAACAGCTAGATCAGCTCACTAAGCTTCAAGTTGGCTACTTTACTAACAGGAAATAGTTGTGCATTCATATACATAATGTCATGTGAAATTGCATTGTGCAATTTTGAACTTACAGTCTGTACATTCCTGTTGGGAGAAAAATGACAATGTGCTGCTTTAGAACTGAAGATTAAAGCATATACAAGATTTTAACAAAATTCAAACCATTATCACAACATAAACAAATTGAGTGTTTCTTTAAGGCTAACATTCTGGGAAGACAGGTTGTGCTGCAACAGTTAACAATTTTATTACCACTCAATTATTTACATTTCATGTTCTCATGCTTTTAGCCATGGTCAATGTACAAAATGGAGAAAAAAAAGCAACTACTATCTGCCTGAGCTGCATAGAACAATGTTCCATTGGGGTATGTTCAGTTGTCTTGCATTTTGCACAATGAATTTTGGTGTAATATTAATGCTGCAGCAGGAGCAGTGATGCAGAATCAGAATGGATGCTCAGGTAGTGTCATTTCCCACTTGCAGTTCCTTAAATATCATCCTCAGCACTACATTAATGGAACCTTCAATTCCACTTTAAAATATGCTTGTTGATCAGCATGATTGTCCTTTTATCAGTTGGGTTGAATATATTCTTAAATTACAATAAATCAGCACAGACAGAAATAGAATGCCTTGGTTTTCTATATTATGAGCAGATGTAATGTATTAAAGTGCATAGTGACCACACCTTAGTAGGGGGAGAAATAACTTCGTGGACTCCAATATTACAGACTAGGATTGATTCAAAACTCAAAGATTTAGGACCAGAACTTGATAAATACACTCAGGGCTGAATCTTTCCAAAATTTGGCTGATTGCCAATTTTGGAGAGGTTCAGGGAGATTTTTCTCTTTGCACTCTAGCAGGTTCTCTCACATAACTTTACAGTGCTTGCCTCATTAAGTGAACATTACATTTCTGTGCTGTTACGATCATGCTATCTTGCACTGACTAGTGACAAAAGTACTAATCGCTGCCAGGATCTTCCTGGTTTCCCACCTCTAGTACCACAGTAAAAGCACAGCATTACATCATTTCAAATGTAAAGCAATAGATTTCACAATTGCAAGGTTTGATGAATTGGCCCAGAGATAGCTAATAGAAGCAGATAGCCACACCCTTTGCTGACATGAGTCTAGAGGTCCTGGAGGATTAGGTGGTACAGAGGAGGGCCAACCTCTTTCCTCAGGACCATCAAAGGGGACTAGGGCACCAAAATTTGCCAGCCTCACTAATAATCTATTCTGGGCAGAAGTGGGTACTGCAGATTCTAGAGATTGGAGTCAAGATTGGAGTGGTGCTGGAAAAGCACAGCAGGCCAGGCAGCATCCAAGGAGCAGGAAAATCAATGTTTCGGGCAAAAACCCTTCAACAGGAATGAATAATCTATTCTGGATCACCCACATTACTGTGACATTCGAGAAGGCACAGCAATGCCTCTTCTTCCTCAGGAGGCAAAGGAAATCAGCTTCCCCATAAAAACTCTCAACAACGTTTACAGATGCATCATAGAAAGCATTCTATCTGGATGCATCATGGCTTGGTATGACAACTGCTCTCCCAGGTCTGTAAGAAACAACAGAAGGTTGTGGACACAGCCCAGAGCATCAGACAAGCCAACTTTCCACCCAGTGACTCCATCTACACTTCTTATTGCCACGGAAAGGCAGCCAACATTATCAAAGACCCCTCCCACCCTGGCTATACCATCTTCCACCCTCTTCTGCCAGGTATAAGATACAAAAGTTTAATCATATGTACCAGCAGGGTCAAGGATAGCTGCTGTTATTACAAAACTTCTGAATGGACCTCTCAAATTTCAAATCCAATGTTGATTTTGCTTTTTGTGCAAGTTTTTTGCAGCTCTCTTCAATCACCCTACAATCTTCGAATGTTATAATCTGCCTGTATTGCAAGCAAAACAAACCTTTTCACTGTATCTAGGTATATGACAATAATAAACCAAATCAAAGATGTCACCCGGGTCACTCAAGATGTCTGTGGTCCTGCAGAATGTCCATCAATGTTGCAAGAGGTTTAATGACTTTTTGTATTCCTAAGGGTTAGTGCCACTATTATCTCTCTGCTATCTCACAACCCTCATTTTGCCACCACACACCTCCCATCAAGGTTCATACTGTTGCATGCAGCATTTTGCCTTAATTGCTCTCACCCATTCATTCTCCCCAAACTATCAACCTTTTCTATCCTCTGCGCTTCCTACTTAGTCACTCGGGTCACCTTGTTGACTATCCCTGACACATATTAGCACTAACAGCTGTTCCAGCCATTCTCTTCTCATTCAATGCCTTCCTTTGTTGTATTTCAGGAGAAACTGTTTCACAGTAGAGCACAGAGGACTAAGACGGGTCCAAGGTGGATGCCGAACATTTGTCTCCTCATTTTTTATGAGTAGAAAATCCTTGCTTTAGTGGGAGAAGGTTAAAAATCACACAACACTGGGTAATAGTCCAACAAGTTTATTTGGAACTACAAACTTTCAGAGCACTGCTCCTTCATTAGATAGCTCGTGGGGCAGGATCATAGGACCCAGAATTTATAGTAAAAGATCAAAATGTCATACAACTGATGTGATGCATTGATCTTTCACTATAAATTCTGTTTTTTATGATTCTGTCCCACTAGCTACCTAATGTAGGGACAGCTCTCTGAAAGTTTGTACTTCCAAATAAACCTGTTGGACTATAACCTGGTGTTGTGGTTTTAAACTTTGTCTACCCTAGTCCAACACCGGCACTTCCACCATAAGAGAAGACATTGACCACTGGTGGTGGTTCTAATAGAGATGCAACTGTAGGAAGTCCATATAGGTACCCAGGAGTCTTCTCTCACGACCCTGCAGAGGTGCTGAGACCATTCACCTCCATTTTACCTGCAAACCTCAACTCTGTGTAAATTCAAACTAAGGAAGCTAAACCTTCAATTCTCAACGTGTCTGGGTCATTTAACTATAAATGTCCAGGGTCATCTGCCCAAAACCCCATGGTAAGCTGTCTTCATTATAGGGCAGTCATCAAGGTTAGGTGCAGAATTAGATGGGAATCAAGGAAAAATGTTTTTCTCCAGAAAGTGTGGTATCTGGAGTACGCTGTTTGAAAAGGTGGTAGAGGGAGGTGCCCTCAAGATATTTAACGAACTGAACTTCATGTTTAACCTCATCTTTTGTATTTGTATCTCTGAAAGAACAGGTGTACTATTCCATTTACTTTTCATGTGGTGTGTAAATAAAGGTTTATTCTTTCTTTTGTTTAATCTGATTAGAATGCCTATTATGTCTCTTCAAAATTGTGGCATTCAAAAAAGCTTAAAACACTGCTTTTCAAAAAATCCATACAGCGTGTAAGCAGGCCATTTGGCCTAGCAAGTCCACATCGACCCTTGAAACAGTGTTCCAATCGGACCCACCCCCTATCCTGTTGTAGCAACCTTGCATTTCCCAAGGCTAATTCACCTTGCCTGCACACCTCTGAACACTATGGGCAGTTTAGTAACCCGCACATCTTTGGACTGTGGGAGGAAGCCGGAGTACATGGAGGAAACCCACACAGATACTGGGAGAATGTGCAAACACCACACAGACAGTCACCTGAAGGTGGAAGCAACCCCAGATCTCTGGTGCCGTGAGGTGGCAGTGCTAACCACTGAGCCACCATGCAATCCTACGATTAACTGAGAGATGAAAAAATACAGAAGTTATCCCACTGTGACTCTCCATCTGTAACATATATAACCCAAGAATATTGACAACCTTGAAATAAGGTGCTGATTATCAAAGCTTTTGTGGAAGTACGAAACTGTAAATTAGTGGGAATACCATACAGACAGCTAAATCCAAGACCACACATGACTTGTGCAGCTGCTGATCTATATGTGTAGCTGTCTCCATGAAAGACTTATATGAAATTGGAGAGTACCATGTTAAAGGATAGGACTTCCAATTTTCAAGCACATCAGCCAAATTTGTATGCAGCCTATGTGTGAGAAGGAAAGATATTTTAGTAGGATCTTTCAATCAATTTATTATGAAGCAGGGAAAATTAAACAGTAATATTCACTGTTAGTGAACATGTCATTACTCAATCTATCAAAGAAGCCAGCAAAGATAATTATCAATTTAATCTGATGTTTGTTAATGACCCATAAAATATACAAGAATGGAAGTTCTTGGGGGAGGTTGACCACAGAAAATCACATTTGACACTGCAGAACACAGAAAGTGTAGTAGATCCTTGATTCACTTTTCAATTTGATCCAAATTGATCTGCCCCAATCCAATTTACCTGCCTTTGTTTCCTCCTTTATAGACTTTTCAACAAAAATCTATGAATCTGTTTTCAAATTTGGAATTGATAGGGCCTTAAAATCTTTATGGAGATGGAAGTTTAGGATTTCCACTACTTTCAACGTGACTTGATAACTTTTAGGTTAGATTAGATTCCCTACAGTGTGGAAACAGGTGTTTCGGCCTATCAAGTCCACACTGGCCCTCCAAAGAGTAACCCACCCAGACCCATTCCCTATATTTACCCCTGACTAATGCACCTAAGATTACCGGCAATTTAGAACGGCCAAATCACCTGACCTGCACATCTTTGGACTGTGGGAGGAAACCAGAGCTCCCGGAGGAAACTCACTCAAGACACGGGGAGAATGTGTAAACTCCACACAGACAGGTGCCCAAGGCAGGAATCAAACCTGGGTCCCTGGCACTGTGAGGCAACAGTGCTAACCACTGAGTCACTGTGCCTCCCATTTCAACACAAAGAGGTTTGTACTCGCTGTTCTGACCAATTAATACTAGAATTCTGGATGCCTTCTTTACCACTTGATTCACATGTGTTGCCATTTTCAGAGAGCTATGGACTTGAACCCCAAGATCCCTTTATATATCAATGCTCCTAACTGTCCTATCATTTACTGTACATTTTTCCTTTGTATTTGACTTCCCAAAATGTATCACCTGAACTTTGTCCAGATTAAACACTATCTGCCATTTCTCCACCTAACTTTTTAATGGTAGCCATAATCGATCGTGAGAAATAAAGAGAAACTGCATTCTCCTAGTCATGACATTCACCACCAACAGTAGTTAAAGAGGTCATGAACTAGCTACAGCTTAACTTCAGGATTATTTATTTGGACTACTGCTGCCATCATGCAAGTTTATACTTAAATAAAACTTGGAAGTTGTCTAGTTAGTTCTGAATTAGAACTTTGCTGATTCGAACATTTTCCTGAAGCAAAATGCTTCCATGTTTGTGATTTGGTTGGTGTGCTTCTTCTGGGAATTGAGCATGACTAGGAGAATAATGCAAGGTCAAACTGAACAAGTTGCAAGATGAGGGAGAAAGATACTCATCGGGCTGCTGTATGTATCTTCAGGGAGCAAATCTTTTTCCCTCAACATCAGTCAAAAACTATACATACAATCAATGGACCTTGTTTTATATATGTATAAAGACTCTCGAGCCCTCTTTCATTACATTCATGGTGTTGTTGACGTGAACTCACTGTTGTAATATTGGAAGTATGATAATCAATGTGTGCACAGCAAGGTCTCCCAAGCAGCAGTATAATAATAACCAGATAATCTGGGTTTTTTGGTGCTAGTAATTGGGGGAATAAATATATTCATCTGATAGGCCAGACAGGGCCTTGGTTTAACAGTTTATTTGTAGGACAATAGCTCCAGCAATGCTGTATTTCCCCATAACAATGTCAATTGAGCTTTATGTTCAAATCTCTGGATTGGAGCTTGCTCACTCAGAGGTGTAAGTGCTACCAACCAAGCTACAGTTGAATTAGACTGTCGGTCTATGTAACCGGTTCCCACAATTGAACCCTTTTCAACTCAATAGAATTCTGCTACAATCCCTCCAAGACCAGTATAAAGTATGGTACATAACACTGAGTGCATAAATGGGATTGCACCAGAGCCTTTTATAACTATAACATAATTTTTGTACTAAATGTAATAACTTAATTTCAAATAATGCCAATAAGAAGAAGAAACATTTTTGCATCAAAATATTAATTGATAATTCATTAAGGATTGCATTAACAGCAGCAAATGTAAATTCCTAGCAAAGGTACTGGCAATGTTTGGGTGCAGAATTGGGTAGGAGTGATTTTTTTCAAAATTCAAAATATTACAACTGTGAATTATGGCAAATAATTCAAATGTTACATTTTTGTGAGACATTCAAATTTAATTATATCTGTATTCTATATTTGTAGCCAGGAGGGGTTATTATGTCCACATTTTAGCTCTACACATTTAATTATTTCTGAAATTGATCTTATAAATGTTTAATCAAGTAACCTATTTATGATACATGATATTGGAGAGTTCTGTGTTGGTCTCTACATTGGATTGTTGATTATGAAAGCATTATAATTTAATCAATACATTCACTAAGTTTGGTAATGAACTTCTTAAATTTTACACAATGGATATCTTTATAATACACAAAAACAAATTAAATGTTATAAATCAAATGAAAAATTGATTAATTATTTGATTTATTAGATGTGCAACTGTTCAATAAATGAGGCAGGAAAAATTAAAGATTAATAAATCTTTCACTATCAATATTGTGGTCAATTTAGCAGTATCATCTGGTATGAGGTACAATATAACTTGATTGGAAATGGTAATCATTCCTTCAAATAGGTGTAATTGTTTTAAAAGAATATGTGCCATTATTAGCTGTAATGAATATTTGTTGGTTGACTGGATCAGCAAATTTACTTTATTTCTGTAACTAATTAAGAGATAAAATACTTAGTCACCCATTACTCTATATTATCTGTCTCCAGTGACAAAGAATAAATAGTCTTTTTATTATTTTAATGCTGTTTAGATTCAGATAACCCATTAGATTTTTAGTTAAAGGCCCAAGAGTGTGAAATCATGGTTATTTGTAAGACATACTTCACATCACATAGCAATTTTCCGGCAGTAATGTTATGTCAATATTCTTTGACAGAAGACAAATGCAGTTATTATTTTGCAATTGTGTGTTTGGTCAAGTTTGAGATTCACAAAAAGAAGCAATTTCACATATTATGTCCATTAAACTAGGAAAATTATTTAAAATAAACAGATCTTTGCTCTCTGTGATTTTCCAGGACCACACTCGCCATATCAATATTAAATAGTAAACTCGAGAGGAACAGTGTAATTTGGAAACTTCTGGATACTATTGGATATCTCTTGCAATTCTGGTCTTGCTGCTATCGGAAAGATGTTATGCAACTTGAAAGGGTTCAGAAAAGATTTGCAAGGATGTTGCCTGGGTTAGAAGGTTTGAGCTGTAGGGAGAGGCTGAATAGGTTGGGGCTATTTTCCCTTGAGCATCAGAGGCTGAGGGGTGATCTTATAAAGGTTAATAAAATCATGTAGGGCATGGATAGGGTGAAAAGCCCAAGTCTTTTCCCCAGGATGGGGGAGTCCAAAACTAGAAGGCATAAGTTTAAGATGAGAGGGGCAAGATTTAAAAGGGATTTAAGGGGCAACTTTTTCACATAGAGGGTGGTGCACATATGGAATGAATTGCCAGCATAAGTGATAGAGGCTGGTATAATCATAAGTTTTAAAAGGCATCTGGATGGGTATATGGTTAGGAAGGGTTAGAGGGATATGGGCCAAATGTTGACAAAAAGGACTCGATTTATTCAGGATATCTGGTTGGCATGGATTTGTTAGACCAAAGGATCTGGTTCCATGCTGTATGTCTCTATGACTCTATAATGCCACATGGGAAATGTTCATCTTTGTGTAGAAATATGTTGATTGTTACTAACAGTTTGCACCTAATGGCATAAATTTAACACAACAATTAACTTTTTACAATTGTAATTCACAACAATAGAGAAGCCAATTATTAGGAATCATATCTAATCAATTTGTCTGGTGCCATTTTCTGAGGTGTTTGGTTCTGTATTTATCTGAGTCTTTTAAGCACGACAATCTAGACCTTAATTTAATGTCATGTAGTATAGACCAGGCTTAGGTGTTATATCCGGGATCTGGGGGTCAATCCTTTATAAGTCGCCATCATTGTTAATTCTGATCTGTTCTGCCCTCATGATTTGTCATTAATGCAATGATGGATTTTATTTTAACCTTCAGCAGTGTATTTGCACTGGATGAGCTGATATTTATGTTAGCTCCCATAATATAAGAACTAGAAATGAGCTACATAGTACTGAAAAATACAACAGACAATTAATATAGCTCATAGGTCTGCATATATATTATAACCATGTTTGAACAATTTGGTTCTCTCAGTGTGTCTTGCTGCAAATACCCAGAATCAGGTGGATTTCTTTTTCTTATTCAGTCATGGAATGTGGGTGTCACTGGCTGGCTAGCATTTATTGGCATCCCTAACTGCCCTTGAGAAGTTAGTGGTGAGCTGCCTTTTTGAACAGTCCAGATGGTATAGGTAAGCCACAGGTTGATGTGCAACTTGGAGGGCAACTTACAGATGATGTTGTACCCATATAATGGTGCCCTTATCCTTCTAGGTGAACTGAATGATGGATGATTTATTTGTTGTCACTTGCAATATACAGTGAATAATACAGTAAAATACAGTGAAAAGCTTCAACAGTCACCAGTGTTATTTTGAATTGTTTAAGAATAAAAAAGATAAAAGATATAACTGAGAGTACTGAGCCCTTAGCCAGCTCACAAAGACACCAGAGCCTCCACCCCTCCTCAACTGCCTTGTCGTTGTCAGTGCTGGACCTACCAATGTAGGAGTCATTATGCTTTAGTTACCACCACTTTGCCAATGGGACCACCTCGCCAATGCCACCATCGATGCCCATGCTGGACCCCGTGCTGAACCCACACTCACTCCATAACCAGGAATCCCTTGCTAGTGCCGCCTTCTTGACAAATGCACCACCTCCACCTCTATGGCTGGAAGAGCTTTGCCATTGCTGCAACTGCCAATCCAAACTGCCAAGAGGACGTTCTTGCTGCCACTGCCTCTGCCACTGTCTCCAGTCATTGTGAAGAGTCATGTCCACCACAACCTCTCACCATTGTGAGAACTTGCCATTGTGTGCACAGCCCACTCAAGCTGCCACAATAATTTTGAAGACAAAGCCACCACAAATGAAAAGAAAAATGAAAGAAAAAAGAAAGAAAAAGAGCAGAAGTGAAAAAAGTGGACAAAAAGAAAGAAAACATGCAGGAGCAGATGAACCCCAGGCAAGAGCCTGTATGCAGCTCTGCTACTCTGCCACCATCTTGAATTGGTCATGAGTTTGCAAGGTGGTTTCTCAGGATCTTTGGCAAATTACTGCAGTATATATCTTGTAGATAATAGACACTGCTTCTACTGAGTGCTAGTAGTGGAGTGACTGGATATTTGTGGATGTAGATGTTTTGTCCTCAATGGTTTCAAATTTCTTGAGTGTTGCTGGTACTGTACTCATCCAGGTAAGTTGGGTGTATTCCATCACACTCCTGCCTTGTGCCTTGTAGGTGATGGGCAGGCTTTGGAAAGTCAGGAGATAAATTAGGAGTTGCAAGATCCCTTGTTTCTGATCTGCTCTTGTAGCCATTATATTTATATGGCTAACTCATTCAGTTTCTCATTAATGGTAACCCCAAATTTTGATAGTTGGGGAGTCTGTGATGACAACACCATTGAATGTCAAGGGACAGAGATTAGATTGTCTCTTGCTGGAGCTGGTCACTGCCTGGCTATTGTGTGGTACAAATGTTATTTGTTAGTTTCAGCCCAACTCTGGATATTGTCCAGGTCTTGCTGCAACTGAACAGTAATTGAGGAATTGTGAATGGTGCTGAGTATTGTGCAGTCAACAGTAAGCATCCTCACTTCTGACTTTATGATGGAGGGAAGGTTATGGATGAAGAGTTGAGGATGGTTAGGTCAGGGACACTAACCTGAGGAACTCCTGCAGAAATGTTCTGGATTTCATACGTGAACTCAATAAGCAGCAGTAGTTTCATGGTCATTATCAAACTCTTCATTCCAGCCATTATGGATTGCAAATTAGAGTCATAGATTCATAGAGATGTAGACCACAGAAACACACCCTTCAGTCCAATTCATCCATGCTGACAAGATATCCCAAACCAATCTAGTCCCTTTTGTTGGGGTGGCAAGAGAGGAGGGGGAGTGCCGGTTTTGATAAGGGATAGCATTACAGTTGTACTGAGGGAGGATATTTTCAGAAATACATCCAGGAAAGTTATTTAGGTGGAACTGAGAAATAATTAAGAAATGATTACCTCATTGGGATTGCATTAACGACCCATTAATAATCAGCAGGAAATTGAGAAACAAATTTGTCAGGAGATCTCAGTCATCTGCAAGAATAATAGGATGGTTATGGTGGTGAATTTTAACTTTCCAAACCTAGACTGGCTCTGCCATAGTGTTAAGGGTTTAGATGGAGAGGAATTTGTTAAGTGTGTCCAAGAAAATTTTCTGATTCAGTATGTCGATGCACCTACGAGAGAAGGTGCAAAATTTGACCTACTCTTGGGAAATAAGGCAGGGTAGGTGACTAAGGTATCAATGAGGGAGCAATTTGGGGCCAGTGACTACAATTCTATCAGTGTTAAAAGATGATGGAAAACGATAGACCAGATCTAAAAGTTGAAGTTCTAAATTGGAGAAAGGCCAATTTTGACAGTAATAGGCAAGAACTTTAAAAAGCTGATTGAAGCAGATGTTCACGTACGGCTAGAAATGGGAAACCTTCAGAAATGAGATAACATGAGTCAGAGACAGCATATTCCTGTTAGGGTGTAAGGAAAGGCTGGTAGGTGTAGAGAATACTGGATGACTACAGAAATTGAGAGTTTGGTTAAGAAAAAGAAGGAAGCATATTTCAGGTATACACAGGATAGATCTTGGCAGGATGTGAATACAGGTCACTAGAACATTACCTGAGATTCTGAATTAATTGTCTCCTGAAAGTATGACTAGGCCATCACTTCCCTTTATGCATTTTTACTGTGGTGATGATATCATGAGTATGTCTAATATATTGCATATTAGTTGTGAGACTAACACAACAAGTTATGCTTAACCTGCTGCTGGTCTGAGACCGACTTCCTTTTTCTTCCTTCACATTGCATCTTCGAATTTCCCTTTCAGATAAGTTTGGCCACTTTTAGTTCAAATTTTAATTTAGTGTCAAGTTCTAGTATTGCAGCATGTTCTGATTATCTGCTTGATAGTATTACTTGCTTTCTTGTGCACTCAGCTAGGCTCTGTGCTATTCAGAAACCTGCCTTTGTCATGCTTTTGCAAGATTGATTGTAGATGTTATAATCATTATGTATTCAGATTTTGATATAATGTAGTTATACTAAATGAAGTATTTAACTTGTATACATTGCTAGTAAGGCTACATTTCATGGGGTTTTCAGTAAATAATTCATGTAATTATTTTTGGTTGAAATTGATTCCCTCCAGTTGCCAGTCATGTGGTTAGACTTATAGTCAATTATCATTGCCACTTCCAATCACCAATGGTAGATAGGAAATAGTCAGTTTCTATTAAATTCACATTAAAAGGAAAATTAACAATGGCTTCTAGTCACAGAGGCAATTCAAATGTGTCGACGTGGCTGTAAATCATCCAAAAATTGCATGTATTTAAAGGTGTCCAACTCTGTAACTCACAAGATGCAGTGCCTTCTGCAAACAAATTAGGACCAGAACACTCACTAATTTTGTTTTAATTAGACAGTATTACAAGGGATCTATGCAATCAAATGTAGTGAATATTGATGCGACACTAATTTAACCATGGGTCTCACAGTGATGTTTTCTCTGGACAGACATGAGGTTTACTGCTTTCCATTCAGATGGGATGATAGTTGACAAGAATAATTGAAATGGATCACCCAATGGAGCAGCCAGCTTCCTAGTGAACTTTGGAAACCCAGACCTTTTACCATCATAAAACTTTGAGCATAATTAATTACTTGTCAACCTTGTTCATTCTAATTAAAAAGCTTTTTAATCAAGTATTTATAGGAATAAGTATGCCAATATATATGTTGCAAGAGGTTGAAAATATGGAATATTTACAGTGCATTAAACAACACCAAATTTACCTGATTGTCTATAATGGAATTATCACTAATATTTATAAATGATCCAAATATCTAAACCAACAGAAGTGAAGTTCTGGAAGTTCATTACAACGACACTTCTAAAGCCTGAGAATAAAAGTGTTTCACATTTCAGTACAACAAATAAGCTTGTGAACCTTCCAATTAATAAGAGCAACTTAGATCTGGTACTAAAGGGGTAATGTTGCTACCAATCAAGATACAAATACAGCAGTCATAGCTTGTGATCCAATAGTGATTTGCAAGCAGTGCATTCCATACCCCAACTACTTGCTGTGTGAAAAAGCTTCTTCTCACCTTACATTTACAAAACAATTGTACTTCGTCTTTGAGATGGTAATTCCCTAACATTTGTCAGTAGCAAATGCTTTTGCAATTTATGATGGATGTTGACCAGGTCTTTCTGCTCATGATCATGAGATGTTTCAGTATCTGAGGAACCATAAATGATGTTTTTTTAAATAATTCATTCATTCTTGGGGTATGGGCATCACTGACTGATTCAACACTTAGTGCATTTTGCAATCATCAACAAACATCCCCACTTTTGTTTGAAGGAAGACCATTAGTGAAGGTAGTTGGACCTAGGTCCCTGAGGAACCCCTGCAGTGCTGTGGTGCAGCTCACACAACTGAACTCTAACAAACAAACCACCATCTTCCTTTGTACCAGATAAGACTCCAAACGATGAAGAGCTTTCCCTTTGATCCCCATTGATTCCAGCTTTGCTTGGGCTCCTTGATGCCATTGTCAATAAAATGCTGCCTTGATGTCACAGGTAGTTACCTCACGCCGCACCACCCCCACCCCATAACAGACCCCATTCCCCCACCCCACCTTGGGTTCAGCTTTTTACTCACTTTGGGCTAAGATGTAATGAAGTCAGGAGCTGAGTGGGTTTGATAGAATTCAAACTGAGCATCAGGGAGCAAATTATTGTTGAATAGCTGCCACTTGATAACAGACTCAATGCTCCCATCCAACACTTTACTGGTGAACGAGAATACGTTGGTGAATCTGTAATTGGGTGAGTTGGATTGGCCTGCATTTTGTAAAAAGGACACATCTGGGCAACTTTCCATTTTGCCAGGCAAATGCTAACATTTTGGCTGTAATTGGAACAACTTGGCTAGTGACGCAGTTAATTCTAGAGACAAGGTTACCTGGAAGTATGTTGGAAGCAGGTTGAATTAGACACTCAAGAAAGCATCATGTAAATATTTAAATCGAAATAATGTACGGAGGTGTAGGCAAAATGCAGATGACCTGCACTAACTCCTAATGCTCATTTGGAGAACCAGTGAGGACATGATGGGCTGATCAGCATTGTAACAAAATTGTGTGATATTATAATTTTTCAGTACTTTTCCTGGACTTTTTTTTCAGTTTCTTTAAACCTTTGTAGTATTCTGTGCCTTCAGCTGTTTCTGGATGACATATTGAGTGACATCCAGAAAAGACTGTCATCCGAAATGTTGAGGTCCTCAGGTAGAGGCTGAAATAAATTGTCCATTCATTTCCATTTGAAGATTGTTACAAATGTTTCAGCCTTGAGAGTAATGTGCTGGACTCCCCCATCACTGAGGAAGAGGATCACTGTAGAGCTTCCCAAGTTCTGAGGAAGGGTCTCTCAACCCAAAGCATCAACTCTGACTTCTTTCCACAGATGCTGCCAGACCTGCTGATCTTTTCTAGCAATTTCTATTTTTGCCCAGGATTGATTCTGTTAGGTGTTAATGATAGCGTAAGAGACTTACCAGAGATATAAAATAAAGCTTCAGATGCTGGAATCCAAAGTAGATAAGCATGAGGCTGGAAGAACACAGCACGCCAGGCAGCATCAGGAGGTGGAAAAGTCAATGTTTTGG
This sequence comes from Hemiscyllium ocellatum, assembly GCF_020745735.1. Classification (NCBI taxonomy): domain Eukaryota; kingdom Metazoa; phylum Chordata; class Chondrichthyes; order Orectolobiformes; family Hemiscylliidae; genus Hemiscyllium; species Hemiscyllium ocellatum. Next base: position 37,051,525 of record NC_083407.1, on the reverse strand, counting down.
GTGTAACCTTTTTCCAGCTTCCAGCTGGTCTACCTGAAACTTACAGCCATAAAATTATTCATAATGGTTGAATACAAATTCTGTAATTCTGGCTCATCATTTCTCATGGATACATAATCTTGAGTTGTGAGTTTGCAATTCATCCTATTCAGTACAATATTGTACCACACAACATGAAGGAAGTTATGCTCAAAGTAAAGACGGGGTTTCTGATCCACAAAGAGTGTGATGGTCACTCTTATCAATACTGTCATCGACAGATGCATCTGTGACAGTTAGATTCGTGGAGGACAAAGACAAATAGGTCTCCCTTTTGTTGGTTTCCTCACCTCCTGCTGCTGGCTCAGTCTACCAGTTATGTACTTTGGGTCTCAGTCAGTTGTGATGCTACACTTCGTGATGGACATTGATGGGCCCTACCCATTGTACACTCTGTAACCTTAATGTCTTCAGTGAGTCCTCCAAATGATAATCATAACGGAGTCGAATTGATTCATCACTTGGGTGGGGAGGCAGTGGAGCTAATAATCAAATTTAGGTTTCCTTACCCTAGTTGGAAGATTTCATGGGATTGAGAATGAATTGACCTAAGAGCAAGAGGGCAGGCAGACCATTCACCACTCTTTCTGTCCCGGGTATCACACGAATGGCAGCAAGAAGGCAATGGGCACACCACATTCAGCTATCCCACCCAATTCATCTTCTACCAACCCTTCAGTGCCAGCCCATATCCTGAATCTGATAAAACTCCACCCAATGAGTATGACTATATTGATCACTTAGTTGGTTTGTCTGCAAGATAATAATGACACAAGTCCCAGGTGTAAGTTCGGAAGACATTAATTGAGCAACATATACTTTTATTATTTCTGGTGCCCAGGCTGATGCAAGATGGTTATTCCATTTTTATTCATTTTATATTCTTCTGCAGTGCTTTTATTCAAATCAGATGAGTCATTTCAGAGGGCAGTTAAAAGACAACCACATGACTATGGATCTGGATCATACATAGACGAGAGCGGAGAAGGATAGCAGATTTACCCTCCTAAGTAATATTATTCAATCAGCATTTTTACCAGGGCTTTTATGAATCTAATGATCATCATCAATGTTTCTCATTCCATATTTATTCTTAAATTAAATTTAAATTCCCTTAGCTGCCAAGAATTTCAATTTTTCTCTCCAGAGCATCTGGATTACTCATTTTGTAGTATGGCTCGTGTAGCACAGTTCCCCATCCAGAAAGAAATGCCTGGGCTTGCTTCTTTGTGTACTGAGCAGTCCCTCACCTAGCAGGCAAAACTTAAGTTGTCCATTGTATACATAAAGAGAAATCAACAGCAGGATAACAATATCAGTCTTTAATAGTACCTAGCTTAACCCTTTCCTTACAGTACAAAGTAGACATAACACTCTTGATAGATAAACAATAAGATCAGTTTGATAAACAAGGTAGTAAACAGAGGAAAAACAAGTGTTTTGACAGTCCATTACTCACAATGGCACAAATTTCCTGGACTACTAATTGAGTGAATAACTACTAGTTGTTCTTGTTTTAAAAATTGCTTCCAATCATGTCAGTTTCTGAAGCCAGTCAATTGGGATTTTACAGCAAGTCGGCCAGACTCATCTATTTATGAGGTACTCCCTGTATTCTGTGGGTGTTCCACCCACTTTTCAGTCACTTAAAAACGGCAATTAATGATTTCCCAGTGGGAATGGGGCAGAAGTCAGGTTTTGAAAGTTTAACCAATTTAACTCTTGTGATTTCTGCCAGGTAGCCCAGGTTAAAATCAAAACTTTCAAATCAGTCCTGTTGGTTTCAAGCTCCTGAATTCTGTCTGCACATAATTGATGAGGCAAAATGAATAGTAAATTACACAGGTTTAAACCAAGCAATTCAAAACTGGAAGCTGTCTATTATAATCAATCATGTTAAAAAAACGTGCCTGTTGCCTCACTTTAGTGCTCCACATGGCTAATTTACTCAATTACAATATGACTTTCAATCAGTTTCATTCTTACACTCAATTGTTTAAACCTCGGCAAAAAGCAACAAAACTTAGGATCAAAATGTGAAAACTGCCTCCAGGTATACGAATAATGCTTCATGTCATTATGCTTCATGTGCACCTTAAGGCAATACACTAATGTAGATTATAAAATCTAACTCCTATTGACCTTTCTATCAGATTTTAGACTCGCGTAAGCATTTAATCATTATTCCTGTCAGCTTCAGCAAGAATGCGGACATAAATTTGCAGTAACTCCAGTCCAGCCATTCATTCTTCCCTTTGTCAGCATCTGCTCATAGAACTGAACCTTGTGATCTGCTATAGCTTCAGTAATTGTTCAATTTCTTTCCCCTGTACTTATTGTTCGCATTTGACTTCAATTGAACTATATGTCCATCAGCAGTTCATTCTTGAAACTATCCCATAGATCAACTGCAACAAAAGTGTACTTGTGTAGAAGGTCAAACACTATAAGACGTCATTCTTGTCTTTGGAGATGGATTCAAAACAGATGCAGAGTTGGTCTGCCAAAAGCTGAGCAACAGCTGCAATATCCTTTGGGAGAGAAGCTTGGGCAGTGCCTTGCTCTATGTGCGTTTTCATTACTGATAGCCGTGTTCATGCTGTAATCAAAACTCGGTTGATGGAGGCAAAGTTGACATTTGACATACAATTTCCTGAAAGTGTTTCAATAGCTTGAACCATACTTCCAGTTTGTCCACTCCATCTGTGTGTCATGATTCATTGCCATATTGCACGCATTGCCTGTTCTTTTTGTTACCCCCACTTGGTGCTCAGAGATAAAATGTGTCCAGCTCCATTCTGTTCTAATAATCACTTTACATCATCTGTTGACGATCTCCCTGTTGCATCTAATGCTGCATTAGCATGTCCCATATACTTCACTGAGTTTTGAGTTCTGAGGAAGGGTCACTGGATGCAAAACATTAACTCTGATTTCTCTCCATAAATGCTGCCAAACTGCTGAGATTTTTCAGCAATTTCTGTTTTTGTTTCTTAATACTTTATTGTTCAGTAAAGTAATTAAAAATGAAATGGAGGTAAAATTGTTTTATGGCAGAAACATAAAATGAGCTCATAGCAAAACAGCAGGCAGTTTTTCATCATGCTACTTATTATTTTCTATTGACTTGGAAACTATTACCAATTTCAAATCAAGTGACAGTAAAACTAAGAAACAGAACTACAAAATGGTATGAGAATTCATCCTGTGAATGACAATGTTAAGAGTTTTGGGTGCAGTGAAAAATGATTTGCTATTGGCCCATTTTCATTATTGAAGTAGACCAACATCACCCCTGTAAAGAGTTTTACAAAGACAATGCATGGAATCTTCCTAGGCTCGCAACAACATGTTGTGGGAGAGTCACATGAGAAGTTGGTTGAGACCTTCCTCAACATTGGGAGCAAAACATCACATTTTCTTAACAAGTTCCAGACGTTGAGACAACATTCTTGCTGGTGAAAGTCTTATTAATGGAGATCATTATTTATTTTTGCTCTCCTTATTATAAAATTTTTCTTCATTAATGTGTAACATCTTTTCTGTCACTACCTGCTGGAAAGTTGTCAAAGATTTTGGACATGAAAGTCAAACAAGTGCCTGGCAATTCTATATTGCTGCTTGCTCTTCTGGACCTCTATCTTAGATAGGGCAAAAGTGAGGACTGCAGATGCTGGAAATCAGAGTCTAGATTAGAGTGGTGCTGGAAAAGCACAGCAGGTCAGGCAGCATCCAAGGAACAGGAAATCAACGTTTCAGGCAAAAGCCCAAAATGAGGAAACTGGTAAAGACTTCCTAATTTCCCCACCTAACCCCAGTTCCAACCTTCCAGCTCAGTACCATCCTCATGACCTGTCCTATTTGCCAATCCTCCTTCCCACCAATCCGGTCCACCCTCCTCTCTGACCTATCACCTTCATCCCCACCCCCTCCACCTATTGTACTCTTAGCTACCTTCTCCCCAGCCCACCCCGCTCCCATTTATCTCTCCACCCCCGAGCATCCCTGCTTTCATTCCTGATGAAGGGCTTTTACCCAAAATGTCGATTTTCCTGCTCTCGGATGCTGCCTGACCTGCTGTGCTTTTCCAGCACCACTCTAATCTAGACTCTATCTTAGACAGCTCAGCACTGCCACCTCAGGCACATTCCTTGTGCAGCATGTCAGACACATTCCAGCCTTTCCATACCATCACGGCACATGCCTGATCCAATATAATAAAACAAAGAACTGTGGACACTGGAAATCTGAAACCAACAAAAACAGAAACAACTGGAGAAACTCAGCTGGTCTGGCTGAATTTGTGGAAAGCAAACAGAGTTAACATTTCTTCAGAATTCTTCTGAGCAGAGATCAAAATGTCTCTGATCCACTTACAGCATGGTTCTGCACTTCAACGTCACACCTTGGTGTGCATCAGCAACTATTATTGGAATGCTGCTGCAAGGAACCTTTGTGTCCAGGCATTCATCTCAGGTTTTCTCATTGGTATCTTACCACTCATTCAATTATAGCCTACCAAGATGCTCACAGCATCCCTGTGCTAGAAATTCAAAGATAACATAGATAGATCCATAGCTAAAGAGCTGGTAGGGAAGAAGGCTTCAGGTATGTGGATCATTGTGATGTTTTCCAGGGCAGACGGGACCTGTGCAAGAAGGACAGGTTTCAGCTCAGCTGCAGGGGCATCGAGAACCTGCAGGGATGTTTGGTAGTGCCACTTGGGAGAGCTTAAACTAGTGTGGCAGGAGTATGGGAACCAGAGCAGTACATCATTAAGGAAATGATTGAGGAAGGGTCCGAGGCTAAGGTTAGTAAGGCTAAAAGACCGTGAGAGACTACTGATATTGGTGGGATTGATGATCCGATTTATTCTAATATGAGGAGTATGGCAAATGAACTCAATTTCAGAGATTTGGTTAAGAGAGGGACAAGTCTGGAGCTTAATGTTCCAGAATTTAGATGAGTCACACGAAGTCAGGAGGGATGAGGAAGAGAACATAGAACATTACAGCGCAGTACAAGCCCTTCGGCCCTCAATGTTGAGCCAATCTATGGAACCAATCTGAAGCCTAAGTATCCTACACTATTCCATTTTCATCCATATGTTTATCCAATGACCATTTAAATGCCCTTAAAGTTGGCAAGTCTACTACTGTTGCAGGCAGGGAACCCCGCCGCTATTACTGTCTGAGTAAAGAAACTACTTCTGACATCTGTTCTATATGTATCACCCCTTAATTTAAAACTATGTCCCCTAGTGCTAGCCATTGCCATCTGAGGAAAAAGGTTCTCACTGTCCACCTTATCTAACCCTTTGATTATCTTATATGCCTCAATTAAGTCACCTCTCAACCTTCTTTTCTTACATGAAAACAGCCTCAAGTCCCTCAGCTTTTCCTCATAAGACCATCCCTCCATACCAGGCAATATCCTCGTAAATCTCCTCTGAACCCTTTCCGAAGCTTTCACATCCTATAATGTGGTGACCAGAACTGTACACAAAACTCCAAGTGTGGCTGCACCAAGACCTTGTACAGCTGCAACATGACCTCGTGACCCCAAAACTCAATCATCATCATGAAGGAAACAGTATTAGACAAACAAATGAAGCTGAAGGGATTAAGTCTCTGGTCCTGATGACTTGCATCCTTGGATCCTAAAAGAAGCAGCTACAGAGATAGTGAATGCATTGATTGCAATCTTCCAAAATTCATAGGATTCTGGAGAAGTACTAGCAGTTTGGAGAACTGCTAATTATGATATTTGATATTTTGGCCTAGTTGTAATGTCACAGGATTAAAGATCCAAAGCTCCAAGTTAATGTTCTCAGACATGAGTCTTATGAAGTTGAAGGTGCGTACTGTACCTTAAAGAGAGTGTGATAGATGTTTTGCACTGAGAGGTTACAAGCATTTGTCATGTGACTGACTAAAAGTCACGGAGTGTACTGGAAATTTGAAAGATGTGACATTTGGCTGTAATCTAGATACCTTTGTTTTCACAGCAGTTTGAATTTAACTAATCAGTTTAAGTTAAGCCCCAAGATATTAAAAAACAATCGAATTGGATTTTACTGTTTTGACAACATCAAACCAATGAGACAATCTGGTGTTTGGGATATAATAAAAGCAGGAATTTTGGACAGTTAGCTAGAAAGAGCACCAACTGCCATTGAAAGACTGCTTTTCAGCACACTGTCAAAGGTACTTTTTCATATCAAACATCTTTGCAGCAGAAGACCAAAAATGACCGAGAGAGATCTACAAACTGAGGAAGACCGACACCAGCCTCGGCAGCCACAGTTTGGTTTTGAAAATTAAGTTGCTGTAAATTTAATAGGGGCTATATTGGACCAGTATATTTTTTATAGAGTGGGTTGTAGATAACATATCTTCAAAAGAAAGAGGCTTAGAGTTGTAATTAGTTATTGTCTAATGTTCACTTTTAAAGTTAAAGAATAAATTGATATTTTTAGGTAAAGAGTGGAATTTGGTAGTTCTCTGCCACTCATACTTTAACAGATTACAAGGCAAGGTGAGCTTTTCTGTGGGTTTGGTTTAGTTAGCAGAAGGGTTTATCACTATGCTGTAACAAAAATTTAAATTACGCTGTTGCTCATGGTGAAATTTGAATTCTGTAAAATCTGGAATTATAAACTAGCCAATTAGTGACCATGTCAATTGCTTGTAGTTACATTTTGTCACATTGGTTTCAAAGGCATTCAACTAAGCTCCTTTTAAAAACATGATTCACTAATATTAATTATATTAGAATGATAAAGCTAACATGACAACAGCCCAGACATTGCAGTTGTAACTATGAGCATTTGCTGCAATTAATTGTGAAAGTGACAGTAACATCTGGCATCCAGATGTACACATTGAAACGCAAATTTCAAAATTACTGCCAGTAAGTCCTCCCTTCCTTTCTGATTAGTAACTTGTTGAGAATCTCCCTTTTACACTGGAATATGGCTATCATAAACCAACCCCACTCCAAAAGGGTCTTCTTACTCTGCTGTAGCTGAGGTTTAACATTTGTAACCATGATAATGACTTTGAGGTGGATCTCTGGACCGAGAACGCAATAGTTATACTTGTGCAATGCCAAAACTTTCCACTATGTTTCTGAAATAAAGAAAAGCTATTTTAATGGAATTTCAACTTCTAATCTGAATGAGCCAATATTTGTTATGCTCTGCAAAATTTCAAAGAATGAATGTGTGAGTGAATGAATGATTTTATTGTCATGTGTATTGTCATTTTATTGTCAAGAGAAAAACAGTAAAATACATTGAAAAGCTTTTTCACTGTTGCCATGATCCAGTGTCATTTTGAATAGTTTAAGGATAAGAAAAAATAAAGAAAGATATAGTTTAAAGAGAGACCATCAGTCCTGAATCAACTCATCCTTCATGACAACTACACTACTATCTCTCCTCTACAACTTGGCGACCATAATCACCAGACCCAACCATCGTTGAGCCATTCTTCAGATGCCATCAGTTGCCAGTGGTCCGATTCTCCTCCATCATTGCCATGCTGCTGTCTGCGCCAGAGCCACCACTCTCAGAGTTGCATCACTCACCACTGCCCCCCCCCCCCCCCATCTGATGTCACCATGATGCCCTTCCACCACCATGTCACCCCTGCCAGTACTGGACCCAACCAACAACAAAGTTGTCAATCCTCAAGCGCCATCTTTAGCCACTGGGCTTACCTCACCAACATTGCCTCCACTGGTGTAGCAGCTGCTGATTCTGATGCCAGGACCTGTGCTTGGCCACCGCCCGGAATCCACACCAGGCAAGTTATTCAGCAAACCTTGGTTCTCTTGTCTTGTACTTGATACAAATGGATAAAAGCATAGGGAAATCTATACCACTGAATTTACTTGCACTTCGTGGGCAGTTCTAGTTGAGGAGTAATGTGTAAGAGTTGGTGAGAGGCATGGGTCACTTCACTGCTCCCAACAAAATCTGGATCTGTGACATCATGAGCATCTTACGACTAGAGATGATTGTGACGAGAATTATAATGCATGTGTGTTGATTTGGATGCATGGATTTTAATTCATTTGAGGTTCTGATAATTTCTTTTGAGCTCTTATCTGGAAGCACACTATAAATTACAACTATTTCATGATAGTTAGCAAAGACAAGAAACAGAGGGTCAACCAGGAGATATTTTTGGCAGAGCAAATTATGCTCTAGAATGAAATTTCTGTATAGGTCATGGAAAAAAATTCAATATTAGTTTTTAAATCTGAGTTAAATAGCATCTATAATGAACATGAAAAATTTACAGGGAAATGTAGATAGAATAGTGTTGTGAAACTGATTGCTTTATGCAAAGAACCACAGATACGACTGAGGTCAGAAAGTCCAGGACCTGAATATCTCGGCTTGAAAGCAGAATGGGCAACCTTTGAGCAGCCAGGCCTAATGGGACTTTTAGGGCTGGTCAAGCACAAAGCATCCACGCAAGACAAGGCAGGCAAGGTCAAACCCAGACTTGTTCTGGGAAATGAGGCAGGTTTGTATATTGAAATACAGTGAGCAAACTTACTGACACCCCAGGTTCCTGTCATGACCACATATGAAAAAGCGGCAAGCCTTTGACATTTTGGAGGATGGGTGCTAAGGATAGCCCCAACATCTTCCATATAAGTCTTCGGTGATCACATTGGATACCATGACCTTGACCTAGAAGATTGATTGGCTGAGGGACAGAGTACATCCTTGAAGATGCAGCAGGGACATGTGGTAGCCATTCCCTCAGTGAAGATACAACCCGACCTAGTAACCGAGCTCCTGACATCTGGAGAGAGAGAGAGAGAGAGAGAGAGAGAGAGAGAAGATGACCACGAGACCAACTTTCACCAAGTTCATCAGAGCTGACTGCACAGCCTGACCAAGTTCAGGTAGTACCTGATCCCAGTCTGGTAGATAGTAACAATTACGTAAGGCACTATATTGATAATTGTATAGTTGACACCTAAAATAATCCAGACAGCTATGTCAATAAAGGGAAACTGAGGCATAAACAATCTGTAGAGGGCCACCGGACAGACATCCAGACTGATTGATTGTATCAGACCCCTAGCTCAGTCACTTCCCTATACCATGGATTCCCTATACCCTAAAGGAACAGGAGAGCAGAACAATGACAGACTGCTCAGAGTGGCAGGAAACCTAAGGAAACATTTAGTTAGGAGACAGCCCAAGTGGGCCAAATATTAATGTAGTATCAGGACTGGGATATAAAGGGCACATTTATTGGTAAGAGGAGAATGTAACATTTGTTAAGCATGCCCTAAAATTAAGTAAGGCTATAGCAACAGCCAGATGTAAGAGACAAGTGAATGAAAGAGAATTTGAAAATGTAAACGTTAAAGAAGAGCTAGGGAATGCAAAGAACAGAAACAAGCAAATGCAGGCCAAAATTCAAGTACAGGAACAGAGGAACAAGGTGAATTTGCTGCACATGGGGCAGTTTCATGCCCAGGGAGTAAAGGCCTACTAAGTGGATCAACATGTGATCTGGGATCATGATACAGACCAGAAAGCCGTGACTGAGCTCACTGAGAATTGTAGGAAGGGTCATTGTTTTCGGCCAAGTAAAACAAGAGAGTAAATCTCACATTGCAGATCACTCATGTTGCCATCACGAGGTTGATAGACTAAAGTCCCAACCTTGTGGTCCAGAAAGGATTAATATCTACCTTTAGGGCTGCAGGAGTAGATGAAGAGAAGAGCCATGAGATAGACTGGGGAAACATCGAGGAGGAAGTATGCTAGCACACTGAGAACCATTAGGGATAGAGACGTGGTGGACGGCACAGTGGCACAGTGGTTAGCACTGCTGCCTCACAGCACCAGAAATTAAATTCCCGCCTCAGGCGACTGACCATGTGGAGTTTGCACGTTCTCCCTGTGTCTGCGTGGGTTTCCTCCGGGTGCTCCGGTTTCCTCCCACAGTCCAAAGATGTGCGGGTCAGGTGAAATTGGCCATGCTAAATTGTCCGTAGTGTTAGGTAAGGGGCAAATGTAGGGATATGGGTGGGTTGGGCTTTGGCGGGTCGGTGTGGACTTGTTGAGCCAAAGGGCCAGTTTCCACACTGTAAGTAATCTAATCTAAAAAAAACCCCTAAAATCCTCAGTATCCTCAACAACCCCAGCCCTGCTTCCCCTTCCAAAAGAACCCGAACTCAAGACAACTATGTAGCCCCTTCCAGCCCTGATGAACCCATTAACCGCCAATCATCGAGATAGACAAGGGATTGCAAAATACTATTGACACCACCAATGGTGGCACCAACTGGCTGAAATTGCAAAAAACAAATCCCTACCTTCAAACCAACTCGGACCCTTATGGATCCTTTGACAACTCCCATCAACAGAGTTTTGCATAGGCTTGAAAATTCTCTGCTTTGCCCCATCCACAAAACATGGATGGAGGGAAACTCAAGGGCATGAACACCACAATTTTAACCATGGTCAGTCACAATAGAGTGGCTCTGTAGGCTAAGCCAACAACGGCAAAAGAATGGGGGAAGACCCGACTGCAATTACCAGGGTCTAATGGATGCTGTTCCCTGTTGGTTTCAGACAACTGGACAGTGTTATGGACTCGACCAGACCACTCAAAATATTCTTAAGCAGGCAGCCCTAGACCATAACTTTGCAATTTGTTTCGGTAAGTGTACAGTGAAAATTACCTGGAGTAAGATAGCTCGATTGACTACTAGATTTTATAGCAGACAAAAATTTATTCACAAAATTACACAATGAAACACGAAGAACAGAATAAAGAACCCCTACAGCACTCAGTCTATCCAACTAGACTTAATTATGCTGTTCTGAATATACACAACGGTCCCAAGTAGCAAACTCACTTTAAAAACCAGAATAATTGGAACACATGTTTACAGGTTGAAGTTGAAGAGCAGAAGGAGAGAGAGAGAGAGTTTCCACACAGCTCCCTATTGAACTTTTCAGCAGATCAAACTGAACTAAAACTGCTCAGCTCAGCTAGAGAGCTGACCACTCCCCTTTCATTTTACAGTTCACTTCTAAAACATGACCACTTTGGCCTGAAGTCTCATCTGTTTACATATAAACAAAAGGCCTCTCAAAATCCTTTTCATCTCTGTACTAAACCAGACTGATCGGAGTCCGGCCCGGTTTATTACCCCTCTGAAAAAAAATCAAGGACAGTGTCTCCTTGAGCCAAGGATCATCTTTTGGAAAAAAAGGGACTGATTGGAGCCCAGCCCAATTTATTGCCCCTCTGAAAAAAAATCAAGGACAGTCTGCTTAAGCCAAGGAACAGCTTTTTGGAAACAAAAGGGACTAGCTTTAAACCAACAGAACCCTGCTCATGGCTCACAACAGGGCCACTTGCGCTGGCACCATAATCTCATGCACTGGAGACAGTGGAGGGGCTTATGATCATTTTTACCCCATCGATGATATACACACACAGTGGAGTGAGTGATCCAGAGAATGGACTGTGTATGGGAGAAGGAGGTTGCCTCCTACCACAGCCCAGTAGCCACCATCGACAATTCCACTGTCTGGCTGGTTCGAAAACGGCTCCTGGAGGCTTAGAGTTGACAACTAGGAGCTTAAAAAAGCTCCCATCACAGCCCAGAAATGGTGATGAAACAAGTCCCACAAGTCAAATATTTCATCGAGCTCAATATCCGCAATGGATTTTTATCTAGTTCCCTCAGAAAGCAGTGCCAGTACAAGTTCACATTCACTTTCCAGGGTGAACAATACACATGGACATTTTGGTCCAAATCTTCCACAATTCTCCCTCCATCTTTCACCAATGGCTGGCCAAGGGTTTAAAATGTTTCATTTCAAATATTGAGTGCCTGCTTCAGTACGTGGATGACTTCCTCCTACATGCATACTAAATCAGAGCAACAGCAACTACTTAATGAACCTCTAACCCTCCTCACCTCATTAGGGTTAAAGTCCTGATTATGAAGTCACAGGTCTATTATCTGGGCACTGTTGTGGGGTAATGTTGGAACCATTTGTGTGTCTTTTCCATAAAGCTTCTCTCTGGAATATTCCCTGGAAATGGACAAAGCAGTATACACAGCATGTGGCAAAGGATCCCACCCTATAACCACTGGACACAAAATTCCCATTCACACTAGAATCAGTTGCCACAGCTACTATCCTTGCAGGATCACCACGGGAGACTCAGACTAATGACCTATGCCTTCCAATTCCTATTTCCATTGAGCAAGGTTTCTCAGTATGAGAAACGCCTCCTGGTGGTTTTCTGTCTCCTTGCCTGTATAGTAGGACTCAATCCCCTAATCCTCCTCACCGAACATACCGCTACCCAACTACTGCTGGATGACTTAAGGACGTTTCAGTTAGCCAAAATCAAATAGTGCACTGGAACCATGATGCTTCAGGACTGCGACATTGTGCCCACCTTCCTAGCCAACAACTTAAGCTGTGGAGGCAAACCTCATGAGTTCAAGATAGTGGCAACAAAAGATCTTAAAGGATCTTTCATGCCAAAACAAAATTCCGGAGAGCCCAAAGGAATCAGGAAAGCTGATATGCAGCCTTCTAAAATTTTTGTGGTTGGGTTCTCTGTTATGGAAGATGGGAACAGAAAAACTGGATGTGGAATACATATGGATATACAAAGTCCAGGGTCATCAAGGAGTAAATGGCATCAAGGAAAGAATTAAAGGCCTGTGCTGATGCCCAGAAATGGATAATAGGCCACTATTGGAATATTGCATTCAATTCTGGTCTCCTTCCTATTGGAAAGATGTTGTGAAACTTGAAAGGGTTCAGAAAAAATTTACAAGGATGTTGCCAGGATTGGAGGATTTGAGCTATAGGGAGAGGCTGAACAGGCTGGTGCTGTTTTCCCTGGAGCATCGGAGGTTGAGGGGTGACCTTATAAAGGTTTACAAAATTATAGAGATGTACAGCACAGAAACAGACACTTTGGTCCAACCTGTCCATGGCGACCAGATATCCTAACCCAATCCAGTCCCACCTGCCAGCACCCAGCCCATATCCCTCCAAACCCTTCCTATTCATATACACATCCAAATGCCTCTTAAATGTTGCAAAATTATGAGGGGCGTGGATCGGGTAAATAGACAAAGTCTTTTCCTGGGGTTGGGGGAGCCCAGAACTAGAGGGCATAGGTTTAGGGTGAGCGGGGAAAGAGACCTATGGGACAATTTTTTCACGCAAAGAGTGGTACATGTATGGAATGAGCTGCCAGAGGAAATGGTGGAGGCTGGTACAATTGCAACATTTAAAAGGCATTTGGATGAGTATATGAATAGGAAGGGTTTGGAGGGATATGGGCCGGGTGCTGGCAGATGGGACTAGATTGGGTTGGGATATCTGTTCGGCATGGACAGGTTGGATCGAAGGGTCTGTTTCCATGCTGTACATCTCTATGACTCTATGACTCTATTACTGATTGTACAATCTGCATTCAAAATAAGGATGGCATGGTGGCACAGTGGTTAGCACCGCTACCTCACAGTGCCAGAGAACCAGGTTCAATTCACACCTCAGGCAACTGTCTGTGTGGAGTTTGCACATACTCCCTGTGTCTGCGTGGATTTCCTTCGGGTGCTCCGATTTCCTCCCACAGTCCAAAAATGTGCAGGTTAGGTGAATTGGCCATGCTAAATTGCCTGTAGTGTTGTTTCTGCGGGTTGGTGTGGACTTGTTGGATTGAAGGGCCTGTTTTCACACTGTAAGTAATCTAATCCAGACAGGAATGCCAATAAGGAGAAATGTGGCACACCCAACATCTAGATGACCCCCTGGACAAGCATACAGGTTGATTATACCCTGAATGGGGGATCAAAAATATATACTGGTCATTGTTGACATACTAATTAGTTGGAGGCTTTCTCTACCTGAACAAAGATCACTAAGGTCATACTGACCATCCTAACCAGCACACTTTCACTAGATGGGGCCTCGCTCACAGCACAGAGTCAGACCAAGGCACTAATTTCACTGTTCATGTGATGCAAGATGTGAGGAGCTTGGCTGGCATTGATCAAAGGTTCTACATTGCATACTATTCCTGGTATGGTGGGATTGTGCAAAGAATGAATTGCACCCTTAAAGGGATGCTTGAAAGGTCATCCAGCAGAGCAGCACCACCTGGAATATAGTTCTACCCTTTGTGCTAATGTTGGTGAGAAACATGGAGATTTTTGAATGGACCTCCCAAATGTTCATTTTGATCTCTCTCTGCATGTTCTTTGTGACTGTAACATTGTATTCTATGCTCTAATCTACTTCCCTGGTGTATTATGTTTTAGTATAATACACAAAACAACACTTTTCACTGCATCTCATTACATGTGAGAACAATAAATCAAACTCAAATCAGGCTAAAATAGATTCTTGATCAGTAGGGGAATCAGGATTATAGGGAAAGAGGAGGAAATGGATGTGGGGAATGGCAAATCAGCCATGATGCTATTGAGTGGCAAAACATGTTTGAGGGGCCGAATGACCAACTCCTGTTCCTATTTCTTAAAGTCTTATGGTCTTATAGGCAGATAGGAGCTCTGCTGGTGAATATCAAGAGGCATACTTCCTTTGTTCTTAGGCTTGAGTTACTGAAACATTTCCCTGATTGTTCCCCCATGCCCTTGTTGACATTATGGAACACGTCAGGAGGTCAAATTGAGCAACCACAACTATTCTAACCTCCTAGTATTCAAGTATACAATCTATGGCAATGAAACAGGTCATGCCCCGTACAGAGAGACATTCATGAAGCTACACTTTAACTGTCAGCAAGCATGATGAATTTTAGAACCGAAAGATGTTTTCAAAATCAGAATTAGACACCCAAGAGAATGACACAGCCAATTAAATTAATAATGTTTCCAATGAATTCACCAAAAGAGATATAGCGAACTGAAAAGAAAGAGAACAAACCTGGACCTACATTCCTGAGTTAACCCACTGCTGAGAGCTCACTGCTGTAGTCCTGTGTTAATATGGCTAGTTTTTTTTTCAATTAACTGTTCTGTATGGAAAATTAGAGGAACAATTTGGCTTTGTTAGTGGGAAAAAAGGGTAAGAATTCTCCAAATTAATGAAAAAAAATCACCAGACATTTGCTGTTCTTCTTTGCGAAGAAGAACACTTATCAGAGAATCATAATTAAATATTTGATTTAAGTTGATCAAGCTCGAAGGGATCCCAGTTATATTATTATTGTCTTAATTTATAATTGTTCACAGGTGCGAATTGTGCAAATCAATTTTGTCTTGCAGTTCAATGTTTGCCCATTAGATGTCTCAGTGCACTATATATAATGGCAGAATGATAACCGGAATTTGTGTGTACTCAAATAAGTCTGCACAGCAGGAAACACTGTTCCCATTAAGAATACAAATACAACTAATTGATTTGTTCTAGGTTTAATCGATTTACAAAGCAATAAACCAATTTCCATAAGCTGATCTCCAAGTAAAACAACAAATCATCCTGATTATTTTAATAGTCAAAGTATTATTTGACTTTTGATTTTGATTCAAATTCACAAAAGCTACAATGTAATTTCCTATCTTTTTAAATATTACATTAAATACCTTGGAAAAAGTTAATCAAATTTTAATCTGTCTCACAGCATGCAATACAACTAGAAATAAAGGAAATGACCAGTAAACTTGCCATCTTGATTGTGAAAAGATTTATTAACATGAGATCCACTCAAAGAATCCATACACAAAACATTAGTCTATTTTTGCCCTTTACAGATCCTAATATACCTGCTATGTTTCCAGGATTTTCTGGTCTGGTTACAGGAAGTACTAATGTCAGCTATTTTGATGATAATTGGGTTTGCTTTTGTTTGATATTCTGCAAAATCAGCTTGGCCTTTTTCCATGGGAGAATTACAGGCTGGCCTTAAACTTTCCAAACCCTTTTTTGAACATCAATGGAGTTCCAGTCTACTGTGACATATCATGTACTTTCAAATGTAGATTAAAACATAGATTCTCCAAGGGTCACTTGGAGAATGAGAATTAAAATTATTTAAAATATTTATCTGATGCCAGATTCATCCAACATTGCGGATGGAATCTGATTTTATGTATATATCTGAATTATTTTTACTCAGAAAGGCAAGTATTTAATGTGGGTCTGAGGAGTTAGGATCTGCTGAGCCCATTTATCTTTCTACATTCACAGCAGTTGCCTTGAAATGATTATGTGTGTGTCTCAGTATGACCTTTTCATAAAACTTCTTCATGATTAATATCAGATGGAGGTAAGCATACATATCATGAGGAAAGTTGTCTCTGTGGCAGGGTTACGGAATTTACCTTCTCTTGTGTCTGGTAGAATTTTACCAGTGGTATTTTGTTGGATTTATCAGCGGTACCTTGGAGCTAACATTTTGCAACAATGGGGTTATTGTAATACTGGCTATACTGACATTGTTACTACATATTTTAAAATAAATGCATTAAAGTTCTGTTATTATTCCAATTCCAGTTCACAAGTTAGAAGAAAGTTTGCTTGATCTATTGTTAACTAGATTTGTCTTTACTGGACGTACATGTTTGTTACAATGATTATATGTATCGACTATCAAATTTTAACTTCCATTCTCTGATTGTTATACCTCTAAACTTTTGATGAGCTAAAATTATTTTAAAAATGAATAAATACTGATCTAATATAGTTGACATTCTAACTTGACCACAGATTGAAGCAAGTCCAGTCAAGCAATGTGGAATAATTAAAACTACCTGCGCTAAATTTATCTATTTAACAAAAGACATTAAAACAAGGCAACAGAGCCAACATAAAGAACTTCACATCTACTGTTTTAACTCACAAAACCTGCAAAGATTGGTCTTCAAAGATTGCCTACAACTATTCAGCTTAGGAAGACCATAGATCAAACTTAGAAATATACAGGTAACACATGGGCGGCACGGTGGCACAGTGGTTAGCACTGCTGCCTCACAGCGCCTGAAGACCCGGGTTCAATTCCCGACTCAGGCGACTGACTGTGTGGAGTTTGCATGTTCTCCCCGTGTCTGCGTGGGTTTCCTCCGGGTGCTCCAGTTTCCTCCCACAGTCCAAAGATGTGCGGGTCAGGTGAATTGGCCATGCTAAATTGCCCGTAGTGTTAGGTAAGGGGTAATGTAGGGGTATGGGTGGGTTTCGCTTCGGCGGGTCGGTGTGGACTTGTTGGGCCGAAGGGCCTGTTTCCACACTGTAAGTCTAATCTAATCTAACATATTTCACGAGTTGTTTTGGAGTAACTGAGCAGACAAAAGAAAACATGAATTTGCAACAAGATGTGGGGGTCTTTCTGTCCCTTTTGTTTCCCTCAACCTCAGAAGAAGTGGAAAATTAACTTGGAAAAACAACCTTGATACAGAATTTAAAGTTAACCATCACCTTTATCAGTGCAAAGGATACAAGCCAAAATTAAACAAATATGATCTCAGATTAAAACTGAACACTTCAAGGACTTGAAGAACTTTTAAACCATTTATACCAAAGTAGCCTATATTCATTCTGCTTATATCAGACACTACCTCCCTCTTAAACTTCATACCTATGTTTCTATGTTTGTTTGATATTGCTCTTCTTACAATTGACTCTTTCATTTTGATCAAATCAATTAAGTTTTAATTAACATGTGATACAATCGCATCGAAAAATGAATGGAGTCATCGAGTCATACAACATGGAATCAAGTCCTTTGGCCCAACTCAATCATGCTGACCAGGTTTCTTAAACTGAACTGCCTTCATTTGGCCCATTTGACTCTAAACCTTTCCTGTATATGTATATGCCCAAATGTCTTTTAAATGCAAGGATTGTGAAGGTTTGCAGCTCAGGTTGAGGTTTAGGGTGTAGGTTTACTCGCTGAGCTGTAGGTTTGATATCCAGACGTTTCATTACCTGGCTAGGTAACTTCATCAGTGGTGACCTCTAAGTGTAGTGAAGCTGTTGTCTCCTGCTTTCTATTTATATGTTTGTCCTGGATGGAGTTCCTGGGGCTTGTGGTAATGTCATTTCCTGTTCGTTTTCTGAGGGGTTGATAGATGGCATCTAGATCTATGTGCTTGTTTATGGCGTTGTGGTTGGAGTGCCAGGCCTCTAGGAATTCTCTGGCATATCTTCGCTTAGCCTGTCCCAAGATAGATGTGTTGTCCCAGTCGAACAGTCAACCACAATGCCATAAACAAACACATAGATCTAGATACCATCTATCAACCCCTCATGAAACAAACAGGAAATGACATCACCACAAACCCCAGGAACCCCATCCAGGGCAAACATATAAATAGAAAGCAGGAGACAACAGCTTTGCTTCACTTGGAGGTCGCCACTGATGATGTTACCTAGCCAGGTAATGAAACGTCTGGATATCAAACCTACAGCTCAGCGAGCAAACCTACACCCTGTCTTTTAAATGTTGCAATTATACCAACTTACACCACTTCCTCTGGCAGTTCATTCCATAAATGCACCACCGCTTATCTGAAAATGTTGTCCCTCAGATTTCTTTTAAATCTTTCCCCTCTAGTTTAGTTTGGGATTATGTTTGGCATGGACTGGTTGGACTGAAGGGTCTGTTTCCATTCTGTATGACTCTATGTTACAATGTTACAACTTCAAACCATGCTGTCTAGTTTTGGACTCCCCTACCCAAAAGACCTTGGATAATTGCCTTATCTATGCTTTTGATGACTTTATGAAACTCAATAAGGTCACTCCTCAGCCTCCTATGCTCCAGGGTAAAAGGTCCCAGCCTATTCAACCTCTCCTTATAATTCAAACTCTCCAGTCTTGGTAACATCATTGTAAATCTTCTTGTACCCTTTCACTTTATATAACACATATCCAATAACACAGTGACCAGAATAAGATACAGTACACTAAATTTGGCTTTAACAATGTCTTCTACAGCTGTAACATGAATTGTCAACTACTATACTCAACATTCTGACCAATGAAGGCAAGTGTGCCAAATGCCTTCTTCAGGGCGGCACGGTGGCACAGTGGTTAGCACTGCTGCCTCACAGCGCCAGGGACCTGGGTTCAATTCCCGCCTCAGGCGACTGACTGTGTGGAGTTTGCACATTCTCCCCGTGTCTGCGTGGGTTTCCTCCGGATGCTCCGGTTTCCTCCCACAGTCACAAAGATGTGCTGGTCAGGTGAATTGGCCATGCTAAATTGCCCGTAGTGTTAGGTAAGGGGTATATGTAGGGGTATGGGTGGGTTGCGCTTCGGCGGGTCGGTGTGGACTTGTTGGGCCGAAGGGCCTGTTTCCACACTGTAAGTAATCTAATCTAATCTAATCTAATCCAACTGTGATGCCATTTTCAAGGAACTATGTATCTACACCTCTCTATTCAACAACACTCCTCAGGGCCCTAACATTGACTGTGTAAGTCCTGTCCTGGTTTGTCTTACCCAAATGCGCTTTTTTTCTGCATTAAAATCCATCTGCAATTTTTCGGCTCTCTGGCCCAGTCAATCAAGATCCCATTCTCCTCTGAGATAACCTTCTCCACTGTCCACTCTACCATCCATTTTGGTGTCATTTACAAACTTATTAACCATGCCTCCTATATTCTCATTCAAATCATTTATATAAATAACAAGCAGCAGTGGAGTCAGCACCGATCCTTGTGGCACACTGCTGGTCACAGGCCTCCAGTTTGAACAGCCCTCCATCATGACCCTGTCTCCTACTGTCAAATCAATTTTGTATCCAATTGGCTAACTCTCCCTGGATCCCATATGATCTACCCTTACTATTAGTATACCTTGCAGAATCTTGTCGAAGGCCTCGTTAGATTCATGTAGGTAACATTAATGGAATATTTATTATGACAAATTAAGAGATAGTATAGCAGAAGAATAGGTCCTTCGACCTACCAAGCATGTGCCCACACACAATATCTTTCTAAACTAAAAAGATTTTGCCTCTGTGCGCTCCATATCCTTCTATTCTCAGCCTATTTATGTGTCTTAAACATGACTTTTGTAGCTTTATCTATCATCATCTCTAGTAGTGCATTCCAGCCTATTCTGCTGTGTCCTCTGGCAATCCTTCTCACAATCCACAGTTCCCCCAATCTTTGTATCATCTGCAAACTTACTCATCAGGCCACCTACATTCTTCTCCACATAATTTATATATATTATAAACAAAAGGGTCCTAGCATTGATCCATATGGAACATTATTGGTCACAGATCTCGAGTTAGAGAAACATCCCCCTACTGCTACTCTGTGACTCTTATGACCAAGCCAGTTCTGTGTCCATCTAACCAACTTATCGTGGATCCCAAGTAATTTCACCTTCTGTACCAACCTGTCACAAGGACCTTGTCAAAGACCTTGCTAAAGACCAAGTGTACAGCATCAATCACTCTACCCTCATGAAACATCTTTGACACTTCCTCAAAACACTCAATCACGTTGTGAGGCACGACTTTCCCTGTGCAAAACAATGATGACTATTGTGAATAAGTTCATAATTTTTCCAAATATGAGTAAACCATGTCTCTACAAATCTTCTCCAATAACTTTCAATACTGACATAAGGCTCACTAGCCTGTAATTTCCCGACTTATCCCTGTTGCCCATCTTAAACAAAGGAATAATATTAGCTATTCTCCAGTCCTCTGGGACCTCTCCTGTGATGAAAAACCATACAAAGATTTCATACAATGTTCCAGCAACTTCCTCCCTCACCTCCCTCAGTATTTTGGGATCGATACCATCAGGTCCTAGGGATTGTCTGCCTTAATACTTTTCAAAATGACCTACATCTCCTTTTTAACATCAACATGCTCTGGACTATTATCATACCTCTCTGTAGACTCACCATCCACTATATCCTTTTACTTGGTGAACATCAATGCAAGGTATTCAGTAAGGATCTCATCCACTTCCACCATCTCAGGCATAAATTCCCTTCTTTGTCCTTGAATGGAACTACCCTTTCCCTAACTATATTTGACCTTATATTTGTGTAAAACGCCTTGAAATTTTCCTTAATCTTATTTGCCAAGAATATTTCATGTGCCTTTTTCACCTATTTAAGTTCTTTCCTGCTCTCTTTTTTTTAATGGCTCTGTCTGTCTTCAGTTTCCTACACCTTCCATAGAGTCGAGGAATATTGCAAGGAACTCACCTCCTCACACCCCAAAACCTGTCCACTATCTATAAAACACAAGTCAGGAGTGTGATGGAATACTCCCCACTTGCCTGGATGGATGAAGCGGTAGTAGTTTGGCGCACCGACCTTTATACCGCTGAGCCAAATGCCAGCTCGCGGACGCCTCCTCCTATTGCCCCCTTGACCATGACCCCACCTCCCACCACCAAACCATCATCTCCCAGACCATCCATAACCTCATCACCTCAGGTGATCTCCCATCCACCGCCTCCAACCTCATAGTCCCACAACCCCGCACTGCCCGTTTCTACCTCCTGCTCAAAATCCACAAACCTGACTGCCCCGGCCGACCCATTGTCTCAGCCTGCTCCTGCCCCACCGAACTCATCTCCGCGTACCTCGACACGGTTCTGTCCCCTTTAGTCCAAGAACTCCCCACCTACGTTCAGGACACCACCCATGCCCTCCACCTCCTCCATGATTTTCGCTTCCCCGGTCCCCAACGCCTTATCTTCACGATGGACATCCAGTCCCTGTACACCTCCATCTCCCATCACGAAGGACTCAAAGCCCTCCGCTTCTTCCTTTCCCGCCGCACCAACCAGTACCCTTCCACTGACACCCTCCTTCAACTGACTGAACTGGTCCTCACCCTGAATAACTTCTCTTTCCAATCCTCCCACTTCCTCCAAACTAAAGGAGTTGCCATGGGCACCTGCATGGGCCCCAGCTATGCCCGTCCCTTTGTAGGATATGTGGAACAGTCCATCTTCCGCAACTACACTGGCACCACCCCCCACCTTTTCCTCCGCTACATCGATGACTGTATCGGCGCTGCCTCGTGCTCCCACGAGGAGGTTGAACAGTTCATCAACTTTGCCAACACCTTCCATCCCGACCTCAAATTCACCTGGACTGTCTCAGACTCCTCCCTCCCCTTCCTAGACCTTTCCATTTCTATCTTGGGCGACCGACTCAACACAGACATCTACTATAAACCGACTGACTCCCACAGCTACCTGGACTACACCTCCTCCCACCCTGCCCCCTGTAAAAACTCCATCCCATATTCCCAATTCCTTCGTCTCCGCCGCATCTGCTCCCAGGAGGACCAGTTCCAATACCGTATAGCCCAGATGGCCTCCTTCTTCACGGACCGCAGATTCCCCCCAGACGTGATCGACGATGCCCTCCACCGCATCTCCTCCACTTCCCGCTCCTCTGCCCTTGAGCCCCGCCCCTCCAACCACCACCAAGACAGAACCCCACTGGTTCTCACCTACCACCCCACCAACCTCCGTATACAGCGTATCATCTGCCGTCATTTCCGCCAAGGACCCCACCACCAGGGATATATTTCCCTCCCCTCCCCTATCAGCGTTCCGCAAAGACCACTCCCTTCGTGACTCTCTCGTCAGGTCTACACCCCCTACCAACCCAACCTCCACTCCCGGCACCTTCCCCTGCAACCGCAGGAAATGCAAAACTTGCGCCCACACCTCCTCCCTCACTTCTCTCCAAGGCCCCAAGGGATCCTTCCATATCCGCCACAAATTCACCTGCACCTCCACACACATCATCTATTGCATCCGCTGCACCCGATGTGGCCTCCTCTATATTGGGGAGACAGGCCGCCTACTTGCAGAACGCTTCAGGGAACACCTATGGGACGCCCGGACCAACCAACCCAACCACCCCGTGGCTCAACACTTTAACTCTCCCTCCCACTCCACCGAAGACATGCAGGTCCTTGGACTCCTCCATCGCCAGAACATAACAACACGATGGTTGGAGGAAGAGCACCTCATTTTCCGCCTGGGAACCCTCCAGCCACAAGGGATGAACTCGGATTTCTCCAGTTTCCCCATTTCCCCTCCCCCCACTTTGTCTCAGTCAATTCCCTTGAACTCAGTACCGCCCTCCTAACCTGCAATCCTCTTCCTGACCTCTCCGCCCCCACCCCACTCCGGCCTATCACCCTCACCTTGACCGCCTTCCACCTATCACATCTCCATCACCCCTCCCCCAAGTCCCTCCTCCCTACCTTTTATCTTAGCCTGCCTGGCAGCCTCTCCTCATTCCTGATGAAGGGCTCTGGCCCGAAACGTTGAATTTCCTGTTCCTTGGATGCTGCCTAACCTGCTGTGCTTTAACCAGCAACACATTTTCAGCGCTGGATGGATGAAGCTCCAACAACACTCAAAAAGCTTGATGCCATCCAGGACAAAACAGCTCACTTGAGTGACACCACATCTACAAGCATCCACTCCCTCACCACCGACACTCAGTAGCAGTAGTGTATACTATCTACAAGATACACTGCAAATATTCACCAAAGGTCCTTATACAGCACTTTCCAAAACCATGATCACTCCCATCTAGAAGGACAAGGGCGGTAGATACATGGGGACACTATCACCTGCACTTTCTCCTCCAAGCCACTGACTAATCTGACTTGAAAGTATATCACCATTCTTTCACTACTACTGGTTCAAAATCCTGAAATTTCCTCAGTAAGAGCATTATGAGTTAACCTATAGTACATGGGGTGCAGCTCAAGAAGGCAGCTCACTACCACTTTCTCAACAGTAACTAGGGATGGGCAAGAAAAAATACTGACCAGCAATGCTCATGTCCTCCAAGTGAATAAAAATACTTCCTTTCTCTTTTTGACTAAGCTCCCAATTTCCCTTTTCATCAAAAGTTTCTGAATCTTGCCATCATTATCATTCATTTTCACAGGAACATGCTGATCCTGAATTCTAATAAATTGGCCTTGAAAAGATCCCCCCATGACAGATATGGATTTATTCTCAAACAGCCACCCCCAATCTACATTTTCCAATTTAGATTAGTTTACTTACAGTGTGAAAACTGGCCCAACAAGTCCACACTGACCCTCTGAAGAGCAACCCACCCAGACTCATTCACCCACATTTACCCCCTTCACCAAACACTATGGGCAATTTAGCATGGCCAATTCACTTAACCTGCACATCTTTGGACTGTGAGAGGAAACCAGAGCACCCGGAGGAAACCCACACAGACATGGGGAGAATGTGCATACTCTACACAGACAGTTGCCCCAGGCTGGAATCGAACCTGGAAGCCTGGTGCTGTGAGGCAGCAGTGCTAACCACTGAGCCACCGTGCCTTTCTTGCCTAATATTGAGGTAGTCAGCCTTCCCCCAGTTTAATACTTTCACCTGAGGGCTATTTTTTTCCTTATCCATAAGACATTTAAACTTACAGAATTAGGGTTGTTGTCCCATTGTAACTTCGGTCACCTGCCTGGGCCTAGTCCCTAACTCAGGAGCAGGGTTTAAAAAAAAGGAAGCCAATCAATTTTCTTCACCTAGTCATAACAATTTGAAAAAGAATAACATATCAGTTTTCTAGGGGATTTCTTTTACCAACTCGCCTATTTACACAATCACACAAATAGATATAGGACAGTTGATCAATTGCTATTGAGATAAATAACAAAGGTTACCAATGGGTGTAACTGAGAGATCACTGAACTGGTAAATGTATCCAGGGTAGACCTAATTTTTTAAATTGAGATATTTACTATCTTCTCAAGTTGGTGAGGGGTTCTCCAAAATAAATAAACAGATAACATAGTGGAGAAACTCAACAGATCTGGTAACAACTATGGAAAGAGAAATGTAGTCAAAGTTTCAAGTCATGGAACCCCCTACTTCAGAACTGAATGGGTTGGAAAATGTTATTTTGGAAAGGCACAGCAGGTCAGAGAACTTTGGAGGATCAGGAAGTTGATATTTCAGGTCAAGACCTTTCATCAGGGATCCTGATCCGAAACGTTAACCTTCCTGACTCTCTAATGTTCTCTGACCTGCTGTGCCTTTCTAGCTCCACATTTTATTGAGCTGAAAATGTGTTGCTGGAAAAACGCAGCAGGTCAGGCAGCATCCAAGGAATAGGAAATTCGATGTTTCGGGCATAAGCCCTTCATCAGGAATTGACTTCCAGCATCTGCAGTCCTTACAATGTCGAAAGGTTAGCTGCAATTGGCCATTGAGTGCACACATGGGAGACTGAGAAGGCCATATCAAAATTCTGCGGATTTCAGCAATAGGAAGAGAATTTAATTAATGTCTAGGCAATTTGTAACCACCATTACTACTTCCTGGAGGACTATGCCCACTATCCTGGCAGCTCCCATATTTCCAACATGTTTGAGTGTACCTGGTGTGTTTGAAAGGTTAGGGTTAGGGTTAGGATTAAGTTTAGGGTTAAGGTTAGGATTAGGGTTAGGGTTAGGGTTAGGGTTAGGATACTGGAGGATAAAGCTTGCCCACTGTGCCATGGCTCGAGACACCATTACACAACCCTCTGACTGATGCATAATGCAGTTACAAACACAGTTCACTTCTACCTCTTTCCCAAAATTCACAAACAGGAATGCCCATTGTACAAGCTTTCCCTGTTCCACTGAAATTAGTCCTTCCTATCTTGACTCAAATTTCTCCTCCTTGTTCAATCTCTTCCCACCAGCATGAATGATTCTTCTGTGCCATATGTCAGTTCCACAATTTGAGGTCTTCTCGTCCCAGCTGTCTCCTCTTCACCACAGATGTGCAATCTCTCTTCACATCAATCCCACATAAGGATGGTCTGTCTCCACTTTTTCTTAAAAACAAATCTGCTCATTTTGTGCTTAGATACTTTAACAATCTCCAGGAATTAACATTGAGTTATACAACGACACAGCCTAAATGCATTATAAGTGTTCGCAATTTTTCTTACATTTTCCACTCCCCAATCCCCTCAAAGTGCATGTCATGTTTGTATCTTGCTTACTTTAATCTCAGTTGGTAAGATCTATTTCCTTCCTGTCACACCTTAATTTACACTATTTGCAGAAAATTTGACATTTCAGGTCAGGACCTTTCATCAGGGATGCTGATCCGAAACGTCAACTTTCCTGACCCTCCAATGTTCCCTGACCTTGCTGTGCCTTTCTAGCTCCACGCTGTATCAACTGGAGCTAGCTTTGTTTCTGAATCATGCTCCCTGGGCTGCAACACTGGCATCATCATTGGAAAATAAAGGAACCAGTGTGACCTTACTCTAATGGCTCACTCACTATCCTGATGTATTTGAGAGATCCCTCCACAGGTCACTCATGAAAAGGAGCCAGCTTCAAAATTTTTCAAAGTATCTGTCAGTTTCACAGGCACAGAGAGAGGATGGCCTCCCACTCCCGTGGCCCTCAGGCTCCACTCCAGCATCTGCCACAGATCTGTCAGTGCTTCCCAGAACACGTGGAGCCTTTTGCTGGAACTGTACTTTGCTCATCCCCAAGAAATGGAATTGGAGCCAAAAAGCTCCAAACATCTTCCGGATCCCATGCAGCCTCAGGGATCCTGCTGCTGTGAGCTATCACTAAGCTGAGGGAACTGTTCCCTCCTGGTACTGTTGCCCCTGGGACTGCCATCAATTCTGGTCCTCCTTCGCTTTTGTTGAAAGGCTGCTGCCATGACTAACATCCTAATAACAGCAGAACACTAGATTCTCAATGGAAATGACAGACTTTGGGAACAGAAGGAGCAAAAGAACTTGTTCAGAGGAGTCACTGGTGGCACACCCTGCAGATGACAGTTATATACATCGCTCCTGATGATGAGGCATGCTGCACCCTAACAATAAAGACCATGTCTCCATCATTCATTCAGCTTCAGCCTCAGTGTGTACACCAACTGGGTGAAGGAGCCACACCAGCTGAGTGACCTGCAAGTTACGTCCAAAGGAAGTTCCTGCTGAGCTCCTTCCCTCTTCCCATTGCATTATGCAATTTATAGGAGCAATGGGTCATTTTTTAGCCAGCAATGACCTCTTTTAAAATAATTGATGCAACTTCAGCATCATTGAGATGCCAATGAGCAATTTACAATGATGAATGGGATGGTAAAAGGTCACGTTTGCCCAACATTTGAACCCTAAGCACATTCATTCTGCTCGCATTGCAAATTAATAATTTATTTGACAACTGTATGATTAATTACAATTAAGATATATGTAGCTGGCATTTGCAAACATGTGCTTTGTGTATTTGTCTTTTCAATTTCCTGTAGTCCATCAGGAATGACTCCTGTTATTTTGTATATCAGACTGACCTGGGCAGTGCCCCAACCAGTTTCCAGTTTAGTTTCACATTTCAAGAATGGTCACAGGAAAGTGCTGGCAGACAGCAAGCTGGTTTGGAGTGTGTCTACTTCAACGCCTGAAATATCCAAAATAAATTAGGTGAGCTTGCAGCATGGATAGGTTCCTGGGACTTCCATGTTGTGGCCATGTCAGAGACACGGATAAAGCAGGGGTGAGGAAAGGGTGTTGTAGGTTTCAAGGTTTAGATCTTTCATTAAGAACAGGCAAGGAGGTAAAAGAGTGGCCTTGTTAGTCATGGATAGTATAACGATGGCTGAAAGAACTTTTGATGAGGACTCATCTACAGAGGTAGTGTGGGCTGAGGTTAGAAACAGAAGAGGAGAGGTCACACTGCTTGGAGAGTTCCAGGGAGGTGGAAGAGAGGATGAGTGAGAATATTCTGGGTAGGAGTGAAAGGAACATGGTGGTCATTATCGGGGTCTGTAACTTTGCCAACATTGACTGGAAATGCTATAACTCTAGTACGTCGGATGGATCAGTTTTTGTCCAATGTGTATAGGAAGGTTTCCTGACACTGTATGTCGAAGGGCCCATAAGAGGGGAGCTGAAAATGTGTTGCTGGAAAAGCGCAGCAGGTCAGGCAGCATCCAGGGAACAGGAAATTCGACGTTTCGGGCATAAGCCCTTCTTCAGGAATGGGAGAAGGGCTAATGCCCGAAACGTCGAATTTCCTGTTCCCTGGATGCTGCCTGACCTGCTGCGCTTTTCCAGCAACACATTTTCAGCTCTGATCTCCAGCATCTGCAGACCTCACTTTCTCCCATAAGAGGGGAGGCCACACTGATCTGATGCTTGGTAATGAACCAGGCCAGATGTTTGATTTAGTTGTAGGTGAGCACTTTGGAGAGAGTGACCATAATTCAGTTACGTTTAGTTTAATGATGGAAAGGGATAGGTATGTGCCACAGGTCAAGAGTTATCAATGGGACATGGGCAATTATAATGCAATTAGGCAAGATTTAGGATGCATTGAATGGGGTAGCAAAATACAGGGGATGCAGGTAGCAAAATACAGGGGATGCAGGCTATGGAAATGTGGAGCTGGTTTAAGGAACAGATATTATGTGTCCTTGATAGGTATGTCCCTGTCAGGCAGAGAGGAAATGATAAGATAAGGGAACCGTGGTTTACTACAGAAATTGCATCTCTTGTTAAGCAGAAGAAGGAGGCTTATGTGTTGATGAGGCAAGATGGTTCAGAAGAGGCAATGGAGAGCTACAGATCAGCTGGGAAGGATTTAAAGAGAGAGTTAAGAAGAGCAAAGAGAGGACTCGAGCAGTCTTTAGCAAATAGAATAAAGGAGAACTCTGTAGGTATGTGAGGAATAAAAGGATGACTAGGGTAGGAATAGGGCCAGTCAAAGACAGAAGTGGGAAGTTGTGTGTGGACCCTGTGGAATCAGAAAGGTGCTAAATGAACATTTCTCATCGGTTTTCACTCAGGAAAAGGAGAATATTGTCGAGGAGTAGAATGAGGTACGAGATATTAGACTAGAAAGGGATGAGATTAGTTACGAACAGGTGTTATCAATTCTTGGAGAGAAAATAGACAAGTCTCCTGGGCCGGATGGAATTTATCTGAGGATTCTTTGTGAAGCTATGGAGGAGATAGCAGAGCCTTTGGTTTTGATTTTTGAGTCATCATTGTCTACAGATTTAGTACCAGAGGACTGGAGGATTGCAATTGTTGTGCCCTTGTCCAAGAAGGGCAGTAGAGATGACCCAGGTAATTATAGAACAGTGAGCCTTACTTCTGTTGTAGGAAAGGTTTTGGAAAGGATTATAAGAGATAAGATTTATAAGAGATAAGATCTAGCAAGCAACAATTTGATTTCAGATAGTCAACATGGTTTCATAAAGGGCAGGTCGTGTCTCACAAACCTCACTGAGTTTTTTGAGAAGGTGACCAAGCATGTAGATGAGGATAGGGCAGTTGACGTGGTATACATGGACTTCAGTAAAGCCTTTGATAAGGTTTCACATGGTAGGCTGCTTGAGAAAATGCAGATGCATGGGATTGAGGGTGATTTAGCAGTTTGGATTAGAAACTGGTTTTTTGAAAGAAGGCAGCGAGTGGTGGTTGATGGAAAATATTCAGCCTACAGGCCCTACCACTGCCCATTTCACAGTCTGCAGTTGAACGTATACCTTGGCCTTGCCCAAAACTCCAAGTAGACAGCTGACTGGGGCAAAGCACCTCGACAGAGTGCTGACCGTGCCTGTGACCGATGGGTACTGGGGACTCTCTGACAGTTAGCAGCCCCCTTGGAATGGGCTGAGGACTTGTCCCTGTCACAAATATGGCCACTTGTTTGAATAAATGTATCGTGTGTTTGCCACATAGATAGTTGGCATATACTGTAGGTGTTACATCGATGTTTTGATGTGCAGCAAGAAACACCCTGCTCTAGACTGATCCCAGTTGATAAGCAGGAAAAGCAGCTTTGTTATCTCTGTGCTAAAATGAGTGCATCAGTAAGGCAATATTCATAACTTTTGGGTCTGACTACAGTGTCAATGATACAGCACAGCAAGGCTTCGAAGATACAAGCGTGCAGGTAGGCATTAAATGTGTGAGCTGTAAGACGGCAAACAAGCAACCCTGAGATGCAGCCTAGTCCAGCACATGCAGTGTGTTTGCTGTGTAAGATACTGTTGTGAGATTGAGGTAGCACACTCCAGTACTCACATGAGTATAGCATTATGTACATCCACTTGACTGAAGACTGCTGACCAACAGGGCAAGCTACCTGGTTGTGTGACTGCACTATGTAGAATAGCAAGGCAGCACATAGACAAAACAAGAATAATGTCAGCATCCAGGTGAGCAAATGTTAAGAAAATAAGCAAGCAACTTTGAGAGGCAGTCTAGTTCAACCTGTGAGCTCATTCACTCTCACTTGCACAAAGTGTCTCTGCTGCAGCCTTTCTGTGTTACTTGCTGGTGTACTCTACAATGTATGTCTGTACTTCAGGCGTATCCTGTAAATGTATCAGAAAAATATCATAATGGTTGTGAAGGATTAGCAAATGCTGGATGCCCATGTCCATAGATCAGGGCTGCATGCAATTGGTGCGCATTGGATCGTGCCCTCAGGTACATTCTGGTTCTATGCAAAATGGAATTCCTTCATGAGTAAGCAGCAAGCTGAAATTCAGCAAGTACTCACTCTGATTTCCAATTGGAGTTTTCTCAACATCTACTTAGTTTGGCACATCTGGTAAGATAGAAAGCAGAGTATTAACAAGGTGAGTTGGGCAGTTACATTGCATTTAATGAGTAATAATCCCACTTAATGGGAATTTAACACTAGGTGAAAATGAGGACTGCAGATGCAGGAGATTAGAGTGAAAAGTGTGGTGCTGGAAAAGCACAGCATGTCAGGTAGCATCCAAGGAGAAGGAGAATTGACATTTCCACTGCCCAGTGAGAAACTACTCAAGCCACTTGTCATTTGCAGAAAAAGTGAAGAAATATGTTCCTGAGATCAGCCTCAGTGAAATTCTCCCAAAACATCAACTTCATCTCCTGATGCTGCCTGGCTTGCTGCGTTCTTCCAGCCTCCTGCTCGTCTACCTTGGATTCCAACATCTTCAGTTTTTTTGTCTCTAACATATTTCACCATGGCTCACGTCACTCAAGCCCCTGCAGGTCATCAACCTCTAGGTTTATGTAAGTAAACTTACTATCACAATTAGTTAATATAATTTTAATACCATATAATGACTCAATTTTCCTGCCGTTGTCTCTTAATTTTGAAATATATAATGAGTCTATAACTGGTTCATCTATATAGCTTACAGTACCAATGTTATGGTCAGGATCGAGTCTACGAGGAAATGAGAGAAAATCTGCCAATTAAGCTGGGACTTAAGTTCTGCTCAAACTGTGGTAGATCATAAGATGACATTGTTGTGTCTAGGAACTTTGAAACATTCTTGTGAAGATAGAACTGTAAGATCTACAGAATGCAAAAAAAAACATGCAACATAAGAATAGATTTTCAGAGTATGCATCATGATAGTGACAGCGAGTTAGGTTACGTACATCAGCTTTTGGAATTCTGTAGCTGTAGTGAACTAAAATGGGAAAAATAAATCAGATCTAAATTCCTCAAAGGAAATAGCCTTTAAATTTTCTGTTGAGTGATAGCCTAGCCTCCAGCAGCCTACACATAAATTTAAACGCCATTCAGTAAGGAATTTTCAGTAACAATATCCCCTAATATATTGAGATCTAAAGCTAAAATAAAGTGTTTGTGCTATCCATTCCTTCAAAAACTAAGTCAAAACAAAATATTTCTCATGATTCAAAATGAAACACAGATCAGATCTATTAGTATCACAATTGTATGACACCTAGCCACACCAATAGGGAATCAGTCAGCTTCCACCTTACTCTTTATGTCCCACTGTAATAGGTTTCAATCCATGGAAATCTCCAGTTTTAAGCAGGGAATGCTTTAGACAAGAACTAAACAACTGTTGAGTATGCCACCTCAACTCTAGCATTATTTAGAATCCTTTTTGGGATCTTGAAGCTCAATATACAATGTAGAAGTGATTTATAAAAATGGTTCCAGGAATGCGAAACTTCAGTTATGAGGATAGATTGAAGAAGCTGGGAATGTTCTCCTTGGAGAAAAGAAGACTGAGAAGATATTTAATAGAGGTTTGCAAAGTCATTAGTGGGCTCAATAGAGTAGACAGGGGGAAGCTGTTCCTGCCCAGAAAAGAAACAAGAACAGGAGGACATGAATTTAAAGTGCTGTGCAAATGAAACAAGGACGATGCAAAAAAATAAGTTTCACTCCGTGAATAGCTAGGCATTGGAATGCATTCCCTGGAAATGTGGTGGAGGCAGATTCAATTGAGGCATTCAAGAGGGCAGTGGATGATTATTGGGATAGAAATGGTGTTCAGGTATATGAAGAATGTGGAGGAGATTGGCTCAAAATAATAGAACCAAACCATTTAAAATAAGTAGCAATACTGTAGTGGAGAAATTCATGGAGTGCATACAGGACAGTTTAATACTCAAAGAACCAACTACAGTAAAGGCCATCCTTGACTGATTTTTGGGTAACATGGAAAGGATAATTGACTATATTTAGTTGTATGTGGTCCCTTAGGGCAGAATGACCAAAATAGAATAAAATTCTTCATTAAGATGGAGAGTAACGTTTTTTTTAGACTAAGGTCTTGAAATTAAATAAAGGAAATGATGATGATATGAAGCACACGCTGGCTATGATAAAATGAGGATCATTATTTGAGGGGATGATGGGAGATTACCAAAGGAAATATTTAAAGACCACATGGATGAACTGCAGAGCTATTTACCCTAGTCCGGGATAAGTCAAATAAGAAACATGGACAGACAATGGCAAACAATTCGGGACAGTATTAAATCCAAGGAAGAGGCACACATATTGACCAATATAAAGAAACAGAGTAGGGATTGGGAATAGTTAAGAATCCAGCAAAGGGAGACAAAGAGTCAGATTAAGAGGGGGAAAAAAGAATTCAAGATTAAGTTGGTGTGGAACGTACAAACTGATAGTAAAAACCTTTTAGGTACATGAAGAGAAAAATATTAGGAAAGACAAATATAGATCCCCTACAGTCAGAAACAGGGAAATTTATAATGGGAACAAAGAAATGGAAGACCAGTCAAGACATACTATAATTCTGTCTTCACAAAGGAAGAAACAAATAATATCACAAAAATATGGGGGAATACAGCGCCTAATGAGAAGGAGTAATTTTAAAAAGTAGTATTAGTAGGGAAATTTGGGATACTAGCAGGAATAAAGGCAGATACATTCCCAAGGCCTGATAATCTTTACTCCTGAGTATTAAAGGAAATGAATCTAGAAGTAACAAATATGCTAGTGGTCCACATCCAAGACTTTACAGACTCTTAAAGTGTTTCTATGAATTAGAGGGTAACTAATGTAACCCAACAATTTAAGGAAGGTGGCAGATAAAAACCTGTAAATTATAGACCATGCGCTTGACATCAGTATTTAGAAAAATGCTAGAGTCCATGATAAAAGATACAATAGCAGAGCACTTGGAAGATCGTGACAAGATCAAATAGTCAACACTGATTTCTGAATAAGAAATCAGGCTTGAGAAATTTACTAGAATTTTTTGAGATGTAACGAGTCAACAGGATAAAGAGGAGGCAGTATTTTGGTTCATTTGGATTTTCAGAAGGCTTTCGATAAGATTGCACATGAGAGATTAACATTTAATATTAAAGTGTATGGGACTGGTGGATGTGTACTGAAATGGATTAAGAACTGGTTGGCAAATAGGAAACAGAAGAGTAAGAACAAATGGTTATTTTTCTAAGAGACAGTCAGTGACTAACAGGGTATCACAAGGACTACTACTTGGACCCCAGTTAATTACAATTGATATAAATGAACGAAATCTTACATCTCCAAGTTTGCAAATGACACAAGGCAATTTGGAAGGGCATGCTGTGAGGAAGATGCAGAGAGGCTTCAGTGTGATTTGGACAAGTTAAGTCAGTGGGCAAATGTATTGCAGATAAAGTATTACATGGATAAATTTGTGGTTATCCACTTTGGTACCAAACACAGGTGAGTAGAATATAATCTGAAGGGGAGACGCAATGAGACCTGACCAGAAACATCAATCGCTGAAAGTAATTACACAGGCACAGCAGGAGGCAAAGAAAGCAAAAATATGTGTTGGCCTTTATAGTGAGAGAATTCAAGTACAGCAGCAAGGATGTCTTGCTACAGTTGTACAGGGTTTTGGTAAGACTACATCCAGAATACTGTGTGTAATTGTGGTCTCCTTGTCTAAGGAAGAAGGTTTTGGCTTTGGAGGGAACGCAATGAAGTTTTACTGGTCTGATTCCTGGGATGGCGGAATGAAGGAAATACAGTTAGGAAAATGAGGGGAATCTCACAGAAACCTATAAAATTCTAACAGGACTAGACAGGATAATTACAGGAAGCATATTCGAGATGACACGTGAGTCCAAGCCAGGGGTCACAGTCAAAGGAAAGGAGGTAGGCCTTTTAGGACTGAGATGAGGAAGAATGTCTTCACGCAGAGAGTGGTGAGTCTGTGGAACTTTCTGCCCTTGGAAAGTGTTGAGACTAAAACATTGAAGACTTTCCAAGAAGTTGCAGATATAGTTCTTAGGACTAAAGGGATCAAAGGATATGGAGACAATGTTTGGGCAGTGCATTGCATTGGGTGATCAGCTATTGAACGGCGGAGCAGGTTCGAAGGGCTGAATGGTCTACTCCTGCTCCTATGTTTATGTTTCTGTGTTTCAATGACCCTTGATGCAAGCACAATGGGCTGAACATGCTCTTTCAGCACAACAAGGTTCTGTGAAACTGCAAATATCTGCCAAGTAACTGAAGTTGTAAATTTAAAACATTTTACCCAGTTTAGCACCAAGGGGAAATGATGTCAAACATTTTATTATTTGTTCTACTGATTCCTTTACATATTGGAGGCTTCAGCTTCTTTTCCTTAAACCTGAAGAGAAAGCTGCTCTAGACATTATTAGTTGTCAAGAACCAGATCTAACCAAAACAACAATGCTGAAAAGGATGGAACAAGGATATATTTTAAAAATAGTGGGCGGCACGGTGGCACAGTGGTTAGCTGTGCTGCCGCTCAACACCAGTAGACCCGGGTTCACTTCCCACCTCAGCAACTGTCTGTGTGGAGCTTGCACATTCTCCCTGTTTCTGCATGGGTTTCCTTCGGGTGCTCCGGTTTCCTCCCACAGTCCAAAAATATGCAGGTTAGGTGAATTGGCCATGTTAAATTGCCCATCGTATAGGGGAATGAGTCTGGGTGGGTGCACTTTGGAGGGTCGGTGTGGACTTGTTGCGCCAAAGGGCCTGTTTCCACACCGTAAATAATCTAATCTAACCTAAAAAAAACATAGTTGCTCCTGAAGTCTGGTACTAACAAAAACCATATCAACACTGCCTCTTTCTTGATTGCAAATCCCTGCACTAGGAAACTGAAGCCCCAGGCACAATCTTCAATGCTTTCCTAGCATCTATCAAGTAAATCTTTATTTCTACAACTAATGCTGGCATCCCATACAAAAATTAATTTGCAGCAGCTTGTAGATTCATTCTCCCAGGCCTGCAAGTAGTTTAGACTAACGATCAGTATCAGGAAAACCAGAATTATAGCCAAGACACAGAGAATCCACCTTCTGTCAACAACAGGAATGTCACTCAATAGCTTGTCAACAGTTGCATCAACCTGGAATAAAAAATTATCTAAAACTATCATTTGATGCCAAAATCAACATTAGGAGCGCCAAGTGCACAGCTGTCATGTCAAAATTGAGAAATGGATTGCGCACAAACAGCAAACTAACTGAAAATAGAAAGCTCTGTGTGCTCTGAGCATGTGTTCTCACACCTTCCTTATCAGCAGCAAAGCATGGACAACATATTCAAGCTAAAAGAGGCTAAAAAGTTTCCACCTCAACTGCCTCAGATGGTTACTGAGCACTTCCTTGCTGGACAAACATGGAAATGCACCAGAGTGCAGGGTTCCCCAGTGTGTTTGCCTTCTTGAATCAGTGGTGACTTTGTTGACTGGGTCACAGCTGCATCCCCAAAGGCATGCTTATCGGTGAGTTTGGAATTGGCACAAGATCAACAGGTTGCTCACATCCATGGCAGAAGAATGTCTGTGATCATTCCTCACATTGAACGGGAATTGGAGACAGTGTATAGAAAGTCCTCCTACTAGCCACAATGCTTAAAGAGAAGTCCACAGAGTGGACTGGCATTCATGAACTGGTCTTCTTTGAACAGGTGTACCTAAAAATGAGATGTCGACCTGACGAAGATACAAAACAGGGTTACTTGCACGCCAAACAATGCAAGCTGCAAATGATAATCAGAGCTAAGAGGCCCCAAAACAGATCAGATCTAAGCTCTGCAGTCTTGCCAGAACCACTGGAGGAGGACGCTCCACAACTGTCCTGATTCTCAGTAAAGATATGCCCAGCATATCAGTATAAAATATAATCTGAAGCATTTGTATCAACTTCAGCCAGAAGATCTGAGTGCAAAATTTAATTTGGCCTTCTTGGAGGCTCCTAAAATCACAGGTTCAATCTTCAGCCAATTAAATTTAATCCATATGATATCAAGAAACAGTTAGAGGCACTGGATACTGCAAAGGCGAAAGGCCCTGACAACATTTTGGCATCGAAAACTTCTCTTCCAGAAAATGCCATGCCTGAGACAACCTGTACCAATATAGCTACAACACTAGCATATTTTTAATAATGGAAAGAATAGAATAGCCTTTATTGTCAAGAGCTGTCAATGAGTGTAGTGAAAGGTTTGTAATATCACTTCACGACGCCATCTTAGGTACAGTGTACCCAGGTACAGATACTTTAAATGTTGTTACAGAGTAAAGAAAATGCAGGTAAGCATGGGAATAGTGTGATTAAAATCCAGAATGATGATAAAAGTGACTATAAAGTACTTAAGTTACAGAACTTCTAGCCCTTTTCCAAAATGAATCCATGCCCACCAGCTTCAGAACACAAGGCAATGCGACTTCAACATACTGGCCTCCGTCTGGACTCGCTTTCCTGCCGTCACTTGAGACTCGGCCCTGGCCCATGCTCACTCTCCTGCTGTCACTCTGAGACTCAGTCCTGGCCCATGCTCACTCTCCTGCCCTTGTTCTGAGACACGGCCCCGGCCCATGCTCACTCTCCTTCCGTCACTCTAAGACTCAGTCCCGGCCCACGCTCACTCTCCTGCCATCACTCCGGGAGTCAGCCCTGCCCCATGCTCACTCTCCTGCCATCGCTCTGAGACACAGCCCTGGCCCATGCTCACTCTCCTGCCCTCACT
This sequence comes from Hemiscyllium ocellatum, assembly GCF_020745735.1. Lineage (NCBI taxonomy): Eukaryota > Metazoa > Chordata > Chondrichthyes > Orectolobiformes > Hemiscylliidae > Hemiscyllium > Hemiscyllium ocellatum. Next base: position 37,014,185 of record NC_083407.1, on the reverse strand, counting down.
CTAAGACACGGCCCCAGCCCATGCTCACTCTCCTGCTGTCACTCTGAGACTCAGCCCCAGCCTGTGTTCACTCTCCTTCCGTCACTCTGAGACTCAGTCCCGGCCCACATTCGTTCTCCTGCCTTCACTCCGGGACTCAGCCTGCCCCATGCTCACTCTCCTGCCATCACTCTGAGACACGACCCTGGCCCATGCTCACTCTGCTGCCGCTCTGAGTCTTGGCCATGGCTTGTGTTCACTCTCCTTCCGTCGCTCTGAGACTCGGCCCCGGCTTATGTTCACTCTCCTTCTGTCATTCCGGGACTCGGTCACGGCCCGTGCTCACTCTCCTGCCATCACTCCGGGATTTGGTTCCTGCCTGTGTTCACTCTCCTGCCATCACTCTGAGACATGGTCCCGGCCCATGCTCACTCTGCTGCTGTCACTCTGAGACTCGGTCACAGACCGTGCTCACTCTCCTGCTGTCACTCTGAGACTCGGCCCCAGCCTGTGCTCACTCTGCTGCTGTTGCTCTGGGATTTGTGCCATGATCTGGCTGGTGCTTGCTCTCCTGCCATTACTTTGGGACTCAGCCCCATCACTCAGCTCCTACTCAGGCTCTGGTCGCAATTCATCTCCCTTGACTCCATTCTCCAGGTAAGTGTAATTAAAAGTTGGGGACGGGAAGAAAAGATACTGCACAGAGGAGAAATAAAAAAGGAAGGAAAAGGAACCGGTAAACAGTGGAGCTCTATCTTGAGCGTCTTACTCTGCTGTCATTTTTTTCTCCATTTCTTCATGTCAATATGGAGAATTGCCCAGGTATATCCTGTACATGACATATGAACTTTTGTCAGTTACTGCCCATTAGTCTATACTCTTTCATCAGTATAGAAATGGAAGAGTTCATCAGCTGTGCTATCAAACAGTCTTGTTCTGATATAATTTGCATGCTGGAATTAAGTTTGGTTCTGCCAGGGCCACTCCACTCCTGACGTCATTACAGCCTTGGTTCAAATATGGACTCAACAGATGGACCGCGATTGAGTGGTGAGTGCCCTTCACATCAAAGCTACAGTTGACTAATTATGGTAAGTGACCCCTTAGTAAAATTAAGCTTGATTGAAATTTTCTATGATTTAGACTCATAGCACAGAGGAAGGTGGCTGAGGAAATGGGAGATAAATAATCTCTGCACCAGGACATCTCTGCAGGAGTTCCTCAGAGTAGTGTCCTAGACCCAACCATTGTTGGCATATGAACTTCTCTCCATTATCAGATCAGAATCATGCTGTACATCGATGATTGCATAATGTTCAGTACCATTTGCGGTTCCTCAAATATTGAAGCAGTCCATGTCCAAATGCAGCAAGACTGGATTATATACAGGGTAGGACTGATGTCTGGCAAGTAACATTCATGCCACATAAATGCCAGGAATGTTATTTTCTCTCAGAGAGTTGTACGCTTTTGGACTTTCCTCAAAAGACAGCGAACAGCAAACTTTAAATATTTTTATGACAGAGATACATGGATTCTTGATTATCAAAGGGATGAAAGATTATCAGAGATATGCAAAAATGTCAAGAGGAGGCTAAAATCAGATCAGTCATGATGTTATTGAAAGGCAGAGTAGGCTCAAAGGCTAATTCACATCCTCTTGTTTCCTCCTCATATGTTCATATCTTCCACAAGGGAAAATCTGACAAATGCCACTTGACATTGAATGGCATTTCCTTCTCTAAATACACTACTATTAACATCCTAGGGGTTGCGATTATCAGAAATGGAATTGGACTAGCCATTGAAGTTCTATGGCTATTCGTGCAATTCAAACCCTAGGAAAGTAATTCACCTCCTGATTCCTCAAAGCGTGTTCACGATCTATAAAGCTCAAGTCATGCGCCTGATGAAATATTCTCCACTTGTCTCCAACAGCAGCTCCAGCAATCCTCAAGAAGCTTGACATTATCCAGGATCAATCAGTCCATGTGATTGTCATTACATCCACAAAAACCCACTCCCTCCACCACAACGCATAGTAGACAGAGTATATACTATTTTCGAGATGCATTGCAGGAATTCTGTAAGGCTATGCAAAAGCACCATCTAAACCCATGACAACTACTGTCTAGACATCTAGAGTCAACACAGTGGCTCAGTGTTTAGCACTGTTGCCTCACAGCATGAGGGACCCAGATTCAATTCCAGCCTCGGGCGACTGTGTGGAGTTTGCACATTCTCTCTGTGTCTGTGTGGATTTTCTCCAGGTGCTCCAGTTTCCTCCCATAATCCAAAGTGTGCAGGTTAGGTGAATTGGCCATGCTAAACTGCCCATGGTGTTCAGGGATATGTAGATTAGCCTGGAGTAAATATAGAGTAAGAGGATAGGGGAATGGGGCTGTGTGGGTTACTCTTCGAAGGGTCGGTGTGGATTTGTTGGGCCAAATGGTCTGTTTCTACACTGTTGTAGGGATTCTATGAGGAGGACAAGGGCAGCTAATGCATGGAAACACTATCATCTGCTTGGTCCCCTTAAAGCCACTCACCATCCTGACTTGGAAATATATCACCTATTCTTCACAGTCACTGGATCAAAATCCTGGACCTTCCACTGCAACATTATTGTGGGCATAGTTCCACCAAATGGACTGTGAAGATTCATTAAGGCAGTTCACCACTACCTTGTCAAGGGTAAACAGTGATGGGTAATAAATGTGAGCCCAGAGAATGAAGCCACATCCTATGAAGGAATAAAAAAAACAAACCAATCTCCTGTCTGTTACCTTGATTATGTATTCTTCAAACAATGAGATCACAGCCTTCCTATCCACTCAATCAGGATTCCTAACAAAGCTTTCAATTTAATGTTACCAAAGCCTTTGGTATATTATCAGGTCTATTAACAGGGGTTTAGATTTGCTCGCTGAGCTTAGGTTTGATATCCAGATGTTTCATTACCTGGCTAGGTAACATCATCAGTGGCGACCTCCAAGTGAAGCTTGGAGTGATGATGTTACCTAGCCAGGTAATGAAACATCTGGATATCAAACCTAAGCTCAGCGAGCAAACCTAAACCCTAAACCTCAACCTGAGCCACAAACCTTCACAAACCTTGCGAAGGTCTATTAACAACTGAGAAGGCATAATTTGTTTTTACAAATTTTGAACAAACCTCTTAATGTTCCAGATTTCTGATTCCAATCAGGTGAACATCAACTTCATCTTGGGAGGGATATTATCAAACCCATAAGTCAAGTTCATACGAAAAGGGAAGGATTCTTCGCAATCTAATGCATTGTATTTCCAGTGGATTTCACTGTTCAGTTTAGATTAGTCTATTTCACTTCAGAAGATGCATCCACAGTCCCTCCTGAATGAGAATCTGAAGGTTGAGGTTCTGAAGGGATATTACAGAGAGTTCAGCAAGGATTTAAAAAGGAGGTTCTCGAGAGTAGTAATATCTGGATTACTTCTGGTGATACAAGCTAGTGATGGCAGGAATAGGAGGACAGAGCAGATGAATGAATGGTGTATGGGCGAAGGATTCACATTTTTGAATCATTGGAAGCTGTTTTGGGGTAGAAGTGACCTGTACAAGATTGCACCTAATTGGAAGGAGACTAATGTATTGGCAGGGAAATTTGCTAGAACTGCTTGGGAGGATTTAAACTAGTAAGGTGGGGGGTAACCCCACGGAGATAGTGAGGAAAGATTTCAGTCTGAGACTGGTACAATTGAGAACAATGTCAAGCCAAACAGTCAGGGAAGGCAAGAACAAAGCAAAGAACAAGGTACGACTGATAAATTAAACTGCATTTATTTCAATGCAAGAGGCCTAACAGGGAAGGCAGATGAACTCAGGGCATGGTTAGGAACATCAAACTGGGATATCATAGCAATAACAGAAACGTGGCTCAGGGACAGACAGGACTGGCAGCTTAATGTCCCAGGATACAAATGCTACAAGAAGGACAGAAAGGGGGGCAAAAGAGGAGAGGGAGTGGCGTTTTTGATAAGGGATAGCATTACAGCTATACTTAGGAGGATATTCCTGGAAATACATCCAGGGAGGTTATTTGGGTGGAACTGAGAAAAAAGAAAGGGATGATCACCTTAGTGGGATTGTATTATAGACCCCCTAATAGTCAGAGCGAAATTGAGAAACAAATTTGTAAGGAGATCTCAGTTAACTGTAAGAATAATAGGGTGGTTATGGTAGTGGATTTTAACTTTCCAAACATAGACTGGGACTGCCATAGTGTTAAAGGTTTAGATGAAGAGGAATTAGTTAAGTGTGTTCAAGATAATTTTCTGATTCAGTATGTCGATATACCAGTTAGAGAAGGTGCAAAATTTGATCTACTCTTGGGAAATAAGGCAGGGCAGGTGATTGAGATTTCAGTGGGGGAGCACTTTGGGGCCAGCAACCATAATTATATTAGTTTTAAAATAGTGATAGAAAAGGATAGACCATATCTAAAAGTTAAAGTTCTAAATTGGAGAAAGGCCAATTTTGACGGTATTAGGCAAGAAATTTCAAAAGCTGATTGGGGGCAGATGTTCGCAGGTAAAGGGACGGCTGGAAAATGGGAAGCCTTCAGAAATGAGTTAACGAGAGTCCAGAGAAAGTATATTCCTGTCAGGGTGAAAGTAACACCTGGTAGGTATAGGGAATGCTGGATGACTAAAGAAATTGAGGGTTTGGTTAAGAAAAAGACAGAAGCATATGCCAGGTATAGACAGTGAATCCTTAGAACAGTATAAAGGTTGCAGGAGTATACTAAGAGAGAAATCAAGAGAGCAAAAAGGGGAAATGAGATAGCTTTGGCAAATAGAATTAAGGAGACTGACAGAAGGGTAACTAAGGAAAGAGTAGGGCCCCTCAAAGATCAGCAAGGCGACTTTTGTGTGGAGCCACAGAAAATGGGGGAGATAGTAAACAAGTATCTTGCATCAGTATTTACTGTGGAAAAGGATATGGAAGATATAGAATGTAGGGAAATAGATGGTGACACATTGCAAAATATCCAAATTAGAGAGGAGGAAGTGCTGGATGCCTTGAAATGCATAAAGATGAATAAATCCCCAGGATCTGATCAGGTGTACCCTAGAACTCTGTGGGAAGATAGGGAAGTGATTGCTGGGCCTCTTACTGAGATATTTGTATCATCGATAGTCACAGGTAAGGTGTCGGAAGACTGGAGGTTGTTTAAGTGGTGCCACTGTTTAAGAAAGGTGGTAAGGACAAGCCAGGGAACTATAGATCAGTGAGCCTGATGTCGGTGATGGGCAAGTTGTTGGAGGGAATCCTGAAGGGCAGAATGCACATGTATTTGGAAAGGCAAGGACTAATTAGGGATAGTCAACATGGTTTTATGCGTGGGAAATCATGTCTTACAAACTTGATTGAGTTTTTTGAAGAAATAACAAAGAGGATTGATGAGGGCAGAGTGGTAGATGTGATCAATATCGACTTCAGTAAGGCATTCAACAAGGTTCCCCATGGGAGACTGGTCAGCAAGTTTAGATCTCGTGGAATACAGGGACAACTAACCATTTGGACACAGAACTTGCTGGAAGGTAGAAGACAAGAGGGTGGTGGTGGAGGGTTATTTTTCAGACTGGAGGCTTGTGACCGTGGAGTACACAAGGATCAGTGCTGGGTCCACTACTTTTAATCATTTATATGAATAATTTGGATGTGACCATAACAGGTATAGTTAGTAAGTTTACTGATGACACCAAAATTGGAGGTGTAGTGGACAACGAAGAAGGTTACCTCAGATTACAATGGGATTTTGATCAGATGGGCCAATGGGTGGAGAAGTGGGAGATGGAGTTTAATTTAGATAAATGTGAGGTGCTGCATTTTGGGAAAGCAAATCTTAGCAGGACTTATACACTTAATGGTAAGGTCCTAGGAAGTGTTGCTGAACAAAGAGACCTTGGAGTACAGGTTCATAGCTCCTTGAAAGTGGAGTTGCAGGTAGATGGATAGTGAAGAAGGTATTTGGTATGCTTTCCTTTGTTGGTCAGAGTATTGAGCACAGGAGTTGGGAGGTCATGTTGCGGCTGTACAGGACAGTGGACTGTTGAAATATTGCGTGAAATTCTGGTCTCCTACTTATTGGAAGGATGTTGTGAAATTTGAAAGGGTTCAGAAAAGATTTACAAGGATGTTGCCAGGGTTGAAGAATTTGAGCTATAGGGAGCGGCTGAATAGACTAGGCCTGTTTTCCCTGGAGCATCGGAGGTTGCGGATGACCTTGTAGAGGTTTATAAAATCATGAGGGGAATGGATAGAATAAATAGACAAAGTCTTTTCCCTGGGGTGGGGGAGTCCAGAACTAGAGGGGAAAGATTTAGGGTGAGAGGGGAAAGATATAAAAGAGACCTAAGGAGCAGCTTTTTCACGCAGAGGGTGGTACATGTATGGAAAGAGCTGCCAGAAGAAGTGGTGGACGCTAGTACAATTGCAACATTTAAAAGGCATTTGGATGGGTATATGAATAGGAAGGGTTTGGAGGGATTTGGGCCGGGTGCTGGCAGGTGGGACTAGATTGGGTTGGGATATCTGGTCGGCATGGACAATTTGGACCGAAGGGTCTGTTTCTGTGCTGTACATCCATATGATTCTCTCTGACTCTATGAGAATCAGACACTATTTGTAAGGGATGATTGCACACTGAATAAAAATTGGTATAGTCTGCATCTAAATCCAAAAGCAAATATTAGACCTACTCAATTTTTCCAGCACTTTCTGTTTTTAAATCAAATTTCCTGAAACCACAATGTTTTGCCGTTATCTACTACTTTGGATGCACTTTTCTTGAGTATTGAGCTCCTGTTATTTACGAAGAATCAAACTGATGAGAAAGGTTTGACTACCTTTTAAACCTGTTGATTCTTCTTCAATTCACTCCATTCTCTTTTACCTATCCCCAAAAGGCTTTTAACTTAGATGTTGACAATATGATCACAGATTTTCAACACCCCGTGTGTTTTTTCTCAGGTTTTTACACTGTCTAGTGAATGATTCACTGAAGATTAAGAAAAAAGTAAGGAATATACCTGATTGTTTAATTCTGTTTAGAGTGTGGCTCAAATATAGAATCCCCTGTAGTGCAGAAAGAGGTCACTTAGCACCAAACTTCCAAACAGCATCCCACCATGCCCCAACCTTATGTTTCCCATGGCTAATCCACCTAACCTGCACATACCTGGACACAATGGGCAACTTAACATGGCCAATCCACTTAACCTGCACATCTTTGGACTATGGGAGAAGACTGGAATATCCAGAGGAAACCCATGCAGACATGGGGAGAATGGGCAAACCCCACACAGACAATTGCCCGAAGGTGGGATTGAACCCGGGTCTTTAGCCCTGTGAGGCAATAGTCCTTTTTAACTTAACCTTTCTAGAAAAAGTTATCTCTAAAAAGATATAAAATATCTTTCTCAAGTTTTCAATTTACAAGAAAACTGTCAAATTTGTTATGAAAAGAACAGCAACTTCAAATGCAAAATTACGTAATAATGTAAGGAATTGTGAACCACCACAGATTTATGCCGATCCACTAGTAGACTTGTGAAAGAGGTCTCCATCAACCTTTTCATGATTGTTATAAATTTTTTGTGTATGTGCTATGAAAATAAATTAAACTTGCTCCAGAAATTCAGGGCTGCTGTTTCACGTCAACACCGTGCTAATAAGATAATATGTTTCCAATAACCTTTCTCTTTGAAACTTACTATCGTTTGCTGTCAATTTTTCTGCATATGTCACATAAAGCATGCAGTCAGGATGCAAGGTAAACTGTGAAAATTAAAACAGAACAGTAACACCTCACAGGAAAGCAAACTTCCATTATGAAATACACTTAAATGATAAAACTGAAAGGAAACAAAGATAACAGGTTTACTGGAATTGAATAGCACTGGGAATATACAGACTGATATAGAAAGAAATATTTCTTCAAAAGGTGATTATTAAATTTGATTTATTGTGAATTTCTATAAATACAGAGCTGTCACCTGTAGGCAGCAGCTACCTGCCGTTCCTGACTTTAATAAATTGGAAAACCATGGGTAGAAAGCTATTTTATTCCTCTCTTTATGTCATGTTCCATGGGCTAAAAAACTTAGAACAACACATTTTCTTGATGTTAGTTGGTGATACTTTGATACATTCTATATATTATCGGAAACCCATGCTATCACTTTGGAACATTATTAAACATTCCAGTCCTTAAACTTCATTGAAACTGTGACAGAATGTTTGTACCATTGTTCATTGAAGTCCAAAGTTGTTGATTCCACCATATCATAATCAATGACTGACTTGCTGAAAATTGTAACAAAGCAATTAATTGTCACTAATTATGCTAAGTAGACAAATTCAGATGACAGCAATATTGTAAAATGCCCCACACCAACACATTCGGGACCTCTGGCTGAATGGCAAATTTAAAAAGCAAATCATAAATTATAAAGTCAATATCCTGTTCTTCACTACATGTAGTGTAGCCTTTTAAATTTTTGAAAACATTTTCAGTCTGGAAATCAATTCTTTTATTCATTTGTAGGTTTGGGTATCGCTGGCTGGCCAGCATTTATTGCGTGTTCCTAGATGCCCTTGAGAAGGCGGTGGTGAGCTATCCTGTTGAACTGCTGAAGCCCACCTGCTCTGAGTTGACCCACAATGCAATTAGAGAGGAAATTCCAGGATTTTGACCCAGCAACAGTGAAGGAACGGTGATACATCTCCAAGTCAGGATGGTGAGTGACTTGGAGGGGAGCTTGCAGGTGGTGATGTATCTGCTGTCCTTGTCCTTCTAGATGGAATTGGTTGTGAGTTTGGAAGATGTTGTCTGAGGATCTTGAGTCAATTTCTGCAGTGCACTGTGTAGGTAGTACACATTGCTGCTACTGAACATTGGTGGTGGAGGGAGTGGATGTTTGTGGATGTGGTCCTAATTAAACGGGCTGAGTTGTCCTGGATGGTGTCAAGCCTCTTGAGTGTTGTTGGAGTTGCACCCATCCAGGCAAGTGGGGAATATTCCATCATACTCCTGACATGTGCCATGTAAATGATGGGCAGGCTTTGGGGAGTCAGGATGCGAGTTAGTGACCACAGTATTCCTAACGGGAAGAAAGTGAGGTCTGCAGATGCTGGAGATCAGAGCTGAAGATGTGTTGCTGGAAAAGCGCAGCAGGTCAGGCAGCATCCAAGGAACAGGAGATTCGACGTTTCGGGCATAAACCCTTCTTCAGGAATGTAGCCCTCCTTCATTCCTGAAGAAGGGCTTATGCCCGAAACATCGAATCTCCTATTCCTTGGATGCTGCCTGACCTGCTGCGCTTTTCCAGCAATATGTTTTCAGCACGATATTCCTAGCTTCAGACCTGTTCTTGTAGCCACTGTGTTTATGTGGTCAGTCCAAATGAGTTTCTGGTCAATGGTAATCCCCAGGATCTTGATAGTTGGGGATTCAGTTGTTGTAACACCATTGAATGTCAAGAGACAGTGGGGAGATTGTCTCTTATTGGTGATGGTCATAGCCTGGTGTTTGCATGGCGCAAATGTTACTTACCACTTGTCAGCCCAAGCCTGGATATTGTCCAGATCTTGTTACATTTGAACATGGACAGCTTCAGTATCTGAGGTATGGTGCAGAAACAAGATTTCCTCTTCCCAACTGGACCAACAAGGGAGGCAACACTCCAGACAATGCCAATCTGGTCTGAGATTTCTCCAAGTTAAAGCAGTCTCAGCTGTTTGGAGGAATAATCAATACTATAGGAAAGCCATTCATTGTTTACACTCCACCAGCATAAGTGTTAATATCTTTGCTCTAATACCTCACATTCTCACTATCTCTACTACCACAACACCTCCAAACAACACACATTCACTACCACTTTCATTAGTACCTATAAAGTTAAAAAACTCACAACACCAGGTTATAGTCCAACATGTTTATTTGGAAGTACAAGTTTTTGGAGCACTGTTCCTTCACCAGGTAGCTAAAATATCTTCCTTCACTCTCTACCATCCATCCCAACCTGCAGCAGCACTAACCCCGATGCCTTCTGTGCTGTTCTATTAATCTGGAATGGCACCTGGTAAGCTGGGATTGAATTGGACATAACTGATGCCATTGAGGCAGGGTAGAAACTTAGATGGAGATTGTCCTGACTCTGACCACTCCAAGTGTTTGACTGACTATGTCCAAGCCCCTAAACTTGTATCTAGAGACTGCCCTTGACTTAATATGTCGGGATCACCTGAGCAATTTGATCTGGCTGCGGCCTACTGACAACCATGACAAGTTTCCTTATGTTGTTTCTGCAGTAACTGGCTAGGCAAAGGAGAAGTATTAATAGCCTATTATCTCTAGCTGAGGGGGCAAAGCACAAAAAGGCAAGGCAGGGATGCTGTGAGCATCCAGGTAAGCTCCGAGTGAGTAAACACTAAAAAACTTTAGAGTGAGAAACCACTGAAAAACCAAGAGTTGCAGCCTGGTTTAGTTAATGAGCAGGGTGGCTGTCTCTGAGCATAATGTGCCTTGCTGCAGAATTGCAATGAGTGCTGCTGCTACAGCCTGTGGTGGAGCATTCTCTTAAGGTTAATACATCGGTTCCAGTTGGCAGTTTTCATCATTGAGTCATAGTCATAGAGATGTACAGCATGAAAACAGATCCTTCGGTCCAAACCAATGCTGCACCACTTCCTGTTGCAGCTTATTCCATACATTTGCCATTCCCTGGTGAAAAGGCTGGCCCTTAGGTCCCTTTTAAATCTTTCCCCTCTCACCATAAATCTATACACTCTAGCTCTGGACTCCTCACCCCAGGGAAAAGTTAGGAAGGCAAAACCAATTCAGTTCAAGAGGGCTGGAATAAAAGAACAGAAATGTATAGCTGAGGTTTTACGAGGCTCTGGTCAAACCAAAATTGGAATATTATGATCAGTTTTTGGCTGCATATCTGAGGAAGGATGTGTTGGAAGGAGTCTGTAGGAGGGTTGCAAGCATGACCCTGGGGATGAAGTATGAACTGCTTGATATATGAGGACCATTTAAATTATGGGGAGATCTGACTGAAACTTACAGAGTACTGACATGCCTGGATGGAATTGACGTGGAGAAGATTTTTCCACTAGTAAGAGAGACTAAGACACATGAGCACAGCCTTAGAGTGCAGGGATGACACTTTAGAACTGAGACGAGCAGGAATTTCTTCAGCCGGAGAGCAGTTAACCTGTGGAATTCATTGCTGCAGAATGTCTGGATGCCAAGTCATTGAGTCATTAAGACAGAGTTGGGAGGTTCTTAATTAGTAAGGGAGTCAAGGATTACAGGGAGAAGGCAGGAGAATAGAATTCAGAAACCTATCAGTCATGATTGTATGATGGCCCAGAGTCAGTGGGCCCAGTGGCCTAATTCTCCTTCTATATCTTATATCCTTGTGGTCTTATTGGCTTAATGGTCAGTTGAATTCGCTTAGGTATCTGCTTTGACTTCCATGTCGAGATTTCTCAACGTGTAGCTTGCTTCATGTATTTGTTAAGATAGCAAGTTAAATATTAATGAGTTGAGTTGTGCTGTTAAAAGGATTTTTAACATGTAATAATCCTCTTTAATTAAAAACCTGCTGAGCAAGATAGTCACCACACAGCTTGTCAAAAGCATAAAAGCTGGAGTGAGATGCTTCTGTCATCATGATAGACTTCACTGGAATTCTCGTCCCATTCTGTCACAAATTTCACTGTAGTCCCCATTGCTCAAACCATTATAAATATCCACCCACAGCCACTGGCAGCATTCCATCTCAGTGGGTGTCTTTAATGTGACTCTGAACAAGATAAAATTCTTTTAAAATTTGGAGCTTGTTTGTGTGTATGTTACTATGTAGCAACCTATCATTAACAGAATATGAATCTTTTTTGTTCTTAATATTCCTCAAAAAATTAATCTAGTTTAGCACATATTCATGTACAGACCTGGTATTAACAATTTTTAAACTTATTAAGAATTAATTTTATATGAACATGTGAATGTGCCTTTGAATCTACATCATATTAATAATACCCTATGTCAAAATGGTGTCACAGTAATAGAGAAAATTGGCAGGGATCCAACACAGCCAACCAATGCATTCAACTTTCTCAGCCACCATAGCAGCACAGTTGTACCAACCATATATACATTAAATAATTTACATATGTAGCTCATTCTGCTGCACAATTTGGACAGAGACAATGGTGACAAATATCATGAATCAGTTGGTAAAACTGTTGTCATTAGGGCAGGAGATTGTAACTTCAATTCACAATCAAGAGTTTGTGTGCAAAATCTCCTCCGCCACTTCAGTGGCAAACTGAGGGAATGATGCATTAATGGTCTGACAGAAGATAAATTAGACAGTGTAGTTTCTGTACTTTAGACCACGTAAGTTTTAAAAGTAGTGACCCAAATTCACATGTTCACTTTCAAAGGGAAATATCCACAGTCAGCGGCATTGCTGGTGGTCTGGAGTCACATGCGTTCCAGATCAGGTGAGGATTGCAAATTTCCTTTCCTGAAGGACAGGAAGGAATGTCTTCGAATGAAGACATTTGATGGGTTTTTATGACAATCAACAATGGTTTCATGACCATCGTTACATTCTTAATTCCAGGTTGTTTTTTATTGAATTCAAATTCCATCATCTGCCATGGAGGGATTTTAAACAGGGTCCCAAGAACGTTAGCTGAGTTTCTAAATTAATAGTCTATTAGTAATGCAACTAAGCCATTGCCTCCACAGTACCACTAAACAATTGCTGACATCTTCTGATTGATTATCCATTTGTTATATTTCTGGAGTTGTTTATACTTGTTTGAAGTTTGAATAGTGTACAGGGATGAAATAGCCATCACTCAAGTCCTATTTATTTAAATGCCTTTTGCAGAAACAATGTGCATCCAGGTAGTGTTTCCTCTGGAAATTGAGCATGACTGGGAGAATGAAGAGAAGCCTCACAAAGTAAGGTTGGCTGCTAGAAGAAGGAGGAGCAGAAAGAGAAGAAGCTCTTAACTGGAAGCTATATTTGAGCATTGAGGCAATAAAGTGGCATCGGATAAATAAGGCAGTGTAGTTTCTTTACTTTTGACACTCATATTGTCTTGCAATTGTCTCATATGAATTCAGCCAATTTCATGAACTGATTTTACAACATCTGTGTAATCACAAACACCTCAGTATATAGATGAATTGTATTAAAAGTTGCTTTATTTCGCAGCAGTCATTCCAGCTATTTCTGCTGGAATGTACATTAGGCACATTCATCATTAAATGATTAAAGATTAAATGGATGCTGCATATATTTCCCTCACTCTCGTAATACCCTTGAGAGTGTGTTGCTGGAAAAGCACAGCAGGTCAGGCAGCATCCGAGGAGTAGGGGAATCAATGTTTCAGGCCAGAGGCATTTGTGATGAAGGGCTCTGGCCCGAAACATCAATTCTCCTGCTCTTGGGATGTTGCGTGACCTGCTGTGCTTTTCCATCAACACACTCTCAACTCTGATCTCCAGCATCTGCAGACCTCACTTTCTCCATCCATACAACCCTATCAGTTTTTCCAGCAGCTCTAATGGGTGGGTCCTAGATGATCCAACGCTTTGTACTTAAGGAGGAGATCTGGCATTAGGCAGGTAATGGCCACTGACAGCTAGCCCATGTCCTTGTCTCTGACCCCCCTCTGTCCTTACTTCTGATCCTACTCTGTAATCCCCAGCCTACATTGTCTCATTTTTGAGCTGGAGGTCCACAATGGTCTGGGTGCATCGCCACTGGTAGCCATGGCTCCAGCTGACAATAGTGACATCAGGACTACCAATGATGTAATTTGTTCCTCTACATGCTTGTTAGTTTAACAAATACCACTCAGTTTCTTATTGAGACATGTATTTGGAAAGTTTATTAACAATTAACTATGTACAGTAATATATATCAGACTTGTACAGTATAAAATGTGTACTTAAATACTGTAGGTTTTGTGTTTCACATGTTATTAGTAAATTATGTATACAGTTGACTGGCTGACAGACTGACTGCTTAACTGATCAATTGATTGGATAATGAGTAAGATGGAGACATTTTATACCAGATTGTCACATTTTACGAACATGCTTAGTTGTCTTAAAAGTACGGTGCTCTTCCAACATATATGCAATAAACAAGAACCAGCCACTGACTGCCTGGCATTACTTAGCGGTTGGTACATCCACCAAGGGGGATATCAATTGTGAGGAAGGGTCAATGGTTTCATAAATTTCATTGGGCCTCCCCAGTGGAACTGATGGGAATTCACTGCTGGTCGTCTGACTGGTGGGCAAGATTTCTGTCAGCTTATAAAATTCAGCAAAATTTCCAGAAGAGGTCACAGGATTATAATCGCAGGCTAACATCACTAATTCAGTACAAAGTAAGCAAAAACCTTGAATTTACCACTTTGCAGGGTTCACTAGAAAGATGATGGATGAAATTCAGGGATAGTTAATCATTTTAATGGTACGATGTATGTTAGGGTGCCATAGTGGCACAGTGGTTAGCACTGCTGCCTCACAGCGTCAAGTGCCTAGGTTCAATTCCTGCTTTCATCACTATCTGTGTGGAGTTTGCACATTCTCCCCATGACTGTGTGGGTTTTCTCCAGGTGCTCTGGTTTCCTCACAGTCCAAAGATGTACAGGTTAGGTGAATTGGCATCGTGTTAGGAGCAGGGCTAAATGTAGGGGAATTGTCTAGGTGGGTTACTCTTTGAAGGGTCAGTGTGGACTTGTTGGGCCAAAGGGCCTATTTCCACACTGTAGGGAATCTAATAAAATCAAATACCACGTTTCATCAAATTTATATTAAATGAACAACAGGTTAATATGATAGTGGTAAAATAAATTAGCATTATAGCACAATTTTGTTCTATTGCATCGGTGTGCTATACAGAGCTTATGTAGTACATTAACTAACATTAGGATTATAACATTACTATTGTAGTAAATAAATTCCTGGCCATGTATTCAGAATGGATAGAAATTGTAGGCATACAGCTGTCCTCTCAATATTGATGAGCTAACAAAACCTATAGCTACATGCTGAAGGCCAACTGCACTACGACCTCATTACAGGAGAAGTCATTCTTTTGGTGTAGTTGCAGCAAAACCATAACTCATTTATAAAGAACATGTTTCATTATCCTTTGCTGGATAGACACAATATTCGAAAACAATTTCTGCTGCAGAGATGCAGAGAGGAAGATTTATTTATTACTAATCTAAATTTTAAAATATATTGCAGTTTTATGAGCTTTTGGCTATACTGTGCATATAATTTAAAGTGTCATCACTTGTTTTACTTCTGGCAAGAACGTGCTAATGGGTGACATCCACGGCCAGTATTATGGATCTTTTACAGTACTAAAGTCCTCTGCAGTAGATTTCTCAAACTATGGTTCAGTCAGTTGGGGATTGTTTTATTTTCGGATTCATTTGTGGCAAGCGTTTTCTTTTTTTGCAAAAACTTAAATAAAAAGATTTAACTACTGCTTTTATCAGTTTAAGATAAAACATTTCACCTAACTCATATTGGTTTTGTCAGAATAATCATAAACATACCTCCATAAGCATACACACAAACACACACAAAAGAATAAACTGAATTTAGTCAAACTTCCCAAGTAAATGAGTCAAAATAGTCCTTCAGAAGAGTACGACTGCAGTATATTTGGAAAGCCCCAGACACAATGCATCTTTTGTAGAAATGTTTATTGATCCTGTACTGCCTATTTTAATTCAGTGTCATACTAAATATATTGGAAGTCAGCAGAAAAATTGATATAACTATTTGAAAAAAAATCAATACACCATTGTAAGATTGCCACGGACAACATTACAAAATATACGCACTTCTGCAATGAGAGCAGTTTATCATATCTCTGCTGTCGTTGCCTTAAACAATCTTTATTTTAGTTTTTACACTTCTGCCAGTTCCTATTTGTTTCTTAATACTAGTAACCAAGTGTTCCCACTGCTGGGAACTGACTCTTACATGAATTAGATTCTGTACCTGTCGATGAAGCACAGATTTTTGACATTCCAAAGACCTTGCGCTTCCTGATGTTAATTACACCTCTGTTTTAATTTGTGAAAAGCATATTCTTATGATGGAGGAAGGACTATTTTAAGAATTTAGTTTTACAGGAAAATTCTGTGTACAATTGCAGTTTGCAACATTTGCAAATTTTTATCATTAGCATTATCTGAAATCTGCTTGGATTTTATTTAAGGGTTCACAGATGTCTTTAAATGTTGGTTTATTTCTTTCTGTGTGTATACAAAGAAAGTCATTTTCATAATGATAACTTCTTTCAGAAATGACTGATATCATCCCATTACCTATTTCAAAATAAATGAGTAAAGGTTTGATATGCCATTTTCATGAAGATATGTTGAAAAGCATTCAGGACTTGAATGATCTTATTCTGCTGCTCCAAATCAAGCATTTCCATTCAGTCTCAGCACCATAACTGCCAAGCTGCCTGTCAGTGGCAGTATCACTCTGGAAGCTGTCTGCTCTCTATTTCATGACCGGCCTTTGTGAAGAATCCATTGCCTGAGGATTGTTACAGGTTGAGACCTATCCACTTGCTACTCAGCAGGCACACTTGGCATTCTAATCAACCAACTGCCAGGCATCCCTTTGCTATCAGGATAATTACATTATTTCTATACATGTCTGCATTCAAATTAGACATAACTGTGACAGTAGATATTAAAGAATTGTTACAGCAGAGTTTTAGTAAGTTTGGTCTGGAAAATATGTATGATTGTACTATATATAATTTGGGAGAAAGTGGGGACTGCAAATGCTGGAGATCAGAGCTGAAAATGTTTTGCTGGAAAAGCGCAGCAGGTCAGGCAGCATCCAAGGAGCAGGAGAATCGACGTTTCGGGCATGAGCCCCTCTTCAGGAATGAGGAAGGTGTGCCAAGCAGACTAAGATAAAAGGTAAGGAGGAGGGAATTGGGGGAGGGACGTTGGAAATGTGATAGGTGGAAGGAGGTAAAGGTGAGGGTGATAGGCTAGAGTGGGAGTGGGGGCGGAGAGGTCAGGAAGAAGATTGCAGATTAGGAAGGTGGTGCTAAGTTCGAGGGTTGGGACTGAGACAAGGTGGGGGAGGGGAAATGAGGAAACTAGAGAAATCTGAGTTCATCCCTTGTGGTTGGAGGCTTCCTAGGCAGAAGATGAGGCGCTCTTCCTCCAGCTGTCATGTTGCTATGGTCTGGCGATGGAGGAGTCCAAGGACCTGCAGGTCCTTGGTGGAGTGGGAGGGGGAGTTGAAGTGTTGAGCCACGGTGTGGTTGGGTTGGTTGGTCCAGGTGTCCCAGAGGTGTTCTCTGAAATGTTCCGCAAGTAGGTGGCCTGTCTCCCCAATATAGAGGAGGCCACATCGGGTGCAGTGGATGCAGTAAATGATGTGTATGGAGGTCAGATGAATTTGTGGCAGATATGGAAGGATCCCTTGGGGCCTTGGAGGGAAGTAAGGGGGGAGGTGTGGGCCCAAGTTTTGCATTTCTTGCAGTTGCAGGGGAAGGTGCCAGGAGTGCAGGTTGGAATGAACTCAGATTTCTCCAGTTTCCTCATTTCCCCTCCCCCCACCTTGTCTCAGTTCCAAGCCTCAAACTCAGCACCACCTTCTTAACCTGCAATCTTCTTCCTGACCCCTCCGCCCCCACCCCCACTCCGGCCTCTCACCCGCACCTTTACCTCCTTCCACCTATCGCATTTCCAACACCCCTCCCCCAAGTCCCTCCTCCCTATCTTTTATCTTAGCCTGCTTGGCACACCTTCTTCATTCCTGAAGAAGGGCTCATGCCCGAAACATCGATTCTCCTGGTCCTTGGATGCTGCCCGACCTGCTGCGTTTTTCCAGCAACATATTTTCAGCTCTGTATATAATTTTTTCCACTCAATTCCAAATACTTCATAGGTCTGTAGGACTAGATATTAGAATGTGATTTCTTTGTAGGATATTGTTATGGCTAGACTTCTGAACGTCCTGCAAAATATACCTTCAAGTAAGTGATCAGGAGGCAGCTTGATTAGTGAACTCGACATCTTCTGAGTGGAAAAGCTGCATTGCAGCGCTAAAGCAGATGAAAGCACATAGGCGTGGCAGTGAGAGAGATTGTGAAGAGAGATTACGAATTGGGGAGGATGGTGCCCAGGTTGTAAGGGATTCTGAACCATAGAGGCTGGACAATTGTGTTGGCCCACAATCGCAGAAGGTATTCACTGGTGGCCTGGGTCCACAATGTGAGGAGGAGTCTGCCTGTAATCTGGAGTGCCAATAATGATTGGAGAAAAAGTTGGTCAGTGAATTGGGAGCAGCAGACAGATCATGTGGTGAGGGCAGAGGTGTTTACTGATAACTTGTGGAGTCTTGAGAAAATGTTATTGCTTCTTCTGACCCACAAGCTGGAAAGGCATTTATCTTATGGATGCAGAGCCTCTTGCCCTGAGTAAGCTCCAAGTTTCTTAACACTCTGGATTAAATTTATAATGATTTTAAAAAGGACAGCACGTAGCTTTTGGTTTGTTTAAATGACTAGCTTATTTCTCGAGATCAGGTTGATCCTCTGTCCTGCATCTCACTTCCATTAAAACCATAAGTGGATGACCAGAAAGTGAGTTTGGTGTCATATTTCAAAACTCTTGCAGTTTACACAAATTCAATCCTCTCATTTTGGGGAGTTAACATTTAAGCATAACTATTAAACAAGTTGGAAAATAAGGTATGTCATTGTTTTGATAACTCAGTCAATAACTATATGATTATTGTTACCAGAGGTTTTTTTTCAGAAGAAGAGGTACAAATTATATAGTGGACTTCATCTCATGATGGTTGAGGTTGAATGTCAAAAGGGTTAAAACCTTTGCTCAAATCTTGGACAGTGCGGAGTGAAGGAAGTAATTCACCAAGAATACTCTGCCGTTTCACTCTATAGATCCCTCTTCTTCTTTTCTGAAATGTCACATGTTTGCAGCCAGAAACTGATGAGCAATTCCAACAAAATAATGCAAAAAGATTAGTTCAAGTGGAATTAAAGACTCATTATGCATGGATTTCCTCTACCAGATAGCACAACACTAATGTGAAGGCTAGACTGAAATTTAAATGAACTTGGCATATCAAAAAAAGAGGCTATTTCAAAGGTCAAGGATTAGGATTAGGAAAGTTTCCCTAGCAATTTATTTTCATCGCGTTGAGAAGCTACAGTCCCATTTACACAGCAACACATTTACTGTGATTAAAACAAGATGCTCAGAAATGTCAGTGAGCAGAAAGATTTAGAGGTTCAAGTGCAAAAATCACTAAAAGCTAGGAATCAGGTAAATAGAATAATTTTAAAGGTTAATGGAATGTTGACCTTTATATCAGAAAGCCAAGAATACAAAAAAAGATAGAACTTTATGTTATAACTGCACAAAATTCTTGTTAGTGTCCATCCAAAGTTGTTGCATACAGTGCAGCCTTGAATATTAGAAAAAGATACATTGGCCTTGGTTGATGCATGAGTCATTCACCAGGATGATACCAGGGCTAAAATGCTTAAATTCTGAAGGCAGACGACCTAACCTAGCTTTAATTACCCTTGCATATAAAAGACCAAGTGGTGATCAAACTGAAATGTTTATGATAATTTAAGAGTTTGATAGGATGGACCAAATCTAATCCAGAATCTATTGTCCAGACCAAGGCAGCATTTCCTCAAGATTGGAAATTGTCCATTGTGGTTTGATGTCCTAATACGGTTTGTCACATAAAGGCTAATGGATATCTGAAGCCCTCTCCTGCAAAAGGTTTATCAAATGAAAGTTTCAAAACTGAGATTTTTTTGCCAACTAATTCTACTAATGGTTAGAAAATCACACAAGTGAATAAAGTGTGGAATTGGAAAAAGCACAGCAAGTCAGGTAACATCAGATATGGATGGGGAGTCAACGTTTCAGGTTGGAACCAGGACTGGGGAGTGGGCAAGGGTTTGAGAAATAAATAGAGGGAAGAGGGTGGGGTTGGAGGAAAGATAGGTGGGATGGCAATAACTGGATGTAGGTATGAGGTGACTCTGATTGGCCATTTGGAAGTGTGTGGCAGATAGGTGGGAAGGAAGATCAGTTAGGTCAGGTCAAGAGGGCAGGATGGAGAAGGAGAACTGGATTTGCAATGATCTGGGGAAATGGATAGATTTGGAAGCTGATGAATTCTATATTAAGGTTGTATGGTTGTAAGCTCCCAAGGCAGAAAATAAGTATACTTCCTCCAGTTTCTGTGTGGCCTTATTTTGACAGTCTAGGAGGCCCTGGATGGATATAGTGTTGGGCAGTCTGACTTTCCAGTATGTGCATTCCTTACTATCTCCACGGAGTTTAGATAAAGTCAGCCATGATCCAATTGAATGGCTGAACTGGCTAACTGGACTGTATACTCTATGCCTACTCCTATGTCCCTAACTTGTGTAATATTGACAGGTCTGCAAACACTTCTGACAATGGAATTGAATAGATATTGGTGTATGCTGTATAAAGCATTGTTAGAAATGTTAATAATGGGCACAAACTAAAGACAATTTGGTCCTCAAATATTTCTGTAAATTTGCACAAATTTACCTGGTCCCTTGGGGTTCTTATCTCAGTGGTGGAATCCTCACCTCTTAGAAATTAATACGTTCAAGATTCAATCCAGGTCTTTAGCATTGTAACAATGCAACACATTCTCGGGCTGCAGGAGAGATATCATATATAAGGTAAAATTTTAAGCTGAAGCTCAGTCCTCCTGTTCAAATAGGCCTAAAACATCCCACAGGGCTGTTTGAAGGTGCATGTGTGATCTGATCAATATTCGCCTTTCAGCTCAACAGTTTCACCTTTAGTAAGACTTTAGTAAGTAGCACAAGTTGACCTCCACTTCATAACTTCACAAGACTCTGGAGATAAAAATTGAGACATATGTTTTGTCTACATTCTTCCTAATTTAAGGAATGAAGTAAGATAGACTCTTTATCAAGTATTCTTTTAATGATGTTCTGGAGGAGGAAGAGTCAGATTTCAAGACTTGGGCCAACTTCAAGTTCAATTCATAATGACTGCTATATTCTAGTTGAGTAAAAAGATAACTCCTTTCAGATACCTACTCCTACAATGTCTATCTGATTCAACCTTGACATTTTTTCTCAAAAAGTTTGTATCCATCGCCTTTATTGACACAGTTCCACAGATTTACCACATTTCACAGAAAAAGTTATTCATTTCAATCTGTATTTCAATTTAATTTACCTAAATCATTTTGAATGTTTGAATTAAATTTCCTATTAATGGTTTCTTACATTTCTTTCTTCACAGTTGATTTATCTTAAGTGAATTATAATTTCGGGCCATTTTTGCGCAGCTTCCAATATCTGAATATTCTCTTTGTAGCTTAGTGACCAGAATTGTACACAATAGTCCAGCTGCAGTCACACCACTGCCTTGCGCTCATTATTGTCTTCCAGGATTTATAATCTGTCACTCCTATTAAACATACCAAACTCTGTTAACTTTCCTTATTGCTGTTGCACACTGCATAGTTCCTTTTATTTTGCAACTATGACCTATTTTTGACTGTCCTGTTGTCAGAGCTACTTAATCAATAAAAAGAACAAATATGTTTTACGTTCCCATTGTTAATTTCCTTTCTTGTCTCATTATGTTTCAAATGTCTCATGAAGTTACTTTTCACACTCATCTTCACAATCTGCCCTAATTCCTTTTGATTTGGTTTGGCTTTGGCATATCATTTGAAAACATCACCTGTTTAGTATCATCTGCAATTTAGCATTGTGGTTGTACCACTTTCCAAATCATCTGTTTGTATTTTACAGGATAGTGTCACCAGCATTCTATTTGTGACTCTTCACCATGTTGATGCTGTAGTATTAACAAGCATTCTTTGATTTATCTGGAATCCACTGTCAATTCACCTGAGAAACCTTTCTCCTATATTCCATATCTTCTAGCTTTATGGTCTAATCACTTACTTGTCATAGTACATTTCAGTCTAGTTGGCATGTCGAACATCCATTTTCTTAAAGACGTCTGACACATTTTCAAAGCCAATTCGCCTCCACCAGATGGGGCTGTGAATAGTAAATGATAAGTCCATGCTGACTTTTTCTTACCACATATAACTATTGAGACATTTCTTTTTACTTCCTCCAAGATGCCATCGAAGGGTTTAGTCATTTCCAAATGACCAATTTTACCTTCGCTAAACACACTCCCTCTGCAGTTTTTTCATTTATTAGTAAAAACAGAAAGTTAGTGGGTGGAATCTTATCGGGGCATGAACGATGTGAACTATGATGGGAATTCTGGGAGAATTGGGTGAGACGTCGGGTCTTTCTCATTGTTCGGAGCAATTTATTGCATTTTAGAACAGAGTTCTGGGCATCAAAACATGATTCATGCTAGGCAGTGGTCAGATCAGAGTGGTGCTGGAAAAGCACAGCAGGTCAGGCAGCATTCGAGGAGCAGGAAAATCCTGATCCTCAGATGCTGCCTGACCTGCTGTACTTTTCCAGCACCACTCTGATCTAAACTCTGGTTTCCAGCATCTGCAGTCCTCACTTTTGCCTAAGCAGTGTTCAGATGCCTATTAAAGGAGATTATTTATTGTTAACAGCCTCACTGATGCAAATCTCACCTCAATAATATGCAGCTTTATATCCCACCACCCACCATGAGGAAACTAAAAGTTGGCAATTCCTAACATGTAAGTCAGAGCGGGTTCTTGGTGATCTGGTCCTCTGGGTCACCATCTTGGATGCCAAGAAGCAACATCTCAAAGCACACTCCATGACATTCAGCTTCTAACCTCCAAGGATTCCCGCATCCAACACCCCCAGCTTTTCAGGTCCCTCACGGCACATTTATAATCCACTTACAGGAGTTGCATTTTGGGGCATACTGATGACCAGCATTGAAGTATTGCTCAAGGACAATTTGCACACAAGGAGAATCAACCAACTTACAACTTGGACCAGGCTGAACCTCAGGATTAATCGGTCACACTCTCATTTTGATCCTACCTAGACACTCACAGCAACTTTGCCTTGCCATGCCTGTTTGTGCTTTCCACTGCAGCCAGAGCTACCAGACTCATATCATTTCTGTCTGGCCTGTGACACAAAGCCAGGCTGCCAGCCATGGTAGCCAGCAGTCATTAGTCAAGTCAAGGGAGAGATCTTTCCATCAGGGTCCTGGCATGGTAAGTCAATGGCAGCCTTCAATGTTGGTCCAGGGCCTGGACATGGTAAGACAGCCACTCAAGATGGTCAGGGCCCTCTCCTCTTAAAGGGTGATGAGCCGGATGTTTGACAGCCCCCACCAGACTTGACTCTTTCAGTCCTTTCATGAGTAGTTTTCTCCTGGAATAAGTCAGGAGAAATCTAGAGTAATAGGATAGGGAATGGGTCCAGGTCGGTTATTCTTCGGAGGGTCGCAGTGGATTTGTCGGGTCGAAGGGCCTGTTTCCACACTGTAGGGAACAAAAGAGAGACATTGGAGGTAAATGGACTTAGTGGAACAGGTATTGGTACTGGTACTAGTGGGGAAAAGATGGGCCAAGTGAGTGTTTAGGCAGTGCAGTGGACATGCACAGCTAGGCTCTATTCCTGACGAAGGATTTGCCTGAAATGTCGATTTTCCTGCTCCTCGAATGCTGCCTGACCTGCTGTGCTTTTCTAGCACCACTCTAATCTAGACTCTGGTTTCCAGCATTTGCAGTCCTTTTTTTTTAACCTAGGCTGGACAGGTAGGTCAGAGCGAGGGAGGGAAGGTGTTGCATGTATTAGTGAGGGTGGTAGGACATCAAAATAAAACTAAGAACAATGGATGTTGGAGATCTGAAACTGAAACAAAATTATTGGAGAAACTCAACAGGTCTGGCACCACCTGTGGAAAGCCAAAGCAAAGTTAATGTTCGAGTCCAGTGACTCTTCACGAGACACCACTACCCAGCAGAGCTCCAGTGAAGATGTCCCAGAGATAGGATGACTCATCTCCAACCACCACAACCATCTTCCTTTATATTACATACGATTCCAAACATTAGAAAGATTTTCCTTTGATTCCCATTCATTCCAGGTAGGGCTCCATTAAACCACATTCCATCAAATGCAGCCTTGATGTCAAGGGCAGTTCCTCTCACATCACTTCTGGAATTCAGCTACTTTGTCCATGTTTGGATCAAGGCTGCAATGAAGTTATAAGCTGAATGACTCTGCAGAACCCAAACTCTGCTGCAGTAAGCAGGTTACTGCTGAGCAATTCTGCTTGCTTAACACTGTTGAGGACCACTTGAATTGCTTGCTTACATCATCTTGCTCTTCAGACTTTTCAGAATGTGAATCTTACTGGCTATGTCAGCATTTATTGACCATCCTTAATTGATTAAGTTAGGAGTCAACCATATTGCTGTTGGTCTGATATGTGGATTAGACCAGGTTTTAATCACTGTTTCCTTCCTTAAAGAGAATTTGTGAGCCAGGGATGTTTTCCCAAAAATTTCCTTGGATTCCTAATTACAGTTTTTTGCTTTTAATAGATTCAAATTCCAACCATCTGCTATAGTGAGATTTGAGCCCAGGTCCTGGGTCTCTGGAGTAATAGTCTCGTGATAATGCCACTAGGCCATCATGTTGCCCAATGCTTGGGCACTTACTGGCTGCTATGGTTTGTTTTCCTCTTTTTCTGCTCCCAATGTTATTCTACAAGTCTCTCTCTTTGCATGAATAATCATCTTTAATGCTGGTGGGGCTTACTCCTGTCAATGGGGTCACTTAATGGAATTGACCACTCCTTATGGTTGTGTGTACTTTCTGTTGGGGATCAAGTGCCCATTTCGTCTCCATCCCTGTGAAGCGCTCTGATTACCTATAGCAATTTATTCACTATAGCCAAATAATTATCTTGTAGGTTTAGCCTTTCTCATGATTTTTCAGCTTTTGTGGGGGCTATATCCTTCTCCACAGTCAGGTGACTAGTTTTTTTTAATGCACTTGTGGGATGTGGGCATCGCTAGCTGACCAGCATTTATTGTCCATCATTGGTAGCCCTTAAGAAGGTGATGCTGAGCAGTTTTCTTAAAGCTCCGATCCATGTGCTATAGGTTGACCCAAAATTAGGGAGGGAAGTGGGCTTAAAAAATCTATTGTCCTCTACTTCCTATTGCTTATGAACTTCCCTTCAGGATCATCTGCTACTTCTCAAATTGGATCGCTGCACTCCCCTCATCCTTCACCTGTGGCACTGTGCAGTCCCTAGAGGTCACTTCAGTTGTTTCCTCCATTTCTTAGTCCTGGTTACCACTGCTACCACACAGTGAGATCAGCTCTACATTCTTGTGAATGAATATTTGAACCCTGTTGCTTCAGTGTTCTGGTAAAAAGTGAGGTCTGCAGATGCTGGAGATCAGAGCTGAAAATGTGTTGCTGGTTAAAGCGCAGCAGGTCAGGCAGCATCCAAGGAACAGGAAATTCGACGTTTCGGGCACAAGCCCTTCATCAGGATTGAGGAAAGTGTGTCCAGCAGGCTAAGATAAAAGGTAGGGAGGAGGGACTTGGGGGAGGGGCGATGGAGATGTGATAGGTGGAAGGAGGTCAAGGTGAGGGTGATAGGCCGGAGTGGGGTGGGGGCGGAGAGGTCAGGAAGAGGATTGCAGGTTAGGAGGGCGGTGCTGAGTTCGAGGGAATCGACTGAGACAAGGTGGGGGGAGGGGAAATGAGGAAACTGGAGAAATCTGAGTTCATCCCTTGTGGTTGGAGGGTTCCCAGGCAGAAGATGAGGCGCTCTTTCTCCAACCGCCGTGTTGTTATGTTCTGGCGATGGAGGAGTCCAAGGACCTGCATGTCCTTGGTGGAGTGGGAGGGAGAGTTAAAGTGTTGAGCCACGGGGTGGTTGGGTTAGTTGGTCCGGGCGTCCCAGAGGTGTTCCCTGAAACGTTCTGCAAGTAGGCGGTCCGTCTCCCCAATATTGAGGACACTACATTTTTCCGTTTCGAGGTGGCAGAAATGACGGTGGATGATACGCTGTATATGGAGGTTGGTGGGGTGGTAGGTGAAAACCAGTGGGGTTCTGTCCTGGTGGCGGTTGGAGGGGCGGGGCTCAAGGGCGGAGGAGCAGGAAGTGGAGGAGATGCGGTGGAGGGCATCGTCGATCACGTCTGGGGGGAATCTGCCGTCTTTGAAGAAGGAGGCCATCTGGGCTGTACGGTATTGGAACTGGTCCTCCTGGGAGCAGATGCGATGGAAACGAAGGAATTGGGAATATGGGATGGCGTTTTTATTTCCCTCCCCTCCCCTATCAGCGTTCCGCAAAGACCACTCCCTTCGTGACTCCCTCGTCAGGTCCACACCCCCCACCAACCCAACCTCCAATCCCGGCACCTTCCCCTGCAACCGCAGGAAATGCAAAACTTGCGCCCACACCTCCTCCCTTACCTCTCTCCAAGGCCCCAAGGGATCCTTCCATATCCGCCACAAATTCACCTGCACCTCCACACATATCATCTATTGCATCCGCTGCACCCGATGTGGCCTCCTCTATATTACTGTAACATAGCTCCTTGTGCACATGCTCGGTAGTTTTTCTTAGAGTCAAGATATAGTTAACCCTTTACTTCATAGTCCCATCTTGGAAATCACAGTACTTATCAATTACAATGGTGAAAAAAACCACTGTTTTAAACTTTAACCTGTGTGTCTATTTGACCCTGTGCCCTGTGTCTGTTTTTTTTCCAATATATTCATATGGCACTCATCATACTGTGTACTTCCATCACTCAATGTGTATGCTGAGGAGTTCATTGTGCAAATGCTTTATTGTCTTTAATCATCACTTTCAGCTCAGGTATAAAATGCAATAAAGCATTACTAATGAAAGGCTCAGTCTGGCACCTGGATGTATTCCAACTTATCAGTACTTGGAAGAGGGCAATGCACTTAAAGACGGGTCATACTGAAAACAGATGAACCATCTTCAGTCCAATGTATTGAAAGAAACTGGTATTATTTGTTTGTCAAATATTTATCATTGTATTCAGTATTAATCAGTCTTTTTTGGTGTTAAATGGTTCTTAAACCATTTTTCAATAAGTGCATTCTACTTCGAATTACTTTATTTCATGTAACTTTGCTACATTTTGGCACCAGAAGATATGGCAAAATAACTCATTAAACAAAGTATTGGTTCAGCAAATTTACAAACAATGGTTATCTTAAAAATTAAAGTCAAATAATTACTAAATTACTCATGAAGTGATCATTTTGTGTTTACATTTTTACCGCATCTTTATCATATTCTCCTACTTTTTCTTTCACTAACTATTCTACTTTTCTTTTCGATAACTCTGGTGGTGCTGACGAATGTAAAATTCCATTTCATAAGCATTGGAAAACTCTGCCCAAGTGATCATCCTGCTGTGGGACTTTACACAATGGTTCAGAAGTGTGGGTATTTGGAGGAATTATCCTGGTCCTGAATGGTATCATTGCACAACACCATATATCAGGCCTAAGACTTGTAACCTTCAGAGAGCAGCAGACAGCTCGTAGACAAGCTGAATTGAAGATCTGACCACTGGAATTTGAGAAATTCTCTTACGCACATGAGAAATTGCATCAATCAATTAGGGAGGTGGTCAGGAAAGGATGGGAAATGTAGGGTATGGGACTGATGGAAATGAAGGGCCATTGTTGCAATTATTAATTCCCTATACTTTGAAATTCATAAATAACAGTAACAGTTGCCAAAGATTGTGAAATAGTGAACAAAGCTATCTCTGACAAAAAAAGAGCTAAGGATGACAAGGAAAAGCATACATCATGAGAGCTAAAAACATTTATGGGTAATGTATTTCAGACTATTAAAAAGACATTTTAACTCAGCATGCATTTTATGGGAGAGAAATCTTGCCGAATAAATTCATTGGAACTCTTGGATAAATTATGAATCTTTGTCAATGATAGTTTTATTCTTTGTTAGTTACCTTTGTCAATGATAATATTATTTGGTTGTGCCACTTTTATGCTTTAAGACATTTGACACCATGATAGTTGTGGTTGTTCAAAAGAAGGCTTAGAGTGATGAGGAAGCATCAGAATTGTATTGAAATTGGACCAACCAAAGAAAGCAGAGGATAGTTGTATATGCTGATATGACAGGAATCAGTATTGGGCCAACTGATATATCACAGGAGAAGGAAATTGTCAACAAAATCTCATCATCTAAGCTTTGGAACCCTAGCCAGCTTTTTCTCCCAACCAGGGTAAAGAAAAAAGTGAATAAACGTGCATTGATATCGGTAAAGACTGAACAGGTTTTATAGATGCACCACAGAAAGCATTCTATCTTATGCATCATGGCTTGGTATAGCATCTGCTCTGCCCAGGACCATAATAAATACAGAGAGTTGTGAGCACAGCCTAGTCCATCACACAAGCCAACCTTCCATCCATTGACTCCCACTTCTCACTGCTTCAGGAAGACAGACAACATCATCAAATACCCCTCCCAAGTGGGTTATAATCTCTTTTATCAGGCAGAAGGTAGAAAAGCTTAAACACTTACCAACAGATTAAAGAACAGTTTCTTCCCTGATGTTATTAGACTTCTGAATGGACCTCTCAAATCCTAAACATAATATTGATCTCACTCTTTGTACATCTTCTCTCCAGCCGTAACATTGTATTCCTCTCTCTGTTCTAATGCCCTAATGCACTTTGTATTGTATTATTTGCCTGTACCACATACAAAATAAAACTTTCACTGTACCTAGATATATGTGACAATAATAAAACAAATCAAATCAAATTTTACTACAGCCCCCCAAGTCAGCAGCTAAGGCCAGCAGAAGAGTACAGATTAAGTTGGGTGCATAACTTGTCTTTCCACCATAGTATTCATTACTGAATTCAGCTTAGTGTCAGTGACATTCATAAGTAAGACACAAGTCAGCTTGACTTGACATTTCATCTCACTAAAAGAATAAGAGGTGGCCTTATTGAAATATGTAAGATTTTTAGGAGACTTGACAGAGTAATGTGAAACAGTTGTTTCACCATGTGGAAGAGTCTAGGTCTGGTGCATCACCTCAGAATAAGGCATTGCACATTTAAAAACAGATTAGGACGAATTTCTTCTCTCAGGAGATAGTTGGTCTGTGGATGAGCACAGAAAATGCTGGATTAACTCAACAGGTCTGGCAGCATCTGTACAGACAGAAATAACATTAGCATTTTGAGTTTGGTATGATTCTTCTTAATGTTGGAGAATAAGCTCATTTTTATAACTCTGACACAGGCAGAGATGGAGCAAGATGGCAGATGACATAGAAGCCCAGTACTTAAAGATAAATGGGTTAATAGTGCAATCACTAACTCTATTTCTCTATGCCTAGCTCTACCAACTGCTTTAAAGTCCCCTTCTTGTTATTTTTTCAAGCCTCTTAAAATATGCAGAGTTTCTAAGAATGGACAGCGGGACCATGGTCTTCACAACAATGTTTTTCTTGTCTACAATACTTCCGTTTTGAACCACAAACATCAATTAACATTAAATTCTCTATTTCTCTAGTTCCACAGATGCTGCCAGACCTGTTGCATTTTTCTAGCACTCTCTATGTTGTTTCAGATTTCCATCATCCACAATAATTTGCCTTTATTCCAGTGAATCTATGGAGTCCTCTACAGAGCTGTTGAGGCTGAATCTTCAAGTATGTTAAAGACTGAGATTATTAATCAGTAAAGCAATGGAAGGTTAGGCATAAAAGACAGAAAAATAGAATTAAGAATGATCAGATCAACCAATTGAATGGCAGAGTGGACTTGATGAGCTGAATGGCCTATTCTTTCTCCTGTGCATATGGTTATATTGTCTTATTTACAAGAAAATAGCTTTCCTTTCCTGAGTTGTAGCAGTGAGAAAAGAAATTCAGAGAATAGAACTACATTGCTGAGCCCAACTACCATCATATTTTCACTTAAATCCTACCAAGCAGCTCTAACAAATTTCCCTGCCAGTATATTAGTCCCCTTCCAATTCAGGGGCAAATCCGTCCTTCTTGTACACGTCACTTCTACCCCAAAAGAGATTCCAATGATCCAAAAATGTGAATCATTCTCCCATAAGCCAGCTCCTTAGCCATGCATTCATCTGCTCTATCCTCCTATTCCTGCCCTCACGAGCTCATAGCACCAGGAGTAATCCAGCTATTCCTACTCTTGAGGACCTCCCTTTTAAATTTCTGCCTAACTCCCTGCAATCTCCCTTCAGAATCTCAACCTTTTCCCTTCCTATGTCATTGGTTCCAATGTGGACAATGATCTCTTGCTGGCCGCTCTCCCACATGAGGAGAAAGTTATGACTGCAGACGCTGGAGGCCAGAATTGAAAAGTGTGGTGCTGGAAAAGCGCAGCAGGCCAGGCAGCATCCGAGAAGCAGGAGAATCGATGTTTCAGGCATAAACCTGAAGATTCCTGAAGAAGGGCTTATGCCCGAAGCGCGATTCTCCTGCTCCTCGGATGCTGCCTGGCCTGCTGCACTTTTCCTCTCCCCCATGAGAACATTCTTTACCCTCTCTGAGACATCCTTGATCCTGGTACCAGTGAAGCAACACACCATTCTGTTTTTATCACCTCTGGCCACAGAAACGTTTGTCCGTACCTTGGACTAGCGAATCCCCTAACCTGTTCGACAAGATTCCCCAAGGGAGACTGATTAGCAAAATTAGATCTCATGGAATACAGGGAGAACTAGCCATGCGGATACAGAATTGGTTCAAAGGGTGGTGGTGGAGGGTTGTTTTTCAGATTGGAGGCCTGTGACCAGTGCAGTGCCACAAGGGTCGGTGCTGGGCCCTCTACTTTTTGTCATTTATATAAATGATTTGGATGCGAGCATAAGAGGTACAGTTAGTAAGTTTAGAGATGACACCAAAATTGGAGGTGTAGTGGACAGCAAAGAAGGTTACCTCAGATTACAACAGGATCTTGAACAAATGGGCCAATGGGCTGAGAAGTAGCAGATGGTGTTTAATTCAGATGAATGTGAGGTGCTGCATTTTAGGAAAGCAAATCTTAGCAGGACTTATACACTTAATGGTAAGGTCCTAGGGAGTGTTGCTGAATCAAAAGACCTTGGAGTGCAGATTCATAACTCCTTGAAAGTGGAGTCGCAGGTAGATAGAATAGTTAAGAAGGCATTTTGTATGCTTTCCTTTATTGGTCAGAGTATTGAGTACAGGAGTTGAGAGGTCATGCTGCGGCTGTCCAGGACATTGGTTTGGCCAATGTTGGAATATTGCATGAAATTCTGGTCCCCTTCCTATTGGAAAGATGTTGTGAAACTTGAAAGGGTTAAGAAAAGATTGACAAGGATGTTGCCAGAGTTGGAAGAACTGAGCTATGGGGAGAGGCTGAACAGGCTGGGGCTGTTTTCCCTGGAGAGTCAGAGGCTGAGGGGTGACCTTATAGAGGTTTACAAAATTATGAGGAGCATAAGTAGACAAAGTCTTTTCCTTGGGGTCAGGGAGTCCAGAACTAGAGGGCACAGGTTTAAGGTGAGGAGGAAAAATATAAAAGCGACCTAAGGGGAAATGTTTTCACACAGAGGGTGGTATGTATATGGAATGAGCTGCCAAAGGAAGTGGTGGAAACTGGTACAATTGCAACATTTAAGAGGCATTTGGATGGGTCTATGAATAGGAAGTGTTTGAAGGGATATAGGCCAGGTGCTGGCAGGTGGGACTAGATTGGGTTGGGATATCTGGTCAGCATGGATTGGTTGGACCGAAGGGTCTGCTTCCATGCTGAACATCTCTATGACTCTATGTTGCCAAATGCGATGAGATTTTTATAGCAATTTCTGTTTTTGTTTCCAATATCTAGCATTTGCAGTTCTTTTGTTTTTTTTCCCTGTTACTTATCTTGCATGAACACAGAGGACACAGTTTAAAAATAAGGAGTAGGCCTCTTAGAACAGAGTTGAGGAGAAACTTCTTCACCCAAAGAATGGTGGGTGTATGGAATGCTCTGCCCCAGAAGGCTGTGGAGGCCAAGTCTCAGGATACTTTCAAGAAAGAGTTGGATAGTGCTCTTAAGGATAATGGAATCAAGGGTTATGGGGATAAGGCAGGAACAGGATACTGATTGAGGATGATTAGCCATGATCATAATGAATGGTGGTGCTGGCTCGAAGGGCAGAATGGCCAACTCCTGCACCTATTGTCTATTATGAACATTGCCAATTCATTGTAGAAGTGCCAATTACAATTTGACATATGACTTGATAAAATTTATGCTTTGGAGCTGGATAAACTTTGAAACATGGGAGTAGAAGTACTGTTCAGTCCATGAGCCTGTTGCAAGAATATTTTGAGTATTTTGAACATTCCTTCTCCTCAAGTCACAAATTATAGACTGTTAAAATTATATCATTTCAAAGTCTGTGCATTTTCTTTGCATTATCATGAATTAATATGAGTGCTCAGGGCTGTTCAGTTGGGCTATTTACAAAGGGTCTTTTGAGAATCTTTGTAACAAGATGTGTACCAACCCCTTCAGAACAAATTCTTTTCTGTTTCCATTTAGTTGGTCAGGGGATTTTGTGCCAAGTTTTCAGACATTGCTTTTTTTTATATATATGGGAATTTCCTCTTAGTTTTTTTGAGGAACTAGAAGACAAGCAAAGGCAGGATGCCAGCCAGGTCAAACTGCATGAGAAACAGACTGTGCTCTACCTGTTACTTTCCGCTCCACTTACTTACATGTGGAGATGTGCTTACCAAACAATGACTGTGCTGAAATGATGACAGAGACAGTAGATATCACAACACAGAGCTGTCCCATCTGCAGCAAAGGCACATGCAAATATCAAAAAATATAGAGCTGGCACTACTGATCAGCTGATGTTTAAAGTCACCTACTTCCTATTTTTTCAAGTCTATTGCAATATGTGAAGAGTTTCTAACAATGGATAGCAAGATCACAGCCTTCACAGTCTTTCCACTTATATTTTGGTCAGCAAAGGTCACACAACAACAAATTATTTTATCCAATTCCACAATTTTTCTGCCAACTCTAATATTTTGTCATCATTCATGTTATCCAAACTTTGCATGGTCCAAAATAGTGATTAAAAATCCACATCTCTTGTAATGTCAATCCACAGAAAATATCCTACTGTTAAGTGACAACACCCTTTAACTTTATTCATTACCCTGTGAGCAAAATATGAATGATTTTTAAAGTTATTATTATTCATTTGTGACTCGTGGTCATTGTTGGCTGGGCTAGCATTTATTGTCCACCACTAATTGCCCTTGAGATGATGGTGGTGAGCTGTTTTCTTGAACTGCTGCAGTCCATTTGCTTGGTAGGTCCACAATGCAGATAGGGAGGAAATTCCAGGAATTTAATCCAATGACATTGAAGAAATATTTCCAGGTCTGGATGATGAGTGGCTTAGAGAACTCATGGGTGGGGCGTCCCTGTGTAATTGTTTCGCTTGTCCTTCTAGATGATAGGCATCATGTGTTTGGAAGGTGCTCCCTGAGAAGCTACGAAGAATTTCTGCTGTTCATCTTTTAGAGAGTACACATAGCTGGCAATGAGCATTGCTAGTAGAGAGAGTGAATGTTTGTGAATGTGATGCCAATCAATTAGTCTGTTTTGTTCTGAACGGTTTCAAGCTTCTTGAGTGTTATTTGAGCTGCACTCATCTAGGCAATTGGGAATTATTCTACTACACTCCTGATTTGTGTTTTGTAGATGATGGGCAGTCGTTGGGGACTCAGGAGAGTATTATTCGCTGAAAGATTTCTGACATCTGTCCTGCTCTAATTGCCATGATGATTATGTAGCTAGACCATTTCAGCTTCTGGTCAATGGTAAATTCCAGGGTGGTGATAGCGGGCATTCAGTAGAAATAATGTCATTGGATGTCAAGGGGAAATGGATAGATTGTCGGTTATTGGAGATGGTCATTGCCTAGCATTTGTATAGTGAGAATGTTTCTTGCTACTTTATCAACTCAAACCTGGATATTGTCCGGGTCTTTCCACATTTACTGCTTCAGAAACTAAGGAGTGATTAATGTGCTGAACATTGTGCAGTCATCAGCAAACATCCTTACTTCTAACTTTATGATGGAGAACAGGTCACTGCTGAAGCAGCTGAAGGATAGTTGGATTTAGGGCACTTTCCCATAAAGATGTCATGGATCTGAGATGATGGATCTTTGACAACCTAAACCAATTCTGTGTCAATTCTGCATCCAACCAGCAGTGAGTTTCCCTCTGAGTCCCATTGATGCTAGTTTTGCTTGGGCTCCTTGACAACACACTTTATCAAATGAAAAGGCTGTAAACTTTCACCTCACCCCACCTGCCCTCAGCTCTTTTGTCCATGCTTAAATGGATTGGGGCCAGTACCTCAATGGCCCTAATGGAGTGCAAATAGAAAGACAATGAGCAGATTATTGCTAAGCAAGTCTGCTTGATAGCACTATTCCTGACATCTTCCATCACATTTACTGATGATCAAGAGTAGACTGTTTTGGTAGTATTTTGAAGAGTTGGATTTGTCTTGCTTTTTGTGTACATGACGTACCTGGACCATTTTTCATACTATCTGGTAGATGTCAGTATTATAGCTGTCCTGGAACAGCTTGGCCAAGGGCACAGCACATTCTGGAGCACAAATCTTCAGGACCATTGCCAGAATGCTATTAGGACCCATCACCTTTGCAATATCCAATGCTTCAAAGACCATGCAGCCAGTAAGAAAATTAGAGAGAAAGCTGGTCCTGTACTGTAGATTCCCTGAGTAGTCACCTCAGTTTTAAGTATGCCAGATGCTGCTCTTGGCATGCACTCCTACACTCCCCATTGAACCAGGATCAATCCTTGGCTTGATGGAATTGTTAGAGTTGGAAAGATGCTGGGCTGTGAGGTTGCGAGTTATGTTGGAGTATGATCCTGTTGCTGCTGCTGATGGTCCACAGCACCTCATAGATGGCCAGTCTTGAGTTGCTAGATATGTTTGAAGTCTATTCCATTTAGAACAGTGGTAATGCCACTCAACATAACAAAGTTTTGCTCAATGTGAGGACAAGACTTTATTTCCATGGGGAAATTTCCAGCAGTTACTCATATCATTACTATCATTGATCGATGTCTCTGATGTGGGCAAATTTATGAGGTCAAGTATGCATTTCCCTCTTGTTGGTTCCCTCACCAATGCCGCAGACCTAGTCTGGCAACGATACAATTCAGTCATTTGTGGTGCTGCTAAGTCAATCTTGGAGATGGATATTTTGGTACCCAATTTAGAGTACATCTGCACCCTTGCCACCGTCAGTGCTATCTCTAAGTGGTGTTCAACATGGAGGAGTAGCTTATTTGGCACTGGTACTTTATAATCAACTGGAGATTTGCTTTCCCATATTTGATCTGATGTCATAAGTCTTGATGGGATCTAGAGTTAATGTTGGGGACTCTTAGCGCAACTCCCTTCTGACTGCATACCACCACATCCTCTAGGGGAGCCTGTCCTTTCACTGGAACAGAACATGATGGCATTATTTGAGACACTTGTACGATTTTGCCAGGCTATTGTTTATTTAGTCTTTGAGATAGCTGTATAGGTACTATACCTCAGACATTTGGAAGGAGGACTTTGTAGGCTTAACAAGCTGTGTTTGCCATTGTCCCAGTCAATGCCAGATAATCTGTCAAGTTTCATTCCTTTCCTTAGACTTTATAGCAGTTTATACAATTGATATAATTGGAGTTTCAGACAGCAGTTTAAAGTCAACTACATAGCAATTCTCCTGGAGTCACATGTAGGCCAGATCAGCCAATGGCAGTTGTATCATTCTCTAAAAGGCATTCATACACCGTTGGTTTTAACAATAACTGACAAAGGTTTTATATTCATCATTAGGTCTTTAATTCCAGATTTTTATTGAATTCAAAATGAACAACCTGCAATGGTGTAATTCAAACCAAGCACACTACCTAAGTCTCTAGATTGTTCGTGTCGCAAAATTCCCCTTGGTCTTTGCCTCTCCAATGTAATTGCCTTCCCATCTCTCAAGGAGCTCTGTATGATTCCCAGTCTTAGCTGGGATGTTCTCTCCATAATATTAAACACAAAAGATAGGGCATATGATATCAATAAATCACCTAATTAAACCTTTTGGGAAGCCTGTTCATACAATCTGCTCTGGTATGGTATTACTTCATCTCTGATCTTGTTTAACAATTCTTATAATGAATGGTGTCTTGTCTAAAAAAAAGCTCAAATTGGCATGACTTTACAGCAATGAATCATTTTGCTTCAATAATCAATCTGATTATCAAGTCATCATCAGTAACATAAAACCACAACTTTAATAAGTGAGGAATAACTATCACCATTCTTATCAAAGGCCATTAGTTTTACAAACAGGATCCTCATCGTCAAAATAGTTTAATACAGTGACACTGCCTTAGCCACTAACCACAACTGAATCAATTAAAATAATGAATAATTTTTAGACAATTTTATATTCAATATTGTATTTATTCATGCATCACAGCACAAATTATCTCAGGTACTTTGATTTACATTTCCTATTTCTACAAAGTTTTGTGATGTCTCTGCTTTCAGAAAGCTGAAAAGCAAATTTTTAAAAGTGGAATAATTATGATTCTCTTGGCTCCTCTGTTGTCTAGGCAACATTATGTATTCAGTGAACAATCACTGATCTATTGCTTTGATATAAATCCATAGTTATTTGTTTAAATAAAGAACAAGGAAGCATTTGTACAGCTTTACATGAAATGTGTTGATTTTATCTATTTCCAGTAATCAATTATCCACGTGTCATTCAGTACTTAAAACCTGGTAAGCTAGATACGAGTATTGCTAAGAAAAACACATATTGTCAAGCTGTTCGCAAAAGAGTCTGACTATAACCACCCACCACCTTGTGTTTATTGTTCAGTGTGATTCCATGATTGGACAACATTTTCTAAATCATCCTGAGTGTGTGAAGAATTATGCTGGCAACTAATATAGATTTGTCAGTCGGCTCACACAATGGCACACTTACATGTGTTGGAAGCTACATCTTTTAAAAAATAGACTTCAGACTAAGGCTCAGTTTTAAATTACAGGTCATTCTGCTGTAACATGTGGTTTGTTCATGCAAATTTGCTTTTATGCGATTGACGAATTGGGGACACTGGCTCTAATGTGAAAACATTTAAAGCGTGTTGGGAGTGATGTGCTTACATCACCAACACTTTAAGCGCTGTTTCTGAAGTGCAATTTTTCTAAAATGCCAGGTTGCACAAGCACACAACTATTGCATTAGAGAAGAACTACCTGTACTTCAAATGCAAGAAATGAAAGTACACTGCTCTAGACATTCAACACAATACCCAAATGTGCATTGCCCTCAGTATAGCATGGTTTGAAGTGTTGTTATGTGCAATACTAGTGTGCAATCACATAATGCTTCAAATTTTGTGGTAAGAATAATTCTGTTTGCAATTATTGAAGTGTAAATCAAAAGCAATTTCCATTGACTGCACATCCAAGGCTCACAGCTGAGATGTGAAATGAATAACTTGCATCTATATTTACTAAAGAAGGAGATGTTTCTTAATCCAGTGTGACATGGGAGAATATTCTGTCACTAAAAGGGTTTAGAATTGATAAGGTGGAGGTATTGGAAAGAAATGTCAGTATTGAAAGTCAATAAGTCACTGTGACTAGATGCAATGCACCCTCAGATGCAGAAAGAAGTGAGAGTGAAAATTGCTGAGGAATTGGCAATAGGTTAATAGGATTGTTAAGAAACCATCCTGCCATTATCAGTCGTGGCACTGATTAAAAGAACAGGGAGGTAATGTTGCAGGTGTATAGCAAAGGTCTTTTTCCTAGAGTGGGAGAGTTCAAAACTAGGGAGCATAATTTTAAGGTGTGTAGAGAAAGACTGAACAGGGACCCGAAGGTAAATGTTTTCACACGGCGGGTGGTTCATACATGGAATGAACCAGAGGAAGTGATGGAGGCAGGTACAGTTACAGCATTTAAAATACCATCTGGGGAGGTACATGAATGGGAAAAGTTTGGGGGGATATGGACAAATGAAGACAATTGGGACTAGGTTAGTTTGGGAAACCTGGTCGGCATAGATGAGTTGGACTAAAGGCTCTGTTTCTGTGCTGTATGATTCTATGACTCGATGATAACACCTTTGGATGAAAGGTGGAGGTGTTCAATCCCCATGGACTGCTATATAATTGAAGAAATTAGCATAGATAAAGAAGATGTTTTGAATGATCTGGCAGGCTTAAAAGTAGCCAGACAAACTATATCTCAGGCAAGGAAGGAAATAGCAGGGACACTGGCAATAATTTTCCATTTTTCTCTGGCCACAAGAGAGGTGCCAGAAGAACAGAGGACAGGTTAATGTGGTATCGTTATTCAAGAAGGGAGCAAGCAATAAACTAAGAAATGACAGGCCAGTCAATCTAACCTCAGTGGTGGGGAAACTATTGGAAGAAATTGTGATGGACAGGATTACTCTGCACTTGGAAAGGTAGGGTTTTATTAAGGGGAAGTCATGTCTGACCAACTTGACTGCATTTTTCAAAGAGGTGGGCAAGTTATTTAACACAGTCTCCTTGGACATCAGTAAGGCTTTTGCTAGGTACTGCATGGGAGATGGATAGTAAAAGTAAGAGCCCATGGGATCAAAGGAAATTTGGCTAATTAGACTCAGAATTGGCTGAGTGGCATGAAGCCGAGGGTAGTGGTCGAGGAATAATTCTGTAACTAGATGGTTATGTCTAGTGGAGTCTGCAGATATCAGTGTTGGAGCCCTTGCTGTTTGTGGTATATATAAATGATTTCAATTTGAACATAGAAGGGTTAATCAGTGACATTGCAAATGATACAAATGTTGTCAAGTAGTGAGGAGAATACCCTTAGATTACAGGAAGATGTAGACGGGCTGGTGTGATGTGTGTGATCAATGGCAAATGTAATTCAATCTGGATTAGTGTGAGATGATAGATTTGGGCAGAACAAACAAGGCAAGGGAATAGATGATGAATGGCATGACCCTGGCAGGATCAGAGGGACCTTAGCATGCATGTATTCTTGTCACTTAAGGTAGCAGGCTAGGAAGATAAAGTGGTTAAGAAGGTATATGGAATACTTAACCTTTTTTGGCTGAGGCATGGATTTTAAGATCAGGGAGATAATGCTAATCAATGGTTAGGACACAGCTAGAGTATTATGTACAGTTCTGGACTCCACACTCTACGAGAAATTTGCCAGGACATTGCCTGGGCTTGAGAGTTTTAGTTATAAAGAGAGATTGGACAGATTAGGATCATTTTTCTTGGCACAGAAAAGACTACAGGGGGGCATGATTGAGATGTATAAAACTAGGAGGGGCATAGATATGATAGACAGAAAGGAGATTTAAAGAGGATGTGAAGAAAAGATTTTCTCTCAGAGGGTGGTGAGTACCCAGAATTCAATGCCTGTAAGAGGTGGTACAGACAGAAAACCTCAGAACCTTGAAGATTTAGGCGTGCACTTGCAAAAGATTAGTGCCAAATGCTGAAAAATGGGATTGCAAGTTAGGCACTTGTTTTTAACCATCACAGGCTCAATGGGCTGAAGTGCCTTTTTCTGTGCTGCAAACCTCTATGATGCTAATGTGTAATGATATGTTAGTGAATGCAGGTGGTCAAGGAGGCCCAGAAAAGCAAATAGTGAGTTTTATTCATCTGCTAAACTCTTTGACTTTCTGGTCAGGAATCGGCACT
Source organism: Hemiscyllium ocellatum (assembly GCF_020745735.1). Classification (NCBI taxonomy): domain Eukaryota; kingdom Metazoa; phylum Chordata; class Chondrichthyes; order Orectolobiformes; family Hemiscylliidae; genus Hemiscyllium; species Hemiscyllium ocellatum. Next base: position 36,974,232 of record NC_083407.1, on the reverse strand, counting down.
ATTGAGTTGCCCACCAGGAGCATCACACAGTGCGTAAAAATGAGATGAGATTCACTACTAATAAGGTGCAAATGCATAAAAGTAAAGTTCTCACTACTTTCTAGTGAGATTTCCATCTATCCATTAGAATCTAAAAGGGAAAACTGGCCTATTTTTATCTTGATTTTGAGAATCTCATTTTTCTGATCTCACCATATTTTCACAACTGACTTGTTATTGCCAACTTCATTCAAGGATAAGGAAACCTCAGCCCATTATGCTTCTTATGCACCTTATTCAGAATCAGGGAAAAGTATTTCCACGTAAATTGTCTGGTTTTTAGTGAGGGGACATTTCAATAAGTGTCCTTTCCTTCATCTCTCATATCAGGCCATTCTTTCAGAACCATATTAAATAGGGTTTTCTTCACTCTAGTGCTGTTCTATTGATGTGGAATTGTGCCATGATCAGCGCAGCTTAGTTTTGCAGCTACAAAATGGCTATTCAGCCATTTGAGAAAGTAAAAATGAGCACAACTATCTTGGGATTGTCCCGATTTTCAGCCTTCTTTCTAATAGCTACAAATAAATTTTATAAAAGCAAAATACAGCAGCGGCTAGGAATTTGAAACAAGTAAGTGGATGTTGAAAAACTCAGCAGGTCTGGCAGCATCTGTGCAGAGAGAAACAGAGTTAACGTTTCAAATCCAATATGACTCTTCTTCAGAATTGTCAAGGGGTCATGCTACAGTCAGGGACAGCATCCAATCTCAGTCCATGGACTTGGCACAGTCACTCAGCCACTTGGGAGAGTCAGGGACAGGGACTCTATAACTTTGCAGCTCTGAGAAGAGTCATGCTAGACTCAGAATTTTTGCTCTGTTTCTGTTCAGTTTCTCCAGCACTTTCTGTGTTTTCTGCAAAATATGTTATCATTAAAGTGAAAAGTTTGGAAGGATGTAACTGTTATTTCAATGCAGAAACATAGCTCCTAACATTAAAAAAAATGCAAAATGAGAAAATAGTGAGTTATATTCATATTTTTAGACTTATTTATCTATATACATGGATACATGTAATGTCTTAAATCCATAACTATTGTGGTTCACACAGCATACCTGGAAACATACTTTATATTTGCTCCTATAATTTTTATAAACCATCAGCAAAGCACAGTACAACAGGGACAGACTGTGATGTGTCAAAAAAATAAGATCATCAGCACCAAAAATCCAAAAATATCATAATATTACAGTCACACTGATCAACACAGATAATTTAGTATTCAATCTTGCCTCATTTTTATGCAATTTCCTAATGGCGTGCAGAGAAAAACAAGATGGTAACAGTTTCTCACATGAAAGGCAAAGTAAGTATTTGGCAGCTCCAGCCCAATGCTTCCTCTTTTGGGCCATAAGTCATCCTCAGGCAAGTCAAGGGGACTGCCATCAGTTAAGAGATCATGTCACAGTCTGTCAAGAACAACATCCTCACCTCAGTCCAGGGGCTTGACAGGATCAGTCAGCCACTTGGGGCAGGCAGGCTCAGGGGTTCTGTAAAACTATGGTCCAAGAAGTGGGCCATAGTCAGTTCTGCAGGTCCAGTGCAACCAGCCTGGGGATTTGTGGTGAGTCAGGGAGCTGCATCGAAATCACTCAGAGATCTGATCACTCATCAAATTGCTTGTAATGGTCACACGTTAGCAAGCGGTGATGGTCTAGTGATATTATCACTGGACTGTTAATCTAGAGACTCAGGTAATGCCCTGGGTTCAATTACCCCCTTGTCAAATGGTGGAATTTGATTTGAGTAAATATCTGGAATTAAAAGTCTAATGGTGGCAATTAAACTGTTAATTGTCAGGGGGAGGAAAAGCTATCTGATTCACTAATACCTCCCTCGATCTCCTTATCTCCAACTACTGCTGTGACATTAAACGCCTCAACCTGTCTACCCCTCTCACCCACTCCAACCTCTCACCCTGGCAACACGCAAGCCTTCACTTGCTCTGCTCCAACCCCAACATCACCACCAAAACAGCAGGCAAGGGAGGGCGCAGTGGTAGTTTGGTGCACCAACCTCTAAACCCCCAAAGCCAGGCACTAACTCATGGACACCTCCTCTTACCGCCCTCTCGTCCATGATCTCATCTCCTATCACCAAACCATCACCTCAGAAACCATTCACAACCTTATCACCTCAGGGGATCTCCCGTTCACAGCCTCCAACCTCTTGGTCCTAGAACCCCGCACCTCCCACGTCTCATGCTTGCCCAAAATCCACAAACCTTGCTGCCCTGGTTGACCTATTGTCTCCACCTGCTCCTGCCCCATATATTGAGACCATCCTATCCCCTTTGGTCCAGGAACTTCCCATATACATTCAGGATGCCACCCTGACCCTGAACTTATGTTCACTGGACTATCTCAGACACCTCCCTCCCCTTCCTGGACAGCTCCATCTTCATCTCCAATGACCAGTTCAACATGGACATCCATACAAACCCACCGGCTCCCACAGCTACCTGGACTACACATCCTCCCACCCTGCCACCAGTAAAAATGCTATTCCTTACTCCCAATTCCACCACCTTTGCTACATCTGCTCCCAGGAGGAACAATTCAACTCCAGGATGTCCCAGATGGCCTCCTATTTCAAGGATCACAATTTCCCCTCCCAAGCGATCAACAATGCCCTCCAGTGCATCTTGTCCATTTGCTGCACTTCTGCCCTTGAACTCCACCGCTCCAACTGCAACAAGAATAGAAACCACACACCATCCCCCATTCCCCAGTCCTCACCTTTCACCCCACCAACCACTGAATACAACACATCATCCTCCATCATTTCCACCACCGACAATCTGACCCCGCCACCAGCGATATATTTCCCACCCCAGCTCTATCTGAATTCCGCAGAGACAATTCCCTCCGTGACTCATCCGTTAGGTCCACGCACATCACCATCTCACCATCCACACTCAGCATCTGTCCTTGGCACTGTAAGAGGTGAAAGACCTGCTCCCACATCTCCCCCCTCACCTCTGTCCAAGGCACCAAATGATCTTTTCATAACCAGCAAAGATTTTCCTGCGCATCCAAACACCTCATTTACTGTGTCTGTTGCTTTCGATATGATCTCCTCTATATCAGGGAGGCAGGATGCCAACTCGCTGAGTGTTTCAGCTCCCACTCCCCCAAGGACATACAAGTCCAGGGCCTCCTCTACTCCTAAATCCAAGCCACCCAACAACTGGAGGAAGGACATCTGATCTTCCATCTTGGGACCCTTAAACCATGCAGCATCAACACCAACTTCACTCATTTCCAAACCTCCTCTCCTCCCACCTCATCCCAGATCTAACCCTCCAACTCAGCATGGCCCTCTTGATCTGTCCTATCTATCCATCTTCCTTCCCACCCATCTGGTCCATCCACCTGACAGACCTATCACAATCACCCTCCACCTGCTTTCCCAGCCATCGCCTTCCCAACTATCTTCCCCCCAGCCCCAGCCCCCATCCTCCTATTCATCTCTCAGTACCCATCCACCCCATCCACATTCCTGATGAAGAGCTTATTATTGACTCTCCTGCTCCTCGGATGCTGCCTGCCCTGCTGTGCTTTTCCAGCACCACACTTTTCAACTCTGACTCTCCAGCATCTGCAGTCCTCACTTCCCACTAATGTCCTTTAGTGTAGTACGTAGTACTGTTGGTCACAGTACAGGTTGGTCATGACAGATTGATCATAGGCATCTCTGTGAAGTACAGGTTGGTATAGAGCTGATTTTCTCTCAACCTGAACTGTAAGTATTTGGTAACGTACACAATTCTGCATTCCTTGGGTAATGCAGGGTCTCGGGTCAAGAAACAAGATTTCAAAAATCCTATTGCATTTACAACTTCCTCCAATATGTGTGTACTATGGCTGTGTTGTGTACATTGGAATAACATTCACTATGTCAAAGAAGCACTCCATGGCACTCTTTGTCAGACCTGTCTATCTCCCATTGTATGAAGGGCTCTGCGAAACTGTCATTTGTGCTCGGTGTCAATGCCATTTGCTTACAATATGAAGAATCTGCTTTATTTCTGATATACTTTTAGAGAAGGAAACTGCTATCCTTACCTGGTCTGGCCTATATGTGACTCCAGACCCACAGCAATGTGGCTGACTCTTAACTGTCCTCTGGATAATTGGGGATAGGTAATAAATGTGAACTGGACAGCACTGTCCTTCTTAATTGATCTGGAGAGTTGGGGGGGGGGGGAGGAGAGAGAGGGGTGTGATGGGCTTTGGTCAGTCCTACGATTCAGGACACAGAGTCAAATGGGCGGGATGTTGTTGTGTGAGAGGGAATTTTTTAAAATCAATTTTGAGGACTGGAGGCAGCATATTGGGTGCAGAAGGGTCAATAATTATGAAGGGGGGCAACTCAACATATATGGGTGGGATACTAGAGTGCATGGACATGGGTAAACCTGTGGAAGAGGGAATCATTGACAGTCACAATCCCCTTGTCTTTCACAGGTGGGCAGTGCAGCACAATGGTTGGAATGACTAAGCTTGGGAGTCTTGGGAGGTAATGTTCAGAGATGAGGAAATAAATAAAAGAGTTCTCTGGGAATATGGGGAAACCCAGAACTGCTGGAGTCAACAGTGGATGCATGAAAAAAGAGAACATGAAAGTTTTGGTGGGAGGGATGCCTTAATTGCCATACTCAGGATGTGACTCACTCCAGCAAGCAGGACCTGTGTTGCCTCCTGTCCACATTTAAACCACAAACGTGCAACTGCAATGGATAATGTTTGAAAGCAACATCTGCAGCAGGCAGTTTTTTTTTGTTGTTGTCCAGACACACAGGCTCTATTTGTGAATGCCTTCCAATCATGCCTTCCAACGATCCTCTCAGGAACTGTTGTGACATGGGGCAAACCCTCCTGCTTAATTTAAAACCAGCAACACTAAAAAGATTTATCCCGCGCAGTAATCTGTGAAAATTCAATAGGCCAAGAACTAGTTAAAGTAAAAATTAACAACTTTATTTCTTAAAGTATAACAGAGAATAATTAACTAACAACCATTTACAATTCCTTACTCTAACCTATCTGTTACCTTCCGTTCCAAAATACTAGTCCGATAAAGCTCCCAATACGATTTACAAAACAAAACTTCTTATCTCAAAACCAGGCAGCTTTCATTTTCTCTGAATTCTGGTCTTCTTTTCTTCTTCTTAGGGAATACTGCTTCACACGTTACTGATTGATAAAAGTACCTTTTAAAGGAATTTTATTTTTCGGGCAGTCTTTTTACATGCTGGGGTTTGGCAGTTCTCCTCCCAACTGTTCAATTTTCCCCAGTCTTATATCCTCAAAGCATTGTATTGAGTCATTGGTTTTTAAGATTGTCAACATACTAAGTTCAAACTGGATTGGAGTTTAGTATTTTTCAGGGTATAATTTAAACTGTTTGGCCTAATTCAAATCTGTTTTGTCATTTCCAGGCAACCAGCTAACTGAGTTGTTTGACCAAATATTACATCATATTTCTTTTCAAAACACTTGGTTCTGCCAGGTCATTCTGTTGCTTTTAACTCTCTTAAAGGTACACCACACCCATATCTTCAAAATACTACACCCCTTAGGAATAAATGAACCATCATAATGAAACAATGGTGTCATTTTCTTTCTCTACATTACCCTAACACACAGATAAGTTTACTATAAGGTCACCTTAACTTCTTTTATATATATAATGTAAAACATTAAATAAAGACAAACCTCATCTAAACTCTATCAGTTAAATCTGCAGTAAAGCATCTGCGATACATTCTTCTGACCAGCAACAGGTATAATTTTTAAATTAAAAGTCCATACCACAAGACTCCAAAGAAATAGTCTCATATTCTTGTTGTCAAAGCGTTCTAAGAACGTAAGCGGATTGTGATCCGTGTACACAACTGACTACGACACATTGTTCATGACATACACATTAAAATGTTGTAAGGCCCAGGACTAAACTCAATAGTTCTTTTTCGATCATGGAGTATTTTCTTTGATGGATGTTGATCTTCTTTGAAAAATAATTAAATGGTAGTTCAATCGCATCCTCATCTTCCTGTAGCAGTACAGATCCAACCCTGATATCACAAGTATCGCTGGCAACTTTAAAAGATTTTGAAAATTTTGGTGTCGCTAAAACTGGTTTGTTGGTTAATACTGATTTTGAATGGATGACTGCCACCTGGCATGGTTCTGTCCACCGAAACTTCGTGTTCTTCTTCAGAAAATAGATTAACAGTGCCACTACACTGCTGAAGTTTGGAACAAACTTCCGATAGAATCTGCTGAGTTCTAATAATCAAAGCAGCTCTTTCTTCGAGGTTGGTCATGGAAATTCCTCAATGGCCTTCATCTTTGTGATCCGTGGGTTCAACCTTCCATGACCGATGTTATAACCCAACAACAGTCACCTCTGCTTTCACAAAAATTTTTTTCTTTAAGTTTATCACCAGTTTTGCTTCTCGTAGCCGTTCAAAGAGCTCTGCCAACTATACCAACAGGTAGTTCATGTGATACCTGCAACACCTGTATGCTACTGGCAACACAACCTGGTGCACTTCACCTATTCCTCCTCTGCACTAACCTGCCATGGTCTCCATTTCCACCTTAGGATTCAATCTTTCAGGTAATAACGCTCCAGGATATTCTCTGCCTCCTTTTCAGAGTTCACATCCACATAAAGAACTTTGATCGTCTTGTCTTGCTGTTGAAAGTCGCGTAGTTTTTCAGGAGTAAACACTTCTGTCTGGCCCTCTGCTGTTCAGGTTTTTCCTGCACCATTACGTCAAACAGAGTATCCACTAACTGAACCTCAACTCCTTCACCTTGCTCTTTACTTTTCACTTCATGCTGTGAGTTATGATAGTGGGATCAGGTTATCACACAGTCTAGGAAAATATCAGAGTATTTCTGTTTTAACTCCTCAGTTCTTGGTCTTCCTTGAGCTTCTGAATACTGAATGGACTCACAAACTCTACATTTGCCTATACCTGTGTTTTTGATTATGTTGCAGTTTACCGATTATTTACTATCTATGCTACTTAACTCTGATCTGCCTGTATTGCTCGCAAGACAAAGCTTTTCACTTTGCCTTGGAACATGTGACAATGAATTCAATTCAGTTCAAATTCTCCACAACAAGGGGTGTCACTACCACCTAGACCCTGCCAAATCATTCCAAGAACAAACTGAGTTCTTGGAACTGACACTCTGTCAATCACTCCCACTGTAACTTCCCCAGTCTTAAGTTGGCATTCCAACCTGAACTTACCTCAGGGGATGCTAATTTCTGTCCATCTATCCACAAATTACCACACTCTCAGATACCACATCAGAAAGTGTGCATATTCAGTCATCCCTTACTATCAGCGACTGGTTAAGTCCTGTGTCTCTCAAAATTATAATTTCTTGTCCTCCTGCCCCATTCGTTCTGAGTAAACTTTACTCACAGAGGCGATTTCATTGCAGTAATCAGGTACTAATTCCATACCCAGCCCCTGCCCAGGCTATGCACTATCCTACAGCCCCTCAGCTCTTCTTGTGGTCTCCTTTACTATCTTCACTAATCTCACTGGCTTAGCTTTTTTTTTAACCACACCTTTTCCCACAGCGCCTTTCTTTAATGACCAACATTGGGTTTTTCATGTCCCACTTTACCAAAGTGGAAACACCTGAGGCCTTTCACCTTCTTTCCTCCCTCTTGGGCTTCTTTTTTTATCTTGTGGTATGTTCTTACCAGTGCTCTCTACTCTTGGTTTAGTAGTGTAGGATCTCCTTTCTTCCAACTTTTATCCCTCACAGGACGAAATTCTATCCGGAAGCTTGTCTTATGTATCAACATATACTCGTCGGTTAATTCTGCTGCCCATCTCACTTTCTGAACTTTCTGTTCCTCCACATGAATTCTTATCATATCTGGAAGTGAGTTTTTAAACCCTTTCAGCTGAATAATCTTTCTTAAAGCCTCCAAATTCTTATCTGTTTTCAAAGCACGTACCCATCGATCAAAATGACTATGTTTAATTCTTTTGAACTCAACAGCAGTCTGACCTGGTCCTTTCTTTGTGATTCTGAACCACTGTCTATATGCTTCTGGTACCAATTCATAAGCATTTAAAATAGCCTGTTTAGATTAGATTACTTACAGTATGGAAACAGGCCCTTCGGCCCAACAAATCCACATCGACCCGCCGAAGCGCAACCCACCCATACCCCTACATTTACCCCTTACCTAACACTACGGGCAATTTAGCATGGCCAGTTTAACCTCTTCATAAACTCTTGATGCATCGTCTGACATTGTGGCATATACCTCACTAACTCTGTCCATCAGTTTATTATGAACTCACATTACCCATAAATCCTCGGACTACTCCATCTGCCTAGCCAGTTTTTCAAATGAAATAAAGAAGGCTTCAACATCTTTCTCATCAAAATGTGGCAGAGTTTTGACATATCATTACCTTCACTTTTAATCTCTATCCTGTTAACTTGACTTTGCTAACTAATTCGCAACTTCTCAAGTTCAAATTCTCTCTCTTATTGTTTCTCCCTTTCTTCTCTCTTTGTTCACCTAAGAACCCTCTCTCTCTCTTTTCCTCTCTCTCTCTCTTTTCTCTTCCTTTCTCTTTCTCTCTCCCTTTGTTTATCTTCTCACTCCATCTTCCTCATTGTAATTTAAGTTTATCTACCTCAACTGCACTTGTCTGTTTCTCTGATACACCTAAGTGTTTGAGTAATTCCCTTACAATTTCAACTTTACTTTTGTCCTTAGTTAAACCCAAATTTAACTTATTTGCTAATTTTAAAAGTATGGCCTTTTACTTTCCTTCTCAACTTTCTTGGCAAATTTGGGAATCATCTTCAAATCCCAGAACGTCTTTAGCAATTTTAAGAGCCATTTCTCTCACTTTTAATTTACTCACCGAAATTAACAAATTGCCTCACTTAAGTTTTATTTAAAGGTCCATGACACTTACCAGTAAGTTATGATCAAATGGTTCTCCCATATCTTATGGTCTTATGGTCTATCGCCTCCTGAACCAATACCGATTCTTCCACTTTGCAATTCTCTGAGAATGGCTAAGCATGAATACAATGTAACCCATTCTTCCACCAAGATCATCATCGAGCAGACATTTGGTCTCCTGAATACATGATTCCGATGCTTAGATCAGTCGGGTATTTGGATAGATAGATAGACAGATAGATAGACAGATAGAGTCACACAGCAGGGCAGGAGATGCTTCAGTCCAAGTATTCCATGCTGACCATGTTCCCAAACTAAACTAGTCCCATTTGTCTGCATTTGGCCCAAATCTCTCCAAAACTTTGCTATTCATGTACTTATCCAAAAGTCTTTTAACTGTTGTAACTGTACCTGCATCCATCACTTTCTCTGGTAGTTCATTCCACACACAAGCCACCCTATATGTAAAAAAGTTGCCCCGTATGTCCTTTTTAAAACTTTCTCTTTTCAACTTAAAAATATACCTCCTAGTTTGAACTCCCCTACCCTAGAGAAAAGACCCTGGCTAATCATGTTATCTATACCCCTCATGATTTTATAAACCACTATAAGGTCACCCCCTCAACCTCCTATGCTCCAGTGGAAAATGTCTCAACTCGCCTCTCCTTATCCTGGCAACATCCTGGTAAATCTCTCTGACTCCTCTCCAATTTAATAATATTCTTTGATTCTTGTAGGGAAGCACAAAAAGGGGGAGTTTCCATACCGCCCCCAATGAAATTCCCTGAAATTGACACCTAAACAGTCTGGATTTAACCACTAGCTTATTGCTGATCATGTTGATTTTTGTAAAAACTCTTCTGGTTCACTAACACCCTTGAGGGAAACAACCCTACCTTCCTCACCTGATCTAGTCTACATGTGACCTCAGACCTACAGCATCTTGGGTAACTTTAAACTTCCCTCTAAGCAGTTAATGATAGATGATGGATGATGGCTTAGCTAGTGATACATACATCCCATGAACGAATAATAGGAAATTTAACTGTTTTTGTTCTAACTCAGACTAATGGTTTTGAGAAACAGAAAGGTATAATAAACCAAGATTCCTGTCAATGTTGCAAAGAAATCATGTATACAATGTAAACAAATATCTTCTACCACCACTAATGGAGCCAATGAGGCAACTATTTAAATTAATGTGCAAGCCATGCACATGGGACAAATCAGCCATTATAGAGGTTTCTTTTAACAAAAGTACTGTCAAAACGTTAAGTTGAATTCTGGTGAAGTTGTCCCAAACTTCCACCAAAATTATGGAGGCATATTGTGGGAAATGCTGCCAGAAAATGGAAAGGAAGTCTTTATGTGAGTTAGATGTAATTCTTACAAATAGTCTTTAAAAATGAAATAAATATTGAAGCAACTTTAGACTACTTATTGGCTTTTCTTCTTATTTAAAAATCATTTGTTTGATGGCACAAACCAGTTGGAATTATGAGCAAAGGTAGACATAATTTTCAATACATATTCTACTATCTAACTTATGTCTTTGAATTAAGTATTTACCAATAGAGATGTATAGCATGGAAACAGACCCATCGGTCCAACAAAAAGCAATTATTTTCATGACAGTTTTTGTCAGCACTAACAAAATAGAGTAGTATAGTTTTCGCTCTATTTGTGAAGATTTTTTAAACTGTCCCTAACCCTTTCACCCACATCGTGGATCTACTGACAAACTGTCAGTCCGTGTGACTGATGTGACACTTCTTATGATGTTCATTTTTGATTACCATTGCCTGTTCAAGTCTTGAATTCCATGTGTCTCTCATTCATGGAATACCACCAACACTGTGGTTTGATCGATTTCCTATATTGAGGCTGATGCTGTCAAGGAGATGTTTTCCTTCTAGTTGTTTGTAACTCAGGAAGAGCTAAATGCTCGAAAATAAAATTGAGCTTCCATTGCAGAATTTGACAGCAATATCTACTTTCCTGAGTATTGACAATCTTGTTCCATTTTCAGAAAGAGGAGCTATTTGTGCTGCATGTTTATCCCCTCGGGCATTATTTGCAATGTGATTGTGGATGTGTTGTTTTGTAACATGCGTTACAAGCAGAATGTGATACTGCAGGTTCTACAGAAGGTAAGTGTGGCACTTGCATGAAGTATGCATCATAGAAAATGATTGTAACTTATTATAACCTGACTGGAAAATGTCCCAAAACAACTTTCTAATAGCCAGTATTCTCAATGTGACTGCAGCTGTGGTGAGTGCTGAATATATCAGACATTTTGGCCTATGCATATGTAGAAACATATTTGAAAGCAAAGGAGAACATTGGAGAACATTTAAAAGGAAAAACTACCTGCTACCATATACACAGACCAAAAAAACTAATAATTAATAAATGTGAGATAAGTGTCATGCTCCCCTGCATGTCATTTTCATGATATTCATATTGCTACAATATAGAAGCATAGAACATAGAACATTGCAGTGAAGTACAGGCCCTTCGGCCCTCAATACTGTGCCAACCTGTGGAGCCAATCTGAAGCCCATCTATCCGACACTATTCCATTTTCATCCATATGTTTATCCAATGAAGCACTGAGATTCCTCACTAAAGAGAGGGTATGTTGGCCCTTGTTCTCCCTTTGGCCAAGGTGAGAGGCAATAGTGGAGGGCTGTTGTTGTAGGCTAGGAATCAGGAGACCAGGTAATGGTCTGGAGACCCAGGTTTGAATCCTTGCACAGCAGTTGGTGGAATTGTAATTTTTAAAAAATCTGGAATTCAAAGTCTAATGATGACCATGAAACCATTGTCCATTTTAGTTTTAAATGTGGCTCCCTAATGCCTTTTAGGGAAGGAAGCTGATCTAGCCTATATATGACTCTGGACACAAAACAATATTGGCGATTTTTACTGCTTCTGAAATGTCAGGGTAATCAATCCAGTTTCACCAAGCAGCTAAAAAGTCTCAAGATATCAGAAATCAGATGGATCATCTGGCATCAGTCTAGGCACTGGAAGCAACAATGGAAAACTCAACCCTGCAAAGTTCTGAACAAACACCAAGAAGCCAGTGCCAAAAGGAGAGCCATCTCATAATGTGACTGAGCAAAACTCTGAAATAGTCAAACTCACAGACAATGTCCCAGACACCATCATCCATGCCGATGAACCCCATGAGGTTTCATGGCATCAGGACAAACCTTGAAAATGGAACCTGCTGATCACCACATACTCTTCCCACTTTGCTGATGAATCAGTGTACTTCTATGTTAAACACCACCTACCAAGAACACAGCATGAACTCTGAGTGAGGGACTTCATTTCCATCACTAAGATAAGTACTAATAACCGAGCTGGCCAAGGCCTATGGGGCATATGTGGCAGGTAGTGAAAGAGTCAACAAGAGAGGAAAAAAAATGCGTATGTTCATGAGATTATTGTTAAAAGTGACCACTGCACAGTCCATGTTGAGATGAAATCCTTTCTCTACATTCTCTACTTGCCCAGTACCTAACATTGCTGTTCTAGAGTCGTAGAGATGTACAGCACAGAAACTGACCTTTTGATCCAACTCGTCTATACTGACCAGATATTCAACATTAATCCAGTCCCATTTGCCAACACTTTCTATTCATATATCACCCAGAAACCTTTTTTAAATATTGTAATTGTACCAGACTCTACCACCTCCTTGGCAGTTCATTCCATACATGCACCACCTTTGACATGAAAACTTTGCGCCTTAGGTCTTTTTAAAACTTTCCCCTCTCACCTTAACCCTATGCCCTCTAGTTTTGGACTCACCTACTCCAGGGAGAAAACCATGGCTATTCACACTATCCATGATTCTCATGATTTTATAAACTTCTTTGAGGTCACCCCCCATCCTCTGTCGCTCCAGGAAAAATAGCCCCAGCCTATTTAGCCTGTCCCTATAGCTCAAATCCTCCAACCTGACAACATCCTTGTAAATCCTTTATGAACCATTTCAAGTTTCACAACATCTTTCATATAGCAAGGAAACCAGAATTGAAAGCAATATTCCAAAAGTGGTCTAACCAATGCCCTGGACAGCCATAACATGACCTCCCAACTCATAAACTCAATGCACTGACCAATAAAGGCAAGTGTACCAAAAAACCCTTTTCACTACCTTGTCCATCTGTGACACCACTTTCAGTACAGCTACAGCATTGGCATCTACCAAAGAAGGTGGAAAATTGCCCAGGTACATCCTGAGCACAAAATGCAAATGATTTCCCTCTGCAAGGTTACCAGAGGGAAATTCAGATTCATGTGTGAGCTTTTTTTTCACAATTCATGTAGCCTTCAAGTACACCTGCAATTCCAATAGATAAGACATTCTTCAAACACCACAATCTCATGCTTATCCAAACATGTTAAAAATGCCAGTGTTACTGAACAATAATACGGTCTTTAGCTATTCTTGATTTGACAAAGATACATTTGAAAGAAGAAAGATGAAAATCATTTCAAGAGTCATTCTTAAGTTATTTACTTTGTAGGATTGTTTAAAGGTGAAAAAGAAGTTTGCTGAAGAAGTCTTTATTTCTGTTAATATTCCAAATAAATATATCTATAATATTAATTGTGTTAGCTGCATGATGTGAATCCTTAGAAGAGTATAAAGAAAGTAGGAGTGTACTTAAGAGGGAAATCAGGAGGGCAAAACGGAGACATGAGATAGCTTTGGCAAATAGAATTAAGGAGAATCCAAAGGGTTTTTACAAATACGTTAAGGACAAAAGGATAAATAGGGAGAGAATAGGGCCCCGCAAAGATCAGCAAGGCAGCCTTTGTGTGGAGCCACAGAAAATGGGGGAGATACTAAATGAATATTTTGCATCAGTATTTACTGTGGAAAAAGATATGGAAGATATAGTCTGTAGGGAAATAGATGGTGACATCTTGCAAAATGTCCAGATTACAGAGGAGGAAGTGCTGGATGTATTGAAATGGTTAAAGGTGGATAAATCCCCAGGACCTGATCAGGTGTACTGTGGAATTCTGTGGGAAGCTAAACAAGTGACTCATGGGCCTCTTGCTGAGATATTTGTATCATTGATAGTCACAGGTGAGGTGCCAGAAGACTGGAGGTTGGCAAACATGGTGCCACTGTTTAAGAAAGGTGGTAAGGACAAGTCAGGGAACTATAGACCAGTGAGCCTGACCTCGATGGTGGGCAAGTTGTTGGAGGGAATCCTGAGGGACAGGATGTACATGTATTTGGAAAGGCAAGGACTGATTCGGGATAGTCAACATGGCTTATGCGTGGGAAATCAAATCTCACAAACTTGAGTGAGTTTTTTGATGAAGTAACAAAGAAGATTGATGAGGGTAGAGCAGTAGATGTGATCTATATGGACTTCAGTAAGACATTCGACAAGGTTCCCCATGGGAGACTGATTAGCAAGGTTAGATCTCATGGAATACATAGAGAACTAGCCATTTGGATACAGAACTGGCTCAAAGGTAGAAGACAGAGGGTGGTGATGGAGGGTTGTTTTTTAGACTGGAAGCCTGTGACCAGTGGAGTGCCACAAGGATCGGTGCTGGGCCCTCTACTTTTTGTCATTTACATAAATGATTTGGATGCGAGCATAAGAGGTATAGTTAGTAGGTTTGCAGATGACACCAAAATTGGAGGTGTAGTGGACAGAGAAGAGAGTTACCTCAGATTTCAACAGGATCTGGACCAGATGGGCAAATGGGCTGAGAAGTGGCAGATGGACTATAATTCAGATAAATGCGAGGTGCTGCATTTTGGGAAAGCAAATCTTAGCAGGACTTATACACTTAATGGTAAGGTCCTAGGGAGTGTTGCTGAACAAAGGGACCTTGGAGTGCAGGTTCATAACTCTTTGAAAGTGGAGTCGCAAGTAGGTAGGATAGTGAAGGCGGCATTTGGTATGCTTTCCTTTATTGGTCAGAGTATTGAGTACAGGAGTTGGGAGGTCATGTTGCAGCTGTACAGGACATTGGTCAGGCCACTGTTGGAATATTGTGTGCAATTCTGGTCTCCTTCCTATCGGAAAGATGTTGTGAAACTTGAAAGGGTTCAGAAAAGATTTACAAGAATATTGCCAGGGTTGGAGGATCTGAGCTACAGGGAGAGGCTGTACAGGCTGGGGCTGTTTTCCCTGGAGTGTCAGAGGCTGAGGGGTGACCTTATAGAGGTTTACAAAATCATTAGGGGCATGGATAGGATAAATAGGCAAAGTCTTTTCCCCGGGGTCGGGGAGTCCAGAATTAGAGGGCATAGGTTTAGGGTGAGAAGGAAAAGATATAAAAGAGACCTAAGGGCAATGTCTTCACGCAGAGGGTGGTACGTGTATGGAATGAGCTGCCAGAGGATGTGGTGGAGGCTGGTACAATTGCAACACTTAAGAGGCATTTGAATGGGTATATGAATAAGAAGGGTTTGGAGGGATATGGGCCGGGTGCTGGCAGGTGGGACTAGATTGGGTTGGGATATCTGGTCGGCATGGACGGGTTGGACCTTAGGGTCTGTTTCCATGCTGTACATCTCCATGATTCTATGACTATGAGTCTATCTACAATAATTTCAAAGAAAAATAAGAAGACAATACAGCAAAACATTTCACAGTTATTAAAAGGTAGGGAAAATTTACTGCATTTGTCTCATGTTTGGCAGTCTCTTCTCTTTATTGTGCCTTATCAGTGAGTTGTATTTGCATCATACTAAAGCTTCAAAAATAACTAATTCACTGCATGCAATGAGGATGACATTATATATGACAATCCTTTATGAACAGATAAAAATACATGTACAAAAGAAAGCAAAACTTATTCTGTGAAGTATGATTTTGAGATTTATTAGTGGACCTATTTTGTGAAAATAAAGTGGTTGCCTTCTTTCACACCCGAAGAGAGCTCTGAAGTCAATATGTCAAGATGTACTTTTTTCAAGGAGACCAAAATAAACTGATAATGTCATGGGAACAGCAAGTATGTCTTGGAGCCAATATATTCATGTGTGAGTTATCTATGTGTGTAACAGTGCAAGTGTTGTTCCCACAAAGAAAATAAGTTAAATAAGTTAAAGACACAGTCTGCGTAATTTAGAGCATACATCATTTATTAGAAGGAACAGGCACAACAAGCCAAGAGACTGATTGTCTTTCCACATACTCTTAGTTTTTTTTCATTGTTTAGTTAAATGCATAGAGCAGAATACATAGCAAGAATTCATCTACATCGCAAGAGCAACTTTCAAAGTAGAAAAGTGTCCAATTCCTGAGAATATCCACTGATTGCTGCTGGATGTATGTTAGCAGTGTTTAATCACCGATTATGATACCATTCTGTTTGAACTTATAGTGTTCAATTCAGTCCTTTGAATTCAGATTCATTATGAACAGGAAGTGGACCAGTGACTGAAGACCTCCTACTGCTGCTGGCAGGCAATAAATTAATTTGCCTGAAATTACATGAGACTCCCGGATATTCTGTTTGAAATTCACTTTATACTGAACAAAATTGTCATTTGAAAGTTATAATTAAAAAACCTACATTTATAATTTCTGTATTTTTACAAGCAGAGGCAAGTAGCAAAGTATTGTTGCCAAAGATGAAAGACTGCTAACAATTTCTGTGAAGCTCATTTGGCACTTTGTCAGTTGTGGCTCAGTGCTACCACTCTCCCCTCGAAATCAGGAGGTCATCCTTCAAGCCCGAATCCAAAGACTTCAAACATAATCTAAACTGACACAGCCAAGGTTTACTGAACAGTTGGAGGTTTTTTTCAGCTCAGACATGAAATCAAGGCTTTATCTGCACTACCAGCTAGGCTTAAAAATATCCATGATACAATTTGAAAGAAACAAACAACAGCAATGCCTGTTGTGTTTTCTATCCAATTTAAAGGTTTATGACTCATTATGTTGCATTGTATCATTACTCATTATATTGATATTCTGTGAGATAATTGTGAATAAAGAAAGTCACTTCATCAACTTATCCAGTGAAATTCAATTTTTTGATTTGTTACATCCAACTTCTTTATAAGTGATTCCAGAACCATTTCTATTTGGAAGTTTACTGCACATGTTGATCATCTTGATGTAAACAGCAGTTGCCTGATTTCAGCCCTGAATGTGCCCTTCCTTATTTTTAAATCCATGTCTTTCTGTTCTACTTTTAAGTTCAATTTAAACCATGTTATTTTTTCTATACCTTGAACAATAGAACTTAGAACATTATAGCGCAGTACAGGCCCTTCAGCCCTCGATGTTGCGCCGACCTGTCATACCAATCTGAAGCCCATCTAATCTACACTATTCCATGCATGGCCATATGCTTGTCCAATGACAACTTAAATGTACTTAAAGTTGGCGAATCTATTACCGTTGCAGGCAAAGCATTCCATACTCTTACTACTCTCTGAGTAAAGAAACTACCTCCGATATCTGTCCTATATCTATCACCCCTCAATTTAAAGCTATGCCCCCTTGTGCTCGCCATCACCATACTTGGAAAAAGCTCTTCCTGTCCACCCTATCTAACCCTCTAATTATCTTATATGTCTCGATTAAAATATTTTATACCTGTATGAGATAATTTACTTTTTTAGCTGAGAAGTTGAATTCTTGCTATTATTCTTATGATTCAGAATCTCAACATTACAGCTAAGCCTTTCGCCACTGTTTTGTTCTTCCTCCAAGCAGTTTAATACTCTCACATATTTTACTTCCAGAAGTGCTTGCAAAACTCAAATGCAGTATTTTCTGGTGGGTTTTCTTTCATTTTCTGAACCACCTGTGATGTCAATGGTAGATTAAGTGTCACCAATTCTTCTTATTAGTTTATTTCAGTTTAAATTAGTTTATTAGTTTTATTAGTTTAAATTATTGATGACATGTGGGGGGAAATGGTCACATGACATCTTGGGCAGAAGATTGGTTCAGACTTGGTTAAACATTAAATGTTTATTACATCGGAGCTATATTAAAACTAAGATACATGATGGTCTCTTTTGAGACATCAAGCCCACCTTAAGAACAAGTTCACTTTACAGTTACTATAGCATTTTCACACAACAGCAACAACAAGCACAGAGCTCTAATGACTCTCATTAGCTCATCCTAGATGTTGGCCTTTATATCCAGAGGGCAGAACCCATCTTGTGATGTTAGTTCACCCTGTCAGATCCTAGCTGTCTTATACAACATTTTCCTCAAGCATTTCTCAAATAATAAATTATTTAAGCAGTTGTTTCAAATAAGTTAATGAGGTTTATCATCACTGATTTGGCTGTTGATCTTGTATTAGGGTAGATCTTGGCTGAACTTTGCCTTTCCTTCATTTGTAAGATTCATCCCATTACAGTAGTGAGAGAAAATGGTTCGTTATTGAGACAAGGTGTCCTCAATGCTAGTGTATGTTCTATTTGTTGTGTCAATGCAAAATGATTATCAATAATTTAATATGCATTGCACAAACACATCATTACTATAGATATTCTCGATCCATATTGTGTGATCTTGTTCTGGACTTTGCAAAGTCTTTTTTTAATGCAAAACTATCTGTCACTTGTGGTTAATGACATTTTAACAAACATTTTGTTAAATTTATATGATTTGTTTGTGGAGTCAGTTATTTTGGAACTCAGTTTAACTTACTTCCCATTAATAGTTCCAATGGTGAAAATCCACAACCGTGCAGTGATGAGGTAGTAGAGCTGAGAAGTCTGTGTTCTTTCGTAAGAGATTTTTGATTGTTTGCATACATGTTCTGCTTTGCCATCTGACTAAAAATATCTTGGTGAACTAATGATGTGTTGAAATAGTTGCTATATTCTCAAACATCTAACTGAGAAATTGTAGTCCATCATTACAGGTAACTGCACTCAATTCCATGAGAGACAATCATTTCATAAGACTATAAAACATAGGAGTGGAAGTAAGGCCATTCAGCCCATCAAGTCCACTCCGCCATTCCATCATGGCTGATGGGCATTTCAACTCCATTTACCCGCATTCTCCCCGTAGCCCTTAATTCCTTGTGACATCAAGAATTTATCAATCTCTGCCTTGAAGACATTTAGTGTTCCGACCTCCACTGCACTCCGCAGCAATGAATTCCACAGGCCCACCACTCTCTGGCTGAAGAAATGTCTCCGCATTTCTGTTTTGAATTGACTCCCTCTAATTCTAAGGCTGTGCCCACAGGTCCTAGTCTCCTTGCCTAACAGAAACAATTCCTTAGCATCCACCCTTTCCAAGCCATGTATTATCTTGTAAGTTTCTATTAGATCTCCCCTTAACCTTCTAAACTCCAATGCGTACAATCCCAGGATCCTCAGCCGTTCCTCGAATGTTAGACCTACCATTCCAGGGATCATCTGTGTGTATCTCCACTGGATACACTCCAGTGCCAGTATGTCCCTCCTGAGGTGTGGGGCCCAAAACTGGACACAATACTCCAAATGGGGCCTAACCAGAGCTTTATTAAGGCTCAGTAGCACATCGCTGCTTTTATATTCCAACCCTCTTGAGATAAATGACAACATTGCATTTGCTTTTTTAACCATGGATTCAACCTGCATGTTTACCTTTAGAGAATCCTCAACTAGCACTTCCAGATCCCTTTGTACTTTGGCTTTATGAATTTTCTCAATGTTTAGAAAGTAGTCCATGCTTGTATTCTTTTTTCCAAAGTGCAAGACCTTGCATTTGCTCACATTGAACTTCATCAGCCATTTCCTGGACCACTCTCCCAAACTGTCTAGACCCTTCTACACTGAAAATGTGTTGCTGGAAAAGCGCAGCAGGTCAGGCAGCATCCAAGGAACAGGAAATTCGACGTTTCGGGCATAAGCCCTTCTTCAGGAATGGGGGGTCCTTCTGCAGCCTCCCCACTCCCTCAGTACTACCTGCTTCTCCACCTAACTTTGTATCATTGGCAAACTTCACTAGAATGCCCCCAGTCCCTTCATCCAGATCATTAATATATAATGTGAACAGCTGCGGCCCCAACACTGAACCCTAAGGGACACCGCTTGTCACCGGCTGACATTCCGAAAAAGAACCTCTTATCCCAACTCTCTGCCTTCTGTCAGACAGCCAATCCTCAATCCATCCCAGTAGCTCACCTCGAACACCATGGGCCCTCACCTTGTTCAGCAGCCTCCCGTGTGGCATCTTATCAAAGGCCTTTTGGAAGTCTAGGTAGACCACATCCACTGGGTTTCCTTGGTCTAACCTACTTGTCACCTCTTCAAAGAATTCTAACAGGTTTGTCAGGCATGACTTCCCCTTAATAAATCCATGTTGACTTGTTCTAATCCGGCCCTGCTCTTCCAAGAATTTAGAAACTTCATCCTTAACGATGGATTCTAGAATTTTACCAACAACCGAGGTTAGGCTAATTGGCCTATAATTTTCCATCTTTTGTCTTGATCCTTTCTTGAATAATGTAGTTACAACAGCGATCTTCCAATCATCCGGGACTTTCACTGACTCCAGTGACTCTTGAAAGATCTCAACCAACGCCTCCGCTATTTCCTCAGCCACCTCCCTTAGAACTCTAGGATGTAGCCCATCGGGGCCAGGAGATTTGTCAATTTTAAGAACTTTTAGCTTTTCTAGCACTATCTCTTTTGTAATGATACTCAACTCAACCATACTCAACTCAGTCCCCTGACTCCCTTTAATTGTTGGGATATTACTCAAGTCTTCCATTGTGAAGACTGACGCAAAGTACTTATTAAGTTCTGCAGCTATTTCCTTATCTCCCATCACTAGCCTTCCAGCATCAGTTTGAAGTGGCCCAATGTCTACTTTTGCCTGTCGTTTGTTTCTTATGCATTGAAAGAAACTTTTACTATCATTTCTAATATTACTGGCTAGCCTACCTTCATATTTGATCCTATCCTTCCTTATTTCTCTCTTTGTTATCCTCTGTTTGTTTTTGTAGCCTTCCCAATCTTCTGATTTCCCAGTGATCTTGGCCACTTTATAAGATCTCTCTTTTTCTTTGATACACTTCCTAACTTCCTTTGTCAGCCATGGCTGTCTAATCCCTCCCCAGATAATCTTTCTTTTCTTGGGGATGAACCTCTGTACTGTGTCCTCAATTATAACCACAAACTCCTGCCATTTTTGCTCTACTGTCTTTCCTGCTAGGCTCTGCTTCCAGTTGATTTTCGTCAGTTCCTCTCTCATGCCCTCATAATTACCTTTGTTTAACTGTACAACCATTACATCTGATTTTGCCTTCTCTCTTTCAAACTGCAGACTGAACTCTGCCATATTATGATTGCTGCTTCCTAAGTATTCCCTTACTTTAAGATCTTTTATAAAGTTTGGTTCATTGCAAAGCACTAGGTCCAAAATAGCCTGCTCCCTTGCGGGCTCCATGACAAGCTGTTCCAAAAAGCCATCCTGTAAGCATTCCAAGAATTCCCTTTCTTTGGATCCACTGGCAACATTATTTACCCAGTCCACCTGCATATTGAAGTCCCCATGATCACCATGACCTTGCCTTTCTGACATGCCTTTTCTATTTCCCAGTACATGTTGCGCCTCTGGTCCTGACCACTGTTAGGAGGTCTGTACATAACTCCCATTATGGTTTTTTTGCCTTTGTGGTTCCTCAATTCCACCCACACAGACTCCACATCATCCGATGCTATGTCATTCAGTGCCATAGATTTAATTTTGTTCTTAACTAACAAGGTCACCCCTCCCTCTCTGCCTACCTCCCTGTCTTTTCGATAAGTTGTAAATCCTTGGATGTTTAACTGTCAGTCCTGACCCACCTGTAACCACGTCTCTGTGATGCCTACCACATCATAATCATTCATGATGATCTGTGCCGTTAGTTCATCTACTTCGTTACGAATGCTATGAGCATTCAGGTAAAGTGCCTTAATGGTAACATTCTTATCATTAGAGATATTGGAAGTCATAAGATGTCCTCAGTTATCCTTTGTTTTTGTGGCATTCCTAATCTGCCTCAAGGTTAAATCCACCTGCATACAAGTTATCCTCCTGCTGATCTTTCCATTTAACTCCATACTCCCTGTCGCTTTCAGTTTCCTTTCCCCCCAACTCAGAAGTTTAAAGTCCTAATGACCACCCTATTTATCCTCTTCGTTAGAACATTGGTACCAGATCAGTTCAGGTGGAGACTGTCCCAATGGTACAGATCCCCCCGGTTCCAAAACTGATGCCAATGCCCCATGAAATGGAAACCCTCTTCACTACACCAATTCCTTAGCCACGTGTTTACTTCCCTAATTTTCTTATTCCTATGCCAATTGGCACATGGTTTGGGGCAGTAATCCAGAGATTATAACCCTTGAGGACTTGTACTTCAATTTCCTTCGTAGGAAATTGATGGCTATTTCTTTAGTGATGGAGTGTAAGTTCCCAATTTCAATTTATTGGGAGAAATAGTAAAAGGAATGTTGCCATAGTCCTACTGGACCATAGGGTTGCTGTTTCATTTGAGAGAGACAACTGCTGGTGGGTTAACCTGAGGATCATCACCCGATAGGCACTGGGAGAGGTTGAGAAGGAGAGTCCTTCAAGATAATCTCAACCAATGCAGAAGCAGCATCCAATGTTGGCAGCTCGCTGCATCACAAATCAGCTGTCCATCCAACTGAGCTTCCCTGAGATTGTGGCTCTGGGTTCTGGACTCCCCAATCATCAGGAATATCCTTGGTGCATTTACTCTGTTTAGTCCTGTTGTACTTGGATAGCTTTCTATGAGATTCCCCTCCCCCCAACTCCCCCCACACCCCACACCCCACACCCCTCATTCTTCCAAACACTAGTGAATATAGTCATAATTGACCCTATCTCTCTTCAATATTGTTTCTGTCTGCACCATCTGTGATGTCTTAGGTGGATTTGCGACCACCAAACGTCTTCTTGGTCATAGTCTCAGCAATTGATACCATGTGGGGAGGATGCCAGATAATATCTTAGGGGGAGGATTGGTTTGGTTGAGTCAACATAAAGGTTTATCACTTTGTATTTGCAAAATAGTTACATTACATCTAACAGATGTGATTGGCTCTTTTGAGACAATAGGCTCAACCTAAGAGTAATTTTACATTACTATGACTGAAACATTCTCACACAACTTTGATCATGAACACAGAACTCTAACAACTCTTGCCAGCTCTTCCTAGGGACAGTATTTTGTAGCCTGTTGGGGAGAGGCTATCTCGTGATGTCAGTTAACCATTTCAGGTTAATAAACTCTTTATAGAACAGAGTTCACCAAGAACAATCATTACACCCTCAGATTAAAATGTCACTGTTTTAGCTATAAATTTAATTAACTGAAGTAATCCTGCATTGGTTAGACATTATTAGTGTTCACTGTACTAAGGTTCTGAAGTTTATTTCAATCTGATCCTTAGCTTAGTCAACAGCATTCGTGGAGTTTGTATGTCACCTTTTGTTTTCTTCCTCTGTGTAGTCCTTTTTAATTGTCTGCATTCATTTTACTTACCAACGTTAGATCCATCCACACAGTTAGACCTCCTTATCATGTCATTTCTGAAATGCCCTTTTCCAATTCCACTACATTCCCACTTTTGTATGATCTGCACATTAACACTACTCATTCAGTTGCTGCAAAAAAGGTCATTTATGTAAGTTAGAAATGCCAGTGTTCCAATACCAGTCATGCCAATCACTTCTTCTTTCCTGTAAATCTGACAAATTCTTCTACGAATACTGTACTCAGTGTTACTGATCGTTCAATCAATGTATTGTATACAAGATGCAATTCTGGTCACCCTCCCATTGGAAGGATATTGTGAAACTTGAAAAGGTTCTGAAAACATTTACAAGGATGTTTACAAGGTTGGAGGATTTGAGCCAAAGGGAGAGGCTGAATAGTCTGGGGCTGTATTCCCAGCACATAGGAGGCTGTGGGATGACCTTATAGAGGTTTATAAAATCATGAGGGGCATGGATAAGGCCTTTTACCTGGGGTGGGGGAGTCCAGAACTAGAGGGCATTGGTTTAAGGTGAGAGGTGACATATTTAAAAGGGACCTAAAGGGCAACTGTTTCACACAGAGGGCAGTTGTATATGGAATGAGCTGCTGAGGAAGTGGTGAAAGCTGGTACAATTACAACATTTAAACACCATATGGATGCATACATGAATAGGAAAGGTTTAGAGGAATATGGGCCAAGTACTGTCAAATGGGACTAGATTAGATTAAGACATCTGGTCAGTATGGATGCGTTGGACTGAAGCGTCTGT
The DNA here is from genome assembly GCF_020745735.1 of Hemiscyllium ocellatum. Classification (NCBI taxonomy): domain Eukaryota; kingdom Metazoa; phylum Chordata; class Chondrichthyes; order Orectolobiformes; family Hemiscylliidae; genus Hemiscyllium; species Hemiscyllium ocellatum. Next base: position 36,949,925 of record NC_083407.1, on the reverse strand, counting down.
TTCTATGCTGTACATCTCTATGACTCTATGTATGTTGAACCTCTCCAACTTTGAGCTAACTGCATAGAATCATAGAATCCCGACAGTGCAGAAACAAGTCCACATCAACTGTTCAAAGAGCATCACAATCAGACTCATTACCCTATCCTATCCTCATAAATCTTAATTTCCAATGGCTAATCCATCCAGCCTGTACATATCTGGACACTCTGGGCAATCCACCTAACCTGCACTTCTTTGGACTGTGGGAGGAAACTAGAGCACCCAGAGCAAAGCCATGCAGACATGGTGAGGACATACAAACTCCACACAGATAGTCACCTGAGGCCGGAATTGAGTGCATGTCCTTGATGCTGCGAGGCAGCAATGTTAACCATTGAGCAACCATGCCACCCCTTAATCATCTTTAATGTTAAGCTATCATAAATTACACTTGGAAGTCAATGCATATCACACCAGACAACTGAGCAAATCATATTTCCTCAAGGGATTCTTGAATTCAATGTCAAAAACAGCAAATGTTCGTGAAACTCAGGTTGTCTGGCAGCATCTATGGAGAGAGTTAACGTTTTGAGTCCAGTTTGACTCTTCTTAAGTATCCTGTATATAATGTGGAATTAATGCACCTTACCGGTTTCCAAAGTAAATACTATCACCTTAAATGGTATAATTCTGGATGTCACACAAAACCACATATTGATAGACTGAATTTCATCATCGCTATTGCACTGATGTAACATTGATATCAAATGATGCCATATAATTTCCATACAATGAGACACTTAAAAGTTTAGGGCAATCCATTTTGTCATTTCCTAATGTCTCTGAATGTTTTTATTTTCTCATGCGTTCCATTTTAGTTAAAAATTTGGAAATACTTAATTGCAAAAATGTGTTTTTGTGAATAAACCAATAAAATTAAGACTTTAAGTCTAAGATTTATCGAAACAAATGCACACTATCAAGACAGTTTTATCTATCGGGAGTTAATCTCTTTAATTCCAACAACAATTAATAACAGAAGTCAGTTCTAAAATAATATTTTAAAATTATAAAACAAACAGATATTCAGGTGTCTCAGACCTTTTAAGATTTAATTAATCATTAAGATTTCCTTAGGCCCAATGCAGTGGATGAGTGAGAATACTTTCTTTCATTCTCACATCATTTAATTAAATGGAACATACAGCATAGAATCATGCCATTCCTAACAGCATTGTGGATCTACCTTAAGTGGACTGCAGGGATTCAAGAAGGTAGTCATCACCACATTCTCAAAGACATGTAGGGACAAGCAACAAATGCTGGCCCAGCTAATATCAGCCATATCCCATAAATTTAAAAACATTGGTCCAGCTGGTCGCTTCTGTGTTATACTTCATGCAGATCTCTTCTAACACCAATCAATGGCATTATGGTTGATCAGATTAGTCCATATTTCCATACACTCACAATTACCTTTCACCCTCTTATTTATTAAGAATCTAATGACCTCCAACTTAAAAATACTCAAAGACTCTGCTTCCACTGCCTTTTGAGGAAGAGATTTCTAAAAACCCATGACCTTCTGTGAGAACGGACTTCTCCTTATGTCTCAAATGTGTGACCTCCTATTTTTAAACAGTGATCCTTCATTCTAGAAACTGCCCCAAGAATAAATAGTAAAATAGTAAAATACTCCTCCCTCCCCTTCCTAGACCTTTCCATTTCTATCTCGGGCGACCGACTCAACACAGACATCTATTATAAACCGACTGACTCCCACAGCTACCTGGACTACACCTCCTCCCACCCTGCCCCCTGTAAAAACGCCATCCCATATTCCCAATTCCTTCGTCTCCGCCGCATCTGCTCCCAGGAGGACCAATTCCAACACCGCACAGCCCAGATGGCCTCCTTCTTCAAGGACCGCAGATTCCCCCCAGACGTGATCGACGATGCCCTCCACCGCATCTCCTCCACTTCCCGCTCCTCCGCCCTTGAGCCCCGCTCCTCCAACCGCCACCAAGACAGAACCCCACTGGTTCTCACCTACCACCCCACCAACCTGCGCATACAATGTATTATCCGCCGCCATTTCCGCCACCTCCAAACGGACCCCACCACCAAGGATATATTTCCCTCCCCTCCCCTATCAGCGTTCCGCAAGGACCACTCCCTTCGTGACTCCCTTGTCAGATCCACACCCCCCATCAACCCAACCTCCACCCCCGGCACCTTCCCCTGCAACCGCAGGAAATGTAAAACTTGCGCCCACACCTCCACACTCACTTCCCTCCAAGGCCCCAAGGGATCCTTCCATATCCGCCACAAGTTCACCTGTACCTCCACACACATCATCTATTGCATCCGCTGCACCCGATGTGGCCTCCTCTATATTGGTGAGACAGGCCGCTTACTTGCGGAACGCTTCAGAGAACACCTCTGGGCCGCCCGAACCAACCAACCCAATCACCCCGTGGCTCAACACTTTAACTCCCCCTCCCACTCCACCGAGGACATGCAGGTCCTTGGACTCCTCCACCGGCAGAACACAACTACACGACGGCTGGAGGAGGAGCGCCTCATCTTCCGCCTGGGAACCCTCCAACCACAAGGTATGAATTCAGATTTCTCCAGCTTCCTCATTTCCCCTCCCCCCACCTTGTCTCAGTCGGTTCCCTCAACTCAGCACCGCCCTCCTAACCTGCAATCCTCTTCCTGACCTCTCCGCCCCCACCCCACTCCGGCCTATCACCCTCACCTTGACCTCCTTCCACCTATCCCACCTCCATCGCCCCTCCCCCTAGTCCCTCCTCCCTACCTTTTATCTCAGCCTGCTTGGCTCTCTCTCTCTTATTCCTGATGAAGGGCTTATGCTCGAAACGTCGAATTCTCTATTCCTGAGATGCTGCCTAACCTGCTGTGCTTTGACCAGCAACACATTTGCAGCCAAGAATAAATAGACTTTCCATGTGCATCCTGTCAAGACTCTTTAGGACTTTATGTGTTTCATTCAAATCACCTCCTCGACCTCTGAACTGAGCAAATACACACCCAGCAGATCCAACTTCTTGTCATGAGAGAATCCATCCATTCCAGATATTAGCCTGATTAACAATTGATTCCAATGTACTTACATCTTTCCTTAAATTAATGATACCAATATTGTACACACAACTCCAGAATATGATCTTACTAATGCCCTAGAAAACTGAAGCATAATTTCATGACTTTTGCATTCATTTCCCCTCACAATAAATGATAACATACAAATAAGTTCCCAAATCACTTCATGTGCATAGATATGAATGAGGCAGCCCATGGCCAGAGATGGTACAAAATGACTGGCCGTAGAGTTGGCACAATAATAGCAGAAGAGATTTTTAGTGGTAACAATAGAAAGAGCTTGTTTAGTTCAGCATTACAGTGAGATCATAAGCTAGGGCAAAAGTAGCTTTGAGAATAAGATAAATCCAAGGTAACAAGCTCAGGGAGGAACAAAGATTCTTACAAATTAAAATAGAAGGAGTTTTATACCAACTCCCAGATGCAGATGTTTATAATAGACAATCTAATAAGAAGATGTCTGCAAACAGACAGCCCAAAGTTTGTAGGTAAGCAGGAGAGTTAGAGAGTCATAGAGATGTACAGCACAGAAACAAACCCTTCAGTCCAACTCGTCCATGCCGACCAGATATCCCAACCCAATCTAGTCCCACCTGCCAGCACCCGGCACATATCCCTCCAAACCCTTCCTCTTCATATCCTCCAAACCCTTCCTCCAAATGCTTCTTAAATGTGCAATTGTTCCAGTCTCCACCACATCCTCTGGCAGCTCATTCTATACATGTACCACCCTCTGTGTGAAAAGTTGCCCCGTAGGTCTCTTTTATATCTTTCCCCTCTCACCCTAAACCTTTGCCCTCTAGTTCTGGCCACACACACCCCAGGAAAAAGACTTTGCCTATTTACCCTATCCATGCCCCGCATAATTTTGTAAACCTCTATAAGGTCACCCCTCAGCCTCTGAAGCTCCAGGGAAAGCAGACCCAGCCTAATCAGCCTCTCCCTATAGCTCAAATCCTCCAACATCCTTGTAAATCTTTTCTGAACCCTTTCAAGTTTCACAACATCTTTCCGATAGGAAGGAGACTAGAACTGCACGCAATATTCCAACAGCGGCCGAACCAATGCCCTGTACAGCCACAACATGACCTCCCAACTCCCAATACTCTGACCATTAAAGGAAAGCATACCAAACACCTTCTTCACTATCGTATCTACCTATGACTCAACTTTCAAGGAGTTATGAATCTGCACTTCAAGGTCTCATTGTTCAGCAACACTCCCTCGGACCTTATCATTAAGTGTATAAGTGATGCTAAGATTTGCTTTCCTAAAATGCAGCACCTCACACTTATTTGAATTAAACCCCCTTTGCCACTTCTCAGCCCATTGGTCCATCTGGTCAAGATCCTGTTGTAATCTGAGGTAACCCTCTTCGCTGTCCACTACACCTCCAATTTTGGTGTCAAAGTGCTGGCAGATGGGGCGAGATTAATTCAGTATATCTGGTTGGCATGGATGATTTGAACCATAGGATCTGTGTCCGTGCTGTTTATCTCTATGTTTCAATGACTCTAAGTCACGGTGACTTAGAGCCACCAAGTAAAACCAAGGTAAGGCTTCTGAGTGACAAAGACAATCTATGGAGGACATTGCTTAAGATTCTGGAATGCTACTCAAAATAATGTGCACAGCATAATGCCCAACAAAGTGACTGTGCCACCTGGAAGATGATATGGCAGTCCATATTGGAGTTGGAAACCAGCTCTGCTGCCTGAACTGTTGGATGAGTCTTGCAGTACTCAGCAGAGCAGGTGTAAAGCTTCATGGTGGTCTGCTGCAGGCAGCACAACCTTACCATCACAATGGATAGCCTGTGAGCAGCTGAGGTGTACAGCATGAGGACAAAGAAGACTGTAGGAGAGAATCCAAATAGCTTCTTTCTGCCCAGACTGTTCATGGAAAACTCAACCAACTTGTACACCAATAACCACAACCCCAACTCCTCATTCAGCAGCAAGTAACATGCATGCTACACAAGTACTAGGCAAAGACCACTTCCAAACAAGAATCTCAGCGTCAGTCCTTGACAACAAATGGTGGTATCATTATTGAATACCCCACCAATCAATCTCCTCACGGTCGTCATTGACCAGAAACTGAACTGAATGAACTGTACAAATACAGTAGCTGCAAGTGCAGGTCGGAGGCTAATACTCTTGAGGCAAGTAACTCATCTCCTGACTTTCCAAAGCCTGTCCACCATCTACAAGGCGTACATCAGGAATGTGGTGGACTACTCACCATTTGTCTGGGTGAGTGCATATCCGTCACTGGCAAAGCAACTCACTAGACTGGCACCAAATCCACTAACAATCACTCCCCCTATTACTGACGTGTAATACCAGCAGTGTGAGGAAAAAGGACCATTATCTCTTGGTTCATGGCCTCATAATACCTATTGAAATCAATCTAACACTGTCATGAAAATATTCCTTTGTAACAGCCAAGTGTTAGTGAGTACAAGTCACTCAGAATTTTAAACCATCGCTGATGTGTTCAGCCAATCAAAAATGCAAAAGTACTGGTTGAGTCCTGAAATTATTCAAAATTACCAAACCTCCTGAATTGAAATGAATGAGCACTTCATATACAAAATTCGTCCTCATGCCCATTTTCAGAGGATTCAAATTCAGCAATCTCATCCCCATATATTGTAAACTAGCTTTGATATAATGACTATAAATAATATTGAATACAAAGGATATTGCATTTGTGCTTAACTGCATTACATTCAGTCATGCAGCAATGTAGACTTAGTGACGACCGATGAATTTTTTAAAATGAGAGAATGTCTATAAATGTGAGATTAGATTCACGATTCTGTATTATTTTGATGTGCAATTTTCCTTTAAAGCAACTCTATATATAGTCTAGTTCTATTGCTTTCTTAATGATATGTGAAATGAGGTATGAAATATGGTTGAAATGCCAGTGGGCAATCAAACATGGTAGCATCTGCTTCAAAATTTGCTACTCTATAAGCACAGATCTCATAAAATCATTAGCAGAACAAATAATCAAATTATTCTCTTGAATGCAGTTGCTTACATGCAAACCCTGGAGATTGATTTTTTTTAAAGAATTTAGGATGAGTCATTTGAAATTTTGGTTCAATCTCTTTCTTACAATCATTTACAGATTTAACCATTCCTCATAAGCTTTTGACAGAGTTAAATTGCTGTCACTTAAAATGATGCTAAACTTTAAAGATAACAAGGCACCATTTCCTCAAAGCATTTGAGATTGTAACACTAGTGAGAGGATTTCCTGCAGTCACCAGAGAGTGAATTTTCACAGCCCTGCAGTGACAGGCCTGGAAGAGGAAAATAACAGGAATTGTCATGATGTGACTCCCTTATACCTTCCCCGACAACAGGAAGTCTCCAAGGCAGAACAGAATTGTAGATTGCTGCCCACACCAAGGAGACAGGTCCCTAATTTAAATCAGTCCACCAGCACAAATCCAGAGGCCACCCAGCCCTCGACAATGGACAAAGGCTCCTGAATTAATGAAGTGGGCAGATATGTGGCAGGTGCCTTTTTAATTCTAAAAGTGAAAAATTATCTTTAAAAATGGAAGAAAATGGGATTGATCATAAGAGGGAGATGGAATTCTGACATTAAACAGGAAAACGGAAACTTGGTGTTGAATTTGTGCAACATATTGGTTAGCTCTTGGCTGAACTATTAGATGACATTTTGCACCCCAGTGTAGAAAGGGTACTAAAGCTAAGGAAAAGTTCCAAGAATAATTTGATGAATGAGAAGAATATAGTTATGAAGAAAGACTTGTAAAACTGGGGCCTTTTTTAATTAGAATAGCAAAGATCTAGTATCTAATAGCAATTTTCAACATTGTGCAATGATTTGAAAGGGTAATCAATGCAAGATAAAGTTTACTTTTCAGTGAATTGATTAAAATAATACATCTCTGAGATTTGTTTCCAGAAGAATGTGGGAGGGTTCAGAAAATATTTTTTCACTCAGGGGTCATGGAACACCTTACCATAACTGTCCATTCAAGCAGTATTACGTCATATTTTGATAGGGATAAATATTCAAAAAGGGGTTACCTATGACACATGTTTATAAGCTGATTGATAATTTTCAGGAATTAATATTTATAATTCTTTATCTGACCTACTGGTCTGAACCTTACAATGTTTTGGCTGAGTGAAGTCAGACTGACCTCACTCATCTCTCACCGGATATCCAAGAATTCACTTGCACCATCTAAAACAATCTGGTGTACACTAATAAGCACTGTCAATCCAGCTCAATTCCAGACATTTGGTGCAGACATGGCAGACTGGAGCGGTGCAACAGCAGCACATCCTCACACCCCAGGAGCAGCAGTGGAGACCAACACCAGACTATTGTCCTGAGGTTTATCCGAGCTTGAGATGGAATGTCTCAGCCATCAGGTAAATGCACAACCCTATGGGAAGAAGGTCAATATCCCTCTTCATTACACCTGCGTAAGTGCCACCACCATCTCTCTGATACTTCACACGCAAGCTATCTCTGCTACTGTACCCACCTCCAAACAAGGCTCGTGCTCTACCACTTTCACTGTTATTTGCTGCATATTTCCTCACACTCTCACCCACACAAATCCCCAATGCCACCAACCCTGAATGCCCTCTCATTCCTGCCTACTGGTTTGCTTGGGACACCTTCCCATGAGATCCAAAAGGAACAGCTGTGCTACCCACACTTATCTCCGTGATCCTGGCCCCTCTCTCTCATTCTAGGAGGAAACAGCACCTAGAAGGGCAAAAGGAGATGGTAGACTGCCCAACATTCACTTCTTCAGTTCATATGAGGTGAGCATTCTGACCTGACTGCTTGGAGTCACTGATTAACAATACCGAAGTCACTGGACTGGTATTGGAGACTGCCTTGACTTATTATGTCAGTCTTCATGACCGAAGATGTGGCTGTGGTTTGCTAACAACCTTAATAACCTTCCCTTCCTTCTGCATTAAACTGAAAAACAAGACAGAAGTGGTGTGAGCCTGGGAACTCTGGCAGAGAGGGCAAAGTGCAAAAATACAAGGCAAGCCAATACCAGGAAGGGATGTAGTGAGCATCTAGGTAAGCTTAGAGTGAGTGAGCATTATGACACTGAGCAATGAGCCTGGAAATGCAATCTGGTCAAGTTCATGAGCTGGATGCGTATCCCTAAGCACACAGTATCCTTGGTTGTAGCATTATAATGATAGTCGCCAGATCAACCCAAATGCAACAATGAAGAGCAGAAGCATCCCTTGAGTGTATTGGAGATGTGTCGTGAAGGTTATTAGAAGCTGGTAAATGTCAGAGGTCAACGACATTGGGTGTAGGGTGAATGGGGCTAGAGCCTATGGACTGTACCGAATGTCCAACGCTGAGGTTTGGAGTAGACGGTGAGCTGAAGTTGCCAAATACCTGCTCAGGTTTCCATGTCGAGTTTCTTCAGAGTCTAGCGTGTTTGGCATGTATTTTAAGATGGGAATGTGAATATTAATGAGGTGAGTTGTGGTGTTAATAATACATTTAACAAGATATAATTCCACTTAATTGGCTACTGGCTGCGAGAAACTTGCCATGTCGCTCGCCAATAGCATAATGCTCCCAACGAGGAGCTGGGCCTTGCCAGAGTTCTCGCATGATTCTGTCACAGATCCCACCATAGCTCACTTCTCTCTGATTTCAAATGCCACCCATTGAGATAATGCTGTCAAATCATTTTGTACTTTGTTGCTTTATTTTTCTCCACAGGAACATCAATTTTGACATAATCATCACTACTTAAAAAGTAAGGTTAAAATGGTAGCTGTGATACATTTTTAATGAAATTCTCACAAGAACCATAACTAAACAGAGAGTAGCCAAAGTATATTCTTCCTTTGGCTGGAGTGTAATTGTTGAACTTGAATGGATTCCTTCTGCAGCTTAAGGGCCAATGCGTGTTTATGTGCTGTTCCAGAAAAACATTACAAATGGTGAACATCTGCCAGACTACGGCTTAGTGAGCAAAGGCAATTAAAATCATCCACTGTCCTCATTTTCAGGAACATGACAGACAAGGCCCCAAAATTCTGTTCTTAGTCCAACATTAGCTAATAAGTTAATCAGAGCAGAACATTCTGCTTCTGTTTGATAGTTCAGGGGCATGACATTTTGCAAAACAAAGTACATGCTTTGCGAAAAACGATACATTTTCTCGCAAAGAGACAATGCCCAGTATTTAATTGTTTTTTAGATTTCCTATCACTATTAAATGTAACATATTTGAGCATTAGTGCATTGTTGGACATTGATGCATTTTGTATCCATCTAAATAGAGCACTGCTTTTCAGAAAAGACCATTCCTTAGTCACTCAGCAGTGAAGTCATTGATGAAGCATAATGTAAATATTTGCCTTTTCAAGATGTAGGCTGCTATTCTGCAAATCAGAAAAGGAAGAAAATGTTCTTCCATTTGTAAACTTTAATATTCTTATTAATTATTCAAATAGGAAATTATATTTCATGTAGAGGCATTTCTCAGAATTTTTTAATGTCACGTTGTGTTCATTGACCAGGCAAGCACCCACTCTACTTGAATATTTAGGATCAAATTTGGATGCTGTCTGAACTGCTGTGCTCTTCCAGCACCACCGATCCAGAATCAAATTTGGAATGTCAGGCTTTCACCAAGTATGTCTTGGTGACACCAGTAAATCACAAAATTTACTTTTTATCCTTTCAGGTTTCTGCTTGGCAACTGTGAGCATCATTCATTAGTTTCAAAGCAATTTTCAAGTTAGTGGGATGCGAAGTTTTGCTTGGATCAACTCCAACACTTCCACAGATAACAAACAACTGAAAAAGCAACAATTTTTTGGTCACTGCTCGGTTCACAGATAACTGCAATATATCAAATGAACCAATTTATATACTTAGTACATATTTGAGTATGTGTATTTACCATAAAAGTTTTTCATTTGATTTGTGTGCTACTTTATCCCATATGGTGGTTCACGTTATATCTTAACAACCAAAGAGTATTTCAAACCAGCAGGTGAGCCCAAATTTTGCAAAGTAAATACCCCTTTTACAGACTTAATCATCTATATAAAGATGATAGGGTGGCCATCCAAAACATCATGGGGATAGCACAGACTCCCATAACTACTGGGTGGGTTACCCACATACTGTAGACATCAGTACTGAATGCAATGTCAATCCAGAATAGATAGCTTGGATCTGCTTTGCAGATTGAAGTCCTGAACTCTGTAGATCAGAAGGTATTTTCCATTTATAGCCAATCTGAATACATCACAAAATAATTTGTAACCCTTTAAAATGACAAAAATACCTGTGTGAAAGAGGTGAGTAAAAATTGTTTCGACTTGAGAATCAAGATTCTATTAAATGCACCACAAATAGAATGGCATACATTTCATCTCAAAGTGTGCTCGTGGAACAGCATTTATTTTTAAATAACATGGTGCAGGGTTTCTAATATGAATGATAGTGTAAAACCCCTTGATAGCTAAGTGGATCAGTATCCTTTCCAATGCTGTACAGATCTAGCATTACTCAAAATCAATTCCCACATTAACTAAAAGCTGGGCTACACTAAGATACTAAACAAACTTTAGCATTCTCTGTAAGGAAATAAAATAAACAGCTAAATTTTGGTTGGATATTCCAATCTGTTTAGTCAAGAATATTCTGACATTAATATCTGAACAAAACAACTTTCTTCAAGAAGGGAATTGTTGCTATCACTGAAACCAACTTTCAGTAAGATCCAGGATATCAAAATAGGGTGAAGCCCTTAAGAGAAAAGTGAAATTTTGCAAAGAAGACTGGTAGCGAGAAACTTTCTGGGAGGATCAGAGATATTTCTAAGGATTTACAGAGAGGATTCCAAGGGTACATTGATGAAGAGAGACAGAGAGAGAGGGAAAGAGAGAGAGAGAGATCTAAAGAAGCTTGAAGAAACATTGAAAGATTTACAGTGCACAGAAGGTCAAACAGTCCACCATGTCCATGTTAAACAAGAAAAAGCTGTTCACACCAATGCCAACTCAAATGCATAGCTAAAGGCTTTTTGATCAGAGTTTCTGCCTCAGCCATCTTTTCAAACAGTGAATTTGAAACTCATCACTCTCTGAGTGATTTCCTCACTTCCTCTTTAACCTTTCCATTGATGGATTTATCTACCAAAGGAAGATGGCTCCTTCCCGCGCTTTATATCCTGGCCCTTATAAAGTTATATGCATCAACTAAATCTCCCTTTTTCAAAAGAACCTTATCAAATATTTTCCAAAATGCTCCATTCACAGTGACATCCTTGTAAATATCTTTTGCAATGTGCCTGGTGTTATCACATCCTTTTTGTAATGTAGTGACCAGAACTGTGATCTAACCAGAGTTCAATATTGTTCCAACTGAGGTTCTATGTATCCCTAAAGAGGCCAAACAGGTTGATTGTCAACTTGCAGGTCCTTCCAATAAGGCTTCGGAATGCAGTAAGAGTAGGTCCATGTGGAAGATACAGAGCAACAAGCAGCCCATGTTTAAAACTAATATACCAGAGTTTTAGTTAGATGGCTATGCTCCATGGCAATTATCCTTCTTGATTCAAGAAACTACTGCTGATAGCTCAAACATTACCCCCCTGCTCTGAAAAAAATCCAAGCCAATAAAGGATAAAAAATGACTCCTTAATAACTTTATCTACCTGTCAGGCACTTGAACCATGAAATCCATGCTTCCTCTATTTCTCTACACTTTTCAATATGCCATTACATAATGAATATTCCCTTGCCTTGTTGATCTTCCCAAATTAATTATCTTTCAATTCTGAACTAGAAGGATAATTATCAATGTACAATGTACAGTACTAGTGATCTTTAGACCCAGAACAACATTCTGCATATCTGGATTCAAATGCTACCATGTTAATTGGTGGAGTTTAAATCCAATTAACAAAATCTGGAATTGCAAGCTAGTGTCATTAATGGTGTTCATGAAGCAAACTTTGATTGTGATAAAACCCATCGAATTCAAAAATGTCCTTCAGGGAAGAAAGTTTGCCAACCTTGTTTGGTTTAGCCTATATGTGACAACATTGACAACAATGTGATTGACTTTTACCTTCTCATGTAAATGGCCTAGCAAGCCACTCACTTAAAGAGCAATTCTGATAGGCAACAAATGCTGGTCTTACAAGCAAATGCTCCACTCTTTGAATGAATGAGTTTTAGGAAATTCAACTCACCAATTCTTTCACCAAACTGGCTAACTATTAGTATGATCCTGCATTTTCCTCATTACCAACCACGTAGCCAATTTTTATGACATCAGCAAACTTCTTAATCAAGTCTGTATTTTACGTCTGAATCATTGATATATATCTGGAACAGCAAACATCCTGGTACTGAGCCTTGTGAATCGCAGTGCAAACAGACTTCCAGTTACAAAAAATCTCATCAAGTATATTCATTTTCTTCTATTCAAGAGGATACTCTTGAAGCTGACATAATGCTTTTTCTTGGATCCTCCAAGCTTTGAGTTTACTGATCAGCCTGTCATCTAGGGAAACAAGGACATAGTAATCCAGAGACACAGGTAATGCTCTCACAATGTATGCTCAAATTTAAATTAACACAAAAATGGGAATCAAAGTTCAATGATGGCACTTACCTTGGAACAGAGAAGAAGGTAATGCTGGCCACTTTCCAGTCCTCCAGGAAGATGTCTCCTCTCCATGGTGGCTCAGTGGTTAGCACTGCTGCCTCACGGTGCAAGGAACCTGCCTTCAATTCCAGCCTTGGCAGCTGTCTGTGTGAAATCAGCACATTCTCCCTGTGTCTGCATGGGTTTCTCCAGGTGCTCTGGTTTTCTCCCACAGTCTAAAGATGTGCAGGTTAGGTAAATTGACCATGCTAAATTGCCCCTGGTGTTCAGGAATGTGTAGGTTAGGTGCATTAGGCAGGGGTAGATGTAGAGTAGGGGAATGGGTCTGGGTAGGTTACTTTTCGGATGTTCGGTGTGGACTTATTGGGCCAAAGGGTCTGTTTCCATACTGTAGGGAATCTAATCTCGCATTTCCACTACCCTTTGGCCACGACATCCAGATCCCCTGTTGGAGAGTTACTGTGCCATCTTACTCTTCTCCAACATGTTCTGCAAATGACCTTGACCGAGCAGGGCAGCTCTTGGATGCTAGTACTCATCTTGTTGTACAGTGACCTTTTAAAGATGGCACTGATGCAAGGAGTGCTGGTCTTTCAATGGATATCCACTGTATGAGCTGCTAAGTCAATGAGAGGTGAATTAATTTGAGAACGGCACGTGGTAAGATTGAGCTGGAATTTGACATGAGGGAGTCCCATCGGAGCAAGTTGGTCATTAATGAAAATAAAAATGCTCGAGCTCACAACAGGTCAGGCAGCATCTGTGGAGAGAACGCAAGTTAATATTTCGAGTCTAGATGATGCTTCATCAGAGCACTGGTGATTAATGAGGTGCATTTACTAAAATTTGGTGAGAAAGTTTGTTATGCCTTGCGGTGGAAATCCCTCCAGAAAACACGATGCAACTTATCCAGATTTAGCCTGATGTTTCGTCAAGTGATAGTCTCATCGAGATGTACAATATACAAACAGACCCTTTGATCCAACTTGTCCATGCCGACCAGATATCCAAAACTAATCTAGTCCCATTTGCCAGCACCCGGCCCATATCCCTCTAAACCCTTCCTATTCATACACCCAACCAGAAGCTTTTTCAGTCTTGTAATTATACCAGCCACCACCACTTCCTCTGGCAGCTCATTCCATACACAAACCACTCTGCGTGAAAACCTTGCCCCTTTGGTTCTTTTTAAATATTTCCCTTCTCACCTTAAACCTATGCCCTCTAGTTCTGAATTTCCCCATCCCAGGGGAAACATCTTGCCTATTTATCCTATCTATGCCCCTCATGATTTTATAAACCTCAATAAGGTCACCCCTCAGCTTCTGACACTCCAGGGAAAAAGCTATAGCCTATTCAACCTCTCCCAAGAACTCAAATCCTCCAACCCTGGCAACATCCTTGTAAATCTTTTCTGAATGTTTTCAAGTTTCACAACATTGTTCCGATAGGAAGGAGATCAGAATTGCGCGCAATATTCCAACAGTGGCCAAACCAATGTCCTGTACAGCCGCAACATGACCTCCCAACTCCTGTACTCAATACTCTGAACAAATAAGGAAAGCATACCAAACGCCTACTTCACTATCCTATCTACCCGTGACTCCACTTTCAAGGAGCTATGAACCTGCACTCCAAGATCTCTTTGTTCAGCAACATCCCCAGGACCTTACCATTAAGTGCATAAGTCGTGCTTTGATTTGCTTTTCCAAAATGCAGCACCTCGCATTTATCTAAATTAAACTCCATCTGCCACTCCTCAGGTCTTTGACCCATCTGATCAAGATCCTGTTTTACTCTGAGGTTTCTTCCCTGATTAGGTTTATTCAACCCAATACTTTGCAATTCTTTTGAGTTTTTGTTCTAAATTTACTCATGGGATGTGAGCATTTCTGGGTGGCCCAGCATTAATTGCCCATTCCTAATTGCATGTGGTGGTGAGCTGCCTTTTTAAAAAGCTGGAAACAAATATGCTTAATTCTGTTATGGAAGCAGTTCTGATAGACTGATAATGCTGATAGATGCTCAATGCTATCAGGGAAGCAATTCCAGAATTTTGACCCATGATACTGAGAAATGGTAGCTGCCTTACTCTTCTCAAAGGTAAAGGCCATTAGTTTGGAAGGTACTTTCAAAGGATCCTTGGTGAATACCTGCAGCACATTTTGTACATGGTATGTACTGATGCTACTAATCATCTGTGGTGGAGATAGTGGAATTTTGTGGAAGGGATACTAATCAAGTGGGAGAAGGTGAGGACTGCAGATGCTGGAGATCAGAGTCGAGAGTGTGGTGCTGGAAAAGCACAGCAGGTCAGGCAGCATCCGAGGAATAGGAGAAACTCTGACTTTGATCTCTAGCATCTGCAGTCCTCACTTTCTCCTAGTTGACTTCAACCCAACTGCAAAGCCTCCTCCTAGAATGCCTACCTTGAAGAAGCTCTCCTCCTCTCTGATTCCCCTGCTCCTTTGATGCTGCCTGACCTGCTGTGCTTTCCCAGCACCTCATTCTCGCCTGCCAATCAAGTGGGTTCCTTTGTCTTTGATGGTGTCAAGCTTCTTGAGTGTAATTCCACTGCCCTTTCTCTGTTCCTTAATAATTTCTGTGGTATCGTGTTCATGTTTCATCACATAAACATATTTTTTCCACCTTTTCCTACCCCGCATGTTTTTTGACATTCAGGAGAGTTTAGATTTATGAATCCCACACTTTATCTTTGTGGGATTGTACTTGTTCCGAACAGCAGAAATGAAGAGATATACAGTGAGGAGGAGGCCAAGGATTTGTGGGTACTCAGAGAAAAATTGATCCCACATGAATAGTCAATTACACAGTTATCGAGTCATGCAGCACGGAAACAGACCCTTCGCGAAACCAGTCCGTGTTGACCATAATCCCAAACTAAACTAGAACCATCTGCCTGCTCTTGGCCTATATCCTTCCAAACAGCTTTTATTCATGTACTTATCCAAATGTCTTTTAAACATTGATCAATAAAGTTTTCAGGAGAAAACAGTTCAGGAGATGCCATTTAGAGAGTACAACTGCCCATTCAGGTCTATCACCCAGGTAGCATGCTTCATTCAGAATTTCCCTAGTCGACCTTGAACTCTGCATGTATTGCTTCTCTGTAATAGCGCAGAAGCAGACAACAGCTTGCACTCCCCTCAGGCACCTCATATGTCTGGCAGTGTTTGCGCAAATGCAGATGATTGTGTGGTATCACCAATTAACAAACTTACTAAGGCTGTAACAAACTTATTAAACTCAACCTGCATTTCGCAACATCTGCATTTTAATTAATTTTTTGATTTGGGTAACATACAGCCTAGAAGCATTAAGCATCAATCATGGGATATGTAATAAATCGTGGCATTGCCTGGCAAGTTACTTCCACCTAAATGAGTTAATTATGACCTTAAGTCCATACTTGCTGATGTTGTAATGTTGAAACTATTCCCTACTGGAGTTATAAAGTACTGGCTAGCGCAGTTTCTTGTTTCACTTCTAAGCAAATGAATGCAATTATTGCTGTTTGCTGCCAAAAACTCTAAAATGTTTAGACTGTGATTTTGAGAGTTTATGATACTGCTGTTCATTGCTGTATATCCATGCGGTTATGTACCTGTGGCAATTTCCCCAAGAAATCATTCAAAATGGCATATTGTTAAATGTGAACATAGCATTTAATATTTTAAAAATGGCTCCCTCCTAGAATTAAGAGCGATATTCAGCCATTTCTTGAAAGCTTTCTGAAGGATGTGAAAAGCACTGTATAATTCAAGTTGTTCCATTTGGCACCCCTCTTACCTACATTCTACATTGTCTCCTTTATTCATATTTTCTCTTTAATAATTCTGTTCTTATTTTTAATTGATGCAATTTGACCAATTTTATTTTCCTCCACAATGATTTATTTTGGTTTTGCTTTCATAGGATCCTTACAGCGTGGAAGCAGGCCATTTGATTGATAAATTCTTGATGTCACGAGGAATTAAGGACTACGGGGAGAATGCGGTTAAGTGGAGTTGAAATGCCCATCAGCCATGATTGAATGACGGAGTGGACTTGATGGGCTGAATGGCCTTACTTCCACTCCTATGTCTTATGGTCTTATGGTCTTATTCAGCCCATTGAACAGCATATCCTCCCTAAGCCCAATAGAGGAGATGGGGCAGCCCACCTCTGAAAAAGCCCGTAGTAACAGCATTGATACACACGTTCAGGATGATGGTATGTTAATGCAATATGACCCTTCTCAACTCCTACCTCTCCTTCACCGTGACACAAGCTGAAGATGCCTTCAAGTCACAACTACTAGATTCATAACACTTCACTACTGCACCTCAGACTGCACAGGTGATAATAACATTGTAATACTGCTGCAAGAATACCATATGCTTAGGGACATGCTCCCCACACCATTGGCAGAACTGAGATATATCTCCGAGCTCCTTGTTCAGTGCCCTCGCGCTCACTCACTCTGGGCCTACCTGGATGCTCACAGAATTCTTCCTTGCATTGCCTTAACTTACCTTTTTGTGCTTTGCCCATCAGAACTATCAAATTGAATGTCTGACAGCAGACCACCCATCTCGACTCATTCTACCCTATTATGGACTGTTTCCCTCCTAGAATGAGAGAGGGGCAGGTATTAAGGGAAATGAAAGCGGGTGGAACATCTTTTACTTTTGGTACAAAGATGCCCAGAGTGAGTCAGTCGACATTGGGCTTTTGGGGTTTGGACTAGGTGACAGTGAGTGAAGGAAGATGTTGCAGGCAATCATTACAGAGTGGTAGAGCATGAGCGACCTTGGTGGCTGATTGCTGCAGAGATGCAGAATGAAAAGCAAGCCATTTAAGATTGAGGTGAGGAGGAATTTCTTCTGTCTGAAGTTGGTGAATCCTTGAAACTTTCTACCCCAGAAGGCTGCAGAGTGTCAGTCATTAATAAGTTCAAAAGAGAGGTTAATAAATCTCTTTTTAATGACATTGAAGGATATTGGAATAGTAGTGAATATGTCAATGAGATGCATACTCAACCATGATATAGAATGACAGAGCAGGCCTGAGGGGTGTAACCACCTGCTCTATCTCTTGTTTCCTATTTTCTGAACTTTATCACCACTCTCTTTATGCCATTCTGTATTATCAGGCTTACCATAACTCATTTTCTACTTTGCCTTTCTCTTGTAAAATCCGAGAATATATGTTTCCCAATCCCGGTCACTTTGCAAACATATCCCCATAACTGTCATCAGATGAAGTCTATTAACTGCGAATGGAGTTCAAACCAGTTCATCACTCACTATTCTCCTGTGTGTGTCTGAGCTTACTAACAAATTGAACAATTTCTCTTTCAATCCCATTCACTTCCTACAAATAACATTATTTACATGTCCCTAACTGTTGTTTGGCTTTTTGTGGAATATGTAGAACACTGTTTGTTCTGCTACCACAGGGCCTTCTCTCATCTTTTATTCTGTCATATTTATGTCTCAAACTTTCATTTTGTTCTAACTTTCTCTGACTGGACCTCAGTCACAAATGTTCTATTCCCTTTGTTGTTTTCATTGTGTCTCCCTGACCAATCTGCTTATATTTACCCAAAATGCTGCTCTGCCCTTGAATCTTGACATTTCCCTTCTACTATGACTGATCTAACCTGAACCCACCTATCCCTTACTTTCTGGAGAAAATTACCTGGTCCATCAGGCTTGAAGAATCAACCCAGAACTATTATCATAAGGGAAGGAAAACAAATATGACAAATTTCAGGTTATATCAGCCATAGTAGCTTTGCTCCAAAAATCATGTGACTCAATGAAACTTGGGAAAATGAGAGTCATTTTGCCTTTTCAACTTCAGTTTTTCTTTCAATCTCATCAATTTCATGTTCAGAAACTGAGTACTTAGTTTGGAAATCAGTTTCAAAAAATCAATACAATAAACCTCAAAATATGTAGAACATTCAACATCAAATATACTGGTCTAATGGCAAGGCTAGTTCCCTTTAACCAATACGTGAGTGTGTTGATACTCAAACAAGCTGTCACAAAGAGTGATGATGTAGTCTCAAAACAGAAACCTGAATTAAACATGGATAGTGTGGAAATGAAATATTCCTGGTTGCAATTGCTGTATTTTAACATAAATTCCATACCTTTGGCAGGCCTGTAACTTTAAGGCAGATACATGACATCATGGCTTGTTACATTCTATTGTAAACTATCTGCCCAGCGTTCACTCTATCAGTATATTGAAGTCAGTTTAGTGTCTTCTATCAGTGTGCAGCACAATCAGTAAACACAGAACCCACACTATGTCATGTTATGATACTACACTCATGTAAACAGTAGTTAAAAAAAAACTTGAAGACATCTATCTCAACAAGAATCTGAGTTTTTGTGGTACATGTTATGAAGACTAACATATAGAAAAGCACAAAGCACATTAACAATATATTCAGGAAGGATAGCAAAAGAGATGAAGATCTGATTGTGTTGTTATCAAAAATGACAGGGAGGATCTAATAGAGATTGCGAAGACTGGATATTTTTGATTATTGTAATGAAGAGAAAAGAGCTGCTATGTCACTCAGTGTTTACCAAAGAACCACAAATAGTAAGAAGGTGATAGCGAAGACAACCTGCATTCAAATTCCAGAGCTTTATAAACGTAATAAGAATTCAGTTCTCACGGAAAAAGATAAATTGCATCAGTATAGACTGGAAATTGCAAAACGCAAGCATAGTAAAGAATTCCTAAAATGCATTTATTTATTATTCATTCATGGGATATAGACTTTAATGGCTGGTCCAATATTTATTGCCCTTTACTGGTTAGCAAGGTTAGATCTCATGGAATTCAGGGAGAACTGGCCATTTGGACATAGGTCTGGCTTGAAGGTAGAAGACAGGGGATGGTAATGGAGGGTTGCTTTTCAAACTGTAGCCTGTGGCCAGTGGTGTGCCACAAGGGTCGGTGCTGGGTTTTCGTCATTTACATAAATGACTTGGATGTGAACGTAGGAGGTATAATTAGTAAGTTTGTAGATGACACCAAAATTGGAGGTGTAGTAGGCAAAGAAGAAGGTTACCTCAAATTACAATGGGATCTTGATCAGATGGGCCAATGGGCTAAGGAGTGGCAGATGGAGTTTAATTTGGATAAATGTGAGGTACTGCATATTGGAAAAGTAAATCAGAGCAGGACTTATACACTTAATGATAATGTCCTGGAAAGTGTTGCTGAACAAAGAGACCTTGGAGTGCAGGTTCATAGTTCCTTGAAAGTAGAGTCACAGGTAGATAAGATAGTGAAGAAGGTCTTTGGTATGCTTTCCTTTATTGGTCAGACTATTGAGTACAGGCATTGCGAGGTCATGTTGCAGCTGTACAGGACATTGGTTAGGCCACTTTTGGAATATTGCATGCAATTCTGGTCTCCTTCCTATCGAAAGGATGTTGTGAAACTTGAAAGGGTTCAGGAAAGATTTACAAGGATGTTGCCAGGGTTAGAGAATTTGAGCTAAAGGGAGAGGTTGAATACGCTTGGGTTGTTCTCCTTGGAGTGTCAGAGGCTGAGGGGTGACTTTATAGAGATTTATAAAATCATGAGGGGATGGATAGGGTAAATAGACAAGGTCTTTTTTCCTGGAGTGGGGGAGTCTAGAAGTAGAGGGCAAAGGTTTAGGATCAGAGGGGAAAGAAATAAAAGGGACCTAAGGGGTAACCTTTTCATGCAGAGGGTGGTGAATGAATAGAATGAGCTGCCAGAGGAAGTGGTGGAAGCTGGTACAATTAAAACATTAAAGAGGCATCTGGAAGGTATATGAATAGGAAGGGTTTAGAGGGATATGGGCCAAATGAGACTGGATTAGGTTAGGATATCTAACCTAATGGACAAGTTGGACTGAACTGTCTGCTTCCGTGCAGTACATTTCTATGACTCTAAGATGATGGTGTGAAGGTGGACTTGCAGGTGATGGTATTCTCAGGTATCAGCTGTCATTGTGTTTCTTGGTGGAAGTGTTTGCAGGTTTGGAAGGTGCTGTCTCAGCACCCTTGATGTGTTTTTGCAGTGCATTTTGTAGCTGGTACACATTGCTGCTACTGAGTATTGGTAGTGGAGGGTGTGGATGTGTTTGGTTGTGATGCCAATTAAGTAAGTTACTCTTTTCAAGATGTTGTCAAGCTTCTTGAGTGCTGTTGGAGTATTGCTGAGAATGCTTCACCCTTATCTTTTGCGTTGATGTGCTGGGCTCACACATCATTGAGGGTGGGGATACCTGTGCAGTCTCCTCCACCAAAGAATTATTTAACTGTCCACCATCATTCGCGACTGTCTGTGACAGACATGCAGAATTTAGATCTGATTCATTGGTTGTGAAATCAATTTGCTCCATCTATCACATGCTGTTAATGCTGTTTGGCATGCAAATAGTCTTGTTTTATAGCTTCCCCAGATTGGCACCTCAATTTCAGGTACACCTAGTGCTACTCCTGGCATACCCCTTTTGTACACCATATCAAACGGGGTGAATCCCTTGACTTAGTGGTAATGGTAGGGTGGGAAATATACTGCGTCATAAATTTGCAAATTGTGCTGGTGTATGAATCTGCTAATACTGATGGTCCACAGCACCGCCATTTAGGACTCAACCTGCTCAATCAATAGTGCAGCAGCCAAGTCACTGTTGGTGATGGTCATTGAAATCCCTCACCCAAAGTACATTCTGCATCCTCGCCATCCTCAATGATTCCTCCAAGTTCAACGTGGAAGAGTATTGATTCGTCAGCCAAAAGGATTTGATACCTTTTAATCAGCGGGAAATTTCCTTGACCATGTTTGACTTGATGCCATGTAAATACATAGGGACCAGAGTCAGTATTGAGGACTTCCATGGCATGTTTCTCTTGACTATATACCAACGTGTCACCTCTATTTGTCTGTCCTGCCAGTGGACAGGACATACCCAGGGATAGAAATGGTGATGCTGATGGCCATGACCTTACCTGTAAGGGATGATTCCATCACGATGATTATGTCAGACTGTTGCTTGACTGAAGTTATGACTTGACTTCAGTTATGTGGAGAGATTGGGAAACTTGAGATTGTTCTTCTTACAACTGAAATGATTAATGAAAACCTGAATGAGATAATCAAAATTTACAAGGGTTTTTTTTAGATTAAGGCTATAGAATCTATTTCCTTTGTTAAATTACTAATAACATTCAATCATGAATAAAAAAGTGTATTTGACAAAATATTTAGATGGAAAATAAGGAGAAATGTCTTCACACAAAAGGGTCGTTAAGTTTTGGAGCTATCTGTCTGAAAGAATGGTGAAAGTAAATTCCATAAGCAATCGGACAAGTACTTGAAGAGGATTAATTTACATGGGTATGAGGTGAGGGACAGTTCTTTCAAAGATCTGGTTCAGATATGGTTGGCCAAATGGCCTCTTTCAGTGCTGTGTAAATCCATGGTTCTGTGATTAGATGGTCTCCAGAATAAGTTCTTCTTCATAGTAAAAACACTAGATTTTGATACATTGAGATTGATTTTCCTTTCAGTGCCTGTGCAGTGCATCTTTAAACAATCAACTTTGTTCCCATTCCAATGCACTTTCATTATTTGTAAATTATGTATGCTATATAATAAAATTGTCATTGTGGGCGACATGATGGTACAGTGGTTAGCACTGCTGCCTCACAGTGCCAGAGACCCGGGTTCAATTCCCACCTCAGGCGACTGACTGTGTGAAGTTTGCACATTCGCCCTGTGTCTGCGTGGGTTTCCTCCGGGTGCTCCGGTTTCCTCCTACAGTCCAAAGATGTGCGGGTCAGGTGAATTACCCATACTAAATTGCCTGTAGTGTTAGATAAGGGGCAAGTGTATGGGTGGGTTGCGGGTCGGTGTGGACTTGTTGGGCCGAAGGGCCTGTTTCCACACTGTGACTAATCTAATATAAGACTGTGGTTTTGAGATTTGAAATTCTGCATCTTGATTTCAATATTCTGTGAAGATTTTAGAGAACTTTTTTTAATTTAACCCTTCAAAAATGTTTAAAACCATGAACAACTATTTAAAAGTACTGTAGCTGGACATTTATGCAAATACAGTTACTAATTTGCACACAATATGAATTCACAAAAATCAATGAAATAAGTGATTAATTAATCTGTTTCTTGTTGTGTTTGTCAAGGGCAATATTTTGGCCAGGTCTTTGGAGCAGCATTTGCTTTTCTATGAATGGTGCCCTGGAATCTTTAATATTTACCTAAAAAACTGAAATAAGCAGATGGCATATTGGCAATCTCTCATCGAAAGAACAAAATTTCAGAAGACAGGTCTTCATGCACAAGTCTCTTTATTCATTTATCCTTCCAGACTATCATATGCTGTATGCTGTTTAAAGCATTGAACTTTTTGTCTTAGTTCTATAATCTCTACACAGATAGCTCTGCTATGAATCTATTCTAACTGCAGATTAATTTCTGCAACTGCTTATTTGCTCACCTGGCATTCATGAAAGTAATTATACGGTTTTCGAACAAACTTCCATTTCAAATATATAAAGTGCTACAATTAGCCTCCAGGCCAGGGTCAACGGTTTGTTACAACTCTGGACAAGATACTCCCAAAATGGTTCTGCTCTCAGGTGAGAAATGACAAACTGGCCACCTATCTGTTTGGATCACAAAAGGTTAATTTATAAATGAAATCTTACATCTGGGATATGTTTTCCCAATTCCAATGGACTTGTGTTTTAAGAGAGGCCAAATCAACCAGGCCTCCTTCACTTAAAGTCAAGAGTGTGGTGCTGGAAAATCACAGCAGGTCAGACAGTATCCGAAGAGCAGGAGAATCGATCTTTTAAGCATAATCTCGAATTCCTGATGAAGAGCTTATGCCTGAAATGTCGATTTGCCTGTTCCTCGGGTACTGCCTGACCTGCTGTGCTTTTCCAGCACCACACTCGCGACTCTGATCTCCAGCATCTGCAGTCCTCACTTTCTCCTCCTTAATTTAAAGGTAGGATGAGGTCATTAGCTACTAAACATGAGAAAATATAATAAAACAATTCAAGCACTCTCTCACACGCACATACATACACACATACACACACATACACTTACCCGCATGTGCACGCACAAACACACAAACATACACAGACACACCCGCACACTCTCACGCACACAGTCAGACACATGCACACACACACACAGGCAGACACACACACACACACACGCATACATATCAGAGTAGGAACTGGAATTGAATTAAAAGATAGCAGTTAAAAATATCTGCAGATCAATCTCTGTATTCTGTGAAGACTGGATGATGCTTTCTTATGTCTGATATGTTGGATAATACAGCAAATGGTGAAGTTAGTATTGAAGCAGTTGATTTACAGATTCTTGGTTTTGACAGGTTATTGTCCTGTTTCCTTCTGGACAGTGACTTCACCGGTTTGCCTTATTTCCAGGACTCGGAACGAGAGAAAGAGACTCTTTTACCTGCAGCACCAGGGTGGCTAATGGCTATCCTCAAGCTGTGAACTTTGTAGCACACTGGTCCACACTGGCACAGACAGTCTAGGGATCACAGCTCAGTTTGACCCCCTTTGCTGCATATCTTTGGAAAGATAAAACACAAACATGTCTACATTTTAGGACAGAATCCACAGGAAAGCCAATGAATTTATATTCAGTCATTTTTTTTGTCGTATGTCCCTTGTTTTAAAAAAAATGCTGATATTGTAATTATAGTTCAATTTGTCTGAGTAATCCAAGCTTACAATCCCTTTTTATGTCAAATAACTTAAGTAGTTATAGTTGAACTGTTCTCGTGAATAACTTATTTTCAGGATAGAAGAGGCCTAGCTGATAGAACTATTCCTGTTCCTCATTGACATTCCCTTTTATACAAAGGATCAGTTTTGCTGTTCTTCCCTCTTTTGTTCCTTGATAATGGAAAATGCTTTATGTTACAAAGGCTATAATGTTCAGTCTTAGCTCAGTTAGGTTTCTATAGTGCTTCAGTATGATCTCCAAAGTCAGAACTCACATGACTTAGCCATATACCCCAACACCCTATTATTCTGTTTACAAACAACGAAGCATGATTCCACAACACCTAAAGATTCTTTGAAAATTTCCTTTAGCAAATTCTGTGCCCCTTATGTAGTACAAATGCCAACTAATTTTAATTCCATAAGCAATATTTATATTTACTTATGAATTGATCCACATGAAGATCCATTTTGTTAGTTTTTGGGTGTTTTCTGAACACCAGAGAACTCTTGCCAGTACTTTGCATTAAGTCTGTGAGTTCAGGGTTTTGTCGACATCAAAATTGTAGATATTCCATCATGGATGATAAAGAACCACCCATCAATGATACTTCCTCTATTTTGACCCAAGACCCTTTATGATCTTCTACGTCCTTCCTTTAATATCTTAATTTATAGGAGAGTCTCTTTTTTTTCATCAAGTCTTTGGGAAAATGGAGACAGAAAGAAATAGTTGAGAAACTTAGATTGGGAGATCTAGGAAATGTTTCAAGGTGGAAGGCTAGCCTGCCCCAAGGATGGGAATGGAATGGGGCAGGTGGGGGAAGCATAAAAGGCTGTGGTTGGAGGATAAGTGTGGAATGATAAAGCAATGTGACTTTGCAGAGTTAAGATGAGGTGAGGTCATAGAAGGACTTACACATGAAACCATGGTTTTAAATTCAATGAACTAGCAAGAGGAAGCTGAGTTGAGAAACTACTGGATAGCCAAGAAAATACCACACTCTTCATGGTATCATCTTTCAAACCAGATTTTAATCTTACAGCTTAATTTAAAAGATGCTATGCCAATATTATGAAGAAGAACTGGAAATTTCTCCCTTGTAAATTGGGAATACTTAATTCTCAACCAACACATAAAAATCAAGTTTTATATCATTTTGTAGTTTGTGGAACCTTGCTGATTGTCATACAACAAACTGCTTGTGGTTCTGCACATCAAACTGTATTACTTCTGTGTTTAGCACTTTGAGATGTTCTGAAGCCATGAAAGATACTAGAGATGTAAGTGTCTATCAGTTAATGCTGGCTACATCAGCTAGTACCTTTAGGAAATGCAGAAATTTCCCCACATTTCTGACTAGCACTAATGTATCCTGTCATCATTCATAGATAATTTAAATTAATTTGAGGAAAGGTTGTAACTTTTATGAGCTTTTCCATTGGGAATAAATCCTTTTTATTATTTCAGCAGCTTGTTTGTTTAAGATTTCAAAGTCTCATAATTCACACGCTGAAAGATGCTCAAAGTTGTTCATGATTATTTAATTGATTATCATTAATAATTAACAGATGTCTGAATTCCCAACAATTATACAACCCTGCAATATGAAACCTGAAAGGAAAGTTGTGTGTCATTTCCTCCGTAGAAAGGGACGTAAAATATTTATCAGAGTGGTCAGCCATGACATCACAAAATTGCTTGAAGATTTTAACCTACTGCGAATCCTCTTGCAAGGATGCCTTCCTTGAAGAAGCTCTCTTCCTCCCTCTACAAGGATTTCAGTGAGTCTCTCTCTCACTGCACCCCCCAGGTCATCTCCTCTGCACAGAAGCTCTTCAGCCACGTTCTCAAACAGACTCGCTACCACAGCCACATCTCCTTCCTCAGCACCTGCCTACGGAACCGACTGATCCCACACGGACTCCGGACTACATTCCAACCAACAAAATTTGGACCCAACCAGGACAACCTGTACCTACAACAAATCCGAAGCCTCCAGCAACAGACCTCCCTCTGGATCCTCCGCTCCACTCTTGCAGCCATGCGTCGCTACCTACATTCCCTGCAATCAGCCCTACCCCAGCTACTCTCCCTCCCACTCCACCGAAGACATGCAGGTCCTTGGACTCCTCCATCGCCAGAACATAACAACACGACGGTTGGAGGAAGAGCGCCTCATCTTCCGCCTGGGAACCCTCCAGCCACAAGGGATGAACTTGGATTTCTCCAGTTTCCTCATTTCCCCTCCCCCCACCTTGTCTTAGTCAATTCCCTTGAACTCAGCACCGCCCTCCTAACCTGCAATCCTCTTCCTGACCTCTCCGCCTCCACCCCACTCCGGCCTATCACCCTCACCTTGACCTCCTTCCACCTATCACATCTCCATCGCCCCTCCCCCAAGTCCCTCCTCCCTACCTTTTATCTTAGCCTGTCTGGCACCCTCTCCTCATTCCTGATGAAGGGCTCTGGCCCGAAACGTCGAATTTCCTGTTCCTTGGATGCTGCCTAACCTGCTGTGCTTTAACCAGCAACACATTTTCATCACAAAATTGCACTAAATTTTTGTTGTTTTAAATATCCTATTCTTTTTCAGTTGCTTTAGCAATGAATAGAAATAAAATACATAACTCACAAACATGAGAAGCAATTAGATTTAACAATTAACAATTAACAATTGGGAAATATTTTCCATTTATAAGAATTGTAAATCAATAAGGCTAGAGTATTAAAAGATGAATTAGACACATTCACACTTTGCCAAGAAAACTATCAAAAATATATTGCAATTTTTAAAGTAGATGATCTAATGAATATATGAAAGTGCAGCAAGTTGTAATTGAGCAGAGAAGAGAGGGTCAGCTTGTTCAGTCAAATGCCTGCCCTTAATTATAACCTGCAAAAACCTTGGAAATTCATCAGAGCAAACAAATTAGATTTCTTTTAAAGGAATATTGTTTAAAAAAAATCATAAATCATGTTTCTTTGTGTAAGGAGAATTTAAAATATTCACAGCCTTTTGAATGAAGTAATTTCTCTTCTCATTCCTAAATGATTGCCCCTCTACCTTTAAATGTGTCCTCAAATTTCAGATTTCTCAGCCAGTGGAAACCATAAGACCATAAGACCACAAGAAATAATCCATTCATCCCATCAGGTCTGCTTTGTCATTCAATCATGGCTGATATGTTTCTCAACCTCACTTTCCTCCTTCTCCCGATCCCCCAGCATTTACAAAGCCCCTTCAGAATCTTAGCAGATTTACAAAGAATGACTTCACATTCTTGTACGCTTCGACTAATATAGGTCCAATTTATGTAGCATCTCATCAAAGGACAACCCCTCATTCTATAAACTAATTCATTGAAGTGAATTCGCCATTTGTCGATCGCTTGCCCATTCATTTAACCTGTTTTTATATCTTTGCCATGTCTCTAAGCAAAATCTTCCCAGCCCTTGAACCATGTGGCCACTGGTGAGAATGTTGGAAACATTGCGAGAGATGAATCAACATCAAGAGCAAAACATTGCATTTTCCAAAAAAATGTTCAACAGCAAATGAGATTTTCCATAGTGTGCAGTGAGAGGCCTGCTTCCATGCAGAAGGATGCATTAGCATCCTCATGGCTACTCTCCTCAATAATTTACATTATCCCACTCTCCCACCCACCAAATAGAAACTAGATGGCACAAATTCACAACATGAAAGTTAGAGCAGTTACCTAACAACTCAAGCTTCACCACATGCTCCTCCAGCCCTCTATTTTGGACACCTGGCACCCTCATCTCAAGGCACACTCCATAGGCAGTGACTGTACACATTCCATATCCATGGACTCTGGCATGAGACACAATAACATCACTGCATCACCGTAGTACACCCTTACCCACTAACAGTTGCACCATCACCTTCATTAGAATGCTGCTGCATGAACACTTTGTGCACAGGGACAGGCTCCCAGCTCATAGATTTGATTGGGATGCACCTCAGGACTGTTCGTCACTCTCTTGACATTCATTCACTTTGTGCCTACCATAATGCTTACAACATCCCTATCATGACATACCTTTTGGTGCTGTGCACCCTAAGCAGGGCCCTAAAGGCTCTCGGTATTAAGCTGACTTAGAGTCATAGAGATGTATAGCATGGAAACAGACCCTTCAGTCCAACTCATTGATACCAACCAGACATCACAACCCAATCAAGTCCTACCTGCCAGCACCCAGCCTATATCCCTCCAAACCCTTCCTATTCATATATCCATCCAGATGCCTTTTAAATGTTGCAGTTGTACTAGCCTCCACCACGTCCTCTAGCAGCCCATACTACACATGCATCACTCTCTGAGTGAAAGACTTGCCTCTTAGGTCTCTTTTATATCTTTTCCATTTCACCCTAAACCTATGCCCTCTAGTTCTGGACTGCCCCACCCCAAGGAATATACTTTGTCTATTTATCTTATCCATGCCCTTCATGATTTTGTAAACCTCTATTAGACCACCCCTCAGCCTCCGACGCTCCAGGGAAAACAGCCCCAGCCTATTCAACCTCTTCCTAAAGCTCAAATTCTCTAACACTGGCAACATCCTTGTAAATCTTTTCTGAACATTTTCAAGTTTCACAACATCCTTCCAATAGGAAGGAGACCAGAACAGTCCAACAGTAACCAATATCCTGTACAGCCGCAACATGACTCCTAACTCCTGTACTCAATACTCTGACCAATAAAAGAAAGCATACTATCCTCTCTACCCGTGACTACACTTTCAAGGAGCTATGAACCTACACTCCAAGGTCTTTTTGATCAGCAACACTCCCTACGACCTTACCATTAAGTTTATAAGTGATGCTAAGAATTGCTTTCCCAAAATGCAGCACCTCGCATTTATGTAAATTAAATTCCATTTGCCACTCCTCAGCCCATTGGGCCATCTTATCAAGATCCCGTTGTAATCCAAGGTAACCTTCTTCGCTGTCCACTACACCTCCAATTTTGGTGTCATCTGCAAACTTACTAACTATACTTCTTAAGCTTACATCCAAATCATTTATATAAATGATAAAAAGTAATGGACCCAGCACTGATCCTTGTGGCACTCCACTGGTTACAGGATTCCAATTTGAAAACAATCCTCCACAACTTCCCTCTGTCTTCTATCTTTGAGCCAGTTCTACATCTAAATGGTTAGTTCTTCCTGTATTCCATGAGATCTATCCTTGTTAAGCAGTCTCCCATGGGAACCTTGTCGAAAGCCTTACTGAAGTCAATATAGATCATTTCCACCACTCTGCCCTCATTAATCCTCTTTCTTACTTCTTCAAAAACCTCAATCAAGCTTGTGAGACATGAATTCCCACACGCAAAGCCATGTTGACTATCCCTAATCAGTCCTTGCCTTTCCAATACATATACATCCTGTTCCTCAGGATTCCCTACAACAACGTGCCCACCACTGATGTCAGGCTCACTGGTCTATAGTTCCCTGGCTTGTCCTTTCCACCTTTCTTAAACAGTGGTAGCATGTTAGTCAATGTCCAGTCTTCCGGCACCTCACCTGTGACTATCAATGATACAAATATCTCAGCAAGGGGTGCTTCCCTAGCTTCCCACAGAGTTCAAGGATACACCTGATCAGGTCCTGAGGATTTATCCACTTTTATGCATTTCAAGACTTCCAGCACTTCCTCCTCTGCAATGCATACATTTTCAAGATGTCACCATCTATTTCACCACATTCTATATTTTCTATGTCCTTTTCCACAGTAAACACTGATACAAAATACACATTTAGTATCTCCCCATCTCATGCGGCTCCACACAAAGGCTGCTTCACTGATCTTTGAGGGACCCTATTCTCTCCCTAGTTACCCTTTTGTCCTTAATGTATTTGTAATAACTCTTTGGGTTCGCTTTAACCCTATTTTTGCCAAAGCTATCTCATGTCCCCGTTTTGCCCTCCTGCATTTCACTATTAACTATACTCCTAATCCCTTTATATCCTTCTAAGGATTCACTCGATCTATCCTGTCTATACCTGACATTTGCTTCCTTCTTTTTCTTAACCAAACCCTCAATTTCTTTAGTCATTCAGCTTTCCCTATACCTACCAGCCTTTCCTTTCACCCTAACTGTAATATACTTTCTCTGGATTGTCATCTCATTTCTGAAGGCTTCCCATTTTCCAGCCATCCCTTTGTCTGTGCACATCTGTCCCCAATCAGCTTTCAAAAGTTCTTGCCTAGGTCACATTTTGCACCTTCTCCTGTAGGCACATCCACATACTGAATCAGAAAAAAATTCCTGCACACGCTTATCAAATTCTGCTCCATCTAAACCCTTAACATTATGGCAGTCCCAATCTATGTTTGGAAAGTTAAATTCCTTTTCCATAACCACCCTTTTATTCTTACAGATAACTGAGATCTCCTTACAAATTTGTTTCTCAATTTCCCTTTGGCTATTAGAGGGTCTATAATACAATCCCAATAAGGTGATCATCCCTTTCTTATTTCTCAGTTCAACCCAAATAATTTCCCTGGATGTATTTCTGGGAATATCCTCCCTCGGTACAGCTGTAATGCTATCCCTTATCAAAAACACCACTCCCCCTCCTCGCTTGCCTTCCTTTCTATCCTCCCTGTAGCATTTGTACCCTGGAACATTAAGCTGCCAGTCCTGCCCATCCCTGAGCCATGTTTCCGTAATTGCTATGATAGCCCAGTCCCATGTTCTTAACCATACCCTGAGTTCATCTACCCTCCATGTTACGCCTCTTGCATTAAAATAAATGCAGTTTAATTTATCAGTCCTACCTTGTTCTCTGCTTTGACCCTGTCCACCCTGACTTTTTGACTTGCTTCTTTTCTCAACTGTACCAGTCTCAGATTGATCTCCTTCCTCACTATCTCCCTTAGTCCCACACCTACCCCCCACAATCCCCTCCCCCCCGCCCCCACCTTACTGGTTTGAATTCTTCCAAGCAGCTCTAGCAAATCTCCCTGCCAGTATATTAGTACCCTTCCATTTTTCACCCTTTTGTACTGGTCACTTCTACCCCAAAAGAGATTCTAATGATCCAAAAATATGAACCCTTCTCCCATACACAAGTCCTCAGCCATGCATTCATCTGCTCTATCCTCCTATTCATATCCTCACCAGCTCATAGCACAGGGAGTAATCCAGATATCACTACTCTCAAGGCCCTCTTTTTTAAATTCCTGCCTAACTCTCTGTGTTCTTGCTTCCGAATCTCAACCTCTTTCCTTGCTCTGTCATTGGTTCAAATGTGTACCTCCTGCTGGGCCCCCTCCCCCTTGAGAACATTCTGTACCCTCTCTGAGGCATCCTTGATCCTGGCACCAGGGAAGCAACACACCATCCTGATTTTTCACTGCTGGCCACAGAAGCGTCTGTGGTGCCTCGGACTAGAGAGTCCCCTCACACAATTGATCTCTTTGGAACCTGACGTAACTCTCATTGCATTAGAGCCAGTCTCAACACCAGAAACACGGTTGTTCGTGCTGTATTCTCCTGGGAATCCATCACCCCCTGCATTTTCCAAAACAGCATCCTTGTTTGAAATGGGGATGGCCACAGAAGAATCCTGCACTACCTGCTTACCTCTCTTACCTTTCCTAGAGTTAACCCATCTATGTGACTGTATCTGCAACTATTCTCCCTTCCTATAACTGCCATCCATCACACACCCCTGCTCATGTAAATTCATCATTGCCTCTAACTGTTCCAGTTGATCTGATAGGATTCACAACCAATGGCATTTATTGTAGATATAATCCTCAGTAACACGTAAACTCTCTCTAAACTTCCACATCTGACAAAAAGAACATATCACTTTACTAAGGACCATTTTGCTTCTCCCAATCTGCAGACCAAGAAAATAGCACCATCTTATTCTTCTACAAAACACTGCTCCAGGCTAACTTAATACTTGCCATTGTGTGCAAACACAGAGCCAAGCAGCTTGTTGTGCTTGTGAGTAGTGATCAATCAAAGGGGGAGACACATAAGTCAGAGTAGTTGTGCACATCTGCACTATATGTCATTCGCTTACACTTTAAACACCACAGCAATTGCATCAACTGAGTGGCCATATCCCAAACTCTAAGGGCATTCGTCATCAGTCAAGTCAAGGGCAACACGCTTCACTCAGCGGTTCCACCATAGCAAGACAAATGTGACCTCCAATATCAGTCCAAATGTTTAGGCATGGTTAGTTGGTTCACCAAGGTGGACACAGACAGAGGTTCCATAGCACTACAGTCCAAGAGGTAGACCACAGAGAGCCCTGTGGGTCTAGTGTAACGAGTACAGGGAATAACAGGAAATCAGGAAGCTTACAGATAACGGTCAGGTGTATCGGCAGCTATCTGTCAGGGCTGTCTATCTAAGTGGGTCAAGGTGTGCACCATGTTCAATTCTGGCGATCATCCACGGAAGGTCAAAGGAGATTATCGGAGGGATATTAAGGAAATTCATTGTGCGATTGCTGGCACTAATTTGGGATGGAAAGGGAATTACAGTAGTGAAGGGGGGGGGGTTACGCAATATGTAAGGGAGAGATGATAAGACATAAGAGGGAATGAGATAATGCAAGATGTGGTGCTACTGACAGCTATGTGGAGGACAGTGAACTATTATATCTGGCATGCAGATGCCATGGTGGGCAAAGTGGAGTGATTTAGATTTAGAAAGACAAGTTGGGTGGGAATATAAGAATGTTCAAAACTGATAGCTGGAGGAGGGGTATTAAGAAGGAAATTGGGGGTTTACCAAGTGTAAGAGGCTGAGCCTGAGACTCACTTAATCACTGCTGTTTCATTCCATTGCACCATAAATACCAAGCAGATGACTACGACCATGCTCAGAGAGGGCAGAGTGAGCTTATCCTTCTGTTGTGGGGGGCTTCATTTTTGAGTAATGTGAGGTTCCTCAACAGCATTACACTGACTGTACAGTATAGGTGAAAGATACCTGTGAGCATTGCATGTTAATAAACCTTAAGCCTGCTGTGTCATTTTCAATTTCTGGCCCCAATCACTCTTGGCGACATCATGCAACATCAGGAATCAATATCAGTAATTGCTGTGGTGTACAAGCAATGTATTGTGGTTTGGAATGATTCACGCCAGATGCCAAAGTAGCAATCACCCTCCAAGGTCCCATAGCCTCCACATGGTGCAGGAGATGCTCAGTTCACACCACAAAACATTGTGCTGCACAAAGGAAGGCAAGCTAAGCTTCTGTACCATCAATGTTGTAGCTGGAATGAGATAGAGTTTCGCTCACACAGCTTATGATGAAAAATGAACAAATGTGATAGTGTTTTTATAATAAAATATCATCCGTACAATCTATGGGCCCCCAGAAGGTTTTCTTTGTTCTGTTCCTCTTCCACTATATCTTGGAGCACTCCCAAGGTCACAGCTGGGGTGAAGCTGGAGTGAAGAGAGCCTACAGTGGAAACTGCTGGTCTCAGAGTCTTGGTCATCTGTCTCCAGAGGCATTTGTGTCTGGAAGAACTAGTCATGCAGAGAGAATCCTACATAGAGGCAAATGCACATTCCTTAGCTTGAACTCACATAGGGTTGAGGGTGGCAGGCAGGATAAAGGTGGAAGACGACAAGGTGGACACTCTTGCTGAGTTTTTTTCCAATGGAACATATTTCTGCTAAAGACTTTTAATTAATTTATCAAATGTTTCCCACTCTTCTTTGATCCTGTTCTTATGCATTTTCAGTTCATTTGCCTAGTTGACTTTCACCCATTCCAATGGAACGGGTTTTATTTACGATGGTTGCTTGTGATTGAGGTATGTCACTTTTGAGTTGAATTTCAACGGCATTACAATCACAATTTCCCAATGGAAATTTTATTTGATATATTAATTATCCCAGACTCATTACATAACGATCAATCTCAGATGATTTCACTGCTGGTAGGTTCCACAAGTTACTGGAAACTGTCATGGAACTATTCCATGAACTCATCTTCTAAACTATTCTTGCCAATTTGTTTCTCCTAGTGTTCATGAAGATTAAAGTCCCCCACAGTTATTACATTGCTTTTGTCACAAGCAGCAATATTTTCTTGTTTAAGGCTGAGTCTAACACTGTAACTACAGTTTGGGGTCTTTAAACTATTCCCTCCAGCTAGATCTGATTCTAATTTCCACCTGTACTTCATGATCATTTGAGATCTGATCCTTGATCACCTTACAAAAATGTTAATTAAATTGAAACCAATTGCTTCTATTTGATCCACTAATTCATTCAGCTTATTGCATATATTTCTTGAATGCAGATAAAGAAACTTTATTCTTTCTTTTCTTCTATTACTTGCAACGATCTTATTCACTGCAACAATTAAGAGGCTGTCACCTGGATAACCATCCAATTAAAGGTTCTGGATTAGTGGTGCTGGAAGAGCACAGCAATTCAGGCAGCATCCGAGGAGCAGTAAAATCGACGTTTCGGGCAAAAGCCCTTCATCAGGAATAAAGGCAGTGAGCCTGAGGGTGGAGAGATAATCTGGCCAGCAGCTCATTAGCTTTGGCAACTACTTCAGTTACTCTGGATGTCAGCTCCTTTCAACTGGTCCTGCCGGGCAGACCCTCCCCCTTCCCTTTACTTGCTCCAGACTGAGTCAGAAGTCATATGACACCAGATTACAATCTAACAGGTTTATTTGAAATCACAAGCTTTCAGAGTGCTGCTCCTTCCTCGGGTGAAGTGGATGAAGAGCTGGTTGTTGAAGGTGAAGATGTTGTGGTTGAGGATGAAGCAGGTGTGATTTAGGATGGCATTTGGAAATTGGCAGTTGTTGTTGAGAACTGAGGCTGTTGCAGTGATGCTGTCCTCATGGGGGATGCTGTTGTAGAGTGCTGACATGTATTTCTGATGAGGAAGATTCCTGGTTCGGCTGGTCTGTGGGTGCTGAGTTTCTGTAAGAGGTCTGTAGTGTTGTGACAGAATCTGGGGGGGGGGTTCCTTGTACTCAAGCCCAGAACAGGGGGTTGTGTCTGGAGCAGGATTAGCTTGGAGGGAGTGGGGAGGGACTGCTCAGTCTCTAGCAGGTGAGATGGAGGGGGAGGAGGTGCTCAGTCTGGTTTCTTCCACAAACCTCAAGATCTCAGCAACAAGTCCATGACATAGCCAGAAACATTCTCACACAGGGTCCCGTTACCTGATACGAGGGGATGTCCAGGTGTGTTGGCTTTGTGTGTCTTCAGAAGGCAGTAGAATTCTTTGGTGTGGGATGAGAGTCCATAGGATACTTTGAGGGTCTGGATCAATGGTCCTGATCAATCTGTTGAGTTGACGGGTGTATTCTTTGGTTGGATCAGCAGGTAGTTGCCTGTAGTGTTCCTGATTGTTTGGTTGTCGGTATGCTTCTTTGCAGTAGTCCATTCAATTCTGTATGACAATGGCTCCTACTTTGTCTGCTGGTTTGATGAAAATGTTGGGGTGATCTTGAGAGAATGGATGGTGTTGTGTTGTGCTTGGGTGGTATTCTGCACTATCTTGTGAGTGCAATTGATGAATAGACATTGAGCATACATATTGAGCCTAGGGCAATGGCCTCCTGGTGGGGTCCAATTCAACTCTTTCTTCTTTGGTTGCTGCACTATGTCCCTCCCCACTCCCTCCAAGCTAATCCTGCTCTAGACATGACTCCCATTCTGGGCTTGAGTGCCCTTCCACAGACCGGTACCCTCTTTTTCCTGCTTCAGAACTAAACCCTCTTCACCTGCTTTAGACTCCACTCCCTTTCATCCCTTTGGACCCAAATACTACTTTAAACCCCTCTCCCTCCACCCCTGGATGTTGAAGACCCCACCCTTTCATATTCTGAGATTTGATCCCTTTAACTGCCCCACCCCACATAAGGAGCAAGATAGAACTGTCAGAATGGTAATATAGCTCCACATTTCTGTAGGCACCCTGAATGGAATGTAGAGTTCCATTCTTTTACAGAAAAAATGGGCATGTGACAACCTTCATTCTTCGAAAATGTCCCATGATAACTATGTGGGTGCTGGGTAAGTATCTATTGTTTGCGTCAGGGTATCAGAGGTGACCACAGCTTATCTTTGGGGCATAGAGTATCTCAGATTCAAGGTCCACAGGGAAGCTGTTCGGAAGCCATCTCAACACAACTGGTGGGTTCCCCAGGCATCATTGGCTGTGCTACATGGCAATAGCCTAATAGCTCTCAATCGGCATTTTAATTTTTAGTAGACAGCCAAGACATTACCTCCAGGAAGATCTCCTGGCAAGAAAGTACAAGACCTTGTGATATTGCATCACTTCCTGTGATGAGGTCCAAAACATCTCATTAGCATATGACACGATCGTAACTCTGTCGTTAATGGTGAGGAAAGTCAGGATATGATTACTGCACTTGTACGGTGAGGCCTGAGAAACCCTCAATATTGGGCTTGATCTTCATTCCAGTGGGGCCATCATTGCATTAAGATCTGTGTCGTTGAAGAGCAAACCAAGATTCAGTTGCACAAGTGTCACAGCACTCTTCAAATAGGTTAGAGCTAGGAGCTGAGAGATAGCACACCATGGGAGCACGGCAGGAGCTTTGTAGGGGGAATCAGAGCTCAGTTCAGGAAGTCAGTTGGTGCTGTTGGCAGAATCAATGGGAGATGCAATTATGTTGGGGGAACAGCACAGGTCAGTGGTCCAGATTCCTTAAGTGTGAGGTTAAGAGTACTGCTCCTGAATCCAGGTAATTTTAATGCCTTTATTTTTCATAGCAGTTTGTATCAAACTCTGTTTTTACTGATTCTGCATGGTGAACCATTCTGGCAATGCGGGCCTCAAAAAAGCATTAGGGCCTTATTTGCATATACAAAAGCTTATCACCTGTCTCAGGTGCCAGTTTGAAATATTTAGTATAGCAGGTGGTCAAAATGCACTTATGCTTTCAGCCTGCCATAACTAGAACTTAATTGGACAACTGTGAAATAGGAATAAGCGTAACTGTTTTAGATGTTTGTTATTTAACAGGAGTGAGATAAATTACATAAGATGAATATATAAACATGTGATGAAAACTGAAAAGGCATTTAAATCTCTTGTTTGAATTTTGATATAATCATATTTTATATTCTTTACTGGTAATGTGTCAGATTTTTCACATGGATTTAAGATTTAACAATAAATTTGTCATTAAATATCTTACTGTTAAAAATAAATCCCTTATTCAGACAACTTTTTCTAATGCTGTGAAAGGTTGGCACATGCTCTAAAAACCTGCTTCCATTTAGCACTATTACAAGAAGTACATGAATAGTTCTTTCAAGTTAATTTATTGTGTTGGTGGCTTGGATAACTGGTTTGAAAGATCCAGCAGGCACTTGAAGTCTGTTTATTTTCCTTGAATATCTTATTATGTTCTCTTGCTAAAATTAAAGTCAACATTTTAACTGATATGTTCAAGTAGGGTAACTCAATATTGAGGCATTGAGTTGATCCAGCTGGCAGTTTCACATTTGTTGTTGAATTTTTTGTATTCTGGCTTCTTAGCCAAGTATTTGCATGGATTGCCACAGGCAGGCTGGTGTCTCTCACGTATACATGTATAGCATTTCCATTTATAGTTTATATTTCCTTTATGGTACTCTTGCTGACAGAAGCTCTGACTTAAGTGGCAATGGTTTAAATTAAATCAAGTTATACAATTCCCTTAGGAAACACAGCATGTTACTTGAAAAGAGATATTTCCTCTGTAATTTACAGCAGCAACCCTATAAATGTTGTCTCTCATGGTGTTGGGCTTCATTTACTCCATACATTCACAGAAGAGTTCACAATTTAGTTTAACCATTATCTGTGTTTCTCAGCACTCAAATTAGAATGGGAAATCCATTGGTCTGTACCTACAGCCATTTTGTCATCACCATTTGCTGCCAATCATTTCCTGGGTTGGGGGACAATGTCAATGTTGCAAACTGCGCATATGGCAGACAGCCCTAGTGTGTCCTGAAAGATTGAGAATGCATGCTTCTCTCATATCACACCACCCAACTGACTAACGCAATGCAAGTTTTCAAATTTAGACGACCCAAATACAGGCAATGAACTTATCAATTACTCAGCAAGCAAGAATTAAGCTATGAGATACCAATGTTCCAATGTTCCTTAAAAGACTTCTCGAATACTGTGTTCAATTCTGACCTCCCTACTAAAGGAAAGAGGTTGTTAAACTTGAA
This sequence comes from Hemiscyllium ocellatum, assembly GCF_020745735.1. Classification (NCBI taxonomy): domain Eukaryota; kingdom Metazoa; phylum Chordata; class Chondrichthyes; order Orectolobiformes; family Hemiscylliidae; genus Hemiscyllium; species Hemiscyllium ocellatum. The sequence continues at coordinate 36,911,091 of NC_083407.1, read as the reverse complement.
AGGGTTCAGAAAAGATTTACAAGCATGTTGCCAGGGTAGGAAGTACAGGTGCCATTTAGTAAATTTATAGTCATAGGAATATAGAGCACAGAAACAGACCCTTAGGTCCAACTCGTCCATGCCCTCCAGATGTCCTAAATAAATCTAGTACCATTTGCCAGCATTTGGCCCATATCCCTCTAAACACTTCCTATTTATGTACCCATCTAGATGCCTTTGAAGTGCTGTAATTGTACCAGTCTCCACCATTTCCTCTGGCAGCTCCTTCCATATACGGATCACCTTCTGCATGAAAGTTGCTCCTTAGGTCCCTTTTAAATATTTCCCCTCTTAAACCTATGCACTGTAACTTTGGATTTTCCTAAACCAAGAAAAAGACCTTGCCTATTTACCCTATCCATGCCTCTGATGATATTATTAAACTCTATAAAGTCACGCCTCAGCCTCCGACACTCCAGGGAAAATAGCCACAACCTATTCAGCCTCTTCCTATAGCTCACATTCTCCAACGTTGGCAACATCCTTGTAAATCTTTTCTAAACCATTTCAAGTTTCACAACATCCGTTCTATAGCGGGTAGACCAGAACTGCATGTAAATTCTAAAAGTGGCCGAAGCAATATCCTGTACAGCCATGACATCCCTAATTAAAGATGCCATTCCCCCACCTCCTCTCTTGTCCTCCTTTCTATCTTAGACTTAGACTTACAGTGTGGAAACAGGCCCTTCGGCCCAACAAGTCCACACCGACCCGCCGAAGCGAAACCCACCCATACCCCTACATTACCCCTTACCTAACACTACGGGCAATTTAGCATGGCCAATTCACCTGACCCGCACATCTTTGGACTGTGGGAGGAAACCGGAGCACCCGGAGGAAACCCACGCAGACACGGGGAGAACGTGCAAACTCCACACAGTCAGTCGCCTGAGTCGGGAATTGAACCCGGGTCTTCAGGCGCTGTGAGGCAGCAGTGCTAACCACTGTGCCACCGTGCCGCCCACCCTTCCTTTAACAACCATACCCCGGAACATTAAGCTACCAGTCTTGTTCATCCCTGTGCCATGTCTCTATAATTGCTATGATATCCCAGTCCCACAGTCGTGGGTGGCACAGTGGTTAGCACTGCTGCCTCAGAGCGCCAGAGACCCGGATTCAACTCCCGCCTCAGGCGACTGACTGTGTAGAGTTTGCACGTTCTCCCTGTGTCTTCGTGGGTTTCCTCTGGGTGCTCCGGTTTCCTCCCACAGTCCAAAGATGTGCAGGTCAGGTGAATTGGCCATGCTAAATTGCCCGTAGTGTTAGGTAAGGAGCAAATGTAGGGGTATGGGTGGGTTTTGCTTCGGCGGGTCGGTGTGGACTTGTTGGGCCGAAGGGCCTGTTTCCACACTGTAAGTAATCTAATCACATTCCCATCCATACCCTGAGTTCATCTGCCTTCCCTGTCGGGCCTCTTGCATTAAATAAATGCAGCTTAATTTATTAGTTTGACCTCCTCCTCTTCTCTGTTCCCACCTGCCCTGACTGTTTGTGCTGCTCCTTTTCCCAAATATACCAGTCTCAGACCAATTTCTTTCCTCACTGTCTCCCTGCGTCTCTCCCCAACCCTTACTAGTTTAAATTCTCCTGAGCAGCTCTAGCAGATCTCCCTACCCATGTGTTAGTTCCCTTCCAATTCATGTGCAATCTGTCCTTCTTGGACAACTCACTTCTACCCCAGAGACATTTCAATGACCAAAAATGTGAATCCTTCTCCCCTGCACCTACTTCTCAGCCACGCATTCATCTGCTCTATCCTCCAAATCTACCCTCACTAGCTCATGGCACTGAGAGTAATTACTACTCTTGAGGGCCTCCTTTTGAAATTCCTGCCTAATTTTCTAAATTATCTCATCCTTTTTTTTTCCTATGTCATTAGTTCCAATGTGTACAGCAACATCCTGCTCATCCCTCTCTCCTTTTGAGAATATTTTGCACCCTCTCCAGGATATCCTTGATTCTGGTACCAGGGAGGCAACACACCAATCTGATATCTCACTGTTAGCCACAGAAACATCTGTCTTTGCCTCTGACTAGAGACTCCCCTATCACAATAGATTGATTGAAACTTGGCATATACCTCGTTACAGTAGAGTCAGACTCAGTACCAGAAACCTGGCTGATTTTGGTTTATGGGCCCAAATAACACACCCAAAAAAGAAAGCAAGAGTGCTGTTGAGCCTGAAAACTGCGAATTGGAATTTTTAAATAATCTATGCATTTTTTTTGTTGAATCTCTCTGCAATGTAAATGGAATGAACATAAATCACTGAAATTCAAAACTTATACATAGCTCTTTTTCACTTGAAACTTTTATTTCAATATGATTTTAAATTCTTCAGTAAATTATGTTCACACCATCTGTCAACAATAAGAATTTCCTGCAGCAATAAAGCAGTGCCTCAGAGATAACTCTTATTAGCTAAGAGTTTACATTAGCCCAGATGTTCTGATGGCAAGAAAACTAATTTTGCAATGTAGATGAGTGTTGCATGTCAGAACCAGTCAAAAATCCTGACACAGCTGACTTTGAAGGAATTGTTTGTAAATTGACAAGTCTGACGGGAAATTCCCCTGCAGCTTGAACCTTCCAAAAAGCCCGTTAAAGTGAACAAATTTGGAGGGTTCCAATTCATAAGTTTAATTAGTTACCCAGGAAAGGTGAAAGGATAAAAAACCTATTTTATTTCCCATTTAGCTATAAAACTGAAACCCCAAACCTCCACTGACAACTTCTACAACAATTTGCCTCACAACCCCTCTCCCTGTTCCACAACATCCTAGCTGCGTGGATTTCTGGAAAAATTCATAACCGGATGTTCCTACTGAGGAATCTCCATGCAGAAGTAATCAAAAGCAAAGTAGTATTTTTTTAAATCTCATCAGGGTTGGAACTATGATTTCTGACCCTGGTCAGGATTTCTGGGCCGAATTCTTTGCCTTGGTTCTGGTTTTGTTGTTTGGTTCTTAACTATTACATTAGTCCATCACTTTAACATAGATATAGGATGTCTACTGATGCAAAACAAATTGCTTCCTGATGACTCTTTAATTGAGAAGCTATGTAAACAACTCTTTGAATAGGCCTGTTGCTTGAAATTCACTCTGAACATATCTACATAAGATCAGATCTAAGCTGAGTTCCAAAACCAAAATAGGCTTCTTTTCCTTATTAATCACATATTGCCAAATGTTGACAAATTTGGATCATTTCAAGTTACGGTTGGCTTGTGCTATTAAAGAACATGCTGTGAAACACAAAATGTTCAACTTTATTGAGTCTTTTTGTCTCACCCAAAGCCAAAATCCATAACTTTCAGATTTTCAAAAGTTGCTTCATTTGTTTTTGCCTCTTGTTTCTATAATTAGATGACATTCTACCCAAAAAAACCCTCCACTGACAATGGGACATAACTATCTTATTTTGGTAATGAGGAATAACACTCTCCACTGCAACTGCAGAACCCCAGCATCAGGAGAGGATGCAAGAGGAATGAGACATGGAACAACATGGGGGCTTAACATTTAACACGGGATCAACTTCCAAAGATGTGAATCTGACTGGAAATCAGTGCTGCGTGAGACTGTGACTTCCAGGTAAATGATAAGAGGCCATTCATCATCAAAATCATTTGTCACATTGTAGAATCAGGTACCATGCCTGTCAGTGAGCACTAAAGCCATTATGGCCTTGAGCTTCTTCCCTTTTGGCTTTTTCCCAGGATAACATTTGGATTTTAGTACCATCTCAAAATTACTACACATGCTGCATTTCACTGTTGCCCTCTTTGGGAGAGCTAGACAATAAATTTATTTAATAATAGATGTGTATTCAAAGATACAGTGAGTTACTGGTTCCATGTCCGCTGCTGTAATCCCTCAGGTATAGGACATCATGACACCCATTAAAATGATGAGCAAGAACTACCAATAGGAAAAGGTGTTAAATTGGTCTGTGACCACATCAAGAGCATCCTCCATGTGTGTGCACACTTTCCTGGAAGCTGCCATGATCCATTCATCGTTTGCCAGTCCATTCCACCTCAGATCTTCATTGCAATCCCTGAAAGTGTGTGAATTGATTTTAGCGGATAATGAAAGAAACCACTTGAAAAAAAGACTGTTGATCTCTCCATGGGAGACCTAAGCAGAATGCAGAGAGAATACAACCAATGGCACCTGCTCACTAGGACAACCATTCAGTCAGCCTTAAATGTTCTGAGCTGATCAGCTGGTGCACACCAAATCCCCCTGCAAGGCCCTCAGTTGTTGTGATTGTCCATTACATTTTCCCTAACATGGCCCTCCAGAGATGTAAGAAGATAGTGGAGCCCTAGAAAGAGAAAACTCAGAAGGGGAGGAGCAGAAAATTAGAGATGAGGAGGAAAAACTGAATGAAAAAGCCCTGCTGCCAGGGGAACTTTAGTCTTGTCCCCCTGTTACCATTGAGGAAGTGGACCTACCTCCAATTCTCGCTACTTCCAGCATTGGATCCAGCTCAGTGTTACTGATGCAAGGTGCTACCTTACTCCAGTAGCTAGGCCTTCAGCTTTCCTGTGATATGATCTTTTTCTTTAATACTATGAAAATTCCATAATCTTTCAAGTAGCTGAAAATGTGTTGCTGGTTAAAGCACAGCAGGTCAGGCAGCATCCAAGGAACAGGGAATTTGACGTTTTGCCCGAAACGTCGAATTCCCTGTTCCTTGGATGCTGCCTGACCTGCTGTGCTTTAACCAGCAACACATTTTCAGCTCTGATCTCCAGCATCTGCAGACCTCACTTTTTACTTTCAAGTAGTCCAGTTTTCCCACGATTAACTCAGAGCCCCATTTTCCTTTCAGAGATGGGATCGAGAGTCTGGCCATGTGATAATTCTGCAATCTTGTCTCCTGCCCGGCAACGCTTCTCAAGCTATCCTCATGGTTAAGCGTGAGGTGGGCTGCAGTTGAGGCTGACATCTCTGGGTGCAAGCCTGAGGGAGTGATGAAAGACAGCGAATGTGAGTAAGGCAGGTTTAAAAAAAACTGTGCTGCTAGAAAAGGACAGCAGGTCAGGCAGCATCAGAGGAGCTAGAGATTCGACGCTTCAGGCAAAAGCCCTTCATCAGGAAGATTTAATGTTCTTATGTTGCCTTTCACTTCCTTGCTTAGCCATGGATTTTTTTTTAAACAACCTTTCTTTCTCCCTGGAATATATTTTAACTGGGAGGAATCAAATCTCTCTGTAAATGTTGTGGACTATAAGATCATAAGACACAGAATGTATAGGCTATAGCTTCTGTCTTACGATCATTTCCTTCAGGAAACCTAATGAAGGAGCAGCGCTCCGAAAGCTAGTGCTTCCAAATAAACCTGTTGGATTATAACCTGGTGATGTGTGATTTTTAACTTTGTACACCCCAGTCCAACACTGGCATCTCCAAATTAAAATAACATAAGAAATTTTTTTTAGATGGTCAAAGGATTCAAGACAAAGAGCTTTGAAAACCCCACTTTGAAAAACACTTGAAAAGCCACTTGAGAACCATTTGAAAAATTACTTCATAATGGCACCCTAATTACTGACAGAAGTGGGCCTAGAGGACTGGGCTGAAAGACTAAAAGGTTGGACAGTTGATGAACAATGGCAAACATTTACAGAGAGATTTGATTCCTCCCAGTTAAAATATATTCCAGGGAGAAAGAAAGGTTGTTTTAAAAAAAATCCATGGCTAAGCAAGGAAGTTAAAGGCAACATAAGAGCATTAAATAAGCCATATCATATTATAGAGGTCAACATCAGGCTGGAGGATTGGGAAACTTTTAAAGGCCAACAAAGGATTACTAAAAAAAAGTAATAAAAAGAGTAAAGGTTAATTATGTAAGAAGGCAAGCACAAAATATTAAAAACAGATAGCAAAAGCTCTGTAACTAAGGTAAAGGTAAAGTTGCCACAGGCTTATCAGACCATAGGGTAGCATGATGTCACAGTTGTTAGCACTGCTGCTACAAAGTGCCAAGAACCCGGATTCGATTCCAGCCTTGGACAATTGTCCCTGTGGAGTTTATAATTCTGCCAGTGTCTGTAGGTTTCTGCTGGGTGCTCCAGTTTCCTCCCACACTCTAAATACATGCAGGTTAAGTGGACTGACCATGATAAAACTTGCCCTGTAGTGTCCAGGGATGTGCAGGTGAGGTGGGTTAACCACGGTAAAAACCCCATGCATGGACACGGAAATGAAGTGGGTCCGGGTGGGAGGCTCTTTGGAGAACTGATGCAGTCTCGTTGGCCTCCCTCTGCACTGTAGAGATTTTCTGAGTCATAGGACTGTTCTCTCAAGACAGAGAGGACTTTATTGGTTTAACCTGGGGTCTGCTATGCCCCTGGTGGGGGAAGATGTTCAGATGAGAGTCCTTCATGGTGACCTCAACCTGTGCAGAAATTAAACCCACCTTGTTGACATCACGCTGCATTTTAAATCAGCCAAATGTGGTAATTGATGCCCCCTTCTGTAATTATATAAAAGGGAAGAGAGTGGTTAAGTGAATATCGGCTCTTTTGGAGGATGAGACTGAGAAGTTAATAGAGAGGAAAACAGAAATGGCAGAGACACTAAATCAATGTTTTGCCTCAGTTTTCATGATGGAGGCCCGTAAAAATATTCAAACAGTAACAGGTTATAACAGAAATTATAGCAAAAGAGAAATTTAAAACAATCTCCATCACTAAGGAAGAAGTACTGAGCAAAATATTAGGATTAAAGGCAGAGAAGTCCCTAATGACAATTAGATCATTATTATTGTGTTAGTAAGGGCAATATTCTGTGGAAGCCAGAAGTCATAGAATCATTGAGTCATATAGATGTACAGCAGAGAAACAGACGCTTTGGTCCAACTCAGTCATGCTGGTCAAACATCTCAACCCAATCTAGTCCCACCTGCCAGCCCCATATCCCACCAAACCCCTCCTACTTATATACCCATCCAGATGCCTTTTAAATGTTGCAATTGTACTAGCCTCCACCACTTTGTCTGGCAACTCATTCCATACATGTATCACCCTCTGCATAAAAAAGTTGCCCCTTTGGTCTCTTTTATATCTTTCCCCCTCTCACCCTAAATCTATGCTCTCTAGTTCTGGACTCCCCCCACCCCAGGGAAAATACTTTGTCTATTTATCCTATCCATGCCCCTCATGATTTTATAAACTTCTATAAGGTCACCCTCAGCCTCTGATGCTCCAAGGAAAATAGCCCGAGCCTATTCAATCTCTCTCTATAGCTCGAATCCTCCAACCCTGGCAACATCCTGATAAATCTTTTCTGAACTCTTTCAAGTTTCACAACATCTTTCCGATAGGAAGGAGACTAGAATAACATGCAATATTCCAAAAGTGACCTAACCAATGTCCTGTACAGCTGCAGCATGACCACCCAACTCCTGTACTCAACAATCAAATGGGTTTGAGCTGGGAGGGAAATGGACCTAAGGGGAAACTTTTCACACAGAAGGTGTTGCATGTATGGAAAGAGCTGCCAGAACAAGTGGTGTGGCTGGTACAATTACAATATTTTAAAGGTACCTGGATGGAGACATGAATAGGAAGGATTTAAATGGATGTGGGCCAAATGCTGGCAAATGGGACTAGATTAATTTAGGCTATCTGGTTAGCATGGACAAGTTGGACCAAAGGGCCTGTTTCTGTGCTATACAACTCCAGAACTCTATGCTCACACCCACTTTCGTGTCAACAGCAAATTGGGCACCAATTGTAATATTTCCCAATCTAAATAAGTTAGATGGCGAAAATTGCCCAGCACTGATCCTTGCAGTATCCCACTAGAGTCAGACTGCCATCCTGAGAATGATTCATTTATTTCTACTCTCTGCTTTCTGTCTATGAACGAATTCTCAATCCATACTCATAGACTCTGCCAAGTCCAGGTAGTTTCATTTTATTTACAAACTCTATGTGTGGGACTTTATCAAAAGCCTTCATGAAAATTCAAATATATCACATCCATGGGTTCTTCTTTGACTATGCTACAAATAACATTCTCAGAAAACTCCAGCAAGTGTCAAACATAAATGACAGGAAATAGCCTTGTGGTATTATTGCTAGACTATTTATCCAGACACTGAGGTAGTATTCTGGGGACCCAGATTTTGAATCCTGCCATGGCAGGTGGTGGAATTTGAATTCAATAATAATCTGGGAATAAGAATGATAACAAGAATGAAACCATTTCCAATTGTCAGGGAGGGGGAGAAAAGAAGCATCTAGTTTACTAGTGTCCTTTGGGAAAGGAGATCTGTCATACTGATCTGGTTTGGTCTACATGTGACTCCAAGACCACAGCAATATGGTTGACCCTGAACTGTCATTCAGGCAATAAATCCTAGTCCAGCCAGTGAAACCCACATTCTGTGAATGATTTAGACAAAAATCCAAGCTGACTTTTCCCAATTTTGCCATTCTTTTCTAAATTTTTTATGATAGATTCTAGCATTTTCCCTACTGTGGATGTCAGAATAACAGGCCGATGGTTCTTCTTTTAGCTTCTTCTCTCTTTGGATGGTTGGGTTACATTTGCCATCTTCCGTTAGGTATAAACCTTTCTAAAGTCTAAGAATTATAAAAAAAGGTCAAAAATCTTTGTTCGGCTAAATAAGAGGGCTAAAAAGAAGGGAACTGGATTAACCTCTCCTCACCTGGAACCTATTAAACCGGCATCCCACCTCACTCCTGACCTACTGGCACAACCAAATCAATCTCCTAATCTGATCCCTAACTCCCAGAGTGACTCCACTCTTCTCAACTCCAAACCTGGATTTGCCAGGGAAACCCTTCTGGATACGGCCACCCTCCCCCTCCCACTTACAAAAACACCTTCCTCACCCTGCCACACATATCCAAGTCCCCACCCCACTCCTGCCCACCACCACCACCACACAGCCATCACTTTAGGCAAAACCGCTTGAGAAGGCCTACGCCAATAACGCAGAACCCATTGTGGCCTTTTTGCACATACAGCAAATAATTGATCTCATGCACATTACAAAGTACAATGCTTCACACTTTATTGCCATGTATTCTCAGTAACCTGTTGGCCATACAGCCACCCACGAGGCTTCCCTGCCTACTGCTACTATTGATCTCCACCAATTAAAATTAAGATCAAGACAGCTCACTATCCTGACTCCTATTTTCTGTCCCAAAGCTGGATTTGGTGGTGCTCCATTTCTTTGTAGATCAAAGCTTGATTTCTCACAGATTTGCTGCTAAGTGAGTGACTCAGGAATCTGTAGTTTAATGCCTCTGTTAGCAGTACTGTGAAATTTCAACATCATGCTGTGAAAGAGAGGGCAATGCAATCAGCTGCTCTCTTTCAAAATGCAGAAATTTTCTAAGTGTTAGGTGAACTCCAAGATAGTATTTTCTAAATCGTTATTTGTGCTCAAACATTTTGTGCGGTTCATTCTGTTAATTGAAAATGATTAAATAACATCAGTTGCATTCTCTTAAATGGCACAGTGAATTGGCACAGGATATATTCAGCAAAAAAAGTTATTGCAATATTATTGTCGATATGTAAAAGCATTCTTCAGAGCTGCTAATCTTCCCAAAACTGGGAATGCTGCAATGACAATGGCTTTCATTATGAGGATCAGTAAATAGAAATAGGCTTTACTCTAAATTTAAAAATAAGCTCAACTATTTTTCACCTGTATTCCACAGTATTCTAAGGATATTAACTCAGAGGTATTATCAAACCCTTCTTAACCCATTTCTGTACCACTAAAGGCTGTTCTATAGCAGAGGAATACAAAGACATAATTATTTTCTCTTCTTGCCCAACATTTACATAGCCACTTCCTATCAGGGCCTCTTGAATATTGATCTGAAGTGAATGCCCTTCTTACTGTTTTGGCCACCTGTAATGAAGGGTGCTCAAGCCAATTATAGCTCATTGAAGTTTTACAAAGCCCTATCAAGAAAGTGCCTCTAAAGTTCAAGGCTAAATCTTACCATTGTTTTGTCTAAGTTAGAGTTGCATTATGTTTGTTGATGTGTTTCACTATTACACCTCACAAGTTTACTTGCCATAACTTATCAATCTCACCGCATTAATTGCTGACTCTGCTCCTATGGTGCCCATCCCATCTGATATAGCCCTATTTTACCATGCACCTTCCCTGGAAGGACATACCAGTCAGTGGATTTCCACCAAAAAGACTGGCATCCCATGCACCTGTGTCATCTTTAAGAGGTCATGTGCACTGGTGACATTCTGAGGCTGCCTTGATTATTGACAGACACAATGTGAATATTGTGAAGCAGATGATGCAATGATTCTCCATCAGGGACCTAGAGGTCCTAGAGAACGGTGGCACAGTGGTGGGCGGCACGGTGGCACAGTGGTGGGCGGCACGGTGGCACAGTGGTTAGCACTGCTGCCTCACAGCACCAGGGACCCGGGTTCAATTCCCGCCTCAGGCGACTGACTGTGTGGAGTTTGCACGTTCTCCCCGTGTCTGCGTGGGTTTCCTCCGGGTGCTCCGGTTTCCTCCCACAATCCAAAGATGTGCGGGTTAGGTGAATTGGCCATGCTAAATTGCCCATAGTGTTAGGTAAGGGGTAAATGTATGGGTGGGTTGCGCTTCGGCAGGTCGGTGTGGACTTGTTGGGCCGAAGGGCCTGTTTCCACACTGTAAGTAATCTAATCTAAAAAAGAAGAACAGATTGGTCCAAAAAGAAAGCATCGTCTTCTTGGAGGTCTGACACAAGAGGACACACCACTGGAACGTGACAGCCTTGTCCAAGGTCAGTTTGAGGTCAATGTGGTCTCCAGGGTAACCTCTGTGATGCCTCCTCACTCCCTGGACACCTCGCCACCACCTGCACCAGCAATAACCGCCATGCCACCCTTTCCATTTCACCCAATCCCTCCCTTTCTCTCAATATAAGAGAAGATGACCTCCATACCAGGGCAGAACAAGGCTATATGGGTGTGAGGGTGCCCAAAATTAGGCTCCTGACTCCTATGAGGAGAGAATCCTGACTCTCACAGGACAACACAAGGTACTGGGACATTTGTGTCTTAACAACCAAATAAGTACCACTCTTCCACTGCATCTCTCTCAGTAAATTCACTCTCTGTTCCATATTGCAAACTTTTCTAACACTGACTGCAACAATTTTCCTTTATTGTGTTTTAAAGGTACAGCCAGCATCAAAATGACTTTTGTGGGGAAACAGGCAGCTCCCTTAGACTCCTGGATGTCTAACTATGAAAGTATCAAAACCTCCGAAGAAGCATTGGCAAGGTTGTGTCTGGCAGCCCTCACAAACTCAATGAGTATGTTACGGTTCAAGAGTGTAGAAGCACAATGTGGTGAGAACCTCATTTCACTCTGGAACTGGCTGAGGAAGAAACACTCCAGGCCGCTGGCACTTGGAGGGCTGGAGGAGATCAGGCATTTGCTCAGCCGCCTGGCAGGAGAGGACCCTGTGACTGTGATGTCAACAGTCAGGGACTTTGTCCATATGTACAGGGAGGGTCAGGAGCAGCAGACAGGATATAGGACACATGGCTTTTACTGCTACGAAGCTGAGCAGTGTAATGAATAATGAATAATGTGACCATCCATCTGCCCTCAGGGACAGGTTGGCAGATGCCAATGGAAAGTCAGGTCCAGCACATTCAGGGTCTGCTGGAAAAGCATACAAACCTATACTCTATTACCCCAGCCATTGATCCCGAGGATTGAAGGGTTAGCAACAGAGATATGGGAAACCTGACACCCATTACATGCGTCCTTCTTCACAAAGAAATAGGGTAGTGTCTGGAAGCACTCAGCTGAAAGGGGAACCGCTCACAGGCCCCTCAGAATTCTCCTTTCAGAACAGCCTAGAAGCCTCTGGACTTTCCATTAGCCCCTCCTCAGGAATGCCTTATCACATTCCTTCCCTTGTACATACTGTTGCTCACCCCTTCATAATTATAATTTTCCTTTTCCTAGAGCATGCAGCCTCCATCACTGAAGACTAACTAGCTAACTTTCCCCTCTGCCTTAGCCCTAACTCCGAGTCTGCTGACATTGGAGAAACAGACAGTGACCCATTCCCTGAATTGCAGAGATACCGTCTCCATGACCAGAATCACCCCAAGTGGATGTCTGACCATGATAAATCCTGTGGACTGGTCCAGGAGGGTGACCTTGATGTACTGCGCTGGCATTCCTGAATGATGGGTATCCCCATGGACATCAGTAAGGACTGCTCCCTAAAACATGCAGACATGGTTGCTTGTTTGCTGCACATGCAGTATGTTTGCCATATCGTTGCGGGCATACGTTGCAGTTGTGAGATTGAAGTAGCAAGATGTCCAACCCCTTGACTGACGACTGCTGAGCATCAAGGCAAGCTGGTGTGAATGCACTAATTGGCTCCACAAGGCAAGGAATGGACACTGAGCTTTCAGATAGGGACTAAGTGAGTGGGTCCTAAGAGAATAAGCAAGCAGCCCTGAGATGCAGCATGGTCCAATCTGTGAGCTCAGTGCCTGTCCCTGCACAAAATGTGTCCTTGTTTGAAGCCTTTCAATGCTAGTTGCCAATGTGCCCTGCAATACATGACTTTGCTTCTAGAGCACACTGCCAGTGTATTGGAAAGGTTCCACAATGGTCATGGGTCCTGGTGCCAGTATCTGTGGGTGAGGGGTGTGTGCAGCTGGTTTACATAAATGTCCCCTGGAGATTATTTGGAGTGACCTGAATCAAATGAAGGGCCTGTTTCCAAACTGTAAGGATTCTAATTCTAATTCAACGAGACAAAACAGAAAGGTTTCATGGGACATAATTTCAAATTACATTCATTATCGACATTAAAGAATTAGTTGGATTTGGAGGTTTTTTGTGAAGCAACAGTGCTTGCCACTGATCTCAAGGAAGCTGTGGGTCAAGAGCTAGCAGTCTTGGTGGCACAGACTTCCCCTTCCACAAGGACATTTTGATCTAGCCCCAAGGCAAGAGGAACTGCAAATGACAAACTGCAGGCAAGCTAAGCAAATAATTTATTAAAAGTATTCTTACAGGCTACAAGTTCAGGAGTAAAAAAACACTGTTAAATATTAAAAATCACACAACACCAGTTATAGTCCAACAGATTTATTTGAAAGCACTAGCTTTCGGATCACTGCTTCTTCATCAGGTGCTTGTGGAGCAGGACCATAAGATACAGAATTTATCACAAAATGTTAGTGTCATGTGGCTGAAATATATTAAACAAACTTAGGTTATGTCTTTCATATTTTAGAATAGTTTTGCTAGTTTTAGTTCATTAACTTAACTCCCACAACTCCTATTAATTCACATTCTCAAGATAACTTCAGATTTTCTAACAGAATGTGTCATCTCAGCTCAGACAATGCTTTGAAGGTATGAGGTTAAAGTCTGTCTGTGTCCCAATCTTGAGTCAGACTGGTTTTATATCTAAAGTTGGATTTACAGAATCTTACATGGATTGACTGTAGGTTACATATTTTTGAGCAAACTAACATATAATTCTGCAAATACAGATTCACCCTCCTTTGTGCAGGAGAGACAGAGTGAGTGTGTGCGTGTGGGTGTGAGTGCATGTGTAAGCTTGGTAAAGTATGTGGGTGAGTGTGATGGGGTATAAACCTGTGGGTACCAGACTTGGCTATCCGTCTCTGCTCGGCCACTTTGCCTTGTTTGTCCCGAAGTCCAGCTTGGAGGATGGTCACCCTGTAAAAATGCCATCCCATATTCCCAATTCCTTCGCCTCCGCCACATCTGCTCCCAGGAGTACCAATTCCAATATCGAACAACCCAGATGGCCTCCTTCCTCAAAGACCGCAATTTCCCCTCAGACATGGTTGACGATGCTCTCCACCGCATCTCTTCCACTTCCCACTCCTCCGCCCTTGAACCCCGCCCCTCCAATCACCACCAGGACAGAACCCCACTGGTCCTCACCTAACACCCCACCAACCTCCAGATACATCATATCATCCTACGTCATTTCCGCCACCTCCAAAGAGACCATGGCAACACGACGCCTGGAGGAAGAGCACCTCATCTTCCGCCTAGGAACCCTCCAACCACAAGGGATGAATGCAGATTTCTCCAGCTTCGTCATTTCCCCTCCCCCCACCTTATCTCAATCCCAATCCTCGGACTCAGCACCGCCTTCTTGACCTGCAATCTTCTTCCTGACCTCTCTGTCCCCATCCCCTCTCCAGTCTATCACCCTCACCTTAACCTCCTCCCATCTATCGCATTCCCAATGCCCTTCCCCCAGTCCCTCCTCCCTATCTTTTGTCTTAACCTGCTTGGCACACTCTCCTCATTTCTGAAAAGAGCTTATGCCCGAAACATCGATTCTCCTGCTCCTTGGATGCAGCCTGACCTGCTGCGCTTTTCCAGCAACACATTTTTCAGCTTGGAGGATGGTCACCCAAACATCCAAGGTTGAATGTCCCAGACCATTGAAGTCTTCCCCAACTGGAAGGGAACACCCTTGCCTGGTGGTTGTTGTGCGGTGTCCACTCATCTGTTTCCGCATTGACACAACTGGGTCATGTCACACTACAGGTGACCCCACTGCACTATACACTACCCCTTCCCACTCACACACTCGTACACTCACACTCTTGGTCTCTCTCCTGCATGCACACACGCATAAGCTTATGGGGTGAATCTGTATTTGCAGCATTATATTTTATTTTGCTCAAAACATGCATATAGAATCCATGAAAGATTCTATAAATCCCTCCTTAAGAAATAAAACCAGTCTGACTCAAGATTGGTTCATAGACAGACTCTATCCTCATACCTTTACTGCATTGTCTGAGCTGAGATGACACATTTTGTTAGAAAACCTGAAGTTATCTTGAGAATGTGACTTAATAGGAGTTCTGGGACTTACATATTCATGAATCAACACTAGCAAAATCTAAGTTTAATATATTTCAGCCACATGACTGTAATCTTTTGCAATCAATTCTGTGCCTTATGGTCCTACTCCACAACCACCTGATGAAGAAGCAATGTTTTCAAAGCTGGTGCTTTCAAATAAAGCTGTTGGATTATAACCTGGTGATGTGAGTTTTTAACATTGTCCACCCCAGTCCAACACTGGCTTATCCATAACACTTTTAAATGTCCTCACTTTTAATTTTAAATGTCACAGATAGCAAAATAAATAATTGGCATGAATATATAGAATTGAAGCAGAAGCTAAAATAAGATTAAATTTAAAGTTGTTGTTTCTGAAGGGTGTGAAATGTCTCATCATAATAGAGATGTGACACTCCTTGGATATAAAATTATCCTTTGAAGACATGAAAGGTGTTTAGCAATACTTTTAAACAGAAATAAAGAAACAGTGGGAGACTGTTCAGAATTTCAAACATGTTCAGTCATTTAATAAAATCATGTCAGATCTACAGCCTAACTCCATATACCTCAGGGTGGCTTTGTGACTAACAGCACCAGGGTCCCAGGTTCAATTCCAGCCTCGGGCGACTGTCTGTGTGGAGTTTGCACATTCTCCCCGTGTCTGCATGGGATTCCTTCAGGTGCTCTGGTTTCCTCCCACAGTCCAAAAATGTGCAGATTAGGTGGATTGGCCATGCTAAATTGCCCATAGTTGTCAGTTAGGTGCATTAGTCAGGTGTAAATATAGGCTTGGGGAATGGGTCTGAGCGGGTTACTCTTCGAAAGGTCAGTGTGGACGTGTTGGGCCATAGGGCCTGTTTTCACACTGTAGGGATTTTAATTCTAATTCTAAACCCACCTTTGCCACATATCTCTTAACATCTTTGGTTAGAAAAATCTATCAAACTTACACATCAAATTAAAAATTGCTGCAAAAATTGCCAGTTAGAGAAAATAGTTTTAAAATCTACCACACTTAACATATAAAGTGTTTCTTTATTTCCCCCCAAAAGGTCTGACTCTAATTACTATTCAAAGAATAGAATCTCAACAAAGCGGAATCAAGCCATTCAGCCTATCGAGCCCACACTGATCCTCTGAAGAGCATCCAACCCAGACCCACCCTATCCCTGTAACCCTGCATTCCTCATGGCTAATCCACCTAGTCTGCACATCCCTGAACACTATGGGCAATTTAGCATGACCAAAACACCTAACCTGCACATCTTTAGACTGTGGGAAGAAACCGGAGCACTTGGAGGAAATCCACGCAGACAAGGAAAATATGCAAACTCCACACAGACAGTCACCCAAGGCTAGAATTGAAGCCGGGTCCCTGGTGCTAAGAGGCAGCAAGTTATCGGACTGGGGATCAGTGCAGGTGGTTAGCGGCTTGCAAGCCTGGGTAGACCACATGTGGAAGCCCCCTGCCCTGATCTACTGAAAGAATGTAAATGCTTATTTTTTTGACTTTATTCTCACTTTTCTAACTTGTACTATGAACAACTGTTAGTAATGCAACTTTTTCTTCCCTTCTCTTTGCATTTATTTCTCAATTGTGCATCTACGATCTGTATCTCAGTACTTTGTACATAAGATGGCACCATATGGGATGACATTATAAACTTTTCACTGTACCTCTGTACTTCCCTACTTGAGTATACATCACAATAAACAATAAATGATATTCTATTCTAATTCTCGAAATGTAAAGGCTAATATTTCTTGAGTGTTTTTAATTTTTAACAGTGTTCGTTTATGAGATATTAATGATCTGAGGAGACAAACCTCTAAGTTTCTTTGGACAGTGAATGTTTCTCATTCATCACTTGTGTTTAGATAGTAAACTTTTCATTATTTAGACAGTTAACATAGCATTCTTTCTGTTGAATCCATCACAAAATATGAGGCTTCAGAATACAGGCACCCAGATCTTGAATAGCACTTGGGGCTCTGACACTTCTGAGGATTCAACTTAGAGAAACATCCCTTTGCCATAAAAAGGGAAATCTAAGGCCTGCATCAGTCTGAAAACAATTATCCACAAGATTTTCTCCCTAGAAACAGAGGGAAAATTTTTTTTGAGGTAATGAATTCCCTGAGCTATTTTTTTCTGGCAGTGTCTCATCGGAATGCCACCTCTAGATGGTGTAAAGTGCATACAGGCGAAGAAACACCACCTGGAGTGCCATGTCACTGCCCAAATTATGGATGCAGCTGTGTTCTAACCAGCCCATTGGTGTTCATTGAAGCAGTGGTTGCTGTGTGCCAGGCCTTGGTGCTGTCAGCTCTCTTGCTAAGTTGAAATTTTGTCCAGAACTGCTATCTCTCAGTCATTCACAATGAGGAGCTGCCTAACTGCATGGATCAATAACTGGCACTACTTCACCAGCCACACCCCTGCTGCCAGACTCTCAGTGCCAGACTACCCTGGACATGTGGAACTTCAACCTCAGTAAGGCTATCTGCACATGCACAGACAGCGATGGCAACTACTCTTAGAATGTAATGTCATTGACCAAGCATGTACAGATTCATTCGGGCTTAGGGCAGCTGTCATCTGTAACTGTGTCACAAGGCTCATTTGCATTTGCACAGATGGACACCAGAATTCCGGCTATGTTCATCTTCTGCACGGACCTCTGAGGTCTGTGCCTGGCAGCGCTAGCACGCTGATCACTTTCTTCAAGGGAATATTGTTGGCCATTCCATTTTTTGACCTTTCAAGTATTAAATTAATGCTCTGGCACATGTCTCATTCGGCCTTTTAGAATAATGTAGGGACACCTCATACTGTGGTATGCCACTGCCTCTGAATGTACATGTAGAATTCCAAGGGTTGACCTAACCCTGTCAATAAAGTTATATACAGCATCAATGGAAAGTAATGCCACTTGCCATGATGTAAGGAGATGGTTCTCTCTAGTAACTGGGTGCCAGAAACAAAGTCTTGACCCCATTAGTTTATGTTTCCTGTGCTACGTACATGTGTATTAATTGAACCTATATCCAAAGACTTCTGCACTTTTAACAATCTCCCTTCTGGTCCAATCATAGCATAAGGTGGCAGCAAGAGAACAGGTCACAGGAAAGAAGAGGAACCAGTGATCAAATGTGAAGAGTGGGAAAAAAAAATGGAATGGACAAGTTATTGCCATTTTCAAGCAATTTGGCTGAACTGGAGCTGAGGATTCAAGGAACTGCACCACATTGGAACTAGTCACAAAGCTCAGCAAGGAGCAGGTCGGTACATTCTATGCAATGGCAGATTGTGCAGACAATAACCTGGTCAAAGAATCAACAAGGAAACTGTTACATATGAAGTAATTAAAGTATTCAATGCCAACTTCAGTCAGAACAAAAACATCATTGTTAATTGTGCAAAGTTTAATAGGTGCACCCAGCAACTGGGAGAGCATCTTGATTTAGTTATGAATGATTTATATCAGTGTATAAAAAAATATGAATATGAGATCTTAAAGGAGGAATTTATCTGAGGCCAAACCTCTTTGGGGATCTTCGATGAAACATTGTCCGATTTTCTTTTTGCAATTGAGGAATGACTTGGCATTGCTGAAGGCTACTCAGTTGGTTGTTCTTGGTCTTTCTTTACTCTTTCAAGAAATGTAGTCATCACCAACTGGGCTGGCAGTTATTGCCCATCCCTCATTGCCCTTCAGAAGGTGGTGCTGAGTTGCAGTTCTTGAACCACTGCAGTTCATGTCCTGTCAGTAGACCCATTATGCCATTACAGAGGAAGTTTCGACGTTTTGAACAAATAATAACGAAGTTGAAGAGTGTGGTGCTGGAAAAGCACAGCTGGTCAGGCAGCATCCAAGGAGCAGGAGAATCGACATTCAAGCATAAGCCTTTCATCAGGAATGAGACTCCAATAATAATGAAGGAATGCCAGTATATTTCCAAGTCACGGTGAGTAGCTTGAAGGGGAAATTGCAGGTGATGATGCTACCATGGATCTGCTGCCCTTACCCTTAAAGATGGAATTTGTGCTGTGCTTCATTAGATAGTATCAAGCTTCTTGAATGCTGCTGGAGCTGCATCTATCCAGGCAAGTGAGGAGTATTCTATAACACTCCTGAATGTCCCTTACAGATGATGTACATGCTTTGGAGAGTCAGGAGTTGAATTGCTTACTGCAGGATTCCTCACCTCTGACATGCTGTTATAACCAATGTATTAAATGATGAGTCCAGATTAGTTACTAGTCAATTGTAATGCTCAGGATGCTGATTATAGGGGATTCAGTGATGGTAATACCATTGAATGTCAAGGTCTTGCTGCAACATCTGAGGAGTCGCAAATGGTGCTGCAAATGTGCAGCCATCAGCGAACATCCCCACTTCTGACTTATGATGGACAGAAAGTCATTGTTGAAACAGCTGAAGGTGGTTGGGGCAAGGAACTTCTACAGAGATGACCTGGAACTTAAATAACCGATCTTCAACACCTCAACCATTTTCCTATGTTCTAGGTATGATTCCAATCAGTAGAGATTTTTCCCCGATTCCTATTGACTCCAGTTTTGTTAGAGCTCCTTGATGCCACACTTAGTCAAATGCAACCTTAATGTCAAGGACAGTTGCTCTCACTTCATCTCTTGAATTCAGATCTTTTGTTCAAATTTGAACCAAAGCTGTAATTATGTCAGGAGCTGAGTGGCTCAGTTGGAATCCAAACTGGGCATCACTGAGCATATTATTGCTAATCAAATGTGGCTTGCTAGCACTGTTGATGACACCTTCCATTACTTCACTGGTGTTTGAGAGTAGAAATATGGGGCAGTATTTGGCTGGATTTATCCAGCATTTTGTGTACTTAGCATAAATGGGCATTTTTCTACACTGTCGGATAGATGCCAGTGTTGTAACAGAGCTGGAACAGCTTGACCACACAAGTGGCAGTTAGAAAACAAAAGAGTCACAAGAGATCTTTTGAAATTCAAATAACATTTTCGAGGGGAAAAAGCAACTCATCAAAAACAGTAACATGAATATCTCTTCCCATCTCACCAAAAGCTTAAAACAATGGCCATCATTTAATTTCATATGTAGTATTGTAAATTGGCTGGGCTAATCTACAGGAGAAAGTTCTCCTAAATGAAGGGCCTATGCCTGAAACGTTGATTCTGTTGTTCCTCGGATGCTTCCTGACCTGCTGTGCTTTTCCAGCACAATACTCTTAACCTTGGGCTAAACTATAACCTAATGTGGAAGCAGGATTGAACAGTGTAAGATAGCAGCCCCTTTGAACTTCTGAACTGTTTGAAAGCCTGACTGCGAACAGTTATTGAATGCAGAGATCTTAGAAGAATCCACAAAATCAGCTCTGGACACAATTCCCAGCTGAAATAACTGTGCACATCACATTGAATGTTGGATTTTCTCCTTAATAGAAGGAGGTACAGGGGAAGGTCCCTATGTTTTGCTGTAAAGAAATCCAAGCAGTTTTCAAGTATAATGCCAGCAAAAACTGGAAAGAAAAGAAGTTTTCACTCATTCCCTGAAACTGCTCAGGGAGTCCACTTACAAATGAAAAGCTCATCTATTCAATGACAGAAGCTATCATTATAGCTGCTGAACCTGACTTCAAGTTTTAAACCTTTCACTTTAAAACGTAAATCTTAAAGCAAGCCAAGTCCATAACAATAGTGTACCTACATTTATACTTACTTTATATTTGTGCTTTATATCTGTATTTTCAATTTCTAGAACTTTCAGCAATAGTTGTGTAAGAAACCTATCCTTTCCCTTCATAAAGTTGGATGGGTAGTTATTTTTAAATTGAAACACATGAAAACTAAAGAGGACTAAATATAAACTTGTACAAATTAATAGTCTCCATGGACTATTTTGAGGAGTCACCTGGTACATTGTCATGATCTTTAAGCTGGATGCAGGAGCTAGAGGTTTGGTTCCATATGATCCAAAATCATGGTTAGAGAAATTTATTTAGCCATCAAATGTAAAACTCTATGAACCAGGAGACAGACAAGAAACGACATTGGGCAGATGACTGACGCAGTGCAACAAAAGAAGAAGAAAGTCACAGAAGCCTCATACAGAAACCGGAATCAGAGTTCCCAATTTAAGTAGAAGAGCTTGTGTAGATTTATGTCAAAAAGTGAGGTGCTGGAACATCACAGCAGGTCAGGCAGAATCCGAGAAGCAGGAGAATCAACATTTCGGGCATAAGCCCTTCATCAGGATGCATTCCTGATGAAGGGCTTATGCCTGAAACGTTGGCTCTCCTGCCCCTTGGATGCTGCCTGGCCTGTTGTGCTTTTCCAGCACCACACTTTTTGACTCTGATCTCTAGCATCTGCAGTTCTCACTTTCTCCCCCATGTGTAGATTTATACTTAATTTGCAAACTGGAGAAATTCAGAAGACAAGAGAAGCATGAAGATTTGATTTCCACAATTTATACAATTGTGCATAGGGCTTGGAAATCTATAAACAGCTTATTACATCACTTTATATTCTGAAGCAATGTCTGTGTTCTTGTTTACACCAAGAAAAAAATCTTAACCACTTTTGCAGAAGGTAAAGCAAGAAGTTGACTCAATGATATACCAAGGAGTTATCGCATATGTAACAAAATCAACAAGTTAGTTTCCAGCTGTGGTTCCAGCACTGAAAGGAAATAGTATACTAAGAATCTGTGTAGAAATTCATCCAATGTTGTCTGTGGATGAGAGTTTGACAAGCTATAAATTAGTTCAGTTTTCACTCAACTAAACATGAACTGTGGCTTTTGGCATTTACCTTTAGTTGAAAAATTGAAATGACTTACAAAGTTTATTATACCATTTAGAAAATATTGTTTTATCTGATTACCCTTTGGCCACACATCAATTCCTGAAGAAGGGCTCATGCCCGAAACATCGACTCTCCTGCTCCTTGGATGCTGCCTGACCTGCTGCGCTTTTCCAGCAACACCTTTTCAGCTCTGATCTCCAGCATCTCACTTTGTCCTCACACATCAATATAGAGCCTTTTCAGCAGACATGTTCCTGGCAGGATTGAGGAGAATAAGTTGCCACATGGATGACATCTTGATCCATGGATCTACTACAACAGAGTATATTACCAAAGTGCAAACTGTATCACAGCATCAAGAAGAAACAGATCTGACCATTAATAACAAATAATAAATATCATAATCAACTATTCAGTTCCTTGACCTAAAAGCTGAACTCAGTGTTCTGAAGAAGGGTTACTGGACCCAAAATGTTAACTCTGGTTTCTTTCTACAGGTGCTGCCAGACGTACTGAACTTTTCTAGCAGTTTCTGTCTGTGTTTCTGATTCCCAGCATCTGCAGTTCTTTTGGCCTTTTTTTATTAAGTTCATAGGATGGATTGCACCAAGGGTCAGAGCCTATCCTCAGAAATACAGAGCAAAGAATTCCCATCTCCTCCAAATATCACAGAGCTCCAACCAATAATGGGATTAATGAATCAAGTGGAGAGGATTTTATCCAACTTAGTAATTGCAACCAAACCATTACATCAATTCCTGAGGGAAGACTTGATTAATGCGGGAAGAAACCCAATACAGTAGAACCTTGATCATCCAAATGAGATGGGCAGGGAGTATTTTGTTCAGATAATTGATCAATTGGATAATCGATCTGATCATAAACAAGAGGTAATTGATGAGTGCTGGTTATCGAACATTTCTTGGTTATCCAGTAATGCACGCCTTAATGCCTTTTAACTAATAACTGAATGCTGAGTTGCTTAATGCCATTTTTAGGGGACCTTGAGATCTTTATCAGATAATCAGTAATTTGGATAATTGGTATTCGGGTAATTGAGGTTGTACTGTAGATGTCTTTTGAAGGAAACATTAATGTCTGTGGACATATTGGTTGAGTATGATTGAGAATTACCTATGCTAGTTGCCAAAGATGCATCATTAACTGGAGAGGGAGCTATATTTTTCGAGATTCGGAGAGAATGGGAAATACAGACCAGTGTCTTTGACTGAAATTGAACATATGTAAGCAGTTACTGGAATAAAAGGCACAACTTTCAATTTAGTGTGTAAAGTATTTGCAAACTACATCATGCATCTTCATTTCGCAATCAAGATTCACCACAAGCCTTTGATGTGATAAAGTATCAATTGAATGATAAAGTATTAGTAATGTAGGAACAAAAGTAGCCATTAAGCCTATTGAGTCAAAAAGTGTGATGCTGGAAAAGCACAGCCAGTCAGGCAGCATCTGAGGAGCAGGAGAGTCAACAGTTCAAGCATAAGCTGAAACATTGACTCTCCTGCTCCTTGGATGCTGCCTGACCGGCTGTGTTTTTCAGCACAACACTTTTTGATCCTGATCTCCAGCATTTGCAGTCCTCACTTTCTCCTAATTGATTAAGCCCATTGAGTCTACCCAACCATTCAATATGATTATGACTAATCAAACTCTTCAATTCCTTTTACTTACCCTGGATCCATAACCCAGTATGCCATTGGTAGTTAGAAATAAGACCACAAGATCATTAGACATAGGAACAGAAATTAGGCCATTCAGCTCATTGGATCTGCTCCACCAATCAATCATGGCTGGTAGATTTCTCAACCCCATTCTCCCACTCTTTCCCTTGACAATCAAGAACCTACCTATTTCCATCTTAAATATACTCAATGATCTGGCCTCTACAGCCTTCTGTGGCAATGAACTCTATGGATTCATCAATCTCTGGCTGAAGAAGTTTCTCCTTAATACTATTCTAAAAGGTCTTCCCTTTACTCTAAGGCTGTGCCCTCGGGTCCTATTCTCTCCCACCAATGGAAACATCTTCCCAACATCCACTCTGTGGAGGTCATTCAGTATTCTCTAAGTTTCAATTAGAACTCCATTGAGTACAGTCTCAGAGTCCTCAAATGTTCATCATATATTAAGCTTTTAATTCCTGGGACCATTCTCTTGAACCTCCTCTGAATCCACTCTAGGGCCATTAAATCCTTCCTAGGATATGGGACCCAAAGCTCTGCACAATACCCTAAATGTGGTCTGACTAGAACCTTATAGAGCCTCAGAAGTACATCCCTGCTTTTGTATTCAAGTCTTCTAAAATTAAATACCAACATTGCAATTGCCATCCTAACTACGAACTCAACCTGTAAGTTTACCTTGAGAAAATCCTGGACTAGAGCTCCCAAATCTCTTTGCACTTCAGACTTCTGAATTTTCTCCCTATTTAGAAAATAGTCCATGCTTCGATTCTTCTTACCAAAGCGCACAACCTCACACTTTCCCACATTGTACTCCATCTGCCACTTCTTTGCCCACTCTCCAAACCTGTCCAATTTCTTCTGCGGCATCCCCACCTCCTCAATATTACCTGTTCCTCTACCTATCTTTGTATCATCTTCAAATGTAGCCAGAATGCCCTCAGTTCCTTCATCTAGAAAGTTAATGTATGAAACCAAATGTTGTGGTCCCAACACTGAGCCTTGCGCAAAACCACTTGTCACTGACTGCCATCCTGAAAAGAACCCTTTTATCCCCACTCTCTGCTTTCTGCCAGACAACTGATCTGCTATCCATGCTAGCACCTTGCCTCTAACATCATGGACCCTTATCTTACTCAGTAGCATCCTGCGTGGCATCTTATCAAAGGCCTTCTTGAAGTCCAGGTAGATAACATCTATTGGCTCTCTTTGGTCTAACCTGCTTGTTACTTCCTCAAAGAATTTCAGCAGATTTGTCAGCCATGACTCCTCTTGATGAAACCATGCTGACTTTGCCATATATTACAGTGCACTTCCAAGCATTCAGAAATCTCATCCTTCGCAATGGACTCCAACATCATACCGGGTAAAAATGTCGATTTTATTGCTCCTCGGATGCTGCCTGAACTGCTGTGCTCTTCCAGCACCACTAATCCAGAATCCATCGTACCCATGACCGAGGTTAGGCTAATCAGCCTGCAATTTTCTATCTTTTGCCTTACTCCCTTTTTAAACAGTGATGTCACGTTAGCGATTTTCCAGAACTCTGGGGACCCTCCCTGACTCTAGAAATTCGTACCTTAAAATTACTTAAAGATCTGGGCTTCCAAATCCCTCTGTGGTTGTGAATTCTACAGGTTCACAACTCTCTGAGTTAAAACAATGTTCTTCTCATTGCAGAACTTATTGGCATCTGACTTATTTTTAAATTGTGCTTGCCTTCTGAGATTAACCAACGATAGCAAGGAGAGAGCAGAGATTTTGTTTGAGATTGAAGACACTTAGTGGTACAATGGAATGCATGCAAAGGAAGAACCAGATTGCAGCACGTGCATTGTCACATACTCCTACAGCAAGGCCTGAACAAGGGGAATATGTGTTTTGTTGAGGATAAGGAGATCTTTACGTCAGTAATGGCCAAGTAGCTACCAGCAACAGCACAGCATTGAAATGAAATTACAAATGTACAAAAATCAGTTGAAGATTATGACTACTGGATCAACGGATGGCTGCACATAATCCAAGACAAGCAGAACACTAGGAATCTCAGAGGAACAGTGGGATCTTGGGATTGTCCACAATTTCTAAAGATGCAGGACAGCTAAATAGGGTGGGTAAGAAAGCACATGGGACACTCGCCTTTATCAGTCGTGGCATATATTATAAGAGCAGAACTTTGGTTAGGCCACAGCTGAAGTACTGTGTGTTGTTCTGATCACCACACTAGGGAGAACGTGATTGCATTGGACATGGTGCAAAGGGGATTCACCAGGGTGTTGCCTTGGATGGAGGATTCGAGCTATGATGAGAAGCTGGATAAAGTGAGGTTGATTTCTTTGAAGCAGAGATGGTTGAGGAGGGACCTGATAAAGGTGTATAAGATTATGAGGTCTAATTTAAAAGTTCTACAGTTGAAGGTTTAAAGCAGTTTTGAGGAAAAGCTGTTTCACTCAGTGGTCGAGGTCTGGAATGCATTACATAGTAAAGGCAAGAAACTTGGCAAACATTAACATGTACTTGAGTGAGTACTTGAAGTGTCTTAATATTCATGGCTACAGGCCTGGTGTGTGAAAATCAAACTAGTAAAAACAATAGTGTATTATTAGCAGTACAGAATTGATGGGCAGATTGTCTCCTTCTGTACTGTATGATTCTAAAATTTTTTGATCAAGGCAGATACCTCAATGTTATAGATAACTGTTGTTCTGAATACAGTAAAATGAGTCTCGGCAGCAGCAGAATTGGACAGGGTGCAGGAGAAAGAGTACCATTCCAGTCAAGCACAGAATTATAACCACCACAGCATACACAAACTGCCAGACCTCCAAGCTGATGACCTGAACGATGTCTGACTGATGAACTGGTATCATTTGTTGTTATTCATTCTGCCAACCAAAGTTTGAGAGAATGCATGGAGAGCTTGAATTCTCAATCACCTCTGAAAGAATTGAGAATATGTTTGTAGATTGGTCAAACCATGGCAGTGATTACCTCTGTGAATCTGAGATGAAGTCAGAGATCTGAGGTGGGGGAAATGCAGGATAAAGAGATATAAATATGAGGCTGTAATCTCATGGCTAGGATCACATACGATACTGTGTTAAATTGAATATTTAATAAAATAGTTATACAACAATAGAATAATACTCTCAAGGTTGCTCAGCCAGTGCTAATAAGGTTAAGGCCAAGAGATTCCTGCTCCTTTGGCAAGTATAATTATTAGTCTTTGTTCTCAAAGAGGAACAATATGTAGGATCCAAGTTCTGCTCAAAGTTCGAATCCCCCTTGTAGGGATCATCCCCTCAGATCATGAAACTTTTACCTAAAATTGTGCTGAATCACAGTATCTTGCAGCTCAAATAACCCACTCCTTAAAAGAGTTAACTGACAAATTCCAATTAACTATTCCTTTCCAGCAGAATTGGAAATATTTTCTTTACAAATGTATATCCATTGTTGCTATCTTCTTAAACCTCAATCTATTCTTCCATGGCGAAGACGGCAGTATGGGTATGGTAAAGATTGCTTTCTGGTATTAGTATATTTTTCTACAGTTAAATGCTTAATTCTATGAACAAAAGAAAGATCAAATTAAAATGGAACTTGTTCTGTGCTAACTTCCTTATCCATTGTAACTGATGACAAAACATTGAAAAGGAGTCCAATGAATAACTCCCACAAAGCAGGCTTTAGCCAGATGTACAGTACACGACAGTTTAACAAGCAAGCCACCTGGCAAAACAAAATGTGGAAATATGGTATCTGGAAGCAAATATTCATTAATGACGTCAACAATTCAAACCAGATGTCAATGGGAATTTTAATGAAATTAAATTTGAACACATTCACATGATAAGGAATAAATAACTGAACAATGCAGTAAGTCATCTGTTTTTGTTTCACATTATTGGCTGTTTATGTTAAAAATGGGAAACATGGTAATAGTTAGTGAATACAATATAACAATCATCAGCGTTGTAAAATTTGTAAACTCTTCAGCTAATTTCCAGCTAACAAGAAGCATTGCGTCAGTTGAAGTGATTTTCCCTTATTAGCTCAAATTGCACTGTTTTTAGGTACTACCTGGGTCAAAAAGATTCAAAAATGTGATGACATTTTGCCAATGTGGTGGAGGTCTCTTTGTGGGGTGGCCTCCATCTAGGAGGCACAATCAACCAGGAGGTAGGATACCCCCTGCAACTTTGCAAGGAAGAGGACATTTAAGAACTGATAGCCAGGCGGGGGGTAAAATTAAAGAAGGGTGTTGACCCAACGAGGGAATATAGGGAGGTGACCTTCCTAAGTGGAATGCGAGATTACCTCCACTGGATGCTGCATTCAAAAATGTACACATTGATTTTTTTTTAAATGGGCCGAGTAGGCAGTACCAAAGAACAGAGAGGAAACCTCATCAGCAACAGCACTGAGGATGTGGGAATGTCATTTGTTGCCAGTATACCACTGCCTATGCAATAAGACTTCTTATTGGCCACAGGCCACTTCACCACTGGCAAAATAGCCCAGGGATATTCAATTTATTGTGCTATTAATCATTTGCCTCCTTTGAGTGGGTAGCTGAGTTTTAACTTTCCCTGCCACTCAATAAACCTCCTCAGAGGTAGGACTGTATTGGGAACAAGCCTAATGGGGCTTCCTATTTTACCTGCACCCCACATCTCCATTCCAACTTCCAGGGGGGTCTGAATTGCACATGCAAAGGTTTATCGGCTAGCTACTTTGATAAATATGTTTGAGTGTGAGAACCGAACAACTAGCATTGGGATGCAAAGCAGAAAGCTGCTGACATGGATGAAAATGCAAATGAAAATGATGATTTGACATTTCCCAACTCCACACTCTTGCAAATGTCCTGATTTGACCACCCTAAGCTGTACATGACATCCAAATTTCTACAGAACTCCATCAATAGAGTGCTGCAAAGGATTGAGTGTTTATAGGTTAGTTGCTAGATGACTTCTTCTGGTTGTACATAAGAGATTTACAACTCTACAAAGATTTAGATGTTTCCTGAATTTGATTAAAACTTGAATACTATATAGTTGTTTCATCTAGACTCTTAGGTGCCAAGAAAATGCTGAAACAAGATGCTATCAGACATGTATGTCCTGTATGGTTTGTTCTGGGAAGTGAACATGACTGCCAGTTTGAAGCAAGACCATACAAAACAGGATAAGATTCTAGAAAAGGGAAGCTGGGGTCAAAGGGGATGCAGTACTGGAGACCAATCCACAAAGAGTCCTCCCCTACTTCATCTGTACAGGTAACAAACTGCAGAGTATAGTAGAGCAGAGAGTTCTTTTAAAAAGCTAAGTCCAAAGCACTTTCTCTACTGGTACAGCTACAATCCACAAAGATTTATTTTGTAAAACATAATTATTAAATTTACTTTGGTCAGATGGAAACCTGACGCAAGTTTGGAATGATTTGGAGATGCCGGTGTTGGACTGGAGTGTACAAAGTCAAAAATCACAGAACACCAGGTTATAGTCCAACAGGTTTAATTGGAAGCACACTAGCTTTCGGAGCGACGCTCCTTCATCAGGTGGTAGTGGAAGGCTCGATCGTAACACAGAATTTATAGCAAAAATTTACAGCGTGATGTAACTGAAATTATACATTGAAGAATTGATTGTCTGTTAAGCCTTTCATCTGTTAGAATACAGTGATAGTTTCACTTCTTTCATGTGTAAATCACAAAACCTTTTTTTTAAAAAGTTTCATTCTCAGGTTAGCTGTTAACAATGGTGATAGCTAGACAATTTGTTGAAGGTGTTGGCTCCCTGTGTGCTCTGTCTATGCCATGATGTTTAGATTGATTATAATCTAAAAAGTGTGATTTTTAACCAAGTTTGGAATAACAGCCATTTTCAGATTTGATACGTATAAAGATCTATCTGCGAGCAAATAGTTTCATCCAGCGAGTACAGCAGAAACATCCTGAAGCATTCACTGCTTCATAAAAATCAAAACAAAGAAAATAAGAGCAGGAGGAGTTGGTCCTTTGAGCCTGATCCACCACTGATGAGGATCATACCCAATCAGTGTGATGCTGGAAAAACACAGCAGGCCAGGCAGCATCCGAGGAGCAGGAGAATCGACATGACGTTTCGGGCACAAGAGATAAAAGGTAGAGGGGAGGGGATTGGGGGAGGGGCGCTGGGAATACGATAGGTGGAAGAAGGTGAAGGTGAAGGTGATAGGCCGGAGACGGGCTGGGGGCAGAGAGGTTGGGAAGAAGATTGCAAATCAAGAAGGCTTTGCTGAATCCGGGGGTTGGGACTGAGATAAGGTGGGGGGAGGAGAAATGAGGAAGCTGGAGAAATCTACATTCATCCTGTGTGGTTGGACGGTTCCTAGGCGGAAGATGAGGCGCTCTTCCTCCAGGCGTCGTGTGGCCAGGGTCTTGCGATGGGGGAGGCCAAGGACCTGCATGTCCTTGGCGGAGTGGGAGGGGGAGTTAAAGTGTTCAGCCACGGGGCGGTTGAGTTGGTTGGTGCGAGTTATCGCAGAGGTGTTCCCTGAAACGTTTCGCAAGTAGGCGGCCTGTCTCCCCCTAATTCCCACCCCCCCCTACCTTTTATTTCAGCCCGCCTGGCACACCAGCCTCATTTTTGAAGAAGGGCTTGTGCCTTAAACATCACGTCGATTCTCCTGCTCCTCGGATGCTGCCTGGCCTGCTGTGATTCTCCAGCATCACATTTTTCAACTCTGGTCTCCAGCATCTGCAGTCCTCACTTTTTCCTCATATTCGATCATCAAACTCAGTACCCTGTTCTTCCGATGCACTTTGATCTATTTATCCCTAAGAACTATATCTAACTCCTTTTTGAAAACATTCAATGTTTTGGCATCAACCGCTTTCTGTGGCAGAGAATTCCAAAGGCTCCTCACTCCCTAGGTGAAGAAATTTATCTTCATCTAAATCCAAAATGACATCCTCCTATCCTTTAACTATGATCCCTGCTCTGGATTCCCAGTCATTGGGAACATCTTTCTTGCAATTATTCTGTCAAGTCCTGGTAGAATTGTACAGGTTTCTAAGAGATCCTCCTCATTCTTTTAAACTCCAGTGAATGTAGTCCTAACCGATTCAGTCTCTCGTCATCCCAGGATTCGGTCTAGTAAACCTTCATTGCATTCCCTCCATAGCCTGAATATCTTTCCTGAAATAAGGAGAACAATATTACGCATAGTATTCCATGTGTGGTCTCCCCAAGGCCATGTAGAATTCCTGGCTCCTTTACTCAACTTCTCTCGTTATGAAGGTCAACATGCCATTTGCCTCCTTTATTGCCTGTTATACCTGAAGGCTTCCTTTCATCAACAGGTGTACAAACACATCCAGATCTCATTGGACTTTCCTTTACCCAATCTAACACCATTCAGATAACAATCTACATTCCAGTTTTTGCTTTCAAAATAGATACCTTCATTTTATCTACATTATTTGTTCATGCGCTCAACTTGTCCAAATCACATTAAAGCATCTCTGCATCCTTTTCACTTTTCCCCCTTCCACTCAGCTTTGGGTCATCTGCAAATTTTTAGATATTGCATTTAGTTCCCTCAACTAAACTAACAAGGAATATAAAAACTGACAATAAGATTTTCTTTAAAAAAAAGAAAAGTAAGAGAGATGTCCCATGAACACAGGCCCCTTAGAAATTGAATCTGGGAAGATAATTATAGGATATAAGGAAAAGGCTGAGGAATTGTACAGTTCTGCACCAGTCTTTATGGTAGAAGATATCCCATTAATGCAAAAGAATTAATACTTTCACCATCACTAAAGAAGTAGTATTAGATAAACTAATAGGGTTAAAGGAAAATAAATCCCCTAGCCCTGAGGTGGTTA
This sequence comes from Hemiscyllium ocellatum, assembly GCF_020745735.1. Taxonomy (NCBI): domain Eukaryota; kingdom Metazoa; phylum Chordata; class Chondrichthyes; order Orectolobiformes; family Hemiscylliidae; genus Hemiscyllium; species Hemiscyllium ocellatum. Next base: position 36,879,751 of record NC_083407.1, on the reverse strand, counting down.
TAGAGATAGTGGATATACTTATTGTAACTTCCTAAAAATACTTGGATTTTTGAGAAGTACTGAAGCCATGATTCACTCGAGACTATGGAAAAATCATAATATTAATTAGCCCTTAGCAACAGTCTCTTGGGACCTGAATAGGTTGCAGGAGATCAAACAGTTTCCTTCACTTGCAAGTCCGTACAGTCTGCTGCTCTTTATCTCTGACATTTCCTTACACGCTACCTATTTCTATAACACTGTTCTACTGATTTCTAACTTTTATTTAGAACTACCATCTTGTGCTATATATATAATTTCTCATTTATTTAGAACATACAGGTCTAGTAATTTTACTAACATTACTAACTTTAAAGACAAAAGGACTAACAATTCTTAATTATACAGGCTCAGACCAGACAGACATTCTAATCCCGTCAGATGTAACAGCTAGCATTTAACAAGTGCGTGAACCATATCCTGTTTCCCCAGGACAGACGTCACGCAAACTTGTGTACAATAGATATAACTATGTGACACCACAGTACTAAAATTTTAATGTGTGTAAAACTATGTATAAAAGAGGCTAATTCAGATTCCATCACTGCGTCGAACTGTACTGCAACAGATGCTAATAAAGAGGCTATTTTTGCCATTCACTAAATATATACAAGGATGCTGTACCCACAGCTCTCTGTGAAAATAATTTCCAAAGACCCACAACTCTCTGAGAGAAGAAATTTCTCAAAGAAGTAGATTGGTGAAGCCAAATGTAGGTCCCTTACAGACAGAAACAGGGGAATGTATAATAGGGGACAAAGAAATGGCTGAGCAACTGAATACTTACATTGGTTTGATTTTTACAAAAGAGGACACAAATCAGATATCAGAAATGTTGAAGAATGCAAGATTTAGTGAGAGGGTAGAAGTGAGGGAGATCAATATTAGTAGAAAAATGGTGCTGGGAAAATTGAAGCCATTACAGGTGGATAAATCCTCAGGCCTGATAATCTACATCCCAGAGTTCTTAAGGAAATGGCTCGAGAAATAATGGATACATTAGTGGTCATCTTTCAGGATTCTATATACTCTGGAACACTCCTTGTAGATTGGAGGGTAGCTACTATCGCTCCAATATTCAAAAAAGGAGATGAAGAGAAAACAGGGAATTATAGACCAGTAGACCTTATATCCGTAGCGGGGAAAATTCTCAAATCCATTATCAAGGACTTTATAGCATAGCATTTAGAAAGCGGTGGCAGAATCAGACAGAATCAGCATGGATTTATGAAGGGGGAATCAAGCTTGACAAATTGACTGGAATTCTATGAAGATATAATTAGTAGAGTTGACTAGGGGGAGCCAGTCGATGTGGTATATTTGGACTTTCAGAAAAAGTTTGACAAAGTCCTACATAAAAGATTATTGTGTAAGATTAAAGATCATGGGATTAGGGGATGTGTAAAGAGATGGATAGAAACAAGTTGGCAGAGAGGAAACAAAGAAGAGGAATTAGTAGGTCCTTTTCAAATTGGCAGGCAGTAACTAGTGGGGTGCCACAGAGATTGGTGTTGGAACCCCAGCTGTTCACAATATATATTAATGATTTAGATGAGGGAACAAAATGTAACATCTCTCAGTTTGCAGATGATACCAAGTTGGGTGGGAGAGCGAACTGTAGCGAGGATGCAGAGATCCTTCAGCATGATCTGGACAGGTTGGGTGATGGGCAAATCAGTGGCAGATGAGGTATAATTTGGATAAATGTGAGGTTCTTCCCTTTGGGAGCAAAAGCAAGAAGACAGATTACTACCTGAATGGCTGTAACTTGGAAGAGAGGAGTAAGCAGCAAGACCTGGGTGTCCTTGTGCACCAATCGCTGAAGGGAAGCATGCAGGTGCAGCGAGCAGTAAAGAAGGAAATTGGTATGTTGGCCTTCATTGCAAGAGGTTTCAAGTACAGGAACAGAGATGTGCTGCTGTAGGTGAGGCCGCACCTAGAATATTGTATGCAGCTTTGGTCTCCTTTTCTGAGAAAGGATGCTCTTGCTCTTGAGGCAGTACAGCGAAGGCTTATCAGGCTGATTCTGGAGTTGGCAAGACTGACATATGAATGAAATGGAAATGCAGTATAGTAAACATGGAGTGTTTCTGAGTGAGTCAGTAAAGCGTTATGAATGAATGAATGGAAACACACTATTGTAAATGTAGAGCGCTTGTGAGTTAGTAAAACCAATCATAATACAATATCTCATAAGGCTGACATAGATAGGTTTTGATCAGTGAGGGAATCAAGGGTTATAGAGAAAATGAGGGAAAGTGGATGTGAAGAATTTCAGATCAGCCATGATCTTATTGAAAGGTGGAGGAGACTAGAGGGTCTTATTCCTTTCCCTACTTTGTATCATCTCATGATTTTATTACAGAGGTTATCACAGCTGTTGAATTCTAACTTGATGAAGATGACTAATTTTAACTTAAAAAAAACTTCAAACAAGCCTTGCTTACAACATGGAGTGGCACAGTGGTTAACACTGTTTCCTCACAGTGCCAGGAAACTGGATTTGATTCCACCCTTCCGCAATTGTATGTGTGGAGTTTGCACATTCTCACCCTGTGTATATCTATCAGGTGTTCTGGTTTCCTCTCACATTCTAAAGATGTTCAAATTAAGTGGATTGGCCATGCTAAATTGCCCATTGTGTTCAGGGATGTATAGGTTAGGTGCACAAAGTTAAAAATCACACAATACGACAGGGATGTATAGTTTAAGTGTATTAGCCATGGGAAATGCAGAATTGCAGGGATAGGCAAAGAGGATGGACCTGAGTAGGATGCTCTTCCGTGGGTTTGTATGGACTTGTTGGGCTGAATGGCCTTGTTTCACACTTTAGGGATTCTAAGCAACATTATAGATTAATCTTCATACTTATATAAAGATTAAAAATAATTAAAATTTATGTTTTTTTAGCTAACTTTTTCTTATTCATTCGTTGTGAGAATGGCTAACAAGACCAGTGTGTGTTGCCAATTTCTAATTGCCCTGAAAATGAGTGACTTGTGCTCACTTCGGCAGCACATATATCAAAATTGGAGTGATAAGGAGAAGATTAGCATGACTCCTGTGCAAGGATGAAACACAACTTCATGAAGCGTTCCATATTTTAACCAAAATAATTTATTTGGGAGAGTGTTAGACTGAAGATTTAAAGGTCCTTGGTTCCATCCCTGGTTTCGGCAAAAAATGCATTCCTTTCCGTTTCAATATTGGTTTTTCCAATCCTTTTGTACATGATCCACAATGACAGGGCTGCAACCACATTAGTTGGAAAACCTAGCCTTCTTCACAAAAATGATTGGTTTTTGGTAGTGTAGCTGAGCAGTCTAAGATGCTGGATTAAGGCTCCAGTCTCTCTGATGGAGGGGACCATCTTGTGGCACAGTGGTAATGTCCCTTACCCTGGATGAATGAGGCACAAGTTCACATCCTATCTGCTCTAGAGGTGAGTCATATCATCGCTGAACAGCTTGATAAGGAAAATCATTTTTTTTTAAATGAGTGACTTACTCAGCCATTTCAAACAATATTTAAGAGTCACCACATTGCTGTGACTCTAGAATCACATAAAGGCCAGTCTAGGTAGGGATATCAATTTTTTTCTCCAAAGGAACATTAATGAACCAGATGTGTTTTTTACAGTCATTAATGATCGCACCCGGAGTATTATGTATGTGTTTGGTCACTCTATTTAAAAAAAAGCGTGTATTAGTATTGGAGGCAGCTCAAAAGATTCCTGGAATGAAGGGGATGACCTATCAAGAACATCAAAAAAGGTAGGCTTTTATTCATTAGAGTTTAGAAAAATGATAGGGTGATCTTACTGAAATTTACAAGATTTTAAGGGAGCTTGACAGGGTAGATTTTAAGAAGATGTTACCAATTATGGGGTATCTCAAACTTGGGCATATCATAGAACCTCTATGCATAGAAACAGGCCATTTGTCTCAACAAGTCCACACCGACCCACCAAAGGCTATCTGACCTGGACCCACTCCCCTACCCCTATTACTGTCCATTTCCCCTGACTAATGCACCTAGCCTACATCTCCCTGAACACTATGGACAATTTAGCACAGCCAATTCACCAAACCTGCACATCTTTGGACTGTGGAAGGAAACTGGAGCACTTGGAGGAAATCCACGCAGACATGGTGAGAATGTTCAAACTCCACACAGATAGTCACCCAAAGCTGGAATTAGACCCGGGCCCCTGGTGGTGTAAGGCAGCAGTGCTAACCACTGAGCCACCAGTTACTCATTTAAAAAGGAGATGCAGAAGAATGTCTTTCCCCAGAATTTCTCTCATAATCCTCCCCCCAGAGAACTGTAGAGCTTACAGGAGAGGCAATGGCCTAGTGGTATTATTGCTGAACTGTTAATCCAGAAACACAGGGAATGTTCTGAGGACCCAGGTTTGAATTCTGCCATGGCAGATGGTGGAATTTGAATTCAACAAAAATTATCTGCAATTAAGGGTCTAATGATGACCACGAATCCATTGTCAATTGTTGGAAAAACCCATCTGGTTCACTAATATCCTTGAAGGAAGAAAACTGCCATCCTTACCTGCTCTTGCTGACATGTGACTTCAGATTCACAGCAATGTTGTTGACTCTCAACTCCCATCTGGGCGATTAGGGATGGGTAATAAATGCTGGCCTAGCCAGCCGCATCCACATCCCATGAATGAATTTTAAAAAGTGATTAGTGAACTAGATGGTTTTTTCCAACAATTGACAATGGATTCATGGTCATCATTAGACTCCTAGTTCCAGAATTTTTTTTATTGAATTCAAATTCTACCTACTGCCATGGCTGAATTTGAAACTGGATTCCCAGAACATAACTTGTGTCTGTAGATTAACAGTTCAGCAATAATACGACTAGACCATCACTCCCCAGTGAGGGGGTAAATTGATTTTTTAAATATTGATGAGTTGAGGGCTATGAGGAACTAGTATGAAAGTGGAGTTGAGGCCAAGGATAGCTCAATCAGGACCTTATGGAATGGCATTGTAGACTTGAGAGTCTGCAAGGTCTACTCCTGCTTCTATTTCTTAAATGATAATGTTATTATGACAGCATTCTACATTCTCAATTCCGGTGAAATGCTAATATTGCCGCAGTCAGCGGTTACACCCTTACTTGAAATGCTCTGACATTAGGTTTCCCTGGTCTCTTTATTATGACAACAGGTGACCAGGCAGCACTCCTCGTTGATCATTTACCGAACAGCATTTTTTGATCCATTATTGTTACCTGAGTTTCACAGTCAAAGGGATACACATATTAGAAGAAGAACTTGAGGTGGAGGTGTTCCCAAATGCCTGCGCACGTACATGCAGATGTAATAAATGCAAAATTAGAGATCCTAACTAATAGGATCACATATTTATGGTGTCCTGTAGATGAAAAGTCATGTGTAATAACTGGCTCACATAGAATTCACATATAACACTAACGATGCCTCTTTTGTTTTCCAAATTCAAATTAAGCTGCAGTTAATTATTCAGTTTTGAAGAATTATACAAACACACATGCTGAGCTATAGCTGAGAAATCATTAAATTCATCTGCTGTCCTGATGTAGATATTTACTCTTTGTTTTCAGCTGCAATAGCAGTCGGGCATAAACATCTGCAGACTAGATGAAAGTCGATAAAATTCCTGTCACAATTTATAGTGGAATCTGTTGAATTCCCTGCTTCTTCAAAATAAGAAGCCATCAAAATAGTTCTTTACATTTATAGTAGTGCTGAAATTTCCCATTATTTCTAACAGGCTTCTGTGATGAGTCCATGGGAGACTAACAAGTTTTCTCCTCAAATACAAGCACCAGAGATTCCTGCAATATGTCAATAGGTTGTTTTTTCAAGGTGCTTGCTCATTAGATCCTCTTTAATTAATTGCACACAGTTGGACAGTGTCAGTACTGAAGAGAACAAAATAGCATTCTTTCAGTTAGTAGTACTTCGATTGCATGCCAAATAATTTTGTTATCAGTTTGCAATAAGCTACCAACACATCAGTAAGCTTCTGGAAATCCCATCACGGTCTTGATGTCTACCTTCAAACTGCTGTAATCATCACAAACACTCGGGCAGCCATGGACCCCATCATTTTTTTGCTACCCACTGTGTCAAAGTCTGCTAACCTCTTAGCTAATATCATTGGAGGAACCATTTCACTACATTGACTAATGGTTCAAAAAGGTGTCCACAATCATTTTATTGAAATCAGAATCAATAATCTTGTCAGCAATGCCCACTTTCAAAAAATGGCTGAATCTTACAGGTTTGTTTTTTGGCTAAGTCCCAGTAGCATTGAATTTTTTGGAAGGTTTTTGGCCACAAAGCTGAACAAGATTTCTTGCTGCATATTAGCAAATTCATTTAATTATCTATCCTGCCCCTATGGACATCCAACTGCAGCCCCATCTTCCCATGCATTAATCCCAGAACAGTTCATCACTTAGCAGATATCTGCTGAAAGATTGACTTTCCTTGAGGATCTGGCACCTTTAGAAGGCCGCTGTGCACCCTCTCAACTGGGCACATGCTTTATCGGTTCTTAGCTTCAACCCAACTAAAAATGGTCTCCAAGTCACTGCCCTTGGTTCCCTAATCTCCAATAGACATCCACATCTTGCCGCTGTTCAGTAGTGGAACATCACCTACAGGCAAGCATCAGATAAATCCAAACATGAGCTTTTATTTGCAGCAAGCAATATGAAACTCAGTTGAAACAAATAGAGTCTGCAGTTCACTGCCAAAATGTAAACCAATTGCTGTCATTATGATCAATGACTACAGTTCATGGTGTCTGCTGTAGCCAGCTTTCATCTACTGGAACTGAGTGTTACAGTGTTCAGGACTTTGCGAAGTATGTGCAAGAAAACTTTCTGATTCAAAATGTGGATGTACCTACTCGAAAAAGTACAATACTTGAACTTCTGTTGAGAAATAAGGCAGGGCAGGTCACTGAGGAGTTAATGGGGGGGATCTCTGTGATCGTAATTCTACTAGTTTCAAGATAGTTATGGAAAAGGATACAACTGATCCAATAATTAAAGTTTTAAACTGGAGTAAGGCCAATTTTGATGATATTAGACAAGAACTTTCAAAAGTTAATTGGGGAAGGTTATTCACTGGTAAAATGGGAGGGCTTCCATAATGAGATAATGAGAGTTCAGAGACAGTATGTTCAGGTTAGTGTGAAAGACAAGACTGACAGGTGTAGGGAATGTTGGATAATGAGAGAAATTGAGGTTCTGGTCAAGAAAAAGAAGAAAGCATAATTCAGCTATAGACAGCTGGGATCAAGTGAATCCCTAGATGAGTATAAGGGCTGTAACAGTGTACTTAAGAGGGAAAGACAAAAAGGGACAGGAGATAGCTTTGGCAAATAGGATTAAGGAGAATTCAAGGAGATTCTATAAGTACATTAGGGCAAAAGAGTAACAATGAAATGAACAAGGCCCCTTAAAGATTATCGTAGCCATCTATCTATGGAATCACAAGAGACAGGTGAGATACTAAACAAATATTTCATGTCAATATTTACTTTGAAGAAGGAAATGGAAGTTAGGGGACTTGGGGAAATAAATTGAGATATCTTGGAAATAGTTCACATCATAGGAGAGGAGATGCTGAAGGTCTTACAATGCATGATGGACCTGATCAGGTGTTTCTCAGAACTTTATGTGAAGCTAGGGAAGAGATTGCTGGCCCCCTTACTGAGATATTTATATCAACAGCCATGAATGAGGTGCTAGAAGACTGGAAGTTGACTTAATATGGTGCCAAGATAAGTTGAAAGGAAAAGCTAGGGAACTATAGGCTGGTGAGCCTTACATCGGTGCTGGGTAAGTTGTTGGAAGGGATTCTAATGGACATGAGTTACATGCATTTGGAAAGGCAAGGACTGATTGGGGATTGTCAATATGGCATTGTGTGTAGGAAATCATATTTCACTAACTTGATTGACTATTTTTGAAAAGGTAACAAAGAAAATTGATGAAGGCAGAGAGGTAGATGTTGTCCATATGGACTTCAACAAAGCATTTGACATGGTTCTACACAGCAGACTGGTTTGTAAGGTCAGATCACATGGGATCCAGGGGGAGCTAGCCAATTGGATACAAAATTGGCTTGAATGTAGGAGATAGAGAGTGGTGGTAGACAGTTGCTTTTAGAACTGAAGGCCTGTTACCAGTCGTGTGCCACAAGGATCAGTGCTGGGTCCACTGCTTTTCATCATTTATATAAATGATTTGGATGTGACTATAAAAGGTATGGTTAGTAAGTTTGCAGAGGACACCGAAATAGCTGGTGAAGAAGATTATCTCTGAGTACAATGGGCCCTTGATCAGATGGGCCAATGGGCTGATGAGTGGCAGATGGAGTTTAATTTAAATAAATGTAGGGTGTTGCATTTTGGTAAGTCAAACCAGGGCAGCACTTATTATACAGTTGTGTAATACAGCACTTGTACAGTTAATTGATATTGATTTTATTGTCACATGTATTTTACAGTAAAAATACAATATTGTGAAAAGCTTTCATTTGTTGTCACGAAACAGCACTGTTTTTAATAATGTGAGAACAAGGATAAACAAGAAAGCTATAGCTTGAAGAGAATCAGTCCTGAGCCAGCTCTTCACCATCAATGATGCCTATGCTGCCATCCCTCTGCAACTGCTTCGCCACCATCTACACCGGACACAACAAGCATCTGTCTGATCTTCAGGCGCCATCTTTGCTACTGGGCCTATACTCACCTAACACTACAGGCAATTTAGCATGGCCAATTCACCCAACCTGCACATCTTTGTGACAGTGGGAGGAAACCGGAGCACCCAGAGGAAACCCACGCAGACACTGGGAGAATGTGCAATTTCACACAGACAGTTGCTTGAGGCAGGAATTGAACCCAGGTCCCTGGCGCTGTGAGGCAGCAGTGCTAACCACTGTGCCACCCTCTGGCATTTGATTATCCAGAATTCGATTAACTGAATGACATAATCCTCACTGGTGTCCTTTGGATAATCGAGCTTCCTCTGTACACTGTTGTTGCCAGCCAGCCAGCTCAGAGTCAGTCCAACGAACTGAGGAGATTCTAAATCCCTGTTTATATGTTTTTTTCTTTTTTTCCCATTTTTTTAAAGGCAGCAGTTTTCCTCGCAGGAGCACACTGGCTGTGTGATCCTGTTTTTTTTGTTTTAGAGTCAGTCCCTGAACTGCGGAGACTCTAATTATCTGGTTATATTTTTTTCTTTCCAACCCCCACACTATCGTCAAACAACGGAAGTGCTTATTTTTCCCAGCACACATGTCGTGTGTGTGTGCAGGTGTAGGACACAGTGAAGAACAATAAGTGCAGAAATCTTATTCAATTCTCACCACCAGGAAGAAAAGAAACACCCGAGTGGCCAGTGACAGGCACAGTCCTCTTCATCAAAGGGCAATGCTACGTGACCAAAAAAGTGAAAGGGAGGGCAGGATTAAATCAATATAGAGTCGGAGGAGGAAATAAAATACACCACAACCTGTGGTGCCCACCTTTCCCTAATCAGCTCAAGAGTGTTGGTGGACACCACATGCTCTTTCTCTAGGGACACCTGGGCTTGAATGTAGCCACGGACGAGGGGCAGGCAATCGGATCTCCTCCATGGCCCCCTGCCTGGATCTGATAACTTGTTTATTGTTTTTTTCTCTTTGCAGAAGCAGCAGTGGTAGTGGTTGCTGCTTGATTAGCTGAACACAGTTCGAACCACAGGAAAAACAAACACAAAAGAAAAAAACAATAAAGTAAACCAAAAAGAACAAATATCTTCCCTGGAAAGGGGTGGGGGGAGAACATGAAACTCACCTCCTCTAAAGCACAGGGCATATCAGCAGGAACACAATGACTGTGGTCCAGCCATTACATCGCCAGTGTCCTAAACTGAGGAGATTCTAAGTCTCCTGTTCTTTTTTATTTTCTTTCTATTTCCCACACACTGCCACCTAACAGCAGTAGTGCTTATATTTTCCCCAGCACCCATGTTGTATTTGTGTGCAGGTGTGAGACACAGTGAAAGACAACAGGTGTACAAATCTTTCTTCAATTCCCCATCACCAGAAAGACAGGAAACACCTGAATAGCCTGTGACAAGCAAGTGCCCTTCTCTGAGAGCAGTGCTGCGTGATCAAATAGTGAAGGGGAGGGCAGGGATCAAATTCAAAATAGAGTTGGAGGGAGTAAGAATACACTCCACTCCCTGCGGTGTCCAACTTTCCTGAAAATCTCGAGGGTTTTGGTGGACATCGCGTGCTCCTTCTCCAGGGACACCCGGACTCTGCCATACCCAAGGAAGAGGGGTAGGCAATCAGTCATAATGACCCCCTCCACGGCCCACTGCCTGGATCTAATTTCTTGTTTTTTTCTTCTTTATTATTTCCCCAACACCCGTGTTGTGTGTGTGCAGGTGTGAGACACAGTGAAAGACACAAGGTGCACAAATCTGTATTCAGTTTCCACTACCAGGAAGAAAGGAAACACCCGAGTTGCCAGTGACAAGCAGTGCCCTTCACATCAAAGGGCAATGCTGTGTGATCAAATAGTGAAGGGGGAGGGCAGGGATTAACTCAAAATAGACCTGGAGGGGGAAATAATGCACTCCACTCCCCGCGATGCCCACCTCTCCCTGAACATCTCCAGGGTGTCGGTGGACACCGCGTGCTTCTTCTCCAGAGACACCCGGGCTCTAACGTAACCGCGGAAGAGGGGCAGGCTATCAGCCATAATGAACCCCTCCACGGCCTGCTGCCTGGAACTGATTTCTTGTTTATTTTTTTTCTTCTTTTTTTGTGATCAACCTCCTGGTTATATATTTTTTTCTTTATGTCCCACACGACCGCCTAACTGCGGTAGTGCTTATTTTTCCCCAGCACCCATAGTGTGTGTGTGCATTTGTGAGACACAATGAGAGACACAAAGTGCACAAATCTTTATTCAAATTCCACCACCAGGAAGATAGGAAAACATCCAAGTGGCCAGTGACAAGCAGTGCCCTTCACAAAGGGCAATGCTGTGTGATCAAAACAGTGAAGGGGGGGGGGATTTCTTGTATTTTTTTTCTTTTTTTTCTTTTTTTTATTTCCCCCACACTACTGCCTAACTGCAGTAGTGCTTATTATTTTTTTTCCCCAGCACCCATGGTGTGTGTGTGTGCAGGTGTGAGACACAGTGAGAGACACAAAGTGCACGAATCTTTATTCAATTTCCACCACCAGGAAGATAGGAAAACACCCGGGTGGCCAGTGACGAGCAGTGCCCTTCACATCAAAGGGCAATGCTGTGTGATCAAACAGTGAAGGGGAGGGCAGGTACTAAATTAAAATAGAGTTGGAGGGGGAAACAATGCACTCCACTCCCTGCAGCACCCACCTCTCCCTGAACAACTCCAGGGTGTTGGTGGACACTGTGTGCTCCTTCTCCAAGGACACCCTGGCCCCAGCGTAACCGCAGAAGAGGGGCAGACAATCAGCCATAATGACCCCCTCCACGGCCCGCTGCCTGGATCTGATTTCTTGTTCATATTGGTCAGCCAAGGCTTCTTGATTGGCCCCAATAAAGGATCTTGTTTACTACTTGGTTTCAATCACTACATTCCTCCCTCACTATGTCCAGAGATGCAGGACATAGGATGTCTCTTATAGCTTTTCCTGTGACGTTTTCATTCCATGTCTGCTTTCTCCGATTCGGACTCTAGCACAGGCGACATGTACTGGACTGTTGCCCATCTCTTGCGTCCGGAGGCTCTCAGGAGAGTTTCCTCCTCCTCTTCTTATGGTAATTGTGGCTTGTGTCCAGCTTCATAAAGGCCAGCTTTGTAAAAACCTAGCCCACGCCAACTTTGTGTACAAGTCCTCTATGCAAGGAACTGGGTATTTATCCAGCTGCAAGAAATTGTTTAAAATCCCCACAAACGTGAACACAGCCATTAGGCTCCATAGTCAGTATGATCTGTGCTGCTCAGTCTGCAAACTTCACTGGCTTGATGATTCCTCCACTTTCCAGCCTCCTGATTTTCACCTCTACTTTTGCCCACAAGGCAAATGGCACCAGGTGGGCTTTGCAAAATCATGGAATTACTTCCTGGTCAACATTTAAAGTGGGCAAAATTGAGTACCACAGATGCTGGAGATTAGAGTCAAGAGTTTGGTGCTGGAAAAGCACTGCAGGTCAGGCAGAACCCAAGGAGCAGGAAAATCAATGTTTCAAGCAAAAAGCCCTTCATCAGGAATGAGGCTGGGAGACTCTGGGGTGGAGAGATAAATGAGAGGAGAGGTGAGGCTCGAGAGAAAGTTGCTAAGAGTGCAATAGATGGATGGAGGTGAGGGTAAAGGTGATAGGTCGAAGGGGAAGGTGGTGCAGATAGGTGGGAAGGAAAATGGACAGGTGGGACAGGGCATGAAGACGATTCTGAGCTGGAAATTTGGAACTGGGGTAAGGTGGGGTCGGAGAAACTTGGAAGCTGGTGAAATCCACATTGATGCCATGGACTTCGTGGGTCCCGAGGTGGAAGATAAGACATTCTTCCTTCGGGCGCGATGGGAAGGGAGTGGCGATGGAAGAGGCCCAGGACCTGCATGTCCTCAGCAGAGTGGGAGGGGGAATGCGGCCACAGGGCAGTGGGGTTGATTGGTGAGGGTGTCCAAGAGATGTTCTCTGAAGCACTCTGCGAGTAGGCGTCCTGTCTCCCCAATGTAGAGGAGACCGCATTGGGAGCAATGTATACAGTAAATGACACGTGTGGAAGTGTAGGTGAAACTTTGATGGATGTGGAAGGCTCCTTTGAGGCCCTGGACAGAGGTGAGAGGTGGTGTGGACCAGGTTTTGCAATTCCTGTGGTGGCAGGTGAAGGTGCCAGGAAGGGAGGGTGGGTTGTTGAGGGGGGGCGTGGATTAACAAGGTAGTCGCGGAGGGAACATTCTTTATGAAAAGCGGATGGGGTGGGAAGTGAAATACATTTCTGGTGGTGGGGGTTCATTGTTCTTCCTGCACCTCCACTCTTGAACCCTACCCCTCCATCCACAACAAGGACAGAACCCTCTGGTCCTCACCTGTTACAGCTGTGTTGGTACTGACTCTATGAGAACTGGGTGACCACTTAACCAAACATCAACTTTAATCGGTTCCAGTTTGGATGTCTCTAAGCAATTGAATTGTTCCAGCCAACATGTAGGGGAACATTCCAGGGTGTGCACTCACCTGGGTACCAGCCTATGAGGTTTTTTTTAGACAAGTCAGACCTTGTAGGACTCCTTTGCTGTCATGAGCTCGCATATCAGCAGCAACCGCTGGCCCAGATCCTGAAAAACTTTTTAGCCACTTGGTTGATGCTCTGTGTTGTTGTGGGGTTCTGCTGTGAGATGACCTAGTGTGGCTCTCCTCAGGATATGCTCTGAATATAATTGCCTACACACAAGTGGTGCTCCCCAAGCTCAGTCAGACTTCCATTGGGATGATCTGTAGCTTCCGAGCTCCACTTGCAGCATTTTCTAATGATAAAGCCAGTTGGAGTGCCTGTCTGAAGTTCAGCTAGTAGGTGCTTCTGCATGGTTACATTATTAATCCCATATACCAAATGATCTCTCCGTATCTGTGTTAATCCAAAATTACATGCCTCTGTCAGTCATCTTAACCTCTTCCAAAATCCCAATGCGGATTCCCCCAATTCTCGAACAGCAGAATCAAACCAATAGAGTCTCAGAATTACAGGAGGTTTGGGGCTGTAATATTCCTTATCCAAATCTGTCAACTCTTAGAAGGCACCTGTTACCTCTGGGAAAGTTAAGCCCCATATAACTGAAAACACTGTGCATCCGCAAGCAATCAGAAGGATTACTCATTGCATTTCATCTGACCCAATGTCATTTGCCTGGAAAAAAATATTGTGTTCTTTCCACATACTGGGACCAGACTTCAACGTTAGGATCGGAATGAGTCAAGTTTCCCAAATAAAGACATGATGCCAGAAATGCTTACCCTGACTCCAAGACAACTGTTACAAGTGAATGCTCTTCAGACACAGACTGTTTTCTCCCATTGCCACTGAAATCAACGTATAGAGGCCGGTATGCCAACACCAAGTCACCCTTTATTTACTGGTGCACAGTACACTGGCTGTGACCAGCCAGGCCCATGTCAGTCGCCTGAACTGAGGAGATTCTAAGTCATCTGTTTATTTATTTTTTTCTTTCCTTTTAAATTTTTTTATATTCCCCCACACTACCGCCTAACGGTGATAGAGCTTATTATTTCCCCAGCACCCACATCCTGTGTGTACAGGTGTTGGACACAGTGAAAAACAAGTGCGTAAATCTTTATTTATATTCCACACCAGGAAGAAAGTGGCCAGTGACAAGCAGTGCCCTTCTCAGAGGGCAATGCTGCGTGATTAAGTTACCCGTTTATAAATATTTTTTATTTTTGTTCTTAATCAGTTGTAGCAATTTATGTTTCGGAAGTTCATTGTACTTTTCCCTTTCATTACCCCTTTTGGTCATTGGCAAAGCCCAATTATGCCATCTATATATGTTGAGAATGCCTCTCGCTTCTTCAGATTGATCATTGTCTGGATTGAACAGGAATCCCACTGTCCTTTTAGGTAAGTGGAAATTTCCCTTGGAAAGTGAAATAACTGCACAGAGGCCAGCATCCCATCGCCAAGTCCCCCTTTATTTGCTTGTGCACATTACACTGCCTATGGCCAGCTAGCTCAGAGTCAGTTAAGTGAACTGAGGAGATCTAATATTGTGTTTTGTTTTAAAAACCCACACTACCGCTACTGCTGCGGTAGTGCTTATTTTTCCCCAGCATCCAAGTTGTGAGTGTGCAGGTGTGAGCCACAGTGAAAGACAACATGGGTACAAATCTTTATTCAATTCCCACCACCAGGAAGACAGGAAATACTTCAGTGGCCAGTGACGAGCAGCGCCCTTCTCAGAGGGCAATGCTGCGTGATCAAGTCACTTGTTTATATTGGTCAGCCTGGGCTTCCTGATTGATTCAAGTTACAACTCCAATTAAGGATCTCTTAATCAACAAGGCCCACCTGGTTCCAATCATAAAATATAATTTACATTAGAAGTAGCATAAAGTCATCGAGACATGGAATCATACAGCATAGTAACAGGCACTTCAGCTCACCACGTCTATGTCAACCGTCATATACCAAACTACACAAATCCCATTTATCTGAACTTGGACCACAGCCTACTAGACCTTGGTATTTTAACTACTAATCCAGATGTTTCTTAAATGTTGCAAGAGTACTTGCCTCCACCACCCTCTCAGGCAGCATATTCCATATGTCCATTATCCTCTGGGTGAAAAAACATTTCCTTCACACCATGTCCAAGCTATTTATTTCTCAGCTTAAGTTTATGCTCTCTGGTCTTAAACATGTCTGCCATGGAGAAAGATTTACTCTACCTATGCCTCTCATATTTTGGCATACCTCAATCAGATCTTCCTCAGCCTCCTCTGCTTCAAAGAAAACAAAGACAGCCTATCTAATCTCTCCTCATAACTGAGACTTTTCGTCCCAGACAACATTGTCATGAATCTGCTTTACATCTTATTCAGTGCAATCACACCTTTCTGACAATATGGCGACCCAAACTGCATGCAGTATTCCATCTGTGGCCTAATCAATGTTTTATAAAGTGTCACAAGACAATTCCAATTTTGATGACCTGGCTAATGAAGGCAAACATCCTGTATTGCTTCTTCATCACCTTGTCTATCCTTTTCTGACACCTTGAAGGATAAATGGACTTGTACACCAAGGTCCTTTTGTTCTTCAATACTGCCTAGAACCTACCATTCGTATTCTTCCCGTATTTGACCTCCCAAAATGCAATCACTTTGCAGTTTATGAAGTTTATACATCAAGTTAATACATGAGGTTTATTCATGTATCACAATCAATGTGCACATTCTTGGGTCTCCCATAAGTTTGTAGCCATAAGTGACAGATGATTCTGGGGAGACAATAGTATAATGATAATGTCACTAGCTTGTAATGCAGAAGCCCAGCCTAATGTTCTTGGGACACAGATTCAAAATCCACCAAAGCAGCTGGTTAAATTTAAACTCAATTAATAAAATTTGTAATTGAAAGCTGATCTCAGTATTGATGATCATGAATCTATCACTGATTGTTATAAGAACTCATCTGGGTCATTCATGTTCTTTTGGAATGGAAATCTGCCATCTTAACCGAACTTGGCCTGGTTTACATGTGACACCAGAGTCACAGCAGTGTTGGCAAATTTCAAGTGCCAGGAGAAAGTGAGGACTGCAGATGCTGGAGACCAGAGTTGAAAAATGTGATGCTGGAAAAACACACAGCAGGCCAGGCAGCATCCGAGGAGTAGGAGAATCGATGTTTCGGGCATAAGCCCTTCTTTAGGAATGAGGCTGGTGTGCCAGGCAGGCTGAGATAAAAGGTAGGGGGGAGGGGCGCTGGGAACATGACAGGTGGAAGGAGGTGAGGGTGAGGGTGATAGGCTGGAGAGGGGGTGGGAGCGGAGAGGTTGGGAAGAAGATTGCAGGTCAAGAGGGCGGTGCTGAATCCGAGGGTTGGGACTGAGATAAGGTGGGGGGAGGGGAAATGAGGAAGCTGGAGAAATCTACATTCATCCCGTGTGGTTGGAGGGTTCCTAGGCGGAAGATGAGGCGCTCTTCCTCCAGGCGTCGTGTGGTCAGGGTCTGGCGATGGCGGAGGCCAAGGACCTGCATGTCCTTGGCGGAGTGGGAGGAGGGGTTAAAGTGTTCAGCCACGGGCCGGTTGGGTTGGTTGGTGTAGGTGTCCCAGAGGTGTTCCCTGAAACGTTCCGCAAGTAGGCAGCCGGTCTCCCCAATGTAGAGGAGACCACATCGGGTGCAACGGATACAGTAAATGATATGTGTGGAGGTGCAGGTGAAATGGCGACAGATATGGAAGGATCCATTGGGGCCTTGGAGGGAGGTGAGGGGGGAGGTGTGGACACAAGTTTTGCACTTCTTGCGGTTGCAGGGGAAGATGCTGGGAGTGGAGGTTGTGTTGGTGGGGGGTGTGGATCTGACAAGGGAGTCGCAGAAGGAGTGGTCTCTCTGGAACGCTGATAGGGGAGGGGAGGGAAATATATCCCTGGTAGTGGGGTCTGTTTGGAGGTGGCGGATACATCATAACATCCTCCGTCATTTCCGCCACCTCCATGTAAAGTACTTCAAACAATGCTAACACATAACGATTTGATTGCACCTTCTGTTTTGCAGATATCTCATTTGTTGCCTGCAGTAAAGAATTAATGATGGAAAGGTTCAGTTCCTCTTGGTAGGCTTGAATAGATTGACGGAGCAGAATATTTTTCACTTCCCTGCATTTCATTGTGCCCTCGAGCCACTGGCTTTTCTCACAGGAGGTAGTGGACCTCACTGCTTGATACATTTAGTTTACTAGCCTGGACATCAAAGATTTTTTTTGTATTTTTAAACATTATAAAGCTAAAGCTGCATTTTAGCAGTATGAAATGTTTCAATCACAAGCTCAGTAGCATGATGTTATCCCATGGTCTGCAGATTGTATAAATTATTTCCTACTGCTCTCTCAATTCCTGCTTATTGCCATCATGTTCCATGGTTCCAAAACATTATTTTTATTATATTTTTGTCAGTAAGTCAGAGACCTATTATCTAATTGGCATTACCCGACAATAGTATAGCAGTATTGACATAATTGTAAAAGTATCCATGAGAAATGCCTTACCAAGCTGGGAATACAGATATATCAAAAGAGTCATAGAATTTTACAACACAAAATAAGGTCTTTTCGACCCTTGTGTCCATACTAGTCATCACGCACTGAAAAACAGTAATCTAATTTTCTAATGCTTGGATCATCGTCTTATATGCTATGATACTTCAAATGTTCATTTAAATACTTGTTAAATGCAGTGATAGTTCCTGCCACTAGTACCCTTTCAGACAGAGTTCATGCTCTAGGTGAAACAAAATCTTCTTTAAATTCTCCTAAAACCCTTCTATCTTTTACCTGATATCCATTGTTATTGATCCCTCTATTAAAGAGAAACATTTCTTCCAATCTACTCTGAAAATGACTGTTACAAGTTTGTAAACCTCAAACTGGTTTCCTCTCAGCCTTCTCGTTCTTATAAAAATAGATTAGATTACTTACAGTGTGAAAACAGGCCCTTCAGCCCAACAAGTCCACACCGACCTGCCGAAGCGCAACCCACCCACACCCATTCCCCTACATTTACTCCTTCATGTAACATTACAGGCAGTTTAGCATGGCCAATTCACCTAACCTGCATTGTGGGAGGAAACCAGAATACCCAGAGGAAACCCACACAGACACAAGGAGAATGTACAAACTCCACACAGGGAGTTGCCTGAGGCAGGAATTGAACCTGAGTCTCTGGCGCTGTGAGGCAGCAGTGCTAACCACTGTGCCACCATGCCGCCCATAATAATTCTAGCCAAGCTAGAGTCTCTCCCATGCTGAAATACTCCAGCCCAGGCAGCATTCTGGTGATGTCCTCTGCACTCACTCTAGCGTAATCACATCCTTCCTATACTAATCCGAAATTGCTGGAGAAACTCAGCAGTTCTGGTAGCATCTATGGACAGAAAGCAGAGTTAACATTTCCGGTTGAGTGACACTTCTTCAGTACTGATTGTACCAAACTTGTCCTAGTTACATATGCAGAAGATGGGTGGGGGTGAGGGGGGAGGAGTGATTGGTGGAGATGGAGCCCAGAGAGAACAGCAGTTGGGCAGACAAAGAAATTGTTAATGGTCAGTTTGGGAGAATTAATACCTGTTAATGGGGGCCATTAGCAGCTGACAATGGGTTGTTTCTGGTAGCAGTCCATGTGATGACAATGGCTGGTGTGTGAGGGGTTGGGCTTATTAGGACTAAAGCTCACACTTTCTAGGACTAAATTCCATTTATAGAGTCATGGAGTCAGAGAGACGTACAACATGGAAACAGATTCTTCAGTCTAACTCGTCCATGCCAACCAGACATCCTAAATTAATCTAGTTCCACTTGCCAGCCCATATCCCTCTAAACCCTTCCCATTCATATACCCATCCAGAGGCTTTTTAAAAGTTGTAATTGTATCAGCCTCCACCACTTCCCCTGCAGCTCATTCCATATCTCTGTTCAGCCCATCTGACCAGCCTCTCTAAAAAAAATCCTGTAGTCTAAGAATTTTCTCCTTGTTATATACCACACTAACAATATTCATGCCATCTGTGAGCTCACTGATCATACGTCCAACATTCAGTAGTGATCACTAATGTACATTGGAAACAAGAGAACAATGAACTGAGTGTGCTGGATGTTGAACGGTTATTAACATTTTGTACTGAAATATTTAACAAGTGGAATGTGGCAGAGAAAACAACCACACTTAGAATAGAATATATTCTTTTGTTCGAATTTTTACACAGAATTAAATCTCTGCTAAAGCCCTTAGAATGCATTTCAAAGGGGTCTAAGAAATTTATTGATTTGCAACCAAACTTACATTTTGTAGCAACTTGGCAATTTGATTTCACAGTACCATTATTGTACCTGCTGGCCACTATGATTACAAACCATAGGTTTTTGGTGCTCAGTGGGTGGTGGGGTACATAGAAATGCATCCGTTTTCAACACTAGATGTATGATGAAGTAATTTTTGTATTGAAACTAATGTTCACTTGAACAAATATTTGCAATTTAGAGGTGAGTGGGAACAATAAGAGGCCAATTCCCTCAAAAATATGAAAGCAAAATACAGAAGAGGCTGGAAATCTGCAATAAAAACAAAACCGTAGAAAAGTTCAGGTCAGTCAGCATTGTGAAGAGCAACAAAGTTACTGTTTCAGTTCAATTAATCATTTGTTTATATCTGATAAACATCAGGATAGGTGGGGAACAGACACATCCTCTTGTCACCTTTTATAGCTTAGCCCTGTCAATATTAGGGAACTGTTCGGAGTAAAACATATGACAAGCATGTAATACATGTTACATGTCATTTAAACAAATTCATTCATAATTATAGGTTATATGTTAAATCACAACAGAATTGTCACTCCTAATGAAAAACACTACATGGATTCTGACAGTATTCATCATATTGACAATCATTTCTGCTGCAGTAAGTGTTTGAAATATGACTGTGTGATAGCATTTACTTAGATCTTTATGGTCACACAGTTCTTTGCTCAGTCTTAAATCGCTTGAAGGATTTTTTTGCTGTACGTTGCAATGTGTTAGGTTTTGTGCAGTGTGATCCTCAACTGTTTGCTTGAATTTAATTATTTACAAATTGAAATATAAATATAAGTATTGTGGTACACTTGGTAAGTTAAATAAATAATAAGGAAAAAAGAGAAACTGCATGGTAACTAACTAAATGAACAGGATAAAAAATATATTGCTTTTTGTAGCTATGACAAAAATATTATGATCATTTTATTGAGCAATTTTCATCACCCTCCTTTCCTCCTGATCTCAATAATTCTTATTTGGGCATTTCACAGAAAATAGGAGCAGGAGTAGGGCATTCAACCCATTGAGCCCACTTCATCATTCAATATGATCTTGGCTGATTCTCCATTTCAACATTCTGTCCATTCTGTTGGTACTTTTAATATCTTGAAATCTATTTACTTCTTAAATATACTCAGTAATCGTACCTTCACAGTGTCCTGAGGTATAGAATTCCACAGGTTCACCAGCTTCTGAATGATGAAATTTCTCTTAATTTTTGTTTGAAATGGCCTATCTGTAATCTCTAGAGCTCCCAATCAATGGAAACATCATCCCCGCAACCGGTCTGTCCAGATTTGTCAAAATTTGGGATATTTAAATGAGATTTCATTTCAACTGCATACCAGGTTTGGACTTACCAAAGCGCTATACAACTGTGTAAGACTTCCTTTCTCCTGTATTCAAGCACTTTGCAATGAACACCAACATATCATTTGCCTTCTTAATTGATTGCTTGACCTACATGCTTTCTTTAAGTGACTAGCGTGCAAAAACACCCAAGTGCTTCTACGATATATTGCCTAATCTATCACCATTTAATTAGCACTCTGCTAATATGTTTATCCTACTGAAGTGAACAACTTCACACTTATCAACATTGTATTTGCTCACTCAACCCCTCTAAATCATTGCAGGTCAGGCAGCATCTGAGGAACAGGAGAGTCGGCGTTTTGGGCAAAAGCCCTTCATCAGATTCTTGCTGAAGGGCTTTTGCCCAAAATGTTGACTCTCCTGCTCTTCGGATGCTGCCTGACCTGCTGTGTTTTTCCAGCACCACACTCTCGACTCTCATCTCCAGCATCTGCAGTCCTCACCTTCACCCTCTAAATCACCCTGAAGCCTCTTTTCATTCTTAACACTCACAATCCTATCTAGTTTTGTGTTCTCAGCAATTTGAAAGTATTACAATTTATTTCCTCATGAAAACTGTTGATGTGTACTGAGAATAGCTGGAGCCCAACCAATTATCCCTACACTACCTATTTGTCACCAGCTTCCACTCTGCAAATGACTCATTTATTTCAACTCTCTGTTTTCTGTCTGCTAACTAATTCTCAATCCATGTTAGTTTTGCACAATTATCTCTTACGTGGGACTTTGTCAAGAGGTTTTCTGAAAATCCAAATACATCACATCTACTGGTTATCTTTCATCAATTGTATTAGTCATGCCCTAAAACAAATTCCAGTAGGTTGTCAAGCATGAATTCCCTTTCAAATATTTGTGCTGATATTGCATAATCCCATCAGTAATTTCTAATTGTCCTGTTATCACATCTTTTCTCATAGACTCCAGGAATTTCCCAACTAATGATATTAAGCTAACTGGTCTGCAATTCCCAGTTTTCTCCCTCCCTTATTTTGTAATTAGGAAGGTTGCATTTGCCTTCCTCCAATCTGTTCCACAAACTATAAAATTTTGGAGGACAATTGCTAGTGTGTCCACTATTTCCATTACCACCTCAATCAAGTGTAGATTATCAGATATTGGTGATTTATCAGTTTTCAGTTCTAATAATTTCCCCAAAACAATATTTGTACTAATACTAATTTCGGTCAATTCCTTCTTCCTCATAGAACCTCGCTTCCTGATCATTTCTGGAAAATTATTTGTGTCTTCATCTGTGAAGACAAATCTGATTATTTAAGTAGTTATTTAATTCCTGTACTCTAGTATTTTTGTGTTCTTTACAATCAGATTGATTAGCAAGCTTAGATCACATGGAATACAGGGAGAACTAGCCATTTGGTTACAGAACTGACTCGAAGGTAGAAGACAGAAGGTGGTGGTGGAGGGTTACTTTTCAGACTGGAGGCATGTGACCAATGATGTGCCACAAGGATTTGCTGGGTCCGCTGCTTTTTCTCATTTATATAAATGACTTGGATGTGAACACAGGAGGTATAATTAGTAAGTTGCAGATGACACCAAAATTGGAGGTGTAGTGGATGACAAAAAAGTTTTCTCACCTTGATTAGACGGGCCAATGAGCCGAGGAGTGCCAGATGGAGTTTAATTTAGATAAATGCAAGGTGCTGCAATTTGGAAAGGCAAATCAAGGCAAGACTTATAGACTTAATGGGAAGGTCTTGGGGAGTGTAGCTGAACAAAGAGACCTTGGAATGCAGGTTCATAGTTCATTGAAAGTAGAGTCACAGGTAGATAGCATAGTGGAGAAGGTGTTTGGTATGTTCTCCTTTATTGGTCAGATCATCAAGTTGGGAGGTCATGTTGCAGTTATATAGGACATCGGTTGGATTACTTTTGGGACATTGTGTGCAATTATTGTCTGCCTCCTTTTGGAAGGATGTTGTGAAACTTGAAAGGGTTCAGAAAAGATTTACAAGGATATTGCCAGGGTTGGACGGTTTGAACTATAGGGAGAGGCTGAATGGACTGGGCTTTTTTCCCTGCAGTGTCAGAGGCTGGGAGGTGACCTTATAGAAGTTTATAAAATCATGAGGGGCATGCATAAGATAAATAGACAAGGTATTTTTTCCTGGGGTGGGGGAGTCCAGAGGTAGAGGGCATAGATTGAGGATCAGAGGAGAAAAATTTAAAAAGGACCTAAGGAGTAATTTTTTCATGCAGAGGGTGGTGTGTGTATATGGAATGGGCTGCCACAAAAAGAGGTGAATGCTGGTACAATTACAACATTTAAAAGACATTTAAAAGGCATTCTATGGGTATATGAATAGGAAGGGTTCAGAGGGATACTGCAAATGGGACTAGATTAGTTTAGGATATCAGGTTGGCATGAACGAATTGGACCAAACAATCTGTTTCCATGCTGTAGTTCTCCCAAATTCAGAAAGTAACATTTTCATTCACTATTTTTTTTTACCTTTCTTGTAAACTCCTAATGACTATTCTTAAGTTCCTTGTACTACTTTTATGCTTTGTTTTTAGCTCTGAGTCAACTTCTTCGTTCTCCTTTGAATTATAAATTTCTCCCAGTTCTTAGATTTGCTACTGTTTCTGTGAACTTTATATGATTCCTCATGCCTTGTTCTTTTGTCTAAAAGGAACGTATAACTACAATTGCAACATTTAAGAGGCATTTGGTTGAGTATATGAATAGGAAGGGTTTGGAGGGATATGGGTTGGGTGCTGGCAGGTGGGACTAGATTGGGTTGGGATATCTGGTCAGCATGGACGGGTTGGACCAAACGGTCTGTTTTCATGCCGTACATCTCTATGACATTATAACTATTCTCCATCTACTATTATATTTTTGAATGAAGTTATATAATCTATTGCAGCTTACTCACCTTCCATATCTTCAGTGGTTTATTTAGTTGCATTTAGTAAGTGGTCTTGGATTGGAATACTCAATTTTCTAACACGGTGAATTTTATCATGTGATGGCCACTTTTTCCTAAAGGACCTCAGACAATATGATTATTAATTAACCCCTTCTCATTGTATAAAATCAAATGTAAAATAGTTTATTTTCCTGTTGGTTCCTCAATGTACTGGTCTAAAAAAATCTTGTACAGATCCAGAATGGTTCCATAATTGTCATCATCCCCCCAGTATCTCACCCTACCAGTCACACACTTTCTGCATGTATAGGGTTTGACAGTAATGGAAATTACCACGTTTGACTCTGAACCTTTTTCTATCCCAGCAGGAGCTGTTGAATAACATCTGAAATTTGTTGCCTTCACCTCTGTAAATCCGTTGTGTTGAGTTCAAATGTAAAAGAAAGCACAAAAATTAGCCCAAAACATGCCCTTAACTGCTGCTTTTGCAGCTAACTCACTGCAGATTGAGAATCAAATCTGGAACCTTGTGGACAGTATGGATTAGATTTATTCTCAGCATTACCTTCACCAACATCGTCATGGAGACAGAATAAAAATTTTGCTTTTCTGAAATATTACTGTGCACATCATCTCTTAGATGTTGTTTTAGCAATTCATATTCACCTGCCCTACCTCGTGTATTTTTATCTCTGAAAAAAAAACATAAAATGCAATTTCTATGTGTCATTTTTGCATGATTAAGATATTGTCCACAAAGCATAAAATTCAATTGCTATAAGCAATGGAAGAAAGGATCTTGATTTAACAAAAAAAAATCCAAGAATTTAAGGAAGATAATCATTCATGGAATGCCAAGTGGCAGTGTCAAATACATGAAAGTATTTCCCAATGAGAAATCTCCAATTATCCAAGGGGCAGCATTTGCCTCAGTGGTTAACATTGCTGCCTCACAGCATTAGTGACCCAGGTTCAATTCTAGCCTTGGGCCATTGTCTGTGTGGAGTTTGCACATTCTGCCCATGTCCGGTTTTCTCCCATAGTCCAAAGCTCTGCATGCTAGGTGGGTTGGCCATGCTAAATTGCCCATAGTGTCCAGGGATTAGCCATGGGAAAAACAAGATAGGATAGGAGGTGACTCTGGGTGGGATGCTCTGTGGACTTGTTGGGCCAAAAGGCCTGTTTCCACACTGTAGAGGTTCTGCTCACTGGGAAGACTAATTAAGCTTATCCTTGGTTTTCCATTAGTATTTTTTATCGTGGATTTTGAAAAAGGTGCATTGGAGAAGCTAATGGTAAATTATAGTTGTAATTCAAAAGTATTTATTCAAAAACATTATTGGGTTTTCCTATCTTGAAAGCAATCATTGCTTCCTGGGACATTTTCATGACTCTCAGTTCCCAGTTAACCAGTGACCATCCTTCCTTTGTTTTTCAGTCAGTTGAGGTGAAGGTTCTTCATAAATGAGCTCAAATCTGTCAGTATTTTCTCCATGTGCACTTACATAGATTTGGAAGGTGGTGATCAAAAGCTGTATTCAAAAGAGAAAGATTTGTATTTATTTAGCTCTTTGCTGCATTCTTAGACATCTCAAATTGCCTTACAGTCAATTAAGTACTTTTGAAATGCTGTCACTGTTGTCATATAGGATACATGGCTGCCAATTACATACCCCCAACTCTCAAAATTTCAGTGAAAGAAGGATCAGAATACCTGTTTACTGTAACCATGATTGGGAGATAAATAGCAGACAGGATATCAGTGATGATTTGCCAGATGTTCTTCAAAATAGTACAATGGGATATTTTATATCTACCTCACTAGGGAGATGGGAGTGCAGTACTAAAGTATCAGCTTTGATTTTTAGTTCATGATCTAGTGTAGGACTTGAATCCAGAGGTGAGAGTGTTACCAAACTGTGTTATTATGTGAGTCATAGCTGATACATAGTAAAATGCTTTGTGTTTTCTTGTCTCCTGAATGAGTTGAAAGCTGAAGTCCAATGCACAAGACTCTGATACTGAGTTTGAGTGGTCATTGTTCATTTTTTAAACTGACTGTAAGTTTTGTATGTCTATTCCATCATGGGAACACCATGATCAAGGCTGACACTATGCTCACCGAAGTCCATGCACATGCACCTTCAACAGGAATTAACATAAACTGTATAGATATTGAAACCTTGCCTTATGTACTATTGACTCAGACTCGTCTACAAACTCTAAATTTCATTATAGTATTAGATACTGTTAACTTAAGAATTTTCCTTTGCTCAACCAATTGCTGAATTGATTACTGGGATCATCTGAGAAGCAACTACGAATTTAGAATCTATATCTAAGCATAAATCTAATTCTTCCTCAGATCCTTTGCTTTTTTTGCAGACGTTACTGCTGGTACCTTGTGGTATTTTCTACCTCTCCGAATATGTTGTTCCAGATAAGGCTTGTTTGAAATATTTTGCCACCACCAATCCTCCTTTGTTTTTGCTTTGTCTTCAACCTATCACATGATTAGTTGCAGTATGTACTATTCTTGGAAAACAAAAGGTTTATTTCATAATATCCATTATTTACTAGGATCCAAAAGAGCTGATACTGGTTTATACACATCTCCAAAAGGTAGAATATTTTCACACATACTCTGTGACATCAGTTGAATGGATGGTGACATCAGCCAATGTAACATGGATGTTAATCCCTTCAAAACCTTTATGCTAGACAAAATAATTCCACAGAGGCTGGTATCCTGTCACCAAATCACGCTTTATTTACATTTGGCAAGTCCTTGACACTGGTTTAGCTCTCTCAGAGCCAGCTCTCAGTGTCAGAATGTCTGGCACTCCTCTCTCTTTTGTCTGCTAGCCAGGGCTCCCTTATTAGACCACATTCACAGCCCAAGTCAGGGAACTCACTTTATTGACCATCAGGCTGACCTTGTTACAATCAGTGCACATATGGAGCCCTAATGCTAGGGTGTTTTTGAAAGTCTTTGATATGTTACATGTCGCAACATTGCCGCTCACTGTAATTGGGGGGTTGGGGAGAAATACAGAGGGCGTGTGGTAGAGGTGATTTGTATAGGCCAAGTTGTCACAGGAAAGATACAAAATAATAATAACGCCTGGAGGATGACTATAATCATGTATACCCCGCAGTTTTGTTGATTTTAATCAACCTGGTCAGAGGCATTATGACACATCTCTGGCTCAGAGGTACAGTCATCACTAAAGTTATTTCTTAACCAACCTGTGTGTTGTGGCACACACTGCAGAAGCAGATGCAATTTGAACCTAGGACTTTTGTTGCTCCAAGGTAGCAAACACTGTAACACAAGTACCGACTTCCTGCAGTGTTTACAAAGGCACTTCCAGGGAGGGTCAGCCGGACGGCCGCCGTTTGATCGACAGGCAGACTCGACCCGCTGAACGAGGCGGCATGACCGTGAAGGGAATGTTCCGGAAAGAGGCGAAGGTTGCCGAGCGGTAGCGGCAAGGAACCGAGCAGCGACGGAAGATGGGGTCGGGCCAGTCGAAGGTATCCGAGCGATGACGACACAGGGGATCGGGAAGCGGAGCGGTGGCGAAAGTCTCCAAGCGACGAAGGGGCGGGGCATCCGGGAGCCGAGCGGTGACGAAGCATGGGGGCGGGCCGTAGGGCCGAGCGGTGGCGAAGGTAGCCGAGCGACGACGAGTTGTTTCGTGTGAGAGGAGAGAGTGGGGGGGAGAGCCGAGCGGCGGCTGGGAGCCGCAAACAGTTGAAAGCGCTGAAGTTGTGTGGCGGCCGTGGACGTTATTTATCGGATGCCTGTGTGGCTCCGGCCCGGGTGGTTAAAAAAAAAGGTAGCGTGTCAGGGGTTTTTATTCTCGTCTGCGTGGATTGGCGGGTAGGGCTGTGTGTTTGTTTTTCGTGCTGTGGTGTTTGATTTGTTTTTTATGTTGGGGGGGGGGGGAGGAAGGTGGCCGCAAATCCCGATCTCCGAATAAATGTGTTTTTTTTTGTGGGGTGGGGGGTGTAGATTTGACAAAGCGGCGCTGGTAGCAGGTAACGATGGAAAAAAAAATCCAGGACCTCTGCTGCTGCTGCTTCAATTCTGCCTTTCTAATTTAATACTTGCCTTCTTCCACCCCCCCCCCCCACCTTCTCCATTCGCAACTGAAAAAAATAATTAAATGTTTTTTTTATTTCTGGATTGGGAGATCGAGAATTGAACTGCTCCCTTTTTTTTCTTTTGGGTTGGGAAGCTTTTGTGGAATATTTTAACACTTAAATTGACTAATTTAATCTCTCCCCTGCCCCCCCCCCCCCCCATCTCTCTCTCTCTCTCTCTCTCTCTCAGACACACACACACAAATATAGAAAAATGTTGTGTATTAAATCCTGCGGTGATGCTTTGAGACTCAGGACACGCTGATCAATTCGTGGCAGTTTGAACCAGCAATTCTGGCCGCGTCCTCATCCCTGGGTCACTTCGGAGCTGAAGCCCTTCATCTCAGGGCTTCCTGAGGCGACTGGCCAGCGACGAACAAAGAGATTTAGAGACTAGATATTTGTTCCGCTAACCCATTCCTCACCCTGTTCGGCCCGGCTGTCGTCCAAAGATTGAATATTTGGTCCAGTACATGATTCCCCGCATCACGTCTCCCACTTTAGCTCCTGGATTCTTTTGAATAAGTTTGATTAGTTGAAAATTATTTTTTTAACTGTGCAATGTTC
Organism: Hemiscyllium ocellatum; assembly: GCF_020745735.1. NCBI lineage: Eukaryota > Metazoa > Chordata > Chondrichthyes > Orectolobiformes > Hemiscylliidae > Hemiscyllium > Hemiscyllium ocellatum. The sequence goes on along the minus strand of NC_083407.1, from coordinate 36,851,126 downwards.
CAAGTGATTAAGGTGATGTAGCGTGTAAAATAAGGGCTGTGAAGAAAGCCTTAGCCAGACTTCCCTTATGTTATTGCATTACGTTTTCATCGACACATTTTCTGATGGAGATCAATGCTGATTGCAGAGTTTGGTCACTCAATGTCACTGTACCAGTGTAACCCAGGAGTCAGCTTGTGGGAATAGTTTTTGAATTTGCATATCCAATTGAGTAGTGAAAACAAAAGTCCTGTTGCCTGATTGGATCTTTCGAATCTCAAAAGGAAGTTCTTTGCTGCCAGGTGAAGCTGTTGCAGGGGTGTTGGTGTTGAACCAGCTGATGAGTTGTTTACGTTCTGTTTTCAGTTTCTTATTTGGCATGTTTATGTGCTGCACATTGCCAAGCAACAGCTTTTTTAAAAACTTATTTTTAAAAAAGCTGTTGTTGAGTAATTTCTAATCATGCTGCATAAATCTTGCTGTGAAATTGTATTAATCTACCTGATGCAATCATATTTATAGAAATAGACCAGCAATTATGTTTTATGGTTAAAACTTCTCAGTATGGCCTGCTATTTGGTGATGACTGTGGAAAGGTTTGGCGGTTTTTCAAAATCAAAATCTAGTATACCATCCTTTTTGCATTTAATGAAGGAGACTTATATTTCACCTAGTCTGTTGTTGTGAACCCTGTGCCATGCCAATGGCATTGACCATTTAGAAAAAAATTGGTTGAACTGCTATTGTTTATCATAAATGGACAAGTAAGCCGATCAATTTGTCTTACATGTGGGCAACAAAGGATCGGTAATAAATGTTAGCCCTGATAGCAATGTTCACATCCTGAAACTGAATCAGGAAATCCTTGGTCTGGAGATTTGTATTTTCCTGTGAATAGTGGCTGAGGCTGACAGTTCATACCCAGAAGTGCTCTTACACACAACTGAACGTTGCTTTTTCCCCCATCATTAAATCACCCACAATTTTTTTTAATCTGTTAACCATTGCCAATAAATCACCAGTTTTTGAATTGAATTATTTATGTGCAAAGCTTGTTAAGGTAGAGAGTGACAGTCTATTCAGAATATTTTTATTTAAATCTGGTTTAAATAATTGAAGTAAATAAAGTGAAAGAAAACTGGTTAATGATATATGAGACATGCATTAAGAACCTGCACAACTCACTAGAAAATAATGTTTGTAACCTGATTATGACATTCTGTTGATTTACTTGACTATTTCTTCAACCATTGTTTCAATTTGACACATATATGTTAATTTTGTCTTTTCATGTGGGAAATTAATGAATGAGTGTTGGTCAGCTGGAGTACTGTGTTCAGGTCTGGTCACCTCACTACAGCCTATCTAGTGCGATAGCACTAGAGGGGATACAGAGAAGGTTCAGCAGGATATTACCAGGGTTGGAGAAATTGAGAAGTCTAGATAGGCTTGGCTTAGTCTCCCCTACTCTAGAGAAAATGAGAGGGGACAGGATTAAGGTGTATAAGATTATGAGAGTTGTGGATAGAGTGAATAGAGAGCAGCTGCTACCCTTGGTTAAGGGTCAGTCACAGAGGACATAGTTTTAGTGTAACAGGCAGGCATCTCAAAGGGAATTTGGGTAAATATGTTTTTACTCAGCAGATGGTAGGAATCTGGAAGGCATTGCCTGGGAAGGTACTGGAGGCTGGAAACCTTACAACATTTGAAAAATATTTGGATGAGCACTTAAAATATCACAACATTCAAGGAAATGGGACCAGTGCTGGAAATTACGATTAGCACGCCTTTCGTGGTTGTGACTGTTGGTGCAGACTTGATGGCCCAAAGGGCCTTTCTGCACTGTACTAATCTATGAATCTATAATGATTTCTGCCAGGCTTTGGGTTAACCAGCCTTTATTTTGTGTTGTAATGCCTGCTTGTATACAAATGTTTTTCTACACTCCTCAAACTATTAGAATTAGATTTTATTGTCTCAAGTGTACTCAAGTACAGGGACACAGGAGTAAGGTGTACTGTTTCTGAATCACTTGACTATATTGTGGCCTTGTAATTTGCACCCAGTTATGTACCCAATATAATTGGAAATTGTATGGTATCTTGTTGTAATTTGAAAATGTTTGATAGCAGTGAGGGATGATGATCCTGTTGTATTCATGGAGTTTCAGGAATTCAGCCATGATCACTTTTTGAAAACAATTGGTAGCATTTAAACCTAGCTGTATGGTACTTGACGTACTTATGGTATTATTATGAAATAAGCTTTCTGTTATCCTCCAATACCCCTCATTTCCGGCTGATTATAATAAGATGTGGAGGAAACTAGGACCATAGCAGGGCTGTTTGTACAGGAGTTATCAGTAGGCCTCAGTTCAAGCCTGTTCAAGAGGAACAAGAGGAAGGTAAAGAAATCACAGAAGTATTAGTTGCTGAGACAACTAAAAGAAAAGAAAGTAAACTGAATAACTTCATACTTTAAACTAAGTAACTGTTAACGAAATGATTGATTTGATTTCTCCGCAATTAATATTGACAAACCATGAAAGTTGTCCTGACTCTGCAGAGGAAGTTACAATGTAGATCAGCAGTAATGTAAAGCTGTTCGTTCAGTTGTGTTGACAGTAATGAAACGGTTGGAAAAAGACAAACTCATTTCATTTTAGAAGATGTTAAGTACTGAAGACGTTAAAAGTAATTTATGGGAAATTATTAATGATGGAATTTCAATATTAGCGGTTTTGTGATTACTGGAACTACTTTGAACTGTGAACATGGAGCAAATTACTTTTGTTCTCTTCTTTGCCATTTTGGTTTTAATGCTTTGCTGGAGAAACCATCTCCACAAGTTGATTTGTAATGATTGTGAAGTATACTGATTGAAATCTATTATTATCTCCTTCTTACTCTGTATTGCATAATCCTGATCAATCTGAAGTGGCGAAATCCTAATGAAGCCAAGGCCATAAGACATAGGAGTGGAAGTAAGGCCATTCGGCCCATCGAGTCCACTCCGCCATTCCATCATGGCTGATGGGCATTTCAGCTCCACTTACCCGCATTCTCCCCGTAGCCCTTGATTCCTTATGACATCAAGAATTTATCAACCTCTGCCTTGAAGACATTTAGCGAACCGGCCTCCACTGCACTCTGCAGCAATGAATTCCACAGGCCCACCACTCTCTGGCTGAAGAAATGTCTCTGCATTTCTGTTCTGAATTTACCCCCTCTAATTCTCAGGCTGTGTCCACGGGTCCTAGTCTCCTCGCCTAACGGAAACAATTTCCTAGCGTCCACCCTTTCCAAGCCATGTATTATCTTGTAAGTTTCTATTAGATCTCCCCTTAATCTTCTAAACTCCAATGAATACAATCCCAGGATCCTCAGCCGTTCCTCGTACGTTAGACCTACCATTCCAGGGATCACCTGTGTGAATCTCCTCTAGACACGCTCCAGTGCCAGTATGTCCTTCCTGAGGTGTGGGGACCAAAACTGGACATAGTACTCCAAATGGGGCCGAACCAGAGCTTTATAAAAAGTCTCAGTAGCACAACGGTGCTTTTATATTCCAACCCTCTTGCGATAAATGACAACATTGCATTCGCTTTCTTAATCACGGACTCAACCTGCATGTTTACCTTTAGAGAATCCTCGACTAGCGCTCCCAGATCCCTTTGTACTTTGGCTTTATGAATTTTCTCACTGTTTAGAAAGTAGTCCATGCTTGTATTCTTTTTTCCAAAGTGCAAGACCTCGCATTTGCTCACATTGAATTCCATCAGCCGTTTCCTGGACCACTCTCCCAAACTGTCTAGATCCTTCTGCAGCTTCCCCACTTCCTCAGTACTACCTGCCTGTCCACCTAACTTTGTATCATCGGCAAACTTCGCTAGAATGCCCCGAGTCTCTTCATCTAGATCATTAATATATAATGTGAACAGCTGTGGCCCCAACACTGAGTCCTGCAGGACACCGCTTGTCACCGGCTGCCATTCTGAAAAAGAACCTTTTATCCCAACTCTCTGCCTTCTGTCAGACAGCCAGTCCTCAATCCATACCAGTATCTCACCTCGAACACCATGGGCCTTCACCTTGCTCAGCAGCATCCTGTGTGGCACCTTATCAAAGGGCTTTTGGAAGTCTAGATGGACCACATCCACTGGGTTTCCCTGGTCTAACCTACTTGTCACCTCTTCAAAGAATTCCAACAGGTTTGTCTGGCACCACCTCCCCTTACTAAATCCATGTTGACTTGTTCTAATCCGACCCTGGTCTTCTAAGAATTTAGAAACCTCATCCTTAATGATGGATTCTAGACTTTGCCTATTTACCCTACCCTAAGAGTGACTCCTATCTTCATTGCTACCTTTTGAAGTTAGAATTCCTCATCTTCCACAGCAAATAAGTTTCTTGCCAGAATAGGCATGCTTATAACATTTTTGCAAGGCATGCAAGCTTTGGCAAGAGCAGTATCTGATGCTGATATGACGCTTCCTACATTCCTAGGTGCTAAAGCAACGTTGTTTTCCATTTTTTCTTCTTTTATTCTTTATGAATCTGGAGAGCTGTAGCGAGGGGGGCGAAAAATTCATTATGTCAGCTAACAGTTGGGTGTTGACGGAAGCAAGAAATTTTCTTTTCCATTTTTGATATTACAACAGTACAAAGTAATAAGTGCATAAAACACTGGCTACTCCTTGGTATGGATCAATTGAAATATAGCATTCACTCAAAATCTCAACGTCCAGCTTCTTGTTACAGGCTTATCAAGATTTTTGCATTTTAATTTTGTTTAGTTTCGTATTGCCGAACCTTGTGGTGTTTTTAAAGAAAAATGCATACTTTTATATGACACAATGGAGGCATGTGATGTGAGACTGGGAATGACCAGTCTCATATTGCATTACAAACTTTCAATTTGTATGCCAACATTCTGTAACCTGGGAAGTGTGAATAATTCTTAAATTTGGAAACCTGTGAAAAATCTTGGAGGTAAATGTTTTAAGATGTTACAGAGGGAGGTGTTGAAATTATAACTAAATATAACCAGCGAATTGCAACCCGTGAAAGTTCAAGATGTGGACTGTACACAGTATGGTTCTTCCTTTATGATTCATATCTGATCCTGCCAAGACATGTAGAATGTGTTACAAACTTTTTTTAAAAATGCAATTGTATCTTTGATGAGGGATTCAAAAAGGAAAAGGACTGTTTTAAAAACCAAGGATTATGGAAGAGATTGCTGCATTTTTAAAAGCAAGCTACCAGTACTTATTGTAAGTGCTGTTCAGACTGTTGTTTATTCAACAAATGGGGGATGTTACTGTAGATGAGCTGGAGCCATGCGGGTGTATATGAAGGGAGTTTGACCAAGTAACAAGTACCTGATTAGTCTGTGAGCTGGTGACCAATTAATGATAAAGGTCTGCTGCTTGCCAGCAACTCTGTGCTTGGCTCTCAGCTCGTTGAATAGCTTGTGTCTGTGTGAACACGATGTCTGGAAACCTTTGCACCTCCAGTACTGCACCTTTGCAGTAGAGTCATAGAGATGTACAGCATGGAAACAGACCCTTTGGTCCAACCCGTCCATGCCAACCAGATATCCCAACCCAATCTAGTCCCACCTGCCAGCACCCAGCCCATATCCCTACAAAACCTTCCTATTCATATACCCATCCAAATGCTTCTTAAATGTTTCAGTTGTACCAGCCTCTACTACTTCCTCTGGCAGCTCATTCCATACATGTACCACCCTCCTGCATGAAAAAGTTGCCCCTTAGGTCTCTTTTATATCCTTCCCATTTCAACCTAAACCTATGCCCTCTAGTTCTGGACTCCCCAACCCCAGGGAAAAGACTTTCCCAATTACCCTGTCCATGCCCTTCATAATTTTGTAAACGTCTATAAGGTCATCCCCCAGCCTCCGATGCTCCAGGGAAAGCAGCCCCAGCCTGTTCAGCTTCTCCCTACAGCTCAAATCCTCCAACCCTGGCAACATCCTTGTAAATCTTTTCTGAACCCTTTCAAGTTTCACAACATCTTTCCGATAGGAAAGAGACCAGAATTGCACACAATATTCCAACAGTGGCCTAATCAATGTCCTGTACAGCTGCAACATGACCTCCCAACTCCTGTACTCAATACTCTGACCGATAATGGAAAGCATACCAAATGCCTCCTTCACTATCCTATCTATCTGCGACTCCACTTTCAAGGAGCTATGAGCCTGTACTCCAAGATCTCTTTGTTCAGCCACACTCTCAAGGACCTTACCATTCAGTGTATAAGGTAAAAACAATGACTGCAGATGCTGAAAACCAGATTCTGGATTAGTGGTGCTGGAAGAGCACAGCAGTTCGGGCAGCATCCAAGAAGCAGCGAAATCGACGTTTCGGGCAAAAGCCCTTCATCAGGAAGCAAGGGCTTTTGCCCTAAACGTCAATTTCACTGCTCCATTAAGCGTATAAGTCCTGCTAAGATTTGCTTTCCCAAAATGCAGCACCTCGCATTTATCTGAATTAAACTCCATCTGCCACTTCTCAGCCCATAGGCCCAGATCCTGTTGTAATCTGAGGTAACCCTCTTTGCTGTCCAACACACTTCTAATTTTGGTGTCATTTGCAAACTTACTAACTCTACCTCTTGTGCTCGCATCCAAATCATTTATGTAAGTGACGAAAAGTAGAGGGCCCAGCACCGATCCTTGTGGTACTCCACTGGTCACAGGCCTCCAGTCTGAAAAACAACCCTCCACCACCACCCTCTGAGCCAGTTCTGTATCCAGATGGCTAGTTCCCCCTGTATTCCATGAGATCTAACCTTGCTAATCAGTCTACCATGGGGAACCTTGTTGAACGCCTTACTGGAGTCCATATAGATCAGATCTACTGCTCTGCCCTCATCAATCCTCTTTGTTACTTCTTCAAAAAACTCAATCAAGTTTGTGAGACATGATTTCCCACGCACAAAGCCATGTTGACTATAAAGAAAAAGTCTGAACCAAAAAAAGTCAGTTTAACTTCTTATGAGTTTCTGTGAGCAGTTGCTTTTGACCAGTAAGTCAGAGACTTTGAGTTGTGAACTCGTTGCTCTGTGCCTCCTACAAGCAATATCTGGAGAAGAGAAACCCACAAACAAAAGGATCATTTCAGCCAATGCTGGCAATGAAGACTATTTAACTACTTCCTATTTTTACAATTCACCCATGACACCATTTCTTTTTGTTTTGTCTGCATGTGTGTGAGATGGAAGTGGTGGGGGTATCTATTAGAGTTTTAATGTCAGCAGTTCACTAATAATTTACTTCAGTAAATAGTAATTCTTGTAAAACATTGAAATCTGGTCCATTCTTTCTGTCAACCTGTATCTAAAAAGATATATAAATAGGGAAATTTTATGTACATTTTTGTAAAATCCTTTAACTTTTGTGATAGCTCTGAAAATAGCGGGACTCGATTTCCAGCGTGTTACCCAAGAGAGGCACAACAAATGTATAAATCACCATTTTAAACAAACAGATTGGCTTTGTGAAACTTTTGAATCTGTCATTTAAGCTGCATAGTTATACGAATCAGATGTTTGGATGTAATCTAGAAGATGAGGTCTTAGTATTTTCAGAACAATTTCTTCGAACAGCTTGTTCCAAAGTCAACCAGAGAACAGGCTAAAATAAACAATTGTTTTAAACTGAGAGACAATCACAAAGATAGGAGAGAGTTGGAATGGGAGGTTCGGGGAGTGCATTTGCAGGATGGCAAACTATAACTAGTAGAATACCACAGGGATCAGTGCTGGGGCTGCAGTTATTTACAGTACGTTTTAATGCCTTGAATGAGGAAGTGAATGTACTGTAGTGAAGCCAAAAATAGCTGGGAAGGCAAGTGGTGAGGTTTGCAGAGGGATATAGACAGGTTCAGCAAGTAAACAAAAGTTGGCAGATTGAATATACTTGTGCACTTTGGCATGAAGAATAAAGGAGCTGAATATTATTTAAATGGAGAAAGACTGCAGACCATTTCAGAACAGAGACACTTGGGCGTCCTTGTCCATGAATCTCAAAAAAAGTTAACGTTCAAGTTTACTGGGTAATCGAATGTTGGAAATGGTGATCTGAATGGAATGGTGACCTTTATTTCACAAGAAATAGAATATAAATGTTGGGAGGTTTTCTAAAACTATACAAAGTGCTCGTCAAATCATAGCTACAATACAGTGAATTGCTTTAGGTCCTCAACTAAAGAAAGATAAGCTTGCACTGGAAGCAGTTTCATTCAGTGATACCAGGTATTGAAGACTGTCTTATGAGGAAGGGTTATTAGATTACTTACAGTGTGGAAACAGGCCCTTCGGCCCAACAAGTCCACGCCGACCCGCCGAAGCGCAACCCACCCATACCCCTACATTAACCCCTTACCTAACACTATGGGCAATTTAGCATGGCCAATTCACCTGACCCGTACATCTTTGGACTGTGGGAGGAAACCGGAGCACCCGGAGGAAACCCACGCAGACACGGGGAGAACGTGCAAACTCCACACAGTCAGTCGCCTGAGTCGGGAATTGAACCCGGGTCTCAGGTGCTGTGAGGCAGCAGTGCTAACCAATGTGCCACCGTGCTGTAGGTTAGGCCTGTACCCATTAGGATTTAGGACAATGAGAAGCAACCTTATTAAAACATGTGAGATTCTGATGAGACTTGACAGGGCGATGTGGCAAGATTGAGTTTCCTTGTGGGAGATTCTAGTACCGAAAAGACCACTTCCTCCGTGACTCCCTCGTCAGGTCCATACCCCCCACCAACCCAACCTCCACTCCCGGCACCTTCCCCTGCAACCGCAAGAAATGCAAAACTTGCGCCCACACCTCCTCCCTTACTTCTCTCCAAGGCCCCAAGGGATCCTTCCATATCCGCCACAAATTCATCTGCACCTCCACACACATCATCTATTGCATCCACTGCACCCGATGTGGGGAGACAGACCGCCTACTTGCGGAACGTTTCAGAGAACACCTCTGGGACACCCGGACCAACCAACCCAACCACCCCGTGGCTCAACACTTTAACTCCCCCCTCCCACTCCACCAAGGACATGCAGGTCCTTGGACTCCTCCATCGCCAGACCATAACAACACGACGGTTGGAGGTAGAGCGCCTCATCTTCCGCCTAGGAACCCTCCAACCACAAGGGATGAACTCATATTTCTCCAGTTTCCTCATTTCCCCTCCCCCCCCCACCTTGTCTCAGTCAAATCCCTCGAACTCAGCACCGCCTTCCTAACCTGCAATCTTCTTCCTGACCTCTCCGCCCCCACCCCACTCCGGTCTATCACTCTCACCTTGACCTCCTTCCACCTATCGCATCTCCAACGCCCCTCCCCCAAGTCCTTCCTCCCTACCTTTTATCTTAGTCTGCTGGACACACTTTCCTCATTCCTGAAGAAGGGCTTATGCCCGAAACGTCGAATCTCCTGTTCCTTGGATGCTGCCTGACCTGCTGCGCTTTTCCAGCAGCACATTTTCAGCTCTGATCTCCAGCATCTGCAGACCTCACTTTCTCCTCGGAGATTCTAGTACCAGTGAGCACAGAGACAATAAGAGGTTGCATGTTTAAGACTAAGCTAAGGAGAAATTTCTTCTGAGGGTAGTGAATCTGGGGAATGTTTTACCACAGAGACCTGTTGAGGCGGAGTCTTTGATGTACTCAAGGCTGAGATAGACAGTAAGGAACTCAAGACTTGTAGAGAAAATGCAGGAAAGTGGAGTTGAGGATATTGGATCAATCATGCATAGACTCAATAGATTGCATGACCTACATTTTATGGTCTTAAAACAGAGCTTGTTAAAGTGAAGTTAGAAATTGGGTAAAAGGACATTTATGGGTTCCAAGTTATAGGGGATAAACAGAAAAATGGAGTTGAGATCAATAGAGTTGAGACCATGTCCTGATTAGTCATGATCTTATGAAATGGCAGAACAGGCTCTCAAGGAGCTGAATGCCTTGCCTTTCTGATTTTGTATGTTTGTATTATATTTGACAGGTAATTGCAGCAAACATACAGTCATGCTTTTGTGATTTAAGAAGTGAATTATTGAGTATAGTTAAAATGTGAAACAAAGATTTCATATAGAAATTTGTATTGACTCAAGGGTCTGTTTCCGTGCTGTACATCTCTATGATTCTATAACACTGATGTACTCCGGACATCCTTTCACACATATAAAAAAAACTACAATGTACTTGCACCTTTCAGATAGTTCTGTCACCTGTAGAAATAACTTACATAATGCCTTTCATACACTCGAGACAGCCAAAATAATTCGCAGCACTGGGAATGTTTTCTGTTATATTGTGCATTTGTACAAAGAATTTTGCTTGTGTAGAGAAAGGCTTTTGAAGTCACTTGGTTGATGAATGGTAGTCATATACAAGTCTCCTCTCACTCCTCTTCATCAACCATATCAACAAATCTTTCTATTCCTTTATACTTTGTGTTTGTGCAGCTTCCCCTTAAAATATGTGTTCTTATTGCTTTAACTACTACTTGTTACTGAAACAAAATCTTAAGATGAAGTTCTAATTTGGTTGATTAATTTGTAAGTTAATAAATTGGGAAAACTGAATTGAGTCATATTTTAATTGGAAAACTCAGATTAGTCATGTTTTAATTGGAGAACTCAGATTGTGATGAAAGGTTTTTGATTTGTATACATTAATATTTTAAGAATTTGGATTTTATGATATGGGTAGGGCACCTTTTTCTGGAGGATTTAAAAATAAACTAGTTCAGGCAGTCTTTCAGAACAATGACCTAATCCAGTATGTGTCAAGAAAGCAGGGACCTCTTGGAATGTTAATATAAAATTGGTTTTATGACAGATGGGTTAAACAGTGAGGGCCACTAGCTTGTTTTCTATTTTTAAGAATAATAAAGGATTGGGTTCAGATTGGGAAACCTGAAGATTTAAAGCTTTTTGGGCAGTTTGGAAGTGATCTTACTCAGGTTAGAATCAAATATAATTTCTCAGGAGTATAGGAAAATCCAGGGAAAGCAGCTTGGCTGAAGTAGAAATTTACTTGTACTCCTTTCAATCTTATCTGCTGTATTTGCTGCTCACGATACAATTACCAGTATGTTGACAAAAGCAAACAAAGACTAGGTGATCAGAACACTTTCGCTCTGTTTGTAAGAATGACGGTGTCCTTACAGTCACAAGCTGTTTCAATGCATCATCTTGCTGTCATGCTAACAGTTTTTGTCCTATGCCTGCTGCACTGTTTCAGTAAAGCTCAATCCAAGCTAGAAGAGTAACACCTCATTTCCTATTTAGGCATCTTTTGGACTTGAAATTGAGTTCAATAACTTCAGATCATGAATGCCATCTGCTATTTTTATTGCACTGCATCAACCAGTGTCTTGATTGCACTGCTTTGCTGTTATAGACCAGGTTTCTGCCATAAACGCCTATTCTGCAAATATATCCGTCCTCCATTACCATTAGTACTACTTTTGTTTTTTTTTGCTTTGGGAAACTTTAACCATTTGTTCTACTTGCTTCTCCGCCCCCTTTACTTTCCAGTTCCGTTCAAAAGAATCCTGTTGGATTCAAGATGTTAACTCAGTCTTATGGTCATACATGTTGCTAGACCTATGGAGTTTATCCAGCACTTTCTATTTATTTCATTGGAAGCATGAAAGTTGCCTCAGTGTAGAAGCTTTGTTTGTGAAAATTTCAAACCAGATATATTTGATTAGAAATCTGCAGATTATTAAAAGTTGAGAAAGTGTAAACTTTGAGAGTCTTCTTACAAAATGCTACAAAGTTCGTTGGAAAGAACAGAAACATTCAATTAAGTTATGCTTAAAGATTTTGTACAAGGGGCAATATCTCTGGACTTGAATTAATGGATGTTAGTTTGAAATGACATTAGACTTTGTGTTGCTGAATTATGCATTTAGCTGGCTTTTTTTTTGTTTTTGTCTTTTGTGTAATAAATTTCTATTCTGATGTGAAATAAATCATGCAACTTTATGTGCCTATGATTCAGTGAATGCCCATCATGTAACTAATATTAAAAAAATAAAATCTATAAAACTAGGTTTCTTTCTAGGAAATGACTTGTCAAGTAGTACTATCAATTGAATCTGTCAATTGATTAACCATTCTTTGTAATTCTTTTTTGTTCATTCATGGGATAAGGGTGTCACTACCGAGGTCACCATTTCTTGCCCTTTCCTAATTACCCAGGGGCAGTTAAGAGTGAATATGTAGGCCAGGTATGGATGGCAGTTTCCTTCTCTGCAGGATATTACTGAATTAGATGGGTTTTTTGTGACAATCAATATCTGGTCATCATTAGACTCTTAATTGCAGATTCCTTTTTACATTAAATTCACGTTCCACTATCTGCTATGCCGGGATTCAAAGCCAGGTCCCTGGGTCTCTGAATTAACAGTCCAGTGATAATATCACTAGACAATCGCCTTTCCTAACTAGTTCATGCTCCGTTGTGAAGGCATTCAAATGAACAGATAAATAGCAGATATTAGTTAATATTTAATAATCCATGTCATAAGTATAGAGATTCAGGCAAATAATTGGTCATATTTTGAAGTGAAATGTTAAAGGTATATGGTAGGTAGCAGAAGTTTCCAAGACAAACTATGTTGGATTACTGAAATTGATACTGTACACAGTGTATGCTACCAAGGCGTTCTTATAAATATTGGGGATTGGATGTTGCAGTATTTTTCCTAGCTTTAATTGGAGTACTTGTAAAACAAGCTGTTGAATTAAATTAAATGGCAATATTGTCCATTTCTCCTCTCAGTCGAAGCAAAACACTCAGAGACATGGTATAGTTTTACCTCCTTCATCCTGAGAACGATTGCCCACGTACACAGAGACATGAGTTCTTGGTCATCTCTCGAACTATCTAGTCAATTTACAGGGAGGAACATCCAGATAAAGCAACATACATATTAATTGGGTGATCGTCACAATCAATGAGAATCAAAAACAGAAACCAAGCCCTCTACTGTTATACAATGAATGTTTTTAACCTTGTTAACAGTGGATACCTTTCCCCTTGATAGCTGACCTTGCATACTGAATGCTTCTAATATTCTTAAATGGCTGTACATAATGACTACTTTTCCACCTTGTTAACCCATTATCCTTGCCTCCAACACCCCATTGTTAACTGTAAGTTCTTATCTGATCTGAGTCATGTTCAGCTGAATCTCTTGTTTCACAAAACTCAAAACTTAACTCTTTCCCTGCCTGCTTGCTTCCAACCTATACACATTCTCAATATTATATAATTTTGAAAAGTTGCATGAGAAATACAATGATTTCTATGCAATGATTTTATAAATACTTAGATTTTCACATTATTAAGTGAATTGGTGGTTTGACTGTCATACATCTTGAAACCGTAAGATAATGAATGAGTCTGAGGCATGGCAATAAACTTCTGTTGTCATCTGCATGATGCACTGCAAAAATTCACCAGTGCTTCTTTAGCAACACCTTTCAAACCCAAGATCACTTCCAGCTAGATGGATAAAGGCAGCAGATACATAGGAAAGCCACCATCTGCAAGTTCCTCTCCAGATTACTCGCCATCCTGCTCTGGAAGTATACTGCCATTCCTTCAGTGTTGCTGGATAAAAATCTTGGAACTCCCTCCCTAGTAGCAGTGTGGTTATACCTTCAGAGGAGTAGTGGTTTAAGAAAACAGCTCAGCACCACCTTTTCCATGACAACTTGGAATGGGCAATGAATACCGGGCCAATCAGTGATGCCCATACCTCATCAACAAAATCTCTGTTTTGCCATTAAATCTGACCTTGAACTCCACCCTGCTTCCTACTTCAATTTCTTGTCCCATTGAAACTGCTTTGTCCTTGACCTACTGTTCCATTGAACACAGGCTTCAGGATATGTTTTGTTTTCTTATGCAGTTGTCAGCAGTTGCCCATGATTTTGACTTGTAAAGTTGGCTCGTTGGGCCAAAGGACCTATTTCATTGGTGTGTATTCTGTTTAATGACTTCAGATCTTAACATGTTTAGCTTCCAGGTTTTGTCTACAGGAGAAATTGGTAGTGTGGGTTGAGTGATTTCATTGTTATGTGGGGGACAACTGGTGGCACATGCAGTCATGGGCCTTGTGTAAAACATATTGCTAACAGTCAGCAAAGATCGGACTGCTCTTAAGAGAAGGAAATTGCACCTCACTCACTGAAGCTTGTGATGTTAAACTGTACCAAGTTTTGTAGCAAAACCTTTGCTTGCCTTTACTCCCTCACTTCTTCACCAGTTTTTTTTCTTGTTCATATGATCTTAATTTCTCTCACTGTGCCTTTGGTCAACTTATAAATGAAAACTGGGATAACTAAATATTGAACTATTTCAAAATATTGAGTTCCTCTTTGTGTATATGTGCTATATGTATTTCCCTCTTTATTCTATCTTTAAGTATTTTTTAAACCTGTAATTATTTACAATTCTGAAGAAGGTTCAGAAACATTTAGGTTTGGCTTTCATCATTTGATGTGAATGGACTGCTAAATGTTTCCAGCAGCTTGTGTTATAGTTTTTGAATTTTAATATAGCTCGATTGTAATATGCAGAGAGAATCTTTTTTACAATGAGGTAGTTTATTTTGAAATATGATGCTTTTCAATCCTGTGGGATTTTGTCTTCCCCTCCCCTCCCTAAGGTCCTGCTGATAATGGTTAGGGTCATGAGCGACTTCTATTTTTGGCTAGTGGGCCTACCACATTCCTACTGTCTCAGTTTTTCCAGAAATCTAAAATTACTCCTGCCATAGAGTTATGACAGATCACTGTGAAATATTCTTGCATTGTTTATTTTTGCAACTCTTAACCTCCAGAATGGAAAAGAAGAAATGCTTAAAATCAAAGTGTTACTTAACTGGGAACTGATATAGCTCAGTGAGTGCAGGGATGTTAGATGAAGAGGACTTAATTCAAACTGGGTGAAAGGCAGCAAAGCTTTGAAAGTACAGGGCATTCTGCTATGATGAGACAGTTGTATTCCTTTGTGTCCTCGCACAATTGGAAATCGCTGTGCCTATTCAGTAGAAAGTTTGCTTTATCCAAACAATATCCAAAATTCATCAATCACATTATAGTCAATTCGTGCTGATGAAACACATGTTATAGCAGAATGACTTGTATATAAGTTTCTGAAAGGCGGAAGATACGCTTAATGGTGAGGTCCCTGGCGGAGTGAACGAAGAGACCTTGGAGTGCAGGTGCATAGTTCCTTGAAAGTGGACTCGCAGGTAGATAGGATAGTGAAGAGGGCGTTTGATATGCTTTCCTTACTGGACAGAGCACTGAGTATGGGAGTTGGGAGGTCATGTTGTGACTGTACAGGACGTTGGGAATATTGTGTGCAGTTCTGGGCTTCCTCTTATCAGAAGGTTGTTGTGAAACTTGAAAGGGGTCAGAAAAGATTTACAAGGATATTACCAGGGTTGGGGGATTTGAGCTACAGGGAAGGGCTGAATAGTCTGGGACTGTTTTTCCCTGGAACGTTGGAGGCTGTGGGGTGACCTTACAGACTTTCATTTTCAAGCAATTATAGATAAGGAATCAAAGCTGTGACTTCCTTCATCAGAATAGCACTTTACTCAATGCATGTATTTACTTAAACATCAGAAAAGCCTGAAAATTAATCTTAAGTTTCTATATTTACAAGAAGTAGGGAACCAGTTGGTTATTTGCAGTCCTGCAGCTCGGATTTATTTTGTGCAAAGCTGCTGATTCAAGGCTAGCGCTTGTTATTTCACTTCAATTCGAAATAATGAAATGAAAATTATTTCTGCCAATAGTTATGTCTCTCTTACACTGTCTTTGACATTTTACACTTAAAAGCCACTGGCTACATTCTGTATTTCTAGTTAGGGTTACTTTCTAACTCTAATGTTTCTTCTTCAAAAACTTATTCTGACATCCAATATGTCCTTGCACTGTAGTATTTACTGCCAAAACTACGTACGAGCTTCTTCCTTGTCATCTATTAATTTAAAAAAACAACACCCCTCCAATCATTTCCTGCTGTTCATTCTCTTCCCCCTCATTCACTGACCAACTTTCTGATTGTCCAGCATGTGTCCAAATGTGGGTCATTCAAAACCACAGTGATTCTAGATTAGAGTGGTGCTGGAAAAGCACAGCAGTTCAGGCAGCATGCAAGGAGCAGGAAAATTGACAAAAGCCTTTTGCCTGAAATGTCGATTTTCCTGCTCCTCGGATGCTGCCTGAACTGCTATGCTTTTCCAGCACTACTAATCTAGAATCTGGTTTCCAGCATCTACAGTCCTTGTTTTTGCCTAAAACTACAGTGATTACCACCCAAGTAAGTTGTCCTTTTAACCAAGGTGGGTTCTTGGAGAGGGAAAATCAAATGTGAAGAGGTGAACCCAGTTTAATTATATGGAAGGCATGCCTACTACCTAATTATTTTAACTCTGTAGTGCCACAACCCACTAAGGTAGTGTGCTGGAAATCGAGCCCCATTTTCCTTGGAGTTGTTAGAATTGTGAAAATTTGATTAAATCACAGAATTGCTCAGTTTTACCTAATTGACTAATTTGGGTTAAAATAGTGTGCGTATTAGGTTTTTTGCATTATCAGAAAAAAATTATTGTAATCACAATATTTTTAACCAATGCAAAAAAGAAACGTGAATTGATAACTTGAACTTTATAGCTAAATCCTACCCCCTTTTTTAAAAAAAACTTTCAAATAGAAACTTAGACATACCACTAGACAAAATGAGCCACAATTATTGTGGGTGAGGAAAGGTGAAATAAAACCAGAGAAACACCAGTCCCAAGTACAACACCTGTGAGTTGTTACCTTTTGGTTTTCTTCTCACCTTCTGATTCTTTGCAAATGACATGAGGCAATAGACATACTGATTCTCGAGTCCTTAATTAATTCAGAATTCACTCAGTGTCCTGAAGGTGGACTTCCCTTTTTGTTTCAAGAGAGGATTTGCAGACAGAACAACCAACAGAAAAAGCTAACTAGCTACAATGGATTTTATTCTACCTCTCCACATAGCAAGGAGAGAGAGAGAGAAAGAGACAGATAGATGCAGGTGCCCACTTTCTGTTCTCAGGCTCAACGTTTCTGCTGTGTTATCTACATCCAAGATTGTAGTTGCTTACTCAGTAACCAGTCAAGTTTTTGATACTATGCTGAACCCACAACATCTGATCCCAAACGAAAAGCCAATCCAAAGACAGTCTCCGGACAAAATTTCCTTGACCTCACACAGACCGTGCCATTCCATTTAAATTCTCCCCCACTGTTTGAATAGAGCTATACTGAGCTGTACCTCCAATATGTGCTAGTCAATTTTTTTATGAAGCTGCAAACATCTTTTTTATTCTTTTTTCCTTATTTAAAACAGTATTGTCTCTAACTTTTTAGTCCACAGTCCAAAAAAAGAGACTGTTTGTTTTTGTGTCAGTTTTGCCACTTGCCTTTCCACGTATTTTTGTGTCATCTGCAAACTTGACTATGGTATAGTCACTTTCCTCATCCAAATCAAAATATTTGTGAACAATAATTGTGGCCATCCTGGCTATAAAGACAAGTGGATGAAGGTTTAGCCTGAAGGTCTCTCACTTGAGGAGAGTGAAGAGGTTGAGAAGGAGAGTACTTAATGGTCACCTCAGCTTGTGTGGGAATTGAAATCATGTTGTTGGCATTATTCTGCATTACAAGCCAACCATTCAACCAATTGAGCAAGCCATCCCCTTTAGAAGTAAAAGGGCATTTTGATTGTTGGAATATGAGCATTATTTAATTTGATAAGCTGAAAATACCTGGAGTAAGATTTTAGTGGCATTAAGGGTGATAAAATATCGTATCACTTTCTGTTGACCAAAACTACTGGCATTTATGCAATTGTGATGCTGTTCTCCTTTAAGAAACCATCAGGGCAGTAAGTCTTGAGAATGCATGTTATTTATAAGGCTTATTCCATACAGAAATGTTTGAAAGTTGTAGCAGTCATGAATGATTTGCTTTAATGTAATGCAAACCAACCTCTGCCACCCAAAATGTTTAAAAATGACCACTGCATCGTTTCCCAGAATATGCTCAGATGGTTTTCCAGTTGCTACAATAGTTTATTGTTTTCTTTAATTCCACAGCTAATTGTGTTCTTTAGGCATGTTGGATGTTACGAGTTCGGAATAGATGGGCCTTGAAGCATACTGAACTCAATTTCAAATTGGTTGCAGTGTTTTCCCCAGGAGAAATGGACTATAATGCAGAGGTTTGTAAGGCTTTTCTTTTTTACAAGGCTGTTGTATCTTTTGTACTGACCACCTTGATATTTTGTTCTGAGACAACTCCCCATAGTAGATCAGTTTGAGATTTCTCTAGCCCTTCATATGGGAGACATGGCCTGTTCATCTGAGTTAAAATTTCTGGAGGGCAGTGTCCCAGCTCAGTGAAGATCCCTCCTGTTTATAATTGTTCTGCCATCAACTTCACATAATTGATCTCTGATGTCTGTGGTAAAAACATTCCAATGTTTTGTAGCACCTAATTGTTAACCAAAGGTTCTGCACCATGGTAGACAGGCAATGATAGTGGCCCAATAAAGTTTGACTGCAGTCTTCAGTTTAATTTACTGCTGCTTCAGGACCCTATTGTAAAAAAAACTTCCTTTCTGGATGCACACTGTCATCTTGTTGACAACATTGGCCCCTCTAGAGAGCACATTACCAAAGTATGTCCAAATTGAAATTTGTGCCAAAGCCTGTTATTTCACAGCATTTACATGCTGGTGGCTGGATCACAACTTTGGTCTTCAGATTCTGATTTAGAGACATAATATTTTGGGAGCACTTGCAATTTCTTTTGTCATAGTTTAGATCTCTCCGGTGTGAGCAGTTCAAGCACTGTAAATCTGTATGCAGAGCTCACTGATTACCGGCTGTGGCGGAAGCAAACAGAGGCATCCAGTCTCTACAGATCCTCTTTCAAAGGCAAAGCGGCCTTTGTGTGGAGCTACAGGAAATGGGGGAGATACTAAATAAGTATTTTTGCATCAGCGTTTACTGCGGAGAATGACATGGAAGATACAGAATGTGGGGAAATAGATGCTGAGATTTTGAAAAATGTCCATATTACAAAGGAGGTGGTACCGGATGTCTTGAAATGCATAAAAATGGATAAACCTCCAGGACCTGATCAGGTCTGTGAACTCTGTGGGAAGCTAGGGAAGTGATTGCTGGGCCCCTTGCTGAGATATTTGTATTATCGATAGTCACAGGTGAGGTGCTGGCAGACTGAAGGTTGGCTAATGTGGTGCCACTGTTTAAGAAAGGGAGTAAGGAAAAGCCAGGGCGTTATAAACCAGGGAGCCTGACATCTGTGCGCAAGTAGTTGGAGAGAGTCCTGAGGGATTAGATTTACATGTATTTGAAAAAGTAAAGACTGATCAGGAATAGTCATGGAAGATCGTGTCTCACTAACTTGATTGAGTTTTTTGAAGAAGTAATGAAGAGAATTGATGAGAGCAGAGGGTGGGCATGATCTATATGGACTTCAGCAAGGCGTTCAACAAGGCTCCTCATGGGAGTCTGGTTAGCAAGGTTAGATCTCATTGAATACAGGGAGAACTTGCGATTTGGATACATAACTGTCTCGAAGGTAGTAAACGGGTGGTGGTGGAGGGTTGCTTTTCAGACAGGAGAACTGGGACCAGTGGCGTGCCGCAAGGATTGGTGCAAAGTCCATTACTTTTCGTCATTTATGTAAATGATTTGGATGTGAACATAGGAGATATAGTTAATAAGTTTGCACGTGACACCAAAATTGGAGGTGTAGTGGATAGTGAAGAAGGTTACCTCAAAGTACAATGGGATCTTGGTCAGATGGGCCAGTGGGTTGAAGGGTGGCAGATGGAGTTTAATTTAAATAAATGTGAAGTGCTACATTTTGGAAAAACAAGTTAGAGCAGGACTTATACTCTTAATGGGGGAGTGTTGCTTATCAAAGAGACCTTGTTGTGCAGGTTCATAGTTCCTTGAAAGTAGAACGCAGGTAGATAGGTTAACGAAGGAGGCATTTGATATGCATTCCATTATTGGTGACAGCATTGAATATAGGATTTGGGTGGTCATATTGCGGCTTTACAGGACATTGGTTAGGCCACTTTTGGAATAATGTGTGCAATTCTGGTCTCCTTCCTATCAGAAACTTGAAAAGGTCCAGAAAAGGTTTACAGGGATGTTGCCAGGGTTGGAGGATTTGAGCTGCAGGAGCTGTTTTCCCTGGAATGTCGGAAAGTGGTGGATGACCTTATGGAGATTTATAAAATCATGAAGGGGATGGTTAGGATAAACAGACAAGGTCTTTTCCCAGGGATGGGGGAGTGCAAAACTAGAGAGCATAGGTTTAGGGTGAGAGGGGAAAGATATGAAAAGGACCTCGGGGGCAACTTTTTCACGCAGAGGGTAATGCGTATATGGAATGAGCTGCCAGAAGAAGTGATAGAGGCTGGCACAATTGCAGTATTTAAAAGGCATCTGGATGGGTATATGAATAGGAAGGGTTGTGAGAGATATGGGCCAAGTGCTGGCAAATGGGTCTAGATTAGGTTAGAATATCTGGTTGACATGGACGAGTTGGACCGAAGGCTCGGTTTCTGTGCTTAACATTGTTATGATTCTTTTAGTGTAAAACTCTGCACGATTGAATGTGGCATTGGTTGTAGTGAGATGTCCAATGGTTACAACGTAGATAATTTTGTAAAACTTGTCGCTCCCTAACTCCTCAATCTCGTCTTTTCTACTATGTTTAAGGAAGCCACCAGAGTCATGCTTGCAGCATCAACAGTAGCAGAATACTGTTTAGATGTTTGCTTTATACTAAAGTAAATTGCCTGTTGATTTGTAGACTGAATTTTTGTCTATTTCTATATTAAATTCATATGCCAAAGCTAAGTTAGTAAATAGTGGCAGTGGTTCTTTATTTGATTCTTGAATTTTCCAATACTATCCTGCAGTGTTGTGGAAAATTCATCTTTTGGATCTGAGAGAACTCAAGATTTACCTACTGGTGTGGTCTTAATGCTAAACCTAATCAGATATAAAAATGGTGTAAAATCCTATAATGTAAGTACCATCTAACAGACCATATAGGAATTTTAAAAATTTTCTACTGAGCATTTTTAGAATCATAGAATAAATATGGCACAAACGGTGCATCATTTGGCTATCAACTATTTATGGCTGTGTAGACCAATGCAGTTGATTCCATTTGCCTGCTGTATTCCCACAGCTCTGCATGTTTATTTCCCCCATGTGCCCATTCAGTACCATTCGTATCTCCTCAGGTATTGAAGTCGTCCATGTTCAAATGGAAAAAGACAGATAATATCCAGCAATGGGCTAAAAGGTGGCAAGGAAGATTCACATCACACAAATGCTGGGCAGTGGCCATCTCAAATAGAGACAATCTAATCATTGCCTCTTGGCATTCAGTGGTGCTACTGTCAAGAAATCCCCACCATCAACATCTTGGGGATTGTTGTTGACCAGAAACTCAACTGGACTTGCTGCATAAATATAATTCCTTCAAGAGCAGGTCAAAGGATTGTGGCGAATAACTTGCCATTACTTCCTAATGCCTATCAACCATCTACAAGGCACTCATTAGGAGTCTGATGCAATTCTCCCCACTTACCTGGATGGGTGTGGCTAACAGCAACTCTCAAGAAGCTTGGCACGATCCAGGACAAAGCAGTTTGCTTGATGGCACAATGTACACAAGCATCCATTCCCTCCACTGACACTGAGTAGCAGCAGTCTGTACTATCTACAAGATGCACTTCAGAAATTTACCAAAGATTCTTATAAACCCATGACCACTTCCATCTAGGACAAGGCAGCAGGTGTAAGGGAACACCACTGCATACAAGTTAGCCTTCAAGTTACTAACCATTCTGACTTGAAAACATAATCAGCATTCCTTCACTGTCGCTGGGTCAAACCTGGAATTCCCTTCCTAAGTGCATTATGGTTATACCTACAGTACATGGACTGCAGTGGTTCAAGAAAGTAGCTCCTCACACATTCTTGAGGGAAAATGGTGGGCAAGAAATAAATGCTGGTCCAGCCAGCAATGTCCATGATTCAAGTGAATAAAAAAAGTCATTGTAACCTGCAGTCATGTTACTGATGATTATAAACAGCAATTGAGTTTTATTTACTTGATTTTGGTAGTGAACCGGGATCTGCCTGGCATCATATGCTGAAAAATTGAGAAAATTGGGTGATGGTCAACAATTACGTTTTATATGAACAGATTACGCAAATGTGAGTTTGAAAATAATGATTCAAAACTGGCATTACATTTATGATCTTGAGCCTCTCTTGATTTACCTGACGATCTTGATGTAGTGGTTGTTGGTTGCACGCATTTTTGTCATCTCTAAGCACGTGGAGGTCGAAAGCCTGGGATGGTTGTGGGAATCCTTTCTTTTGTGTATTGTTGTAAACTGCAGAGTTTGAAATCATGGATGATTAGATCATTCAGATGATATCATGTTGGCACTGCTTTCTGGTCTTATTAATTTATAGAGAAGTGAATAATGAACTTAAGCCAATATGAAGCCCCATTTGAAAGTAAATGCTAGAAATATGGACTATGTTCAGCAGAGCCGTTAATGTACCTTTTGAAGGGAAAGGATGAGTGATAATGTTTTGGTCATGTAAACTTCTTCTTATCGAAAGCCCACCTCCTGCTTTTTGTGTATCACCTTTATATCACATCTGCATAAATCACTGCCAACCAAAAGAGGAGGAAATTGGAGTAAAAATAGATTATCTTTGCTTGGATAGAATGTTGGACAGAAGAATCAATGTTTCAGGCAAAAGCCCTTGAAACGCCAACTCTCCTGCTCCTCTGATGCTGCCTGACCTGCTGTGCTTTTTCAGCACTACGCTCTCGACTCTAGTCTCCAGCATCTACAGTTCTCACTTTCGCTTAGAATGTTAGACAGGCAAGTTATCTGGTAGTGACCAAAGTTGAATTTCACGATTGATATATGTTTTTCACTCTTGATGATTAATCCAATGGTATCAGCAGGCTTTTTTCACCAATGTTTCCATTCGCTCCATTTGATTTTTAAACATAAGCAGCTATTGGATGTGTTGTATCAGAAATTCACTTGCAAATCATCCAAAAATTACAAGACAAATCACTTGCTGGTAGTAGATATAGATTAAGGGAGCAGTGATGTATTAGGAGAAAGTGAGGACTGCAGATGCTGGAGATCAGAGCTGAAAATGTGTTGCTGGAAAAGCGCAGCAGGTCAGGCAGCATCCAAGGAGCAGGAGAATCGAAGTTTCGGGCATGAGCCCTTCTTCAGGAATCCTGACAGTGATGTACTGTCAAGACAGCTATTTTTTTCAGAACATAGAAGACCAGAAAAGTGAGCCTGCCACTGGTTTTACTTGGCTGACCTATACTGACAGATTTTCTGTGACCAGAAGTGTGAACTTAGTAAACCATATGCTGAACATCTGCATTACTTCTGAAATCTGAAATACACTATGGTGATAAGGGGTAAGTTTTTATCATTTTCTGAAAAATAGTGGCACTACGTTAGTCAACTTCCAGTCTTCCACATCTCACCAATGATTATTAATGATTCAAGTATCTCAGCAAGGGGCCCAGCAATCACTTTCCAAGCTATCCACGGAGTTCTAGGGTACACCTGATCAGGTACTGGGAATTTATCCACTTTTATGCATTTTAAGACATCCGGCACTTCCTCCTCTGTAATATGGACATTTTCAAGATGTCACCATCTATTTCCCTACATTCTATATCTTCCATGTCCTGTTCTACAGTAAACACTGATGCAAAATACTCGTTTAGTATCTTGCCCCTCTCCTGTGGCTCTATGCAGAGACTGCCCTGTTGATTTTGAGGGGCCCAATTCTCTCTGTAGTTACCCTTTTGTCTTTAATGTATTTACAAAAATCTTTTGGATTCTCCTGAACCCTATTTGCCAAAGCTATCTTATGTCCCTTTTTTGCTCTCTTGATTGCTACTACCTAACTACCCCTCTTACTTTGCCTGCAGTTAAGCCATCCATGTGACTGTATCTGTGACTTTTTTCCCTTCCTATAACTGCCATCCATCACACCCCCTAGCTCTTGTAAATGTCTCATTGCCTCTCATTGTCTCTCCAACTGATCATTTGATCTGACAGGAATCCTAACCAACAGCATTTATTGCAGATATAATCCTCAGTAACCTGTAAACTCTCCCTGAACTCCCACATTCGGCAAGAAGAGCACACACTCTACTAAAGGCCATTTTTGCTTATTCCAATCCATAGATCCAGAAAGTCGTCTTTGGCTTATACTTCTCGGTTTAATCAAGAGACATATTTCAATAAAACATATAATCAAGAAAGAACCCACTCTAATCACTTCTGCAGACTTACTGTGAGGCCACACTTAAAACTATTTACTTATCTGTTTCTCTGTTGTGACCTCTCACAAACAGGTTCCTCCAAGATCAGTTGTGCATTTCACTGTTTAATTTTCCCAGGCGCACTCAGATGTCCAACGACACACAAATTCAAACAGCAAAGGCAGTAACTGAGCAGGTTCACTGCTATGTCAGGGAGTAGTGTGGATATATGAATATGAATGGTTTGGAGGGATGTGGGGCAGCTGCTGGCAAGTGGGACTAGATTGGGTTGGGATGTCTGTTTGGCATGAACAAGTTTCTGTCCTGTACATCTCTATGACTCTATTTGTACTGTTCAAAAATCTGGAACTTGTCTTGATTACAATTATTCATATGTTTAGTAGTTTCAGGCTCCAGAACTATAGCAATGTAACTTATGTACCTGGATCTACTGGCTATAGCTGCATAATCCCAGCTGCAAAGTCAGTTCTAGGTACTTTCAAATCATCCTGTTCAGAGATGTTGTTACAAGTGGGAATTGGACCCAGACCTAAGTCAGTTCTAATTGTAACATCTACAGATGCAATTAGTGTGCATGCTTTCATCTGTTGCTCATTGGGATGATTGCCCCAGTTTAAATACCTTGAATATCATGTCATTGATTCATAGAGTCACAATGTCTATGGCATTAAAAAAAGAGCCTTTGGCCCCCACCGGCCAAAAACAAGCATCTATTTTAATCCTAATCCTATTATCCAGTACTTGGCCCATAGCCTTGTATGACTCGGAATGCAAGTGCACACCAAAGTATTTCTTACAAGTCATTAGGACTTTTGTCTCTCCCATCCTTTCAGATAGTGAGTTACAGATTCCCACCACCCTCCAGGCAAAAGAAAAATCACATCCTCTCTAAACCTCCTGCCCCTTTCTTTAGTCTTACTTCCACCAAAGGGAAAGTCTCTTCTTGTCTACTTTTCTCTATGCATTCCATAATTTTATATATCTCACTTATTTTTTCCCCCACCCATCAGTCATTGGACTGGATAAATCCCAGTCTATCCAATCTCTATTTATAACTAAATCTATAACTGTGGTATTGCAGTAAGTTGGTTTCTGCTTCTGTGTAGCCAGCTTGTTCAATGTTACCATCAAAGCAATTTAGGTTATTTCAAAACAATAGTCTTAATAGATTTCTTGAATAGCCAGCGCTATTAATCATAGAGTTATAGTCATAGAGGTATACAGCACGGAAACAGACCCTGTGATCCAACCCGTCCATGCCGACCAGATATCCCAACCCAATCTAGTTCCACCTGCCAGCACCCAGCGCATATCCATCCAAAGCCTTCCTATTCATATACCCATCCAAATGCCACTTAAATGTTGCAATTGTACCAGCCTCCACCACTTCCTCTGGCAGCTCATTCCATACACGTACCACACTCTGAGTAATAAAAGTTGCCCCGTAGATCTTTTTTATATTTTTCCCCTCTCACCCTAAACCTATGCCCTCTAGTTCTGGACTCCCTGACCCCAGGGAAAAGACTTTGTCTATTTACCCTATCCATGCCCCTCATGATTTTGTAAACCTCTACAAGGTCACCCCTCAGCCTCTGATGCTCCAGCCTGTTCAGCCTCTCCCTATAGCTCTAATCCTCCAACCTTGGCAACATCCTTGTAATTCTTTTTTGAACCCTTTCAAGTTTCACAACATCTTTCCGATAGGAAGGAGACCAGAATTGCACGCAATATTCCAACAGTGGCCTAACCAATGTCCTGTACAGCCGCAACATGACCTCCCATTGAGTACAGGAGTTGGGAGGTCATGGAAAGCATACCAAACGCTGCCTTCACCAACCTATCTACCTGCGACTCAACTTTCAAGGAGCTATGAACCTGCATTCCAAGGTCTCTATGTTCATCAGCATTCCCTAGGACCTTACCATTAAGTGTATAAGTCCTGCTAAGATTTGCTTTCCCAAAATGCAGCACCTCGCATTTATCTGAATTAAATTCTATCTGCCACTTCTCAGCCCATCTGGTCAAGATCCTGCTGTAATCTGAGGTCACCCTTTTTGCTGTCCATTACACTTCCAATTGTGGTGTCATCTGCAAACTTACTAACTGGACCTCTTATGCTCGCATCCAAATCATTTATGTAAATGACAAAAAGTCAGGACCCAGCACCGATCCTTGTGGCACTCCACTGATCACAGGCCTCCAGCCTGAAAAACAACTCTCCCCTAACGCCCTCTGTCTTCTACCTTTGAACCAGTTCTGTATCCAAATGGCTAGTTCTCCCTGTATTCCATGAGGAGGATTTGAACTAATTTGGCAGAAATATGACTCAAATTTAGGAAGAAAACTAGGCCACTCAGCCCATCAAGTCTGCTCCATTATTCAGCGTAATTATGGTTGATTTGATAATCTTCAATTTCACTTTCCTGCCCCCTCCTTATGACTCTTGATTCCGTTACTGGTTAGATATCTGTTTATCTTGGCCTCGAATATACTCAGTGGACAAGCCTCAACAGTCCTCTTCGCTAAGGCATTCTCGATTCACTAACATCTGAGAAAAATTCCTCCTCATCTCTGCCTTAAATATTGAGCCCCCTTATTCTGAGATTGTGCCCTCTGCTCCTAGACTCTGCAAAGTTCCTGAAGCATCCTGTATTCAACTAGAATGCTTCTCATTTTTCGAAATTCCAATGAATCGCCAAAGCCTGTCCACTCTCTGCAAGGCATAAGTGAGGAGTGTGATGGAATACTCCCCACTTGCCAGGGGCAAGTAGCCTGACACTATCTAGCGTAAAGTAGCCTGATTGATTAGCACTGCTTCCACAAGCACCCACTCCCTCCACCACCAAGGTTCTATTGCAGCAATGTGTACTATCTACAGGATGCACAGCAGAAATTCACCAATCATCCTCAGACAGCATCTTTCAAACCCACAGCCACATCTATCTAGAGGAATAAGGGCAGCAGACATAGGGGAACACCATCTCCTTCAACTTCCCCTTCAAGGCACTGTCCATCCTGATTTGGAAATTTATCGCTGTTCCTTCACTGTCACTGTGTCAAAATCTTGGAAACCCTTCCCTAATGCATTGTGGATCAAACTACATCAGGTAAACTGCAGCAGTTTACCACCATCTTTTCAAGGGCAACTATAGACTGGCAATAAACGCTGGCCAGCCAGCTACACCCACATCCCAAAGAAATGAATGCTTAAGTAAAAGTACAGGCCCAACCTCTTCAAATCTTCTCAGAGGATAATCCCTCCATATGAGGAAGAATACCACACTGCACAGAGTACTGGGAGCAATAGACAGCTCTAGAATAGAACATATTAAATCCATAGGTAGAATCAGAATAAGGGATAAAATGATAAAGTCTGCAGGGTTACTGCATATGTATATGAATGCTCAGCATAAAATTGATTGAGTTGCAGATACTGATTGCCACAAGAAAATGTAAGGGAGACATTTTGCTTGCTCATTGTTATACAGATATAGTTCAAAGTTGCGAATGGAGATCTTGTGGAATCTGTATTGTAGCATTCAGAAGAAATCATCCAGGAAATTGAATTTTGCTCTAATTCTATGATACCTAAGACTTACGAAAGTCTCCCTAAGAATCGAACACTTTGAATGTTTCCAATGAAGTTAAGTTATTCAGAAAAAGTTATCGTTCTTAAGTACATAATCTAACTTGTGAGTAGCTATTAAACTGACCCCATGCTTACCTCATGCACAACCCCCACATCCCTTCCTCCCCTAGCTCTGGCATTCAAACTTCCAGTCCCCAACCTCTTGAGCCCCAAGTCTCTCCCCCCATCCCCTCCCCAGGGCAGCTGCTGCCTATCTTTGTAACTCCCCTCCTGCCCCATGCCGTGGTCACCAGACCCAATCCTCTGATGAAGTCCACATTGATGCCGTGGGGTTGAAGTGTTCTGAGGGGGAAGATGAGGTGTTCTTCCTTCAGGTATCAGGTGGTGAGGGAGTGGCGATGGAGGTCACCCAGGATCTGAATGTCCTTGGCAAAATGGGATAGGGGGTCGAAATGTTCGGCCTCGGGATGGTGGGGTTGATTAGTGCAGGTGTCCTGGAGATGTTCCCTAAAGTGCTGTACAAGAAGGCATTCCAATCTCCCCAGTTTTGATACACAGCTATCACACTTCAATGAAAGTATTTGTTGGAGAATGAAAGAGCCAATTAACAGGCTTTCTTGGGTGAAAGAAAGAGAAGTTTTATCATGTATGAACGCCAGGGAAAAGAAGTAATCAAAGAAGATGGCATTGAATATGCACAAAATCATAGGGCAATAAGTTTAGAAGGGAGAGTCAAAAACAGAAATTGGTGAAAAAGCTCAGCAGGTCTGGCAGCATCTATGAAGAGAAATCCAGGTTAATGTTTTGGGGATGTTCTGAGAAAGATTCGCTGGACCCGAAACGTTAACTTGGATTTCTTTTCAGAGATGCTGCTAGACCTGTTGAGCTTTCCCAGGAACATCTGGTTTTGTTTCTGATTTGCAGCATCCGCAGTTCTTTTGTTTTTTATGTGGAAGGGAGAGTGTCGATACAGATAGAAAAACTGAAGGCCATGCCGTCCTGGGAGTCCCTCAAGTTACCTTCTTAACCTGAGACTAAAGTACATTAATAGTTGGCTTGGTTATGTCTTCAGCACTTGTGAAATGTATGGATATTTCTGAGCTTTCAGTGAATGGTTGTTTAGCAAAATTATTTTCTTTGCTGGGTACTGTTTTCCAAGATGATGACTAACATGGAGACAGTTCCAGGTCTTAACAGAAATTTGTTTCTCCTTCTATCTAATCTGCTGCTCAAAAGCAGTTCCTGAAAAATAGTTGTGTGTATTCTACAGTCTAACATCATTATCTTTCCAAGCAGGCTAACTAGCTGGTGGGCCTTTCATTTCCCAATATGTCCTACCTTTTGGAATTGGAGATGTAAATTTTTGACCCTGAGTCAGCAGCCTAATTTTGATGTCTATAGATGAAGGAGACAAGCAGGAGGTTGGTAGAACACAGCAAGCCAGGCAACGTCAGGCGGTGGAGATTTTAGACAATTGGTTTTAGACTTTGGTACCTCGTTTAATGACCTGAATAGTGAAACAACGCGGCTCTGAATGGAGACACTGACAGGAACCCAAGCAGACATTTGAGAACCCATGTAAAACTACAGCAAAGACAGCACCACTCCATCCCAGAGTGTCTTTCAATTTAATTTTTCAAATTGAATGGTGTATCACATGAGACGGTATTTCTGACTAAGCCTTTGTGTCATGGGGTTTCATTTACACTTGAGAATGGTTCCTTTGTTTGCGATCAGATCAATTATCCAAACAAAATAGTTCCCGCCTGTCTCGTTCAAATTGTTTTACATGGATAAAAGAGAGGCTAAATAGACTGATGTGTCAGAAGCTGAGGGGTGACCTTGTAGAGGTTATAAAATCATGTAGATAGGGTGAGTAAGCAATGTCTTTTCCCCAGAGTAAGGAAGTTCAGAGCTAGAGGGCATAGGTTTAAGGTGAGAGGGGAAAGATCTAAAAGGGATCTAAGGGACAACGTTTTCACTCGGAGGATGATGCATGTATGGAATGAGCTACCAGAGGAAGTGATGGATGTGGGTCAATCACAAAATTTGAAAGGCATCTGGATGTATATGTGAATTAACTGTTCAGGAGGATAGGGACCAAATGCTGGCAAATGGGACTAGATTAAATTAAGATATCTGGACAAGTTGGACTGAAAGGTCCATTTCCATGCAGACCAGTTCTATGACTCTTAAAGAATGGTAATTTTTTGTTTATTCATTTGTGGGACTTCGGTGTTGCTGGCTGACCAGCATCGATAGCTCATCCCTGTTTGCCCTTAAGAAGGTGGTGGTCAGCTGCCTTCTTGAAACGCTGTAGTTCACTTTGTGGGTTGACCCACAGTGCCAAAAGGGAAGGAATTCCAGTATTTTGGCCCAATGACTGTGAAGGAACAGCATATATTTCCAAGTCAGGGTGGTGAGTGGCTTGGAGGGGAACTTACAGGTGTTGGTGTTTCAATGTAGATGGCTTTGTTTATTCCATATGGATTTCCTGAAGCTTGCATTGCAGCTATTTTAAGTTCATAATTCTTTTTTAAAAGCTGTTTTAGTATATGAATGATCTTGGGTATAACAATCAGATAATGGAATTTAAATTTGGTTGGTCCATATTTACGCTGAAAATGTGTTGCTGGTTAAAGCGCAACAGGTCAGGCAGCATCCAAGAAACAGGAAATTCGACGTTTCGAGCATAAGCCCTTCAGATGAAGGGCTTATGCCCGAAACGTCGAATTTCCTGTTCCTTGGATGCTGCCTGACCTGCTGTGCTTTAACCAGCAACACATTTTCACCTCTGATCTCCAGCATCTGCAGACCTCACTTTTTACTGGTCCATATTTACTACTATCATGGCATCATCCAAGGAAGCCACTGCTTGTTCCATCTCTTCAACTTACAAAGTGTGGGACTCAGAAATGGATGTTTAATCTATCCGCACCCCCAAAAAGGCCTGGGCTCATTTCTCCAATACATCCTGTTTGTTTGACCACTTTAGGTATTTGGCATATAATCCTCATGCTAGCTCAGTGCCATTCAAATGTTTATTTTTCAAATATTTATTCAGTTCCCTTATTGGAATCCACTGAGAGTTCTGTTTGCAGCCTTGCTTATATTTTAATGTTCTTTCGACATTTTTACAAATATGGTTGTTTGTATGCAGCAAGCCCTGTTATCTGTCACCATCTGTGTTCTTTGATCTATGTTGACTATTGCTCTGGCAACAAGTTTAGTTTTAAAAAAGGCTTCTCTATGTTTTTTTAATTTTCTCAGTGGCTTTCCAATCACCCATCTGCATTACCTTTACTAACCTGTCCAGCCCTCCAAGCATGCTGCTGTCTAATTTTGGCCTCTTGTATATGGTCTGATTTAATCACACCACCATTTCAGCTGGCTCAGGCCTGAACTCTGGGATTCCAAAAGTAAGCTTTTGTTAATCTGATCTAATATCGTCTTATGTGATTTGCAATCAAACCCTGTTTAATAAAATTCCTGTGAAACATCTTGGGATGTTTTGCTAGACATGAATACAAGCACTGCCACTTAATGCCTGAGTATCTTCAGTCTGTTCGATTGATTAATTGATTTTTGCTTTCATTTCTTACGGGACCCTTGTCAGACACATGACAAACTTTGTGTTTAATTGGTTTGACTACCACAAACTAAAGTTTGAGAAGTAAGAAACACATTGTGTTATTCTGGTGTGCCACCCTGTTGGGATAATCTATTAATTTTGTTTTTCTATTAGTCTTTCTGTTTCTTTGAAATCTGTGTAACGTATTTTAAGGAAATAGCCAACATGGTGAAGAAACTTAATGTGCGAATTATAGCATTTAATATGAAAAATTTGAAACCATTAAGGGTCTGTTTATGTGCTATATGAATCTATGACTCTAATGAATAGGAAATTTAAATCTGTGACATGGGCAAAGTCATGAAAACAACATTGCAGAAAACACGTGAAGTTACAGAAAGACCTGGAGATACTTGCTGTGCATCTGGGAAATGTACTGGCAGAAAAAAAATGTTAGTTCACCATTAGAATTCTCAACAATGAACTAAGGAACAAAAACAGAAGTTGCAGAAAAGCTCAGCAGATCTCACCGCATCTGTGAAGAGAAATCAGAGTTAATGTTTCAGGTCTTCAGGAAGTGTCACTGGACCTGAAAGCATGAACTCTGATTTCTCTTCACAGATGCTGCCAGACCTGCTGAGCTTTTCTGGCAACTTCCATTTTTGTTACTGGTTTGCAGCATCCACAGTTCTTTTGGTTTTTATTTAATGAACAAAGGAAACTGTTTCCAAAATGACATAGAATTTTAGCTAACATCCATGGAGAGAGAGCAAGTGAACATTTAGGGTCTAAATGATTCTTCATCAGAGTTGAAGTGAAGTGTGGAGGGAACAGCATTTATGCTCTCATTTGCAGGGAGGTGGAGCAGTGGGTATAGGTTGCAAGTGGTGAAAAGATGTTGATAATTCAGATTTAAGTGATTGGAATGTGACAATGGCAGAACAATGGTGTGTCTCCTGCCAGACTTGAAAGGACAGTAAATGGGATGGGTGGAGTGGAGGACGTGATAACAAGCTAAAAGAAATCAAAGAAATGGTTTGCAGATTATAGGTGTTGAGCTCTAATATTAAGTCCAGAAGGCAGCAAAGTCTCCAGTGTGAAATTGAGAGTTCTTTCAGTTTTCACTGTGATTCAGTGGAAAACTACAGCATGCCAAGGACAGACATGTGGGCATGTGAGCAAGACACTGTATTAAAATGCTCAGCTACAGGAGGGTCAGGTTTCTGTTTACACTCAGACCAAAGGTGTTCCACAAAATGGTCAACCAGCCTGCGTTTGGTTTATCCAATGTAAAGTACTCCACATTGGGTGCAGCAAATACAAAATACAAAATTGGAGGAAGTAGGGGTGAAATGCTGCATCATCTGAAAAGACCATTTCGGCTCTTAGATGGTGAGCAGGAAGGTAGTGTCAGGGCAGGCATCACACTTTCTGTGGTTACATGGGAAGGTGACATGGATGGGGATAGTGGTGGTGTTGTTGGTTGTGGAATGGACTAGGGTGTCCAGGAGGAAATGATCTCTGCAAAATGCATGCAGGAGTGGTGAAGGGAAGATATGTTTGGTGTGTTATGGACCAGGCCAGACCCCCTCAAACCATTTCAAGATTGTAACCTGGAGCTCCAAGGAGCAGCGAAATCGATGTTTCGGGCAAAAGCCCTTCATCAGGAATAAAGGCAGTGAGCCTGAAGCGTAGAGAGATAAGCTAGAGGAGGGTGGGGGTGGGGAGAAAGTAGCATAGAGTACAATGGGTGAGTGGGGGAGGGGATGAAGGTGATAGGTCAGGGAGGAGAGGGTGGAGTGGATAGGTGGAAAAGGAGATAGGCAGGTCCACTCATCCCTCATCCCCTCTCCCACTCACCCATTGTACTCTGTGCTACTTTCTCCCCACCCCCACCCTCCTCTAGCTTATCTCTCCACGCTTCAGGCTAACTGCCTTTATTCCTGATGAAGGGCTATTGCCTGAAACGTCGATTTTGCTGCTCCTTGGATGCTGCCTGAACTGCTGTGCTATTCCAGCACCACTAATCCAGAATCTGGTTTCCAGCATCTGCAGTCATTGTTTTTACCACCTGGATCATAACTTCGCCCGTTGTTTTAACCAGATGGAGAGTGGATATTCTAGGAGAGATGCAGCTGGTCAGACCACTGAGTTTTAAACAAAACAGAATTTATGTACAAGATTACTGAATGAAATACAAACACAAGAGAACAGAATACCAAATAACTTAAGCTATCTAAAAACCCAGCAGATCATCCCAAATTAATGCTGTTCCAAATACTTGTAACAATCCCCATAAACACCCCTTGGCCCAAAAGATAAAATCAAACACAGGGTCTAACAGGAGAGATGTCAAAGAGATGGCAGCATGGAACACCCTCTTCCATGCAGCAGCTTCTTGGAAAGCAGTCTCAAAACTGACTGCCTACTTTCAGTGAACAGCCAGACTGCTAAAGACCAAACCAAAGAAGGGCTGAGTAGGGAGAACTGGCCATTCCCCTTTCATTGTACAAGTGTTTTTTTTAAACTCAAAAGCCTTTTTCCCGAGGCAGTATCTGTTAGCTATAATCAAATTGGCCCTAAAACCCATCTAAGCGAGACATTTAGGATTCACTGCTCTTACAACCTCTCTATGGGGAAAAAAAAAGGCCAAGGACAACATAACCTTGTTAAAGAAGTAGCATCATCACAGGTGGTAGCATTCTCCTGAAGTTGTCTGAAATGGCAGAGGATTATCCTTTTTAATATGGAGGCTGGTGGATGAAGGCCGAGGATTAGGGGAATTCGATCATGCTCAAGGGCAGAAGCACGGGTGATAGGTCAGATGCAGGTTGAGGGGCTTGTCAAGCACAGTGGTGGGAAGTCATGGTCATGGAAGATGCAAGCCATGTCAGTAGCACTGTTTTGGAAGATGTCATCATCCATATAGGTGCAAGGTGAAGGAAGCAACTGAGAGAATGGGATGGAGTCTTTGCGAGACATGGGCTGTGAAGCTACCTATGGGAGTCACTGGCTTTGAGTGGATGCCAGTAGAGGACATGACAGTGGACAGTTTATTCCCTGAATTGGAGATAGAGAGATCAAGGAAAGGAAGGGAAGTGTCAGCAGTGGACAATGTGAAAGTTAGGAGGGGTGGAAATTGGAGGCAAAATGAATGAGATTTTCAAAATCTTGGAGGGAGCCTGAAGAGGCACTAAAGCGGTTGTTTATGTACTGGAATAGAGAGTTGTGGGCAGGGACTAGTGTTAAGACTGGAGCAAGGATTGTTCCACATATCTCATAACACGTTCAGCCAGGTGGTGGGTGAGGATTGTTCGGCTTCTTGTCGAGGGAGAAACCAGGAGCTCTCAGACCATCCTAGTGGGGATTGGAGGTACAGAGGAGAAGCATCATCGTTCTACCATACTTACATTCCAATCACTTAATCTGAACTAACAACGTCTTTTCTGCACCAGCACCCTACACCTGGTACCCCCACCCTCAAACTACAGCAGAAATGTTGTCCCCTCCATACTTCAGCTCTGACAAAGGGTCATCTCGACTCAATGTTAGCTTGCTCTCCATGGATACTGTCTGACCTGCTGTGATTTCCAGTATTTGTTGTTTTCAGTACAGGTTCCAGCATCTGCAGTAATTTGATCCTAGAATTTTAGCTAATTTGAGGTTAGCTCACTTTGCAGATCAGCTTTTCCGGTGCACCCATAAAGTTGAGCTCTCTTAAGAAAGAGGTTGAGAAAAGGCTAAAAACTTAATTGTACTGGAATTCTGAGCATAACCTACTTGTGATATTTGTTTGCATCTTCTATTTCTGTTTATTACTTAACATTTGTTTTTAAAAGTATATGTTGCTGAACATTTACTCCTTGGTGGATTTGTTACTGTACATAAGTGAATTGACAACTTTAATTTATTTGTATTTGAGCAGTATTGTAAACAAGGATTGATTCTTGCATTATTCAATAATCATTCTTAAAAATTAGAGACTTGACCTTGATGCATCGAGATATTCAAACAAAATAACCCCCTGATATCTCCGTACTAAGATTAGTTACTTATGTGACTTGTCTCTGCTGTAATATACTAAATAGGTATGTTTTATTCTGAGATAGTATTGGTCGTCTGGAAACTCCCAAGAACACTTCAATTTAAAACCAAGTCTAAAGCTAATGCTGATAATGATTTAAAATCGCTCCTGGTTCACAATTTTCATTTGACATTAGGTTTGACTGAATAAATTTATCTTACTGAAGGTTAAGGTAACGGTCATATAATTTAAGCAGCTATCGCTTAGAAGTGTTTGGAATTGTATTCAAACAGTACTTGGGGAGAAAGGGAAATTTTAGTTGAGTGTAGGCAATGATTTTTGTGGCTTTTGAGCATCTAGATTTCTTAGGTTATTTATAAAAACACATTCCTTGTATTAAGATACTTTTGATGGTAAATAGGATCCAAGTCAATATGTTTGTTGGTAGCGTTCCGGTTGGAATGCCATGCTAGTAGGAATTCTCGTGCGGGTCTCTGTTTGGCTTATCCTAGAATGGATGTGTTCCCCCAGTCGAAATGGTGCCCTTCCTCATCTGCATATAAGGATACTAGTGAGAATTGGTCATAGAGATGTACAGCACAGAAACAGATCCTTCGGTCCAACCCGTCCATGCCGACCAGATATCCCAACCCAATCTAGTCCCACCTGCCAGCACCCAGCCCATATCCCTCCAAACCCTGCCTATTCATATACTCATCCAAATGCCTTTTGAACGTTGCAATTGTACCAGCCTCCGCCACTTCATCTGGCAGCTCATTCCATGCACACACCACCCTCTGCGTGAGAATGTTGCCCCTTAGGTCCCTTTTATATCTTTCCCCTCTCACCCTAAACCTATGCCCTCTAGTTCTGGAATTCCCAAACCCAGGGAAAAGACTTTGTCTATTTTCCCTACCCATGCCCCTCATAATTTTGTAAACCTGAGTCTCCCAATGCTCCAGGGAAAACAGCCAGCCTCTCCATATAGCTCTAATCCTCAAATTCTGGCAACTTCCTTGTAAATCTTTTCTGAACCCTTTCAAATTTTACAACATCTTTCAGATAGGTGCAATATTCCAATAGTGGTCTAACCAATGCCCTGTATAACTGCAACATGACCTTCCACCTCCTGTACTCCGTAGTCTGCTCGAGAAAGGAAAGCATACCAAACGCCTTCTACCTATCTACCTGCAACTCCACTTTCAAGGAGCTATGAACCTGCACTTCAAGGTCTCTTTGTTCAGCAACACTCTCTGGGACCTTACATTAAGTGTCATGTCTTTTTGTGGCTACCTGATGTTTATGTATCCTGGCGGCGAGTTTTCTTTTGTGTCGGACAACACATCCATCCTAGGACAAGCCAAATGGAGTCATGCATGAGAATTCCTAGAAGTATGGCATTCCAACCGCAACTCTATCAACAAACACATTACTTGGATCCTGTTTACCACCCCCTGAGATAAAGAACAGGAAATTACATCACCAACCCAAGGACGCCTAAACACATAAATAGAAAGAGGGCAATATCACCAGTGCTTCATCTGGAGGCTCACTGATGATGTTACCTGGTATGGTGACGAAACGTCTGAAAACGAACCTTCCAGCTCAGCAAGCAAACCGACATCCAGAACTATATTAAGTGTTTTCTGAAAGCCCAAATATACTGCCCACCTTCACTGCCTGTGTCACCTTGTCAAAGAACTTACGGTCAACTTTGTCAAGGTCAGGTCACATCTGACAAAGTCACATTGTCTGTCTCATATTAGCTTATTTTTCTCTTTATTTATCTAATCTTACATCAATTTTCCTACTATTGACATCAAGCTGACAAGTCTGTAGTTTCCTGCATTATCCTTTGTCCCATCTTCAAAGTTAACACATTTGCAATCCTCCAGTCCCTCGAGACTGATCCTTAGTTTTGGGGGAGGCATGAAAGCTTCTATCAAAGGCTTAGCAAGTTGCTCCCTGAGTTCTCTAATCTACGACGCATTTCATTCAAGTCTGGCAATTTCTTTACTTGGAGTGCTGCCAGCCTTTTTATGTACCTCTTTATCTATCACTGCATTGCTCAGTTGCTCAATATCCGTATTTTCAACAAGGCTGTTGTCACCATTTTCTAATGTGGTTAAAAACAGAAGCAAAGTTCTGATTTAATACCTGTACCTTTGCTTCAGTGAGCAGCTTACCCTTATTCCTTATGAGCCTCGTTCTATTCTTCACTACTCTTTTACTATTAATATATTCAAAGAACAGTTTTTTTTCATTTGTGGGAAGCCTGACATCCTTTTCTCATGGGTAAAAACAATGACTGCAGATGCTGGAAACCAGATTCTGGATCAGTGGTGCTGGGAGAGCACAGCAGTTCAAGCAACGGTTGGATGCTGCCTGAACTGCTGTGCTCTTCCAGCACCACTGATCCAGATCCTTTTCTCATGGTTCCTGTTCTTCTTTATTTCACCCTTAGCTCCTTTCCTGCATTTGAGGTACTTTTACTGATTTCTATTGCTGTTATTTTTCTGTTGTGCATTAAATGTCACCTTTTTCTTCCTTCCTTTCTCATGAATATCTTTAATCATCCAGGGGACTCTGAATACCTCAAATTAATTTTTCATGTGTATAAACCAGCTTGCACTCTACTCATCTCTCTCTTTTAAAGTTCTCCTGTTTTTCATCCATTGTTTGATCAACCAAAATGCATTTCTGATCGAACCCACTCCAGTTCAACTTTGCCGTTTTCTGATTTAAATCTGATTTAAAATGTATTCATGGAATGAAGGCATTGCTGGCTAGGCCAGCATTTTATTGCCCATCCATTGCCCACAAGGAAGTTAAGTATCAATCGCATTGCTGTGGATCTTGAGTCGAGAATGTGTGCTGGAAAAGCACAGCAGGTCAGGCAGCATCTGAGGAGCAGGAGAATAGATGTTTCATCAGGACTTATGAAGAACAAAACTGTGTTTTGTTTTATAGAATCTCTACAGTGTGCAAATAGGTCATTTGGCCCAACAAGTCCATGTAACCCTCGGAAGTGCATCCCACCCAGACCCATTTCCCCCACCCTGACGCTGTAACCCTGCATTTCCCATGGCTAACACACCTAACCAACACAATCCTGAACACTACGGGTAATTTAGCCAATCAGTCTAACTTGCACATCTGTGGACTGCAGGAGAAAACTGGAGCACCCTGCGGAAGCTCACGCAAGCACAGGAAGTCGTGCAAACTCCACACAGACAGTCTCCGGAGGGTGGGGTTGAACCCAGGTCCTTGGTGTTGAGAGGCAGCAGTGCTGATCACTGAGCCACTGTGCTGTCTTGCGAAAGCAGTTTATATACCCTGCATGTTCTGTACCCCAGAGCAATTTCTGCTTCCAGTTCCCCAATTTGTTCATGATATTCCATGCATTTATATATATAAAATTTAACCCTGCACCTTTTCACTTTTTTGTCCATCAGACGATAACTATTTCTTTGTTCACTGTCGACACTTGAGCCTTCCCACACTTTTTTTTTCCCTGTTCCCCATCTTGTTTTTGCTCGCTCCAGTTCTTCCAAAATTCGGACCATTAGACAACCCATTTCCTTGCCTTGTTAAAAGATTGAAAAATACTTTCTTAAAAAAAAGTATGTTTGGAACAATTTGGGTCTGCTTGTGAGTTCGTTAGTGACTTGGAATAAATATCTGTAATACATTTTAAGTTGTGCTAAAAAATGCTTTTGCACACAAAAGGTCCAATGGCTTTTCAAAAGCTTCTCTGAAGGCCTGCACAAAGGCACAATTAGTCAGGAATTACAAAAGATCACTGGAAACTTAATTAACTATTGAAATTTCTGAAAAGTTTGCGCTGGTTTGAATGATTTTGGCTTGACATGTATTGAAAGCCAGTGCAACCTATCAGACACACCAGGACACAAAATCAAAATTGAAAAATGTACTTTTTAAAAAAAATATTGACTAATTGGTTATTTAATGATTTACAGTGACTTGATGATATGGCACATTGTCTTCGTGTTATATAGTACCTTAATCTCTGCCAAGTAAATGTCTGTCTACAGGGAGGAAAGATTTGAAGGAATGAAAAATAGGTGAAGTCATTGGCAGACGAATGGAACTACTTCTGTTAATTCTGTGTTGGGATTCTTGCTTTAGAACCTCAATCAGGGTGAGGGTAGCTCACATCAAAAGAAAGAATGTTTGTCGAGAGCAAATAACTCTTGTAAATCTCCTGTGGCACGGACAAGTAATCAGGTTTTATCTCTTGATCTTTGTCTTTTGGGGTCAGTGTGGTAGACAGTGCTACATGTGGCATTAGTGCTCCACTGTTTAGAATCAGAGGCAGCATGACCCTTTCCACCCTGATCGCTGTGCAGTGGTTCCAATTGAACACGTGCGGACATTAAAGCATAGCAGAGTTGGCTGTGGTAGATCTTTAGTTCAACAGTCTCTTGATAACTGACAGCCCATACGTTTTACTGGAAATAAACAAATTATTGGAATGTCATCATCTATGAAGTTGTACTCCACCAAGGAATCTGTCTTTAGGAAAGGATGGAGTGGAAACGCCACATTTAAAACTGAATAGGGTTAGAGTGTCAGAGACATGGTAAGCTTGTGACACAGTAGCTACTGGCTTAGTTTCCAGCAAAATTTCAAAATCATCTAACATAATTAACTTGCCACTATTTTCTTTGAAATCTGTATTCTCAATATGAACTAAGTTTGAAAGAAATCAAGAAATTTCTGATGTAAAATTCAACAATGCATAAAATAAATCTATAAATATCAGATTATCAATTCACAAACTACTTTGCATTTTTTCCAGATCGATAGATGATCATGTTTTCTGGACTATCTCTTTAAGAATGAGTAGTTTGTTTTATTCAGATGTTGATATTGACTAATGAAGGACCTTAAACAGTAATAGTGTCTGTTATAACCTAGTTGTCAGCTGTTTCACCTTCTGTTGCTTTATTTCTGAAATTAATGCAAATAGGTAATCTGAATATTTTCTGATTTAACCTCTTCAGAGATGTTGTTACACATACCTGGAGCAAGTGAAGCTTCAACCTGGGTGTGCTGGCTCAGAGGTAGGGTCACTGCCACTGAACCGTAAGAACCCATGGGTAACTTGAATGCTTTCACTGCCAATTCAGCATGCGGGTGAATACTTTTATAGATTAAATCCAAAATAATTTGTCCTGTGCTGCCTTGTTTCAAAATAATTGTGTAGAAGCCACGTGTACTTTCATCTTGAATTAATTAAAAGTGGTCCCAGTAGAATGCCACAGGCTGTCTGTAAATACTAATTAGGAGGCAGCATTGTAATTGCCAGCCTGTATGGTGGCCTAATCCTTCTAATCGGAATTTTAAATTTATTCGTTTGAATTTTACTTGCACTTCTGGTTGTTTTAAAGTCAAACTCAAATGTTTTTCAATTAAAAAGTTAGCAAGGTTTTGGTTCTTTCAGCAGTGGATCATTTTTTTCTCCGTCTGGTTAAAGTGTACAGACTGGTTTTAAAAACAGCAGTTAGATTTCATCAAAATTGGAGGCCTTAATTTCACTTATGAGTACGGTTGTAACACTCTTAACACACAAGATCTTGGGTCCAAGCACCACTCCAGGAGTTAAGCATATAATCTTGGTTGACATTGTTAAAAATCTCACAACACCAGGTTATAGCCCAAAAGGTTTATTTTGAAGTACAAGATTTCAGAGCTCTGCCCTCCCAACTGTCCTTGCAACTTCTCCAAGATAGTCATTGGAGTGAATATGGTTACTTTGTGTTGTGGCCTAGAGTTCTATGGAAGTAAATTGAGGTTTTCACAAAGTTTTACTTTATGCATAATCTGGATAAAGGTAACTAGGTTATTATTATGATAGTCTGCTCCTCTGCTTCAGAGCTACCTGATGAAGGAACAGCACTTCAAAAGCTTGTACTTCCAAATAAACCTGTTGGACTCTAACCTGGTATTGTGTGATTTATAACTTTGTCCATCCCAGTCCAACACTGGCACTGCCGCATCT
The DNA here is from genome assembly GCF_020745735.1 of Hemiscyllium ocellatum. Classification (NCBI taxonomy): domain Eukaryota; kingdom Metazoa; phylum Chordata; class Chondrichthyes; order Orectolobiformes; family Hemiscylliidae; genus Hemiscyllium; species Hemiscyllium ocellatum. The sequence continues at coordinate 36,809,428 of NC_083407.1, read as the reverse complement.
TGGTTGACAATCCTGGTACTGAACAACTGCTTCACTGATGGAGGTGGTACATTCTGGTAGAGGTGCTCAGTCCTACTTTCACTGTTTTGAGCTGTAAATATTTAATCATACATAAAATGCAGTTGCGCTTATTAAGTATTGGGCATTTATTATATAAGTTATGGTTTTTTGGCAAGCTGAATTGTGAAACCTTAACAAGAGTTTCTGCCCTCCTTTGTTTATGCTTATCAAAATGAAGCATAGAACGTTTGTTATGATGCTGTTCCTTTAAACAAGTTAATGTTGTCCTTTTTTTTCAGGAGATCGTAAAAACACAGATTCTGAAAAGTCTGGGCTTGGATGGGTTTTAGGTTCAATTTAATTATAGCTAACAGATACTGGTTCAGGCAAAAGGCTTTGAAGTTTAGAAAACAAACTTGTATAATGAAAGTGGAGTGGCCTATTCTCCAAGCTCAACTTTTCTCTGATTTGATTTGGTTTATCGCAGTCTGGTTATTCACTGAAAGCAGTTATGAAGCTGCTGGACTCAAAGAAGCAGGTCCATGCTCATCCTCCTCTCTGTGACATTTCCCCTGTAAGACCCTATATTTGGTTTTACCTTTTGTACCAACGGGTGTTTATGGGGATTGTTTCAGGTACTTGGAACAACATTAAGGTGGGCTGATCTGTTAGGTTTTCACATAGTTAAGTTATTTGGTTTTCTGTTCTCTTTTGTTGTGTGTTTCATTTAGTATCCTTGTAAATAAGTTCTGTTTTGTTTAAAAATTAGTGGTTTGACCAGCAGCATCAGCCCTGGCATATTCACGTTACACCTGCTTAAAACAACTAGCAAAGTTAGGGTCTGGGCTACTTCCTTGAAGTGTTTTGTGGGGCTCTGGCCTGGTCCATAACACCTTTAACTTTAACATGTAACAGTATCATAAACTCTGATGAAACTGTAGCACAGTCGGAAGTAAGGTAAAACGTAATTCTAAAATCACAATCTGAACAGTTTAGGTTACTTCTTCCTTCTTCAGAAATGCCCTCCCAACTGTCCTTGCAACTTCTCCAAGATGGTCATTGGAGTGAATATGGTACTTTGTGTTGTGGCCTAGAGCTCTATGGATTTAAATTGAGGTATTCACAAAGTTTTACTTTATGCATGACCTGGATAAAGGTAACTAGGTTATTATTATGATAGTCTGACAAGGTTTTGGATGTAGTTTTGCTCGCTGAGCTGAAACTTTCATTTCCAGACGTTTCATTACCTTACTAGGTAACATCTTCAGTGGACTTCATGCAAAAGCTTTTTCATAAAGTGCACTGAAGATGTTACCTCGTAAGGTAATGAAACATCTGGAAATGAACCTTTCAGCTCAGCGAGCAAACCTTCATCCAAAACCTTAACATGAGCTACAAATCTTCTCAAAACTCGCCAAGTCTGACAAGGTAGTCATCTGTACTTCCATGGTGAATGTGGCTCAGTGGTGGATAAGAGCCACTTTGGCTGCTGCTTCGTCATCTTGTCTGGAGAAGGAGCGTGTAGAGTCCAGCAACATATTTGAGTCTTCTGCCTGACTGAAGAATACCACTAAGACGTGACATTTTTATCTGAGCCAGGAGTAATAATATTTGGTTTGTAGGTTTTCCACTGTTTTAATTACAGTCATGAAAGTAGAAGATCTGATTCAACCTGAAATTTGAACAGGAAGTGCTGAAGAAGGTAAAGTAGCATCTGCAGTAGAGAAAAGAGTTCAGTTTTGAGTTCAGTATGACTCTTCTTTCGAACCTGCATTACCCACATTTTCTGCTGTTGTTTAAATATGAACTTGTGCTGTGACAACATGTTGTTCTTTTGATTTTTTTTTCTTTGGAGGGAGGACCACTGTTCCTCATGATAATGTCATTGGAATTGTTGAATGATTTGATAAATTTACCAACTCTAATCCTATGTCATCTGTGGCTGTCAATATACTATGTATAAAGTTGCTGAGCAGTTTTGGTATAATAGTTTAATTTTATTTGTAAGGTGTGTCATCTTTCCCACTGGTCTTAGATTAAAAGCTTTTCCATTGTTTTGATGAGTTGCAGTAGATGCTTCTTTGGAGAGTTAGTCTATAAACAGGAATTACAGTATTTTTGCTGTTCTTAGTTAATGTTATGCCAAAATATTTCCACTGTCCAGTTTATTTTTGTTTTTCTGAAGTTAAATTAGGTTAAATTAGAAGAAGGCGCTTGCAATGGAACTTAGTTCATGACTCCTTCCCAACATGAGAATTCTGGAATACGTGTAGTTCTTTTCTGAAAATGTTGGTATGGGAAAAAATCTGCTTCTCTGTCCACCCACACACAGAGCATAAAGCACCATGTCTGCCTAAGTCACAACAGAAACTACCCAGAGTGCCTCAGCCTTGACCAAACAGGCTAACTAAGACACAAGGTAGCAAACAAGAGATGACTCAAGTCACTCCCAGACTGGGAAATACACTTCCCTGAAACAGCCTGACAATAGACTTACTAACCGTCAGTAAGCACAACCGCGGCTGAAGCGTTAAAGGCAGCCTCACACCTCACACAAAGAGGAGTCATAGTTTTCATTAATGGGGCGGGCAGATTTAAGGAAGAATAACTTCTCCTGAATGATCATGAATCAATGGAATTCTGTACCCCAGAGTGCAATGGATGTTGCGGCGCTGAATAAATTAAAGGATGCAATGCACATTTTAATTAGCAATGGGTTAAAGGGTTATGTGGAACGGGCAGGAAATCATCCATGCGTATATTAAATGATGGAGCAGGCTCGAGGGACTGAATTGCATACTCATGCTTTTAGTTCTCATGTCATATTCCTAATATGGTATGGTGAATTGATAAAAGTTTTTTTTAATCGTGATTGGTAAAAACTTATCTTTCCTTTTTCATTTATCTAAGTTAAGACTAAGTTAAGGTTAAGATTAAAAATGGCAGGAGATCTCCGAACCGTGTTATGCTCCTCTTGCTCAATGTGAGAGCTCAGGGACATAGCTGATGTCCCTGACTCCTTCACATACAGGAAGTGTGTCCAGCTGCAGCTCTTGTTAGACTGCATGGTGGCTCTGGTGTTGTGGATGGACTAACTTTAGAGCATACGTGATGCTGAGGAGATTGTGGATAGCACCATAGATTAAGATTGCTGAGGACGAAAGGGAATGGTTGCTCAAAAGGCAGAGAAAGAGCAGGCAGGCAGTGCAGGTGTCCCTTGCGGGCATCTCCCTCCAAAACAGGTGTATCATTTTCGATACAGTTGAGCGAGATGGCTCACCAGGAGAAGACAGCAGTAGCCATGTTCATGGCACCGTGATGAGTCCAAGAAGGCTTGTTGTGGATAACCACTCCCAGGAGCTCTGTTGTACAGAAGGTTGGGAAAAATGTGGAGGGACTATAGTCATAGAGGATTCAATTGTAAGGGGAGTAGATAGGCGGTTCTGTGATCAAAATGACAATTGCGAATGATATGTTACCTCCCAGGTGCACGGGTCAGGGATATCTCAGATTGGCTGCAGAACAGTCTGAAGGGGGAGGATGAACAGCCAATCGTCATGGTTCTTGTAAGCACCAATGATATAGGTAAAAAATAGGATGAGGCCCTACAAGCAGAATTTAGGGAGTTAGGAACCAAGTTTAAAAAGTAGAACCTAAGAGGTAGTAATCTCAGGATTGCTATCCCATGCCACGTGTTATTCTTTCATTTCTACTCTGACTAAGCAGGATGAATGAGTGGCTTGAAAGATGGTACAGGAGGGAGGGGTTCAGATTTTTGGGACATTGGGACCAGTTCTGGGGGAGCTGGGACTATTACAAATTGTGCAGTCTATACCTGAACCAGACTGGAACCAATGTCCTTGGGATGCTTTTGCTAATGTTGTTAGGAAGGCTTTAAACTAATGTGGCAGGGGAGGGAAACCAAATGAGGAGGTTAGTAGACAGGAAGGAGGTAGTAACTGAAGCATGTAAGGAACTAGCTAATGAAGTCAACGTGACAAAAGGTAAGAGCAGGCAGGGAGCAGATGATGAACACAAAAGGATAGGTGGTCTGAGGTGCATTTGTTTTAATGCAAGAAGTATAGTAGGTAAGGCAGATGAACCAAGGGCTTGGAGTAGTACCTGGGAGTATGATGTTCTTGCTATTACTGAGACTTGGTTGAGGGAAGGACATGATTGGTAACTAAATATCACAGGATATAGGTGCATCAGGCTGGATAGAGAGTGAAGTAAGAGGGGTGGAGGAGTTGCATTACTGGTCAGAGAAGATATTACAGCTGGGTGAAGGAGGCACTATGGAGGACTTGAGCAGTGACGCAATATGGGTAGAGCTCAGAAATAGGAAGGGTGTGGTAACAATGTTGGGGCTGTACTATAGGCATCCCAACAGCGAACATGAGATAGAAGTACAAATATGTAAACAGATTATGGAAAGATGTAGGAGCAACAGGGAGGTGGTGAAAGGAGATTATACTTTTCCCAAAATTGACTGGGATTCACTTAGTGTTAGAGCAGCATTTGTAAGGAGTATTCAGGAGGGTTTTCTAGAGTTGTATGTAAATAGTACAACTTTGGAAGGGGCCAAACTGGAACTGGTGTTGAATTGAATTGAATTTGTTGTCACGTCTACTGTGGTACAGTGAAAAGCTTTGTCTTGCGAGCAATACAGGCAGACCAGAGTTAAGTAGCATAGATAGTAAATAATCAGTAAAATAATCAGCAAAATCAAAAACACAGGTACAGGCAAATGTTAGAGTTTGTGAGTCCATTCAGTATTATAACAACAGTAGGGTAGACACTGTTGCAAAACTGGCTGGTGCATGTATTCCGGCTTCCGTACCTTCTCCCTGATGTTGGAGGTTGAAGAAAAACATTGACAGAGTGGGGTGGATCTTTGAGAATGCTGGCGGCCTTTCCTTCCCGGCAGGCCTGATAGATGGATTCTATAGATGGGAGGTTGGCCTTTGTGATTGTCCGGGCCGAGTTCACCACTCTATGTAACTGTCTCTGATCTTGAATGGTGCAGTTGCCATGCCAGGTAATGATGCATCCAGACAGAATGGTCTCTGGCAAGGGTATTTGCCATCATGCCAAATTTGCTCAGCTGCCTGAGGAAGGAGAAACGTTGTTGGGCCTATGTAACTAGTGCGTCCACATGAAGAGTCCAAGAAAGCTTGTTGTGGATGACCACTCCCAGGAGCTTGACACTCTCTACTTCTTCCACCTCTGTGCTGCTAATCTGTAGGGGGGCATGAGTAACATCCTGCCGAAAATCAATAATGACTTTCTTGGTTTTGCCGGCATTGAGAGCTAGGTTGTTTTTTAAAGTAATTGATATGTACAGCATGGAAACAGACCCTTCGGTCCAACCCGTCCATGTCGACCAGATATCCCAACCCAATCTAGTCCCACCTGCCAGCACCCGGCCCATATCCCTCCAAACCCTTCCATCCAAATGCCATCTTAAATGTCAATTGTACCAGCCTCCACCCATCTTCTGGCAGCTCATTCCAGACAAATATCACGCTCTGCGTGAAAAAGTTGCCCCTTAGGTCTCTTTTATATCTTTCCCCTCTCACCCTAAACCTATGCCCTCTAGTTCTGGACTCCCCGATCCCAGGGAAAGGACTTTGTCTATTTATCCTATCTATGCCCCACATAATTTTGTAAACCTCTATAAGGTCACCCCTCGGCCTCTGACGCTCCAGGGAAAACAGTCCCAGCCTGTTCAGCCTCTCCCTGTAGCTCAAATCCTCCAACCCTGGCAACATCCTTGTAAATTTTTTCTGAACCCTTTCAAGTTTCACAACACCTTTCCGATAGGAAGGAGACCAGAATTGCATGCAATATTCCAACAGTGGCCTAACCAATGTCCTGTACAGCCACAACGTGACCTCCCAACTCCTGTACTCAATACTCTGACCAATAAAGGAAAGCATACCAGACACCTTCATCACTATCCTATTCCCCTGCGACTCCACTTTCAAGGAGCTATGAACATGCACTCCAAGGTCTCTTTGTTCAGCAGCACTCCCTAGGACCTTACCATTAAGTGTTTAAGTCCTGCTAAGATTTGCTTTCCCAAAATGCAGCACCTCACATTTATCTGAATTAAACTCCATCTGCCACTTCTCAGCCCATTGGCCTATCTGGTCAAGATCCTGTTGTAATCTGAGGTAACCCTCTTCGCTGTCCACTACATCTCCAATTTTGGTGTCATCTGCAAACTTACTAACTGTACCTCTTATGCTCGCATCCAAATCATTTATGTAAATGACAAAACGTAGAGGGCCCAGCACCAATCCTTGAGGCACTCCACTGGTCACAGGCCTCCAGTCTGAAAAACAGCCCTCCACCACCACCCTCTGTCTTCTACCTTTGAGCCAGTTCTGTATCCAAATGGCTAGTTCTCCCTGTATTCCATGAGATCTAACCTTGCTAATCAGTCTCCCATGGGGAACCTTGTCGATTGCCTTACTGAAGTCCATATAGATCACATCTACTGCTCTCCCCTCATCAATCTTCTTTGTTACTTCTTCAAAAAACTCAATCAAGTTTGTGAGACATGATTTCCCGTGCACAAAGCCATGTTGACTATCCCGAATCAGTCCTTGCCTTTCCAAATACATGTACATCCTGTCCCTCAGGATTCCCCCCAACAACTTGCCCACCGGTCTAAAGTTCCCTGGCTTGTCTTTACCGCCCTCCTTAAACAGTGGCACCATGTTTGCCAACTTCCAGTCTTCCAGCACCTCACCTGTGACTATTGATGACACAAATATCTCAGCAAGAGGCCCAGCAATCATTTCTCTAGCTTCCCACAGAGTTCTCGGGTACACCTGATCAGGTCCTGGGGATTTATCCACCGTTAACCGTTTCAAGACATCCAGCACTTCCTCCTCTGTAGTCTGGACATTTTGCAAAATGTCACCATCTATTTCCCTACAGTCTATATCTTCCATATCCTTTTCCACAGTAAATACTGATGCAAAATATTCATTTAGTATCTCCCCCATTTTCTGTGGTTCCACATAAAGGCCACTTTGCTGATCTTTGAGGGGCCCTATTCTCTCCCTAGTTACCCTTTTGTCCTTAATATATTTGTAAAAACCCTTTGGATTCTCCTCAGTTGTATTTGCCAACGCTGACTCATGTCCCCGTTTTGCCCTTCTGATTTCCCTCTTAAGTACACTCCTATTGTCTTGTACACACTTAACAAATTCCTCTTCATCTAAACCTTTAACAATATGGCAGTCCTAGTCGATGTTTGGAAAGTTAATATCCCCTACCATAACTACCCTATTATTCTCAGAGAAAGCTGAGATCTCCTTGCAAGTTTGTTTCTCAATTACCGTCTGACTATTGGGGGGTCTATAATACAATCTCAATAAGGTGATCATCCCTTTCTTCTTTCTCAGTTCCACCCAAATAACTTCCCTGGATGTATTTCCAAGAATATCCTCCCTCAGCACAGCTATAATGCTATCCCTTATCAAAAATGCCATTTCCCCTCCTCTCTTGCCTCCCTTCCTATCCTTTCTGGAGCATTTGTAATCTGGAACATTAAGCTGCCAATCCTGCCCATCCCTGAGCCATGTTTCCGTAATTGCTATGATATCCCAGTCCTATGTTCCTAACCATGCCCTGAGTTCATCTGCCTTTCCTGTTCGGCCCCTTGCATTGAAATAAATACAGTTCAGTGTATTAGTCCTACCTTGTCCCTGCCTGCCTTGACTGTTTGACTCACGTCTGTTCTCAGTTGTACTTATCTCCGATCGATCTCTTTCCTCACTATCTTTCTGGGTCCCCACCCTCCCCACCTTACTAGTTTAAATCCTCCCAAGCAGTTCTAGCAAATTTCCCTGCCAGTATATTAGTTCCCTTCCAGTTTAGGTGCAATCCGTCCATCTTGTACAGGTCGCTTCTACCCCAAAAGAGATTCCAATGATCCAAAAATGTGAATCCTTCTCCCATACACCAGCTCCTCAGCCATGCATTCATCTGCTCTATCCTCCTATTCCTACCCTCACTAGCACGTAGCACTGGGAGAAATCCAGATATTACTATCCTTGAGGACCTCCTTTTTAAATTTCTGCCTAACTCTGTGTAATCTCCTTCAGAGTCTCAACTTTTTCCCTTCCAATGTCATTGGTTTCAATGTAGACAATGATCTCCTGCTGGCCCCTCTCTCCCGTGAGAACATTCTGCACACACTCTGAGACGTCCTTGATCCTGGCACCAGGGAAACAACACATTCTGCTTTTTCTCTGCTGGCCACAGAAACGTCTGTCTGTACCTCGGACTACAGAATCCCCTAACACAATTGATCTCTTGGAAGCCGAAATCTTCCACCTCCCATTGTAGTCTGTTTTTGTCGCCATCTGAGATTCGACTGATTATATGCTGTCATCAGCGAACTTGTAAGTGGCATTAGTCTGGTATTTGGCAATGGAGTTATGGGTATTCAGTGAGTACAGTAGGGGGGGCTGTGTATGCACCCCTGGGTGGCTCCAGTGTCGAGTGTTAATGAGGATGTAATATTGCCCCCAATCTTCACTGATTGTGGCCTGTGAGTCAGGGAACTGAGGATCCAGTTGCAGAGTGTGGGGTTTAGTCCAAGATCACTAAGTTTAATAGTCAGTTTTGAGAGGATAATCGTGTTGAAGGCTGAACTGTAGTCAATGAGTAGTATTCTTGTGTGGCTGTTCTTGTCAAGATTTTCTAGGAAAGAGTGAAGGGCAAGTGATATGGGCATCTGAAATGGAATGCCTTTCAAAGCACTTCATGACCACCAAAGTTAGAGCCACTGGGCGGTAGTTATTGAGACATGCTGCATGAGCCTTCTTAGGCACAGGGATGATGTTGGCCCTTTTGAAACAGCCAGTGACAGTAGCCTGCTGCAGGGAGAGGTTGAAGATGTCCGAGAAGACCTCTGCCACTCCTGGCACTCTGTCAGTCCCATTGCTTTCTTTGGATTCACATGGAGGAAAACTGATCTGACCTCTGATGCAGTGACTGTTGGGGATAGGTTTGTCAGGACTTGTCAGAATAGGTGTTACCTCTCCACTGCAATTCTGCTTAAAGCGAGCTAAGAAGGTGTTGAGATGATGTGGGGGTGATGTGTCATCGTCTGCTATCTTGCACCGTCTCTTTTTAGAACCTGTGATTTCATTCAGTCCTTGCCATAGTCGCCGGGTGTCTGTCTGGGTCTTTAGTTTGGATCTGTATTGGTCCTTGGCTGTCTTAATGGTTCTGTAAAGGTCATGCTTGGATTCCTTTTATTTGAGTGGGTCTCCTGATCTGAAAGCTTCACACCTGGTTTTTAGCAGGTTCTGTATGTCCTAATTCCAGGTGTTTGGGAACACCTGGGTTGACTTCCTCAGTATGCAGTACTCCACAGACTTGCTGATAAAGGCTGTGACGGTGGTGGCGTGCTCGTCCCTTGGATCTGTGGACTGTTTGAACATGGCCCAATCAGCAGATTCCAGACAGCACCGGAGTTGATCCACCTCCTCCAACCAACACTGGACCTGTATCTGCAAGGGGTCTCCTGCTTGAACTTTTGCCTGTGTTGAGGAATGAGCCCGGCCAGGTGGTTAAAGTTTTATAAAGCATTAGAACATTACAGCGAAGTACAGACCCTTCGGCCCTCTGCACCGAACTGTGGAACCAATCTAAAGCCCATCTAACCTATACTATTCATTCTTGTCCATATGTCTATCCAATGACCATTTAAATGCCCTTAAAGTTGGCAAGTCTATTACTGTTGCAGTCAGTGCATTCCACGCTCCTATTACTGAGTAAAGAAACTACCTCTCATATCTGATCTATATCTATCACCCCTCAATTTAAAGCTATGTCCCTTTGTGTTAGCCATTGCCATCTGAGGAAAATGGTTCTCACTGTCCAACCTATCTAACTCTCTGATTATCTTATATGTCTCAAGTCACCTCTCAACCTTCTTCTATCTAATGAAATCAGCCTCAAGTCCTTCAGCCTTTCCTCATAAGACCTTCCCTTCATACCAGGCAATGTCCAAGTAAATCTCCCCTGAACCCTTTCCAAAGCTTCCACATCCTTCCTATAATGTGATGACCAGAACCATATGCAATACTCCAAATGTGGCCGCACCAGAGTTTTGTACAACTGCAGCATGATCTCATGGTTCTGAAAGTTAATCCCTCCACCGATAAAAAGCTAATTCACCGTATGCAGCCTTAAGAACCCTATCAACCTGGGTGGCAACTTTCAAGGATTTATATACTGGACACCGAGATCTATCTGCTCATCTACACTGCCAAGAGTCTTACGATTAGTCCTGTACTCTGCATTCCTGTTACTCTTCCAAAGTGAATCACTTCTCACTTTTCCACATTTAAACTCCATTTGCCACCTCTCAGCCCAGCTCTGCTGTTTATCTGTGTCTCCCTGTAACCTACAACATCCTTCGTCAGTATCCACAACTCCACCGACCTTAGTGTCATCTGCAAATTTACTAACCCATTCTTCAATGCTCTCATCCAGGTCATTTATATATATAACAAACAACAGTGCAGCCGAAACAGATCCTTGCGGTACCCCATTGGTAACTGAACTCCAACCTGTAGGGACTGTCCGAAGGCTTGAGTGAAGACCAAATTTGCAGTACTTTGTGAAGATGGTCTTTAGGCAATATTGCTTTTAGGCTCCTGCAGCACTGAATTGGTTCTAAGCAAAATGTAAGCGTAGCTTAATCTGGTAGGTCAGGGATTCTTTGAAAATTCCAGCACTTTTATTTTCAATTTGAAGGCGTGCTTCAGAACTCAAAAGCACAAGCATGGGTTTTGTGCAACATAATACAATTTCCAATTTTCACAGGTAAAATTATCCAACATTTAAACTGAATGAAATAATTTACATAAGCATTCAATGGCCAGAGACAATTACATTTTAGATATTTCCAAATCCTCATATTGGTGTTAGAGAATGCCAAGCCAGTACAGCTCAGTAGTGTAATTACAGTAAAGTGTCTTTGCTTTTATCAATAAAATACCATTTTTTTTACCTTTCTCTCTCCTTCCTCATTTTGATCAAATGTGAAATTTAGGCTGTTATTTTGGGAATAGTGATCACAATTCCGAAAGTTTTAGAATACTCTTGGACAAAGACTAGAATGGTCCTGAAGGAAGACTGCTAAATTGAGGGAAGGCCAAAATTCGATAGGAGCTGGGAACTGTAGATTGGGAGCAGCTATTTGAAGGTAAATCCACAATTGATATGTGGGAGACTTTTAAAAAGAGGTTGATTAGGGTGCAGGAGAGACATATTCCTGTTAAAATGAGGGATAGAAATGGCAAGGTTAGGGAACCATGGATGGCGGATGAAGTTGTGAGACTAGCTAAGAGGAAAAAGGAAGTTAGCATAAAGTCTAGGTGACTGAAGACAGATGAAGCTTTGGAAGAATATCGGGAATATGAAACCAATCTGAAATGAGGAATTAAGAGGGCTGGAAGGAGTCATGAAATATCTCTAGCAAACAATGTTCAGGGAAATCCCAAGACCTTTTATTCATATGTAAGGAGCAAAGGGTAAGTAGAGAAACGGTTGGCCCACTCGAGGACAAAGGAGGAAAGTTATGTGTGGGGTCAGAGAAAATGTGTGAGATTCTTAATGAGTACTTTGTATCGGTATTCACAGAGGAGAGGGATATGACTGGTGTTTAGAGTAGGGATAGATATTTGATTACTCTCGGTCAAGTTGACATAAGGATGGAGGAAGTATTGGGTACTCTAAAAGGCACTGAGTTGGACAAGTTCCCAGGTCCAGTTGGGATCTATTCCAGCTTACTGAGGGAAGCGAGACAGGAAATACCTGGGGCCTCAACACATATCTTTGCAGCATCCCTGAGCACGGGTAAGGTCCTGGAGGACTGGAGAATTGTTAATATTGTCCCCTTGTTTAAGAAGGGTAACAGGGATAATCCAGGTAATTATAGACTGATGAGCCTGATGTCAGTGGTAGGGAAGCAGCTGGAGAGGTTACTCTGCTGGGGCAGCATGTTGGCTCAGTGGTTAGCGCTATTGCCTCACAGCGCCAGGGACCCAGGTTCAATTCCTGCCTCGGGTGACTGTATGGGGTTTGCACATTCTCCGCGTGTCTGTGTGGGTTTCCTCAGGTGCTCCAGTTTCCTCCCACAATCCAAACATGTGCAAGTTACGTGAATTGGCCATGCTGAATTGCCCGTAGTGTTCAGGATTGAGTAGGTTAGGTGCATTAGTCAGGGATGAATGTAGGGGAGTAGGTCTGGATAGGTCTTCAGAGGGTTGGTGTGGACTTGTTGGACCGAAGGGCCTGATTCTCCACTGTAGGGATTCTACATCTGTACTGAAGGATAGAATCTATTACCATTTGGAAGAAATTGGGCATACCAGTGATAGACAACATGGTTTTGTGCAGGAAAGTTCACGTCTTACCAACTTAATAGAATTCTTTGAGGAAGTGACAAAGCTGATTGATGAGAGAAGGGCTGTAGCTGTCCTGTACATGGACTTCAGTAAAGCATTTGATAAGGTTCCCCATGGTAGGCTAATGGAGAAAGTGAAGTCACATAGGGTTCAGTGTGAACTAGCCAGATGGATAGAGAACTGGCTGAGCGACAGGAGATATAGAGTAGGACTGGAAGGGAGTTTCTCAAAATGGAGAACTGCAACCAGTGATGTTCCCCAAGGATCTGTGCTGGCACCATGTTGTTTGTGCTATACGTAAATGATCTGGAGGAAGATATAGGTGGTCTGATTAGCAAGTTTGCAGATGACACTAAGATTAGTGGAGTAGCAGATAGTGAAGGGGACTGTCAGAAAAAACAGGGTGAAAGTGAGGACTGTAGATGCTGGAGGTCAGAGTCGAGAGTGTGGTGCTGGAAAAGCACAGCCGGTCAGGCAGCATCCAAAGAGCAGGAGAATACAGCAGAATCTAGATAGATTGGAGAGTTGGACAGAAAAATGGCAGATGGAAATTCAATCCAGGCAAATGTGAAGTGATGCTTTTTGGAAGAGCCAATTCCAGAGTGAACTATACAGTAAATGGAAAAGTCCTCTGGAAACTTGATGTGCAGAGAGATTAGATTAGATTTTTTAGATTAGATTAGATTACTTACAGTGTGGAAACAGGCCCTTCGGCCCAACAAGTCCACACCGACCCGCCGAAGCGCAACCCACCCATACCCCTACATTATCCCTTACCCCTTACCACTACGGGCAATTTAGAATGGCCAATTCACCTGACCCGCACATCTTTGGACTGTGGGAGGAAACCGGAGCACCCGGAGGAAACCCACGCAGACACGGGGAGAACGTGCAAACTCCACACAGTCAGTCGCCTGAGTCGGGAATTGAACCCGGGTCTCCAGGCGCTGTGAGGCAGCAGTGCTAACCACTGTGCCACCGTGCCGCCCACAGATCTGGGTGTTCAAGTCCATTGCACACTGAAGGTGGCAACGCAGATCAGTAGAGTGGTCAAGAAGGCATGCGGCATGCTTTCCTTCCATCAGACAGGGTATTGAGTACAAGAGTTTGGCAGGTCATGTTGCAGATGTACTTTGTTTCAGCCACATTTGGAATACTACGTATAGTTCTGGTTTCCACATTTACCAAAAGGATGTGGATGCTTTGGAGAGGGTGCAGAGGAGGTTCATCAGGATATTCCCTGGTATGGAGGGTGCTAGCTATGAAGAGAGGTTGAGTAGATTAGGATTGTTTTCATCAGAAATACGGACATTGAGGTGGGGACCTGCTTGAGATCTACAAAATCAGGAGAGTTATGGACAGGATGGATAGCAAGAAGCTTTTTCCTAGTGTGGGGAACTCAGTTACTAGGGATCACAAGTTCAAGGTGAGAGGGGAAAGATTTATGGGAGATATGCATGCAAAGTTCTTTACGCAGAGAGTGGTGGGTGTCTGTGTTGCCAGTGGAGGTGGTAGACGCAGGCATGATAGCATTGTTTAAGATCTATCTAGACAGATACATGAATGGGCAGGGAGCAGAGGGATACAGATCTTTAGAAAATACGCTACACATTTAAATCTAGGATCTGGATTGGTGCAGGCTTGGAGGGCCAAAGGACCTATTCCTGTACTGTAATTTTCTTTGTTCTTCATTCTTTCTTAAGTGGGATGACCTAAGGTTTGGTCAAAGAGGTAAATTTTAAGGAGTTTCTTAAACGAGAAAAGTTCGGTTGTAAAGACAATGTCTTTTTATTTTCATTCTTGTATTTTTAATTGTGATCTGAAATGGGAAAATAACATTGCAAGAATTGCTGCAAGCTTTGAAATCAAGTAATCTGACACTAATTGTAAGCATCGTATACACTGGCCTGTTTCGCCAGTAGTTGATGTGGTTTGAGGATGAGCTGGATGTGAAGAAGTTGTTACAAATGAAGCTTTGGTTCGCAACAAGTAGTTGATTGACAACTGGTCAACTAGTCCACAGACCAATGACAAAGGCCATCTGCCTGCCAGCAACTATGATTGGTTCTCAGGGCTGGGATAAAGATGCAGAAAAGTAATCAGATCTTCACCAGCTGAGGAGCCATGACCATCACCTGCAGCAAAATGCACTTAAAGCCTGAAGAAAACAAGTTTATTTTTATTTTTATTTACTCAAAGCTATGCAATTTAATTAAGTTGGGAACATCTTAAGTGTGAATTGGTACCCTGTGCCTCCTGAAAACCAGTGAAAGCATTCTGAGAAGGAAGGTTGAGAAGTAGCGTTCTGACTAGCAGAACCGTAATCATTTCAACAACCCTGTGAGCAGGAACCACTGAACAATTGTCCCACAGTTTCCCACTGCCTATAATACCCATGATTTTTTATTGTCTTTTTTTTATTCACGGGATGTTGGTGGTGTTGTCTGGGCCAGCATTTATTACCAGAGGGCAGTTCAGAGTCAACCATGTTGCTGTGGGCCTGGAGTCACATGTAGGCTGGACTAGGTAAGGACAGCAGAATTTCCTTCCCTAAAGGGCATCAGTGAATGATTCTCAGAAAATCAATCAGCACAGTTTCACGGTCATCGTTAGACGTCTTATTTCAGATTTGTTTAAAATTGTATTCAAAGTCCTGCATCCACCATGATGGGATTTGACTACACATCCCCAGAGCATTACCTGCGCCTCTGTTTGTGTGTGTGTTGGGGGGAGATTATAAGAGGACTAGAGTTTTAACTAGAAGAGTTTATGCAAAAAGGTTCATAACTGTTTACCTGTAGCTAGAGTCTATTTACTTGTAATAAATAGTAATTCCTGTTGCTGTGGAGTTGTGGGTGTTGGACTGGGGTGAACAAAGTCAGAGGTCACATGACATCAAATTATAGTCCAACAGGTTTATTTGAAATTGCAAGCTTTCAGAGTGCTGCTTCTTTGTCAGGTGTAGTGACACTTGTCAGCTGCTGTCCAAGACAAAAGGTCCCATACCCACAATATGCTGGATAAATGTGGTATACGAAATACTATGCAGCAACTGTGAGAAACATTACATAGGGCAAACAGGCAAGAAACTTGCCACTAGAACTCATGAGCATCAGCTTGCAACAAAACGACATGACCAGCTCTCCCTCGTATCGATACACACTGACAATGAAGCAGAACGATTCAGCTGGGACAACGTTACAATACTGAGATGCACAAAACAAAGACAAGCTTAGAAATTCCTGGAGGCCTGGTATTTATCCATAAACAAATTTGTTGAAATAGACACCATCTACAGACCACTACAGCACAGAACTGGAAATAGAACCACCAGCCTTGACAGACGGAACCATATACATTCTGGACGAATCATAACAACAGCGCTTTGTCCAAAGGCTACATAGCACTAAAGGTGTCACCCAGTCGGGAGATGAAATATTTGCAGAAAAAAGAACTGGCTCAGTGAACCGACGTACAACTTCAAATGCTCTCCTACATCGTCTTCTGTCAGGCAGAAGATACAGAAGCTTGAATATGCATCAACAGGTTCAGAAACAGCTTCTTCCCAGCTGTTTTAGACTGATGAATGGACTGCCTAACTTTAAATAATGCTGATCTTGCTAATGTTGATCTAACCTAGCACATACTCTGCAATGTAACCTGTATGCCTCCACGTTTTTCTTTACCTTATGATGTATGTCCTTGCTTATTATGATCTCTCTCTATTACTCATGAACAAAGCTATTCACTACACTTATGTACACTTGACATTGAATAGATCAAATGAAATCAAATCGAGTTGAACCATGAGCTTGCAAGTCCCTTGACCAGAAGACCAACTTCCTAAAGCATCAAAACAAATACACACAGAGTTAGTGGATGCACGATTGCAATCTTTCAAATTCCCTGATTTCTTGAACAGTCCCAGCAGTTCATAGCAGTTCCCAGCACTGCAACATGGAAACAGACCATTTGGCTCATTGAGTCTATGCTGACACTCCAAAGAGTATCCCACACGCACCCACCCCAACCCTATCCCTGTAACCCTGCATTTTCCCATGGCTAATTCCATAGCCTGAAAATCCCTAGACACAATGGGCAATTTAGTATGGCCAATCCACCAAACTTGCACATCTTTGGACTAAGGGGGTAAACCAGAGCACCTGGAGGAAACCCACAGAGTCATGGGGAGAATGTGCAAACTGCACATAGACAGTCGCCAAAGATTGGAATCGAACCTGGGTCTCTGGTACTGTGAGGCAGCAGTGCTAACCACTGAGCTACCATGCCAGCTGTTTAAATGTAACTCTATTCAAAAAAGGACAGAAACGAAACTTTAGGCCAGTAGGCCGAAGCCTGTTATTAAGAAAATATTGATAAAGAGCTAGTTACAAGAAGTTCAGAAAATCATTAGATAATTAAGAGCATGGTCTTAGGAAAGAGAAATTATGCTTGACAAAATTATTGGATGACTTTTGAGGATGTAACAAGTAGGGTGAATAAATGGGAAACAGTAAGTATTATCTATTTGAATTTCCAAAAGGCATTGTCAAATGTGTCATAACAGTGATCACGATAAGAACTCAGGATGTTTGGCGCATTAGGACAGATGCGGAATTTGCTAACTTATAGGAACAAAGTTGGGACTACTTTCGTGATTGCAAACTCTAATGGATGTCTCTGTTGCTGCAGCCTGCACTATCTTTGATCTATCATAATGATTTGGACACTTGTGTTGTAGACTAATTTGATAGTATGAAGTAGGCAAGCAGACTGAGGATACTAAGAGTCTGCAAAGGGGCAAATAATAGGGTTAATTGAGTTGGCAGAAATGTGACAGGTGGAAAATTGAAAATGTGAGGTTGTCTTTGATGTAAGGTGTTTGGACTACAGAAGTAGGGAAGTCTTGTTCAAACTGTACAGGACACCGATGAGTCTGAATTCAGAGTACTGAATACTGCTTTGGGATGATTGGATGCCTTATGCAGAAAGGTTGAGCAGGTTGGAGTTTAGAAGAATAAAAGATAATCTTATTAAAATTATTCAAGATTATGTAGGGGCTTGATAGGTTACATGCTAAGGTGTTCCACTTAGGATGGAGAACCTTAAGGGAGCACAGTTTCAGAATAAGGGGCTTCCTATTTCCGACTGATATGAAGTATTTCTTCTCCTGGGGTCTTGTGTCTTTGGAATTCTCTATTTCGATTAGGGTAGAGCATTGAAGACTTTGTCATTGAATATATTCAAGAAATTTTTTGATCTACAAGACATTGAAAGGAGAATTGGGGGAGCAGGCTGAAAAGTAGAGTTAAGGTAACAAGTAGGTCAGCCATAATCTTACTGTGATATGGAGGTGCCGGTGTTGGATAACGTTTAAAAATCACACAACATCAGGTTATGTCCAGTGGGTTTATTTTGAAACACTAGCTTTTGGAGCACAGCAACTTCATCAGGTAGCTAATGAAGATCAAGAAGGAGCAGAGTTGTGAAATCTAATGCTCCTAAATAATGTGTAGGACTATAACCTAGTGTTGTGTGATTTTTAATTATAATCTTACTGAAAGGCAGGAAAAGTTCAAATGGCCTCTCCTACTTCCTATGTTATTAAAAGTTGAGAGGGTATGTTGTAGTGCATGATAGAAAGATAGATATTGTGAAGTGACAAAAGGATTAGTTAGAGGAATGCTGAATATCAAATATTTATGATTGTTTGGTCTGTCACGAACAGGAAAAATAGATTCCATGTGGAATGAGACACAGCAGAGATGATTGTTGGTAGAAAGAATGTGGTTCATCAAACACAAGGGAAAAAGATAACAACGAAGATAAGCAGTCTAAAAAACGCAAGCTGAAATCATATTGAATAGCTGAGGTATGGATGAAGTAGTTGTAAATGAAATATCAAATGCTGGAATAATAATAAAATGTTATGAATACTCAGCAGGTCAAGCACTATCCATAATTAAACATATTAACAGCCCAAAGGTCTTTTTAGCATTTTCCATTTTAGGTGGTTACTTTAGAAGTTGACTGAACATATTATGATTTTTTTTTCCCTTTTGGTTGACCAGGTGACAGTTTCTTTGTGCTGTCTTGTGTTAACGTAATGGTGTAATGAAGTAATAATTTTAAGCTACTTTTTCTGATTCAGTTTGTTTAATTGCTATTTTGTAATTAATCTCAGGCATAGTTTGAATTTAAATATATGCATAAATGACTTGTGTCCTGTCTTTTTGATGTTTATTTTGAACAAGTTTTTGTTTTAATCTTTTTTTCAGAGAATATTCAAGAATCATTTCTTTGCATCTTTATAAAATACTGAATGACTGACTATTTATGTTATATTCTTGATTTTTGAATATATCATATTTTCCATTCATGCTTCACGCTAAAGATGAAATGAAAGACTTGTAGACTACTTTTATTCAAGATCCATCTTAGCACAGTTCAAACACTTTAAGAAATAGGAGTAGGTCAATTAGGTTTTCTCTGCCAATTCAGTAAAGTTATGGTTGATCTGATCCTTCTATAACTTGACCTGCTTTGATCCACAAGGTAGCCAAAAATATCTCAAACATATTTAGTGATGCAGCCTCCAGTGTTCTCAGTGGAAAATTCCAAAGGTGTATTACCCTCCAAGAAAAGCCGTCTCAACTCTCAATGCCCTCTCTTTTTCTCCAAGCTATTTGAAAATTTGTTTAACTCCAATTCACAATGCAACTCAAGACAGTTTAAATAGCAAATAATTGAGACATTCAAATCAAATCCGAAATGAGAAATGTTTTGCTTCATTATACTAGTGAGGGTGCTAATCCTCCAATGTGTATAATTCCATTTCTGCTTTTGCCCCTCATTCCTTTAAAATTTTCCTTATTAAAACTTATTGCTGATTGACTAACAAGCGGAAAAATATTTAATTTGTTTTCTTCTCAAAATCTTAACCAACTCTAGAAAGTTGATTCTTCCACCCCGTATAATACTGCATGTCACATTGCTCTTCACTGAACTGCATTTTTCTGTAATCTGTTGGATTCTTCTTCAAACATGAAGTGCTATTCCAATTTGGCATCATCAAGAAATGTCGGTTTTATTCACCATGCAAGCATATAAATTGCTTACATAAATGCAGCACTCCGGGATCAAGGCATATATCCCACTACTACTGTGCACAAGCTGACAACCATAAAAGATGTCTATTTACCACTACCTCTGATTTTTGTCCCTTCGCCAGTTCTGTTTAATTTATTTGAAGCAAGAAGTAAAATGCATGAATATGTGTTAACACTCAGTTAAGTGAAGGATTGGGCATTGCTGTGATACCATCGATAGACAAAGCTCACGTCAGGAGGATGTTTGGCTCCAACAGAACCATATATTAGCATTGAATTCCTTCAGTGGAGAGAAACTATTTTAGAAATATCTGTACAATCAAGTGGAAAATCCATGTTCTGTTATTTCATGCTATTGTGATGAAAGGTGTGTAATATAAATGTTTTATTTTTGATTTTCATCATCTTAAAATGTAGGTAGCTGGATAAGGGTCAATTCTGTACTGATCCTTTTTTTAAAAACAGGACAGATAGTTATTCGGAACCATGACCTAAGTAATCACTTCCAAGAAAATGTGTAACTGCAGTTAAGTTCCTAGAAAAGCCCTGTAGTGTTAATGAATGCAATGTTCATATCACCACATTTGCAACAGACTGGAAAGTTGAAGTTCAGTTCAAAAAGGAGAAAGGTTTCTCTTAGCAAAAGAATCGAATTTTAGTTCAGGGAACTATTTGCTGTAGCCAATACTTTTTTGAGTGGAATTTCCAAGTCAGGAAACTTTGGATGAAAATCTTCAACTTGTTAGAACTGAAAAATATTAGACTATCAGAACTGTAGAAAGTTCATGCTGGCAGATTTGGAGAAGCATTATAAAATCGCCTCCATCATCCCAAATACAAAAAACTGGGAGTAGTCAGTTAAGTTAAAAATGCTTAAAAGTTGAGACACGAGGAAAAATTATTGGAACGCGTTCAAATATTGTTTCACAGTATCTGTTCAGTCCTTTTTTTAAAAAATATCTATTTTCTATCAACCTGTTCAGTTGTTAGCACACAGCTCTGCAACTGGTGGGAGCTGACCCCAAGCCCCCTGGCTCAAAGATAGGGGTACTGTCACTCTGCCATAAGATCTTTTAAACTTTGTTTTTTGTTTCTGTTAGAAAAAAATGTGATCTTTTGTGAAAGAACATCTGAAACCTTATGTTTTAGTTTTATTTATGATATGTTTTAGTGACTAACCACTGTGGTATCCAACTGCAAAAATTAAATACATCTATTGAGCCACTTTCGTTATGGAATCTTTCTTTGTCCAGGATTACCACCACCTAGGATCGTAATATCCTGGTAAATGTTAAGGTAACAAAATTTCCACAGGTACTATACAACTGTAACTTGTTGTGTGGCTAAAGGGGTTAAAATTGGTCCCGATCTAATAGTCCTAATCTGGGAATCCATGAGGATTGGGCCCCACCGATCCTCCCAAGAGTAACCCACTCAGACCTGTTTCCCTCTGACTAATGCACCTAACACTATGAGCAATTCAGCATGGCCGATCCATCTGACCTGCACATCTTCTGGATTATGAGAGGAAACCGGAACACCCAGAGGAAACGTACACAGAAACAGGGAGAATGTGTAAACTCCACCCAGACACTTGGCCAAGGCTGGGATCAAACCTGGATCCCCAGTGCTGTGAGACTGCAGTGCTCACCACTGAATCACCATGCCGCCCATTCCTGCTCTATTAGCCAATCCTCACCTTGCCAATGATCAGTGTTACTTGCTACGAAGCAATGTCAATGAATTGCTCACCCTTGCCTCATTTGCAAATCACTTTAGATCTGTGCCCCCTCATTCTTTTTTCTTCTACAGACAGGAACAGCTTCTCCGTATCTACTCTATCCAGCCGACACATGATTTGCAAACCTATCTCAAATTTCCTCTTAGCCTTATTCTTCCAAAGGAGAACAGTCCCATCTTCTTCAATCTGTCCTCAGAACGAAAGTTTCTCATTTTTAGAACCATTCTTATAAATTAACTTTTGTACTCTTTCACATTTTGCCTCTACTATTGTGACCTCAATTCTACACATATTCCAATTGCGAAACAACCAATGTCTTGTTCAACAATATCCCCCTGCTGTTGTACTGTATATCCTAATAATTC
Source organism: Hemiscyllium ocellatum (assembly GCF_020745735.1). Lineage (NCBI taxonomy): Eukaryota > Metazoa > Chordata > Chondrichthyes > Orectolobiformes > Hemiscylliidae > Hemiscyllium > Hemiscyllium ocellatum. The sequence goes on along the minus strand of NC_083407.1, from coordinate 36,787,770 downwards.
AACTGATAACACTTTCTAACCCACAGCTAGCAAAAATGAAAAATACTGAATTGTGTCTGAAAACACTGGACATGTAGTTCCCATGAGGAGTTTGAACTGTTGATCGACTTCACTTACACCTTTCACCCCGACCTCAAATTCAGCTGGACCATCTCGGACACCTCCCTCCCCTTCCTGTACTTCTCCACCTCCAGCTCCGGCAACCAACTAACAATGGACACCTACTACAAACCCACCGACTCCCACAGCTACCTGGACTACACCTCCTCCCACCCTGCCTCCTGTAAAAATGCTATCCCTTATTTCCAATTCATCTGCCGCTGCTGCATCTGTTCCCAGGATGGCCAATTCCACCATAGAAAGTCCCAGATGACCTCTTTCTTAAAATACTGCAATTTCCACTCCCACGTTGTCGATGATGTCCTCCAGCTCATCTCCTTCATTTCCTGCACATCCGACCTTGAATCCCATCCCCCCAACGCAACAAGGACAGAAACCCCCTGGTCCTCACCTTTCACCCCAGTGGCCTCCATATACATCGCGTCATCCTCCACGACTTCTGCCACCTTCAACAGACCCCACCATGAGGGATATATTTCCCTCTCTACCCCTTTCAGCGTTTCGGAGGGACCATTCCCTCTGTGATTCCCTTGTCAGATCTATGGCCTCAACAAGCCCACAACCCACTCCCAGGACTTTCCCCTGCCATTGCAAGAAGTGCACAGGTCTCGCCCCCTGCCCCCAACCACACGCACATGCACACGCACCACCTCCATCCAAGGGCCCAAAGGATCCTTCTACATCTGACAGAAATTTACCTGTGCTTCCACATTGGTCTCCTTTACATCGGGGAGACAGTATGCCAATTTGTGTGTGTCCCAGATCTCTGGGACACACACACCAACCAACCTCACCGCCCCATGGCTGAACACATCAACTCCCTCTCCTACTCTACTAAGGATATGCAGGTGCTGGGCCTCCTTCATCACCAAACCTTAACCACCCAATACCTGGAGGAAGAACACTTCATCTTCCACCTTGGGACCCTCCAACCACACGGGATTAATGTGGATTTCACCAGTTTCCTAATTTCCCCTCCCTGCCAACTTATCCCAGTCTCATGCCTCCAACTCAGCACTGCCTTCTTCCATCTATCTATCAGCACTTTCCATCTATCTGCTCCACCCTCCTCTCTGACCTATCACCTTCTCCCGCACCTTCATCTATCTATTGCATTCTCAGCACCCCATCCCCTCCATGCCCCATCCCTTCCTATTTATCTCTCGGCCTCTTGGCCCACAAGCCTCATTCCTGACGAAGGGCTTATGTCCAAAATATTGGTTCTGCTCCTCGAATGCTGTCTGACTTGCTGTGTTCTTCTAGCACCACAATTCGACTCTGATCTCAAGCATCTGCAGTCCTCACTTTGTTTTACATGGGGAGACAAATAAATAATTTAATGGTTTATGTACAGTTTATGTCACTTGATAATGACATACTGTTTGAATGTGGAATCAATGGTATTTGGAGCGATGTGTGGCAGACCTGGGACATTTGGATAAAAATAATTCAATTCTGAGCTCTTAACCATGATTAGCACTATTTATTATTTGTCAAGTGCTTAATGCCACTGTTTATTTTAAAATATTAAATGAACGCTTTGGAATATTATGGCTGATATAGAGCAATATATTTGCTCCAGGTTTTCTTCACATTCAAGAATGTGTTTTTGATTCAAAGCAACATTTTTACATGGAAATTTTGCATTTCAATGTGTTTTGCTCATAAGGTGTAATCACACCAGAGCAGTCGATTACAAAAGCAAAACATTGTGGATACTGAATTGGAAATCTGAAATCCAAATAGAAAATACTTGAAACAGTCAACTGGCCCAGTTCTGATGAAAGGTTGGAAACCTGAAGCTTTAACAATTTCTCTCACCACAAACTCTGCCAGGCCGATTGAGTATTTTCTGTTCATATATTAGAGCAGTCAATTTTATTGGTGTATTCTGTAGTTAGCTGTCAGAGCCTGATCGTCTCGTCGTGCCATATAGTTTGGATTTGTTATCTTTTTCAGCTGCTGACGTCAAATTATATTCTGTCTGGCCCTTAAGGGGAATAAACCACATTACATAATTTGAAAAATACTTGGCAACTTGAGCTCAGCAGGGAAGCCATGCAGACCTAGGAAACCAAATGGTAATGATGTGTGAATTCAGATTTGGACATTCTGTCTGAATTTAAGACTGATGCATTGATGAGCAGAGTTTATAAACTGAATGCATATCAGCCAGTGGAGGAAATAAGTTGAAAGCCCAGCAAAGATTATAAACAAGGTTATTGCTGAGGCCTTCTTTTGAAAGAATAGAGGTATTCATTGGGCGGCACGGTGGCACAGTGGTTAGCACTGCTGCCTCACAGCGCCATAGACCTGGGTTCAATTCCCGCCTCAGTCTACTGACTGACTGTGTGGAGTTTGCACATTCTCCCCGTGGCCGGGTGGGTTTCCTCCGGGTGCTCCGGTTAGGTGAATTGGCCATGTTAGGTGAAGGGGTAAATGTACGAGAATGGGGTCTGGTTGGATTGCGCTTTGGCAAGTTGGTGTGGACTTATTGGGCCGAAGGGCCTGTTTCCACACTGTAACTAATCTAATCTAATCTAGTCATGGAGATGTCCAGCACAGAAACAGACTCTTCAGTCCAACTTGTCCATGCCAACCAGATATCTTAACCTGTTCAAATTCTACTAATTAGATGCAAACAAATGAAAGCTGAACTTGGGCACCTGTGGACCTGAGTTTGTGTTGAGATTAACTAGGAAATTTCTTGAGTGCTGGCAAGTATGAAGCTATAAAATATGGAGCAGCGTGCCACGAGATTCCAGAGAGAGTATATTCCTGTTAGGGTGAAAGGAAAGGCTGATAGGTATAGGGAATACTGGATGACTAAAGAAATTGAGGATTTGGTTAAGAAAAAGAAGGAAGCATATGTCAGGTATAGACAGGATAGATAGAGTGAATCCTTAAAAGAATATAAAGGCAGTAGGAGTATACTCAAAAGGGAAATCAGGAGGGCAAAAGGGGGACATGAGATAGTTTTGGGAAATACAATTAAGGAGAATCCAAAGAGTTTTTACAAATACATTAAGGACAAAAAGGTAACGAGGGAGAGAATAGGGCCCCTCAAAAGATCAGCAAGGCAGCCTTTGTGTGGACCTGCAGAAAATGGGGGAGATACTAAATGAGTATTTTGTATTAGTATTTACTGTGGAAAAGGATATGGAAGATATAGTCTGTAAGGAAATAGATGGTGACACCTTGCAAAATGTCCAGATTACAGAGGAGGAAGTGCTGGGTGTCTTAGAATGCATAAAGGTGGATAAATCCCCAGGACCTGATCAGGTGTACCCTAGGACTCTGTGGGAAGCTAGAGAAGTGATTGCTGGTCCTCTTGCTGAGATATTTGTATCATTGATAGTCACAGGTGAGGTGCCGGAAGACTGGAGGTTGGCTAACGTGGTGCCACTGTTTAAGAAAGGACAAGTCAGGGAACGATAGACCGGTGAGCCTGACGTCGGTGGTGGACAAGTTGTTGGAGGGAATCCTGAGGGACAGGATGTACATGTAGTTGGAAAGGCAAGGACTAAGTAGGGATAGTCAACATGGCTTTGTGTAGGGGAAGTCATGTCTCACAAACTTGCTTGAGTTTTTTGAAGAGGTAGTAAAGAGGATTGATGAGGTCAGAGCGGTAGATGTGATCCATAAGGCGTTTGACAAAGTTCCCCTGGGAGACTGATTAGCAAGGTTTTATCTCACAGAATGCAGGGAGAACTAGCCATTTGGATACAGAATTGGCTCAAAGGTAAAAGACAGAGGGTGGTAATGGAGGGTTGTTTTTCAGACTGGAGGCCTGTGACCAGTGGAGTGCCACAAGGATCGGTGCTGGGTCCTCTACTTTTCGTCATTTATATAAATGATTTGGCTGTGAGCATCAGAGTACAGTTAGTAAGTTTGCAGGTGACACCAAAATTGGAGGTGTAGTGGACAGCGAAGAGGATTATCTGAGATTACAATAGGATCTTGACCAGATGGGCCTATGGGCTGAGAAGTGGCAGATGGAGTTTAATTCAGATAAATGTGAGGTGCTGCATTTTGGGAAAACAAATCTTAGCAGGACTTATACACTTAATGGTAAGGTCCTAAGGAGTGTTGCTGAACAAAGGGACCTTGGAGTGCAGGTTCATAGGTTCTTGAAAGTGGAGTCGCAGTTAGATAGGATAGCGAAGAAGGCATTTGGTATGCTTTCCTTTATTGGTCAAAGTATTGAGTACAGGAGTTGGGAGGTCATGTTGCGGCTGTACAGGACATTGGTTAGGCCACTGTTGGAATATTGCTTGCAATTCTGGTCTCCTTCCTATCGGAAAGATGTTGTGAAACTTGAAAGGGTTCAGAAAATATTTACAAGGATGTTGCCAGGGTTAGAGGATTTGAGCTACAGGGAGAGGCTGAACAGGTTGGGGATGTTTCCCCTGGAGCGTCAGAGGCTGAGGAATGACCTTATAGAGATTTACAAAATCATGAGGGGCATGGATAGGCTAAATAGACAAAGTCTTTTCCCTGGGGTGGGGGAGTCCAGAATTACAGGGCAAAGGTTTAGGGTGAGAGGGGAAGGATATAAGAGAGACCTAAGGGGCAACTTTTTCACGCAGAAGGTGGTATGTGTATAGAATGAGCTGCCAGAGGAAGTGGTGGAGGCTGGTACAATTGCAACATTTAAGTGGCATTTGGATGGGTATAGGAATGGTTAGGGTTTGGAGGGATATGGGCTGTGTGCTGGCAGGTGGAACTAGATTGGGTTAGGATATCTGGTCGGCATGGATGGGTTGGACCGAAGGGTCTGTTTCCATGCTGTACATCTCTATGACTCTGACTCTTCCGCGAACCATAGTTGTGCACAGGCAAGTCTGGAAGTTGCTATCAGAGTTGCCATGCCACTTTATGATGTTTACTTAACTCGATGAGACACTCTGGATTCACAGTGACAACAGCATATGGCTAGTCTATAGAATCATAGAATCTGTCTGGGCAGAAACAGGTCACTCAGCCCATCCAGTTTGCACCAACTCTTAATCCCACCAAGACCCACCCTTCTACCCTACCGTGTAATCCTGCATTTCCTGTGGCTAATCCACCTAGCCTGCACTACCCTGGATGCAATCGGTAATTTAGCATTGCCAATCCATCTAACCTGCACATTTCAAGTGTGGGACGAACACCTGGAGCACCCAGAGGTAAACCATGCAAAGACAGGGAGAATGTGCAGACTCCACAAAGACAGTTGAACCTGGGTCCCCGGTGCTGTGAGGCAGCGGTGCTAACCACTGAGCCCAGAAGTGAAAATAAATTTTTGAAATGTTTAATACATCTTAAATAATTCCAAAATCCTCTCCCTCTCTTTCAAGCAAAAATTTTTACACTGTCGAAATGGAGTTTAATTTTGATTTAAAAAAAATGGAATGCTGCATATTGGGAAGGCACTTCAGGGCAGGACTTATACACTTAATGGTACATATATACTCCTGGGGAGTGTGGCTGAACAAAGAGACCTTGGAGTGTAGCTTCACAATTCCTTGAAAGTGGAGTCACAGGTAGATAGGATAGTGCAGAGGCATTTGGTATGTTTACCTTTATTGGTCAATGCGCTGATTATAGTATTTGTGAGGTCATGATGTGGCTGTACAGGACAATGGTTCAACCATGTTTAGAATATTGTGTGCAATTCTGGTCTCCCTCCTGTGGAATGGATGTTGTGAAACTAGAAAGGATTCAGAAACTATTTATGAAGATGTTGCAAGAGTTGGAGGGTTGAGCTGCAGGGAGAGGCTGAATAAACTGGGGCAGTTTTCCCTGGAAAATTGGAAGTTTAGCGTATATTTACCCCTTAGCGTATAATATTTGAATATGAATTCCTGGAAACTGGCAATTTTGCCGCAGAGGTATGCTGGTAGTTTTTGTCTGACCTTTGCCTTCTATACCAACCACTGACATTTTTATTCCATAAAACTGCTACACTAACAGGCCATTATTCTGAAATCTTGGGATTCGAGGCTTAACTTTTATAGCATAAATGCCTATGTATATGCATTGCATTTTTATTAACTAAATTTTCTGCATGAATGTAGGAGGTATGATCAGTAGCTTGTCCTTTTCTTTGTGCTGTTAAAGCTTAATGACTATATTCTAACCATTTTGTTTTCAAAGACTCATTCCGATACTTGCTGCTCAAGACCATGCCAGTACTTGATCTCTGTTCTCATGGTGCACTCAAACTTAGGTATCTCCAGTTAAGATTCCTTAGTTTTCTATTCTCAGCAACATTTTCAGGAACACTGAACTCCCTCATTGGTCTGATTGGCAGGCTGGTTAGTCAGTTCCCTCACTGCAGCGGTTCTCTGGCTATTTAGCAAAAGTTCTGACCTTTAGCTTGAAACCAGCTTTGTTTTTCACTCTTTTTTTTCTTGGATACCCATTTCTTGTTCACAATGCGCAGACTCCTTTTGTGTGGGCATCTCTTAAGCTCCCACATATCATCTCGGTTGCATGAGCCACAGCAATAAAAGCAGGAAGTGTTGGAGAAGTTCATTTTTTGTTTTTGTTTCAGATTACTAGTATCCATAATATTTTGCTTTTATTTGAGTGGCCTTTTGCACTTGCTTGATCCTGTATGCTGACTTATGTGGTAAGTAAAACCTGCATTTCTGAATACAAAATTGAAGCTGATCTCTAATGTGAGTGCATTTCTAGGCAGAAAAGTGGTATCAAATTATTGACCTATACACAGTGAAGTTCTATGAATCATGAAGTTACATATTTATATGTTATAGGAATATAATTTGGGGACTGAGATATTAAATGTAATGTTATCTGAAAAGACATTTCTAACAAGCCAAAACTGTGAAAAAAGACTGGACGTGGATCACCCCTGTTGGGGTTTTGGCAGAAACAGAAGGTCTGCAGTTGCCTTTGTAAGGGTTTTAAATGATTCCAGGTCAATGTGAATCCCAGGTCAAAGCAAAAGATAGACTAAGGAAGATCTTAAAGTATCAATATGCCTTATAGTTCCAAAGTACTGATTTAAAAGTGGGAATAATTAGTTTAAATGTTGTTTATGTGGACCATGCCACTGTGCCCCAAGAGTGGATGATCTGGAGGTAATCTTTAAGGTTTCTCAATCTTCTAAGCTAAACTACTTGCTTGTAAGAAGACACACACAGAAGACTAAGAAATCGGCTGTTTGTTTACAAGTAATCAAAGCAGGGACCATTGAAATCATGAAGAATCAGGAGACTACAGGTTTTGTCAATGCAAATTCGCTGTAACACAGTTGTTGAAATGGGGGTACTGTTTCTACAACATGGACTTTTAAAACATGTGTTCGCTGTAACACAATTACAGCACCAACACTTTAAGTGCTATTTCTAAAGCATGATTTTTCTGTAATGTGGGGTTGCACTAGAGCACAACCCTTTGCAGCTAAAGGAACTAAGAGATATGGGGAAAAGGCTGAAACGGCATGCTGAGATTGCATGATCAGCCATGATCGTATTGAATGGTGGTGCAGGCTTGAAGGGCCACATGGTCTAATCCTACACCTATTTTCTATATATCTGTGTTTCTAAAAGTTGTAAACGGTTTGGCTCACTCAGAGATAGCTGTGTCCTGACTGTAATTATATATTTATGAAGAAAACTAATCATGTCCTTATAATGGGCATGAGCGAAACTTTCCTCCTATTAAATACTAGGAAGACTAAATTTATTATTTTCGAACTCATTACAATTCTTGCTCCTGAGCACTGAAAGGCATCAGTATATTTAAATGTATTTACTTATCATTCTTTTCGATTTAGTAATTTAACAGCTAATGTGATTGTAATATACTGAACCACAATCTCCTCATTTTTCTAGCACGATGTGGACAGTAAAGGCCCTGGTTGATTCTTTTTCCTGCCAAACATATCCTTAAACTCCTCTGTCTCGAAAAAAAGAGAATTGAATTTATGGCCCTCTACAAAACCTGAAGATATCCCAAAATACCTTGCAATTATTGAAGTGCATTTGAAATGCTGGCGCTGCTGTAATATCTGAAACAGAGCATCTAATTTGTACGCAGCAAACTTCCACAAAGAGCAATGTAATGGTGACCAGATGAAGAATTTAAAACACAATAGAATGGAATCCCTGCAGTGTGGAAGCAGGCCATTTGTCCCAAAACGTCCACACCGACTCTCCGAAGAGCATCTCGCCCTGTCCCTGCAACCTTGCATTCCCCATGGCCAATCCACCTAACTTACACATCCCTGGACACTGGGCAATTTAGCATAGCCAATCCACCTTACCACGTTTTTGCACTGTGGGAGGAACTGGAGCATGGAGGAAACCCATGCACAGCAGTTTATTTTTAATAATATTGATTGAGGAACAAATATTGGATAGGACACTCAGGATATATTCCCCTACTCTTCTTTAAAATAATCTCATTGCAATCTTTTGTGAACACCACACAGAGCAGACTGAGCCTTAGTTTAAACATCTGATCTAAGAGACAGCTCCTATGACAGTCTAATATTCCCTCAGGAATGCATTGGAATGTCAACTTAACTTGGTGCTAAAGTCTCTTCCTGGGGATATCTGGCTCAGAACAAAGTGCCACTAATGGTGCCACTACTGACACTACCCATTTTCCCTTTTTGTAAGTGGTTAATTGATTTGTGACCATGATTGAAATGATTTGTTTAATTTCCTCACTTATTGTAATCCTCCTTCCATTGCCTTACCAATCCAAAGACTCTTTTCCCTTACTCTAAACAGAATCTGTTTTTCTCCATAGTTTCTCCTCCATCCCACTTGTGTTCTCTTGATGATATTTGCATTCCCAGAACACCCATGCCTACTCAACATTTCTTCCAGATCCTCATGCAATGATGACATTGCAAATTTTTTAATCAATTATTGGTCTTTGACTTGCCGATTTGGACTATTATCAAATGACCATCTAATATTTTAATGAGTGATCTCACTCAATGTGGTCATATTGGCAACCGACTGATCATTATGTATTATAAAGTTGTTAGATCTAATATATCTCTAGAAGTGACCAGCATAGCTATGGACAGAAGAACAATGGGAGTGCTGTTGATGAAAGCCAACTGGCAAGAATTTGTTTTTGTTTGTTGCAATGCTGATGAAGCAAGTCACTTTGTGAAGAATATTTTGGACCGAATGTTATAGGACCCTGAATGTCTCGGGCAATGGTGAGAGGTCTAGGAGAACTGAGTGAGAGATCAAGGCCTTCCATAACAATGGGAGCAACTAGCTGCACTTTCCATCTAAATTCTGGAAGTTGAAATGAGATCCTTGCTCGGCAGTGGTGAGATGCCTATTATCAGGGATTATTGCTTATTATCGGCCTCATATTAACTGGAGAGCTCATCTAGTTAATATGCAGCTTCCTATCCTACCATACACTGCTTGCCTTTCCAGAATACCATTTTGGAAGCCCAGCAGCAGCAGGTCAGGGCCTGCTTCAGGGCACCAGCTGTTCTCAACTCCTCTGTGGGTACTGGCATCTGACACCTGCCAACCTCTCAGGGCCCTCATGTCTCCTCTTCAGTCCACTTGCATGATGCTTCTGCACTTTAAATTTGCACTTTAGGACGTACTGACAGCTAGAATTAAAGTGCCGCTACAAGGGGCATTTAGTGCACAAGAACAGGCACCCAGTTCATGGAATGGAGCAGAGTGCATCTCAGAGATATCCCGGTAATAGCGAGTTGATCTGCGTACAGCAAATGGTAAGATCGGTCTAACATTGGATATAAGGGCGCCAAAGGGGTGTGGTAGATAGTTAATGAGGTGAGTTTTGGAAAATAGAACAAGAAAACTTGCTAAGCCTCACCGAGTGAAACCAATCATGAAACTTGATGAAATTGATTTTTATCCACAAAGCAGGTAAAGCCTCATTTTACAATCCTAGCTTAGACCTTCTGAAAACCCTGCAATAAGCTCTCCCATCCCCTTGTTGCTAGGCCAGGAGATTAAATGTTGCCAGCTAGCACATTCCATTCGAGAGTTGCTCCAAATGTTGGATTTCATGGAGAACATCAACGAGAAAAACAGGATGTAACTGAAGGATTTCATTGCATACTACCCTCGGAAGGAAGAAAGCTTCACTGTGGTAAAGGGCTTTTTTTTAACAATGGCTGTCAAAATGCAGCAAGCTCTTTTCAGATTCTGGATCAGTAGTGCTGGAAGAGCACAGCAGTTCAGGCAGTATCCAACGAGCAGCGAAATCAATGTTTCGGGCAAAAGCCCTTCATCAGGAATAAAGGCAGAGAGACTGAAGCGTGGGGAGGTTGGGGGTGGGGAGAGAGTAGCATAGAGTACAATGGGTGAGTGGGGGAGGAGATGAAGGTGATGGGTCAGGGAGGAGAGGGTGGAGTGGATAGGTGGAAAAGGAGCTAGGCAGGTCGGACAAGTCTGGACAAGTCATGGTGACAGTGCTGAGCTGGAAGTTTGAAACTAGGATGAGGTGAGGGAAGGGGAAATGAGGAAACTGTTGAAGTCCACATGGATGCCCTGGGGTTGAAGTGTTCCGAGGTGGAAGATGAGGCGTTCTTCCTCCAGGTGTCTGGTGGTGAGGGAGCGGCGGTGAAGAAGGCCCAGGACCTCCATGTCCTGCGGCGGTGAAGGAGGCCCAGGACCTCCATGTCCTCAAACTTGCAACAAATATTGCAGCTGTGCAGATAAGCCTTTAATTTGCACATATACATATAGCATGTTTATAAACTATACAAGTTTAACTCAAAAGTACAGTAGCAAATAGAATTAGTAGGATGTAAACATTATAGCGTTAACATAACTTGGCACCAATAATTTTTCTTACACCCTTTATCTTTGCAAAGAATGTTTTAATCAAGTAAAACCACTCCAGAGTCAATGTTTTGTCACTTGTATGTATATTTCACATTGAAATTCATTTTGTAAATTCAACAAGTCAAACTTCTTAAAAAAAAACAAAGAACTGCAGATGCTGGAAATCAGAAACAACAACAGAAATTACTGAAAAATCTCAGTAGGTCTGGCAGCATCTGTGGAGAGAACCAGTGACCTTTGTTCAGAACTGCAACTGCAGAAGTTTCCAGACCTACTGAGTTTTTTCCAGAAATTTCTGTTTTCATGCTGATTTCTCACTTTGAAACAATATTGTCAGTATGGCCTTGTTTTCATATGCCAACAGTTCATTTTTTTCTCGACTAATCCCATTTTGTTATTTTGGAAATGTTATTAAGGTGATATTTTGTGTTCCACTGGAAGTGTGTTGTACTCTTGCCAGAGTTGATCTCTGTAACCTTCGATCTTTCTTTTTCTCCTTTATTATGACCCTTTTATCAGGACACAATTGAAATTTGCTTCATAGTTGAAAAGGCAAACATTTCCCACCAATGATCTGTCTTAATAAATTTTGATTCACTGAATGTTTTGAAGAATGGTCCAAATTTTCTGCTAAAATTAAACTGTGAGCTGGACGAGTATGTCTGAGGATAAGTCTTTTTAGACTCTTCGCTGGTAAAAATAATGACTTGCTCTTCTACTATAAATTCTGAATAATCATACCGATCCTACTGTCTGAATTTTAAAAGCAATGTATTTCTTTCAAACTTAACTTTCATTTCTTCCTCTCTCTGAAATTCTTTTTAGCTCTTTTCCACTCCCAACCACTCTCTGAAATTCAACCTTTGCGTTTTTTTTCTCACATTCACATCAAGTGATCTAAGGTTCGGGTCTTCTGTTATTAATGCAGTAGCTAGAACAGACTGAAATTATACTATGGAATTCATTAGCCAGCAGCCAATCTAGAAATATTGGTAGTACTGTTGTTGCTGCAGCCCTGCATCTAGAAGCTTCATTAAAGGTGGTATAAAGTGGTGTGCGAATAGTTACGTGCTGATGGTGGGGTTCAAAGAACTTGATGTTATGTGGAACACACAATGGATGCTCCTGCATTATAATCCCTTGTGCCTTAAAAGAAAAGGATAGTAAACTCTGCCCGATGGGAGAAATGCTTATTTTAGTAGTTTTACACAATGAGATGGAGTCGTAGAGATGTATAGCACAGAAACAGGCCCTTCGGTCCAACATGTCCTTGCAGACCAGGTATCCTAACCTAATCTAGTCCCTATTGCCAGCACCTGGCCCACATCCCTCTCAACCCTTCCTATTCATATGTCCATCCAGATGCCTTTTAAATGTTGTAATTGTTTCCGCCTCCACCACTTTCTGGCAGCTCATTCCATACTTGCACCATCATCTGCATGAAAATGTTGCCCCTTAAGTCCCTTTTAAATCTTTCCCCTCTTACTTTAAACCTATACTGTCTAGTTCTGGATTCTCCCACCCCAAGAAAAAGACCTTGTCTATTTACCCTATCCATGCCACTCATGATTTTATAAACCTCTATGAGGTCACTCCTCAGCCTCTCACACACTCTGGGAAAAACAGCCCCAGCCTGTTCAGATCTTGCATATTAAAGCTTGCTCTCCAGCAAGAAATCATTCCACTAATATCAGGTACCTTGCCTAACTATTTGGATGGATCAGGATAGTTCCTTTACCTTTAGTGCAACTGTCATAATTAAAGTTTTTTGTTCATTGTTAAGCCTGATAAAGTTCATTAACTACTTACCCCCCACCTCTTCCTTTCTATAACTAACTTGTCAATTCCACCTTGCTTCAAAACTGTCATATTGTCTCTTGCATGCATTTTTGTTTTGCTGAGTGAATGATTTACACATCAGTTGTATTGTTTTTAACCTAAATTTAATTCCAAGATTCATCAATTTGTGCTTTTTGGTCCTGAGATTTGTATTGATGGGATTTGCTGGTTGAAGCTACTGCCTTGTAATCATGTCTGTTTCATTGTTATTCTTAATGCTTTAACGTAAACATGGTGATGCTCATGCTTTCTAATATAGCTATTGGTCCAAAAAAATGCTGTCTATTTCCCTGTCTCTCTGTGATAATGATTTAAAGAATCTAATAGGTTTTAGGCTTTATATTTTATCATTTGAGCTTTGAAATTTTGTGCACTCTTGGCCACAATAATATTCAACAAAAAACTTCAATTTGCTGGTACTTAAGAATTTTTTTCAAGAAGGGAGTTGAGTGTTGTGTTAGTGAGGTTACAACAGAGATGGTGTTCTTCAGATTCTTTACTTCTGTGGAATGGAAACAAAGTGTATAGTAATGTTCAAATAACAAACCTTCTTTTAGGAATAATGCAGCAATGGCCGAATAAACAGATTTGATTTTTAATGTAGTTTATCATATCAAACAGTGCAATATTGCTAGCAGATTTATGTAATCAATGGATCCAGCAGTAAAAGAGCATTGAACTAAGCATGGTACCTCAAGGATTAGCAATTGTATTTGGCAAACAGTGACAGGACTATACTGAGTCAGCATGGCAATCATGCTTGACAAATCTTTTGGAATTTTTTAAGAATAGAAGGGGAACCAATGGATGTGGTTGACTTGGAATTTAAGAAAGCAATTGATAAGGTCCCACATGAGAAGTTAGGAGGGTGAATTGTGAGGAGAGTGCAAAGATGCTTCAGTGTGATTTGGGCAAGTTGAGTGAGTGGGTTAATGCACTACAGAGTGTAATGTAGATAAGTGTGAGGTTATCCACTTTGGTAGCAAAACAGCTACCAGCTAGTTTGGTGATAGTTTGGGAAAGCGGTAGGTGCAATAAGATTTGGGTGTTCTTGTATACCAGTTGCTGAAAGTCAACATGCTGGTGCAGTGGCGAAGAAAGCAAATGGTATGTTGGCCTTCATAACGGGAGAATTCTAGGGTAGGAACAGAGTTGGCAACAAGACTGAAGGATTCAGCAGGATTCTTGAAGAAGGGCTGATGCCTGAAACGTCGAATCTCCTGTTCCTTGCATGCTGCCTGACCTGCTGCGCTTTTCCAGCAACACATTTTCAGCTCTGATCTCCAGCATCTGCAGACCTCACTTTCTCCTCTAAGAAAATGAGATGAATAGTAAAAGAGGTGCAAGATGAGAAGCTGTTAGGATAAGGCAGGAGAGAAGAACAGGAGAAAACAGAAGTGAAACTGAGATCAGGTAGATGGTTTAGTCAGATTTCTGTGTGCTGTTTCTTGCTTTGCAATAGTGACTTTGCTGCTTACATAGGGGAGAGGAGAAAATAAAACTTTAATACTAATTGACTTTCTGAGTCCATTAAAGATTTACTATCTAATAACTCTGTTTGTTTCTGGGAGTGGAGGAGACATGCGAATAACAGTTTGTTAGGCTGATCAATGCAAGCCCTCCACTGGAAATTGTGATGTCAACGATAGGTGTTATAAATGTTGTGGCCTTTAATTCATTTAGCCATAAGCCTAACAGAAGTTTGCAATGTTTTTTAAAACAACATTGTTACAATTTGGTCAACGATTTTAGTATGTAATCTATATTGCCTTTTCTCTTTCTTAGTCTTTCTTTCTTTTACTTTCTCTCTCTTTATGTCTCTTTCTCCTCTCTCTGTCTCTCTCTGTCTGTGTCTCTGTTTCTCTCTCTCTCTCTCTCTCTCTCTCTCTGCCTCTATATCTCTTCCCCACCCCTCCAATCTCCCTCCTCCATCCCACCTCACCCCAATACAAAAAAGGGTTTTGTCTGTTGATGCATTGTTCCTTGATTTCAAATTTCTTTGCTGTTTGGGACGACATTGGTTTGATTTAAGTCTGTTATCAAGCATATTGGTTACATATAGTTAATTGGGAATCCAAAGAAACAAATTATATTTCAGATTAGTTGATGCAAAAAATAAGGTAATTTCTCCTCCAGTAGTGGTTCCTCAGAATTGAGGATGACCATAAGAATAATAAGATGGCTGAAAAGCCAATCTCTGCTGCCACATATTGGACAAGTGGTTCTCGATGTGATGGTTCAGTCAATTGCTTGGAAGTTGTGTTTCTCTTTGGCTCTGCTATATCTCTGCAAGTTTTCAGTTACTTTCTAGATAACCAAAAATTGATAATTGTTCAAAAGTACAAATTGGGGAACATACTTGTATTCTGTATGTATTTAATCATTTGCCAGAATTTAAACGTCACTAGAACTGTGTTAATGTATCCACTTGTTCAGAAATTCATACATTTCTATTGGACTACTCGGTTAGGTAGGATTATGTTGTAATATTTTATGTGGTCACAACAATTGTTCTACTCAGAACTGTTCATGATCTGATCATATATCCAAGCCACCTGTGAAGTTTCTTTCATGTAAACTATTATACTGAAACTCTTAACACTTTCCAAAAAGTAAACCTTAATTACAGTACCCTCTTGGATACACTGTAAATGTCGCAATGCATAAATTGTCATTATCTGACAGGATACTGCCAACTTAAAAAATAATGAGCTTAGTGCCATCAAATTGGAAGCTCCTGTCAACTTAGTTTGATGGTAAATTTCAAATCATATTTTCCTTCCCTTGGTGTGATTAATTTCCCTTGAATCTTGCAATTTCTGTGAGAGGTATTACTCATTTTTGCAGAAAACCCACCATTTTAATTATTCTTCAAAATGATGAAGTGTATTGATTCTTACTAAGTTATTGCTTGCAGTGTGGCAATTGTGGTGTATTTTTGTTTACAATCACATTTCTGCAGTATTGCTTTCAAATGTAATTTGAATCTACCATGACTCATAATACAATAAAGCTAGGTGATCCTTGTTTATTTTAATCATAGAATCATAGCAATTTGTGCAAAAAAGGAGGCCATTATGCTGATTGTACTTTGTTTAAACATAGGAAAGATGTTGTGAAACTTGAAAGGCTTCAGAAAAGGTTTTCAAGGATGTTGCCAGGTTGGAGGGTTTGAGTTACAGGGAGAGGCTGAATAAGCTGGGCTATTCTGCTTAGAGCCCGAAGGCTGAGGGGTGACCTTATAGAGGTTTATAAGATTGAGGGGCATGGTTGGGTAAACAGACAAGTTCGTTTCCCTAGGATGAGGGAGTCTAGAACTAGAGGGCATAGTTTTAGGGTGAGAGGGGAAAGATTTAAAAGAGACCTAAGGGGCAACTTTTTAACGCAGATGGTGGCACGTTTATGGAATGAGCTGCCGGAGGAAGTGGTGGAGGCTGGTACTGTTACAATGTCTAGAAGGCACCTGGGTATATGAATAAGAAGTGCTTAGAGGAAGTAACAAAGAGGATTAATGATGGCAGAGGGGTAGATGTGATCTATATGGACTTCAGTAAGGTGTTTGACAAGGATACCCATGGGAGAGTGGCTGGCAAGGTTAGATCTCATGGAATACAGGGAGAACTAGCCATTTGGATGCAGAACTGGCTAAAGGTAGAAGAGAGGGTGGTAGTGCAGGGTTGTTTTTCAGACTTGGAGGCCTGTGACCAGTGGAGTGCCACAAGGATTGGTACTTTTTGTCATTTACATAAATAATTTGGATTCGAGTATAAGAGGTACAGTTAGTAAGTTTGCAGCTGACACCCAAATTTGAGGTGTAGTGGACAGTGAAGAGGGTTACCTCCGATTACAGTGGGATCTTGACCAGATGGGCCAATGGGCTGAGAAGTGGCAGATGGAGTTTAATTCAGATAAATGCGAGGTGCTGCATTTTGGGAAAGCAAATCTTAGCAGGACTTATACACTTAATTAAGGTCCTAGGGAGTGCAGGTTCATAGCTCCTTGAAAGTGGAGTCGCAGGTAGATAGGATAGTGAAGGCGGCGTTGGTATGCTTTCCTTTTATTGGTCAGAGTATTGAGTCCAGGAGTTGGGAAGTCATGTTGCGGTTGTACAGGACATGATTAGGCCACTGTTGGAATGTTGCATGCAATTCTGGTCTCCTTCCTATTGGAAAGATGTTGTGAAATTTGAAAGGATTCAGAAAAGATTTACAAGGATGTTGCCAGGGTTGGAGGATTTGAGCTACAGGGAGAGCGGGGTCTGTTTTCCCTGGAGTGTCTGAGGCTGAGGGGTGACCTTATAGAGATTTACAAAATCATGAGGGGCATGGATAGGATAAATAGACAAAGTATTTTCCCTGGCGTTGGGGAGTCCAGAACTAGAGGACATAGGTTTTGGGGAAAGATATAAAAGAGACTTAAGGGGCAATTTTTTTTCACACAGAGGGTGTATGGAATGAGCTGCCAGAGGATGTGGTGGAGGCTGGTACAATTGCAACATTTAAGAGACATTTGGATGGGTATATGAATAGGAAGGGTTTGGAGGGGTATGGGCTGGGTGCTGGCAGATGGGACTAGATTGGGTTGGGATATCTGGACGGGTTGGACCGAAGGGTCTTTTTCAGTGCTGTACATCTCTATTACTCTATAACTGTCTTAACGGCAGGAGACAAAGGGTGGTGATGGTAGACAGTTGTTTTCCAGACTGGAGGGTCTGTCATCAATAGTGTCCCACAGAGGTCAGTTCTGGGTCCTCTTTTGTTTGTCATTTATATAAATGCTTTAGATGAGAATGTTGAAGGTATTATTGATAACTTTGTAGACAACACCAAAAGTGGTGGGTTAAAAGACAATAAGGAAGGTTTTCTGAGATTACAAAGGGATCTTGATCAAATTGGTCAATGGGCTGAAAAATAGCTGATGGAGTTCAATCTGGGTGAATGTGAAGAATTGCATTTTGGTACAACAAATGAGGGCAGGACTTGTATAATTAGTGGTCGGGCCTTGGGTAGTGTTGCAGAACAGAGGGACCTAGTGGATTCAGGTGTGTAATTCTTTGAAGTTTGGTCACATATACACAGGATGGTTAAAAAGGCATTTAGCATGTTTGCCTTCCTTGCTCAGTCCTTTTGAATATAGGAGTTGGGAAGTCATGTTGAGGTTGTACAGGACATTAGTGAGGTCTCTTAGAATCATAGAGATGTGCAGCATGGAAACGTCCAGATATCCTAAATAGATATAGGCCATTTGCCAGCATTTGGCCCATATCCCTATAAACCCTTCCTATTCACTTCGCCATCCCGATGGAGTACTGTGTTCAGTTCTGATTACCCAGTTATACAAAAGATATTTTTAAGCTGGAGAGGGTTTAGAAGAGATTTACCAGGATGATGCCAGGTATGGAAGGTTTGAGTTCTAAATAAAAGCTCCATAGGTTGGGAATTTTTTTCACTGGAGCATAGAAGGTTGAAAGGTGGCTTTGTAGAGGTTTATAAAATCATCAAGGTATATAGCAGGTTTTTTTTCCACTAGGATGGAAGATTTCAAGACTAGAAGAGATGTTTTTACAGTGAGATGAGAAAGATTTAAAGAGGACGTGAGGAGCAAAGATTTTACATAGAGGGTGGTTCATGTGTGGAATTAACTTTCTGAGGAAGTCGTGGATGTGGACACAGTTACAGCATCTAACAGACACTTGGATAAGTACAAGAATAGGGAAGGTTTGGAGAGATATGGGCCAGGAGTAGACAAATGGGACTAGTTTAGTTTGGGATTATATTTGGCATGGACTGGTTGGATCGAAGGGTCTGTTTCTGTGCTGTTGGTAGTGCTTTTGTTCTTTGGATTTCAGAAAAGAAATATTTGACCCATTTTAAGGCTGCATTGGAAAAAGGCAAATCTTTTTGTTTTTTAACATTGAATAGAATTTATTGTCATGTGTACTGAGGCACAGTGAAAAGCTTTGTCTTGTGAGCAATACAGAGGCAGATCACACAGTTAAGTAGCATAGATAAGTAAATAATAGGTAAACAGCAGTAAAAAGCAAAGCACAGCTGCAAGCAAATGTTAAACATTGAGAGTCCATTCAATTTCTAACAACAGTAGGGAAGAAACTGTTATGAAACAGGCTTGTGCATGTGTTCAGGCTTCAGTACCTTCTCCCCGATAGTAGAGGTTGTAGAAAAAAATGCCAGCGTGGGATGGATCTTTGAGAATGCTGGTGGCCTTTCTTTGACAGCCGGCCTGGTGGGTGGATTCTACAGATGGGAGGTTGGCCTTTGTGATTGTCCAGACTGAATTCAACACTCTCTGTAACCGTCTCCGATCGTGAATGGTACAGTTGCCATACCAGGTCATGATGCATCCATACATCCAATAGTTTTGAAGGCAGAACTGTAGTCAATGAGTAGGATTCTTACGTAGCTGTTCTTAGTATCAAGATGTTCTAGGGAGGAGTGAATGGCAAGTGATATGGCATCTGACATGGATCAGTGCGGAGGCTGGAGTTGATTAATGACAGGGCCAGCCTTTCAAAGCACTTGATGACCACCGACATGAGGGCTGCAGGGCGGTAGTCATTGAGACATACTGCATGAGTCTTCATAGGCACAGGGATGATGTTGGCCCTTTTGAAACAGTAAAAAATGAGGTCTGCAGATGCTGGAGATCACAGCTGCAAATGTGTTGCTGGTCAAAGCACAGCAGGTTAGGCAGCATCTCAGGAATAGAGAATTCGACGTTTCGAGCATAAGCCCTTCATTATGCTCGAAACGTCGAATTCTCTATTCCTGAGATGCTGCCTAACCTGCTGTGCTTTGACCAGCAACACATTTGCACCTTTTGAAACAGGCAAGGACAGTAGCCTGCTGCAGGGAGAGGTTGAAGATGTCCGAGAAGACCTCTGCCAGGTGATCTGAGCATGCTCTGAGCGCACGACCTGGCACTGTATCTGGTCCCATAGCTTTCCTTCAGTTGAATCTCAGATGGCGACAAAACAGACCAAGGACGGGAGGTAGAAGACCTGGAAAATGGTGCATTGAGAACAACCTAGCTCTCAATGCCGGCAAAACCAAGGAAGTCATTATTGACTTTTGGCATGAAGTTACTCATGTCCCCTTACAGATTAACAGCACAGAGGTGGAACAGGTGGAGAGTGTCAAGTTCCTAGGAGTGGTCATCCGCAACAAGCATACTTGGACTCTTTATGTGGAGTCTCTGGTTACAAAGGCCCACCAACGTCTCTTTTTCTTCAGGCAACTGAGGGAATTTGGCCTGCTGGCGAATACCCTTGCCAACTTTTATAGGTTCGACATCGAGAGCATTCTGTCTGGATGTATCACTACCTTGTGTGGCAACTGTACCATTCATGATTGGAAACGGTTACAGAGAGTGGTGAACTGACCCGGACAATCACAAAGGCCAACTTCTCATCTATAGAATCCATCTACCAGGCCTGCTGTCAAGGAAAAGCTGCCAGCATTCTCAAAGATCCATCGCACTCTGGCAATGTTTTCCTTCAACCTTGACATTGGGTAGAAGGAACAGATTCTACCCTACTGTTGTTAGAATACTTAATGGACTCACAAACTCTTAACATTCGCCTGTATCTGTGTTTTTACTTTTGCCTCTGTTTACCTATTATTTACTTATCTATGCTACTTAACTATGTGATCTGCCTGTAATGCTCGCAAGACTAAACCTTTCACTATGCCCCAGTACACGTTACAATCAATTCAGTTCAATTGACTTCAATGCAGTGACTGTTGGGTTAGCTTCGTCAGGACCTGTCAGATTAGGTGTAACCTCTTCGCCAAACGTCTGCTCAAAGCGAGCATCAAAGGCATTGAGTAGATCTGGGAGGGATAGGTCATCGTCTGCTATCTTGTGCTGTCTCTTTTTTAGAACCTGTGATGTCATTCAGTCATTGCCATAGTCATCGGGTGTCTGTCTGAGTCTCTAGTTTGGTCATTATTGCCTGACTTCATGGCTCTGCAAAGGTCATACTTGGATTCCTTATATTTGAGTGGGTCTCCTGATCTGAAGGCCTCACACCTAGTTGTGTTGTGCTTCATCTCCCATGATGATAACATAAATAACAAATACACTGAAGTGATAAGTATTTATTTTGATGAGGTCAGTAGGTTTTATCATTACTTTTTCATTAGCATCCCAAGTAATTTATATGATCAGACCAGGCATAGACTTCTGAAGCACAATAACCTTTTATTTGTTTATTTTAGATTAGATTAGATTAGATTAGATTCCCTACAGTCTGGAAGCAGGCCCGTCAGCCCAACCAGTCCACACTGACCCTCTGAAAAGTAACCCACCCAGAGCCATTTCCCCTTGACTAGTGCACCTAACACTATGGGCAATTTAGCATGACCAATTCACTTGGACTGCGGGACGAAACTGGAACACCTGGAGGAAACCCACGCAGACAGATGCCCGAGGCTGGAATTGAACCTGGACCCTGGTGCTGTGAGGCAGCAGTGCTAACCACTCTGCCACCCTTGAGCCACCATACCATAAGACCGTAAGACATAGGAGTGGAAGTAAGGCCATTCGGCCCATCGAGTCCACTCCTCCATTCAATCATGGCTGATGGGCATTTCAACTCCACTTACCCGCATTCTCCCCGTTGCCCTTAATTCCTCGAGACATCAAGAATCTATCAATCTCTGCCTTGAAGACATTTAGCGTCCCGGCCTCCACTGCACTCTGCGACAATGAATTCCACAGGCCCACCACTCTCTGGCTGAAGAAATGTCTCCGCATTTCTGTTCTGAATTGACCCCCTCTAATTTTAAGGCTGTGTCCACGGGTACTAGTCTCCTCGCCTAACGGAAAAAATTTCCTAGCGTCCATCCTTTCCAAGCCATGTATTATCTTGTAAGTTTCTATTAAGTCTCCCCTTAATCTTCTAAACCCCAATGAATACAATCCCAGGATCCTCAGCCGTTCCTCATATGTTAGACCAACCATTTCAGGATCATCCGTGTGAATCTCCGCTGGACACGTTCCAGTGCCAGTATGTCCTTCCTGAGGTGTGGGGGCCAAAACTGGACACAGTACTCCAAATGGGGCCTAACCAGAGCGTTATAAAGTCTCAGTAGCACATCGCTGCTTTTATATTCCAACCCTTTTGAGATAAATGACAACATTGCATTCGCTTTCTTAATCACGGACTCAACCTGCATGTTTACCTTTAGAGAATTCTCGACTAGCACTCCCAGATCCCTTTGTACTTTGGCTTTATGAATTTTCTCACCGTTTAGAAAGTAGTCTATGCTTTTATTCTTTTTGCCAAAGTGCAAGACCTCGCATTTGCTCACGTTGACTTCCATTAGCCATTTCCTGGACCAGTCTCCCAAACTGTCTAGATTCTTCAGCAGCTTTCCCACTTCCTCAGTACTACCTGCCTGTCCACCTAACTTTGTGTCATCTGCAAACTTTGCTAGAATGCCACCAGTCCCTTCATCCAGATCATTAATATATAATGTGAACAGCTGTGGCCCCAACACTGAACCCTGCGGGACACCGCTTGTCACCGGCTGCCATTCCGAAAAAGAACCTTTTATCCCAACTCTCTGCCTTCTGTCAGACAGCCAATCCTCAATCCATCCCAGTAGCTCACCTCGAACACCATGGGCCCTCACCTTGCTCAGCAGCCTCCCGTGTGGCACCTTATCAAAGATTTTTGGAAATCTAGATAGACCACATCCACTGGGTTTCCCTGGTCTAACCTACTTGTCACCTCTTCAAAGAATTCCAACAGGTTTGTCAGGCATAACCTCCCCTTACTAAATCCATGTTGACTTGTTCTAATCAGACTCTGCTCTTCTAAGAATTTAGAAACCTCATCCATAATGATGGATTCTAGAATTTTATCAACAACCGAGGTTAGGCTAATTGGCCTATAACTTTCCATCTTTTGTCTTGATCCTTTCTTGAACAAGGGGGTTACAACAGCGATCTTCCAATCATCCGGGACTTTCCCTGACTCCAGTGACTCTTGAAAGATCTCAACCAATGCCTCCGCTATTTTCTCAGCCACCTCCCTCAGAACTCTAGGATGTATCCCGTCGGGGCCAGGAGATTTATCAATTTTAAGACCTTTTAGCTTTTCTAGCACTATCTCTTTTGTAATGGCAACCATACTCAACTCAGCCCCCTGACTCCCCTTAATTGTTGGGATATTACTCATGTCTTCTACTATGAAAACTGACGCAAAGTACTTGTTAAGTTCTCCTGCTATTTCCTTATCTCCCATCACTAGCCTTCCAGCATCAGTTTGAAGTGGCCCAATGTCTACTTTTGCCTGTCGTTTGTTTCTTATGTATTGAAAGAAACTTTTACTATCATTTCTAATATTACTGGCTAGTCTACCTTCATATTTGATCCTCTTCTTTCTTATTACTCTTTGTTATCCTCTGTTTGTTTTTGTAGCCTTCCCAATCTTCTGATTTCCCTCTGCTGTTGGCCATTTTATAGGATCTCTCTTTTTCTTTGATACATTTCCTGACTTCCTTTGTCAGCCATGGCTGTCTAATCCCTCCCCAGATAATCTTTCTTTTCTTGGGGATGAACCTCTGTACTGTGTCCTCAATTATACCCACAAACTCCTGCCATTTTTGCTCTACTGTCTTCCCCGCTAGGCTCTGCTTCCAGTCTATTTTTGTCAGTTCCTCTCTCATGCCCTCATAATTACCTTTATTTAACTGTAACACCATTACATCCGATTTTGCCTTCTCTCTTTCAAACTCCAGACTGAACTCTACCATATTATGATCGCTGCTCCCTAAGGGTTCCCTTACAATAAGATCTTTTATAAAGTCTGGTTCATTGCAAAGCACTAGGTCCAGAATAGCCTGCTCTCTTGTGGGCTCCATGACAAGCTGTTCCAAAAAGCCGTCCTGTAAGCATTCCATGAATTCCCTTTCTTTGGATCCACTGGCAACATTATTTACCCAGTCCACCTGCATATTGAAGTCTCCCATGATCACTGTGACCTTGCCTTTCTGACATGCCTTCTCTATTTCCCAGTACATGTTGCGTCCCTGGTCCTGACCACTGTTAGGAGGTCTGTACACAGCTCCAATTATGTTTTTTTTTTGCCTTTGTGGTTCCTCAATTCCACCCACACAGACTCCACATCATCTGACGCTATGTCATACCTTTATTTAGATGTTTAAAATATGCTTTGTGGCTACTTGCTAGCCCTAAGCGCTGATTTTTTTTACTACCTCTTGTTCATGATAAATTGCCTCAAATGCATTTTGCCAACAGTTAATAAGTAAATGGAATGTCTCATGTTACTAATAAGCTACCTATTTGCACATAATTTTTCTGTTGATGTTTTATCCATGTGGTTGAATCTGTCAGCCAACTATTATAAGTAGTGACATACATGGTGTTTTCACATCATTTAGATGCAAGATTTAGTTTATTATAGTTAAAAAATGCCCTACTTTATAATTGCCTTTAGCTTAATCTCTCATGCTTTCCAACCTATCATTTGCCTGCCCTGTTTCTTCACTCTGTATTTGTTTTCAACTTGCTGCACATAATTTTTGCCGGTTCTAATAAAAAGGCCGTCAATCTGAAGCATTGACCCAGATCTTTCAATGAGCGATGATTATTTAAATCTGTTTATTTACCATTTTATGAACGTTTATACCTGCCAGTTCCAGCAGATGAAGAGCTTAAAGAATCAGAAGTCAAATTGTTGAGTATATTGCCATCATGGCCATGCCTTGTTTCTTGTCGTGAACTGAAAGTGTGTCCCTTAAGTCTTCATTTCATTGATTTCCATTTCTTTTAAATGCCGTTGTCATCATAGCACAATCTTTCCTCACTGACCATGCTCAATCTTCTCCCACTCTTTGGCACTGTTAACCACCTCCCCCCCCCTCCCCCCCTCCCCTGGATAATGTTGAGCCCCTTTTGCCTGCTCCAGCCCCAAGCATTACCCTTTGTGAATGCTCAACAGCGCTGTCCTTCCCACTCCTTAATACTCTTGTTTTCTCTAACATGAGTTGGACGTAAGTCAAAGGATTCTGGAAAATTGGTTGTTGCAGAAGGGGATGAACAGTGAGTTTGAAGTAGAAGAGTTAAATGAACACTGTCAGGATGGTGGGTCTTGTGAATGTTGTCATTGGTGCTGGAGTGCTTTGGCACTTCAGTTAATTAACTTTGTTTTACATTAGTTTTCTATCTACTATGAAAAGTTCTCTGCATTTTAAAAAAAATTAGAAGAAATTGTAGTGCAAAAAGCCAAGTGGTTTCGTTATCTGATTCCACTGTCATAACCACAGAGCGGTCTGGGAAAGGTAAAACTGACAGTCTAAAGTTTAAACTCCCCACATAAGTACTGTGGCTGTGGGCATGTTGGGACTCTGATCATCAGTAATGCGAGTTGAGTCAGAGGTTTCTACCATAATGGACGATTTGATTCTCCATAGTTGCCACTACCCTGGTTAATTATTTCCACCATTTTTGTTTTCATATCCTTTCTAGCATGCACAATAATCTTGTGCATTGTAACTGAAATATTTCCATTCCCTCTTAACCGGTATGATTTTAAAATGGTTGTTCAGGACAATTACCTTTAAAAGTGTGAAATGTAATGACTTGGTAATTAGAAATGTTCCATTTCAATTTTACTGAAAATATTCCTTAAATAGATACAATCTTCCACTTTCAAATCCGTTTTTACAGATCCCTGATAGATTGAGAATAATTTCACTAATGAGAATAAAACGCTTATCAATTGTTTAACTGGCTATTTTCCACCTTAACAAAAACTAGGTTTAACATGATGCCTTAAATGTATCTGAGTATTGCCAATACCACATAACAAATGACATTGTGTAAGTGACTGGCATTGTACCATTCTGCTCAGTGTGTCATTTAAGTGACTCAGATGTTCATTGTATGTCATTACACCTCTAATTTATGGATGCTCATTTTGATGAAATGCTTTAAAGTAGCACTGTTATTAAATACCATAATTGTAATGTTGTTAATATGTAAAATAGTATGCAATGTACAACACTGTCACAAATAAGAAATAGAGCAGAAAATAATGTTTAAAATAAACAGTGTTGGTGTAATTAGGGTTTCTCAAACTGTGGATTGCGACCACAAAGTCCCTTTTAAATCTTGTGTTGTTGCAAATGATCGGTATGGTCAAATCTTGAAATGGTATCAGAGTGGGAAAACACTGCAATAAACTGGTTGATGTATAGGAAATTAATCTTTGTGGCTAAGTTGTAGCATTTGTGCCTCTGAATTACGAGGTCAGAGGACAAGTCTGACTCAAGGTCCAGACTACAAGATCAAAATTGACACTGCAGCATAGTCCTGAGGAAGATGCTGTTCTAAGCATGAGAAATTAAACTGAGTCTCTACCTGCCTGCTAAGGTGAATGGAAAAGAATCCATGGTGCTACTTTTTAAGAACAACTGTGAAATTAGCCTATGTCCTAGCCAGCAGTTACACCTCGGGTAAAATTACAAAACGAAAACATGATCTGGCAATTGTCTAGTTTCTATTTGTGGTACCATGCTGTACGCTGATTGGTTGCTGCACTTCCTACATTATGACTATGATTATCTCTCCTAAGCACATCATAGGGTGTAACATAATTTGAAATGTCTGACTATTCACGGAAGGTGTTATATAAAACAAATCTTTTGTTCTGTCAATCTTCTGGCAGGGTTTTGAATATTTAAGAGTGGCAAACTATAATAATTGTTAAGAATATGTACATATTTAAATTACATATCTGCATAGCTTTTGAACGTCATTGCAGTTCTTCTGAGTTCTGTTTCATTACTTTGGAACTTTGTGCAAATTAAAGACTCCTCCAAGCAAATGTCTGCGTGGGAGCACAAGATCAAGTTGGTTGGTGGTGGACCAATTATTAGGAAACCACTAATAACCTAGTGTATGCAATTAGGTGGTTCAAAATTCCAGGTCCCGAGTGAACAGCTTTAGAGCAGTATCATTACATTTCGATGAAAATGCCAGAATGCCAGGGATATTTGCTTTTTTTATTCACAAAATAATTTAGCAAGAAATACAATTATATAACATTAAGATATTGACTATAATTTGGAATCTGTACTTTGCCTTTAGTGTTCAAAATCTTGTCCTCTGTTATGAGTTTTGCTGTACTTAAGTAGATATACAATGGTATGTTGTAACGTTGATATTGGTGCACCTGTTCTTCAGTTTTCGTTAAACTGAATAAATACACTCTGCAACTGTTAACACCAATCAAAGAAGTGAGAACTTGTTACAATTTGAAGTAGTATCAAAGTAGAACAATATTAATGTTGTCATGGCGCAATCCTAGGTTTAGCGTTCCACAGATTGCTGCGGTGTTAATCTTGCATTAGAAAATAAGTCTACTTTTACATTATGGCTTGAGCATATTTCAAATCACAATATTTTTAAGTTGTGTCTAGAATTGAATTGCAGAAATAACTTTTCAAACTATGATCCACAGTCCAAGTGTTAGCACTTACAATGCAGTCAGACTGAAAAACTTCAGGAATCAGTCCTGTTTGCAGAAATCACTCCAAAATGCTTTACAGCTCATCAAGACCACAATCTCTTCAAACTTGTTACCTTTTTAACCAAGCCCATGTGTCACAATTAGCAAAGGAGTTCATGATATCCGACAAACTGATTAAGAATTTATTCTTGGCTTTGTAAGCAGCTAGAAGTTTTCAAAGCTTGATGCTAATATTTATATCCATTGCTCATCTGGCACTTTAAAAAAAATGTTTCTCAATCCTGATGAAGGGCTTATGCTCGAAACGTCGAATTCTCTATTCCTGAGATGCTGCCTAACCTGCTGTGCTTTGACCAGCAACACATTTGCATCAATAAGCTCTACTCCAACATTATTGAGTTTTGGACCACTTCTGAAATCTCCTTTTTCTAAGCTGTTTCAAGGCTGAATGTCTTGGCACTTTTACGTGTTATCCATCCAACTACCAGCAACATTCACATTCTTTTGCTAATTTAGACTCTGCCTTTTTTTGCAACGCATGTGGCTTAAATTTAAGTGCTGAAAATGTGTTGCTGGAAAAACACAGCAGGTCAGGCAGTATCCACGGAACAGGAGAATCGTCGTTTCGGAATAAGCCCTTCAGGAATAAATTTAAGTATAAAGACTTTTTTGATTATATGATTTCTTTTGTGATAAAATGAACAGCTGCTGTGAGCTTTACAATTGTAATTTTTTATGCCAAAAAAAACTTCGAAGACATGGTGTTTTTAAGAAAACAGACATTTGGTGAGCAAACAACTTCGTCACTGTGTGCTTAATAAAATTTGCACAAGCCAGAAAAACGTCAGATGATAACATGGCAGTAGAAAGTGACAAAAAGAACTTAGTATTATGTAATTGCTTTCATGACAACAAACCTTTCCAAACTGCTTTACAGTCAGTAAAGTACTTTTGAAATGTAATTAGGCATCTTTTGTAATATAGGTGAGATTAAAGTTGACACAATGAGCAAAATCTACACTGAGTGAACATCAAGTAGGTATTCAGGGAAATCCAAACACACCAGGGATTGCCAGTTGCTGTGTCTTTAAGGAGTGTCTGAATGTTTGATTAGATTTGATTACTTAGTGTGGAAACAGGCCCTTCGGCCCAACAAGTCCACACTGATGCCGAAGTGCAACCCACCCGGAACCATTTCCCTAACACTACGGGCAATTTGGCATGGCCAATTCACCGAACCTGCACAATTTTGGATTGTGGGAGGAAACCTACGGAGAGGGAGAATATGCAAACTCCACACAGTCAGTCAGTCGCCTGAGGCAGGAATTGAACCCAGGTCTCTGGCGCTGTGAGGCAGCAATGCTAACCACTGTGCCACCATGCCGTCCATGTGGTGAGGTTGCTGGTCCAGAAATGTTCTAAGTCTATGTGCTTACTTGGGAACTGTTAACATTTAGGTGCCAAGCACATGAGCTGTTTTAATCTGTCTCAATCAGGGTACCTGGAGATTAGGCAACCTGCCTATTTCCAGGTGATATTTCTCCACCATGAACTGTTTTGCTTGAAATTTAAGCTTTATTTGATCACCTTTTTGATGGAGAGTGTAACGTTATATAACAATTGACAAATTATAGTAAAGATAAAGTAGCAATAGTCCCAGAGGACCATTGGGCTGCTCTCTCATTAGAGAGAGACTGGTGGTGGTTTAACCTGAGGGTCACCATGCATCAGGCGAGGGGAAAGCTTGAGAAGGATGGTCCTTCGTGGTAACCTCAGCTGGTGTTACAGTTGAAGTTAAGCTGTTAGCGTCACTGTATCGCAAACCGGCATCCAGCTAACTAAGCTGAAATCTCCTATGTGTGGATTACAGGTGACAGCGTAACATTATACAAATTTGCCTTTGTTTTCCTTTCCTTTTAGCAATGTAACTCTGCAGTTTGTTAAGTATGATAGGTGATCCTTATGTTCAAATATTTAAATGTGTAAAGGGTCCCACTTACTACTTGTGATGGCTTACAGATGTCCTGCATTTGCATTAAAATTTTTGAAGGTGAATACTTGATTTTTAAGTTGCCCTCATAATCTTCAATATTTGTCTCAAATAGTATTATAAGAATATAGGAATTATAAAATTGGTACCAGTTTCTATAATGAAGTCCTCATCTTTTCTTGAACACTAGCTTTTGCAATTTTCTCACAGAAATCTGCTTGCAGCCCCTTTAGTTTAAGCACTTAACAACTTGTTGTGGTTCTCTTCGCCGAGCTGGAAGTTTTTGTTGCAAACGTTTCGTCCCCTGGCTAGGCAACATCACCAGTGCTTTGGAGCCTCCTGCGAAGCGCTTCTTTGATGTTTCTTCCGGTATTTATAGTGGTCTGTCCTCGCCGCTTCCGGGTGTCAGTTTCAGCTGTCCGCTGTAGTTGTTGGTATATTGGGTCCAGGTCGACGTGTTTGTTGATGGAGTTTGTGGATGAGTGCCATGCCTCTAGGAATTCCCTGTTCTCTGTCTGTCTTGCCCTATGATAGTAGTGTTTTCCCAGTCGAATTCATGTTGCTTGTTGTCTGCGTGTGTGGCTACTAGGGATAGCTGGTTGTGTCGTTTCGTGGCTAGTTGATGTTCATGTATGCGGATTGTTAGCTGTCTTCCTGTTTGTCCTATATAGTGTTTTGTGCAGTCCTTGCATGGTATTTTGTAAACTACATTAGTTTTGCTCATGTTGGGTATCGAGTCCTTTGTTTTAGTGAGTTGTTGTCTGAGCGTGGCTGTTGGTTTGTGTGCCGTTATGAGTCCTAAGGGTCGCAGTAGTCTGGCTGTCAGTTCTGAAACGCTCCTGATGTATGGTAGTGTGGCTAGTCATTTTGGTTGTGGCATGTCCTCGTTCCGTGGTCTGTCTCTTAGGCATCTGTTGATAAAGTTGCGCGGGTATCTGTTTTTTGGCGAATACCTTGTATAGGTGTTCCTCTTCCTCTTTTTGCAGTTCTGGTGTACTGCAGTGTGTTGTGGCCCTTTTGAATAGTGTCCTGATGCAGCTTCGTTTGTGTGTGTTGGGGTAGTTACTTTCATAGTTTAGGACTTGGTCTGTGTGTGTTGTTTTCCTGTGTACCTTGAGGTGAATTCTCCGTTCGGTGTTCTCTGTACTATCATATCTAGGAATGGGAGTTGGCTATCCTTTTCTTCTTCTCTCGTGAATCGGATTCCTGTGAGTGTGGCGTTGATGATCCGGTGTGTATTTTCTATTTCCATGTTTTTGATGATTACAAACGTGTCATCGACATATCTGACCCAGAGTTTGGGTTGAATTTGTGGTAGGGCTGTTTGTTCTAACCTTTGCATAGCTGCCTCTGCTATGAGTCCCGAGATTGGTGATCCCATGGGTGTTCCATTGATTTGTTCGTATATCTGGTTGTTGAATGTAAAGTGTGTAGTGAGGCACAAGTCCAGTAGTTTAAGTATGCCGTCTTTGTTGATAGGTTCCGCCTCCTGTTTTCTGTTCTGTATGTCCAGTAGGTTGGCTATTGTTTCTCTGGCTAGGGTTTTGTCAATCGAAGTGAACAGTCCGAAGCTGCATCAGGACACTATTCAAAAGAGCCACAACACACTGCAGTACACCAGAACTGCAAAAAGAGGAAGAGGAACACCTATACAAGGTATTTGCCAAAAACGGATACCCACGCAACTTTATCAACAGATGCCTAAGAGACAGACCACGGAACGAGGACATGCCACAACCAAAAGGACTAGCCACACTACCATACATCAGGAGCGTTTCAGAACTGACAGCCAGACTACTGCGATCCTTAGGACTCATAACGGCACACAAACCAACAGCCACGCTCAGACAACAACTCACTAGAACAAAGGATCCGATACCCAACATGAGCAAAACTAATGTAGTTTACAAAATACCATGCAAGGACTGCACAAAACACTATATAGGACAAACAGGAAGACAGCTAACAATCCGCATACATGAACATCAACTAGCCACGAAACGACACAACCAGCTATCCCTAGTAGCCACACACGCAGACAACAAGCAACATGAATTCGACTGGGAAAACACTACTATCATAGGGCAAGACAGACAGAGAACAGCCAGGGAATTCCTAGAGGCATATGGCACTCATCCACAAACTCCATCAACAAACACGTCGACCTGGACCCAATATACCAACAACTACAGCGGACAGCTGAAACTGACACCTGGAAGCGGCAAGGACAGACCACTATAAATACCGGAAGAAACATCAAAGAAGCGCTTCGCACGAGGCTCCAAAGCACTGATGATGTCGCCTAGCCAGGGGACGAAACGTTTGCAACAAAAACTTCCAGCTCGGCGAACAGAACCACAACAACGAGCACCCGAGCTACAAATCTTCGCACAAACCTTGAACTTAACAACTTGCTAGAAGTTAATTACATTTTGCCTACAGAGTTGATATATTAGATTTTGTTTTAAAAGCACTTAGCTTGGGCGGTTTATTGCAAAAGTAATTTGCTTTTACTCATTAATTTTTTTTTAGAACCCAGTGGATATTCACACATAATACTAGCAAAATAGAAATCCTCATCAGATCAAGCAGCACTTGTGAAGAGTAAGACAGTGTTAGCATTTAACATAAATGTGGCCTGGGTTTTAGTGATAGATGGATAACATAACAACACTTCATTGCTCAAAGAAGAGAGGTATCTTTGTAATAGAACGGTTCTGGCCAACATATACCTTTCTGTTTTCCTAAGGACAAAACTAGAAAAGTTTGTATGTATGATTCTATATCCTCTGAAAATTTCATAGCGTTTTACAGCCAAATGTATTGAAAAGCATTCACCATTTTAATATATGTAAATGCTACAACTAATTTGCACACCACCAAAATGACGATTTAGTTTGTTTTTCTGGTGTTTGGTGAAGGAAAATGTCAGCCTTTCACTTGATCACCTTTTTTAAGCAAGTCCGGACAAAGTTAAGAAATTGAGGGTTTGGTTAAGAAAAAGAGGGAAGCATATGTCAGGTACAGACAGGATAGATCGTGTGAATCCTTAGAAAAGTATAAAGAAAGTAAGAGTGTATTTAAGAGGGAAATCAGGAGGGCAAAACGGGGACATGAGATAGCTTTGGCAAAGAGAATTAAGGAGAATCCAAAAGGGTTTTACAACTATATTAAGGACAAAAGGGTAACTAGGGAGAGAATAAGGCCCCTCAAAGATCAGCAAGGCGGCCTTTGTTTGGAGCCACAGAAAATGGGGGAGATACTAAATGAATATTTTGCATCAGTATATACTGTGGAAAAGGATATGGAAGATAGAGGCTGTAGGGAAATAGATGGTGACATCTTGCAAAATGTCCAGATTACAGAGGAGGAAGTGCTGGATGTCTTGAAACGGTTAAAGGTGGATAAATCCCCAGGACCTGATCAGGTGTACCCGAGAACTCTGTGGGAAGCTAGAGAAATGATTGCTGGGCCTCTTGCTGAGATATTTGTATCATCGATAGTCACGAGTGAGGTGCCGGAAGACTGGAAGTTGGCAAACGTGGTGTCACTGTTTAAGAAGGATGGTAAGGATAAGCCAGGGAACTATAGACCGGTGAGCCTGACCTCGATGGTGGACAAGTTGTTGGAGGGAATCCTGAGGGACAGGATGTACATGTATTTGGAAAGGCAAGGACTGATTAGGGATAGTCAACATGACTTTGTGTGTGGGAAATCATGTCTCACAAACTTGATTGAGTTTTTTGAAGAAGTAACAAAGAAGATTGATGAGGGCAAAGCAGTAGATGTGATCTATATGGACTTCTGTAAGGTGTTCGACAAGGTTCCCCATGGGAAACTGATTAGCAAGGTTAGATCTAATGGAATACAGGGAGAACTAGCCATTTGGATACAAAACTGGCTCAAAGGTAGAAGACAGGGTGGTGGTGGAGGGTTGTTTTTCAGACTGGAGGCCTGTGACCAGCGGAGTGCCACAAGGATCGGTGCTGGGCCCTCTACTTTTTGTCATTTACATAAATGATTCGGATGCAATCATAAGAGGTAGAGTTAGTAAGTTTGCAGGTGACATCAAAATTGGAGGTGTAGTGGACAGCAAAGAGGGTTACCTCAGATTACAGCAGGATTTTGACCAGACAGGCCAATGGCTGAGAAGTGGCAGATAGAGTTTAATTCAGATAAATGCGAGGTGCTGCATTTTGGAAAAACACATCTTAGCAGGACTTATACATTTAATGGTAAGATCCTAGGGAGTGTTGCTGAACAAAGAGACCTTGGAGTGCAGGTTCATAGCTCCTTGAAAGTGGAGTCGCAGGTAGATAGGATAGTGAAGAAGGCGTTTGGTATGCTTTCCTTTATTGGTCAGAGTATTGAGTACAGGAGTTGGGAAGTCATGTTGCTGCTGTACAGGACATTGGTTAGGCCACTGTTGGAATATTGTGTGCAATCTGGTCTCCTTCCTATCGGAAAGATGTTGTGAATCTTGAAAGGGTTCAGAAAAGATTTACAAGGATGTTGCCAGGGTTGGAGGATCTGAGCTACAGGGAGAGGTTGTACAGGCTGGGGCTGTTTTCCCAGGAGCGTTGGAGGCTGAGGGGTGACCTTTATAGAGGTTTACAAAATTATGAGAGGCATGGATATGATAAATAGGCAAAGTCTTTTCCCTGGGGTTGGGGTGTCCAGAACTAGAGGGCATAGGTTTAGGGTGAGAGGGGAGAGATATAAAAGAGACCTAAGGGGCAACTTTTTCACGCAGAGGGTGGTACCTGTATGGAATGAATTCCAGAGGATGTGGTGGAAGCTGGTACAATTGCAACATTTTAAGAGGCATTTGGATGGGTATATGAATAGGAAGGGTTTGGAGGGATATGGGCCAGGTGCTGGCAGGTGGGACTAGATTGGGTGGTGATATCTGGTCGGCATGGACGGGCTGGTCCGAAGGGTCTGTTTCCATGCTGTACATCTCTATGACTCTATGAGAGGGCTGGGGGTCAGCCAGAGTATGCATGTGAACATATGGAAAGAGGGTTCACCAATTTTAACTTTTTTTTCCTCCACATTTACTATATAGGTAGCTGTGCCGTATAAACAGCAGGTATCAGTTTAACTGGCAGCTTAACTATGTAGTAGCATTGTTTGCCTTTGATGCAGAAGGGTGTCCTCTGAAAAACCAACAAAATTAGAATTTTTTTACAACATTGATGCAATGTCAGTATTATCTTCTTTCAGGTGAGTACTTAAATTGAGGCACTGTATGTCCAGGAGAATTAGAAAAGATCTTTTGACAATTCTTTTAAGTACCACCAGTGTCTTGGGCAATGTTATTCTCCATCCAAAACCACCAAGACAAATTAATTTATTATTTTTATCACCACTGTTAAGAGATGTTGTTATACTTATCTATGTGTAAACTGGTGGTTGTGCGTAAAGATAATTAATTTTGTTGTGAATATCTTTGGGATGTTTGAGGAAATGAATGTACCACTTGACAAAAATGTCTCTTTTTCATTCCTTGTAAAAATAGGATGAATCTTATGCAAAAGGAAATAAGACTTGGTTTGTTTGATATTATATGATTCTTAAAAAAAAATGCTATTTCATAATGAATCACAGAGTTTGCTGGATCAAAATAAGCAGCATTGTGGATGCATCAGCTAATTGTTTATCAATGTGGGAACTTCTTGCAAGTTAACTCCTGGCTACATATTTTAAAATCAAATGCACCAGTTCATATTTAAAAGTGAATATGAAAGTATTCACTCTTCCTGTTGTGTTGTCATAAATTAAGTATGATACTTATGATGAAAGGTGTGCAATTTATAAAAAAAACTAAAAGTGCAGGTGCTGAAAATCGGAAACAAAACAGAAATTACTGAAAAAGTTCAGCAGGTCTGGCAACATCTGTTGAGAGAAATCAGTTAACCTTACAAGTCCAGTGACCCTTCTTCAGAACTGTTATAAAGAAATTAACAAGCCTTGTGTAAGTATGTCTCAGTGACTAATCACCATGTCGATTGACTAATAAACATGAAAAAATGACCTATCAAACCTGTTTTCATTCTGAGATCTGACTTTCCCGTAGTTACCATCAGCTGGGATTAAATCTACTGTTGGGATTAGATTATTAAATTTAACCATGAGGGCCAGCTTGCAGATGCTGACCTCCTTCAATTTGAGTAAAGAACAAATACTTAGTATAAAATCCACTTGTATATATTGTCTGACCTGGGCCAGTCACTCCAGCTGAATGGCATTGTAATTTATCAGGTTTGTAGGCACTTTGCATAGCAGCTTTGTAGTTTGTCAGCCTAGGAGAGCTAGAATCACATACTGAATAAGGTATTGTCATTGCTTCCTTTTTTCACAGAAGGTGCAGAATATTAGTAACTACTTTTTAGCTGTGTAGCTTGGAGAACATCAAGCTTGGCCCGTGGTCATTTTTGCAAAATGCTGCCCATACTACTCCAGATGAATTCCTTCTCAATGATATACAACTATACAACTTCCTACTTGACATTGCCATGTCTATGACTTTGTGTGATTAAGCAACATCATTCTGAAATGAAAATACTGTGTGTGACAAAAAACGCATGTACCCTGATGATAAAATATTTGAAATATTTATTTGATGGCAATTGCATTGGGCGATGGAACTATATGCTTGTTGAATAATGAGGATTTCTATCTCTGTTCATACCTTTCAATCCACGCTTCCTACACCCACTCGTGTGCCTTCTAATACAATAATGCATGTCATTTGTGCATTGGATGAGGTAGACAGCTAACTTGCTTCCATACTTTGGCGTTTTACTTTGGCTTTTTGCCTTGAAACCTATTTTTTTTCTTTTTCTTGTTTTTCCTCAATGCAAGTTATTCTGTCTCACATCGATATTCTTTGCATGCACAATGGTTTAGTTTTACAGCTAATGATTAGGAAGACAAAAGAAATTTAGTCATGTTTTGCAAGGAGAGTGGAATGTAAGGATGTTTTGCTGTAGTTGTGTGGAACGTTGGTGAGGTCGCATCTGGAATACCATGTGTGACTTTTGTATCCTTGTTTAAGAAAGGATTTAAATGTGTTAGAGGCAATTTGGAGAAAGTTCACTGCCTTCATACTTTGGATGTAGAATGGGGCGGCACGGTGGCTCAGTGGTTAGCACTGCTGCCTCACAGTGCCACGGACCCAGGTTTAATTCCCGCCTTGGGCACCTGTCTGCCTGGAGTTTGCATATTCTCCCCGTGTCTACATGGATTTCCTCCGGGTGCTCCGGTTTCCTCCCACAGCCCAAAGATATGCAGGTCAGTTGAATTGGCCATGCTAAATTGCCCGTAGTGCTAGCTACATTAGTCAGGGTGAGTTACTCTTTGGAGAGTCGGTGTGGACTTGTTGGGTCGAAGGGCCCATTTCCATACTGTAGGGAATCTAATAATTTAATCTAATCTAAGCATGTGCAGAAATTGATCAAGTAGTATTAAAGTATAAGATGTGACCTTATTGAGACAAATAAGATCCTCAAGAGACTTGAAAGGATGGATGCTGAAAAACTCTTACAGGAGAGTCCAGAGCTAAGGGACACAGATTTTCAAAAAACCATGGATCTCTTCCATTTAAAACCATTATAAAGAGGACTTTTTTCCTGCAATGTTTGAGTTTCTCACCTTGAGAGCATGATAGAAGCAGGACTATTGAATCCTTTTAAGGTGGAGGTAGGAAGCTTCTTGACTAACAAGGAAGTGCATGGTTATCAGGGTAGGTGGGAATGTACTGTTGAGGACACAATCTGGCCAACCATGATCTTGTTGAATAGTGCAGCTTACTAGAGAGGCCAAATGGTCTACTACTTCTAATTTGTATGTTCGTACCTAGATTTGGAAGAGGTTTGAGTCATTTTGGTAAATATTTGTACTAAATAGTGGAGTCAGTATTCTGTCACTGCATTTGGTCAAAATTGGTTAATTTTAAGTACAGCATCAAGATGTGAGGACTTGCAACTTTTTAAAAGGCCACAGAGCAAGGAGAGGTTTAATTGTAAACATAGTACTGAGGGAGGAAGAGCAGCAAGTTTTATGACAGGTGTTGGGTAGAAAATATAATTGAGAATCTAGCCTAACACAAAGGTTCAGAAGGAAATTGAGGAAGCAAATCAGAGAAGTGAAGTGGGATTATGAAAGCATTTGACAAGATGTATTACGGAGGAAGGAATTCCAGTGATCTCAAGGCCAAGGAGCAATTCTACCTCACAAACACCAATCAAATGTCTGGTCAGAGATGCTGCTCAAGGATCAGACTCATTAACATGCAAGGACCCACAGACCCATGACCAGTGACACAAAGTTTACGAGATGGACACTCCTACTCATTTAGTGTGCGATTGCAGCTAATTTTATGAAAGTATGCACAGCTTTATTTCTAAAGTTTAAAAATATCCAAATGAGATTTTATATGTTTTATGCTTCTTGATTTTTAATTTGGATAATAGGTGCTGGTCATGATTCCACTGTGTTTCTCATCCCTCCAGTCTTTCACCTAACCTTAAACTTTACCTTTTGTTGCTTTTTCCCTTCTTGCTCTTTGCCTGCATATAACCTGACACATTTGTAAAGGAGGTTGCTACCATTTATTTTTGTAAGGGATGTGCATGTCTTTGGCTAGACCAACATTTATTGTCCAACCCTAATTGCTTTTGAAAAGGTGATGGTGAGCAGTCCTTTTATACCAGTTCATGCAGGGTACATACTTCTACAATACTATTAGAATAAAGAATGATAGGAAAAGGCAAGACTGTGAAGAGATTGGAAGATGACTATAATAATTTAAAGTTGAAAGCTTTGTTTGACTGGATACCAGTAAAGTTCATTCAGCAAAGATTGATGGTAGAATGGGACTTGTAAGAAGAACCTAGATTTTGGATACATTCAAGTTTATGGAGCTGCAGCTTTGATAACAAAAGCATGTATCAGCAATAAAGGCTTTATAAAATTATAAATCTGAGATTCCCAACTTAATTACGTGAGAAGGATTACAATCTGATGCTTCCAAAGTTAAAGCTGAAAGGGAGTTTATAATTACCTCACATTTATCCCAGGCTGAAATTCAGTTGCAATTTTTCTGATTACCTAAACAATCCATGATGCTTTGGTTGACAGAATTCTTTTTCACTACTGAACACCAGACTGAGGGTTTGAATTATAAGGAGAGGCTAGGACTTTTTTCATTGGAGTGCAGAAAGTTGAGTGATGACCTTATAGAGGTTTATAAAATCATGAGTTGTGTAGATAAGATGAATAACAAAGGTCTTTTCCTGGAGTGGGGGAGTTCAAAACTAGTGGGGGCAGATTTAAGGTGAGAGATGTAAAAGCGATGTGAGGGTGGTCCCTTTTAAGTGCCAGAGAAAGTGGTGGTTGAGGTACAATTACAGCATTTAAAAGACGTTTGGACAGGCGCATGAATAGGAAAGGTTTAGAGGGATGTGGGTCAAATGCAAGCAAATGGGGCTAGTTTAGTTTGGGAAACTTAAGTCAGCAAAAACGAGTTGGACCAAAGGGTCTGTTTCTGTGCTGGATGACTCTGACTCTTTTAGGGAGGACAAAGTGAGGACTGCAGATGCTGGAGATCAGAGTCAGAGTGTGGTGCTGGAAAAGCACATCACTCAACTTTCTGCACTCCAATGAAAAAAGTCCTAGCCTCTCCTTATAATTGAAACCCTCAGTCTGGCAACATTCTGGTAAATTTCTTCTGAATACTTTCCAATTTAATAATACTCTTTTATAGCAGAGCAATCAGAATTGTACATAGTATTCTAAAAGTGGCCTCACCAGCACCATGTACAACTGCAACATGATGTCCTAATTCCTATACTGGTCAGACAGCATCTGAGGAGTAGGGGAATCGACGTTTTGGGCATAAGCCCATCAGCAAGAATGAGGCTTGTGGGCTGGGGTGCTGAGATAAATGGGAAGGGGTGCTGAGATAAATGGGAAGGGGTGAGACTGTGGGGAAATTAGCTGGGAATGCGATAGGATAGATGAAAGTGGGGGTGAAAGTGATAGGTCAGAGAGTAGGGTAGAACAGATAGGTGGGAAGGAAGATGGACAGGTAGGATCGTTCAAATAGGGCGGTGCCAAGTTGGAGGTTGGGGCTGGGATAAGGTGTGTGGGGGGGGAGAAGGGGAAATGGGGAAACTGAAATCTACATTGATCCTGTGTGGTTAGAGAGTCCCAAGGTAGAAGATAAGGTGTTCTTCCTATAGGCATCAGGTGGCTCAGGTTTGGCAATGGAGGAGGCCCAGGACCTGCATGTCTTTGGTGCTGTGGGAGGGGGAGTTAAAGTGTGGGGTTGGTTGGTGCAGGTGACCCAGAGATGTTCTCTGAAATGGTCTGCAAGTAAGCATCTTGTCTCCCCAATGTAAGAGGAGACCACATCGAGTGTAACAGATGCAGTAGATGGCGTGTGTGGAAGTACAGGTAAATTTCTGTCAGATGTGGAAGGATCATTTGGGGCCTTGGGCAGAGGTGAGGGTGGAGATATGGACGCAGGTTCTGCACTTCCTGCAGTGGCAGGGGAAGGTGCCCGGAGGGGAGGGTGAGTTGTTGGGGGTGGAGGGTGGAGAGTAGATCTGACAAGGGAGTCGCGGAGGGAATGTTCTCTCCGAAATGCAGATAATGTTGGGGAGGCAAATATATCTCTGGTGGTGGAGTCTGTTTGTAAGTGGCAGAAATGGTGGAAGATGATGCGGTAGATCTGGTGATTGGTGGAGTAGAAGGTGAGGACCAGGGAAGTTCTGTGTTGTGGGTGGAGGTGAGGGAAGTGGAGGAGATGCTCTTAAAGGCATCGTTGACCACGTGGGAGAGGAAGTTGCAGTTTTTGAAGAAGGAGGCCATCTGGGATTTTCTGTGGTGGAATTGGTCCTCTTGGGAGTAGATGCAGTAGAGGCGGAGGAATTGGGAATACGGAATAGCGTTTTTACAGGGGGCAGGATGGGAGGAGATTTAGTTCAGGTAGATGTGGGAGTCAGTGGGTTTGTAGTGGATGTCAGTGTTGAGTCGGTCACCGGAAATGGAGGTGGTAAGGACCATGAAAGGGAGGGAGGTGACTGAGCAGGTCCAGGTGAACTTGAGGTTGGGATAGAAGGTGTTGGTGAAGTTTATGAACTGCTCAACCTCCTCATGGGAGTTCGGGGTGGTGCCAATATAGCATTGATGAAGCAGAGGAAAAGATGGGGAATGATGCCAGTGTAGCTGCGGAAGATGGACTGTTCCACGTACCTGACAAAGAGGCAGGCTGGAGCCCATGTGGGTGCCCATGGCTACTCATTTGGCCTGGTGGAAGTGAGAGGATTGGAAGGAGAAGATGTTGAGGGTGAAGACCAGTTTAGCCAATCTAATGAGAGTGTCAGTGGAGGATACTGGTTGGGTCTTTAACTCCCCCTCCCACTCCGCCAAGAACATGCAGGTCCTTGGCCATCTCCATTGCCAAACCCTAACCACCCAACGCCTGGAGGAAAATCACCTCTTCTTCCATCGAGGGGCCCTTCAACCACACGGATCAATGTGAATTTTACCAGTTTCCCCATTTCCCTTCCCAGGCACCTTATCCCAGTCCAATTCGACACTGTCCTCTTGAACGGTGCAATAGCCATCCTCATTCCCATCCATCTGCTCTACCCTCCTGTCCGACCTATCACTTTCACCCCCACCCTCTTCTACCTATCACATTCCCAGCTACCTTTCCCCACCGCCCTCTCATTAATCTCTCAGCCCCCCTTGGCCCACAAGCCTCATTCCTGCTCAAGGGCTTCTGCCCGAAATGTCAAATCTCTTGCTTCTCGGATGCTGCCTGATCTGCTGTGCTTTTCCAGCACCACACTCTTTGACTCTTTTAGATCCAACTTTGATGATTGTTTCTTTCTACTGGCATCTCAAAAATAGAACCAGAATTCTGTCTCCTTTTAGATTCAGCAATACAGTGTAAATTAAGCCTTATATTCATGGTAGCGACAGAGGCTAAACCACCCTGGAGGCTCCCTGCCTTCAGTCCTGATGAAGGGCTCTTGCCCAAAATGTCGATTTTCCTGCTCCTCGGATGCTGACCT
Organism: Hemiscyllium ocellatum; assembly: GCF_020745735.1. Taxonomy (NCBI): domain Eukaryota; kingdom Metazoa; phylum Chordata; class Chondrichthyes; order Orectolobiformes; family Hemiscylliidae; genus Hemiscyllium; species Hemiscyllium ocellatum. The sequence goes on along the minus strand of NC_083407.1, from coordinate 36,746,397 downwards.
GCCGTGCTTTTCCAGCCTCACTAATCGAGACCCCAAAATCCTTTAAGGTCAGATTTTATATTACTGACAATGGCCCATGTGGAAAATGCTGAAGAATACTCTTAATCTTGCAGCAACAGGTTTGTCAGACATTGAATCAAAGTACCATTTGTGCCAGTCCTTTTTTACCGTACTACGTTTGATGTTATTGGGAAAAGGAAAGGTGACATCCGTGGCCATCTGCAGATGAATTTGCCCAGAGTCGAGTCACACAGTCAGACAAGTATGAACCTGTAGGTGACTTGCCCAGACAGAATTAAAAGCAACCTGAGCTGCTGAATAAGAGATTTGTTTACTGTAGGGAGTTGATTTTGTATTTGCTAAGGTTACAACAGTTAACTGTCTACAGAAGCTAGAAGAGAAGGCAGGATTGTTTCTGAGGTTCCCAAAACACTCTACTGCTTTTCATTTGTTGCATTCTATCTTTGGATAATACACTACTGGGAAAGTTTGCTTGATTAATAACTTAAGTATTTATATTGGTCATAAACAAGAACAGTCTCAGGGCAGGTAAATTATTGTAATCCTTCTGTTTCAGATAGTCTTTCTGTGGTGCTCATTGCATAAACATTCTGAGTGTTATATTTTTAAAGCATGCCACATCACCTTTACTGAAAATAGTATTATATGCTGAATATGTTTTTCTACTTTGATGAATACCGATAGTTTAAATTGGGAATGACTGTGTAGTGCCTTCTAAATTGAGCTTTTTTCTTTGCGTGTTTGTATGTTTCTACCAGGGTATACTATACAATGGGCAAAGAACAAATAATTTCCTATGATAACTAGAATATAATACACTGTGTGAATGTACAGGAATTGAGATCCCAAGAATAGCACAGAATTGTTTCATGTAGAATGAGCGCTCAAACCGAGAGGCTCTTCAATTTATTGTGTATTCTTTTCCAGATCTACCAGCTGTCTGTGTATTGCTATCAGGATACTGGTTTAATGTTTAACCTCTTTAATGCGCACACATTGTTCAAAATATATGAATTATAATACATATAAACAACTTAAATTAATGGTTAAGTAGTGCTGTTAAGGAGTTTAAAGATTGCATTGTTCATCCCAATTACACATACTTTAACCAACAGCTAAAATGAATTGCTGGAAAAGCTCAGCAGCTCTGGCAGCATATGTGAAGAGAAATCAAAGTTAACGTTTTGGGTCTGGTGACCCTTCCTCAGTTCTTTGATTTTTCTTCGCAGATGCTGCCAGATGTGCTGCACCTTTCCAGCAACTTCTGTTTTTTGTTTCTAATTTACAGCATCCACAGTTCTTTCAGTTTTTATTTTTTGTAGGTGCATAAGGTTCATTGTAAGTAGTGATAGTTTGCAGCCAAGTAGTATTACAATGTTCCTGTATTATTCCCTAACCTCCCTTTCCTGCTATCTGTCTCTACTCCTATAAAATAACTTGTCAGACTAATTTTTCCAAACCAAGTTTGGGTCATCCCTCCTAATCACTTACTTTGTGGCCCATGTTTCTTTTCTTACCAACTTTCCTCTATGACATTCTTTGAGATATCATTTATCAACTTCCTTACAGGTCTTTTGACTCCTCAAGGCTTGGTTGCGCCAATTAGTGGCAGAATTCCAGAGGAACAGTTGTTCCTGTGGGTGTGGTTGATGCATTCCTTTGTCTCTTTAGCAGCCAGGCTGGAGACATGATGGTCTCCTAGCATTGGTAGTCTGGATTAGTTGTGCCATGTTCCTCCAGGCCATACAAGTCCATCTCGAACTTGGAAATGCTCTTCTCTGGACAAAGTGTTCATGGCTTCTCTGATTCTGCCACCACCTAGCCAGTAAATTGCTTAGGGTTGACTATGCCATCTCCAAACAATTTCAAGGAGAGTGGTTGCCTCTATAAACTCCTATCATGTTAGGATGCTGAAAGAGTGGGCTGAGGAGCTGCTGGTGAGGCGTAGCATAGAGATCTGCCCCATTGGGCAAACCTAATCAGTCATGCAATGTGCTGCAAAAAAACTGTTAGCTGATTATCTTTATGCAACACATCTTGAACTGGAAGAAAAAAACAATGTTTGAATGCTGACGTAGTTTTTTTTTAAAATCCTGCATAAATGATGTGTTTAATGCATATATTGTAAAATTATCTTTGCTGTTGCCACCCCTAAGAATGATAGGCTAGTGTGTCCTTCTCAAAATGCAAATGTGGAAATTTAGGAGAGCACCAGGAGGAATTGATTTTAGAAGTAAGGCACAGTGTATTAGAGATGCAGGAAGTTACTGACTTCAACTTCAAGAGAGAGTGGAGTGATAATTAAACAAAGTAAAGGAGAGAAACAGATGTTAAGAAAAGGATTATATTTAACAAGGGGATTGGAGGGGACAGAGAAATGTTGAGATGGATGTGGCGAAAACAACTTGGCGAAACTGCATTGAAGATTAGGAGAGCAAGAGAAGTTAAAGAAAGCACATTGTTGATTTGGAGTGAGTGGATTTTTGCTCAACAAAGAGCATGGAGGGTTTGGAAATAGAAAGATGGAGCAAGAAAGTCTCATACGGAGGAGGATTGGTAATGAAAGGAGATGTTCTTAAAGGTTCAATAAAGGATATATAAAGGCAAAGTTGCCACTGTCCCAGAGGGCCATAGAACTACTCTGTCTTAAGAGAAAGAGATGATTAGTGGTGACTTTAACCTGAGGGTTACCACATCTCAGGTAAGCAGTGAGATTGATAAGGCAGGTCCTTCATGGTAACCTCAGCCAATGCAAGAATTGAATCCATGCTACTGTCGTCATTGTGTGCATTGCAAACCATCCATCTGATTGAGATGCCAATCCCTGTAGATTATGTACCATGAAAATAACATACATTTTCTAGCAGAGTGATGAGTCATTATAGACACTGAGTTATCAGCAGTAAAAGATACAGCTATTTGCAATATCTTTTGATTACCGTTTCTGAATCTTCAGATAATTTAGCAGAATTGCCTCTTCAAGAATAAGCAGCAGATGCGGAAAGGTGACTGCAGTTCTTTTAAAAATTTAAGAGTTGTTTTATTTCACTTGTTTATCTATGTTGCACTTGACATTTGCTGTAACATGTGAAATTAAACACAATAGCACCTCAGATGAAATTGCCTGGAAATGTTAGTTGTCCTATAACTGTGTTGATACAATCTGATTATACTCAGAAGGAAATTTCCTATTTTAAAAACCTTTGGTTAAATGGGATTGGAGAGTTTCATTTTGTGGTAGGAAGGTTGGCCTAGCAGAACAGTGTCAAAAATCAACATAGATGCAAGATATCAAAAACACTGCTTGGAAGGTAACATTTACATTACCAAAGGATCAGGTGCAATCATGTAAGTGGTATGAAAAGCTGCTGGTAGGGATACATAGATATCTATAGAAAGAATGCTGACTTATAGACTGGAGGTTGAAACACACAGTTGGCATGTGGAGTATAGAAACAAGTGGAGACCATTCAGCTGTTGTGGCCTCATCCGTCATTATTTTGGATCTTGGCAGATGTGTATCTCAACTATGTAAACTTGCCTTTGTTTCATATTCCTAGTTGTCCTTACCTAATAATGACTGTAGATTTTCATCTTCACAGTTTCAATGAACGTAGCTTTTTGGGGAAAGAGAGGCCCAGATTTTCACAAATGTTTGGCAAATTTTGCTTCTTGATCTCCCCCTGAAATTAATAACTCCTGGGACTGGACTCCTATAATCAGAGAAATTTGTTTCTCTGGACTTAGTTTATAAAATTCCTTTCATCATTTTAAGCATTTCCATTAGATTTTCCCCAACTTTTAAAACCCAAGAGAATGCAAACTATGTTTATGCAAATTATTGTCGTAATTTAAAGCTTTAAATCCTCTTCTAATTCTGGTAAACTGACACAGTAAACCGTCAAAGGCCAGTATTTCCTGCGCGCCTGCAACTAAAGAGAGCTGAAACATCAGTTCTTCACTTTTGTGTTCCAATTCCCTTGAAATCAAGGAGAGCATTCCATTTGAGATTTTGAACCTTGCACTAGCTTTTAACATTAATAGGGATGAAAGGTATCAAGTGAAGGCAAGGCACTGTTGTCATGGAGGTTTGCAGTGGACTGTTGATCTTGTGCTGAAGTGTCAGAGTTGACCTTTTAGGGACATTTTGTCTGGCTTTATTTGGCTATTGTGATCTAAGAAGAAAGAAGAATTTGAAAATATTGCTTGGTAACAATGGTGACCTTGTTCCAAACATTCAGTAATAGCTTTTTCGAAAACGAAAAGGATCCTTAAACTTGCAGATGCAAGTAAGTATGCTATTGGCATCCTGTAATAACTACAGGGTCTCAATCAGTTATTCTAAATTTCTATCTCTAAGTTTTTCTATTAACCATCTGTCTTTAAATTTCAGTAGGAATTTAGATGAGATTGCCAGGAGTTGGTAGCTGCTGCATTAGGAATATTGTACGTACTGTGAGTAGGAGTTGAGATACATGACAAATTGATCAACCTATGATTGTGATTCCTTTGACTGCAGTTTTTTGGTTTTTTTTATTTCAGTGGTCAACTTGTCAAATGGTTTAGTGATTCATATTGTCAGCTAGAAGGAAAAGTAGTAACACAGCCTGATATTAATTCATTTCAGTGAACAGTTTTGCTTTTTGAAACTCCCATGAAAGTTGAACTTATGCTCTTTACTGCAAGCAGTTGAGCATTGTGTACTCTGTCATGTTTAATGAAAGTAGGCTGTGTTCGAAAAAAGATCAACTTGAATATTTCACATAAATAGATTGAAGTGATTATAGTAAATATTTTTAGATTTAAAAAAAAATGACCATATTACTTACTTATTTCTGTTTCTTTGTCTCAATGGCATACAGGCATCTATACCATTCTTGCAGCAGCCTGACATTCTCTCTCTCTCTCTCTCTCTCTCTCACTCCAGGATATTCCAGAAGTCATTGTGAAGTGTAGTCACTATGGTAAACAGAATGAGCACTGCAAAATCTCATGAAGAACAATGTTCTAATGATACAATAATCTGTTTTACTGGCACTGGTTGAAGTTTAAAGGTTGACCAAGGTGTCAGTCCTTCATGTGGTGCCCATAAGATCTTTATGGTCCATTTCGCCCTTTCAGTATGTCATCCAAGCGATGGGATGGCACTTTGTCAGTGTTACACATCTGACCATGATTAGATCTCTGGAGTGGGATTAAACAAATACTCTTAACCCATCCTCATTAGTTGAATCAGACAATGTTTTTAGAATAGCCTATCATTATGCTTAAATTATGTTGCAGAGGAATATTCAGGATTTTAAAAATAAACATTTCTGGTTGCTGTATACAGTGTACTTTTTGACTAATTATATGAAGTCTTGTGTTCCAACTATTATTTTATGCACTGAATACATCGTTTGTATAGATTGGATATTCACTAACAGGTTAGAATTCAAAAATAGCTCACAATGCAGTGTACAATTTAGTAAGTTTATGTTTAAATTATTTTCTGGATGTTTCTAAAAAGAAGGTTATTTTTTTTTAGGTGTGAGGTTTCCGGCAATGACACCATCCTAACCAATATACTTCATATTTCTGAGTGACGTTAACATTCCGCAGATAATTGGGATTCACAGACTACAGGGGGCAACCGTGAAGGGGCTGCCAGTAGGGTGAGTGTATCAGGTTTGAAAATCCATATTTTGTTTTGCAGTTTAAAAGTATGAGGTCTGATAGTATCATGATTACACTCATCTGCTTCAATTTAAAAAAGAATCATTTTCCTTGTTGTTCTCCCTTCTTTTTTATTGTACTTGTTGCTGAAAGTATCAGCTTCTTACCAGTGTTTGTTTTCACATAGACTAGTTTGCCTATCAAAGCTCCGATTTTGCAGTATAAATGATCATGCAAGTGTATGCCATTGTTACTCTTGTTGGTTTGATTTGATCTGATTTGTCATTGTCACATGTACAGAGATGCAGTGAAAAGCATTGTTTTGCGAGTAGTCCATGCAAATCAAGCCACCATGGTAACAGAACAGAATATAGAATATAGTGTTACAGCTGCAGAGAGGGTGCAGAGAAAGATCAAGCTCAATACATGAGAGGTCCATTCATTTCAGCAGGGAAGAGGCTGTTTTGAATCTGTTGATACATGTTCTCAAACTTTCATATCGTCTGCCTAACACAAGAGCATCAAAGAGAGGGTGTTTAAATGGGCACTGGAATATACATATGGATAATAATGGAACGGTATAGGTTAGATGGGCATCATTATTTTCATAGATCGGCACAGCTTTGAGGGCCAAAGCTCAATATTCTAGAGTATAACTCGGGTAGGAGGGGTCTTTGATTGTGTTGTGATTTGGAGATGCCAGTATTGGACTGGGGTGTACAAAGTTAAAACTCTCTCAACACCAGGTTGTAGTCCAGCAGGTTTATTTGGAAGCAGTAGCTTTTGGACCCCTGTTCCTTCCACCTGATGAAGGTGCAGCGCTCCAAAAGCTAGTGCTTCCAAATAAACCTGTTGGACTATAACCTAGTGTTATGTGATTTTAACTTTGATTACGTTGGCTGCTTTCCCAAGGCAGCAGGAAGTATAGACTGAGTCAATAGATGGAAGGCTGGCTAGCATGACAGACTGGGCTATATTTACAACTCTCTAATGTATTGCGGTCTTGGATGAGCAGTTGCCACGCCAAGCAATGCTGTGGTGCATCTGGATAAGAGTCATAGAGGTGTACAGTATGAAGACAGACCTTTGCGATTTTTAAGATGATTTATAGCTCAGGTTGAGTTCAGTTTGCTCGCTGAGCTGGAAGGTTTGTTGTCAAATGTTTCGTCACCATGCTGGGTAACATCATCAGTGAGCCTCACCGGTAAAGCGCTGGTGTTATGTCCTGCTTTCTATTTATGTGTCTTGGTCTCTTAAGGTGGGTAATATCAACATTCAGCCCATATCACCCTAAACTCTTCCCATTCATGTACCCATCCAGAAGCCTTTTAAATGTTGTAATTGCAGCAGCCTCCACCACTAGCTCATTCCATACATGTACTACTCTCTGTGTGAAAAAGTTTCTCCTCGGGTTCCTTTTAAATTTTCCCCCCCTCATCTCAAATCTATGCCTTCTGCCTTTGGATTGTCCTAGCCTGGGGGACAAATCCTTCATGATTTTATAACCTCTATAAGGTCATCCCTCAACCTCAAACTCTCCAGGGAACATAGCCCTAGCCTATTCAACCTCTCCTAATAGCTCAAATCCTCCACCCCTGGCAACATCCTTGTAAATCTTTTCTGAACACTTTCAAGTTTCACAACGTCCTTCAGATAGGAAGAGATCAGAATTGCATGCAATATTCCAACAGTGGCCTAACCAATGTCCTGTACAGCTGCAACATGACCTCCCAACTCCTGTACTCAATACTATGACCAATAAAGAAAAGCATACCAAATGCCGCCTTCACTATCCTATCTATCTGCGACTCCACTTTCAAGGAGCTATGAACCTGCACTCCAAGGTCTGTTTGTTCAGCAAGCCTCCCAAAGACCTTACCATTAAGTGTATAAGTCCTGCTAAGATTTGCTTTCCCAAAATGCAGCACCTCGCGCTTATCTGAATTAAACTCCATCTGCCACTTCTCAGCCCATTGGCCCATCTGATCAAGATCCCATTGTAATCTGAGGTAACCTTCTTCGCTGTCCACCACACCACCAATTTTGGTGTCATCTGCAAATTTACTAGCCGTACCTCTTATATTCACATCCAAATCATTTATATAAATGAGAAAAAGCAGGTGATCCAGCACCAATCCCTGTGGCACACCACTAGTCATAGGCCTCCAGTCCGAAAAGCAATCCTCCACGACCACCCTCTTTCTCCCACCTTCCAGCCACTGTTGTGTCCAAGTTCACCCAGTATTCTATGTGATCCAATCTTGTTAACCTGATGCGTATATAAAAATTGGTACGAATCTTTGTGGACATGCTGAATTTCCTTGGCCATCTGAAGAAGTTGATGCATTGGTGTGCTTTCTTGACCATAGCATCAATGTGATGGACCAAGACAGCCTCCAAGGAGCTTGAAGCTCTCGACCATCTCCATCTCAGCACCTCATTGATATAGATTTCTGCAGCCAATGTTGGAGTCAGCAAATGCTGGAATCCTGAAGTTGCTGTCAGTGAGTTTACACTTGTCCATGGGGAACATGACTGATCTCCCTCCAGATTTCAATTACTTAGCAATCATTGAACTAATTAGATTACTTACAGTGTGGAAACAGGCCCTTCGCCCCAATAAGTCCACACCAACCCTCCGAAGAGCAACCCACCCAGACCCATTTCCCTACATTTACCCTTCACCTAACTTTACGGGCAATTTAGCATGGCCGATTCACCTAACCTGCACATTTTTGGACTGTGGGAGGAAACCGGAGCACCCAGAGGAAACCCACACAGACACGGGGAGAATGCGCAAACTCCACACAGACAGTTGCCTGAGGTGGGAATTGAACCCGGATCTCTGGCGCTGTGAGGCAGCAGTGCTAAGCACTGTGCCACCGTAATGAGAGGGTGATCTTTTAGAAAACTTGTTTTACTGTAAATACCCTTGAAGATGCATGTTGTTGAATGTAACTCGTTTTGGTTCATAATTACTCTGAAAAGTCACTATGGCCCTTGAAAACTCATTTCATATTTCTAATTTTTTCACATTTTTACAATGATTCTTTGCTTAGGTAAAATAGAGTCATAAACATGTTTATGTTCCGACTATTTATTTTGCTCAAATTTAGGAATTAATGGTAATCAGTCTACCTATGATGCTTCAGCATGGTTGGCCATTTAGCCAATTTATAGCAATATTGTTGCTGATTTCTAAATATCCCTTACCATGCTCTCATATTCGACCTAACTTTAGGAAATGGGAAATTCACACATCAGAGATTGCTGCATCTCAATGTTTCATTTTCTTCAAAATCAGCAGTGCTCCAACACTCAAAACATACTCTCCTGAAATTTGTAAAGCACCCAGGAAACCAATCAAAACAATCAACCAAGTATCCCTTAATATTCAATGGTGTTCCATCAGTGAATGCCCCACTATCAACACACTGTTATGAACAATGGTGTTCCCAATGACCAGAAACTCAACTGTGCTCATAATAAAAATGCAACGGCTACAACAGTATGCCAGAGGGTCCTAGTGAATAACTTGCCTCCTGACGCCTTGTTACCCATCTACAAGGCGCAAGTCAGGAGTGTGATGGAATACTCCACACTTATTTGGATGAGTCCATCTCCAACAATACTTAAAAGCCATCTAGGACAAGGCAGCCTACTTGATTGGCACCATGTCACAAGCATCCATTCCCTCCACCACTGACGGTCAGTAATAGTATTGTGTACTATTTACAATATGCACTGCAGAAATTTCCCAAAGACCCTTAGAAACCCTCGACCATTTCCATCTTGAAGGAAAAGGGCAACAGATACAAGGGAACACCACCACTCGCAAGTTCCCCTTCAGGCTACTTAACATCTCTCTTAGAAATATATTGCTGTTCCTTCACTGCCACTGGGTTAAAATCCTGGAATTCCCTCCCTAAGGTCATTGTGGGTCTAGCTACAACACAAGGATTACAGCAGTTCAAAAAGGTAGCTCACCACCACCTTCTCAAAAGCAACAAGGGACGGGCAATAAACACTGACCAGCCAGCAACATCCATGTCCCACAAGTAAATTAAAAATATTTCCTCAATGTACATAAAAGGTTTTTCCAGGTAAACCCCATCTTTTGTTGAAAGCCTTAGATTTTATACTATCAACAAATGGGAACAGAATAATACTCTGCACATTTCAATCATATCTCACCCACAATCATCTGTTTTCCTTGAGGAGGACCCCCAGCTTCTGCAACTTAACTCAATTGCTAAAATCCTTTGTTCCAAGAACAGATGTTAACATGAAGCAGTCTTCTTTTCTACTGACAACAATTATTAACAGCACTACAAGGCAGCATTGAAGCATGTAGTCATCTATTTCACTGCAGTGCATTGGCACCAGGCACCAATCTCCAATTCCTGAAGTGACATTAACACTGCTTGTGGCAAAGCTCTGTCTGTGTATATATGTAAGTTCCCAATGGCAAGTGATGGGCAATAAGTGTGCATGCAGTCTCTGATGGATGATGTAACACATTTTGATTTGGTGAATAAACAGTCTGAAGACGGTGTTGCTGTAAACTGAATTAAATAGAAGTAATAATCGATTTTAAAATATTACATTTTGTTCAATTTTGTTCACACTGCAGCCATCTTTTAGAGAAGATGATCTTGTGTGATTAATGTGGTAAAATATAAACTAGAATGATAGATTTAATAGATGTTGTGGTTCTGTTCACCGAGCTGTGAATTTGTGTTGCAGACATTTCGTCCCCCTGCCTAGGTGACATCCTCAGTGCTTGGGAGCCTCCTGTGAAGGGCAACAACTACTTGAAGATACCAACACCTAACAAAAGAGAGAGTTTGACCCCACCCCACAGCTCACCAATAGGATAAACAACACACTGAGGAACCTGCAAAAAAACAGACAGATAACCAGGTTTGACCTGCAGAGAATGAAACCTGAAAGCAACACCACCACCGATTCTATGGACTACCTAAAGTGCACAAACCAGACATCCCACTCAGACCCATCGTATCGCTACCAGGGACACCATCACACAAACTGGCTAAAGAACTACAACAGAAACTGAAACACCTGATCAGCGGATCCAGACACTCTATACAATCAACACAGGAATTCTTGGACATCATCAGAAATATACACATAGACAAGGAAGAAACTATGGTCTCATGCAATCAAGTGGGCGGCACGGTGGCACAGTGGTTAGCACTGCTGCCTCACAGCGCCTGAAGACCCGGGTTCAATTCCCGACTCAGGCGGCTGACTGTGTGGAGTTTGCACGTTCTCCCCGTGTCTGCGTGGGTTTCCTCCGGGTGCTCCGGTTTCCTCCCACAGTCCAAAGATGTGCGGGTCAGGTGAATTGGCCATGCTAAATTGCCCGTAGTGTTAGGTAAGGGGTAATGTAGGGGTATGGGTGGGTTTCGCTTCGGCGGGTCGGTGTGGACTTGTTGGGCCGAAGGGCCTGTTTCCACACTGTAAGTCTAATCTAATCTAATCTAATCTCTATCGACAAAACCCGAGCCAGAGAAACAATAACCAACCTGCTGGACATACAGAACAGAAAACAAGACGAGGAACCTATCAACAAAGACTGCATACTCAAACTAGTGGACCTGTGCCTCACAACACACTTCACATTCAACAGCCCAATATATGAACAAATCAACGGCACATCCATGGGCTCACCCATCTCTGGACTCATAGCAGAAGCGGTAATGCAAAGATTAGAACAAACAGTCTTACCGCAAATTCAACCCAAATTCTGGGTCAGATATGTGGATGACACCTTTGTAAACATTAAAAAAACAAAAATAGAAAGCACACACCGGACCATCAACGCCACACTCAGAGGAATCAGATTCACGAGAGAGGAAGAAAAGGACAACCAACTCCCATTCCTAGATGTGGTGGTACAGAGAACACCTAACGGAGAATTCACCACAAAGGTACACAGGAAAGCCACACACACAGACCAAGTCCTGAACTACAAGAGCAACCACCCCAACACACACAAAAGAAGTTTCATCAAGACACTGTTCAAAAGGGTCACAACACACTGCAGCACACCAGAACTGCAAAAAGAGGAAGAAGAACACCACTACAATGTATTCGCCAAAAACTGATATCCCTGCAATTTCATCAACAGATGCCGAAGGGAAAGACAACGGAATGAGGACATGCCGCAACCCAAAGGACTAGCCACACTACCGTACATCACGAACATTTCTGAACTGACAGCCAGGCTACTACGACCACTTAGGACTCATAACAGCACACAAACCAACAGCCACTCTCAGACAACAACTCACCAGGACAAAGGACCCGATACCTAACATGAGCAAAACCAACGTAGTGTACAAAATCCCATGCAAGGACTGCACAAAACACTACGTAGGACAAACAGGAAGACAGCTTACGAGCTGTATCTGTGAACACCAATCAGCCACGAAACGACATGATGCCAGCTATCCTTAGTAGCCACACACGAGGATGACAAACAACATGAATTCTACTGGGACAACACTACTATTATAGGACAAGCCAAACAGAAAACAGCCAGGGAATGCCTAGAGGCATGGCACTCATCCACAGATTCTATCAATAAACACATCGACTTGGACTCAATATACCAGCCACTGCAGCAGACAGCTGGAACTGACAATCGGAAGCGGCAGAGACAAACTACTATAAATGCCGGAGGAAACATCACAAGAGTGCTTCACAGGAGGCTCCCCAGCACTGAGGATGTCACCTAGACGCGGGCTGAAATGTCTGCGACACAAATTCCCAGCTTGGCAAACAGAACCACAACAACGAGCACCCAAGCTACAAATCTTCTCGCAAACTTTGAAGATTTGATAGATTCACGATAATGGTCATGGACAACACCATATTAATATTTCTCCTTCCACTACAAAGATGTTGCTTCATACCCAGCTAGAGACAAACCTTGAATTCCAGTAGAATGTAAACAGCAAAAACCAGAATGGGGATACTGGACATCTGACACAAGTTAAATAAACTACATTTATTTTAATTTATACACGAGTATTTTGCATCAGAATATACTGTGGAAAAGGATATGGAGGATATAATCTGTAGGGAAATAGATGGTGACATCTTGCAGAATGTCCATATTACAGAGGAGGAAGCGCTGGATCTCATGAAACTGGTGAAGGTGGAGAAATCCCAAAGACCTGATCATGTGTACCCTAGAACTCTGGGAAGCTAGAGAAGTGATTGCTGGTCCTCTTGCTGAGATATTTGTATCATCGATAGTCACAGGTGAGGTGCCGGAAGACTGGAGGTTGGCTAACGTGGTGCCTTTGTTTAAGAAAGGTGGTAAGGACAAGCTAGGGAACTACAGTCCAGTGATCCTGACGTCGGTGGTGGACTAGTTGAAGGGAATCCTGAGGGACAGGATGTACGTGTATTTGGAAAGGCAAGGACTGATTAGGGATAGTCAACATGGCTTTGTGTGTAGGAAATCATGTCTCACAAACTTGGTTGAGTTTTTTGAAGAAGTAACAAAGAGGATTGATGAGGGCAGAGCAGTAGATGTGATCTATATGTACTTCAGTAAGGCACTCAACAAGGTTCCCCATGGGAGACTAATTAGCAAGGTTAGATCTCATCGAATACGGGGAGAACTAGCCATTTGGATACAGAACTGGCTCAAAGGTAGAAGACAGAGGGTGTTCGTGAAGGGTTGTTTTTCAGACTGAAGGCCTGTGACCAGTGGAGTGCCACAAGGATCGGTGCTTGGTCCTCTACTTTTTGTCATTTATATAAATGATTTGGATGGGAATTTAAGAAGTACAGTTAGTAAGTTTGCAGATGATCCCAAAATTGGAGGTGTAGTGGACAGCGAAGAGGGTTACCTCAGATTACAACAGGATCTGGACCAGATGGGCCAATGGGCTGAGAAGTGGCAGATGGAGTTTAATTCAGATAAATGTGAGGTGCTGCATTTTGGGAAAGCAAATCTTAGCAGGACTTATACACTTAATGGTAGGGTCCTAGGGAGTGTTGCTGAACAAACAGACCTTGGAGTGCAGGTTCATAGCACCTTGAAAGTGGAGTCGCAGGTAGATAGGATAGTGAAGGCGGCGTTTGGTATGCTTTCCTTTATTGGTCAGAGTATTGAATACAGGAGTTGGAAGGTCATGTTGCTGCTGTACAGGATATTGGTTGGGCCACTGTTGGAATGTTGCATGCAATTCTGGTCTCCTTCCTATCGTAAAGATGTTGTGAAACTTGAAATTGTTCAGAAAAGATTTACAAGGATGTTGCCAGCATTTGTTGATTTGTGCTGTAGGGAGAGGCTGAACAGGCGGGGGCTGTTCTACCTAGAGCATCAGAAGCTGAGGGGTGACCTTATAGACGTTTACAAAATTATTTAGGGCATGGATAGGATAAAGAGACAATGTCTTTTCCCTGGGGTCGGGGAGTCCAGAACTAGAGGGCATAGGTTTAGGGTGAGAGGGAAAAGATGTGAAAGAGACCTAAGGGGCAACCTTTTCATGCAGTGTGTAGTACATGTATGGAATGAGCTGCCAGAGAAAGTGGTGGAGGCTGGTACAATTGCAACATTTAAGAGGCATTTGGATGAGTATATGAACAGGAAGGGTTTGGAGGGATATTGGCCGGGTGATGGCAAGTGGGACTTGATTGGGTTGGGATATCTGGTCAGCATGGACAGGTTGGACCGAAGGGTCTGTGTTTCCATGCTGTACATCTCAATGACTCTATGCAATTCCTGACTATAAATTATATTCTCGATTTTAAAAAAAACAATGTACAGAGAGTCCTAGAGATGTACAGCATGGAAATAGACCGTTTGATCCAATTCAAACCTGCTGACTAGGTAACTGAAATAAACCTCGTCCCATTTGCCAGCATTTGGCCCATGTCCCTCTAAACCTTTCCTATTCATATACCCATCCATATACCCATTTACAACATTTAAACGTATGGGTATTTCTACCAGTTTCCATCACTTTCTCTGACAGCTCATTGCATATGCAGACCACCCTCTGTGTGAAAAGGTTGCCCTTTAGGTCCCTTTAAAATCTTTTTCCTCTCAACTTAACTCTGTGCGTTCTAGTTTTGGACTGTCCCCACCCCAGGAATAAGACCTTGTTTATTTACCCTAACCGTGCGATTCATGATTTTATAACCCTTTTATGAGGTTACTTCTCAGCCTGGAAAGCTCCAGAGAAAACAGCCCTAGCCTTTTCAGTGTCTCCCTGCAACTCAACCCTTCCAGCCCTGGCAACATTCTTGTAAATCTTTTCTGAACCATTTCAAGTTTCACAACATCCTTTCTATAGCAGGGAGACCAGAATTGCATACAGTATTCCAAAAGTGGCCTAACCAATATCCCGTACAGCTGCAACATGCCCTCCCAACTCCTATACTTGATGTTGTGACCTTGCATACCAAATGCCTTCTTCATTATATCCCATCTACCTGCGACTCCACTTTCAAGGAGCTATGAACCAAGGTCTCTTTTGTTCAGCAACACTCCCTAGGACCTTACCGTTAAACGTGTAAGTCCTGCCCTAATTTGCCTTTCCAAAAGGCAGCACCTCACATTTAAATTAAACTCCATCTGCCATTTGCCAGTCCATTGGCCCATCTAATCAAGTTCCCTTTGGACTCTGAGGTAGCCTTCTTGGCTGTCCATTACATCACCAATTTTGCTGTCTTCTGCAAACTTACAAACCATACCTTCAATGAAATCATTTATATAAATGATGAAAAGCAGTAGACACACGGCTGGTCACAGGCCTCCAGTCTGAAAAGCAGCCCTCTACCACTATCCTCTGTGTACTACCTTCAAGCCAGTTCTGTATTGAAATAGCTGGCTCTTCCAGTACTCCATGTGATCTAATCTTGCTAACCAGTCTCCCATGAGGAACCTTATCGAATGCCTTACTGAAGTCCACTTAGATCATGTCCACCACTCTGCTGTCATCAGTCCTCTTCCTTACTTCAAAAGATTCAATCAAGTTAGTGAGACATGATTTTCCACGCACAAAGCAATGTTGACTGTTCCTAATCAATCTTTGTCTTTCGAAGTAAATGTAAATCCTTTCCCTCAGGATTCCCTTCAATACCTTGCCCACCACTGACGTCAGGCTGACTGGTCTATACTTCCCTGGCTTTTCCTTACTACCATTCTTAAATAGTGTCACCGTGTTAACTGACCTCCAGTCTTTTCAGCACCTCACCTGTGGTCTCTAAGGTACAGGTATCTGAGCAATCACTTCCCTAGCTTCCCACAGAGCCTAGAGTACACCTGATAAGGTCCAGGAAATTTATCCACCTTCATGCATGTTAAGACATCAAGCACACCTCCTCTGTAATACGGACATTTTTCAAGATGTCGCTATTTATTTCCCCATGTTCTCCATCTTCCCTATCCTCCTCCACAGTAAGCAGTGATGCAACATTCTCATTTACTATCTCCCCATCTTCAGCAATTCCACATATTGGTAGCCTTGCTGATCTTTAAGAGGCCCTATTCTCTCTAGTTATTCTTTTGTCCTTTATGTATTTGAAGAATCCTTTTGGAATCTCCTTAACACTATTTGCCAAAGCTATGTTATTCTCCCCTTTTTGCCCTTCTGATTCCCTCTTAAGTGTACTGTACTGCCTTTATACTCCTCTTGAGATTCACACGATCCCTGCTGTCTATACCTGATGTATGTTTCCTTCTTATTTTTGACCAAAGCCTCAATTTGTCCAGTCATCTTGCATTCCCTGTATCAACCAGCCTCACCCTACATCCCAATGGGAGCATGCTGTCTCGAGATTCTCGTTATCTCATTTTTGAAGGCTTCCCATTTTATAACCATCCCTTTACCTGTGAACATCTGCCCCAAATCAACTTATCAAAGTTCTTGCGTAATACTGTCAAAATTGGCCTTCCTCTAATTTAGAACTTTAAATTTTAGATCCTTTTCCATCACTTTTTAAAAACTAATAGAACTATGATCACTGGCCCTAAAGTGCTCCCCCACTGACGCCTCAGTCACCTGTCCTGAGTTATTTCCAAGAGTAGTTCAAGTTTTGCACCTTCTCTAGTAGGTACATGCACATACTGAATCAGAATATTTTCTTGTACACATTTAATAAATTCCTCTCCATTCAAGCCCTTAACATTACGGCAGTCCCAGCCCATGTTTGGAAAGTTAAAATCCCCGACCATAACTACCTTGTTATTCTGAGAAATTTGTTTCTCAATTTCCCCCTGACTGTTGGTGTCTATAGTACAATCTGTCGTCAGTCCCTCAAAACAAGGATGATGATATAAATTTTTTATGTTGGGTTTCATGACTTGGCATACTTCATAGATAAATATATAGTCTTTAAGATAACACATTGACCCCAAGTTCACAAGTATTGTGGTGGAGGAAAAAAAAAGTGACACTATGTCATAAGGTAAATTTTGGTCCAATATACAAAAACTTGATCAGAGAAATAGGTTTCACGAAGTTTGCTTATAGAAGGGGGAAAGTGAAGTTAAGAGATAGTAGTATAGTCAATGATTTCAAAAGCTTATAACAGCAGCTGAAGGCACAGCCACCAGACGTTGAGAGAGTAAAATGAGGTTTTTATATGCGGCCAGAATTGGGTGAATGCAGAAATCCTAAAGGTTTTTAAAATCAACCTTTATTGGGGAGACAGGCTGCCTATTTGTGGAACATTTCAGAGAACACCTCTGTGACACCCGGACCAACCAACCCAACCACCCCGTGGCTCAACACTTTAACTCCCCCTCCCATTCCACCAAGGACATGCAGGTCCTTGGACTCCTCCATCGCCAGATCATAACAACACGACGGTTGGAGGAAAAGCGCCTCATCTTCCGCCAAGGAACCCTCCAACCACAAGGGATGAACTCAGATTTCTCCAGTTTCCTCATTTCCCCTCCCCCCACCTTGTCTCAGTCAAATCCCTCGAACTCAGCACCGCCTTCCTAACCTGCAATCTTCTTCCTGACCTCTCCGCCCCCACCCCACTCCGGCCTATCACCCTCACCTTGACCTCCTTCCACCTATCACATCTCCATCACCCTTTCCTCAAGTCCCTCCTCCCTACCTTTTATCTTAGCCTGCTGGACACACTTTCCTCATTCCTGAAGAAGGGCTTATGCCCGAAACATCGAATTTCCTGTTCCCTGGATGCTGCCTGACCTGCTGCGCTTTTTCAGCAACACATTTTCAGCACTAAATAATGATAGCCATTTGAAAAGCCAGTACAAGCATGATGGGCTGAATGGCCTCCTGTGAATAACAGTTCTGTGCTACTGTTAAGATTGTTTGAAGTGGTGATCAAAAACAAAGGCTTCAATCTTCCCAGTATGTATTTGTAGGAAATTTATACTCTCTGAATTCTGGAAGTCAAATAAACATGTAGCAACTGGGGAGCAGTGGTGTGTTGGGCTAGGTGTCATTTGTATATACAAAAAAAGCCATGTCTTCAGATGATATCACTAAGGGCTAGGATGTTGATAAGAAATGTGAGACCTGTGATCTGTTTGGATTTCTAGAAGGCCTTTGACAAGGAGTCATGCTGGAGTCTGCTGATTAAGATAAGAACCCATGATGTTAGGGGCAAGGTACTGGCAGAAGGCAGAGAGTCAGAATAAAGAGGTCTTTTTCAGAAAGGCAGCTGGTGACTAGTGGAGTTCTGCAGGAGCACTTCTTGGGACCACGAAAGTTTACATTATACATTAACAATCTGGACAAAGGAACTGAGGGCAGTGTTGCTAAATTTACAGATGACATAAAGGTAGGTAGAGGTCAAGTAGTGTTAAGAAAGTAGGGAGATTGCAGAAGGACTTGGCAGATGGGATACAATGTGTGAAAGTGTGATGTTGTGCACCTTGATATGAAGAAAAGAGGTGTGAAATATTTTATGAATTGGGAAAGGCTTCCGAAATCTGAAGAACAAAGAACTTCGGAGTCCTAATTCAGGATTCTCTTACGGTTAACATGCAGGTTCACTTGGCAGATAGGAAGGTAAATGCAATCTTAGCATACATTTTAGGAATATTGGAATATGAGCAGAAATGTATTGAGGCTGTAAAAGGCTGTGATCGGGCTGTATTTGAATATTGTGAGCAGTTTTGGACCCCTTTTGTAATGAAGGTTGTGCTGACGTTGGAGATGGTCAGGAGGAGTAATCCTGGGAATGTGGGGCTTGTCATATGAGGAGTGGTTGAGGACTCTGGGCCTTTACTCAGTAGGGTTTAGAAGGGTGAGGGGGAATCTGATTGAAATATACAGAATACTGAGAGGCCTGGCTAGATTGAATTGGAGAAGATGTTTCCCCTAGATAGACTAGAATTTGAGGACACAGTCTCAGAGTGAAGGGACAACCCTTTAGAACTGAGCTGAAGAGGATTTTCATCCGCCAGACGATGGCGATTCTGTGGAAATCATTGCTGCAGAAGGCTCCGGATGTAAAGTAATTGAGTATATTTAAGGCAGAGATCAACAAGCTCTTGATCAGTAAGGAAATCGAGAATTATGGACAGAAGGCCGGAGAAAAGGATTGAGAAACATCTCACTCATGATTGAATGGCAGAGCAGACTCAATGGGCCAGATGGTCTAATTCTGCTCCTATATCTTATGTGACTGGCATTGTTCAGTTTTTTTTTGTTGAGTTGATTGGGATATTCAAATGGATGGTTACAGAAATGGTTCATGCATTCTAAAAACTTGTTCTCCACGTCAGGAGATTTAATGCTGATTGGTCATCATATTAATCTTATCTGTTTATTTTTCTGTAAATTCTGTTGGCAGTATCATTTTTAACCTAGTTCATTAACTGGCAGTTCACTGTACAAGTTTCAAAACTTGTCTGTGCCATCTGGGGAAATGCTGAGCAGTCAAAGAAACAGCCAAAAAGGGCATGTCAAATTGATTACTTCAAAATGTCTGATCATCAAACAAAACTATTTGAGGACTGGTCAGAGGTAGCACCTTCAACCACCAGAGACTTTGCCCCTCCAGTACGTATTGATTGCAGTTGTGCCAGGGCTCCTTGATGCCACACTCAGTCAAATGCAGTCTTGATGTCAAGGGCTGTCACTCTCACCTCATCTCTTGAATTCAGTTCTTTTGTCTATGTTTGAACCAAGGCTGTAATGAGGTCAGGAGCTGAGTGGCCCTGGCAAAACCCAGACTGGGCATTGCTGAGCAGGTGCTGCTTGGTAGCATAGTTGATGACACCTTCCATCACTTTCCTGATGATAAGAATTAACGGATACGGAGGTGATTGGCTGGATTGGATTTATCTTGTTTTTTGTGTACAGGGCGTAGTTGTGCAATTTTACACCTTGTCGGGTAGATGGCAGTGTTCTAATTATACTGGAACAGCTGGGCTAGGGGAGCAGCAGGTTTTGGAACACCAGTCTTCAGTACTGTTGCTGGAATGTTTTTCAGGGCCTGTAGCCTTTGCAGTATCCAGTGTCTCTAGCTGTTTCTTGATATCAGGTGGAGTGAATTAAATTGGCTGAATTCTGGTACCTGTAATGTTGGGGTGCACAAAAGGAAACCAAGATGGATGATCCACTTGACACTTCTGATTGAAGATTGCTGCAAAAGCTTCAGCCTTATGTTTTATGCTGGTGTATTGGGTTCTTCCATCATTGACAATGGGGATATATACGAAGTCTCTTGCTCCAGTGAGTTGTTTAATCACCCACTCCCATTCCCGGCTGGATGTGGTAGGACTACAGAGCTTAGGTCTCATCCGTTGCTCAGCTTTGTCTATCACTTGCTGCTTATAATGTTTGGCATGCAAGTAGTCCTGTTTGGTGGCTTCATCAAGTTGACATCTTATCTTGTGATATGCTTGATGCTGCTCCTGGCATGCCCTCCTGCACTCTTCATTGAATCGGCGTTGATCTCCAGTCTTAATGGTAATGGTTAAGTTGGGGATATGCCAGGCCATGAGGTTACAGATTATGCTGGCGTACAGTTCTACTTCTTTTGATAGCCCACAGCACCTCATGGATGCCCAGTCTTGAGTTGCTAGATCTGTTCTACATCTGTCCCATTTTGCACAGTGATAGTGTCACACACCACGTTGGAGGCTATTCTCAATGTGAAGGTGGGACTTTGTCTCCACAAGGACTGTGCGGTGGTTGCTCTTACCGATACTGTTGAAACTACAGTAATTATGTGGTTGTTTCTGTTTCTTTTTTTGGTTATTGGTGATCAAATGGGGGGTTCAGCTATGATAATTGTGTTGAATGTTGAATGAAAATATTTACCCGTGTAGTGCAGTGGCCCGGAGGCCCAGGTTTAAGTCCCACCTGCTCCGGAGGTGTGTAAACATTTTTCTGAACAGGTTGATTAAGACACGTCTATACTGAGAAATTTTTGCAATGATATACTGGAGCTGAGATGACTTGGCCATTAACAACCACAGTGATTTTCTTTTGAGCTCCATAAAACATCCAACTAATGTAGGGTTTTACAACTGATTGCATTAGTTTTATGTTTTGCTATGGTTCCTTATTATCCCATTGAATAGAATGCTGGTGTGATGTCAAAGGTAGTCAATTTCTCTTCGCATCTGGAATTTGGTTCTTTTCCATTTTGTAGTCCATTTTCAGATTAATGCTGTAATAAGATCTGGTGCAAAATTGTCCTGGCAGAATCCAAACTGGGCAGTTTATTGATGAGCGAGTACTGCTTGATAGTACTGTCGACAACACTTTTTCTAATGGTTGAGAGTAGACTGATGAGACAGTAATAGGTTGAATTAGAACTTGCCAGCTATTTATGGTTAGGATCTACCTAGACAAATTTGTCAGGTGGATGCCGACGTTATGGCTGAACTAAAATAACTTGAATGAAAGCACAGCTCGCTCTGGCATGAGAGTATTCACTGAAGCTGAGATGTTATCAGGCTGTTGCTGCATCCAGTTCTGCTCAGTTGTTTCTCCACATCATGTGGGTTTATCAAATTAGCTGTGATGCTGGGAACTTCATGAGTAAGGGAATAATGGAAAATTAATGTAAAATAAACGGTCAGTCATTTGGTAGTTCAAAACTTAAGTATTACTAGAAAGGTGTTTTGAAACTTCATCTGTCATTCATCAGAGGATATTTGCAAGAATACTACTGTAAAGTGAAACAACATTTTACGCCATATGAAACAAAGACTGGGTGGCCACTTTGCAGAACACTTGCATGTGCAAGCATGGCCCCAACCTTCCCATTGTCATTCACTTAAACACAGCATTCGGCTCGCATGCCCATTTGCCTGTCTTCAGCATGTTGGATTGTTGCAGCGAATTAGAGCGCAAACTGGATGAACAACATCTCATCTTCATACTAGGCATTTTACAACCTCTGGACTTAATATTGAGTTCAACACCTTCAGAGTGTGAACTCACTCCCATTTTTTGCCTTTTAGCTTTACTTGTTGCATTGCCTGTCACCATGTCCTTCCTCTCCCTCTTTCTTATTGCCCCACCCCCTCACTCAATTGGAACCATCTGTTGTAGTCTGTCAGTTAGACACACCAATGTTCTATCATTCTCACATTTCGATCCCTTATTCTGCACTATCAGCGACCTCCATCCTCCACCATTACACTCTTCACTTCAGCTCTGATGAAGAGTCATCTTGACTCTCTCTCTACAAGTGCTGCCTGACCTGCTGTGATTTCCAGCATTTTTTTTTGTTTTCAGTGAACTCTGATCGGTAGGGGCATTGTCATGGAGAATGCACCAGTTAGTTTATTACTGACTGTTAACTGCTAAACTTTGTTAAATTTAAACCAGGTAGGTTGCCCTGAAAGATCAGGGCATTGCAGGAGTGAACCAGAGAATGGCTATTGCCTATTTTATTAATTTGATTCAGGCACAGTGTGCGCACACATTCTTTCTGTCCACAAGAAAAACAGCTCTGTGTATTAATATATTTAGCTTCCCGTATGCATAGCCATGCCATACTGTGTGCAAATATTGTGTTTTGCACAGTGTTCAACATTAGATGTGATTCTGCGATTGAATGTTTACTAAAGAATCCTGAGTCTGCTAAACTGGCAACCAATTTAAGAGCAGTAGTCAGGTTTGCAGTGTGGCATAAATAACTGTCAGTTATCATCAAATTGGCGCATTCTCCATAGCAATACCTCTACCAATCATAGTCAACTTGATAATCAGTAAGCACTCTCTTTTCGTACATCACAAAATGTTCTGCTGTTTCCTTGGAATTCTTGCATCCGTCTTGATGATTGCAAGATGAACAACTTCTACCAAATATGTCTTGTTTTCAAAAAGGCAAATATCGAGTTGTTGTTTGTTCGTTTTGAACCGGGACAATTGAATCAGGTAAATGTAATATGCATCATTTCTATTGGAAGCAAAGTTAATTAACAAAGACTGGTATTTACTTTTCATCACTTGAAGATGTCATAACACTTTTCAGCCGGTTAAGCATTTATTGTTTTTCTTCTTTGCCTGCATAGTTAGTGTATAATGTAGGTGATGCATCAGTCAGTTTGGGCACAGCAAGGTCCCGCAGCGGGAATGTGATAATGAGCAGAGTAGTGTTGGGATTAGCCAGAAGTTATCTTTCGAACAATATCTTGGGAGCATTTTGTAACCAATTGAGAGGGCACACAGAGCTTTGCTTAATATCTCACCTGGAAGACAGTATCTCCAGTAGTCTAATGGTGCAGCCTACACTACACACTATTAATGACTCTGTATGTTAGCCTAGTTTATGTGCATTTAGTTTAGTGAACTCGTGCATGGTCATGAAGTGCAATTCCTGTCCATGTTGCTGCAGCAGCAATTTCCCAACTGTATTATTTAGGTCATTTTTTAAATGCGGAATAGATTCAAACTGGCCAGTTACCACTCCCATCAGTTTACTGTCGATCATCAATAAAGTGATTGTACGATCAATGACTCCTTCTATCAAGCAGTACCTGCTTTGCAATAACATACTCCTTGAAACTCTGTTTGGATTCTGCCAGGGACACCTAGCTCCTGACCTCATTACAATCTTGGTTCAAACATAGTCAAAACAGCTGAACTCCAGAAGGGTTGTGACAGTCACTGCCCTTGACATTGGGCCACAGTTGATAGAGTATGATCAAGGAGCAACAACAAAATTAGATTAAATGGGAAATGAGGAGAATTCTTCACTGATTGGAGTCCTTGCTCCTATGAAGAAAGATGATTGTAGTTGTTGGAGGTCAGCCATATTTGCTGCAGAACATCATTGCAGGATCTGTCAGGGTAGATATTTTCTAATCCACCCATTGAGTATATCACACACCTCTAAAGCAGGTGCTGTTTGAATCCAGGCCTCCTGGTACAGAGGGAAGGACGCCACCACAGCATCACCAGAGCCCATGTGGATCTTTCAGGGTAGTATCCTTAACCCAATCCTCTTGAGCTGCTTCATCATTGACCTTCTCAAACATAAGATCTGGTGTGGGAATATTCACTGTTGATTGTAGTATTGACCACCATTCACAACTCTACAGCTAATAAAGCAGTCTGTTTCCAAATACAGCAATACCTGAGCAATGCTCAGGCTTTTGTATGAATATTACTTGCCACTTAGCAGTTTGATAAATGCCAGGCATTGACATTCAATGGCATTGTCATTAATGAATACTCCAATATCAACATTCTAGGTGTTAGATCAGAATTCTACAATGAATAGCTCACTTCCTGACTCTGTCAAAGTCTGTCCACCATGTGAAGTACAAGTCAGAAACCTATTGGAATACTTCCCACTTGTCTGCAACATTCCCACAAATATTAATTTTGTTCATGTGGACCTCTGAGGTCAGTGTGTGGCAGAGAACTCCAGAGCCAGAAGTCAACATTGCAAATGGCATCACCAAACCAATCGCTGCATGTGTAATCTTGGAGCAGCTTGTAGCTGCTAAACTTAGATGGAATGCTGCTTGCCTGAAAGAGTGCAGCTCCAACTTCATGCAAGAAGCTTGATAGCATCCACGACAAAATAGACTGTTTGAATGGTACCAATTCTGCTAACGTTCACCCCCTCAAATCACTGACACACAGGGATAGCACTATGCACCATCTGCAAAATACTTTGCAGAATTCTCTAGAATTCCTAAGAAAGCGCCTTCCAAATCTACAATCACTAGCATCTAGAAGGACAAGGACAGCAGCTATATAGAAGCACAACCCTGAAAGTCCTGACTTAGAAAGATATTACCATTCCTTCACTGCCACTGAATCAGAATCATGCAACTCCCTCCCGTATAGCACCTATACCAAATGGACTTCAGCAGTTCAAGAAAGCCGTTACCACTACTTCTCCAGAGTAACTAGGGATGGACCATAAATGCTGACCCAGCCTGTGAAGCCCATGTCCTCTGAATAATCTTTCAAAATACTTTGAACAGGAAAAAGACCAAAGACAGCAGTATGTTCATTTTTGAATTGCATTCAAGGTTTACGTTGGAGTTTGGATTTCATTTTGTATTCCATTAAATATTGATCAGCTCAGAGATGTATTCACTGGCTGGCATCACTACTGATTTGTTTTCATTACATGAGTTGACTTTTGTATATTTTTAAAATGCCTATATCGTTAGACAGGCATTTTAAATGTAACTTCAATACTATTGTCTAAAAAAAAGCTGTTAATGCAGTCTTCTGCCAAATGTCCGTTGTTAATGGGGAATTCCAACTTGCAGTGTGAGAAAAATCCTGTGGTATAGCGTTGACCTTTCACCTATGGCACATGAGTTGGCATCTAGCCCAGACTAATGAAACTAAACTATTTTCCTACAGTTATGAACTGGATATAACCTCATGGTCTGGCACATCCCTTGCTGTGGCATTGCTACCAAGCCAGGGGACCAACTCTGATGCAACAAAGAGTTTAGTCAGGAGCAGCCAGGCATGCCTAAAGTTGAAATGTCAACATATTAAAGCTGGAACACTTATGTGCTAAACAGCAGAATCAATATTAAATAGATGGGAAACAAAACCAGAAATTGCTGATGAAACTCAGCAAGTCTGGCAGCATTTGTGGGATGCTGTGTTTTGAGTTCATGTTCATGTTTTGAGTCTGATGACTATTCATCGATTTTATTTATGCAAATGATAGACCCAGTGATCTGACAACAAATGTGCCAGTCCTATTGCATGCAAATAGTAAAGCTTGTGGGTAATTAAAGGTAAAAGGAAGTTGTGATTCCATAAATGACTCCATCCTCAATGATGGGAAAATCTAGGATATTAGTGCAAAAGATCAGACTGAAACATTCACATTCATTTTCAATCAGAAGTACTAATTCAATGATCCTCACTGCCTCCCCTGGGAATCCCCAGCATAAAAGCTTTTCAACCTTCTGCCAGTTTGATTTACTCAACATGATATTCACAAACAGCTGAAGGTGCTAGATGCTGCAACAACTATGTGCCCAGACAACATCCCAGCAATTGTACTGAAGATTTGCGTTCCAGAACTAGTTGCACCACTAGCCAGCCTATTTCTGTACAGCTATTATCTACTTGGCAACGCTATGTACTTCACTCAAAAACAACACTAAGTTGACTTCGCTAATTATTGCACTTTTAGACTAATCTTGATTAACAACAAAGTAATGAGTAGTGTCTTGATGATTAGTTTAGATTCTGCCAAGGCCATTTAGGTCCTGACCTAATAGCAGCCTTGATCCAGACTTGGATAAAAATGTTGGACTCTAGAGATGAGATGAGAGCGACTGCTCAGAGCAGTAGCCAACACAACATTTAACCGAGTATGGCATCAATGAGCCATACCAAAATAGAAGTCTGTTAGAACTGGGCAAAGCTGTCTGCCGGTTAGAATGATAGTTAACACAGAGGGAAATGGTTGTGGTTATTGGACATCAATTATTTGATGTTGTTGGTGATTCATTTATTGTCACCTGTACCAAAGTACAGCGAAAAGCATTGTTTACAATCCATATAGCCAGATCATAGTAAGCAAGGATCCACAGATCAAAAAGACTTAGAAACTTGCAGGTTACATTGCACATGGCATGCGCAGGTTAAATAAGTGTTAGCAAGATCAGTATTATTTGAAGCTAGTCTAATAGTGGCCAGGAAGAAGCTGTTCCTGAACCTGCTGGTGCGGTGCAGGTGTTCAGGCTTCTATATCTTCTCTCTGATGGAAGAGGTTGTAGGAGATCATTACCAGGGGTATGATAGGTCTTTGATGATGTTGGCAGCCTTGCTGCAGTAACAGCCTGCGTAAATGGAGTTCATGCATGGAAGATTGGTTTCCATGATGGCCTGGACAGTGCACACCACCTTCTGTAGTTTCTTACGGTCCTAGGTAAAGCAGTTGCCATACCAGGCCATAATGCACTTCGACAGTATGCTGTCAGTATGCTATCTGTAGAAGTTGGTGAGGGTTCTTTTGGACATGCCAAATTTTCTGAGCTGCCTGAAGAAGAAGACACGGTGTTTTTGACGGTCGCATCTGCATTGGAAGTCCAGGACAGATTGCTGGTTATCATCACTCTGAGGACCTCGATGCTCTGCACCCTCTCAACCTCAGTTCCGTTGATGTAGATGGTAGCGTGTTCTCCTCCTTTCTTTCTGAAGTCAATGGTCATTTCTTTCGTTTTGCCGATGTTGAGAGAG
The DNA here is from genome assembly GCF_020745735.1 of Hemiscyllium ocellatum. Lineage (NCBI taxonomy): Eukaryota > Metazoa > Chordata > Chondrichthyes > Orectolobiformes > Hemiscylliidae > Hemiscyllium > Hemiscyllium ocellatum. The sequence continues at coordinate 36,719,047 of NC_083407.1, read as the reverse complement.
AGGTTGTTCTCATTGCACCACGTCACCCAACCCCTCTACCTCCCTTCTGTATTTTGACTCGTTTTTTAGATACCTGTCCCAGTACGGTGGTGTCATCAGCGAACTTGTAGATGGTGTTCGTTTGGAATTTAGCAATAGTCATGGGTGTGCAGGGAATACAGCAGATGCCTGAGAGAGAAGCAGTGTTAACATTTCGCAACCAATATGATTCCTCTTCGGAAATAAAAGGAGTTAGAAAATTATGTTTTTTATTGCCAATGATAGAGATGCAAGAAAAGTAAGTGAAACAGATGGTTTCTGGAGCAAAAAAAGACATAAATAGTGATAATGGTTGGAAAAGAATGATAAATATGCTAAATAGGAATAAATGTTCTCTGTGAAAATTAGAAAGCAGGTTCCCTCTGCTGAAAGCAAAAGCCAACCAGATATGGCCAGGGAGGGTAGGGGATGTAAAAAAAAACTGGAATACAGAGCTCATGTTCCTGACCTTGGAGCTCAGTATTGAATCCTAGAGTCCATAAAGTGCATAAAATAAGATGCTGTCCATCTGTCTTGCATTGAGCTTTGGTGGCACACTGTAGTAGGTCAAAGTCAGCTTTGTTTCCCAGGGAGAAGTGTTTATTTAATAACAGGAAACTGGCAGGTTGGGAGATCAAAGGTGTCGCTGAAAATGTGTTGCTGGTTAAAGCACAGCAGGTCAGGCAGCATCCAAGGAACAGGAAATTCGACGTTTCGGGCCAGAGCCCTTCATCAGCAACAGCTTGATATTCAGCAGTGGAATCATGATCCACAGAAAGATGGGATGACATGTCTTGAGAGTTGACGCTCAGCATTAGCAGGATAGAGGCGAGCATGTCAGACGGCAACAGCAGCACTCTTATCAGCAGATTTGATAACCAAGTCCGGATTGGGCCTGAGAACAGAATATAGCAATTTCAGAAGGAGACAGCTTAGAGCAGTGAGAGGAGCAGAGTAGTTACGGTTGCTGATGTCATGTTATAGTGTAGTAATGTATAGAACATGTAGTAGTCCTTTGTTTAGACGGGAAGATAATGCATTGAAAAGGGACAAGTTGAGGATTAAAATATTACCATCCATTTTCCCAAGCAGCATTTGTGAAATCTGCTTATCGTGGTCTTAAATTGTAGCTTTATCATAGTGCCTTAAGGACTCCTTTATGTCTATGTTCAACATATAAAATTCACACAATCACACATGTCATAATTTACTAATAAACTGAGGTTAGTTAGACCATTTGGGCAATGACTTATCAACCAGCTTGTTTTTCTTTCCTCAAATAGGACAAATAAATTAATATGGTTCAGTTTCTTTTTCAATATCACAGAAGTGTTGATTATCTGCTTCCGCGAAAGTTAGCAACATGTACTTGGAGTGTTCTGTGTCTTCAGATGGAAAAGAAATACCATTAAATATAGAACACTATTCTAAAAATATCAGGAATAATGTAATTTTTGATGCATACAGCGTACATTTAGGCTTAACAATTGCATATCTTTACTAAACCTTGCATAATCACAGAATTGTTACAGTGCAGAAGAAAACTGTTCAGCCCATTATGCCTCAGTGGCTCTCAAGAATTAAAGTAGCCTTTTCTCCAGAACTCTGCATTGGATGATTATTTAAATAGGAACAATGCTCCCTTGAATGCCTCAGTTGAGCTTGCCTCCACCACATTACTAGGGAGAGCATTCCAGATCCAAATTATTCAAATGAAAAAGTTTTCTCACACTTGACGTATACTTCCTCTATAAAACACTTCAAAACTGTGCTCTCTAGTTCTTGAGCTTATGCGACAAAACAATTTCTCCCTGTCCACTCTGCCCAGACATTTCATGCTTTTGAAAACTTCTATCAAATCTCCTCTTCGCTTTCTCTCCAAGGAAAGCAGTCCTAACTTCTCTAGCCTTTCCTCATAACTGAAGGGTCTCTTTGTTGGAAACACTCTCATAACCCTCTTGTGCACTCTTCCCAAGATATTCACATCCTTCCTATGCTGTGGCACCCAAAACTCTGCACACTACTCCAGCTGAGGTCTAACCAGTGCCCTATAAAGTTCATCACAACCTTCCTGCTCTTCAACTCAATTCCTCTATTAATTAAGCCAAAAATACTGTTTGCAGTGGACCCTTCTGCTAATTAAACCAAACACACAAAAAAGCTCATCTCACCTCATAATCTGTTAAAGCATGAGTGACAGAGAACTCACAAATTCCACCATTTTAAAGAAAAATATTAATTTTATTCTTTAACTCTAACTCTAAAAGTAAACATTAAACAACAACTATTTACAACTCTAAACCCCCTTTCCCTTAAATGTTTGTTATCTACCTCTCATTCTATAAACAATATACTGATCCAATAAAAGCCCCTATTAAAACTGCGTCAACTTAGTTTTCAAAACCAGACAGCAGCAGTTGTCGTCGGTGTCAGTCGTCTTCTGCTGAAGATCTCCCTGGGTGGACTTCGCTCTTTTGCAGCAAAGAGGTTTCATATGAAAAAGGTACTTTTTGATAGTGTTTTGAATATTTATACCCCAGACATCATATTGTCTCATTGGTTCGATTTTGTCAAAGCCGTAAAATTCAAATGCGATTGGGTTTTAGTATCATGGGGCATAATTTAAACTGGTTAAATTCAACTGGTAGTCAAAACAACTGGGGTATCTTGTTTACACTCAAATGGTACCTATTTTCAATTTTCCAATATACTCTGAGACTGCTAGTCAGTCACATGACAAGTGCTTGCAAACTCTCACTGCCGAAACAGCTTTCGCTCTCTCTCAAAGGTAAATACATGCCTTCAACTTCATAACACATTCCCTTTAAGAAAAAAAGATCAGATAGACTGAAATATGGCTTCATTTTTCCTAATTCTTAACCCCAGTTCAATGAAATTAGTATCTGTTCATTCTTACCTATATCCGTTAAGTCCATGATAACACATCTGTTATCACATTCTTATGACCTGCAAAATATACGATTTGTAAATCAAAAGACTGTAGCATAAGACTTCAACGAAATGGTCTCACTTCCTTATCTTTTAAATGGTTTCAGGAACGTAAGAGGATTGTGATCCATGTACACAATTGTCTTCAACACATTGTTCGCCACATAAAAATTAAAATGTTGTAAGGCCAGTACCAAACTCAATAATTCCTTTTTGATGGTAGAGTATTTTCTCTGGTGGGTGTTAAATTTCTCTGAAAAATGGCTGTTCAATTCCATCGTCTTCTTCCTGTAGCAGTATAGCTCCAACTCCTGTGTCGCTAACATTGATTACAACTTTGAAGGTTTTAAAAATGTTTGGGGTAACTAAAGCTGATGTAGTGTTTAATGCTGCTTTTAAATTATCAAATGCCTCCTGGCATTGCTCTGTCACCAAAATTTTGCGTTCTTCAGCAAATCTGTTAGTGCCACTACGCTGCTAACGTTTGGAACAAACTTCCGCTAGAATCCGCTTAGTCGTAAAAAAAAAAAATTGAAGCACCTCTTTCTTCGAGGTTAGTTGTGGAAATTTCTCGATGGCCTTCTTTGCATTCCTTGGAGTCAACCTTTAATGACAGATGTTATATGCCAAGAATGTCACCTCTGCCTTCGCGAATTATTTTCTTGAAGTTTATTACCAGTTTTGCTTCTCTTAATCATTCAAAGAGTTTTGCCAACTGTGAGTCATGGAAAAAAAACTGTACACTAAAGATCACTACATCATCCAGATAGACTGCACAGTTCGTTAACCCAACCACAACACTGTTCATAAGTCCTTGGAATGTGGTGGATGCGTCCTTCATTCCAAAAGGCATCACTTTGAATTGATCTCATCCATTTGGGGTTATAAACACAGAATCTTCTTTGGCTTAAAGGTACCTGCTAATAACCATTCAGTAAGTCCAAATTTGTGATGTAACTGGTTTGTCCAACTTGCTCTCTACAGCCCTCCAATCTTCAAATTGGATATGAGTCTGATTTTGTTATGGCATTGACCTTCCGATAGTCCACACAAAATCATTGAGTCCCGTCAATACTACCAACGAACTCCACTCGCTCTGACTCAGTTTGATGATATCTTTGTTGAGCCTCGCATCCATTTCCTTATTTACTTGTGTAGCTTTGAAAGGATTAAGCCGGTAGGAGTGTTGTTTCATCAGAACAGCATTGCCTATTTCTACCTCATGCACAAGTCCTCCCCATCTTATTCCTGCCATTTGTCCTCATTACTGCTGCAACAAACCTGTCAACTGCATTCTTTGTTCCTGAGGCAGATAGTTTACTAACCTATCCCACTCCTGAAGAACTTCCTAATTGTTTAATGTACTTTGAGGCACATCAAACTCCACAACATCTGGATTTGATTCCTCACTCTGCATGGCAGTAACTAATACATGTTTCTCTAGTTCTTTCTCCCTTTTATAATAAGGTTTCAACATAATCTCATGACATACCCGATGCAGTTTTTTTTCCCACCCGGCATCTTTACCAGAATTTACCTGACTCAGCGTTTTCTTAATTTGCTAGGGATCACTAAACCTGGTTTTGAAGGGATCTCCTACCACTGGTGACAATACTAATATGTCATCCCCATGGGAAGCGTCCGAATTTCAGGGTTTTTATCTGCGACCTAATTCATTCCATGCTGTGCCCTCTTCAGGTGCTGTTTAGTTAACTCACCTACCCTTTCTAATCTCTCCCTCACCTCCAATACATAATCCAAATTTGAGATCTCTGACTTCAACCCTGTCAATTTCTCTTTAACTAATTTCAAAGGGCTTCTCATTTCATGTCTGAATATTAATTCAAAGGGAGTAAAGTGAGAAGTGAGTAGATTCATTTGGGACACCTCTAATGGCAAACAATACGAATGAGATACCTTTATTCCAATCATTTTGGTAATCCTGACAGTACAGTCTTAACATGATCTTTAGGGTCTGATGCTACCATTCTCAAACTGGGATTCAGGATAATACCCACTTGATTTAACACGCTGTATGCTTAAGCTATCCATGACTTCCTTAAACAGCCTGGCAGTCAAATTAGACCGTTGGTCTGACTGGATAGCCCATAGCGCATGAAAAAGTTACGAACTCCTTTACCACCCCTTTTTGCCTTAATACTCCATAATGGAATTGCCTCCAGAAATCTGGTATACACATCCATTATGGTTAACAATTACTGGTTCCCAATTTTAGCCCTTGAGAGGGGATGTACACAATCAATCATAACTTGCATGAAAGGTTCTTCGAATGCGAGAATTGGCAACAAAGATGCTGGCTTTATTACTGCCTGTGGCTTACCTACCATTTGGCATGTCTGACATGTACGGCAAAAATTAACCACTTCCTTGTGCATTCCATGCCAATAGAAATGCTTTTGTATCTTAGCCTGAGTCTTCCATATGCCTTGATTACCTCTTACTGGTAGTTCATGTGCTGCCTGGAACACTTCCTGTTTGTATGCTACTGGCAACACAATCTGGTGCACTTCTGCCCATTTCTCCTCTGCACTAACCTGCTGTGGTCTCCAATTTTCATCTTAGAATTCTATCTTTAGGATAATAACACTCAGGAATATTCTCTGCCTCCTTTTCTATGTATGCATCAACATATATATCTTTTGTTGTTTCGTCTTTCTGTTGTAAGTCAGTTACCCTTTCAGAATTAAACACTTTTGCCTGACCCTCTTCCTGTTCAGGTTTTTCTTGCACCATTACATTAAGCACAGCATCAGCTAACTGAACTTCAACTCCTTCATCTTTCTCTTTTGTTTTTGCTTCATGCTGTGATTTGTGATAGTGGGATCTTGTTACTATACACTCTGCAAAAATTCCAGGGTATTTTTCTTTTCACTTCTGAGCTCCATGATCTTCCTTGGGCTTCTCCACACCAAGGGGTGTCACTCCCACCTTGGATCCTGCTAAAGCATTCCCAAAAACAAACATTCTGTCAATCACTCCCACTGCAACTTTCCCAGTCTTGAGTTGAAAATCACGTAACACCATGTTATAGTCCAACAGGTTTAATTGGAAGCACACTAGCTTTCAGAACGACGCTCCTTCATCAGGTGGACAACCACCTGATGAAGGAGCAGCTCTCCGAAAGCTAATGTGCTTACAATTAAACCTGATGGACTATAACCTGGTGTTGTGTGATTTTTAAACTTTGTACACCCCTGTCCAACACTGGCATCTCCAAATCAGTCTTGAGTTAGCACTCCAACCTAATCTTACTTAGCGGAATGCTAAATTTCTGTCAATCTATCCCACATATTATCACTGTCTCGAGTAACAGGTCAAAAAGAGTGCAAATACATTTATCTTTTGCTATGAGACACTGGTTAGATCTTGTATCTCTCAAAATTATATCCTATTTCCCTTCTCCATTTGTTCTTTCTGAGTAAACTTTACCCACGGAAGCACCTTCTTTATACGGATCAGGCACTAACTCCATACCCAGTACCTGCCTAGGCTGTGTACTCTCCTGCAGTTCCTCACCTTTTCTTGGGATTTTCTTTACTACTTTCACTAATGTCGCTAGCTTAGCTTCTTTTACCACATCTTTTCCCACAGTGCCTTTCTTTAATGACCAACACTGTGACTTTACATATCCCACTTTATCACAGTGGAATGACCGGAGGCCTTTCACCTCCTTTCCACTCTCTTGGGTTTCTCTTTTAGCCTGTGGTTAATAGTTACCAGTGTACTCTACTCTACTCTTGGTTTGTAGTGTCAGATCTCCCCTTCTCCCAATATCTATCCTCACAAGATGAAATTCTTGCCGGAAGCTAAACTTTTTCTTATGCAACAGTGTATATTCATCTGCCATCCCTGCTGCTCTTCTCACTTCTTAAACTTTCTGTTCATCCACATGAATTCTTATCATCTTTGGAAGTGAGTTTTTAAACTCCTTCAGTAGAATAATCTCTCTTAGAGCTCATAGATGGCCGTGGACCTTAAAAATAGATAAGACTTATCAAAATGCGTATATTTAATTCTTTTGGACTCCACGCAAGTCTGACCTGGTTCCTTCTTTATGTTTCAGCACCGCTTCTGGTATCAATTCATAAGCACTTAAAATAGCCTGTTTGACCTCTTCATAATCTCTTGACCCCTCATTTGACACCCGCTGCAAATACCTCATTAGCTCTGTCTCCCAGCTTACTCTAAATAGCATTATCCACAAGTCATCTAACATCTTCATCTACTCAGCTAATTTTTCAAATGAAGTAAGGGAGGCTTCAACATCTTTCTCATCAAAATGTGGTAGTGTTTTAACACATTTGTATATATCGCTACCTTCTCTCTTCATCTTCATCCTGTTAACTTGACTTTCCTGACTAAGCGGTTTTGAGAAGATTTGTAGTTCAGGTTGAGGTTCTGGATGTATCTTTGCTCGCTGAGCTGGAAAATTCATTTTCAGATGTCTCGTCACCATACTAGGCAACATCTTCAGTAACATCTATCTCCAAGATAGCAGAGGATGAAATAATGGTCTCCTTTGACATAACAGTCCTGTTCACATCCATCAACATCAACCTGGCCGAGGAAACACTGACTACACTATTTGAAGAACCAAAGATACACACACCAAACACTACCACTTTATCAGCAAGGACAATATCATCAAGCTAGTGACCCTATGCCTTACTACCCACTTCACCTTCAACAATAAAACCTACAGACAAACCAACAGAACACCCATGGGATTTCCAATTGCAGGGTTCTTAGCAGAGACTCAAACAAACAGCTCTGCCAACCATTTAGCTCATACTTTTGGTCTGCTACGTGGATGGCACCTTATTGCCTGTATAGGGTCTTTCAAGTTCATTAGATGCTGTTTTTAGTGTGTTGATAGGTTTGTGGGCTACCATGATGCCAAGAAGTCTGAGTAGTCTGGCAATAATTTCTGAGATGTCGAAACAAATTAGAGGAAACCTTCAAGACCATCAATAATACCCTTACTGGCATAAAATTCACAAAAGAGGAGGAAAACAATAACAAACTGCCATTCCTAGATGTTGCAGTAGAGCGAACAGCCAATAGGAAGCTTCAAACCAGCGTCTACAAGAAAACAACACAGATGGACCAAATACTGAAGTACAGAAGCAATCATCCTAACATCCACAAACAAAGCTGCTTTAGAATATTATTTCAACGAGTCGCCACGCACTGCAGCACAGAGGAACTACGTAGAGCAGCGGAAAATCACCTATACAGTGTACTCAAAAAGAACAAGTACCAAATGAACACAGTCCACTGATTTCTCAGCAACAAACCCAAACAAGCAGACAAAACATGTCCAGAAACCCTAGCCACTCTCCCCTACGTCAATGACATCTCAGAAATGACTGCCAGACTACTCAGACTTCTTGGCATCATGGTAGCCCACAAACCTATCAACACACTAAAACAGCAGCAAATGAACTTGAAAGACCCTATACAGACAATAAGCAAAGCTAATGTCATTTCCAAAATACCTTGCAAGAATTGTAACAAACACTACATTGGACAAACAGGCAGAAAACTAGCTACCAGCATACGTAAACATCAACTAGCCACGAAAAGACATGGCCCACTCTCACTAGTATCCTTGCATATGGATGAGGAAGGACACCACTTCGACTGGGACAACGCATCCATCCTAAGAGAAGCCAAACAGAGAGAAGCATGGCATTCCATCTGGAACTCTATCAACAAACACATTGACTTGTATCCTATTTACTACGCCCTGAGAAAAAAGAACAAGAAATGACAGCACCACAGGAAATGGGATCACCAACTCAAGGAAATCCAAGCACACAAATAGAAAGTGGGCTACACCACCAGTGCTTTATCTGGAGACTCACTGAAAATGTTATCTAGTATGGTGACGGAACATCTGAAAACGGACCTTCCAGCTCAGCAAGCAAACCTAAATCCATTTCCTGATTAAGTCATAACTTCTGAAATTCAGATTCTCTCTCCTTTTCTCTCTCCGTTTCTTCTCTCTCTCTTTGCTCAGCTAAGAACCTGCTCTGTCTTTTTTCTTCCTGTCTTTCATCTCTCTTTCTTTCTCTCTGCCTCTCTTTCGTTCTCTCTCCTTTTCCTTTTCCTCTCTCTCTTTGTTTATCTTCTAACTCCATTTTCCTCAATTGTAATTTCAGTTTTTCTAACTCTACTGCATTTGTCTGTTTCTCTGGCATGCCTATGTGCATGTCTAACTCCCTTACAATTTGAGCTTTACTTTACTTTTGTCCTTAGTTAAACCCAAATCTAACCTCTTTGCTAATTCTATAAGTATGGTTTTTTTTTCTATCCTTCTAAACTTGCTTGGCAAATTTAGAAATCATTTGCAAACCCCAGACCATCTTTAGCAATTTTAAAACCCATTTCTCTCACTTTTAATTTAACCAACCACAAGTAACTGAAACTAAACAAGTATTCTCCACTACATTTTATTTAAAGATCTAGGACACTAATCGGCGAGTGTTTAAATCTGCTGGGATCTTTTATACCCCAAATCTGTTCAAATCCGTTCAAATCTCAGACTGGATCTGTCTAAACCTTCTAAATCATGGACCCGAGCCCTCAAACTGATACAACATGGCGATGAACCCTTCTGCTAATTAAACCAAATGCACAGAAAAACTCACCTTGCCTCATAGTCTATTAAAGAATGAGTCCTAGAGAACATCCAAATTCCACTATTCGAAGAAAAATATCAATTTTATTTCTTAACTCTAAAAGTGAACATTAAAAAACAAATATTTACAATTCTAAATCCCGTTTCCCTTAAATGATTGTTATCTACCTCTCACTTTATAACGATTCGGAGGTGCCGATGTTCGACTGGGTGTACAAAGTTAAAAGTCACACAACGGCGGGTTATAGTCCAATAGGTTTATTTGGAGGTACTACCTTTCGGAAACAAGAGACTTAACAAACAATTCAGGTTTCTTTCAATATATAATTTGAGTTGCATCACCGATAAACGTTTGCTATAAATTCTGTGTCCTACGATCTTATAACGACCTGATGAAGGAGCAGCACTCCGAACGCTAGCACTTCCAAATAAACCTGTTAGACTATAACCTGCTATTGTGTGATGTTTCACTGTATACCAATATACTGATCCAATAAAAGCCCCTATTAAAACTACTTTAATTAAAATCAACCTAATTTTCAAAACCAGACAGCGGTTGTCGTCGTCTGTGTCAATCTTCTTCTGCTGCAGATCTCCTTAGGTGGGTTTCGGTCTTTTGCTGCAAAGATGTTTCATATGGAAAAGCTACCTTTTTGATAGAGTGTTTTGAACAGCAGTCTCTCTCTAAATGATAGGTTGTCCCTCTCTCTCTGACTAACTCTCAAAATGCCAGCTTATTTATACCCCAAAAATCAGATTGTGTCAAAACAGTAAAATTCAAATTTGGGTTTTAGTATCCTGGGGCATAATTTAAACTGATTGACCACCTTTTGAATTTAACCAAAACAACCGAGGTATCTAATTTGCAGGCATATGTTACATATTTTCAATTTACCAGTACACTCTGAGACTGCTAGTCAGTCACATGACAGTTGCCTACAAACTCTCACTGCCAAAACAGCCTCCACTCTCTCTCAAAGGTACAGTGCACACCTTCAACTTCATAACACTTTCCACCAGCTCTCTGTGTCTGTGTCTGTTCTGTCACCTTCACTGACTTATGCACATAATTACTCAGATCCCTCTCATTCAGAATACTCTTTAGAATAGTTTCCTGTGTTTTACAGTCTGTCTTCATGTTCATTGTGTAAAAAGTGTATTACCTCAAACTCCTCTGTATTGAACTTTATCCTCTACCTATCAGTTCTGGGGAAGTGTCATATATGACTCAAAACATTAACCTCTCCAGACATGCTGCCAGATCCTTTGGGTTTCTCCAGCATTTTTTATTCTTATTTTAGATTTCAAGTAACTTCAGTATTTTGCTCCAGACCAGGGGTATGGGTGGGTTGCGCTTCGGCGGGTCGGTGTGGACTTGTTGGGCCGAAGGGCCTGTTTCCACACTGTAAGTAATCTAATCTAATTTAAACCACTTAGAAATGTCTGGAACAGGAGAGGTCCCAATACTGACCCCTGTTCTTCCAGATTAAAAGATACCAGTTAACAATTTATCTCGATTTCCTATTCCTCAGCCAGTTGTCTATGAACATTACTACTATCCCATTTATTTCACGATATTAAACAGTGCTGTCCAAACTTGTTCTACTATATGCATTCAAGGATCAAAAGTATTGCCATCATCCCCAGTGCAAACTGAAAGAGTGAGAGCCTGTTGGAACAGGGGTAGTGTTATAACTCTGTCAAAGTTCCATGGCCTTCATTATTGCCTCAGAAGTCACAACCCCAGAATTTCAGATCGTGACCTCAAGTGGGGTCCTAGCCCCCCACATTGTGAAATCCCTGACGTATAACTTGCCTTGCAAGTCTGTCGTGGCACTATCTTGAATACCTTTGGGAAATGCATGTTTCTGAAAGTTTCCCCACCATGGAAGTTAAACAGCTTAGTTTTATCATTCTTGGGCCTATTTTAACTTGTGAATAATTGCATAATGTTTTCAATTCACAATATTATAAACTTTTAAAAATGTCCTCCTGGTTTTCTTTTCTACATGGCAAGCAATCCAACCTTCTCCAATCTTTCCTCATAACTGAAGTATCTAATCCCTGGAAGCATTCTCATAAAACTCTCTTGCATTCTTTCCAATACATTCATGCCCATGTGGTTGCAGGGTTCCAAGGGGGGAGCATGAGGCGTTCTTCCTCCAGGCTTCAGATGGTAAAGATTTGGTAATGGAGGAGACCCAGGACCTGCTGAACACTTCAAGTCTTTCTCCCAGTCCACGAAGAACATGCAGGTCCTGGGCACCCCCCATCGCCAAACCCTAACCACCCAACACCTAGAGGAAGAACACCTCATATACCACGTTGGGACCCTGCAACCACAGGGCATCAATGTGGTTTCGCCAATTCCCTCATTTCTCCTCCCCCCACATTAACCCAGTCCCAAACCTTCAAGTTGGCACTGCCCTCCTGACCTGTCCATCACCTTTCCCATCTATCCGTTCCACCTTCTTCTCCGACCTATCACCTTCTCCCTCACCTTCATCTACCTATCGCATTCTCAGCTACCTCCCCACCCCCTCATCCCCTTCCTATTTATCTCTCAGCCCCGGCCCACAAGCCTCATTCCTGATGAAGGACTTATGCCCGAAACGTCGATTCTCCTGCTCCTCGGACACTGCCTGACCTGCTGTGCTTTTCCAGCACCATACTCTCGACTGACAATATATGTCCTACTCAACTTGGTGTATGACTTTGTATCTCTACAACATTATTTCTCATGTCTTATTATAGTAAAGGATAAAGGGAGGAAGATTCATATCAAAGTAACCTTGTTAAATTATCACAGTCTTTCTTGTTGATCATAGGTATCATACTCAAGCACACTTGTAATGCAGAGCATAAATGCCATGTTCAGTAGCACAAGACCGACAGGCGAACCACTGTCGGAAATGTTGAGTTTCTTGAAAGTTGTGAGAGTTACACCCAACTAGGCAAGAGGTCAGTAAAAGTGTTTCATAAATATGTCAGCGGAGATGAAATGACTCCTTTTGATTTTTTTAAAAAAAACATTTACTCATTAATGTTTACTTTCCAGTACCATTGCCTTTTCTGGACATTGTCTGTGGTTGAAGCGTTTTAAAGGAATTACAAGCACATATTTAGAGTAACACAAGTTGAATCATAGAGCAATGCAACATTGAATGATCCATTTGCCATATCATGACTGTTCTTTGGTAAAATTTTTCAGTCAGTCCCACTCTCCTCCTTCTCCATATCCCTGTAACTTTTTTTTCTATTCCGTTATTTATCCAATTTTCTGAAGTTCCTCATTCTGGTGTTATTCCAGTGAATCTTTTCTAGTACCCTTCCTGGTCCTTTATTTCCTTTCGAAATGTGGTATTCAGAAATAAACAGAAATAATGTTTTATGAAGTTTCAGCATAGTTTCGTTTTTTACACTCTATCCTTCTTTTTATTAAAGCCAAAGATCCCATATACGTTTTAATAGTTATCTCAATCTGTCCCACCATACTCCAAAATATCTGTACGCACTCCTTAACATTGTACTGCACTTAGGTGAAAGTGAGGACTGCAGATGCTAGAGATTAGAGTCAAGATTAGAGTAGTGCTGGAAATGCACAGCAGGTTAGGCAGCATCCAAGGAGCAGGAAAATTGATATTCCGAGCAGGAGCCCTTCATCAGGAATCATCAATTTTCCTGCTTCTCAGATGCTGCCTGACCTGCTGTGCATTTCCAGCACCACTTTAATCTTGATTGTACTACACTTGTTTACTACACTTCAGTTTTACATTATTGGGAAACTTTGTCATTATGTTTTGCATCCAAGTCCAGATCGTAAATATATATTAGTGGTCCTGATTTCAATTCTTAGGGAAACACTACTGCATACCTCCTCCTCTTCTCCCCACTCTCGGCCCTGAAAAAATCCTGTTAACCACTACATTTTGCTTTCAGTTTGCACCCATCTTGCTAATAGTCCTTTCATTGTGCAGGGTTTAATTTTGCAAGTTCATTTTCTTGAACCATGTCAAATGCCTTTTGAAAGTCCATGTACACAGCATCTATTATATTACCCTCATCAACCCTTTCCGTTGCTTCATCAGAAACTCAAGCAAGTTAGTTCTTGAAATCCTTTAACGTTTGATCCCTCACCATTCCAAGGAGCTCTGCAATTTCTACCCTTAATTCATTCTGTGCACTTGAATGTATCCCACCTAGACCCGTGGCTTTTCCACTTTGAGTGACCCTTTAAGTACCTCTTTATCTATCTTTGATCCTGTTATATTTACCATTCTATTTTTATTGCTACATTGGCAGTATCCTATTTTCTAGTGAAGCCAGGTTCAAATTACTCATTAGCTCTCTCCACAAGATATTTTTATTTCCTAAAAAAACTCACTCTTCCTTTGATGTTAAGGACTTTATGTTAGCTGATAATTCTCTGCTTTCCATTCATTCCTTGTTTGATCACCTCTGTAATTTAAATATTCAAAATCATTATATTAGAAACCTGACAATTTTCATGCTCTTCCTTCAGTCTCAATTTAACTTATCTTTTCTAAACCAGCTTTGGATGTCCCTCCAATCCCCACTCAAAAAGTAGCAAGAGTGCACAAAATAGTCACACAGCACAGAAACAGACCTTTCGCTCCAACTCATCCATGCCAACCAGACATCCCAATCTGAGTCCTATTTGCCAGCATTTGGCCAACCTCCCTCTCAAGCTTTCCTATTCATATACTCATCCAGATTCCATTTAAATATTCAAGTTTTACCCACCTCTACCACTTCCTCTGGCAGCTCATTCCATATACACATCACCTTCTGCATGAAAATGACCTTTGGTCTTTTTAAAATTTTTCCCCACTCACCTCTAGTTTTGGACTTCCCAACCCCAAGAAAAGGTCCTTAGCTATTCACCCTCTCCAAGACCTTTATGACCTTATAAACCTCTATAATGTCACCTCTCAGTGTCTCACACAGCAGGGAGAAAAGCCCCAGGCTATTCAGCCTCTCCATATAGCTGAAACCCTTCAGTAACAGCAGCATCATTTTAAATCTTTTCAGCACCTGCTCAAGTTTAACAACATCCTTTGTATAGAAAAGTCACCAGAATTCTATGCAGTATTCTAAAAGTGGCTTCATCAATGTCCTGTCATGACATCCCAACTCGTAAACTCAATGTTCTGACCAATGAAGGCAAGTATCCCAAATGCCACTCTCACCACCTACTTACGACTCCACTTACTTTGAATTGTGTCTGTGCACCCCCAGGTCTGTTTGATGGTAACACTTTCCAGGGCACCACCATTAAGTGTGTAAGTCCTGCCCTGATTTGCCTTTCCAAAATGCAGCACCTCACATTTATTTAACTTAAGCTGCAACTGCCACTCCTCAGCACATTTGATCAAGGTCCCGTTGTTCTCTGAGATAATTTCCTTCACTGTCCACACCACCTATTTTAGTATCATCTGCAAACTTACTAACCACACCTTCTATATTCACATTCAAATCATTTGTATAAATGATGAAAATCAATGGACCCAGAACAGATCTTTGTGGCATTCCCTGGTCGCAGGCCTCCAATCCAAAAAGCAACCATCTACCACCACCCTCTGACTCCTAATTTTAAGTCAGTTTTGTATCCAATTGGCTAACTCCTCCTGGATCCCATGTGATCTAACCTTACTAGCCAGTCTACCATGCAAAACCTTACTGAATGCTTTGCTGATGCCCTCGTAGCCAATGTTTGCCGCTCTGTCTTCATCAATCTTCTTTGTCACCTCTTCAAAAAACTCAGTCAATTTAATGAGACACGATTTCCTGTACACGCAGCCGTGTTGACTATCCCTAATAGACCTTGTCTTTCCAAATGCATATAAATCCTGTCCCTCAGATTCCCCTCCAACAACTTGCCTACTGCTGGTGTAAGGCTCGCTGGTCTTTAGTTCACAGAGTTTTCCTTCTAGTCTTTCTTAAATAATGGCACACATTAGCTGGCGTCCAGTCTTCCGGTACCTAACCTGTGGTTGTTGATGATACAAATATTTCAGGAAGGGCCCAACAATCTGTTCCCTAGCTTGCCACAAAGTTTTGGGAAACACTTGATCAGGTCCCAGAGATTTATCTATCTTTATGCATTTTAAGACCTCTGTTACCACAGCCTCTGTATTATGAACTCTTTTCAAAACTTTATTTCCCCAAGTTCCCTAGCTTCCATATCCTCCTTTGCCACAGTAAATGCTAATGGAAAATATTCATTTATTATCTCACCCATTTCCTATATTTCTACACATAGATGGCCATGTTGATCTGTAAGGGGTCCTACTTGCTCCTCTGTTGCCCTTAATGTATTTCTAGAATTTCTTTGGATTCTCTTTAACTCTATTTGCCACAGCTATCTCTTGTCCCCTTTTTGCCCTCCTGATTTCCATCTTAAGTGTACTCCTACTGCCCTTATATCCCTCTCGGGATTCACTCGACCGCAACTGTTTTTTGACCAGCCCTCAATTTCTCTAGTCATCCAGCAATCCATAAACCTACAAATCCTGTCCTTCACAGTAACGAGAACATACTGTCTCTGAAGTCTTATCTCATTTTTAAAAACCTCCCACTTAAAACCAGACCTTGACCTGCGAATAGCCTTCTTCAACCAACTTGTGAAAGTTCCTGTGTGATACCGTCAAAGTTGATCGTACTCCAGTTAATAAATTTAACTTTTTGATCTATCTTTTTCCATAACAACTTTAAAACTGATGGAATTATAATCACTTTCCCATCAGTGCTCCTCCTCTGACACCTCAGTCCCTTACCATGCGTTATTCCCCATCAGAAAGTTAAGTATTGCTCCTTCTCGAGTAGGTATATCCACATGTTGAATAAGGAAGTTTTCTTATACACACTTAACAAATTCCACTCCATCCAAGCCCTCAACACAATAACAGTCCCAATCTATGTTTGAAAATTTAAAATCCGCTACCATTACAACACTCTTATTCTTACAAATATCTTGGATCTCCTTCCACATCGAAATCAGTCGTGCCATCAGAAGACTGGAAAATTGCTAATTTTCTGGTTATTATAAAAGGTCAGGACGTTGCCTTAAGAATTAAAGACCTATTTGTTCAACACTGTTATGCTAATTCAAGACCATGGCAATATATTTAAGTCAACATGAATTTCTAGAAGACTAATTTGGCTCTAACTGACATGTAGTAATTTCATGAATGATTACTTATTTGACATTGAAAAGCAGGTGATAAATACCATTATTGTATGATGTGAGATGTAACGTTAAATAATATGCAGGAAATTATTATTTAATAGCATAATTAACCAGATGTTAGAGGCATGGTCTCCAATCAGCAAACATCTAGCAAAGCAATATTTTAAAAATCTATGAATCAATAAATTAATAATTTTCAAACAAGACTATTTAAATACTTCACAAATATTAATGAGACTGATTTAAATACTCTCACCTTTGTTGAAGTTGTAGAAGATTAATGAGAGGTTAAATTTTTACATTACTGAACTGTCAGCCTTCAAATTGCTGGTTTGTGCCGTGGTGATCAATTCCGTTATGTATTGTCTGGTGTGGCTGAGGGGCCATGCTCTCGCATGGTAGTCTTTGCTGCATTTGTTACAGAGGATGACAAGTTTGCTAAGAAGGTATAGAATTGCCTGGCCTTTGTTTTCTCTGAGCCCTTGTCTCAGCCAACTGAGCTTTTTGTTTTTGTTAATCTTCCAAATAGTCAGCCTGCAGAAATCATGGTCACAATGGTGACTGGTTCTGACAATTGGGAAACAATGTTCACCGTCGTCATATCGTTTTGCAAGTGCTCTGTCATGAGGTCTGTACACGGAAAGTTGTGAGCCAATGGTCAATTCACTATACAGTAGATCTTCGACTAAAACTGTCTTAAACCCATATGTAAGCTTTCATATGCTATTGCTTGTCAGACACCAATTGTAAAGACATTCCGTATGTCCCCATTTTGATCACTGTAATAAATCATGTGAATTTAAGTTGTCTTAAGTATTCAGCTTTATTGTAACACTTGACTGAGACAAGGTGGGGGGAGGGGAGACCTTGTATCAGTCGAATCCTTCGAACTCGGCACCGCCTTCCTAACCTGCAATCTTCTTCCTGACCTCTCTGCCCTCGCCCCACTCCGGCCTATCACCCTCACCTTGACCTCCTTCCACCTATCACATCTCCATCACCTCTCCCCCAAGTCCCTCTTCCCTAACTCTTATCTTAGCCTGCTGGACACACTTTCCTCATTCCTGATGAAGGGCTTATGCCCGAAATGTCGAATTTCCTGTTCCTTGGATGCTGCCTGACCTGCTGCGCTTTTCCAGCAATACATTTTCATCTCTGATCTCCAGCATCTGGAGACCTCACTTTCTCCTCCGAGGGAGGGAAATAACCCACAAAAATGTTGAGGATTACAGGGTCTAGTGAATGGGTAGAACTGAAGGAAACCAGAATGAGTAGAGAAATGATGTCAGGTGAATTGATGGTATTAAAAACCAATAAATCCCCAGGACCTGATAATCTACAACCCATAGTACTTAAGGAAATGGTCCTTGAAATAATGGATGCATTGTTAGTCATCTTTCAAGATTCTGTACGCTCTGGAGCAGTTCCCACAGATTTGAAAGTAGCTCATGTAATCCTTTTATTTTGAAGAGAGGTAGAGAGAAACCAGGATTTATAAACCAGTCAGTCTGATGTCAGTATTGGGGAAAATGCTGGAATCTATTAGAAAAGAGTTAATAGCAGAGTGCTTGGAAAACAGTTACAGGATCGGGCAAAGTCAGCTTGGATTTATGAAACGGAAATCGTGCTTGACAAATCTGCTGGAAGCTTTCGAGGATGTAACTTGTAGGGTTGATAAACGGTAGCCAGTGGATATGGTTTACTTGGATTTTCAGAAGACTTTTTCAGTAAGGTCCCGCATAGGAGACTAACAGGCCTGTAAAATTAAGCCCAAGGGATTCAGCATAATATACTGACATGGATAGAGAACTGGCTGGCAGATAGAAAATACCGAATAGAAATAAATATGCAGTGACTATGTGGTTCCAGATAGATCAGTGCCTAGACTCCATATGTTCACAGTATATATTAATGACGTGGATGAGAGAACTAAATGCAGTCCGTCCACGTTTTCAAACAACACAAAACTGAGTGGGAGCATCAGCTGTAAAAATCATGCAGAGATGAGTCAGTGTGATTTGGATGAGTTGAGCAAGGGGGCAAATGCTTGGCAGATGAAGTAAAATATTCAAGTGTGAGGCTGTCCACTTTTGGAGGAAAAGCAGGAAGGTAAATTATTATCTAAATGGCAATAATGGGAAAGAGGAGATGCTTCAAGACCTGTGTGTATTGTTGAAAGTAAGCATGCAGATGCAGCACACAGTGAAGAGGCCTTTGTGTGGAGCCACAGAAAATGGGGAGAGAAATTAGACGAGTATTTTGCTGTGGAAAAGGACGTGGAAGATATAGACTGTAGGGAAATAAATGGTGTCATCTTGCAAAATATCAAGATTACAGAGGAGGAAGTGCTGGATGACTTGAAATGGTTAAAGGTGGATAAATCCCCAGGACCTGATCAGGTGTAGCCAAGAACTCTCTGGGAAGCTAGAGAAGTGATTGCTGGGCCTCTTGCTGAGATATTTGTATCATCGATAGTCATAGGTGAGGTGCTGGAAGACTGGAGGTTGGCAAACGTGGTTCCACTGTTTAAGAAGGGCGGTAAAAGACAAGCCAGGGAACTATGGACCGATGAGCCTGACCTCGGTGGTGGCAAGTTGTTGGAGGGAATCCAGAGGGACAGGATGTACATGTATTTGGAAAGGCAAGGACTGATTCAGGATAGTCAACGTGGCTTTGTGCATGGGAAATCATGTCTCACAAACTTGATTGAGTTTTTTGAAAAAGTAACAAAGAAGATTGATGAGGGCAGAGCAGTAGATGTGATCTATATGGACTTCAGAAAGGCGTTCGAAAAGGTTCCCCATGGAAGACTAATTAGCAAGGTTAGATCTCTCAGAATACAGGGAGAACTAGCCATTTGGATACAGAACTGGCTCAAAGGTAGAAGACAGAGGGTGGTGATGGAGGGTTGTTTTCAGACTGGAGGCCTGTGACCAGTGCCACAAGGATCAGTGCTGAGTCCTCTACTTTTTGTCATTTACATAAATGATTTGGATGCGAGCATAAGAGGTACAGTTAGTAAGTTTGCAGATGACACCAAAATTGGAGGTGTAGTGGACAGCGAAGTGGGTTACCTCAGATTACAACAGGATCTGGACAAGATGGGCCAATGAGCTGGGAAGTGGCCAATGAGCTGGGAAGTGGCAAATGGAGTTTAATTCAGATAAATGCGAGGTGCAGCATTTTGGGAAAGCGATTCTTAGCAGGACTTATACACTTAATGGTAAGGTCCGAGGGAGTGTTGCTGAACAAAGAGGTTGTGGAGTACAGGTCATAGTTCCTTGATGAAGGGCTCTGGCCCGAAACGTCGAATTTCCTGTTCCTTGGATGCTGCCTAACCTGCTGTGCTTTAACCAGCAACACATTTTCAGCTCTGATCTCCAGCATCTGCAGACCTCACTTTTTACTCATAGTTCCTTGAAAGTCGAGTCGTAGGTAGATAGGATTGTGAAGGCGGCGTTTGGTATGCTTTCCCTTATTGGTCAGAGTATTGAGTACAGGAGTTGGGAGGTCATGTTGCGGCTGTACAGGACATTGGTAGGCCACTGTTGGAATATTGCGTGCAATTCTGGTCTCCTTCCTATAGGAAAGATGTTGTGAAACTTGAAAGGGTTCAGAAAAGATTTACAAGGATGTTGCCAGGGTTGGAGGATTTGAGCTATACGGAGAGGCTGAACAGGCGGGGACTGTTTTTCCTGGAGCGTTGGAGGCTGAGGGGTGACCTTATAGAGGTTTACAAAATCATGAGGGGCATGGATAGGGTAAATAGACAAGGTCTTTTCCCTGGCGTCGGGGTGTCCAGAACTAGAGGGCATAGGTTTAGGGTGAGAGGGGAAAGGTATAAAAGAGACCTAAGGGGCAACCTTTTCACACAGAGGGTGGTACGTGTATGGAATGAGATGCCAGAGGATGTGGTGGAGGCTGGTACAATTGCAACATTTAAGAGGCATTTGAATGGGTATATGAATGGGAAGGGTTTGGAGGGATATGGTCCGGGTGCTGGCAGGTGGGACTAGATTGGGTTGGGATATCTGGTCAGCATGGACAGGTTGGACCGAAGGGTCTGTTTCCATGCTTTACATCTCTGAGTCTAAGTCAAATGGTATGTTGTCCTTCACAGTGGGAGGATGTGAGTACAGGAACAGGGATGTCTTGCTGCAATTATACAGGGTCTTAATGTGACCAAACCTGGAGTAATGTATGTTTTGATCTCCTTACCTGATGAAGGATTTTCTGGCTATAAAGGGAGTGTTACAAAAATTGCCAGGTTGATTCCTGGAATGGCTGGATTGAAGTATGAAGAGAAACTGAATCAGTTAGCAGTCTATTCCCTGGAGATTAAAAGAACATGGGGAGAAATCTCATTTGAAACCTATAAAATTCTAACAGAACTAGACAGGGAGGATGTCCTTAATGACTGACTGGGGAGTCCAGAACCAGTAATCTCAGTTTAAATATATTAAACATTCATGCAAACAAAAACTGGAAAAGAATTTCCTGACAGTACTCATTACTGGACAGATTCTCAGGCAAACTCTATATATTTTAAGAAAGCAGATTTCTCTGAAATTTCCAATGTGAAATGTTTGGAATCAGTGAGCTGTAGCAAAGCGCAGTTGATATCAGAGCTCAAGTAGAATGAGGCTTCTTTTGCCATCTGGTGGCATTCATTAAACTGCCACTAATTGGGCATAACTCTAAATCCATGTCTTGCCATTGTCGATTTGTATCAAATCATTTTCTCTCCCAAATATTGACAGGTTCTTGCATAGTCCGTGTGAGTAAGCCATTTATGACTAAGATGCAGAGAAATGTCTTCACCAGAGAGTGTTGAGCCTGTGGAATTTTCTGCCACCAAAGATTTTTGAGGCAAAAACATTGAATGTTTTCAAGTGGTTAGTTTGTTTTCCCGGTGGCTGAAGTAATCAAAGAGTATGGGGAGAAAGTGGGATCAGAGTTCAAAGTTTGGGAGAAGATTTGTAGCTCGGGTGCTCGTTGTTGTGGTTCTGTTCGCCGAGCTGGGAGTTTTTGTTGCAAACGTTTCGTCCCCTTTCTAGGTGACATCCTCAGTGCTTGGGAGCCTCCTGTGAAGCGCTTCTGTGCTGATTCCTCCGGCATTTATAGTGGTTTGAATCTGCCGCTTCCAATTGTCAGTTGCTGTCCGCTGCAGTGGCCGGTATATGGGATCAGAGTATTGAATGGATAACCAGCAAAGCTCATATTGAATGTTGCAGGACACTCAGCATTAAATGGCCTACCCCTCCTCCTCTTTTCTATGTCTTAAAGTTATACTTGTCTGTCTGTGGGAACTTAAGCTAAATTGTTTATTTTACTGAAAAGTAACCAATACTCATGAGTCAGTGGCTTCATTCAAACAATTACCTAAAGCTACTTGATCAAAGAAGGTTTTCTTTCTGCATTAAAGCCACTTGCTTTCTGTCGGTTATGAGCCGTTATTTTGTCTGAGCATCAGTGGCACAGGTTGGTTAATCCATTGCAATCCTATAACAAGAGGACTTGATGTTGCAGTTCTTCATGACAAAAGTAATTAGTGGGCTTGATTATAACACTTTATTTATAATCAAAAGATTTTTTGAAAAGCATAATGAGCCATCCATTACTTAGCAGTTATTTATATGATGGTTCTTAAGGGCTAAAAGTTTAATATCTATGTCAAGATATAATTTATTATGGAAGTCTGACATTTTATACATTATAAAAACCATTTTTGTTATTTTTGGTGGCTTTGAGCTCTTGTGCAATCCTGTTTTTAATCACTCACTGGCTTCAGTCTGAAACACTGGAATTCTCTCCCCACAGACCTGGCTCCTCCTTCCTTTAAGATACTTGCTAATTAGTGATTCGTTGAGCAAACATTTTGTTTCTGCAGTCATCTTTTATATAATTCTGTGGGAACATTTGCTAACAGCCTTGTTCAGGATCTTGCAATATTTTATAATGATAGCAGTGTGATATAAATAAGTATTTTCTTTTTCTTTTAAATCAGTGAATTTTATAGTATGTTTTGAATCTCCTGAAAGTGATCCACCAATCTTACCTTCTGTCCCTTATCTTGAGAGTAGTGACACCGTGATTGGTCTGCTCGTCAGCTGTGAGAAGACCAAGACCATGATGCATGAACAGCAACAAGGGCACCTGCCACTTCAGGAGAGATCAGTGTATATACAAGACTCGGCATAACAGCATCAGTTTTTCAGCAAGTTCTCTTCTAATCTCCCACTATTCTTTCCGATCATTCAATCCCCTGCTGACCCTACACTTAATGCATGTTTCTTTCTTAACCTTCAATCTTTTTCAAATGTCTTTATTCTTCCATAAGCACTCCATGGGTGGCATGGTGACTCAGTGGTTAGCAGTGCTGCCTCACAGCACCAGCGACCCGGGTTTGATTCCATCCTCAGGCAACTGTCTGTGTGGAGTTTGCACATTTTCCCTGTGTCTGCTTGGGTTTCCTCTGGATGCTCCGGTTTTCTCCCACAATCCAAAGATGTGCAGGTCAGGTGAATTGGCCATGTTAAATTGCCCATAGTGTTAAGTATATTAGTCAGGGGTAAATGTAGGGGAATGGGTCTGGGTGGGTTACTCTCTGGAGGGTCGGTGTGGACATGTTGGGCCGAAAGGCTTGTTTCCATACTGTAGGTAATCTAATCTAATCTAACCACTCCACATGACCAATTTGCCTTGCGATTACATCCACATTATTAACCCTGCCTGTCAACAATTGCTTGCTTTATTATTAGTATTTCGATGAGTTGTTCAAAATCCATTGGCTATGCACCTCATCAAGGCTCTTCAAATAACATCTTCCCAATCCACAACCTTGACTATCTAGGAAAAGGAGGACAGTAAATGCAGGGGAACACCTACAAGTTTCCTCACGAGATATAAATCATCCTGTCTTGGAACTATATTACGGTTCCTTCACTGTTACTGGATCAAAATCTTCGAATTCCCTGACTAATAAGACTAAGGGTGTCCCTCCATATCCCAAGGACTGCAGTGATTTAATAAGGCAATTCACCACTGACTTCTCCAGGATAATAATTACTGGCCTAGCCACTGATACCAGCATCCTGCGTTCATTATAATTTTTCCTGCTGCAATGTGGATCTCGAAGATCCATGCATGGCAGTAGCTCTGTGCATCGGCATGCCAATTAACGTGCACACACAACTTCCCAGCAGCTATGTAGTTTACAGGAAATATTGTCCACATCCTACAAATGTATTCTTTTAAAGTCTTTATATTCCCTGCAGTGGATCAAAAAGCAGTCAGATTGGAAGCTGTAGAGGAACAAAATGTTTTTGGTATCCATGCACAGGGTGCAATAATTAATCAAAAAGGGAAAAAATGTTATGCTTCAAAGCTATAGAGCCTTGGTCAGATTCAGTCAGGAATGCTGCATTCAGATTTGGGCACTGATCCCAGAGTAAGGTACAGATTCACTGGAACAGATTATTGGACAAGCTTTAGGAACTTGACTTTATATTCCTTTGGCTTTAGGTGGTGAAGGGGCAACCTAATTTAGTGACTTGATGGAATTGGCACATGGAAAGTATTTTGTCTAGTGGAGCGATCAAGGGCAATGAAACATAATTTTAAAATTATAGATAGCCATTTAGAACTGAAATCAGGATGCTCTGTTTCAAAGGGTAGTGGAAACCAAACACCACACTTATTTTAAAACAAAAATCTGTGGCTACTAGATCGATTTGGAATCTTTAAGTTTGTAGGACTTCAATAAAGTGATATTATTGAAGGATATGGAACAAAGACTGCCAAATTTAAATGGTTTACATGTCCAACGTTTAGATTCATTTTCACAGTATTTCTGGTTATATCTTGCTTCAACTGATCTGCAAATAAGAGTAGTGAAGCTCTGATGGGCAATGGGTCTCTAAGTGATCACAGATGAAAAGCAAAAGTAGCTTCAGCAATGTGTACCTGATGATTCAGTTATTCATCAATGAGTACTTGTGTTATATATTCTCAGAATTGATCCTTGTACTGAATGAGGTTAACTAATTCTAGCCATGTAGTGAGAATGCTGCAGCAATTGATCTTGATGTCCCTGCTAGTGGCAAATTAGCTGGATTTCACTCTCCTGATAGTTGTCTTGTGATTTTAACTGCAAAAGACAAAATCACAGTCAGCAGTGATGTCTCCTTTTATATGAATATTAGTTGTTTTTCAAGCATTGAACACAATTGAACTGTATTCCAAAACAGTTACATTTGATTCAACAAATTTGCTGGATCTAAAATCCACATTTGATTTCTCAACTCGCACATGCATCTCTGCCATACAACTTTGAGTGGCCATTGTTGTAAATGGAGAGAATTGAAATGAGAGCAGTAATTTACAAGTTGTGTGTTTATGGGAGCAAATATGAGGATCTGAATGGATATTGCACCTGTTCTAGATTCGGTTGTTACAAACTTGAATCTAGGATGATCGTCAGCATTCATAAATTGAAGAATTTTAACTTAATGTATTCTCCTTTCACAAACTGTCTGTTTAAAAGTTGATGATTTAATTGTGTTTCGTTGCAGGAGAAGCCCTGAAATTCCCTGAGGCATCTAGATTCAAAACGGTGGAAAAGCTGGCGATGTCAAGGGTGCCAACTCCTCCTCCACCTGGAGAGATGTCTAGTGGGCCTGTGGCGGAGAGTTGGTGTTACACCCAGGTATGATATGTCCCATTATTTCAATTTCTAATTGCTCAGCTTTAACTCTGTGCTCTAATTTCTTGGCAGATGAAATGAACAGCAACTTGCACTATTTGTTGAACTTGAATAGTTGAATATCCAGTCCACCTTTAGCTTTAAGAATTGGAGTTTTCTTGCTTTAAGTCCCAGGTGGTCAAGAAGAGAGATTGTAATGTGAAAGTCTAGCAGTTCTGATGAACAGTCACCAGACTCAAAACATTAATGCTACTTTCTTCTCACAATGTATGCTGGCTGACCTGCTGGGCATTGCTAGCAATTTCTATTTTAATGAAAGTCTAGCATATAATTTCTGACAGCGTATAAATCACGTATACCCAGATAAGCAGTAAACACTAGCCTTGAATTCAAGCCTTCTGTTTTTCATCATAGAGGTTATTCAAAATTACTGGGAAAACTTAGCAGATGATCCCTATGATCAAGTGACAAATGCTTGTCATGGTTGTTGCTTAGGAACAAGTCAAACTGGGTTGCAGCTGCTCGTTTAACCTGTTACAGCAACACTCTTTGTCCAAACAAAGCTGGAAGATTCAACTAACTTTGTCTCTTCAGGGAGTGAATATTATCCAATTGGGAAAGGGAAAAGAAAAAAGGAGCTGAGACTAACTTTCAACTCATTCCTGGAGACTCAAGTGTCAACTTGACAAAGGGAAATATTGCAGTAGGAGGAGGATTGCAGCCACAGTGCAAGTTTAAATGTGGGATCCTTTCTGTAGTCTAGGGTTTATGTTGCAGACTGAAAGTATTGAGTTCTTTTATTAGAGTAAATTAGAGTTTTGAAATTTGCTTCTGTGATCCTTTAAGTCATTCATTAGAAGTTTGAATTATTTTTTTTGAAACTTATCAACGTTTGTTTTGCTTGAAGAGGCAGTGGGAAACTGAACTTAAGAATATTTGTTTTGTAATTGACTTAGGACCTTTTAATATTTACTTGTGATCTAATGTAATTTTACATCAAGTATAAATATAGTAGCTTTTGAATTTAGACGTTGGAAAACATAAGATTATCTAGTCAATCAAATTTCAAAAATTGCACAGCCATTATTTTCCATGCCTGAAAGTGTATCAGAGAAGTCACACTTCAGGAACTTGCAGATCTGTAGGGCAAATTAGCGTTTGGCTCAAAGAGCTTTTTTGTGTTAAGGATAAACTGAATATGAGCAAATCAAAAGCAGTTCAATTGATTCTGAGGTGTAAGCAAGCAGTTCAATTCACAAGAGGCAGAAAACTGGCCAGTCAAATTGCAAATTGTTTTTGGATTCTAAATTTTGAGATAACAGAAGTCAACTAACTAAATTTCTCAGATCTTTCTTTCTGCACGGTCTGACCTTTATTTTCCTTTTCTGCTCAGTTAGCAAAACTTGCTTGAAAATAGGTAACTGTACCACTTACAAGAAAACAAGTTGCTCAGCATTAAAAGTGCCCACAAAAAGCATCATCAACATCGGTCCATCCTAACTGAAGCCTAAAGCTTGAGTTGGAATTCTTATCTGAGTCTGATGCAGACTATTTTCACTCAGTATGACTAATGCCACTATATAATATGGACTTTGACACTTTCGTGTTCACTCTGCTTCTGTAAATTACCAACACCCAGACTCCATCCACTTCACCTGAAAAATGGGTAGAAAGCAAAGACCTGACTCTTAAAAGAGAAAGTCACTGCAGTCTTCTCTCTTTGTCTCCATGCAAGCACTATTCTGTACTTCATTGGCTAGGCAGGTCATTTCTAGATTGCAAATCTAAGATCTGAATTACCAAAAACCACAAAAAAAAATTGAACAGACTTGATTTTATCTGGTCATTTGCAGAGATGAAGTTATTAAATAAAAATGCAGTTTTACTTGAATTCTGATGTTTGTCCCTGAGGCCATGAGTGAATGTTTGAGGTGATTTTCTTGCCTCATATTATATTAATTGTTGGCCTTTGAGCTGTAAGCATAATACATCTTAGGGCTATGAGCATCACAACAAGAACTAGAAATCCGTTGTGCATGTAAATTGGATATATTTCAGAAGTACCTTCTTGGTTGTGAAGCACTTTAATGTATCACATGGCTTTGCAAGGCTTGTATAATTGTAACTTTATTTTCTTCCACATTCAGCAACTACTGAAAAGACACTGTGAAAGTTCAGCAATTGCTGAACTTCAAAGTTACTTCACTGTCTGTGAAACAGTTTCAGATGTGTGGAAAATAGATCAAAAAGTGTCAACAGCCAAGAGACTTTGATTTTAAAATAATATGTAACATTATTTGCATGGTTGCATCATATGCACAAGCAATAAGTATAGTCAAAACAGTTTAAAGTCTTTGCCTGACATTCGTTGAGCTGAACTCTGAGCTACAGACTTTTTGGGATATAAGGTTTCGAAGTATAACCTGGATGCTTTCCTCCAGGAAGCAATCAAGTCTTTTTTGGCTAAGAAAGACTTTTAGAGGTGGTCAGTGAGGTGGGGATGTCTGAAAATCTGGCAGGTATGGGATCCAGGTATAGTGATGGGGTAACCTTAGTCTTTTTCAGCAGATATTTGCTACCACTGTGCATGCGTGCTAGAGTTGTAGGATGGACAAAACATTGACCACTTCAGCATGTGCAGAAAACCACTTAAGTGGGAGGAGTAAAAAGAAATAAATCTATAACAGGGGACATTAATCTGGTGAAGGGAAGATACGCTGTTCTCTGCAGCTGAAATCTGAAGGTTATGTTTCCTATTATGGCCAGAGTTAGACATATGGTGTCATGACTGGAAACTAACTTGTTTTGGAGGATCCAGAATTGTGGTTCACATTGGATCTAAAACATAGGTAGAACTAGGAATATTTTCTGCTAAGAGTTTGAGGACTTAAGGTCCAAATTAAAAAGTAGACGCTAAAAGAAAATAAGAATTTCTGGGTGTGACATGATCCATACACTATTTGGTATAGGAATAAGCAGATTAGAAAGTTAGTAAAATATGTAGCTGAAACTGTGGCATGGGAGATGGAAATTTTGGTTCATGGTAAGTGAATAGAGTTGAGGGGTTCATAGAGAATCATCTTTTGAACATATGACTTGAACTCAAACAAAAACTTTGGGGGAACTGTTCTCTAATGCAATCTTCAGGTTGATGTCTCAATCAGTCAGAATCCGCTTGCCAAACAATTAGCACCCTCTTGTCATGTATATAGGTTGGTGTTTCTTTTGTGATTTGGTGTTCTAGCGTTTATTCTGGAATCAAATGCATGACCAAAAGCTCCAATATCCATTTCTCTCTTAGGCAATACCCCAGTTCGAGATTTTGATCAACATGTTCATGTTATTACACACAACTGGAATAGTTGGGAGCTTGAACCCAGGCTTCCTGGTTCAAAGACATAGCAACTAGTTCTCACAAGAGCCCAAATACACAAATTCTACATTACCAAGCAACAATAGGGTACAATAAACTTAGAACTGCATTTCAAATACCTGAGTACTTATGACCAATGTTATGTTATATCTACTTCTGTTCTGTAATTAACTTTCATTCTTCACAGCTTGTAATATTAAGATTTTGGTCTTCTGCATGGTACTCAAAAACCTGTTAGTATTTTAAGTTAACATTTTCCCAAGACCTTTCTGCATGCTTTCAAGAAGTGTAGTTCAGTTAAATGTTCAGTTGTCTCTCATATTACTTCAGTTATTTGTAGTTAAACAATGTCAAAAGTAAATGTTTATGCTTTTTAAAGGTATACTATGTTTATTATAATCATACCCTGTCATGACACTTGTAGGTTAGTTATGTTTGCTGTATTTTCTATAAGAACAGAAATAAAGAAAATATAAGCAGGTATAGGATTCTGCTATTCATTATGAACATGATCGATCAATAGTTGTTCCTGGTTTTCTTTCATGTCTTTTGGTTCCTTTAGCCTCAAGTGCTGTATCCAACTCCTCCTTGAAATTATACAATGCTTTGGTCTTGACTGTTTTGTGTGATAGCAAATTTCACAGGCTCACCACTCACTAGGTCAAGGCATTTCTCCTCATTTCACTTCTAAATGGGTTTACCTTGTATCTTTAAGTAGTGGCCCCCTGGAACTGGACTTGTCTGTCATCAGGGGCATCAACCCTATCTAGCCCTGTTAGAATTTTATATGCTTCTTTGAGATTCCCCTTCATTCTTCTGAACTCCAATGAATGTAATCCTAATTGATTTAACCTCTCCTCATATATCCCCCCCATCCCAGAAATCACACACTTTCCTCATTCCTGATGAAGGGCTTGTGCCCGAAACGTCAAATTTCCTGTTCCTTGGATGCTGCCTGACCTGCTGCGCTTTAACCAGCAACACATTTTCAGCTCTGATCTCCAGCATCTGCAGACCTCACTTTTTACATCCCAGAAATCAGTCTTATAAACCTCAGTGATTCCCTCCAGTAGCATAAAGAACATTTTTCTTCAGTTAAACAGACTAAAACTGAACATAGTATTCTAGAGGTGGTCTCACCAAGGCCCTGTATAATTGCAGCAAGTCATCCCTGGTTCTGTACTCAAATCTTCTCAATATGCCGGCCAATACATCTTTTGTTGTCTTCACCACCTGCTGGTCCTGCAGATTTAACCTTCAGCGACTGGTGTACTGTTGCACATTCCCCTCTCTCAGTTTATAGCCATTCATATACAGCAAACCTTTTTATGAACGGTCATCTATGAGACCAGGAATATGCCAGTTGATCAAATTTTCCAATTAGGCAAGAGATCCATATATTCAATGTAGAAACACATAGTAATATAAATGTAAGGCGGGGGTATACACATCACTGTTATACTTTATTTACAACATAAATCACTTAAATAATAGTACAATTTTGCGTTCAATCAAACTTAATGACAGAGAGCATCTTTACTCACATCCTCAACTGATCACTCAGAGATCATGGTGATTGTGATAATGCAGTAAACTTCCGGTTTTTCAGGTATATAATTTTTGCTGGCTTATCGAGTGCCACCTC
Organism: Hemiscyllium ocellatum; assembly: GCF_020745735.1. Classification (NCBI taxonomy): domain Eukaryota; kingdom Metazoa; phylum Chordata; class Chondrichthyes; order Orectolobiformes; family Hemiscylliidae; genus Hemiscyllium; species Hemiscyllium ocellatum. The sequence goes on along the minus strand of NC_083407.1, from coordinate 36,688,484 downwards.
ATAAAGTGCCGGTCAAAACAAAGTTTGCTGTAATAATATCCCTACTTCTTTTTGATGTTGAAGTGACAACTCTTCATTTGTCCATAATTTACTGCATCACCCATACATTTGTTCACACACTCAGTTTGTCCAAATCACACTGAAGCACTTCCACATGTTCCTCACAGTTCATCCTCCCATCCAATTTTGTGTTGTTTGCAAACTTGTAGATATATTTTAGTTTCCTCATCTAAATTGTTAATATATTTTATGATTGGTTGGGATCCTAACTAGTCATTGCTTGCCATTTGGAAAAGAAAAACATAGAAAGTTACAGCACAGTACAGGCTCTTCAGCACTCAATGTTGCACTGACCTGTAAAACCAGTCTGAAGCCCACCTATCCTACACTATTCCATGCTCGTCCATATGCCTACCCAATGACCACTTAAATGCCATTAAAGTTGACGAGAGTGGTGTGCTGGAAAAGCACAGCAGGTCAGGCAGCATCCGAGGAGGAGGAAAATCGATGTTTCGGGCAAAAGCCCTTCATCAGGAATAGAGGTCTCTATTTGCCTGAAACATCGATTTTCCTGCTCCTCAGATGCTGCCTGATCTGCTATGCTTTTCCAGCACCACTCTAATCTAGACTCTGGTTTCCAGCATCTGCAGTCCTTGTTTTTACCTACCTTAAAGTTGGCGAGTCCACTACTGATGCAGACAGTGCATTCCACGCCCCTATTACTCTCTGAGTAAAGAAACTACCTCTGACATCTGACCTATATGTATCACCCCTCACTTTAAAGCTATGTCCCCTAGTGCTAGCCACCACCATCTGAGGAAAAGAGCTCTCACCTACCTAACCCTCTGATTACCTTATATGTCTTAATTAAGTCACCTCTCAATCACCTTCTCTCTAATGAAAACAGCCTCAAGTACCTCGGCCTATCCTCGTAAGGCCTTTCCTCGTAAGACCTTCCCTCCATACCAGACAACATCCTAGTAAATTTCTTTTGAACCCTTTCCAAAGCTTCCACATCCTTCCTTATAATGTGATCAGAACTATATGCAATACTCTAAATGTGGCCACACCAGAGTTTTGTACAGCTGCAGTATGTTCTCATGGTTCTGAAACTCAAACCCTCTTCTAATAAAAGCTAATACACCATATAACTTCTTAACAACCCTATTAACCTGTGTGGCAACTTTTCTATGTACCTGGACGCCAAGATATCTCTGCTCATCTACACTACCAAGAATCTTTGCATTTACCCAGTACTCTGCATTCTTGTTACTCCTTCCAAAGTGAATCACCTCACACTTTTCCAACTCCATTTGCCACCCCTGAGCCCAGCTCTGCAGCTTATCTATGTCTCTTTGTAACCTATAACATTCTTCATCACTATCCACAACTCTAATGACCTAAATGTCATCTGCAAATTTACTAACCCATCCTTTGATGTCCTCATCCAGGTCATTTAGATAAACGATAAACAACAGTGGACCCAAAATAGATCTTGCAGTACCCCACTAGTAACAACTTCAGAATGAACATTTCCCATCAACCACCACCCTCTATCTTCTTTCAGCTGGCCAATTTCTGATCCAAACTGCTAAATCGGCCTCAATCCCATGTCTCCCTATTTTGTGCAATAGCATACTGTGGGGAACCTTATCAAACACCTTACTGAAAGCCATATACACCACATCAACCACTTTACCCTCATCCACCTGTTTGGTCACCTCAGAAAACTCAGTAAGGTTTGCGAGTACAACCTACCCTTCACGAAACCGTGTTGACTATCCCTAATCAACTTATTCCTTTTTCGATGATTATAAATCCTATCTCTTATAACCCTTTCCAACAATTCACCCACAACCAAAGTAAGGCTCAGAGGTCTGTAATTTCCAGGGTTGTCTCTACTCCCCTTCTTGAACAAGGGAACAACATTTGCTATCCTCTGGTCTTCTGGCTGCAGACAATGACGATGTGCAGATCAAAGCCAAAAGCTCAACAATCTCGGCCCTGACTTACCAGAAAATCCTCGGATAAATACCAACCGGCTCAGGGGACTTATCTATTTTTACAACTTTCCAGAATTACTAAGACCGCCTCCTTATGCACTTCAATTCTATCTAGACTAATAGCCTGTATCTCAGCATTCTCCTCGACCACATTGTCTTTTTCTAGTGTGAATACCGACAAAAAGTATTGATTAGATTCCCTACAGTATGTAAACGGGTCCTTTGGCCCAACAATTCCAAACTGACCCTCCGAAGACTAACCCACCCAGGCCCATTCCCTGACCTTATATTTACCCCTTAATAATGCACCTAAGGGTAATTTAGCATGGCCAGTTCACCTGACCAGCCCATCTTTGGATTGTGGGAGGAAACCGGAGTACCTGGATGAAACCCATGCAGACACGGGGGAAATGTGCAGACTCCACACAGACAGTCACACGAAGCAGGAATCAATCCCGGGTCCCTGGTGCTGTAAGGCAGCAGTGCTAACCACTGAGCCAACATGCCATCCCTTTTGGTACTTCCCCAATCTCTTCTGGCTCCATGAACAACTTCCCACTACTATGCTTGATTGACCCTAATCTTACTCGAGTCATTCTTTTATTCCTGATATATCTATAGAAAGCCTTAAGATTTTCTTTGATTGTATCCGCCAGTGACTTCTTATGTCACCTCTTGGCTCTTCTTAGCTCTCTCTTTGTTTTTCCTGGCTAACTTGTAACTCTCAAGCACCCTAACTGAGCGATCACGTCTCATCCTAATATAAGCTGCCTTCTTCCTCTTGAAGAGAGATTCAACTTCCTTAGTAAACCACAGCTTCCATGCTTGACAACTACTTCCCTGCCTGACTGGTACATACTTATCAAGGATCCGCAGTAACTGGTCCTTGAATAAGCTCCACATTTCAATTGTGCCCATCCGCTTCAGTTTCCTTCCCCAGTTGTTCTTCCTGTTTGTTTCCTGCCTGCCAACCTGTTTTTTTTTATTCATTTCATTATACTAACCCAAATCCTTTATGCTTTAATTCATATGCTAATCTCTTATGTGGAACTTTATAAAAGCCTTCTAAAAGTCCAAATAAACACTTTTGCTGGCTCCCCTTCATCAACTCTACCTGTAAATATTCAAAACATTCCAGTTGATTTGTTAAGCATGATTTTCCTTTTGTAGATCCACGCTGACTCTGTCCAATCCTCCTATTTTCCACATGCTCTGCTATTAAATCTTTATCAATGGACTCTAGAATTTTCTCCACCAGCAATGTCAGAATGGCTGGTCTATAATTTCTGTTTTCTCTCTACTTCCCTTTTTAAATAGAAGGATTGTATTAGCTGCCTTCCAATCTGTAGGCACTATCCCAAAATCCGTACAGTCTTGGGAAATGTTTTTAGAGCCACTTCCTTCAGTACTCTGTGATATAGATTATGAAGTCCTGGGGATTTATCAGCCTTCAATCCCATCTATTGCCCCAGTACCATTTCCCTACTAGTACTGACCTCCTTCAGTTCCTTTTTTTCACTAAACACTTTGTTCCCTAACATTGCTGATATGTTATTTGTGTCCTCCTTTGTGAACACCGAACTAAAATATATATTTATTTGGTCAGTCATTTCTTTGTTCCTCATTATAAATTCACCTTTTTTTTCTGATTGTAAGTGACCTACGTTTATCTTTACCGATTTTTTAAATATACATAGAAACTTTTACATCAGTGTTTAATGCTCCTCCCGAGATTATTGTTATACTCTATTTTCTCTTTTGTTAATCAATCTCTATACCCTTTTCTGAATTCTAATCTGTTCTCAATCCTCAGTCCTGTTGTTTTGTTTATGCTAATTGTATGCCTGTTCCTTGGATCTAATTCCATCTTTAATTTCCCTTGTAAGCCATGTTTGGCCACCTTTCTCATTTTATCTTTGCACCAAACAGGAATGAACAATTGTTGCGGTTCACAGTTGTACTTAATGAATGTTTGCCTTTGCCTTGTTGCCATCCTCTTTTCAAGCATCCTCCCTTTTCCCCCATCCAACAAAGCTAACTTGTGTCTCATTTCATTACATTTAACTCTATTTAGATTCAGGATACTAGTCTTGAAATCAACTGTGCCACTCTTCATATTGATGAAGATTTCTATTACATTATATTTGCCACTCTGCAAGGGGCCTTTCGCATCTAGATTGTCAGTTATTCTTTTCTCATTATGCAATACTGTTTAGCACACCCTATTCTCTATAGGTACCTCAACATACTGGTCCATTCTATATACACTCCAGGAGTTCCTAATTTGTTACTAGTATAGTTACTAAGTTGAGTTGCCCAATCCCATATGTTGTTACCATTAAAGTTACCCATAATTGCAGTTATTCCGTTATTGCCTATGTGTCTAATTTCCCATTCAATGCCATCCCCAACATTACCTCTACAGTTTGGGGTTTATATACAACCTGCACTAATGTTTGTTTTTTTTCTCTTTGGTATTTCTCAACTGTATCCATTCAGATTCCACATCATTGGAGCTAATATTTTTCCTCACAATTGCATTAATTTACTTTTTAACCAGTAATGCAACTCCTCCACCTTTTTCTTTTGTCTGACCTTCCAAAATACGGAGTACCTCTGGATGTGTAGTTCCCATCCTGGTCACCGTGCAGCCATGTCTCCCTAAACTCAACCTTATCAAACCTATCATCTATTTGCATGGTTAATTTATCACTTTGTTGTCAATGTTCTGCACATTAAATTACAAACCTTAAGGCCTGTCTTAACATTACTTGTCTGTTATTTTTCACTGTGTCCACATTTGATCCTAGCCCTTCATTTCTCCGTCAACCATTTTTCTTATTCTCCTTTCTGCCATTTGTTTTTATCTTTGATTCCTTTCCCTGTGAGTCCTTGCATAGGTTCCCATCACCTTGCCATTTAAGTTAGCAGTCTCCCCAGCAACTATTAGGATATCGGTACTGGTCCTGCCCATTCGTAACCAATCTGCTTTGTGCTGGTCCCAATGCTCCTGGAATCTGAATGCTTTCACACACTTACCATCTCCACCGACACTGTTTCTTCAGTCATATATTCATCTGATATGTCCTGCTATTTCTACTCTGACTGACATGCAGCATTAGTAGTAATCCTGAGATTACTAGTACCCGCTAGCGTATTCAAGAAGAATGGGTACCCAATAACCACAGTCTGCCAATTTCTCAGTAACAAACTTGAACAACCACACACAGCAAGCTAAACAGAAACACACACGAGAATTTCTTGAAGCATGGCATTCCAACCGGAACTCCTTCAATAAGCACATCGACTTGGACCCCAAAAACCAACCTCTGAGAAAAAGAACTGGAAATGATATCACACACCCAAAGAAACCTAAACACATAAATCGAAAGTGGGACATACTACCATAGCTCTTCTGGAGGCTCACTGATGATGTTACATAGTATGGTGCCAAAACATCTGAAAACAAATCTTCCAACTCGGTGAGCAAACTTACACCCAGAAACTCAACCTGAGCTACAAATCTTTTCAAAAAACACTAATTTTAAAGTTTGTATGATCTATTTATCTCTTATTTTGTTTTTCTTAATTTTTTCAACGTTCATGGTTCCTCCCAGATGATTGTATTGTATAATTTAAGAAGCTTCAACCTCTGTATTTCATGACAGGCTTTAGGAAGAAGTCTTCATGTTTTGTGTGGCTTGGACTTTATTTCAAACAAATCATCTACTATTATTTTACAAGCATTTGTTCCTATTTTCTGATGAGTATTTTGTAGACCTGTCAGTGCTGAGAAATTCTAGATTCTGTTCTGCTTTAAATCACAGGGTGCTCTCTGCGTTGATGAGAGAACTATTTGTGAAAATTAAATAGTCAGTGGAACTGTGCATTCATTCAGTTTTATGAGAAATATTGTTCATTTACCAAGTAATCTATTTTAACTGTTTGTTTTTGCATTTACATGTTTTTATATTCTTTAATTTCTTATTATTTCATTCAGTTCCTTTTTTTTTGGTTAATACTTAGGTAAAAGTGGTAAAGTTCTCTTACATGTGGACCATCAATAACTTTAGCTTTTGTCGAGAAGAAATGGGCGAAGTATTAAAGAGTTCAACTTTTTCATCTGGGCCAAATGATAAAATGAAGTGGTAAGTTTTAGTTCAACAGATGGTCTTCACAAATTACTTGTTTTTTTTTATCAGTTTTAAGTGGTCTAGAAATGGAGTATGGAATATTATTTAATGGGAAGCTGACTGTGTTTATGTACGAAAATATAAATTTGCACGTCTGTAATCACTTCAGTCCTGCCAAAAGTATCCATGGCAGTAAGTCGGTTGGTCAATCAATCGGCACTTCCTTCTTTAGTATAAATGCTGACTTCTCCCTTTAAGCCTGTATTCCTGTGAATTGTCTTCATGAATGCAAGGTGAAAAGCTTTGACAAATGTTTTCTTTCAGCAACAGTCACATAAACTTTTTAATGAAGTGTTTAGCACAGATTTGTTCATCTTCCTTGCTCAAACTCAGTATAGTCAGAAATTTATCACTTTACTGGTTACAACTGCTGTAATGTCTAGGTAACTATCCAAGAGATTTTGTATAATCTCATGACCATCTTGATTGAATGATTTCCTTTCTTCTTGCTTTATACGGAGCTTTGGTCTTGATCATTACCTAATTGATTGTCTGCTGACCACAACCACATTTTGCATTACCATGTTAAGGAAAGTTTGATTTTTGCTGTTAGTTATTAGTTTGCTTGATCGAGCAGATGTTGTACCATCCTGAGTTTTGCAGTAATAATTTCTGCAAGAAGCTTCTTGCTAATTTATAGTGATAGATCCTAAACTGAACTAGTCCCAATTGCCTGCGACTGGCCATATCCCTTTAAACCTTTTCTCTCCACAGGTGCTGCCAGACCTTTTTTTAGCAATTTCTGTTTTTGTCCCTCTAAACCTTTCCCATCCACATACCTATCCAAATGATTTCTAAATGTTGCAATTCCTCTGGCAGTTCATTCATGCACGTACCACCCTCTGTATGAAAACAAATTGCTGCTCAGGTCCCTTTTAACAACTTCCACTCTCACCTTAAACCTACGTTCTCTAGTTTTGGACTATCCTACCATTGGAAAAAGACCATGACTATTCACACTGTCCATGATTAGACTTTTGAAGAAATTTTGACAAGTCAGCATTTAAGTGAAAGAAATAGAGAATTTTGAAAACCCATCCCCCCCCCCAAAAAAAGCCTTAATTTAGCAAACTAGCCTCAACTCACGAGGCAGCTTTTCTTGCGGCAGTCGGTTTTAGAGCAATTAAATGGAGAAGTTAGCAATTGTCAGGGTAACAAAAAAGTTCCATAGGATCATTAGGCATAATTTCTAGCACTAGCCCATCAAACGGCTTGGATGCAGTTATCCTGGAGAAAGTGTGCTTTCGTACAGGAATTGAGATGTTTCTGAGTAAATAGAGCCCTTTCATAGGAGTAAAATATTATGATGTAAAGTACTCCTAGATTGTGTACTGTTGTTATTGCTTTTGTGCTGGTGACAGAATGAATAACCATAACAATGTTGTTAATATATGACATGTTTGAATCTTGTCTATGTCCTCCAAGCATTGAGTGTATTCAGTGTTGCAGACCGACTCATCATCGCTCATGATATTGATGGAAATCTTCAAAGTGAAAGTAGACTTTCAAGAATGTGGAATTTTTGTTCTGTTAGATGTGTTCAAGCATCTTGAAAGTACAGCTCTTCATTTGTCTGTCATAAGCCATATCAACTTCTTCAGTTAATTCTGTCCTTTTAGTTTTTAGAAGTGATAATGTTTTGAACTTTTTTTTCAGTATTGGGAAGGGAAATAGGATCCGTACATTTAAAATAAAGTAAATAAGGTTTCCACTCATTAATTCTTGATGAGAAAATATAGTTTACGATAGGAAATTTTGCCGAGAAAGCCATATGTTTGCTTTGTGTTCATTGTGATCAAGGTCAATATTAGTAGCATAGTCAAAGAAAATATTCAAACTTGAAAGGAAAACTAATGAAGTTAACAGTGAATATTTAGCTATTTGTTAGTTTGTGTTCATCATTCCTGCTAATGTATGGGAGGAGCGCATAATTCTGTAAGTGCTATTTGTATGCATAGTGCTAGATATTTTTGCCTCTAACAATTTACCTTAGACAGCTTGGCAAACTTTTGGTTATTTTTTCAATGATTTCTGTTGTGTAAACCTAGGGCTTCTTGAATATTTTAATGAGTCAACAGTTTTATGTGGCACACAGATTTATTTAGAAGTGAAAATTATTATCATAATCACTTTCTGAACAGTCAGATTTATGATATTCCACATGGTCTCAAGGAAATTGTGTACTATGATTAGAGTTACCAAAGAGACCTGAGTGATGCCCAAGTTTTTATTGCATGTTTATTTTTTAAATGTCAGACTAAGGTCTGTAACAGCAATAGCTAACTTATTACCCATCTTTAATTGCCATGACAAAGTGGTGCTAGCAGTCTTGAAGTTCTACAGTTCTGTTGTAATGTATTTCAAATGGGAGTAGATAGTGAACTCCAAAAAAGTATGCAGTGGCAACTAAAGAACTGGCAACCTATGTACAATTCAGTGTGTTGAATGACTTGGAGATTAGCCTAAAGATAATATTGCTATTACCTTGTTTTATGTGATCCTTACTGGTAGAACTCACATGGAAGGGTTGCTAAGATAATTTGTTGAGTTGCTGCAGTACATACTGAAAGTTATTCATGCTACAACCGTGCATGTCATTCCACTAGTTCAAGTAACGTGTTGTGCTATACCATTGAGATGTTGCTCTCCCTCCTGCAGTTTCATAGAAATGTAGAAAACAAGAGTAAGAGTGGGCCATTCAGCCCTTCAAGCCTGTTCCATCACTCAATATGACCATGGCTGATCATCTAACTCAGTACACTGCTCCAGCTTTCTACCCATAACCTTTGGTCCCTTTATCCCCAAGAACTATTTCTGACTACTTCTTGAAAACCTTCAATGTTTTGGCTTCAACCACCTTTGTGGCAAAGAATTTCACAGGCTGTACACTCTCGGTGAAGAAATTTCACCTCATCTCAGTCTTAAATTGCCTAACCCATGTTGTAGCCACTGTGTTGTTATGGTTGGTCTAATTCGGTTTATGGCTGATGGTGACCAGAATTACCACTCCCTTACAGACCTTGATATTAGATGATATGTTAATGGTCATTTTATTGTAGCTCAGAAAATAGTGACTTATGTTTTCTTATTTGTGTTGAATATGATTTGTTAAATATGAAAAGTATATACATATAGAACATTTAACATTGTAAAAAAGGGCAATTTTTCACATTATTGGATAGATGTGAGAGAGAGCAGCAGAATTCAGCTCAGGTCTCCAGCACTTTCACCAGCATGTTGTCAGACCCCATAACTTGGCTATCTCCAATGCACTGAACCACATGTTTCTGTCATGTCAAGTAAACCAAAGTGGTTGGACTGTACAGACATTACTTCTGCCAGTGTCGAGGACAGACATTCATCTGCTATTTGAGGAGTAACTAGGCAGATGGTGATCATCAGGAGATTTCTCTTACCTGATGTTGAGCCGTGAAACCTAATTTATTCCAGAGCCAATGTCAGGGTCCATTCTCTTTGTATCATAATCATGACACTACAGTGCTCGTTCAATGTTAACATGAATCATAGGAAATACAACTCATCTGGAGCATAAACTGGTTCAAGGCTCTGAATTGTTTGCCTCTAATTTTTCTATTATCACTTTAAAAATATAGAAAAACAATTAAGACACATTTCACTTCATTTGCTGAAAATGACATACATCGCACTTCGATTAAATGAGCTAATGGCTTAGTTCAGGACATCACCGACACCGTATCTCTTCCAAGGCTTTCACTTCCCTGGCCCCCCAAATGCCTCACCTTTTGTCTTGGAACCCTCCAACCATATGGGATTAATGTAGATTTCACCAGTTGCCTCATTTCCCCACCTCATCCCAGATCCAACCTTCCAACTTGGCGCTGCCCTCATGACTTGTCCTACCTGTCCATCTTCCTTCCCACCTATCTGCTCCACCCTCCTCTCCGAAGTATCACCATTAGCCCCACCATCATCTACCTATTGCATTCTCAGCTACTTTCCTCCAGCATCTCCCCCCACCCCCCAACAAGCCTCATTCCTGATGAAGGGCTTTTGCCTGAAATGTCGATTCTCCAGCTCCTTGGATGCTACCTGACCTGCTGTGCGTTTCCAGCACCACATTCTCGATTAATGATTTAGTTTGTCACGCATGGATTGTTGTAGCAGACACCCTCCCTCAATGCTGTCCAGTGTATTTCAGAGTTGCCTCTCTAATCAGCGAGCGATTGGTGTGGCCCAGAACAGAGCTTTCTATCTGGCATTTTGGAAAAATAAAATTTAATATACTTTTATATTATACCAATATCTTAAAAGGATGGCTTGTTTTGTTTTCAAAGTAAATCATATAGATACGAACTTCGCTTTGTGGGTCCTCTGAATATTGAATATATAATGTTAATGGATATCATCAATTCCATTCTGAATGGATAAAATGCAGTATTTTCGAGCAACGTTTTTAACTGGAACTTTTTTTTAAATGTATATATTACAGGTGCCTCAGAGTAAACCCAAAGGGTTTAGATGAAGAAAGCAAAGACTACCTTTCCTTATATTTGCTTTTAGTTAGTTGTCCAAAAAGTGAAGTTCGAGCTAAATTTAAATTCTCTTTATTGAACGCAAAAAGGGAAGAAACAAAAGCTATGGGTAAGTTCTTCTGCATGTACTTCAAGAACCTTTACACGAAAATTTTTTCCCAATATAGTTTGAAAGGATGATTTCCTTTTATTGTATTTGTTTAGTAATTTAATACCAGGTTCTTTAGTAACACTGATCAGAATTTTACAAGAATGTTTCATCCTCTGAGGTAGTGTCATTTTTTGTTTTACGGAAGTCACACTTTCCTCGCAGGCAAGATTTCATAGATTTAAGTCTCATTGCTTTTTAGCAGTTAATATCCAGTCCTTAAGGAGTTCTGCAATGTTGGCAATATTATCCTTCAGTGTGCTGTTGTACTGTCATTTGTTGTATCTACCGGATGTGAAAGATTCCATGGTACTGTTTAAAGAAAAGAGTGAGTGGAGTTCTCATGGTGTCCTGATCACTATTGAGCCCTCAGCCAATATCCAAAGTTTAATTTATTATTTACAGGGTATCTGCTGCCGGTTTACTGCAGAAGAAGTTGGGAATTTAGCACTGGTGGCATTATCGTGGCACCTGGAACTGGAAATCAACACTGATGCCATCATATGAGTGTGTGCTGTGCCACTGACTTCCAAAGAGCTCTCACTTTTCTCACTCTGTTCACCATTCTCAGAATCCAATTCAGTGCCTCTAATGGTTGGAGAGGGATGTGAAATTTGTTGGCGGATCCAGGAAGGTTTTTTGAAACACTATGTAAATAGTCCAAAAACCTGAAAAACTGTGGATGATGAAACAAAAACAGAAATTGCTGGAAAACCTCAGCAGATCTGGCAGCATTTGTGGAGAGAAAAGAGAACTGATCTCTTGAAGAAAGTAAAGAAAGCAGGAAAGAACTTAAGTAAAGATTTAGGAGGGTTAAAAGGTCCCATTAACTATCCTTGGCAAAAGGTATTAAGGAAAATCCCAATGTGTTTTACACTTATTAAGGAGCAAGTGGATATTAAGAGAAAGTGTAGATCCACTCAAGGATAAATGTGTGAAATGTATGTGTGGAGCCAGAGGAAGTGAGTGAAGTTCTTAATGGATACTTTGCTTTAGCAGTGGAGAATGGTGAATCCAGAGATGTTGATATTCTAGGGTATATTGATTTGAAAAGAGCAGAAGTTGGGTGGTTTGAAAAGTATTAAGGTATGTACAAGTCCCCAGGACCTGATAAGTTCTGTCCAAGAATACTGAGGGAAGCAGGTGAGGACATTGCTGGGACCTTGTTCAAAATCTTTGTATCCTATTTTAACTCAGGAGAAGTCCCAGAGGACTAGAGAATAGCCACTGTTGTTCCTTTGTTTAAGGAGTGTGACAAGAATAATCCAGGAAATCACAAGTCTTATGTTAGTGGTAGGGAAGTTATTGGAGAAGATCCTTAGAGACAGGATTTGCTCACATTTGGAAAAATACGGACATATTAGTAATAGGCAGCAGGACTTCGAGCGGGAGAGGTCATGTCTCATCAATTTGAGTTTTTTGAAAAAGTGATAAAGATGATTGATGAGGGTAGGGTGGCGGATGTTGTCTATGGGGATGTTATGGACTAGGCCAGACCACTCAAAACATTCTTGAGCAAGCAACCCAGACCATAACCTTGCAATTTGTTCTGGTAAGTGTACAGCGAAAATTACCTGGAGTAAGTTAACTAGGTTGACTGCTAGGTTTCAAAACAGACAGAAATTTATTCTCAAAATTACACAATGAAACACAAAGAACAGAATAAAGAACCCCTGCAGAACTCAGTCTATCCAAACTAGACTTAATTATGCTGTTCCGTATATACACAACAGTCCCAATAAGCAAACCCCCTTTAAAAAAAAGTACAAATGGAACAGATGGTTATAGCTTAAAGATAGAAGGGCAGAGAGAGAGAGCCTGTTCCACCCAGCTGATCTCATAACTGGATCTGGACTGAACTGGCCAGCGAGAGAGCTGACCACTCCCCTTTCATTATATAGTTCACTTCTAAAACATGACCACTTTGGCCTGAAGACTCATATGTTTACATATAAACAATAAGGCGCCTCAATACTTTTTAATCTCTATACCAAACCCAGAGTCAAGATTAGCGTGGTGCTGGAAAAGCACAGCAGGTCAGGCAGTATCCAAGGAGCAGGAAAATCGATGTTTCATCAGGAATGGGACTAGGAGCCTCCGGGGTGGAGAGATAAATGGGAGGGTGTGGGACTGGGGAGAAGGTAGCCAAGAGTGCAGTAGGTGGATGGAGGTGGGGGTAAAGGTGAGAGATCCAGGTAGAGGAGGGTGAAGCCGAGTTGGATACAGAACTGGCTTGATCATGGAAGACAGAGAAGCAGTGGATGGGTGTTTTTCTGCTTGGATATCTTTTACTTGATCCCTATCTTCTGCAAGGATCACTGCTGGGACCCTCATTGTTTATAATATATAGATGATTTGGAGGCAAATGTAGGTGGTCTGATTAGTAAGTTTTCAGATGACACAAATGTTGGGGGAGCTGAAAATAGTGAGGAGGGTTGCCAGAGGACACAGAAGGACATAGATAGCCTGGAGACATGGATAGAGAAATAGCAAGTAGAAATTAATTGGGACAGATTTGACACGATGCATTTTGGAAGGTCTAAAGTAGGAAGGAAGTATACAATAAATGGCAAAATCTTTAGAAGCATTAACATATATAGGGAACTAGACGTACAAGTTCACAATTCCTTGAAAATGGCAACACAAGTGGATAAGGTGGTCATGCTGGAGTTCATTGGCTGAGACATAGCATATGGAAATTGGCAATTCATGTTGCAGCTCTACAGAATTTTAGTTAGGCCATATTGTGTACAGGTTGGGTCCCATCCTATCAGAAAGATGTAGAGGCTTTGAAGAGGGTACAGAAAAGATTTACTGGGATGTTGCCTGGCTTGGAGGGTGTTCACTTGAACATGAAAGGCTGAGGAACGACTTGATACAAGTTTACAAATTGAGATACATGGATAGTTGGAGTCTTTCCCAGGGTAGAAATGCCAATTATTAGGGAATATAGGTTTATGGTGAAGTGAGATGTGAGAGGCAAGGTTTTTACACAGAAGTTAGGAAGTGCCTGGAACGTGCACAGTGGAGGTTGTAGAAGCAGATCCAATAGAGATTTAAGAGGCATTTTGACAGACATCTGAGTAGGGAGAGAATATAGGGATGAGAACTGCACAAAGGCAAAAAGATTTTAGTTTGGAAAGGCATCATTTGTCAGTGCAGGTTTGGTGCGTCAAAGGGCCTGTTCCTGTACTGTTCTTTGGTCCTTGTGATGGTATCAGACATCTTTCATTTGTACAACTGGGGAGTTCTGGGAGTGCATCCAAATTACTATTTCAGTTAGAGTTGAGTTGCTGCTCTAAAGTGAGGTTAAATGCTGGTACTGCGCGGTACATTAAATTTTGATGGCTATCAATGTATTCAAAGAATTTTATTCCATTTGGTTGATTTTCATCGATGTTCTAAGTCTTGCTGCTTTTGCCCAATCCACGCCTGGAATGTCTTTTGGCACAGGAAATCTGTTATTTTTTAGTTGACTTTAGTTAACTTAATTTCCCTGCTACTGCCTTCAATGCAGCCCTATCTATTGTCACAAAGTTGTCTTTTCCATAGTTTCCATTCCCAATTCAGCACCAAGGGGCAATGGTTTGACTGTTTTGACGAGAGCTTTCCCACTGACCAATCCAATTACGTGATATCAACCTGCTCTGCAGGGGAGCTCTCATTTTACAAACTGAAATAGATTTAGAGTTGGTCTGTCCTGTCAACTCCTGAGTCGGAGTGTTTGGAAATTATTTAATCTCTTCGGATTAAAAATGTTCTCACATACATGCATTAGTGCCTAAATGTCCTTAATTAAAATGCCTTATTTATGTAGGGCAGTGGACCTGTCACTTCTTCAGAGCATTGAAGCTTTGGCATTATCTAAGAGCCATCACCAATAATTCTTTATCTCCCATGATTTAATCAAGCCCACCCTTTTGATTGTGCTAATATAATTCCTACTGAAAGTGTAGGATTTCCCCTTTTCTGGAAGTGGCAGGGAAAGTATTTAACAAGGTGGTTGGCACCAGAGAAATACCTGCCTCCTTCACATCATCTCAGCAGTCAATCGATGTGCAGTTTTCCTGAATTGTAATTGATTATGCTCCGTAAATGGCCACTTTTAAGTTTCCATGAAGACAATCAATAAATAATCTACTTTAATCAATTAGCTCCAATGATCCGGTTTTGACTTATTCGCTTACTGAATATGACAACATGATAGCATGTCTATTGGGATTTGATTTGTCAATTAGTTGTGTTCAGAAATTACCTCACTTGGTTACAAAATGTTATAATTAGAATAAAGGTGGTGGAACCATCTGCCATATTGTTTCAAGCTGTATAATCTACATGCAACTTTCATCCCAATAGGTGAAATTTGCAGAAAAATATGAATCAACCAGGAACAGATCTGAGTTCCAATGCCTTTTAAATTACTTTTAATCACCAGTTTCGACATGTTATGACACACCTCTGGGGCAAGTGGGACTTGAACCTGTATCTCTGGCCCAGAGGTAGGGATTCTATCACTGTGCCATAAGAGCCCTTTAATGCCTTGTTATTATTAATGTTAATTTTGGCTCAGACAGGTCCTTGTTTATTTATGATTTTGTAACCTTGACACAATCTGGTCAGGTGGCTTGTGTAGCTCTCTTAAGTCAGTGCCTTTTCCTTTTTTTAAGCTATATTAATCCATGAAAGTTTCAGGAAATGCAAACACCAAGACAGAACTTTGTATTGGTTACTACATCCAGAGCATGTAAAACATGGTTCCCTCTCAGCTCGTCAATCAAACCCTTTTTTGAAATTCAGTATGTTCCATTTGAGTTGTTGAGAACCCAAATGTTCAGTATTCTAGAACTTTGCATTAACAGTGGCAGAACTATTCTCGTGAATTGAGTATTATCTGGATATCAGGTAGGAAAACATTGCATTATGGCATTTTGTTTCTTTCTACCAAATTTACATGAAAGCCCTTACTAAATTGGGCTGAAGCTCAGTGCTGTGAGAGTTTAAGTTACTGCATAATTGTCATCTTTGAAGTTCTATACTTGGACACCCGTTGATATTCTGATTAATGAAAGCAAGCTTGTAATTATATACTGTTACTGCCCCTGTTTGTACTGAACTTAATACTGGTTTTCAGTTCTGTGAAAACTGCTTTGTCCTATATTTGAAAATAGAGATCCTTCAATTTCCAAGTTCCTTTCTTGGATGACAACTTCAATTTCAGTATGCAGGTCAATATGTTGCAGGCAGGTCTGTTACACCAACTGGATGTTTTCGGAGCCACCCTCATTTCCAATCCAAAACATTTGCCTTGAGTTATTTAACACAGGAGATTGTTACTCTTGTCATTTTGTCCTCCACTCATATAGATGTGGGTCAGGTTGTCAAACAAATGTGGAAGGATTATTGTTGTTTCAGAAAGAAAAAGATTCACTGAACCACAGTTGAAATTTTCTAGGCATATAAAAGTAAGTTTTCTTTTCATTGTTTGCTTAAAAAAAAGTTTATCTTTTGGGAGGAATAATGATTGGAAATTCTTAATGTATAATGTCATGTTTTCATGTGATACTTCATATATGTTAATGTTTGGAATTTGTCAGCGATAACCTTCTTCTCATTTATTTCTAATAGAAAGTCAAAGAGCATACAGATTTGTCCAGGGCAAGGACTGGGGTTTCAAAAAATTTATCCGTAGAGACTTTCTTCTAGATGAAGCAAATGGTCTTCTTCCAGATGATAAACTTACGCTGTTCTGTGAAGTAGGTGAATATTATTGCAAATACTTGTTGCTGATAATTAGGTGCTTTATTATAAAGTCTTGCTGAATCAATTTACCTTATGGAATAAATTGCTGAAAAGGGTGAATTATTCGATATGCAGCTGTTTTTACTTGCTCTATTATTATATAAAAATACGTACCTTGTAACCCAATCAAGTACATTTTGTAATTATCCATCTGACACTAACATAAGAATTTTAATGATCATAGCTCAAAAACTGTAGTATATCCTTTGTAATTTTTTATATATTTAAAATGTTTATTTCCTTTTTCAACAGCCTTTTCTTATCCACAGTATACTTTGGTATTGTTTGAGATTAATGTTAGAGTGCAGTATTGAAATCTGAATATACCATGGTAGTATACTAATTTTCATTAAGCAACAGCATTTTGATATGTTTGGTTCCTTTCTGCTCCTTTTCTCCACTCAAAGCTTACAAAATTTAAGTTCTGTTGATTTTATTTTTAACGAAGAAACTTGTGAAAAGACAATCCAGGAATGTCAGGCCAATGGAATTTAATGAATGACAACAAGAATTGTATCTTAATGTTCTATAATTGAGCCCATGATGATTGTGTGACCACTTCAGAATTTACAATTCCTTTCCATTCTGGAATTGGTTAACTTTGGGATTGTATTTAATGCCACTTTGATCCTATTTGTTCTTTTGAGGGGATGTGTCCATCTCTGGCAAAACCAACATTTGGTAAACCATCTTTAACTGCCTCGAATTCATGGCTAGCTAGGTCATTTCAGGGGAGTTAAGTGTCGACCACATTGCTATGGTTCTGGAATCACAGATAGGCCAGACCAGAAAAAGAGAACAGATTTTCTTCTCTGAAGAATGTTTGTGAACCAGATGAGTTTTTACCACAATCAACAGGGGTTTCACAATTGCCATTACAAAAGTAGCTTTCATTTCAAGATTTTCCCATGGTGAGATCTGTATGATTACCAATTGCTATTAGGATTGCATTAATTGTTTAAGCTATCATTTTCTCTTTGATTTTACTTAGGGGTAAATATATGGTCATTGTCATTGTTTTATGTAACTGTTTTATAGTCTGGAGTGGAAGCATTTAATTGCTAAGCTTGTATTTTTCTAGTGCATTGGTAAATAGCTTTCTAATGAGAACTGTAATCAAATGTCATAGTGAGGTGATGGCCTAGTGGTATCGTTGCTGGACTGTACTCCAGAGACCCAGGTAATATTCTGGAGATGCTGGTTTGAATCACACCAGCTGAATTTAATAAAAATCTGAAGTTAAAAATGATCTTGAATCCATTGTAAATTGTCAGAAAAACCTATCTGATTCATTAATGCGCTTTGGGAAGGAAATTGCCTTCCTTACTTGATCTGGCCTACGCATGACACCAGACCAACAGCAATATGATTACTCTTAACTACTCTCTGGGCAATTTGGGATGTGCAATACATGTTGCTCTAACCAGCAACTGCCTCATCGCGTTAATGAATTTTCAAAAAAGCTATAATATTGCATGCCACAACCATAAATGTGCTAAAACAACGAGCTAGGTAATCTTTGATGTTTCCGTGTCATTTTTTTTATTGTCGAACCCCCTCCTACAGAGGACGTGCATAATTTAAATACATATGATGTAATGCAATCTCCTAGAAAATGCTGAGTGCATAATTTAGTCAATGAGTCATTCAATTAGCTTTGTGTACTCCTGTCATTATGCCGTATTTACATCATTTGGCATGTTGAGACTGCAATACGGTAAGGAAATATGAAATTGGTTGAACATTTTCACAGCGTGCCATTGACCCTAATTGTTGACTGAGTGGGCAATATCCTGAAAGCACTGTGCATCTGTGCTGGCAAGATTTGAACTGTTGTATAGGTATACTGACAGGTTACAACTGTAACTGTTGACTGGCAACTTCTGAGTGACACATGTTCAGGTGATCTTAATTTCACTTTGATTTGAGTATTTACAGCTTATGTGAGAAATTCTGTTCACATGATTACTGCTTAATTATGTCATTATACTCTATAAAAGTAATAATTGAAATGTGGCCCCTGGGAATGGGTGCTATGAATTTAATGCATTGTATTTTCATTTAGCCAGACAAATTAAATATCTGTGTGATGAATTTGTTATGAATATAATTATTTGATTGACGAGGTTACAAGAGGTGTCATGAGGTTTGCTAAATTTATCATCTACAGCTCCATTTTGGGAAATTTCTGAGAGAAATAAATTAGAATCTTAACTATCCATGTTTCTGGAAATAATCTTAAAATATTTCTGAAATAAGTTTGAGTGATTGATGACACTGTTTAAGGCTGCAGTACTCCATAGACATTCTGTAAAGACTTTAAGTACTCATTATACATCTTATAAATTTGTTTCTGGACCCCAATGACATTTTTTCCATCAAGTGTAATTTGGCAAAATCCAATCAAGTGCGCTGTGAAAACACAACTAATCTAAAAGTCTGATAAAATATTATGGTTATTGGCCCCAAAGCAACTAATTGATCAATGTCAGTAAAGATTTTTTAACAATCCTGGTTGTGATTTTTTCTCTCTCTCCTGACTTAATTTAGTAAAAAAAAATGAAATAAGCTCCTTTTTTGATACTGTGGCCTATACACGAGTCATTCTCCTATAATGTGTTTCGTCAATGAGATTTGCCTGTAACACAATTGGTGAATTGAGGAAGTTTTTTAAAAACATGAACTCCCATTATTAAGCAATTCTGTGGGATCACGCACAAAGGAACTTGAGGAGATGGAGCAGCTTCTAAGAGTGTGGATAGAAGGTCAATCAACAAAGTAATCTGGGACTACCTTTTTCACCATAAATCAGAAAGCCTTTTCATTTTATGAGGACCTAAGGAAAAAAGCTGAAGATTTGCCTGCCTTTGGTGCTCATAGTGACTGGTTTGCTGGATTTGGGAGCTGCTACATCTTTCATAACATGAAGTTACATGGCAAAGCTGCCAGTGCAGATGAGGAATGTGCACTGTCATTTCTTTCTGTGATGAAAAAAACAATTGAGGAACAGGCTACACCTTAGATCAAATCTTCAGTTTGAAAGAGACAGGTTTATACTGGAAACGAATGCCATCCAAAGTCTACGTTTTCTAAGAATGAAGCACAGTCTCCAGGTTTTAAGGTTTCAAAGGATCGTATGTCTGTTGTTGGCTTCTAATACTAATGGGGACTTAAAGCTTAGGCCTGTGTTAGTGTACCACTCTGCCAACCCGCAGCCTTGAAAGGTTACCTTAAGTCCACTTCAGGTGTTTATTTCAGGTCAAACAAAAGAGGTTGGATGACAGGACAAATTCTTTCTGATCTTGTTGATATTTTGAAGGATGTTTTTAGAAATTATTACGGGAGAAAAAGTTTGGATTTCAAGACTCTCCTCATTCTGGACAGTGGACCAAGCCATCCTCCCACTATTGGTGAGTTTTCTGAAAACATCAAAATGCCATTTCTGCATCCTGACACAACCTCTCTTATTCAATCCATGGACCACAGTGCAATCGTAGCAAGTAAAGGTTATGATTTATGGTGCACATTCGGAAAGCTGATTACAGCTACTGAAGAGGTTAATGCAAGACAATTTTTGAAGAGCTTTAACATTAAGAATATTATTCAAATCATTGTGGATCCTGGGGTGATGTCAGTAAGGACGATTTGCATGCATTTTGCCGTAATCTTTTCCCAGATTTTCTTCATGATTTTAAAGGCGTTGGACAGTCAGAGGAGGTTTCCAGCAATCAATGTTGCTCTTACAAAGCAAGTTGGATTTGAAGAAGTGGAGACTGAGGATATTGGGGAGCTGCTTGAGTCCCATAATGAAGACCAGTCCACAGCTGATCGACAACAGCTTGTTGCTGTGGGGGAAGTTGAAGCTTGAGATGAAGTCCAGAATTCAGCACCACTAGAACTTTCCATTTCTCTTTTGTATTGTGTCCTGAGGGTAGTTGAGAAGCAGTTGCAGCTCTTAGAATGCAGATTGCAGCAGGATAGCAATTCATGGCATAAAGTCTTATCTGGCACTTTATGAACAGCTTCTTTGTGAAAGAAGAAAGATGGCAAAACAGCAAAAATGAGATGCCTTGTTTTTAAGTCAACTCCTGAGAAACCATCTGAGGACAAGAAATCACAGCCATCCACTTCTGGACTAAATATTTTCTTTCATCATAACCCTAAACCCCTAACTGCATTTGAAAGTAATGCTGATGATGACCCTCAGCCCTTGCCTTAATACAATTCTATACTGAACTCAGCAAAATATATGATTTAAAAATTTACTTGGACAATGCTGTCATTTGTGTTAGCCTAACTACTATTTTTGTTTTGACTTTTCTGATGTTATTGGTCGTCTGCCCCAACCTGTTTTTTCCACAGGTCCTGTTATTTCTATTGTGCAATTTTCTATAACAGAAGGTTGCATGGGAACACAACTACCGCATTGTAACAGAACAGACTATTCAAATAACTTCAGTCGTCATCGACATTTGGAGTCAGGACTCCAAAAATAATTTCTTGCCAATATAGGATCTAAAACCGCTATCTCTCATTTTGTTGGCTTTTGTATGATCTCTGATTTGCTCCAGGTCTCCTACTTAATTAAAATTCCAATGTTTCTTTTGTGCATTGAGTCACTCATAATAAGTTTGAAGTTACCTACGCTGGTAGCAAAAACAAGAACATAGATTATTATATGAACAACGATAGATTATGAAAGGGGATTGTGCTTGGAAACCTCGGGAGTAACATACACCAGTCGCTGGAAGTAAGCATGTGCTGCAGAATGTGAAGAAGGCAAATGGCAGTTTGCTTTCATAGTGGGGGGGGATTCAACTACAAGAGCAGGGATATCTTGCTGTAACTGTATGTATCTTTGTTTTTGCTTGTCTTTAATTAAATCTGTTTGATATCAATTATTGGATATTGTGCAGACTAATGGAACTAATATGCAACAGATTGAGAGGGAAATAAGTTAATGACTATGATGATTATAGCAAGATTAGTGCTTTAATAATCATTTTATGTAATGTATTTAGAGCCTGTAATCTGAGTGTCAATATATTGTGAGGCCTGAAATTTTCTTTACATTTGTGCCCAAGTATTCATTCAATTATCTGGTTTAAAAAAAAATTTAAAACAAAATTGAATGTTGGGCTTAAGTAAATTGCATGTATAACTGCAAAATCAGAGCTGAAAATGTTTTGCTGGAAAAGCACCCCCAAGTCCCTCCTCCCTACCTTTTATCTTAGCCTGCTGGACACACTTTCCTATACGGAACTAACTGCAAAATCATTCAAGTAACCTTCACCTTTTGCATCTATTAATCAAACTTCCATCTGAAAGAAACTTCATTGCCCCCTCAGGACTGGTCATCATGTCAACTCTGAATGGAGTACAGTTTGATTGCATTTGTTATTGGTGGGCAGTGAGGGGCTCGTGTCAAAATCTATACCAAATTTTTAGACAAAGTGATAAGTAATTTCAACTTTGTGATTTTATTTACACTTTTATCCAGATGTCCTTGCTTTGTAATATAGTTTCCTGGAATGAAAACAGCAAGACATTAAAAATGAAGTTCCCTTTGTCAGGTTGTCTCTTGTGCCCTATCCAGTGTGCATGAATGATGATTAAATGGATTTGAATTTTAAGACACTAGAGCATACTAATGGGTATCCATCCTTTCTCTAGGCTCAGAATGTTTGCACTGCTTTATGCTCATTTTAAGTTCTTCTGTAATCAGATTGGGGAGGTGTTTGACTGGCAAAATAGGTGCAGCCTCAAATTATTGAGGGAAAAAAAAGTCAGCCTGAATTTTTATGAAGAATTCTGTAACAATGTCTCATTGAGCCTCCAGACTTAAGACTACTGAAGCCTTTGCTAACATAAGCAATTCTGTGAACAGCAAATCGTTAAAACAATTGTTCTTAGTGAGTTTTGAGAAGATTTGTAGCTCGGGTTGAGTTCTGGATGCAGGTTTGCTCGCTGAGCTGGAAGGTTCTTTCCTTCAGTGAGCCTCTAGGCGAAGCACTGCTGATAATTAGATGGGGTCTAACTCGATGTGTTTGTTGGTGGAGTTCCGGTTGGAATGCCATGCTCCTAGGAATTCTCATGCGTGTCTCTGTTTGGCTTGTCCTAGGATGGATGTGTTGTCCCAGTCAAAGTGGTGTCTTTCCTTATCTGTATGTAAGTATGTAGTTGATCAACTAGCCACCTGAAAAAGGGAACTTGATAAATGGAACCCGTCTACCACCCCCTGACAAAAACAACAGGAAATGGCATCAACAACCCAAAGAAATCCAAACATATAAATGGAAAGCAGGAATTATCAGTAGTGCTTCACCAGGAGCCCCACTGAAGATGTTACCTAGTAGGGTGATGAAACATCTGGAAATGAACCTTTCAGCTCAGCGAGCAAACCTACATCCAGAACAATTGTTCGATTAATACTTACTTCAGCTGAAATAAGACAATACAAGTTATTAGACTGTTCTAAATGGCTTTATTGTGTATTGACATTTCACCTATGTTTTGTTTCTTTTCCCCTATGGTTCAGGTGAGTGTAGTACAAGACTCTGTTAACATATCTGGTCAATCAAACATGAATACACTAAAAGTTCCAGAATGTCGGCTGGCTGATGATTTGGGAAATTTGTTGGAAAGTTCTAGGTTCACAGACTGCTCCCTTTATGTGGGTGGACAAGAATTCAAAGCTCACAAATCAATTTTAGCAGGTAGATAATTTCTGACAAAAAAAAGTTGAATTTATCTGTTTAATTGAAAAATTCTTGGTCTTATGACTTTTTTTTTCCTTTTTATCAGCGCGGTCTCCAGTTTTTAATGCAATGTTTGAACATGAAATGGAAGAAAGTAAGAAGGTAAGATTGTCATTTACTTGTTCATTTTAAAATTTAATCAACTTTGACAGTGAAGTTGGTTTATTTTTCACAACTTTGTTTTAACTTTCTGGTAATATAGTGAACTATTATGCCTTTGAGCTCTAATAGTGCAGCTTTGTACAAATCTTTAAATTACTGTTAAAATTGCAGTTGAATTACAGTTAATCTATTGAATGAATATTAGAGATGGTGTCATATCTTTAACTTTTAATCATTTATATTATGTTTTTAATATTGCTTTTTAATCTCTTCTCAATAGAACAGAGTAGAAATAAATGATGTGGATCCTGAAGTGTTTAAGGAAATGATGAGATTTATCTACACAGGAAAAGCACCAAATCTCGATAAAATGGCTGATAATCTGTTGGCCGCAGCAGACAAAGTAAGTAATGAACATTCAGGAGGTAGTGCCAGAAAAAGGTTCAGTCTTATCACGTCAACAGGAAGCATTCTTTTACATTGATACACCAGGATCATAAAAAAATGATTTACTTTTGAAGGCCAGTCACAAATAGACACAATTTGCACACAGCAATATAATTCAAATAGGAAATGTATGAATGAAAAGGAAATCTATTTTTGGTGATGTTGGTACTACTATGAAGGCAGCATACATTTTATACTCCTCTACATATAGCGTCACAGAATCTCCAGTATTTACTTAACCAGGTAGATAATACCTCAGTTTAAAACACTGTTCAAAAGACTTCACCCCTCCATCCATTACTGTCTTATTACTACATTGAAATGTCAGTTTACATTATATACTTTGCTTAGTCATCTTACCCTCAAGGGATGACACCTGGAAGTTTTTGCTTAAAACAAGCACGACAATAGTTATGGTCTGGAGCACACTGATTTAAAAGGTTATTAGAAGCAGATGTAATAGTGAGGATTAAATTAAATTCTTAAACTTTTTCTGGGCAATAGTAAAGGCTAAGGCAGTTGTATTAATTGAAAAGTTTTAAAGAATTAACAGAGGCACATTAGATGAAATGGCAACCTCCTTTCTGTATGATTTTGTAATATTAAATGCCATTGGTTGCTTGATCTGGAGAAATTTTTAAAAGGTATACTTGGATTCTTAAAAAAGGAAATAGAATATCTCCACATGAAATGGGATTAACAACAGGAAATGTCTTCCAGGGTGACTAGTGGATGCAACGGTCTGAGACTTATTGAAGAGGCAGTAACTGTCATGAAGTAGAATGTTCTCAACTTATAGTTGAAGCATTTAATTAACGCAAAGTTTGTGAAGGTTTGTAGCTCAGGTTGAGGTTTAGGGTGTAGGTTTACTCACTGAGCTGTAGGTTTGATATCCAGATGTTTCATTACCTGGCTAGGTAACATCATCAGTGGCGACCTCCAAGTGAAGCGAAGCTATTGTCTCCTTTCTATTTAAATCTTTAATTAATTAAATTTAGTTTAATTAAATTTAGAGTGAACAAAAGATATGTTCTTCATACATTTGTGAGGTAATGATTCATTCTCTGCCAGCACACACAGGATTTTCTAGTTTTATTTAAAGAAAATTTGTGGAGTAGCTTCAGTCAAAAATGTTGCAAAGATGCTCATTCTTGCAAATTTGCCAGTGCAGAGAAGTTAATGGTTTCTGCCATTTTTAGTCAAATTTCCTCTGCTTAAAATTATTTAAAGTAGTATCCAAATTACATTTGTATACTTCTCATCTGGGAGCCAAGATTTTGTTGTAGTTGTGAATACATCCCATCCACTTTAATAACTAGGGAAGGCATGTATTTTGGGATTTAGGTCAAGAATGTATTTTGAGAATAAGGGGAATTTCTAACTCAGCAATTGATTAGGAATTCTGAATTATCTTTTCAGACATTTGTTGGGGAGAAAGAGCTTTGTAAGTTTTGTTTATATTGAGAAATACGTCCCAATTTTCACCTTTTCACGTGTACAAAGTTAAGATAGGGCATCAGCTTTGAACAGTTCTAACACGTTTATATTTTGAAATCATTGAAAATATGGGCAGGTTTATAGGTTCACAACAAAAACAGAAATTGCTGGAAAAACTCAGCAGGTATGACAGCATCTATGAAGAGAAAGCAGAGTCAATAATTGGGTCCAATGATGGACCCCATCCCAAACCAATGTCTGAACTAATTGTAGCTTGGAAAAGGTTGGTAATATATGCTGAAGATCGGGTTGGGAGAGGCGGGGGTGGAGAGGAGTAAACAATAGGTGGAGTTAGAAAGAAAAATAGTTAGGGGCCCCTCTCACCCATATACGTGAGATGGAGATGGATGACCTGGGAGAATAGGCACTGAGGCGAAGACAATAGAAGAGTGTTCAATGTCATGTTGTGCCCTAAATTCATTAAGGTGGGGCTGTGGAGGGATAAGACTAAGACTTTTGCTGAGTGCACAACATGCAGTATCAGAGTGGAAAGAGAGAAGGGATAGTAAGTGACAGATTTGAGTGAAGGGATAGAAAAGGGGAGGAGATGGGTGTCTCCAAGTTGTTGCATCTTGTATTCCTTAATTCCTTCAAGAAAAAGCTGCTTGTTAGAATACTGAATGAACCAGAGGCTGAAGTGATATAGAGTTCAGCAGTAAACAGTTTTGTAAAAAACTTTTTGCAAGGTATGTTTACTTGCAGAAAAAATGTACATGTTAATGGTGGTCAGTTCTAAAAGCTGTAGATGATGTTTCTACTTGATAGTTGCCAGTTATATGAGGTAATCAATATTTTTTCTGTCCTTTCAGTACGCATTAGACCGCCTGAAGGTTATGTGTGAAGAAACCTTGTGTAGTAACCTTTCAGTTGAAAATGTGGCAGAAATTCTCATTCTTGCAGATTTGCACAGTGCAGAACAGCTGAAAGCACAAGCAATAGACTTCATTAACAGGTAAGTGTCATTGCTTTCATTTGAAATCCAGGCTGCCAAATCTATATTTTGTGTTCATTGAATTAATTTTCTTTCTTTTAATATTTTCCCATTAAAGGTGCAGTGTTCTCCGACAACTTGGGTGTAAGGATGGAAAAAACTGGAGCAACAAGTAAGTAGAGTGGAAAAATGAAATTGATTGGATTGGTTTTCGAGATTGAATATCATACATTTTTTAATCTCATTTTATGTCACAGCTGTATCTTCAGATACACTATTATATGTTCTTTTAAAGGACAAACAAATGAAAAATCGATGAATACCTACCAAGGAGGCAGCTCTGCTTTTCCATATGCAACTCTGCAAAGAAAGGTTTCTAAGTTTTGCCATCTGTCATATTGCAAAAGATTCTTTTTCATTCCAAACGTGCTAAATTCTGATTTTTTATCATTATAATAGCCACTTTAGGTCACTTTCCTATTTAAATTTGTATAACCTTTTGCTATTGGGGAAATGATCATGAAGAAAATAGTTGCCTTTCCAGATTAGAGAGTTCCTCAAACTTTGGATTCCACTTATTAGTTCAGTTGACTGGACAGCTGGTTTGCAAAGCAGAGTGACACTAATAATGTGTATTCAATTCCTGTGTTGTCTGATGTTATCATGAAGGTCCCGCCTTTTCAATATCACCCATTGCCTGAGGCATGGTGACCCTCAGGGTAAACTCACCACCAGACACCTCAGTAATGAGAGAGTAGCCTTATGATCCTGTGAGAGCATGACAACTTTGCCTTTACTATTGTAGAGCTATATTGTCCAATAATGTCAAAGCATTTTATACTGGAAATATACCTAAAAAATATTTCACAAGATACCAAGTAATTGTTCTGTACGTGTACGGATTTGTTGTGGTCTAGTTTTGACTTTCTGATTAAAGAACTTGTTGAGATGTTACTGTATAAAAGGCTACAAAGGTATATTTATGTTTGTTTTTAATTATGTACAACTTCCTATGATCTAGCCCTAAGATTGTTCCATATGCACTGCAAACAAAAGCTCTGCACTGAGCTTTATTTAGTGTTCTTTAACTCACTCTTGGGAAGTGCATTTTTAAAAGTTGACATCTTCTATTTTGCTAGGAGAAAGCTACCGACATTACACCTCCTCCCACCCTGCCCCCTGTAAAAACGCCATCCCATATTCCCAATTCCTTCGCCTTCGCCGCATCTGCTTCCAGGAGGACCAATTCCAATACCGAACAACCCAGATGGCCTCCTTCTTCAAACACCGCAATTTCCCCTCAGACGTGGTTGACGATGCTCTCCACTGCATCCCCTTCCACTTCCCGCTCCTCTGCCCTTGAATCCCGCCCCTCCAATCACCACCAGGACTGAACCCCACTGGTCCTCACCTACCACCCCACCACCTCCAGATACATCGTATCATCCTTCGTCATTTCCGCCATCTCCAAGGATATATTTCCCTCCCCACCCCTATCAGCGTTCCGGAAAAACCACTCGCTCCGCGACTCCCTCGTCAGATCCCCACCCCCCACCAACCCAACCTCCACTCCTGGCACCTTCCCCTGCAACTGCAAGAAATGCAAAACTTGCGCCCACACCTCCCCCCTCACTTCCCTCCAAGGCCCCAAGGGATCCTTCCATATCCGTCACAAATTCACCTGCACCTTCACACACATCATTTCCTGCATCCGCTGCACCCAATGTGGCCTCCTATACATTGGGGAGACAGGCCGCTACTTGCGGAACATTTCAGAGAACACCTCTGGGACACCCGCACTAACCAACCCAACCACCCCGTGGCTGAACACTTCAACTCCCTCTCCCACTCCGCCAAGGACCTGCAGGTCCTTGGCCTCCTCCATCGCCCGACCATGGCAACACGACACCCGGAGGAAGAGCGTCTCACCTTTCACCTAGGAACCCTCCAATCACAAGGGATGAATGCGGATTTCTCCAGCTTCCTCCAGCTTCCTCATTTCTCCTCCCCCCACCGTTTCTCAGTCCCAACCCTCAAACTCACTCTGCCTTCTTGACCTGCAATCTTCTTCCCGACCTCTCCGCCCTCACCCCCACTCCGGCCTATCACCCTCACCTTAACCTCCTTCCACCTATCGTATTCCCAATGCCCCTCCCCCAAGTCCCTCCTCACTATCTTTTATCTTAGCCTGCTTGGCACACCCTCCTCATTCCTGAAGAAGGACTTATGCCCGAAACGTCAATTCTCCTGTTCCATTGATGCTGCCGGACCTGCTGCGCTTTTCCAGCAACACATTTTTAAGCTCTTATCTTCTGTTTTGCTTTACAACATAGGAAAGTATATCACAATTTTAGTTTTATTAAACCAGAAAGTCATTATTTTCGTATTTTAGTTGATGTCCAATGTAGCTTTATAGTCCGACAGTAATTCGCAGTAGCATTCCTTTAGAAATGAGCTTTAGTTTCTCAAAAGCTAACTTGTATTAAAAAGCAGATTGCAAGAGTCAAGTATGAGAGGGGCTGGAACTCTGAAATAAAAAAAAATTAGTGGAAATAATCAACAGATCTGACAGCATCTTTGGAATTATTACTTCTGATTGATAGCTCTTCCATTTGAACTGAGAAAATTTAAAAATGTAGTTTTAACCAAGTAAAAATGGGGGACCATAGGAAAACAGAAGATCTGTGAGGGGCTGGAATACAAGACAGATGAAATGACAGGAATCGTTTTGTGCAAGCCAAAGGGAGAGTGGTAATGGACAAGTGAAAGTAAAATGTGTCTAGAGGAGTTTTACTGTGCTGAATCACCTACTCTGTGATAGTGTGAAGTTCCAAAAAGAAGGATGCTGAACCATGAAACAGCAGGAACTTTAATATAGAGATGTGCATTCTATGGGCAACAAGGTTAGAGAGAAAACAAAACCAGAAATTACTGGAAAAGCTCAGCAGGTCTAGCAGTATCTATGGAAAGAAATCAGAATTGACAGTTTGGGTCGAGTGACCTTTTCTGAGAACTGGGTTACAAAGAGATGTTTATCCCTCCAAAAGTGCCAATATTGTCACCATTGCATCGCATGTTTGGACTCTTAAAGTGACAGTCAGCCTTCACAAATACAGAGTACATCAGGGGTTCCTGAAATGAAAACATTCACAATGTTTACTGTCATATATATGACAGTAAGTAAGATTTTCCAGAGAGCGTTGCTGCCTGTGTGGCTGTCAACATAGTTCAGGTGTTTATTTTCTTGCTGTTTTTAATTTGTGGTGTTTTTGGTGTAATGGTTTTAAGAGGTAGATTGCAAGTTCTTTCACAAACTGCATGTCACATTCTCCTCAATTTATGAGAGGAGCCCTGGCCAGCAGAAATGGTTTCTGGCTATCTCCCTCATTCTGACAATGTCATAGTGATCTTTGTGTAGTTGATTTCACACCCGTTTCCTTAGTTATAATAGAGTGATGACCCTCATCCTGTTTGCATGTACACTTCCAGCATCCATGTGATATACAGCTTCAGTTCTGGTTGCTTCTGTGATATTTGCCATGAAGTATCATGCCCATCATTTTTGGCAGTAGTGAATCATTTCTATAGTACCATTTAACTTGTCCTACTGTTACTGGAGTGTTCTCTACTTGGTCGAAGTGGAAAATGTCTACATAAGGACTGATTGTCATTGACTCATTTGACAAAGGAGCCCATCAGCATTCTCATCTAAGCTGGATTGCTGATACTGAATTGTACGTGTGAGCGGATAGCAACCGTGCTTACCTCGCAGCTCGCTACTAGAGGTGTTTCTGCCTGAGGCCCAAATATTGCGATCTGTGGCCTGTTAAGTAGGATAAATTCCCAGCCATACAGGTATTCGTGAAATTGCCTAATGCTAAAAATGATTCTTGGAGCTTCTTTCTCTATTTGGGTATGATTCATTTCTGTGTTTTTTTAAATGATCTTGATGCAAAAATTCAGTTCTGAAGCAGGGTCACTGGACCCTAAATGTTAACTCTAATTTCTCTCCACATATGTTGCCAGACCTGTTGAGTTTTTCCAACAATTTCTGTTTTTAGTTATGATTTCCAGCATCCGCAACTCTTTGATTTTGTTATTGTTGATACAAAAGCTATTGGCTTCTCTTCATCATTCAATATTATGTGAGAAATGACTGCTGCTACTCTAGAAGGTGATGCATTGCATGCTAGTTACAATGCCAACTTTGGGTTAAAATAGGTCAGGACTTTTTATTTTAATAATGTCTTTTTGGCTTGTGTAAATGTGCCTTCACACTTAAAGTTCTTGTTTTTGGCACAATAAGTTGTGCAATGGCTTGTGAATGGTTGCAAGATTTGGGATAAACCTGCTGTACTAATTCAGCAAGGCCACAAATGATTGTAGTTGGTTTACACTTTTAGGTGCTGGTGCCCCAGTTATGGCTTTTACTTTTGAATATGATTTGCGTACTCCCTCAGTATTGATGACATGGCCTAAATTTTAAATGGAAAATTTTTTAAAATTCTCATTTGCCTTTCCTTACTCTTAGCCCATAATCTTCAAGGCTCTGTAGCCTCTAAATTGTGGAGATGCTCTTTTTGATTTCTTCCTGTAACCAAAGTATTATCTAGGTATCACTGGATTCCTTCCAGTCCCCTTAAAATCTGATCTTTGGCGCAGTGGATATGGTTCCAAATCAAAATTGCTTGAATTCGAATAGTCCTTTGTGAGTTATAATTGTCAAGTATTTCTGTGACTCAGGATCTACATTCATCTGGAAATGAATTGACCTTTGGCAAGCTGAAAAGCTGATCTCCAGCTAGACTAGCAAATAGGTCAGCAATTAAAGGCAAATTGAGACCTTGAAATCATTGCAAATGTGTACTGATCCATTTTTCTTTATCACTGACACAATAGGTGTGGCCCAATGACTCTCGTTTACAAATTCAAAGACACAAACATTTTTGGAGACTGTTAATATAATTCGCCAACATATTCTGCATCCCTCTTCGAGTTGTTTAAAGCCTACTATATCTCTTCCTTTATCCTCTTCTGATGATAGGCAGTTGAGCAGGAACAGGAGGAGTTGAGCAGGAGAACCAGTTCCACCACAGAACATACCAGATGGCCTCCTCCTTTAGAGAAGGAAATTTCCCTTCCCACGTGATTAAAGATGCCCTCCATATCCTGCCCCTCTGCCCTGAAACCCCACCCCTCCAACCGTAACAAGGACAGAACCCCCTGGTGCTCACCTTCCACCCTACCAATATTCGCATAAACCACATCATCCAAAGACATTTCTGTCACCTCCAAACGGACCCCACCACCCGGGATATATTTCCCTCCCCACCCATTTCCGGTTTCTGCAAAGACCATTCCCTCCGTGACTACCTGGTCAGGTCCATGCCCCCCTACAACCCACCCTCCTTCCCTGGCACCCTCCCCTGCCACCGCAGGAATTGCAAAACCTGTGCCCACAGCCCCCCCCCCCCTCACCTCCATGCAAGGCCCCAAAGGAGCCTTCCACATCCATCAAAGTTTTACTGCACATCCACCAATATTACTTATTGTATCCGTTGCTCCCGATGCGTTCTCCTCTACATTGGGGAGACTGGACGCCTCCTAGCAGAGCGCTTTAGGGAACATCTCCGGGACACCTGCACCAATCAACCACACCGTCCCGTGGCCCAACATTTCAACTCCCCCTCCCACTCTGCTGAGGAGATGCAAGTCCTGGGCCGCCTCCACCGCCGCTCCCTCACCAACCAACACCTGGAGGTAGAACACCTCATCTTCCGCCTCAGAACACTTCAACCCCATGGCATCAATGTGGATTTCACCAGTTTCCTCATTTCCCCTTTCCCCACCTCACCCCAGTTCCAACCTTCCAGCTCAGCACCGCCCTCATGACCTGTCCTACCTGCCTATCTTCCTTTCCACTTATCCACTCCACCCTCTTCCCTGACCTATCACCTTCATCCCCATCCCCATTCACCCATTGCACTCTTTGCTATCTTGCCCCACCCTCCTCTCTGACCTATCACCTCCATCCCCACCATTCACCTATTATCGTCTATGCTACCTTCTACCCCACCCCCACCCCCAATTTATCTCTCCCCTCTGCAGCCAAGCTGCCTCTATTCCTGATGAAGGGCTTTTGCCCGAAACGTTGATTTTCCTGCTCCTCGGATGCTGCCTGACCTGCTGTACTTTTCCAGCATCACTCTAATCTAGATCAAATTCATTCCCAGTGGGAATTTCCACTGGTTATTTGAGAATACTCTTTTTAAAAAATTAAGTTGAATCTTTTGGGCAATGTTTTTTTTAAAAGGTTTTGATTTTTATCTGAATTTTTTAAATAACTGTCTGCAGCCTCCAATCCAATTCAAAAATAATTTTGCATATGTCATTTTCGGTAGATTTAAAATTTATTTAAAAATAGTAAACTTACAGTAATTTAAAATGCTTATTTTTGTAATGAACTCATTTTCAGACAATAGACAATAGGTGCAGGAGTAGGCCATTCAGCCCTTCGAGCCTGCACCGCCATTTAATATAATCATGGCTGATCATTCCTAATCAGATGACCAAATTAGATGATGCACTGTGGCCTGTGAAGTCTGCACTGTTCAAAAACTAGCACCCAATTACTCTAATCTCATTTTCCAGCACTTGGTCCAAAGCCTTGTTTGCTTTGGCATCACAAGTGCACATCTCAATGTTTCTTGAATGTTGTCAGTGTTTCTGTCTTTACCACCCTTACAGGCAGTGAGTTCCAGATACCCACCACCCTCTACATGAAATTTTTAATTTCCTTGCCTCCCCTCTAAACCTCTTGCCCATTACCTTCAATCTATGCTCTCTGGTCATTGATCCCTCCACCAAAGCGAAATGGTCCTTTTCTTTCAATCCCATCAATGTCCCTCAGAATTTTGAAATCTCAGCTATATTCCCTTCCGTCTCCTCTGCTCCAAGGGAAACAACCTCAGTCTACAGATAACCTCGATTACCCAGTATTAGATTAACCGAATTTCAGATGATCCAAACAAGATCGCAAGGTCCTGATGTGTGGCTAATTATGTTACCCAGCATCGATCATCCGGTATTCAGTTAACCAAATGAAATACTCCTTGCCCGTGTCCTTTAGAAAATTAAAGTAAGTGGGCGCAGCTTAACACGTGGCTGTGCAGCTGGTGTAGGAGGGAGGACTTCAGATATGTAGATAATTGGGGGGCCTTCTGGGGAAGATGGGGAAGGACGGATGCATCTGAACTGGAAGGGGACCAATGTCCTGGGTGGAAGGTTTGCTCGAGTAGTTCGAGAGGGTTTAAACTAATATGGCAGGGGGGTGGGAACCTGAGCTGTATACCGAAGGTGACAGTTGATGCAGCTGAGGCAATAGCAAGAGGTAGACCAGCTAGTGGGAAGGATTTTCCTGGGAAGGAAGCAAGGGATCAGTTAAAGTGTGTTTGCTTTAACTCAAGAAGTATTAGGAATAAAAGTGATGAACTCAGAGCATGGGTCAGTACCTGGTGCTATGATGTTGTGGCCATAACAGAGACATGGGTTTCTCAGGGGCAGGAATGGTTGCTGGATGTTCCAGGGTTTAGAGCATTTAAAAAGAATGGTGGGGGGAGGAGAGGGTGTAGCACTACTAATCAGAGAAGGTATCACAGCTACAGAAGCTTCCATTGTCGAGGAACATCTGCCTACCGAGTCAGTATGGGTGGAAATTAGGAATAGCAAGGGAGCAGTCACCTCATTAGGGGTTTACTACAGGCCCCCTAATAGCAGCAGGGAGATGGAAGAAAGCATAGGTCGGCAGATTTTGGAAAAGTCTGGACGTAGTAAGGTTGTTGAAATGGTGACTTTAACTTTCCTAATATTGATGGGAATCTCCTTCGAGCAGAAGATTTGAATGGAGCTGTTTTTGTAAGGTGTGTTCTGGAGGGTTTCCTAACTCAATAAGTTGACAGGCCGACGAGGGGAGAGGCCATTCTAGACTTGGTGCTCGGAAACGAGCCGGGGCAGGTATCAGATCTTGTGGTGGGAGAGCATTTTGGTGATAGTGACCACAAGTGCCTCACATTCTACCTAGCTATGGAGAAGGAGAGGATTAGGCAAAATGGGAGGATATTTAATTGGGGAAGAGGAAACTATGATGCAATTAGACATGAGTTAGGAAGCATGGATTGGGAGCAATTGTTCCATGATAAAGGCGCTTTAGACATGTGGAGACTGTTTAAGGAACAGTTGTTGCAAGTGATGAATAAATATGTCCCTCTGAGAGGCAAGAAGTGGTAAGATAAAGGAACCTTGGATGACGAGAGCAGTGGAGCTTCTCATCAAAAGGAAAAAGGTAGCTTACATAAGGTGGAGGAAGCTAGGGTCAAGCTCAGCTCTAGAGGATTATAGGCAGGCAAGGAAGAAGCTCAAAAATGGTCTGAGGAGAGCCAGGAGGGGGCACGAGAAAGGCTTGGCAGAACGGATTAGGGAGAACACAAAGGCATTTTACACTCATGTGAGGAATAAGAAAATGGTCAAAGAAAGAGTAGGGCCGATCAGGGATAGCATAGGGAACTTGTGTGGGGAGTCTGAGGAGGTAGGGGAAGCTCTAAATGAGTTTTTTGCTTCTGTCTTTACGAAAGAAACGAACTTTGTAGTGAATGAAATCTTTGAAGAGCAGGTGTGCATGTTGAAATGGATAGAGATAGAGGAAGCTGATGTGCTGAAAATTTTGTCAAACATTAAGATTGACAAGTCGCCAGGCCCGGCCTCGGCTGCTTTGGGAAATGAGAAATGCAATTGCTTCGCCACTTGCGAAGATCTTTTCATTCTCACTCTCCACTGGAGTCATACCTGAGGACTGGAGAGAGGCAAATGTAATTCCTCTCTTCAAGAAAGGAAATAGGGAAATCCCCAGCAATTACAGACCAGTCAGTCTCACGTCTGTCGTCTGCAAGGTGTTAGAAAGGATTCTGAGGGATAGGATTTATGACCATCTGGAAGAACATGGCTTGATTAAATGCAGTCAGCACAGCTTTGTGAGGGGCAGGTCATGCCTCACAAACCTTATCGAATTCTTTGAGGATGTGACTAGAAAAGTTGATGAGGGCCGAGTGTGGATGTGTATATGGACTTCAGCAAGGCATTTGATACCGTTCCCCATGGTAGGCTCATTCAGAAGGTCAGGAGGAATGGGATACAGGGGAACCTAGCTGTCTGGATACAGAATTGGCTGGCCAACAGAAGACAGCGAGTGGTAGTAGAAGGAAAATATTCTGCCTGGAAGTCTGTGGTGAGTGGTGTTCCACAGGGCTCTGTCCTTCGGCCTCTACGGTTTGTAATTTTTATTAATGACTTGGATGAGGGGATTGAAGGATGGGTCAGCAAGTTTGCAGACGACACAAAGGTTGGAGGCGTAGTTGACAGTATAGAGAGCTGTTGTAGGTTGCAGCAGGACATTGACAGGATGCAGAGATGGGCTGAGAGGTGGCAGATGGAGTTCAACCTGGATAAATGTGAGGTGATGCATTTTGGAAGGTCGAATTTGAAAGCTGAGTACAGGATTAAGGATAGGATTCTTGGCAGTGTGGAGGAACAGAGAGATCTTGGTGTGCAGGTACATAGATCCTGTAAAATGGCCACCCAAGTGGACAGGGTTGTGAAGAAAGCATATGGCGTTTTGGCTTTCATTAACAGGGGATTGAGTTTAAGAGTCGTGAGAACTTGTTGCAGCTCTATAAAACTTTGGTTAGACCGCACTTGGAATACTGCATCCAGTTCTGGTTGCCCTATTATAGGAAAGATGTGGATGCTTTGGAGAGGGTTCAAAGGAGGTTTATCAGGATGCTGCCTGGATTGGAGGGCTTATCTTATGAAGAGAGGTTGACTGAGCTCGGACTTTTTTCATTGGAGAAAAGGAGGAGGAGAGGGGACCTAATTGAGGTTCTTTCCCATCTGCACCCCTACACTGGTACAACATCACCACCACTGGACTAGAATCCACCTCAAACACTCAACCACTTGTTGGCGTGCTGCAACCTACCTTTCATCTACTTGGCACCCAATCCCTCCCTAACCTCAACCAGCCTGTCATCCTCACCCTTACTTTACATACTTAACTTTTCACAGTGGCTGTCAAAGAGGCTGTCTGTCGTGTTGCATATTTACATCGCAGAACAAGACACATTGCCTCAAAAGGGGTGTAATTTCAGTGATCTTCTGTCTTGTTTGTGACAAGGATTCTCTCAGACTGGCCTTCCCTTGTTTTGTAACATAAACCTGGGATCCAGAGTTGAGTTCATTTTAAGGATATGTGTGTGTATTTTTGTCAGGCCACTGGAAAACTGCTGCTTTTAGCCACAATGAAAAATCTCAAGATACATATTGATGGATGCAGAACTCCCAAAAAGAAAACTTGACCACCTAACATGGATCATTCGATCGTAGATAGTTATGTTTTTGTTTCTTAAATATAAATAACAGGTAGTGACACTTGAATACAAGTCATTCTCATTGTTATTCCTCCTGATGAACTTTACCGTTTGATTTATTTGCAGCCATGCCACAGATGTGATGGAGACAGAAGGCTGGAAGTCGATGATTCACTCCCATCCTCATTTAGTTGCAGAGGCCTTCCGAGCATTGGCGACTGCGCAGTGCCCACCATTTGGTATTCCACGCAAACGGTTAAAACAGTCATAATTACACTAGAGGACTGTAGGTACTGATCTCGCTACTGACTTTTGCGTAAAGGTATTTCTACCTTGCACCCATACAAGATGAAGTCCTCATTTACATACAGAGGTCACACCTGAACTTTAACTGTCTTTAATTGCTCTGCTGAAGGATGTGTTCCAGTATGGTCTTCAGCTTTAAATTAGT
This sequence comes from Hemiscyllium ocellatum, assembly GCF_020745735.1. Taxonomy (NCBI): domain Eukaryota; kingdom Metazoa; phylum Chordata; class Chondrichthyes; order Orectolobiformes; family Hemiscylliidae; genus Hemiscyllium; species Hemiscyllium ocellatum. Next base: position 36,651,223 of record NC_083407.1, on the reverse strand, counting down.
TTACATGCTTTTCTCTCAGCCACTTAAACAGCCTTAAATGATTTTCATCCTTCCTGTTAAGTTCACATGATTTTAAGTTTCTTTTTTTTTAAATTAATGTGTGCCTTGTCATTAGACCAGGCTGTGCAAAATTGCATCAGCAGCCATATTGCAGAGCCTTCCATTGAATGACTGGGAAAGGCAAAATAAGTCTTTAACACTTTTCTTAATAACTACTGTCTGTACAAAATTATGGTTGATTCCCAAGGAAATTAATCAATCTGAGCCTGATTGGCTAGATTGGAGCAATATTGCATGTGATTTGATGACTGTCCCCAACCCAGCTTTGCATTATGCATGCTGTTGAAATTCTGCATTACAGCCTGAAAGGGATGTACCATTCAATAGCACGTGTCCTTAATGGCCAGTGGTATATGAAGTACACGGTTGGTTTGTGAACCACCATTTTCTTTTTCAGTGTTTGTATACCTTGTTTACAGTTTGGAATTTCTACTGTACAGATTTTATTTTGAGAGTTAAATTCACATTTTTGGCAGAAATGTTAAAGACCTTTGTTATAATTGTGTGAAAATGGTTTGTAATGTTCAGCAACCTTCTAGAACTTGAGATCACATCATAGCTAAAGTCAAAACACTATATCTTTATGCTACCAATGGACCCAAAACAATGGACTAGTTCAGCAATCCACAGCGCAACAGTGTGAAACTTGAATAATGGAAGAGCATTTCTGAAGACTACCCATTTGAAACGCCTAATAAAGATGTTCAGACACTGAAGGTCACTTGATCAAATTAGTTTTTCCAAATATGCTTACAATGTTTCTGTCCCATTCACAATTAAGAGAAATTTCTTGCAAATTTTCTCCTCTGCCCTTCTCTCATGAAGGTGTTGATTCTTTGGGATCCAGGTCCAGGGGTGCTGGTCACCCTCCAGTATCTCATCCAAATGGCTGTTATTCATGTGTGAGTGTCATACGGGTATTTAACCGCGGGGGACATCACAGACAAGCCTAATGCTATCCTCGCCTGATGTCAACACGTGCACTTCCAGTGGGGCTGTCGGATAGTGATCAGATGTGAAAACCCTGGTGATTTTCCATTCCCCTACCCCAGCTGGTGCTTAGACCATTGAAAACACCCTAATTGATGCCCCAGCTAAGATCACTTAACTCAGCACAGACTAGGGATTGAAACTGAGATCTTCCAGGTACTCACTGGATAAACATGCTGAGCCACTGGGGAAGGTAGCCCTTTTAAGAATGAATGGGTATTGTTATCAAGTCATTTGTCTGAGACACTGTGCTAAGGTAACACTGTAGATTTTGTAGAAAACTCCAGTTTCAGGACAGTGATTTGCAATGCCTCAAATTGACTTTACATAGCAATTGATTTGCTTATGTTTTGCTATTTTATTTATTATGCATCAATATATTTCATAAAGCTTATGTTACGTTAAAGAAACTTTGTAAGACTTTATAAATGCAATTGAATGCACTAATTTGTAACAGCGTTCATTTCTGTAGACTATTGTTTTGTGAAAATCATTTTTGTTAGACAAGAGAACTCAACTATTTTTAAAAAAAAGGAGGTAAAAGAAGCTGATGGGTTTAAGTTATCAATGTATCTGTTTACCGTCATATCACAAATTCAGAAAGTATGGTTGCATGAACTACACACCATTAAAATTTGAATAAAAACTTAAAATGAGTTTTGAGATGGATGTTCAAAACTAATTGGCATTAATTTTCATGCTCTGAACAGTTTGAATGCAATAATCTGTTTTAAATTAGTAAAACCTATTTTCTACTTGTTTGCTGAAGTGTTTATTTCAGGCATATCAAAACAAAATAATGTTACCTTCTGATATATTTATTCCTGATTGCATAAGAACTGCAACTGTCCACCTCCATCTACTTTGATGGGAGAACAAGAATATTCTGGGGTGTAGATTGTTTCATAGTTGACGGAGATGCAACACTGCCAGATGGAAGCTATAGTTGTTATGACTAGATTAGATTAGACTTACAGTGTGGAAACAGGCCCTTCGGCCCAACAAGTCCACAAGTCCGAAGCGAAACCCACCCATACCCCTACATTCCCCCTTACCTAACACTACGGGCAATTTAGCATGGCCAATTCACCTGACCTGCACATCTTTGGACTGTGGGAGGAAACCGGAGCACCCGGAGGAAACCCACGCAGACACGGGGAGAACGTGCAAACTCCACACAGTCAGTCGCCTGAGTCGGGAATTGAACCCGGGTCTTCAGGCGCTGTGAGGCAGCAGTGCTAACCACTGTGCCACCGTGCCGCCCTTGTGCAGGGCAAAATTTAATTCATTCACTTTGAGTTTCTTTCTTTTGTGATTTCTAATATTCGCTTTGATCCCAGCTGAATCGAGGTGCTCCATCTAGTGACTGAACCACAAACTAATAACTTTTTCCATTGAAAATAAATTCCAGAGACCAGGGATCTAAATTTTAAACTGGGTGGACCATCATTATAGTCTGGAAACGTAAAAGCCTTGTCCATCTTATAGACTGGATTAATCAACTCAAATTGGCCAGGATAGTCTCAAGGGAGAATTCATTGAATGTTTGGTGATTGTATCTTTGAACAATATGTGTGGAACCAACCAGAAAGCAAGTTATTCTGGATATGGTATTATATAATGAGATGGGATTAATTAATGATCTCATGGTGAAGGATCCTCTAGGGAAGAGTGACCATAACTGCAAAGACAGTGGCAGGTTGGAAAATTGGGAAACTTTTACTAGAGTCATAGAGATGTACAGCATGGAAACAGATCGTTCGGTCCAACCCGTCCATGCCGACCAGATATCCCTACCCAATCTAGTCTCACCGGTCAGCATGCAGCCCATATCCCTCCAAACCCTTCTTATTCATATACACATCCAAATGCCTCTTAAATGTTGTAATTGTACCAGCCTCCACCACATCCACTGGCAGCTCATTCCTTACACGTACCACCCTCTGTGTGAAAGAGTTGCCCCTTAGGTCTCTTTTATATCTTTCCCCTCTCACCCTAAAACTATGACTCTATTTCTGGACTCCCCGACCCCAGGGAAAAGACTTTGCCTATTTATCCTATCCATGCCCCTCATAATTTTGTAAAGCTCTATACGGTCACCCCTCAGCCTCTGACGCTCCAGGAAAAACAGCCCCAGCCTGTTCAGCTTCTCCCTATAGCTCAAATCCTCCAATCCTGGCAACCTCCTTGCAAATCTTTTCTGAATCCTTTCAAGTTTCAAAACATCTTTCCAACAGGAAGGAGGCCAGAATTGCACACAATATTCCAACAGTGGCCTAACCAATGTCCTGTACAGCCGCAACATGACCTCCCAACTCCTGTACTCAATACTCTAACAAATTAAGGAAAGCACCAAACACCTTCTTCACCAAACACTATCTACCTGCGATTCCACTTTCAAGGAGCTATGAACCTGCACTCCAAGGTCTCTTTGTTCAGCAACATTCCCGAGGACCTTACCATTAAGTGTATAAGTGATGCTAAGATTTGCTTTCCCAAAATGCAGCACCTCGCATTTATCTGAATTAAACGCCATCTGCCATCTCTCAACCCATTGGACCATCTGGTCGAGATTCTATTGTAATCTGAGTTAACCGTCTTCGCTGTCCAATACACCTCCAATTTTGGTGTCATTTGCAAACCTACTAACTGTACCTCTTATGCTCGCGTCCAAATTATTTATGTAAATGAACAAAAAGTAGACAACCCATTACCGATCCTTGTGGCATTCCACTGGTCACAGGCCTCCAGTCTGAAAAACAACCCTCCACCACCACCCTCTGTCTTCTACCTTTGAGCCAGTTCTGTATCCAAATGGCTAGTTCTCCCTGTATTCCGTGAGATCTAACCTTGCTAACCAGTCTTCCATGGGGAACCTTGTCGAACGCCCTACCAAAGTCCATATAGATCACATCTACTGCTCTGCCCCCATCAATCCTCTTTCGTTCTTCTTCAAAAAAACTCAATCAAGTTTGTGAGACATGATTTCCCACACACAAAGCCATGTTGACTATCCCTAATCAGTCCTCGCCTTTCCAAATACATGTACATCCTGTCCCTCAGGATTCCCTCCAACAACTTGCCCACCACCGACATCAGGCTCACTGGTTTACAGTTCCCTGGCTTGTCCCTACCACCCTTCTTAAACAGTGGCACCATGTTAGCCAACCTCCAGTCTTCCGGCACCTCACCTGTGACTATCGATGATACAAATATCTCAGCAAGAGGTTCATTAATCACTTCTTTAGCTTCCCACTTCTTTAACTTCTTCAGAGTTCCACATCTGATCAGGTCCTGGGGATCTATCCACCTTTATGCATTTCAAGACATCCAGCACTTCCTCCTCTGTAAATGGACATTTTGCAAGATGTCTCCATCTATTTCCCTACAGTCAATATTATCCATATCCTTTTCCACAGTAAATACTGATGCAAAATACTCATTTAGTATCTCCCCAATTTTCTGCGGCTCCACACAAAGGCCACTTTGCTGATCTTTGAGGGGCCCTATTCTCTCCCTGGTTACCCTTTTGTCCTTAATGTATCTGTAAGTAAATAATAATAAAAATAGCAAAGTAATTTATGAAAGAAATCTAATGAAAAGTATGAAAATGGATAGCAGAAGCTTCCATATGATATATAAAGGGAAAAGGATAGCTAAAGCAAATGTGGGTCCTTTGGAGGATAAAACTGGGGATTAAATAGTGGGAAGCACAGAAATGGCCAAGACACTAAATCACCATTTTGCCTCCATTTTCCCAATAGTAACAGATAATGCAGCGGTTACAGAAATTGAGGAACTTAGAATGATCATCAAAAATGTGCAGATTATTGGGATTGAAGGCAGCAAGCCTGCAGAGCCTGATGGCCTACATCCTAGAGTCTTAAAGGAAGTACAATAGCAATACTTAATCCATTGGTGAAAATGGTCTAAAAGTCCTTTGATGTCGGAAAGGTTCCAATGGATTGGAAAAATGCTAATAATTGAGAAATGGAGGGAAGGAGAAAATAGGAAACCATAGATTTATTAGTTTAATGTCTGCCTAGAAAATTGTCAGAATCTATTATTGGGGGCATTTATAAATTAAAAATGCAATACGTCAAACTAAGCATGCTTTTATGAAGGGTAAATCATATATAATTAACTTGTTACAGTGACTTGGATGTGAGGATAAACGTACCACAGCCAAATTTGCATTCGGATTCGTTAAATGAATGGGCCAAAGTTTGGCAGATGGAGTTTAATGTGGATAAGTGTGGGATCATCCATTTTGGTTGGAAGAATGGAAATAGCAATTTATTATCTAAATGGAGAGAAATGTCTGAGTGCTTCAGTACCTAGGGATCTGGGTGTTCTCATGCTTAAATACAAAAAACTAGTACAGGTACAGCAGGTAATTACAAAGGCAAATGGAATCTTGACATTTATTGCCAATTGAAGCGTAATGGGTTAAAGAGTTATGGAGAGCAGGCAGGAAAGTGCACTTAAGGCTAAGATGAGATCAGCCATGATCATACTGAATGGCAGGGCAGCTTCAAGAGGCTGATTTGCGTACTCCTGTTCCTAGCTCTTATGTTCTCAATGGAACAGCTTAATTTCCAAAAGAGATTCTTGGTGGCCTGCCTAAAAATTGAGGGTCAGAGTGGGAATATGGTGACACAGATGTATTGGAGGACTGTGGGAATTATTAATGGAAATTAAAGATGAAAGCTGTGTGGGGAGCAAAGGAGCTATTGCAATTAGCAGCAGGAACAGCAGAGACCCTCGTGAAGACTGAGCGCTGACTTCGACTTTACCAAACCCAAAAGAAGTTCTGAGGAAAATATTTTTTAAAATATTATCTTGTGTTATTTTAGCACCTCCTACCTCATTTTTTTTTTCATATTACAAAGTGTGCAACACTCACCAAGTCTTCAAAGTGTGATTCAGACCCTTTGGCTCATCAAGTCTGCACCAACATAACTACCAATAAAGGTGTGCTCATCCCTAAAGGCACCTGCCCCACATCCCTAAATGTGATGATATCTCAAATGCTCATCTGGTCTTTATTTTAAATTATAAGGTTTCTGGCATCCTCCACCTTTCCAGGGAGTGCATTCCGGATTCTCAACATCCGTTGAGTTAAAAACCTTTCCCCAAATCCCCTCTGAATCTCCTGTCCCTTACCTTAAAACTTTGCCCACTTGTGATTCACCCCTCAATCAAGGGGAATATCTGCTTTCTATTCACCCTGTCCATACCCTTCATAATCATACACACCTCAATCTTGTCCCCCTTTCAATCTTCTTTGCTCAAAAGAAAACAATCCAAGCCTTTAGTCTGTCCTTATAGCTCAGTTTCTCCATCCCAGGCAATATCTTAGTGGACCTCCTCTATCCCCCTCTACTGCTATCACAACCTTCTTGTAGTGAGGTGACCATAACTCTAGCTGTAGCTCAATGCTCTGTACAACTCCAACAGTATTTCCTTGCTGTTATATTCTATGCCACAATTGATGAAAACAAGTGTCTGATATGCTTAACTATCCTATTGACATGCTCTGCCAGCTTCAGAGATCTGTGAATAATCACCCCAAAATACTTCTGTGCCATTAAACTACACAGCGTCCTACCATTCATCTTATTTCTTCTTCCAAAGTGCATCATCTCATACTTGACAACCTACAACCATCTTCTCTGCTATTAGCCACTTGGTGTCATCTGCAAATTTTCTTTAACCTTCCTGCACATTTTCATCTATATAATTTATGTATATAACAAAGAATAAGGGTCCCAGTTCTTATCCTTGTGATACACTGCTGGACACCAGCCTCCAGTCACTTAAACAGCCTTCTAACTCTACCCTTTGAGTCCTATTACTCAACCAGTTTCTGATCTATCTCGCCAAGTTTCCCTCAATTCCATGTGCTAACCTTTGCTAAAATCCATATAAACTGAACATCCCTCATCCACACACTTGATCACATTTTCAGACATTTATAACAGATTTGTCAGGCGTTGCCACTCTTTGACAAAGCCATACTGATTATCCCTAATTAACCCCATGCCTTTTCAAGTTGGTATTTAGAATTTTTTCCAGTTGCTTCCCGACCACTGATGGGAGACTCACCGGTCTGTAATTTCCTGGTTCTTCTCTACAACCCTTCTTGAAAAGTGGAACCACACGAGCCATTTTTGTCCTGGGGCACTTCCCCCATGGCCAGAGAGGAAATTTTAAAAAGCCCCGACAGGAGCCAGGGATACAATTCATCCGGGCCAAGGGATTTATCCATTTTAAGCCCATCAGAGCCTCCAGTACCTCCCCATTTTGTGTTAAACTGTACAAGTTCCTCACCGTCCCTTGTCCTGATTTCTGAACCTACGTTCTCCTTTTCCAGAGTGAATACCAAAGAGAAGTATTCATTTAACATCCTTCTAATATCCTGCGGCTTCGCACACAGGTTGCCTCCTTGGTCCCTAATGGACACTACTCCTTCCCTGGTTCACCTCTTCCCTTTGATGTATTTATCTTATGATTCTCCCAAATCCTGTTCACAAGTCCATTTTCATGCCTCCTTTTAGCTCCTCTAATTGCTTTCTTAAGTTCCCTCCTACCTTACTGTATTTCTCTAGGGCCATAGCTGAATTGCTCTCTTTGGACTAGGTAAAACCCCTTCCCTTCCTCATCCAGTACTGAATTGTCTTCGACATCCAGTGTTCTCTGAATTCATTGCTCCTACATTTCCCTCTAAAGGGTACAGGTTGGACCTGTACTGTCCCCAGCTCTGTTATGAATGCCCCCCAACTACTCTGCTGTAGACTTACCTGCAAGGTGCTGTTCATAGTCAATTGTGGCCAGATTCTGCTTTATTTTAATGAAATCTGCCTTCCCCCAATCCAAAGCCATCTTTTCAGGTCATCTGTTTCCTTGTCCAAAACAAATTTGAACCATGCCATGTTGTAGTCAACACCACTAAAATGTTCCCCCAGTGCCACATTGAACACTTGCCCAACTTCCTTCCCCAGAACCAAGTCCAGTGATGTGGCATCCTCTGTTGCCTTTCCACATATTGATATAAACACTTCCCCTGGATTCATTTCAAGAAATCCAACCCCTCTAAACCCTCAACACAGACTATCCCAAATTATGTTGGAAAAGTTGAAATTCTCTTTTACAGTTACCCAATTATTACTCTTACAACCTCTGTGAACTGTCAACATATTGTTACCATTATTTTCTGCTGTCTCTGGGGACCTATAACGCACCCTCAATAAAATGGCTATTACCCTTAATGCTCCTAAATTCTATCCACAAAGCATCATTTGAGGATCTTTAAAAATACTATATTTCCTTATTACAGTAATTGACTACTTTATTGTGTTATATCACTACCCTTTACACCCTCCCCTGTCTCATTTAAAGATCCTCTAGACCAGAATGTCATTGCGAGTCCTGCATTTCCCTCAACCATGTTTTTGTGATGACAATACTATCCAATTTCCATATGTTAATCCACACTATTGACTCATGGGTCTTATCTATTATACCCCTAGTATTAAAGAAAAGACATCCAGCCTTGCCTTACTCTCTTGACTCTCAACATAGATAAACTCACTGTGACTAGATTCCTTTGCTAGATGTGTCTCTGTTTCATTGATATTCTGTGCCCTCTTCCCTGCCAACAGCACAAACAAACTACAAGGTAGTTCTGGTGTAGGCTGTCCCATTTGTAATGTCCCACCTTCCTCAAAAATAGTCCATGATGCAGGAAACTACAATCGCTCCCTCTTGCACCAATACTTGAGCTATACATTCATCTGCCCTCTTTTTGTTTTTCAATACTTGCTAGCATGTGGCACTGAGAGTAATCCAGAGATTGCGATCATTGAGGTCCGACTTTTTAATCTACTGCCTAGTTCCCTGAATTTTTGATGCAAGACCTTATTCCTAACTTTGTCCATGTCAATGGTACCAACATGTACTGTACCTTCGAGCTCATCACTCTACCCTTTCAGGATGCCCTGCAGTCATTCATTGGCATCCATGACCCTGGCACCAGGGAGGCAACACACCACCTGGAGTTATGGTTTCAGCTGCAGAAACGCCTGGCTGATCCCCTGACTAAATAATCCCTATCACCATTGTTGTTCCTTACCCCAGTCTGTTTAGTATTGAGATCAGTTATTTTCTTTTTCAAGGTTATTGCAACACAAAATTAAACTTGTGAAACATTCTTCTGTTTTTGTTGTGCTTAGAGTCAAAGGTGTCGGAAATTACAGAATGAATGATAAAAACAAAAATCTTTCAATTCATTTTTAAGTCCAAACAACACTACAAATGCCAGTAGAATATTTGTTACCTTCCAAATGTTATGTAATGTTTCAAGGTGGATCTTCTTTGAATAACGAGTAGAGTACCAAAGAAATTTGTGTTCTTTCATTGCACTGAAATTAATATCAGTACTTTGGAAATAAATTACTCCCATCTGAGATTAGCTTTGTTGAATTAAATAATTAAAACAACTTTATGAAAAAAAATTAAAGCTTCTAGAAACTAGAGACTTTCTTAGATATTGTTAATGGTTTGATTTGAATTAGTGCTAGCATCTAAAAGTTCCCTGTGCTGCTGTACTGCCACTGACAAACCTCCTTCTAGTTCAGGATTGTCAGTCATTTCGACAGTTATTTGTGACAATCTTATCAAGGAAAGGAACCTGAAGAGATTTACTAATGGTCTTAAGAATCCAAAATGAAAAGCTACTTAAAGAATCCACTTTTACTGATTAAACTGCTATACTGAAAAGCCTGCATCTGAACCAAATAAATAGTGTCCTAGGCTCAACCATCTTTAACTGCTTTATAAACAGCCTTTCCATCAATGAAAGGTCAGAAATGGGGATGTTTGCTGATTGAATAGCAACTTGGACCATTCACACTTTTTCAGATACTGAGACAATCTTTATTCATGCAGCATGATATTAAAAACATGTAAGCATGAACTTCTGAATATCAAGTAATATTTTACCCAAGCAAGTTCCAGACAATTAGCATTTCTGATGAGAGAGAATATGACTATTTACCTTTGACATTCCTTACCACTATTATCACTGAATCCCCCACAATCAACATCCTGGAGCCTAAGCATTGACTACAAACAGATTGGACTACCATGTAAATATTGTCACTCCAAAAGCAAGTCTGGCTGAAACTTCAGTAGAAAATAACCCACCTCCTACACCAGGCATAGGTCAGATGTATAATGAAATACCTTTCTGAATAAGTACAGCTCCAGTAGCACTCAAGTCTCAACATCATATAAGGCAAAGTAGTCCGTTTAATCAGCATCCCATCAATATTTGCCTTCAATGTTTACTGGCCCAGAGGAATATGTGTAGTATTGATAAGACACATAGCAGCAACTTGTTATGGTTGCTTCTACAGTAGCTTCCAAACCTGTCACCTGTACCACCCAAAAGGAGACATGGGAACACTACTGCCTGCTTGTTCCCCTCCAAGTCAAATACTGCACTAACTTGAAACAATATTGCTGATCGACAGTCTTGGGTGCTCATCCTAGAACTCCCTTCTTAGCAGCATAGTCAAGTAACCTACACCATGTACGCTATAATAGTTCAACATAGTAGCTCACCACCACCTTCTCAAGTTAAGTCATAGAACCAGAGAATTAGTGAGTTTTGAGAAGATTTGTAGCTCAGGTTGAGGTTCTGGATGTAGGTTTGCTTGCTGAGTTGGAAGGTTCATTTCCAAACGTTTCGTCCTCCTACTAGGTAACATTTTCAGTGGCCTCCAGGTGAAGCACTGCTGATGATTCCTGCTTTCTATTTATATGTTTGGGTTTCTTTGGGTTGTTCATGTTCGTGTATCCTGGACGCTTGACAAGTCATTCTAAATCAAGACTACATTAAAAAAGCAACACACTACTTACGGATACCAACACTGGTGATAAGACACCACCCCACAACTAGAGAACTGAATCACAACCCTACTCAAAAAAAACTTCAGAAATCTGGAGAAATAAATAAGATTGACTTCTACAAAATGAAACCAGACGGATCCAACACACCACCCTTCTACGGATTATCCAGAATTCACAAACCAAGAGCCCCCGTCCGACCCATAGTCTCACTACCTGGAACACCAACTTACAGAATGGCTAAGGAGCTACACCAAAGACTAAAACACTTCGTAGAAGACTCACGCCACTCCATCCACTCCACCCAAGAATTCCTGAAGACCATCAAAGACACTAAGATAGAAGAGGATGAAATAATGGTCTCCTTTGATGTAACAGCGCTGTTTACACTAATCAACATTAACCTGGCCAAGGAAACACTGACTGTTCTATTAGAAGACCCAAAGACACATACATCAAACACCATTAACTTCATCAGCAAGGACAATATCGTCAAACTAGTAGACCTATACCTTACCACGCACTTCACCTTCAACAACAAAACCAGGATACATGAACACCAACTAGCCACAAAACGACATGACCCTCTCTCACTAGTATCCTTATGTACAGATAAGGAAGGACAACACTTCCAATGGGACAGCGCATCCATCCTAGGACAAGCCAAACTGAGACACACATGAGAACTCCTAGAAGCATAGCATTTCAACCGGAACTCTATCAACAAACACAGGTTCTCCAAGCTGAGTTTGACTCTGGTTTGTTTGGTTTTCACAGTCTGGCTGTTCAGAGCCACTGGTTAGTTAAAGCGAGGGAATCCAAAAAAACACAGCTACAGTGGAAGGAGGTTCCATGCTAAATCTTTCTGCCATCTTTCTCTCCTGTAAGAACCTGTGTCTGATTTTTACCTTTTTGCCAAGGAGGTGTTTATGGGGACTGTTGCAGGAATTTGGAAGAGCATCATTACGTTGGGATAGTCTGTTCGGTTTTCAGATAGGTTAAGTTGTTCTGTATTATGTATTCTTGTTCTAGATTGTTTTATGTTTCATTCAGCATTCTGTAAATAAATTATGTTTTGTTTAAAACTGAGGGGCTTTGACCAGCTGCAACTCTCCTGGAATATCCACTTCACACCTGCTCAAAACAACTAGAAAAAATAGGGTCTGGGCTTCCTTCTTAAAATGTTTCGAGGGGGTCTTACCTGGTCTATAACAAAGAGAAAAAAAAACATTGTGCACAATCTTTTCTGTCCAAACCTTCATTATTTTGAATGCCCCTATTAAATTTCCTTCTCTTTGGATATGTTTAAAAAAATACAATTGAAGTTGTTCAGTACTGGAGCCATTGTCATAACTTTTATCTCAAATACAGATGCTAAGTTAAAATGTGGCAATTGCAGATGGGTGCTGACAAAACCTGGAGTGTTATCATCAGAACATCAGATAAGCAGACATACTGGGATAAAAATGACTGGGTAAAAACAATGACTGCAGATGCTGGAGACCAGAGTTTAGATTAGAGTGGTGCTGGAAAAGCACAGCAGGTCAGGCAGCATCCGAGGAGCAGTAAAATCGATGTTTCGGACAAAAGCCCTTTATCAGGAATACAGGCAGAGTGCCTGAAGGGTGGAAAGATAAATGAGAGGAGGGTGGGGGTGGGGAGAAAGTAGCATAGAGTACAATAGGTGAATGGAGGAGGGGATGAAGGTGATAGGTCAGGGAGGAGGGTGGAGTGGATAGGTGGAAAAGAAGACAGGCAGGTAAGACAAGTCATGGGGACAGTGCTGAGCTGGAAGTTTGGAGCGGGGATGAGGTGGGGGGAAGGGGAAATGAGGAAACTGGTGAAGTCCACGTTGATGCCCTGGGTTTGAAGTGTTCCGAGGCGGAAGATGAGGCGTTCTTCCTCCAGGCGTCGGGTGGTGTGGGAGCAGCGGTGAAGGAGGCCCAGGACCTCCATGTCCTCAGCAGAGTGGGAGGGGGTGCTGAAATGTTGGGCCACGGAGCGGTGTGGTTGATTGGTGCGGGTGTCTCAGAGATGTTCCCTGAAGCGCTCCGCTAGGAGGTGTCCAGTCTCCCCATTGTAGAGGAGACCGCATCGGGAGTAACGGATACAATAAATGATATTGGTGGATGTGCAGGTAAAACTGATAGATGTGGAAGGCTCCTTTAGGGCCTTGGATGGAGGTGAGGGGGGAGGTGTGGGCGCAGGTTTTGCAATTCCTGCGGTGGCAGGGAAAGGTGCCAGGATGGGAGAGTAGGTTGTAGGGGGTGTGGACCTGACCAGGTAGTCACAAAGGGAATAGGCTTTGCGGAAGGTGGAAAGGGGTGGGGAGGGAAATATATCCCGGGTGGTGGGGTCCATTTAGAGGTGGCAGAAATGTGGGCGGATGATTTGGTTTATGCGAAGGTTGGTAGGGTGGAAGGTGAGCACCAGGGGTGTTCTGTCCTTGTTACGGTTGGAGGGGTGGGGTCTAAAGGCGGAGGTGCGGGATGTGGCCGAGATGCATTGGAGGGCATCTTTAACCACTTGGGAAAGGAAATTGCGTTCTCTAAAGAAGGAGGCCTTCTGGTGTGTTCTGTGGTGGAACTGGTCCTCCTGGGAGCAGATACGTCGGAGGCGGAGGAATTGGGAATAGGGGATGGCATTTTTGCAGGAGGTAGGATGGGAAGAGGTGTAATCCAGGTAGTTGTGGGAGTTGGTGGGTTTGTAAAAAAATGTCGGTGTCAAGTCGGTAGTCATTAATGTAGATAGAGAGGTCCACGAAGGGGAGGGAGGTGTCAGAGATGGTCCAGGTAAATTTAAGGTCAGTGTGGAATGTATTGGTGAAGTTGATGAATTGTTCATCTTCCTCGCAGGAGCACGAGGTAGAACCAATGCAGTCATCATTGTAGCGGAGGAAGAGGTGGGGGGTGGTGCCGCTGTAATTACGGAAGATGGACTGTTCTACGTGGCCAACAAAGAGACAGACATAGCTGGGACTCATATGGGTGCCCATGGTTACCCCTTTGGTCTGCAGGCAGTGGGAGGATCGAAGGAGAAATTGTTACGGGTGAGGACCAGTTTGGCCAAACGAATGAGAGTGTCAGTGGAAGGGTACTGTTGGGGACGTTGGGAGAGGAAGAAATGAAGGACTTGGAGGCCCTGGTCATTGTGGATGGAGGTGTAGAGGGACCTGATATCCGTGGTGAAGATGAGGTGTTGGGGGCCGGGGAAACAGAAGTCTTGGAGGAGGTGGAACGTGTGGGTAGTGTCTCGAACATAAGTGGGGAGTTCCTGGACTGGGGGGGATAGGACAGTGTCGAGGTAGGTAGAAATGAGTTCAGTGGGGGCAGGAGCATGCTGAGACAATGGGTTGGCCAGGGTGATCAGGCTTGTGGATCTTGGGAAGGAGGTAGAACCAGGGATTGCGGGGTTCCTGGACAATGAGGTTGGAAGCTGTGGGTGGGAGATCTCCTGAGGTGATGATAGTTTCGTGATGGGGGGGGTGGGGTCATGGTCAAGGTGGCGGTAGGAAGAGGTGTCCTCAAGTTGGCGTTTGGCTTCAGCGGTGTAGAGGTCAGTGCGCCAGACTACCACTGCGACCCCTTTATCTGCTGGCTTGATGGCGAGGTCAGGATTGGAGCAGAGTGATTAGAGGGCTGCGCGTTGTGAGAGTGAGAAGTTGGAGTGGGGGAGGGAGGTAGACAGGTTGACGTGGTTAATGTACCGGCGGCAGTTGGAAATGAAGAGGTCGAGGGCAGGTAATAAGCCAGCACAGGTGTCCAGGTGGATGCAGTGTGTTGGAGGTGGGTGAAGGGGTCCTCGGAATGGGCGGGAGTCCTGATTGTAAAAGTAAGCTCGGAGGCGAAGGAAGAAGTGCTCGACATCACGGTGTGTATTAAATTCATTGATGCATGGACGGAGGGGGATGAAGGTGAGTCCCTAGCTGAGGACTGATCGTTCGTCCTCAGTGAGGAGGAGGGATGGTGAAAACTCGGCAGGGCTGGGAGCAGGGATCTGGTGTGGGTGTGGATCTGTGAGTGGGGTCGGAGCCTGTAACTGGAGTGGGTAAGGTGGTGGGGAGAATGGGAGTGGAATCATGAGCAGGGGTAGTGTTCCCCTCGGGGTTCCGGAGGGTGGGGATGGTGACAGCGGTATCTGTGGGGGGCGTGTCAGCAGAATGCAGGTGAGTGGCATTGGTGGGGGCGGAAGTGGTGGCAAACATGGCAGTATGGGGGGGCAGAAGTCACTGAGGGTGTGACATCGGTGAGGATGTGAGGGGTGGAAGTGATGTCACTTGTGGTGCATGAGGATTTGTGAGGGGCAGAAGTGGCTATGGAAGCAGCCATGATGGGGGTGGAAGTGACATCATCAATCAGCGTGGGGATGGTGGCTGCTCCAGCCGTATGGCTAATGGCATCCGAGTAGTTCCAGAGGCCGGGGGAATCTACTGGAATGTTTGAGGAGCGCTGGTTATGGAGGTGGGTAGATAAAAGTTTGTTGTACTTACAGTTTTTGATGATGAGATGGAGTTGAAATACTGTTTGTTGAGAGTATGAATTCTCCTGAGGATGTAGTATACAGTGGGTCCTCTGCAATTCTGAGAGAGTGTGGCACTCAGCTGAGGTAGGGCTGACTGTAGGGAGGTTAGGTGCCAGCGCATTGCTGCAAGTGTGGAGCGGAGGATCTTGAAGGAGAACCGTTGTTGGTGTTTTTGAATCTGTAGTCTGTACTGTTTGTCCTGTTCAGTTCCGAACTCTGCTGGTTACTTAGCCGTTGGATGTTTATTGATTTAAATAGTGGGTAAATAATTGAAAGCACATTATAGAGTCTCCATTTCTTGGTGTTGAAAGACAAGCCGGATAGAATCTTCCCACTCCCTGGGTATTGTGAACCTGCAAGAAAGTTGCAAAAGTCAGTTGAGATGTCACTGAGGACTTTCTCAATGTTTAAAGCAAAAGATCTTATGCAAACAAGAGGTTCTCACGAGTGAGTGGAGAAAGATGTATTTGCATGCATTGTCACCCTCATTATGATTTAATCTTGCCTCATTTACTTAAGTGTTTACTTAATGACTCAATCTCACTGGGGGCTCCTCCGGATCTCCATCTTGAACGACCAACACCGGTACCTCAGGGTCCATTCCATGGGCAGCAATCATGTGCAGATGCATGCCATCCTCCTCGCCACAGATCTTGGCTACCAACATGTGCCAGCCTCACCTCATCATCATTATTGTCTTCAATCCACTTATAGTCCAGTTCTGAACATGAATGTTGTGCTATGGAATGCACCTGCCCCTTCCATTGTAATGTTACTGCCAGGACACTTCGTGCATGCACTTGACTGGGATATAACTCCAGGATCTTCAAATCTTTGCAGGAGTTTACACGCTTTGAGCCTATTTGCTTTGTCTTACTTGTCTTTTTTATGCTTTGCTCTGTCAACTAGAGCTAGTAGGTTCACTGTGCTTCTGTCCAGACAGCTTATCGTGGTTGGCAGCAGTCATCAGTCAAGATGGAGAACATATTGCCATCTAGCAGCATGCCAAGTCAGTCTCACAACTGCACCATGTGCCAGTCATATACGTGCCAAACACACTACATGCATCAAGCAAATGACCAATCTAAGGAGGGTAGTCCTCATTCAATTCAAAGTGAACACCCTTCAGTCAGGATGTCCCAATTCAGTTAGTCAAGGATGTTAATATCATACCAGAGTCAAAATATGGTGCAGGAAAAGCATGATGAAGGGCTTATGCCCGAAATGTCGACTCTCCTGCTCCTCGGATGCTACCAGACCTGCTGTGCTTTTCCAACACAACCCTTTGGACTCTGACTCTCCAGCATCTGCAGTCCTCACTTTCTCTGAATATTATACCAGGAGCTTGGACATGGTCAATCAACTGCTCAGGGCAGTCATGATCAGAGCCCTCTCCTTGTCAAGAACATGGCACCTCACAACACATCACATCTTTCTTGCCCTATTGTGGACCATTTTCTCCCTTGTTATGTTTTGGAGGCTCCTGATCACAGTTACCAATTATAAACAGTCAACCATTTGTAAGCAATCTTCAGATAATTTATTGAATTTGTTAAGAAGCAGCCATTTAGATGCAATGCATAATTTAATTGGACAAAGAAAGGAAATATACGATGAAAACACTTTCTCGTACCCAAAACAGTTCTCTCGAATGGAGAAACAGAGGTGGTTTTGGTCTCAAGGGATGTTCTTTCCTCACATTTTGCATTTTTTAGTGGTAACGGCCTTCGTTCTTCCCTCAAACTGTTGGTGTTCTGGCAAGAAGGTGATAGTGCACTGCCCTGCATCATCTGTCAATCACTTCTCACCTACCCTCTGTAAATATATATTAAGATTGTAATATTAACTATTACCTTATTTCTTTGTTTTCTACTTAAACTTTGAAGGTCTGTAATGCTTAACTTATTTACTGTTTCCTTTACTACTTTGTACTGAGTTTTCTGTACCCACGTGTATTTGTACCTAAGAAGCTGCATAGTGTGTCAACATTAGACACTTTTCACTGTACTTCTGGCAACATGTGGCAACATAATGTAAATCTAAATCTAATTTAAGAGCTGGCAATCCACACTGTGTCAATTATCTGTCTAAGTCCTTATGGCTACTCATGAAACTAGGATGGCTGAGCCTCTCTTCTAAGAACAAAACCTTCTTATTTTCCCAAACAATACATTAATAATAGGTTACATATGATGCCAGAGAAATCATTGATGCTCATTCAATAATTTTATGACATTTACTTTGCTTTTGTAATTTAATGTTGCCGAAGGCCAACTTATACCTTAACAGATAAATTGGATCTTGTGCTACAAATGAAATACAATTACGAAATGCTAAAATAGTTCAGTTTTAAAGAGTATGCCAAATTCCAACAGCCGCGATGGGACAAAGGGAGGGATTGAGTAAGACGGAAGTGGCTATAAGTTTCAGTGAACATGGAGGAAAAGGTGGTGAGGTGTTCCAAGTGAGTAAGTATAGGAGCAGAGACCAAGCAGAGTTAGTAACGTGGAGCAATTGGATGGGTGGAAATGAGTAAGGAAAGATGTTATATGCGAGAGAGAGAGTGGAAGAGGATGAACTTTGATGTAGCAAAGATGGGATGAGTGTGATAGCATGGAGAAGATAGTGGCACTTGCCAATGGCCTTCTTCCACATTGTACAGATTCTGTAATTACCCTGCCAGAGCTGAGCAAATCACTCTGTTTTTTTGCACTGCTCAGTGTTCCGCCTGATGGTTGACACTACACTGAAAGTGTCAATCTCAGACCACGCTGGCAGGATGTTTTGGACTCCTCTGTTGTTTCTGAGGGAAGAGGAAGCCCCCCTCTGAACAACCCTGTCCACCAGAACATCCAGGACCCTGCCACAAAGGAGGGTAGCAATTTCCCAGTTCATGCTCTGATACATTTCACAAACTGTCCAGGGAAACTCCTAGTTGCTAATCCTTTTAAATATGGTTACAGTGCCTAAAATTCTGGGATGTCCCAGCAGTGACAAGCATATCCACCTATCCAGTAATACAGAAGTTTTTTTTGTGTATGAGGAAATGGTGTTGATTTTGTGGACACCAGCGAAGGAACAGTGCTCACTTTATTGACAGCTGCTCACAAACAGTTTGTTGCTTTTTCAGTGTGGCATCCTGGCAACAGAGAAGCTCCTCAACCAATCAGTTTACAGAATCCTCACTGACACATGCAATGTCTATCCCAGAAACACTAAAGTGGATTTTACTCATGCACAGAAAGTAAAACAAAAGTTCCAGAAAGCATCATTGAATGTAGAGAGAAAGATAACAGACAACTGGAAAAAGTGAAAAGAAAAATAATTTCCAACACTAAATAAAATTCAGAAGTAACTTCAGGCTTGTAAAATAAAACATTCAGGCAAATTAGATTGTTTGATAGTAAATACGCCTGATCACTATTAAAACTATTCTTGGCAGTGTGGAGGAACAGAGGGATCTTGGTTTTTCAAGTACCTAGATCCCTCAAAGTTGCCACCCGAGTGGATAGGGTTGTTAAGAAAGCATATGGTATTGTGGCTTTCATTAACAGGGGATCAAGTTTAAGAGCCGTGAGGTTTTGCTACAGCTGTACAAATCCCTAGTGAGGCCACACTTGGAATATTGTGTCCAGTTCTGACCGCCCGACTATAGGAAAGATATAGAGGCTTTGGAGAGGGTCCAAAGAAGGTTTACCAGGATGCTGCCTGAACTGGAGGGCTTGCCTTATGAAGAGAGCTTGATGAAGCTCAGACTTTTCTCTCTGGAGAGAAGGAGAAAGAGAGGTGACCTGATCGAGGTATACAAGATAATGAGAGGAATGGATAGAGTCAATAGCCAGAGACTTTTCCCCAGGATAAATTGACTAGCACGAGCAATCATAGTTTTAAGATATTAGGAGAAAGTTATAGAGGGGATGTCAGAGATAGTTTCTTTACGCTGCGAGTTGTGAATGCATGGAATGCGTTGCCAGCGGTGGTGGTAGAAGCAGAGTCATTAGGGACATTTAAGTGACTGCTGAACATGCACATGGACAGCAGTGAGTTGAGGGGTGCGTAGGTTAGGTAATTTTATTTTACATTAGGATTAATGCTCGGCACAACCTGTTGGGCCAAACGGCCTGTTCTGTACTGTACTTTTCAATGTTCAATGTTCTATGTTCCAAATTTGACTTCATCTTGAATGCTGTAACCATTTCTGATATCTAACAGGTAACTAATGTGCAAGTTAAGCAATGTAAAGGTTTAACACTATATGCTTTGGTAAATATGGCTTGATTCCAAATTTAAGACAACATGAGCCATGGATTATGCATTTTTATACATTTAAAACAGACAAACTCTGCAGAAATCATAAACGAAGCAATGCTGTCATGGATATTGCAGTTATGCATTAACATTGGGTTGAGCTGAATTAGCTTTATTGTCACACGTATCTAAACGACTACAGTGAAAAGTTTATAATTTGCCACTTAAGTGACATCTTAGGTACAAATGTATCTAGATACAATCCTTAGTCACAGAATAGACACATGGAGAAAGGAAGTTACATTACAGCTATACACAGTATTAGAGGAGAAAGCGAGGACTGCAGATGCTGGAGATCAGAGCTGGAAATGTGTTGCTGGAAAATCGCAGCAGGTCAGGCAGCATCCAAGGAGCAGGAGAATCGACGTAGAATTCCTGAAGAAGGACTCATGCCCGAAACGTCGATTCTCCTGCTCTTTGGATGCTGCCTGACCTGCTGCGCTTTTCCAGCAACACATTTTCAGCTATACACAGTATTACCATGGCTCAGAAAAAATAAGAAGCAAAGTTAAATTAACAGAAAAAGTTAAAAAAAACATAATGTGTTCTCCAATGCCAAATGGTTCTTTCCTCTTAAACACAAACAACTTTGCAATTCATCACAACTGACTATCAGTCTATTTCTCATCTCCAAATCCTCATGTTCTGTGTTAATTTTTGGCACATTGTATGTAAGGTCAGTTCAGGACTGAGACGTTGCATATTAAGTAGTCTTTCTATACTGGATGCTAGGATTGCTTCTAAACCAATAAGCCCTTGCAAAAGTAAAAATTGCTATCAGACCAATGTCAGACCTAAATTTGGGGTGACTGTTTCTGACACCAGGTGAAGAAAGTGTTGAATTTTAAGCAGGTAATTTTATATACGTTTCACATTGTGGAAATGTCAAATTAACTTTCCCTCGTGGGCAGTTGACTTCGAAATGCTGAAGCTGGTGGTATTTTGTTGACTATGTGAGGACTTTAATTACCAGGGAAATTCTTGGGGTTGTTCAGGGTCAGAGGGAATTGTGACTGTCATTTTCTAACTCTGCCTGTCAGCTCTCAGATTTCCATCTATTAAAATTAATGAATGGAGAATTCCAGAAACACAGAAGCAACACTCTCTAGTTGGTATTTATTTTCTTTTGCAGTTTAGATCTCTACCAGTTCAATACTGAAAAGAAGATTTTGCTATAAATGATACAGCCCCTTTATATGTGACCATCAATCACACTGCAGTATGTTTTATGCTCAACGAAGTAACTGAGCAGTGTAACAGTGCCAGTTTAAAAATTCTCTAGAGACACTGTCACCATCAGTAGATTTGGTTGTCATGGTATCTCACCAGTAGCCTCCTCACTATGTAGTTCGGGCTTCACCAGGATTATTTGGCTTTAGATTTCATCACAGCCTTCATTTGTCCATAAATTCTCAAGAGCTGATTACTAAAGGCAAGATATCAGTGGTTGTACTGTAATGATGATAGCACTCACCCAAGTCATGGATAGGCAAGGCTTAGAGAGATACAGGCCAAACACAGGTAAATGGGACTAATTCAGTTTAACAAAGCTGGTCGGCATGGATGATTTGGGCTGAAGGGCCTGTTTCAATGCTGTCTGACTCTATAAATGTGCACCAAGCAGCCTTGAGGAACCCCATTAACATACCAAACATTGGTCAAGAAGATTGGACCCAATTAATACACCTTGGGTACATTGCTGAAGGAGTTCTTGAGACCAGTATCCTCAACCCACCCACCTTCATTTACTTCATCAGTTATTTTATTCATTGTACAGTTGAGAATGGCTTATTTGATGATGCCATTCACAATCATGCCAATGTTGAAGAGTGTGGTGCTGGAAAAGCGCAGCAGCCCAAAACGTCGATTCTCCTGCTCCTCGGATGCTGCCTGGCCTGCTGTGCTTTTCCAGCACCACACTTTTCAACTCTGGTCTCCAGCATCTGCAGTCTTCACTTTCTCGCACAATTATGCCAATGGTAAACAACCAATGTTAGGCAAGAAAAAAGGATGAACTGATAACGGTTGGATCATAAACATCCCAGGAAACAAAACACTACCTTCCTCTGTCCTTCAAACAATTGCACCCATTGCACCATCACTGGCAGAAGCTAATTCCAACCAGGTATACTAACATTGTTTTGCTGAAACAGTCATGGACAGTAGGAACTTTGAGTGCGCCTCCTGACCCCTCCATGCATAGCCAGTGGTTAATTATGCAACTCAGGAATGTTGTGGAATTTGTTTGAAAGTTTGGAATCTTCTGAATTTGCTTTTACCATTTTATATTACTGGCTGCAGAATTTTTTTTAAAAAGCCTCCTAGTCTTTAAATCCCCCACCCTAGGAAGTGCCACCTGCCATTCACCTTATAAACCTCTATAAAGTCACTCCTCAACCTCCAATGCACCGGTGAAAAAATATCCCAGTCTATCCAGCCTCTTCTGATAACTCAAATCTTTCATTCCCAGCAACATCTTGGTAAATGCTTTCTGAACTCTCTCAGCTTAATAATATCCTTCTTATAACAGGACAACCAGAACTGCACACAGTACTCCAGAAGAGGCTTCACCAACAACCTGTATGGCCTCAACATGCCTCAAAGGTCTGAGCAATGAAGGCAAGTGTGCAAAGTGCCTTCTTACTCATCCTGTCTACCTGTGATGCAAACTTCAAAGAATTATGTACCTGAGCCTCTAGGTACCTCTGTTCTACAACATTGCCCATGGCACAACGTTTAATTGTATAAGTCCTGTCCTTGTTTGTTTTACCAAAATGCAATACCTCGCATTTATCCAAATGAAACTCCATCCGCCATTCTTCAGGCCATTGACTCAATTGATCAAGATCTTTTTGTAATCTTAGATAACTTTCTTCACTGTTCACGATACCACCAATTTTAGTGTCATCTGGAAACTTATTAACCGTCTCTTCTATATTCTCATCTAAATTATTCATAAAGATACAGGTTAAGGATAATTAAAGAGATCCTACAAGACTATTAACAGCAAGAGAGCAACTAAAGAGAGAGTAGTGCCCCTTAAATATCAAAGAAGTTGTCTTTGTGTTGAATCTGAGGAGATGGAAGAGATAGCAAATGGATATTTTGCATTAGTTCTTTTATTGTGCAGAAAGAAATGGAGGCAATATTGGGGAACTTGGGGAAATAAATATGGATGTTTTGAGAACAATTCATATTACAGAAGAGGAAGTGCTGGAAGTCTTAGAAAATATAAAGATGGATGAAAAGTTATCTTCTTAAGAGTACCTCAGCTTTCCAAGATCAATTGGGATGCAACGGTTCAAGGAGGCTGCTCACCATCACCTTCTTGAGGGCAATCAGCATTGAGTAATAAGTGCTAGCTCAGCCACCTCTGAATGAATTGCCCCAACTGTCACCTTGTCCCAATCAGCAGAAAAGCTTTAATTTAATATGTGAGCAGAGACTGTTTTCTTTAATTAAACAGCTGCTCAGCTATTTTGACCATTGACTTCCACCTTGGCCTCGGCCTAAGAAAATGGTGGTCATCACAGATTTTAAAGAGAGGCTTAGCTGTAACAAAATTCTTGGAATCGTGGGGTAAAATAGAGCAACCTGGGAATGGTAGGCCTGCTCAAAGTTATTCAAACCATAATCTCCTGATAATTTGCAATTTTATGTGCCACAGCCAGAAAATGTAAGGCCATTTACAGCAAATACACGTTTTGTTCTGTAAATGCCTGTTTTAAGAAGGAAAATAGTTAGTGATACAGACTAACTAGTTAAACTAAATTAAGCTGAAGCCAAAGTACAAATGAAATATTTTAATAATGTCATGATTGTGGTAAAATGTGGGCATCACTTTTTGAATCCATCATCTGAATTTTATACCAGGGCACTTGATGTACACAGCTGTACTGTGAAACTGGTATTCCTGGCTGAGGGCAAGGTGGACAAAGCAGTGCAATGCAGGGATGCTGTGAGTATCCAAGTAGGCTCTGAGTCTGTGAGTGCTGTAAACAGAAACGAAAAGCAGAGATGCCACCTGGTCCAGTCCGGGGACCGGGTGCATGTCCATGAAAGCGCATTTCCTTGCTACAGCATTACAATGATCGTTGCCATTGCAGCCTGAAGTGCAACATTTAAAGTACAGAAGAGCAGTGTAAATGGATCAGGTTCTTCAAGGATACCAATGTTCATGATATGGGTTGTATGTGATCATTGCCCTTGGAACATGCCCTGAAATGTATGCGCCTCATGTCCAACACGGAGTTCCTTTGGAGCAAGCAGTGAGTTGAAGTTGCCACATTCACAGTCTCATTTATATGTCAGGAATTCTCGGCTTCTGGTTTACTCACAACTCGTGCTAGGCGAGGAAGCTGCATATTAATGATGTGAGATGTGCAGTTAATAAGGTCATTAATAAGCAACAAGCCCTCTTAATAGGAAACTCACCTCTAATGAAAATCTTGCCTGGATGGCCAAACTTTGTTAAATCATACAATGGCTTGCGCCTAAAATTGGATCTCTGCTGTATTTCTTACCATAACCAAGTTATTCAAACCCCATAAGATTCCATCCATTTAATCGTGGCCAGCTGAGGAGGTTGAAAAAACGTAGAGAACCAGAGAGAATCTTTCCCCTTGGTGGGTCCTGTGAGTCAGATCATTTCCTGACTTGATTTGCCCATCTTGATCGTGAAAACCCAGGCTCCAAAGCTTGCAAAAGCTTCATGGGTAACTATCAGCAAGAAGAACAATGAACAACATTCCGTGGCTGCTGACTACAAAATACAGGATACGATATTCCATGTAAAGTAGCATATCCAAAGCTCAAATTGCTCCATTTACTAAATGTTGAAAACTCTGTTCTTTTTAGCAATGAAATGTTGGTGATATAAATGGAATAAATGGTCTTGTCAGTGCACTGAATGTATTTACATTCTAATTAATTACCTACAGACAGAATCTTTATGGTATCTCATTGATTTGTTTGAATTCCCAAAACTAGTATTCATATCTTCAACATAAATATCAATGAACATATTGTGTTAGGAAGGCGTATTAAACAAGACAAAATAAATGATTTATGTAGCAAGTTGTACATGTTCTGAATACACCCTCCTCCCAGAAAATAAACAATCTAAAGATGCACCTCACTTCAGGGGCAAAATACATTCAGATACCTCTGCTATACCTTCTGAGGCATGACAGTGAAGTAGCATACGTGGATAGATTTGAAGTCTGAATTGAAATTATAATCCACTTGCAAGTTCTTATTTGCATGTAACATTGTGTTTTAGTAATGTTAATCTTAGTAATATCAATTTTCCCTTTCCCATCTCCTAGCCCCCAAATTCCAGCTATAGTGAGCACTCAGGAGAACTGTAGCATACTGCAAGAGAATATTACTCAATTTGCAGACAGTGTGCACAATTGGCAAATTAAGTTCAACACAAATAAATGCAGCATAGATTTTGGTGAAACCAATAGAAAAGTCACATTACTTGAAAGGTGCAAATCTAGGTGGGGAGGTAAAATACATGATCTCTGAGTATAAATACATTGATCATATCTTCAGTTCTTTGAGAAGGTGACCAAGGAAGTGGATGAGGGTAAAGCAGTAGATGTTGTGTATATGGATTTTAGTAAGGCGTTCGATAAGGTTCCCCATGGTAGGCTAATGCTAAAACTTCGGAGGTATGGCATTGAGGATACATTAGAGGTTTGGATTAGGAATTGGCTGGCTGGAAGGAGACAGAGGGTAGTAGTTGATGGATTATGTTCATCTTGGAGCGCAGTTACTAGCGGTGTACCACAAGGATCTGTTTTGGGACCATTGCTTTTTGTTATCTTTATAAATGATCTAGAGGAAGGACTTGAAAGCTGGGTAAGCAAGTTTGCGGATGACACAAAAGTCGGTGGAGTTGTGGATAGTGAGGAAGGAAGTGGTAGGTTACAGCGGGATATAGATAAGTTGCAGAGCTGGGCGGAAATGTGGCAAATGGAATTCAATGTAGCTAAGTGCGAAGTCGTTCACTTTGGTAGGAATAACAAGATGATGGATTACTGGGCTAATGATAGGCTACTTGGTAGTGTGGATGAGCAGAGGGATCTTGGTGTCCATGTACACAGATCTCTGAAAGTTGCCACCCAGGTAAATAGTGCTGTGAGGAAGGCATATGGTGTACTGGGCTTTATTGGCAGAGGAATTGAGTTCCGGAGTCCTGAGGTCATGTTGCAGTTGTATAAGACTCTGGTGCGGCCTCATCTGGAGTATTGTGTGCAGTTTTGGTCGCCATACTATAGGAAGGATGTGGAAGCTTTAGAACGAGTGCAGAGGAGGTTTACCAGGATGTTGCCTGGAATGGTAGGAAAATCTTATGAGGAAAGGCTGAGGCACTTGGGGCTGTTCTCATTGGAGAAGAGAAGGTTTAGGGGAGATCTGATAGAAGTGTATAAGATGATTAGGGGTTTAGATAGGGTAGATACTAAGAACCTTTTACCGCTAATGGAGTCAGGTGTTACTAGGGGACATAGCTTTAAATTAAGGGGTGGTAGGTATAGGACAGAGGTTAGGGGTAGATTCTTCACACAGCGGGTTGTGAGTTCATGGAATGCCCTGCCCGTATCAGTGGTGAACTCTCCTTTATGGTCATTTAAGCGGGCATTGGATAGGCATTTGGAAGTTATTGGGCTAGTATAGGCTAGGTAGGATTCGGTCGGCGCAACATCGAGGGCCGAAGGGCCTGTACTGCGCTGTATCCTTCTATGTTCTATGTTCTATATTTATAATCCCAGCTGATCTTATTGCTGGCAAGTCAGATCCCCAGATCTGAAATCTAGGTTGATAGATTTTTTTGAATTTTAATTAATGTGGTGGTCATTCACTGAAACATAATCACATAAGGCTCCATAGTTTCTTTAACAGTAAAAGTTTATCACACAAAATATGAGAACAAACCAAACCAGGCTATATAGATCCAGAAGACAGTTTAAACACAAAGTTCTGAAACATCGAACAAATTGAAGTTTCAACCTATTTTCTAACACTATTACTTTATAGTGATTCAAATGCAGTCAAATTATACCTGTAAACCAAATCTTAGTTTGACTTAAATTAATTCTCCCCAGTTTCTATCTTGTGAATGGTGAAGTCTTCTTACAAGAATTCTAACGAAACTGTGAGCTTAGACTTTCTCAACTTCTGATATTTTGCAGATTTCTAACTAAGCATTCCTGGTCTGCAGATTATGCAGTTACACAGATTAAACTTTCTATCAGGTAATTTATCCCCTTAACTGCTCTGACAAATATTCCTTTCCAGGAGAAAGATGATGTGTCCTTCTGACCTCATCCATTAATCCTCTGAATTACCCAACATATTTTAAACTATTGTAAACTGAAGCAAGCTGACTTAAATGTTTATTCCATCTGTGAAGACCACCTCAGTACTATCATACTGACACTCTAAGTGGTTCACTCTCTGACACACACTGGATTTAGTTACTGTTCTGGAAGGACTGTCTGACCTAATTTTGTTTTTAAGAAACCTTTTCAGAAATGTAAGCATCATCCATTGGACTCTACTTTCTTTCCAACCCTAAAAAGAATGTTAATATGTAAATTATTAGCAGACCTTTTATCATATTACTAAACATCATGTCATAGTTTAGTGAAGCCTTAACAATGGAATCCAACTACTAAATTTTATTTCTAGAAAAATATCATGGAAGAGCTGGGAAATGATTCTTCTCCTATATTGGTTTGTGGACAGACCACACTTAGACAACTGTGCAGTTCTGATCATCATTTTATAAAAATGATGGAAAGCATTGGAAAGGATGCAAAGAAGCTTTACAAGGCTGGCACCAAAAATATGTGGCTATACATGTCTAAAAAAAAAGGCTGAGGGATGACCTAATGGAGGTATTCAGAAATATGAAAGTTTTTGAAAGAATGGCTACAGAGACAATGTTTTCTCTTGTCAGGAAGAACATAACTGGAGGTTTTTAATATAAGACAGTCTCAAGAAAATCAATAGAAACTTATTTTCTCCAAAAAGTGGTGAAAATGTGAAACTCATTACCTCAAGCAGTGAATAGTATATAAGTACTTAAGATAAATATGTATATAAGGGAGAAAAAATATAGAAGGCTGTAGTAATAGATTTGGCACATTTTGGATTGATATAGTAATTGATGAAAGTTGAGTGGAGATTTGATTGAAGCATAAAAAAAAATACAGATTTATGGGGCTAACTGCCCTGTTTCTGTGCTATAATCCTGTGGTGGAGAACATTTAAAATGTCTTAATCCAAATGAAAATGCAAATATAGCTTTTAGCCAGAACTATATGGTGAGATAATTCTGATAAGTCTTGAGAAAAAGAAAGGGAAACTGCTGAACCTTTTTTTGGCACAGATTGAAAAAGGTACCTCAAGGAGAGAATGAAAAGGAGAAATGCCTTATTCTAATTCGGTGTTCTTATGCTTTTGCATCATTCAACATTAGTACAGTTAAGAGAGGATATTTTGTGTCAAATGGCATCAGAAAAAGATATTGCTCAATTTGTGAGCTGTTTCGCAATTCTGAACTGAGTACTCACAGTGTGGAAACTGGCCCTTAGGCCCAACAAGTCCACACTGGCCCGCCGAAGCGCAACCCACCCAGACCCATTCCCCTACATTTATCCCCTTCACCTAACACTATGGGCAATTTAGCATAGCCAATTCACCTAACCTGCACATTTTTGGACTGTGGGAGGAAACTGGAGCACCCAGAGGAAACCCACACAGACATGGAGAAAATGTGCAAACTCCACACAGTCAGTCGCCTGAGGCGGGAAATGAACCCGGGTCTCTGGTGCTGTGAGGCAGCAGTGCTAACCACTGTATCACCGTTTATGAAATGAACTTGATATATAAGTATTCATTGCATATATGTACCAACTAAAGACGAAATAGACATTTTTTCTTTGGATAAAGATAATTCTTGCTCTCAATGATGAATTTTGGTGATTTTTTTCGTCCCTCCATTTTTGCTTCATAACGGAGCAACAGCAAACACAAGGTAGCGTGACTGATTGAAGCTCTGGCTTACATTCTTTCAAATCTAGAGTAATAGAATTATGGAGTCATACACACTTTGGAGACCTATTGTAGGCAGTGAAAGCTCCCACTGAAACAGAGGCATGACCTCATGGATTTATTTTAGTGTCACAGATTAATCCCCCTGTGTTGGTTTATACCTCCTTTCCCAAAACCGGGCAGGATAGGTTGGATAGGGGAAGAATGTGGGAAAAGGACAGACATTTCAAGCCTCTTTAAAAGGATGATCAACCTTAGAGAAATGGAAATGCAGAATTTGTACATGTATCTGTTAGTCACTTATGATTTATGAAATTTGAACTGGTGAATGCCCCTAACTTTCTGCCAGCACCTTTTGTTTTTATCCTCCAACCAAAACACTCCCTCACTTTAAGTTGTTGATAAAGGCTGGGTCTGCTAGTTACTAAACAAATGCAAAGCCTGAAGTTAAACAAAAAAGGAGTAAGCTTTTGTTTTTGGAATCACAAATTTAAGCATAATGAGCTTCTCAAAGTCAATGTGAACGTTAATGGCACCTCATAAATCAAATTACCACAGAAAATTTGATTCACTTTTAAAATTACCATTAATTCTATGTTAAAAAATGCATTGGTCACATATAAATGTATTTGACATTTAAGTAATATAATAGCATTTAGTTGGAATATGCATTTTGTCCAACCAATCAGATTACTGCAGGATCTTGATCAGGTGGGCTGAGAAGTGGCAGATGAAGTTTAATTCAGGTAAATGTGAGGCGTTGCATTTTGGTAAAGCAAATCTTAGCAGGACCTATACACTTAATGGTAAGGTGCTAGGGAGTGTTGCTGAACAAAGAGACCTTGGAGTGTAGGTTCATAGCTCCTTGAAAGTGGACAATCAGGTAGATAGGACAGTGAAGAAGGCATTTGGTATGCTTTCCTTTATTGGTCATAGCATTGAGTACAGGAGTTGAGAGGTCATGTTGCGGCTGTACAGGACATTGGTTAGGCCACTGTTGGAATATTGCAATTCTGGTCTCCTGAAAGGGTTCAGAAAAGATTTACAAGGACGTTGCCAGGGTTGGAGGATTTTAGCTGTAGGGAGAGGCTGAACAGGCTGGGGCTGTGTTCCCTGGAGGGTCGGAAGCTGAGGGGTAATATTATAGAGGTTTACAAAATTATGAGGGGCATGGATAGGGTAAATAGGCAAAATCTTTTCCCTGGGGTCAGGGTGTCCAGAACTAGAGGGCTTAGGTTTAGGATGAGAGAAAGATATAAAAGAAACCTAAGGGGCAACTTTTTCACACAGATGGTGGTACATGTATGGAATGAGCTGCCAGAGGAAGTGGTGGAGGCTGGTACAATTGCTACATTTAAGAGGCATTTGGATGGGTATATGAATAGGAAGGGTTTGGAGGTATATGGCTGGGTGCTGGCAGGTGGGACTAGATTGGGTTGGGATATCTGATCGGCATGGATGGGTTGGACTGAAGGGTCAGTTTCCGTGCTGTACATCTCTATGACTCTATAACGTGGTATCCATCATTACATTTCAAAAATTGTAGCCTTGGAATAGACTAGCAGTAATAAAATAACTACCCATTCTATTGATGCTTCATAGTGGTCATTGTTGTAAATTATGTAAGATGGTTTTCTGCAGTATGTTTAAGTTCAATCTTTTTTGCTCTGCTTCAGGTAAAAGATACCGAGTAAATCAAGATTCAAATTGGCTTCCAGTTCCCTGGGCACAGGCAATGGTAGATCCTCTCTCTCAGAGTCTTTGCTTTCTATCAACTCAATTCTTTAGAAATGCAATAAATTTATATTTCCCTCGTATCATCCTGGCATTTATTATTTACAATTGAACAATACAGCTGTGATATTGCTCATGTTAACAGTTTTGAATTCCTTATGTACCTCAACCATATATGTTGAAGTCCAGACTCTGTACAAAACATGGTAGTGTTCTATAGCCTTATTTTGGTCCAATCATAGATTGAGATGGCACATATGTAGTCAGCTTTCTCATACATAAGTTTAAACAAAGAATTTAAAATGGCAGGAAAGGGAAAGGAGACATTCTTTAAAATAAAAACTATTTCTTTCATGCTAAAATTATTTGGAAAGATATTTTGAAAATTAAATTTATGGAGAATCTTCTGAATGCAATTTATTTTCTAATCATAACAAGAAAATGATTTCTTCCCAATTCAAACAGAGATAGGAAACATAGATTACAAGTTGCACTGAAAAGTGAGTGACTTTAAATGAGGGACTTGAGCTGTGCGGAGAGGAACAACTGACAACCTGGCTACTAACTGTACTTCTGAAGACAAGAGCCACTGTGAGGCTCAGTGGGTAGTACTGCTGCCTCACAGCATCAGGGACCTGGGTTTGATTCCAACCTCAGGCGACTGCCTGTGTGGAGTTTACACATTCTCTGTGTCTGCATGGGTTCTGCCAGTTGCTCCAGCTTGCTCCCATAATCCAAAGATGCGCAGGTTAGGTGGATTGGCCATGCTAAATTGCCTACAGTGCTCAGTGATGTGCAGGTTAGTTGGATTAGCCATGGGAAATGCTGGGTTACAGGGATAGGGTAGCGGGATGGGTGGGATGCTGTTCGGACGGTCAGTGTTGGGTCGAATGGCCTGTTTCCACATTGTAGGGATTCTATGAATAGACAGCAGGTTTGGATGTGGCTAAATCAATTCAAACTATTGCTTTCAGTTTCTTGGAAGGCAGTAATATTTATGCCTATCAATTGTATATGAATTCAGCCTAGGTTAAGGCTAGATGGCCCATCTGATCAAGATCCTGTTGTAATCTGAGGTAACCTTCTTCACTGTCAACTACACCTTCAATTTGGTGTCATCTGCAAACTTACTAACTGTACCTCTTATGCTCACATCCAAATCATATATATAAATGACAAAAAGTAGCAGACACCGATTCTTGTAGCACTCTGCTGGTCACAGGCCTCCAGTCTGAAAAACAACCCTCCACCACCACCCTCTGTCATCTACCTTCGAGCCAGTTCTCTATCCAAATGGCTAGTTCTCCTTGTATTCCATGAGATCTAACCTTGCTCACCAGTCTCCCATGGAGAACCTTGTCGAGCGCCTCACTGAAGTCCATATAGATCATGTCTGCCGCTCTTTTTTACTTCTTCAACAAACTCAATCAAGTTTGTGAGACATGATTTCCCACGCACAAAGTCCAGTTGACTATCCCTAATCAGTCCTTGCTTTTCCAAATACATGTACATCCTGTCCCTCAGGATTCCCTCCAACAACTTGCCCACTGCTGACATCAAGCTCACCAGTCTATAGTTCTCTGGCTTGACCTTACCACCTTTCTTGGGTAGAGAGAAAGAAAAAAACACATAACATTTGAGACATACAGTACAGAATAGGCCATTCAGACCATTGAGTCTGTGCCATTCCATCTACACTAGTCCCATTCTCCAGCACTTGGCCCATATTCGTGAATACTATGACATTTCAAAATGCTTATCCACACACTTTTTAAAGGTAGTGAGGCTTCCTGCCCATAGTGCATTCGAGATTCCCACTATCCTCTGGCTAAACTTTCTTTTCCTCAACATTCCTATAAACCTTCTGACATTCACCTTAAAATTATGCCCCTTTGTTATTGACCCTTCAACTAAGGAGAATGGATGCTTCCTATCCACTCTGTCAGAGATTCTCAAAATCATATACACCTCTGCCAAGTTTCCCCCTCAACCTTCTCTGCTCCAAAGTAAACAAAGAAAACAAACCAAAACTATTCAGCCTCTCTTCAAAGCTGAAGTGCTCCATCCCTGGCAAGATCCTGGTAAATCTCCATTGCACCCCATCTAGTGCAATCATGTTGTTCCTACCTTGTGGTAACCAGAACTTCACACAGTACTCCAGCTGCGGCCTTATTAAAAACTCTGTACAATTCCAACATAATCTTCCTGATCTAATAATCTATGCCATTCTTTACTCAGAGAGTAGTAAGTGTATGGAATGCTTTGCCTGCAACGGTAGTAGATTCGCCAACTTTAAATGCATTTAAGTCGTCATTGGACAAACATATGGACGTACATGGAATAGTGTAGGTTAGATGGGTTTCAGATTGGTTTGATTGGTCGGCGCAACATCGAGGGTCGAAGGGCCTGTACTGCGCTCTAATGTTCTATGTTCTATGACTGATAAAGGCAAGTGCTGAAAATGTGTTGCTGGAAAAGCGCAGCAGGTCAGGCAGCATCCAAGGAGCAGAAGAGTCGATGTTTCGGGCATGAGCCCTTCTTCAGGAATTCCTGCTCCTTGGATGCTGCCTGACCTGCGCTTTTCCAGCAACACATTTTCAGCTCTGATCTCCAGCATCTGCAGTCCTCACTTTCTCCTGATTAAGGCAAGTGTCCTGTATGCCTTCTTAACCACCCTATTAACCTGCCCTGCCACCTTCAGGGATCTGTGCAAAAGCACCCCAAGATCCCACTGCTCCATGAAGCTTCCTAGTATCCTGCCATTCATTGAGTGCTCCCTATCTTGTTACTTCTTCTAAAGTGCAGTACCTGCTATATTTCAGGCTAAAATTCCATTTAAATTGAAAGTGTAGTGGACAGCGAAGAAGGTTACCTCAGATTACAAGAAGATCTAGATCAGATGGGCCAATGGGCTGAGGAGTGGCAGATGGAGTTTAATTTAGATAAATATAAGCTGCTGCATTTTGGGAAAGCAAGTCTTCACAGGCCTTTTTACACTTAATGGTAAGGTCCTAGTGAATATTGCTGAACAAATAGACCTTGGATTGCAGCATAACTCCTTGAAAGGGTAGTGAAGAAGGCATTTGATATGCTTTCCTTTATTGATCAGAGCATTGAGTAAAGGAGTTGGGAGGTCATGTTGCAGCTGTACAGGATGATGGTTAGACCACTTTCAGAATAATGCATACAACTCTGATCTCCCTCCTGTCAGAAGGATGTTGTGAAACTTGAAGGGCAACAGAAAAGATTTCCAACGATTAGATTAGATTAGACTTACAGTGTGGAAACAGGCCCTTCGGCCCAACAAGTCCACACCGACCCGCCGAAGCGCAACCCACCCATACCCCTACATTACCCCTTACCTAACACTACGGGCAATTTAGCATGGCCAATTCACCTGACCCGCACATCTTTGGACTGTGGGAGGAAACCGGAGCCCCCGGAGGAAACCCACGCAGACACGGGGAGAACGTGCAAACTCCACACAGTCAGTCGCCTGAGTCGGGAATTGAACCCAGGTCTTCAGGCGCTGTGAGGCAGCAGTGCTAACCACTGTGCCACCGTGCCGCCCACAAATCCTCTTACCACGGTTAGAGGATTTGAGCTATAGGGAGAGGCTGAATAGGCTAGGGCTGTTTTCCCTGGAGTGTCAAAAACTGACCTTATTGAGGGGCATAGATAAGATAAATAGACAAAGTCTTTTCCCTTGGGTGAGGGAGTCCATAATTAGAGGGCATAGGTTTAGGGTGAGAGGGGAAAGATATAAAACGGACCTAAGGGGCTACGTTTTCGCGTAGATGATGGTGCATGTACGGATTGAGCTGCCAGAGGAAATGGTGGAGGCTGGTACAACTGCAATATTTACAAGGCATCTGGACGGGTATCTGAATAGGGAGCGTTTAGACCGATATGGGCCAAGTGCTAGCAAATGGGAAAAGATTAGGTTAGGATATCTGGCATGGAACAGTTGGACCAAAGAGTCTGTTTCCATGCTGTACATCTCTATGACTCTATGCTGATTTGCCCATCTGACTAGCCTAAGACCTTCTTTCTCATTATTAACCACCTTGCTAATCTTTCTGTCATTCACAAACTTATTTCCTCATCCCACAATCTCCTCTATATGATTTATATCTACATCATAAAAAATCACCAACCCAACACTGATCCCTGTGCTACACCACTGAACACCAGTCTCCAGTCACACAAAGAGCCTTCTACAAGCACTTCTGTTTCTTATTGTAAAGCCAATTTTAGTGTCAACTTGCCAATTTGTCCTTGATCTCATGAGCGTTTACCTTCTTTATCAGTCTCCCATGTGAGGCTTGTCAAACACTTTGCTTAATCATATATAAAATACATCAATTGCACTACTCGTGTCTACATACCTGATCACCTGCTTGAAAAATGATATCAAGGTGCGACTTCACCTTGACAAAGCCATATAGATTATCTCTGATCAAACTTTGCATCTCCAAGTGGAGATTAATTCTTTCCTTCAAAGTTTTCTCCAATGGTTTCCCTACCATTGATGAAACTCACTGGTCTGCGATTCCCTGGTTTATTCCTAACATCCTGTTTGGGTTACGGTCATTTTATCCCATGACATTTTGAATAATAATGTAGAGAAAGGATCTGATCCCTCACAATCAGGCAATTGGTTCTAGGGAGAGTAAATTAATTGTGCTCTTTTGCTCAGAAAGGAGGAGTCTGGTGGACCATGCGCAGAAGTATTTATGACATTTAACAACATGGTTAAAAAGAATTTGAGGTATTATTTCAAGATATTCTGGATGCCATAAATCTATCAAGGATAGAGGAGGAAAAGATTGAATTTATATTACAATTGTTTTTTTCTCTTCTAATTATGAGACAGTGAAGAATTGTGAATGACAGAAAGATTAGCAAGGTGGTTAATAATGAAAAAGAAGGTCTTAGGCTAGTCAGATGGGCAAATCAGTAGCATAGAGTTATAAAGATGTACAGCATGGAAACAAACCCTTCAGTCCAACTCGTCCATGCCAACCAGATATCCTAACCTAATCTTTTCCCATTTGCCAGCACTTGGCCCATATCCCTTTAAACCCTCCCTACTTATATACTCCTTTCCCTTTTTATGCCTTACTGAGTTCAGCTGAAAGTCATTCCACAAACTTTGAATTTTGATTTCCAAGTTTTAAAATAATCCCTCAGCAAAATTCTTTAAGAATAACTCACCAGTGGAGATTATTAACAAAACATTGGGGAGTTGCTGTGCTACTCCAAGTGCACAAGCACTCAGGAAATTAAGGAAGACAGGACAGAGGTGATAAAGCATCAGTCACATGAATTACAACTTCATGGAATGCCCAGTAATAATTTCCTCATTGAACCAGACCCTGTAATTGGATTTGTCTTTTTTTGTGTCTAGGACAGATATGGGGAATTTTCAACTTTGTTGGGTAGTTACCTGTGTTGTAACTGTTCTGGAAGAGCTTGGCTAGGGGAGTGGCAAGTTCTGGAGCACAAGTCTTCAGTGCCAGAATGTTCTCAGGACCCATAACCTTTGCAGGATCCAGTGCCTCCAACCGTTTCTTGATATCACGTGGAGTGAATTGAATTGGCTGAAGATTGGTATCTGTAATGCTGTGGATCACTGCAGAGGCTCATCCACTTGACACTTCTGACTGAAAATTGTTGTGAATGTTGCAACCTTCTCTCTTGTACTGATGTGTTCACTCTTCCATTATTGAGGGTGTAGATATTTATGGAGCCATCTCCTCTAGTGAGTTGTTTAATTGTCCACCACCATTCATGCCTGGATATGGCAGGACTGCAGAGCTTAGATCTTGTCCATTAGTTGTGAAATCACTGAGCTCTGTCTATCACCTGCTGCTTATGTTCCTTGGCAAATAAGTAGTCCTGTTTGGTAACCTCACCAGTTTGACATATCATCTTTAAGTATGCCAGGTGCTGCTTTTGGCATGTCCTCCTCCATTCTCCATTGATCCCCTGGCTCGATGGGAATGGTTGAGTGGGGAATTTGCTGGGCCATGAGGTTGGAGATTATGTTGGAGCCCACAATGCCTCATGGATTCCAGTCTTGAGTTGGTAGGTCTGTTCAGTCTGTTCACTGTCCTATTTAGCACAGTGATAGATGCCACACAACACGATGGAGGTTATTCTCAATGTGAGGCTGGGACTTCATCTCCACAAGAACTGTGTGGTGGTCATACTTACTGATCCTGTAATAGACGGATGAACCTTCAGCCAGTAGATTGACAATGATGAGGTGAAGAATCCCTTCCCCTCTTGTGATTCCCTCACCAGCTGCTGCAAACACAGTCTAGCAGCTATGTCCTTCAGCACTCGACCAGCTCGATTAGTAGGCTGAATGGAACACAAAAGATAAAATTAAATTTGCTGATACCAAGTGTGGAAGGAGCATCTAACGAGAAGAGTTTGATTAGGTTGTGGCTGTACTCAGGTTAGAAGAATGTTTCACCTTATTGAAACATTTAAGATTTTTAGGAGACTTGAGGAGTAGATGAGGAAAGGTTTTTTTTCCCCTTGTGGGAGAGTCTAGGATAGAAAAACATAATCCAAGAATAAGGGGTCACATATTCAAGGCACGAATGGGGAGGAATGTGTTCTTTCAGAGGGTAGTAAATTCTTTACCGCTGTTGAGGCTGGCTCATTAAGTATATTCAAGGCTGAGATTGACGAGTTTTTAATCAGTAAGAAAATGAGGGATTCGAGAAAATGAAGGGTTTGAGGGAAAGTCTGGAAAGTGGAGTTGAGGATTATCAAGTCAGCCATGATCTCATTGAATGGCAGAGCAGGCTCAATGGGCTGAATGGCCTACTTCTGCTTATATAACTTCAGGTCCTATGGTTTTACAGTCGATTCAGTATTGGACCGTGCTACACCATTCAGTTAGATCCTGGCTGTTCTGTTTTTTTCTTGTGTTTACCCCCATCCGTGCTACGTATATCCTTAGATATTCTCAGCTAACAAAAATCTATCAATCTCAATTTTGAAAATGTCAATTGACCCAGAAAACAGAGCATCTTTGGTGAACATTCCAGGTTTATTCAGGCATTGGGAAAAACTGCTTCCTGAGTTTAAGACTATGTCCCCTTATTCTGGATCCTTCCACCAATGGAAGCAATTTCTCTCTATCCCCCCAAATCCCTTTGAAATTTTAAAGGCCTCCATCAGATTACCCCTCAACCTTCACAAATCATTGTAAACACACCAAACTTATTCATCCTGTTCTCATAGATTAAACCTTTATCCCATGATATTGAATTTTCTCTGTACATTCTCCACAGCCATTATATTCTGTGAAGAGTGAAGCCGAAAATAAAATGTAGTACAGCACTCCAGATAGGGTTTGAACAAAAACATCATCCCTTCAATTCTGTATTTCAACTCTCTAAAGAAAAAAGCTCCAATCAGATTGGCAGGTAGCAGATGGAATAATAAACTCATTTAGTTATTTTCCCTTCAGAGTTAAATGGCCCAACATACATAAGACAGAATTTTCCTAAAGGTTTCTGAACCCTATTGACAGATTCAAATGGGGGTCAAGAGCACACACTGTGGGGGAAACATCACTGACTGTGATTTTCTCCATAGCAATCAGCTGATGCCCAGAGAGCAGGTTTACCATCCTGGTAAGGAGGATGGGGTTGGGAGAGAAAACCTTGTAATTTAAAAATGTATTCAGCGGCAGAGCCAAGTGGTCATTAATTAGCTGAACCCCACTATTAAGGGTGCCAATAGCTAGAGCTGGATAAAGGGGCTAAAAGTGGCTCTCAACTGAGAAGGTGGCTAGTGAAGATTCTGAGCCAAAATAGCAGCTTCGATAGTCTGATATCTAAATTTAAACTATACGCTAGTGTAATGGTAGACTTCATAGAAGGAGTTTATCCAAGGTAACAAGATAACAACAGTAAGGCCTGTTGAACAGAAGCAGAAGCAATTGCTTGCATAGAGACAGTGTGATAAGGTACACCCTTGAGAAAGGCTGATAGATGCCCCTATACCAGACTGATGCAAAGTCTGGTATTTGTCATGGGATAGAAAAGAAGGGTCTGACCCACATCATTTAAGACTCCAAGCAATTTTGGCCACATGCTATATATCAAAATGGTATTTTAAGTGTACAGGCATTTTGGGATTTAACTGCATTCCTTTGGATATTCAGTCTATGTTGGATAGAAGTGGCCCCTTCCTATCAGCAGGGGAGTGCTGTATAGCTGGTGTAGGAGCTAAGCCTGGAATGTGGCTGATTAAGATGTATTGTGAAGGCCCAAGGACAATTGATAAGGGAATCTGGTAAACATCATGAAGTCATAGGATGATCTAAAGCTGTCCATGAACTGATCATGCAGTCACATGGCTGACTGTATTAGATGTGTATGTAATCAATTAATAACACAATTGCTCTGTAGTAGCCAAAGCTGGCTGAAAGGGAATATGTGTAAAGCGTGTGTTTCCCTTTTGTTTGCTTAAGAAATCTCTGGACTGCCCAGAGGCTCTCTCTCCACTCGTGTAAAACAATAAACTCTTTGTTGCTTGAAACAAAAAACGAAGTTACAAATCTGGCAGCATCTGTGATGAGAAATCAAAGGTAACATGTTGGATCCTTTTGAAGGAGGTTACTTTTGAATCTGACCACATCATCTTTTCATGCAATGCATTCTGGATAATTGGAACTCATGACATAGAAACACTTCTCCTTATTCTCCAAGTTTGTTTTATCTTAATATTGTTAAGTCTGCACCAACCCTCCCGCCACTGTGCAAACTGACTTTCCTGCCATCGAACACAGTTACAACCAATCTGAGAGATCACAATAACCCCCTTTGCCCCACAGGCAGTTTTGAATAGCTCTGCTAAATGCACCAAGCCACTCCCCTGCTCCAAGGGAACAATATCCAATATTTCATCTCTCTACACATGACTGATTTACTTCATCCCTGCGATAATCAAGTAAATGTTATCTGCAGCTTCTTTAAGTTGACAACATCCTTCTAGACATGTGGTACCCAGAATTGGGTGCTCCATCAAAGCATCAATAGCTTTGATGCTATCCTCCTGCCCATCAAAGCCAGGTTGTGGGGACCTTTGATGACCACTGTAGAATCCTTTGCCCTCCCCATGCTTTTCTGTCTTCCAGATCTGTATGCGGAGTTGCCATCTTCACAATTATATTATCCTCTCTTAATCTGAGCATGCTGCCTCCATTACCCACAACTGATGTCCCAATTCTCTACCATAGTAATAATCCCTGAAAAATCCCTTGACTTGCAGTAAACAAATCCCCCAAACTGTCCAGGACCGATCTCCTTGATAGTCTTGGAATAATAACCCCAACTTATGATTGACCAATTCCATTAGCTGATATCTTCGTAGGTCTCTGTTTAACTTACCATTCATCTCCACACTGTAAGGATGTGGTTGACCTGACCCTGGATGCCCAATCCAGCTAATCAACCACGTCCAAATCCCTGAACTGATATTGGATGCTATCCTTGTGTAATGTAAGATGTTTGATTTATATACATTTTAATGTCATTCATTTTGTTTTATTTTTAATCTGATAAAGTCATAAAGTTGTACAGTATGGTAACAGACCCTTCGGTCCAACTCATCCATGACAACCAGGCACTCAAATCTGATCTAGTCCCATTTTACTAACATTTAGCCCATACTCATCAAAACTCTTCCTATACCTCTGCCCATCTAGATGCCTTTTAAATGTTGTACCAGCCTCCACCACTTCTTCTGCCAGCTCAGTTCACACATGCACCATTCTCTTCATAAAAAAGTTATACCTCAAATCCCTTTTAAACCTTTCCCCTCTCCTTTTAAACCTATGCCATCTAGTTTTGGACTCCCCTATGCTGGGGAAAAGACCTTGGCTATTCACTTTATCCATGCCCCTCAGGATTTTATAAACCACTATAAAGTCAGCCCTCAGCCTCCGATGCTCCAGAGAAAAAATAGTCCAAGTCTATTCAACATCTCCTTACAGCTCAAGCCCTCCATACCGGGCAACATCTTAGTAAATCTTTCCTGCACCAAGGTTTAGCAACAACCTTCCTATATAAAGGTGACCAGAATTGAATTCAATATTCTAAAATATTCTCACCAGCATTCTCAGCAATGTTCACTACAACTACAACAGGGCATCCGAACTCCTATACTCAATACTCTGACCAATGAAGGCCTTCTCCACTACCCTGTCTACCTGTGACTCCGCTTTCAAGGAGCTATGAACCTGCATCCCTAAGTCTCTGTTTGGCAACACTCTCTAGGATCCTATCATTAATTGTATAAGTCTGACCCTGGTTTGCTTTCTCTAGTTTTCTTTTATTTGTCTACATGGCTGTGTCTTGTTGACTTTGCTCAGAACACTATGGACATTTTCTCCCTTTCATGCCTTTGTTAACATGCGTTTGACATCTCAATGTTAGCAACCTCTGCCTTTGGCTGTGGGCACCCTCACCCTTACTCCCACTCTGTCTGCAATGTAAAAACCAGCATTTTCCAGAATCTTTCAGTTCTGAACAGGAGTTAGATCAGACTCTAGATATTAACTGTTTCTCTCCACACAACATTCCTGATCTGCTGACTTCTTCCATTTAGATTACGTCTCGAAGTGTGTGAACTTTCTATGTGTGCGAAGACATTTACTGATTAACTTGTAAGTATTTCTGTAGCCATGGTGATTAGTTAAAAGAATCAGGATGGGGGATCCAAGATGGTGGCGACTCAGCAAGTCTGAGTCTTTAGTGTTCCTCCCAAGACTTGGAAAAAGTGGACCACCTGCCTCTACCACACTTACCAAATCATTTAAAATAGGTTTTACTTAATGTAATTAGTTGCTCAGCATTAAATTTAAACAGTCTAGTCTCCTGTAAAAATGACTAGGGGGAAAGGAGCCCGCAATTCTCAGCAGGCAGGAGCCACTCCCCCGCCCTCCCCAGCTGCAGCAGAGGCATCTGCAACCGTCCCGGGGACTTACCTACAGTGGCGAGCCTCGCGGAAATAATCTTCAAACTTGACACTAAGATCAACACCTTCATCAAAGAGTCCCGGACCAGATGGAATTCACTCTCGGCCGTGCCAGAAAAGCACGACCGAGACATCAAGGAAATTGAGCGCCAAGTCGGAGGGGCGGAGCTAAAGGCCACGACCTCCGAGACCATAGCAGAATCGGCTGTGGATCCGGTCCGGACTCTCAAACAGCAAGTCCAGACCTTAGAGAATCACATTGACGACCTTGAGAATCGAGATCGTCGAAAAAATATTCATATGCTGGGCCTTCCCGAACGGGAAGAAGAAGGCCAGCTTACAGTGTTCCTCAAGCAGTGGCTTCCACTGCTGTTAAATCTGGAGGCTGGATCAGGCCAGGTATGGGTGGAATGGGCCTCCCGACTTGCAGTGCATGGGCCTGGCTCGAACCAGTGCCTCCGCCTGGTCCTGTTCCGGTTGCAAAGCTACAAGGAGATGCAGATGCTCTTGGAAGCTTC
Organism: Hemiscyllium ocellatum; assembly: GCF_020745735.1. Taxonomy (NCBI): domain Eukaryota; kingdom Metazoa; phylum Chordata; class Chondrichthyes; order Orectolobiformes; family Hemiscylliidae; genus Hemiscyllium; species Hemiscyllium ocellatum. The sequence goes on along the minus strand of NC_083407.1, from coordinate 36,609,107 downwards.
CAGAAGTCTTGGGAGAGATACCCAAGTCATGATTTATAATGGATCTAAGATTATGTTATTTCAGGACTTTTCCCCAGCTTTGGTCTGAAAGAGGAAGGTGTTTGATGAAGCGAAGAAGCATTTAAGGGACTTAAATATTCAGTACTCCTTGCACTACCCAGCAATGCTACGTTTTAGCCATGAAGGGTCCGTGTATAACTTCGGATCACTGGAGAAGGCCAAGGAATTTTTGGACTCTCTTAGATAAATTGTAAGAGTTAATTGATGTTGTTTCGCCTTCCCCGCCCGCCCCCCCCCCCGGTTTACCCCCCTTTTTCTCCTTACATTACCTTACTGTTTAGTATTATTTCTGGGGGGGGGGGTCAGGAGAGCGGTTTATTTATTTATTCTTCACTTAGTGATTTTCTCCCCCCTTTTTTAATATATATAGGCCAGGGGTCTAGTTAATGTCGGTGGGGGCGAGGTGGTTACCTTATCCTATTTTATCTCTGTCCTTAGGAGCGGGGTTGTTTTCCCCTGTTATTTTGTATTACTACATTTAATTATTATTTGCTGAGACTGTAATTTTATAGTCATTTATGTTCATACACGGTATTAACATTACCAAATATATCCAGGTGTTGGTGTGGGTGGGGGGTGGTGGGGGTAGGGTACTCATTGTTAATTCTAGCTCAGTAGTATATTTGAATTTTCTTTATCCTATCGTGGGATGCCAGGGTCAAGGGGGGGCACTGGTTGGGAGAGGTTATGATGGGCTTTTGGAAAGGAAGTGTTGCCGCCTGGGAATAAGGGGGAAGATCTCCGTTTAAATACATTTTATATTTTTTTATTTAGAAATAGTTTTTTTATTATGTTGATGTAGTGTATTAAAGAGCCTTTATTTTTGCGAATTTTATATGCTCTATGCTCGGGATGTTTTGGATAGGGTTTCTTCTCCCCAGGGGTCTTGGACTTGCCCGGTGATTATGGTTAATCAGTTGATTAAATGGTGCACCTGGAATGTCATGGGAAGTAATTCACCAATCAAAAGGAAGAAAGTATGATCAAACCTCAAGAAAGAAAGGGTTGATAAAGCTCTCCTATAGGAGACACATTTGTTAAAGGATTGGACATTCTGGCTGCAAGAAACATGTTTCTGCTGATGGGTGTGTGCTGAACCAGAGGACACAGCTTAAAAATACAGGTTAGACCATTTAGGACAGAGATGAGGAGAAACTTCTTCACCTTGAGAGTGGTGGCTGTGTGGAATGCTCTGCCCCAGAGGGCAGTGGAGGTCCAGTCTATGGATTCATTTAAGAAAGAGTTGGATAGAGCTCTCCAGGATAGTGGAATCAAGGGTTATGGAGATCAGGCAGGAACAGGATACCGATTAAGGATGATTAGCCATGATCATATTGAATGGTGGTGCAGGCTCGAAGGGCAGAATGGCCTAGTCCTGCACCTATTGTCTATTGTCTATTGGATAAAGAACACCTGAAATTATGACAGGAAAGAGATTATTTTCCATTCTCTCTGTGCAAGGAAAAACATTTTGGTTAACTGGGTGGCTGAGGGCCCTCGTGGACTTTCGAATTGGCACAGAATAATTATGGAATATACACCCCCTGACTTCCTTACAAATATGGTGCACCAAAAAAAACCTGAATTATTCCATAAAATATGGCAGCCCTTCTTGAATTACACAAATACAGATATTTTGGTCATCCTAACAAGGGCCTTTATTTAATTGAGAGGGTGAACTCTAGCTGGTCCGGGGCCCATTGGGAAAGGAATCCCACACGAATACAGGTTTTGTTATCTGATGTTAACACATTCCGAGCATGTTTATCGCTACTCAATTTCTGTGTTATCCATTTTTTTTCTCTCTCTTGAATAATGTAAGAGATTTAATCGGAGTTTGCACGTTCTCCCCGTGTCTGCGTGGGTTTCCTCCGGGTGCTCCGGTTTCCTCCCACAGTCACAAAGGCGTGCGGGTCAGGTGAATTGGCCAAGCTGAATTGCCCGTAGTGTTAGGTAAGGGGTAAATGTAGGGGTATGGGTGGGTTGCGCTTCGGCGGGTCGGTGTGGACTTGTTGGGCCGAAGGGCCTGTTTCCACACTGTAAGTCTAATCTAATCATACACTCTAGTTAGTTGTAGGTTAGATGAGTAGTTAGTTGAGTTTTGTTTTTTTTTCTCTCGGTTTTTTTTCTGTTTAATAGATTTTGGTTATTATTTATTTAAGATTTAATTGTATATCAATGTTTATACTTGAGTTTTATTTTAGTTTTCTTTTGTAAACGTGTAAAAACATGTTAAATTTTCAATAATAAAAACTTTAAAAAAATCAGGATGAGATAGACAATTCTTGAATTCAATGAAATTTGTTTACATTGTGAAAATTTTCCAAACACAGAGTAAACAGTGTAATGCATTAGGTTTCCATAAAAGGTTCCTGAATTTTTTTTTATATTTAAGGGGAACCCCCACTCCCTGAAGAGAGCTCTTTTGATTTCAGAATGCAGACGTTTTCACTGAGAAGCTGTATGTTTAAAACAGTTGCCCCTGAAGGCAGGAGATAGTTTAGAACCATTAAGAAAGAAATTGCCTCAGTGTGAGAAGCGTGCTTTTAAAGTTCTAGATGAGGAATGATTGGGTAAACTCCTGATGAGTTTTTTTGAAGTTAAGAAAGCCTAGGTTTGGTTGAAGAGGAGAAATGATCAGGCATTCAAGATCAAGGCATTGAAGCCTCAGCAAAGTCAAACTGTATTTAGTAAGGAGAAGGCAATTCTCTCCTTGGTGTTTGAGTCCGATTAATGTTGTTGGATGAATGGGATCGCAGTTAACCTTGTGTATCCATAAATTGCATTTTCAAAACTTCAATTTTATTGTCAAACCCAAATTTGCATCATTGTGTTTCAATAGAAAACCACCTCACTATAGTAAAAAAAACCCAAACTCTGACCTAATGAGGGAGATTTCAGTCTGGGTTCTGACTGGCCCATTAAAATACCAACTGGGATCATGACATTTGACTTCTTGTTGCTGTTTAGTTTATTTCAACTGCCTGGGAAAATAGCAACCTGCATGTAAATGACACAAAATTAAGAAATTAGAAGATGTTTAGGCATGAAAATTGGCCCCAAGATAATCATGGGCAAGATTCTATTCTCATCCTCGAAACTTTATGAGCAAATTTAGAGTTTTTGTTGAGAATCACATTTGTTTCATTCCCGCCATGCCAGAAGTGTAACAGCTGAAGTGGGCAGTCAGCCATTCTATCCTCTGGAGTGTGAAGGCAATATAAATGCATGAATAAAATTGATGGAAAGGCTAGAGCACTGTTGTGAGATATGGAAATGTTCTCCTGTGAGGTAAGTAAGATTCTTTGGGCTAGGTGGACTGTTTTCAATGATGGAAAGGAGGCATGAGTTTTGGAAGGTCCAAGGTAAACGTATATGAGGTCAGAGCCCATTCAACTGTCATCTTTTGCTCTGTGTTCAAGGCTGTTTGTCTCTCAGTTGAACCCGAGGTCAAAATGAAGGGCAGATCCCAGTAAAACAGTTAGTAGCTAACTAAGATGTCTGCTAATCTGGGACTTGCAGCCCTCCAAGCCTGAATTCAAGGAAGTAAAAATGGAGAGGCCAGGTAAGCACAGAGAATACACTGCTGAGGTCAGCTTTACCCTCTTAATGCCACTCTGCAGCACTCACGTAATTTCTGCTGGACAGGGGCTAGGGTGTGAGAATGGGTCCTCCTGGTGTTTTATTGTTGATAGATCTCATACTCTGCTCTGCAAACTTGGAAAAAAGAAACCTAGGTGCAAGTGACTGTTTCACCTCAAAACAGGATTTGACCAAATGCAGCAACAAACATCCTTTGCAAAACTGAAATAAATTAGAAGCAGGAGGAATCTTTCCAGTGATTGGAGTCCCACCTCGCGCACAGTAAAGTGGTTTTCATCGGAGTAGGCCAAGGACATGAGGAGTTCCTCAGTGTGGTACTATGGACCCAACTGCCATTTTCTCATCATGACTATTCAAAGATCGGAAGTCAGGCTGTCATGTCGTTCTTTGATTTATTTCTTTGAGTTCATTTTCGATGATATTTTAAATTGAATTGAGATTAAAATTTAAACAAAATACATTTATATAATATCTCTAAAACACAAAAAAAAATTCAAGACGTCTCACAATACCATCTTCAGAAAAGTAGATAGGCTTTATCTTTCACATGTAGAGTTCCCACTTAATGTTATCTGATCGCTCTGTTTTACTTCAACTTCACTGTTTATTACCCAAGTCAGCTGTGGTCTATTTCCATCAATGTTATATGAAGTGAAAATTTGTTTGAGATAACATTATGTAGTAACGAGTGAAGAAAATATGTGTGGCTTTCATGACAAGTGCAAGTAAAACACTGAAATGTGTGATTTCCTCTTCTTCATTGGATAATCACAGAAAATCGGCACCTGAGAACCAGGCCAAAATGGCATGAAGTTGCAACACATTATTCTGAATAGCCCATCAAAATCAACTCAACTTCCTTGGTTTATGAACTTACTACATTTACAAGGTTTCATTCAGCAGCTTCTTTTGTACCCTATGAAATTTAACCAGCTGAGTCTTGCAAATGTTGGTTCTATTGCTTTCTTGTTGTTCTTGCATTTTCAGCCAAGATATTTACAGTTTTATATGAGAAAATTGTGAAGAACTAATGCAAATTCCTCTGTTCCAAAGTAATAAGTATGGCTCATAGAAAAGCAGCCAGTGGTTTTTGGGAACTGTAGTTTTATAATCAAATACTGCACACTGTTTATGTGACTCCACATTAACAGTATATTTATCACTTTCTGAGGACAAAAATGTTTTGTGGAAGTTTGAACTATAATACTTCTGCTGTCAACATATTTGCCACTTTCAGTTTAATCCTGTGTTGTACACTGCAGAGGTAGCTAACTGGTTATTAATTGCATGGGTTCACATGATATTGATCATTTAGTCTGTTTCTACACTGCCTATATTAGGCTATGTCTGTGAGGAAATTTTAAATTCTACCATCAACAACTGAGGGTTTTGATATTTAACTTTCATTCCTCCTTGCAGCAAAAATTGTACAGGATCAGACCTTCAGGAGACAGCAATTGTCTGACTCGGTCACAGTAGCAGAAAAGCACTAATGATATTGCAATGTTGTTGAGATGCCAATTGTAATGAACAGGTACTGGATTCCAAGCACAACTGTTTCTTCATTAAGGCTTCAATTGTTTAAGGACACTGGAATGCTATAGTCAACCAATGTGCCTTTTTTTTTAAATCTTATAAAACAATGAAGTTTTGGAAAAATAAAAACCTAGTGTTTGCAAAAACTTCAAAATGAAAATAAGTAAACGCTATTTGTATGTGTTGTGATAACTCCAAATAATTGATCACAAGTGTCTAAGCACAGGTTTATGATCATTTATTGAAGTGAATGGAGTATTGAAATTAGCAAGAATTGTTTTGAAAATGAAGAACAATTCAATATCTTTATATCAAGTTTACCACAAAAGCATCTCCTAAACCAATTCCAATCTTGTTTCATATAAGCATTAGAAATAGATGTACAATTCTCAGCATAGGTTAACATCTTATTCGTCTAGTCAGGGACTGCTTAACCTTAGCATAACCTGGTAATATTTATCCTACTCCTGATCGCTATCTGTCTATTCCTAATCCCTCCTTAATCCAAGAATCTACTGAAATATTCTGTTGATATCAAAATCAAGGCTCGCCTGGAGAAACTGCTGATATTGACCATTATGGCGTACGAGGTTCATACGCTGGGGCTTCATGTTGGCAGCTACAAACATGTTCATCTCTACTGACCAAAATGTGAGAATCTTTTTATGTTCTTATTCTCAGGCTAGCCATTAGTCTTTTGCAACTTTCGTAGTTGCTTAGCTTTGGCAGATGCTGATTATAATCGTTCATACTGGCTCTAGCCAAAAATCATAATGGTCTTCAGCATTGTTATCTAGGGCATCAGTGTGTTATTCAAGAAAAATGTCTTGGTCTTTATATATATTGAGTAATCTGCTCATTGTGTCAGATGTACTGATCCTAATGCTTAGCTGATTTTTTTACTTCAAAGTCATGTTGTTTCAGATCATTGACTGATTCGAATGTGCCATGTGTGGTCTGTTCTGCCACAGTGGGTATGGTTTGAATCTCACACTGAGATCTGTGCAGACTGGTAATCTTGCCACTGTTGGATAATTTATATCTACTGGGTAGAAAAGTTCAGGAAGCTAGGATGAGCTTGCATATTGGCACTGCAGTGTGATTCAGACAACAAATGGAACTTGTGATCCCTAATGTTTTGTTACAAGGTCTCTTGTAGGCTCTTACTGAGGTCCATGTCTTTCAACATGCATAGTGGTGACATTTTAGCACTAACCCCTATGTTGATTTTAGCTTTTAGTGTGCATCAACCTGCCTTTTCAGTACATATGGTGTTCATGGTTATAAAAGTTTCTGCTTTTTTTCTACTTTCCATGTGGTGGGCGAGGTTAACGATATGGAAAGCTCGGTATCTTCTGAAATTTACTTTTTCCTTGGTCAATCCTGCATACTCTTGAAGTATTGTATTTGTGTAATTTCTTAACACTTTGCTTGCTGCCAATGTTGTGGCTGTACCATTTTGTTGTCAACTACGCAAAGCACTATGGTCTGGATTAACAGTTGGAACCAAATTTCCTGAACTTGTGTGTCTAATATTCTTTGATATCACCTGCTTTACAGTTATCAAGAGAAAGGATTCACTTCAATAAATGATTATGTTGCTTTTGGTGTACGTTCCTGGCCATGTCAATCATGTTGGCTGCAACTAAAACATGCAATTGTTTTTGGCCTCATGCTTTCATCTATCCTCAAGTATGGCCTTTTTACACACCAAATAGATTCTTTATAATGGCTTTAATTAGTATGGAGGCAATGACAAACTCAATGAGCTTTTCTGACAGCTCCTCCTTGAAAAAGTCAGATTCATACTCTTTGCTGTGACATCATTTGTCAAGTTGGTTTATAGACCCTGGGGTTACTGTCTGTATCAAATGAGTAGGAGTCTGTTAATCCTTAAGATTAATTTTGATTTTGAGTGGATCTTCAAAAACTTTATAGATGTTTTCTGGATCTTCCTGCTCATTCATGGAAAGACAGGATGTGTTAATTTAGTGAAGTCCCTCCTAGCCAAAGGCAAACAAAATGTTTATTTTTTTTTCTAATTTTAATCTCTCACTGAATCTGTAAAATACAACTGTACACATCAGTTGAATAGTTATTAATAAATTGAGTTGTCGCTGGATGCCCATTCCATAATGGGATTTCTGTTATCCACAGTTCAACCTTAAAATCATTTACCTGTACTTTTAAGCCAGTGTAACTGAACAAAAAATACACCTTGACTTTGAGTCAAGAAAATTAAAATTGTTCCTTCTTTAAAAACTAGGCTCTGTAATTGTTTTGAGAGATTGTTACTTTTGTAGCAACTCTCAGGTAACTGAGGCAATCTTTAGAAATATCCTTAATCTTGAAAGAGTGTATGTTCTAATCAAAAGAAATTAGCTCTGGCTTAATAGTTAATTCCCTATCTGTTGAACTGTATACAGGGGAACCTCGATTATCCGAATATCAATTATCTGAAAATCGGATTATCCGAAGGAGGTCTCAAGGTCTCAAGGTCTCGATAGAAACATTGCATCAATGACGTGTTTCTAACAGTGATCGCGTCTTTTGTTTACAGTGATTAAACAGTCACCGTCCCAAATGACTGACCTCCCACCCTCTCTCTCTCCCCACACTTTCCCCAGAGTTCTACACAGGGGTGTGCCCTAACCATTCCCCCACCCCCACCCCCACTTCCCAGGAATAATCTCTCCAACATTGTATTGTGCAGGGCAAATGTGGAGCCTTCATAAAAGTTGCAGTAAAAAGTTGTGTGTGTGGCTGTGGCTGTGTGTATGTGTGTGTGTGTGCTATTTGCAGGCTTACCCCACAAAGGCAACAGCAGCAGTCTTTTGATGGTGTACAGTCCGGATGCCCCAGAGAGGGGTGGAGGGTGGACTGGGGGACACATGGGTACGTGGGTGGGGGTTGAGGGGGAGTGGTTATTGATAGGGGACTGTGTTGGGGGTGGGAGCTCGTGTGTTTTGTGCAGACGGCGGGGGCGGCGTTGGACCGGCTTGGGGGGGGGGCAGAGTTGGCAGCGGGGTTCTGGGGGTGGGCAGGGTTGGATGGGTCTGTGGGCGGGGAAAGGGGTTGGAGACAGGGTTCAGGTGACGGGGTTGGACTCAGGGGACGGGTTTGGGGGCGGGGTGGTGGGGTTGAATGGGGTTGGTGTCAGGGATCAGGGTTTGGGTGTGGAGGAGGTGTTGAATGGGGTTGGGGCAGGGGATGGGTTTGGGGGCAAGGTTGGACTGGGTTCTGGGGGTGGGCAGGGGGCAGTGTTGGACCAGGTTGGGAGGGGCGGGTTCTGGGCGGGGGTGGGGGCAGGAGGGCGGTATTGGGGACAGGGTCTCGCACACTGTGCACTGCTGCAGTCTCCTGAATGGAGAGCAGACTTTAAAACTCCGAGTCCCAGAGGAAAGGCATTTAATCGATTTTCTGAATAATCAATTATCTGAACGAAATAGTGCCTGCCCATTTTGTTGGGATAATCGAGTTTCCACTGTATTATAGAAACTGATGTTGCAAACCTTTTTCTATGTATGATTTCTCTGTTGTCCAAAGCTACTCTCTGGTTGGACTTCAATAACTTTCCAAACATCTACCAGAGAAGATATTGGAGTTTATTTGTTTATAGACATCCTACTGTTGTCACAACAATATGTATTTTTCTTTCCTGTGGCAGGATTTTTATCAGATGTGGTAATGCTTATATTTCCCTCCAACAGGCAAAACTGGTTGTGAATATTAAGATATTGAAGGTTCCAACAATCATTTATTAAAATCAGTTAATGTTTACATAAGACTGCATTCACAGAAACAGATAAAAGCCAGTTGAATGCAAAGAAATTTAGCAAATTGGATCTACAGAGGGTAATGATTGAGAGGTCAGGAAGTCTGTGTCCAGTTGGGTCCCACAGGGATTAGTGTTAGGATCCTTGCTGTTTGTGCTTTTCCTGAATGATTTAAACACGAATGTGGACGGATTGATCAATAAGTTGACACACGATATGGAAATTGTTAGGGTGGTAAATAATGAAGAGGATAGCCGTAGATTACAAGAAGATAGAGATGGGTTGGTCAGATGGACTGATCAGGGGTAAATGGAATTCTATCCAGATGAATGTGAGGTGGTGCACTTGAGCAGGACAAACAAGGCAAGGGAATACATGATGAACTGGAAAGCATTGAGGATCAGAGGACATTGGTGTGTATGTACAACAGCTCCTCTAATGTATCAGATAAAATGGTTAAGAAGGCACATATGATAAATTGCCTTTATTAGTTGAGACATAGAGTTTAAGGGCGTGGAGGTTAATCTATAAAATGATGGTTAGGCCACAGCTAGAGTATTGCATGCAGTTCTGAATACACACATGAGGAGGGATGTAATAGGACTGAAGAGTGTGCAAAGGATATTTATTTATTAGGATATTGCCTGCATTGGAAACTTTTACTTATGAAGACAGATTGGACAGACTTGCTTTTCTAGATATAATTGAGATGTATAAAATTATGAAGGGCTTAAGGGGTAGGGAAGAAGGAACTATTCCATTTCATGGATGGATCAATGACTGAGGGCACAGATTTAAGGTAATGGACTGAAGGTTTAAAGATACGAGAAAAATCTGTTTTCACCAAGTGGGTAGTGGGAATCTGCAACTCACTGTAAGGGTGGTAGACACACAAACTCTCATACCATTTAAGAAGTATTGAGATGTGCACTTGCAATGCAAAGGCATACAAGGCTGGGGAAATGGGATGAGAGTAGTTAGGTGCTTGTTTTTGATCAGTATGGATGCATTGAGCTGAACAGCCTTTTTCTGTGCCATAGATCTCAATGACTTTTTAACTCTATGACTCTATCAGTGTCTGGGCGAACATGGAACTATAAAATTACAAAGAACAGCATTGTGCAGCATGCTTCCAGAATCACGTCATGCTTCAAATGCTCAGCATTAATGTGATAGCTGGATCTTTACACCATCAGCTCACATGCCATGATTCTATAATGATGCCATGAGCATGTATTTTAAAACTCATAATGACCATGAAACAAAACAGAACACTACCTTACTTTATTATACGGATTTATTTTTGTTACATCACCTGTACATTATTCAAACCATTAACTTCATATCTGCTTTGAGCATATCTTATGCTCCATCCACACTCTCCTTGTTCCAATTTGTCAAAGGAAATTTATTGGTTTCTGTTTTCAAGCTCTCCTCCAAGTCACACAGCATCCTACATTACCGTTCTCTCAATTCCATTGTGTGAAAGTGAGGACTGCAGATGCTGGAGATTAGAGTCGAGAGAGTCAGGAATGAGGGGCTTTTGCCTGAAATGTTGATTTTCCTGCTCCTCAGATGCTGCCTGACCTGCTGTGCTTTTCCAGCGCCACACTGTCAACTCAATTCCACTGTGTAAACATCCTGGAACTCCTTCCTTGACAGCACAGTGAGTACATTTGTAACTGACATATTGCAGAGGTTCAAAAAATGCAGCCCACCCCCACCTTCTCAAGGACACTTAAAGAGTGATAAATGCTAGCCTTCCCAATCATACCCACAGCTAATGAAGACAAAGAAAGGACCCAGAAATAATGAGCATTTTAAGTTGGAGACTGAGTCATAGAAGCCTTATAGAGCAGATAGAGGACATTCTACCAACCAAGTCTGTACCGATCCTCTGAAGACCATCCCACTTACACCCACTCCCTCACCTCATCCCCATAATCCCACATTAACCACGGATTATACACCTCACCTGCACACATAAATAATTTAGTGTGGCCATTCGACCTAACCTGCATGCGTTTGGACTATAGGAGCAAACCAGATGCCTTCGCAGAACCCCATGCAGACACAGGAAGAATGTGCAAACTCCACACAGATAGTCACCCAAGGTTGGAATCAAACCCAGATCCCTGGCCTTGTGAGGCAGCAGCACTAACCACTGTACCATTTATTTTATAGGAGCATCACCTGTTTTTAGCTTCAGCTAGGCAAAAGTTTAGACCTGTTTTGCTTACTTCTGGATTATTAGACTGGTTTAAAATGCTTTTAAAAGTACAATGTATTAAACCCTTAGTAATTTTGTTTCACTAATGAGGACTTCTTGCAAATCCTCACTGCCCAGAGTTAAGAAGAAGCAACAGCAGGAAGAAAAAACACAGATTCAGGAAAATCAAACAGCTAAAGATGTCCTAGTAAATAATCTTAACTTCCCAAATAAAAACAAAATCAATACTGTTTTGAAAGAAATTGTGCACAAAAATGTTGCCCTCTTTCAATAAAAAACTCTACACCATTACCACCTGGTATTTACACGTCCTCTATAATCACAAGCCTCACCACAGAACAGCACCCTTTAAAGATCGTAAAAATACTTTACCGTCTTACAAAATCCTTCAAATTATTATAGTTTCTGACATGTAAGTATAAATGCTGTTTCATTCATACTAATCATCCCAAGACATTAGAGAAGTAATTGTAAAAGACAGATAACATAATTTGCTTTTAATCACCCAATGCCCTTGACAATGATCTTCTGGTAAGGATTTGATTTATAATGATTAATAAGATGACTATGACTGCCTGCTTCTTAGAAGATGTATTATCATGTTCTTTGATTTAGGCTCATTTGTCAACTAAATTATGCCATGTCATTTTGAACATCTGGTGGATCTGCACTAACTTCATACAGTCATAATTCATCTCTTGAATATACTGCTGGGCCTAATTTCAGGTTAATAATTTAGCTTCTTGTATTACACTTAAGCTTAATCCTACTTTTCTAAAGCAAATACTGTTTTGATTATGCTTTCATTTAAAACAAAATCTACGCGGTGTTCGGAAAACTTAATTTATATTTTGTTTTGTTAGTTTTGTAAAATGCGCAAAATTATATTATCCGTTATATGAAATGACAGAAAAGCTGTTAACTGCTTCACTATCCGGTACTAACTCAGTTCAAGATCAAATAGAGGCACTTGGTGTTTGCTAATGCTGTTAAAGCAGGAAAAGTTAAAACAGATCAACATTTTCAGTATTAAACAGAATTCATTTGGGAAAGGGTAAAGAAGAATAGAACTTCTCAGCAATTTTAAGGACAACATCTGAAAAAATGGCCTGGAATTTGCAACAGCAGTGAAACCATGTTTTCCATCACTGACCTTGAAGAAAACTGCACACATAGATCTAAAGAATTCTGTGGTGTAGTTTTACCTTTTTGTGGCCTCAGTTTAAAACTGGTGCCAAGTGACTTCAAACTGCAGGCAACCAGAACAGTAATGCCATAAAGTAAAATGAGCAATTGATCACATTGAAGCATTCCCACAGGCAGCAAATCAAGAAGGAAAATACATTAAATCTGTCATGTTTAAATAAAATTTTATATAGAATTGAAAAATGATTGTATCATGCAGGATTAAGAACATGTTAAAATATCACAAACATAAACTCATAAAAATGTATAAATTTAATGCCATAATAGAATAATATAGCACTCCACAACTTTAAATTAGAGATACATCTTGTTCAATAAGGTTCAATTTTTTAAACACTTTTACAGGGAGACTTTTTCTCATAGATGGAACATTCATGGACATCCTGTATGACCAGGTGAAGGCGAGTACAGTGGATCCCCTGTTTTTAATCCTCTTGACAGACCACGATAATGTTTAACATTATTTTTTAGTACAAAACTTTACCTTCTTACATGTACTTACACCAAATTTGCAGCAATGAGCAAACAGTGTTAGCCCGGGGTGTCTGTACCATCTCTCTGAATAGGTATTATGACTTGATGCTTCCTTCTGCATTTTCCTTATAACCCTGAATTCTTAATTGACCTAATCATTTTGAATGTGTCCATCAAATCCTTCACTGCACTTCCAGGTAGTGAATTCTAGACTGTAACTACTCAATGTGTGAAAATTTTGTTTTTCACATCACATTTGCTTCTTTTCCAAATTTGATGATATCTGTATCCTCTTGTTCTCACTCCTTTTATGAGAGAGAGAGAGAGAGTTTCTTCCTTACCTATTCTATTTTGACTTCTCATGATTTTGAAAACAGCTATAAACTCTCCTTAGAGCTTTCTTTTCTCCAAAGGAAACAGTCCCATTTTCAATCTATCTTTGTAAGTTTCTCATCCCTAGAATCATTATCATTAGCCTCTTTTGCATTCTCTCTATTCCACTTGTTAAAGTGTGGTCCAAGAACTGTACACATTACTTGACTGACCTCGTGTTTTATGTAGGTTCAGTATGACCCATCTAATAAAGACTAGGATATTAAGAATGTTAAATCATCACTTCCTGTGCTCATCCAGAGAGGGCAGATTCGACAATCGCAAAGGAAGGGATACCAGATCCACCTTAACTTCAATTCCCAGGACCCTCTGCAGCTCATTCACTATGGCACCTCAGTATCTGTGAATCTTGTAGCAGGACCAAAAGCAATGTCTGAGGGTGCCTATGCTAATTTTACATTTGAGACATCCTGGAGAAGATCCTTTCTTAAACTTTGCTAACGTCTCTGGTGCCATAGCATCTTCAATTGCATAACTTGTGCTTTCTTACATATTGAGATTTTCTTTACATTCTCCCATATACCCTCCCATGTTTCCGACGAAATTTCTTTACCCAGTTCTTGATTCCAGATCCCCCGGGGTCTCTTCATATTCCCCATGGCACTCCCTCTCTGCAGATGATAAATGGTGCTAACCGAGGGAGCTCCCTCACATCGGAGCACTCTTCTCTCCATATCTGACTTGTAGAACTGAGCCAAGAGCATGGTCTTCTTATATATATAATCCCTAACCTGAAAGCAGTGGAAAAAATCTCTATTAGGAATCCCACCCACCCCCCCCTCCCCTCGCCCCTGTATTTCTGGTTTAATTGGTTGAAAGATATCAAGACCTGTCCCTTGAATAAATCTCCCAAACAGGAGAGTCCCTTACTCTCCCATGCTGGAAAGCCAGAGTCCACTGACGCCAGTCTAAATCCTAGGGGTCCCTCTAATGGAGTGAATGACAAAGTCTTAAGCAAATTGCTCTCATTCTGCCGCATTATCCTCTATCCTTTCACTATATTTAAGATAATTGGGCTCTCACAGTGCTCAGCCGTGGATTGCACCTTGTCCATAAACAGTAAATTGACGAGGGGACACCTCACCTGCAAAGCCTCAACATCAAGCCATATTGACTTCGAGTCCTTATACACCCCGTCACCCACATATGACAGCAGGGTGCCTATTTGATATCCCTTCAGATCTGGAAGATCCACCCCTCTTCCATCTCCTGCGGATGCTGCAGCTTGGTAAATTTCATTAGAGGGTGCTTACGGCACCAAATAAAGGATCCAAGCCAACTGGTAAAGCTCTGCAGCACCTGTCTGGATAACAGCAATGGAAGCATCCTCATAGGGTACAATAGCCGAGGAAGAACATTCATTTTAATCAGGCCTATACGGCCTAGCCATGATATTGGTAGCCCCTCCTGCCGCTGCAAGTCCTATTTTATCCTCTCAAAACAATTGTACAAAGTTAGCTCTGTACAGCTGACAGAAGATAGGGGTAATAAAAATTCCCACATAGAGTAAACCTTTCCATGACCACCGAAAAGAAAACTGCGTTCCACCCTCCAGCCCTGGCACCCCCACCAATCCTCCAACGGGCATGACTTCCAACTTCGCAATATTTATCCTTATCCTGAAAAACTGCTGAATAATTTAATTTTCTGTATTAGCCAGAGTACGGACTTTTCTGAATTAGCCAGAAACAGAAGGCCATCATCCGCTTAAAGAGTAATTTTGTGCTCCCCAACTCCCACCTTTGGTGGTACTATCTCAGGGTCCTTCTAGATGGCCTCTGCCAATGGCTCAAATACCAGAGTAAATAGCAGTGGTGAGAGAGGACATCCCTGTCGGCTGCCTCTCCTCACATTAAAATTGGTCAATTTGACACCATTCGTGATAACTACTGCCTTGGGGTGTCAATATAATACTGCCACCCACCAGGCGAAGGCACTCCTAGACTAAAGCGATCTATAACATCAAAGAGATGCGGCCATTCCACTCGATCAAACACCTACTCTGCATCCAGGGAGACCACCAAGCCCAGAATTAGAGCTGCGGCCCTTGATAAAACCCATCTGGTCCTCTTTTATAATAACAGGCAGCACCTCTTCCAACTTCAGAGCCAGTACCTCTGATAAAATTTTGAAGTCTACATTCAACAACGAGATAGGTCTATAAAACGTGCAATCCTCAGGGTCTTTCCCTTTGTTTAAAATAAGGGAGATATTGGCCTCCCTAAGGGAGAATGGAAGGCAGTCCTGGCTATATGAATGAGTATGCATCTCCAGAAGTGGTTCAGCTAATTTGTATATAAACTCACTCGGGCACCCAGCTGGGCCAGGTGCCTTGCCACCTTGGAACTGCCTTACTACCTCTTGCACCTCCTGTATCATCAGAGGCGGATTTAAAAGGGAGTCCTGCTCTGCGTTTATACCGGGGATATAACTCTGAACCCCTTGTAATGGACTGTACAACGTTTCTATCCTTCAGCAGAAACGGATCCATGCACCAGTGCTGTGTGTCTGTTCCACTACCGTGGGTCTTAGCATCCGAGTACACTTCTATAATCGTATGGCACACCTCAAGAGCCATTAATTTAGAGATTACGTCAACTAAATATTTGAGACGATGCACCGAGGGACAGTAAAATGTTCAGGATGCCAAACAAGTTTACAAAAAAATGTTCCATTCTCGCTACTCCATCCCCACAGCCCTCCGACCAGTATAACTTTGCATAGAATTCCCGAAATCTAGCATTAAGTCTTTTTCAGCTCTCAAGTGATATTATCCATTCTCTCTCCCTAATAGACACAATGTGACTGCAGAACACCTTTCTTCCTAGCCAGATAAACCTTGCTTATCCCCATATTTGAACAGCCTTTCCTTTGCAAAGAAGGCCCTTTTCATCGCTACTTGTGTGAGCACTGTGTCCAGAGCAGCCCAGAGAGCCGTGACCTGTTGTAATTTAACCACAGATGGCCTGTTATAATATGCCGACTTGACTCTTTTCAGCTGGGCCTCAAGTACCCTCTGCTGCTCACCTCTTTGCCTCTTTCTCGTTGTTGAACATGAAATAATCAGACCTCTTAAATACGCCTTGGTGGTCTCCCAAAGCACCGGTGGATTACTGGCTGTACTGCAATTGATGTCCCAGAAAGCCCTGAACCCCCTTGTAATGTACTGTACAAAGTTTCTATCCTTCAACAGAAACGGATTAATGTACCAGTGCTGTGTGTCTGTTCCACTACCCTTGATCTTAACATCCAAGTACACTGCCTATAATCATACAGCACACCTCAAGAGCTATTAATTTAGAGACTATGTCAACTAAATATTTGAGATGGTGCTCCGGGGACAGTAAATGTTCAGGATGCCGTACTCTTCTCCTTGCACCAGAGCCTTGAGAATGATGAACCATCCGTGCTCATCCTTGATTTGATCTATCACCTGAAATGGGATGTTCCCACTCCTCTGCTTTTGGAGTTGAAGGAGGGGAAGAATACCCTACTGTATTCCCCCCTGCTGTAACTTCAGATGTTCCCAATCAGTTAAATGCGTCTCTTGCAGTAGAGTGATGTCAACCCTTTCCTTCTTAAGATTTGAGAGCACCTTTTTCCTTTTAATGGGGGAATGGCTCCCCTTTATATTCCAGGTGCACCACCTGAACAGATAACTAGCCCTAACCACACACTGCAGCCCGCAGTCCCCCGAGAAGAAGAAGCCCATTCAATGTGGGGAAAGTGGAAAAAACACAGACTTTATAAAATCTAAAAACTATTCCTACAAACGCTACTAAAACTAAGAAACTAAACACTACGAAATTGAACAAAAAAATACAAAAAACAGAAATCACTAGAGATCTCCCCACTTGCCCATAGGGGACATTCACTCCCAACCTTACAGCCATCCTGGCACCTACAAGTTAAGGCTGTGCCCCAAACGCAGGCAGTGGGAAAAAAACATATTATTTACACACCTGCAAGTTAACAATGGACACCCTACCCTCCCCCTCCATATCTCAACCCCACACATCTTTTTACCAAGAGAGCAACCACCCGTCACCCAGAAAAACAGACAGCAAAATAACAGTTAATTACCAAATGGATACAATATTGAACAAACCAAATTTTACATCAAAGCAATACCAAGCATATAAGGCCAAAGACCATGACAGGGAAAAGAACAAAGAAGCAGAAGATTTAAAAAATTATGCCATTGTCCGTAAACATCTTACTCCTTTCCCCTCGGTCCAAGTCAATTATTTCAGAGTTCACAAATTCGTTTGCTTTCTCCGCCGGGTCAAAGTTATAGACAGATTTCCCCATAATTAAAACGTAGTACTGCCGGGTACCTCAGAGAATATTGAATATTTAAGTCTCTTAACCTTTTCTTAACATCATCAACAGCCTTTCTTTTCTTAATTATGGCCCCAGAAACATCTTAAAAAGACAGTATTCTTGAACCTTTATATACTCGAGCTTGTGGACCTCTTCCCAGCCTTCTGGATGTTTCTATTATTAATAGCTTTTCTTTACAGTGCTGGAGTCACACCAGGTCTTGGTGGGGGTGCTGATCCGACCCAAACCTGTGCTTTGCGATCCGGTCGCCCCACTCCACACTCTCCCGGCCCAACTCGATCTCCAGCTCCAGCAGCTCCAGGAGCCACTTCTCTAGTAACTCGGCCAGATCCTCACCTTCCTCATGCTCCGGAAGACCCACTACACATAAGTTTTTTCTCCAACCTCGATTTTCAAAGTCATCAAGCTGATCCAGCAAGGCATGAACCTGGCCTTCCAGGGTTCAGATCCGCTCCTCAGAATTCTCTGCCGCAGTCCCTGACACTGTGGTCCTTTGTTCGACTGTTTCCATGTGTCGATCCAATGACTGAATGTCCTGCTCATACTTTATCAGCATGGCAGAAATTGGTTCAAGTGCTGTTTCAATTTTTTCACAGAGTTTTGCGAATATTGATAGTGGATGCCCTGCCTGTTGTGCTCCTCTTCTCTTAGTTGTCTTCATCTCGACTCCAGAGTCTCCAAATCCAAAGTTAAAATGCTCTACGTGCTCTGCCTACTTTACACGAACAATTTTTCTTAGGGGTGGCTAATGAGGAGTGGTAGAAGCCCACCTTGCCTCGGGTATGGCACAGAGCCCAACACAGCAGATTTTTCAGACTGCCACTATCTTGAATCAATTTTAATGGTCCTCTCACTTCAGGCCCAAAAAGTCATTCAAATGGACTGAATTTGGTTGATTAATTTGGTGCATCACTGATCGCCAAAAGCACAAATGGAATTCCCTTATCCTAATCATCTGGATAGACTTGACTATAAACCCTCCATATAGCCTTTAATGTCCCACTTTTTGTTTTAGGTCAGGGTTCTTCACAATCCATTAAGACTCGTAAAAGGTTCCTCAAATGCAGGAATAGATATCAAAGTTGTAAGTTTTATTACTGCCTGTGGTCTTCTAATTACCTGACATATGACATGTCTGGCAAAATTCAGCTACATCCTTGTGCAGTCCAGGCCAGTAAAAATGTTTTTGTGTTCTGGCTTGCGTTTTTCTCACTCCTAACTGACTCCCTCATTAAGACATCATTTTAGAATAATAACATTTAGGGATAGATTCAGATTTTCTGTGTGTGCCTTTTGATGCAATTGCTTTAAATTTTCATCTTTCTACTGTAACTCAGTTAATTTTTTCAGAGTGAAAGATGTCTGCTTTGTCATCTATCTGCTCCCGGTTTGTGTCGACCATCTGATCAAACAGGGTCTCTTAATTCCATTTTAACTTTCTTATCTGTAGTCTTTGATCTCTCCAATGTCAACTGGTGGCTCTGTGACCTCATTGCCACAGAGTCTGGAAAAATCCCAGGATATGTGTCCTGCAATAGTTCAGTTGCCTGAGTTTCCACTGGCTTTTCAATCACAGTAGGCAGCACTCCTTCATGTGAACCAGCTATATCATTAGCAAGGACAAATTGTATTCCTGAAGCTGAGAGTTTATCCAGTACTCCTAACACTTCTCCAATCTTCACTGGACACTCTAACCTCACTCGACATAATTGAGCGCTTTTTGTCTCACCATAAATTTCTGTTACTAAAACCTTTTCTGGCAACAGTCCTTTAGAAGTACATAACTCTTCATCTTTCAACATCACAAACTGAGAGGATCCTATATCTGTTAATATTGTAGCCTCCTTACCTGTTAATCTTGGCCTATGCGAGTAAACTTTACCTTCACAGGTATATGGTTTATGAAGATCTGCCACTTCCTCCTTAACCAACCTCTGACCAGCTTGTACATTGTGGTGCAGCTTTCTAGCCTCCACTGTGCTTTCCGTTACCACTCCAGCAAAATTCACTGGCCTATCCTGTTTTGCTACATCTGGCTTCCCAGTCCTTCTCCTAACCCACCAACACTGTGATTTGACATGGCCTGCTTTATTGCAGTGAAAACACCAGAGCTTTTTAACTTCTCTTTCCCCTCCAAGGGTTTCCTTTTTACCCTGTGGTGGTAAGTTATCCTGATGTTCTTCACCGAGATCCATCTTTCCCTTTCCACTTGAGGATTTCTCTTTTCCCCAATTCCTATCCCTCATGGATTGAAATTGATTCTGAAAGTCGAACTTTGCTTTATGGATCAACTCATAATCATTAACCAGTTCAGCTGCCAATAGTACCATTTTAACTCTTTGCTCTCCCACATGAGTTCTCATTGTTTCAGAGAGTGAATTTCTGAAGTGCCCATTTCTGAATTTCAAACTCCCTCTCTTTCTTCCTTTCCTCTCTCTCCGTTACTCTTTCTCTCTCTCTCTTTTCTCTTTCTTCTCTCTCTCTTTTCTCTTCCCTCTGGTTTTAATTTTAGTCCCTCGTCTTTTGCCTCTAACTCTAGCTGCTTCATTTTCAACTGTATTTTAGCCGTCTCTAAAGATTCTGATGGCATTTCTAGCAAGTTTAAATTGCTGTAATTCTCTCTCCTTTCCTCACGGAAGGAGGCAGCTCCAGCTCCAGTTAGTCTGCTAATTCCAGCAGCTTGGCCTTAGTTCCTTTTGTAAGCAAGGTCACTTTTTCAACCCCCAGAAAATTCTTGGTAACTAAAAGAGCCATTGCTATTCCAAGCATTATTTAAATCAACCAAATTCAACACCCAGAACAAAAAACAGTAACACCTACCACTCACTGCCTTCGAGTCCAAAACCTCTAATCCCAAATTGAAACTATTGAACAATTCCCGCAAAGAGCCCCAATTTGTTATGGACCAGGCCAGACTCCCTCAAAATATTTCAAGAAAGTAGCCCAGACCCTAAATTTGCTAGTTGTTTTAAGAAGGTGTAGAGTGGATATTCCAGGAAAGATGCAGCTGGTCAAACCATTTAGTTTTTAATCAAAACAGAATTTATTTACAAGATTGTTGAATGAAACACAAACAAAAGAAAACAGAATACTGAATAACTTAACTTATCCAAAAACCCAACAGATCATCCCAACTTGATGATGCTATTCCATCATCACACTTGCAATAATCTCCATAAACATCCCTTGGCCCAAGTGGTAAAATCAAACCCAGGGTCTTTAGGAGAGAGGTAGAGAAAGAGTACCAGCATGGACCTGCGTCTTTGGGTCCAGCAGCTTCCAAACACTACTGTGCTAAAACTGAACCAAACCAGAGAAAGCATCTTTTCCTCCCCTCCATTATCAGCATTCTGCAGGAACTGTTCTCTTCGTGACTCCCTGATGCACTCATGCATCACTCTCAACACTTCACCTCCAAAGCACCTTCTCGTCAAATCATATAAGATATAACAAATGCTCTTTTATCTCCTTCCTCCTCACTGTCCAAGGCCAGAATACACTTTCCAGATGAAGCAGCAATCTACTTATTTTATTCTACTCTGCAGTATTCACCATTCACAGTGCAGTCTTCTCTACACTGCTGGGAGCCCTAATGCAGACTGGGTGACCACTTTGCAGAATATCTTACAAGAATGATTCTGAATTTCCAGTCACGTGCGATTTCAAAATACCATCTTATGTTTATGTTTCCAGTTTATCTTAGGTTTACACCAGTATTCCAACAAAGCCAATTTCATGCTAAAAGAACTACATCTGATTTTTTGCTTAGGCACTTTACAGACTTCAGGACTCAACAATGAGTTCAACAACTTCAGAGCTTGAACACTGTCCTCCATTTTGATTGCAGCACCCCCTTACCCCAATCGCCAGGGATTGCTGTCCTATTTTCTGTCTTATCACTTATGATTAGCATCCACTTTTCATTTGTATCTCTCCTTTAGTTCAGCAGAAAAACATTTACTCAGGGTGAATGACAAGATCCCAAACTTACGTGTTTCAACACATCTGTGATTGAGAGAAGGGATTCTGAAAGAATTAATGCTGAAGTAACATCGATGCAGTCGGATGATGTCATACAGTCTTTGGATGAAGAATCAAACAGTCTTGCACAAGATCCGCATGGGTCAGAAGTGTCATGTCTTTGCCTAACTTTCCAAGCTAACTTATCCATATTGCTTTCATGGAGTAAACTCCCAATTCTGTGTAAGACAAATGCCTTTTCTGTTAATACTTACCAGTGGTCTACTTACTAATACTGATCATTACACAATCCCTTAGACTTACCATGGAAAGAATTAGTGGCAGCTCTATATCTCAAATACCTACAACTAGATATGATGAGTGCATTAGAGTCAGAGACAAAATCAGATATTTGCAAATGGCTGTTTTGATAATTTACTAAACAGAGAAAATTTCTTGGATATGGGAGAATGCCAAGAGCTAAGTTGATGAAAACTGGCATGAACTCATTTGAGTAAATGATTTCTTCTATGCTGTAATCATTCTATGGTTCTATTCTGTTATGGATACCATGCAATTTCATCAATTACATATTTGTACACCTGAGGATGAATCAATTTGTTCTATTTGACTTTTCTGTGAAATTTAACTGCCATTTTCTCTCTCTCTCTCAAAGCCCATATACTTTCATTTTCAATTGTTATCTGTATCCATCCAGGCAGTTCATGTGCTGTTCAAAATGTCATCAATATCTCCAATATTTTCTTGACTCATTCTTCACTCTAAATATATTTTATTTCACTCAGGCATGTCTTGACTGTATTCTGTAGCACTCACACACAAAAAAATTATCTCTCAACTCTGTCCTTTTGTAACCGACATTCTAGTCCTCCAGTGTCTCAGATTAACTTTTTGTCTGAAGGTTCAATTCATTTCATTCTCTGCCCTTCATTGTCTCTGTAACCATCACCCATTCCTACAAATCTCCAAGAATTTTGCATTCTTCCAACTTTACAACTTACATCTCCCTTCCCAACCATCAATGGCCATGCTTCAACTGTTTAGGCCCCTCTCGAACCTATGGAATTCATTGCTACAGACAGCTATGGAGACGAGGTCATTGAGTATATTTAAGACTGAGATAGATAGGTTCTTGAGTATCAAGGGGGTCAAGGGTTACGGGGAGAAAGTGGGAGAATGGGGTTGAGAAATTTACCAGCCATGATTGAATGGCAGAGCAGACTTGATGAGCTGAATGGCCTAATTTCTGCCTCTATGTTTTACGGTCTTATGGTCTCTCTGAAATGCTCTTGCTAAACCTTACTGCCATCCAATTTCCCTGTTCTTTTATGGTACTTCTTCAAACTCATCTCTTCAATCAAACTGTTGTTCACCCTGTTAATATATCCTTCCTTGGTTCGGTATCCATTCTTTACTGATTATGCCTCTATAGTACATTCCGATAGGTATCTTATCAATGCAAGTTTTATTTGTACTAATTGTACTTAATTCGTATTTATTTGTATTTCTAATGATATTTTCCTCCCAAAACAATTTAAACACCTTCCATATACCCTTCCTTTTAAATAGTTATTTTGTTGGAAACACTGATTGTCATCTGTGCTACTCCAGAGAAACATTGTTGAATGAAGTGTCTGATAAATGCAGAGAAAGCTTGAAGTTTGAAACGAATGAAAAATGTGTTCATAGCATTAAAAGTTGTCTGGTAGTGTGTTCAGGAGTCAAACTCACACTTGCATTCAAATGTCTTCATCAACCATTTAAGCATCAATCACATTGTTTACAGTGTCAAAATCTCTCAGTTTGTTCGTGTTGATCAGCAGCTGTTCTTAATATGTTCAGAAAATTTACATTCAAAAGAAAAATGCTTTGTTGACAGTTTGAATAATTGCACTGTTCAGGGGTCCAGAGGAGGTTGACAAGAATACCAGGGATAAAGGGCTTGTCATATAAGGGATGGCTGAGGACTCTGTGCTGTACTCAATGGAGTTTAGAAGAATGAGGAGGGAACTGAATGAAACTTACAAAATTCTGAGGTGTCTAGATAGAGTGAACATGCAGGATGTATTTCCACTAGTAGAAGAGACTAGGTCCCAAACGCACAGCCTCAGTGTGAAGGGACAATCCTTTACAACTGAAATGAGGAGAATTTCTTCAACCATAGCAGGGTTAGTCTGTGGAACTCATTGCCGCAGAGGGCTGTGGAGGCCAAGTTATTGAGTTTATTTAAGACAGATAGATACATACTAAATAAAAAAAAACCCAAAGAGCTGCGGATGCTGCAAATTAGAAACAAGAACAGAATTTTCTGGAAAAGCTCAGCAGTCTGTCAGCATCTGTGGACAGAAAGCAGAGTTAACATTTCAAGTTCGGTGCCCCTTCTTCAGAACAGATAACAAAGATTGAAAGGTTCTTGATTTGTAAGGGGAACAAGGGTTACGGGCAGAAGGCAGGGGAACAGAGTTGAGAAGCGTGTCAGCATGATTGAATGGTAGAGCAGTTTCTGCTCCTGTGTCATATGACTCTGCTTCTCTCTCCATGGATGCTGTCAGACCTGCTGAGGTCTTGTAGTAACTTTTTGCCGAGGTTTTTTAATCTATAATTTCATTGCTCCACTCAATTTAGTATTTTTACTTTAAATTTGATTAATTAAATTAAATTGTTAGAGCTCATCGGACAGAAAGGCAACATAACTCAAATTATGTATAGCAAAATTTGAAACTGATTATTGACTTTACATAAATAAAATGAAAGTCATTGGCAACGCCAGGATTTATTATCCATCTATAATTCCCCTTGATAAAGAGTTGATGAGTTGGCTTCTTAAAATCCTGTGGTCCATGTGCTGTAGGTAGAGAGGGAGTTCAAAAATTTTAACCAATGACAATGAATGAATGACCACATATTTCCAAATCAAATGATGTGTCACTTGAAAGTAAGTTTGTGGGTCGTGGTGTTGCTATTAACCTGCTGTCTTAGCTCTTCTGTGTAATCAAGTTCAAGGGCAGATGCGAACACCAATACTTCATTGCTGAGTAACTGCAGTGTAAATAGTACACCCTGAACTTACGTTGGTGGAGAGAGTAAATGCTTAAAATGGTGGGATCTCAGAGGAGTTTCAATTATATAGAGTGCTATGCCCAAGAGATGGTGCTGAGCTTCTTGTAAATTGTTGGAATAACTCAAATGTAGGGAAGTAGACATTATTAAATATCATCATACTCCTGAATTGAACTTTGTTAATGTACAGACAAGAGATGAGTTATTTGCTGCAGAATTTCCAGTCTCTGATCATACTGCATTTATAACTGGAGTAATTGTATGGCTGATCTTGTTAAAATTCTGATCTGTAGTGACCCCCAAGATGTGAATGGTAGGGAATTCAATTAATGGTCAGGTGGTTAGGCTTCCTTTACTGGTGATACTTATTGCCTGTAGCTTGTGAGGATTAAATGCTACTTCCACTTATTTTGTAATTTCAGATGATGAAAACACTGCAAGTGAGATTCCAGAATGAAACCTGACTTGATAGATCTTATGTCCATTACTCGTTGTGGTTTGTTACTGAAACATATTCACACAAAGTTGCAGATGTTCTTGAACAACATTTATACACACACACACAATAGTTAGAAAAATCTTAATGTATACAGAAAGTCAACACTTCAGAACTTTTTCCAGACATTATCCTTTTACAAACACTGAATGCCAGAGAAATTGCACTACTATTTCAATTCTTTAAGTTTTTTCTTGACTGGCACTTTCTAATTTCTTTTCCTAAAACTGTAGGGACAGTTTTTCCATTCTTTTCTAGTCCACCGACATGAATCTTCACATTTCTGATGGCTAAAACCTTTCCAGTTCTGACAATCTGAAGATTTCTACCCAAACGCTCCTGGCTTTGAAATTCCAGAAATGAAAAGGAGATTGCTTCTCTTAAATGAAATCTTAACTGGCCAGCTAAGATGTTCTTTCTTCTGAACTCAAATCGGAATAATGGTTTTGTAATTTGTTGGAAGTCAGCAGCATAAACATTCCATCCATTAACACCACAGGGATTCCACAAGGTACTTCACTGAAGTTGCATACTCTCTTAAATTTAAAACTATTAGGTCATTGCTTCAACCAACATTCTGACCTGCTTCATAACAAAAAAAACCTGCACAGCACTGGTCCACATCCATTTGCTTCTATCCTAGAGCTACCCAGCCACTCAGAGGTCCCGTCCACATTAAGTTGTCAGACCGATGTATTCAGCATGCAGAGGTCATTGGTGTGCATTGGAGGTCTGCTCAGCAGAAAGGAAAATTGGGTTCCATTGACTTTTTTTGAGTTAGGATTAATTGCAGGTAATTTCATTCCAATATGTAACTTCCAAATGGTGTGAGCTAGTTAAGAAATACAGATCAGAGTTTCAGAGCCTTTTATAGTGATGTTAATTTAAGCTCAGTCTGACCCTTCGGTACTGATAATTTCATGACCTTGGCCATGTGACCAGAACAGCCATTTTAGGTCAATATTTGTCTGGTTTTGAAAAAGACCAGGAAGGTTTCAGGTATTAAAATGAGTTAATAGAAGTTGAATATTGATAGTCAATTTTCAACTATGATGAAAACACATGCCATCAGAGTGTTCTATTTTCAAAGTACACTAGCTTAGACAGTCATGGAGTCATACAGCATGGAAACAGACCTTTCAGTTCAACACATCCATGCCAACTAAGTTTCCCAAACTAAACTAGTCCCACTTGCCTGCATTTGGCCCATATCTCTCTAAACCTTTCAAATTCATGTACCTGTCCAAATGTATTTTAAATGTAACTGTACCTGCATCTACCACTTACACTGGCAGTTCATTTCACATAAGAACCACCCCCTGTTTGAAAAGGTTGCCCCTTAGATCCCTTTCAAATCTTTCACCTTTCACCTTAAAAATATGCCCTCTAGTTTTGAACTCACCCATCTTAGAGAAAAGACCTTTGCTATTCACTTTATCTATGTCTCGCATGATTTTATAAACCTCTATAAGGTCACACCTCAAACTCCTACACTCATTGTTCTGCATAAAGTAGGCATTCCCAGGCTCTCGCAGATGATTAAAAATTAAGACCTACATCTGAAAATTGTATAAAATGTATTGGCATAATTGTGATTAATTACTGTGTTTTGTATTATAACTTCCTTTGTATTCCTTGATTGATTTAAGCTATGACCTTACAATGTTTTGTTGTACACATCTTATATTTTCAGGATGTTGGACTACAGGATTATCAATTTAATTTATATTATCATAATTTGAGCTGCAGTGAAAAAGGTATGCAGCAGTATTACTATGTCGTTGTTTCTTCAGCAAGTTCTTTCAGGGCTTGCTTTAGCATTTCTGTGAGAATGCACAATTATTTGCTATTTAGTAAGTAATAGGAATTAAGAATGTAAGAGTGCATAAAACAAGGAAAATATTATTAGAAAGTCTTTTCACAGAATTTTTGCAATCTCTCTATTAATAAATATTTTGCCCTTTCAAGACAGAGGTGCATTTGTCCCATGAAATATTTCAAATTCTCTGTCTACACAAATCTCAGTTATTCTAATTCTTGTTCTAACATCGAAAATAGATATTTTCTTTTGAAAAAAATATAAAATATCAAATTAACTGCTTTTGCAGTTCCATCTATTCATTACTTTCTGGGAGGCAGATTAGGAATACTATTTTCTAGCCTTGTTTGATAGGTGCTCTTTTTTGTATTTACATTTTACTTTTATATTCATTGGCCAAGATGTTCTGTTCAAATAGGATAAGTAGTGAGTTAAAAGGTCTACATCTGAAGACTCAACACAGGTGAGCAGGAACAGGGCCCAGTTCAAAAGACTTTGGGTTCCTAATGATATTAAAGGCTGTAATTTAAATAATTCAGTAAGGCTTCCACATGCTTCAAGTGGGCCAACCATTAAATGCCCAAAGCAAATTCATGTGTGGAATTAAATGAGGCACTGCAATTTTAAGGGGACTTCGCTCCAATCTCAACAACTGGAGTGAATTAGAATTGGCTGTTTCATCAATTAACAGCAATAATGTGGACCTATCCTTTTTTCTATGATAGATGTAAGAATTTGCTTGCAGCAATTAAACTTAGAGTGGTTTAACCTGAATGAAACATGCCAACACTCTATAATGGCCCAAATTCTGCTAATTGTACTGTAATAAACAATCCCCACAGAGCAAACTATAATTTCATGATGCTCTTTCCTTCAATGTTACTTTATATCTACAAACCTGTTTTATCATTTCCTTTAATAATACATGGTTGGATTTCATTTTTTACTTTCTATTCTGTTGACATTCAATTGTTTTGCTGTTCTATCATTACTGGTTTAGTCAGACCTGTTTTATTGTTTATTATCTTGTTATCTTTCATAACCTATAAACCTATTATTTAGCTACAACAATAATGTTTAGTGGAAACCCAAATTTATTTTCACAGGAAATTCAAACTGAATTACAAATGATGAAACTTAATGTTATCCAACCTATGTACAATTTGAACTTTAATTTGCAACAAACATTTTATTGATCACTAGAGTCTCTAACATATCATTTTTATTCAGGTGAATGTGATGATCTGATTTTAAAAGACAATGTTTATTTTTAAGGTTTATTTATACAATTCCTTAATTGACTAGAAATAACATATTTGCTCGCATTTAATGTCTTTGTACAGAGAAGCATTTATGTGTAAAGTTGTAAATTGGGAGATATTATGTGGGAGCAGAATATCCCTTCTCTTGTAAATCCATCAAAGAATGATCAGATAAAAGCTTTACTGTAGTAACTGTAAAGGGTTCTAAATGAAACTAATTTTGACAATTTTGCTTCATTAATCCAATGTGCATCTGTCCACAGCAGAAGCAGTCTATGTTTGAATATCAACTGGCAATCATATTTACAATCCAAAAGATTGGCTGCCCTTTAAGTGTCAGATGGGGAAGAAATAGATCTTGTTGTGACATTGTCTGAAAGCTAGTTGATCATGGACGTGTTCCAGAAACATGATGCTGCATCTCACCAATGACACATGTAAAATGGAAACAAGGTTAAATAAATTGACATGTTCTATTCTTTGAGTTGATGAGCACAGAAATTGTTATATTGAAGTCTGCTGCCACCTTGTTCTGCACATTCACCCATATAAAATGTGGGAAAATACATCAAATAAGTGCAAGGAAGGAGAAAGAAAGAAACCAAGCTTCTATTTGGTACATTGCATTACCAAGAGAGACCAATATGTTAGAAAATTAATAATTAGGGGAATTATTATATTGAATATTTAATTTACTAAAATTTGAATATGGATGGTTATCATAATTTAAGGATATTGAATATGAATAGCAAAAACAAAGAAGTGCACTGAAAAGCACAAAGGAATTTTCTAAAATGTATTGCCTCATTAAGATCATAAACCCAGCCTGTGGAAACAGTTGGTATTACTAATTCTCGCTCTTCCTCTGAGAATTAATTACATCTACACTATACAAAATTCAATGCAGATTTCCACTAGGATACAGCAGAACTTCAGTATTTTAGGCAAAGGTTATTATCCACAGATAACTTCTGGAAGGTAAGTGAGCCTGGGGACATTGCGCAAAGTTAACAGCACATTTAGCTACAATGTCTCGTGTGTTGCAATGTCTGCCACTACACACTCTCCAGGCCACGACACAGAAGATGAATGCTGTGAAGGAGTAGCAAATGGCTTTCAGCATCCGTATAACAATGACCCAATTTGAGTCACTATTTTCAAGATGGAACATTACAATGTTCATGAATGGAGTGGAGAACATTAACTTGGACGTTTTCTATACCATTTTCCCCAGGGAATTATTTTAAATAGCAGTTACCTCCTTCCCCTTGATAAGTATATTTTAATTCTTCATTCTTTGCCTTCTTCCTGGTCTGAACAATCATAGCCAAAGGATACAAGGACAGTTCATCTTATGCAATATGTGTTGAATTTGCCAGGGCAATGCTGAACAGCAGTTGTTTGGCACATCCTGCAGGGAGAAATAGCATGAAGCCTACTTTGCAATCCCTGTAATGGGTGGCATTCCAAGTATAACACAATACCTCATTGAGCAGCTCATTCAAAGAGTACATTTAGAAATAGAATAACTAGTTATTAATATAAGCATAGTGATTAAACTGTGGGAAGCAATAGATTTTGTGCTGCAGTAGTGCACATGAGGAAATGATAGGTGTCATCTTGAAGAACAGTGGAGAAATAAAAACAAAGCTGTGTACATTTGTTGAACTGTGTGCAGCATTTGACAGTCATTCAAGAGCCACCAAACTGGACCATTATACCCCCACATAACAAATCTATCATTTTATTGAACTAGGATATTTTGTTTGCAATCAGTATTTTACCATTATTCCAATTACAGTAATGGCTATGTTCATGAGAGTAATAGTAGTTTTTAAGATTCTTTCTACCTCTTCTTGTTTATTTTAGTCTTTTTCAATGATTCTATACTAGCTACTTTATCTCTTTTTATTCATTCATGAGATGAGGGTGGTGCTGTGGGATTTGAACCTAGCCCTCCAGACTGTTAACTGGGTCTCTGGCTCAACAGACCAGCAATAATACCACTGGCTATTACCTTCCCTAATCAATGAATATATTTCAGTTACAGTCTTTAAAAAAGAACTTTCAAGTTTCAGAAAGAAAAATAATTGACAAAACTATTGTTATAAATCGAAATAGAACAATGGCTGTGCAGCGGGGAGTTACAAGGTCGGAATCCAACTGATTGTGACATCTCCAAACTCAATCTGTGATAATAATTATTATTCAATAAATGAGCATCGGCAGAAGAACAGCACTGATTTGCTATTTTGAATTATTTTTAAATTATCTTTGAAGTTTTCCTACTTGTTTATGCATTTGTGAATGTTTCATGCTTCTAAGATTCCTGTTTGAGCTTTGATAACATTTGCTAACGGATAATCTTACATCAGTGAGACATCAATAAGTGCAGACTGATCTAACATCTAACACATTCTAGGATAACCAGTGTGGATGCCTTGATCACAAGAGGGATTAACTGACACTGCATAACCTGCCAATCAAATCTGATTCATATTAATCCATCAGTTCCTGTAAAACATAACTGAATCATTAAGGGAACCTCTTTATTGTTGTGGTTCTGTTCGCCGAGCTGGAAGTTTTTGTTGCAAACGTTTCTTCCCCTGGCTAGGAGACATCATCAGTGCTCTGGAGCCTCCTGCGAAGCGCTTCTTTGATGTTTCTTCCTGATGTGTCAGGTACAGACCACCAGTCAATAATCCACAAGCCAGGGAAACAGCCAAGCAGAACGGACTCAGGATGATCCAGGTAATGATCACAGACGCTCACAACCGACTGCACAAATACAAACAAGAAATTGCACGCCAAAAGTCGTTAATTTCAAAAACCACTAATCATGAATGGACCCAGACCATAGAACAGACTGTCACTATAGGACAGAACAGGACTACACACCGCAAAAAAACGGCACTAAAAGAAAAAATGGCCAAACTAACACACAAAAAAGAGGACACTACAACACACACCTGGGTTAAAAACCTCTCCCACAGACAGCTCACAGACATGGAGAGAACTATACTGGCCAAGGGACTCAACTACAACCACAGGGATGCCAAGACGGCAGACTTCCTAGCAGCACTAGAATGCACACTCAGGAACAATGGACTGACAGAAGAGACACAACAAACAGTGAGACAAACGGTCGTACCTATGATGATAAGAAAAAGACAAACACATAACCTCAACACCAAGGAGAGGGAAGCGCTGAAAGCACTAAGAAATGATAAGAACATAATCATACTACCAGCAGATAAAGGCAGAATGACGCTCTTCCTAGATAAATCAGACTACATCAAAAAAGCACAACGCCTACTAGCAGACACCAACACCTACCAAATGAAGGATTCTGACCCCACACCACAACTCACCAATAGAATAAATAACTCACTAAGGAATCTACAAAAAAATGGACAGATAACCAAAGCTGACCTACAAAGAATGAAACCGGAAAGCAACAACTCCCCCAGATTCTATGGACTACCCAAAGTACACAAACCAGACATCCCACTCAGACCCATAGTATCACTACCAGGGACACCAGCATACAAACTGGCCAAAGAACTACAACAGAAACTGAAACACCTGGTCAGCGGATCCAAACACTCCATACAATCAACACAGGAATTCTTGGACGCCATCAGGAATACACACATAGACAAAGAAGAAACCATGATCTCATTCGACGTGACGGCACTGTTCACTTCGATTGACAAAACCCTAGCCAGAGAAACAATAGCCAACCTACTGGACATACAGAACAGAAAACAGGAGGCGGAACCTATCAACAAAGAAGGCATACTTAAACTACTGGACTTGTGCCTCACTACACACTTTACATTCAACAATCAGATATATGAACAAATCAATGGAACACCCATGGGATCACCAATCTCGGGACTCATAGCAGAGGCAGTTATGCAAAGGTTAGAACAAACAGCCCTACCACAAATTCAACCCAAACTTTGGGTCAGATATGTCGATGACACGTTTGTAATCATCAAAAACACGGAAATAGAAAAAACACACCGGATCATCAACGCCACACTCACAGGAATCCGATTCATGAGAGAAGAAGAAAAGGATAGCCAACTCCCATTCCTGGACGTGATAGTACAGAGAACACCGAACGGAGAATTCACCACAAGGGTACACAGGAAAACAACACACACAGACCAAGTCCTAAACTATGAAAGTAACCACCCCAACACACACAAACGAAGCTGCATCAGGACACTATTCAAAAGAGCCACAACACACTGCAGTACACCAGAACTGCGAAAAGAGGAAGAAGAACACCTATACAAGGTATTCGCCAAAAACGGATACCCGCGCAACTTTATAAACAGATGCCTAAGAGATCGACCACGGAACGAGGACATGCCACAGCCAAAAGGACTAGCCACACTACCATATATCAGGAGCGTTTCAAAACTGACAGCCAGACTACTGCGACCCTTAGGACTCATAACGGCACACAAACCAACAGCCACGCTCAGACAACAACTTACTAGAACAAAGGAGCCAATACCCAACATGAGCAAAACTAATGTAGTTTACAAAATACCATGCAAGGACTGCACAAAACACTATATAGGACAAATAGGAAGACAGCTAACAATCCGCATACATGAACATCAACTAGCCATGAAACGACACGACCAGCTATCCCTAGTAGCCACACACTCAGACAACAAGCAACATGAATTCGACTGGGAAAACACTACTATCATAGGGCAAGCCAGACAGAGAACAGCCAGGGAATTCCTAGAGGCATGGCATTCATCCACAAACTCCATCAACAAACACATCGACCTGGACCCAATATACCAACCACTACAGCGGACAGCTGAAACTGACACCCGGAAGCGGCGAGGACAGACCACTATAAATACCGGAAGAAACATCAAAGAAGCGCTTCGCAGGAGGCTCCAGAGCACTGATGATGTCTCCTAGCCAGGGGACGAAACGTTTGCAACAAAACCTTCCAGCTCAGCGAACAGAACCACAACAACGAGCACCCGAGCTACAAATCTTCACACAAACCTTGAACCTCTTTATTATTCATTTGTTTTTATATATGTATGTATGTAACATAATGCTTCTTGAACTATATATCTCTTAACCATGATAATTATCTGATCAAAACTGCTTTATTCTTTATGGGGCTTTGCTATGTGTGAATTGGTTGCTATGTCTCCCACATTACAACAACTCACTTCAAAACCTATAAAGTGTCTGTTATGTGCTGAAAGACACAATGACTAGAATTTTCCTGTGGGATGCTGAATTCCACTGTCATACATAAATATGAGTCAGAAGCTTACCAACATGATTTTTGTTTTCCTTAATAGCATTATTATTCTCACATTGCATTGGTAAGTATCATAGGTTCAATTTATTTAAAACTTGCAATAGATTTATGTAACAGACAAGTTCATAATTTGCTGTATCAAGAACTTCCTTACTCTAATATGCTGCAATTTGGATTTCTCTTAGCTGTTGGCCATTTGGTATCATTCTGGTCCTTAGTCATTAAGATATTCAACTCTTAAAGCCCTAAATCCCTTTTTTCTCCCAAGATAAAATTAAATGCAGTAAGAATGAAAAGTCATGTATTTGAGGAAGTTGCAAAGCTATTTACACAGAAGTAAAAATTGAAATATTATTTGTGGAAACTTACACGGGCCTGAATGACTTGGGCAGAATCATGCAAGATTTGCAGAGAGGCCAATCTCAGCATTGAGAATATGTCATTATATTTTTTATGCATTTCTGGAGCAGTGAGATGAGTTTCTTGCTAAGAGCAACAAGTTGCCAATTCAGAGAGATCATAACTTGTTAAGAATCTCAATAATGCTGCATTAATTTATCTCATTAAATGCATTTCCTACCCTGTCAAATGCAGCAAACAAACTAGACATTGACTTTCTCAACATGGACATCAGAGCAGGTACCTGGCAACTACAACTCACTGCTTATTGCAAATTATCTCCAAATTGGACAGTGGCCACCAACATATCAAGGCATACTTCACACGCACTAACCACATGCACAGCCCACATCCACAGAGCTTGGTGTTCAAAATGTACTTAGTCTCTAAGAACCATTATGCCACATCTCTAATCGACTTGCAGTACACTGCTGGTCTTTAATGCTGTACTCTGGACTGCACTGTCCTTTCAGGGGCATTGACCCAGTCCATGAACTAGACCAGGCTGTACTTCAGTGCTCTCACAGTGCTCATGCGATCTGAATCTGCCTGGATGCTCACAGTATCCCTGTCCTGTAGTGCCTTTTCATCTTCAGCCAGAGGCAGTGTTGTTATATTACCTTGCAGTTTAGCACACAGAACTAGGTAGCTAGTCATGATTGTCAAGGATTCTTAATCATGTCAACGGAGATAGCCATTGCTCAAAGAGTCCTAGCACAGTAAGTGAAGGGCAACCTCTGATACCAGTTCAGCAGCTTCGACATGGCAGTCAGCCATGTTGGGCAGACAGAGTGCGGATCTTTACCTTATAAAGGAACAGTAGCCAAATGCCCACCACCCATGTTGACACTTTCTGCCCTTAAGTGGGTTGTTTCCATCTGGAATTAGAGAGAAAGAGACAGGAATTACGAGAGAGGAAAGTGGGTGCCACAGTTTTGGTGCAAGCGTGGGGATGTATGGAGTTAATGAGCAGGCTGGGCAAAAGGTATGGTGGATTAGTGGTGCTACAGGGTAGCGTGGGTGACAGTGACGGAGGGAAACTAATTCCAGGATAATCTGGTGGTGGTTCACTGTCCCTGGAATGGTGCATGACAAGACGGGGCTAGAATTGGATAAAAGGGCACCATAGGGATGGAGTAGGTAGATAATGAGTCAATTTTAATAAGATACAGGAAGAAAATCTTCTGGACCTCACAGAAAAAGACCCTCTAAAAAGCTCTCACACTTCACAAAAAATAAATAAGATCCAGCCTATGAATCTCTCAAAATATAGTTGTTTTGACAATTCATTCTGATTTCATGATTTTATAATCTTCCAGAGACGTGGGTTTCACACTTTCTGTCTGTGTGCGTGCGTGAGTGTTTGTGTGTAGAGGAGAGAAGAGAGACATGGTAATAGAGTGTTGAATATTTTTATGACTGTTTTTCAAACCTTCACCATCTGAACATATTTTTATGTTGATATTTTTACATAAGTTTATTATACAAAGAAGAACTAAATAAATAAAACTCTATATGCGTAGAAGACAGTTAGAAAGATCAAGACAGAATTTCAACCTGTTTCCCAAGGCCACCCAGTGCAGAGACTCGATCCAGAGGACTGTCACTCTTCTCTCAGCTTTTTAAACCATTACTTCCACTTTGACTTATGAAAAGAAATCATCCCATTCGTTCTCTGCAGTGTCCAAAATTCTAATTTCTAGTTTATATTTTGAATAAAATATATGCAATCCTTAAACACTACACTATGGAGTCTTGTGAGCCCAAATGTCAGAGCAAACATTTTATGCTTTAAGTTTGAATAATTGGATTAGCTTTTGACCATAAGACCGTAAGACATTGGAGCAGAAATCAGTCCATTCAAACCATCGAGTCGGCTGTGCTATTCATTCATGGCTGATAAGTTTTACAACCCCATTCTCCCACTTTCTCCCCATAATCCTTGATCCCCTTGACATTCGAGAACCACCTTGTGAAAGACATTGAGATCGAATTGCAAATTGTTTGTCATTTTTCATAATATGTACTCCTAGCCTTTTCTGATGTACATACACTTCCAGGATTGTCTTCTTCCTTGGGTCATGGTACTGTAGGATACTAAGTTTCTGCTGATAGCACTTGTTTGAGTGATTTGAATGTATTGCTGGTCCTCCTGCGATACACATGGGATATTTTTCCTTAAGAACACTCCTAATGATGGCATATATAGATGGAAATATAAAAGTCCAAAATATCACTGCAGGTCTTTTTTGTCCGAGAGAGTGTACGGTTTGTAAAACTTCAGCTTTGTTGGGGTTGGATTAGATCCTGTGAGCCAAATAGCTGGAACCAAACTGATGATATGATTTATGTTCACCTTGTCATTTCTTGCTGTTGAAAAAGAACCTTATGCAGTGAACTTCTGCCATCACTAGCAATATATACATATCTAGGCACATTTTTTGTCATTTTCTCCATATAGTGTTGGAACAAGTTCTCTCTGACAGATAGACTGAAAGAGATATCTTCCAGATGTGTTCTGAAAGTAGTAATGTATTGAAATTTCTTTGCCAAGCGAACTGACCAACATCTATGTTTGGTATCCGGCTTGGAGAAGAATTGATCTCCTGTGAATTTGGAATTCAATTCTAATGTTAGATCTATATGGGGCCACTTCTTTAGAGAAAGATTGAAGTATCTTCGGCCCACCATGCTATGACTGTGCCATCTTTCTTTACTTACTAGTAATAGAACATCACCGTTCTGTGTGATGTACCCAATGGATAATAACATTACATTACATATCTTCCAACTCACCCGTAAGTTTTGCCTGGCTATGAATATTGCATTTTCTGGGAGAAAATAACTGTGGAAGGGTGTTTATCTGACTGGAGATTTGTGACATGTAGTGTTCGCAGGGAGCAGTGCTGAGACTCCTATTGTTTATAATACAACAAACTTTGATTTAACTGGCACCTTATGAATTGACACAATCATCAAACCGGCAATTATAGAGGCAATTATATCTCCTCTGAGGTGTAATAAGATCTGCCTGGGTATGTTTGTTGTAAGTTCTGTACCCAATCAATGTGAGTATTCCTGACTGGATCTACAATTGATATTTTGGTGACTTTGTGAGTGGTCACAATGTAGACGCTGTACGTACTACTAGCCCTGACTTTACTGGTTCATTTGTACTCACCAGTTGGAAAACTTATGGTTCTTATATATAGTTGCCATAGCCACAATTCATTGTGAATGTTTCAAAGCTATGAATGGGTTATATTCAATCAGTTTTGCTGTTGTGATCACATCATTGATCAAGATACATTTTCTTAAGAATTCTAACTGGTACAATGTTTAAGCTAGGTCTTAAATTTTAAATACTTCTTCACTAATTTTCTTTGGATGTCTGATGTTGATAGTGACAAAAGCTTCTAACTCTTTTTACTTTACCCACACATTACATCCCTTTTGCAATGCAGAAAGCTTGTTTAACAACTACTATAGTTGAAAGTTTTTTCACTCTGAATCTTCACCCTGGTCTATCTTCCTACAAAATTTAGTGTATGCACTTACATTTATGTACGTCCCTGTTGTTGTTGTCAATATGTCTTATTTTATTTGTGCCTTACTTTGCAAACAGATTTCCTGCATAAGTGAGCTTTTTACACACATGACTTTTAATGATCTTAGAAGGCAGGACTTTCACAGTAGGCGCAATAGACCACACTTCCCACACAACATGTTTGCATTCTGCGTCCTGGTTACTGTTTCAGTCCTGGGAACCAAATCTGATGTTTGCATATGTTTTTGTCTGACTACAATTACTTCATATTTTCTGCCATCTTTTAGCGTGTGTATGCTATGACCTTCTTTTTCTCTGAGTTGTTTTGAAAAGCTTTAATGCACACTGAAGTTGCAACCAGCTCATTATCTGCTCAGACAACCAGTCTCTGAGAAATCACAGACCATGACCTTGTCACACAACTGACTGATGAACTGATCAATTATTTCTTATGGCTGTAGCCACGAATTCTAGATGGTGTAAAATGTTACTTTGACACAAAACTGATCCTCCAACATTTCCCATAACTTTGCAGGATCTTCAGAAAGGCCTGAAGTTGCCTTTGTGCAATACCTCATTTCCAATTACTAATTTTATTTTCATCAGTCGTTTACCTTGTTCTGTAATAGAACAAAGAAAACCAAAGAACAGTGCAGCACAGGAACAGGCCCTTTGGCTCACCAAGACCACACCAACGCATATGCCTTTCTAAACTAAAAACCTTTTGCCTAGACGTTGTCCACATCTCTATCAATTGCCCACCAATTCGTATTTCTGCTAAGATATTTCTTAAGCATCGCTATTGCAGCTGTCTCCAACACCCCCCCCCCCCCACCCACCCCCCTCAGCAGCACTTTCAAAGCACTTAACACATTCTCTGTAAAAACCTTTGCTTCTCACATCTCCTTTAATGTATGTGGAATAACCTGCCAGAGGAAGTGATAGATGCAGGTACAGACACAACATTTAAAAGACATTTGGATAGGTACATGAATAAGAAAGCTTTAGAGAGATATAGACCAAAATAAGCAAATAGGACCACTTTAGTTTGGAGGACATGATCGGCATGGATGAGTTGGACCGAAGGGTCTGTTTCTGTGCTGTATGACTCTATGTTTCCTCGACACTGACATTTCTATCTGGAGGAAAAGACTCCATCTGAACATTCTATCCATGCCTTTCATAATTTTGTAAACATCTATCAGGTTGCCTCACATCCTACAACATTCAAGTGAAAAACAAACCAAGTTTATTCAATCTGTCCTCATAGCTAATACTTTCCAAATGAGTCAACATTGTGTTTGACTGTTTCTGTACCCTTTCCAAAGCCGCCATATCCTTTTGGTAGGGTGCTGATCACAATTGTTTATAATATTCCAAATGAGGCCTAACTAAAGTTCTGTACAGCCATAACATG
This sequence comes from Hemiscyllium ocellatum, assembly GCF_020745735.1. Lineage (NCBI taxonomy): Eukaryota > Metazoa > Chordata > Chondrichthyes > Orectolobiformes > Hemiscylliidae > Hemiscyllium > Hemiscyllium ocellatum. The sequence goes on along the minus strand of NC_083407.1, from coordinate 36,570,190 downwards.
ACTTGCCAATTTTTATATTCTATGCCCCAACTGATGAAGACAAGAATGTCATATGCTTTCTTGACTAACTTATCCACTTATGTTGCCATTTCAGTGAATTGTGGACCTGCATGCCTAGATCCCTCTGTATGTTGATGCTCCTAAGGGTTCTGCCATTTCCTGTGTCCTCCCCTCCTGCATTAGATCTTCCAAATTTGATCACCTCACATTTGTCCAGATTAAACTCCATCTGCCATTTCTCTGCCCAAGTCACCAGTCCCTCTATATCCTTCTCTATCCTTTGATAATCCTTCTCACAGCTCCTGCAATCTTTGCGTCGTCTGCAAACTAATCAGGTCACCTACATTGTCCTCCAAATCATTTATATATGTAAATATATACATTTTATCAACCGGTACCTAGGGAACCAGGAGTATACTGGTTGATCAAGAAATCCACCCCTAATCAACATAAAAATTAATGTAACACACTATGTAATAGAAATGTAAGGAGGAGAATATACACATCACTGTTATACTTTATTTACAAAATAATCACTTAATTAATAATACAACTTTGTCTTAAGTAAACTTACCAGCAAGGAGCCTTCTCTCTCACATGCTCAACTGACTAGCCAGACATTGTGGAGATCACGACAATACAGTAAATAATTTTTGCCAGTTTGATGAGCTCGTCAGTTCATAAGGTGCAGGTTAAATCAAAGTTTGTTGTATTATAAACAATAGGGGTCTCAGCACTGCTCCCTGCGAATACTACATGTCACAGATCTCCAGTCAGATAAACATCCTTCCACCGCTAATCTCTGTCTTCTAAAACTAAGCCAGTTCTGTATCCAGCTTACCAGCTCATCACAGATCCCATGTGACTTCACCTTTTGTATCAATCTGCCATTAGGGACCTTGTCAAAGACCTTGCCAAAGTCCATATATACATCCACTGCCCTGCCCTCATCAATGATCTTTGTCACTTCATCAAAAAATTCAATCAAATTTGTGAGACACAACCTTCCCTGCACAGAGCCATGCTGCCTATCACTAATAAGTCTATATATTTCGAAATGTGTGTAAATTCTATCCTAAAGAATCTTCTTCAATAATTTCCCAACATTGACAGAAGCCTCATCAGCCTGTAATTTCCTGGATTATCCCTGTTGCCTTTCTTAAACAAATGAACAACTGGCTTTTCTTCAGACCTCTGGGATGTCTCCTATGACTTAAGAGGATACAAAGATTTTATACAAGGCCCCAGAAACTTCCTCCATCACCTCCCTCAGTATTCTGGAATAGATCACGTCAAGTCCTTGCAATTTGTATACCTTAATGTGTTTGAAAACACCCAAAATCACCTCCTTTTTTACATGCATGTGACCTAGAGTATCAACATACCCCTTCCGAGAGTCACCATCCAATGTATTCATTGAGGACTTCAAACACTTCCTCTGACTCCATGCATATACATGTATTTTCTCCTTTGCCCTCGAGTGAACCTACCCTTACTCTAGCTACTCTCTGGTTCCTTATATATGCATAGACTACTTTAGGATTTTCCTTAATCCTGTTTGCTGAAGACATTTCATCGCCTCTTCTGGCCCTCTTAATTCCTTGTTTGAGTTCTTTACTGCTTTCTTTGTACTCTTCGAGGATTCTGTCTGTCTTCAGTTTCCGGAATCCCACATTTGCCTCCTTTTTCATTTTGACTAAACTCTCAATTTCTCTTATTATCCAAGGTTCCCAATTTAATTCTTTGACCCTAGGATTACCCTTATCCTTATTCATGAGTAACTTAAAACTTATGGAATTATGGTCACTATTCCTGAAATGCTACCCTACTGAAACTTTGGGCTCACTCTGCAGTAGCAGGTCTAATATGGTCACTTCCCCTGGTTCGACTATTTACAGATTGTTTAAAACAAATGTCCTGGATACACCTAACAAATCCTTCTCATCCAAGCTCCTGACACTAGGCGTGTCCCAGTCAATATAGGGGACGTTAAAATCACTGACCAAAACAATCCCATTGTTTTTTCATGTTTCCATAATCTGCCCATGTGTCTGTTCCACTATCACCTGTTGGCAGATGGAAGGCTGATAGTACAACCCCATCAAAACTATTTCTGAGTTCGGTCCATATGGCCTCGCTGGATGAGCTCTCCAAGGGTTCTCTTTTAATACAACTGTGATATCCTCCCTAAGCAGTAATGCAACTCTCCTACCTTTTCTATTTCCCTCTCTATCACACCTGAAACACCTAAATACTGGAGCATTAAACTTCCAGTCTTGTCCTGTTCTCAAACAAGTCTCCGTAGTAGCTACAACATCATAGTTAAATGTATTAATCTAAGCTCTAAGTTCATCAGTGTGTGAAGTTTGTCTTGAAAATAACCAATTTTATATAAAGGGCTTATGAAAATGAAAAGGCATTGTTGTACATTTTCAGTTGATTCACAACGAGAAACTTGTGAAAGATTACAAATGGTTATCAAATTGAAAAAGTTAAAATGCAAGCACTCTTAATCTTGTAGAGTATATCACCCAACAGAATGAAAGGTGCTCAGTCTCAGTGGGGGTTTCACTGCCTTTTTTGCATGCCCAACTCAGGCCTATCCTCACTGAGTCCCTGAAACAGATTCATCTTTATGGTGGCATGGTGCTACAATGGCACAGTGGTTAGCACTGCTGCTTCACAGTGCCATGAACCCTGATTCGACTATAATCTTGGGTGACTGTCTGTGTGGAATTTGCACATTCTCCCTGTATCTTTATTGATTTCAGCCATGTGCTCTGGTTTCTTCCCACAGTCCAATGATGTGTAGGTTAGGTGGATTGGCCATGCTAAATTGTCTCATAGTATGCAGATTAGGTGTGTTAACTTTGGTAAATGTGGGGTTACAGGGATAATGTGGGGTGCTCTTTGAAGGGTTGGTGCAGGTGTGATAGACAGAATGGCCTCTATCTGCACGTTAGTGATTCTATGATTCTCCCTGACTACTTGATTCAGGGTCATCCTTCTCAGAAGCACTGTTGCTGGATTCTCATCTCTGTGACTAACTTTTAGCCAGGGTTTAAATTCTGTTTCCAGGACATGCACACTCAAAAATACTGATGCTGCTCCACCCAATCTTAATCTGTCATCATTAGCTGCTCAGTAGTCTCACTCTCTGTGCAGATTCATGTTCCATATTGCCAGTAACTCCTGTAATTCCATTGGACTTGTGATGTCTTCCCTCAGTTTCCACTAATTTGTGGCAACAGCTGTCCTTTGTTGCTTATCATATGAGAATGGCTTAACAATATTAGTTCATTAGAGTTCATAGTTCACAGGTGTACAAAAATAATTAAGTTGGGATCATGCCACTTGATTTCTTGCATTAAAATTTGAACTTCAATGGATGTGAGAGATATATCTTAATAACATGTTCCAAAGCTTTGGGACCTATTGGCACCAGCTAAAGATTCAATGTATGATAGGCAAAACCTCATGTATGTTACAGATACTGGTCTAGGTTCAATATTATTTGTAGCATTAGCAAATTGTTTTGTATTCTTGGTAAGTAAGTTGGAGTCATCCAAGTGGAGAAAATCTATTTAATTGACTTTCTGCTTTTGTTTAAATTTTGCTTTTCATGAACTCACTGTATCTATAATCTGAGTCACAGTCTAATAATATGTTTATTTTTTTCTCAACTTGACGGTACATTTTTGCTTCTGCTACCTAGAAGCTAGGAAAACATACTACAGTCATGTCAATCCTGCCTGATGATTATAGTTATAAGGTTTTATTTTCAACCCTATGAAAATTGCAACATTATTAAATATGGTACATAAAAGGTCACATTATGATTCATAGGCAATGAGTTTGAGGAATGAGCTCTTACTTATAATTTACTGCTCAAGATAATAAGGTCTGCAATATCAAATGTCAGATGTTACAGATTTATTAAACATCTAATAATTAATTATACATTTAACAGTAGCAGTTGCAGAAAATACCATCATCATATGACTGAAACTGGCTGGTGATGGAGTCCTTACATTATTAATTCACAAGGGCAGCTTAGTGCCAGTCTGAGACCAACACCTCTGGGAAAGAGATCTCACTGGGCAAAAGGAAGGAACCTTGCTTCAAAAAGGATGTCGTTTCAGCCAGTGACGAAGGGCTGATTGATTTTATCTGCAAGATTATGTTTCTTCATTACAGAGGCTCAATATGTTTTCAATTCACAAGCCAGAAACATGCTACCTTCATTTATCTTCAGGGAACCAAGAGAGGATACTTTAAGTTTGCAATGTCTTCAACCATCATCTTAAGGACTATGGTGTGTGTGTGTGTGTGTGTGTGCGCGCGCATCTCTGGTGATCTAAACTTATATGAAATGTGTTTGTATCTATTTTTTAAAGTCATAAGGATCTGAAGAAAGTCAAAAGAATGGATTTAACTGTTCCTTTTCTCAAAAATACTTCATGTTGCCGTTAGTCAGAGTTCGGAATAAAAGAGAAATGATTCCAAATCGCTTCTAATCTATAACAGAGGAAAGTCCTTATCTCCAAGCCTTTTCTTGAGTGAGTAAATTAATCTTCTTTCCCACCACATAGTCACTATGCTGTGTTTTAATGAGGCTAAACTGACCATTACATTAACATCAATCTTAATTCAACAGTTCAGTGGTCCTTGAAACTAAATTGATACTAAATTGCTAAAGGTTACTATTACTACAATTTATATAGAAATCCATGAAAGTCAAACATTGACAGACTTCAAAGCACTCTAGTTAACCTTATCCTTACAAGTAACTGCTTACATATGGGAATGATCTATATCAGATAAATCTCCAGTGAAACCTAAGATAAAAATGTTTTTGAAAGCTTGAGTTAAACATTATATTGAATTGCGATACTGACTGCAAAGACCATCATAATTCCACGGATACCTGTCTGGGAACAAAACAGAGAATGCATTATGGACAAGGGGTAGAAGTTGTAGCATGTTACATTCACATGGGGTCAAAAGGAAAAGTTATAGAACAAAATTCAATGCTTCTTACTTGATTGCCAACACTTGAATGTTTCAGTGTCTCCACAGAACTGCCTTCGCCAACAAGAGCCAGGATCCTGTCTTCACAGGTTGTGAGAAGCCGATTACTGGGTGACCTATCACCGTCATGGCTCTGTTAGGCATATTATGTATTTGGCTGTTTTCTCTTGCATTGAGACAGTCAGAGATTGAATGAGTGAAAGTGAGTGGCACAGCTTTTGATGCTAGTGCTGCCAGGTGTAAGTGGTGGTTGCACCATGAAAACAGGGAGGCAATACAGAAGCTATACAGGGTAAGTGGTCTGGAGGGTTGGAGTGGGAGCCTGCAAGTGAAGTGAAATGCTGCATTCAGAAATGAGAGTGATAGAGCATGAAATGTGGTAGGAGGTGAGCACAACAGTGGAGATAATGAATGTGATGGCAGAAATAAGCTCGTTGCACTTAAGTTTGGAGTATGCAGGTCATTAACTTTCTGCTGCATTGCTGATTGTACTTCTGAATGTCTGATATCTCACTGATCTCGGTAGTGCCCTGGAATAAGGCTGTCAGGACCTCTCTGATAGTCCTGAGATAAGTGGACACTAGTCTGCTGACATATTGCATTCACTAAGATCTGCAAGTTGGGCCTCAATTTCCCCCTGAATGTAATGTCTTAGACAATTGACTTGAGTCATGCAAGGCAATTCAAGATGATCAACACTTGACTGGATGTATAACAAACTTTTAAATATGGCTCTCATGTTAGGGATCCATTGATGTCCCAGCAACAGTGAGTACATTCACCTACAGCGAGTGGGGAAAATAGGCTGGCATTAGATAAGTAGGGTGCCATAGAAACATGGTACATAATTCATGATATGAGTCTGGGATGTTCATGCAAGAAAATTCATGGAGAGAAACTCTCCTTGGAACTCAAAAAAAATGACACTTATCCAATTTCAGGTAAGATTCAGACTGTTGTTACTTTTTGGAAGCAATGAATCAAGACAAAGTGACACTATTTGTAATGGGTTCAGAAGAACACAGCATAGCAACAGGCCTCTGATTGGTCATCGTTTCTGAAATGCTCCCCCACTGAGCTGGGTGAATCAAAATGAAGAATGAAGGAGACCTCATGAAGTTAGCTGCATTAATCTATTTTCTCATTGACTGTGAAGTTGTAATCTCCAATTATCTGTTAAAAAAGCAGGGAAAAAAATCTTCTAAATGTTGGAAGAAATAATTTTAAAACCCAAAGGAACAGGAAAGACATCATATGAACTTTAGATTGCTCATTGCTGTGCACATGAAGTCATCATTGAAGAATTGAGGATTGTGAAGCCACCCTACCTAGTTTTGTGATTTTCATCTTACAATGCTGACCTTTATTTCTCTGATGTACAATATTTGGGTTTGCCTATTTCTTTTCTTTGTGGGTGTGTGGAAGTTTTAAAATTTTTTTTAAAAGTTATTTATAGGATGTGGACATCATTGGATGGGAGTTTGACCCAGTGACAGTGAAGTAATGATGGAATATTCCAATCAGAACGGTGAGTGTTTTGGAAGGGAACTTGCAGCTGGTGGTATTCTCTTATATCTGTTGCACTTGCCCTTCCAGATGGTAGTAAATGTGCATTTGGAAGGTGTTATCTAAGGATCTTTGGTGAATTCTTGCTGTGCATTTTGTAGATAGTACACATTGCTGCTCCTGAGCATTGGTGTTGGAGGAAATAGATGTTTGTTGAAATAGTGGGCTGCTTTATCCGGGCTCCGAGTTTTAGGCCTCAGTCTCTCGGAAGACTTCGCGACGGCTGGTGGGTAAGTTTGGTCGCTTATTTATTAGTTAAAAATTTAAAGTTTTCCTTCAAAAAAGCGGTAGCAGACCCGGAAGGCGCGCTAGGTTACTTGGGTAAGGTTTTTTTTTCTCTCCCCTTATTTAAACGCGGGCTCCGAGTTTTAGGCCTCAGTCTCTCGGAAGACTTCGCGACGGCTGGTGGGTAAGTTTGGTCGCTTATTTATTAGTTAAAAATTTAAAGTTTTCCTTCAAAAAAGCGGTAGCAGACCCGGAAGGCGCGCTAGGGTACTTGGGTAAGGATTTTTTTTTCTCTCCCCTTATTTAAACGCGGGCTCCGAGTTTTAGGCCTCAGTCTCTCGGAAGACTTCGCGACGGCTGGTGGGTAAGTTTGGTCGCTTATTTATTAGTTAAAAATTTAAAGTTTTCCTTCAAAAAAGCGGTAGCAGACCCGGAAGGCGCGCTAGGTTACTTGGGTAAGGTTTTTTTTTCTCTCCCCTTATTTAAACGCGTAGGCGAGTCACCCGAGGCACTACACAAGTAGTGCCTCCCACCCTTCCACCTCCTCTAACCTAATAATAAGACCAATTGTGACTAGCGGGTAAGTGCTGTATTTTCCTTGTTTGTTTCTTTAGATTTAGTTGGTTTTTGTTGTTTTTTTTTAAGGAAAGCTTACTTTTAGAGGGATGGCAGTGCAGAGAGGGCAATGTTCCTCTTGCAACATGTATGAGGTGAGAGAAGCCATTAGCGTCCCTGCTGAGTACACTTGCAAGAAGTGCACCCATCTCCAGCTCCTCCAAACCCGTGTTAGGGAACTGGAGCTGGAGTTGGATGAACTGCGGATCATTCGGGAGGCAGAGGAGGTCATAGATCGGAGCTATAGGCAAGTAGTTACTCCGAAAGTTCAAGATAGATGGGTGACAGTGAGGGGGAGTGGGAGGAGGAAGCCAGTGCAGGGACCCCCTGCGGTCATTCCCCTCAAGAACAAGTATACCGTTTTGGATACTTGTGGGGGGGATGACTTACCAGGGGCAAGCAACGAGGTTCAGGCCTCTGGCACGGAGCCTGGCCCCGTTGCTCAGAAGGGTAGGGTGGAGAAAGGTAGAGCAATAGTTCTTGGGGACTCGATAGTGAGGGGTACAGACAGACGGTTTTGTGGGGGCGACAGGGACTCACGTTTGGTATGTTGCCTCCCAGGTGCAAGGGTACGTGATGTCGCTGATCGTGTTTTCCGGGTCCTTAAGGGGGAGGGGGAGCAGCCCCAGATCGTGGTCCACGTTGGCACCAACGATATAGGTAGGAAGAAGGGTGAGGATGTCAGACAGGCTTTCAGGGAGCTAGGTTGGAAGCTCAGAGTTAGAACAAACAGAGTTGTAGTCTCTGGTTTGTTACCCGTGCCACGTGATAGAGAGTCGAGGAATAGGGAGAGAGAGCAGTTAAATGCGTGGCTACAGGGATGGTGCAGGAGGGAGGGATTCCGGTTTCTGGACAACTGGGGTCCTTTCTGGGGAAGGTGGGACCTCTATAAAAAGGATGGGCTACACCTGAACCTGAGGGGCACCAGTATCCTTGGGGGGAGGTTTGCTAGTGCTCTTTGGGAGGGTTTAAACTAACTCCGCGGGGGCATGGGAACCAGGACTGTAGCTTTAGGGTACAGGACCTTGAGTGTAGGGAGGTTAGGAATAATGCAGCGATCTCTAAGGAGGGTGCCTGTAACCAGAAAGGTGGATTGAAGTGTGTATACTTCAATGCCAGAAGTATAAGGAATAAGGTAGGTGAACTTGCAGCGTGGGTTGGTACCTGGGACTTCGATGTTGTGGCCATTACAGAGACGTGGGTAGAACAGGGACAAGAATGGCTGTTGCACGTTCCAGGGTTCAAATGTTTTAGTAGGATCAGACATGGGGGTAAAAAAGGGGGAGGCGTGGCATTACTTGTCAAAGACAGTATCACAGCAGTGGAATGGACGATGGAAGAAGACTTGCCATCTGAGGTAGTTTGGGCTGAGGTTAGAAATAGGAAAGGTGAGGTCACCCTGTTAGGTGTTTTCTACAGGCCTCCTAATAGTCCTAGAGAAGTAGAGGATAATATTGCGAGGATGATTCAGGAAAAGAGTGAAGGTAGCAGGGTGGTTGTTATGGGGGACTTTAACTTCCCAGATATTGACTGGGAGAGCTATAGCTCGAGTTCATTAGATGGGTCGGTGTTTGTACAATGTGTGCAGGATGGTTTCCTGACACAATATGTCGACAGGCCAACAAGAGGGGAGGCTATATTGGATTTGGTTCTAGGTAATGAACCAGGCCAGGTGTTAGACTTGGAGGTAGGTGAGCACTTCGGGGACAGTGACCACAACTCGGTGACTTTTACTTTAGTGATGGAGAGGGATAATCGTGCGCCGCAGGGCAAGAGCTATAGCTGGGGGCAGGGCAATTATGATGCTGTGAGGCATGACTTAGGATGTGTGGATTGGAAAAACAGGCTTCAAGAGAAGAACACTAATGAGATGTGGGGATTGTTCAAGGAGCAGCTACTGCGTGTCCTCGATAGGTATGTACCAGTCAGGCATGGTGTAAAGGGCCTTGTGAGGCAGCCGTGGTTTAGTAAGGAATTGGAGTCCCTTGTGAAAGGGAAGAAGGCGGCATATGTAAAGATGAGGCGTGAAGGTTCAGTAGGGGCGATTGAGAGTTATAAGGTAGCCAGGAAGGAGCTAAAGAGGGAGCTAAGAGAAGCGAGAAGGGGACATGAAAAGTCTTTAGCTGGTAGGATTAGGGAAAACCCAAAGGCTTTCTATAGGTATGTCAAGAATAAAAGGATGACTAGGGTAGGTATCGGTCCAGTCAAGGATAGTAGTGGGAAGTTGTGTGTGGAGGCGGAGGAGATTGGAGAGACATTAAATCAGTACTTTTCATCAGTATTCACTCAGGAACAGGACACTGTTGCTGATGTGAATATGGAATCACAAATAATTAGAATGGATGCCCTGGAAATATGCAGGGAGGAGGTTTTGGGAATATTGGAAAGGATGAATATAGATAAGTCTCCTGGGCCTGATGGCATTTACCCCAGGATCCTATGGGAAGCTAGGGAGGAGATAGCAGAGCCATTGGCCTGGATTTTTATGTCGTCGTTGTCAACGGGAATAGTACCAGAGGACTGGAGGATGGCGAATGTGGTCCCATTGTTCAAGAAAGGGAGTAGGGATAGCCCTAGTAACTATAGGCCAGTGAGTCTGACTTCAGTGGTGGGCAAAGTCTTAGAGAGAATGGTAAGGGATAAGATTTATGAACATCTGGGTAGGAATAACGTGATCAGGGATAGCCAGCATGGTCGTGCCTCACAAACCTTATTGAGTTCTTTGAGAAGGTGACTAAGGAAGTGGATGAGGGTAAAGCAGTAGATGTTGTGTATATGGATTTTAGTAAGGCGTTCGATAAGGTTCCCCATGGTAGGCTAATGCTAAAACTTCGGAGGTATGGCATTGAGGATACATTAGAGGTTTGGATTAGGAATTGGCTGGCTGGAAGGAGACAGAGGGTAGTAGTTGATGGATTATGTTCATCTTGGAGCGCAGTTACTAGCGGTGTACCACAAGGATCTGTTTTGGGACCATTGCTTTTTGTTATCTTTATAAATGATCTAGAGGAAGGACTTGAAAGCTGGGTAAGCAAGTTTGCGGATGATACAAAAGTCGGTGGAGTTGTGGATAGTGAGGAAGGAAGTGGTAGGTTACAGCGGGATATAGATAAGTTGCAAAGCTGGGCGGAAATGTGGCAAATGGAATTCAATGTAGCTAAGTGCGAAGTCGTTCACTTTGGTAGGAATAACAAGATGATGGATTACTGGGCTAATGGTAGGCTACTTGGTAGTGTGGATGAGCAGAGGGATCTTGGTGTCCATGTACACAGATCTCTGAAAGTTGCCACCCAGGTAAATAGTGCTGTGAGGAAGGCATATGGTGTACTGGGCTTTATTGGCAGAGGAATTGAGTTCCGGAGTCCTGAGGTCATGTTGCAGTTGTATAAGACTCTGGTGAGGCCTCATCTGGAGTATTGTGTGCAGTTTTGGTCGCCATACTATAGGAAGGATGTGGAAGCTTTAGAACGAGTGCAGAGGAGGTTTACCAGGATGTTGCCTGGAATGGTAGGAAAATCTTATGAGGAAAGGCTGAGGCACTTGGGGCTGTTCTCATTGGAGAAGAGAAGGTTTAGGGGAGATCTGATAGAAGTGTATAAGATGATTAGGGGTTTAGATAGGGTAGATACTAAGATCCTTTTACCGCTAATGGAGTCAGGTGTTACTAGGGGACATAGCTTTAAATTAAGGGGTGGTAGGTATAGGACAGATGTTAGGGGTAGATTCTTCACACAGCGGGTTGTGAGTTCATGGAATGCCCTGCCCGTATCAGTGGTGAACTCTCCTTCTTTATGGTCATTTAAGCGGGCATTGGATAGGCATTTGGAAGTTATTGGGCTAGTATAGGTTAGGTAGGATTCGGTCGGCGCAACATCGAGGGCCGAAGGGCCTGTACTGCGCTGTATCCTTCTATGTTCTATGTTCTATTAGTGAGTTTCATGAGTGTTGTTGGAGCTGCACTCATCCAGGTAAATGGGAGACATTCTATTTCATTCTAATTATAGACTGGCATCTGGGATATTAGGGGCCTCTGGAGAAGGTCAGATGAACCATCTACTTGGTACTTCTTGTTGTAGATTGCAAAAGACAAGGCTGAAGCATCTGCAGCATTGATGTACTGGATTCCCCATCATTGAGAATGGTTCGTTTGTGGACTCTTCTCTTCCAGTGTTGTTTCAGTGCCAACCACCATTGACAGCTTAGATGGGTTGGAATTGGAGAGTTTAGACCTGACGCATTGGTTGTGGAATTGCTCAGTTCTGTTCATCACTTGCTGCTTATGCTGTTTGGCATTCATTGGTCCCATACCTCACTTTCAGGTATGCTTGGTGCTGCTCTTGGCATGTCTCCTCTCACTCTTTACTGAACCAGGACTGAATCCCTGGCTTAATGGTAGAGTGGGGTATATGGCAGGCCATGAGTTTGTAGGTTGTGTTTTAGTGCAATCTGCTGCTACTGACAGCCCACAGCTAAAATGGATGGCAGCTGCTAATGTGCTGTGGCCTCAGGTTGCAGTAGAGGGTTAAAGCAGGGTCAGCCCCTTGGACCTACTGGTGGGACCAATATCCATAGTTCTATACTAGATTGACGTGAAAGACTGTCTTAACCTGACACAATATGCAGAAGTTTATGTTCACTTTACTAACAGCTTCTACACTAAAGAAAGCAATGAGTCTGATCTTAATTAACTGTTAACAATTGTGTAAAATTAGAATCTGATGACACGCATGTTCCTGTGCAGTAGGTGGAAATTATTTTTAATTAAAATGCTTTGCTATTAAATGGGTTCTGCTGTATTAAGTTACCAGAAACTTGTAAGAAGGAATAACTAATTGATTTTTTAAAACCTATTAGATTACTTACATTGTGGTAACAGATCCTTTGGCCCAACAAGTCCACACTGACCCTCCGAAGCGCACCCACCCTGACCCATTCCCCTATTTTTTCCCCTGCACCTAACACTACGGGCAATTTAGCATGGCCAATTCACCTGACTTGCACGTTTTTGGATTGTGGGAGGACACCATAGCACCAGGAGGCAACCCACACAGACAGAGAGAATGTGCAAACTCCACACAGAGAGTCACCTGCGGCAGGAATTGAACCCGGGTCTCTGGTGCTGTGAGGCAGCAGTGCTAACCACTGTGCCACCGTGCCGCCCATAAAGCATGATGTGAATAACCTCCAAAGCAAACATATTCACGGGAGTGTTATCTTTTGCTCTTGCTGGTCTCAAGCTTACGGCGGGAAAGACATTTAATTAGGTGGGCTCCTGGTGTACCTTAATCCCATTGTGTTTCTACTTCTCCTAGAATTAGATTCTGGGTGAGAAAGCCCCTGCTTCCAATTGAGAGCCAATCCCTCCATATGCCCTTTCAGCTGACCCCCTTGCCTGCCTACTCTGAGAAACCCATCCCACCATTAATTAACCTTGGCTGATATTGTTCATGATCCTGGGATTCTGGAAGCTATTGTTCTGGCCATTGTTTCTCTGGTAGCATTGCTGAGCTCAAGAGCTGCATGTTTCAGATTGAATAGATGTTCTTGACAGGTGAAGTTTCCACCTTCAGGGTCTTCATTCCAGAAGATGACCTTGCCCCTGACTGGCTGGCCCCTGATCCTCCTGAAACGAGAATGCATGGGTTGCTCACTGATCTTCCAGTTGCTGAGGAAATCTCTGACATCACAACAAGAGTCAACCTTTGGTTTCTAATATAAATTCTCTGAGTAGAATTCACAGTATACTGAAATAGCCATTTGGATGAAAAAAATACAACAACAGCTAACTTCCACATTTGTTTTTTGCTACTCTGTTCTGCTTGCTTGAATGGACAAGTAAAGCATGCTTCCTGCCTAAAAGTTATGTAAAAATAATATAGGTATGAGCTCCCACCGAGAGTTGGCATCACATGACCACCCCAAACATTGTATTGCTAAAAATCTAGATGCCTCATTTGTCAGTAAGATCTGTCCACATTGTTCCAACCAGGTAAGAAGGGAGAATTGTTTTTCTTTTTCCAGACTCCTTAGCTGGTCACACCAGAAATTTAAGTTACTTTTTAGTATGAGGCTATGACTATCTAGAATTAGTAAATGTTAAGGAAAGAATCATCAGATTTTCTTGAGTTACAGAAAGAGCATTTTTATTACCCCCTAATTCCATGAAAAGTAATGAAGGTGCAAGATCAAACATGCAGCCTTTGTACACACATAATTAAATTGGGATAGTATCTAGTACAAAGGAAGATAAAACAATGCATATGGTTTCGAGGTCTTCTGGGCATCCTTGAGCCTTAAGGTTTTAACCTGAGGCCAAATTTGGTTAACGGCTTTCTTGGATGCATGGTGAAGATTAATGGGAAGCCAGCATATTGGGAAGCCATTAAAAAAGCAGAGTACAAATGAAAAAGGCAATGAGTGGGGAGAAGATGAAATGTGAGGATATGTTAGCTAGTAATACAAAAGAAGATTGCAAAAGTTTGTTTAGATAAATGAAAGGTAAGAGAGAGGCAAGAGTGGACATTGAACTGCTGGAAAATGAGGCTGACGGAGTAGTAATGGGAGACAAGGAAATGGTAGAGGAATTGAATAGGTACTTTGATCAGTTTTCACAGTGGAAGACACTAGCAGCATATCAGAACTTCAAGAGAGTCAGGGGCAGAGGTGAGAGTGGTGGCCATCACTAAGGAGGAGGTATTAGAGAAGCTGAAAGGTGTGGAGATGTTATATCACCCAGACCAGATGGCTACATCCCAGAGTCCTGAAGAAGATAGCTGAGGAGATAGTGAAGGCATTGGCAATGATCACTGGGGTCAGGCAGGTCCCAGAGGACTGTAAAATGGTTAATATAACACCCCTGTTTAAGAAGGGAGGGAGGCAGAAGACTGGAAATTATCAGTCATTTAGCCCAACATCATTCATTGGCAAGATGTTAGAGTCCAAAATCTGATTGAAGATTTGTAGCTCGGGTATCCGTTGTTGTGGTTCTGCTCGCCGAGCTGGAAGTTTTTGCTGCAAACGTTTCGTTCCCTGGCTAGGGAACATCATCAGTGCTGTTGGAGCCTCGTGTGAAGCGCTGCTTTGATGTTTCTTCCGGTATTTATATTGGTTTGTTCTTGCCGCTTCCGGGTGTCAGTTTCAGCTGCAGTGATTTGTATGTGCCTCACCACACACTTTACATTCAACAATCAGATATACGAACAAATCAACGGAACACCCATGGGATCACCAATCTCGGGACTCATAGCCGAGGCAGTTATGCAAAGGTTAGAACATACAGCCATACCACAAATCCAACCCAAACTCTGGATCAGATATGTGGATGACACCTTTGTAATCATCAAAAACACAGATATAGAAAAAACACACCGAATCATCAACGCCACACTCACAGGAATCCGATTCACACGAGAAGAGGAAAAGGATAGCCAACTCCCATTCCTAGACGTGTTAGTAGAGAGAACACCCAACGGAGAATTCACCACAAGGGTACACAGGAAACCAACACACACAGACCAAGTCTTAAACTATGAAAGTAACCACCCCAACACACACAAACGAAGCTGCATCAGGACACTATTCAAAAGGGCCACAACACACTGCAGTACACCAGAACTGCGAAAAGAGGAAGAGGAACATCTATACAAGGTATTCGCCAAAAACGGATACCCACGCAACTTTATCACCAGATGCCTAAGAGATAGACCGAGGAACGAGGATATGCCACAACC
This sequence comes from Hemiscyllium ocellatum, assembly GCF_020745735.1. Classification (NCBI taxonomy): domain Eukaryota; kingdom Metazoa; phylum Chordata; class Chondrichthyes; order Orectolobiformes; family Hemiscylliidae; genus Hemiscyllium; species Hemiscyllium ocellatum. The sequence continues at coordinate 36,555,023 of NC_083407.1, read as the reverse complement.
AAAAGGACTAGCCACTCTACCATACGTCAGGAGCGTCTCAGAACTGACAGCCAGACTACTGCGACACTTAGGACTCATAACAGCACACAAGCCAACATCCACGCTCAGACAACAACTCACTAGAACAAAGGACCCAATACCCAGCATGAGCCAAACTAACGTAGTTTACAAAATACCATGCAAGGACTGCACAAAACACTATATAGGACAAACAGGAAGACAGCTAACAATCCGCATCCATGAACATCAGCTAGCCACAAAACGACACGACCAGCTATCTCTAGTAGCCATACACTAAGACAACCAGCAACATGAATTTGACTGGGAAAACACCACTATCATAGGACAAGCCAGACAGAGAACAGCCAGAGAATTCCTAGAAGCATGGCATTCATCCACAAACTCCATTAACAGACACATTGACCTGGACACCATATACAAACCACTACAGCTGAAACTGACACCCGGAAACGGTAAGAACGTCCATCAACAGACACATCGACCTGGACCCCACATACAAATCACTGCAGCTGAAACTGACACCCGGAAGCGGCAAGAACAAACCAATATAAATACCGGAAGAAACATCAAAGCAGCGCTTCACACGAGGCTCCAACAGCACTGATGATGTTCCCTAGCCAGGGAACGAAACGTTTGCAGCAAAAACTTCCAGCTCGGCGAGCAGAACCACAACAATGTTAGAGTCCATTATTAAGAATAAGATTGTAAAATACTTGGAAGTGCATGGTAAAATGGGTTTGAGTCAGCAAGGCTTTGTCAATCTGATAGCATTCTGTGAGGAGATAATGAGGAAATGAGACAATGGAAAGCCAGTGGACATGATCTATTTGGATTTTCAGAAGCCGATGACAAAGTGCCACACAAAAGGCTGCGAAATAAGATAATAGACCATGGTGTTAAAACCAAGGTACTGGCACAGATAGAGGATTGGCTGACTGGCAGAAGGCAGAAAGTGGAGATAAAAGGGTCATTTTCAGGTTGGTAGCTGGTGGCTAGTGGAGTCCATTAATGGACTAGTGCAGAGGTCAGTGTTGGGTCCTCAACTATTAATTTTATACATTAGCGATCTGGACAAAGGGACTGAGAGCATTGTTCCTAAGATTGAAGATAACACAAAGATAGATGGAAGGACAGGTAGTGTTGTGGAAGCAGAGAGGCCATCAAAGCACTTTGACAGGCTAGTAGAGTGGACAAAGAAATGGCAGATAGAAAGCAATGTGGATAAGCATGAGGTTATGCACTTTGGTAGGAAAAATAGATGAGCACACTGTTTTCCATTCTGGTAGGAGTAACAGTAAAAAGGACTATTACTTGAATGGTGAAAAGTTGCAGCATGCTGCTGTGCAAAGGGACCTGAGTGTGCCTTGTACATGAATCATAGAAAGTTGGTCTGCAGGGACAACAGGCGATTAGGAAGGCAAATGGATTTTTGTCCTTCATTGCTAAAGAGTTTGAGTTTAAAAGCAGGGAGGTTATGTTGCAACTGTATAGGGTGCTGGTGAGGCCACACCTGGAATACTAGGAGAAAGTGAGGACTGCAGATGCTGGAGATCAGAGCTGAAAATGTGTTGCTGGAAAAGCACAGCAGGTCAGGCAGCATCCAAGGAGCAGGAGAATCGACGTGTTGGGCATAAGCCCTTCTTCAGGAATGAGGAACGTGTGTCCAGCAGGCTAAGATAAAAGGTAGGGAGGAGGGACTTGGGGGAGGGGCGTTGGAGATGCGATAGATGGATTCCTGAAGAAGGGCTCATGCCTGAAATGTTGATTCTCCTGTTCCTTGGATGCTGCCTGACCTGTTGCGCTTTTCCAGCCACACAGTTTCAGCTCATGCCTGGAACACTCTGTGCAGTTTTGGTCTCCTTACTTGAGAACTGATGTACTGCCACGAAATGGGGTGCAGAGGATTGATTCCAGAGTTGAGGGGAGATCTTATAGAAACATATAAAATTATGAAGGGAATAGGTAAAATAAATATTGAGAGGATGTTCCCACTAGCAAGTAAAGCTAGGACAAGAGGTCATGGTCTCAAAATTAGAGGGAGCAGATCTAGGACTGAATTGAGAAGGAACTTCTTCACCCAAAGGGTTGTGAATCTATGGAATTCCCTGCCCAGTGATGTAGTTGATGTTACTTCAGTAAATGTTTTTAAAGTTAAGACAGATTTTTTTTGTGCTATGAAGGAATTAAGGGTTATGGTGAGAGGATGGGTAAGTGGAGCTGAGTCCATGAAAAGATCAGCCATGATTGTTTTGAGTGGCAGAACAGGCTCGAAGGGCTAGATGGCATATTCCTGCTCCTAGTTGTTATGTTGTTTTGTTCTTATGTTCTAAATGGGGTAAGGCTTTGGAAATCTGAAACACAAGGGAACTTAGCCATCCTTGTTCAGTATTCTCTTATAACGTTAACATTCAGGTTCAGTTAGGAAGGTTAGCCTTCCTTTTAAGAGGTCAAGAATACAATAGCAGGGATGTATGCTAAGGCTGCATAAGGCTCTGGTCAGACTGCATTTGGAATATTGTGAGCAAATTTGGGTCCTGCATCTAAAGAAGGATGTGCTGGTGTTGGAGAGGGTCCAGAGAGGGTATACAAAAATGATCCTGGGGATGAGGGGCTTGTCATATGAGAAGTGTTTGAAGACTCTGAATCTGTGCTCAATGATGTTTCAAAGGTCGGGGGGTGGGGGGATCTCATTGAAGCTTTCAGAATACAAGGACACCTGGACAGAGTGAGCATGAAGAAGATGATTGTACTAATAGGAGAGACTGGAATTCAAGGGCAGAGCCTCAGAGTGAAGGGACAACTCTTTAGAGCTGAGGTGAGGTGGAATTCCTTCAGCCAGGAAGTAATGACTCTGTGGAACTCATTGCCTCAGAAGTCTGTGAGTGCCAAGTCATTACCCCATCAAGCTCCCCAAGAATCCTAAAATAAAACAAAGAACTGCAGATCTGGAACAAAAACAGAAATTGCTGGAGAAACTCAGAAGGTCTGGATCTTCAAGTCACTGCCCTCAAAATGTTAATTCTGCTTCCTTCCCACAGATGCTGGCAGAACTGCTGACTTTCTTCAGTAATTTCTGTTTTTGCTCCCTAAAAATTTAATATGTTTCAATAAGATTGGTGTCATTCTCTTAATCTCCAATAACTGGAGGCTCAACCTACTCATCCCAGGATCAACTTAATAAACTTTCTCTGGACTGCCTCTTATGCCAATATATGTTTCCTTAGATCAGGAAACCAAAATTGTTCACCATATTTCAGTTATAATCTAACTAGTACCCACTCCTACTATAGTTTTAGCAAGACTTCCATATTTTACTGACTTTACTTTGAAATAAAGGCCAACATTCCACTTGTCTCCCCTAATTTTCATGGGACTTGCATGCCAGCTTTTTTTGATTCATACGCAATATTTCCTGATTACTACAGTTTTCTGCAGTCTTTCCCCATTTCAGCTGCTCCATTCTTCTTGCCAAGTGTGTAACCTCACAACTTCCCAGATTATTCTTGTTTGCCAATAATGTTTTCCCACTCCTGTTTGTATCTCTCTGCAGACTACTTGTGTCATCCTTGCCACTTGCCTCACCACTTGTTTTTATGTCATCCACAAACTAGGTAATAGTACACTCACTTTCTTCATCCAGGAAACTAATATATATATCGCTTTTGCTATCCAATGGGATAACCCCTAATAATAGAATAAATTGAACACAAGATTTTTGAAACTACTGAAAGATACCAATTTCATTAATATTAAAATTGCCATGCTATTTGCTATGTTCAAATTCAACTGGTACAAGATGGAAAGATAATTTTGCCACTTTACCTAGTATATGCATTATAAACCTATTTATCTTTAATCATTATCAGAGCTCTAACATATTTCTACATGTTTAGTTCCTGAGAATCAATAACTTGTAAGAATAATAGCTGGACATCAGGGATTATGTTTCGAGGAGAGATAATACAAACTAGGCCTTTTACTCTCAAATTTAGAAAGTTGTGGGGTAGTCTGATCAAAGTCTTTGAGATATTTATAGGAGAAGACAGGATAGAGAAAAATAAATTGTTTCCACTGGTTGGACATTTTAGAACTAGGACATAGCCTGAGAATAAAGGGCTAGACCACTCAGGAGGGACATTAGAAAGCACTTCTACACACAAAAGGTGGCAGATCTTCCATAAATGACAGTTGCTACGAGATCAGATGTCAGTTTGAAATCTGAGATATATTCTTTTTTAAGCAAAGGTATTAAGGGATATGGGCCAAAGGCATCGAAGATGAAAATGTGTTGCTGGAAAAGCGCAGCAGGTCAGGCAGCATCCAAGGAGCAGGAGAATCGACGTTTCGGGCATGAGCCCTTCTTCAGGAATGAGGAAAGTGTGCCAAGCAAGCTAAGATAAAAGGAAGGGAGGAGGGACTTGGGGGACCTCCACACACATCACTTACTGCATCCGCTGCACCCGATGTGGCCTCCTCTATACTGGGGAGACAGGCTGCCTACTTGCGGACCGTTTCAGAGAACACCTCTGGGACACCCGGACCAAACAACCCAACCACCCCATGGCTCAACACTTCAACTCCCCCTCCCACTCCACCAAGGACATGCAGATCCTTGGACTCATCCATCGCCAGACCATAGCAACTGGACAGCTGGAGGAAGAGCGCCTCATCTTCCGCCTAAGAACCCTCCAACCACAAGGGATAAACTCAGACTTCTCCAGTTTCCGCATTCCCCCCCTCCCCCCCCACCTTGTCTCAGACCCAACGCTTGAACTCAGCACCGCCTTCCTAACCTGCAATCTTCTTCATGACCTCTCCGCCCCCACCCCCACTCCGGCCTATCACTCTCACCTCACCCTCACCTTAACCTCCTTCCACCTATCACATTTCCAACGTCCCTCCTCCCTACCTTTTATCTTAGCCTGCCTGGCACACTTTCCTCATTCCTGAAGAAGGGCTCATGCCCGAAACGTCGATTCTCCTGCTCCTTGGATGCTGCCTGACCTGCTGCGCTTTTCCAGCAACACATTTTCAGCTCAGATCTCCAGCATCTGCAGTCTTCACTTTCTCCCAAAGACAGTGGAGTCAGGCCAAAGATCAGCCATGACCTCATCGAATGATGGACAGGGGTCAAGGGGCTGAATGGCCTACTTCTGTTCCTTTGCTGTATTAAAATTCTGTGAGCATATTTCGCTGAATCCGTTTTATTCGCATTAATGAGTTATACCCGAAAATATCAAATTATTTCTTACAAGCTTTTTTAGGAATTTTGTAGCTGATGATTACTGAGGTGACTGACCTCAGTCATGGGCATTGCAATTCGGTTAATGCAGCAAAGCACACCGTGCGATCAGAAATATATTCAAAACAATCTAGATGTAGTGAGTTTCCTTAACCCTTAGATGATGTCAGGGCAGAGGAAATGACCATCTTTGTAGATCACTTTTCAGCTTAAAAGAACATAAAACCATTAGACAATAGGATGTAGGAACACAAATATGCCATTCTGCCAACTGAGTCCTCCATTCAATGTAAGCACAGCTGATTTGACAGTCCTCAATTTCACGGTCCTGCCTTTGCTCTAAAGCCCTTCATTCCTTCACTGTTGAAAAATCTATTTAATGCTACAGTAAACATAAATATTACAGTAACCACGCTCTCAATATATCAAGAAACACCATTGGAAAGGAGAGGCAAGGCAAGGTCTGGAGAGAGGAGCTCAAGGACAATGTTCTGATTTGAAGAAGCACTTTATCATTGACCACAAGAATTATTCATACATTTGTAGACACATTTCATACCATAAACAAAATAATGAAAACATAATTGCCGTGGGGTTTGCAATCAGCAGTGAACGAACAGCACCTGACTTCCATCATGCTGACAGCTCCTACGGACTTTTTGTTGATGTTGCAGTGGAGACTTGCTGTCATTCAGGCATCTGATTCAATGAGCCATCCTCTATAACATCTCTGACATTTGTGAGCAGGCGATAACAAGGATTTCATGTGATTCTTTAGTTACAGCATTGATGACATCACAAAGTAGTTACCACCTATTCTGAGACCATATCACCTCGAATATAGTATGACCAACCCCATTACCATCTTAATGCTGTACCTGCTCCATTCACATTAAGTGGGCAAGTGATTACAATCAAACACTTGTGATTAGTGAGAAACAATGATAAAATTGAGTGGGGCTTCAATTGTAAAGGTTTGATAAGAAGGGTATGAGCACCTGAACCAGAAGTAAGCAATTAAGCATAATACCTTAGCCGACAGTGATGCTCATCGTACTAATGAGTCATGTGACTCAATGGGTAGTACAGTCAACTCTGAGGCCGAGTTAGGTTCAACTCCCATTCCAAAACCTTATGGTCAGAGAGAGCACATTCATGATGCAGTCAGATGCATTGAGAATGGACATGGTAATTCTTCTAATGTACACACTGCAGGTGATGTAAATTATCTTATTAATGCACTCTTGTAATGAAAATATGGGAGCACTGTATCTTTAAGAAAGCTAAAAGCTAGCAGAACTATCTGACAGCCCCAAGTGGTCTGACCAAGATACAAGGTAATCTTTTGGTCCAGCAGCTAGTATAGCTGGTTGCCTGGAGATGAAAACAAAACAAATTTGAATTAAGCCAATCAGTTTAAATTATACCCTAAAAAACACCAAACTCCAATCAAGTTTGAATTTAGTTTGAATTTAGTACATTAACAATATTAACAGACAATAACACAATCGATGCTTTGGGAATATAAGACTGAGGAAAATTGAACGGTTGGGGGAGAATTGCCAAAAGTCCAATAGATGTAGGCTGCTAATCAGAACTGTCTGAAAGGTACCTGTCTAGAGAAGAAGTTTGCGCAGAGAAAAATATCAACACCAACCTGTAGAGCAAATCTACAGGGCAAGATATAAAGAGAAGATTCGACAGCTGGCTGGTTTTGAAAATTGAATTTTTCAGTAAATCTTAATCGGGGTTTTATCGGACTAGTATTATAGAAGGGAAAGTAAAAGATAGTTTAGAGGAAGGAGTTGTAAATATTGGTGGTTAATTATTCTCTGTTATACTTTAAGAAATAAAGTTGTTAATTTTACTTTAAATAGTCCTTGGCCTCTCAAATTTTCACAGATTACTATACGGGATAAGTCTTTTCTGTGTTGCTGGTTTAAATTAAGCAGGGGGGTTTACCCTGTGTTGTAACACTCTGCATTGATATATATGTAAAGGCATGAAGCTTTTCTACTTAGCAACAAGTTACAAATTTTCTATGGCAAAAATATTTGGGTTTGCACATTCAGTGCAATGGAAGTTTCTCATTCCTGGAATGATTTTTGTAAATCATATCTGCACTCTGTCAAATGCATTCACATCTTTCCTAGAATGTGGTACCTATAACTGTAAACAATACTCCAGCTGAGGTTTAACAAATGTCTTGTACAAGTTCAACTTTACCTCTTGCCTCTATTAATAAGGCTGAGAGCACTGTGTCATTTATTATTTGCTCTCCCAGATCCCTCTGCTCCTACACCATCACCCCTCTTAGAATTGCACTCACTACTTTATGCTGTCTTTCAATGTTTTTCCTTTCAAAGTGTATTACCTTACATTTCTCTACATTGAACTTCATCTGTCACTTATACACCCACTGTGCCAACTTTTAAGTGTCTTTTTGGACTTCCACATTGTCCTCACAGTTTACAATTCTTACAAGTTTAATGTTATCTGCAAACTTTGAAATTGTCCCCTGTGCATCAAGATCCTGATCAATAATATCCTGATAAATCAGGCAAAGTAGGAGTCCCAAAACGAATGCCTGGGGAACTTATCCTTGCTGTCCATTTCCTAACACTCAGCCAATTTTGTATTTACGTTGTTACTGTTTCTTTCATATACTTTCCTCACATGTTTTACCTGGCACTATATCAAATGCCTTCTGGAAATCCATGTAAACCACATCATCAGCATTACCTTCATCAAGCCTTTCTGTTATCTCAACAGCTTTCCCCTTTAGAAATCCATCCTGACTCTTCCTCATCAGCACAACTGTTTTCATGTGATTAGCAATTCTGTCCTGAATAATAGTTTCTCGAAGTTTCCCGACCAAAATCGAATGAACTGGTCTGTAATTGCTGGGATTATCCTTACCACCTTTCTTAAACAAGTTTACAATATTTGCAATCTTCCTGGCATCTGGCATCTCCCCTGAGTCCAGGGAAGACTGAAAAACTGTATCAGTCAGCACAAATCCAGGCGACAAATGTTGAAGAGGAGGCCAAAGATGTCGGAGGTCATAAAGATAATTATCCCAGGTTGACACGAGGAGATTGAAATGGTTTGGTACACTGCATTGTCAGAGAAATGAGAGGGATCAGAACAAATGTTTAAAAATCTATTGACTCTCAGTACTATACATTGAACACACATCCATAGCTAGCTTTCGACATTGCATTAGGGCTGATTCAGGGAACAAAGAGCTAGAAAACTTGTCAATGAAACTTCTCTAACATTGTGTGATAATAAAAAGAGACTTAACAAAATTTATGCTAATTAAACTCCTGTTGTAAACTTTGTATACAAGTCACAATATTTGAAAAGTTACGCAGAAATAAATTCAATGATCTGATTTTAAATATTCATACTTGGAGATCCACTAATAGATTAGATGCACTTCAACTTCTTAAACTTCTTGTCTAAATGAATGATTTTTCCATTAACCTGCATGGACAGTTAAATTGTTTGTACCTGACTAATACTTTCTTTAAGCGAATGTTCTCATTAATAGGATACAATCTGTCGAGAAGGGAAAGGAATGTTTCTCAGTGCAAAACATGGCTAAATTCCCTTTATCCCTTCAGTGTGAGAGCTTAAATCACAGCAGCAATTACGAGAGACAGGTCAGAGCTACATTTAATTACTGTCAGAATGTCGAGTCAAGTGAGCCTATTGTGGTTCCTGAATGATGGTCTTGGTCAGAGCTTTATTATTGTTATTTCCCTAGACTTCATTAGCGGACAAGTAATGAAAAACCGAGAGACAGAAGGCAAAAATAACATTTTCAGTGATTTTCTTGTGAATACAACACATGCCATGGTCACAAGTATTTAAATATAAATTTCGTATCTTCTATCTCTATTATGTCAATACAGCTCTTGAGTCCTATTTTAAAATTGAACTAAGTGAAAATAAATAAATTTTCCTTCCAATAGAAAAATAATGTGCAGGTAACCTTTTTTTTCATCTTTTCAGATGTTTCATTGTTGCTGCATTTCTTTGAAGGAAATAAGATTGATTTGAGCAACAACATCTTTTAAACTACAACTGTCACTGTTCAATTATAATAGCCGGCAATAATTGTTCATATTGAGAATTTAAGAAATTTAAGAACAATTGAAAGACACACATTTTTCATCCAGGAGTATCATAGAACTGCATTGTCTGTAATAGAACAGTAACCAGTCAATCAAATAGGAAAGGATAACAGTCAAAAAATGCTCTAAGTCACAGGCAGTACCAGTGGAAGAATACAGATGGCTCAGATTTCACGGTCAATAGTAAAATAATAGTATTCATCGCTGTTCTTGATGAAAGCTGCCCACAAAAATCTAGCAAGGTCTATGCCTTTGATTTCACCTTGCTCATTGTTACTTTCATTACAGGAACAGCACAATATGTCCTTGGTACTTAGCAACAATAATATCTTCGAGAAGGCTAAGTAGCCAATCGCTTTGAAGAATTCTCACAGACAGCAAGTCAGAAAGTAAAACCATTGATTTATGTGATTCATTTTAATTATGTAAAGAGAGAAGAATAGATATTTGGAGATATGTGTAGAATTATAATTGCAGCCTTAAGAAATAAATTATTTTGAATATATATGGATTATTTATCATATTGAAGGAGCCTGACACTACAAATATAAAATTAGCTATTCAAGCCAGAGTGGTTGTTCATAAATAATGATGAACTCAATATTGTATTAAGAATGTAATCACACTTCATTCAACATTTTGAAGAGATTTTGCTGCAAGATTAAATGTGTAAAAGTGGATGTTCACATCAAATTAATGATTTGAGGAAATTTCTGCCTGTGAAGACTTCAACAATATAGTCCTTGATTGTGTAGGAACTTATCAACAGGACTTTCTGCATTTCTAACATTTAACTGTGAACATATGGATGTTTAAAGTTGGTATCAATTTCACAGTTGTAATGACAGCGAATATTGATAGTTTCATTGTCATTTCAGCCACAAACCTGGCCATGATCTTCAGCTGAGTTGGTATCTTATGGTGCAGATGGCTGGTTATTGTAGCTTCAATTTAAATGGATTCATTTCTTCAGAATTTACACTGGGATTATAATACTGAACCTTCAAAACAAATCTTGTTTACATTTCCAAATTCAATGTCATTATATAGAATTTACCAGTATTGGTCAGGCTTCTTATTGGAATCTCTGAAATATACTAGACAACTACATAGGAATAATTTATTTTCCATCCTGCAGCAGGCCACCTTTTATGCTGAAAGTGGATTAGGAACATGTTTTCGGGAAGCCTTTCAGGCCATGCATCAGAAATGAAAAGTGTGGTGCAGGAAAGACACAGCAGGCCAGGCAGCATCCGAGGAGCAGGAGAATCGACGTTTCAGATATAAGCCCTTCTTCAGGAATGAGGATGGTGTGCCAAGCGGGCTGAGATAAATGGTGGGGTGGGGGTGGGGGGGAGTTTGGGGGAGGGGCACTGGGAATATGATAGGTGGAAGGAGGTGAGGGTGAGGGTGATAGGCCAGAGATGGCGTGGGGGCAGAGAGGTCAGGAAGAGGATTGCAGGTCAAGAGGGCGGTGCTGAATCCTGGGGTTGGGACTGAGATAAGTTGGAGGTAGGGAAAATGAGGAAGCTAGAGAAATCTACATTCATCCTGTGTGGTTGCAGGGCTCCTAGGCAGAAGATGAGGCGATCTTCCTCCAGGCGTCGTGTGGCCAGGGTCTTGCGATGGGGGAGGCCAAGGATCTGCATGTCCTTGGCGGAGTGGGAGGTGAGTTAAAGTGTTCAGCCACGGGACGGTTGGGTTGGTTGGTGCAGGTATCCCAGACGTGTTCTCTGAAACATTCCGCAAGTAGGCGGCCTGTCTCCCCAGTGTAGAGGAGACCACATTGGGTGCAGCGGATACAGTAAATGATGTGTGTGGAGGTGCAGCTGAATTTGCGATGGATATGGAAGGTTCCATTGGGACCTTGGAGAGAGGTGAGGGGGGAGGTGTGTGCGCAATTTTGCACTTCTTGCGGTTTCAGGGGAAGGTGCCAGGAGCAGAGGTTGGGATGGTGGGATATGTGGACCTGACGAGGGAGTCATGGAGGGAGTGGTCTCTCCGGAATGCTGATAGGGGTGGGGAGGGAAATATATCCCTGGTGGTGGGGTCTGTTTGGAGGTGGCGGAAATGACGGAGGATGATACGATGTGCCGGAGGTTGGTGGGATGGTAGATGAGGAGTGGGGTTCTGTCCTGGTGGGGATTGGAGGGGCGGGGTTCAAGGGTGGAGGTGCGGGAAATGAAGGAGATGCGGTGGAGAGAATCGTTGACCATGTCGGAGGAGAAATTATGTTCTTTGAAGGAGGAGGCCATTTGGGCTGTTCGCTAGTGGAATTGGTCCTCCTGGGGCAAATACGACATAGGCAAAGGAATTGGGAATATGGGATGGCGTTTTACAGGGGGCAGGAAGGAGGTGTAATCTAGGTAGCTGTGGGAGTCGGTCGGTTTGTAGTAAATGCCTGTGTTGTGTCAGTCGCCCAAATAGAAATGGAGAGGTCTAGATAGGGGAGGAAGGAGTTTGAGATGGTCCAGGTAAATTTGCGGTTGGGGTGGAAGGTGTTAGTAAAGTGGATGAACTGTTCAACCTCCTCGTGGGAGCATAAGGTAGCGTCAATACAATCATCGATGCAGCAGAGGAAAAGATGGGGTTTGGTGCCAGTGTAGCTGCGGAAGGTGGACTGTTCCACATATCCAACGAAGAGGCAGGCATAGCTGGGGCCCATGCGGGTGCCCATGGCCACTCCTTTGGTTTGGAGGAAGTGGGAGGATTGAAAGGAGAAGTTGTTAAGAGTGAGGACCAGTTCAGTCAGTCGAAGGAGGGTGTCAGTGGAAGGGTACTGGTTGGGTTGGCGGGAGTGGAAGATGCGGAGGCATCTCCCAGGAGGACCAAATCCACTATCGAACAGTCCAAATGCCTCCTTCTTCAAAGACTGCAATTTCCTCTCCGGCGTGGTCAACGATTCTCTCCACCGCATCTCCTCCACTTCCCGCATCTTCGCCCTTGAACCCCGCCCCTCCAATCTCCACCAGGACAAAACCCCACTGGTCCTCACCTTCCACCCCACCAACCTCTGGATACATCGTATCATCCTCCGTCATTTCCGCCATCTCCAAATGGACCCCACCACCAGGGTTTTATTTCCCTCCCCTCCCCTATCAGCGTTCCGGAGAGACCACTCCCAGCGCGACTCCCTCGTCAGGTCCACATCCCCACCAACCCAACCTCCACTCCCGGCACCTTCCCCTTCAAACGCAAGAAGTGCAAAACTTGTGCCCACACCTCCCCCCTCACCTCCCTCCAAGGCCCCAATGGATCCTTCCATATCCATCACAAATTCACCTGCACCTCCACACACATCATTTACTGTATCCGCTGCACCCGATGTGGTCTCCTCTACACTGGGGAGACAGGCCGCCTACTTGCGGAACATTTCAGAGAACACGTCTGGGATACCTACACCAACCAACCCAACCGCCCCGTGGCTGAACACTTTAACTCCCCCTCCCACTCCGCCAAGGACATGCAGGTTCTTGGCCTCCCCCATCGCAAGACCCTGGCCACACGACGCCTGGAGGAAGAGCGCCTCATCTTCCGCCTAGGAACCGTCCAACCACACAGGATGAATGTAGATTTCTCCAGCTTCCTCATTTCCCCTCCCCCCACCTTCTCTCAGTCCCAACCCCAGGATTCAGCACCGCCCTCTTGACTTGCAATCTTCTTCCCGACCTCTCTGTCCCCTCCCCCTCTTCGGCCTATCACCCTCACCCTCAGTTCCTTCCACCTATTGTATTCCCAGCACCCCTCCCCCTACCTTTTATCTCAGCCCGCTTGGCACACCAGCCTCATTCCTGAAGAAGGGCTTATGCCTGAAATATCGATTCTCCTGCTCCTTGGATGCTGCCTGGCCTGCTGCACCTTTCCAGCACCACACTTTTCAACTCTGGTCTTCAGCATCTGCAGTCCTCACTTTCCCCATGCATCAGAAATGTCTGGTTGAGGACACAATAACTATTTGCTGACAGTGATCACCATGCGTTAACATTCATTCATGATCCTTCATTATATATTATGAGCTAGCACCATATGGACTGAATGAAAGCCTCTGAGGTTGACATAAACCATTAGGTTTCCCTTGGATATTTTTGTCCTAACAAATGAGTCCTAACACTCCAAAAATGCCCTAACACTCAACATTTCTGAAAAGATAATAATGATACAACAATACTGCTACCACTTCAACTCTTGGTATAACTCTGACAAGGAAATGAAAATAAAAAGCAATGGTGCCTTTGAAACTGTAATTAGTAATTCCTGAAAGCATGCCAATGTCTTGTGGCTAATACAATAAGTTGCAGCAAAGCTGTTGGAGGGTAAAGGGTCGAGTGGTATGTAATCGACATGTGTTAATATATTGTATGATTTGATAGTATGTATGTGGGTTTAATATTTCTTTTTATGGGGAAAAGCATAACCAGAGGCCATCAACTAAAATTGGGCCCCCAATGTAGAGATAAAAAAAAACTTCTTTGGCAAAAGAATGGTAAGAATGTGGAACCTGTTGCCACAGGAAGTAATCAAGATGAATAGTATAAATGTAATTAAGGAGAAACTAGACAAGCATATGTGGAAGAAGATAGCTGTATTTAATTTAAACAAAACATGGAAGGAGCTGAGAGTCAAGCACAAACAATGTCACAATCGGACCCCAGATTATGGACATTCACCCACATAAATAAGAACATACGAACTAGGAGCAGGATTAGGCTGTCTGGCCCTTTGTGTCTGCTCCACCGTTCAATAAGATCATGGCTGATCTTTTTGTGGACTCAGCTCCATTTATCTACTTGTTCACCATAACCTTTAATTCCATAGTTGTTCAAAATTCTATCTTGCATTGCCTTAAAAACATTCAATGAGGGAGCTTCAACTGTTTCAGTATTTTCAAATATTACAAAAGCATGATTTCAATGCAAACAATATTTTGAAGAATTAAAAGTATACTTATTTATTCCTTTTTAGGTAGATCTTGTTTTTTTAATTAGTAAGTATATTTGTATTAAATTCTTTAGTCAGTCATGGAACTATATTTGCAGTGTTCTTTGGGCAAACTCATCCAGGATAGTATTAGGGCATAATTTTAAGTCTTTTTTTATTCAAACTGTTCAGACATATAATGGCACACTTTCACAGGTTGAAATTGAAGTTGAACCCAGAATTAGGGACACACACCACTATTTCACCAAACCCCAATATTATGAAATGTTATATTGGCAGGAGAGCAAATCTGATTCCTGCAATCATGTCTACAGGAGAAAATGACATCTTTTGTCATTCAAATGATCCAAAATGAAGACATGAAATAGCATTTCCTCTTTTAAATATTGCAATGATGAATTAACATATCATTATTTCTGACAATAATATGATTTAAGTAAGTGCTGGGCCATTAAACAGGAACAAATGTTGCGCAAAAAGCCTCAATTTACATCTGCACCTTCTCAAACACCTTCGACCTCTCCCTGCAGCAGGCTACTGTCCCTGTCCGTTTCAAGAAGTCCAACATCATCCCTGTGCCTAAGACTCATGCAGTCTGTCTCAATGACTACCACCCAGTGGCCTAACTTCAGTGGTCATGAAGTCCTTTGAAAGGCTGGTCATGGCATGAATCAACTCCAGTCTCCCCACTACTCTTGACCCACCCCAATTTGAGTATCGGACCAACAGATCCACATCAGATGCCATATCACTCTTTAGAACGTCGTGACACCAAGAATAACGATGTAAGAATCCTACTCATTGACTACAGTTCAGCCTTCAACACTATTGAGACTTATTACTAAACACAGTGATCTCGGACTAAGCCCCATTCTCTGCATTCTGGATCAGTAGTGCTGGAAGAGTACAGCAGTTCAGGCAGCATCCAACAAGCAGTGAAATCGACGTTTCGGGCAAAAACCCTTCATCAGGAATAAAGGCAGTGAGCTGGAAGCATGGAGAGATAAGCTAGAGCAGGGTGGGGTGGGGAGAGAGTAGCATAGAGTACAATGGGTGAGTGGGGGAGGAGATGAAGGTGATAGGTCAGGGAGGGGCTGTGGTACCGAGTTTGTTTCACAACATGGTTGAAGAGCTTCAGGGCAGAGGAAATGACCTGGGAGTTGCAGTGGGAGAGGGACTTCCTGAGATTCTTTAGAGAGAGGAGGAAAACTTCTTCAAGGCAGGCATCCTTGCAAGAGGATTCGCAGTTGGGTTAAAATCAACTAGGTAAAAACAATGGCTGCAGATGCTGGAAACCAGATTCTGGATCAGTGGTGCTGGAAGAGCACAGCAGTTCAGGCAGCATCCAACGAGCAGCGAAATCGACGTTTCGGGCAAAAGCCCTTCATCAGGAATAAAGGCAGTGAGCTGGAAGCATGGAGAGATAAGCTAGAGGGGGGTGGGGTGGGGAGAGAGTAGCATAGAGTACAATGGGTGAGTGGGGGAGGAGATGAAGGTGATAGGTCAGGGAGGGACTGTGGTACCGAGTTTGTTTTTACCCATTCTCTGCAACTGAATCCTCAGTTTCCTGACCCACAAGCTACAATCAGTGGAGACTGGGGACAATATTTCATCTTCACTAACACTCAACACTGGAGCCCCCCAGGGATGCGGACTCAGCCTCCTAATGTACTCACTGTATACCCATGACTACGTCACCAACTACCAGACTAATGCCATTTACAAGTTCGCGGATGACAGCACCATAGTCGGTCGGATCTCAGATGGTGAAACAGACTACAGACGAGAGGTGGAAGACTTGGAAATATTGTGCACTGAGAACAATGTACTTCTCAATGCCGGCAAAACCAAGGAACTCAGTATTGACTTTCAACAGGATGTTATTCATGCCCCCCTACATGTTAACAGCACAGAGATGGAATGAGTAGAAAGTGTCAAGCTCCTGGGAGTGGTCATCCACAACAAGCTTTCTTGGACTCTTCATGCGGTCACATTGGTTACAAAGGCCCAACAACATTTCTTCTTCCTTAGGCAGCTGAGGAAATTTGGCATGATGGTGAATACCCTTACCAACTTTTATAGATGTGCCATCGAGAGCATTTTGTCTGGATGTATCAGTACCTGGTATGGCACTGTACATTCAAGATCGGAGACGGTTATAGACAGTGGTAAACACGGTCTGGACAATCACAAAGGCCAACCTCCCATCTATAGAATCTATTTACCAGGCCCGCTGTCAAGGAAAGGCTGCCAGCATTCTTAAAGATCCATCCCACCCTGGCAATGTTTTCAACAACCTCTACCATTGGGGTGAAGGTACAGAAGCCTGAACACATGCACCAACCAGTTTTGTAACAGTTTCTACCGTTCTGTTGTTAGAATACTGAATGGACTCACAAACTCCTAACATTCGCCTGTACCTGTGTTTTTGTTTTTGCCACTGTTTACCTATTATTTACTTATCTATGCTACTTAACTGTGTAATCTGCTGGTATTGCTCGCAAGACAACGCTTTTCACTGTGCCTCGGTGTACGTGACAATAAATTCAATTCAATTCACCTGGTGTTTAAGCTGTATGCAAACTGATATCATGTAGCATTTGTCAATTGACTTTGGTTTGATTAACCTTACAATATAAAATAGATTTATGTAACTATTATTATGCTGCCAACCAGGGGTTGAATATTGCAGAGTGGTTCGATAAATGCTTCATTTGTTATAAGTGCTTTGAACCAAATTACTATTGTTTTTGTCATAATCAAAATATTTCTAAGTGTCTCACTTAAACCTTTTGTTATTGTCACATTTTACCTGATTAAGAAAATCTATCAAAGCAACTATCCTATAACTTTCTAACCTTGATCCTTTGACTCCATTTTTCTTTCTTTCATAAAATGTTGCTATTGTTGCCTTAGCCAGCATTTGTGCCCATCCCTCATTGCCCTTGAGAACATAGGGCAATGAACCTTCTTGCACCTCTGCAGTCCATAAAATGTAGGTACATCATTAGTGCTGTTACAGAGAATGCTCTAGTTTGTGACCCAGCAGCAGTGAAGGAACATGCATTTTGTTCCAAGTCAGGATGGTATGTAGCTTAGAGGACAAGTAGGAGATAGTGGTGTTCCTATGTATCAGCTGCCTTTCGTTGTGAATTTGGAAGATGCTATTGCAGGACCCTTGATGAGTTGCTGCAGTGCTTTTGTTGGTGATACACACTGTTGCAACTAAGCCTGGATAGTGGAGGATTCATTCAAGGTGAGGAATGGAGTGCAAATCAAGCAGATGGCTTTATCTTGAATGTTGTTGAACTTGCATATTGTTGGCGGAGCTTCGTTCATCTAGATAAGTGGAGAATATTCCATCACACTTGTGCCTTGTAAGGGTTTATGGAGATTCTTTTTAATTGCAGAGATTTCCTTGGAGCAGGCAGTGCCATTTGTTGTTATCAATGCAGCCCATATGGGTCATTTGGTATTGGCCCTGGTGATGCCTATCCTTGTGGAATTAATGTAAGTCTATGGAGCAACAGAGTTAAGATTCCTCTCCTAAATCTTGCAATTTATATCCCTTGTTATTATTCTATTGCTTGTTTGTTAACTGTAATCTTATTAGATTGCACTAATGTCTCAATGCCAGGTACAATTGAATAGTACTGCAACTGGGAGGCATGGCTGTTTTCCCAGTTCATATCAATGTTGATTTCAAAAAACAGAACTTTTCAAATGCCAACTCAGTTCTCCGATTTGTCTTCACTAATCTTGCTGCTTAAACTTTAAATGATTAAGTACAGTCGACACATGGATGTCAGTTACAGTCAAGGTTAGTTTAAGCTGTCATGTTCTTGCAGACAAATATACCCTTGTTGAAAATCACTGGGTTCTAACACAAAGAATAATCTCATCCATGAAACTACAGCTCAAAATGATTAACCCTTTCAGGACATGTCTAAGGGAAAGCTGAGAAAACCAAATGGATTGTTAACCAGCTGTTTGCCTTAAGAAAAAATAATCGATGCATTAATTATCCTTTTCAATTTAACATTTCTAAATGAGGCATACAACTTCGGCAGAATCGCTTTTATTTTGGCACACACATATTCACGTGATAGGGGCAGAATTTGCAAGGTGAATGGTGCTCAAAATTGTTTATGGGTAAATGTTACAGCAACTTCAAGTTGCAAACTGATGTGCAGTTAAAGATGAATATCCAACAGTTGCCATGTGAGTTCCTGTACTCTCTCTCACAGCATCAGTCTCCCTTCTATTTAGAAACTTACTGTATTTTCCCATTAATTGTCCAATATATTTGCCATTGAAAAGTAAGATGAGTCTTTACAGATGGAATCTTCCAGGGATTTGAGTGATCTGGTCTACGATGAGATTTGTGGCATAATTGGATAGGGAGTCCCATCTCGACATTGGGAGCATTGCATTCCATCTTTTATACTTTTCACAAGTGACAAGAAGAGTTTCTCACCAGGAAACAACAAGTTGCCAATTAAGAATACTATGTGTTAAACACATTGCCGATGGTCCAGCTCACCTCATTAAGATTCAGCTTCCTATCTTACCAAACTCACCAACCAAGCTAAATGCCAAGAAATCTCAATATAGAAATCCAGTGGGTACTTAGCAGATTCAGTTCACCACTCACTCTGAATGACTTTCATGTTCAGTTAATCAAAGTTAGCCCATGGTAAAATTCACAGGCACCAGCCATACATACCTGCATTGTCTGATTTTGGCACCTGGCATCTGTCACTGCCTGAGGAATACTCACTCTCAGAAACACTAATAGTGGGCAGGACAAGTGACTCAACCAGTGAGGGTCTTTAAGTGTAAAGAATATTACACATAGATCTATGTCTTGCACAGAACACTGACCCAGCCACCTCTGGAGTAGAGAAAATGAGGACTCCCGATGCTGGAGATCAGAGTTGAGAGTGTAGTGCTGGAAAAGCACAGCAGGTCAGGCAGGAGAATCGACATTTCAGGCATACGTCCTTCCTGATGAAGGGCTTATGCCCAAAAAGTCGAATCTCCTACTCCTTGAATGCTGTCTGACCTGCTTTCCTTTTCCAGCACTTCTGGAGTGGAGACATCTGAAGGGGCTGCATGTGGTTCTTCCTCGTGCTGAGAGCCTCCTGGCACTGCCCTGTCTCCTTATGAGGATAGGGCTTGCCCTATCTCCCTGTTGCCATGCCTTTGTTTCTGAGGACCCGTGACTGAGGCTCTAGCAGACACTGTGGGTGCTCAACCTGACTTTCTTGGTTCAACCTGTCCATGGAATAAACCAGACAGTAACAAAACTCACTGCACTGCTGCAGCTTTTGGGCAATGAGAATCATTGCTTTCTACATTGCTCTCTCCTATTCCTGTTCCTCTCTGTGCATGGGATAAAGTCCCTGACTGCCAATGTCACTGCACCCTCTCCTGCCAGCCTGAGCAGGTTCCTGGTCTCTGGAAGTCCTCTGGAGGGTATGGAATGTTTCTTCCTCAACAGATGCCAGAGCTGTCATAGAGAGATGCTCATCAGATTTGTGGTCCCTCCACTCTTGAAGCCTAATTTTCCCACCGAAGTGCCTATATTTGGGCTGGGAATGCAAGAGGCAGCCTTACTGATGTTTCTTCTCAGGCCTAAGTAATCTTAGGCCAAAGGTCAGGAGGTTGGTTCTGGAGAAACTGCGTGTCTTTCCATGAAGGTGGTAGAAATGCTGGCTGTACATGAAAACCACAAGAGACAGATACAAAGAAGGCATCATGATAAGTTTTAAGAACTAGTTTGCAGAGAATGAAACTGACGGTGGAGTTAATATGAGATCTGCAGTTGAATGAAGACTGGTACTTACTTGCTTACTGGGACATAGACATCTTTGTATCTCCACAGGAATGGTACTTTGTTTTCCCCTGTGAGGACCAAAGTTTTCTCCTTCTACAGAGGGTGAGGAGCCTAGTTTTGTGTACTCCACCATCTGCGTAAGTTTGCTCAGCTCTGTTATTGGGCTGTCTTCTCCTGTGTGGTTTGAGGGAGATAAAAGTGGGTGAGATGCCTGTCAGTCCGGTTTTACGTGGTCAAAATTTGTGAGATATTTCACAGTCATGAACAGGCAGTACAGCAGCCATGCAGTCACTAGTGTGGGAGGTTGGGTGGGGAAATGTGGCTGAGTGAAGATTTGCAGACAGCAATAAGAAGGATGGGGTTGAGACTTGATGAGAGGTGGAGGCTGTAACAGAGATAGAGTGAGCATGAAATGTACAGAACAAGGTGGCTCTCACACTAATGTAGTGGAGATGGTTATTGACCTTCTTAGATTAGATCCCTACAGTGTGGAGACAGGCTCTTCGGCCCAACCAGTCCACACCGACCATCCGAAGAGTAACCCACCCAGACCCAATTCCCTCTGACCAATGCACCTAACACTATGGGCAATCTAACATGTTCAATTCACCTAACCTGCACATCTTTTGACTGTGGGAGGAACCCACGCAGATACAGGGAGAATGTGCAAACTCCACACAGATAGTCACCCAAGGATGGAATCAAACCTGGGACCCTAGCGCTGTGAGGCAGCAGTGCTAACTACTGAGCCACTGTGCCGCCCTTATAGGCCTACATACTGGCTGTAACTCCAAACTGTGGATCTGGCACTAACCCATTGTCATTTATGTAAATTGTAAACTGTTACCCCAGCACTGATCCTGTGACACACTCATTATTCATTACATTTTGCTAATCTGAAAATTACCCATTTATGCCTACTGTTTGTTTCCTGTAATCTAGCCAATTTTGTATCCATATCAATTTGTTAACCCCTACACCGTGAGTCTTTACTTTCCTCAGTAATCTATTGTGACATCCCTTTTTAAACCCCTTCGGGAAATCCAGTAAATACAACCATTTATCTTTATCATACTTCAATTTTCTTCTTCAAGAACTCTAATAAATGGATAAATATACTTTCCTCTGCACAAGACCATGTTGACTTTTGATTACCTTGAACCTTTCTAAGTGTCTCCAATAACATCTTTAGTCATAGCTTCTAACATTTTCCTTTTCCAAATGTTAGACTAACTATCCTGTAGCTCCCAACTTTTTATCTCCTTTCCTCATTCAGTAAAGGAGTTACACTTGCTATCTTCAATTCTAATTAAACTTTCTCTGAACTGAGGGAAATTTGAAACATTAGGCCCAATATTTAGACAATGATACTACGATGAGGTTCATCGGGATGAGGAGCTGAGTTTTGCAGGGATATGTCTAACCAATGGTGGACATCATTCAGATGTATTGCAACAAGGACTTCTATCTTATTATTTACTTTTTGAAGGACAATTTGTCCACTTGGTGTTTCCCATTTTAACTTTAAATAGAAAGTAATCCATTATACTTTCAGGAAGAAAATGCCTGTTTTAATGGAGCAGTTGTTTCCTCCAAAATGAAATCATGAGATTAAAGATCTTCTATACACTACAATCAAGTAATTTTCTGTTTCAACATGAAAAGCTCTTCACGGAAGGAAGTCTAAGAGATAAAAGGTCCTTCAAATTAATGGGAGTTTCAGATGGCCACCTGTAACTAGCAGACTACCATGGGGATTAGTGCTGGGTGATTCAATATTTATATGTAATATAAATATATTTTTTAATTATAATATATATTTACAATATATATTAAAGACTTGGATGATGAAAGTGAAATTGAATAGCTAATTTGGCATGTGGCAAAAATAAGTGAAAAGACAAGTTGATGCAGATAGCAGAAATGGTATGCAAAGAAGTAGAGATAGGTTCACAAGTGGTCAAAAACTTGGCCGATGAGTAAAACTGTGATGTTGCGCACCTGGCAGGAAGAATAGAGAAGCTGAATATTATTTAAATAGGCTGAAGGAAATCTGAAGAAAGCTACAGAACAGAAGTATTTGGCAGTCCTCATGCATGAATCACAAAAATGTTAACATCCAAGTTTAAAGAGAAAGTGAGGACTGCAGATGCTGGAGATCTGAGCTGAAAATGTGTTGCTGGAAAAGCGCAGCAGGTCAGGCAGCATCCAAGGAGCAGGAGAATCGACATTTCGGGCATGAGCCCTTCTTCAGGAATGAGGAAAGTGTGTCCAGCAGGCTAAGATAAAAGGTAGGAAGGTGGGACTTGGGGGAGGGATGTTGGAAATGCGATAGGTGGAAGGAGGTCAAGGTGAGGGTGATAGGCTGGAGTGGGGGTGGGGGCAGAGAGGTCAGGAAGAAGATTGCAGGTTAGGAGGGCGGTGCTGAGTTCGAGGGATTTGACTGAGACAAGGTGGGGGGAGGGGAAATGAGGAAACTGGAGAAATCTGAGTTCATCCCTTGTGGTTGGAGGGTTCCTAGGCGGAAGATGAGGCGCTCTTCCTCCAGCCGTCGTGTTGCTATGGTCTGGCGTTGGAGGAGTCCAAGGACCTGCATGTCCTCGGTGGAGTGGGAGGGAGAGTTGAAGTGTTGAGCCATGGGGTGGTTGGGTTGGTTGGTCGGTCCGGATGTCCCGGAGGTGTTCTCTGAAACATTCGCAAGTGGGCGGCCTGTCTCCCCAGTATAGAGGAGGCCACATCGGGTGCAGCGGATGCAGTAAATGATGTGTGTGGAGGTGCAGGTGAATTTGTGGCAGATATGGAAGGATCCCTTGGGGCCTTGGAGGGAAGTAAGGGGGGAGGTGTGGGCGCAAGTTTTGCATTTCTTGTGGTTGCAGGGGAAGGTGCCGGGAATGGAGGTTGGGTTGATGGGGGGGGGGGGGCGCGGTGTGGACCTGACGAGGGAGTCATGGAGGGAGTGGTCTTTTCGGAACGCTGATAGCAGAGGGGAGGGCAGTCACAACTATATACTTCTTAAATGATAGGAGGGTTTCTACCTCTGTGTGCTCCAGATTTCCATCACCCTAGGTGAAAATGGTTTTCCTCACGTCTCCTCTATATCTTTTGTCCCTCACCTTAAATCTAAGCTCCCTGATCATTGATCCCTCCATCAAGGAGAGAGGTTTCTTCCTGTCTACTCTATCTATGCCCCTCATAATCTTCTACATCTCAATCATGTCTTTTCTGAATCTCCTCTACAGTAAAGAAAACAACCCAAGTGTGTCCACTCTCTCATCATAACTGGAACTCTCCAGACCAGATGACATTTTGCTAAATTTGCTTTGCACCCTCTCTAGTGCTTTCACATCCCTCTGAAGATGTGGATTCCAGAGCTGCATATCTTGGAGGTGGTTTTATGGTCAATGGGGTTTTACTCAATAATCTACCAACTG
Source organism: Hemiscyllium ocellatum (assembly GCF_020745735.1). NCBI lineage: Eukaryota > Metazoa > Chordata > Chondrichthyes > Orectolobiformes > Hemiscylliidae > Hemiscyllium > Hemiscyllium ocellatum. Next base: position 36,531,410 of record NC_083407.1, on the reverse strand, counting down.
TCCAGATCAGAAGACAATGTGCTCTGGGAGGAGTATGAAACCATCAGACTACCTGAACTTGTGAAGTCAGGGACTTGGGGGATATAGGTTAGTGGTAAAAGTAATTATATACACAGAAATTGAAATTTTTATAACAAAATAATGTTTTGAGACAAAATATTATATAAGGATGAAATGCTCATTAAGGGATAATACTGAGGAGGGCCTTAGCATCAGCCACCATGACAATATTATATGAACATGGTGATGGAAGATAGCTTAAGATCTTAAAGGTCTTCTTTATAGTGTCTGTCCAATCTGTCCTATTTATGTAATATGTAAGTAGTTGCGATTATGCAATAAACACATCTTGGTTAAGGCAAGAGACTGCTTATTAGATTAGTAAGTATTTTTTCCTCTGCCCCTTTAGACAAAGCAGTCCCTGTGGATCTTTACCAGGAAAAAGGATGGTACTAGAAAATCTACCCAATGGTTCATACAACATGATGAGCATGAGTGAGGATTCACCTTGCAATAGGTCAACCATTGATCTGTCCAGCCATAACATTACTCTGGAGAAGTTGAAAATACAGCATGTTCAGTTACAAAATCACCCCACGTAATTAAATGCCCTTGTCCCTCCAACTCACCAGTAGACAGAGCAGATGATTCTACCCATGGAATTGAGAAGGAAAAATGATGTCCAGCATCTAAGATTTTGGAAACACCTCTTATTGTTATCAAATAAATCCGCTACATATCTTCACTTTGCTCCACTGTTGGAAGAACATTATCAGTTCATATGAATATCTTGTCTGCCTTTTGCCAGTCTCTTATTAATGTGCAATCTCCTTGAATGCACCAGGTTAAATGAAATGGAATGTTTAAAGGCAATTTTGTTTTCTAAATAGATCAAATAAGCAGAAAATGAGATGTGGAGTTGAGCTTTGACGCTGAATGATTGCACACTCTGGTTGTAGTAAATGCAAAGTGAGCAGCACATACGATGGTAAATTACCTTCTACACATGCAGTGGAAGATTGTTGACTTCTAATATTCTGATAAAATAAACTTTTTTTCCTTTAATAAATAGTTTGGCATCATCTTTTCATAGAACACATCCAATTTAAGCGAGCTTTATATTGACTGAATCGTACATAAATTGACATTGAGATCGACGCTGTAACGTTTTTATTACCGCAGGTTGTATTGTGAATGTGAGTTCTTATTCATTCATGGTTGGGCCATCATTTAATGTTCATCTCTAATTGCCCTTCAGTTTCCAATATGCCTGGTCAGTATTGAAGTTTTGAGGGCCCATTACTTTTGGTTGGCTTTAAGATTTTGAAAAAAAAGAAAATGTTACAAATACTGGAAAAGTTCAGCAGGTCAGACAATCTCTATAAAAAGAACAGATTAGGTATTTTTTGCTGTCCTATCCACCGATGTTTCCTGACCTGATGAATATTACGAGCATTTTCTATTTCTGTATCAGTTCTCTGAAATTTCTCTATTTCATTCCAGCTCAGGAAGCAAACCTACATCCATAACATTTTCTATTTCTCTATCAGTGTTTCATCCAATAGTTGAAATTCCATCAATTTAACGTCAAGAAGGCCAATTTCATTGAGATCAACAAGACTGCCTACTTTTACTTCCATAATATAAAGGAATATAATATAATAAAGCCAGTAGTATAAAGGATGACTGTAAGAGTTCCTTTAGAAATACAAAGGGCAAAAGAGAGGCAAAAGCAGACATTGGGCTGCTGGAAAATGACACTGGAGCGATAGTAGTGGGGAACAAGGAAATTACTAAGGAGTTAAATAATTACCTTGCTTCAGTCTTCACAGTGAAAACATGAGTGAAATCCCAAAACTTCAAGACAGAGTGAGGAGGCAGAGCTGAGTATGCTGACCATCACCAAGGAGAAGGTGCTAGAAAAATTGAATGGCCTGAAGGTGGGTAAACCACCTGGACCAGATGGACTACACCTCAGTGTTCTAAGGGAGATAGTTGAAGAGATAGTGGAGGCTTTAGCGGTGACGTTTCAGGAATCATGATAATCAGGGAGGGTACCAGAGGTCTGGAAAATCGCTAATGTGACATCCCTGTTTAAAAAGGAGTAAGGCAAAAGATGGAAAATTACAGACCAATTAATCTAACCTCGATCACGGGTAAGGCCCTGGAATCCATTGTGAAGGATGAGATTTCCGAATACTTGGAAGTGTATGATAAAGTAGGGCAAAGTCAGCATGGTTTCATCAAGGGGAGATCATGCCTGACAAATCTGCTAGAATTCTTTGAGGAAGTAACAAGCAGGTTAGACCAAGGAGAGCCAATGTATGTTATTTACCTGGATATCTACCTTATCTACTAAGGTGGCCATAGGAGACTACAGAATAAGATAAGGGCCAATGGTGTTACAGGCAAGGTGCTAGCACAGATAGTAGTTTGGCTATCTGGCAGAAAGCAGACAGTCAGGATAAAAAGGTCCTTCTCAGGATGGCAGCTAGTGACAAGTGATGTTCTGCAAGGCTGTGTTGGGACCACAACTTTTCACGTTATACATTAGCGATCTGGATGAAGGAACTGAGAGCATTCTGGCCAAGTTTGCAGACAATAGAAAGATAGGTAAAAGGACCAGTAGCATTGAGAAGGCAGGGAGGCTGTAGAAGGATTTGAACAGGTTAGGCGAGTGGGCAAAAAAGTGTCAGGTGGAGTATAATGTGGGAAAGTGTGAGGTCACACACTTTGGCAGGAAGACCAGCGGCATGAATTATTTTCTAAATGAGGAGAAATTTCAGAAGTCTGAAGTGCAAAGAGATTTGGGAGGTCTAGTGCAGGATTCCCTCAAGGTAAACTTGCAAGTTGAATCAGTAGTTAGGAAGGCAAATGCAATGTTGGCATTTATTTTTTGAGGACTTGAATGTAAAAGTTGGGATGTACTTCTGAGGGTCTCTCATGCTTTGGTCAGATCACACTTGGAATTTGTACACAGTTTTGGGCCCCATATCTCAGGAAGGATGTACTGGCCGTGGAGCATGTTCAGAAAAGATTCACAAGAATGGTCCCAGGAATGAAAAGCTTAACACATGAGAAACATTTGAGGACTCTGGAGTTATACTCCAACATCTTTCATACATGCATAATGAGTTGAAAAATCACATGATCCAGTGTGCAAATTTGACATGCCCCTGAATAGAAGTGACAAACACAACAGATGCAATAAAAAATTCTGCATGAAGAGTTGGTGGTGAATACTGATGTTAAATGCATCAGAAGTTGCAGATAGATTAAACAGGATGAGGGGGAAAAGTGCTTCGCAGCCAAGTCGTACAAAGTACTTTCATTACAGCTGTTTCAATACTATGCCTATAAAGCCATATAAGCTCCTCATTCAACCACGCTTCTTGTCATTGTCCTTTGGTCTTCTCTTATTGCTCTGTGAGATTTGTTTCTGTCTTTGTGCCATAATTTGGAATATTTCTGATATTAAAGGTGTTGTTGTATAAATTGTTCGGCTCTGAAAGGCTTAATGCTGAGAGCACGTTAAGTACCGGGAAACGTGATGTTACGTAGACTTGAGTTGGAGTTCTGGATCTCAAAGAAGACGGACCTCAGATTAATGTCTCCCTCATGGTCTTAGTAACAATGTTTAATGTACTGATGTAAATTGGAATTCCTGGTTTCTGGTAACCATATAGAAATTGAGCTTTCTGAGTTCATTTGTTTCAAGTTAGCTATTATATTTGAATTTAATGTGATTGTTTATATTTAAATCTGAACGATAGAAACCCACAGAATTTTCACAACATTTTATTAACTACCAGATTGATCAAATTGATTGAATGTGATATCTGGATCTCAAGGAGTAATCACTTCCTTCCGGGGTAGTTACATTCTTCTGGTGGAGCTTTTGGTCACTGACACTGGAAGAAGGTTGGCGAGGTGAACTTGTTTGGGCGATTTAAGGTACTTGCCATTGAGATCAAATTCAGTCATTAGTTTCTCTCTATTTAACTGGTGGGTTGAGGATGGTTATCAGCAGATGACAAGAGGCCTATATATATGTACAAGCATCTCATTAACAATACAATCATTAGAATTAGCTTTGCTTTCCACAGTATATTCTATCCAACCAAGAAACATGACACCAGAAACCCAACAGCAAAGCAGAAGTGAATACATGGTGAGGATCCCCTCTTCATACCCTCAGGGTAAGCACTTGCTGCATTGCTCCAATGATACTACAGTTTCAGTGACATGTCGTCACTTATGCACCACAGATATATTTGTCCTCGGACTTTGTGCCCTTTACTGTTTCACAGTCTGCTGTCTACTTAGATTTGTGAAAGAGATGTTATAGAACCTTTTTCAGTTGAAGAAGCACATATGGAGGAGCATGTTAGAGTGGCTGAACATCTGAGAACAATAAAATACAATGTTCCTCAATCGATCTCTCCGTCAGTACAGGAATAGCTTTAGTCTTTATCTTGGAGCTGGAATGCATCCCCCTGAAAATCCCAATTTTGCGCTCCATTGGAGTCATTGTTGTGGAGATTTCATGACTTAATTCTTCTTCCACTCAAAGAGAATAATGCAGATGTAAAACTTCATATCAGGTTAAAAAAAATGGAAATACTAGGGAGTACTCTTTCACAATTTATTCCATCAAAACATTGGTACTGCTTCGTTCAAAATGCATTAAACTCACTTGCATATGAAATGAGCTAAAGAGCGAATAATTGCTCTGGCATTGTACTTTACCTCCAAAATGGAAAATCCTGTCTGGTTTCTGACCAGTCAGTACAGAATAACTGCAGTAATGATCTCAGCCAAATTGGATTGCTGAAAATTTGCTAAATGCCTTCCAAAGTGCTGCACTCATATTCTTGAACCATTTCCAATGTTTTTATTTTTCAATGCAGTTTTGCTGGCAGGATAAGAAAGGATTAATTATACCACCATTAATATCTCTATTCCTCCCAACTGATACCTGAAATGCAACTTATATTCTTTGAATGCTATGTTTCTATTTTAAATAAGGCTTCTTTCTTTCTCAGAGGATTTTTTCATTCCTTAAGGGCATATCATTTAAATTTCATGCCCATTAATAGAACAAATTACTTTCTAGCCAGAAATATATCCACTGTTTTGCAGCTAGGAGTACTGCAAATAAAATTCTGGAGCTCCCTGTTCAGCTCTAATAATGTTCTTCAGAGCCATCTTCTCAATTCTTTGCCCTTTATTCTCTTAAACCGGCTTCCTTCTTGCTTGAGATTTGTAAATGAAATGTCAACAGAAGACATGGTTTCAGCCCAGTGGTGTAGTATTCATATGCTTTACTTAATAATCTAGAAGCTGTAAATTTGATTTCCAGGTATGAATGCCATTTGAATGATCTGGTGTCAGAGGAGATGCATTTTTTACACCTTTTAACAGTATACCTTAATTTGGTGAAAACTAAGCATTACCAACTCTTCTGTTTGAAATGGCAAATTGCCCATCATTAGAAATCAATTTTGTTTTGTTATCAGCTGTAGTGTCACCTTTGATGATCTTTGACCATATTTCTGCATTAGGAAGAAGAAATGATTTCCTTTATATTCAGATGACAAGAAATGAGGATGTGGAACTGTTTGAGTTTTCTGGCTCAATGAGGCTTCATCAGGTGATTTAGAGTCATATTGTCACAGAGATATGCAGCATGGAAACAGACCCTTCAGTTCAACTCATTCATTCTGACCAGATATCCTAAATCAATCTAGTCCCATTTGCCAACATTTGGCCCGTTTGCCTGTAAACCCCTTCCTATTCACATACCCCATCCAGATGCCTTTTAAATTCTATAATTGCACCAGCCTCCACCACTTCCTCTGGCAGTTCATTCCATGCATGCACCAGCTTCTTCATGAAAGAGTTGTTGTCTTTCCCCTCTCACGTTAAACCTATGCCCTCTAGTTTTGGACTCCCCTACCCTGGAGAAAAGACATTGACTATTTACCTTATCCAAGCCCGTCTTGGTTTTATAAACTTCTACAAGGTCACCTCTCAAGCTTCTGCTGCTCCAGAGAAAATAACCCAGCCTAATTAGCCTCTCCCTATAGCTCAAACCCTCCAACCATGGCATCATCCACATAAATGTTTTCTAAATGCTTTCAAGTCTAACAACAAATTAGCAGGAAACCACAATTGAATGCAGTATTCTAAAAAAAGCCTAACCAATGTCCTATACAGATGTAACCTGATCTTCCAACTCCTATACTCAATACATTGACCAATAAAGGCAAGCATGCCAAACACCTGCTTTACCACCCTATCTTTCCGCAACTCCACTTTCAAAGAACTATAAACCTGCACTAAAAGGTCTCTTTGTTCGGTAACACTCCCCAAGTCCTTACTATTAAGTGTATAAGTCCTGCCCTGATTTGCCTATCCAAAATACAGTACCTCACATTTATTTAAATTAAATTCCATCTGCCACTCCATGGCCCATTGGCCCAACTGATCAAAGTCCCATTGCAACTGAGGTAACCTTGAAGGGCTTTTGCCTCAGATGCTGCCTGACCTGCTGTGCTTTTCAAGCACTACATTCTCAACTTTAATCTCCAGCATCCAGTCCTAGTAGATTTTCACTGTCTACAACATTGCCAGTTTTGGTGTCATTTGCAAACTTACTAACCATACCTCCTACATTCACATCCAAATCATTAATGTAAATAACAAAAAGCTGTGGACCCAGCACCAATCCTTGTAGGCCTCTAGTCCAAAAAACAGCCCTCTGTCTCCTACCTTTGAGCCTTTCTTGGAAATAAAAAAGGTAAAAGATGACTTTGTATTATCTGTTGTTTACTGATTAAACAAGTAATTTTGGGAAAAAGAGTGCAAAAAAGGCTTTTAAGAAAAATAAGAAGTGCATTTTCCTTAGTTGCAGGGCTTGGAGAAGCCTAGGATCTGCACTGTTCATTGCTTAGTAACAATGCCTGGGATCAGGTTGTTATATGTTTCACACACTGTGGAGGAGAGTTGTCCAAGAAGGTTTCAGCCGAAAGCATCTCTGTTACGAACTGCATGGTGACTCACAGCACCAGAGACCCGAGTTCAATTCCAAACCTGGGTGACTGCCCCTGCGGCATTTGCACATTCTCCCCATGATTGTATGAGTTTTCTGTGGCTGCTCTGATTTCCTCCACAGCCCAGAGATGTGTAGGTTAAGTGGATTAGCTATGGTAAATGTGGGGTTATGATCGAGTGGAGAGCTGGATCTGTGTAGGATCCTGTTCAGAGATCGGCGCAGACTTGATGGACCGATACTCTCTTTCTGCATTGTAGAAATTCCACGATTCTAGTAAGAAATGATTTTAAAGCAAAACTAGCTGAAAGCATCCTCTTGGTGAATTAATTTGAAAATCTGATAAAGTTTCAAATATCAAATAACTACTGTGGTTCTGTTCGCCGAGCTGGGAATTTGTATTGCAGACGTTCGTTCCCCCGTCTAGGAGACATCCTCAGTGCTTGGGAGTCTCCTGTGAAGCGCTTCTGTGATCTTTCCTCCGGCCTTTTTAGAGGTTTGAATCTGCCGCTTCCGGTTGTCAGTTCCAGCTGTCCGCTGCAGTGGTCAGTATATTGGGTCCAGGTCGATGTGCTTATTGATTGAATCTGTGGATGAGTGCCATGCCTCTAGGAATTCCCTGGCTGTTCTTTGTTTGGCTTGTCCTATAATAGTAGTGTTGTCCCAGTCGAATTCATGTTGCTTGTCATCTGCGTGTGTGGCTACTAAGGATAGCTGGTCGTGTCGTTTTGTGGCTAGTTGAAGACAAGCAACATGAATTTGACTGGGACAACACTACTATTATAGGACAAGCCAAACAAAGAACAGCCAGGGAATTCCTAGAGGCATGGCACTCATCCACAGATTCAATCAATAAGCACATCGACCTGGACCCAATATACCGACCACTGCAACGGACAGCTGGAACTGACAACCGGAAGCGGCAGATTCAAACCACTACAAATGCCGGAGGAAAGATCACAGAATCGCTTCACAGGAGACTCCCAAGCACTGAGGATGTCACTTAGACAGGGGATGAAACGTCTGCAATACAAATTCCCAGCTCGGTGAACAGAATCACAACAACAAGCACCCGAGCTACAAATCTTCTCACAAACTTTGATCAAATAATTACTTCCAACTGAATCCAATTTCTGGCCTGAAGAACTTATATCATTGCAATTTGATTCATGGAATCGAAGCCACTGTCAAATGTCAAATTAAATGAGGTGCTATTTCTTTTTTGGCTATTGTCTCAAACTCATAATATCTCTGCTGAAATATGTTGTTTTGTCTGGTCTGTGTGTGAACATGTGTGTTTGTGATTGAGGGAATATATTTTAATTTTGGATAGTAGCCTAGTTATTGCTAATCATTTTTGCCACTAGTTTAAGAAAAATCTTGCTTATAATAAATGAATTATTTTGTGTTCATTAAACCATATATCACCTGCTTCAGATCTTTTCTGATCAACGAGTTTAGAGATTCTATCACACACATCTGGAGTTGATGGGATTAATCCGAGCCTTCCTGGCTCAGAAGTAGGGACTACCACTTCCACAACAGCCCTGTATCACCTGCTTCATTAACAAGGCACCCATGACAATCACTTGAGATATTCAATGATTGCAGATGCATTATTAAAGGCTAATTATTTGAGACAGAGGCTCAACTAATCCACCTAATCTACACATCATCAGTTCTCATGAAGGGTCCTGACCCAACTTTCCACTATCCTGCTCCTCTGATGCAATTTGACCTGCTGTGCTTCTCCAGCTCCACATTTTATTGACTCTACTTATTTGAGACACTGATTTCAAGTAGCTCACAAAGACATGAGCTAATCAATGGGCTAATCAAGTTACAATTGGAACATGCAATCAAAGTTGGAGTGAGAAATAACTTTGGGTGCTTTTAAGCACATGCTACTGGGATAGGACATGCTGAAGTAGTTGAGAAGCTATAGCCTGTCTCTTTCTCTCTCCACAGCGCACACCAGCTTTGAGCTTTGCCTGTTGTTGACTTTCTGTATGTGTAATTGGTGAAAGTTTTAAAGAAAGACTTCAATTCCACAACAGTGTTTACATTTTCAAATTGAAAACTTCAAGACTATTAAATTCAATAGCTGCAAATGTGTTGCTGGTCAAAGCACAGCAGGTTAGGCAGCATCTCAGGAATAGAGAATTCGACGTTTCGAGCATAAGCCCTTCATCAGGAATAAGAGAGAGAGCCAAGCAGGCTGAGATAAAAGGTAGGGAGGAGGGACTAGGGGGAGGGGCGATGGAGATTCAATAAGAAATCAACTGAGTATTTATGGGGAGGGAGTGTGAGCCAGTATGTATTTTATTTAGATCAATTTAAGTAAAATAAAGCTAATCTCTTTATTTATTGCTAAGGAAACTAGTCCACTTTGTTCTTCTATGATCACAACAAGTAAACAGTTATATACTCATTTTAAAACTGTATTTCACTCAAACAAAGATAGGGCAAAGAGGGATAACCTTTGATCTCTTTTCACTTGATCATTACAATATCCAACATAATGACAACATGGGAAAGAATCTCTTGCTGAGGAGTGTTTTGTTGTGTGACAGGGTCATGTAGATGTGAAGTATTTCTGGTATCAGAAGCATACTCTTTCCTTTTGAGGAATTTGTGGAATTTAAACTATTTGGGATTTTCCCATTATACATCTGCACACCAGAAAGATAGTAGAAATCAACGTTCCTTCGAATATTTGGCAAAGATAGTAATTACTTGTTTTGTTTTGGAAAATCAGGAAGTAGTAATAGCTGAAATTATTTCTGAAATCTGCTGTCAAATCAAGAACAACTTGTATTAATGTTGCACCACTATTTAGTTAAGTGACCCAAGGTACTTCAGAGAAGCATAATCAAGCAAAAACTGACACAGAATCAAATAAGAAGTTAGTAGGATTTGTGACTAAAAAACCTGGACACAGAAGTAGCTTTTAATGAAGGCTATAAAGGGAGACAGAATTAGGAGGACAAAAAGGTTCATGGATGGCATTTTAGAGCCTAGGGCACACATGGCTGAAGGATTTTGAAGATGAGACAGCCACTTTGCAATTTCTAACCTCTGCTTAATATTGTAAAACACAAGGAAATTACAGTTAGATGACTCAGAGAGTGCTGCTAACATGTTTTGGCATTCTAGTTATGAACAGTCCTAAGGGTATCTCCCAGACAATAATAAGATCCTCAAAGCTGCTAATGGTCATAATGCCCTCCAAGTGATGATATTGCTGGACTAATATTCAGGTTGTTTTCATCACAATTAATTATGATGATCAATATTTTTACCTCACAATGAGAATATCCAGAAAGGGCATCTTTGTGAAAGTCTGGATTTTGGCAATTTAGTTAAAAACAGCTGATTGCGAACATTTTTTGTAATGTTGATTTTTTTTCCCCATGCTAATTACAGTTTACCTAAAACCTACAGGTATTGAATACATTAAATATTATCCCCATGTTGGACATGAAAGGCATTCCCGATGATTTTGTTTTACAGAACCTTGTATTCCCAACCATTATAATATATGCAACATTTTTCACTTAAAATTAATTGTGTTCTGCATGATTACGTTGCATGTAATCATATATAATGCAGATAGTAAATGCCAGGCATTAATTTGTTGGGAAACACGGGTAGAAAAAAAGCCAGTCCTGCTGATTACTCTAAGGATGTCATAGCATCAGACACCAATAGCTTAAACAAAAATTTGAAGATCTGCAGATGCTGGAAATCAGAAACAAGAACAAAAATGAGAAATTCCTGGAAAAACTTAGCAGGTCTGGCAACATCTGTAGAGAGAAATCAGAGTTAATATTTTGGGTTCAGTGACACTGCTTCAGAACTTGCCTGAAACATTAACTCTGATTTCTCTCCACAGATGCTGCCAGACCTACTGAGTTTTTCTGGCAATTTCTGCTTTTGTTTTGGTTACTGATGGCTTGAAACGAGTTAGCAGCCAAGTCAGCACTGTGTCTCAAATTAAAAGGGACAGTCAGTAGAGCAGGAAGAAGGTTTATGATTATGTGGGCTCTGCAAGCATAATCGTCATCTTACTGCATCGCCATCTTTCTGTTAGATCAGGCTCACAGGGCCATAATTAATTTTTACTTTACTACTGCACACACCTCACACTAAGGCTTGTGATCTTCAAGTTTCAACATTGCATTCTTCATGTTCACTTTGACAACTTCCACCATTCCAAACTACTAACCTCTCTTGTCCTCTGCACTTCCTATTCACTCAATGAGGACACCTTACCACCACTCCTGCTCACCACCACCAAGTGCTCTTCCACCCACTTCCAACATAGTCAATCTCTTATTGTGGTTACTGTTGATAGCACCTTACACCTGAGGGCAAATGGCCATGGCAGTGAATCCCATTCCTGAGGTGCTTGATTTTTTTTAATAGGAGAAGGAAATGAAGAGCTTGCTCTGGAGAAGCTCTGGAGATAAGAGCATCAGTGACATCCTGTTGACCTTTCTAGGTGGAAGTTTGATGTTCCCAATTTGCTTCTTAAAATGAGCCAGTGGCATAAAGTTTCAGGTTAGCTTGGGACTGGGATATTGTGGCAATGTGGAAAATGAGGAAACTGGTAAAATCCACATTAATCTGGTGTGGTTGCAGGGTCCCATGACAGTCTACAGGGTGGGATGTCCACTGAGCCCTTCCAAGTGCTAGTGTTTTTCTAGCAGATGCCACAGCTAGCTAATGATGATCTGAAACATTCTTAATGGCAGTTAAGTCAGAGAGGCTTCTAAACAAGTTAAATTCCACACCTCTATCAAGAGTTCTGTTGTATGTACACTCATTCAAATGTAGATTGCACAACTATAATTTTCATGCTACACTGGTGCAGTAAATTTGTGACAGTAAGTCAACAGTACGGCGTTCCTCAAGAGAAGAGGAATCTTTGCAAATCACAGTGGGTGAATGTAGAGGCTGAGAAGCATGGGCTTCTAGTCCTAGCCATGGAATGTGTTACTGATACGAAATGCTTAGTTGAAACATTACATTTGTTTAACTAAAATGACAAGGATTAATTTACAAAATGTAATGGCTATGATTTTTGAGGCTGCAATTCTTAGCCTCAGGAGTGTGGTGCTGGAAAAGGTCAGGCATCATCTGAGAGCAGGATAATCAACGTTTTGGGCACAAGCCCTTCATCAGGAATGAAGCTTGTAAGCCAGGGGGCTGAGAGATAAATGGCAGAGGGGTGAGGTTGTGTGGAAGGTAGCTGAAAATGTGAAAGGTAGATGAAGGTGGGGGAGAAGGTGGTAGATCAGAGAGGAGGATGAAGCAGATAGATGGAAAAAGTGATGGACAGGTCAAGAGGGCAGTGCTGAGCTGGTGGCTTGGGACTGGGATATTGTGGTGATGCGGAAAATGAGGAAACTAGTAAAATCCACATTGATCTGGTGTGGTTGCAGGGTCCCAAGGCAGAATATGAGGACTTCTTCTTCCAAGAATTGGGTCATTAGGGTTTGGCGGTGGAGGAGGCCCAGGACCTGCATGTCCTTGGTAGGGTGGGAGGGAGAGATGCTATGATCAGCCACAGGGCAGTGAGATTGGTTGGTGCAGAAGTTCTCTAAAATGATCCACAAGAAGGTGTCCTGTCTCTCTGATGTAGAGGAGGCAGATTGGGTGCAACAGATACAGTAGGTGACATTGGTGGATGTGCAAGGACCGTTTACAGCCTTGGATGGAAGTGAAGGGGGAGGTGTGGGCACAGGTTTTGCACGGGGGTGGGGTGTGGGCTGGTGAACGATGTGGATCTGACAAGGGAGTCATCGAGAGAATGGTCTCTCTGGAATGCTCAAAGGAGTGGAGAAGGAAATATATCTCTAGTGGTGGGGTTGTTTTTAGGTGACGGAAGTGGCAGAGGATGATGTGATATATACGGAAGTTGGTGGGGTGGAAGGTGAAAAATGGCGGTTCTGTCCTTGTTGTGTTGGGAAGGATGAAATTCAAGTGCAGAGATGCGGGAAGTGGAGGAGATGAATCATCAGTGGAGGGCATCATCAACCATGTGGGAAGGGAAATTGCGATCTTTGAAGGAGGAGGCCATTGGGAGATTTTTTCTGATGGAATTGATTATCCTGGGAACAGATGCGACGGAGGTGGTAGAATTGGGAATAAGGGATGGAGTTTTTTCAGGAGGTAGAGTGGGAATAGGTGTAGTCCAGGTAGCTGTGTGACTTAGTGAGCTTGTAATAGATGTCTGTGATTAGTCAGTCACCAGAGATGGAGATGGAGAGATCCAGGAAGGGGAGGAAGGTATCCGAAATGGTCCAGGTGAATTTGAGGTTGAGGTGAAACATGTTAGTGAAGTTGATGAACTGTTTAACCTCCTCATGGCAGCATAAGGTAGTGCTGATACAGTCATTGATATAGTAGAAGAACACGTGGGGAGTAGTGCCAGTGTAGCTGTGGGAGATGGACTGTTCCACGTACCTGACACAATTCTTAGCCTGCATGTTTGAACAATGATTATTGCAAATACTAGAAGACAGACAGTGGTGGAGGAGGGTCATTTTTCAGACTGGAGGCCTGTGACCAGTGGAGTGCCACAAGGATCGGTGCTGGGTTCTCTACTTTTTGTCATTTATATAAATGATTTGGATGTGAGCATAAGAGGTATAGTTAGTAAGTTTGGAAATGACATCAAAATTGAAGGTGTAGTGGACAGTGAAGAAGGTTACTTCAGATTGCAACAGGATCTTGATCAGATGGGCCAATGAGCTGAGAAGAGGCAGATGGAGTTTAATTCAGATAAATGTGAGGTGCTGCATTTTGGGAAAGCAAATCTTAGCAGGACTTATACACTTAAGGGTAAGGTCCTAGGGAGTGTTGCTGAACAAAGAGAACTTGGAGTGCAGGTTCATAGCTCCTTGAAAGTGAATCGCAGATAGATAAGATATGGAGAAGACGTTTGGTATGCTTTCCTTTATCACTCAGAATATGGAATACAGGAGTTGGGAGGTCATGTTGCAGTTATACAGGACATTGGTTAGGCCACTGTTGGAATATTGCGTGCAATTCTGGTCTCCTTCCTGTTGGAATGATGTTTTGAAACTTGAAAGCATTCAGAAAAGATTTACAAGGATGTTGCCAGGGTTGGAGAATTTGAGGTACAGGGAGAGGCTGAACAGGCTGGGGCTGTTTTCCCTGGAGCATTGGAGGCTGAGGGGTGACCTTATTGAGGTTTATAAAATTATGAGGGCCATGGATAGGGTAAATAGATAAAGTTTTTCCCTGGGGTCGGGGAGTTCAGACCTAGAGGACATATGTTTAGGGTGAGAGGGGAAAGATATAAAAGAGACCTAAGGGGCAACTTTTTCAAGCAGAGGGTGGTACGTGTATGGAATGAGCTGCCAGAGGATGTGGTGGAGGCTGGTACAATTCCAACATTTAAAAGGCATTTGGTTGGATATATGAATAGGAAGGATTTGGAGGGATATGGGCCAGGTGCTGGCAGGTGGAACTAGATTGCATTGGGATATTTGGTTGGCATGGACAGGTTGGACCTTTTGTGAAGTTATTGTGCAGTTAACTTTCAATCTGAAATGGCCAGGTGTCTTCTGGGTGAGCTATTTGCTTGATTATTTCTGAGCTCATTGCATATTTCAGAAATGTTTGCTGGTGTCTAAATATTTGTACTTGTATTTCTAACTCCCATTCAGTGACCAGTTCCCATTGTGCATTTCTCTCATTCTCCTTTACCTTTGAAGAAGAATCTCCAAGTAAAAAGTGAGGTCTGCAGATGCTGGAGATCAGAGCTGAAAATGTGTTGCTGGTTAAAGCACAGCAGGTTAGGCAGCATCCAAGGAACAGGAAATTCAACGTTTCGGGCCAGAGCCCCTGATGAAGGGCTTTGGCCCGAAACGTCGAATTTCCTGTTCCTTGGATGCTGCCTAACCTGCTGTGCTTTAACCAGCAACACATTTTCAGCTTTGAAGAAGAATGCCTTCCGGCTCAGAATAGTTAAACAATTAATTGCTCGGTAATGTTGTTTGTACTTTACAGTTTTAGATTTTCACTTTTTGATTTACATTTTTAGATTTAGATTTCAGCTTTATTGTCATGGAGTAGGCGCAACCACTCCATCTACTCTCTTTTTCCCTTTTATTTATATTCTGTTTTTTTGTTGTTTTTCTTCTACCAACTTAACCTTCTGGAGAACGGCAGGCTCACTGAAATTGGTGGTCAGCCAAATGTCCAATGCAAGGCAGCGAATGGGCCCTGACCTAGGACTCAGTGAGTTCCTGATTCTTGGCATGTGGACCGAAGGCAAGGCCAAGGATCAGCGCATGAACCATAGGCAAGGCTGAGGCCCAGCATGGACGATGCCTGGATCAAGGCTTTGGTGGTCCAGTGTGTGGCAGTAGCTGAAGGCCTAGGCTGGGACCTTGGCAGTCTGAGATCAAGGCAGTGAGCCTAGTGCAGTGATGGAGGTTCCCCCGACATCTGCAGCAATGACAAGAGCAGGAGAGATCATGCCAGCCCAAGGAAATCATGCCAAAGTGGAAGAGATTGAGCCCTTGTGGGAAGTGTAGTCCCAGAAGGATAAACATTTAAGAAAGACTTAATATTAACTTGTAACTTTATTTCTTTTTTTTACACTATACCAAGTGTGACTGTGTTCCTTATTTCTTTTTACCTTGTTCTTACGTTTTTGTACCGAGGTACTTGTATCTAACATGGCATTTGTCTGTGGCAATATTGAAAAATTTGCCTTCGAGCATAAATTGTCCTGGGGATGACAATTCCTAGCTCATTGGTGCAAGAAGATTTGCTTTGTTGTTCAGCACACAGAATGGACTGTTACCAGGCTCTGAGCTGCGTGGGCTATGACAGGATGTGTGGTAGAATTGGGTGAGATGTTCAGTGAGACCCATCTCAACATCAGGATCATTTTGTCTTATCTTGTTCAATTTCTCAAGCAGTGTGGCAAGATTCCAATGGCGTGTTCCCAAATAATATGCATTATTGTTTATTAAATGCCTTGTTAACAGCTGCACTTTCCATGGGTTATTATCTTACCAAACTTATTACGCAAATTAACCATGAGGAAAACTCAATATGGACACCAAAAGGGGTTCTAAGCAGAATTAACTCACTGTTTTCTCTAAAATACCTAAATTTTGTTCATGGATAATCTGTAATACAGATCAAGATCCACCAGCACCAAATAGCATTTACCCTTCCACCATGGATATTAACCCATCACTTTAAGGTAGTTATCACTACCACCATAGCATTCTTCAATGCATTATCACTGTGCCTTCAATGGCAAATTGGTTCAGCAGGGCACATTAGCAACTGTCAAATGTACAGATGTGCAGGGAAGGGAATCAATTGAACCAGGCAGCCTCTTAGGTTTGCTCCATTATTCCCTCAGTTTGTATTCCCTCATACCTCCTGCAGCATGCTTTGTCTTGCCTTGCTCTATCATGGCTTGTCTTGGTAACTGACACAGTTCCCCAACTAGGCCATGCTGTGCAATCGTCCTCAGTCAAGGGCAAATGTATTTTAACTTAATTCATTGTGGTACATCAACCTAGCACCTCTACCCCATAGCCTCAGTGTTCACAGCACACTCACAGCATTTGCAACAGCAGCCCAACATGTCTTAAAGTCTTAGGGGGGTAGTCCAGAGTGAACTCACCAATTAGGTATTGTATCCATTCAGAGAAATTAAGGGGGTGTGTGGAGGACTGCTGGGGGTAGGAGGTGCACCGGTGGGATTGTAATTACATGCACACAGCTTGGGTGATGATCTGGGGAAATGTGAAGTCTGTGGCTTTGATACAATGGGAGAAAGGAAAGGGTGATGTAGGCGCATGTCAATGTTAAGGCCGAAAGATACTGGTAGTAGACCTGATCATGACACAATGGATTGATGGCAATGTTGAAGAGAATAGGCTGTGAAAAGAGCAATGAGATGGGTATGTGAGCCAACATATGAGGGAGGAAGTTGAATTTGCAAGTGTTCTCTGGACACTCATAAAATTGTCATTCAATATTAGATATCAAGGTAACACAAGCGTGCGGGGTCCCTACTCCCTGGTCATCCTGCACCATTGACTCTCTTCTGTTCCTCCATATCACTGTCATTGGGTCCTCAGATATACACCCTTGCACCAAGGTTCAGAGTGAGCCATACTATGCGCTCACATTGCTACCGCCTGTTCCTAAATGATGTAGCTGGTGCTCATTATATGCCCTCAACTATTGCACCATGTTAATGGCCAAGGAATGATGCCACAGGGTACAATGATGCATCTAAAGGCAAAACTGACAGAGGGATAACCCATGAACAGTAAAACACAAATGTTTATGAAATGTAACAATGACTGATATAAAATTTTTTGAAAAACAAATTTGCAATAATCATTGCACCTCTGGAAGTTCTGAGGAAGGGTCACGAGACCTGAAACAGTAACTCTGACTTGTCTTCACAGATGCTGCCAGACTTGCTGAGCTTTTACAGCAATTTCTGTTTTTGTTTCTGATTTGAAGCATCTGCAGTTCTTTTGGTTTTTTTTCAATTATCATTGTTTGCTGAACAAACTATTTACATCACATTGTATACAAAATAAATGATTGGCATGGGTTTTCCAGCCATTGCCCACACACGCTGTTAGTAGACTTTTCTCCTCCTTTCATTCCCACTGTGACACACTATGTACCATTTTTCCACAGATAGGGTGGCTGGAGTCTGCTCAGATGATATTGCAGGGACATTGGAGGGACTATCATCTACACTGCCTCCTGGATGTCATTTCCTTTCAGCTCTTGGTTGTGCAGTTGTGGTCTGTGCAGAACTTGGAAGTCCACACACTCAGAAAAAGTATTAGATGGAGTATTGCTCCAGAATCTCCCAAGCAGGAAAGATGAGGACATCTCAGTGGGATTTATATTGATGCACAATGAGTTTCAGACACAGATGGGTGAGGGGGAAACACCTAAGGCTACTGCCAGTTGGAGAATACACAGTCTGGGATATGTATTCGGGAATAATAGGTGGGCACAGCTGTGTGACAGATAATTCTTGGCTAGCAACATCTGAAATGGTGGGAAGCTTGAGTTTAAATATGGAGCCAAAGGTGTAAAATCTGGATTATTCTGGTACTGATGAGCACTTCTCCCTTTCCAGTGTCCATGAAACTGATTACATAATCAATGAGGTGAGGAGCAGAAAACTGCATTGGAAAGATCAGTATAAGCCACGGCAGACTGGACACCATAGCCTCACTTGACAAAACATTTTAACTGAAAATGGAAAAATCACACCTTATTTGCTGAGTCCACAAGCTATTTACTCGAGATTCCTTTGAAATGAAAATGCTTTGTAAATTGAGTTTTACAGAAGTAAATTGCACCTCCTCATACATAATAGGATGCATGCAGTGGAACAATAGCATTAGGTATTAGCTGGCAGTTTGGGAGGGAGTGGTAGAGTGGTAGTATCACTAGACTAGTAATCTATAAACCCTAATGTAATGTTCTCGTATTAAGTGTTCAAAGCCACTATGATAGCAATAGTTAGGAATAAGAAAGTGAGTTTAATGGTGCCCATGTGTCAACTGTTGATATAACGCACCTGGTTTGCTAATTCCTTTAAAGAAGAAATCTGCCATCTTTCCCAGGTTTGCCCCACACATAACTGTGTATCTACAGCAATGTCATTGACTCTCAACTATTCTCTGGACATTAAATACTAATCTTGCTAGAAACTCCCATGTCTGATGAAAAAAGAATTGCAAATGATACACAAGTGACATACTTGTTTTCAAGCCAAAGCTTCCACTGTAATTAGGCAACAATGCATCTGAGGAGAAAGTGAGGACAGCAGATGCTGGAGATCAGAGCTGAAAATGTGTTGCTGGAAAAGTGCAGCAGGTCAGGCAGCATCCAAAGAGCAGGAGAATCGATGATTCGGGCATGAGCCTGAAGAAGGGCTCATACCCGAAACGTCGATTCTCCTGCTCTTTGGATGCTGCCTGACCTGCAGCACATTTTCAACAATGCATCTGAACTGACGGTGGCACAGTGGTTAGCACTGCTGCCTCACAGCGCCTGAGACCCGGGTTCAATTCCCGACTCAGGCGACTGACTGTGTGGAGTTTGCACGTTCTCCCCGTGTCTGCGTGGGTTTCCTCCGGGTGCTCCGGTTTCCTCCCACAGTCCAAAGATGTGTGGGTCAGGTGAATTGGCCATGCTAAATTGCCCATAGTGTTAGGTAAGGGGTAAATGTAGGGGTATGGGTGGGTTGCGCTTCGGTGCGTCGGTGTGGACTTGTTGGGCCGGAGGGCCTGTTTCCACACAGTAAGTCTAAATAAAAAAAATTCTTACAAAGTAGATTTTACGTGCCATATTTAACTCTTCATTTATTACCATTAGCCAAAATGTTACATCTTATAACAGATATAACACTGATCCTTTCTGTGTTTTATTCTTTTCATTTAATGGTGTTAAAATGATGTACATTTGATGAACACTGACTTTGAAGAGTCTGCCAGTGATTTTGTGTTCCATGTACTAAGGTGTGGGACAGGCACTTTGTTGGAGAAATTTGCCCAGTAGGTTAGAGATCACAAAGCACAACTTGAAGTGAAATTGACAAGCAGTTTATTAGTACAGTGATATGTGGAAGCGAAACTGACTAAGCTGAAACAGTACAGACAGTCTCCCCAGGCAATCAAGGATTCTCTTCCCCGAGCTGAGGAAGAGACCGGTTTTTATAATAATGCTGCACAATAAGGCTGATTAAGAAGTGGGAACATACAACATATCTGGAAATGGAGTAATCTAGTTACAAGGATGCCAATTGGAAAACAGTTATTGGATGAATGTCTTGTTCCTTCATACAATGCAACATCCTGACAGTACCGATGGTTCCATTCCTCTTCACAGGTAGGTGTTAATGTCTCCTCTGAAGTGGTGAGGTGCTTCCATTGTCTTGTTCTGGGAGCAATGTCCTTGCTGGTGCCTCTCTATCTGATCTGCTCTTTGTTGGCTTTGGTATTGCTGGGTTTTGAAACTGCCCTTGGGGCTTGGAATATCTGTGGTGCTCTGTCATTGTTAGTGAGCTTGAAGTGTATTCCTTTGTCTGTGTGTGCTGTCTGGTTTGGCTTGTGAGCCTGTGTGGGCATTCTGGGTGTTTTTGGTACAGTTTGGCCAATTTTGCTTTTGTGGGCCAATTATTAGTTGGCAGGGTGGCAGATCTTTTTCCACACACGTTCAGGGGGTCACTGTATCTACCAGAGAGAAAACACTCCAAATCCAGCTCCAACCAACCATTGGAAGCTGACAGGTGAACTTCCTGGTGAATCATAAGCCTCAATGTTGAAAGTCTACATGGTAAAAAGCCGTTGGCCAATCAGAGACTGGCAGCTTTTTGGTCTTGGATCACATTTGCTGGAGGCATAGATCTTAGGGGCTTATACCCCAAGAAGGTAAGTACTTTTATTATTGGTCTGACAATTTGGGATTGCGTGAAGTGAAGTGGCATTAGATGCAAGACTAGGACAGTAGCTTTCATCAGCCACACTCTTAGTTCCCTCATCTCTGCTCCCAGTTGGCTCCAGATTGGGATAAAGAGAGAATGCCACACACTCCAATGCAAGCAGGCAAGTTATCCCATTTGGAAGTTCAGTTACTTTCCCTACTTGGCAGTAGAGCAGGTAATTGGGCTAGTAATGTTAAGCCTCTTCAGTGTTTGGTAATTGACCACTTTAAGGGCATTAATTGGTGGAGAGTTGATACGTTTTCTCATCCAATACCTACTTACTAAGGTGAGACCAACTTGATTTGCCCTCATCACCATCTGACTTGCCACATCCAGAAGGGGATAATTGCTCCTTTGCTGCAGTGAAGTGCAAAGCAAAATTGAATAAATAAGTCTGTAGAATTAAGGTAGACTAAAGAAAGTAGAGTTTATCTTGTTTG
Source organism: Hemiscyllium ocellatum (assembly GCF_020745735.1). Taxonomy (NCBI): domain Eukaryota; kingdom Metazoa; phylum Chordata; class Chondrichthyes; order Orectolobiformes; family Hemiscylliidae; genus Hemiscyllium; species Hemiscyllium ocellatum. The sequence goes on along the minus strand of NC_083407.1, from coordinate 36,510,385 downwards.
AAACTCTGCTAAGATTTTGTAAAAATATGTTTTGATTTAATAAGCTATGGCCCTTGTGAACCCCATTTCATTTTAAAATGTTCAATAAATACGAAGACATGTTGAGATGAAGCCATATGACATTTTATTGAAGGATTGCACAACAAATGGAGAACAGAGTATTGGTTTACTAAGTTGCTTTCCTTGTGTCCTCAATATTTCATTGACACAAACAGACTTTTGTAAAGAAACAATTTTACAGGACTACATTTACAAAACACACTATATTATACATTAAAATGTGTTCAGTCATTTTTCTCTTACATTGTTATGTTATGTTTTGGCTAGTTGACGAAACTACCTTGCATGTTTCTTTATTTCCCCCAGGGGGGAAAATAAACTATAAAGACTGCATTCTTCAATTAATGTGCAAATTTGACATTTAGAAAATTGCTCATTCTTGTATAGGGAGCAGTGGTTGAAATATAAATATGCAGTTTAGCCTTAGGCTGAAGTTTCAAAGATAAAGTTTATTATTTTTATAACTGCATATTATTTTAATTTTGTTCTTGCTGTGAGGACTGCTAATAACAGTCTCTTCATTTTACAAATGCTCATCATGCATTTACACCATCAGGTGCTCCCTTTGGGGTAACAGCTGCATCAAACCAGATGTGCCTGTCTTAAGCATTTACTATCATTATTATTCCATGACATTGACTATGTATAAATAAGTTACATACAGAGGGGTGGTCTTCACATAACACAAGCCCATGGATATTCTGTTAACCAGATGAATAATAAGGAGTTTCACTATGATAGTTGTAATCGGGGCAAACTTTCTGCACAAGTTTATAATCTACACTGTAGAAAGCTATATATATGCATATAACCTTGAATGGTTTGGAACATAACCAGGAAACATGACTTTGGGTCTGCTCCTGATAGCATATCTTTGAAGGATCATAATTACATAGTGCGGTCTTCTTTGCTCTGTCTGTTTTCTCATACTCAATTCGACAGTTGAATGTTTTGGACTCCTTGGTCTCCATTGTTGACTGCTGGGAGAAGTCAAATTCCACGACCTTGGATGGTGGAACCAGGCTTACAGATACATTCCCAAGACCAGTTGAGTTGTGTCTAAAGTAAACACTGAAAGTCCCATTCCCATGGTCAACTATCTTCCCAGTAATGAGAAGATTCAATTTAACTGTTTTGATGTTGGAATGGAAGTCTCCCCACCCAAACATTTTCTTGAATTTTCCTGTTTTAACAATGGGTCTGCGTTTGGTCCGTGAGTGGGATTCCTGAATATCCGTTAGGTTGTTTAACCATGCCCATAAGTCATTTGAAGCTTTAATATGTGAAATATCAGTGATGTCCTGTTTCGGTTTGGGACTTTCCTTCACAAAGAGCCGCAATGGATTTACTCTCTGTGGATCAGCCAAATTATCAGCAAGTGTTTGTCCTGCTGCCTTGTTCCTTAATTCCAAAAGTTCCAAAGTTCTTCCCAAATGATTCTCACGAGAGCTGATCTACAGGTAAAAAAAACAAAGTGTTAATCAAGTCCACAAAAGCAAATGAGCTCTCCCAATAGTTTTTCTGTTTTAAACACTATGAATACTCGATGAAACAGACAGCCAGTAAATACTGTGGAAGCAATTGTGTGGATGATCTAAATTTAGCTAAGGTCTCCTACAAGTTAATGTGTATTGTTTTTAACAATTTGTCCTGTAAGGAGAAAATGAACTATTTAATTTTGTGAGAGAACTGGAAATTGATAACTCTCTATATTTCACTATGACAAAGTGATATTTTCAAAGCCCATGAAAGTATTAACATTTTTGATTGAAAATAATAATTTCAGTTAATGAACAATTATTCCTTAACAGGTAATGCATTCTGAAAGGCTAATAAATGTCTTTTTGTTTTAATTTTGATTCCATAAGTTCCTTACATCATTACTCTCACTATTACATTCTGCAGAAACAAATCATTAATATATACAGATGACACAATAATTCATGTTTCTTCTATAAACCGTTGCTTCATGAATGCAATGACCTCTGTTTATCATTGTATTTGGATGTATTTCCACAGACAATGATGCAAGTTTTACAGTTGATAATTAGGGTAGAGCCAAGTGAGTGTATGTGTGTATTGCATCACTCATGAATAAAACAAGCCAATGCACCATCCACATGGTGTTGCTAAGTTAAGTGCACTGTATTACAAAAACTGATAGTGGGAACAAATAAATTAACTGGTCCTGAAATACTTTACATTAGATTGAAATCCTATCATAACCATCAGGATTGTGCCCAGTATGTTCCACGTGTTTGTCTCTGCTGGAGCTTGTGGGGTCAATCCCAGAAATATTGGAATACTGGAATAAGGGATGAGGCAGCAGAACTGATACTTCATTGATAATTTGGCTGATCCACAGAGGACAAATCCATTGCAGTTTGTGAGGGAGATTCCCTAGCTCTAAGAGGACATCACTAATATTTAACTGGCAAAACCTCAGGTGATTTATGGGCATGGCCAAACAACCTAACAGACATTAAGATATGGACCAAATCAGCATACCCTTGGTATCTGTTTGCCAGAAAATCTGCTGCCTTCCTTCCCCTTAGAAGAGGGCTGCCCAAAACTCACTCCACTCCCACCTTTCAGATAAAAATATAACTTTTCTGCGGCCAAGATTGTTAGCTGAGTTTGAACATTACTGGTACATCCACATGTTATCATGCAAGTCCTTACACTCAAATCGACATCAGCTCAAGTTGGAGATGGTCAATAGTATCAAGTTCCTAGCAGTGATGATCACCAATCTGTCCTGGTTCACCCACATTGATGTGATAGTCAAGAAAGCGCAACAACACCTCTACTTCTTCAGGAACTAAGAAAATTTGGCATGTCTTTAAAGACTCTTACCAGTTTTTATAGATGCACCGTAGAAAGCATTTATCCAATGCAGCACAGTATGGCAACAGGACTGCAAGAAATTACATAAAGTTGAGAACACAGCCTAGTCCATTACACAAGCCAACCTTCCATCCATTGACTCCACCTACACTTCTCACTGCCTCTAAACGGCAGCCAACATCATCAAAGACACCTCCCATCCCAGTTATAATCTCTTCCAATCTTTTACATCAGGCAGAAGATACAAAAGCTTAAATGTACAGACAGACAGATTCTTTCCTGCTACTATTAGACTTCTGAATGAACCTTTCAAAGTTCAAATTTAATGTTGACCTCCCTCTTTGTGCACCTTCTCTGCAGTCATAACATTGTGTTCCTCGCTCTGTTCTATTACCCTAATGGACTTTGTATTGTATAATCTGTCTGTATTGCACGCAAAACAGAACTTTTTATTATACCTAGATACATGTGACAATAATAAATCAAAGCAAAAAATCCCATAAAAGACAAAGAGAACTTTCTAGAAATGGAGAAGATTAAGTGCAACCTTGCATCCACCATTTTCTGGAAGTACTTGCAATCTCCAGCTGTAGTTAGGGAAGGAGATGAGTAGAATCCATGCAGAATCTTGACCCTATGTCAATGTTACATCAAAGGATTACTAAGTTAAATTAGTATCTACAAACAGAAAGAAGTAAGGAAAGGGCCACACTATCAATGACATGTTTCTGATACTAGTAAATGTTTAATGATAAAATGTTGGAGAAAAGAGCATAGTAGGAGGGGGATTTATAAAACAAATGTCTAATACACAAACTGTAAGGCTAAGTTTTCAGTGTTCAGGAAAATAAAATAAGGCTGAATTTTACTCCCTGATGAGAGTCAAGGTGATGGTAGGGGAGGAAGAGTGAGGAGTTGATATGGTTCCTCAATGTTGCTCTGTCACTGGTGAGGTATCTCAGCAGCAGACAGGGTAAAACTGGCATATGTGTCAGCTACCTAATCCACAAAGGAGGACTGCTGATAATTTGCATGATTTAGGATTTTGTGATGGACCATTAAGTGGACCTGCTGGGATTTTGATAATGACAAGGTACACCACCAGGCCCCCCCCCACCCCCCCTTCCCTTCTTCCCCCACAACCGTTCGAAAACCCAATGCATAGTTACTCTGCTAGTTTGAGGTAGCTGGCAGCTTGAACAGCCACTGGAGTCAGATACTCAGATACTTCAAAATGGGCAATGCGCAGGAAATCAGTTCTGAAGAAGGGTCACTGGACCTGAAATATTAACTCTGATTTCTCTCCACAGGTGCTGCCAGATATGCTGAGATATTTGAGCCATTGCCATTCTTTGGCAGGAAATTTAGTTCCCTTTGACCCAATGATCCCTTTGGAGGGCTCTTCTCCTCTGACGCACAGAACCTGCCGTCTCTGAACACCAGTAACTTTTTATTTTAATTAGTTCACTTCTGTGATGCGGACATCACTGACAGAGCCATTTGTCTTTGTCCATGCCTAGTTAGCCTTTAGAAGGTGGTGGTGAGCTGCCTTCTTCAACCGGTGTAGTCTCTGTGCTGTGGGTAGACCCACAAAGCAGTTGGGAAGGGATTTCAAGTATTTTGACCCAGCAACACTGAAGGTATGGTGATATATTTCCAAGTCAGAATGGTGAGAGACATTATGGTAAACTTGCAGATGATAGTATTCCCAGGTCTGTGCTGCCGTTGTCCTTTTACATGGTTATGCACGTGGTTTGGAAGGTACTTGTGAAATTTCCAGCACACTGCTGCTACTGTGTGCCGTTATAAGGGATGATTGTGGATGCAATGTCAAGAGGACTGCTTTGTTCTGGATAATTTCAAGCTTCTTGAATGTTGTTGGAGCTGCACCCATCCAGTAAATGGAGAGTATTCATCACACTTCTGACTTATGTCTTGGCTAGATGATCGACACGCTTAGGATAATCAGGAGGTGAGGTACTCACTACAGTATTGCCATTCTATGACCTTCTCTTATAGCCACAGTGTAGTGATTCCTGTTCATTTTCTGGTGAGTAGCAACCCTCCTTGGCGAAGTCAATGTGGAAATGTTATTGAATTTCAAGAGAGAATGGTTAGACTCATTCTTGTTGGAGATGGTCATTACCTAACATGTAAGTTACTTTTCAATTTAACTTAACTTGTGATGGTTGAGACCATCTCTCTCTATTGCAGCGGCACCCACCTCTCTCAGTAGCACTGCTGGAGTATCAGGGGTCAGCATGCCATTCTTCATGGACAGAGGTCACAGCAGGGAGCCAGTTATGAAATTGTCTCCCAGAAAATTGTCAAGCTGATTTGTTCTCTCACAAGTATAGGCTCAGGGCCCCTATTTGATCCTGCCATCATGGTTTTGAGATTTGAGGGAAAATTCAACCTTTAGTTTCTGGGCTAAATACATTCTCTGGAATTAAGGAGGGAAACATATTTAATTTCTCTGGTCCCTCTTCTGTGTAAAGAACCTAAATTTGCAGTTCATACACAGGGATACATCATTAGATGATAGAAAAGGCAGTGGTATATGATAAATCCTATTTGAGGGAAGTGACAGTCTAGTGAGATTATTGCTGGACTGTTAATCCAAGTATTGCAGGGACCTGGTTTTAAATCCTGTCATGGCAGATGGTGGAATTTTAATTCAATAAAAATTTGGGATTAAGAGTCTAATGTTGACCATAAATCCATTGTCATTTACCCGGAAAACCCCATCTGATTCACTAATGTCCTTTGGGGAAGGATTCTGCTATCCTTACCTGGTCTGGTCTGTAGGTGATTCCAGACCCACAGCAATGTGATTGACTCTTAACTGCCCTCTGGGTATTTAGGGATGGGAAATAAATGCTGGTCTAGCCAGTGATGTCCTCATCCTATCAATGATTTAAAAAAATCAGAGAGAGTTTCAACTAGCTGACTGTTGCAAAGGTGACACAATGCTGCTGAATTGTGTTTACACAAGTTGATGAGCAAAACAAATGTAGTTTACAAAATACCATGCAAGGACTGCACAAAACACTATAGGACAAACAGGAAGACAGCTAACAATCCGCATACATGAACATCAACTAGCCACGAAACGACACGACCAGCTATCCCTAGTAGCCACACACTCAGACAACAAGCAACATGAATTCGAATGGGAAAACACTACTATCATAGGGCAAGCCAGACAGAGAACAGCCAGGGAATTCCTAGAGGCATGGCATTCATCCACAAACGGCACGGTGGCACAGTGGTTAGCACTGCTGCCTCACAGCGCCTGTAGACCCGGGTTCAATTCCCGACTCAGGCGACTGACTGTGTGGAGTTTGCACGTTCTCCCCGTGTCTGCGTGGGTTTCCTCCGGGTGCTCCGGTTTCCTCCCACAGTCCAAAGATGTGCGGGTCAGGTGAATTGGCCAAGCTAAATTGCCCGTAGTGTTAGGTAAGGGGTAAATGTAGGGGTATGGGTGGGTTGCGCTTCGGCGGGTCGGTGTGGACTTGTTGGGCCGAAGGGCCTGTTTCCACACTGTAAGTCTAATCTAAAAAAACTCCATCAACAAACACATCGACCTGGACCCAATATACCAACCACTACAGCGGACAGCTGAAACTGACACCCGGAAGCGGCAAGGACAGACCACTATAAATACCGGAAGAAACATCAAAGAAGCGCTTCGCAGGAGGCTCCAGAGCACTGATGATGTCTCCTAGCCAGGGGACGAAACGTTTGCAACAAAAACTTCCAGCTCAGCGAACAGAACCACAACAACAAGTTGATACAAAGCAAAAGCAATAAAAAGGAGAAAGTGAGGACTGTAGATGCTGGAGATCAGAGTCAAAACATGTGGTGCTAGGAAAACACAGCTGGTCAGGCAGCATCCGAGGGGCAGGAGAGTCAACATTGAGCATATGCTCGAAACTTTGACTCTCCTGCTCCTCAGATGCTGCCTGACCAGCTGTGCTTTTCCAAAAGCACTGAAAACCAGAACAAGCAAAATTTTCAATAAATTTCAGTGATCCAAGGTTCCTGCAGCAAAGACTCCATTTTTTCTCTTTGTACCTGGAAGAATAAATATACCCTCTTCAAGAAAAAGGTAAAACATAAAAAACATGATGTGCTTAAAAAGAAGCAGCAAAGATTAATGTCATCTAGTAAACATCACAGTATGTGGTATTGCAAGGGGCAATTCTCCCAGAATAGTCTGTGGCATATAGAAAAAGTCTGAGAAGCCATTAAGTATGGGAAACTGTTTTTATAAAATGTCAAGAGCAATCAGCAATATGTCTGGACCAGACTGAATATATTCAGTTGTATTGCAGCAGCATGCTGATAGTCCCTATTATAGACATTTTCAAAACTAAGTGGCAAAAAAAGCATATTTTCCTAGCTATGCTAGTTGAGTTGGAATGCAGCTCATGTTGACAGGATGAAAGTTTTTCTGTGCTGATTACAAGGGTTCTATGTGGATTGAATTCTAAAAAATGTCTCGTCAGTTTCTCGTAGGAATGAGCCTAAAGCACCAATGCACTCAGAATTTCCATCACCCGTCATCTCAGCTTGATTCAGTTGCTAGCACCTTCACCTCTGGGTCACCTCTGCATTCAACACCAGATCCATAGTTTGACCATATGGTCCAAGATGTCACTTATTGCATCTGCATTGCTGGAAGTATCGACTTTTAAAAGCAATGTTGAACTGAGGCTCCAGGTAGCTATAAAGTATCCCAAAGTACTATAACACCTAATAAATGTATGTAGTGCCTATTCCATTTCATTTATATCCTTCTTATAATGGGAGATTGAAAATTGCACATAAGGTTATTTAAAAGTTCAACGTTTCCTCCTTGCATGTGCAATTTCATGCCTCTAAGTACAAAACCAAAGATAACTTTTACATTTTTTACATTGCATCTTCTTGCACTGCCACCTTAGTGACCTGCGGATTTGCACATTGATAACCTTCCACTCTTCCATTCCATATTAAATTTCACCAGTTATAGTGTACTTATTTTCTCTCCTTTACCTCTAAAATTATGGTATATTTTTGCAAGCAGAACTATATGTGCCCATCCTGCTTCTCTTCTGTTCTCTCGAAATCCTCATTGCAGTCTACCACACCTCCCAATGTTGTGTTATTAGCAGCCTTTGATATCCTCCCTGGATTCCAAATGTCAGATCACTTCAGGATCAATACATTGAATCAGTACAGATGTTCTGAAACACCACTCATTGTTGTTTTTCATGTTGAAACTTGGCTTTACTGCAGCTATACCTTTCTGATCTCCAACCTCTTTGTACAATTAGAAATTTCTTTTGTCATTATTCTTGCTTTGGGCATTTGTGTGGTACTTTATCAAATGTGTTTATTTTTGAAAATCCATATAATCAATTCACAGTGAATTTTAACCCCCTGTTGTTTGTCAGCAAGACATTCTATAAAACTGGCTTAGAATGCCAGTTCTTTAGTATTCCATCTTGCCCATCTCTGATGTTTCAAAGTGAATTCTTTCATTGTATGTGGGTACTTCTGGCTGAGCTAGCATTCATTGCCCATCCTAAGTTGCCTTTGAGAAAGTGATAGTGACACAACCTCTTGAACCACTGCTGACCATACACTGTAGGCACATCTACATGCGATTAGAGAGGGAAGTGTGATTAACTCCTGTCATATAATCTGTTATAAACTGTGATGATTGCAATAAGGTAACTGTCAGACAATTTCCTGCTATTACCCTGCTTCTTTGTTTTCAAAGAAGAGAATGATACTTACCAGTTAGCCTTTCACCCGCTGAAAAATTTAGAAATGGTTGTTGGAACATCCATTGTTCAGTAATCTTTGCATTATCTGGAAGGCTGCATCAGGAGTGAGACACAACCAAGTGAATATATAGTTCGGGGACTTTGGGGGAGTGTGGGTAATTCAGTGCAGAAGGGAAGAGATAAGATTTTTTTAACAGAATAAACTGAAGCCCAGGATCAGGGGCCCAGCACAAAATCAACAGCAGTATCAAAGGCAAACCAGTGTTTGCGTAAGTTTATTGGTGGGTAATAGCTGCTAATTTAACTATCTATTACAGATTACTTTCAGAAATAAAATCTCAAATTTCTGGAAAAACACTGCAGGACAGGTACTTAAATATGCACCCTATCTGAACCAAGGTAAATAAGCTTGAGGCACAGTTTGAAATTTACAGGTGGATAAGACAGAGATGTAGCTTCAATGGGATCAGGGTTGGGAATTAAATATATAAGGATCCTAGCGAAAGGACGGGGGTGTTGCTTATAGTAAGAAATAAAATTAAATCAATAGCAAGAAGCGATAGTGAGTTGGAAGACATTGAATCTATGTGGGTTGAGGAACTGCAAAGGGGAAAGAAGGCCCCCAATGGGAGATTTATATAGGCCTCTTAGCAGTAGTCAGGATGTGAGGAAGAAAACAAATCAGGAGATAGAAAAGACACGTAAGAAAGACCACTTCAATATGCAGGTATATTAGCAGTGGATCCCAAGAGAAGGAACTCATGCAATGTTTATGAATGTATTTTTGGAGCAGAGCCCACCAGCGAACAGGCAATCTTGATTTGGTGATGTGTAATGAGGCAGAATTGATCAGGTAGTTTAATGTGAAGGGGGGCAGTGGCCACAGTATGATAGAATTCACCCTGCTGTTTGAGAGGGAGAAGATTGAATCGGATATAATGGTATTACAATTGAGAAAAGGTAACCATAGAGATATGAGGGAGGAGGTAACCAGAGTTGATTGGAAGGGCAGCCTAGCAGGGAAGATGATGGAGCAGCAATGGCAAGAGGTTCTGGGTAACCTTAGGAGGCACAACCAAAATTTATCTCAAGGAAGAGGAAACATACTAAGGGGAGGACAAGACAACCGTGACTGACAAGAAAAGTCAAGAATAGCATAAAAGCTAAAGCAAAAGCATGTTATATGGTGAAGATCAGTGGGAAGACTTTAAAACCAGCAGAAGACAACTAAAAAAAATGGAGAAGACAAAAAAAAATGAGCGAGTGGCATAACAGCAGGCTGCACAAGCTTTCTTTTAGATCTATAAAAGAGAGAGGTAAGAATAGACACTGGATCATGAGAAAATGGGGCTGGAAATGTAAAAGTGGGGAACAAAGAAATGCAAAGGAACTGAATAGGTACTTTGCATCAATATGTACAATGCTTACATTGTACACCAGACACCACCAGCATACCAGAACTTCAAGATAGTCCAGAGGCAGAGGCGAGTGTAGAGGAGAAGAAGAAAGTGATGGGGAAGCTGAAAGGTCTGAAGGTGGATAAATCACCAGGATCAGATGGACTACATCTCAGAGTTCTGAAGGAGATAGCTGATGAAGTTATAAGATACTGGAGGTGATCTTTCAGGAATCACTGGAGTTAGGGACTAGAAAATTGTTAATGTAGCATCCCTGGTTAAGAAGGGAGTATGTTGAATGCCTTCCCTCCTTCCTCCATGTGCAGGGGGTGGAGGTAGTGCCGGTGCTGTTCTCAATGAGGTAGCTGACATTCACCACTTTACTGACCAACTGGTTCAGTCAGATGTTGTTCTTCTCCAGCTCACAGTTGGAGGCTAAGATGATTTTCTTCAGGTTGGCCAGTAGGCATCTTTCTTCTCTGCAGCCTCAGGAAGACGAGGCATTAGGCCCTCTGCTCCGATGAAGTCATTCTCAGCCATCAGACAAAACCCAATGAGTTAACAGCTATGACATTGAACAGTGAATGTGCAGTAGGAAGTAACTCCTGCTCCAACTCGGGAGGAGTTAGACATGTAAACATTCTTAGACAGAGCCACTTTCATAGCCATTGGTAATGCAATAGTTGTCTTTCTCTGTGGTAGCAGTCAGGACGGGCTTTTGTCAGAATTGCTTTAGTGAGGCAGGGAGATCTGACATACTGCTCTTCACTGCCGTTCAGATTGATTGATTTATTGCTGTCACATGTACTGACATACAGTGAACTGTGTTGTTTCCATGTTAAAGACAGATCATACCATACAAAGTCCATCAGGGTAGCAGAACAGACATTGTAGAATTGCTCCCTGAATGCTTGAGAGAATTCGACTTTCCTCTCCTGGCACACTTCTTCCAGCAACTTATCCTGCTCTGTGTCACCTCTGTTCATTCTCCCTGTTGTTTTATAAAAACAGAAACTTAGCAGCTTTGGCAGTATCTGTGGAGAGATAAACAGAGTTAATGTTTTGAGTTTCCTCTGACTCTTCTTGGGAACACAGTTCTTTAGCTCTCAGTTCCTCTTTCAGACTTGAACTGTTAACTCAATTTTTCTCTCCATAGGTGCTGCCAGAGCATTCAGTTTTGATAGCATCCTCAGTATTTTGTTTTAATTCCTGCCGTACTGTATGCAAAGACTACACGCTTGTTTGGGAGCAAGACGTTTGTGCTGAGCACTTGAGTTCATGATAAAGTTCTTTAGCTTGTGCTGTGACAATCCCTGTAGATTTCAGCAACTTTAAACAGCAGAAGCCATCAACCAATTCTCCAATTGCTGCCAGCACTAATAGAAATCAATCAGCAACTGACTAGAAAGTTGTTAATGGTTCCTTTGCATACGAGTCAAGGAATGTGTGTTCTTTGCTACTGATGAATTTATGTTCAGATCCAGAAGTTTAAGAGTTGATGTTAGCTGGAGGACTGAGTTCTAAACTATTCATGCTGGCACTTAATCAGGGTTATTTGCTGGTTGATGTATTGAATTGCTCCAATCAGGGAGTCCTGGCTGACATATAAAAAGGGGAGTGTCAGAGATGCTGACTCTCTGATAGCTGACTCTCAAGAGGCAGTACTAGAGTCAAGGACGGGTCATGTACAAAGGTTCAGATACTTTCGTCTGTGGAGTTATTTCAGAAATAAGCTCAAGGGGCTGAATGGCCTACTCCGGTTCCTATGTCAACGTGAGGGGGGTTTCAGCTTCAAGGGGTAGGTGTCATGGGGAGGAAGGTTGGGGAGCAAAAGCAGGGTGAGTCTTTCAGAGGGTCGCTTCCTTCCCAATTTTGGATCCCGCAATCAGGCAGTGAGTGCTTGTAAACAGAGGACTCAGCTGGGAGCCTACAAGCAAATGTGCCAGGGTTTATTTACTTTGCTTCTCACATCACAAGTTTTTTATTTAGTTCACTCATGAGATGTAGCACTGGCTGGACCAACAATCTTTGCCCATCCCTGAACTGACCCATGATTTGAGTGGCTTGCTAGAGTTATTCCAGAAGGCAATTAAATGTTCATTGCTGTGAGGCTGGAATAATACATAGGCCAGCAGTTTCCTGTCCTAATGGACCCCGATGAACCAGATGGGTTTTCACAATAATTGATCATGGTTACCATTAGGCCAGCTTTTAATTCCAGTTTCAATTCAAATTCCACCATCTGCCCCATAGGCATGAGCCTAGGTTGCTGGATTTCTCGTCCTTTTGAAATTGCCACTATTCCATTGCCTCCCTTCTGTCATTGGGGTTAATACCATTACTGGTGGGATGAGGTCCTTACGTATGTATTAATACACTTAAGTACTACAATTATTGGTGGGGTAGGAAGTCAATAAACTTAATCAAGGATCCCACTCCCATAAGCTGATTAAAAACTGATTGTTTAACTGTACCCTTAACTTTGTTTTATGATACAATCAAATTACCATTTATTTATTGAAACCAAGTTTTGAGATACATATTTGTAGCAGGAATCCAGTTTTCTCCAAAATTCCATATATGCATTTATTATTTCAAATGCTGGATGAATTAGGCCATCAGTTATACAATTTTAACTGGATTTACAGACTTCAACATGCTCATGCATCCACCAGTATACAGTAAGGAAGTCAATTCCTGCAAGTAAATGATTTGGATCTGAACATGGGAGGTATAGTAAGTTTGCAGATGACACCAAAATTGGAGGTGTAGTGGACAGCGAAGAAGGTTACTTCATAGTACAATGGTAATCAAATGGGCCAATGGGCCAATGAGTGGAAGATGGAGTTCAGTTTAGATAAATGCAAGATGTTGCATTTTGAAAAGGCAAATCAGAGCAGGACTTATACACTTCATGGTAAGGTCCTGGGGAGTGTTGCTGAACAAAGAGACCTTGGAGTGCAGGTTTATAGTTCCTTGATAATAGAGTCGCAGGTAGATAGGGTAGTAAAGAAGACATTTGCCTTTGTTGGTCAGTGCATTGAGTATAGGAGTTGGGAGGTCATGTTGCGGTTGTACAGGACATTGATTAGGCCATGATTGGGATACTGTGTTCAATTTCTGGTGTCCCTCCAATAGGAAGGATGTTGTGAAACTTGAAAGCGTTCATAAAAGATTTACAAGTATGTTGCCAGAGTTGGAGGGTTTGAACTACAGGAGAGTCTGAATAGACAGGGGGCTACTTTCCCTGCAGTGTAGGAGGCTGAGGGGTGACCTTATAGAGGTTAATAAAATCATGAGAGGCATGGATAGGGTAAATAGACAAGATTGCTTCCTCGGTGTGGAGGAGTCCAAAATTGGAGGGCATAGGTTTAAGGTGAGAGGGAAAAGATTTAAAAGGAACCTAAGGAGCAACTTTTTCATACAGAGGGTGGCGCATGTATGGAATGAGCTGCCAGAGGAAGTGGTAGAGGCTAATACAATTAAAATATTTAAAAGGCATCTGGATAGGTATATGAATAGGAAGGGCTTGGAGGGACACAGGTCAAATGCTGGCAAATGGGACTAGATTTATTTAGGTTATCTGGTTGACATGAACAAGTTGATCCAAAAGGTCTGTTTCATGCCAAATACCTCTATGGCTCTAAGTAACTGCTCAATTTCGCAAGTTGCAACAGCCTGTGAGATGCTGTGGCAACTTTAATTACATCTAGATAGAAGAGCCATGTTCTATCACTGAGATTTATTTGGATGAACGTCCTTTGAACAGAAAAGCTAAATCAAAGTGTAATTGGCTATTTCATTCCCAGATTTCATTCTGCATTTACACTGCGGAATAAACTAATCCCCAAATTCTATTATACCATTAGCTATGAAATCAGTCAAGGTGATTGTGTGGCAAACTAAAATCATTTGCATTTCTGAGATTCTAGTGGTACATTGAGGCATACTAATAAGTAGACATAGAGGGAGATTCACCCTGTAGGGCATGATACTTAGAATCATAGAGTCACAGAGATGTATAGCATGGAAACAGGCTCTTCGGTCCAACTCATCCATGCCAACCAGATATCCTAACCTAATCTACTCCCATTTGCCAGCACTTGGCCCATATCCCTCTAAACTCTTCCTATTCATATACCCATCCAGATGCCTCTTAAATGTTGCAATTGTACCAGCATCTCCCACCTCCTCTGGCAGCTCATTCTGTACACACACTACTATCTGCGTGAAAAAGTTGCACCTTAGGTCCCTTTTATATTTTTCTCCTGTTACCCTAAACCTATGCCCTCTAGTTCTAGACTCACCCATCCAAGGGAAATTACTTTGTCTATTTATCCTATCCATGATTTCATAAACCTCTATAAGGTCACCCCTCAGCCTCCAACGCTCCAGGGAAAACAGCCCCAGTCTGTTCAGCCCCTCCCTATAGCTCAAATCCTCCAACCCTGGCGACATCCTTGTACATCTCTTCTGAATCCTTTCAAGTTTCACAACATCCTTCCAATATGAAGGGGACTAGAATTGCATGCAATATTCCAGTCGTGGCCTAACCAATGTCCTGTACAGCTGCAACATGACCTCCCAACTCCTGTACTCAATACTTGACCAATAAAGGAAAGCATACCAAATGCCTTCTTAACTATCCTATTTACGTGTAACTCTACTTTCAAGGAGCTATGAACCTGCACTCCAAGGTCTCTTTGTTCAGCAAGACTCCTTCTGACCTTACCACGAAGTGTATAATCTGGCTCGGATTTGATTTTACAAAATGCAGCACCTCACATTAATCTAAATTGAACTCTACCTACCACTCCTCAGCCCATTGGTCCCTATGACGAAGATCCCTTTGTACTGTGAAGTAACATTCTTCGCTGTCCACTGCACCTCCAATTTTGGTGTCACCTGCAAACTTACTAACTATATCTCTTATGCTCACATCCAAATCATTTATAAATGATGAAAAGTAGTGGATCCAGCACCGATACTTGTGGAACAACACTAGTCACAGGCCTCCAGCCTGAAAAGCAACCTTCCTCCTCCACCCTCTTCTTCAATCGTCGAGCCAGTTCTGTATCCAAGTGGCTAGTTCTCCCTATATTGTCAGGTATGGACAGGAGTCACCGAAAGAATCATTACAAGAGTATAAAAGCAGTCGGAGTATACTTTCAAGAGAAATCAGGAGGGCAAAAAGGGGACATGAGGTAGCTTTGGCAAATAGGGTTAAGAAGAATCCAAAGGGTTTTTTTTAATATATTAAGGACAAAAGGCTAAGTAGGGAGAGAATAGGGCCCCTCAAAGATCAGCGAGTCAGCCGATGTGTGGAGCCACAGGTGTTGGGGGAGATACTAAATGAGTATTTTGCTCTGTGTTTACTTGGAGAAGGACATAGAAGATATAGAAATTGTGGAAACAGATGGTGACATTTTGAAACTGACTGAATTTTTCTCCACACTTGTTGTTGTGTACCACTAATAAATATTTGTATTTGCACTAATTAGCTCCTTTTTATGAGGCAATCAGAACAATCAGTAAGTATAACCAGTTTAAAGCAACCATAAAATTGAGTTTTTGTGACAAGTTTTGCCAGGCAAGGAGGCATTTCATTGCCTGGTGTGAGAACGTGAAATGTATAGGTTGCCAGCTAGAGACAGCACCACAAAATGCAGCTAAAATCAATCATGACCGAGCTGTCTGCATTAGAATTTTCATTATGAACTTCTGCAACTATTGGTTACACAACTACTAACCAGCATTTTAAATATTTTCTAATCCACCCATTCCAAGACTTTATTATAGACCTCTGGAGCAGGTTAGACTTGAACGTGGGTCATCCTGGCTCAAAGTTAGGGTTAATTGCCAGTGTGCCACCATAACCAACATGCTAAATGGAATTACCAACACTCCTGAATTGCCCTGACATTTTTAGAAATTGAAGACTGAGTTCTTGGATGCTACTGAAAGCAAAAGGCCAGATGAACATCACAGATGCATTTAACAATGTGTATGTAAATATCTGTACTCTTTGAACATTTATTTATTATAAAAGTTTAGGATAAGAAAATGCTTTTGGATTGGATCATTCAATTGGCCAATATCATCTGATGTAGTTCAAAGCCCAAACCTCATGTATTATGCCCAAGAAGAGGTTGGCAGCTCTGTGTCTATCCTAAGCATTTGAGATGAGTTTACAGCGAGTTCACTTCCTTGCGGCTAAGCATTTGGTCGCTGATTGACAAGAAACACTAAGGGTGATGGGGGTAAAACATTCTAAGGTCACTTCTCCTTGGATCTCAACTCAAATTGATCTACAGAGTTTTATTCCCAACTTTGGACATGTTCTGCGAGATATCATTACATGATTCCTGACTTTCAATGACCCTCCTTCCAGAGTCCTGCATTTGGTCATTTAACATATCAAGCATCATGGAGCCGCACTATCCCATGGATTTTCAATGTGTTCTGCTTTTGGCTTTTGAACATCTGGTCACCCTAATAAAGGACATGTACTATAAACCGACTAACTCCCACAGCTACCTAGACTACACCTCCTCCCACCCTGCCCCCTGTAAAAACGCCATCCCATATTCCCAATTCCTTCGTCTCCGCCGCATCTGCTCCCAGGAGGACCAGTTCCAATACCATACAGCCCAGATAGCCTCCTTCTTCAAGGACCGCAGATTCCCCCCAGGCGTGATCGACGATGCCCTCCACCGCATCTCCTCCACTTCCCGCTCCTCCGCCCTCGAGCCCCGCCCTCCAACTGCCACCAGGACAGAACCCCACTGGTTCTCACCTATCACCCCACCAACCTCCATATACAGCGTATCATCCACCATCATTTCTGCCACCACCAGGGATATATTTCCCTCCCCTCCCCTATCAGCATTCCGAAAAGACCATTCCCTCCGTGACTCCCTTGTCAGGTCCACACCCCCCACCAACCCAACCTCCACTCCCGGCACCTTACCC
The DNA here is from genome assembly GCF_020745735.1 of Hemiscyllium ocellatum. NCBI lineage: Eukaryota > Metazoa > Chordata > Chondrichthyes > Orectolobiformes > Hemiscylliidae > Hemiscyllium > Hemiscyllium ocellatum. The sequence continues at coordinate 36,493,332 of NC_083407.1, read as the reverse complement.
TGCAACCGCAAGAAATGCAAAACTTGCACCCACACCTCCTCCCTTACTTCTCTCCAAGGCCCCAAGGGATCCTTCCATTTCCGCCACAAATTCATCTGCACCTCCACACACATCATCTATTACATCCGCTGCACCCGATGTGGCCACCTTTGTATTGGGGAGACAGGCCGCCTACTTGCAGAACGTTTCAGAGAACACCTCTGGGACACCTGGACCAACCAACCCAACCACCCCGTGGTTCAACACTTTAACTCTCCCTCCCACTCCACCAAGGACATGCAGGTCCTTGGACTCCTCCATCGCCAGACCATAACAACACGACGGTTGGAGGAAGAGCGCCTCATCTTCGCCTGGGAACCCTCCAACCACAAGGGATGAACTCAGATTTCTCCAGTTTCCTCATTTCCCCTCCCCCCACCTTGTCTCAGTCAAATCCCTTGAAATCAGCACTGCCTTCCTAACCTGCAATCTTCTTCTTGACCTCTCCGCTCCCACCCCACTCCGGCCTATCACCCTCACCTTGACCTCCTTCCACCTATCACATCTCCATCGCCCCTCCCCCAAGTCCCTCCTTCCTACCTTTTATCTTAGCCTGATGGACACACTTTCCTCATTCCTGAAGAAGGGCTTATGCCCAAAACGTCGAATTTCCTGTTCCTTGGATGCTGCCTGACCTGCTGCGCTTTTCCAGCTACATTTTCAACCCGAATAAAGTAAGCAGACTTGTTATTCCTTTCAAGATAATGACAGCAGTCCACAATATATGGAATACTGCAAATCTTTGACCTGCACTTGTCAATTGATCACAATGTACGAGCATAAAGGAATAAAAAGTTGCAAGCTGCTCGACCACCTCATTCGAACACGGGAACATTGAAATTGGAATATGCCATTTAACCTCTGATTAATTTCTTAATCTTCGCTTCTTTAAACCAAGAACTTAATAATCCTATATATTCAGGAATGATTGGATACAGACAAAAGGACAGCATTTTTAATCAAGGAACCGATTGTATTGATGAAAGGGAATGATGCATTTCAGGGCTCAAAGATTGCGATAGCAACATTTTGAAGTAAAAAGCTTGTGAGGAGTTCCTGAAAAGTGTAGAAAGGAATTATATTTAGAGGGTAGGATGGTAGTTGAGGCAGGGTTGGAAAAATTAGGCACAATAACAATGTTGCCACCTGTGCCTTCACCCATTCCTGCTGTAATTTTACCAGCAGCTGTGGAGGAGTTGGGTGCCCCTTTGTCCAAAGGCCAATTGTGACCAATCCTTAAGTGGTCAATTAATGGCTATTTAAGGGCTTTGAACTATTGGTAATAGATTTTACTAGACAAGGGAGGTCTGATGTCCAGCCTGATAGGGAAACCTGTCAACCACTGACTGTTCAAGGCTGGGCAGGTGCCTCCTTTATTGAGTCTGTTGTGCCCTTCAGAGCCTACGCTCGTCAAGTTAATTTCCCTCTCCTAAGATTCCCCTTCAAACTTGGACTTGATAATTTCAACCCTCCACCCTTCTCTCTGGTGCTTCCCACCTGGCTCCAGCAATCCCATGGCTACTGGATGTAGATTTGCTCACTGAGCAGGAAGGCTCATTTTCAGATGTTTTGTCACCATACTAGGAGACATCTTCACTGAGCCTCCGGGCGAAGCACTGCTGATGACTCCTGCTTTCTATTTCTCTGTTTGGGTTTCTTTGGATTGATTATGTCACTTTATGTTATGATGTCACTTCCCGTGGTGATATCATTTCCTATAGTGATGTAATTTTGTGTTCTTTTTCTCATGGGGTGGTAAACAGGGTCGAAGTCAATGTGTTTGTTGATAGTGTTCTAGTTAGAATGTCATGCTTTTAGGAATTCTTGTGCATGTCTCTGTTTGGCTTGTCCTAGGATGGATGTGTTATCCCAGTTGAAGTGGTGTCCTTCCTTATCTGTATGTAAGGATACTAGGGAGAGAGGGGCATGTCATTTTGTGGTGGCTAGTTCATTTATCCTGGTGGCTAGTTTTCTGCCTGTTTGTCCGCCCTAGTGTTTGTTACAATTCTTACATGGTATTTTGTAAATGACATTAGTTTTGCTTATTGTCTGTATAGGGTCTTTCAAGTTCATTAGCTGCTGTATTAGTGTGTTGGTGGGTTTGTGGGCTACCATGATGCCAAGGAGTCTGAGTAATCTGGCAGTCATTTTCGAGATGTCTTTGATATGTGGGAGAGAACCTCAACTTGAGATACAATCTTCTCAAAACTTGCTAACCCCACATCTACCTTTAAATCTGACTCTTATTACTACATGACCCCTTCTGCTTGAATTCAAAATATTGATGCAAAGAGTGCCACTGGGATAATAGAATGCTGGCCATTTGATTCATTGGTAATTCTCACTGGTGGAGAGTGGACCTCTATTATGATGGAGTTGGAAGACTCAAGCTAAAACAGGCCTGATTAAAATTAATTGGCTGCAGGGCAAGCCAGCACAACGTGGGCCAACTCAACCCTGACTTTTATACTGAAAGAAGGGTCTCCTTCCTACTCGAAATTCAATCCACTGCATAAGTAACCAACCCATCTAGGAAAGAAGCAGTGCTGGTTCTCATTCTGGTGAATGTAATGGAGCACGTTTCAGTGGGAGAATATTGGGGGCGCACGAATGACATCACCATCAAATTTAGAAAGTTTATGGACAAGATGTAAATACTTAATTGGAGGTGGATATCCCCCAGGTGCAGGTTCCAGCTCATGGCTTGGACCCAGCTGAATCTCATGGCTGCAAACTTGCTCCTTCCATGTTTGCTTCGATATTGCCGACTTGCATGCTCATAGGATTTATGCCATGTCTTGTTTACCAAGCTATCCCTGTTAGAGCACCTGCTGCCTGTTCCAGAGGCAAAGGCTATCAGTAATATTGTATTGGCATACTCTTTCATGTAGATACATGGACAGGCTGCTTATCATTAGGGATCTGTCCAGTGGGGACAAAGGTGGTCATCTTTCTTAATGACACACCCAAATATCAACCTAACTCCTAAAGCATGTGCCAGTTCCCAGCACAACAAACACAACTCTCATTTATTCGACCAAATGACCATATCAGAAACCGGGTAGAGTCTGGTTCTCAGTTCAGTCGAGGTGGAGGGAGGAGGTGCTGTCTGCCAAGGCACCTGGTACCATCAGTCATCTGCTTGGGATACTCACAGCCAAGAGTTCAACTACAGTTAGGGTAATGAGCAGCAGTCAGTTCTGTATGATCACCATCGATAATGAGGGGAATTGTGTATTGCCCATCTGGGACATGCAAACACAATAGTCAAGACTGGTCAATCATCTCGATGGGCTGCTCATCGAAGTGGATTAGAGATCTGGGCTGATACAGTCCTGGGGGCCCATCTATTTTTTATTAAAGTGAATGGAAGTTGGAGGGTGGAGTAGTTTGTAGGGGCAGTTGTGGATCACTGCCAGTGAGATGTGACATCAATGCATCAAATGGTATTCAGGGAAAAGAAGAGGTGGGAGCAAGAACAGTGACATGGGCATTCTCAAGATGAGTGGAGAGTAGGTGGAAGAGCTTCAGAGAGCATGGTAATGATTCTCACTGTGATTTCCACATAAGAAGCATAAAGGAGCAACAGGACCATCTGTGAGATGTAATGTAGGGGCTCAAAAGGCAGGGAAATGTATTGGAGGGGAAGTTCAATATATTGTGTTTCCAGATTGGAGGATGGTAAAAATGGGCTGTCATGGTACTGGATGATGAAAGGGGATCTGAGAGGGTATCTGGCAATCAGGTGGAGCCCAGTGTTGAAATTATTGATCATGGGTTCTGTTCCCTGACATTTCCTTTTTCATATAATGGCCACTTAACCACAACAGTAAATTCACCAAGTTTCTGTACATACTGAGGCTGACACTGAAAGAATGAAGGAGGCATAACTGTCATTATTGGGGTGCTGCACGTATTACTCTCTGGAGAAGTTGCAGTCCCTGTCTGCAGAGTACGTCATCATCGACTCTTCTGAGGCCTAACAAGCTCTTTACTACCTAATCCAGCAAGAGTGTTACGCCCAGAGGCACTCTGGGTACTTTGGTACCCTTTCTAAGAAGGCAAAGATGGATGCAGGAGGAGCAGGGCTGACAGTAAGCCCAAGAGCAACAGTGGGCTGCCCTGGGGGATGAGATGCACACAGCTCAAGGAGAGGTCACAATTGCACAACCCTTCAGGATGCATGGGCTGTGCAGGAAGCCCAGAGATTTTCATCTATGACTTCATTTCCTGGGAATGATCAAGGAACAGAGGCAACACAGGATTCATGTATCCTGTGGCACCATCATGGATCGATACTAAATGCTGGAGCAGGACCTAAGGGCTGACAGATGAGAGACCATCCTCTCTTGGAGGCTCTCAAGGTGAAGGGCACTTTGAGCTTCCACGTGAATTCAAGGGAGTGATAGGTAACCTGTCTGACTCAGTTAGGCCCTCACAAATACATCAGAGCAGAGACTGCTGCTGTCTGTGCAAGATTAGACCTGTTCAATTCATTTGCCTATGACAAGATCCGTACTGTAGCCTGGGTAGGAGAATTCAGAAACAAAGCTGGGTTTTTCAGGTGCAGGCTATTATTGACTGCACACACATGGCACTGAGAGGGCTATATAAAATAATTCAGAATTCATCAACAGGAATGGGTTCTGTTTTTGAGTCTATATCACCTCCTGGAAATGTGCCCACTACCCTGGCCATGCCATGACTCCTATTTCCTGGAGCGCTTACGTGTACCTACCTGTTCAAGGTGCCTTACAAGGCTGCTACCTGCTTCGCAAGGGCATCGTACTGTGACCATGGCTCATGACAGCATTTTGCAATCTCCTGACTGATGCAGAGTGCAGATACAGTGTTTAAAATGCTGTTCACGCTTTAATAAGGCCATGGAGCAGATGATAGGGCTGCTGAAGGACAGCTGCTCTGCTTGAACTGATTTGTGGGGACCCACCAGTATAGTCTGGATGGAGTGCGCTCCATCATCCTAGAGTGCCAAGCTTTGCACAGTTACAGAACCATAGAGCCAAACAGACAGAAACAGACTCTTCAGTTCAACTCATCCATGCTGACTAGGTTTCCAAAACTAAACTAGTCCTATTTGCCTGCATTTGGCCCATATTCCTCTAAATCTTTCCCATTCATGTATCTGTCCAAATGTCTTTGAAATATTGTAACTGTACCTGCATCTATCATTTCCGCTTACCATTCGTTCCATATACAAACCACCCTCTGTGTATAAAATCTTTCTCCTCTCCCCATAAACTTACACCTTCTAGTTTTGAACTCCACTACCCAAGAGAAAATACCTTTGTTATTCAGCTTATCTATGCCCCTCATGATTTTATAAATCCCTTTGAGATAACTCCTCAGCCTCTTACATTCCAGGGGGAAAAAAAAATCACAGCCTATCCAGCCTCCGTTCATAATTCAAACCGTCCAGTCCCAGCAAAATCCTTGCAAATCCTTTCTGCACACTTTCCAATTTAATAATATCCGTTCTGTAGCAGGGTGACCAGTATTGAACACAGTACTCCAAAGCGGCTTCACCAATGTCCTGGATACCCGCAACATGATGTCCCTACTCTTATAGTCAATGCCCTGACTGATGAAGACAAGTATGCCAAATGCTTTCTTCACCACCCTGTCTACCTGTGATGCTACTTTCAAGGAATTATGTACATGAACCCCGAGATCTCTTTGGTTAACAACACTCCCCAGTGCCCTACCATTGACTGTGTAAGTTCTGTCCTGGCTTGACTTACAAAATGCAACATTTGACATTTATTGAAATTAAATTCCATCTCCCACTTCTCAGTCCATTGGCCCATTGGTCCATTGGTGCAGACAATGAGGCAGTGAGAGCAGTCTGCTGTTGAGAAATAGGAATTGGGCTTTGGGGAGGAGAAATCTCTTCTTGTCTATGACAGAGCTCACCTGTATCAGCCACTACAGGCTAGACAGGACCTCAGTCACACCTCATTCCAGAAGATGAGAGCTGATTGCAGCAGAACCATCATGGAATGCAAAATCACCATCAGTCTTTCTGCTAACGTTTGGTTGGTGTTTTGGTGTGACCTGCAGCCTCTATTTGTTTTGCAGGTGGTCACTGTTGCAGTCTGTAAATAAAAGATCGTGCTTGAAATTGGCAAATTGCTTACCTGTTCCTCTATTCAATTATGACAAGATGTGGATCTACAGTGGGCAACAGGGACAGAGTCACAGTGATCTAGGGAGAGTGTTTGGATGGGATGTAGTGATAGGCAAACTGTGTCGCCTGGTACTGAAACAATGATGAAGATGACAGAATGGGTTTCTATGTACGAGGGAGTATGGTGGCTTTGTAGCTGTTGTACCAATGTGTTGCCGGTGACAGTCAATGTTGGATTGCCAATGCTTATCCAGTGCCTAACAGCCTTTCCCAGGTGGTGTAGCATGGGGGATGTCTATCTTTCCATGGATATCCACTGACTGACAAGTTAATCCAGAACAGCACCTGGTAAGGTCAGATAGAATCGGTGGTGAGGGACATCATGGGGAAGGGCAAATAGTTATTGAGATGCGTTTGGTGAGACACAAAGAGAAATCAAAGTCTTGCAGCAGAAAACCCTCCAAAACCTCAAGGAGCTCGTACTTAGTAAAACCATGTGAGTTTTGGACTTAATTCTTTGTTGCGGCCAATCCAAAAGGCTGTAAAGAGGGGAGTTGATTCATCCATTCTTACCTGATCATAACGGTACTTCAAGAAAGAAATTAAGTAATTGTGTCCTTTCACTAATGATGAGCTCCCTCCACTTCATTAATAAATCAGCATACTTTCTGAAATGACTTCGCATCAGCAGCATTAATTTTAAATTACCTGTTTGACCTCTCTTCCAAGAGGAGAGATGCTTGAAAGTTTATTATACCTCAGCAGATTAAATGGTCATTCTACACATAGTATATTGTTCATAGACATCAATCGCTTCACTGCTTTGGCAGTTGCCTTGGTTAAAGATGAAGAAATTTAATGTAATCGTACCACAATATACTTGTCAAAACTATAGCAAATTTAAATCTTGTCAAAAATTATCTCAGCAGCAAATATGGTTGTTAAATGAACGAACAATCCTCCCATTGAATTGGACATTTGAGATTGTTCAGCACTTTCTTCTCTACAGCACAACCTATGTTAATTAAAGTCAGAGAATGACACTGTCATTAAAGTGGGGAACATTGGAACTTGCATTTCTTACTGAAATTTCCGACAGGTAGAGATCTGCTCCAGTTAATCACACTCAATAATTCATCAGGATTAGTTGAGCTTGAATTTTGTTGGCAATTAGGATGCAGGTTCTTATCCAGGGCTGATGATCTAAAGGATTTTATTACTGATACAGAAACCATACAGAATACTGCTCCAATGTTTAAGGATGGAATAAAAAGGCCTGAAGCAGAATTAGGCAGCAAAAATGATACAGCAGCACTCTTCTGGCTGAGAGGTCAGCTGGGTATTTCTGAAGCACGAAATAGGGTCCTTTCATAAATTATATCAGAAAATATTCAAAACATAAGTGATTACCCAGGAACAATTCAAATTGTGAATGTAAAAATGTAGGTAACAAGGGAAATTTGAGTCGCTGATTTTTAGAGTGTACATTCAGTGTTAACCCAAATGCTCGGCTGCATCTTGTCCATCAAGTTGAATTATTGAAATGTACATTTTTAATTGCACTAACATTGCTGTACCATGCTGGAATGGGTGAAATGAGTAATTGGCTAAATTTCTACTGATTTATACTAAAAGAAATCAAGTGGAATTGACTGGACACTGAAACTGCATTCATGTTTTTCACAATCTATTACATTTGGTCCAAGATTAAACTCACTAGGATGTGACCCCATCCACAACATTGGCCACACTCAGTGAAAAAACGATGAAATCCTTCCCATTGTACTACTTAGGGAAAGCTCTTCAAATTGAGTTCCTTTTTCTTGCAGATAAAAGCAACAGGAACGATGCTTGAAATATTTAACTTGAGATTGACAAGTGTACACTTATCAATCAAACTATGAAATGGTTCACTATAATGTTTAGAGTCATTTTCAGTCATTTTAAAGCTCCTTGTGCATGGGGAAGGTTAGATTCCATTGTTCAACATTTTCTTTTGATAAATCCTTTTTCAGCCAAATTAATTAAAAAAATTAAGTTACCATCATTAAATACACCAAGGAAGAATTGAATTGAACTAGCTTTATTGTCTTTTTAATGGAAGGATAAATGTAGGGCATGAAGGGATATTCTCATGAGAAGAGGTTCAGTTGGTTGGGTAGGTAGTCATTGGAGTTTAGAAGAATGAGAGGCAACCTTAGTGAAATATACAAAATCTTTCAAAGACCTGACTGATGCTTGCAGGTAGTGGTGTTCCCATGTATCTGCTGCCCTTGTCCTTCTAGATGTAAGTGGTTATGTGCTTAAATGTTTCTGTCTTATGAGCTATGGTGAATTCCTGCAGTACATCTTTTAGATAGTACACACTGACCATCAGTGGTGAAGGGAATGGATGCTTGTGGATGTGGTGGCAATCAAGTGGGTTGCTTTGCCTTGATTCTTGAGTATTTTTGAGGCTGCACCCATCCAGGCAAGTGGGGAGTATTCCATCACACTCCTTATTTGTGCCTTGTTGATGAAGGACAGGCTCTGGGGAGTGAGGAGGTGAGTTACCACCACAGTATTCCCAGCCCCTGAACTGCTGTTGTAGGCATTATATTTACACGGTGAGTCCAGTTGAGTTTCTAGTCAATGGTAAGCCCCAGGATGTTGATAGTGGGAGATTCAGTGATGGTAACAGGGGTGGTGGTTAGATTGTTTATTGTTGGAGATGGTCATTGCTCGGCATTTATGTGATGAAAGTGTTACTTGCCACTTGTCAGCGCATGCCTGGATATTGTCCAGATCCTGTTGCATTTGAACATGGGCTACTTCAGTATCTGAAGTGTTATGAACAGTGTTGAATATTGTGAAATCATCAGTGAACATGCCCATTTCTGACCTTATGATGGAGAGAAAGTTATTGATGAAGCAATTAATGATGGTTGGACCTAGTACACTACCCTGAGGAACAACCACGACCATCTTCCTATGCGTCACATATGATTGTTGCTACAGCTCCTTAAGGCCATCTTTTTGATTAAATTAGATTACTTACAGGCCCTTCGGCCCAACAAGTCCACACCGACTCTCTGGAGAGCAACCCACCCAGACCCATTCCCCTGCACCTAACATTATGGGCAATTTAGCATGGCCAATTCATCTAACCTGCACATTTTTGGGCTGTGAGAGGAAACCAGAGCACCCAGAGGAAACCCACGCAGACATGGGGAGAGTGTGCAAACTCCACACAGACAGTTGCCTGAGGCGGGAATTGAACCCGGGTATCTGGCACTGTGAAGCAGCAGTGCTAACCACTGAGCCACCGTGCCGCCCTTGCCATACTTGATTAAATGTGGACTTGATGTCAAGGGCTATCACTTCCACCTCTCACCACTGGAATTCAGCTCTTTTGTCCATGTTTGAACCAAGGCTGTAATGAGGTCAGAAGGTCAGTGGACATGGTGGAACCCAAACTGAGTGAGCAGGTTAATGCTGAGCTGGTGTTACTTGGTAGCACTGTGGATGACATCCTCAACCACTGTACTGATGATCGGGCGGCACGGTGGCACAGTGGTTAGCACTGCTGCCTCACAGCGCTAGGGACCTGGGTTCAATTCCCACCTCAGGCGACTGACTGTGTGGAGTTTGCACGTTCTCCCTGTGTCTGCGTGGGTTTCCTCCGGGTGCTCCGGTTTCCTCCCACAGTCCAAAGATGTGCGGGTCAGGTAAATTGGCCATGCTAAATTGCCTGTAGTGTTAGGTAAGGGGTATATGTAGGGGTATGGGTGGGTTGCGCTTCGGCGGGTCGGTGTGGACTTGTTGGGCCGAAGGGCCTGTTTCCACACTGTAAGTAATCTAATCTAATAGACTGATGGGGCAACAAATGGCCAGTTTGGATTTGTTCTGCTTTTTATATAGCAGGCAGACCTGGGGAATTTTTGTTTAGATACCAGTTTTGTAACTGCATTGGAACAGCTTGACTGAGAGATTCTGGAGCACAAGTCTTCAGTACTATTGTCTGAATATTATAAGTGCCCATAGTCTTTGCATTATCCAATGTCTCCAACCATTTCTTGATATCACGTGGAGTGAATCAAATTAACTGAATATTGATATTTGTCATGCCAGGGACCACCGCAGATGGCTGAGATGCTATCTCATTGGAGGGTAGTGAAACTGTAGAACTCTTCACTTCCAGAGGGCTGTTAAGGGTGGGTCATTAAGTGTATTTAAAGCTGAAGTAAACAGATTTTCATCTGTCAGGGAATTAAGGGTTATAAGGAAAAGGTCGGAAAATGGACTTGAGGAATATCACAGTAGTCATGGTCTCATTGAATGGCATTACAGTCTTGATGAGCTGAATGGCCTATTTCTGCTGCTACAATATATGGCTGCATGCTCATCATACAGCAGAAACTTCCCATCCCCTGAAAGGTATAGGCAAAGGTAAGTAAGCCTGTAAAATATGAAACAGAAAAAATAGGTTCCTGATAGCTAGAACTGAAAATCCAATTTTTAACAGCAAGGTCGGTAATCTTGCCGGTGAATGGCAAGAGGCCTATTCACATATGATTAAATCTCATTATGCTCTCATATCACTTCACTTTTATGTAGTTTGCTTTTTTTCCAGGCAGTGGTGAGAAGTGCAAAATGGCGATAATTCCCAAAAACAAATCTGAGCAAATACCTGGGAGCTGTAGCTTTCTGTTTGGTCATTTGGGCATCTGCTTTGACCAGTGTTCCCCAATATCTCAGCTGGGCAGAGACTGCTTGCACCCATTGTTCAGAGGTTGGCACTGGACTAGCATCAGCCTCACCACATCATCATGGCATGAACAGTATTAACACAGTATGCAGTTCACCACTTCAATATTGAAGTTTAGAATGCATCAAAACCTATCAATGAACTGGTACCGTCAGGCCACTTTGTACACAGGCACAGGTTCCCATTTCATGCATAGCAACACAATATATCTCAGACATCTTAACTTACTCTCCTAGTAGTCACTTACTTTTAACTTACTTAATTGCTTGCTGCATTTCTGCCTGACCTTGACTTTTTGTGCATTGCTGCCACACTCAGAACTAACAGGTTCATTGTACTTCTACCCTGCCTTGTCATTTAGCATAGACTCAAAACCAGGCAGCTTGTCATGGGTGCCAGTAGTGATATAGTGAAGGGAGTGGACATGCTGCTGTACAGAAGCGTGCCATATCAATGTCACACCTATAGCATGAGTTGGCAGCAAACACGCTAAATGTGCTTTAATGAAATAGAATCCCTACAGTATGGAAACAGGTCCTTTGGCCCAGCAAAACCACACTGATCCTCCAAAGAGTAACCCACCCAGACCCATTCCCCTATTACTCTACACTTACCCCAGTCTAATGCACCTACACATTTCTGAACACAATGCACAATTTAGCACAGCTAATTCACCTAACCTGCACATCTTGGATTGTGGGAGAAAACTGGAGCACCCAGAGGAACCCCACACAGACACGGGTGCAATGTGCAAACTCTACACAGACAGTTGCTGAGGCTGGAATTGAACCTGGGTTCCTGGTGCTGTGAGGCAGCAGTGCTAACTACTGAGCCACCATGCAGCCGTGAAATGACCAGGTCTAAAGGGAATTGTCCTAGGTTAAGTCAAGGGGGACAGCCATCACTCAGAGTATGCCTTCAAAGTCAATCAGGGACATAGTCTGATCACAATCCAAGGGCTTAGACATGTGTAATTGTTTACTTGGGACAGTCAGGATCAGGGGCTTCATATCATTACCGTTCGAGGATGGGCCATAGTCAGATTTGCAGTTCCAGTGCAACCAGTCCAGGGATTTATGCTAAGTAATTCTAGGAATAGCACAGACATAAATCAGGGACCTGGTCACTCATTGTTTGGAACAGTCCTTCATATTTTTTGGAGAGTGACCACTAGTCAGTCCAGGGAATGTCTTCACTGAATGTCAAAGGCTTTATTATGGAATATTGCTGTGGTGAGCAAGTTAGGGAAGTGAGTTGTGAGGATTGGAGGCAGCATGCTGGGATTAGAGAGGACAATAATTGCAATAGTGGCCCCCAAATATATAAGGGAGAGTGATGATAGTAACTTGTGTCCTTAAATGCATTATGAGGTGAGTCATGGACAGTCTCCACCATCCTAGCTTCAACAGAGGAAGCAGTGCATTACATTACTGGAATAATTAAGCTGTAGGCCCAGGTTTCAGAGGGTAATGTTAGGAAATAAAGATTTAACTAAAGAATGGGATGGAATCTCTGTTTTTGCTCTGTTTTTGAAGGATTCCTGATGAAGGGCTCCTGCCCGAAACCTTGATTTACCTGTTCCTAGGATACTGCCATCTTTCTCAAAGACAATCCATAGTCTCAGAGGCTGTATGAGGGTGTGGCACTGATTTTCTCTTGCCTTGAACTGTACAGGTTTGACAACATTCCCTTAATGTGAATTGCTACCTTCTTAAGTAGTGTTGAGAGTGTGAGAATAAAAATTCAGTAATTCCATAGCACCAAAAATCTACTACTGTATTTGAGCAACATCTTGTGCTTCATACCTGCTTATGTCTTCAGGCCTGAGATGAAAATATTGGCCCAGGGAACATGGCGGCGTGTTGAAGTGGCAGGCAACTGGAAGCTTGGGTCATTTTTGTGGGCAGAATATAGGTGCTCCTCCTGCAGTGAATCAGTGAGGCTCAGTTCATGCTAAAAGCATGGTTTCAAATTTTCCACTTGGGGACTCTGCAGCCTTCAGGACTCAATATCAAATTCAATAATTTTAGAACCTGAAAACAGATGAATTGGCCAGGCTAAATTGTCCATAGTGTTAGGTGCATTCGTCAGAGGGAAATGGGTCTGGATGGGTTATTCTTCGGAGGGTCGGTGTGGACTTGTTGGGCTGCAGGACCTGTTTCCACACTGTAGGGAATCTAATCTTAAAAAAATTCAAGACTAAGCAACCTGCTTGATCGGCAACAAATCCATAAACATTCACTTCCTCCGTCATCGATGTTCAGTAGCAGCAATATGTACCATCTACAAGATGCACTGCAGAAATTCATCCTTAGACAGCACCTTGTAAACCCATGACCCTCCTGTCCCCTAGAAATGCAAGAGCAGCAGATACATGGGAACATCACCACCTGCAAGTTCCCCTCCATGCCACTGACTGGAAGTATATCATTTTTTCTGTGTCGCTGAGTCAAAATCATGGAACTTCCTCCCTAAAGACATTATTGATCTGCTGGACATGGGCTGCAGGGGTTCAAGAGGGCATCTCACCATCATCTTCTCAAGGGCTGCTCAGGATGGGCAATAAATACCAGGCCAGCCAATAATACCCGTGTGCCATGATTTAATTAAAAATAAATTGAGAGAGATTATTCACGACAGCTTACAGAAGGAAACTCTCCAGGACACTTCCCACAATTGACACTTGATCAATTTTTGGTCAAATTCAGCTTGTAGGTGCAATTCTATTCTATTACATTACCTGATTTTACAGCTTCATGATTGTACAAATGTGATAATTAAAATTATTTTCAGTAAAACTTGAAATCCCAAACAGCACAATTTGAATCACTAATAGCTGTGAGATTTAATAGTAAGGAGAAAATCTCTTTATCTTGCATGTAAAGGTTATTAATGTTGGTTAAAAGCTTCTTACAAGGTTTGTAAATATTGCAACAGCAAAGGAAATAAGAGTGAAAAGCTGTTAATGAACAGAAATTATGACCCATAGGGAAAAAAAAATGTACTGGAAGATTGACAGAAAAAATATGGAATATGTGTAAAGCTATTGGTAAATTATGCAATGTCTAGATTTGTTTTGAATCTCAAGTACTCTCAAAACACATGCACAACATGCCTTCTTATTCTAAAATCAAAGACAACCACCTTGAAACTGTTTCTTTTAATTTAATTTGAGATAAGTCAGGTTTCTTCCCATTTAAAATCCATATGAATGTTATGAATGATTAACTAAAACCGACCCTGATGTGAGTAATGCACAATCCATGGATCTGATTCATTGCACTCACTTTTACATTTTGTTTTGTAACAGCTATAGAAGCAGAAATATAATAATAAACAACAGAACTAAATGTTTCTTAATGGCCTTTTTATGAGTATTTTCAGCCATCAGCACTGACATTAGTGGAATACAACCCTAACGCTCCCTCTTATGGTTAATTAGAAAACTGCTGCTTGTCACAATCTGAATAAACCCCAACCATTTAGTTCTAAATTTAAATAATATTCACTATATTGGCAAAATCATAATGAACAAATATAGTTAAACTGCATCCAAATCAATCTCACATGCAAACACATAGTATTGTTTTAAAACAGTTGGAATCCCTTAGGTGTTGCCGTTTCACATCTCCAAAGAAATATAATTATGAAACAATGTAGGAGAGTTTGTATGTACAAACATTACTAGAATTTAAATATAATCATTTCTATTATTTGTCAGAAATTTCACCATTAGTTTGCTGGGTATCAGTAAATAAAGGTTGGCACAAAAGAAGGGAATAATAAAGGTTATTGGGTCTTTTTGATGGACAGGCTAGGTCCAGGAGAGTTCTGCAGGACACAGCGTTTGGTCTCTGGGTTTTTGCAGTTTGCATCAATGGGTTGGACTTGAAAGTAGAGGGTATAGTACAGAGGTTTGTAGACAGAAAGGTAAAGTATTGGTTGAGTAGCTAAAAGTGAGGCAGAAAGCTTTAGACTGGAGCAAAACATCAATGGACTTGTCAGGTGGCTGAAACAGGGAGAACGTGAGGATGCTGCCTGGCCTGCTGTGTTTTTCCAGCACCACATTTTTCAAAACAGGTGGCTGAAACAGCTGAGTTCAGTCACGAGCTGACTTCAGTCAGGTGAAGTACGAGTTAATGCATTTGAGAGATGCTAACATGACAAGAGATTGCACAATGGATAGCACAATACTGAAAAATGTAGAAGAAAAGGGCCACGATGGGAGCGGGGGTAGCTTCAGGGTACATGTCCACAGATTCCTGAAACGTTGATTCTTCTGCTTCTCGGATGCTGCCTGACCAGCTGTGCTTTTCCACACCACACTCTCAACTCTGATCAATCCAGCATCTGCAGTCCTCACTTTCTCCACAGGTTCCTGAAGTTGCTTGACACATGGATAAGGAAGTCAAGAAGGCAGACAAGATACTTGATTCTAGATTAGAGTGGTGCTGGAAAAGCACAGCAGTTCAGGCAGCATCTGAGGAACAAGAAGATCGACATTTCGGGCAAAAGCCCTTCATCAGGAATAGAGGCAGAGTGCCTGCAGGATGGAGAGATAAATGAAAAGAGGGTAAGAGTGGGGAGAAAGTAGCATTGAGTACAATAGGTGAATGGCAGTGGGGATGAAGGTGATAAGTTAGGGAGGAGGGTGGAGTGGATAGGTGGAAAGGAAGATAGGCAGGTAGGACAAGTATTGGGGACAGTGCTGAGTTGGAAGTTTGGAACTGGGGTGAGGTGGGGGAAGGGGAAATGAGGAAACTGGTGAAGTCCACATTGATGCCCTGGGTTGAAGTGTTTCAAGGTGGAAGATGAGGCTTTCTTCCTCCAGGCGTCGGGTGGTGAGGGAGTGGTGGTGAAGGAAGCCCAGGACCTGCATGTCCTCGGCTGAGTGGGAGGGAGAGTTGAAATGTTAGGCCACAGGGCGGTGTGGTTGATTAATGCTTGTCTTCATAGTCTTCATAGTCAAGACATCCAAGACCAGGGAGTCTCTACTGGAACTGTATAAAACGCTAGTTTGGACACAGCTCAGGAACACTGGATAGATCTGGTCAATATATTACAGGAAAGATCTGATTGCATTAGAGAGCATGCAGAGGAAACATATGAGGATGTTCCTGCACTAGAACATTTTAGTTATCACGAAACCTTGGATAGCTCAGGATTGTTTTCTTTGGAATATAGGACAGAGATAATTAATATTATACAATTATGTAGAAAAAATATAATTGAATATCATTGACTAATACAGAAGATAGATAAGTCCTATGAAATGTTCATAACCAGAGAATATAGATTTAGCATAAGAAGCAAGATATTTAGAGGGAATTTCAGAGGATCTTTTTTCATATGGATCTGGAATTCATTGAGTGAAAGAGCGTTGAGACAGAAACCATCATGACGTTTAAAAAGTACTCAGACGTGAACTTGGAATGCTGTAACTTACAAAGCAATGAACCTGGAGGTGAGGCTGGATGGTTCCTTGTTAGCTGTTTGGACAAAGTGGGCCTCCTGAGCTGTAAATCTATTGTCAACAGATATAAAATGGAATGTTTCCTGTACGTTACTGCATACCCCTGCAGTATCTAAAACAATTGGTTTAACACAAACTGAACAAATAATGTCTTCATGGTTCTGTCAGACCACTATGGGCTAGCCTACAGCACTGTCTTACTGCTTCTGGTTGTCCAAAAGTAATGTTTTCATCTGAACTCGGGGAGTGATTCAGCCAACATGTTTATACAGCAAAGCCACTGAACTTTGACTAATGTTGCTGAATATCCAATCCCTGGAAAATCTCCAAGGCATAAAAAGACTATTTTTAGGTTTTACCGACCCTGAAGTTGAGCTACACATCCTCTTGCATATCACTTTTTCTCCCAATATTCTGAACTATTGCTTTGTTGGGCACGTGTTGCATCAGAATGGCAGCTGGCATGGCTTACACTAGAAACGTGTGCAAAATGGCATTTGTGGTGCTGAAAAGTTAGATGGCCAAACTAACCATATGGGCACCAGCTAGTGGAGGTATTTACTTACATCTCCAACCTCTCCTTGCTACAATCTGAAGTTCCCATCTGCTTCAATAAGACCACCATCATCCCAGTATCAAAGAATACACACACAACGTGCCTTTATGACTATGCCTAATGGCTCTGACCTCCATAATCAAGTGCTTTGAGAGGTTTGGTCATGGCATACATCAACTCTAGCCTCCCAGACTGCCTCGATCCTCTGCAATTTGCCTGCTGACAAAACAGGTCAATAACAGACACCATTACCCTAGCCCCACACTCATTCCTAGAACATCTGGATAACAAGCACATCTACATCAGGCTGCCACTCATCAACTATAGCTCTGCATTCAACACCATAATCCTTACCAGACTAATTGCAAAACTCAGAGACCCTAGTCTCAGCTCCACAGTTGGCTCCACAGTTACGCAATCAGTAAAGACAGACAATAGGTCGGGAACTGGGCCGACCTATCCTCGATCCCCTTCACCATCAGGACCTGAAGTGCTGGGTATTTGGTTCGGGGGGGTCTAGGGCATGTGCCAAGTCTTGGGAGGAATGTATCAGCAAAGTGAGGCAGAAACTGGGCAGATGGAAGCTACGGTCTCTCTCCATCGTGGGAAAAAAAGCCTGGTCATCAGGTGTGAGGCACTGTCATTACTGTTATACATGGCACAGGTCTGGCCTATTCCCAGAACCTGTGCCACTGCAGTCACCCGGGCCATCTTCCATGTTATATGGAGATCAAAGGTGGACCGGGTCTGAAGAGACACGATGCATAAAGACCTGGGCAATGGGGGAAAAAAATACACCCAATGCCACCCTCACCCTGATGGCCACCTTTGTGTGTGGCCGCACCAAGCTGTGCCACGGATTCCCGATACGCAAACACCAAGTGTCACTACGTACTAAGGTTCTAACCATCCCCAGTGTTGCGAAGGATGGGCCTGGCCTCGCTGCTGCGGAATGCTCCGAGTAGTTGGACCATTCTAGATCACCTGTCCTTTGTGGAGAAGTTTATGAAGAAAAAACCTTTGACCATAAGTCCATCAGTAAGTGGTCAGCATATAGTGTCCTTGAGACCCTTCGGGAAAAGGAGAGGGCGGATCCTGTCGAGCGGTTCCCTGAGCAGACTGTCAAAGTTATTTGGCAGAATGCCTCATCGTTTCCAACAAGCACCAAGACATGGCTTGGCTAGTAGTGAGAAGGGCTCTGCCTGTGAGATCCTTTATGCACGCCTGGACTCTCAGCCGCACCGCACGCTGCCCTCAAAACGGCTGCGGGGAGGAATGAGACTGTCACACACCTCCTTCTGGAATGTGCCTATGCAGAAGAAGTCTGGAGAGGAATGCAATGGTGTTTGTCGAGGTTCGTCCCAAGCAGCGCTGTGATGCGGGACTCCGTGCTCTACGGTATGTTCCCCGGGACGCACACCAAGACGAACATCAACTGTGCCTGGAGGATCATCAGCTCGGTGAAGGATGCTCTCTGGATGGTCCAAAACCTGTTGATCTTCCAGCTGAAGAAGTTGATCCCAACTGAGTGTTGCAGACTGGCACATTCCAAGGTCCAGGACTACGTGTTGAGGGACGCGCTGAAGCTTGGGGCAGCTGCCGCCAAGGCACTGTGGGGAAAGACCACCATGTAACATCTGCCTGCCCAGGAAGAACCAGGGGCCCACCCAGTCATTTGGGCTCCGCTGACACCTCAGCTAAATATATGGATATATAATTGATATACTTACAGACCTGTATATTCAAATGATAAATTCTGATCTCTGTATGCAAAGTAATGGAATGTTTACGTACGTATAGCATGACTAACTGTACAGACCATCAAAATATTTTATGAATAAAGTATATTTTTTAATAAAATTTTAAAAATCTCCTCTATGATAATCCTCAACACTGACGCCCTGCAAGGATGCGTTCTCAGCCCCCTACTGTACTCCCTGTATACCCACGACTGGGTAGCCAAATTCCAAATGAATGTCATCTACAAGTTTGCTGATGACACTACTGTGGTAGGTCGGATTGCAAACAAGTCAGAATACAGGAAGGAGATAGGGTGTCATGGTGCAATGATAACAAACTCTGTCTCATAATCAGCAAAACAAAATAACTAATCATTGACTTCAAAAGGAAAAGAGGAGGACACACCTCTAAGATCATCAATGGAGCTGAGGTGAAGAGAGTTGGGAGTGTCAAGTTCCTAGATATGATGAAAACCAACAATCTGTCCTTAAAAAAAGATATTTTCCAAGCTATCATCAGTGTTGAGGGAGGGTGATAGGACCTGAGGCGTTAACTCTGATTTCTCTTCACAGATGATGCCAGAACTGCTGAGTTTTTTCAGCAATTTCTGTTTTTGAATCTGTCCTGGACCTCCCACAATGATGCAACAGTCAAGAAGGCACAGCAACGCTTTTTCTTCCTCAAGGCAGCTTAGGAAATTTGGCATATCCATAAGGACCCTCGCCAACCTTTACAGATGCACCATAGAAAGCATGCTATCCAGGCACATGACGGCCTGGTACAGCAACTGCTCTGCCCAGGACTGTAAGAAATGACAGAAAGTTGTGTTCACAGCCTAGACCATTACGGAAGTCAACTTTCCATCTATGGACTCCATTTACACACCTCAGTGCCATGAAAAGGCTGCCAACAGCCTCCCACCCTGGTAATGCTCTCTTCCAACGTCTTCCATCAGGCAGAAAATACAGGACCTTGAACACACACACACACACACACACACACACACATACACACACATCAACAGGTTCAAGAACAGCTTCTTCCCTGCCATTATTAGACTGATGAATGGACTTCTCTAAGTTCAAATATATTGATCTTGCTTTGTGCACCTCCTGTTCAGCTGTAACCTTGCATGCCTCCCTCTATCGAAATACTCTATGATCTCTATGTCCATGTTTGCTACGAACTGCCTGTACTGCTTGCAAAGTAGAACATTTCACTGTACTGCGGTACATGTGACTACAATAAATCAATTCAAATCAAATCAAATCAAAACCAGACACTGAAATAACTTCAATCCCTTGGACTTTAGGTGTTTCTTGTTAATACAAATTACATTGCCTGAATATTGATTATTATTTTAAGTAGTGATATGGGTGATTTAGTGGTGTTCATTTTAGAAAGAACTGAGTTGTCGCCAGTGAATTGCTCTCTATGCAGGAGTCTTCAGAGAGGGCCCATGTGGCATAGTGGTAATGACTCTGTTGAGCTCAAAGGCTGGGTTCAGATTACACCTGCTCCTGAGATGTATGTCTGAACAGGCTAGTTAGAAAATATCTAGTTTGGACATTGATGATATTAGCACATGATCTGTGATCAGCATGAGAGGAAAGAATTGATCTAGAGGTATTTTTTTAATGCCATTTGCTTTATAATTGAAGCTAAATGTCAGCACCATGCTTTAAATGCATTCCATCTGTCTCCATCTAATCCACAGCAAGAGATGTATATGGAAAGCGGGGACTAAACACGACAGGTCTTGGTTTTAATTTCCCTTCTCTAATGCCCACATAGAAAGAATGTTACGCAGAGGAAAATTGGTCCCATAATAAATATCTTGTGCTAATTGGATGCTGAGACTGTAGGCTAATCCATTTAATCAAAGCACTGAAGCTATTTATTACACTTGTCTATATGCAAATTTCTATGTCCTGCATGCACCTGATTGCCTCAAATTTAATATTCATAAAACAGCAACAAATCACAATTGAAAATATCAGTCAGCAATAGCAAGGTGAAATAAGATCACTAATTGTGCAGTTAAAAGAAACCACAAATAAGAAATGAACAATCATTTGCATATCACAATCCAAGAAAAACATTCCACATATTTGTTTGAAACATGTCCTGGTATCACTACTAAATTAAGAATTTCTAACTGGAAATATGATTTGTAGCATGGCAAAAATCATAATTAACTGCAAAATGTGCAAGAAAGTATTTGCATTTATCTATGAAATAGCATTTCCTGACTTTCAAGTGCTAAATTTTATTGGTGAATCACATATGCACCTTTAAGTTCATGTAGATTTGCAGACATTGTAGACTAAGGAGACTCAAGATAACAAACTACAAACACTCTGAGAACATCTGTCCATACAACCACACAATTTGAATGAGCAGACTTGCCTTTCAAGGAGAATGTTAGGACTTGATGTTTACAACAGAACTTCCCAAGTGCTACAACTCTTAATTTGATCAAAGGTTGAGATTTTGAGTTCTTGAGCACTGAGGCAAGATTGGAAGCCATTGAGCTTGGACTAAATACTAAAAGTTGAAAGGTTCCTTTAAATATTCACATTTGTCTTTAATGCCAGGCATGACCTAATAAGACCATAAGTCCATAAGAAATAGGAGTGGAAGTAAGGCCGTTCAGCCCATTGAGTCCACTCCGTCTTTCAATCATGGCTGATGGGCACTTCTACGCCACTTACCCCACTGTCCCCGTGTCCCATAATTCCTTGCGAGATTAAGAGTTTATCAGTCACTGTATGAAGACATTCAACATATAATACTATAACTAATTATTTGGTACATGTAATTTTTGGGATGTACTAATTGTTATCCCATTTGTCATCATTTGGGACTTGAATCTCCATCCCCAGAGAATTAGCTTGGAAAGGCTTGGATTACTCATGCCAGTAATATTACCACTATGCCAGCAACAAGTCCACACCAACTGTCTCAAGAGTAACCCACCCAGACCCATTCCCCTACCCGAGATCTACCCCAATAGACAGATTAGATTAGATTAGACTTACAGTGTGGAAACAGGCCATTCGGCCCAACAAGTCCACACCGACCAGCCGAAGCGCAACCCACCCATACCCCTACATTTACCCCGACCTAATACTACGGGCAATTTAGCATGGCCAATTCACCTGACCCGCACATCTTTGGACTGTGGGAGGAAACCAGAGCACCCAGAGGAAACCCACGCAGACACGGGAGAACGTGCAAACTCCACACAGTCGGTCACCTGCGTCGGGAATTGAACCCGGGTCTCAGGCGCTGTGAGGCAGCAGTGCTAACCACTGTGCCACCGTGCCGCCCAGATCCTTGAGGTCTGATTCTTGTTGCAAAATTGAAAGCTGTGTAAAGGCAGGAATTTATAAAAATACTTTCCGATACATTCAACATGCCGCAGCCCTCTGCAGCTGAAGGCCAGCACTCTCAACTTCCCCTCACTATCTCTCCTGCGTAAAATAATAAGATTATTAAACACATGGATTATAGGACATTTAACCAAGGTTAAAAACATGAACTCATCACCTTTTTCTGAAGTGGCTTTGAAAGCAAAACAATGTATAATTTAAACTATCTGATGTCCTACAACAACAGTTGACAAGTACAATAAGAAAAGGAAACGCAAACACAGCTGACGAGAAACTCAGTAGATGGGAATGGAGCCTGAGTGCACATTTATTGATTGTTCTGTAGTACTTTGCACAGTAGCAAACACAAATTTTTCAAGATTCTGAGACAGGTTCAGAACAAAAGTTCACAGCTGGGATTTCTTCCAGAATTTGTGATACAGAGATACTTGCTCAAATAAATTTATCACTTCAAATTACATCTTTTTTAACCTTTTGTTATAAAATGCCACAGTCCAATCATCTGACCAATAAATAGCTTGTGTATCTATTGATTTGATTTGATTTATCATGGCCACATGTACCTAAGTACAGTGAAAAGCTTTGCTGGTGAGCAGTACTACCAGATTGTAGTAAGAAATGACTTATGGAGTGCTTAGGCAGAATGAGGCATACAGGTTACATTGCACAGAACATGCACTGGGCAAGATCACCATTAGCAAAATCAGCAATATTTGAAGCTAGAGAGTCCATTCATCAGTCTAATAATGGCAGGAAAGAAGCTGTTCATGAACCTGATAGTGCGTGTTCAAGCTTCTGGATCTTCTGCCTGTTGGAAAAGATTGTAGGAGAGCATTACTGGGATGGAAGGGGACTTTAATGATGTTGGCAGCCTTTTCTCATCAACGAGAAGTGCAAATGGAGTCCATGGATGGAAGGTTGGCTTCTGAGATGGTCTGGGCTGTACACACAACTGTCTGTAGTTTTTTACAGTCCTGAACAGAGCAGTTGCCATACCAGGCAGTTAGCACCCTGACAATATGCTCTCCATGGTACATAGAACAAAGAACAAAGAAAATTTACAGCCCAGGAACAGACTCTACAGCCCTCCTTGCTTGAGTCAACCCAAATCTCTATTGCTCAATCCCTAAGCATCTGTATCCCTCTGCTCCCCACCTACTCATGCATCTTAGATGCACCTTAAATGAATCTACCGTGCCTGCCTTGAATACTTCTACTGGCAACGCGTTCCAGGCACCTACCACCCTCTGTGCGAAGTACTTGCCACTTATATCCCCCTTAAACTTTTCACCTCTCACGTTGTACGTGTGAACTCTCGTTATTGAATCTTTCACTCTGGGAAAAAGCTTATCTCGATCTACCCTGTCTATACCCTTCATGATTTTGTAAACCTCAATCGGGTCTACCCCTCAATCTCCTTTTTTCTAATGAAACAATCCTAACCTACTCATCCTCTCTTCATAGCTAGCACCTTCCATACCAGGCAACATCCTCACAAACTTTCTCTGCACCCTCTCCAAAATGTCCACATCCTTTTGGTAATGTGGTGACCAGAACTGTACACAGTATTCTAAATGCAGCGGAACCAAACTCTTGCACAATTTTAACATGACCTGCCAGCTCTTATACTTAATACCCTGTCCGATGAGGGCAAGCAAACTATATGCCTTCTTGACCACCCTATCCACCTGTGCAGCTACCTTCAGGGTACAATGCACCTGGACCCCTGGATCTCTCTGCTCATCAACTTTTCCCAAGGCTCTTCTATTTACTGTATAATTTGCTCTAGAATTAGGCTTGCCAAATGCATCATGTCACATTTGCCTGGATTGAACTCCATCTGCCACTTCTCCGTCCAACTCTCCAGTCTATCTATATTCTCTGTATTCTTTGACAGTCCCCTATGCTTTCTGCTACTCCACCAATCTTCATGTCATCTGCAAACTCACTGATCAGACCAACAGTGCCCTCTTCTGGATCATTTATGTATATCGCAAACAACAGTGGCCCCCAACACTGACCCCTGTGGAATATTATTGGTCACCTTTCTCCATTTCAAGAAACTCCCTTCAACTATTACTGTCTGTCTCCTGTTGCTCAATCAGTTCTTTATCCACCTAAGTGGAACACCACGTGACTTCACTTTCTCTATTAGTTTACCATGGTGAACCTTATCAAATGCCTTATTAAAGTCCACGTACGTGACATCTACAGCCCTTCCTTCATCTATCAACTTGGTCACTTCCTCAAAGAATGCTATTACATTGATAAGGCACAATCTTTCCTGCACAAAGCCATGTTGCCTATCACTGATAAGCCCATTCTTTTCCAAATATATATAGATTTTATCCCTCAGTACCTTCTCCAGCAACTTTCCCACTACTAACATCAGGCTCACTGGTCTGTAGTTACCTGAAATATCCCTACTACCCTTCTTGTACAGGGGGACAACATGAGCAACCCTCCAGTCCTCCAGCACCTCACCTGTATTTAAGGATGTCAGAACCCCAGCTATTTCCTCTCTCGCCTCTCTCAGCAACCTGAGATAGATCCCATCCAGTCCTGGAGATTTGTCCACTTTAATATCCTTTAGCCTATCCAACACATCTTCCCTCCTTAAGTCAACTGGATCCAGAATAAACAAACTTCTATCTCTACTCTCAGCATTCATCACCTCCTGTTCCTTCATGAACACTGGTGCAAAGTAATTATTGAGAATCTCACCCATTTTCTCAGCAACCCTCCTTATCCTTCCTTCCTTATCCTTTAGTGGACCAACCCTTTCTCTGGTTACCTTCTTGCTTCTTACATAAGAATAAAAGGCCTTGGGATTCTCCCTAATTCTGCTTACCAAAGCTATTTCATGACCCCATTTAGCCTGCTTGATTTCTCGTTTAAGATTGGTCCTATTCTCCTGATATTCCTCCAAAGCTCGTTCTTTTCTGCAAAACTGGTGCGGGTCCTTATGGACATGTTGAATTTCCTAAGCTAACTGAGGAAGAAGCAGCATTGGTGTGCCTTTTTGACCATTGCATCTATGTGGGAAGTCCAGGACAAGTTGTTGGCTATTGTCACCCCCTGGAACTTGACATTCTCAACCCTCTCAACCTCCACTCTGTTGATGTAGATAGGGGTACATTCTCCTCTCTTTCTGAAGTCAAGGTTCAGTTCTTTTGTTTTGCCAACATTGACAGAGGTTGTTACCACTGCACCATGATACCTCTATATCCTTCCTTTATTCACACCCATTGTTGTTTGATAACTGTCCTAGCATAGTGATGTCATCAGCAAACTTGTAGATGGCATTCAACTGGAATTAGGCAACAAAGTGATGGCATACAGGGAGTACAGTAGGGAGCTGTACTATATAATACTATACTAGTTATACAACATAACATTTGAATGAATAAATGTCTTTATCTATTTGCAATGGGTAAGGAATTTTCTATATATTTTTGAGTAATCAAGCACATCAAATTATGTTGTTTCTTTAAAAGACATCTGCGAAATGACTTAATCGTTTCAATGGAAATGTATACTCCTGAACTTCCATTAAATTCAATGATCCCCACATCAAACAGCATATCTTTTACAAATTCTAATCTGCTTCACATTGATATCAACATAGGACTTGGCAGCAGGAGTAGATCATTTAGCTCTTTGAGCTTGCTCCACCATTCCATAAGATCGTGGTTGATCAGATTGGTCTGAACACCACGTTCTTGTCTGCTGCTCATAATCTCAGAATCTATCTAAGCCAGCCTTGAATAAATTTGATGACCCAACTTTGCTTCTCAGAGGAGAAAAGTGAGTAAAACTCGTAAGACATATTGTTTTGACTTGTCTTTTTTTAAATATTTACTCATGGGATGTGGTTGTCATTGACTGGGTCAATATTTATTGCCATTTGAGAAGGTAGTGATGAGCTGGATTCTTCAACTGTTGTGGTCTGTTTGCTGAAAAGTGTGAAGGTGATATATCACCTAGACTGGTTGGATGACAGTACAGAGTTCTGAAGGAGATTGCTGAGGAGACTGTGGTAGCATTGGTGGTGATATTTCAGGAATCACTGAAATCCAGAAGGGTCATAGAGGACTGTAAAATGGCTATTGTAACACCTCTGTTTAGGAAGGGAGGAAGGCAGAAGGTGACAAATTATAGACCGATTAGTCTGATGTCAGTCGTGAGTAAGGGTTTTGTGTCCATTATTAAAGACAAAATTGTGGAATGCTTGGAAGTGCATGATAAAATAGAGCTGAGTCAGCATATCTTTGTTAATGGGAGGTCATGCCTGTTGAAGCTGTTAGAATTCTTTGAGGAGGTAACAAATAAGTTGGACAGAGGAAAGCCAGTGGACATGATCTATTTGGATTTCAAGAAGGCCTTTGTCAAGGTGTCATATGGGAGGCTGCTAAATATGAAAGGGGCCAAGGTGTTAGGGGCATTGTACTGGTATGGATAGAGGATTGGCTGACTGGCAGAAGGCAGGGAGTGAGGCTAAATGGGTCTTTCTCACATAGCAGCCAATGACTAGTGGACTTCTGCAGTGGGTCAGTGTTGGAACCACAATTATTCATGTTATACATTAGTGATCTGTACAAAATAAATAAGGGCATTGTTACTAAGTTTGCAAATGACACAAAGAAAGTGGAGGGATAGGTAGTATTGAGGAAGCGGAAAGCACAGAAGAACTTAGACAGGCTCGAAGCATGGGCAAAGAAACAGTAGATAGAATACAATGTGGGAAAGTGTGACGTTATGCACTTTGGTAGGAAGAATAGAGGTGTAGAATGATTCCTGAAGAAGGGCTTATGCCCAAAACGTGAATCTCCTGTTCCTTGCATGCTGCCTGACCTGCTGCGCTTTTCCAGCAACACATTTTCAGAATAGAGGTGTAGACTATTTTCTTAATGGAGAAAGACTTTGGAAATCTTAAGCACATAGGGACTTAGGAATCCTACTTTAGGGCTCTGTTAATATGCAGGTTCAATTGGCAGTAAGAAAGGTAAATGCAATGTTAGCATTCATTTTGAGACGGCTAGAATACAGTAGCAGGGATGTATTGCTTAGACTGTATAAGGCTCTGCTCAGACTATATTTGGAATATTATGAGCAGTTTTGAGCTCCATATCTAAGGAACGTCACACTAGTCTTGGAGGGGATCCAGAGGAGGTTTACAAGAAAAGATCACAGGGCTGAAGGGCTTGTCATATGAGGAGTGATTGAGGACTCTGGGTCTGTACTCAAGTTTAGAAGCATGAATAAGCTTTCATGAAATTTACAGAATGCTCAGAAGCCTAGATAGAGTGGACACAACAAAAATGTTTCCACCAGTAAGAGAGTTTAGTACCCAAGGGCACAGCCTCAGAGTGGAGGCATAACCCTTCAAAACTGAAATTAGGAGGATTATCGTCAGCCAGAGAGTGGTGAATCTGTGGAACTCACTGCCACAGAAGGCTGTGGAGGACAAGTTACTGAGTGTATTTAAGACAGAGGTAGATAGGTTATTGATCAGTAATGAGACCAACAGTTTGGGGGAGAAGCAGGAGAATGAGGTTAAGAAACATAACAGTCATGACTAAATGGTGGAGCAGAATTGATGGGCTGAATGGCTTAATTCTACTCTTATTATCTTTTGGTCTATAACTATATTTACATGTCAAGCTAGTGACTGGCTTGAAGTGAAACTTGCAGATGGTGGTGTTCCCATGTATCTGCTGCCCTGCCTTTCTAGATGGTAGTGGCCAAATACTTGGATGGTGCTGTCTCCTGACACTTATGGAATTTTTGCAGGGCATCTTATGGATGGCATACACCACTGATACTGTGAAATGGTAGTGGGGAGGCAGGAGGCCGGAGTTGGGGGAAGTGGGGTATCTTTGTGAATCTGGTACCAATTAAGTGGCTGCTTTGTTTTGCATACTGTCAAGTTTCTTGAGTGTAGAGAGAACTGTACTCATCCATGCAAGTGGCGAGTATTCTATTACACTTCTCTCTTCTGCTTTGTAGATTGTGGACAGGCTCCCGAGAGTCAAGAGGTGAGTTACGTGTTGTATGATTCTTAGCTTTTGAGCAGATCTTGTAGCACTGTATTTATAATGAATAACCCAGTTCAGTTTCTGGTCAATGGTAATCACCGGAATGTTGATAGTGGGGGAATTCAGCGATGGAAATGCAAGTAAAATTTAAGGAGTGATACACAGGTTCTGTTTTGTTGGAGATGGCCATTGCTTGGTACTTGTGTAGCACCAATGTCATTTGCCACTGGCATATTGTTCTAATTTTGCTGCACTTGGACCTGGATGGTTTCAGTATGCTTCAAAATCAAAGTCAAACACTACTAGTACAATAATATCCAAGTACTACTCAGTTGTGTAACTCTGGGCATAGCTTTCAGGGAAACATAATTCTAACAATAACTATCCTCTGTGAGTAAAAATTTCCCATTGTCTCTGTCTTAAAAGGGAGCCTTTATTCTTAACCAACATCTCCTACTTCCAGTCTCCCAAATGAGATGAAACATCTTCTAGGTTTCCATCTAACCATTCCTCTCAGGACTTTCTACTCCATGAATTTATGGCATTAGTTTCTCCCGATAGCTTGCTTTTATATACACAATTTGCTTTTATATATCGTGAAAGGTCCAAAGTTATGATCCACTGGGGTAGCACACTAGATATCACAAATGTTAAACAAAAACAGAAATAGCTGGAAAAACTCAGCAGATCTGGCAGCTTTCCTCAGAACTGATGTTAGCTAGAGTAAGGTTGGTTTTTATACCAAAGAAAGGGTGCAGGATAGCCTGTTAAAAGGTTCAGTTTAATAAATGTTAAAAGGTTGAGTTAACCTATTCAATTTACCTTTCAGGTAACCAGGTCAAAATAATATATACATTTAATCTGAAGGAAAATATCTATTATGATCAATTTTAAATGGAGTGATTTAACTAATTTAAGTTCAGCAGAAATGGTTGTCCAGATGAATCTTGTAGTAACTGACCTCCTGTCATTAGAGGGAATAAGAATTATGGGGAATAAACAATGTACAGTCATTCAGATCTAACAACGATTGAAAGAAGGCAACAAAAGAATTATGAACTATTAAGTTAAAACTCTATGACTCACCTTTCGTAACTACCTAGATAGACCAAAACCTATGGACAATGCAGTTCAATAATGTTAATCTGGAGCACTTTTCACTTCTTTGCTGATGGCAGGTAGTTGATTGCATCATATTTAGTCTTTTGATTGCTGGTTGAGAATTGGTCCTTAAACACTAGGAGGCTTTTTTTTTCTCCCTTCCTCTGTAGCTTTATGGAAAAAGCAGTTCACAGGAAAAAGTGGATGAGAACAGCTAGTAAGAGCTGGATTTGCTGGTACCTTTCACATGCAGGGTACATGTGTTAGGTCCTCTCTGCTGCTCATGCTCTCACACAAACAAGTAGTCTCCCCACAGGTCAATCCTGTGATGCTGTTCAGTGGAGTTCTCTCACATCCACCCAATTGAATTCAGTGTCAGTGTCAATGGGTAGGTTTGTCCTGAAACAATTTGACTTGCTTCAATGTCCATCTGACCATTTTTATATACCTGGTAGCTCCACTTGCTTTGCAGTCTGAAAGCAACTTCAGTAATTAATCTTTTGATACTCAGCTAAGTCTGAATGATTAAGATAAAATTGATGATGAATCAAGCTGGTGTATGCTTCAAAATGTGTGAGATTGAACAAAAATACAAAATCTTTATTTCCAAGCTCAGATGAGGTTTGCCTTCTTTCAATCTTTGTTAGATCTGAATGACTGTATATTGTTTATTCCCCATAATTCTTATTCACTCTAATGACAGGAGGTCAGTTACTACAAGATTAATCTGGACAACCATTTCTGCTGAACTTAAATTAGTTAAATCACTCCATTTAAAACTGACATAAATGATCAGACAAAAGCCCAAACTGCCATTTGTAGTTTAAAGCATTTTGGCTCAGATATTCAGTCTACATGGTACACTTCATCTTCCAGCTCTGATGATGCCTGAATGTAACCCTGATGTGCTCGGTTTTGAACATGTTTAACATTTGTGTTTCCAAAGCCTCTGCACCTGGCATAATCAGAAATTCTGAAATAAAGCACTTTAATAAAATAAGTAAATGTATTTACTTTATAAGTATAAATATAGCTAGAATAAGAAAAACACAAAGACTATGGTAACATACTGAATGAACAGTTTCTAAAACAGTTTATTCTAAACTTTTAAGTAAAATCTAAAATTCTTTAATGCTCATTATTTCATTTCTTCAGTGAAAAGTTATATTATTCACCAGCAGAGGGAGTTACATTCAAGTTTCTGGGGTGTGTACATATATTACATATTATATGCATATGTGGTATTAATCTAATTTAACTGAGTTCTAAATGTGCAGCTTTGAACCTGGTGCAGTGCCCCATTACAGCACAGGGAGACAGCTAGAGTATATTGCAGGGATTCATTCCTCAAGCCCTTTATCTAATCAAACCATTCCACATCACAATCCTCATTTGTGATCTCCTTGCCAAGAGCATGAGCAGTGACAAGGTACCTGTGCCCACTCGATATCATGTCAGGGAAGCATTGCCCAAGTGGTAATTTCTTCACAAGAAGGTCTGAGGGAGGGATTGATTCATGATATAGTAAGATAAGGTGAGTGAATATTAACTGGTTTTATTAGACATAACTACATACAAATAATGTTAAGAGGAAACATCTTCTGGAGCTGTACAAGTTTAAGTTCCAGTTCCAGGTGACCTGATGTCACTACAACATATCTCCTTACACATATGAACAGACATTATTCTAGGTTTCAAGTTATTATTAACCCTTTACTCCATATCTCCTTCAAATTCTTTCACTGTAATCTATCTGGCTATTAACATATTAACTCTCCACTCTGACATCCCTTCCACCCCCACATTGAGTGTCTTGCCAGAGCCATTAATCTCCAGCAGGATCCTCAACTCTCTTACAGGATGTGTAGAATGTAAGCACTTCTTTATCATTTCTCGAGAAGGCAAACATATTTGTGGAGATCAGCTTCTCACAACAGCTGACTCCTGGGCTGTGCCACAGATGAAAAGCTGGATGTAACAGCAGCGAAGACAAATCATGGAGAAACTGAATCAAGAAACAACACTTGAGGACTCAAAACAACCGTGAATATTCTTGAGACTATTCTGGAGTCAAAGAATTCCACTACATCTAGGGCAGAAACTTCTCTTCCTGGAGACAGTTGTAAGACTTCCACACCTGCTTCAGCATGAGAGTGATTTGGTGCAAACAATCATGTGTCAAAGACATCATCAGAAAGTATGATTACACCATCATCAACAAAGGAATATACATCTGGACTAGGATCTAAAGGATGTTCCCATGATATACCCTGGTCTACAGGCTTGCTGAAAAATCAAACTGAATATCAGGCACTTTCTAGAGAAGGCGCGCCCTAGAGGCAGTAGATAGAACAGCCAGTGTGGGCTCCATTCAGACAGTGATTCTGCTGTTTGATTGCACTGTATAATTGCAAACAGCTTCCCTTTTAGTTAAGCAGTCTCTTTTAGGACTCTTTTAAGACTTCTCCAACTCTTGCTTGGTTTTAATGTGTTCAAGCTTCACTTGAAGTTCTTTTTTAAATTTAAGGTATTCTCAGCTTTAAAAAGCTCTGTAACGGGATTTTGCCTGTATTGAAAGAAGAGTTTTTTAATATACATTAATTGAACATTGGTGTCATTGGTTAGGCAATATTTCTTGCTAATCACTAATTACCCACAGAAAGGTCAACCCCATTGCTGCGGGTTAGGAGTCACAAGTAGAGCACAGTTGGCAAGGATGGCAGTTTCTTCCCTAAATGGCATTAGTGAACTAGATAGGGTTTTCGCGACAATCTGCAACAGATTTTTTTATTAAATTCAAATTTCACCATCCGTCATTGTGGGATTCAAACCCATGCCCATAACATTACCTGCTTCTCTGGATTAGCAATAATAGCATGAGGCCTCCCCTTACCTGAGTACGTCCAAAGATTTCTGATTAGGTTTATTAAGTTGAGTGATTGTTTGAGTCTTAGATTATTTCTTGAATCAGTTTCTCCATGAATGCAGCTACTTTACTGAAGAAAAAAATGCAAGATGTTCAATAATTCGTTAAGTAGGTCAATTAACTCACATGAGTTTATTCAAATTAAGGTCTTGCTTATAAACATTTATAGATTGGCGCTGCAGGACTGTTTTTTGATTACTTCACATAAATCACAACTAATTATGCTATGAGTATGAAGAAATGTTATATTTGTGCACAGTGGACATATCCAATTCTGAAATGCATCTGTGGATGCCATTGAATCCTACTCAAGTAGGTTCCTAAGGTTCCAAGAAAGCTAACCACATTTTTCTACATTATCACAATGATTACACTTCAACAATCCTTAACTGGCTATGAAATGCTGAGGAGGCATTGTGTGGCTGTGAATATATGTAATAAATCATTGGAATCTCTTGTCCAAGGCTTTGAAAACTGGAGAAGTACCTGAGAGTGGTGGGTGTATGGAATGCTCTGCCCCAGAAGGATGTGGAGGCCAAGTCTCTGGATACTTTCAAGAAAGAGTTGGATAGAGCTCTTAAGGATAATAGAATCAAGGGTTATGGGGATAAGGCAGGAACAGGATACTGATTGAGGATGATCAACCATGACCATATGGATGGTGGTGCTGGCTCGAAAGGCAGAATGGCTGACTCTACACCTATTGTCTATTGTCTATATTGTCTACCAATTATCTTCAGCATTGCTGACTGGCCCAGGTCAAGGTCAAACGCAAACAGTGGAAGAAGTGTGCAGAAACCCAAGCATCTCAGCCACTCGATTCTTCAAATACAATCTTGCCCCTATGCCAGTCTGGCTTTGGATTGGTTTGTTACCTCAGCATTCCAAAACTCTGGACTGTGGAATGACAGAGAGCCAACCTTGGTGTTAAGCGACTGGCAAGAAAAGAGACTTGCTGTGTACTTTTGGGTCGAATTTGACCAAAAATCAGCTAAGTATCAATTTTGGCAAATTATCTCATGCTATTCTTCACAATGTCCTGAGCCTGTTTATCCTGTCTTCCCTCTCTCCACAGGAGGAAGTACTCACAACTGCCGGGACCTCCTGGGATTCCTGGTGCCGGTGCTATCTTTTAAACATAGCTATGAGGGAGATCAAGCACTATCAGAACAGAACTGCCATAAAAGTTCCTGGAAATTACCACAGAGAAGGAGATCAGTTAGCTCAGCTTTCCTGAGAGGGGCCAGAAAGTTCTGGTGAATGGGGTACTGCAGATAAGGGCTGTCTTCATTCTTCAACAAAGGCAGAGGAGACCACACCACCAGACCCTGCCATTCTGATCTAAAGTTGGCACCAGGATCAATGAAGAGTTGACAGTCCAGAGAAATGTCCAACAATGCTGCATGAAGATTAATTACCTTCTCTGCCAATATCTTGCCTCTGTTACCTCACATTCACTCCAGCTCTGTTGCTGCACTCACGGTCTGCCACCTTCACTATTGCATGCAACAAATTCCTTTACTCATTCTCACCCACACCAACTCCTTCCCAAGGCTACTGATCCTGCATGGACTGTGCACTACCTTACCACTCACTCAGGAAACCCCACCACCTTTCCCTCACCTGCATCAGGACTAACAGGTGTTTCACTCAGTCTCTCCCTTTGCTTTATGCCAAGAAAAGTGTCGATGACACAAGGCTAAATGAGTCTCAGTGGGTGGTGGGGTGTTGAATATTTGTCTTCTTGCTTCCTACAAGGACAGAATCCTTACCTTGGCTGGAAAGGTCTCTGACTATGCATGTGGTGATTCTGAAATTTCTATGTCCTGGCAACCAAGTTAAACTCATTGTGTATTGCTGTGCTGCCTTCCCATTATCACCACTGAGAATGTATTCTTCACAAGGCGGATTTTCTATCCTTATTTCCCAATGCATCATCTCTTTTGTCTCCTGCAGGTATCAGTGTCATCTGCACAGTCTCTGCCATCAAGAGGTTGGTTCTAGAAAATATTTCTTCCTCCTCCATGCCTGAGGACGAAGCCTCAAATCCCTCAGGAGATGCACTGGTGAAGCCAACTCTTGCAACCTCCACCAGCTCAGATGCTGCTACCTCAGTGGTTACCTCGATTAGAATTGGGAGCACATGCTGGTCAGTGCATCATGGGCACATCTCTACAGCTGGCTGAGGAAGTAGTAACCGAGGTCACTGGCACTCGGAAGACTTCCAAAATCTAGGTACCTGCTCAGCACCAGCTAGGAGAGGACTCCATATTGTTGGCCATTCTTGACTTCAGAAAAATGCATCAGCAGGCATAGGAGTAGAAGGCAAGATTTTTGGATGCACTTGGCAAATGGAATTGAAGGTTTGACGTCTTCACTGGGGCTGCTTGTACTGTGCTGTTTCTTTTATGTGGACAGGTTGGCAGCTGCCATGGAGAACCAGGTCCAACTCAGCACCATTGGCAAGGCAACATGGCGACATGAGACCTGTATTTCACTCCAGGTGCACCTTCCTCACAAGGAGACAGGGCAGTTCCAGTAGACACATAGCAGAAGGAAGAATCACAAACAGGAACTCAGAAGTCTCATCTCAGAACACTCCAGAGGTATCCATGCCCTCCACCTCCAGAGTTGTCAACAAAAACTCCAAAGCCAACAGACTTGACAATAGATAAAAACAAAAAGAACTGTGATTTTGTATATCAGAAACAAAAGTTACTGGAGAAGTTACTGGAAAAGTCAGCAGATGGGGATAGAACCAACAAGAGGGGAAAACATATTTTTACCTCATCCTTACCAATCTGCCAGTAACAGATGCATTTGTCCATAACAATATTGTTAAGAATGACCACTGTACAGTCCTTGTGGAGATGAATTTTTGCCTTGATATTGAGAATAAACTTCATCGCGTTGTGTGGCACTATCACCATACTAAATGGAACAGACTTTGAACAGACCAAGCAATCAAGACTGGGCATCCATGAGGCGCTGTAGGTCATCAACAATAGCAGAATGGTGCTCCAGCACAGTCTCTACCTTCGTGGCGTGGCATATCCCTCACTCAACCATTACCATCAAGCCAGGGGTTCAGCCCTAGTTCAATGGAGAGTGCAGGAGGACATGCCAGGTGCAGCACCAGGCATAACTAAAAATGACGGGTCAACCAGGTGAAGCTACCAAAGTGGACAACTTTCGTGCCAAGTACCATAAGCAGTAAGTGATCAACAGAGCTAAGCAATCCCACAACAATGGATTAGATCTAAGCTCTGCAGTCCTGCCACATCTAGGTGTTCATGGTGGTGGAAAATTAAACAATTCACTTGAGGACGAGCCTCCATAACTATCCTTATTCTCAATGGTGGAGGAGCCCAAGACAAGAGTGCAAAGGATTAGGCTGGAACAGTTGCAGCAACCTTCAGTCTTCAGCCAATTTGATTCATTCCATGTAACGTCAAGCAACAGTTTGAGACACTGGATACTGCAAAGGCTATGGGTCATGACAATATACTAGCAAAAGTACTGAAGACTTGTACTCCAGATCTTGCCTTACCCCTAGTCTAGCTGTTCCAGTACAGTTACAACACTGGCATCTACCTGACAATGTGGAAAATTGCCGGGGTATGTCAAGTATACAAAAAGCAGGATGAATCCAACCTGGCCAAATACTGCCCCAACAGTTTAGTCTCAATCATCAGTAAAGTGATGGACGATGTCATCAACAGTGCTATCAAACAGCATCTGCTCAGCAATAACCTGCTCAGTGATGCTGAGGACTACTCAGCTCCTGACCTCATTACAGCCTTGGTTCAAACATAGAAATCAGAGCTGAATTCCAGATGTCAAGTGAGAGTGACAGCCCTTAACACCAAGGCTGCATTTAACTGAGTGTGGCACCAAGGAGCCTAGCAAAACTGGAATCAATGACTATCAAGGGACAATCTCTCTGGTGGTTAGAGTCATACCTGGTACACAGGAAAATGATCATGGTTGTTGGAGGTCAGTCATCTCAGCTCCAAGAGATCTCTGCCAGAGTTCTTCAGGATAGTGTTTTAGGCCCAACTATCTTAAGTTGTTTCAGCAATGACCATCCCTCCACCATAAGGTCAAAAGTGGCGATGTTCACTGATCATTACATAATATTCAACACAGTTGTGACTCCTGAGATATCGAAGCATCCCATGTACAAAGCAACAAGACTTGGGCCATATCCAGGCTTGGGTTGGCAAGTAACATTTGCACCATGCAAATGCCAGACAATGACCATGTCCAATAACAGACAATATAATCACTGCCCCCTGACATTTAATGGTGTTAGCATCACTGAATCCCCCACTATCAACCTACTTGGGATTATTATTGATCAGAAACTTAACATGACTTGCCACATAAACACAGTTGTTACAAGAGTCCATTTAGCCTGTCCATCATTTACAAAACCCAAGTCAGGAATCGGATGAAATACTCCTCACTTGCCTGACTGGGTACAGCTCCAACAACATTCAAGAAGCTTGTACGCTATCTAGGATAAAGCAGCCCATTTGATTGGCACCACCTCGACAAGCATCCACACCCTTCGCCACCAATGTTTAATAGCAGCAGTGTACATTATCTTTAGAAATTAATCAAGGATCCTTAGACAGGACCTTCCAACCTGTTCCATCTAGAAGGACAAGCGCAGGAGCTACATGGGAACATCAGTTCCACTTCCAACCACTCACAATCCTGACTTTGAAATATATTGCATTCCTTCACTGTCGCTGAGTGAAAATCCTGGAATTCCCTCCCTTAGGGAATTGTGGGTCAAACTATGGCACGTAGACTGCATCAGTTCAAGAAGACAGCTCACCAACATCTTCTTAAGTGCAACTAGGAACAGGCAATAGATGTTATGCCAGCCAGCTATGCTTACAGCCATGAGTGAATAAATAAAAAAGAGCGCTTAGATCCTTCTGCACCTTGGATTTCAGCAGCCATTCTCCATTTAAGTAATAGCAATAGTCAGTCCTGCCATCCTGGGAATCAGTCTGGTGAACCTTCACTGGACTCCTTTAATAGCAAGAATGTCCTTCAGACTAGGAGAACAAAACTGCACACAATGCTCAAGGTGTGGCCTCATGAAGGCCCTGTATAACTACAGCAAGACATCCTCTGATACTCAAA
Source organism: Hemiscyllium ocellatum (assembly GCF_020745735.1). Lineage (NCBI taxonomy): Eukaryota > Metazoa > Chordata > Chondrichthyes > Orectolobiformes > Hemiscylliidae > Hemiscyllium > Hemiscyllium ocellatum. Next base: position 36,456,012 of record NC_083407.1, on the reverse strand, counting down.
TCCTCTTTTTAAGAAGGTGAGCATGCCTTCAGCCTTCCTCACTTCCTGCTGCACCTGCATCCCAAAGTTCAGCAACTGTTCCACAATGACACCCAGGTCTCATTCCACTTCACCTTTTCCTTAACTGCCATCATTCAGATGCCTTTCTGTTTTTGGTGACCAAAGTGGAAAGCCTCACATTTATCCACATTATGTTGCATTTACTAAGTATTTGCTCACTTAACCAGTCTGTTCAAGTTGCTTTGCCACCCAGCTTACTGTCATCTGAAAATTTGGAGATATTGCATTCAATTCATTCATCCAAATCATTAATGTACAGAGGAACCTCGATTATTCGAATGAAATGGGCGGGCACTATTTCGTTCAGATAATCGATTATTCAGTTAATCGATGAAATGCCTTTCCTTGGGGGCTCAGAGTTTTTAAAGTCTGTTCCCCATTCAGGAGATGGTGCAGCTGCACACTGCGTGCGAGCCCCCAACCCCTCCATCCAACATCGCCCTCTGCCCACCACCTGCCCCATCCAACACCGCCCCCGCCCCTTCTCTGGGACAGCCGGACTGGACCAACAACAAGACTGCTGCTGCTACTGCCTTTGTGGGGTAAGTCTCCAAATAGCGCACACACACACACACCTTTTCACTGCAACGTTTTGACAAGTTCTATCTATACCCTGTTCAGGACAATGTTGGAGAGATTATCTGCGGAAGGGGGAGTTTCGAGCACACCCTTGTGTAGAACTCCAAAGAACGTGTGGGAACAGAGAGAGGGCGAGTGGTCAGTCATTTGGAGATGGTGCCTGTTTAATCATTGTAAACAAAAGAAGTGATCAGTGTTAGAAACACGTCTTTGATGAAATGTTTCTATCAGGATCTCGAGACCTTCTTCGGATAATCCGATACTCGGATAGTTGATATTCAGATAATCGAGGTTCCTCTGTATATTGTGAACAGCTGGGGCCCCAGCACTGAACCCTGTGGTACCCCACTCATCACTGCCTGCCATTCTGAAAAGGACCCATTTATTCCAACTCTCTGCTTCCTGTTGGCTAACCAGTTTTCTATCCATGTCAACACATTATCTGCTGTACCATGAGCGTTAATTTTTCTGCTAATCTCTTGTGTGGAACCCTGTCAAAGATCTTTTGGAAGTCTAGATACACAGCATTTACTGATTCACTATTGTCTATGCTACTGGTCACATCTTCAAAAAAATTCCACAAGATTTGTCAGGCGTGATTTCCCTTTAGTAAATCCATGCTGACTAAGATGGACTCTATTCCTGATTTCCAAATGCTCAGTTATTATATCCTTAATGATTGACTCCAACATTTTCCCCAAACCAGCCTTAATTCTCCATCTTCTTTCTCCCTCCTTTTTTAAAGTGTAGAGTTACATTAGCTACCCTCCAGTCCATTAGAACTCTTCCAGAGTCTACAGAATGCTAGAAAATGATCAATAATGCATCTGCTATTTCTAGAGCCACTTCCTTAAATACTCAGAGCATCAGGCCCTGAGTACTTTCCAGGTTTTAATCTTATCAATTTCCCCAATACCATTTCTAGACTAATAAGGATTTATTTCAGTTCTTCCTTCATGCTTGACCCTCTGTCCCCTAGCATTTCCTGAAGGATATTTGTGCCCCCTCAGTGAAGGCCAGCTTTTCACTAAATTCAAACATTACCATCTGCTGAGGTGGATTGTGAATCCATGTCACTACAATATCCGTGTGGGATTCTGGTTTTACGAGCACAATGAAATTGCCATGACAAACTGCCTCCCCTTTTAAATACTTTGTGAAGCATTGTGAGAGATTAGATCTGCCCACCATCTAAAGCTGAAAAATGGAGCAAGTTAACATTGCTTTTCAAAATCATCTGCTTTCAATGGTTTGATCATGAAGATGGTTCTGACTATCTGGAGTGTCATTGTGTAAGGAATACTGGAGTTCTTCAATTCACTTGGCCTTGCACTCCAAATGAAGACTTCTCACATTGACTTGTATTTTCCTCTTTTCCCAATACTAATGGTTCAGTTTGTTTCGAGAATACTTTATTGCATTTCTAAACAAATTTTATTATAGAATTTTTACATTTCTAAGTGATTTCTCTTCACATGTTGAAATATAAGTACCACTAATACATAGACCAACTTTGTCTCAATCTAGACAGAAGTAAAACACATGCCTTTCCTAAATGTGATGTGTAACATCTGTAACAGTGCTAAAACCAGCTTGCATACCTACTGATGCACTGCTTGACTTAAGTAGGTTTTTCTAACATTCTACTATTTACAGGTTTGCTCTTGGGATTTTAGAAATCTATTTTGGGCGGCACGGTGGCACAGTGGTTGGGCGGCACGGTGGCACAGTGGTTGGGCGGCACGGTGGCACAGTGGTGGGCGGCACGGTGGCACAGTGGTTAGCACTGCTGCCTCACAGCGCCTGAAGACCTGGGTTCAATTCCCGACTCAGGCGACTGACTGTGTGGAGTTTGCACGTTCTCCCCGTGTCTGCGTGGGTTTCCTCCGGGGGCTCCGGTTTCCTCCCACAGTCCAAAGATGTGCGGGTCAGGTGAATTGGCCATGCTAAATTGCCCGTAGTGTTAGGTAAGGGGTAATGTAGGGGTATGGGTGGGTTGCGCTTCGGCGGGTCGGTGTGGACTTGTTGGGCCGAAGGGCCTGTTTCCACACTGTAAGTCTAATCTAGTCTAAGTCTAATCTAATTGCCATATTAAAAGACCAACATAAGCTGACAAGGCATTTTCACTGCTAATGCATTGTTTGTCTTTAATTTTCAGTCAATTCAAACACATTTGTATCAAAAAAACACACCAATTACATCCTCTAGAAACCATTTTTGTCATTAATGGGAGTTCATTTCTAAACTCTCCAGTTAATGTTTATTACTAGCCACAAAACATGCAGGAGTTTATTTTGTGTTTAGTTTCATCTTCTGATTGATATAATATGCTGCTTACTCTGCATACTTCCATTAGTTTTATCTGTGCACACTCATAAAAAGGGTGTCTGATGTGGTGAGTACCAGAAATGTATGGATACACGGTTGCTGCCATTTTGGAAGCAAAACAGCACAACCTTGTGCTAAAAAAAAGGTACTATAAACTTTGCAGTTTGTGATAGTTGCTTCTCCTTTTTCCTTCTCCTTTCCATGTGACAATAATATACTGTGAGGTATTCAGATACGTGGAGTATGCTGTTATCTGTTCAAATTCATTGCCTATTGTAGTTCCTTACTGAAATAATTCATGAGAAAAACTATGCAATTACATCTTAACTTTTTGCTGAACTAGATTACAACATTCAACAGATTATTTTAATTTTACTTGCAAATGAAGCTTTTGTGAGCTGATTTTAAATACATGGATATTGTCCGATTCCTGATGAAGGGCTTATGCCCAAAACATTGAATTTCCTGTTCCTTGGATGCTGCCTGACCTGCTGCGTTTTTCCAGCAACACATTTTCAGCTCTGATCTCCAGCATCTGCAGACCTCACTTTCTCCTCTATTGTCCATCACTGAATGGAAATACAGGGCTGAACCTTACCAGAAATTGGCAAAGTGTCATTTTCATCAGGTTTCATGGAGGTTTTTTTTTGAGGCTTGGGAGATTTTTCATGCAAATGTCCAAATCTCATCACATTTCATTGAACCATGTCCCTATGGTGCCCCACTGGTCAGGTTCTCTCAGGCACAATAGGCAGAATACTTCACGTTGCCAGGATTCCTGGCACAGGCTATTGTGCACCAGTCAAGAGCTGGCAGCATGGAACTGCCTTGCACAACTGGCTGAGAGGAAGGAGGCAGTGGCAAGTTAGGTCCATGCTTTGCTGACAGGGACCAGGAGATCCTGGTGAATAGGATTGGGCAAATGAGAGCCAGCTTCCTTTCTCAGGAACACAAAAGAGACCATGCCACAAGACCCTGCCAATCTGGTCTGAAGTTACTACCACGGTTCACTCCAGGTGTAGGGGTTCTTGTTATTTACAGCACAATGAAAGGAAACATAAGCCACACCTCACTCAATAGGTCTCAGGCTCAGCTTCTTACTACTGGTGAATCTCCAAGTGTATGCAATCCCTGCATTCCCTCCTTGGAGATCCTCACTGTCAACCGTATTGGCTTTGACCTTCCCCAAGTTCTCAGACAACCGTTATCTAAATGTTCTTATCTCTAATTTATTCCCCAGCCCCAGGCATTTTGAATAAATATGCCACATATAGTTGTACAATCACCCACCCATTAAAGTCAGGACATTTCTACTTGCCAATGACTCCCCCTCCCACATTGCCCCTTTCGTTTCAACACATAATAATTTCCTCCCTTATATGTTGAGTTTTCTCCTTCACAACTGTCATTTCCATTGCATCCCAGTTTGCTGCCTCTAATTCTTGCAGTTAAGTCTAATGACAAACCCCTTGACTTTTAGTGAATGGATTCCCAGGATTAACCATAATCTACCCTCTTGAGCAAATTAGACTCAGACAGTTGGTGACCAGATCCTTGAATCATCTCTGTACAGCCCTCCGACTGATTACCAGCTGTTTCCTGGACTGGTTACATTGGACCCACAGGGCTGACCATGATACATCCTCTGGATTACTGACATCTGCCCTAAATGGCTGATTAACTGTGTTCAAACCTCTAGACTAACATTGGAGACTACCCTTAACCTACTGAGCCTGGACGCACTGACTTAAGAGTGTTTCCCTTGATTTCACTGATGGTTACTCCCCTTAGTTTGTGAGACATAGCCATTTGGTTAATGTGCATGCAGCGTATTTAGCACATAGGCTGCAGGCACATGCCAGCAGGAGTGAGATCAGTGTGGCATGGCAATGCACAGCAGCATGTCCATCCCCTTCTTCGATCACTATTGGCAACTATGACAAGCTGCCTGGCTCTGTGCCTGCACTCAAAGACCAATCAATGCTAAAGTGCTGTGGAGGGAAAAGTGCAAAAAGGCTAGAAAAGGCAAAGTATTGTTGTGAACATTGAGGTAGGTACAAAGTCGGTAAGCTCTAAGGGAACGAGCGAACTGCTCTGAGATGCGCTTTGCTTGATTCCATCAGATGTTTGACTGTCTCTTTGCGCAATGTGTCCTTCCAGCAGCATTACAATGAAAGATGCCAGTGCGCTCCAAAAGTGTAACATTAAAGTATATACATGGATCAAAGATGAGTCATTATGATGCAGTGAAGCTTGTATGTGTTGGATGCCAAGGTCAATCGGGATGAGTACAGTCACTGCTCATTGAGAGTGCCCTGAGACATTGCTGCTGGGGACCAAGATGGAGGTCAGGAGGAGCAAGTGGCGAGCTGCAGTCATGAGGGAATCACTCTGGCTTTCATGTTGGGAAATCTTAACATATAATTTCTATCTGGCAGATGAGAGAATGGGAATGTATACGTTAATGAGGTGACATCAAGTAACAAAAAGTTGTGAATGCATGCAATTAGGCCTTTAATGCTTACTGGCAGGAATCTCGTCTTCTTGTTCACTACTTGGTTGGATAATAGGATGTTTTGTTTTCAACATTGAGAAGCTCTGCTCTAAATATGTCATGCAATATTCCCAACTTTCTCATTGTGGCCCACTTGTTCAGTAACTGAGAAAATTCTAACCATAGTACGTAATTTTCAACTGGTGGTTGCTGCTGCAAAACAACAGGGCCAATAGCAGATCAGGGACCATTGACAGCTTGAATAGACTTTATCATGATCATTTTACATTGCATTAATAAATAGTTCAATTAAAGCACTTGTGACCCACTTCTGACTTTCTGATCAGAGCAGGTAAAGCAGGATCACAATACCAGATCAGACAAGGGAAGGATTTCTGATTCTCGGAGATCTCTGGTATGGGTCACGAAAGCTGTACATTCAGCAGTGCAGTTGCTGCAGTTTCAAGACTCCAAAAGTAGAAATGAGACTTGAGAAAGTTGCTCCCTGAGTCTTTCACTTTGCCTGCACGTCCTATTGAGGATCGGAAGTGAGCTGATGCTTCTCACAGACAGCAGGAAGAGGCAAAGGGATAAGCAGGCTTGGATGGAAAAGCTAAGGAAGTCTGCAGCAGACGTGTGGTCTATCCAGCCTGAAGAAACTGTATCAAAGTGATCTAGGTGCTCAGGAGCGTGGGTGCACTGATTAGCAGAACATTTCGAGTTGACATTTCCAATATATTGACTTTTTAAGCATTCTCTTGCAAAACACTCCTCAGAACAATATACCTTTGTGGCTATGCAGTGACAGGCACCTGGGTGACCACTGGCAGTCCACAAGAAAAAAAACTGCAAAAATCTGGTAATACTTGGAAATGAAAGAACTGGTTAGACTGGAGCTCCGATTTAAACTATACAGGACTAGTATGCGTCATTTGCAATTTTATTCGTTTTTTCTTCCGGGATAAGGCATTTATATTTACTCCACTGGGAAGGAGGCCATATTCCAGCAGGCCTTAATATCATTAATGACCTGATGAACTTCAAAAGACACTGGTGCTCAGCAAGATGTCCACCTCACCTCTTTATAACTGCATTTATGTCCATTGCCCGTGCCCTGTGAGTAGTGCATAGTTGAATAGGAGGGAGCTGTCCCTGGTACTGCTCCATGTGCTGCTTTTGATGTTCGTGTTGGCTCCCCCTGCTCTTTTAGTCGCTCAGCATATCTACAAGCTAATATTAAATACGTTACACCCTTGTAGTGGTGAGGGCTTAAAGCAAGGCAGTGCAGATTTAGTAAGTAAGACAGGAGAACTGCCTTCTAAGAAGTATGTATTCAACTATCAAGCTCTGAAAAGACTCTCTGAGAAGAGTGCTGGGGGCAGCAACCTTTCAAATGAGCAAGGCTGGATATCTTCACTCACACTGATCAAATGCTTCCCAGCCTACTGGTCTGACTGAAGAAGCACTCCCTGGCATCAACACAGTGACACTGGTGAGTAGTTGGCAGATTGGAAATTTAGTGCATGCTTATTGATTAAAGGAGAACTCAACTGCCCATTTGCATAATAAATAACTTGTTCAATGGTTGCTGTTTGCTTGAAAACCAGAAGAAGGTGAGGTGACTTCTAGATCCCAATTCCATGTTCATTCTTGGAAGGGTATTTAACTCTCTGAGTGCACCATAACCTGCCTACAATATCTTATCAAAATTTCATCACCCCTGCCTTCATAATATCCATTGTTATAGGAAGTTCACAGGTGCAAGGTGAACGATTACAAAGGCACAACGTCTCTTCTTCCTCAGGCAGCTGACAGCGAATACACTTGCCAACTTTTATAGGTGCGCCATCGAGAATATTCTGTCTGGATGTATCACCACCTGGTGTGGCAACTGTACCATTCAAAATCGGAGACGGTTACAGAGAGTGGTGAACGCGGCCCGGACAATCACAAAGGCCAACCTCCCATCGACAGAATCTATCTATTAGGCCCGCTATCAAGGAAAGGCCGCTAGCATTCTTAAAGATCCATCCCACCCTAGCAATGTTTTTCTCCAACCACTACCATCGGGGAGAAGGTACAGAAGCCTGAACAGCTGCACCAGCCGATTTCGAAACATAGAACAGTACAGCACAGAACAGGCACTTTGGCCCTCGATGTTGTGAACTGTTCTCAGCTCGTCCCCCTACACTATCCCAAAATCACCCATGTGCTTATCTAAGGATTGTTTAAATCTCCCTAATGTGGCTGAGTTGACTACATTAGCAGTAGTGCATTCCACGCCCAAACCACTCTGTGCGTAAAGAACCTGCTTCTGACATCTGTCTTAAATCTATCACCCCTCGTACACGCTGACATAGGAAAAAGGCTATCACTGTCTACCCTATCTAATCCTCTGATCGTCTTGCATTCCTCCATCAAATCCCCTCTTAGCCTTCTTCTTGCCAATGAGAACAGGTTCAAGCCTCTCAGCTTTTCCTCATAAGACCTTCCCTCTAGACCAGGCAACATCCTGGTAAATCTCCTCTGCACCTTTTCCAATGCTTTCACATCCTTCCTGAAATATGGCGACCAGAACTGTACACAATATTCCAATATTCCAACGCTGTACCACACCAGCGTTTTGTATAGTCGCAGCATGATATTGCGGCTCCGGAACTCAATCTCTCTACGAATGACACCTAACACAATATATGCCTTCTTAACAGCACTATCCACCTGGGTGGCAACTTTCTGGGATCTACGTACATGGACTCCAAGATCCCTCTGCATATCCACACAACCAAGAATCTTTCCATTGACCCAATACTCTGCCTTCCTGTTATTCTTCCCAAAGTGCATCACCTCACATTTAGCTGCATTGAGCTCCCTTTGCCACCTCTCAGCCCAATTCTGCAGTTTATGCAAGTTCCCCTGTAACATTCTTCCACACTGTCCACTACTCCACCAACTTTAGTGTCGCCTGCAAATTTACTAATCCATTCACCTATGCCTGCGTCTAAGTCATTTATAAAAATGACAAACTGCAGTGGTCCCAAAACAGATCCTTGTGGCACACCACTAGTAACCAGACTCCAGGCTGAATATTTTCCATCAACCACCACTCACTGCCTTCTTTTAAAACCAAACTGCTAAATCACACTCAATTCCATGCCTTTGCATTTTTCTCCAACAACCTACCATGTGGAACCTTATCAAAGGCTTCACTGAAGTACATCTGCAAATGTGTTGCTGGTCAAAGCACAGCAGGCCAGGCAGCATCTCAGGAATAGAGAATTCACTGAAGTACATGTATACCACGTCAACTGCCCTACCCTCATCTACATGCTTGGTCATCTTCTCAAAAAACTCAGTGAGGTTTGTGAGACACGACCTGCCCTTGACAAAACCATGTTGACTATCTGAAATCAAATTGTTGCTTGCTAGATGATTATAAATCTTATCTCATAATCCTTTCCAAAACCTTTCCTACAACAGAAGTAAGGCTCACTGGTCTATAATTACCAGGGTCATCTCTACTGCCCTTCTTGAACAAGAGCACAACATTTACAATTGTCCAGTCCTCTGGTACCAAACCTGTAGACAATGATGACTCAAATCTCAAAGCCAAATGCTCTGCCATCTCCTCCCTAGCTTCCCAGAGAATCCGCGGATAAATCCCATCCGGCCCAGGAGACTTGTCTACTTTCACTCCTTCTAGAATTGATAACACCTGTTCGTAACTAACCTTGATTCCTTCTAGTCTAATATCTCGTACCTCATTCTTCTCCTCTACAATATTCTCCTTTTCCTGAGTGAAAACCAATGAGGAATGTTCATTAAGCACCTCTCTGATCTCCACAGGGTCCACACTCAACTTCCCACTTCTGTCTTTGATTGGCCCTAATCGTCCTTTTATTCCTCACATACCTATAAAAAGCTTTAGGGTTCTCCTTTATTCTATTTGCTAAAGACTAAAAACAGTTTCTATCCTACTGTTGTTAAAATACTGAATGGACGTACAAACTCTTCGCATTTGCCTGTACCTGTGTTTTTGTTTTGCCGCTATTTACCTATTATCTATGCTATTTAACTCTGTGATCTGTCCGTATTTCTCTCAAGACAAAGCTTTTCACTGTGCCTCGGTACGTGTGACAATAAATTCAATTCAATGAATTTATACTGATTAGCATGAGATTTAATTTAATGAAACCTATTCCTTTTTGTCAGTTAATAGTTTTTTTCAAGAACTAATGTGCAAAAATGAGGTACCAGAGAGATACAAATGGATTCTGGACAAAATGTGTTTCCTCTTTCAGTCTAATCTCAGACTGTTTTGGTAAACAATGCCATTTTTCTTTTCTTGTCTCAAATAATATGTGACAAGCTTTAACTGCAAACAAATTTATCACATTGAAACTTTATTCTGTATTAAACTTCAGGCTTTAAAGGATTCCTGCAGAGGATTATCCTCCTGAGAACATCGTTGCCAACAGCAGCTTACTAAGATGCCATCGACAAGCTTGAAATTAATATCTGCCAAACAATGCAGTAGATTCCTATAAATGATTACTGTTGTGCTCCACTCAGTTGTTATCACCATCTTGCATTGTTGGATGCATGCCACCATCAGGACTGCATACATAGAATGAAGAACATGGAGACAAAATCAGCATAGATAAGCTCAACTATTTAGTCTGCAAAAATGTCAACTCCAAATTCAAAGGCAGTGTGAAAATATTTGGAAAGCAATAAAACAGTCAGAACTCATTAATCATGTGTACCAATGGTTAAATTTAACAATAAACAAAATGATTGTGAAACCTTGGATAAGGACACACTGTTGAATTCATTACTGTCAGTATAGTTATGTTGTGTTATTTTCAATAAATATTTTCCACTTAGTTCCAGCTTTTACCCTTCAATACGCTGACAGTGCACAGAATTCTGACATAAGATAATAGCATTTTTCCTGGCTTAATCCAATGGTGGGCTGACAGCCAAAGTGTTCCATAAAGATCCTTGGATGTTTTGAACATATCCAGTGTCCTCATACCATAATAGTATATTAGTTGGCATTCCACTTTAAACGGGTAAGCTCTAGAGATCTCAAAAAGCTAACTAAATTAGCTAACAGGAACATAAATTATGTTTTGATTGCAGTAATAGCCATTGTATTAAGTGAACCATGTATTACTAGATTGATTATTACAGAGATGTAGACCAATAACACAGCATAGGGCATTTTAATCTCTTGCACCACATTGTGGAAAGGGTCCAGGTTTCACCTTCCTACTCTCAACAAGGCTTTCTGGGTAAAGTGCCTGGCAAAGTTGAAGTGAAAATGACAGAACAGATTTTATTGGCCAATCCAAGAGTATAATTAGCAGATTTTTAGCAATTTGGCTTGTTATCCTCTTCAGTAGAAATATGCCTGACCTCTGTAGGCATGAGTGGTAAAGACGGTGAGAGTAAGTGTTAAAAATGTAATCAATTGTGGTACACACTGAGGATTCTGAGGTAATGTTACTAGACTTTCGATCCAGATGTTTTCACTATCACTCCAGAATGACAGGTTCAAATCCAACCCTGGTGGTTGAAGGAAATTCAACAACAAATAACTCACCTCTTTAACTCACAAAACCTGTTCAATACCCACAAACGACACACCAAAAGTATTTTCAAATAATCTTAATTCGCCTGGATGAGTACAACTCCAATAACACATAGAAGGTGCGATCTGCTTGACTGGTAAGGAGCATACATTAGCGATTCACCTTAAATAGTCGTAAATTCAGAAAAGGGTACAATAATTTAGGGATTATCTGAGTATAATAATTTTTAAACAATAAATAAAACATAATTAAGTATTAGTAGAAACGGCAGTATGAGCAATATGTTGTTCTTGCATTACATGGGAGTTGGTGGATCCCATTGTGAGTCCCAGTGACCATATCTGCAGGAAGTGTCTGTAATTTTAGGAACTCTGACTCAGAGTTGATGAACAGGAACCCAAGGTTCAGGCATAACAGCACATCATGGAAGGCGTGCGTTAACTTGATGCTGTGCTCCAGGTAGTCAAATTTGCCCAATGATCAGACACAGGAGTGTATGATGACAAGTGAGGCAGGTAAATAGATCCTGTACATATCACTGGAGGAGCCTCAGCTCTTGATCTTGTCTAACAGGTATGCGGTAGTTGCTATCAGTGGTAAGGGTTTCTATAATTAGGAGGAGAAATGGCATCCTTCATGAGCGCGATCAAGAGTGCTGTGTGGAATGTTGCCTATCTGATGCTAAGTTGAAGGACATCTCAAGTTGGCTTGAAAAGGTTACTGGAGACAGAAGGGAGGATCCACTTGTTGTTGTCCATGTTGGAACCAACAACATAGGCAAGAGTAGGTAAGAGATCCTGTTGGTGGAATATCAGGAATTAGGAATAAAATTAACAAACAGGACCTAGATATTGTAACTTCTTGATTTTGTGAGCCACATGCAGATTAGCAAAGAGTTAAGAAGTTTAGGGAAGTAAACACGTGGCTAAGGAAATGATGCAGGAAAGAGTGTTTCCCTTTTGTGGCATAAGAATTGGGTCAAAAGGGAATTGTACCATTGGGACAGACTTCACATTAATTGGTCTTGGACCAGAATCCTAACGGAAGACTTTAAAATCCATAAAAGGTGGGGTGGGCTCAAGAGAGGTTGTTAATGTGTCCAGAACAAGTAATGGAGCAGAGAGTTTGGAAAGGCTCAGGAATCTAACTTCAGGCACAGCAAATAAGGGGGACACCTATGAGAAGGGTGTCAGTCAATGCAGGACTGAGGGTGTTGTACTTAAATGCTTACAGTATACAAAACAAGGTAAATGAGCTTGCATTGCAGATTGAAATTGAGTGGTACAGTGCTGTGGGCAACAGAAAGTATGGCCGTAAGGGGTTCAGGGCTGGATATTAAATATCCAAGGATACTTGTCCTATTAAAAGTACATGCAGATGGGCAGAGATGGTGGGATCGCCTTGTTTGTTAGAAATGAAATTAAATCAATGGCAAGCAGTGATATAAGGTCAGAAAGTGTTGAATCTGTATGAGTAGAGTTGAGGAACCACAAAAGTAAAATGACCCTGATGTATAGGCAGTAGTCAGGATGTGGGGAAGAAGATAAAGAAAGAAAAGGCATGAAAGAAAGGCACTATTACAATAATCATGGGGGTTTCAAATTGCAGGTGGGCTTGGAAAATCAGGTTGTTAGTGGGTCCTTAAGAAAAGAATCTTGTGAAATGGCTATGAGTTTATTTTTGGAGTAGCTTGAGGTAGAGCCTGAAGGAACAAGCAATTCTAGATTTGGTGATGTTTAATGAGGTAAACTTGATTGTGGAGCTTAAGGAGAAGGAACTCTGAGGGGACAGTGACCACAATAGGATAGAATTCACCCTGCAGTTTGAGAGGGAGCCACTAGAACCAGATAGAATGTTATGACAATGAAGTAAAGATAAAACAAATAAATGATGGAGGACCTGACCAGAGCTGATTGGAATTACAGTCTAGCGGAGAAGACAGTGAAGTAGCAATGGTAGGGGTTTGAGGTAATTCAGGAGGCACAGCAGAAATTAATCCCAAAGAAGAAGCAATATACTAAGGAGAAGCTGAGACAACCGTGCCGACAAGGGAAGTCAGGGACAGCATAAAAGTAAAAGCATATAGTATGGTGAAGATTAGTGTGAAGTCACAGGATTGCGAAGATTTGAAAATCAGCAGAGGACAACTAAAGTAACAATAAGTGGGTAGAAGATGAAATATGAGGGCAAGCGACTTCTTAATATAAAAGAAAATTGGAAGAATTTTTTTTAGATATAGAAAAAGAGAGAGGGGGAAGAATGGACATTGGAGCACTGGAAAATGGCACCAGAGAAGTAGTAATGGGAACAAAGTAATGGCAGAGGAATTGAACAGGTATATTGCATTAGTCTTCATGGTGGAAGGTACCGGTAGCACGTTAAAGCTTCATGACAGTCAGGGGCAAAGGAATCGTATTGGCCATCACTAAGGAGAACGTGCTGTGGAAGCTGAAAAGTGTGAGGTGGATAAATCACCCAGACCTGATAGTCTATATCACAGAGTTCTGAAGGAGATAGCTGAGGAGACTGTGGAAGAAATGCTGGTGACGTTTTAAACATTTCCTCATTTCCCCTCCCCCCACCTTGTCTCAGTCGGTTCCCTCAACTCAGCACCACCCTCCTAACCTGCAATCCTCTTCCTGACCTCTCCGCCCCCACCCCACTCCGTCCTATCACCCTCACCTTGACCTCCTTCCACCTATCCCACCTCTATCGCCCCTCCCCCTAGTCCCTCCTCCCTACCTTTTATCTTAGCCTGCTTGGCTCTCTCTCTCTTATTCCTGATGAAGGGCTTATGCTCGAAACGTCGAATTCCCTATTCCTGAGATGCTGCCTGGCCTGCTGTGCTTTGACCAGCAACACATTTGCAGCTGTGATCTCCAGCATCTGCAGACCTCATTTTTTACTCGACGTTTTAAACACCACTGTCATCAGAGAAAGTCTCAGAGGACTGTAAAATAGCTAATATAACACTCCTTTTTAAGGAGGTAGGGAGGTAGAAGACAGAAATTATAGGGCAGTTAGCCTGACCTGGGTTGTTAGTAAGATTTTAGAGTCCATTATTAAGGGTGAGATGAGACTGCGGAGAACTTGAAAGTGCATGGTAAAATATGGTGGAGTCAAGGGGGGGGTCATGCCTGACAAATCTGTTAGAATACTTTGAGGAGGTAACAAACAAATTAGACAAAGAAGAACCAATGAACATGACCTATTTGGATTTCCAGAAAGCCTTTAACAGAATGTCACATAGGAGGCTAGTAAACTCATGGTGTTAGGGGCAAGATATTGGCATGGATAGAAGATTAGCTGACTGGCACAAGGCAGAGAGTGGGATACAGAGGGTTTTTCAGAATGGCAGCTGGTGACTAGTGGAATTCCATAGGGGTTAGTGTTGAGACCACAACTATTCACATTATACATTACTGATCTGAATGAAGGAACTGAGGGCATTATTTCTAAGTTTGCAGCTAACACCAAGATAGGTGGAGGGACAGGTATTGTTGTGCAAGCAGGAAGACTGTAGAAGGACTTGGACAGGCTAGGAGAGAGGGAAAATAAATAACAGTTGGAATACAATGTGGAAAGGTGTGAGGGTATGCACTTTGTTAGAAATAATAGAGGCATAGACTATTTTCTGAATGGGCCAAGGCTTTGGAAACCTGAAACACAAGGGACTCAGGAGTCATAGTTTAGGATTCTCTTCAGGTTAACATGCAGTTTCTATTGATAGAAAAGTAAGTGCAATGTTAGCATTCATTTTGAGAGGACTGGAATACAAGGGCAGGGATATACTGCTGAGGCTGTATAAGGCTCTGGTCAAACCATATTTAGAATATTGTGAGCAGTTTTGGGCCCCATATCTAAGGAAGGATGTGCTGGATACCTAGAAGGAGTCCATAGCTACACAAAAACAATCTCAAGAACAAAGAGTTTGTCACTCGAACAGCAGTTGAGGCTAGTCCGTACTTTATGGAATTAAGAAGGTTGAGGGGGAGTATCACTGAAACTTATAGAATACTGAGGCCAAGATAGAGTGGAAGTGAAGAAGATGTTTCCACTAGTAGGACTAAAGGGATGACCCTCTAGAACTGAGATGGGGAGGAATTTCTTCAGTAGTGAATCTGTGGAATGCATTGCCACAGAAGGAGGCCAAGTCTTTAAGACAGAGATCAATAGATTCTTTATTAGTAAAGGAATCAAGGGTTATGGGGACAAGGCAGGAGAATGGGCTTGAGAAACTCATTAGCCATGATTTAATAGTGAAGCAGATTTGATAGGCTATGTCTGCTCTTATATCAATGGTTTAACACTCAATATTGCCCAAGACAAAACAACGTATTTCGTTGGCACCCTATCAACCATGAACACGTTGGTATCACCTTGTACTACTATCTATAAAATACACTGCTGAAGTTAACCAAGGCTCCTTAGCTAGCACATTCCAAACCTGCAAATTCTCTCACCTAGAAGGACAAAAGAAACAGATAGACAAGAACATTGTTATCTGCAAATTGCCTTCCATGATACTCACTACACTATCTTGGATACACATCCCTACTGCTTCACTGCTGACTGGTCAAAATCTTCCTAACAGCACTGTGGCTATACCTACACGACGTAAACTACAGCTGTCCAAGAAAGCAAATCACCACCACCTTCTCAAGAGCAATTAGAGTTGGGCAATAATTGTTCATTTTCCAGCAATACCTATCATCCTATGAATGAATAAATGAATGGAAATACAGAAAGACAACAGACCTGACATTCCCAGCATAACTGATGTCCTATGCTCTAAAATTAACACTTAGGGCAAGTATCAACACACTTAAGTTGAAAAGATGGCCAGAAATGAACTTTTTTCTGAAAACTCTGGATTGACTTGTTATGAATACTTGGCTGAGATCAAAGAACTGTGATTGACTAATCTTAGTCACAATTTAGTAGAGTAGTGACTCTTTTGAAACTTTTCTGATGTTGTAATCATCTAATCTTTCTGTAGACTACTTATTTATATAAAACTAAGATAAATTAAGTGGAGCTTAGCTTCTTGTCATCGCTATTGCAAATGGCTGTGCATGAGTGACACTTTTATGAAGATGAGTAGTTTTGTTTCACAGGAATATTTCAAAGCACTGTTGCTCATGTTGAGAGTTTAAGGAACATTTTAGGCATCACCAGATTTATCATTGCCTTTATACAGACAGCAGGCTTGTGTCCGGCCTATGTCTGTCTCCCTATCACAAAGGCATCTGGGTGAGCTCCTCAATGTCAGAGACAGGAGCTTGGAAAATTCCGGAGTCCTGATACAAGTCGACTTGATGAAATCTAGCCTGACCTAACAATCTCCAATACCAAGTTATGCTTTGCCTTTCAGAAAGAGCTCTTTTAAAAGGCCAGCAAAATTTTATTTTTTTTGAAAAACCTTGGAAAACACGATTTTGAAATGACTGCAAGTTAAATGACCTAGATAGAACTGTATATTTCAAACTAGGCCTCCAGTCTGAAACTCAGGAGCTATACTAAATTGAATTATCAATTTAATTACATTTCACTGGTGTTGTCCAGGAGATAATGAAGTTTAATTGTTGATTCACTGTAAGAATGTAAATTAGGCGTTGAATCAAACAAAAGTTCAGAACCACAGTGGGAGAAAGTCTATTTCCCAAAGTGCAAGTGCCATAATTGAACATGATTTAGCTTTTATGAAGAGATCACATGATAACAGTGGCCATTTTAGCTTGCCAGCTAAGAATAATACAAAAGGGCAAGTAGGCTGCCTAGAGAAATAGAAATAGAAATTCTACCTTCACAGCCAGGAAGAAATAGAGCAGGAGGGACAGGCGGCTAAACACCTCAAAATACCTAGTCATTTTCTATGGAGTAACTGGGCAGCTCAAACTGCTACACTTACAGAATGCAAAGCCAGAAATCTGCTCTTACTCCTAAAATTTGTTTCCTGCTGAATCCACCTGTCCAAGAAGAAAAGCCACAGCTATTTATCTAGAGAAGCTATCGCAACGGATAGATCTAACTTTGATGATTAAGACCATAGGAGAAAGGAACTGAAGGCGGCTATTCAGCTTTTCAAGCCTGCTCCACCATTCAATAGAATCATGGCTGATTGGATACTCCACACATCCACTTTTCTGCCTCTCTCTATAACTCTTTATACCCTACTAATTAGGGTTTTACATGTACACAAGATTAATTTAGAATATCTGGTCAGCATGGGTGAGTTGGACCGAAGGGTCTGTTTCAGTACTGTTTCAGTTTGTTTCTGTGACTCTGCCTCCACAGCTCTCTGTGGCAAGGATACAAAGACTCACTACTCTCTGAGAGAAGACGTTTCTTCTCATCGCGGTCTTAATTTGGTGCCCCTTAATTTGAGACTATGCTCTCTCATTCTAGACTCTCCCATGAGAAGAAATATCCTCTCAGTATTTACTCTGACAAGCCCCTAAAGGATCCCATCAGTTTCAAAGAGGTCACCTGTCATTCGTTTAAACTCCAGCGAATAGAGACCCAATCTGTTTAATCTTTACTCATACGATAATGCATCTATACTGGAGATCATCCCAGTGAACCTTCTCAAATGCCTCCAATGAAATAATATATTTTCTTAAATAAAGGGACCAAAACTGCTCAAAGTACTCCAGTTATGGTCTCACCAGTACCTTGTCCAGTTTCAGTAAGATTTCCCTACACTTATACTCTAACCTGAAATAAGGGCTAACATTCCATTTGCCTTCCCGATTACCTGCTTTACCTCTGTGCTCAATGTTTGTGTTTTATGTACAAATACCCCCCAGTCTCTTTATGTTGCAGCTTTCTGCAGTTTTTCTCTATTTAAATAATACTCTGTTCTTTTGTTCAACCTTCCAAAATGAACAACTTTACCTTTGCCTACATTGTACTCCTTCTGCAAATGTTTTGCCCACTCACTGGGCCTATCCAGATCTCTCCACAAACTATTTGTAGCCCTCTTGCAACAGGTTTTTCCACTTATTTTTGTGCCATCCACACATTTTGGTACAGTACATTCATATCCTACCTCCAACTCATTAACCTCTGTACTTCAGCAAGGAATAATTCAAGCAACATTGCTCATGTTACACTACACAGCCTTAACGGCACTCAAATATGCTTTCTCTTACCTGTACTTGTTTTAATCTTGTTATCTTTTTTTTAGTTAATAAGCTTACCTCTTCATTCTTAAGGAACCTTAAGCAACATTGTAATAATCTAAACTTTAGCCTGTTTAAATAACAGCTTGAATGTTTGTCTACTTGAACTGGAATCATACAAATGAAAAACAAACAGTCTAAAGAAGATGTTTTAGTTCACAATCCACTGACCATTCTGTGCATGTGCCTGGTTCTTACGATGTATATTTTCTTTTAGAGTAAAGTAAATGCAACAAAATGGAAAGGCAACATTCAGGTGGTAAAAGAAATATACTAGCAAGCAAAAAAATGGGAATTATAGTTTATTGTAGAGGTTCAGCTTCAATAATACCAAAAAACTGATAAGTAAAAATGTCTGTACAACTGCACAAAGTCATTTCTCAATTTAAATTGGTATAAGTTGTTTGAAGTGAAGCTTTAGGCTTCTTTGACAGGATTTAACCACTTATAGAGCTGAAACTAAATTACAAAAAATTGATAAAGGAATAGAAATCCAAAGTAATGGAAATTCAGAATAACACATTATATATATGAGAAAGCAGGAGTTTATTGAACGAAGGTTGTTCTTATTGAATTTATTCAATGTTTTAAGGTTGTGACTGATTTTTATGATAAAGGAGGAGTTAGACAAAGGGATTGAGAAAAACAATTTGTTCAACTATTTTAAGGCTGAAGGAATCGAGGAGTCAACAAATAAATTGGATTAAAAATGGGTCTGACAATACAGAGAACAGTCATGAATAGCAGCAATTCAAACTGAGCAATTATGACTATTGAAACCCAGCAGTAAGTAAGTCATGGCAACCAGAATAGTATAACGCCTAGAATAGAAAGTCCAAGATAATATTCCAAGAGGCACCACCTGGGCTTCTGCAGCTAGTTCCGATCACTACACTTACAAAAAAAGCTGCAGAACCATTCGAAGGAAGATAGCGAGTGATAGTCTAACCACAGGAGAGCCTAGGCTGATTAGACGAAGCAGTGTGACTCAGGTTCTAATATTAAAAAAAACTAAAAGAAAGCAATTACTTCTACATTTAAAATTGCAATGGCATCTAATGAAGCAAAAGCCCATTGTGGGAGGCTGGTGCAAGCAACTTTACAACCTCATGAGAAAAAAACAAGTTTCTTCTCACTTTGAATTTCTCCATTGGGATGAAGTCATACGTCAAACAGTGAAGGCAAATTCTGTGGAATTCTTCTGGGAAGGAAATGCACAAGTTCCTGAATTGGGAGAAAGTAAAAAAAAAGGTGACATTTGGACAAAAAGAATAATCAATATCTGGAAGATCAATTCCACACACTGGACTTCAGTGATGATAACCCGTACCATCCTGGTGACTTTTTAAAATACTGTTCAAAGAGCAAAATAAAAACTCTGAAGGGTCACTCGATCCGAAACGTTAATCTGATTTCTCTCCATGGATGCCTCCAGACCTGCTGACATTTTCCAGCAATTTATGGCTAGCATATGGATATCCTGACACAATCAAGTTCAATGCTAGGTGTCTATACCATACAGCTTGCCATATGATTCTTTAGAATTACTTGGTTGTTCTCATTTTACAAGATTCAAATAAAACTTGTGAGCCAGCAAACAAAATATTAAACTCAATCACCCTGATGTCCAAGAATTACTTCAGGATTATTTCAATAAATGACTGAATGCTTAAAAAAAGGTCGAAATCTCATCATGGCCCTTTTTAAACTACATAGACATGGACCTTTCGGCGATACCAGTTAGGGCCTTTAAAAAGCATGTGAGGGCCGTGTCTAATGGTCCGGGGACCCTGGAGGGAGGAGGTCTAGTAAATACAGATATAATAACTGTTGCTCCCGTGGACAGGAGCTTTGGTGGAGGTGCGGTGATTGGAGTCATATCATGTAATTTTACTTAATTCTATTTTATTTAATTCAAGTTTATTTTAATTTGAGTTAAGTAAAGTAAATATGGAATGACTGTATCGCGCAGAGTAGTAGGTAGTTTTATTGTTAACATTACTGTAGTATAATACTGTGAGATCATTTCTGTTTTCCTGTATTTTTCTATTTTTATAATTTTTTTCCTGTTGTAAAAGAATAAACATTTTTTCAATAAATATATATTTTTTAAAAACATCTAAATCTGATGAAAGCCAAGCTTTCAGGGAAGTGCTTCAGCTGACCATGCAGACACTTCTAGTAAATCATTGCTGCTGGCTAAAGCATGCCTTGTCCATCAACATAGCGAAGCAGCCAAGATTATCCTGAATTGTGCAGTTCACATTCACGCTAATAGACTTTCACTTAGGCTTAATTTACTGATGAGTGTTACCATAATCAATGATGCAGTCTGTTAAGACTGGGAAGTAGTATAGAAATATTGTAGAGTCAATTCAAATGGTGACTCCCTACAGTGCATATAACTGCATCTCCAGATCTGTCGTTTCATTGTTTCTTTCAAAGTAACATCTGTGCGCTTTTATTCCACGTAAGAAAAAATGCAGTGTCATCCACCATTCCTGATGAAGGGCTTATGCCCAAAACGTTGACTCTCCTGTTCCTCGGATGCTGCCTGATCTGTTGCGCTTTTCCAATGCCACACTTTGTGACTCTGATCTCCAGTACCTGCAGCCCTCACTTTCTCACGTCCACCATTCATATCTATTAATGAAAATATGCTAAGATCTTTGAGAGATGATTTACATTCACAAACAGTGCTCACCAAAAGTACGTCTGGTCATTTGATTTTCCAAAACACAACAGATCAAAGTTCATTCTTGTTTTTACCATATATAAAGGATAATATAAATATGGTTGAAATCTGACATTCTTTTTAATTTATAAGAAACTGTGTTATGTGGCACTTTACCAATCTGGTTTCTTTACTAAATGGAATTTCTAAAGTACCCCAATTTCAACTGTCACTTTCCTGACCGGGAAGTATTCACAAGTTAATCAGAAACTGAAGATTCCCCCTCTCACAACAAGGTGGGCTGTTCTTGTTGCCATTGTAATTTTTAACTTTACCGACATGTGAATTATAAACCCCATGAGTTATCATGGCATCTGATAAACCAGTAAAAGGTTGACTTGAGAATTGTAAGAGTTGAATAAAGCTAAAAATTAACGTGTGGACGTATTGAACAGGATGAAATGAAGAACCGATTGTTGTCTCAATCATAATGTAAAATATCAGGATCAAAAAGAACAATCACTGAGGTTCTGTGCTAGTTCTGAATCAAAGCTGGTGGAGGGTGCTGCACTCTACACACATCTAATTTCAGCAGCTGGACAATGTTTGTACGAATAGCTTTCACTGATGCGGTCAGCGCATGCCGTTATCTCGAGCCCAATGTTCACTGAAAAGGCAGAAAAAAAATCACGAAGATAAATGCTATTAACCAAACCATGTGCCTTAATGTTTTAATACCATCATCTCATTAGAAAGTCAGATGCATCCAGTAAACAAAAATCTGCTAAACATGAAGCTGCAGAAAAATATTGCCAACTCTTTACCAAATTAATTTTTGAACACAGACTATGTTTTGATCAAATTTATATTGTCAACCTGAGAGAACATAAGTGCTAATTAATACAATTTGTAACATGTGGTTGAAAATAAATGTTACAAATTTTCACTTAATTTATTTATAAATTAAATGTTTTGATTTAACATAAAACAAGCGTTAGGAAAACCTGCTCCAATGATCACAGGTGGCGTTAGCTTTTGAAATCACATTTTGAAATGTCAATTTCAGGTATGAGAGAATATCACATGGGCATGACTTTGATCTGAATGTTTCATCTTAAATATTATAGTTTAATTTTCACCAAGGGAAGCTCATAGTCACACAGTGAATATGCTTTTGTTGAATGCCTCCAATTTCAATTTGGTTTGGTTGGTAACACTTTCTCCTCTGTATCAGAAGGTTCAAAATTCAAACCTTCCACTAGCACTTGGACATGTAACCTTGCTTGAGATTTCATTGCAGTACTGTTAAGATTACATGGGCCAAGTGCTGACTGAGAGGGGAAATATTAAAGCAATGTCCAATTTACCTCTCTAGCTAGGGTGCATACCAAATACTATGGGCACAATCAGAAGTGCAAGGGCTTCTTCTGATTTTCTAGTTCACATTGTCTCCTCAAACAATGCTACAAGAACCAGATTAATAGCCTCTCTACCTCATATCATAGTTTCAGTACCATTCTGTGGTAAATTAGCTATCGTATATATCAATAAAACATTAGTGGCTTCATTTTTTTGGTTTGGGGATATGATGATTTCCAAGATAATTGCAAGATATTTCTAATTTCACGTCCTATTAGCTTCCCTAATTCATTGTCCTACTTGCACATTGAACTTTTGCACTTCACACATTAGGACAATCAGACCTCTTCATAGCTCAGAGTTCGACAATGTCTTACTATTTAGACAACATGCTTCTTTTTATTCTTACGGCCAAAATAGACAACTTCACATTTTTCCATATTATACTATTTGCCCATTCATTTAACCTATCTATATCCATTTGTAGCCTCATCATGTCCTCTTCACAACTTTCCATCATCAGCAAATTCAGCAGCCATGTCCTTCATCCAAGTCTATTTAATAAATAGTAAAGTGTTGAGGCTGCATCCCTGAGGATAACTTTACTTATCGACAAGATTTTGTTTTTGCCTTTTCAATGAATATTGGGCTGGATGTAGGGGCATCCTCTGAATGCTTCAATGAAAGCCATCCATATAAAACACTACCTGCTCTAGCTTCAGTCCATGTTGAATACAACATCCTTCACCACTTGATTTACTTCAAAACTAGTGGAAAACTTCAATAGTATTTTTGTATTTTGTAGTTGAGCCAACACTACATTCTTTCATCAGAATGTTACACTTCTCACCCTTTTCAATCTGTTCACAACTGTCTATTTTAGGCTTTCTTCAACACTTTCGTACCTCTCAAATTAACCTTTCACTGGATGCGATAATAACCAGTTGGGATTTAAAATTCACCCATTAGAAAATTTAATTTCCATCAGTTTCCTTTTATTCACAGCACATGTTACTTCTTCAAAGACCTCAAACAAACTTGTTAAATAAAACTTCCCTTTCACAAAACCATGGTGATTCTGCCTGACATCCTCAAACCTTTCAAAGGTAACATCTTCCATCATTGCTTCCAACATTTTGCCGATGACAGATGTTAAGCTAACTGGCCAGTAAATTTCCTGCTTTCTGTTTCCTTCCCTATTTGAATAAAGGATTCACCTTCATTATTTTCCCAGCTAATGGAGCCTTCTCCAAATTTAGAGCATCTCTGCAAATTAAAACCAATGCATTACCAATCTCAAAAAAAACTGAGTATGCTGAAAATCAGAAATAAAAACAGAAATTGCTGGAAAAAAAAAATCAGCAGCCATGACAGCATTTGTGGACAGAAATCAGAGTTAACATTTTGGGTCCAGTGACCCTTCTTCAGAACTGAGGAATTATCCCACTAGCTATTTCTTTTTAAAACTTAGGATGAAGTCCATCATGACTGAGGGACCTGAGCAGCACTAACAATTTGCTAAGTATCACTTCCCTGGTGATTGTAAATTTGAGCTACATAGAAACATGGAAAATAGGTGTAAGAGTAGGCCATTTGGCCCTTCAAGCTTGTGCCACCATTCAATAGGATCATGGCTGATTATGCAACTCAGTACCCTGTTCCCATTTTCTCACTACACTCTTTGATTCCTTTAGGTTTAAGAACTATATTTACCTCTGTCTTGAAAGCATTCAATCTTTACATCTCAACTGTTTGCTATGGCAGAAAATTCCATAGGCTCACCATTGCTTGGGTGAAGAAATTTCTCATCTGCCTGAAATGGCCTCTATGGTATCCTTAAACTGTGATCCCTGTTTCTGGGCTACCTACTCATTGGAATCATCCTTTCTACATTTACCCTGTCTAGTCCTGTTAGCATTTTCAAGCTTTCTACGTGATTGCCTTCAGTCTTCTAAACCCCAGTGAATATGGTATTAACTAATTCAGTCTCTCTTCATCCACCAGTCCTGTCAATTACCCTGGCATTTTATTGTCCATTAAATCCCAGTCATCTCACCGCCATTTCCCCACTAATATTGATTTCCTTCAGTTTCTGGGGAAATGGCAGGATGCTGCCTGGTTTGGAGGGCTTGCCTTATGAAGAAAGTTTGAATAAGCTTGGACTTTTCTCTCTGGAGAGAAGGAGGAAAAGAGGAGACCTGATCGAGGTGTACAAAATAATGAGTGGAATAAATAGAGTCAATAGCCAGAGACTTTTCCCCAGGGCAAGATTGACTGGCACGAGGAGTCATAGTTTGAAGATATTAGGAGGAAGTTATAAAGGAGACGTCAGAGATAGGTTTTTTATGCAGAGAATTGTGAATGCATGAAATGCATTGCCAGCTGTGGTGGTGGAAGCAGAGTCATTGGGGACATTTAAGCAACTGCTGGATATGCACATGAATAGCAGTGAGTTGAGGGGTATGTAGGTTAGCTGCAAATGTGTTGCTGGTCAAAGCACAGCAGGCCAGGCAGCATCTCAGGAATAGAGAATTCGACGTTTCGAGCATAAGCCCTTCATCAGGAAAGGTTAAGTTACTATATTTTACATTCGGATTAAACCTCAGCACAACATCATGGGCCAAAGGGCCTGTTCTGTGCTGTACTTTTCTATGTTCTATGTTCTACCTCTTACTAAAACCTGGATTCCCCAACATTTCTGAGACATTATGTGTATCTTCCTTTGTTAAGACAAAACCACAATATGTATTTAATTCATCTGCCATCTCCTTGTTCCCCATTAAAGGTTCTCCTGTTTCTGACTGTAACTGACCTACATTTTCTTCACCAATCTTTTTCTCTTCGCCCAAGTTTCTCCTTACCTTCTACTTCCTGATTTATAGCTATTTCTGGGATGTTACTTCTATTTACTACAGTGAAGATTGATGCAAATTACATGTCCAGTTCATCTAGCATGTCCCTATTTTCCATTATTAATTCACCAGGTTCACTTTCTATAAGACAAACATTCAGTTTGTGAACCCCTCTTTCCAAATATATCTACACAATATATCTATTTTTCCAGCTAGCTTACTCTTGCACTCTTATATTTCCCTCCTTAATAATCTTTCAGCTTTTCTTTGCCATTTTTTATATTCTGCCTAATTTTCTGATCTGTCACCCATCTTTGCAAAAGTACGTGAGTTACAAGTGTTATATGTGTGATACTGTGTTTAGTTTTTCAAGTTAACCAGAGATGGAGGGTGGGTGGCGTTCTCCTCCTGGAATTTTTCTTTCTTGTTGGAATGTATCCATTCAGTGTATTCCAAATTTTTTTCCAAGGTGGCAGCACCAGCATGGTAGGGAGTGTTAGGGCTCCTGAAGCTATATAATCCAGGCGGGCCACACCTTTCTCTCTCTCTCTCTCTCTCTCCCTCCCCCTCCCCCTCCCCTTTTCCATATTTGTTTTTCTCTTTACTTTCACATTCTAACATCATGGAGAAGCTGAAGTGTTGTTGGAGGGTCATTGACAGCAACAGTGGCGGTGCCCGGATTGAAGACACCTGCCTTTGGTAGGCCCAGATCCTGGACTCGGCAACTTGGTGGGTCTTTGGCTGTAGTGGGGTTTGGTGCATGGAGCAGTTTGAGCCTTTTGTCAGTATATAGTTGAATTCGGCATGGACTGTAAGTGAGTTACCAGCGGAGTCTGGAAGTGAAGTTGATGTGCACAGGAGGCGAGGCCCGGCACGGTCTGGACGTGAGGCCTAGCATGGTCTGGATGTGAGGCCTGGCAAAGTCTGCTTGAAGGACTATAATGCTGAACTTTTTATTGCTTTATTATTCTAATTTATTCCTAAGATCCTCTACCTGGGTACCTTTGTACTTAAGATGGCGCCATAGTAGTGACTTTATAAATGTTTCACTGCACTCATGCGAATAGATGCAACAACAAACCTAGACCTCTTCTGATTTATTCCCTTAATGTCAGTTAATTTAGCTGTCAAGACTTATGCTTAACTTAATTAACCAGTTCATTTTGTGACACTTCTATGGCTTTATGAGGTTTATTTTCATCATGTTTTCTTTTAAATAGTGGTTATAAGACCAGGTGTTTATTTGGAAAACCAATAAAGTAAACAGTTTGTGAGGCCTGAGATTTTTTTTAAAAGTTGGAACAAGAGGAGCAGCCTGAATAGGTGTGGTCAAGTTTTCACAGACCAGGATTTTTAGTTCCTTAGTTTTTCTGTAGCTGTTGTTGCTGGGTCTGTTGCTGCAGTACATCTTTCCCTGTTACACTCTCTCGGAGTTCTTTTGATGTTTTTCCTCCTGGGCTGCCAGAAAAGGTTAGTTTTCTGAAATTGCCTTTTGCCGAGGCTGTGTTTATTGGATGTTACTATACTTTAACAGATACTGTTTTGCACTGAATTAATCTATTATTCTGCTAAGTTTTCCAATAGAGTTACAGATAAACCAATGTTTTCCTTTATTCTTTATTTTGTTGTATTTTCACTAGAGTGTATTAATAAAGAGTGTTTTGCATCAAATCTCGCAGTTTGACCAATCAAATTGCAATTGGAAAACAGCACCTTAAACTTAACTTTAAAATTAAAAAAAGGTAAGTGACTTGACTATCTTTTTAATATATTTTGAGGGGATTTAGTCCATAACTACTTTACCTTGCTCAACTTCTATAGCCTCATCATTGCCAATATTTAGTTTACTAATCTTGAACACACTCCTTTCTCCTTCAAACTAAATGCAACATTCAATCGTACTATAATCGCTGCTACTAAAGATGCCTTCACCTCAAAGTCATTCATTAATCCTCACTGCTCAATGTCAGGTCAAATATAGCTGCGCTCTGATTAGCTCTAAAACAGAATGTTTTAAGAATGTCTCTCAAGAACATTCTTTGAATTTCTTACCTTTGCCCAGTTGACTTTTCCTAATGTTGACTCTGACATGGATCATGATGAAACAATACTTCCCCTCACATAGTAAGTTTCTCTCCAGCCCTGAAGTCCTGGCTTGCCCAGTGAGGTAACATTACCTTCTGGTCTTCCACTGTTTACTGTAAAGATTGACATTAACTGGCCCGCATTACAGTACTCCCTGCTTACTTTACATTTCTTTTGCACCCCTCGCTTAAATGGCTTCATGGACCACTGTACTGCAGTCAATTAGCAGCTGTCACTCTTATACAAACAAGCTAAAATAATCTCTAACCTGTTAGACAAGTAGGAGGTGGGTTGAGGAATAATAGAGTAGGAGGTTCCTATACTCCTACCCTCTGAGTCTCTTTACCTGCCTCACTTGAGGGTGCTCCCTCCTTTTCCATATTAGTCACCAAATCAGAAGGCTCTATTCTTGTGACCACCTTGTGCAATTAACACATCAAGTAATTATCCCATCCCCCATGTGTCACAATGTTTGTAGTTTGGTCGCTACTTCACAAACTCAGAGTCAAATCCATTTCAGCTGCAAACACTGACTGCAGGCATGTCTGCCCTTGGTCAACCTGATATCCAGGATGGCCACACATTCTGCAATTGAAGCACATGGCGAGCATGTAATCTTTGTTGTGTCTTAATTGAGTAATTAATTATTGTAATATCTTCTCACTACTACTTAGTTTACTAACTTCAGTCTTAGAATCCAATAAACTTTATCGTTTTCAAAGTAAGGTTAATAATGACAACACTTACAGCTACAGTGTCTTAATTACAGATTCTAAGTGCAGTTTGTTAAAAAACATCTTTTTTCTCAATTTCATCACTTTGCACACAACCTATGAATGTAGTTATCAACTAACCATGCCTTTCCTGGGATGTCACTGATTTTGCTTCCCACACCCGACATATTTCTCCTGTTCCTTGCTCTGTGTATCCCTAGCCGAACCAATCTGTACCTCTCTCAGTTAATCACCTGCCAAGGGCAGACCCGTCTGCAGTCAGTCTGCAGTTCGAGCAGATTTGGCTCAGTGTTTTTGAGATAAAGGCCAAACTACAGACATGACAGAGGGGGAAAGTTACCTGGAGATTTTACTCCACAACGTGGTTATGTCGCTTTAGGACAGGTTTTCCTGTGATGCCACTGTTCATTTTTTTCCATTCAAATCCAGGTCCACTGCTCACCTACTCCTCTCAATATGTCTTTCATGAATGAATTTGTCAAAATATTGCAAATAAATTTCATGTTTAGGCTTTGAATTTCAATAAAAATTAATATGGTCAATTTATAGAGCCAGACTCAGAGTCATACAGCATGGAAACAGACCCCCCCCCCAGTCAAACTCGTCCACGTCGACCATGTTTACAAACTAAACTAGTCCGGCCTGGCCATATTGGCTCATATCCTTCCAAAGCTTTCCTAAACATGTACTTACGAAAATGTCATTTAAATGTTGAAACTGCACCTGCATATACCACTTCCTCTAGGAGTTCATGCCACACATTAACAACTCAGTGGACACTTTCTTATAAACATTAAACAAGTTAGAAAATTCCAGTCCTCCTTTCAATTCTGAGGCTAAGTGCATGTCTATTATTGATGGTTCAGGGTAAACCATCATACAGTCTTAACATAAAAAGACATTGATTATGATAAGGTATAATTTATTGCATGATACCAAAAGTCACATTAAACATTAACTAGTTAGGCATAAGTAGAATTATCAGGAGCCAAGCGTATCATGTCTGTTTTGGTCACAACCTCATGCAAATATTTCTCCATCCAAAGACTGAGCAAGATCAACAGATTGAGTGGACCTCACTACAGCTGAACATTAGCCCTTTCAGAACCTGTACCTTATATAATACCACCCCTAAGATTTTCTTTTTTTCTTCACAGTACCATAGAAAGGCAGTACCATAGAAGGGCACAGAAAGAGACCATTCAGCCCAATGTGTCTCCACCAGAATCTTCACTAAGAATTATAGATTCATGATCTACATTTATATATCCAATTTATCATAGAATCATTGAATCCCTACAGTGCAGAAACAGGCCATACGACCCAACATGTCCACACCGACCCTCTGAAGAGTAACCCACCCAGAACCATTCCCCTACTTAATATTCTACATTTACCCTGGCTAACACATCTAACCTGCACATCCCTGAACACTATGAGCAATTTAGTATGTCCAATTAACCTAACCTGCTCATTTTTGGATTGTCAGAGGAAACCGAAGCACCCAGAGGAAACCCATTTAGACACAGGGAGAATGTGCAAACTCCACACAGACAGTCGCCCGAGGCTGGAATCAAATCTGCGTCCCTGGCGGTGTGAGGAAGAAATGCCAACCACTGAGCACCGTGCCCCCCTAATTTACACCTGTTTTCTCATTCTGTTAAGTCTCAGGCATCCCTTCAGACTATACTATAAATAATATCTAGATTTAGATTAGATTCTAGATCTAATCATAGTATCCCTACACTGTGGGAGCAGATCATTTGGCACATACCGAGACCATACCAACCCTTCCACCCACAGCACTTCCCATGATTAATCTACTTAGTCTGCTCATCCCTGGAGCCTGTGGACAATTTAGCATGGCCAATCAGCCTAAACTGCACATCAATGGACTGTGGGAGGAAACTGGATCACCCAGCAGACACAGGGAGAATGCACAAATCCCAC
Source organism: Hemiscyllium ocellatum (assembly GCF_020745735.1). NCBI lineage: Eukaryota > Metazoa > Chordata > Chondrichthyes > Orectolobiformes > Hemiscylliidae > Hemiscyllium > Hemiscyllium ocellatum. The sequence goes on along the minus strand of NC_083407.1, from coordinate 36,426,119 downwards.
ATAGTCGCCCAAGGGTGAAATCGAACCCAGGTCCCTGGTGCTGTGAGGCAGCAGTGCTAATCACTGACCCACCTTGCCGCCCTAGATGATAACAGGTTCACATTTCTCTTTTTCAATAAATAAATACATGTATGTTATCATATAGAAAAAAGATAGAATATTATAGACCAGTTTTTTCTTCTTTCTTCATTAAAGTTCCAAGCATTCTTTTCCAGAATGCCAGTTATTTCCTTGAGCTTGCTCCTTTCTTTGTAAAACAGATAGCTAATAGCTACTAACAACCCATTTCAATTTGGAGACTTCTCTTGTCTCCAATCACTGTTTTAAAACTGCAACAATGATCCAGTCATTTCTCATTCACACATTTTGTTGAAGATTATCCCATAGTGACTTTTTATTGACTGAATGTTCAATGGGTATTGCAGTTTAATCCCATTTTTAGAGTTGCTCCCAATACTTTCACAAAGAATAATACATCTACCTCTTCGCTAAGACAGAGTTTCTGTTGTGAAAGTACTTTTCTGATCTCTTTAGCCTTGCAGACTAAAAGGCAACATTGATCTCCTTCTCACAAGAAAAACTGTAAACCCTCCAGTACTCAAGGACCCCCGTCACAGACATTTCTACAAGAAGTATCTTGAGAAACAAGAAGTTGCATGTTCCTGGCAACTCCCCAACATGGAAATTTCAAAACACTATGCTCTATTTTCAATTTTTTTCAATGTTTTGTTCACCTAAATGATTTCAGATTGTGGTTTTACATTGTACTCAACTGTTATACATTAAAACCGGCTTCTGTCCTTGTTTGGTCAATTCAGCTGTCCAGTTAGACTTTGCAATTTCCCAATTTCAGTTTATGATTTTTTCTTGTGCTCACACTCCAATCTAGATAAAGGAGTGAGCTTTCAATAATGTTCAGATGCTTGCTAATAGCGTTTTGTGCCTTGCTAACTGTATCACGTGACAGTAACAGAGATATTTTGTCTGAAAATTATTATAAATTATGCTCAGATTACCATCATGAATTCTCTGACAGGTATTTTAATACACAAGTCAAAATGTATGCTACACATCACTTATTTACTTATGAAGTATATATTGAACTATTGGAAATTAGTTATTTGCAGTGACTAATGCATGCACATTAAAATAAGTCAAAACCTGACCTGGCAAGGGTTTAAAAATGCAAAATGCTAATTGTGTCAAGAGATTGTACACATGTATGCCAATTTCAAATTAGTTTAATTTATAGATGAAGCAGCTGGCTGCCATCCCTTTGGCAACCTGAACATGAAATGTAGGCATACTTGTTTCTTCCATGCATCACAGTCCACTGATTGGCATATTTTATTATTATAGTCTGTGTACTGTCATCTTTTTTTCTGAAGTCCCAGTTCTTCTAGTAATAGATCCTCATTCAGTTTTGATCTGGGATTTCAACATTTTATTGTCATTTCTGACTTACTGACACTCATTACATACTGAAGCTTCAGACTCACAGACACATCTCATCATATTCTGTCATTTCAAATGAAAGGACACTCAAATGGAAGCTTTCCTTTCCCTAATCCATTAAATCTAGTTATTTCTTTGAGTTTATTGATGGAGTTGAGATTTGCAGTGATAGTGATGGATAACAGTCCTAAATGAAATACAGTAGCAAATTGATTACTTAATTAAAATCATACATAAAGTATTTAATGACAGCTGATTGCAACATATTTGTTTAAAAAGAGGGGGAGGCAGAAACCAGGAAACTATAGGCCAATCAACCTGACTTCGGTGGTTAGTGAAATTTTGGAGTACATTATTAAGAATGAGATTGCGGAGTACTTAGAAGTGGATGGCAAAATAGGGCTGAGTCAGCACAGCTTCAAGAGGAGGTCACACCTGACAAATCTGTTCGAATTCTTTGAGGAGATAATGAGCAAGTCAGACAAAGGAGAGCCAGTGGATATGATCTACTTGGATTTCCAGAAGGCCATTGACACAGTGCCTCTCGGGGGTGTACTAAATAAGATAAGAGTCCATGGTGTTAGGGGCAAGGTACTGGCATGGATAGAGGATTGGCTGACTGGCAGAAGGCAGAGAGTGGGGTAAAGTGGTGTTTTCCAGGATGGCAGCCAGTAACTAGTGGAGTTCTGCAGGGGTGAGTGTTGGGATCACACTGTCCACGTAATGCATTGAATAATTTGGATGAGGAAACTGAGGCCTTTGCAGATGACAAAAAGATAGGTGAAGGAGTAAGTCATTTTGAGGAATTTGGGTGGATGCAGAAGGATGTGGACAGGCTCAGAGATTGAGCAAAGAAGAGGCAGATGGAATACAATGTGGGAAAGTGTGAGGTTATGTACTCTGTTAGGAAGAATAGAGGCATGGATTTATTTCTAAATGGGGAAAGACTCTGGAAATCTGAAACACAAAGGGATTTAAGTGCCCTGTTTTAGGACTCTCTTAATGTTAACGTGCAGGTTCAGTTGGCAGTTCAGAAGGCAAATGCAATGAAAGCAGTAATTGTGAATACTGTATCTAAGGAAGGATATGCTGACATTCAGAATTATTCAGAGGAAGCTCTCAAGAATGAACCTGAGAATGAAGGGCTTGTCATGTGATGAGCAGTTGAGGACGCTGAGTCTGCACTTAATAGAGTTTAGAAAAAGGAAGGGGGATCTCACTGAAACTTACAGAGTACAGAGACGCATGGACAGAGTGGATGTGGAGAACATCTTTCCACTAGTGGGAGAGACTGAGACCTAAGCCACACTGTCAGAGTGAAGGGATGACCCTTTAGAAGGTGAGAAGAAATATCTTCAAACAGATGGTGGTGAGTCTGTGAAACTCATTGCTGTAGAAGGCTGTGGAGACCAAGTCGCTGAGTGTATTTAAGACAGACATAGATAGGTTCTTGTTTAGTAAAAGGATTAAGGGTTATGGAGAAAAGGCAGGAAAATAGTTTTGCGAAACATGTCAACCATGATTGCATGACACTGAATGATGGACTGACTACAAAAATAACAAAGGGCTGATAACTTTCTGCTCAACAGTAAGCCACTGCCCATATGCATTATGTCCCAAACTCTTGTAGTGTGCTAGTGAGAACATAGAACGTAGAACATTACAGTGCAGCATAGCCCTTCAGCACTCAATGTTGCACTGAGCTGTGGAACCAATCTAAGCCTATCTATCCTACACTAATCCATTTTCATCCATATGTTTATCCAATTACCACTTAAATACCCTTAAAGTTAGCGAGTCTACTACTGTTGTAGGCAGTGCATTTCACGCCCCTACTACTCTCTAAGTAAAGAAACTACCTCTGACATCTGTCCTATACTTATCATCCCTCTAGCTATGTCGCTTCATGCTAGCCATCACCGTCTGAAGAAAAAGACTCACACTGTCCACCTGAACTATCCCTCTGATTATCTGTCTCAATTAAGTCACCTCTCAACCTTCTTCTCTCTAATGAAAACAGCCTCAAGTCCCTCAGCCTTTTCTCCTAAGACTTTCCTTCCATACAGGCAACATCCTTGTAAATCTCCTCTGAACCCTTTTCAAAGGTTCCACATCCTCCCTATAATGTGGTGACCAGAACTATACGCACTACTCCAAGTGCAGCCGCATCAGAGTTTTGTACAGCTGTAGTATGACCTCATGGTTCCGAAACTCAATCCCTCCACCGATAAAAGCTAACACACCATATGCCTTCTTAACAACCCAATCAACCTGGGTGGCAACTTTCAGGGTTCTATGTACATGGATACCGAGATCTCTCTGCTCATCTACACTATCAAGAATCTTACCATTAGCCCAGTATTCTGCATTCCGGTAACTCCTTCCAAAGTGAATCACCACACACTTTTCTGCATAACATTCCATTTGCCACCTCTCAGCTCAGCTCTGCAGCAAACCTATGTCCCTCTGTAATCTGCAACATCCTTCAGCACTATCCACAACTCCACCAACCTTAGTATCATCCTCAAATTTACTAACACATCCTTCTACATCCTCATCCAGGTTATCCAGGGACTGAATGCTCTCATCTGATTCCACCTGTATTTGAAGGTCAGTATGTTGTGATGGTCACAATTAAAAATTATCCCTTAGTTGCACTGCATTGCTGGCTGAGATCTCTCTTACCCTGAATACCTCAAAGGAAACAAGGAACAGAACTGTCTGGACAAAAAAAGGATTTTTTGTCACTCTGAATGCTGGAATCAACCATGGACAAAATACATTAGAACTAGGGTTTCAATAAATTTGCAAAACTAATGCAAAATATGAATTCTTCTATTCAGTTACCAACATTAAAATTGCTGATAAACCATACAACAACTGTAACCTTCAACTAACTGCCCTTTCATGAACAATTTAGAGAATGATCTGTATAATCATTTTTAAAAGATCATTTGAATTCTCCTCTTATTTCTAAGCTGTGTGCTGCATTACTCATTCATCTTGTATTCAGTGATACATTGTACACATTGTGAGAGAAAGAGAAGAGATGCTTTTCAAATTAATCTTATTGTAACCAACTGAGGGGCTAGTGAAATATAGAATAAAATAGAAATTTATTGTCACTTGTACTTTTAGTTAAAAAATACAGTGAAGACTTTTATAAGTCGCCCCACCACAACACCTACATCAATGATAGAAGCCATTCATAATAAATAAAAGTAAAATTAAGACTAAGTTCATCACAGTTCAGTTAATAGCTCCTGGGCTTGGGCAAAACTGATTTAGGAATGATGGGATGAAGATAGGGAGCGAATTTATCCTTTTTATCTGGGAGCTTAACAGTTTGGGGTATCCTGTTGGGATGTGTCAGGAAATGTGTAAGCATGCCCAGATTTTGGTGGTAACATGATAATTTTTTAGTTTAATGAAAAATATAGCAAATCACACATAATTATCTAAATAGACTTGTATGCATTTAATATACAATCTGATTATTTTTAATAAGTGAGAATATGTGCATCCTTTCCTCTAGATTTCCTAAAGCAGAATAGTTCATGGCTCTCTCAATAGTATAATACAATGTAAGCCCTTAAACTGCAAACATTCTTGTAAGATAATTTATAATTTGTATTGAAAATGACTCTAAGATGAACTAGCCCTCATTATCTGAAACTTTGCAGCAATGGACCTTAATGCAACTGGCACCCAGGTTGCAGGGTGCTCTATTTCCCAGCCAGCAACTACCAGACTGCAAATGAAGGCATGTTACCAGTTTGCACAATGCTCGTTTGTATTGAGTGCTTATTTAATTTATATTCTTTACTGATAATCACACCTGAAGCAGAGGCGCCAGCTTTAACATGCGACTTGCCCATTTTAAAGAGCTTGACTGGGGATATTGAGTCTTGCCTCTAAAATTAACAACAAGAATTTTCACATATCCTGTTCATTGGTGTTATACCTTGTCTGCATTATTTCCTGGGAACATTTAGTTGTTGTCATAATTGTTCATTATGTTTTAGTATTTTTGGTTCTTGAAAACCACTTTAATGAATAAGACTTTCTTGCTGGGTTCTGAGTATGCCAGATGATGAGGTTGCCTATAAACAAGACTGGAGATATCTGTCAGAGCTGATTATTAACCCATAAACTGTGGAAGCATCCAGAGATGTTTCCAGCATCTTTGGATGCTGCCTGACCTGCTGCGCTTTTCCAGCAACACATTTTCAGCTCTGATCTCCAGCATCTGCCGTCCTCACTTTCTCCTCGAAGCATCCAGAGACCCAATCCCATCACCCACTTCATGTTGAATAACACTTGAAATGTGACCCACAGGAAACTCCAGGAAGCAGAAATAAAAAAATCTTGCAGCATGAGTTACTGAATCATTTCAGACATATACCAAATTAGAAGAGTAAAATGGAGGAAAGCTGGGCAGATAAATCAGGGAAAGGGACAAGTCTTAAAAAAAAAGCAAAAAATGTAAAGAGGTGGAAATAAACTATGGGAATTGGGTTCAAGTGTTTTACAGAAGTTCTCAACATCATCAGAGGTCTAGCTACACACTGGGCAAGAATGAATGATAAAATACATCAGAAAGTGGACATGGTAAATGATATGTGTCATTAACCTACACCAGTTCTAATCATGCAGGGAATATGGAAACTTTACAGTCTTTGCTAATTTAAGTAATCAGATCAGGCAGACTAAAATATGCTGCTGAGTGGTTACATGCCTCAGTGCGAGACCCGAACTTATGAGATGAGCATATCTAAACCGAGTCAGCACTATTCAAAACCAGTATCACTGTTTGAAGGGGAAGTACACTCAGGAAGTGGCTGGGGCAAAAAGTGAAACTCAAAAACAAAAGGCTGACAAATGGTGCAAGATGTCAGAGAGCATGCTTGAAGATTCTCTGATGCAGCAATCAGGAGATAAATTCTGAAAAGGAAATGTGGAGAACAAAGGTCCACAAGAAGTTTATTAACCTCACACAAGTGGTCATGGTTAATGAATTATTTTCAAGTGTCACAGCCTTAGAATTGAACAATTAACCTCAGAGGCTGCTCTTTGCATGATACTCCTATCACTCATGAATATACAGTTTCGGAACAGGAATAGGCCATTTAGCTCTTTAAGCCTACTCTGCCATTTGATAAGAAAATGTGCAAGGTATAGGGGGAAAGTAGGAGAAGGTACTAAGTAATGTTGCTCATTTAACAAACTGGTACAGGCATGATGGGCTGAATGGCCTACGTCTGCACCATAAGACTTCTGTGATCTGATGGCTGATATGACCGTGGCCCCTATTCTCCTGTCTAGCCCTGTACCCTTTGTGAGTGAGTCACAATTTTCTTCAATTTAGTTTTAAGAATATTCAATGATCTAGGAGGAATCCACAGACTGAGGGAAAAAAAAATCTCATCTCAATTTTAAATGGGAGACCCCTTTATTTTTAAATTGTATTCCCTAGTTTTAGTCTCTATCATAAGGGGAAACATCATTCCAGCATTTCTCAAAACTCAGTCAAAATCCCTCAGGATTTTATATAAGGTCACCAACAATGTCTCAGAATCACACCTTGCTCCTCATATCCACCTCACTCTGACACATTTAGTACTGTTACAAACCTCATGTCCACATTTCTCTGCTTGCTCAAACTGTTAGCTACTGACAGGCACTTTATTCAAACAGATTGCACCACACTTACTGAAAACTCTCTTACTTGCAGGAAAAAGTGATGCAGGGCCAAAGGTAGCAGCACCTAACCGGCCAGGTGTAGCTATACGTCCTGAAGATGGTGCTTGCTTTCATTGTAGTGATCATCACTGAGACTGTAACCAGTGGTGGGGCTGAATCTATCAAATATGACAGCATGATCATAACGAATCCTCTTTCTCAATCTCACTTACTTCTCAATGCATATCACTTCTGATATTCAGCATGTGGCAACCTCCTAGTTTATCCGCCTTCCCTCACCAGTTATCTCAACCAATATAGTAACACTACATAGGATTAAAAGAACAGGCACAGACGATTGTGAAGAAGGAAATGTAGGGTGATTTATTGTATTTTCTATGGAATACAGATGGTTAGATTAATACATTTGCTTTGAAATGTTTGGTTATGGTGGCATTTATTTTAGCATTGTGGCTAAAATGGCAATGTTACAGTCCACAAGAGAGGAGGGAAGGTGTGAGGCAATTGGTAGCGGAAGTTCGGGTTATATTCACTGGTATTGCAATCAATCACAGTTTAGTGAGAAAACAGACTTTCCCTCTTCTAGTTTCCTTCTCCTCTTCTTCCTCCTCCTTAGCTGTGTCATATAATGGGTAGCAAGAACATTGCTTACATAATGGTAAGGTTGTGCAGTATGCAGCAGACCACAGGAAGGTTGACATGTACTGCAGATTTTCAGATAGCAGCCAAGGCAGTGGTAGTATCATTTTAGCGGACTAGTGGGCCAATGGGCTGAGAAGTGGCAGATGGGGTTTAATTCAGATAAATGCGAGGTGCTGCATTTTGGGAAAGCAAATCTTAGCAGGACCTATACACTTAATGGTAAGGTCCTAGGGAGTGTTGTTGAACAAAGAGACCTTGGAGTGCAGGTTCATAGCTGCTTGAAAATGGAGTCGCAGGTAGATAGGATAGTGAAGAAGGCGTTTGGTATGCTTTCCTTTATTGGTCAGAGTATTGAGTACAGGAGTTGGGAGGTCATGTTGCGGCTGTACAGGACATTGGTTAGGCCACTGTTGGAATATTGCATGCAATTCTGGTCTCCTTCCTATCGAAAAGAAGTTGTGAAACTTGAAAGAGTTCAAAAAAGATTTACAAGAATGTTGCCAGGGTTGGAGGATCTGAGCTATAGGGAGAGGCTGAACAGGCTGGGGATGTTTTCCCTGGAGGGTTGGAGCTGAGGGGTGACCTTATAGAGGTTTACAAAATTAGGAGGGGCATGGATAGGATAAATAGGCAAAGTCTTTTCCCTGGGGTCGGGGAGTCCAGAACTAGAGGGCATAGGTTTAGGGTGAGAGGGGAAAGATATAAAAGAGACCTAAGGGGCAACATTTTCACACAGAGGGTGGTACGTGTATGGAATGAGCTGCCAGAGGATGTGGTGGAGGCTGGTACAATTGCAACATTTAAGAGGCATTTGGATGGATATATGAATAGGAAGGGTTTGGAGGGATGTGGGCCGGGTGCTGGCAGGTAGGACTAGATTGGGTTGGGATACCTGGTCGGCATGGATGGGTTGGACTGAAGGGTCTGTTTCCATGCTGTACATCTCTATGACTCTATGACTCTAGCGAATTTTTCAATTTTGATTGGAAGTATGCCCTTGCTCTACGCATGCTGCTCTTGTTTGAGCGGATTGCATACAGTGGTTGTGAGTTATCAATCAATCTGTGCCTCTTAGTAACCACCCTTTATTTGTCATGATGGGTTAAATTGAGATCCTTGCAGTGTTGTGTGTTTGATCCACCTGTTTAGTGTCATAGAGTCATAGAGATGTACTGGACAGAAACAGATCCTTCGGTCCAACTTGCCCATGCCGTCCAGATATCCCATGATCTAGTCCCATCTGCCAGCACCTGGCCCATATCACTCCAAACCCTTCCTATTCATATTCTCATCCAGATACCTTTTAAATGTTGCAATTGTACTGGCCTCCACTTCCTCTTGCAGCTCATTCCATACACATACCACGTTCTGCGTGAAAAGGTTGCCCCTTAGGTCTCTTTTATATCTTTCCCCTCTCATCCTAAACCTAAGCCCTGTAGTTCGGGACTCCTCGACCCCAGGGAAAAGACTTTGTCCATTTATCCCAACCATGCCCCTCATGATTTTGTAAACCTCTATAAGGACACTCCTCAAGTCCGATGCTCCAGCAAAAATGGCTCGAGCCTATTCAGCCTCTCCCTATGGCTCAAACCCTCCAACCCTGGCAACATCCTTGTAAATCTTTTCTGAACTCTTTCAAGTTTCACAACATCTTTCCGATAGGAAGGAGACCAGAATTGCATGCAATATTCCAACAGTGGCCTAACCAATGTCCTGTACAGCTGCAACATAACCTCCCAATTCTTGTACTCAATACTCAGACCAACAAAGGAAAGCATTCCAAATGCCTTCTTCACTAACTTATCTACCTGCGACTCCACTTTCAAGGAGCTATGAACCTGCACTCCAAGGTCTCTTTGTTCAACAACACTCCCCAGGACCTTGCCATTAAGTGTATAAGTCCTGCTAAGATTTGCTTTCCCAAAATGCAGCACCTCAAATTTATCTACATTAAACTCCATCTGCCACTTCTCAGCCCATTGGCTCATCTGATCAATATCCCGTTGTAATCTGAGGTAATCGTCTTCGCTGTGCATTACACCTCCTCTTTTGGTGTCATCTGCAAACTTACTAACTCTACCTCTTATGCTCTCATCCAAATCATTTATACTAATGATGAAAAGTAGTGGACCCAGCACCGATCTGGTGGCACTCCACTGGTCACAGGTCTCCAGTCTGAAAACAACCCTCCATTACCATCTTCTGTCTTTTGCCTTTGAGCCAGTTTTGTATCCAAATGGTGAGTTCCCCATGAGATCTAACCTTGCTAACCATTTCCCATGGGGAACCTTGTCAAATGCCTTACTGAAGTCCATATAGATCACGTCCAACACTCTGCCCTCATCAATCCTCTTTGTTACTTCTTCAAAAAACTCAATCAAGATTTTTTCTACAAAGAGAATATGAAATGTTCTCTTAGAATGCAAAGCCCCAGTCACCTCCTATGATCTGCCATGGATAGCAAACTGGGAAATGTTGCAAATAATGTCTGCATCCAATCTCGACAGAACCCAACACTTAAAAATTCATAGGTACAACCACTTTGGGAGTCATTAGAAATATTGTCTTCACCTTCTGCATTTGTGGCTGTGGCAGAGGTGATGAGTTCAATGAAAACAATCTTAATAAAGTGCAGACATCTGACCCATTGTTGTTTCCTGATGTTATAGTAGAAGAAGAGACATCTCTATGATATGCCCGATTTCTCTGCAAGATGTTGACCCACAGCTCAGTGATGGCTTGAGCTTTTCTCTTTCCTTTTCAGATCATCTTGAGCCATATCATATGGCAGAGGGATATATACTTCCTTTTTCTCCCTACTAAAAACCAATTCTGTGGATTCACGCACTGATGGAGTTCATTTCAGGCTCCTGCAACGGTTTGGCTAATCAGCTTTGCTAAATTGAATTTTAAAAATTACAACTGTGAACAGTCAGGCCTTTAATGAGCTCCCTCCCCCATGCCATTCAAAAACTCATACAGCATGGAAACAGACCCTTCAGTCCAACCCGTCCATGCCGACCAGGTTAAACTGGTCCCACCTACCTGTGGTTGGTCCATATCCCTTTAAAAATTCCTATTCATGTTCCTATCCAAATGTCTTTTAAATGTTATAACTGTACTTGCCTCTACCACTTCCTTTAGCAGTTCATTCTGCATACAAACCACCCTCTGTTTGAAAAGGTTGCCCCTCAGGCCCCTTTTAAATCTTTCTCCTCTCATCTTAAAAATATGCTCTCTAGTTTTGAATTACCCCACCCTAGGGAAAAAAAAACCTTTGCTATTCAGCTTATCTGTGCTGCTCATGATTTTATAAACCTCTATAAGGTCACCCTTCAACCTCCTACGCTCCAGTGGGAGAAAAGTCCCAGCCTATCCAGCATCTCCTTCCTACTCAAGCCCTCTAGTCCCAGCAACATCCTAGTAAATCTTTTATAAACTTTCTCCAATTTAATAATATCCCTCATATAGCAAGGCAACCAGAACTGTACACAGTACTCCAAAAGCAACCTCATCAAATTCCTGTGGAATCTCAAGTCCTATACACAAAGGTCTGAGTAATGAAGCCCTTCAAAAATACAGAAATATTCCAGAAGCACTGGGATTTTTAACTGAACTCTGGAGCTGCTACCTTTAACTTCAGCTGTGCCAGTGACCAAGAGTGCAGTTACTTGGAAATCCAGTATCACTACCTATGGTAAAATTATCAATGAGCCAGACCAGGGTAGGTGTACCTCTAATGGCTTCCCTTCATTTATGAATAACCTGGAAGCAAATGTCCTATCATGTAAAATGATTGTGTCTGCACAGGTAGTTGACAGTCTATTTATATGCTACAGTTTTCGCTTGTTTTGTGTCAACAATACCACTAAGCATCTTTCACAATGTCTGACACCAATGCACATTTGAGGTTCTTGCCAAAACAAAGGGGTCTTCCATTTATATTATACCTTTCATGATCTAGTGCTGTCCCAAAGTACTTTAGAACCGAAAATACTTTGAAAGTTTATTGACTTAGAAAGCACATCTGCCAAATTATGCCCATTACTGTACTCTGTTTATGTGATGCTGATTGGGAGATAAATAACTGACCAGGACACTGGATAACACAATGCTGTTCTTAGAATATGCATGAGATGTTTTACGTTTGCAAAAGAGGACAATGAGGCTTCAGAGTAACATCTCATCTGAGAAATAGGACTTTCATTTGTGTTACTCTCTTTGCACTGCACTTCAGTGTCAACCTACATTTTGAGATCTATTCTCTGGAGTTCCCTCGAACTGAGAGCCTCAGGGATAGTGTCTTAGAGTCATAGAGATGCACAGTACAGTCCAACTTGTCCATACCGACCAGATAACTCAACACAATCCAGTTCTACCTGCCAGCACTTGGCCCATATTCCTCCAAACACTTTCTTTTATATACCCATCCACCTGCCTTTTAAATGTTGCAATTATACCAGCTTTCACAACTTCCACTGGCAGTTCATTCCATTCACGTACCACCCTCTGCATGAAAAAGTTGCCCCTTAGGTCTCTTTTATATCTTTCCACTCTCACCCTAAATCTATGGCCTCTAGTTCTGGACTCCCCCATTCCAGGGAAAAGACTTTGACTATTTACCCTAGCCATGCCCCTCATGATCTTATAAACCTCTATAAGGTCACCCCTCAGCCTCCAATGCTTCAGGGAAAATTGATAAAGATGGAGCAGTGGATGTGGTGTACATGGAATTTAGCAAGGCATTTGATAATGTTTCCCATGGTAGGCTCATTCAGAAAGTAAGGAGGCATGGGATACAGGGAAATCTTGCTGTCTGGATACAGAACTGGCTGGGCCATAGAAGAGAGAGGGTGGTGATAGATGGAAAGTGTTCAGCCTGGAGCTTGGTGACCAGTGGTGTTCCGCAGGGATCAGTTCTGGGACCTCTGCTCTTTGTGTTTTTTTATATAAATGACTTGAATGAGGGAGTGGAAGGGTGATGATACCAATGTTGGTGGAGCGGTAGATAGTGTGGAAGGCTGTTGTAGGTTGCAACAGGACATTGACAGGATGCAGAACTGGGCTGAGAAGTGGCAGATGGAGTTCAATCTGGAAAGAATGCGAAGTGATTTATTTTGAAAGGTCAAATTTGATTGCAGAATACAATCCCCCAAATTGTTCCCCCAAAGTTGCCATACAGGTTGATCGGGTTGTTAAGAAGGCTATTAGTGTGTTGACTTTCATTAGCAGGGTGCTTGAGTTTAAGAGCTGTGAAGTTATGCTGCAGTTCTATAGAGCCTTGGTTGGGCCACACTTGCAATATTGTGCTCACTTCTGGCCACCTCATTAGAGGAAGGATGTGGAAGCTTTAGAGAGGACTCAGAAGAGATTTACCATGATGCTGCCTGGATTGGAGGGGGCATGTCTTACGAAGAAAGGCTTTTCTCATTAGAGTGAAGAAGGGTGAGAGGCAACTTGATAGAGATGTACAAGATGATGAGAAGCATAGATAGTGTGAACAGTCAGACTTTTCCCCTGGACAGAAATGGCTATCACGACAGGGCATAATTTTAAGTTGATTGGAGGAAAGTTATGTGGAGATTTCAGAGGTAGGTTATTTACATAGAGAGTGGCACGTGCGTAGAATGCACTGTCAGCAGTGGTAGTAGAGTCAGCTACATTAGGAACATTTAAGTGACTCTTGGATAGGCACATGAATGATAGGAATGTAGGTTAGTTTGATCTTAGAGTAGGATAAAAGGTCGGCACAACATCCAGGGATGAAGGCCCTGTACTGTGTTGTACTGTTCAATGATCTCTGTTATCAGAAAACTGCATAATTATGATTTTAGTGTGACCTACTTAACAGCCAATATACCAAGACTGAAAAAAAATCAAGAGATTTACAATTGCCAGAAAGTTAGCAAATATGAAAACACTGTTAGCTTGCATTGCTAACCAGGGTGATGCTGGTAACAGCCACATACTGATAACTGGAGAACATCATATCCACATTTAGAGAAGGTAATGTCACAAATTATACCAACTGGAGTTTTGGTAGGCAAGGCTTAGGTAACCAGGCTTGCTTGTGCCTGTGTGTGTTTGTGCATGTGCACGTGTGTGTCAGTGGTTCATTATAAATATCATAACCTTCAATATCTACTGTGAGTCATTTTCATCAAATCCAGCAAAAGTCCTCTTGGATTGCTGGGTGAAATAAGGAACAAAGAATACCACAGTTCGGTTATGCAAGTAATATTACCAGTGCAATGTCTTATTACATCAATAGATTTCTCACACAAGAAAAAATTCTTATTAATTGTTGTTGAAATCTTTTTGATTGAAACATCAAAGCTATTTGTTAATTACTGTGTAACACCTGCATACTTACATAGCAACCTATGTGAATAATTGTTTTGAAAGTGATAAATCATAATTGTGTGAAAGTATGGACAGCTTCTTCCAATGTACTCTACAAAATGTGTGGTCTATTATTCATTTTCATTGTGAGCTACTGAGTATGTATAGCAACTGGAATAAATATATTAATCTGAATGATTATGGTTTGCATTTTTCTACTAAGTAAATTGAAAATCTGAATTAATATCAGTCTCAAAGGCAAAAATAGACATTGGTGGAAAAGCCCAGCATCTGTGGAGAGAAATCAGTTAACATTTCAGGTCAAGTAACCTTTTCTCAGAAGAAATATCGGTTTGTTGGTTTGTGGTCACATCTAGATTACTTAGCTCAGAGTTTCAAAATGTTTATTTACAGTCTGTTAAAATAACCAGGAGCTAATAGAAATTGGTTCACTTGCTAGCAACACAACTTTCTGGGGGCGTACTGATGAGGTTAGTAAACCATTCTTCATCTCTGGAAATTAGGTTCAAATTTGACCCATTTTGATGTAGTAAAAATCTCCTTTGTCAATTTGACCAGAGTGAGAACCTTGGGACAGTTCTAACTCCATTACAAATGCATAAGCACTACCACCTGATGAAGGAGAGTCGCTCTGAAAGCTAGTGTGCTTCCAATTAAACCTGTTGGACTATGACCTGGTGTTGTGTGATTTTTAACTTTGTACACCCCAGTCCTACACCTGCATCTCCAAATCATGAATACGGACCTGTCACACAAAACCAGCCTTCATTTGACAAGCTTAATCAAAGATTGCAAAGATGGTGTGGTTGGGGTTCTGCATATCTGGGAAACAGTCAAAGAGTTATACAGCACAAAACCTACCCCTCAGTTCAACTCACCCATGCCAAACAGATATCCTAAAGTGATCTTGCCCCATTTCCAGCATTCGGCATATCCCTTTAAACCTTTCCTATTCATGTGTCCATCCAGATGCCTTTTAATTTTGTAATTGTATGCTCCTCCACCACTTCCCGTGGCAGCTCATTCTATAGATGCACCATCCTCTGCATGAAAAAAGTTGCCCCCTATTCACTCATTATGCCCTTCGTGATTTTATTGACCTTTATATGGTCACCCCTCAGCCTCCAACACTCCAGTGAAAAAAGCCCCAGCCTACTCAGCCTCTCCCAAGAGTTGGAATTTTGTATGTAAATACACTTTCTCTATAGTTTTAATTGCTGGGACTCGAAATATCAACCTGACAACATCCTCCAACCTTTGTGTCAGCAATGATACGTGTATCTGATCTAATTACATGCCTATCAACATAACATAATAGTGAAGGTGATATTGTGAAGAGCTTGGCAATCACCATCTCTAAACCGGTGAGTAAGCCGATACTTCTCAGCAATTGAGGGCCATGCAACAATTAGCATGATGTTTACCAATGACAAGGTAAATCATCACGTTGCTGGGTAAAAAGGGACTGAAGCATGTTATCTGATAAAAGATTGACACTTAATTAAAGTAGAAAATGACTGCATTATTACGTCTGTACATTTTTTTCAAAGGAGCAAATATTATTCATAGATTTCCAATTAATGAAAATATTGCTTCTTTTCTGGAGGGTATGCTGTAGGTTTCATATCAATTTCACATGGAATTGATGATGATCTTTTTATATAATTCTGTTGATCATGTTTACTTTAATGCATTAATAATGATTTTATAGTTTAAGTGTAACCACATTTTAGGTGAGTTAAGTAAACAGTTTTTTTTAAAGCTTTTCTTGTCAACATCTTCTAAAATAAAGCCCCACTTCTAGTTCCTTTGAATTACTAAAGATTAGATTCCCTACAGTGTGCAAACAAGCCCTTTGACCCAACAAGTCTACACCAATCCTCCAAAGAGTAACCCACACCTTATATTTACCCCTGTCTAATGCACCTGACACTGTGGGCAATTTAGCACGGCTAATTCACCTGACCTGCACATCTTTGGATTATGGGAGGAAACTCATGCAGACACAGGAAGAATGTGAAAACTCCACACAGACAGTCACCCAAGATGGGAATCAAACCTGGGTCCCTGGTATGGTGAGGCAGCAGTGCTAACCACTGAGCCACCATGCTGCCCTGCTTTTGTCACTATAAAAATAAATGTTATCATGTATATGCAGAACAAGTCTAACTGCAGCTTTTGATCTCACAGAATCTATACACTTGTAAGAGGCTCATATAAGGAAAAAGTATGGTGGCTAATATGGTTAGGTGCTGAAAACGGGCACAAGGATTGTGATCAATTTGTACCTGGTCAATGTAATGCAGGTTCATTCCAACTTCATACTGCCTGTTCACTTGAATGATTTCTGAATGCCAATAATGTTAACTGCTGTTCATTAGCAGCACACATCAGCAGGCTGCCCAGTTAGTTAGTCTGCAACTTTTAAATTAGGAATGGTGGCAGTCGTTGGGCAGGGTTGACAGCATTGGAAGAAGTGATTTGATCTGAGAAAGAGTGCAGAAGACACTGCATGGCAAACAGAAAGATCTAAGCTTTCCAGGTGAAGCTGGTGTATTGCGTATTATATTCACTGCACCCAATGTGGCCTACTCTACATTGGAGAAAAGAAACACAGACTGGGTGATCCCTTTCTGGAATACCTCTGGTCTGTCTGAAAATAGGATCTCTAGCTTCCTGCTTGCATGCCCACATGTCTGTCCTCGGCATGCTGCAGTGTTCCAGTGAAATACAGCACAAACTGGAGGAACAATTTCTCATAGTTTGTGAGAAGATTTGTAGCTTGGGTGCTCGTTGTTGTGGTCCTGTTCTCTGAGCTGGGAATTTGTGTCGCAGACATTTCATCCCCTGTCTAGGTGACATCCTCAGTGCTTGGGAGCCTTCTGTGTTGTTTCCTCCGGCATTTATAGTGATTTGTCTCTGCCGCTTCTGGTTGTCAGTTCCAGCTGTCCGCTGCAGTGGCCGGTATATTGGGTCCAGGTCGATGTGTTTGTTGATAGAATCTGTGGATGAGTGCTATGCCTCTAGGCATTCCCTGGCTGTTCTCTGTTTGGTTTGTCTTATAATAGTAGTGCTGTCCCAGTCGAACTCATGTTGCCTGTCATCTGCGTGTGTGGCTACTAAGGATAGCTGGTATCGTGTCGTTTCGTGGCTAGTTGGTGTTCATGGATGCGGATCGTTAGCTGTCTTCCTCTTTGTCCTATGTAGTGTTTTGTGCAGTCCTTGCATGGGATTTTGTACATTACATTGGTTTTGCTCATGCTGGGTATCGGGTCCTTTGTCCTGGTGAGTTGTTGTCTGAGAGTGGCTGTTGGTTTGTGTGTTGTTATGAGACCTAGTAGTCATAGTAGTCTGGCTGTCAGTTCAGAAATGTTCTTGATGTATGGTAACATGGCTAGTCCTTTGGGTTGTGGCATGTCCTCATTCCGTTGTCTTTCCCTTAGGCATCTGTTGATGAAATTGCAGGGGTATCTGTTTTTAGCGAATTCATTGTAGAGGTGTTCTTCTTCCTCTTTTTGCAGTTCTGGTGTGCTGAAGTGTGTTGCGGCCCTTTTGAACAGTGTCTTGATGCAACTTCTTTTGTGTGTGTTGGGGTGGTTGCTTTCGTAGTTCAGGACTTGGTCTGTGTGTGTGGCTTTCCTGTATACCTTTGTGGTGAAATCTCCGTTCGGTGTTCTCTGTACCAACACGTCTAGGAATGGGAGTTGGTTGTCCTTTTCCTCCTCTCTTGTAAATATGATTCCTGTGAGTGTGGCGTTGATGATCCAGTGCGTGTTTTCTATTTCTGTGTTTTTAATAATCACAAAGGTGTCATCCCCATATCTCACCCAGATTGAATTTACAGTAAGACTGTTTGTTGTAATCTTTGCATTACTGCTTCTGCTATGAGTCCAGAGATTGGTGAGCCCATGGGTGTGCCGTTGATTTGTTCAAACATTTAGTTGTTGAATGTGAAGTGAGGCGCAGGTCCAGAAGTTTGAGTATGCAGTCTTTGTTGATAGGTTCCCCATCTTGTTGTTTGTTCTGTATGTCCAGCAGGTTGGCTATTGTGTCTCTGGCTAGAGTTTTGTTGATAGAGATGAACAGTGATGTTACATCAAATGAGACCATAGTTTCTTCCTTGTCTATGTGTATATTTCTGATGATGTCCAAGAATTCCTGTGTTGATTGTATAGAGTGTCTGGATCCGCTGATCAGGTGCTTCAGTTTCTGTTGTAGTTCTTTAGCCAGTTTGTGTGATGGTGTTCCTGGTAGCAATACGATGGGTCTGAGTGGGATGTCTGGTTTGTGCACTTTAGGTAGTTCTTAGAATCTGGGGATGATGTTGCTTTCAGGTTTCATTCTCTGTAGGTCAAACCTGGTTATCTGTCCATTTTTTTGCAGGTTCCTCAGTGTGTTATCATATTGGTGAGCTGTGGGGTGGGGTCAAACTCCCTCTTTTTGTAGGTGTT
The DNA here is from genome assembly GCF_020745735.1 of Hemiscyllium ocellatum. Lineage (NCBI taxonomy): Eukaryota > Metazoa > Chordata > Chondrichthyes > Orectolobiformes > Hemiscylliidae > Hemiscyllium > Hemiscyllium ocellatum. The sequence continues at coordinate 36,407,505 of NC_083407.1, read as the reverse complement.
GGTATCTGCAAGTAATTGTTGCACTTTCTGGATGTACTCTGCTTTGTCCAGGATGACCGTCATTCCGCCTTTGTCTGCTGGTAGTATGATTATGTTCTTATCATTTCTTCGTGTTTTTAGTGCTTCCCTCTCCTTGGTGTTGAGGTTATGTGTTTGTCTTTTCCTTGTTATCAGGGGTAAAATACTTTGTCTCACTGTTTGTTGTGTCTCTTCTGTCAGTCAATTGTGTCTGAGTGTGCATTCTAGTGCTGCTAGGAAGTCTGCTGTCTTGGCGTCCCTGTGGTTATAGTTGAGCCCCTTGGCCAGTATTGTTCCTTCAGTCTCTGTGAGGTGTCTGTAGGAGAGGTTTCTAACCCAGGTATGTGTTGTGGTGTCCTCTCTGTTGTGTGTTAGTTTGGCCATTTTTTCTTTTAGTGCCGTTTTTTTGCGGTGTGTGGCCCTGTTCTGTCCTATGGTGATGGCCTGTTCTATGGTCCGGGTCCATTCCTGATTGGTGGTTTTTGAAATTAACGATTTTTGGTGCGCAGTTTCTTGTCTGTATTTGTATAGTCTGTTGTGTGCATCTGTAATCATTACCTGGATCATGCTGAATCCGTTCTGTCTGGCTGTGTCTCTGGCTTGTGGGTTGTTGACTGGTGGTCTGTATCTGACTCATGGTGGAAGGATTCGATTCTTTCAGCATTCGTGCAGGAACCGGAGTTGTTCCTATGTGGCGTTCAGGCGGTTGGCACAGGATTCCCATTTCCTGGCTTGTCTTAGCATCTCTCATCCATAGGTTTTCAAAGTTTGTGAGAAGATTTGTAGCTTGGGTGCTTGTTGTTGTGGTTCTGTTCGCCGAGCTGGGAATTTGAGTTGCAGACATTTCATCCCCTGTCTAGGTGACATTCTCAGTGCTTGGGAGCCTCCTGTGACGTGCTTCTGTGTTGTTTCCTCTGGCATTTATAGTGATTTGTCTCTGCAGCTTCCGGTTTTCAGACAGACCTCTTACTATCCTTTCACGTCAGGTAGGTGACACACCATTGTACTGCCATTCTCACATTCTGATCACTTTAACTGAACAACCAATTTTTTTTTTCTTTGCTGACAAGCCACCCCTCCCCCACCCCACCACAAAAAATCTATAGCATAAATGCTGTCCCCTCCTTACTTCACTTCAGCTCTGATGAAGAGTTATCTAGACTCGAAACATGAGCTTGATCTCTCTCCATGGATGCTGTCTGATTGGCTGTGATCTCCAGCATTTGTTGTCTTCAGTACAGATTCCAGCATCAGCAATAATTTGTTCCTACATTTTATGAAGTATAGCACTGGCTGTGGGCAGAGGACATCAAGGTGAAAGGAGAGAATTGAGTTATCGAGATTCAGAGAGGTGAAGAATGCAAGCTATGAGATGTGGCTGAGGATAACTGTACATGTAACCTCAAGTGAGACCATTATGAGATATGAAAACCAAAGTGACTTGAAGCGCTTAATGCTTGGGGAGTGAGTGCAAGGACAGAGGCGATGAGTGTGTGACATTTTAGGTCAACAAGCATATTGATATTGCATTTTAAGGAGAAAAGATTAAGCTGAAAGCAAGCAGTACTGCAACAATGAAAAAACAAATCCTGAGAAAGGAACTTTAACATGGTCAAACTAGTTTTTGTTTCTTCACAAATGTTGCCTGATCGGCTAAATATTTCCAAGGGCCATTTTTTGTTTTAAAATTTCCAGCAGTGTTTTAATATCTGCAAAAATGTAGGTCCTGTTGATTTTGCAGATGTGGAGATGAAATGACTTAAAATCATGCACATCATTTTAATTTTAGCTTGTGTGGACAGCTGGAATAGTTAATGCAGTTAGTGTCAGTACAAAGCTGAAGGAAATGTTGACTTACCCTGAAGTTGTCAAAAGGGGCAACACAGCCTTGAAATCCATAATGGGGACAGGCAGGTCAAGCTTGATTAGACTGAGTGCTTTATAAAAAAGTCTTGCACATACAGAAAATAGAATTAATGCTAAATAGAAACTAAATAGAATCAGTACATTGTAGAATTAGTACTAAAATGAAAGATATCACAGATTTCATACTTACAAAAGTGTAGTTTGCTAATTGAGAGGGAGATTATTCAGATTATTATCAAACTAATTAATCTAGTCATACAAAAAGTTGGATATTGCAAATGATCCTGCTAACCACAAGTCACCACTTGTAATTGTCAATTATTAGTGCTTTTTATCACTGCTGGGAAATCTGTGTGTATTGACTGACATTTATTAACAAGTTATTTCCAAATACAGAAATCCTTTTGCATTAAACAGAGCTGGAGTTTCAGTATTATATCTACAGCTTATGCTCTCCTTTAATAAAGTCCTGGACTTCATTCAATCTCAATTATTTTTTTCCTCTTGCATTTACCTTCTCATATTTCTCCAGGTTGACCATATTTTTTTTAAAAAATCAAATGACTTTATATAATTACTAAAAAGAAAAGTCAGTCAATTACAACAAGCCAGATGTTGCTAACCAGGCAGTATTAACTTCAGGGTAAAAATCATTCATCTGCAGGATAACAAACTGTTTTTAACAAAATAAACAATTTATAGAAGGTAACTTGACACATTTTAGAGAACTTTAGTTTTTGAAGTAAATTAGATCATCCTGACAAATTAAAACATTTGCAAAATGAAGCATATTGCTGTAATCAGATGAATATAGTGGTTTCAACGTATTAAATAAATGAAATGAGTAGAGAATTGTGTAGCCTCCCTGGATTGTTGGCATCAAGTATAAGCAGAAGTTGCAAGATATATCACTACAGGGGAGTATACTCTGAGGACTTATGGACCATTTACTGGTTTGATGGCATTTAAATATTATTTTACGTACAATATACAGCACAGAAACAGGCCATGGAGCCCAATCAGCCGGTGCCACTGTTTATGCTCTATTCAAGACTCTTTTTTTTTATCTGAATCATAAACATTGATTCCCCTTTTCCCTTAACGTTTTGAAGAATAGTCATATCAGACTCAAAACATTAATTCTGTTCCTTCTCCACAGATGCTGTCAGACCAGCTGAGTTTCTCCAACATTTCCTCTTTTTATTTCAGACTTCACAAATCCACAGTACTTTGCTTTTTGTCTGTCTCAAGCTTATCTAGCTTCTCCTTTAATTATGCTATAAGACTTTTTCTCAACCACTTTTTATGGTAGTGGGTTCTGTACTTTCACCTAGGCGAAAGTGAGGACTGCAGATGCTGGAGATCAGGGTCCAGATTAGAGTGGTGCTGGAAAAGCACAACAGGTCAGGCAGCATCCGAGGAGCAGGAAAATCAACATTTCGGTTCCTGATGAAGGGCTTTTGCCTGAAACGCCAATTTTCTTGCTCCTCAGATGCTGCCTGACCTGCGGTGCTTTTCCAGCACCACTCTAATCTGGACTCTGTATTTTCACCCTCAGGAGGGTACTGAATCTGTGGGACACTTTACTGCAAAGCATTGTCTTAGGGCATAGAAACAAAGAACATAAGAGCAGGAGTAGGCAATTCAGCCCTTTGAGCCTGCTCTCATCAAGGTTGATCATCTAACTCATTAGCTTATTCCTGCTTTTCCCCATACCATTTGACCCCTTTAGCCCCAAGTGCTATATCCTACTCCTTCTTGGTTTGGCCTCGACTGCTTATTGTTGCAAATTCTGCAGTTTCATAACTAATGAGATTTCTCCTCATTTCGGTCCCAAATAGTCTACCCTGTATCTTGGACTGTGATCCCTGGTTCTGGATGTCCTTATCATCAAGAATATCATTTCTGCATCCACATTGTCTAATCATTTTAGAATTTTGTAAGTTTTTATGAGATCCCCCTTCCTGTATTCTTGTGAACTCCAGTGAATATAATTCTAATTGATTCAATTAGTCTAGAAAGCCTTTGTTGCACTCACTCTATAGCTAAAACATCCTTCCTCAGATAAGCAGATCAAAAATGGCCGGTGTGGTCTCACCAAGACCCTGTGTAATTGCAGTAAAACATCCCTGCACCTGTACTTGAATCTTCTCACTATAAAGGCCAACAACCATCTACCTTCATGATTGGCTGCTGCACTTGAATGTTTACCTTCAATAAATGGTGAACAAGGACACTCAAGCCTCATTGTACATTTCTCTCTCTCAATTTATAGCTATTCAGATAATAATCTGCAAGTGTTTGCTCCCAAAATGGATAACCTCATAATTATTCACATTATATTGCATCTGCCAGTCAATGGCCCACTCACTAGCTTGTCCAAATCACACTGAGCATCTCTGCATCCTCCTCAGAGATCAACATCCCACTCAGTTTTGTGTCATCTGCAAATCTGGAATTAATGCACTTAGTTCTGTCATCAAAATCATTAATGTCTAGGCTGGATCATTAAGACTATTCAAGGCTGAGAAAGACAGATTCTAATTAGTCAGGGAATCATGGGTAAAAGGCAGGTAAGTGGAGTTGGGGATTATCAGATCAGCCATGACCTCATTGAATGTGGGAACAGGAGCAATGGTCTGCTTCTGCTCTTGTACTTTATGGTCATTAGGTGAAGAAGTCCTCTCTGAATTCCCTTTTGGATTATCAATTCAAGCTGGTATCAATACAAGTTGAAATATTCTCTCTATGTATTCTATCAAAGCATTTCATAATGTTAAAGATCTCTATCAGATCCTCCATCTTTCTTTTTCATGAGAAAACAGAGTCGTCCTTGTAATCTATTCCTGGTATGTACAGTTGGCCCATTTTTGGTATAATTCTTGATAATCTTCTCTCATGGTCTCTCTAGAGCCTTTTTATAATATGGTGACCAGAACTGTGCACTATGAGTGGGGTCTAACCAAAGTCCAATGCAGTTTAGCATAACATCTGAATTCTCAATTCTAATCCCCTATAAACAAAAGTTGGAAATTTGATCATTTTTAATGACATAACTTTTACTGGATAATGTATCTATACTCCAAGATCTTTCCTGGAAGTATAATTTATGAAAAGAGCAAGATAAAAATTAGGAAGTACTGCTTTTTTCAAACTTATTAAAGTGGCCTTGGATTTTAAACTAAATTTTTAACATCAATTCAAACATATTAATATGGGATAGATAGCTGCTATATATGGACAAAAACTGGATCCAAGGGGTAGACAGATGACAATTTCCTATTTCTGTGTTCTTGTGGTATTTCTAGAATCAGATGAAACCAGACAAGATTGTAAATACAGAATCATTGACGATAAATATGTGTTAACCCCTTTGAAAATCAAGATGCTCTAACCTCATGAGGTATCCCAATGTTGAACACATTCTGTACAATATTAATTGAAATAAAAATATGGCTTTGTCCAAAACATTAGGAGATGAAAATGACCCAAGCTGATTTTCAATAAGGAACCACACATGGCAAGTAGCTTGGCCTCAGCACAATTCTATAGACTTAGAATCTATAATTCTTAATCAAAGGAGAAATATTCAGCCGAGACCAACATTTATGCAATGCACATCAGAAATTTATGGGAGCTGCTAAGGTGGCCTGAAATGGGGGTGCAAACTAGAATACTCCTTGAGGCAGACACAGGGTTCACAGTCGAAGAGTGTGGTGCTAAAAAAGCACAGCCAGTCAGGCAACATCCGACAAACAGAAGCATCAATGTTTCGAGCATAAGCCCTTCATCAGGAATTAGGCTTGTGCCCAGGGGGCTGAGAGATAAATGGAAGGCATGTGGGGCTGAGGGAAAGGTAGCTGGGAATGCAATAGGTAAATGAAGGTAGGATGAAGGTGAGATCACTGAGGTCCTTTGCAGTAAGGCAAAGCCTCTTCCAAGGATGCTTACCTTGAAGAAGTTCTCCTCTTCTTTCTACAAGGGTTTCAGTGAGTGTCTCTGTCACTGCTTTCCAGAAGATGGAAAGTATTCTGCCTGGAGGTCAGTGGTGAGTGGTGTCCCGCAGGACTCTGTTCTTTGGCCTCTGCTCTTTGGAGTTTTTATAAATCACTTGGATGAGGAGGTTGAGGGGTGGGTTAGTAAATTTGCCAATGACACAAAGGTTGGAGGTGTTGTTGATAGCATCGAGAGCTATTGCAGGCTGCAGCATGACATAGACAGGATGCAGAGCTGGACTGAGAAATGGCAGATGGAGTTCAACCTGCATAAATGTGAAGTGATGCATTTTGAAGGTCGATCTTGAATGCTGAATATAGGATTAAAGACAGGATTCTTGGCAGTGTGGAGGAACAGAGGGATCTTGGTGTTCAAGTGCATAGATCACTCAAAGTTGCCACCTAAGTGGATAGGGTTGCTTGGAAAGCATATGGCGCTTTGGCTTTCATTAACAGAGGGATCAGGTTTAAGAGCAGCAAGGTTTTGCTGTAGCTCTACAAAACCCTGATGAGACCACAATTGGAATATTGTGTCCAGTTCTGGTCGCCTTATTTTGGAAAGGTCCGGAGGCTTTGGACAGGGTGGAAAGAAGGTTTACCACGATGCTGCCTAGACTGGAGGGCCTGTCTTACAAAGAGAGGTTGAGTAAGCTTGGACGTTTCTATCTGGAGAGGAGGAAAAAAGGTTACCTCTTCGAGGTATACAAGGTAATGAGAGGCATAGATAGAGCTGATAGCCGGAGACTTTTCCCCAGGGCAGGATTGACTGGCATGAGGGATCATAGGAGGAAAGAGCTCTTAGGAGGAAAGTATAGAAGAGACATCAGAGGTAGGTTCTTTACGCAGAGAGTTGTGAATGCATGGAATGCATTGCCAGTGGTGGAAGCAGAGTCATTAGGGACGCTTAAGTGACTGCTGGACATGCACATCAACAGCAGTGAATTGAGAGGTGCGTAGGTTAGTTTATTTTATTTTAGATTAGGAATAATCCTCGGTACAACATTTTGGGCTGAAGGGCCTGTACTGTGCTGTACTTGTCTATGGTCTATGTTCTATTGCATTCCCAACTACCTTCCCTCCAGCCCCACCCCCTCCCATTTATCTCTCAGCCCCCTTGGGCCACAAGCCTCATTCCTGATGAAGGGCTAATGCTTGAAACATTTATTCTCTTGCTCTTCGCAAACTGCCTGACTGGCTGTGGTTTTCCAGCACCACACTTGACTCTGATCTCCATCAACTGCAGTCCTCACTTTCTCCACAGGGTTCACAATGTATGATTAACCTGCAGCAATTTCTTAGATGTACGCAAGATGTAATCCTTCTGCCGGGTAATTTAAATAATTATACTGTGCAGCTATCACTAAAAGCACTATTGAGTGGCTACACACTTCAGCAGGGTGTACATGTTTTTCCAAGGATAGCATCAAATAAAAATAAAGTCTGCTGACACCATTTAAAGTGCAGTCAGCAGAATAAACGCTGGAAATGACAGAGGAAGAAAGTTAGAGCTGCATTAAAAAGTAATAGCAAAGCAAATTAGCACATATTCTGAGGATCTCAGATGCTAAACTGGTTCAGGAGGTAGAAATGAGGGGAGAGCCCTCAGTGCCAGGAGGCCCTTCAGATAGGCAGATAGAAGGTAATTGGACCTGTTGTGGTTGGTGCAAGCATTACGGTCCCAGAGTCCTGGGTACAGTGCTGCAAGAATTTCAATGACCTTACACAGGTGGTCATGGTCAGGCCAAATACTATATCCCACCAACTGAAGCACTGGTCTCAGAAGCTGCTCAATGCACCTCACCCCCTTCACTCACCTACCCATAGTATCTGCAATTTATAACTCACACTGAGTATTCAGAGCTTCATCTTCCTGCCATCATAAAGTCAGAAAGTGGATGTTTGCTGATGATTGTACGAAGTTCAACACTGTTTGTGACTCCTCAGATCCTGAACCAGTCCGTGTACAAAAGCAACAAGATCCAGACATTTTCCAGGCTTGGGATGACAACTGGCAAGTAACATTCGTGCCATGTAAATGTCTCCAGACCATGCTAGGCCTTGCATCCAGTCTGTGCCGAGATTTACCCTACATTGCATTAAGGACTATAGCAATTTCGGGCAACACAGAAGCAGGGAGCAAGCAGTGGAACCTGGGAAAAGCAGCTAAAATGGACAGAGCAGCCACCTTTTTCTGAAAGCTTGACATGATTTCCCAGCAGGCTCAGCTGGCTGCTATCTCTGTGCCTGTACAAAAGGGAGCCCAGCCCCCAAGGTGTTCTGGCAGGAATCGGCCAGACACCTAAGTGTATTGGAGGGGGGAAGTGGCCACTATGCAAGCCTGATAAGCCAACAAAGCCTGGAGTCACGATGTCTGGGCTTGGCTCAGGAGAACAGAAGAGAGCCATTAGCACCTCCGTGTCAGCAAACAGAGAGATTATGAAACAATGGACACAGCCACGGAGGTCATTTTTCACCTGCACAGTAGGGAGGTGGAAAATACATCGGACATTGCCAGTGCCCTGGGGGCATTTCCAGACTATAACTGCAGAGGTACCTGGGCTCTTTGGAGGGGGCTCTCCTGACTGCTGGAACAGATCTCTCTCTCCCTCTCTCTTCGCTGGCTGCTGGAACAAGTCTGCTGTTCACCCTCGCACTCAATTTCAAGCCTGGCTGTAAGTTTCTTACCCAGAAGCGTGGCGTTTTCCGAGAACCATATCAGTGGTTGAGGCTTTGTGGGAAAGGGGGTTCTCCACTGTCATAGTTATAAGCATTGCTAACTTGTGTAAAGTAAGGCCTTACGTTGTGTGCGTTAGCATCTTGTTCCCATAGTCACAGTAAACTGTATAGTGTCTAATGTTTGTCTTTCTTACGGGTTCTGGTGGGTGTTGATAATAAAATGGTGTTGGACTGTCGCTCTGCGTCTTGTTTGCTCCATTGCACCCTCACCACGGACCTCTGGTAAAGTCATGGTGTTTCAAAAGGTCTTGCCATAATTCCGGAGTCGAGAATCTAGGGTTTTTCCTGGGACACCTCGAAGCCGTCCACTCAGGACTGGGTCTGGTCAGGCATAAACAGCCCAGTCCTTTTCTCTCTTCCGGGGAAACTGCCCGAGTGGGTAGACAACGGGGTGGCCATTAAACCACTGACGGAAGGGAGAATCGCCTGAGTATTGGTGGCAGTGGGTTACCTGGGTGATATAAGGGTCAGACTTGCTGTGCAGCCTGCAGCAGTTTTGACTCAGCGCTCGCCCCAGAGGGAATCCCATAGTGTGGGATTTCCCCGGTTCCTAGAACCAGCTGGTGCGAGACACGCGCAGGTGGCCACCCTGTCAGATACCGACTCAGCGCGGAGTAAAGCAGGAACAGGACCCGCTACAAGACGCGGCTCCACTCTGGGCACCAAGCTCCACGGCAACCCACGGCCCACCGACTTCCCAAGTCCAGGCTCTGGGCCTATCTACACCAGCAGTCCTCCATCCGGGCACCACCACTTCTGTCAGAGGACCCTCTGATGCCACTCTGGACTGCCCATGGTGTCAGAACATGAAAGAAGAGAGGAAAAAAAAGAAAAAGAAAAGGAGAGAGGGAGAGAGAAGGATGAGGCGGCCTGGGGCACAAAGTTTCAGGAGCCCTAACACTCCTAACTATGCTGGTGCTGTTACCCTGGCAAGTAAAATACATGCATCTCTCTTTGGTTGCAGCATCTCAGCAACAGGCCTTCTGAGCTCAGGTGAACTGGAAGACTATGAAAATATCATCTATTCCAACCAGAAAGTAATCTGGAACATAAAGGTTCCTGACACTCACATCAACTGGCAATAGTAATCTAACTCTGCAGTTTGACGTGAAGCTGATGACAGATTTCAGGGAGGACGCTCTTGGTGAAGTGCAGGATACTCTGATGCTTAATACAATTGTCTCTGAAGACTCTGGGTAGGTATGATTTCCTGCTGAAGATCCATCTCCACCCTGTCCCCCTCCTCCTTTCTGTAGCGTGTCCATGACTGTCTTCCCTCTACTAATCTTTTTCTTGTTTTGTTGCCAGAGCAGGTCACCTTAGCAGAGCGGCTGAAGTCATGACCACATGGCTCCCGGTACGTTCCAAGCCGGTCAAGTAATAGCACAAGCCACCAAAACATGCAAAACAAATTCAACAACGGCCAGTAGAAATCAGTCAGCAATTCACTTGCTATCTTCCACAGTGGAGGCACGGTGGCACAGTGGTTAGCACTGCTGCCTCACGGTGCCAGAGACCCGGGTTCAATTCCTGCCTCAGGTGACTGACTGTGTGGAGTTTGCACATTCTCCCTGTGGGTTTCCTCCGGGTGCTCCAGTTTCCTCCCACAGTCCAAAAATATGCAGATTAGGTGAATTGGCCACGCTAAATTGCCCATAGTGTTATGTGCAGGGGTAAATGTAGGGGAGTGGGTCGGTGTGGACTTGCTGGGCCGAAGGGCCTGTTTCCACACGTAAGTAATTTAATCTAAAACCTGGTGAGGTGCCTATAGGAATGAAGAGCAATGTAAACCTGTGTATAATGCACAAAGTTACAATTTAGCTACCCACATCTCAAATTTAAGCTGCCAATTTTATCATTTTGAATCCTTATACGCTTTAGCTCAATCCAAAGTATAATCGATTATGCCATAACGTGTGATTCTTCAACCTAAGCTGACTTTAACCCGATTAAAAAGTTTAGACCATTATTTGTAAAATGCGAACTTTCCTTACCTGAACTGGCCATAAGACAATTCTGGCCCCCATTAGTTTACATGGTCCGGCTATTGCGCGATTTTGTCATATGGCGAGATCGTATGAGAATGGAACTATTGCGTTATATCAGAACCGAATGGAAGTCAAAATCATGAATTAACCCTTAACCACTGAGGATTTCTCTCCACAGATGCTGGCAGACCTGCTGAGCTTTTCCTGCAATTTTCGTTTTGTTTCTGATTTATAGCATCCTCAGTTTTCCTGTTTTTTTTTCATGAATTAACCCATTGTACCACCTTAACTGCATCACTGTATTTTACTGGTTAAAGCGCTGCAGGTCAGGCAGCATCCAAGGAGCAGGAGATTCGACGTTTCGGGCACAAGCCGCTTGCGCCTGAAACGTCGAATCTCCTGCTCCTTGGATGCTGCCTGACCTGCTGCGCTTTAACCAGCAACACATTTTCAGCTCTGATCTCCAGCATCTGCAGACCTCACTTTTTACTGTATTTTACTAACAGACATGGATCTTGGTCTATGTTACTGTCCTTTCTGTGTTTTATTTCTGTTTCAATAACTCTACTGGAGAAATGAAAGAACCTGCCAATGTACAAGACTGGAATGAACAAACACATAATGCAGGATTACTGATGGTGTCTCTTTCCAGACTTTCATGACAACATAGTCTTTCAAGCCAGGCTCCACATTTAGCTGAGCAGTCAAAATATTTAAAAGCACAATGGAAAAAAGAAACGGAGAAATGAATTTTCTTTAAAATCAGATTCAATTCGGATTTTCATCATTTTTCTCACTCCAAGTATTTTTGTACAAATTTGTTTTGTGCAGTTGTTAAAGGAGTAAATACATGCAGTAACAGTGCATTTGCTGATTATCTTTGCCCTCCTTATCATTTCTGCTAACTTAACGGATACTTAACGGTTATTTTGGAAAATAACCAATCAATTTTATCAACTAGCCAATCAAGTGTAAAATAGCTCAAATCATGATTTGTGGGTATTTTTGAAAAAGTGTGCATTAAAATTATCTTGTTTCATGAAAGAGTCAGGAATAAAGAAATGAATGGGAATACATTCTATCAATTTACTTTGAATACCGGCGCAAAGTAAGTCCGCAGGTGATGTAAGTGACTGATATTCTCCTAAAGAATTGCAGAAAACTAAAGTAGCTCAATGTTCCTGGACTGGCTGTGCTCTCAGCCCTACTGAACTGCCATGATAGCATTGCTGCTGAGCCCAAAAGCAATTCTGATCGACCCCCATGTAAGTCTGACTGCTTTAACTGAGGAAGGGAGGACGATTTTTATTTTTACAAAAATAGAAACTTCAAGGGACCTAACCTGAGTTTTGTTATGTTTTAATTTTTGCTACTCTCTTTGTTCTTTATTCATCACCTCACAACTTCCCAAAATAATTCTCTGTCTGGATTTATCCTATTTCCTGGGCTAAGGAAAAGGTCCTATCAGGCTCAAAGGAAAACGATATAAGATATTACAAACAAAAAACAGGAGATTCTCAAAGTCTGGCAGCATCTATAGGGAGAGAAACAGAGCTTGAATACGCAGGATGCCAGGACTGGTGTATGAGGAGAGGTTGACTCAGTTAGGAATGTATCCACTGGCTTTTAGAAGAATTCTAATAGGACCAGATAGGCTTGATGCAAGAGGATACCCCTGAAGGAGGCGTTCAGAACCAGGGTCAAAGTTTAAGGATAAGGGGTAATTTTTTTTAGGACTGCAATGACAGCACGGTATCTCAGTGGTTAGCATTGCTGCCTTACAGTACCAGGGACCCGGGTTCAAGTCCAGTCTCAGTCAACTCTCTGTGTAGAGTTTGGACATTCTTCCTGTGTCTGTGTGAGTTTCCTCCCACAGTCCAAAGATGTGCAGCTTAGGTGAATTGACCATGTTAAATTGCCCATAGTGTGCAGGGATGCTTTCACGTTGCAGGGATTCTATGAGGAGAAATTACTTCACCCAGAGAGTGGCGAGCTAGTGTAATTCGCTACCACATAAAGTGCTTGGGGCCAAAACATTCTGTGCTTTCCACGGAGGAGGTAGATATATTGGTCTTGTGACTAAAGGGATCAAGAGATTAGGTTATTGAGCTCAATGATCAGCCAGGGCAGAGCAGGTTCAAGAGGTTGATTGGCCCAACCTGCTCCTATCTTCTAAGTTTCTGTGGAAGAACAGTTCAGATAAAGGGTGACTAGACTCAAAATAGACTAGACTCTGCTCTTCTCTCCACTATTCCTGCAAGACTTGACAAACTTCTTCAGCAATTTCAGGTTTTATTTCATATCCAGATCTGCAGTTCTTTGTTTTACTTTAAAATATTACAAGCCCAGTTTGAAATGATGTTAGTGGACAAATATTCAATTTATATGTCTAAATCCAAGTGGTGTAAGGATTGACTGAAATGCTGCTAGGAAGAGCAGGAATTTTGAAATGTCAACAATAAGACGAGCGAGGAGATACTGAAGGAAATAAATTTAAAGCACTAATTGAGCACAAATCTTTTGAATAACTATGCAGTAATCTTACAATTGCAAGCAGTGAAAACTGGCGAGTGCGATTCAGGGAGTTGAACTGCAAGAGAATGCTAACAAAATTCACTCGGAATTCTGAAATAAGATCACCCACAAAGAATCCTCTCTAGAGGATCCAATGTCCAAGATGGAAAATGTATGAGTGCATATTTGGAGACGAAGTAGGAAAGTAGGAACATTGGAGCAGGACTAGAGTCATAGAGACTAGACCATTTATCATAACACCCCTACAGTATGAAAGCAGGCCATTCAGTCCATTGAGTCTACACTGACCTTTGGTAGATCATCCCACCCAGACCCATGGCCCTACTCTATGACCTTGCATTTCCTGGACACTATGGCAATTTAGCATGGCCAATCCACCTAACCTACATATTTTGGACTGTGGGAGGAAACTGGATTACCTGGAGGAAACTCATGCAGGCACAGGGAGAACGTACAAACTCAACACAGACAGTCCCTGAAGCTGGAATCGAAATTGGGTCCATGGCACTATGCTGCAGAGGTAGTAACCACTGAGCCACCGTGCCGCCCATAAGCCTACTCCACCATTCTAGATTATGGCTGATTATTTACCTAAATACATTTCCTTGTTCTATCCCCATATCGCCTGATATCATTAGTATCAAGAAATCTATCAGGCTTGAATATTCTCAATAATGAGAAACTTCCACAGCCCATTGGACTAGAGAGTTCCAAAGATTCATTACCCTTTAAGTGAAGAAGTTCCTCCTCATCTCAGTCCAAAATGGTTTGCCCGTAAGACTGTGTCTAAAGTGATCTGAGATGAACATCAGAAGCTGCCTGGTTCCTGAGGCAGGCTGGAAGCATTGCCAATTGGAGGAGTCAGACACTGTACTTGAAGATTAGAAATAAAGATTAAGCAGAAAACATTCTTCCTCCTTTCTTTCATGATCCTCCATACCAACCAATGTCCTGTACCTGCCTCTATAAGTCTTCATACCATCTATGACAAGTTATGCCCCTATATCCACCCCTCTGGACCGCTATATGCCATGAGCTACCTTTTCTCTGGCACCCACACTCCGCCCCAACCCGTCAATCCCCACCTCGGCCTCTCATATTGTAAACTAAGCTATCCATTATCTACCGTCCTACGTACACTATATGTCTACAATCATCCTGTGACCCTTATAACTCCTATACCAACATTTTGCTTATTCATATTCCACACCTACCACCCCTTTGTCCTTCCCTCTCCATACCAAGTCACTTACTAACATGGATATTTATCAAGAAGAATCTTGATAGGAAGCAAAATTATTAATCTATTAATAATGTCTGTATTGATATTTCATAGATACAAAATCAACATTGAAATTGCTTCATTTAATTCCCTGTGTAAATCAACATTTTACATCAGTGATTAATATCTCATGTCAACAAATATCTCATTAAAGTGCTAAATACCTTACACAAGTAAATACTTCCATTGAATAAGCATTTGGAGCTGTACATTAATAGCCATCCCATTGAGAAAACTATAGTTTGAGAAATCAGTGATGCCCCACACCATAGTTTTACATGGACAAACATTCTATGTTAGCTAATGTTTTATTTAAATTGCACACGCAGAAACTTCCCAGCTATTGAACAATGTGGACAATGGCCAGAAAGTTAGGAGGACCATGTAAGGTTGGTTTCATGGAGGTTCCTGATGTCAAGAGCAACATATTCAATTTTCCAAACAAATATTGAACGGCAAGAGAGATTCCTCCAAGTGGCAAGAGGTTGATTTGCATGCAATAACAGCCCCATTATATAGTCATCTCGTCTCAGTGATTTGAAGTCTCCCATTCTCCCAATTACTGCAGAGAAACAAGGCCGGAACAATTCCCCACAAGAAAGATAGATTGGATACTTGGAAACTCTAACTTGCTGCTGCTCCTCTGGGCCTTGATTTTGGACAACAGGCATGCTACAAGAATAGCAACTGTTTGCAATCTCCACTCACCAGAACTTCCAGGTTCCTGTTGGCAAAGCAGATCACCAATTTCTCTCTCTGACATGTCTGGCGCACTTAACAAGAACCATGCAGGGCAGCTGTAGAATGCCAGCATTTGACTGGATGCACAGATGGGCCAATACCTCTGTCTGTGGGAAGTGGAAAAATAAAACTAGTGTAACACCATAGGGGTGTGGTACACAGCTAGTGAGGTGGGTTTGGGAGGGCCATATGGAGAGAAGGCCTTTATGATATTCACCAAAAATGGCACTTGGGCAATTCCCGGTAAGCTTCAGCTCAACACTTTATCTTGTTTTGGACGGTTTCTTTCCAACTTTGTTACTTAGTGCGATGTGTACCACTAAGCTTATCATTTCACAAACAGAAAAAGTGCCTTATCTTTACCAAAGGTGTCCAGAGAACAGTTCTAAACTTCTCCCGATCTCTCAAAAAGGGCAGAAATATGAAACATTCCTCCAACCTCACCTCTCACATCCTACTCACTCTCCCATAGACCAACAAACACCCATGTGCAACTCATACATATCCCTGTAAGCTAATGTCCTCTTCCCATACTCCAGGGCCATTCACGCATCTGTGCAAATTTCAACTCACCACCCTTTCCCCCTCATCTTCCAAGTCAACTCACTTGAGTATCTACAAGTACCTATGGATGTATAAGAAAAAATACAGGATCTATTACTTATATGTCTGTATTGCAAAACACTTCATTAATAAAAGCAAGTTCATACTTTAAACACACTTTGACACACAGAGACAATTTCTGAAAGGATTGACATGTTAGACAGCTCCAATAGGTTTATGAAGTTTTATGCCCAATATTCTCCACAGATTAACATTCCTAAAGTGTAGCTGACAACCTCCTCTCCCCCCAACAAATAATGCCTTATTCCTAGTTCCCAAAGAACACCTGAACCGTTTCCAGAAAGTGTCCAAAGGCCATATTCAGACGGGTGCTTAACTTGTCAAAGGGTATCTCTGATGACCTAAAAGAATGTATTAACAGACCTGGTCACGTCCAGGAACTCCCTATGTATGAACTATGGTTGCTCTCAAACTCACCCCCATGAAAAAGAGAGATGCAGGGTTCAGAGCTTGGACTTGGAATCCCTGACTTAGAGTCATGAAGTCACACAGAATGTAAACTGACCCTTCCGTCCAACCAATCCACATCAGCCAAGTTCCCAAACTAAAATAGTCATACCTGCTCAAATCCCTCCAAACCTTTCCTATACATGGATTTATCTAAATATCTTTAAACATTGTAACTGCCTGCATCCACTACTTTCTCTGGCAGTTCATTCCACACATTAATCATTCTCTATAAAAACAAAAGTTGCCTCTCCCAACATTTATTCCTATGTCTCTGTCTATAATCAAACCAATTTGCAATTATTGATCTTTTCATTTTTAGAAAACTACGAAAGCTTTTTGCAGTCTATATTTATCTTTCTTGCCAGTTGACCTTGGTAATTCATTCTCCCTTTCTCTGTTTCTCCACCATTGCTGTATTCTAAGATGCTCCAATCATTAGGATTGCCACATTTTTGGCAACTTTATATGCTTCCTCCTTTGATCTAATACAATCTTTAACTCCCTCTATTAAGCATTGTTCATTCAATATACCTGTTAATATCTTTTATACCTTAAAGGAATCCAAGCAGCTCTAACTTTTGCTATTTAGCATCATACTTTTTAATGCAGTTTCTGAATCCATTGTAGCCATCTAGCTCCTCAGACCTTCAAAGGTCTCAGCTTGGAATTAAAATTTGATTTGAGTTATTTATTGACAAGTATATTTTGAAACAAAATACAGTAAGAAGTGTTTTTATAGTGTCACCAATCTCCAGTGACATCTTAAAACACAGATAAATAAACCAAAACCTAGAACATAATGGCAGAAAAATGAAGAAATAAAGAAAAGTTCTTCAACTTTACAGTCTTTCTTGTTCGGTGCGCTGTCATGGGCCTAGTGTCCAGGCCATGCCACCACGTACCACACCAACCCAAACTCGACTCCACCTACTCAAGTCTACTTTGAGCCCACCTCACCAGATCTCGCACTGGGCCCAAACTTGTCTATGCCAGCTCCTCCATGAACCTGAGCTGGATGCGAACACTGCCAGGAACCCAAACTCACCTCTGCCGCAGCAGCCATAAGTCAGCACTCAGCAATGCAGAAGCCACAGGGATCACAAACTGGCCTCCGTTGCTGTGAGTCCATGCTACTAGGCCTATTTACCACTGTCAAAGCCATCACTGCGATTGAGCTCTTAACCAGGAGGCAAGTAAAATAAGGTAAAATAAAAGAGAAACAGAAAAAGAAGAGAGGAAGAGAAGAGAGAAAAGAAAAGCAATGAAAAGAAAAGCAAATGGAGAGGAGGAGCCCAAGGCTCAGAATCTCTACTCCATCACCATCTTCCTGGGAGACTTTTTAGATTAAACTACATTGTGAACAAATTTGATGGAAAATTCTATTCTATTGATGATCATACTGCTTTAACAGGTGACCTCATTGACTACAAGGTCATTGATTGGGGTTGTTAACCTTGCCCAATCAGGAAAAAACTCTAACTGACTAATATAACCTGAAGATTTGAATATCATCAGTACAGGCGACTGACTGAGCTGGCACAAGTAAATGATGGGTGACTTGGTGTCAGGATACCAGCCTCTGTGCAGTTATCTCAGTGGCGACAGGAGAAAACAGAACATGTCTGAAGAACAGTCACTTGCATCAGTCAACTTGGATTTGGGGTAAACATTCCTGGCATCATGCCTTTGTTTGGACGTTTGACTCATTTGACCCTGCTGTCGAAGACTAGACTCAATATGTGGAATGAATGTGATATTTGTATGGACAAACAACATTGGGGCAGATGAAAAGCAGCGAGTAATCCTTCTGACTGCTTGCAGACCTGTACCATATTTGGTTATAAGGGGCTTAACTTTCCCAGAGGCATCAGACACTAAAACTTTCCAAGAGTTAACGGAGTTGGTTAAGGAATATTACGACCCCAGAAATAATTCTGAAATGCTATCAGTTTTATTAGACTGTTCAAGAAACAGGGGAATGCGTATTGGAATTTTTGACACTGTTGAAATGTCTGGCAGAGGCATGTGATTTTGGGTTAACCATCAGTGAATTTCTGAGACACCATTCGGTATGTCGGATTAATGACGTAACTACGCAGAAACACTTACTAGCTAAAGCCCACGTGGACTTCAAACAGGCACTGCAGCTGGCATTGTCATTGGAATATGGGAGCTGCCGGGTATCCCATTTGTAGTGGACTCCCTCACCTCTCTTACTAAGCTTGGAGAACACCACTTGACTGTAGGCAATTGCAGAGCCTCACTCAGGGTATATCCTGAGTAGAGGGACCCGAGGCCAACCCACAGCAGAACCCCACAACAATACCAAGTCTGGGCAAAATGGCTAAATACTTCTTCAAGATCTGGGCTGGAAAGTTTTTGTAGTTGCTGCTGTTAAGCAGATTCAAAACAGCAAAGGAGTCCTACAAGGCCTGAAATGAGACAGTTACCCTAAGAGGAGATGTTGAGCCGCCTGGAACTGTTCTTGCTAGAATTTAGAAGAATGAGAGGGGATAAAATTATGAAAGGGATAGATAAGGTAGAGGCAGGTAAGTTATTTCCACTGGTGGGTGAGATAAGAAGAGGAGACATGGCTACAAGATTAGGTGGAGTAGATTTAGGAGAGAGATGAGGAGGAACTTCTTTTCCCAGAGAGTAGTGAATCTATGGAAATCTCTGCCCAAGGCAGCAGTAGAAGCAGCTTCATTAAATATATTCAAGACACATTTGGATGGTTTTTGGCATTGTAGGGGAGTAAAGGGTTATGAGGATAATTCAGGTAGAAGGATTTGAGACAATGGAGAGATCAGCCAAGGTCTTAATGAATAGCACAGCTGGCTCAACAGGCCAAATGGTTACTCCTGCTTCTATTACTATGAAACTATAAGTACTTGGACATAGTGCTTAAATATTTCTCATGAGTCTTAGAAGGAGAAAATGTGTTTCAGGCGCCCCCCCCACCCCCGCCAAGTGACCTAGTGGGGTGTACAGGGTTGACAAAACCAGGTTACACCTGTTGGAAGACAAAATGAGGGTGATCAAAGGAACTCTGGCTCACACATCAGTACTGGAGCTTAGGTCTTTCCTTGGGTTAGTGATTTATTATGGAAAATTCATGCATAACCCGGCCACCATTTTGGTCCCCTTACATTTGCTATTGAAAAAGAGTCAGCCTTAGAAGTGGTCACATAATCAAGAAGTAGCCTTTAGTGAAGTTAAAAAGGAGCTCTCATCATCTAAGGTGTTGACTCACCATGATTCGAAGCGCTAAATAGTGCTGACATGCAATGCTTCCCCGTACTGTCTCAGGATAGTGCTGGCTCAGCAGTGGCCCAATGGACAGCAACACTTGATAGTGTATGCCTTGTGGACCTTAACTGATGTCGAATGCCAATATGTCCAAATAGAGAAGGAAGGCTTGGTGATCACCTTTGATGTAAAGAAGTCCCTCCAGTATCTTTTTAAGGACAGGAATGTGTGACAGTAACAGATCACCAACCCCTCCTAAGGCCATTGAAGGAAGACAAGGGGCAGCATGGTGGCTCACAACGGCAGGGAGCCGGGTTTGATTCCAGCCTTGGGCGACTGCCTGTGTGGAGTTTGCACACTCTCCCCGTGTCTGTGTGGGTTTCCTCCAGATGCTCCGATTTCCCCCCACAATCTGAAGATGTGCAGGTTAGGCCATGCTAAACTGCTGGTAGTGTTCGGTGCATTAGTCAGGGGAAATGTAGACAAATAAGGGAATGGGTTTGGGTGGGTTACTTTTCGGAGGCTCAGTGTGGACGCGTTGGGTCAAAAGGCCAGTTTCCACACTGCAGTGTTTCTAAGGTGGTGCTGCGCATAACTTCTGGTAGAATTCAGAGATGGGCCCTTATTCTCAATGCGTACAAGTTAGATCACCATCCAAGAGGCCAACTGGCTAATATGGATGCCTTAAACTGCCTCCCACTGGCAGATATTCCACCAGTAGTGCCTCCCTGGAAGAGTCCATTTTGATATTAATCTTCCTGGACCCCCTTCCAGTCACCGCTGATAATATCCGACAATATGTGGACACCACAAGATCCTGTCCCAGCAAAATTAAAACAGCTGGTGGTAAATGGGGGAAACGGGAAGGCCATCACAACCAGGATTGAAGCCTTTCTGGACCTGATGAGAGCAGATCACTGTAGAGGACGAAATATTACTATGTGGAGCAAGGGTGATTACCCCAACTAAAAGCTGTCACCAGTTACTGGCTGAACTCCATCAGAGTCATCTAAAGGTTGCCAAGATGAAGATGCTAGCAAGAAACTATTACTGGTGGCCAGGGTTGGAAGCACGTATGGTTTGGCAATGCCCAGAGTATCAACTAGGACAAAAATTGCCTCCAGTAGGGCCCCCAGATTTGTGGGAATGGCTGGGTGAACCCTAGACTCAGGTGCACAGCAGCTATGCCAGTTCTTTCATGGGCTCAATGCTATTGGTCATTGTGGACGCCCATTCAAAGAGGTTGGATATGTATACAATTCATTCCGCAAACTCAGGGGTGACAATTGAGAAGCTGTGGGCATCATTCGCAATACACAGAATCCCAGGAGAATTGGCCATGAACAACAGGACATCATTTACCAGCAGGGATTTTGAATGTCCAGACAAGAATTTTCCCTCCTAGTTGGGGAACACTTCAGTACTGAAGGACATTCAGCCTCTCTTCTTTGGGTAAGCATCCTCCAAGCTGGCCTTCAGATGCACATGAAAGCAGACTGGCAGAACAGAGACTGATAGCGAAATTCTTTACCCATGAGGACGGCCTCAAACATGATCTTATGTTCATGTAGCACTACATGTAACCCCACCATACTGTTCTGTAATTGTTAAGTTTTCCTTACTATCCTGTTTTAAGACCATCACCTTGATAATTGGTTGTGATCTCTATACCTTAGTTTGTACAGCTTTGGATTACCCATTACTTTGGTTAGACCCTCGGCATGCGACTCTTATACCTATCATATTATTCCATCCATTTGGTTTGTCTCCAGCACCACCTTATTTTTGTATTTTTGTAATTAACTCTCTGCCTCAATTAATTTGATTATAGATCATCCATTTCACTTTCTATTCAGCTATTGACTCTATACTCACACCATCTGACACTTTTGATCACCTGCAGAAACTTATTATTCGACGTCCACTCACACCATTTGTATGATTATTTGATCTCTCTACCTATTCATCACTCTGCCTATAAATTTTGAGCCTGTGTGCTTTCCTTCACTTCACCTGATGAAAGCCCAAGATTTCAAATAAACCTGTTGGACTATTATCTGCTGTCTTGTGACTTCTGACCATGGCTGGAAAGCCACTTTGAAGTGAAAAGCTTTCAACTGAAGGCCACACAAAGCTATATCATCAATAGGTTTATCTTTCTTTAAACAAGAAATAATTTATTTTAAAGAATGTAACAGATCTGTAAACATATATTACTATGGAATTAAGTTCTGTAATAACTTTTGCCTGAATAATTTCTTGACATAAACAAGGCTGTTCAGATTTCATACAGTGGCAAGATTTGACTCCTGGTGATGTTACCACTATCTCTCAGGAGAATAAAGAAATCGATTTCTAAGTTGTCTTGTTTTAGGCAGCAGCAGGTATTATGGAGGCACACATTAACCAAAGGGTACTTTTAACTGAAATGTATTGATAGAATCTGGAATTCCCTGGAATATTTAGACATGCTATTCAAACATGTAGGACAATATTAATCATCAGGATATAGCACAACAAATCCTGGAAGTGGGTACTCAAATTATTTTGATAGTATTCATAATCTTAGTAGAGATCTATAAAGCTAGCAAGCTACCAGAGAAAGCTGTAAGGAGTATAATGGTCTCATAAATGATTGTCATCTTAGGAAACCAGTTAGGAAATAGTCAAAAGCTATTTCAGCATAATAATCTTTACCCATAAAGAATTTATCAGGATATGGCACACACTGCCTCATCAATGCAAGACTAATCTTTTGCTGTTCACTCATTGGGGGCAATCCAATTAGTGCCCAGAGATGCCACTAAGCATGCACAGGAATTAGTGCCTGGCAAAGGTTAAAAAGCAATCATTCATAGAAGCCTAATTTGCAATAGAAAGAAAAGCACTTCAACCAACCAAAATGAACAAAGATATGCATTCAGTCGACCAGAAGTTTGTGACTTGGTGTTCTGAAGTGAACTGACTGATCCACTGGATATATAAAACTTCATAAATTCTGTGAAACTTGTGAAAACATATTGATATCTGAAGTGAACTTATAGTTTGTTAAGACTGAAAGGTCTTTTCAATTGACTTGCTCATACTTGTTCTATTATTGTAATTGATTTAAGGATAGAATTAAAATTAATTGAATAATCCAGACCTGACAAGATGAAGCACCCATACCTCCCCAAATGCCACAGATGGGCATTTCATACTTAAAGATGATGAGATGATGAAATCAGAGGATTAACAACAAAAACCTGCACTTACATAATATCAATAAGTGGAGAAAAAGTGTCTCAAGCTATTTCACTAAAGAATAATAAAAGTCACTGCCAAATCATAGTAGAAGGTTTTTGGGGGATGATCAGAAACTTTGACAGGTTTTAAGGAAAGCTTTCAGAGGAAGAGTGAGATGGAAGGGTTGATGAAGAGAGCATAAGACCCTAGCAACTGAAGGCACAGTGGTTAATCATCACATAAGAAGGGATTATGCACAAGTTTTGTTGGATGTTAGAAGTGCTAGAGAAACTCATTAGATCTGGCAGAGTCTGTGGAGTGGGAAATAAGAGTTAATGTTTGAAGTGCAGAATGCTTCTTTTTTGGAGGAAGAGTTATGAAAAAGAGTCCTAACTGGATTCAAAACATCAACACACTTTATCTTTCCACAGATGCTGCCAGAACTGCTGAGTTTCTCCAGCATTTTCATTTCCATTTCAGATTTCTGTATCCACAGTATTTTCTTATTATGTTAGAGGTGTTTGACTGACATGGAGAGGAAAATGGCATGAAGGGATTAAGACATGAAACTCAGCGGCTTAAGTTGCAGGTGCTGGAGAGCTGAGCAGGGCATCGAGTACAGAGTTGGTGCAGGAAAGGACATGGGCAGTGGAAGTTTGTCTCACATTTACAGATAATGAAGAATTTCAGAGGTTGATATGGAGACCATGGGAGTAATCACACCTCAAGTAACAAAAATATGAAAAAGAGTTTGTGTAGCTGATGGGCTTAAACAGGGATAAAAATCAATAATTTCCGGAAGTCAGAGTAATTGATTATTGTGACCAGAGGAAGCAAAATTGGAAGCTCAACCTCTTGCATGGAATAAATTGAATTTGAAACTGCAACAGTAAGAGATACATTGTGTGACCAGAAATTGTAAAACATGAAGAATTTAATAGATCTCTTAAAATTAAAAGTTGTCTTTAATAAAAGTAAATCTAAATATTCACAACTCTTCTAACTAATGAAAAGAATCTAAACAAGAATGTGATCAATAAATTGGAATTGCTAAAAGATAGAACGAAACAAATTGAAGTTGTCAAACAAAAACACAGAATATTCAGCTGAAAGGTCAAACACCTGAAACATTAAACTCTGCAGGCTGAAACATACACTTTTTAAACTGAGGGCGAATGGTGTTGAGTTTTTTCTTCAGGGATTTTCATTGAGAGGTGTAAAGTGTTTTTTCACTGTACCTTAGCCAAACTCACCTCATTACCTGCCTATCCAGCCTCTATTGGGTCCCATCTTACCACACAATGTTCCCTGAACAGCTCACTACCTCAGCAAATTTCTGCTGAAAGATCAGAATCATCTGCTTCCACACCATCTTAGAAATGCCACTGTGCACCCAGAAGAATGTTGACAATCTGGTGCTGCCCCTCACTGGCAATGTCATGGTACAGTAGGTACAAAGCTTTGCTGCCAATCTTTTATTAAGGCAATGAATTTGATTATAAAAGAGTTGCTTAAACTAATCAGTTTGGAGTTGGCCTATTGAACACAGTTGAAGGTACAATACTGTGAAGCTGTCACGAAGGAGTGAGTTTTACAGTCACTGATGCAGCCCTCCTGTCCAGTGTATTTGAAGATGACAGATACATAAACTAAAGCAGGTGGCCAGTCCATTGTTGTATTGGTGTATGGTCAAGATGTCAGGCAGCCCGCCCTCCCTTAGGCCTACTAGGGCCCTGGATAATCATGGAATCCCTACAGTGTGGAAGCAGGCCATTTGGCCAATCGGGTCCACACCAACAATCCATACAGCATCCCAACCAGACCGACTCCCCAACTCTATCCCTGTCACCACACATTTCCTATGGCCAGTCTATCTAGCCTGCACATTCATAGACACTAAGGGCAATTTAACATGGTCAATCCAACTAACCTGCGCATCTTTGGTGTGTGGGGCGAAATCGGAGTACCTACACGAAATACACACAGACACGCAAACTTCACAAAGCCTGAGGTTGGAATTGAACCTTGATCCCAGACGCTGTAAGGCAGCAGTAATAACCACTGAGCCGCTGTAGTGCCCACAAATGGACACTTAATGGTTACTTTAAGTTTTCCTATCAGCTTTAACATACAGTCGAGGAAGGAAGAAGGAAGACTGGCCTCGCAGGTTTCACTCACGAGCTAAAAGACTGGCTGGAAGCAGGTATGCTTCCTTTAGAGGCATCACATGTGTCCATTTCCCCTCCAAGATTGGATTCACTTCTTTATGTCTCAGTCAGCATCTACAGCTGACCTTCCCTCTGCACAACACATCCTGAGGAATGGAATCACTGCCTGACTGGAATGATTAGGTTTATTTTAAGCCTTGGAGAATTCAGGTTTTCTCAGGACTCCTTGTTGCCCTAACAGCTGTCATTACTATGTTTTTGCTGGGATTACAAAGCTACAAATAAATAATTTTAATGGCAGCTCATAGGGATGAGATGTCAATCCTTGTACAATGGAAGTTGCATGATCAAGTCATTAAAGCCACCCCATTGTGTTAGCCAAGTTCTAAAGCAATGTGGTCTCAACCAACCTTTCGACAGAAGGGATGATGAGGACTACTTATCCACATAAAATTCACACCCTAATTTCTGATGAACAGCACTGAAAATGCACAAATAACAAGGTCTTCATTGTTCCATTTGCAGAGGATCTGTCTTCTGAAAACTGTGGTCACTTTATTTAGTCTACATACTGGTAAATAATGTGGAAAGTAATTATGAACTGATTGACAATACCTTGTGTAAAATTCGAAACATTCAGCAAAAAGAAAAGAAAATATTGGATTTCTATAAAGCCTTTAATAATCACCAGCTCTCTTAAAGCATATGTACAGCTGCTGAAGTGCTTTTGGAGGATTTATAATGTATTGGTGGAAAGCAGACAAATGACCGAAGAACAAAAAAGAGAAAGAAAGATGGAGGAAGTGATTATGGTAGCTGAAATAACTCCACAGAGGCTGGTATCCCATCACTGAGTCATCCTTTATTTACACATGGAGATTCCTTGACCCTGAACCTCTTCCCTCAGAGCCAGCTCTCAGAGTAAACAGGATATCTGACACCCCTATTCTTACCTGTTAGTCAGGGCTCTCTGTTTGGACCAATTAACAGCCCCAATCAGGGAACTCATATACTATGAGGTCCACTGACATGATGTCATTGCATTCACTACATGCTGTTTAATAGGGATGCAAAATATGTCGCATTAGAATTTTGAAAGTTTTCTTCAAATAAACATATGCAGTCATCAACATTCAATAGACAAAACAACAAATTAGTTCAGTAGGTTTCATTTTAATAGAAACTGCTAAAGTTTTGATTCACCAGAGACAGACAGTCAAATGATTACTTTAATGATATTAAATTGCCCATGGTGCCCAGGGATGCATAGGTTGGGTGGATTAGTCATGGAAGTGCAGGAATACAGGGAAGAAGCTTAAAGGAGCAGGATGGATCTGAGTGGGATGCTTTTTGGAGGGTAGGTGAGGACACGATGAGCCAGATGGCCTGTTTTTATGATGGAAAGGAGAACATGGTCGTATGAGGTCTTTTTAATACTGGGAAAGCTGGTTGGTTACCTCAATAACCATGCAGCAAAACTGTGTTTGGGCTTTCCGTTTAGTGGAGTTTAATTAGGATACTTGTCAAAAAACTTGAGTTAATTAGTGTGTGAAAGTAGAATAGAAGTTAATTTGGTGAACCGTAACATGGTTCAAAAATCTGATCTGAAACAAAAAACTGAATTGAATGATTATAAACAGGCCTTATAAATAACCCTAAATACAACTAAACACTGGAAGAACAGTTACACATCGTGAAACTTCAGCTAGTTAGCTTTGAAGGTCAAAGATGAAATGATTCTTGGAAGAATGCAACTTTTCAGGAGAACTTGAAATATGTACAGGATGAGGTAAGGGACTGACTGATCGAGGTCATACAACATGTATGAAGGCTGAAGAGGTTAATGGCAAGTGGATAACATTAAAGTTAGGATTTCACAATGTGGTTTAGACAAAGAACTCATCTTTTTATTGGTCATTTTGAAATCTTAGTAAATCTTGCAGCACAAAAAACTCTTGTCAATAATTTAACCAGATCCATCCCTGAAAATGATTTGGACAATGTATAATTTCAGTTACATCACATGGTAAACTTCTGCTGCAAATTCTGAGTCTTACAAACTTATTCTCCACAATCACCCGATAAAGGAGGAGCACTCCAAAAGCTAGTGCTTCCAAATAAACTTGTTCGACTATAACCTGGTGTTGTGTGATTTTTAACTTTGTACATCCCTGAAAAACATATTAAGTATGCTTTGGGAAACCTCACTGCAGCATGTAGTGCAGAGAAACTCTTGAGGTTAGATCTACACTGACATTCTTTAATAGATAAGAAGTTATGAATATAAATGTGAATCAACAATAAGTAAAAAGCTGATAACACGCAACAGTAGTACTGCCTGATCTGGAATGATACAGAGGCGCTGGAGTTGGACTGGGGTGACCAAAGTCAAAAACCACACAACATGAGGTTATGGTCCAACAGGTTTATTTGAAACCATAAGCTTTCAGAGCACCATTCCTTCTTCAGATAGCCAGTAAGGTACTCACTATTTATTATCACTGAGTGTTTTCCTTCTCCAAAGCTAATATATAATTTGATTAATATATAATTTGAATAATTTGATTAGGGATAGTCAGCAAGGTTTTGTGAAGGGTAGGTTGTGCCTCACAAACCTTATTGAGTTCTTTGAAAAGGTGACCAAACAGGTAGATGAGAGTAAACCAGTTGATGTGGTGTATATGGATTTCAGCAAAGCGTTTGATAAGGTTCCCCACAGTAGGCTATTGTACAAAATGTGGAGGAATGGAATTATGGGAGATATAGCAGTTTGGATCAGTAATTGGCTTAATGAAAGAAGACAGAGGGTGGTGGTTGATGGGAAATGTTCATCCTAGGGTCCAGTTACTACTGGTGTAACGCAAGGGTCAGTGTTGGGTCCACTGCTGTTCATCATTTTTATAAATGACCTGAATGAGGGCGTAGTAGGGTGGGTTAGTAAATTCGCAGATGACACTAAGGTCAGTGGAGGTGTGGATAGTGACGAAGGATGTTGTAGGTTACAGAGAGACATAGATAAGCTGCAGAGCTGGGCTGAGAGGTGACAAATGGAGTTTAATGTGGGCAAGTGAGGTGATTCATTTTGGTCAGAGTAACCGGAATGCAAAGTACTTGGCTAATGGTAAGATTCTTGGTAGTGTAGCTGAGCAGAGAGATCTTGGTGTCCATGTACACAGATCCTTGAAAGTTGCCACCCAGGTTGACAGGGTTGTTAAGAAAGCATACAGTGTTTTAGCTTTTATTAATAGAGGTATCGAGTTCCAGAACCATGAGGTTACGCTACAGCTGTACAAAACTCTGGTGCAGCCGCACTTGGAGTATTGTGTACAATTCTGGTCACTGCATTATAAGAAGGATGTGGAAGCTTTGGAAAGGGTGCAGAAGAGATTTACTAGGATGTTGTCTGGTATGAAGGGGAAATCTTATGAGGAAAGGCTGAGGTACTTGAGGCTGTTTTTGTTGGAGAGAAGAAGGTTGAGAGGTGACTTAATAGAGACATATAAGATAATCAGAGGGTTAGATAGGGTGGACAGGGAGAGCCTTTTTCCAAGTATGGTGACAGCAAGCATGAGGGGGCATAGCTTTAAATTGAGGGGTGATAGATATCAGACAGATGTCAGAGGTAGTTTCTTTCCTCAGAGAGTCGTAAGGGTATGGAATGCTTTGCCTGCAACGGTAGTAGATTCGTCAAGTTTAAGTGCATTTAAGTCGTCATTGGACAAACATATGGATGTACATGGAATAGTGTGGGTTAGATGGGCTTCAGATTGGTATGACAGGTTGGCACAACATCGAGGGCCAAAGGGCCTGTCCTGCACTGTAATGTTCTATGTTCTATATTATGTCCTGTATTGAAATTTGATTAGACAAACATCCCACCATCCTGGTTGTAACCAATCCTGATTGATTAGATAGTAACAACATTAATGAAGTGGAAAGATTACAACAAAGTTGGACAGCAACTGAGGACACAGGAAAGGAGTGTAAGAAGATGGGTTAGAGAAAAGAAGAAGAGTGAATAAGAAACATCAGTTGGGGAGAGATAAGAGGATGAAAAGACAAAGATGGAATAAGAGAAGACAAGAAGCTGTGGAGGGGGATGTGATAAAGTAGGGCAGGGTGAAGATGAATTGAGGGAAAAGAAATGGAGACAGGGGAAGGAAATGAACATAAGCAATATCAAGATTCTAAATCCTCATGGAAGTTAGAAGCGTTGAGGTTAATAAGGATTTAATACAATAAAATTTAATGAGGGGAAATATATGCAAACTTGCTCTGTTCGGAGTGGCTTCATTAATGGTATAACCTGTAAATGTCTTTCTGCACTAACAAAGCACTTTAGGTTATATTAGAAAAAATGCTCTAATTAGTGGTGAACAGGGTGCTATTTACTTAATTGCAATGTCTGCCAATCAAGCTTTGTTTCAGGCTTTTTAAAGAAATAACATCTGGATGAAATTCTGCCTGGCATTAATAAAGGGATAGTGAAATCCTCTTTCCAGCAACTAAGAAAGGGAATGAATAGTCTGCCTCAAGATGCCTGATCTGTTTTATCCTTGTTAATAATATTTAATGAAATGGTAAATATCAGTAGTTCAGTGTAAGCTGTACAAAGGATCCTGTATTAGACAGTGTGAATGTTAAGAGGCATTTTGATTGCATTCAAAAATCTGATTGCACAGCCTAATTTTTAAATGTAAATTTGCATTTGTAATTTTTTGCCACAGGGCCTCATGGTAAACCAATTTACACCACATTTAAATTGGGTTATGAAGGATGAACAGATTATGTGCTGTACTTTATAACATCATGGTGTACAATCGTCACATCCGCAGGAACCTGCTCACTTGGACGCAAAGACTATATAATTTTTTATACTCAAGCATGTGATGTGGTCATTATTGGTTAGGCCAGTATTTACTGCCCATTTTCCATTGACCAAGAGAAGGTGGTGATGATCTACATTCTTAAACTGCAAATCCTTGTGGTGTAGGCAGACCAATAATACTGTTAAGGAGGAAGATCCAGGATTGTGATCCACAATGGAGGAGAGGAAAGGAAACCATTCCAAATCAGGATGGTGAGTCGCTTGGGGTAGAAATCCCAGAAGGCGATATTACCATATGTCTGCTTCCCTTGTCCTTCCTGATGATAGTGGCTATGGGTTTGGAAGATGCTCTTTAAGGAGCCTAGGTGAACCATTGCAGTGCAATTTGTAGACAGTATACATGGCTGCCATGGTGCTTTGGTGGTGGATGGAGTGAATGTGAACTGACAATCAAGCAAGCTGCTTTGTCTTACAAGGTGTCAAGCTCCTTTACTGTTACGGGATTTACAATAATGCCTCTTCATTATTTAAACCTGACGTGGTGTTAAGGTAAAGCCTCAGTTTGGACTCCTCTTGTTAGGGCTCACTGCGGCCAACCTGTTTAAATTTCAACTAAGGTGTAAAATCCATCAGAACTCTTGCTTCTGATTATGAAATAAACAAAAACAGAAATTGCTGGAGAAACTCAACAAGTCTGGCAGCATCCATGGATAGAAAACAGAGTTAATGTTACAAGTCCAAATGACCTTTCTTCACAACATGCTTCTGATTATTGTCCATAATGTTTGCAGCATATTTAAGTATCACATGAAGACAACACTGAATTAAACTGTGAAAGGAACATTTTTTGAATAACTGTA
The DNA here is from genome assembly GCF_020745735.1 of Hemiscyllium ocellatum. Lineage (NCBI taxonomy): Eukaryota > Metazoa > Chordata > Chondrichthyes > Orectolobiformes > Hemiscylliidae > Hemiscyllium > Hemiscyllium ocellatum. Next base: position 36,376,940 of record NC_083407.1, on the reverse strand, counting down.
TCGTGCTTATTATTTGGTACTACAAAGTAACAATAGTAAATTTCCTACTATGTCTATATTTGCAATGTACCAATCACAGACCCCAAAACACAAAAAGAATGCCTTTGCCAATGCCATTAGCCACCCACCTCCATACTTCACCCATCGCCTTCTGCATCTCATCCATCCACTGCTTTCACTACCTCTGCATCACAATTACTAAACCACACAACCACTACAATGCCACCTTTTTGTCTGTCCTGGAATTTAAAAAAAACAACTGGTGAACAAGAAACTGGATATGAAGTTAAACATAACAAAAATGGTTTCCAATGGCACAGATAATACAATAACATAAACTTAAACCTGCACTTACATCCCAATAAAATTAAATGCACTTCCCATCATTCAAGCATGATGAATTACAAACTATAATATGTGTATGATACAAGCTTAAACTATGGATCCCTTGACTGTCCATCAGCGATGACACAGAGGATTTGCTAGTTGCATATTTTTGGATACATAATCATGAAATAATTTCAGTTTAATATACTGATTTTACTCACTATTGATCAATGACTCATACCAGCTTTGGCATTCAGCATGGTTGCCAACTGTTTAGGAACCTCATGACCTCAAAGTCAGTGTCACTTATTTCAATCACGATTATTGAGACAGAATCTATGGTTGATTGCTGAAAGATTCTTTGTATACATTTTTATATATATGACATATTATTGTTAAATCTTTCAACGTAAAGAGTTAAAATGGACCTGAGGGGCAACTTTTTCACACAGTTCATGTGTAGAATGAACTGCCAGAGGAAGTAGTAGATGTAGATACAGTTGCAACATTTGGAAAGGTAGGAATAGGAAAGATTTAGAGGGATATGGATCAAACGCAGGCAAGCGAGACTAGATTAGTTTGGGAAACTTGTCAGCATGGACAAATTGGACTGAAGATTTTGTTTCCGTGCTGTATGATTCTATGATATTGACACACAGCCTAATCTGACAGCATTGACAATCAGTGCATTATGTCAAAGATGACATAAATATGAACCAGAATAATATCAAATTAGTGCATAAAATTAAACAAACAGTGTGGCATTATAGCCTAAAATAATAGACTGTTACTAAATTACTTATAGTGTGGAAACAGGCCCTTCAGCCCAACAAGTCCACACCAACCTGCTGAAGCACAACCCAACCAGACCCATTCCCCTACAACTAATACTATAGGCAATTTAGCATGGCCAATTCACCTAACTTGCACATTTTTGGACTGTGGGAGGAAACCAGAGCACCAGGAGGCACCCACGGGGAGAATGTGCAAACTCCACACAGTCAGTCGCCTGAGGTGGGAATTGAACCCAGGTCTCTGGTGCTGTGAGACAGCAGTGCTAACCACTGTGCCACTATGCCATCCATAATTCTACCTTATCTTCTACCTTAAGCTGAATTTTGTCAATTTATGAATTTATGTTATTTTAAGTTCCACCAATTGGCAGCACGCTTACAGTTTATTCTCAAACATTTGTTTGCCCTTCATGTTCACATTGGAACACGATGGAGAATGGAATCATCAAATAAGACCCCCAAAACAGTGCACCAAAACCAACTAATTAGTATGGTCTCTGGAGACATAATCATAATAACAATGAAAATAGAAGTGTATTTTTTTGCTATTTCTCACATCCAATTTCACTGTGTCACATCACCTTCAACTGCAGTCAACTAAAAAGTGATGGTGTGGCAATTTAATGGTCTGTTTGAGAGCATGAATAATTGAATTTGTTTCTGTATCAGCAGAACTTTTAACAAACTTTTCACTGGTCTATGATTACATCAGGTTAGTTGTTTTCAGAATTATTTATTCACACATATCTTGCATTGGTATTTTATCAAGATATTTGCTTAGTACTTTGGAAGGGGCAGATGCCCATTTGGATCACCTTACAGGGAAGAGAAAAGGTCAAGAGAGATCACTGATGTGTGGATGATTACCTCCAGGCTGATGGGCACAAATGACATTGACAACAACATTTTGACCATCATTCCAGGTTGGATCAATGTATGCAATGAAATGTCTAAAGAATGGCAGGAGAAATATTTGGGAATTCTTTATACATAAAAGAAAATACTGTCTTATAACAGCTGTTCATTATTCTATGATGACAGGTACAAGTTAAAATAAACAATAGAAACCAACTCTGAATACATGATGAAGTATTTTGAAGATAATGAAAGTACAGTTCTGGCATTTAGTCCTTGTCTGACTATTACTCAAGCCATTTCTTGTTTATCTCTAATCATAAGCATAGGATTTCAGTGCAGCTTATTTCTGAAAGGTTTACAGGCTACATTCACAAGCACCGTGTTTTCCTAGAATAATAATGAGAGAAAATATATACCAGGCATTCACAGAGCAGAATCAAATATTAAGTGAGCCTCGCAGACCTCATTGGAAACCTTGGAACATGAACAGAAACCATCTTTCAGTCAAGAATGAAAAGTGTACAGGTGGAACTCGAAGCAGAATTTCTACAATTTAGCAATTAGTAAATATAGTGTTATATTCAGCACACATATAATGTCAGCCCAAATGTATTGTGCAGCAATGATATAATGGAAGACATCTATTCACATGATGAATTACATTTTTAAACACAATCTATTCAACCAGTCCTTAAGTCTGTGAAAAATTAATTAAATATGTCAGTGAGAAGTTCTGAAATTGCTGGTGGGGACAGCACAGCAAGATTGTTAGGAATGAATAAACATACATGGGTTTATACCTCAAATTCAGAAAGCAACCAATGCACCATTAACCAAAATGCACATGCTATGTCAGTACCCTCGCTATACAGCTGAAATGGAAGGTTTTAGAGGAAGAAAAAGGTAGAACAGAAAAAAGTAGTATAGAAAATATTGTGCAGTATTCAGGATTCCGAAAAAATGGTTGTCAACTGCAATCTACTGTTTCCTAAAAAGGGTAGGAGGGAGATATGCATGGTGCATGACTCCCTAAAACAGTCTGCAGCAACAAATGGGAATATCTACTTTAAATAAATGAAAAGGGTGAAATGAAATCTCTATTACAGTGGAAAGAAACAACAATTCACATCCTGAAGAAATGAGACACAAACTCTGTTCTCATTCTGGTAAAGAGAGGTTGAATCACTGTTGTTGATAACTGTTGCAGCACTAAAAGCTGTTTCCATTACTAATTGCTAGATAACCATTCTGTGATCATTTTAATGGGAGATTAAAATACAAAAGGAGTGTAAAGATAAGCCCAGAAACTATAGACCAGTCAGATTAATTTCAGTGGTAGGGAAACATCCAAAAACAATAACATGAAATAAAATCAATGACCATTAGATAGAAGGACTTTAAAGAAAGTAAGCATGGATTTTCTTTTAAGGAAAAATCATATTTAACCATGTTGTTGGAGTTTTTTTAGGCTGATTCTGTTGACATGATGTACAAGGACTTGCAAAAGGTGTTTGGTACATATCACCCAAGAACAAGTTAGAGGCGCTAGCAAGCATCAGCAAGCATGTCACTTCCTAACTCAAAACATGTCCACCAGCTACAAGGAGCACATCAAGAGTGTGATATAATGCTCCTCATTTGATTGGATGCAGCTCCAATAGCAGTCAAAAAGCTTGACACCACCTGGACAAAGCAACCCAATTAATTTACGCCCCATTCACATATGCTCACTGACTCTATCAATGACATGGCATAGCAACAACATGCACGACTTACAAGATGCATTGCCAAAAATCACCAAGGTTCCATCAACAGCACCTTCCAAATTCATGATATTTACCAACTAGAAGGAGAAGTGCAACAGATAGATGGGAACTTCACCATCAATAAGATTACCCCTAAGTCATTCACTATCCTCATTTGGAAATATATCATCATTTTTTCCCCTTTCATTGGATCAAAAGCTGGAAACCCTTCTGTTACAGTATTGTGGGTGCACCTACATCAGATGAACTGCAGCAGTTCAAGAAGGCAAATCCCCACACCTTCTCAGGGTAATTAGAGATAGGTAATAAATCCTAGTTCTTGCAGCAAAGCCTAGATCCTTTGAATTAATAAAAAATACAGATGGCTGAGCAAAACCAGAGTTCATTGATTATAAGGTTCAGCAGCAACATGATTATAGAATTGACTGAGTGATGTGAAACAGAATAATGGTTAATGAATGTTTCTTGTCTGGAAGAAGGTGGACAGTGCAGCTGTCAAGCAGTCTATGTTGGCCTTCACTCTTTCTGATATATTTTTATCACCTTTACAGTGGATAATTACAACATGTTATACATGATACAAAACTTCAAAGCATTGTAAACTTTAAGAATGATAGTGGAGAATTTCAAGGAACATTGACAAGTGGTGGAATGAGCAGACATGTGGCAGATGATGTTCAGTGTGGAGAAATGTAAGGTGATTCATCCTGGTAGGATGAACATAGGAATGGAAGATAAAATAAAAGACAGAACTCTAAAGTGGTTATAGCAGCAAAGTGACCTGAGTGTATATTTGCAAAAGGCTGGCAAGACAGATTGAGAGAATGAGTAATAAAAGTCTTAGGCTCTGTTAACATGGAGGATATGCAATGCAGTAGCTTAGCCTCAGCTTAGGTATTGCTTCCAGCTCTGAATGCTACACTTTAGGAAGGAGGTGAAGACATTGGAGAGGGTGAAGAAGAGTTTTACAAGAATGGTTCAAGGGATGAGGAACTGCAGTTTGGAATATCAGTTGGAGAAGTTGGGACAATTTACTTGAAGAAGAGATGAGTGAGAAGGGATCTGATATATTCAAATTCATGAAAGGTTTAGACAGCATACATAGGAAGAAACTGTTCCCTCATATGAAAGGATCTAAAACAATAGGGTACTACTTTAAAATGACTGGCAAAAGAATCAAAACTAATATGAGAAAAGGTTTTGCCCTGCAGTGAACAGTTGTGGTCTGGAACAGCCTGCCTCTGAGTGCAGTGGGGGCAGGTTCAATTGCTATGTTCAATAGGAAGATTGGTATTTGAGTAAGGATGGCATGCAAGGCAGGAGGACATCATTCATGAAATGCACATTTTAGAGAGCTGGTGCAGCCACTACGGGCTAACTGGCCTTTTTTTATGTGGTGTAACAATTCTGCAATTCTATGAAATCCAATTTTATGAAAATGACAAGGAGATTAAGGGTGAAATGCCATTTTTGTGAAGCAGCAACTAGTGACAATTTGCACAGGGCAAATATTGGAGATCCAGATTTGGATTCAAGTATCAGCAGACATCCAACATTGAATTAAATCTATTGCATCAGACTCTGCTGGCAAGTACCAATGTCTGGATGATGCACACTGTTATTAATATATTAATCATTTTGTAAATTCAGAGGACTAAGTCATAAACCTATGATTTCAGAATAATGATAAATTGCAGCTTCATAAACTACACCTCATCCTTAACCTTCTTGTGCCTTTTATAATATAGCATTTCCAAATTAATTGCTCATTAAAATTGCCACAGAGAGCTCAGTTTAGGAATTAATGTAGTAACCTAGTATGTAACTCTGAATTATTATCAATGACAGCCAATCAACCTCTCTTGGTCAGAAAGTGAACTAATAAGAGAGCATGGACTCTCACTTCTTCACATTGTAACTGATACTGGAAATTTTAAAAATGTCAAATTTCTCATTACGTTTGTTACTTTCTAATTACTTTTGTTATTTTCTTTTTATACATAGAACATTACAGTGCAGTACAGGCCCTTTGGCCCTCAATGTTGTGCCACCCTATGAAACCAATCTGAAGCCCATCTAACTTCCACTATTCCATTCTGATCCATATGCCTATCCAATTACCATTTAAATGCCTCTAAAGTTGGCAATTCTACAACTGCTGCTGGCAGTGCGTTCCACACCCCTACTACTCTCTGAGTAAAGAAGCTACCTCTGACCTCAGACCTATATCTACCAGTCATTAATTTATAGCTATGTCCTTTCATGATAGCCATCACTATCCAAGGAAAAAGGCTCTCACTGTCCACCTGATCTAACCTTCTGATGATCTTATGTTTCAATTAAGTGATTTCTCAATCTTCTCTCTAATGAAAACAACGTCAAGTCCCTCAACCTTTCCTCATTAGACCTTCCCTCCATTCCAAACGTCTCTTCTGAACCCTTTCCAGAGTTTCCACATATTTCCTTTAAGCAGTGACCAGATCTGCACGCAATACTCCAAGTGTGGCCACACCAGAGTTTAGTGCAGCAGCAGCACAACGACATGGTTCCAAAACTCAAACCCTCTTCTAATAAAAGCTAACACACCATATGCCTTCTTAACAACCCTATCAACCTGGGTGGCAACTTTCGAGGATCTATGTACATGGACACAGAGATCTCTCTGCTCATCTACTCTATTAAGAAGCTTGCCATTAGCCCAGTACTCTGCATTCCTGTTAATCCTTCCAAAGTAAATCACCTCAAACTTTTCTGCATTAAACTCCATTTGCCACCTCTCAGCCCTGCTCTGCAGCTTATCTATGTCCCTCTGTAACCTACAACATCCTTCTGAACTATCCATACCTATCCACAACTGTACCGACCTTAGTGTCCTCCACAAATTTACTAACCCATCCTTCTATGCTTTCATCCAGGTCGTTTATAAAAATCACAAACAGCAGTGGCTCCAAAACAAATCCTTGCAGAACATCAATCGTAACTGAACTCCAAGACGAATATTTCCCATCAACCACCACCCTCTGTCTTCTGTCAGCTAGCCAATTTCTGATCCAAATCTCTAAATCTCCCTCAAACCCTTGTCTCCATATTTTGAGCAGTAGCCTACCATGGGGAACCTTATCAAACGCCTTACTGAAATCCATCAACTGCTTTACCCTCATCCACCTGCTTGGTCACGTTCTCAAAGAGCTCAATGAGCTTTACGAGGCATAATCTACCCTTCACAAAATCATGTTGATTATCCCTAATCAACTTACTCCTTTCAAGATGATTATAAATCCTATCTCTTATAACCTTTTCCAACACTTAACCCACAACCGAAGGCTCACTGGTCTATAATTACCAGGATTGTCTTTATTCCCCTTCTTGAGCAAGGGAACATTTGTTATCCTCCAGTCTTCTGATACTATTCCTGTAGACAATGATGACATCAAGATCAAAGGCAAAGGCTCGGCAATCTCCTTTTCCTCCCTGGCTTCCCAGAGAATCCTGGGATAATTCCCACTGACCCAGGGGATTTATCTATTTTCACACTTTCCAGAATTTCTAATACCTCCTTCTTATGAGCCTCAATCTCATTAGTCTAATAGCCCATATCTCAGTATTATCCTTGACAACATTGTCTTTTTCCAGTGTGAATACTGATGAAAAATATTCATTTAGCGCTTCCCCTATCGCCCCTGACTCTACGCACAACTTCCCACTACTGCCCTTGATTGGCCCTAATCTTACTCTAGTCATTCTTTTATCCCTTATATACCTATAGAAAGCTTTAGGGTTTCCCTTGATCCTATCGGCCAACAACTTCTCATATCCCCTCCTTGCTCATCTTAGCTCTCTCTTTAGGTCTTTCCTGGCTACTTGTAACTGTCAATCGCCCTAACTGAGCCTAACATAATCCTTTTTCTTCCTTTGACAAGATATTCAACTTACTTAGTAAACCACGGCTCCTATGCTCGACAGTTTCCTCGCCTCCTGACTGGAAGATACTTATCAAGGACATACAGTAGCTGTTCCTTGAATATGCTCCACATTTCTATTGCAGTTTCCATTCCTATCCTCTGGATCCTAAATCTTGTCTAATCACATTGTAATTGCCTTTCCCCCAGATGTAGCTCTTGCCCTCCGGTGTATACCTATCTCTTTCCATTGCTAAACTAAACATAACTGAATTATGGTCACTAGCACCAAAGTGCTCACCTACCTCCAAATCTAACACCTGGCCACATTCATTACTCAGTACCAAATCTGATGTGGTGTTGCCCTTGTTGGCCTGTCTACATACTGTGTCAGAAAACCCTCCGGCACACACTGACTGACCCATCCAAAGTACTCGAACTATAGTATTCCCAGTCAATATTTGGGAAGTTGAAGTCTACCATAACAATTACCTTGTCACTCTGGCTCCTATTGAGAGTCATCTTTGTTAGTCTTACCTCTAAATTTCTAGAACCTTTTGAAGGCCTATAGAAAACTCCCAACAGAGTGACCTCTCCTTTCCTGTTTCTAATTTCAGCTCATACCACCTCAGTTGACGAGTCCTCAAATGTCTTTTCTGCAGTCGCAATACTGTCCTTGACTGACCATGCCACACCCCCACCTCTTTCACCATCTTCTCTGTTCTTACTTAAACATCTAAATCCCAGAACCTGCAACAACCATTCCTGTCCCTGTTCTACCCATGTCTCTGAAATGGCCACAGCATTGAAATTCCAGGTACTGGCCCATGCTGTATGTTCAACTACTTTATTCCAGATGCTCCTGGCGTGAAGTAGACACACTTCAAATCAACTTCTTGCTTGCTGGTGCCCTCTTGCGACCCTGAAACTTTATTTCAGACCTCCCTACTCTCAACCTCGTCTGTACTCAAACGACAATTTAAGTTCCCATCCACTTGCTGAATTAGTTTAAACACACCCGAAGGGCATTAGCAAATTTCACCCCCACAAGATACTGGTACCCCTCTAGTTCAGGTGAAGATTATCCTCTTTGTAGAGGTCTCACCGACCCCAAAAAGAGCCCCAATTGTCCAAAAATCCAAAACCCTCCCTCCCACACAGTCCCTGTAGCTACATGTTCAACTCTGCTCTCTCCCCATTCTTCGCCTTGCTAGCATGTAGCACAGACAACAAACCAGAGATAACAACTCTGTTTGTCCTCGCTCTAAGCTTCCACTCTAGCACCCTAAATTTCTGCCTTAAATCCCCATCCTTCTCCCTATAAATGTCATTGGTGCCTATCTGGAACATGACTTGAGGCTGGTCCCCTCCCTCTCAAGGATCCCGAAAACATGATCAGAGACAGCACGAACTCTAGCACCTGGGAGGCAACACACCAACCGTGAGTCTCTTTCGTTCCCACAGAACTTCCCGTTTGTCCCCCTAACTATGGAGTCCCCAATGACTAATGCTCTGCTCTTCTTCCCCTTCCCTTCTGAGCAACAGGGACAGGCTCTGTACCAAAGACCTGTATCCCATTGCTTACCCCTGCTAAGTCATCCCCCCAACAGTATCCAAAATGGTACACTTGTTGTCGAAGGCAACAGCCACAGGGGATCCCTGCACTGCCTGCCAGTCCCCTGATGGTAACTCATCTACCTTCTTCTTTTACCTGAGATGTGACTACCTGCTGTAACTCCTTTCAATAACTGTCTCTCATTTCTATTCCATTTTGCTTTCCCTTGCTTTATGTCTCTTTCTATACCTGATTTCATATTCAATCACCCACTTATAATTCACACTCATCAGCCCATCCTCAGTTTATTTCTGGAACAAGAGTCCCAGATGAATTTTTATTCTTATCACACCATTGCCAACTTACTCCCAAAAACATTTTGCACCCAAGAGTTTTATTTTATTTATTCATGGGATTTGGACATTGTTGGGCAAGCATTTATTGCCTGATTTTGATTGGCCTTGAGAAGATGGCAGTGAGCTACCTTGTTAAACTGTTGCTAAATATTCAGTGTAGGTAGACCCATAATGTTGTTGAAGATGGAGTTCCAATAGGTTGGCCCAGTGACACTGAAGGAATAGAAATGTAATACCAAGTCAGGATGCTTCTTTTGAATGTATTGAATAATGAATACATTAGTAACAGTCTGCATTATTTAAGCACAGATGCCAGTGGACTTTGGCCCATTAGATTTAGTCAGGATGGTGACTTGCAAGTGGTGGTGTTTCCATTTATCCTCTGCTCTTAATCTTATGCAAGATTGTGGTCATTGATTTTAGAAAGTTTCTAACAAACCTCAGTGCCTATCAAGTGGACTACTTTGTCTTGAATAGTTTTGAGCGTTATGAACGTTGTAGAAGTGGCAGTCATCCAGGCAAATGTAATATCTTCCATCACACCTCTAACTTGTGCTTGTCGACAGTGGATTGACTTTAGGGATTCAGAAGATGAGTTAGTTGCTGCAGGAATCTTAGCCTCTGCTTTTGTATCCACAATGTTCACACGGCAAACGGTTCAATGTCTACTCAATGGTAACCCTCGATGTCTTGATAGTGGCAGAAGAGGTAATGGTTCACTTTGAAGTCTAACTGATGCAGGTTAAACTCTAACTGACCAACCACAATATGGAATGCCCTGGTTCAGAAAAAAATTGGCCCAATTTTATTCTATGTTTTAATTTGTGATTATTGATGAGTGATAACTTCATGAAGAAGTGACTATAGTTGCTGTGGAAATTAGCTCAGAGCCAAGTTTCAATTCTACTTTTATTAAGAATCCATTGTTGTAGCTCTGAATTATTGATTGAAATTAATGACCCTTCAAGTAGATTCCTAAATAAAATGTTAAAGTGCAAACAATTATAGCTTTCATCACCTTTACATGTATTCTCTGTGGCAGTGAATCTCAAAGTAGTTGGATAGTTACTTGTATTTTACATCCTTTTAGAATCACAGCCAAGATCTGAAACTGTTCTGCATTTCCCTGGTGATCGTAAAAAAGGAAGTTGATCATAAAACGAGTTAAGCATACAGATCAATGTTTATTTTATATGGTTACATCAAAACAAACTGCAGGTTTAAACCAAATTGATTAAGATTCACTGCAAATTAGTGAGAATTGATGACTAAGCCTTAACCTGTGGAGATGTACTGCTCTTTATCTTCCTTTTCACAACTCGTCAGTTCAGGTATATTATTGTAGCCAGCTACGGAGGGGCTGACATTGAGATTTGGAAAGTTGACAAAATGTATTGAGTAATTGTCACTTTTCATAGGCTGCGTTGTTATTTAACACAATTTACACCATCACAGAGTTCAGTAGTTGCCAGTTGATGAGACTGTTAATAAAACTAGAAAGTTTCATTGATTTTGATGATGCTGAATTATGCAAGTGTTTCAATTTATAAGTTGTTTTCATCAGGAAGTCAGCACATGGCATTTTCTTTACCTTAGTGATTGATGTCTGCACATTCTTAAATAAAACATAGGATAATAGTCATGGCAAAAGCCAGTTCCAGGCACCCACCACTTAAAAAATAACACTTGCCTCATGCAACTCCTTTAAACTTCTTCCCACCTCACCTTTAACCTATGTCCCCTAATATTTGCTGACACATGGTCTCAACTTTAGTATGTATGGAAGCACTACGATTGACTTTTGTCCCCAAAGTTAGAAAAGGAGCAGAAAGAAAATTTAGCCAATGTTTCAATACCTGCTCGTTATCCACTAACCACGTTGAATTGGAAAGTGGATATCAATGATATGAATCAGTTTGACATATGATGACACTCTTGACTTTACACGCAAACAACTGTAACTTCATCTGGAAGGTTACGAATGACCATGAAACTAGCATGAAGCACCAGGAATAGAGTAGGAGGTTGTGGGGAAAAGAGACAATTCTATTGCAAACATGCAGGTAGTCGAAAAGAAATATATCTGCATATATACTATGCTGAAGCAGTTCAAAAGCCAAGAAAAATACATATTATTAGCATTAATAGCTTGGGCTTAGTGATACAAGAATCATTTTTGGGAACATTTTAATATCATCACATCATGAGCTGGTAAACATTACAAAAGAAAATGTTCTTTACTGAGTGCTTTAAATGTAGAAATAAAAGTGGTGAAGATTTCTGAGCTCACTTGGCTGGATGGCTCTTTTGCAAAGTAGAATAATGCCAATAGCGTGTGTTCATTTCCCGTATTGGCTGAGGTTACTATGAAGATCCTGCTTTCCCAATCCTGCCACCTTGCTGGAATTGTAGTGACCCTCACAATCAGCTCTAACATGAGAGCAGCCCAACGGTTGATTGGAACAATGGTGGCTTTACCTTTACTAATCAATGATATTTATAATCAGATATGGTTAGATTTCAACCAGAAAAATAACACTTCGATGCAGTCAAAGACAAGTGGGATTCAGATGAAAGCAAGCCTACTGCCTTGCATTAAAGAATGGTTGAGAGTTTGAGCATTATACAAGCGTTGAACCCTTCATAAATTTGACAGATTTATCTGAAGGGTTCAATGCTTGTGTAATCAGGATTGAAAAGCCAATTTATTGGTACTATTGTAAGAATCATTCATATGTCCTGATTTGATTTGGCATTTTACAGGTCAGTCATAGTCCCTTGTTGTTTAATGATTCAAAATGCAGCTACACCAACCTGGATTCTCCAGCTCTCTTAAAAAAAACTGTTTTGTAATATTCCTGCTTAGCTCTTTAATGAGTGCAATTTTTAAGGCAATATAATGCAAAGACAATGCTTTTATTCAAGTGGTACGATGTTGGTGGAAAACAAAGGAATGTAAACAGGCTACTGCAATGCTATTCTTTTACATTTCGAAACTGCAATAGAAAGCTCAGCCTGTTATCTCAGTAAATGCCAAAATAAATTCTAAGAAAACACAAAATGAATTGCAAGCAAGCTCCATTATATTAATTTTGTTATTGGACTTTTAGATATTTCAGTTTTATTGAAAAGGTAGATATTAAAATGTTGATCCTGACAGATTATCAATCTGGTTTAAATAAAATTCTAATTATTTAACTTTTAAAATCTACAAATGAAATTGGTATTTAAAGAGGGGCAGACTAGACCTATAATAAATGACTAATGTTTGGCAAGAAATGCATTAGAAAATAGAATCATAGATTAGCACAGCACAGGGGACTTTTGAGGCTGTGATCCAGGGATACTAAAACTGACCTGGAATAAACATAACATTCAGGCAAAATAATTAAATATAGAATGTCCTGTGTTTTATGTCTTGAGTGAAAAAAAAGGCATTGAAAAATCCTGAACGTTTTAAACTTTTAATGCAGTAGCTGAGGCACATCATGCAGTATAATAATATTAGTACTAGGTGCAGAGAGATAATTTTGTAAACATGAAGATATGTAAGTTCTATCTGCTAAAGATTTATTTCAACATCAAACATGTAATTCATTAAAATATTTCATATAGTAAAAATTAATTGAAAATCCTGCATCAGAAAAGAAAATATTGAAAATTTATCCAATGACAATATTGCTGTTTATATCATTATCAATGACTGGCCTTGCATTATTCTGCCTTCACCCAGAAAAGCCACATTACGTATTAAACAACATGATTTACCAAGATACAAATTAATGAGATAAGCAGGTAATCCATAATCAGTCACATTTGTAATAATTTTGTTAGCAAAATTGTGAGATTAAAAAAATCATTTGTACTGCAATTTTATACTGAAACTCTTCATTATTGATTGTTCCTTTTCTTGTTAGATTATTGATAGAGTAAAATAATAGTGACCATAAAGATGAAAAATGTGTTGCTGGAGAAGCGCAGCAAGTCAGGCAGGTTAGGAGAAGGGCTTATGCCCGAAACGTCGATTCTTCTGCTCCTTGGATGCTACCTGACCTGCTGTGCTTTTCCAGCAACACATTTTTCAGCTCTGATCTCCAGCATCTGCAGTCCTCACGTTCTCCTAGGTGACCATAAAGATGTCCTGTATACTTTTCAAGTTTTATTCAAATGGCATGCTTATTGAACAATTGTAAAACAACAATGGGATATTTCTACCAAATGAAGGCTCTGCAACATCTTTTGATGCATCAGATGAAAATAGAGTAAAATTATTCAAACCATCCTTTACATGGTTGTTACCATGTTTACCATTAACGATTAATAGTATTTGAACGGCCCAATTCGAAAATATTTTGTAATACCTGTAATTTGAAAAGGTCTAAGTAATTACCTTATTTTATTCACGTTTCATGATCTACACATTTAACGATATACAAAATGCTGTTAGATGCAAAAGATAGGGGCAATTTTCAATACAAGACTGTGCACAAATGATCATTGCTCCTGACCAAAATTATCATAGTAATAGCCTAAAGCTAGTCTTAAAGGAAGATTCTGATTGTTTGGCAACTATTACAAAAATGTTCCATTTCGCTCAGTCTTAGTGCCTCATTGTTCTGTATCAGAGCTGCTGCTGTGAAGTCAACAGATAACAAATAACTAGCAATGCAAATTGCATGCAAATTCCTATAAGAAAATGTGAAATGCCACACATCGATAATGAACTACTTCAAAGACATCCAATTATCTAGATTTTGGTGCACCAGTGTCCATTTTCACTGTTGGTTTTTTCTCATCTGAAAATAGTCCCCAGGGTGTTAAAACATATGAATATCAAGAAATCTTCTCAGTTCATTGTTGTTGGAATCATTAAAGGAGTATTATTATCCATATATTTCAAAAATAATCCCTAAAACACATTTTTCCATGATCCAAGACCAGAGACAAGGTCCTACAAATTTGCCACTGAAATATACTGAGATGAATGCAACATTCCATAATTTTCCATGTGAATGAGTGCCTTATTACATTATTTGTTCAGGACTGTTGATCACACATTTAGACTTTTCTGTTGAACAAATCAATGCATTCATATTTTAATCAGTACACCTTTTGTGGTCCTACATTTTCCAAGATGCAAATAAATTACAAGTAAACATTTTTGTACTGCGTTTCATTCATTTCTCATGAATGATTCAGATTCAATAATTAAACCGTTAGATCGGTAATTATTCATTAAACATTTTGGATGCAAAAGTACTTTTGAAATTCATCACTAGATCAAAATATGTTAAGCTATTTATTTTATTGTAAAGTCACAGAATTATACAGCACAGCAACAGACCCTTCAGTCCAACACATCCATGCTGACCAAGTTTCCCAAACTAAACTGATGAATTAAAGCTATTTAGTTGATGTAAAGTGTATTCTGGTACTCACACATATGAAGCTCTGTGTGTGATCACAACATAGTACACTCACAACATGTTAGGATTAATTGATTCTGTTTCTCAAATATTAAATCTTGCAAAATGATAATTTTAGCATGTCAGCTTTGAGGTTCTAAAGATTATTAGATGAAAAATTTCCACAATGCTAAATAAATCCACAGCCATACATTACATAAGATACATAAATTGCTAACAGACCTATGAGGAATTGAGTACAGGACAGAAAAATTGGAGAGATTGTTCATAGCAGCTTGGGTTGACAAATAGAGCCTGAAGTTTATACCCAAAAGCACAATCTATATCAAAAATCGATAGTTAAAGCACATAATTGTTCAAGTATATTTACAAAGGTAGACAATCTTTCAAGACTTATTATTTGCAACTGTTACTGGAGAAAGATGGTCTACCTCCCCGAAAATGCACTGTGGGGAAATGAACTGTGTAATACAAAGCCATATGATCAGAAAGGTCTTCTGCTCATGTCCTTTGTTAAGTGACTTGGGGTGACACTAATATGCCAAAATAGTTCCATGCCTTGTTACTTGACAGAATGGAGGGCAGGACAAGGAAATACTGTCAGTAAGATAGCATCTGGGGGTTGCTGATCACCAAACAGCCTGTGCTCAGAAAGCCACATGAATGGCAGGACTGGGGTTCAACTTTCATTTTCTTATGATTGAATAGTTCCCCAATACAAAATTCACTCACATCAACCACCCACTTCAGTAAGGCATCAGTGATGATGAGATATCACCTTCAATAGCATCACATTCCAAATGGGGTGTTGGCTTCAGAAAAATTTCTGAAGTGGGAATAAGCAAGATGTTACTAGTATGTAGAAAATATGGAGGCCATCGCAACAACTTATTAACCAGTTTCTCATCTAGCTGTACTGTTTGATGAATGGGCATCATGAGTCTGGGCCAACATGCAGTTTAGATTCATTTGAATGCTCTGGGAAAGAAATTATTCCTGCAACATGATAAATCTGCCTGGAAGTGACTGTGGATGGATGGCACTGCCTAATTAGCACTTGCACTGATGAAGAGAAATGAAAATGAGCCCCTTGATGGTGTAGAGAAATTCTAAAATTGTTTGTATAGTTACATATTTTCAAAACATGAAAAGTGCAGAGCTGAAGTATAATTTAACCATCAATCGCAGTCAGATTATCGTCAGTTTGGTCAATGAAATATGACCCTGTCAGAATTCCATAATTTCATATCCCTCACCAACTTCTTTACTAGTTTAAAGGAACAGGTAGACAAATATTGGACTGTTCTCAAAAAAGGCTTTTACAACACCAACCCCGTTGGCTTCCTCTGCGGCAGGCAATGTATCGGTCGCATTTAGAACTCTACTGTTGTGGGTTTTGCATTTCAAACGTTGTATTTAATTAGGCCTAAAACAGCTAGAATATTGTAGCATCATCAGTTCTGGGAAATAGCATATTCATCACTGTATCCTTATCTGTACGACGGGATAAACTGTCCCGAGAATATACCACGGGCGAGCATCTCGTTGAGTTGAAAGCAAGCATTATCGTTAGGCATTTTTTGTACGTTAACTAATGAATCCATGCGCAATAAATAAACAACTAAAAAGGACAAACGACTCCTGGAAAACAGAAACTTCAAACTATAAAGCTGCAAGTTATGTTGCGCACTTCAGAAATTCAAATGGTTGGGGGACCCTTTACGTGGCAAGAGGGAGTTAATGAGTTCTACGGGAACTTCGGCCTTTTCTAACGCTAGAAGTCGTTTCCCAGCTAGGGAACAGTGTACCTGCTGTTTTCGATGGTCTCTTGACAATGTCTGGCCTTGGAATCAAAGTGATGGATGCTAGTATTCTAAGACTGGACGTGGTTGAAATCGGCAAGTAATTTATTTCTCACATGGAAATTATCCAAGAGACAATATTTGAAACCCAGGATTGCCTCGGTCTGTAATGCCTCAGTATCTGTAAAAAGTCTCCTCACAATTTAAAGCAATTTGATTTGAAACTTTGGTGTGGAGAAGATTGGAACAAAAGGCTGCCTTATTGAATGGAAGGGCACGGAATGGAACACTGAATCCCTTATCTCTCGGCTGCAGCTCTGTAATTCATTGCCGTGATAAAGCACCAGGGTAGAAAACATTACAACACTGACACAATCCAAAAACGGATTAGATTCTGACATAAGCTTACTCAAAACCTAATCAATCAACTCCTTGCTGTAACATCAGAAACCAGTGCTTAAGTAGAGTGCTTAATCTCCGCAAGTTGCATTACTGAATTAGCAGCGACCGTGTCTTGGCACAAAGTAAAACACATTTCGCCGATTGGAAGATCCGAGTCACTGAAGGTTCGACTTAAGCAGTTCGAAGGAGCGGACCAATATTCCCAGATAATTATCTTTAGGCTGCCAAACCGGGAAGCCCATGATCAAACAAACCCAATATTTCTTGGGACAGCACTCCACAGTGCACCCACCATTTGAAAATAACTTCCAGCAAACCCTCGCAGTCACTAAACGTGGCCATTTAGAGAATCCGACCCATTTTCGCCTATTTCACGCCAAGTTATTAACCGCAGCCAAGTGACATCCTGGAGCTGCGTCCCATTCTCCGTGAGAATTAACCAGCTCCTGGCATTAACAGGGGGATTATATAAAAAAAGAGGGGCGCTCACATCTAGGGGAGCACGGGGGCTGTAGTCACTTTACCAAAGGAACCTGATTCCACACCAAAGCCACTTCCACAGTATCGATCGGTGCTCTGTCTGCCCAACGGTTGCTAATGAATATTGCCCGACACACTCAGATTTGTTTTTTTTAAAAAGGAAAAGTTCTCAATAAAAGCACCGTGTAAATAACACTCACCGTGTGAAGGAAACATTGAAGTAGAACGAGAAGGAGCGGATGATGAACGGGATACCTCATCCTGGCTTGCTCTCTCTGAGGTGCTGCCTCTCACTCGGCTCTCGCATATATCCAGTGTTAGGGATGGACAGGAGCAAAAAGAGCGGGTCCTGCACAGAGACAAGGAAGGGGAGAGGGATTTTAAACACAAAACGAAACACCGAATGCCTTGCTCTCTGGCGAAGTTCAAGCCTTCGTGGACAGTAATAAGATTGAATGAGAAACGCGTGTCTTACCGTCACTTCCAAATTGACAAACGCTCCCGCCTTAAATCTGACTGAAAATCCCACAGGGTTTTTATTTTCTCGCTATCCTCACCACTCTCTCGGCGATGGAGCAAGTTAGTTAACACATTTTCGGCTCTCCGCCCCCTTATTTTCTCGGAGCGTGCAGAGATTTTTTTTAGGTTTTTTTTAAAAAATGCTGCTTGTTTGTTTTAGTCTTCCCTCGCCCCAGAGTCAGGTTTTGCTGGTAAATTTGGTTATCCGACTGACTCCTTGCAGCCTGGGGATGTTGCTGATTCCCGGTTTTGCTCCAGTGGCTCTAACACACGCCCACGTGGTAATTCTGACACACACACACACAGCAATGATATTGCCTCTGAGTGGGACTACAGTCCAGTTCCCCATTGTCACTGACACCACGATTGATGACCCCTGCAATTGAACCCGGCCTGGCGAGTCTCTGCCACTCCTCTGTGTTATAGATGTATGTTACCGACCATCAGGAAAGGGTTTTAAACCGAACACAGTTGCAGCATCATCTCGTCTGCAAAAGTACTGGCTCCACACTAGGCTCGGCACCAAGAAAGTGAAATGAGAGGGGAGGACAATCGCTCAAATTGCCATCATTTTCCCATTTGGCTGACCCATGGTTCTATCATTCCCAGACTGATCAGATTAAGGCCACACAATATTCCCCGCCTCAGATTGATGACACACTCGTGGTTTTTATTTTTAATGAGATGCAGTGCCTATCCCAGACCCAAACCTTTCCTCTGGAACTGTCCACTTTAACAGATTTAATTTTGACCGAGAATGAAGCTGTTGGCTCCTGCTCCAGTCTACGGTGGTGGGGAACAGCTTGCCATGAAATACATCCTCAGTCAAGGACACTTTCAGTTTGCAAATCTAAGTATTTCTCAACTTTAACGTCGATTGAACGCCCAACGTTCAGAGATAGGCGTTGTTTGTCCGGCCGAATGGTCACCCATCTCGAGGGAGTT
Organism: Hemiscyllium ocellatum; assembly: GCF_020745735.1. NCBI lineage: Eukaryota > Metazoa > Chordata > Chondrichthyes > Orectolobiformes > Hemiscylliidae > Hemiscyllium > Hemiscyllium ocellatum. The sequence continues at coordinate 36,357,811 of NC_083407.1, read as the reverse complement.
GTTCCCGCTTGTTGCCTGAATCTTGGCGAACTTCTGCAGCCCGACAGTTTGCCCTGTCAAAGGGTTAACCCGTCAATGACAGGTGCTCACCAGCAATTACTTGCTTGACTTGCCACTTGACTGTATAACAATCCCTGCCCCATCCCACACTCCCAAAGGGCTGAGGTTGAAGGCAAGTATGCGGGGATTTGGAATATTTAATCCGAATCGTGTCAGGGCAGTGGGCCGTTCAAGTAAAAAGGCACTCTATCAGCGCGATCTAGCGGTCAGTCTGGGATGTACATTACACTGACTCCATACTGGGTTCAATCTCGGGATTTTTTATTACCGGCTGTCTTCTGTTGATTCTGCAGTCTGTTTTTATATAGGGCTTTATGCCGTAATAAATAGAACATATCCAACAGGGAACTGTAGAATAGAGAACTTAATTCCAGTCAATCCATCATAAGGAGGATTGGATAATTTGTGACCATTACTCAATAGATTCTGAAATGAAATTAATAGATAATAAACTTAACCCATATGTTTAAATAAAGAAATGATCTGATTGCTTCCCCCCCCCCCCCCCAACACACCTCCAATGTAGTGTGGATCATTACAACCACGTAGGCAGTTTTAATGTTCCCAATAGAACTGATACGCCGAACTGACTGTTCCGTGGGAAATCCAGGAGGTATTGTTTCGGAAATTCCATCCAGAATTAAAACAAAAACTAAGGATCAAATTCAAGGCGGTGTCGGCATTCAAAGAATGGTGTTTAACAGAGGTACAGAACTGAAGTGAGGTTTACCCCTTTAAAGATCGATAAGGAAATTTCACTGGACAATCCACGACAGCATCTCCAGGATACGAAATTCCTGAGCTTTCCCACTCATTTCCTGCAAATAGTTATTCAAGAAACGTTAGAGGATTAAAGATCTGTTCAAATTAAACTGAACGCCTGGCTAAAATCACTGACACCTCCAACTTTGCCTCCCCCGACCTCTTACCATGACACCCACTCAAATGACCTCAGTGGACCCAACACAATGCCGAAAGAACTGCGGAGGCTGAAAATCAGAAATAAAAACAGAAATTGCTGGAAAAGCTCAACTGCCCTGGGAGCAGTTGAAGAGAGAAATCAGAGTTAACGTTTCAGATCCAGTGACCTTTTCTCAGAAGGTCAGTGGGTAGAATACTGCAGCAAGTAACTCACCTCCTGAATCCCCCAAGGCACAAGTCTGGAGAGTGATGGAATATGTCCCATTTGCCTGGATGGAGGCAGCTCCAACAACACTCAAGGGCAAAGCAACCAACTTGATTGCCACCAGATTCACAAACGTCCACTCCCTTCTCCACCATCACTCAGTAGCAGATACCTCCAAGATGAATTGCCAAAATTCACCAAAAATCCTTAGAGAGCCTTTCCAAAAGCTTCCATCCAGAAGGACAAAGGACAACAGACGTAGAGGAACAACACCACTGCAAGTTTCCCTCCTATCAACTCATCATCCTGTCTTGGAAATATATTGCTGTTCCTTCAGTGTTGCTGGCCGGAGTCCTGGAATTTCCTCCTTTAAGTGGAAGTGCCTGTGTTGGACTCGGTTGGACAAAATCAAAAATCACACAACACCAGTTTATAGTCCAATAGCTTTTAGACCTGATGAAGGGGCTACGCTCTGAAAGCTTGTGGTTTCAGAGAAACCTGCTAGACTATAACCTGGTGTTGCCTCCTTGAACAGCACTGTGAGTCAACTTAGAGTCATAGAGTCATGGAGATGTACAGCACGGAAACAGGCCCTTTGGTCTAACTCATCCATGCTGACCAGATATCCTAAACTAATCTAGTCCCATTTGCCAGCACGTGGCCCTTATCCCTCTAAATCCTTCTTATTCATGTACCCATCCAGATGCCTTTAAAATGTTGTCATTGTACCAGCCTCCACCACTTCTTCCAGCAGCTCATTCCATACATGCACTTCCCTCTGGGTGAAAAAATTGCATTTTAGGACCCTTTTATAGCTTTCCCCTCTCACCCTAAACCTATGCCCTCTAGTTCTGGGCTCCCCTACCCCAAGGAAAAGACCTTGTCTATTTATCTTATCCATGCCCCTCATGATTTTATAAACCTCTGTAAGATCACCCCTCAGCCTCTGTACTCCAGAGAAAACAGCCTCAGCCTATTCAGGTCTGGCAGCATCCTTGTAAGTCTTTTCTGAACCTTTTTGAGTTTCACAACGTCATTCTGATAGGAAGGAGACCAGAATTGCAGGCAATATTCCAACTGTGGCCTAACCAAGGTCCTGTACAGCTCCCATATTCAATGCTCTGATCAATAAAGGAAAGCTTAAGGACTGCAGAGATTCAAGAAGGTAGCTTACCACTATCTTGTCAAGGGCAACTTGGGATGGGCAATAAATACTGGTCAACCCAGTGATGCCCATGTTCCATGAGTGATTAAAAATGTGATAGATTTAAATGAGGAATAATGGCAGGAAGACCAAATGGAGACTAAATGCCAGCATAGACTATTGGGCTGAATCATTCATATGCAAACAGCCAGTGGGGCAAATACAGGTAGTTCTGCATAATACATCTTTCATTAATGTGAATTGGCTGTAATGTAATTGGGTGAATAGGGAATGCTGTTTCTAAAATGTGAACTTTTAAAATGTGTGTTGAATATAATGTGATAACAGCAACATTTTAAATGTATTTGTAATATGCTGTATTGATTTTTGTACAGTGTGCTGGGTCACAAAGGAACGCAACCATCACTTCCTGGAAGAAATACTTGTAGATGAAGAACCAGGGACATTAGAAATCTTTGGAGTCAAAGTGGCCGGTGCTATTAATTTGGCTGATAAAGTGACTTACAATATTTGTTACACAATTAAGCTGCTGTGAGTAACTACCTAAAATTTCAAATTGAATTATAGAATAATTACATCACAGATACTATCACACACCTCCAGCAGCAGGTGGCAACTGGAAGGGAGGACACTGAGTAGGGGAGCTGGAGAAGTCAAGTGATCTTCTTGGATAATAAAGGATCATTGCCAGAAAGCAAATTCATGGAGAAAGAGAAAGAAAAATAAAAGATTTCCTCAAACAGATGTGAACTATAGTGTTAATTCCATATAAGTACTCCTAGTTGCATGTTAACTTCCCTCTCGTTTATTAAGTCCTGATACTCGTGGAATAAAGAGTCCCTGCTTCATGATCTTCAGGCCATCTGTATGCTCCTTGTGTTACACAGAGAATGTTCTTCAGCCTGTCATGTCCATGCTGCCTTTCTGCAAGAGCAACTCAGCTGGTAGCACGCCCCACTCCTCTCCATCAAATTCTTTCATCTCAGGTGTTTGTGTTATTCCCCTTTGAAAGACGCAATTGGGTCAGACTTCATACAGTAGGATTCCTCAGGGGTCATTCGGAATGCTTTTCTTGATATCTAGGTTTGCTGAAAGAAAGCACACTTACAAAATTTCTAGATGATACAAAACTTGGAATTATTTTGAACTCTAACCACCACCATGCAAAAAAAAAGGTATCTCCTCATGATTTCTCTCCACAGATGCTGCCAGACCTGGTGACATTTTCCAGTGATTTGTCTTTATCTCCTTATGCTTTGCTGGTTCTAGTGTCATTCAACTTATATTGGTGTCCTCTGGTTCCAGAACCTTCCACTAGTGAGATCACTTCCTCTCTATCCACTCTAAATAGACTCCTCAGGATTTTGAATATGTCGATCAAACATTCTTTTCTCTAAGGAGAGCAACCTCTCTAAGGTTTCAATCTGTCTGCATAAATTAAGTCTCTCATACGTTGAACAATTTATCAATTTTCTGTGCACCCTCTCTAACTCATTCACTTTCATATTCTTCCTCTACTATTGTGCACAAAACTGGACACAATATTCCACATGGAGCAACATTTTATAAAGGCTCATCATTGCTTCTTTGCTTTTGTACTTCGTGTCTTTATTTATAAAACCCAGAATGCCCTATGTCTTCTCCCAGACTGCCCTGCCACCTTCAATGACTTGTATAATTTGACCTCAATTTTTTTCTGTTCCTGCACCTCCTTTGGAATCGTATTTTGTATTGCCTTCCCTCATTCGTCCTCCCAGAATATATCACTTTTCTGCATTAAATGTTATCGCCCACAACATTTCTATACCTTTTTGAAGTCTATCACTATCCTTCTCACAGGTCACAACTTCCAAATTGTGTCATTTGCAAATTCTGAAAATTGTGCTCTGTCTACACCATTGATATGCATCAAGCATATCAGTGATCCCAGTACTGCCCTAGTGAACCCCACAGTACAGCTTCCTGGAGTCTGAAAAACAACTAATCCAGCTACTTCTGTTTCCTGTCATTCAACTAACTTTAAATCCAGGCTGCAACACATCAATCATATTCATCAAATCAAACCCCATTGTTATCTAATCAGAAATCTCAATCAAGTTAGATAAATACAATTTGCCTTGAATAGACTGGTGCTGACATTCCTTAATTAACTCACAATTCTTTAAATGATTATGAAGTTTGGTACCTGATTATCATTGCTAAAAGCTTATTTGGCACTCAGGTTTAACTGACTGGCCTATAGGGTTTATAGTTATGCCCTTTTTTAAAACAATAGCATAAGTGCACAATATTGTGATTGCACATCACTTACATAAAAAAAGATTCTAAGCTAGCAAATGTGGAATCAACTAATTCCAGGATTGCAGTTTATGGTTGCCCATTAGAGGGCAGTACAAATTCTGGCCCAAAACAGTGACTGTAACCTTATTGCTAGTGAGACTTGGAAAGGAATAATCCTTTCATGTTCAGAGCCATTCAGCACTTAACCTCATTACATCCTTGGCTGAAACAAGGACAGAAGAGCTGAACTCCAGTGTTGAGTTGAGAGTATTGACCTTAACATCAAATAAGCATTTGACTAAGTGGGGCATCAAGCAGCCCAAGCAAAACCAGAGTCAATGGGAACTGGAGGAAAGCTACATTAGTTGGTGTCATTTCTGGCATGTAGGAAGATGGTTGTGGTTATTTGATGTCAGTCATCTCAGCTCCAGGACATCTCTGCACAGCTGAAGATAGTGATTCAATTATCTTTTGAAGATCACAACTGAATCTGCTCCCACCATACATTCTTCAGTGCTTTCTTGATGCTGACTACTCATTCCATTTAAAAAATCCTCATTGAGTACTACTTCTTTTACTAATCATCTTAGACTAGTGACCTCTGGATCTCGATTCTTCCTCCAGTGGTAACTGTTTCTCACTATCTATGGTAGATATTAATCTATAAGCTATTGTTAAGGAGTGAGTTCAAACAGTTTTTGAAAGTGTCTTTATATAGAGCTTGAGGACAAATAGTGTTTGGTATGTTAAGTATGTAAAGTGGGAAAAAATCTGCAATGAAAATGTTCTTTTCAATAAATGACAGTGCAAAATATTAAATAATGTTAAATACAGGTTTAGTGCATAAATATCCTGCAGCATATTTCAGTGATGGTAATGTACATGACAGTTACATTAAAACGGGCCAGTTAACTAAATGATATAATGTTTGTAGACAGTGAATGCATGAGGTAAAGTTATGTTGTCATACATATTTTTACAACTTTCATTTAATAAAATCCTGAATGAATCTATTTAAGAAATTGCAACCAATAAAAGTTTTAATAGAACTTTATAGCACTGAAGTTTCAACATTTTGAACCAATGTGACAAGAAACTAAATTCAACTAGGAGCTCAGCCCCTTTGTGAACTATCATTGTTAACTCTTTAAACATTAATTTCATTGTGAGAAACAATCATATGTTTAATGTAACATTAAAAAGTAAACAGAGAACTCACAGGAGTGTCTAGTTCCAACAGCTGGGAAAGAATTATTGGATTCACATTCTAGTCAGAATGTTGATCATGTAGGTAACAACATGTAGCAAAAAATGTGTGCCCATGTGTGAAAAAAGCTGTGTGATTTGTATATGCTAATATTATATCTTTTGGACTTTGGATTTTAAAAGGTATCAGATCAGATATTGGTCTGTATTTTGAAGGGATTTAATAATGAATGAGATCATTTTCTAGTTTGGTCCAAATCATCATTTTAAACCATTTTTCCCAGGATTCAATAACGAGAGGTCGCACTTTCAAGGTGAGTGGTGAAAATGTTAAGGGGGATTCACGTGGCAAGTACTTTAACAGAGGGTGGTAGGTGGCTGGAACGCATTGCTGGCAGAGATAGTATAGGTAGGCACGGTAGATTCATTTAAGATAAAACTGGACAGGTGCATGAATAGGTGGGGAGCAGAGGGATACAGATGCTTAGGAATTGGGCGACAGGTTTCGACAGTAGATTTGGATTGGCTCAGGCTTGGGTGGCCGAAGAGCCTGTCCTGGGCTGTAAATTTTCTTTGTTCTTTGTTTATTCGGTGTCAGAATGTAGGCCTCTGAGACCGTCTGGGGTATTAATGGAAGTTTGTTTATGTTATGGTGGTTTACAACAGCAGAGGGAGAACATTGAAATACACCCGGTTTAAAATGATCAAGAATTTATTTTGGCTTAGAAAAACCCAAAGATTGGAAACCTTTTGAGCAGTTTGAAGGAAAAACAACTAGATTCAGAAGCAGGCTTACTCTCTCTTAGAAAAAAAGGAAACTATTCAAATCAGGAATGCTTGTTAAAAATATGCATTGATTATTCAAAGATTAGACAAGTCTAATGGTAAGGTCCCAGGGAACAAAGAGACCTTGGAGTGTATGTTCAAAGCTCCTTGAAAGTGAAGTCGCAGGTAGATAGGATAGTGAAGAAGGCATTGGTATGCTTTCCCTTATTGGTCAGAGCATTGAATATAAGAGTTCGGAGGTCATGATGCAGCTGTACAGGGTGTTGGTTAGGCCACTTTTGGAATATTGTGTGCCATTCTGGTCTCCTTCCTATTGGAAGGATGTTGTGAAACTGGTAAGGTTCAGAAAGGATTTAAAAGGATGCTCCCAGGGTTTGAGGACTTGAGCTATAGGGAGAAGCTGAATAGGCTGGGGCTGTTTTCCATGGAGTGTCGAAGGCTGAGGGGTGACCTCATAGAGGTTTATAAAATCATGAGGGGGATGGTTAGGATAAATACAGAAAGTCTTTTCCTTGGGGTGTGGGAGTCTAGAACTAGAGGGCATAGGTCTAAGGTGAGAGGGGAAAAGACATAAAAGGGACCTATGGGGAAAATATTTCATGCAGGGTGATGTGTGCATGGAATAAGCTGCCCGATGAGGTGGTGGAGGCTGATATTATTGCATTAGTTATCAGGCATCTGTATGGGTATATGAATATGAAGGGCTTAGACAGATATGGGCTAAGTGCTGGCAAATAGAACTCGATTAGGTTGTGATATCTGGTTGGCATGGACAAGTTGGCCGAAGGGTCTGTTTCCATGCTGTACATCTCTCTGACTCTATGGCTCTAGCTTGTGTGAACACTCCAGGGAAAGGCCTTACAGTTCACAGGACAGCAACTGAGAAAAAAAAATGCTGCTGAAGGAAGCCTGGTGATTTTCTGTCATACTTACAGATAGCACACACTACCATTACAGTGTGTCAATGGTGAGCAGATATCATTGGTTGTGGATATGGTGCTAATCAAGTGGGTTGCTTTGTTCTGGATGGTATTAAGCTGCTTGAGTATTCTTGGAGCTGCACTCATCCAGACAAGTGGGGAGTATTCCATCAAATTCTTGAGTTGTGCACTGTGGATGGTTGTCAAGCTTTTGGGAGCCAGTGGATATGTTGCTTCCTGCAAGGTTCATAACTGTGCTCTAGTAGCCATGGAATTTAGATGTTTAGTCCAATTCAGTTTCTGTTCAATGGCAACACCCATTTAGCACTGGTCTAAATTAATGATCAAGGGATGATGTTCAGATTCTGTCTTGTCAGAGATGGCCTATTGCTAGAATCTGTGCAGTGTAAATATTACTTAACATCAATTAGCCCAAACATGATGTTGTACAGGTCTTGCTGCTTATGGCTGAAAATGTGTTGCTGGTTAAAGCACAGCAGGTTAGGAGCATCCAAGGAACAGGAAATTCGACATTTCGGGCCAGAGCCCTTCGAAACGTCGAATTTCCTGTTCCTTGGATGCTGCCTAACCTGCTGTGCTTTAACCAGCAACACATTTTCAGCTGTGATCTCCAGCATCTGCAGACCTCACTTTTTACTCTTGCTGCTTATGAGCATGAATTGCTTCAATAGCTGTGAAGTTGTGAATGGTGCTAAACATTGTGTCATCATCAATTAACATTCCCCACTTCTGATGTTATGACAGAAGGATGATCATTCATGAAGCTGCTGAAGATAATTGGACAAAATACTCAGAGACTCCTGAAAAGAGTAAATAGATAAAATGAAGAATTTTAAAAATCTAGCAATAAAAAACAGACTAAGCAGTAGTCAGCATTACAGGCTTTTCTGTCACTTTTTATGTAATCATCTTTTTATAAATTCCAAACTCCATTTATTCTTTTGTCAAAATCCTCCCCTATTTAATTTTCTCCCATGTTCTCCAAGTCCTGTTTTTTGTTTTTTTTCATTCATGGGACATGGGCATAGCTGGTTGGTCAGCATTTATTATCTGTCCATGATTGTTCCTGAGAAGGTGGTAGTGAGTTGCTTTCTTGCACCACTGCAATATATGTGCCAAAGGTTGATCTCTTTGATGAAACATTTACATGCAGTTAATGTAACTCTTCGGAATTTTCAAAAGGCCTATGCTGAGCTACCCGTTATTAGACTTTAACAGCGAAGACAGAGAATGTGGAGTAGCTTTAAGACTGAAACCAGAGAGTGGAATAAACAATGATTATTCACAAGGTGGGAAGTACCGCTGCCCGAAGTTTGCTGCTAGGACTGCTGCTGTGTAATGCTTAATGTCTGAGACTTGAGAATCAAGAACACAATTTCTATTTTTGCAGCTGACATCAAAATAGAAAGCAATAGTCAGTACTGAGAAGGACTGAAACCAAATGTAGGAGGACATTAAGAAACTTACAGAATGAGCAAATACATGGCAAATTAAGATCAACAAAAATAATTATGAAGCAGTGCAGGCTACAGGCAAAATAAGGAAGTCACTTATCATATCGAAGATGCAAGCCTTCCTTCCTTTTTTCTTTCCTTTCTTCTTTTCTTTTTTCTTTTCTTACCTTTTTCCTTTTTTTTTTCTTGTTTTCTTTCTTCCATCTTTCCATTCCATTATAATCACATTTTTTGGCATAATGTTTTGACTAAGCTTTGCTGGGTCCATGACATTGTGCTCAGGAGGAAGCAAACTGCACTAGAAAATAATATGTATGTCTTCTTCATATAACAGACAGAGACCATTTATCTGAAATGTGAAAAATGTATTTCCCAGTATAATAACTGTCCAATATATATTACTATGTAATAATTATGGAGTATTCATTGTGAAGTGCTGGTACTTCGAGTCTATTCCCAAAATATTAATCAAATTAAGTCTTCCTTTCACGTGATTTCAATGGGTATTAAACATAACCAGAATATAGCCCCTGGGATACAAAATAATTGCTTTATAATGTGTTCCAAATGTATTATAATGGATAGTGAAAAGATGATCATTTAAGAACTGTTAGTTCTTCCCAATAAATTGCTAATTGTTTTATTTGGGTTAAAAGTTTTCACTTTGCATTAATACTGTAGCAAATTAAATCGTAGGTTCAATAGGAAAAATCTTGGAAATTTTGAGTTGGAAATAAAGAGATAATGGACATGCACAGTGGTGTACTCAGTATCCAAAAATGAAAAGTTAGCATTTCTTATTGGTGGGTTTTGATGGAAAATCTCACCTGGAACACAAACTGAACTTTCCCTCCAAGAAACTGCTTGGCTGATTTATTTCCTATATCTTTATGCCATAGGATAAATATTTAGTTGTTATTTGTTGCAGTGAAAAAAAAACCATGTCAAACCAGCAGGTCTCTGGCAAATGTGTATATTCTTAGATGGCAAATGATTAAGCTCCACAGCTTCATTTGAATTGGGTTAATAATCCAGGAAGGACTTCCATTCGAGGTTTTTTTGAAAAATAGGTAACTACTTCTAAAGGAAGAAAAACATTTTATTTATATAATGTCTTATTATATTATTGGATTCTCAAAACACAAATACATTTTGGAAGAAATAACTGCACATCTGTAGATCCTTTCATGACTGTAAGGCATTGCAAAGCATCATACACCCATGAGGTAATAGTTATAAGCACTGTTATGTGGATTAATGCAATAACTGATTTTTTTTCACAGTGAGGCCCTGCCAACAGTCAATGATCAATATAATCTCCACTTAGCCACATTAATCCATTGAATAATGAGTCAGTGTCTACATCAGAGTGATAAGAGAATCATATAAAAATAGATAACTTTTATTTGATGTATGCCAATCAAAAATCACAATTCATGTTTTTGAAAATGATGGCACATCCACAAAATGGTACATCTATTTATCACTCTTTTAAAGACCCCAAACCCAAATTATGTAAAGGTTGAAATAAAACATGTATGTGGAAGAAATGTAAATTAACTCGATGAATTATCACTTAGCTTGTGACCATGAGTACTATTTAGAAATAGAGGGGAGATGGTAATGATGCTTGACTTGTGTTCAGGGACTTGAGGCCCACACTAATACTGTAGGGCCATGAGTTTAAATTTCACCATGACCGTTGATTAAATTTAAAGTCAGTTAATAATTCTGGAATATAAAGCTGGTCTCAGTGATAGTGACATGAATCTATCACCAATTATCATGAAAAACCATGTGATGCTGTAATGTTACAATAAAATGCAACCAATCATGGATCTAATCTGTCTGTCTTCTATCTGCTTTTACCTTTCAGGATAATTTTGCTTTGTTCCTAATATCGTTTGTACTAAACTTAATGTGCTTTTGCAATCCTTTAGCATATCATCAATGTGTGGATTTTCATGAGTCATGATTCTGGTGTGAGTTCTGAGGCAGTAATAGTTGTCATGGAGATTGGACAGAATAACAGCTGCAAGACCCTTTTGAATTCTAGCCCGTTTTTAACGACAGCGTTGACCAATCTTTGACATCTGACAGCTGCTCCAAAAATCCAAATGACAGAGTAACCTTTTTTTTGAAAGAATACCTGAAGATTAAACATTTTGCCCCCCAACCCTCACATCTGCCTCATCACACCCTGCCCAACTCTCTCAGAAGCAATTTTCAAGCCTTGAGATGGAGTCACAGTTAGAAAGAGACTGTAAAGCATGATATATTTTGCAGAACCATCTGAGATGCTTTAAGTAGTTTCACTGCCACTAATTCTTCTTCTTAACATCAGTCTGTAAGACGTACTTCAAGTAGACAACAATATCCCCATGTAGTCTTTGACAGCAGAGAGGTGTTGAATGGAATAACTTTATGACAAGGATTGCGTGTCCTCAAGAAGAGTTTTTAAAAATATTTCTCCAGCTGTATTGAGGCAGGCAACAGCCAAATGGAGATAAATAAATGGGAATGTTCCCAGCACTACTGACGTGTATTCCTCCATGCTGCTGGGAGTTGGTGAGGAACTGTATTCCCACCAAGTCAGGCCCACATTATCATGAATTGTAATATAGAAACTGCGTTTACAGATCTCTTGTGACACAGGGATAGAAATAGTTGTCAATAGTTGTCATGGGTTCAAGTCCCACCTGTTCCAGAGATATGTCATAACATGTTTGGACTACTTGATTAAAATATCTAGAAACCAGATTACAGTAAAATACAGTATAATTGAAGACTACCTGCTTAGGGCCATGGGAAAAATAGACAATTTGCCTTCTGTAGCCATTCGATTGGATCATGATTGCTAGTACCTCATATTCCTTTGTTGTCATTATCAAACATAATGATAATTACCAGCGTCCATGCAATCAAGGGAGAAACAAAAGGGGAAGTTATAAGTACAGAGAAAATAAACAAATTGGGCTAAATCATTGAGTCATACAGCATAGAATAGGTCCATCAAGTATATGCTGATCTATCTACTCATATTTCGCTTACTAGCACTTAGCTCATAACCTTGAATGTTCTGACATTTTACGTCAAGTGCCATCTGGATGCCTGGATCTGGATACCTGGGTGCACAGTAGTTTTTTAAAAATTCATTTGAGACGTGTGAGCATCACTGGCTAGTCAGCATTTATTGCTCATTCCTGGTTACTACCTTCTGAAGGAATGGGCAATAAATGCTGGCCAGCCAGCAATGCTCAGATCTCACATATGAATAAAAACATCTTTAAAAGGTCACTGTGCATACAAACAAGCTTTGGCAATCTGTTACTGCCCTTCAGTGGCAAGGTAATCAAACAACAGCTACAAAGCCATGCTGATACATTCTCACATACGTAACCCCATACTCTCACTTTAAACCACCAGGCCAGACAGTTTACCAGTCCTTAGCTACATTTGGTATAAATAATCTCTCTATATCACTATGATTCTGTCCCCAATCTCCACTGTAGACCGAATCTTCTCATCATCCAGGAGGGGAGCATTATGTACAGGCAAGCAATTGGACAGTTACAAGAAGGATATTACTAAGCTGGAGAGGATCAGAAGAAATTTACCAGGATATCGCTGGGTATGGAAGGCTTGAGTTATCAAGAAAGGCTGATACTTTTTTCACTGGAGCATAGGAATTTGAGAGGTGACCTTGTAGACGTTTATAAAATAATGATGGATATAGATAGAGTTAATGGTAGTTGTCATTTTCCTACGATAGGGGATTTCAAGATGAGGGGCACATATTTAAGGTGAGAGGAGAGAGATTTTAAAAATGCATGAAGGGCAAATTGTTTACGCAAAGGGTGGTTCATATGTGGAATGAACCTCCTGAGGAGGTGGTGAATGTGGATCAATTACAACATTTAAAAGACATTTGGATAAGTACAAGAGTTGGAAAGGTTTGAAGAGTGTGGGCCAGGAGCAGGCAGGTGGGATTAGTTTATTTTGGGATTATGTTAGCATGAACTGGTTGGACCAAAAGGTCTGTTTCCATGCAAATGTTTTTATTGACAGCCAGTAAAAGTAAACAAAAACAAAATAAAGAAAGACTGAAGTTCGCCTCCACATTTGAAAACCAAATAATGGCAAAATGACTAACGATGATTTTACATTTCATGATGGTCGGCTGTGTCAAGCTCTTATTTACTGGAAGCAGATGTCAATGAAGTCTGTCATGCACAAGGTGACCTTCCTACTCCCCAATGTCCTGGTCTCCCTCCTCCTCCTTGAAAAACTTCTGCTATTTCCCCAGATCCTCAGCATCAATCCCATCATTTCAGTTGTGCAGAGCACAATGCTCCAAGATGACATGGTACACTCTATCTGGACTAGACGGACTACACTCTATCTTCGGACAAATCCAAGCAGCAGTACTATTGTCTGCTTGATCATAGCTCTAGTCATCTGTGCTCCACATCAGTCATGGAGGTTTTAATAGTTTTATGACCCAGCGAGTTGCTGTTGTCCCCAGTAACCAATCCTGCAAGGAATTTGGATCCTCAAACACATGAGGCACATGATATGAAAATGCCAGTGTTGGATTGGGATGAACCAGGTAACTGTACCAGGTACATGAGAGAGCTCCAGGATGTAGGAACCCTGGCAGCTGCCAAGGTAACAGACACAAACTACCAAGAAAGGGTAATGGTGATCACTGGATATTAATTGAGTGGAACCTGTTTTTATGGATGAATTCCACAAACGTTGAGATACAGTAGCAAGGTTTGTGAAGGTTTGTTGCTCAGGTTGAGGTTTAGAGTGTAGGTCTGCTCACTGAGCTGTAGGTTTGATATCCAGACATTTCATTACCTGGCTAGGTAACATCATCAGTGGCAAAGCTGTTGTCTCCTGCTTTCTATTTATATGTTTGCCCTGGCTGGGGTTTGTGGTGATGTTGGGATACAGTCCCCTCAGTGCTGTGTGTGCAGTTGATGGCACTCTGTACCCATGGGAGCCCATATATAATTCTGTATCCTACTGCAATACTGACTTCATTATCAGGAAACAAAAAGAATTGCTATGATCGTACACTGATGGCATCAGTCACTGTCCTGATTCATTTGTAGGTGTTTGACTGAGAGATCCCACACAGATCACCCATGAAAAGGAGCCAACCACATAAAGATCACCTTCACAGCCACCGGAAGAGGAAAATTGCACACTTCTGTACCCCTAAGGTCCTGCTCCCACCTCTTTCAATGCTGCTCCTCATGCATCCAGAGGAAGTAGAGTTGAGAGTGTGGAAGTTTGGTCTTTCCATGGACCCCGCACATCCTGAAGTCACTTGATACCACACTGGACTGTCCATGTTCTGTTTTACCGCCTCCACCCACCCCAAATAGCCCATTTCCACCTACCTCCCTATGTGGATATCCATTACATTGAACTTCACTTCCAAATATACTTCATGCCCTCTGAACCCTGGCATTAAATCTTCACGGTGCCACCCTGATTCTCAGCAGGAAGTTATGGTGGTGGTCACTGCCAATAACACAACCTACTGTAGTCTGTCATGCCTTCCAATACTAACATCCTATGACATCATATCTTGAGTTGTCCTTGCCTCCACCTCAACATGTGCCTCTGCTTCCCCTCTGATACAGCTTTGACTCCACCTTCACCCACTTTTGGCAGTTAACATCCATTTGCCCTATAGTCATCCTTTCCTCCTCCTCAAAGATCAATGCATAGATTCCCAAGAATTGTATTCTTTCTGAACATTGACTTTGGTGAGCAGCCCCTGGACTGACTGATCAGTTCCCTGACTGCTGTCATTGCAGCTCTTAACTGATGATATGTAACTCCCTTCCCAGCTAGTACTAGAACTATGGGACTGACTGGGCACCCACTTTCTGGACAGCTCGCTAGACATACCCCTTGCCCATGACCAAGCAGATGGTTAACTGTAGATAAGCCCCTGGACAGATGATGTCAGGATGGGCTGAAAGATCTTGGCCCCACCCCTTTGATTGGACTGAGGACCACCTTTTTCTGATATGGGTATTTAGTTGAATAATTAGATTAGATTAGATTCCCTACAGTGAGGAAACAGGCCCTTCAGCTCAACAAGTCCACCACCGACCCTCCGAAGAGTAACCCACCCAGACCCATTTCCCTCTGACTAATGCACCTAACACTATGGGCAATTTAGGATGGCCAATTCACCTAACCTGGACTGTGGGAGGAAACCAGAGCACCCAGAGGAAACCTACGCAGACATGTGGAGAATGTGCAAACTCCACACAGGCAGTCGCCCGGGGCTGGTGCTGTGAGGCAAGCAATGCTAACCACTGAGCCACCGTGCCGCATAAATGTGTGGGTGTTCATTGTACAGGAAGTTGGCACAATCAGTGGGCTTTCAATTAAAGGATGACCCTTATTCTGATCCTGAATGACAAGCAGACTGTCTGTGTGTCTATACTGATAGCCTTTGGCCCAGGCTAGAACACCAACCTGCTAATGGGTATACCAAGGCAAGGCATTGACATTGTCAGTAGATGCTGAATGAATAAGTGCTAAGACAACAAATGGGCAGTCTTGAGATGCAATCTGGTCCAATTGGTGCGCTGGGTGCCTGTCACAATCTTTCCCTTAAATTCTGCTATTTAAAAAAGAAAAATGAAATAAAAATTGCTGCAACAGTTTTCTATGTTGTGGTTTTGTTCGCCGAGCTGGGAGTTTTTGTTGCAAACGTTTTGTCCCCTTTCTAGGTGACATCCTCAGTGCTTGGGAGCCTCCTGTGAAGCGCTTCTGTGCTGATTCCTCCCGCATTTATAGTGGTTTGAATCTGCCGCTTCCGGTTGTCAGTTGCTGTCCGCTGCAGTGGCCGGTATGTAGGGTCCAGGTCGATGTGTCTGTTGATAGAATTTGATAGGACACATCGACCTAGACCCTATATACCGGCCACTGCAGCGGACAGCAACTGACAACCGGAAGCGGCAGATTCAAACCACTATAAATGCGGGAGGAATCAGCACAGAAGCGCTTCACAGGAGGCTCCCAAGCACTGAGGATGTCACCTAGAAAGGGGATGAAACGCTTGCAACAAAAACTCCCAGCTCGGCGAACAGAACCACAACAACGAGCACCCGAGCTACAAATCTTCTCATAAACTTTGAACAGTTTCCTATACATTGTTTAAAACTGAAATCTTCAATTATGTCTTACATATGCTGTAATATTCATGAAGGTAGAAGATCCCACCTTGCCTCACTATCACTTTCCAATGTACAGTTCAATTCTATTGATTTCCTCAACTATTGATAAATCCAAGATTCAGTCACAAAAGCAGTGTAAAACCATTATAAAAATGAAAACAATTACATGCTGACACTTGAAGAAGTGATATGTAAATCAATGTTTTGACCATAATGCTGAATCACCAATTTTAAGCATTTGCTCTGTGAAAGGTTGGCAAATACAGCCAGATCAATGGCCCCAAAGAAACTGGAGGAAAACCCACTATCAGCATTGCACAGGCACTGACCTGAAACCATCTTTACCGAGTTGGTGAGGCATCCTGCCCAGTCTCCCAAAATAAAGTGGATGGATTTCCTGTGAACACTGAAAAGGATTTGGAATCAAAATTGAGATAGTTCATACAATTCATAAAGAGGAACTGGGGAAAACAGTTATAGCTAAGCTACATTTTCAATCTAAATTGTTCAAACTGCATTTTATGTTCTGTTGTGATCAGCATTTGAATCATAATAAGATGAATGACCAAGACCAGGCAGATGTTGATTTTTTTCCCTTATAAATTAAGACTTTATGAAATGCACTTCTTCTGCTTTGACATTCCGCTTTATTTATGATGTGACAATCAGCCTCTAAGTAAAAATTATATTGGATTTAAAATTCTGTACCAGTGTTGCTTTTTGGAATCCAGAATCAACTAACCAGTGCCCTCAAGTGGCTGAAAAACAGATCTACAATACTGTTTTTGTAGTTG
Organism: Hemiscyllium ocellatum; assembly: GCF_020745735.1. Lineage (NCBI taxonomy): Eukaryota > Metazoa > Chordata > Chondrichthyes > Orectolobiformes > Hemiscylliidae > Hemiscyllium > Hemiscyllium ocellatum. The sequence goes on along the minus strand of NC_083407.1, from coordinate 36,340,788 downwards.
GGATCATTTATGTAGTTGAATTTGTTCCTCCAATTCACAGTGCAATTATTGTACTATGATATTATGTTACTTTTTGATTAAATATTAAAACAAAGACTTTTCAAAGGTTAGCAAGGTTTCCTAATGTTCTGATAAACAGTTTCCTTTCATCATTATCACCAAAATTAAAACTCATTCACCATCTATCCACTATCTGTTCTACTTTGAAATGGAATACATACTTTTTTTCTCATTTTATACTTTCATTTGGGAAAATATGATTGAATTAAAGCAATAATAAAATGTGCATTATTCTTTGAATACAGCTATCATTAGAAAAATTTTTTAAACAGGCAAAATGTGTTATTTTTTCATTTTCTACATATATTATTCATTAAGGATTATTTTCTAATACTTAATTTTTCTCTTTTGAGGGTAGAAAGCAAATTTAATCCCTACCCATTCAAAAACAGGTATAAATGTAGAACGCTTTGAAAATGGATCAAATTATTGAGGACACGTCAGCTCAGTTGGTAGGGACGCCAGGTTAGTTTATTTGGTAGAACATGTGTCCTTAATTGCAGGATCGTGGGTTCTAGGCAGAGTCTATTTAGGGTTAGTACTGCTGCCTTACAGTGCCAGAGACCCAAGTTCGATACCACCCTCAGGTAACTGTCTGTGCAGTGTTTATATATTCTCCCCGTGTCTGCATGGATTTCCTCCTCAGGGTGCTACAGTTTTCTCACATAGTCCAAAGATATGTAGATTGGGTGGATTGGCTGTGCTAAATTGCCCATAATGTCCAAGCATGTGTAGGTTAAGTGGATTAGCTATGGGCAGTGCAGGGTTACAGGGTAGGGGGTGGTGGGTCTGTGTCGGATGCTCTTTGGAGGTTCAGTATGGACACGATGGGGCAATTGGCCTACTTCCACACTGTAGGAATGCTATCATTCTATAACTGCTACTTTGTGGCCTTGTACAAAGACAGCATGCATAGTTATCAACCAGGTTTGGGTTTATTCTGTGTGGCCTCTATATTTAGCCAGCCAGATCAGGCATCAAAAGTGAATAAAATGTACACTCAGGTAAGCATAAAGGGAGACACTTGAAATTAAATATCAATGAGGGAAATTATAGTAACTACTTCAAATGTTGGGCAATAGAAAGAAAAAACCAACCACTGTCCTGTGGCAGTGCCTCAGCAAGGATGAGTATTCAGTGGTCAGTTGAGACTTCATTAAGTATCATCAAACAGATGAAAAGTGTTCAAAGTAGGTAGGCTGTCAAAACTGGTGCTAGGTGCTACCAATGCATTTAACATATCATGTCCTATTATTTTTTTAAAGTGCACTGAAGCATATAGGAATTATGTGCATTATATCAATGATTATTCTCCAATGTGATTCTTGGACTGGAGGGGAGGCATAAATGAAATCTTGCTTCAAACAGTGATTTGTACTGTGATCAACAGTCAGGAGTATTAAAGACTGAATTCTGCAAATATCTCCCAAGATACAACAGTCTAGAGATGCCTTAAGTGGGAAGCATTTATTACTTGGCATCGTTTTCATTCCAACTTCTATTGATTCAGCCTAAAATAACAAACTTTCCTTTGTGGAGAAGAATTTACTTGAATGTCAAACAGGAAGTTGTGGTCTCTGATTTGAGGGCAATATCTTTACAGCTCGCACATTTTCAAATAAGGTTGAAGTTTTCACGCAACAGCTTTGCCTTCACAGTAAAATGATGAGTACATTTGTATTTAGCCAGCCAAAGAAAACTGAGAAAAGATCATCCCTTAAGTCAATTTGACTACAGATGCACTGTGCGTGAGAAAATCTTACTTGATGAAAATTAAAAATTTACAATAACGTAGGATTTCACAAACACGATTAACTGGAAATGAATTATAACTTGTCTTCACTGACACTGATGTGCAAATTAACATTATCATCCACAGGAAACAATTGTTATTTGTCAATGTTAGAATAAATATGATCCATGGAAGATGAAATGTTACAATAAATTTATGCAGAATGTGACTAATGGTGTCTCACAAGGATCTGTGTGAGGGCCCCAATTATCCACATTATTTATTAATGACTTGGGTAATGTCGTAGAAAGTCAGATATCCAAATTTGCTGATAACACAAAGTTAACTGGGTGCTTTCAGTGTAAATGATCACATAAAATTACAAAGGGATATTGGTGGACTAGCTGAAACAGTGGCAGATGGAGTAAAATGTAAGCAAGTGTGAGGTTATCCATTTTGGATTGATAAGGCTAGATCTTTCTGGATGGTTAGTCAATACAGTCGATATCCAATGAGTATTAGGGGTTCAGGTGCATAGATCTTTGAAATGCCATGAACAGATGTAGAAAATAATCAAGACAGCTATTGGAATGCTGGTCTTTATATCAAGAGGATTGGAGGAAAGGTTGCAGAAGTTATGCTGCAGTTACACCAAACCCTGATCAGACCCTACTTGGAGTATTGTGAGCAGATCTGGACACCACACCTTGGGAAGGATATGTTGCCTTTGTCGAGAGTACAACATTGGTTTACAAGAATGGACTTCAAGGCTTAAATTATGAGGGGACATTATACAAATTAGGCCTGTTTTCACATGCATTTCGAAGGTTAAAGAGTGATCTGATCAAAATCTTCAAGATATTAACAGGAAAATGCAGGAGAGATGAGGATACGCTATTTCCGCTGGTTGGGGATTCTAGAGCTGGGGGCACAGTCTAAAGGTTGGGGCTAGACCATTCACAAGAGATGTTATGAAGCACTTCTACACATGCAGAAGGTAGAGATTTGGAACTGTCTTCTACAAATGGTAGTGAATGCTAGGTCAATTATTAATTTTAAATCTGAGATAGATAATGTTTTTGTTACGCAAATGTATTAAGGAATGTGGGCCAAAGGCAGCTATATGGAGTTAGGCCATAGATCAGACATGATCTCATTTTATAGATGAGCAGACTCAAGGGGCTGAATGGCCCATTCCTGCCCAAACTATGCTATGTTTCAATGTTATTGAAGTTGGATTAAATTACGTTTACAAAATGTGTGCTGACTATTTTATATTTTTAGCTAAGTCAAAGTAGTGCCAAGTTTCTTTTGAAGGAATTCCCGGTGTGAGGTCTTGCAGATTTTTCTTGCCATATCTTATCAAACTTGGCTTATTAACCATCCACCCCTCCTTATGGCATCCATCATGTCTGGTTCCAGCTCCATTTTGCCATGTGCTATTGCTCGAAAAACCCGCCACTCAGTGGATATTCTGGAAATCACTGGCATCCCGTGCATCTATCTTTGAAAGGCTGCCACGCACCTGGACAAGCACTGATGGTCCAGAGCTGCCCTGCACAGACCTAGATGTTTACGTCAGACCTGGCAGACAGTGGGAAATTGGTGCCATACTTTGCAAGCATGGTCCTTGAGCTCCTGAATAACCGGGTGATGCTGAGGTGGGATTTCCTCTTGCCCCTTCACCTCCTCCTTACTCACTATCCCATGGCCTTAACAGTCTTTCCAGGTGAAGCAGCACTTCACCTATACCTCCTTCAATCTAGTATATTGCATTTGCTGCACTCATTGTGGCTTACTCTACATTGGAGAAACCAAATGCAGACTGGGTGACCGCTTTACAGAATACCTCTGCTCCTGTAAACATGACCCCGATCTTCCCATAACCAGTCATCTTACCACAGCTTCCTGCTCATATGCCCACTTGTCCATCTTTGGCATGGTGCAATGCAACGGCGAATCACAGCACAGACTGGAGGAAGAGCATCTCATCTTCAGACTAGGCACTTCTGGACTTAATATTGTGTTCAACACCATTAGAATAGGAGCTCACTCCATTCTTTCCCTTTCTTTTCACTTTATTTATTGCATTCTCTGCCATATGACCTCTCACCGCTACCCCCACTCGAGTGGAATTATCTATTCTTTCATGTCTGGCAGTTAGACACACCATTATTCTGCCATTCTCACATCCTGGTCACTTAATCTGCACTATTAGCAGCTTCTCTCCCCCAGGACTCTATCGCTCCACTATTGCATAAATGCTGTCCTCTTCACACTTCATTTCAGCTCTGATGAAAAATCACCTGAATTCAAAATGTTGACTGGCTTTCTCTCCATGGATGCTGCCTGACCCACTGTGATTTCCAGTGCTCTAAACAGTAAGGCATGACAGAAATAATGTGAACCTCGTTTTCATGTCTCTGCACTCTCCCAGTATAAGTGGCACCATCTTCTCTTTGATCCCTTACACCCTCTGCTACTTTACACACCTCCCACTACCAAGTCACCATGCTCCACCACTCTAATAGCTGCAACATATTTACTCACTCACTGTACTCAGCCCAACACTAACGCTGCACCTTCTGTGTTGCCCACTCACGAGCTGAGGATACTTCCACATCTACACCAAAAGTAAAAGCTTTTTGCTTTTCTCGTGCTCTGGGAGAGAAACAGCCCCCATAAGGCAGAAAGAGAAAAGATGGTTAGTGTACTCTCCAACATTCAGCTCCTCAGCACTAAAGTGGACAGGTACCTATCTCAGGCTGCCCCAGGTAGCTGACTGTCAGTTTCCAAATTAAGTCCCTGGTCTGATATCAGAAGCTGCCCTTGACTTACTGTGCAGATCCCCCGAGTGAAAGCTATTCCCCCTGTCTTGCCTCAGGTCTACAAATGACAAGACAAGCTTTCTACCTTTTGTGTGTGCTGTAAACAGTAAAGCAAGACAGAAATAATATGAACCTTGTTATCTCTGAGTATGGGGTCAAAGTGCAAAATTGCAATGCGTCAATGTTGTGACCATCCAGGTAGGCTTAAAGTGAGGGAGAGCTATAAGAGCAAGGAAACAGACTGGAGATGCAGATCTGATCCAGTCTATGAGCTGGATGTTTGTCCAGAGTGCACAGTGTCCTTGCTGAAGCACTGTAGTAACAGATGCTGGTGCATCCTAAAGTGCAACATTGAAATGTAGAAGCATCCCTACAATGGATTGGAGATATGACATGTGGGTTCTTAAAGGCTGCCACATAGTGGATGCCATTCTGTTGCTGTTGGGTGTGTGTGATTTAAGCACATGGAACATGCCTTGAAAACATGGAATTTCTTTGGACCAGTCAGTGTGTTGAATTTGCTGCAAATGTGTTGCTGGTCAAAGCACAGCAGGTTAGGCAGCATCTCAGGAATAGAGAATTCGACGTTTCGAGCATAAGCCCTTCATCAGGAATAAGAGAGAGAGAGCCAAGCAGGCTGAGATAAAAGGTAGGGAGGAGGGACTAGGGGGAGGGGCGATGGAGGTGGGATAGGTGGCAGAGGAGATGACCTGGGGGGTGCAGTGAGAGAGGGACTCACTGAAATCCTTGTAGAGGGAGGAAGAGAGCTTCTTCAAGGAAGGCATCCTTGTAAGAGGATTCGCAGTAGGTTAAAATCTTCGAGTAAAAGATGAGGTCTGCAGATGCTGGAGATCACAGCTGCAAATGTGTTGCTGGTCAAAGCACAGCAGGTTAGGCAGCATCTCAGGAATAGAGAATTCGACGTTTCGAGCATAAGCCCTTCATCAGGAATAAGAGAGAGAGAGCCAAGCAGGCTGAGATAAAAGGTAGGGAGGAGGGACTAGGGGGAGGGGCGATGGAGGTGGGATAGGTGGCAGAGGAGATGACCTGGGGGGTGCAGTGAGAGAGGGACTCACTGAAATCCTTGTAGAGGGAGGAAGAGAGCTTCTTCAAGGAAGGCATCCTTGTAAGAGGATTCGCAGTAGGTTAAAATCTTCGAGTAAAAAATGAGGTCTGCAGATGCTGGAGATCACAGCTGCAAATGTGTTGCTGGTCAAAGCACAGCAGGTTAGGCAGCATCTCAGGAATAGAGAATTCGACGTTTCGAGCATAAGCCCTTCATCAGGAATAAGAGAGAGAGAGCCAAGCAGGTTATCTCAGCCTGCTTGGCTCTCTCTCTCTTATTCCTGATGAAGGGCTTATGCTCGAAACGTCGAATTCTCTATTCCTGAGATGCTGCCTAACCTGCTGTGCTTTGACCAGCAACACATTTGCAGCTGTGATCTCCAGCATCTGCAGACCTCATTTTTTACAGTGTGTTGAATTTGCCAGATCCCCGCTCTGGTTTTTATGTCAAGTTTCCTTGACTTCCAGATTGTTTGGCAATTTTGGAGGGAAAGCAAGTGAATATTAATGAGATGACTTGAACCATCAGCAAGGCAGTTAACAAGCTTTGGTCACCATTAATTGGCAACTCAGACTGCCTAACAAAAAATTCACCACGTCACTTGTGAAAAACATAAATGATGAAGCGAGATACTTCTGACACTAGGCCAAACTCCTTGTCTGATTCTGTCAGAAATTTCAGCATAATCCTAAGTCACTCAGGCCTCAGTAAGATTCGGTGTTACATCTAGCAAATAAGTAGTGTACGTAATCTCAAACTATAGAGCCTACTTATTAATGTACTACAGGCACAGCAGAACACAAAAATCTACTAAACTCCAGGGTAGCAGTGGGGGACTGCAGAACTCTTAGGTGGACATAAAAGTGTCCACTTGGCAGCACTCATGGAAATTCCTTCCATCACTTCAATTATGATCAAGATTAGATGGACAGGGTGGTAATTGTCCAATTTGGATTTGTCCTGCTTTCTGTGGACAGGATATAACTGGGCAATTTTTCACATTCTTGGGTAGATGCCAATGTTGTAACTGTACTGGAACAACTTGGCAAGGGATGCTGCATGTACTAGAGCATAAGTCTTCAAGTACTATTGCCAAAATGTTGTCAGGGTCCATAGCCTTTCCAGCATCCAGAGCCTCCAGACATTTCTTGATCTCATGTGGAGTGAGTTCAGTTGGCTGAAGACTGGTATCTGCAATATTGGGGCCTTTCGAAAACACCAACATGGAAATGTTGAGTGCAATCGAAAAGAAATTCCACTTAATCCTGTCAGATTTATGCCCATGTGAATTACTTCCTACAAGTCTAAGATGGAATTGATGGATGCGATCACCAATTCATTTTAACCCAACCAACCTTAATAATTTTATTGTTTAGTATTTCAAAAGGATATTTATCCATGTTTACTCATCCATCTTAGAGATTTTATTTAAACAGGTCATATGTCTAGGGTCTTTAAAATGTGACTTCAGAGATAATGGATGCATTAATTGGAAACTCCCGAAATTCTGGAAATGTCCCCACAATTGGAAACTTTTAAATATAGGTCCCAAGCGAGTAATGGGACAGAAACAGGACTGGTTAGCCTAATGCTTATCATTATAAATAAACTAGAAGGAGTTAGTAGCCATACTATTACGCTGAGTCAAAATGGTCTTATGAAAAGTATTTAGAGATGCCGGTGTTGGACTGGGGTGTACAAAATTAAAAATCACACAACACTAGGTTATAGTCCAACAGGTTTAATTGGAAGCACACTAGCTTTTGGAGCGACACTCCTTCATCAGGCGACGCTCTGAAAGCTAGTGTGCTTCTAATTAAACCTGTTGGACTCTAACCTGGTTTTGTGTGATTTTTAGCTTACGAAAAGGGAATCAAGTTGAACAAATTTTTCAGATTTATTTGATGTTGTTAGGCAGGGTAGATAAAGAGGAACAAGTAGATATAGCGTATTTAGATTTCCAATATGTATTTAATAAGATGTCACATAAAGGTTCCACAGCACCAGGGATCTGGGTTTGGTTCCTATCTCGGGCGATTGTCTGTATGAAGTTTGCACATTGTCCCTGTGTCTGCGTGAGTTTCCTCCAGACATTCCGGTTTTCTCCCACAATCCAGAGATGTGCAGTTTAGGTGAATTGGCCATGCTAAATTTCCCATCATGTTCAGGGATGTGTAATTAGGTGCATAAGGCACATATAGGATCAGGGAATGGTTCTGGGTGGGCTACTGTTCGGAGGGTTGGTATGGACTTGTTGGGCTGAAGGGCCTGTTTCCACACTGTAGGGAACCTAATTCTAATTCTAATTAAGAACCAATGGTATTGTGGGTGGTATATTAGCATACATAGAAGATTGGCTAATTGAAAGGAAAAAGAGAGTTTGCTAAATGATACATTTTCAGATTGGTGAACAATAACCAGTGGTGTGCCACAGGGATCAGTGCTGGGGCTTCAACTACTTAGAATCCATATTAATAACTTGGATGAAGGGACTGATTACATTGTAGCCAAGTTTGCTGATGATATCATTGATAAAGTAAACTGCATTTATTTCAATGCAAGAGGCCTAACAGGGAAAACAGAGAAACTCAGGGCATGGTTAGGAATATGGGATTGGGATATCAGAGCAATTATAGAGACATGGCTCACGGATGGACAGGACTGGCAGCTTAATGTTCCAAGATACAAATGTTATAGGAAGGATAGAAAGAAGGGGCAAGTGAGGAGGGGGAGTGGCATTTTGATAAGAGATAACATTATGGTTATATTGAGAAGGATATTCTTGGGAATATATACAAAAAAATTTGAATGAAACTGAGAAATACGAAAGGGATAATCACCTTATTGGGCTTGTACTATAGACCCCCTAATAGTCAACTGGAAATTGAGAAACAAATTTGCAAGGAGATATCAGTTATCTGTAAGAATAATAAGGTAGTTCTGGTATGGGATTTTAATTTTCCAAACATAAACTGGGACTGTCATAGTGTCAAGGGTTTAGATGGAGAGGAATTTGTTAAGAGAGTACAAGAAACATTTCTGATCCAAAATGTGGATGTAACTACTGGAGAAGGTGCAAAACTGATCTATTCTTGGAAAATAAGATGGCAGATGATGAAGCACTTTGGGGAAAATATGATGGAAAAGGATAGAGCGGATCTAAAGGGTAAAGTTGTAAATTGAAGAAAGGCCAATTTTGACAGTATTAGGCAAGAACTTTCAAAACTTGATCGGGGATGGATGGTTGCAGGCAAAGGGACAGCTGGAAAATGGAAAGTCTTCAAAACTGAGATAGCAAGAGTCCAAAGAAAGTATGTTTCAGTTAGGTTGAAAGGCAAGGCTGGTAGGTAAAGGGAATGCTGGATGATGAGAGAAATAGAGGTTTTGGTTAAGAAAAAGAAGGAAGCATATGTCAAGTATAGACTGCAGGTATTGAATGAATCCTTAGCAGAGTACAAAGGCAGTAGGAGTATAGTTAGGAGGGAAATCAGGAATGCAAAAGGGGAACATGGCTAGCTTTGAAAAATAGAGTTAAGGAGAATCCAAAGGGATTTTATAAATACATTAAGAACAAAAAGATAACTAGGGAGAGAATAGGGCCCCTTAAAGATCAACAAGGCAGCCTATGTGTAGAACCGCAGGAGATGGGGGAGGTACTAAATGAGTATTCTGCATCAGTGTTTATTATGGAGATGACATGGAAGATTTAGAATATGGGGAAATAGATGGTGACATCTTGAAAATGTCCATATTACAGATCAGATGGTGCTGGATGTCTTAAAATGCATTAAGGAGGCTAAATCCCCAGGCCCTGATCAATTGTACCCCAGGACTCTGTGGGAAGCTAGCGAAGTGATTTCTGGGCCCTTTGCTGAGATATTTGTATAATCGATAGTCACAGATGAGGTATCGGAAGACTGGACGTTAGTTAATGTGATGCCACTAGTTAAGAAAGGTGGTAAGGAAAAGCCAGTGAATTATAGACTGGTGAACCTGACATCGGTAGGCAATTGTTGGAGGGAATCCTGAGGGACAGGACATTCATGTATTTGGAAAGGCAAGGACTGTTTAACGATATTCAACATGGGATTATGTGTGGAGAAAGATGTCTCACAAACTTGACTGAGGTTTCTGAAGAGGTAATGAAGAGGATTGATGAAGGAAGAACAGTGGGCGTGATCTATTTGCACTTCAGTTAGGCATTCAATAAGGTTCCTCATGTTAGACTGGTTAACAAGCTTATATCACATGGACACAGAACTGGCTCTAATGTAGAAGACAGAGAATGGTGGTGGAGGGTTGTTTTTCGGACTGGAGGCCTGTGACTAGTAGTGTGCCACAAGGATCAATGCTGCGTCCGCTGCTTTTTGTCATTTATACAAATGATTTGGATGTGAACATTGAAGGTATAGTTAGTGGGTTTGCAGATGACACCAAAATTGGAGGTGTAGTGGACAGTGAAGAAGGTTACCTCAGAGTGCAATGGAATCTTGATCAGATGGGCCAATGGACCAAGAAGTGGCAGATCGGGTTTATTTTAGATGAATGTTAGGTGCTGCATTTTGTAAAGGCAAATCAGGACATAACTTATACATTTAATGATAAGGTCCTGGGAAGTGTTGCTGAACAAAAAGACCTTGGAGTGCAGGTTCATAGTTCCTTGAAAGTGGAGTCATAGGTAGATGGGATAGTGAAGAAGGCATTTGATGGGCTTGTCTTTGTTGGTCAGAGCATTGAGTATAGGAGTTGGGAGGTCACGTTGCGGCTGTGGTTAGGCCACTTTTGGAATATTTTCTGCAATTCTGGTCTCCTTCCTACAGAAAGGATGTTGTGAAAGTCGAAAGGATTCAAAAAAGATTTTCAAGTATGCTGCCAGGGTTTCAGCTATAAGGAGAGGTTGAATAGACTGGGGCTGTTTTCCTTGAAGCATCAGAGGCTGAGGCGGGACATTATAGAGGTTTATAAAATTATGAGGGGCATGCATAGAGTAAATAGACAAAGCCTCTTTCCTGGGGTGGGGGAATCCAGAACTAGATGGTTTAGGACGAGAGGGGAAAAGTTTAAAAGGGACCAAAGGGGCAACATTTTCACGCAGAGGTTGGTGCGTGTATTGAATGAGCTGCCAGAGGAAGTGGTGGAGGCTGGTTCAATTGCAACATTTAAAAAGCAGGTCATGTACTGGCAAATGGGACTAGATTAAGCTAGGATATTTGGTCAACATAAATGAGTTGGACTGAAGGATTTGTTTCAGTGCTATACATCTCTATGGTTCTAAGAACATAGGTAAGAAGCAAATTGTGAAGAGGATGCTTTGAGTCAGTAAGGGGACATAGACAGGTTAAGTGAGTGGGCAAGGTTTTGGCAGATGGAGCATAAAATGTCAAGTTATGGAGTTGCACATGTCGACAGAAGGAATAGAAAAGCAGAATATTATTTAAATGGAAAGCAACTACAGAATTCTATATGCAAATGATTATGGGTGTCCTTGTCTATGAATTGCCAAAAGTTAGCATGCAGAAACAAAATGTGACTATGATGACCAAAAGACTGTTGGTCATTATTGCAAGGAAATGGATTATATCAGTAGGAAAATTTGCTATAACTACAGCACATTAGCGAGAGCGAACCCAGAACACAGTCTACAATGGTGCAGTGGTTAGCACTACTGCCTCATAGCACCAGGGTCCCAGGTTCAATTCCAGCCTCAAACAATTGTGTGTGAAGTTTGCACATTCTCCCTATGTCTGTGTGGGTTTCCTCCTGGTGCTCCGGTTTCCTCCCACAGTCACAAAGGTGTGCAGGTTAGGTGAATTGGCCATGTTAAATTGCCCATAGTGTTAGGTACATTAGTCAGAGGGAGGTAGGTCAGGGTGGGTTGCTCTTCGGAGGGTCGGTGTGGACTTTCTGGGCTGAAGGGCCTGTTTCCACACTGTGGGTAATCTAATCTAATTCTGGTCACCTTCTAAAAGGGGCATACTTGTGTTGAAAACCATGCAGCAAAGGTTCACTTGCCTAATTCCTGGGATAAGGCATTTGTGAACTAAGGAAATGTTATGCATATTGGACCTATGTTTATTTACATTTATGAGAATGAGAGGCAATCTTATTGAATCATAAAAGGTTCTACTTTATGGGGTAGGCGTTGAGGGGAAGTGAAGCCTCACAGCCTCATTTTAGTATTTAAATGACAACCCCTTGTCCTGCAAGTATCTTGGTCATCTACCGCTGATAAAACTGGAAGTGGGTGGGTGCAAGGTAGGCTTGACTTTTGTTTCATATTTCTTGCATTTTAACCTCTTACACAATGCAAGCCCTTCTACTTTTGCAAATTAAAATTCAACTGCTTTGTGTAACTGTTAAACAAATTGTGAACTTGTGAATGGCTTTGACTTCTCCGCCTGGTGACAGACCATAGTGCTACAATTGTTATGTATGACAATATAAGTTAGAATGTAACTTAATGCAGGCTTTTATGATAATGTGGCAACATGCATCTCTAGAGAGACTTGAAAAATTAGTTTATTCATTTTGGTTCTACTTACAGCAACAATACAGGCCCCGTAGTCATGGAGAAATCCTTTGCAACACAGTAATGATATACAATTCCACCCCTGTGCCTTTCTCATAGTAGAAGTTTTCAATTCATTTCAGTGAACAAAGACCTTGAATTTAGGCTAAAACATTTGACTTTTACCAGCACTTCCCTTTCACCAAATACTTGCAAAACATCAAATCAGGAGATGCGTGCTGAAGTGGATATGAAGTGTTGTGGCCAAAACACAATTGTGGAAAGTGCTTATCATTGTGTATTTCATATGTATTAACAATAACTCAATTTAATAGTTCCTTTAAATGTTTATCAAAAAAAATTAAACAGATTTTTATTTATATATACCTATTAATCTCAGAAAATCAACTTAAGCAGTTTTCCTGTGAAGTCTACCAATTCACACAATGTATAGCTTCTGCCTAAGAACCTGACATTAGCCAGTATTCATTGTCCTAACAAGGAACCACTCCTGTGACTTATAAAATCCTATGTAACATATGAGATGTGCAAATTATGAAGTGCATTGGGAACATTTTAATCTGTTGAGGGTAGGATGATGGCAGAACTGTTGTCCCTGTCAATCAACATGTTTAAAATACACTCGATCAAGCATTTCGCTGTCATTAAGATGCATTAAATAATCAAATACATTTGTGAACCAGTGTTACAGCTCTGATAAAAAGCAATAATTAAAACTGTTTAATACTGCCGAATGCATCTGCAGACAAATATCCTGTCATTCCATAAAATGAACCTTTAATTACATCTTCTTCGCGAATTTCAAGAAGGTAGTAATCAGTTGCATGAATATTAAAAGAGATATTATTTAAGGTATGTACTTTGGCATGCTGTGAAGGAGAGGGAAAATAACATTTTCAGTAAAAATGTAATAATTAGAATAACCATTGTATTTAAATAATCTCATTAAACACACTAATTGTTATGGCGTCAGTGTAATATTATAAACGACTTCCTAACTGCATTGTTATCTACCTTCAACAAATAAACTGCAGAGGTTCAAGAAGGCAGCTCACCATTACCTTCTCAAGGCAACGAGGGATGGGTAATAAATGCTGGCCAAGCCAGTGACATCCAAATCTGATGAGTGAATAAAATAAATAATGTAAACTAAAACTTAACAGAAGGCAATAAGTCAACAGCACTGAGTTAGGGTAATTGGCAAGGGTTGATGGAGTTCATTCTCTGAAGGATATTGAAGGTAGGAAACCTCATTACCTTTAAAAAGAAACATCTGGATATCCAGTTGAGGTGCCAAAGTCGACAAATCTACATGGATGTGGAGTTGAAAAAATGGGATCAGGCTGGTTAGGTCAATTTTGGCTGGTACAAATATGATGAGCTAAATGGCCTCTTATGCTGTAAATTTTCTATGTTTCCAACATAACACATGAAAATAATTAAAATGTAAGTCAATCTAAATAAAAGTCTTTTATTTGCATAATTTTAAATAAGTAAAATTTTAAGAAAATAACCTTATCTTTAGAGGAAGACTGCATGCTAATTTTTTTATACAAATGCACATATAAATTTAACCAGACTCTTTAAAACACATTTACCTGAGAAATATAATATTCTCAACATAAAACTGTGTGAAAAACAAATCTTGGTGACTTGTGCATAAAAGTGAAACTTGTTCCATCAGTACATTATAAAGGTAGAACTTGTTTAGTCTGTGCACCTAATATGGCCAAATGTTATCCAGACCATGATTCTGGACCAATTAATGCTGGGTCCAAAAAAATACTGTGGGTGTTGTAAATCTGAAATAGAAACAGGAAATGCTGGAAATACTGACCAAGCAGCATCTGTGAAGAAAGAAACAGAATTAATTTATGAGGTTGATTTTTTTTAATACTGGAAATTATTCATGGTGCCAACACATTTTAACCAGGTATAGAGGCAGGGAAATAGGGGCAGTGTATCTGAAATTATGTTGTTGTACACTGTGTTGAATCCAAAAAGCTATAAAGTGCCTAATCAAAAGATGCGATCTCATTCTTTCTACTTACATTAAACTTCATTGCAACAGTATGTTAGGCTGAGGAAGAGGGGTCAGAGTGGAAGAGGGTCAATGTATTAAATGCTTGATGAACATGAGGGTCACTCTTCTGGTTGGAATGGAGGCATTTCACGAAGCCAACCTATATTTAGCTCCTCCACTATAGAAGATATCACACCAAGATTGTGGACACAAAACCGAAAAAAACAAGTAAATTGCTGTTTAGAGCAATTTAGAGCCTTGAAGTTTTGGAGAGGGAGATGTCATGGACAGCTGTTTCGACTCTTAGACCTGCATAGAAAGTGTCATAGGAAAGGGAGGGCCAGTTTCAGTTTACTGAGGAGTGGACCAGGGTATCACAGAGAGAACAGTTCCTTCAGAATGCTGGAAGTGGATCTGAGTGGAAGATATGTTTGATGGTAGCAGCATACTGGAGCATGGAGAAAATAATGAAGGATAACTTGTTGAATAGATACAGATGGTGTGAAAGGTATGGATCAAGTGAACCCTATCATGCTTCTTTGAGAGAGAGAAATGATTAGAGTGAGAGTGTGAGAAATAAAACAGACAAAGTTGAGGACTCAAACAAGGAATCCGTGATTTAAGAAAAGTGAAGATATATCAGTAACAAAATGGTATTGTCCATTGATGGAAATTGGGAGAATGAGGCAGGCTCCTTACAGGTGGAGGACAGGAGGAAGTGTTTTCAAGGTGAATGGAAGACAATAGATTTATAGCAGTTGTTGGTCAAGCCCCAGAAGTGGTAATAATGCAGTTGAGGAAGGGAAAAATAAAATTGAAGAGTAAAAGGGGAACCATGTAAAAGTGAACAAAGGATAGAAATTGGAAGCAAGGTGGATTTTTTTCATTTCACAAAATGCCATGCCATTTGGTCATGCAAGGAAAGATAGGGAAAAAGATCCTGTGAAAGACTAGAACAAAGAATGTTCCATCTACCATGTGGAAAAAAAAGGTCTCTCTAGGGACCAAATAAGTTATTTAATGGGAGAACAACATCACCCGGGTGACCGTTTGGGCCTCTGTTTGAGGAAGAAGGGGAAACTTTCAGGCTGTTCAACATGTGTTGGAGTTTAGAAAGGTAGGACACTCACATTGAGAGGAGATGATGCAAGAAAGTAGAAACTGTTAAAGTTTCAGGGCAACAGGAAAATTACAGATGTGGATTGGAAGAGGCTGGAAAAGGGGAGAAATGACATTTTTAAGGAAGTAAGAAATCAATGTTATAAGGCATGGATGGGTTGAAATAATGAGTTTATCAGTGCTATCAAATTAGTGGACTTTGGGGAAAATAGTAGTCAATCACCCTCACCTTGACCTCCTTCCACCTATCCCACCTCCATCGCCCCTCCCCCTAGTCCCTCCTCCCTACCTTTTATCTCAGCCTGCTTGGCTCTCTCTCTTATTCCTGATGAAGGGCTTATGCTCGAAACGTCGAATTCTCTATTCCTGAGATGCTGCCTAACCTGCTGTGCTTTGACCAGCAACACATTTGCAGCTGTGATCTCCAGCATCTGCAGACCTCATTTTTTACTTTAGGGAAATGTGTTGCAAGTTTGAGAATGAAGACCTTCAGAGGAGCTGAAGTCAGTGACAGCTATGGAAATGATGGCTTGATGTTCAGAGGTGGCGTCGTGGTCCAGAGAAGATTGGAAGAACTGTCATAAAGATTATTTCACCAAATAATAACAGTGCCATATTTGTCAACAGATTTAATGGCAATGATAGGCTTGGAGTTGAGACAAAGAAGTCCTAAAAGTTCATGATGAAGTGGAGTACAGTGAATAATTGCCAATGTAACTCAATCTGCAGACTAGTGCCTGTCTTCATTGGAAATACTTACCTTTTACTTTATTATTTGTGCAATTGTATCAGTAATTAATAATACAACATTGAGAGGAAAGTGAACTAATGCACTTTGTTTTCCCTTCAACTCACTTTAGCTTTGAGAACATTTTGATAAATTGGCTCGTTCTAAAATGTACAATTAACCAAGTTGCCACCAGTATAGTTGAGATATTGCAAAACATCCCCTTTGAAAAATGATTCCTATTTTCAGAAGATGAGAATCTAACAGTAAAGCTAGAAGACACAATGTTCTGAGAAAGTGCATTACAAAACTAATTAAATTTCAGGTGGAATGGCAATTGCGCGCAGCTGCTGGAAGACAGGAACCATTCTTCCATCATTCCCACCAACGTGGTGGATAAGACAGTCAGCTATTCTGACCAGCTGTGTGTTTTGCACCAGTCTGCCTGCTACCAAAGTGAACAGTTGACAATTTTGAGAGCAGTACGTAAATCTACCTGACTTTGCCCGCCCAACCACAACACCCTCCCTAATCAATAGCAGCAAAACAAATGATCCAGACTTAAACTGCAGTGATACGGTAAACGCAGTTAGCAAGAAACTATCCTTTCATTTCCTGAAATACCTCAAACTAATTTAAGTGCACATAGTGCACTTTAATATATTGTCATTCTATACTGGAAAAGAAACTGCAGTTGATTTCCTTTTTTTAAAAAAAAAGCGTGTCAATTTCACAATACTTTTGCAATTTAGATTCGTAGCAAACAATCTTCCTTTAAAATACATTCAGATTTATTTTCATAATCTATTGAGATAAGCAGCATGTTCGTTGTAGACAGATATTTCCCGTTATTTTAGCACTGGAGAGCGTGGCCGAGGATTGGTTGTTGCAATCTGCTGCTGATGTGTTGTGAAGACCACACTGACGGGGGACACTGTATGTCTCTGCTCAAGTTACATCATGTGGCACTGGCCTGAGCGCCACACTGCTTTAGGTTGAAGATGCTGAGGTTCACCATTCTTGTCCCTAAAAATAACTGCAATGCCAGGTGCAGCTTTGCCCACAGTGTTAGGTTTCATTGATAGAACATCCTGATTCCGAAATTCACATTGTAAACATCAAGTGTAAATAGACATCCTCTTATGGACAAATCAGAACAATAAAGTCCTCATTTACAATAAATAATTCATTATGTAAACATATCAGTGCAGTGCAGCAAATTTGCTTTGCAATTATTCACAGTCAATGCAGTAGTTGTGCATCTCATCCACTCGGATGTCCTCATAAACGTCAAACAGTAAGGTGTTTTTCCCCTTCTCTAAGCTGAAAATATACATGTATGGAACAATTATGCAAGGCAACTTCCATCAAATAACATTTTTTTTAAAAATGTATTTAAGAAATTTGCGTTTCTCAATTCTCTAACTCGAAATTCTGTCAATTCTTCAACTTTGAAGAAAACCCTTTATTTGTTCTAAAGAATGCAGCTATCAAAAAATATGGGGTCAACGTCGAATTTCTAATCATTTTTGGTATTAATATTACACGAGAATGATTCCAAATAGCAAGTTCATGGGTTCGTTAAAGAGTTGTGAAGCATATCAATAATGTGATCAGAAATCTCACCATTTTCCTTTGATTACTCAGGCAGAAGGTGCATATAGGTCTGGGCGCTGCAGAGTTTACATCACTATTGCTGCCTTGCATGACAGCTCGATATTTTAAACAGGGCTGCCCGTCCAGACAATCCTCTCCCAGGAGAAGGACGTTTGCCAGATGGGAAATATAACTGGAGGCCAAACGCAAAGTCTCTATCTTCGATAGTTTACGGTCTGCGGGTTCGGTGGGAATGAGAGTCCTGAGAGCTGTGAATGCTGTGTTGACACTATGGGTTCTGTCCCGCTCTCTCGCATTCGCAGCTTGCCGTTGTTTGTTAATACCGGTTGGATGACTCTTCCTCTTCCTTTTCCCAGTGCTGCCATTCTGGCTATCCTCACTCCCACTTTCAAGTTCCTCGATATCAGAATCACCGGATTTTGCTGGACAGGTTTGCAGGTTGGCTGTAGACTTCATTGCGCTTCTATGAGGGGGAACAGCTGGGAATTGGGTCAGAAAGTGCTACCATTTCCAATGTTAGGACCGCCCAGCAGTTCTAAAGAGAAATACTGACAAACTTCAAAGTTCACTTTATCCCCAAGCAGTTCAGCTGGCCATTTTCTGAATGATTTCTACAAATAGGCAGAACCATGTGGCTTCTGTATAAGGCAAGGGGGTGGAGCTGTTAATCTCTACATGTCATTCAATTAAAGCTGTAGCAATGCTTTATTCCAAGTTAACAAAAATATTGATTTCGTTAATGGGGTCATTTTGATCAACTTCACCTGTGCAAAGAACAGTTTATGAAATGCTGGACTATCAGTCGCCTTCCTACGATTATTTTTTTCGTTGCCCTTGCCAAAACCTTGAGTAGCGCAGTGTTATTATGGGAACGGATTGCCTTGGTGTGTTACGAGTAGAAAATATAAAATATATACAAGAATTCTTCCATATTATTGATGTTGATTATTGAAATCAAAATAATGTACACTAACAACAAAGAATAAAGTAATGTAAAAAACAGTGAGCTGATTGTATCATTAAAGGTCAGGTCTTCTTCAATAAATTAATGTTACAGGAAAAGTGAAATATCACTTTTATTGTGACTTTAAACTCGTTTTTCATCTAGATCTTGGAATGACATTCGTTTATGAGTCCACAATGAAGATATTTCACTCTAGCTGGACAACATCTATCTTAAATATAGGTCACATGATCCATATTTGCTACCCTGCAGTCAGACACCACAAAATAGGAAGGATATATATCTTTTTTAGGTGTGCAGCATATATTCAGCATAGATTTACCAAAGTGATACCTGGAAATGGAAATAGACAAGCTAGGATGGTACCGCTTGGAACTTCGAAGGTGAAGAGATTTTGTTGCGGTTTTCAGTTGCGGTTAAAAGTGACAGGGAGAAACCTTTTTCACTGATTGAGGAATTGAGGACTAGGGAACATTGTCTATAATTGTTTAGAGAAACTTGGCGATGATGCACAAGGAGCACAGAAATTGAATAGTAACTATAGCTGACAACTAAGAAGTATTCAGAAGGGGCTCGACAGGGTAGACTCTGAGAGTTTGTTTCTCCTGGCTGTGAAATCCAGAACCCAGTTGTACAGTGTCAGGATAACAGTTAGTCTGTGAGAGAGGAGAAATATCTTTACTTAGAAGATTGTGAAAGCTTGGATTTGGTATTTTAGAGTGTGTTGGATGCTTCATCATTGAATATATTTAAGACTGAAGTGGATAAGTCTTTGATCTCTCAAGGATATGGGGATAAAATGGAGAAAGTGATGTTGACAAAGTAGATCAGTTATGATTGTATTGAATGGTAGAAAAGGCACAAGGGGTCACATTATCTTCACCTTCTCCTATCTTTTTATGTTCTTAAAAATTCATAGGAATCCTTTGAAGAAAATATCATCCAAAAGATGAAAATCTCTCACATGAAAAGGTGTTGATGCTCAATCAATTGTTAATTTAAAGTCCAAAATTAATACGTTTTTATTGGGTGGCACGGTGGCTCAGTAGTTAATGCTGCTACCTCACAGCACCAGGGACGCAGGTTCGATTCCAGCCTCGGGTGACGGTGTGGAGTTTGCACATTCTCCCTGTGTCTGCGTGGGTTTCCTCCTGGTGCTCCAGTTTCCACCCACAGTCCAAAGATGTGCAGGTTAGGTGGATTGGCTATGCTAAATTGCCCATTAGTCAAAGGGAAATGGGTCTGGGTGGGTTACTCTTCAGAGGGTCGGTGTGGACTTGTTGGGCCAAAGGGCCTGTTTCCACACTGTAGGGAATCTAACCTAAACTAAACTAAAGCTAGAGAAGGATGTAGGACAAATGCTAGTATCTGGAATGAGGTTTTCTATGATCTCATGTGAATGATGTGACAGGCATAGGGGGTTGAAAGTAACATTCTCATCAGTTAAGGGCCAGGCAATGACCATATCCAACAAGACAGAATCTAACCATCTTTGCTTGACAATCAATGATATTACTATTTCTGAATCCACTGCGAGAAACTTCCTGGGACTGACCATTAACCAGAAACTGACCTGAAATTACTGTATAATTTTCACTTGACTACAAAAGGAAGTCAGAGTATGGTAAGCCTGCAATAGTATCTGTCCAACATCGAAAAAGCGCAAATCAGAAATGTGATGCAATACTCTCAACTTTTATCTGGAGTGCACCTCCAAAAATATTCAAGAAGTTGAACACCATCAGAACAAAGCAGACTGCTTGATAGGCATCACATCCACACCTTAAACATTCACTCCCTCCATCAATGGCAGCTGTATGTGCCACCTGCAAAATATACAGTAACCATTCACCAAGATACCTTTAATAAAACCTTCCAAACCGATGACCCTACTACCTAGAAGATTAAAAACCTGGAATTATCTTTTTAATAGCAATGTGGGTATATCTATACCAGGTGGACTGCAGCATTTCAAGAGTTTGACTCAACCCCTGCCCTCTGAATTTATTTATGGATGGACAATAAATCCTCGACCAGGCAGTGACGCCACATGTGGTGAATCTAAAGAAAAGGTCCTCCTCTGTTCCTCTGTTCATTCAGCTTGTGTTGAATGTGCCAATGTTAGCCCTTTATCTTGAGTGGTCTAAGTTATTTATGTTCCTTTTTAGTTAAGTATCCAATTTCCTTAAAAGGATGTTAATATTGCTCTGTTTTAATAGTATAAATTTTGATTTATGGCATTTCAAATTTGATTGAAGAAATCCCTTCAGACTGCATATATATTAACAAGAATTCATTTCCCCAGGAGTTTTCAATGGGGCTTTTATAGGATGATAGAAATCTAAAGTTCCAAAGTATTCTTTAAGCAAAAAAGTTGTCTTATGTTTTTAATTTTAGCAGATACATTCTGCTTTCCTCAATAGCCATTGTTAAATTAGATACAGCTACAAAACATGAATAAGGAATTAATTACAAGATACGATTAAACATTCTAAAAAATGGTTGTAATCCTTCAAAAGTCATTTGAGTTGTGTTAGGGCTTCAGGACCTTGGAGTAACATTGCAAAAAAAGCACAGTGTGGACAGAGTTAGCATATTCACTGTGGAAACTCTCATGAACACTTGAACCTAAGTACGTGAGGATAGATTAGACCCTACCTCATGTAACAATAAGTCAGAGTATGGTATATCTATGATTATCGTGCACAGCAGTATTTAGTATGCCTAATAAATAGTGTTATGTTGAAGACTAAACTTGAAGACAGTGCTTGACCGTACCTTCTCCTCAACCCAACTTTCTTGAACCTAAATTTGTGGTATGGCATAAAGTCACATAATAAAGGAGTTTGCACAAGTATATGAGCACAAAAACAGGCTACTATATAATTATTCCATTGCTTTATATTATCATTGTCTCTTGCACAGTGCTTTGCAGACACTGCTGTTTTGATAAGGTCTACAGCTATCTAATAATCTGCCCATGTCCAGCCTGAGCATTAAAACTTAGTAGTTCTGTTAATCATTAGGATTTTGCAGTCATGGCTGACTTGATGATTTTTGTGGACTTCCAGCTGTTATACAATGTTAGATTTTGCGTTGGGTGGTGGGCCATGTGAGCATAGTTGCCCTATACAGACCGTTATCAGCAATTTTCAGCTAACTTAGTAAGTTTCTTAAGAGGCCACAGTTTAGGAATAATGTATTACTTAATTGAACAAAGAAAGGAAATGTACGATCCACCATAGATGAAAATACTTTACTGACCCTGAAACTTTTCTGTGGAATGCAGAGGCAGTGGACTGTTATGAGTTTGGAGTTGTGGAGTGTTCAGCTCCAATGTTTGAGGTTTTGGTGGTAGTCTCCTGTGATAATAGTCTTTATTCTTCTCTTGGGCTGATGTCAGAGATCTGAGTTCTGAACAAGGATCACTGCACCTGAAACATTAATTCTTCGCAGATGTTGCCAGACCTGCTAAGTTTCTTGAGCAGTTTCTGTTTTTTTGGTTTTAATGTAAGGGATCACCTGGTCTTCTCCCAAGCAGATGATGCCTCATTCCCCTGGATCCGTTCTCTCGCTCTCTTACTTCCCACCTTCCCCTGTTGAGGCATCTTATTTTGGAGGTTGTAAATCTATGCTGTGTCAATCATTCATATGAGTAAAAGGAGCAAGAGAGTAACTAGGGAAAGGATAGCTCATTCAGAGACAAAGGAGGGAAGTTATGTGTGGAGCCTGGGGTGAGGTCTTTAATGAGTACTTTGCATTGATATTCACCAAGGAGAAAGCTATGGATGCTGATGGTAAATTTAGAGAGGAGTATGTTGATATTCTGTCACATGTTGATGTTAGTAAGGAGGAAATATTGGTTGTCTTGAAAAACATTAACGTCCCTGGACCCTGATGGGATTTATCCCAAGATTCTGAAGGAAGTAAGGGTGGAGATTGCTGGGGCCTTAACAGAGATCTTTGTTTCTTCTTTCACCATATTGAGGTTCCAAAAGACTGGAGAATAGCTAATGTTGTTCCTTTGTTTAAGAAAGACAATAGGAATAATCCAAGGAATTGTAGACCAATGAACCTTACATCAGTGGTAGGAAAATTATTGGAGAAGATTCTTAGGGATACAATTTACTCACGTTTGAAGAAGAAAATTGACTTATTAGAGACAATCAGCATGGCGTTGTGTTGGGGTACAGCTTGTTACACAAACTTGATTGAGGAAATGACAAAGGTGATTGATGAGGGTAGGGCAGCAGATGTAGTCTGAATAGACTATTAAAGCATTTATCATGGTCGATCATAGTAGGCTGGTCCAGAAGATTAAGTCGCATGGAATCCGTGGTGAGTTGGCAAGTAGGATACAAAATGAGCTTTCTCACAGATGACAGAAGGTAGTTGTGAAGAGATTTTTTTTTTGTTTGGAGATCTGCGACCAGTGGTATTCGACAACGATCAGTGTTGGGACCTCTGTTTGTTTGAAATATATAAAAATTATTTGGATGAAAATATAGGTGGCCCAATCAGTAAGTTTGCAGACCACACAAATATTGATGGAGTTGTGGATTGTGAGGAAGATTATCAAAGGATGCAGCAGGATATAGATCAGTTCAAAATTTAGGCACAGAAATGGGAGATGCAATTTAATCTGGAGATGTGTGAGGTGATGAGTTTTGGTAGATCAAATGCAAGAGGAAAGTATACAATATATGAAAGACCCTAAGGAGCATTGATATACAGAAGGATCTTGGGGTCCAAGTCCATAGCTCCTTGAAAGTGGCAATACAAGTGGATAAGGTGGTAAGGAAGGTGTACAGCATACTTGCCTTCATCAGATGGAACATTGAGTATAAAAGTAGGCAAATCATGTTGCAACTGTATGAAACTTTAATTAGGCTACATTCGGACTGTTGTGTCCAGTTCTGGTCACCACACTATAGGAAGGATGTGAAGGCTTTGGAGAAGGTGTGAAAGAGCATGTTGCCTGGATTTATATTAGCTATGAGGAGAAATTGGATAAACATGGATTGTTTTCGCTAGACCGTTGGAGGCTGAGGAGTAGCCTGATAGAAATATGTAAAATTATGAAAGACATGGATAGGGTGGATAGTCAGAGTTTTTCTTTTTCCCAGGATGCAAATGCGAAAACTAGGGGACATGGGTTTAAGGTTAAAGGGGATAAGTTTAAAGGAGAAGTGCAAGGAAAGGTTTCATATGGGGTGATGGTGATAAGTGTTTGGAATATGCTGCCGGAGGCTGAGGGTTGACGTTATAGAGGTTTACAAAATTATGAGGGGCATGGATAGGATAAATAGGCAAAGTCTTTTCCCTGGGGTCGGGGAGTCCAGAACTAGAGGGCATAGGTTTAGGGTGAGAGGGGAAAGATATAAAAGAGACCTAAGGGTCAACTTTTTCACGCAGAGGGTGGTACGTGTATGGAATGAGCTACCAGAGGATGTGGTGGAGGCTGATACAATTGCAACATATAAGAGGCATTTGGATGGGTATATGAATAGGCTGTGTTTGGAGGGATATGGGCCAGGTGCTGGCAGGTGGAACTAGATTGGGTTGGGATATGTGGTCAGCATGAACGGGTTGGACTGAAGGGTCTGTTTCCATGCTGTACATCTCTATGACTATGACTCTATGTAGTTGACATTGAAGGAGGTTATCTAAGATTACAAATGGATCTTGATCAATTCGGCTAATGGGCTGAAGAGTGCCAGATGAAATTTAATTTGGATAAATGTGAGGCGTTGCATTTTGGTAATGCGAACAAGGGCAGAACTCACACAATTAATGGTAGGGCTCTCGGTACTGCTAGGAGAAAGTGGGGACTGCACATGCTGGAGATCGGGGTCGATAGGTGTGGTGATGGAAAAACACAGCAGGTCATTTAGCATCCGTGGAACAGGAGATGCGACGTTTCTGGCATAAGCCTGTCATCATTCCTTATGCCCAAAATGTCAATTCTCCTGCTCCTCAGAGGCTGCCTGACCTGCTGTGCTTTTCCAGCATCACACTTATTGACCCTAGGTAGTGTTGCTAAACAGAGAGACCTAGGTGTTAAGGTACATAGTTCTTTGAAATTTGCATCACAGGTAGACAGAGCAGTTAAGAACGGATGGTACGAAAGTCGGTGGAGTTTGCGGATGATACGAAAGTCGGTGGAGTTGTTGACAGCGAGGAAGGATGTGGCAGGTTACAGCGGGATATAGATAAGCTGCAGAGCTGGGCAGAAAGGTGGCAAATGGAGTTCAATGTTGGTAAGTGTGAAGTGAATCACTTTGGTAAGAGTAACAAGAAGATGGGGTACTGGGCTAATGGTCGGATACTTGGTAGTGTGGATGAGCAGAGGGATCTTGGTGTCCATGTACACAGATCTCTGAAAGTTGCCACCCAGGTAAATAGTGCTGTGAAGAAGGCATATGGCGTACTGGCTTTTATTGGTAGAGGAATTGAGTTCCGGAGTCCTGAGGTCATGTTGCAGTTGTATAAGACCTCTGGTGCGGCCGCATCTGGAGTATTGTGTGCAGTTTTGGTCGCCTTACTATAGGAAGGATGTGGAGGCACTGGAATGGGTACAGGGGAGGTTTACCAGGATGTTGCCTGGTATGGTAAGAAGATCGTATGAGGAAAGGCTGAGGCACTTGGGGCTGTTTTCATTTGAGGAAAGAAGGTTTAGGGGTGACTTGCTAGAGGTGTACAAGATGATTAGGGGTTTAGATAGGGTTGACCATGAGAACCTTTTTCCACGTATGGAGTCAGCTATTACAAGGGGGCATAGCTTTAAATTAAGGGGTAGTAGGTATAGGACAGATGTTAGGGGTATATTCTTTACTCAGTGAGTCATGAGTCCATGGAATGCCCTACCAGTAACAGTGGTGGACTCTCCCTCTTTATAGGCATTTAAACAGGCATTGGATAGACATATAGAGGATAGTGGGCTAGTGTAGGTTAGGTGGGCTTGGATCGGCGCAACATCGAGGGCCAAAGGGCCTGTACTGCGCTGTATTTTTCTATGTTCTATGTTCTATGTTTAGCACGCTAGCCTTCATTGGACAGACCATTGAATGTAGGAGTTGGGAAATTTTGTTGAGGTTGTATAGGATGTTGGTGGGGCAGATTTTGCAGTACTATGTACTGTTGTTGTCATCCTACTATAAGGAGGATATTATTAAATTGGAGCAGATTTAGTGGGATGTTACCGTGATTAGTGGGTTTGGGTTTTAAGGAGAGGTTGGATAGGCTGGAACTTATTTTCAATGGAACATAAGAGATTGAGGGGTGGCCTGATAGAGGTTTATAAAATCGTGAAGGGCATAGATAAGGTGAATAGCAAAGGTCTTTTCCCTGGAATGACATAGTTCAAAACCAGGGGGGTATTTTTAAGGTGAGAGGAGAAAGATTTAAAAAGAACCTGAGAGGTGACTTTTTCACAAGAGAGGATGGTTTGTATGTGGAATAAACTGCTAGAGGAAGTGATAGATGCAGATACAGTTAAAACATTTCAAAGACATTTTGACAGGTACATGAATAAGAAAGGTTTACAGGGATATAGGACAAATGCAGGCAGGTAGGATTAGTTTAGAATTATAGAGTTATACAGCATGGAAACAAACCCTTTGGTCCAACTCGTCCACACTGACCAGGTATCCTAATCTAGTCCCATTTATCAGCATTTGGCCCGTATCACTCTAAACCCTTCCTGTTAATATATCTATCCAGATGCCTTTTAAACATTGTAATTGTACTTGCTTTCCACCACCTCTTCTGGCAGCTCATTCCATATGTGCACCATCCTCTGTGTAAAAAAGTTGTCCCTCAGGTCCCTTTTAAATCTTTTCTTTCTCACCTTAAACCTATGCCCTCTAGTTTTGGACTTCGCTACCCTGGGAGAAAGACCTTGGTTATTCACTCTATGTCCCTTATGACTTTATAAACTTCTATAAGCTCACCCCTCAGTTTCTGATGCTGCAGAGAAAAAATTCCCAGGCTAGTCAGCTGCTCCCTATCGCTCAAACCTGTTTAACTTGGGAAACTTGGTTGGCATGGATGGGTTGGACTGAACAGTCTGTTTCTGTGCTGTATGGCCCTTGACTCTATAAGCAGATACATGAGCAAAATCCAAGAATCAGTAAGACAGGCGCATAAACAGGTGGAGAATAAAGGGATGTGTGCCATTTGTTGGTCAACAGGTTTGGTTTAGAATGGCATCATGGTCAGCAAAAACATGATGGGGCTGTTCTCAAATCTCCTGAGCCAATGACCAAGGGCAACTACTCATGAAATAGGCATGACTATTGTCCCTCGCCCGCCTTCCTCTGAGGTTTAGTTTATTATTTTTTTCCTAAAACAAAGATGTCTTATTTTCCCAAATGATAATTGATAATAGGGTATTCATATCACCAGGGAAATTGTTGATATTAGTTTAATTGGGCATCATGATCTCAGTGATTCTTGTGACCTTCCCTTTTACTTCATATGCTAGAAATTGGGAAAAATGCCGAGTGCTGTCACAACAATTAAATGAAATCTCAAGGTATTTATTCTTTACCCAGCAAATGCAGTTTTAAAGGTACTTCAATTTTCAATACTAGTTATCAGGAGTAGGAACCCTTCCCCCATTCCACTCGTGGTGAATTTTAGCAACTCCATTGTCTCCCCAGTTGAAGGGAGCTAATACAACATGGCATAGCTTCATGTAACTATATATTGTGCACCTATCTATTGATCATCACTATTTTGTCTGAAGTTAGAATGAGATTGACTCTTTCCATTTCCTAACTTGTGTATTCTTAAAAGTCTGACTTGCAGTGGTATTATATTCAAAAGTAATCTAATATAATTTTAAAACACTAATGTAAACCAATGGGACTTTTAAGGAAAGGTTGCAGAACAGTACAAGCATGCTTGTGAGTGAGCAGTGCAGGTGTATTTATTAATCATGCTTGCAGTCACTTGCTTGATTGCAATATACCATGTTTAGCCCATGTTAAAAATATCTGCCTACATTTATAACACTTATAGTGGATATAGGGTTACTTCAGCATTGAACATTATGAAGTGGCAGCACTTCACTTCAATGCAACCCACAAAGTTTATGTAATGTCTAGGGTAAATGTTTTATTTTGAGCTCTGGCAAGTAGAAAAACTTTAATTGTAAAGAATTTAAAGTAAACATGTTAATATCAAATATATTCTTATTCATTACTGCAAGTATTTAGAGAACTAATTACAGTGAGTATAAATCCCTCTTGGTGTATTCATGTAACTGCTATTTTCATCTGTGGCAACAACAGTAATACGCTTAGCAATCAAGCTTGAATTTTCCCATCCAAATAGTTACAGCATTGGAGAAAGGGAAATGCTGAACCTGTGGCATTAAAGAAGCTTTCCTTCATCCAACTTTTCCATATCATTACATCCATTGTTGAAGTACAAATGAGACTCTCTATTTTTCCATCTAGATAAAAGTCAAGGATGGTCACATGGTATACCCATCCATGGTTTTGGTCCTTGCAATTATAGAATATCCTTAACTTTTTTTAATGGTTAAGGATACTTCACAGCTCACATGACATATACCCAAGACTTTAATTTCATTCCAGGACATCTATTAAAGCTTTGACACTGGATTCTCACTGTAGCTGATAGTTTTACCAACTTTATGGGATTTCCCATAGCTGGCCAATTTTATGTGTGGAGATGTATGTAGATAGGTTTCTTAACTCCATTAGTTCGAGACTGTTGGAAAGTGAGGGGTAAAGTGAAGGGTGAGAAATCATGTGGAATTGTCTGAGCCAGTACACATGACTAGATAGATCTACTGCAAACTGTTGCTTCCAGCAAAATTAATGTTAAAAATCACAGGGAAGATCACAAGAATCACTGAGATCATGATGTCCAATTAAACTAGTATCAACAATTTCTCTGGTGATGTATATACCCTATATCAATTATCATTTGGGATTTATCATCAGGCCAACCATCTGAAGAAGATGCAATGCTTTGAAAGATAGTGCTTCCAAATAAACCTGTTGGAATATAACCTGGTGTTGTGTGATTTTAAATGTTGTCCACCCCACT
Source organism: Hemiscyllium ocellatum (assembly GCF_020745735.1). Taxonomy (NCBI): domain Eukaryota; kingdom Metazoa; phylum Chordata; class Chondrichthyes; order Orectolobiformes; family Hemiscylliidae; genus Hemiscyllium; species Hemiscyllium ocellatum. The sequence goes on along the minus strand of NC_083407.1, from coordinate 36,312,040 downwards.
CCAACACTGGCACTTCCAAAGCAAACTTAATGGCCTTTTTATCTTACATCTTGGAAAATAATCTTGACCATGCACATGCATTTTCAGTCACCACATCTGTTTGTGAAATTGTTTTAAGCTTGTTTACAAATCTCCCCTCCTTTGCAATTTCATGGGACCATAAATTGCCCCCTTTTTATTCAATTCAGCTTGCTATTTCCCCGCCAACCCTGCAGTAACTGATCACATTGACACTTTTCTTTCTATCCCGCTGTTGTCATTTGCACTTGGTCCATGTGAATGCTCAGTCACAGCAGTGTGTACTATCTATGAGATACGCGGCAGAAATTCACCAAAGATCCTTAGACGGCACCTTCCAAACTCATGATAAACTTCCATCTGGAAGGACAGGGGCAGCAAATATATGGAAATGCCATCACCTTCAAGTTCTCCTCCAAGCCACCCACCATTCTGACTTGGAAATATATCGGCATTCCTTCACTGTCACTGGATCAAAATCCTGGAATTCCCTCCTTAATGATATTGCGGATCAATCCACAGCAGGTGGACTGCAGTGGTTCAAAAAGGCAGTGCACCACCACCTTCTCAAGGGCAACTAACGAAGGGCAATAAATGCTGGCCCGCCAGCGATGCTCACATCCAACAAAAATGAATTTTTTAAAAAAGTGCTCCTCTCTTTCTCTGTAACCCACTGTCCCTGTTCATGGAAGTCTTTCCTCCATCACGACTGAACTGAGGCACTGACTGCTCTCAAGTGGATGTAAAAGATTGTATCGCTCCATTGTATAGATGTACAGTAGAATAATTCCCAGTGCATAGCTGATATTTATTCTTTAATCATGGAAACACAGATCACAACTTTTCCTTTTTTTTGCGAGCTTGGTACACGCAGATGGACCATCATGATTGCAACATTAAAGCATTGGTAATGTTTCAGAAGTACTTCATTGGCCGTAAAGCATTTTGCAATATCAAGTAGCCTTGAAATGTTCGACATAAATAGAAGTTTTCTTTTTTTTTCCTTTCTTGTTGCAAGTTCTGGGCATAAAGAAATTAAGGGCCCCAGCTACCAGCAATGCTGCCCTCATTCTGCTCTGAAGATGCAGGTCTGGTTTAAAATGGAGGCAAAGTTCTGTGTCCACTTCTTTGGTGGCACGCAGATACACAGCTTTTGCCTTACATAAAATATAGTGCCCCTGGAAGCCTTTAGGTAGATAGGGACTCCAGCTGAGAGCGCTTCACATCCTTCCCCTTCTGTTGTGAGTCTCTTGTCTCCTTTGTTGCCTTTGTACTGCTCATGATGCAGCCTAAGGTGTTTGTTACTCCCATGTTGGGGAGGAAGTGGGGGAATCTGATCCCTTGGAGTCACAGGCAATGCCTTTTCCATATGCACTGTCACTTCCTGCAGGTGTTACAAGGTTGGAAACCTGGTACCAATAGCACTTCAATCTATCTCTCCACTAATAGTTCCGATGCAATATGTAACAGTTAACTGCACTAAGGACCCAGTGAAAAGATGTTTATTGCAAGCGATGAGGAAGTGAACAGAATCCACTTGAAAGCCACCTAACAACTCAGCAGGCATCCACCAGCTCAATTTTGCTTTCTATACGTGTAGGTTGAAGGGTTATGCTAAATACTTTAGTGAGCAGAGGCATACATTACCAAGTAGGGATGATTACATTGTGACCCAGCTGGAACAAAAGTTTTTTTAAAAAGCTATCTTTACAGAGCTTTTACTTCCATGTGGTAAAAGACAAAATCATTAGAAATTGAGACAGTGTACACAACAAAAATGTCAATTTAGACATCATCGAGTTACTAAAGTGGTTTGTTGTCTGCCTCCCTTTGTTCTGTTACTCTATTTTTGTTTTGCTAATCCATTGCATTAAGAAGGATCAATATTGTTCCTTCCAGTGTCAATCGGAGATGTTTCTTGTGTTCATTCAAGTAGCAAGCGTTATGTAGTTAATCATTGCCTGGATTAGTTTGACTCTTGGAGTTCCATCCTCCTACACATCTTTGCTCTCTTTGCATTAACAGATAACCATCATTGACTGTTGAATGTATGCCGAGAGTGAAAAAACGCTGCAATTCATTTCTGCCAGACCTCTGACAACATTTCAAAATCTTCTTTTTTGTTTTGGTGACTCATAATAGCTCTTCAAGTTGCAGGAATCACTTTCTTTCCTATTTCATTTCTGCTATCCAATAAGGAATGAGTGAATGGAGAAAATATGGGATTTTAAATACACAGGGCAATATATTCAGCTACTGCTAAAGGTCCCTCTATGTTTGGGTAGGAAGTGCACACACTCCGTATGAAACAGAAGTGCACTACTATTCAAGTGGTTAGATTTTGGCTATATTTCATGCTTCTGTCTTGAAAAGGACATAAGTCCAAATACTTGAAGGGACTGTAAATATATAAATATTGAAGTAAAGAGAGGTGACTTCTAACAATTATGAAAGTGGAATGTTGCCATACTCTGAATTTAGAGTTGAAAATGTGTTGCTGGTTAAAGCACAGCAGGTTAGGCAGCATCCAAGGAACAGGAATTTCGACGTTTCGGGCCAGAGCCCTTCATCAGGAATGAGGAGAGTGTGCCAGGCAGGCTAAGATAAAAGGTAGGGAGGAGGGACTTGGGGGAGGGGCGATGGAGATGTGATAGGTGGAAGGAGGCCAAGGTGAGGGTGATAGGCCGGAGTGGGGTGGGGGCGGAGAGGTCAGGAAGAAGATTGCAGGTTAGGAGGGCGGTGCTGAGTTGAGGGAACCGACTGAGACAAGGTGGGGGGAGGGGAAACTGGAGAAATCTGAGTTCATTCCTTGTGGTTGGAGGGTTCCCAGGTGGAAGATGAGGCGCTCTTCCTCCAACCGTCGTGTTGTTATGTTCTGCCGATGGAGGAGTCCAAGGACCTGCATGTCCTCGGTGGAGTGGGAGGGAGAGTTAAAGTGTTGAGCCACGGGGTGGTTGGGTTGGTTGGTCCGGGCGTCCCAGACGTGTTCCCTGAAGCATTCCGCAAGTAGGCGGCCCGTCTCCCCAATATAGAGGAGGCCACATTGGGTGCAGCGGATGCAATAGATGATGTGTGTGGAGGTGCAGGTGAATTTGTGGCGGATATGGAAGGATCCCTTGGGGCCTTGGAGAGAAGTAAGGGAGGAGGTGTGGGCGCAAGTTTTACATTTCCTACGGTTGCAGGGGAAGGTGCTAGGAGTGGAGGTTGGGTTGGTGGGGGGGTGTGGACCTAACGAGGGAGTCACGGAGGGAGTGGTCTTTGCGGAACGCTGATAGGGGAGGGGAGGGAAATATATCCCTGGTGGTGGGGTCCGTTTGGAGGTGGCGGAAATGACGGCGGATGATATGCTGTACACGGAGGTTGGTGGGGTGGTAGGTGAGAACCAGTGGGGTTCTGTCTTGGTGGCGGTTGGAGGAGCGGGGCTCAAGGCCGTAGGAGTGGGAAATGGAGGAGATGCGGTGGCTCTCCGTGGCTCAACACTTTAACTTTCCCTCCCACCCCACCGAGGACATGCACATCCTTGGACTCCTCCATCGGCAGAACATAACAACACGACGGTTGGAGGAAGAGCGCCTCATCTTCCGCCTGGGAACCCTCCAACCACAAGGAATGAACTCAGATTTCTCCAGTTTCCCCTCCCCCCACCTTGTCTCAGTCGGTTCCCTCAACTCAGCACCGCTCTCCTAACCTGCAATCTTCTTCCTGACCTCTCCTCCCCCACCCCACTCCGGCCTATCACCCTCACCTTGACCTCCTTCCACCTATCACATCTCGATCGCCGCTCCCCCAAGTCCCTCCTCCCTACCTTTTATCTTAGCCTGCCTGGCACACTCTCCTCATTCCTGATGAAGGGCTCTGGCCCGAAAGGTCGAATTTCCTGTTCCTTGGATGCTGCCTAACCTGGTGTGCTTTAACCAGCAACACATTTTCAGCTCTGATCTCCAGCATCTGCAGACCTCACTTTATACTCTGAATTTAAGTTCAATTTATATATTAAGTTTTTTTTTGGTTCTTTAATCATGGTTGTGAGAATTGATTGCAGAAATGGGTGTAAGGATTGAGGAGGCAGTGATAGATTTTGAATCCGGGTGAGGAGGGGGAGTCTGCATCTTGAAATCCACATATCTCTGATTATCTTTGACTGCTTTGTTAACTGTTTTGAACTGAAGTTGAACATAGGCAATGTAAGAATGTGAGAACTTAAGAAATAGGTGCAGGAGTAGGCCATCTGGCTCTGCCATTCAATAAGATCAGAGGTAATCTTTTCATGAACTCAGCTTCAATTACCTACCCTCTCACCATAACTTTTAATTCCTTTACTATTTAAAAATCTAACTATTTTAGTCTTAAAAATATTCAACGAGATAGCCTCAACTACAAGTAGACAACGTGTTATCTGAAATCCTGAAATCTGAAAAGCTCCAAAATCAGAAGCTTTTTTTGTCTCATTAACAAGGTTGTTTGGCGTGCAAACAGTTGACGCAACTCCAAACCCACTCGCTGCATGTCACTCAGATACGACGTGGGTGGGCGTGGCCCAGCACAGGCAGGTCTCAATTTTGTCTCAGGGCCTGTTACTCACATTGAGGTTGTTGTTCAGTAACATTTTTTAAAAAGTTTCATCATTGAACTATCACTTATTCCGAAATTCGAAGAAGTTCCGATTCCAAAAACCAGCTGGCCCCGAACATTTCTGATAAAGGATTACGTGCCTGTACTTCACTGGTCAGGGAATTCCATAGATTCATTAAATATAGCTTTAAATGGAAGGGCGATAGATATAGAACAGATGCCAGAAGTAGTTTCTTTGCTCAGAGAGTAGTAGAGGTGTGGAACGGCCTGCCTGCAAAGTAGTAGACTTGCCAACTTTAAGGGCATTTAAATGGTCATTGGATAGACATATGGATGAAAATGGAGCAGATTGGTTTCACAGGCCAGCACAACATTGAGGGCCGAAGGACCTGTACTGTGCTGTAATGTTCTATGTTGTATTCATAATCCAATGGGTGAAGACGTTCCTCTTCAACTCAGTCCTAAATCTGCTCCCCTTAATGTTGAGGCTATGCCCCCTAGTTGTAGCTTCACCTGCCAGTGGAAACAATCTCCCTGCTTCTATCTTATCTATCTTCATAATTTTATGTTTCTTTAAGATCCTTCCTTATTCTTTTAAATCCCAATGACTATAGTCCTAGTTTTTGCAATCTCTCCTAATAAGCCAACCAGCTCAGTTCTGGAATCCATCTAGTGAACCTCCTCTCTCCCCCCTCCAATGCCAGTACATCCATTCTCAAGTACAGAGATCAAAACTGTACACTGTGCTATGGGTATGGCCTCACCAGCACCCACTCCAGCTGCAGTATAACCTCCCTGTTTTAAACTCCATACCTTTCGCAATGAAGGACAATATTCCATTTGCCTTTTTAATTACCTGCTGCAAACCAACATTTTGTGTTTCTTGCACAAGTACACCCAGGTCCCTCTGCACAGTAGCATGCTGCAATTCTTTACTATTTAACTAATAGTCCATTTTGCTGTTATTTCTACCAAAATTAAAGACCTCATATTTGCCAATATTGTACTCCATCTGCCAGACCCTTGTCCGCCCACTTTAACCTCTCCATATCCCTCTGCAGATATTCAATGTCCTCTGCACACTTTTCATACCATTTATCCGAGTGTCATCTGCAGACTTTGCTATACCATTCATCTTAGCATCATCTGCAGACTTTGATACATTACACCTGGTCCCCATCTCTAAATCATCTGTGTAAACTGTGAACAATTGCAATCCTAACACTGATTCCTGAGGCACACCACTAATCATTGGTTGCTAACCAGGAAAAAACCCATTTATCCCCATTCTTTGCTACTTGTTAGTTAACGAATCCTCTCTCCATGAAAATACATTACCTGTAATGCTGTGTATCTTTATCTTATGCAGCAGCCTTTTATGCAGCATCTTGTCGAATGCCTTGTGGAAATCCTGATACACTGCATCCACTAGTTTCCCTGTTGTCCACTACGCTTCAAAGACTCTTAGTAAATTGGTTAAACATGACCTGCCTTTCTTGAACCCATGCTCCATTTGCCCGATGGAACAATTTCTATCGAGGTATCAATTTCTTCCTTAATGATAGATTCAAGCATTTCCCCTATGACAGAGGTTAAGCTAATGGGCTTATTGTTGCTCGCCTATTGTCTACCTCCCTTTTTAAATAGTGGCATCACATTTCCTGTTTTCCAATCTGCCAGAACCCACCCCAGAGTCCAATAAATTTTGATAAATTATCGTGAGCACATTTGCTATTTCCCTGCCATCTCCTTTAGTACCCTGGAATGCATTCTATCAGGATCAGGAAATACCTTTCACCCCATTAGCTTGCCCAACACTATCTCTTAGTGACAATGGTTGTTTCTGGGTTCTCACCTGCCATTGCCTCCTTGTCATTAATTATTGGCACGTTATTTGGGTCTTCCACTATGAAGTTTGACACAAAATATCTGTTCAATGTCTCACCCATTTCCTCAATAAATCCCCCTGCTTATCCTCTAAAAGACCAATGTTTACCTTAGACACTCTTTTGTTTTACATATTTGTGGAAGCAATTGTTAATTTTTTTTAATATTCTGAGCTAGTTTAGGCTCATAACCTGTTACCTTTCTTTACAGCTTTTCTCGTGGCTTTCTGTTGACTTTTAAAGATTTCCTAACCCTCTAATTTCCCATTAATCTTTTGCCACTTTGTATGCATGTGCTTTCAATTCCATACCATCCTTTATTTCCTTAGATATCTATGGCTCATTATACCTTTTCCTACAGTCCTCCCTTTGCAGTGGAGTATACTTTTGCTGAACACTGTGAAACATTGCTTTGAAAGTCCTCCACTGTTCCTCAATTGTCCCACCATATAGTTCCCAGTTTACTTTCGCCAACTTCTGCCTCAATCTATTCTAGTGTCTGTTGTTTAAGCATAAGACACTGCTATTCGATTTTACCTTCTCACCCTCCATCTCTAATTTAAATTCAATCATACAGTAATGGCTGCTTCTGAAAGGATCCCTAACTATGAGATCATTAATTATTCCTGTCTCATTACACAGGATCAGACCTAGAATAGCTTGTTCCCTTATAGGTTTCATTATATACTGTTCGAGGAAACTATTGTGGATAAATTCTGTGAACTCCTTCTCGAGGCTATCTTAACCAATCAATATGGAGATTAAAATTAAAATTCCCCGAAATAATTGCTATACCATTTTTTCATGCATCGGTTAGATAGACAGAGATAGAGAGAGAGAGATTAAGCACAGAAACAGACCCTTTTGTCTAACCCATTCATGCTGATCAGATATCCTAAATTAATCTAATTCCATTTGCCAGCAATTAGCCTATATCCCTCAAAACCTCTCCTGTTCATATACCCATCCAGATGCCTTTTAAATGTTGTATTTGTTACAGCCTCCATCATTTCCTCTGGCAGCTCATTCCATATATGCATCACCATCTACATGAAAAGTTGGTCCTTAGGTCTCTTTTAAATCTTTCTCCTCTCACCTTAAATCTATACCCTTTAGTTTTTGACCCCCCTATCCTGGGGAAAAGACCTTGGCTATTCATTCTATCCATGCCTTTAATGATTTTATAAACTTCTATAAGGTCTCCCCAGTCTCCAATGCCCCTTAGAAAATGGCCCCAGCGTATTCAACCTCTCTCTATAGCTCAAACGCTCCAACTGTAGCAAAAGTCTTGTGAAGGTTTTCTGAACCCTTTCAAGTTTATTTCTTTGTTTATTGCCCACCCTACGATGTTGTTATTATTTGGTAGCCTATAGCCTATGCCTATCAGTGACTTTTTCTCCTTGCTATTTCTAATTTCTACCCAAATTGATTCAACCTTCTTCTCCATAGAAACTATGCCATCTCTCACTACAGCCCTGATGCCATCTCTAAATACCAGAGCTACATCACCTCCCTTTCCTTCCTGTCTGTAGTTCCAAATAATCTGATACCCCAGGGTATTTAACTCCCAGTGTGACCACCTGCAACCATGTTTCTGTAGTGGCCATTCATACCCATTCATGATGGGTTGTGGTGTCAACTCATTTACCCTGTTTTGAATGCTTCAAGCATTTAGATAAAATGCCCTTATACTGGATTTTATACCTTGTTTTTGAATCTAAATATCTTCACCAGAAGAACCTTTGTTTAAAAACATTCTCTCTTTTTCTGTAATGACCTGGTTTCCACTCATCTCAGCCCTACACTGCTCAGCTGCTTCTTGTTTTTTAGTTACTGTCTTAATTCTCTTTTTCCTTAAGCCCTCATCCACTCTAGCTAACTCAGAGCCTCTCCTTGGTTCCCATCCCCCTGCCAAACAAATTTAAAATCCAGGTGAAAGTGAGGACAACAGGTGTTAGAGATTAGAGTCGAGAGTGTGGTGCTGGAAAAGCACATTAGGTCAGGCAGCATCCGAGGCGCAGTAGAATCAACGTTTTGGGCAAAAGCCCTTCATCAGGATTCTTAAAATCCATGCAACAGTGTAACCAAAACCAGCCACTGGTGGACTTTACCTCATTACCTTTACCAATGTGACATGGGCTGGGTTTGTAATGCATCCATTCTATCTTAAAATGCATGTTTGGGGCAAAATATGAGCCCCTGTCCAAGGCAGGTTAGAGTTTTTGAGATTCTAAAGTGTAGTCATGTCATTCTGATACCAATGGTATCTTAACCTGCAACAACAAAGATGCTGAGCTGGCTGGGAGACTCCAGAAAACAGTACTTGGCCCTGTCATGACTAAAAAGACAGACAAGGATAGGACAAAGGACCTAAGAATGTGATGGAAAGGAGTTTAAAGTCAGTTATGCGATCAAGGTTGCAATCTGATTTGATCTGAGTAAGTTAGTGGTGCAAGAGTATGGACTCATTGCTGAGGGAAGGTGAGGAGTGGAAATCTGTGTCCTCAAATCCATGTATCTTTGATAATCTTTGACTCCCTTGTTAACTGTGTTTTTCATTTCTTGTATATTGTATATTTTGCATTGTATATTTTGGGCTCAGACTAAGGATGAAGATTGAACAGAAGTTAGAGAATAGAGAAAATGTGGATGATGCCATTCTGTGGTGGGTTACATTTATTTGAAATTGTGGATAGCCTGCAAGGCACATTATCCTCAAAAGTTTTGATTGTAGACTGAAGGATCACCTTCACCTTTACTCTAAGTAGTACTCACTGGGTGTGTGTATAAGGAGCGGTGTCATAATCATGTCAGATCACGTGGAACTGGCACGGAGTGTTTAGGGTTCCAAGGGGTGCCTCCTAAACTTTGTACATATCCTTAATAAAGGATGTTGATGTACGCTGATGATGACCTATCAATAACCCAGCCATGATCTCACTATATAGATGAGGTGTAATTACCTCGAGCTAAGCATCACAAAGGCAATTGTCTCCTTCCTTCAACATTGAATCCATACTCTTGTACCATCAACTTACTCAAACCAAATCAGACTGCAACTTTGACAGCATAACTGCCTTTAAATTCCCTTCTTTCACAGATAGTGCCTAGGTCCTTTGCCCTCTGTCTTTTCCATCATGTCAGGGCCCACTGCTGTTTTCCAGAGTCCCCAAGCCAGGCCAACATCTTTACTGTTGTTGGTTAAAATACCATAGGAATCAGAATGACATGAACACGCTTTGAAATCTGAAAAGCTCTTACCTGCCTTGGATAGGGGCTCATATTTTGCCCAAAACAGGCATTATATAATAGAATTCATGCATCACAGACCTGGTTCAAGTCATGTTGTCTATATTTAACTTTTACCGGACTCAGTAACATATATTTAAAGAAAATATCTTCTCCTAACTCTACATGAGTCAACAGAATGAAAACCAAATTTATATCATCATCTGTTCCAAATGTTCATAGGGTCCCTGCAGTGCAGAAAGAAGCCATTTGGCCCATTGAGTGTCCACTGACCCTCAAAACAGCATGCCACTCAGATCCTGCCCACCTACCCTATCCCCATAAGTGTGCATTTATCATGGCTAATCTACCTAGTATGCACGTCCTTGGACAATATGAGGCAACTTAGCATGGCCAATCCACCTAACCTGCGCATCTTTGGACTGTGGGGAAAAAAAAACACAGCACCCAGCAGAAATCCACACAGATGTGCAAACTCCATTCAGGCAGTCATCTGAGGCTGGAATCGAACCTGGGCCCCTAATGCTGTGAGGCAGTCATACTAATCATTCTTCCATCATGCCACCTATTACTTTGTAGCTCTCATACAGCTGGCAGGAATTCCAAAGCAAGTTCATCACACTCAGAAAGACCAACTGAAATTGGTTCTTCACATGCAATGACATTATCATACTCATAGGTTTACTATATATGGCAGGAGCCTGCATTGCCAGTCTGCAGTGCAACAATGCAAAAGCAGTTCACGTTGTCCTTCAGGTGAAAATAATTTGCTTATGCTTTCTTTAACATATTGTGTTCATCATATAGTCTTTTCTACATTGGGAACACCAACTCCAGATTTTTCATGATCGTTTTTCAGAATACTTCTGTTCAATCAACATGTGAAACCCTATGTTTCCACTCACTGTCATTTTAATTCTCTGAATAAAACAAGTTGGAGGAACAACACCTCATCTTTTGCCACTTGGCTTTGTGGTTTTACAGGGCAGTGATCTCAATGCAGAGAAATTCTACAACTGCAAATTTTACCATTTTCTGAATCTGTGACAAAATTCAACACATTATGCCAACGAATGCCTACAACAGTCATGATAGTTTGTTTTGCATCAATCTACTGTTCCCTCAATCTTTCAGGCATCATGCCAAACCAGATGGTGGTTGCTGGGTGCCAGTTGTTTTGCACCTGGCTCATGATTTCACTCTGCAATGTAGCCACATAGAGCAATCATTCATACAATGAGAGCCAGGCTACAGTGAGAAGCATCGTGGACAAAACCAGCAGTCCTTCATCCTTGAGCATTCTTGATTATCCCTGTTTGTACATCCCTTATCATCAACTGGATCCTCTACCATTCGGTATAAGGCAAGCATTTCAGGAGGAGGATGCAAAAAAAAAGAGGCAGAGGTAGGAGGAGGCAACTGGCAATTTAATGTGATTACCTGATTTGACACTGCTTCCCACAAACTTTGATGTTGCTTCCCACAAACATGACTCATTTATCCATTGTACAACATTACCATTCTTTTGGTACAGACCATCAACTGGTAGGATACAACTTAGAGGGAATCCGAAGATGTTTTCATGCATACTTTAGAGTCAGATTTTGGATTGCATAACTTCAGGCTGGTGTGAGTAGTCTGGACTGGCTGATTGACAGGTCTCTGCTAGGGTACTGGTCATTGACCATAGGAGATCACAATCATCGAGAGAGAGACCAACAAGTCCATACAAAGTGGAGCCTCTGACACTTCTCCAGGGAAGCATATCAGCAATCCAAGTAACCACTGGAACACAGACTGCGGTAAGACCCTGAAAACCTCTTTAAAGACTGGGGTCTGCAGTAATGGAAGTTGTAGTCTGAGACGACATGGCACCAAACTGAAAATTTCTGCCCTCAGTCTAGAGGCTCCACCACAGGACCCCAGTCAGACTGTGGGTGGCTTCAATTTATGTTGTAATAGAAGGTGAAACATTGGCTGTCAGGTACCGTACTATGTTTGGATCTACTAGTCTTTTATAACAGTTACACCTACCTCACCTCTCGAGTTCAGCTTTCTGTCGATGTTGATGTCGCTGTAATGAGGTCGAGCTGAGTGACTCTAGTGGAATAAAAATTGAGTGTCACTGAGCAGCTTATTGTCGAGCAAGTGCCATTTGTTAGCACTGTTAACAACGCCATCTATCACTTGTAGTTGATTCTTAACTACTGTTTCAAATAGCCTACCAAGTACTCAGTTCAAGACAAATTAGGGATGAGAAACAAATGCTGGCTTCCACAATCATACTCACACCTTATGAAAGAATTAAGAAAAAATGATGTTATGTGAGTGAGGTGGATGCGAATATAATGGCTCAGCTGTTAAGGTAAGGCATAAGAAAAATGAGTTCAGTGACTTTCACAAAACATGAGACACTATTAAGTTTCTTGTGACAATATATAGAAGCCATCACGTGAATTCTTTGACATAGCCACCATTACTCTCTGATCCCATTCCTTTCAAAATACTCGACAGTGTTCTATTTCAAAAGGTCAGTTGAATGAAGGATAGAACTGAGCCAGTCTTTACACGTTGTTATAGAATCATATAATCCCTACAGTCTGGAAGTAGGCCCACACCAACCATCCGAACAGCATCCATCCAACCCCTGTAACTCTGCATTTCTCATGACTAACCTATCTAACCTGCACATCCCTAGACACTATAGGTAATTTAGCATGGACAATCCACTTGACCTGCACATCTTTGGACTGTGGGAAGAAACTGGAGCACCTGGAGGAAACCGACGCAGACACAGGGAAAATGTGCAAACTCCACACAGACAGCCACCTGAGGGTGGAATTGAATCCTAGTCCCTGGCACTGTGAGGCAGCAGTGCTAACGACCAAGCTCCCGTGCCCTATTGTATTTATTTACAGAGTTAAGCATTGCAAACATGCATCTTGGATGCTACCAAGAATGGATTTTGTTTGAGTCTATTTATGAGATTCAAATGTGTACCCATTTAATGTTAAACAATTGTATTATGGTTTGAAATCCTGCATCAGTAACTTTAAGGGCGATGTTGCATTATTTTCATTTTTTGTATAAATCAGACTGTCTTTTACTGACTGCCAGTACCTGCTGTAGCCAGACTGTACCTTCCCTTTTGAAATGAAGACTGACTTTCAGTACTGCCATTTCTTAGTGGTCCTGGTATTGCATGATCAACTACTGAGACATGCAGCCACTCAGTAGCACGCTTAAGCCAGAATCATTTAAAATTACAAACAGCACAAAATTTGTGTTGCCGGTATTACATTGAATGGACTTAGGATACTCACGTCACCAATCCCCTTCCCATTTTTGATGGCACTCAAATTTTTTTGCTCCTATTTTGATTTATACTTTGCTTTTGTAGCTTCATAATTCTGAAGTAAATTCACAACTTCAAATTAAATAATGAAGTGGGCAAACCTATGCTGAGTGAAATTAAGGTATTGAAAGATGATGTTTAAATAGTAAATTGTATTTGGCTGTCTCAGAAGAAGGAGTCTGCAATATATTCTCTCATTTTGAAAATGTGAACCCAGGAGTGAATTTTTAATCTTTTCTTTAATTGGATGCATTTGTAAAGTTAAATGGCCTGACTTCATTGTTTGATCTGCTGTCATGGAGGTGAAATTCACTGTGGGTGGTATATAAAATGAGTGGATCAAATTTGCTATCAGTTATTCTGCTTAAGGATGGCAAACTTCCATTGACTTCAATAGGACTGCACATATAAATGGGGCATATAAAAGGCAGAAGAAGAGTACCATCCAGTTAGGTCGATTGATGTTTTTCCTGTTCAAATATAAAACTGCCTTAAATCATTGGAGTATAGACTCCCAATCTTCCCTTCAGAAAGTAATAGTTTCCTAAGCTGGTGCTCTGCTTCTCAGTTAATACAGTCCCAAGATAATGAGAACTCATTTATTTTCATTTCAAGAGTAATAAAAAGTTTATTTCATCACCCCTTGGGATGCTTGCAATTCCTTTTAAAGTACTGTATGATAGGGAGTCCATTCACAGGAACATAGGGAACATTGGAATATGTTTGTGTAATACCCTCTTGTTATCTGTTAGGATGGTCTCTGGCTTTCCACAAAAACATTTTAGCTTTTGAAGAAATCTTGATATCCTTCAGGCCATGCAATAGCAAACCACAATTGGCACCCCAAAAGTCATTTTGAAAATCTTGCATGCTTTTAAAAGTGAGGTGTTACATCTGCTATTGTTAACCTAGACCATGACTATTAAATTATCATGGAGAATTGTTTTTATGTGTATTACACTTATTAAACTGAATTATTATTCACATGTACATTTAGTACTGACAGAATTTTTTTTAACACCACAAGATGGCAGTAAAGGCAGGCTGTTTAAAATGCAGTTATATTGGTTAACTCTTGTGGATCATCAATCACAAACATCTTGGTTTACGACAACAAAATGATTCTCATATCTTTTTTTCCTGAATGTTATACGTACACATGTGTCAAAAAACATATTCCTGATTAATATCTCCTCCCTTGGATTAGTGATTCCAAACATTCAAACCAATCTTGTTTACAAAATTGCCAAATACAGTTACGAGAATACCTATAAATAAATCGTATCATATTATGTAGTATTCTATTAATGAAACTGAGAAGTAATCATTGATAATCTTTTTGCAAAAATAGGTGAGGATTCCTGGCAGATTTTATATCAGGAAGCATGTTTCAACTCTGAACACATGCTGAAAACATGCATTCACTTCAGCAGGATCGATAAAGGAAATAGCGAATTAAGGCTCTGGATGTAGCTCTTTAAATATTTCAAATATTTGGAAATAAATCTAGAGCTAATCTTTCTTGATTTGGCATGTGATGAAAAATAAAGAATTATAAAAAGCTCTAATTTCTTATCCCTAGGTTTCTGTATAATTAATTGAGCTATCTGTCTTTCCTATTTAATGAGAGGCATTCACACTGTGCTGGGCCTCACTTTGTCATGTAACAGCTGCAATTAGGCTTTACTGCAGTGCAACCTTTTAAAAAATCTACTCCCCATTTGATTAATGTTTAGATACGGAAAGTGATATTTTAAAGGAGCCTAAATCTAGTGTTAGGTGAAGGGGTAAATGTAGGGGAATGGGTCTGGTTGGGTTGCTCTTCGGTGGAAACAGGCCCTTCAGTCCAACAAGTCCACACTGTAAGTAATCTAAATAAGAAAATCCTGAATGATATTCCTTTATAACGAAATATTGTGAATGCTGGAAATATGAAATAAACTAGTAATTTCTAGTAAAATCTCAGCAGGTCTGGCAGCAAAAATAGAGAGTAAAACAGAATTAACTTTTCAAGTCCAAGGTGTCTCTTCTTTGGGATTGTTGACTCTCCAACTTCTCACTCCATCTTCTGACTGTTCTTTTTTCCCTCTTCTCAGTTCAGACATTTAATTACAAGCAAACTGTTAGGTTCTTGTGCGTTCCACTTCTTTTCTTCCAACCATTTGTGTGAGCCCCACTTCCAGTCCCCCACAAAATTTGTACCTCTCCTTTTATCTCTCCTCTTTTAATACCTATTTCTTTGATTGAACTTTTGTGCTATCACCGTCACTTCTTTGGCTGATAATATATTTTTCTTGAGTCCCTGGACTTTGAGTATTTCTAATGATTTGTTATAAATGCAAATAGTTCTCACCTATTTTTTTTAATAGCCTCATTATATCCCATTCTATCCCACCCAATGAAATCTGAATGACCCACCTCACTGTTTTCATTTCATCTTTTGATAGCTCAAATTGAAAAAGAAACTATCTCCTTAAGCATATCTGCATGTTCATTTTGATATAGTCTGAAGATGTGGAATATTTATGAAGTGATATCTAGATATCATGTTTACCCAAGATACACTTCTGTGAAAGTACAAGTGGAAATTGCAGAGGCATTAGCAATTTTAATCTTCTCTGGATTCGGGAGTTGGATGATTAGAGAATTGCAAATTCAACGCCCATCATTCAAAAATGTTTGAAAACATAGACTCCACTTGTTACAGACCAATGAGTTTTGATTTAATGGTGAGGAAACTTATAAAATAAATATCTGGGATAAAATTAATAGTCATATGGAAAAATATAGATCAATTCAGAAGAGTCAGCATGGATTTGTGAAGGGAAACTTGTGTGTAACTAACGTGTTGGAGCTTTTTGAAGAGGTAACAGGCAGTGTTGAGGAGGGGAAGGCCATTGATGTGGTGTACGTGGACAACAAAGAAAATGTTTAATGCACTACCACTCAACGGACTTATAGACCATGGAATAAAAAGGACAGTAGCAACATGAATATGAAATTGGCTGAGGAAAAGGAAATAGAGAGTAATGGTTAATAGCTATTTTTCAGACTGGCCGAGGATTTGTTGTGGAGTTCCCCAGGCATTGGCATTGGGACTCTTGCTTTTTCTTGTCTATGTAAATGGTCAGTTTCTTGAATAAG
The DNA here is from genome assembly GCF_020745735.1 of Hemiscyllium ocellatum. Classification (NCBI taxonomy): domain Eukaryota; kingdom Metazoa; phylum Chordata; class Chondrichthyes; order Orectolobiformes; family Hemiscylliidae; genus Hemiscyllium; species Hemiscyllium ocellatum. The sequence continues at coordinate 36,295,816 of NC_083407.1, read as the reverse complement.
CAGGCAACAGTTTCAAAGTTTATGAATGACATTAAACTTTGGATAATTTTAATCTATGGGGAGGACAGTACAGAATGTCAAAAGGACATTGACACATTGGTGGAGCAGGTGCCTCGCTCTGAAATGAGATCCTGTGAACAGTTCCCCCAACTAGACTGAGACTTGCTGATACTTGTGGCAAGCTACTGTGTGCTGAATGCCTCAGCAAGACAGTCATACATTAAGCCTGGTATTGTTCTGTGATGGGGCAATATGCAAAAAGGCAACTCATAACAGAGATGCTGCAAGCATCAGGCTGGGTTCAGAGTGAGTGAGTACCAGGAGACCAAATGAAAAGCCCAGAGTTACAGCCTGATTTGTTCCAGGAACTGGGTCAAGCTGCAACATTACAATGCCTCCACAGGTCTAGCAATGAAATGCAGAAATTGACTCTGCCGGTCTGGCAATGTCTGTGGAGAGAGGAACCAGAGTAAATGTTTCAGGGCCAGTGACCCCCCTTCAGCTCTGTAAGTGTCAGAACATGTCCTGTAAATGATTGGAAATATAACGCCATGAGCACTCTTAGAGGCTGGAAATGTCTGTCAATGTCTGTAGGTCTGGGGTATGTGGGGCTAGTGCCCATAGAATGTGTCTGATGCTGGATGTACAACATGGATGTCTTTTGGAGAAAGGAGTGAGTTGAATATGCCTCTACCTGTTTTGCTTACCATGTTGCATTTTCCCAATAATTAACTAATACGGTGAATTTAATAAGACCAGGACCTGTGCTGAGTTGGGCTGTTAACAAATCATTTAATAAGTAATAAGGAGGGCCAATTGGGAACTCACAGGAGGTTAGCATGAATCCTGCCACAGCACTCGGGGCAAAAGCTAACCTGATTCAATGAGATGATCTCAATATCAAGGTAGACTTCACTGAACAGCTCGTCCAATTTTACCAAACATCTCGTCATTCCTAACATTGCTTAGAGGCTGATAAAATTCCACCCTATATTATCAGATGGTGTACTATTGTTGAAGAAACACAGTCTGCAGCCAACAGCAGTACAGCCATGGCTCGGGAGGTATGGCAGTTAATTTAAAAGAATGCTACAATAAATTCTCCTATATCAAGCATGTCAATTACTACAGAACATATATGTAATTTGCAATCAGTAAAAATCATTCTTGAATATAAATGCATTGCCTGATCTCAATCTGCTTAAAGTTGTAGAAGGAGCTGAACTAGTTTAAATCAAGAAACAATTGGTCAAAGAACAGTCAGTCACAGAATAATAAATCAAAGGATGACCAATAGAATTATTCATAGGGTTTGCTGGTCTTACAATGGAACCCAAACAATAATCAAATTTCATTGAGATCTAATATGTAAACCAAATAAATTTGTTTCATGCTGGATTGGTGGAAATGATTTCCCCTTCTAGCATCATTCCGATTGCAAAACCTAGCAAGGTTTGAGAGAAGACATAAGCAACCAGATAGCCAGTGAGCAGCATATCCTAACTGAACTAATTAATGAGTCTTGAACCAACGTAATTCAAAGTGCAACATACCTTGGTGAAGAAATAATTATGACAGGGTCAAATCTGATATGAAACACTCAGGTGACTTGGAAGAAGCAAGTTTAAACAGAATATTTAACTTTATCTTCCCATTACAGTCAGCCCTCATTATCTATTAAATTGCTACCTGCATATCTGCATACTTGTGAGGTTGTCCTCAAATCCAATATTTCTTTTTCCATGGTAAACCAACCGCACAATAAACAGGAGAGATATACAGGAGTGGTGTCTGCATATTTTGGTTATGCACAGGAGGTCCATGCCGCTAACTATAGCTTGGTGATGGTGGCAGCAAATCTGCAATAGTATGGAAAGCTTGGACAACCTGACGAATAGTGCAACACATCACTTAGACAACAAAATCTGACATCTCGAAGTAACAGTCCTCAGCTGTTCTATCCTTCCCTCATTTTGTCTCCTTGGTTTCCTCTAACTCTTCCTCCTTTGTAATGTCAGGGCATTGTTGCAATTCATGTTATAATGATTCAATTTCCTAATAATTGCCCTAATTTTCTCCACCATCATCTCCCATTCGGAAACTTCTGAGGTCAGGCTTCCTGTTCTTTTCAGTCATTTGGAAGAAGCACCCTTTCCAGACATCTTGATGTCTGCTTTATATAATTCAGCCTACAAAATAATATTTTTTATTTCTTCAGTATTATTTTTTTTGCTGTATATCATTTATACTAGATTTTCTTTCTTCTTAAAATGTTAATTTCAGTTTCTGATACTTCAAAATAAATGGGCATAACATGTAGAAATTTCTGTTCATTGTAAAGAATTATTTTGGACTGTTGACTAAAACTGGAACACATATTGATTTAAACCAAGGAAGCTGTGCATGAGGTAATTGGAGATTTAAAAATAAGTTACTGGAGCACATGCGAGTTGTATACACAATATTAACTGAATGGAGCAGGGAGGGAGAAGTAATGACAAATTGGTACCACCTGTATGTGATCAATTAGAATTATAATATTTAAAAGGCCAGGTACATGAACAGGAAAGGTTCAGAGGGTTATGGGTCAAACGCATGCAAATGGGACTAACTCAGTTTAGTAAATCTGGTCAGCATGGATGAGCTGGACTCAAGTGTCAATTTTTGTGCTGTCTGACTCTATCATGGCATTCCTACCAGAGACTAAATAAAAACTAAAAGAACTGTGGATGTTGTAAATCAGAAACAAAAACAGAAATTGCCAGAAAAGCTCCACAGGTCTGGCAGCATCTGTGGAGAGAAATCAAGTTAACTTTTCAGGTCAAGTGACTCTTCCTCAGAACAGTAATTTCTGTTTTTGTATCTGCACAGAGACTGTCCTTTGATCGGCTTTTCAATTGTCACCTGATGTTGTAGGCTCATAAGAGCTCAGCACAGCAATAACCTTTCATTGGACCAGCTTCAGACCCTTAAAGAGGGAATGAAAAATGGAGAAGACAGAAGCCTAGACGATTGCAGCATCACCACCTCAAAAAATTCAAAACCTGCGCCCACACCTCCTCCCTCACCTCCATCCAAGGCCCTAAAGGAGCCTTCCACATCCATCAAAGTTTTACCTGCACATCCACCAATAACATTTACTGTATCCGTTGCTCCCGATGCAGTTTCCTCTACATTGGGGAGACTGGACGCCTCCTAGCAGAGTGCTTTAGGGAACATCTCCGGGACACCCACACCAATCAACCACACCGCCCTGTGGCTCAACATTTCAACTCCCCCTCCCACTCTGCCAAGCATATGGAGGTCCTGGGCCTCCTTCACTGCTGCTCCCTCACCACCAGACGCCTGGAGGAAGAACACCTCATCTTCCGCCTTGGAACACTTCAACCCCAGGCCATAAATGTTGACTTCAACAGTTTCCTCATTTCCCCTTCCCCCACCTCATCGCAGTTCCAAACTTCCAGCTCAGCATTGTCCCCATGACTTTTCCTACCAGCCTATCTTCTTTTCCACCTATCCACTCCACCCTCCTCCCTGACCTATTACCTTCATCCCCTCCCCCACTCACCTATTGTACTCTATGCTACTTTCTCCCCACCCCCACCCTCCTCTAGCTTATCTCTCCACCTTCAGGCTCTCTGCCTTTATTCCTGATGAAGGGCTTTTGCCCGAAACGTCGATTTTACTGCTCCCCGGATGCTGCCTGAACTGCTGTGCTCTTCCAGCACCACTAATCCAGAATCTGGTTTCCAGCATTTGCAGTCATTGTTTTTACCTATCAAAATGTGACAGATGAAATAATATGAGCATGCCATTTCTGGCTCTATGTTTCTATGTCTGCAAAAAGGCAGACATAGAAACAGAAAGTAGGAGCAGGAGTTGGCCATTCAGCCCTTCAAGCCTGTTCTGCCATTCAATATGATCATGGCTGATCATCCAAACCAGTACTCTTTTCTGGTTTTCTCAACATGTCCTTTGATCCGTTTAGCCCTAAGAAGGGCAGAGCAAGGCAAGTATGCTGTGAGCATCCAGGTGGGCTCAGATTGATTGAATGCTATGACAGCAAACAAAGAGCCCAGGGATGATTTGTTAATTGCCAATGTCCATGAAAGTGGGGTGCATGTGGCCAGTGCCATGGAGTGTGCCCTGAGATGTTGGTGCCCAGTGACCAACATGGAGGTCTTTTGGTGCAAGCGACGAGCTAATTTGCCAGGTCTGCTTTGCTTTCCATGTCATGTTTTCTTGTCATCTAGTTTGTTTTGGCAAGATAGCAAACTGAATATTACTGAGGTCAACAAGGTGTTTAAGAAACAACAATTTGCATTTAATTGATGAAAAACCTACTGTGTATTTGTCAAAAGATGAAAGATGGAGCGAGATACCTCCAATATCAAGATGGTTTTAATCTGACTTCTCATCTGATTCTGGCACAAAGGCTCTGTTGTTCCTCTGTATAAGATTCAATGTATAATATTCATGTTTGTCTGTCTGTGTGTTGGTGTGTAAGTCTTAAAAATATTAAAGCTAAGTCACATAAATTAGAAACCATAATCCTTCAATATTCTTTTTTCAAGTGATACAGTCATGGATTAGCAATTAATCCCCAGAGGGGAGGCCATATTGGATTTGGTACTCGGTAATGAACGGGACAAGTGATGGGCTTGTTAGTGGGTGAACATTTTGGTGATGGTGACCACAATACTGTGACTTTCACCTTGGTTATGGAGAGAGATAGGTGCGCACAACAGGGTAGATTTTACAATTGGGGGAAGGGAAATTGCGATGCTGTAAGACAGGATTTGAGGAGCATAAGTTGGGAGCATAGGCTGTCAGGGAAGGATGTGGTGGAAATGTGGAACTTTTTCAAGGAGCAGATACGACGTGTCCTTGATATGTATGTACCTATCAGGCAGGAAAGAAATGGTCGTGTGAGGGAGCCTTGGTTGACGAGGGAGGTTGAATGTCTAGTAAAGAGGAAGAAGGAGGCTTACATAAGGTTGAGGAAACAGGGTTCGGCCAGGGCAGTGGAGGGATACAGGATAGCCAGAAAGGACCTGAAGAAAGGGATTAGGAGAGCTAAGAGAGGGCATGAAAAATCCTTGGCGGATAGGATCAAGGATAACCCCAAGGCATTTTATGCATATGTGAGAAACATGAGAATGACGAGAACGAGGGTAGGTCCGATCAAGGACAGTAGTGGGAGATTGTGTATTGAGTCGGAAGAGATAGGAGAGGTCTTGAATGAGTACTTTTCTTCAGTATTTACGAACGAGGGGGACCGTATTGTTGAAGAGGAGAGTGTGAAACGGACTGGTAAGCTAGAAGAGATACTTGTTAGGAAGGAAGATGTATTGGACATTCTGAGCAATCTGAGGATAGACAAGTCCCCCGGGCCTGACAGGATATAACCTAGGATTATGTGGGAAGCAAGAGAGGAAATTGCAGTACCGTTGGCAATGATCTTTTCGTCTTCACTGTCAATGGGGGTGGTACCAGGGGACTGGAGAGTAGCGAATGTTGTGCCCCTGTTCAAAAAAGGGAATAGGGATAATCCCGGGAATTACAGGCCAGTTAGTCTTACTTCTGTGGTAGGCAAAGTAATGGAAAGGGTACTGAGGGATAGGATTTATGAGTATCTGGAAAGACACTGCTTGATTAGGGACAGCCAGCACGGATTTGTGAAGGGTAGGTCATGCCTTACAAGTCTTATTGAATTCTTTGAGGAGGTGACCAAGCATGTGGATGAGGGTAGAGCAGTGGATGCAGTGTACATGGATTTTAGTAAGGCATTTGATAAGGTTCCCCATGGTAGGCTTATGCGGAAAGTCAGGAGGCATGGGATAGAGGGAAATTTGGCCAATTGGATAGAAAACTGGCTAACCGGTCGAAGTCAGAGAGTGGTGGTAGATGGTAAATATTCAGCCTGGAGCCCAGTTACAAGTGGAGTTCCGTAGGGATCAATTCTGGGTCCTCTGCTGTTTGTAATTTTTATTAATGACTTGAATGAGGGAGTCGAAGGGTGGGTCAGTAAATTTGCAGATGATACGAAGATTGGTGGAGTTGTGGACAGTGAGGAGGGCTGTTGTCGGCTGCAAAGGGACTTAGATATGATGCAGAGCTGGGCTGAGGAGTGGCAGATGGAGTTCAACCCTGCCAAATGTGAGGTTGTCCATTTTGGAAGAACAAATAAGAATGCAGAATACAGGGTTAACGGTAGAGTTCTTAGTCAGGTGGAGGAACAGAGGGATCTTGGGGTCTATGTACATAGATCTTTGAAAGTTGCCACTCAGGTGGATAGAGCTTGTAAGAAGGCCTATGGTGTATTAGCGTTCATTAGCAGAGGGATTGAATTCAAGAGTCGTGAAGTGATGTTGCAGCTGTACAGGACTTTGGTTAGGCCACATTTGGAGTACTGTGTGCAGTTCTGGTTGCCTCACTTTAGGAAAGATGTGGAAGCTTTGGAGAGGGTGCAGAGAAGATTTACCAGGATGTTGCCTGGAATGGAGAATAGGTCATACGAGGATAGGTTGAGAGTTCTCGGCCTTTTCTCGTTGGAACGGCGAAGGATGAAGGGTGACTTGATAGAGGTTTATAAGATGATCAGAGGAATAGATAGAGTAGACAGTCAGAAACTTTTTCCCCTGGTACAACAGAGTGTTACAAGGGGACATAAATTTAAGGTGAAGGGTGGAAGGTATAGGGGAGATGTCAGGGGTGGGTTCTTTACCCAGAGAGTGGTGGGGGCATGGAATGCGCTGCCCGTGGGAGTGGTAGTGTCAGAATCATTGGCGACCTTTAAGCGGCAATTGGATAGGTACATGGATGGGTGCTTAATCTAGGATAGATGTTCGGCACAACATCGTGGGCCGAAGGGCCTGTTCTGTGCTGTATTGTTCTATGTTCTATGTTCTATCTGATTTACATTTGTCCATTTGCTAAAAAAGTGAGTACAATGAATTGTTATGTTATTGTTAGTGGGAAAAAACCCTGGCATGTATATTCTTAAAGCTCAATTAAACAGATTGATTTAGGCAGTTTGGTGGTTTGATGAAACTTTCACATTTCAACATCTCAAGGAACAGTGGGATTTGATTTCCAGTACACTATTCCCTGTAAGTAATGACAGCCTGGACTCCTTTTTGGGAGTTACATAAATGTAGAGCAGGTCAATTTACTGCCATATCTATGCAAATTTGTCCTCACTGCAAAACCATTGAGGTCCTTTCCTTACATTTCCCAGACAGAAAATTAAAATAGGCATCATAACTGTAAATTTGGGACCTGTTTTCTTCTGAAGGATTGTTTCCTGAAATTAGTCAACCAGTAAACAAGTTAGGCAGCAGATAAAAATTAATTTACAATTCATTGAAGTTTTGAATGTAAAATTATTCATTGAAGGACTGTCTTATGAGGAGCAATTGAGGTTGGACCTGTACTTATTAGAATTTTGAAGATTGAGAAGTGATCATATTAAACAAACAAGATTCTTAGGGGACTTGACAAGGTAGATGCAGAAAGCTTGTTTTCATTTGTTGGACAGTCAAGGACAAGAAGGCATATTCAGAATATGGGTCACTTATTTAGGACAGATGGAGAGAAGCTTAATCTTTCAGAGTGAAGTGAATCTAAGGAATCCTTTACCACATGGACTTAAGAGTCATAGAGTCATAGAGATGTACAGCATGGAAACAGACCCTTCAGTCCAACCCATCCATGCCAACCAGATATCCCAACCCAATCTAGTCCCACCTGCCAGCACCCAGCCCATATCCCTCCAAACCCTTCCTATTCATATACCCATCCAAATGCCTCTTAAATGTTGCAATTGTACCAGCCTCCACCACATTCTCTGGCAGCTCATTCCATACACGTACCACCCTTTGCATGAAAAAGTTAACCTTTAGGTCTTTTTTATATCTTTCCCCTCTCACCCTAAACCTATGCCCTCTAGTTCTGGACTCCCCAATCCCAGAGAAAAGACTTTGCCTATTTATCCTATTCATGCCCCTCCTAATTTTGTAAACCTCTATAAGGTCACCCCTCAGCCTCCGATGCTCCAGGGAAAACATCCCTCCGCCTGTTCAGCCTCTCCCTGTAGCTCAGATCCTCCAACCTTGGCAACATCCTTGTAAATCTTTTCTGAACACTTTCAAGTTTCACAACATCTTTCCAATAGGAAGGGGACCGGAATTGCACGCAATATTCCAACAGTGGCCTAACCAATGTCCTATATGGCCGCAACACGACCTCCCAACTCCTGTACTCTATACTCTGACCAATAAAGGAAAGCATACCAAATGCCTTCTTCACTATCCTATCTACCTGTGACTCCACTGTCAAGGAGCTACGAACCTGCATTCCAAGTTCTCTTTGTTCAGCAACGTTCCCGAGGACCTTACCATTAAGTGTATAAGTCCTGCTAAGATTTGCTTTTCCAAAATGCAGCACCTCGCATTTATCTGAATTAAACTCCATCTGCCACTTCTCAGCCCATTGACCCATCTGGTCAAGATCCTGTTGTAATTTGAGGTAACCCTCTTCGCTGTCCACTACACTTCCAATTTTGGTGTCATCTGCAACTTATTAACTGTACCTCTTATGCTTGAATCCAAATCATTTATGTAAATGACAAAAAGTAGAGGGCCCAGCACCGATCCTTGTGGCTTTCCACTGGTCACAGGCCTCCAGTTTGAAAAACAACCCTCCACCACTACCCTCTGTCTTCTACCTTTGAGCCAGTTCTGTATCCAAATGGCTAGTTCTCCCTGTATTGCATGAGACCTAACCTCTCATGGAGAACCTTGTCGAACGTCTTACTGAAGTCCATATAGATCACAGCTACTACTCTGCACTCATCTATCTTCTTTGTTACTTCATCAAAAAACTCAATCAAGTTTGTGAGACATGATTTCCCACACACAAAGCCATGTTGACTATCCTGAATCAGTCCTTGCCTTTCCAAATACATGTACATCCTGTCCCTCAGGATTCCCTCCAACAACTTGTCCACCGCCGAGGTCCGGCTCACTGGTCTATAGTTCCCTGGCTTGTCTTTACCACCCTTCTTAAACAGTGGCACCACATTTGCCAACTTCCAGTCTTCCAGCACTTCACCTGTGACTATCGATGATACAAATAACTCAGCAAGAGGCCCAGCAATCACTTCTCTAGCTTCCCACAGAGTTCTCGGGTACACCTGATCAGGTCCTGGGGATTTATCCACCTCTAACCGTTTCAAGACATCCAGCACTTCCTCCTCTGTAATCTGGGCATTTTGCAAGATGTCACCATCTATTTCCCTACAGTCTATATCTTCCATATCCTTTTCCACAGTAAATACTGATCAAAATATTCATTTAGTATCTCCCCCATTTTCTGTGGCTCCACACAAAGACCGCCTTCCTGATCTTTGAGGGGCCCTATTCTCTCCCTAGTTACCTTTTGTCCTTAATATATTTGTAAAAACCCTTTGCATTCTCCTTAATTCTATTTGCCAACGCTATCTCATGTCCCTGTTTTGCCCTCCTGATTTCCCTCTTAAGTATATTCCTACTTTCTTCTAAGGATTCATTCGATCTATCCTGTCTATACCTGACATATGCTTCCTTCTTTTCCTTAACCAAACCCTCAATTTCTTTAGTCATCCAGCATTCCCTATACCTACCAACCTTCCCTTTCACCCTGACAGGAATATACTTTCTCTGGATTCTTGCTATCTCATTTCTGAAGGCTTGCCATTTTCAAGCCATCCCTTTACCTGCGAACATCTGCCTCCAATCAGCTTTTGAAAGTTCTTGCCTAATACCATCAAAATTGGCCTTTCTCCAATTTAGATTAGATTAGACTTACAGTGTGGAAACAGGCCCTTCGGCCCAACAAGTCCACACCGACCCGCCGAAGCGAAACCCACCCATACCCCTACATTTACCCCTTACCTAACACTATGGGCAATTTAGCATGGCCAATTCACCTGACCTGCACATCTTTGGACTGTGGGAGGAAACCGGAGCACCCGGAGGAAACCCACGCAGACATGGGGAGAACGTGCAAACTCCACACAGTCAGTCGCCTGAGTCGGGAATTGAACCCGGGTCTCAGGCGCTGTGAGGCAGCAGTGCTAACCACTGTGCCACCGTGCCGCCCACTAATTTAGAACTTCAACTTTTAGATCTGGTGTATCCTTTTCCAACACTTTTTTAAAACGAATAGAATTATGGTTGCTGGCCCCAAAGTGCTCCATCACTGACACCTCAGTCACCTGTCCTGCCTTATTTCCCAAGAGTAGGTCAGGTTTTGCACCTTCTCCAGTAGGTACATCCACATACTGAATCAGAAAATTGTCTTGTACACACTTAAGAAATTCCTCTCCATCTAAACCTTTAACACTATGGCAGTCGCAGTTGGTATTTGGAAAGTTAAAATCCCCTACCATAATCACCATATTATTTTTACAGATAGCTGAGATCTCCTTACAATTTTGTTTCTCAATTTGCCTCTGACTATTGGGGGTGGGGGGGGGGGGTCTATAATACAATCCCAATAAGGCTATCATCCCTTTTTTATTTCTCAGTTCCACCCAAATAACTTCCCTTGACTTGTTGAGGCTGGGTGATTAAGTATATTGCGGGTGAGGTGATAGCCTAGAGACATTGTCGCTAGAGTATTAATCTAGTGACCCAACTAATGTTCAGGGGAACTATACTGGAGACACAAACTATAGCAGATGGTGGAATTTGAATTACAGTAGAAACAAATCTGGAATTAAGAGTCAAAAGATGACCATGAAACCATTGACAATTGTCAGGAAAAACTCATCTGGTTCACTAATGTCTTTTAGGAAACAGCTGGTCTTGCCTGTTTATGACTCCAAACCCACAGCAAACAGAACTCTGAGCTGTTAGGGATGGGCGATGATGCCCACACTCCCTCAATGATTTTTTTTAAATCAAGGCTGAGACACAGATTTAATCTATAAGAGATTCAAGAGCTGTAGGTAAAATTGCAGGAAAGGTGGAACTGAGGATGGATCAGATCAAAGTGGAAAAGCATAGCTGATCAGGTAGCATCTGAGAAGCAGGAGATTCAACATTTTGAGCATGAGCTCTTCATCAGGAATGAGTTGGAGGGAGGGGTGAGGTGGGGTGCCAAGAGGACAGCCTCCGCCGCATCTGCTCACTGGAGGACCAATTCTACTATTGAACATCCCACATGGCCTCCTTCTTCAGGGACCACAATTTCTCCTCCCACATGGTCAACGATGCCCTACAGCACATCTCCTCCACTTTCTGCACCTCCACCCTTGAATCCCACCCTTCTAATCACAACAAGAACAGAACCTTCCCTCGCCCTCACCTTTCACCCTACCAACCTCGGGATACGGTGCATTATCCTCCGCCATTTCTGCCACCTACAAACAAACCCCACCACTAGGGATGTATTTCCCTCCTCACGCCTATCAGCATTTTGCAGAGTCCATTGCCTCTGTGACTCCCCTGTTAGGTCCACACCCCCCACCAACCCACCCTCCACTCCCGGCATCGTCCCTTGCCACTGTAAGAAGTGTAAATCCTGCACCCACACCTCCCTCCTCACCTCCATCTAAGGCCCAAAAGGTTCCTTCCATGTCTGACAGAGATTTACCTGCACATCCACGCACATCATCTACTGTGTCCTTTGCTCTCGATGTGGTCCCCTCTACACTGGGGAGACAGGATGCCAACTTGCAGAATGTTTCAGAGAACATCTCTGGGGCACACACACTAAACAACTCCACCACCCTATGGCTGAACAATCCAACTCCTCCCTCCCACTCCACCAAGGACATGCAAGTCCTTGGCCTCTTCCACCACTAAACTCTAGCCACCTGACGCCTGGAGGAAGGATGCCTTATCTTCTGCCTCGGGATTCTCCAACCACACGGGATAAATGTCAATTTCACCAGTTTCCTCATTTCCCGTGCCACTACCATATCACAGATCTAACTCTCCAACTCGGCACTGCCCTATTGAACTATCCTTCCTGTCCATCTTCCTTCCCACCTATCCACTCCACCCTCCTCTTCAACCTCTCACCATCACCCCCACCTTCATCCACCTATCGCATTGCCAGCTACCTTCCTCCCAGCCCCAGCCCCCTCCCATTTATCTCTCAGCCCCGTTGGGCCCTCCCCCACATTCCTGATGAATAGCTCATGCTTGAAAAGTTGAGTCTCCTGCTCCTCAGATGTTGGTTGACGAGCTATGCTTTTCCAGCAACGCGCTTTTCGATTCTGCTCTCTGACATTTGCAGTCCTCACTTCCTCCTGATGGATCAGATCAGCAATGATCTCATTGGATGGCAGAACAGACTGGATAGTCTGAATAGCTAACTTCTGCTCTGACATCATCCCGTTCTGGATGATTGCACAAAAGTGGTCATCACCACATTATTCAAGATGTATAATGAACATTTCTAGCATTAGTCTATTTATGTACAATTAGGAATCATATTCTTATGTTAAGATGCATTTTGGAAATTAGTGCCTGGGAACTCTTGTTTTGCTGATTTTGTATGCGTGGACTAAGGTGCATAATGCTGAAACCCAGAGTTTGGTAGAAGCAGTGATATTCAAAAATAACCCATGACTACAATACTGAAAAGTCATTTTGGGAGCTTTTTGCTAGTTTCTGAGAGGGTAGAACTGTTAGGAAGGCTGGATTTGGCTACAGATGAGGTTTCTATTCAATCAACATGGGAAGTAATACTACAAAAAAAAAGGAATGCTGCTAGGATGACAAGAAATGCTTAGAATCATAGAATCCCAACAGTGTGAGAGCAGGCCATTCAGCCCATCAAATTCATTCCAACCCTCTGAACAACATCCCATCCAGACCCACTGTATCCCTGTAACCCTACATTTCCCATAGCTAATCCTAGACTGCACATTCCTGGACACTGAGGGCAATTTAGCATGGCCAATTCACCTAACCTGCACATCATTGGACTGTGGAAGGAATCTGGAGCACATGGAGGAAATCCGTGCAGACACGGGGAGAAAGTGCAAGCTCCACACAGACAGTCAATCGAGGATGGAATCAAACCCAGGTTCCTGGTGCTGTGATGCAACAGTGCTAACTACTGAGCTGTGCTGCCCATTTGAGGCTGGGACTACAGTTCAGAATCAGAAGAAGCACAGGTATTATAGAACATAGAACTGTACAGCATAGGAATGGGGCCTTCGGCCAACCATGAGACAAACATGATACCAAATTAAACTAATCCCTTCTGTTTGCCCTTGGTCCATCTCCCTGCATTCCTTGCATGTTCATGTACTTATTTAAATGCCCCTATCATATCTACCTTCACTACAACCCCTGGTAATGCATTCCAGACCCCTGCCACACTCAGTGTAAAATAAACTTGCCCCTTATATCTCCTTTGAAATTTCTCCTTCTCACCTTAAGTGCATGCTCCTTTGTTTTAGGCATTTCAACTCAAAAGATTCTGACCGTCAAACTTTTTTCTGCATCTCATAATTTTAGATTTCTATCAAGTAGCCCTTCAGCCTCCACCACTCGAGAAAAAAACAACCCAAATTTTTCTCACCTGTCCATGTAGCTCATACCCTCTAATCCAAGCAGCATCTTGGTAAACCTCTTGTCCACCCTCTCCAAAGCCTCTACATGTTTCCTATAATGTGGCAACCAGAACTGAATGCAATGCTCTAAGTGTGGTCTAAACATAGTCTGATAAAGCTGCAACATGACATTCTGAAGGTGGAAGGATGTCATAAAGGAGGGAAGGGGTGAGGAGACATAAGAAGCATAATTCAGTCTTCCAGGATATGACAGAGGATTGTGCTTCAACAGCCAGGCAGTCACTAACCTATGTCACCTGTTCGATCAAGATCTGGGGAAAAAAAATCAAATTCCCAAGGGCAATGGGATGCACAGGCTCTCTCAGCACATTCCAGTTGAAATGATTTTGTCTCATGTGATGGAAAAAATGTTGGAGCCCCTCTCATCATAACCCATAACTCCAGCCTGTAGCATGGACATAAAATGCATGCTGTCATAACAACTTGGACTTCTTGGGGTGGGGTGGGAGAGTGCAGATTGACTGGATAGGTAGTGTGGATCAAATTGGTGCCAACAGCAAAGAGTTCAATCCTTGTTCTGGTTGGGATGGGTTTAGGACCTTGTCCGAACCATGATGGAGATTGCAGTGTCATGAGTCAGATCTGCCTTTGAGCAGAGAACTGATGAAGAAGAGTATGAGGTACATCTTTTTGTTTGTTATGTTGTTTTTGTCTTTTCAAATGCTTTGTTTTGAATATAGAACATGGTGTGGGATTTTTCAGGTGCGCATTGAGTCAGATATTTTCATTATTTTGGGCTTGAATAAGGAAAGATGCTGAAACCAATCATAACCATTATTTTGATTTTATACTTTATTTTAAAGATATTTCTACACAAGAGGCATTACATTTTTGCACAAATTGTACTATTCAGCAAAATGTATATGAGCACTTTCTAATCGTACTATAAAGTGAGCCAATGTTTTGTGTAATAGGTCTATAAGTATTAAAAAATGCAGCTAATCTCATGATATGCAAAGCATGTCCTTAATCAGGTTTCTAAAAACAGGTTTCTGACCATTGAAGCATTACAGATAGCAGCTGTCTGTGTTATCCTCATAACATGAAAATCCATCCATCTACAACTACTTTTGCTCTTGATTAGTTTCTGACAAGCCATTTTCCTCGGTGAAATGTTCATTTAATGATACAGCATTACTCTGAATGTAATAATCCTGCTTCTGTATATCAGATTATCATTTTGTGTGAGAGGGATTTTAACTTTATGTTAAAATTATGTCATGATAGTCGCAAAATTTAGACTAACAATGTTTGATTGCCATCATCTAGTTTTAAAACCTTAGACATTCATGGGTTAAAGTTGTGTTAACAAGGAAATTTAATGATTTAAAGTGGCCACGGCATTCCGTTGACCATAGGTTAGCTCAGATTCACAGAATCAATGTGACATAAATGAAGTGAAACAAAATAAAACAAATAACTTGGGATACTGGAGATCTGACACAAAAACAGAAATTACTGGCAAAACTCAGCAGGTCCGGCAGCATCTGTGCGGAGAAAGCAGTGTCAACCTTACGAGTGCAGTGACAAAATGTTAACTGAGATAAACAAAGACTGTGTGAGGCAAAATTAATATTTTCAAAAGAATGTAAAATACAGACCTAATTTTTCTATTTGATTTACACCTTTTATGGAGAGGTTTCATGACTCGGAGATGAAAGAGCCACTTGCAAGTTAGTCAACTCAGCAAACAATAAGCCAGACACAGGAATACATGAATGAGCGATCATTCTGCTGCTTTGATGATCTGTTCAAGGGAAAAGTAAAATTATAACTGGAATTAGAGAAGCCTTGCTTTCTCTCTCCCTGCTTAATCTCAATCTCTATTTGAAAGGACACAATATGGTTCCAGAGGAGCTTCATGAGAATAATCCCAGGAATGAAAGGCTTAACATATGGGAAGTATTTGAGGATTTTGGATCTATAGTTGATGGAGTTTAGAAGGATGACGGGGAGAATCCAATTGATACTGAAAAGAATACTGGATGGCCTGGACAGAGTGGACATTGGGAAGATGTTTCCCAATGAGGAGAGACTAGGACTCGAGGACACTGCCTTATAGTAAAGGGAAGACCCTTTAGAATGGAGATAAAGAGAAATGTTGTCAGTCAGACAGTTGGGAATGTATGGAATTCATTGCCACAGAAAGCTGTGGAGGCCAGGTCATTGAGTGTATTTAAAACAGAGATAGATAGGTTCTTGATTGTCAAGGAGATCACAGGTTATAGAGAGAGAGCGCAAAAATGGGATTGAGAAACTTATCAGCCAGCATTGGATGGCAGAACAAACTTGTTGGGCTGAATGGCCTAATTTCAGCTCCTATGTCTTATGCTCTAATGCAGTATTAAAGCAATTGGAGAAACACCTATTCACCAAGAAATCAAAGCAATCTGTGTTACCTGGTACTGAAAAGCATAATCTCAGGAAAAGTCTAACACATTATGAACACACTAGGGACTTTTAAATTGAATATTGCTTTATCTTCAAAGGAAAGCAAAACACTGTGGATTCTGGAAAACTGAAACAAGCACAGAGGATGCTGGGATACCTCAGTAGGTCTGACAGTATCTGTGGACAGAGAAACAGAGTTAACCTTTCGATTCAAGTTTGACTCTTCTTCAGGACTGCTGAAAGTGATTTTTAAAAATTGTTTCCGCTAAGTGAGAGGACTAAAAAGAGAGAAGCTGACTCACCCCTACTCACCTGGTTTCAACACATATAATAGTCTTCCAAATACTTCAACATATTGTTACTTCCATCAACATAGTCACATGTGAAAGATTTTTGAATGTTTTCATTTGGGGTGGACATAATTTCAGGCATGTTTTGAGTAACATGGGCCGTACATTTCCTGTTAATCTTTTGCATTCTATGTAATACATGCTGTGAGTACAAAAACATATGTGGTAACATTTGGTATCTTAAGCACCAAGCAAAAATGTAAAACTGAGCTTTTGAATTTACAGCATTGTCATAATCTCTTGCTGCAACTTTGGCAACTTTGGAACATCAGGAGAAAAAGGTCATGTTGAACATTTTGCACCATATCTCCAGGGATTCCAGTGATTTTAAACCTGACAGTGCTCAAAAGTTCAGATGAGAGTATTAATGAGGCTGGGATATATAATTACTGCCCCAGACAAAGTCTGATTTGCTTCTGCTTCTTCTCTTCTAGTACACATTCTCTGGCTGTTGGAGTATCTGGTAGTCTAGTGAAGAACTAAGAAACCCTGGGTACAAGTCTCATCTGCTCCAGAAGCATGTCATAACACATCTGAACAGATTATTTTAAAAATATGTTCACGTGCTATTATCTGTTGGGCTCTTGCGGTGCAGAGCAGTTTATCCCTGGACAAAATGGAATATTGTCACTACTTTGGATTTGTACAGTTTATGTATTGGTTAAAATATCCAGTTGTGGAATTACAAACTGCAGTTCCTCTGCAGTCTGGTTATCAACATTTCTCCCACATGATTGACAATCTTTTGCATAGCTCTCTGTGATGTAGGATGCAGAGCAGAGGTGAATGCATCTCCATTTATACCTTCAGGGATGTAGAAGCAAACATTGGGAAGCATGTGGGTCTTTCATTATCTTTTTGGATTTAACAATCAGGATGTTAGTTTTAAGCCATCATTATCCAAGGACTCAAACAATCCATATGCCAGTGTTTAGTCACTAATTGATTCAAAATGCTCATCATTCTCTCTGTTTTTGTTTGTTTATGTAGTAATTCTCCCTTAGGCCTGTAGAAACAGAAGATTCTCTGTGGCACCTGTAATTTATTATCGTCTTGTGCTTGGCAAGGAAACATTTTGTCATCTGGTAAAATGACAACAATCTGATATTTTAAATACTTCCTGCCTTGACATTAAGCAAGTAAGTTAGTCTATAGGTTGATACACAATTTTACTAAATTTTTGATGCTTTTCAAATGATCAGCAAGGTGATGAAACATTGGTTTTAGATCAGAAAAACCATCTGATTACAAGCTTATAATGATGGATGAAGATGACAAATTTTCCATTCTATGTCCACCCAGCCTGGCCCTAAACGTTCACTGCAATGTTTAATTGGTCTTAAAAAGTTTGTCAGGACATTTTCTTAATTAGCCTTTGTGATATATTAATATTTTTATCGCTCTTTCAGTCACAATTTGTTGAGATGATAGCAAAATTGACATGGTATTTTTCTTCCAGTTTAATAATTTTCCAGATTAATTTTAATCATATCAGTTACTACCTTTCTATATATCTCTATGAGGTCAAATCCTAAACTTCTTCTTTAACACAATTTTACAATAGTGTATGAGCTTACCAAATTTGTTTCAGAAGCAGTAATTGTGGCTAACATTGTGTGGGTTCACTTTATCTTAGCTATGCTACAATTCCATCATACTGACGAAAATACTTTGGCTACAAGTGGAGCTGGTATAAATGAGTTGTGCAAATTCAGCAAGGTGTAAGCAATGCACGTTTTGTACTTAGGATCAATTGTTAAAGTGGGTCAACACTCTCAATATCATTTTTGTTTTTAATAGGCTTAAATAATGCTACTTATAATCTTGAATTCTTGATTAATAATGTTCCAGAATCTCTTAATATTTCTATCTGGCTGCCCGCTTTAAATTTCCTTCTATTTTAATGCTGCTGAGTCACACATATTTCAATATTCCCTGACACCAGTGCTGACAACAGTTCAGTGCATCCTGGAATCTATAGGAATGACAGATTAATCTCATGGAAGCTGTTGTAAGTGACCCAGGAGAACAATTTCAAGGGCATTAGAAATCTGTATGTCTTCATTTTCCTTGATAAATTTCACTTTTTGTTTTGAAAGTTATTAGAGATGGAAATTTGTGATTAATCGGAGAGCTGATTTGAAACTGTCAGTAATCCAGCGAACTAGAGATACCAGTAGATGACATTATTAAATTGATCTGAGTATGTAAGTACAATCTAGAACTGGACATGTCCATTCTGTCAATCAACTGCTTTAACATTACACACAACCCTCATTAGAGCAGCTGGTTTCCATAGAGATGATCTTTTGTAGTTGGCTGCAGATCAAATATAAACTTTACGGGACCCCATGAGGGTCTTTCTGGCAGCTTGTTTTGGTAACTTGCAGAAGTTATACATTTGTTGACTGTGCGGGGCCAAGCTGCAGGGCTGGCTGCATTGTACTGCATAGTTGTAAAAGCAGATTCATTGGGAAAATCTTTTTACTCAAGCAAGGTACTGACTCATCCAGAATGGTGCCAGGAGTTGTCTTGTCTCATACTCTTGGTAACACTCAGAATCATGAGCCCACTATCTAACCAACTGAGCTAACTGATAACGACCGTCATTTAAAGCTTGATTCAAAGCCTTAATCTCCTCTCCATGTATGATCTCCTTTAATTTCTGAACTGTTTACATTCTAATATATTCATCTTTGTCTTCCTCCTTCTTCCACTATTGATAGTACAATCTTTAGCAATTTAACTTGTCAGTAATCGACATATAAATGGTCATTTTTGCTATTTCTCTCTCCATATTCAAAAGCCTCCTCCAAGCTTATTTACTGTATTTCTGTTTACCATCCCTGATTCTTTTATTCTAGTGTTCAAGTTTCCATTTCTTCCTAGTACCTCCTTTTGTGCAGTACAATAGAGGTGCTTCATCAATGCTGGTGTTGTTGCTGAAGGAGCTTCTGACCTTTGACCTCACAATCTTGCATTTTTGTTCTGAAGCCAAGATATCCTCTGTATGACTAAACCAAGAACTGCAGGTGCTAGAAATCTGAAATAAAAATGAGAAATACTGAGCAGGTTGGATTGTGGTGGGGGTTGTTGGGGGCTTGTGCAGAAACGATGTTACCTTTTCAGGTCTGTGACCTTTCCTTGTTATTTGACTACCTTGACAGGTGAATGTCCTTCACTGGTCTGTGGGGATGCAGATAGCTTTATTTGTACTTTTCTCTGTACACTAATGGAAGTTGTTCAGTTGGTGAAGTTGGCATTTAACTGAGCTATTAGTTCGCCTCAGAAACATTTTCTGCTGCGTGCATTTGTCAAGTGTGCTTACACCCTAAAATTCACTGAACTCCTGAACCTCCATGCTGAGCAATGAAAGATATTTCCTTGCCCATAAAATGTTCTTTTTTTGTTTTCCTTGGCACATCTGGATAAATGGGCAAGCTCTGTCATGGGGTCAAGAGTCTCATTTCCTGCTCATTAAGCTGCTGATCTGATAGGGGAAGTACATTTTCACAGGATTGGGTACCACACTGCTATTGCCCAGTGACCCCTCTGATTCCTTTCTGTTTGCAATTGTGTGCCTTGTATGAAAAGCATACAAGGAAAGATGTCCTGGAAAGATGTCTTTTTTGACTATTGCTGCTTTTATAAATATCACAAAATTCTTCCTTAATCAGGAAAAAGAGAGGTTTGCTTAAAAAAAGTACTCTTTATGAAAGAAAACAGTTGATTCTAGATCATTATTGTAGTATAATGTAATCAGATCATTAATGTGTGAATGTTTACACATCGTTGAGCAGATGAGGATATTGGGCTATCATCAATGATTAGTTGGTATATTTTTCACATGATGCTTGGTATGTGAGCAGTCTAGAATATCAGAATTATGCCATAGCATTTATGAAAGTATCCTGATGTTTCTGGATGAATGTCACTGACTGTGAACAACCTTGCAAAAATATCGAATTCTAGCCATAATTCTGTACATATTTAATTCCATCAAAATTAATTCAAAGCAACTAATATTAAGTGAAGGTTCATATTTAAGAGCACAAGAAAGCATAAAAGAAGACAAGGCCATTTAGCCTACTTTTCCCATTACACAAAATACTTATACTCCTGCTCAAGACTTCCAAAATGATCTGGTAAATAAATCTTTTAATCCATGTCCAATAGTTACCGTGGATGCCCTTTGGATGTTATGGCAAACAAATATTTCCCTTGTGTATAAAGCCTCATAATTCCCCACAGGTGAAACCAAAAAATGGTCCCTCAATGAAAATCTGAGAGAAAATCAGTGACATCACTCACTGCCTACAATGACTTTAATCCTCATCCACTATTTCTGTGTAGATAGATAATAGGCAGGATTATTACAATCTTAAACAATAAACGGCAAGATGCAAAGTTTATGGCAAAACATGTATCTCTAGATGTGACAATTCACAAACTAAGCCTTATTGGCAGGCAAGATACTAATACTGTTCAGTAAAAACATTATGCTGATTTAAGTGGCTTCCTACAAATGTAAACTAAAGTGAAAGCCTCCATTGGTTTAAACACAATTGTCTTGATTCTTGAAATCAAAGGCTGCTTTAAGTTATTTCGAATCCCACTGCCCACTTTACTCATGTTCAATATTGGATCTCATGTTCCATATTCAATGTTGCTACTGTCACTTTTATTCCATGAGCTATAAACTTCCATTAAGTCTGTGTTGCATTCTGTGGAGTGCTTTTTGGAAGTCAAAATATGCACTAAAATGGCTTTCCCCTCTTCAAACCTTCCTGTTATCTCTTCAGAAAGCTCCAGTAAATTGCTTGAACACAATTTCTGTATTCATTTGCATGTGGCAGTGGGTGTATTACAAAGGTTGCCGTTTTAGAGTTGTGCTCCTGAAATTCCAATAGCATGACCACATCTCTCTTCCTACCTTGTCGTTAATACCAATATGAGCCATGACCCCTGGCTTTTGCCCTTTCCAGAAGATTGTTCTGCAGTTGTTCTGTGACATACATGACATTAGCACCAGGGAGGTAACAAACCATCCTGCAGTTGCTTTGATGGTTTTAGAAATGTCTCTGTGTATCCTTAACTTGAAGTATCCCATGTCAACTGGCCTCCTGCTCTTCTACCTCTCCTCCTATACAACTGGGCCACTGGTGGTGCCAAGGGCTTAATTCATGCTGCCCTCCTTCAAGGTTCCATTGCTCTCCAGAACAGAAAGCCAGTGATTGAGCAGACCCTCTGAGATTACAATACTACCTTTCAGTTTCTTGTGGACTGCCTTGCAGTCACTCATTCCCTATCTGCCTGCTTGCATATAACTTCTGCTGTGACCATCTCTCTGAGCATGTTGTCCAAGTAATTCTCTGTCTCAGAGTGTACCTCAGCCATGATTAAATGGCACAGAAGTCTTGATGAGCTGAGTGGCCCAATTCTACACCTATATATTATGGTCTCATCATGGACTAATAGATCTTGATTATTGATGCACTTTTCCCAGTCAAGTCGTGACAAGTGTGATAGTCCCTCAGAATGAGACCTTGCTTGTTCAAGGCGAGGAACTGTGTGTGAAGTCTTTTGGCTATTGAAACTAAATGATTTGAAAACTATTCAAATGTAACTTTACAGAAGCTATCCTGATACCAGCTGGTACGAGGAAAGGATTAAGTTCAGTTCCTGACTGAACAGGACAAGGGGAGTGAGGAACTGTTGATTAAAATTATTCTGAGCAGGTGAAATCTGAGCATTACATTGTTTTAGTTGGTAGCACAATTACTGCAGAGGGTGAGATCTGTAGCCTGCAGTCCCACATCAGCACTTGAACTTGCAACGTTACCATCCATGAAATAAGATGATAAACTAATGTCCTATCTGACTAAAATAAAAGAGAGAACTGTGGATGCTGGAAATCTGAAACAAAAACAGTAATTGCTGGAGAAACTCAGCAGATCTGGCAGCTTCAGAACAATGAAGGATCACTGGATCCAAAACATTAACTCTGCTTTCTCTCCACCAATGCTGCCAGACCTTCTGAGTTTCTGTTGCAATTTTTTTTGTTTATAACTGACTATGTGAGTGGGCTAATGATTCCATACTGCTGTTGGAAGAAGAGCAGGAAGTTTACTTTATGTCATCTTGGTTAATATTTTCCCTCTCCGAAGGTAGATTAACTGATAGAAAAACAGAAATTTCTGGAAAAGCTTGACGTGTCTGATAGCATCTGTGAAGAGAAATCTGAGTGAACGTTTTGGGTCTGGTGACCCTTCCTCTGAACATGCTGACCTGTTGAACTTTTCCAGCAATTTCTGTTTTTGTTTTCAACAGGTCAACATGTTCAGAGGAAGGGTCACCAGACCCAAAACATCAACTCCGATTTCTCTTCACAGATGCTATCAGACACATTTAGCTTTTCCAGCAATTTCTGTTTTTGTTTCTGATTTACAGCGTCCACAGTTCTTTTGGTGAATTAACTGATTAATTTTTTAGGCATAATAGATGTTGTGATTATCTTCATTGCATGCTAAAGAATCCCATTGTAGATAATTACCTGTTCAGAGATGCTAATGTGTACCTCTGGAGCAGGCAAGACATGATCTTGGGACTTCTCGCTCAGAGGAAGGGACACTATCACTGAATGTAGATTGGGTAATCAAGAAAGATCACCGCCTTGACTACCTGTCCTCTAAATTCATCATTTTCAAATTTATGTCTCGCTCTCTCACCAACTATCTCTCGAAAAATGCTCCTGCAGATTGATGATGCAATTTTGTCAGCATCAAGGATCTGTGAACATGAACTCCACAGTCTCTCATTTCCTCTGGCCCTCTCAATACTTAATGCATTCTCTTTCAGTTTTCCAGATTGAATGCCATGGAGAATTTTCCCCCTTACTCAAACAAACAATTAATATTATTCTGCAGTTGACAGCAGGAATTAAAAATAAACATGCTCTAGTTGGAGTATTTTAGAGACACTGATCTAAAATCTTAGGTGCATTTTAGTTAAAATTGCTGTAGACACGCTGCTGTCCTGGATGGCATCAAGCTTTGCCTATTGTTGAATTTGTACCCATCTAGGCAGGAGGGGAGTATCCCATCACACTCTTGACTTGTCTCTTGTAGCTGGTGCACAGGGTTTGATCAGTCGAGTGGTGAGGTACTTCGTGCAGAATTCCTATTCTCTGATCTGTTGTTTCTTAGCCACAGTATTTATGTTGCTTTTCCAGTTCAGTGTTTGGTTACAGTTAGTCCTCAGGATTTTGGGATTCAGTAATGCTAATTTTACACTATAATAAGAAGTAAGAGTTAGATTCTTTCTTGCTGGACATGGTTATCGCTTGGTATTTGTGGGGCAGGAATATTGTCAATTGTCACTTATAAGCCAAACACCTGGGTATTATCTAGATCTTACTGCATTTAGTCATGGACTACCTCAGCTTCTGAAAAATTGCAAAAAGTCCTAAGCATTGTGCAATCATCAGTGAACATCACACTTCAGACAATATGATCGAGGCAAGGTCATTGAGGCATTGCAAAGGTTGGACCTAGGACACAACCTTGGGGAATTCCTGTTGCAATTCACATTTGAATAAAAAGGCAAATTACACTTCAAATCATTAAAAAAAGACAATTCACTTTGACTTGACTGTATAAAGTTGCAACAGCAATCTAATTGCATCCGATGGCAATGTGAAATCCAAAATTACATCGTTTAAATATTGTTGCTAATATTAATCTGTGTGAGTATTTTTGAGAGTTAGTTGATGAGTGAGCTGGATATATGTTTTGAAAGTGATGAATTTAGAGGACAGGCAGACAAGGTGGTGATCCTTCTTGATTACCCGATCTACATTCAGGGATCTGTGGGCAAGCAGTTCGAGGTCCCACTTACTATTAGCACCACATCTGAAGTTGCATCACAAAAATAATTGAAAATATGTTATTGTTAACTACATCAAATTCATCTATTTGATCCTTCTAATATCTTTTAAGACTACTGAGTTGACAGTGTTGGGTGGTTTCACTATCAGGTTTGCTGGTGTTCAGACTTCCTTGCAGCTGTTTGTGATTGAGTTAGCATGTCCTCATGATGGGAAGGTAGGCTATTTACATCTTTTTCCATTGCACTGATCATTGAACATGGGAGATATTGGTAGGTACAATAAATGACACAGATGCCTGCAGCAGGCAATTGCTGCTCTTTGCCTGACATAGCTGCCATTTTATAAATTGCTGTAGCGAAATTGCTATTCAATGCTGAAATATGCTCTGTGTAAGTCATTGACCCAAAGCTTCAATTTAATTTAACTAACTTGAGGTTGCATAGGTTATGGTTGAGCTTGGTGGAGCAAGACAGCTGTATGTGAATAGACTGATTTCTAAAACGCTAGTGTGAATAGCCGCTACTCATGAGACAGAAACAAGGTTATGATGCAATTGGAATTATTGAATCAAACTGTGCAATTGTCAGCAGACAGAAATTTTGATAAATTACAATTTAACTTCATGACCCATTCTTCGATCTCCACCTGTTGTGGGTCTCCATGCAATGTTATCAGAACCCAGTAAGGGTGTGATGAAGTGAAGTGATGGTGTTTGCAACTGACCTCGAAGAAACCTGCTCACAAATATCTAGCAATCTCTATGGTGTAGTTTTTCCTACTTTCCTGCCATGAGTTTGAATTTGATGGAAAGCCAAGAGAATTCCCCCAGCGTCCTTCCAGAGTGGAATCATAAGACAAAGTAATCAGTCAATCACACTGATTTAGTCCCTGAGAGAGAAAACCACCAAGTTAACTACACAGGTTATTCTTCAGTTTTTAAAGGTAGTTTATTGTGAGTAAAACAAGATGCGTGTACACAGATGCAATTAAGCTGAAAGCTGAAATAGCACAAACATAGAATTATAAACAGTTACAAAGACTGTACATTACAGAAACCGACCATTCAGCCCAACTGATTAATATCAATTTTTATGTTCTACATGAAGTTTCTCCCACTCCTCTCTTCATCTGATCGAATCAGCATAATCATTTTTATTCCCACTTCCAGCATGTGTTTATCTAGCTTCTCCATGTAATTTATCCCAATTGTTTCTTTTGGTAGTACATTTCATATTCTAAGCGTGCTCCTGTTGAAAGAAGTCTTTTCTTCTTTTCCTTATTGGATTTATAAATGACTATCATATTTATAACTCCTAATTTTCATCTCCCACATAAGTGGAGACTGCTTCTGTATCTCAATGCCATAAAACCCTTCATTATTTTAAAGACTTCTGTTCCAGACAAAAGAGCCCAGTCTGTTAGTCTTTGCTGACAGCTATCTTCTATTAGAGTCATAGAGGTATGAAGCATGAAAACGGGCCTTCGGCTCCACTTATTCATGCTGACCAGGTTTCCTGAACTGAACTAGTCAAGATAGATGTGATATTAGATTGGTATGTTATTGAAAGGCACCTACTGGTCACTAATATAGCTATTCCTTGAAGGGCTTTTTTTTTCATTACTCTTAAACTCATATTATAAGTATATCGACAGCATATTAATTTTGTCTAAAAACATGCCAAAAAAATGTTGTTTTTGTTCTAATTGAAATGTGATATTACACAAATATAAGGGAGATTTTCTCATGATCACTATTGATCTTCAAAAGTAAATATGAACTTAATGCACCCTTACCAAAAGTTACAACCTCTGGAGGGGATTTGAAGAAAACATGAGAGTGGTGTGTATCTGAATTTTCCATCTAAAAGGATGGTAGAGGCAGTAACCATGAAGACATTTCAGAAACACTTAAAAGAGCAGTTGAAAAACTATAGCAGACAGGATTATGTGGTAAGCACTGGAAAATGGGATTACAAAGCATGGTGACTGGTCATGGATATAATGGGTCAAAGGGCAGATTTTTTTCAGTTCTGCAAAACCTCTATGACTCAAAAGGTTTTCACAGTGAGACTAATTGCACAAATGATCAAATTCTTGGTAGTTTATTGATTTTCTAATTGTGGCAGTCTGAGGATACTTCACAGTAGACCTTATGAAACATGTTACATAAATTACTTACTGTGATGCCAGTAGATTTCCCCAGGTGGCATTATCACCATCTCCTCTCATCTGTCCCAAACCCCCAGGTCTGCAACATTACATAGGATGGGAGAGGCTTATGGCAATCTTGCCCTCATTGAACTGCTTTCTTCCCTGTCTCAAATCTGATGTTAGCAGGAATTTGGGGGAGGAAGTGAACCTTGTCAGCTCACTCTATTCAAGCTTTAGGTGGGGAGGTGAGAGTGACTCCCACAACAGACTGATACGCATTGACCACTACTTCCCCCAAGATCCAAACATGGGTCCTCTCTCCATCCCAACCTTAGGTCACAATCTCTACTCCTGTCTTCCTATCTCCTTGGGTCTCTGCACTCCTCCCTGCTATGAAACTCTCCCGCCCCTACCTGGACCTATTTGAATTTCCAGGCATTGAGATGTACAGCACAGCAACAGACCCATCAGTCCAACTCGTCCATGCCAACTAGATATCCTAACCTAATCTAATCTAGTCCCATTTTCTAGCCCTTGGCCCATATCCTTCTAAACCCTTCCTGTTCATGTACCTATCCAGATGCCTTTTAAATGCTAGAATTGTACCAGCCTCCACCACTTCCTCTGGCAGCTCATTCCATACACCCTCTGCATGAAAAAGTTGCCCCTTAGGTCTCTTTTATACCTTTACCTTCTCACCCTAAACCTATGCCCTCTAGCTCTGGACTCCCTCACTCCAGGGAAAAGATTTTGTGCGTTTATCCTATCCATGCCCCTCTTAATTTTATAAACCTCTATAAGGTCACCCCTCAGCCTCCAACACTCCTGGGAAAACTGCTGGGACTGCAGAGTTGCTCACCAGTCAGGCTGACAATTTTGGCTATTAGCTCCTTAAGGTTGGCCTTTCATCCTGACCTGCAATGTGTAGACACTCAAGAGGTTGAGCTACAAACTATCACGGGCACATTCATTGAGGTGTATGAGAGAATGGGTTTCAGACTAAATGTCTGGAAAATGAAAGTTCTCTACTAGCCAGCCCCAGCTACACAATAATTTGTCCCAACCATCAAAATACATGGTGAGCCCTTGGACAACGTGGATCATTTCCTATACCCCAGAATCCTCTTCTCGGCATGAGCAGATGGTGAGTACAAAATCCAACATCGACCCCAATGTGCTAGAGAAGCTTTTGGAAATCTGAGGAACGGAGTGTTCAAAATCTGAGACCTCCAACCCAGCAGCAAGCTCATGGTTTACAGAGCAGCTCTTGTCCTCAACCTCCCATATATGTTAGAAACATAAGACAATGTATAGCAGACACTTCAAATCCCTGGAGAGTTATCACCGGGCACTGCATTCAGAAATTCTTGCACATCCACTGGATAGGGTAGGAATACCAATGTGAGCATCATCTCCCAGGCCAATATCCCCAGTATTGAGGCACTGGTCAGCCATGCTCAATGCGATGGGTGGGCCACATTGCCTGAACAAGACTCCCCAAGACACCGTACTTTGCAAAGGTAAACAGTGATCTAGGAGGGCAGATGAAATGCTACTAGGACACTGTGAAATCTCCCTAAACAAATGTACCATCTTCACCAGCAAGTGGGAATCACTCATCCTGGAATGCACAAGTTGGAGCATTCGCAAAAGTGCCAACCACTTCGAGGAACACCGAGTGGAAAACATAAAGGCCAAGTGTAAGTGGAGTTAATAGTGTGCAGAATGCAGAAAGTCCCATCCCCCCGCCCTACCTCATCGACAATACATCATCTGTCATACCTGTAGCTCCAGCATCAGACTATTCAGTCCTTGCCCTCCATGGAATGGAAGCAAGTCATCTTCGAAGGCGCAAATCTTATATAGAACTTCCATAACCAACGGATATGCATTACCACTGACTCTTCAGGGAAATACTTTCATCCAAAAGAATCTTGCCATTCACTGTCAGAAATTTCCAAATTGAACTGCATATGTGTGGTTTCTAGAAATTGCCATGACTTTCAAATGAGTGAGGAAGACAAGTTCTGGCAGTTTTCCTGTCATTTCCACCATAAAATCCAGGTTCATACAGCCTTCGCCTTGCAATCTAACTGACTTGTGCCATTCAATTGGTACCAGTTGCTGTATTTCAGTTTTTGGAGGGTGTCAAGGAATGTTTATGCTGAAATTAATCTGAAATATTGATACTTATTTGTAACGATACAGTTTAAATAGATAGATAAGTATCAATAGAAATGTAGTTCAATACACAACATTTATAGCTAATCTTCTTTTGGTTGTTGCTGCTCAACAAAATGTTTGTTCAAGTTTCATACAGATGAGCTTTACTGATGTTCTGATGCAGTATGGAGGGAACATTATGCTGTAACAGCGTCCCTCTACTGTAATACTAAACCAACATTTGAAGAAAATTCAGGGACTCTCCTATCCCACCAACTGAGAGATGTTTTGCTGGGTGAAATGGCTGGTGGGTTTGAGTACATAACAGCGACAGTACCTGATATATATGATGTTCTTTGGAATACGTCTGTGAAATATCCGGTCTTTCTCATAAAAGCTTAGGCATTGAATTCAGGCAAGCCACTTGCCATGGAAGAAGGTATTGGCTGGGGGTATAGTGGTAGTGTCACTGGACTAGTAATCCAGAATCCTGTATCTGAGGACAATATTCTGGGGACATTGGTTTGAGTCAAACCGCAGCAGATGGGGATATTTAAATTTAATAAAACGTGGAATTAAAAGATGGCCCAATGATAACCAAGAAATGATTATTGTTAGAACCTATCTGGTTCACTACTGTCCTTTTCTGTTTTTATCAAAATAAAATGTCACCCTGACCTGGTTTGACCTAATTGTGACTCCACATTCACAGTAGTGCACTTGACTCATAACTGCCCTCTTAAATATGTGTAGAAAAGCAATTAGGTCATTAGGGATAGACAATAAATCAATAAATGATTATTAAAATTTGAACAAATGCAATTGTATTGTCTTTCAAAACTTCAGGATGGTGCAAAATGCTTACAACCAATTAAGGATTTTTGAAGTTTGGTCATGAATGTAATGATGGGAGCATTGCAACTGCAAACTCCCAGAGATACCAATATGATAATGACCAATAAACAGTTTTGACTATGGTAATCAAAGGATAAATATTTACAGGACATAGAGCTAAATCCCATGCTATGCAAAATACTTTTATAGGAAGTTGTATGCTCACCCAAGAGAACAAATTGTTTCTCAGTTTGATGTCACATCCAAAAGACTTCTGATGGTGTGGCACTCCCTATGTACTGCGTTGGAGGGTCAGCCAAAATTTTTGTTTTCAAGTCTCCTGGTGTGGCTGATCCTATGGAGTCATAAGTTGTCACTTTCATAAAAGAAATCAGAAATACATTTTAATAGCTAAAATTGGAAACTATAATATTTTCAGTGTCTTCTATGGCCTGGGAAGCAATACATTAACTATTCAGGTGAAAATGAGAATGTTTGATGTACTGCACTCTTAAGGCTTTTGTTTATCTTGAATATGATTTTTTTTAGGACATTTTTGATAGTCTATAGTCATCATTTAGGGAAAGCATCAGGCCAGAAGATAGACTATTTTGTGTTGTCATCGATTTAAAACAACTATCCACTGATGTGAATTATCGGATAATAACTAAAGCTTTTTTTTTCACATGATTGCTCTCTAACATCTGAATCCAAAGATAAAGTGTAATACAGTAATGCAATGTTATCTTGAGGGCTGAACAAGCTAACCTCAGTTTGTTTTTATGTTCACATGATTGTCCTCAGTCCATTCATCACTAACTCCAGTGCAAACCATTAAAAATGCAATGTAGGTAATATAGAAAATTTAGACTCAGCTCTTTGTATGCTTAGTTTTTGTGTTGATCAGTGTACTTTACCAAGTTCAGTAAGCATCAACCAGGTTCCATCACTATCTCAAAATAGCCTTGCATTGTTTAATCCTGATTCTTCTTCGCCTTAGTAATTCTGAATCATATACAGACGGTCCCAAAACAGCCAATAATTTGGCATAAGAGCTACCATTTAAATTATGAACCATAGCATAACCTATGGAGGACAGCATTTTATCAGCCCCTTGCAGACAGGAGGGGTGGCAGGAAGGCTGTCAAAGGGACACAGGAATCCTGTATCTTTCCACCAAGATACCATGTAAAGACAGGAGAATTAGCAGATTAGTTTCTGGTGGGCAGCCCATCAAGTCACTTATGTTGCCAATTAAGGATTACTTTTCCAATGTTAGCCATGTTGGCATGTGAGGAGACTACCTGGTCAAATATTAATGGATTAGGGGCACTCCGTGGCTCAGGTGGGAGGGATCTCCAGCAGTGACAATTCCATCCACCCTCGATGTCACTCTGTCACTCCCAAACACCAGGGCAGCCCTGCCAGTTCACTCCCTCCCTTTCAAGAGTGCCCAGTAGTGGTCATCACAGTTGGCAATGCTGCTGAGTTGTCTCTTCCCCACCCCTCAATAATGGGGCCAGCAGCTCTTGGAGAGAGGGGTTTGGGGGAGGAGGTGTCACCATCTTTAATAATCCCACTATTGTTACGTAATTGGTCAAAATGAATCCCTCAGTCCAGCCATGGGCCACGTTAGATACACAACCTGCTTTCAGCCCAGGTGGTGAGACCTCTGCTCAGCATTCTTTAAAAAGGTCTGGTCACATTTTAGTTGAGATTCGCCCTTTTAACATACCATCGCAATTATGTTCTAATTTCGGACTTGTTACTTCGGGCTATTTACTATGGAATGGTAAGGAACAATTCTTGCTACTCATGTTCACTTTGTTTTTACAGCTCAAATTGTGATGGTGCAGTTTGAGCAAAAAAAGTTATCACCATCTGTGGTGTATAAGGTTTTCCTGCATTTCTTTACCGTGCTCCTAGGCATTATGAACATTTCAAATTATATTCAGGTAAATTGTTACCTAGGTTGTTGATGGATAATAGGCTAATGTGGTCTCCTAGAACTCTGTCTGTTTAAAACAGATGACTATTTATTAAATAGAGAAAACTGAAGGCAGAAAATGAATTAAAGAATGAGTCATCATTTTTTCCAAAGCTTTTTATTTCCTTGTATGAAGAGTATACAACTATCTTAGCACCAGGCCTATATACATTCAGAAATCAATAATACCTTCCAATAATGAGCCAGAAGAAATATTACAAATATGATTTTATTTAATAACAAAGATATTTTGTTATTATATACAAAAGTAAATTGTACAAAAACTCCAACTAATATTTTCACATTCAATCATTAATAAGTTAGTTATAGGTAGTAAAGAGTGAACAGGATGAAATAATGTCCATGTATTGCTTTAGATCTTAACAGGGGCTGTTGAAAGTTCATGGAGAAACTGCATCAAATTCGTAAGGCTGCTTAATGTTTTGCATTAATCCAGTTGGCACCTACTAAATGCAAATTGATTACTTTTGAAGTGGGTTTTGAATTAGAATCAAACAGGGATCACAACCTGCACAGTACACAGTCAATCTCTTAAAAATCAATCTCTTCAGAGATGTTAAGATACACCTCTGGAGCATGTGTGACTTGAACTTGGACCTCCTGGATCAGAGGAAAGTTCATTAACATCGCGCCATATTTTCCCTGAATTGGTCAATTCATAGCCAGATGACTATCCAGTTAAGGGTAGTGTTATGAAGTTGTAGGCATGTACTGTACCTATAAGAGAGAGTGAAGGCTGTTTTGCACTGAGAGCTTGCAGGCACATGTCATGTGACTGATAATTTCAGAGTATAACGGAAAATTGAAAATATGTAACACTTGAATTTGAAACAAATACCTGACTTTTGGTTTTTATGTTTTCACAACAGTTCAAATTTAACTGATCAGTTTAAATTATGCCCAAGATACTAAAACCCAATCAAATTTGAATTTTACTGTTTTGACAACACGGAACCAATGAGACGATCTGATGTTTGGGCTATAAGGAAGCTGGCATTTTGAGAGTTAGCCAGAGAGAGTGACCAACTGCCATTGTCAGAGTATCTGCTAGTAAATCGCTTTTTATCAAATTTACCTCTTTATACGAAACATCTTTGCAGCAAAAGACCAAAGATGACCCAGGGAGATTTTCAGCCAGAGGAAGACAGTCACCGGAGACGACAGCTACTGTAGGGTTTTGAAAATTAAGTTGATGTAATTTCAATAGGGGTGTTTATGGGAACAGTATATTGTTATAGAGTTGGAGGTAGATAAACAGCACTTAGGAGAAAGGAGATTTAGATTTGTAAATAGTTATTGTTTAATGTTCATTTTTAGTGTTAAAGAATAAATTGATATTTTTTCTTTAAATAGTGGCATTTGGCAGTTCTTGGTCACTCATACTTTAACAGGTAACGAGGCTAGGTGATTGGTTTAATTAACAGAGAGATTCACCGCCTTGTTGTAACAATAGTAGGCATGGGATCTCGAAACTGGGGGGCCAACAGGAGGCTTTCCAACTCAACAACAAGTTCGGTTCAGGTGAGTGAGTAAAAAGATAGGTGGCATTTCCATCTGTGCTCTATCTGCAAATTTTAAGTTTAAATGAACAAATAATGGGTTCAGCAGCAGAGTCACAATGGTACAGAAGCACAGCCTATAGTCTGTGTTAAGACAGGTAGGCAAGGCTTTAAAGCCTCCCTGGAATCCTAACAAGAAGTTGTGGAAGAAATTGTTCTGTCCCCAAAGGGCCCACAGACCAATTGGAGATTTCCAATCAATCTCTGACATGTGGCCTTAATAGGCTATTAATCCTTTAATTAGTAACACAACTAACCCTCAGCCTGCCTCTGTAATGGTGAAAGCACAGATATAATGATGCCTTGCTTAAAGAATACGGCATATTGTCTGTTGAAGGAAATATCAGTATAGCAGTGATAACAAAGGAAAATAAAACCTGACTAAATCTCTACACTTCAATTAAATGCCCTTTTGGTACCATCATTCCAGTGACCTGAAATTTCTGTTGCCAGTGACAGAGTTGTAAGCACCTGACCTTTACCTTTGTGTTAAATTACAAATATTATCTCTTCCAGAAAAGGATTTGAAGGATAGTTTTAGATTTTCATTTATGCACTGAACTGTTAATGGATTTAATGTAAGAATGTCATGCATGCAGTACTCTAGTACCAAATTCAAATGAATAAAATTCCAAGGCTGGCTGGCTGGCTTGCTACACAAAAGTGTCATGTCGAAATCTAAAAGACAACACCATGGCAGTGCTGAAGGAGTACTGAGAATTATGAGCCAAGCATTTTTGGTTACATGAAACATTCTGTCAAATTGAAATGGTAACTGTTTCCAGATCACTGCACTCTACCCTATATATAGCAAAGCCTCACATTTTCTTCATTCATTTGGTGTAAAGAAATACAATAGGGCCATTCAGCCTATAGTGCCTGTGCCTGCTCTTTGAAAGACACCAATTGATCACACTCTTCACTCTTCGTTTTCACTTTGTATCGGATGTGGATTAATTTTATGGCTTGAAACAGTTTTGACTGTTTGCAAAGGATAATTGTCATTGAGAATCTGGATTGGCATGACCTGAACTAATTTGTAAATATAATTCACATAATAATGTTTGATCAAATACACAATTATATTTGCATTTCTCAAATGCATAACATAAACTGACTGAAATATTGACAACTCAAATATTTCAAGGCTCCAGTAAGGATTTGTTTGGGTACCCTTGCCAAACATAATTTGCATTCTTCAAAAGGTAAAGTGTAGTCTTTGATGACGAAGATGCAACTTTCCAAAGTATATTTTGTTGACATCCAACTAAGGAAGCTGAAAAATATGTTGCTGGAAAAGGACAGCAGGTCAGGCAGCATCCAAGGAGAAGGAGAATTGACGTTTATGCCCGAAACGTCAATTCTCCTGCTCCTTGGATGCTGCCTGACCTGGTGCGCTTTTCCAGCAACACATTTTTCAGCTCTGATCTCCAGCATCTGCAGTCCTCACTTTATCCAACTAAGGAATGCCAGTACAGGGCAACAGAACATTTTGTAATGTTGGAAACTGGTCTGAGCAACTCTGAGCCAAGTAATGGCGTGGGGTAGATGCAGTCGTGGAGCCTATATTTTGTTCAAAAAATTTTCCCTTACTTCCATTTCTCAATGCAGCAAGCTGACATTTCAATTTCTCCTTTTAGTCACCTTTGTTCTTTCTAGATATGACTGTCAATTGGTGTCAAGTCATGAACAGCTTCATGCTGTGGACTATACATTAAATCTTAAGGGTGCAAAACATACAGAGAGAAAGAAAATCTAATAAATCCACTTCAATGGGAGCTGCATTTTCATGGAACAAAAATCAGAACTAAAGTGTAAAGTATTGGCACCACTGCAATTAAATCAATGAATTTCATATTATGATATACAAGTATATTGTAAGTCAATGATGAGGCATTGAGAGATACAACTTGCACATACTGCAGTTTGAAGTTTAGCTGTCTCGGTTGAAAACCTACGTCCCACGAGAAAAAAAACCTGTACTTATGAAGTAGAAGACAGGGGAATATAAGCAAAAGAAATGTGGAATGAACAGTATAATCTATGACCCTGTAACATGACTTGGAAATTGTATTTAACTGATATATTTATATATATATTATTTATACAATAACTTACATCTTTTACATCCTGCAATTACTATTTTCAATAATATGGTGATAGTTTTGTTTTGCAGGACACTTCTCTGAGACACACTGATATGAAAATATACACACAGTGATGTACACACCCAATTTCACTGCGCAAACCACCATTATAACCTATCGCAGGTCAGAATAAGCAGCTTTGACAATTCAGGCTCATTATCCTCGTCCAACTGGAAGCTGTAATATAGAAGAATGAAACTACTTTCAAGTATTATATTAACACAGGAGGTAACATGAATGATAATTGATATGTGACCACAGAGTAAACTGTCAGCAAACTGCTTGGATAGCTGAATGATGTTAGAAAGGGTTCTCTTGTGAATTTTAATTAACTGCTGAGTGCTTCTGGCATCAGTACAGATACCAACTGTAACATCAGGTGGGGCTCGAAATAGGTTGCCTTCAAGCCTGTTAATTGGCATAGATGATTGGAAAATATGCTGTCAGATGTTTCTTCACTGGGAGGGTGAAAATGAGAAGCAATCATTCTGTGTCAACCCAAACATTCCAGTGACTGGATCATGACATCAGTTTGGTCATGAAAACCTACAGAGTGGTTTATGCAGCAGGCTTCTTCCTTAAATACACAGAATTTTAGTTGAAATGTATTTTTCTTCCTGATTGATTTAGTAAGGATAGACTGGTGAGCAGACATTAGCTTCCAATTAGTAAGCCAAACAGAGCAGGAGAGGAATTTGTTTTATTTGTTCATGGAATGTGTGTGTCACTAACTAGGCCAACTTCTATTGCCCATCCTCAATTGCTTAGTAGGCAGTTAAGAGTCAATCACATTGGACTAGAGTCACATGTAGGCCAGACCAAGTAAAGATGACAGATTTCTGTCCCCAAAGGACATTAGTGAACCAGCTGGGTTTTCACACCAATTAACAGTGGTTACACGGTTGTTATTAGGTCTATACATTCCCTAACAGCTCAACATTAGGTTTTTTAATACATTGATAAGTTTAGTGGTAAGTTTACAAAGTAAGTGTGCTGGTTATTGGGACAAATTTCTTAATACTCGGGATGTTTTTTTCTTGGCACACGCACATACTGGTAGGATTAGCACTTGTCACCTGCTATCAGCTGATCTTGAGAAGGTGTTAGTGAACAAACTTGTCTCCAAAAACACTTATTTCAGTACTTTAGCTACACTAGTAATCTGCTGCAAAGAACAAAAATAATTTTATCACAAGGTATTTCTTAGTAAAGGCTCTTCGAAAACTCGGTATAAAATTTGATTTTATGTTTCTCAGCTTCTGGATGCAGCAACATTACCCAAATTGTTATATAAGTTGATTTGGCACGACTAGTACTCATGAATAATAGAGCATAGAGACAGGCCGGTCAGCCCATTGTGCCAATGTTGGCTCTTTGGTAAAATTAAACAACTATTCCTATTGCCTTGTTATTTCCTCACAACTCTGTAAATTTATCCCCTCCAAATTTTTTTTTTACAGTCATTGAATCTGCCTCCACTATCCATTCAGTTATTACATTTGCTATACTCGCTACTTTGTTTTTTTCCTGTGTGGCACCTCGGATCTTTTGCTGATGTGTGGATGAACTTTCAAAGTAACTGCAGTCTTAAAGGGGGCGCACTTCTAAAAATCCAAATGAAAATATATCAAACTCTAGTCAATGATGGGGGGGGGGGGGGGGGGGGGGGGGGGAACACCTAGGAAAACAAAGTAATTGTCCAAGGAAGTGAAGGAATCAAAATACTGACCCAACTATAGTGCTTCACTGCGGGTAATGAATATTCGTAGCATGGCTATGGGTTCTCTTAATTGTGCATTAAGCAATTATTAACTGCAATCTTCAGAAAATGATTAAAATTAATTTCTTAGACATGCTAGCAACGCGTGGCATGCAACAAAAAGTAATGTTAAAATTTTACTGCATTTTTCCTTCATAAGAATTTAAAGCAACCTAAGTTTAAAGTGGATTCAAACTCACAACAAGGTAGCAACTCTACCAATGGTTTACTACAAATTTCTTTGACAGACTTTTTGTTATGTTGTCGTTTTTACTTACTGTGATGAAAGTTGCCTAACACATTTTGTTTTTTGGATTACATAAGAGTCAGATAAATGTAAATCAAGTCTGTTTTCTTTTAAAAAGTCAAAGTTTTTTGGATAGTGATCTAAATAGATAATTTCTAAATAGAATGTAATTGCGATTAAGTGCCTGAGAGAACCCCTGTAGTGCAAATTGAGAAACTGATTACACCGTTTTGTGTTTATTCTCTGTTATAAACTTAAGACAACTAGTTTAGCTTTGACTCTGGAACAGAAATTTCAAAGTTTTAGTTCAGAAAAATTCAGATTTCAGTTCAGAAGGTAACAATTTTTCTTCTAGCAAGAAAACCAAGTTGTTCAGATCAGGGGAACCAGTCACTTCAGGAGAATTGGTTTCAACTCTGTCGAGTTTCCAAGCTGAGAGAGTTGGATTGAAATTTGCAAGTTGTTGAACTGACAAAGGTTAGGCTCTCAGAATTGTGAAGCAGGAAGATAGATCCAGGAGATATTGCTGAAGAAGCCTCAGCCCTTGAGTTTGTCCAACTGGTTTCAGATTCTTGCTGCTGATGTGGGTGAGGATGTTAGCTGTCGGGAGGATGAGCAAACAGGTGATAGTACTGTGATACAGAGAGACATTCAAGAGGTGGGGAGTGACGGGGAGCAGAAAAGAGAAACACAGATATAATTGGTGGTAGGAGTCAGAGGAATAGTCCCTGTTCTCAGTGACCAGGATCAAGAGTCCTAAAGGCTGTGTTGTCTACCTGGTACCCAGGTTAGGAGTATCTTATCTGGGCTGCAGGGGAACTTGGGAGTGGGAGGGCAAAGATCAAGATGTCCTGATGCACATTGGTATCAATGATATAGGAAAGAGGTTCTGCTAAGGGAATATAGGCACATCAGGGCTAAACAGAACTGAAAAGATGATAATCTCCAAATTACTACCTGAAGCTACTGAATGAATGAATTGGGGCAGGGTCAACAAGATTAAAGAAGTAAACAAGTGGCTCAAAGATTGGTGCAAGAAAAACAGGCTCAAATTCATGGGACATTGACATCAGTCCCGGGGAAGAGGAAGCTGTTCCGATGGAATGGTCTCCACCTGAATCCTGCCAGGACCAGAGTTCTTCTGAATTGCCTAACTATGGCTGTAGACAGAGCTTTAAACTAAATAGTGGGGTGAGTTCAGTTGCTTGGAAAATCGTGGAAAATGTTAAAGGTGGGGAGGGCTCAGCAGAGGTTAAAGCTTTCAGAACAAGTAAAGGACAGAGTATGGAAAGGGACAGGAATCTAACATCAAGCACAGTTGATGAGGGGACAAATATGAGAAGGGGGCAGTCAATGCAGGAATCATACTTAAATTCAGGCAATATATGAAACAAGGAAAATGAGCTTGTAATGCAGATTGAAACCGGCAGATAGAGTGTTATGGGTACCACAGAGACATGACTGGGAAATAAATCTTCAAGAATATCCATCTTATTGAAAGGACAGACAGATGAGCAGGGAGACAGGAATACTTTGCTGTAAGAAATGAAATTCAATCAATGGCAAGAAGTGATATAGAGTCAGAAGGCATAGAATGTGTATTGGTAAAGTTGAGGAACTACTTGTCAGTCTTGTCAGTTACACTCAAGCCTCCTAGCAGCAGTCAGGATGTGGAAAAGAAAATAAACCAAGAGATGGAAAAGGCATGCAAGGAAGGCACTATAACAATATAACTATAACAATAATCATGGAGGACTTCAATATGCAGGTGGACTGAGAAAATCAGATTGGCAGTGAATCCCAAGGAATGTGTGAAATGTTGATGAGATAGGGTTTTTTTTGGAGATGCTTGTGGTAGATTCCAGGAGGTAACAGGCAAATTGGGATTAGGTGATGTGTAATGAGGCATACTTGATTAGGAAGCTGAAGGTGAAAGAAAACCTAAGGCTTAGTGACCATAATATGATAGAATTCACTTCACAATTTGAGAGGGAGAAGATTGAATCAGATGTGCTGTATTACAGTTGAGTAAAGATAACTACAAAGACATGAGGGAGGATCTGGCCAGAATTGACTGGAAGGGCAGCCTAGCAGGAAAGATGGTGGAGCAGCAATGGCTGGTGTTTCTGGGGATAACTTGGGAGGCACAGCAGAAATTCATTCCAAGGAAAATGAAACAAACTAAGAAGGCAGCCATGTCTGACAAGAGATGCCAGGGATAGCATAAAAGTAGGAGAAATTGTAAACAATCTGATGAAGATTAATGGGAAGCCAGAGGATTAGGAAGTCTTTAAAAACCAACTGAGGATAACTAAAATAAAACCTTAAGGTGCTGCACACAAAGCTGCTAAATGAGATAAGAACCCATGGTGTTCTGTATAAGATACTGGCATGAATAGAGGATTGGCAGACTGGCAGAGCACAGGGAGTGGGGATAAAAGGGTGTAGCTGGTGACTAATGGAATTCAACGGGGGTCAGTATTGGGACCATAATTATATATTAATGATCTGGACAAAGGAACCCAGAACACTGTTGTTAAGGTTGCAGATGACATAAAGAAAGGTGGAGGGCCAGGTCATGCTGTGGAAGTGGGGAGGCTGCAGAAGGACTAGGAGAGTGGGAAAATAAGTGGCAGATGGAATACAATTTAAGAAAGTGTCAGCTTATGCACTTTGGCAGGAAGATGAGAGACTTAGGTGGTTGTGGAACAGTCCATTTTCTGTAGTTACACCAGCACCATTCCCCACCTCTTCCTCGCTACATTGATGACTGCATCGGCACCACCTCGTGCTCCCATGCAGTGGTTGAACAGTTCATCAACTTCACCAACACATTCCACCCCGACCTAAAATTCACCTGACCATCTCAGACACCTCGCTCCCCTTCCAGTGACTGACTCAACACTGACATCTTCTACAAACCTACCAACCCCCATAGCTACCTGCATTACACCTCCTCTCACACTGCCTCCTGTAAAAATGCTATCTCTTAAGCCCAATTTGTCTGCCTCCACCGCATCTACTCCCAGGAGGATCAGTTCCACCACAGAACACAACAGATAGCCTCTTTCTTTAAAGACCACAATTTTCTCTCCCACATGGTTGATGATGCCTTCCAGCACATCTCATCCACCTCCCGCACCTCCGCATTCGAAATCCACCCCTCCAACAGCAACTAGGACAGAACCCTCACCGTCTTCATCTTCCATCCCACCAACCTCCTCATACATTGCGTCTTCCTCTTCCATTTCTGCCACCTACAAACGGACCCCACCACTGAGGATATGGGCCTCTGGGAGGTAGGATAAAATGGATTAAGGACCTGCACAAAAAGACTTCTGTATTGCTAAATTAGATTGCAAAATAACAGTTAATTCTAAATTGCAGCTGGAGACAAAATAGTTCCCAGCACCTATGTGACTATTTGGTTCCTATGCCTATGTGATCACCTGCAGCTAGTCTCTAAAGCCATATATAAAAATAAAAAACAACCACACTTTGCAAGCTGTGAGTCCTCGTAGAGGAAATACTAAACCACACTTTGCAAGCCGTGAATCTTTGTAAAAGTGATATAAACCATGATGACTTAAGCAATATCACTGGTTCAAGCAACCACCCATGAAGTGATATCATGAATTGATTGGTTGTTACAATGCAATCATGCTCCATGTCTGATGATGAATAATGTTTATAAACCTTATGCAAACTCTGTAAGGTTGTTGGATTCTTTTGATTGCCAAGAAGTTTTCATACTTCTGGGCGAATCAGAACCTGCCAACCCAGCGCTGTAACATACAATAAATGATTGTTTGCATATTAGACAAAGAGTCATTTACAGTTGTGTTTGTTGACCAATCGTAGAACCTGGAGACCCACAGATCATCACCACCAGAGATATATTTCCCTTCCCATCCCTATCCGCCTTCCATAAAGACCATTCCCTCCGCGACTCCCTCGTCAGGTCCACGCTCCCCACCAACCCATCCTCCAATGCCATGGCATCAATGTGGACTTCACCAGTTTCCTAATTTTCCCTCCCCCCACCTTATCCCAGAATCAACCTTCCAACCCGGCACTGCCCTCATGACCTGTTCCATCTTCCTTCCCACCTATCCGCTCCACCCTCCTCTCCGACCTATCACCATAACTCCCACCTCCATCTCCCTATCGCATTCTCAGCTACCTCCCCTATAGTCCCACCCCCTCCCATTTATCTCATCATTCCCTCGGCTCACAGTGTCATTCCTGCTGAAGAGCTTTTGCCTGAACCATCGACTCTCCTGCTCCTCAGATGCTGCCTGACTGGCTGTGCTTTTCCAGCACCACACTCTCAACTCTAATCTCCAACATTTGCAGTCCTCACTTTCGCCCTGTTGTCTAAACAGGGACAGGCCTCAGAAATCTAAAGCATTTCGGGAGTGCTGGTATAGGATTCTCTTCAGGCTAACATGTAGGTTCAGTTGATGGTTTGGAAATCAAATGCAATGTGAGCATATGTTTGAATAGGGCTAGAATGCAGCTGCAGGGGTTTTAACGCTCCGGCAGTGTAAGGCTCTGGTCTGATTGTATTTGGAATGTTGAGAAGTATGGAACCCTGTATCTAAGGAAGGATGTGCTGGCATCAGACGAGGTCCAGTGGAGTTTACAAGAATGATCATAGGGATAAAGGGCTTGTCATATGAGAATCTAGGTCTGTACTCAATGAGCTTAGAATACTGAAGGGGAAGTCTGATTCAAAAGTTACAGAAAACAGAGGCCTGGGTAGAGTGGACTTGGAGAAGATGTTTCCTCTTGTAGGAGTGAGTAGGATCCAAAGGCACAGCCTCAGACTGAAGGGACGATTCAGGTGAGGGTGGATTTCTTCAGCCTGGGGGTGCTGAATCTGTGGAACCCATTGCCGCAATGGGCTGTGGAGGCCAAGTCATTCAGTGTAGTTAAGACAGAGATCGAGAGGTTCTTGATCGGTAAGGGGGTCAAAGGTTATGTGGAGAAGATCACATCCATTGGATTGAATAGTGGAGCAGACTCGGTGGGCCAAATAGCCTAAATCTGCTCCAATGTTTTATAAAGACCAGCAGACTCAGCAAGGAATCCTAAAAGTCTCAGCAGTTGAAGGAAAAGGAACTGCAAAGCTTTAGTTCAGTAAAGATTTAAGAAGCTGATTTGTCTCTCAGATTGAGTTTCTGTAAAAGGTAGTGTGGAGAAACAGGTTGAAACTTGTTTTGATGTTTGTGTCATGATCTTTTGAACTTTCTTTGATATACATAAAGAATAATTTTTAAAAAAGACAAAGCAATATAATTAACTTGCATTGTGTTGTTAAAGAATGTCTGGAGCTTTACATGAATGTATTTCAGTGATTAACCATATTAACAGACAGCAAAAATTAAACACAGGATCTATCAAGTCAGGCTCCCTTGTGGAATCTAACTTGTCAGTCTAACCATCAATTGGGATTATAACAGAACCATGATGCTTGTTTCTTCCCACACTTCCCCCCCCCCCCCCCCCCGCCACCCCCCAAAAAAAAAAATGGATTGATATAAGAATATCAAAAATTTCCATCACTCTCTACTGAAGTCAGGGATATAATTCTGGGATATTCATAGCCCTCCAGATCTACATTAGGAATGGATAGAGCATGATTAAATTTTTCATGGAAATATGGGCATCGCTGGCCAGGACAACATTTATTTCCTGTATCTAAATTGCTCCTCCAAAAGTGGAAGAACCATAAATGTGGATAAACTGCTGTAAATCATGGTGAGTTGCTGGTAATTGAATCCAAAACATGTTAATCAATCAATGCGATGGAGATTTCATTTGGAATGCATATGCCTAAACAATTTTTCATCATTTCACTTTAAGCTTTACCTTTCTGGCGCAGGCTAAGCCCATGTATCCTCTCCTGCAGGCACACACATTCGGTCTGATGCACTTACTTCCAAACAAACATTTCTGCTCACAGATAGCTGGAAAGATAATCAAGCATGAATATGAAGCCAAATTTCCACATTTAAGATGGTTACTTATCTAACTAAATAGGAAGACATGAAATAACATTTTCTGCTGACATGCAAACATGTAAACATGTAACACATGTTCTGCAATTGTCTCAGTATAGCAATCACTAAAGAGAACCCTGATTAATATTCATTTCTGTGCTTGGGGTACTTCAGTTAGTTGTGGTGTTTCTACCACTGCTTAGTTGACAAACCGATGATTAAATATAATCATTGACACAATTGGCTATTTGTTTTATAGAGATAAAAGGTCATCTGGTCTTATAACCTTCTACTTATTGATTGGATAGCCATGCTGTTGCTCTATTCTGAATTTACTTATGCCTGTAACAGTTTTGAAAGTGCAAATAAATGGCATTGTTTCCCGAACTGACCTCCTTCCCCATGTCAAAAAATAATCTTTTCCTATTTAGTGTAACTAGCATCAGCACCTACCTAGAAATTTAGGATTTAAAAATAAAACTTCTTTCATATAAAACATTGTGAGTGGAGAACACAGTACAGCCATTTTAGCTACATGAGTGTATAGGTATCATTCTGTAAGGTAGTGCTCGCTTGAATGGTTTTCAAAATGGGTCAGAATCTAGAATTGATTATCAGTCTGTGAGAGGGGTAATCAGCTCCTGTACCAACATTTCATTGTGCTCCCTTTTCATGTACCCTACTCTGGCAGTGGACCGAGGCATAATGCTGCCGGAATATGACTGACACTGACATAGTATCAATAAAAGTTTAAAATTTTGCCAGAAACGCTTCACCAATATGGAAAGCTCATTTGGAAAAGATGCTCAATGAATTTCTGTGTGTTGATAATGATAAATAACCAGAATATGTTAGAAAAAAATACAATGAAAATTTCAAAGAAATGTTTTCATAAAGTACCGCAGCCTATGTTCTTTCCAAGTCTATCACTACCCTTCCCACGGTTCACAATACTTCCAAGGGCACCAATCTCTGCACATTTTGAAATTTGTGTCCTGTTTCCAGGT
Source organism: Hemiscyllium ocellatum (assembly GCF_020745735.1). Taxonomy (NCBI): domain Eukaryota; kingdom Metazoa; phylum Chordata; class Chondrichthyes; order Orectolobiformes; family Hemiscylliidae; genus Hemiscyllium; species Hemiscyllium ocellatum. The sequence goes on along the minus strand of NC_083407.1, from coordinate 36,251,671 downwards.
CATTAATACAAATTAAAAACTGTAGTGTTCCTTGTCCAACCCCCTGGGAAATTGCACAAGTTACCTTCCTCCAGTCCTCAAAATTAACCATTCAACACTACTGCTTTTTTTCCACTTCACCAATTTCAGATCCACACTGTCACTGTCCTTTTTCCATCAAGGTCTGTGGCACATTATTGCATATTTTTGAAAGTCCGTCTACACCAATAGGATAGCAAATTCCAGATTCTAACTGTTGGTTTGATAAAGGATTTTTTTCACAAATTCTCTATTTGATTTATTAACTGTCTGATGTTAATGGCCCACAGTTCCAGCACTGTCCACAAATGGAAATATTTTCTCTATATCTAATCTATCAAACACTTTTACAATCTCCAAGACCTCTGTTAGGTCATCCCTAATGGTTCTGCTTCTCTTGCTAGTAAATGACATGTTTTCACTTTCTTCAGTACCGTTATAACCTTTAAATACACTGCTTAGAAGTGTTCACATTATGTTAAATTTGTTCTAACCAAAATGACCACAGAGGAGAGAGATTAGGAGATATTTCCATTGATTACTTGGCCACAGGAAATGGTTGAGACAGAGACCTTTGCTTGTTGAAGGCATAATTAAGTCATTCGTTGAAACACAGAAAGGTTTTTAACAATGGAGTGTGATTAGATTAGGAATGTTTCTACAACATGCCTGTTCCCACAAAGTAGGCCAAGTGAACCGGTTATGTATTGTAACCTGTGATTCTACAGTTTAGACAAGCTCTGATCCACAAAAAAGTATAGGCAATTTCTCATCTGCAGGGTTTATGCGATCAATTTTAAAGAGGTCAAGCTTAATTTCTTCATAATATAAAGATATTGAAAGCATATGTTACAGGGCAGGGAAGTGAAAAGGCGACAACACTGGCAGCATATCATACAATTTAGATCTAGTTACTTACGGATTTGACATAGTACTCCTTCCCAGCCAGGCTGACAGTGACAGGTATTGGCTCCCACACATTCTCCACCATTCAAGCACTTCTGCAGACAGATTGCTGGGTACACAATTAATAACAGAAAATCTGTTCAGTGAAAATAGTGTAAAAGTCATGCATCCAGCACACACTGGGAATGGGCAATGCTGGGTAAACCATCAATGTCAGTTAATAGAAGGAATACTGCTCAAAAATGTACCTGAATGAGCGGAGCAGAGAGAGCTTTATGGCATCTTGAGGGAGTTAAAATATTATAACACTTCTAGAGTTATAATGCAAAACCAAAAGCAGGCATAGTCATGACCTCAGGAAGTCAGTCACATTTTCAATTGGTTTGGCTCATAAACCTAACATCATTAACATAATTCATTGTGCCAAATTATATTACTGATCTTTGAGGTACAGCTCATAAAAATGGAAAAGTTAGGAGACATAGTTAAAAATCACACAACACCAGGTTATAGTCCAACAGGTTTAATTGGAAGCACTAGCTTTCAGAGCGTCGTTCCTTAATCAGGTGGTTGTGGAGGACGCAATTGTAAGACACAGAATTTATAGCAAAAGTTTACAGTGTGATGTAACTGAAATTATACATTGAAAATACCTTGATTGTTTGTTCAAATATGAACAGATGAAAGACTCAACAAATAATCAAGGTATTTTTCAATGTATAATTTCAGTCACATCACACTGTAAATTTTTGCTATAAATTCTGTGTCTTACAATTGTGTCCTCCACAACCACCTGATGAACGAGCGACGCTCCGAAAGCTAGTGCTGCTAATTAAACCTATTGGACTATAACCTGGTGTTGTGTGATTTTTAACTTTGTACACCCCAGTTCAACACCAGCATCTCCAAATTAGATTACACAACTTGACATGTTATGTGTATGTTATTAAGCACCATGGTGGTAGCTGAAGCCAATTTTGGGGAAAATTCCAGAGATTCCGGATGGTGGAATGCCAGATTACAATAATATTACTGTATAAACCTTATGCATTGGTCTAAATCTTCCTCCAACAGGATGTTTTACCTGATATGGCAATGATTGCCATCTCTCATAACAAGAATCTGGGCATGGCTATCATCAAGAATTCAACTGATATTTATCACAAACTATTACGTACAAACATTACATTCTTCAGGCATTTAAGTGTCTGGGTTATCATTAAGTTATCATGTTACTGGAAGCCTGCTTCCAATAAAGTGCCGTGCTTCATGTGATTTGAGATGGAATGCGAGATCTTTATATTCTCACATCAATAGTGAGAAATAGCATGAAAACAAAATCTTAAAGCTGCTCTTGACAATCCAGTCATTTTTCACTGGTGTAGAGAAAAATAATGAGTGACTTGTAAAAGTCTTCAAGGTTGTGACTAGTTTAGTGGTCCATTATTTTCCAAATGTTAATGAGGCTACACTGACAGCTCACATGTTTTAAGATTGTCACAAAAGGATTAAAGGTTAGGGGAAATGTTACTGGCATACCAAATTGTTCGATATGGAATTCATTGCTGTAAATTACTTGCGAATGCAGACTTTGTCAAATTCCCCTCCTAAAGAATTTATAAGGAAGAATACTAAATAGTATGCAAAATGAGCAGGTTCATTGAATTATACCAGATGGCTCGTGTACAGAAATAAATTGGTGCATGCTGAATGGAATGAATAATGCCTTTCACTGGTTACTGAATTGCTAAATTTTCAATATCAATTTCTACCAAACCAAATGCAGTCTTGAAAATCAGAATTAACCTAATCAAATTCCATATTATTTGCCCTCCAATGCATTCAAAGGTGCACTTACGTTGATTGCATCGCTTTCCTTTCCAGCCTGATGGACAGTCACAGATACCTGGGCTCACACACTTCCCTCCATTCATGCACATTGGTTCACAGACACCTGCACAAAGGATAATGTGGACAAATATTTCAAATTTCGGAAGACCAATGGCCTTCCCTCACAGACCGTGGAGCTGCTAGTCCTTTGAAATCTCTCACACTTCCCAACTGATCGGATAGTGATCTGCATTACGTTACTAGGTTGGAACAAAGTCTGTAAAATGAGTGATTTGAATTGCTAGGATCTGATCTTGCACAGGAGATTGAAATTCTTAGTTAAAATGTTTTATACTTTTAAGGCTATTTGTTTTTTTTTCTGCCTGTTTCAAATACAGCCTTTTTAAGCCTGTGTGGTCATTGCTCTGCTGTCATTTTCTACACTCCCAGTTCAATACTGCTATCAGTAACAATTTATCTATGTGAGATTTTTGAAAAAAAGAGAAGCATACCTTTGTGCATCTTCAAGTATATACTTTGATTTAACAAATGATAAATGGATCATAATTGCAAGCTATGTGGCAGATCTCATTATCCTGATATAATATAGCTCTTCGATAGCAAAGTTCATTTCAAACACTGTAATTAGAGTACATTTGCTGACAGCTGGATCAAAGCCTGAATGGTCATATCTGCTGAACTGACATTAATCTATTCAATGAAATCTACGGATATTTTATGGCAAGCTGCTTTCAAAAACTATGGTAAATTCACAGTCACATGTACAGCAGACACCTGTGCCATGGACAATAGTTACTCATTCAAGTAAATCCTCTTTTCTTGCATTGGAATTGAGTGTTCAACAAAGCTTTGGCAAATGGTCCATGTGAAACCACAGCCTAATATATCAACAGGAAATTCACATGCAGTACAAATATAACTGGAGTCCACCAAAACAATCCTCTGCTGATTTGCTATCTTGTTTACAACTTTACAGTTGGAAGGTTTATGTAGAAATCCAAATGGATTCCTGACTGATAGGAACTGATAGTATTCAAATGCAGAGAGTTGTGGTTAGTCTTCATGCTGCAACAGTTAAGTGAGTACCTACCCTTTATCCATGACTAGAATGGGAGACAGTCAACACAAGAGCAAAATGATCCTAATCCTAAAGTTTGTTTAGTCAGTAAATGAAGAAGAAAAGCAAATTACTGCTGATGCTTTAAGTCTGAGTCAAACACAGAGAATGCTGAAGAAACTCAGCAAACCTGGCAGTATTTGTGAAGAGAGATATAGTTAACATTTCAAGTCCGGTATGACTCTGCTTCAGAACTGAAAGGTATTTGGAAAACATCTTTTTATAGTTTCGATAAGGAGCAAAGGGGGGGATGTTCAAGAGACCCAGTGTAAAACACAAAGGGGTTTTAATGATGATGAAAGCCATAAAGAGCCATAAAATGGGTGCAAAAATAATAAAAAGAAACTACATAAAGCTTTATGACAATGCTATATGAGTTTGCATCATACTGGAATAAAAGCAAACTCTACAAATGGAATATATATGTATTACTGGCTCATCTTTTGCTATTAGCTTCATTGATAATTTTAAACATAGAAGATCATATTTTTAATATTTATGATGATCAGACTCTTAAAACTGTTAACACAGAGAAGAATAGAACTCACTCTTCTGGCATCTTCTTCCCGTATAACCATCAGGACAGGCGCACACATTGTTTCTCATGCAGTGACCACCATTCTTACAAGGGGGACTACAAACAGCTATAAAACAGGAGATTATATTTTAATGTTATCATGGGCACTTCCACTCAGACACTTCCTTATGTATAAAAATACATCTTAGACAAAGCAGTACTATTACACAATTATTTAAACAAATTAAAATAAATCTCTGACTTTATATTGCAGATGAATGATGACAGTTCAGAACTGGTCGTGTTGCTTGGGTTCAGGTTTCAATGATCCCTTTAAAACTCAGGGTTCAATTGCTGGTTTAGTGTGCTGTGCTGACTTTGAAATTCTGAAAGTTTACTATGGAAAGTATCAGGGTTAATTTTGAAGCGTTAATCTTGAGCACGACGACCCGTGAAATAGTTTATAAGCAACGTCACCTACTTCTTAAAAGGTGGAAGGGTACATTGGATTTGTACAGAATTACGCAATGACTTATCAGCTCTTTTTAATTCCCACTAGCACAACAATATTTGGAAGTGCTGTGCAAGCTGTATGTTCTGAAACTTGCTGATATGAGAAAAAAAAATCACAAAAGGAAAGATAAATATATTTATTCTTTAAAAGAAGCATAATTGGTTATACACTTCACAAAGAAAGGAAATAGACCTCGAGTTTATGCTTGGTCACACTTGTTTACTTGGTACAATTCCCCTGGTATCAGCATCAACAGGTGCTCAAGTTTTAAGAACAAACTGTATTCACTGCAGCTTGACTTTCCTGGGAGCAGGTCCATCCTTGAGGTACATTGATCATCACTAGCAATTGTTAGAACCATTGCTGATTTTTATTACTTTGTTTATTAAACAACCTTTTGGTTTGCAGCTGTGAATGTGAGCTGAGACAGCAGGTGAACTGCAAGTTGGTTTTTGATCATAGGTTTCTACAGATTTTTCAGTTTTGGGAAAGCAGTATGTTTAACCAGGCGATGTTTGGTTATTAAGAGGTCAGTACCTGGGAATTGTTGCTATGAAGTCTGGGACGGAACATGCTGGTCAAACATAGGCAAGACCAGAGCTTGTGAACTGATTTGAACTGGGTATTTCTGAGAGATGGAGTTTGGCTGTTGATGCTATGGGATGAGGATTTGATGCCTAATCTTCAATTATTAACCGTTGGAAGTTCAGAGACTAGAATCTAAGTTTTTAGTGTTACTGAAACAAAACAGAAATTGCTGGAGAGATTCAGCAGGTCTGGTAGCATCTGTGGAATGATTTTGAATAAATGTCACTGGACCTGAAACTCTAACATTGTTTTCCCTGCACAGATGTTACCAGCTTTCTGAGTTTCTCTAGCAATTTCTGTTTTCCTTTAAGATTTCCAGCATCCCCATCCTTTGTTTTTTGTAAACTTCCTTTAGAGTGAAAAGGTAGCACTGATCAACATCCTCAGGAAATTATCCAAGAAACAACGGTATATGGCTGCGGAACAAAACATTGTGAAAAATGATTAAGTAATCTGGCCAGTTTTGTTACTTATTAAAAATAATCTTTCATTGTGTCTGTCTCTTTTTTTTCCTGAGAATTGGGCTGAAAACTGAGGTTATTTGAGTTTAAATCATAGACATTAATTAAATTGCTTTGCTTAATTTTGTTCTGTTAAAATTTCTGAATTGTTAATAACTCATTAAATCTTTTGTTTAAGTTACAAACTTGGTATCTGGAATCGATTATTCACAAAGTCCAGTTAGTAAATCACTGGGGTTAATTTTGAAGAATTTTAAATGTTTTTATTTTGTGTTGCAAATGCAGTGGTTGAGGGGCGGTGGGAGGGGGGGATGTGTGGTGGTTGCAGGGAGTTGATTTTATTGTGGATAAACTGTGGAGCTGGGAAAACGTTCAGCATGTCAAGCAGCATCAGAGAAGAAGGGGAGTTGGAGTTTCAGGTCGGGAACAGCTGACCTCATTTGCCTCTCTTTGCATCATAACATAATTTTCATTTCTCGGGCCTTTGAGGAAATTTCAAAACTTAAGCTTAAATACTTGGGGTGCAAGGATGCTATTATTTGTATTTTGAAAGATTTTCTGGTACACATTTGTTATGCTGGAGTTCATTATGGTCCCATGAGGGAACTGGACTTTTTTTTTCCAAAAGAATTGTTTTCAGTCATTTAAAATTGGGTTTACTTACAACTAATGAATTCATGCTGTGATTTGGTATGTTCTGAAGAAGGATCAGCACACTTGAAATGTTAACACTGCCTTCTCTCCAGATGCTGCCAGACCTGCTGAGTTTCTCCAGCAATTTCTGTTTTGTTATTTGTGACTTAGTGTGTTTTTTGGTGTAGTATGTTCATTCCCAGTTACAATTTATCAAGAGACTATTTTTTACAGAAATACTTTGAAAAAGTTTTAAACTGGAACACTGCATTCGTTCATGGCAGACCTTTGCTGATATGCAGTTTAATTTTGAGCAGAAACCCAGGGAACAATACATATTTGAAAACAAATGAGTGTGCTTGAAGTGGAGAGCATTCGAGAAATGATCCTTGATTTTTGCAATAAAACGTTTGGAGTCTGAACTAAATAAAACCCTTGAACAGAATGGCTCAGAATGACTTATTCCAACCCAGACTGAACATGGAATGCAATGCTTTTTCCATGTATTTCTTAGACATTAGATTGTTTGCAGAAACCCAGTGCTTTCAGAATGGTGCATAGTGCTAAATCATAAATAAAAGCCCTTAGGGAGAGAACATACCACTCTGACAGTGAAGTCCATAGAAACCACGAGGACAAATACATATATTGTGTCGAACACAAGTTCCGCCATTAAGACACACAGGGGTGCAAACAGCTGCAGAAAATGAGAAATTAATCAGTATATCAGTTAAGAGTTGGGTGACAATATACATTGCATGTTTAGAAAAGCAGAATAACTTCTGTTTCTTAGGTATTTGCTGTGGGTTCTCATTTCGTTAAATCTTGCAAAAGCTCTCCTTGGAGAGATGTGTAAAAGTTTTAGTTGACAACACAAACATATGTTCACGTGAAGACAAAAATACAGACTTGAAGTTTAAGACTCAAGATTCCAATTGAATTACCTGTTTCACAGGAGGGTCCCGACCAACCATCTTTACATTTACACACGTCAGGGGAAATACACTTCCCGCCATTCTGACAGTGTCTATTACAAACCACTGTAAATAGAAAACAATTGCATTCAATGTGTCCACTGGCACAAAGAAATAAAGGACTTCACAATTTCAACAGAACAAGTACTTTTACATGATGTAAAACCCAAGTCCCTTTGTTCCTTACCCAGTTCCACATCCCTGGATTCTGTTTTCTGTGGGTTGCTCCTAGCACAGCCATAGGAGGTTTGAGGTTGGAAGTAGTACATTGGCATTGATAGAGAATTGGCTAATGGGCAGGAAACACTGAGTGGGGATAAGGATTTATTATTCAGGTTGGTGATCTGTAGTCTATAGGGTTCCATGTGGATTAGAGTTGGGACTGCAACTGTTTAAAATATATATGTTTATGACTTGGAGGAAGGAAGGGAATGTACAGATCGGTACAGTAAGTGGAGAAAAGATGGCAAATGAGTATAATGTAGGGAAATTTGAAGTTGTTCACTTTGGAGGGGAAAGCAAAATAACTATTATTTAAATGGGGTAAACTGCAGAAAGCTGCAACTCTGAGGGACTTGCAGGTACTTGTGCACAGAACACAGACACTAGCACATTGGTGCAGCAAGTAATCAGGAAAGCTGATGAAATGTTGGTTCTCATTTCATGGGGATTTGAGTATATAAGTAGGGAAGTCTCACTGCAACTGCAAAAGATGCTGGTGAGATTACATCTGTAATACTCTAAGCAGTTTTGGTCCTCTTATTTAATGGAAGATATTATTTCATTTGGAGGCAGTTCAGTGAAGATTCACAGAGGTGATCCCTGGTACTGAAGAACATTCTTATGAACAAAGGCTAAAGAGCTTGTGACTATACTTTCTGGAGTTTAGAAGAATATGAGGTGATTTTATTGAAACATGTAAGATTCCTAAAAGGCTTGGCAGGGTCAATGCTGACAGGATGCTTCTCCTCAAAATGCACTCTTATTCCAGAGGGCAGAGTCTTTGAATAAAGAGGCACCAATTTAAGATTGAGATGAGGAGCAACTTCTTCTCTCAGAGGGTTGAGTATCTTTTGAATTCCTTGCCACAGAGAGCTGTGGGAGCAGAGTTCTTGTGAATACCTAAGGCTTGGGCAGACAGATTCTTGATCAGTTGGGGAAATCAAGGGTTCCAGGGAAAGTGCAAGAAAGTAGACATGAGGAATGTCGGATCAGCCATGATCCTATTGAATGGCAGAACAGGTTGGAGGGACTGAATGACCTAGTCCTATACCTGTTTCTTATGATCTTCCAATCTCATTCTTTGAATGTTGGTTCCATCTATTCATCTCATTCCCACTCCATCACCCATCCCCCAAACCCCTTCATCAGCATAAATGCCATCCTTTCTCAGCTTCTTTTAGTTCTAACAAACTATCACAGGACGCAAAATGGTAACTCTCTTTTCCCTTCACTGATGCTGCCAAAACTGTCGAGTTTTTCCAGCAGGTTCTGTCTTTGTTTCAGATTTCCAACATCCACAGTTTGAGATTTGACTCGATACCTGCGATCTTGACATGTATTAATTAGGAAACTTTTTAAAGATATTAAATAATGTCAGAATGAACAACATTTTCAAGTAGTCTATTCCATAATTTTAGTCTGCCTTGAGACAAGGTCTTGCTCTAGCTTTAAGTTATATTGAGCAAATGACCAATACTACTCCTTTGTCGGGTACTCCAGAACAGTCAGATGATTTGTCACAGTGGAGCAGAATGGTTCAGTCCTCACACGTAATAAATATCAGGGTGCCAATTTTTCATGTAAAGTGGATTTAATTTGTACTTGATCCTTTCTTTAATAAAGTCCAACTTACATTAAAGAGGAAATTTTAAGTTTTTAATATGCAAGATAATACCATGCCAAATAGTACACTTACTTGTTTCACATCTTGGTCCCACAAACCCATAATGGCAAGAGCAGGTATTTCTGGTTATACAAGATCCGCCATGTTCACAGGGTGGAATACAGAGAGCTTTTTTGGAGAAGAAAAATCATTAGTGCACCATAGCATTAATATGCACATTGAGCTGCCTTATATTTTCATATTTCATCAGTGTCATCAATTTCATTATTGAAAATAGAATAGAAGCTGGATTGTAACTTAATGCCTTGTAGTTGGTGTTGAAACATCTATTTGCTATCAATCATTAAAGGAATCAATTGGGAGGAAACATTTTTTCACTGATTAAATATCAATTGATTAAAATAACGGATACAGTCAGCTGAAGGCAATACAAAACAGCCCTGCAGTGTAAGATTTCTGCGAGAGTGAGACAGAACAGATCTTTCCAAAAGATGTTGGGTGGCAATATTTAAATCTACCCTGTGATAGCAACAGGGTTTGTTGCAAGGTTTTTGGTAGCTCATTCGAGACAGTTCAATGGTTACTGAAAAGCAGTTTCGGGGTATCATGGATAGTTGGAGGAAGAGTTCGGGAGTTTATGGTGGACCTGCAAAAAATTTGTTAAGCCACAGATGGAGTATCGTAGTTTTGGAATCCACATAATTGGAGGGATGTGACAGGACTGGAGAGGGTGCAGAGGAGATTACCTGGATGTTGTCTGAGCTGGAGAGTGTAAGTTATGAAGAGAGAATGGATAGTCTGGATTGTTTCCCTCGGAACAGAGGAGATTGAGGGGGATCATAGGTGAGATATATACATTTATCATGAGCGTAGGTAGGTTAGAAAGGAAGAAATGTTTCCACTTGATGGAAGAATCAATGACTGGGTGCAGAGATTTGGCAATGGTGGGGGGGAGGGGAAGATTTAGAAGCGATATTGGGAAATTTGTTTTTCAACCAGACGTTGGTGAGAATTGTAAATTCGCTGTCTGGAAGAGTGTAGAAACAGAAATCCTCATAACATTTAAGTAATATTTAGATGGTACTCGGAAGGATGCGGGCCAAGTGGTGGAAACTGGGATAGTTAGATGGGAGTTTTTGACTGGCATGGACATGATGGGCTAAAGGGACATTTTCTGTTCTAGAAATTTCTATGACTCTAATGTGACAGAGCAGACCCTATTTTAGGGGTGTTGATTGTGAGCTGTACAGGAGGGAAAAAGAGGCTCTGTCATGTTCTCTGTGATAGCAAGCCCTGATAGAACTGCTAGAAATGAGTAGGCAGCTAAGAACAGGACTCAGTACAGACCTGAGGAGCTAGAGAAGTGAGAAAACCACTGGATTGGTGAAAGGGGGCATCATGAGGGGCTCAGAAGAATCCGATGAGGACGAATAGCTCAGTATAGCTGAGAGAATGGGAGTTAGAAAACTACAGCTTAATACAATTGAGGAATATTAGAGCTCAGTGAAAACCCTGAGGCAGTTTCAAGTTTGACGTAATCTGCTATCAGCAAAAAGCTATAATTGTTCCTGTAGTAAGTACTGGAGTTTACTTTCAGAATCTAAGAGGAGCAAACTAGAATAGGAACAGTTGTTGAGGCAATCTATAAAGAAATAATTCTTGAGGGAGTATCAAGGCAGGATAGACAAATGGAAAGAAGAGTAATCCCTTGTGAAGTTTAGTAAGATTTGATGATCCATCCAAATTTGGGGCACAGGGGGTGGATGAGAAATTCATGGGAACGGTCTTGATCGCATTTGCTATTGACATGCACCATAGGTCTGATCACTTTATATTGCCTATATTTCCCAGTTAGTTCTGGATATTAAGAAATAATTTGTATTGTATTAGATTGTATTACTGCTGTCATTTGTATTATTTAGACCAGACTGACATGTTATGTTATGATGTTTGTTAAGATCCCAAGCAAGATCACCAAATTGTTATAATCCAACTTTAGAGAGCAGTAACCTTTAAAGTAGACAACAGATGAGATCTAGAGGACTCACTGAGAGAATAAAGTCACAAGGTTCCGTGGTTTTGAACAAAGAACAACGTTCAGAATACATAATTTGACAGCAATAATATCCACCCTTATCCAGGGTAGAATGTTGCATGTTGTTACCTCACAGCTTTTGGAATGCTAAAGTAAGAGCAAAGTGCTGGGAATGTGAAATAAAAACTGAAACTGTTGGACAGGCTCAGCAGGTCTGGCAGCATCTGTGAAGAAAGATGGTTCAAGTCCAATATGACTCTTTGAAGAATATTAACTCTGTTTCTCTCTCCACAGATGCTGCAATTATTTTTTGAAATGCTCTGGTCTTTGAATGTTACATTCTCGGAATGCTGGGAATGTATTTCATCCCGATTGACTGAGGAGCAGCAGCATGCATTATCTACAAATCAGAAATCAAGTTTTCTTTGACACCATCTTTGAAAACCGTGACTATTGTGTTACCGTTTTAACAATTAAGTATGCGATTCAGCCAAGGATGAGGATAGCACCATATGGCCAATGTACAGATAGTTCTTCTACAATGTGATGGTGGCGTTCTTGTGCAACCCCGTATTATAGAAAAATCACCCTTTAGAAACAGTGCTTAAAGTATTGGCAATGTATTCGTGTTACAGCCAACAGATGTTTCAAAAGTTTACGCTTTAGAAAGTATTACCAATTCGTCAATCGCGTTGCAGTGAATTCATGTCAGTAAAACGTGCATTATAGCAGAATGGCCTGTACACACAACAGAGATTTCTAAACACAGTGTAAGGTTAATACAATTATAAATCCTGGGGCAGGCATTTCAGCCATGCAACTGAAACGTTTGTGGAGAAAGAACCCTCCTTTCCCCATGGTTCCTTGCAACAACAACCAGAAGAACCCTGATAGAACATCATAAATTAATGGCAGTGCCATCACCATGTTTCAGGTTAACATTTCAGTCCAATTCACTGACAGTTTAAACACAATGCAAGGCAATTCACTTAACCTGGCAGCTTCAGCCACATTTGGAGCAGTAGCTCTCAGGAGAGTGTTTCCTCCATTATGGTTAGATACCTATTATTTAGGTTTGGTTTGCCAGAATAGGAGTAGATTGTTCTTCTCAGTTTTCCAGATTTTACTGTCTAATTTCAGACAAGTTTAAAACAGGAGTACAAGAGGTATACCCTGGTATTTATCTGGATGAGGCAAGGATTAGCTCAGTCTGAAAAGTCTACGTTTGACACCATTGTTTCACAAGTAGCACTGATGAGAAGTTAATGGAAAGTTCTTGCAACACATCTTTACTAAACGGAAGTAAATAAGTATGTTGCACTCGCATGGACAAAACAAAATTGACACATAAATGCTCATGAGGCACTATAATTGAGTGTTCAGATACCTGGCTAAGATATTTTTCAATACATTGCCTGTCTGATGAAGTACAGCAGAGAAACACCCATGTTGAAACTGTTATTTTAAGGCAGGTTGCCTTCATGGATTTGAATGTATGGGAGTTTTGAGAGTTATATGGAATGGAAAGCAGCTGTTGAAATTTTACTGAAAAGAAGAAGGGTAAAGAACACCTTCAATGCATTCACCAGATTTGGAGGCGGAGATATTCCATTTAAGAATTGTATGAATCTGTCTTGGAATGGATATTCCTCTGCAACCTCTTCAGGCTGCTGCTATATCTCCAGCCACTTCTCATGAAGCCTTTGGTATCCTTAACCTTAAACACAAACTTAAGCCAGTACTGTAGGATGTCTCCAGATCAATCCAGACAACAAGAACATGCCTTTGACATACTAATGATGTGCTTACTTGGTAGTGGGGGCATGGATCTCATTAAGGTGCTCAGACAACGTTACAGGAGAAATCTTGATCATTCAGGAGCTATCCTTTTGAGATCAAAATGTGATGGTGTGTTGTATTGCTTCTAGATTTTTTTTTCAAAATCAACTTGTTCAGACATGTTATGACACATCCTGGAAAAGATGGGATCTGAACTAAAGCCTCCTAGCCCAAAGCCAAGGACACTACCACTGTACCATAAACCCCTATTTAAAGAAACACTGTTCCCTAGGGGCAGTGTCAATATAACAAAATGTAACAAAAATGGAAAGAAACAAGGGAGGGACTAAATCAAATTAGTGTCAGAGAGGGAGTTAATGCTTCTGTTTTTCTCTTGATTTTCCAAACAAAGATACAATGGGATTCCATGGCTCTCTGTTAAAAAGAGAGAAATTGGAGAGGCAAGATTTGTGCAGGCTGATAGCTGGTAATATAACCTATAACTTTCAATAATTCTTGTAATAGCAGTCCAAAGTGTTAGGGGAAGTACAAAAGCTGCCAAATGAATTCTGTAAATGCTACCAATATTAATCTTGGCTCTCATACTATGTAGAGACCCTGACAGGCAGACGAATAGGCAACATGCAACTTGTATCCCTTCTGGAGGTGAACACAAAAAAACCTATTCCTACCATCTTCACAGGTCAGGCCATTGTATCCACGGGGACACTCACATACATCTGGTTTGATGCATTTCCCTCTGTTTTTGCAATCAGGCCGACAGATCGCTAATAAAGACAAGTGAGCATAACATTAGACTTTGTGCCAATAAAACACTCTGCAGTCATTCATTTGTAGCCAATAACATTGCAAATTTAAACATTTCAAATGAGGACATTTCTTGCACAACCTCTTTAAGCAAAGTAGAGTTCCTACCTATGTGACAATTATACCCTGTGTACCCAGGCTTGCAACGACATGTATTAGGAGCCGCACATTCCATATTCTTTCCACAAGGGTACCTGCATATAGCTAATAAATATCACAGTTGTTAGTTGGGGCCTATTGTTTTTTTAAATGCCACACATGACTATCATTCCTGCAACATTTGTCTGAAAAGTCATTGAGAACAGGTGGCACGATGAAAGAAAATAGCCAGCTGTGACCCAGCTGGACTTTCCGGTGAGAAAATATGTTCAATCTCCTTGAAAGGACTACTGGAAGGGGGTATTCTTAAACGGAGGGGGTGAAGTTGAGCTGTGTATAATCTCAAGGATTGGCCAGAGATCATACTGGACACAGAATTCAGGTGTACATGGGGAAGAGTAGGGCTTATAATCCATTATACATCAATTCTAAGTTAGTTTTAAAATATACACAAGTTTACATTTCTGTGGTTTGCAGATGCAGAAAACATGTCTTTCTCATGTTCTGAGACACATCTTACAACAGGTGGTAGTCACCGAACAGAAAGGGAGGGGCCGAGGAAGAATCGGAACTATGCAAGCACATGATGAGAAAACGTGTGACGGCAATAAGACAGCAATCGAGGATGGTGGGAGGCTAGTGACTAAGGTGGAATTGCATGACAGGGGCTAGACAATCTGCCAGTACTATCTACCAGAATATTCACGTAGCGGTATACAGCCTAAAGGTGTGAGATAGGATCATATGAGGCCATTGAGAGTGCACACTGAATTGACAGTTTCTGAAGCAGTTATGTGGATATGTGGATTTTACAATTGTTGTACAGAAAGCAACATAACCAATACAGTTGTGAGCTACTTAAAGTCTCTTCACAGTCAGTGCATTTTACCTTTGCATGTTAAACCATCACCGGTATATCCAAAAGGACATCGTCCACATTTAAAGCCCCCAAACTCTGTGGGCTCACAGGGAACTCCATTGAAGCAAGGCATGTCAGCACAGGTCTTCTTTTTCTCAGTAGGAACTAACTCATTACTGATTTGGGTGATGGAAATGGCTTGCGATGCTGTCACAGCTCGCAGTGCAGAAGCAGCAGGTCTCCAAAGTGTGGTTGTTTTTTGTAAAACCTTAGGTTGAACAGCAACCTGAGATATGGTTCCAGAGCTTAGAGCTGCAGTATCTGTTATCTTTGAGTCAATGGAAGAAGGTAAGTTCAAAGTTGCGTATGGCTTATCTGTCTTGAGAGCTGGAGCTGGTTTTGCTTTAGTAACTGCTTTCTCCATTGTCACTCTGCCAGTCAAAGGAGTAAAGCCAGGAGTGGTTTTCTGGCTCATTGGTGGCAGTCTAACTGGCCTGTTATTTATTCTTTGAGTGGGAAACCAGTGTTGATGAAATCTTGAAGCAACATGTGGGGAAACTAGAGGAACAGAGACAAAAATTTATAAATGCATGTGTAACAATTTCAAAAGGATCATTTTTAATGTATCACCATTTGAAATTACAGGAAATTAGTCATCTTTACCATATGGCATTTTTACTCTTAACCACTGAAAATGGGAAAAATTCCATCAGTAGTATCACATTTGCAATTGCAGATGCAAGCAAGGTCATTTATGGAAACCTGTCAAAATAAAGTTACTACATCGTATTGTCAATTCAAACTCACTTTAACCTGGGGATATCCAAGCAAAGACCTGAGGGCAATGTATGATTTAATTAACTGTGAAGATTTTAAGTTCTGTTTGCTTTCCCCACTTTTTGTCTGATTCACAGATCAGCTTGCGTTCAGTGCTGCTCCCTCAATGATGGAATAAGTATAGTTTCATCTGTGATTTGCTTCTCACACGAAACTATTAAAAATTACTGTTCTACATCTATGGCCCAGCATATTCTCCAACTCCCGATCTACCATGACCATTAAGGAATGGGATCAACCTTAGTCATAGTTAGTATTTTGATTGTTGCGAACGGCTGAAGGGATATGCTGTTTGATATGATATTCCAGTCCTTGGGACATATAGTCTGTATATCTAGCATTAAAACAGCAGTGAAATGATTGATGATTGATCGAGCTAACTAATGCACAACAAATTGCGGGATTTCGAAAGACTTGTCTGATTTTCACATCCACCATGAGGCCATCCCAGACATATACATCAGTAAACCTGACAAAGGAATGTGAACAGTTATCTTTAACAAGTGTGATTATATCAACAATATGAAGACCATTCTTAATGATGGGTCCAAATTTGTATCCATTGGAACAGCTAGTCCACACGACCAGACATATTTATTTGAAAGCAAGCTAAAATAAATGCTCATAGGACTTGTGTGAAAGCATTGAACTAACGGGTGATATACATGATAAGGTTTATCCTGACATCTCATGGTATCTGTGTATATTTGGGCTGCCCAAGGTGCAAAAATATGATGTCCTTTCATGCCCTATGTTATCTATGACCACTGCATACAACAAGAACTGGCCAACTATGCAATTTGCGCAACCGTTCACTGCGAAGGACTCCTTCACAATTGCAAAAACCATGCAGAACTTGTATATTGATAGCAATAAAGTGAAACTGGGTACTGAAGATGCTGGAGATTTAGAGACAAGACTAAAGGAGTGTTGAAAAAGTACAGCAGGTCAGGCAGCATCCGAGGAGCAAGAAAATCAATATTTCGGGTCCTGATGAAGAGCTTTTGCCCGAAACGTCGATTTTCCTGATCCTTGGATGTTGCCTGACCTGCTGTGCTCTTCTAGCACCACTCTAATCTTAACTCTTGATAGTAATGCTGTATCTATATGCTCACTTGACAACAATAACCTATTCACCAGTGTTCTACTCAGGAAAAACTTTAAAGTTTGCAGACAGCACTATATCCCGGCAATCAATTTACACTGAACTTATGAACTCAGTAATTGTGCATTTGAGTTTTAAAGACACTACGTATGGCCAAATAGATTCTATAGCCTAGGAAACCCCATTTCTCGTAGCTCTTGCTTTGAACTGCAACAGTTCAAGATGGAAACTCGTCACCACCTTCTCAAGGGCAATTAGGGATAGGTAATAAATATTGTCTTAGCCAGCAAAGCCCAAATTCAATGAATAATTTTTTAAAAAATGTTTGTAAACAGGTCCAGAGCCATTTGCTAACCTTGCAAGCTCGATGTTCAATTAGGCCACGTCAAAGCCATCCTGTAGGATAATGGCTACTGCTCCCCCCACTCCTCCCAAACCCCCAATCACCAGCCTCGTGATCCAGGATTCTCTAGCCCTTCCTTCAACACCAAATCTTCAGCCATGCATTCATCTGTTCTAACTGCCTATTGCTATATTCACTGGCATGTGTCTCGTGACATCCTATTCTCTGGCCCCACGAAGACATTATCCTTGAAGCCATGTTGATGTCTGTACCCTTCACTGCTGAGTTTCCTACCTCCAGTGTTCCCCCTCTTTTTCTCCTTCACCCTTGATCAACTGGGCTCTGACTACACTCGCCTGTGGAACCATCATTCTCAGCACTTTGCAAAGCAGAAAAAACTTTCTTTCTGAGTGAGATGCCGTCTGTGGCTTCCTTGACTACTTGCCTGTCTTAGCCAGTGAAGCCCAAACTCAATGAACAAATAAAAAAAAAGCTTGTAAACAGGTTCAGAGCCATTTGCTAACTGTGCAAGCTTGATGTTGAATTAGGCCACATCAAAGCCATTCTGCAGGATAATGGCTACTGCTTCTTCTAACTGGTGGTCACCCATTCCTTCTCTGTGTGCACTTCAAGCTGCAGTGACCACATCTAAAAATGTGATATCCATGTAACTCTCAACTTAATGCCTCCATCCAACACTCAAACTGATCAAACCCATACTTTCTTTGGTCAGAATGTATCTATCTACACAGCACCAACAAAGTCTAAAGTAATTCCCAATCTGCTACCATCTCACTCTTGTAAGGGCAATTAATGGTGGTCTTGGCAGTGACACCCAAGCAAAAGAAGAACTTTCTCAGTACTGCATTGTAATATCAGCCCAGATTTTGTGCTCAAGTCCTGGAGAGGGAAATTGAACCTACAGCCTATGACTCAGAGTACTGTCAGCTTAGCCACATCTGGATGAGGATCAATTCTGGATAGTAACGTACAAAGAAGAAATATTCAGGCTGTTTGAACTCAAGGAACATTATCCCCATTTTGAACAAAATCTGTGAAAATGTCAATTTTTTTAGTTGACTAATGACTCAACAACAAAATTGGATCAATATGTGGCTTTGAAATGACTGCTTACTCAGCACATGATATCAATCTTGAATTGGCAATTAGAGTAAGATTGGTACTCTCATTTTTTGTCAAAACATTAATTTCATCCACAATTACAAAGTGTGCTGATACAATCTGGCATAACCCAATTTAGGACAATCTGCAATAGGAGGTCCTTATGGTGGTCATTAAAAGCAAATTGCAAGATAGTGAACATAGATCATTGTGCCACAATGGATTTCATTAGTGACAACAAAAAGAATGTGTGGTATACAGAAATAAAATCCTCATAGTACTATTGTAAATGGATTCAGAACACAGATGGGAAACATCTGTGAACAATCTATCCTGGAAGTTGGTTTTAATGGGTCCATTGAGTGCGAAGTTTACATAGATTTGTAACTGTGCCATTTTGATTCGAAGTCCCTGAGTTGTAAAGCTATTAGTACTCAAAACCTTACCTGCACCATGACTTTAGAAATCCGTGCTTATCAAGCCATGAAAAAATTCTGTGCAAGTATTAAAATTTAATTTGTGTTTCATTTTATGTTTTACTATTGTAGCAAAAGGTAACAGTTGGAGCGGTCAACGAGTTTTCAGGAATATTTGTCAGCTCTGACAGATTTGTTGACTATTCAAACTTGCCTGAACAACAATTTTGCTTTGTTCATTCTCAGGATTTAAGTGTCACTGACAAATCAGACAATTAGTGTCCTTGAGAAGATGGTGGTGCTGGGTTATCCTTTTCAACATCACATCAATATCTCTCAAAATACAGTGTGATTTCGATATTCACAGTAAATGATGTACGAAATATAAACTGACAGTGAATAATGACAGACAAGCCATTCAAAAAAGGAACAGGATTAATTCTTGAATCAATGGCAAGTAGAAGAACATAGCTTCGAGTCCAGATGAAGTAAAATATAACATTTACTCAGCTATAAGAAACAACACGCAACCATTTAATTTTTGGCATACATATTATGCTACTTAGATATCAGGGTAATGGTCCTTTTCTTTTAAATTACACTTTTTACATGGGAAATGTATGAGAGATGGGCTGAGGGATGCAAGATTTGGCCCATTCAATATGTAGATTAGATTAGACTAGATTACTTAGTGTGGAAACAGGCCTTCAGCTCAACAAGTCCACACTGACCCTCTATGTAAGCTTGCTCTCAGGCTTTACAGAGGCTTCAGAAAAGAGTTTTGAAAATGGATCCAGGATGAAGGGGCTTTAGTTCTGTTGGTACGTTGGAATGTTGGAGCTGCCAGGTTTGTTCTTCTTAGTTAGAGAAGCTTGACAGGAGTACGATAGGAATGTTCAAAATCATGAGTGGCCTGCAGAAACTGTTCGTACTAGCAGAAGATTCAAGAACCAGAGGACATTGATTTGAGGTGAATGATAAAAGAACCAGTTGGGAATTTAGAAAAAAATCTATTTTTACACAGCAGTTGGTTAGGATCTGAGATGCAATGCCTGGGACTGTAGTGGAAGCAGATTGAATTGATACTATCAAAGGGAATTGAAGAGGAAGGAAATGAAGATTTTGGGGAAAGGGCAAGAGACTGGACTGGTTTGTGCATTCTCCCAGTGTCTGCATGGGTTTTCCTCTGGGTGCTCTGATTTCCTCCCACAGGTCAAAGATGTGCAGGTTAGATGGAAAGGTCATGCTAAATTGCCAATTGTGTGCAGGGATGTGTGGGCTAGATGGATTAACCATGGCAAATGCAGGGATACAGGGATAGGGGAGGGGCTGGGTCTGGGTGAGATGCTTTTCGGAACGTCAATGAGGACTTGATGGAGCAAATGGTTTGCTTCCACACTGTAAGGATTCTATGATTCTAGTTGATTTGTTTGTGAATAGACAGCATGGTCACAATGAACCAAATGGTCTGTTCCTGCATTCTATAACTCTGTGTCTTAGCCTGTGAAGTATTCATGGATCCATAATGCTGAAATGTAACTCACCGTGCCGTGGGATCTTCATACATGTTCGCCCAGTGCCCAAGAATCCGACAGGGCAGCGTCCACAAGCAAAACCAACAGAAGGTGGTTTCCGATCAAAACACTGAACTCCTGGGAAGCAGGGTTTATTTGCACAAGTAATTGTGTTCAGTGGGACAGAGGTTCGGGCTAAACAAAAAAAAACAGAAGGTAGGTTAAGAAATCAGAGCAATTTACTTAATGGAAAGTCATCAGTTACCAAGTCATAAACCTACAAACAAGTGGGTTAAACTTGTTTAAAAAGTGTTTATTTCAATTATAAAGTCAAAAATGCATGATGGTGTGAGCTAAGACAGAGTGATTAATTGCAACACGCAGGGGTTTCTCTGCATGTGTCCACTCTATCTGAAGTACTTTATTTCAATCAATCAGTCATACCCTACTCATTGCTCAGGCTCATAGGAAACCTGAAATTTGGAGCAAATGGTTTCCCCAAGTTTGTAACCTGGAGCAATTGTGAATTTGAGACTTTGATACACAGCAAGAAAGAGGATCTGTTTACAAGTGGTCTGAGATCTAGCAGCAGCTGCCTGTCTTCAGGCTCAGTAAGGCTATGTACCAGAAACAGAAACACCTTGCACCAGGCAGTAGGTTTCAGGCAAAGCTATTTTGAGTTGAGACCTTATAGATCCTTTGGCCTGTTGCCTCAACAGAGGTTTACTGGAACATGCTGCTTCTGAGCTGGTTATGCTGCCTTATCAAACATGGAGGCTGGAGGCAGTCAGCTGCTCAAGCTGGACATCTCTACCTGCTAGAGAACCAGGCAAAAGAGGGACCCTGTGATACCTAGAGAAACATACAAAATAAGGACTCTGAAACAGACAGTCAGCATTACCTAGAGGGTCAGGCAAGTAAAGTAACCTGAGACAGGCAATCACCAACAGACATAGAATCATTGAAGCTGACTGGCAAGAGGTTTTTTTTTCCGCTTTCTCATCCCTAGTTTAAATTGGATAGTCCAAAAGAGGGCTTCAGGCATGGCTGAAAAGACCATCTATGTTGAATATCCACCTGATGCCATGTGGTAAGTCATAGACACTTCACTGTAGCCAAGATGATCGCAAGTGTGGGATATATATCGTCTGTAGCTGCAAAAATATATGAGCTCTGGGTTTTGAAGCATGAGTGGTGGTTGGAATCACTGCTGTGCAGCTGTAAATCTGAGAGACATGTGAACATTTAACAAAGTGGTTACACAACAGGTTAAGACCATACAGGAAGAGAGAGAATGGGTGACTGCTTAACCGTATTGGAAGATCAGGCAGATAATTGCAGCAATTCTGAAGCCTGAATCACTGAATGGTTTTCCACGTTGGATACTGGTAAGGGACAGAAGTGGTAGGCGATTCAATACTTAGAAAAACAGAGGCATTTCTGTGGCTGTAGCCAATGATGCCACCATCAAAGAGGTCAATGAACAGCTGTAGGGCATTCTTTTGGGTTAGGGTGAAGAGCAAGTATTTATGGTATACATTGGAACAAAAGAAATAGGCAGCAAGATGAATGAGGTCCTGAATGTAGACTTTAGGGAGCTATGCAAAAGACTGAAACCACAGCCTCCAAGACAGTAATCTCAGGATTGCTCCCAGTGCCACATCGTGGGTGTAGAAATATGAAGATTGGACAAAGGAACACATTGTTGGAAACATGTTGATGGGGGGATGGTTTTAGATTTATGGACTTTGAGACCAATTCTAGGGCAGGTAGGATCTGTACAAGGAGAATAACATATCTTAGCATAACTGGATGAACAGGGGAAGGATTTGGTCTAGCTTTTCAGGACAGTGGGAACGTAAGTAGGAATTAAGATAAAATAAAAACAAGACTCATAGCGAGAATTAGAAAAAGCGTAAATGAAAATGGAAAACAACAGAAGCAAATCATAGAATCAATGAAGGTTAAACTGTAGGACACTGTGAAGGTAGATAAGAGTAAAACATTCTGTCTGAATACATGCAGGATTCAGAGCAACACAGCTGGATTGACTGCATTAGCAGTAAAGGAGTATGATTTAATTACCATTACAGAGACGCAGCTGCTGGTGCCGAAAACTGGGAACTGAATGTTGAAGTACATTTGACATTCAAGAGAGATAGGCACAAACAAATAAGGTGTAGTAGTGCTTATAATCTGGGATGGATCAGCGCATTAATGAGAGGGGATCTCCAATGGGAAAAACAGAATGTACAAACTGTTTGGTGGAGCTAAATACCCCAAGAAAGGGGTAGCAAACATTAGTAACACTGGTTTATAGGCCACCAAGTTGTAAATGTAAAATATGGCACAAATCAGGAAATTTGACTTGTGTATAGCAACAGGAATGGAGTAATCATAGATGACATTAGGTTTACCCAGTCTGTGTGTATATCAATAAGCAATGTGGTGAAGGAAGTATTAGATTAGATTAGATTAGATTAGATTACTTACAGTGTGGAAATAGGCCCTTCGGCCCAACAAGTCCACACCGACCCGCCGAAGCGCAACCCACTCATGCCCCTACATTTACCCCTTACCTAACACTACGGGCAATTTAGCATGACCAATTCACTTGACCCGCACATCTTTGGACTGTGGGAGGAAACCGGAGCACCCGGAGGAAACCCACGCAGACACGGGGAGAACGTGCAAACTCCACACAGTCAGTCGCCTGAGTCGGGAAATGAACCCGGGTCTCAGGCGCTGTGAGGCAGCAGTGCTAACCACTGTGCCACCGTGCTGCCCACAGCGCCTGAGTGTGCTTGAGATACTTTCTGTAGCAAACCGAGGAACCAGTTAGGGCACAGGTTATTTTCGATCTAGTATTACACAATGAGAAAGGAATAATTAAAATCTTGTTGCAAAAATATCTTTGGGGAATAATTACCATAGTTTGATGAAACATTCAGTTACATTTGAAAAGTTGTACTCAATCTGAAACCAACATGTTAAATTGCAATAAGCTTATGAAAGTACGAGGGAGACGTTAACTATGGTAAATTGGGAAAAAAAACATTAAAAGGTGTGATGGTAGATACGCAATGGCTAGTATTTAAAGATTTAATGTTTGTTGTCAAATATATATATATATATATATATATATATTCCTTGAAGGCAATAATACTATTTTTAACTTCCCTTGTCAAAGGAAGCAGCCAATAAAATTGTCAAAGAAGTTGTAAGCCTTGGAATTGGGAGAATTTTGAAATTCCCTCAAGGAGGACAAAAAAATTGTACGGTAAGAAAGTGTGATGAAGCTGTTCCTTTAACAAGGTGATGCTGTCCTTGGCTTTTTTTTTTCCAGAGGTTGTAAATGACACAGACTCTGAAAAGTCTGGAGATAAAGGGTTTTTGGGCCAATTTGATAATAGCTAACAAAGGCTGCCTCAGGCAGAAGGCTTTCAAGTTCAAAATAAATACTGGTACAATGAAAGGGGAGTGGCCAGTTCTGCCAGCTCAGCTTTTCCCTGGTTTGTTTTGTTTTTAAGCGTAGTGTGAAAGAAAGGCAGTTAGACCCACAGAAGCAGGTCCAGGCTGGTACTCTCTCTCTTTGACTTCTATCCTGTAAGAACCTGTGGTTGCTTTTACCTTTTGTGCCAAGGGGTGTTTATGGGGTTTGTTGCAAGCATTTGAAACAGCATCATTGTTGGGATGATCTGTTGGGTTTTCGGAGAGGTTAAATAACTTGGTATTCTGTTTTCTTTTGTTTGTGTTTCATTCAGTGATCTTGTAAATAAGTTCTGTTTTGTTTAAAATTAAATGGTTTGACCAGCTGGTTCTCTTCTGGAATATCCACCTTACATCTGCTTAAAACAACTAGCAATGTTAGAGTCTGGGCTACCTTCTTGAAATGTCTCGAGGGGTCTAGCCTGGTCCATAACAGATTGGGGCTCTTTGCAGGATTTGTTCTGTAGTTCAAAACTGGAATGAGAGTTGTTGGACTCAAAGGCAGCAAGTGGTAGGTGTTGGTGTCTTTTGTTCTGGTTGTTGAATTTGGTTGGTTTAAACAGTGCTTGGGATAGCACTGGCTCTTTCAGTCCAAGAGTTTTCGGAGGGTAGAAGAAGTGACCTTGGGGGTTTTACAAAAGGTGATTAAGGCCAAGCTGTTGGAGTTAGCAGACAAGCTGGAGTTGGAACTGCCTCCTTCCATGAGGAAAGGAGAGATAATTGCAGCAATAGCTCAGCACTTAAATTTGCTGGAAACATCATCAGAATCTTGAGAGATGGCTAAAGTTCAACTGAAAATGAAGCAGCATAAGTCAGAGGCAAAAGACAAGGAATTACGTTTAAAAGTAGAAGAGGGAGAAAAAGAGACAGAGTTTGAACTTTGGAAATTGACATTTAGACAGGAACTCAAAAATTCACTTTCTGAAGTAGGGAGAACTCGTGGAAGAGCAGAGAGTTAAAATGGCAAGATTAGCAGCTAATATAACTGATGATTATGAGTTGGTACATAAAGCAAAGTTTGGCTTTCAGAATCAAATTCAATCCATGGGGGAGAGAAATTGGTGGAAAACAGAAATCCTCACGTGGAAATGGAAAGATGGAGCTCAGTGGAGAACATCAGGATAACTTACCACAGGGCAAAAAGGAAACCCTTGGAGGGGACAGAGAAGTTAAAAAGCTCCGGTGTTTTCACTGCAATAAAGTAGGCCATGTGAAATCACAGTGTTGGTGGGTTAGGAGGAAGCCAAAAGTAGCAAAACAGGATAGGCCAGTGAATTTTGTTGGAGTGGTAACGGAAAGCACAATGGAGGCTAGAAAGCTGCACCACAATGTACAAGCTGGTCACAGGTTGGTTAAGGAGGAAGTGCCAAATCTTCTTAAACCATATACCTGTGAAGGTAACGTTTATTCGCATAAGCCAGGAGCAGCAGGTTAAAGAGGTTACAATATTAAGAGACACAGGATCCTCTCAGTCTGTGATGCTGAAAGATGAAGAGATATGTACTTCTGAAGGACTATTGCCAGAAAAGGTACTAGTAATGGGAATTCACAGTGAGACAAAAAAACGCTCAGTTATGTAAAGTGAGGTAAGAGTGTCCAGTGAAGAGTGGAGAATTTGTGGTTGGCGTACTGGACAAACTCTCAGCTCCACGAATTCAATTTGTCCTTGCTAATGATAGCGTTGATTCACCTGTAGGAGCGCTGCCTACTGTAACTGAAAAGCCAGCAAATAAATTAATCCAAAATGAAGTAATGCAAAGGTTGTGAGCAACTGAACTACTGTAGGACACATATCCTGGAAGTTTTCCGAACTGTGTGGTAACAAGGTCACAAAGTCACCAACTGAAACAGGAGAGATCAAAGAGTACAGATACGAGTGTTGAAGTGGAATAGCAGAGACACTGTTTGATCAGATAGTTGAGACAAGCCAGAGCAGATAGATAGCAAATAATTAAGATCCAAGGATCGTGTGAGAATGAGGAAGTCAAAAAATAATACTTATAAACAATAGATTTTTAGAAATTAATGTTGACAAATCCCAGAACCAATGCCCTTCACCCTGGAATGTTAAGAGATAGCTACAGAGATAGTGATCATCTTTCAAATTCTATAATGGTACCTGTAAATTGGAAATATTGTTCTAAATGTTAATGTTTGGGGTCACAATTGTATAATTCTCTCTGGTCAGGAAAAAAAAGTCCATATTTCCCTATCCTCTGCCTCACATTCCTTTTTTGTACCACACACTTATTTTTTCCAAATCCATTAATTATTATCACATGCTTCAGAAAGTATAATTTTCATCAATCCTCTCTATATTCAGCAAATAACTTAATCCAAAATGAAGTAATGCAAAGGTTGTGAACAACTTGCAGTTTTCGAAGCTGTATGTCTCAAAACATACTTCAAAATACATATTTGGAGATTAGGTTTGTTATTGAAGTCGCAAAACACAATAGCTTCAAATAGGGAAAACATTTTTCTTTTTACAATACATAGGGCAAACTATGAGCTTCTCATGGTTAAGAGTCATGATGTAGCTTTTAGAAAAAGTTTTCAGTATATTTCTAAAACAGTTCTGCCAGGTGTCCAAGTTGAAGAACTAATATTAATATGAATATTAATGGGTTCCATTATTGTATTTATCTTATACTGGTTATTGTAAACCATGTAAGAGTTAGATTTACAAAATGCAAATTAACAGATTATTAGTAACAATTTTACAACAGAGATCAGAAAACAAGTGTTACCTTTCAAAAGTGTATAAAATAAATAAATATATCATGTAAATTAATGCAGCATTATTCAAGTTATTCAAATAAAAAATACAAAAAGATTAGATGAGCTTAATAATAATGTTCTCAAATATGAGTTAATAAGAATGTTGCATTTAATCAAGTTGGACTGGTAAATTGCCCATATGACTCGACTTTAAATATCCTTGGGGTCTTCCAAAATTGTTAAATGATCCCATCTCTGGATAACAGTAGGAATGAGTTGAATCAAAGTTGAGTAAAGCTGTATGATGAATATCTTTTCAGGATTTTTCTTTCTGCATTGTCTCCTGAAGCCCTGACAAATGATTATTTTCCCCAGAAGTAGTTCATGGTCCTTCATAAAGTGCCGTATAATAAAGGAATGTATAAGGTCAGACCTTGGAGAGTCAGGAGACGGGAGGCAGAATGGATTCAAAGCAAAAAGCAGAGAATGGGAGTAAATAGTAGTTACTTGGAGAAGCAGAACTTTGGAAGTATGTTTCACAAATCTCAGTGGTTGACCACAATCATTCACAACCTCCATTAACAGTCTGGATAGGGAGTCAAAAAGTTTCTAAATATGCAGATGGTACCAAATTTTGCTGGAGATGAGGGGGAGATGGAAGAAGACGACTACAGGGAGATGCAGTTGGTATCATCAATACGGAGGATGCCTAAAACAAATTACCAAGATAACTTTAACAAACTTTCACAGTGGGAAAAATGATTTACAGAAAAACTGCACCACAGATAAATATGGGGAATTTTGTAGGAAGATTAATCCATGTTATACTTGGAAGGTGCATTATTGTTGAAGTGCAGAAATAAAGGATCTCAGAGTACAAATACACCAATCATGAAAAGTTATGCCACTCATTAGCAAGACCTTCAAAAAGGCTATGAAGCAGAACACTTCATTTTTAGAATGATAGAGCAAGGAATTTATGCTCAACCTGAAAAGAATATTAGAGTCATAGAGACATACGGCACGGAAACAGGTCATTCAGTTCAACTCGTTCATGCTGACCAGATATCCCAACCCAATCTAGTCCCACCTGCCAGCGCCCGGTCCATATCCCTCCAAACCCTTCCTATTCATGTACCCATCCAGATGCCTTTTAAATGCTGCAATCATACTAGCCTCCACCACTTCCTCTGGCAGCTCATTCCATACATGTACCACCATCTGTGTGAAAAAGTTGCTCCTTAGGTCTCTTTTATATCTTTCCCCTCTCACCCTAAACCAATGCCCTCTAATTTGAGCCAGTTTTGTATCCAATTGGCTAGTTCTCCTTGCATTCCATGAGATCTAACTTTGTTAACCAGTCTCCCATGGGGAACCTTGTCGAATACCTTACTGAAGTCCAAATAGATCACGTCCACTGATCTGCCCTCATCAATCCTCTTTGTTACTTCTTCAAACAACTCAATCAAGTTTGTGAGACATAATTTCCCATGCACAAAGCCAGGTCGACTATCCCTAATCAGTCTTTGCCTTTCCAAATACATGAACATCCTGGCCCTCAGGATTCCCTCCAACAACTTGTCCACCATTGACATCAGGCTCACTAGTCTATAGTGCCCTGGCTTGTCCTTACCACCCTTCTTTAACAGTGGTACTCCGTTAGTCAAGCTCCAGTCTTCTGCCACCTCACCTGTGACTATCAATGATACTAATATCTCAGCTAGGGGACCAGCAATCACTTCTCTAGCTTCCCACAGTGTGTCCATCTGCAACTCCTGTTAGACCTCATGGCAGCTCTGGTGCTGTGGATGGACTCACTTTGGAGTATCCGCGATGCTGAGGAGGTCGTGAATAGCACGTTACGTGAATTGGTCACACTGCAAATTAGGATTGCTAAAGGTGAAAGGGAATGGTGACCAAAAGGCAGAGAAAGAGCAGGAAGGCAGTGCAGGTGCATCTCCCTCCAAAACAGGTCTATCATTTTGGAGACTGTTCGGGGAGATGGCTCACCAGGAGAAGGAAGTAGTAGTTAGGTTAATGGCACCATGGCTAGCTCTGCTGTATAGAAGGCTGAGAAGGAGTGGAAAAGCTGTAGTCATAGGGGATTCAATTGTAAGGGGGGTAGATAGGTGGTTATGTGGTCAAAACGAATCTCCCGAGTGGTATGTTGCCTTCCAGAGAGTCTGGGATATCTCAGATTGGCTGCAGAGGTAGGGTGAACAGCCAGTTGACGTGGTGCATTTAGGCACCAATGATAAAGTTAAAAAAATGGGATGAGGTCCTACAAGCAGAATTTACCGAGTTAGGAGCCAGGTTAAAAAGTAGGACCTCGGAGATTGTAATCTCAGGATTGCTATCCCATGCCACGTGCTAGTCAGAGTAGAAATGAAAGAATAGGTAGAATGAATGAATGGCATGAGAGAAGATACAGGAGGGAGGGGTTCAGAGTTTTAGGACATTGGTACTGGTTCTGGGGGAGGTGGGACAATTACAAATTGGACAGTCTACACCTGCACCAGACTGGAACCAATGTCCTTGGGTTGCTTTTGCTAACACTGTTGGGGACAGTTTAAACTAATGTGGCAGAGGGATTGGAATCAAATGAGGAGGTTAGTGGACAGTAAGGACGTAGCAACAAAAGCCTGTAAGGAACTAGTTAATGAAGTCAGCGTGGCTAAGGGGAAGAGTAGGCAGGGACCAGATGATGAACGCAAAGGGACAGGTGGTCTGAGGAGCATTTGGTTTAATGCGAGAAGTGTATTAGGTAAGGCAGAGGAACCTAGGGCTTTGATTAATATCTGAGAGTATGATGATATTGCTATTACTGAGACTTGGTTGAGGAAAGGGCATAATTGGCAACTAAATATCCCAAGATATAGATGCTTCAGGTGTGATAGAGAGGGATGTAAAAGGGGTGAAGGAGTTGTATTGCTGCTGAAGGAGGGCACTATGGAGGACTCAAGCAGTGAGGCAAATGGACAGAGCTTAAAAATAGGAAGGGTAGAGTAACAATGTTGGGGCTATATTACAGGCCTCCCAACAGCGAGTGTGAGGTAGAGGTACAAATATGTAAACAGGTTATGGAAAGATGTCAGAGCAACAGGGTGGTAGTGATAGGAGATGCTAATTTTCCCAACATTGACTGTGATTCACTTAGTGTTAGAGGTCTGGATGAAGCAGAATTTGTAAGGAGCATCCAGGAGGGTTTTGTGGAGCAGTATGTAAATAGTCCATCTTGGGAAGGGGCCATAGTGGACCTGGTGTTGGGGAATGAGCCTGGCCAAGTAGTTGAAGTTTCAATAGGGGATAATTTTGGGAATAGTGATCACAATGCTATTCGTTTTTCAATACTCATGGACAAAGACAAGAGTGATCCTAAAAGAAGAGTGCTACACTTTTGGAAGGCCAACTATAGCAAAATACAGCAGGAACTGGGGAATGTGGATTGATATCAGCTGTTTGAAGGTAAATCCATATTTGATATGTGGGAGGCTTTTAAAGAGAGTTTGATTAGAGTGCAGGACAGACATGTCCCTGTGAAAATGAGAGATAGAAATGACAAGATTAGGGAACCAGCAATGACAGGTGAAATTGTGAGACTAGCTAAGAGGAAAAAGGATGCATACATAAGGTCTAGGTGAATGAAAACAGGCAAAGCTTTGGAAGAATATCAGTAGTGGAGGATCAATCTGAAATGAGGAATTAAGATGGATAAAAGGGGTCATGAAATATCTTCAGCAACAGGGTTGAAGAAAATTCTAAAATCTTTTATTTGTATATATGGAGCAAGAGGGTAACTGGAGAAAGGGTTGACCCACTCAAAGACAAAGGAGGCAAGTTATGCATGGAGTCAGAGAACATGGGTGAGATTCTTAATGAGTACTTTGCATCCATATTCACCAAGGAGAAGGACATGACGGATGTTAGGGAGAGATCTTTGTTACTCTAGTTCAAGTCGGCATAAGGAGGGAGGAAGCGTTGGGTATTCTAAAAGGTATTAAGGTGGACAAGTCCCCACGTCCGGGTGGGATCTATCCCAGGTTACTAAGGGAAGCAAGGGGGGTGGGGGGGGGGGGAGGCGGTGAAGTAGCTGGAGCCTGAACATATATGCAGCATTCTTGAACACAGGTGAGGTTTGGAAAGATTGAAAAATTACTAATATTATCTCCTTTTTAAGGAGGGTAGCAGGGATAATCCAGGTAATTATAGACCAGTGAGCCTACATCAGTGGTAGGGAAGCTGCCAGTGAAAGTACTGAGGGTTAGGATCTGTTTACATTTGGAAGAAAATGGGCTTATCAGTGATAAGCAACATAGTTTTGTGCAGGGAATATCATTACTTACCAACTTAATAGTATTCTTTGAGGAAGCGACAAAGTTTATTGATGAGGGAAGGGCTGTAGATGTCATATACATGAACTTCAGTAAGACATTTGATAAGGTTGCCCATGGTAGGCTGATGGAGAAAGTGAAGTTGCATGGGGTCCAGGGTGTTCTAGCTAGATGGATAGAGAATTGACTGGGCAGCAGAAGACAGAGGAGTAGTGGAAGGGAGTTTCTCAAAATGGAGAACTGTAACCAGTGGTGTTCCACAGGGATCTATGAGGGACCATTGTTGTTTGTGATATATGTAATGATCTGGCAGAAGGTATAAGTGGTTTTTTTAGATTAGACTTACAGTGTGGAAACAGGCCCTTCGGCCCAACAAGTCCACACCGACCCGCCGAAGCGAAACCCACCCATACCCCTACATTACCCCTTACCTAACACTACGGGCAATTTAGCATGGCCAATTCACCTAACCCGCACATCTTTGGACTGTGGGAGGAAACCGGAGCACCCGGAGGAAACCCACGCAGACACGGGGAGAACGTGCAAACTCCACACAGTCAGTCGCCTGAGTCGGGAATTGAACCCGGGTCTTCAGGCGCTGTGAGGCAGCAGTGCTAACCACTGTGCCACCGTGCCGCCCATTCTGATTAATATGTTTGCAGGTAACACTAAGATTGGTGGAGTAGCAGATCGTGAAGGGGACTGTCAGAGAATGCAGCAGAATATAGATAGATAGGAGAGTTGGGCGGAGAAATTGCCGATGGAGTTCAACCCGCGCAAATGTGAGGTGATGCATTTTGAAAGATTCAATTCAAGAGCAGACTATATGGTGAATGGAAAGCCCTGAAGAAAATTGATGTACAGAGAGATGTATGTGTTCAGGTCCACTGTACCCTGAAGGTGGCAATGCAGGTCAAT
Source organism: Hemiscyllium ocellatum (assembly GCF_020745735.1). Classification (NCBI taxonomy): domain Eukaryota; kingdom Metazoa; phylum Chordata; class Chondrichthyes; order Orectolobiformes; family Hemiscylliidae; genus Hemiscyllium; species Hemiscyllium ocellatum. Next base: position 36,219,850 of record NC_083407.1, on the reverse strand, counting down.
AGAGTGGTCAAGAAGGCATATACCATGTTCTCCTTCATTGTATGGGGTATTGAGTACTGGAGTTCACAGGTCATGTCACAGTTATATAGGACTTTAGTTCGGCCACATTTGGAATACAGTTCTAGTTGCCACATTACCAAAAGGATGTGGATGCTTTGGAGAGGGTGCAGAGGTGGTTCACCAGGATGTTGCATGGTATGGAGGGTGCTAGCTATCAAGAGAGGTCAAGTAGATTAACATCATTTTCATTAGAAAGACAGAAGTTGAGGGGAAACCTAATTAAGATCTATAAAATCATGAGAGGTATAGACAGGTGGATAGCAAAAAGCTTTTTCCGCCCCCCAGAGCGGGGTACTCAATTACTCGGGGTCACGAGTTCAAAATCAGAGAGAAACATTTCAGGGAGATATGAGTGGAAAGTTCTTTACACAGAAGGTGGTGGGTGTTTGGAATGGAGTTGTCAGCAGGGGTGTTAGAAGCGGGCATGATAGCATCACTTAAGATGTATCTGGACATGGATGAATGGGCAGGAAGCAGAGCAATACAGATCCTTAGAAAATAAGCGACACATTTAGATAGAGGATCTGGATCAGTGCAGGCTTGGAGAGCCGAAGGGCTTGTTCCTGTGCTGTAATTTTCTTTGTTCTTGACACACTCAGGCAGTGCAGTCCAGATCTTAACCATTCACTATGTAAAAAAGTCTTTCCTCATGACTCTGTCGTTTCTTTTGCCAGTTGTATAAAGCCTATGCCCCTTTGTTCTCTATCCTTCCATCTATGGGAATAGTTCATTTTATATTTACTCCATCTTCATGATTTTGATTCCTGTCAACTCTCTCTTTGCCAAAGAAACAGGTGCAGCTTCTCAATCCATCTATGGAACTCTGGAGTTCCTAATTCTGGGAATTATTCTTGTGAATCTCGATCTGGTTTTCTGGTGTCAGCTAGGGTGGCTGCTTCACTTGACAAACTTGTCGGTCCTGTCAGGCTTCACCTCTAAACACTTCTGGCAGTTAACACCAAGGTGATACACTGCATATGACTGAGACATTGCATGAACTGATCAACACGGAGAGGCTTCACCTCAACAAAGTTAAGTGTTTGCACTAAGAAACTCTTTGATTATGAAGCAGCTAAGTAACTGAGGAGTTTTGTATTCACTGGAGATTTGGAATATAAGGAAGAGGCCAGACAGCTTCTCATGCCTGCCCCACTGTTCAATAGGATCATCGATGATCTGCCCCAGGCCTCAACTCCTCTTTCATGCTAGATCACTGTAGCCCTCAACTTCCCAATATTTCAAAAATTTAACTCCCACCTCTTTAAATATTTTGTGATTCAGCCTCCACAACTTTCTGAGAAATCTACACATTAACTACCATCAAGAGAAGTAATGTAAATAATTTAAAGAACAGATCGCCTTTTGATTTTTCCATACAAAAGTACATCACAACATGTCCTCCCATCTATTTTTGTATTGTCAGCAAGTTTGGATATATTACACTCTGACCCCTCCTCCACAAGTCATAAATACAGATACTAAATGATTGAGGCCTTATGGCACTCCACTGGTTCTGTCTTTTCAACCTGAAAAATGACCCAATAATCCGGATTCTGTCTTCTTTGTGTTCACCAATCCATAATTGGTGTTAATACATTATCCTCATTACCATGAGTTCCTATCTCATGCAATAACCTTTTATGTTACATCATATCAAATGGAGAAAGAGTTGTACCCTGCCATTTACAAACACATAAAATATAGTGGAATTTGTGAGCACTTGTTTCCTGTTTTTGGCTACCAAGACTCCACCTATGAATTACAATCGAATGGCTTCCTTTATCTTTGCATTCCTTGATCTCAAGAGCTGAACGGACTAAATACTAATGATGCATACCATTATTTATATCCAAATGGTTTGGAACATCACGTAAAGGTGACATCCACAGTTAACTGTGAATGTCCAAGAATTGATGTCTAAACCATAGCATCCACCAATAGCTTCACAAGAATGGATCTTGCTGCATGTCTCACCATTGAAATGTGCCACATTTCATTAACATTTTTTGCGCTGGAGGTAAATTAACTTGTCATTTTGAATGACACCAACAATATGCAAAGTGGTAATGTCTCTAAAATCAAAAATTAACAATTAAAATGTGCAGTTTTATTCCTTTGGATAGCACTGAGCATTATACAAATAGCAATTATTTACTGTTCCTTTCTTCTTCCAACCCTTTCTCCGATCAATTTTCCTTTCTTTTTCCAAACTTAATTTGACTTTGAATGGCCCACTTTAATTTATATTTCCTTCTCAGTCTTTGTTTGGTTCCCTTATCGGACCTTCAATTTGGTTGTTTAAGGGGTACACAGAAGTTATTGTTCACTCAGATATTCTTCCCTTCACTTTGCTGATTTCTGAGCCCTTTTTCAGTAAGTTACCATGTAAATGATTGAAAAATCGGAATTCGCAAGAGCAAGTCATAACAGACATTTGATGTCCTGTTATTAAAAAAAGAAATCTCAGCGAGCATATTGCAATCCGTCAGAAATGAGTGAATAATCTCCTTGTAAAACCAGTCCTTATGTTCAGTTTCTACCCAAAATTAAACTTAATCTTCAAAGTGATTTATATGCAAAAAGGTATTTGTGTGCAAAAATCATTATAATTAAGAGATTATTTAAGTAGGTGACAATAAAATCATGTCAGCAATGATCGCCAAACTGGGAGATTATTTAAATGTAGAACCAATCCTTGATATAGTCATGGTATAAAGCAATAATCATATGATTAACTATTCACATGGGAAGGATTCCAAATGAATCGTGAATGGCTGCTGGTGGAATCAAAGAATAAACAGTCCTGTTGCTTTTGAGATTATTTTTCCAATATTTCTGCTTGTGACATAAAAGAATAAATGTAAGCATTTATAATATAGAACACTCTAACAGATATTCAGATTAAAGTTTTAAAAAAAATCAAAATATTGGACTTTGATATACAGTACATCGCAGCTGGAAGATACATATGGTGTTGCATCTTGGGAATCCAGCCTGCCACTATATTGCTGGAATTCAGTGCTGGGTGATTTTGAACATACCCTATTGCATTGAAAGAAACTGATTAATGTCAAAATGCAGATATTTGCAGATGTTTGTGCAATGAACTTGGCCAAAGCTTTAATGCTCACAAGGCAAATTATTTAAGAGTAGATAATATTGTGCCAGTAAATTGTCATTCATATCCATCCATCTTTTTCTTTGTGTAGGTTCTTCAGTAAACAGCTTATTTTCAAACATTGATAAAATGGAGTTTGTAATGTTCTTTTTTTTGCTGCAAGTAAAAAGGGAGGTGGAACAGTTGAGTGCTAAGATTTTTAACAGCAATTAAAAATCTAATTGAAATGAGCCTGATATAATCGAGTGTCCTGAAAATGAGGCAATCCTATTTCGACATGTCATCTCCTATTTAAACACATTTTAAATAGCACATTTCAAATATTAAGTTGGTATAATATATTCATTTAGCAGAAATTCAAGTATTGTTTTTTATTCATTCACAGGACATAGCGACGCTGGCTAGGTCAGCACTTATTGCCCAGAGAGTTGCTAAGAATCAACCACATTGCTGTGAGTTTGGAGACACATGTAAATCAGGCCAAGAAAAAAATGGCAGTTTCCTTTGCTGAAATACTTCAGCGAACCAGCAATAGATGTATGGTCTTAAACAATTATTCCAGATCTTTTTTATTGAATTTAAATTCCACCATCTGCCATGGCAGGATTTTAATGTTGTATGTAGCTGTCAATGGCTGGCTTTCATTAAATTTTGGACTGGTCAGTGGCATCTCGAGTCAACCAGTAGCAATGTTGGGGCAGCCCAGGGACAAAGCAGCCAGTTGGAAAATTAGTCCAAAATGGTAGAGTTGGGAACGTGGGTCTTGGGAGGAGTTTTTGATATAAATATTGAGTCAAAGGAAACTTTTCTGACTCTCAGAGTCGCAAAAGGAGTAATTTTAATACAACTTGTTGGGACTTTTCAGTTGTATCATTAACTTTTACTGAGTAGAGTGTTGGCAACACTCTTTCATATGCCTTAAAATTTGAATTGGGGTGTTATGTACGTTATTGTGACCTGATCTGTATGGACTGAAGGGGCACCCTTCTGGTTCAGATAGGATTATTTATCACCCAGCTCACACCGCATTGGAAATGGTATAGCTGCAAGGCCAACCATCTCTATTTCAACTCCACTACCAGTTTCTTTCTATTGAGTTAAGGAAATTAATATTTCCCCTTATATTTTAATAAGTAACCATTTTCTCAACATCTGTGTTTGTTTAAATATGTTTATCTTATAGGGATTTTACTTCTCAAAATTGTTTTTGTATCTTTTTCTTAGTATTTCTCATGTTGAGTCTTTCCTTGAATCATCTTGATCTTTGGTCCTTTTTAAAACTTCACTTTTTAGCTCCAACATGGATCTGCTTATTTTCGATGAAGACAGAGCGGCTAGGTTCTTACAGTCTCCTTGACCACATAGCTGCCAACTCTCACTAGAGTTCATTCATAAATTACAGCCACTTAACTGAAGTAGCAGAGGGCTGCCAACTGGTTCTCACCAAGAGTTGATTCTTACAAAAGAGGAAGGTTGATAACTGGTGGAAAATAAATAGCAGGGCTCATCATGCACTGCTGCTTTAGTTTCCTGTACTTTTCGCTTTAGGCTAGAATTCCAATCTAGCTTAGGATGGCAGAATCATCATCCTTCTCTGTTGGGTCTGAGTGTACATTGTGTTCCTGTTCGCTGATTTCAAAGCTAACTTCAAACTGAACAATCTCTATACTGTGCATCACCGCATTAAATTACTTGAGTCAATCTGTCAATTAATTCCTTGTGAACACCGAGGTCACAAACAGCACAACTGGCCAATCTTTCCTACAGAGATTATAAAGATATTTGGCAAGGAAAGTATATCTAGTTTGTACAGGACATTGGTTAGACCACTTCTGGAATATTAAGTACAATTCTGGTCTCCCTCCTATAGGAAGGATGTTGTGAAACTTAAAAGTGTTCTGAAAAGATTTACAAGGATGTTGCCAGGATTGAAGAGTTTGAACTGCAGGGAGAGTCTGAACAGGCCGGGGTTGTTTTCCGGAGTGCCAGAGGCTGAGGGGTGACCTTTTGGAAGTTTATTAAATTATGAGGGGCATGGATAGGGTAAGTAGACAAGGTCTTTTCCCTTGGGTGGGGGAGTCCAGAACTAGAGGGCATAGGTTTAGGGTGAAAGGAGAAAGATATAAAAGTGACCTAAGAGGCAACTTTTTCATGTAGAGGGTACGCGTGTATGGAATTAGCAGAGGAAGTGGTGGAGGCTGGTACAATTACCACATTTAAAAAGCATCTGTATGGGTATATGAAAAGGAAGAGTTTCAAGGGATATGGTCCAACAGCTGGCAAATGGGACTAGATGAGGTAAGAATATTTGGTTGGCATGGACGAGTTGGATCGAAGGGTCTGTACATCTCCATGACTCTATACCTGATAAAGGAGTGCTTGAAATGGACACTAGTTGAATTACATATTAGACATTTAACAATGGGGGTCACTGAAATGAAGGATAAATAATTTTTGAAATGATCACATGGTTCAATTTTACTGTTGTGTTGAGACTTGTAAAAATGTCTGCACAATATAACAATGCTGTGATATTATGGTTTGCCATTTTGTTGTTTGGTTTTGATGGTTTTGTTTGCTTATTTTGGCTATGTTCAACTATGTTTTTCCACAGTTTTTCATCTCTCCTTATCTAAAGAAAACAAACAGAGCTGAAGCAAAGTTGAAAACTGAACATCAGGCTGTGAAACAGCATGGTCACCAAACATTAAAACAATAAACCTGATCTTTCACAGAGCTCGAGGTGAGAGAACAATGAGGAGTTAGCTTTTTATGCCAAGCTGAAAATTCCTTACAAACTGCAGGAGACTGCACACAGAACACTGCCATTGCCAAGTACTTTATAGGTCCCTGACAACCCATCAAAACCAAAGTAAACATGTTCTGAGCTGTTTTCTGAGCAGTCTTCAACAGTTAGTCCCGGCACAAAACACTGTTTAGACCATTCACACTCGGTACAAATTGGTGGAAAGAATGTGCCACAGGCCTTGTCCACTTGGACCTGAAAATTGCAAACAGAAGTCTATTCCTATATTTGGTCCCTGATTCCCTGATGAAGAAAGTGAATGTATTATAGCCACATTTGTGGATGATACAAAATTAGTTAGGAAGGTAAGTGGTGAAGATGATGCAAAGAGTCTTCAAGGGATAGGGATAGCTTAAGCGATCAGGCAAAATCTTGGAACATAACGCGGAAAAAATGGCGTTATGCACTTTGACAGAAAGAACAGAAGCGATGAATATTATTTAAATGGAGAAAGACTGCAGAAGGTGACAGCACTTAGGGATTCAGGAATCCTTGTGCATGATTTTCATAAAGCTAGCATCCAAAATCAGCAGATAATAGGGCAGGTAAATGATGATGTTGGTCTTTACTTCAAAGGTAATAGAATAAAGAAAAAGGAGATTTCGCTACAACCATATGAAGAAGTAGTCAGACCACAACTGTAATACTGTGAACAGTTTGGGCCTTTTTTTTCTATGGAAATACATAATGATGTTACAAGCAGTTCAGAAAAGGTTTACTAAGCTGAATCTGGTAACATTTACAGAGAGAAACTGAGTAAGGTGGGCATGCACTTATTGGAATTTAGAAGAATGAGAAGCGACCCTATTGAAACACACAAAGATTTTGAGGGGACTTGACCGGATAGATGTGGAAAGGTTATTTCTCCATGTGGGAGCGTCTAGGACCAGAGGGCTTAATCTCAGATTAAGAGGTTGCCCATTTAATATAGAGATGAGTCAAAAGTTCTTCTCTCAGAGGATAGTAAATTTGTGGAATTATGTACTGCAGAAGGATATTGAGCCGAGTCACTAGCTCCATTTGAGGTTGAGAGAGACCAATTTTTAATTCGTAAAGGAATCATGGATTATGGGAAAAAGGCAGGAAAATGGATTTGAAAGTGATCAATGATCTAATTGATTGGCAGAACAGATTCAATGGGCTGAATGGCATACGTTTATTCCGACACCTTCTGATCTCATTTATGCATTATGCTTTTTCAGATAAGGAACACGGATCTCTCTATTATTTAAATATAAGCCACGATGTGGAGGGGCCAGTGTTGGACTGGAGTGGACAAGGACAGAAGTCACATGACACTAGGTTACAGTCCAGCAGGTTTATTTGAATTCTCAAGCTTTTGGAGCTGCAATTATTGGTGGGATAGAGATTCTGCAGCAACTAGAAATTCTGTGGTCAGAGGATAAACTTGTTATTTGTTGTGTGTGCGCTATTTGCAGTTGAGTCCTGAGACAGTCAGGGTAAGATTGGTCTACAGGAAATATGCTGACAAGTCATGGACAATGGGGTGCTGTGAATTTTCATAATTGCCAATGAAGCTGAATGCTATCCAAAGTATGTATAAAAACACAAAATGTAACGGAAGCTATTGCCACCTTCTTTGTTCCATGTCTCTGATTTTTCAAAAAAAATCACTGCCTGGAGACAACTCATGTCTAAACATCCAGTCAGTGCCCTGGGCCATTAGCTGCAGCAGAATCATACTCCAATACAATCTGCAACTTCATGCCTCGAAATATTCCCCACTTTACCATTACCTGTAAGCTAGGTGACCATCCTTATTTTAATGAAAAATGAGGCATCAACCTGGTGAAGCTACATCATAGTGCTACCTGCACGTCAAACAGCATAAAATATAAGGGGTAGACAGACCTAAGCAGTCCCAAAACCAGCAGTTACTTTCTTCCCGACCTCTCCGGCCTCTCACCCTCAACTTGACCTCCTTCCACCTATTGCATTCCCAACGCCCCGCCCTGAAGTCCCTCCTCCCTACCTTTTATCTTAGCCTGCTTGGCACACCTTGCTCATTCCTGAAGAAGGGCTTATGCCCAAAACGTCGATTCTCCTGCTCCTTGGATGCTGCCTGACCTGCTGCGCTTTTCCAGCAACACATTTTTCAGTTACACTACTAGTCATGAATGGTGGTGGACAATTGCATAAATCACTGGAAGAGGAGATTCCACAAACATCCCCATTCTCAATAATGGGGGAGCCCAACACAACAGTAAAAACAAGACTGAAGCATCTGCAACAAACTTTTGTCAGAAGTGCTGAGTAAGTGTTCCATATGGGCCTTTTTCAGAGGTTGCCAACATCACAAATGTCAGTCTTTAGTCAATTCAATTTACTTCATGTGAAACAGCTAGAGATACTGGATACTAGAAAGGCTTTGGGCTCTGACAACATTCCAGCAATAGTACTGAAGATTTTGCAATGGCCAAATGCTGACTTCCCACCACCATTATCCTGGGGTGTCCTTTAACCAGTAATAGAACTGGACTAGCCATATAAGTACCATGGCTGCAAGAGCAGCTCTGAGGCTAGGCATATATATACTGTCTGAGAAACAAATATATATCAGCATGTTATAAAATGTACTTGGTAGCAACTTTCTCTCTCAAAGTCGTTTTCATGAAGGTTGTTACGCTCTGTAGTTAGACCAAAAGCACAGAAGATTTTCCCTCTGTTAGAAAAGCATACAAACATGTGAAGAAGGAACAAGAGTAGGTCTTTGAGCCTACTTCACCATTCAATGAGATCACAGCTCATCTGATTTTGACCTCAACTCAACGCTTCTGCATAACCCCAATAACCTTTCATCCCCTTGGTAATCTATCTATCTATCTTGTAAATATATTAAGATTCTGCATCCACTGCCTTTTGAGGAAGGGTACTCCAAAGATTCTCAATGTTCTGTGAGAAGAAAATGATTCCTCATCTCCTTTTTAACTGGATGACCCCTTATTTTTTTAAAACTACAATTCCTAGTTCTAGGTTGTCCCACAAAAGAAAGCATTCTTTCAACATCCACCTGGTCTAGTCCTTCAAGGTCTTATACATTTCAACTAAATTAACTCTGACTCTTGTAAACTCCAGTGCACACAGGCTAAGCCTGTCTGATCTTTCTCATACGTCAATCTGTTCATACCAGGTATAAAATATTAAATGATTGCTTTCTTTCCTACTTTATCTAACATAAGGGCTAAAAGGGTGTCAAACCCAGAATAAGCCCATCTCTCTGTCTACTGGTCAAACTCCTTAGAAATGCACACAGGGAATTGAGTCTAGGTGTAGTCTTGAATTAACGCATAGGGACTTTTTACACCAGAGATGGGTGCTGACGTAATTCAGAAGCTGCTTTAAAGTCAAATATTCAAATCACAATTTTCTGTAATACTTTCCAGTATTGGTAACTAATATGACTTATGGCAGTTTAAGAAACAGAAAAGAACAGAGAAAAGGAGCTCGTCTTTAGTAGAAGCAGAGCTGCCGAACATGTAAAAACTGCTCTGATGGGAGAGTGTAATTACTATTTGATAACTTTACATAGGACATATCCATTATAAATATTTATAGTTGGATACTTTATCCAACAAGATTTTGCAAAGGAAAACAAGAACAATGTGTCTTTCTTACCAGTAATAAAAAGAGTAGGAAGCAAGATTTTCTTATAAACATCTTTACTCAAAACAAGTAAATCCCAAGAGTAGGAAATCATTGGAAAACTTTTCCACTAAACTGCCTGGTGAAATAAAATGTCAGCTTATTGTTGAGTAATTCAAGATAGAAATGTGTACATTTTGGTCAGTATGGAGATCAAGAAATACTGGGATTGTGCGGAAAGATGTAGCTGTTGGGGAAGATCAGATATGATCTCACTGAATTGTGCAGCAGCCAGAGGCTGATCCTACTGCCTTGATTCTCATTTTGTAGAACCTGATTAATTTCATCCTGTAAAAGTCATGGAGATTGAAAAGTGGGCACGTTCTGCAATGCTGGGCACTTTGCTTTACCAAGGTACTGTCAGGATGACTTTGTTGAAAAAGACCCTGAATGTAGTCCAGAATATTGACAGACTTTGGTGGAGACTGTCTCAAACTGGCAATTATTATGCACGTCAATGAACACTGAGGAAATAGGAGTACATTGGACTGAGGCAAACTTGGAACTGCTCATTTAAACAAGGCTGGCAATACAGATATGGCAGACGTGTGCCGTGGCTCTTAAAATATTTCATTTTTAGAATATCAACAAGCTGCAATCTTCAAGTAGCAAGTAAATGAAAAATCAATTAGTGTATTAGATACTGGGTCAAACTGATTGCAGGGTAGGAAAGAATTTGAAAAGCATTGCAGGTATTCTAATTTGCAGGAAATGGACAGGAATGCATTTTTTCAGCGATATCCCAAATTGGTGGGGACAGAGACAACAAGAAAAGTATGGAAGGTTTAGGATTGGTCCCTGCACGTTTTAAGGATGGCACAAGTTAATTATGCCATAGGTCAATTGACCACCAAATTAAAACTGCATCCCCCCACCGTCCCTGATTTCAGGACCATTGGTCGGACCACTTCAGCTAGATTAAATTCAGGTTGGTATGTCTTACAGAATCTGACTAACAACAGGACCTTTGGATGAAGTAGCCACCAAGTGAAGTGGGCGGCATGGTGGCACAGTGGTTAGCACTGCTTCCTTACAGCACCAGGGACTTGGGTTCAATTCCTACCTCGAGCAACTGTCTGTGTGGAGTTTGTACATTCTCCCCATCTCTGCATGGGTTTTCTCTGGGTGCTCTGGTTTCTTCCCACAATCCAATGTTAGGTGAACTGGCCATTGAAAATTGCCCATAGTGTTAGGTGGAGGGGGGAATGGGTCTAGGTGGGTTGCTCTTTGGAGGGACAGTGTGAACTTGTTAGGCTGAGGGTCGTGTTTCCACACTGTAAGAAATCTAATCTAATCTGTTTCGACGGAAGACATTACCTGTGTTTTTAGAAGTTGTCTGAATGCCTTCACCTAGGCTATAACCCATTTTGAATTACATCATGAATTTTCTTTTATGTTACTGTTTGATCAATAATATTGAACAAATGTTTAAAGTCTAAAGATATGTGGGTTAAATGGATTGGCTACACTAAATTGCCCATTGTATCCAGGGATGTGCGGGTTAGGTAGACTGGCAAATGGGAAATGCAGGGTTATAGGGGTAGGGTAGGGGTGGGTCTTGGGGGGGATTCTCTTCAGAAGATTGGTATGGTCTTGACGAACCAAATGGCTTGCTTCTAAAGTGTAGGGATTCTATAATTCAATGATATGTTACGCTATATGAGATAAAATATTAATCATTCTGCATCAACTTTTTGCATCTACTTTTTCTGGATTTTCATAACGACTCACTGTGAAAGAGAACAATTGTCCCTATCAGTCTGCTAATCCCAATAAATTAGCAGCTAGAAATTCATTCTTAACTTATAAAAACATAGTCATCTGGACTAAGTGGACTAGTTTTCACAAGCAAATGGTCTGGGTGCCTGGAGAGACGTAAATCCCAGAATGGCAACATTGGGTCAGATGGCCTCTCCTGGGTTTCAGCAAAGCAAATTGAAGGCAGGTATGGAGCCCCAATGGAGCTGTTGGGTAAAGCATTTAATTATAATATTAATTCTGTCTTGTTTTTAACATTGTTTCTGCACTTGGATTTATTCCCCAAGTTCTGTACAATTCAATAGGATCATCAAGGCTAAATGTATGGCAATGAATTGCTTCTTGAGTGAAACTGACAAGCTGGACAGCCTTTGATCAGTGAAACTGAAGAGTTCCACTCATGACCAGAAACGAGGCTGCTTCTCACAGCATTTTGTTGTGGACTGAGCTTTCAGTGTTCAACAGGAAATTGCCAACCTCTTGCAGTCGTTTTCCTCTGTCTTGCACTTTACCACTTACTTTATGCTACACTTCCCTGCTGCAACATGGGGGCATCTCATGCAGCTTGACATCGTACCTGACAAAACGAGGGCTATCACCGGCCAAAGGAACAGCTCCAGTATCAGAAGTGGAAGCACAAATTGCTTTTGCTTCAAGGATATGCTTTTCCACAAGGCAGAAGTGATAGAAATCCGGTTTTAAGGAGGCTTGACCTTCTTTACAGACCCGAAGATCTGCTCTTTTATTTGAGCACTACTGACTTAGAAAACTGAGGCATTGATTACAGATCATTTCCGACATCTGAAGTCTTTTGGAACAAGACTTCCTTCCTAGATGACGGAAATGCATGGACTGCAAATTGCTCTCAAAGAAACTGTCAACAAAGGGAAATCTCACCAGCCCCTACCTTCAACCTCTGCCGCTCTCCAAAGTTGTGAGCTCTCTTCTGGTGTTAGGAGAGAATTATATCTGATAACAATGGCTTATGTGTCTAGCAGAGGAGGACAATGTGGATGATAAAAGTCTGATTTGGGGCACAACAGAGCAATATGATAAGGATTTTCAAGACTATAGAAACCACAGCAATGAGAAGAGTCATACAGATGCTACACCTGAGCTCTCTATCTCTTAACCCAGGGGTGCAGCTCGAGGATGCGAGGGGCTGCAGTGAAGTATTGAAAGGAAGAATGACAGCTTCTCAGACTAAGAAAACATAAATGGAAATGGCCAAGGAACTCAGCAGAGTAGGAATGTGGTTCTTCCAACCTTGAAGTTTTATTTTCTACCAATTCTCACTCAAAATTAATTTTACATACCCAATGGTAAAAAATTCCTCCATCCATTATTTTCCTTGATTTCCTTAAAACGTCTGCTATTCTCAAATCTGGCATTTTATTTCTCACCAATTCTGTGGCATGTCACACCTCCCAGATGTATGAACATTGTCTGTTGCTCCTTGGTATGAGTTTTACTGCAATGTGTCTGCCCAGCTAGTTCTGAACAAAAGAAACACTGAAAGCTATTGTGCCCCCCATAGTTGTCACTTATAACACACAATGGTTTTGACAAGAGATAACAAAACTCCCTTGGTCGTTTGAATTGTCCCATTCATGAATCTTGCCAAGTAATTGAAATTTCTAACTTCTGAATAGCTTTGATTCTGCAGCTCTGAACTCTTCTCATAGACCGTGTTTTTAACATTGAAACGACAGCACACAGCTGGAACCCTGATTTCCAGTAAGAAATCGTCCCCACTGAAAAATGCCCAATGTACAAAAATGTACCTTTACACCTTCAAATGCAACCTAGCTTCTAGGAAAAGTAATTCTGCCAGCACAACCAGTTACAAGAATCTTCACTGAATATTAATTCATGTGCATTTATGCCAATTACTTTAAAAAAAATCATAGTTGTAATTTCTCTTTTTTTTAGATTTCCTTTTTTTCTCTTTTCTTTCTTCCCTGTATGATTTCATGCACGTCTGCATTGTGAAATTTCATCTCCTGGTTTTAGACACCTGAATAAAGCATCCCTTTGTTTTAACTTTAAGGATCATTCAAAAATTTGACTTCATAAATAGCAAATTTAGGCGATTACACCTCAGCCTATCTTAGGCAAAAAAACAAAATCATCCTCTATCATGGACAGAGCAGGCAAACCACAACACGATTTAATTTACCCTTCCCTTTTATGCACGACATTTAAGAATCAGCCTCATAGTGCCCTTTGGACTGCCTCCAATGTTCCTTCTGAAAGACAGAGACCAACTTGAACTTAATGCTTCAAAGACAGCCTCAACAAGGCTAGACGCAGATTGAAAATCAACTCCTTCCACTCATAAATCACAGCCATAAATATACATCCCAACATTTTCCTTCCGTCATTGATGTAAATATGTAAATATGTCTCAACTGTTTTAATGCCTGAACTATCAAACCTTGTACATATTTTCAATACAATGTCAATCCCACTACATCAGAAAATAAATTACGAGACAAAAAAAGGTTGATTTCGTTTACTGTTCACCAAACTTGCATGAAAATGACAGAATAATGATAAAGTAGACAGGCAGGAGGCTGCAAGCACGCTGCAAGCCAGGCAGCATCAGGAGGTGGAGAAGTCAACATTTTGGGTAAAACCCTTCTTCAGGATTGTGGGTGGTATGGAGGGAGCTGCAGATAAAGGAGGTGGCAGGGGCAGGGTGGGGAGGTGGGGATAAGTGAAAACAGGCAGAGGGTACACCCTCGAGAGTGTGTTACTGTAAAAGCACAGCATATCAGGCAGCATCTGAGTAGCAGGAGGATTGACATTTGGGCTGGACCCTTTCATTAGGAATGAGGAATTCCTGATGAAGTACTCCGGCCCAAAAACTTCGATTCTCCTGCTCCTCGGATGCTGCCTGACCTGCTGTGCTTTTCCAGTAACACACTCTCAACTCTGATTTCCAGCAAGTGCAGTCCTCACTTTCTCCTAACAGGTACAACCTGGTTGGTCAATGGGAGGAACGAATCCGGTGGGTGGCAAGGAGCCGTGGAAGGGAGGGGGAGGGGCTGGGAAGGAATTCAGGAGATATGAAGGGAGGTTATTTGAAATTGGAGAACTCAATGTTGAGTCCTCTGAGCTGTAGGGTGCCCAGAAGGAAGATAAGGTGTTGTTCCTCCACTAGAAGCTGTGGTTTGTCTTGGCAATGGAGGAGGCCAAGGATGGTCATGTCGGAAAGGGAGGGGTTGGGGATTAAAATCGGTGGTGACTGGGAGGCCCGGTCAGTCCTTGCAGACCAGGCTACGATGCTCAGTGAATCATTCCCTAAGTTTGCGTTTGGTCTCCCCAATGCAGAGAAGACCACATCGGGAGCACCTGATACAGTAAAGTAGGTTGGAAGAGAGGCAGGTGAACCTCTGTCTCGCCTGGAAGGACTGTTTTTGGGGCCCTGGATGGAGGTGATGGTGCACCAGCAGGTTTTGCATCTTTTCTGGTTTCAGGTACCTTGATGCAGGAGTGGCGTGAATGAAGGACTGTCGGAAGGAATGGTCCTTGTGGAAGGCAGAGGGGGTGCGGAGGGGAAGATGTTCTTGGTGATGGAGTCTATTTGGAGTTGGCATAAGTGCTTGAGGATGATGCATTGAATGTGGAGACAAGTGGAGTGGTAGGTGAGGACAAGGAGGACTCTGTATTGCATGGAGGGGGGGGTATTAGGAGTGGTGAAATGGGGAATGGAGGTGGTGTGGAGGAGGACTGTCTGGATGACAGAGGGAGGAAAAGCACGTTGTTCAAAATAGGTGGACCTCTGGGATGCTTGTGAGTGGAATGTCTCCCCATTCGAGCAGATGCAGTGGAGGTAGAGGACTTGGGATAATGCGATGGAGTTCTTACAGGATACTGGTGGGAGGAGGTGTAGTTCAAGTAGTTATGGGAGTCTGTAGGTTTGTAGTAGACATCTGTCTGGCTATTCATTGCAATCAATTTTGTGTTCAACACTTTCAAATTTTCTGGCTTTATAATAACTTGTTAAACGCCAACTGTCCATGTCTACTTACTGAGCTAACTTTTTCACTTTCTCTCTCTTCAGCTTATTGCACCAATTAGCATCACTAGCCAAGACAACTTAGTTGGTATCATCTGCAAATTTCAGACATTAAAACCTCATCCTCTGGGTCATTCATAAAAATGATAAGCAACAGCGATACTGACATTGACCTAGTGGTACTCTACTTGGAACTGACCCATTCTGACAACTTAGTGATTTCTTTTGTCTACTTTTAAGGCATTCTTTAATTCAACTTAACAATATTTAATCTATTCTATGAACACACATCTTGAAAATTAGATTAAAAATGAGACGTTCAAATGCTTCTTGAAAAGTTATGGAGATTCATGACATAAGCTTTGTCATTAGCTTAAAAACATTCAACAGATTGGCGAAACACAAGCCACCCTGTCTCAACTCAGATCCAGTCTCTACCTCATTTTGCCAGATGATCCCTTACAGTGTTCTTGATTAAGGTCTGAATACTTTCCTTACAATTGAGGTCACACTCGGGAGTTTGCACTTTGAGACTTTATCCCTTAACAGTACCTGCAAATTGCTCAGGCACATCCACCAGATATATTGAGGATAAGTGTTAGCTCTTGAAGATTTACCTTAAATTTTCTTTTGTTATCTAATATGTCTTTTGGTCTAATGATTGCGCCGAGTCTTTCGTGTCCATTTGCTAAACCACTTGAAGCAATTGTTCATTATTTACACACCCTTGCTAATCGTTTATAAAGTTTTTGTTGCAAACGTTTCATCCCCTGGCTAGGAGACATCATCAGTGCTGTGGAGCCTCCTGTGAAGCGCTTCTTTGATGTTTCTTCCGGCATTTATAGTGGTCTGTCCTTACGAATTCGACTGGGAAAACACTACTATCATAGGGCAAGCCAGACAGAGAACAGCCAGGGAATTCCTAGAGGCATGGCATTCATCCACAAATTCCATCAACAGACACATCTACCTGGACCCAATATACCAATCACTACAGCGGACAGCTGAAACTGACACCCGGAAGCGGCAAGGACAGACCACTATAAATGCCGGAAGAAACATCAAAGAAGCACTTCGCAGGAGGCTCCACAGCACTGATGATGTCTCCTAGCCAGGGGACGAAACGTTTGCAACAAAAACTTCCAGCTCGGCGAACAGAACCACTACAACAAGCACCCGAGCTACAAATCTTCGCACAAACTTTGAATTGTTTATAAACTCAAAAAGCTAATTTTGTGCGTACAGAATTTGATTTTTCACTGTCCAAATCACATCCGTCTTTAAAAGTTGTGTGCAGATGCTGTGCGGATGTTTACATTTTATAGGTTAAATACAAGAAACAGCAGTCAATCTAAATTACAGTAACAGCGATCACAATTGTCATGAACGTAATTGCAGTAACTAAAAGAATTTGGATGGCACCTGCCCTATAAATAAATGTCTTTTTGTGAACATCAATTAATCAGCACAATAGGATACTCACGTTTGCAAGATCGGCCATCGCCCTGCATTGTCCCTGAGCAACTTCCACATTTGTAAGATCCAAAATTATTGAAACAAGCGACTCCAGGAAAGCATGCAGCTTTTTTGCATTCATTAATATCTTCTTGACATGCAAACCCTGTAACACAGTGTAGAACAAATGAGTAACACAGAGTGTTTGACATTAACAAATAAGGAGAAAATTGACTAGTTATCATTTTTGCATTGACATAAAATTTATTGAAGCTTGAATAATTAATCAAACTTGCTGGGAAATACATTGTATGTGTATCAGTATTCAAAATATGGAAAGAATAGATTGATTTATGTATTTTTCACACTTATTTTAATTCTGCCGTCGCATAACACCACTACTTAGGGGGTTTTCATTTCTGTGAAAGAAAAGTCAAAATATTTTGGATGATGGAAATCTGAAACAAAAACAAAAATTTCTGTGTACATTCTCCATCAGTGTGTTTCCAGTATTATATTTGGTTAGGTCTTTTTTGATTTTCTCTTCCCCTATACTTTCCACAAGCATTACTTCATCGTTAGTGATTATAATCTTCCTCTCAATTCCATTTCTTATCCCTGCTGATATCCCACCTCCACAACATTAACTATTTTTATCTCTGTCCTCTGCAGTTTCGCTACTCTAGAAACGCATAATCCCTACTCTTTGTCTTTCTGTTTTTGATTTTACTTGATTTATTATTGTCACGTGTACAGAGATATTGTGGAAAGTCTTATTTTGCCGTGCAATCCAGACAAATCACACCTTCCTTAAATCATCAGGGTTTTAAAACAGAATACAGTGTTACAGCTGCCAATAGGGTACAAAGAAAGATCAACTTTAATGTACGAGAGTCCATTTAAAAGTGTGTAATATGTGAGAAGAAGCTGTTCTTGAAGCTGTTGATAAATGTTTTCAAACATATGTATCTTCTGCCTGACAGCAGAGGGTGGTGGATGACTGGGTGAGAGGGGTCTTTGATTATGTTGTCTGCTTTCTCAAGGCAGCGGGAAACAAAGACAGAGTCAATAGAAAGAAGGCTGGTTTTCACGACGGACTGGGTTGTGTTCACAAATCTGAGTTTTTGTGGATTGGGCAGAGCAGTTGCCATACCAAGCTGTGATGCATTTGGATAGGATGTTTCCAAAGATACATCTACAAAACTTGATAAAGGTCATTGTGGACACATTGGTCAAGTAGACGCATTGGTGGTGCTTTCTTGACTGTAGCACTGATATAGGTGGACCAGGATAGATTGCTGGTAATATTTACTCCTAGGAACTTGAAGTTCTCAACCATTTCCAACTCAGCACCATTGAAACAGACAGGGACGTGTCCTCCATTCTACTTCCTTAAGTTGATAACCAGCTCCTTCATTTTGCTGACACTGAGGGAGAGATTATTGTCTTTACATCATGCCACTAAGCTCTCTAACTCATTTTTGTACTCTGTTTTGTCTTTTTTTGAAATCCAACTCACTATGGTGGTCTCATCAGTAAATTTAAAAATGGAGCAAGTGCTGAATTTAGCCACACAGATATGAGCATTTTAAAGAGTATAGTAAGGGGCTGAGTATGCAGCCTTGCAGAGCAGTGGGGTTGAGGGTTATTGCGGGGGAGGTCTTGTCAGCTATTGCTACTGATTGTGGTCTACGGGTCAGGGAGTTGAAGATCCAGTTGCAGAGGGGACAACAGAGTCATAGGTCTCAGAGCTTGGAGATGCGTTTGGTTGGAATTATGCTGTTGAAGGCAGAGCTAAAGTCAGTAATTAGGAGTCTGATGTAGATGTCCTTGTTATCGAGATGTTTCAGGGACAAGTGTTGGGCCAGGGAGATGGCATCTGATATGGACCTAATGTGATGGCAAGCGAATTGTATTAAATCAAGGCAACCTGGAAGTCCGGCGTTGATATGTGCCATTATTAACCTCTCAAAGCACTTCAGAATGATCAGTGTCAGAACCACTGGCTGGCGGTCACTAAAGCACATTGCCTGATTTATCTTTGGCATTGGGATGATAGTGGTCTTCTTGTAGCAGGTGGGAACTACACCTTGTTGTAAGGAGAGGTTAAAGATGTTTGCAAATACTGTAAATGCCGCGTAGGATCTGAGTGCCCTGCTGGGAACTCCATCCAGATCAGTTGCTTTCTGTGGGTTCACTTTCAGGAAGGTCAATCTGACATCTGCGGTGGTGACTGTGGGGACAGGTGCACCCGAGATTGACAGGCAACTGACATCATTTCAATATCATTGCCGGAGTCTTCCACAATCTTAGCTTTAATGCTTGCAACTTCTTCATTAAATCCTTCTGATTTTTGTTTGCTTTTAAAAACTCACCATCAGACATTTAATAAGACATTTAATTATCTCTCCTAACTATCCTCCACTACTTGTAATCTGTTTCTTCATTGTATCATTAGAGTTTGGAAGGGTGAGAGGAGATCTAACAGAAATTTACAAGATAATGCATGACTTAGAAAGGGTGGACCTGGGAATTTGTTTCTGTCAGGCTGGGAGACTAGGACCCATGGGCATAGCCTTAGAACTAGAGGGGGTCAATCTAGAATGGAAATGAGGAGACATTTCTTCAGCCAGAGAGTGGTGGGCCTGTGGAATTCATTGCCACGGAGCGCGGTGGAGACTGGGACTTTGGGGGCCTTCAAGGCAGAGATTGATAAATTGTTAATCTCACAAAGGATTAAGGGCTACGGGGAGAATGCGGGTAAGTGGCATTGAAATGCCCAGCAGCCATGACTGAATGGTGGAGCATACTCAATGGTCTGAATGGCCTTATTTCCATTCCTATTTCTTATGGTCTTATGATCTTCATTATCACAAGGGCGTATAATTTTAAGGTGACTGGAGGATAGTTTAGGGGAGATGTCAGAGGTTGGTTCTTTACACAGAGTGGTAGGTATATGGAATGTACTGCCAGCAGTGGTAGTAGAGTCAGATACATTAGGGACATTTAAGCAACTCCTGGATAGGCACGTGGAAGATAGTAAAAAGTGGGGTATGTAGGTTAGTTTGATGTTAGAGTAGGATTAAAAGTTGGCACAACATCGAGGGCCGAAGGGCCTGTACTGTGCTGTACTGTTCTATGTTCAATTACGATAACGTCTTCATTGTTTGACATGCTATCTAAATTGATGTCATGATTGTTGTTGTCCAGGAGTAACCGAGTATTCTTTCTAAGGACCCAACATACTGTTGTCATTCATTCGAATAATTAAAACAGAGCTTATTCAAAATTGACTTGGAAATTTTCATCATAAGAGCAGTACTTTTCTTCGTGAAAATAACTTGTCCAAAATAACAGCTATCAAAATATCTCAACTTTTAAAAAAATCTTATCACTTAAAATTACCAATTTTGAAAGAAACTCAAACTGGCAAGGACCTATAATGGCATTTTGCAGCAAATGCAAAAAAAAAGGTCCTGTAATTGTGAGGGACATTGGAAGGACTTCCAGTACGCAGTGCCTTTCGTTGCTAATCTGTTCATGTTTTCTCGAATACAATTTACTCCCAAGTTACTGTGCAATCTTCTCACATTGACAAGACTATGCAAAACAAAATTAACTTTCACTTCTGGTACTGTTGCTGTCAGCAGAGATCAGTCAACTTGGTCCTGATTCTCTTCAGTGGAATTCCTGGTATGGCTCCACAGGAGTGTAGACAATTATAACTTAATAATGTGTGAGCTGCAACCTTTACAATAGTTTCTGCTCAAACTAACTAATAACACTGTAACTGACTATAACAGTTATTGCAATGGTTTGCACCACTTATCCAATCTAAATATGAGCAGCTTAAATGCTGAAACTGCACATTTTTGTTTACAAGTTTCCTATCGTGCATTATTCCCATTACATATAACAGCCTTTCCCAAACCTTGAAAGTGTGCCACAAGCTGAAAATGTCCCACATTTTTCAAGGCACACCAAATCATTTTAAAATAATCAGCACTAACATTGCTATCTATTTTGAACAGGAACTACAATATTGAGAAACATTTTACTTCACTTTTTTAAACTGGAATTTCAATGTGATATGTGAGGTTGTTTCAATTAATTTAACTGTTTGATATTTGGTTCAATGCTTTAAAGATCCACACAAAGCTCCTCATCCATACTTTTCAAACACAATCTCTTCTGAATTGAGTCAGAGTTGTACAGCACAGAAACAGATCCTTTGGTGCAATTCGTCCATGCCGACCAGATATCCTAAATTAATCCAATCCCATTTGCCAGCATTTGGCCCATAGCCCTCTAAACCCTTCCTATTCATATATCCATCCTTTTATATGTTGCAATTGTACCAGCTTCTACCACTTCCTCTGGCAGCTCATTCTGTACACGCACTACCCTGTGCATGAAAACGTTGCCCCTTAGGTCCATTCTAAATCTTTCCCTTCTCACCTTAAACCTATTCTGTCTAGTTTTGGACTCTCTCACTCCAGGGAAAAGACCTTGGCTATTCACCCAATTCATGCCTCTCATGATTTTATAAACCTCTGTAAGGTTAGCACTCAGGCTCAGACTCTCCAAGTAGACCCAGCCTATTCAGTCTTTCCCAATAGCTCAAACCATCCAATCCTGGCAACATCCTTGTAAATGTTTTCTGAACCCTTTCAAGTTTCACAACATCCTTCCTGTAGCAGGGAGACCAGAAATACAAGCAGTATTTCAAAAGTGGCATCCTAAGAATTGTCAAGGAAGAGAATCAATTTCACAAAGGTAAGTGGATGAAAATGACAGCAGAACAAGTATTGTTTGATTTGTGATCGAGGGATATTCATTTCTCACTTGCTGCCAAAAGTGATTCAATAAAATCTCTATGAATTGGAGTTTGAGGGTGCGATCACTCTTCAGATCCAGGATTCTTCCTTTTTGCTTAAAGAGAACTCATAGATGGTTTCTCACACTGGACATTGGACACAAAGCCTTTCACATTCTCTTGTCATTGCAGCTGTATCATTAATGCATCCACTTGTGCAGTTCTGCCATGGAAATCTGTTTGTTTTGAAATACTCCTTGGTGAAACTGAATATTTCTCCTCTTGTCATGTGCTGGGGACTTTTTTTGCAGGATAAATAATGCTCTTACACCCCATCCTCCTCAGCAATCCAAACAACTGCAATCAGCTGCACATCACCATCAAATCTATAAAATTATCATTCTGCACAGATGGACCTTTGAATTTTCTGGATCAGTTTTGATTCGATGTCTTGTGACGTGTCTTTAATGCACCTGCTATTGGTATTGTTTGAAAGTGGAACTCTTGCCATGCTTCTCTGCCAATCAGAGCGTAGCAATTTCCTGGCAAGCTGGCAGAATCAGGATTGCAACAATTGCAAAAAGCTGTGGCTCTTTATGCCATTCAACCAAATATTGAACAGTAGACACAACCTCACATTAAAATTCTTGTTAAAAAAGTGAAGGTATTTCTCATTAATATCCTAATTTCTATTCAAATACATGTTATTTCTTGCAATGTTAGTATTGATTATTTTAAAATGATTTGGTGTGTCATGAAAAGTGCGAGACATTGAAAGTTTTGGTTTTGATAATCAATCTGGAACACCATAGCTGGCCTTTTACGCACGATTCAATACTTTTACTATTGTTCTCATTGAGACAACTTTTTGCTTTGCATCCTGTTCTTGCAACCTTTTGAAGTAACTGATATCCTTTTGGAGGTAAGTGGGGTGCTTTGTGAAAAGATGTTGTTTCAGTTTCTGTGGAACCATGGCTTCATTTGATAACTCATTTTGACAATTCAAATTGAGGAGCTGTGGGATTATCAAACCAAATGAATCCAAATGGTAGGAATCATCATGGTACTGTTTTGTACCTTGGTCTTCTTGTCTGTTGTCTCATTGCTGCTGTTGTTTTGCAAATCCACCAGTGCATCTAATGTGACTCCCTTTTCAGAAAGATATCTGTGATTGTGGGTTAATTTCTGCATCTAAATCTGGTAAATGGTGTGTCTTTATTTACTGTACATAAGACATGCAATGAACCTAATAATCTAAATCTGGACTGTCCAAACTATGGTCCACCAACATTGTCTATTGCCATGATCAGCAGGTTTTACAAGTTTCTGGATAAGATACAATTTTTCCAGCTGAAACACCACACAAAATATGTTGAGTCTGATTAGTTCAACATACATGTGTGAATAGATATTTCTTACATTGACCTTAAACAAGAATCACCTGAGATTGAGTTTAACTAACACTCATCTTGGTGACATTCTGCAACTCACAACCATAAATCTCAAAACCAATATCACCCAGATTGAAGTCCATCCAGGATGGGCAATAAATACTGGTTTAGCCAGCAACACCCACATCTTGTAAATAAATCTGAAACATGAATATTAAGTCTCAGTAGCACACTTTACATTACTTTATGATGAGTGAGTGTTCATGGTTTTCACAGGTTGTTTGTCAACACTGTTAAATCATGCACATGTTTTTACAGCTCATAATTCTGCTTAATGTAATATAGGTTGTTTATAATGTGGCCTTTCAATTAGTGCCTGATAATTAATGTGGTCCTCACGCAAAAAGCTTGAACTACCCGAATTTGAATTGTCACTGACTTTTCACACGTTATTATTTTTGAAGAAAAAGCAAACCTCTGTTCCTTGCTGTGAAAATTAAATTTACAAGCATGCCAACATCAACAACAGAATAAAGACCACTGAGGAAGACAAGATTGACAACTTCTAATGGAATTCAAAATTTCAAGTGCTTTTGTACACTCCATCAGAACTCCTGAATACTGTAACTTTCATCTGATCAATGGTGATACTGTATTGATATAATAAGCAATCATGTCATCAATACCATGGCAACCCTTAGCAGCTGAGTACTGGATCTCCCAGAAGTTATTGTGGCTATGTAAATAACTCCACTTGGCGGACAGAGTGCTACTCCTGATGAAGACAGATAAAAATTCCTGCTATATTTTGCATTAAAGCGAAAATAAATTAAAACTGAAAATTTACAACTCTATGAAATTGATGGGAAATTGACATTAGCAAATAAAAATTACTCTATAATTGCAAAAATGTTACGGTGCATTGTAGGCCATGGTGCACCATTTGGGAAATGGTGACCAATAGCATACTGCCATTCTTAACACTTCTTGAGCTAATAAAGCGGCAGATTTTAATAGCATTACATGCTGATCAGGCAGCAACCTGGTGTAAATTGCAAACTGATGTGTGTGAATATCCTACCTCTTCAACAATTCCAAAATCTCTCAAGCCATTTTACACATGCTATTTTGGGAAGCGTTTTTACAATTTTATTAGTTTATAGGCATTTCCTGGCCACTGTGCAAACTAATGTTGATGGCATATGGATTGCTCATTATATCTGTTGCTTGGTCATGGCGTAGCAACGCCTGTCGAAATGATCAAAATGATAATGGTAGGGATAGTAGGGAAGTCCAGCTGAAGCACGAGTCATGTCACAGAGCAAAACTGTCTTTCTCCGTGAATAAACTGCAACAACTTCATGGAACATCGAGCTAGGGAATCAAATTAATTTCCATCCATGCAGGCTCTGAATAACAACATATCTGGCATCTTAAGTTGGGTCATGGACAATTTAGTTTTGGCCTTACATCCCCTCACCGAACTGCATCAACAAGTTACCTTGTAGTGTAGTAGAAATGAAGTGGTGGCTGGGCCATTGAGGGAAAGGAGACATGGGAGGCAAGATTCCCACATGATTTTTTTCCCAATCACCCCCAAATTCCAAGATCAATACTTGATACGCTGATCACTCTCCTCGACACTGTGTTTGATCTTGCAATGGTGCCCCAGGTACAGAATGCTTTGGACTCCAACACCCAAAGCTTGCCAGCTAACTGCCTCTCTGCAAACAGAGCTAGCATCTGAGCAGCCTCCCTGCACCACCCCAGCCCCTCCCGGCTTCTGAAGGTGCTGGAGCTGTGACTATATTGCTGCCAGTAAGAAAAAGGACCATAAAAGCCTTGCAGTTCACAAAACTATGCATCAGCAAAGGTGGCATTTGACCAATTATTTTGGCATGTTTATGTTGTATTATACAAAAAAATGCATAACTTTTCAGTGATGCTTGGTTGCTGAGAAGATACCTTTTCAGCTACTTATTGAAGAATGAAAAACCTTGATGACAATGGACAAGGGTGAATGGAACATAGGAATACGAGTAGGCAATTCAACTCCTCGAGCCTATTCTGCCATTCAGTGTGATCATGGCTATCATTAGACCTAACTCCATACACCAGCCTTTGACCCATATCCTTTAATACATTTACTTAATAAAAAAAATCAATCTCATCCTGGTCTTCCTGATCTCTAGGATCATCTGCAGATTGTGTGTGCGTGCCAGATACCTTGTTTCTCCTGAAGTACCAAAACCTCACCACTGCAGAGTACTGTGCGGTGCATAGCACACCACAATCATTTTGGAAGCTCTCGCTAGATAGGACTTGTGGGCAGCACGGTGGCACAGTGGTTAGCACTGCTGCCTCACAGTGCCAGAGACCTGGGTTCAGTTCCCAAATCAGGTGACTGTGTGGAGTTTGCACATTCTCCCCGTGTCTGCGTGGGTTTCCTCCGGGTGCTCCAGTTTCTTCCCACAGTCTAAAGATGTGCGGGACAGGTGAATTGGCCATGCTAAATTGCCCGTAGTGTTAGGTAAAGGGGTAAATGTAGGGGAATGGGTGGGTTGCACTTCGGTGGGTCGGTGTGGACTTATTTCCACACTAAGTAATCTAATCTAATCTGAAGGACTGAAGGGTACTTCAAGACCTAGCCATTTACTTGGAGCATAATGCAAAACCAGAAGTCACAGGAACAGTGTAGGCCATTCAGCCCACTGAGTTTGCGCCACCATTCAATGAGATCATGGCTGATTTAATAACCTTCAACTTCATTTTCCTGTCTTTTCTTCTTAACCCTTTATTGCCTTAATGGTGAAAAGTCTACCCCAGCTGAAAATGTGTTGCTGGAAAAGCGCAGCAGGTCAGGCAGCATCCAAGGAGCAAGAGAATCGACATTTCGGGCATGAGCCTTTCTTCAGGAATCTACCCCAGCCTTGCATAGAAAGTAAGTGATGATATGGCTAACATTGCTTTCAGGCTTCACTGGTCAAATATCTCACAGCTGTTTGTCAGCCAGGTTCTACTGGCTGCCCTTTGTCTGCTAGCAACCATTCCTCCAAAAAAGGTCAGGAACTTGGATTAGCACAAGATAAAAGTATCATGGGAGTTGTATGGAAGTCTGCAAAACACTTGTTAAAGCCATTTCCTGTAGTTGCATAAAATGGAATGTTCCTTGCAGTTTGTGTCAAATCTTGGTGGATCAAATTATCATGTGCATGCAGTTAATAACAAGCTACACTTGTGGAAAACCAGTCAGAGATGCAAAACTGAGGGGCAGTTCACTCTGAGCTGCATCAGTGCAGGCAAAGTTAACGTTAACTGCTGGCCCTAGCAAACAATCTCATTACCTGACATATGAAAGTGCATATGTTATTATTTACATAGGAAATCCCAGACATCTCTCCGGTAACAGCCTGGAAGAACTAAGATACAAAGCAAGTTGAATAAGTAGGCACTTTCCCAATAGGTAATGCATAGACATATGGTCCAGGATGAACAGACTTCCTTCTCCATCTGACATGACCATTTTAGCAACTGCAAACACATCTCCTACAAGTGGTCAACTGCAGACCTCCTGCAGGTCTCTCATCAACAGGCTACAATGATGTGACCCCTCCTCAAGCTGAGAGGTTCAATAACTCATAAATCAACTAAGCCTTCCTCAGGGGATCAAAGAGTTCAGCTGTCAGCACTGAGAATTTATTGACGTTCACACTCATAACCTTTAATCAGCCTCGTGAATTGCCTCACATTCCAGTGAACGGTAATTTTCAAAAAGCACAGGAAATCCGTGAATTTGAGGCTGACTTCAAATGAAATCTTGCTGAAACTGCTGAACTTAAATTTTGCATGCAGTAAGTTTTGTCTCTCAAGGAATTTCCACACACGCACTAAGACAAGATCAAGTTAACCCAAAACTCTCAATATTGGTGCTGCTGTTTTGGGCAATTAGTACACTCCCAAACCTCAACACACTCACTTTACAATTAAAATACTCCACCCCCAACGCCATCACCTGGGTCTGGAGGAGTTAGAATATCTGGATCTTTGGGCCAGATTGGACTTGGAACATGTATATTGTGGTACAGTAATTTATGAGAGAATGATGAGTTGCATATCATAATGTGAAGGTTGGAAATGATGTTAAATAGTTAATGTTAATAATGAGAAATTAAGTTTATTATTGACGAATGGGTCCAGTTATGCTTTGCAATTTCTAACTTTCAAAAGGCATACTTAGGTGTTTGCACTCAGCAGTTGTATTTGATTTTGCATATTTGGAAAATTGCCTTGGTGCTTTACTGAAATAAAAGCCAGCATATCTTTTAAATTCAGAGCAAGCATTAGCACAAAATTTTATCCTGGGTGTAATACCCACCGGAGGCTGTTGCATCCTTAAGTTCACTCTGGCTTCAATATAACTGAAAACATTATGTAGTCAAATTTTCCATTCTAAAACTGATGTTTTAAATCCACACATCTGTTGTACTGTCCATAAGGTTTTCCTGTTATATGCAGCTAGCAAGACAGAGAGCATTGGAGGGGAGGTTAACAGAAGCATCAAACTTTTGAAAAGGTAAATAAGCAACTTTTCTCTTCTACTAGTTGGGAAATTACTAACAAACATAGCCTGAATAACACTGGAAAGTGCCAAAGCAAAAGTTAAGTAGATATTGCTCACACAGTGAGCTATTAGAACCTAAATACTTTAAGCACAAGCAATTACTGAGGCAGAAAGTACAATCACATGAGATGGAATCTGACAAGTCTTTGAAAAGAATAGAAAACAATTTGGGGAAAAGTGCCGAATGGACAGCAATAACTGAAAAGGATTGGAATGAACAACTTCAACAGTAGAGATAACAACAAGGCAGACAGTGTGAACCTCCTTCTATAATACACCTACTTAATGGTACACTGCAATGATCAATATTATTTTAATAGTTTTGAAACTACAAGAAAATTTGGCATGTCTGTAAAGATTCTTATCAATTTTGATACATGCATCAAGGAAGCATTCTGTCCAAATGCACCACGGCTTGGTATGACAACTGCTCTGCCCAGTACTGTAGGAACACAGCCTAGTCCATCACGCGAGCCAACGTTCCATCCACTGACTTGGAAAGGCAGCCACCATAATCAAATGCCCATCCCACCCTGGTCATATTATCTTCTAACCTTTTCTGTTGGGCAGAATATACAAAAGCTTAAACACAAGTACCAACAAATTCAAGAAGAGCTTCTTCCCCATTGTTATCAAACCTCTGAATGGACCTCTGAAATTTCAAATTTAATGTTGATCTTGCTCTTCGTACACCTTCTCTGCAGTGGTTTGCATTCCTCGCTCCGTTATGCAATTTGTATAGTATAATCTGCCTGTACTGCACGTAAAACAAAAAAAAAACCTTTCAACCTTTTGCATTCGAGTAAAAATGAACCTAGTCTAGCCAATCTTTCTTCATAGCTGAAATATCCCAAACCAGGCAACATCCTGGTAAATCTTTTTTGTGCCCACTCCAAAGCATCCACATCTTTCTTGTAATTGGTGACCGGAACTGTACACAATATTCCAGGTGTGGCCTAACTAAAATTTTGTAAATCTCAGCATAACTCGCCTACCTTTATACTCAATGACCCTTCTAATGAAGACACACATGCTATAAGCCTTTTTGCTACCTTATCTACCTGCACTGCCACCTTCAGTGATCTGTGGATCTGCACACCCAGATTCCTTTGCATATCAATACTCCTAAGGGTTCTGCCATTCACGATATAATTTCAATCTGTACTTGACCATTCAAAATGCATCACCTTATATCTGTCCACATTAAACTCCATCTGCCAATTTCCTGCCCATGCCTCCAGCTAATCTACATCCTGCTGTATTCTCTAATAATCCTCCTCACTATGTGCAACTCCACCAATCTTTGTATAGTCCGCAAATATACTAATTAGACCAGCTACATTTTCCTCCAAATCATTTAGGTAGATCATGGACAGCAGAGGTTCAGACACTGATCTCTGTGGAACACCACTAGCCACAACCCTCTATTGTAAAAAGCATCCTTCCACTGCTACCCTCTGTCTCTTAAGACTAAGCCAGTTCTGTATCAAACTTGCCAGCTCACCCTGCTACCATGTAACTTCAGCTTTTGTACTAGTCTGCCATGAGGGGCCTTGTCAAAGGATTTATTGACGTCCATGTAGACAACATCAACCACTTTTCCCCAATCAATCATCTTCATCACCTCCTCAAAAACTTGATTAAATTAGTGAGGCACAATCTCCCTCACACAAACCGATGCTGTCTATCTCTAATAAGTCCATTTGTTTCTAATTGTCAATAGATCTTGTCCCCTGAGAATCTTTTCCAATAATTTCCCAACCACCAGTATGCGTTTCACAGGCCTGTAATTTCCAGGATTATTCCTGCTACCCTTCTTAAATAATGGGACAACACTGGCTATTTTCCAGTCCTCTGGGACATCATCTGTGGCCAAGGAGGATGTAAAGATGTCTGTCAATGCTTCAGCAATTTGTTCTCTTGCTGACTGCAATGTTCTGGGATAGATTCTATCACAATCCAGTGATTTTCTACCTTCATACTTTTTTTTAAGACAGACAACACCTCTTTCTGTTTAATAGCAACTTGGTCAAGAAACTAGACCACTCCCTTCCCTGAGATCATCCTCTTTGGTGAATACCAACACAATGTATTTGTTTAGGACCTCACCTACCTCTTCTGGCTTGTCCAGACCCTTTCCTTGGCTACCTTCTTGCTTTTTATACATGTATAAAAACCACGGGATTCTCCTTAATCATGATTGCTAATGACTTTTTATGACCTTTTTAGCCTTTCTAATTCTTTGTTTAAGATCTTACTTTCCTTATCTACTTCAAGGGCTTCATCAGTTCCCATCCTCCTAGATCTTAGATATGCTGCCATTTTGTTTCTGACCAAGGTCATAACATCCACGGTCATACAAGGTCACATAACGTGCCATACCTCTCCTTCATTTTCACAGGAATGTACTGCTCCTGAACTCTTATCAACTGCCATTTGAAATACTCCCACATATCTGATGTGGATTTGCCCTCAAACAGCTGCCTCTAAATTTCTCCAGTTCCGGCCTAATATTGTTGGAGATCGCCTTCCCCCAATTTAACACCTTCACCTGAGGACTACTGTTAGCCCGATCCATAAGTAACTTAAAACTCACGGTATTTTGGTCACTACTCCTGAAATGCTCCCCCACTGAAACTTCATTCACCAGGCAATGTTTCCAAGAAGTGTTTCCAGCTACAGCTCCAGGAAGTCCAGGTTTTGGAGTTGGACTGACCTCTTGAGACTTTGCTGAGTAGTCATGAGGCAAAGTGTGTCTTGGATAGCATGTATAGCGAGGTGGTTACACCTCACATTCAGACTCCACAGGCAGGAAGGGAATGGGTAACCACCAGGCAGAGCAGGAGGACTAAGCAGACAGTACAGGAATTTCCTGTGGCTGTTCCTGTGCAAAACAGTTCGACCGTTTTGGATACTGTTGAGTGGAATGGCCTCTCAGGAAATAACTGCAGCAGCCAAATTCATGGCACCACGGTTGGCTTTGCTGCACAGGAATGGGATAGAAATGCTATAGTTAAAGGGGATTCAATTGTGGGCGGCACGGTGACACAGTGGTTAGCACTGCTGCCTTACAGCGCCAGAGACCCGGGTTCAATTCCCGTCTCAGGCGACTCTGTGTGTGGAGTTTGCACATTCTCCCTGTGTCTCCGTGGGTTTCCTCCGGGTGCTCCGGTTTCCTTCCACAGTCCAAAGATGTGCAGGTTAGGTGAATTGGTCATGCTAAATTGCCCATAGTGTTAGGTGCAGGGATAAATGTAGGGGAATGGGTCTGGTGGGTGTACTTCGGCGGGTCGGTGTGGTCTTGTTGGGGCGAAAGGCCTGTTTCCACACTGTAAGTAATCTAGTAAGTAATTGTAAGGGCATTAGATAGCGTTTCTGCAGCCACAAATGAGAGCCCAGAATGGTGTGTTGCCTCCCTGGTGGTAGGTACCTGGAAGTCTCAGAGGGGTTGCAGGATGTTCTCGAGGGGGAGGGTGAACAGCCAGTGGTTGTGATAAACATTGGTACTAACGACACAGGTAAAAAGGAATGAGGTCTGAAGAGCAGAATATAGGGAACTAGGAAGGAAGCTTAAATGCAGGACCTCCGAGGTAGTTATCTCAGGATTACTACCAGTGCCAAAAGCTAATCAGAATAGAAATAGCAGGAAATGTAGGTTGAACACGTGGCCGAAAAGATGGTGTGAGGGAGAGGGAATCTACAACCTGGACTGGTAATACCTGGTCAGGATTGGGATTGATGTCCTTGGCAGGGCTGCTTGGTTGGGGAGGCTTTAAACTTGTGGCAAGGGGATGGGAACCAGAGGAGTAGGGTAATAGATGCAGAAATTGAGTGAGAGGTAGAAACCAGGGTAAACATGACTAAGCACAAGAACAGGCAGGAAAGTCCCTATTGAAAAGAGCACAGGCAGTGGTCTGAAATATGTGTTTCAATGTGAGATGTATAACAGGCAAAGTAGATGAACTTTGAGCTTTGGTTAGTACTTGGAATTATAGCATTATTGACAATTATAGAGACTTGGCCGAAAGAGGGATAGGACTGGCAGATGAATGTCCCAGGATTTAGATGCTTCAGGTCTGATAGAAAAGGTAGAAGGAGTAGGGGAGTTGCATTACTGATAAAAGGACAATCTCACAGTTGTACTGAGGGAGGATACATCAAGTAACCTGTGCAGTGAGGTAATATGGGTAGAACTTAGGAATAAAAAAAAGTGAAATCACAGTGCTGGAGATGTACCACAGGTCTCCCAACAAGCAGCAGGAGTTATAGAACAGAATATGTACCAGATTTTGGAAAGATGTAAAAACAGCAGTGGTGTTGTGGTGGGTGATCTTAACTTCTCCTATATTGACTGGGGCTCACTGCATGCTAGGGGCTTGGATGGTGCAGAATTTGTAAGCATAATTTCGGAGGGTTTCTTGACACAATATGTGAACAATCCAACCAGGAAAGGGGTTATACTGGACCTGAGCCCAGCCAGGTGAGTGAAATACTGACGGCAGGGAGATTATCATTTAAAGGAATGATTAATATCCGAGAAGGGACCTCTACACTGCATGCTGGTTATAGACACACTGGAATCATTTAAATAGCAGTTTGATGTTGCGTTGAAGGAACTGTATATTTCAATATAAGGATGCATTAGCGAATCAAACAGTTTCTAGGACCTGTACTTATTTTTTGAAACTCTTTTTCCAGTTATGGCAACAGAAGAAAATATGCTACAGCTTTATGGTTCTAAACATAAATTTCAAAAAAATTCTGGAACTCTGGCAGAAAACGATAAGTAATCCTCAGTCATACCAGACAATTGCATCCAAGCTGAGCAGCTGTTAACAGTTTTAGAAGGGTCTGAATGAATTCTCAGCTGTTATCTGCTGTTACAGGCCTCCATATGTTTCAGAATTCTGTCTCAGATAATTTCATTTTTAATAATGGCTACTTTCAATCCAACCAGGGATCTGTAACTAATACCCAAAACACCACTTAGTTTCTCCAATTCTGCCAATAAAGCAGTTCCCCTCTATTCTGTCTTCAGGTACTGCACATATGTTCCAAGTATAGGTTCATTGAGTTATTTTACCTTTGTCAAAAGCATTTTGAGGCAATTGTCTGCCTAATGGACCCTTTCTAATATTAAATTGTCTTCACCACTGTACCATGAAATAGCCGTCAGATGGAAACAGAAAAACTTCCATTAAGCAGGATCTTGGCTTATCACATGTGGTAAACAAAGGTATCCAATCAATACAGTCACTTAATCATGATTAACACACCCAGGTGCGAGAAAAGCAGAAACACTCAATGGGAGATTTACCTCCCAGAGGCTGCAGAGGTAAGCTCCTCTAGTTTCTGAGAGAGAATAATAAGCAATTGAAAATATGATCCAAAAAAAGAGTAGTGATAATATGAAGAACAGAAGCACAGAAAATTTTGTATTAAACCAAAGAAGTCAAGAAGATTATATTTATGACTACTATTTGCCCTTTAGTTTAGAACAAATGGCATTACCATTACTGAATCACCCACTAACAACATCATTGTAGCAGGGGATTACTATTGACCAGAACCTGTATAAATATTGTGGCTACAAGAACAGAGCAGGGGCTGGTAGTTCTGCAGTGAGTACCTCATCTTCTGACCTCTCAAATTCTGTTTACCATCTTCAAGGCACAATCAAAAGTATGATAGGGTATGCTCCATTTGCCTGAATAGATGCAACTCCAGCAACACTCAAGTAACTTGACACCATTCAGGACACAGCAGCCGGCTTGATTATCAACCCATCTGCCTCCTTCAATGTTCACTCCCTTCATGAGTAATATATACAGGCAGCAATCTCTGGTCTGTCAGAGACTGTTAAAATGGTTGGCAGTTTCTCAGATGCTCCTTCTCCAGTTTGAGCAGTCTGGGGCAAGAGCTTCCCACTAGACAGGAAATGTGACATTTTTTCAGGGAGGCTTTGAGGATGCTCTTGAACTCGAAGCTCCTGATAGCCACTTACAGTAAAGCTTAGAGTAGAGGACTTGTCTTGGAAGTGTTCAGTCGGACACACTAGCAACGTAGCCAGTCTATTGCAATAGATGAATTATAACCAGTGCCTTAATGCTTGGGATGTTAGCCTGAGAGAGGTCACCGATACTGAAGTGCCTATCCTGCCATTGGATTTGTAGGATTTTACACAGGCACCACTGGGGTGTCTGTTGTATATTGATTGAATCTCCATTTCATGAAGAAATACAGGTAACAACGCTGCCTTGTAGATATGAGCTTAGTGTCAGGTTTGAAGACTTTGTCATGAAATGCTTTGCTCTGAATGACAACAGCAGAATAATTACTGGAGGACAGTGACTGTGACCCAATATTTGTGAACTCAAACCCCTATATGGCCGCTGAGATAAAGACAGCAAGATCCATTTGTTGTTTCTTTTCAGGTTAATAGCTCCTTTTGTCTCTCACCATTGCCATTTCTGTCTTTTAATTGTTGCTCTTTTATGTCCTATTACTGACCCTCCCCTTCTCTCTCCCGCACCTCTTTCCTAATTTCCCTGTCTCGTACTTGTTTAAAACCTGTTAAATATTTAACATTGTCTGCTTCGATGAAAGAAACATTTCTCCCCAATTCTTTTGCCATAGGGTCTTGTTGGACCCAATGAGTAATTTTGTTTTCATATTAATTTTCCAACTTCTGTAGATTCTTCTCTTTGTGCATGATTTCTCTTCTACTTGAGCATTATTGCAAGATGCTGGAAATTGAGCTAATCCAATATAACAATCCCACCTTGACAGGTAGGATTGATGAAGTCTTACATGATTACTGACTCAAAGAATGCCACTAAATTATTCTCGTCTTCAAAAAATGTAGTTTCCATGATGTTAAGAAGTTGTGTATGAAATTTAATGTAGTAAAATACTGTATAATAAAGTATATAAAGTGACCACAAAATGCAATTTAAAAATCTATATTTGAATGTTACAACTGAATTGGCATCTGCTACTTCCATTAGAATATTTTTATACAGATTGTTTAAAAATATATATTGAATATGTTATTGATGGTGGAAAAATGGGACTCTCAATTTGCGACACCTATCATCTCATTTCAATATGTGGAACTTTTAATGAACTGCAATGATTTTTAAGAAAGGAAAAATGCTAATTTAAGATGGCTGCAGTAATCGGACAGCACAGTGGCTCAGTGGTTAGCAATGCCGCCTCACAGGACCAAGGGCTCAGGTTCGATTCCACCCCAGGTGACTGTCAGTGTGAAGTTTGCTCATTTTCCTGTGTCTGTGTGGGTTTTCTCTGGGTATTCCAGCTTCCCCTCCACAATTCAAAGATGTGCAGATTAGGTGAATTGGTCAAGCTAAATTGTCCATTGTATGAAAGTTAGGTGGATTAGCCATGGGAAATGCAGGGTTATGGGAATAGAATAGGGGGGCTGCATCTGGGTGGGATACCCGTTAGAGGGTCGATATGGACTTGTTGGGCTGAATGGCCTGCTTCCACAACGTAGGAATTCTTTGAAATCACTGGAACAAGATGAGCCAGTCTTTACGAAACCATCAGTTTTCAGGACCCAATCTAAACTGAAATTAACATATCTTCAAAGTTAATGAAACTAACCACTGAGATCAGTGTCTCCCATTTAATATACACCTGCTGAAAGCTTTATGTATTGGGATGAAAACTTGATTAAGATTGATAGTTTAAAAGAAAATGAAGCCAGACATTGGAATGCACACATGAACTATTTTTTGGGTGACAGATTTCAAACTGAACTGAAAAACCTTTTTCTTTTAATCTTTCAAAAATCAGTGTCTCTTGAGAGAGGAAAGTCATGAAATATCAATTGACAGAGAACTCAAAAAGATACCTGCAAATGTCCTTACTTTTGAGGATATAAGTCATTACTTAACAACCAAGGTCTCAGGTTAAACCTAACATTTTAGAACTAAGGGATTTTTAAAACCTGCATATTCTTGTTTTTTTTGCTCTTTTTAAACTTTATCTCCATGTTTGATATTGCATTTAATTATTGTTTTAAAGTTAATAATAACATTTCTTTTACTTTCACTCAATGAAACCCTGTAATTGGATTCTTAACTTTGAACGAGCAAACTGTATTTTAATCAAAGTGTAATAGAACTGCATGCTGAATTGAATTAAAACGTTTTGTTGCAGAAGTAAAAAGACAGGAGCCAATTCATGCCTCCTCGCTGGTCATAAAGGAGAATTACATTTACATAATTATGAGGCTTAAAATATCCAGTTGGGTTAAAGACTATTAAAAACTGAATTAAACAGATTAAACTTTTGGAAAAAGAAGTGTAAATGGTGTCAGACCACACTTAATCTGGAAAACTACTGTAAAAGAAAGATTGTTATACACAAGATTGATGTTTCATATCAAAATCAACAATGCAAGGTATCAGATGCTGGTTTATTTGTTGACTTACTATTTATTTTCCTGCAAGAAGGATCTAGTACTAGTACTTTATTATTTTGGACAGAAAATAATTTCTGAATGACTGCAAGAGAATAGATTAGATTAGACTTACAGTGTGGAAACAGGCCCTTCGGCCCAACAAGTCCACACCGACCCGCCGAAGCGCAACCCACCCATACCCCTACATTTACCCCTTACCTAACACTATGGGCAATTTAGCTCGGCCAATTCACCTGACCCGCACATCTTTGTGACTGTGGGAGGAAACCGGAGCACCCGGAGGAAACCCACGCAGACACGGGGAGAATGTGCAAACTCCACACAGTCAGTCGCCTGAGTCGGGAATTGAACCCGGGTCTACAGGCGCTGTGAGGCAGCAGTGCTAACCACTGTGCCACCGTGCCGCCCATAAAATAGTTTCATAGGAATGTATGAATAGTAAATGATTATTCTGTACTGACTGGCCAGTGACTACTTCAAGCAATGCCGGTCTTTGATGTTGTTCGAGAGAAAGAACTTTGATAAGTGAGCTAACAAAGCACAGAAAATTCAAAGATCATTTTCCAATGAGTTTCAAAAACAGATACCAAAAACAACACACTTACATATATGGCACCTTTACTAAAGAGAATATCCAAAGATTACATCACAACAAGGAATGAGAAAATGAGGCCTAGTTAAAAGAGGGAGAAGTTTTAAAGAAATGAATGACAGAAGGTTAGTGTGGGAGAAATGAGTTTCAGTTCATGGGACACACCAACAGCATTAAGAAAGGTGAAAGCTGTACAATTGGGAGGATCTTTACCATGCTGGCACCAGTA
Source organism: Hemiscyllium ocellatum (assembly GCF_020745735.1). Lineage (NCBI taxonomy): Eukaryota > Metazoa > Chordata > Chondrichthyes > Orectolobiformes > Hemiscylliidae > Hemiscyllium > Hemiscyllium ocellatum. The sequence goes on along the minus strand of NC_083407.1, from coordinate 36,182,868 downwards.
GTCTGGTACGTTGTATAATATGGGACAACAGAGACAGCTCTAAATCATACATTGGGAGTGAGGGATCAAGTAAGGGAAAATGGGATAAATTAAAGAAAGAGATCAAGGTAAAAAAGCAATATGTGGCGGGAACACAAAGATAAACATCAGCCGGGTAAGGCTAGATGTTGTGAAAATCATGAAAATAAGTCTGAGTCAATGGGGTAATATGCTAGAAATCAATTCCCTTTATTCCTGAAGTCATCACAAATGTGAAAAGATTAAGCCAGACTGTCCAAAGTTCCCAATTTTCCTGACTGACCAAATGGCTAGTACCAAAAAAAAAACTGTCTTTAATCAATGATAATTAAGAAATATGAATTGTGAATTTATAACCCTCTAAACTAAACACCATGCCTTCCTAAAATCTCCACTCTCATGTAGATAGACATACAGAAATAGATAAGACATGGATATTAAGGGTGTATGCTGATTCATTCATTGGTTGAGAATTTGTTTTTCACTGTCTTTAAACACATTTTAATCCTCTTTCAACAGGGTACTTGCAGAGAAAAGTGAATGTTGCTGCTTCCATATGATGCACAATACTCCTCAGCTAACCACCTGGTACAACTGAAGCCTCACCTGCCCTTTCAGCTGGACGTAAAAATTGAATATAGCTCTACTTCGAAGGAGAACAAGGGAGCTATTCACTGTGCCCTAAGACCTACCCGCCAACGAACATTATCTTGTTATTGCATGAAGGGGATTGCTACCTTAATCAGCTGGTGTACTACCCACCTTACAAGAGGGAATGTACTCAAAGTTAATAAATTGACTGTAAAACCCTTTGGGTATTTGGCAGCCATGAAAGGCTCTATACGAACATACTTTCAACTTTTACTTGCAAACATTATTTCATATAACTACAACATACCAAACAAATGTAATAATCCAGAATTGCTTAATGTGAAAGAGTTAATATTTATCGTAGCCATATCTGATTGAAAGATTCAATATATTCACATCTTTTCAATTTTAGTTTAACTTGCATTGTTATCTATGATATTATTTATATACAGTAATGTAGGTACTACCTGTGAGACCAGCTGGACAGTTGCATGAGTAGTTGTTGATGCCATCCACACAGGTGCCAACACCACATGGATTTGATTTACATTCGTCTATGTTTTCTTGGCAAAGCTCCCCTTCAAAACCAACAGGACACACACAGAGGTATTCACCACTTCCTGGGGGGAAATTGATATTTGTAACACATGTTCCACCATTAGTGCAGCCACATGGCTTCACTAAAACCTATAAAAGGAAAATGAGGAACAGTTGAGACAGCTTAGGCAGCACTGCAATAACACACCATCACAATTATAAACACGTGTTGTTTTAATAACAAATATATAAAATAAATTTAGTTTTTGATTGCCCTTGTAAGTTTGCTGTTTGATTTGTGTCATTTTCTTTACCTTCAGAGTTGCGGGTAACACTGTGGCAAGTGTGCTAATGGCCATTTCACTTTTTACCTGAATGAAATACAACAGCATTTGTTTGCCAAAAAAAAACAGCAGAAATATCTGCAGTGATAATAATTTAAGGCATATTTCCTGCTTTACAATCCATTAGTTTATTTGATGCTGATCCTTCTCCTGCAGGGTGACAATGCCCAGACTAACCATTCCAAAGCTATTCATTTCTTAGCCAATTGCTGGTCTAATTTGCCTCAGAGTATGATGTGTAATACCATTTCTTTTTCAGATGAGAGATACAGCAACTAATATCTCACAAGTGACTTAATAAAACACTGTAAATTGGTAAGGAAAAAAAGATTTGAGCAGTTGGAATTTTATTCTCAGAAGAGAAAGGACAGGTATTTTCAACTTAAACAATGTTGGTTCATTTATTTTCAAGAAGCAGTCATATTTCATCAGAGATAAACCTCTTCAAATTTTAAGGGCCATTAGATACTTAATTTTAGAATTTCCCACTTGAAAGGAGATAATCACAGGTTTCACACCTGCCTGACCTTCCTTCAGTTGAAAGTGAGTGGTAGGCCATAAATCAGCAAAGCACAGGAACAGGCCCTTCAACCCACCATTCTGTGCTGACCATGATGCTATTCTAAACTAATCCTATTTGCCTGCACATGGTCTGTATCCTGCTATTCCCTGTCCGTTCATGTGTCTGTTTAAATCACTCTTAAATGTTGTTATCATATCTGCTTCCAAACCTCGCCAACAGTGTATTCCAAGCACTTACCGCTCTCTGCATAAAAACCGTGCCTCATCTATCTCTATTTAAACTTTCCCCCTCTAACCTTAAACCTATGCCTGCTAGTATAGAACATTTTTATCCTGGGTAAAGGACTCCATCTATCCACACCCCTCACAATTTATATACATTAGTTCACTCCTTAGCCTCCGACACTAGCAAAGACAATCCACGTTTATCCAAGCTCATTCTATAGCAACGTCACTCCAATTCAGGCAACATCCCAGTAAACCTCTTTGGCACCATCTCTAAAGACTCCATTTGTGATGAACTGGGCTGTGTTCACAAATCTCTGTAATTTCATGTGGCCTTGGGCAGAGTGGTTGCCATACCAACCTGTGACACATCCAAGATTGGATGTTTTTCTATGGTGCATCTATAAAATTGGTAAGTGTCTTTGTGGACATGTCGAATTGTCTTAGCCTTCTGAGGAAAGAGGCATTGGGTGGACCAGGACAGATTGTTAGTGAAATTTACTCCAAGGAACTTGAAGCTCTTGACTATCTCCGCTTCAGCAAATTGATACAGACAGGGGCACATCCTCCACTCTGCTTCCTGAAGTCGATGACCAGCTCGTCATTTTGCTGACATTGAAGGAGGGATTGTTGTCTTTACACCATGCCACAAAGCTCTCTATCTCTTCTTGCACTCTGTCTCATCATTGTTTGAGATCTAACCCACTACAGTTATCTCATCAGCAAACTAGTAAATGGAATTAGAGCTGAATTTGGCCACACAGTCATGATTAAATAGGGAAGAGAGTAAGGACATGAGTATGCAGCCTTGCGAAGCACTGATATTGCGGATTATTATGGAGGAGGTGTGGTAGCCTATCCTTCCTGACTCACCAATTGCAATCAGTAAGGTGAGACTCCAGTTGCAGAGGCGGGGAGCAGAGTCTTAGGTCTCAGAGTTTGGAGATGATCGTATCTTGGTATGGCAACTGCTCTGCCCAAGACTGCAAGAACTTAAAGCTTATGAACACAGTCCAGTCCATAACGAAAATCAGCCTTCCTTCTATTGACTCCATCTTCACTTCCCGCTGTCTTGGAAATGCAGCCAACATAATCCTGTCTTTATCATTAGATTTTTTTTAGTAGAGCTCTCATATATTAAAGTTGATCTTTCTCTATATTTTTCCTGTGGCTGTAACACTATATTCTTCTTTCTATTCTATTTCCCGAAATACTTACATAAGGTACGATTTGCCTGGGTAGCATGCAAAACAATATTTTTCACTGTATCTCAGTACATATGACAATAATAAATCAAATCAAGCCCGTGAGTAATCAGATTATAAATGCCTAAGGGTGAAGTAAAAAGAAAGAGTAGCATTGCGAGTTATATTGGAAAAATTGTCAGTTTCTAGTAAATTGGAAGGAATGTACTCAAAAACATTTATTCCAATTAATGGCCTGATATTTAAGAGTATCTTTAAAAGGCCCATAAATGAGTGAGACAGGCCAAAAGTTACAATGGTAATTAATTCATCCTGGGAACAATGCCAGAATATGCTTCTAGCACTTTTTAAAAATGCGTGCAAAAAATTAGAAACTCAAGTTGTGCTGCATGTAGTGTTCTGTTAAAATCCTATGACTCTTTGCCCTGGTACAGAGGCTTCATCAAATTCTATCTAAAAGACCAGAAAAAAAACAGGTTTAAAATATAGACTGATGTGGTTATTTCTCAGGCTTAAAAGAGGCACTTGACAGTCTATCGAATAGGTGCCCACCCAGCTCCATCATTGTCCTTTCCAATTTCTTTGGCCTCCTGACTGTCAATACAATGCTAAAACTACACTGTTTGTTAACCTTGGTTGTTTGTTCATTGCATTATCAATTGGTCAATATTGAATTAAGTTTTTCCTACTTAACAGCTACTTGGTTTATGTAGTAAAATTTAATGAGGTCGCTACTTTGCAAAATGCATTTTAGTTGTACAGCACATATCAGTTCCTGCTGCAGGCAAATTAATGGCATGTTTAACAGCCCTGATGAAAGTAAAACAAGTGTGCTGCTATCTTGAGAAACCCTGGCAATTTTAGCGTAGTATTGCTGGTCAGGAAACCAAAGAAATTGGACAGGACAATGATTTTACACACTCCTACCATTTAACATAACACTCTATTTGCTTCAGTGGAGAGTAAAATTGGACTCGTGTGTAACAAAGTGTTGCATCTGATGCTGTCAGTTTCCCAATGGGTGAATTACTTGAAATTGGTCCTGATACACATCACTTCACAGCACAGTCCAAATTCCTCCATGCCAAATCTTTGCATTGAGACATTAATATTCTGTTATATTGAAAACTGTGCATGAATGTAGAGGACTTAAATCGAATCCAACAATAGCTGACCATTGATTATGTCTTATACTTACATGTCTAAACTGTGACTTCAATCGGAATATGTCATACATAAACTCAAAGGAAATATTACTGTTCACCTTGTACTTAAGAACACTCTCCTGTAAGAAGTACCTTTCTTTTAAAAAGTAGAGGAAGTGTATTAAAAGTTAGTTGCATTTGCTGAATTGTAGCAATATACCCTTTCTTTATTTGAAGCTTTATCTGCAAATGTCTATTTGGTAATTAAAGGTAGGGTCAAGCTGTCATAGTCTCACCAGACCATAAGGCTGCTTTCTCAATAAAGAAGGACACAACTGGTGATGGTTTAATCCAAGGGTCACCACGCCTCGGGTGAGTGGAGTGGTGGAGAAGTAGAGTCCTTCATGGTAACCTCAGCAGGAATTGAACCCACACTGTCGCTGTCACTCTTCATCAGAAACAGCTATCTAGCCCATTGAGGTAACCAACTCCGTGCATGCTCACAAGTTGTAATTCAAGCTGATTTCTTAATTTTTGTCAAAATGAGCTGGAGTGCCATTTTATATGGAAATGCTCAAAAATACTTCAGACCACTAGTAAATAAACTTCTAAGAGTTCTTTAGTTAAATAGGTCTTTCTGTACTCACCTGAACAGAATATGTGCTTTGTGCATTGCATTCATCAGCTACACTAAAGCTAAAGTTGCCAGACTCTTGAGAATTCACTTTCCAGATCAGAAGTCCCGCAGGTGATAGGCTGCCATTTTGTGGTCCAGATTCTAACAAGAAGAGTACTGCAGATCCTTCTGGGTCCATGGCTGTGAACTGGTAAACAAAATTTTCACCAAAGAAGGTCTGGAGCTTAGCTGTAGATGGCTGGTAAATTGGCGGCTGATTGTCTTAAGGAAATTGAAAATTTAAGGTAATTAATAAATCCACATAAAGTAATTGTTCCCCAATCTTCTGTACGGAAACAAATAAATAAATTCCCTTTAATCAAATGCAAAAGCCATGAATTTAACCTTACTTTCATTTATAGACCAGGTGAATTTGGATATGTCAGGCCTGCAATGTAAACAAAGGCTTGTTGGATTTGTGTCTCCTTCACCATAGCATAGGCCATCTATATTACAGGTCTTCTCCTACGGATAAGAGTGACATTTGTAAATTAACACAAGGATCAATGAATAGAATCACTCTAACACAAACCGAAAATGGTAGAAATATCCAGTAGGTCTGGCAGCATTTAATGCGAGGAACATTCTGACTGCTAAAACTGTGGTGAGAAAGGTAATTGACCTGAAATGTTAATTCAGTCCCTCTCTCTACAGATGCTGCCAAAACTGCTGAGCTTTGCCAGAATGTTCTGTTTTCATTTCAGATTTTCAGCATCAGCAGTAATTTGCTTTCAGTTAGTATAATAATTGATGACAATCACATATAGCAACAAGTGTATATAAATCGTTGTGCTTGCCTAATCTTGTGGAAATTGCTGCTTTTTTGTGGCAATTTTATCTTTGTAATGTCTTTACTTGCAAACTAATTTCACACTTCTAACATACTTCACTGCTTAGAAAGTTATAGGTCACAAAGGGCATTACGTATAGGCAGATATTTTGTTTTTAAAGCCCAGGTACCACATACTTGTATGCCTACTTTTGTTTCTTATCACAGATTTGCAACCATTTTACAGTATTTCACGTACAGTTGCTATTCCTATACTTCTCTTCAAGGCGTTTAAATTTAGCATCTAATTTATTATTTCCACAGTCAATATTATTATTCTCATGAAAGTAACTGTATTGCTATGTACAAAGCTACGCACAAAATCTGGTCATTAATAAAAAGACAAATAGCTTCAGCTCAATTAAAGAAGCATCAGAAAGCGGAGAAGTCAACATTTCGGGTATAACTCTTCTAAAGCTTTGGGGATGGGTGCAAGGGGAGCTACAGATAAAGGGGCGAGTGGGTTGGGAGGGCTGGGTGAGGTGGGGATAGGTGAACACAGGTAGAGGGTATGACCTGGTTGGTCAATGGGAGGAATGAATCCGTTTCGAAGAAAGAGTCAACCAGAGGAATGGAAGGGAGGGGCTGAGAAAGGGAAGTTGTTTGAAATTGGAGAACTTAATGTTCAGTCCTCTGGGCTGGAGGCTGGCCAGGTGGAAGATGAGGGGTTGTTCCTCCGATTTGTAGTCTGAGTCACTGTGGCAATGGAGGAGGCCAAGGATGGTCATGTCAGAAAGGGAGTGGGAAGGAGAATTAAAATGGGCAATGACTGGGAGGTCAGGTCAGCCCATGGGCTCAGCTGAGATGCTTGGCGAAACATGCCCTGAGTTTATATTTGGTCTCTCCGATGTAGAGAAGACCACGTCGAGCACTGGACACAGTAAACAAGGTTGGAGGAGAAGGAGGTGAACCTCTGTCTCATGTGGAAGGGCTCTTTGGCGCCTTGGATGGAGGTGAGGGGGGTGGTGTACCAGGTAGTTTTGCATCTTTTACGGTTGCAGGGGAAGGCCCTTTAGGATTCGGTCTGGGGGGGTGGGGTTTAAGAGTGGTGCGAACCAAGGACTGGCAAAAGGAATGGTGAGTGCAGAGGGCAGAAAGACTTGTGGAGGGGAAGCTGCCCTTAGTGATGGGATTTAATTGCAGGTGGCAGAAGTGTTTAAGGATGATGCATTGGATGCGGAGACTGCTGGGGATGCACAGCAGCACAGAACTGGAGAAGTGGAGACACCTCAAAAGGCTTAAAGGTTGTAGGAGATTACTGAATTAGGGGGCAGATAGGCCATGGATGGATTTGAAAAAGGGTGAAAATTTTAAAATCCAAGCATTGCTACAGCAGGAAACAGTGTAGTGGAGCAAACACAGGAATGCTGGTAAAAAGGATTTGGTGTAAATTGCTATATTAAGCTTCAGATTTTGTGTTTATTCTCTGCATGAAATTCATAGCATCAAACTGCTTATCTATCTCATTATGCATATTAATGAAGGTTGGTATGTGATTCAAAGTATCCTAGATACAGCTCTTCACAAAACTTGCACTCTTCTGTATTTTAAATGAGATGTTAAATGAGCTTTGAATAGGCTTTTTTCACTGGAGCTTCAGAGGCCGAGGTGTGACATTATAGAGATTTATGAAATCACGAGTGGTATGGATAGGATGAATAGCCAAGGTCCTTTTCTTACAGTTGGAGAGTCCAAAATTAGAGGACATGGGTTTAAGGTGAGAGAGGAAAGGCTTAAAAACGACCTTTGAGGTAAGGTTTTCACACAGAGGGTGGTGTATGTATGAAATGAGCTGCCAGAGGAAGTGGTGGAAGCAGGTACAATTGTAACTTTTAAAAGGCACCTGGATGGTACATGAATAGGAAGGGTTTAGAGGGATATGGGCCAAGTGCCAGCAAATCGATCAAGGTCATATTGGGATTTTTGGTTGGCGCAAACGAGTTGAACTGAAGGTCTGTTTCCGTACTATAGGACTCTGTGACCCTAGGAGTAAGACTCAATCTGCTTTCTCAGATGGAATATAAAAGAGCTATGGCACAATTTAGAAGTAATGAAGGGAATAAATTCTAGGGCCCTGGTTAATACTAATTCCTCAATTAACATCAGGGAATATAGCTTATCCCAAGATCTTCAAATTCTTGTTTGGAGATGTTTGCTGTTTAAAACTTTATTGCTGGTTTGCCCACATTATGACCATGAAGGCTTAAAGGAAATGTATTTCATTGTCTGTGAAGCAATTTGGAATGTCAGAATTCATGAAAGGTTCTTAGCAATTGTACATGCCAGGCATTCAATATTCAGTAATATATCAGGCTATATGATTTGAAAGTAAAAAATAGACTGTATTGTCTGGTCTATTGCATTGAATTGGAGTTATGCAAAGGCCCAGAGATGCAAGCCCTGAAGGGTAAGATATCCATTCCTCGATAAACAGTGTGAAGTTAACTAATGGCCAAGTTTAATAAGCTATATCCCCAGATACATTCGAGTGTCCCCATATGTTGGTCTTTGATAATCTCAGATAAGTACCATGCATTCCTACAAGGAGACAATTTTTCACTTTCGAAAGAGAAACCAGTCTTATTTAATGGTCTTTTTTCCTCAAATGGCTTATTTTGGAAATCTTTGTTATAATAAAGGGTCTTTCTCAGTGACTTGCTGACTCCTAGCTGACCAAAACTTCTACTTTCATAACTGAGACGCTCAATGCCAATTATTTTCAAAGTTAAAAATCGCACAACACCAGGTTACAGTCCAACAGGTTTAATTGGAAGCACACTAGCTTTCGGAGCCTCGCTCCTTCATCAGGTGGTAGTGGAGAGCTCAATCCTAACACACAGAATTTATAGCAAAAATTTACAGTGTGATATAACTGAAATTATACATTGAAAAATTGATTGTCTGTTAAGCCTTTTGTCTGTTAGAATACCATGATAGTTTCACTTCTTTCATGTGTAAATCACAAAACCTTTTTTTAAAAAGTTGCATTCTCGGGTTAGCTGTTAACAATGGTGATAGCTAGGCAACATGTTGAAGGTGCTTCCAATTAAACCTGTTGGACTATAACCGGGTGTTGTGTGATTTTTAACTTTGTACGTCCCAGTCCAACTCCGGCATCTCCAAATCACAATTATTTTCAAACATTTTGTCATTTGAAGCTGCAAGATTATACCAATAATTCAACCTTTCTGTTGTATCAATATTCAAAAACTGAAATTACCTTCAATTTACAAACTCCATGAGGCATATTATCACAGATCTGGCAAACCCCATCATAGAGTGTTAGGACTTTTGAATTACTGAACAAGGTTCCATCATTTGTAATCTGTCAAGTCAAAAAACATATTATTTTCAGCAAAATATGTCTACATGATTATTTTCCAGCATTTTAGAATCGGAGATTAAAAACAAAGTTTAACTCCAACTTAAACAACAAAGAATTCATGAAACGTATTTTTTATTCTTACATTGACAAGAAAAACAGCAGTGATTGCTTCCACAGAACGTTGTCTAATTGGTTCCCTCGCTAAGGCTCACATTGTAAAACCTAAAAGCAGCTGCTGCTTTCGGATGCACCACAGAATTTAGCATAGAATTCAACCTCAGTGGGGGAGTGGTTTTTTTTCCCTATTACATTGCTCTGTCCTGTCCCTATTGTTTCCCCAGCTGTTTCTTACAATACAATACAGCAGAGCACAGGCACAGACCCTTTGGCCCAACAAGCCTGCAGTGATTCCTGAAATTTATTTAGACCCGCTATGTATTGGGAAAAAGTGACGACTGCAAATGCTGGAGATCAGAGCTGAGAATGTGTTGCTGGAAAAGCACAGCAGGTCAGGCAGCATCCAAGGAGCGGGAGAATCGCATTTCGGGCATGAGCCTTTCCTGAAGAAGGACTCATGCCTGAAACGTCGATTCTCCTGCTACTTGGATGCTGCCTGACCTGCTGTGCTTTTCCAGCAACATGTTTTCCGCTATGTATTGCCCATGCACAATTTCTATCTCTCTGCTTGCCTAATGTTCGTGTGTCTATCAAGATACAACTTAAACATTATTAATGTGCCTGCATCCACCACCTCCACATTCTAGGCACCCACCACCATCAGTGTGAAAAAGTTACTCCCCACTTCCCTCCTAAACCTTCCCCCTTATCTTGATCCTGTGCCCTCTTACAGTGGAAAGGGCAACTGTAAGAAAAAGCTTCAGAATATCCACCCTATGTTTCTCATAATTTTATTGACCTATATCAGGTCGGTCCCTCAACCTCCATCTTGCCAGTGAAAACAATCTGAAGTTATTCAACCTCTCCTCATAACTAAAACCCTCCAGATCAGGCAACATCCTGGTAAACCTTCTCTGCACCTTCTCAAAAGCATCCACGTCCTTCTGGTAGTGTGGCGACCAGAATTGCATGCAATATTCCAAATGTGGTCTAACTAAAGTTTTCTGCAGCTGTAACATAACTTGCCAACTTTTATGTTTGAAGTCACAGCCAATGAAATATGCTGTATGTCTTGTTGACCACCTCATCCACTTGTCTTACACCTTTCAGGGATCTGTGGACCTGTATGCCCAGATTCCTCTATAATCCTAAGGATTCTGCCATTTATTGTTTAATTTGCACCTGAATTTGATCTTCCTAAATCCATAAACTCGCATTTGTCCAGATTAAACTTCATCTGCAATTTCTTTGCCAAAATCTGCAAATCTATCTATATCTATAGCTCTGCCTTCTGAAAATCTTCCTCACTATCTGCAACTTTTCCAGTTTTGGTGTTATCCACAAACTTAATCAGATTATCTACATTTTCCTCCAGATCATCGATAAAATATATACAAAAGTTATTCTTCAATATTTTTGTGGATTCATTTTTAATCCAAATCTAGTAGAATGAGCTGTGACCATGTTGGTTACATCAGCACGGAAGAAATTAAAAGGGAATAAAATGTAGTGACTGTAAATGTTTGGAAAGCAAAGAATACTGCTGGAGAAGATTTGAAAGGTAATTGAAAAAAGAAACAGACAGATAAATCTAGAGCACCATACTATTGGTTGAAGTTGAAACAGGCAATGCTTTCAAATGATAGGCTGAATTTTCCCAGCCCCTGTATGAGGTGAGAAGTTGATTAGAAAAGCGTAGCGAGATCTGAAAAATTTGATTCCTGGTATCAAGAAAAATAAAATTCCAATTTTCACTTCAAATAAGAACAATTGAGTTCTGTATTTTGATATTGAAGCTTATTTGTCGATATTTATATCTCGTTAATATCTGATCTTACCTCATTGATATCAATTTCCTATTTTCTCACACAAACTCAATGGTGACAATTTCAGACATAAACATCAGAGCAGGTACTTGGTGACTCCAATTCTCTGTTTGCTCCTCTTGGTTAGCACTTAGGCCTGCAGTCCCCAATATCTCAGCATGTTCTATCAACAGTGACAATCTACATTCTCTCGTCCATAGAGGTTAGCATTGGATATGTAACAAGTTCACATCATCATGGCACATCATCGACTCACTTAGAATACAGACATATACACCATTATGTGACTGAGTGTCAAGGGATGAAGGTGTGATTTCTCCTTGTTGGGTATGGTCATTGCTTGGCACTTGTCTGGTGCAAATGTTTCTTGGCACCCTGTCAGTACAAACCTGGATATTGTCCAGGTCTCTCCAAATATCAATATGGACTGTTTCAGTCCCGGAGAAATCACAAATGTGCTGAACATGATGCAGTCAGCAGTGAACTTTCCAAATTCTGACCCAAAGATGGAGGGAAGGTCATTGATGAAGTAACTGAAGATGACTGGACCAAAGACATTACCCTGAGGAAATTCTGCTGACATGTTCTGGAGTGCAAGGTAACAGAGATTGGCTGGTACCACTTACACTTGTGGAGGGCAGATGATCATTTACCTTCCTCCTGCAATGCTGGCTGTTCCTCTGGACTATAGATATCACACTCGCCTGGGCTACACCCTCAGACCAGGCTGTCAAGCTCTTGTGCCATGATCCCTTCTGCCACTCCTGAGGAAACAGTCCTCCTCTCCACCATTCTGTTCATCAGGACCACCGGATCCCTATCATCAAATTAGCTGCCAGCCTGCCTCTGTTTGCCATTTTTGCCAATGTAACCATGAATAACAGTCCCTTGCTGGCTGCTGGTGCCTAGCTGGAGTTTAAATATGGCATTGGCAATGGGAATCTCAGAAGGTCCCAGCCAGGCTAAGTGCACTTTCTGCTGACAAATGAGTTAGCACAGGAAAGGTGCCACAGGGGCGTGGTGTATATATAATGAGATGAGGAATGTAAATTTAGAAAGCCTGCTAGGGATGCAAGAAACTAACCATGAAACTCTCTAAGATTGATAGTTAGCCATTATTTTTGTAAAATTCAACCTATAATGGTTGGACTTCCCAGCAACCAGTTGGAATGGCTTATCCGTGGGGTGACAGTGTGGCTCAGTGGTTAGCACTGCTGCCTCACAGCACCAGGGTCCTGGGTTCAATTCCAGCCTTGGGCAACTGAATGTGTGGAGTTTGCACATTCTCCCTGTGTTAGTGTGGGTTTCCTCTGGGTGCTCCTGTTTCCTTCCACAGTCCAAAGATGTGCAGGCCAGGTGAATTGGCCATGCTAAATTGCCCATAGTGTTAGGTGCATTAGTCAGAGGGAACTGTGTCTGGGTGGGTTTCTCTTCGGAGGATCGGTGTGGACTTGTTGGGCCAAAGGATCTACTTCCACACTGTAGGGAATCTAATCTAATCTCATTTGAAAGAATTGAAAGTTTTGAGCCTCACAGAACATAAAATTCCCAATCCCTAAATGAATGATGTGATCTCACCCATTAATATGATAATATTCATACACTGATAACCATCTGCTGTAAGAATGAAAATCTGATACTACTGTTGGCAGTCTGTGTCGTTTGATGTGGAGAAGGTTGAACAAAAGCATAGAATTTACGGGGGAAAATAGACCACAACTCATCTAGTTTGCCATTAACTATCTCGGTGATTGTATTATGGGATAGTGGTGTTATTGATGAATCCTCACACATAATATCTACTTGCTAGTCTTGAGTGGTAGCGTATTTGGAAACCATCTGTTTAAAGTCACCAGTTCTTTTCAGAATGCTAACACACGTTAGCATACATTTTATGTAGCCAATTGTTAAACCAATTACTAAAGAGGAGACTAGAAGTTAACCTTCAGTTTTGCACTTAGTCACAAATTAAAACATAACAAATGAATAGCTCCTAACTCTGCAATCCACCATCAATTTTTTTATTTGTGGACAAGTAATTATCAGAAAGTACCACCAACTGAATACACTTAACCTTAATTCATATAATTAACATAAATTATACATATACTGCATCAACCAAAATCCTGAGAAACCTATAACAATAATTAGAATAAATCAATACAAACTGCTTCCACTCCATCCTCAGCAAGCCGACAGATTACCACTTGCTCAGCGAAATATTAGTAGGGCGGATTTGTTTTGAATTTACATTCCCAGCAGTAAAAGGTCAAGCTCCTGAGTCGAGCTACTGTAATGAGTGAGCAGGAGAACCTTGCATATTCAGCACAGGATTAATAAAGAAGAAAATGAATTGAGGGGAAATAATAACAGTTTGATATTCAATACCAACATTAAACACAAACAGTTCAACACAGCTCGTTCTGCTATAATGCAAGTTTTATTAACACGATTGACGAATTGCGTACACTGTTTCTAAAGTGCAAACTATTAAAATGTGTGTTGACTGTAATGTAATTACAACTAAAACTTTAAGCGCCATTTCGAAATTGTGGGGTTGCATAAGAATGCAATGATCACATTATAGAAGAACTGCCTATAATTCCAATCAAGTCCCAATACCAAATTACAGTTTGATTTTCAGTCTAGAATGCTTTTGTCTTCAGTGTTTCAACATCTTACCTTTATTTGCCACCTGGCAAAAGGTTTATCTGAAAACATGAAATCCACAGACTCAGTAGTTAAACTTGTCAGTGCTGGAATTTGGCAATCAACAGCTTTGGTACTCAGGAACGTTGCCGTCGTTATCTGCGTAGCTCCCAGAATCCATTCTTCATTCACATACTGCTCTCCACATTAGCAGGAAACAGAAACCACATGTTCACATTATAATCTGTGTGAGCCCATTAACCACCACAGAAGAAACCACCAATTTGTAATTTCTAAACCTCAACCTCATTTGCTTCTCACAATCAAAATCAATATTGATTTATGCTCGCTGAAAGCACCAGTTACTGGGTGGTCAAAACCTCTGGCAAATAAGATAGTTTCTCTCAAGTTATTTATGTTCATGTTACATTGATTTCACTCATTCTACTGACGTTGCATACACTCTGTGGAAACAAGGAGTTCTACTCGTGTTTTCAGAGGGTGCTGGTATATCTGTACTTGCTCCCTAAGCTACTAATACTTATTCCTAACCAAATGTAGATACATTTATTGCTGATGTGCAATAAACCTTCTTGTTATCCAAGAACAGTACTTCTTCTGTAGATATTCTACAGTGTTTATCATCTATCACTTTTTTTTCCACAAAACTATGCTTTCTTCATAAATTATCTATATGCACAAAAGCTCCAAAACAGTTCAGTCCAGACTTTGTAGAAAGTACCACCAATCCCCACATAGGCAGAAGACAAAGCAACTTCAAAGAAGGATCAGTGGCAGTGAACTACCTCGACCAAGCCTTACACAGTGCCACATATTGGTAAAGGTGGTGAATACCACAAAAGTACCAGCAGTGGGCGGCACGGTGGCACAGTGGTAAGCACTGCTGCCTCACAGCGCCAGAGACCCGGGTTCAATTCCCACCTCAGGTGACTGACTGTGTGGAGTTTGCACGTTCTCCCCGTGTCTGTATGGTTAAGGGGTAAATGTAGGGGTATGGGTGGGTTGTGCTTCGGCGGGTCAGTGTGAACTTGTTGGGCCAAAGGGCCTATTTCCACACTGTAAGTAATCCAATCTAATCTAATCTAATCAGTACTGGGAAATACCACAATGTCAAGTAGCAGTTACTGGACCTGTAACTCTGTTACTACCAATAAATCAGTTGCCACCATATTTAATGGTACATCTACTGTTAAATGGCCACAGCACAAGTCTAAAATTGCTCTAATAAAAATGCTGCCAAAACAAATAGACAGATGCTCTTAATCTGTCAGCTCACATTGCAGATGTATTAATGTTATACTCCAAATATATTAAAGTGTACAATTACGACGTCACCACAGGACATTCATCCATTTTTCTTAAACTGTGATCATTCTCTGATCTTCTACAGGGTCTGCTGATCATAAAGTTTAATTTATGCATCATCTAACACTTTATTTAATGTATTATTGATAACTACATTGTAAAATAAGCCACGGATAATTACATTTTTGATGGTAAAATCAGCAGAATACTTCTTTACAATTATAGATGCAAGTAACAAAACAAAGTGCTTGCATGTATAGCACTTTGTATGTATTGGGACCAAAGCCAATGAAGCACTTTGGGATTTTTAGTGCAGGGCAAGGAAAGCAGGATACAGTTTATTTACAGGAGTGTCCCACAAACAATGAGATAACAACCTAATATTCTGATGTTTGATGTTTGTTCAGGGAGTAGTATTGGCCAGGACACTTTGAATAGTATTACACAGCCTTGCATATCTATCTAGGCGGCAAACTGGCTTTTGTGTACTGGTAAAAATGCAAGTTAGCAGAAAATCAAATTGATATGAAGCCTGAAATTTTATGACTGCTTTAAGAATGAGGAACATTGCCGCCAATAAGCCGCACTGCAAAATTATTTGCAGTATTTTCCCCAATGTGAATTGGCAACAGGTGAGATTCCTCAATACGGTATTAGAATTGTACGAAGCTTGATATTAATTTGGCTATGGCACTTTCACAGCCTTCTCATTCAAAGTGCAATCAAATATTTGAAACAAAGATAAGGGCTGTTGTATTGTATCACTCTTGCATTACCAGACCTTAGGGCGGCTCTCTCATTAGAGAGACAACTGGTGGTGATTTAACTTGAGAGCCACCATACCTTAGGCGAGGGGAGAGGTTGAGAGGGAAAGTCCTGTATGGTAACTTCAGGTGGTGCAGGAATTGAACCACACTGTTGGCATCGCACTGCTTCATAAACCAAATGTCCAGCCAACTGAGTTAAACATTTCATTCTACAGGAATTCTGGCTTCAATGTGTGATGCAAAAGGAGTTCAAAGTTGACAGCAAAGATAAATAACCGTGTTCAAATATTGTTTGAATAGGGCAAATGATTAGATACAACTTGGATTACATTTTAGATTTCTGCCAGAGCCTCCAATTTTGTATATTAAGTCATTGATGCAGTGAAAGGTTTGGTTTCTGAGTAGTTCAAAGCAATAACAAACCACCTGCCATACGAGATCAATGATCTTGCTTATGAAAGGGACTCATCTATAAATCCTACACTGTGATTTAATAGAATGCATAAACCAATCAATAAGGCTGAATAAAATAAAATGTTTTGAAATGCATTTTGTTGTATTTTTTTGCTCAAGGTTTGCCATGGTTGTAGGTAAGAACATTTTTTCTCTGTCTGTCAGTTAGTCAGCATTAAATACTGCATTAAGAGAAAGCATGAATCCGAATTTTACAGAACTGCATTGCATTGCATCAACATGAATTTGTTTATTCCTTCTCAGAGGATGATTTTTCCCTGACACTTCTTGAGCTCATCATCAGGCTAAACTGTGGGTAAAAGACTGTGGGGAAACCATCATTGCAATTTTCCCCAGGCCACCCAACTAATGCTAAGATGGAGGATCCTCAAAACAACAGGACATGAAGGCTCCTGACAGTGGGACACCTCTGCATGGAGGGTGCATATCATTGCCCTGATTCTGATATTCAAGCCGACTGGCACACACTCAACAGGAGATTGTAAGTGCCAACAATAATGACAACCTCACACTCCAGCTTAACCTCCACAAGCATCCAATAAAAGCACCAGGCGTATAATGTAGTAGGTGTGGTCATTTTACAGTCCAAGGTGCGAGGTGACTAGCTCCTAAACTTTGTACAGTCTATTCAACTAAGGGAGACTGGAAGATTTGCAAAGCTGGACAGCCAATTTGTAGCCTTAATGCTTGAAAGAAGCAGCAGGTTGCAATACAAGAGAAGGGAGAGAGTGCTTCAAGTTGGGAAGGATGTGTGTATCTGGCAGTTTGGAGCCAGAAGCATGTTATGATTGGAACAAGGTCAGCCACGTGGATCTCAAAATAAGATTTCTCTGATTGGGGCTGTTAATGTTATCCAATCAAAGATTCCTAGCTGTCAGATATAAACAGGAGTGTCAGAGATTAAGTTCACTCAGAGCTGGCTCTGTGCTAGCTGGGTCAGTGTCGTGCACAATGTATGTCTAAATAAAGGGTGACTTGGCGATGGGATACCAGCTTTTGTGGAGTCATTTCAGATTTGACATGAAGGCCAGTGGAGTCTTTTTTAAGCAAACTCGACTGGGGCCAAAAGTTAAGCCCCTGGTCTTTTTATTCGGTAGTATTACATAGAATATATGTTATAGAAACAGGCAATGGGGTCAGTGATTTAGTCTACATATAACACATTTGGTCCTAAACTGAGCGAGAAAGAGGGAAAATCATGGTCTTCAACTCAGCTGACTACTTACTGTCCCAGCTCTGTCCATTGCTGTGTCTGGTCTATCAGGATGAGAATTACCCTATCCAAGTATTGCTCCTTGAAATGCTTATTGGCTACAGAAAGTCAGCATTGGCTGACATACATAGACACCAACTCCTCAGTTGGCAGAATGAGAAACCTTTCTATCCTAAAAGCCCTGGCCCTTGTGACCAGAGACTTTCCAAGTGTTGTCTAACTAACTATCTTCAACTCTTGAGTCTTCAATTCTATCGCTATAGAAGTAAATTGTTGCCCTGGTTAAGATTTAGCTGAGAATAAATTTGGCTTTATTGTTTTTTCATTCCATACTTCATGTTGTGCAGCAAAATATACTCAGCAATTTGTATGTCCTTGAAAAAAAATCCATATCATTTAATATCTCATAAATCTTTGCAGAAAGAATGTCAATAGTTTTTTTTTCTTAAATATGAATCAGATTTTCACCTGCAGATGCTTCAATGATGGTAAAATGTGTTCGTCACACATTAATAGTTCACAATATCTAGTTTATCAGTAAGATGATAGTCTTTAAGGTTTTATTGACACAAAGGATAAAAGATGTATAAATGGGACAGTAGGTTAGGATTCATCATGTGACTACCTGCCCCTTCAACAAGAATTAGCAGGGAATTGCACACTGAGGTGTTTTCATTATCTAGAGACATAACCTCTATGGTCTTGATGTATACGCCAATTTGGAGTGGGGTAGGTTGTTGGTGGTGGTGGGGGGAATGTGAGTGGAGTGGGGTAGGGTTGGTGATGTGTGAGGGTCTGGCTGTGCTTGAGTGCGCGCGCTTGTATCCCCCAATATGAAAGAGAGCTGAGGACTGATCAGTGTTACTGGCCTGTTTTCCACCTGCCCTTGAACGTTTCCTGTCAATTTCAGGATGGACACTGGGCAGGAATGGGGTGATGGTGGGCTGGTGGCCTTAGGCCTCACCAGTTGCTCATAAAATTGCAGATAGTTCAAGGTACATGGGCCGAAGGACCATCTAGGGAATTTCACAGACCCACGAGCCTGCATAAGCACTGGCAAGGGAATGGACAATTCTGCGAAAGCATCCAAATGAATGCATACCTCTTACCTTTAGAGTAGTAGCTTCACACTGGAGACTGGGCGAGTCCCTGAAGCCCAGACCAAATACTCGAATACTGTTGCACTCATAGATTCGAATATCACACAGGCCACCATTCTCCAGATCAGTAATCTCAGGAATCTGACCTTTAAAAGTGGAAAAAAAATTGCAGGGTACATTAACCAAATAGACTGTAAAAAGAATTATTCTGGCAGCAAGCAAGTTGTATTCAAGTGTTAAAACGCTTAATTTCAGTGAATTTAAATGCTCCCACTGTCATAATACAAGAAGTGCATCACTTAATTTTTAATAGCCTCCATTTTAGAACTCTTTTTTTTCTAAGTGATTGCTGTTCTAAACAAGCAGTATACGTCTGCCATACGTATAAAGCTGATGATTATGGTAGTCTAATGAAAGTCACATACAATTAAATGAGTTAAGTGTCAAATCATAAAATACAGGTCAGAACCTCTAGTGTAACAACTTGTTCTGTATGTAATGGTTAACAGTTATACGTTTTTTTACTGCCACAGGTAAGAGAGGTGCGTTGATTCCTAAAGACTGTTCTTTTCTTCACTATGTTAAAAGTCACACAATACCAGGTTTTGGTCCAACAGGTTTAATTGACTATCACCTGATGAAGGAGCGACGCTCCGAAAGCTAGTGTGCTTCCAATTAAACCTGTTGGACTATAACCTGGTGTTGTGTGATTTTTAACTTTGTACACCACCATCTAACCTTGGATCTCCAAATCATTTCTTCACTATATTATTCAGTAATGCTTAACTCTTTCTTATTCATTTATTACAAATAAAACTTAAACAAACATGCAAAGATTATTGACAAAAAAAAGGTTTAGACAGTGCAAAGACGGATACGAAATATTCTAACATCACAAAATAAACAGAAGACAAATATGGATAACAGACAAAC
Organism: Hemiscyllium ocellatum; assembly: GCF_020745735.1. Classification (NCBI taxonomy): domain Eukaryota; kingdom Metazoa; phylum Chordata; class Chondrichthyes; order Orectolobiformes; family Hemiscylliidae; genus Hemiscyllium; species Hemiscyllium ocellatum. The sequence continues at coordinate 36,163,046 of NC_083407.1, read as the reverse complement.
AACAGCTGACCACATCAAACTGCAAATCTAATTGAGAAGGATCCCATGGATTTCTCAGCATTGTCACTGTCCCAGATATTTTGGCTACAAAACAAGCCACGACAGAATGTCATAAGAGTCTCCAATTGCACCCTTTCGATGATCTGGCCTTGAGATTCCCTCAACAACTGCCATAAAGACTGCTCTAAGTCTGGTGATATGCTTCCCTTTCCCAGACTTTGCTTCCTAGATTCTGGGAAATGTACCTCATCATCCAACTTTTCACAAAAAAGCAGGTCTGCCAAGCCAGTATTGCTCCAGGTTTGTTACCTGAACTACAATTTGGGTCAGTTTACAAAGCAAATACAGCTTTTGTGTGTTTCCTTCACCTTCATTCACAGCTACAGTGAACTATTACTGGGTTCTTCTGAAATCCAGCAGCTCCCAGGACTTTTCCTGCACCCTAAGTCCAACACTCTGCTGTGTCTATTGACTTCTTAATTTCTATCTTGGTTCTAACTGTACAGAGCTTGTCAAATGCTCTTGACTTCTCACCGAGTCCCAATAAGTTATGTACCTACTGACCTCTGAACTTCTAACTTTGGCCACACATAACCTGTGGCCCTAAGTCACTTCTAAAAATCTTAATACAGTGCTCGACTCTGGGTGGAAGGGAGGGAAGGAGAGAAAGGAAAAGAAGGAAAGGGAGGGAAGGACAGAAGCAGAACAAATAAAAACAAAGGACGGTCAGTTTCAATAGGTGTGAAACTGGAAAGACACAGCAGGAAAGACAACGTTTCAGGCCAAAACCTGAATAAGGGTTTTGGCTCAAAATGTTGCCTTTCCTGCTTGTCCGATGCTATCTGACCTGCTGTGCTTTTCCAGATTCACATCTATTGACGTTAGCTTCCAGTGTCTGCAGTCCTTAATGTCCCTGAGTCAAAGAAAGGTCATTAAGTATCTTCATAGTCCTTATTTCCAGATAAATGTTCTGTGACGTTTTCATTTACTTGAGGACATTAACTCAGTTATGGGATGTGCATGTCACTGGTTCGGTCAACATTTATTGCCCCTTTTTAATTGCCCAGAATGCAGTTAAGAGTTGACCACATTACTGTGGGTCTGGAGTTCATGTAGGCCAGAATAGATATTTACAGCAGTTTCTTTCCATTGGGTTTTTTGACAAACAGCAAAGATTTATATGATCATGACTTGACTCTTATTTCCAGATTTTTCTTGAATTCAAATTCCACGATCTGCCACGGGTGGGGTTCAAGCCCAAGTCCACAGAACATTATCTGGATTAATAGTCTAGTGACAATATAATTAGACCATGGCCTCCGCTAATCGCTGTTCATATCACGGAGTAGAAATTTTTCTGGGTAGGAGCACAAATGTGCAGTGTCATAGTGACTTCTATATTATCAGCCACTGACTTCTAAATAAATGAATGTGGGCCAGTGATTATAACAGGCAGTGAATTTGATAATTACACATTTTTGATTGCTGCCAAGACCAATTTCTTCTTCAAGCTTTTCATAAACGTCTTTGGCATGCTTTCATAAAAACAAAGCAGTAAATAATGGCAACCAAACACAAATATATTACAAACCCTTCAGTAATTGTTGCATTAGCTTTGTTAATGTGTACCTAACTATGGTCTAAATTCGAAGTTTGACATCTGAATATTTTAATAATGTTAAATCAGTATTTATTCCTACAAAATTGTTGAATTGCAGAAGTATTTGAGACCTTAATGAGACTAAAAGATACAGGAACAGAATTAATCCATTTGGTCTTTTGAATCTGCTTCACCCTTTGATAATGGCTGGTATGTTTCTCAACCCCATTCTCCTGCCTTGTCTCTGTAACCCCTGATCCTCTTACCAATCAAGAACCTGTCATAAATACACTTAATGACTTGTCCTCTACAGTCTTCTGTGGCAATGAGTTCTACAGATTAACACCCCTGTGGCTGAAGATATCCTTCCTCATCTTAGTTCTTGAAGAGTCATCCCTTCATTTTGAGGTTGTGCCCTCAGTACCTAATCTCTCCACTTAGTGGAAACATCTTCTCCAGGCCTCTCAGTAGTCTGTAAGTTTCATTGAGATGCCTCCCCCTCATCCACCTAAACTCCATGGAGTACAGACTCAGAGTCCTCAATTGCTCCCCACATGACAAGCCCTTCACTCCAGGGATCTTCCTTGGAGAAGCTCAGGAGGAGCATTACAAGGCCAGCACATCCTTCCATCGATACGGAGCCCAAAACTGATCAGTACATTTCAAATGCGGTCTGCTCATCAAGTCTACTCCGCCCTTCAATCATAGCTGATCGTTTTTTCAAACCCATTTTCCTGTTTAATCTTTGATCCCTTTGGCAATCAAAAATCTACCTCTGTTTTAAATATTTTAATGAACTGGCCCGCACAGCCTTCTTCGGATATAAATTCCACAGATTCACCATTTTCTGGCTGAAAATGTTTCTCCTTATCTCTAATCTAAAGGATTCTTCCCTTTACGCTAAGGCTGTGCTCTCAGGTCCTGGTCTCTCCTGCCACTGGAAACATCTTCCCAATGTCCAATCTGTCCAGGCCAATCAGTATTCTGTAAGTTTCATTCAGATCCTCCCTCATCCTTCTAAACTCCATCGAATATAGTCCCAGAGTCCTCAAACTTTCCTCATGTGCTAAGATTTTAATTCCTGGGATCATTCTCGTGAATCTCCTCTGGATCCCCTCCAGGGTTAGTACATCCTTCCTGGAGGTGTGGAGCCCAAAATCCCGCACAATACTTTAAATATGATCTGACCAGAATCTTATAGAGCCTCAGAAGTACATCCCTGCTTTTATAGTCTAGTTCTTTCGAAATAAATGCGCCTTCCTAATTAGCAACTCAACTTGCAAATTTATCCTAGGAGAATCCTGGACTAGGATCCAAAGTCCCTTTGCATGTCAGATTTCTGAATGTTCTCCCCATTTAGAAAGTAGTCCATATAGCCTTATACAGTCTTAGCAGTACATCTCGCTCTTCTACTCTAACTCTCTTGAAAGGAATGCTAATATTGCATTTGCCTTCCTACTGCCAACCTGCATATTAATCTTAAACGAATCCTAAACTTGGACTCCCAAATCCCTTTTTGTTTCAGATTTCCAAAGCACTTCCCTGTTAAGAAAATAGTCTAAGCCTCTGTTTTTCCTAACAACGTGCATAAACTTACATTTTTGCACATTGTATTCCATTTGGCACTTCTTTGCCCGTTCTCCGAGCCTGTCCAAGCCCTTCTGAACCTCACCCACACCCTCATTTCCACAGCACTTCCTGCACATCTGCAAACTTAGCAACAATGCCCTCAGTTTCTTTGTCCAGATCATTAAAGTAAACCATTAATAGTATACATTCTCAGACCCCTGTGTAACTCCATTAGTCACCAGCTGCCATCCTCAAAAAAGGTGCCTTTACTCCTGCTCTCTGCCTTCTAATACCATGGGCTCTTATCTTATTTAGCAGCCTTCTGTGCAGCACTTTGTCACAGGCTTTTGGAAATCCAAATAGACCATGTCCACCGGCTCTTTTTTGTGTGACACACTCATTACCGCCTCAAAGAATTCTAACAAATTTGCCAGGCATGACCTCCTCTTGCCGAAGCTGTGTAATGGTATTTTAGCATGCATTTTCAAGTATGCTGCAATCTCATCCCTAATAATGGACTCTAAAATCTTACCAATTATGGAAGTCAGCCTACTGTTTCCTGCCATCTTCCTCCCTTCTTAACCAGGGGTGCTACATTAGCCCTTTTCCAGTCCTCTGGGACCCTCCCTGACTCCAGATTCCTGGAAGATCAACATCAATGCCTTCATAATCTCCTCAGCTATCTCCTTCAGAACTCTGGGGTGTAATTCATCCAGTCTGGGTGATTTATCCACCTTCAGACCTTTCAGCTACCTCAGCATGTTCTCCTTAGTGATGGCCATTATATTCACTTCTTGCTCCTGACTATCTGTTATGTTCTGTTATGCTGCTGGTGTCTTGCACTGTGAAAACTAATGTATAGTACCTATTCAGCTTTTCTGCAATTTCTTTGTTCTCCATTATTCATTCTCCAGCCTCATTTCCCTTGTCTCTCTCTCACTTTTTAGATACCAAAATAAAAAAACTCTTGCAATTTTCTTTCAAAATATAAGCTAGCTTATTTTTGTATTTCTTCCTGTTATTGTTTTTTTTAAAGTTATCTTCTGATTGTTTTTGAAAGATTGCCAATCCTCTGGCTTCTGACTAATCTTCACATGGTATGAATTTTCTTTGGCTTTTATGCTGTTACTAACTTGCCTGGCCTTCCATGGTTGCCTCAACATCCTCTTTAGTATATTTCTTCTTCCTTGGGATAAACTTATGCTGTGCCTCCCAAATTATCCCCAGAAATTCCTACCACTGCTGTTCTATCATCTTCTCTGCTGGGCTACCCTTTCAGTCAACTCTGACCAGTGCCTCCCTCATATCTTTGCAGTTATCCGAAATCAATTGTAATACCACTGAATTGGATTCCAACTTCTGCCACACAAACTACAGGGTGAATTCCATCATTTTATCATATTATGGTCACTGCTCCCTTGGGCTCTCCTTTACCTAAAGCTTTCAAATCAGGTCTGCATCATTACACATCACTCAATCCAGAATTGCCTGTTTCCTCAAGGTCTCTACCACAAACTGCTCAAAAACCATCTCATGGACATTCCATGAATTTCTTTTCTTGAGATCTGCTGATTTTCCCAGTCCTCCTGCATATTGAAGACCCCCATGATTATTATAATAGTCGCTTTCTTACATTCCTTTTCCATCTCCTGACTCCTGTTAGGAGGCTCACATACTTCGTGGTTCTTCAATTTTACTCACACCGATTCCATGCCTTCTGACTATATATGTCACTTCTTGCTATTGATTTAATTTAATTTCTTCCAACATGGCAATCCTGACCCTCTGTCCTATCCTTTCAATAGGATGTTTATCCCTTGATATTCATTTCCAGCCCTGATCCCCTTGCAGCCTCATCTGTGACACCCACATTGTACCTGCTAATTTCAATCTGTACTACAAGCTTTTGTTTTGGATACTGCATGCATTTCAGTATAATACTCTCAGTCCTGTACTGACTGCCCCCCATTTCATAGTTTTCCACTTATCCGATGTGCCTGAAACTAGATTCCTGACCCTTTGTCCATACTCTCTGTCTCATTATTTGTTCGAGAAACTTCAATAATCTCTGTCAAGCTCTACATTCACATTAGACTTTTTCCACAATTTTCTATGCAACTGTGATATCACTCTTTTGTGCTGGACCCCTGATCCTGGGCTTCAATTTATCCTGTTACAAAGACTTTACAAAAACAATGAGCTAAAACAATGCAAGCAAGAAGCACCCCTTCCCATCTGCACTGAACTCCCATGTTGTCTCTAAATTCCCTGACCTATACATTTACACAAGTCGTGTCTCACTTAGAGTTATAGAGTCAAAGAGATGTACAGCATGGAAACAGATCCTTCAGTCCAACCCATCCATGCCGACCAGATATCCCAACCCAATTCAGTCCTACCTGCCAGCACCCGGCCCATATCCCTCTATACTCTTCCTATTCATATACCCATCCAAATGCCTCTTAAATGTTGCAATTATACCAGCCTCCACCACTTCCTCTGGAAGCTCATTCAATACAGGTACCACCCTCTGTGTGAAAACGTTGCCCCACAGGTCTGTTTTATATCTTTCCCCTCTCACCCTAAACCTGTGCCCCTCTAGTTCTGGACTCCCTGACTCCAGGGAAAAGACTTTGTCTATTTATCCTATCCATGCCCCTCATGATTTTGTAAACTTCTATAAGGTCACCCCTCCACCTGCGATGCTCCAGGGAAAACAGCCCCAGCCTGTTCAGCTTCTCCCTATAGCTCAAATCTTCCAACCCTAGCAACATCCTTGTAAATCTTTTCTGAACCCTTTCAAGTTTCACAGCATTTCAAAAAGTAGAGGATCCAGCACTGATCCTTGTGGCATTCCACTGGTCACAGGCTTCCAGTCTGAAAAACAACCCTCCACCAGAACCCTCTGTCTTCCAACTTTGAGCCAGTTCTGTATCCAAATGGCTAGTTCTCCCTATATTCCGTGAGATCTAACCTTGCTAACCAGTCTCCCATGGGTACCTTGTCGAATGCCTTACTGGAGTCCATATAGATGACATCTACCGCTCTGCCCCCATCAATCCTCTTTGTTACTTCTACAAAAAACTCAATCAAGTTTGAGAGATATGATATCCCACGCACAAAGCCATGTTGACTATCCCTAATCAGTCCTTGCCTTTCCAAATACATGTACATCCTATCCCTCAGGATTCCCTCCAACAACTTGCCCACTACCGAGGTCAGGCTCACTGGTCTATAGTTCTCTGGCTTGTCCTTACCACCCTTCTTAAACAGTGGCACCACGATAGCCAAACCCCAATCTTCCAGCACCTCATCTGTGACTATCGATGATACAAATTGAATCAAACATCCCAAAACAAATCTAGTAAACAGCGTCCATATTCTATAAAACCAGGTATAAAACAGCAAATAGTGAATTGCTGGCAATGAACCGTTTGTAATGCAGGCAGAGACCAGATTATCTTGTTCAAAGAGAGTACTTCCAGCGAACGCTTTAATCTGCAGAAATTTCAAATGGATTGTAGTTTTAACTTAATGTCATAAATAATTCATGAGCGAGCAGATTATACAAATAATCTATGTAAGCTTCACACAAAATACACAGTGCACAATGGTTCCAAATAAGTCAAACCAACAAGAATAGAACAAAAGTGAAAAGGTAAAAATCACTGACAAAACTACACCCAATAAACTGTGAAATATTAAAATGCAAACACCATCAAAAAATTTATTAAATATTTAGCACTTTTGAAACAAAATACTGGTTGGTTCAGGATTTTGTTGGGATTTGAAATTGTCTGCTGTTAGCTTCTGAATGAGTAGCCAATTTTGTTGAATTAGCACAGTTGAAAAGTATTCCTGGAGAACTTACACATCAAACGCAACTTTGAAAAAAATGTTAGAATTGGCAGTATTGTGGTAGATGCATTATTCAGTGTGCCGTTACAGCTGTTATAAAACATGACACAATAACTGACCTGTCTGCTGCTTATTGCTGTGAGTATTTGCAGCTTTTAATGAACATGCTGGACCAGGTTAAAATTTACTCAAATGACCTGCCTCATGTGCAATTATTTTGCAGGATTTTGTAAATTTGCTTTCATGTTCCCCCCTCTAATAGACTGGATAGTCACTAGGCAAGTCTGCTTAACGTTACAATATACAGATTCCTTGTGAAGCATATTACCCAAATTACATGGCATGAACAAAACGTTATCCATTTAAAGACTCAGATGAAAGGCAAAATTATTCAAGCACTTGTGTACTTAAGCTCATACCTATTTGTCACTAAAGTACAACAGAGTAAATCTGCCCCGAAGCATCGAAAAGCCCTTTAGTGAGATGGCAAACAAATCAGAGGAAGTCCAAAATTAGTGGAAAGGAGACAAACAAAGAATGCACTCTCCTGGGAAATTCTCCTGAAAGAAGATCTCTGACCTTTGAAATTCAATGCAATTTATGGGATGAAATTTTTGGGAAACTGAAATGCAAAAGTCCAGATTATTTACGATCTTGACCGGACAATGGAGTCAGAATGCATTAATTTTTTTAATGTATTTATTCATGGGCTGAGGGCATCGCTGGCTAGGTCTGCACTTCCCTAGTTGCTGAGAGGACAGTTAAGAGTTAACCATGTTACTGTGAGTCTGGAGTCACATGTTAGCAGATGACAGTTTCCTTCCCTAGAAAACTAGTTTTTCCTCTACAGTCGACAATTGCTTGATGGTCTTCATTAGTCTCCTAATTCCAGATTTTTATTGAATTAAAATTCTACCATATGCTGTAGCAGGATTCAAAACTGAGTCCCTAGAACATTACCTGGTGGGCGGCATGGTGGCACAGTGGTTAGCACTGCTGCCTCACAGCGCCTGAGACCCGGGTTCAATTCCCAACTCAGGCGACTGACTGTGTGGAGTTTGCACGTTCTCCCAGTGTCTGCATGAGTTTCCTCTGGGTGCTCCAGTTTCCTCCCACAGTCTAAAGATGTGCAGGTCAGGTGAATTGGCCATGTTAAATTGCCCGTAGTGTTAGGTAAGGGGTAAATGTAGGGGTACGGGTGGGTTGCGCTTCGGCGGGTCGGTGTGGACTTGTTGGGCTGAAGGGCCTGTTTCCACACTATAAGTAATCTAATCTAAAAACAGTCTAGTGATAATACCACCAGGTATTGATTGTCCATGTTGATTGTCAGATGGCCTAGCATGAAATGAGAATTTCGAGCTGCATCCACAAAACAGGAGTATTCAACACGTCATGACTGCCAATAGGTTAAGTTAATAAATAGGTCATACTGAAAAGTTACCTATTCGAATACACCGAAAACTTCTGAACAGCAGAATGTGGTTTGAATCTTTGGATTATGCATTACCACTTAAAATGCAGTGATGTGGAATGCATATTCTGTCACAGAGGACTCTACAGCAAAAAGCTTAAAGCATCAAACATCGCTTTATGGCGAACGTCTTACGTAGAATGAGATAAGACAATCTTGGTTCATAGCATATTTCTAATGTTGAAGAGTGTGGTCCTGGAAAAGCTTTGCTGGTCAGGCAGCACGTTTTTCCAGTGCCATACTCTTCAACTCTAATTTCCAGCATCTGTAGTCCTCACTTTCTCCATATCTCAAATGATAAGCTTTCCACAGCTTGTCATTAATTGCCAGTCACAATGAATCTTTCACTTTGGAAATTGGAAATATCACAGTGTTATGTTAGAGAACAGTTTTGCGGCTTGTCATAATAACACACCAGAGCAGGCTCAACCACATACAGCCAAGACTCAGGGTAAGATTGTCAGATGGCCATGGGGTTGGGATCTGAACCAACTGGACTCGTAAATTCAAAGTGCAAGCCACTGAATCTGTTCAGTTTAAAGATCCCAACCCATTTTTATAGAGACCAGATTGGAATCTGGTCAGGATTTCCAGATGGCATGCAGATTTTACACATTGGGTCACAACAGGACCAGTGAAACAATGCAGGCAGACAGCAGGAAGGGATGGCCCTTAACTAATTCTGTGCTGAAACCCATCATGGATCCACCATGGTCGCCAGGCCACATCTGCAGCTGTTAATTGTCCTGTGGAGGGGATTATTGCAAAGCTGATGCAATAATTTTTACTTTTTTATTTTAAAAATCTGAGCTTTACTTTCGAGGACTACTCCACGTTGAAGTGCCCTTTTCCTTGCCATCAATATCTGCTGGGGGCCCTCCCACATATGTCCTTAATCAGACAGCAAACTTGTTCACTGGCTACTAACTGGCTGACACTTTCCAATTTGTCAAGAAAACTGGTCTTAATGTTTGGTTTTGAGCCCGGAATGGAAACCCAGCCTCAAAGACTATAATTTGAGGTTAACAAGACTAACTTCAAAGGAATGAAGCAAAAAGCATTATCAATTTGTTCAAGGCCATTCCAACAGATACCAAAGCTGTAAATGTGACCACACAAGAAAGACCAACATTATCTAATTCATCAACCAATTGATAGAAATTAATCAATAAATTATGGAATCCTGTGGATTAAAAGAAAGGATTGGCTGTGTTTATAGGAGTATGTAGAAACCTGCTTAAAGGAATATCAGGCACTGCCGTGGGGATGGAAACTCTGTTATCTAGAGCTCCTAAACAACTGTAGGCTGGCAGATTGGCATAGTCAGTGCCAATAACAGCACTGGAAATAGCCAGCAACATACTAATTCAGAAAGAGATTACTGAAGCTCTCAACTGAATGGGAGACGGGAGGTTTGCTGCGTAGGGCTCATAGGGTTGGTGTTGTAAGAGGAAAGGGGGGCGCGCAGGGAATGTCACTGAGCAGAGACCCCTACTCTGACGCCAGGTTCCTTGAATACCAATGGTGGTGCTGAGGTGAGGCACTCTAATGGAAAATTAACTGTCTGACGGGTGAACAGCCTTTCACGAGCATTTACTGCTGCCCAGACACCCTTAGGCCATGCATGGCAGTGGCTTCCAAGCCATGCATCTGCACACAGCTTTGAGGGAATCTTGCTTGTATTCCCACAACAGCTGCTGGGTGGCTTGGTGACTCAATGGTTAGCACTATTGCCTCACAGCACCTGGGACCCAGGTTCCATTCCACCCTTAGGTGGCTGTCTGCGTGGAGTTTGCATGTCCTCCCTGGGTTCTGTGTGACTTTTTTTCCGGGTGTTCTGATTTCCTCCCACAATGTCCTGCAAGGTCTGCAGGTTAAGCCATGCTAAATTGCCCAGTGTCCAGGATAGGTGGGTTAGCCATGGGAAATGCAGGATAACAGGAATAGGTTAGAAGTTGGGGCTGGGTGGGCTGTTCTTTGGAGACTCGATGGGCTGAATGGCGTGTTTTCACAGTTTAGGGATTCTATGCTGCTCTTGTCCCTCTTATTGGTACAATTTGCCAGGGAGACAATGGTTTGGTTTATGTATTCAGTAACATGTTGAACACTAACTTCCAATTTCTTAAATTAAGTTCTGACCATGTTGCCTTTCAGCAGACCTGTAGATAAGAGGTTTCCTGCAAGGTACTGAGAAAGCATTGTTGGCATTTGGGAAAAATTCCTTAAATATCACAACTTTTTAACAAAAGAGCTAGAAACAAGGAATGAAAACAATGATTCATTGAGCAGCAGGTCATGAGCAGTCTTATCGAGAAAGTACAAAAAATGCCTTACAAAAGCAGCTCAGCGAATGTTAAATTCAAGCGAACAAAATGTGCACTGTCCAAGGCTGCTAACCTTCAATGAAAGAAGGCATTTACAAATTATGTACTTAAATTGAGCTTTTTCAGTATGTTTCGACAATGAAATCTAAATCACCAATATATTTTCCTGTCACTCTATAAATGGAAAACAGATTTCTTATTCTACTGGATTCTTGTTGAGTTTGCCACAACATGATAATGATGCTACATATGGTTTCAAAGCCTGTTAAAAATGAAAAAAACACAGCCAGTGTTCCTTGTTGGGCTTGAGATCTTGTATACATCAAGCAAGACTGAATTAAACTTAGAAATTGAATTTGGTCATACGTCCTATAGTCTTATAGTTCACATGCAGTCATATCCAAAAAGAAAACACAGCCATCATGGTAAGAGGAGAAACTTGGCAGAAAAAGCATCCAGGGTGGGGGCAGTGTTAGGAAAGGGTTTTAGTAACACCAGCATTTTGTTTTCACACAGAAATTTGTGATGCTGAACCAATTATAATTCAAAATAGAACTCTTGGTCTGATGCCACTTGACTAGAGGATGCACACTGGGTTACTCTTATCAAATCATTCGCTGGCAATGATGTTCAGTGACAGCAATAAAGTTTAACTTCGCTCACAGTTGATTAAAGAGAACTGGATTGCTTTTAATCCCAAATTTGATTGATATTGATAAATGCGTTTGAGACTCAATTTTCTCAGTCATTTTACCTGATTCTTTGTCCAAGCGTAAACCAGATAAAATAACAATTGAAAAATACAATGTCAGCTCTGGACATGTCCTAAGTAGGAGAATTTTCATAACATAGACTTTTGTCAACAACTTAACAATTAACAAGCTCTACCCTTTACACAGTCATAAGTAAAACTCATCTGTGTTTTATCCTGGGCTCCCTTTTTTAATGTGGTTATGAATGCTGGACTTTATGATAACTGTCTTCTCTAATTCAAGCTAAATTAACTAGCCTGGACACGGTGATGTGAAGCCCTGCAAAATATGCCTAGGTGGCTTCACTGAAACGTCAACTGCTTCACCCCCTAATGCTGCCTGGCTTGCTTTGTTCTTCCAGCCTCCTGCCTGCCTATCATACTAACTTGGACCAGGGATGAGTCTATGTGACCTGCTTGTCAAAGAGACAAACTTGGAAAAGTCCATATGTGTTTATTTTTGACTGTGAACTAAAAATGAAACAAATAGATACGGCTTTAAAAGGAGAGTGTGTGCCAGAGTTTGTTTGCATCTGCAGAAAATAAACAAAGGAAAGCTAACTGACACATATGAGACAATATTGCTTCTCGGGTGCATTTAGTCCAGATGAATTGGCACCAGATATTGTGGCCTGAGGACAACTCAGCATAATAACAAGCCTTCGCTCGGTCAGGTTGAAGCTTAATATTGACTCTGAGGGGAAATGAGAATGAAGAAATCAAGGAAACTTCCAGAAATTGGCTGATCAATCTCTCACTCTTTCTCCTGTTTCTCAAAAAGGTTGCTCTCCAAATTTTTTTTGTCAAAAGAGCAAAAAATTACATTTAGAGACAATGAAAGAAATGATCATAAAACAAAGGGAGATGGACTGAACCCAAGTACAACAAATCAGCCAGTGAACTAAAAACTGTTGTTACCTACACAGCAACGATCATGGTGACATCATCAAAGAATTATAAGTATTGTGAAACCAACCCATCTTGTTTTAAAAGAGCAAAATATTACAGATTTTGTAAATGTGAAATACAAAACAAAAACTCAGGAGAACCTCAATTGGTCTAATAGCTGTTGTAAAGACAGAAACAAAGTGAATGTTTCAAATCTAATATGGCTGCTTTGTGATTTGGACTGGGGCTGAATCCTGACATTTTGTTTTTCCTTTCCTTTTCTGTTGTGTGTCTGGTTGGGGTTTGGGAGAGGAGTTTTAAATGCGTAAGGTTTAAATTAGGAATCCTTAACTTCAACAGAGAAGATAAAAGTGCATTTCTGGTACACTGCTTCAGTTAGTCATGACAAATTCAAAGTAAAACTAACGGAAATTAGGTGCAAGTGTTAACATCTGGATCCAAAAGGTGAGGCAGTTGGTCTTGCTGGTAATATATTAATAAATTCTCAGAGGTAGCCAGACAGACAAATGACGGTAAGAAAACTCATAACACATGTTGTCAGGCTGAAAAAAAAGGGCTGTTTTGGGTTAATCATAACTGAGGATACTGGGGAGGACAAATTCTGGACTCAAAGAAACAAGAGATTTAAAGATCAAGGTTGACAGTGGGCGCTGCACTACTGAAGTCTACGTGATTAAGTTTAGGGAAGGTTAAGTGAAGCAATTTTGTGTTAAAAAGATATGAGCCAGTTCACCCTGGGTGGACAGAGAAAAGAGATCCTGTTAATGTTGGGACAAGCCTGTGACATTATATAGAAGACTATATTCCTGCTGAGAGTACAGTAGAAAGCGTCAATGGGTCCTTTTGGTTGTGTTAAGAAATAAACAAGAGTAAAGGTTTTTTCTATAATTCAGAGGATTATTTATTTGCTAAGGAGTGTTTAGTATATTTATTATCATGTACATTCAAAGATATAGAAACCAATTTTTAGAATATTTACATTGTCTACTGGGAAATTCATATCTTTTTAACATTCTTTATCAAACTTTACAGGAAACAATCAACAATACTTCTGACACTTATAAGATGGCTAGTTAAGTTTTCAGAAACTTAGTAGGAGGAAGTGTATTCACACCCAAAAGGCCTGGTTTTAGCTTTGGCACAAACAGATGGAAAATACTTCACCATACCAGATAAGATTTAAATCTAAACCAACTCTGGCAGCATGCAGGATCCAGAAATGTTGATCATTAAACATCACATCAGCACTAGACTGTTGGATGTATGTAAATACCCAGCATGGTTCCCAGCTGTCTTCAGTTTTACAGCAAAACAAGCAGGCAGTAAAATGTGACTGACTGGAAAACTGGAAAGACAATCATTTGTTCTCCTCTTACTCCCATCTCTTCACTCATCAAAAATTCTTCCTGGCTACGTCTCCTTTTCCTTCTCCCACTCAGCTCTGTTTGCATTTGTCCTCTCTCATCCTTGGATGAGTACACAGATTTCCTCATAACAATCACAAACACTGACCACTTTGTTTCCATCAACTTTTGCAGCAGCATTATTGGTTTGACCTTCATGGCTTGGAGAATAACAAACCACCCTCTATCACAATGTCAAATTCTGACCATTTGCACGTTTGAAACAAATCTGCTTCACAATATGAAGATCAATATTATCTGATTTCTGGTGAGTGGTGGTTACATTTAAGTAACATATGCATTAAAAGTTTTTAAAACATGTCTTCTAAATATAGCAACTGTAATGTATATTTAAGCAGAGCTTATTAACAGAGCTACCTTTGTCTTTTAAATAAGTTAAACCACCGGATATATTGCATTATACTGTTGAAATAATTCTTAAGACTGTTATCCCTGAGGTGAGGCAGAGTTGGGCTTGTAATGATCCCATACAATTTCTACCATGGGTTGGTTGGAATAACTAGAGTTGGGGCCGCCACTTGTGGAAGCAGTCCAGAGGCAAGAAAGGAGATAGGCAAATGGGCAAGGATTGCAGTTTTGAAGCCATACCTCCAGAGTTGACTCATCTACATAATAGGGTAAAAAATGAGGTCTGCAGATGCTGGAGATCACAGCTGCAAATGTGTTGCTGGTCAAAGCACAGCAGGCCAGGCAGCATCTCAGGAATAGAGAATTCGACGTTTCGAGCATAAGCCCTTCATCATCTACATAATAGGCTTCCTAGGAGAAAGTGAGGACTGCAGATGCTGGAGATCACAGCTGAAAAATGCGTTGCTGGAAAAGCACAGCACGTCAGGCAGCATCCAAGGAGCAGGAGAATCGACGTTTTGGGCATAAGCACTTCTTCAGGAATGAGGAAGGTGTGCCAAGCAGGCTAAGATAAAAGGAGGGACTTGGGGGAGGGGTGTTGGGATTGCAATATGTGGAAGGAGGTTAAGGTGAGGGTGATAGGCTGGAGAGGGGGTGGGGGCGGAGAGGTCGGGAAGAAGATTGCAGGTCAAGAAGGCGGTGCTGAGTCTGAGGGTTGGGACTGAGATAAAGTGGGGGGAGGGGAAATGAGGAAGCTGGAGAAATCTGCATTCATCTCTTGTGGTTGGAGGGTTCCTAGGCAGAAGATGAGGTGCTCTTCCTCCAGGCGTCGCGTTGCCATGGTCTGGCGATGGAGGAGGCCAAGGACCTGCATGTCCTTGGCAGAGTGGGAAGGGGAGTTAAAGCGTTCAGCCACATGGTGGTTGGGTTGGTTGGTGCGGGTGCCGCAGGGGTGTTCTCTGAAACGTTCTGCAAGTAGGTGGCCTGTCTCCCCAATGTAGAGGAGGCCACATCGGTTGCAGCGGATGCAGTAAATGATGTGTGTGGAGGTGCAGGTGAGTTTATGGTGGATATGGAAGGATCCCTTGGGGCCATGGAGGGAAGTGAGGGGGGAGGTGTGGCCGCAAGTTTTGCATTTCTTGTGGTTGCAGGGGAAGGAGCCGGGAGTGCAGGTTGGGTTGGTGGGGGGTGTGGACCTGACGAGGGAGTCGCAGAGGGAGTGGTCTTTCTGGAACTCTGATAGGGGAGGGGAGGGGAATATATCCTTGGTGGTAGGGTCTGTTTGGAGGTGGCGGAAATGACGAAGGATGATATGATCTATCTGGAGGTTGGTGGGGTGGTAGGTGAGGACCAGTGGGGTTCTGTCCTGGTGGCGATTGGGGGGGGGCGGGGTTCAAGGGCGGAGGAGAGGGAAGTGGAGGAGATGCGGTGAAGAGCATCGTCAACACGTCTGAGGGAAAATTGTGGTCTTTGAAAAAGGAGGCCATTTGGGTTGTTCGGTATTGGAATTGGTCCTCCTGGGAGCAGATGCGGCAGAGGCGAAGGAATTGGGAATATGGGATGGCGTTCTTACAGGGGATAGGGTGGGAGGAGGTGTAATCTAGGTAGCTGTGGTAGTTGGTCGGTTTATAGTAAATGTCTGTGTTGAGTCGGTCCCCCAAGGTAGAAATAGAGGGGTCTAGGAAGGGGAGGGAGGAGTCTGAGATGGTCCAGGTAAATTTGAGGTTGGGGTGGAAGGTGTTAGTAAAGTGGATGAACTGTTCAACCTCCTCATGGAGCACGAGGTAGCGCCGATACAGTCATTGATGTAGCAGAGCAAAAGGTGGGGGATGGTGCCAGTGTAGCTGCGAAAGACGGGCTGTTCCACATATCTGACGAAGAGGCAGGCATAGCTGGGGCCCAGGCGGGTGCCCATGGCTACTCCTTTGGTTTGGAGGAAGTGGGAGGACTGGAAAGAGAAGTTGTTCAGAGTGAGGACCAGTTCAGTCAGTCGAAGGAGGGTGTCAGTGGAAGGGTACTGGTTGGGTCGGCGGGAAAGGAAGAAGCGGAGGGCTTTGAGGTATTCGTGATGGGGGATGGAGGTGTATAGGGACTTGGATGTCCATGGTGAAGATAAGGCGTTGGGGGCCGGGGGAGGTGGAGTGCATGGGTGGTGTCTCGAACGTAGTTGGGAGTTCTTGGACTAAGGGGGACAGGACCGGGTCGAGGTATGCAGAGATGCTTTTGGTGGGGCAGGAGCAGGCTGAAACAGGTTTGTGGATTTTGGGCAGGAGGTAGAAACGGGCGGTGTGGGGTTGTGGGACTATGAGGTTGGAGATGGTGGATGGGAGACCCCTAGAGGTGATGAGGTTATGGATGGTCTGGGAAATGATGGTTTGGTGGGAGGTGGGAGGTGGGGTCATGGTCAAGGGGGCAGTAGGAGGAGGTGTCCACGAGCTGGTGTTTAGCCTCAGTAATGTAAAGATCGGTGCGCCAAACTACTATCGCGCCTCCCTTGTATGCCAGTTTGATGGTGAGGTTGGGGTTCCTGCAAGGGCTCCATCTCCTCTACAGTGCCATCAACATCTTCTCTCAATTCTAGCACAGGCTGATATTCCCATGAAGTAGGTACAGGTTGGATAGATATGAGCACTCTATCCTGGGCCATTAAAAAAAAGGTAGTAATGGGGGCAGGAATCTTAGAATTCGGTCTTGCCCATGGTTTTTCATTCCTGGCGTCTGTCCTGACACAGATGGAGGGACAAAAATGCAGACTGAGATCTTGTTTACTATGGAAATAATATTGAAGAGAAGCTCAGAGGTGCACCCCCCCCCCCCCCACCTTGCATTTGTCCGATCTCATCCTTATAGGAGTACACAGCTTTCATGAAGGGTGAAGACACTTATGAAATTAAAACCAAAATGTACACAGTATATCTGATGATTTACAGATGACAGTATTGGACTGGGGTATACAAAACTAAAAATCAAAAATCACACAACACCAGGTTATAGTCCAACATGTTTATTTGGAAGCACTAGCTTTCAGAGCGCTGCTCCTTCATCAGATGGTTGTAGAGTATACGATCATAAGACACAGAATTTAAAGCAAAAGTTTACAGTGTGAGGTAACTGAAATTATATATTGAAAAAGACCTGGATTTCCAATACATAATTTCAGTTACATCACACTGTAAACTTTTGCTATAAATCTTTTGCTATATATGTTTTATGATCTTATACTCCACAACCATCTGATAAAGTAGCAGCACTCCGAAAGCTAGTGCTTCCAAACAAAACATGTTGGACTATAACCTGGTGTTGTATGAGTTTTAACACTGTAAATTTGAATTAGTAAGATGATCAAATGCAATCTGTAGTGACAGATAGACCAAGTGACCCCTTAAAAATGCTAATTTTTCCTGATGTTGATGCTGGAGAATTATAGAGAACTATTGAATCATTGCATGAATGTGTGAATACAAAGATGAATCAAATTAGTTCACACATTTGAAAATTACAAAGTGACTTCCTTGTGTAAATGCTCACTCTTTATGTGGAAAATGTAATTAGTGACAAGTTCTGTTTTGATTTTCAGGGTAAAGAATTTGAGAAACTTCCAAAAACCTTTTAATACAAGCATAACAAAGCTGAATTATCTCCATGAACTATTTCCTGGTTAATGTCTGTGGCCAGTTAAACAGTGAAAGAGGACCAGTGGACA
This sequence comes from Hemiscyllium ocellatum, assembly GCF_020745735.1. Taxonomy (NCBI): domain Eukaryota; kingdom Metazoa; phylum Chordata; class Chondrichthyes; order Orectolobiformes; family Hemiscylliidae; genus Hemiscyllium; species Hemiscyllium ocellatum. Next base: position 36,145,089 of record NC_083407.1, on the reverse strand, counting down.
TATCACTCCTTCAAACATGATTTCTCCATGAAGAACTAATTTTAAGAGATTGTGTGAATGAAATATTTATGCTACTGATCTATTGCTCTTGGCAGGATGCACTACATAAGATTATGATCTAAGGGCATCATTTAAGCAATGTACTACACAGAATAAAGTAAACTAGCTAAAATGCAAGCGTCCCCAACTTATGTTTGTGCCAATAAGCAAAAAGATCAACTGATGACATTAGAAATGTAAAGAAAGATTCATTCAGAATAAATAAAGAGTTGCTAAGAAAATAATGAGTTATATAAACATATACATTGATACAATTGGAAATGGATTGTCCTCTGCACACATTGATGTATTGCTTTTCCTTTAGAATTAAAATGGTTGTGTTTTAGATAACTCTGACTTTTCCTTAATGTTGTGGAACACAGCCTATTTGCATTCAGAAACGGGCAACTGATCCCAATTTATTTTGACACTTAGAGAATGCTTCCTACTTAATCATATCATATGCGTTTTGCTGAACGTTTTACAACAAATCCAGCATTGCTCTCATTTTAATTGTGAACACCACCCGTTTTCAAACTTCAATCTTACCTTCAAAAAAACATTCTTCCTAAGTGCCTCGTCCTAAATTGAATTGCTAAATAGATAATTAAATGTTGTGCTTGTTACAGATTTACAAAGTGACATCTTTTTTTCTTCCCAGGGAGGAATTTCAGTCAATCCGATCTGACAGGAATTTGATATGATATGATAAACCTCACCCATTCTGACTTTCACTTGCATTGATCTTGGTACAAAGAGTCAGCACGAATTACCATCACTCATTCTCATTTTATGCTAGTTAGTGTCCTCAGGCTTCAATTCTTGTCACAGGAAATGCCATGCTGATTAGGACACTGGAGCCAAAACAATGAATGGCTGTCGAAATGTACAGAGCAGACATTGCTGATTTGATACCAGCAGTGATATCTATTTTGAACCTCAATACTCAACTTGATATTTTCTAACCAGCCTCTTCAGAGATGTTATTGCACACTTCTGGACCATATGGGACTTGAACCCAGACCTTCTGGATCATTACCACTGCACCACTTTTCAATACTCCACTAAATGACCTGGAAGCCCCTACAGTGAACCCTAATTTCCCAACAAGAGTAGACACCACTCTCATATCTGTCCAGGCACTCAACAGTACTGCTTAAAATGAATTGTTGATTGATTAATTCTTCTACGTGTGATGGTTCAATGAGTATTTAACATTTCCTGTAGCTTTTTAAGTACAAAGGTCTACACAAGACAGTTCTGCATGTGCTTTTACTACTTGAAGAATTCTGCACTAATCCATTGGTACCAGACATGGGTCCAATATTATGTATTCACTTTGGAATATTCCATGAATTGGTGAAAGAACAGAGGTCAGACAGAACAAAATGAATTGGTGAAGATGGAGAAAGAGTAGGAAAAGATCCAGTAGTTAAATTCACTCTGGGAGCTCAGGCACTCACCAACTAAACCTCAGGAGCAAAGTAATGTGTGGAATATCAGTGTTTCAATAAGGAAACACTCACTGATATCTGCCACTGGCTACAGCCATAGAGCTAGACTGGGGTTACATTGCCAATTTTTATGAATGCAACTGTGGCAATGAACTTTCTTGCATCTGACTCCTTTTGGACTGGAGTCGGAGATATTTGCAACATTTCACAATTTGTCATTGATGTTGTATAAGTGAGGTCAATGAGGTGCTCTATTCAATGAGTTAATTAATTCCATTCTCTCGTGCCAGAGTAAAACAGATGGAATGAGCAGGTGGCTTTGCTAAGCTGAGGTCTTCCACAGGTGCTATGAGCTCAAAGTATGTCGCTTTGCTGCATGTCAACACTGTTCAATGTTAAAACCAAGAGGGATTCCATTCTCATAAGGTTCAACTAGTATGTGACCATAGGTAGACCAGCATGCAGGTTACTGCCTAGTAGCCTAGAAGACCCTGACACTTTAATTCTGCACCAGTCCAGTTATTAGATCAACCCAAAGGGGAGGGAGTGCACAACAGGGGCTATCCTCTAAACCACAGGCAGTGTCAGTTTCTGAATGCAACAGCACACCCCAACAGAGTTCAAACTGACTTTTTAATCTCTGTCCTTGCATATTCTTGAAAAGGAAAAGCACAAAATGTGTCTGCAGTTTGGAATGGAATTTGCAGGCAGTAGCATGCTCTAGAGGTTTGCCTCACTATCATCATCTTTGTAGTCATAGGAGATCACAGTCCAATCATCCCTGCTTCTAGGGCTGTAGTTGGAAGTTCTCTTCACATCTGTATGCCTGAAATTTCCATGGATCTCTCCCTCTTCAGATTCACATTTAATTTGTAGCCACAGCCATGTTTGACTGTATCAGTCTTCTTTTAAAGAACATATTGTGGAATTGCAAGTTAAAAATGTCCACAGTTCTGGCCTGTAGTCATGACAGTATTAACCCAAAAATAGAGTGGAGAGGTGAGGTGGGGTGGGGTGGGTCTCACCATCATTCAATGCTTCACCAATCAGATTAGCTTTCTGCATAACTCTCAGAATGTGCTCCAGCCAGAGTACACCTACCTTTTAAATGCTGTGGGATAGTTTAACTCTACTGAATCATTCACAATCAGCAGTGTTTGCTGAGTTCTGGCTGGACACTGAAATAATTTAAAACAGCAGATGCTGTGAAGTTAATGTGTCTCATTAATTGCATTGAATGTGCACAGGTTAATCATGAACAGCAATCCCAGCACCCATTTTTCAGTTTATCCAATTCAATTTCAGACTTCTCTTGGCAAAGCAGGTATCCATTTCTCAGGATTTAAAATAGTTCCTATTAAATCCACTGATCAATAAATCACTACTGGGATTCAAGACATTTACTTACTTGAAGTTTGAGGGTTGCCTGCAAATTGCCACATTATTCAGTGGCAAACAAAAGTTCGTGCTTTGAACAGGTTTTATTGGGCCTGGTGTCCTGTAGATAGCATGATGGATTACAGTTTATTATAAAATACTCTATGTCACAATATCTCATTCCACAGTGAATGTGTAACACACATGAAATTTCATCAGCATGCTTTGAGTGTCTCCAAGTGATTGAAAATCCATGCCTGTGAGAGTTTTCACTGCTCAATATGGAGCAGATGTAACTCTCCCCAAAAACTCATCTCACTTATCTAAGACTGGAGTGACTCAGTGTCACCTAGCCCGAGGGAAATGCTGGTATAGACAGCCTGTTGACAGTTTAGGCAGCAAATAATTTTCCTGCTATCTTATTCAGCCAGAGGAACTCTGGCCAGAACTTTGTTTTCTGATTACCTGGAGCTGAATGTGAAACATTTCAACATCATGACAGGCTCCATAAATGAGTTCTTTGATCAATCATCAACCTTTCCTCCTCTACACGGGATTTGCTTGACTCAGACTTAGAAGCCTGCCAGATAGGCTTGTAAAAGAAAAACTGAGTAGATGCTGACTCATTTAATAATTTTAAATCGGAGAATAGCTGATTATTATTAGCCAAGGTTTTTAAAGGATATAAAGCTAAGAAATAGTTTAACCACTATCTCAGAGAATAATGGGGCAGGTTTGAGAAGCTGAATGTTCTACTCTCCTGTTCAAATGATGAGCATCATTAAAGGGAAGTAAATTCAGGTGGAGTCAGTCAGCAACAAAATATGTGCCAGAAGCATTTTTGATGGGAGGAAAACAAACAGGCTCCCTTGTTGCTATGAGCTTACATGGTTGAAGTTAAAAATCACACAACATCTGGTTATAGTCCAACAAGTTTATTTGGAAGCACTAGCTTTCGAAGTGCTGCTTCTTCATCAGATGGTTGTGAAGCAGGGTCATGAGACACAGAATTTGTAGCAAATGGTCCTGCTTCACAACCACCTTATGTAGGAGCAGTGCTTTGAAAGCTAATGCCTCCAAACAAACCTGTTGGACTATAACCTGGTGTTGTGAGATTTTTAACATTGTCCACTCCAATCCAACACTAGCTCCTCCAAATCATGTTTACACGGTTGGAGTAAGCACTAAAGGCAAGACTTAAAGCTATTCAAATGGAAGGGGAGGGATACCAAGGACTGCAACCTCTTTCATAATCCTGCTGATCATCAGGTTGGATAGCACTGGACAATAAAACTTCAGTTCAACCATTTTGGTAGTTGAGATTTACAGGTTCTTCACTGGTGTGCACGGTCATTCCCTTCCCATGATCATTAGGGGTCGCCCTTCACCCAATAATGGAGGATGGTGGCTGGGCCCATGAACCGGTTTCCTTACAGTCAGTCCAATGTTCTTACTGTACTCTGAGACCATCATGGGAAGCTGCTGCAACAACTTGAGTCTCCCCAACAGAGGAGAAAGTGAGGACTGCAGATGCTGGAGATCAGAGCCGAAAAATGTGTTGCTGGAAAAGCACAGCAGGTCTGTCAACATTATGGCAGCTCCCTGACCCCGATAAAATACTACAGCACAGAAGGCGACCATTTCAATTAGTTTCATTCTACTGTCATTTCCATTTAATCCACAGGTTTTAGTTTGAAATATTTATCCAAATCCTTTCTGAAATTTATTAAACCTGTTTCCACTGCCCTTTCAGGTGATATGCATCCCAGATCATGATTCACTGCTTTAAAAAAAAGCATTATCTTATTGCTGGTTGTTTTGCCAATTATGTAAATCTGCCTCCTCCGAAAACTGCTGCACTGCAAATCGATTCCCTTCATTTACGGCTGCTAAGCACTTCAAGATTTTCAACACCTCTCTCAAATTTCCCTTTAACTTTCTCTGCTACTGTCAAAAACGTGCACATATTGAATCGAGTTCTTTTTGTTCCTGTATTCCTTTAAAATTGTAGCAATTTTCTCTCTCCTCCTCCTTCCTCTCTATATGAATCCTCCTACACACTGTTATCATCCTCCTCATTGATTACTACAGTCTGAGCTTTGTTCTGTATAAAATGTTTAAAATCATGCTATGTATGTCCAAGTAGATATTATGAATATATCCAAAAGAGCATTGGGTCCAATATCAATCTTCAGGACAATGTCAATTTATACTTCCCTTCAGTCTGTAAACTACCATTCAGCAGTACTGTTTGTTTCCTGTCCCTTAGTTCTCTATGAAACCACTCAGCCAGAGGCTCATTAATCTTACAGACGATGGTAGACTTCAAAATTGTAGCCTATTATGTGGTGCTTTTCAAAGTTCAAAATTAAAATGCCAAACATAGCTTCCAACAACAATCTCCTTCACTTCAACTAAGAACGCAACTGGGGTGATCAAAGTTATTTAGCACCCCATATTTTTCCCAGATTGTGAAATAGCAGTGTCCAGGACTAATTTTCAAAGCTTTTCCATCATTGAAGTGATGTGGCTGCGATTGCTGGTTTTATCCCTCCCCCATTTTGAACAATGTAAATCGGGAAGAACAAGCTCCCTGGCCACAGAATTATAGGCTTTGTTGCAAACGGCCTGAAGAAGAAAGTGTAACCGGTGTCTGAGCATAACAAATAGGAGCAGGGGTGGACCTCCTCTACCATTCAATTATAGTTGATCCTCATTTTCCTGTCTTCTCCCTGTATCCTTCAATTCCCTGAGAAACCAAAAGATCCAACTCAGCCTTAATTATAAACAACTAAGGAACATTTTCTGGGGTAGTGAATTCCAAAGGTTCAAATCCCTGAGTTAGAAAATTTCACTTCTCAGTTCCAAATGACCAGCTCCTTTTTCCCGACATCACTGCCCCAGCATTCTAGAATCGCTAGCCTAGATTATTCAGCTGAATTAACTCCTGTGTCTACTCTTAAATCCCTTCAGAATTGTCCATGTTTCAAATGCAACACCATTTATTTGACTAAATTCTAGAAAGTATTGGTCCGACTTACTCATGTCATACCCAAATATCTTCTTATCACAGTAACCAGTCTGCTGAAGCACTGCTACACAGCCTCATAGTTAAGTATAACCTTCTTTACACACAGAGACAAAAAAATTGTCACAGTACATATGCATAGCCTTATCAAAGCTTTCTATAACTGCAGCAATACTCATTCTCCAGTCCTCTTGCAATAAAGGTCCATGTCATTTGCACAATTGCTTGCTGTACTTGAATGACACTTTATTTGAGCTATGTGCTACTTAAAGATATTTTACATGACTATATCCAAGTCTCTCTCAATATGAGCATTTAGAAGTTTCATTTATATTCCTACTACAAAAGTGAAAATACTCAAATGATACACTTTCAACAAATATGAATGTTTGCAGCCTTTATGCTGCTACAACTGTAGCTGTGGACTATGGTACTCCTATTCGCTTAAGCCTGCATTGTTGTCTCTTCATGGCTTCTATCCATCCTGGATTCTCTCGGATGTTGGAAACCTGTGCTGCACTCTTTGAGGCTGCTCTATTCTATCCTTGTCTAAAAGTAACTCTCTCTCATCTTAGTAAGTCCCACAGATTCCTTATCAAGAAATCATGCCTGACAAATTAATTAGAAATCTTTGAGGAGCTAACAAGCAGGACCAAAAAGTGGAAGAAACTGATGTAACATATTTGGATTTTCTGAAGGTGTTTAATAAGGTACAATACATTAGACTACTTAATAAGATAAGCGTGCATGCCGTTGGAGATAGTATGTTAACATGGATAAAGAATTGCCTAGGTAATAGATAGAATATAAAACAATATAGTGCAGAACAGGCCCTTCGGCCCTCATTGTTGCGCCGACCTGTGAACTATTCTCAGTTCGTCCACCTACACTATCCTAAAATCATCCATGTGCTTCTCTAAGGATTGTTTAAATTTCCCTGATATGGCTGAGTTGACTACATTAGCAGGTAGGGCATTCCATGCCCTTACTACACTGTGTAAAGAACCTGCCTCTGACATCTGTCTTTAAACTATCACCCCTCAATTTGTAGTTATGCCCCCTTGTACAAGCTGATGACATCATTCTCGGAAAAAGACTTTCACAGTCTACCCTATCTAATCCTCTGATCATCTTGTATGTCTCTATCAAACCCCCTCTTAGCCTTCTTATTAGAAAGAAGAACAGACCCAAGTCTCTCAGCCTTTCTTCATAAGTCCTTCCCTCCAGACCAGGCAACATCCTAGTAAATCTCCTCTGCACCTTTTCAAATGCTTCCACATTCTTCCTGAAATATGGGGACCAGAACTGTACACAATATTCCAACTGTGGCTGCACCAGCAGTTTGTACAGTTGCAGCATGATATTGCGGCTCCAGAACTCAATCCCTCTACGAATGAAGCCTAACGCACTATGCCTCCTTAACAGCATCATCCATCTGGGTGGCAACTCCCACGACAGAGTTGGGATATGATGGGCATTTTCAGGATGACAGCATGCAACTAGTGGTGTGTCACAGGGATTAGGTCTGGAACTACAATTATTTACACTACATATGAATGACTTGGATGAGGAAAGTGAATGAACTCTAGCCAAGTTTGCAGGTAACATAAAAATAGGTCAGAAGGCAAGTGATGAGAATGACAGAATCTGCAGAGAGATATAAACAGGTTAAGTGAGTGAGCAACCACTTGGCAGATGGAAGATAATGTTGGGAAACATGAAGTTTGCACTTTGGCCCAAGGATTAAAGGAGCTAAATATTATTTAAATGGAGAAAGACTGCAGAAAGCTACAGAGGGATTTGCAAGTCCTCATGCATAAAACACGAAAAGCTAGAATCCAACTTTAGCAAGTAAGAAAGGTAAATGAAATGTCAGCCTTTATTTGAAAGGGAATGGAGTTAACAAAGGAAACCATGCTAAAACTATGCAAGGCATTAGTCAAACCACAGCAGTAATACAGTGAACAGTTTTGTGGCCCTTATCTCAGGAATTATGTACAGGCATTGGAGGCAGTGCAGAAAAGCTACACAGATTGATTCTGGGTATGGAGGTTCCCTGCAGCTCAATGTTTTCTTTCTTTCATTTTCTTGAATAGCATCATACCATCGGTATTATGAGGACAGGCTAAGTGGGCTAGGCCTGTATTCATTGGAATTTAAAAGAAGAGTTTTTAGAGTTATTGAGGTATGCAAGATTCTTCAGGGACTTGATGCAGTAGATGCGAAAAGTTTATTTCCTATTTTTAGGGCCAGAGAGCATAATTTAAGAATAACAGGTTGCCCTCTTCAGACAGAGATGAGGAGAAATTCCTTTTCTTAGAGGGTAGTGGATCTGTGGAAATCTTTACCGCATAAGGCTATAGACGTTGGCTCGTAGGTAGGAGTGTGGAGTTGAGGATGATCAGATTAGGTATGATTTTACTTGGTTGACAGCCTTCTGCTCTTATATCTTATTGTTTCAATGTCCAATGGTGGTTGATGACACTATATAAATACAAGTCTTTCTTTTCACCCTTTTGGGGCCTCTTTCCTATTTACATCCTCAGAAATCTTGAATAGAAACATAGAGATATACAGCATGGAAACAAACTTGTCAGACCAACTCCTCCATGCTGACCAGATATCCTAAATTAATTTGCCAATATTTGGCCCATATCTCTCTGAATCCTTCCTTTTTGTGTACCCATCCAGATGCTTTGAAATGTTAGAATTGTACCAAACTCCACCACTTCCTCTGGCAGTTCATTCCATACACACACCACCTCTGTGTGAAAATATTGTCCTTAGCTCCCTTTTAAATCTTTCCCCTCTCACCTTAAACCTATGCACTCTAGATTTGGACTCCCCTACCTGGGGGAAAGATCTTAGCTATTCATCCTATCAATGCCTCTCATGATTTTGTAAATCTCCCTTAAGGTCACCCCTCAGCTTCTGATTTTCCAGGAAAATAGCCTCAGCCTATTCAACCTCTCCTTACAGCTCAAACACCCCAACCCTGGCAAGATCATTGTAACTCTTCTCTGAACCCTTTCAAATTTAACAACATCTTTCCTATAGCAACACGACCAGAATTGAACAGAGTATTCCAAAAATAATTTGTCATATCATTTCCCTTCCACAAAACATGTTCATGCTAGTTATACCATGTTTTTTAAAGTGCATTGTTAAGCCTTCCTTAATAAATAGATTCCAGCATTTTCTTAACGACTGATGTCTGACTAATTTCTCTGCAGCTCAATGTGTTTGTTTTCTTTCATGTTTCTTGAATAGTATTGCTACCTTTGATAGCTTCCAATTTCTGGAACTGTTCTCTAGTCCAGGATTTTTTTGGAAAATCATGCAGCAATGTCTTTTATAATTACTGGAAGTAAGCCATAGGCCCTAGAGATGTGTCAGTTTTCAATCCCTCTAGTTTCTTTAATGTGTTTTCTCTGCTGATATTAACCACTTTAAATCTTTCACTCATATCAGCGTTTTAGTCTTGATGTGCAACTTGTTCCAGGAACCACAAATTATTATATTGCTAAGATCCAGCTGGATGGCAAATTTGAGTTAACTGCCCTTAAGCAAAGTCATGTTCTGTGTCTGCAGCACTTACACACACAGTGAGGGCACCAGAGACACCAGAAGCCTCTGCATTAATCTAAAAAGCTCTTGCACTCACAACACAATGATTTCCTGTCTTATGGGTGTATTACATCCAAGTGTAAGTTTTAACAGATTCCTTCACACAAAACATTAAAACCAACCTAAAGGAATTACATGCTCTTGACTTCCACATCACATATTCAAATCAAGATTGTAGTTGAGTTCTCCAGATATATGCTCCAAATAAATACTCTTTATTAAAACCTTTCACTTAGGGATTTGCTATAGACAAAGTGTCCACACAAATTATTCAAAGATTCTTGTATGAAGCAACAGATAAGCAAAGAGGATTAGACATGTAGCATATTAAATAAAAGACGGCTGTTTGGTCAAATTGCATCACTTTACAAAACATATTGACTTTTAGCTGCAATATAACAGTCTTTGTTAAATCTCTGCAGGCATAGAATTGCTCTGCTTAGACTCTTTGTACATGCATGAATTTTAAACATTGAATTCAACACGTACATGCTTTCTTTCGGACCTCCCAAGGGCTACAGGATGGCCCATTGACTGAAGTTTAGGGCACTTGTATAGCAATAGTTGCCCTGTACCAGGTTCCCTCACAACAGAATCCTACAGGAAGCCTGTCAGACATGAAAGTCTATGGTATCTGATATAAGTACACATTGTTGATTTCCTAAATCCAGAGAGAGAGAGACAGAGACAGAGAGGTGGCGGGGGGGGGGGGGGGGGGGGGGGTTGGAGGGTAGCACACAGAATCATAGGCAAAGAATAAAGCTCTGGGAATACAGTGGCAAGACTTATACTCAATTAACAACAATGGAATATAAAACTGTCTCAGTAATGGCAGCCATAAAACTATCGAATCTTATGAAAACTTATTCACTAATGTTCTTCAGGGAAGGAAATTTGTCATCCTTACTTGGTCTGGCCTACATATGACTCCAAACCTATAGCAATGTGGTTGAGTCTCAACAGCTCTCTGAAATTGCCATAGCAAGCCACTCAGCTGAAGGGCAATTAGGAATGAGCAACAGATGTTCTCCTTGCCAGCAACATCAACAAAAAATTTAATTAAAAACAAAATGCCATTACCCAAATCCCAACCTATCCTGTCTTTGATCTCCAGTCAGAACATTTCAAATAAAAACCAAGGTGAAAATATGAGTTTTCCCAATTGCAAGTTACTCAAAGCGAATCAATTTGAATCGTTTGGGAAGGAGCCAGGTTTCTGATGCATTTAAGCTTCACATTAACATTTCTTAAAAGCCACTTAACCAACACCAGCTGCCAGCTTTAGAAAAGTCAGAATTAGTTTAGTGTAGCTGAATGCATTTGAAGTCCTCAATGGGAATTGCTGCCCAGGTATCAACTAATCTCAGGTATAATACAAATATATAATATGACAACATCTGTTCTATCCAAAGAGAGAGTAAATGTTTTACTGTGTGAAAGCAGACCTCATAATCACTTCCACTGTTTGTGTTAGTATACGCTTTCCTCATTGTAACAGATTATAGCTTTGTCTCAGTGAAACTGAAATCATCTGAAACCATCCCTGCTACAAGATCATTCAGTAAAAGCTATTAAACGGAGATATTTATTTTAAAACACAAACTGACAATGATACTAGACAAAGATTTTACAGTACTGAGAGGTGCCACTAAATATCTGTTGTACAAATTTGTACAATAAGATCCATTACACCCTAAAATTCTAAATTGTTTTGCTAAATGTAACATATCATATGTAAATTTTGTTTTTTGTTTGATAAGACTCTATGGAATGTCTTAGAATCAACCTCCTTTGATCCTTCTGTTTTGAGACCGGCCTGATATCCGGTCTTTGATGAGACGCAACTTCCTCCAGTTAAACACTGGCGTGGCAGGAACATTTTGTTAAGCTTTGATTCAATTTGGATTGTATGGTGTCAAATTTTAATCCAAACATTGTATGCTTTTTGCCCATTAAGTTGCTTCTTCACAACCAAAATTTAGATCATAGTGACGATCCAAAGTACAAATTCCTCCCCCTGAAGAGATGGTGAAGTGCAGCCATTTCTCTGCATGGATGCAGCTGAAAACAAAATGCACATTATGTTCCAAAGTAGAAAGTAAAGAGAAATTAAAATGTAGGTTAGAATTCCAGCCTGACCTGAAACCATACAAAAGAATTAAGTAGTAAACTTAGTTTGGTAATTTTTCAGATATCAAAATATGGCATTATAGCAAACCAAAATTTTACATTTCTACAGAGCTAATCTATGGGATTTTAGCAGCCTAAATTTGGCTCTGTTTCTCCTAAAGCCCTGGAAGACTGTTTTATTCCCCCCAATCAAACCTACTAGAACATCTGTCCACCACAGTAAGATTTGTGTTATTGCTTATAAAAATAAACAAGCAATTGAAAGAGCAGGTTTGTTTGTCAAAGAGGAGTGAATCTTCAGTGAACTTTTAACTTTTGCACATGAAGTAGTACTTTGAAGATGTAATTCTGTCCAAGAAGTCACAACAATTAAGTTAGCTTTATGCTTACCATTAGAAATGCTGCAGTCATGGGAGCTGTACTCAACAAAACACCGGCAGCCCCATACTGTACACTGCCCATTCCCACTGCACCGATTTGGACATCGGAGAGCTGTAACTATTCCTTCAACATCTGTTCTGTGGGTCCATTTATACCTATTTTCCAAAAGCTTTCTTTCACACTCATTGTCAAGAAACGCCAGCATCCCTTCCTCCCATGCAAGATCGTCTTTAAGTTGCAAATCTAAAATGCAGAGATCCACAGCCTCAATAAGCTTTCTTCCAAGGAAGTCTTGACACACCACACCAATAGTGGAGTTGCTAAGCGTTTGTTGGCAAATCTCAAGAGCCTTGGCTGACGTGAGTCCACTCGGAGTTGGCCATGTTGGCTGCACGCCAGGCCGGTTTCTGGATAGATGGTCTTCTGGGAAAAAGTAAGTTAAGCTTTCCAGATCAGTTTGACTCAGGCTTTGGTATGTGAATATTGGTAGGTATTCATAATAACCTTGCCTTTTTACTCTATGTAATGTAATCTTTGGTTCAACAAACTCAGTTATGTCTGGCCAACTGGAATACCCCACTGATTGACCAGTAGATGTAAAAGGTTGGCCTTTGGAACCATGTGTTTCCAAGTATTTTTGCAGATCTCTATGTCCTTTTGACTCTTCAGAAGACTGGGTTACATCACGCTTTTTGAATACTGACAGTTCCGGATTGCTTATGTATTCTGCGGTAACATCCAAAAAAGGAATCATTGAAGTCAAATCTACATTGTCATATGCCTGGCAACGAGAGGATAGATGAGAATGACCGTATCTAGTGGTCAGCTTATTAAACGAATGGAGAGACATAGTGTATTCCTTTTGACAACTGCAATATTTTTTTCTTTTTTCTCTCTCAGAGGGTGGTGGTGTCTTATCAAACAAACTTTCCCCTGGATGTATTCTATAACAAACACAGCCAAGTTAGTTAATTAATAAATATTCTTTTCAAACTACTGTTCTTATCAACATACAAACATTTACCTTGAGAATATGTGCTGTATTATCACAATGACACAATTTCTCCTGTTATTTTAGATTAAGTGAGAAATCACTACGAGTCAAAACATACGAAAATCATTTTCTGCTTAATTGTAAAAACAAGAAAGGTGCATTAATCCGTTTAATTCTTGCAATCAATAAACATTGTACAACCACAAAGATGAAGGGACATTGCATGTTTGAAAGTGATCTTAGCATTCAGTGATCAGAAGATCTCAGCATTTTATTTTTAAATAAAAGCACAAGCAATTTTATGTAACTCCAAACAGTCCAGTAGACTATTTAATCTTCATGAACAAATCTAAGTACCAGTTAATAAAAGCTAAATACTGTGGATGCTAGCAATCTGAGACAAACACACAGCATGCTGGAGAAACTCAGCAACGCTGAGAGCAATGGAGAGAGAGAAACAGAGTTAATATCCTAAATCTGGTATTATTCTTCTTTAGAATATTTCTAAACTTAAGAGGGAAATCAGAAGGGGAAATAAGGTTAAGGAGAATTCTAAGGGTTTTTATAGAGACATTAAGGACAAAAGGGTAACTAACGAGCGAAGAGAGCCCCTCAAAGATCAGCAAGACAGCCTTTGTGTGGAGTTGCAGGAGATGGGGTAGATACTAAATAAGTATTTTGCATCAGGGTTTACTGTGGAGAAGGACATGGAAGATATAGAATGCGGGGAAATAGATGGTGACATCTTGAAAAATGTCTATATTACAGAGAATGAAGTGCTGGATGTCTTAAAACCCATAAAGGTGGATAAATCCCTAGGACTTGATTGGGAGTACCCTAGAACTCTGTGGGAAGCTAGGGGAGTGATTGCTGGACTCCTTTTGAAATATTTATATCATTGATAGTCACAGGTAATGTGCCAGAAGACTGGAGTTGGCTAACGTGGTGCCATTATTTAAGAAAGTTGGTAAGGAGAAGCCAGGAAGCCTGGTGCTGGGCAGGTTGTTGGAGAGAATCCTGAGGCACAGGGTATACATGCATTTGGAAAGGCAAGGACTCAATAGGGATAGTCAACATTGCTTTGTACATGCGATATCATGTCTCATGAACTTGATTTGAGTTTTTTGAAAAAGTACTAAAGAGGATTGACGAGAGCAGAGCAGTGGACGTAATCTACATGGATTTCTGTAAGGCGTTCGACAAGGTTCCCCATTGGACACTGGTTAGCAAGATTACATCTCATGGAATGCAGGGAGAACTAGCCATTTGGATACAGAACTGGCTTGAAGGTAGAAGACAGAAGCAGGTAGTGGAGGGTTGTTTTTCAGACTGGAGACCGGTGACCAATGGAGTGCAACAAGGATTGGTGCTGGGTCCCCTATTTTTCGTCATTTATACAAATAATTTGGATGTGAGCATAAGAGGTATAGCTAGTAAGTTTGAAGATGACACAAAATTGGAAGTTTAGTGGACAGCAAAGAAGGTTGGACAGATTACAACTCAGATTGAGCAGATGGGCCAATGGGCTGAGAAGTGGCAGATGGAGTCTTATTCAGATAAATGTGAGGTGCTGCAGTTTGGGAAAGCAAATCTTAGCAGGACTAGTATACCTAATGGTAAGGTCCCAGGGAGTGTTGCTGAACAAAGAGACCTTGCAGATTCATAGCTCCTTGAAAGAAGAGTCACAGGTAAATAGGATAGTGAAGATGGTATGCTTTACTTTATTGGTCAGAGTATTTTGACCATTTTGACAGAACAGCGAGGAGAGAAGGCGAGGTGAAGCGAGGGCTGCCGGAAAGGGTAAGGTTTCCTGCTTAAAAAGGGACTTACCTCAGGAGTCGGGCCTCCATTTTGACAGAGCGGCAAGGAGAGAAGGTGAGGTGAAGCGAGGGCTGCTGGGAAGGTAAGAGCTTAATTTATATTTTAGCAGTGACTAAACCCGAGATACTACACGTGCAGTATCTCCCTCCTGCCCTCGCCTCCTCTAACCGGAAGAAAGAGACTCTAAGGTAAGGTATTTATTTCTTTATTATCTTTCTTTTTCATATATTTCATATATTGTTTGGTTTTAGTTAGTTCGTATAAAGCTAAGGTTACGACGGCAGGGGACCTCAGACCCGTGGCATGTGACTCTTGCTTGATGTAGGAGCTTAGGAACGTGTCTGACGTTCCTGTCTGTTTCACTTGCAAGAAGTGTGTCCAGCTGCAGCTTTTGTTTGACTGTATGACAGCTCTGGAGCTGCAGATGGACTCACTGTGAAAATTCCGCGATGCTGAGGAGGTCGTGGATAGCACGTTTAGTGAACTGGTCACACCGCAGGATAGAATTGCTGAGGGAGACAGTGAATGGGTGACCAAACGACAGAAAAAGAGTAGGAAGGCAGTGCAGGTGTCCCCTGCAATCATCTCCCTCCAAAACAGTTATACCGTTTTGGATACTGTTGGGGGAGATGGCTCACCATGAGAGGGCAGCAGTTGTCAAGATCATAGCACTGTGACGGGCACTGCTGTCCAGAAGGGCGGGAAAAAAACTCATAGGGCCATAATCATAGGGCATTCTATTGTGAGGGGAGTAGATAGGCGATTCTGTGGCCGAAAAGGGACCCCCTGATGGTATGTTGCCTTCCAGGTACTCAGGTCAGGGATGTCACCGATCGGCTGCAGAGCATTCTGAAAGGGGAGGGTGAACAGCCAGTTGTCTTGGTGCATATAGGCACCAATGATATAAGTAGAAAATGAGATGGGGTCCTGAAAGAAGAATTTAAGGAGCTAGGAGAGAAGTTACAGAGGAGGACCTCAAAAAGTAGTGATCTCAGGATCACTACCAGTGTCACGTGCTAGCCAGCGTAGAAATGAAAAAAATAAGCAGGATTAACACGTGGCTTGAGAGATGGTGCAGGAGGGAGGGATTCAGATTTGTTGGACATTGGGACCAGTTCTAGGGAAGGTGGGACTATTACAAAATGGACGGTCTACACCTGAACCAGACCAGAACCAATGTCCTTGGGAGAGTTTTTGCTACTGTTGTTGGGGAAGTTTTAAACTAATGCGGCAGGGGACTGGGAACCAGAAGAGAAAACAAGTAGGTAGCAAGGTGGAGACTGGAGACTGTAAGAATCATGAAGATAGTATTAATAAACAGAACAGTAGGCAGGGAAAAGATGAGCACAAAAGAACTGGTGGCCTGAAATGCATCTACTTTAATGCAAGGGGTATAGTGTGTAAGGCAGGTGAACTTAGGGCTTGGATTAGCGCCTGGGAGTATGACGTTATTGCAATCACAGAGACTTAGTTGAAGGAAGGGCATGATGATTGGCAACTAAATGTTCCAGGATATAGACACTTCAGATAGGACAGGAAGAGAAGTAAAAGGGGGGTGGAGTTGCATTGCTGGTCAGGGATGATATCACGGCTGTGCTAAAGGAGGATACTATGGAGGTCTTGGGTAGTGAGGCATTATGGATGGAGCTGAGAAATAAGAAGGGTGCAGTTACATTGTTGGGGCTGTATTACAGACTTCCCAACAGTGAGCGTGAGGTAGAAGAACAAATAGGTAAACAGATTATAGAAAGATGTAGAGACAATAGGGTAGTGGTGATGGGAGATTTTAATTTTCCCAACATTGACTGGGATACACTTAGCGTCAGAGGTCTGGATGAGATAGAATTTGTAAGAAGCATCCAGGAGAGTTTTCTAGAGCAGTATGTCAACAGTCCGATGAGGGAAGGGGCCATATTGGACCACGTACTGGGGAACGAGCTAGGACAGGAGTTGGAAGTTGCGGCAGGGGATTTCTTTGGGGACAGTGACCACAATTCTGTAAATTTTAGAATACTTGTAGATAAAGATGAGAGTGGTCCTAAGGGAAGAATACTAAACTGGGCCAAGGCCAATTATATCAACATTAGGCAGGAGCTGGGAAATGTGGATTGGACATAGCTATTTGAAGGGAAGTCCACATTTGATATGTGGGAGGCTTTCAAAAATAGGTTAACAGTAGTGCAGGATAGGCATGGTCCGTTGAAGGAAAAGGATAGGAAGGGCAAGATTCATGAATCGTGGATGACAGGATAAATTGTACGACTAGCCAAGAGGAAAAGGGAAGCACACATAAGGTCTAGGCAGCTAAGAATAGAACAAGCACTGGCGGAATATTGGAAGAGTAGGACAAGTCTTAAACGAGGAATCAAGTGGGCTAAAAGGGGTCATGAAATAGCTTTAGCAAGCAGAATTAAGGAGAATTCCACAGCATTTTATTCTTATATAAGAAGCAAGCAGGTAACTAGACAAAGGATTGGTCCACTAAAGGATATGGTCCACTGAAGGAAGGCTATGTATTGAACCTGAGAAAATGAGTGAGGTTCTGAATGATTACTTTGCATCAGTGTTCACTGAGGAAAGGAACATGATGAATCGTGAGATTAGAGATAGAAGTTTGATTAGTCTGGATCACGTTGACATAAGTAGGGAAGATGTGTTGGGTAGGCTAGAGGTTATAAAGGTAGACAAATCCCCATGACCAGATGGGATCTATCCCAGGTTGCTGAGGGAGGTGAGAAAGGAAATAGCTGGGGCTCTGACAGATATCTTTGTGGCATCCTTAAATACAGGTGAGGTGCCGGAGGACTGGAGGGTTGCTCATCTTGTCCCCCTGTACAAGAAGGGTGGTAGGGATATTCTGGGTGACTACAGACCAATGAGCCTGACATCGGTTGTGGGAAATTTGCTGGAGAGGGTACTGAGGGATAGGATCTATTTATATTTAGAAAAGAATAGGCATATCAGTGTTAAGCAACATGGTTTTGTGCAGGGGAGATTGTGCCTTACCAACTTAAGAGTTCCTTGAGGAAGTGACCAAATTAATAGATGGAGGAAGGGTTGTTGATGTCACATACATGGACTTTAGGAAGGCATTTGATAAGGTTCCCCATGGTAGACTAATGGAGAAGGTGAAGTCACGTGGTATGCAGGGTGTTCGAGCTGGGTGGATAAAGAACTGGTTGAGCAACAGAAGACAGAGAGTAGTAGTTGAAGGGAGTTTCTCAAAATGGAGAAAGGTGACCAGTGGTGTTCCACAGGGGTCAGTGTTGGCGCCACTGTTGTTTGTGATATACATAAATGATCTGGAGGAGGGCACTGTTGATATGATCAGCAAGTTTGCAGATGACATGAAGATTGGTGAAGTAGCAGAAAGCATAAAGGACTGTCAAAAAACACAGGAGAATATAGACAGATTGGAGAGTTGGGCGGAAAAGTGGCAGATGGATTTCAATCCAGACAAATGTGAGGTGATGCATTTAGGCAAGTCTAATTCTAGAGCGAATTATACAATGAATGGAAGAGCCTTGGGAAAAGTTGATGAGCAGAGAGATCTGGGAATGCTGGTCCATTGTACCCTGAAGGTTGCTGCGCAGGTGGATAGAGTGGTCAGGAAGGCATATAGTATGCTTGCCTTCATTGGACAGGGTATTGAGTATAAGAGCTGGCAAGTCATATTAAAATTGTACAAGACATTGGTTTGGCTGCATGTAGAATAGTGTGTACAGTCCTGGTTGCCACATTACCAAAAGAATGTGGACGCTTTGGAGAGGGTGCAGAGAAGGTTTACGAGGATGTTGCCTGGTATGGAAGGTGCTAGCTATGAAGAGAGGTTGTGTAGGTTAGGTTTATTTTCATTAGAAAAAAGGAGATTGAGGGGGAACCTGATTGAGGTTTACACATTCGTGAAGGGTATAGACAGGGTGGATAGAGACAAGTTATTTCCCAGGGCCGAAGGTAAAAATAATGACTGCAGACGCTGGAAACCAGAGTTTAGATTAGAGTGGTGCTGGAAAAGCACAGTTCAGGCAGCATCCCTCCCCACCCCTTTCCACCTTCTGCAAAGAACGTTCCCTCCGTGACTACCTGGTCAGGTTCAAGCCCCCCTATAACCCACCATCCCATCCTGGCAACTTCCCATGCCACTGCAGGAATTGCAAATCCTGCGCCTACACCTCCTCCCTCACCTCCATCCAAGGCCCTAAAGGAGCCTTCCACTTCCATCAAAGTTTTACCTGCACTTCCACCAATATCATTTATTGTATCCATTGCTCCCAATGCGGTCTCCTCTACATTGGGGAGACTGGATGCCTCTTTGCAGAGCGCTTTTAGGGAACATCCCTGGGACACCTGCACCAGTCAACCACACCACCCTGTGGTCCAACATTTCAACTCCCCCTCCCAATCTGTCGAGGACATGGAGGTCCTGGGCCTCCTTCACCGCCGCTCCCTCACCACCAGACGCCTGGAGGAAGAACGCCTCATCTTCCACCTCGGAACACTTCAACCCCAGGGCATCAATGTGGACTTCAACAGTTACCTCATTTCCCCTTCCCCCACCTCACCCTAGTTCCAAACTTCCAGCTCAGCACTGTCCCCATGACTTGTCCTACCTGCCTATCTTCTTTTCCACCTATCCACTACTCCACCCTCCTCCCTGACCTATCACCTTCATCCGCCCTGCCGCCAATTAACAATTGTACTTTATACTACTTTCTCCACACTCCCACCCTCCTCTCATTTACCTCTCAACCCTTCAGGCACTCTGCTTGTATTCCTGATGAAGGTCTTTTGCCCGAAACATCGATTTTACTGCTCTTGGTGGGCCGAAGGGCCTGTTCCTGGGCTGTAATTTTTTTTTGTTCTTTGTTGTCTTTGTATTGAGTACAGGAGTTGGGAGGTCATGTTGCAGCTGTACACGATGTTGGTTAGGCTACTTTTTGAATATTGCATGCAATTCCGGTCTCCTTCCTATTGGAATGATGTTGTGCAACTTGAAAGGATTCAGAAAAGATTTACAAGAATGTTACCAGGGTTGGAGGAATTGAGCTATAGGGAGACACTGAATAGACTGGGGCTGTTTTCCTGGAGAGTCGAAGTTTGAGGGGTGACCTTATAGAGATTTATAAAATCATGAGGGGCATGGATAAGATAAATAGTCAAAGTCTTTTCCCTCAGGTGGGGGTGCCTAGAGGGCATAGGTTTAGGGGAAATATATAAGAGGGATCTAAGGGGCAACTTTTTCACACATAGCTGCGTGTATGGAATGAGATGGCAGTAGAAATGGTGGAGGCTGGTACAATTACAATATTTAAAAGGCATCTGGATGGGTATATGAATAGGAAGGGCTTGGAGTGATATGGACTAAGTGCTGGTAGATGGGACTAGATTAGGTTGGGATATCTGTTCAGCATGGACGAGTTGGACCGAAGTGGAATACCTGGTCGAAGGGTCTGTTTCCATGTTTTACATCTCTATGACTCTATGATGTCTGGAGTCAGTGGATTGTCCCTTGAGGAGAGATTGAGTAGACTAGACATATACTGCATACAATAGAGTTTGGAAGAATGAGAAATGGTTTTATTTAAACTCAAAATTAATTTGAGGACTTTTTGGAACAGACTGTAAAGATATTTTCATTGGCTTCGGCATTTCAAACTAAATGTCACAATCTCTGAGTTAGTCACGCAGTAATGAGATGGGGAGACAATTCTTCATTTAAGTGGTTGTGGACCTTAGAATCCTCTGCCCTGCAGAACGGCTCAGATGTTGATCAGATGAAGAAATGTTCGTAAATTAACGAAAAGTCAGAGGATTAAGATATATGGAAATGAGGAACAGGAGTTACCAGTTTATTTTGATCCAGAATCAATTCTCTAATGTCCCTTTTGTATAAATGCAATTTCTCATAATGAGCGATTGATATGCAATCTGTTATGACTTTTCTCACTTATGCCTGTACCAAGTGAACTTGTATTTTACCTATCACCACTGGTTAACTACTATCCACTTATGTTACTTATACACTTTGTAGCAAATTTTTAAAGTATTATCCACTGTATAATCCTCTGCAGTATTTTGATATTGCATTGTTTAAAGTTACAAATAACTGCAATCACTTCTTAAAAGATAAAGTAGCCATTCCAAACACAACAGCCACCTCACCCAGCATGAGGCCTCCAAAAAGCAAAGAGTCTTTTAAAAGCAACTCATCTCATCAACAATGCACAGACACAGTAACTTGTGCCTGATTTAATTAGGAATTTACACTAATCAGCAAAATCTGAGACAAATAACTCATCGTGTTTCCTATCCTAGGATGAATTGTTACCAGGAGGTAAGCACACACTATGCACTGCTCATGCAATCAATACAGGTGTAATCATGCAGCGTCTGGGCCAGAATTCAGGGATACCTCTAGTCATACTGTGGGTGTGATTTGGAAAGGGCTAATAAGGCCTAATTTTCAGTGGTACAGTGTGTAGAAAGCAGAATGCTGAATAATTTTGGAAGAGACAGCACCTAGCCATCTGAGGACTATTGTGAAGTGGCTGATGCCACTGCCTTGTTAAGTGTCATTCGCATAGTGCTTGTTTTGATAACTTAACAAATTTACATGTCTTGTCGACCACACTCATAGCTGGAGTAGCTTTGTATTTGGTCAGATCTTGAGACTTATAATTGATGCTAAATTGGATTTCAGAATCCTGTGGTGGGAAGGCTGCATTGATATAAAAGTTCAACTGTGGTTCTATTTGAAAAGTGGAGAAACAGGAATGGCTTCCTCCTGCTGCTCATTCTTAAGACATTATGTTCTGTGTGGAAAAATGTAAACGTATTAAAATTAGGGTTAGTATTTAACTGAAATTTTTCAAAACGAAAAATGTGTCTGGAACAGGCAGCATGTAACCACAAATTATTCTTTCTTGATGATTGATTATTGGGGCAGCACGGTAGCTCAGTGGGAAGCACAGCTGCTGCACAGTGCCAGGGACCCGGATTTGATTCCTGCCTCGGGCAACTGTCGGTGTGGATTTTGCTCATTTTCCCAGTGTCTGCATGGGATTCCTCCAGGTGCTCCGGTTTCCTCCCACTATCCAAAGATGTGCATGCCAGGTGAATTGGTCACACTAAATTACTCATAGTATTAGATGCATTCGGTAGGGAATGGGTCTGGATGGGTAATTCCTCGGAGGGTCAGTGTGGACTTCTTGGCCCAAATGGCCTCTTTCCACACTGTAGGGAATCTAATCTAGTGATAAGTTGGAACCATTCATTAACAGTCAATCTATCACATAAGTGATCACTTTACACTATGTAAACTTTCACTTTCAATAGACATTGCATTAGTTTTACTCAATCAAAAATGCTATTTTGGTTTAATGCATACCTCCATTCTTCAATGAAATCATCAGGGGCGTTATTCCAATATCCACCTGACAACAGATTCCCATCGGCACCATGAAAGTCATTATTACTGTTTCGGTCAAAGATCCCACAGAGGCCTCTCGTATTGTTGAAATCAATGCTGGGGGCCCGTACTGTTATGCTCATTCCCCAGTCACTTACATCTGAACGGACAAATGCTCCTGACGGGAACATGATCTATAGAAATAGATATTCAAAAATCAAAATAAACTAAATGTGACTTAATGCGCTAAGTACATTAGCTTATTTTTATTAAGTTACTGTTTAAAAAAATGGAAATTACATTTGGAAAATGTGAACATGTTGAGAGTTTCTAGATTAACATTTTACTAATAAACAAATAAAATCGCATTTTTGTCAAAGGTTATCAAAGTTCCCTGAAAGTTCTGTTCTGTAAAAGAATTGGTTTCTTCCTCCTTTGTATCTAATCATGAGTTTTGTAATATTAGAAGAGTATGCTGGTTACAGCAGACTGTAGTATCTTCTGGAGAGTATTACATGGTATTGAGGGCTAAGAACATCTAGTACATGGCTATCCATAGGGTGGTATTCCATTTGAAAAATAAACAAGAAAGAATAGGATATATAGGCCTTAAATATATAGTAAAACAGACTTGCTATTAATACTCAATCATATCTAAATGCTGACTTCTCTGAATTAATTAATATTCTTCAATACATTATCTAGCAGAAAACACTATGTGAAACCTTGACAGAAGTTAGAAATTGTTGGCCAAATTTAAATTTAACTAAATTTGAAGTTGTATTCCTGTTATTTTTAAAGTTCACTGTAAGGATTTGTGACCTAACATTTGAAGTGCAAATGAGTTTTCAAACTGCATTCTACACAGATACTTTAATGTCTTTTTATGCACTCCGTAAACAATTTTTATATGCTTGTTATTATGAGATGTAACTTCAGACCTCCATTCAGTTTAATGTTGATCAGCACAGGGTCAAAATAGACAATTTTTTTAACTCTTCTTTGTACAGGGCATCAGCAAATCACTTTTACTTTATCAATTTAATCTTATGATTTCATGTTATGGTGATACCTAGTACACTAAATTAGGTTGCAATTTTAAAAAGTGGCATAAAAGCCCAATAAGGAGATAATTGTGTAAGCTAAGAGGCAAATATGAACTTTACATTACAAGTGCTATTAATTATGCTTATTTTGTTACAATCTAGAATTAAAGACACAAAGAACAGGACAAAATACGCCACTGATCACATGGATTTGATGGGATATAATCTTAATAGACATTACCGGTTGTTCAAAGTGTGATAGTTTATATATGACAGAACAGGGTATTATTTAAATGGAGAAAAACTGCAAAAAGTTGCAACTCAAAGGGACTTGGGACAACTTGTGCAAGAAAAACAAAAAGCTAGCGCACAGGTTCAGCAGTAATCAGGAAGACTAATGGAGTGTTGGCCCTTATTTCGAGCGGTGTGGAGTATAACAGTATGGAAGTCTTACTGCAAATGTCCAAGATGTTGGTGAGGCCACATCTGGAGTACTCTGAGCAGTTTTGGGCCCCTTATTTAAATAAATACATCATTTCATTGGAGGCAGTTTACCAAGACGATCCCTGGTAAGGAGGATTGCCTTCAGGTTGAGATTCTACTCACTGAAGTTTAGAAGAACGAGAGGTGATCTCATTGAAACATAGGATTTTTAAGGGGTTTGACAGGGCAAATGCTGAGGTGATGTTTCCCCTCATGGGAGAGTCTAGAGCCATAGGGTTTAGTCTCAGAATAAAGGGGTGCAAAATTAAGACCGAGATAAGGAGGAACTTCTTCTCTCAGAGGGTTGAGATATTTTGGAAATCCTTGCCACAGAGAGCTGTGGGTCCTTGCACATATTTATGGCTGAGATAAAAAGATACGTGACAAGTAGGAGAATCAAGTGTTATGGGAAAATAAGCAGGCAAGCAGATGTGAAGAATGTCAGATTCATCATGAACCTATTGAATGTGGAAGAGGCTTGAGGGGCTGAATGGTCTATTCCTGTTCCTATTTCCGATGAACATATAGATGAGCTAAATTTGCTGATAACCAAGATAGTGGAAAGTATGTTTTGAAAAATGTAAAGGAGGTTGCAAATGAACAGAAAGGTTGAGTGCACAAAATGTTTTTCTCTGAAGTTTGTGTGAATTTGCAACTTTCTGCCTGATGGGGGAGGTAGGGTCATTAAATATTTTTAAGGTATTAGATATAGTTTAGTAGTCAAAATCAAAGATTATTGGGGGTAGATGGGAGTGTGGAATTCAAAATACAAACTGATCCAAGTTTTGATCTTACAGAATGGGGAGGCAGGTTCGAGGGTGCTACAGTTTTGCTTATGGCTAATCAATAAAGGATTGAGGATGAACAACTAAGTCACAAGTAAGAACTGAAATACGCACAGTGATCTTCTTTCCTTGGTGTGCCTCCATTATTTTGACGTGATGTGGCTCTGGTCCACTGCTTTTCACTGACAAATGAGGCCTGGTCTCTTGAAAGTGCCCATTGCACATATCAAATGCAATGATATCATCACCCTCCCTGGCAACCACTCCACAGTTACACGATACAGCATAGTGGCGGCTGCCACAATCCCACTGACGCACATGAACTTCAAATTCTCGCAAAAGGCTTTTGTACAAAATAAAAGTCCCAGTTTTATGGTTGTCATAGCGTCTGCAATAAAATGACAAATGCATTAACCCCATGGATGCCTCCCTGAATTAATACAACTTAATAGAATCTTAACAATCTTACAACCTGCAGAATTGCTTTCTTTGGGGATGCGTCTTTAATGTGAAGTCAAATCAAAAGGTCACATGACCTGTCCTGAAGTCTGCCTTACAGCAAGTCAAGTTTAAACAGCTGTCAGGGCTGTTTTACCAGAAGATAGTACCACTCGGATACAATGGTGCGCTAACAGAGGACAGAATCAGAGACTCCATACTGTCAGTTTTGTTGACACTATTTGGTTGCAAATAGTTTTACTTTATATTGTCCATTTACCCTGCAATAAAGGACAGTTAAGCAAAAGAATATCCAGCCTGCATTTCTACCTGGATACAAAAAAATACAGGTGGATACTGGTTATAGGATTGAAGGGCTTATGCCCGAAACGTCGAATTTCCTGTTCCTAGGATGCTGCCTAACCTGCTGTGCTTTAACCAGCAACACATTTTCAGTATAGGATTGAAAAGGAGAATTTCAAGCAAAGTTAGACCTTAAGACCCAGGAGGAGAAGTAGGTCATTCAGCCCATCGAGTCTGCTCCACCATTCTATGAAATCATGGCTGATCTGACAGACTTCAACTTCACTTTCTTGTCTTTTCCCAATAACCCTTGGGTCCCTTACTGATATATAAAAAAATCTGTTTCTCTCACCTCACAAATTATTAACAATCTAGCCTCTACAGCCCATTGTCACCAAATATTCCAAAGATTTATTAACCTGAGAAAAGGAACTCCTCCCATCTCTATCTTAAATGGATGGCCTCTGGTTCTAGACACTCACACAGAGCAAACACACTCTCTGTACATACCCTGTCCAGCACCTTTAACTTTTCATATTCTATCAATATTTCAGTAAAGTTTACTCTCAATCTTCTGAACTCCAATGGATACAAGCCCAACCTACTCAACTTCTCGTCATAAGAAAATTCACCCATACCCAGTGATCCTTCTCTGGACAGTCCAATGGCAATATTTCTTTCTTTGGATGAGGGGAACAAAACTATTCCAGGTGTAGTCTGAAGAGTGCCTTATATAGTCTTAGCAAAGTTTCCATTTTTTATACAGTACTGATTACCTGGATGTAGGTTTGCTCACTGAGCTGGAAGGTTCGTTTTCAGGTGTTTCATCACCATACTAGGTAACATCTTCAGTTAGCCTCAGGGTGAAGCTTCACATAGAGACTCACTGATGATGTTACCTAGTATGGTGACGAAATGTCTGAAAACAAACTTTCCAGCTCAGCGAGCAAACCTACATCCAGAACCTCAACCTATACAAATCTTCTCAAAACTTGCTAGTACTGATTACCATAGTTACAGAAGGATGTTAATGCTTTGGAAGCAGTTCAGACAAGGTTTACTGGACTGATACCTAGAATGAGCCTTATGAAGAAAAGCTAAACTGGCTGGGCCTGTATCCCCTGGGATTAGAGGAGTTCAAGATGACTTAATTAAAAAATATGATCCTGAGGGGACTTGATGGATATTTAAAGCATGTTTCTTCTTGTGAAATAATCTAGAACTAGGGATAACAGTTTAAAATTCAGATGGGAAATCTTTTTTCTCTCAGGAAATTGTAAGAGTTTGGAATTCACTTCATCAAAAGAGCAGAATATTTCAATACTTCCAAGGCAGAGTTTAATAGAATCTTGATTACCAGGGGTGGAGCTATAAGAATGTAGCATTGAAGTTAAAACCAGAACAGTTGTGATCTCAATGAATGGCGAAGCAGGCTCAAAAGGACAAGTGGTAAAAAGGGCTTTTGCCCGAAACGTCGATTTCGCTGCTCGTGGGATGCTGCCTGAATTGCTGTGCTCTTCCAGCACCACTAATCCAGAATCAAAAGGACAAGTGGCCTATTCATGTTTGTAGAATCCATTCCCTTGAAATAATGGCCAACTGCCCATTTGCATTTCCTATTACCTGCTGAACTTGGATGCTAGCCTTTTGCAATTTGGTCCTCAAATTTCTGTGCTGCAGCTTTCTTCTATCTCTTTCCAATTAGATAATATGCATCTCTTATAAACCTCTGTCAAAGTGCATTACCTACCATTTTCCCACATGATATTGAAACATGGCATATTTTTATCCTCACAATCTATGTCCGTCTGCACACTCTTTACGTCATCCTCACCAACTGCCTTCACATCTATTTTCATGTCAGTGATGTTAGTACATTCACTTCCCTTTGAATGATTTTGTAAACAATTGTGGTCACAGCACTGATTCCTGTGGCACACCACTAGTTACAAGTTGCTGTTTCAAAAATTACTATTCCCAACTCTCTGTCTTCTATTAGTTAGACAATCATTTATCTATGCTGCTATTCAGCATTCTTATGGGCTCTTATAAGTAGCCTTATTTGTGGTAATGTATCAAATGCTGTTTAGTAATGTAAATATATTACAACTACTAGCTTTTAAAAAATTTGTTCTGCTTGCTAACTCCACAAAGTTGTAGAAGCAGGATTCCCTTCCTTGAAGCCATGTTGATCCTACTTATCCAATTATATATTTCCAAAGGGTCTATTACATATCTTATAATAGTCTAACATTTCACCCTTTTTGCTCTCCTTATTGCTTTATGCCCACCTCCCTACACTTGCTATACTCCACTGGGGTCTCCATGAATTGTGGCAAAAGTGAGGACTGCAGATGCTGGAAAACAGAGTCAAGATTAGAGTGGTGCTAGAAAAGCACAGCAGCTCAGGCAGCATCCAAGGAGCATAAAAATCGATGTTAAGGGCAAAAAGCCCTTTATCAGAAGATTGTTCCCTTTGTACCTGTTATAACTCTCTTTTCCTTTTAACTAGTCCTGAATATTCCTAGAATCCAGGGTTCTCTAAGCATGTTGGTCCTACATCTCACCTTAAAGAGAACATGTTGAGCCTGTACTTTTCCTAATTTCTTTTTGAACATCTCTCACCATTGTGCATTTATCCTCACGTAGTAGGTCCCATTCCTCAGCATTAACCTTTTCAGACTATTGCCCCTTATGTAAGAGTATCTATTTCTCTCTCCCATCAGCGCAACTCTGAATTTAGTTGCTTTTATAATTCAAAGTGAACCAATTCACTACACCATGTATGCAGGAACTGTTTTCCTGGGAAATCCCAGTTGCTGCACATCACTTTTAATAGGAACAGTTTGACACTGGTAGGGATGGGAGAGGAATAAGGAGGAACTATGTCCTGCAGACTGTTAGCAGATCTGACATTCCACCCAGTTTTATCCATCCTGAAGAAGGGCTCATGCCCGAAACGTTGATTCCGTTGCTCTTTGGATGCTGCCCGACTTGCTGAGCTTTTCCAGCAACACATTTTCAGCTCTGATCTCCAGCATCTGCAGTCCTCACTTTCTCCATCCTGTGTTGTGTAAATTCTGCTCAAAGATGTCATAAAATTCTCTGACAACTTTATAGATCCATTTCTTGCGGTTTCTAGGCAACACACATAAAGCCTAGCTTTGAGTACCTATGCCTGCTTCTTCATTGTGTTCCCAATTGAATCTCTACACCAGCAGTTCTCTCTCTGATAATCGCGATTTAACAATGGCAGACATGTCGCTACCATATTAATCTTTACGACTCTTCAAAAGAAAAAAAAACTGTGTACCAATCATATAAATGGGTATACAGCCAATGTAACACCAATTCTTCCTTCCCAAATTTTCCTGAATTCCACTAAGTTCCAGAACTTTTCCCTGAATGTGTAATACCTAATGCTCCAGATTTCTCATTAGGAACAGCATGGTGACTCAGTGGTTAGCACAGCTGCCTCACAGTGCCAGGGACCTGAGTTTGGAGTGTGTGGAGTTTGCAATTCTCCCAGTGCCTGCGTGGGTTTCCTCCCACAATCTAAAGATGTGCAGGTTAGGCGAATTGGCCATGCTAAATTGCCCATAGTGTTGGGATGTGTAGATTAGGTGCAATAATTCAGGTTAAATGTAGAGTAATGGGATAGGGGAGTGGGTCATGCTTTGGTGGGTTGATGTGGACTTGTTGGGCCAAATGGTTAAAAATGAGGTCTGCAGATGCTGGAGATCACAGTTGAAAATGTGTTGCTGGTTAAAGCACAGCAGGTCAGGCAGCATCCAAGGAATAGGAAATTCGACGTTTCGGGCATAAGCCCTTCATCATCCTGATGAAGGGCTTATGCCCGAAACGTCGAATTTCCTATTCCTTGGATGCTGCCTGACCTGCTGTGCTTTAACCAGCAACACATTTTCAATTGTTGGGCCAAATGGCCTGTTTCCACACTGTATGGCTTTTATGCCTTCTATTCTATCGGAATTGCTGTTGGGTTACCTGCTTAATTTTTTAACTGTAATATAATTAACTTTTTTTAAAAAGAGCTTCTTTCCTCCAACATCGCCTTCTTAATCATTCTCTAAATAAATGTTTCGAACAAACTATGTATTTACCTTCAGCAATAGAAGGGTTGAAAGTCTGCATGTATACTGCATTGGCAATCACTTGCTAACAAGCACCATTGTCCATGTAGGAAATTCTGTGTCATTGGTCATGTGTTCTGTGTATCCTTACTGGCTGCTGAGCCAGATCTAGAGCCACAGCACTGACCCCACATGTTCAGATTTTTGAGGTGGAATTGCTTCTAGGCCTTAAAATCATTTCTCTAAATCCTTTTCTGTACTTCTTCTTGTCAGTGGCTGTTATCGAAGAATGGTGACCCATTATACTGGAGTTTCCTCCAAGTCAGTTTTTTCTGAGTGAAGGTCTCAGAGACTTGGACGTTTATGTTGCGTTTCTTGAGCTAAGCCTTCAGGGGGTCTTCAAAATGCTTCATTAATCCTCCTCTTGTTTGTCTGTGTTCCTTATGCTGGGTGAAGAGCACTTGCTTTGTGTTTGGAGCTCAGGCATCCTAAGCATGTGGCCGGCCCAGCAGAGTTACTTGGATGATCATGTACTCAGTACAGATGCTATTGGCTTCTCCAAGCAAGCTGTTTGCATGTCTTACCTCATAGTTGATGTGGAGAATCCATCTCAAACAGTCCATATATATACACGTTTGCTCACACATTATCTCTCATCTTCCTCTTCAACATCACCAAACAAATGCCCATGAAAATGTTGATTCTTCCCAAATAGTGTCACATTTTCAACTAATTCTTCATGGTCTGGAAAATTTGGTATGTAAGGTATGCAAGATTGCAGATATGGAAATTATTAGCTCTCCTGGTACCAAGCTGGATACAGGCAGCTTAGAATAAGCTAAGAATATTAAGTAAAAGAAATATGTCAAACAAATTGAAGGTTGATAAGTCTCCGGGGCCTGATAGTCTACATCCCAGGGTACTGAAGGAGGTGGCTCGGGAAATCATGGATGCGTTGGTGATTATTTTCCAGAGTTCGATAGATTCGGGGTTGGTTCCTGAGGATTGGAGGGTGGCTAATACCACTTTTTAAGAAAGGTGGGAGAGAGAAAGTAGGAAATTATAGACCAGTTAGTCTGACCTCAGTGGTCGGAAAGATGCTGGAGTCTATTATAAAGGATGAAATTATGGCACATGTGGATAGTAGTAACAGGATAGGACAGAGTCAGCATGGATTTATGAAGGGGAAATCATGCTTGACTAATCTTCTTGAATTTTTTGAGGATGTAACTCTGAAGATGGATGAGGGAGATCCAGTAGAGGTAGTGTACCTGGACTTTCAGAAAGCTTTTGATAAAGTCCCACACAGGAGGTTAGTGAGTAAACTTAGGGCGCATGGCATTGGGGGCAAAGTACTAGATTGGATTGAAAATTGGTTAGCAGATAGGAAACAAAGGGTAGTGATAAACGGTTCCATTTCGGAATGGCAGGCAGTGACCAGTGGGGTACCGCAGGGATCCGTGCTGGGACCACAGCTTTTTACAATATATGTTAATGATATAGAAGATGGTATCAGCAATAACATTAGCAAATTTGCTGATGATACAAAGCTGGGTGGCAGGGTGAAATGTGATGAGGATGTTAGGAGATTACAGGGTGACCTGGACAAGTTAGGTGAGTGGGCAGATGCATGGCAGATGCAGTTTAATGTGGATAAATGTATGGTTATCCACTTTGGTGGCAAGAACAGGAAGGCAGATTACTACCTAAATGGAGTCAAGTTAGGTAAAGGGGCTGTACAGAGAGATCTGGGTGTTCTTGTACACCAGTCAGTGAAGGCAAGCATGTAAGTACAGCAGGTAGTGAAGAAGGCTAATAGCATGCTGGCCTTCATAACAAGAGGAATTGAGTATAGAAGCAAAGAGGTGCTTCTGCAGCTGTACAGGGCCCTGGTGAGATCACACCTGGCGTACTGTGTACAGTTCTGGTCTCCACATTTGAGGAAAGACATTCTGGCTATTGGGGGAGTGCAGCATAGGTTCACGAGGTCAATTCCTGGAATGGAGGGATTACCTTACATAGAAAGACTGAAGTGACTGGGCTTGTATACCCTTGAGTTTAGAAGACTGAGAGGGGATCTGATTGAGACATATAAGATTATGAAAGGATTGGACACTCTGGCAGCAGGAAACATGTTTCCGCTGATGGGTGAGTGCCGAACCAGAGGACACAGCTTAAAAATACAGGGTAGACCATTTAGGACAGAGCTGAGGAGAAACTTCTTCACCCAGAGAGTGGTGGCTGTGTGGAATGCTCTGCCCCAGAGGGCAGTGGAGGCCCAGTCTCTGGATTCATTTAAGAAAGAGTTGGATAGAGCTCTCAAAGATAGTGGAATCAAGGGTTATGGAGATAAGGCAGGAAGCGGATACTGATTAGGAATGATCAGCCATGATCATATTGAATGGCAGTGCTGAAGGGCTGAATGGCCTACTCCTGCACCTATTGTCTATTGTCTAAATTTCAAAGTATGAGCAATTGTATACATCAGGCTAAAGATTCACAAATTGATCTTAGATAAAATAACAAAGGCTGCAATTTTCCCAATTGAAGTTATAAAATGGTGGCCGATAAGTTTAACCACATGGTTTCTGCCATGCCTTGGTTCAGTTACCTTGGACAATCACAAGCTTCTCTCCTCAAGTTTTATGCAAGTGAAATGTTGGACTTGTTTCTCATTAAATAACGTAGCAAATGGGACAGCTGTGTTCACCACTACTAAGATTGTCCAGGCTCTAGAGCCATATGTACGCACAACCTATCAACTCAGCTGCCGATACACTCTGCTGCTTGCCTCTGAACTCTGTCCAGATGGCAATGAAAGAAACTAAGCTTTAGCCTCACTTCATGAAGAAAGATTTGGAGTGGTGAATGAGTGATAGACTGCAATAAGTAATCATTCCCCCAGACGTAGCCCGCTTGGGCAGCAATATTAGAATGGCTCAGTGCTGTCTCAACTCTGAAAAGGACCATCCATTGGTGCAGAAAGAAGCTCAATGATTTCCTGTGCTCAGCAAAAGTATATGATACCACCTTCCGTATGCTCACTCACCGGCCCACCATTTATGCTGAATTTGCACCTGCACGTGCTTTTCACCAAGGGTGATAGACCACAACATTCAGCAACACATACATTATTTTTACTTAAGGACTTGCAATGACCTCCGAGTCATAGAGATGTACAGCATGGAAACAGACCCTTCGGTCACAGATTCCTACCATCCTCAGGGTGAACAAAGATTGTCTGCCTCCAACTCAGTGCTAAAATATCTGTTTAGATAGAGGCTTTTCCTGAGCACTAACTGCCAACCATATGCATTGAAGTCCTGACAACCCCTCAGCTCAAAGAGGTCAAAGACTTGAAGTCATGACAGAGTTGGGCTGAGACCAAGTCTGATGAGTTGTGAGGCTGGATATTTTCCAATTCTGAAGTACATGGTTTAAAGGGTTAGGAACAGCATGATCATTCACAACACAGGGCCTTGTAAAGAGAAAGCTGTTTCGTATAAACAGAAGCCAATGGCCGGCATGATCATTCCTCATGCTCCAACTTGTGCTGATAGACAAGATGTGAGGTACCTACTATGTTTTGCTGCTCAAGTTTGTATGCCGTCAGGTTTCTTGATAGAAGAGAGGAGAGTTGGAAGTTGGAATATTGCTAGGATGATTTGAGATATTAATGAGCTGTAAATGCATGGAAGTAAGCTTCTCACCACACAACAGGGAGGTTGTGAACTCCAAGTCTGGGAGAGATTTTCTTGACATGAGGATTTGATATCTAGAATCTCAGCCAATTTAAGTCATCTCACTCACCACTCTCAGAAGGGAAAATTCTATCTAAAGAAACCAAACCTTTTAAGTTCATAGAGTCATAGAGGTATACAGCACGGAAGCAAGTCTTTCAGTCCAATTTGTCCATGCTGACCAGACATCCTAACCTAATCTCGTCCCATTTGCCAGCAGTTGGCCCATATCCCGCTAAACCCTTCCTATTCATATACCCATCCAGATGTCTTTTTAATGTTGTAATTGTACCATGTTAGGCTTCACACTTAGACACAAACTCATCTATACCAGTGCTTATGGAACCTACTAATAGAGCATCTTGACACTATCATTACCACCAGTAAATATGGGCTTTCTATCTAACAGAAGCCTCTAATAGAAACATGACCAATAACTCACTGTAGAACAGAAATGTTCCTTCACCCCATCACTCATATTTTACAAATCCTGTGGAATGCATGGGAGTTAATTAGTGTCTGACCAACTGTTTCCATTAACAGAATGCCAATTATTAGGCTTTTATGTTGTGAAATATCAAAGCCTGCAACTCCTCCAGGAGAATTTTAAACCTCAATTGAAGTTTCCTCACAGCTGTGACACATCAGACTGAGACTGTGATAATGCTGTAAACAGTTTTGCTATTTTGAAACAATCCAAACCAATTGTTCATATTAACTCTGTACTACAATGAGACAGGGACAATGAAATTAAACTATGAGTGGAATGGGGAGTGAGGCGGAGTAGGGGCAGATTTTCTTTCCGGCTGAGAGCGCCTCTGGAGGTCCATACATGGCAGTAGCCATCCGTAACCTGCAGTCATTGCCATAATGGCATGCTGAGACCTATTACTGCAGGTAGAACCTCGGAACAGCAGCACAAATACACAGCCGTGCAGCTTTGAGGGAATGTTGGGGTATGTGGGGATGGAGGTGAAGTAGATTTATTTACTTTTGGGAGGATAAAAACACCAGCCATCTTGGGCCTTGATGTTTAAATTGGTCAACATCTATTCCTCATTGCTAATACAGTTTCCACCCATCTACCCATATCTTCAAACATCACCCGCCCCATATTTGGCAGAGTCTGCAGATTGCACACTGGACTTATCAGATATCTCACAGCTGGTCAGACTGGAATGGAAGCATCGTCACTCTCAAGGGGCCATTAAGGAGACACTTCGCAAAAAAACGGCACTAAAAGAAAAAATGGACAAACTAACCCACAAACAGGAGGACACTACGACACACACCTGGGTTAAAAACCTCTCCCACAGACAGCTCACAGACACGGAAAGAACTATACTGGCCAAGGGACTCAAATACAACTACAGGGATGCCAACACAGCAGACTTCCTAGCAGCACTAGAATGCACACTCAGGAACAATGGACTGACAGAAGAGACACAACAAACAGTGAGACAAACGGTCGTACCTATGATGATAAGAAAACGACATACACATAACCTCAACACCAAGGAGAGGGAAGCACTGAAAGCACTGAAAATTGACAAGAACATAATCATACTACCGGCAGATAAAGGCAGAATGACGGTCATCTTAGATAAATCAGGCTCCATCAATAAAGCACAACAACTACTCGCAGACACCAACACCTACCAAATGAAGGATTCCAACCCCACACCACAACTCACCAATAGAATAATCAACACACTAAGGAATCTACAAAAAAACGGACAGATAACCAAAGCGGACCAGCAAAGAATGAAACCTGAAAGCAACAACACCCCCAGATTCTACGGACTACCCAAAGTACACAAACCAGACATCCCACTCAGACCCATAGTATCACTACCAGGGACACCAGCATACAAACTGGCCAAAGAACTACAACAAAAACTGAAACACCTAGTCAGCGGATCCAAACACTCCATACAATCAACACAGGAATTCTTGGACATCATCAGGAATACACACATAGACAAAGAAGAAACCATGGTATCATTCGACGTGACGGCACTGTTCACATCAATTGACAAAACCCTAGCCAGAGAAACAATAGCCAACCTACTGGACATACATAACAGAACACAGGAGGCCGAACCTATCAACAAGGACGGCATACTTAAACTACTAGACCTGTGCCTCACCACACACTTTACATTCAACAATCAGATATACAAACAAATCAACGGAACACCCATGGGATCACCAATCTCGGGACTCATAGCAGAGGCAGTTATGCAAAGGTTAGAACATACAGCCCTACCACAAATCCAACCCAAACTCTGGATCAGATACGTCGATGACACCTTTGTAATCATCAAAAACACAGACATAGAAAAAACACACCGAATCATCAACGCCACACTCACAGGAATCCGATTCACACGAGAAGAGGAAAAGGATAGCCAACTCCCATTCCTAGACGTGTTAGGAGAGAGAACACCCAACGGAGAATTCACCACAAGGGTACACAGGAATCCAACACACACAGACCAAGTCCTAAACTATGAAAGTAACCACCCCAACACACACAAACGAAGCTGCATCAGGACACTATTCAAAAGAGCCACAACACACTGCAGTACACCAGAACTGCGAAAAGAGGAAGAGGAACACCTATACAAGGTATTCGCCAAAAACAGATACCCACGCAACTTTATCACCAGATGCCTAAGAGATAGACCACGGAACGAGGACATGCCACAACCAAAAGGACTAGCCACACTACCATACGTCAGGAGCGTCTCAGAACTGACAGCCAGACTACTGCGACCCTTAGGACTCATAACAGCACACAAGCCAACTTCCACACTCAGACAACAACTCACTAGAACAAAGGACCCAATAGCCAGCACGAGCCAAACTAACGTAGTTTACAAAATACCATGCAAGGACTGCACAAAACACTATATAGGACAAACAGGAAGACAGCTAACAATCCGCATCCATGAACATCAGCTAGCCACAAAACAACACGACCAGCTATCCCTAGTAGCCATACACTCAGACAACCAGGAACATGAATTTGACTGGGAAAACACTACCATCATAGGACAAGCCAGACAGAGAACAGCCAGGGAATTCCTAGATGCATGGCATTCATCCACAAACTCCATTAACAGACACATGGACCTGGACCCCATATACAAACCACTACAGCTGAAACTGACACCCGGAAGCGGCAAGAACATCCATCAACAGACACATCGACCTGGACCCCACATACAAACTACTATAGCTGAAACTGACACCCGGAAACGGCAAGAACCAACCACTATAAATACCGGAAGAAACATCAAAGCAGCGCTTCACAGGAGGCTCCAATAGCACTGATGATGTTCCCTAGCCAGGGAACGAAACGTTTGCAGCAAAAACTTCCAGCTCGGCGAACAGAACCACAACAAGGAGATAGTCTAGGAAGGCTCTAAAAGCCTAAAACATGGAAGGACATTAATGTGCTGTGTAGTTTTCTAAATTTTAATGTATACCAGTCATATATATATGGAGTCAGAAATGTGGAAATTTACTCAACTAGTTATGTAATACTGATATGGCTGCTCAGACTTGCATTTCAGCCTTAATTACTATAACATACATGGTTGACTGGCTGACTAACAGATTGATCAGCACGTTGACTACCAACTGAATGTACAGAAAGATAGAGACCACTTATACGATTGCTCACATATCATGATCTCATCTAGCTGTCTTAAATGTAGATTGCCTTTGAGATCTGTGCAATAATACAATATCCTAGATTTTCCCTCTAAAGAATAGGAAACCTGTTCTGATGAATATGTAGAAGGATGTACATTAGTACCATGTCTATACGTTAAGATAACTCTTTGGCAGATGCACAACACAACTGGATCTAATCATTATACAATGAACATGGCTTGACTAAGTCATGTACTTTGTTGAATGAACATACATCATGCATAATAGATGTCTAGCCAATGTCTGGTCTGACACTTTTGGTATCAGACTCATCTGTATGATGGATGATTTGTCATAGAAAACCTGAATGTGTCATCTGTTTCATTGTAGGATTTAACCATCATCAGTGACAATGCTTTTCTTGGCGCCGGCTTTAGCTCAATAGTTACTGCGATTTCATACTTTATTGATTAATTTGGTCTTTTGTCACGTGTACCTTAGCACAGTGAAAACCTTTGTTTACAAGTTGTTGAAATACACTCAGATCATAGTAAGCAAGAACATACATATCCTAGGATGCTCTGAGACAGAGGCATAAAATTATGTCACACAGGGCGTGCACTGGGCAAGATCAACATGAGAAAGATCAGCAATATTTGAAATTGGACAGTCCATTCATCAGTCTAATAATGGTACAGAAGAACCTGCTGGTGTGTGTTTAAGATTCTGTTCCTTTTGCCCGACAGAAGAGGTTGTGGGAGAGCATTACCAGGGCGTGGTGGGCCTTTGATGGTGTTCGCAGCCTTTCCGCAGCAACGATCTGTGCAAATGGACTCCATAAATGGAAGGCTGGCTTCTGTGATGGCCTAGGCTGCACACACAACATTCTGCAGTTTCTTATGGTCCTGGGCAGAGCAGTTGCCATACTAGGCCCTTATGCAGCCAGGCAGTATTCATTCAATGGTGCATCTGTAAAAGTTTGAGAGAGACATTGTGGACATGCCAAATTTTCCTCAGTCACCTGAGGAAGAGAAGGCGTTATTATACCTTCTTGACCACCACATCTACGTATGAAGTTCAGGACAGGTTGTCAGTTAGAGTCAGAGATGTACAGACCCTTCAGTCCAACCTGTCCAGGCCGACTAGATATCTCAACCCAATCTAGTCCCACCTGCTAGCACCCGGCCCATATCCCTCCAAACTCTTCCTATTCATATACCCATCCAAATGCCTCTTAAAATGTTGCAATTGTACCAGCCTCCACCACATCCTCTGGCAGCTCATTCCATACACATACCACCCTCTACGTGAAAAAGTTGCCCCTTAGGTCTCTATTATATCTTTCCCCTCTCACCCTAAACCTATGCCCTCTAGTTCTGGACTCCCTGACCCCAGGAAAAAGACCTTGCCTGGTTAACCTATCCATGCCCCTCATAAGTTTGTAAACATCTAAGGTCACCCCTCAGCCTCCGACGGTCCAGGAAAACAGCACCAGCCTGTTCAGCCTCTCCCTGTAGCTCAAATCCTCCAACCCTGGCAACATCTTTTCTGAACCCTTTCAAATTTCAAAACATCTTTCTGATAGGAAGGAGACCAGAATTGCATGCAATATTCCAATAGTGGCCTAACCAATGTCCTGTACAGCCACAACATGATCTCCCAACTCCTGTACTCAATACTCTGACCAATAAAGGAAAGCATACCAAATGCCTTCTTCACTATCCTATCCACCTGCGACTCCACTTTCAAGGAGCTATGAACCTGCACTCCAAGGTCTCTTTGTTCAGCAACACTGTCTAGGACCTTACCATGAAGTGTATAAGTCTGCTAAGATTTGCTTTCCCAAAATGCTGCACCTCACATTTATCTGAATTAAACTCCATCTGCCATGTCTCAGCCTATTGGCCCATCTGGTCCAGATCCTGTTGTAATCGGAGGTAATCCTCTTCACTGTCCCGTAATCCTCCAATTTTGGTGTCATCTGCAAACTTATTAACTGTACCTCTTCTGCTCTCATTCAAATCATTTATGTAAATAACAAAAAGTAGAGGACCCAGCACACAACTGGTCACAAGCCTCCAATCTGAAAAACAACTTCTACCACCACCCTCTGTCTTCCACCTTTGTGCCAGTTCTGCATCCAAATGGCTAGTTCTCCCTGTATTCCATGAGATCCAACCTTGCTAATCAGTCTCCCATGGGGAACCTTGCTAAACGCCTTACTGAAATCCATATCGATCACATCTGCTGCTTTGGCCCTTATCAATTCTCTCCGTTACTTCTTCAAAAAAACTCAATCAAGTTTGTCAGACATGATTTCCCACACACAAAGCCATGTTGACAACCCCAAATCAGTCCTTGCCTTTCCGAATACATGTACATCCTGTCCCTCAGGATTCCCTCCTACAACTTGCCCACCACCGAGGTCAGGCTCACCTGTCTATAGTTCCCTGGCTTGTCTTAAACAGTGGTACCACGTTTGCCAACCTCCAGTCTTCCGGCAACTCACCTGTGACTGTCAATGATACAAATATCTCAGCAAGGTGCCCAGCAATCACTTCTCTAGCTTCCCACAGAGTTCTCGGGTACACCTGATCAGGTCGTGGGGATTTATTCACCTTTAACCGTTTCAAGACATCCAGCACTTCCTCCTCTGTAATCTGGACATTTTGCAAGATGTCACCATCTATTTCCCTACAGTCTATATGAAACATTACAGCGCAGTAAAGGCCCTCTTCCATATTCTTTTCCACAGTAAATACTGATGCAAAATATTCATTTATTATCTCCCCCATTTTCTGTGGTTCTCACAAAGGCCGACTTGCTGATCTTTGAGGCGCCCTATTCTCTCCCTTGTTACCCTTTTGTCCTTAATATATTTGTAAAAACCCTTTAGATTCTCCTTAATTCTATTTGCCAAAGCTATCTCATGTTCTTGTTTTGCCCTCCTGATTTCCCTCTTAAGTATATTCCTACTTTCTTTATACTTTAAGGATTCATTCGATCTATCCTGTCTACACCTGACATATGCTTCTTTCTTTTTCTTAACCAAACCATCAATTTCTTTAGTCATCCAGCATTCCCTATACTTATCAGCCTTCTCTTTCACCCTGACAGGAATATATTTTCTCTGGATTTTGGTTCTCATTTCTGAAGGCTTCCCATTTTCCAGCCGTCCCTTTATCTGCAAACGTCTGCCTCCAATCAGCTTTCAAAGTTCTTGCCTAATACCATTAAAATTGGCCTTTCTCCAATTTAAAACTTCAACTTTTAGATCTGGTCTGTCCTTTTCCAACACTATTTTAAAACGAATAGAATAATGGTCACTGGCCCCAAAGTGCTCCCCCACTGACACCTCAGTCGCCTGCCCTGCATTATTTCCCAAGAGTAGGTCAAGTTTTGCACCTTGTCTAGTAGGTACATCCATGACTGAATTAGAAAATTGTCTTGTACACACTTAAATTCCTCTCCATCTAAACCTTTAACACTATGGCAGTCCCAGTTGATGTTTGGAAAGTTAAAATCCTCTACCATAACTATGCTATTATTCTTACAGATAGCTGAGATCTCCTTACAAGTTTGTTTCTCAATTTCCCTCTGACTATTGAGGGGTCTATAATACAATCCCAATAAGGTGATCATCCCTTTCTTATTTCTCAGTTCTACCCAAATAACTTCCCTGGATGTATTTCCGGGAATATCTTCCCTCAGCACAGCTGTAATGATATCCCTCATCAAAAATGTCACTCGCCCTCCTCTCTTGCCTCCCTTTCTATCGTTCCTGTAGCATTTGTATCCTGGAACATTAAGCTGCCAGTTCTGTCCATCCCTGAGTCATGTTGCTGTATTTGCTATGATATCCGAGTCCCATGTTCCTAACCATGCCGAGTTCACCTTCCTTCCCAGTTAGACCTCTTACATTGAAATAAAAGCATTTTACTTGATCAGTCCTAACTTGTCCCTGCTGCCCTGACTGTTTGATTCGCTTCTGTTCTCAACTGTACCGGTCTCAGATTGATCTCTTTCCTCATTATCTTCCTGGATTCCACCCCCATCTAGTTTAAATCCTACCAAGCAGCTCTAGCAAATCTCCCTGTCAGTATATTAGTCCTCTTCCAATTTAAGTGCAATCCGTCCTTCTTGTGATGGTCACTTCTACCAGTTTATGAACGAAGAACTATGTAGATCTGTCCTCCTAACAGGAGTGCTGCCAGCAAGGGTAGACCAATGCTTTGAGGATTAGCACAGACACTTAGCAGGCTGTCAATCTTGATATGCAGTTTTGCAATCAATGATTATGGACTTCAGGATCGGGAGGAGTAAAAAGGTGATGTGAAGACCACCCCACTTCCGGCACATCCTGGAAGTTGCACAAATGTTTTGTGGACCATTGTTGGACACAATATACTTAGGAATACCAGAATATTAAATATGGTGATTAACAAGCCAACAACAGTTGCACTCTTGATTTCACCTCTCAAAAAATTGGTCAAAGTCAATCACTATGATGTGGTTATATCCTTGGATGTGGAAAATATTGTTTGTGATCTTGCATCAGAAGGAATTGAACGTGGGATAAAAGGTTTTCTTGGGTGCTGAAGTTGATTGAGTTGATGTTTCACGTGATTTCAGTTGAGCAGTATCTTACTGATGCCAGGCTTTCAGATACAATGACCTGCTAATCCTGTGAATTTTCTGTGTCCATGTAATCTGCATGTACATGGTCAAGCACATCTCCAAGTAGAGCTTGTGGAATACTCACTTGTTTAGCTTTGAAAATTACATTCCTAGTTTTAAGAGCTCTAGTTTTTCTCTGAATGGCTAAGAATATGTTCACTCAGCATCCTGTTCCATATGTTTGGGTCACTCTAATGATGCTTTTCTTGAGCTTTGCAGCTGGACCTAGTTTGTTGAACATGTTCTGCTTAGTTATAATCAAAATGAATGATATTGATGTGAAGACTACCTTCCAACTCTGATTCAATAATGTTCAGGGAAATAGCTTAGTTTCTAGTTAAACCTGGAAATCATCTGAGGCGCTGGTGTGTATAGTAATTTGCAACTGTATCCTTGGATCTTGACAAGTAGCTGTCGTAGGCAGGGAGGTGTACTTAGGAGGGGTTATTGACAATCATTTCCAATTGTATTTGATCAGTACAAACAATATAACTACTTGCCAAATAGGAATATGGAATCTCTGCATATCAAAAACAAGAATGAGAGCTTTTCTCTTCATGTTAGAGAAGGTTGTCTGAGCCGTCATAAAGAGGTTAGAACCAAATAAGAAGACTGTCTCCCTATAATAGAGTCTTTTGCGGAATACATCTACTTCAAAAGATTAAGCTTGGAAGGATCATCATACTGAAAAATATTTTTGTTGGATGATAACGACTGAAGATCATGCTGGACTTTCAGGATTGAAAAATATATGGTGGTCTTCCTACCACAAATATGATATAGTTTCGTAAAACAGATCTCAAACAAGAGATACTTTGGTTCCAAAATTCGGAATATATAAGGATAAAAACTGGAAGAAAACAAAATACCATTGTAACTCACCTTTGTTTTGTTTTGTAGGCACTTTCTGGATGTTTTTTTTATTTTGGTAGGATCAGATCGAATATATTGATCCAAAAATATTGATTTAAGTCTGTCCAGAAGTGGTTTTCAGAAATATTTAATAGATGTAGAGGCAACCAGTTCAATCAGCCATTCAGATAGGTTAGCACCAATCTAAATCCTTTTGTTTCTTAGTTGATTCTCTGACAAATGGATACAGCTGATTATCTGTGTGTACGTTTGATGAACTAGCTCCCTACATTATTACTGCAAATTCTTTTGCTCAGACAATATGAATATTGAAGTTCCTCTGATTAGTGTAAGACTCTTGTTACATGCACTTTTGTTTCCTGATTTATACTCTGCCTTACAATATAACTCATACTAGATAACTCAAAATACTTGCACCATTTTCTCTGCCCTTGCTGTGCTTATCTGATTCCAGTCAAACTACATTTCAAGGCTTTTCCTCTTGAATTAGATGGCTCTTCAATCCATCTTTCGTTACCAGGCTTCTCCTTCCCAAGTTGTCTATCTCATCTAAAAAGTTAAGATCCTGAAACATTTAATTCCCAATGTTGTCACTGTGCAGCTAAGTCTCCACAATAATTCCCAGACCAAACTTATTCATTTCCGTGTTCCAAACAAGACTCATTCTGAACTTTAATCATCAGTTTGGTTTCTCTTTCTCCAAATGCTGCCAGATCTGCTGAGGTGCTCCAGCACTTTGTTTCATTTTCCAGATCTTTGAAGATCTATTTTATTTTGATTTTAATTGTTGCTCATTGCTGTCTCTATCATTGATTCATTAGTATTGTTGTGAATGCTTTGCACATTCAAGCATAATGCCATCATGCCTTTTCTTTCTTTTCTAATGTCACTTTGAAGGTGAAGATACATTGTTGTGGAAAGAATAGATTGCATAACAGCAGTTGTGTTTTCAGAATCATCTGATTTTTTTTCACTGCTATTATCTGAGCTGATAAGTAACCTTGTAATTTGCTGATTCGTTGCCAAAATGTTTTGCTGGAGCTTAGAGAAAATTGGTTTCACAGGAGGATTTTCACACAGTTCTGAAAAAAGCCTGACCTCGGTTGGTGTAGGATGATAACAAGACAGCTACTCCAACAGTGTCTGTATCTGGGATAAAAGAAGATTTGCCTCAAGACAAGCTGCTTTAGCAGCAAGAGTCCAAAACTTGGCGATATTCCTGACATTAAGATTAAATCCTCAGGAATGATTTTCAATTGCAAATCCACGGACATATCTTCGATACAGTTAAAAGTGATCTTCGAACCAAAAAGGGTTGACAGTAATACGTTGCCCAGAACCTTCATTTTGTTCCCATCCACCTTTTGCTATGGCTTCAACATGCTTTTAGCTTTTCTCTTTTGATTTTTCCTTTTCAAAAAGCTCCACCTCAAGCCTCCCTAACCGATATAAACAGAAACTGCGACTGTGGGCTGGCGAGAGGGCCCCATGGTTTAATTCGACTGCCTGTGATTAATGTCAAGTTGTGAAAGCCCTCAATGCCTCCTGACAAGACGAGTTACAGTTTTTGATGGAGCTGTTGGGACAGGTCAGCAAGTGGAAATGCGCAGACATTCTGAGGAGACACATTTCAAATGAGGCTGGTTCCATACTCAGCTCCCACTGCATCCACATACGTTCAGCTATTCAGCCTTGGCAAGCATAGCACCATTCACCCCCACCCCCCAGGCCCCACAACACACACACACACACACACACACACACACACACACACACACACACACACAATGCCTGAGATTCTGCTCACTCACTTGCAAGACAGAGTGGAAGAGGGAGGAAAGGAGAAGAGCAGAACAGGCAGGCGCAAAAACAATTGCACATCTTGTGGCCTGGCATGGCAGTCTCCCGACCTGGCATGACGGTCTTCCAGCCTGACATGGCCTCAGCGTGGACTTCCATGTTGGTTCAAAACCCAGTCACGAGAGCCTTGACGTGAAGCCCAGCGGTCTGGAGTGAAGACCTGATGTGGACTGGAGACCAGATGCCAGTGTGGACAGATTTGGAAGCACTGTTGTTCTGGTCTGTTTATTTCTCTATTTTCTAATTTATTCCCACTATCTGTAATGCTGAACTTATTTCTGTATTTTTCTAATTGTTTTTCTGAAGAATCTGTACCTATGTATCTTGTACCTAAGGTGTTGCCATAATTGACAACTTGTAAACTTTTCACTGCCCTCAGGTGAGTACATGGGACAAAAGCTAATTCAATTCAATGTAAGGATGAGGCAGTTGAGTGTCATGGTGTCAGCTTTGAGAGGGCCTATGACAGAGTCACTAAAAATATTGTCTGTGCCCCTAGTCAACTCCCAGCACATCTTGCTGTATGTCATAATTTTGGAGTGACAGATGAGGTGATCATTGGACCACTTGCTTTTC
Organism: Hemiscyllium ocellatum; assembly: GCF_020745735.1. Taxonomy (NCBI): domain Eukaryota; kingdom Metazoa; phylum Chordata; class Chondrichthyes; order Orectolobiformes; family Hemiscylliidae; genus Hemiscyllium; species Hemiscyllium ocellatum. The sequence goes on along the minus strand of NC_083407.1, from coordinate 36,100,295 downwards.
ACCTCAACCTATTTCCTTCAAACACGCTCCCCTCATCAGTGCCAGCCCAGGAAAAGGAGGAAGGGCAATAGCAGACTGCTGATCAAAAGGACCTCATTTAATCTGACGCTCACAGCCAGCAACTAAGTCACAGGATATAACTGGGTACACCAGGCCAGGATGTAGCAAAAGTCCTTGCCAAATCCAACTTGACCCAGCATCTCCAAAAAGATTCCACTGTGCTTTAAGGCAGATTACAAAGACAAAGGTTACTAAATGCATCTGATCTGTAAGCTGGGATGTCTGGCTCTTTATACACAGTGGAGAATAAGTGCAGGAGTAGGCCATTCAGCCCTTTGAGCCACACCACCATTCATTATGACCATGCACATGATCATGCACAGTATCCTGTTCCTGCCTTATCCCCATAATCCTTGATTTCACTATCTTTAAGAGCTCCATCCATCTCTTTCTTGAAAGTATCCAGAGACTTGGCCTCCACTGCCTTCTGGGGTACAGCATTCCATATATCCATCATCCTCTGGGTGAAGTTTCTCCTCAACTTTATTGTAAATGACCTACTCCTTAATTTTAAACTGTGTCCTCTGGTTCCAGACTCACCCATCAGCAGAAATTTCCTTCCAGAGTGTCCAAACCTTTTATAATCTTATATGTCTCAATCAGACCCCTTCTTGAAAGTGGTAGCAGCTTTTTCTTGTATTCATTCATGGGATGAGGGCGTTGCTGACTAGGCAGCATTTGTTACCCATAGGGCAGTTAAGAGTTAACCAAATTGCTGTAGGTCTGGAGTCACATGTAGGCCAGACCAAGTAAGGATGGCAGCTTCCTTCCCTGAACCAGATGGGTTTTTTCAACAATCGACAATGGATTGCATCGTCATCATTAGACTCTTAATTCCAGACTTTTATTGAATTCAAATTTCACGATCTGCCATGGCAGGATTTGAACGCAGCAGGATTTGAACCCAGGTTCCCAGAACATTATCTGGGTCTCTGGATTAACAGTTCAGCAATAATACCACTAGGCCATCACCTCCCCTTAGGTGATGTCAGGGTTGGGCATCTCTTGCTGATGAAACTTTGTTCTTTCATGATTGAAAACAGAATTTGTCCAATGGAGCTGCACAGGGCAAATTGGGATGTTTGGGGTCACGTCAACCAGTAGGGCTGTGCAAGGCTATGACAGACCTCGATTGATTCTAGTATGCATTAGGAAACATGCACGAGTATACTCCCATGTTTGGGTCCATGTGAGACATGCCAGGAGCTGCATGCACCACTAGGAGAGTGTGTTGTTTCTGTAACTGTCTTCAGCAGCAATGCAACGGTATTTCCCGTCCAAAGACTGTGGTTAAGAAAAAGAAAGAATGAAAACTTATCCTAGAATCATGGAATCACTTACAGGGTTTCCTCTCAGCGTTCGGTTTCCTCCCACAGTCCAAAAGGTGTGCAGGTTAAATGTATCGGCCATGCTAAGTTGCCCGCAGTGTCCAGGGATGTGCAGGCTATGTTGGCTAGCCATGGGAAATTCAGGGTTACAGGGATAGGGTAGGGAAGGGAGTCTGGATGGGATACTTTTTGGAGGATCATTGTGAATTTAATGGACCAAATGGCCTGCTTCCACATTGTAGGGATTCTATGATTCTATCAGAGCAGAAATATGTTCTAAATCCCTAAACTTGTTCAACTGTGCCCTATCCCAAATTCTATCAAAGACTGAAGTAAAATTAAATCCAGCAGCCACAAAGATGGTAGCTATATATCTAACATTTTATATAATAAACTATATTGGACAACTAGATAGAAGTGACAACTCAAGATAGTCTCAAAATAAATATCACAGTGCCTTACAAAAGATATATTCATAACATTCCTTATTGAAAAGAATAAATTTTTGATGTAGACAATTCCAGTTCATAAAAGGAGATACACAGGCCAGATGTCACTAAGAATGTGTGGGCATTATTTTCCCAGCTGTCATCTTGATAAATAAGATAAACAACATGTAAGCTGTCAACTGCAAAGAATAAATAATGCTTCACTCACTCAACACATCGAAAGTCTACTGCTGTAGAATAGATAGTTAATGATATCAGGCAACAATACATTCCTGATACAAACTGCGTTTCAAATTAAGTTCTCCTTTTCACACTGCAAGGTGGCAGAGTGACTAATAGCAGTACTTTTATGTCTAAAATCAGGAAAGTCATTATAACCTTCAATATATAATGCAGTTTCTTTGGTATTCCAGTTTGCTTTCTTTAAATAGGCAGCTGTTCTCAGAAGTGGATGAAAAAAAATGTGAAAATTTAGTTGATGCAATGATGTGAACAGTGTTTTCAGAATGGAACCACATTTCAATCCACCTCAAGCCACTAAGATTAAAACCTCTCAGCTGGGAATAAGTGGAACCTTCTCTCAGCATACTAAATCCAAATGGGGCTAGACGGGGTTCCCGAGACATCCAATTTTCTAGATGTTTTCAAATGCAGTCAGGAACTGGGACTATGTTGGAAACCCCTAATATAACTCTTCACATTTGCACATGGGTACTCTCTGCAGGTATAATTCCATCTCAATGAGCTTCCAAAACTATATTCTTTACAAAGTCTGCCTATTTGTGCTTCTTTAAAATTGTCCACCTTCTCCTTACATTAGCTTGTCTAGTCCTAAAAACTTTATTCGTATCTTCTTCATCTCCAGGCTAGACTATTCCAAACTTCTTCTCACTCACTATTCTCTGTGAACCTCAACTCAAAACCAAAACTCTGCTATTTACATTCCATAACACACTAAGACTTGTTTACCCATTCACCCCATTCTCAGTGACCTACACCAGCTCCCAGAACCTCAATATGAAATCCTTGTCTTTAAATTGCTTCGAGCCATTACTCACCCAGTGGTATATTATCTTGGCCACCATCCACAGTCAGACTCTGTTTCTATAACTTTGGTTTCAAGCATATTCTTCACTCCTTTTATCCTACAATTAGTAGCTTTGTTTCCAGCTGCCTGTGTACTCCAGAAGTGCCTCCCCAAACCCCTGCATCCATTTATCTATCTCTTCATCTTTAACATCTACCTTCAAATATTCACTGAACTTTCAAACACTTCTCTTGGTATCTCCACCTTTCAGTCAGTGTCTATTGTTTCCCTTACATCTTGATCAAGCACCCTGGAACATTGATGTTGTTGGAAGATTAGAAAAAAAATCAAATGTCATATAGTATGGGTATTTTTCTGAATCAATAGTATATGGCTAGAACGTCACGTTTCATGTTAATGTGGAGGCATACTGAATTCATTTTAATAAAGACTCCAGATAATGATTTCTGATCAAATGATGAAAAATAAACCACTTCTTTTGTTGTGAATGTTCAAAGCGTTCTTATTCTAACTATCACATTGAAGCTTACATCAATAGAGATAGCGGACATTTCCTGTAACTCAAACCCAATTATCTACTGTATATATTTTGCTCCACCCAGCTGGCAGCTGTATGTTTGATCTCCTCCATCTCTTTTTCATACCAAATGAATAAATCACTTGCTGTAGGCTACACAATTTGCTCTGAGATTTAAGATGCATAATAACAACTTGCATTTATATAGCTCCGTTAACATAGTTAGAATGCTTTACTCGGGGACTTCAGTGGAGTGATATTAAACCAAGCCACATCAGACAATGTCAGAATGGATGTTCAAAAGGTGGGTTAATGATGTAGCATTTAAACAAAATTTTGAAGTAAATACAAGAGATGGAGCTTTGGACGACTTCACTGAAGGAATTCCGACATAAGAGATGAGGTATTTGAAGGCATAGCCACCGCAGCTGGACACTGATGAAAATCAGAGCTGTGGAGCTAGCCCAGGTGAATCAGCACAGGCACGAGTTTATGGAAGATCAGAGATTGGCCAGAAACTTGCAGATATCAATTTTATGGATTAGTCATTCATTTTGAGGGCATACATATTTGAAATTTCAGAATACAGAAGAAACACAGAATTTTGGCAGAGGACTTCATTTCAAAGAATTACAATTGAATCAACACCCAGAGAAAAAAACTAGTAAGGAACAGTCACACTTGAAATGAACAAACTGGGCCTTCTTTTTGAAGCACACAAGATGTGTCAGAGCAGTCTGTGTCACTTGCAAGTTCTATTGGTTTCCCTTTCAGGGTACAAGAAAAAGAAGCCCTACTTTTGTACATTCTCCAGCACACCCAGAAGGGGTGTTCTGTTTTCGGCACCCTGTGCCAAAGCTTTTATCTTCCTCCAAGGCCCATTTGCAGCCCCACTCCCTGTCCACAACCTGCCCAAGAGCCAGGGAAGTGTGTCCCACTTACCATCCAAATCACTTCTTTGCTCTTGTTCAGTGACAGACTGCAGTCCCAGCGGTGACCATCACTCTTGCTGGTGCATCTGAGGCTAATGAGCTGTTGTCGACTGTTTGGCCAGGGTTTCTTTCAGACGGGTATTCTCCCACACGGCAGATGAAAATCACAACGTCACTCAACTAATTACCTATGTCCATAAAAACCAGTCATGGCTCCTGAGCCAGCAGAGCTGAGTTCAACCTGATTTTCCAACCATGTAAAACCCAACTGCATGTGTCTAACCTTAAATGGCAAAGAACATCTCAAATAGCAGATTCTAGTACTGAAACTAGATGTTAAAAAAGACAAAAAAAAGTTTCATTCCCAATAATGGCATCTGACATCTTGATGAACACAGAATTCCTCATGAAATATAACAACTTTGATGTCGTTAAAAACTGACCTGCCATCAAAAGTGATAATATGGGGATCAGTGAAAGAATAACAATATCCTGTTGGGAGGTCTTGAACGATCACCTATGTGAATAAAAATAAATAAAGAAGAGAAATTATAGTACAACCTATGCTCTAAAAGTAACTATTAAGTTTTGCCTCTCGTCTAAATTTACAAAATGACACAAAGAAATGAACTGCCAATAATATCACATTACAAAAGGATCTGCAAACAAATAATTATTCAGTGTGAGTAGTGACTTTCATAATTTAAGTTCTTTCATCAGGAACACAATTTCAAATATTTTAATATTTTAGGATGTAATCTGCTTCAAAGTACATCTCATTTTAAATTTACACAGCTCACGCAATTCAGCACATGGATTTTACACTCTCATTGGCACATTGTTGTGTGTGGAAAATTACTGGTCAAAGCACAGCAGGCCAGGCAGCATCTCAGGAATAGAGAATTCGACGTTTCGAGCATAAGCCCTTCATCAGGAATGAGGGAGAGCGAGCCAAGCAGGCTAAGATAAAAGGTAGGGAGGAGGGACTAGGGGGAGGGGCGATGGAGGTGGGATAGGTGGAAGGAGGTCAAGGTGAGGGTGATAGGCCGGAGTGGGGTGGGGGCGGAGAGGTCAGGAAGAGGATTGCGGGTTAGGAGGGCGGTGCTGAGTTGAGGGAACCGACTGAGACAAGGTGGGGGGAGGGGAAATGAGGAAACTGGAGAAATCTGAATTCATACCTTGTGGTTGGAGGGTTCCCAGGCGGAAGATGAGGCGCTCCTCCTCCAGCCGTCGTGTTGTTGTGTTCTGCCGGTGGAGGAGTCCAAGGACCTGCATGTCCTCGGTGGAGTGGGAGGGAGAGTTAAAGTGTTGAGCCACGGGGTGATTGGGTTGGTTGGTTCGGGCGGCCCGGAGGTGTTCTCTGAAGCGTTCCGCAAGTAAGCGGCCTGTCTCACCAATATAGAGGAGGCCACATCGGGTGCAGCGGATGCAATAGATGATGTGTGTGGAGGTACAGGTGAACTTGTGGCGGATATGGAAGGATCCCTTGGGGCCTTGGAGGGAAGTGAGTGTGGAGGTGTGGGCGCAAGTTTTACATTTCCGGCGGTTGCAGGGGAAGGTGCCGGGGGTGGAGGTTGGGTTGGTGGGGGGTGTGGATCTGACGAGGGAGTCACGAAGGGAGTGGTCCTTGCGGAACGCTGATAGGGGAGGGGAGGGAAATATATCCTTGGTGGTGGGGTCCGTTTGGAGGTGGCGGAAATGGCGGCGGATGATGCGTTGTATGCGGAGGTTGGTGGGGTGGTAGGTGAGAACCAGTGGGGTTCTGTCTTGGTGGCGGTTGGAGGAGCGGGGCTCAAGGGCGGAGGAGCGGGAAGTGGAGGAGATGCGGTGGAGGGCATCGTCGATCACGTCTGGGGGAATCTGCGGTCCTTGAAGAAGGAGGCCATCTGGGCTGTACGGTGTTGGAATTGGTCCTCCTGGGAGCAGATGCGGCGGAGACGAAGGAATTGGGAATATGGGATGGCGTTTTTACAGGGGGCAGGGTGGGAGGAGGTGTAGTCCAGGTAGCTGTGGGAGTCAGTCGGTTTATAATAGATGTCTGTGTTGAGTCGGTCGCCCGAGATAGCGACCGACTCAACACAGACATCTATTATAAACCGACTGACTCCCACAGCTACCTGGACTACACCTCCTCCCACCCTGCCTCCTGTAAAAACGCCATCCCATATTCCCAATTCCTTCGTCTCCGCCGCATCTGCTCCCAGGAGGACCAATTCCAACACCGCACAGCCCAGATGGCCTCCTTCTTCAAGGACCGCAGATTCCCCCCAGACGTGATCGACGATGCCCTCCACCGCATCTCCTCCACTTCCCGCTCCTCCGCCCTTGAGCCCCGCTCCTCCAACCGCCACCAAGACAGAACCCCACTGGTTCTCACCTACCACCCCACCAACCTCCGCATACAACGCATCATCCGCCGCCATTTCCGCCACCTCCAAACGGACCCCACCACCAAGGATATATTTCCCTCCCCTCCCCTATCAGCGTTCCGCAAGGACCACTCCCTTCGTGACTCCCTCGTCAGATCCACACCCCCCACCAACCCAACCTCCACCCCCGGCACCTTCCCCTGCAACCGCCGGAAATGTAAAACTTGCGCCCACACCTCCACACTCACTTCCCTCCAAGGCCCCAAGGGATCCTTCCATATCCGCCACAAGTTCACCTGTACCTCCACACACATCATCTATTGCATCCGCTGCACCCGATGTGGCCTCCTCTATATTGGTGAGACAGGCCGCTTACTTGCGGAACGCTTCAGAGAACACCTCCGGGCCGCCCGAACCAACCAACCCAATCACCCTGTGGCTCAACACTTTAACTCTCCCTCCCACTCCACCGAGGACATGCAGGTCCTTGGACTCCTCCACCGGCAGAACACAACAACACGACGGCTGGAGGAGGAGCGCCTCATCTTCCGCCTGGGAACCCTCCAACCACAAGGTATGAATTCAGATTTCTCCAATTTCCTCATTTCCCCTCCCCCCACCTTGTCTCAGTCGGTTCCCTCAACTCAGCACCGCCCTCCTAACCTGCAATCCTCTTCCTGACCTCTCCGCCCCCACCCCACTCCGGCCTATCACCCTCACCTTGACCTCCTTCCACCTATCCCACCTCCATCGCCCCTCCCCCTAGTCCCTCCTCCCTACCTTTTATCTCAGCCTGCTTGGCTCTCTCTCTCTTATTCCTGATGAAGGGCTTATGCTCGAAACATCGAATTCTCTATTCCTGAGATGCTGCCTGGCCTGCTGTGCTTTGACCAGCAACACATTTGCAGCTGTGATCTCCAGCATCTGCAGACCTCATTTTTTACTTTGTGGAAAATTACTACAGACCTGCTCAAAAACTTAATCACTGGGTATCTCTTTACTGTTGTTTCTTTACAGATTAAAAACCTTGCACCAAACACATCTTGATCTAACACCACTTAAGCTGAGTGTGAGAGGTGTTTCCGTTTAATGTGTTTCAGGCACCAGTGAACAGAACTCGTACTGCTAAACGTACATTCAACTGACTTAATCTACTCAGCAGCTCTGCGAATATTTACAGCTTTCACTTTAAACAGGATCGTTCTGAATAATTAAATGCTGTTTGTTTAAAAGTGAAGTTAAAAGCATACTTATTGTTTTTAATGGCAGATCATTCAAGTGCACAGATTAGTTTACTGCCCAATTTAGGTTGACAAGGACGATATACAATTAAACTTCCATAATATGTTAATGCAGGTTTATGATTTTGCTTCAAAAATGTAGCCTTAGGAGGTGTTTCTTCTGAGTTGACAGTCATCAAAATTTTTTCCAGTGCAATTAAAGTCATAAGAACATCAAATGACAGCCAGACTACTAAGACCCCTCGGAATCGTAGTGTCACACAAACCAACAAACTTAAAAGACCCAGTACATCCCATGGACAAAACCAATGTCGTCTACAAAAATTCCATGCAAAGACTGCCAGAAACACTACGTAGGACAAACAGGAAGAAAGTTAGCCACCAGGATACACGAACACCAGCTAGCCACAACAAAAGACAATACCCTCTTTCCCTCGTAGCCCTACACACGGAGGGAAAAAAAACCACCATTTCGACTGGGACAACACATTTGTACTGAGACAGGCTAAGGCGCCACCTCGTGCTCCTGCGAGGAGGTTGAGCAATTCATCAACTTCACCAACACATTCCACCCTGAGCTTAAATTTACCTGGACCACCTCTGACACCTCCCTCCCCTTCCTGGACCTCTCCATCTCCATTAATGACGACCGACTTGACACCTACAGTTTTTACCAACCCACCGACTCCCACAGCTACCTGGATTACACCTCTTCCCAACCTATCTCTTGCAAAAATGCCAGCCCGTATTCCCAATTCCTCCGCCTCCGGCGTATCTGCTCCCAGGAGGACCAGTTCTACCACAGAACACACCAGATGGCCTCCTTCTTTAGAGACCACAATTTCCCTTCCCACGTGGTTAAAGATGCCCCCCACTCATCTCGTCCACATCCCGCACCTCCGCCCTCAGACCCCACCCCTCCAACCGTAACAAGGACAGAACGCCCCTGGTGCTCACCTTCCACCCCACCAACCTTCGCATAAACCAAACCATCCGCCGACATTTCCGCCACCTCCAAAAAGACCCCACCACCAGGGATATGTTTCCCTCCCCACCCCTTTCCGCCTTCCGCAAAGACCGTTCCCTCTGTGACTACCTGGTCAGGTCCACGCCCCTCCTATGACCCACCCTCCCATCCTGGCACTTTCCCCTGCCACCGCAGGAACTGTAAAACCTGTGCCCACACCTCCTCCCTCACCTCCATCCAAGGCCCTAAAGGAGCCTTCCACATCCATCAAAGTTTTACCTGCACATCCACTAATATCATTTATTGTATCCATTGCTCCCGATGCGGTCTCCTCTACATTGGGGAGACTGGGCGCCTCCTAGCAGAGCGCTTTAGGGAACATCTCCAAGACACCCGCACCAATCAACCACACTGTCCCGTGGCCCAACATTTCAACTCCCCCTCCCACTCTGCTGAGGACATGGAGATCCTGGGCCTCCTTCACCGCCGCTCCCTCACCACCAGACGCCCAGAGGAAGAACGCCTCATCCTCCGCTTCGGAACACTTCAACCCCAGGGCATCAATGTGGACTTCAACAGCTTCCTCATTTCCCCTTCCTCCACCTCATCCTAGTTTCAAACTTCCAGTTCAGCACTGTCCCCCATGACTTGTCCGACTTGCCTAGCTCCTTTTCCACCTATCCACTCCACCCTCTCCTCCCTGACATATCACCTTCATCTCCTCCCCCACTCACCCGTTGTACTCTATGCTACTCTCCCTTCACCCCCACTTTCTCTAGCTTCTCTCTCCATGCTTCCAGCTCACTGCCTTTATTCCTGATGAAGGGCTTTTGCCCGAAACGTCGATTTCGCTGCTCGTTGGATGCTGCCTGAACTGCTGTGCTCTTCTGGCACCACTGATCCAGAATCTGGTTTCCAGCTTCTGCAGTCATTGTTTTTACCTAAGCAAAGACATGCCATTCCTAGAGGCCTGGCATTCCAACCACAACGTCATAAACAAACACAGATCTAGATACCATCTATCAACCCCTCAGAAAATGAACAGGAAATGACATCATCACAAACCCCAGGAACCCCATCCAGGAGAAAGATATAAACAGAAAGCAGGAGACAACAGCTTCGCTTCACTTGGAGGTCGCCACTGATGATGTTACCTAGCCAGGTAATGAAACGTCTGGGTATCAAACCTACAGCTCAGCAAGCAAACCTACACCCTAAACATCAAATGTACATAGCCAAGAGTTAAAGTTACTTGAATCGTGATTTGGAGATGCCGATGTTGGACTGAGGTGTACAAAGTTAAAAATCTCACAACAGCAGGTTATAGTCCAACAGGTTTAATTGGAAGCACTAGCTTTTGGAGCGATGCTCCTTCGTCAGGTAGTTGTGGAGGACAATTGTAAGGCACAGAATTTATGGCAAAAATTTAGTGTGATGAAACTGAAATTATAAATTGAAAAATACCTTGATTGTCTGTTGAGTCTTTCATCTGTTCAAATACCATGATAGTTTCACTTCTTTCATGTGTAAATCATGAAACTCTTTTTAAAAGTTGCATTCTCAGGTTAGCTGTAACAATTGGCATTAGCTAGACAATATGTTGGAGGCGTTAGCCCCCTGTTCTCTGTCAATGTCATGATGTTTAGATTGATTCTATTCTAAAAAGTGAGATAACGGAGTTATGCATGAATCCACGCAGTTTTGAGCAAAGTATAATGTAACTCTGCAAGTACAAATTCACCCTACAAAATATGTTTGTCCCTGTCTGGGTTGGGTGTTGAGAGTGAGAGAGAGTGAGTGTACAGTGTCTTAAGTCTGTGAGGGGTCGCATACGTGAATGTGGGAGTATGTGCGCATGTCTGGGGTGGGAGGTTGTGAGTGTCTGTGAGAGAGAGTGGATATGTGTGTGCATGAGTGTAGAGTGGTTGAAGTCTGAGAGGATGCCTGAGAGAGTATGGGAGTGTGTGTGTCTGCGAGGGTGTCTGCCAGGGTGTCTGCGAGTGAGAGAGAGTGTGTCTGTGTGTGTGTGTGCGCGTGTTTATAAGTATATACATACATACACATATACATACATACATACATACAGTGCAATGGTGGTCACCTGTAATGTGACATGAACCCAAAGGTCCCGGTTGAGGCCCTCACTATGGGTACGGAACTTAGCTATCAGCCTCTACTAGGCCACTTTTCGCTACTGCCTGTCCCGAAGTCCGCCTTGGAGGGTGGTCACTCGAAGGTCCGAGGTCAAATGTCCTGGACCGCTGAAGTGTTCCCCAACTGGGAGGGAACCTTCCTGTCTGTTGATTGTTGTGCGGTGTCCATTCATCCGTCGTTGTAGCCTTTGCTCGGATTCCCCAGTGTACCATCCTTCAGGGCATCCTTGCCTGCAACGTATAAGATAGACAACGTTGGCTGAGTCACATGAGTACCTGCCATGTACAAGGTGGGAGGTGTCCCCACATGTAATGGTGGCATCCATGTCCACACACTGACACGTCTTGCAGCACCTACTGTGGCAGGGTTGTATGGAGTTGGCCTGAGAGCCAGGCAGCTTGCTACAAACAATGATTTGTTTGAGGTTTGGCGATTGTTTAAAGGCGAGCAGTGGAGGTGTGGCGAAGGTCTTGGTGAGGTGCTCATCCTCATTGATAATGTGTTGCAGGTCACGAAGAACATGGCATAGTTTTTCAGCTCCTGGGAAGTACTGAACAACACAGGGTACCCTGTCGGTTGCAGCACGTGTCTGTCTCCTGAGGAGGTCATTACGGTTCCTTGCTGTGGCACTTCGGAACTGGCAGTCGATGAGTTGAGCATCGTACCCGTTCTTGTGAGGGCATCCCTGAGTACTTCCAGGTGTCCGTCACGTTCCTCCTCATCTGAGCAGATCCAGTGTATGCGTAGGGCTTGTCCATAGGGAATGGCTGTTTTAATATGTTTTGGGTGGAAGCTGGCGAAGTGTAGCATTGTGAGGTTGTCTGTGGGTTTGTGGTAAGGTAACCTGAGAATGCAACTTTTAAAAAAAGGTTTTGTGATTTACACATGGAAAGTGAAACTATCATGGTTTTTGAACAGATGAAAGACTCAACAGACAATCAAGGTATTTTTCAATGTATAATTTCAGTTACATCACACTGTGAACCTTTGCTATAAATTCTGTGCCTTACAATTATGTCCTCCACAATCACCTGATGAAGGAGTGTCACTCCAAAAGCTAGTGCTTCCAATTAAACCTGTTGGACTCTAACCTGGTGTTGAGAGATTTTTAACTTACTTGAATCACACAGTAATCAGGTAACTAACTTGCCAAGCTACCACTGCCTGAAGCTGATTGGGCTCCTACTTCAATATGCTGATAAGGGTGAGAGGCCATCATATGAACTGATTACAATTTTAACTCGTGGTGAAAAAGCTATTCTGGATTTTTCACCTGGTGAAGTTAGTAGATACATCAGGTGTACACAGACATGTTTCTTCAACATTTTTTAACGTTCTTTACATGAATAGTAGGAGTACACAACTCACAATTCTACTCCATATAGACAACAACCTCCTGAAACCTTGCTCCTTCCTGCTGACCTCCTAATATTTGCTACCCATTGGGGATTGCCAGAAGATACAGAAGAGACCTGTGTTACAGCGGGCGCACAGAGAGGGGAGCCGGAAGGTAAGCGGAGACCAGTTGAAATTAACGTTTTTCTTTTTGCAGTCTGTTTTTTTTCAACTAGGAGCGGGAACCTGGAAATCGTCAACAGAGGCTTCTGGGAAAGTAAGAAGTTTGAGTGGAGAAGGAACCCGAGTCACTACATGTGTAATGTCTCGCACCCTCCCTCCTCCTCTAACCTTAAAAAAGGACTCAGTCGGCTGAACAGGTAAGCTACTTAGCGGTCTTGTTTTGGAGACTAAGTGTAGAGTTATGGCAGCGCAGGCAGTGGAATGTTCCTCCTGCAGGATGTTTGAGATAGGGGTGACCACCGATGCTCCTGCCGACTTCACCTGCAGGAAGTGCAGCCAGCTCCAGCTCCTCACAGACCGCGTTAGGGAACTGGAGCTGGAGTTGGATGAACTGAGGATTATTCGAGAGGCTGAGAGGGTGATAGATAGAAGCTACAGGGACATAGTTACGCCAGAGAACAGAGGTAGCTGGGTAACAGTTAGAGGTGGGGAGGGGAGGAAGCAAGCAGTGCAGGGATCCTCTGTGGTCAGGGCCCTCAACAATAAGTATACCGCTTTGAATACTGTTGGGCGGACGGCCTAGCAGGGGTAAGCTGCAGTGACCGGCTCTGAGGCCCAGAAGGGAAAGAGGGAGAGGAGGAGAGCGCTAGTTATAAGAGACTCTATAGTTCGAGGGACAGACAGGCGGTTCTGTGGACATGGGTGAGACTTTCGGATGGTTTGTTGCCTCCCGGGTACCAGAGTCTGAGACGTCTCGGACCGTGTCTTCAGAATTCTTAAGGGGGAGGGTGTGCAGCCAGAAGTCGGGGTGCACATTGGCACCAATGACATGACATAGGTAGGAAGAGGAGTGGGGAGGTCATTCAGGAGCTCAGGGAGTTAGGCTGGAAGCTAAAAGCTAGGACGGACAGAGTCGTCATCTCTGGGTTGTTGCCGGTGCCTTGTGACAGTGAGGCAAAGAATAGGGAGAGAGTGCAGTTGAACACGTGGCTGCAAGGATGGTGTAGGAGGGAGGGCTTCAGTTATTTGGACAATTGGACTGCATACTAGGGAAGGTGTGACCTGTACAAGCAGGAAGGGTTGCACCTGAACCAGAAGGGCATCAATATCCTGGGAGATAGGTTTGCTAGCACTCTTCGGGGGGTGATAAACTAATTTGGCAGGGGGATGGGATCCGGACTTGTAGTCCAGCAAGTAGGTTAGTTGTTTTTCAGGATGTCCAAGAATGTAGGGAGGTTGTGGAGAAGGTAGCACTGACAGGGAACACTTGTGGACACAGATGGGCTCAAGTGTGTATACTTCAACGCAAGGAGAATCAGAAATAAGGTGGGTGAACTTAAGGCGTGGATTGGTACTTGGGACTACAATGTTGTTGTCATCACGGAAACGTGGATAGAAAAGGGACAGGAATGGTTGTTGGAGGTTCCTGGTTACAGATGTTTCAGTAGGATGGGGTGGGGGAGGGTGTGGTAAAAAAGGACGGGGTGGCATTGCTAATTAGAAATGGTATAACGGCTGCAGAAAGGCAGTTCAAGGGGGATCTGCCTTTGGAGGGAGTATGAGCTGAAGTCAGAAATAGGAAAGGAGCAGTCACCTTGTTGGGTGTTTACTATAGGCCCCCCAATAGCAACAGAGTTGTGGAGAATCAGATTGGGGAACAAATTTTGGAAAGGTGCAGAAGCCACAGGGTAGTAGTCATGGGCGATTTCAACTTCCCAAATATTGATTGGAAGTTCTTTAGATCAAGTAGATTGGACGGGGCAGTGTTTGCGCAGTGTGTCCAGGAAGCTTTTCTAACTCAGTATGTAGATTGTCCGACCAGATGTGAGGCCATATTGGATTTGGTAGTTGGTAACGAACCGGGACAAGTGATGGGCTTGTTAGTGGGTGAGCATTTTGGTGATGGTGACCACAATTCTGTGACTTTCACCTTGGTTATGGAAAGAGATAGGTAGGTGCAACAGGGTAGGTTTTACAATTGGGGGAAGGGTAAATACGATGCTGCAAGACAGGATCTGAGGAGCATAAATTGGGAGCATAGGCTGTCAGGGAAGGATGTTCTTGCATGGGCTGCACAAAACACTACACAGGAAGACAGCTAACGATCCGCATCCATGAACACCAACTAGCCACGAAACAACACGACCAGCTATCCTTAGTAGCGACACACGCAGATGACAAGCAACGTGAATTCGACTGGGACAACACTACTATTTATAGGACAAGCCAAACAGAGAACAGCCAGGGAATTCCTAGAGGCATGGCACTCATCCACAGTTTCAAGCAATAAGCACATTGACCTGGACCCAATATATCGTCCACTGCAGCGGACAGCTGGAACTGACAACCGGAAGCGGCAGAATCAAACCACTACAAATGCCGGAGGAAAGATCACAGAAGCGCTTCACAGGAGGCTCCCAAGCACTGAGGATGTCACCTAGACAGGGGGCGAAACGTCTGCAACACAAATTCCCAGCTCGGCGAGCAGAACCACAAAAGGCACTGCTTAATTAGGGACAGCCAGCACAGATTTGAGAGGGGTAGGTCTTGCCTTACAAGTCTTATTGAATTCTTTGAGATGACCAAGCATGTGGATGAGGGTAGAGCAGTGGATGTAGTGTACATGGATTTTAGTAAGGCATTTGATAAGGTTCCCCATGGTAGGTTTATGCAGAAAGTCAGGGGGCATGGGATAGTGGGAAGCTTGGCCAGTTGGACAGAGAACTGGCTAACCGGTCGAAGTCAGAGAGTGGTGGTAGATGGTAAATCTTCAGCCTGGAGCCCAGTTACAAGTGGAGTTCCGCAGGGGTCAGTTCTGGGTCCTCTGCTGTTTGTACTTTTTATTAATGGCTTGGAAGAGGGAGTCAAAGGGTGGGTCAGTAAATTTGCAGATGATACGAAGATTGGAGGAGTTGTGGATAGAGGAGGGCTGTTGTCGGCTGCAAAAGAGACTTGGATATGATGCAGAGCTGGGCTGAGGAGTGGCAGATGGATTCAACCCTGTCAAGTGTGAGGTTGTCTATTTTGGAAGGACAAATAAGAATGCGCATCCTGTGAAGTAGGGTTCTTAGTAAGGTGGAGGAGCAGAGGGATCTTAGGGTCTATGTTCATAGATCTTTGAAAGTTGCCATTCAGGTGGATAGAGCTTGTAAGAAGGCCTACGGTGTATTTGTGTCATGAGCAGAGGGATTGACTTCAAGAGTCGTGAGGTGATGTTGCAGCTGTATAGGACCTTGGTAAGACCACATTTGGAGTACTGTGTGCAGTTCTGGTCGCCTCACTTTAGGAAAGATGTGTAAGCTTTGGAGAGGGTGCAGAGGAGATTTACCAGGATGTTGCCTGGAATGGAGAATAGGTTGTATGAGGATAGGTTGAGAGTGCTAGGCCTTTTCTCATTGGAACGGCGAAGGATGAAGGGTGACTTGATAGATGTTTATAAGATGATCAGGGGAATAGATAGAGTAGCCAGTCAGAGACATTTTCCCCGGGTACAACAGAGTGTTACAAGGGGACATAAATTTAAGGTGAGGAGTGGAAGGTCTGGGGGGGGGGGGGGGGGTTGTCAGGGGTAGCTTCTTTACCCAGAGAGTGGTGGGGGCATGGAATGCGCTTCCTGTGGGAGTGGCAGAGTCAGAATCATTGGAGACCTTTAAGCGGCAATTGGATAGGTACATGGATAGGTACTTACGCTAGGACAAATGTTCGGCACAACATCGTGGGCCGAAGGGCCTGTTCTGTGCTGTATTGTTCTATGTTCTAGACCATGAAATTAAAATTGAACAGACTCATGCTGCTAAACTTGAAAGGATGAGCAGGGGATGGAGAGGGAGCTATCCAGTGCAAATGGGATGGGGGGCACAAATATGTTCTTTGTCAACTCATCAGATAACACATATTAAAAGGTTCAAAGCCAATTAATTACTTTTGAATTTTTAATATTGTCGTAATGTGCACAGATATCCCTGACAAGCAGCAAACAAGCAGTTTATCAGTTTTACTGTTGGAAATTCAGAGTTAAATTGGAGGGGGGTGGGACGAGTACAGCAAGGGGTGAGGACAGAAATGCGGGAAGTGGAGAGAGGGAAGTTCAGAAGGCGGGGGGAGGGGGAAGTGCAGGAAGATGGAGGAGGGTCGTACAGCGAAGATGTGGGGAGGAAAGTGCAGAAAGTTAGGGAAGGACGTGCGGGAAGGGGTGGGTTTGGAAGTGTGAGAAGGGGTGGGGAGGGAGGTGCAGGAAGAGGGGTGCAGAGGTGCCGGGGGGGTAGGGAAGTGCAGAACATGGGTGGAGACAAGAGCGGGAAGTGGGGGGACAGAAGCGCTGGGGGGGGGGGGGGTGAGAAGTTTGGGAAGGTGTGGGGAGGATGTGTGGGTAGGGGTGTGGAAGTGCAGGAAGTGGGGTAGGGAAGTGCGGGGGACAGGGAGGGAAGTGTGGGAGGCAGATGGGGTGAAAAGCTGGGGAGGGGACCACAACTCACCATACCTCAGGTAACTTGCACACTGTAAATGGAAAACGGCCGCAACTACACCCAAGTGGGCAAATTAAGCATATTTTTCCTGCCTGGGCATGTGGGTTTGACTTGAGTGTGATGGGAGGCCCTTCAGAGGGCAACTGCATTAATCAGGCCTTTTCACAGTTCAGGGTGAAGTCATCTTTAAATCATGTAAATTGCATGCAGTTTTGAAACTGTGTGGGATACCAATCCCAGTCGCAAGCAATCTCGATCATGTCATTTGTCATTACAGAATGATCACAATCACCTGAGAATGCACAGGGAACTGCTCCTTCGATGCTGCCTGAACTGCTGTGCTCTTCCAGCACTACTAATCCAGAATCTGGTTTCCAGCATCTGCAGTCATTGTTTTTTCCCTGTGTACCAAAGAAGTCAATCGAAATGTTCCCAATCAGAAACCTTGGCTGAACCAGGAAATCCACTCCCTACTGAAGACCAGGATGCAGCATTCAAGTCAAATGACCTAGACCTAAACAGAAAATCCAGATTTGACCCCCACAAAGCCATCAGGGAAGCCAAGAGGCAGTACTGGACCAAGTTAGAGGCCTAAACCAACCTCACAGATTCCCACTGCCTGAGGCAACGGTACAGGATACAAAATGAAGCAAAACAGGGTAGCAGACAAAGACACATCCCTCCCTGAAGTGGTCAATGGTTTCTATGCTCAGTTCAAGCAGAATGCCAGTGCCAAAGTGTCACCTGCCACGACAGCTCTGGGCATACTTGTGCCCAATGTCCCCGCTGCAGACGTCAGATGGGTCTAACTCTGAGTCAATTCAGGAAACAATAGACCTGGACGGTATACCTCGACCAGCACTTGGACCCGGTGCAGATGAACTAGCAGACGTATTCACAGACATCCTCAATCCCTCACTCCTACATGCTGAAGTCCCTTCCCACTTCAAGATGCCCACCATCATCTCCATACCTATTAAAGCATATGCAATGTGCCTTAATGTCTACTGCCCACAGCACACAACAAACCCAGTCTCCCAGCCTACCTTGATCTATTGCAATTTGCCGACCGATGTAACAGATGCACACTGGAAACCATTTCCTTAGCCCTGAATGTAGCCCTGGAACACCTGGGCAGCAAAGACTCCTGCTTATCGACTACAGCTCCACTTTCAACACTATTATCCCCTGATCTCAAAATTCCAAGGTAGGTCACGGTTCTGGCTTCTGCAATTGGATCCTCAGCTTCCTGAGCCACAGACCGCAATCAGTGAAGACAGACAACAACACCTCCTCCACAATAACGCTCAAAACTGGAGGCCCCCAAGGGTGTGTTTTCAGGCCCCTGTATACCCACAACTGTGTTACCAAATTCAAATGAATGTCATTTACACCTTTGCTGATGACACCACCATGGTTGGACAGATATCAAACAATGTCGAGTCAAAATACAGGAAGAAGAGAGAGCGCTTGGTGATGTGGTGCAAGGAGAACAACCTCTGTCTCAATGTCACCAAAACGAGAACTGATCACTGACTTAAGGAGGAGAATACACCCCCATCTGCATCAACGGAGCTAACGTTGAGTGGGTCAAGAGCATCACGTTTCTTGGAATGACAATAACCAACAATCTGTCCTGGACTT
Source organism: Hemiscyllium ocellatum (assembly GCF_020745735.1). NCBI lineage: Eukaryota > Metazoa > Chordata > Chondrichthyes > Orectolobiformes > Hemiscylliidae > Hemiscyllium > Hemiscyllium ocellatum. The sequence continues at coordinate 36,081,602 of NC_083407.1, read as the reverse complement.
CCCACGTAGATGTGATGGTCAAGGCGACACAACAACACCTCTTCTTCCTCAGGTGACTCAGGAAATTTGGCATGTCCACAAGGTCCCTCAAAAAACTTTACAATGCATCATTGAAAGCATACTGTCTGGGTGTATAATGGCCTGGTTTGACAACTGTTCTGCCCATGACCATAGGAAACCACAGAAGGTTGTGTGCACAGCCCAGCCCGTCACAGAAGACACCCTTCTATCCAAGGATTCCATTTACACAGCTCATTGTTGCATAAAGGCTGTCAACATCATCAAAGACCCATCACACCTCTGTAATCGTCTCCTACAACCTCTTCTGTCAGGGAGAAGACACATAAGCTTGAATGCATGCACCAGCAGGCTCAGGAACAGCTTCTTCCCAGCTGTTATTAGACTGATCAAATATTTCAAATATTGCTGATCTTTCTCACGTTAATCTTGTCGAGTGCACATCCTGTGTGATGTAGCCTGTATGCCTCTGTCTACGTTTTGTTTCTCACCCTATGATCTGTATGTCCTTGTTCACTGTGATCTGCCTGTGCTGCTCGTAAACAAAGGTTTTCACTGGACTTAGGTACATGTGACAATAATTCAATCAAATCAAAATCAGAAGTAATCACAGGCAACAGCATGGAAACAGATCCTTCAGTCCATCTTATCCACGCTGACCAGATATCCTATATTAATCTAGTCGCATTTGGCACATATCCCTTTAAACCTTCCTATTCATATACCCATCCAGATGCCTTTTAAATGTTGCAATTGTACCGGCCTCCACCACTTTCTCTGGCAGCTCATTCCACACATGCACCACCCTATGCATGAAAAGGTTGCCCCTTAGGTCCCTTTTCTGTCTTTCCCCTCTCACCTTAAACTATGCCTTCTAGTTTCTGTCTTCCCTAACCTGGAGAAAAGTCCTTAACTCGTCACCCTATCCATGCAATTCATGATTTTATAAACCTCTGACAAAGATTCATTTAGACTCAAGACTCTCCACAGATGCTGTCTGACCCGCTGTGATCTCCACCATATGTTGTTTTCAGTGAAGAGTCATTGCCTGCCTGGCACTGTTTGACCTGGTGCATGGCTGGGCTTTAGATATGGCACCAATACCAGGATTCCCAGAAGGTCCCAGCAGTGGCAAGTACTTCCTCTGGTGAGAATGAAGATTGGGTACCTTTAAGTTATGTTGCACCAGTAACAGGTGAGTTACAGAGAATAAAGTTAGAAAACTTTCTAGGGCTAAGGGAAAGAAAACCCTCCATGAATGCTGCCAAGATCAAAACTTGCCTGATTTTACATAGAATTCAGCCCTTAGCATTACCAATTCATGCCGATTCCCCAGTAACAGTTTCCTTACTAATATCATTGAAGAAAGTAATATCGTTCAACTAAGTTCTTGCTTTCTTCCAGCGATTAGCACAAGGCTTGTCAATACACTAATAAATTTCTCCCACCAGTGTGTACAGTGGAGGAAATAAAACAATAAAAACAAGGAAATATGCTAAGTTACAAAAGGGAAAACAAACAATATGGGAAGTAAACTATTTCAGATGATTAGACCAGGCAGTTTGTCTGGAGAATTACACCAGCATTGCCTGAGAACTTTTTCCATATATGGTGTTCTCTGATTTCATATGGTGGGAAGATAGGAGGACCAGGAGTTTACTACATCTGAGATTGCAAATTGAGTTACTTTTACTTATTTCAATCGAAGTACATGATTTACAGTTTCATGCATTGATATTCAATGAATATGTTCATGCTTTTTGAGAGTGAAATACAGAACAGTCATCTGTTCAAGCTACTAAAATGCTTGCTTTGGCACTGACCTTTATTTCCTTTGGGGAGTAACCCCGCCACAGGAGATTTTTTGATTTAATCGGCTCAATTCTAATAGTGCTGACACGATTTCCATCTCGTGCAAAATCGGTAACGGCCATCACAGAGAGTGAGCTTCTTGCACAACTGCCACTCATACAAGCAGGCATCTGTACCAAATCCACCTGGCATGAGGACAGTGCTATGTTCAACACTGTGGAGGTCAGACTGTCTGAAAACACAACAATAAATGGAACTTATGAAACCTATGGAGCAAGTGTGAGCTTGTATTTGCAGATGGTAAGGTATAATACAGGATGTGTTCAATATTTAGTCAAGTAATTTCAACATCTGAAGCCGGATAGGGTCAAGCTTATTCTCCAATTTACTTCCTTTTTACAAAGATTTCTCTTCCAAACCATCCAGATAGATGAAGATCTGTTGGAAATATTTATTTCTGGTATTTCTACTCCTTCTTGTCATATACACACAGATGGTGGCTAATAACACCATCATAAAAACGACCAATAACAACCATAGTTGAGGTCTAGTTGTAACAAACATAGAAATTGCTAATTCAGTAACTGTCCCTGAAGTCCAATACATTTTTAAGTCTCATTTGTGCTGTGATCACTACAAGATACAATGCTTCCACTTTGAAAGGAATATGAGTAGCATATGGATAGATCTTAGATTTACAAAGAGAAAACTAGTTCTGATGTCATGGAAAGCTGTTGCATTGAAACAGGCCAATTGTGCCATCAAATCTGTGCTGGTTTCTCATCCATGAAACATTTGGCCTAATCCCATTCACCTGTTTGCTCACCACAGGCTTAAAAATTTACCATGTTCAAGCAAATTAGTTATGGTCTAAAACAACTTATAGGCTCTGCTTCCAGAACTTTTGCAGGCTAGAATTCTAGTCCAGCAAAGCTCTTGGGTTTTTTTTTCTAAACTCCCTTTTAGTTCTTTTAATGGTGATCTTAAATTTGTGCTCTTTTAATAGTCTCACTATTCAATCAGCTTAATTTACCACGTCATTTACCCGAATGGTGCACTCCAAATCAGTTACACTATGCACACATGCATTCTGACTGTTATTTTTATTGCCTTCCATGGAAGGATTACTTTTTCTCACCCGAATATTTGGTCTAACCTATCTATTTGCCCAAGGACATTCATTCCTGGATAAATGTCTTTTGAAAAAAAATCAGATATCTCAGTACTATCCTTTTCAAATCTGAATACTCGCAATTTACATTTCTATTTGTCAAATTTCATTCTGAATTAATATATTGTTAGTTTTCTTTTACAGACAAATTACTTTGTCCTCAACTTTTTTCTTTTCTGTTTTACTGAATACATTGCTGTTAATTTGACTTGCATACCCAAGTACTTGTACACTGTGTCCACTTGCTTCACTTTATCTCGAACCACCTACCTTTGTCCAGCCATATCGAACCAACCACATACTGACTGAGCCAATATCCTTTAACAGGTTCTTAAAAGACATGGTTTCACCTTCTTCTGTTTCAGATTCTCTTTTCAGCAATTTGGAACACCTACAATTATGCTTTTCTCTTTAATTTTTTTTAAATTGTAAATCCACAAAGTTGATGCTACTTTTTTTAGCATTGAAATGATCACTTCAATTCTTCTTTATTTCTCTATTTCTTTACCTAATGCTTTATACCTGAGATTTTGTACCTCGATATCTTTGCATCTAAGATGGCACCAGGAATGGTGACTTTGTATACTTTTCACTGTACTCCTATATTCGATTAAATGGGATAAAATTGAATTTACTCCTTCAAAAATATTTTATGGTATATTGACACTACGAAAGGCTCTTCATAAATGTAAATTCCTTTCACCGATGTTGAATTTTTATTGCTGTCAGCTCTCAGTAGAGCAAACTGTGCGCACTGCAGGGAATCCATTCCAGTCTATAATTCAACTATTTAATTATTTTAGGGGATGAGCTCAGTGATCCTTCCCCGATCCCAAAAGGAAGTTAAACCACCTCAGTCACACCGTCCTTGTCCCAACATGCTTACGTGGGCTCAACAGGTGCCTTCCAGCCATTCGATTTTCCATTGCTTTCTGGTTGTTGTGTTTGGGTAGCAGGCCAGCAGCATTCTTTGCCAGGACATTTTATGCTTGGATGAATATTTGCCGAACCAGATTTGTGTAAACTGTGGTTAAACCCTTGTTTTATAATCTAGGTAATCATGCGTTTAGCAACTCAATCTAAATAATACCGGAGCTGTAGCTAAAAATCATTTTGCACAAAGGGCTTGGTTTTTCAAATTGCAAAACTTTGGCAGATCATTTATTCTATTTGTTACATTATGTTCTGGGTACTAAAAGTAAAAAATGAGATCAGTTTTAAAAATTTAAATGCAATTTCCACGATTGGATCTGGAATTCTACAGAGTGGCAGTGATCTGGATGTGATTTGAAACAATGGGACTCCTTGCTTGAAATCAGATACTTATTCAGCTGGAGTCAGCTATATCAACACCAATGTAACAAATGTAGTTCAAATTTAACAGCTCTGTTCCTTTAAATACAGAGCGCAGTAAAGTTAGAAGGCAACAGATGCGATTGCAAACCAAATTGTCAGGCTTGAAAAGCATATTTAATGTTGATTTTGCAAAACATAATTTGCTGCGGTGAATATCATCATGAAATAGGAACAGGGATTACTGGAGTTTGCTATTTCTGGCTGAGATGCAGAAGGAGCTAACTGCCAAAGTGCTCATTTCAGTAAATTATACTTTTTTTTGCCTTTGAGCCAATATGCTTGTGCTTATTTTCTGGCACAAATTAAATAGTGCTGTCCGCCGAGTGATCTCAGCTGTCAGTGTTTCTTGCTTGTAAATGAGAACTGATGTATAAACACTCTTGAGAAATACCACCAAGGGCTTTGCTTTCTTACCACACATTTTAATGGCTTCCCATCCTGCGGAATACATTCATATTTGGAAACGATGAAACATCGTAAATCCAAACAAGCTAATTCTAATATCATTTCTAAATCGCTAAGTGATTATAATAATTGTCACATTCATTTGATAATTTGAAGATATGGTTTTGTTTTATTTATGTTTTTAACTATCGACTTTCAAGTTGTAATTTCAGAAAATGGTATTCAGACCTCCACTCTTCACTGTCATTAGTAGTTCGCCAAATAAACTATAGCTGGAAGGACTAAAGGAATAAAAAGAACATTATACCAGATTAAAGGAACCAGTCATGAGTGGACAGTTTCAGTAAAATATTGACTGGGGGATGGGAGCAGATTACTAACTCACTGTCTCATTTAAACAATGCTACGTTACCCAAAGTCCCTAATGGACAAATTATCCTGTGCAAACATCATCATCTCTGAGAGCTTCATATGTTTCTATGAAATTTCAGCATTGATTATTTCAACAAATTGTTTAGCATGTTTATTTCAAACCAACAGATTTTGGAGATTTGCATATTATTATTTCCAGAGCAGATAACATTTCTGCTATTTCGCTGCTGTCAGAGATGCATACTGTGAAGTATTATATTATTTTTATATAGCCATTTATGTATCAATTCTAAAGTAATGTCTGAACTTTTGTATTGGATTAAAGTAAATGAGTTTTTACTTGCTAGTCATTAAATCCACAGAGTCATTTCAGTGTTTTCAGAGAAAGCAAATGAGCTTGAAAATATTAAATGATGTTGTCCAGACAGAAATACACCTATTTAAAATACATATTCCCTGGGAATATATTTGATTTTTCAGACTCCGTTTTTATCATCTCAGTTTATCAGCAAAGAGAATGAGTTAGCCATTTCTGCCAAAAGCGGGGATAGGTATGTGATACCAGAGACAACAAAATAAAGTTGCTTAATAAAAACACAATATAAAACAATGTGTTTTTGATTTTAAAATCTGGGCACACAATATCTAGTAATTTTTCTATTTTAAATTAGTAGCCGTGCTTGATTGGCTTTATCAAAGTTTATAAGGCGTGACATACAAATGTACAATCCTTAAAATTCATTTACAAACTCAAGTCTTACCTGAGTCATTGATAGTGAGTTGCAATGTTATTTTACAACTGTTTACATTCTGTCCTTCTTCCAGACAAGCAATTGGAATCGTACTTTGGATCAACAAAGTATGTGCTTTGCCATCTTCTCTGATTTGCAAAGACACTGGGTCAAACTGTTTGAAAGAAAGAGGTTTTAAAAGGCAAAAGTGTGTGAAAATATTGTTCCAGTGAAAACATTAGAAGTCATTCCAGTTGTAAATATCCCTCATTACTGATTACGAAGACCACCTATTCCCCAGCTAATTACTTCAGAGACAATTTCCAAAAGTATATTTTTAAAAGCTTTTAACATTCATTCCAGGATTTTATGAAATTAAGTTTGTCAACAGCAACAACTTGAACTCATGAAACACTACACATGTATTAATACATTCTGCGGCCTTTCACAGAAATATTATCAAACTGGACATTTGATACCAAGTCCTGTAAGACATTATGAGGGTGAAAGTTGTTTAAACAACTTGGTTTAAAAGGTAGATTAACAGGGATAAATGTGTGGTTTGGTGGCAAAAGCAGGTACATTATCTGACTGGCAATAAATTGGGAAGAGGAGATGCAACGAGACCAGAGGTGCTTGCACACCAGTTGCTGGGATCGCAGGCAATGAAGGTAACAAATGATCTGTTGGCCTGCATCACAAGAAGATTTGAGTATAGGGTGGGAGGGGGGATGTCTTGCTACAACTGTATGGAGCTGAAAATGTGTTGCTGGTTAAAGCACAGCAGGTCAGGCAGCATCCAAGGAACAGGAAATTCGACGTTTCGGGCCAGAGCCCTTCATCAGGCTCTGGCCCGAAACGTCGAATTTCCTGTTCCTTGGATGCTGCCTGACCTGCTTTGCTTTAACCAGCAACACATTTTCAGCTCTGATCTCCACATCTGCATACCTCACTTTTTACAACTGTATAGAGCCTTGGTAAGACCACATCTGGGGTATTGAGAGTAGAATTTGTCTCCTTAACTCAAGAAAGATATTCTGGCCTTGGAGGGAGCTCAATAAAGATTTGCCAGACTGATTCCTGAGATGGCTGGAGTGATGTACAAAGAGATACTGAACTGGTTAGATCTACATTCACTGGAGTTAAGAAGAATAAGGGTGTGTGGAATGTCATTTATAAAATTTATAATTAATAATCACAATATTATGGAACGTATAAAATCCCAACAGGATGAAACAATGTAAATGCAGGAAGATTGTATCTAAGAATTGGAGAGTCGAGAATTAGGGGTATGAGGTCAGTCATTTCGGACTGAGATCAGGAGAAATATCTTCACCCAGAGAGTGTGATGAGCCTGTGGAATTCTCTACCATAGAAACCAAATGAGGCCAGAATATTGAAGGAGTTAAGATTTCTTAGAACTAAAGGGATCAAAGGATACAGGGAGAATGCAGGAAGAGGGTACGGAGTTGGATAGTGGAGGAGCAGGATTGAAGGGCCTAATAGAATCACAGAATTTTACAGTATTAAAGGAGGCCACTTGACCCATCGTGTCTGTATTGGCTCCCAAAAGAGTCAGCCAGTCGGTCTCATTGTCCAGTCCAATCTCCATAACCTCCTAATTTAATCATTTCCAGATACATAACAAAAATATAAATTGCTGGAAAAACTGAACAAGTCTGGCAGGTGTACTGAGATTTTCCTGTAATTTCTGTCTTTGTTTCTGCTTTCCGGCATCCACAAATGTTTTTTTAAACTTTTAAATATATATCCAGCTCTCTTTTGAAACCTTATATGCAGTCCACCTCCGACACTCTCCCAGTTCATTCCAAATCCTAACAACTCGGAGTAAAGAGGTTTCTCTTCATCTCACTCCTTGCTCTCTTGTTGATAATCTTGAAATTGTAACCCCAATTACTGACATACCAACTAGTGGAAACAGAATATCTTGCTTTACTCTGTCAAAATTGTTGTACCATCTAGCCTGTATTCTCTTTGTGTTTCTTCGATCAAAATGCATTACCTCACGTTTCTCTGCACTGAAATTCATCAGCCATTTGGCCAAGTTGTCAATGCCCCTCTGAAATCGGTCAGCATCGTCCTCACAGTTTACTATTCTCTCTAAATCATAGGAGTCATACAGCACAGAAACAGACCCTTCGTCCAACTCCAGCTTAATATCATTTACAATTTTAGAGATTTTGTCCTCAACATCCATCTCCAAAGCTTTTATATAAATCAGAAAAAGCAAGGATCCCAACATCAATCCCTGGGGAATAGCACTTTCAACCCATCCCAAATCGGAGAAATGCCGATATATACCAATTCTTTTTGGGTTGTTTATACCTACCCTCTATTTCCTATTTTTTGGCCACCTTCTAAGCCATGCTGCCAGAGACCTAGCAATTCTAAACATTTCTAATTTGCTCGCCAACCTACCATGTGGCACCATATTAAATGCTTTGTGAAAGTCCAAATATACAACATCCACATCACAACCGTCATCCACCGCCTGTGTCACCTCATCAAAGAATTCAACTAAATTTGCTAGATATGACCTACTCATGACAAAACCATGTTGACTGTCCAGTAATAACTTATTTTTGTCTAAACATGTTTACCTTAACCTATATTACAGCCTTTACTGACCTACTCCTGCTTCTATTTTTACATTAATATGTTAAAGAATACTTCAATAGAAGTAAGAGAGTAGAGAAGTAGAGGTGTTCAGAGTGGATTTTCGGAGCTTAGACTGACTGGAAGCAGGAGAATGTTTGGCTGCCAATGCTGGAGTGACTGTAATATAAGTTGTGCAAGAGGCTAGCATTGGAAGAGCCCAGAGATCTCAGAATGCTGTAGAGCTGGCAAAATTACAGTGATAAGAAGGGGTAAAACTTGAGGAACCTGAAAACAAGAATAAGTTTAAAAAACATCTCATGAGTCTTACTTTGGTAACTTTGTCCTGACTAGTTCCTTTTTTCTTAATGATTCTGAGTTCGAGCTACCAGCTCGCCAACCAATGTAAAGTTTCTCAAGAATTATTTTATCAAAACCTCTAATAATTCAGATTCAAACCTCTAATAATTTAGATTGCTGTTGAACATTAAATATTTTAATAAATCTAATTTCTCTAGTCTCTGCTCATAACTGAAAAAAGTGTTGCATGAACAATATCATTGTATGAATTCTCTTCCTTATCCTGGTCATGACCTTGATATCTTTACTAAAATAAGATGCCCTAAGTAATAAAATATTTAAGTTGTAGCTTTATTTAGGTAGCTTTAGAATATGGGGTTGACACTTAAATTTGGTTTGGATTTGTTAAGTTTAATGGCTTTTAGCTGTTCCTAAAAATTATCTTGCAACTTCATTTTTTTTTACAGAAATGGTTGCTAAAAAATTATCGAGTATTGAAGAAGATAGTGATAAGATAGACAATTCCCTACCTCCCATAGATTAGATTCCCTACAGTGTGGAAACAGGCCTTCAGCGCAACAAGTCAACGCTGACCCTCCAAAGAGTAATCCACCCAGACCCATTTCCTTCTGACTAATGCACCTAACACTATGGGCAATTTAGAATTGCCAACTCACCTGACCTGCACATCTTTGAACTATGGAAGGAAACCGGAGCACCCGGAGGAAACCCACGCAGACATGGGGAGAATGTACAAATTTCACACAGTCACCCGAGGCTGGAATTGAATCTGGGTCCCTGGCACTGTAAGGCAGCAGTGCTAACCACTGAGTCACCATGTCACCCATAGACTGAGGTAGTAAACTATATTGTCTACACCTTGTGGTGCCACTTCAACAGATCCAATGCTAGCCCCATGAGAATTGGCCCAGAACCTCCTGATAGGGGATGACCATGGCCTGACATTGAATACCCCCTAGCTGAATGTTCAGCACTGCATAACTATGTATGATTTCCAGTAGTTGCCTGCAAGTGACTGAGAAACCATGTTCAGAATTCATATACACATCTTGTACAACCTCCTCCTTTTCTCATGTAAATACTTTTACAATTCTGGTGAAAGTATGCTTGGATTTGTTAAGTCATGCCCTCAATTGAAAATTCCTCATCTTTGTCTCCAAATCTCTCCATGGTGTGGCCCTTTGCTATCTCAGAACACACAAATGTATTAATTTCAGTGGAAATAGGTTTCTTAAATATACTCATTGACAAAGGATCTATAGTTCTCTGACACAGAATTCAAAAGATTCATAATCCTTTAAATGAAGAGCTCTCTCTTCATCTCAATCCTCAATTATCACTTCCTCATCCTGAAACTGTGACCATGTAGTCTCCTATATTTTCCAACATTAACTGCATTGATTTAATCAATGTAAATCGCATAGAAACAGAAATATTAGCCCTCCCATTATTTTTCCTGTTCTTCAAGTGATCTTTTGCTCTAACCTTGCAACTCCAAACAAAAATAGGATTAAGGTAAAATTCTACCTCAAGCATTTCCACCAGAGATTGATGGTAGCAAGTGATATCATAAGATGGGACTTACCTTTACACAGATTGACTGAATTCAAACATCCCTGATGCTATTTATGCATCAGATTTGCTCACTATCTCCTCTAACTTCTATAAAACATGTCAGAATATTTCTTCTGTACCTAATGTTAAGTTTGCTGAATAGCATATTTATTTTTAATATCAGTGTACAATAAGATATTCAGATTTTTTAGCAATACATTTAGTATTAATTGAATACATTTTAAATATTACACATTTAATTCACCTTAATCCCAGCAAAGAATGGTTCACTATCCCTGGGAAAAGTGCGTATATCTGGAGAACTCCTCAAGAAGACTGATACACTACAGTAAACCTGCAAAAGCAAAGACAAAAAGTAGCAAAAAACCTTGACAAGTTAATCTGAGAAAACATTTTTAAATTGATACTATTCAACATGGTACTATGATGGCCCTTGTAACTCAGGAGGAGCCCATTTGACCATTCATGCCAATATTCATATCCCAAGATCAATCAGAAATAATGAAACCAAAAGAGAAAATGCTGGAAAATCTCAGGAGGTCTGGCAGCATCTGTAAGGAGAGAAAAGAGCGGACGTTGAGTCTAACTGACCTGTTATCAAAGTTCTTTTCTCTCCTTACAGATGCTGCCAGACCTGCTGAGATTTTCCAGCATTTTCACTTTTGGTTTCAGATTCCAGCATCCACAGTAATTTGCTTTCATCAAAAATAGTGAAAGCATTTGGAATGGCAAAATCCTCCTTCATGTTACAACTTGGACTGTTCTCGGACTGCAAAGTTCCTTATTCATGTTCTGAACAAAATGCAGCTACTATTTGCAAGCTGGTATATACTGTGAACCTTGTATGCAAAACATCTGGCATATCAGGCCAGTGGTTCACAATGAATCCTTTACAACAATGCAGTATATACTGGAAATAACACAGGATGTCACTGCACACAGATGACCTTTCAAAAACCAACAAACAAGTAACATTCACAAATCAGGCAGCAAAGGCACACTTCTGTACAAGTTAATTAAATGGAAAAATTAGAAATAAAATAATGCTGATAAACAAAAATCTACCTATCCACTTTGTTCCAGGAGCATTAGCCTGGTGTCAGGGTCTAACATGAGGTAACATATTGAATTTTTTAGGCTTGGTTAAGGAAATGGGGAGTAATTTTTACCTGAGGCATAAACCAGAAGGGCCAAATCTGTTCTCTAGCTGTTTATTCTGAACTTTCACATCAAACTCAAAACTCTCTCCCTAGCTATCGCCTTACCTGCTGAATTTCTCCAGCATTGTTAGTTTGAGAGAAGAACATGTGCCCCTTACATTTTTGCAATCATTCCTCTTACGCAGGGTTTCTGCCAATTTCTTTAATCACAATAACAGGATATTTGAACATGCCTTGCAAAATTTGTCAGCATAAAATTATGTGCATCTTAGTATTTGTTAAGCCTTGAAGGTATGAGTTCTATTTTCCTCCACGTATGACAGATCACCTGCCCAGTGAAGGAGTTGGAAGACAATAATTGATTCTTCTTTTTCAATAGACCTGCTTTTTTGTAGATGTAAGTGAGATAAAAGTAGAGAAAAAAACTTAGCTGGGTGATCTTTGATTAAAGTGACAGCTATGAGAGAAATAAAGGAATGCAGCCCAGAAGGGTGCCATTTTACTTTTTGAGCATTTGCTGGAGCCTTTGAAAGAGTTGTCCAATTTAGCCCACATCTGCATTAACACCAACAAACAGTAGGATTAAGGTACAGAACTTTCTGTGCAAGCTAATATTCAGTTAGTTGCTCCACTGGTTCAGATAAAGGGTCAGAAACATTAAAGTAAGAGTGAGCAACAACATTGTGAATACTTTCTGTTCCGGAGACAGTTTAGATTGTCTACCTTAACTTCATTGAAGCGTGCTGGAAAAATTTTGTGTTTGCGCATATCCTGGGTTCTTCTTATAACTGGCCAGTTTAACCTCTGTCTGAAAGTCAAGATGAGGTCTGACTTGAACATACAAAAATCTCTGAAACAAAGCATAATGAGTTTCTCACTCTCTGAACGAAACAGTTGTTTAAAATTCCACAGCCCTATGACTGGGTGCAAGGGACTCAACGTGCAATTATTCTGCTCTGATGCTTCCAGCTCAGGTATACACCAGGCAGCAGAGGAGCAGGAGAAAAGGGAAGAGTGGAGACAAGCTTGACTGCCCCTTTCTGGCTGGTATGTCCATCAATAGACAGTGCAGTAACAGCATCCCAAATTCCTCATTCACCAACCATTCCACCTTTTGTTGCTGACTTGTTCAGTTGACCTCGATACAAAAATGAGCACCAAAATGAAACAAAACAATTCCGAACCAAATTTATCTACATTGCACAGAAAAGGCCAATTCCCCTTGCGTATTTCTTTGCTTCCAGTCTTCCATGTGGCTTTGCCTGCCCTAATCCTGTCCAGTTGCAACTGCGTGACTGATGGAAGGCTGCTGATTTTCAATAGGGACACAAGGATGCCTTTGGAGAATACGCAATTCTGGATCCGCAAGGACTGGCTTTGTCCAGGTGGATTCTATTCCATGTAATCAGGCAGAATGCTGGCATGCCTGAACCTTGCTGCCTTCCTTTCTCCACCAGAATGAAGGCCAAGTTCAACATTATTGCTCCTGCTGCAATTAAATGATCAATGAGGGACCTCATTCTATTGCTGCTGGCACTGACCCAGCTGTTAGCTGGCCTGCTGCTATACAATATGGACAGCAGAGAGGAAAAAAACTATGCAGTCAATTTGACACCTCTCTTGGTTTGGGGGTGGTGAAGGTCCCTTGATCACAGGTATTCAGTGCCTCAAAGCCAAGAACCATAAGACTAGCCCCTGCTAACAATTACCATCATTTCACTTGCAAATTCCTCCCTCACATTTATTACCCTGTGACCTTGGGTCACTCAGCTGACACAATGATGCTGCAAAGTACCATGACAACTGGCTTCTAATTGACAAAGCTACTACTCCCAGGGTTTTGTTTCATGGGATAGAACGGTTGGTCGCCTCAACACTGCCTAATGAAAAGGTAACACGGTCCTTCATTGGCTCTCAGCCGTCAAGCAGGACCTCCACTACCTCAACAGGATTCCACCCTCAGTTCTGTAAGACATATGCAGAATTATGCATCTTTTCTTGATGGGGTAGCGCAGTGGATGTTGTCAACATGGATTTTAGTAAGGCTTTTAATAAGGTCTCTCAAGGTAAGCTCATCAAGAAGATTAAGATGGATGTGACCCATGGTGACTTGGCCACGTGAAGTCAGAATTGGCTTACCCATAGAAGACTAAAGATAGTGGTTGAAGATATTTTTCAGGCTGGAGATCTGTGAATCATGATGATCATGATGGTCCATAGGGATCCTTATTGGGACCTCTGCTGTTTGTGACATTTATAAATGACTTGAATGAAAATATCGATGGGTGGGTTAGTAAATTTGCATACGATACAAAGATCGGTGCAGTTGTGGATAGTGCAGAAAATTTTCAAAGAATACAGATTAGTTGTGGGTACGGGCAGAAAAATAGTAAATAGAGTTGAATCCGGGTAAGTGTGAAGTGATGCACTTTGGGAGATCAGATTTTAAGACAAGTGTACAGTTAATGGCAGAACCCTGACAGCATAGATATATAGAACGATAGAGTCATAGAGATGTACAGCATGGAAACAGACCCTTCGGTCCAACCACTCCATGCCGACCAGATATCCCAACCCAATCTAGTCCCACCTGCCAGCACCCGGCCCATTTCCTGCCTAACCCTTCCTATTCAAATAACCATCCAAATGCCTCTTAAATGTTGCAACTGTACCAGCCTCCACCACATCCTCTGGCAGCTCATTCCATACACTTATCACCCACTGCATGAAATAATTGCCCTTTAGGTCTCTTTTATATCTTTCCCCTCTCACCCTAAACCTATGGCCTCTAGTTCGGGACTCCCTGACCCCAGGGAAAAGACTTTGTCTATTTATCCTATCCATGCCCCTCATAATTTTGTAAACCTCTATAAGGTCACCCCTCCACCTCCAACGCTCCAGGGAAAACAGCCCCAGCCTGTTCAGCCTCTCCCTATAGCTCAGATCCTCCAACCATGGCAACATCCTTGTAAATCTTTTCTGAACCCTTTCAAGTTTTACAACATCTTTCCGAAAGGAAGGAGACCAGAATTGCATGCAATATTCCAACAGTGGCCTAACCAATGTCCTGTACAGCAACAACATGACCTCCCAACTCCTGTACTCAATACTCTGACCAATAAGAGGAAAGCATACCAAACACTTTTTTATTAGATTAGATTACTTACAGTGTGGAAACAGGCCCTTCGGCCCAACAAGTCCACACCGACCCGCCAAAGCGCAACCCACCCATACCCCTACATATACCCTTTACCTAACACTACGGGCAATTTAGCATGGCCAACTCACCTGACCCGCACATCTTTGTGACTGTGGGAGGAAACCGGAGCACCCGGAGGAAACCCACGCAGACACGGGGAGAACGTGCAAACTCCACACAGTCAGTCGCCTGAGGCAGGAATTGAACCCAGGTCCCTGGCGCTGTGAGGCAGCAGTGCTAACCACTGTGCCACCGTGCCGCCCATTCACTCTCATTCAGAGTTATAAGCATCTTGGTGATTTTAGTGATAGATCCTGAATTACACCCCACAGTGATCAGTATTTTTTTGTTTATATTCACTTGTGGGAAGTGGGCATCACTGGCCTAGCTAGCATTTATTACTCAATCCTAGTTGCCCTTGAGAAGATGCTGGCCATCTGCTTTCTTGAACTGCTGCAGTCCACCTGCTGTGGGTTGACCCGCAATGCCCTTAGGGTGGGAATTCCAGAATTTTGACCCAGTGACAATAAAGAAACAATGATCTATTTCCAAGTCCGGATGGTGAGTGGCTTGGAGGGGATCTTGCACATGCATATTTTAAAGATAAGTCTGATGTTTTTTGCAAATGCAACTGTATCCAACAATACATCAGGTACACTCAAACAGACATTTACAAATATTTAACTGTTCAGTTCATGCATACAAATAAATTGGCATGATGTTTCTAACAACAAATATTATTTCCAATTAATTATGATGGATGAAAATTTATTTCCAAACAGAATGTAAATAACACAAATTGTATTATTAATGATAAAGGTTTTACAAAATTACACATTTGAAATTCCAAACATTATTTTATGCAGAGTTATTTATGGGTTTTGACTTGTATTGTTTTCATTCACTCTCATAGCACAGAAACAGTAATTACTCATTACTGATCTAAAAGCATCCAATTTACCAATTATTATGGCTGCCAAGGGAATTCAAGTAATGTCAGTTTGAGTAATACAAATCCTTCAATTTCAGAAATAATAGTATAAACTCATTTGCCACTTTCTTAGGGAAGAGCATGTTGGAAACAAAATTATAACAACCGATTCTCCAGACCACAGTTCATTTAGGTATGACACTGGGCTCAAACCAGATCAGTGAATTTACCCATATATCACATGATAGATATGGTTGAAGGAGACCCTTACATTGATTGCATTTATCTGTCCTGAATTTAATAATCCAACCAATCAGATTTTATCACTTGCATTTATAGAATGAGCACAAGAAAAGCAAGAAGCTGAAATATCTCAGGTAATCTAAACAGAGGAAAATGTTGCAGTTGAACAATTTCTCTGGAGAAAGTAAGTTCATGAGGTACAAGTCAAGGCATTTATATAAAAAGTAATATCCGGGGTGTGTGAACTCTAAATGCAGCAGCAAGTTGGATGAAAGACTCCACTAAAAGAGAGTAGAGATTGACTCTATAAGGCCTCAATTTTTTCTTCCAAGTCGAAAGCACCAATTCCACAAACTTGATTCAGGACAGAGTGCATTCTGGATGATTTAATTTTACTTCTGGGCTGGGGGTGGAATTGGAGATTAATAGGAGATGGGCACATTTTCATCCAGAAATACTGCAGAGGTAATCACAACTTGGTGCTGTAAGAAAGGCTCAGTCATCTGAAATTTTATCCCAGCTGTAAAGAAAACCCTAATAAAACAAAAACAAACTTGTCCGACAACGGGGTAATCCAGAACCAAAGGTCACAATCTAAGGATACAGAGTGAACCATTTAGGAATGAGAGTAGTCTGGATGAGTGCAATTCTAACAACATTCAAGGAGGTTGAAACCATCCAGGACAAAGCAGCCCACCTGATTGGTACCATATTCACAAACATTCACTCCCTTCACCACTGTAACTCAATACTGTGGCTGCTACTACCTACAAGATGCACTGCAGAAATTCACCAAGGATCCTCAGATAGCACTTTCCAAACCTGTGGCCCTTTCCATTTAAAAGGTTAGGGGGCAGCAGATATATAGGAACACCACCACTTGCAACTTCTCCAAGTCACTCACGATCCTGACTTGTAAATGCATCCCCACTCCTACAGTCACAGGGCCAAAATCACAGAATTCCCTCCCTCACAGCAGGTGGGTCTATCTATGGCACGTGGGCTGAAATGGTTCAAGAAGGTAGCTCATCACCATCTTCCAGGGTGACTAGAAAGAGCAACAAAAAATGCTGGCCAGCCAGCCAGCAACACCCACATCCCACAAGTAAATAAAAAGGATGGTGAGCCTGTGGAATTTGCTACCACAGAAAGCAGACACAATCAAAATAATGTATGATTTCAAAGGATTGTATATAGCCACTTTGGACAAAAGGGATTAAAGGATAAGGGGGAAAACAGGCTATTGATTTGGATAATCAGCCATGATCAAAAAGGACTTGTGAAGCAGGCTTGAAGGGCCAAATGGCCTGCTCCTGCTCCTATGTTCCAAAGCCACATCCAAAAAATAGCAGGTTACTGTCAATCACATGCATATTTCTCAACTAAATGTTAAATGTCTTATGGAGTAAGTCACTGATCTAGGTCATGTCATCCAGATAAGGTGTTAAGCATGGAAAGGAAATACTAATGATTTTCATCCACTTCCTGGCAGCTACCTTTAAATGGGTATTTGCAGACCATCAGGTAAGGGCAGAAATCTCACTTGGCTGGTAGCACATGCTTTGAAAGGCTTCTTTTCTGCTGCAAAGAAAAAAACTTTGTTGCAAGAGTGGAATAGTTGTGTGTAATAGTTGTTTGTATTTGATCCACGAAGAATAATTTTACTTCGAGTATGCTATTTTAATCAACGAGTTAGGCTGAGAAACTTGAGGAAGAACTAAAGTGAGGTCTTGTGCATTAATATAACTGAATGTCATAGAGTCCGAGATATAAAGCATGGAAACAGACCCTTCAGTCCAATTCGTCCATGCCGACCAGATATCCCAACCCAATTTAGTCCCACCTGCCAGCACCCAGCTCATATCCCTCTAAACCTTTTCCCTTCACACACCCCGCTAACTGAATGCCGGACCTTCGTTTTAAGAGACCTACAAATTATTACCGTATCTCCCAGTTTTAAAGTCATCCCATCCAACTCCACAAATGAGAACAGTTGACGGGTTGTGTCTCTCTTTATCTCTTCCTTCATGTTAAGTGGAGAAACCCGTGACCATATCACCACATATGCTACAGTGCTGTTTAAAGCAGATTTCACATAAGTGCACTTCAGATGGATGCTGGTACCCACTAACTCTGGAGTAATCACCGGTTTGTCAAGTAGATCGAGTAGCTTAGCTGCAAAACAAAAAGAGAAGCACATACTTCAAACAATGTTATAAAACCTGCAAATTGGTTTCACATATAAACAATTAAAATTAGCTCAATTATCCAAATGATTAGCCTTTAAAACGGTCAGAGAAGTCAAAGATGAATTTGTATAATTGCTAGAAAGTATACAGCTAACACAAGAAGGCATGCTAATATGTTCACAAGTGGTTCTAGCATCACACCCCAACCCCAGCATAAATTTTCCTGCACTAAAAGTAAAGTACTTCAGATGCTGGAGATCTGAAATGAAACAAAGCACTGGAGAAACAGTGCAGGTCTGGTAACATCTGGTGGAGAAAGAAACATTAGAGTTCGACAATAATGTTCCTTGGGAAGAGTTGGAGAACAACGGTTTTTATGCTGTTGACAAAGCGGGGGAGGAGGACGATTTAGAACAAATGAAGAGATCAGAGGACAAAAGGCAAAAGGAGTGATGGAAGTGGAGGAAAGATACAAATAAAGAATGGGCATGCTAATTGTAGGTATTAACAGTGAAAAACAGCAGAGCTAACCTGAGAGCAAACAAACGCAATCAAGACATTTGGTGGGGAGTGGCAGGACACAGATCTGGTTGCACAGTGACCTGTTTTTTCACACTCTGCCTCAGCTGTTTCAGCAAACTGTCTTAAACTGGATTAACTTTTAACCCCAAAATACACAAGCTATAGCAGCCCCAATTACTAGAAGAGACTGTGTTTATACTTCTCATCCCTAAAAAAAGAGATTTAACAGTCCCCCCTTTAAAATTAAATCCTATTAAATAACTGATAGCTTTTCGAAAAGCTATCACCAATTAGTACTAGATTCAAAGGCAAGAGATTAACTCTTAACTCCCAACTTTACCAACCTGCCACTATGGAGTGTTGTTGATGGACCTGCAGAGATTGTCCATCACTTTCTGGCTTCCTTTCAGATCTCCAGCACTCCACTTTTATTTAAAGCTTAATATATCAATCTTCAGGGCTCTGTGCCCAACTATTCTTCTGAGCAATGGCCAGTGCCCTCTTTTCTGATATGAAGCTAAAAAACCTAACCTGAATGAATAATAAGACCTAATACAGAAAGATGGGTCAATGTAAATCATTTCAACCCATTGACAAGATGGAAATTTAATCTGTTCTCTACCATGTCACCCCCTCAACAACCAAACGCTCCTTCCCATTCCTTCTTTATTCACTCTTCCAGGTCAAGAACTCACCAGCCCCCATTCCCTCACTCAATACCCTTTACTTATCTCAGGGCTGACTACAATGATTTTATTCAAGTGGTGAGTTGGCTGCAGAGGCTTGACATGAGTCAACAGATTGTTCCAAAATACAGAAAACTAATTATTGCCAATCCAAGCTTCATTGTTCAAACACACATCCTCAAAAAACAGAGCCAGAGCAAAATCTACCCTTATGCAACTTCACCTTAATAATGCCAGATGGGAGGTCATAGAGTAGTGGTAATGTCACAGGGCTAGTAATCCAGAAACCCAAGCTAAATGTTCTCAGAACATGGCAGAGATTTAAATTCAATAAAAAGATTCTGTAATTTAAAAAAAAAGTTATTCTAATGGTAACCATGAAATCACTGTTGATTGTTGGGAAAATTCACTTGGTTCACTAATATCCTTTAGGAAAGGTCATCTGCTGGGTAATTAGAGCAGGCATTAAATACTAGCCTCCCCAACAATGCCAAAATTCCATGAATGAATTTAAAAAGTGGTGAAAAAACAATTAACTACCAAACTCGTGTTGCCCTTTAAGTTGTAACTATTTTACAGCGAGTTTCAGAGCCAACAGATTTTATATAAGCTATTCAATGTAACTTGAGGGGAAATAAAATGTCTCAGACTTAGTCATGGTCACTTCTAAGCAAACAAAAATTTACTGCTTCCAACTTTAGGCAGACATGCTGTAATTCTGTCAATTTTTAATTTGTCTCTGAGATGACGCAATATATACCATTATATTGCACATTGTAAAAGTAGAGGTACTGTTTAGATAAACATAAAAATTACTTCCAACTTTATCTATATCACAACAGAGCTATAAAAATGTTGGACTGAGACTACTTGATGCACAGTGTTTCACAGTCTTCATGTAAATTGGTATGAACAACTCTAACATAGAGAAGAAAGTTGTGCTGGAGTGCTCTCAATCCAACTAAAACGTTCTGAAGACCTGACTGACTTTGCTGATTTTTTTTTGAAAAACAATAAATAAAAGAACCACACAAAGCAAGTCTAACGATATGCAAAGGCTGTTTGAAGCCAAATCTGGTTGTAATTAGACAAGGACATGGTGCCAGAGTTATTGTAGGAAAAAACAATGACTGCAGATGCTGGAAACCAGATTCTGGATTAGTGGTGCTGGAAGAGCACAGCAGTTCAGGCAGCATCCGAGGAGCAGTAAAATTGACGTTTCGGGCAAAAGCCTTTCATCAGGAATAAAACCTTCATCAGAGAGCCTGAAGTGTGGAGAGATAAGCTAGAGGAGGGTGGGGGTGGGGAGAAAGTAGCATAGAGTACAATAGGTGAGTGGGGGAGGGGATGAAGGTGATAGGTTGGGGGGCGTGGGGGGGAAGGGTGGAATGGATAGGTGGAGAAGAAGATGGGCAGGTTGGACAAGTCATGGGGACAGTGCTGAGCTGGAAGTTTGGAACTGCGGTCAGGTGGGGGAAGGGGAAAATGAGCAAACTGCTGAAGTTTACACTGATGTCCTGGAGTTGAAGTGTTCCGAGGCGGAAGATGAGGTGTTCTTCCTCCAGGCGTCTGGTGGTGAGGGAGCGGCAGTGAAGGAGGCCCAGGACCTCCATGACTTCGGCAGAGTGGGAGGGGGAGTTGAAACATTGGGCCACAGGGCTGTGTGGTTGATTGGTGCGGGTGTCCCGGTGATGTTCCCTAAAGCGCTCTTGCTAGGAGCCGTCCAGTCTCCCCAAAGTAGAGGAGACCGCATCGGGAGCAACGGATCCAATAAAAAGTGATATTGGTGGATTTGCAGGTAAAGTTTTGATGGATGTGGAAGGCTCCTTTAGGGCCTTGGAGGGAGGAGGTGTGGGCACAGGATTTGCAATTCCTGCGATGGCAGGGGAAAGTGCCAGGATGGGAGGGTGGGTTGTAGGGGGGCTTGGACCTGACCAGATAGTCACAGAGCGGGCGGTCTTTGCGGAAGGTGGAAAGGGGTGGGGAGGGAAATATATCCCTGGTGGTGGGATCTGTTTGGAGGTGACGGAAATGTCAGCGGATGATTTGGTTTATGCAAAGGTTGGTAGGGTGGAAGGTGAGCACCAGGGGCATTCTGATCTTGTTACGGTTGGAGGGATGGGGTCTGAGGGCGGAGGTGCAGGATGTGGACGAGATGCGTTGGAGGGCATCTTTAACCACGTGGGAAGGGAAATTGCGGTCTCGAATGAAGGAGGCCATCTGGTGTGTTCTGTGGTGGATCTGGTCCTCCTGGGAGCAGATACAGTGGAGGCGGAGGAATTGGGAATACGGGATGGCATTTTTGCAAGAGGTGGGGTGGGAAGAGGTGTAATCCAGGTAGCTGTGGGAGTCGGTGGGTTTGTAAAAAATGTCAGTATCGAGTCAGTCGTCATTAATGGAGATGGAGAGGTCTAGGAGGGGGAGGTAGGTGTCAGAGGTGGTCCAGGTAAATTTAAGGTCAGGGTGGAATGTGTTTGTGAAGTTGATGAATTGCTCAACCTCCTCGTGAGAGCACGAGGTGGCACCATTGCAGTCATCAATGTAGCGGAGGAAGAGGGAAGAGGCTTTAGTTAAGTACTTAGCATTTGCTTTTTTCTCAAAGAAAAGTAACGAAAGCAGCAGCACAAAACTCAACACAATAAATAATCAAATAAAATCTCAGTGAAACTTCAATGTGAACAAAATAAATAAAATAGAAGATTCCACAAAAGCAATGCTTCAACTCCCCCTCCCACTCCACCAAGGACATGCAGGTCCTTGGACTCCTTCATCGCCAGACCATAACAACACGACGGTTGGAGGAAGAGCGCCTCATCTACCACCTAGGAACCCTCCAACCACAAGGGATGAACTCAGATTTCTCCAGTTCCCTCATTTCCCCTCCCTCCACCTTGTCTCATTGAAATCCCTCGAATTCAGCACTGCCTTCCTAACCTCAATCTTCTTCCTGACCTCTCCGCCCTCACCCCACTCCGGCCTATCACCCTCACCTTGACCTCCTTCCACCTATCGCATCTCCATCGCCCCTCCCCCAAGTCCCTCCTCCCTAACTTTTATCTTAGCCTGCTGGACACACTTTCCTCATTCCTGAAGAAGGGTTTATGCCCGAAACGTCGAATCTCCTGTTCCTTGGATGCTGCCTGACCTGCTGTGCTTTTCCAACAACACATTTTTAAGCTCTTTATAACTCCACAAAAGCCAGACTCCTATCAGAGTCAACCTTTATTTACATATGCATGGTATGTGATGCTGGTCTCACTTTCTCAGAGCCAGCGGAGTGAACAGAACCTCTGGAACTGTCCATTTTACTTGTCAACCAGGGTTGATTCGACCAGGTTAACAATGCCAATTAGGGAACTCACAAAGGAGCGTCGCTCCGAAAGCTAGTGCGTTCCCAATTAAACCTGGTGGACGATAATCTGGTGTTGTGTGATTTTAACTTTGTACACCCCAGTCCACCACCAGCATCTCCAAATCATGCATATTATAGGAGGTTGGCTGGCCACATTACAATAACTACATTCCTGGTCTCATGAAACAACGGAAAGATGTGGTGAGGTGATCACTTAATATCTGACAAAGCTTAACATTTACCCGATTTTGGGTTCGAGTTGTAATGAACAAGAGCTTGTCGTACATGTGGTCAGAAGTAGTAGAAACTATCAATCAAGCGATCATTCATATCAGACAGAAGTAGGATGAGCAGTGGAAAGAAATGAACTCATGGAATCCAGGGGATATTTAAAGGAGTGCGATTGACTGTCCATAGATAGCAAACAGATTCAATGGATTGAATAGTACTATTCTGTGCCTTAAATAACTCTCTCTCTCTCTGGTGGTCTAATCAGTGCTGTGCGTTCAATTCAAGCACTGTAGATGTCTGCATTCAAGACAAAACTTGAAATCATGAAAATTCCCTGTAAAAACAGGATTCAACTTTCATGCTGTGCATAAAACAAAGCCTCTGGTGCTAATGTGAATGATTACCACTTTCAAATGTGATTGGATGCCAATGTAAAGAATGAGCCTATCTTAAATGCATGTATTTTTGTAAAAACACAGCCTGTACCACCCAATTGATCACTTGTGCTTAATCTAAGGTACCAATAAATAATTCATGCATTTGAAAATGGAAAATGACTATTAATGCTAGTGTAGACCCATGCACTCAGTATTTCAGGACTGAACTCTTTACTCTCACTACTGTATTAGCATATGTGTCTGAATATCATAACTTGAATTTGTCCTGTTTCCATTGACAATTCAGAGGACATCCCATCTAATTACATTTGTTTTCTTTCTCTTTTTGTTTTATTTCTCTTTATTCCTCTCATACACCTTTCTCTTTGCACCATGCTTCCTGTAGCCTTAACAAATTCCAACATGGTTTTGTCTACTCTCCCCCATGCTTCTTATCTGTAAGCCTCAAGTCACCCAAAACCTTGTCGTAACATGTCCCATTCACACACCACCATCCCTGTGCTTGTTGTTTTGCTTTGGCGGCAGTTAACATGGCCCCATTTTTAAAATTCTTGTGCTTGTTTTCAGATGTCTCCCTGCTTCAGTCCCCTCAACTCTAACCTCCCTCAATCTGATTATTCATCTCAATGTCTGTCCTTCTCCAAATCAAACTTCTTCAGCATCCTCAATTGTATTCACTGCACCATTAGCTAATGTGCTTTAGCTACTGTACACCTTGGCACTGAAATTCCCTCCATAAACCTCTCCTACTCTTTTCCACTCTTTCCTCTTTTAGGATGCTCCTTAAAACCTACCTTTTTGTTATTGGTTCTAATATCTCCTTTCGTTACTCAGTTTAGAAGTCGTCCTGAAGAAGGGCTCATGCCCGAAACGTCAACTCTCCTGCTCCTAGGATGCTGCCTGACCTGCTGCACTTTTCCAGCAACACATTTTCAGCTCTTATTCAATTTAGAACCACGCAACATTTTAACTACATTAGAAGCTCATAAAAATTCAACTTTTTACCATTGCCAATCAGAAGGCAGCACGTAGCTTATCCCCACGATTTCTCCTGACCGAGGAATGTAACTACAGACTGGGTTCAGCACTAATATCTCTCTATTTGAGGTGAGTCTGCATAATTTCCTACTTATTTCTTCAATACAATTCTCCTGCACAAGGCTAGTAAATCTTAGAAGTGGAAAATAATTCAATATTTTTCACAGTTATTAAAAACTGCTTAGCAAAGAATTTTGATTATGTGTGATCAACCAAGGCAGTTCCCAGTTAAAACCTTATGTCAGACCATTAGTACAGTAAATTTCCACCTTTAAATATGTGGCTGCCATTTGTCAGACATTGTTAAAGTATTCAATACAATTGAAGCTCATTCCATATAATGGATCATTATTTTGTATCTAATCTGTTTTTAAGTAGTGCAGGAAGCAGCATAATCCATAGAAGGACGATAGATTTCCAAATTTATTTATTTAGTCATTAACTTAGATTTCCTTTTATTCCTCCTGGACTTGGTTAGGAAAGCTCATTCTGAGCTGAAAAATCAATATAAATGAACCCTTACAATAATAGCTGTCTGAAGACAAATGTCCTAATCAAAATCTCCACCCTTTCCTTTTCGCGCAAGCACAATACTTCAGGTACTGGAAATGGAATTAGCAAGTACGTCAGCATTTGGGTGTCGATAATCAGTTAGGTGTACAAAGTGATCCAACTTTATACACTACCAAAACTTTACACTTCCATGTTCACTGCTGGCACTGTAATGTTAACAAAGGAAGAAATATGTGAACCAATTTTACAGGTCATCATGCCTCTGTAGTTCCACTGTATACTAAGGTAAATGAGCCAACTCTCAGGCTGAGCTAACTAGCTAAGAATGCAAAATGGCTCACATGCTGGATGGTTGGCAAAAATGCCTGTTTTCCTCAAAACATTTCCAGCTTCCTTCAATTCAATTTTGCTCACTTTTGAATAAAACATTTCGTTTTTAATCAAACTATTTGTTGACATGGATTAGTCTTGAAAAGTCCTTGCTCTAACTGACAAAACCACAAACAAATAAGACTGCGGTTTGGTGAAACATTGCAAATCTGAACATTAACATGCATTTATCTCTCCACAGGTGTACTACCAGAGCTGCTGAACATTCCCGGAATTTTCCGGTTACATTTTAGATTCCCAGAGTACCCATCATTTTGATAGTGTAAGAAGAAACATTGATCAGGCCTGATCTTACCACAGGATGGGAATCAACTTGTTCGTAGAATCGTCCAACTTATATGATTGTCTGAGGAATTTGGTAATTAACAGCAATTTTCAAATGTTTACTTTTAAGAAACATATGATTAACACCACTGTTTTATACAATTTTGAAATACACTTCAAAATGTTTGTTTTTGTTTCCATCCAAATCAACTTTAACAAATGGGAAGGAAATCAAGGCCCTACATCTTAGATTTTTCTGACTTGGAGTCTAAAATTCTAGCTGTAAGCATCATCCCCCTGACAGTAATGAAACTGCGTTTACATAAAGTTAGACGTTGTCATTTTAAGCAGAATCTTCATCTTGGCAGAACATAATGTGTACAGTACATCATGCATTCCTTCAATTTTTCTAATGCAGAGTATCATTTACCTACCAAGAGCAGTCTTGACAGATCCCACAGTTGGACTAATCTGATAACTAAAAATTTACATAAAAGAGTCTATTATTTAGTCAAGAGATGATGTTAATAAATTCATAAAATTCTTCATTACCTTGACAGGTTCCATCTATTATTACTCCCCCTGGAGCACAGGACAGCGACTTTGCTTCTGCATTAGCTATTCACAACGGGGAGGATAAAGAATGAAGCATTTAGAATGAGCAGCATGCAAAAAAAAAAGAATTATTCTGAATTAGTTTATTTTCAAAACAACAGAGATTAGTTAAGTGACAAAACTTCATGTGTTGAACATGTTCCTTCATCCGTCAACAAGTATAATTAATACAAAGACCACTCCAGGTACATTATAACAGAAGGTGAAGAGAGTTCTGTCAAAGTGATATGTCCCCACAGCTGTATGTGAATTTCAGTTTGTCAAAGGATTCTGCAAACTGCAGTTCCTTCTTTTGAAAAAGTGAGAAGCATCCATGGTTGCTACCAGAAAAGAATTTCAACTCTATCCAAAGGCAAAGTGATCTTCCAGGGTAGGCATTGATCATGGTTGGCATTAAATTCTAATATGATAATGTAACCTACGCCACCTCAATCTACAAAGTTGTGGTTATTAAAAACTGGAATGCCTTGTTGTCTGAAAATAAAAGATTAAGCTGGTTCAAAACATCTAAGACACATTTGCAATGAAAACTACTTATTACATTGGCCTGAAAGCTATCTTCTGTGATATGTCTTGGGTTAATTCCCAATCAACCAATGCCAATTTGAGTAGCAGCCAGTCCTTTCAATCTGAATTTTTAGAGCTGTGTACTGAAAGGTCTTCCTGATGATTTCAGTCATCAGCCAGTTTGTCAACATGGTATAATAAAAGTTTGCATCACAGAAGGAAGTCACTAAATCTCGGCAACTATTCTATTAAACCAATCCAAAACAAACCTATTCTCTCTCAACCTTCCTATACCTTGAATGTTTATTGAATATCCAGCCTTGCAGTGATCTTCACCTCAACTACACAAAGGAAATCCTGAATAATATTGTTTACAAAGAACTTCCTTTTGATTCTCCTAGTGAACTTGTCATATTATAATACTCTGATCATTGACTGTCTAATTAGTCTTTCCTTATTACCTATACTTAACTAATCAATTATTTTTCTAAAACAACCCACTAAACTTTTCTACCTCTGTGGGAACAGCTATAGTCAGACAGACAGTCATATAGCATGGAGACAGACCTTCAGTCCAAATCAGTCCCCGCCGACCAAATTTTCCAATCTAAACTAGTTCCATCAGCCTAAATTTGCAAAATCCCTCCAAAATGTTCCTATTCACAGATTTATTCACATTATGAATGTTGTAACTGTACCTGCATCTACCCCTCCCACTGGCAGTTATTCCATTTACTAACTCCTCTGTTTAAAAAAAAAGTTGCTCTTCATGTCCTTATTAAATCTTTTTCCTCTTGCCTTAAAACTATGCCTCCCTGTTTTGAACTACCCCACCTTAGGGAATAGATACTTGTCATTTATCTTATTTGTGTCCCTCATGATTTTATAAACCTCAATAAAAGGTCATCCCTCAAACTCCTACACTCCAGTGAAAAAAGTCCCAGTCTACTTTTTAATCTCAAACTCTCCATTCCTGGCAACATCCCAGTAAATCTCTTCTAAACTCTCTCTAATTTAATAATATCCTTCCTGTAACAGGGTGACTGGAACTACACAAACTACTCCAAAAGTGGCCTCACCAATGCCTTGTACAACCTCAACATGACATCCCCACTCCTATGTTCAAAAGACTGTGCAATGAAAGCAAGAGTGCTAAATGCCTTCTTAACTATCCTATCTACCTGTGAAGCAAATTTCAAAGAATTTCTGTACCTGAACCACAAGTCTCTCTGTTCTACAACACTACCCATAGCTCCAGCATTATTGTATAAGTCCTGTCATTCTTTGTTTTAGTGAACAAATCTAACATTTATCCAAATTAAACTCTATCTGCCACTCCTCATTGACCCAATTGATCAAGATCTCTTTTCAATCTTTGATAACCTTCTTCGGCGGCACGGTGGCACAGTGGTTAGCACTGCTGTCTCACAGCGCCTGAGACCCGGGTTCAATTCCCGACTCAGGCGACTGACTGTGTGGAGTTTGCACGTTCTCCCCGTGTCAGCGTGGGTTTCCTCCGGGTGCTCCGGTTTCCTCCCACAGTCCAAAGATGTGCAGCTCAGGTGAATTGGCCATGTTAAATTGCCCGTAGTGTTAGGTAAGGGGTAAATGTAGGCGTATGGGTGGGTTTCGCTTCGGCGGGTCGGTGTGGACTTGTTGGGCCGAAGGGCCTGTTTCCACACTGTAAATCTAATCTAATCTATCCCACCAATTATGATGACATCTTCAAAATTCTTAAACATGCCTCCTATATTCTCATTGAAATCACATATTCAATGCAAACAAACAATGCAAACTGATCCCTGTGGAATGCTGCTGGTCACAGGCTCCTAGTCTGAAAAACAACCCTCCATCACTACCTGTCTTCCACCATAAAGCCAATTTTGTATCCAATTGGCAAGCTCACCCTGATTCCCATGTGATCTGAAACAAAAACAGAAATTGCTGGAAAAAGCTCCAGCAGGCCCGACAGCATCTGTGGAGAGAAATCGAAGCCAACATTTCAGATCCAGTGACCCTTTCTCAGACTCATGTGATCTATCTTTATTAATTAGTCTATGTGCAGAACCTTGTCAGAAGCTTTACTAAACTCCAAGTAAATAATGTCTACTGCTCCCCCTCAATTTTTTTGGTTATTTCATTTAAAAACTCAAGATAGAGAGAGACATGATTTTTCTCATACAAAACCAAGAGTATAAATTTAATCTCTGATATTTTTCTGGTGAGTTTTAGTGAACAGTGTCATACTATGGAGCATTGTCACCCCAGCACCTCAGCTTTAGCGTTTTGATCTATATTGTCTCACTGAAGAAGGTCTTATACCCAGAACGTCGATTCTCCTGCTCCTCGGATGCTGCCTGGCCTGCTGCGCTTTTCCAGCACCACACTTTTCAACTCACTGACAAGAGTGGCAATGAGAAGTTTTAAAATTCGTTAAAAAAGTGATTGCTTGCTTGTCATAAAACTTCAGTTTTTCAATTCTTAGCAAGAGAGGTTTTGATAAACTGGCCACTTGAATGTTATAGCCCTTGAAAGATGATTAACCACAGGAGAAGATGTCACAGAATGGTTCAATCAGACTGACATGTCTCCCTTCTCTCCCTCCAGCTCATTTGGGTCACTTCAGATTTAAAGACATTGGAACAAAAGAACAGGAGGAGGCCATTTAGCCCTTTGAGCCTGTTCTGTTTTTCAATGAGATTATGACTGATCTGTGACACAACTCCGTACCCTCTCGAATTTCCCCTTTATTTCCTAAGAACCTGACCAAACGTTTTTTCTAAAAATTAACTTTTGGACTTTGGTCCCTGACCAGCAAAAAATAACCACTATCTACATTCTTTATCCTCTTAGTAGCTTGAAAACTCATTTTGTTTATTCTTTTGTGGGATATTGATGTCACTAGTTAGGGCAGCACTTAGTGTCCACCCGTAATTGTCCTTGAACTGAGTGGCTGGCTACACCATAGCAGAGGACAGATCAGTCAAACGCATCGCTGTCTGTCTGAAGTTAAAGAAGGACAGGCAAGATGGGAGGACATATTCCTTCCCTGAAGTGAACCAGATTGATTTGCATTTTAAAAAAAATAATAATTCTTCATGGTCACCAATACAAATGAGCTTTATATTCCAGTGTTATTAAGTGAATATATTCCACCAGCTAGCATGATGGGATTTGAACCCATGCACCACAAGCATGGGCTGAAACCCTGGATTAATAGACCAATGACTACACCACCATGCATCCAAAACCTCATGAAATCTTGTACGTTCCTGTGAATATCATCTAAATGTATATAATCTCTCCTTCCAATTGAACTGTTCCCTGCCAGTTCCAATTTTGACAAATTTACATTTTATTCCAAATGCCAATGCAACCTCCTGAAAGTGTGGTATCCAAAAGTTGTGCTTTACAGTTTCTCTCAATAACCATCAGATTAAAAGGTTTCTCATTCAAAAGAGAATGCTTCCATTCTCTGGTTAGTGCGAGCACCATTTCTGCAGTAGTGCATTGCATATGGGGAGTGTCTACATTTATCAACTACTTCCAAAGTGACCAGAAGTGCACTCATTCAGAGATGCATTAAATGAATAACTTCACCATCCCATAATTAGTCAGTAAGGAGTAGAGGCAGTTGTTAAGTTGATCTTTTATCACAAAGGTGGAGCTCTCTTTTTATTTCCTCAACGCAGAGTCATAATGTTATCAGAATCCCCAATCACAAAAAAACTTTTCACTTAAATTTAAATCCTAACATCCATCATTATTTTTTCTCTCTCATTTTACTACCATAGCTGCAGTAAATCCTAAAAAGTCACACTGTGGATATAAACTATTAGCATACTTGTATGAAATTACTATGGCCATTATTTTAATGGAAACTCATCTATTTTACTAAAGTATTCTCAAATAAATGCATGCAGCATATCAACTGAAATCAGTTTGAAGCATACTTATGGGCCTTATTGGACCAATCTAGAGTTGTCAAAGCATTTGAAAAGATTATGAACAGAATCAGTGTTAGCATGTATAAACCTGCTGTGTGAGTGAAGATGTGGTGTATATTGTAGTTCAAAGCTTGAAACAGCTATTAAAAGAATACTAGCTAAGGTCTTTTTAAAACAAACAGGCTGAAAATTTGGCTGTGCTATGAATGTTGGTGTTGGGAAGATATTTGCAAAAGTACTGTACAAACAGGGCAAGCTCTGCCTGATAACTTCAGCCAGCACGCAGTCAGATTCATACAGATTCCTAGATAGTAGCAGAAGGCTGTCTGGCATGCCTAAAACATGCACCTGGTGAGTGGTTGTGCATCCGTATCAGTATTCACCTGTACATCACCCCAAACAAAGAGGGAAAAGAGACAGAAAAACTCACAAATGAAACGTACTGGTCTGACATATCTTGTATACTTAGAAAATAGAGCTCCAGTATGACCATTACCTTCATTTCCTTGTGGGTTTTTTTTCTCTCTAGGGACTCCCCTGGAGAGAACTCATATCCTTGCCCTTCAGTGAGCTGATCCACAAGCTATCCTTGATCCAGGCAGAGTATAGTCCACTTGTGCCTTGTGACTAACCATGCACAATCCTGACATTCTAACAGATTCCTTCACATGTGCAGTGCTAGCATCTGAGCTGGTGGGGCTGTAAGTATCAGATCAAGTGCTGAGGATGCTACATTTGTCCTGTACTGTTGCTCACATTCTTCCTCAGATAGAAGCATGAATGCCTGAAAGCTGAAAATCAGAAATGGGAAGCTCAGCATGAAGCATGTTGAGTGGAAAGGAAAGCAAGAGATGCATGGTCACACCATCTGCAGTTTGCTGACCATGAGGCAGAAGAATGAGGGTGAGCTGGGAGTTGAGAAAAGCAAGGAGTGGTAAATGTATGAAACACGCTGCCCATAGGTTGTGGTGGAGGCAGAAACGATAAGGGCATGTAAGAGGCTTACTGATAAGCACATGAATAAGGATTGGAGGGTTATGGGCCATGGACAGGCAGAAGGGATTAGTTTAACTTGGTGTCATGTTCAGCACAATGTTGTGGGCGAAAGGCCCTGTTCCTCTGCTGTACTGCTTACTTTAGAATCAGAGACATGCAGCACGGTAACAGACCTATCGGTCCAACTCATCCATGTTGACCAGATATCTGAAATGAATCTAGTCCTATTTGCCAGCACTTGGCCCATATCCCTCTAAAGCCCTTTTATTCATATACCCATCCAGATGCCTTTTAAATGTTGTAATTGTGCCAGCCTCCGCCACTTCCTCTGGCAACTCATTCCATACACACATTACCCCCTGTGTGAAAAAGTTGCCACTTAGGCAAATCTTCTCCCTCTCACCCAAAATCTATGCACTATAGTTCTGGACTCCCCCACACCAGGGAAAATACTTCATTTATTTACCCTATCCATGCCCCCCATAAATTAATAAACCCTCTAAGGTCATCCCTCATCCTCTGAATTTTCTATACTTTCTAGGTACGCGGCTTTCTCTCGGTCCCGAGTATAATCCACAGACAGCTTTTCCAGACACTAAATTACATTTTAATTAGCTTTGGCTTGCACTCCATTTTAAGACTAAATGCTTTTAGAAAAAGCTGTCTTACTGAAAAGTTCAATAAAGTCATAAATAATTTGGGATTATGATCATTCAGGGAGAAAGTGAAGACTGCAAATCAGAGCTGAAAATGTGTTGCTGGAAAAGCGCAGCAGGTCAGGCAGCTTCCAAAGAGCAGGAGAATCGACGTTTCGGGCATGAGCCCTTCTTCAGGAAAGAAGGGCTCTTGCACGAAACGTCGATTCTCCTACTCTTTGGATGCTGCCTGACCTGCTGCGCTTTTCCAGCAACACATTTTCAGCTCATTATGATCATTCACCATATATGCTGGAAGACAATGCTCAAAGCTATCACATTTGTACACAGAACTACAAAATGCAAGAATGAGGTCTGTTATGTGCAAAAGTGCCTTTCTGAGTGGGGTGGTGGTGGACTGGATTTACCACACTGGCATACTGCTAGAATTTTACTTCCCAATGTAGCATGAATTACTTTCGTGGTGCAACGTACACTTGAATCAGGTGTCATTGCTCAGTGCTTCTTATTGAAGAATGACACAGACCTCCTTGAGAAGCTTTCATGCCATGCAGTTAGGACAGAATAGGGGGCTTTCTTGTTAAGGTGAGCGCTCAGGAATACTGTTCTCAGGAGTGGTGTTCTCATTCTGCTATTCTCCACAGATCCTCTGCTCATCCAGCCTGACAGTAAATTGCCATGGCTGGAGTAGATATGGCGCTGCCCCAAATATGATGACAATATAATAGGAGAAACTGCAACCTCCAACTGCAGCGGCAGCCTCCAGGGGAAAAGGGAGCAGGAAAGGCTCTCTCAAGGAAGCACATTAGAATGGTGCAATTCTACTCGAGAGTCTACTTGTGGGCGGCACGGTGGCACAGTGGTTAGCACTGCTGCCTCACAGCGCCTGAAGACCCGGGTTCAATTCCCGACTCAGGCGACTGACTGTGTGGAGTTTGCACGTTCTCCCCGTGTCTGCGTGGGTTTCCTCCGGGTGCTCCGGTTTCCTCCCACAGTCCAAAGATGTGCGAGTCAGGTGAATTGGCCATGCTAAATTGCCCGTAGTGTTAGGTAAGGGGTAATGTAGGGGTATGGGTGGGTTTCGCTTCGGCGGGTCGGTGTGGACTTGTTGGGCCGAAGGGCCTGTTTCCACACTGTAAGTCTAATCTAAGTCATCATTTCCTGCAGTTTTCAGAAACAGTGGAAGCACCAATTAAGGATGTCTCAGTTCATCATCATTCAACTAGGTCATCTGTCATAGAATCAGAGTCATAGAGATGTACAGCATGGAAACAGACCCTTCGGTCCAACTGTCCATGCCGACCAGATATCCCAACCCAATCTAGTCCCACCTGCCAGCACCTGGCCCATATCTTTCCAAACCTCTCCTATTCACATACTATTGCAAAATTTAAAAGGCATTTGGATGGGTACCAGCCTCCAGCACTTCCTCTGCCAGCTCATTCAATACACATACCACCCTGTGTGTGAAAAAGTTGTCCCTTAGGAATCATTTATATCTTTCCCCTCTCACCCTAAACCTATGCCCTCTAGTTCTGGACTCCCCAAAGCCAAGGAAAAGACTTTGTCTCTTTACTCTATCCATGCCCCTCAATTTGTAAACCTCTATAAGGTCACCCCTCATCCTCCGATGTTCCAGGGAAAACAGCCCCAGCCTGTTCAGCATCTCCCTATAGCTCAAATTCTCCAACCCTGGCAACATCCTTATACATCTTTTCTGAACCCTTTCAAGTTTCACAATATCTTTCCAATAGGAAGGAGATCAGAATTGCATGCAATATTCCAAAAGTGGCCGAACCAATGTCCTGTACAGCCGCAATATGATCTCTCAACTCCTGTACTCAATACTCTGACCAATAAACACCAAACACCTTCTTCACTATCCTATCTACCTGCAAATCCATTTTCAAGGAGCTATGAACCTGCACTCCAAGGTCTCTTTGTTCAGCAATACTCCCTAGGACCTTACTATTAAGTGTATAAATCCTGCTAAGTTTTGCTTTCCCAAAATGCAGCACCTCACATTTATCTGAATTAAACTCCATCTGCCACTTCTCTGACCACTGGCCCATCTGGTCAAGATACTGCTGTAATCTGAAGTAACCTTCTTTGCTGTCCCCTACACCTCCAATGTCGGTGTCATCTGCAAACTTGCTAACTGTACCTCTTATGCTCACATCCATATCATTTATGTAAATGACAAAAAGTAGTGGACCCAGCACCGATCCTTGTGGCACTCCACTGGTGACAGGCCTCCAGTCTGAAAAACAATCCTCCACCACCATCCTCTCTCTTCTACCTTTGATCCAGTTCTGTATCCAAATGGCTAGTTCGCCCTGTATTCCGTGAGATCTAAACTTGCTAATCAATTTCCCATGGCAAACCTTGTCGAACGCCTTACTGAAATCCATATAGATTACATTTACCACTCTGCCCTCATCAATCTCCTTTGTTATTTTTTCAAAAAAATCAATCAAGTTCATGAGACACGAGTTCCCACGCACAAAGCCATATTGACTAACCCTAATCAGTACTAGCCTTTCCAAATACATGTACATCCTGTCCCTCAGGATTCCCTCCAACAACTTGCCCACCGACGTCAGGCTCACTGGTCTGTAGTTCCCTGGCTTGTCCTTATCGCCCTTCTTAAACAGTGGCACCACGTTAGCCAACCTCCAGTCTTCCGGCACCTCAGCTGTGACTATCGATGATACAAATATCTCAGCAAGAGGACCAGCAATCACTTCTCTAGCTTCCCACAGAGTTCGAGGGTACACCTGATCAAGTCCTGGGGATTTATCCACTTTTATGCGTTTCAAGATATCCAGCACTTCCTCCTCTGTTGTGGTTCTGTTCGCCGAGCTGGAAGTTTTTGTTGCAAACGTTTCGTCCCCTGGCTAGGCGACATCCCGGAAGCGGCAAGGACAGACCACTATAAATACCGGAAGAAACATCAAAGCAGCGCTTCGCAGGAGGCTCCAGAGCACTGATGATGTTGCCTAGCCAGGGGACGAAACGTTTGCAACAAAAACTTCCAGCTCGGCGAACAGAATCACAACAACGAGCACCCGAGCTACAAATCTTCGCACAAACCTTGAACTTCCTCCTCTCTAATATGGACATTTTCCAAGGTGTCACCATCTATTTCTCTACAGTCTATATCCTCCATTTGGGTTCTGAAGGACTACATTAGAGAAGAAAGATAATTAGTTGTCTATGCTGAATAAAAGTCTGTGCAGGTTAGGATTGAGTTAGCACTGGTGATAATGGGGAGCAGCGCAGCACAGTCCAATAAAGCTCAATAGGTTGCCTGGCAATCAACATCTCTCCATCTCCACAAGAGTGATCATGCTTTGCTCCAATCAGTTCAAGAATTTTCCATCCTACATAGTCAGGAGCCTCGTGTCTGTCAGCACCCCCCATCACCGCTTTTGATGCTCTCAGCTTGGCCGTCAGTCAAATCTCCCAAGATGAGATAAAAGGGCAGGATTGACTACAGTCAAAGTGGCAGGAACAGCACTTAATGGTGATGGAGGAGCAGGTGTAATGGTGAGCGGTCCCCAGTGTGCGAGTAAGAAATACAGCATGCAGAATAGATAGTAGTTTGGGAGGATGAGGTGGGTGAAAGCCATTGAGCAAAGATGCTGAATGCAATAGTGACAGGTGTAGTCCTTGTGTCTTGGTAAGAGATATATGTAATGGCAGAGTGGGAGTGATTTGTGGCCCTGCGCATGTGAGGGACAAAGATAAGATAGTGGCACTTACCCCTGCAAAATGCAGCTCAATGACCTTCCTTCTGCACTCCCGTGCCTGACATTTATCTGTGGGCACAGCACTGACCCAGGCAGTGCTCTCAGTCCAGGCTGTCTGGGTCCGTTGGCATGGCCTCCTTTAATGATCAGCAAGACAAAGTACGGCCCACCTCTCTAGCATCCAAACCACTTATATCTCCAGATTTTTGTTGGTGAAACAGGGTGTCATCTTTCCTTTCTGGGCCATCTCCTCAGTTACAACTGTTGAGCAACGCAGGATAAGGACTAGTTCCAGCTTGTAGCGAAAGAGGTGCTGTGCCTCTGGGCTTTAAAGACACCTCCAATAGTGTGAACGCTAGGAGGTCCCAGCAGTACTGAGCACATCTGCCTCTCCTGTTGTGTGAATCCAGGCCCCAGGCCATGGCATGATAAGCACCATGTACATCAATCAACAAATGGCTATCTCAAAATGGGAACTTTTAACTCAGTCCCCCATCTCCTGTCCCCTCCAACACAAAGGCTTTCACCCTTAGTTGACCTCGGACTACACCAGCGGTCCTTATATGCCGCCCTCACATAAAGCCAGAGCCATCAACAGCTCCCTTCCATTAAATTGTTTTGAATAAAAAGAGCAAACACTATCGAAGCTGGCTACACCAATGTACTCGTGTTTGGTGCTCAGCAAGCCACTAACACAGGCTCCACTTGGACCAACATTACCACCATGTAATAGGGCGGCAACATCAGATTTGTACATTCTGATCTCAAAGGAAACAGGCAGGGATAGGTCATGACCCCTGACCTCGACAGCCAAACATCAACTGCACATTTTCAGATCAGCGAATGGCAGCTTCCATACTGACAATGGACACAGTACACACAAGCTTGTCAACCTTTCACAGAAGCATAAATAATGACATTATCAAGAAGGCAGAACCATCAGAACAGAAATCACTCTGCACAGTAAAAGAAGGGGCATGCATCCTGTAACAAACCATACATTTTGAAAAGGCAAATGCTTCAAATTATTTCTGTTGTCAGCTGCATTACTTCCGAATCATTACCTACTACGTGGAGAAGGAAGAAATCACTTTCAAAAAGCTCCCAAATCAACCCAAAATGAGCATTCAATGCAAATACAGGAGCAATCCTCTCAAGCATTGCCTTCAATGAGTCTTCAAAGTGGAATTCTGATTAGCAGCATGCTGAGATAGGAAGAAGCTAATGCTGACTAAACTGTGAATGATTAAACAAACAAAATATTCCATTCTATTGAGAGAAATCAAGCCAAAGGACCAGAGACAAATTGTTAAGGCGATCATAAAACTATCCTGTCTGATCTGAATCAACGATAGACTTTGTGTGAACAAACTCAAGATGTTATGGAGTAAACAAGTACCTCAGTAATTATTGTGCCAGTGCTTCACTGGTGGCCATCACGTTATAAAAACATAGAACAGTTCAAGTAGAGGATGTCATTCAACCCATTATGTCCGTGCTGGTTCTCTGCAAGAGCAGCTCAGCCAATTCCACTGTTTGTTTGCAGCTCTGCACATTGCTTCATTTCATTTGCTAATTCAATATCCTTTGAAAGCCAGAAGTGAATATGATACATCACATCGTCAGTCAGTAAAATCTACATATGAAACACTTGCTGCATATGAAAGCTTTTAATCATCTCATGGTTGATTCTTCAGCCATTTATCTTAGTCGTTGTCCTCTGCCACTTGGCAGGTCCTCAAATAGAAACAGATTCTCTCCATCTACTTTGAATAAACTCTCAGTTTTGGGCAGTTTGATCAAATCTCCTCTTAACCGTCTCCTTTTTAAGGAGAACAACCCCAGTGTCCCCAATATATGCAGTTAACTGAAGTCCTTCATTCCTGCATCCAATCTTATTTCTAATTTCCTGCATCTTCTCAAAAGTCTTCACATCTTTTGCTATACAACATTGGTCAGAATTGGACACAGCACTCTTAGAGAGGCCAAACCAGAGCTGTGGAAAGGTTAGCTTCTTTGCTATCGCACACAATTCCTCAATTATAAAGAAAAATCCCACATGCCTTTTTAACAACTTTCTCGACCTGTCATCTATAACAAATTATGCCCATGCCCAGATCCTTCTGTTCATGCATCCACCTTTGGATTGCACTTCTCTTTGGTTTTCTATTCTTTTCTTTGCTCTTCCAATTAAAATGAATCACCTCACACTTGTCTGGATTAAAAATTTATCTGCGACCTGTCTGCCCATTCAATCTTGTTTGCCTATATCCTTGAAGTCCATCACTGCCTTCTGCAGAGTTCTTACAATTTCTCAAGTTTTGTGTCATCCACAAAGTTTGATATTGTGCATTGCACATCCAAGTCTCGGTCATTAATATCTCTCAAGGTTGCATTGATGTGGTACTGAGAACTCCAATACATTCTTTGTTTTAGTTTTAAAAACAGTTTTCTAAGTTCTAAATGAAAGTGTTTCATAGAACCCCTACATTGTGGAAGCAGGATGTTCCACCCATCGAGTCCACACCAACCGTCTGAAGAGCATCCCACTCCTACCCACTCACCCTATCCATGTAACCCTACATTCCCCACGGGTAACCCATCTAGCCTGCAGATCCCTGGACACAATGGGCAATTTAGCATAGCCAATCCACCTAACCTGCACATCTTTGGACTGAGAGAGGAAACCAGAGCACCCAGAAGAAATCCATGCAGACACGGGGAAAATGTGCAAACTCCACACAGTTGTCCGAGGCAAGAATCAAACCTGGGTCTCTGGTGCTATGAAGCATCAGTGCTACTTATTGTGATAAAATGCCCAATATAATAACAATGCTCCAAGTTTCAAAACATGCTTTCAAGAAGTTCAGGCATACTCACAAAAGTTATAAACAGGAAGGGTAGATCCCATAAGGCCACAAGACCACCATATGAAATAGGAGCAGGAGTAGGCCATCATTCAAAAAAATGTCATGGCTGATCTGACATTCCTTACACCCACAATCCTACATTTCCCCGTAACTCACGATTATTCTGCTGAAGGAGTTTCAATGCCTTACAACCTTCAGAGAAGAAATTTTCCTTACCTCAGTCTTAAGTTGGCATTTCTTTATTCTGAGACTATGCCCTCTGGTCCTAGACTCGCCCATGAGGGGAAACATCCTCTTAGCATTGACCCTGTCAATTCCCTTAAGAATCCAATACGTTTCATACAGATCACCTCTCAATCTTCGAAACTCTGAGTACAATCCCAACCTGTTTACCCTTTGCTCATAGCAATCCTTCCATATCAGGGATCATCCTATTGAACCTTCTCTGAACTGCCTCCAATTCAATGATATTTTTCCTTAAATAAGGGGAACAAAACTGCTCTCAGTGCTCCAAATGTGGTCTCACCAGCACCTTGTACACAGTTGCAATAAGACTTCCCTACTCTTTTATTTCGAGGAGATTGATATAACGGTCTACATTTCATAATTTTTCCTAATTACCTGTTGCACCAGTGTGCTAGCCTTCTGTGTTTCTCGCACAAATACCCGAAACCCTTTTGTTTTGCAGCTTTTCTCCATTTAAATAGAATCCTTACACTGTGAAAGCAGGCCATTTGGCCCATCAAGTCCACACTGACCCTCTAAAGAGCATCCCACCCAGACCCACCCCATCCCTGTAACCCTACATTCCCAATGGCTAACCTGCTTAGCCTGCACATCCCTGGGCACCACAGGGTAATGTAGCATAACCAATCCACCTAACCTGCACACCTTTGATCTGTGGGAGGAAACTGGAGCACCCAGAGGAAACCTACACAGAACGTGGAAAATCTGCAAAGTCCACACAGGCAGTTGCCCGAGGGTGGAATCGAATGCAGATTCTTGCCAAAGCGAGACAGCAGTGTTGATCACTGAGCCGCCCATAACATTCTGTTCTTTTGTTCTCCCTTCCAAAATGAGCAACTTCACACTTTCTCACACTATACTCCATTTGCCAACATTTTGCTGACTTACTTAACCTATCAACATCTCACTGTAATCTGATGCATTCCTCTCCATCTTTTGTTGTGCCTTTCCACCTTTTATTGTGTCATCTGCAAATGTGACTACAGTACACTCACTTCCTTCCTCCAAGTCATTAATCTATAATCTAAATATTTGTGGACCCAACACCGATCCCTTTTGAATCCGACAGGTCACAGATCACCAAACCTGAAAAAGAACCACTTATGCCATTTGCTGTTTTCTGCCTATTAGCCAATTTTCTATTGGTGCCAATGTACAACCTCCAACACCATGGGCTCTAATCATATGGCTTAACCTGTTGTGCGGTGCCTTGTCAAAACCTTCTGGTTCAATACAACACATCTACTGGTCCTTTTCGATCCACACTGGTTGAGATTTTATCAAAAAGCTCAAATAAATCAGTCAGACATGATTTCCTTTTCATGAAGCCATGCTCGCTTTGCTCAATTAGATCATGATTTTCTAAATGTTCCGCTATTATTCCCTCAGTAATTGATTTCAAAATATTTCCAACAATAGTTGGTCGGCTAATCTGCCTCTTCTTAGCTGCTTTTTGCCTGCTTCCCTTTTTGAATGGAGAGGGATGTCACATTAGCAATTTTACAAACTTCTGGATTTTCTCCAGAATCCAATATTTTTTGAAAATTACAATCAATGGATCCATTATCTCTGTAGCTACCTTTTAGGATCTGAGGATGCAAGCCATCGGGGCCAGGGAACCACCTGCCTTTAGCCCCATTATTCTGTCTAACACTGTTTCTTTCATGATAGTCTTGGTACTTTATTCCTCTCCTCCATTTTTTTAGTATTAATGGAACATTTGAAGTATCCTCAATCATAAAAATTAATGCAAAACTCTATGGGCCTTTGTTCATTTTGACCTTGCTTTCCCTTTATTTATTTAAAGATGTGCTTCTTCATTTTTATATTCCTTTCTGGTTTGCCCTCAGTTTATTTCTCTTTTTAACCTTTCCAGTCAACGTTTGTTGGATTCTGAATTCATCCCCGTCTTCAAGGCAATCACCGACTTCGGTTTCCATATATACTTTTCTTCTCAACTTAATACTCCTCTTAACTTGCACGGTTGGTTTATGCCTCTTAGAATCTTTCCCGTTTACTCAAATGTATTTTGCCGAGAGTCGTGAATTACCTCTTTTAGGGTCTGCCTCTTCTTATTCCTGAGAACCTATCCATCCAGTTTACTTTCACTAACGGTCACCTCATTTCATTGCAATTCCCTTTATTTCAGTGAAACAGTTATATTCATCCCAAGTTTCTTATTCTTGAACTAGATATTAAATTCTATCATGTTATGGCCATTATTTCCGAGCGGATCTTCTACTCGGGTCGTCATTTATTAAACCTGACTCAGTGCTCATTACCTGATCCAAGGTAGCCTGCTCCCTGGCAGATTGCTCTAGGAAACTACACCAAATGTACTCTCTGCCAAAGTAAATTGATGATTTGGATGGATTAATGCTGGGTTTGATTATTTATCCAGATTCTGAATCAAGATGTTGGGCCATCTCGATCTGTTTCCCCTGGAATCAGCAATTGCTTGGCTTACTTCAGAAACACGGCCTAAGAGGTTTGACTGGTCAGAGCAGAGGAAGGGCACATGCCTGAGTGTGTGACAGGGGTACACTGCCTATTCTCTTTTCTCTTACTCATCATCTGCATGACTGACTCAGTTTCTTTAAAGACAAAGGATTGGTTTCCTCATCATATAATTCAAGTGGCCAGTTAGCAAATAGTCTGAACAGAGTGAGAAATCCTTATTCCAGACTCATCGTTGAAAGTGATTATTCTACATATTTGTTGAGTCTATTGTCCAAAGTGATTGAGTCAACATCTTGACCTGCACCCACCTGAAGACACAGGCTTTCCAAAACGTTTAAGAATAAGCAGTGGATGTTTTAAAAGTGGTTCAGGAGGTTGAGTTTTAATTGTTTATCCCTGATGTTGCTTAACTCTTGAGCCAGCCCAGCTCCTATCTGATGATTTTGTAAATTGTCAAATGGTGTTTTGCAAATGTTCAGACATTTTGAAACCTGCTATTTCAGTCACTTAAGTCTTTTATTTTAATAGATAATCTTCAGTAAACAGTCAGTCAAAACTCAGACCAACATTGTGAGGTTTCCCCCACCCTCTCAAGAGTCAGCACATTTACCTGTCACAGCTTGCTTTCAATCATGACAACCACATCAACCAAATATATTGCACAACCATCACTGATGCACTTACTTTTGAGACCTTACTCTTCTGAGTACTACTGAGCTCCTCTAGAGCCATCTAGGTAATGGAAGTATTATTTAAACAGCCTGCTTTACCACATTTTATATGGCACCATGGTTTATATTGAATACATGCTGCCCACATGAGCATGGTTTGTATACCAGGGAGTCATAAGGTTTTGTTCAGCAGATATCCTTGTCACCCGGTAACAGTTTTAAGATAACTTGCTGGCTCAAATACAATTGACATAACACTTCTGCAAAACAAAAAGTATCATAAAGCTGTTAAGATACTGGACAGTGACCGGTAGGATTCTCCAGCTGGGCAAGGAGAGCTGAGAATCCCTTCTGATTCCCATTAGGGTCGAGAGTGCAGAAGAATTGACATTTCGGGCATAAGCCCTTCATCAGGGCTGATGAAGGGCTTATGCCTGAAACGTCGATTCTCCTGGTCCTCAGATGCTGCCTGACTGGCTGTGCTTTTCCAGCACCAAACTCTTGACTCTGATCTCCAGCATCCAAAGTCCTCACTTTCTCCTCCCGATTCCAATTAGGGCAAAGTTGGCATGGTGCACAATGCAAAGGAATGTGCGTGCAGCCTATATCACTCTGCAACACAGCAAGTCCTACAATCTTAATGAAGTCACATGCTGGCTCTGTCTACTGCTCTCTTAAAAGAGCTGAGGAAATGTAATTTGTAATAAGAGATGACTAACTACAAAGTATTGCAAGTATCTCCAGTTACTGCCTAGAGAAATTCTGAATCTAAAAGTTCAATGCCAGAGCTACACCACAGCAACTGAGAACACAGTCCACGTCGCAGCTGCTCTGATATTAAAGTCGTGGTTGTAAAGGTATACTCAGTAGAACACAGATTTGGCATATTGCTGCCAGTTAAAATTCAGATACTATTAACAATGAAAATCAAGGTCAGAGAATCAATCTCTGAAAACCAAGCAGAAACGGCCTCTTTCAGACAACTCTCTTCGTCTAACAATTTGTCCTGCTATGCGTAGCCTATTGCCAGTCTGCCGTTCAGCTTGTATTTTGAGGATTCTCTCTACCAGTGAAACATGTCCAGAAGCAACAGGCATGTGCATAACCCTAAAATCAGCAAAAAGCCCTTAAGGAGCTAGCTCACCAATTTTCCCAGCTCTTACAACACCACTCAAGTGGAAAAGGTATCAACATTCAAAGAAATTGAAAAGAAAGCAAAAAGAAATCAACCAGCAACTAAATTTTAAGTTGTCAATTATCACTTTAAAATAGAGCTGATGTGGGATATTTACTGCTACCGAATCAGTTCAATGTGTGACAGCATTAGCTGGAACCTTGGGCTTCAAAATGTTCCCTATTCCATTAAATTAAGGTAATGGTCTACAAGCTCTTTAAATTTTCAGAAGTTGATCAATGTATACTTGTTCTCACCCTTAGCAAAGGGTGTCTAATGCAAGGTATTTCAAAGTGTGCACATGTCCAACAGACACTGCTTGGGAAGTCTAATGATTCTTTTAACATGCAAACAATCTGATTTCATACGAACTATTCAAAAGACATCTATAATAGTGTTAAACTATCAGTCATCTAAGGAGTCAAATCCTTAGATAGCAATTTCAGACATTACTTTCCATTGTAAATTAAATAAAAATTAGCAGATAGTAAATACTGAATTACTTTGGTATAACTGAAGTTCCCTTAAAAGACATGTCTATTCAATTAACTCTTGGAAAGAGGTTCTCGATGGTGGGGGGTGGGGGGGGAGCCCAGAACCAGGAGTCGCAGTCTAAGGACATGAGGTAAACCATTTAGGACAAAGATGAAGAGACATTGCTTCACCTAGACAGTGGTGAGCCTATGGAGT
Source organism: Hemiscyllium ocellatum (assembly GCF_020745735.1). Classification (NCBI taxonomy): domain Eukaryota; kingdom Metazoa; phylum Chordata; class Chondrichthyes; order Orectolobiformes; family Hemiscylliidae; genus Hemiscyllium; species Hemiscyllium ocellatum. Next base: position 36,037,525 of record NC_083407.1, on the reverse strand, counting down.
TAAGCAGTTAAGGTCAAAACATTGTATGAGTTAGGAGTTGGATATAACACTTAGGGGCAAGGGGGTCAAGTAATATGGGAGGAAAAGCAGGAACAGAAAGAAACAAAACAGAAAAGAATGAATAAGTGCATTTCCACATGACCTTTCTCAAATCTCAAAAATGTTCTGGTATTTAAGTCACTGCACTAATGCAGGTAACAGCAAACAATTTATGTGCAGCAAGTTTCCACATAGGGCAATGGAAAATGACTGCATAATATCTATTTAAAAAGGATACTGCTACCAAAGATAAATATTGATGAGGACACCAGGAACAGATATTGAAAAGTCACACAAACTCAAAACATTTACTCTGTTTTACTCTCTCTACAGACGCTGCTAGACCTACTGAGTGTTTCAAGCAATTCCTCTTCTTTTGTTTGTTACAAATCCCCTGTTCTTCTTCCACATTTTTCGTGTCCACCTGGAGGGTTGTTGTCAATTCATTCATAAAGTGCACAGATCCCAATGGAAATTTAGAAACTTAAGACAATAATATGCTCTGAACTGCTTCAGGGAAGGCAGTTTGACAAGTCAGATATTGTTTTGATAATATGTTGGCCTTGCCTTGGAGATAAGTGTTAAGGTTAAGGATTCATTCTTCATTATTATGGTTTGGCATATGGTAGATAAACATCCTTGCCCGAACATTGACCACAGTAATCGGACTCATTTTCAAATACTTCAGACAAGCTTTAACATAAAACAAAGTTTCGGTTCATTTAAATTATTTTATGCGAGGTTGTGTGTGGTTATATCATATAGTTAATTATATCTTAAAAACATCAGAAGTACCAAAATACGATTAGGTCTTCAAACATGTATATTTTAAATCTACAGAGGATAGTCAGCACTTAAAAATTTTGATAATTTATCTACTAACCTTCAGTAGCACAGTAGCCCATGCATCCCTGAGTAGGCTGAAGGTAATAAACAAAGAATGAACCACAGTTCCTAAGAGAGACAGGGATCCGAAATAAACAGCAGTCTTTGATGCTGCCCATGAAGAATTGCCATGTAGCGCAGGCTGTAAGTTTCTTTACTTCACCTGGACGAGGCAACGAGTTGGAGTCTTCAAGAGAAAGCCAAACGGGAGCTTGCGTGCCACACTTATTCATCTGAGTTCATATAAAATGTTACAATCAGAGTTCAAGTTATGATTCAAAAGAGAATACGCTTTGTCAAATACGTTTTGAACAGTAATGCACTTAAAGTAATTTATAACATATGAACAATTTGTGCTAAAAGCAATCAAGTTAGTTGAAACTTTCCAATTACACCCACAGGACATTTGCAAGAACAACAATTTTTAATGTGGGAAACAACTAAAACAGCATGAGAAAAAAAGATGCTAATCGGTTGGAAATTTACAGATTGGTGAAAGTGTTGCCGAGGCAAATACATCAGGGAACTACTGCCTCCTAAGATTTTGTTTCAATTGAAAAAATACAAAATGACAAGACATTTTACTTTATCCTGAAGAGGACAGATCCTGGTATATGAATAAATGTAGCTAGTAGCAAGTATCAGTGAGTTACATTGTGATCCAAGCGATTACCTTCAATTGGCTGTTAGTGTAAATCCTGTCACAATCAGGAGTATTTAGCACATGCTGTCCAGTAACAGAATCATATCTTCACACACCTTCACAAACCTTGCAATCATATCTCTAGTTAGACATCATGTTCCAAGTTTCACAAGCAAGGACAACATCGTGGTTATTCATTTCCACATATAGACAGCAATCAGAGCCACCTTACCAGCCAATCATTACCCTTTTCTCACACAACAGTAACTTTTGCTGTCTTTGAAATTTGACATTCTTGCATCCTTTTGGATTAGAGAAAGACAAAAGCCTTCAGCAGCATATCTCTTACCAGCAGTTAACAAGTTGCTTTCCATGGTATTGATTCTAAGAAAAGGATCTACCAAGTCCAAAACTGTAGCTCTACCGTAAAAACTGGCATGCTCAATTTATTATTTTGACAGTTTTATTAAATTTAAATTAAATGTAATAAGCTTATATATTATTTCTGAAACTTTTTTTTTCTGTACAGCTTTATAACTCAGGCTATTATAACTTATTTTTTAAAAATTAGGTAGAGCTTTGGATTAGATTTGAAATCACTGGGCACAGATATAGTGACGCAGGTTACACTCTAATGAATGAGACGGATGCAAATTTATTTTATTACTTATTCTTATATAAATTTGGAGAGTAATTTCCACCCCACAACTATCGATGATATTGGAAATATAAGGAACAAGAGGTGGTCATCTTCTATTTTGTGGATTACTTTTACTGAATTGGAAATAGTGGAAAGAATAAATGTTATTAATCTAGTCTATATATTAACTCAACCAAGGCTTCTGTCCAAACAACTAATTTTTCCAAGTTGTCCAATGTCGTAGGGTTTTGAAGTGGCAAGATTTCATAAACACAAATAGTTTGGTCTAATTTCTGTCAGATTACATAGCTTGTTAGAAGAAGTCCATTCTCTGAAACTGAGTTAGAGAACAAAACATTGCAGATGCCGGAATCCAAAGTGGACAAACAGGAAGCTGGAAGAACACAGCAAGCCCAGCAGCATCAGCAAGTGGAGAAGTCAATGTTTCGGGTATTGACCTTTCCTCAGGACTCTTCTATCAGACAGCAGACCACTTGCTGTCTTGGCATCTTAGCTAACACCAAAATGAGCTTCCGACCACATAGCTGCTCCATCTCCAACGTCACTTCATTTCAGTTACTGCTGAAATTCTCATCCACGACTTCATTCCAACATGGTTGGTCTTTTTGAATACTTCTGCCCATTTTCATGTCTCACTGTGCACAAATTTAAACTCATCTACAACTCTGCTATTGAGATGCTCTCTCAATAAATATTGTTTACTTAGCACTAATGTGCTCACCTGCCTAAATTGGCTCGGCTTAACTTCTCAATTTAAAAAATAAATGTTTTGCTTTCAAATGTCAGTGGTCTCACCCCTCATTATAGTCACAAGCTCAATCTCCTCCAGCTCTCTCACCTTCTAGAATCTCCTTGCTCACCAGTAGCGATAATGCTTTCAGCTGCTTAGTTAACTCCATCAATTCTTATAACATATGCCATAGAACTAGCCTCTAACTGCTCCTACAGTGCCTTATGTGATTTGGTGTCCAATTGTTTTGATAATGTTCATGGAAAGTTCATTTGGACTTTTGACTATGTTGAAATCCCTAAATGAAGGCAAGAAATTATTGTGGTTGCTGTAAGTTGCTCCATAACTTAATGATGAAAGCCTCACAAATAAAACCTGCCGAGCTGACTAGTTAAAACTTAAAATATTTATAACTTTTAGAAAGCTGTTTTAGAAAGAAACTGAAGCACAGAAACACGCAGAAAAAGCTTTGACAAATTGTCTTTGGAAAGCAAAGATAGCTTAAACATGATTTGGAGACAGTCCTCTTGAAACGCGTAAAGGGATAAATCCCCAGGACCTGATCAGGTGTACCCTAGAACTCTGAGGGAAGCGAGTGAAGTGATTGCTGGGCCTGTTGCTGAGATATTTCTATCATAGATAGTCATAGATGAGGTGCTGGAAGACTGGAGATTGGCTAACATGGTGCCACTGTTTAAAAAGAGTGGTAAGGATAAGCCAGGGAACTATAGACCTGGGAGTCTGACGTCGGTAGTGGGCAAATTGCTGGAGGGAATCTTGAGGGACAGGATGTACATGTATTTGGAAAGGCAAGGACTGATTAGGGATAGTCAACATGGCTTTGTGCATGGGAAATCATGTCTCACGAACTTGATTGAGTTTTTTGAAGAAGTAACAAAGAGAATTGATCAGGGCAGAGCGGTAGATGTGATCTATATGGACTCCAGTAAGGTTCCCCATGGGAGATTGATTAGCAAGGTTAGATCTCACGGAATACAGGGAGAACTAGCCAACTGGATACAGAACTGACTCAAAAGGTAGAAAACAGGGTGGTGGTGGAGGGTAGTTTTCAGACTGGAGGCCTGTGACCAGTGGAGTGCCACAAGGATCGGTGCTGGGTCCTCTACTTTTCGTCCTTTATATAAATGATTTGGATGTGAGCATAAGAGGTATATTAAGTAAGTTTGCAGATGACACCTAAATTGGAGGTGTAATGGACAGCAAAGAAGGTTACCTCAGATTACCACAGGGTCTTGATCAGATGGGCCAATGGGTTGAGAAGTGGCAGATGGAGTTTAATTCAGACAAATGCGAGGTGCTGCATTTTGGGAAAGCAAATCTTAGCAGGACTCAGTTAAAAATCACAACACCAGGTTATAGTCCAACAGGTTTAATTGGAAGCACTAGCTTTCAGAGTGCCGCTCCTTCATCAGGTGGTTGCCTGACAGCTCTCAGCAGGATTTATACACTTAATGGTAAGGTCCTAGGGAGTGTTGCTGAACAAAAAGACCTTGGAATGCAGCTTCATAGCTCCTTTAAAGTGGAGTCGCAGATAGATAGGATAGTAAAGAAGGCATTTAGTATGCTTTCCTTTAATCGGTCAGAGTATAGAGTACAAGAGTTGGGAGGTCATGTTGCGGCTGTACAGGACATTGCTTAGGCCACTTTTGGAATATTGCGTACAATTCTGGTCTCCTTCATATTGGAAAGATGTTGTGAAACTCGAAAGGGTTCAGAAAGGATTGATAAGGACGTTGCCAGGATTGGTGGATTTCAGCTATAGGCAGAGGTTGAACAGGTTGGGGCTGTTGTCCCTGGAGCGTCAGAGGCTGAGGGGTGACTTCATAGGAGGTTTATAAAATTGAGGGGCATGGATAGGATAAATAGATAAAGTCTTTTCCCTGGGTTGGGGTAGTCCAGAACTAGAGGGCATAGTCTTAAGGTGAGAGGGGAAAAATATAAAAGGGACCTAAGGGGCAACCTTTTCACGCAGAAGGTGGTACATGTATGGAATGATCTGCCAGAGGAAGTGGTGGGGGCTGGTACAATTGCAACATTTAAAAGGCATTTGGATGGGTACGTGAATAGGAAGGGTTTGGAGGGATATGGGCCTAATGCTGGCAGGTGGGACTAAATTCGGTTGGGCTAACTGGTCGGCATGGACGGGTTGGACTGAAGGGTCTGTTTCCGTGCTGTACATCTCTATGACCTCTTTCCCATCATAGGTGAGAAACAGTTGAAAAAGAAATATAGAAATGATATAGAATAGAAGGGGGCTATACTACCCATCTTGTCCATGCTGACCCAAAGACACACAGATGCAATCTCTAATCCCAAAATTTGGAAATGGACCAGATAACAAAAACAGGAAGTTTAATAGGGCGTACTTTCAACTTTGTCAGATGGATATAAAGCTAAAATTGAATCAAGGGAGAAAAATCAGGCAGGAAAATCACATGTCCATAACAAAACCTTCCCAAATTAAAAAGGTAAGATTAAGTCATCAAAGAGCTGTTCTTTTGTTAGTGAGAGATGGCTGGTAGTGTTTAACCTGAGGGTCACCATACCTCAAGACTAGGGGAAAGGGCGAGAAGGAAAGTAACCTCAGATGGTCAGGAAGTGAACCCATGCTGTGGCACCATGTGCTTCACAATCTAGCCAGCCAGCCACCTGGGCTAACTGACCCTTAATTAAATTAACAAATGGAAGTACAAGTTGGTTCTCTGATGGGAAGGCAATCTTGTCTCTAATCATTTTTCACTTAAAGTTCAAAATTACTAAATGTGAATGGTTAAACAATGCCAACAGTTGGAATACATTTTTACAGTTCACTTTCCTATGTTGTACTTTTATATATTTAGACTATGCTTAGAAAACAAATGCTACACATACTACTAACTTCTATACATTTGGTTGGCATTTCTGCTGGCTCATCTCCAATCATGAAGCGGTACCATCCTGGTGTTAGAGAATGATCACATATCAGGTCCTGGATTGCAAACTGTTGTAGTTCGATCGAATCAAAGTGAATGCTGCGCTGAGAGTTCTGAAGTATGTGATGTCCACCTGGGGAGCATTCTGGGGCTAGAGGAAATTAAAATTAAAAAATAGCAATGAGAAGACATTTGTTCCAATACTCTTTCAACAGTATTTTTAACATGGAAAATTACAATCAAAACTTGTTAGATGACAAAAATCATTTCACGTATCAGATGTTAAACAATAAACACAACTCCTGTTACTGAAACAAATACAATTGAAATTGAAGATAATAATCTAGATCAAAAATTAATATTAATCATAGTTTTATCATCTTTCCCAAACTGCTCAGACAATAACAAAGACAACACAAGATTCCACCATTTTAGATTGTAATACACTTGGGTTGGAGAAACATCTTAGTTAAGTGAAAACAGAGGTGAAAAGTCAGGCAACTGGCTAACATCCAGGCTTTTAACAGTGCAGCTCTGAAATTGGCATTCAAGACTGGCATGAGAACCTAGGCATGGATTTTCTACTGGCTAGACAATTGTAATTCCAGTGCCAGCAGAGGAGTGCGGGGATCCTGTAGAATCCTCATCATAGATTCCCCAGGAATTGTCTGGGAAATTGAAGATTCTGCTGGACAATTTCACTATGCCTAGATTCCTCTAAAAGTCTCCATTAAAATCAAAGAATTCAAATAGTTCCAATAAAATTAAGTAACCAGTTACCTGGGAGAGGTTAAACTATTGAATATATAGTGCAACACCCAAATAACTATTCAACTGACGCCATATTTACTTTATACACCTTCGACTATACCTCCTCCAGATGACTTGCACTCTCAGACCCTGATCTGACAGCCCTAAGATGTGAAACTCTGACCCCATTCTGGACCTAACATCCCTTCGCCTGCTCCGGGCCTGATCTCTGTTTCTCACTGTCCCAATTTGTCCACCAGGCTGTTCCACAACCAAAACCTCCTTCACCGAACCCAGGAATCGATTCCCCTTCATCTGACCTCATTCCTTCCCCACTCTGGCCTTCACCCCCTCAGCCCCAGAGGCTCACACCTACATCACCCTGATCCAACACCTATTCTCCGCTGCACTCACCAACTCACAATCAACTATCCAAGACACTGCATCACTTACTCAGCCCCTTTGTCAATTTGTACTTGGCACTCTACCCCTTCGCTCATTCGGCACCCTGGCATCTTGCCCATTTGGCAACCTAACCCCTCATACGTGCCATGAAAAAGGGTAAGGTTTTCCTTCCCCTGACAGTTCTACGCTCTGAAAGGATATACAGAATACAGATGTAAAATATAGCCATAACATCACTAATTCACTCAGTGAAGTTTGCCTAACTCTGACTTTCTTTGGGCAGTGAGGAAATTTCCAGAAAATGCTTCCATTGAAATTACTTGGATAAATGTGTTAACACTTCAAATATACACAATAAAGTTAAGATTTTGCATTCCAAACAAATGTCTTTCTTGTAATGGCACTGATCTTAACCTGCAGAAAGCTTAGTTTGACATATGTGCTGGTATAAAAATGTCAACTGCCCTGCATCGTAGAGAAAATAATTATTAAATTTAAGTAAAAAGAGGAATTATAAATAAATAAATAGATAAATAACTAAATAAATAATCAATTAAACCCTAATGTTCTCAAGCCATTGGAGAATCTTTCAATAGCAAGAGCAAAGTCTTCTTTGCAAGAAAAACCTCAAATTTGCAGCTGTGATCAACACAGCCTCCTACATAATGTATGTCACTGTGATCAAGTTCAGATCACAACTGAAATTTGAGGTCAAATTTCCTAAAAACTCTACTCTGATATCTTTTCTCCTTTTCCAAACAGGAGAGGGATGGGCCTGTATTAGGTCTGAAACAGTGTGTTTCAGTTGAACCACCGCTGTGAGGCGGCAGCTCAGTGGAGTAGTTGTTTTTTGTTTTCACATATTCCTATGACAGCCATGTCAAGACTCGTGACAAAAGTCATGACAGATTCATGCAATGCATCTTATCAATGGATGTACTGCTGCCAGAAGTGAAGGGAGTCATTATTTTGGATGGCAGTTGAGGTGTCAAACAAGTAGGCCATTGTGTCCTATTAAAAATGAGGGTATCTAAGCATATAAAATGTCAAAAAAATTATACAAAATGTATACTAGAATCTTCATAAGGATTTCTTACATCCTCTGAAAGATGGAATTGGTGAATGCTTCAGTTAGGGATGGATGTAAGATTGAAATGTTCACAGCATACATTTGAGTTTAGCAGTCAATTTTAGGGACTTGGCTTTCTCCATAACATATGAAAAAGCAGTGCTATCTTATTTGTACTCTATATTTGTCCTGTTTCTAGGTAGGCAAGGTTGAAATCTGACAAATTGTTCTCGTAATTTCCATGCAAGGCTTTCTCATTTGCAACAGATTTACGTTTCACATTTTCACAGCTTTACCATTTGTCTTAATTCCTTCGACAACCTCTCAATCAAAAAATCTGTAATTTTTACCCTTGACCCGGTCTGTAACTTGGCCAAAACACTGCACATTTTACCAGGCTACTACCTTCCTATGTGCGAATTCCAACCAGAAAATTCCATATTGTTTATGCACTACATCATGCTTTGTATGCATGGACAGAATTTCTCCAAGCACCTCGTGTTTGAATGCCTACTGGAAATCTGAAATGAGATAACAAATTATCCGCTGTCCCAGATGGTTATGGATAATAGTTTCAATGGTTGGTTCATTAACTCTCCGGGTGAACTCATTAACGTACCGATCTCCTTTTTGTCTTGTGGAATCAAGCAGACTTCCTCTCACAAGGTAACAGCAAAGAAACTGCATCTTTCAGGATTAACCTTCAAGAATCCTGAACTCTAACTCCAATCAGAAATGCATAATTACTGACACAAATTTCTGTCAGATCAAATTATAAATGATTCCCAGTCATGACAACATTACATGAAGCTAGATGAATGATCCAGATTTTTAAAAATATTTATTCAGGGAATAGGAATGTTACCAGAATCCAGCTTTTATTTCACATTTCTAATTTCCCAAGAGAAAGATTTCATAAGCAAACTGCATGAACCATAGCTGTCTATGTGGTGTAGATACACCCATTTGCTAAAAGAGATTGTGTTCCAGAAATTTGATCCAGTTTCAAAGGAGTAGTGATATTGTTCAAAGTTAGGATGCTGAGTAACTTGGAGGGGAACTGGAAAGTGGTGGTATTCTAATGCGTCTAAGGCCCTTGTAGAGGGTTAGAGATTGAAGAGTTTGAAACATATGGTCAGAATAGCTGAGGAAAATTACTGCAATGCATTATATATGATACATGTTGCTGTCAGTGATGGAGGAAGTGAAATGTTTAAGGTGATGGATGGGATGCCACTGACCAAGCCGCATGTTGTCGAGTCTCTTGAGTATTAGACCTGAAGACAGAGGAACAGATTTTAGGCCATTCAACACAGAGTCTGTTCCAATCATGGCTGATAAGTTTCTCAACCCCATTCTCCTGCTTCCTCTCTGTAACCCTTGATCCCCTTGACAATCACGAATCTATCTATATCTTAAATAAATGGGATGAGCTCAAGTTGCACTCTTCCAGGTCAGTGCAGATTATTCTTTCACACTTCTGATTTATATTTATCAATAAAGGGAAGACTGTGGTAAGACAGGAAGTGCCACAAATCCCTCAGTCTCTTCCCACTTACCTCAACACTACTTTTATATGGCTGGTTCAATTTAGTTTCTGTAGCTATATCAGGATATTGATGGTGGGGAAATGATGGACAGTAATCCTGTTAAATGTCAGGGGGTGGTAGTTGGATTCTCTCCTGTTAAAAATAATCACGTGTGGCATGAATGCTACTTCTTGCGCCAATCATCCATTCAGAGCTTGTTTCAGAATCCAAGTACTTGCAAACGGTACCAAAAATTATGCAATCAGCAAAAATTCACATTTCTGATATTGTGATGAAGGGAAGATCATTGCTGAAGCATGTGAAGAAATTTCAAAAATACAAACAAAAACACTGAACACCTCTCAAAACCGAGTTCAATAATTTTAGGGCCTAAACACCACCTTTCATATCCTTTAACCATCCCCACAACCCTGGTTTTGCTATCATGTTGGGTTGGTTGCAATGAAAGTAGCCACTGTCACCCACTAATGGTCCTTATTATCACCTTTTCTTTCTCCATGGCACAGAATTGTCCATCCCTTTGGCTGCCCAGCTGCTGTTTTCTCTCTATCTCTGGGATCCATCTCCACCTGCTGTTTACTCCATTACCACCCCCTCCACCCTAACCAAACCCTTTTCAGCATATATACAATCTTTTCTGAGCTACAATCAGTTTTGCAGAAAGGTCACTGGACCCAAAATATTGACTTTGCTTTCTCTCCACAGATGTTGCCAAACCTGCAGGGTTTCTCCAGCAATTTCTATTTCTGTTGTTGAAGACGTCTCAGCCTCGGTCACTGCCTGGAAGAATATCAGCAGAGATGTCATGGGGCAGAGATGATTGGCTTCCAACAACCAAACACTTTCTCTTGTGCTCAAGAATTTAGGAATTCCATGCACTCCCGTTTTGTTAGGGCTCCTTGATGCCACACACAGCCAATTGCAGCCTTGATGTCAAGGGTAGTCACTCTCACTCCAACTCAAGAATTGGGCTCGTTTGCATGACTGTAATGAGGTCAAGAGTGCAGTGGCCCTGATAGAGCAGGTAATTGCTGTATAAGTGCTACACAATGACAGTTCCATCATTTTGGAAATGACAGAGTAGACTGATAGGGACGTAATCGGCCAAGTTGGATTTGCCCTGCTTTTCACATATAAGATATAACTGGGTAATTCTCCCCATTATTAGGTCAATGCCAGTGTTGTAGCTGTACTGGAAGAGCTTAGCCAAGTGTTCAGCTATATCTAGAGTACAAGTTTGTCAGATGTTCTCAGGGTGCATAGATTTTGCTGTATCCACTGCATCCAGTCATTTCTAGATCACACATGGAGCATTTGTGGGCAGCACGGTGGCACAGTGGTTAGCACTGTTGCCTCACAGCACCAGAGACCCGGGTTCAATTCCCACCTCAGGCGACTGACTGTGTGGAGTTTGCACGTTCTCCCCGTGTCTGCGTGGGTTTCCTCCGGGTGCTCCGGTTTCCTCCCACAGTTCAAAGATGTGCGGGTCAGGTGAATTGGCCATGCTAAATTGCCCGTAGTGTTAGGTAATGGGTAAATGTAGGGGTATGTGTGGGTTGTGCTTCGGCGGGTCGGTGTGGACTTGTTGGGCCGAAGGGCCTGTTTCCACACTGTAAATAATCTAAAAAAAAATCTAATCATATCAAACTGGCTAACAATTGGCTTCGGTGATGCTGTGGATGTCAGAAGAAGGCTAAGTTGGATCACTGGTTCGGTATTCCTGGCTTAAGCTGGATCAGCTGGGCTCTCCCAGCATTGAGCACGAGACTGGTGATTCATGGTGGGATATGGCAAGGCCACTGATCTGGTTCAATCTGGCACGATAGACTAAACAGCCTACTTCAGCTCTTAACATTGTTTATTGGCAAAGCTGATCTTAGCATCAGAAACGGGTTTAATGCTCCATACTTTCGAAATCATCCTCTCCTCATACTGTAGTCACAGGTAAGCAACAGTGATGAATAACAGGAAAAGTTTTAAGAAGACTCCTCTGCAGCGTGGCCAGGCTCCTGCATGCCTGACAATGTTAACCCTGTGTGGGGTATTGGGGAGTGACAATGGAGAAAACTGAGCAGTGCTGAGAATGAGTGACAGGGATATTTAGAAACTAAGTCAACAAACTGAAGAGAGACCAAAGCTTTGCTTTAGTTACACTTTGCCATACTGCTTATTGATAGATCAAAACTGGGAGTCAGGATCAAAAGATTCAAAGGTTCCAGTGTTAAAAGGTGCAATTTTAAACATGATCACTCCCACTCAGCTAATAAACCAAGATGCCAATAGTTATATCGGCAAGCCTGCATGCGAGACTCGCATCTTAAAAAGGTTCTCAATCATTTTGTGAATATAGAAAGTGAAATATTAGCTGCGAAATTGCTTTTGATCACTTCTTACAGTTTTATCAATAAATTTGCTTTCGGCCATAAACTTCAGTTCAGTATGCAGCCTAAAAATTACAATACAGAATAAAAAGGTACCATAGCTTAACCAATCTGTGTTTTATTTTGTGGTCAAATTCTATCAGCCCACCACATTCCCATATTCTTTTTATAACCCCCATAGCATTCAACCCCACTAGCTTCAGACTCAAGTCTACCTACTTTTAACAGTTGACTTAAGAAGAAATTTCAACCAAAATCGATGGGCAGGGAATGCATGGGATTGAGTGTCTTAATATGCCACCCAATTTCGCACTACACCCACAAATCAAGAAGGGGTGATGCAGATTTCAGATGATCTCATCAGAGTAGGCTTAAACTAACCCTATGGTTTCTGTTTCATTTCCTATTTCAAGTAACATTCCTTAGCCTCAGCTCTCAGTGTAAAAACACTTCTCTCAGCCCTACGTCTGTTATGGTTAATCTTATTTCTATGTCCCATTATTCCAGGCTCCTCAGCCCTACTGGAAACAGTCCATTTTCGATAACCCTGAACTACCACTCGTATTTCACTCAAAGCACATCAAAATCTTTTCTGTTCTGATTTAAGTACTCTCAGTTTATGAAAGATTTCCTCGTATTGGTGTTTCCTGATACAAGACAGCTTCGTAATCAACACGCACTCCACGTCATCTGTTGTCTGTACATCCTTCCTGTTGTGAGGAGCCCAAAACTACATTCAAACTTCAAATCTGATCTTACGAAGTGTTGAAATAACATAATCAGAACATTCAGACTTTTGTGTCCTATTGGCAAATCTTATAAGGCACCTGAACGATATTTGGTATGGAGAGATTTCTGACAAAAATCACATGAGAAGTCAGTTTTCGGTTCATGGTCAGGCTATATGTTTGACTACAGGTGGAGTAGACAACAGGTCAGTCCAGAAGTGCTGTCACCAGCAGTTAGGGAATCGCATATCATCAGTCCAGAGAGCCAAGACTACAGTGGTCGCATTCTGGGCAGTCAAATCTAGGGGCTGCTTGAAGTTGCTCAGAGGTCAAGGATAAATGAAATCATGGAGGTGGGGGAGATGAAGGGATAGGGGCTATCATCTGACAAAAATGGACTGGGCAATCAAGGCTAGGGGAATATAGAGACAATGTGTTGGGATGGGGTCAACAATATAGATGGGTGAAACACAAGTTATAAGGAGGGATGTTAGGCAGAACTACTTTAGAGGGTATGGCAGGCTACAGGAGCGAGGGGCAGGGGTTATTAGCGGTGACTGCCATTGTGGCCTTCCATTAGGGAAGCTAGAGGTCCTGGCTGGCCTGCATGTGACTCCAAACCCACAGTAATTTCCCTCTGGGCAATTATAGATGGTCAATAAATACAGCCCAACCAGCAACGCCCACCGCCTGTAAATGAATTTGAAAAATAGATGATCATTGCTCAGCAACTCTGAAGCACATTCAAAAGGTGCCAAAGTTCTTTGCTAAGAAGTACAATACTTTGAGAAACTCAAGTTTGACAGTTGTACACAGAAATTGTACTCGTCAGACACTGAGTTCTAGTTAATGTTTTTGTTTCTTTACACCAAACTCAAAACATAGGAGTACCAGCTGATCAGATGGTGATTGTGTTGTAGGGGGAGAACAGATGTCCACGGAGTCCACCATGTTCAGAAGCACAGCTCCAAAAAGAAACAAAGGCAAAAATGGGATGACTGTTGGAGTTAAGGATTTGCTCATTTCTATGAAGAATTTTAGATGAATTATCTGTTTCGCCAGTTATTCCTAAAGCGATTATCATGAAATACCTTGGAGAGTTCTTTTCTGATAACATTTGATTTTGTGAATTCTGTTGTGGTGAAATAAGCATGGGGAAAAATGTCAACTGTGAAGAAATATAATTGCAATACGTAATACAAGTCTTGGAAAATAAACACATTAACCGATAGAAACATATCAGCACAAATACTAGTGTAGTTTTTTTTTTATTTGTGGGATGTGGACAGCGCTGGGTGGCCACCATTTATTGCCCATCCCGAGTTGCCCTTGAGAACATAGAACATTACAGCGCAGTACAGGCCATTCGGCCCTCGATGTTGCGCCGACCAGTCATACTTACCCCCACACTCGTGGTTCCTCAACTGTTCCAGAATCTTCTATCGGCCTGTCGGACGCCATTACACATGTGGCCGCTACAGCGCCCGCGGCACCAACGGCCGCTGCCGACCGTGACATCACTTCCGCCCCCACCAACCTCGAAGCCTCCGCGATTGCCGCCCAAACAAGCGCCCCGGCGATCACCGCACAGACAACCGCTTCCACGATCGCCGACGGACTCGCGACCCCCGCGGCTACCGGGAATGACTACGGTTCTTTCGTCGCCACAACCATTTCCGCCCCTACGGTTGCCGTCGCCGCAGCCACTTCCGCCCCCACTGACATCACTAACCTGCAGGACCACATCGCCTCAGGTTTCTCCGTCCCCACGCCGTCTTTCGTCACTACATGTAACCCCGCCCTCACGCAAACCTTCGTCACCACGCATAACCCCGCCCCCACGCCGACTTTCGCCGCCACATGTAACCCCGCCCCCACACCGAGCAACGTCACCACATCTAACCCCGCCCCTACGTTGATCTCTGTCCCCGTCCCTAACCCCGCTCCCACCCCCAGCTCCAGTCCCACACTAGGTCCTAGCTCCCAGCCATGCTGGATCTTCACCAGCCCTCCAGACCTCCCCCTCTCTGAGGATGAAAGATCAGTCCTCAGCAGGGACCTCACCTTCATTCCCCTACGCCCTCGGATTAATGAGTTCAACACGCGGCGAGATATTGAACAATTCTTCCGCCGCCTTCGCCTCCGTGCCTACTTTCACAACCAAGACTCCCGCCCACCCTCTGACGACCCCTTCTCCCGCCTCCAACGCACCCCATCCACCTGGACACCCCGTGCTGGCCTCTTACCCGCCCTTGATCTATTTATAGCCAACTGCCGCCGCGACATTAACCGACTCAACCTGTCCACCCCTCTCACCCACTCCAACCTCTCACCCTCAAAATGTGCAGCCCTCCACTCCCTCCGCTCCAATCCCAACCTCACCATCAAACCGGCAGACAAGGGAGGCGCGGTAGTAGTTTGTCGCACCGACCTTTATACCGCTGAGGCCAAACGCCAACTCGCGGACACCTCCTCTTATCGCCCCCTCGACCACGACCCTACCTCCCACCACCAAACCATCTCCCAGACCATCCATAACCTCATCACCTCAGGGGATCTCCCATCCACCGCCTCCCACCTCATAGTCCCACAACCCCGCACCGCCCATTTCTACCTCCTGCCCAAAATCCACAAACCTGACTGCCCTGGCCGACCCATTGTCTCAGCCTGCTCCTGCCCCACCGAACTCATCTCCGCGTACCTCGACACGGTTCTGTCCCCTTTAGTCCAAGTACTCCCCACCTACGTTCGGGACACCACCCACGCCCTCCACCTCCTCCAGGATTTTCGCTTCCCCGGTCCCCAACGCCTTATTTTCACGATGGACATCCAGTCCCTGTACACCTCCATCACCCATCACGAAGGATTCAAAGCCCTCCGCTTCTTCCTTTCCCGCCGCACCAACCAGTACCCTTCCACTGACACCCTCCTTCGACTGACTGAACTGGTCCTCACCCTGAATAACTTCTCTTTTCAATCCTCCCACTTCCTCCAAACTAAAGGAGTTGCCATGGGCACCCGCATGGGCCCCAGCTATGCCTGCCTCTTTGTAGGATATGTGGAACAGTCCATCTTCCGCAACTACACTGGCACCACCACCCCCCCTTTTCCTCCGCTACATCGATGACTGTATCGGCGCTGCCTCGTGCTCCCACGAGGAGGTCGAACAGTTCATCAACTTTACTAACACCTTCCATCCCGACCTGAAATTCACCTGGACTGTCTCAGACTCCTCCCTCCCCTTCCTAGACCTTTCCACTTCTATCTCGGGCGACCGACTCAACACAGACATCTACTATAAACCGACTGACTCCCACAGCTACCTGGACTACACCTCCTCCCACCCTGCCCCCTATAAAAACTCCATCCCATATTCCCAATTCCTACGTCTCCGCCGCATCTGCTCCCAGGAGGACCAGTTCCAACACCGCACAGCCCAGATGGCCTCCTTCTTCAAGGACCGCAGATTCCCCCCAGACGTGATCGACGATGCCCTCCACCGCATCTCCTCCACTTCCCGCTCCTCCACCCTTGAGCCCCGCTCCTCCAACCGCCACCAACACAGAACCCCACTGGTTTTCTCACCTACCACCCCACCAACCTCCGTATACAACGTATCATCCGCCGTCATTTCCGCCACCTCCAAACGGACCCCACCACCAGGGATATATTTCCCTCCCCTCCCCTATCAGCGTTCCGCAAAGACCACTCCCTTCGTGACTCCCCCGTCAGGTGCACACCCCCCACCAACCCAACCTCCACTCCCGACACCTTCCCCTGCAACCGCAGGAAATGTAAAACTTGCGCCCACACCTCCTCCCTCACTTCCCTCCAAGGCCCCAAGGGATCCTTCCATATCCTCCACAAGTTCACCTGTACCTCCACACATCATCTATTGCATCCGCTGCACCCAATGTGGCCTCCTCTACATTGGGGAGACGGGCCGCTTACTTGCAGAACGCTTCAGAGAACACCTCAGGGACGCCCGGACCAACCAACCCAACCACCCCGTGGCTCAACACTTTAACTCTCCCTCCCACTCCATCGAGGACATGCAGGTCCTTGGACTCCTCCACCGGCAGAACATAACACGACGGCTGGAGGAGGAGCGCCTCATCTTCCGCCTGGGAACCCTCCAACCACAAGGAATGAACTCAGATTTCTCCAGTTTCCTCATTTTCCCCTCCCCCCACCTTGTCTCAGTCAGTTCCCTCAACTCAGCACCGCCCTCCTAACCTGCAATCTTCTTCCTGACCTCTCCGCCCCCACCCCACTCCGGCCTATCACCCTCACCTTGACCTCCTTCCACCTATCACATCTCCATCGCCCCTCCCCCTAGTCCCTCCTCCCTATGTTTTATCTTAGCCTGCTTGGCACACTCTCCTCATTCCTGATGAAGGGCTTATGCCCGAAACGTCGAATTTCCTATTCCTTGGATGCTGCCTAACCTGCTGTGCTTTAACCAGCAACACATTTTCAGCTCTGATCTCCAGCATCTGCAGACCTCATTTTTTTACCCATACCAATCTGAAGCCCATCTAACCTACACTCTTCTATGTTTGTCCAATAAAGGCTTAAATGAACTTAAAGTTGGTGAATCTACTACCGTTGCAGGCAAGGTATTCCATACCCTTACTATTCTGAGTAAAGAAACTACCTCTGACATCTGTCCTATATCTATCATGGTGGTGAGCTGCCTATCTGCTGTGGGTTGACCCACAATGCCCTTAAGAGGGGAATTCCAGGATTTTGACCCAGCAATTGTAAAGGAACAGTGATATATTTCCAAGTCAGAATGGTCAGCTGCTTGAAGGGGAACTTCGTCTTCCCATATATCTGCTACCCCTGTCCTTCTAGATGGAAGTGGTCATGGGTTTGGAAAGTGCGGTCTAAGGATCTTTGGTGAATTTCTGCAGTGCCTCTTGTAGATTGTACACACTGTTGCTACTGAACATCGGTGGTGAAGGGAATGGATGTTTGTGGACGCATTGCCAATGGGCTGCTCTGTCCTGGATTATGCCAAAGCTTCTTGGAGTGTTGTAGGAGCTGCGCTCACCTACACGAGTGGGGAATATTCCATCACAGTCTTGACTGGTGTCTTGTAGATGGTGGACAGGTTTTGGAGAGACAAGCGGTCACTTACCCTGCACAGTATTCCTAGCCTCTGGCTGCAAGAGCAGGTCACTGTTATTGTGGTGAGTCCAGTTGAGTTTCTGAGCAATGGTAACCTCCAGGATGTTAATAGATGGGGTTTCAGTTGCTGTAACATCATTAAAAGTCAAGGGGCAGTGGTTAAACTCTTATTGGTGATGGTCAGAGCCTGGAATTTGTGGGGTGGTAATGTTACTTGCAGTATTGTCGTATATAATAGACATTGAATACTGCGAAAATAATGTGCATTAACATGTTGTAACAAAAAACAAATGCAAAACGAGTTAACACAAAAGCTTAACCAAAGTGCCTAAGACAGGAGAAGTACAACAAATCCTGGATAAATGTGTAGGCAGTGTTTCTGACAATCTTCTGCATTGGTTTCAGAAGCTGCGTAATGAACATTTAAAGATATCCCTTGAAACCATATTAATCAGCACCATTTAACAAATACCCAAGCCAGTGAACAATACCCAACCCTTGTGAATAATATACTTAATATATTGGAAGTACACTGCCCTTTTTTCCCTCTGGGACCTGAAAATACATCCTAACAATATATGTAAAGGTCTCCTATTTCTTTTGACTAGAACAGTGAACTGAGATGGAGCAATTTGAGCTAACGAAGCACTAATATACGGATTATTTTACATCCCTCATCTCCCCTTGCTCACGATATCTTTCCACATCTATCATTCAGCCCTTCATGTACTTACATCAGAACAGCACTAAGTGCAGGTAGTGCAAGACATCAGTTATGTAAATATAATCACATTTGTCAAATTATATTCTTAGGCTTGAGATTAAAAGCAATAAAGTTATCAAGCTAAAAAAATGATAAGGCCTGATTCTTTTTTTCCGTATTGAGCCTCTACGTTGCATAGAGTTCTCATAAATCTAAATCTTCTGTTGTTTTTCTATGTGGATAATTTGAAAATCTCTCTTAAACAAGATAGCCCCTGTGCTTTGGAAGCTATGCAACTGTTGTGTGTGGAATGTAACTAGCTAATATTGCTCAGAATAGTATACTCTCAAGTCATATCCTGAAATTTCTGGCAGATTAGATTTGGAAGTTCACACAAGTTATTTTTTTTTTCTCTCAACACAGCAAGTTCACTTCATCAGATGAGAAAAGAGTAGATTCCACAGGTAATGCCCCACGCCTGCTGAGCCTCTCCAGCAATTTCTGTTTTTGTTTTTGAAACTATATTTTAATACTTTCCCTCAAATCTCAAACTAATTTCCAAAGTAAACACAGCAACATTTTGATAGGAATTATGATCAGAGAACACACTTATTATAAATTAAAATGCACTGTACAGCCTTGTGACCTCCCTTGGAATTCTTTCCTGTTGGGGTCTGCTTCCTCAAAAACAGAGGGAGGTGCTACATCAAGACGATCAAAGTTACAGCAACAACCATCATTCAGCTATGAGCACTGAAGAAGTGAAATATTCAAAAGCTCATTCAGATATGAAACTACCACTAGAGAATTGCACTTTCTCCCAGTGTCTGTGTGGTTTCCTCCCACAGTCCAAAGAGGTGCAGGCCAGGTGAATTGGCCATGCTAAATTGCCCATAGAGGTAGGTGCATTAGTCAGAGGGAAGTGGGTCTGGGTGGGGTTATTCGTCGGAGGGTCGGTGTGGACTTGTTGGGCTGAAGGGCCTGTTTCCATACTTTAGAGAATCTAATCTAATGTAATCAAATTGGAAACACTGGAGTTTGCACAAGGTGGGCAGTGATTTACTATGTATTTCATGCAACATCATTACTCATCCACAAGTTAATGATAACATAAAACCTCTTCCAGTACAATTTTAAAGGTGGATGCAAACTTTGGAACAGCAAGCTAAAGGGCACATCCACAAAATGGAGTCTCCAATAGAACTTGTGAAAATTTAAAAGCTGTGATTGTCACAACATCTGGTAGAGTCAGAATAATAAACTCAAGTTAAACCTGATCTAGTTATGTTATTAACTGAAGACAAATGAATTATGTGCATCAAACCTAAAAACAAAAACAGATTTGATTCAATCTCAGATTGTGCTCAACACCAAAATAATACCAGCTGTAAATAGCTGTTCTGTTAAGCCTGCAATGTGGCTGGTCTCCAAATAAACATTCTAAAAAGGATGATACATAAAGCCCAGAGTCCAGATAGTCATTTTTTCGATGTTAGAGGAGGGAATTTGTAATCGGAGTAAACCATCTCATTCACTGGCAGTAATCACGACAAAAAAAGCTGAACAAGTATTCTTCGACCAAATGGAAAACAAATATGTTTGAAGCCCATGGCAATTGCAAGAGGAAAGTTAATTTAGCTTCTGTCTCTGCCAGAGTACAAAATTGCCAAATAGAGTACTGAATAGGTTTGGACAGTGTGGATGCACAGAGCAGCCATGATCTAATAGATCGGAATACAAAGGTAAGGGGCTGGAATGGTCCATTTTTATATTTTCTTTTAAAATTGATTTATTATTGTTACATGACAGAGATACAGTGAAAGTAATTGTTTTTCATGCTAACCAGACAAATCAT
Organism: Hemiscyllium ocellatum; assembly: GCF_020745735.1. NCBI lineage: Eukaryota > Metazoa > Chordata > Chondrichthyes > Orectolobiformes > Hemiscylliidae > Hemiscyllium > Hemiscyllium ocellatum. The sequence continues at coordinate 36,017,060 of NC_083407.1, read as the reverse complement.
ATCTTATATAAGTACATCAGGGTAATAGAACAGAATGCAAAATATAGTGTTACAGCTGAAGAGACAAATAACAAAGTAACAAGCTCCTTAATATTCTTTATCTCTCCCCATCCCAAAGCCATCTACTGCTGCGTAGTTGAAGAGCAGAACATGGATGAAGATTGGTTCACATTTAGTCTTCCAATTCATAGTGTGGAAGACAGCGCGTGCACGGTAGAGGGAGAGAGGGAGAGAGGGAGAGAGGGAGAGAATGAAGCATGTGCAAAAGACAGCGCATGTAAGAGATGAAAGGGGTATACAGATAAGGGGATGGTTGATCGTAAGCCAACACAGAAGAAATGCCAATAAGTGATAAATGAGAGCTGAGTAAGAGACAATGGGTCAGTTATGCTGAAAGCAACTCATGTCATAAACACCAGAGTGAGAGTGGTCAAGAAACATGGAAGGACAGAACTCAGTATTGAGTCCTATAGGCTGCAGGGCCCCCAAGCAACAGATAAAATACTATTCTTTGAGCTTGCACTGAACCTGGAGCACTTCAGCAGGCCCATGGCAGAAATGTTGCCACAGAAGCAGTATGTGTTGAAGTGGAACTGGAAGCTTGGTGATATGGACGGAACGTCATCCAGTCCGCAATTCATCTCCCCAGTGTAGAAATGTAGAGAAGACCACTTTGAGAACAATGATGACGGTAGACTAAATTGAATGAAGTGCAGGTAAATCACTGCTTCACCTACAAAGTATGCCTGGAGCCTTAGATGGTTAGGAGGTGATGGTAAAAAGACAGATGCCACTCCTTCTGCTATTGCCTGGGACTGGAGGCAGATATTGGGAGTGGAGGCAGAGTGGACCAGGGTGTTCCAGAGGGAACAGTCACTGTGACATGTGAACAAGGGAAGGGAAGGGAATGAGTATATGGTCGTGGCATCCGGCTAGAGACATTTGAAATAGTGGTATATGATCCTTTGGCTTTGGATGCTGATGGGGTGTTAAGAGAGGCCAAGGGGACAACTTTATTGTTGTGGGAGGAAAGAGAAGGGTTCAGGGCAGAAATAAGGCCTTGTCAACCGTGGTAGTGGGGAATCTTTGGTTGAATGTTTCTGAGGCCCTCCTGAAAAAAGGTGGCATCAGAAGATGTACAGAGACAGAAAACTCGGAGATTGGGACAGAGTATGATTGCTTGTGACCAACATTTGCAGCCCTAACTGTTGTACACCTGCACAATACTATGATTACAGAGGTCAGTATGATAATACAATGCTGTTGACAGGCCATAGTGGGATCTCCTGACTGACAGCAGCCTCCCATGACTTGACAGATAATTACTTCTCTTCAACTTTTGACCTGGACATTTGATTGAAACACACGCAGTGCACTTGGCACATCGGTGCTGGTACATATTGTTAGTGAGACTGACACAGCACCGTGCCATACAGAAATATGTCCATGCCCTTGACCCAGGACTGAAGACAATCTTGGCTGATCATTGCTGATAAGCGCAGTGTGCTACCTGACTTCATATCTGTGCTAAGCAGCAGAGGAAGACAGACACATTGCTAGCCTTCAAGATGTGGTTAAAGGGATTAGCATCAAAGACAAGGAATTTGTCAGCATCAAAGTGAAGGAGTGAGCAGCCTTGGGGTGCAGCCTGGTTCATTCCATGAGTTGGATGCCCAGCCCCATATTCAATGTGTCCTTACAACAGCAAATTAAAGATTTGCTTCAGAGTGCAGCGCTAAAATGCAAAGCTTTGTGAGAAGTGGATTGGAGATGTTCCATGATGATGTGGTGAGGCTGGTATATGTTGGATGCCAATATCTGTGGACATAGAATGCATGCAGCCACACCCTATGAAGTGTGCCCCGAGATGTTGATGCTGGATGTCCATGTTGATGATGCAGAGGAACAAGTGGCGACCTGGAGTTGACAACCTCTCTGACTTTTATATTCAAAAGTATGTTCAAGCACGCAAACAAGCCACACTGCTCTCGAGGGAGAATCCAGTCTTGACGTTCAACACTTGGTTGGAAAATGGGATTTCTTTCTCTCAATGTTGAGAAGCTCCTCACTTGACATAGCACACAAATTTTCCTAATATTCTCACCATGGTCCACATCATCCAGAAATGGAGGAGATTCCATCCACTGATTAATAGATCAATACCAATTCCCCCTCCCTCCTTTATCTCAACACTGGCAACCATATTTTCAACCACTGGGCTCACCACATCCTACTCCTAAAGATTTTCAAAACCAACTTGTTTGACAAAACTTTAGCCTCTATTCCCAATATCTCACACTTTGCTTCATCATCCATTTTCGCTTGGCACTGCCTATGTGACACAACTTGGGATGTTACAGGCACTATATAAAATTCAATCCTGTTGCTGTTATTATGTCAGTGAGCTTTTTGAAACTGGTCTTCTAGTTTTCTCCTTAAAGGAAATGTTTTGACCAATAGTTTTACTTTCGCTTCTAGTTGCTATGCCTCGGTGGCATGAATAATATTGATGTTTTCTGCAGTTGTGAAAAATAAATAATATTTTAGGTATTATAATAATTAAATGCTTAGAAATGTCGGTTACCAAGGTGGGGGGGGGGGGGGGGGGGGGGGGAGGAATGAATGTATGGCAATAATTGCACAATGTCCAAAGGAAATAGGTTATGGGGTAGAAGTTATTTCGTTAAAAAGCAGTGCCTGATAAACTAGCTTTTCTTTCAAAATGATTGACTGATTACTGCTTTTCTTAACGATCTGATTTGAAGATAAGAAAAAAATGCATTTCAAATGATTAAGTTGCTGACTAATTGAGTAAGTGGAACTGAATTCAATGAGAACTAAATTGTACACAGATTGGAAAAATATCACCATTACTCTAAATTACTCCAATTCATTTTTGCTTCAATATGTCCCACTTTTGCTTTTAATCCTTGCAACTTTTCATAACAGCTTGAAATTTCTAATGTGAAAGCAATCATTAACTTTCATGTTGTACTTTCTGCATATTGAACCGTCTATCCTGATGGGAGCCTGTGACATGCCGAGTCATGAGCTGGAAGAACTCTTTGGTCTCTTTAATATATTCATCCCACAAAATTATGGATAGCATACACTTAATAGGGAAACGTGAAAAAACTCTGATAAATTTCTAAAAAATATGTGCACTGTGTTTCAACTAGGTTTTCTAGCAGTAGATAGATAATAATAGTACTACACCTGCATTGCAAAACACAATTATCTTGCAACACCCAACGTGTTAAAGTTTAATGCCCCCAGTGGGGAGCTAATCAGATGACATTTCTCAAAGCATGTATAAAATTTATCGAAAAAGTGACTGACAACTTGAAAATTTTCTTTTTCACCAGTTACAACTTCAGCAGCAGAGAAACAGGTTTATAATCTCTGGTGAATGATTTGTTCCAAAGCAACGTCACATTGAGTAGAATTAAAATGAAATAACAGGCATCATGAATGGAAAGCACATTTATAACTTACACATGCACTAAATAAGCCCAGACCTGTAATGTTAAATTCATTAATGCTGCTACTTTCTCGTTGTGTTCTTCAGCTGTACCTTCATATAATATGCCATCTAAATTTCAGCTTTCCTGCTCTCTGCAGCGAACAAAAAGGATAGGACTTGGAAAAGGTTTTTCAGCAGCATTTTGTTAACACCAAAATGCACTGCCTGAAATGTGGTAGGACCAAATGCAGTCAAACACCCACACCCCCCAAAGGTTGCAAACCTGAAAAGGAAAAAAAAACCTGAAAAGGGAAAACGGAAAGAACTGTGTGGGCGGCATGGTGGCACAATGGTTAGCACTGCTGCCTCACAGCGCCTGAGACCTGGGTTCAATTCCCGACTCAGGTGACTGACTGTGTGGAGTTTGCACGTTCTCCCCGTGTCTGCGTGGGTTTCCTCCGGGTGCTCCGGTTTCCTCCCACAGTCCAAAGATGTGGGAGTCAGGTGAATTGGCCATTCTAAATTGCCCGTAGTGTTAGGTAAGGGGTAAATGTAGGGGTATGGGTGGGTTACACTTCAGCGGGTCAGTGTGGACTTGTTGGGCCAAAAGGCCTGTTTCCACAGTATAAGTAATCTAATCTAATAAAAAGGACTGTTGGGAAAGAACAGAAGAGCAGAACGAAGAGCAAGCAAAACTGATCTCCTGTACTTTATAGAAATTTTGTGCATTAAATCAGGCTTCCAAACCATCACTAATCTAGGAAATCACAACAACCACCAGTGGAAGTTTGGAGTTCAGTGATAGCACAGTAAGGTTGTCTTCAACGAATCACAGACTCTTTTTTTTTTGCAAGTATATTGGCAAACATCTGCAACAAAAATATAGTGGAGACAGACTTAATACAGCAGGCCTGCACAAGCCAAGAAAAATGCTGTCCTTTTCATTGGCTTTGATAAATTATTGTAAGATTTATAATGATCAAGACCAATTCTACAAACCAAATTCAACTTCCTAACTGATGTGGAGTAAGACCAACAGCCAAAGTGAAGCATATGCCAACGGACATGTTCAAGCGAGGTTGACTGAGGCAGTTCTGCAGAGGTGAGGGACAAGAAAAAAAAAATTGCTGTCAAGTGACCGCCAGTGAAAAGATACAGTACAAGCTTAGGTGAGAACTTGCTTGGAGTTGGCTGAGACGGCCCTATGTTCTAGTGGCCCATTCCAGAAGTTATTTGCACAAAATTTAGATTGACAATCACATTCAGCACTGATGAACCATTATATTGTCAGAGACATTGGGCCAGATTTTGAGGATTGGCAACTATACTAAGATTGCCACACTGCTTTTCTTGGAAAGAGTTCCACATTCCTAACAATAAATTTCAATCAGGACCCCTTCAGGAGAGAGATGGGACATTTAGTATATTTATCTCCCTCATCCAAACCATTAATAGATATTGTGAATAGCTGGAGTAGTCGATTAGGACCTCATCTGCTTCTTCTGGCACCACACAGATTCCCTCCTGTGGATTAGGATTAGTCTGTGAAATTCTCTTCCCCAAGAGAGAAAAAAAACAGTACAGCTGGGTCACTACCCTCCCCCCTGACCTATCACTTTCATCCCCTCCCCCACTCACCTATTGTACTCTATGCTACTTTCTTCCCACCCCCCACCCTCCTCTCATTTATCTCTCCAACCTTCAGGCTTTCTGCCTGTACTCCTGATGATGGAATTTTGCCCGAAACGTCGATTTTACTGCTCCTCGGATGCTGCCTGAACTGCTGTGCTTTTCCAGCACCACTCTAATCTAAACTCTGGCTTCCAGCATCTGCAGTCATTGTTTTTAATCACTGAAATGACTTCGGGATGAGTTAGATAATTCTTTTATATCATCAAAATCTAAGAGTTATGGATTGCAAGACCACAACTAGCTCAGCTTTGATTTTGCCGAATAGCAGATCAGGTTCAAAGGGCTACTCCTGTCCCTAATGTTTTATATCGTGCTTAATAACAAATCTGATACCTGCACACTGTTACGCTAGTCTGGAATATCTTGGATTGTTGCTGTTGATACACACACTGTCACCAAGACTCCTTGCTCCTTAACTCTAAGTGAAACTCTTCAACTCCTTATGTACTACACCAAGTCTGTTCCATCAAGTATATGCTGTGTTTTCAAATGCAACTCTCTACTACAGTGTCTAAGTCTTCTCTTTTACTGATAACTGAGCCATGTGATCAGTTACATTTTCACAGTTTGCATGAATCTCATTTGAACATTATACTACAATTAAATCCTAATGTTCCTAGAAGCAATTTATTTATTGGAAATAAATCTGCAGTGTTTGGCGGAGCTATAAATGAAGCTATTTTCCCCGTGGCTCTCATTGCCTAACTTCACACACAATGAACTGGTACCTGCACTAGGTAATAGTGGGCCACCAAGTTTTGTGGAATTCCTCCTGTATAATCATGAGGGGAATGCTCAACCTTATTCCATTCAGGGAAACTATATTTCTGTGTACAGAACATAGGGAACAAATCGATGGAAGAAAAATGCTTACAAAATCCACACATGCCTTTCATTAACATTCAAGCTATACTCCAGCAGTATTCAAAACCCCAAGGTACTTCTCACAGCAAATCTCCTCCACTTGCATTCCTTTAATCAAATTATACCATTTTGAAAACCTGAATGATTGTAACCCTGCCTGGGGAATTGTAAACCTGTTAATCTCAAAGATGTGAAATGTAAAGTGGCAGCCTATTTGTGTCTTTGTATTTTGATTGAGCTTTACTTCTATTTTTCTCTTCACTTGCTGATCTCTAAGGGGCATAGACCAAACATTCAAGAGAAAGTGATCTGCTCACAGGGCTCTCTTGCTGCTGCTGCTGTTCTGAAATCCTGCACAAAGCTATCTCCATACAGACGCAGTTCCCATGGGATTCAACGGTAAATGGTGCAGGGTTTAAACTATACTGTCAAGTATGGAAGCATTTAATATTAATTTGCAACACACTTACATTGAATGCTGAAGATAACTGTGTAAAATAGCTGTGGAAATGTAATTGTAAAATACTCTGGGTAAAGAAACTGCTGGAAAATTCCATGGAACCTTTTCAAATTACACATAACTTTTCCCACCAGAGTTTTGGTAAAGAACTGGAACAGCCAGAAACATTAGCAGATAATACCGGGACAGATTTTGCAACATGAATAGCATTGAAGTTGTTGGAGGACTCTGGTTCAAGTTTATGGATTGTTAAAATGATCAATGGTCAGTTATTGCTTAAGTAGAATTAGGCAATAAAACATATCACCCAACATTCAACTGTCCAAATGTCCACATAAATGGAAACAAGTTTGTAGTCTGATGGTGCAACATCTGAATTAATTTCTTATTCATATTCTGCATGCTTTTACATCTCATCTCTACCACAACCGTCTGCTTCTTCAGCATTACTTACTTATCGTGGCAAACTCAGTCAAGTTTTGATGCAGCTTCTAACAGTTCCAAGCATTATAACCAGTGTGTTGGTGACCAGAGAATTCTGAGTGACCTTCACAAGACACTTCCACCTGTACCAAACTGTCCACAATTTTTCATGAACTGGGCAGCATTACGATCAGTGCCAAAACTGTACTCTTCATTCACCACCAAGAAACTACCTGCAAGGATCGAGATGCATCTGTGGCACCTCAGCCTGACCTAACTTTAAATCAAGTCAAGGGAATCTCCAGATATGCAACTATGATGTCAAACAGTGTAGTTGATCCAATCAAACTTAAGTATTCTCACAGACAACAAATCAAGAATAAAACTTTGGTTTCCACGTTGCCAAATTTGAACCAGATTTGTTCTAATGGGCAAGATGGGTTTTACAGAGATGTGGTTGCAAGGAATCAGAGCTGGGAAATAAACATCCAAGGATATATACATCCTCTCAAACCATCAGGCGGATGGGCAGAGTGGGGCAAGGTTGTTTCATTAGAAAGAAATTAAATCAATAGCAAGAGTGAGATAGAGTCAGAGATGTAAAATCTGTGTGGATAGTATTAATAATCATAGAACCCCTATAGTGTGGAAGCAGGCCATTCCACTCATCGAGTCAACACCAACTCTCTGAACAGTATCTCACCCAGACCCTATCCATCTAACCCTGTGTATCCCATGGCTATTCCACCCACCCTGCACAATCCTGGACAGTATGGCCATGCTAAATTGCACAATCTCCTAACCTGCACATCTTGGGACTGTAAGAGGAAACCAGAGCACCTGGAGAAAACCCATGCAGACATGGGGAGAATGTGCAAACCCAACCCAGTCACCCAGAGGATAGAATCAAACCCAGGGTCCCTGACCCTGCAAGGCAGCATTGCTAACCACTGTGTCACCTGTTGTTGAGCCACAAAGTAAAAGATCATTAGGAGTTGTTTACCTAGCAGTAGTCAGGATGTTGGGAAAAATAAATCAGGAGATAGAAAATATACAGGTCAGCACAGAGCGCCAGGGTTCGATGCCAGCCTTGGGCAACTGTGTGAAATTTGCACATTCTCCTAGTGTCCGCGGGGGTTTCCTCCAGATGCTCCTGTTTGCTCCCACAATCCAAAGACATGCAGTTCAGGTGAATTCGCCATGCTAAATTACCCATAGTGTAGGTTAGAGTAACGGGGCGTGGATTTGGGTGGGATACTCTTCAGAAGGTCGGTATGAACATGTCAGGCCGAAGGGCCTGTTTTCACAAAGTAGAGATTCAAAAAAAATTCTAATCATGCATCAAAGGCACTATTACAATAATCATAGAAGACGTCAATATGCAGATGGACTGGGTAAGTCAGGTTGGTAGCGTGTTACAAAAATTGGACCAGCCTCAGGTGACTGTGTGGACTTTGCACATTCTTTGTGCTTGCATGGGTTTCCTCCCACAGTCCAAAGATGTGCACGTCAGGTGAATTGGCCATGTTAAATTGCCCATAGTGTTAAGTGCATGAGTCAGAGGGAAATGGGTCTGGGTGGGTTACTCTTCAGAGGGTTGGTGTGGACTTGTTGGGCTAAGGTGTATAGTGGCCATCACTAAGGTGGTGCTGGAGAAGCTGAAAAAGGTCTGAAGGTGGATAGATCAACTGGATCAGATGGACTACACCCCAGGATTCTGAAGGAGATGGCTTAGGAGACTGTGAATGCATTAGGAGTGATCTCTCAGGAATCACTGGAGTCAGAAACAGTGCCAAAGGACTGGAAGATGGCTTATGTAACATCCCTGTTTAAAAGAAGGGAGAGGGGCAAAGGAAAAACTGTAGGCTAGCTCGCCTGATCTAGAACTCTAAAATCCTGCCAACGACCATTATTAAAAGGTCTGAGTCAGCGTGGCTTTGTTGGGGAAGGTCATGCCTAACAAGTCGGTTAGAATTTGTGAAGTCGTAACAAGTAAGTTAGACCAAAGACAGCCATTGAATGCGATCTATTTGGATTTCCAGAAGGCCTTTGACAAGGTGCCCACAGGAAGCTGCTAAATAAGAATCCATTGCATTAGGGGCAAAGACGTGCATGGACAGAGGATTGGCTATCTGGCATAATCTAAGAAGTAGAGATAAAGGGTCTTATAAAGGCAGCCGCAGACTAGCGGAGTTCGGCAGGGGTCTGTCTTGGGGCCATGCCATATATTAGCAATCTGCACAAAGGAACTGAGAAGCATTGTTGCTAAGTTTGCAGGTGGCACAACAATTGGAGGCATAGGTAGTGTTGAGGAGGCCGGGAGGCTGAAAAGGACTTGCACAGGGTAGGAGGAATGGGCAAAGATGTGACACTTGGAATACAATATAGGAAGGTGTGTGGTTATGCACTTTGATAGGACGATTAAAGGCAAGGATTGTTTTCCAAAAGGGAGAAAAGCCTTAGAAATCCAAAGCACAAAGCGACTCACGAGTCTTTGTTCAGGATTCTCTTCAGGTTCGCATGCAGGTTCACTTGGCAGTTAGGAAGACAAATATGATATTAGCATTCATTTCAAGAGGGATAAAATGCAATAGCAAAGACGTACAGATGAGACTGTATAAGGCGCTGGTCAGATTGCATTTAGAATATTGACAGCAGTTTCAAGGCCCTTATTTAAAGGAAGAATGTGCTGGTGTTGGAAGGAATTCAGAGGAAGTTGACAAGAATGATCCCAGGGATGAGAGACTTATTATATGAGGAGCAGTTGAAGACTCTGGATCCATACTTAGAGTTTATAAGGATGAGGGGGATCTCATTGAAACTTAAATACAAAGAGACCTGGATAGAGTGGATGTGAAGATGATGTTTCCACTAGTGAGAGAGACTGGAACCCCAGGGCACAGCCTGAGACTGAAGGGACAACCCTTTAAAACAGATGAGGGAGAATTTCTTTAGCAGCAGGGTAGTGAATCTGTGGAACTCATTGCTGCAGAAGCCTGTGGAGGCCAAGTCATTGAGTGTACTTAAAACAAATACATCAGTTCTTGATTAGCAAGGGAATCAAGGATTCTGAGGAGAAAGCAGGAGAATGGGGTTGAGAAGGAAGGAAAGATAAAATCGATTGACCTGTTGAAGTGATGCTCTGCGCCCATTCCCCAGAACCTGCACACCTACCTTTAACAGAGGAGTATATTCTTAAAAGTAATTGACAATTGTTGCTGTTGCAGAACAGTATGACTGTGAACACTTGACCAATCACAAGGTTGAATGGTTTCTTGAAACCACATCAGTCAGAACATTTCACACGCTCTGCATCACAGAATATGCGACAAGTTAAATCAATGTATTGGGGTTCTCAAACATTTTTGAACACTAAATAAATACATAAAATGATTCTGTTACATGTTCTGCCAGTTTACAAAGGTGAGCTACTTTTAAAAATAGTTGCCTAACATGGAATTAACTCAAAATTTCAATCAAGTAACCTTGAAAGACAAATTAATCTTGATGCACGAGAGATATCTAAAAAGCAAATCCACTGTATATGAACTGAAGTGTACAGGGTTGCAACACACACACACACACACACACACACACACACGTGACGTCAGTTCCAGGCAGTTTTGCATTGCATTTGCCTTAGACTCAACAGAAAATGCATCCTGACTGGAGTCAGTGGAGAGAAGTGTACAGCAGGTAGTGAAGAAAGCTAATAGCATGCTGGCCTTCATAACAAGAGGGATTGAGTACAGAAGCAAAGAGGTCCTTCTGCAGCTGTACAGGGCCCTAGTGAGACCACACCTGGAATATTGCGTGCAGTTCTGGTCTCCAAATTTGAGGAAAGACATTCTGGCTATTGAGGGATGCAGCGTAGGTTGACGAGGTCAATTCCTGGAATGGCGGGACTATCTTATGTAGAAAGATTGGAGCGACTGGGTTTGTATACCCTTGAGTTTAGAAGATTGAGAGGGGATCTGATTGAGACGTATAAGATTATTAAAAGGATTGGACACTCTGGAAGCAGGAAACATGTTTCCGCTGATTGATGAGTCCTGAACCAGAGGACACAGCTTAAAAATAAGGGGTAGGCCATTTAGGACAGAGATGAGGAGAAACTTCTTCACCCAGAGAGTGGTAGCTGTGTGGAATGCTCTGCCCCAGAAGGCAGTGGAGGCCCAGTCTCTGGATTCATTTAAAGAGTTGGATAGAGCTCTCAAGGATAGTGGAATAAAGGTTATGGAGTTAAGGCAGGAACAGGATACTGATTAAGGATGATCAGCCATGATCATATTGAATGGTGGTGCAGGCTCGAAGGGCAGAATGGCCTACTCCTGCACCTATTGTCTATTGAGAGTTTATTCAAATTTGATTAAAATTCAAACTGAATCAATGTTTAATTTTCACAAGCTTATTGTAAATTTGGATTGGCCTTACATTAAGGCTAACTCATGGAGAATAAATGCATCCTAAAATGACCTGAAATGTAAGGTTGGGTTCCCTCTACACTAAACTTTTTTTGTCCATTTACTTCCTATTTAATGTGCCATGATTGATTGATACACTGAAGTATCCAACCAGGAGAAATTTCCCCCTCAAAAGTCATAATTTCATCCAAAGTATTTCATTTCTTTAGAATCAATCAGTCTGACCATTCTGGCACAGACAGCCTCACAGGAAGCCAACACCTTCAAAACCTTATCTGGGCCAACATGACACCAATTGTTAAAGTTCACTTGAGAATGTAACTTTTTTAATATAAAAAGAAGTTTTGCAATTTAAACATGAAAGAACTGAAACCAACATAGTCATTCTAAAAGATGAAAGACATAGCAAACAATCCAGGGTCTTTTTCAATTACATCACACTGTAAACTTTTGCTATAAGTTCTGTATCTTACGATTTTATTCTCCACAACCACTTGATGAAGGAGCAGCACTCCGAAGGCTAGTGCTTCCAAATAAACCTGATGTTGTGTCATTTTTAACCTCATATTTGAAGAACATTGGTTTTGTAACATGCTGAGACTGTTGCTGTGATATGTATAACATTACTTATGCTTGAAAGGTAAGATTTTATAAATTGGGGAGGGGGTGACACAGTGATAATGTCACTGGGTTACTAATCCAGAGCCCTCTGGCTAATATTCTGGGGACATGGATTCAAATCTCACCACAGCAGATGGCGAAATCTGTATTTAATTTTATTTTAAAATCCTGGAAAAGAAAAGCAAATTTTATGATGACCATAATTACTGTCAATTGCTGTAATATGGCATCTGATTGACTCAGGAAATCTGCTAACCTTTCCTGCTATGGTCAATATGGGACTTCTGACCTGCAATGTGGCTGACTCTGGGCAATAAATGCTAGCTTAGCCAGTGATGCTCACATCCCATGAACACATTTTTAAAAGCAATCATGTAGCAGACTGCACAATGCTGAATTAGCAACCACAGACTTGGCAGACTGTCATTCTTGGAGCCCCCTTTTCCCCATGATCATTTGCACATTTATTTAGCGCGTATTTTAGCTGATCTTCTGTAATGGTGAGAAACCATATACCACTGGTCTGGTCAGCAAGGCCAAGAGTTATGCAACAGAAGTTTAACATCCAGGTAAAGCATCTTACTATGAAGTGTATGAAATAACTTGCCAGACAGGGGAGCAGAAATAGAAGACAAATATATTTTAATTGATGTCATGACTCAAAAGGAAAGGTGAGTTGAATTATTTTTACTCTTCTCTTCTATCCTCAACAGAAGTGGGTTAAAATTTCTGGTCTTGTTTTCCCTTCCTTTCTGAAAAAGATTGGCAGTGATGGGTTTCCCCAAACTCTATTTGTGAAATCTAATTTAAAATTTACCCACAGCAAACTCCTTTCAAAAGGAAAAATCAAAATAGGATTTATTCATAACCTGGGGCAATGGTTCACAACACACTTTCACATGCACATTCTTCCATGGCACTATTTCTAGTGTCAATGGTAGCCATGGTGGGGAGGTGCCGGTGTTGGACTGGGGGGTGAAACGAAGTCAGAAGCCACATGACACCAAGTTATAGTCCAACTGGTTTATTTGAAAATCACAAGCGCAGCCCCTTCTTTAGTTGGTGAGAGAGCAGGCACACAGACCCAGAGTTGGCAGGCAGAGAGATCATACAACTCGTGTGAGTGAAGTGTCCAATAATAAGTCTCGGCATGTGATCAAGTGTGACGGTATGTGAAGTGTTTATAAAAAGTCAAATGTCAGTGATGACACGATAACACGACAAGACGACAATCAGGCAGAGCGATAGGAATATACAAAAGGTGATATCTCAGGTCAGACACTGAATTGTGAGAGTGAGGCTCATTCTGTGTTTGATAGCAGCAATCTTGACTAATCTGTCTAATATGTTTTTTTTTTAAAATCCATTCCCAAGTATATCTTGACATACACTAGAGTTGTTTTTAATCCATTCATGACACTGTCAGGCACTTCTTTCTTGCATTTTCCTGCCGGTTTGGCACCCCCCTGATGAAATAACTGGGCAAATTAGAAATTCTATTCTGCTGCTTTGCTTCAGAATACAGACTTTAAAATAAAAATCTTCTAAATATACCAAATGCTAAATTAAATGAAAACATGCCCTACATACATCTTTAAATTTTGTGACCCATATTTATCTAGCCTGCACTTATTAATCTCTCACAAAATACATCTTTGCTAGATAAGACAAATAACGCAGAAAATGTCTCACATATATTCATTTGGAAACAGATTTTACCTTCTGCTATGATAGTGATAAAAGTGGCCTATTAAGTTTTCAAATTTAATCCCCTAATTTTAGTACCTGGGACTTCCATTGATTAATATGGTTTTAAGAAGAAAAACCCTGCTTTGACATAGCCGCAGCATACAACTACTCACACAGGTTAGCCACAGTTCATAAAACCAACATGGCATAAACTAAATTGTTTGAATTTTTCAAAAAAAAAAAGCACTGAATCAAATCCATCCAATTAGAAGAAGCCCCATCTCCTGTTTGGATTTAAACCTGTGTAAGTTTCACATATTGGAGATGAAAGGCAACATCTTCAATTATCAAACTCAGAAGCAAGGTCCTCTAACATTGGAATACGTAAACCAGTTGTATTTCAGGGTTAAAAACAAAGTGCTGGAGAAACTCAGCTGATCAGCAGCGTCTGTGCAGACAGAAACAGAGGAGTCCAAATATTGGAGTCCAATTTGACTATTTCAGGAGCCTGCTTTTGGCGGTGCAGAGGAGCTGAATTTGTGACTGGAACCAGCTGGACAAAGTACTCTTTTGACATTTCGAGGAGGAAATATGGCCAGTGATAAAGTGATTAAAAAAGAAACATCAGAACACCAAGAGCTCAAAATGGATAATTTAATATTCACTACTGCTGACAAACATTAATTGAAACCAGTGGTCTCAGGTTAAAAATCTCTGAGCCTCAAGGATTTTTTTTTAAATCTTACTTTAGTAATGGACATTAATCTTTGTTCATTTTGTGCCTTCTGTATGTATATTTGCCAACACATCTTTGGTATTGTTCTCACAATAAGCTCCTTACTGATATTTTAAACTTTAAAAAAAAAATGCTGTTTCACCAGGGGAGTTTTAGTCTTCTGCTTAAAAGAACGTAAACGTTTTTGTCGTAGCCAAACAAGGAGACTGAAAACGGAGGAGCTGATGGCCTTGCTCACTTGGTTCTTGTGAGCCAGATCTTCTAATAGCAAGAAGAAGCACTGCAGCGGTTTAGACACAAATGCCACATTGGGATCACGCACATGTCCTGAGGCAGCTGACTCCTCAGGCGTTTCCCTAGAAATTAAAACCTCTGATGGGCAATTATCTGGCATCTGAAAGCCTCTTATAAATGTACAGTTCTGAGTCAAAGCTGAAAAATGTGTTGCTGGAAAAGCGCAGCTGGTCAGGCCGCATCCAAGGAGCAGGAGAATCGATGTTTCGGGCATAAGCCCTTCTTCAGGAACCCGAAACGTCGATTCTCCTGCTCTTTGGATGCGGCCGGACTTGCTGCGTTTTTCCAGCAACACATTTTTCAGGTCTGATCTCCAGCATCTGCGGTCCTCACTTTCTCCGTTCTGAGTCAAAGTCAGGAGTTATTTTAATAATTATCCAGGAAAGGTTAGCAGAATTAAAACCACCCGGTAAAGTACTGAAAACCCTTAAAGCCCACTGCTGACATCCTTTCAACAATCCACAGACACTTGACACATTTACCCCAGCACCTCCGGTGCAGAGTCGGACACCCTGACCTAACCCGATCTGAATCCCTGTGGCTTAAGGGCCTTTAAATCCTGGAAGATGGCACGAACTGTTGAGTGTAGAAGATGCGGATTCCTTGCCAATCCACTTTGCCTGAATCTCTGGCTGGATTGGACTGTTTCAGCAAGAAAGCGCGTTGACCAGACTTATGCAGGAAGAATTCCTCTAAGTCCTTTTTTTCGGCCCTACCTGAACTGCATCACAAAAAACATACAGAATACACCTACAGCAATAAAGATATCATGCAATACGTAGCATTGATTTCAGTTAGAACAATTGCACATCCTCACAGAGAATGGTAAGTAAAATCCAACCTACTAAAAATGATTAAATACACTTCAATGGTAATCATCTAATTGAAGGTCTAATGCACTGCTCTTACCATTCTAATGGGCTTTATTTCTTACACAACAGAAATAACTGACATTGAACTAAAATGGCCAAAACAGTTGTGCAGGTTCTCATGCATTGACAGATACAGGGTGATTTTATTTTAAATTCACTGTAAATCAATATTGAATACATTTTGCAAACGATACCGTTTGTTATTTGCTACCTAATGTTTCCTTATTATTTTCTCAATAAACTGCTTTTGCCTTTGTTCATCATCTTTGATTTTGAAACAATTGTACTGCATTCCTATAATAAAAAAGGAATACAGTCATTTGCCTGTAACATTTTGAAAATCATTGAAATAATTCACAAATGAACGATCTACAACTTTCAGTTTTCTCAGGCCCGCATTAAACGATCATTTGTTTTTTGAATTCACTTTTCAGACGTGTGCAGTGGCTGGCCAGCATTTAGTACTCTTCCCTAACTGTCTTCGAGAAGATGGTGGTGAGCTGACTTCTTGAACTGCTGCAGTCCATGTGCTGTAGGCTGACCCACAAATGATAATCGGGAAGGAATTCCAGGATTTAGACCCAGTGACTGAAGGAACAGCAATACATTTTGAAGTTAGGATGGCAACTGACTTGGAGGGGAACTTGCAGGTTGGTGTCCCCATGTATCAAAAGCGCAGCAGGTCAGGCAGCATCCAAGGAGCAGGAGAATCGACGTTTCGGGCATAAGCCCTTCTTCAGGAATGAGGAGGGTGTGCCAAGCAGGCTAAGATAAAAGGTAGGGAGGACGGACTTGGGGGAGGGGTGTTGGGAATGCAATAGGTGGAAGGAGGTTAAGGTGACGGTGATAGGCCGGAGAGGGGGTGGGGACAGAGAGGTCGAGAAGATGATTGCAGGTCAAGAAGGCGGTGCTGAGTCCAAGGGTTGGGGGGGGGGGGGGGAAGGAAAATGAGAAAGCTGGAGAAATCTGCATTCAGGAGATGTGGCTGATGTAGCAAGTGTCACAAATTATGCTGACTATTGTGCAAACATCTCCAATTCTGACTTTATAATGGAGGGAATGTCATTGCTCAAGGACCTGAAAATGGTTGGGCCTAGGACATTACCTGACTAACTCCTGATAACTGACCACTAACAACCCCAACCATCAATGTGTCAGGTACCACTCCTCATTTCAGAGTCTGCCCTGATTCCAATTGGTTCCAGTTTTACTCGGGGTCCTTGGTACCACGCTCAGTGAAATGTGGCCGCGATGTCAAGGGCTGTTACTCTCACCTCATCTCTGGAAGTTGGTACTTTGTCTATGTTTGACCCAAGGTCAGGAGCTGAGTGGCCTTGGCAGAACCCAAACTGTTTAGAGAGATTGTTGCTGAGTAGATGCTGCTTGTTAGCACTGTTAATGACACTTTCCGTCACTTTACTGATGATCATAGCAGACTGATGGGCCAGTAAATGGCCAGGTTGGATTTCTTCGTTTTGTATGTGCAGGACGTATCTGAGCAACACTGTCATGGACAGATGCATCAACAGCCAACAGACTGGTAAAGATGAAGTATTTTTTCCTCTTGTTGGTTTCCTCACCACCTACCACAGACCAAGCCTCATAGCTATGCCCTTTAAGAGTGAACCAGTTCACTCAGCAGTACTGCTGCTGAGGTACTCTTTATGATGGACAATGAAATCCCTCACCCAGAGCACACCTTGCACCCTTTCTGCAGTCAGTGCTTCCTGCGGGTGGTGTTCAACGTGCAGGAGTACCAATTCATCAGCCGAGGGAGGATGGTACATGGTAATCAGCAGATTTCCTTTGCCCATGTTTAGGCTGATGCCATGAGACTTCGTGTTATCTAGAGTCAATACTGATGACCCCCAGAGAAACTCCCTCCTGATGGTAGCACAATGGTATACAATCTCTGCTGGGTCCTGCCGGATGATGACGGCAGTGTCTGGGACACAGTCTATAACAATGATTCTGTCATTCTGTTACTTGACTAACCTGTGAGACAGCTCTCCTAATTTTGACACTAGCCCCCAAATGTTGCTAAATAGGACATTGCAGGGTTGATAGGGCTGTGTTAGCTGTTGTTGTTGTTTCCAGTGCCCAAATCAAGGTCAGGTCATCCATTTGGTTTAATTTCTTTGTTAAGACTTTGTAGCGATTGATACAACTGAGTGGTTTGCTTGGCCATTTCAGAGAGCAGTTGAGAGCCAACCACATTGTTGTAGCTCTGAAGTGATATGTAGGCCAGACCAGAGGAGGATGGCAGATTTACTTCTCCAAAAGACATTGGTGAGCCAGATAGATTTATCCGAGAATTGCTAATAGTTTCATGGTCATGATTCTTAATTGCAGACCTTTTTAATTGAATTCAAATTCCACCATCTATCATGGTGAGATTTGAACTCAGATCCCCAGAACATGAGTAAAAAGTGAGGTCTGCAGATGCTGGAGATCAGAGCTGAAAATGTGTTGTTGGTTAAAGCACAGCAGGTTAGGCAGCATCCAAGGAACAGGAAATTCGATGTTTCGGGCCAGAGGCCTTCATCAGGAATGAGGAGAGTGTGCCAGGCAGGCTAAGATAAAAGGTAGGGAGGAGGGACTTGGGGGAGGGGCGATGGAGATATCTCCAGTTCCTGTTCCTTGGATGCTGCCTAACCTGCTGTGCTTTAACCAACAACACATTTTCAGCTCCCCAGAACATGAGCTGAGTTTCTAGTGATAATGCCTCTAGGCTATTGTTTATATCAATTTATGCTTAAAAAGAAGTATTTGCATATGGCTTGCTACACACTTAAAATTAGCCTACAGTTCAACGAAATTAGTTTTACTTGAAGTGGTTAGTGGTTTAAAATTCTATTGATTTGTCACTGAATTTTCTGCACAACATAATTGTGCTGAAGAAGGTGCATCATTAAATTACTGGATTTACATTTGTGATGTGGTCTTAACAAGCTGCAATCTAATTTAAATTGACTCCCGACAATTTCAAAACAAACTCACTATTCTGCAAGGAATACTGCACTAATTAAGAGTTGGCCCTCAAAGCTTATTTTTCAGAAATTGTGAATAATTGATCAATTTTGGTATAATCGTTACCATATAAAATTGAGTTTCCAAGACTAAATGTTTAGCTGGAAAATGGTGGGTGGTGGGCTGGGGAAGCGACTTTTCCACAAGTGAGAGTTCCTGGAGGTTCGAATTTACTTTCTCTAAATATCTCACAATTGCAGAGATTTTTGGATTCCATTGCCAGTTCAGACTGTTCCCACCAAGCCCACCTCCTTCCCCCCAAAAGTAGCTCAAAAGAAGTGGCAAAGGGCATTTTTTATTACAAGCGAGTTTTGCAGGTTTTTCTGGCTTCCATTTGAGAGAGGTGGGGGAACAGGATAGCAAGGCACACCACTGGGATGTAGGATTGATATCATGTTTTGGTGCGTGTAGGCACAAGTTGAATGGCTGCCTTCAATAATGTGCTTTCTGTGATCCGATCAACGAGTAGCTTTGCAGCAGGGCAAGTTTGACTTCAACAATGAGCAGGGACATGTGCAAAGACTTTGGATTTTTATCTGTAAGTCAGGATTTAAGGTATACAAGGGATGTTTGAAAGACAATTTGTTTTGGCATAAGGTCAGCAGTTAATTTTTACACAAGAATGACCACTACTGAAGTAAGTATGGTATATATAGCCATTAACCACTAATCTTGATTAAAATCTCCCAAATTGTGTTGCTCTGTAGAAAATACAATACAAGGTCTTTTAATCAAAAACAAAAATGGAAGAACTAACAACACTACAGATGGAGTGGCCAAGGAAAGGTAGAGAAAACATTAAGTACTATACTTTTGATTTATATCTACCTGGAACACTAGACCATACAGACTCTGAAATCCATCGCTCATTTGAGAGATGGCATTCCAAGCAATACTGCATCCCCTTCGTATCATACTTTTCCAATATAGCTCCTGCTCGATATGCCTTTCCCTAACCCTCAGTTCACGGTTGTACCATGTCAGCATAGCATTTCAGAAACATGTTTGTGATATCATCACTATTTAATTGCATTCGGCCTGTCGGGGTAAAGATCTCCGGCTCCATTTCACCTCTGTTCACTTGAAGCACGATGTTCTATTGAAGTCATGTTCCTCTGTTCTAAGTGATTAGCTTACATTTGCCCAGACACTTATTTCTTGAAGGATTGTAACTTTTGTTTGGAATAGTTAGTTGTAATAACTGTCTGTTGAATTCTGCAATGCCACATCATCCAATGTCTGGTTTATATTACAGTGATAACATAAGCACTGCTGCATCAGGTAAAACATCCTGTTGGAGGAAAACTCTCATGCCATGCTGCTGTCTTCATTAGACACAGCAGCTTACCATTTTGCTCTTTCAAACCCCTCACCCACAACTATCATGGCCATACCTCTCACCATTGGCTAGGAGGTACTTATTTAACAGAAACAAGTTTACAGGCTGGAACCTTCCCAATTCCTGATATCCATAATCTGGT
This sequence comes from Hemiscyllium ocellatum, assembly GCF_020745735.1. Classification (NCBI taxonomy): domain Eukaryota; kingdom Metazoa; phylum Chordata; class Chondrichthyes; order Orectolobiformes; family Hemiscylliidae; genus Hemiscyllium; species Hemiscyllium ocellatum. Next base: position 35,997,011 of record NC_083407.1, on the reverse strand, counting down.
CAAAAAGACAAAAATCTGGTCCTTTAAAATAGTAGAATTCTTAATTTTCAAAAAAAAAAGACTGAGGAAGAGGAGTTTTGGACTAGTTGGATTTAAAGCAGCGAATAGGATTTTAAAGTAAAAATTACAGATCAGAAGTGTAACTCTGCCTTTGTTGCATATTTGCTTTTTCGAAAGAAGTTTTAATTTAGCACCTCTTCTTTTAGCACACCGATCTTTAGCAACATATTAGAGTGCTAAACAAGGGTTACATGTACATAATTCAACAAAAGAATGGACTTCATCCTGTATTACATGCATCCACTGCATTGAAAGTTGAAATGTAGGTCACTTTGGTGATTTGACCTAAAAAGACACTGGACTACAGTCTTGACTATAATAGAAGCTCACCAAAGAAAAACTAATGTTTCTACCCAATTGAAATATAATGATTTCATCCATTTGATTAGACTTCAAAGAACCTACATTTTACTATAAATCATTAACAAGCGCTGTAATTGTCTTACTCCTTCTGCATGTTCCAGTGACTGTGTATGTAACTTCTTAACACAAAATAATTCAAACCTTTAGTCCATACCCATTCTCACCCCGGTACGTACTTCCACCATTGTTTAAAATCACTAAAAGCAGATCCTCAATGAGACTGACCCTCTATCATGAAATAATTACTTATTCAAGAGCATTAACTATCAATATTGTTTAAAATTTTAAAGAGTTAAGATTTCTAAATTATACTAAATATAATGACAGATGGGAAGAAGACAAAAAAAAAGGCAAATCCAGTATAAAGTTATAACAATCAATAAACAAAATCAAATTGAATTCCTGCTTTACATGCGATGATTTTAGATGATAGCCCAAGCATTAAGGACACTAAATTACTCAACAAAAACCAAATTATCAAGTTATCCAGGAAAAAAAAGCGTGCAGGCTCATGAACAGAAGACAGGGAGATGGGCGAATTCCCCGTTTGTAGAGATGACACACATGACTGGCCGAATAATCTCCTTGTGAGGTGAGGCATTTCTGTGATTTTGTGAAGATACTTTGAAGGGGATGGGATGATCATCAAACATTAAATCATGCCCTTGCTTGCACCTCAGCAGCCTTACACTGCAGCATGTGTCAAAGTGATACTTTCAGAAGGAGAAATTTCTGTCTTAGAAACGCTGGATAAATTTTCAACTTCTTACCAACAGCAAAATCTACAGGACATCTTTTGTTGTACTTACTCATTTCAATTGTCTCTAGACCGGAGAGCAAAGCAGACAAAAAAGGAGAGTAAGAATTTTACTTCCTTGTCTTGCATTTCAAAAGGTTGGATCCTGAGCCCTGGAGTCTTCTCCTTTGAATTTATTTATCCTTGATCCTTCCTCACTGATGCTCCATTCAAGTCTTTGTGTGGGTCAAAGCTCAAAGATTAGCCCTCATCAGAAACTGTCATTCCTCTCTAATATTGTGCTAGTTCTCCAATGAAACGATAATAAAACGTGTACGTCCTACTCATCCTTTAAGAAAATGCTATTGGAGGAATGCTATTGGAGAATAAAGTAAAAGTAAAGTCAGCATTGGCCTGTCTGACCATAGGGCTGCCTTCTCATTAGACAGCAAGAGATGACTTGTGGTGGTTTTACCTGAAGATCACAATGCCTCAAGTGAGAGGAGAAGGGGAGTCCTTTATAATAATATCAGCCAGTGTAGGAATTCAACCTACACTGTTAGTATCACTCTGCACCATAAACTAGCATCCAACAAAGCTAACTGACCTGCCACACTGGAGATTAGTCCCGAAGCAAAAGAGATTTGGGAATGTGGGAAAAGAATGGCATGAAGTGCCAATTTTTTTAAATTAAATGTTAATGATAAAATCGAATATCATAAAAATAAATTGGATGAAAGGGACTTTTACTGATGATGTAACTTCTGAGAACATGCTAACATACCGTCATTGTGTCATAGTGATGGAGATCACATGGAACTGGAGCTGGGTCGGAAGGGATCTGGATAAGAAGTCCCCTCTTAATATCCTCTTTATAAAAGGGTGCTCGATGAAACCAGTTGCTGCTTACTCAGAGTGTGTAGATCTTTCCATCGTACAGTTCCTTTTCTGTTTCTCAGCCAATTTCAGACCCACAGTATTAGTTATCTTTTGTTTACATGGGCTTCAATCATACATAGATCATGATTGCAGATTATTTTTTTTTAAAAAAAGGAACATAAGAAAATTTACAGCCAAGGTTTGTGTGTTTGTGGCTAACTCTTTCAATTCTTCCACTCTAATGTTCCTGTCAGCTCACATCAGACCTTAATAATAATTATACTTTTACTGCCAAGCATATCAAAGCCAGAAATGGAGGCCAAGGGAGCGACCAGATCATCAGATAAGATTTTGAAAACCTGAGCATCTGTGATTCTAGATGAGAAATTAATCTAATTTAGCTGCCTGGCTTACTAAATTTGATGTTTCATCGCAAGTGATTTGAATCTCAATTTTTTTTTTAAAGACACCGTGTCCACTGAAACGCAAGGAGGTATCTAGATGGGTCAATCAGAACCTTGGACATTAATGTTGAGTGGTTAACACCTTCACAAACCTTGCAAAAGAGTGGTTAACGCTGCTGCCTCACAATGCCAGGGACCGGAGTTTGATCCCACTCTCGGGCAACTGATTGTGTGGAGTTTGCACATCCTCCCTGTGCCCACATGATTTTCCTCTGGGTGCTCTGCTTTCCACACACAGTCCAAAGATGTACAGATTAGGTGGATTGGTCATGCTAAATCCCCCATAGTGTCCAGGCTAGGTGGATTAACTTTGGGAAATTGCAACGATACAGGAATGGGGTGGGTAGAATGCTCTTCAGATGGGCAGCTTGGACTTGAAGGGCCAAATGGCCTGTTTCTACACTGTAGGGCTTCTATCATTCTTCATACAATACTTTAATCTGTCGGAGACCTCTAGTCTTAAATCCAGCTCGGACTTATAATATTGGAGTCAGTGGGGTGCATTGTTATTTTTCTATTTAAATGAAAACTGGAAGCAGGAGTGTTTAGTAATTGCCAATTATTTCCTGACTCCATAGTCTTAGGTATAGTGTAGTGTTAGGGGTAAATGTAGAGGAATGGGTCTGGGTGGGTGGTGGGTCAGTGTGGACTTGTTGGGCCGAAGGGCCTGCTTCCACGCTGTAAGTAATCTAATCTAAAAAATGTAAAAAAAACCCTGAAAACATCCCACTTCAACTGACTACTCCACAGCGTCTGTTATCAGTTTGCTTCTCCAAATTCAGTTTTGAATGGGACCCAGCTTCCTCTAAGTTTCCAAAGAGATTAAAGTGGATAGCTAACAAGTCTATTCCTGATAAAGGGATTTTGCCTGAAACATCGTTTCTCCTACTCCTCGGATGCTGCTTGACCTGCTGTGCTTTTCCAGCACCACTCTCGACCCCTATCCAACACAGGTTCTAATTCTTTCCCAACAATTTGACGCCACAGCCCTGCCCCTACCACAGGCTGATGTATATTGTTCACAATATTGACATCCTATTTGATCCGGAGTTGAGATCTTAATGCATATCTACTTCATCGTGTAGGCCACCTGGTTTTACTTTTTAGCATTGTTGATTTTGTCCTTGACACATCTGCTCTCGAAACCCTCAGGTCTGTCCATATTCAACTGTTCCAATGTTGTCTTGGCTGAACTCCCAGTCTCCACTCTCTACCCAGTTACTGATAACATTGGCTGGATGTTTAAGGAATCATGACTTCACCATTATTACTTTTCTGAAACTGAACTTCAGGAGTCTGCATATGAGCAGTGAAGCAAAGAAATCCAGAATTTGCAGTCAGTGCTTCTACACAGTGCGCAATCGTTCAGAAATTAATAGACTGATGACAACATTCATTCTTGCATTATTAGTCACGCTGTAAAACTCTTGAAAAAAAAAGTTACCCTTTGTTGAATGAAGTGTAACTAGGCTGTTAGGGTACTAAATTCATAACTATCACTGATAAACATTACTGTACCTCAAATTGCATTCAGAAAATATCAGACTTTATAGAATCTCCAAAGTATGGAAGCAGACCATTCGGCTCATTAAGTCCACAGCAACCCTCCAAAGAGCATTTTAATCAGACCCACCCCAGCCCTGCAATCCTGCATTTCCCATGGCTAATCCACTTAGCCTTCACATCCATGAACTCCATGTGCAATTTAGTATGGCCAATCCACCGAACCTGCACATTTTTATACTATGGGAGGAAACTACAAGTTGGACTGAAGGGTCTGTTTCCATACTGTACATCTGTATGACTCTGACATGGGAAGAACATGCAAACGCCACACAGTCATCGAAGCTGGAACTGAGCCCGGGTCCCTAGCACAGTGAAGTAGCAGTACTAAGCACTGAACCATCATGCCTTCAGAGATGTGACAAAAAGCATTTTTTTTAAAAAAAGATATTTTTCAAGCTTATTTCAGCTCCTGCCTCAAATCTGTTCTGAATGTTCCAATCGTTTCTTTCACACTTCGTAAAATATTAAAACCGATGCATAATCGGTGCCTTCCCATCCTGATTTTAGGTATGTGAAAATACTTCTGTGTGATTAGCTATTTACTATTCTTGATGACATCATTGCTCCTGGAAGCAAGGACATCTCAGGACGTGGTGTTAGATTCAAATTAAAGTTGAGAATGGGGAAATTCACATGACAATGATCCTGGAGGACAACTTTACAAGATCTATAACAAGCACTAATCCATTGCCACAAACAATGTTCTGGACATTAGCTTTATAAACTATTACAGATTATTGTAAACTGACCTTCCCAAAATGTTTGTAATGCATTCGGTGGTCAGTGAGACATTGTTATTTTTCTATTTAAATGAAAACTGGAAGCAGGAGTGTTTAGTAATTGCCAATTATTTCCTGACTCCATTGAGGCTTTCCATTTCAACTCAAACGCCAATCTGGTAATTTTAATATTTATCCTCTGAGAATTTCAGAAATTCTCATGTGTCCTCAATCACTACAATTTACCAAAGCGGTTTAGTTTTGTTTCTATCAAAGTCAGCCAGAAAATCTTCATTACTTCAGCTGTACTCAACTTTTCTTTGGTTGCACAAGCATTAGACTAAATATATTCCTCCCAGGTTTCAGGTAGAGTTAAAATTTGTCATAAATTTTCATTGGCTTTCCTTTTATGGCCAAAGGTTTACGCATTACGAGACCAACAGATGTGTCGAAGTTAGCTTTGAAATGAATACCTATCTCCAATGACACTAGAAATGCCTGTCACTGATCAGCTGTGTTCAACTTTCATTATTGGGATATTATTTTGCAGTTAATTGATGGCTGCAATATCTTCCAAAAAAATCCTCAGATTCCACAAATCAGAAATATGGACCTATTAAATCATGTTGACTAGGGATTGTAGATTTGAATCAAAAACTAGTTGATGTGCCTTCTGTACTATGTCCCCACAGAGTATCAGAAGGTGGTTTGTAAGAAGCTTTCAAGTTTAAAGCAGAAGTTTGCTGCAGCAACAATTAACACCTTTTGCTGCAGATAGTGCTGATAATTTCAGTGCAAGAAAGGAATGACTAATTGACTGCACATTTAAGGGATTCATTTAAAAAAAGACCTCAACCCCTTTGGTTGAGAGAGTTACACTTTATAATGTTCCCAACGCTGTCAACACTACACTGTAAATCGGTGCCTGCAGTGATTAATATTGCGCCTGGTCCACAACTTCCAGGAGCACGCTGACTTTGTTTTGGTTCTACTGTGACAATGTGGGGGAATGCAATGTATTTCTTCCAACATAATCCTTCTAAGAAATCAAATACATGTGCATTACCCGTCATAAAGAATACCATAGCGGACAGCGTGCCCCCTACCCAAGAGCATGATAGAACCGGCACCTTAACTGAAAGGAGTGTGTGCTATTTTCGTTAAACCCGCATCCTCTTCAATGCATTTTGCGTCTTTTCAACTTTTTTTTTCGCCTGATCTACCCACCACCCTCAACCAAAAATATCCTGTTGTTTGCAAGTTTTGCCAGCGACCTCCCAAGATTTAGGCACAGCAATAGACTGCCACAAAACTGTCTTCAACCTTCACACACGGAAAACTTGCAATTGACACACTCACGTAGCTTTACAGCCCTCTTAAAGTAAACCAGCTGAATCTCACTGCCAACTCTTATAATGCAGACTGATTAAGCACTTAGAGATCCAATATCTTTTGACAAACATATTAATCAGCCCTCACATTTCCATAATTAATGCGCAAAACAGCAGCTTAAAAAGAGCACTTGTGTGCAAAAGTTGTACTGTCACTTTAAAAAAAAACCTTAAGTCTTACCAAACTGGGCAAGAGATAGCCACACGTTGAGCAGAAAAAGCCCAAAGAAATGATAGTAACCAGATGATGCTGGCAAAAGGAAAGGGTTCGGGAGACCCATGGTGACTTCAGCGTTGCATTTGCGCCACGGTACTGCGCCGAACAGCTGAGTCCTTGCTGATTCCCAGCAGGGTCTCCATCAAAAGAAAGCTGCAGAAAGTCAGCGAACGCAGTCAGTCGACGCCATGCAATCCCGGGCTGGTGTCAGATCGCAATAATCCTGCAGAGGGCTCGCCAACATTCCCACATTAGCATTTCCGAGACAGGAAAAACGTGCTCATGACTCCCAGCCCCTAAAGATCTGCAGGAACAGATATGGTTAAACAACATAGCTCAGTGAACATTGAAAGACAGGAAACGTATGAATATCTCACATTACCTGCTGTTTGAGTTGGGTGGATCTCATTATGTTAATTATACTAAAGATCAGATAGGTAAATCCTACTCTGTTAATTATGTTAAAGCAGATTAAAGGTGTCATGTATCGAGTTCATTCATCGTCCAATTATCTTATTGAAAATGTTGCCTGTTGTCCAGTTCTACACCTTAACAGAGAGGGCAATATTTTTTACCCCAAAGTATTTTCCAAGTATTTAAAAAAAGTTATTTTAAAAAACTCAGTTTTGAATTATACAAGTTCTGTTAGCTAATTCCATGACTGACAACAAGAGGAAAAACAATGTTCTACTTGGAATAATTAGTTCAGTAACAATCAAGCCAAAGTATTGTGGCAACAACCATCTAAACGATTGGTTTTGATGAGCCTTGTAGATGGCGTAGGTATGGAGGGATCAAGACTTAAATTCTTCATGAGGTTTTAACAAATACCACACTAGATTTCATAATCCAGCTGTGATGTGAATAATGCATACCTGAAATTAAAACATAAATTGCTGGAAAATTTATGACGTTAACTCTGAATCAGAGACATTAACTCTGATTTCCCTCAGCAGATGCTGCTAGACCTGCTGAGCTTTTCCAGCAATTTCTGGATTTGTTTCTGATTTCCAGCATCCGCAGTTCTTTCGATTTTTATAGACCTGAAATGGCTGAGCAACCAGAAAGTGTTTTACTCATGATGCCTGGTTTGAACTCATTCAAAGTTGATCATATACTATAGTTTGTACTTATGCCCAGTTCTAACCCAGTTACATTCTAACTGGGTATCACAAACCACACCATATCAAATGTGGTTGACTATTATCTACAAAGGAACTATCAGCTAACTGAAGTCAAGAATATGGTGCTGGAAAAATGCAGCAGGTCAGGCAGCATCCGAGGAGCAGGAGTGTCGACGTTTTGGGCAAAAGCCCTTCATCAAGAATGAGGCTGTGAGCCAAGGGGGTGGTGTGATAAATGGGTGGGGGATGTGGCTGGAGGGGAAGGTAGCTGAGAGTGCAATAGGTCCAACTTGGCACCACCCTCATGACCTGTCCCACCTGTCCATCTTCCTTCCCACCAATCCGGTCCACCCTCCCCTATGACCTATCACCTTCACCCGCACCTCCATCCAGCTATTCTACTCTCAGCTACCTTCCCCGCTAGCCCCACCCCCCTCCCATTTATCTCACCATCCCGTTGGCTCACAGCCTCATTCCAGATGAAGGGCCTTTGCCCGAAATGTCGATTCTCCTGCTCCTCAGATGCTGCCTGACCTGCTGTGCTTTGCCAGCCCTATACTCTTGACTCTAATCTCCACCGTCTGCAGTCCTCACTTTCACCTATCAGATAATTGAAGATGATGCTATAATTAATTTAACTTCCCACTATAGAAGAGAAGATATTAAAGCTAAACTGTGTTTCAGTCTGTCTGGCCTTTGGAGATGGTGACATGGGAGCTTTCCAGTGACCTGCTAACAGAATTAAATATCACAGTTATGGGCCAAACAACATTCACCCATGTTGGCTTGATTTCAACAGACAGTGAGAAATGATATTGTGGACAATGATGAATTTGAATCCTTTCACACTTTGTCAGTTCTAATACTGACCTTCCCTCCATAGGCCCTTCAAGCATCCTTCAGGAAGAGGAGACAGAAAGCAAAGAGTTGACAGAGGAGTCATTCATTTCTGTGCCGTTCTGTTAGAGGAATCAAGCCCATCCTCCATCAGCTCAGTTATCCACATCACAGTGAGGATTGGGTTCTCACATGATGGATCGCACTCCACAAATAAGCAGCAAATGATGGAGATAAATATATAATAGAAAAAGAGCTGTCAGGAACAGGGTCCTCTCAATTGGGCTCAGCTGGTATAGATGCTGAGCCTCAAGGCTATTGCCAAAAAAGATTATTCTGGAGCTACAGTACAAAGATGTTGTGCATTGCCAGATACACTTCATTTGATTGGTGAAGAACATCACCATAATGTCTCAGGCATTGGCACAAATGCCCAAATCCATGTGAAGGATATCACTAACATGGACTATCAGATGTGACACTCAACCACATGCAGGCTGGCCCTCATTAATAACCTGCATACTCAGGATATCACTTTGTTAAGATATGAGAAAAATCTCAAACCTCACTGAAATGCCGCTTTTTAGCACTTGACAAGCTGGGACATGCAGGCATGAGACAAAAGATAGGAAAAGAGAGCTTGGAAGCAAGGGATCTGCTTTCAACCTCTTTCCCCACCTACCTCCCCATTGCAGCTCCGTGTACGATTGCCTGAGCTGATAGTGAAGTCTGCCTTTGCATGGTTGCTTGTTGGGTTCTTCGTGATCTCTGAAACATTCAGACATTGACAAAGAACATCTCAACAGTCAGAGCTGTGATTCAAGCAACCTAACTCAAAGGGCTTTAGCCATGTTGGAGTAGTCAAAGAAAGGGAAGCTAAAGGATTTGTTGTTGCAATGAAATATTCACTTGCCTGCACAACACAGCATGACATAGTATATAAAGTTGAAATAGATATGTGACATTAAATTTATTTTACGCACCATTACCTTGTTTTCACATTTCTGCTTAATGAAGATTAGTAAGACAAGAAATAAAGACAAGCAATATGTATCCGGGAGAGGAATTAATTATTGACTGTTGATTACTTGTGCTGCATTTGAAAAGCCAAGTGGATTCAAAATCGTGCCATAAGCATGAAGTGCAACTGATTCAGATAGGTTAAAACAATGATTGCAGATGCTGGAAACCAGATTCTGGATTAGAGTGGTGCTGGAAAAGCAAAGCAGTTCAGGCAGCATCCCAGGGGCAACTGAATCAGCCTGTCTTCAGCATTTCTGAAAGATATATGCAGCTACTGGTGACCATAGCATATCATTGTTTCTTTCTTGTTATCCTTCCGTCTGGTTATTGGAGCTCTTGCTTGATGTTGTGCAATATTAAGCAAGGTGCAGCTCATGACGCTGCTGTTGTCCTGGGCACCATCTACCATGTCAAAGTATGTTAGAGCCATCTACCAACTCTACTTCAAGGTTTGACTACCTCTGGAAAACTGATCTGACACAGAATGAAACATTATACGGATCCCTGGGAATTTTGCCCTGGCATGAATAATGATATTTTATTGGGTTCAGACCAGTTGAGTGCTGTTGAAATGAAAGACTTCTTGGTGAACTTGGAGTGCTTTGCTCACCACAAGCATACAATAGAAATCCAGTCAGGACAGCATTTCCCAGTGCCTGCTCATTATGATGGTTTCATCAATGAAAAATGTACTTAAATGCTAACCCAAAAAAACACATAATTGATCATTTGTAATATGCACTTATTTGTACTAGATCAGAAGATTCCACAGTTTTTAAAAAAATGTTCACAGCATGTGGGTCCTGCCCAGCATTTGTTGCCCAGAAGGCAGTTATAGTTAGTCACATTGCTGTGGGTCCTGGGTCATACATAGGCCTGGCCAGGCAGAGATCCTTTCCTAAAGGACACGAGCAAACAGATGGGCTTTTATGACAATCAACAATGGCTACATAGTTGCCATTAAGCCATATCTTTATTCCAGATTTTATTGAATTCAAATTTCATCATTGCCATGGTTGGTTTTGAAACCACATCTCCAGAATTTGGCCTGATCCACCAGATCTTTTAAAAGGCTGCAGTGACTGGTAAGGAAATCGAGGATCTAGTTACAGAGGGGGGAACCAAGACCTAGGTCTCGGAGCTTAGAGATGAGTTTATTTGGAATTATGATGTTAAAGGTGGAGCTGTAGTCAATATGTATGAGTCTGACATAGATCCATGTTATCCAGATGTTCCAGGGATGGGTGTAGGACCAAGGAGATGGACATATTGTGCTATAGATGAATTACAAAGGATCAAGTTTATTTGTAAGGCTGGAGTTGATGTGAGCCATGACTAAGTTCTCAGAGTACATCATGATATTAGAGGTCAGAGCCAGCGGGTGGTAGTCATTGAGACACACTGCATGATCTTTCTTTCGTCCTGGGATCTCCTTGTAGCAGTTGGACTTCAGATTGCAGCAGGGAGATGTTAAAGATGTCAGGAAATTCTCCAGTCAGTTGGTCTGCACAGGATCTGAGTGCACAGCTAGGGACTCCTTCCAGGCCACTCAGTCATTTTCTATGGATTCACTCTCAAGAAGGTTGATCGAATGTCTGCAGCATTGACTATGCATGCAAGTGCATCCAAGGCTGCTGGGATAGATGACATTGTTTCACTGACCTTCTCAAAACGAGAGTAAAATGAATTGAGTATAATACATACATATGTATTATTGCCCCACGATTCTGTTCGACTTTGTTTTGTAACCCTTTATGTCATGTAAGCCTTGCCACAATCGACAGGTGTCCAGTTGATTAGTCTGGCTCTCAGGCTTAGTTTGGTATTGCCTCTTGGCATCTTTGACGGCCTTATGAAGGTCGTATCGGGATTTCCTGTTTGGGTCTGGGTCACCCGACTTGAATGCCTCAGAACTGGACTTCAGAAGGGAATAGATCTCCCGGTTCATCCATGGTATCTGGTTTGGGAACATTCAGATTAACTTCCTCAGCACACAGTCATCTACACACTTACTAATGAAGTTTGTAACAGTAGTGCTTGAGTTCTGGAATTTGTACCAGTTCACTGACTCTAAAAATCCCATAGAAGCCCTTCCATTTCCTCAGACCAACACTGCAATGTTTTCTGTACTTGGTCGTCAAGCTTCAATTTCTGCTTATAAGCTGGAGGAAGCGCACAATATTATGATCCGGGATAGAGCAATAGGTTTCTTTGATGATTGGATAGGAATGGTCAAAAATGTTCAAACCTCTGGTGGGATAGAAGTATGAAAAATGTGTTGCTGGAAAAGCGCAGCAGGTCAGGCAGCATCCAAGGAGCAGGAGAATTGACGTTTCGGACATAAGCCCTTCTTCAGGAATGAGGAGGGTGTGCCAAGCAGGCTAAGATAAAAGGTAGGGAGGAGGGACTTGGGGGAGGGGTGTTGGGAATGCAATAGGTGGAAGGAGGTTAAGGTAAGGGTGATAGGCCAGAGAGGGGGTGGGGGCGGAGAGGTCAGGAAGAAGATTGCAGGTTAAGAAGGCGGTGCTGAGTCCGAGGGTTGGGACTGAGATAAGGTGGAGGGGAGGGGAAATGAGAAAGCTGGAGAAATCTGCATTCATCCCTTGTGGTTGGAGGGTTCCTAGGCAGAAGATAAGGCACTCTTCCTCCAGGCATCATGTTGCCATGGTCTGGTGATGGAGAAGGCCAAGGACCTGCATATCCTTGGTGGAGTGGGAGGGGGAGTTAAAGTGTTCAGCCACAGGGCAGTTGGGTTGGTTGGTGCGGGTGTCCCAAAGGTATTCTCTGAAACGTTCCACAAGTAGGCGGCCTGTCTCCCCAATGTATAGGAGGCCACATCAGGTGCAGTGGATGCAGTAAATGATGTGTGTGGAGGTGCAGGTGAATTTGTGATGGATATGGAAGGATCCCCTGGGGCCTTGGAGGGAAGTGAGGGGGGAGGTGTGGGCACAAGTTTTGCATTTCTTGCGGTTGCAGGGGAAGGTGCCGGGAATGGAGGTTGGGTTGGTGGGGGATGTGGACATGACAAGGGAGTCGCGGAGGGAGTAGTCTTTCCGGAACACTGATAAGGGAGGGGAGGGAAATATATCCTTGGTGGTGGGATCTGTTTGGAGGTGGCGGAAATGACAAAAGATGATACGATGTATTTGGAGGTTGGTGGGGTGGTAGGTGAGGACCAGTGGGGTTCTGTCCTGGTGGTGATTAGAGGGACAGGGTTCAAGGGCGGAAGAGCAGGAAGTGGAGGAGATGTGTTGGAGAGCATTGTCAACCACGTCTGAGGGGACATTGTGGTCTTTGAAGGAGGAGGCCATCTGGGTTGTTCGGTATTGGAATTGGAAGTATGGTGATGACATTTCGGTAACACATTCTTGAGGTTGGCAAGATTTAAGTCACTGGTTATGATGAACAAGGCCTTGAGATATTCTGTCTCAAGACTGTTTGGAGCATTGTATGCTACATCAAGGCACCACTCTAATCTGTATTACATCAAGGGTAGTCTTCACTTCCACATGGGGTGGGATATAGACTGCTGTCGGAATAGCAGAGGTGAACTTGCATAGCAGGTATTGGGTCCCCTCTTCACTGTAAGTGATTCTAGATCCAGGTAGCAGTTTCTCACTAGGGTCACCAAGTCTGAGTACCGGGTGACATTGATTAGGAGCTGACCCCATTTCCTCTTGCCTTACCCAAGGACACCAAGCGATCCATTTGGTGAACTGAGAAACCCTGAGTGCACTACACTGCTTGTACATAGATCTGAAAGAAGCATTAAAATGGGATCTCTACATAAAACTATTTTTCTGGTTTGCTGATAAGGATTAATAAGGTTGAGCAAAAATAACCTAACAGGCCATTGCCTTCCTGTAAAAGTAAATGAACTATCTCTGAGCACACAGTGCTCTTGTTGTTATCAAAGACAAGTCTGTCTTATCTATGTCTTAAAGTCTCAGGGAGAGGTTTGATCATGTCATTGAGTTTGTATGCTTCTGCAAATGCATGAAGCCCTTAAAATGGAATACATGCTGATGCAATTTCCATGGATTTGCTGCACTACAAAATTAAATGTTTGAGTAATATTTGAACTTCTAGTTAGCAAAGGGCAGAGAAACTCCTACACCGAAATAAAAAGCTCGAGGCGTGGGAAATGGTATTCTGTAACACCTGTTTTAGCAGCAGTGTGAAACTGTTGAAACAATGTGCACACATTCCTTCAGGGAATCATGCCAATCAACATCTTCATAGAAACATAACATGCAAATACCGAACTACCATTAACAGTATGCACAGAAAATCAATTAGATGCTAGAACTGCCTTTTTGGAGCTCCACGTTTCGGTCTATGTCATCTTTTAAGCTTCAGAAGACAAACATGACATTAAACACATGAAGAAACCGAGGTCATGAAATACTTATAAGTTAGTCTTTGGAATACTTCTACATATCGCAAAGTTGCATTATGGGAATGATCTCTTTGCTAGTGAAGTACCATTTTTGAACCAGTTGCTTCAGAAGTGGCCTAGTAAGGCTTCATCTTGACATTGAGCATAAATATAGAATTCCTGAGATGCTGCCTGGCCTGCTGTGCTTTGACCAGCAACACATTTGCAGCTGTGATCTCCAGCATCTGCAGACCTCATTTTTTACTCATAGAATATGCAGAGGTGAGGCAAACTTGCAAGAAGACAGAGAGAGGTGGACAAGAAAGAGGAAGGAATTTTGTAATGTCCCCTTTTCACTCAGCTACACACAAGTAAACAATTCATGAGCAATACCAGCAACACAAGCCAAATTCCCCATCATCAACAATCCCATATTCTTAAACCCTTTCTCTGAGACTGTGCATCATAATTTCCACTTGGCCACAACACAAAACTAAAATCCATCAAAAAATAAACAGTTTACACAGACTTTATAAATTAAATCATGCTGAAATAGACACAAAAATTAACTAAGTACTTTTTTTTTCCCAATTCATTCACTGGATGAAAATAGCAAGGACAGCATTTATTGCCAATTGCTAATTGTTGCTTAACAAGAGATATCTAGAGGCATGAGATCAATAAACAGAGGTTCTATGGCAACAATTAAAGCTTCCTCAGTTGCATATCGAAGTGTTTTGTAAACTTTGTGAAAGTTTTTGCTACTTCACCTAGAGTGATGGTTGCTGAACAATTGGGAAAAGACTGGAGTTAATTTCTTTGAAACAGAAGAGACTGAAAGAGATTTAATTAAAGTTGATATAATTCTGAAAGGCTAGATCAAATGAATAGAAAGAATCTACCACCAATATCAAATAGATTAACAACTAAAATGCTGTGCATCAATTTGAAGTGATGGGTGGTCGAGTTAAAGGGGAGTTGAGGAGCAGTTTCACCAATCTTTTAATCAGTGAGTTCCAGACCAGTGTAAGTCATAGCAACATAACTAGGTCATTTGGCCATTGAATCTGCTAATAATTCAATTAGATCATGACTGATTTGATAATCCCCAACTCTACTTTCCTGCTTTTCCCCTATTGATTTTCTATACTGTTTTTAAAAACAACTCAGCCTTGAATGTACATAAAGTCCCAATCTCCATAGCACTCTGCTGTTAAAAAAAATTCCAGCAGTTTCCATACTGTAGGGAATCTAATGCTTTTATATGCAAACTGAGAATAAAATGTTTTTGAAAGATTACCTGAATGTGCTGGATATTGGCAGTTTATTTTGGCAAGCCAGTGCATTGGATAGAAAATAAAGAAATGAAAACATTTGAAGATGGGCACAATTTCTGCTAGAATCTCTTATTGTGCATAAAGCAGAAACTAAACCTTTTTAATCTGTACCACTAACATTAGGATAATACTAGCTAATAAAACCTCAGTTATCAAAGTATGATTGGACTCAAAGCACAGATGCTGCCAGACCTGCTGAGTTTCTCCAGTAATTTCTAATTTTGTTTCAAATCAGCAGTTCTTGATCTAATTTCATGTAATTTTTATATTGAATTTTTAGTGAATTTTGAAAACATTCACTATAAAATGACTGCTCCTGTTCTCTCCTCATCTAAAAATTGGAAATGTTATACAGAAGTGCATTTTCTTGCAAGTATACTAAGATATATTTTTGCTTTATACGGCGTATTAGTACACCAAAATACTGTCAAGAATTTCATAAAATGAATTAGCTTGTAGTATCTGGCCGTAATTTTACACCAGCAACATCAATACATGAATCACCTTTAGTTGATCTCTGCTTTTCACTATTGAGGGAAAAATATTAACCAGGACAATGGACAAACTCTCCCTCCTTCAAACTTTACTCTGGCATTTTTAGTATGTATCTGATCCATTGAAACTGGCAAATGGGGCTATGCTTTTGCATCTTTTCTGAAGAATGCCACTTTCAACAGTGCCGCACCATGTGCTGTTATCTTCAATCCTAAGCTTAAAGGATTGGCATCAAATTCAAAACTATAGCTTTTTCAAACAGAAAGACAAACTTCACCAATTAAGCTAACACATTGGTTAGAATCATCAGCACTTCCTGAAATAAACATCTATCCACAAACACCACTACATTTATAAGGCATACTGGCAGAGAGAACTCAATGCTATTGGGGACAGAATTCCAGGATTTCGACCCAACAACACTGAAGGAACTGCAATATATTTCCAAATAAAGTTGGTGAGTGACTTGGAGGAGAACTTGCAGGAAGTAATGTTTATATATATCTGGTATCTTCATCCTTCAAGATAGTAGTGGTCATGAGTTTGGAAGGTGATATCTAAGGACAATTGGTGAATTTCTGCAACGTATCTCAAAGATGTTGCACGTTGTTGCTATTGAACATTGGTGTTAGAGGGAATGAATATTTGTCAATCTACTGTCAACTTGTCAACTTGTGATCGTGTCAAGCTTTGAGAATACTGTTCAAGCTGCAAAAATCCAGGCAAGTGGGGAGCAGTCCATTACACATCTCATGTGGGATATGCAGATAGTTAATGGACTTGAGAGGAGTTACTTGTTGCAGGATTCCTAGCCTCTGACCTGTTCTAGTAGTCACAGTATTTATCTGGCTTCTCCAGTTGAGTTAGGACAATGGCAACCCCCAAAATGTGCATGATGGGAAAATGCAGTGATGTAATGCATGCCAAATGCATGGGCAGCATCGTGGCTCAGTGGTTAGCACAGTAGCCTCACAGCACCAGGCACCTGCGTTCAATGCCACCCTCGGCCAACTGTCTGTATAGAGTTTGAACATTCTTCCCGTGTTTGTGTGGGTTTCCTCTGGCTGCTCCAGTTTCCTCCTACTGTCCGAAGGTGCGCAGGTTAGATTGATTGGCCATGCTAAATTTCCTTTACCATCCAGGAATGTGCAGGCTGAGTGGATTAGCCATGGGACATGCAGGATTACAGGGATAAGGAAGCGTAATATGTCTGGGTGGGATGCCCTTTGGACAGTTGGTGTGGACTCGATGGGTTGAATGACCTGCTTCCACACTGTAGGGATTCTATGATTCTCTGAAAATCTTCTGGCAGAAACAAAATGGATTTTACACTAGAGTTACTACATATTTTTTAAAAGAGATATTTCTCCATGCTGTTATTACAGGCTGTGGGTAAGCTACTGACAAAGTCAAAGAGATTTAAACAGTGACACCTTAAGTGTCATCCAAATAATGATGTAAGTTCAATTGTAATGCCTTCAAAAAATGGCTGAAAAAATCTTTTTAATATCACGAACATTTCTTAATAAACCAATATTAATAGACAAGTGATGTTTTTAGCATTACATAGTTTGATGCTAAATCATCATGTAATTCATTCAAAAGATAACCGGCAAAATGGAACCATGCGCGACAAGTCTGCTCTGTCTTCAATAAGATTACGGCTGAACTTGCACAACTCAATTTCCCTAGCCTGCCCTCATATTCCTCCATTCTCTTATCATCTAAAGGTTGATCAACCTTGAATTAACTCAATGACTGAGTATTCAGAGCTCAACGGAGTCAACATTTCTCCTTACCTCAATCCTAAATAATGCTCAATTCTGAAATTCTCTAGGCTGTCCTTCACAGGGGAAAATAGCTCTCAGCATATGCACTGCCTGACTCTTTGAGAACTTTATGTTAATTTTATGTTCTATTTTAAAGAGATCACCTGTGTTACTTATGAAGTCTTGAAAACATAAGGAGGTCATACTCAGATGTCAACCCTTTCTTCCGAAAATCAATTTAAGAAACTTTCATTTCTCTCCCTACCAGACAAAGCTACTTCTTCCTCACTTCAACTGCTTTGTAACAACAGCTAACATGCCAGTTGTGTTCCTAAGATTTTCTCTCCCAACATGGAACTTCCTGAGATTTATGTACAGTAATGAAAAATCTTCCCTGAATACCAAAATAGCCTCTCAAAAGCAACTTGAGGGGAAAAATAATTCACATGGTGAGAAATTTGAGAAAATCATGTATCATGTCCAGCAAGGACTGTCTAGAAATTTAGAACAAAACATCACATTTTCTAAGCAAGTTTTGGACACTAGGATGAGATTCTTGTGAAGGGGCAATAAGAGGCCTACTAGATTGAATTATCACCTATTCTCATGCTCATGAGGCAAGATTAATAATTACTATGGAGTTGTCCATTCTCCCAAATTCTAGACTGAAACTCAGTGCTGAGAGTTGCTGTTATGCAAGTCGGAAGAGTATTTGGTGATTCCAGTTCATTACTTGCTCCTCTGGACCTCCATCTTGGACACCCAGCAGCAGCATCACAGAGCACACCCATGGGCAATGAATGCAGGCAAACACTTCCACCAATATTGGCTTTTGACAAGTACACACCTCCCTTTACCATCATGGCACATCTCCAATTCATGTACAGTATGTTTCTGCTCTTTAATGCTGCACACTGCTGCTCACCAGCACCTTAGGTTGCAATGCTAGTTCAAGTACTTTTTGTACACAGGGACAGGCACCCAATTCAAGGATTGGATCAGTGAATTTGTCTGAGCTGTTTGCATGCATGCTTTCATTGTGGCTTTGGCCATTCAGCCAGCTCTTAAAGACTCAGAGTACTTCTGTCTTGTCCTGCGTTTTAGTGCAAACAGAAAACCTGGAAGTTTCTCAGGAATGTCAGCAGTCATCTGTCAAAAGAGTGGACAGTTTTCTGTACAACATAGTGCAATGTCAGTCTCATAACATGTGGCAGCAGCTCATATGGCAAACACACTTCATATGCATTAACCAAATGGCCATGACTCATAGTTGAAGTGGGGTAGACCTCAGTCAAGTCATATTGGCAGCCATTTTCATAGAAACCCTGCAGTGTGGAAGCAGAACATTGGTCCATTAAGTTCACACTGACCCTCTGAACAGCATCCCATGCAGACCTGACATCATGCCCTATCCCTGTAACCCTTATTTTCCCATGGCTAATCTACCTTGCCTGCACATCCCTGGACACTATGGGCAATTTAGCATGGACAATCCACCTAACCTGCGCAGCTTTAGATTGTCAGAGGAAACTGGAACATCTTGAGGTAACCCACACACAGGGGCACAGAACTGATTTCTTGTCACCTTGAACTGGAAGTATAACACAATGTGAGTTTACAGGTCATTATTCCATCTTGTTGTTGACATAGATCTGGGGGAAGAAGAGTTCAGCATTCATGTAACACTTGCAATCTCCTACTGTCTTTTTAATGGCATAACCAGTGGTGTATTCATTAGAATAAAAGTCCAATGTCACAGCTCCATGTAGAGTTATTCCATGGCACTCCTTGTCAGAATGATCCATGTCCAATCATGTGGAGTAATGTGCTAAGTTGCCATTTGTGAGCGATGCAGTCTCCAGTGAATGCTGAACAGCCTCCACATGAAGAGGTTGAAACTGAAGGGTTGCTGGGGATGTGCAGAAATTCTTATTGTCCTTGGTGATTTTTTTTTCCCAGATGAGTGAGGTGCAGTGTCACCACAGGCTGAGGAAATCCCCAGTACAGTCACAGAATGATGCCAACTGCTGCAGTGGGTCCTGTGACATAAAAGAGTGGGTGACCATCTTATTCCCACTGCTATCAAGGTGACAGCTATGTTAAACCTTGACGTGACAGGCTCCTCTCAAGCATCATTGGGAACCTGTGTGGGTTCTCTCAATGACCCACCCACAAACAAATCAAGATAGTGACTCATGCCATTTGTGCCAGATCACATAGCTATACATCAGTTTCCCGTGATATGGGTGGGCAGTGATCCAGTGAGCAATAGGTTTCAGCTCAATAGCTGGCTTTCCCCAGATCCAGGCTGTATACACTGTGCATTGGGGGAGCTCTACATCATAGCACACCAACTTCTTCAATAGAAAAGGTTCCATTCCTTCAACATGCAAGATGTGTGTGATCATCATTACCGCATCTCAGAGGTTTTCAGTCTGTGATGTTGGAACAGCCATGACACTTCTATCCTTGAAAACTCTCGTGGTCCTGTTTCATTTCAAAGGCTAAATGATAATGAGGGTGGTTATAATGAAGTCAGGGCTGCCCTGGAGACAGTAAGGACAGCAGGTGCTGGAAGCCAGAGTCAGTAGATGTGGAGCTGGAAAAGCACAGCACATCAGACGGCATCCAAGAGCAGGAAAGTCAACGTTTCAGACTGAATCCCTTCATCAGTCCTTGGCTCAAAATGCTGACTTTCTTGCCCCTCAAATGCTGTCTGATATGTTGTGCATTTTCCAGCTCTACATCTATTGACACAAGGCTAGCCTCTCTGATCACAGCTGATGACCACGTTACACAACTCCCTGACTGAGGCAGAATGTCGATAAACTGCGGCCCATTCTTTGATCAGGGCCATGGTGGTACAGATGATGAGCCTCCTGAAGAGTGCTACCATCAACTGTTTGTTTCAGTCTGTGGATGCCTTACAGTACAGGCCAGACAGAATGTGCCTCAAAACTCTAACATGCTGAGCTCATCACAATGATAGTAGGCACAGAGGGGATATTACCAAGGTTGATGACCTGCGAATGCTGAAGAGGTCTTCCCTGGAAGAGGACGAGAACATTGAGCAGGAGGAACATCACCTTCTGCGTGGTAAAGCAAAGCTGTATCAGATATTACAAGCCAGATAGGATTTAATTGACATCTGGTTTCAGTAATTGAGAATGAAGTACAGTCATCATTCGCTGACAATAAATTTGTTGTTATTTGACATGCATTGGAGTTCATTTCTGCACCAAGAAGGAAATGTAGCTTCTGTCTGTTTGCTTTATGTTCAATATTAGTGTTAGTAAACAAAAGTGAATGTTTTGAAGTGATTGAAAGTTTCCCTGTATGTGATGGTGCTGTATTGAACCGTATATAAGATACTGGACTACAGTGAGCACTGTGAAAAAATAGCAGTGACTTTGGAGAGAGTTGCAAGATGTGTTAAGTGGTGTGGACAGTTGGTTGCACAAGGATTGGGCTATGAATGTGCAGTTTTGTATGCAAAAAAGTATCAATGGTACCATCTATATGCAGTGAAAATCATTGGCGTGTGGTTCCTGTGTCACTACAATTGGCAGTGAAGGGCAACTCTGGATTGCCAGCGCTTGACCAGATGCACAGCTGGATCAAAAAAAAGATGCCCGTGCCATGGATCTTGGAATATCCAGGTTTTAGCAAATCCTTCCAATAAGAACAAGTCCCTCAAAGGAACAATAACCCTGAAGGGAGTTCTGTACAGGCCTCCAAGCATTGGTCAGGATGTCAGGCAGAAAATAAATCAGGAGATTTTAAAGGTCTGTATGAAAGGCACTATTGCAATAATCATGGGGGTGCTTCAATATGCAGATGTACTGGGAAAATTAGGTTGGTAGTGGATCCAAGAAAACAAATGGCTACTAGATTTTGTTTTTAGACCAACTTATGGTAAAGTCCACTTGGGAACAGACAATTCTGGATTTGGGGATGTGTAATGAAGCAGATTTGATTAGGGAGCTTAAGGTAAAGAACCCCTCAGGGGTAGTGACTATAAAATTATAGGGTCACTCTGCAATTTGAGAGGAGAAGATTGAATCAGATATAATGATATTAGAATTAATGAAAGGTAACTGCAAAGACAGGAGGGAGGAGCTGGCCAGCACGGTGGCACAATGGTTAGCACTGCTGCCTCACAGTGCCAGGGACCTGGGTTCAATTCCCGCCTCAGGCGACTGACTGTGTGGAGTTTGCACGTTCTCCCCGTGTCTGCGTGGGTTTCCTCCGGGTGCTCCGGTTTCCTCCCACAGTCCAAAGATGTGCGGGTCAGGTGAATTGGCCATGCTAAATTGCCCGTAGTGTTAGGTAAGGGGTATATGTAGGGGTATGGGTGGGTTGCGCTTCGGCGGGTCGGTGTGGACTTGTTGGGCCGAAGGGCCTGTTTCCACACTGTAAGTAATCTAATCTAAAAGATAATGGAGCAGCAAAGAAGTATGTAAAAGGACGAGGAAGCAACCATGGGTGACAAGGGAAATTAAGGAATATGGGGATCAAGGGCTACAGGGAGAAGGGAGAAGAATGGGGTTGAGAAAGATATTGGCTATGATTGAATAGTGGAACAGACTTGATTAGCTGATGGCCTAATTCTGTTCCTATATCTTATGGTCTTATGGTGTACTGTAAGGTTATGGCACCTAATTATTGAGGTGAGTTTGAGATGATTGTGAGGCCTTATGCATTTTCTTAGACAGAGAGAGATACCTTTCAGAACTCATTGAAAGTGACAATTTCTGGTAAAATTCAGACTTCTGTCTCTCTCCAAAGTTACTGTCTGAACAGTTGAGTATTTCCAGCACTGTTGACTGTTTCTAGTTTGCATTTCAAGCATCTGCAGTACTTTGCTTTTGTTTTCCATTACTAGCCACCTACATTTTAAGTAATAGTCTGCTTTTCTGTTCTTCATATCAATGTCACTATTTTCACTTTCCACCACATAGTACTTCACCTGCTACCTCCTCCCCTAACTTATTTATATTTCTTTCCAGCTTTTTTGTATCCTTCAGTGAGGAGAAGGTGAACTTCAACAGGTAGATTCAAACTTCCAGATAAAGTCAATGATTCAGGAATTAAACTTCAAACCTTTCAAATCTTATTATAGTTCGGTAAGTTATTATTTCCTAACAAACAATAAAATTGCAATCGGCCTCACATAACTTTTGTACACTTGTGATGTGTACTTCCCTAATAAGCGAACCTACCAATCCCAGCCTTGAATAAATTCAATATATAGTCCAACAGTTTTAATTGGAAGCACTAGCTTTGGAAGCACTACTTCATCAGGTGGTTACGGAGCAGAATCATAAGATACAGCTGAAACAATTAACTGATGTCACATACAGTTTGTGTTTTGAGACAAGGAATTCCAGACTAGCTTTTGGTTGGAGCAAGTATATCCTTGCCAGCTCGCTAAGGTGCTAGTAATCATACTTGATCAATCAGTTGTACTTATTGCTGTCATGCAATAAAAACTGCATCCACAGCCTTCTGGTGTAAAGAAGTCCACAGAGGCACAATCCTGAGACTGAAGAAACATCTCTTCATTTCAGTCCTGAACAGCCAACCACTATATGAGACTGTGCTCCAATGTTCTCAGCTCTGCAGTAGAGGAAAAACAGCCATTGAAGATGTGATGCTAGCACAATATAACTCAAGTTTGTTGGCTCATATTATTCTAAAAAGTACGTTCTGCAATAACAATATGCAGAATTAATGATTAAGTTACAAAATACATTTTAGCACATAGGAAGGATTAAAATATTAGTATACCCAGTTCTTCAGAATTGGATCAAGTTATTTATTAATAGTAGAATTGTCAGGTACACTTTATGTTCTGGGTGAATGAGACGGCTGTTCAGCCTTAACTTCTTAAGACCCAAGACAAAGTGCTTCAAATCCTCATCATGAAGATGTTCTACGTGGACAACGTTGCAGTATCATTCCAAATAGAGGACTGCAGTGACAAATTGACAGACTTTTTCGTATGTGTAAAGAATTTGATTAGACCATCCACATCAGAAATAGAAATGTCATGGTCTGAGATGTTGCCATTACCACTATCTAATAACATTTACACTGATGTTGAGGTTATTGATAATGTCACATATATAGTCTTCATACTTACTAGCATTCTGTAATTTAATGCTGAAATCAACTACAAAATCTGTAACAGCTATATGTGGGTAAGAATGTATTAATGATTGGTTTTGAAGAGGTTAATGTTGATGGTACATTGAATGAATCAAGTTAAAAATCACATAACACCAGGTTATAGTCCAACAGTTTTAATTGGAAGCACTACTTCATCAGGTGGTTACGGAGCAGAATCATAAGATAAAACTGAAACAATTAACTGATGTCACATACAGTTTGTGTTTCAAGACAAGGAATTCCAGACTAGCTTTTGGATGGAGCAAGTATATCCTTGCCAGCTCGCTAAGGTGCTAGTAATCATACTTGACCAATCAGTTGTACTTATTGCTGTCATGCAATAAAAACTGCTTGTTATTTAAATACTTGGACTGTCACTATTTTTAATTCACTCATCAGACATGAGTATTACTGGCTGCCCAGCATTTATTTCCTGTCCCTAGTTGCCTTGAGCTGCCTTCTTGAACTGCTGCAGTCCATGTACTGGAATTCACATTACATGGTCAAGGGTGCAGGATAAAATTCTTTGAAAGAACATTTGACCAAACAAACATTATACTTACTATACATTTGTGAGATATTCTGTTCACCATGTCAAGTAACCTCAGCTGCCTGAAGCTGCATACTATTCATCCATCACTTGTCCACACACTGTTTGGAATTCAGTTTATTTAACTGTGGATTAAATTGGTAGAGTGGACAGAGTATGCAATTGCAAACAAGTCAGTAGAAAGGTTGTTTAATACATCACACAATAGTCTTTCAAGTTCTAAATAACCATTCCAGGGTGAAAACATTGCCACATATGGTCATGAGCAAGGGTAATTCAATCTGGAATTTTAAAGGCCATAGCAAATTTTAAAATGTTACATGAACAAGGTTAATTTTGCATTTATATTGAAGAGAAAAAGACATCAATTAAAATACGTTCAGAACTAAATGTTTGCATTTTTAATACAATTACTACCTTCAAAATGTTGTTTAAAAATTTCAAATATTGCAATTTTAGAACGCTATTATTCTAAGTAATGATTGATGAGTGACGGGTTCCTGTCCAATGCAATACATGATGAGCTGGTCTTCATTAAGGCGCACATTAACTGGAATATGACCAGATATGTAAGTACCACTATTACAATGGCACATTTTAAATCAACCAAACAACTACAAAATGCCCACCCTCTCATAACACTAAAACATTTTACTTGACATCCAAAACCCTTTGGCCCAACAAATCCACACCGACCCACAACCCTACATTTACCCCTTACCTGACACTGGCAATTTAACATGGACAATTCACCTGACCTGCACATCTTTGTGACTGTGGGAGGAAACCGGAGCACCCGGAGGAAACCCACACAGACACGGGGAGAACGTGCAAACTCCACGCAGTCAGTCGCCTGAGGCGGGAATTGAACCCGGGCCTCTGGCACTGTGAGGCAGCAGTGCTAACCACTGTGCCACCGTGCCACCCAGGGTCCAATAGATCACTGACATTTTGAAATATGGTCACATATTGTAGTTATGATCTGAGCATTTCAAAGACAGCAGATATGTCAGTTTGCAACCTAACATGAAATGTGTCAATTCCATCTTAATGCATCAAATGAAAGCACTTTATGCATCAGTGACAATATAACACCATTTTGAATTCACTATTCATTAACAAAGTGTAAAATTTGGGATAAAAACTATTGTATAGAGTATAATATTTACAAAACCAGATTAGTAACTTTTTTGAAACATTGTTGAAATCCATAGATTTCTTGATTCACTTTTTACGCTTGCTGTCAGGAAATGGTGATGTCTGTTCAAATGTTTGATAATTACAGTCACAGAACATGAAAACAAGAATTGGTCCTATGTCATGTTTACAAAGGATGATGTGTTATAACATTTTATTTCTGCTACATGTGAATTTAAACATTTCTGCAAAAATTAGCCATCAAGCATGAGAGAAGCTCAACTGTAAATCATTAGATTGTGCTCCAACCTTATGACACTGGACCTAAGATTGAAAATGTTTTTGGATTTCTGTACTCTGCATACATTTATACAATGAATCACATCTCATGACCAATCTGACTAAATGCTAAAGGGAATTTAATGCATTACAGCAATCATCCTCAGAATGTATTGGTCAGTATGATCACCCAAGACGTATATCAGCTCAGATTATTAATAGAGTTCTTGCATATTCATGAGTTTATGGCTAAAATGAAAGTCTGTCTCAAATACTGAACCAGTGAAACATAATCCAGACCTTTTCTGGTAGATAGAGGCACATCATGGATTACCCATTGGTTGTCAGTTTGAATGGTTCTATACAAACACGTAGATGGTCAAAGAATCTTACATCAATATGGTAGTTGGATAAACACATATCTGATTAATGTTGCTCTGCAGCCCTTTCCCCATATGAACAGCACAAGAGGAGGAGTAATCGTAGTCTCCATCTTTTGGCTTAGATTCTAGGTTGCTCCAAATCTCTGTACTTTCTACTTTCTTTAAAGGAAATTAATTCTCGATGGTTTAGCAGGACAGTAATGAGCGGAGACATATTTTAATTTTTTTAAAATCACATTTTTGCTTTAACATCTGCAGCTCATTTTGAGGCATACAAAAAATGCCAGAAAACAAGATCACACAGGGTGGTTATAGGGAGGAGTCATTCCTGAAGGTTATCTCAGCTTCAGGAAAGTTAAGGGATTATTTTGATGAATCATTGTAGCTACCAACATGGAGAACAAATGCGAAGATAGTTTATGTCTAGAGAAAGTTGATAACAAAAGTTAGATAATTTAGAGCACTTTGAAATGGAAACAAAAAGATATTGGAAGGAGTCAGCTTCTGTAAAGGTAAAAGAAGTTAACATTTTTGATTTTTTCTTTCATCAGAACTATGAATGAGTGCTCCAAAAATGAAAAACTACTGTTTCTTTGTACAGCTATTGACACAGTGCATTCCCAGCACTTTCTGATCTTATCAAAGATTTACCACAAATGCACCTTCATTTTACTATTTGAAGCTTTTTCTTGTTTCAATGTTAATGCAGGCATGTTTATGATTGCTCGACTGAGAATCGATGAAAGTTACCTTGTATAGTAAATAATATGCCGTGTTAAGTTTCAGAAACGATGCCCCACATTGGGAAGTATCACTGTGTACACAGAGGTCTGATATATTATTTTTGGAATAACTGCAGACTTGGGCCATTGTATCTTTTCACAACCATGAACATAATCTGGACTTTACTAAATTGAAATTACCTTGTGTTACAGTTTGATGTACTAGTTTTGTTTTGCTTCTGCTCAAGCAATAACAATTTACGAAGAAGCTTTTGAAATTGAAACAGTTATGTTAACTCGGGTATAGAACATAAAATACAATTAACAGACAAGGAAAGAGCAAAACAGGGTAAGATCTGCATTTGTTTTCCATTCTAAGTGTTCTTGAATTAAGTCATTTCAGATAGTATATAGGAATGAATCACATTGCCTTTATTTGGCATCACATTTAGGCTACGCCATGCAAGGATGGTAGATTTACTAATTAAAAGGTTACCAATTGGGATTTTACAATAACTGTTGCTAACTTTCAATCCAAAATTTCCTGAATTGAAATTCTATGAGCTGTCATGTGGGATTTTAACTCACATTCCTGAGTATTAACCTGTGTCCTGGAAATCCTAATCCAGTGACATAACCACTACTAAAGAGCACCACTGATAATAAGACTGAATGGTGAAAGGATTAGATACATAATAATTTATAACAAAGAAAATTAGTTTAACTTGTGTCAATATCAAATGCTGGCTCAGTAACAGCACTATCATTTCAAAGCCAGAAAGCTCAAAGCCTACTTCAGAGACTTAAACACTTAATGCCAACATTTCAGGGCAACACTGAGTTAATATCTTATTGAAAAAAAAGTTAAACTCTTGACTTTTGCTCTTTCAGGTGGATACAAATGCCATTGCTTTAATTGAGGAAGGGCATGGCAGTTTTTCTGGTAACATTTATCCATCAAATGATATTGCTAAAAACTCTCTGGCAATTAACCTCAATGCTGATTCTGAGCCCTGTGTTGAGTAGTAGTGGATGAAAACAACAGAGTATCACCTGTTGATTTCTACGTGAACAGTGTTGGGCCTTTCGTCAATTTTAAGGACCCTGGGAATTGATGTCCTGCCCACCTTGAACTGCTGGCCAATCTGAATCCATTGAGTGGCAGTGCCACCCGAATTGCAGTGACTCCCAAGCTATGGGTGAGTGATGGCACCATAAGGACATGGGACTAGGGGATCTCTGTCAGTGGGTGTACAATGTTGTTGAACAGGAGATCACAATGAGAGTGTTACAACCAACATGTGCTTGTAACAGGCATTAATTCCCCTACACTTAATGAAAATATAGATGCATGGAAAATAGGTGCAAGAGTAGGCCATTCAACCTTTTGAGCCTGCGTCACCATTCAATATGATCATGGTTGATCATACAATCTCTGTATCCCATTCCTGTCCTCTCCCCAAACCCCTTGATCCTTTTAGCCGCACGTGCTATGTGCAGTTCCCTCTTGAATATATCTAATGAACTGGCCCCAATAGCTTCTTGTGGGAGAGAATTCCTAATGTTCACAACTCTCTGAGTGAAGAAATTCTTCTTCATTTCAGTCGTGAATGGCTTACCCATTATTCTTAGACCGTGCCTCCTTATTTGGACTTCCCCAATATCAGAAACATTCTTCCTGTGTCTAACCTGTCCAGTCCCATCAGGATTTTATATCTTTCCAAGAAATACCTCTTCATTTTTCTAATTTCCAGAAAATACAGACCCAGTTAATCAAGTCTTTCCTCACATGTCAGTCCTGCCATCCTGGGAATCAGTCTGGTGAACCTTTGCTGGACAATAGCAAAAATGTCCTTCAGACTAGGAGAGCAAAATTGCATACAATAGTCAAGGTGTTGCCACATTAAGGCCCTGTATAACTGCAGCAAGACAACCTTACTCCAACACTCAAATCATCTCGCTATGAAGGAGAGCACACCTTTAGCTTTTGCTGCACCTGCATGCCAACCTTCGGCCATTGTTCCACCATAACACCCAGGTCTCGTTGCACCTCACCTTTTCCTAAACTGCCATCATTCAGATAATAAGCTGCCTTCCTGTTTTCACATTTATCCACGTTATATTGCATTTGCCAATATTTGCCCACTCAGCCAGTTTGTTCAAGTCACCCTGCAGCCTCTTAGAATCCTCCTCACACTGTCACCCAGCTTAGTGTCATTTGCTCATTTAGAGATATTGCGTTCAATTCCTTCATCTAAATCATTAATGTATATTATGAACAGTTAGGGTCCCATTATTGAACCCTGTGGTACCCCACTCATTACTGCCTGCCACTTTGAAAAGGACCCATTTCTTCCAACTCTCTGCTTCCTGTCTGCTATACAATGAGCTTTAATTTTCCTCACTAATCTCTTGTGTGGAACCTTGTCAAAAACTTTGTGAAAGTTCAGATACGCAAAATCTACTGATTCACTCTTGTCCACTCATCTGGTCATATCCTCAAAACATTCCAGAAGATTTGTCAAGCATGATTTCTCTTTAGTGAATCCGTGCTGACTAGGACCCATTCTGTCACTACTTTTCATGCTCAGTTACTCCATCCTTAGTAATTGACTCCAGCATTTTGCCCAGTACAGATGTTAGGCTAACCAGCCTATAATTCCCCATTTTCTCTCTCCCTCCTTTTTTAAAGTGTGGAGATACATCAGCTACCCGGTAGTCCATTAGAACTCTTCCAGAGTCTACAGAATGCCAGAAAATGATCACCAAAGCATCCATCATTTCTAGAGCCACTTTCTTAAGTACTCTGGGATGCAAAGCATCAGGCCTGGAGTACTTATCAGCTTTTCATCCCATCAATTTCCTCAAAACCATTTCTGGACTACTGGATTTATTTCAGTTCTTCCTTCATGCTTCACCCTCTTACCCTACCATTTCCTGAATGTTATTTGTGTCTTCCTTAGTGAAGACAGAACCAAAGTATTTGTTCAAATGGTCTTCCATCTCTTTGTTGTTCATAATAAATTTTCCTGAATCTAACTGCAAGAGATATAAATTTATCTTCACCAGTCTTTTTCTCTTCACGTATCTATAGATGGATTTTGCAGTCAGTTTTTATGTTTTCTGCAAGCTTACTTTCATATTCTATTTTTCCCTTCTGAATTAAATTCTTTGTTCTCCTCTGCTGAATTTTACATTTCTCCCAATCCTCAGGTTTGCTCCTTTTTTTCTGGCCAATTTATATGCCTCCTCCTTGGCTTTAACACTATCTCTGACTTTTCTTGTTAGCCATGGTTAATCCATCTTCCCTGTTTATTTTTACACCAGACAATTGTTGAAGTTCATCCAACAATTGGATATTATCCAACAATAGTAGGTGCATTGCCATCTGAAGACACTGTTCCTGCTGCTGTTGGCAGAATGGGTTACTGTAGGCCTTTGATTAACCTGAAGCTTATGTCGATTGATATTTCTGCCACTGGGGAACATTATCACAGGGGAGACATAAAGAGCCTGCATTTCCAATGGGCCTCCTCCATAGTACCACTTTGGATATTTCATTGGTTCTCAGCTTGTTGCAACCACAAAATCCAGCTGATTGTTTTTCAAAGCTGGGAAAATAGAAATGCAATGAAAGCAGATAAATATTAAGTATGTATTCAGTATAAAACTCCTGGGGTTACTACAGAAACTGTACTGGGCCAGCCACATGAATAGTGTGCTGAGAGTAGGAATTCTGTGGTAAATAACTCACCTCCTGTATTCGCCATGCCTAGCAACATCCACAATGCTCAAGTCAGGGGTGTGATTGAATAATCCTCACTTGCCTGGATGGGTAAAACTTCAATTACATTAATTAAGCCTGGTACCAACCAACAGAAAGAAGCCCAATTGACTGGCATTCCATTCAATATTTAACATATAGTCCCTTTGCCATGATGGCACGGTGGCATCACTATTAATAGGATTTACTACGTAATTCACAAGGCACATTAGACAGCACTTCCCAAACCCTCATACTCTACCACATTGAAAGACAAGGGCAGCAGATATTTGGGAACAATATCACCTGAAAGTTTACCTCCAACCCACACCATTCTGATTTGAAACTATTTTATTGTTCCTTCACTGTTACTGAGTCAAAATCCTGGAACTGCATACTTAACAGTACTCTGTGTATACTTATACCTCAAGGGCTGCAGAAGTACAAGATGGCAGCTCATTCCCACCCTCTTGAATGCCAGTAGGGACATGCAATAAATGCTGGCCCAGTCAAAACCCCTATCCGATGAATAAATAAAAAGAATACTTTTTGGCACACCATATTTCTGTTGCCAGCCCCAAATAGATGCCATCAATTTACAAAATAAAAACAAAATGATCCATATGAAAATTTGTTTCACTCCACCATAGAAGTATTAAGGCATCAAATTTGGTGCCTTATTACTTCTAATATGCAGTGAAACAAATTTTCAGCTGACCATGTGGGTCATTTCATTTTTATTCCTAAAAGGAGTTGTCACATGTCTAGCATGACTAAGCAAACTGAACTCGATTTAGTTACACTTCAAGGCACCCGAAGGCTTTGAGTTACTTTATCGTCAGTCTGTAATCTTTATACAGACAAAAACAGTAAGCTGGAGAATTAGATATATCGACACAATTTGTATTTTTTGACACAGCTGACTAGCTTATATAGCTTAAAATCAATACAGGGTATTGTACACATTTGCAACACGTGCCTTGCATATAAAATATGTATGCGGTTCTTTTCTTCTACATCTCAGCTCGTATAGAGTGCATCAAGGTGAACTAGTTTCACAAGTCAAGAGAACGGTGATCAATAAGATATGGCTGGTCCTGGAGACCAAATAGCCTGTTGCATAAATATTTGTAAAAAAACCATAAAGTCAGAACAAAACGATTATTTTCATAAAATAAAAATGACAAAATACTTAGTATGTATCATACAAAGTAATTCTGGGCTCTGTTATTAAAACAATTCAAGGAATTTAAAGGATCAATAACAGCAAGAGTGAAACACTTAACACAAATTCCTGTTTATTTTCAAACATTTTAATTTTCTGAAATTTGTCTATCGTAAATTTATTGGCATAATTCACTCCTTTCATCATGAATCACAATTCTTATGGCTCAGTTATTTTGTGCCATTAATCTCCATCATGGCAGGATTAAATGGTGTCTGAAAATTATTAAATCCTGCTATTCAAATCTCAGTGAGGCACTACTTCCATCTGCTGGCCTCAGTCACCTGCCTTGCCCAAATTCCTGGATTCACAGCTATTTACAGAAAAAGCTTGAAAGCCAATGCAAGAGCTGCAGAGTTAATGCTGACTAGGTTTAGCGGGCAAAATTCAGAGACTCATAAAATGTTGCCATTCCTTCATTGATGTTGTGCCCTATTCGTGAAACTGCCTCCTTAACAGTATTTGAGGTACCTTCAAGAAGGAGGGTATGGTCCGACTGAGATATGCTAGAGAATCAGTGCAGAGGACCACAGGAAGTGTTGTAATCATGATCGTTTTCTCACTTGCTTCTTTGTGGCAAGGTGATGCCACATTAACATGTTGGTTAAAAGAAGTATTGCTTTTCACTACCACAGCAGACTTTCTAAACATGCCTTTACAGCACACTGAGACCAAGAAAAATAGAGCTACCACCTTCCCAAGGGCAATGAGGCAAAGGCAATAAGTTTTATCCAAGCATTAATGTCTATGTCCCATGAATACAATATCCTGGCTTTTATCAATAGGGGCAAGAGTGAAGAAACGGTACTGAACTTGTATTTAATACTTGTTAGTACTCATCCACAATTTTGGGTACCATTCTGGATGCTACATCATGGAAAGATGTGAATGCATTGAATTGGATGTATAAGAATTGGATGAATTGGTATGAGAAATTTCAATAATGAGGATAAGTTGGAGTCGTTGAGACTTCTCCTTGGAGGGAAGAAGGCAAAGAGAAAGCATGATAAAAATTTAAAACTCATGAGGGGTTGGATGGAGGAGATAGGCAAAAACTACTAACAATTGAAAAAGGATCAGGATGAAAAGGACACAGATTTAAAGTATTTGCAAAATAAGCCAATAAGCAAAGAGAGATAAAACAATTGTTCACACGAGTGGTTGGGGCATGGAATGCACTGCCTAGAAGAGTAGTGAAGGTAGGTTCAATTGAGACATTCAAAAGGGCACTGGATGATTATTTAAATAGTTGGTAAAAAGACTGGAGAATGGCACAAAGTCATGTTGCCCATTAAGAGAGCTGATGCAGACATGATGGGCCAAGTAGCCTCCTTCTGCACCATCGCACACGTGTGTTCTGTGAATTTTTAAAAGAGTAAATTTGTTGAAAAATGTTCATGCTAAGATGAAATTCCATCAGAGCCATTGGTATCTCAAGGACAGATGATAGCTTCATAAGACCATAAGACCATAAGACTGGAAGTAAGGCCACAGCCAGCTATCATAGCAAAGCAGCCTGAGCATGCGCCACATCACCCAGGATGTAGCCTTGACAAGTCATCCACATTAGCTCAAGCAGGTGAGCAATCTTTTGGTGTACCAGAGCTACCAGGAATTCTCTTTCTGTGAATAAAAATAATGATTTAATTGTGAAGCATCTTTCAGCATTATGATCTTAATATGGATTCTCTTTCCCTGGTAGGAAAAGGGAAAATTTGATAATACGAATGTGTATTGTTGATGTATCTTCATTGCTTTTTTATGTTTTCATTGATTGTCTGGAATATTATAGTGTCTTTACCAAATGACAGTTCTCTCTTCCTCAAAATTTGGGGCAGAAACATCACCAGGATGCAATTTGTAATTAATCTTGATCCAATAAAAATTGCACTCATGGCATTAATACAGAGAATTCAGCTTGATTTGTATTTTCATAGCAATGCCTTAGGCTGTTACTCCTTTTATCACCACTTCATTCATTTCTGTGAGTTTGTGTTTGTTGTAAATTTGCTGCGCTATCACCTGTTGAGTACAAAACATTGAAAGATATTTATGTGACAAAAAAAATTAGAACAAATAATCTCTCTCTTGGGCTGTAAAGCAGAAAATTTGCATCAAAATACAATAAACAACAGATGTGAAATGCTGCTGATGTAAAAAAAAATCAATCATTACATTCAAGTTGAGCACAACAAATCTTTTCCAGCTGGAACAAATCCATTTTATATCTATGATGTCAGCTGCTAGAATTGTGGATTACAGATGTACATAGTGTGAATTAGAGAAATAATGACATTGATCATTTTATCCATACGTCTGAGAATTCTCAATGTACAACAGACTTCAGTGCTTGTAATCAAGAGTTCTAATAATCATGTCATGAGCGTGATGGGTCAGCTTGGCTCTATTCTGTAACCATTCTATGACTCTGTAAAGATCAAAGGCACAAGTCAGAAGTTTGATAAAATACACCCCAGTTTGGGGAGGGAGGATGACCCAGTGACTGTTAAGGTACAGCAGTATATTTCCAAGTCAGGATGGTAGTGGTGCGGAGAGGAAGTTGTAGGTTGTGGTGTTACCATGTATCTGCTTAGTTTGTCCTTCTAGATGGTAATTGTTGGGAGTGGAATGTGGGGAGAGGGACTATTCTTGGTGAATTTCTATAGTGCATCTTGAAGATAACATACGATGCTGATGCTGGAGGAAATGGGTGTTTGTGGTTGCGAAACCAGCAGGCTGCTTTGTCTTGGACAGAGCCAATCATCTTGAGTGTTGTTAGAGCTACACCCATCCAGGCAAGTGGATTGTATTACATCAAACTTCTGTCTTGAGCCTTGTAGATGTGGATAGACTTTGAGGAGTCAGGAGTTGAGTTAATTGCTGCAGGATTCTGAGCCTCTGAACAGTTCTTGTAGCCATTACATTTATATGATGTGTCCAATTCAGTTTCTTGCCTATGGTAACTCACAGAACATTGGTGGCAGGGATTTACACGATGGTAATGCAATTTAATGTCAGGAGATGATGCTTCAATTCTCTAGTTTTGGAGATGGTCGTGCCTTGTGTGGCATGATATTACTTGCCAATTCTCAGCTCAGACTTGGATATTCTCTGGATTTTTTTGGTTTTAGACATCAAATGTTTCAGTATCAGAGGAGTTGAGAATGGTAGAGAATATTAGGCAATCATCAGTGAACATCTCTATTTCTGATCTTATGGACGGAAGGCCTTTAATGAATCTTAGGACCTGACCACTAGAAAAACCTGTAAAGGTGCCTTGGAGCTGAGATGACTGACTACCAAGAACTACTTGATGCAACACTCCATCAAATGTATTCTTGATGTCAAGGCCTGTGACTCTCACCTCACCTCTGGAATTTTGCTCTTTTATTCCTGTTTGAACTAAAGCAATAATGAGGTCAGGAGCTGAGTGGCCCTGGTGGAACGCATGATGATCATTTCTGTGCATCCTAAGCAAATCTTTTATGACAGCATTTTTGATGACACCTTTTGTCACTTTACTAATGATCCTGCTTTTGTGTACAGGGCAATACCTGGACAATTTTCCATGTTGTTGGTTCGATGCTATTGCTGTAACTGTACTGGCCAGCAGTCTGGCAAGTTCTTGATGACAGTACTATGGCCAGAATGTTGTCAGGCCTCATAGCACAAGCATTCCTTGACATCACATGGAGTCAATTGAATCAGCTGAAGCCTGGCATTTGTGAAGCTCGGGATCTTGAGAGGAATTCAAGACAGATCACTCAATCGGTTCTTCTGGCTGAATATTGTTGTAAATTCTTTAGCTTTGTTTTTTGCATTGATTTGCATGGAATGCTTGTGCTATGAAGCCTGACAACATTTTGGCCATAGTACTGTCATCAAGAACTTGCCAGACTCCTGGCCAGTGCAGATACAACAATAGCATCTAACCAACAATGTGTAAAATTGTGAAGTACGGGAATATTTGTGCAGTCTTTTTCTTCAGTGAACTGCTTCACTCTATACTGCTATTCATGATTGGAAGTGGCAGGGACAGCAAAACTTAGATCTGATCTGTTTACTATAGAATTGTTTAACCCTGTCTATCACTCTCTGCTTACACTGATTGACACACTCGTTGTCACCTCATTTCTATGTTTGTTGATTTCTCCTGACATGTCTTCCTGCATTCTTCATTGAATCAGCCTTGATCCCTGGTTTGATAGTATTGGCAGAGTGGGGGATATTCCAGGCCATGAGATTGGAGATTTCAATACAATTTTGTTGCTACTGCTGATTGTCCACTGTACATCATTGAGCATAATCTTGAATTGTTCATAGCTCTTACATAATTCATCTCATTTCGCACAGTGATTGTGCCACACAACACAGTGCAAGATATCCTCAAAGAGAAGGCAGGATTTCAGCTCCATGGAGACTGTACAGTGGTCACTCTTACTGTCATAGACAGATGTGACAGGCAGATTGATGAAGATAAGGTCAAGTATGTTTGCTCCATATTGTTGGTTCCTTTACCATCTGCTGCAGACCTAGTCTAGCAGCTATGTCCTATAGGACTTGGCCAGCACAATCACTCATAGTAATGGGTATTGAAGTTCCCCACACAGAGTACATTCTGTGCCTTGCCACCCTGAGTTCTTCTTGCAAGTGGTGTTTAACATGGAAGCGTACTGATTCATTGGGTGAGGGGAAACTAGCAGCATGTATCCTTGCCCGTATTTAATCTGATGCCATAAGACCATAAGAAATATGAACAGAAGTAGGCCATTTGATCCTGATGAAGGGCTTTTTGTCCGAAACGTTGATTTTACTGCTCCTCGGATGCTGCCTGAACTGCTGTGCTTTCCAGCACCTCTAACCCAGCATTTGATCCCTTGAGCCCGTTCTGCCATTCAATAGCATCGTGGCTGATCTGACATTCCTCATGTCTACTTTCCTGCCTTTCTCCATAATCCTTGATTCATAGGTTCTTGTGGAATTTGGACTCAATGTTGAGGACTCCCAATGCATTGAAACCTTGGCTGGGACAGCACATACTTTCCGCTAGTGATGGTGTTGTCAATAAAGGTTGAGGAGTTAGAGAACATTAAATATAGAAAAGATTATCATGTTCTACACTTTTTCAATAAGTGGCATCCTCAGGAGTTTGAAGATACAGGATTTGGGATTTTGCTGGATTTTAGGTTGGGTGCGTTGGTCAGTGATCAATTCAGGTAAAAAATGAGGTCTGCAGATGCTGGAGATCACAGCTGCAAATGTGTTGCTGGTCAAAGCACAGCAGGTTAGGCAGCATCTCAGGAATAGAGAATTCGACGTTTCGAGCATAAGCCCTTCATCAGGAATAAGAGAGAGAGCATTTGCAGCAGTGATCAATTCAGGCCTATCACAGGAGTACAACAAGGGCCATTTGGAGCATGGGATTAGACCAGAGCACAAGTAGCAAAACAATTTTGCAACCATGAAGCACTTAGCTGAGTTTTCCAGGTAAGTTAATTTTGATTCAGTAAAATGAAAAACAAAGTGAAGGATAGACTTATACAGAATGTTTGGCCTGTAGATACCTGATTGCAAAACTTTAGCTCCTCAAAGGAAGAAGCTCGTAATGGGCCATCAAAAGGGAAGTTGTGGAAAAAGCTCACTGGAGTAATCAATTATGATGTAAGATACATAATGCATACATATGCAAACTTGGGATTTGGTTCAATATTGTATAGTTGGGTTCCTGTATTCCTTTCATTTTTAATAGTGGAGGACTTATAATGTAGATAGAAATATTGACCTAGATACTCCAATAGTAAGAGAATCATTGGAACAGCGTAGGCTGGAGATGGCAACAGGAGACAACAGAATGACTCTGTGGGAATTGTACAAGAAATCACTTGGGTCTAGAACTCTCCAAAAGAGTTCATTGAAGTCAGAGAATTCCAAGGTTCCAAGCCTAGTTTAATAGTTCCCAGGAAAGGTTAGAGGAATAAAAAGCTACTCCAGCTCTTGGATAATGCTGAAACTGACTACACAACTTATCACTAAACCACTCCTCATCTCTCATCTGTGACAACCACCTTCCCCAGATGTGGCATCTCCTCCCTCTACTAGGCTAACACACCCCCAGACCAGACAATGACCCTATCCAACTCCCAATGTATTCCAAGCACTCAATTCACCTGACACCTCACCCTGTGACACACTACATACCTCACTTTCAGACAACTCATCCACCTGACATGCTACCCTCCCTCATTCACCTGGCAATCTAATCTCACAAACAACTGCAAACATAACTCCATGCTTAGCTTCCCTTCTTGTCCTTTCACAGGAGCTGTTAAAGTAATTGGCTGTGTTGCTAGACATTTAAATCACACAACTTGTCACTCTGACTCCTGTAAAAGAGGGATTGGCATCTCTAATGATTTTCTTCACTGTTGGATTCGTGGATAGTTTCCTGAGAGGATTCAAGAATCTCAATGGCAATGACACCTAAGAGTAAGTGACTAATTTTTAATCCACTCAGTGTCTGAAATAAGGTGTCAACGCTGATTAGAATTTAGAGTCATACAGCTTCAGTGCACCATGTCTCTACTAATCAACGAACTATACTAATCCTATTTACTTGTACTTGAGTCAACTATTCCCAGGTTTTAAGTGCTTATCCAGATACTTCTTAAATATTGGGAGAGTACCTGCCTCCACCAACCTCTCATATGGCATGCTCCATATTTCTGCCACCCTCTGAGTGAAAAACAGCTTTCCTCAATTTCCCTCGAAATCAATTAATCCCCACCTTAAACTTGTGCTTTTGGGTCTTTGATGCGTCTGCTGGGGGAAAAGATTCTCAGAATCAACCCTCACAAAATTGTATATACCTCAATCGGACTCCCAGTCCCTCAGACTCCTCTCCTCCAGGAGAAACAAACTCAGACTATTCAGTCTCTCTTCATAACCGAGACATTCCATCCCAGGTAATACCTTGGTGAATCTTCTTTCCAATGCAATCATGTCCTTGTAATAGTGTTGTGAGCAGAACTGCACACAATATTCCATTTGTGGCCTAACTATTTCTCTGTAAAGTTACAAAAGATCTTCCCTGTTCCTATATTCTACGCCCTGACTAATGAAGGCAAGCGTCCCAAATGTCTTCTTCATGACCGATCCATCTGTGCTGACATCTTTAGGGATCTGTGGATGTGTACATCCAAGTCCCCTTGATCCTCAGTATTCTTGAGGGACCTATCATTCATTATGTAAACCCCTTTCATATTAGATCTCCCATAATGCATCATGTCACCCTTAGAGGGTTAAATTCCATCTGCCATTCTTCTGTCCATCTACCAGCTGATCAATATCATATTCTAGCCTGAGGCCATCCTCCTCACTATCAACAACACCACTAATGTTTACAAATTGACTCTGTATAGCTTGTACATTCACGTTCAACTTCTTTAAAATGATTTATATGTTCAGAGTATTATGGAGACCATCATTATTTTTCTATTTTTTTTTCATTGTTGAATTGGAATTGAGAATTGTAGTTGAGAATTGAACTTTAAACAGCAGATTGTTATTTAAAAAAGGAGTAAGCAAAAGACTGATGTTTGCTGTTGCAGACTGGCCTGGAAAGATAATGCAGGTTATGCACTGCTCTAAGAACACTATAGATGAACCAGCACTCTAATGATGGGGAGGAACTGGTGATAGTAAAAACAATGACTGCAGATGCTGGAAACCAGATTCTGGATTAGTGGTGCTGGAAGAGCACAGCAGTTCAGGCAGCTCCTCCGATGCTGCCTGAACTGCTGTGCTCTTCCAGAACCACTAATCCAGGAACTGGTGTTGGACTGGGGTGGGCAAAGTTAAAAATCACACAACACCAGGTTATAGTCCAACAGGTTTATTTTGAAGCACTAGCTTTCGGAGTGATGCTCCTTCATCAGGTAGCTGTGAAACAGGATCATAAGATACAGAATTTATAACAAAAGATTACGATGTCATACAAGTGAAATGATGTATTGACCAAACTAAATTGCTATTAAGTCTTTCATTCTTTAGAATGGATTGTAGGTTTCGATTCACTATTGTGTAAATCCCAGAACTTCTTTTAAGTCACATTCTCGAGATAAGTTCAGGTTGTTTAAAAAAAGGTGACAGTTCAGCTCAGACAATGAATCAAAGTTGTGAAGTTAGAGTCCGTCTGTATCCCCAATCTTGAGTCAGACTGTTTCTATTTCCAAAGTAGGAATTTATAAAATGTTATATGGATTGGCTGCCTGCAGGTTGAGCACTTCTTGAGCAAAATAGAAATTATCTGCAAATATAATTCTGCAAATGCAAATTCACACCATAGAATTATATGTGTGAGCTCGGGCAGGAGAGAGAGAGAGAGACAGAGAGAGAGAGAGAGAGAGAGTGTGAATGCATGCAAGTGAGTGTGTACTTGTGAATGTGAGTGCACATGGGATTGTGCATGTTTGCATGCATGCATGCTTGGCAAAGTGTGTATGTGAGTGTGATGGAGAGAGGGTGTGTACATGGATGTAAATATTGGGGCGGATTGTATGCGTATGACAGAGAGCGTGTATTTGAGAGAGGGTCTACGTGAGCATGTACATATGTAAGAATGTGTGTTTACAAGAGAGTGGGGTCACCTGTAGCATGTCGTGAACCCGAGGTCCCCGTTGAAGCCATCCCCATAGAAACCGAACTTGGCTGAGCCTCTGCTTGGCCTCTTTGCTTGGTTACATTAGAGTGGTGCTGGAAAAGCACAGCAGGTCAAGCAGCATCCGAGGAGCAGGAAAATCGACGTTTTGGGCAAAAGTCCTTCATCAGGAATAGAGGCAGAGTGCCTGCAGAGTGAAGAGATAAATGAGAGGGGGTGGGGTGGGGAGAAAGTAGCATAGAGTGCAATAGGTGAATGGGGTTGGGGATGGGGGTGATAGGTCAGGGAAGAGGGTGGGGGAAGGTAGCAAAGAGTACAATGGGTGAATGGGGGTGAGGATGAAGGTGATAGGTCAGAGAGGAGGGTGGAGTGGATCGGTGGAAAGGAAGATAGGCAGGTAGGACAGGTCATGTCTCTGGTTTCCAGCATCTGCAGTCCTTGTTTTTACCTAGTTGATTTTAACCCTACTGTGAATCCTCTTGCAAGGATGCCTGCCTTGAAGAAGCTTTCTTCCTCTCTCTACAAGAATCTCATTGAGTCTCTCTCTCTCACTGCAACTCCCAGGGTCATCTCCTCTGCCCTGAAGCTCGCTACCACGGCCACATTTGCTTTCAACCCCATGGCATCAATGTGGATTTCACCAGTTTCCTCATTTCCCCTTCCCCCACCTCACCCCAGTTCCAACCTTCCAGCTCAGCACCATCTCCATGACCTTGGTGAGGTGCTCATCCTCATTGATAATGTGTTGCAGGCTGTTTTTTAAAAAGATTAGATTAGATTAGTTACAGTGTGGAAACAGGCCCTTCGGTCCACACCGACCCGCCACCCACCCATACCCCTACATTTACCCCTTACCTAACACTACGGGCAATTTAGCATGGCCAATTCACCTGACCTGCACATCTTTGGACTGTGGGAGGAAACCGGAGCACCCAGAAAAAACCCACGAGACATGGGGAGAACGTGCAAACTTCATACAGTCAGTCGCCTGAGGCGGGAATTGAACCCGGGTCTCTGGCGCTGTGAGGCAGCAGTGCTAACCACTGTGCCATCGTGCCAACCAATTTGAAGAACATGGCATAGTTTCTCCGCTCCCAGCAATTACTGGACAATGAAGAGACCCTTATCGGTTGCCTCCTGCGTCTGTCTCCTGAGGAGGCCATGAGGGTTTCTCGCCATGGCATGCCGGAACAAGCGATAGACGAGTTCAGCATTGTACCCTGTTCTTATGAGGGCATCCTTGAGCACTTTCAGGTGTCTGTCACATTCCTCCTCAGCTGAACAGATCCTGTGTATGCTTTGGACTTGTCCATAGGGGATGGCTGTTTTAATATGTTTAGGTGGAAGCTAGAGAAGTGCAGCATCATGAGGTTATCCATGTGTTTTCAGTATTGTGAGGTATTGAGGTGCCCATACTTGATGGAGATGTGCGTGTCCAAGAATGAGACAGATACTAAAGAGTTGTCCATGGTAAGTCTGACGGTGGGATGAAACGTGTTGATGACACTGTGTAGTTGTTTCAGTGACTGGTCAGAGGTCCTGTGCAGCAAAGAAGTCTTGTTTGAACTTGTGCATGAAAATGTTAACATATTGGAATACAAATTTGGTGAAAATGTTGTGGTCAAGGATGAAGCCAATGAGTTGTAGGATGATACTCGGAGATTGGCAGTTGTTGGTACTGAGCATTGAGACTGTTGGAGCAATGTCGTCATCGTGGGGATGTAGGTGTAGAGTGCCGAAAGGTCCATTGTGATGAGGAATGTTCTCAGTTCGACTTGTCCATGGATGCTGAGTTTCTGTAAGAAATCTGTAGTGTCATGACAGATTGCAATGAGTTTCAAAATGCTCTCGAAATAGCCAGAGAGGTTCCAAAGCAGGGTCCCAATGCCTGTATGATGAACGTCCAAGTGTGTTGGCATTGTATATCTTTGGAAGGCAGTAAAATCCCCTATGTGAGAAGTATGTAGGACGAGATTGCACAGGGAATGCTGAAGAACTGGATCAACAGACTTGATCAACGTGTTTAGTTCACGAGTGTGTTTTTTGGTCGGATCAGACGGTAGTTCCTGGTTGTTCAGTTGTCTGTACATTTCCTTGTAGTAGCCCATTCTATTCTGAATGATGATGGCTCCTCCTTTATCTGCTAGTTTGATGACAACGTTGCGATTGCTTTTATGAGCATGGATGGCATTACGTTGTGATCTGGCGAGGTTCTGCACTACCTTTTGGGTGCGGCTGATGAATCTGGCATTTACACATTTCCTGACAGTTTGAGCATATAGATCAAGCTCAGGACAATGGTCCTGTAGAGGGGTCCAAATCG
This sequence comes from Hemiscyllium ocellatum, assembly GCF_020745735.1. Taxonomy (NCBI): domain Eukaryota; kingdom Metazoa; phylum Chordata; class Chondrichthyes; order Orectolobiformes; family Hemiscylliidae; genus Hemiscyllium; species Hemiscyllium ocellatum. The sequence continues at coordinate 35,954,444 of NC_083407.1, read as the reverse complement.
ACTCCTTCCTTAGTCTCTCCACTACAGATCACTCCGATGACAATCTGATCACACCACAATACATTGTTAAGATGATAGGGATGGGTGGGAATACTTGGATACATAAACAATATTTTCTTTTCTATCATAGAAACAAGAAAGAAAGAATAACTGGTGATAATATAATGCATTTCACTGAATAATGTTTAGATATTAGGGGTGTTTAGACTTGATGAAACACAATAAAGATGATTTGAAATTAGGAAATTGTATTAATCCTAAAAATTAGAAACAGTAAAAGTATGTATATGGCTAAGAATGTTTCCTTTGGTGCAGGTGATACAGAGAAAGAAAATGGTTCTACTTGGAGCTAGAAGCCACCCATCAGTTAATGTAAACTTAAGTTAGTAAAGTCACTGATCAACTATGTGTAGTCACCCAGATTTTGCTCTTGCCAACAACAATGTAGCAATAGTAAATGTTGAGAGATTTGCTGTGGGGTGGAAGTGTGCAAAAATAATAGATTGATGCATAAATAAGACATCGTCAATGTTCTGCTAAGGTTATGGCAAGCAATCAGGAAAACTCTTGAGAAAATTTCTGGTGAAAGTATTGACCTAAATATAAACACCTTCAGCCATCTGCTGTCAAAGGGAAAGATTCAGCAGGTTCAGTGCCAGCTAAGACAACATTTGACACTTGTTTCTTGTTTTAATTAGCTGTTTGTGATCTATTTTAAACATCATTAAAATCACAGGTCTGAGCTTTCAAGCCAATCTTTTAATAACTTCAGTAAACATGTCATAAACCCACAGAACTGGATTTTGACCTTTTCTGATACAGTAATGAGACAATTCAGAAATGTAACAGCCAAAGGGAATGTACATCAAACTTTCGTTCACCATCTTGTATCTTCTTCCCCTTATCATGCCCTAAATGCTCATTCACCAGGGTCGTATTGTCTGGCCTCAGCTACCTCATGCCCGACTCAGTTTCTGTCTTGGTGGTTTCCATCACTGCATCCTCTGGACTGGATGCAGTCGCAGCAGTACCCACCATTTCTTATGGGTCTGCTGAGATGGAAGACCTGCCAGCACTGATTGGCCAGCAGCTCTTAAAGATGGACTCCTGCCTTTTAAAGGCTCAGGAGTCATGTTAACTGCTCATTGGCTGCCAAATGGGTTTGAAGGCATTTTGTTGGAGGATCTGAGCTACAGGGAGAGGCTTAATAGGCTGGGGCTGTTTTCCCTGAAGCGTCGGAGGCTGAGCGGTGACCTTATAGAGGTTTACAAAATTATGAGGGGCATGGATAGGATAAGTCTTTTCCCTGGGGTCAGGGAGTCCAGAACTAGAGGGCATAGGTTTAGGGTGAGAGGGGAAAGATATAAAAGAGACCTAAGGGGCAACTTTTTCACGCAGAGGGTGGTACGTGCATGGAATGAGCTGCCAGAGGATGTGGTGGAGGCTGGTACAATTGCAAAATTTAAGAAGCATTTGGATGGGTGTATGAATAGGAAGGGTTTGGAGGGATATGGGCCAGACGCTGGCAAGTGGTATTAGATTGGGTTGGGATATCTGGTCAGCATGGACAGGTTGGACCGAAGGGTCTGTTTCCATGCTGTACATCTCTATGACTCTAAAGCAAAATCATATTATTATATTCATGTGTTTTACTTAAAAGATAACCACTGCAACTGTGGTTACTTTTTTTTAGATTCCCTACGGTATGGAACAGGCCCTTTGACCCAACAAGTCCACACCGCCCCTCCTAAGAGTAACCCACCCAGACCCATTCCCCTACCCTACAATTTACTACTGACTAATGCACCTCACCTTCTCTCACTTCTCTCACTTATGTGAATCTGGATACGAGTCAGAGTTATTACGGCACAGAAGGAGGCTATTCAGCCCAATAGGTCCACATCAGTTCTCAGTAGAGCAACCCAGGCAATCCCAAATGTTTATAACCCAAAATATTGGACATGTGGCTTGTAGTCTTTCTGCCATCAGTTCATGAACAGTTTTTCCTTGTTCACCTTTTTAAAATACCTAGGCAGAAGTGGGTACTGCAAACGCTGGAGATTAGAGTCAAGATTAGAGTGGTACTGGAAAAGGACAGTAGGTCAGGCAGGGCTTTTCATGAAGAGCTTTTGCCTGAAATGTCGATTTTCCAGCTGCTTGGATGCTGCCTGATCTGCTGTGCTTTTTCAGCACCACTTTAATCTTTTTAAAACGTCTGTCATTACAGTGCACTTGCATATCAAATCTCCCTCCCAGTCCTTTGCTTCAAGGAAAACAATCCAGTTTCTACCAGTTTCAACCTAATCCTGAAACTGCATTCTTTTGAAAACAGTGAGGTAAATCGTTTTTGCACTCTCTCGCTTTCAAAACTTCTAACCGTGAAGCTCAAGATCCCACAATCCTTGCCAACTACTCTCTAAATTTGTGCCTTCAAAGATTTATGCACATGAATGTATTTTGCTACTCTGGTATCATTGGGAAAGTTTACTCTGTATTCCTGTAATTTATACATAAAATCAGTTCTAGCACTGACCATTGGGAAAGATCACCATCCACCATCCTCTAGTCTGAAAAACAATCATCTGCTAAAAATGTAGAAATATAGAAAATAGGAGCAGCCTTTGAGTCTGCTCTGCCATTCAATACGTTCATGTCTGATCATCCCATTTAGTACCTTGTTCCTGTTTTGTCCCCATACCCTATGAACTTTTTAGCCCTAACAGGTATACCTAATTCCTGCTTGAAAACAAACATTGTCTTGGCCAAACTGTTTCCTGGACAGAGAATTTCGCAGGAACACCACTTTCAGGGTGGAGATATTTCCCGGTATCTCAGACCTACTTGTATTCTTAGACTGTGGCCCCGGTTCTGGACACTCTGGTCATTGGGAACATCCTTCCCACAGTTACCCTGTCTATTTCATTAGAATTTATAAATTGGTACAAGATTCCCCCTCATTCTTCTAAATTCCAGTGAATATGGTTCAAACTGATCCACTTTCTCTTCATATGTCACTCTTTCCATTTCAGGAATCAGGTTAGTAAACCATTACCACACCATTCTATAGCCATATTATGGCTGTTTCCTTTCCTTAAGCCATTGTTAACATTCAGACAGACACTCATCCTCCTAGAAATAAAACTAAATTTTGTGACCTAATGTTTTTGTGGTACCTGTCAAATGCTTTCTTGTCAAATGTGACAAGGACTGCCACATTCTCTTTATCAATGTGCTCCGTTAGGTCATTCAAAAATCCCAATTCAATTCCTCCTTCATGATCAGCATGTTGTAAATCTTTACTGCTCTTCTTTAACTATTTCAATCCCCATTATCTTTTCTTAAACTTATCCACCTGTTTACTTCCCTACAAGCAATTATTAAAAATATCTTCAAAACTTTTCTTGAACAAGAATGTCACATTTGTTATTCGTCAATTCTTTGGCAACTTCAATATATCTAATGAATATTGGAGGATTATGGCAAGTCCTCCTGCTATCTCCACTCCGTTCCACACAGAACTTGGGTTTGTTTAAGGTAGAATTGATTAATTTCTGATTACCAGCAGTATATAAGATTATGGAGACGGGTTGGGTAAAAGGCATTGAAGTATTCCATCAGCCGTGATTGTATTGCACGGCAGGACACACTTCAGGGGCTGAATGGCTTAGTCTTGTCATATGTTTCTATATTTCTAAACTAACAGAAGATCAGTAACTTTCTGGCATAATAATCAAATATCTTTTCACTCTAATGTCATAATTCAATGGATCCTTTAACCAACAGCAAATGGAGAACGAGTTCTGCAAGACTGATAAATTTAAACCCGACATATTTCTGGTTTATAAGCATTATTGATATTTTAATACATTTTGAAAGAGAAATGATATGATTCTTTGGGAGGTCAGTTCTTGCCACTGCTGTGTTTTAGCATACATTGGAGTACTTTTTACCTAATTTCCTCATTGTTTCAATCACATAATAATTTCCACATGCACTGGGTGTGTACCCATTTCAAATGTAGTCTCTAATGTGTAATTTGAAGATAATTGCTTATAAGGCTTTGAAGTAAGTGTTGATTAATTGATCCATGTATGTAAAAAGGTCAACATTGAATATCAAATTATGCAACATCAAATTCCTTCAGTGTCACTCAGTTTTATAACAATTATACGGAAATTATTAATTCTTCAGATGGAAAAAAAGTAAGATATGATCATCTTCATTATAATTGCTAGTTTAAAAAGGTGGATCAAAGGTTAAAAAATGAATGACTTGGAGAACATGATTGTAGATGTGATAAAATAGCAGATATGATGGGAATGATTTTCTCATAATGGAATTGAAGTGCTCAAACAAGCCACTAGAGGCTTATTCACCAAACTAATTCAAAATGTGTAGTCTTTACTGACACATATCAATTATTTTTAACTTACTTCGAGGACATATCATTGTTAATTTACTGCTAGGTCTCATTGTTAAAGACTGATGGGGCAAACAAAGTGGGAAGTGATTAAATTGCAGATAGTTTATTAATTATAGCAATGATTCTGTTTGGAAAAGAAGAGAATTTGCTTGCAACTTGTGATGCAGAGCTTGTAATAATGAGATTTCCTGTTCTTGAAATTTTAGCTCATTCCTCTGCTGAGGATACAGATGGGCATTTGATAGTATCATATTGAGCAAGCTATGACCAAGACTTGGCCGAAAGGTGGGGAGGTTTGGCAGTTCAAAATTTCTTGCAACAGGATATTCAGACCAAGATGGAGGGATGGTGCAGATGCAATATTGATCAAAGAATCGATTAGGCAATGAGGAGGGATGATACCTTGGAAGGATGATAAAACAAGGTCATATGGGTGGAAGTAAAGAGCACGAAAGTGGTAAATGCTCTGCTGGACGTCTACTTCACAGTCAGGGATTTGTTTTTTTTCATTCATTCACAGGATGAGGGCAGCATTGGCTGGGCCAGCATAAGACTCAACCATGGTACTGTGGGTCTGGAGCCACATGTAGGTTAGACTAGATGAGGATTGTAGTTTCTTTCCCTATAGGACAATAGTGAACTAGATGGGTTTTCTCTTCACAATCAATAATGCATTCATGATCACCATTTGACTCTTAATTTCAGATTTTATTTTAAATTGAACTCACATGCCACCATCTGCTATGGCAGCATTTAAAATCATGTCCCCAGAGCATTACCTGTGTCTCTGGATTAACCGTCCAGTGACACTACCATTAGGTCATCACCTTCTCTTTGACAGAGAATCAAGTATGCAGTTAGATTTCAGAGAAATGTAAGAATCATGATCGAAGTGAATGGCAGCAGAATTGAAGGGCTGAATGGCCTACTCCTGCATTCATTTTCTCTGTTTCTGTATAATAAGGCTGCCAGACCTGCTAAGATTCTACAGCATTTCCTGCTTTTTATATCATAAAGAATACTGCCTGGGCTGCAGGGCTTTAATATCGAGAAAGATTAAATAGGCTGCAATTGTTTTCTTTGGAGCAGAAGAGATTGAGGGAGGACCTAATAGAGGTAGATTACACTTGATTATGAAAGACATTGACAGCGTGACATATAGATAAATGGGAAGGCACTTCTTCCATTAGTAGAAGGGTCAATAACCAGGGGACGTTTTAAGGTTCTAGGCAGAAGGCTCAGAGGGGAGCTAAACAGAAATCTTTTCATCTAGAGGGTGGTGGGAATATGAAACATAACGCCTTTAAAGGTTTGTTGAGACAGAGTCTCTTGTAACATTCAAGCACTATTTAGATATTGACTTGCATTGTCATTGTCTTCAGAACTATAGGTCCAGGGCTGGAAAATGGGATTAGTACAGTCATCCCATTTTCCAGTACAGTCATACCTTCTTTGGACAACATCAATATGGTGGGCGGAATGGCCTAATTCTTTGCTGTAAAAACCTGAGTCTATAATGTTGATTAAATTTCCCATATGCTGAAACAAATGAAAACATTCTTTAAGTGCTCTCAACTGATAAAATGTTCTGGTATGGACATTTACTGTTGGACTTAAATTCAAGAAACGATTTGCAATCTCATTCCTATAGATATGATCCAGGTAGTTATACCATTAAATAAAGTCAACTGTACACTTTCATATTGCAGGAAACTGCCAACATTACTTAATACAAGCTTAGCTAAATCTACCAACAAAAGTTTATATGGCACCTTTAATGTAGGAAAAAGTCCCACGATGTCTGGTAGGATGAACAAATAAAAGTTAATATAAACCGAAGTAGGAGATATAAGCAAATGTGATGAGGAGAGTCTCATGTCAAATATTGGCTTAATGGTTTTATGCCATTGACTAGGTGTTATCATCAGAGATGTCATATCACATGGAATGGAGACTCAAGTGAAACGGATTCTGGTGAAATCCTGCTGATCCATGTCTCTTTACATAGTGCAAATAAGTTAATAAATATTCATCAGTTTACACACATGTGGGATCTGGCCCCCAGCTGTCTAAAACTCCCAGATATTGTTATGATCCCCAACCAGATCACCACATTTATGTTACCATCTGACTGCAGGCCAGTAATGTTTCCTTTAGACAAACTGTGAGATCCCAGGTACTAAGAAACTAAAACCACAAGATTCTTTGTTTTGAATAAACATGAAATTAGAATAGTAATGCAATCTATAATACAGATCTACCATTCAGAATTAACCTAGGGTAATAGTAACAAACAAACAATGGTTCATGACCCCATGGAGCTCAAACAGTAAATTCAACCAAGATAGATCCCATGAATTTCTCAGTTAAAACACACAACACCAGGTTATAGTCCAAAAGGTTTAATTGGAAGCACTCTAGCTTTCGGAGCGACACTCCTTCATCAGGCGATTTCAGCGTCGCTTCGAAAGCTAGTGTGCTTCCAATTAAACCTATTGGACTATAACCTATTGTTGTGTGATTTTTAACTTTGTACACCCCAGTCCAACACTCCAAATCATGGATTTCTCAGCCATACCCCTCCCCTGATGTGAATGACATGGTAGGTCATCAAATCTAATTAAAAGCTTAGAAGTGAATCCAATTCTTCGATCTCCCTTTGGGTTTCCCTCTGAAGCCATAATGAGATGGGTACTTCAATGTCTATTCACAGTTCCCCTTCCATTCCCATAAGATTCTGGAGTGCACTCCAGCACTTACTAAAAGGCACAACCACTGATTTTCACAGACAGCTGGCTTCACTGAGTCAGTATTGCTCTGGTGTTGCTTTCCTGAACTATAATCCTGGTTAACTGCATCAACAAAAACTGCTTCTAGGCTTTTCAACTTTCATTTTCAGTTGGAATCAATTGTCTTTTCTGAGCATCTTACGGTTTCAATGATATTTCTGTGTCCCAACTCAAATATTTAGTTGTGCCTACTGTGTCAAATTCCAAACTGCACAGAGCTATCCAAATATCACTATCCACTTCTTCCTGAACCAATTGCAAAGATTCAGTGGGCCTCTCTGTAGTACAGCTTAACAGCAGTAATTTTCTGCATGGGCCCTGCTTCTGTCTCTCTTTCCCTCACTATGTCACTAACTTTCTGAAATCCTTGAACTGTTTTTCAGTGAGCTTCACACTGTTTTGGAATAATCTAATGGAAATCTCATGCCTGCTATGCTTTGTTCCTGGGGTGAAAATGTGTTGCTGGTTAAAGCACAGCAGGTCAGGCAGCATCCAAGAAACAGGAAATTCGATGTTTCGGGCCAGAGCCCTTCATCAGGAATGAGGAGAATGTGCCAGGCAGGCTAAGATAAAAGGTAGGGAGGAGGGACTTGGGGGAGGGGTGATGGAGATGTGATAGGTGGAAGGAGGTCAAGGTGAGGGTGATAGGCTGGAGTGGGGTGGGGGTGGAGAGGTCAGGAAGAAGATTGCAGGTTAGGAGGGCGGTGCTCAGTTCAAGGGAGTTGACTGAGACAAGGTGGGGGGAGGGGAAATGAGGAAACTGGAGAAATCTGAGTTCATCCCTTGTGGTTGGAGGGTTCCCAGGCGGAAGATGAGGCGCTCTTTCTCCAACCGTCATGTTGTTACGTTCTGGCGATGGAGGAGTTCAAGGACCTGCATGTCCTCGGTGGAGTGGGAGGGAGAGTTAAAGTGTTGAGCCACGGGGTGGTTGGGTTGGTTGGTCCAGGCGTTCCCAGAGGTGTTCCTTGAAGCGTTCTGCAAGTAGGCGGCCCGTCTCCCCAATATAGAGGAGGGCACATCGGGTGCAGCGGATGCAATAGATGATGTGTGTGGAGGTACAGGTGAATTTGTGGCGTATATGGAAGGATCCATTGGGGCCTTGGAGAGAAGTAAGGGAGGAGGTGTGGGCGCAAGTTTTGCATTTCCTGCGGTTGCAGGGGAAGGTGTCGGGAGTGGAGGTTGGGTTGGTGGGGGGTGTGGACCTGACGAGGGAGTCACGAAGGGAGTGGTCTTTGCGTAACGCTGATAGGGGAGGGGAGGGAAATAAATATGTTTGTTCCTGGGCAGGTTTGAATGTAGCCACTGATGTAACAGTGAAATATAGCAAACATTACATGATGTGGTTCCCTGAATATCAGAATATTTACAGATTACAGGCTTATATTGAAAACAAAAAGAAATTAATTTAGTCAATTTTGACAATATTTGTGAATCCTAAATGAGAAGCAGAAGGGATTGAAGAGAGAATTTCAGAGCTTACTGCCTGAATGTTTAAATATATTATAGTCAAAGATGGAAAAGAAAATTGGTAAATCCACAAGAGACCAGGGTTGGAGTACTGAAAAGTTCTCAGAGGGTGAAAAATATTTCAGAAACACAAAGGGCAGAGTCCATGAAGGGATCTGAACATGTTGATGAGAATTTTAAGCTGAGAAATGTAAATTTTAAGTTGATGAACCAAGAGCTAATTTTAAACAACAAACAGAGGAATGATAAGTGAACATGGATAACAAAGCTTTGTGTGAGCTCACATTCATAGAGAATTATCAATGGAAGGCCAGTGAGCAGAACATTGCAATAGTCAAGCCTAGTGGTTCTCAAGGCAGGGGCAAGGTTTCTAGCAAAAATGAGCTGTCGTAAAAAGTTGTGACAGTTGCCTGCGAGAACAGCCAATATTTAACCTAACTTGTGAGGCAACTTAGCAAATGCCTACTGAAGGTCAAAATACAAAGCACTTTGCCTTCTTTAGGATTCCAACCCCTTAGCTCAATAACTTATTTCGGAGCACAGCAAATGTCCTTTACTAATGCACTTTCAATTCTTCTTCGTCTATTACATGTAACCCAAATCTATTTGTAATTTGATTGTTCATTCCAAAAGATGCACTGTGATACCTTGCTGTGATTTATTTTCCAATTGCCTTGTTGAGTCCTTTTTGTTGTTTTCCTCCTTGGAGGGAGGAAGTGATTGACAAAAACTTTAAAAGGAAAGGGCTTTAACAGAGAGAAATTAGAAATATAATCAAATGAGATAACAACCAAATCTTGAGAAGCTACAAACAAATTTAAACAATGAAGACAGGAAACCAAAAGGGAAATGAACAGAAATAAAATGCAGATAACATTGAAAATGTCTGGTGGTCATAACAGTGAAGATGCCATGACATTAATGTGGACAAATAATTAAGTGGGGAGAAGAAAGGCAAAAAAAAGAGAAAATCAAGACTGAGAAGAATAAACAATTAATTTGGAGCTGAACAAAATACTCAGGCTATTAGTCAAATGAATATATATTGTGAGCAGGACAAATAACTGGAGATTGAGTGTGGACAGTGAAAAGGAGATATTTCAGAGATTAGAATTATTGTAAACTGTGAGAAAGGCAAATAACCAAGGGGAATATTAATGAATGTAGGAAGAAAGAGAGATAACTAAGTGAGGAGTAAATAACGTGAATGGAAAGTATAATAACTGACAGAAAGGTGAACAGTAAGCTTAAGGACAGATGACCAGATATGGAATGCAAAGAGGATGAAATGGATAGCAGATTGGTTGCTTTATTCCCTCAGATGCTTTTCAATCAGATAGTCAACAGAAGATGTTTGTAGAAATTGTAAGTTTGTTTTCAATTAAGTGTAATATTAACATTGTGATCATATGATTGATTATTCCTGAAATTTCTGCCTTGAAGATGTTCTCCGATTTTCCTGCTCCTCGGATGCTGCCTGACCTGCTGTGCTTTTCCTGCTGGACTCTTATTCCAAGTATTGTCTAGTCTGCAGATGAGCATTTTAAGATTTGAATATTTATTTAACTTTTATTTTCTTGCCTTTTTTTCAATGAGATGTGAAATGTCAATTATACAGAATGCTATCCTTATGAAGTGGCAAAAACCATGCTTTATCTAGCAACATATCAGATTAGAAATCAATGTAATTTTTTTTAGAATTAGAACTGGTTTATTGTCATTTGTTTTCACATGAGTGCAGTGAAAAGGTTATTAAGGTTATAAATTGTTTCCATTAGGCGAGGAGACTAGGTCTCGTGGACACAGCCTTAGAATTAGAGGGGGTCAATTCAGAACAGAAATGGGGAGACATTTCTTCAGCCTGAAAGTGGTGGGCCTGTGGAATTCATTGCCGCAAAGTGCAGTGGAGGCTGGGACGCTAAATGTCTTCAAGGCAGAGATTGATAAATTCTTGATGTCACAAGGAATTAAAGGCTACGGTGAGAATGCTGGTAAGTGGAGTTGAAATACCCATCAGCCATGATTGAATGGCGGAGTGGACTTGATGGGCCGAATGGCCTTACTTCCACTCCTATGTCTTATGGTCTTAAGTCACCACTTATGACACCATCTTAGGTACAAAGGTACCGAGTACAGAATCTTATGAATAAATTAGAAAAATGAAGGAATAAAAATTCAGCACATTTGTCCTTCAATTGTGCTTCATTTCCAGTCCATGTCAGGCCCTGCCAACAGATCACATTGGACCTTGCCCCCAAACTGTGCAGGCTTGTAACTAATTGGCTGAAAATTAGCTGTTCTCAATAACTAAATCATTTAAAGTTACATTTAATGATGGAAATTATAAACAAAAAAACAAAAATTGCTGAAAACACGCAGCAGTTCTGGCAGTATCTGTGGAGAAAATCACAATTAATGTTTCAGGTCCAGTTACCCCAATTCAGAACAGTTTCAACTCTAATGGAATGTATTAGTGGGAGTGAACATTCATGTGTGTACTGGTGGGCTATGACACCCAAATTCAAAAAGTATCGTTCTGGAAAAGCGCAGCCAGCCGGGCATCCAAGGAGCAGGAGAGTTGACATATCAAGCAGAAGATCTTCATCAGGAACATGACATATTTCTGATGAAGAGTTTATGGTCGGTGTCACATTCTTGATGAAGAGCTTATGTTCGAAATGCTGACTCTCCTGCTCCTCGGATGCTGCCTGACCAGCTGCGTTTTTCCAGCACCACAATTTTTGACTCTGATCTCCAGCATCTGCAGTCCTCACTTTCTCCTATGGTACCCAAGTTCTCCAACAATATCTGTTTTAGATTTCCAACATTCGTAGGTTTTTGCTTGTTTTTTATTGTTCAGAGGTTAACAAGGTAGCTTATTTAACTGACTGAAGAAGTTATCAATCAATCGCTTGAAGCCTAAATAGGTTTGAAAACAAAACTTGCTGGAGATCAGTACAGATTCCAGCATCTGTAGTAATTTGCTCCTAAATAGGTGTTAATTACTATTGAAGCTCAAGCAACATTAGTCATCTCAGCTCAGCTCTAGTGAAATAAAGGCCGGTTGTCAGCACACGATCCTTCCCACATACGTTCGAGACACCACCCACGCCCTCCACCTCCTCCAAGACTTCCGTTTCCATGTCCCCCAATGCCTCATCTTCACCATGGATATCCAATCCCTCTAAACCTCCATCCGCCATGATCAGGGCCTCCAAGCCCTCCATTTCTTCCTCTCCTGACATCCCCAACACTCTCACTGTGCCACAGGGGAGAGAAATGAGAAATGTAATTGTAATTAGGGACAGTATATTCAGAAGAATAGACACTGTTCTTTGTAGCCAGGATCGAGAGTCTCGAAAGCTGTATTGCCTGCCTGGTGTCTGCATTCAGGATATCTCATCTGGGCTGCAGAGGAACTTGGAGTGGGAGGGGAAAGATCAAGCTGTCATAATCGATGCAGGTACTAATGATATAGGAGGAAAGAGGTTTCAGAGAGATATGAGAAGCTAGGGGCTAAATTAAAAAGCCAATAAGGTAATAATTTCCGGATTACTACCTGAGCTATGAGCAAATTGGTACAGGGTCATCAAGATTAAAGAGGTAAATGAGTGGCTCAAAGATTGGTGTAGGAGAAATAGATTTGAATTCATGAGACCTTGGTACTAATACAGGAGCTGGGGTGAGCTGAATCATGCTGGGAACAGAGTCCTGGCAAATTGTGTAACAAGGGCTGTGGATAGAGCTTTAAGTAAATAGTACTTAAAGGGGCGGGTGGGTGGGTTTTCATTTGCATGGGAAATTATGGAAAAAGTTAAAGTAGAAGGGGAGCTTCAGCCATATTATTAAAATTTCCAGAACAAGTCATAGGACAGACTGCATGGAAAGTATTAGGAAGATTGATAAATCTCCAGGGCCAGACTAGATTTATCCTCAGTTGCTCCAGGAAGCAAGAAAGGAGGTTGCCCAGAGGGTTGTTAGGGTGTGTGTGCCCAACCTCCCCCCCTCACCTCTGCCCAAGGCCCCAAAGCAACCTTCTACATCCATCAAAGTTTCACCTTCACTTCCACACACGTTATTTATTGTATCCGTTGCTCCCGATGTGGTCTCCTCTACATTGGGGAGATCAATGCCTTCTCACAGAGCGCTTCAGAGAACATCTCCAGGACACCCACACAAATCAATCCCACCACCTTGTGGCCGAACATTTCAACTCCCCCTCCCACTCTGCCGAGGTCCTGGGCTTCCTGCATTGCCACTCCCTCGCCACCCGACACCTGGAGGAAGAACGCCTCAAATTCCACCTCGGAACCCTTCAACCCCATGGTATCGATGTGGACTTCACCAGTTTCCTAATTTCTCCTCCCCCCACCTTATCCCAGTATCAACCTTCCAGCTCAGCACCACCCTCTTGACCTGTCCCACCTGTCAATCGCCCTTTCCACCGATCCGCTCCACCCTCCTCTCTGACCTATCACCTTCACGCCCACCTCCATCCACCTTTTACACTCTCAGCTACCTTCTCATTAGCCCCACCTCCATCCCATTTATCTCTCCACCCCTGAGGCTCCCAACCTCATTCCTGATGGAGGGTTTTTGCCCGAAACGTTGATTTTCCTCCTCCTGCTGTGCTTTTCCAGCACCACTCTAATCTTGGAACATTGTGTCCAGTTCTGGTCGCCCTAATACAGGGAATCTCGATTATCCGAATACCAATTATCTGAAAGTCGGATTATCTGAAGGAGATCTCGAGGTCCTGACAGAAACATTACATCAAAGACATGCATCCAACACTGATTGTGTTGTTTACAGTGATTAAAAGTGCTGTCAAGTACAGTCCTGGACTGATGAGAATGCTGGCACTGTCTCTAAATTACTGACCTCCCACTCACTTTCTGACTTCTCACACTTTCCCAGGAATTCTGCACAGGTGTGCACACTAAACCCTCCTTCCCCAGATAATCTCTCTAACATTTTCCTGTACAGGGCAAAGGTGGAACCTGTTAAAAAGTTACAGTAAAAAGTTGTGTGTGTGTGTGCTGTTTGGAGACTCACTGCCCAAAAGGCAGTAACAACAGCAGCAGCAGCAGCAGCAGTCTTGTTGTTGGTGTCCAGTTCGCTGCCCCGGAGAGGGGTCGGGGACGGAAGGAGTGGGGTTGGGGGCGGATGGGAGTCACGCAGGGGGTGGGTTGAGGGTGGGGGAGGGCAAGGGGCAGTGTTGGGGGCGGGCAGAGGGGCGGTGTTGGACTGGGTTTTGGGAAGGCCAGGGAACAGTGTTGGGGGCGGGAAATGTTGGATGGGGTTTGGGGCGGGTCGGGGGTTGTTGAATGAGGTTTGGGGGGGTGGGCTGGAGGTGCGGGTTTAGGTAGAGTTTGTGGGGCGGTGTTGGGGCGGTTGGTGTTGGACGGGGTTTTGGGGGGCGCGGTGTTGCGGGCGAGTGGAGGATCTCATGCACTGTGCTGTTGCTAGTCTCCTGAATGGGGAGCAGACTTAATAGAAAACTCTGAACTCCTGAGGAAAGGCACTGAATCGATTAAGTGAATAATCAATTATCTGAAGGAAATAGTGCCTGCCCATCTCGTTTGGATAATTGAGGTTTCCCTGTCTTGGAAAGATGAAGAGACTTTGGAGAGAGTGCAAATGAGGTTTACCAGGATGCTGCCTGGACTGGAGGGCTTGTGTTATGAAGAGAGGTTGACTAAGCTCCGACTTTTCTCTCTGGAGAGAAGGAGGCAGAGAGATGACCTGATTGAGGTGTACAAGGTAATGAGAGCCATAGATAGAGTCGATAGCCAGAGGCTTTTCCCCAGGGCAGAATTAACTGGCACGAGGGGTCATAGTTTTAAGATATTAGGAGGAAGATTTAGAGGAGACATCAGAAGTAGGTTCTTTACTCAGAGAGCTGTGAATGCATGGAATATGTTGCCAGCGGCGGCGGTGGAAGCAGAGTTATTAGGACATTTAAGCGACTGCTGGACATGCACATGGACAGCAGTGAATTGAGAGGTGCGTAGGTTAGGTTATTTTACTGTAGATTAGGATTGATCCTCGGCATAACATCGTGGCTGAAGGGCCTGTTCTGAGCTGAACTTTTCTTTGTTCTATGTTCTAACGTCAGGCACAGCAGATGTAGGACAATTATAAGGAGGGGAGCAGTCAATGCAGGATCGAGGGTGTTGTACTTAAATGCACACAGTATATGAAAAAAGGTAAATGAGCTTTTAGTGCAGATTGAATTTGGCAGGTCCGATGTTGTAGTTTCAGAGAGACTGAGGGCTACAAGGAGATCAGTGATGGGAAAGAAATATCCAATGATACATGTCCTATTAAAAGGATAGGCAGTTGGGCAGAGGGGGTGGGGTTGCCTTATTAGTAAGAAATGAAATTTAAATCATTAGCAGGAAATGATATGGTGTCAGAAGGCATAGAATCTGTCTGGGTGGAGTTGAGGAACCACAAAGTTAAGAAGTGATGGCTGTTGAGTCCAGGCCTCCTAATAGTAATCAGGTTGTGGGGAAGAAAACAAATTAGGAGATAGAAAAGGCATGTAAGAAAGACACTGTGATAATAATTTGATTATGCAGATGGACTTGGAAAATTGGGTTGGTGGCAGATCACAAGAAAAGGAATTTGTAGAATGTCTATGAGCTTTTTGGGCCCCATATCTAAGGAAGAATGTGCTGACCTTGGATGGGCTTCAGAAGAGGTTTACAAGAATGATTGCAGGGATGAAGGGCTTGTCATATGAGGAGAGGTTGAGGGTCCTGGGTCTGGACTCAGTGGAATTTGGAAGGATCTGAGATGATCTGCTTGAAACTTACAGAATACTGAGATGCCTGGACAGGGTGAATGTGGAGAAGGTGTTTCCACGAGTAGGAGAAACTCGGACCCAAGGACACAGCCTCAGAGTGACGCAAAACCTTTTAGAGCTGAGATGAGAAGGAATTTCTTCAGCCAGAGTGTGGTGGATCTGTAGAACTCATGACTGGTGAGAGCTGTGGAGAGTAAGTCATTAAATGTATTTAAGACCGAGATAGATAGGTTCTTGATTGGCAAGAGAATCCAGGCTTATGGGGAGAAGTCAGGAGAATGGTGTTGAGAAACATGTTAGCCATGATCAAATCAAAAGCAGACTCAATGGGCCAAATAGCTTAATTCTGCTCCTATATTTTATGGTCTTATCACACCCAGACATATTAAAGAGGTAACTAATGTTGATTCCTGTAAATTGGATTCTAGGCCCCTCAACATATCATCGTCTTTTCTGGAATTGAGGATATAGGTACACATTGATTTAGCAAGTATTATTGATTGATTTTTAAAAATTGAATGTTGTGCAATCTCTTCTTATAATTGTAGAAATTCATGTCGTTGTAATTCATCATTGTGAGAAATTTAAAATTTGATTGCTTTTATTTATTATTTAGTTTAAAATCTGCAATGTTAGAAAGAAACGTAATTTGAAATTGACAAGCAAATTTAAAGGCAGAAGGTTATATTCATTTAAACTCATTCGCTATTAAACAGATGGAAATAAAAAGAATAAGTAAAAACCAAAAATCTATGGATGTCTGAAATCAGAAACAAAAACAGAAATTGATGAGAAAGCTCAACAAGTCTGGCAGCATCTGTGGAGAGAATCAGAGTTAACATTTCGGATTGAGTGACCTACCACAGAATATTGTTTTTTCCCTCGAGCTACCATCATTTCTGAGGAAGTGTCACTCGACCTGAAACGTTAATTCTAATTTTCTCCACAGACACTGCCAGACCCTGCTGAGCATATCCAGCAAGTTTTGTTTTAGGTTTGAATAAATTTCGGTTTTAAAGTCAGGTTTGCAACTGCATTTGATAATTTAATAAAATAAATCAATATGGAACACTGCTAGTACAGTTAATGTGGTTAACTGCAAGCACTACTGCTTCTACTACTAACTGTGCTTCACTTGACAGTCAGGAAAAGTGAAACTTTTGAGATTGTTGTTAATAAGGTGCTAGTCAAATTCACATATAACACAAACACCATGGTTGCCAAATCTTGATAGATGCTATGAAGCACCAATTTGATAATGCACACCACGGCTACAAGAATTTTGCAGTACGATTTAAGACAGAAATGAGATTTATTTTCTCTGAGGATTGAGAATCTGTTCAATTTTCCTCCCCAGTGAGGAGTAGAGGCTCAGTCATTGATTATATTCAATGCTGAGTTAAACAGATTTTTGATTTACAAAGGGTGGCAAGGGTTATGGTGGGACAGGCAAGAATGCAACTGAGCCCACGATTAACTCAGCCATGGTCTTCTTGAATGGCAAAGACGTCTCAGGAGACTGAAAGGTCTACTCTTGCTTCTAATTCTTGTCTTCTGTGTAAGAACCAATATAGCTAATTGCAAGCAAAGCACTTTAATCCAAACTCTATTGCATGTCGGTGTTGAACAATTTAAAATATTCTCATCCGTGAATGGTGTTAGAATTTAAAACTTGATCTCTTTACTTCAATCGTCATTGTGTCATTATACTAACATTAATTTATGGCTGCATATTTAAAGATTGAAATAATTAAAATATTATGAATAGTAATGCATTTTGAGAAACATGTACTTATTTTTAAATTTAAAATTTAACATATATCTAGACTAAATTGACTACTTCTTGAGACCTTATCATATATTTTAATCAAAGCTCTTTACAAGTGTGCTGAATATCTACGTTATTGTCAAATTCCTACTGATTTAATACAGTCTTTAAAGTGCAGTCAGTTCTGCTAGAATGTGCATTTCTTCAACATAAATTTAGACTGTTATTTGTAGAATGTGAACTTTCTTTACCTGTATTGGTTATAATGTGATTCCAGCCCCATGAATTTAAATGGTGCAGCTATTCCATGATTTTCTTGTAACCCAAGGTCTTGCGAGAATGGAACTATCGCGTCCTATAAGAACTGATTGTGTATTTGTTTCTCCCTTGGATATATAGTGTATTAGTTACAAGTTGTAATGAGAATAGACTTTTGCAGCCAATTAGAAAATAACATTTGCACCAGGTTTTTTTTCTAATTTCATGAGTTAATCTGCCAGTTTTCATTCATTACAGAAACTTTTAATTTATAGAAAGAAGAAGATCTATATTTTGAATGTGAACCTGTTCTAAGTGATGACTGAATCGTATTGTAATTCAGAACACCAGTATCGACAATAGTTGCACCACAGCTAGCTAACTGGAAAGACTGGGAATACCACTTGCTGTAGCTTGACAATATAATTTGAATACAAATGGTTGATTTGTCTTACTATTGGTCTGAACACTAACAGTTGGAAAACTTTTTTTTGTTTTTTTCCTCATAAATTGTGCCACAGTGTAAGTTTAATACAAATAAAACAATCTTGAAACCAAACCAATCATTCCATAATGAGCAATGAGCATGAAATAAGGAAAACTACTACTGAGGAATAACATGAATATAATCAGGCACTATTTTTTACACTCCCCCCACCCTTTTTGGTGTTTTCCCCCTCTTGGTGTTCACTTCTCACGTGGCAGCTGTCAGCCTGGTCTCTTGGTGGCTCTCAGCAGCTCATCGCACTTCACCTGACAAAGGAGCAGCTCTCCAAAAGCTTGTGATTTCAAGTAAATCTGTTGGACTTTAACCGGGTGTCATGTGACTTGTGACTTTGTCTACCCCAGTCCAGTGCTGACACCTTCACATCATAGTGCAACAAGTGTTATGGATCAGACAAAACCTCCTGCAAATGTATTACAGAGATAATCTAGACCTTAATTTTTACCTTATTTAAAGACAAGTATAAACTGCTGTGTTTCAGATTAAGTTAAGAATCACACAACACCAGGTTATAGTCTAACAGGTTTAAATGGAAACATTAGCTTTCTGAGTGCTGCTCCTTCATCAGGTGGTTGTTTCAGATATAATTGGTTTGTCACAATATTCAGCTTTAAGCAAAATACACTTATTCTTACCCTATAGTTCAAACACAAACAAAAGAAAGAAGAATTGGTATAACTTTAAATCCATTGGAAAATTTAGCAGAATAGTAGATTGTTCACAACTGAATAGCAACTGTTCCAATATAGTAACATCCCATCAACACATCCTTGGCCAAGGCAAAGTCAATAAAACAGGTTGTCTCAAATGCAATTCTGGCAGCAGAAAGACAACCCAATCTTTTAACCGTAACAGCAA
Source organism: Hemiscyllium ocellatum (assembly GCF_020745735.1). NCBI lineage: Eukaryota > Metazoa > Chordata > Chondrichthyes > Orectolobiformes > Hemiscylliidae > Hemiscyllium > Hemiscyllium ocellatum. Next base: position 35,935,565 of record NC_083407.1, on the reverse strand, counting down.
GAAAGTTCTGGTTGAGAGAGAGAGAAAGGTTCCACTGATAACTTCAAAACCCGAACAACTGCTGAAAGCTAAACTCAAACCCAGATTCTGTGACAGTCTGAATCCACCCATTCATGCTGCTTCTATTGCTCAAACTTCAAAAACAAAACCCAAGGCCTCACAAGCTGTTTCCTGGACTTTATTGGCTTGGAACAAACTCTTTAACTATGTCTCAACCTCGCTTTATAAAACAAAGGCCAAAATACACCTCTTAAAGCCATAGCATCATCACAAAGGAAATTGTGCTCAAAGGACACTAGTTAGGTAACAGTTCAAATTTCCAATTATATTCAATTTCATAATCACAATTTTGATAGCAAGTACTCAGGCAAGCTACTCAAATGTTATGCTTAACTGCAAAGGGAATTGAATGCATGAGAGGTGAGATTATATTTCAGCTTTACAGGGCATTGGTAAGACATCTGGAATACTGTGTACAGTACAGATTACTGTATATACTGTGTTATATGTATTTCAGAGAAAATGTACGAGTCTGATACCTGGAATGAGCAGATTGCTTATGAGGAAAGGTTAAATAGGTTCAGCTTGCACTTTTTGTAGTTTGATGTCTTAATTTAAACATATGATCTTGAGGCACTCAAGGGGATGGATGTGAAAAGGATGCTTTTTTCTTGTGGGAGAATCTAAAATGGCATCATAATTTAAAAATAAGTGGGTGTACATTTAAGCCAGCAGTGAGGAAGCATTTTTTCTCTCAAGAGGATTGTGAGTCTTTAGAGTTCCCTTCAAACGTCAGTGGATACAGAATCTTTAAATAGTTTTAAGGCAAAGGTAGATAGATTCTTGATTCCCAAGGAGATGAAAGGCGGAGTTAGGAGGTCATGTTGTGGTTATACAGGACATTGGTTAGGCCACTGTTGGAATACTGTGTGCAATTCTGGTCTCCTTCCTATCGGAAGGATGTTGTGAAACTTGAAAGGATTCAGAAAAGATTTACAAGGATGTTGCCAGGGTTGGAGGATTGAGCTATAGGGAGAGGTTGAATAGGCTGGGGCTGTTTGTCCTGGAGTGTCGGAAGCTGAGGGGTGACCTTATAGAGATTTATAAAATCATAAGAGGCATGAATAGGATAAATAGACAAAGTCTTTTCCCTGGAGTAGGGGAGTCTAGAACTAGAGGGCATAGGTTTAGGGTGAGAGGGGAAAGATATAAAAGAGACCTAAGGGGCAACCTTTTCACTCAGAGAGTGGTGCATGTATGGAATGAGCTGCCAGAGGAAGTGGTGGAGGCTAGTACAATTGCAACATTTAAAAGGTATCTGAATGGGTATTTGAATAGGAAGGATCTGCAGTCCTTACTTTCGCCTATATGAATAAGAAGGGTTTGGAGGGATATGGGCCATGTGCTGGCAGGTGGGACTAGATTGGTTTGGAATATCTGGTTGATATTGATGAGTTGGGCTCAAGGGTCTGTTTACGTGCTGTACATCACTATGACTCTATTATCAGGACATGCAAGAATGCCGTGTTAAGGATAAAATCAGATCAGCCAAGATCTTAATGAATTTTAGAGCAAACTCGAAGGACAAAGTGTCCTCCTCTTATTCCTTGTTTGTAATCACAAGCATCGTAATCTGCTATGAACCTGTGCAATTGATGGTATAATAGATGTAATTAGTTTTTAAAACTTTATTTTAGAAATAATTCCTTAATGTGATCAAGAGGGGTAACTTGGTATCAATTTGGTAATACTTACTAGCTTCATTTTTATACATCACTATTTTTCTATTTAATTAGACACATTTTGACGTCATATAAACTTTTAAAGAATACATCTGATAGTGCCTGTACACTGATGATAATGAACACAATTTACTGGACCTTTCTTAACTAATATAATTTTGTAGGGTTGACTTAGGGTTATGACCAATATTGTAGCTGAGAAGATTATCAGACTTCACAACGTGAATTCTACTCTTTAGGATATAAAGGACTATTCCTAGTAGAAGCTAACCAGTTTTCCCAGTTTCACAATTGTTTTCCAAGCTCTAAATTGTAGATATCTTGATCTTGATCTAAGGTCTCACGAGAGACTTTCATATAACTCCAATGATGCATCAAATTATTCAGTACTATGTAACAAACCTGCTCTGTTCAATGAGATCGAACCTCTCTTCCACCAAAGTCTTTATGGTGACATTCTTCTTACTAAGTATCAGTAACTCAAATTAATGCCATTAGGAGGATTGTTGGCAGTGGTTCTATCCAAAAGAACCTCAAATGGTTTTGGTGAAGATGACCACTGTGTATACCAGCTTGATCAAGAAAATCCTTTTTAAACCAAAATAAAAGATCACCGAAAACCAAAGAAAAATGGTTTGGGGCATTACAAAATTCTCTGAGCTTTCCTCGTGACTTATCAGATTTTGTTAGATTGATATAACTAATGGAAACTGCTCTATAAACAAAGGCATTACTGTTAACAATGTTTCTACTTTTACCAAATTTTAGTTAAAAAAATCAATGCTGTTTTCTATCAAGGATTACATCAGAATAATATAACCTAATAAAAGCTGGTTGAGGATCAGTGGCTAGTGGCCTGTCTCAGGGATCAGTGTCAGGATTGTTGTTTACAATTTACACAGATGATTTAGAGTTGGGGATCAAATATAATATGACAAAATTCACCGATGACACTAAAATGAGTGGTGGAGCAAAGTATGCAGAGGACACTAAAAGACTGCAGAGAGATATAGACAAGTTAAATGAATGGCAAGAGTCTGGTAAATGGAATACAATAGCTGCTAGTTATGTAAATTTAAGGCTATCTATTTTGATTGGAATAACAGCAAAATGGACTATTATTTAAATGGTGAAAAACTACTACATGCTGCTGTGCAGAGGGACCTTGGTGTGCTTGCATATGAATCACAAATTGTTGATTTGCAGCAGGTAATTAAGAATGCAAATGGATTATTGTCCTTCATTGCTAGAGGGATGGAGTTTAAAAATATGGAGGTTATGCTGCAGCCATTTAGGATGCTGGTGAGGCCACACCCAAAATATAGTGTGCAGTTTTGGTCTTCTTACTTGAGAAAGGATTTACTGGCACTGGAGGGGTGTAGAGTAGATTTACTGGGTTGATTCCAGAGTTGACAAGGTTGCCTTATGAGGAGAGATGAAGCAGATTGGGACTATACTCATTGGAATTTAGATGAATGAGGGGGATCTTATCGAACATATAAAATTGTGAAGGGAATAGATAACAAAGTAGCAAGGAGGTTGATTCCACTGGTGGGTGAAACTAGAACTAGGGGGCATAACCTCAAAAGAAAGGGGAGCTAATTTAGGACAGAATTGAGGAGGAACTTCTTCACCCAGAGGATTGTGAATCTGTAGAATTCCCTGCCCAGTGAAGCAGTTGAGGCTACCTTGTTGAATGTTTTCAAAGCTAAGGCAGATAATGTTTTTGAACAGTAAAGGAATTAAGGGTTAATGTGAGATGACAGGTCAGTGGAGCTGAGTGCACAAAAAGATCAGTCATGGTCTTATTGAATGGCAGAGCAGGCTCAAGGGGCCAGGTGGGCTACTCCTGCTCCTTATGTTCTTATCCTCAGCTTCGACAGTTCAACATAGTGATTATTCATCTGTCTATTGAACTATTTGATGAAGTTATTTCAATACAGTGACAGAGAAAGGGCAAACACAGCAGAACAGAAAAGGAACAGAACTTCTTTTGGGATCCCCATTATCCACCAGATCATCCCATAGTAAGATGTGATCTATACTCATTGGAGTGAAAATTAACAGGCTTTATTAAGCATAAATATTTTTAAAAAACTGTTATGAAAGAAAATCCTTCTGGAAACCTACAGACCTCTTTGTTAATTCATTCACAAAATGCAGGTACTGCTAGCTGGGCCAACGTTGTCCATCTCTAATTGCCCACAGGGCTGCTAAGAGTCAACCACATTGCTGTGGATCTGAGGACATTAGTAAACCAGATGGGCTTTTCCACAACAATTGACAATGGTTTGATGATGTAAAAACAATGACTGCAGATGCTGGAAACCAGATTCTGGATCAGTAGTGCTGAAAGAGCACAGCAGTTCAGGCAGCATCCAACGAGCAGCGAAATCGACGTTTCGGGCAAAAGCCCTTCTTTTGCCCGAAACATCGATTTCGCTACTCGTTGGATGCTGCCTGAATTGCTGTGCTCTTCCAGCACCACTGATCCAGAAAATGGTTTGATGGTCACTATTAGACTCTTAATTCCAGATTAATTTTGTTGATTTCAAATTCCACCATCTGCCACAGTAGGATTCAAACCTCAGTCTCCAGAATATTACCTGGGTCTTTGTATGAACAATCTAGTGATATTGTGTCTATGCCATCCCAGCCCCTGAGGTTCCAGTTTCATGTGATCTGTTGTCACTTTTACCTGGCTCCTTATACAAATGCTCAGTAGCTAGAGAAAGTTAACATTAGCCTCATTGCACATATTTCCATGCTTTTATTCTTTTTCATCTTTTAACATGAAAATTTAACACATACCTCCTTTCCCCATAAGCCCCAACAATTGCCTTTTGTTTTTGGCCTTAATCACCCATCAACTCTCTTGATCATTGTATGGGATACATGGACTCTCTTTTGATTAGTGGGGAAGGTGGTGTAGGGCTGGAGTAGGTCTGCACCTTCTCTGCAGATAAGAAGATTTTTGGTAAGTATCAGAAATTAATGTGCATCGTCATCAATAAGGATGCAAACTTCTGGACCAAGATCAATTAGGAAGTCCTAGATAACGCTGTGGTCTACAGGCTGAATGTTAAATTAGGTTATTTTCCCATATATCTCTGAACTCTTGTCTCAAAAGATCATTCTCATTTTGTAGGTGACCTTGTAGTTAAGAAATGCTTGGTTCTGCTTAACAGTCTTCTTTACACTTAAAGTAATATTTTTGTTTTCCAAGAATTAACTTTGATACATAAGATAATCACTTAATCATTGTAGTAGGAATTTGTTGTCAGCTAGTCATTATCAGTGATTTTGGAGCTCTGTTTCTAGAAGGGAGAGCCATTTTCCTCCATTATTGTATCCTTCTGTCAGATCAGTTGTGAGAACAGTGCTGTCTCAGCATGAGACTTGTGGAAATTTTTGGTAGTGTTTGAGTTATCTGCCTCCAAGACTTAATTTTGTTGCATCACTGCTAATAGCTGAGCTTGAGTACATGCACTCCATATATCCAATTTAAAATGTTTCCTTGCTATTAACCATAATCTCCATGTAACAGAATTTGTCTTTGGGTTTGCACAACTAGGGAGCCAAAATCTGTAAGCACATCTTTTATACTTACCACAGCTTTCAGAAACCACTCTAGTACTGAAATATTGCAAAGTGCTGTGACCTGTATTCAATTTTCCTGTGCTGCTCCAATATGGTCTCTCTCGACACTGAAACCCCTTTTTATGTCAGGCTGGGTTAAGCTGTTGTTGGCTGGCATTAACCACGTTTTGGTTCTTTGATTAGATTAGATTACTTACAGTATGGAAACAGGCCCAACAAGTCCACACTTGACCCTCCCAGCAACCCACCCAGACCCGTTCACCCCACACTACAGGCAATTTAGCATGGCCAATTCACCTAACCTGCACATTTTTAGACTGTGGGAGGAAACCGGAGCCTGAGGCAGGAATTGAACCCAGGCGGTGTGAGGCAGCAGTGCTAACCACGGTGCTACCATGCCGCTCACATTGCTGTTGGTGAATTTTCTGAATCCTTATTTCTTCTTCATACCTGTAAGTCATTTCATTGATACTGTTTTACTCTCTGGGACCAATTTCTTTAAAGCTTGCCTTGTTCTCTAGTGTGGACCTTCCTGCCTTTTTAAGCTATTGAATGTGCCCTTCCTCTCCCGAGTTCAGTGTCCTGGTCAGCCTTAAGGTTTGCTACCTATTCCTTCTTGTCGCCGCTGGGCTTCTCTTTAGGTTTCTCCCCCATTCCTGTGTTTGGATTGCTGGACTGGCCTAGGCCCTCATCTATATCACCATAAACCTGTACATTTCATTTTGCATGCTCCTTGTTGCTTGCTTAAGCCCCTGGGCCTGGACATTGCCCGCAACCATGTCTTAAGGCGAAGTCTACACTCATGTGAGTGACCAATAATACACTTTAGTAACATAATTATTGACAAGGATAGGTCAAAGAGCACATCTTTCTTGAACACAACGGACTCAATTTCCAATTCCATTTGATCTGTTGCTGCAATGACATAGTTCCTTATGCATATTCAAAAGCTATTAGAATAAAAGTATAGTTTACCTTTCACCACATAACACTACCCACCCCATTTAGCACTCCAGACTAGACTTCTTTGAAGTCTAGTCTCTATTATTTCTCCTCTTCAGAGACTATCTGTGGTCCCAGTTATGAATCTACTTGAACCTGGCATTGCTGAACCACCTGATATGGGAATAGAAGTCAAAATCGGAACCAATTAACACTGCTCTTAGCATTATCTGATTGCTGGAAAGCTGAATTTTGGGTGGATGCTGTTCTTTTGATTGCTCAGTTGGCAAGGCAGGAAACCCCATTATCTGAAAAACCCTGCCCCAAGTTGTTCTCCTCTAAGTCACGCATCACATTGACTGGAACTTGCTTCCGGGTAATTCAAAAACTGCATAAGACTTGAACATCACCCTTTTTTTTAAGCAGTGAATGGGTTCAAACATATAAGTGCATGTCAGTTCTATCAAGTACCATGTTATAATGGAGTGGCCTTTTTAACGGAGAGAAGTTGGGATTAGAATCTTTGCTGATGGTCAAATGGATGAATTAGCTGGCTCAGCAAAAGACAAGTTTGATGAGGAGATTGGAATTGCTGGCCAGAATTCAGCTTGCAAAGATGAAATGCAATAGACTATAAATGAAGATCCAGTTAATGGATATTCCCAATTAGGTCAAACATGCAGACTAGACAAGCATTAAATTTGACTTTCTTAATGGGAGCAATCGAACAGACAACAGTTGTAGTTTATTAAGACAGCTCTCATTGTGGGTTGTATTAGAAATAGATTGATTTCAGATCAATTTTGTTGATACCTGGAACATTGTGAAATGCAACTGTTGCAAGATTCAGCATAATTAGAGCTCCTGATGTTAAAAATCAATAAGCATTTCATTGCTTCTGTAAATCTTTAAAGATCAGACCAGAAATGATTGGGTTAAATGCGCCATTATGTAAGATAATTTCAGTAATTGCTTTTCTTTTCACTTTCCACAGTCAGGAAAATCTTTGTCTTAATGCACCACTTTATGGCTGATTTCCACAGGTTTCTGGGGGCAATCAGTGTGACTGAACACTATTAGTGCAGCATTGATGATCAATTCAAGGAGATTCCTAATACCTTACAGTAGGCAATCAGAACAAAGTACCAAATCACCATTTAATTGGCCCATTATGAAAGCCTACTACATGCTAAATGTCCCTCAGGTTCTTTACTCAACTGTCTCAATGTTCAAAAACCTGACTGCAAGCTTTTAAGGAAAAGTCATGACAGAAACTTGGACTGTTACAAAATCTTTTTAACTGACTTTTAATTGACCCAAATACCTGGCAGTGTATTTAGGTGCTTGACCAGCTTGTAAACCTTCTAATATAGTCTTTTGGTAGAATTTCCCCAAAAAAATCTTAACTTAGACTTTCATGGCCTGAATGTTCTGATGACGAGACAGTCATTATTCCAGCATAGTTTGGAGTTGCACAAGGGGCTTCTGCAGAATCCCCATCTTTGCAGACACTGAAGGATTTATCCAGGAAATTGAATTTTCTGCTGGACAATTCTCTACTCTTGGAACCCTCCGCATGTCTCCATTTAAGTCAGAGACTTTGAATAATTCCAAGAAATTAAGCAACTGAGTTACTTAGGAAGTGTTAGATTATTAAGTACAGACATAGCCTAAATCGCGAGTAAGTATTCAACTGACGCTGTAGTTACATGTCAAGATGGAGGCAGCAGTAAAGTCAGCCTGTTCGGCTCCTGAGCCCAGGCCTGGCTGCTCCTGGGCACCATGGAGATGGCACTGTGCAGCAGAGCTGGACCCTCTTTTACATCTCAGTACCACAACGATTTCATTGCTTTTCCTTGCTTTTGTGCAGTTCCAATGACTCTTGGGCCAAGGCTCCAGCTCAGGGACATTAAGGCCAGGCCCCATGCAGTCCCAATACCATGGTAAACGCAGGCTTGGAACGGCCATCTCATAGGCTGCAGCATCGGCGGTGGAGGAGTCCGGAGACAGGACCCTGGTGACTGATGATCAGCAGCGACGTTTGGAGGAGTGTCAGAGGGGCAGTAGGAGTTAGGAAACCAGGCCCAAGGCTGCAGTTCAGATATGCAAGTTGAAGTAGTGGTGGTGATGGTGGAGGTAGGGCCATAACCAGGACCCCGGCCGATGTCTGCAGACACTGCTTGACATAGCGGAGGAGGAACAAGAAGAGAGAAAAATGATCCCTATTGCAGTAAAATCTTGCAATATATTCAGTGTTTCAAGATGGCACCAGTGCGTGCTGGCACAGGTGGAAAACATTTTTCAAAATATTTTTATAAACTAGTGACGATAAATCTAAATCTACATCACACACCCTCAACTATACCTCCCCCAGATCATGGACCTGACACTCACCTACCACATGGGCCTCCGGTGCAAACTCAACCTCACCCCCCCACTCTCCTGTTGCCTCCAGACTCAACATGACCTACCCTGTCTCCCACCAGAATTGATTTCTTCCTCTCTCCCTGATCTATCTGAAACACTGTATCATTTACCATGCCATCGTCCATCCTCTCCCACCCCAGCCATTTGGCATCGTACCCACCTGGCACCTGCCCCCCTCTCCAGATTTACCCGACACAGCTGACACCATATCGACCTGGAATCCCACCCCCATCAGCCTGGCATCCTACACCTGCCACTCTCGCCTTACTTTACTGCTTGACAGCAGCTGTCAAAGTGACATTTCCCATTATGGTGTCTGTCTGCTGTGAAAAGGGTGGTTTTACTGTTAGAATGGAAGCACAGCTCAGTATCTTTGAAAGAACCCGGAGTGGAATCTTCTCTCAGAAATGTGGATCTTCATTTTTTTGTGAAAAGGGAAGGGACGGAGTGGCAATCTGTGTAAGATTGGCCCATTGCATCGTTGCTCCATTGATTAGGGCAGCATTCACAGTCAGCAGTTTGAGTAAACCTCATTACCATTATCATCTTACAGTAAATATGAAAGTTTCCATTGTCTTAGCTTCGTTTGTTTGAAGCTATAACATTCAGTTTTTGTCTGTCTGGATGGTTTTAATTGGTGAGTTTTTAACTGGTGAGTTTAAAGGAAGAGTCTATTGGTAAGTTTATTTGCTGGTCAGTGCCCCGTACTCGCAGAGGTACATGGGGCATGTAGAGGACTGGAGAATGTAATGCCTATTGAGGTGACAATTGTTGGGGCTATGGAGTGGTAGGGATGTTGGTCGAGAACAAATAACAAAAGATGCAGAAAGCCCAATAACAAAGTTACACTGTATGGAGAGATTGTTTCCTTGACAAATGCTATGAGGATTAAAGGAATGGGGTGGGTATAGGGGACGGACAGAACATCACAGGATGGGAATTATGTTGGAGGAGAGGCTGAAATGATGGTGTTAATTTGGTGTGGCAAAATAGTGGGGAGTGTTATTATCTCATGGCCAGAGACTCATCATTACAGTGGTTCTGTTTGCCGAGCTGAGAATTTGTGTTGCAGACGTTTCATCCCCTGTCTAGGTGACATCCTCAGTGCTTGGGAGCCTCCTGTGAAGCGCTTCTGTGATCTTTCCTCCAGCATTTGTAGTGATTTGTATCTGCCGCTTCCGGTTGTCAGTTCCAGCTGTCCGCTGCAGTGGTCGGTATATTGGGTCCAGGTCGATGTGCTTATTGATTGAATCTGTGGATGAGTGCCATGCCTCTAGGAATTCCCTGGCTGCTCTCTGTTTGGCTTGTCCTATAATAGTAATGTTGTCCCAGTCGAATTCATGTTGCTTGTCATCTGCGTGTGTGGATACTAAAAATAGCTGGTCGTGTCGTTTCGTGACTAGTTGGTGTTCATGGATGCGGATCATTTGCTGTCTTCCTGTTTGTCCTATGTAGTGTTTTGTGCAGTCCTTGTATGGGATTTTGTATACTATGTTGGTTTGGCTCATGCTGGCTATCCACTGATTCAATCAACAAGCACATCAACTTGGACCCAATATACCGGCCACAGCAGCGGACAGTTGGAACTGACAACCGAAAGTGGCAGATTCAAATCACTCTAAATGCCGTAGAAAAGATCACAGAAGTGCTTCACAGGAGGCTCCCAAGCACTGAGGATGTCATCTAGACAGGGGACGAAATGTCTCCAACACAAATTCCCAGCTCCCTAGGACCTTACTATGCTCAACAATAATGTGAACACTGATGCCCAGTTTGGATTCTGCCAGGGCTAATCAGTTTCTAATCGCATTATAGCCTAGGTTCAAACATGGACTAAAGAGCTGAATTTCAGAGGTGAAGTGAGAGTGACAGTCCCTTACCATTAAGATCATAACCAAATATGAAATCAAATAACCCTAGAAAAACTGGAATCAATGGTTATTGGAGGCAAACTGTTCACTGTTTGAAATCATCCAAGGAACAGGAGATTCGATGTTTCGGGCATAAGCCCTTCTTCAGGAATGAATTTCCTGTTCCTTGGATGCTGCCTGACCTGCTGCACTTTTCCAGCAACACATTTTCAGCTCTGATCTCCAGCATCTGCAGACCTCACTTTCTCCACTGTTTGGAATCATACCTGGCAGATAGAAAGATGATTGTGGTTGCTAGAGGTCAATCATCTCAGCTGTAGGACATCTCTATAGGAGTTCCTCAGGGAAGTGTTCAAGGTCCACCACCTTCAGCTGCTTCATCAATGATCTACCACTCATCACAAAATTAGAAGTGGGAATGTTCACCAATGATTGCACAATGTTCAGCACCATATGCGACTCCTCAGATACTGAAGTAGTCCATGATCAATGTCAATATCCAGGTTTGGACTGACAAGTGGCAAGTAACGTTTACACCACATAAATGCCAAGCAATTATCATGTCCAGTAAGAGACAATATAATCATTGCCCCTTGACATTCAATTGCATCACCATCACTGAATCCTCCACTAACAACATCTGGGGATTATCATTGATCTGAAACTCAACTAATCTCACCATATAAACACTGGCCAGAACAGCAAGTCAGAGACTCGGAATACGATGGCAAGTAGCTCATATCCTGACTCCCCAAAGCCTGTCCACCACTTACTAAGAACAAGTGAGGAGAGTGATGGAATGCTCCCCACTTGGCTGGATGGATGCAGTTCCAGCAACACTCAAAATGCTTGATACCATCCAGGATTGGAGCCACATCCATAAACATCCACACCTCCACCACCGAACCTCAGTAAACATTGCTGTTACTATCTGAAAGATGGACTGCAGAAATTCACTGAAAATCCTCAGACAGCACCTTCCAAACTCACAACTACTTCCATCTGGAAGGCCAAGTACAGTAGATTAATTGGAACACGACCACCTGCAAGTTCCCTTCCAAGCTATTCATTATCCAGATTTGGAAATATACTGCTGTTCTTTCATTGTCACTGGGTCCAAATCCTGGAATTTCCTTCCTAAGGGCATTGTGGGTTAACCTACAGCAGGTGGACTGCTGTGATTCAAGAAGGCAGCTCACCATCACCTTCTCAAGGGCAACTGGGGATGTGCAAAAAATGATCTAACAGGTAAATTTGAGAATTTATTCCTCGAATAATATTGAATCCACCAGAGCTAAAGCTGCCTTTTTAAATCTGGAGAAAACATTTCTCAATTAGATTATAAACATGACTAGAATTATAAACAGGTTATAAGGTCAGAGCCTTGACAATATTTATAATTATACTCCAAGGTCTATTTTTATGCATGCACAGCTTTGTCTCTGAGGGGCATGGATAGGGTGACTAGCCAAGATCTTTTCCCTGGGGTGGGAGAGTCAAAAACTAAAGGGCATAGGTTTAGGGTGAGAGGGGTAAGATTTAAGTGGGATCTAAGGGGCAACTTTTCATGCAGAAGATAGTGCATGTATGGAAGTGGTGGATGCTACTACAATTACAAAATTTAAAAGGCATCTGGATGGGTCCATGAATAAGAATGGTTTAGAGGGATATGGGCCAAATGCTGGCAAACACAACTAGATTAGTTTAGTATATCTGGTCAGCGTGGAAAAATTGGACCGAAGGGTCTGCTTCTGTGCTGTACAACTCTATGACTCTATTCTTCCAGAGTAAGAAGTTATATCCCTGTTAAAATCTTTGGTGAAATAATTACCATAAATCCTGTATTTAAAGAAGCATCATCGCAATAAACCAACAAATTTAACTGCAAGTTTTTTTTTGCAGATCTCTGCTGGATGCATATACAATTGAATGGTTTATGCATCAATATTTTAATCCAGACTCACTGATCCAGTTTGACACAGCTCATGGTTAAAATTTCAATCAATAGAGATGCATTGAATAGGTCCTAAGGTGACAACCTTAGTTCAGCTTGTTCATGAGTTGACTCGCAAATGTATCCAAATTAGGATTACTGCATCACTGAATGTTTCAGTCTGGCTTTTTAATACTAAGAATTATTTCAGTTTGCAAGTTACTTTGACTTTCAGCTATTTGCTCATGATCACTTGACTGGCTGACTGACTATTTTAATACATTGAAATAGTTTGCAGTATTATTTAATTGACATCACATCTCTTTTCTTTTTATTATCGATTAACATCTAATTTTTGAGTAATTTACTCAAATGAATTTCCCCTTGACCAACAAATGGATTGGAAATTCAAATGAAGATGGCTGACCTGGCACTAAACTAATACACGAGTAAAAAGTGAGGTCTGCAGATGCTGGAGATCAGAGCTGAAAATGTGTTGCTGGTTAAAGCTGGTTAAAGTCCTGATGAAGGGCTCCGGCCCGAAACGTCAAATTTCCTGTTCCTTGGATGCTGCCTGACCTGCTGTGCTTTAACCAGCAACACATTTTCAGCACTAAACAAATACACCAAAGAACTGCAGACACTGGAAATTAGAAACAAAAACAGTAATTGTTTGAAAAACTTAGCAGATTTGGCAACATCTGCAGAGAGAAAGCAAGGTCAACCTCTTAGGTCTGGTCACCCTGCTTCACAACCAGCTAAACTGGTGCAGTTGATCTGCGTGTGGATATTGCCGTCAATGGTGGTCTTTTGAGAGAGTTGACTGCCAAGGTATTGGAAGTAGTATTCCAGAGTCACTCCTTCAAAATTCATGGGTAGTTAAATACTTGGCTGATTAGATGTGGTTAGATGTGAGTTTTTTTTGACTTTCAAGGACAGATCAAGATTCTGTAACATCATTTTATCTGTGAAAATCTCCTCACTTATACATTGCTTCTGGCACTGTAATCTCACTTATATATATATTGCTAATACATGTAAAAGGGTATTTACCTTGTAAGTCTGGCAAAGTTATGTCAACAGAATAGGAGCAGCTTCATAGAATATCTAAACCAATGGTAAAATCATTCTGGGAAAGCGTGAAGGTCAATTGAAGAACTAACCAAGACTTAGTAATACACAAGTTAGCACCCTGAAATTTAATTGCCTGGAATCATACCATCTGCATGAAATTAACTGTATTAATCACTGTGCAGAAAAACATAAAATATTAACAGCAGATTCATAGGTGGAATGGGTAATTATGAAATGTTGGTTCTTTTTTCACCTTTTAATGTTCATTCCACTTGAGGAGAATGATTACACCCATAAGTATTCATTACTATTTTCTATAGGTCATACATTTTTCCATTGAGTTTGTTCCACATATTGATTAGGTACAGCTGTCTTGGTGGGTCGATTTGACTTTAATTGCTGTATACTTTTTCATGTTCAGTGAAACAGATAAGAACCAGCTACTTGATAAAGTTGTCTTTCCTGGACAGAGAAGCATACATCAAAGTAAATTAAATTCCAGTCACTGAATTTCATATGGATAATCTGAAATCTGGCCCCATGTGATATCTACACTTCAGCCAGAAACAAAGTACTAGAATTTAACACTAAGCACTCATTTAACAATAATCTGGAAAACAGAATTCTTTTGATTCTAAAAGAGTGTCTGATGTTCATCTTCTTCCCAATTCCTTTGCCCCCAACTGTGTTATAAGAGTCAGAATTCACTTGTAATAGGAGCAGCATGACCAATTTGAAGGATATTTCAATTCATTGCTCCTGATACTTCCCTCTTCTAATAATTCTGCTAAAGCAAAGCCTATTATACAAAGCTCAGCCAGCAGCAATGTGTACCTTGAAAAGGGCATTCTTCTTCAAAGCAAAAGTTTCCCCTGCAGGGAATATGGAAAAACAGAGCTGCAGCAAGCACTTCTAGAGAGATGCACTGAATTCTAATTAGCCTTAATACATACTGGGCACTGGCTAAAGTTCCTCTTTGACTGATCCAAAAATGAAATCTTTGTGAATTTAACAAGCTGGTATCTTTAGGACGTATGAAAAACATGAAAAAAAACTTCAATTTCCTTCTTTTGCCTACTATTAAATGCCAATTTCTTCACTTTTATGACTGTTTTTTATTCCTCACTCAGCTGCAATTTGTTTTCCCATTATTGAGTCATTACTATTTCATGCAATTGGATTGTAAAATCACAATAATAGGAACAATAACTATTGGTGTAATATCTTCCCTGAGATTGTGGTTTTATACATACTTCATGGGTGAGCACATACATATAAAGGTGTTTCCTCACACAGCAGTGATCAATGGTCAGCAGTAGAGAGCAGCAGCGAACAATGGACAAGAACACTTACTGAATGGATTCTCAGTGGTCAATCATCAGCTTCCTTTAGTCTCTGAATATGAAACTTTCTGCAAAATGTGGGGACTGAATGTTTCAGAATAATCAATGGTACAATGTTTTTTCCAAGAATTCATTCTTGATAGAGCTCTTGTTTAGTACTGTACTGCATTTCCATCTCAATGTTACTTCTGGCTTGCTAGGTTGTGTGACCTTTACTATGAAGCATTTTCTGCAGGCATCTAAAACACATCAGTACAAAAAGTACACGATTCAAACTAAACTGTTGCCCTGTGAGTGCATAACAGCTCCCAGACTTGCTCGACAATGCCCATGAACTTTATTTAAACATGTCGTGTGCAGCTTTCAGGAAGTACGTTTAACTGCACATTAATTGCAAAGCATCAGCATTGATTTCCCATATTTGCAAGAAAAAGATTTGGGAGTTTCTATTTACAACTCCCATGTCAGCTGTGGCTTGCTGGTCATCCAACTAGCTTTGGAATCTAAAGGTTGTGAGCAGAATTACTACTCCAGTTAGTTTAGAAAGCTTGACATTTCAGGCAAAAGCCCTTCATCAGGAATCAGGATTTTGCCCGAAGCATTGATTTTCCTGCTCCTTGGATGCTGCTTGACCTGCTGTCCTTATCCAGCATCACTCTAATCTTGACTCCAACCTCCAACAACTGCAGTACCCACTTCCACCTACATTAGTTTAGATGTCAGTACAGTAATGACAGAATGCTGCAATATTGGAGATCCCATCTTAGTTGAAGAGTTGAACTTAAAGCCTACTTTGCCTCTCAAATATATACAAAGGATTCAATTAAAGAACCAGAAAGAGATTCTTCTAATGTCCCAGCTTTTATTTCAAAATGCAAATAACATAATTTCATTCTGTGTAAATTGTTTGCAGTGGTTTATATATTAAAATGATGACTTCACTTCAAAGTGCATTTGTTATAATGCACTTTGGGGTGTTCTGAGGATATAAAATGTACTATTTGTTCTGAAGGATTTTCCTGATGACTGGGGAGTCCAGAACCAGGGGTCACCATTTAAGGATACAGGCTGCACCATGTAGACTGAGATGAAGAGAAATGTCTTCATTCAAGAGAAATGTGAGCCTATAGAATTCTCTTCCACAGAAAGGAGTTGAGGCCAAAACATGAAATATTTTCAAGAAAGAGTTAGATAAAGGCAATCCTTGGGTTTGATTCTTGAGTCCATTTGCAAGTCAGTTTATATGCAAGTCAGAACACAATGCAGGAAAATATAAAGTAGCTGGTCATAATGTTTAATGTAGGAAATGTTTAAAATGACACTCCTTTATAGGATCACCTTTGTATGTATGAGTGGTCATAACTTTGGTCTTCTAAAATCAGGAATCCCCTGTATAGTTCTTCAGGCCAAAGGGATCAAAGTGTCTGGGTAGAAAGTAGGAATAGGTGCGGAGTTGGATAATCAGCCATGACCATATTAAAGGCTCAAAGGGGTGAATGACCTACCCCTGCTTCAATTTTCTGTGTTTCTATATAATTGCAAGTCTTTCATTCTAACTTTTCAAGCTCAATGTTCTTTTATTTCCAGCTTCAGATTATCATTTTGTTTGTTGTTTAGTTGCTTCAAATTTCAAGCTAATAATAGCATTCAATGGGATCCAAGACAGCAAAGGAAACTTACAATTCCTTTACTCCAGGACAGTCTCCTTAAGTGCTTCTTTTGCCCCTTAAACCGTCACTGTGGAAAGGAAATACAAAATAGGTCCCATTGATACAGCTGATTCTGCGAATTCACCAGCACACTCTTTCTCTTCATCAACCAAGCCCAATTTCGTGTGTGTCCAGCGGAGATTCACATGGATGATCCCTGGAATGGTAAGCCTAACATAGACGATCAGCTGAGGATCCTGGGATTGTATTCATTGGAGTTTAGAAGGTTGAGGGGAGATCTAATAGAAACTTACAAAATAATGCATGGCCATTAAGGGAAATTGTTTCTGTTAGGCGGGGAGACTAGGACCTGTGGACATAGCCTTAAAATTAGAGGGGTTCAATTTAGAACAGAAGTGAGGAGACATTTCTTCAGCTCGCGAATGGTGGGCCTGTGGAATTCATTACCACGGAGCTCAGTGAAGGCCGGGATGATGGGTGCCTTCAAGGCAGACATTGATAAATTCTTGATCTTGCAAGGAATTAAGGGATATGGGGAGAGTGCAGGTAAGTGGAATTGAAACTTCCATCAGCCATGACTCAATGGCGGAGTGGACACGATGGGCTGAATGGTCTTGCTTCCATTCCTATGTCTTATGATCTTATGGTCTTGCAGGAACTTTCCTTTCATAGGCTTAAAAGTCTGCTTCTCTTCCCCTTTCATCTTCTCCAACCCAATGCCGGCTCTGAGCTCAGCTCATTGTGGATTCTAAAAACTATTTTTAATTGACTTGTTCTGACATGTCAGAAAACACCCTGCGGTAGATAGGACTTAAACATCTGGCACTGAGATACTACACAACTACTGCTCCACAGGAGTTCCTTTCAAGGAATGGCTATCGGCAGAATTCCAACCTAAATGGGGAAACCGCAATGGATTTTCAATCCATCATCTTAAACATGTGGCCACGGCTACAGTGCAGCATTCATGGGATTTTGACTGCTTTGAATAGGATCCGCTGCATATCATTTTTGAGCAGCAATTTATTTGTACAATTTTCTGTAAGGACACCAACTTAATTATTTGTTCTTGGCGATCGTACAACTTCCTGCTATCTATTGTCTGCTGCGCATTTAGTTTTACTCCTTCCGATATAGAAAATAAAGTGCTTTTTGATATTATACAGGTCAATTCTCATTTACATTATGTCGCTGAGAAGTTCAGTGATGATAAATTATCTTTGGTCAAACAGTGGCCCAGTGTTGTTCCCTTTTTAATTTAAATTTAGAAATTAGTATGGAAAAAGGGCAGGAAGTATAGTTCTTAAAAATTTAGGAACTGACATTTCAATGAATCTTCTTCCTTGTTTCTTGAAATGGTACCAATTCATGACACACCAAGCTGGTAATATTTTGCGATCTCGGTTTTCAACACTGAGTGTAGATTCTCCAAATTGAGTCACATAAAAATTTTATATTTTTTTTACTAAGCAACTAAACTTTTAAAAAAAAATAAAATTTTTAATGTTTGATAAAGCATTTTAACTAAACTAAGCAAACTAAAAGGTGACAGCCCCTTAAAGGGTCACGCAACAAAATAACACTTCAAAAGGAATTTGCCAAGTTAAATAGAAATGCAATTTTGAGGAAGAAAATACGTTCCAGCTGACCTGGGTCCCCCAGTTACAGAAAGCCTTAAAAGTAACAGTGAACACCAGATGCGCCCCCTCAACGGTTATCTGGACACAGATGAAACTACAAAATAATGGCAGGCTGTTGGGTCTAACAATCTCTTTCATGGCATACTACTTGAACCTGTTAATAGCCTCCTTAAGGCTGGGAGAAGACTGACTTAGGTTGTCTCTCAACCTGCCTGACTCCCTCTGAGCTGGATGGTCAAAGACCAGAAGTATGGGGCTGAACATCAACCAAACATTAGGGCTTCAAAACATTAGGCCCGAAAACCCATGAACAACCCGTACCTTCTATTGCAGAAGACAGCTGTGTGCCAAACCTTCAACACCCAAATCTCTGATGATAAAATGGAGAGCTCCCAAGTCTCTTTACACTTCAGAGTTTTGAGAAGATTTCGAACTTACACTTCAGACTTCTGAATTTTCTCCTCATTTAGAATACAGTCCATGCTTTTATTCTTCCTACCAAAATGCCTGATCTCACTCTTTCCCACATTGTAGTTCATTTGCCCCATCTTTGCCAACTCTCCTAACCTGTCCAAATCTTTCTGCAGCCTCCTGGCCTCCTTAATGCTGCCTGTCCTTCTGCCTGTGTCTGTGTCATCTGCAAACTCAGCCAGAATGCCCTCAGTTTCTTCATCTGGATCATTAATTCATAAAGTGAGAAGTTGTGGTCCCAACACTAAGCCTTGCGGAACACTAGCTGCCACCCTGAGAAGGAACATTTTATTCCCCACTCTCTGCTTTCTGCCAGACAGCCAATCTTCCATCCATCCTCGCACCTTGCCTCTAACACTATGGGCCCTTACCTTACTTAGGAGCCTCCTGTGAGTCACCTTATCAAAGGTCTTCTTGAAGTCCAGGTAACATTCATTGGCTCTCCTTGGTCTAATCTGCTTGTTACTTCCTCAAAGAATTCTCAAAGATTTGCCAGGCATGACACTCCCTTGACGAAGCATTGCTGACTTTGCCCTATTCTACCATACACTTCTAAGTATTCAGAAATCTCAGCTTTCACAGTTGATTCCAGGATCTCACCCACAACTGAGTTTAGACTCTACAGTCTGCAATTTTCCATCTTTTGCTTACTCCCTTTCTGAACAGGGATGTCATATCAGTGATTTTCCAATCCTTTGGGATCCTGTCTGATTCTAGCAATTCTTGAAAGATCACAATCACAGATCATTCGGGAGGTTGAGGGGGTAATTGAGAGGAGTTACCGGGAGTTGGGGGTTACAGTTACAGGGAGGAAAGTGGACAGACAGTGCAGAAATCCCCTGTGGACATTCCCCTCAGCAATAAGTATACCGTTTTGGATACTGGGGGGGGGTGCCGGATGACCTACCAGAGGAAAGCCATAGCAGTCAGTTCTCTGGCACTGAGCCTGACACTGTGGCAAATAAGGGAAGGGAGCTGAATAGAAAAGTACTCGTGGTAGGGGACTCAATAGTTAGGTGAATCGACAGGAGATGTTGTGGTCAGGATCGGGATTCCTGGAAGGTATGTTGCCTCCCTGGTGCCAGTGTCCGGGACGTCTCCGATTGGTGTATAGGTTCTAAAGGGGGAGGGCAAACAGTCAGAAATCGTGTTACATATTGGCACTAATAATATAGCCAGAAAAAGGATTGAGGATATAAAAAGTGATTTCAGGGAGTTAGGTTGGAAGCTGCAAAGCAGGATGAACAGAGTCGTATTCTCTAGTTTCCTACCGGTGCCATGAGATAGTGAGGCGGGGAACAGGGAGTGGGCGCAGCTTAATGTGGCTGCGCAGGTGGTGGAGGAGGGAGGGCTTCAGATACGTAGATAATTGGGATGCTTTCTGGGGAAGGTGGGACCTGTACAAGAAGGACGGGTTGCATCTGAACTGGAAGGGGACCAATGTTCTGGGTGGAAGATTTGCTCAAGTAGTTCGAGAGGGTTTAAACTAGTTTGGCAGGGGAGTAGGAATCTAAGCTGTATACGAGCAGTGAGAGTTGATGCAGATGAGGCAATAGCAAAAGGTAGACCAGCTAGTGGGATGGATTTTCCTGGGAAGGATACAAGGGATCAGTTAAAGTGTGTTTGCTTTAACACAAGGAGTATCAGGAATAAAAGTGATGAACTTAGAGCATGAATCAGTACCTGGTGCTATGATGTTGTGGCCATAACAGAGACATGGGTTTCTCAGGGGCAGGTATGGTTGCTGGATGTTCCAGGGTTTAGAACATTTAAAAAGAATAAGGAGGGGGGAAAAAGAGGAGGGAGTGTAGCACTACTAATCAGAGAGGGTGTCACAGCTACAGAAACTTCCATTGTTGAGAAAGGTCTGCCTACCGAGTCAGTATGGGTGGAATTTAGGAACAACAAGGGAGCAGTCACCTCGTTAGGGGTTTATTACAGGCCCCCCATAGCAGCAGGGAGATTGAAGAAAGCATAGGTCGGCAGATTTTGGAAAAGTGTGGACGTAGTAGGGTTGTTGTAATGGGTGACTTTAATTTTCCCAATATGGATTGAAACCTCCTTTGAGCAGAAGATTTGAATGGAGCTGTTTTTGTAAGGTGTGTTCAAGAGGGTTTTCTAACTCAGTACGTTGACAGGCCAACGAGGGGAGAGGCCATTCTAGACCTGGCGCTCGGAAACAAGCCAGGGCAGGTTTCAGATCTTGTGGTGGGAGAGCATTTTGGTGATAGTGACCACAACTAAGGGCAGCACGGTGGCACAGTGGTTAGCACTGCTGTCTCACAGCGCCAGGGACCTGGGTTCAATTCCCACCTCAGGCGACTGACTGTGTGGAGTTTGCACATTCTCCCCTTGTCTGCGTGGGTTTCCTCCGGGTGCTCCGGTTTCCTCCCACAGTCACAAAGATGTGCGGGTCAGGTGAATTGGCCATGCTAAATTGCCCCTAGTGTTAGGTAAGGGGTATATGTAGGGTTTTGGGTGGGTTGCGCTTCGGCGGGTCAGTGTGGACTTGTTGGGCCGAAGGGCCTGTTTCCACACTGTAAGTAATCTAATCTAAACTGCCTCACATTCTACACAGCTATGGAGAAGGAGAGGCTTCGGCAAAATGGGAGGATATTTCCAAAATTGGGAAAGAGGAAACTATGATGCGATTAGACATGAGTGAGGAAGCATTGGACTGGGAGCAAATGCTCCATGGTAAAAGCACTATAAACATGTGGAGACTGTTTAAGGAACAGTTGTTGCGAGTGATGAATAAATATGTCCCTCTGAGGCAGGTAAGTTGGGGTAGGATAAAGGAACTTTGGATGACAAGAGCAGTGGAGCTTCTCGTCAAAAGGAAGAAAGTAGCTTACATAAGGTGGAGGAAGCTAGGGTCAAGCTCAGCTCTAAAGAATTACAGGCAAGCGAGGAAGGAGCTCAAAAATGGTCTGAGGAGAGCCAGGAGGGGGCATGAGAAAGACTTGGCAGAATGGATTAGGGAGAACACAAAGGCATTTTACACTTATGTGAGGAATAAGAGAATGGTCAAAGAAAGAGTAGGGCCGATCAGGGATAGCATAGGGAACTTGTGTGTGGAGTCTGAGGAGGTAGGGGAAGCCTAAATGAGTTTTTTGCTTCTGTCTTTACGAAAGAAACAAACTTTGTAGTGAATGAAACCTTTGAAGAGCAGGTGTGCATGCTGGAATGGATAGAGATAGAGGAAGCTGATGTGCTGAAAATTTTGTCAAACATTAAGATTGACAAGTGGCCAGGACCGGACCAGATTTGTCCTCTGCTGCTTTGGGAAATGAGAAATGCAATTGCTTTGCCACTTGCAGAGATCTTTGCATCCTTGCTCTCCACTAGAGTCATACCTGAGGAGTGGAGAGAGGCAAATGTAATTCCTCTCTTCAAGAAAGGAAATAGGCAAATCCCTGGCAATTACAGTCCAGTAAGTCTCACGTCTGTTGTCTGCAAGGTGTTAGAAAGGATTCTGAAGGATACGATTTATGACCATCTAGAACAGCATGGCTTGTTTAAATGCAGTCAACACGGCTTTGTGAGGGGCAGATCATGCCTCACAAACCTTATCGAGTTCTTTGAGGATGTGACTAGAAAGGTTGATGAGGGTCAAGCTGTGGATGTGGTATATATGGAATTCAGCAAGGCATTTGATAAGGTTCCCCATGGTAGGCTCATTCAGAAGGTCAGGAGGAATTGAATACAGGAGAACATAGCTGTCTGGATACAGAATTGCAGAAGACAGTGAGTGGTAGAAGGAAAATATTCTGCCTGGAAGTCAGTGGTGAGTGGTGTTCCACAGGGCTCTTTCCTTGGGCCTCTACTGTTTGTAATTTTTATTAATGACTTGGATGAGGGGATTGAAGAATGGGTCAGCACATTTGCAGATGACACAAAGGTTGACGGTGTCGTTGACAGTATAGAGGGCTGTTGTAGGATGCAGTGGAACATTGACAGGATGCAGAGATGAGCTGAGAGGTGGCAGATGGAGTTCAATCTGGATAAAGGTGAGGTGATGCATTTTGGAAGGTCGAATCTGAAAGGATAGGATTCTTGGCAGTGTGGAGGAACAGAGGGATCTTGGTGTGCAAGTACATAGATCCCTTAAAATGGCCACCCAAGTGGACAGGGTTGTTAAGAAAGCAGATGGTGTTTTGGCTTTCATTAACAGGGGGATTGAGTTTAAGAGCCGTGAGATCTTGTTGCAGCTCTATAAAACTTTGGTTAGACCACACTTGGAATACTGCGTCCAGTTCTGGTCGCCTTATTATAGGAAAGATGTGGATGCTTTGGAGAGGGTTCAGAGGAGGTTTACCAGGATGCTGCCTGGACTGGAGGGCTTATCTTATGAGAAGAGGTTGACTGAGCTCAGACATTTTTCATTGGAGAAAAGGAGGAGGAGAGGGGACCTAATTGAGGTATACAAGATAATGAGAGGCATAGATAGAGTCGATAGCCAGAGACTATTTCCCAGGGCAGATTTGGCTAACACGAGGGGTCATAGTTTTAAGTTGGTCGGAGGAAAGTATAGAGGTGATGTCAGAGGCAGGTTCTTTACACAGAGAGTTGTGAAGCATGGAATGCATTGCCAGCAGCAGTTGTGGAAGGAAGGTCATTGGGGACATTTAAGAGACTGCTGGACATGCATATGATCACAGAGATTTAAGGATGCATACATGAGGATCAATGGTCGGCACAACATTGTGGGCTGAAGGGCCTGTTCTGTGCTATACTGTTCTATGCTCTATGTTCTATGTTAATGCCTCCACTATCTCATCAGCTATCTCCCTTAGAAATTTGGGATGTAGTCCAGGTGATTTACCCACCTTCAGGCTATTGGGTTTTTATAGCACCTTCTCCTTGGTGATGGCCACCATACTCAGCTCTGTCCCCTCACTTTGTCTAGAATTTTTGGGATATTACTCATGCTGTCCACCGTGAATGTTAGCATGAAGTTCCTCAACCATTTCTTTGTTCCCCACTACCATCTCTCCAGCGTCATTTTCCAGTGGGCCAATGCCCACTTTTACCTCTCTTTTACCTTTTATATATCTAAAGAATTCTCACAGTCTTCCTGTATATCACTGGCTGGCTTACCCTCACATTTAATCTTCTCCCTCCTTATTTCTTTTTTGTTGCCCTCTGATGTTCTTTGTAAGCTTCCCAATCCTCCAGTTTCTCACTGCCCTTCACCACATTATATGCTTTCTCTTTTGCTTTAATGCTATTCCTGATTTCCCTAGTAAGCCATGATTACCTCATCCTTCCTGTACAATGCTTCTTTTCCCTTGAGTGAATCTCTGCTACATCTCCGGAATTACTCCCAGGAACTCCTGCCATTGCTGTTCCGTTGTCTTTCTTGCTAGCCTCCTCACCCAGTCAATTCTACCCAGTTCCTCCCTCATGCCTCTGCAGTTGCCATTTATCAGCTATAAGACAATTACCTCTGATTCTATCTTCTCCCTCCTAAATTACAGAGTAAGTTCAATCACATTATGATCACTGCCTCCTAAGGGTTTCTGCACCTTAGGTTTCCTTATCAGGTCTGCCTCATTCACACAAAAGAAATCCAGTATTGTCTGCTCGCTACTGGGCTCTAACACAAGCTGCTCCAAAAAGCCATCTCATAGACACTCCACAAGTGCATTTTCTTGCAATTCACTACCAACCTGATCTTTCCAGTCCACCTGCATATTGCAATCCCCCATGATCACTGTAACTTTGCCTTTCTGACACATTTTTTCTATCTCCTGATATATCTTGTGCCCCAGCTCCTGACAATTGTTTGGAGGTCTGTACAAAACTCTAACTGTGGTTTCTTTTCACCTTTCCTCAATTCTACCCAAACAGATTCTACACCATCTGACCCTACTTCATTTCTTAGTATTGATTTAATTTTATTTCTTACTAGTAAGACAACCCCAATCTCTGCTCATCTGCCTAACTTTTGGATAGAATGCATATCCTTGAGTATTTAGCTCCCAATTCTGATCTCCTTGCAACACTATGATGCCCACCACATCATTTCAGCCAATTTTGATCTGTGCCACAAGCGCATTTACTTTATTCCTTATACTGCATGCATTGAGATATAACACCTTCAGTCCTGTACTGCCTGTCTTCACATTGTCCAGCATGCTTGAAGCTTGATTGTTAACTCTTTCCATACACTCTGTCCTAGTTGTGTCTGTGCTGGAGATTTTAATAACCTCTCCTGAGTCCTGCATTCTGACCTCCTCCTTTAATTCGGCTTTTCTAATTTCCTCTATAACTGAACCCTACCCACCACACCTTAATTAGCTTAAAGCCTTGTGGAGTGTGGATTCCTGAAGAATCTTTTGGTGCCTTGAGCGAATACAAAATTGCATCCTAATGGAGTCAGTTCAGCAGGGAGGCCACCACATGCTCGAGTCACCTTGACACATTTGTGCAGTCAGTGCCAAACACCATAGTCTGAGGTTATAGTTGGATTGGCCACAAGCTAGATATTAACAGATGCGTGTTACATAAGTTCTTGTGGCACCAGCCACCCATCTCCTCTCCCATCAAGAACTTCCCTGACTGTAGTCACAGGCTACACAGAAACTTTGTATTGTTCAAGATTGGATTTTTTTGTTTATTGAACTCTCAAACACCTCAGGATAACTAACCATCTTTATGGTTTAACTGAAACTTACTCTCACCCATCACAGCTGGAAGTTTCTGATATTGCAACTAGGTCTGTATCTGCAGAAGGCTGTCTATGTCCTCTTTGTCCTGTCTGCAGTGACCACACTTTCATGTTATTTTTCTTTGCAGCCCCCCCATGTCTCAGCATCACACACTGGGCCTCAGGCATGGTTTCAGACAACATTCTGCTGGATTGTTTGGTTCTTTGCATACTTACCTCAGCTTTTTCAGTGTTCTGGCCTGTGCGAGACTGGATAGACAATTCCCTTGCTGTTTACACAATTAGAGATAATGTGATACCTTCCCCCTGGTGAAGGATGCTTGGCTTAAAGCTGATTGGGTGTAAATGTTTATTTCATTCCTTGCAGGAACAACTCACACTTTACAATTGCCGTTGTCTTGCATCACTGTCCATTGAAATTGTTCTCTCAACCGAGGTTAAAGAAAGAGTATTTCGCATCCCCTTCTACATGTTGCGGTTAGCCAATTTCTGTCCTTACAGTTTGGAGGGTTACATCCTACAAGCACTGTGGTTTTGAGGCTGTGAATGGCATTGGCTGTGAGCTTGACGCAAGGGCAGGTTATCGTGACATTATTCAGCTCACACCTCTGTCATTCAATTCATCAGCGACTCTGGCCATAGTTAACTATTTTTCTTTATATTCATTAATGCAAAGACAGCACTATTGGCTGGGTCAACATTTACTACCCATCCCTAGTTCCCATTGAGAACTTGGTAAGCTGATGGTGAGCTGCCCTCTTGAAATGCTGCAGTCTATTTGGGGCAGGTACTTACACAGTGCAGCTAGTAAGGGAATAGGATTTTGATCTGGCAACAGTGAAGTTACAGTGATATATTTCCAAGTTAGGATGGTGAGTAGCTTGGAAGAGAACCTGTCAGTGCTGGTGTTCCCATGTATTTGCTGCCCACGTCCTACTATTTGGTAGTGGTCTTGGTTTTGGAAGAGGTGTCTTGGGTGAATTTCTGAACTGCATCTAACAGATGGTACACATGCCTGCTAATTTGTTTTAGTGGGGGAGAGAATGATTGTTTGGGATTTAGTGCCAATTTTGTCTTGGATGGTGTTAAGATTCTTGAATGCTGTTGGAGCTACACTCATTCAGGGAATATTCTGTCACACTTCTGTACCTTATAAATGGTGGACAGGCTTTTGGGAATCAGAAGGTGAATTACTCACTGCAGGATTCCTAGCCTCTAAATTGCTCTTATAAGCACTTTTATGACTTGATCAATTCAGTTTATGATCAGTGACAACTTCTAGGATTATGACAGCTTGGGGGTCAGTGATGCTAATGTCATTGGTTCTCAAGAGGTGATGGTTAGATTCTTTGTTGGAGATGACAGGACTTTTACTTGCCACTTGTCAGCCACACCTGGATATTGTCCAGGTCCTGCTGTATTTGGACATGAGCTGCTTCAGTGTCTAAAGAGATATGATTGGTTATGAATATTGTGCAATCATCAGCGAGTCTTCTCATTTCTGACCTTATGATGGAAGGCAGGTCATTGATAAAGTAATTGAATTTTAGGACACTACTCTGAGGAACTCCTGCAGAGATATTTGAGACCTGAGAAGACTGACCTCCAACAAGATAACCATCTTCCTTTCTGATTTGTATGACTCTAACCGATGGAGAGCTTTTCCTTGGATTCCCATTTATTTTATTTTTTCTAGGGCTCCATAATGCCACATTTTGTCAAATATTGCTTTGCTGTCAAGAATAGTCACTTTCATTTCACCTCTGGAATTCAGCTCTTTGAATCATATTTGAATTGTGGCTGTAATAATGTCAGAAGCTGAGAGCCCCAGTGGAACCCAAACTGGGCATTGTGTGAGAAGTTTATTGTTATGCTCGTGCTGCTTGATAGCACTGTTAACGATCCCTTCCATCACTTGACTGATGATCAAAAGTAATCTGATGGGGCAGTATATATAGTCAAGTCGGACTTAACCTGCTTTTGCAAACAAGACATATCTGGTGAATTTTTCACACTATAGGACATTGTTGTTTTACTGGAACAGCTTGACTAGGACTGCAGCAAATTCTGGAGTATGCATCTTCTCTTCTATTACTGGAATGTTGTCATGGACCACAAGTATCTGATGCCTTTATCTATTCATTGAATGAAGCAAATTGGTTGAAGACTGATATCTGTGATGCTGGGAACTCCAGAGGAGGCCAAAATAGATCATCAACTTGATATTTATGGCTGAAGGTTGTTGCAAATGCATCAGCTGTACCTTTTCCAGTGACGTGCTATGTACTCCCATCATTGAAAATAGGATATTTGTGAAGTTTCCTCTTCCAGTGAGTTGTTTAAGTGTCTATGACCATTCATGACCAGATATTCCAACCCAATAGAGGCCAAACAGCCAGCACCCAGCCCATATCCCTCCAAACCTTTCCTGTTCATATACCGATCCAAATGCCTTTTAAAAGTTGTAATTGTACTAGCCTCCACCACTTCCTCTGGCAGCTCATTTCATTCATATCCCACCCTCTGCATGAAAAAGTTGCCCCTTCGGTCTCTATTCCCTCTCATCCTAAACCTATGCCCTCTAGTTCTGGACTCACCCATCACATAGAGTCATAGAGTCATAGAGATATACAGTAGGGAAACAGACCCTTTGGTCCAACTCATCCATGCTGACCAGATATCCCAACCTAATCTAGTCCCACCTGCCAGCACTTGGCCCATATCCCTCCAAATCATTCCTATTCATATATCCATCCAGATGCCTTTTAAATGTTGCAATTGTACCAGCCTCCACCACTTTCTCTAGCAGCCTATTCCAGAAGAGACTTTGTCTATTTATCCTATCCATGCCCCTCATGATTTTATAAATCTCAAGAAGGTCACCCCTCAGCCTCCAACGCTCCAGGGAAAACAGCCCCAGCCTATTCAACCTCTCCCTATACTCAAATCCTCCAACCCTGGCAACATCCTTGTAAATCTTTTCTTAACCCTTTCAAACTTCACAACATCATTCTGATAGGAAGGAGATGAGAATTGAACGCAATATTCCAAGTGGCTGAACCAGTGTCCTGCACAGCTGCAACATGACCTCCCAACCCCTGTACTCAATACTCTGACCAACAAAAGAAAGCATTTGGATAATTGAGGTTCCTCTGTACTTGGGAGAGCTGACGAAAGGACTGTTCAAACTCACTTGAATCTATATTTGCCAGGATTTGGTGTTGGAGAGACTGTTAGGTCTGAAGGTTGATAAGTCTCTGGGGCCTGATGGTCTACATCCCAGGGTACTGAAGGAGGTGGCTCGGAAAATCGTGGATGCATTGGTGATTATTTTCCAGAGTTCAATAGATTCGAGGTCGGTTCCTGAGGATTGGAGGGTGGCTAATGTTATACCACTTTTTAAGAAAGGTGGGAGAGAGAAAACAGGAAATTATTGACCAGTTAGTCTGACCTCAGTGGTGGGAGAGATGCTGGAGTCTAATATAAAGGATGAAATTACAGCACATCTGGATAGTAGTAACAGGATAGGACAGAGTCAGCATGGATTTATGAAGGGGAAATCATGCTTGACTAATCTTCTTGAATTTTTTGAGGATGTAACTCTGAAGATGGACGAGGGATATCCAGTAGATGTAGTGTACCTGGACTTTCACAAAGCTTTTGATAAAGTCCCACACAGGAGGTTAGTGAGTAAACTTAGGGCACATGGTATTGGGGGCAAAGTACTAGATTGGATTGAAAATTGGTTGGCTGATAGGAAACAAAGGGTAGTGATAAACGGCTCCATTTCGGAATGGCAGGCAGTGATCAGTGGAGTACCGCAGGGATCCGTGCTGGGACTGCAGCTTTTTACAATATATGTTAATGATATAGAAGGTGGTATCAGCAATAACATTAGCAAATCTGCTGATGATACAAAGCTGGGTGGCAGGGTGAAATGTGATGAGGATGTTAGGAGATTACAGGGTGACCTGGACAAGTTAGGTGAGTGGGCAGATGCATGGCAGATGCAGTTTAATGTGGATAAATGTATGGTTATCCACTTTGGTGGCAAGAACAGGAAGGCAGATTACTACCTCAATAGAATTAATTTAGGTAAAGGGGCAGTACAGAGAGATCTGGGTGTTCTTGTACACCAGTCAATGAAGGCAAGCATGAAGGTACAGCAGGTAGTGAAGAAGGCTAATAGCATGCTGGCCTTCATAACAAGAGGAATTGAGTATAGAAGCAAAGAGGTGCTTCTGTTGCTGTACAGGGCCCTGGTGAGACCACACCTGGAGTACTGTATGCAGTTCTGGTCTCCAGATTTGAGGAAAGACATTCTGGCTATTGAGGGAGTGCAGCGTAGGTTCATGAGGTCAATTCCTAGAATGGAGGGATTACCTTACACTGAAAGACTGAAGTGACTGGGCTTGTATACCCTTGAGTTTAGAAGACTCAGAGGGGATCTGATTGAGACAAATAAGATTATAAAAGGATTGGACACTCTGGCAGCAGGAAACATGTTTCCGCTGATGGGTGAGTGCCGAACCAGAGGACACAGCTTAAAAATAAGGGGTAGACCATTTAGGACAGAGATGAGGAGAAACCTCTTCACCCAGAGAGTGGTGGCTGTGTGGAATGCTCTGCCCAGAGGGCAGTGGAGGCCCAGTCTCTGCATTCATTTAAGATAGAGTTGGATAGAGCTCTCAAAGATAGTGGAATCAAGGGTTATGGAGATACTGATTAGGAATGATCAGCCATGATCATATTGAATGGCGGTGCAGGCTCAAAGGGCTGAATGGCCTACTCCTGCACTTATTGTCTATTGTCTATTGTCACTTGCTGTGCAGTCCATCCAGCCTCAGTGACTCCATCCATGCTGATTCCAATGCGACACTCGACTTTAAAGTGTACTCAGCACCCAGATATGACTGTGTGTGTGTGTGTGTGTGTGTGTGTGTGTGTGTGTGTGTGTATGCAAGTGTTAAATGACGTTGTAATGATTTTTCTGATGAAGCTCTCTGCCACTCTTCCCTCTGGAGGCTTCAGTGACCAAACAGGCAGCAGTTCTTGGGTCCCTGAAATCAAAACAGTAAATTAGGTGGGCAGCTGGGCTGATGGAGGGATAAGGTACAAATCAAGGGGCTGATGGCTACAGTATATATTTCGTGCCAGGTAGCACGATGAGGGTGAGTATTTGAAAAGAAATGAAAGACATTTACCCTTGGCAGTGCAGGGATGCAACAGCCTGTGCCAATGCTAATCCCATGATGAAGTGCAATCTCCACCAGGCTTAAGTGATGCAGATCTGCTGGGCTCCCAATTATCTTGTCCTGTACTGAGATGAATCTCAGTGATGGTGCTACATGATCATATGTTTATCACAAGGTAGATGGATATATGTGGAAGCAGCAAGAAATGGATATGAAGTCAGAGTGAATTTTAATTTTAGACCCTGGGCTTGTTGCCAGGGACTGCTGATAGGGGAATGTTTCATTTAACAATATGAAAAGTTCTAATATAATGAGTACAAGATGCATGGTAAAGATGCATTCACTGACCGTGACCATGTATGTAATGTCATTGAACATCCTCAGGATAAGATTTCATAAGACTATAACATGTAGGAGCAGAAGAAGACCATTCAATGGGATCATGGTTAATCTGATAATCCTCAACTTCACATTCTTGACTTTTTCTCATTACTCTTAGTTCTTCTCCAGACTAAAAATACAACATACTTAATGATTCAGTCTCAGCAGCATTCTGTGATAAAAATTCCATAGATTCTCCACCTTCTGAGCAATGATGTTTCTTCTCATTTCTGTTTTATATGGATGACTCCTTATTCTGAGATTATATGTTCTGGTCCTAAACTCTTCCATTTCACGAATTGAATAGCCTGGCCATCAATTTCAATAATTTCTCAGGGTAGTTTGATGACTTTCTGACCCAATGCAGAAACATGGACTCTTTGAATAAGACATTGAGCATTCCAACTTCAGAGTTCTCCCTCTCTTTCCTGTTGCTACATTGTGTTGTTTCTTTTTCTTCCAGTCACTGCTTGCTGAGTGTTGGCGGAAACTTCCTAACCATAAATGCAGCTTGTTTAAGAGTCTGTCTTTCAGTGATGCAGTTTAGTTGGAACTTATGTTAACTCTGCACACTTCTAGACCCCCTGTTATGCAATCAGCATCATTGGTCATGCACAGTCAACACTACTATCATGGAAATGAGGTGGCAATGTCAAATTTGCCTGCCTCAGTGGAATTTGCAAGACAAGATCACAAACTATAAGCCCATGCCAAAAACCAGAAGCAAGCCCATTTTTAGCCATTTGGCTTTTAACCTGGTTCATTAATAGTCAAGCTGTAACAAATAAAACAAAATGGATCTATTTGAAATAGAACATAGAACAAAGAGTACAGAACAGTTCAGGCCCTTTAGCCCTTGATAATGTGCCGACCTTTTATCCTACTCTAAGACCAAATTAACCTACATACCCTTCCATTTACTATCATCAGTGTGCCTATCCAAGAGTTGGTTAAATGTTATATGTCATAATTTCACAAGTTTACTGCCAAATCTGCAACTATACTAAACTTTAAAAATCTTTAGAGCAATGGAATTAATGCTGCACTATTTTAAGGAAAGTGAAAACATTACCTACTTTTCTGATGAATTTAAATAAAGATTTATACTGATAAACAAAACAACATATTGATTTCTCCAACTGAACACTCCACATGAAGTGCAGTAACACAGACAAAATGGTCTGAGAGTGTGGCTTGCAGCCTCTAACTTTTCATATATCAATCATAGAGTCATAGAGAAACACAGCACGGAAACAGACCCTTCAGTCCAACCCATCCATGCTAACCAGAACATTAACTCGCCCAATTTGCCTGTGTTTGGTCCATATCCCTTTAAACCCTTCTTATTCATGTACCTGTCCAAATGTCCTTTAAATGTTATAATTCTACCCACCTCTACCACTTGATCTGGCACCTTATTCCATACATGCTGTGTGAGAAAATGTTGCCCCTCAGGTCCCTTTTAAATCTTTGACTTCTCACCTTAAACCTATGTCCTTTAGTTTTGGACTCCCTACTCTTGGGAATAGGCCATGGCTACTTGTCTTATCTTTGACCTTCATGATTTTATAAACCTCTCTGATGTCACTACTCAGTCCCCGATGCACCAGAGAAAACAGTCCCAGCCTATCCAGCCTCTCCTTATAACTAATCCTCCAGACCCAGCAACAACCTTGCAAATTGTTTCTGCACGCTTTCTGGTTTAACAACATCCTTCCTATAGCAGGGTGACCAGAATTGTGCGCAGTATTCCAAAAGTGGCCTTACTCATGTCTTGTGCAGGATTTTCTGATTAGTATGCCTTGCAAGTATCAAAGCCCGAAATGCCTAATTGGAGAATCACTTTGAGCATGTTCAGCCATTTCACAGTAAGTGCCACCAACCTTGAAATGTCTTTTAAAATTTTTGACCTTCTCAAAAATAACTTAATTTCAGTAATGCATCTGAAAGAATTTTTACAATCCATTAATATACATATTCTTCCAAGCATTTCCAAACTTGCTTATGTCTCAATATTTGTCAGGGAGTTCAGTGTGATTGAAGGCACACATTTCACACTGTAGCTGTTGTGTTATGGAGGAGGGGATGAAGGCATTGATTTGATATTAGAACCTGCTGATTTTTCACCTCTGGGTTAATATTAAGGCAATTCAATGGCCTCCGCAATAGATTCTTAAACTGCCATTTCCAAAAATAGTTCTATAGTTCATGTTTAACACTTTGAGATACACTATTGCATTTTGACCAGGCTGTGCTTGGTTTCCGTTCCTCCCATGGTGAATTAAAGGACTACTTTGCAAAATATTCTCATTACAATGTTGAATGTTCTGTCAGTATTGTTTTTGTTGAAAAGAAGAACAATTTGTAGTTTATGTCACATAACATTAAGGACTATTTCATGTTACTTAACTAATAATTTGAAGTTATGCTCACTACATTTAGAATATTGAGCCCCCTCACCATATTTAACATATAATTTAGTATGTCAACAAATAACTTTAATACCCAGGTCATAAAATGCCACCTGGATACCTGATTCTGTGTAAAGTTAAAAGGAATAGAATAATTTCCATGTTTGATATGTGGAAATAAAACAGCAAGGCTCTCACTATGTATCTCACATTTTAACTCTTCTGGTCAATGTTGCCAAGTAACCAACTCTAAATTTTGTTTGGCATGTGTAACAAACATTGTTGCACATCGTGTCTGGTTTAGCCAAGATGGTAGATTCCACTTCAACTCAGCTCACTGTCAACTTATTTTGTAGCTTCCTTTACTGAAACCTTCAGTTTTATTGAAAAGTTAAAATGCAGTTTCCCCAGCATTTGAAGATTATATTATTGCCCCTATGTTCCTACATATGCGCACCATTTTAAATTTTTTTTTCACATACACCACTGATTTAGATGCTTACTTTTTGGAATTTGGCTTGTTATGTCATAGCAGTCATTTGCAAACCTAAATCTGAATGGAACATCTATTTAAATTTTCTGGAATATTGTAATAGCAGGTCAAAAGATGACAAACAATTTAATATTGATTCCATTGTCAAAGTTCATTTCTCTTTGAGCATATCTCTAAGGAAAACTATAATCATGCTAGTCTGAATCCTTGTTATTGTCATATTTAGTTGTAAAATAGAAACTGACATGAGGAATTCAGAATAGTAAATACTTGGGGGAAGGTGGAAAAGAGAAGGGAAACAAGATAATCTGTAATCTGCTGAAAATGTGCTTTTATTGTAATTCTCAGGAACTTCTTACATCCTACATGTATCTATAATTTTAAAATAACGGTTTTCTGCAAAATGTCAATTAG
This sequence comes from Hemiscyllium ocellatum, assembly GCF_020745735.1. Taxonomy (NCBI): domain Eukaryota; kingdom Metazoa; phylum Chordata; class Chondrichthyes; order Orectolobiformes; family Hemiscylliidae; genus Hemiscyllium; species Hemiscyllium ocellatum. Next base: position 35,901,285 of record NC_083407.1, on the reverse strand, counting down.
GATTGATAGCTCTGCGACCTCTTTAACGTTCTCTAAGATTTGTGATCAAAAGGGCAAAATATTTAACTCCCAAACATTGCTATTCATGCTTAAGAATTGGACACTATCAGCAGCTGTATTATATTTATTACAATTTGACCTCAGATAGACATTTATCTTTGCTTGCATCCTCCATGTTTCTTAAGAGCAGATATATGAAGGAAATATGGATCAACACAATGCCCACAGCATCTGTATCCTGCTGGTCTTTGTATGGAAAGTATTGTGTGTTGTCTGTGTATGTTGTCCCTATTACTGCAGCAGGTGACATGGATCCATTACAGACCAATAGAAGAGGCCATGGTGTCAGAGCATTAAGGCTTGCAAATAAGAAAAAGGGGGATAAATCCCCAGGACCTGATCAGGTGTACCCGAGAACTCTGTGGGAAGCTAGAGAAGTGATTGCTGGGCCTCTTGCTGAGATATTTGTATCATTGATAGTCACAGGTAAAGTGCCGGACGGCTGGAGGTTGGCAAATGTGGTGCCACTATTTAAGAAGGGTGGTAAGGACAAGCCAGGGAACAATAGACCAGTGAGCCTGACCTCGGTGGTGGGCAAATTGTTCGAGGGAATCCTGATGGACAGGATGTACATGTATTTGGAAAGGCAAGGACTGATTCGAGATAGTCAACATGGCTTTGTGCGTGGGAAATCATGTTTCACAAACTTGATTGAGTTTTTTGATGTAGTAACAAAGAAGATTGATGAGGGCAGAGCAGTAGATGTGATCTATATGGACTTTAGTAAGGCGTCCGACAAGGTTCCCCATGGGAGACTGGTTAACAAGGTTAGATCTCATGGGATACAGGGAGAACTAGCCATTTGGATACAGAACTGGCTCAAAGGTAAAAGACAGAGGGTGGTGGTGGAGGGTTGTTTTTCAGACTAGAGGTCTGTGACCAGTGGAGTGCCACAAAGATCAGTGCTGGGCCCTCTACCTTTTGTCATTTACATAAATAATTTGGATGTGATCATAAGAGGTACAGTTAGTAAGTTTGCAGATGACACCAAAATTGGATGTGTAGTGGACAGCGAAGAGGATTACCTCAGATTACAATGGGATTTGGACCAATGGGCTGAGAAGTGGCAGATGGATGCGAAGTGCAACATTTTGGGAAAGCAAATCTTAACAGGACTTATACACTTAATGGTAAGGTCCTAGGGAGTGTTGCTGAACAAAAAAACCTTGGAATGCAGGTTCACAGCTCCTTGAAAGTGGAGTCGCAGGTAGATAGGATAGTGAAGAAGGTGTTTGGTATGTTTTCCTTTATTGGTCAGAGTATTGAGTACAGGAGTTGGGAGGTCATGTTGCGGCTGTACAGGACATTGGTTAGGCCACTGTTGGAATATTGTGTGTAATTTTGGTAAACTTCCTATCAGAAAGATGTTGTGAAACTTGAAAGGGTTCAGAAAAGATTTACAAGGATGTTGCCAGGGTTGGAGGGTTGGAGCTATAGGGAGAGGCTGAACAGGCTGGGGCTGAACGTCGGAGGCTGAGGGGTGAGCTTATACAGGTTTACAAAATTATGAGGGGCATGGGTAGGATAAATAGGCAAAATCATTTCCCTGGGGAAAGGGAGTCCAGAACTAGAGGGCATAGGTTTAGGGTGAGAGAGGAAAGATATAAAAGAGACCTAAGGGGCAACCTTTTCACTCAGAGAGTGGACGTGTATGGCATGAGCTGCCAGAGGATGTGGTGGAGGCTGGTACAATTGCAACATTTAAGAGATATTTGAATATATGAATAGGAAGGGTTTGGAGGGATATGGGCTGGGTGCTGGCAGGTGGGACTAGATTGGGTTGGGATATCTGGTCAGCATGGACAGGTTGGACCGAAGAGTCTGTTTTCATGCTGTACATCTCTATGACTCTATGAATCTAAGAACGATTCAGAGTTGGCAGGGTCACAGGGTGGATGCACAATTAGATTAGATTCCCTACAGTGTGGAAACAGGCCCTTCTGCCCAACAAGTCCACACCAGCCCTCCGAAGAGTAATCCACCCAGACCCATTTCCCTCTGACTATTACACCTAACACTATGGGCAATTTAGAATGGTCAATTCACCTGACCTGCACATCGTTGGATTGTGGGCACCCGGAAGAAACCCACGCAGACATGAGGGGAATGTACAAACTTCACACAGACAGTTGCCCAAGGCTGGAATCGAACGTGGGACCTTCATGCTGTGAGGCAGCAGTGCTAACCACTGAGCCACCGTGCCACACCAATTGTGTTTGGTGAGACTGGAGGGGCAATCCAAAAGCGTGAAGAAACATCAAAATCATGTCTCAGCCTCAGGACATAAGGAGAGACATAGCTAACATAGATAGAAAGAGGATTTATGAGGTGCTTAACCTGTAACATTTTGTGTCTTTGCATGTAGACAAGGCTCTTTAAATAGACAAATAGCAGAGAGATTGGAAACTTGCAGTTAGGGCTTAAAGTAGAGGGGAAACCTCAAAGGCTGCAACGTCACATAATTTCCCAACCCCCTCCCCCCCCCACTGCATAGTCCACTAGTGCAGGTGGAAATCCAGTAATGGCAGGAAAGAGAAGTGGCTTTTCGTACTCCTAATCCAGAAGTTGGTGCTGTTTCATTAGGAGACCAGGATAGATTGGGAACAAATGGCAGATGGAGTAAAATGTGGAGGTTGTCTATTTAACCAGGAATAACATAAAGCAAGGTTGCTATTTCAATGTAGTGACGTTGCAAAATGCTACAGTACAGAGGGATCTGGATGATCTCAAAATGTGAATCTCAAAATATTAGAATGAAGGCACAATATTGATGGGTGAGTGAGAATGAGCAGGACATGCACCCACGTTGCACTTCTCCCCCTTGATTTATTACTTCAGAACTATTATTCATCTCCTACTCATTGAAATTCCCATCTGCTGTTGCGGCAAAATCTACCTTTCTGAAGTTTGTTTGCTAGTCCCCAGAAGTGAGAGAAAAATTTGAAATGAGGCCCCGATCTAAAAATAAATTTGGATAATCCTGCCCTATTCTCTCAGATATTAGCTAGACAGAGGCTGTATTTATTGAGGATTTACTGCATAATCTAAGCATTATCTAGTAAATTTCTCGAATCAGTTATTTATGGTGGATTTCTGGAAGTAATATATAATCTATTCTCTGCTTTATTTTAATCAATCTTGACTTTTCTGTGGTTTCTGGGCAACAGTACTTTTTTTTAAACAGTTGCTATTAACTCCAATGATCGTTGTCATGACATCCTCAGATTTTTGCAGCACTTTCAAAAATTTTGTCAATATTGTACAGCCATTTGTATAATTTATGTTAATCTTACAAATTAATGGAACATGTGAAATGTAACTTGTATTAGATTTCTCTTTGTGAAAAGGAACAATGAACATTGTGGATGTCGTGCACTATGACAAACCCTTTGTCAACTTGTTTCCCAGTAAAATTAATTCAGCTGCCAACATTTCAGTATATCCTTGAGAAAGTGATCTTCAGAAACTGGCTTAGTTGAGAGAAGAGTGAATATGTGTTTCACAACTCCACGATAATCAGAAGCATTATTTCATTTTTCATTTTGTCAAGCTACTGTACAGAAGAAGTGATTTTCACTTAATTTCATCCAGATTTGACAAGAACATGCTTGGCTTGTATGATGAGACAAAAAAAGTTTTGCTTTCATGAACAATCATTCCATTACGGATTTATTAGCAAAATCTTTCATCTTTGAGATAACAGTTGGAGAAAGTGTTCTGTACCATGCTGGTTGAGTATTTAATGAAGGAGAAATCCATTATTTAATTACACCAAACTGCAACAATCTAAACAAATGGATTTATGATCGTTTGAAAGAATTTCTTCACTCCAACTGCCAAAGCGCCTGTGTGTGTAAAATATGTGCCTGATCTTTGTTCTTATCGAATACGACATTACAGACCCTTTGGCCCATCAAATCTGCACCAGTAAGACTATTCTAAATCTCTACTAGTCCTACTTTCCAGCATTTGGCCCATAACCTTAAATGTCATGATGTTTTAAGTGTTTATTCAAGTATGTTTTAAAGTTTGCAAGGTTTTCCACTCAACTACCTTCCTGTACAGTGCATTCCAGATTCTCATCACTTTCTGGGTGAAAATGCTCTTCCTTAAATCCTCTCTAAATGAGATGCTTTTCAACTTAAAATTATGCCCTCTTGTTATTGACCCTTCAATTGAGGGAAACAGTTGCTATCTATCCACTCTCTGCCCTTTATAATCTTATATACATTAATGAGGTCCTATGACAGCTTTCTGTGTTCTACAGAAAACAATCCCAGTTTATTCCCCAGTTATAGGCAGGATATTATTAAGCTAGAGAGGTTTCAGAAGAGATTGACCATGATGTTGCAGGGTACGGAAGATTTGAGTTGTTAAGAAAGATTGGATAGGCTTGGACTTATTCACTGGAACGTAGATTTTGAGAAGCAAACTTACAGAACTTTATAGAACATGAGGAGTATCGATAGAGTTAATAGGATGAGGTATTTCAAGACTAGAGGCACATTGTTAAGGTGAGAGGAGAAAGATTTAAAAAAGACATGGGGGGATTTTTTTTTACTCAGGATGGCTCGTATGTGGAATGAACTTCCCAAAGGAAGTGTTGGATGTAGGTACAAGTAGAAGATTTAAAAGACTTTTGGATAAGTACATAAATAGGAAAAGGGTTGAGGGATATGGGCCAGGAGCGGGCAGGTGAGATTAGTTTAGTTTGGGATTTTGTTCAGCATGGACTGATTGGGCCGAAGGGCCTTTTTCCATGCTGTGTGAATCTATGGCTCTATGAATTTGCCTAGTTATCCTGGATCCCATGTCTTTTTATCTTCTTGATAAGTCTTCCATGTGGATCCTTGTCAAGTGCTTCACTGAAATCCAATAAATGACATCAACTGCACTACCTTCATCCACACAGCTGATCATGTTCTCAAAAAATTCAGTCAAATTTGGGAGGCATGACCTCCCTCTGACTGAGCCATGCTTACTATCCCTGACTAAATCTTGCCTCTCCAAATGGAGATTAATTCTCTCCTTCAGAATTTTCACTGATGGTTTCCCTAGCTCTGATGTGAGACTTATCAATCAGTAATTCTCTAGTTTACCTCTAACATCCTTCTTGAAAAGTGGAATATATTAGCTGTCCTTCAGTCCTCTAACATCTTCTGTCCAGAGAGGAATTAAAAACTTGTTTCAAAGCCCTGTAATTTCCTCTGTAATCTCCCATGTGAACCTGGGATATAACTCATTTGGATTTGGGATTTTGTCCACTCTAAAAAGGGCTTTAAACAGGTACAAAATCATCAATGCTCTCTGAACCCATTTCAAACTGTTCAAGAACCTCATTGTCCCTCCTCTGGAATTGTTTATCTACAGTCTCAATCTCCCAACTGAAGGTAGTTGTGAAGTACATATGTAATACCCCACTAAAGTCCTCTGGCTCCATGCCCAGGTTGATCCCTTGGTCTTTAATAGGCCCTAGTCATCCCATTGTTATAGATTATCCTGGGATTCTCCCCAATCTCATTTGCTTTTCTAAATTCCCATCTGCATTTTCTGTTATTCACTTGGGTTTTTCCTTGATTTGTTCATTTTGTACCTGTTAAAAGCCTTTTTTTCCCCTTCTTATCCAGTTCTGATTTTTTTTCTCTCTGTTTCTCTCAGCATCTGAAGAAATACCTGATCAAAAACAAATTGGAGAAATGCAAATTCACTGAGAGCTCAAAGGCACCCTCAAATTTTGTGACTGCTGGAGATACCAGTAATCAATTTAATCAATTTGGTTCCAGGTTAAAACCTGACACCTGATGGACTTTCAAAACTGCCTTTTTTTACTTGCTTTTTGCACTAGCAGCTCTTTTGTTTATTACCTATGGTTTAAATGTGTTTGGCGTTGTATTTATTGTTTTTCTCTAGATTAGTAAGGACTAAAATTCCTTTGTTCTTTTATTCAAGCAAATCTTGTATTTGGTTCCTTCATTAATATCCTGTGAATTACATTTTAGTTGAAAAGTGATTTAATTCCATTTTTAAAATGTCTTCATTTCGGCTGACCAAAGGGTTAAAAAGGAGGGTAGAACAATATCTGCCTCTCATTACCTGGTCATAATATTTTACAATATTATCAAATGCCCTGAACCTAAGAAATATCCTCAGTGTCATTCAGGATAAAACAGTTCACCTGATCAACTGCTGGTTTACTACTTTAAACATTCATTCTCTCTCTCTAGCAATAGGGCACCATTCACTGCTGTATGTATTACTTACAGGGCACATTGCAGTAATTTGCCAAAGTTCCTTCGACAGCACCCCTTAAATCTGCAAACACCTCTGCCCAGATGGACAAGGGTCACAGCTGTATGCAAACAACACCATGTACAAATTGCATATCATTCTCATTTGACCATATATCATTATTTCTTAATTGTTGGTGAGCCAATAGCAAAAAACTGTGGCATGGTGGCACAGTGGTTAGCAGTGCTGCCTCACAGTGCCAGAGACCCAGGTTCAATACCAGCCTCAGGCAACTGACTGTGCAGAGTTTGCACATTCTCCCCGTGTCTGCGTGGGTTTCCTCCGGGTGCTCCGGTTTCCTCCCACAGTCCAAAAATGTGCAGGTTAGGTGAATTGGCCATGCTAAATTGCCCGTAGTGTTAGGTGAATGGGTCTGGGTGGATTGCGCTTCGGCGGGTTGGTGTGGACTTGTTGGGCCTGTTTCCACAATGTAAATAATCTAATCTAACCCCTTCCTAACACCACTGTAAGAGTGGCTTCATCACAATGGCTGCTGTAGCTCAAAAAAGCAAATTACCACAAATTTTTGATTTATTACTAAAAATATGTTCTACATCTGGTGCAATTTAACTATTTTAATTTTGCAGCAAAATGAAATTATTGCAATAAAATTATTATGGGGTTCAATCATGTGCAGAGAAACTGTTTCTTCTGTTAGGGTTAACGTGGACAGGAGTACATAACCTAAACTTAGGGCTTTGAAGCAACTGGTTATTTCTACACTTGTTCTTGCATTGATAAAAGAGAAAGGCATGCTACACATGAGGTACCAAATGTTACATTGATGTCAAAAAGAAGTGTAAATGGCAAGATGTATGAAATGTTTTTTAAAAAAAACCTTGAGGAACAATTCATTACATGCTAAAATGAAACTCCCAGCTTCGTGGTCTCTTTGGAGACCTCCAATTTTGAGCATCGGAGTCATAATGCATGGCTGGAACAGAGTTCCAATTACTGGTCTGGAAAGGCTTGGCAAGGAATAATTTGTAATTATGTTGTAAATCCAGCAAATTCACAATTCTGTATAGTTCAATTCGAAGACTTGTGACGCAAATAAATTCATCTTGGCTTCAGCAAGGTGAATAGCAGAGTGGTGCAAAATATCCAGAAAGGGGTGATTTTTCTTTTATTTGAATGTGAGCATAAGAGGTACAGTTAGTAAGTTTGCTGATGACACCAAAATTGGAGGTGTAATGGACAGCGAAGAAGGTTACCCCAGATTACAACATGATCTTGATCGGATGGGCCAATGGGCTGAGAAGTGGCAGATGGAGTTTAATTTAGGTAAATGTGAGGTGCTGCATTTTGGGAAAGCAAATCTTAGCAGGACTTATACACTTAATGGTAAGGTCCTAGGGAGTGTTGCTGAACAAAGGGACCTTGAAGTGCAGGTTCATAACTCCCTGAAAGTGGAGTCTCAGGGAGATAGGATAGTGAAGAAGGTGTTTGGTATGCTTTCCTTTATTGGTCAGAGTATTGAGTACAGGAGTTGTGAGGTCATGTTGCGGCTGTACAGGACATTGGTTAGGCCACTGTTGGAATATTGTGTGCAATTCTGGTCTCCTTCCTATTGGAAAGATGTTGTGAAACTTGAAAATTATGAGGGGCGTGGATAGGATAAATAGAGAAAGTCTTTTCCCTGGGGTGGGGGAGTCCAGAACCAGAGGGCATAGATTTAGGGTGAGAGGGGAAAGATATAAAGGAGACCTAAGAAGCAACCTTTTCACTCAGAGCGTGGTACGTGCATGGAATGAACTCCCAGAGGATGTGGTGGAAGCTAGTACAATTGCAATATTTAAAAGGCATGCAGGCAGGTATATGAATAGGATGGGTTTGGAGGAATATGGCCCAGGTGCTGGCAGATGGGACTAGATTGCGTTGGGATATCTGATGGACATGGGCGTGTTGGACTGAAGGGTCTGTTTCCATGCTGTACATCTCTATGACTCTATGACTCTATGATGAAGAAACATGTGGAAAACTGTGAGGTGGTTCACTTTGGCATGAGCAACAGGAATAAAGTGTATTGGGCTAATGGTAAGATCCCTGGTCGTGACAGGGGAAAGATATAAAAAGGACCTAATCTTTTTCACATATGTGTAGATGAGCAGAGACACCTTGGTGACCATGTACATAGATCCCTGAAAGTTGCCACACAGGTTGATAGGGTTGTTAAGAAGGCATACCAATAGCTTTTATTGGTAGAGAGATTGAGTTTTGGAGTTATGAGGTGGTGCTGCAACTGTACCAATCTCTGGTGTGGCTGCATTTGGGGTATTGTGTACAATTCTGGTCACGGCATTGTAGGAAGGATGTGGAAGCTTTGGAAAGGGCTCAGAAAAGATTTACTAGGATGTTGCCTGGTATGGAGGGAAGGTCTTTTGGGGAAAGGCTGAGGGACTTGAGGCTGTTTTCATTGGAGAGACGAAGTTTGAGAGGTGACTTAATTGAGACATACAAGATAATCAGAGAGTTAGATAGGGTGGACGGCGGGAGCCTTTTTCCTCAGATAGTGATGGCTAGCATGAGGGGACATAACTTTAAATTGAGGGGTGATAGATATAGGACAGATGTCAGAGGTAATGTCTTTACTCAGAGATTAGTAGGTGCGTGGAACACACTGCCTGCAACAGTTATTGACTCACCAATTTTAAGGGCATTTAGATTGTCATTAGATAAATATAAGGATGAAAATGGAATAGTGTAGGTTAGATAGGCTTCAAATTGTTGCTCCAACTTGTGGAACCAGCTGATGGGCCTGTACTGCACTGCAATGTTCTTTGTTCTATGTTCCATGTTCTAAACTGAATGCATGGCATTATTTTGTGTGCTCTGCAAATGTATGGGCTTTCTTTAATCAATTAATAATGTCAGGTGATGCTTATGAGATATTTGACTAATGCAACTTCTCAGCTTTTTCTGACTTAATGTACTTTTTTCTCTGTAGATAACTACTTCTGAAACTACAATCTATCATTGCACTGAATCATCCTGATTCTTTATTCATTATCATTATTCATCCAGTCAGAATTTGGAATTCACACACAGCTCGAGGGCTTAAACTGATTCAGATTTGCTCATCTCTATCATTTGTACACACAATGTCTTGCTATTGTGGATAAATTAACTTTAGGATATGTAATTTTACCTTCCTATTACATATAGCTGAGTGTAGACGACAAAACATTTTTTTTGAATTAGCAGTTCTTTCAACTTGGAATACAACCAAGAATTATGCACACTCCTAAAAACCTAAAAGAAATCATTAGTATGTGTTTAAACCTTCTGTGTGGGATCAATCTGCAATGGGATTACAATGCAATTTGAGTATTGTGAAAAATACTGTACTTAATGCCTGAATCAAAATTCCATGGGGTAGTTATTACAATATGCTGCTATTTATTTTGCTGTTGCTAATACTTTTATGAGTTTAAGAGACCGGCAGTAAATGGACACGTAATTTAGATGTTTTAAAAGTGATCTTGAAACTTGAGAGGTTATGGAAATCAAAAGGTATATTTCTATCATGAATGGTCTCCCAGATATTAGTGTGAACTAAGCTAATTGAGCACCTTATGTTATCATTCCTCAGAACATGCCAGAAATTTAATTGGAGAAATGGAAAAATCACCGTACAAATGATATGTAATATGACCTGTTCTTTCCCATATTCACTTACATCATTCTGCTTATGATATGTTGTGACATAAATGACAAATGTCGTGGAATTGAGAAGAAAGATTTCCTTTGATGTCAGTTTTTTTCAATGTTCGGAATTAATATATGAATTGTGGAAATGTTTGTTTCCATGTCTAGTTCAATCTAAAGTAAATCTTTCCTCTAACAAAGGTTACAAATCACCCCACATTGACCATGATGGGCTTGGAGGTGAAAGGGGCTTGAAAATATCATCTGGGAGGAAAAGCTGGTAAAATTTGTGAATGACTCACAAGGATCTGACTCATCTTCCATATGTCAGAATGAAGCTCCTGTACAGCCAATGCATTCATGTTTTTTTTCTCTGGGCAATGCCAGATTCCTAATAACAAATTATTTTGGTGAATATGGTTTCACAGTCAGCCAGGCTACCAGCACCCTCAATAAGTATCTAAAATAAATAAGAGCCATTATCAAGCAGAATTAAAGAAAGCTGACGAGTTGAGCAGGTTGGAGAAAGTGAGGACTGCAGATGCTGGAGCTCAGAGTTGAGAGTGTAGTGCTGGAAAAGCACAGCAGTTCAGGAAGTATCTGAGGAGCAGGAGAATTGACGTTTTGAACAAAAGCCCTTCATCAGAAATGAGGCTTGTGGTTCGGGGCTGAGAGATAAATGGGAGGGTGGTGGAGTTTGGGGGAAGGTAGTTGGGAAAGTGACAGGTGGATGAAGGTGAGGGAGAAGGAGATAGGTTGGGGGATACTGATGGACAGGTCCGGAGGGCGTTGCCGAGTTGGAGGCTTGGGACTGGGATAATGTGGGGTTGCAGGGTCCCAAGGCAGAATATGCGGCGTTCCTCCTCCAGGTGTTGGGTGGTAATGGTTTGGTGGTGTAGGGGACCCAGGATCTGCATGTCATTGATGGAGTTGGGGAGAGAGTTGAAATGTTGAGCCACTGTGTGGTGGGGTTGGTGGGTGCGGGTGTCCCAGAGGTGTTCTCTGAAACGATCTGCAAGAAGGTGTCCTATCTCCCCGAAGTAGAGGAGACTACACCGATTTCAACGGATGCAGTCAACGACATCGATCAAGGTACAGGTAAATTTCTGATGGATATGGAAGGATCCCTTGGGTCCTTGGATGGAGGTGAGGGGAGTGGTGTGGGCACAGGTATTGTACTTCCTGCAGTTTCAGGAAAAGTGCCAAGAATGGTGTGTGGACTGGTGAAGGTTGTGGACCTGACGAGGGAGTCGCGGAGGGAATGGCCTTTTCAGAATGCTGACAGGGGAGGGGAGTGAGATATATCTCTTGTGTTGGATCCATTTGGAGATGGTGGAAGTGGTGCAAGATGATGCATTGTATGCCGAGGTTGGTGGGGTGGAAAATGAGGATAGAGAGGGGGTTCTGTCCTTGTTACATTTGGAGGTGTAGGGTTCAAAGTTGGTGGTGCGTGAAACGTTGGAGATGTGCTGGAAGGCATCGTCAACCACGTGGGAAGAAAAGTTGCTATCGTGAAGAAGGAGGCCATCTGGGACTTTCTGAGGTGGAATTGGTCATTCTGGGGGAAGATGCAGGATAGAGTGGTGCTGGAAAAGTACAGCAGTTCAGGCAGCATCCAGTCTGTGCTGTGCTGAACTGCTGTGCTTTTCCAGCGATTTTCTTGCTCCTCGGATGCTGCCTGAACTGCTGTGCTTTTCCAGCACCACTCTACTCCAGAATCTGGTTTCCAGCATCTGCAGTCATTGTTTTTACCTGGGGGAAGATGTGGTGGAGGCAGAGGAATTGGGAATAAGGGATGGTGTTTTTACAGGAGGTAGAGTGGGAGGGGGTGTGGTCTAGTTAGCTGTGAGAGTCAGTGGGTGTATGGTATATGTCTGTGGTTAGTCGATTGCCAGAGACAGTGTTGTAGACGTCTAGGAAGGGAAGGGAGGTTTCCGAGATGGCCCAGGTGAATTTGAGGTCAGGGTGGAAGGTGTTGGCAAAGTTGATGGACTGTTCAGCCTCCTCATGGGAGCACGAGGCAGCGTCGATACAGTCATCGATGTAACGGAGGAACAGGTGGGGGGTGATGCTGCTGTAACTGAGGAAGATGAACTGTTCCACATATCCAAAAAACAGATAGGCATAGCTGGGTCCCACGTGGATGCCCATGGCCACCCCTTTGGTTTGGAGGAAGTAGGAGGATTGTAAGGAGAAGTTGTTGAGGGTAAGGACCTTTTCAGCCAGGCAGATGAGGGTGTTGGTGTAGGGGTACTGTTGGGATGGCATGACAGGAAGAAACAGAGGGCTTGGTGTCCTTCATTATGTGGATCAATGTGTACAGGGATTGGATATCCATGATGAAGATGAGGCGCTGGGGGTTAGGGAAACAAAACCCTTGGAGGAGGTGAAGGGCGTGGGTGTGGTCATGAACGTAGGTGGGGAGTTCCTGGACTAAGGGGGATAGGACCCACACCCTATGCAATTGCTTTGCCACTTGCAGAGATCTTTGCATCCTTGCTCTCCACTGGAGTCATACCTGAGGACTGGAGAGAGACAAGTGTAATTGCTCTCTTCAAGAAAGGAAATAGGGAAATCCCTGGCAATTACAGACCAGTAAGTCTCACGTCAGTCGTCTGCAAGATGTTATAAAGGATTCTGAGGGATAGGATTTATGACCATCTGGAACTGCATGGCTTGATTAAATACAGCCAACACGGCTTTGTGAGGGGCAGGTCATGCCTCACAAACCTTATCAAGTTCTTTGAGGATGTGACTAGAAAGGTTGAAGGGGGTTGAGCTGTGGATGTGGTATATATGGACTTCAGCAAGGCATTTGATAAGGTTCCCCATGGTAGGCACATTTAGAAGGTAAGGAGGAATGGGGTACAGGGGAACTTAGCTGTCTGGATACAGAATTGGCTGGCCAGCAGAAGACAGCGAGTGGTAGTAGAAGGAAAATATTCTGCCTGAAAGACACTGGTGAGTGGTGTTCCACAGGGCTCTGTCCTTGGGCTTCTATGTTTTATAATTTTTATTAATGACTTAGATGAGGGGATTGAAGAATGGGTCAGCAAGTTTGCTGACGACACAAAGGTTGGAGGTATCATTGACAGTATAGAGGGCTGTTGTAAGGGCATTGACAGGATGCAGAGATGGGCTAAGAGGTGGCAGATGGAGTTCAACCTGGATAAATACAAGGTGATGCATTTTGGAAGGTCGAATTTGAAAGCTGAGTACAGGATTAAGGATAGGATTCTTGGCAGTGTGGAGGAACAGAAGGATCTTGGGGTGCAAGCACATAGATCCCTTAAAATGGCCACCCAAATGGACAAGGTTGTTAAGAAAGCATATAGTGTTTTGGCTTTCATTAACAAGGGGATTGAGTTTAAGAGTCGTGAGATCTTGTTGCAGCTCTATAAAACTTTGGTTAGATCGCACTTGGAATACTGCGTCCAGTTCTGTCGCCTTATTATAGGAAAGATGTGGATGCTTTGGAGAGGGTTCAGAGGAGGTTTACCAGGATGTTGTCTGGACTGGAGGGCTTATTGTATGAAGAGAGGTTGACTGAGCTCGGACCTTTTTCATTGGAGAAAAGGAGGAGGAGAGGGGACCTAATTGAGGTATACAAGATAATAGAGGCATAGATAGAGTCGATAGCCAGAGACTATTTCCCAGGGCAGATTTGGCTAACACGAGAGGTCATAGTTTTAAGCTGGTTGGAGGAAAGTATGTAGGGGATGTCAGAGGCGGGTTCTTTACACAGAGAGTTGTGAGAGCATGGAATGCGTTGCCAGCAGCAGTGGTGGAAGCAAGATCATTGGAGCCATTTAAGAGACTGCTGGACATGCATATGGTCACAGAAATTTGAGGGTGCATACATGAGGATCAATGGTCGGCACAACATCGTGGGCTGAAGGGCCTGTTCTGTGCTATACCGTTCTATGTTCTAGGATCTATATAATTAAGTGTATAAGTCCTGCTAAGATTTGCTTTCCCAAAAAGATCACCTTACATTATCTAAATTAAACTCCATCTGCCACTTCTAAGCCCATTGGCCCATCTAATCAAGATCCTGTTGCAATCTGAAGTAACCTTCTTTGTTGTCCACTACACCTCCAATTTTGGTGTCATCTGCAAGCTTACTAACTATTCCTCTCATGCTAACATGCAAATCATTTATATAAACGATGATAAGTAGTAGGCTCAGCCCCGATACTTGTGGCACTCCACTGGTCACAGGTCTCCATTAGTTGAGTATTTATTTAAAACAGAAAGTGATGGTGTCTTTCTTTGAAAAGCTGATTAACCATCAAATAACATGGTTGCCAGGATGTCACTTCTGGTTGCTGGCTAATTGTCAAGGGACCGAACAATGTGGTGAAAATGGACAAGTATTTTGATGCAGTAGAGTGCAATAGCCACAGGTTGAAGAGCTATTCTGCACTGAGCAATGATGAAATCCAAATCCAATAGTAGTGTACCTGTAACTTTGAAGTTCAGTTCATTCCTCTAACTATTTCAAGGCCAGACAGCTGACTGAGCTTTTACTGTTTTTGAAATTCAGTTAGGTTGCCACTTCTTCAGAGAAGTTAGAAAAGCTGCCAAATAGAATCTTCTAAATCAATGTTGACCACTATTAACTAGGTTTGGTTTTTGTGTAAATGATCTATAATTTTTTTTTGGATTATCAGTATCATTATCCAACATAGTCTAGACCTATGTGAATGTTAGGTTGACCTCTAGTTGACTGTATCTGCTTTGTCACCCTTCTTAAATATGCCTTGTTATCAATATTCTAGTAATCATCCCATTCCTAATGTCTCACAATGCTGAACTTTACCAGCTGTCTGGAAACAGTCTGGAAGATGGGTAGACTGATAACATGAATACAAAAGATACTGGGAGGAGAGTTGGGAGTCCCTCATTCACCCTTGGATATTCTGAGAAATTGTGGTTGTTGACTCAGTAATGAGTAGGCAATTAATTCAGTTTAGAGGCCAATTAAAGCCCACTTCCCATTTACGATGGAATTTCATCAACATCTGGATGCATCCCATTATATGGGAAGATGGTGGGTCTTCAGCAAGAAGGCTTCCTTTCTCACCACTGGATGCTTGCCAATCTATTGTAAAAGGAATTACCTGCTCTTTATGGGGGAGACCTTTACTTTTCTCAGCAGCTTTCAGAATGGTCATCTCTGTTGTAGTGCTGCTGAGATGCATTCTCTCTGACTGGAATGACAGCTCTGAGGAGTGAACCATCATCCTTAATTGGACAAGTATCCTCAGCGTCTCAACTATCATCCTTGTAAAAAACATTCCTGAGGTCCTATTATCCACCCTTGGGGACTTCAGCGCCACTTTTAACCCTATAAAAGCACTTTCTAAACATTTAAGATTCTCACCATAATAATTTGGGACCAAAATGCATAATGCTATCAAACTAGCTGCAGAGAACAAAATGAATAAATGTTTACAAATGCCTTTAAATATTGTAATGCAATACCTTCATAAAGCAATTACAAAAGCAGCCTCCATTTTTGTGATAAATGTCTTTCACATTCTAGAAGTGACATTTAATGGGAGCAAAGTTTAGCATTTTATAATTTTTTCTTTTATCACTCTTTTCAGGTTATTCAAGTTGCATACTGGCCTTTATCCAAGATACCTGATTACAAGTCTTTGTAATTAGGTAATACATATAGTCCAAGGTGACCTGACTTCCAATTATTCCACACTCCTCTATTCATAAGTCTCAATGATAGAGTACCAAGGCTACCTCATGCATTGTCAGTAAGTAGAGTAATGAGGGGAACAAAGTATTGATTTTTGTGAAGTAGAAATATTTACACGGGATTCTGTATTACTTGAGAGGTAAACATAAAAAGAGAAAAAAAACTTGAGCTTTTTTTCTCTATGTTGATACAACTTGCAATTAAACAGTATAATTCTCATCCTTATGTCCATCAAGTATCTTTTGAATTCTGAAACTTTCATAAATAACAACTACAATCTCATCCATGAATGTTGGCATCAGACATACCCCAGCCTTATCACATCATTGCGGCATTATTTCCAACTCACTTATGTTATAGGTCACTCTTTAAATTATCTATTTTCGAACTCACTGACACCTTTCATGGCAATGCCTCTCCCAAGTGATTTCATACATAAGGATAAGCATCCATCTTATGAATTAGAGCAGAGTGCATCTCAGAGCTTTTTGTTGTATGTATCATATTATGTGAATCCCATATCAACACCATTTGAAAGCAGTTTACACGGCAAACACACTCAGCACAAAGGCCATGTCTAAAATTGTATGGGGAGAAGACCTCAGTCATAGCATCATATAGCATAGAAACAGACCTTTTGGCCTACTATGCCTATACCGACCATCAAACTCCAAATGATACTAATCCTATTTAGCTATACTTGGTCCATATCCTATAAAGCCTAGGCATTTTAAATACTCATCCAGATGCTTCTTAAGTGTTGCAAAAATACCTGCCTCCTCCACCCTTTAAGGCAGCACTTTCCTTGTTTCTAGTGTCCTCAAGGTGAAAAAATGTTTTTCTTAGATCTCGTCTGTTGAACAGCATCCACATGAATTTGAAGCAGAAGTCCCCTCAGGATACAAAGGATAGACAGAGGTCGATAGTCTATCATCCTTGATGCTATTTCTTCCAGTTGAGAGAAGCACATCACTGGCACAGGCTCAGGATGTTCTGAGACACTGTTTCTGAACTCTGTCATCTGCTGGACTTGTAATGAAAGAGAATGAGTGGTCATCCTACCTCAGTGACTTTAAGGGTAAAGCTATGCTAAGTTTTGATGCAACTGACTATTTCCAAAGATCCACAGTGGACCTGTGTGGGATCTCTCAATCTTCAAACCACAAATGCGTCAATGCCATTACTAATACAATTTCTGCCTGTTGCAGCCCGGGAGCAGTTTGCCAACATAACTGGCCTCCTTCAGCTGCAGAGCACTATAGATTGTACATAATTTGTTTTGACAGCACCATCTAACAATGCAGCTGACTTAATCAATGTAAAGGAGTTCTGTTCTGATATGTACTAGTCATCGATGATCATCAGTATCACAGCTCAAATGTTTTGTGCCAGGCACACGAGAAGCTAACATGATGTCTATACCTTGAGAACGCTCATGTTCCTCCTTCATTTCAAAGACCAGATGACCAATAAGAGTGGCTACTGGGACACAATGCTCCCCTCTTCAACAGTGCCTGGTGACTTCAACTGTAGTTGAGCCTAGATACAATGTAACCCGTTCTTCCATCAGGGATATTATGAAATAGACATGAGGCCTCCGGAAGTGTAGAGTTAGAGGAAAGTGGACCTTGCAGTATATTGTAGGCAGTGCGCTGAATAATCCTTGCATCTGTGACCTGCACTACTGTGGCAGGCCAAGTTGGGATGTGATTGACACTGAAGAACTAGGAAAGTGGCAGAAGTCTTTTGAGGAAGAAGATAGGAGGAACATCAACTTGACCAAGACAGAGCAGTGCATGATCAGGCGCAACAAGCCTGACAGGACTTAATTGACACCTGGTTTCAACAGATCCGATTTGGCTGAAATAATCATTTAGTCACAGAGGCAAACTTAGGTTTTGTTTTGTTTGTTCTTTCTTCACTTCCATTGTTATTTAGAGGTTAATGCTCTCAATTGTTCAAAGGCCTTCCAAGATATTGTGCTCCCACATTGAACAATGAAAAGATGTTATGTTACACAGGCTTTGGTGAAAGTGTGACACTGTATCAGAGAGGGTTCTAACATGGGTTTGTGCAAAGGATTGGGAGCCTGGAGAGATTGATTTTTGCAGTTGCAGCTACTATGACAGTGATCAGACAGGCAATGATGTGAAATGCCAATATATTTACAAATGTGAGTTTCTATTTATTATGAAGTGTCACATAGGCCACCTCTATTCATTCAGATGCTTCTGTTTTTTTTTTACTTGCCTCCACGTCTTCTGTAAAGGGATCATGGCTGCATAGCTGGGCTTTAAATATGGCACTGGTTGTGGAAATCTGGAAAGTCCCAGTGAGTTCTTCCACTGATAGTAACTGTGCGTAGGCAGCACTATAGAGGTACAGTGCACACAGAATGAGGTGAGCAGCAAGTGAGAAAACTCAATAGTACTCTTGGACCGAAACCCCTCCATGAAACTCACCACAATTGATGCTTAGCTAATCTTTGTTCAAGTTCAGTCCATTATTCCTCTACAGACTCTTTGCTGGAACAATCCAAAACTAATCACAATGCACTGCTCACTCCCTGTGGCATGTATCTTCTTTTGCCTCCAATATTTACCTGTATTTCCCTATAATGTTGTAATAGGTTTTGATAGAATGACTCAGTCTGCAATCAATTTGAACAAAGCTTCACACAGTGGCAGTTCTTTTCTTATCTCCTTGTTCTGATATTTATATTTATGACATTGATCACTCAATTTAAAACCAGACAACATCTGTCTCTCCCTGATTCATCTTTCAAATGCTTCCAAAATTATAAATATCCTCTAAGTCTCTTTTTGTTCTTTTCTGATTATACAAAAATAGTCCAAATAATTTAAGCCTCTTCTCCATCTGATATCCCTAGTATTGTCTTGATGAATTCATATTCTATGCACTTTTTGACATTAATCTTTGTACTATAATGAGGTGTACAATATTGTACACAATATTCCAAATCTAGTCATGCACAAATTTATCATTATTTCTTTGCCATTATATTCCAATCTGCTATTTGTATAAAACAAGCAACATTTCTTTTCCAACTCCTTGTTCTTGCAATTAAAGGAATTATAGAATTGAATCTTTAAGTTAAGGTGATCTTTGTGAGTATTTTCTTTCACAGTATTTCAGGTGAAATTATGCATCTCTTAACAAAAAAACATAGCTTCTTGGAGAAATGCTATAACTTCACTGTCATCACTGAGACAAGGATCAAGTTACTAAACCTTGAAATGACAGTTTCAATCTCCATTACCTTTTGTTACTCATAATTAATTCTAGCATTCAAAATGGTTATCTTTAAGATAATATGACTGAATTATAGAGTATAAGTAAAATCAAGGGCAAAAGACATTTTCTTTCATGCAACCTTCCTATAATGCCATTTAAATTCATTTTAAATGTCTATAATGTTTTATCTCAAAATTACATTACATTTTGTTGCGACTGCATATCAGACTTCATATTCTTCCTGGTTCTGGATCAGTGGTGCTGGAAGAGCACAGCAGTTCAGGCAGCAGCTGAGGAGCAGTAAAATTGACGTTTCAGGCAAAAGCCCTTCATCAGGAATACAGGCAGAGAGCCTGAAGGGTGGAGAGATAAATGAGAGGAGGGTGGGGGTGGGGAGAAAGTAGCATAGAGTACAATTGGTGAGTGTGGGGATGAAGATGATAGGTCAGGGAGGAGGGTGGAGTGGATAGGCGGAAAAGAAGATAGGCAGGTAGGACAAGTCATGAGGACAGTGCTGAGCTGGAAATTTGGAACTGGGGTGAGGTGAGGTCCGGGTGGAATGCGTTGGTGAAGTTGATTAATTGCTCGACCTCCTTGCGGGAGCATGAGGTGGTGCCAATGCAGTCATCAATCTAGCAGAGGAAGACGTGGGGAGTGGTGCCAGTCTAATTACAGAAGGTGGACTGTTCTACGTAGCCAACAAAGAAACAGGCATAGCTGGGGCCCATACAGGTGGCCATGGCTTCCCCTTTGGTCTGGAGGAAGTGGGAGGATTCGAAGGAGAAATTGTTAAGGGTGAGGACCAGTTCGGCCAAATGAATGAGAGTGTCGGTGGAAGGGTACTGTTGGGGACATTGGGAGAGGAAGAAACTGAGGTCTTGGAGGCCCTGGTCATGGCGGATAGAGGTGTAGAGGGACTGGATATCCATGGTGAAGATGAGGCATTGGGGGCCGGGGAAATGGAAGTCTTGGAGGAGGTGGAGGGCGTGGGTGGTGTCTCGAACATATGTGGGGAGTTCCTGAATGAGGGGGGATAGGACAGTGTTGAAGTAGGTAGAAATGAGTTCAGTGGGACAGGAGCATGCTAGTACAATGGGTCGGCCAAGGTGGTAAGGCTTATGGATCTTGGGAAGGAGGTAGAACCGGCAGTGCAGGGTTCCTGGATTATGAGGTTGGAAGCTGTGGGTGGGAGATCTCCTGAGGTGATTGGGTTCTTTATGTTCTGGGAGATGATGGTTTGGTGATGGGTGGTAGGGTCATGGTCGAGGGGGCAATAGGAAAAGGTGCCTTCGAGTTGGCATCTGGCTTCAGCAGTGTAGAGGTCAGTGCGCCAGACTATCACTGCGCCCTCTTTATCTGCTGGCTTGATGGCGAGGTCAGGATTGGAGCAGAGGGAGTGGAGGTCTGCGTGTTGTGAGGGTGAGAGATTGGAGTGGGGGAGGGGGGGTAGACAGGTTGAGGCGGTTAATGTCCCGGCGGCAGTTGGAAATGAAGAGGTCAAGGGCACGTAACAGGCCAGCACAGGGTGTCCAAGTGGATGCAGTGTGTTGGAGGTGGGTGAAGGGGTCCTCGGAAGGTGGGCAGGAGTCCTGATTGTGAAAGTAAGCTCGGAGCGGAAGCGGTGGAAGAAGTTTTCGACGTCACAGTGTGTATTAAATTCATTGATGCGTGGGTGAAGGGGTATGAAGGTGAGTCCTTTGCTGAGGACTGATCATTCATCCTCAGTGAGGGGGAGGTCTGGAGTGATGGTGAAAACTTGGCAGGGCTGGGAGCTGGGGTCTGGTGTGGGTGTGGAGCTGGGAGTGGGGGCGGAGCTGGTAGCTGGAGTGGGTGTGATGGGAGGCATGGGGTGGAGTCATGAGCAGGGGTGGTGTTCCCCTCGGGTTCTGGAGGGCAGAGATGGTGACAGTGGGATCTGTGGGGGGCATGTCAGAAGAATGCATGTGAGTGGAATTGGTGGGGGTGGAAGTGGTGGCAAACATGGCAGTGGGGGAGGCAGAAGTCACTGAGCGTCTGACATCAGTGATGATGTGTGGGGCGGAAGTGATGTCATGTGTGGTGCGTGAGGAATTGTGAGGGGCAGAAGTGGCTAAGATGGGGGCGGCAGTGAAGTCATCCATCACTGTGGGGTGGTGGCTGCACCAGCCACATGGCTAATGGTGTCCGAGCAGTTCCAGAGGCCGGGGGAATCTACTGGAATGTTTGAGGAGTGCTTGTTGTGGAGGTGGATAGATAAAAGTTTGTTGTATTTACAGTTTTTGATGTTTGACATGGAATTGAAATACTGTTTGTTGAAAGTATGAATTCTCCTGAGGATGTAGTACAGAGTAGGTCCTTTGCAGTTCTGAGAGAGTGTGGCCCTCAGATGAGGCAGGGCTGACTGTAGAGTGGTTAGGTGCCGGCGCATCGCTGCAAGCGTGGAACGGAGGATCTTGAAGGAGAACTAATGCTGGTGTTTTTAAAACTGCAGTCTGTACTGTTTGTCCTGTTTGGTTCTGAACTCTGCTGGTTTAAAGGTGGTCTGGAGTCCGTGTGGGATGAGTTGGTTACAGAGGCAGGCACTGAGGAAGCAAATGTGGCTGTGGTAGCGAGTTTGTTTCAGGACATGGTTGAAGAGCTTCAGGGCAGAGGAAATGACCTGAGAGTTGCAGTGTGAGAGAAAACTTCTTCAAGGCAGGCATTCTTGCAAGAGGATTCGCAATAGGGTTAAAAACAACTAGGTAAAAACAATGAATTCTTCCTCGTACATTGTAAAAATTAATTAAAACAAATTGAAAATTTATGTCATCTGGAAAAGCGAAGAAAAGTACATTATTAAACAGGATGTTGATATGGTTTATTGAAAAATGTTAATATTAAAATGTCTCAATAATATTCCTCATGCCACATTTACTACTTTTACTTATTCATTGTTACATATATAAAATAAGTTTGGAGCTTTTTGATCAATCCTCTTTTTAGTTCATTTTCAGGAACATGGCAATTTTTGATTTAGCAATAATAATGAAATCAGTGTGGCACAGTGGCTCAGTGGTTAGCACTACTGCCTCACACCATCAGAACCTGAGATCAATTCCAGCCTTGAGACTGTCTATGTGTATGTTCGCCCTGTGAATGTGTGGGTTTTCACTAAGTGCTCCAGTTTCCTCCCAATGTCCAAAGACATGTTGTGGTTGGCCATGCTAAATTGTCTGTGGTATGCAAGATAGATTAACCATGGGAAATATAGTGTAGAGAGCTGTGTCTGGGTGGAATGCTCTTTGGAGGGTTAGTGTAGACTGAGTGGCCTCTTTCCGCACTACAGGAATTCTACTCTATGAATAAATAAGTTAATTGCATTTGTGATCCTTTAACCTTTCTGGAATTTGTGGGTGTCAGTAGCAAGGTTAACATTTGTTACCTTTTCTAATTGGCCTTGAAATGAATGGTTTGCCAGTCTCTTTCCGAGAGCAGCTAGGGGTCAACTACATTGTTGTGGCTCTAAAGTCACATGGAGGTCAGATAGATAGCAAACTTACTCTCTTGAAAGACTTGAGTGTATTATTGGGTTTTTACAACATTTGTTGATAGTTTCATGGTCACCATTACTGAGACTACCATTTAGTTTCATTGCTTCAGTGTGGAAGCAGGCTGTTCAGCTCATCAAGTCCACACTGACACTCCACCAGACCTACCCTCTATCCTATCTGTGTAACCCTGTGTTACCCATGGCTAATCAACCTAATGGACACATCCCTGGACACCAGGGGCAATTTAGCATAGCCAATCCACCTAACCTGCACATCTTTAGATTTTGGAAGGAAACTGAAGCACCCAGATTAAACCCATGCAGACATAGGAAAAATGTTTAAACTCCACATCACCACAGGAAATGACATCATCAACCCAAAGAAACCTAAACATATAAATAGAAAGCAGGAATCATGAACAGTGCTTTGCCTGAGGTCCACTGAAGATGTTACCTAGTAGGGTGACAAAACATCTGGAAATGAACCTTCCAGCTCAGTGAGCAAACCTACGTCCAGAACCTCAACCTGAGCTACAAGGTTATCCTGGTGCTGTGAGGCAGCAGTGCTAGCTACTGAGCTACTGTGCCATATATTCCACTAGCTGCCATGCAGTATTTGAACTTGTGTCCAGAGCATTAGCCTAGCACTCTGAAGTGTTAATCCAATAATATTACTACAATACCACATCTCCACAAATTAAAATATTGATGGCCATAATTTGAAAATGGATGTTGTTTAAAAATATCAAAAGGTTATTAATAAGCGCGCATCACAAGCTTGTTTTGACTTTAGAAAATGCAGAATGTTGCCTTGACTGGTATAATGCAAAGTTGAGTTTTTGCATTTGGATGCTGCCTTACTGGAGGTTCTGTGAGGTAACATGGGGTGAATTAATCAACTTTGGAATTTGCCACTAGCATTGCAAAACAGTAGCATTAAAATAAATTGGAAAGCAATCATCTAAATACCTGTAATTGTCTCTTACTGATCAATGAGCTTAGTCACCATGAGACATACATTGCTCCAAGGCGGTTTTCTCATCAGCAGTCTGTTTATTATTCAGTTAATGCACCGGCAATTGGAAATCAGTCACCAAATGAAAGACAATGTATTAAGCATTTTAGAATAAACTTGTACATGTAGGAAATAGCAGGTTGTATTGAGAAATAATGAAAGCAAAGTAACCACAGAAAAGTCACATTTTAGATACTCCTGCTTTTTTTTGTTTCCAGTAACATATTTAGTGACTACATTACATATGACTTCCAGCGACATTCCTCAGGGTAGTCTGGGCATTGGAATATAGGCACAATGTTTAGTTATTAAAGGTACAGCTGTATTCAAAAAGGTCCAATGTTTACAGTCACTGATCAAATACTTCAAATAGGGAACTGGTTAAAATTGAAAAGAATAAGCAGCTGCAGGTTGCTTTTGAGGTCATTTAGTGAAAAAAGCTGTAGCTGCTTGAAAATATCTATCTTCAGCTTATAAGAACCCAACTGGGACTCGGTGTTTTTCTTTTTCTGCAGGTCATTTTTCTTTTAAACATACATCAGCTAATTACAGGGTGTATCGAATAGAACCTCAATTCCATTGTTTGTAAGAGTCAGTCACTGGAAGAAGTCCTATCTATGGGAGTGGATTAAAGGTGTGTACCTTTAGTGGAATAATTTGTAAATCTGTTTATAATTGAGAATGTTTTATTTGGTTAGTTTGCAGAAATTGAATAAAATGCAGTTCTCAATCCTCAAGCGATGTGGTGAAGCAAGAACTCTTAAAAGTGGAAGGAGATTGTGTCTATGAGAAGTGGTGAAATCATTTGAAAGCTGAACTTGATATTTCCAAGTGAGTTTGTCTTCAACAATGGTTATTTTTTCTCACATATCACAAGAAAATGGATGCAGGTATTGCAATAATAAAGAATTTAACAGACAGTTATCACATCTAACAATTATGCAGAAATATTACATTCTTCAGACATATAAGAATCTGGACTAATATGAAACCACAAGCGAGTTTTGAGAAGATTTGTAGCTCAGGTTGAGGTTCTGGATGTATGTTTGCTCACTGAGCTGGAAGGTTCATTTCCAGATGTTTTGTCACCCTACTAGGCAAGATCTTCAGTGGGCCTCAGGCGAAGCACTGTACATGATTCCTGCTTTCTATTTATATGTTTGGGTTTCTTTGGGTTGATGATGTCATTTCCTGTGGTGATGTCATTTCTGGTGATTATGTCATTTCCTGTTCATTTTCTCAGGTCTAACTTGATGTGTTTGTTGAGAGAGTTCTGGTTGGAATGCTTGCTTCTAGGAATTCTCATGCATGTCTCTGTTTGGCTTGTCCTAAGATGGATGTGTTGTCCCAGTCGAAGTAGGTCCTTCCTTATCTGTGTGTAAGGATACTAGTGAGAGAGGGTCATGTTGATTTGGTGGCTAGTTGGTATTCATGTATCCTGGTGGCTAGTTTTCTGCCTATTTGTCCAATGATGTGTTTGTTACAGTTCTTGCACCAAATTTTGTAAATGACATTAGACAAACCCATCCAGAAACCCTAACACTCTCCCCTACATCAAAGACATCTCAGAAATGATGGATAGACTACTCTTACCCCTTGGCATCATGGTAGCCCACAAACACACTAAAACAGCAGCTAATGAACTTGAAAGACTCTATACAGACAACAAGGAAAACTAATGAGTACGATAAGGGCTCATGGTGTCAGAGGCAAGGTGCTAGCATGGAAAGAAGCTTCGCTGTCTGGCAGAAAACAGAGAGTGGGGATAAAAGGTTCCTTCTCAGGATGGTAGCCAGTGACAAGTGGTGTTCTGCAAGGCTGAGTGTTCGGACCACAGTTTTTCACTTTATACATTAACGATCCCGATGAAGGAATTGAGGGTATTCTGGCTAAGTTTGCAGATGATGGAAAGATAGGTAGAGGAACAAGTAGCATTGAGTAGACTAAGAGACTGCAGATGAATTTGGACAGGTTAGGAGAATGCTCAATAAGTGACAGATGGAGTACAACGTGGGAAAAATGTGAGGTCATGCACCTTGGTCGGAAGAACAGAGGCATGGACTATGTCCAAAGTGGAGAGAAAATGCAGAAATCTGAAGTGCCAACAGTCTTGGGAGTTCAAGTTCAGGATTCTCTCAAGATAAACTTACAGGTGGAGTCAATAGTTAGGAAAGCAAATGTGATAATGGCATTTGTTTTGAGAGGACTTGAATATAAAAGCAGGGATGTACTTCTGAGACTTTATAAGGCTCTGGTCAGACCACATTTAGAGTATTATATACAGTTTTGGGTCCCATATCTCAGGAAGGATGTACTGACCCTGGAAGTGTTCAGAGGAGGTTCACGAGTATGGTCCCAGAAATTAAATGCTTAACCTATGAGGAACATTTGAGAATTCTGGGTTTATACTTGATGAAGTTTAGAAGCATGAGTGGGGATCTAATTGAAACGTACAGAATATTATGTGGCCTGGACAGAGTAGATGTTGGGTAGATGTTTCCATTGGTAGGAATAAGTGAATCTATGAAATTTATTGCTACAGAAGGCTGTGGAAGCCAGGTCATTGAGTATATTTAAAGATTGAGATAGATCGGTCCTTGAGTATCAAGTGGATCGAGGACTATGGGGAAAAAAACTGGAGAATTGGGTTGAGAAACTTATCAGTCATGATTGAATGGTGGAGCAGATTTGATGGGCAGAATGCACTGATTACTACTTCTCTGTCTTATGGTCTTAACAGATGTCAGCAACTTCAATGTTTTGACTATGGAGAAGATAGTGTAAGCTACCTTTGGGCAGGCATTCTGAACCATGGCCATTTGAGGGATCAGTAATGAGTTCCTGCAGTCTGAACAGTCCTCTCTTCCCATTGCTCCATCATGCAAAAATCACATTTGACTCTCAAACTGCAGACAACATTAGAAGGAATTCCTTACTTTCTGCAATCCCCACAGCACAATCCAAATAGATTTTAACTGGAACCTTCTTCATGAGAGGATGAACAGACATCATCACTTGATAGTATACTTAACATTAACCAGGTCAAGGAAAAGTAATGTCAACGCTTTGAAGAGTAGGGTGAGACACTGAACACAGGTAAACAAGAGCAAGCACTGGGTAAAGGATGTGCTGGCTCATCAGAGCAAGGTTGTTAAGTATTTCTGTCGTAGTAGTGTCAGATGAGAATTTTAGTTGCCCAGGTTACAGAAGGCAGCTGATGAGCACATTCACTGAAAGCTTAATGGATCAGAAAAGTACTAGAAATGCTCTGCATCATGTCAACCAGCAAAAAGACGTCAAGCTCTGACTGTAACCCATTCTTACTCAAATAAACTGGCAACCATCACAATCTCCTCAATTGAGCATGACATCACAAATAATGGCTGATGTCATGACTTCCATTGTAACTGAACAGCTTCTATTAATACTCTGAATGATGCAATGGCATTTCAGATAGTTCCCTGCAAGCTCAGACTGTCATAATTGTGGAAAAGCTGACACTATCCATTAATCTGTTTTCGAAAGATGACCAGGATTGCTGAGACAGAGCCTGGGATAGTAGTAGTGACTCCGTGGGACAGGAACCTGCTCTTGCCTTAGGATAAAGGTTGCAAATTCTGTCATATTGTCAGCGTTTTCTTCTCATATTACCTCTCAATCAACTAGTCCAGACGAATGGAGCTAAGATCAGTTTAGTGCAGTCAGAAGGCAATCTTATAGATTGAGTTGCTACGGTCCTCCTATCATGGCTATCTATCAATCTTTGAACATAGACAGTACATTACAGGAATGGGTCCTCTGGTCCACAATGTTGTGCCAAACATGATGCCAAATTAAACTTTTTCCTTCTGCCTGCCTTTGGTCCATATCCCAACATTCTTATGTTCTTATCTAAAAATCCCTTAAATGTCTTTATTGTATCTGCCTCTACCACCACTCCTGACAGATGTTCCGGACTCCTACCAACTTTTGCATAAAAAACTTGCCCTCACATCTTCTTTAAACTTTCTCCCTCTCACCTTAAATGCACACCCACCCCCCACCCCACCCTAGTATTAGTCATTTGAATTCTGGGAAAAATATTCTTACCATCAATCCTATCTATGCCACTCACACTCCAGAGAGTAACCCACCCAAACCTATTTCTCTCTGACTAATACACCTAACACTACGGGCAATTCAGAATGACCAATTCACCTGACCTGCACATCTTTGGACTGCGGAAGGAAACCGGAGCACCTGGAGGAAACCCAAGCAGACATGGGGAGAATGTGCAAACTCCACACAGACAGTCGCCCAAGGCTGGAATTGAGCCTATGTGCCTGGTGCTGTGAGGCAGCAGAGCTAACCACTGAGCCACCATGCTATTATTGGAAAAACTTCAAAAAGACAGGACAAATCAACATTTGGAAAGCAAAGATTGATCAGGGATAGTCAGCATGGATTTGTTAGCTCACTAATTTAATTGAGATTTTTTTTGATCAGGTGATTAAATATATTGTTGAGGATAGTGCAGGTGATGTGCTTTACATGAACCTTAGTAAGGCCTTTGACAATGTCCTACACGGAATGCTTGTTGAAAAGGGAAGAGCCCATGGAATCCAAGACAAGTTTTTAAACTGGATCCAAAATTAGCTTACAAATAAGTGGCAAAGGGGTGATAGTGGAGATTTTGTTTTTGTGACTGGAAGCCTGTGAGCAGTAGTGTACGACATCGTTTAGTGCTGTGACCGCTGCATTTTGTTATGTACCTTAACAATATGGATGTGAATATAGAAGGTATGATTAGTAAGTTTGCAGATGACTTAAACATTGCTGGCATGGTTGATAATGAGGAGGACGGTCTCAGGCTCCAGTCCGATATTGATCTGCTGGTAAATTGGGCAGAGAAATGGCAGATGGAATATGATCTGGATAGGTGTGAGGAGTTGCATTTTAGGGAGGTTTAACAATGTCAGGTTATATATAATGAATGGTAAATCCCGTGAAAGAACAAAATGACCTTGGTCTATATGCCTAGACAGTGGTAAAAATAAGGAACATGCCACCTGAACATGCTGTGGACCAAGTGCAGATCATTGGGATGAGTATAGTTTGTTTGTTGGCCAGCTTTAGCGTGGTGGGCCAAAGGGCCTGTTTCTATGCTGTATGATTCTGAGACTGTATCACAAATTATGGTAAAATTCCTTCACATTTTACATTCACATCAAGCCTGAAACATGACACCTGCATTACCTAACACTGAATATTCATTAACTCTCAACAATATTATACATGCATTCTATTTAAAGAACTGTAAAATCATAATTGCATTAATATAGGAATGACAAGATAGTTGTCATATCAATATGAGAATAATATAAATGTCATTGGAATTCATAATCTAAACCTTTTCAAGTGTTCTGCTGAGGATTCACAATTGCTAAGCTTGCACTCAAGTGGAAACTATAATACATTAAACTTAGCACAAACTTTACGATTGGAACGGGACACTAGATGTTTGAATGATGATAGAACAGAGATTTTGGAAGGTATTTCTACTATTAACATTCTTGTTTATATCTTCAACTGCAATTAAATTTGAAGTGTCAGCTATTTGAACTTTCACAAAAATTAGGGATGGCAGAAGGTTTCCTTATATTGGGCAACAGCTGGTAGTTGATGTTCTAATTTCTGAAATTGAATGTAGAGTTAAGTTTTCTTCCAAAATAAATTTTGTTGAAACTTTCAAATGCATTTAGTGTGTTGGAAAACAATTTTTATTTTACAGGTTGCAGCAGAATTTTCAATTTAAGGAAAAGAAAGTAAATCAATTAAAAAAATCCAACTCTTCCATAGTTATTTGTTGTGTACACAGGATGGTTTTGTTTTTTGTTTATCCCTTTAGTGTACATTGATTATTTTTTGCAACAGCGCCGCTAAACTGTGACATTGAGGTGACATCCACAACATAGAGAAATCAAAATTGGAAAAACTGTAAATTGTACATGAATTCAGGACATGGTGTATCGACTGAATTTAATATTCCAGAAGAATACTTGCATTCAAATGGCATCTATAACTTTAGACCTGATGACTGTAAGAGAATTGTCCTGTGAAATATATTCTTAAAAGTTAGATTGTATTAATTGCTAAGAACGGGAAGCACAATACTGATAGCTGATACAAAGAAAACATCATTGCTATGTCAGAGAAAATAAACTATCAAGATCAAGATCACAACCACATGTCTCATTAAACAGGGACATAAAAGCCTTGCCTTGTGTGGAACTCTAAGTGACTTTATGATAGCAAAATTTGAGAAATTAGACCAATCCACAAATTTACCCCAAATGTTGATGTTGATGTTTTATTGATTGAGAGATAATACAGAGTGGTCTGGAATGTTTATCTCCTGATAGAAGAACTCATTTAAAATGTCTTTTTTCCGTTTGGTCCACAGAATTGGAAGTTAGAACTCTTTGGAATTTAGGAATATACTATAATAAGATGACTTTTCCCCCCTCAATCCTCAATTTTCTGGCTTTAATCCTTAGTTTAGTTTTATTCTTTTAATAGCCTTGTTGTTGAAAGGTATAGGGTGTCTATAACTAATATACACATAATGGAATAGCATCTCTACATGATGCACAAATGCAACTCCAATAATGGGATAGAATAGTTTAGATAATAAGGTTGTATCCATTATAAGTGAAGAAGAAGGCAGAATGGTGACACTCGAAGCTCTAACTCAGATTCCATGGCATTGGTCTCATAAAATGTGGGACAAGTCCCTGATATTAAAACTATTCTCATTCTGAGACTATGTGCTGAATCTGCACTTTATAATACTTCAGTAAACTTAAAATACTCAGTATTTTTCCAGACATTCCGTTGTGCAGAAAATAAGTTGAGAACATCTCCAGGTGATTCTGTGTTAATTACATTAAAAAAGGTTCCCATAGACTATCAAGCAGTTGCCTCCCAGGTAAATCAGGCATGTTTTTATACCTATTTTATCCATATTTCCATATTCTCACATATTTTTCCACTTTACTTCAATTGCTCATTATCATGCCTAATTAACCCTTGACTATTAACCCTTAAAGGTCTGGTTTGAAGCCAAGCTGCTTTGTGAATCAATGTAGGCATTTAGTGCTCTTAGCCTATTTTCTTAGTGCTCACTTGACTTTCACCTACATGCAGCTCTGCCTTGTCTTGCAATGCCTCCTGATTCAGAAATTGCAGGCTCAGACACAAATCTAGGCAGTTTATCATGTTTGTCAGCAATGGTCAGTCAAGGGACTGGACACTTTACTGTTTGGTTGCAATCTCATACTGAACATATATCAAATGTGCTTCAACGAAATGGCTGTGTCTTTAAACATAAAGAATATAAGTCGTCACTTAGGTCAATGGTGTCTGTTGTCAGTCAGAGGGTTCCAGCACAGTAAGTCAAGACTATTGTCCAATCTCAGTCCAGGGGCATGGATGTGCTCAGTCAGATACTTGGACCGGTGTGAGGGAATGGGACATGGCCAGTCTTGCAGGTCCAGTGCAACCAGACTGGGGGTTAGCAGTAAGTCAGTCAGGGTGCTTTACAGAGATCAGTCTGATGTTAATTCAGTCATCAGCCAGGCAGTCTTTCCTAGTCATTCAAGAGGTTGAGCCACACTCAGTCAGAGTGTCTATTCACTGATGTTCATGAGGGGTGTTATCAGGGGCTACCACTGTGGCATAGACGTTTGATCACCAAAAGGGTTCATGGTCATGAGGCAAAAATTCTCCCCTTATAGGGGTTGAGAGGTCAAATGTTGGGCACCCCATCAATCATCTTGCTCCTCTGTACTATTATGGACTGTTTCATCTGAATGAGACAAAGCAAAGGATTGAATGAGATAAAAACAGCTCTTGCAGTGTTCCCACTGATGTAGCAACTAGTGTTGAAGGCTGCTGCAAGGACACTTTGCACACAGGGACAGGTCCCGATCTCATGGATTGGATCAGGTAGAATCACTTGCACGATTAGTGCTTACCTGCATGCTCGCAGAATCGATGCCTTGCCTTGCTTTGTCTATTAGGGGAAAGGTGTGGAGGTAAACAGCATGGGTATATATGAGAGACCTTGCTGAAGCTCATGGAGATAAACCCTCCATGAAACTTTCTGGAATTAAGACTTTAGTTGATTTTGTTAAAATATGTGCATGGCATTTTAATTTATTCAGAGGACATGGATGTTACAGATAAAGGCAGCATTTATTGCTTTTCCATAATTATCTTTAAGAGAGTGGTGCTGAGCCCATATTCTGTAATGATATTCACCATAATGCTATGATAGAACTAAATAGATTTCTTGGCAGATTCTGAGTACAGTTAAGAGCCAATCATGTTCTCATGTTCTGGAGTTATATTTAGGCCAGATATAGTGGGTGGAATCTTATAAGGGCCTAAACAACAAGTGCAGTTGTGAGAAATGTGGCAGACTAGTGTGAGATGTCAGGAATGACTCACTACGTCTTTTAACCAGCTTCCAGGAATTGAAGCATGATTCTCATTGGTCCAATGGTGACATACCTATTAAAAGGGCCTATTGCTTGTTAATGATCTTATCAACAGCAGATATCATCTCACGATCCACTCTCTTACGATCCACTATCTCATTATCCATGAAGCTATGAGTGTGTATGCGTGTGTAAATGAGAATGACTGTGGGACGATGTTGTATGCACGGAGTAAAACCCCCTCCAGCTAATTTAAACCAGCAACATAAAAAACATTAAACCTGTTTGGTAATCTGTCAAAATTCAAGAGGCCAAGAATTATCTGAAGGTCACTATTTAAAGTAAAAATTAACAACTAATCTTTTAAAAGTCTAACAGAGAATAATTAACAAACAACTATTTATAACTCCTTTCTTTAACCTATCTTTTACATTCCCTCTGTCATATCAGTCTGATAAAACCTCCGATTAAGATTTACAGAAAAACTCAAATTTCAAAACCAGCCAGCTGTCGAATACTGCCTCTGCAGATTTGCTCTCCAAATTGATGTTTTCCTCTGTGCAAACTCCTTCTCTAGACAGGTACCTCTTAGAGTTCTGGCTAGCAGCCTACATTCTGTTGGTCTTTGCAGTTCTCCCCCGACTGTTCAATTTGTTCAATATTTATATCCCAAAGCATCTGATTGTTTCATTGGTTTTAATATTGTCAAAATACCAAATTCAAGCTTGATTAGAGTTCAATATCTTGGGTATAATTTAAACGGATTGGCCAAATTTGAATTTGTTTTTGTCTCATAGCAACCCAGGTACTGCTTTCTGCTGGACCAAATGTTATATTGTAAATTTTCCAGCACTCTGTGTGTTTGCTAAGTCCTTTATTCTCTTACAGGTAAAGTACACCTCTACACCTTCATAACACAGAGTGTGGCAGAATGGCAGAGCATGAGTCTTGTTGGGAGGTCAGTGCAGCAACAGAGATAGAATGAGTGTGAAGTAACAAAGAGAAGTGTGGGAGACTTACCTTGGAAAAGTGGAGACGATCATTGAACTTCTTTCAGTACTGCCAGCTGTGGTGACCAGCCTGCCAGGGTCTGGCGGTATAGTAGCCTCCTCGGTTGATTGTCCAGGAAGAAGACCTTCCTCGTTTGGACCACTCTGTCCACAAGGACCTTCAGGTTCCTATTGGGGGACTATTTTTCCCATTGTCCAAAACCTTCAGCGCAAAACCCCTCATGGAGAATTACAACATTGAAATGCCAGTGTCTATCTATGTGCTGAGCAGCCGTTTCAGAATGGCACAGGTGCCAGCTATGCTGATCTTTCAGCAGCTATCTGGTGAGTGGTGAGTTAGACTGGCAATGGCAGGTGTTGGAATGGGGCTAGGATAGACAAGAGGAGTGCCATGGGGCAAAATGAATCATTCATGAGACATGTTTTGTAAATTATGGTGAGAAAATATGTTGGTCCTGTCTGAGAGAATTCCTCTGTGAAACTTGACAAAACTGACATTTGGTCAAAAAAAATGTAAGATTTAGTCTGAGAAGGTTCTTTCTCTAAAATACAATCACAAATCAGCTAGCTTCTTATGACAATCTGGTCGTTTCATGGTCACCATCCCTGATACTAAATACTTTAACTTCACCTATTTCTCAAATCAACCTGTTCAGGTATACACCTCTGGCAGAAGGTGCGACTTGAACTGGGGCTCCCAATTCACAGGTAGGAACACTACTGCTGTGCCACAAAAGAGTCCCCTACTAGATGTTTTATTCCAGACATTATTTAGTAAACCAAATTTAAAATCACCAATTGCTGAGGCAGAATTTCATTGTTAGATTGGCCCTTTATCATTATCGTTACAGAATGGTACCATAGTAGATCTATTTTTGAACAATTTTTTTTCATTCATTCAGAGGACGTAAGTCTTACTGACGTTGACTTATAATTGGGACTTTCTTTTTGACTAGTGCAGGTAGTTCTTCTATAACATGATGGTTGTGTTCTTGTGCAACTCTGTGTTATAGAAAATTCATGCTTTAGAAACAGTGTCCCCAATTCATCAATCGCGTTGTAGCCAATTTACGTTAGCGAAATGTACACTATAAAAGAACAACCTGTACCATGTTTAATTGAAGTGTGATCTAGCTGCATTCTAAAACAAATTAAAATCTTTATTACAGACTTTGTTACAAATCTTTATTATAATTGGAGTAAAAATATGAGAGTAACCTCACCTGGTCATAACAAAATTGCTGCCTTGGATTCCTGGCTTGTTTTATGTGATGAACAAAAGAACCATTATGGCAAAATTGTTCCTTTAAAAGAAAACTGCTAAACAATTTTCTCAGGTTTATAATATTTAAAGTGCCATGATGAAGGGGGTAACTAGGCACTTACAAATTGTATTCCATCTAAGAGCTAGAAAAACAGAAATTGCAACTCAGGCCGTGATATATTTTGAAACAAAGAACTGTTTCAGCAGAGATGAGAAAGAGAATTTTAATTGAAAGAAATAGAACAAGCATTCCAGACAAGAGAAAGAAGAAAGATAGAGACAAGAGAGAGAAAAACAAGAGAGAGAGAGGCAGGAAAGCAAAGAAGAGAAAGAATTCCAGGAAAACGAAAGCGAAAATGCGTTTAAGTTAAGACAGTTCAAGCTGAGAAGGGAGAATCCCAATGATGGCAACTCTGGTAAGGGAACAATTACTAATCAGATTTAAGGACTGAAGTATTAATGCTCATTCATTTAATACTAAGTTTGATGAAAAGAGGAGGAAGCATTTTACATTTCTTTTAAGTGTTTAACACAGCAGCTGAAGTGGTCAGTCAAACAATAAACACTACTCTTGCAGAGCAAGTTGACAAGGAAAGCTCACTAAGTTTACTAAGTCTTATGGACTACGGACATGCAATGGACAATGACACAGCAGAAGAGGCTACGTTAAGTACACACTGTTTGGTGCCAGACGAGTGCAGGCAGAAATTCTATCCCCTCTCATCATGTCCTAACGAGGCATAATCAGCTCTTAAAATTGAGGTCGCCTGTGAAAGAAATTATGATGAAATTCTTCAAGAAGATGAAGAAGATAGGAACAGGAGAATGTAATTCAGTGTGTTGAGCCTGCTCAGCCATTTAATACAATCCTTGCTAGTCAAAAACTTTAATGCCTTTTATGCATAATAACCCCAGAACCGTTTACCCTTGATAATCAAATATTTAGCAACCTCACTAATTCTCTTGTGAAAAGGCTAACATTGTATTTGTTTCTTAATAGTTTGCTGAACCTGCATTTAGACTTTTGTGATTCATTGACAAGAAAATTGGAGGTGTAGTGGACAGCGAAAAAGGGTATCTCAGAGTATAATGGGGTCTTGATCAGATGGGCCAATGGGTCGAGGAGTGGCAGATAGAGTTTAGTTTAAAAAAATGCGCGGTACTGTAGTTTGGAAAGACAAATCAGGACAGGACTTATACACTTAATGGTAAGGTCCGAGGGAGTGTTGCTTAACAAAAGGACCTTGGAGTGCAGGTTCAAATTTCCCTGAGTCACAGGTGCATAGGATAGTGGAGAAGGCTTGCCTTTATTGGTCAGTGCATTGAGTATCGGAGGTGGGAGGTCATGTTGCAGCTGTACAGGACATTGATTAATCCAATATTGGAATACATTGTGCAGTTCTAGTATCCCTGCAATAAGAAGGATGTTGTGGAACTTGAACAAGCTCAGACTAGATTTTCAAGGCATGTTGAGCTATTGGAAGAGGCTGAATAGGCTGGGACTATTTTCCCTGGAGAATCAGAGGCTAAGGGGTGACCTCATACAGGTTTATAAAATCATGAGGAGTTATGGATAGTATAAATACAATGTCTTTTTCCCATGGTGGGGCTGTCCAAAACTGGAGGGCATGGATTTAAGGTGAGAGAGGAAAGATTTAAAAGGGGCCTAAGGACAAAATTTTCATGCAGAGGGTGATGCATGTATGGAATGAACTGCCAGAGGAAGGTGGTGGAGGCTGGTACAATTACAACATTTAAAAGGCATCTGGATGTGTATATGAATAAGAATGGGTTAGAGGGATATGAGCCAAATGCTGGCAAATTGGACTAGATTTATTTAGGATATCTGGTCAGCATGGATGAGTTTTGGTGTTGCATATCTTTATGACTCTATGACTTCATGACACTGAGGTCCCTTTGCAATCTACACTTTTCAACATCTTGAAATGCAGTCTATAAAAAATTTAAAATCTTTCGTACAACCAACAATGGGTGATGAGATGGAAAGGAGCCAATTCGGCCTCTCTACTGAGTTGTAACAATTCCAATTAAGTGACGATCATAGTTAGATTTAAATCTTCTAGGTTGGAAAATGAATTTATCCAGAAAGAGAGGATCCATGAAGAATATATAGCATATTGACAGACAAAAGGTCCACCATCTTCACATCTCAGAATCACATCTTCACAACCTCCTCCCAGATGATGGCAAAGCCACTAACCAATTGATGTCAACTCATACGGACAAGCATACATTCTATTAACAGTGCAAACAGATATACTTTGATCTATTCAATACGCTGATTTTTTTCATGTAATTAACTTGTCAGCTATCAAAGGGTTATAATCCTAAATTAATTTCTTTTTATATCAATCTCTCTGACACTGATCTCAACTCAAAATTTATAATCACCATACAAGTTAATGCATTTTGCAGTAAGTAACTGAGCTGCCTTTGTAACCTTGCCCAATTATTTAATCATGTAAGCTGTCTATTAATTAATTGTATATTTGCTTATGCAGTGATTCCAACACTGATTCAACAGTCAATGAACAATTGTTAATTTGTGACTTTGTAGTCAAACGAATAACCTTGTTCAGATATGAAGCGCTTTAGATTAAACGAAATGCTTGGAAATTTGACAAGAAAGCTTCAGTATAAAATTTTCTCCTCACTTTTTTCTTCTTTTCCCAACAAAACTGAAAATTAAAGCAAGAATGCTGAGGCATTAAACCCATCACTCCACCACACCACTGGAAGACACGGTGGCACAGTGGTTAGTCCTGCTGCCTCACAGCGCCAGAGACCCAGTTCAATTCCCACCTCAGGCAACTGTCTGTGTGGAGTTTGCACATTCTCCCCGTGTCTGCGTGGGTTTCCTCTGAGTGCTCCGGTTTCCTCCCACAGTCCAAAATATTGTGCTGGTTAGATGAATTGGCCATGCTAAATTGTCTGTATTGTCTGAAGGGGTAAATGTAGGAGAATGGGTCTGGGAGGGTTGATCTTCGGAGGGTCGGTGTGGACGTGTTGGGCCAAAGGGCCTGTTTGCACACTGTAACTAATCTAAAAATATACAATGAGTCAATGTCTTCAACCTCCCAAACTCAAGAATATTGGTTGCCTTATATGTACTTCATGGAAGTATCTGTGAAAAAATACAAACACTTGCATTTTGAACATAAAGGTAATTGCAGTGGTAAAGACTTGTGGACTGTAACTGTTAACTGTTAATAATATTGACAGATTAAATGCATAAAGTGGTCAGCTGGTGAAAACTAGACAGGAAAAGTCTACACAGGAGTTTATATTCTGCCCCTATTCTAATATTGGCAACAATCAGTCTTATAAGCATGAATATATTTGAAACAAAACTATTTAATGCCTTAGTTATAATAATAGGAAAAAAGAGATGTCATATAAAATCAATAGTTTTCAGATTCTATATGTTTCCAACAAGAAAGTCTAGGCTTATAACCTTTAAACCAACAATATAAAGTTAAAATGGATATTTCTGATTGTTTTTCTCTATAGCAAAATCACTGAATGCAATGGCTAGCAATCAAAAATATTAATAAAATGCCATATTTGCTGATAAAATATAAAAAAAAGCAAATTTGTTGGGCTTTTTATTATAATCAAACTTCAACATTAAGATAGCACTGTCATTGCTGCATTATCAGTGATCCGCCAAAGTTTAAAATTCTCGTTCTAAGAGATCTTCCCAGTAAAGCTTTCCAGATCTGACATTATGTGGTAATATAAACTCCTGTACAGACAGTTCCCATCTGTTTTTCACCAGCTGACCACTAATCAGTTGAACATGTAAAGTTTGACTGCTAGAGTAATGAATGATAGAATTCAACAGTACCTAGCATGTTCTATAGATACAGGATATGAGGAAGGTTAACCTATTATGATAAAAATACATGTGAATGGGAAGTTCTATAACAGCTAAGAAAGATTAATTGAAATGTAGTTACTTGGAAAGCAATGAAGGATATTTAATGGAGAAAGCAAAAGTATCACATTTTTGTAGAAGATGTTCTAATGCAGATTAGTTTCTGCCATTTTCACTCTCGACTGTGGTGAGGCTGCTATGAAGTACAATTCATACTTGCAAGGATCTATTTATATAACTTGCAAGCTAAACTAAAGAAAACTTCCAAGAAGACGTTAAATGCTTTGCTTGCTTCTGTTCACGACGCTTTCTCACGCTTGCAATATTAACTTATTTGGTTTTAGTTTCTACTCTCATTAAAGAATAACAGATGAATCTGTTACAATCTCTCATGAGATTGTAAATCCATAAGGGTATCGCAACCTACGCAAATTGTGACCAGTGTGATTGCCAGAGCTTTGTTATTTTCAAGGATATTGTAATTAAATGAGCTTGGCATTACTTTACATTGACATTGTGTTGACAGCATTAACTCCTGGAGAAAACAAAAAGTTAATAACAACTGGTGTCAAATTAATTGATTATGATTAACAACTGAAGAAAGAGGTGAGCATTGATCAACACCTTTAGGAGATTTAAAACAAAAGGAACTTACAGGAAATAAACTTGAGGATTCAAGTGTAGCGACTGTTTTTCTAATATTCAAGAAAGGAACTTAAGGACTAAGTTTGCTCAAGTCATGAAAATCTTAAGAAGATAACAAATATTTAAGATATTTTTACAAGCTATTAGAATTATTATTAAAAATTATCAAAATTAGTTGTGAAGTTAAATGAAGCAGCACTAATATACCTGGATATTCCAGAGGTACCTCACAGGAGATAAATTTCTTCATGCAATGTTAAGTAAGTCAATACCTGTGGCCATTTAACTAATTGGATTGTTGGAAATGTGTAAACAATGTGAGAATAAACAATGAAAGCAGTGGCTGGATGATGCATTTTGCAGAGGAGCAATCTGCTCCCTGTAGTTTTCTCAAGGAGGGAATTTTATACAGTTCAAAGTTATTGATGGCACCAAACTACGTAATGAGGTAAATAACAGATGCAGTATTGTCAGACTTAAAAGGCATCTAACCAATTACTTACATGTACTAAAGAATTGTTGAAAGTAAATTATTATGCAAAATATAAAGTGGAACATGATTTATATAACTTGCATTGACACCCGGTGCGGAGGGGGGAGGGCAAGTCAGAGGACCTCCTCATGGGCCTGCTCCTGGGCCTGGCCAAACTGGCCATGAATAGGCCTAGGCAGCGGGCCATGGAGGAGACATTATGGCAGATTGTCTGCCGCTCTTCCGCGGCTACGTCTGAACCCGAGTGTCCTTAGAGAAGGAGCACGTGCTATCTGCCAACACCCTGGAGGTATTCAGAGACAGGTGGGCATCACAGGATGAAGAGTGCTTTATTTCCCCCTCTTAATCAATTTTGATTTAATCCCTGTGCACCACCACCCCCACCCCCACCCCTCTTTTCAGTTTTTGATCAGCCAGCATTGCCTTTTGTAGAGGAGGGCAATGCTTGTCACTGGCCACTTGGGTATTTTCTTTCTTCCTGGTGGTGTATTATGGATAAAGTTTGATGCACTGATTCATTCACTGTGTCTTACACCTACACACACACACAGCATGGGTGCAAAAATACATCTTGCTGGTTCTTTGTGTCGCATTTAGATAAAGCAGGTAAGCAGCTGAGAAAAGTGTCAGATTTGCTCTTCCAAAAAAAAGCATTTGGAATTGTTGCCTTCAAATACTATTCAGTAGGTTAATACAAAGTGGATGTGAGGGCAGAATTGTACAATAAGAAAATCTTAGCTATAATGATATAACCAAGACTTCTCCCTAGGTTAGTCTAGGGACTTTCCAGTAGTTTGTAGTGAAGGTTGAATCACAAGTAATTCTCAGCAGAAGAAACATTATTCTTCAGTAAAAACAAAATAAGGTTTATTACATCTCAGAAACTATTGACATTTCTAATCAACCTGTTCAGATATGTTACGACAAACCTCTGGACTATGAACAATGCCTCCTGGCCTAGAGGTAAGGGCACTACCACTGTTTCCCAAGAGCCCTTCTAGGCAAGGACACTATCACTGTATTCCTTCTAAGTAACTACATAAAGGTTTAATTAAGTCTTAAGCTATTAACAAGAGGTAGGTAATGCATGTCTGACCCCTTTCTGGATTAGTAGTGCTAGAAAAGCACAGCAGTTCAGGCAGCATCTGAGGAGCAGTAGAATTAAAGTTTTGGACAAAAGCCCTTCATCAGGAATACAGTATTTTGTATTCCTGATGAAGGGCTTTTGCCCGAAATGTCGATTTTACTGCTCCTTGGATGGTGCCTGAATTGCTGTGCTTTTCCAGCACCACTAATCCAGAATCTGATTTCCAGCATCTGCAGTCATTATTTTTACCTATGTCTGACCCCTTGGGAAGAGAGGGCCAGGTTCCAACTGCTGTCTGCCAAACATAAACTACCCAAAAGAGGTTGGAGTTTCATCATAGCACAGATTATGCCATTTACAACATCTGCCCGTCCTGCCCCCCAGCTCTTTTTTTCCTCAATTATCCTACAACGGTATAAAAAGGACATAACACCATGACCGCTTCTTGCACCCCACAGAAATCTCTGACTTCACAATTCAAGCAATCTGATCACTTGACAGTTCTTCCAGAATGTATTTGTTTCAGATTTCAACAATCAGTAGATTGAGGATTACTAACCTTGAGGTTAATCATTCTTTTATTTCTCTTTAGAGGATCCTTTATTACATGAATCTCTTTTACTGAGGAGTTGGTTGACCATTGATGTTGGGGTTGTTGGTGGTCCAATACCTTATCTGGAGATCCTTTGATTTCCTTCGTGGAAGACACTTGAAAGTCATTTTATCTTCATAATCATGCAATGGTTACCTGACTGGTCTCTGTCAAGGTGTTGAATGTTTTGTGCATCTTCAATCATGTCATGTGTTGTTGTGCCTTGCAAAGAATTCTTTTGCACCAGTATTGTCAGTGATATTGCTCTGCATCACCAACATGTGTAGTAGACTTTGTGCTGTCAGTACTGACGTGTTCTCTAGTGAACTGTATTGCTATCTTTAGTATCAGCAATTAGTTCTTACTGACAGCTGTTCTCTGAGGATTTTTTAGTGATACCAAGATGGAAAACAATTCCTGTAGTTTTATGAAATCTCTGGCTTCTTCTGTGCAGATTATATGAAATCTTGGATTTCAATGTGATTTCTACATGTGGAATTTCTTTTATGCTCAGCTATTAATCTTCAAAGGTCTATAAGGGCTTTCGTTGGTTGTCTTTTCTTTAGTCAATCAATGGTACTTTTCTTATAAAGTGGATGAACTGCATCAATGATTTGTGGTTTGTTGCGGGCAAAACACATACTCAAAACTCAAGAATAAGCATTTTATGTTGCTATGCGACACATGATATTCCTCTAATATTAGAGATTGTATGACTTGCACCATGTTATTCTTGTTCTATAAGCTGTAATATCATGAATTTTAGTCAAGAGCTACAGTCACATAAGTCAGTGACACCTATTTCTGGATAAAACTTGAATTGAGTAAGATGTCCATTGACATAAATAAGTAAAGTCTACCTCATTGTGATGCATCTCCTATTTTCCATGTTTTACGTATCTTCTCAGATGGATGTATATCTTCAAATGTAGGGGTCTCTTTTACTGGAGGTGGGTGATCTACTGGTTGGTGTTCTTGATGTATGTTCCCAGTGAAGCTTTCACTGTTCTTAACTCTTTCTCTGTGTCTCTTTGGAAGAGGCCCAT
Source organism: Hemiscyllium ocellatum (assembly GCF_020745735.1). NCBI lineage: Eukaryota > Metazoa > Chordata > Chondrichthyes > Orectolobiformes > Hemiscylliidae > Hemiscyllium > Hemiscyllium ocellatum. The sequence continues at coordinate 35,859,280 of NC_083407.1, read as the reverse complement.
TTTGTTACAGAAATAACACTTCTGTCCTAACTGGGCAATGTCTTTGCCTGTAAGGTTTTATTATTGCACAGAACTGACACTTTCCTTCTTTTTTTGCATTGGCTTGTCATATGTCTGTTTAGAGTTTATGTACCTTATGAAGTTAATGGAATCTCTTACTCTTCTACAGTGAGGTTGTTCTTTTCCTTTCAAGGTTTACTGATGGTATTTCCTGATCTCTGCTTCCAAGATGATTTGGATAACTTTTCCAAAAGTTTAATCTTCCTTGGATTATAAATTATTTGATAAGATCTAAATTCTTTAAAAGTTCTGAATTGCAAGGTTCCATATTCACAGGTTTCAACTAATTTGTAAAAGTCATGAACAGAATTGTCTGCAAATTCACTTCTTCTGTTAAAAATTAACTTGTTCAAAATTTCTATTCTTCATTAAATTGTTGGAAGATTTTATAATTATATTAAAAAGTATATATTTTCTTTTATTTGGTAATTTATAACATTATCAGCCATAGGATCCATTGTATATGGTAATGTATTAATGTGTAGACTGTGTACAGTTCTGGTCACCACATTACCAAAAGGATGTGGAGGCTTTGGAGAGGGTGCAGAGAAAGTTTACAAGGATGTTGCCTGGTATGGATGGTGCTAGCTTTAAAGAGAGGTTGAGTATGTTGGGTTTGTTTTCATTAGATAGAAAGGTGATTGAGGGGGGAACTTGATTGAGGTCTACAAAATCATGAAGGGTATAGACAGGGTAGATAGAGACAAGCTTTTTTTCCAGGGTGAAGGGTTCAATAACGAGAGGTCACGCTTTCAAAGTGAGAGGTGAAAAGTTTAAGGGGGATACACGCAGCAAGTACTTTACACAGAGGGTGGTAGGTGCCTGGAACACGTTGTCAGCAGAGGTAGCAGAGACAGGCACAGTAGGTTCATTTAAGATGCGTCTGGACATTTGCATGAGTACATGGGGAGCAGAGGGATACAGATGCTTAGGAAATGGGCAACAGGTTTAGACAGTGGATTTGAAATGGTCCAGGTTTAGTGGGCCGAACGACCTGTTCCTGGTCTGCAAATGTTCTCTGTTCTTTCTTTGTTCTTTGTTTAAATCATGTTCTACTTTTGAATTCGTATTTAGTTTTGAAGCAATTCTATAAAGTCAGGAATTGGTTTTTTCCACGAAGTCCAACATTATGCTCTGTTAGCAAAATCTCTGATATTGAACCTTCTATAAAGAATGATATCCTCTTCCATTTTGATTTAATGTAATGATCAATCTTGTGACACGTAGTGGCTCAGTGGTTAACACAATTGCCCCACAGAGCCAGGAACCTGGTTTCAATGCAGACCTTGGAATACTGCTTATATGTGTGGAGTTTAAATGTTTTCCCCATTTGTGTGGGTTTATGCTGGGTACTCTAGTTTCCTTGCACTGTCCAAAGACATGCAGATTACATCACAGAATACAGCCATTTGGATACAGAACTGGCTCAAATGTAGAAGACAGAGGGTAGTGGTGGAGGGCTGTTATTCAGAATGGAGGCCTGTGACCAGTAGCGTGCCACAAGGATCAGTGGTTGGTCCTCTACTTTTTGTCATTTACATAAATGATTTGGATGTGAGCATAAGAAGTGTAGTTAGTAAGTTTGCAGATGACGCCAAAATTGGAAGTGTAGTGGACAGTGAAGAAAGTTACCTCAGGTTATTACAATGGGATCTTGATCAAATGGGCCAATGGGCTGAGAAGTGTCAGATGGAGTTTAATTCAGATAAATGTTAAGTGTTGCATTTTGGGAAAGAAAGTCTTAGCAGGACTTACACACTTAATGGTAAGGTCCCAGAGAGTGTTGCTGAACAAATAGGCCTTGGAGTGCAGGTTCATAACTCCTTGAAAGTGGAGTCACAGGAAAATAGGATTGTGAAGAAGGTGTTTGGTATGCTTTCCTTTATTGGTCAGAGTATTGAGGTCAGGTGTTGGGAGGTCATGTTGTGGCTGTACAGGACATTGGTTAGGCTCCTGTTGGAATATTGCATGCAATTCGGGTCTCCTTCCTATCGGAAAGATGTTGTGAAAGTGTTCAGAAAAGATTTACACAGATGTTGCCAGGGTTGGACGATTTGAGCTAACAGGCTGGGGCTGTTTTCCCTGAAGTGTCGGAGACTGAGGGTTGACCTTATAGAGGTTTACAAAATTATGAGGGCATGGATAGGATAAATAGACAATGTCTTTTCCCTGGGGTGGGGGAGTCCCGAACTAGAGGGCATAGGTTTAGGGTGAGAGAGGAAAGATATAAAAGAGACCTAAGGGGCATCTTTTTCACACAGAGGGTGGTACGTGTATGGAATGAGCTGCCAGAGGAAGTGGTGGAGGCTGGTATAATTGCAACATTTAAAAGGCATTTGGATGGGTATATGAATAGGAAGGGTTTGGAGGGATATGGGCTGTTTGCTGGCAGATGGGACTAGATTGGGTTGGGATTTCTGATCGGCATGGACGGTTTGGACTGAAGGGTCTGTTTCCACGCTGTACCTGTCTGTGACTCTATGACTCTACATGGATTGTACATGCTTAAATTGTCCTGCAGTGTCCAAGGATGCGCAGGTTAGATGGAGTAGTCATCGTAAATTGGGGAGTTATTGGGGTAGGGTGGGGGGGATGAGCCTGGTTGCAATGCTGTTTGGAATGTCAGTGCAGACTTGATGGACCAAATGTCATCTTTCTGCATTATAAGGATATCTTTAAGGTGCTGTATTTGAGTTTCTATAATTTTATTACCATTTAAATCTGATATTCTATAATTTTGTATTCAGGAATACAACTTCAGTTCATATTAATGCAAAGCTTATTAGAATCTTTACAGCTGTTTATTGCTATTTACTCTTTGCTAATCTTTTATCATTGTCTTATGTCAAAATCATCTAATAAAGCTTTAAGTTCTATTTATTGGTTGCTCTGCAACTGTCAAATGATTTCAACTCCAAAATTTTTTTCTTATAAAGTGCTTGCATTTCAAAATTCGAAGTTTATAAAACCTATCTTGTAATAATATTGTTCCAATTAAATTCTTTTAACTTTTCAAATGTTGTAATTTCACTTCAATACTATTTCTCTTTTCTAAAGTATAGGCATAAACATAGTTTTAGGTATTAAAATAATGTATTACTTCCTTTTTGCATTTTCTTGAGAAATGTTGTCTTCTTCAAAAAGATTTGTAAGATCTTCTTGCTGGGATGATTGGTGCATTTTTACCCAACAAAATTGTGCATTCAGATACTTTCTGCCATTAAAATATATTCTGATCTTAGTAAATCTAATAAAACAGGTTCTTACCTCTGAGATGTTTTACTGGTCTTAGTCTTCTTCTACAACAGACATAACAATAAGTAAATTTATTGCTGATGTATCTGATTTTGATATTGGAGTCATAGGCCCATTTTAAACTTTGCAACTATAGAGCGATCTGTGACTGTATTAATGCTCACTTTATCCGTAGGTACTCCTGCTTCATTTTGCCAGTCTCCCAGCCTAGTTTTGGATTGCTTCGGTAGGTTTTATAACCTTTTCTCATATAAGTCCAAGTTACTGCCATTCACACCTTTACAGAATCATGACTCAGACCACACCCTTATTGTCCAGGTGTTACTGCCTGTAGTCCACATTGATGATCTCAGAACTTCTTCTCACAGGTCTGCCTTTCTGTTTGGAGTACAGGTGCTAAATGGTTGCTACTTCCATGAGCCTGGGCAACTGACATCTGTTCAAATGCTTTCAGCTGCTGACTGGCAAGCTGAGCCTTTCCTCAAACTACAATGTTTTAAAAATGGTAATTCATTCAGCTGCTAAACAAATGTCTTTTGTTCTTTTTTTTTCTCCTTGTGATGGGGGTCAGATCAGGACCATCACAATCATGTTATGATATCATGTGATGACTGTACACCAACCACTATTGGACTGTGTTTGGGGAAAAGTGCTGCAACCAATTTTCCTTTCTATGTGAGTCAAAGGAGCTGTTCAGTAGTCTGGGCTGGAGGATAGTCAAACAATTAAGTCTTAGCAGAAAGGATTCTTGTTTCTAGATAACACAAAGTAATTCATTATATCAAAGTAACTCTTTGGCATACTGACTATTATCAACAACTGGTGGAGAAGACATATGTGCCTCCATCAGGAGATTGTGCCAGAGTCCAATTAATTGATTCTCCACCCAGATACTAAACAATATTTTACATTGGCAGAGCTCAATATAGCTCAAACATTAAACTCTTTCAGAATCATTATTCTATACGACTCAAACACCTTCAGCAATAGGACCTTTTGAATATAGTTGGGGTGGGGTCTCCAATTTACAAATTTCCTACTTATGGTCATTCATATTTACGAACATATCCCAGACAGAGGCGTAACTTTAAAGATCCGACTCACGAACATTCCTTGTACAGGTCATTCTGCTATAATGGGCGTTTTGTTAACACAAATTCGCTGTAATGCAGTTGACAAATTGGGGACACTGTTTTTAAAGAGTGATCTTTTAAAACACGGATTGGCTGTAATGTGATTAGATTGCAATTACTTGAAGTGTTGATTCTAAGGCATGATTTTTCTAGAATGTGGAGTTACACAACATCATAACCATTGCATTATAGAAGAACTCACTGTACTACAAATGGCTACTTAATATTGTCCTGCACTATATTCTGACTTGAGCACAAATTGACTTGCAAACTAATGCTAGAATGGAATCGGTTCACAACCCAGGGACCACCTGCAATGTATTAATGTGTCCTACTTCTGATTTCGTTCCTAGTTTTGAAGCAATTCTGTACAGCCAGGAATTGTTTTTGCCTTGAAGTCCAACATTATACTCTGTAAGGAAAATCTCTGATGTTAAACCTGCTTGGAAGGATTATGTTTATTTTCCATTTTTACTTAATGTGATAGTCAATCGTATAAATTTAAAGGTACTGTGTTTAAATTTATGTAATGAAACATATAGATGAATATGAAAACACTTCTCTGCATGGTCTTTTCCCAGAACAATGTAACGTAAGTATGGATGTTGCGAACAGAAATGTTAACAAATATCTTTTCCTTTCAAAGCAACTCTTTATTTTCATGTCCCCTCTGCCTTCTCCCCAACATGCCTGTTCCCCTTTGTCCCACAATTCCCACTACTTAATCCTGATCCTGCCTTTATTTACCTATCTGGGATTCCATATGCTCCCACTGGCAGTGTGAGGAACTAGCTTTCTGTTAATATTGGGGAAGGCCTAATGGTTTTTATTAAGTGCCTGGAAGGCATTTGGCCATCAGGCTTTACAATGGAACTGACTGAGATTCCCTGCCAAGCTCCAATTTATTGTTGGAATGTTTAACTAGCATTGCAGGTCAGGCAGCCATCGTACAATACACCTAATTTGCTAACAACTCCGTTATGAGAGCATTTTGAATTCACAAGAAATAATGTGAAGCACTTCTGTCATTAAAAACACTGTGGCAGAGGCAGTCATTATAGAATATCTGTTATGAGTACAGTTTTGATATTCTATTGTCTGTATAGTTGAAAAGTTAATGGAGTTTTTCTTGTCACTGTCAGAACTTGCAGGAGTATGTCATAGCAATGTTTGTGAACAGTAATCACATTCAGAAAGAAATGTTGTTGGAGTTGAACCTCCAGGCTTTATTGCTGAAAAGGACAGTAAGCTCCTGTTTCTGTCATGCCTTTGTGAAATGTTCCAGCTCATTTCTGCTCTTTGATATTTCTGATCCTAGCTATCAAACCAACTAAATCACCAAAGGGCAGAATTACCTGTACTGGTGCTTGCAACAGATAAAGTGTGATGCAGGACACAAAGATGCACTCGCTATTTTCATTTTGTGGGTAGATTAGATTAGATTACTTACAGTGTGGAAACAGGCCCTTCGGCCCAACAAGTCCACACCGACCCGCCGAAGCGCAACCCACCCATACCCCTACATTTACCCATTACCTAACACTATGGGCAATTTAGCATGGCCAATTCACCTGACCCGCACATCTTTGGACTGTGGGAGGAAACCGGAGCACCCGGAGGAAACCCACGCAGACACGGGGAGAACGTGCAAACTCCACACAGTCAGTCGCCTGAGTCGGGAATTGAACCCGGGTCTCAGGTGCTGTGAGGCAGCAGTGCTAACCACTGTGCCACCGTGCCACCCACGGTGGTAATGGTTTTAGAAAGATTGTGATTGAAACTGAAGAGGAGCATAAATTCAATATTGGTTGTAAAGCAATCATTCTCATGATGATTGGGTGGCAATTACTTATGTTTTATGCTCGAATATATGCTTTTGTGTGACTTTTGGATGAAGGAAGGTTGCCATTTATCAGAACACGTCTATTCTCCAGGGAATGACGTTGACAAAATTGGATCTAAGAAGAGGAAGAATATGAATAAAAAAACTGCAGTAGCAAAGTGCAAGCTTCTACACACTGATTACCTTGTCCACCAATGTTCCAAATTTAGAGGAAAAGGCTCAGAATAGAAAATTCTGCCTTGTGTAATTTATTATCTTTTTCTAATATTGACAAAGTTGGGAGTTCTCATTTATGGCTTCAAGCTTGTCTGAGTATTTCAACAAAAGATGCTATATGACAAGGCATGCAGAGCAATGAGTGACGCTTCTGCGTTGCTATACTGTGCAGTTTAAAACCTTTAGGACGAGGAAAATAAAGCTGTGTTCTTATTTACAAAAGTAAAAGCATTTAAGGGAATGAGATTATTCGTAACATTGAGATACTACTTTTGTAAAATTCTGTAATTTGTGAAGTGAGAGACTTAGGAGGTGATGGGGTAATATAAATGTATTTATGAATGTACAAGTGTTAACAAAGGAAAACAAACCTGGGGGTGAGAGGTAATGCTGAAAGAGGGAGTGTCCATGAGCTCTGATCTCAAATGGTACAGTTGTGTCATTGATTTCTCCCTATAGTCTTAGTAACAATATTTATCTTATTGAAGTAACTGGTTACTGTCATGCAATAAGTTATGTCTTGTTGGGGCCCTCTTATGGTGCAGTGATAGTGCCCCTGCCCCAGACCGGGAGGCCTGGGTTTAAGTCCCACTGCTCCAGAGGTGTGTAATAACATCTCTGAATAGGTTGATTAGAAAAATATTTTAATTAAAGAAATATTTTTAAGACACATTAGTGGCTGTACAAGTATGACCAATTTGCACAATTGATCTTCATAATCCAATTCTTTAAATGTAATTGTGCTCTTCCATTTCCTTTCAAATATACTGTAATATTGCACCATTATAAATCAAATAGGCATTTAGGCCCAGTTAAGGAATGAAGAATGGTGGAAGTAATCCTCTACCTGCAAATACCATAGATTCTAAGAAAAATAACAAAAGAAAATGCCAAAGGTAACAAAAAAAACATGCAATATGTAAACCAGAATGAACAGAACTGTTTTCCCCAAACCATGCAATAAGTCCTTGGGCCTTCCAATTGGTATTTTCCATTAACACCCGTTAGCTGTTATTGTAAGTCTTTCCAGTTTCTTGCGGGACAATGTCCTGCATTATTTAACGAAGGATGGTGGATTAAAATTACCTGGATCTCACGTTAAAATCTATTTTGTTCTTGAATCTTGCACCCACCCCAATGTAAGTACAGCCTGAAACCAGACTCAGACCCTGACCTAATGTCAAATGAATAAAAGAAGTGATAATTCCTGGGAGATGTTGTTTTACTCCACTCATTTTGGAATTAATTTATGTCAAGATACTTTATTAACACTAGAGATCATTAGATGTTTATAAGAATGTTAATCCTGCAGTGTTGTATGAATGCAACTCACTGTTGTAGTGGTAGATTTTTCAGAAGCACTTTATCAGAGCAACCAAAAACTGACTTATTCACAAACATGACAGCGTAATAATTAGTTAGACATCATTGTGAACACATGATTTCCTGAAGCAATGTTTTGTCTTCTTCTGAAGGATGTAATGCAGCATTTATCATCCCTGTGAAGTACAGGAGAATGTAACAGACTTGCGATAGTCATGATCTCCATTGAAGCAGAAAGTGTAATCATTTTAATCATCTCCTGAAGGTGTAAGAAGATCTTGATAGCTGTTGACTGCACCTTGGCATTTTTTCTTTCCTCTCAGGAGTTGATTGTGCTGGCTCGAACAGGCAACCTGGTACTTTTCATTACATGTTAACATAATCTTTCCTCAGGTACTGATAGAGTGAAAGAAGACATTATTCAGATATTTTCTAATACTTTTTAAATCCAATTCTATTCCATTCTATTTCAAACTTGTGTTGTCTTGTATAAATATGACCAATTTGCACAATTGATCTTCATATTCCAATTCTTTGAATTTAATTGTGCTCATCCATTTCCTTTCAAATGTTGCAATATTGTTTTCTTGTGCTGTGTCCAGAATGGAACTGTGTACTCAAATTTAAATGCACTATTACAAAGTGTTATAGCAGACTTTTGTTCACCATGTTGTTTCAGATCACGTGTATGGCCCATTTAAAGAAATGTCTTATCCTGCCATGGGACACTGTGGCATTGTTGGAAGAGACTGCAAAAGTAAGTATTTGATTGTGGGATGTCATTAACAAAACTTTATGAAGCATAAGTGAAAATCACAGCTGCATTTAAGAGAAGGTTAGATCAATATATGAGTGATAAATAAATTGGAACATCCCAATAAGGTTAGTTGAAGTCAAGTGGAAGGAGGGTTGTACCTATGTGGAGCATGAGCACTTGTCCAAGTCTATTGAGCTAGATAATTAGAGGGATTTTCCTTTCTCCCACCTTTCCTAAGGAATGTAAATATTTTCCATTGATATTGGGCAGAGTCTGAAGACTTTACCTGATGTATACTGAGCGAGTGGCAATTGAAATACTTGAGGAGCAAAGGGATAGTGGGCATGATCTGAGGGAGGCATGGGAAAGCAGGGGGTGGGTGAGCTTGAGGAAAGTGAAGATTTTTTGGGAGCTGGAAAAATGTGCTGGAGAATTAACTGGTTTGCTTCTGCGACCAAAATCCTCCAATTCTTCAATGCAGTTCACAAACTGCAATACAAGCCTAATCCTGAAAAGAAAAAAGTATGTAAAGTCCAGCATTGGTCAGATTGTGAGCTGTATAAGAAGACATTCTGCTGTCCAAAGTGCAGAAAAAGATTTGCTTAGTTTTATAGGATTAGATATTAAAGTCAATGATTAGAATATGCAATAGTTACATTACATACAGTTTTCCCATTTTTCTCATTGCAATCATGTTGGCATTTCCTCTTGAACAAGCCTGAATATTCCTCACTCCTTACCGGACATACTCCAAGCTAGCTTCATTCGGAAGTTAGGCGTGAAGATGCAGAATACTGAAGTATCTTGGATCTATTTTCTGATCGGAATTGAATTCCATCTTTCAAAGATAACAGTTTGTTGAGAGTAAGTGGGAAGAAGAACTTTTTCTGGCAAATATGTAAATAACCAAAGGTCATAGCTGTAAAGTAATTGATCAAAGAACTATCATATGAAATTTAGAGAATGTTTTTAAGCCTAAGATTGGAAAGATTTGAAAAGCACTACTGGAAGGAATATGGAATTAGATTCAAAAGGAACTTTTGAAAATAATTGGAGCTGAACTTGTAAATGAATGATTTGCAGGAAAAGCTTGACTTTGGACTTTACTAGATAGCTCTTTGGAGAAATATTGCAGGTAATGGGTTAAATTGCCTCCAGTGCTATAAAGCCGTATGATTAGAAATTCTTAACAAAAACTTCACTGAACTTCAAGTCTTTACATCATCTTATGTTCCAGTTAGGAAGATCAAACTGGTTCCAATTTATGTCCAAGTCCTCCAATGGTCACAAAAAAAAAGTGAATATGAAAAGGGAGTAATATTGACAATTAATATTGCCAACTATATGTAGATTGGTATTAGAAATAAGTCAGTCAGATTCCTTAATTAACAAAAAGGGAACTAGTTTATTGCAAACAAAACTTACTCAAGCAAAAATGTAAAGTTTATTAAGAACAGCTTTAGACTATGCAGATATATATAGCTACTCTTCATGAAAAGGAACATAGACATACAACCTCCCAGCCTAGTGAAATTAAATAAAACCTCTGCAGAGCATTATCTTAAAAGTACTTCAGGCAAGTCACAGTTAAATTCAGCAAAAAGAACCATTCACAGCTTGTCCACATGTTGGTTTGTAGCCAAAGTCACTTCACATACAAATTATTGGCAAAGGGCTGTCTTATTGGAGCTGTCTTCCTTAGGTACAGCATGCTTTTCTTGAAGCAGTGGTGTAGAACTTAATTTCTGTTTTATGAACTTTCCAATTGCAATGATGAGATCTTCCCATCAGTTTTGAACTCTTAAAATCTGAACTCTTTTGCTCTTCTGGATATAGGTTTGCTTGCTGAGCTGGAAGGTTCATTTACAAATGTTTCGTGACTATACTAGGTAACATCTTCAGTGAGCCTCCGGACGGAGCACTGCTGATGATTCCTGCTTTCTATTAATATATTTGGGTTTCTTTGGATTGGTGATGACATTTCCTGTGGTGATATCATTTCCTATTCTTTTTCCCTGGGGGTGGTAAAACTTGGTCTTGGCAAGTTAGCTCTCTGATCATTAGCATTCGAATCCCATAGCTTTATTACACCCACAAACTGGGTCACATGACCTCTCCCTGAAATATACTCAATAACTCCAGCCACATAGTTTGTGATCTTTGCTATGTATATATGTTCAGTCAATGATGTTCTCAATTAATATAAGAATTAACATCATAACAGCATTATTTATCTTTAGAAAAGTAATTAGTGTTACTGGTATGCTGAAAATGATTATAGCAAGTATCTGAGCCATGACATTGTACCTTCAGCAGTTAGTTCATCAATAGTCATACTACTGCAGTGTATTGCTGAAAATGAAACTCTATAATAGCTATGCAAGATCTGAAGTATGGTCATACTGAGTTGAAATAACGCAAACTTTGATCATATCCTATTTCAAATGATGCTGCTAAATATTCAGAATGTTTCATCCAGATTTACCATACTGTCCTATACAAACACTAATATAAAACAAAGAACTGTGGATGCTGGAAGTCACAAACAAAAACAGAAACTATTGGAGAAATTCAACAGGTGTGGCACATCCATGGAGAGGGAAAGAGAGTTAACATTTCGAGTCTAGTGATCCTTCTTCTGAGTCGTTCTGAACAAGTGTCTTTGGACTCAAAATGTTCCTCTTTCCACTGATGTGCCAGGCCTGTTGAGTTTCTCCAGCAATTTCTGTTTTTTTTCCTTATACAACCAGCGTGGAGTATAAATCTTAAGTTATTTAATAAGTTGTAACATGTTCAGAGAATTATTGTAGTCTTTCTTTTTAAGAATGTTCCTTTAGCAGTGACAAATAATTGTTTTCCGTTCGTTCCCATTAGTAGGTTTTTATGTTTTGCCTGAGGGATCAGAGTTTCACAGTAAATCTGTACTGTTTGAATTGTGTCAGTAATTAATTTCATTGGCTACATCTTGTGGATCCTTAACCTTCTAACCCCGAGTTCTCTTCTGGTAATATGTTTACATACCCCAGGTTGTAATTTGTTTCCTTAAAATTAGAGTGGCAATTGAAATACTTGAGGGGCATGATCTGAGGGAGGCATGGGAAAGTGCGGGGGTGGGGGGGGGGGGGATAGGTGAGCTTGAGGAAAGTGAAGATTTTGTGAGCATGATGCTTAGCAAAAAACACAGTTTCTTTCTCTCTCTCTCTCTCTCTACAACTTTTGGATTCCTAAGAGCTCAGAGCATGACATTTTCTTTAAGTTACTTTATCGATATATACAAGGAATGATTAGTTTTTAAACAGTGGTTTGATGCACGTAAGTATTATTTTGGCCAGGATACTAGGTCAAGTTCAGGCCATGACTGGTTTGGTGTTAGACTTTGGAATAATTATGCCTCATTTTAGTGTAACATACAGGCCTCCATTATACCTTTGTATTCTTAAATATGACTATTGAAATCCTCTTCTGACTGGTCTCCTCCATCGTCCAATTACACATTTGAGTTCATTCAAATTCTGTTGTATATGTTCTAACTCCCATCAAGTCACATTCAGGCAACCTCCCCGTGCTTACTGACCTGCATTGCCTCTCAGTCTAGTCATTTCTCAGCTTTAAAATTTTTATTCCTTAGCACTCACCATCTTTGCAGTCACTTGCTGCCCTCAAAAGCCCTGTACTCCTCCAATTCTCATGTCTCCAATTTTAAATTGATCCACCATTGATGGCTGTGCCTTCCGTTAAACAGAATAGAATAAAACAATCATTATTGTCTCATTTGCTTAATGATTGTAGTGAAAAGTTTATTCATTGCCAATTACAGGGCCCATTTAGATACATATGTACCGAGGCACAGCTTCTTCAGTTATTTGATCTTAGACAATTGAGAAGTAAAATATCCAGCATTACAGAATTAAATGTTCAGTACAACAGACAACACTGGTACCCAGCTTCCAGTGTACCTCTCTATGACCTCCTAGACAGACAGTTCTTTCGTGGTTGGTGCTTATGATGCATTTTTGGCCATTTGACTGAATCTAAGTTGCACCAGTTACTTAAACCTTCAAAGCTGAGGCTTAACTTATTTATCATGGAGTCAACTTCCACCTGGAGAGTCAAGTAGTTGAAAATTCTCTAAATTCTGGTCTCTCATCAGTGTGTCTGTTGACCACTAGTAGTCGCAGCAAGATTTCAGTGCCCCTGGATTAGAGAGGGGAAAATTAGCTAAAGTTCCATCTGTTGAGTACTGTCTAGTCATTTCACTAGAAGTGTCCTTGCATGAAAGGTGGATGGGGATGTGGTCAGGCTGTTCTGGATATTTTTAATCAGTTTGTTCAGGCATGTTTTAACACTCATCTATAACAAATGGTGCTTGTGTCTGGGCTTTCTAACCCAGGGATAGGAACATCAGCATTATGCCACAGGAACCCTTTTAAAGCCAGCTGAAACAAGTTCATCTTTGTACTGATTAAGCAGGATGAAGTGGAGAGTCCAGTTCACCATGTACCTGGTCGGTTTTAAGAACCATGTCACTTTATTGTGGGCTGAAGTAGGAAAAGTATTATTTTTAGAAATCAAGGAATGTGGAAGGGATTGTTGCACATTTTAAAAGCAAGCTACCTGTATTTATTGTAAATGCTGTTTACATGTTGTTTGTTCAACCAGTAGGGGAATGTCTACTTGCAGGCAAACAGACACCAAGGAGTATATATAAAACAAACTTCAACCTAAAATGGCTTCCAGGTAGCTGAACAGCTTGTGAACAAGATAGTCAGAAGCCATCAGATATCCAGAAGGAAGGTGCTGTCCTTTCCTCCTGAAGTTAAAAAAAAGCACCTAAAACCTGAAGAAAGTCAGTTTATTACCTCTCAACAGTTGCTATAAGCTGTGACTTATAAGTAGGGAAAGTCAAAGACTTTATAACAAGTGAACTAGTTGCTCTGTGCCTTGGGAAAATGTGTGTGAAGTATATATGAGCAGGGATCATTGAACTACCTTCCCAGTTTTAAGCTCTATACACAACACCAATATTTATGTGTGTGTCTTTCTGCATTTATGTAGGGGGTGTTTTTTATGGGGGTTAGCAGTTTAACTGGTAGAGTAATATGACGACAGTTCATAGCTGATTACCTGTACCTAGAATCTAATTATTTGTAATAAATAGTTATGTTTGTTCAGCACAAAGACCTGGTCCATACCTTCTGTCAGTCTGGGTTTAAAAAGACACATAATTTTTGTGAATTTTGCATACTTTATAAACTCTTACTTGTGTGATTACACAAGGGATAGTGTGGTTTGACTTCCAGTGTTCTACTCCAGTGAGGTGAAACACAGTTGACTTTCAATGCTATGTAATGAGAATTTAATTATGTTCCAATTGTCACAGCACAATAAAGTGATAGATTCAATGGAAATGAAGGACATCAAATCTCTATACACATCAATCTGCCATGATGAAGACCTCCAAGCCCTCCGTTTCTTCCTGTCCTGTCATCCCTGCCAGTACCACTACACTGACACTCTCATTCGTTTAGCTAAACTGGTCCTCACCCTCAATAATTTATCCTTTGAATCGTTCCACTTCCTCCAGACCAAAAGGATAGCCATGGACACTCACATGAGCCTCAGCTATGCCTGTCTCTTCATCGTGTATGTGGAACAGTCCAACTTCTGCAGCTATACCAGCACCATTCCCCTGATTTTCCTCAGCTACACTGATGACTGTATTGGTGCCATCTTGTGCTCCCACAAGGAACTTGAACAGTTCACCAACTTCACTAACACGTTCCACCCCGAACTTAAATTCACCTGGACTACCTTGGACACCTCCCTCCCCTTCCTGGACCTCTCCATCTCCTTCAGTGGTGACCGACTCAACACGGACATCTACTACAAACCCATTGACTCCCACAGCTACCTGAACTACATCTCCTCCCACACTGCCTCCTGTAAAAACGTTATCCCTAATTCCCAATTCCTCCGTCTCTGCCACATCTGCTCCCAGGAGGACCAATTCCACTACAGAACACACGAGATAGCCTCCTTCTTCAAAAACCATAATTGCCCCTCCCACAAGGTCAATGATGCCCTCCAGCACATCTCATTCACTTCCCGCACCTCTGCCCTTGAACCCCACCCCTCCAACCACAACAAGGTCAGAACCTCCTGGTTCTCACCTTCCACCACACCAACCTCCGGATAGATCACATCATCTTCCCCCATTTCCGCCACCTACAAACAGACCCCACCACCTGTGATATATTTCCCTCCTCACCCCTATCTGCATTCTGGAAATCCCATTCCCTTTGCAAGTCTCTTGTCAGGTCCATACCCCCAACTCCTCCCAGCATCTTCCCCTGCCACCACAAGAGTTGGAAAACCTGCACCCACACCTCCCCTCTCACCAGGGACCTTCCACATCTGTCAGAGATTTACCTGAATTTTCACACACATCATTTACTGTATCCGTTGCTTCCGATGCAGTCTCCTCTATATTGTGGAGATAGGGCGCCTACTTGCAGTACCCTTCAGAGAACATCTCTGGGATACGTGCATGAAGTAACCCTACCGCCCTGAGTCGACCACTTTAACTCCCTCTCTCACTCCCCCAAGGACATGCAGGCCCTGGGCCTCCGACATCACCAAACCCTTATCACCTGCCACCTGGAGGAAGGACACCTCATCTTCCGCTTTGGGACCATTCAAACAAATGGGATCAATGTGAATTTCACCAGTTTCCTAATTTTCCCTTCCCCCTCCGTATCCCAGATTCAACCTCCGAACTCAGCACCGGCCTCTTGATCTGTCCATCACCTTTCCCATCTATCCGCTCCACCCTCCTCTCCAACCTATCATGTTCACACCCACTTTTATCTACCTATCACATTCCCAGCTACCTTCACCCAGCACCCCCCTCTCATTTATCTCAGCCCCCTTGGCCCACATTTCTCATTTCTGATGAAGGGCTTATACCCGAAACATTGACTCTCCTGCTCCTCAGATGCTGCCTGACCGGCTGTGCTTTTCCAGTGCCATACTCTCGACTCTGATCTCCAGCATCTACATCCTCACTTTCTCCTCAATGGGAACGATGTCCAATGTCTTCAAAAAGAAACTTGAAGCACATTTATTTAATCTTGTTAACCATGAAAGGGATGAAAGATTATCAGTGATAGATGGGAATGCAGGTATGAAGTTACAATCACAGTGGGCGTGATCTTGTTTAATGGCAGAACAGGTTTGAGCGGCTGAACACCATCCTCTTCCTCCTAATTCATACATATGTTCACATGATAAGGAAGCAATCTACTGACCAATTGTGTCCTGTTTAAATTACTTCTTCTGCTCAAACACAGTTCCAAACCATAGCATGACAATCTTCAGCATGGATTGGGCAAGGATGTAAACTTGAAATCTATCCTATTTAAAATGGGGATGGAAGCCCACACTATTGGCACCAATCTGGTCTACACTGGTTGTCCAGTCAGCTGAGACAAGGTGAGTGTGTACTGGTAATGTGTAGGAGAATTGTCATTTAATCCAATATTTCTTGACACAATGACATCATGATTAATTACACTCTTTCTAATATAATGAACATTTAATAATATTGAAGGAATTAATTAGTCAGTTAAACAATGACTTAGAGTCATAGAGATGTACAGCATGGAAACAGACCCTTTGATCCAACCTGTCCACACTGACAACACATCCCAATCCAATCTAGTCCCACCTGCCAGCACCCAGTCCATATCCCTCCAAACCCTTCCTATTCATATGCCTATCCAAATGCTTCTTAAATGTTGCAATTGTACCAGCCTCGTCCACATCTTCTGGCAGCTCATTCCATACATGTACCACCCTCTGGATGAAAAAGTTTCCCCTTAGGTCTCTATTATATCTTTCCCCTCTCACCCTAAACCTATGCCCTCTAGTTCTGGACTCCCCAACCCCAGGGAAAAGACTTTATCCTATCCATGCCCCTCATAATTTTGTAAACTTCTATAAGGTCACCCCTCAGCCTCCGACACTCCAGGGTAAACAGCCCCAGCCTGTTCAGTCTCTCCCTGTAGCTCAGATCCTTCAACCCTGGCAACATCCTTGTAAATCTTTTCTGAACCCTTTCAAGCTTCACAACATCTAAGGGAAACTGGTTGCTGATTCAATGTAGAAAATCCTATTTTCTGATGTTGCATTATACAATCGCATGTAGAATTTTTCGGAATTCATAACACAAGCAGCACTTTCATCTGAAGTGGTCAATGACAATGTTTACATTTTACATGAGCCTGCACTCATGTTAATTAAATTGTCTCACTCTTTCCCCCATTATCACTCTATTCCTTTTGCCCCTGTCTACATACCAAACCTTGAAATATTTTGTTTCAACAATTGAATGTGACAACCAAATTCTCACCACACTCTGTATAGAATTTACTTCTGAATTCCTCATTTGACCTGCCAATGACTTGCTCAAATTTTTTAATGGTACAATCGTCTTTGAATCTATGGCTGTTTGGAAAAGGAAGTGCCACATTTTTGTTACTCCTTCGTGTGAGAAGTATTTGTGATGCAACTACCGATAAATATCAAGTAGTCAAGAGCTATTTATATTTTGAGAAAAGGAGATAAGATGAATGGTGTTTAATATAATGAAGGGCACAGTGAGATAAAAGAAATTATTGGGAGGGAGCAAAGGAAAGGAAACTATTTTAAATGGTTTACTTGTTGATTTGTAAATGCATTATTGAACCATTATTTAATTCTGCGAAATATGCTACACCCTAAAACATTAATGTGTTTTTGCAGACATTGATGTGTATTAGATTTTGTTTTTGTAATAACTATCCAAAACATTTTGACTAGAAGTCTAAACCTTTACTTTTTCTTTTCCATTCATTTTAATTGTGAGTCTCATTTTATTCAATCTATACATGCAACACTAAAATAATTTCTCCATTGTGATTAATTGAATAGAGTCAATTTCAATTTGTACTGCAGTTGAAGTTTCACTCTCAAATGTATGAAGCCAAAACTTGCCCTTTGTTGTTCTTTCCAGGAAAGAGCTACTTTTTCGGTCCAGCTCTCCTTCAATTAGTTAACTATCACCTAGAGGAATTGCCTTATCTGTAATCAAAAGGTAGTCTTGAGTCTTTTAGAACCACAGACTACAATAGATTGTAGGTCTTCACTTGAATTTTCTTTCCCATCATATTCCACACTGATTATAAGGTCTTGAGTTATGGCACTATCTGAATGATAAAACCATTGAGTTTTGGTACTTGACACATCTCTTGCTGCAAGATAGACACTTTTATCATTAGATAGTATAGAAGATACTTTCCACTAACTATTCAACCTCAAATTAGGTTTTATTGTCACATGCTCAAGTACAGGAGTAAAGTATACAAAGTCATCATTCTCCAGTGCTTTTGGTACAAAGATACCTGGGTGCAAAATTTCAGCTATAAATTGGAAAAATAAAGAAAAAAAAATAAAAGATCAACTTTACAGTGTTAGTTAAGTGTTTAGCCAAATGCATGCTTTTCTATCCCAATGCTGAGCCCGTCATCAGCTCAAAGCAGTCAGCCTGTCTCAAGTCTCTTTGCCATAGCACCACTGCAGAACCATGGTAACTATGATAATTAACTCTGATAATTCGGAGAAATGATGCTGTGATCAACAAATATCAGTGCTGTATCCAGAAACAAAGCTTTTATCCTTTGTTTGAGGAATTAATCAGGTTTAACTGAATATCTGACAATTTGCTTATAGACTGAATAATCTCTGGACAGGGGTACAAGTCAATTTCAAAACCTTTTGTTGACTGAATGTCTCTTTATTGGGCATAGTCCACTTAATATGGATCAACATTTGATTTAATTGCAATTGGTAGCATGTGACGTTTGTAAATTACAAATTTTTCAGTTGTAGAGTCATACAGCATGGAAACAGACTCTAACTTGTCCATGCCAACCGAGTTTCCCAAAATAAACTCGTCCCTCCTGTCTGCATTTGGCTCATATTCTTCCAAACGTTTCCTATTCACGTACTTATCCAAATGCCTTTTAAATGTTGCAACTGTACTTGAATCCATCACTTCCTCTGGCAGTTTATTCCACATATGAACCACCCCCTGTGTGAAAAAGTTGTCCCTCAGTTCCCTTTAAAATCTTTCTCCTCTTACTTTAAAAATATAACCCCTAGTATTGAACCCACCACCCAAGGGAAAAGATCTTTGCTATTCACCTTATCTATGCCCTCACGATTTTATTAATCTCTAAAGTTACCCCTCAATCTCCTATGCCTCAATGAAAAAAGTGCCAGCCTATTCAGCCTATCCTTATAAGTCAAGCTCTCCAGTCCCAACTACATCTTGGTAAGTCTTTTCTGAACCCTCTCTAATTTAATAATAGCCTCGGTACAACAGTGCAACTAGAACTGTACACTGTACTCCACAAGTGGCCTCACTAATGTCCTGTACAACCTCAACATGGCATTGCAACTCCTATACTCATGGTCTGAGCAATGAAGGTAAGTGGACTAAGTGTGTTCTTAACCACCCTGTCTATCTGTGAAGCAACTTTTGAAGAAATATGTATCTGAATCCAAAGTCTCTCTGTTCTACAACACTGTGCTGTATCCTACCATCAGTTGTATATATCCTGCTCTTGCTTGTTTTACCAAAATACTTTATCTAAACTAAACTTGGGTCAAATGATCAAGATTTCTTTGTAACCTTAGATAACCTTCTTTACTGTCGACTATATCTGCAAACTTACTCTCCATGCCTTCTAAATTCTCATCCAAATCGTTAATATAAATGACAAACAAAAGTGAACCCAGTGCTAATCCCAGCGGAACGCTACTGGTCACAAGCTTCCAATTCGAAAAACAACCCTCCACCACCACAATCTGTCTCTTACTATTACGTCAATTTTGTATCCATTTGGCAAGATCTGACCAAATCCCATGTGATCTCACTTTACTAATTAGTCTTCCATGCATAATCTTGTCAAAGTTTTACAAATGTCCATGCAGACAATGTCTATTACTCTACCCTCATCAATCTTTTTGGTTACATCCTCAAAAAACTCAATTAAGTTTGTGAAACGCTATTTCCCACATACAAAACCAAGCTGACTATCTCTAATCAGTTCTTGCCTCTCCAAATGCATGTAAATCTTATCCCAAACAAACTACCAAATTATGAAGAAAATCTATTAGTCTGGCAAAATCTATCTGTAGAGAAGGGAGAATGGGAAAGCCAGGTTGGGAAAGGGAGATTGGAGGAAAGGGGCAAAGGGAAAACACTCCTAAACGCAATTTAATAGATTTAATTCTTACTTCATTGAAATTGACCAGTTTATTAATGATTCTACAAGGTAGTAACAAAAATAACTATTGACACCCAATTTCTGCACAGACTCCCCTCACAAGTGATTTTTATTATAGAGCTTGAGACTCGAGCCATTGGTAAAATATTCAGATAGAGTCTCAGAGATGTACAGCATGGAAACAGATACCCCAACCCAATCTAGTCCAACTGCCAGCACCCGGCCCATATCCCTCCAAACCCTTCCCATTCAAAAACCCATCCAAATGCCTCTTAAATGTTACAGTTGTACCAGCCTCCACCATTTCCTCTGGCAGCTTATTCCATACCAGTACCCCCCTCTGTGTGAAAACGTTGCCCCATAGGTCTCTTTTATATCTTTACCCTCTCACCCTAAACCTTTGCCCTCTAGTTCTGGACTCCCTGACCCCTGGGAAAAGACTTTGCCTATTTACCCTATCCATGCCCCTCATAATTTTGTAAACCTCTATAAGGTCACCCCATAGCCTCCGACGGTGCAGGGAAATCAGCCCCAGCCTGTTCAGCCTCTCCCGATAGCTCAAATCCTCCAACTCTGGAAACATCCTTGTAAACCTTTTGTGAACCCTTTCAAGTTTCACAACATCTTTCCGATAGGAAGGAGACCAGAACTGCACGCAATATTCCAGCAGGGGCCTAACCAATGACCTGTGCAACCACAACATGACCTCCCAAATCCTGTACTAATACTCTGACCAGATGTCATACTGACTTTCCTGTAATTACTACAATAACAAAAAAAATGGGAAGATAAAATCTGGTTTGAGTCCAGTAGGATTCTCTGGATGCCACACAAGTTGCTAAATTAAGCAATTTAATTGAGTCATTGGAGAGAGGTGTGTCGAATTTACAGGAAATAGCATTGCAATATTGTATCTTAGAAAATCTATCACATAAACATAGAGCATTTGGGAAAGTCCTGTTATTTACATCAACCTTTGTCATTTCAAAGGAACAGAATTCTGAATGACATATAAGCTGCATTTAAAAAAAGTTTGACATCTTAAAAGTTTTCTCAAATTCTATGTTAGGAGTTGAAAATTCAAAGAAAAACATCAAGCAAGGCAGGATTAGCCTCCAATCATTTTGTTAATTTTAACAAATCAGTCAGAACATGGAAATTGAGAAAATCAATGATGCACAGTTTAAACAGACTAATGTGATGATAATTGCTATCCATCCAACTGAAGAAGGTTTGTTGAGAGTGATGACCAATCCAAATGGATAAAGTGCAGTCAAGTTTGTTGGAAATTTAATAGCTGCTTCAATTTGGCAGAAATCCTTGCCATCACAAAGCTTTTATTTATAGTCATTAATGTAATTATTTCAGCACTTAACCTACTGTTATAAGTGAATGTAGATTAAAACAGTGCCAATAATGGCTGATAAATCAGACATGGCCTTCAAAGTGACAGCAATTTGTATCAAACCATCAACTTGGCCATGCTCTATGTTGATTGGCAATCTTTCCCCCATTTTAGAATTTGACAGCCAGAGTAAAATTAAACTATATGTATTGGAAATATAATATCCTCAGATCTCTTTTTTTTCTAGTCTGTTTTCCTGTGATTAACTTCCATTTATTGATATGAGAGCAGTGCAAAAGCTAATTAGTTTTGATAATTCTAAGCTATTTTTCCTGGCTTCTCTTGGCATTGAATAGCCCCGGGCGACTATAAAAGACTGTGGCTCCCACTAGACTTCAAAGAAACCTTATAATTATGTAATTGGTGTTTAAACAGGAGATTTCAATGCTTGTTTGATTAAAGGGATGATTTAAATTATAGTTGGGTTCAGCATTACTTGGTCATTGACACAAAGCATTGAAAAGCCACTGTTACCACTAGCATGTGGCACTTGATAAAGGAAATGTAGTAAGATTTTAGCAATAAAAAAAATCAAAATATGGCAATATTTTGGAAATCTGAAATATACACCGAAACTGGTGGAAATATTCAACAGGTCAGGAAGTATATGTGGGGAACATTAATAGGCAGAAAAAGTTGCTATTTTATTGACAGGGCCTTCCTGAAGGGTTAGGATACCTCCCACTTACCCAACCCAGAAGCAATTGTAGTCATAGATAGTGGTATGGGGAGGGCCCATTCAACCTAAACACTGCCGTATTGCTCTCTGACACCTTACCTACATGTCACTCTACCCCATTCCACTTGGAAACCGACTCAATTGGCATCCTAGCCCACTTTCATCCCACCCTCTACATGCTGCCATTTTCCTAACCTGGGACCTGCCATCTACTCATTTGGCATTATACCCCCCAGCATTCTATCCCCACTCAGCTGGCACCCTGCTTACCTTGCACCCTATTTAGCTGGTGCTGTACCCCCTACTCAAGTAGCACAGTACCATCCCAACATCCTAAAGTATACCTTGGGTACTTAACTGTCTGCCAACAGCTATAAATTAGCTGTCTGTGATTCTGGACCTTTCACTTTTAGAACGTACAGCTCATTGCTGCAAAATGGGATCATGATTTGCCTTCCACCAATAATTCTGCTTATGCAAGAACTGTCACAATGGAAGTACAGCTCTGCATTTCTGAAGGAGACCTGCACAAAATCTTCTCTCAGAAATGTGATCTCTTTGTGAAAAAAGAACTGTACAGAGTCCAGTATCTTGTCACCAAGTCATCCTATATTAACATCTGAACAGTCCTTGACTTTAGCACTGCCTATTCAGAGTCAGCTGTCAGACTGCCTGTATCTCTGACACTTCTGTTTTTATTTGTCAGCCAGGGCTCCCTGATTTGACCAGAATAACAACCCCAAATATGGGAACTCATATTCTGTGAGGACTAGCTGGCTGAACTTGTTACAATCACTGCACTCTCCTGTAAAAAAGAATGGGCAGAGTGGCAATGTGTGTAATATTGCCCCTTCTTGGAAACTCCAGGCAATATTTTCACTGGCCTTATCTTGCAAATCAGTTTCCATATTCTCTTTAGTCAAAAGTGACAGAAGAAAGACAATAAAGAAAGTTCCAAACTGGTTTGTGCAAAAAGTGTTAAAGGCCATCTGGGATAATGGTGACACACAAAACGTGAGAAGACTGAGAGTTACAGAGACTGCCAGAAGCAGACAATGAGGAAAAATATTGAAAACAAATGGTACAGAACCAACAAAATCAAACATCTGTAAGAACAGGAGCAAACAAAAGGCTAACCAACAAAGGGAAAAGGTAAGACAAAAAATAATTTCATAGAAAGAAAGGAACAGATATTTACAGAAAGAGAAGATACACATTTTGGCTATAGACAATGCCACATCGGGCCCACTATATTGTAATATATTCTGTTATACAATATATATTTTCATCACTGAAAAATAGAGTATTGTCTGAACCATTTTGAGCAACATCATGGAGTATCTGTTAGTATTGCAAAATGTAATTCAAGAGAAACATCATCTTATAAGCCTACAAGAGAAAGCAAGGATTTGGCATCATAGGAAAACAGAATGCGGTCAAGCCAGAATTATTGATTTCAGTCTAATGTGGAATTAAAACATGTATCCCTTTGAAATTAACAACATGCTATGACTTCCAGTACTGGCCATGCATCCACAAGCAATACAGACTAAATGCTAAGCATTTTTCCTTTGCTGAATCATTTAAACAGGAGCAATTAAAATCAGCATCTGTATATCAGTACCTGTTCTGCACCAACCTTTGTCAAAAAACATTAACTTATGATGAAATAACTAATTGAGAACTTTATATTGGACTGGATATTGCAGAGAAATAATATTTTTAAAATGTACATCATTATTAAAGTGAAAATTGGTCAACAAGCTCAGAGTTGCATTGTGAAATGTCAAAACACTTATTAATAATTTTTTCTAGGGCTCTCAGAATCAGCAGCAAGGACAGCAGTTTCACCGAACCCAAAATGATAACTCTGTTTTCGCTCCAAAGGTGTTCTCCGGCCTGCTGAGTTTTCCCAACAATTTCTGTTTTTGTTTACAGGGAAATGGAGGAGGACATGAAAAGAGAATATAAGGAGTTAGGTTGGAAGCTAGAAGGCAGGACATGCAGAGTAATAATCTCAGGATTGCTACCGGTACCACAGGCTAGTGAGGCTAGGAATTGAGAGCGAGTGCAGATGAATACATGGCTGCAGAGCTGGCGTAGGAGGTAGGGCTTCAGATATGTGGATCATTGGGATATCTTCTGGGGAAGGTGGGACCTGTACAAGAAGGACTGGTTGTACCTGAACCATAGGGACACCAATACTGGGTGGGAGATTTGCTAGAACTCTTTGGGAGAGTTTAAATTAGATTGGCAAGGGTGTGGGTACCTGACCTATGAATCAGATGATAGAGTAGCTAGTGAACAGGCAGAAACAGTGAATAGACAGTCTGTGAGTTGGGATAGGCATTTGATAGGGCAAAGGTGCAGTCAAGTGTATGAGTTAAAGTGTATCTATTTTAATGCAAGTATCAGGAACGAGAGTGATGAACACAGAGTATGGATCAGTACTTGGAACTATGATGTTGTGGCCATTACTGAGACCTGGATATCACAGGAATAGGAATGATTGTTGGATGTTCTAGGATTTAGATGCTTCAAAAGGAATGGGGGAGGGGGGGGAAGAAAAAGAGGTGGAGGAGTGGCATTGCTAAACAGGTTGTCTAGAGACACTGTATGGGTGAAAGTCAGAAATAGGAAAGGAGCAGTCACTTCATTGGAAATTTTCTACAGACCCTACCACATAGCAACAGAGACACAGAGGAGCAGATTGGAAGGTAAATTTTGGAAAGATGCAGAAGTAACAGGATTGTTGTCGTGGATGACTTTAACATCCCTAATATTAACTCCTTAGTTCAAATAGTTTAGATGGAGCAGTTTTTATCAGGTATGTCCAGGAAGGGTTCCCTGACTCAATATGTAGATAGACTGACTAGAGGGGAAGCCATATTGGATTTGGTGCTTGGCAACAAACCATATCAGGTGTCAGATATCTCTGCTATCTGGGGTGCTTAAATTGGGAACAGATGTTCTCAGGGAAGTGCACAATAGAAATGTGGAGGTTGTTTAGGACGCACCTGCTGATAGTGCTGGACAGGTTTGTCCCACTGAGGCAAGGAAGGGATGGTAGGTTGAAAGAACCTTGGGTGACAAGAGATGTGGAACATCTAGTCAAGAGGAAGAAGGTTGAGGAGGCAAGGATCAGATAGGGCTCCAGAGCGTTACCAGGAAGGAACTGAAGAATGGACTTGGGAGAGCTAGAAAAAGCTTTAACGGGTAGGATTAAGGAAACCCCAAAGGCATTCTATGCTTATGTGAGGAACAAGAGGATGGCCAAAGCGAAGGTAGGACTGATCAGGGATAGTGGAGTCAGAGGAGGCAGGGGAGGTCCTTAATGAATGCTTTGCTTCAGTATTCACTACTGAGAGGGACCTTGATGTTTCTGAGGGCAGCATCAAACAGACTGATATGCTAGAAAAGGCTGATGTTAAGAAGGAAGATATGTTGAATTTTTTGAAAAACATTAGGATAGGTAAATACCCTGAGCCAGATAGGATTTACCATAGAGATTGTTGCATCTTTGTCAATGGTTTTTGCATTCTTACTGTCCGTTGGAGTAGTGCCATATGATTGGAGGGTGGCAAATGTTATTCCCTTGTTGAAGAAAAGGAAGAGGGATAATCCTGGGAATTATAGACCAGTCAGTCTTACGTCTGTGGTGGGCAAAGTATTGGAGAGGATTCTGAGAGACAGGATTTATGATTACTTGGAAAATCATAGTTTGATTAGAGATAGTCAGCATGGCTTTGGGAGAGGTGGGTCATATCTCAAACCTTATTGAATTTTTTAAGGATGTGGCAAAACACATTGATGAAGGTAGAGCAGTCGATGTGGTGTGTGTGGATTTTAACAAGGCACTTGATGAGGTTCCCCACAGTGGGCTCATTCAGAAAGTAAGGAGGCATGGGATACAGGGCAATCTGGCTGTCTGGCCTATTGAAGACAGAGATGGAAATAGAGGGAAAGAATTCAGTCTGGAGCTCGGTAATCAGTGGTGTTCCACAGGGATCTGTTTTGGGATTTCTGCTCTTCATGATTTTTATCACAATGAGGAGGTGAAAGAGTAGATTAGTAAGTTTGCCGATGACATGAAGGACTGTTGTAGATTGCAATGGGATATTGAGAGGCTGCAGTACTGTGCTGAAAAGTGGCAGATGGAGTTCAACCTTGAAAACTGTGAGGTGTTTCACTTTGGAAGGTCAAATTTGAATGCAGAATACAGGGTTAAAGACAGGATTCTTGCCAGTGTGGAAGAACAGAGGGTTCGTGGGGTCCATGTCTATTGATCCCTCAAAGTTGCCACCAAGTTGACAGTTATTGAAGAACGTGGGCTGGAAAGCACAGCGGGTCAGGCAGCCTCTGAAGACCAAGAGAATCGATGTTTCGGGCATAAGCCCTTCAACAGGAATGAGACTTGTGGGTCAAGGGGGCTGAGAGATAAATGGGAGGGGATGGGGCTGTGGGGAAGGTAGCTGGAAATGTGATAGGCAGATGAAGGGGGGTGGTGAAAGTGATAGATCAGAGAGGAGGGTGGAGAATTTCTTCAAGATAGGCATCCATGGAAGACGCTTCACAGTAAGGTTATAATCAACTAGGAGAAAGTGAGGATTGCAGATGCTGAAGATCAGAATCGAAGAGTGTAGTGTTAGAAAAGCACAGCCAGTCAGGCAGCATCCGAGGAGCAGGAGAATCGATATTTCGGGCATAAGCCTTTCATCAGGAATGAGGCATGTGGGCCAAGGAGGCTGAGAGATAAATGGGCTCGGGTTGATCAGAAGGTGTACAGTGTGTTGGCTTTCATTAGCAGGAGGATTTAGTTTCTTTGCCATGAGGTTATGCTACTACTCTATTGATTCATGGTTCGACCACATTTAGAATATTGTGTTCAGATCTGTTTACCTTATTATTGGAAACTTGTGCAAGTGTTAGAGAGGGTGCAAAGGAGATTACCCAGGATGCTGCCTTGACTGGAGGGCATATCTTATGAAGAAAGGCTGGGAGAGCTAGGGCTTTTCTCATTGAAGTGAAGAAGCTTGAGAGGCAACTTGATAGAGGTGTACAAGATGTTGAGAGGCATAGATAGAACAGATAGCCAGAGACTTTTTCCCATGGCGGAAATGTCTGTGATGAAGGGGCATAATTTTGAGGTAATTGGAGGAAGGTTTAGGGGAGATGTTAGAGGTATGTTCTTTACACAGAGAGTGGTGGGTGTGTGGTTAGTAGAGTTAGATACAATAGGGACATTTAAGCGACTCTTTGATCGGCACATGGAAGGTAGTTTAGTCTGATCTTAGAGAAGTATAGAAGGCCGGCACAACTTCGAGGGCTGAAGGGCCTGTACTGTTCTGTTTTGTTCTGTGTTCAATGTTCTATGTTCAAAGTGCAGTCCTGACTTCCTCAGTTCAGATGGAGTTTGATTCTCCAGGCCTTTCTGACCTGGAAGATGTGTGTGATTATTCTCTGGTGCCTTTGTACCAATTGGGCATCGACTTGCTAAGAATGCTTGGTCCAGATATAGCCTCACATCCTTCATTCTGGTCATCTGCAGGCTTTCAATCATAGGTAGGAGGAAGGTAGAGAGGCTGGGCACATCTGGAGTGTCCTGAGAAGAAGCTATAAGGGATAATTACATGGCTCCTCCTCCCCTTTGGAGCCTGCTCTCACTACTCCGTCTCCCTGAGAGGAAGGAGGACCTGGAGTTGGATTAAAGTTCCATGACTCCCTCTCATTGTGTTTTTGATGCTGAGCACCTACACCCAGAATAATTGTGTGCAGGTTCTTGCATGTATCCAACAAACACTGAGTGTGCTAGACTTAGTTATCCATGGTGGTTACCAACCTATCCACAGAGACAGGCAGACTTATGGATGCCAGAGCCAAGATAGTAATGCTAATGTTGATGAACTCCTCCATCTTGCAATCCAGCTTACTAACTGCATCTTTGTGGTTGTCTGCCGTCCTTGTGTCTGCTTGTGCACTTTCACTATGCCATTAAGAGCTAGGTTATGGGATCATTTTCTTCCTGGCATTGAACAGGGATCTGCTGTCTGGTCATTCTTTGATTGCCAAAGCCCTGTACCATTTTTATCTTGATCAGCTATCGAGATGTACTCACCAGATTGTTTACTCTCAAATAAAGAACGGCAGAATTGCCTACTTCTGTTGCTATTATTGTTTTACCATTATGGATTACTGATTTCTCAGCTTATCAGTAGGTAGTAATCAGCAGAAGGCTTTCTTGTTTCTGCCACTAGTATTCATTAAATGATTAGATTCCCTACAATGTGGAAACAGGCCCTTCGGCCCAACAACTGACCCTCCGAAGAGCAACCCACCCAGACTCATTCCCTTACATTTACCCCTGATTAATGCACCTAGCGCTATGGGCAATTTAGCATGACCAATTCACCTAACCTGCTCATCTTTTTGGACAGTGGGAGGAAATCAGAATTCCCTGAGGAAACCCACGCAGACACGGGGAGAATGTGCAAACTCCACACAGACAGTCGCCCGAACTGAGAATTGAACCCAGGTCCCTGGCACTGTGAGGCAACAGTGCAAACCACCATGCTGCCCCACATCTACAGATCTAGAGTCAATGAAGAAGCTTCAGGACAACTCAGTTCCAATTATATTCTACCACTGTTCTACCATGATTTTTCATTGAGACAGGACATGCCCAGATTTGCTGAAGGTGAGGTGTCCAGACATTGTTTGTAAGATATAATGCTGTATCCATGACAATATCAGGCTTTTGTGTCACCAGCTTATGGGAAAGCACTTCCAATTTTTCTGTATGTCACGAGATGATTGCTAGGAAGATTTGTAAGGTTGACAGGATAGGTTTTTGCGTTGTTGCTTAGTGCCAGAGCCTTGGCCAATGTCATGTTGCCTTCCAGTTTCATTCTTTTCCTTAAGCTTTTAACAATTAATTACAACTGAGTGCCTTTTTAGCCCATTTCAGATGACTTTTAAGATTCATTGAAATGGCTCTCAGTCTAAAGTGATACATGGGACAGACAAATGCAGCACACTTAAGACAAAGATAATGAGGAATTTCTTCTCCTAGAGGGTATCTATGAAATTCTCTACTGCAGAGGAATGCCAAGATGAAGTCATTATAAGTATATTCATGAATTGAGGATTATCAGATCTACCATGATCTTATTGAGTGACAGAGTCAGATTCAGAATGGCTTACTTCTGTTCCTCTGTCCTGTTGTCTTCTAAGGATAGTGGATTTACTTTCTTAAAGGCCAATGGTAAATCTGATTGGATTTTGCAACAATTGAAATTGGTGTCACGGCCACTATTAGATTACCTTTTAATCTGAGATGTCTCAATTGTTCTCAAATATCAACATCTGCCATGGTGAGATCTGAACCACGTCTTTATGTAATAGGCTGGGTCTCCAGAATAAGAGGCTAATTATGTTGTCACTAAGCCACTGCCTCCTATTGCCCCATTTCTAATTTTGTAGGCTCTCCAAAAACGATGTGGGCTTTCTTTTTTATATGTTCCAGTCTTTCAACTAGTGAGTCGTGCTCCCACAAAGTGCTAGAAAAATCCAGAAAATTGACACAGCAGCAATAAATTAACAGTGATGCATTTGCCAGACTGAATGGTGTGTGACTTACAAAGTCATTATGAATGTTGAGACATATAAGATTATGAAAGGATTGGACACTCTGACAGCAAGAATCATGTTTCCGCTGATGGGTGAGTGCTGAACCAGAGGACACAGCTTAAAAATACGGGGTAGATCATTTAGGACAGAGATGAAGAGAAACTTCTTCACACAGAGAGTGGTGGTTGTGTGGAATGCTCTGCCCTAGAGGGCAGTGGAGGCCCAGTCTCTGGATTCATTTAAGAAAGAGTTGGATAGAGCTCTCAAAGATAGTGGAATGAAGAGTTATGGAGATAAGGCAGGTTGAAGATACTAATTAGGAATGATCAGCCATGATCATATTGAATGGCGGTGCAGGCTCAAAGGGCTGAATAGCCTTCTCCTGCACCTATTGTCTATTGCCTATTGTTTGTTCACTTGATTCACTGTTGGCGCTGTCAGAATGCATCTGCTTCCTGTTAAGGAACTGCCAATGTTTCCTGCTAAGAAAAGGAGAATGTAGAGAAAGGAAGGAGCTAGTAATTCTGCAAGTGTTCAGAGAAAGAGAAAAGCAGATTAATATTTCTGATTTACTTCTTCATAAGTACTTTATGGGTGAAAAATCCTGATTGAACGACTAGGGAAGTTGTCTTTTCGATGCTGACCAATTGGTTTTCACTTTCAAAATCTTTTCTTTTAATCAGAAATTCCGGCATTCTATTTACCCCTTTCTTTTACCACTCCTGTCTTTTGTTGTCCTTGTGGGTTTCCAGGTTCACTTTTCCAAAATCCAACACTTCACCTGTGCAGACAGTTTTCATTCACCAATTATTTATAGTGCAAAAGCAGGCTTAAAGCAATAAATGCAAGTAGTTCTGTGCAGGGAATTTGGTTGGTGTCCAGTAAGATGTTCAGTGATGCCTTCTATTGCTGTACTTAGAATGTTGCACATACCTGGCTTTACAATCTGTACCATATCCAATATTGTTCATGACTTTAGATCTATAGTGTCAGCTTCTCTAGTCCTGCCCCCTCAGGGTCATGGATGATTTTCTCCCATTCTAGTGTCATTGATCCTGCGATGACCCTTTTGTCCAATACTGGATCCACAAGTAGGTGGTGTTTGATGGGATGCTTGGGTTGCACACTTCTCTCCTTAACCTATACCTGGGCCTGTTGGAAATATTCAAAATACTTGGCACCTTGGCTTTTTCTCCAAACTGAGTAGTCTTAGGCTAGAGATTCTTATGGGTTAGTGGGGCTAATGTATATTTTTCAGGGAGGATTTAAGGATGGCCTTGAAGTATTTACTCTGTCCACTTGGAAACCATTTGATGTGCCAAAGGACTTATTTTCGATGTCTTGTGTCAACCATATATATTGATGTGGCCTGCCCACGCAAAGCAGTGGATTAATTGTAACCAGTGCCTTAATACTGTGGATGTTAGCCTAAGAGAGAACACTATCATTAGAGCATTTATCCTGCTCGTGGATTTGTAGGATTTTGTCAAGTCATTTCCCATGATATTTCACCAAGTCTTTGAACTGTCTGCTGTACATTGTCCATGTCACCAGCATGTACAGAAGGGCTGGTAACACTGCTCTCCTATAAATCATGAAGTGGATCTCAGGTTCGAGATCTTTGTCATCAAATGTTCTGTTCCGCAGATGGACAAAGGCTGTGTTGGCACAGTGGAGACGATGTTAAGTCTCCTTGTTAATGCAGGTCATCGCCGAGAGGAAACTGCTACGGTCTGCAAATTGATCAATATTGTCCAATGGTTCACCTTGGATCTTGATCATTTGATAGCAGTAGGATGGTGGAAGATCTTTGCCTTCCAGTTATTTAGCTAAAGGCCAAATCTTTTACATGTTTTTGTTAATGAATCAATAATAGTTCATAGCTTGGCCTCTGAATTTGCAAACAAGCAAGAATGTCTGCACAGAGCACTCAATGACAGAGTTTAAGGTGGTTTTTGTTCCAGACTGGATGTAACATAGGTTCAACAGATTTGTGCTCATCCTTTACATTAGCTTCATGCATGTGAGCTGTCTCATTGAATATGTTGTGGAATGCCTGATGTGGCAAGAAGGATAGAGATGGGTCTTGCTGTGATGATAATGCCTTACTTGAGCCCAATTTGCACACGTATTGAGTCTATGGTGGATCCATTGGTGAGGTTCATAGATTGTATACCAGCATGCAGCAGAGTGAGGATGAGCATGAATGTTTGTGGGCAATCAAATTTTGAGGAGAACACTGTATATTCCTGCTTGTTTGACTGGGTCATAGGTCTTTGTGAGGTCATGCTGCTGCTCTGAGTTTTCCTAAAATTGTCTTGCTGTGAAGATCATTACTACAGAAGCCTCTTGATGGAATCTGCATTTGACTGGGAGAAGGTGATTGAGGAAGGTTTTTGCCAAGCTCTTCCCAGTGGCAGATGGCAGGACACCCCTCTATAGATACCTAAATTGGACTTAGCTCCTTTCTTGAAGATGGTCACAGTTAGAAAATCTTGGATTTCTCTGATCATGTTTTCCTCATTCCAAATGAGGGAGATGAGGTTGTGTATATGAGCCTAGAATGCTTCTTCATTCCATTTTAATATTTCAAAATGGATTCCAAAAACCTTGCAGCTGCCAGATGTATTTTTTGACATCATGTATGGCTGAGATTGTGTTGAATCGGTGGCAGATAGCATCTCTTGGTTTGGGGTAGAGAGCATTCACTTTTATGACTGAATGTCCGATGAGGAGGTCCTCAAAACACTCCTTCCAACAAGTGCTCACCTCCTCTCTGTCCTTGATGAGTAACACTCCATTCTTAACTCTCTGTGGCGTAGGTTCTTGGGTAACCTTGGATAGTCTTGACTGTGGATTAAGTATCTATGTATGCTATGGTTCTCAGTGAGTTAATAGATTTCTTATGCATTTTCTACCCACCATCTGTTCTTTAGGTCAGGATTTGGATCCCATCATCATTTTCCTGTAGACCTGTGATTTCCCTTAGGTATCGGAGTGGTTTCCAGTTCAGGATTAATTTGTGCATGTGATTTAATAGCACTCACCAAACTGTACTGAAGAAGGATCTCTGGACTCGTTACCTCTGCTTTATCGCCAAAGATACTAACAGACTTCCTGAGTTGTCTCCAGCAATTTCTGTTTCTGTTTATGATGGACTTAAGGATAGACCTGTGTAAATTCTGTGGTTCACATTTTTTGGGCATCACCAGTTAGACTGAGGTGCTGACTAAGTAGGTCCTTCTTTGCAGAATCCTTGAGTCCATTGGCCTTGAATTCTCTGTGGCAGTGCTTCTGCTGCTATTTTTGGGCCAGGCTGATGGAGATAGTCAACCAGATTAGATGATGAGTGGTCCAGCAGTTGTTAACTACTGTCATAACATATGTGGTATGGACATCCATATATCCCTTACTCGGGCAATGAAGTAGACTAGCAGGTGCTAATGTCTGGAGCAAGATTTCTGCCTTGACATCATATATTTGTCTCGCTGCTTGTTATGACCAAACATTTTGTAGGCATTTCATTGGGAGGCTGTTTGCTTTCCCCGTGTAGCAATCAGCGGTTTTTCACAAACACATTCAGTTTGAGCAGAGGGATTGCATTTACAGGGACGATAACTGGATATGACAGCGATGCCAGCCGCGAGCTGGAGAGCTGGCAGGACACATGCACTGGTTCTTTTGCTTTGGCACGTCACCTGTGCCTCTCAGATATTTGATAGGCCAGCACCCATCCTTCTCCTGGACTCTGGGATCAGAAATTCTGCCCACAAAAAGCTGCTGACTAATCAGATGCGAACAGCTCATCCCTACTTCAATCTTATTCTAGGGCTGTTGGTTTCACACCCACCAGGAGGCATGGGGTTGAGCAGCTAGCCAGGCACTGGTGATGATTGTGGGAAGGACTTCTTGATGGAATCGGCATCATGGGGGGGGGGGGGGGGGGGGGGGAGATATCTTTCTTTCCGAAAGCTGGGTCCTGTGATTGAAACAGGGACCCCAATCAGAAGCCGGTGAAAACATATTTCGGCATTCGGTTGTCGTGTTCTCTGTGTGATTAACCATTAGGTTAATATCAGAGATGGGAATAATTGCCCATTCAAGGGCCTAGTCGGAACAGGGGAGGAAGGTTGTCCAGGGATTTCCATCATGGGCTCGATCAAGCTGAAGGTGGGAAGGCAGTGGACTCCTGACTCAGTCTCCCCTCCCACTTTATTTAAAGCATCCACCATCAAACTCACCGCTGGGGCAGCATAGAAAGTTCCACAGACAGAGAGATGCACAGAGAGTAACTATGAAGTCATAAGTAGAAGTTGAGCAAGAGGAAAAGTAGGCAGCTTACTTGAAGGAAAGATTTTTTTTTCACAGCTGAAGGAGTATTATGGATGTTCCACGTGGCAGGAGTGAGTGTGTCATACATCCTCCAGCTACACTCAGTAAGGATGCTTTAAATCTCTCCTTGTAACTTTGCAGAGATCATCTGTATATTTGAATATTTGCTGAGATGACTCAGGATGTATATAAATCTCATGGATTAGATGAAGTTAGAGAAGCACTGTGGGCAATTTAGTAACAAAGCACACATTACGTTTACCTGAAACAATTCAACTCTGGGATGTTCCCAAATCAAATGACTTCATGCAGTCAACATCAATACACACAGGGATAAAGATTGCTATTAGCTTGCTTTTCAGGTGCCAGCTGTGTTTTGGAATTTGTAGTGATGTATGGGAATGTGTGTGGGATACAGGAAATCTTAATAAACATATATCTATAGTCACCACAAAATGTCTTTTCTCAAGATCAGAAAGGCATGCTTTTGAAAATTGTATGCATTGAAACAGCTTTAAAGGTTCAGAAGAGATTCACATAAATCACATATGGTCTGATCTGGATTGGTATGTTTTTATTACAAGATAGCTACAATTACTTCAATGTCACAACATTTGTTTCAAATGTAAAATGTACCATCAGCAGGATGAGGTAGCTATTCCACTTAGTAACACAAGGGCAATCTTTTGGTAGAATATGTCATAGTTTCTAGACATCCTGGTAATTCATTTTATAACACAATTCCAACTAACTGAACATATTTGCTGCTTTGAACAGCCTGAGTAATCTCCAAACGTATTATTCTTCGAACGTATTTAGCATTTTAAACATTAATGGCATTATTTGTTTACAGTTACCATGATTTTCTTTGTTTTAATTGCTGGACAAATTGTAACATTTTACCATACACGTGTTATTCTCATAACATGATGTCAGTATTATTTATACATTCATGTACAAGTGATTTGAGTTGTCCAAAGCAACCTGTCAATATAAGATCTTTCTTCGTGATCTCAGATTTGAAGAAAACTGTTAAGAATGTGAATGAAGCGGATTGAAAATCCAGAAGAATCCACATTTAATTACTTAATATCAATTTGCAACAGGCTAAAGATGGACAGTTTTTAGGACTAGATTGTAAAATAGCCCACTTCATAGCACTCTTCATTTTTTTGTGTTCTATCATTTTAATATGCATTCACAGATCAACCAAAGGATCTGGATACCTAAGGAACCTTCAGATAAAAACATTCCTAGTTTATAGTTTTTATCATAGACTTCGTGAGTATGTAGACATTGCACCTGGTTTGAATCATGGCCTTAAGAGGTAGTTTGCTGGAGTTGTTCTGGCAATAATTGGACAGGTAAGAATATGATCAAGTAAGTGCATTTCCATTCAGCTGAACAGTGGCACTAAGACTTGGGCCTTTGGAAAGGCAAGAATGAAGATTAGATTACTTACAGTGTGGAAACAGGCCCTTCGGCCCAACAAGTCCACACCGACCCGCCGAAGCGAACCCCACCCATACCCCTACATATACTCCTTACCTAACACTACGGGCAATTTAGCATGGCCAATTCACCTGACCCGCACATCTTTGGACTGTGGGAGGAAACCGGAGCACCCGGAGGAAACCCACGCAGACACGGGGAGAATGTGCAAACTCCACACAGTCAGTCGCCTGAGGCGGGAATTGAACCCAGGTCCCTGGCGCTGTGAGGCAGCAGTGCTAACCACTGTGCCACCGTGCCGCCCAAATGAAATAAATGAAAAATTTACAATGTTAAGAATTTTTGAGTCAAATCTTTAAAAAAAAAGCTAAGTAGTGCAGAATTTGAATCTCTGCCAAGAGCGAAGTCATAAAACATTTTTTTCAGAAACAGTGGAAAGATATAAATGTCCTTGTGGCTCTTGCATCTCATTGTTGTGAAGTTCAAAACGTTGAAATAACTTACTATGAATCAGACTCCTTAACATTATTTTGATGCATCAAAAATTCTCCTTTTTCACAGCAGATGTAACAGAAAACAGCAGAAAATGTCTTATATTAGCCTTTATAGAGTCATTGAGATGTACGGCATGGAAACAGACCCTTCAGTCCAACACTTCCATGCCGACCAGATATCCCAACCCAATCTAGTCCCACCTGTCAGCACCTGGCCCATATCCATCCAAACCCTTCCTTTTCATATACCCATCCAAAAGCCACTTAAATGCTACAATTGCACCAGCCTCCACCACATCCTCTGGCAGCTCATTCCATTCACGTACCATGCTCTGCGTGAAAAAGTTGAACCTTAGGTCTCTTTTATATCTTTACCCTCTCACCCTAAACCTATGCCCTCTAGTTCTGGACTCCCCGACCCCAGGGAAAATACATTGTCTATTTATCCTATCCATGTCCCTCATAATTTTATAAACCTCTATAAGGTCACCCCTCAGCCTCCGACGCTTCAGGGAAAACAGCCCCAGCCTGTTCAGCCTCTCCCTATAGCTCAAATCCTCCAACCCTGGCAACACCCTTGTAAATCTTTTCTGAACCCTTTCAAGTTTCACAACATTTTTCCGAATGGAAGGAGACCAGAATTGCATGCAATATTCCAACAGTGGCCTAACCAATGTCCTGTACAACATGACCTCCAAACTCCTTTACTCAATACTCTGACCAATGAAGGAAAGCATACCAAACTCCTTCTTCATTATCCTATCTATCTGCCACCCCACTTTCAAGGAGCTATAAACCTGCACTCCAAGGTCCTTTTGTTCAGCAACACTTCCTAGGACCTTACCATTAAGTGTGTAAGTCCTGCTAAGATTTGCTTTCCCAAAATGCAGCACCTCGCATTTATTTGAATTAAACTCCATTTGCCACTTCTCAGCCCATTGGCCCATCTGGTCCAGATCCTGTTTTAATCTGAGGTAATCCTCTTTGCTGTCCACTACACCTCCAATTTTGGTGTCATCTGCAAACTCACTAACTGTACCTCTTATGCTCGCATCCAAATCATTTATGTAAAAGACAAAAACTAGAGGACCCAGCACCGATCCTTGTGGCACTCCACTGGTCACAGGTCTCCAGTCTGAAAAACAACCCTCCACCACCACCCTCGTCTTCTACCTTTGAGCCAGTTCTGTATCCAAATGGCTAGTTCTCCCTTTATTCCATGAAATCTAACCTTGCTAATCAGTGTCCCATGGGGAACCTTGTCAAACGCCTTTCTGAAGTCCATATAGATCACATCTACTGCTCTGCCCTCATCAATCTTCTTTGTTACTTCTTCAAAAAACTCAATCAAGTTTGTGAGACATGATTTCCCATGCACAAAGCCATGTTGACTATCCTTAATCGGTCCTTGCCTCTCCAAATACATGTACATCCTGTCCCTCAGTATTCCCTCCAACAACATGCCCACCACTGAGGTCAGGCTCACCAGTCTATAGTTCCCTGGCTTGTCTTTACCACCCTTCTTAAACAGTGGCACCACGTTTGCCAACCTCCGGTCTTCCGGCACCGCACCTGTGAGTATCGATGATACAAATATCTCAGCAAGAGACCCAGCAATTACTTCTCTAGCTTCCCACAGAGTTCTCAGGTACACCTGATCAGGTCCTGGGGATTTATCCACCTTTAACTGTTTCAAGACATCCAACACTTACTCCTCTGTAATCTGGACATTTTGCAAAATGTCACCATCTATTTCCCTACAGTCTATATTTTCCATATTCTTTTCAACAGTAAATACTGATGCAAAATATTCATTTAGTATCTCCCCCATTTTCTGTGACTCCACACAAAGGCTGCCTTGCTGATCTTTGAAAGGCCCTATTCTCTCCCTAGTTTCCCTTTTGTCCTTAATATATTTGTAAAAACCCTTTGGATTCTCCGTAATTCTATTTGCCAAAGCTATCTCATGTCCCCTTTTTGCCCTCCTGATTTCCCTCTTAAGTATACTCCTACTTCCTTTATGCTCTTCTAAGATTCACTCGACCTATCGCGTCTATACCTGACATATGCTTCCTTCTTTTTCATAACCAAACCCTCAATTTCTTTAGTCATCTAGCATTCCCTATAGTTACCAGCCTTCCCTTTCACCCTGACAGGAATATTCTTTCTCTGGATTCTCGTTATCTCATTTCTGAAGGCTTCCCATTTTCTAATCAGCTTTTGAAAGTTCTTGCCTAATACTGTCAAAATTGGCCTTTCTCCAATTCAGAACTTCAACTTTTAGATCTGGTCTATTCTTTTCTATCGCTAATTTAAAATGAATAGAATTATGATCACTGGCCCCAAAGTTCTCCCCCACTGACACCTCAGTCACCTGCCCTGCCTTACTTCCCAAGAGTAGGTCAAGTTTTGCACCTTCTCTAGTAGGTACATCCATATACTGAATCAGAAAATTGTCTTGTACGCACTTAAGAAATTCCTCTCCATCTAAACCCTTAACACTATGGCAGTTCCAGTCGATGTTTGGAAAGTTAAAATCCCCTACCGTAACTACCCTATTATTCTTACAGATAACTGAGATCTCCTTCCAAGTTTGTTTCTCAATTTCCCTCTGACTATTAGGGGGCCTATTATACAATCCCAACAAGGTGACCATCCCTTTCTTATTTCTCAGTTTCACCCAAGTAACTTCCCTGGATGTATTTCTGGGAATATCCTCCCTTAGCACAGCTGTAATGCTATCCCTTACCAAAAGTGCCACAGCCCCTCCTCTCTTGCCTCCCTTTCTATCCTTCCTGTAACATTTGTATCCCGGAACATTAAGCTGCCAGTCCTGCCCATCCCTGAGCCATGTTTCTGTAATTGCTATGATATCCCATGTTTCTCACCATGCCCTGAGTTCATCTGCCTTCCTTGTTAGGCCCCTTGCGTTGAAATAATACAGTTTAATTTATTAGTCCTACTTTGTCCCTGACTGTATGACTCTCTTCTGTTCTCAAATGTACCAGTCTCAGATTGATCTCTTTCTTCACTATCTCCCTGGGTCCCAACCCCTCACCTTCCTAGTTTAAATCCTTCCAAGCAGTTCTAGCAAATTTCTGTGCCAGTATATTAGTCCCCTTCCAATTTAGGTGCAATCTGTCCTTCTTGTACAGGTCACTTCTACCCCAAAAGAGATTCCAATGATCCAAAAATGTGAATCCTTCTCCCATACACCAGCTCCTCAGCCATGCATTCATCTGCTCGATCCTTCTATTCCTGCCCTCACTAGGTCATAGCACCGGGAGTAATCCAGTTATTACAATCCTTGAGGACCTCCTTTTAAAATTTCTGCCTCTCTGTAATCTCCCTTTAGAATCTCAACCTTTTCCCTTCCTATGTTGTTGGTTCCAATGTGGACAATTACCTCTTGCTGGCTCCTCTCCCCAGTCTCAATACCTGAAACTTGGCTGTTCTTGCTATGTTCTCCTGAGGATCCATCACCCCCTACATTTCCAAAACAGCATACCTGTTTGAAATGGGTATATCCACAAAAGACTCCTGCCCTAGGTGCTTACCTCTCTTCCCCTTCCTGGAGTTAACCTGTCTATGTGACTGTATCTGAGACATTCCCCCTTCCTATAACTGCCATCCATCACATACTGTTGCTGTTGCAAATTGCTCATTGCTTCTTTCTGTCTCTCCAACCGATCCAATCGATCTGATAAGATCCGCATCCAACAGCATTTATTGCAGATATAACCCGCAGTAACCCTTAAATCTCTTCAAACTCCCACATCTGGCAAGAAGCATATATCACTGCAAAGGCCATTTTTGCTCCTTCACAATCTACAGATCCAGAAAATAACACCGTCTTATTCTTCTACAAAACACTGCCCCAGGTAAAATTAATAGTTTAAGTTTAATCAAGAGGCTTATCTCCAAAAATATATAATCAAGAAAGAACCCACTGTACTCACTAATACAGCCTTTCTCTTGGACAGACTTAAAACAA
Organism: Hemiscyllium ocellatum; assembly: GCF_020745735.1. Lineage (NCBI taxonomy): Eukaryota > Metazoa > Chordata > Chondrichthyes > Orectolobiformes > Hemiscylliidae > Hemiscyllium > Hemiscyllium ocellatum. The sequence goes on along the minus strand of NC_083407.1, from coordinate 35,819,381 downwards.
CAATTAACTTATCTGATTCTGTGTTGTGAACTTTGCCCAAACCGGTTCCTCCAAGATTAGTTGTGAAATTCACTGTTTGTTAATTTTTCCAGATGCACTCCGATGTCCAGGGACACATGAATTCAAAAACAGCAAAGGCAGTAACTGTGCAGGTTTTTTCTCTCTCTCTCCTGCACTGTCCTCACCACGTGCTTCCTTTGTCTTTTCTTCTCCCTTTTAAAACTACTGTTGTTTTGACTTTTTTTTCCAAAGTTCAAGAACAATGCAACAGCATATAAACCAGTAATTGCTGCTCCTGGAATTCGAGGAAATCACCTCCAGCACCTAAAATACCTCAAAAAAAAGGAGCAACTCTTACAGACAGAAATTTTTCCCATCCTCCATCTTGGATTACCCAGAATTAAATACGGGCAGAGTAGCCATCTTGGTCACAATCATCGTGTTGAGTTCTCTCAAAGGGAATTCCTGTCAAAGACTGAGACCAGCCAAAAACTTCAAACTATACTTGGATTGTGAATGTAATCTTAGTTTAAATGTTTGTTTGTATATCCTGTTTGTTCTAGGTGTTTTTAAACAAACTGTTATACATCTAAGTGAGTTGGTTATTTTATATTTCTTTCTAGGCAAATGTGTATAGTCAAAGTTACTGTTCAGTGTACTCATTACTCTGACAGATATTTTCAGACTATTTTAATTTTTCCATGCCCTACAGTTTTGAAACCATTATTAAAATCCAATCCAGGATTGATTTTAATAATAGAATGTTATTGAGGCTTCATTCTAAAAATTGCACACACACTTTTCTCTGCCGCAAAGTACCAAATAGGTTTGTTTTATTCTGCAATATCTTTGGTGGTCTAAAAGATCTTGGGAATGTGGGAATTTTATAGCCGAGAACATTGACTAAGTTCCAATCATGATTTACAATTGCATCTAGTTGAGGATTAATGTTCAGAATAAGTTCTATTGAATAAATGTATCTTTTCTTTGGAGATGGCAGAACCAGCAGAGCCTGTGACCAGGAACAGAGGTGCTCTCATGCCCCTTATATTAGCATTTTTCACCTTTGATAATGGTCATTGAGCTTTGATGCTGGAAAACCTTGTATTAGTTTTTCAAGCTCAGAGGCCCACCTGCTGTCCTTAATTTGAAACATCTTCCACAGGCTGTCTCTTACTTGGCCATCTTTTAAAATTGTTTTATGTCTCCCATAGCCAGTGTTTCTAGATTCTTGGCCTAAATTTCGTCCTGATGGACTTGAAAACCCAGAATCAAAATTCAGCTCACTGATTCTATAATAAATTTGGAAAAAGGAGGGAAATAAAGACTACAGTACATTAATGACAATGTTGATTATCTCACTAGTTAGGAGAAGTGGAAAAACTACCAGCCAAGAAATAAAAATAAACAAAGCAAATGTCAGCCAACAAGATACATACATATATCTGTATGCATAATAAACATTGAACAAGCAGAAGAACGGAAAACAATTAATCAAACTGCTTTTCAAAATGTTTTCAATTCCCACCTGAGAATCAAATGATCAAAATATAATTTAATCTATGAATCCACATTAAATAACAGGTATCAAAACCATTAAATATGTACGTTTAAAACTCCAGAAATAGGAAACTTGCATTTCTACAGTGCCTTTAATTTTTGGGACATCCTGCAAGTTAAATGCTTTTGAAGTGAAGTCACTGCTATCGTAATAGGATCATAAAATATAGAAGAGGCCCTATGGTCCATCAACTCTTCACTGACAAAAATTACTCTAAAACTACACTGATCCCACTTTGCCGCACCTGGCCCATACCCATGAATGTTGTATCATTTTGAGTGCTCATCCAAGTACTTTGTAAAGGTTGTGAAGTTCCCGCCTCAACTATTCTCCCAGACGGTGCATTCCAGATTCCCACCATTCTCAAGGTGAAAAAGAACTTTTCCTCAAATTTTCTCAATTTTCATATGCCGTTAATCTTTCCATGTGCCCAATCCATTAATATTCTCTTGTAACCTAAGACTGTCTCCCTCACTGTCAACCACTGAACCAATTTTTGTGTCATGTTCAGACTTACTTATTGCTCCCCCCACATTCTCTTTTGTGTCATTTGTACATTTCACCATCAACAAGGAACTCAGCACTGATCCCTTTGGTACGCCACTGGACACTGACCTTCAGTTAGACAAACCTCTTTCTACCACCAGCCTCTGTCTCCTAACTGCTGAGCTAATTTTGAATCCAGTTGGTCAAGTCCCCCTGAATCCCACGTGCTTTTACCTTCTTTACCAATGTGCCAGGTGGGACTTGGTCAAAGGTTTTGCTGAAATCCAAAAAACTATATCAACTGCACTTCTCTCATCTACACATTAAAAAGTAATTCGTGTTTGTTCGGCATGACCTCCCTCTGACAAAGTTTTGCAGACTATCCCTGATCATACCTTACAGCTTACAACCTGAAACAACATGTATCTCAGGGCTATTCGCTTAGTTGCATTCTGTCATCACCACCTTGCCTCTTTGAGAGGAAGGGGGCACCTGGAGTGAATGTTAGATTTTCCATCTTACTGTCTGCCATATCTTTGGTCATTGGGAGCAATAGTTGGGGTGATGGAGTGCAGGTCTATGTGGCTTTCCAGCACATCCTGTCGGCGTTGGAGCCTTGCTCTCCAAGGCACTCACCAACTGATGCATGAAAGTTGCCAGCAAACCTGAGGTAACTGAACACCCATAGCACAGCTGCTGTCCTGAAGTCCCTGAGCTCTGAGCGCCCCTGCCTCCCACGTGCCTGCCTGCTGCTCCTGTGCCTTCCAATGCATGTGGATGAAACTCCTGACTGCCAAAACAAAAAGGTTCTCTCCTACCTGGAACTGAACAGCTGCCTGGTCTCTGGCGGTTCTCTGAGTGATAGGGGCCTGTGGCATTTCTTCCTCATCCAGCTGCGGAACGGACTCAACGAAATGCTCACCAAGTCGTGATTTCTAAACCTGATGATACCACCAAGGAAATGGAGGTTAGGCAAGGTTATTGATCTTGTGGTTGGGGGGTGGTGGTGGTGATGGGGGCGTGGGGTGGAGGTGAGGTGGAGATGTGCTGTAGGAGCAACAAATAAGGGAAGTTGTGGATGCAATAGTGAGAGAAGCAAAGCTTGAACCTTGCTGGGAGATGGGTGCAGTGACAGAAATAGGGTGAGCTTGAGGCAGCAAAGAGAAAAGTGTGGTATTTACCTTGGCAGAACAGAGAAGGTTATTAATCTTATCAGAACTGCCAACCACTCATCCAGACTGTAGAAACAAGAGGCTCATTGCCTTGGATGTTTTGACACTTCAAGTGTTTATTCAAGGATTTCTTAAAGTTTATGAGGTTTCCTGACTCAACAAACCTCCCAGGCAGTGCAGTCCAGACTCCTAGCTAAAGAGAAATGGAAGATATATTTATCCTCTTATTAGGCAATAGCGAGTCTACCAAATTGCATTCTACTTTTAGAGTCTATTTATATCTTTCTGAATATGAACTGAAATGGATAACATTGACACATAATTACATTAAATAGATGACACAATATAGAGCAATAAGTTCCAATTAGTTTATTCTACAATGAATAGTTACATGAAGAAAAGCAACGGTATGCTTCTATGCTCTAAAGGGTTTTGTCATTAAGAGTTTGAGTAGAACACTCCACTAACCTTCCATTTCCAATCCCTTGCATGGAATAGCTCCATGTTAAATATCACATATTCCCTCCTGACCCTGATTAAATACAAGATAAGGTAACCAACCAGTTAGCAGGGGTCAGGATTCACAGGGAAGAAACTGTGGCAAATGGTTGATCCTGTTGTCATTTAAAGTTGTAACTCGCAGCAGAGATCAGCAAATAAATTAAGTTCTGGTGATGCTGTAGCATGACCAGCACGACTGATCTTTTTATTAAATTGAACGCTGCTGGCTTCTTCAGAAAGGAATTACTTGGTCTTTGCCCGGAAGGCTGAATTTAAGTGAATACATGAACACTATCTAAGGACATATGCATTTCTCTGGAAGCATTCAAGCTCAAACTAACTCCCAGAGGGAAAGTTATCAAACATATTAATTGCATCATTTATTTTGCTAAGCTTTTGAAATGCAATGCATAAGAGGTAGCTGAGAGAGCAGATAAGCATTTTCTTTCTGCTGATTGATTTCCCAGGAAATCCACTGAAAATTAGCCAGTTGTCCCAGAATTAACTTCTGAAAATAAAGCTTCTTTTGGCAAAAAAGATATTTTAGTACTTGTTCATCATATAAAATTCCATGGAGGCCATTGTATGTATTAAATACATATTCATTTTAAGGATGGCTGTACATTCAAATGTATTTATTTTGTTTCCAGAAATACATTTGTCACAAGCATTAGAAGAGGTTAAGGATGTCACTCTTGTTCATTAAATGTTTTATTTTGCTTCTGTATATATTTATATCTTACAATAAAGCTGTATAATTTAACCTGGAAATAAAGGTCCCTATTTTTACAAAAACTTAGCCAGGGTGTGGGAAGTCCAGTAATAGCTAACAGAGCTACGGAGGCCAGCAACCAGAGGTCTTGCTGAATTGAACAGTAGGATATCATTATAATCTTTATTCCAATTCCTGCCCGGCTGCTGGAAAAACAAATAGCTGGGCCAGTGGTGAAGAGGATAAATCAAGTACTGGAGCCACAGGTGCCAGGTAATCAGGGAGGCAGACAGGTCACAATCAGAAAGGCCAAGGAAAGTTGGCAAACTGGAGACCTGAAGATAGGGGACCTGATGGAGGCTGCCATTCAGTGCGGGTGTACCAAAGGCTTCTGAGCAGTAGGGAGAGGAGCATGCCTGATTCCCCTGGTACTCAATATTTGCAATAAAACACACTTGTTGTGCAGACAACTTTTGCTTTCTTTTTACTGTCACTTACATTGTGGAAGCCTAAATTAAAAACTAACTCCTGTCTCTCTGTGGCTAAAATCTTGCACACACTGATGACGACAAAAAATGTAGTGACTTTAAGTTTGGCATGTGGGGGACAGGTTACCCAGCAGGACCCATTCCCATCAGCAGTGGGAGGTTAATATGGAGCCCATGATCTAACAATGCAACCTTTTCAACTTGGTTAAGCAATCATTGAAACACAGGAAATATCACATACATAATTGCATATCTTGAGAGGTAGGGACTTTTCATTCATGAAGCACATAAATCCATTCCAACTGCACAAAGATCACCACATTTTATTTCATAAAATGTATAGGCCTGCTTTCTAACACTATGTTATGGTTCTGAACACCAAGAGTAAATTATAATATCTAATTCCATGTTCCCCTTGTAATATGAGACAGAGATTGGGAGCTGGTAATCATGGAGCAAAAAAGGCAGGAAGAAATGGAATGCAACTACTCTTGAATGACTTGAATGTTTAGTGTCCACTTGCAGAAGAGGTGATGGACTCAGGTAATTTCTGAGATTTTAATTTGCACCGATCGACCACTTCTAACACATCAGAAAAGTAACATTGTGCAAAGCATGTAATAGGTGAATTATTCTACATTGCTCTTTCCATAACCCCATCAATGTTGAAAGTTTTTATGTGTAACTTTTCTTTTTTTGTAAGTTGCACAACTTGTAACAAACAGAAAATGCCAAGCAAACAGCACAGACTTTAATTTGTTGGAAATGTTCTTACTCAGCACAAAGAACCTAATTAATTTTCTAATTCTTTTTCAGGCTGATTGTTATCAGTTGCAGCAATGATTATTGTTTAATCTCTAGCTACTTCATTTTGTGAAACTGAGAAATTGATTCTGAATAGGTATGAACACCACCTCAAAAAAGAATTTCAATTATAGCTAGCAGCAATGATGAAATTTTAAAATAAATTAGTAACATTTACGACTGTGCTTTATAGCGTGACAGCTTCCAAGCTCAAGGCTCCTCAAGTTACCATGAAAAAATGTCTTGCATTTCCTGATACTACTAGGATCGATATTGTTTCACAGGTCAACCATTTTATTTGTATAAATAAAAATTAAAAATACACATGCAATCTGATCTTCTTGATACCTTCTGTTAAAGTCATCATTGCATTGCAAGTTAATAAAATAAGTTTATTTCTATATGCTGTGTGAATGAAACTATTCACTGTGATGTTTTTGTAAGTTTGCTATTTATTTATTGGGAAAACCTTTTCTCCCTTGTTAATTATCAACCGTGGAGTTCAATCCCATATACCAGAATGTCACCTTTTGATTTATGGACTTGCTGCAGGGGGTCCTGACCTTTTCTTTGAAGAAAAGCATTCATTTAAATATTCTATTTTCTGGTTCATTGCAAATGCATAACAAGTCTTTTATGTTCGATATTGTTACAAGAAACAAGGTCTAGTAGTCATGGTCAACTAATGAATGGTATAAAAGTAACTGGTGGTTTGAGATATAGACATTCTTAATGCTTCCAAAGATCATGTCATATATTTTAATGTTTTTTTTCTGTTCAAGTATTCCATTTTAAAATCAGTTAATCAAATTTATGAGGCATTATATAATTCTGTGTGAAATGAAGCATGCTTTTTTTATGTGGATGTCCTTCATGCATTCGTAGGAAAATACAACTTCCAAAATATATTGTTGCTAACATGTTTGTTTTACTGCAAAATTAAATATTTCAGTGTCATTGTCAACAATGAAAGAATCAGAGATCTTGAATCCTGAAAGTGGTTTTGCATTGGTGCATCCCTAATTCCTTTATATTTGATCCCATCATGAAAGCACTTCGCATGGAAAGATCAGCCAGTTCAATGAGTAACTGTGCAGTGTGGTGAGTACTATTAAGAAGGAAAATTTGACAGTATAATCCCACAGCAACAATAAAATGAAGCACTAATTAATCTGATTACAATAGTAAGTCTCACAGGAGTTGTTTGGCACAGGGCATTAGGAATTACATCATGGTATCTTGTAACATCATACCTGCATCTCTGAAATTAGCAAAAGAACAGAATTAAATTTACTGGCTTTTAACATAAAAGGATTGAGTCACTGCATGAATATGGTAGACATGTACTTCAAATTAAATTAATCTAATTGCACTCCACCTTTCCATCACAGTTTATGATTATAATAGTAAAATGTTCTCGTTCTTCTCAATGTGAGAACTTTTTAGTCACTGAATAACATCACGTGCTCTGTGTTGATCTTACAGTAATGAAATATCTATAAATAATGAGCAATCATAATCTTTACAGTGGAAAGAGATCTGTCTGAAGTAAATAACATTCTACCCAAAATTCCTGGTATGTTTATCACCATAATTTTCACCTGGCCAACAATTAGTCTATATGGAAATCCTTCATATATAGAGAGTAGAACATAGTTGGTTGTAAAATGTAATGTGATACAAAGTCTGTGTACATCAATCTTCATGTTAAATTCCTCAGGTGGATTTTCCTCTGTGGGATTTCAGGAGTTATTCAGCAGTATGCATACGTTGTGAAAATGATCACATTTACAGAAAGGTGAATTTTCCCTTTTTCTGGTTGTTTTGGTGCAACAAAGTAGAGCAATGAAAGGACAGTTCCTGGCTTGCAGCCGGTAAAGGGATACCCCGCTGGGGGCTTAAATATGGTGCTCACAACAAAGTGGCACAAGCTCTTGGTAGCACCGAGCACCTCTGCCTTTGTCATCGTATGATTGAAAAAGAAAATTGAACACTGGAGCCCAAAAGCATGTTTAGTAAGGTGAGCAGTGGAAGATCACATGCGAAAAGTCACCATGGGCTTATCTGGGGAACCCTTCATGAAATTTATTCAACACTAATCATTCAACTCAGCAACAAGTTTCTCTTTTCTCCTCATGCCCATAATTCCTTTAGCCTGAACAACTATATCTAACTCTTACTTGAAATTATTCAATGTTTGGACTTCAACTGCTTTCTGTAGCATTGAAATCCAGAGGCTCTGCACTTTCTGGCCAAACAAATGTCTCTTCATCTCAATCCTAAATGACATATCTTGTATCCTTAGACTGTGAGCCCTGGACTCCCCAGTCATTAGGGATATCCTTCTTGGTTGTATTTACCTGTCTAGCCTTGTGAAAATTGACCACTTTAGTCCTTGTAGAGACAAAGTTCTGTTTTTACATGGAAGATGTGACACTATTATTGAATAAAATTGACTGAAGTCTGGCATCTGTGATACTGGAGATTTCAGTAAGAGGGCAAAATAGAACATCCACTTTGCACATCTGGCTGCAAGTGGGTGCGAATGCTTCAGCTTTGTCTTTTGCACTAATGCGCGGTTCTCCATCAACATTGAAGATAAGGATATTTGCAGAGCTGCCTCCTCCAGTGAGTTGTTTAACTCGTCCTTCACTATTCATGACTTATTGTGGTAGGATTGCAAAGTTTATATCTGGTCAGTTGGTTGTGGGATTGCTTAGTTCTGTCTATTGCTGCTTCCACTATTTGACATGCAATTAGACAGGCAGTTGCTTCACCCAATGACACTTCATTTTTAGTTTCACCCTGTGCTGTTCCTGGCATGCCTTCCTGTATGATTCTGAATTGTTCCCCCATTAGATGCTAGAATTGGTAAATATGCTGGGCCATGAGTTTACAGATTATTGTTGAATATAATTCTGCTGCTCCTGATGACCCCCTAGGCCACATGGATGCCCCCAATTTCTTGAATTGCTAGATCTGTTTAAAACTGTCCCATTTAACATTGTAGTAGTGCTACAAAACATGGTGGAGAATGTCTTCAGTGTAAAGGTCAGATGTTAGCTCCACAATGACCATGCAGTGATCAATCAATTCATCAATACTGTCATGGCCAGACAGATCTATGACAGGTGGATTCGTGAGGATGAAGTAAATAATGTTTTTCCCTCTCATTAGTTCCCTTGCCGCCTCCCATAGACCCAGTTTAGCAACTATGTAATTTCAGACTATGCCAGATTCATCAGTAGTTGTGCAACTGACCTATTCCTTATGATGACATTCAAGTCCCTCCCGCAGAGCACATTTTGTGCCCATGTCTTCCTCACTACTTCCTCCAAGTTGTATTCAATTGGGAATAGTATTGATTCTTTCCAGGCTATGGGTGGTAGGAGATTATCATCAGTAAGATTCCTTGGTCAATGTTGACTTGATGCTACAAGACTTCATGGGGTTCAGAGAGAGATTCACTGTTGAGAACTTCCAAAACAGTTCCTTTCTGACTGTGCCCCTCATTTTGGGACCTTGAAAGTAGCATGATTCCATGAATATGGCTATGACAGGCTGGTTGACTAGTCTGGGGGTCAGATCTGATTTTGCCACTAGCTTCTAAGGAGGATACACTCCTCAACATGACTGGGTTTGTCATTTTCCTTTCCAGTGCCTAGGTTGATGCTGGGTGGTCCATTCAGTTTCATATTTTTTCTTCAGGGTTTGATACGCCTAAGTGACTTGCTCAGTCCTTTAAGAGACATTGCTGTGGATCTGAAGGCACATGTAGACCAGCCCAGATAAAGATGGCAAATTTCTTCCCCTGTACCAATTCTTTTTAGCAACAATTGCCAATGATTGCATGGTTGCCATGAAACTTGGTTAATTCTAAAATATTATTGAATTCAAATTTTGCCACCTTACATGGAAGAATTCAAAGCCAGAGAATCAGCTTGGGACTCATGAAATACCCATTCAGTGACATTGTTCCTCAGCCACTGAGTCCCCTTAGCAATGTGAGTCCTCTCCCATAAAATTCACCTACTGAGCCTCTGTCTATATAAGGTACAGATTGATTCACATGCATCAAGGATAATCAAGGTATAAAGATCTTGGATATTCTATGTTTCAAGTTCATTGTTCCTTTCCTCTTTGCTGCACTGGGCACAACTGGAAAAGAGGAACATCTATGATTTCGTACATTGCGATCAGTTATTATTTATCTTTGTAAGGGATTATAGAAGTCCATGTTTAATATTTAAAGGTAGAGATTTGTGGCATCATTATTATTTTCTTTTGGACAACGGGAATCAAAAATTATGAATTCTAAAACTGATGTTATAACAGGATTCATTGTGAATCACAAATCCAAAGTAATAACAGAAAGTGATGAGAAATTAAGTTTCGTTGAAGGGTTTGATAAAGTTTTGGAGCAATAAAAACAAAAGCCAATTATTCTGTAACAGGCTGACAATGATGAGAACAACTTAGAACATCTCAAGGCCAATTTCAACTTTGTGTGCTCTAAGGAGTTAGCGAGATATCAGCCATAATCTTGTTGAATGTTATAACTAGTTGAGGAGTTGTACATATGCTCCTGAGTGCAGAACAACTTGAATTTATTCTACATAGTTTAATATTTTCAGATACTAGCAGTTGTAGAACATGTAGTTAGGCAAACAACATAAGCTACTTGACTAAAGCCCTTCTGTTGAACAGTGTTGTGATGTATGGTCATAACACGGAGTCAGAAGTGAAGCTGAAGTAACTGTTGCAGAGCTGTAAGAAAGCATGGCTACTGGTAGGACAATGCAGGTATTTACAGAGCTGTGATGAAACCAGCCTTCATTAACGTACTGGTTAACAGAAAATGAACATAGAACATAGAACATAGAAGGATACAGCGCAGTACAGGCCCTTCGGCCCTCGATGTTGCGCCGACCGAGTCCTACCTAACCTATACTAGCCCAATAACTTCCAAATGCCTATCCAATGCCCGCTTAAATGAACATAAAGAAGGAGAGTTCACCACTGCTCCTGGCAGGGCATTCCATGAACTCACAACCCGCTGTGTGAAGAATCTACCCCTAACATCTGTCCTATACCTACCACCCCTTAATTTAAAGCTACGTCCCCTAGTAACACCTGACTCCATTAGCGGAAAAAGGTTCTTAGTATCTACCCTATCTAAACCCCTAATCATCTTATACACTTCTATCAGATCTCCCCTAAACCTTCTCTTCTCCAATGAGAACAGCCCCAAGTGCCTCAGCCTTTCCTCATAAGATTTTCCTACCATTCCAGGCAACATCATGGTAAACCTCCTCTGCACTCGTTCTAAAGCTTCCACATCCTTCCTATAGTATGGCGACCAAAACTGCACACAATACTCCAGATGAGGCCTCACCAGAGTCTTATACAACTGCAACATGACCTCAGGACTCCGGAACTCAATTCCTCTGCCAATAAAGCCCAGTACACCATATGCCTTCCTCACAGCACTATTTACCTGGGTGGCAACTTTCAGAGATCTGTGTACATAGACACCAAGATCCCTCTGCTCATCCACACTACCAAGTAGCCTACCATTAGCCCAGTAATCCATCATCTTGTTATTCCTACCAAAGTGAACGACTTCGCACTTAGCTACATTGAATTCCATTTGCCACATTTCCGCCCAGCTCTGCAACTTATCTATATCCCGCTGTAACCTACCACTTCCTTCCTCACTATCCACAACTCCACTGACTTTCGTGTCATCCGCAAACTTGCTTACCCAGCTTTCAAGTCCTTCCTCTAGATCATTTATAAAGATAACAAAAAGCAATGGTCCCAAAACAGATCCTTGTGGTACACCGCTAGTAACTGCGCTCCAAGATGAACATAATCCATCAACTACTACCCTCTGTCTCCTTCCAGCCAGCCAATTCCTAATCCAAACCTCTAATGTATCCTCAATGCCATACCTCCGAAGTTTTAGCATTAGCCTACCATGGGAACCTTATCGAACGCCTTACTAAAATCCATATACACAACATCTACTGCTTTACCCTCATCCACTTCCATAGTCACCTTCTCAAAGAACTCAATAAGGTTTGTGAGGCACGACCTGCCCTTCACAAAACCATGCTGGCTATCCCTGATCACGTTATTCCTACCCAGATGTTCATAAATCTTATCCCTTACCATTCTCTCTAAGACTTTGCCCACCACTGAAGTCAGACTCACTGGCCTATAGTTACTAGGGCTATCCCTACTCCCTTTGTTGAACAATGGGACCACATTCGCTATCCTCCAGTCCTCTGGTACTATTCCCGTTGACAATGACGACATAAAAATCCAGGCCAATGGCTCTGCTATCTCCTCCCTAGCTTCCCATAGGATCCTGGGGTAAATGCCATCAGGCCCAGGTGACTTATCTATATTCATCCTCTCCAATATTCCCAACACCTCTTCCCTGCATATTTCCAGGGCATCCATTCTAATTATTTGTGATTCCATATTCACATCAGCAGTGTCCTGTTCCTGAGTGAAAATGGCTACAGTTTATCTCCTATTACCTCCTGTTCAAATGGTTTAAATGATAGGGGATAAGAACCAAAAACTTGGATTTATTCCATGTGCGACAGCATAATTATGACAAAAATACAGATTGGTTGAGAAAAACAGCACAAATATAAATTGGTACACTTCTATCGCTATTGGGAAGAGACTGTTGCAAAATATATTTCAGCCTAAAAGTTGCAAAAAGTAGAAAAATACACATGTGGCAGAAGTTGTGAAAGCTTTGTGGCCATGTTTTAATCCCTAAGTGAAAGCTATGTATTCAATATTAGGGTCCAAAATGGAAAAGACTCCATTGATCCATACACAATGTTATTAACTAAGCTTGCAAAAGCCCATGTATTTACATAATCAAATGATTTATTCAAAGATAGAATTGTATTATGGGCAAGGGATCCTGCAGTGAGAACATGCATCCTAAAAGAAGAGAAACTTTCACTCAGGGGAGAATTGATACATACAGTACTACTGAGGCTGTGAATCAGCAGCTAGAGCATATTCATGGATGAACAGACCAGACCTTGCATAATGGTAACAGATGTTTCAGACATACAGAGCAGAATAATTGCACACAAAGGGCCAGATGTAAATACTGTGGAGGACATCACGCAAAGAAGAAGAGACATGCCCAGCATGAGGAAAACACTATTCTCACTGCCAAAAAAAAACGGAATCCTTGTGGACACAAGTATCTGTTTGAGAAGCACAGCAAGCAGGTAGAGATGGCCACTGGAGTGATATAGGCTGAGGGGTCTGATGAACAATCTTTACAAAAGATTGGATGAGTCAAGTGTACAGATGACTTGTGCCTGTTGAAGAACAGGAGGAGAAGAACATCAGATCAACATAAAGTGTCAGATAGATACGAGTGCATCATGTTACACATGGCATTCACAAGATTTTACAAAGTGGATCAGCATGACAATGCAAAAAAACAAGGCTGCAAAAGTAAGGTTAAAGCAATATGATGCTGTCATACTAATGGCAAGGGGACAGAGTACATGAACAAAAGTTTGTTGTTCTAGATCATAGACGGAAAGCAAATGCCAACCTGGTAACTGGTAACCCCCAATGTGCCATAAGAGATTTGTAATGTATCGCAGCAGACAAACTCTTTGAGTGTGGAACTGATCCTGGATGAGTATAATTCTGAATTTGCAGAAATAGGTTGCTTTCCAGAAGAATATCATCCCAATCAAGATGAAAATTCAAAACCTGTTCAGCATCTGCTAAGGACCATTCCAGCTGCTCTCAAGGAGGCCAACCTGAAATACAAGATGGAAGGACTGCAAACAATGAGAGTAATCAAGAAAGTGACAACTCCTACAGAATGCATCAGCAGCATTTATAGCCACAAAATGACCTGGCAAGCTGAGAGTATGCATTGATGTAAATAATACACTGAAGAGATGTCATTACTCCTTGACAACCATCAAAGCAAGTTGCTGCAGCATGTAAAGGCAAACTATTCATCACCGCAGATATCAAGGATGGTTACTAGCATATGAAGGCGAATGAAGGCAATGGTTTTCAAATCATTTAGAGTCATAGAGTCATAGAGATGTACAGCGCGGAAACAGATCCTTTGGTCCAACCTGTCCATGCTGACCGGATATCCCAACCCTGCCAGCACCTGGCCCATATCCCTCCAAACCCTTCCTATTCATATACCCATCCAAATGCCCCTTAAATGTTGCAATTGTACCAGCCTCCACCACTTCCTCTGCCAGCTCATTCCATACACATACCACCTTCTGTGTGAAAACGTTGCCCCGTAGGTCTCTTTTATATCTTTCCCCTTTCACCCTCAACCTATTCCCTCTAGTTTTGGAATCCCCAACCCCAGGGACAAGACTTTGCCTATTTACCCTATCCATGCCCCTCATAATTTTGTAAACCTCTATAAGGTCATCCCTCAGCCTCCAATGCTCCATGAAAAACAGCCTCATTCTGTTCAGCCTCTCCCAATAGTTCAAATCCTCCAACCCTGGCAACATCCATGTAAATCTTTTCTGAACCCTTTCAAGTTTCACATCTTTTCTAGATGTCTTCAGTGATACTGATGGTTATGCATCCTGTTTGACCTTTCCATTGCTCCAAAAAATTACATGGACAATATAAGATGATTAATGAATTGAATCTATAGTGAATGATTTGCAAGTTTTTGGGTGCAGAGATACAATGGAATATGTTATTGCTGACAATAATTAACACTTAATGTGAGATGCTTGGCAGAACTCACCAGGTGAACATGAAGCTGAACAACAAATAAATTATAATTAAAGATGTTCAAAGTCAAATACATAGGCCAAACATTGACAGCAAAAGTTCTTTACCCAGTTCCAAAAACGTGGGAGCTATAGCAGTGATGCAGTGACCAACAAATGTAAAAGCAGTCAGCAATTTGTTGAATTTGTCAATCAGTTAGCAAAATGTTTGCTCTTTTTGTTATCAGGGTGTGAACCATTACACCAACTCATTGCCAAGAACGGTCAGTGGTGTTCAGGCATAGAACAAGAAGTAACATCCACCAAAATAAAACAACCAGTCATGGCTGAAATATTATCATGTAAACGATGAAGTCAGCCTGCAAGAGAGGACTTGGGAGTAACCTTAATGCATGAAGGACAACTGCTTGCATTGTATCCAGGACATTAACACAAACAAAGCAAAGCTATGCTCAGTTCAAGAAAGTGTCTCATTGCCTTAACTTTATCTTCATAAAAACCTGACACAAAGTGACTGTAAACTGCCCCTAAGATGCTTCAAAGCATTTTCCTCAAGCTGTTACTATCTATTCTAAAGCATCTTCTAAGTTACACTCACGATACGAATATGACACAAACTAAAGAAGCAAATGTGCATTGCAAACATGCTGTCAAGAGGCAAACTCCCAATAAAGAAAGTAAGAATGCTGAGGTGTTAAATCTTCCAACTTGAATGTGAAGGTATTCAAGTATCATAAGCTTATTTAAATATAGCTCTTCTGTTTAATGCACTGTTCTCAAAACAAATGTTTGCAAAAAACACTGTTAACCGTAGTAACACCTTTAAATCACTTGTCCCCAGTATGTGGTGCTAAAGCCAAGTGGAAAGAGAGGAATGAAAAATAGTGACAGCTATAACACCTGTAAAATCAGTGTTAAATGAAATGAGAAAAAGCAGTTCAAATTTGACCTCTATTACACAGACTTAACTCTATCAACAGATAGTAATCAAACTTCATAAGAATTGCTTCTTCAAAGATACTTACATCATGTCCATACAATGGCAATGGGGGTGGAGTCAAGAACAAAACATCTTTGGACTTTATTCAGAACCATTAGTGTTGAAAACAATTTTTCTCATTAGTTTTCTCTATTTCTGCTTCCCTGGCTGATTTTTAAAAAATTATTAGGCTGCAATTAGCCTATTAGAAGAGTCAACCATCTTTTCTTTGTGAAAAGCTCTGAAATTTGAACAACTTTTATGCTATAATTTTAATATTTTGCACTATCCCCAATTAATGAAAAGACGGGGATGCCAGTGAATATCACCAAAGGAATTATAAGAAAATCGAGTAAATGCTGCGCACATAGATATATACAATACAATCATTGAGTAGAAGTACACATATTGAAGGCATCAGAATTGTTGTTTCTGTATTTGATACTTTGGGTAATTCAAAATATATACGTTAATGCATGCTTTCTTTGTATATAATAGCAGTTGTTTGGATTGAAGTGTCCTTCCTCGTTTGTCACATTCATGTCCCTTTATCATGAAGCATACTCACTAGCTCTTTCACTACACCTTAAACTATACCCTCACGTGCTAACGTATCAAAAATCACATAAAGTAAATGAGTAGAATCATTTTTGTAGCTTGTGGTTTAAACAACATTTAAATGGCAACATATATCTTGGCATTTAAAATATTAGAATTATTATTGGCAAATGTATTTTATCTTTCTTTCCATCTTTCATGGATATGAGCAAACGCAACATTTCAAAGCTGGTGAATAAATAGAACAATTGCCAAGAAATTAAATGGATACTACATTAACTTAGAAGGTTGGAAGAATGAGATCAAAAGAATTGAAGGACCTTCTTAAGCCAAGCCTACCTCGTGAATTTGAGAGTATAACCTTTGTCAAAGTACATAGCTTCTGGAATAGATATATTACTCTTGCATAGTTTAACAAAATTGTCAGGTTACGTCCTTGTGAGTCCCTGGTAATTTCAAGATGAGCTCAAGTCATGAATATAAAAGAAAGCAGGTGGAACACAGTGAACAAATTAATCTGATTTATTGTATAATTAGAAACAGTTGGATGACAACTGACATTACTGAACCCATGCATTAAAGTATTACAAAACTTAGTTTCAGAAATATGCACAGAGATGAAAAACAGAGACTACCAAACACCACTTTGACCCTTCAATGACTTCATTATATGACAGGTTAGGGGGAGTGTTAATTCATTCCACAAGGCCAACAATTCCATTTTCAACCCGTATACCTTGGGGTGGGGGTGGTGTAAACGTAGTGTTTCTGAACTGAGTAGAAGCTTACCAATTTAATAGCCATTTGAAAATGGCAATAAGTGTTCAAGGATACTTTAATAATATTTAAACTTGATTAAGGTAGCATTCAATGATTCTGCTAATCATCTAAAAACTGTGAAACATCCATTTATTATATACAGATTAAATTAAAATAAAACAGCAGACAAAAGTCAAACTCCATCAATTCAGTATTGTTCAGCAGTTACATGTGAAACATTTATCTTTCTAGGTTATGTTGTACATTGTGTAATGTTGCTTGTTTTTCTTCTAGATTCTGATTTTAGCATGGCCCAATGACCTAAAATTTTGAACTTCAATATCTCTTAAAAATCAATTTGTAAGGTAAAATATACAGTTATAGCTAGAACTGTTCAAGTATGAGTCTGTGAAGAATACCTAGATGGTTTTTCAACTTTCCGGAAATGTAAAAGGAAGAAAGAACAAATATATTTGAGGTTTTGGTGGAAATTGGGAAAAGCAAGTGATTCTGCACAATTAAAAAGAAGTTTCATATACATATGTCTTCAATATTCAGTATGCAGAGTGTAATGTAGATATTATTACAATTTGGTTAGGTTTGTGCCTGTTCCGGCACCACTAATCTTTGAAAAATAAATCCCAACATTGGATTTAACCAACAGCACTACACTGTGAGATTTCATGTTTTTTTTAAACAAAATGAACTTTATATTAAAAAAAACGGTCAAATTAACTTATTAATTTATTCATGGAATGTCAAGCCGTTATCACAGACGAGACCAGCATTTTTTAAAAACATATTTTTAATGGAAAAATAGATTTTTTAATATTACAAGTCCAAAACAATACAATTCAAAACACAAGTTAAAAAAAGAAACCCAACCCACCCTCATGCTTAAATGTATAAACATATATAGAAAAGTATAGGATTAAAAAAAACCCAAACTGGCTATTTAAATAAATAAGTAAATAAAAACCAACAACAAACCAATAAATAGTAATATCTCAGCCCAGCCAAACAAAATGCTCATATGTTCACAGTTCCTCCTCTCTGGATATTGGAGTCATAAAACACAATCGTTATGGCTATATAAAAACCCTTGTTAGTGTGGCAGATAAATCTGTGCCCAGGTATTCCAAAAAGGGCTGCTATGTCTTATAAAAATTCTCAGTTTTGTGGTGTACCATATTTGTGAGAAAATCCATGGGATTATGCCCCATAACAATCTTCTGCCAACTTGACAGGCCCGAGAGGTTTTCGCATATCCAACCTAGCATGATATTCTTTCTTGCACAGAACGTGAGAATATTGAAAAGTTTTTCTTATGCACATCTGCAGGGACCCAGCTCCTTCATAAGACCACCCATAGGCATAGTCTCTGATTTCACAAAATTAATCTTGTACCCCAAAAATGTACTAAGCATGTGAATACATTGTATCAGGCAAGGCACTGAAACTGCTGGATTTGTAAAGAAATTAGGACAGTGTTTGCATACAATGAAATCTTACGTAATTTTGATCCTACTTCTGGAGCTGATATATTGGGATCCCCCTGAATGGCCTCCGCCAATGGTTCAATCACTAATGTAAAAAGCAGTGGTGAAAGGGGCATCCCTGCCAGCGACCTCTAAAAATATTAAAATTGCTTGATCCTATCCCATTGGTGACTACCGCCGTGAAAGGGCCACTGTAGAGAATCTTTGCCTTTTACAAATCGATAATGACATACCCAAACAACATTATTTATACATACTAAAATTGTTCAAATTAGGTTAATTTATCCACAAGATCTCTTGCCTTCTCCGGCATGTCAAAGAGACATATGGATCCATCTAAGGTGATCCAAAGCATCGTTGGATACCTCAGGGAATACTGAATCTCAGACTCCCTCAGTCTTCTCTTGACACTGTTGTAAGATTTTCGTTTCTGGATCACCTCTGCTGAGAAGTCCTGAAAAAACATGATCTTAGAGCCCTCGTAAATTAGGGCCTTTGGATCCTTCCCCTGGACTCTGGAAGCCTTCATATCTCTCCTTATCCCAATAATGATAGAACTCCACCAGGAGAGGATGAGGACGTTGACTCAGACACGATCTCCACACTGCGACCCGGTGAGCAGTCTCTATCTTCAATCCTCTCATGCCAGCCTCCAAGTCAAGGAATTTCAACAGCTAATCCTCAAAGAATTAGGCAGGCCTCTCACTTTCCTTACCCTCAGGCAGATCAATGATCCGTATGTTTTTTCTCCTGCCTCTGCCCTCAAGATCATCCACTTGGTCTAAATTACAGAGTTGTGTCTCCAGGGCTTGGATCCTATCCTTGGATGAACTGGCATCAGCTTCCACCAATGTGACCCTGTGCTTCACCTCATCCATCCCCTTCTCCAGGTCACCCAGCTGATGCTCACGCTTCTGCAGTATGAGATAGAGCAAGCTTCTCTTCAATCTGTTTCCACAGCATATCACAAGGTTTCGTAAACTCATTCACCAGGGCCTGGAAAGTAATGGACTGTGAGGACCCTGCAGGCTGGGCTGCAGGCTCGGCCTTGGATGCTCCTCCTCCCATCTTCGGCATTTCTGGACGGTTGGAACCTCAGGTAAGTTAACTTGGGACTCCATGACCTTTCCAGAGTCCATTTCAGCATCTTTTATGCATTCCTAATTTGCCTTGAGAAAGTGATAGTGACTATAGGCCGGTCTCTAGTAACTATAGGCCAGTGAGTCTGACTTCAGTGGTGGGCAAAGTCTTAGAGAGAATGGTAAGGGATAAGATTTATGAACATCTGGGTAGGAATAACGTGATCAGGGATAGCCAGCATGGTTTTGTGAAGGGCAGGTCGTGCCTCACAAACCTTATTGAGTTCTTTGAGAAGGTGACTAAGGAAGTGGATGAGGGTAAAGCAGTAGATGTTGTGTATATGGATTTTAGTAAGGCGTTCGATAAGGTTCCCCATGGTAGGCTAATGCTAAAACTACGGAGGTATGGCATTGAGGATACATTAGAGGTTTGGATTAGGAATTGGCTGGCTGGAAGGAGACAGAGGGTAGTAGTTGATGGATTATGTTCATCTTGGAGCGCAGTTACTAGCGGTGTACCACAAGGATCTGTTTTGGGACCATTGCTTTTTGTTATCTTTATAAATGATCTAGAGGAAGGACTTGAAAGCTGGGTAAGCAAGTTTGCGGATGACACGAAAGTCGGTGGAGTTGTGGATAGTGAGGAAGGAAGTGGTAGGTTACAGCGGGATATAGATAAGTTGCAGAGCTGGGCGGAAATGTGGCAAATGGAATTCAATGTAGCTAAGTGCGAAGTCGTTCACTTTGGTAGGAATAACAAGATGATGGATTACTGGGCTAATGGTAGGCTACTTGGTAGTGTGGATGAGCAGAGGGATCTTGGTGTCTATGTACACAGATCTCTGAAAGTTGCCACCCAGGTAAATAGTGCTGTGAGGAAGGCATATGGTGTACTGGGCTTTATTGGCAGAGGAATTGAGTTCCGGAGTCCTGAGGTCATGTTGCAGTTGTATAAGACTCTGGTGAGGCCTCATCTGGAGTATTGTGTGCAGTTTTGGTCGCCATACTATAGGAAGGATGTGGAAGCTTTAGAACGAGTGCAGAGGAGGTTTACCAGGATGTTGCCTGGAATGGTAGGAAGATCGTATGAGGAAAGGCTGAGGCACTTGGGGCTGTTCTCATTGGAGAAGAGAAGGTTTAGGGGAGATCTGATAGAAGTGTATAAGATGATTAGGGGTTTAGATAGGGTAGATACTAAGAACCTTTTACCGCTAATGGAGTCAGGTGTTACTAGGGGACATAGCTTTAAATTAAGGGGTGGTAGGTATAGGACAGATGTTAGGGGTAGATTCTTCACACAGCGGGTTGTGAGTTCATGGAATGCCCTGCCAGGAGCAGTGGTGAACTCTCCTTCTTTATGTTCATTTAAGCGGGCATTGGATAGGCATTTGGAAGTTATTGGGCTAGTATAGGTTAGGTAGGACTCGGTCGGCGCAACATCGAGGGCCGAAGGGCCTGTACTGCGCTGTATCCTTCTATGTTCTATGTTCTATGTTCTATAATGGTATAGTTCTGAATCAGAATGGTACGTGGCTTCAAGGGAAATTTGAAGCTAATAGTGTTCTTGTGTAACTCTTACCCTTGACCACCTAGGTGATGAAAGTCTAGAGTTTGCGCTGTTGAAAGAACCTTGATGGTTTGCTAAAGTGTACCTTGTTGATGGTATGCACTGCCATCACGATGTTTTGGTAGTGGGGGCAGTGAATTTTGAAACTGGTGGATAGGGTGCCAATCAAGTGGACTGAATTGTCTTGGATGGCATTGAACTCCTTGAATGTTGTTGGAGCTGCACTGATCTAGACAAGTGGGGAATATTCCATCACACTCCTGGTTTAGAATCACAGAGTCATAGAGATGTACAGCACGGAAACAGACCCTTTGGTTCAACCCATCCATGCTGACCAGACATCCCAGCCCAATTTAGTCTCACCTGCCAGCACCCGGCCCATATCCCTCCAAACCCTTCTATTCATATACCTATTCAAATGCCTTTTAAATGCTGAAATTGTGCTAGCCTCCACCACATCTTCTGGGAGCTCATTCCATAAGGTACTACACTCTGCGTAAAAAAAGTTGCCACTTATATCTTTCCCCTCTCACACTAAACCTATGCCCTCTAGTTCTGGGCTCCCCCACACCAGGGAAAAGACTTTGTCTGTTTCTTGTATCCATGCACCACATGATTTTGTACCTCTATAAGGTCACCCCCAGCCTCCGACAATCTAGCGAAAACAGCCCCAGCCTGTTCAGCCTCTCCTTATAGCTCAAATCCTCCAACCCTGGCAATATCCTTGTAACTCTTTTCTAAACCCTTTCAAGTTTCACAACATCTTTCCGATAGGAAGGAGACCAGAATTGCATACAATCTTCCAACAGTGGCCTAACCAATGTCCTGTACAGC
Organism: Hemiscyllium ocellatum; assembly: GCF_020745735.1. Classification (NCBI taxonomy): domain Eukaryota; kingdom Metazoa; phylum Chordata; class Chondrichthyes; order Orectolobiformes; family Hemiscylliidae; genus Hemiscyllium; species Hemiscyllium ocellatum. The sequence goes on along the minus strand of NC_083407.1, from coordinate 35,797,602 downwards.
CATAACATGACCTCCTAACCCCTATACTCAATACTCTGACCAATGAAGGAAAGCATACCAAACGCCTTCTTCATATCCTATCGATCTGCCACCCCACTTTCAAGGAGCTATGAACCTGCACTCCAAGGTCTCTTTGTTCAACAACACTCCCTCGGACCTTACCATTAAGTACATAAGTCCTGCTAAGACTTGCATACCCAAAATGCATCACTTCACATTTATCTGAATTAAACTCCATCTGCCATTTCTCAGCCCAATGGCCCATTTGATCAAAATCCCATTGTAATAATCTGAGGTAACCTTCTTCACTGTCCACTACAACCTCCAATTTTGGTGTCAACTGCAAACTTACTAACTGTACCTCTTATGCTCACATCCAAATCAATAATATAAATGACAAAAAGTAGTGAACTCAGCATTGATCCTTGTGGCACTCCACTGGTCACAGGCCTCCAGTCTGAAAAACAACCTTCCACCAAAACCCTCCGTCTTCTATCTTTGAGCCAGTTCTGTATCCAAATGGCTAGTTCTCCCTTTATTCTGTGCAATCTAACCTTGCTAACCAGTCTCCCATGGGGAACTGTGTCAGCTATCTGTGAGAATAATAGAGTGGTTATGGTAGGGGATTTTAAGTTGCCGAACATAAACTGCCATTTTGTTTGGGGTTTAGATGGAGACGAGTTTGTTAAGAGTGTACAAGAAAATTTTCTATTTCAGTGTGTGGATATACCTACAAGAGAAGGTGCAAAACTTGACCTACCCTTGCGAAATAAGGCAGGGCAGGTGACTGAGGTGTCAATGGGGGACCAGAGACCATAATTCTATTGGTTTTAAAATAGTGATGAAAAAGGATAGATCTAAAAGTTGAAATTCTAAATTGGGGAAAGGCCAATTTTGATCGTATTAGGCAAGAACTTTCAAACGCTGATTAGGGGAAAATATTTGCAGGTAAAGGGATGGCTGGAAAATGGGAATGAGATAATGAGAGTCCAGAGGAAGTATATTCTGTTCAGATGAAAGGAAAGGCTAGTAGGTGTAGGGAATGCTGGATGACATTGAGGGTTTGATTAAGAAAAAGAAGGAAGCATATGTTAAGTATAGACAGGATAGATCGAGTGAATCCTTAGAAGAGTACAAAGGAGTAGGAGTATACTTAAGAGAGAAATCAGGAGGGCAAAACAGGGACATGAGATAGTTTTGGCAAACAGAGTTAAGGAAAATCCAAAGGGTTTTTGCAAATATATTAAGAACAAAAGGGTAACTAAGGAGAGAGCAGGGCACCTCAAAGATCAGCAAGGTGACCTTTGTGTGGAGCCACAGAAAATGGGGGAGATACTGAATGAGTATTTTGCATACCTGTGGTCGAGGGAATGTATGTTGAGTTGCCAATTTAAGACAGAGGTGGTAAGAAACAAAGAACAAAGAAACTTTACAGCCCAGGAACAGGCCTTTCGGCACTCCAAACCTGAGATGATCCAAATCCACTGTCTAAACCTATTGCCCAACTCCTAAGCATCTGTATCCCTCTGCTCCCCACCTACTCATGCATCTGTTCAGATGCACGCTAAATGAATCTACCATGCTTGCCTCTATTTCCACTGTTAGCAATGCATTCCAGGCACCTACCACCCTCTGTGTAAAGTACTTTCCACGTGTATCCCCCTTAAACTTTACACCTCTCACCTTGAACGCGTGACCTCTCATTATTGAGTCCCTCACCCTGCTTGAAAGGTTCAAAGAATCTGCTTCCATTGCCTATTGAGGGACTTCCAAGTTCTCCTGATCCTCTACTAGAAAACGTTTCTTCCCACCTCTGTCTTAAGTTGGCAATGCAACATTAATTCCCACTATCATTGCTTCTTCAATGGGAACTTCTAAACCAGTGGCCTCTACTATCTTGAAGGTTGAGGGCAGAACGTAAATGGGGAACCATTACCAGCACATCCTCTCCAAGTTATGCACCATTTTGACATGGAGGTATATTGTCGTTTCTTTATGGTTTCTGTGTCAAAATCCTGGAACATGTTGCGAAACAGCACTCAGAGAGTACATACATTATACAGCCTGCAGTTGTTCAAGTATCATTGCCATTATTTTCCATCGGCAGTTAGGAATAGGCAATAATTGCTACCTTGCCACTGACACCCATATTCCAAAACATATGATATCTTGTGTATAACTTTATTTACAACTGATCAAGTCAACAAATATTCAGTTGTCCTCCTCTCTGGATTTTAACTCCAAGGCATACTATTGTCCTGGTTTTCATATTGAGTTCCCAACAGGATACCTAATCAAAAACTTTCTTGACACCTATAAATATGATAATCGCATTTAATTTAATTATTCACACCAAATTTGAATTTTACAAATCTGAGTTGGTTCTTCTGATTAGTTTATACCTTCTTAACACTTTGACATGTATGATCTTTAAAAGTTTATCCATAACCTCACTGTACTTATTTTTAAATTAATCAAAAACAGCATATTCATACATAGTGGATTAACTTAATGTTGTCGAATGGTAGTGATGTTGCTAAAATGGTGGTCTGTATTTTTATTTTATAGAGGGCTCAGTAATTTGGAATAGCATTTAGAAATTTATCTATAAACAATTTTACAAACCTGCATGAGAACTCAACGTGAAAAGATGTTATGCAGTGTTATATCAACTGCAGTGGAATTGGCTGTTAATTATTCTTACTGAAATAACTTACGAAGGATCTTGCAGAGCTCTGCTCATTCATATTCTGAATAATAAGGAAGAGGATGCTCATTGTGTGTTGAGCAGGATACTAAGAAAATTTGATTCATTTGAAATTTATGGACAACTCGATAAATTCAGGTTGCCCAAGGAAGATCTAATGTGTCCAATGTAAATCTTCTTTCATGCATGTGGGTGTGCTAGAGATGATCCAAAGCCAATATCTGCTTGTAGCTGCAGCATTTTGTTTACGTAAACTAAAAGATGCAATGCAGAGATGGTCTTGCCAAAATGTAGCTCAGCTGTGCAAAATGATGATTCTCTCCCACTCTTCCAACCAAATTCTGATACGAAGTTGTGGATGTGGAATGAGCATTAACCTCCGGTCTTAATATGGAATTGGAATTTTAATCAAAGACTCCAGAGGCTTATTAACAGAAATGCTTTTTAGAATCAAACATTTCTAAACCATGGTTACTGATGTGTTGCAAATGATAATGAACTAAAAGCAATATTTCCACTTATATTGTTGCTTTAATGTTATAAAACATTAAAAGGGTTTTCAGAAAATGGACAACATTTGACACTGGGCTGCAAAATGTGATAAAAGGATATGTGACCAAATGTTGATCAATGAGGTAGGTTTTAAACAACATCTTAAAGTGTGAAGAAGGTGGAGACATTTATTCAGTTACAAATTAGATTTGTACGGGTCCAAATATTGATTCAGATCTACTTTCCAGATTGTCAGAAACTGAACATGCAGTTGTACATTGGGACTCTGTCAAAGTCCTGACAGATGGACTCTTTGGAAATTACCCCAGGAGCTTCTCATAGACAATACCTCTGCTCCTTGCAACTCTTCAAAAATGGCCCAAACTCTGAACTGGAGTCTGAGACGTCGGATAGTTCAGATGTACTTATCTAGATAAATGCCCAGAAAAGGTGAAACAGAACAGTACATGGCTGACTCTTGGATAACTATACATGCCACCAATTATTCACATTAACCCCTGAATCCCCCTCAATCTCACTGCCTGACCCCAACAAAGCATCCACCTATCCGTAAATCCACCTTCCACCTCAAGCGCCTAGCCCATTCACTCACCTTAGCAATTACCAATCCACTCTATCGCCAATTCACCCAGTCGTTAATAATCATCTTTTCACCCAATCACTAACATCCACATTGGGCATTTATATTTATCTTATTGAGTTTTGAGAAGATTTGTAGCTCAAGTTGAGGTTCTGGATGTACGTTTGCTCACTGAGCTAGAATGTTCATTTCCAGATGTTTCATCACCATACTAAGTAACATCTTCAGTGAGCCTCCGAACGAAGCCTCCGAACATAAACCTTCCAGCGCAGCGAGCAAACCGACATCCATTACCTTATGGTAGAAAAAGTGCTGAAGAAAGGGGGTGCAGTTTGTTTTCCGTCTGATGCCCAGTGCCACAAGAAAACCTCCTGATTGAAATTATGCTCCATATTTCTAGAGGACCCACATTTGGGAGACCTGGCCAAAGAAATCTAGTTCTATGTGGATGCCAAAAAGCAGACTATAGCCGTAGTTTGATGCTGATAGCTGCTGACTGAAGATCTGGGATTTTATTGAAAAGCAATATTTGTATTTGCTACCATTTTTCATCAGGAACATTTGGATCAATTGAGGAAGAATGAACATTCAGAGGCAGCATTGGTTTTCTGAATCAGTGAATTAATGATTGCCTTTTATTTTGCCTGTAATCTGTCATTTTCTGAAAAGTAAGGTGTTGAAGGAGCTGGGGTAAATCATTATTTTTAACCATATTCACCTCTGCCCCACTTTTATTATTCTACCTTTTTAAAATCAAAATACTACAGACCATTGATGTTTCGCTCGATATAGCAAACTGCTTCTGAAATCGTTCATTTTCTGAACAACCCAGCCTTTTGTTTTTGTACTAACGTTTTGCTGAGCTGTATTTTAATTTTTAAAAAGCTATTTTCTGTCCCACTAATCAATTCTGTTATCAATTTCATTTACGCTTTAGTCGCAACACAGTCAACTAACAATGCCACACAGAACATAGAACATTACAGCGCAGTACAGGCTCTTCGATGTTGCATCGACCTGTCATACCAATCTGAAGCCCATCTAACCTACACTATTCCATGTACGTCCATATGCTTGTCCAATGACGACTTAAGTGTACTTAAAGTTGGTGAATCTACTACGGTGCTTCTGGATTAGTGGTGCTGGAAGAGCACAGCAGTTCAGGCAGCATCCGAGGAGCAGTAAATCGACGTTTCGAGCAAAGGTCCTTCATCAGGAATACAGGCAGAGAGCCTGAAGCATGGAGAGATAAGTGAGAGGAGGGTGGGGGTGGGGAGAAAGTAGCATCGAGTCCAATTGGTGAGTGGGGGAGGGGATGAAGGTGATAGGTCGGGGGTGGAGTGGATAGGTGGAAAAGAAGATAGGCAGGTAGGACAAGTCATGGGGACAGTGCTGAGTTGGAATTTTGAAACTGTGGTGAGGTGGGGGAAGGGGAAATGAGGAAAGTGTTGAAGTCCACATTGATGCCCTGGGGTTGAAGTGTTCCGAGGCAGAAGATGAGGCGTTCTTCCTCCAGGCGTCTGGTGGTGAGGGAGCTGCAGTGAAGGAGGCCCAGGACCTTCATGTCCTCAGCAGAGTGGGAGGGGAAGTTGAAATGTTTGGTCACAGAGCAGTGTGGTTGATTGGTGCGGGTGTCCCAGAGGTGTTCCCGAAAGCGTTCTGCAAGGAGGCGTCCAGTCTCCCCACTGTAGAGGAGACCACATCGGGAGCAATGGATACAATAAATGATATTGGTGGATGTGCAGGTAAAAGTTTGATGGATGTGGAAGGCTCCTTTAGGGCCTTGGATGGAGATGAGGGAGGAGGTGTGTGCACAGGTTTTGCAATGCCTGCGGTGGCAGGGGAAGGTGCCAGGATGGGAGGGTAGGTTGAAGGGAGACATGGACCTGACCAGGTAGTCACGGAGGGAACGGTCTTTGCGGAAGGCAGAAAGGGATGGGGAGGGAAATATATTCCTGGTGGTGGGGTCTGTTTGGAGGTGGCGGAAATGTCGGCGGATGATTTGGTTTATGCGAAGGTTGGTAGGGTGGAAGGTGAGCACCAGGGGCGTTCTGTCCTTGTTACAGTTGGAGGGATGGGGTCTGAGGGCGGAGGTGCGGGATGTGGACGAGATACGTTGGAGGGCATCTTTAACCATGTGGGAAGGGAAATTGCGGTCTCTAAAGAAGGAGGCCATCTGATGTGTTCTGTGGTGGAACTGGTCCTCCTGGGAGCAGATACGGCGGAAGAGGAGGAATTGGGAATACTGGATGGCATTTTTGCAGGAGGTGGGGTGGGAAGAGGTGTAACCCAGGTCATTGTGGGAGTCGGTGGGTTTGTAAAAAATGTTGGTGTCAAGTCCGTCGTCATTAATGGAGATGGAGAGGTCGAGGAAGGGGAGGGATGTGTCAGTGATGGTCCAGGTAAATTTAAGGTCAGGGTGGAATGTGTTGGTGAAGTTGATGAATTGCTCAACCTCCTCGCAAGAGCACGAGGTGGCGCCAATGCAGTCATCAATGTAGCGGAGGAAGAGGTGGGGAGTGGTGCCGGTATAATTATGGAAGATGGACTGTTCTACATAGCCAACGAAGAGACAGGCATAGCTGGGACCCATACATGTGCCCATGGCTACCCCTTTGGTCTAGAGGAAGTGGGAGGATTCAAAAGAGAAATTGTTAAGGGTGAGGACCAGTTCGGCCAAACGAATGAGAGTGTCGGTGGAAGGGTACTGTTGGGGACGTCGGGAGAGGAAGAAACGGAGGGCTTGGAGGCCCTGGTCATGGCGGATGGGGGTGTAGAGGGATTGGATATCCATCGTGAAGATGAGGTGTTAGAGGCCAGGGAAATGGAAGTCTTGGAGGATGTGGAGGGCGTGGGTGGTGTCTCGAATGTATGTGGGGAGTTCCTGGACTAGGCGGAATAGGACCATGTTGAGGTCGGTAGAAATGAGTTCAGTGGGGCAGGAGCATGCTGAGACAATGGGTCGTCCAGGGCGGTCAGGCTTGTGGATCTTGGGAAGGAGGTAGAACCAGGCAGTGCGGGGTCCCCATACTATGAGGTTGGAAGCTGTGGGTGGGAGATCTCCTGAGGTGATGAGGTTCTGTATGATCTGGGAGTTGATGGTTTGGTGATGGATGGTGGGGTGTGCAGGCAAATCATTCCGTACCTTACTACTCTCTGAGTAAAGAAACTACCTCTGACATCTGTCCTATATCTATCACCCCTCAATTTAAAGCTATGCCCTCTCTTGCTCGCCGTCACCATACTTGGATAAAGGCTCTCGCTGTCCACTCTATCTAACCCTCTGATTATCTTATATGTCTCTATTAAGTCACCTCTCAACCTTCTTCTCTCTAATGAAAACAGCCTCAAGTCCCTCAGCCTTTCCTTGTAAGACCTTCCCTCCATACCATGCAACATCCTAGTAAATCTCCTCTGCACCCTTTCCGAAGCTTCCACATCCTTCTTATAATGTAGTGACCAGAACTGTGCACAATACTCGAAGTGCGGCCACACCAGAGTTTTGTACAGCTGCAGCATAACCTCATGGTTCCAGAACTCGATCCCTCTATTAATAAAAGCGAAAACACTGTATGCCTTCTTAACAACCCTGTCAACCTGGGTGGCAACTTTCAAGGATCTGTATGCATGGACATCGAGATCTCTCTGCTCATCTACACTACCAAGAATCTTACCATTAGCCCAGTACTTTGCATTCTGGTTACTCCGATCAAAGTGAATCACCTCACACTTGTCCGCATTAAACTCCATTTGCCACTTCTTAGCCTAGCTCTGCAGCTTATCTATGTCTCTCTGTAACCTACAACATCCTTTGTCACTATCCACAACTGCACCGATCTTAGTGTCGTCTGCAAATTTACTAACCCACCCTTCTACGCCCTCATCCAGATCATTTATAAAAATGACGAACAGCAGTAGACCCAACACCTACCCTTGCGGTACACCACTAGTAACTGGACTCCAGGATGAACATTTCCCATCAACCACCACCCTCTGTCTTCTTTCAGCAAGCCAATTACTGATCCAAACTGCTAAATCTCCCACAATCCCATTCCTCCACATTTTGTACAATAGCCTACTGTGGGGAACCTTATTGAACACTTTGCTGAAATCCATATACACCACATCAACCGGTTTACTCTCATCTACCTGTTTGGTCACCTTCTCAAAGAACTCAATAAGGCTTATAAGGCACAATCCACCCTTCACAAAACCATCCTGACTATCCCCAACCAAATTATTCTTTTTGAGATGATTATAAATCCTATCTCTTATAACCTTTTCCAACACTTTGCTAACAACTGAAGTAAGGCTCACTGGTCTATAATTACCAGGGTTGTCTCTACTCCCCTTCTTGAACAGGGGAACCACATTTGCTATCCTCCAGTCTTCTGGCACTATTCCTGTAGACAATGACAATTTAAAGATCAATGCCAAAGACTCGGCAATCTCTTCCCTGGCTTCCTATAGGATCATAGGATAAATCCCATCCAGCCCAGGGGACTTATCTATTTTCACACTCTGCAGGATTTCTAATACCTCTTCCTTGTGAACTTCAATCCTATCTAGTCTAGTAGCCTGTATCTCAGTATTCTTCTCAACAACATTGTCATTTTCTAGAGTGAATACTGTCGAAAAATATTCATTTAGTGCTTCCCCTATCTCTTCTGACTCCACACGCAACGTCCCACTACTATCCTTGATTGACCCTAATCTTACTCTCGTCATTCTTTTATCCCTTAAATACCTATAGAAAGCCCTAGGGTTTACTCTGATCCTATCCGCCAACAACTTCTCATGTCTCCTGCTGGCTCTTCTGAACTCTCTCTTTAGATCTTTCCTGGCTACCTTGTAACCCTCAAGTGCGCTAACTGAACCTTCACATCACATCCTAACATAAGCCTTCTTCTTCCTCTTGACCAGAGATTCCACTTCCTTCATAAACCATGGCTCCCGTGCTCTACATCTTCCTCCCTGCCTGACAGGTACATACTTATCTAGGATACACAGGAGCTTTTCCTTGAATAAGCTCTACATTTCTAATGTGCCTATCCCCTGCAGTTTCCTTCCCCATCCTATGCTTCCTAAATCTTGCCTAATTGCATCGTAATTGCCTTTCCCCATCTTCCATCTTCTGTGTAGGCACCTAACAGACTTCAAGTCTCAACATTGAGTTTAACAATTTCAGAGCATGAACATTCTCTCCCTTGTCATTCCCTTCCCCCACATCCCTGGGTCCTGTTTTATGTAGGCTGTTCCCAGCACGGTCAACTCATTTCCAAGCATTTGAACTTCTCGCTAGCACTTTACAGAGCATTGTCTTTCTCTCTCTTGGCTTATCATTAGCAATGTCTTTATTTGCTGATCCATTTTCTTTCTTTCTCTCTCTCTCTCTTTCCATCTCTATCTCTCTGAGCACCACCTCCACGTACTCTATTCTCTCCATCCTGCAAAACACCTCCACCCGCAACCTGTCTTTAGCATAAATTCTACTCTAACTCAGCAATCTTCAGTTCTGATTAAGGGCCACTGGACTCAACATGTTAACTGTCTTTTCTCTCTACAAGTGCTTGCCAGGCTGATTGAGTTTTTCCAGCTCTCCCTATTTTTATTTCAGATCTCCAGCATTTTGTGTTCACTTATTACAAAATTAGGTTGGTTCATTTGCATAGGTCAAGTGGCTATTTTCAGTAATCAGAGCAAATATCAAATGTCAACCTTGGATAACTTAATGTGCTGAAGCACATTACTATATGTTAGTTGCATCTGAATTTGGAGAATATTTAACTGCTGTTAAAACACTTTGCTACCTTTTCTCAAGCTTCAGTCAAAAAAAGGTTCCTCAATTATTTCCTTTGGACTTAATGCACATTAAGGATCAGAAAAAGGATGATCTTCATGGGATTCCATGAATTCTAAACTTGGAGGCCGGTTTTGGGAATTGTAAAATTACTTGATATGGGAATTCTGCCTTCATCCCCGTGAATATGATTTTCATCATATGGAAGACTAGGATGTGCTGGACTCCATGGCCTGCCATGCATGGACGCCTAAGTAGAGGCTAGGTCTAACTCATGGTAGGACTGATGAATGGGTCATCTCTGCTAGCTTTATGCCACAAAGTAACCAAGAAGGTATCCACTGAACAGTCTTTGCACTGGAAATACTTGCTGAGCTTTTTAACCTTAAACTATTCAAAGTGGTGCCAGATCATGGTGACAGTGGAAAACGTTTTCACTGTATTTTACTGTTTTTTCTATTGTAAAATATACATGACAATAAAATTATTCATTCTTCATTCATTCAGGCATAGTCTCTTTTGCCATGTTTAGAGGTAGAAAAGACATTAAATAAAATGGATTGATGTCATAACTGAACACTGCTGCTTTTTCACCACAACCAGTATTAAGTCAGGATTGGGAACGCACACTTTGCTCCAGCACTCATCTTCCCACTGTGGCACAATTCCAGCGCCTTCTTTGGGAATTTCCAGCTCATGTGTAGGAAAGTTTTGCTTTCTTGCACAATTTGCAGCCCTTTACGAATGTCCTTCTATTCCATTCATAACTGTGCGATGTTGTCCTGATTCAATACACCTTGTAAAGCCTGTCTGACATTGTCAAAATCCTGGATTAATTGCTTGAGCAATCAGTTCAATGGTGCACCCATACATCCTACAGCATGTGTATGCTGGCTCCTGATCTTCCCCTTTCCCAAACCAATGAAAATGTCTGAGACTGAAAAACCGAGGCTGGGATTGCCAAATCTACAGTCTAAGTTCCACCCCTTTTCCCACTTTACCACCCTGTTGAGACAGCAAGGTCCAACCCTATATGTCTATCTCCCTCTTGGGTAGATGTAGTTTATTCACTGTGGAAGTTGAGAGGTATAACTTAACTAACATTTCAAAATAAATCCAAGGATTTGATCAACCTGTACCAGTTGTGTCAAAGGTCCAATTATTCAGCATAATGCAGGAAATATTTTGTGTAGGCTAATGATTTGCTGGTCAAAATATTTCCCTGATGCGTGTATGGACAAGATAGCTATTGGCATTTTTCTGATCATCAGCACAGATGTGTTCCTGTGTCTCTGACAGCAAGGATTTAAAATTAGTCTATTTCTTTTTTTCCCAGGTGTCCTTTTAATTTGTAGAAGGAAGGTACATTTTCCCTGTAGTTTGAAAGCTGTATCACGAAACCCATGTTCTGACTTCTGTCACACGTCAAAAAAATATGCTTTCAGAAGATGCTGTGGTATTTTGTATTTCAGACCTCACTCTCCAGACCTGAGGTAGAAGAGGACTCAAAATGTATTTGAGATCATTTATTGCTGCTTTATTCATGTTGCATATCATGGCTCAACTATTGAAATGTGCTTTAATAAATACATTAAATAATTATTATCCTAAACCAGGGCTCACAGTCGAAGAATGTTTGATAGGTCATTTAGGACTGAGATGTGGAGAAATTTCTTCATACAGAGAGTAGTGAATCTATTAATTCTCTGTCACATAAAGCAATTGAGGCCAAAATGTTTTCAAGAATTAGTTAGATATATTTCTGAGGGCTAAAGGGACCAAATGCTATGTGGTGTAAGTGGGAAGAGAGTACTGAGGTGTATGATAAACTATGATCATATTGAATGGTGAGCAGGCTTGAAGGGCTGAATGGCCTACTCCTGTTCCTATTTTCTATGTTTCCATGTTTCTATGGTAACCTACCACTTAATTATTTCAAAACAATAACCTTATTTCATAGTTCCCATTGAATAAGAGTGGATTTCAAAATATGCTACATTTTTGATGTTAATGTTCGATAAGAGCCAGAAAAACAATACATTTGGTGACATTATAAATTGATGTTCCAATGAGCATTACTACCAGCTGATAGGATGTGGTTAACATCTTTCCTGATGAAGGGCTTATGCCGGAAACATTGATTCTCCTGCTCCTCGGATGCTGTCTGACTTGCTGTGCTTTTCCAGCACCACACTCTTGACTGTGGTTTGCAATCTTGGCTTCTCTCATGGACTGTCAAGAGGCTTTGAATGAAAGCAAAAAATAAAGGATAGATGAAATAATTTAATGGCCAGGGTTGGAAGTGCAATGCTAATGGTTGCATTTTCCTTCTAGGTAACCATCTACAGCTCAAAGACTGATATGTTTAGATGGTATGCATAGATTTTCCCATGTCTTAAGTTCTCAGTTTACCCTTTGGTTCCTACATAACAACATAATTTGATGAGAAATCAATGAGCAGGTAAACTGAGAAGCATATATAAGAACAAATTACTGCATGTGCTAGAATCTGTAGTGGAAATCATCTAGACTCGAAATGTTAGCTTGCGCTCTCTCCATGGAGGCTGCCTGAACTGCTGTTATCTCCAACATTTGTTGTTTTCAACTGATAAACAGTTGTTGCCTGAACTGTTTACTGTGGAACTGTGCAAGAGTCGGTTCAATTTGGCATGTGATTAAGAAAAAATAACAAGAGAGAATGAGTCATAAAGAAAGTCACAAACGAAAAAGAAAAGACTTTGTTTCTTATTGTGACACCAACCACCTCCTACCCTTTCCTGGCAGTGTTTTCCATCACAGCTTTGTCTGAACACTTGCTGAGGCAGTGTGCCCTCTACTACCAAATGATACCACACTTTTTTCTCTTTATTCCTGTGATACCTTCTGTAGCTTTGACTATTCCACCTTGCTTCACTGTCTCACTGTTCCTTCAGATTTATTCTTCTGCTCTATTCCTCTGCATTCTTCCACAAATTTGTTTCTTTAAGATCCACCCTCCATTCCCCCTTTAGCCTCAACCTTGAATCTTTGGATGGAATTGTTGGGATTTTTTTTCATGGAGGCAGTGAGGGCCTCACCAGCCACTCAGAGTGAAAAAGGCAGTAGTGAGATGAAGAACAAGATAGTAGATGAACGTACAGTGATTGAACACTCCATTTTGAAGTGCACAGGATGAGTTGGGCCAGTATGTCTTTGTTGCTTGTTTTACTGGTTTTTGCTTCTGAGCAGCTAAACAGCAGTTAATAGGTCCATGTCACCTCTTTAAGGGAAGGCCAGTCAGATGCTTAATTGGGCAGTGGTGGGCCTGAAGAGAATCAAAGACCCAGGGGGCAGATGCCCATCTGCTGAAATGGCAAATCCTTGATTGGCATGCCATTTGGGAGGAGGTAGCTGCTGCTGGCACTACATCAACCTGAGGCCTAGGATCGCATGGTGACAAGTGAGTGGTAGCACGACAAGATTGTTAGGGGAAGGAGATGTGTTGCAATTGTGAGGAGGAATGGGAGGACCTTAACAACAGTGGCTCTCAGTTGACATCCCTTTTCAATGGTGGATCCCTCAAACAGATATTGAGTGCATTTGACAGAGGGATTCTGATGTGTTATTCATTCTGAGCCTTTGAGCTGGTCTTCTGGCCATTGTATATAAATGGATTGTCCAGTTCAGCTTCTGCTCAATAGTAATCCAATGGTGTTGATGGTGGGAGATTCAGTGATAGCAATGCTATTGAATGCCAAGGAGCAACGGTTAAATTCTCTTTGATTGGAGACGGTCATTGCCTGGCACTGGTGTGGCATGAATGTTACTTGCCATTTCGCAGTGCAAACCTGGATATTGTCCAGGTCACGCTGAATTTAGAAGTGGACTGCTTCAGTATCTGAGGCTGCGAACATTGTACGGTCATCAGCGGACATCCCCAGTTCTGACCTTTTGAGGAAATCAATGAAGAAGTTGAAGTGGTTGGGCTGAGAACACAACCTAAAGGAACTCTTGCAGAGATGTTCTGGAGCTGAGATGACTGACCACCAACAATAACAACCTCCTTCCTCTGTACCATGCTTGATTCCATTCAGCTGAGAGTTTTCACCTGATTCCCATTGACTCTAGTTTTGCTCATGTTCAGAGATGTCACAACCAGTTATTAGCTGCCTTGATGTCATTGCCAGTTATTCAGCTCTTTTGTCCACATTTGGACTAAGACTAAGGTGAGAAGTTGAGTGGCCTGGCAGAAACCAAACTGCCTCACAATTTGAGCCTCTTTGTAGCCACAAATATGACAATGCCAGCATGATGTTGATCTTCATGTGCGTTCAGGATGTACAATGGATCGATGTCTGTGTTGAGAAAATGTTGCAGCATATGGAAGTAAGATGAAAAATGCAAATACAGAACAATCTCATGTATCTGAATGAGAAGGGTGGGGAGTATCTTGTTCAGATAACTGATTGTTTGGATAACTGATCTGACCATAAACAAAGGAAACCATATTGAACATAATTACATAAAAACAGCATATTTACAGAGTTTTTATTTCATTCAATCGATAAAATATGTGCAAGCAATGGATATTGCTTAAAAAATCATGATATTTTACAAATAAAATCACTTTTTGGAGAGTTTGACTGAAGTCTGTGAAATTTTCACCTCACATTTTCCTTGGTTTTATCCTGGCAAGGTGCAAAACACGCACAAGGAGAGGAAAAATCTTTTCGCTGACTTCAGTTTCCATCCTTTCATCAATTTTTTTTGGGAGTAATGTTTTCGTAGTGTTTCCTCCTGTCATGTTTTCCTCCTGTTTATTTTCATGTGTGCTAACTCACTACGATTGCTCTCCCCCATCAGATAAAAAGTTACATTAAATTTTCTTGTCGGCTGGAAGATATTGAACACTTTTGAAGAAAAAGAGTCATCATGGGATAATGGGAGGAAAAAGCTACAGAACAAAAGGTTCAAGCTCATTTTTTGACTTAATTCTCTGGAGAATGAGCTGAGGAAAAAAATTGTTGGGTTTGCAAAACAGAGCGAGTCAATGTTGAGAGGGAATCTTGCTGTTTGAGCACACAGCTTGGGCTTGCTCATGCATTGTTCTTGTATGTTCCCAATCACAAACCTTTGTCCTCAGGGAGAAAAAGTGTCGGAGAAACTTTTAATAAAAAATATGTGACTTAATTTGAACGTCAATTATTTATTAAAGCATATTTGCAACTATATTTCTGTTCAAATTTACAAAATGATGCCTTAAATGGATGAGGAATAGAATTTTCCTACTTCAACTGAAATGCATGTACAGGGACATTGAGCTCTTGTTTGGATAATCTGAAATTTGGATAGTTGATGTTCAGGTAACCAAGATTGTTCTGTATAAGGAAATATGCCTATGCTGACACCATTCCCCTCAATATACAATATCTGTATTCTTTTCCTGGTCTCGATGGCCAAATATGTTGGTATGAAAGAGGTGATCAGTGATATCTGGGCCAGAGACCTATACAGCAAATAGGGAGCCAATGCATGAGGATGGCCAGTACTTTGAGACCCAAAGCTCTGTGCTTTGTATAACTCTTAGATCTCTATGTGTTTCCATTTAAAGGCCCTCTCTTTGGTTGGTCCTACAGACTCCTTCCTCACAAAGTGAGTGAATTACCCTGCCCACTTGTAGTGTTGTCCCAACCATTGCGTATTTTTGATTCCCAACACATTGGAAGGAGACAGTGAGTGCTTTTTGGCCAGTGGTTTCTAGTGCCCAACTCTACATGTTGGTGAGATCCTAAAAATTCAGATCCCCATTCTGACAGCCCTTGCCACGAATCTCCTCGGCTTTGCATTTCCCTATGCCCCTAGCCAACTTAGCTGCAAAAGCCTACACCTGCCCACCTTACCCTGCTCCCACACCTTGACATTTTAGGTGACTATGCTAGGTGTGGTCACACACTGCCAGGCTCTCAATGCCATGATGTCTATGATTGTGGACGAACTACCACCTGCATGATCCCATTTCCATAAAGCTTTACTCTCTTCTTCAAATCTTTAAAAGATAGATATTTTTGCCCTCTCCCTTAAGATTTGTCATCTCCCCAGTATGAAGACACAAATCTCAAAGATGTTTTCAAGTTTTCCTCCTAGGACAACAGTTCACAATGTTCCCTCGCTCATCCCCCTTTACCATTAATATCTGAGGGTGACTGGTGGACTATCAATGAATCACCCCTATAGCAGCCTGACTGGACAGTCCTGGATGAGAAATCCACAGACCCCCTGACTGATGGCCTGTATATCGCCTCAATCATGTTTGCATTATTCCCCTGGACTGGTCACTATGGAGCCACAGCACTGAACATGGCCACCTTCCTGAACTGTGGGAGTACATGCCCTTGGACTGAAAAGATCCTGACTCTGGCTGATTCCCCGGGCTGGTATGGGAAGCTGCCCTTTACTTACTGTCTTGGCATCCTCCAACTGACAAGTGCCTCCATTCACTATGGTGAAGACTCATCCCCTGAGTATTTGAAACATGGCTGCTTGTTTATTGCACATGCAATGTGTTTGTAGTGAAAGATTCTGGCACATTGAACATGTCTGAGGTTGATGTAGGACACTGCAGTACAGCAAGACCTTATAGAGGACTGGTGCCTGTTAGTGTGACTGAGTTTGTTGGTATGAAAAGATGTAAGACATTATGGAAGCTGTGTGCTAATTGAGTGAGCCAGCACTGAGATGCAGCCTTGTCCAAACTGAGAACTGGTTTGGCTGTCTCCACTTACAAAGACTCTGTGCAACAGTCTTTTAATACTAGTTGCTGGTAAGCTCTGCAACACAAGTTTATGCTTCCCGTGCAAGTTGACTGGACAGGTGCCATGATGTATATGAGAGGTTGGCAAATGCCAACCCCTATGGATGAAAGGTCTGTGCAGCTGGTGCTTGTGCACTGGACCCTGAGACGCTGTTTGATGCTGAGCAATAGGGAGGCTTCTCACGGCCCACCGTGAACTGAAGTCACCAGGTACCCCTCTCACTTTCATGTTGAGATTTCCAAGACTTGGCAGATTCGTAAGAGAGGCAGCAAGATATTCCCACTGTCAAATTAGGTCATGACGGACTTCACACCAATTCTATCACAAATCTCATCACAGCACATATTGTTCAGGCCCTGGTAAGCTTCTTCCCAAACCTACTGAATGTTTAAACAAAATAGGAATCAAGTATTGTTTGCAATACCAATTTCAATTGTGACTGAAAATTAAATACTGGCAGACGACACTGTTCACTTATTTCACTTTTACACAGAGCCTTCAGAATTGGAGGTCAATTGATGTTCTTTTTCAACCAGAATGATATCACTTCCTTCTACAGTTCTTGTCTGATTTGGCTTGGAATTTTGGACGTGACCCAAATGACCACTTGTTGGATTTTCATTAATCCTTTAGCCATTATTGTTTGGTTAAAACATTAGGCTGCAATGTTAGATAAAGAGATGCATTTTCATGGGAAAGATTTTCAAATTAAGGTTTGCTGTGAGAAAAACCTAAACAAGCGATAATACTATGCTGTTTGTCAGCCACCGTGACAACATCAATGAACGAGTTATCAGGCCACCTCTATCCTCAAACAAAAATGGTTTGGCCAGCAGTTCTCAGGAGGCAGTATCTTTTCAGAGAGTTGCGATAAATACATCATGTGCCTTTAAGTGCGACAGTGCCATATACTGGAGATTTGATGTAATTTCATTTAAAATACAATGAAATGTGTACAATATTGATTAAGACTTAATGATTCATGCAGTTGCAGGTTCTGAAATATATGGGAGTATTACATTTGGCTAAATAAATCTGAATTTTGAGTTCTGGTTCAGCTTCAGTTGCCAGTACACCAGAGCCATTTGGGCACTGACAAAGTGAAGAACTAGCATACGCTGGGCCCACTAATAACTCAGGGTTCTGAGGCAATGGTGAGCACGAAACCCAGAAAATGTTTCTGCATGTTGTAATGTCAAATTTCAAGATGACAACCAAATCATAAGGTTGATCCTGGGCTTCACTTTTCCAATGTCTAGATTAGAGTGGTGCTGGAAAAGCACAGCAGGTCAGGCAGCATCTGAGGAGGCGGAAAATCGACATTTCGGGCAAAAGCCCTTCATTAGGAATGAGCTTTCCCAAAATGTCAATTTCCTGCTGTTTGGATGCTGCCTGACCAGCTATTCTTGTCCAGCACCACTCTAATCTAGACTCTGATTTCCAGCACCTACAGTCCTCACTTTTTCCTAGTTCACTTTTCCAATGTAGATCTGTTGTCATCGTATGTTTTCATATGACACGGTCTCAATTGTTCAATACAGGACAGTTTCAAAAATGATATTTGGAGAAGTCAGGAATTTTTACAAAGGTTTAACGAAGTTTACTGCTTGTATTCTTACGAACTAAGATCATCAAAGGCTGTGCACAAGGATAATAGCACATTATATTACATCATAAAGCAGAACATCTGTCCTGACAACAGGAAAAATGAATCTGTCACAAAAAAGACTCACAAATGTAAGAAAATATGAATTTAAGAAATAGCTAAATAGGAAAAGGAACAGACCATTCAATCCCTGGAGCCTGCTCTGATATTCAATACATTGGCCGACCTTCAGTATTGACTCCACTTTCCCACCTATTTCTCATAGCTTTGATTTTTTAAGATGTCAGACATCTGTCAATCACAGCCTAAAATATATTTAACAAAGCAGCATACGCAGTTACTTGGGTATAGAAAATTTTTGAAATTCTTTTGTGGAATGTATCACTGCCAGGCCAGCAGTTACTCCCCACCATTTTTTTTTAAAAGTGAAAGAACTGTGGATGCTGTAGATCAGAAACAAAAGTAGATGTTGCTGGAAAAACTCAGCAGGTCTGGCAGCATCTAAGAAGAGAAATCTAAGAACAAGAGTTAACTTTTCAGGGCAGAACTGAGGAAGGGTCACTGGACCCGAAACTTTAACTCTGATTTCTCTTCACAGGTGCTGCCAGACCTGCTGAGCTTTACAAGCAACTTCAATTTTTGTCTCACTACCTCTAGAGTCATAGAGTCATAGAGATTTTACAGGATGGAAACAGACCTTTCGGACCATCTCATCCATGCTGACCCGATAACCTAACCAATCTAGTCCCACTTGGCCCATATCCTTCTAAACCATTCCTATTCATATATGCATCCAAATGCCTTTTAAATGTTGTAATTGTACCGGTCTCCACCACTTCCTCTGATAGCTCATTCCATTCACGCACAAGCCTCTTTTTAAATTTTTCCCCTCTCACCCTAAACCTATGCCCTGTAATTCTGGACTCCTCCACCCCAGGGAAGAGAACTTGTCTATTTAACCCATCCATGCCCCTCACGATTTTATAAAGTCTATAAGGTCACCCCTCAGCCTCCAACACTCCAGGGAAACCAGCTCCAATCTATTCAGCCTCTCCCTATAACTTAAATCCTCCAACCCTGGCAACACCCTAATGAATCTTCTGAACTCTTTCTAATTGCCTTTGAGCAGATAATGGCAAGCTACTTTTGTGAATCATTGCATATTGTCATTGGCCATTCATTGACCTGAAATTGATATCTACTCAAGGTCACAAGTTGCTGTTTTAATAGAACAGGCTAATTCTGGACCAGAAGGTTTTGGGAAGTTGGGACAAGATGCCCTTTGAGAACTTGTCTGTAGGAGATTTTAGGGCTTTTGGACCATATTAAATTGGACTGCAATCAGGAAAGATTTACCAAGATGTTGCTGGGACTGGAAGGTTTGAATTACATGGATCGGCTGGGACTTTTTCACAAGAGCATAAGAAGTTGAGTGGTGACCTTATGGAGGTTAACAATGGCCTTTCTTCCTTGGGTGGTTCAGATTAAAACTAGGGAAAATATTTTTAAAGTGAGTAGAGAATGATTTAAAAAGGACCTGAGGGGCAACTTTTTCATAGAGCGGGTGATTTGTATTTGGAATGAACTGCCAGAGGAAGTGGTAGGTGCAGGTAGAGTTACAATATTTAAAAGACATTTGAATAGGTCCATGAATAGGAAAAATTTGTAAGGGAAATGGGCTAAATGCAGGCAAATGGGGCTAGTTTAGTTTGGAAAACTTGGTCCACATGGATGAGTTGGACCAAAAGGTCTGTTTCCATGCTGCATGACTCTATGCCTCTCAGACCACATGAAAGAAGAACAGGCACCTCAAACCTGCTCCTATTTTAATAGGATCATGGCTGATCTGACCACCCTTACACCCCCCTCCTCCCTTTTCTTGTAACCTTCAATTCTCCAAACGATCAAGAATCTATCTACACCAGCCTGAAATATGCACAAAATCTCTGCCGCCATAGCTGTCCGTGGCAAGGAATTACAGAGACTCACAACCATCTGAGAGAAGAAATTCCTCATCATCTTAAACGTAAATTTGTGCTCCTTTATTCTGAGAAATTTGCTGTCTGGTCCGAGACTCTCCCAGAAGAGGAAACATGTTCTCAGCGTTCGCCTTATCAATCATCCTAAGAATCCTATGTTGTTCAAAGAATTGAATCCGTCATACTGGAGATCATTCTAGTGAATCTTCTCTGAACTACCCTGAACAAAACAATGTCTTTCCTTAAATAAGGCGACCAAAACTACTCCAAATATGGTCTCACCAACACCTTATACAGTAAACGTCCCTACTCTTATACTCCGACCCCCTTGAAATAAGGGCCAACATTCCATTTGCCTTCCTAATTACCTGCTCTATCTGTCAGCTAGCTTTGAGTGTTTTTTGCATAATTATTTCTGCAGCTTTTTTCCTCATTTAAATAATATTCTGTTCTTCTGTTCACCGTTCCAAAATGAATAATATCACATTTCCCCACATGAAACTCCATTGGCAAACTTTCTTTCTATTTACTTAACTTCTTTTTGTAAACTGTTTGTACTCCTTTTTGTAATTTGCCTATTTTTGTATCATCTCCAAATTTTGCTATATTACACTTGGTACCATCCTTCAAATCATTGATATATATTGTAAATTGTTATGGTCCTAACACTGATCCCTGTGGAATCCCACTGGTTACAAAGTGCCCACCTGAAAAAGAGCTCCATATCCCCCATTTCCTACCCACTAGCCAAAACTCTACCTGTACCATAATACTACCTCAAACTACATAGGCTCTTATTTCAAGATATAACCTTTTATAGGTACCAGTAAGTAAAAGATTTGACATTGAACAGTTCTGAGATAAGAAAATTCTGCCACACAACAACCTTCTGATTGACTGAGCAGCAGAATGTTTAAAAGCCATAAGTACCAGAGACTAAGCAATGCCTGGAGCCTGGAAATAGAAAGTATCCATCTCTCCCTCTCTCTCTCTACATGTGGGGAAAAAGACAGAAAAAACAATACAACTTAGAAGGGAAATAATCTAAAACAAGAAGATTCCTGGGTCAACTATCAAATTGAAGAATGGCCATCACTCTCCAGAAAGCAGTTTCACATCATTGCTAAAATCAAAAGGATGGTGAGAAAAATAATTTTCCACCTTGTGGTCTGGACTTCTGACCTCTGGCATTTTGTTTAGGAATTCCATGATTCTATTTTTACCCTGTTTCTATTCTTTACCATCCCAGTGTTTATGTTAAAGCTGTGTTTATCTTTTGCCTATCTTCTGCCATTTCCTCAATGTTAGTTTCTCCTGCCTGTACTTCGAATATAACCAACTTTTACTTTAACCACTCCCTCATTTGGACATAGTTGTAAAAACTGTTTTTAATTTCCTGGCTAGCTATCCTCATTCTATTTTTTGTTAACTTTCAAGCAATTTTTGATGGTCCTTTGCTGGTTTCAGGAAATGATTCATGGAGGAAGGGAAAAATTTCTGGCTGTATCAGCTACTCCTTTTTTGAGGTGTTTTAGGTGCTGGAGGTGATTTCCTCGAATTCCAGGAGCAGCAATTACTGTTTTATGTACTGTTGCATTGTTTTGGAACTTTGGGGAAAAAAAAGTCAAAACAGCAGTTTTAAAAGGGAGAAGAATAGACAAAGGAAGCAAATGTGAGGTCAGTACAGGAGAGAGAGAGAGACAGAGAGAGAGAGAGCGAGAGAGAGAGAGAGAGAGGGAGAGAGAGAGAAAGAAACTGACTCCGCAGTGTACCTGCACAGATACTGCCTTTGTTGTTTGAATTCATGTAGCTGGACATCAGAATGTGTCTGGGAAAATTAATAAACAGTGAAATTCACAACGGATCTTGGAAGAACTGTTTGGGCGAAGTGCACAGCACTGAAACAGATAAGTGAATTGTTTAAGTGTGACCTACAGAAAGTCTGCAGTAGTGAGTAGAGTAGGTTCTTTCTTGATTTTATGTTTTTGAGATATGTCTCTTGATTAAACATCAAATATAAGCCATAACTATTAATTTAACCTGGGACAGTGTTTTATAGAGGAATAAGACAATGTTATTTTCTGGGTCTGTAGATTGTGAAGGAGCAAAAATGGCCTTTAGTGGTGTGATATATGCTTCTTGTCAGATGTGGGAGTTTAAAGAGAGTTTAAGGGTTACTGCGGGTTATATTTGCAATAAATGCTGTTGTTACAAATCCTATCAGATCGAATGGATCGGCTGGAGAGACAGTTAAAGACAATGAGGAATTTACAATAGCAACAGCATGTGATGGATGGCAGTTATAGGAAGGGGGGGCAAGTCTCAGATAAAGTCACATAGATGGGTTAACTCCAGGAAAGGTAAGAGAGGTAGGCAGCTAGTGTAAGAGTTTTCTGTGGCTATCCCCATTTCAAACAGGTATATTGTTTTGGAAAATATAAGGGGTGATCGATTCTCAGGGGAATGTTCAATGAAGAGCCAAGTTTCTGGTATTGAAAAACTGGCTCTAATGCAACGAGGGGTATGTCGGGTTCCAAAAGATCAATTGTGTTAGGGGACTCTCTAGTACGAGGTACAGACAGACGTTTCTCTGGTCAGCTGCAAAAAATCAGAATGGTGTGTGGCTTCCCTGGTGTCAGGATCAGGGTGGGGGGGGGTGGGGGGGGCCGGGGAAGGACCCAGGCAAATAGTGAGAAATGAGATCAATCCGAGACTGGTACAACAGTAAGGACAGGCAGGGACAAGGTAGGACTAATACATTAAACTGCATTTATTCCAATGCAGGACCTAACAGGGAAGACAGATGAACTTAGGGCATGGTTCGGAACATGAGATGGGGATATCATAGCAATTACAGAAACATGGCTGAGGGATGGGCAGGACTGGCAGCTTAATATTCCAGGATACAAATGCTACAGGAAGGATAGAAACGGAGGCAAGAGAGGAGAGGGAGTGGCGTTTTTGATAAGGGATGGCATTACAGCTGTACTGAGGGATGATATCCCTGGAAATACATCTAGGGAACTTATTTGGGTTGAACTGAGTAATAAGAAAGTGATGTTCACCTTATTGGGATTGTATTATAGACCCTCTAATAGTCAGGAGGAAATTGAGAAACAAACTTGTAAGGAGAACTCAGCTATCTGTAAGAAAAATAGGATGGTTATGGTAGGGGATTTTAACTTTCCAAACATAGACTGGGACGCCATAGTGTTAAGGGTTTAGATGGAGAGGAATTTGTTAAATGTGTGCAAGAAAATGTTTTGATTCAGTATGTGGATGCAGCTACTAGAGAAGGTGCAAAACCCTGACCTACTCTGGGAAATAAGGCAGGGCAGGTGTCTGAGGTGTCAGTGGGGGAGAACTTTGGGGCCAGCGACCATAATTCTATTATATTTAAAAAGTGATGGAGAAGGATAGACCAGATCAAAAAGCTGAAGTTCTAAATTGGAGAAAGGCCGATTTTGATGATATCAGACAAGAACTTTCAAAAGCTGATTGGAATCAGATGTTTGCAGGTAAATGGACTGCTGGAAAATGGAAAGCCTTCAGAAATGAGATAACAAGAATCCAGAGAAAGTATATTCCTGTCAGGGTGAAAGGAAAGGCTGGCAGGTATAGGGAATGCTGGATGACTAAAGAAATTGAGGGCTTGGTTTAGAAAAAGAAGGAAGCATGTGTCAGATATAGACAGGATAGAGTCAGTGAATCCTTTGAAGAGTATAAGGCAATAGGAGTATACTTAAAAGGGAAATCAGGAGGGCAAAAAGGAAACATGAGATAACTTTGGCAAAAAGAGTTAATGAGAATCCAAGGGATTTTTACAAATACATTAAGGACAAAAGAGTAACTAGGGAGAGTATAGGATCCCTCAAAGATCAGCAAGGTGGCCTTTGTGTGGAGCTGCAGAAAATGGGGGAGATACTAAATGAGTATTTTGCATCAGTATTTACTGTGCAAAAGGATATGGATGATGTAGAAAGTAGCGAAATAGATGGTGACACCTTGAAAAATATCCATATTCCAGAGGAGGAAGTGCTGGATGTCTTGAAACACATAAAGGTGGATAAATCCCCAGGACCTGATCAGGTGTACCCAAGAACTCTGTGGGAAGCTAGAGAAGTGATTGCTGGGCCTTTTGCTGAGATATTTGTATCATCGATAGTCACAGGTGATGTGCTGGAAGACTGCAGGTTGGCTAATGTGCTGCCACTGTTTAAGAAAGGTGGTAAGGACAAGCCAGAGAACTATAGACCAGTGAGCCTGATGTCATTGTTGGGCAAGTTATTGGAGGAAATCCTGAGGGACAGGATGTACATGTTTTTGGAAAGGCAAGAACTGATTAGGGATAATTGATGTTTTGAGCATGAGAACTTCTTCAGGAATGAGGAGAGTGTGACAAGCAGGCTAAGATAAAAGGTAGGGAGGAGGGACTTGGGAGAGGGGCGTTGGAAATGCGATAAGTGGAAGGAGGTTAAGGTGAGGGTGATAGGCTGGAGTGGGGGTGTGGGCGGAGAGGTCAGGAAGAAGATTGCAGGTTAGGAAGGTGGTGCTGAGTTCGAGAGTTGGGACCTTCCCATGCAACCGCAAGAAATGCAAAATTTGTGCCCACATCTCCCCCCTTACTTCCCTCCAAGGTTGACTGACTCCCACAGCTACCTAGACTACACCTCCTCCCACCCTGTTCCCTGTAAAAACGCTATCCCATATTCTAAATTCCTTCATCTCCGCCACATCTGCTCCCAGGAGGACCAGTTCCAATACCAAACAACTCAGATGGCCTTCTTCTTCAAAGACCGCAATTTCCCCTCAGACGTGATCGACGATGCTCTCCACCACATCTACTCCACTTCCTGCTCCTCCACCCTTGAGCACCGCCCCTCCAATCTCCACCAGGACAGAACCCCACTGGTCCTCACCTACCACCCCACCAACCTCCATATACATCATACCATCCGTCGTCAATTCTGCTACCTCCAAATGGACTCCACCATCAGGGATATATTTCCCTCCCCTCTCCTATCAGCGTTCCGAAAAAAAACACTCCCTCCATGACTCCCTTGTCAGGTCCACACCCCCGACCAACCCAACCTCCACTCCCAGCACCTTCCCCTGCAACCGCAAGAAATGCAAAACTTGCGCCCACACACCCCCCCCACTTCCCTCCAAGGCCCCAAGGGATCCTTCTATAGCCACCACAAATTCACCTGCACCTCCACGCACATGATTTACTGCATCCGCTGCACCCGATGTGGCCTCCTCTATATTGGGGAGGCAGGCCACTTACTTGCAGAACATTTCAGAGAACACCTCTGGGACACCTGGACCAATCAACCCAACCACACCGTGGCTCAACACTTCAACTCCCCTCCCACTCCACCAAGGACATGCAGGTCCTTGGACTCCTCCATCGCCAGACCATAGCAACACGATAGCTGGAGGAAGAGCACCTCATCTTCCGCCTAGGACCCTCCAACCACAAGGGATGAACTCAGATTTCTCCAGTTTCCTCATTTCCCCTCCCCCCACCTTGTCTCAGTCCCAACCCTCGAACTCAGCACCACCTTCCTAACCTGCAATCTTCTTCCTGACCTCTCCGCCCCCACCCCCACTCCGGCCTATCACCTTCACCTTCCACCTATCGTATTCCCAACGCCCCTCCCCCAAGTCCCTCCTCCCTACCTTTTATCTTAGCCTGCTTGGCACATTCTCCTCATTCCTGAAGAAGGGCTCATGCCTGAAACGCCGATTCTCCTGCTCTTTGGATGCTGCCTGACTTGCTGCGCTTTTCTAGCAACACAGTTTTAGCTCTGATCTCCAGCATCTGCAGTCCTCACTTTCTCCGAGACTGATTAGGGATAGTCAATGTGGCTTTGTGCATGGGAAATCATGTCTCACAAACTAGATTGAGTTTTTTTGAAGAAGTAACAATGAGGATTGATGAGGGCAGAGCAGTTGATGTGATCTATGTGGACTATCAGGAAAGCATTCAACAAGTTTCCCCATGGGAGACTGATTAGCAAGGTTAGGTCTCACGGAATACAGGGAGAACTAGCCATTTGGACACAGAACTGGCTCAAAGGTAGAAGACAGAGGGTTGTGGTGGAGTGTTGTTTTTCAGACTGGAGGCCTGTGACCAGTGGAGTTCAACAAGGATCGGTGCTGTGTCCTCTATTTTTTGTCATTTATATGAATGATTTGGATGTGAGCATAAGAGGTATAGTTAGTAAGTTTGCAGATGACACCAAAATTGGAGATGTAGTGGACAGCGAAGAGGGTTACCTCAGATTACAATAGGATCTGGATCAGATGGGCCAATGGGCTAAGAAGTGGCAGATGGAGTTTAATTCAGATAAATGCCAGGTGCTACATTTTTGGAAAGCAAATCTTAGCAGGACTTAATAGTAAGTTCCTAGGGCTGAACAAAGAGACCTTGGAGTGCAGCTCCTTGACAGTGGAGTCGCAGGTAGCTAGGATAGTGAAGAAGGCATTTGGTATGCTTTCCTTTATTGGTCAGAGTATTGAGTAAAGGAGTTGGGAGGTCATGTTGCGGCTGTACAGGACACTGGTTAGGCCACTTTTGGAATATTACGTACAATTCTGGTCTCCTTCCTATAAGAAAGATGTTGTGAAACTTGAAAAGGTTCAGAAAAGATTTACAAGAATGTTGCCATGGTTGGAGGATTTGAGCTATAGGAAGAGGCTGAACAGGCTGGGGCTGTTTTTTCTGGAGCATTGGAGTCTGAGGGGTGACCTTATAGAGGTTTACAAAATTATGAGGAACATGAATCGGGTAAATAGACAAAGTCTTTTCCCTGGTGTGGGGGAGTCCAGAACTAGAGGGAATAGGTTTAGGGTGCGAGGGGAAAGATATAAAAGAGACCTAAGGGACAACTTTTCCACACAGAGGGTGGTACATGTATGAAATGAGCTGCCAGAGGAAGTGGTGGAGGCTGGTACAATTGCAACATTAAGAGGCATTTGGATGGGTATATGAATAGGAAGGGTTTCGAGGGATATGGGCCGGGTGCTGGCAGGTGGGACTAAATTGGGTTGGGATACCTGGTCGGCATGGACGGGTTGGACTGAAGGGTGTGTTCCCATGCTGTACATCTCTATGACTCTATGATGTTAAGTCAGCATCTGGAGGAGTGTGAGCCATTCCTGGACCTAGTGTAGGGAGCACTTCAATGACTCAGGAACTAGATCAGAAATATGTACAGGTTTATTTATATCGTTCAATACACCCCACCACACGTCTCACTCTGATTTGTCCAATTATTTTCCATACGTTGTTCCTCATACTTGTTTCAATTTCAAGAGTACAATTGTTCATTTAATATGCATTTCCTCATGATTTATCTGTCCAATATAGCCATTCAGCCTCACTCATATGTATTGCAATGCATTTTCTGGATAGTTCATCCTCCCTGATCACATTGCATCTGTTGGGTGAATGCATTCCTTCATAACCCACTCTTGAATTTATTCTGTGAGAGCACCACACATGAGGGAGAGTGCTGGATAATTGTGTAGTTAACAATGTAGAGGAAGAATCGATGAAGAACAATGGCTTATCTGCATCAGAAACCACAGAGAGACAAGAATATTTCAGTTTGATAGAACAGATTGAATTAAAGATTTATATTTAATGTTAGATCAATCATTTCAACTGTGACTTTTATCATAAAAATGCAAAATGACAATTGTGATTATCCTAGTGGCAATATTGTCACATCTCTAATATTAATTCTTCTGTCTTCTGAGGCACTCATGCATTGTGCTACAATCTGTTGACTTCTCTGGCAATGATTTCATGAAGGGCCTGATTCCTTCAGAGTATGTAAATTTATAGGACAAATTACCATACAAACACAAGTACTCACGTGTCGGTCAATTCTGTTGGGCAATTGGTTAGATTTATACTTGGTCACTCACCCTTTGTAAGTGACAAACTGAGAGTAATATTTTGTAAAAGAGAATTATAACAGGGCACAAAACAAATCTGTGATGTATTCAAAGACATGTCACATACTTTCTCCACAATGGCGGAAAGAAACCTAGCTCACACACATGTTGAATTGAATTGAATTGAATTTATTGTCACGTGTACTGAGGCACAGTTAAAAGCTTTGTCTTATGAGCAATACAAGCAGATCACACAGTTAAGTAGCATAGATAAATAATAGGTAAACAACGGCAAAAACAAAAACACAGGTACAGGCGAATGTTAAGAGTTTGTGAGTCCATTCAGTTTCCTAACAACAGCAGGGTAGAAACTGTTTCGAAACCGGCTGGTGCGTGTGTTCAGGTTGGAGTTTGTAGAAAACCATTGCCAAGGTGAAATGGATCTTTGAGAATGCTGGCGGCCTTTCCTTGACAGAGGGCCTGGTAGTAGATTCTTTGGAAGGGAGTTTGGCCTTTATGATTGTTCGGGGTGAGTTAACCACTCTCTGTAACCGTCTCCGACCTTGAATGGTACAGTTGCCATAGGTAGTGATGCATCAATATGGACTCAATTCATGATTCATTATGGGACTACTTACCATAAAGAGAATGGCCACCTTTGTGGAATTTGTATTGCGCTTATCGCTTCAGAATCTGCAGAACACAGCTACAGGAATTTAGGTATCAGCATGCCTTCCATCACACACAAAATAACAAATACAACATCTGTAACTTGCAAGGAGCTCCTCAGAAGAGTGGTGAAAGTGATGCTCATTCCTGATGAAGGGCTTCTGCCCAAAATATTGATTTTCCTGCTCCTCGGATGCTGTCTGACCTGCTGTGCTTTTCCAGTACCTCACTCTCCAATCTGATCTCCAGCATCTGCATCCTCACTTTCGCCTGATGAAAGTGATGTGTCAGCAGAAGGGTGAAAGGAGACAGAAATATGGTGAGTCCACCAAAATTAATCCTCTTTCACATCCAATGCCCCTTCCCCCCCCCCCCTCACATTCAATGCCCCTCCCCCCATGTCAGTGCCCAACCTTTAGCCTCCACTCCTTATGGCTGAGTCTGATTCTGCACAAATGTAGGGAGACCAGTACGACAAGAAAGAAAGTATCTGTTTCAACAGAGAAGATATCTTCCATGATGGAGATTCACCAGATCAAAAGATCCACCAAATGACATTATGTGTCATCTACCTGACATTGCATGAAAGAATTATTCTGCCAAGGAAATTCAGAAGGCTAAGTGCCTTCCAGTTAAGATAAAGAACTAACAGCAAAACCTACAAAGGTCAATGTCCTGCAAAGCACATCTAAGAGATAAGAAACCTTCCAGAAGAGAAAGGATCCCTCGATCAGAAACAGTTTGAAGAGCTCTCAAGTGAAAGTCCTGGCATTTTTCCATATTTGTAAAGAGTGTGTTCTGAGAAAAGTGTGAAATGTATCAAGACTTCCATTTGAGAAGTTAAAGTTCTGCAACAGGTCATTGTCCTATAACACGTGTTTCACCAACGCAATTTGGCTGTAATACGATTAGTGAATTGGGGAACAATTTTTTTTTAAAATGTGAGTTCCCGTTGGCTATTATGCAGCTCCATCCCCAGTTACCTTA
This sequence comes from Hemiscyllium ocellatum, assembly GCF_020745735.1. Lineage (NCBI taxonomy): Eukaryota > Metazoa > Chordata > Chondrichthyes > Orectolobiformes > Hemiscylliidae > Hemiscyllium > Hemiscyllium ocellatum. Next base: position 35,768,062 of record NC_083407.1, on the reverse strand, counting down.
AGTCCTCTCTAGGTGTTTACTTCAGGTAAAGCTAACGAGATTGGATGGTGGAACAAACTTTTCTGACAAATTATTATTGCTGCTTTTGAGGATGTTTTTAGAAATTATTACAGGAGAAACAATTTGGATTTCAAGATTCTGCTTATTCTGAACAATGCACCAAGCCATCCTCCACCATTTCTAAAAACATCAAAATGCTATTTCGACCTCTGAACACAATCTCTCGCATTCAACCCATGGACCAGGGTGCGATAGCAGCTCTTAAGGCTGATTATTTAAGGCACACATTCAGGAAAATGATTGCAGCTACTGAGGAGGATAATAAGCACAGTGTTCTTCAAATTTGGAAGAGCTTTAACACTAAGATTGCTATTTACATCATTGTGGAGGCCGAGGGTAATGTCAGTAAGGATCTTCTTCATGATTTTAAAGGCGTTGAACCATCAGAGGAGCTTCCAACAATCTCCGAACATTGTGTCGCTCTTGCAAAGCATGTTAAATTTGAAATAGAGACTGATCTAACAACAAATTGTCATTGCTGTGGTAGTTGAAGCTTGAGATGGAGATGATGAAGTCCAGGATGCAGCATGAGAATTTTCCATTTCTCTTTTGTCTGCTATCCTGAGGGAAGTTGAGAAGCAGTTGCAATTCTTAGAACACAATGACTACAGTACAGAATGCAGCAAAATAGCAGTTTGTGGCATTAAGTCTTATCTGGCACCCAATGAACAGCTTCTTTCTTAAAGAAGAAAGATGACAAAGCAGCAAAAATTAAATGTCTTTTTAAGCTAACTCCCAAGAAACAGGCTGAGGACAATAAACCACAAGCATCTACTTCTGGACTAAATATTTTCTTTTGTTGTAACCCTGTCCCCAGAACTACAGCTGAAAAGCAATGGTGATGCTGATGATATAGAACATAGAACATAGAAAGATACAGCGCAGTACAGGCCCTTCGGCCCTCGATGTTGCGCCGACCGAATCCTACCTAACCTACACTAGACCAATAACTTCCAAATGCCTATCCAATGCCCGCTTAAATGACCATAAAGAAGGAGAGTTCACCACTGCTACTGGCAGGGCATTCCATGAACTCACAATCCGCTGTGTAAAGAATCTACCCCTAACATCTGTCCTATACCTACCACCCCTTAATTTAAAGCTGTGTCCCCTAGTAACACCTGACTCCATTAGCGGTAAAAGGTTCTCAGTGTCGACCCTATCTAAACCCCTAATCATCTTATACACCTCTATCAAATCTCCCCTAAACCTTCTCTTCTCCAATGAGAACAGCCCCAAGTGCCTCAGCCTTTCCTCATAAGATTTTCCTACCATTCCAGGCAACATCCTGGTAAACGTCCTCTGCACTCGTTCCAATGCCTCCACATCCTTCCTATAGTATGGCGACCAAAACTGCACACAATACTCCAGATGAGGCCGCACCAGAGTCTTATACAGTTGCAACATGACCTCAGGACTCCGGAACTCAATTCCTCTACCAATAAAGCCCAGTACACCATATGCCTTCCTCACAGCACTATTTACCTGGGTGGCAACTTTCAGAGATCTGTGTACATGGACACCAAGATCCCTCTGCTCATCCACACTACCAAGTAGCCTACCATTAGCCCAGTAATCCATCTTCTTGTTACTCCTACCAAAGTGAATGACTTCACACTTAGCTACATTGAATTCCATTTGCCACATTTCTGCCCAGCTCTGCAACTTATCTATATCCCGCTGTCACGTACCACTTCCTTCCTCACTATCCACAACTCCACCGACTTTTGTGTCATCCGCAAACTTGCTTACCCAGCTTTCAAGCCCTTCCTCTAGATCATTTATAAAGATAACAAAAAGCAATGGTCCCAAAACAGATCCTTGTGGTACACCGCTAGTAACTGCACTCCAAGATGAACATAGTCCATCAACTACTACCCTCTGTCTCCTTCCAGCCAGCCAATTCCTAATCTAAACCTCTAATGTATCCTCAATGCCATACCTCCGTAGTTTTAGCATTAGCCTACCATGGGGAACCTTATCGAACGCCTTACTAAAATCCATATACACAACATCTACTGCTTTACCCTCGTCCACTTCCTTAGTCACTTTCTCAAAGAACTCAATAAGGTTTGTGAGGCACGACCTGCCCTTCACAAAACCATGCTGGCTATCCTTGATCACGTTATTCCTATCCAGATGTTCATAAATCTTATCCCTTACCATTCTCTCTAAGACTTTGCCCACCACTGAAGTCAGACTCACTGGCCTATAGTTACTAGGGCTATCCCTACTCCCTTTCTTGAACAATGATGACCCTCACCCTTGTCTTAATGCTGTACTGTAACTCAGCAAACTCAGAAACCCCTTCAAGTGTTAAAAGTTATTGTATTATTTCATTAAAGTATATGATTTTAACACTTAATTAGACCATGCAATTGTTTGTGTTAGGCTAACTACTATCTTGTTTTGAATTTTACTGATATTTTTGGTCTTTCACCCCAACCCTGTTTTTCCCATCAGCTTCATTATTTCTATTGCACAATTTTCTGTAGCACAAGGTGGCATGTGAACACAACTTCTGTGTTATAGCAGAACAGGCTGTAAATCGAATATTGTGTTAGAGTTCAAAGTTTGTGAGAAGATTTGTAGCTTGGGTGCTCATGGTTGTGGTTCTGTTCGCCAAGCTGGGAATTTGTGTTGCAGACATTTCATCCCCTGTCTAGGTGACATCCTCAGTGCTTGGGAGCCTCCTGTGAAGCACTTCTGTGATCTTTCCTCCGGCATATGTAGTGGTTTGAATCTGCCGCTTCCGGTTGTCAGTTCCAGCTGTCCGCTGCAGTGATCGGTATATTGGGTCCAGGTCGATGTGCTTATTGATTGAATCTGTGGACACTGACTACTGCCTAACAGACCTTGTCAATATTTCAAACCTTTTATTCCAGCCTGACTTCTCAAATAACTTCCAAACATCCAAATAAATCCCTCAACCCCCCATAGCACTGCCTCAACTCCATGATTACCATGCTTACTCATTTGTATTTATTTGTTGCTTCACTGTCCTCCTTAACAACTCTTCTGCCTGACCTATACTACATCACTTCACAACTGCCACAACTATTTAAAACTGTTTTCTCTCTTCATCATATTTATGTATACCCGCCTCTCACTCTCTGAAAACTTTTGGTCTATGTCTCAAGAAATGCTAATGATGACGTCACATTGCCAATCTTCAAAATAAAACAAAGAACTGCAGATAGTAAAGGCTTGAAACACACAAAAATAAGAATTGCTGGAAAAAACTCAGCATGTCAGACAACATCTGTGAAGAAGAAACAGAGTTAATGTTTTGAGTCTAATGACCCTTCTTCAAAACTGCCAAACCTCACTGAACACAACTATCTACCCAATGCTACCCAACACCAAACTCCTAACCTGTTTGTTTCTGTCGATTAAATCACTGTCTAAGGCAGTTCAATGGAATGAAAAATCAGAATGTGAAATTACATTTCTTTTAATGTTTGTGAATTTTCTACCCTTTCCCACACTCTGAAAACTGGGCTGGCCTTTACAGTTCTGCCAGGGTAAGGAGGTGGACTGGAGTGTGTGTGATCTGCTGGCTACTGTTTCAGCCTGATAAATCAAGTGTCGGTAGGCAAAGTAGCAGTTGACCAATGTGAAAATCAGCAATTAACATTGACCGTACAAAACTGGGTGTCGAGGATGGGATGCCCAACAGGATGCTGCCTGAACTGCTGTGCTCTTCCAGCACCACTGATCCAGAATCTGGTTTCCAGCATCTGCAGTCATTGTTTTTACCTGCCCAACAGGAGAGACATTAGGCTGTAAATTGGAAGTCATTATAAGTCACCAATTTAAAGGTCCCCTATTCTCTCACATTGTCCTTAATTGTTTTGCTAATCTATAAAAAACAGACAAAAGTTGCCGCGTTCAGAAGCTTCATGTCGCCATTTTAGGACATTTTTGTTTCCCTTTGCATCCCCATTGTAACCTCCTCCTAATGATTTTCCTTTATAGTGGAGAATGAAATGGATCACACAAAATTGTAGCAAACTGTATCTTTTTAAACAAGCTCAACAGTTTGTTAATTACAAAAACCGAAAGAACTGTGGATGCTGTAAATCAGAAACAAAAACAGAAGTTGCTGGGAAAGCTCAGGAGGTCAGTTACATTTCTTCAGAACTGCTCAGTTCTGAGTAGGGATAACTGGACCCAAAACATTAATTTTGATTTCTCTTCACAGATGCTGTGAGCTTGTTAATTACAGTTTTCTCAAAAGGGAGTGATTGCTTCAGGTTTCTGCATCTGTTTGCCTCCCAAATTATCAGAGATTGGATTACAAAATTAACATACTCGCACTTTATTCTACTTAAGTAGATGTGAGGAGGTCCATCAGTTTTGTGGTTTATAAATTCAGCCTGTGGTTCTGTAGATGACATTTGCCATACAGTATCCATTAGTTAGATCCTTGGTGATAACAACTCACAGGGCATTGATTTGGAGTGTCACACCCAACTGATCTTGTCCTCAACCAACATCATTTGTGTATGTATAGGTGTAAAGCAGATTTAGTCATGCTGCCCCAAGTGGGAAAAAACAACTCAGTCACTAGTTATCTTTGACATTGCATGACTCAGTGAGTCATTAACTAAACCAGTTCAGGTGTTGCTCCAAAAATAAAATAGATTTATTTCAAACCCGAACAGCATAATTACAGACAACTTTATCAAGTTGCCTGATCTCTGGGGAACTGCCTAAGAATCCCAGTGAAACTTGTGAATGTCAAGAACGTAAAGGAAGAGGACAGCTCCAGAGAATTTAAATATTATTTCTAAAAAACTTACATTGTTACATATACATGTGATTATAATTGAAGGCAGCAGCTTGATTGAGAGACTTGACCTGTATTGTCATTTTTAATAAAGCTTCTTACCTTCAACTGTGACTTTCTGCACTACCACATGTTTATTATTCATTAATTCAACTCATACCCTTTCCAAAATTATTAGATTGGTAATGTCTGGAAATGTAGTGGCACTAATCATCCATATTAATTGTATGCTAAAATTGTAGCTGTTGGATCTGAAGTACAGTTGCTCTTTTCTGAAATTCTGCTGTATACTATTACATCTAAAAGAACATACATCCTTTAGCTTATTAATTAAGACACCCTTTGATGTGCCATTTCAGAACATTTTTGTCTTGTGAAGAAAACAGCTGCAACTAGCAATGACCGAGCATCTGGTGTCAGCTATAGGTCTGTTGATAGCATTCTACTTTTCTAATCAAAAGATCACTCAGGTGACTTGAGTGCAAATCACTGGCTGTTTGCCCCATTGTAGCACTGAGGGAGAGCTGAGTTACTGGAGAAGCAAAGCATTTGGTCAAAACATCAAATTGATGCACCATCTACTCTGTCAGGTGAATATAAAATATTTCATAGCACCATTTGAAATTGAGCTGTGGAGTACTCCCTTCATGTCAGTTTCCATAGTTCTTTCTGTTGGCATTTCCATGCTGGCCTTCCACAAAAGAGTATGTCTATTGGTTTTGTTGAGTCGGCCTCCTTCCATTCCTCTCAGTATGCTGTTGTCCCTTGTTTAAACCTATTGTATTCTGTCTCAAGACCAGTATGTCAGTATACCATTAAGACATATCCTCATAATATCATCACTGTATCATTGCATAGGACGAAGGGTACAGAAGTCTGACACTCCACCTTACCAGGGATCATTTCAAGCATGACATGCTGTGAGAAGCATGCTACTTTTTTTTTGTATTCACTCATGGGACACAAGCATTGCTGGATGGCCAGCATTTATGGCCAGTCCATAGTTTCTCTTGAGAAAGTGGTGGTGAGTTGCCTTCTTAAACCACTGAAGTCCATGTACTGTAGATAGACTCACAATGCCCTTAGCGAGGGAATTTGAGGTTTTTGACTCAGCAACTGTAATATATTTCTAAGTCTGGATAGCGAGTGGCCTTGGAAGAGAACTTGTATGGCGTTCCCATGTATCCATGGTCCTTGTTCTTCTAGGTGGAAGTGATCACGGGTTTGCAAGGTGCTGGCTAAGGATCTTTGGTGAATGTCTGCAGTGCATCTTCTGGATAACTCATACAGTTGCTATTGAGCATTGATGCTGGAGGGAGTAGATGCTTGTGGTTGTGGTGCCAGTCGAGCTGATGATTGTGAGTAAATTGATGCATGTTGATTGGTCGGTTTGGATGTATCTTGCTTTTTGTGTACAGGACATACAGGACAGGTAGATGCCAATGTTGTAAATTTACTGGAATAGCTTATATAGGAGAGCAGCAAGTTCTGGAACACAAGTCTTCAGTACTATTGCTGGGATGTTGTCAGGGCCCATGCAGTATCCAGTGTCTTCAACCATTTCTTGATATTACATGGAGGGAAACAAATGAACTGAAGACTAACATCTGTGATGCTGAGGACCACAGGAGGAGACTAAGCTGGATCATCCACTTGGTACATTTGGCTGAAGACTGCTTCAGCCTTTTTTTTTTGCTGATATGTTGGGCTCTTCCATCTTGGAGGATGGGGATATTTGTGGAACCTCCTCCTCCAGTGAGTTGCTTAATTATCCACCACCATTCACTACTAGATGTGGCAGGACTGGAGAACTTAGATCTGATCCGTTGGTTGTGGGATCTCTTAGTTCCTGATGAAGTGCTTTTGCCTGAAACGTTGATTTTCCTGCTCCTCGGATGCTGCCTGACCTTCTTTGTTTTTCCAGCACCTCTCCAATCATGCACTCTGCACTGCCCATTGAACTAGGGTTGATCCCCTGGCTTAATGGTAATGATTGAGTAGGGGATATGCTGGGTCATGAGGTTACAGGTTGTGCTGGACTATAGTTCTGGTGCTCTTGATGGTGGGACTTCATCTCTACAAGGGCTCTGAGGTGGTCATTCTTACCAATACTGTTGTTGGTTTCATTACCACCTGCGGCAGACTCAGTCCAACAGCTTTGATCAGTAGTTGTTCTGCTGTAAAACTGCTTCTGGTAGTGGTCATTAAAATTCCCCACCCAGAGTACATTTTGCATCCTTGCCTCATTGCTCCCTTCAAGTCTTGTTTAACATGAAGGAGAACTATTTCAGCAGCTAAGCGAGGGCAGTAGTCAGCAGATGGCTTCATGCCCATATCTAACGTAAAGCCACGAGACTTCATGAGGCCCAGATTAAATATTGAGAACTCCCAATGCAACTCTCTCCCAAATTTATACCATTGTGCCACCACCTCTGCTGTGTCTGTCCTGCCGGTGGGACAGGAAATATCCAGGGATGCTAATAGTCATGTCTGGGATACTGTTGGAAGGTATGATTCACTCAATTTTCACACTAAGCCTCCAGACATTAGTAAGCAGGGTTGACAGCGCTGTTCTATCATTGTCTTTTCAGGTTCCTGAGTCAGTGCTAGGTTGTCCATCTGATTTAATTTCTTTGTTGAGACTTCATTGCCGATTGATATTATGGATTGGCTTGTCAGGCCATTTTGGAGAGCATTTGAGAGTCAACCATATTGCTGTAGCTCTGGAGTCACATACATACCAGACCACGTAAGGATGGCAGATTTTCTTCCCTGAAGAACATGAGTGACGCAGATAGGTTTTTTCAATAATTAGCAATAGTTTTATGGTCGTTAGTAGATATTTCATTCTAGATTTTTTTTGTTGAATTCAAATTCATCTCTGTGTAAATTTATCTTCATATTAATCAAGACAGTGTTGTGACTGAATAACATAATATTTGTCTATAATTTTTGGTTTTAACAAATATCTGTAGGATTTTTCAACATCATAATATCGACACCCAGTTTATTAAATTAAAGATGATGACAGAACTTTGTGACTTCAGGGAGAACAACTGTCTGGAGGCAAAATTACATCATGGTTAGCACTAATGGTCCACTCGAAAGAAGATTTCTATCTTGGTGGCAGACATTAGGAAAATTAATCAAACAACAACTAGACAACAGCTTATGACATCAACAACCTCAGATAGTCTCAAATAATCAGGAGCATCAGTTTCTTTGAAAGCAAACAATTATACAAATCTCTGGATAGAGCTTTGATCAACAAGAATACAGAGTTAATTTGTTTTTGATGGGGATATAAGTGTTTTCAAGCCAAGTTAATAGTCTAAGATATTCTTAACTAAAAGAAAGAAAACTGAAGATAATGCTGAAGTTATAAATGCAATCAAAACTAAAGGAAATGAAGGAAAATGGGTGCTGTACTTTGCACTCTCACTGATGATAACCACTTCCTGACCAAGGTTATTTGCCTGGCTAGCTTATTAGAACCTTCACTGATGTTTTTCATTATTTTCATTTATTCTTTTATCAAGTTTGATTTGGAACTGGGAACTGTGCACTAAAGATAACTTTTGGACTGTGGTATACAGCTTATGTTAAAAGGAAAACAGACCAGAGATCTTTTGCTTATGTGTAAGGCCAGGCTTGGAAGTTAATAGCAGGTTTGTTCCTGATCAAAAGATTCAGCAGATATTTCATGTGAAGAGCATTATATTTAAACAGATAGCAGAAGTTGGCTGTTAGCGAGGCCTGTACCTAGGAACAGGTTCAAACAAGTCTGGAAAACTCCCTGTCAAGCAGAGGGCAGGTAATGAATGGTTACTGGGACCTTCTGGAGCAGATGATCAGTCTGACAGGGAATGGTCAGTGTTTGAATTGGGGTTTGGACTGTATTTTCTGTAGAAAGAAGAATCTGGCTGTTGTAAGTTATAAGTAGTACTGTTTTTATCTGAGCGAATGATAATGTGAGCCTGATTGACACCTTCAGAAAATTGCCAATGAAATCACCATCTATGCATGTGGAGCAATGCAACACGAAAACAACTTAAGCAATCTGGTTAGTCTTGTTAAGTTCTTTCATCTATCCCTTAACTGTGTTTGTTTGTTTGTCTGTCTGCTGTGTCCATGAGGCCAATAACAAAAGCTTTTAGATTTAAAGTAAAGGGGCAAATAAGATGAACTAGATTACTATATTGTTTATTTTTTGCTTTAGTAAAATCAAAGGTACAGACACATGCCTGGAATTGAATATTCGCAGAGTCTGGGATTGGTTATTCAAAAGTCTGGTGAGAAACAATCAGGATCAAGTTTGAGAGTCTTTATAGATTTTAATTTCATTGTGTTGTGAATACAGAGGTAGAAAGTCTGATTTGGTTCAGCTGTCTGTGTCTGTGTCATAAGAAATTCCATTGTCCTTCAGAATTAGACCAGAGATGAGGGCATTCTCTGCTTGAGATGCCTTGAATCATATTCACAGAGACTCTTCTACCCATTTTCATCATCATTGCTTGTTAAATGGTTCTAAGAATTTCACCTTGTGCTTCAGAATGATTGTTAACTGGATAATGGCATCTCCTATTCTTTTATGCAATCTAGTTTTTGCTATTCAGGGTTTCCCTCTTGTTATTATCAACTTCACATTATCTCCAGTCGATGAAGTATTCAATGAATACATGACACTATGAACGCTCTGTAGAACGAAGGGATATTGGAGTGTTTGTCCACAGATCTCTGAAGGTGGTAGAATGTATCAGTAGGGTGGTGAAAAGGTATATTGGGCTCCTGCCTTTATCAATCAAAGCATAGATTACAAAAGCAGGGAAGTCATGTTGAAGTTGTACAGAACTTTGGTGAGATCACAGTTCGAGTACTGTGTGCAGTTCTAGTCACCACATTACAGGAAGGATGTGATTGCACTGGAAAGGTTGCAGAGGAGATTCACCAGGATGCTGCCTGGGTTAGAAAATTTAAGTTATGAGGAAAGGTTGGATAGGTTTGAGTTGTTTACATTGGAGAAGAGAAGATTGTGGGGTGATCTGATTGAGGTGTGCAAGATTATGAGGGGCATGGAAAGTGTGGATAAGGAGCAACGGTTCCCCCGAGTTGAAGGGTCAGTCACAAGGGTGCACAAGTTCAGGGTGAGGCGCAGGAGACACGAGTGATATCTTTTTTATCCAGAGACGTGATGGCCTGAATGTGCTACCTGGGGAGGGTTGGAGAGGCTGGTTGCCTCACATACTCTAAAAAAATACCTGGATGAACATTTGGCATTTCTTAATATTCAAGATAAAGGACCATGTGCCGGTAAATAAGTTTAAGTTGAAGACCAGGTGTTTTCACATCTCAGTGCAGACTCGATGGGCTGAAGGGCCTTTTCTGCATTGCATAATTCCATAATTCCATGATTTAATGGCACTTTTAACTTTCACACAGGTTTAGCCATATTTGGAGGACTACACAGAGAGATTGCAATTTTGAATGGGGTGCAGCTGAACTGCACTCAGATTGTTGGATGTAATCACATGACAAGCTTGCACAGTTCAGCTGACATGGAGTTAGTAGTTGGCATTTTCACTTATTGTGGGCATCTGCCCATTGGATTTCCACTCCACAGGAATGGCTGATAACTTTGACACCAATGGACATTTAGGTTACCTGAATTTGATTCATCGTAATTTCACTACAGTATTATGGACGCAATAGAAATGCAAGTCTATGAATTAATCTTCAAAGTGAGCACTTCACATTGCAACAATATGGAACCATCTATCCACTAATGATGCAAAAACACATGTTTTGCAGATTGATTCCATCCAGAGGAAATTATCTAACTTTAAAATGAAAAGATAAGTCAAACCAAAAAAAAAACTCATGTGTTATGGACCAAGCCAGACCCCCTCAAAGCATTTCAGGACTGGAACCAGGACCCTAACTTTGCTGGTTGTTTCAAGCAGGCATAAAATGGATATTCCAGGAGTGGTACAGCGGGCCCAATCACTTCATTTTAAACAAAACAGAATTTATTTGCAAGCTTACCAAATGAAGCACAAATAAAAGAGAACAAAATACAGAATAACTTAATCTATTAAACAGATTATCTCAACTTAATGATGCTATTCCAAATACTTATAACAATCCCCATAAACACCCCTCTGCAATAAAATGAGAAGTCTATCACAGGGTCTTACAAGAGAGATGTCAGAGAGAGGGAAGATCGGCACAGAACTACTTCTTTGGGTCCAGCAGCTTCACAACTGACTGCTTGTTAAAACCAAAACCAAACCATGAAACGCTGAACTGGGAGAACTGGCCACTCCCCTTTCATTGTACAAGTGTTTTTCTTTAAACCAGAAAGCCTTTTGCCTGGGGCAATATCTGTTAGCTATAATCAAATTGGCCCTAAAACTCATCAAACCTAGACACCCTAGAACCTATGTCTTTACGACAGCTCTAGGGAAAAAATTAAGGACAACATAACTTTGTTAAAGGAGTAGCATTATCACACATGAACAAGTTGAAATGACTGATGTGGAAAATTGATGATATTGAACATATCGGCATTATACGATAACCAAGATATCATATGTTTTCAATGAAGACTAACGGACCTACAGAAATGGTGAAAGATATATGGGAAAAAAAACATTTCTTTTATTCATTTATAAGGCTTGGTGTCACTGGCTGGGTCAACGTTTGTTGTCCATTTCTAATTACGATTTGCTCAGGGTTGAGAAGGTGTTAGTGAGCTGCTTTCTTGAACTGCTGCAGTCCATATGCTGTCTACAGACTCACAATGCCATTAGGGAGGGAGTTCTAGGATTTTGACCCTGCTACAGTAAAGAAAGAGTGATATATTTCCAAATCAGGATGGTAAGCGTTTTGGAGAGGAACTTGTGGGTGATTTTCTTATGTATCTATTGTCTTTGCCCTTCTAGATGGAAGTATTTGTGGACTTGGAAGGTGCTATCTAAGGAACTTTGTGTATTTGTGCAGTGCATTTTGTAAAAGGTACACAATGCTGCTACGGAGCATCAGTGGTGGAAAGTGTAGATGTTTATGGATGTAGTGCCAATCAAGTGAACTGCATTAACCTAGATGGGGTTAAGCTTCATGTGTGTTCTTGAAGGGATAGTTCATGGACACCATTTTCCTAAGACTTGAATAAAAGCTGTACCTTAATACATATTCACTAAATGTAGGGAAATCCATAAATACAACAATACCAAAGAAGCCTAAAAGCTGAACCCTTGCTGCAAACTACTTAAAAAGATAACTCCTAAAGGAGCATTGCTTATGCTGTTTCATTTATGATGCTAACAAGAATGCAACAAGGAAGTTAAATTGTTTGTGGGATGTGGATGTCATGAGCGAGGTCAATATTTTGAACATTAGTTTTTTCTTATGTTGCATGCAACAGAATTTAATGAAGGCTGTTAATTTAATCTCTAGAGTTTGAATGTGCCTCTCAATAAGAGTTATGATATGTTTGAATTTTTTTAGGGCATTATTATACGTTCCTAGTTCACTGGAAGGACCAGATTAATGATGAGGGAATTCAATAGTCGGGATTAAAATAAAAGAGTAAGTGCAAACTAACTTTCCACATTAATACTAGATAGACGTCCTAAGAAGATTCAAGAAGATACTTGTTGGAAAATATGCCATTATTGATATCTGGCTCCACAAAAAAAAAACATCATTATAGTACAGACAGAAATGTCAGTGATGGAAACAACAGCAGCAGAGACCACCAGAGATATGGAAATTTCCTATCTGTGTTCAGTCCTCAGACACATATACTTAAAGGATGACAGGCAACTGGTCCAACCATTTTCATTTCCTACATTAGTTATACTATGCTGCACCACCTCAGTCACTATTTCATATTTGCTTAGAAAGTTAAATTGCAATGTCTTGGGCTAAGTACCATATTCCATGAGGCTTGAGAATGTTCTGCTGATTAAAATGTGTTTTGAAATTACTTATTTTCTCTCCATGACTATTTCCACTCAAGTAGTTCATTCATGCAGTAGTTAACATTAACATGATATTTCTTTTCTCTGGATATTGTTTTACACAATAACTTTATTGCAGCTATCATTGATTCACATAGAATATTAAGACTTGCCCTTTGGGGAATCAATGTGAACAGAGACTATTGTAAAGTTAGATTCTGTTTACTGTATTCTAAGACTTAACATACATGGAAACCCTGAGGAGACTTCAGAGCATGTCATTCAGTCACTGTGGATGATCAAGCACAGGAATGTTTAATGAGATACTTGAGAGAATTGGGAGTTAATTCAAACTTTGGTTCGGGTTGATAGATAGAAAAATATTGTATGTGATTTTCTTGCACAGTACCATTGAAGATGATGCTACAAAGGCCTTGTGCTCCACTCCTTATAGCTTCCCCTTCAGCCAATCATCAAGACCTGCTTGAACCCACACAGTCCAGGTGCCCCGTAGTGTGCACCAGAAGCACTACAGATCACACAGCTTTACCAATTTTTGGAACTACAGAATTACAGAATTGTTACAGTGCAGAAGTAAGCCTTTCAGTCCTGCATTGGCTGCCTGAGCTTTTTAACTTAATGCCAATCTCCTGTCCTTTCTCCATAACCCTACACAGGGTTTGTATTTAATTAATCATTTGATGACCTCTTGAATGGCCCAAGTGAACCTACCTCAACCACGTTTCTAGGAAGTGCATCCCAGACCTTAACTACCCACTACATGAAAAGGTTCTTTCATGCCTTACCTTTTTTTTTACTTTTGTTAAACATTGAATTGGCACCACCTTATGTTCCCATGAGGAAGTTGAACGGTTCATCAACTTCACCTCCCTCCCCTTCCTGGACCTCTCCATCTTCATTTCCGGTGACTGACTCAACACCGGCATCTATTTCAAACCCAATGACTCAACTCCAGTTACCTTGACTACACCTCCTCCCACACACCTCCAGCAATCCCTTACTACTGATTCCTCCTCCTCCAATGTATCTGCTTCCAGGAGGAGCAATTCCTCTCCAGAACATCTCGGGATGTCCTCCTAATTCAGGGATCGTAACTCCCCCTCCCACATGATCAACAATGCATTCCAGTACATCTCATCCACTTCCCGCACTTCCGCCCTTGAACCCCACCCCTCTAACCACAACAAGGATAGAACTCCTCGGTCCTTACCTTTCACCCCACTAATCTCGGATTATACCACATTATCTATTCACTCTGCAACTTCATCGTTAAGTCCATGTCCCCCACCAACCCACCCTCTACTCCCAGCACCTTTTTCTGCCACCATAAGAGATGTAAAACCTGGGCCTGCACCTCCCCCTTCACCTCAGTACAAGTTCGAAAGGGATCTTTTCACATGCAGCAGAGATCTTCCTGCACATCCACACACCTCGAGTAAAAAATGAGGTCTGCAGATGCTGGAGATCACAGCTGCAAATGTGCTGCTGGTCAAAGCACAGCAGGCCAGGCAGCATCTCAGGAATAGAGAATTCGACGTTTCGAGCATAAGCCCTTCATCAGGAAACTCGAAACGTCGAATTCTCTATTCCTGAGATGCTGCCTGGCCTGCTGTGCTTTGACCAGCAGCACATTTGCAGCATCCACGCACCTCATTGACTGCATCAGTTGCTCTCAACGTGGTGTCCTCTACATTGGGGAGGATGCCAACTCATGGAGTGTTTAAAGGAACATGCCTGAGACACGCGCGCCAAACAACTCCACTACCCTGTGGTCAACTACTTCAATTCCCCATTCCACTTCCCCAAGGATATGCAAGTTCTGGCCTCCTCCACTGCCAAATCAAATCCACCAACTGGAGGAAGAACGTTTCACCTTTTGTATTGGGATTCTTCAACCACACAGCATCAATATTAACCTCTCTACCTTCCAAATGTCCCTTCCCCCAATTCATTCCAGATACAAACCTCCAAATTGGCACTGCTCTCTTAACCTGTCCATCTTTCTTGCCACTTATCCACTCCATCCTTCCCACTGACCCCTATATGCATCCAGCTATTGCCTTCCCACCTACCTTTCCCCCAGCAGCCCGCCCCCCTCCCCATCTCCCTTTTAATCTCTCATCCCTTTCCCCCTACACGTTCTTGATGAAGGGTTTATGCCCGAAACATTGACCCTCCTGATCTTCGGATCCTGCCCGTGCTTTTCCAGCGCCACTCTTTTCAACTATAAATATGTGTCCACTGCATTCATGTATAAGTGTATCATCCCTGAACAATCATGTAAACCTCTTCTACACTGTCTCCAAGGCATTCACATCCTTCCTATATGTGGTGCCCAAAATGAGACAGAATACCCCAGCTGAGTTGTAACTAGTGTCATATGAGTTCATCACAATCTCCCTTCTCTTTTACTCTATAACCCAATTAAAATGCATAGGGTATGTGTATTACCATGAGACCATAAGATACAGAAGCAGAATTAGACCATTGGGGTCATCAATTTGATCATGGCTGACATATTTATCAACCACCATTCTCCTACTTTCTTCCCATAACCCTTGATCCTTTTACTAATCAAGAACCTGTAAGTCTAATCTAAAAAAAAACCTGTCTATCTCAGTCTTAAATACATTCAATGATATGGCCTCCACAGCCATCTGTAGCAATGATTTCCACAGATGCATAACCATCTAACTGAAGAAATTTCTATTTATCTTAGTTCTAAAGGGTTGTCTCTTCACTCTGAATCTGTTCTCATGTGCTCTAGTCTCTTCTATTTGTGAAAACATCTTCTCCATGTCCACTTTATCCAGTCCTCTCTGTATTCTGTAAGTTTCAATCAGAACCCCTTCATAGACTCCTAGAGTCAGAGAGCTGTACAGCATGGAAAGAGACCCTTCAAATCAACTTGTCCATGTTTCTGAACCCTTTCAAATTTAACAACATCCTTTCTACAGAAGACCAGAATTGCATGTAGTATTCTAACCAATGTCCTGTACAGCCACAACATGACTTTCCAACTCCTTTACTCAATGTATTGACCAATAAAGGCAGGTATACTGTACGCCTTCTTCACTATCCTAACTATCAGCGACTCCTCTTGCATGGAACTATGAACCTGCACTCCAAGGTCACTTTATTCAACAACACTCCCCAGGACCTTACCATTAAGTGTATAAATCCTGCCCTGAGTTGCCTTTCCAAAATGCAGCACCTCACATTTGCAGGCTGTTCTGATATAACGCAATAGTTACATTCCCGTGCGATTCCCGCATTAAAAGAAAATCGCATAACAGCAGTATCATTTAAACCGATGGGACCGGAATCACATTATAGCCAATGCATGTGAGGAAAGTTCACATTCTACAAATAATGGTCTAATCTGCTCAATCACGTTATAGTCAATTCACGTCAAGAAACAAGCATTTTAGCAGAACTGACTGCATCTAAATTAATCTTCAACTGCTACCCCTCACCTGAGAAAGTCCTGTAGAGACATCCTAAGATTGAGCTAGTTGATTTTCAACAACCACAATCATCCTTTGTTCTTGGTATGACTCCAGCCTGTGGAGAGTTTCTGTCCCAATCCCATTGACTCCAGTTTTGTGAAGGATCCTTGTACAAATGTTGTATTGGTGTCAAAGGTAGTGACTCTCATTTCACCTCTGGAGTTCAGTTCTTTTGTCTATGCTTGGTCCAAGACTTTAGCAAGATCAGGAGCCAACCGGCCATGGTGAAACCTAAATAAACCAGAGTGTCATCCTTCATCCAGATTTCAGGAGTTGTCTTCTCTTGACACGTGTTCCATCTTCCTTCCAAAGATGGTCCTTGAGGACCTCTTGGCCACCATTGTCAGATTAAATCCTGCCCAACTCTGCTACTCATCTTTGAACAGAGCTAGTCGATCAAAGGTTATTACGCTTAAGCTCAAAACAGTTAATCCAATTGCTCACTCTACATAATAACTTGACCTCACCCTTTCCCCACAAACCTTGTAATGAATCTTATTACTGTAATGGACCACTTCACTCGAATACAAGAAAGCTTTTCTTATGTACATACATCAATATTTTCACACTGGTAATGTTTTTTTAAATTGGAGGTGACACCAGTCGTACTTACATGAATGACAAATTTGTTTTTGCTGTTTTATTATAAATGAGAGCGGCTCTGCTTTGTTAAAATTGTAATGAACTATCTCGAACATTGTTTAATATCGCACTCACTTTATATATTAACAGAAATGAGACAGACAAAATCCTTTCTGTGCAGAGGCAGTAGTTTTATATTCATGGTGAATGAGCAGTTGATGTATTACAAAAGAACATAATAGGACTGATAGATGATCTTGTACTGATTGAGGGCAGGAGCTCATTTCCCACACTAAGTTAAAGAGTCAGCATGATTTAGAGAATGCCAATGCAATGCCAAATATTTGACAGTGTTAAATGCTCGATTGGCAGTACAAAATTCCAATGTCTATGAATGAATCAAGATTTTTTTTATGTTTTACCACCTTATATACCAATTTTTAAAAAAAAATTGATGAGAAAGTTATCAAATTCTCAGATGCATAAGGAAATATAAAATAAAAGGCAATTCATAAAATGTTAAAACTTGTGTTCATTTCTTGCTGTCCACTTTGCTTTGGTCATGGATGACCATGTAAATAAGGCATCAGTTATCCACAGACCTGACTTCACTATGTGGTTAATTCATTGACTTCAAACAAATTGAAGCTTGAATTAAATCTTCCCAGTTAAGTCCAGACATAGACACTGATAACTCATGCTGCATCTTCAGATGCAATATTACATCCTGTTAATTACAAAGATTCAGTGGTGCACAAATGTCTAATAATTAAAGCTCTAATGGAGTTTCCTAAAGTGGGAGAGTGGGCTAATGCCCCTAGTGTGACCAGATCAGAAATCATTGTTTATGAAGTACCAACTGGATATAACACATTTCTGTGAGCAGAGATGTGTGCAGAACAACTTGTGACCATGTTTAACAAACACTCTGGACAGTCCCAATATAGTATATGCAGTGGGTTGGTGCATGGTCATCTGCCCACATAATAATTTAAAAAATTGCTTGCTACAAGAGGAGCTAATGAAGCACATGAAAGTAATCTTTAAAAATGCGTGGGAGGGAAAATAAATCAACAAATGGTTTTCGAAATCCTAGTTAATGGCTTAGTTTAACACCGAGATATGTGGGATTTGCTGAACATTAAAGGCATTAATCATTTTACTGTGTTTTTTTAATGCAATATCATTGTAGAACATTAATGACATGTTTTTATAAATGATGTGCAGCACACCCCATACACAGAGGGATATTTATGCAGTGAGAGTACATAGATATACGGAATACTGGGTTTGCATAACTAACAGAACAGAGCACAGAGGTCTACCAACTCAGGTTAATGATTTATTGATGCAAATACTTCTGAAGTTACTGCTTAAATGGACAATGAAGAGGCACCCTAAAGCAACTTGTTAGATTGATGTTCTGTTTTACATTCAGACAGCATTAGAGCTCGGCAATCAGACCGTCTATTTGCAAATGTAAATTCAATTCCATTAAGAAGGAAAATTCGATCATGTTTTGCAACAGCAATATATTTGGTGATGAACAGATGACTCGAGGCTACTACTGGAATGCTAAGGATAATAGTAACATTTAGGGCCCTTTTACAGACAGTGGCCATGTCCTTACCTTGGAACCAGAAGACCTGGGTTCAAGTTTCACCTACCCAAGAAATGAATCATGATATCTCTGCACATGCCTAAAATCAACAATTAGCTGAGGTTTGCATGATGAGTCACGGCTCCACTACACTGCCAAGTCTCAAGCTTTGCTCCCACTTGATCCCCTCTTCAAGTCTATTTTGTTTAAGCACCTCATCCTTCCTGATTGTTGTCTTCTTACTCAGTTGACCTCGTCCTCTGTTAATTGTCTTTTCTCTTTCTAATCGCGTTCATTAATATTTGCTCACATGACATTCGCTCTCACAAGAACTAATCATCAAGAGAGCCAGGTTCATGCTGTGATGACACCAATAATGGCAGCTGGCAACATTTAATATCAAGCACTGAACCAAATGTATAGCTAAACTCAGTAATGCTGTCCATGAAACTGCAATTCATTTTCATAAAATCCCATCTCATTCATTAACATACTTTCAAGAAGGAAATCGATCCTCCTTACATTGTCAGTGATAGATCCTTAAGTGTCCTCTGCAATGGATAATCAAGCCACTTGGTTTAAGGGAGATTAACCATGGATAATTAAGTATTGACAGTGATTTACACATCCTAGAGAAGAATAACAATGAAGAAAGAGGCTCAAAAATTGAAATTCTCATCATTGCAACTTCCTTGTCTCATGTCATAGAGTTATAGAGTCTTAAAGCACAGAAAAAAGTCTTTCAACTCATTATGTTTGTGTCAGTCTTCAAGAACCTTTCTACTCTGGTTCCACTTTCCAGCTATTGGTCCGTAAACTTGTGTGCTATGGTGTTTCAAGTGACATCTAAATAAGTCTTAAATGTTGTGATAGCTTGTACTTCTACCACTCTTTCAGGACTGAGTTCCAGATCCCACCTCCCTTTGGGTGAAAACATTCTTCTTTAAATCCCTCTAAACTTCCTGCCTTAAATCTACGGCCTCTGGTTGTTGATCACTGCACTAAAGGGAAATGTTTCTTTCCATCTACCCTATCTATGCCCTTATAATTCCACACATCTCAATTAAGTTCCCATAACTTTATCTGTTATAAAGACAACAAACGCAGCCTGATACATTTCTCTTCATAGCTGAAATGCTTCAACTCAGGGAATATCCTTGAGAATGTTTATAGAAGGTGCAGTCATATCCTTCCCTACTCTGGCATACAGTACTCCAGCTATGGCTGAACTAACTTCTTATACAGCTCCATCATAACCTTTAGCTGTTCTATTGAATGCCTGAAATTATAAATGCAAGTATCTCATATACTTCCCAAACACCTTATCCACATGTCCTGTTGTCTCCTAATTTTTTTTATCACTGATTCCACCAGAATTTCTGAGGTCACATTATTTAGATGTGAATTAATACGACATGGGGCAAAACTAACATGCAACATTGTAATGTACTGTTGTCAAGGGACAGCGTGCCACTGAGAGTTTGAAAAATAGTTTCTGTCAAAGACACAACTACATTAATTTTTAATTAAACATATTATCCTTTTACTTTTTAAGATTTTATAAAAAATGTCTTTTGCATGTTCTGGTTCCTGCTTGGATAGCATGTGGGCAGTGGTTTCAAAAGCTCAAAAATCTTTCCATTGAATTCCTTGATTCAGCTACTAAATATCACCACATTGTTGCAATTTCCAAGATACAAAGCTCAAAGTTGGTAGACATATGACACTCTGACCGTTATATTATGAATGGGAACTGTTGTTATAATAGGTTAATGTGTGAAGTTCATACTAGCTCTAATTGTGAGATGGTTTTCAGTTGGAACTTCTAATATCCATATGTCCAAGTGTTTATAATGAAGGCTGTATAAGGTGGTATAATGAGTTGGTATGGACTAGCAATCAATGTTTTGTGTAAATATTTTGTAACATGAGCTACTTTCCTCGTGTTCTTGGGTGTTGGCATTCAATGTCAAGTTCTTAATAATATATCATTTCCTCATTTATCAATGTTCAGGTTCTGTAACACAGCACACTGTAGTCAGCTACCTGCCACATTCTAATGGGTATAGTGCACTTGGGCCTTGCTGTGATCTCTTTGCACTCACCTTATGTCATGCCATAATAACATCATCAGCCAGACACCAGGTAGAATCTAGGTCACCTCACAACTTGTAAAGCTATTTCATGGTTTGGTGTTGACATCACCTTTGTCTTGCACTGCTTTTTCCTTTATTCCAGTAGCTGAAAAATGTAAATAAAGAAAATAATTTATAGATTTTCTATCGTCTGGAAGATTTTATTTAGCCCCTGAATTATTTCCAGTGGAAATGTCTTTAAAAGGTTGCCATGACCTTTTATCATGACCCATAAAGTTACACCAGTCTTCACCCTAGCAGAACTCAATATATCCTTCTCCTCCTTTACAGGCAGTCCCTCAGAATTGAGATTGACTTTCTTTCATTTCAGAAATGAGGGTTCTGGGGTGACTAAATAATCCAATGTTGCATCCTGAAACCTTGCTGCAGTGGAGAGGGGTGGGGGAGGGGGTTGGGGTGGGGTGGTGGGTGGCGTTGGCAGGTAGTGATTGAAGAGGTAAGTGGATGGAATACTGGAGTTTTCACCAGCTTCATCTATTGTTTGTATTTGACTTCATTGCAGCCTGTCAGAGAAGCTCAAAAGTGATGCTTTTTCACCAAGTTGGCTTTTCTTGGGCCAGGGATTCCAATTAATCACTGGAAATAGATTTATAGAGATGTACAGCACAGAATCAGACCCTTCAGTCCAACTTGTCCATGCTGACCAGATATCTTAACCTAATCTAGTCCCAATTGCCAGCACTTGGCTCATATCCCTCTAAACCCTTACTATTCATAGAGCCATCCAGATGCCTTTTAAATGCTGTAAATGTACCAGCCTCCACCACTTCCTCTGGCAGCTCATTCCATGCACACACTACCCTCTGCGTGAAAAGGTTGCCCCTTAGGTCCCTTTTATATCTTTCCCCTCTCATCCTCATCCAATGCAGTCTACTTCTGGATGCCCCCACCCCAGGGAAAAGACCTCATCTATCTTTTCTTATCAATGCTAATGTAGTCAATTCAGCCACATTAGGTAGATTTTAACAATCCTTAGATAAGCACATGGATGATGATGGGATAGTGTAGGGGGACGAGCTGAGAATAGTTCACAGGTCAGTGCAACATCGAGGACAGAAGGGCCTGTTTTGCGCTGTATTGTTCCATGTTCTATGCCCCTCATGATTTTTTAAACCTCTGTAAAGTCACCCCTCAGCCTTCGACACTTCAGGGAAAACAACCCCACCTATTTGACCTCTCCTTATAGCTCAAATCTTCCAATCCTGGCAACATCCTTGTGAATCTTTTCTGAACCCTTTCAAGTTTCACAATAACCTTCCAATATACCATTTTACAATGTTCCAAAAGTGGCCGAACCAGTGTCCTGTATAGCCGCAATGTGACCTCCCAAATCCTATTCTCAATGGTTTGACCAATAAAGGAAAGCATACCACTTCTTCACAATCCTATTTACCTATAACTCTACTTTTAAGGAATTATGAACCTGCACTCCAAGGTCTCTTTATTCAGCAATACTCCACCTTACCATTAACTGTATAAGTCCTGCTCTGATTCGCTTTTCCAAAATGCAGCACCTCACATTTATCTAAATTAAACTCCTCTCTGCCACACCTGAGCCCACTGGCCCATTGGATCAAGATCCCATTGTATTCTGAGGTAACTTTCTTCACTGTCCCGCCCAGTCCCAATCTGTCAACAGCCACCAAGGCCCCTTTCATGAAGGAAATTTATGAATGGATTTTAGTGGAGAGATGGGTAGAAAGAGAAGGGAGTCAAAGAGAGTAAAATGAGAGAAAGAGCAAAAACAGAGAGAGAATCCAAGAAGTTGGGGCAGGGGAATGTTGGGGGTGGGGGGAAAGGAGAGAGATAGAAAGAAAAGGATAGAGAGAGAGAGAGACTCCAAGGGGGAGAAGAAAGAGACAGAGTTGAGTGAGAGACAGAAGGGAGAGAGAGAGAATCTGAGAGGTGTGGGAGAGACAGAAAGAGGAGAGAGAAAAAAAAGAGAGAGAAAGAGAAAGACTCAGAGAGAGAGAGAGAGAGAAGGGGGAAAGAAGAGAGAAAGAGGACGAGACAGAAGACAGTAAGAGATTTGATTTCTTATTGTTACATGTACCAAGATGCAATGAAAAGTACAGTTTTGCATTTTAAGACGTCCAGCACCTCCTCCTCCTCCAGGTTCTGCATTGCATGGGTGGTTCTCTTGCTCAACCTCTCTTCATGCCAGATTAAACCACTATCAGTTCTCTCTCTCTCTTTCTCTCACTCTCTCTCCCTAATGATAGGAGAAGCCCTGGAATTGGAAAAAAATGTATCAATTCTGCCCTCACCTTCATCTGGTTTATCTCTGTCTCTCTCTGTGTCCTCCGTTCCTATCCTCGACATCTCTGTTTTCATTTCTGGGAATAGGCTAGCACCAATGTCCACTACAAACCCAACTGCTCCCACAGTTACCTTGACTATATGTAGATACACCCTGTTTTCACCCTGACTCCATTACATTTTTCCAGTCACTCCGTCACATTCTGATGATGCACCTTCCTCGGGGGGGCGGGGGGAGGGGGAGCCACAGAAATGTCCATCCTCTTCATCAACTTAGGATACACTGAAGAATATTGACACAAATCAGGTTAATTGGCACCAATTTAAACATTCGCACTCCAACATCAATGCTCAGTGGCAACAGTTTTCAGAGGGACCTTGATTGTCTGAACGAGATGGGCAGGCACTATTTCGTACGGATAATTGATTATTCGGATATACGATTTTCACTTAAACAGGGGAAGCCATACTGATCTAATGCTGTGCTCTACTGGAGAATTTGCTAAAATCTATAATTTTAATGAGTCTGCCATTTAAACAAACTAATCTTTGCAGTTCGCAAATCACAGGTTAAAATGAGAAGAGCTCAATCCTTACCATGAAATCCCAGCGTTAAACAGGGTCCCGAACGGCTTCTACGATCGCAAGACTGTTTACAGTATATTTCTAGAAACACAGTCTCGTGGTAGAAAGACGGAAGCCTTGCCTCACACATGTATTCTCAATCTTTGTTTAAATGAATGGTGCGGTAAAGTGCCGGGAATACTGTAAAACACTTAATTTTTCAAACAGCTGTATAATAACTATTGCCTGAAACATATCCAGTTGCTGCTGCTTGAACTGCTTGTGTTTCTTTGTTTTGACAGCATTTTCACATCTTCTTCGGTACAGGTGAATCGAATTCACTGACCTCTTTGACGTAACGTTTTTGCAGGACCTTGAAATCTTCGGATAATCTGATATTTGGATCATCAAGGTTCCTCTGTATATCATCGGCAAGATACACAATGAAACTCACCAGAATTCCTCAGGCAACACTTTCCAAACCCATGGCCAACATAATCTAGAAGGACAAGGGCAGCAAAGCGATGGGAACACCACCATGTGAAAGTTTTCCATTGAAGGCACTCACCATCTTGAATCACAAATATATCACTGTTCATTCCATGTCACTGGGTCAAAATCCTGGAATTCTCTTCCTAACAGATTTGTGGGTCCAACTACAGCACATGGACTGCAATGGTTCAAGAGAGCAGCTCTCCACCTCCTTCTCAGTGATGTGCAATAAATGCTGCCCTTGACAGAAAAATCCTATCCATTTCCTCCCCTTGGGTTCATGCAACTTCCCCAGAAATACAAATCATTGCTTATCTCACATACGAGAATAGCTCTCAGGCATCCCACATCAATCTGAAAAGGTGTGAAAAGTAAATTACTTCTTTGCACCCTTTCTTTGTCAGACATTGTTAATTCCCTCTCTACTTGTTTCCACCCTCTCTGTTAGAATGAGGAGAGAGCTGATATCCCTGTGAAAGCATGCCGCACTGCAATTACACCTCATCACCACAAGTGGTGCTGTAGCACCTTGGTTTGACATCTTTCACATAGCTCCCAGATTGCTGAGAACATTTTAATCTTCGCAAAATGACAACTATTGTGGTACTTCTGTCACAAATGATTACGAACCTGATGAAGGAGCAGTGCTCCAAAAGCTAGCATTTTCAAATAAACCTGTTGGTCTACAACCTGGTGTTGTATGATTTTAAAGCTTTACAAATCATATAGGTGGCACAGTGATGAGTACTGCTCAGGGACCTGGTTTGGATCTGTGTGAATATTCTTCATATACAGATACAGACACAAGCAGTCGAGAGTGTGGTGCTGGAAAGACACAGCAGGTCACGCAGCCCATAAGCCCTTTATCAGGAATTAGACACAAGTAGTTCAGTTCTGGTCAGTAGCATATGAAGAAACAAGCAAACATGGGACTTTGACTCTATCAGGAAACAAATCAAAGGCATGTGTTGCTTGTACAAGACTATATTCATATTAATTAGAGACATTGCATTGTGAGGGATGGATAACCGTTTGAAATTTACTGAGTTGTGTGGTCTCGCATCCTGCTTTGACTGCACCCAAGGTGGGTAAATGTAAGAGCCAACATGAAGTAACACTTGACTAAGGTTACTGAAGCTATAAAAAAATCTGCTGCTAACTTTAAAAATGTCAGGTACACCATTCCCAGAAACACTGCAATACCAGGTCACTGCACGGAGGGAACAGTGAAAGTTGTTAGCCCGAGTCCTTGTTCCAAAAGTCAATTTAATATAGCATTGCCCACGTGAAGGACATAATTCTGATTTTTTTAATTTCAAAAATAAACTTTTTCATAAAATTATTTGGATCTCTATACAATTGGTCATGCCATTCTTGTGCACACATTACATTGCTTTACACACAGACATCGAAATTAATTTTTCATATATACAAGTCTGTACATTTACTATCCAGTTCTTCTGCTGAGGGGTCAGCGGAGCCCAAATGACTGCGTGGGCCCTCTGTTCTATGGCAGGCAGATGTTACATGGTGGTCTTTCCCCACTGCGCCTTGGCGGCAGCTGCCCCAAGCTTCAGCCCATCCCTCAACATGTAGGCCTGGACCTTGGAATGTGCCAGTCTACAACACTCAGTCGGGGTCAACTCCTTCAGCTGGAAGATCAACAGGTTTTGGACTGCCCAAAGAGAGTCTTTCACTGAGTTGATAATCCTCCAGACACAATTGATGTTCGTCTAGGTGTGCGTCCAGGGGAACAGACCGTAGAGCACGGAGACCCGCATCATGGCGCTGCTCGGGACGAACCTCGACAAACACCACTGCATTCCTCTCCAGAGTTCTTCAGCAAAGGCACATTCCAGAAGGAGGTGTGTGACAGTCTCGTCCCACCCCCGCAGCCGCTTCAAGGGCAGCGTACGGTGCGGCTGAGAGTCTGGGCATGCATAAAGGATCTCACAGGCAGAGCCCTTCTCACCACCAGCCAAGCCAAGTCTTGATGCTTATTGGAAAGTTCTGGCAATGAGGCATTCTGCCAAACGGCTTTGACAGTTTACTCAGGGAACCGCTTGATAGGATCCCCCCTCTCCTTTTCCCAAAGGGTCTCGAGGACACCATGTGCTGACCACTTCCTGATGGACTTGTGGTCAAAGGTGATTTTCTTCATAAAGTTCTCCACGAAGGACAGGTGATACGTAATAGTCCAACTACTCGGAGCATTCCGTGGCAGCAAGGCCAGGCCCATCCTTCGCAACACCGGGGACAGGTAGAACCTCATTACGTAGTGACACTTGGTGTTTGCATACCGGGGATCCACGCACAGCTGAATGCAGCCACACACAAAGGTGGCCATCAGGGTGAGGGTGGTATTGGGTTGTTTTTCCCCCATTGCTCAGATCTTTATACACCGAGTCCCTTCGTACCCGGACCATCTTTGATCTCCATATAACATGGAAGATAGCCCGGGTGACTGCAGCGGCACAGGTTCTGGGAATAGGCCAGACTTATGCCACGTATAACAGCAATGACAGTGCCTCACACCTGATGACCAGGTTTTTTCCGCAATGGAGAGTGACCATAGCTTCCAGCTGCTCAGTTTCTGCCTCACTTTGCTGATATACTCCTTCCAAGATTTGGCACATGCCTGCCCCGCCCTGCCCCGCCCCGCCCCGCCCCGCACTTTCTGATAAGAACAGAAACTGTACTTAATCTGATCCAAAAGGCTGAGAAGTAATGCCATGTATGCTGTGACCAATGCTGGTCACACCTTTACATTCAACCTGATTGTGTTTAACATTTCGTGAATGACTGCTGATTATTTGCTCTTGCCATGTCTGTCCCAGCACTTCCAACCAGGTCAGAAGATCACTTTATAGCAGTTGCTTCTTCATCTGTTTTCAATCCAAATTGGTTTTATGGCCATGTAGATCGTGCTCAGGACCAATCAGGTGGCACAGGACTGAATCTCTACAAAGTCACCTCACTGAACGAGCTCACTGCTGCAGCTCCTAAGGCAGCCATTCAGCCCGTGCTGTTTGTGTCAGCTCGTTGCATCAGCATCTTGCCCAGTCCCAATCTATCAACAGCCAGCTGAGGCCCCTTTCATAAAAGGGAATTTATGAATGGATTTTAGTGGAGAGAGGGGTAGAAAGGGAAGGGAGTCAAAGAGCGTAGAATGAGAGAAAGAGCAAAAACAGAGAGAGAATCCAAGAGGTTGGGGGGGTCAGGGGATGTTGGGGGTGGGGGGGAAGGAGAGAGATAGAAAGAAGAAGAAAAAGAAAGACAAGACAGAAGAGAGTGAGCAAAAGAGATTTGATTTATTATTGCAAAGATGCAGTGAAAAGTATAGTTTTGCATTTTAAGATGTCCAACACCTCCTCCCTCCTGCCCCACCCAGGTTTTGCAATGCATGGGTTACTTTCAATGATGCCAACCAGTTTTCAACTATTCCCACTTCTCATTATCAACATTTTTAGCACTGATTCCTCTCTTTTGGCTTCCCATCAGCTGTCTCTTTGTTTGCCCATCCCTTTTCTCTCTCCCTCTGGGCTCTGTCTCCAACAACTCGATTCACTATGCCTCTCCCCTTCATCAGTGTAAACACCACCCTTCCCCAGCTATGGCTGGCATGGTGGCTCACTGGTTAGCACTGCTGCCTCAGACTGGCAGGGATCTGGGTTCAATTCTATCCTTGGGCAATTGCCAGCATAGAATAAGCAGATTCCCCCCAACAACGACCATTCCCCACCACAGAGAGTGTGGGCACCATCCACTGGGCCCCCCCCTCAACAACTCCACAGCAGCCCAAAGATGCACAGGCCAAAGTAGACTGTCAATGTCAAACTGTCCCACAGTGTCCAGGGATGTGCAGGTCAGATGGGTAAACCATGGGAAATGCAAGGTTACAGGCAGGGGGATGGTTGTGTCTGAGTGGAATCATCCCCAATAGAGTCAATGGACTGGACAGTCCATCTTCACACTCCAGGGTTTGCACAATTCTCAGTTCTGACGCAGGACTCGAAATGTTAAGATAATCATAGAATCCCTACAGCGCAGAAACAAGCCAACCCAACAGGTCCACATCGACCCTCTGAAAAGTATCCCACTCAGACCCATTAACCATCACTCCTCACTTACCCTTGAATAATGCACCTAATCTACACATATCCAAACACCATGGACAATTCAGCATGGCCAACCCGCAGATCTCTGGACTGTAGGAGGAACCCGGAGCACCCAGAGGAAACCCACACAGCCACAGGGAGAATGCGCAAACTACACGCAGCCAGCCACCCAAGGGTGGAATTGAGTCCGGCAGATACATAGAAACACTACTGCCTGCAAACACCCCTCCAAGCCTCTTCCCACCCTGAGTCTGAAGTATAATCATCGGCCTCTCAGTGTCACTGGACCAGTGGCCGGTCAGAGGCTGGGACCTCTGCAGCAAGCCACCTACCTTCTGACTCCTCCTGATCCACCATTGACAAGGCACAAGCCAGGAGTGAGACAGAACACCAGCCCCCCCCCACCGGCCTCGGATGGGACACAGCCATGGCAACATGCGAGAAGCTTCTTTTTTTGTTTTCTCTTTACAGTTGCTGCCAGACCTACTGTGTTTCTCCATCACACTCTGTTTTCAGTGTAGCTATGTCCTCAGCTTCTTACTGTCTGGCTGAGGAGAGAAAGCTGAGCCCATTCCTAAGTGCGAAAGCAGCCGCACGTAACAGGAAGATCCAAGGCAGGACCAAAATCACAGAAACCATAGGTCCCTCACAAGCTAGAAGCCCCATAAATCATGTGCAGTGCTCATCCTTGGATATGTTCTCTCTAGGATTGCCCAACACAGCCATTTGCAAAAATTTACCAAGCAAAGAAAAGCCCTTTTCCCACACAAACAGGTTCTTCACTGTGTGTGTGTTTTTTTAAAAATCGCGTTTGGGCATTTATTGCCCTGTCCCTAATTGGTTCCCCTTTGTGAAGGTGGAGCTGAGCTGCCTTCTTGAACCGCTGCAATCCTCATGATGTAGGTTTCAGGGTAGGGGGGGACAGGATTGGTGGGGGATGGTGGGAGGGGGTGTTGGGGGCAAGTTTTTGGGATGGTGACCCTGTGACACTGAAGGGACGATGACCCTATTTCTATTTCAGGATAGGGAGTGGCCTGGAGGGAAACCCGCAGGGAGTGGTGATCCCATGTGTCTGTTATCTTAGTCATTCTGGATGGTAGTGGATGTGGGTTTGGAAGGTGAGATTCTGCAGTGCAGCTTCTTCTACTGAGCATTGGGGGTAAAGTGAACAGATGTTTGTGGAGGTGGTCCCAATCAAATTGGGGGCGGGGGCATGCTGATTTGTCCCTGGACAGTGTAGAGCTTCTTTCATGTTGTTGGAGCCATACCCCATTTAGGGCAAGTGGGGAACACCCCACCAAACCCTCAACCAGCACCCTGCTGACTGCAGGACAGGCCTCAGGAGGAATCATGAAGTGAGCGACTTGCCGCAGAACTCCCAGCCTCTGACCTGCTCCTGTAGCCACAATATTTATTTGGAATGTTCCAGTTTAGTTTCTGGTCAATAGTAACCCCCAGGATGTGATAGTGGAGGATTCATTGCCCCTTGCAGAAGGAGGAATTTCAACAACAGCTGATCCCACAAGAATGCTCCAAGGATTGGAGGGTTTGAGTTATAGTGAGACGCTGAATAAGTTGGGATTTTCTCCACCCATTGTGTTGTAGGCCTTATAGAGGTGACGTTATAAAGATTTATGATATCATAAGAAGCACGGAGAGGGGGAATGATCAAAGTCTTTTCCCCAAGGGAAGGGAGTCCAAAATTAGTGGGCATAGGTTTAAGGTAAGAGGGAAAACATTTAAAAAGAGATCTAAGAGGCTACTTTTTCACACAAAAGGTTGGTGTGTGCATAGAACAAGTTCCAGACGAAGTGGCAGAGGCTGGTACAGTTACAAATTGAGAAGGTGGAAAGCATCAAGTTCCTCAGGATGACAATAACCAACAACCTGTCCTGGACTTCCCATATAGATGCAACTTCTTCCTCAGGCAGCTCAGGAAATTTGGCATGACCCCCAGCATCTGCAGTCCTCACTATTTCCTATAACAGTCAGGACCCTTACCAACCTCTCCAGATGTAGCACCATTGAAAGCATGCTGTTTGTGTGTGTAATGGCTTAGTATGGCAACTGCTCTGCCCAGGACTGGAAGAGACTACAGAAGGTGGTGTGCACTGTCCAGACCATCACAAAAGCCAACCTTGCATCCATGGACTCCATTTACATGACTCATTGCAGTAGAAAGCCTGCCAACATCATCAAAAACCCAGCACATCTTGGTAATGATCTCCTACAACCTCTTCGGTCAGGCAGAAGATACAGAAGCTTAAACACACGTACTGCAGGTTCAGGAACCGTGTCTTCCCAACTGTTATTAGGCTGATGGATGGATTCTCTAACCTCAAATAATGCTGATCTTGCTAATGTTGATCTCACCTAGTGCACACCCTGTGCAACGAAACCTGTTGCCTCTATCCAGTTTTTTTTTCGAAATCCTTGATCTGTACATCAATTTATCAATCATTTAAAAGACATCTGGATGGGTACATGAATAAGAAGGGTTGAGAGGGATATGGGCCAAATGCTGGCAAATTGGATTAGACTAGTTTAGGTTATCTGGTCACTGTGGAAGATTTAGGCTGAAGTGCCTATTTCCGTTCTCACAACTCTATGACTCTATGATTTCAGAACTGCCTGTGACAGTAATACACCTTGCGTAATGTGATACTGAGATATGTGAGAATGCAGCAATGGAAGCTATAAATGGTGCCAATCCCACATAGAGAAGGAGCTGCTCAAACTTCAGTGTCACGGCACCATCCCACCACAGTGTGTTCGCCGACATCAACGGGAGGTGGAAGGTATTGTGGATGAGGGTCCTCATTTAGTATTAGCTGTGCAGTCAGAAAAGTTGTCCTTCAGACGAGATGGTAAACCCAGACCCTGTCTACTCCACCAGGTGGAAGTAAAGGATACCAGTATGCGATCAAAGATTCAAGGTAGTTCTCCCAGTTGTCTCAGGCAATTACTTACCTCACAGCTGGCATTGCTAAAACAAATATGATCATCATTTATCACGTTCTCACTCTTGTTTCCAATTCCCTCCATAATTTGCCCACCACCTTGATTAGTCTCCAGCCCCATCACTCTCCATGCTTTCTGTGCTCCTCCAATTCTAACATCTCTGAATTCCATCATTCCACCAGTGGTGGATGTGTCTTCCATTGTCTGGGCTCCTTTCACTCTGGAATGCCCTCCCTGAACCTCTCCACCTTTTGTTATCCTCGTCTTCTGCTGGGAAGCTGCCAGCCATCTGCCCTGACAATCTGTTCTGTGGCTCAGTATCAAATCGAGTTCAGACATTCAGGATGCTGGAAGAACACAGCAAGCAGCACCAGAGAAGCCAATGCCATAGGTGCTCCACATGCCCCAGGAACAGAGGTGGGTGCAGCTCCCCTTAAACCCACACCCAGCCCTGAAGATGGGCTACACCTGAAATGCTGACCTCCCTCACCTCCCAACACCACCCGGCCTGTTGTGCTCGCCTAGCCTGCTGCCTGTCCTCACTGAATGCTAGCATCTGCAGTTCTTTTTGTCTTTAACTAAGTGGGTACCTGTACGAGGCGTGATATATGAATGCTGGTTGGGTGATGGAACCGTGGGATCATCCTATGCATACACTGTGTTATCACCAGCACCGCACTGCAAATCGGTAAGGGAGTCTTCCCCCCAATTCCGTACGACACCCAGTCAGCACACAGTCTGATTGTTACAGTGGTAAAAGTGAGAACTGCAGATGCTTGAAACCAGAGTTTAGATCAGAGTGGTGCTGGAAATGCACAGCAGGTCAGGCAGCATTCGAGAAGCAGGAAAATCGACCTTTCAGGCAAAAGCTGATGAACGGCTGTAGACGATGGGCTTGGTGTCTGATCTGAGAACCTTATCTTCAAACACACTGTTCCTCAGATAATCAAAAGGTGTGATTGCACACTGAAGTCCATGTTGGATTTCATCATCAATTTCTGCCTCATTGAACAAGGTTCCCAAGATAATAGAATTGATCCACATTGCCCTAAAATATTATATGGTAAACAATGGGCAAGCAGAAAACAGATTTAAACGAGATGATTTTGCATTATTTTAACTTTGTAGGTGCAACAAATGTTGTCATGGCAGCGTTGCAGCAAGAAACATAATACAGGTTCATTATTAACATATTTTCATATGTTAATGATTTTATATTGTTGAGAGGTGGCTGATCCACAAGGCATGCTGACATGCAATTAAAATGTTGTAAAAGGTTGTGTAACGACTTGGTATGAATAGTGAGTGCCTTGAAATTACTGTCAGTGATGAATGTTCAGCATATTTAGATGACTTTCTTCTGTCCTCTAACTGCCCTGCTGAAATAAAACACGGATACTTTACAAATGTGTTAAGTACTTGTTTGTTGATACTGCTGATGGTAATTGCCATGATCTGATGACCCTTAAAATCAACTATTCCTGTACAGTTTACAGGGAGTCAGTCATGCACCATGTACACTGGAGCCTGAGGGTTGAAGAATGTAATGGTTAGAGTCAGCAGCAGATCTAAAGTGTAATAAAGAACACAGTTTGAACTGGGGTCAGTCAAACAACATTATCGCTTCATGTGACTGAGATCCGTTGTCATTTCTAGTTGCAATACAACTGCAACAGTAAAATTGGAGTTTTGTTATCATTTCATGAATTGGTGCATTTTGTGTCCTTGATGTCTGAGATGAATAATACATCAACAGGACAATGATTCTTGCAACAATCTCACTGCTTGTTATATTGTGTTTCAACTGATATTTAAAAAATATAATGGGTCTTTCTGTTGGGGATGTACGCTGAAATCAACTGAAGAGAACAGCTGACCCCAGCTGAGTTCCTCTGCAATATTTTCACTCTTAACCTTTCATTTTCTATGGTCTTTCCAATGATTCGTGTCTATTATCCCAAAAGTACTGATGTAGAAATAATATTTTGCTCTGCATCCCCTTCTAACCATTATTTGACAAAACCACTCTTGCCACTGTAATAGGTCTCCCTGTATGTTTATCACCTCTTTTTCTTATCATTGCCTATCAAATTCTCAGTCATCCGTGGTTTTACATTTCAATTGCTTCCTCTCTCCACATTCTTTCTGTGTTGGTTCTTTCCTCAGTTTCAAAATACAGGAAAAAGCACCATAAAAACATACTGACAATTATTGCCATTTTG
Organism: Hemiscyllium ocellatum; assembly: GCF_020745735.1. Lineage (NCBI taxonomy): Eukaryota > Metazoa > Chordata > Chondrichthyes > Orectolobiformes > Hemiscylliidae > Hemiscyllium > Hemiscyllium ocellatum. The sequence goes on along the minus strand of NC_083407.1, from coordinate 35,734,765 downwards.
GATTTGCATGTCCCAATCCAATTTCAATCTTCAAATAATTTTTTAAAATGTCTAACTATCTCTATAAATTAACCAATGTATTTGACAACTTTTTAGTGTTTATATTGTTGAGAGATAGCTGCTCACAAGGTATGCTGATATGCAATTAAATGTTGTAAAAGAGATTCCAGTATTAAGGAATCAAACACACCATTCTGAATGGCCAGTGTCAGCCTCAAGCAACCACAACTGAACCTCCATGCAAATAGGACATGAATAAAAAATCCTTACATTATTGCATAACAGGTGCCTTAAATATAATCTTAGGAAAGCACAATCTGTGGCATCAGTTTGCTTGCTTTCATTTCTCATAACAATTACATCTATATGTTTGATTTTATTTTTTTACCTTTGTTATAACAGGGTAGAAAAGAAAATTAAAAAGTGTAGGAAGAAATTTATGCATTGCCTTCATTATTCAGGCCATTGCGTATTTGAATTGGGATGTCATGTTGAGGTTGCACAGGGTGTCAATGAGGCCTCTTTTGGGACAAGGTACAGTTCTGGTCACCTACTATAGGAAGAATATTATTAAATTGGAGAAGGTTTGGCAAGGATTTACCAGGACGTTACCTGGACTGGAGATTTTGAATAAAAAGGAGGGGCTGGATAGACTGGAACTTTTTTTCAATGGAGAATAGAAGGTTGAGGGGTGACCGTATAGAAATGTACAAAATCATGAGAAGCATAAATAACATGAATAGCAAAAGTCTTTTCCCAAGGGTAGGAGAGTTCAAAACCAGACGACATATTTTTAAGGTGAGTGGAGAAAGATTTAAAAGTGACCTGATGACAACTGTTTCACACAAAGTGTGTCCGTATGTGGAATGAACTGCCAGTGGACGTGATGGCTGCAGGTACAGTCACAAGATTTAAAAAGATATTTGGACGGGGACATGAATAGGAAAGGTTTAGAGGGATTTGGGCCATATACAGGCAAGTGACACTACTTAAATTTGGAGAACTTGGTTTCTATCCCCTGCACAGCAATTCAGTATTCACTTTAAGAGAAACATGTGACTATTGCAAATATGATGAGGTTAGACCAAATGTGCAAAGGGTCTCACCAGCAAGAGGTTGATTTTGTCCAACTTCTTGATACTTTATGAGTCAGATTTTAGAATTCTGATTTTATAAACATTTCAGCCATGATCGAATGGTGGAGCAGTCTTGATGGCCCAAATAACCAATGTATGCTCCGATATCTTATTTAAAAATCACACAACACTAGGTTATAGTCTAACAGGTTTAATTGAAAGCACTAGCTTTCGGAGCACTGCTTCTTCATCAGGTGGTTAAAGGTGAAGGAACGGCACTCTGAAAGCCAGTGCTTCCAAATAAACCTATTGGACTATAACCTGTTGTGTGATTTTTAACTTTATACACCCCAGTTCAACACTGGCATCTCTAATATCTTATGGTCTTTGCTCTTATAGAGTAGTCTTTTGGAATTGTCAGGACTATTCTGAAATTTGACAATTTCAGAACCCATATTAGATGCCTTCCTAAATCATACCTTCATAGTGGTACTATATACCATGGACTATGGATGAGAACAATATTACAGGTGAGCAAAATTGGTGATACATCCTCTCCAATTTATCATGAAATGCTACAATCTGAGTTATATGATTATGACCAGACCCTCGGCAAGGTACCCCAGTTTATTACAGATCCAGTTGGGACACCATAATTTTAAGGTTTCTGGATAAGGAATGATGAACTGACTCCCCATCATTACTCACCCACATCCTCAGTTGGTTACCACAAGGTTAATTTAGAAAAGAATCCCTTCCCTTGTGGATACCTTTCTCCCAGGCCAAATGAGCTTATGCTTTAAGGGGAGCCAATTTAGCCAGGCTTTCATGAGTTCACAATAGTGAACTTATTAATTGCTAAACAGACAAAAATTCATAATTCAGCTCATATACACAGATCAGAAATAAAATGGAAATCCAAAATGCCAAAGTAATAAGAAAGTCAGATAGATCAATCACTGAATTGTTTATGAAGAGCAGATAAAGCAGGCATTATGGGGTTGCACTGGTAACTTGTAGGCAATTGAACAGATGATTTTCCAAGATTTCTGGTTGATGATTGATGGAGATTTCTTTGCTCTAATCCCTTTATTAACTGGTTAATAACACTCTAAGTTAGAGAAAGCCTTTACCGATAACACAGGAGTAATAATGGGATAGTATTTTGCCTGTGTCCTTCACTGTAACACTTGTAACCAATCTGGTACAGGCAAGTGACTCAGTCCCACTAGTCCACTCCAGTAGAGTTGAAACTGGCTTTCTAATTCCTGTCTTTAGGAAAGGATAAAATGTGCCTGAAATGTTGGCATAGAACATAGAAAATAGAACATAGAACAATACAGCACAGAACAGGCCCTTCGGCCCATGATGTTAGTTCATGTGGATGAGTAAATACATGCCTCAGCAACAGTGAAAGAATGGCATTCTCGTTCCAAGTCAGAATTATATGTGCTGTGGACAGAAACTTCAAGTGGTATTACACACTTGTTTCTGTTATCCTTGCCCTTTTAGGTGTTAGAATTTATAATCTTAACAAGTGGTAAACACTAGAATATTGAGAATGAGGGAGTCAATGATGGCAATGCTGTTGAAAGATGGTGAGATTCTCTCTTCTTGAAGATGTGTAGCACTTTTGAGATGCAAATGTTACTAATGAACCCAAGCCTATATCCTAAGCAATTCTTACTTCATGCAGACACAGGCTTCCACACTATCTGCAGAGATGAAAATTGAATTGAACACTGTACTGTACATCGTCAGTGAAAATCTCTTGTGTTTATTGTCAATGTGGTAGCTGCAGTTGGAACACTCACAATGTGCCACTGGGGTTGAAATGATTAGTCTTCAAGAACCATAAGTGAAATTGTGCTTGAGACACATTGCATTTAAAGAAAACATTTGGAAAAGCAATTGTGATAACATGACATATGAGTTAACTGACAAGAGCTAGAAAGTGGGATTAACTTATCTACCTTACTCAATCAGCATGGATGTGATGGACTGAAGAGTCTCCAAATGAATGATGAATGGTTTGAACTGTCTTGAAGCTCAGGATACAGATTGTCCTATGGGAGGGGTTTCAACCTAGAGGTGATAACATGATCACATCGGAGGGGAATCGAGGAGGTGGATAGATTTCTTCCAGGAAAAAATTTAGAGTCCTAGAATCATTGAGTCAGAGAGATCTACATTGCATTTAAAGAAAACATTTGGAAAAGCAATTGTGATAACATGACATATGAGTTAACTGACAAGAGCTAGAAAGTGGGATTAACTTATCTACCTTACTCAATCAGCATGGATGTGATGGACTGAAGAGTCTCCAAATGAATGATGAATGGTTTGAACTGTCTTGAAGCTCAGGATACAGATTGTCCTATGGGAGGGGTTTCAACCTAGAGGTGATAACATGATCACATCGGAGGGGAATCGAGGAGGTGGATAGATTTCTTCCAGGAAAAAATTTAGAGTCCTAGAATCATTGAGTCAGAGAGATCTACAACACAGACAAGGGCCCTTTGACCCATCAAGTATACTCTGGTCAAAAGCAAACACTTTCCTAGTCTTGGCATAACCAAGTGCAGATTTAAACACTCCTTAAATGTTATAAGGGTTTCTACCTCTACAATTCTTATCGGCAATGAGTTCCAGATTCTCATGACCCTCTGAGTGAGAAACATTTTTCGCACATCCCCTCTAATCCTCCAAAATGTTTTTCCTACCTACTTTTAAAGTCGTAAAGAGTGGATTGGGGCAGTTTTGAGATTTTTCCATATGTGAATATGCCACCCATTGTTGTGAGTTAAAATTTGTGTTGAAAAGTGTGGTGCTGGGAAAGCACAGCTGGTCAGGCAGCATCCGAGGAGCAGGAGAGTCGAAGTTTCGAGCATAAGCTTTTCATCAGCTCTTCCTGATAAAGAGCTTATGCTGGAAACATCAACTCTCTTGCTCCTTGGATGATGCCTGACCTGCTGTGCTTTCCCAGCACCACACTTTTTGACTCTGATCTCCAATGTTTGTCGTCTTCACTTTCTTCCAGTTAAAATTTGTGCAAATGTGTAGCAATGCATCATGGAGAAGAAAACAAATGGTTATTTGTTTTCAGTGTAGAAAATGGAAAACATGAAGAATACTTTGTCTGATTCTACTTACTATGTCTGAAGTTAAAATATGTTCTCACTTCCTAATGGAGAGATTTCACTCTTGTTGAAGTTATTAAAGCTGTTTTCAGACTTTTTACTTTGAGCATGGAGCATTATAGATTGAAATTGTGATTTAAAAAATAAATCCCTTAGGGCTATTCTGGACAGAGTCAAAGCTGAAATTATTTTTGATTATCCACAAAAATGCCATTTTTATTCTCTTCTTCATTATCGATATATATTGATGGAATAATTTACATTCACTGCGAGTGACTTTCATTAAAACTTATAATTATCAATTAGGGTGTGCATACAAGTGGATATTATATCAAATTAAAGGGCTGTTCTCTGCATTGTCTTGAAGCAATGTGGGTGGTGTACCACATCCAAAGTACTCTCTCTGAAATTAAGCTTTCTGTCACACCCCAGTAAAGTAAAAGAGGGCTTCTTGATTGTATCAATGAGTGTTAGAGGAACACAGTAATAAGTCAGAGCATTTTCTGCTGCACTATTCCAGTTTGGTGACTGGGGAGAAGCTGAAACTTTGTAGAATTAAAAACAATGCTTGTTAACCCTTTTCTAAGGTTTGATCATGTGAGTGAACAAATGAATTATGAGAAGGAATAAGCCCCTCAAGCAATTTGTTAAGATCATGAATGATCTGCTTGTGGCTTCACTTCTACTTGCTTGTCTACTCTTTATACCCTTTGAATCCTTTGTTTATCAGGAGTAAGTTCAGAGGAAATATCATACTGGACTTGAAACATTAGTTTGTTTCAGATTTTCAGCACCTTCAGTATTTTGATTCACTTCATGTTAATCATGATTTGGAGGTGCAGTGTTGGACTGGGGTGTACAAAGTTAAAATCACACAGCAGTAGGTTATAGTCCAATGGGGTCTGAATCATTAGCAAAGGAAAGTACCAGGTCATTAACAGTGCTATGGAGCAGCACCTGCTTACCACCAACCTGCTCACTGACACCCTGACAAAGGGACACAACCACCCAATGAAGGAGCAGCGCTCCGAAAGCTGGTGCTTCCAAATAAACCTGTTGGACTATAAGCTGGTGTTGTGTGATTTTTAACTTCATGCAAATGGCATTGTTCGTCCAAATATTCATTTGGTGTGGATGCTTTGGAGAGGATGCAAAAACAAATTACCAGGATATTGCCTAGATTGGAGTGTAATAGTTATAAGGAGAGGTTGACAAACTTGAATTGTTTTCATATGAGTGTCAGAGGCAGAGGGCCAACCTGATAGCAGTATACAAAATTATGACAGGTATGGATAGGATGGATAGTTAGAGCATTTTTCCTAATCTAAGTATGTAAAATACTAGGGTGCATCAGGTTAAAGTGACAGTGGGAAAGTTTAAAGGGAACGCATGTGACAAGTAGTTTTATACCAAGGCTGCAGGGTACCTGCAATGTGTTGATAGAAGCAGATATGATAGCAACATTTAGGCAGATCCAAGAACAAGCAGGGAATAGAGGCAGACAGACCATGTGCAGGTAAATGTGATTAGTTTAGAGTGGCACATTCATCTATAGCTCCCTTTTTCCAGCAGAAGGTCTCTGGTTCATCAATTCAAAAGTCACACCTCACAGCAACTGCTATTAAAAAAAAGTAAGTTGTTATTCAAATTTAAATAGAATTTGTTTCACTGCAAAGAACAGGCAGCTTCTTTGAGGAGAACAATTGCAGATATTTTTGTTTCCTTCTTTCTCTGTGTCTGTGTAAGTTTTTTCTAATTTCAAACTGCTCAGTTAGCTAAGAACCAAGCACCTTCACTTATAAAAACTCCTCCTTTCCTGATCAACTGCGTGCTACAGGAAACTACAGCCACAAAAAAAAGAGTTCACGACAGGTATGAAATTCCTTGCTGTGAAATTAAACCCTAACCTGGTAAATCCCTGTTTTAAAAAACAGTTTATGTGATTATGAGATGTATCGAAAACAGTTCTTTCTCATTGCAGTCCACAATTTTTAAAGTTAAACTAAAAGAAAGATAAACATACTATAGTCCTGGTTAGATTGAGGTGGGGAATTGGAAGATCTCTATTAGAAGTGCTAGAGGTTCAAAGAGAAGTATAACGCTCATTTTAAATAAGAGAGAGAGAGAGTTCATCCTAGTGATTACTGCACAGGTCATTTATGTAAATCACAAGTAGGAAATTCTTTTGGAGCTTTTAATAAAGGGTAAAATTACCATGCCTCTAGATAAAGGGAACACAATTGGTAGCCATGTGCATGTTAAATTACCAGGACCAAATAACAAAGAACAGTACAGCACAAAAACAGGCCCTTCTGCACACAAGATTGCACTGACATGATGCCTTTCTAAACTAAAACGTTTTCCTCTACATGATCCATATCCCTCTGATGCTTGCATATTCATATATCTGTCGCTTAAACATTGCTATTGTCTCTGCCTCCACCATCTCCTCTGACAGTACATTCCAGGCACAGTGTGAAAAACCTGCCACTCACATTTCCTGTAAACTTCCTCCCTTTTACCTTAAACCCGTGTCCCCTCAAAATTGACATTTCTACCCTGGGAAAAAGACTGACTATCCATTCCATTGATACATCTCATAATTTTGTAAACTTCTTTCAGGTTGTCCCTTATCCTTTGATGATCAAGTGAAAAGAATTGAAGGGGAGGATATACTAACAATAGGATTTAGGCTCATAGTTGGAATCAGGCTACTGAGGCGTCATGTTTAGTTCTGAAATCAGAGGTTAATGAGGATAAGATTTTCATGATTATTATTGTTTTGCAAGATGAGGAGGTATTCTCCTGCTGCTTCTGAATTTGCAAAAGTAAACATTCTGCAATGTTAGCTGCTTTTCCTTTGCTTGAAGCAGCTTTCAGGTCATCTCCAGGCCCCTCTAAAACAAAGGGGCTATGATTATATTTGGAAACCTAAGGATCATATTTGCTGCAAGTCTGGCAGCCTGCAGGACATCTTATGTTTTGCCAATCCAAATCTGACAACCGTGCATCAGGACGTCTGCTTGGCGTGGGCAGCTCTACAGTTCTATTTAAACATGAAGCAAAACTTAAAACAATTCTGGCCTCCTTGTCCTGTCCTTGTAATGGAAATATGCTTGGCATGGTTCACCAGTAGGCTCACCTTTCTCTAATATAGGATACATACATTCCAAACGTAGTGAGTATTTCTGATAAGTGAAAACATGTAACTATAATTTTGAAATTGATACCACTTATAACTTGGTAAGTCATTCCTGATGAAGGGCTTGTGCCCGAAATGTCGAATTTCCTATTCCTTGGATGCTGCCTAACCTGCTGTGCTTTAACCAGCAACACATTTTCAGCTGTGATCTCCAGCATCTGCAGACCTCATTTTTTACCACTTATAACTTCCCAAAAACACAAAATGTAACTGCTCAATTTTTCAATACTTATTTTTGATTAGATTACCTGCAGTGTGGAAACAGGCCCTTCGGCTCATTTAGTCCACACCTGAAGAGTAACCTACCCAGACCCATTCCCCCTAGCTAATGCACCTAACTCTATGGGCAATTTAGCATGGCCAATTCACCTAACCTGCACATCTTTGGACTGCGGGAGGAAACCGGAGCACCCGGAGGAAACCCACGCAGACACTGGGAAAATATGCAAACTTCACACAGACAGTCAGCCAAGGCTGAAATTGAATCTGGGACCCTGGTGCTGCGAGACAGCAGTGCTAATCACTGAGCCACCGTGCCACCCCTTACTTGAGCATTAAGATGTTTTTAAAAACAGTGTTGTTTTGCTAGAATACATGTTTTGTCAACACAAATTCGCTATAACATGATTGAATTGGGGATGTTGTCTCTAAAGCACAAAGTTTTAAAACATTTGTTGGCTGTATTGCGATTACATCGCCAGCACTTTAACCACTGTTTCTATAACAGGGGGTTGAACAAGAACACAAACATCATGTTATCGAAGAACTGACTGTGCTAAAACACAAATTGTTACCAAACTTCACAACTACATAATAGTTACTGACAATAAATTAAACCAACGAATAGAACAGCAGCTAAAATTTTACAATTTCAGTCCTTAACACGAATGACAAGTTTGAATGCAATGCAGTCTAGTTTATAGCACCTAGATAATTTAAATGGTAGTTTTACTGTTATTTTCTTGATCACCTTTTCTCTGTGTCTGACTAAACTCCATAACCTTTTGTGAACCATGGAAACTACTGCTTGCATTTTGAATGCATTTTAAGACTGGTTAACAATCATCTGTATGCCTTAATTTTCAAGGTCAAAATGTTCATTATGTAATCACTGCTGATCTATCACATCTAAAAATTGCCTTACATTTATTAATATTGGATGCTGCTTGTTATTTATCTGCCCAGGCAGTTAGTTCTCATAAATCTATTTAAATGATATCCAAAAGTCCCATGCATTCAGCCTTCACAGACAGTTTAACATTACTGCAAACTTAGATGCTTTCTTTTCAAGCTCTTTGTCATTAACATTGAGAATGGCAGAAGCCCTGTGATAAATTTTTGAGAGTCTTCACTTGTCACCACCATTCAACTCAATTGAGTACAATTTTATTGTTTTGTTTTAACAACTATTCTGGTAATACAAGATTTTGTTAGCACTTTCTGTTAATATAATATTCATGATTAACTGAATGAAGGTAATTACAATTTACATTGGCTTCAATTCATGATACTTTCTCTAAGAAACACAACAATAGTGGGTGGCACGGTGGCACAGTGGTTAGCACTGCTGCCTCACAGCGCCTGAGACCCGGGTTCAGAAAAGATTTACAAGGATGTTGTCAGGTTTGGAGAATTTGAACTATAATGAAAGGCTGAACAGGCTGGGGCTGTTTTCCCTGGAGTGTTGGAGGCTGAGGGGTGACCTTACAGAGGTTTACAAAATTATGAGGGGCATGGATAGGGAAAATAGACAAAGCATTTTCCTTGGGGTCGGGGAATCCAGAACTAGAGGGCATAGGTTTAGGGGAAAGATAAAAAGAGACCTAAGGGGCAACTTTTTCACGCAGAAGGTGGTACGTGTATGGAATGAGCTGCCAGAGGAAGTGGTGGAGGCTGGTACAATTGCAACATTTAAGAGGCATTTGCATGCGTCTATGAATAGGAAGGGTTTGGAGAGATATGGGCCAGGTGCTGGCAGGTGGGACTAGATTGGGTTGGGATATCTGGTTGGCATGGACGGGTTTGACCAAAGGGTTTGTTTCCATGCTGTACATCTCTATGACTCTATGATTCACCTTACTTACTCTTTTCCAAACTACAGGAAGGTACTCAAATGGTGTGAGCAAAGGAAATGTGATTGAAATGGCAAAACAAAATTTTAACTTGAGAAATTATCATTTATTGTTAATACATGGATTTTTAAAATTACAGAAGAGGGAAAAGGATCATGAGAGCTATAAATTGATGCCATTAACACAAATCTTGATGCTGATTGCATTAGCTCAACTTTACTGCTCCCAGTAGCAGGTTTTCAGACATGGTGTCCTAATAAAATGTCACGGGTGATGTGCCTGTTACCTAGTTTGCCTCCGCTAATATTGTCTCAATGCTGGAAAGGCATCGAAAGAGTCACACTGTAAAACAGAAGAGAGATATTGAAAGAGGATGATGATGTTAATAGTATCAAAGGCAGCAGAAGGGTAGGAAGAAAAGAAAATCAATGATAAAACCAAGAACAGAATTTTCTCCTGGGCCTGAAGGCCTTGTGGGGTAAGAACCACACATTCCCGTGGGACAGTCAACCAATTTAATCACCTGGGGGATGACTGACTACCCAATTAAGGATGGTAATGGGCTTTTCAACTTTCTACTACTTTTGGAGGTCAGTGCTGGAAAAATGATTCTCCAATGAGCCCTTAGCAGGCGGGCTACTGTTTGCTCCCCTTCCAAGGAATATCCGATGGCTGCAGCTGTGGTCAAGTAGGGAAGTCCTCCAGGCCTACTGGAGTGCTGGCCCAGCAGGAGGTCCCCTTCTGGCTACTACACTATTCTTGAATGCCTGAGGAGTCATCGAGCTCAGGCGTACTGGAAATTTTCAGGAGACCTCTTTAATGGGCCTTGTTGGATTATTGGAGAAAGTGAGGAGTGCAGATGCTGGAGATGCTGCAGATGCTTGTTGGATTATTCACTGGCTTGTGGATATGCAGCTTTGCTGGACTTTGCTGTCTTGCCTCAGTGAAAATGAATTCATACATCTGCTCACCTCCATGTTCATTAATCTCAGGGCCTATAAAATTAGCTGCAATTAGAAAGATTTAAATCCAGAATTTGAATCATGCTGAGCTTACATTATGGTGAAAAGCATCCTCAAAAATATTTTTTTGTTTTCGCTTTAATTACTGAGCAATTATAAAACTTGAAAGAAAAGCTGGAAAATTGTTGTTAAAATATTCAGTACACAGGTGCTTGCAAGCATCTAATTAAAATGCAGATCAATTGTCCATGTAAATGCCACATGTCCTAAGCCTAACTGGTAGAATGTAAGCAAGCCAGATTCTCTAATATTGCTTAACACTGTAATTATCAAGCATTAGCTAACCAGAAGGTCTGCCATTGTTGCATTTTGGCCATTACAAGCTCTGCTTTGTCTCAGACAGATTATACATATCTCTAGACCACCGTCTCTTTCACGTTATTGAAATGATTTGCAGTTCAGGGAGTCAATAAAACCTTCAAAGAGTTTAGAAAGGAAAATAAGCTATAGAATAGTAATGATAGTTAATAAGGATAGAATGCAACTTTTGGTGAAAGATTTCAATGAGAAAGGAAAGCTAAAAGAGAACGAATCATATGCAATATCAAGTCACACGAGCAAAGAGGAAAGCTAGGTGCTCCAGGGAAATGTGTTATATGGCTGAGACAATGTAGAATTTGTAAGGGCCAAAATGGTAAGGAGGGGAGAAGAAGGTGGTGGTGTAGTAGGAATGTCCCTGCACAATAATCTAGAGGTTCAGGTTAATGCTGTTGGGACCAATGAAGAATTCCACTGCAACAACTGTAGAATTAATTCAAGCCCTAAATCTGCAACTAAAAGCTAGTCTCAGTAATGGTGACGGTAAAGCCATTGTCACAAAAAGCCAATTGGTTCTTTAGTGTCATTTAGGCAAGGAAATCTGCCATCCTTAACAAATGTGGCCTGCATATGACTCCAGACCCACAGACTGAATCCTAACTATGCTCTGCATTAGCAAGCCTTTCAATTCAATGGCAGTTAGGAATGGGCAGCAAGTGCTGGCCCTGCCAGTAATGCTCACATCAAATGAAAAAATAAAAGTAAAATTGACAAGATTGAAGTCGATTCTCAAACCATGCTGAACTAAAAGCAAAATTTTGTGGACAATCTGAAATGAAAATAGCAAATGTTGTGAAATGCAGTGTAGCTATAGAATGTTTCAGCCATAGAATGTTTCAGCTCCTGATTGGGGCTGTTAATCGCATCCGATCATGGAGCACTGGCTGACAGATATAAGTAGGAGTGTCACCATGGGTGCTGGGGAAAATAAAAATAGAAGTGCCAGAGCGTTTTTTCACAAAAAAAAAGAAAAACAAAAAAAAAGAAATAAATAAGTAGGAGTGTGGGGGTGACATGGTGGCTTCACAGCACCAGGGTCCCAGGTTCGATTCCAGGTGACTGTGTGTGTGGAGTTTGCACATTCTCCCCGTGTCTGCGTGGGTTCCCTCCGAGTGCTCCGGTTTCCTCCCACAGTCCAAAAATGTGCAGGTCAGGTGAATTGGTCATGCTAAATTGCCCATTGTGTTAGGTGCATTAGTCAGAGGGAAATGGGTCTGGGTGGACTAATCTTCGGAGGTTAGGTGTGGACCTGTTGGGCCACACTGTAGAGTAAACTGAAGAATAATGAGAAGCTCATCTTGCTATTTAACAGAGCCATGTATAGAAAACAAAAGTAACTTTAAAAATAACTAGGAATGTGCCAAACCCCATTCATCTTTTTCACATAAGCATTGCCCTTATCAGACTTTGCTTGTTCATGTTTCACTAGCATGTGGGTGCTCTCCTGGTGGTGGAGAAATATAGAATGATGTTTTAGCACAATGGTGTCTTTTTAACTGTACCACTATACATACTCACACAGCCACGGGTGATTTGGGCAAAATATAAGCACTAATGCTGGGCCCCCTTTGGGTGTTAAGGTTGTGTTGGGGAATTATGGGAGAAAATGAATAAATAAACAGGAGTGGCTAGGGACTGGCTCTGAACTAGCTGGTCAGAATCTCTGTACTGTGCATATGTAAATAAAGGGTGACAAAATAAAACTATATATATACAATGTCAGAGGTTTTGTTCACTCTAAGGGCTGGCTCTGTGGGAGCTTGATCAGTGTCAAGCTCACTCCACGTGTAAATAAAGTGTGACTTGGTGACAGGATACTGGCCTCTGTGGAGTTAGTCCATGCAGCAGATCTGGCAGCATCTGTGGAGACGGAACAAAACCCAATTTAGTGCTTCAGCCTCGAGATCTCAATATTGAATTGTACAATTTCAGAGCATGTCCTTTTACCAATTAGAGTCATAGAGTCATAGAGATGTACAGCATGGAAACAAACCCTTTGGTCCAACCTGTCCATGCCGACCAGATATCTCAATCCAATCTAGTCCTACCTGTGAGCACCTGGCCCAAATCCCTCTAAACCTTTCCTATTCATATACCCATCCAAATGCCTCTTAAATGTTGCAATTGTACCAGCCTTCACCTCTGCCTCTGGCAGCTCATTCCATACATGTACCATCCTCTTTGTGAAAAAGTTGCCCCTTAGGTCTGTTTTATATCTTTACCTTCTAATCCTAAACCTATGACCTCTAGTTCTGGACTCCCCAACCCCAGGGAAAAGGCTTTGCCTATTTACCCTATCCATGCCCCTCATAATTTTGTAGACTTCTATAAGGTCACCCCTCAGCTTCCGTTGCTCCAGGGACAACAGCCCCAGCCTGTTCAGCCTCTCCCTGTAGCTCAAATCCTCCAACCCTGGCAACATCCTTGTAAATCTTATCAGAACCCTTTCAAGTTTCTTAATGTTCCAACATACACCCCCACCCACCCCCCACACACAGACACACATGCAGGCACACCTTTTCATCACAATTAGTCACACCTTTCTTTTTAGCTCTAGGCATCCCCACCATCTGTTCTTCTTGCTCCTCCTCTGCCACTGAACATAGCATAAAATATATGTTTTCAACCCCTTTTAAGTTCTGAAGGAGAGTCATACCAGATTTGAATTATTTACTCCTTTCTCTCTTTAAATGCTGCCTGACTTGCTAAGTTTCTCAGCATTTTTATCTGAATGCATTTTGATGAAAACCAAAAAAAAATTCAATTTTCAGTATTTATTTGAGTGCCTCAAGTCAGATTTGCTAATGGTTAGAAATGCTCAGGCTATTTTGTATACTGAGTAACATTAGCAAACCTTCTGATTGGCTCATGCTTGATAATTACAGTGTTAAAAAATATTAGAGAATCTGGCTTGTTTGTGTTCTATCAGTTAGGTTTAGTGCATGTGGTATTTACATGGACAATTGATCTGAATTTTAATTACATGTTTGCAAGCACCTGTGTACTGAATTTAAACAAAATTTTCCAGCATTTCTTTCACAATTTATAATTGCTCAGTAATTAAAGTTAAACCAAAAGGTTTTTGAGAATGCTTTTCCCCGCTATGCAAGCTCAGGATGTTCCAAATAGTATAGGTGGCTGTGCCTCTGGCTGATAATTGCAGAGAAATGTGTTGTATTTAAAATAATACTTTTCCTTCCAGGTTCAAAGGGGAATTACTTTCAAATAGATTATTGTTGAACAACATCAAAGAAAAGTCTGCCGGTTGCACATTCTTATATGTACTGCAGAAATAAAGCAATGTTTTACGTGCGGATTTCTAAAGATCAAATTAAATAAGAAAACAACCAGCCAATTCCCTTCCTGATGATGGATAATCACCAGCAAATTTCAGGAAATTCCTACTTTCTTCGTTGGATCAAAGAGATCTTCTTACACTTCAGACACTGGAAACAGTTGTATTATAGTAGTAAAATGGATCAAATACATGCAAACTACTAAAGCACAATCTTATGATAATAATAATGCACTTCAACTGTACATGATTCACTGCCATATTTTTCTTCATATTTTTAAACTGAACAGTAATTTCTTGTTTACTTTCTTCAATCTAACCTCCTTAATACACATAATAAAGGTAATATTTTTGTTTGCCTTTTTTGCTTAGCTTTCTTGGACCATCAATCCATTTTGGAGAAAGTGAGGACTGCAGATGCTGGAGATCAGAGCTGAAAAATGTGTTGCTGGAAAAGCGCAGCAGGTCAGGCAGCATCCAAGGAGCAGGAGAATCGATGTTTCGGGCATAAGCCCTTCTTCAGGAATTCCAGCAACACATTTTTCAGCATCAATCCATTTTGCCAGGATGAGTGCCATTCTTACAATACTCAAGAAGCTTGACACTATCCAAATCAATTCAACTCGATTGACTCGCACCTGATCATCAACCTTAGACATTCACTCCCTCCAAAGTTGCACACAGTGGTAGCCATAATTATTATCTAGTACATCCACTCAATAATTGAATAAGAGAAGGACGGGATGGACCGAAGGGTCTGTTTCCATGCTATACATCTCTATGACTCTATGACCACTCTGATATCACATTCCACAGCTATATGCTACCTAGAAGAAGGGCTGCAGATGCATGGAAACACCAACATCCTCCATGCAAATTCCTCTCCAAATCTCATGCTCTCCTGACTTGGAAATTTATCATTATTCCTTTACTGTCTCTGTGTCAGAATCTGGAGTTCCTACCCTAATAGTGTTGTGGATACCTGCACTATATGGACTACAGTGGTTCAAGAAGGCAGCTCACCATCACTTTCTCAAAGGCAATTAGTAATGAGTAATAAATACTAGTCTGACCAGCAATGCCCACATCCCAGAAGCAAATAAATAATGTGGCATCTTCTTAAGAAAATGCACTATTTTTGTTAGCGGAAACTTTGCCAAGCACAGGTGAACAATTAATGAAATGTTCAGATTTTACAAGTGATCATATTTATAATTTGGCAAGCTTCATATGAATGAACTCTAGTTAAATGACAAAATGCTGGAAGAACAATGAAAGCCTAGGGTTTATGATCATAACTGTGACAACTGTCCATTGAAATTCTTTTGGAACACCTTAGCCTTCAACTTTGATCGAACAATCCAAAATTTAGAAATAGGTCTTTGTAGTTTTCAGAGGCTAAGATCGAATAATTGACAATAAATGAGTGTTCCACTTTTAAACAACACTTGCTAAAAATAAATCTCATTAGTTTCAATGCTGTTTCAAGCTTTTTAATTTTATTGATCTTATTTAATAAAATTGCTGTCAAGTTAAGGAGTTCTAATATGTTACTTTGCATCAATGCAAGCTTTAACTTCAAAATGAGGGTTTTGCATTTTATTGAATCATAGAATTTGATAGTATAGAAAGATGCAGATCGACCCGTCATGGTCTGTACTGGCTCTTGAAAGAGCTACCCAGCTGGCCCCATTCTTCAGCCTGACATGGGTAACCCTCTAAATTCATTATTTTTAAATACATATCCATTTGTCTTTTGAAATCTCCTGTAGAATCAGCCACCATCACTTTCCCAGGCAACACATTCCAAATCCTAACAACTCCGTGAGTCAAGAAATTTCTTTTCATTTCATTTGTAGTTCTCTAGCTTCAAAGTATTGAAGGTTGAGATGTCAGGATCTTTCCTTGGTAACATTTCGGACAAATCGAATTGCAGCACAGGAAACTTTTAGGGTTTATGTGATATCATGCTGCATCGTGGAAGACAGTTGTAGATTAGTATGGGTTGGAGTCTTCTTGATTAACAGATGTGTTAGGACGGGCTACCGTCCCTGTGTTCGTTTGTAGGAGAGAAACACTGGATCTGATTCAAAATATAAGCTGTTTTAATGAGAGAGAGCCGTACACAAATACAGTGAGGTTTTCAGCTCACTGGAGAAGGTGCCTTCTGCCTATTGTTCTCTTTGTCTAGCTTTTTAGCCCCTCGCATCCCAGTGCTACATCCTTATTTGGTAAGATACGGTATACTGGTATGGCATTGGTCCCGAGCTGATAACATTCTGTTACCTCAGTTTGAGCTACGTGCATTTTAACACAGTTCCAATGTCCTGTTATCTTTTCACCCTCCCTGGGGCCTCTTCAGGCTATGCCATCAGCTTTTCAGTCTGCTCCTAGTGTAACATAATGGTCTACTGCTGCCTAGTTTAGCTAACAAGTTCCAGACTTGCTAATACTACCTTACGTGAGCACTACCTAACAATAAAGTTTCTTAACACAACCTAACTTTAATAATGGATCCCAACACTCCTTCCCTTGGCCTCGAAAGAGGCCACACAAAATACAGCAGTTCGCGCGCAGCAGTCAGGACCCGGACGGTCGGTGAGTGCCCCTCCGTCGCTCCTTTGCAAGACCGACCAATTAGCTAAACCCGGCTTGTCTGACTTTAGGGAGATATAGTTATAGGGGATAGGAGTCCCTAAGCAGCATACAACCTCACAAAGCAATCCGCGTCGCAAAAAAATCCCTACTCTAGGCGCCTCTCCAGTTCGCATACAATCGTTAAGGCACGAGAAGCAGTGAAATAATACATAACAGACATAAGCACTCAAAAGTTGTAAACATCTACAAAAAGCCATCTCAAAACCAACAAAACGATTATTGAGTATGATAACAAAAGCGAAGAGAACCAGAGGAAAACACAAAGTGGATGAGTTAGGACGCCTGCAGAATGAAGGTCTGCTGTCCAAAGAACACCCAATTGTACAACCTCCCAGTACCCTCCCAGTAAAATCGGTCGTATTATACCATGACATCTTAAAATAAATTTTCAAACTACTGACATAGTGTCAAATCTTTTTTGTAATAGGATTCAATGAGCTCTCCTTCCTTCCCAAAGGTTTGTTGTTAAGTCGGTTCTGGAAGATGCCACAAAACTGGCATTTTCCTTTGTCAAAAATACAGTCAAACTGCTGGGTCCACGATTTTCCTTATATCAAGCTGCTTTGCAAGCCAGAAACTTGACCAGATTCCCGACACGGATACAAAAGCCAGGCATCTGTTAAAACCACATGACCACAGGCCATTATTCTGAAGGTCAATGCACGACTGTGCCTGTCTTAGGTTGTCCCTCGCTCGAGGAATCTTACCCGTCATTGGCTAACCAGTCACCTTCACTTGACCAATAAAAACCCACATCCATTTTACAGCTGTCAAGTACGGACACGGGCAGTGGTAACTGGCTTATCATTGTGAACAGTGGCCGTCGAGACCAATCGAAGCCATTTAGGAATACCAGATGATGGCTAGGAATCTCTTGAGTGAACAATAGTCTCTTGAGTCTTGAGGCATATAGCACTTCACAATCTCTAACTGCAGCATAAAAGCACAAATTTACCTGTTGTCAATTTGAACGGGAAAGAAAAAAATACACAACTAGGGGGTCTCTGCACCTCAGCCCTCACATTCTGAGGCCTTAAATGGGAAGGATTAGAAATGAGAGATACAGTTATAAAGTAAAATCATAAGTTGTCGCGCGCTTCTCTCTCAGGCATATCTCCTCCATTCCCTCTGATACCGATCCCGTAATCTTTCCTTGGGGTGCCCCCATCACAGGCTCCTCCAGCACCGCTGCCTGGTATGCGGGTGGGGGGTCATCCTTTCCCGTCAGGGCATGGTCAATCGTTCGTGTCACAAGCGTCCTGATACATGGTATACAACAACAACCACAGGTAATAAAGATAGCAACAGAGATGCATAAACCAAGGGCCAGCTGTCCCAGCACAGTTCCCCATCTACCGAATGTGCTATTCAGCCAATCTATGACTGGGTTTTTTAACCCCTGACTGCTCAGAAATGATGCCAGTTGTTGTTCCCTTCCCTGTCGTTATCAAAATCATAAACGGAATGGCTCTTTCTTCCCTTTATAGATCAGGACACTCCTGCCCAAAATACCCTATCCTTCCACAATAATGGCATCCTGCCTGTGGAGACCTTCGTCTCTGCCCCTGTCGCTCAAACCCTCTATCAAATGCTCCTCCTTGTCTCTCCCTATCCCCTTTCCTCTCTGCCCTACATGCTGTCACCTGCTGCTCCGGTTGCTTACTCTTGGTTCCATTCTTCTCCTAATTACCTCATCAACCGCAGCTACCGTCATTTTCGCCTTCTGCTTCTGTCTCTCGCCCTTTCTCTCTTTACAAACACTTTCTGTGCCCCTCCTAACAATTCCTTTAATGGATTTATCCCACTTCACCCTTCTATCTTCCGTATCTTTCCCTATCCAGCATCCCCATATAAGTCTCCTTTCTCCCGCAGTAAATAGTATATTCAAAATAGACATTAACTCAGCCCACAAATACAGACTGGGCCTCAAAAATAAATTAATTTGTTCTGACAATCCTATCGGATTCTCAACCAGGACCGTCATTTCCCTTTAAATGTTCCGACCTCCCCACTGGTGAGGGGGTCACACACAAACCCAATCTCCTTGTCCCCTATCAACACTTCCCGAAGGGGACAAGTCGTTATGTTCTTCCCTGTTTCTTTCTTTTAAGAAATTTTCCAATGTTCCTATCTTCCCATATGCTCAAACACCAATTTATCAATTCATGCTTGACTAACTTTAAGGCCTGTTCCTAACTTGTAAACATATTTATATATTTACGTCCATTTATTCAGTGTTTAATATTTAAAATGTAAAATGCATACAGTTCCCAATTTTGAAATCCACTGTAATCGTCCAGATTTAGTACCCTAATTTAGATCCAAAATTAGTTTTCTTATGTACTCCTGACCAATCATTTCTCAATTACAATACTTTAGGTCGTAAAAATAATCAGAGCTGTCTTACAACAATTTGTCAATTCAAGTTAAAAACTTCTAACGCATGCACAATGGTCGAATCCAAGGTCACAGATAATAACCATGGAAACTTTTGTTTTTTACAACTACCCACTGTCGAATGAAACTTCGAATGTCCTTCATATATTGCTTCTATGTAAAAATAAAAGAGGTTAGTAAGAAAAGTAGTTAGGGAGTCATGACTCATAAAAGAACAGAAGTTATTAGCCTTAAAAAATCATGTTAAGCTCACATAAAAAGAAATCACTTTAAACAGCAGTCCTGGAACTCAGGCTCTAGAAACAAAACCAAGAAAATAATCACCAAACAAACAGATGCATCTGAATCAGTTCACGAAGGGTTAAAGTCTTTGCAGGCTGTACTCCCAAAATGTTTACTTCAAACGTGCTGCCCTATTCTCTCTATCTATCTCTCTCACAGACACGGTCTGCTAGTGCTCAGCAGCATTCGCATTCTCTCTCTCCTTGGGATATGACACACAATTTCTTAATTCCACAGACCCACTCAGATTATTATACCAGTTATATCAATATCAGTTACCAACTGATCTTTCCCATCTCCACTCAATCTCAATAAAATCTCCAACCTGAAAAAAAAATCATGTTAAGCATTCATAAAAAATCACATTCAAAAAAAAAGTCCAGGGACTCAAATTCTAGGTGATAACGCTCAAACATTCATTCACTAACAAGCAGATGAATTTAAGCCAGAACACAAAGTGTTAAACTGTCTGCTGGTCGAGCAGCCCTTTGTTAGTGTCTCGCACTGTCTCTCTCTCTCTCTAGGGCAACAATGCAAACTTCTCCCACAGACTTTCACACACAAACTCTTCTTCTCTCACAAACTTTTACAAACACAGAAATACTTATACACACATACAGACGTTTACACACCCAGAGACTCTATCTTTCTCATAGACAAAGTCCCTCTCACACACACATACACACACACACACACAGTCGCTCTGTCCGTAACTCTGTGTCTGTCTCTGTCCCCGGTCCTCTGTCTTTTGTCTCTCTCTCCACCACGGCACTCCTGGGTGTCGGGCGCACGAATGCACCACCTCGACTCCTGACAAAGCCTGTCCCAATCAGCGCTGTCCTCTGGACAAGGGAAGTATATACTTTACTCCCCAGTCATTAGTGCAGGAGGGAAGCCTACGCTTTACCGAGATCGTCTTGCACGGAGGGAAGCCTACGGTTTACCCGAGATTGTCTTGCGCGGAGGGAAGCCTACGCTTTACCCGAGATCGTCTAGCGCGGGGGATTATACGTTTTACCCCTAACAATACTTTCAGCGCCCACCTAGAGCACTTTTTCTCTTCAACACACTACCCACCTCTAGGACTTTCAGTGCCCACCTAGAGGACTTTTTCTCTTCAACACACTACCCACCTCTAGGACTTTCAGTGCCCACCTAGAGGACTTTTTCTCTTCAAAACAATAATACTCACCACCCCTAGGACTTTCAGAAACCGCACGGCCGGGTTGACCCTTCACCTAGGGGACTTTTCTTCATAAATAAATGGTCCGACTCTCTCTCGGGCTGCCAAGCCCACAATTTCGGTTGGCAAAGAGTTGTGAGACGCCGAGCAAAATAAGAATTTGGCGTATTCAAATCCCTACTGGAGATCTTTTTTGAAAAAGGCACCTCCGAGCCTGATTAGAAGTGGCCGGCCGTTCGGCGACCTCTCAATCCCTGCCAACAGGCGTGTCTCCACTCCCTCCACACGTTCGGGGTCACCAATCTGTTAGGACGGGCTACCGTCCCCATGTTCATTTGAAGGAGAGAAACACTGGATCTGATTCAAAATATAAGCTGTTTTAATGAGAGAGAGCCGTACACAAATACAGTGAGGTTTTCAGCTCACTGGAGAAGGCGCCTTCTGCCTATTGTTCTCTTTGTCTAGCTTTTTAGCCCCTCGCATCCCAGTGCTACATCCTTATTTGGTAAGATACGGTATACTGGTATGGCATTGGTCCCGAGCTGATAACATTCTGTTACCTCAGTTTGAGCTACGTGCATTTTAACACAGTTCCAATGTCCTGTTATCTTTTCACCCTCCCTGGGGCCTCTTCAGGCTATGCCATCAGCTTTTCAGTCTGCTCCTAGTGTAACATAATGGTCTACTGCTGCCTAGTTTAGCTAACAATTTCCAGACTTGCTAATACTACCTTACGTGAGCACTACCTAACAATAAAGTTTCTTAACACAACCTAACTTTAATAATGGATCCCAACAGATGGTATTGGAATCTTTTTGGTTGATATGTAAATCTGGAAAGCAAAGGAGCATGATATAAGTTAATAAGAGGAAAACCCAAACTGTTTCTCTTTAGAGTCTTACTTACTGGGCAGGTTTTTCATAGAATCCCTACAGTGTGGGAGGCAGACTATTCAGCCCATTGAGTCCACACTGACCCCTCCCAAGAGCATCACGCTTTGATCCGGTACCCTACCCCATCCTTGTAATCCTGAATTTTCCATGGCTAACCCACTTGGCCTAAACATCTCTGAACAGTTTGGGGAATTTAGCATGGCCAATTCATCTAACCTGCACATCTTTGTACTGTGGGGGAAAACCAGAATACCCCAAGGAAACCCACACAGACACAGGAAGAATGTGCACACTTCACCCAGACAGTCACAAGGGTGGAATGGTACCCTGGACCTTGGCGCTATGAGACAGCAGTGGTATCTACTCAGCTACCAGTAAGTTCATATTGCATTTCCTTTTACCCAACATGTCTACTTTGCAATTAAGGTGAGGAATAGTCTGAGGTTACACCACATCTGTTCGATCAGAAGTGAGAATAGAGTTAATTGTTAGATTTAAGGGGAACAGATCAAATAATGGTTGAACACAGGTTTGGATGACATCACTTAAAAAAATGCATTTTAAGCTGCATTAAAATGTCCTGAATTTTTTTAATCTATTTTGGCTTTTTGGAATTATGTTGAATGCAGTTACAGTTCTGGAAGCTGATTTTTGATATTTTAGTTAAAAGAGTACTGGTGGAGCAGTATAAAGAGATTGAGTACAGACAATTGTTACTTTGGAGATATTTGGAATGGCCAACAATGATTTTTTTGACATCTAGACAAGAATATTGTACTTAAAATACAACTCAACCTTGTTCCTAATTTCCCACTGTCAGGAGGAGGCAACCCATTCTATTCACCCTGATCCCGGACACATCTAAATAATATTGATAGTAGGATCTGTAAATTGGAAATCTTCACAGAAAAGTAATGATGGCAACTCCAACATTTATTTCATAACCTTAATTTGATACAATTGTGGAATTCACTTCTCAGTCAACCACATTGATGTAGGACTGGAGTCACTTGGATCAGATTGGGTAAAGATGTCAACTTTCTTTTTGAAAGGACATTAATTGGTGAACTAGTTACAACAATCTGAAAACTTCATCATCACTTGTACTGGTAGTATTTTATTTCCAGATTTTTCACACGCATTTCAAATCCGCTGAATGACCAAGGTACTTTGGGACTGTCAATTCAAGTCTTCATGAATGTGCAGGTGTTAAAATCAGTGCATTCCACCAAAAAGATAAATATAATTTATTTTAAATTGACATGCTGGTGGATTCACAAGTGAGGTCTTCCTTGCTCTACAGTCTTTCTACAGTTTGAGATCAATTTTTTTCCCTATCAATGAACCGACAAACATCTGACTCAGAGGTGAGACTATTAATCATTGGTCAAGTCTGATATCTAAGAATTCAAAAGCACTTGCCTATTTGTGAAACAAACAATTGATAGTAGAAGTTAATATTGCACTTATCTGTTGGAGTCTAAATGTGGATGCACATGAAATATCCAAAATGTTTCCAGACTGCAGGTTTCAGAGTTCAATTTTATGAAATTGAAATCTTCATTGCAATCTTTTAAATCTGGTAAGAGGAAGAAGAAGGACAGTGACTTCCAAAAGATTGGATGGAATTTGAGTCTCCTAGATGTTGGAATGGAGCTCAAGTGGTGGCCAGGGTGAAAGTGAAATGCTGTGGAGCTGCATCATGAGGGCTCCTCATTGTAGTCTCTCCTCCAGGAGAAGTTTCTCAGTAGTGGGAACAAGACTGGTTTAGCTGCCGACTGAGAAGCGGCAACAATTATCATCTTGATTTATCCTGGTGGCTGGCACTTTTCCAGTGATGAAGCAGTCCAGGAGCCACATGGGGAGGCCACAATGGCTCAGAAAAAGGAGTTGTCAGCTGCAAATGGAGAAATTAGGTCATATGACAAAATAACTCGGTGTATGTTTAACACCTGTGTTCTCCAAAGAACCCTGAACAAACAGCTCTTTCTGTCTCTCCAAACCAAATTGTGAGCTTCAAAATCTGTTCCCTGATGATGACCATCCATCAAGGTTACTACTTCTTAAAAGAATTTAACCCATCACAACCATATCCAGAAGAAAGAAAATCACTAAATTGGATGCACTGGAGCCACTGAAGAAAAGCCACTAAAGTCAGGTTGAAGCTAGGCAAGTCACAACACTGTACAAATTACAAACTACATACACCTGTCATTTAGTATGGACTCCAACTTAAGCAACCTATTTCTCTCCATTCTAGTGTGTGTGTGTGTGTGTGTACATACGTGTGTGTGTACAACTAAATCATCATAGAAGCAGTGAATATTTGCTTTTTCAAACAATAGAAATATCTTTATTTATATACTGCTTCTAATAATGCCAATAATTATTTTACAGAAGACATATTGAAGTCAAGCTGCTAGAATTAGTTTTATGTAATTCATGTGGTGTAGGGGAGACCCACAATACTCTGACACAGGACATTCCAGGATTTTGACTGAGCAACAGTGAAGGAATTGTGACACCATTCTAAGTAAATAAGCCTGGGGAGTTACTGAGGAGGATTACTATGTGGAAATACTATCACACCTGGATAGTAGTAACAGGATAGGACAGAGTCAGCATGGATTTATGAAGGGGAAATCAGGGATTAATCTTCTGGAATTTTTTGAGGATGAAACTCTGAAGATTGACGAGGGAGATCCAGTAGATGTAGTGTACCTGGACTTTCAGAAAGTTTTTGATAAAGCCTCACATAGGAGGTTAGTGAGCAAAATTAGGGCGCATGGTATTGGGGGCAATGTACTAACTTGGATTTAAAGTTGGTTGGCTGACAGGAAACGAAGAGTAGTGATAAATGGCTCCATTTCGGAATGGCAGTGGGGTACCGCAGGGATCAGTGCTGGGACCGCAGCTTTTTACAATATATAATAATGATATCGAAGATGGTATTAGTAATAACATTAGCAAATTTGCTGATGATACTAAGCTGGGTGGTAGGGTGAAATGTGAGGAGGATGTTAGGAGATTACAGGGTGACCTGGACAGGTTAGGTGAGTGGTCAGATGCATGGCAGATGCAATTTAATGTGGATAAATGTATGGTTATCCACTTTGGTGGCAAGAACAGGAAGGCAGATTACTACCTAAATGGAATCAATTTAGGTAAAGGGGCAGTACAGAGAGATCTGGGTGTTCTTGTACACCAGTCAATGAAGGTAAGCATGCAGGTACAGCAGGTAGTGAAGAAGGCTACTAGCATGCTGGCTTCCATAATAAGAGGGATTGTGTATAGAAGCAAAGAGGTTCTTCTGCAGCTGTACAGGGCCCTGGTGAGACCACACCTGAAGTATTGTGTGCAGTTCTGGTCTCCAAATTTGAGGAAAGACATTCTGGCTATTAAGGGAGTTCATCGAGGTTCACGAGGTCAATTCCTGGAATGCCGGAACTAACTTACGCTGAAAGACTGGAGCAACTGGGCTGGTATACCTTGAGTTTAGAAGACTGAGAGGGGATCTGATTGAGACATTTAAGATTATTAAAGAATTGGACACTCTGGAGGCAGGAAACATGCTTCTGCTGATGGGTGAGTGCCGAACCAGAGAACACAGCTTAAAAATATGGGGTAGTCCATTTAGGATAGAGATGAGGAGAAACTTCTTCACCCAGAGAGTGGTGGCTGTGTGGAATGCTCTGCCCCAGAGGGCAGTGGAGGGCCAGTCTCTGGATTCATTTAAGAAAGAGTTGGATAGAGCTCTCAAGGATAGTGGAATAAAGGGTTATGGAGATAAGGCAGGAACAGGATACTGATTAAGGATGATCAGCCATGATCATATTGAATGGTGGTGCAGGCTCGAAGGGTAGAATGGCCTAGTCCTGCACCTATTGTCTATTGTCATGATATTGTACAATTACAGACACCTGGCTCAAGGAAAGTCAAGATAGGTGTTAAATACTTCTGGGTATAACTTGTTCAAGAAAGACAGAGAATGAAGACAAGAAGGAGGGGGCGAAGTATTTGTAGAGGAGGGCATTGCACTGTTGGATAAAGAGGATGTCTCTTATGTTGTTCAGTGTGGTTTACCTAACTTACTTTCAATAACTATGAAAATGATGTGGAGAAATAAATTTGCAGGGAAATTATGGAGAAATTCCAACATTACAGAGTAGTTAAAATGGGAGATTTCAGTTATCCAAATATAGGCTGGAAAGCTGGAAATGTTAGGGGCAATGAAGAGGAAGTGTTCTTAGAAGGTGCTCCGGAGAGTTTCCTGCAGCAAAATGTGTTCAGTCCAACAAGAAAGGATGCACTTTTCAACCTGATTCTTAGAAAAGATATGGGTCAAGTGAATCAAGTGTCAGTAGAAGAACATTTAGGAGACAGTGATCATTGTATCATAAGTTTCAGGAAGGGTATGAGGGAAAGATTAAAGTGTGGTGGTGATAAAAAAAGGTGCCAAAAACAGATGAACTTTGGATTTTTCTCCCTGGCTTGCATGACAATGAGTATTCTTGTTTTTAGTGCAACAGAAATGCCAACTCACAAGAAGACATTGCCACATAAATAACACTGAACAGACTTACTGATTGGGAAATATTATCCACTCATTAGTTACAACTGTAATATATAAAATATTATTTTAATATTGAACAGTTGCAGATGTCAATTAATACAGTAGGTAATTTACTGAAAGGTAATGCATGAGTCTGCAATTATAATTTTCAAATTGAGTTCTTGATCTCAGGCAGATCATCAGGGGTAGCATGGTGGCTCAGTAGTTAGCACTGCTGCCCTACAACCCCAAGGACCCTGGTTCAATTCCAGCCTCAGGTGACTGTCTGTGTGGAGTTTGCACATTCTCCCTGTATCTGTGAGGGTTTCCTCTGGGTGCTCCAATGTCCTCTACCAGTGCAAAGGACTTCAGTAAAGCCTTCAGCATGGTTCCCCACAGGAGTCTAGTCAGCAAGGTTGGATCTCATGGAATACAGGGAGAACTACCCACTTGGATAAAGCTAGAAGACAGAGGGTGATGGTGGAGGGTTGCTTTTCAGACTGGAGGCCTGTGACCACAAGGATCAGTGTTGTTTCGTCATTTGTATAAATGATTTGGATGATCAGAAGTATCGTTAGTAAGCTTGTAGATGATACCAAAATTGCAGGAGTAGTGGACAGTGAAGAAAGTTACCTCAGAGTACAACAGGATCTTGATCAAATGGGCCAAGGGGCTGAGGAGTGGCAGATGGCGTTTAATTTAGATAAATTTGAGGTATTACATTTTGGAAAAACAAATCAGAGCAGGACTTATACACTTAATGATAAGGTCCTAGGGAGGGTTGCTGAACAAAGAGACCTCAGAGTGCAGGTTCATAAATCCTTGAAAATGGAGTCACAGGTAGATAAGATAGCGGAGAAGGCATTTGGTATGTTTTCCTTTATTGGTCAGAGTTTTGAGTATAGGAATTGGAAGGTCATACTGTGGCTGACAGGACATTGATTAGGTCACTTTGGAATATTGTGTGCAATTCTGGTCTCCTTGCTATTGGAAGGATGTTGTGACACTTGACAGGGTTCAGAAAAGATTTTCAAGGATGTGAGCTGTAAGGAAAGGCTGAATAGGCTGGGACTGTTTTCCTGGAGTATCGGAGGCTGAAGGGTGACCTTATAGAAATTTATAAAATCACGTGGGGCATGGATAAGATAAATAGAGGAAGTTTTCCCCTTGGGTGAAGGAGTCCAGAACTAGGAGGCATAGGTTTAGAATAAGAGGGGATATTAAAGGGACCTAAGGGTCAACATTTTAAAGCAGAGGATTATGTGCGTGGAATGAGCTGCCAGAGGATGTAGTGGAGGCTAGTCCAATTGCATCATTTAAAAGACATCCAGATGGATATATGAATAGGAAGGGTTTGGAGGGATATTGTCCAAGTGCTGGCAAATAGGACTAGATTAGGTTGGGATATCAGGTCAGCATGGACAAGTTGCATGGAAAGGTTTGTTTCCATGCTGTATATCTCTGTGACTCTATGACTCTCTGTGTAGGTTGGTTGGATTAGTCATGCTAAATTGCCCATAGTCCAGGGATCAGTAGGTTAGGTGGATTACTCATGGGAAATGCAGAGTTACAAACATGGAATAGAGGGGTGAGTCTGGGTGGGATGCTCTCCAGAGAGTCAGCTTGGAAATTGTTGGGTCAAATAGCCCCCCTGTTTCTATACTGTAGGGATTCTATGGATAAGTACAGAACAAAGGCCAGACATTACAGCACCCATTCTGTAATAGGCTGGGGCTTTTTTCCCTGAAGCATCAGAGGCTGAGGGGTGACCATATAGAGGTTTATAAAATCATGCGGGGTATAAATGAGGTGAAAAGCAAAGGTTTTGTTCTTAGATTAAGGGAGTTCAAAACCAGAAAGCATACTTTTAAGGTGAGAGGAGAAAAATTTAAAAGGGGCTCAAGAGGTAACTTTTTCATACAGCTGATGGTTTGTGTGTGGAAAGAACTGCCAGAGGAAATAGTAGATGCAGGTATAGTTGCAACATTTAAAAGATATTTAGACAAGTGCATGAACAAGAAAGGTTGAGAAATCTATGGGCCATATGCAGGCAAGTGGGACAATCTAAGTTGGGGAAATTAGAATGTCGAGGAGGAGCAAGCCTCTGTCCATGCTGTTGATTCTGGGACAGGTAATGTGGCTGCGTAGCAAGACTTTAGTCTATGTAGAAGGAACTTATCAGCAGACACAATCCAGGTTGATAGGGGTGTGTTAGCTTTTATTGGTAGAGGGATTGAGTTTCGGAACCATGAGCTGCACAAAACTCTGTTGCGGCTTCACTTAGAGTATTGCACATAGTTCTGGTCACCGTGAAGGTGAAAGCCAAAGGTGGTAGGTATAGGGAATGCTGGATAATGAGAAAAACTGAGGGTTTGGTTAAGAAAAAGAAGGGAGCGTATGCCAGGTATAGACAGCAGAGATCAAGTGAATACTTAGAAGAGTATAAAGGTGATAGGAGTATACTTAGCAGGGAAATTAGGAGGGCAAAAAGGGGACATGAGATAGCTTTGGCAAATAGGGTTGAGGAGAATCCAAAGGGATGCTGTAAATATATTCAGGACAAAAAGGTAACTAGGGTGAGAATAGGGCCCTCAAAGATCAGCAAAGCAGCCTTTGTGTGGAGCTGCAGGAGGCGGGGGAGATACGAAATGGGTATTTTGCATCAGTATTTACTGTGGAGAATGACATGGAAGTTATAGAATGTGGGGAAATAGGTGGTGACATCTTGAAAATGTCCATACTGCAGTGGACGAAGTGCTGGATGTCTTAAATGCATAAAAATGGATAAATCCCCAGGACCTGAACAGGTGTACCTAAGAAATCTGTGGCAAGCTGGGGAAGTGATTGTTGGCCCTCTTACTGAGGTGTTTGTATCATCGATAGTCACTGGTGAGGTGCCGGAAGACTGGAGGTTGGCTAACATGGCGCCAATGTTTAAGGAAAGCGGTAAGGACAAGCCAGGGAATTATAGACCAGTGACATTGTTGGTGGACAAGTTTAGATTAGATTAGATTAGACTTACAGTGTGGAAACAGACCCTTCGGCCCAACAAGTCCACACCGACCCGCCGAAGCACAACCCACCCATACCCTTACATTTACCCCTTACCTAACACTACGGGCAATTTAGCATGGCCAATTCACCTGACCCGCACATCTTTGTGACTGTGGGAGGAAACCGGAGCACCCGGAGGAAACCCACGCAGACATGGGGAGAACGTGCAAACTCCACACAGTCAGTCGCCTGAGTCGGGAATTGAACCCAGGTCTCTGGTGCTGTGAGGCAGCAGTGCTAACCACTGTGCCACCGTGCTGCCCATAGCCACCGTGCCGCCCATGTTGGAGGGAATCCTGAGGGATAGGATTTATATGTATTTGGAAAGGCAAGGACTGATTAGGGATAGTCAATATGGCTTTTTTGTTTGGGAAATCTTGTCTCACTGATTTGAGTGAGTTTTTTGAAGAAGTATTGAAGACGATTGATGAGGGCAGAGCGGTGGATGTGATCTATCTGCACTTCAGTAAGATGTTCGACAAGTTTCCTCATAGCAGACTAGTTAGCAAGGTTAAATCTGATGGAATACAGGGAGAACTAGCCATTTGGAAACAGAAGTGGCTTGAAGGTAGAAGACAGAGGGTGGTGGTGAAGGGTTGTCTTTCATACTGGCAGCCTGTGGCCAGTGGGAGAAAATGAGGACTGCAGATGCTGGAAATCAGAGTTGAGAGTATGTTGCTGGGAAAGTACAGTAGGTCAGACAGCATCTGAGGAGCAGGAGAATTGACGTTTCAGGCATTCCTGATGAAAGACTCATGTCCAAAACTTTGATTCTCCTGGTCCTCGGATGCTGCTAGGACTGCTGTGCTTTCCCAGCAACACATTCTCCAACCTGTGACCAGTGGTGTGCCACAAGGATCAGTGCTGGGTCCACTGCTTTTTGTCATTTATATAAATGATTTGGGTGTGAACATAAAGGGTGTAGTTAGTAAGTTTGCAGATTACACCAAAATTGGAGGCGTAGTGGACAGTGAAAAAGGTTACTTCAGATGGGATCTTGATCAAATGGGTCAATGAACTGAGGAGTGGTAGATAGAGTTTAATTTAGATAAATGAGAGATGCTGCATTTTGGGAAAGGCAAATCAGAGCAGGAATTATACACTTAATGGTAAGGTCCTAGGGAATGTTGCTGAACAAAGAGACCTTGGAGTGCAGGTGCATAGTTCCTTGAAAGTGGAGTCATAGGTAGACAAGATAGTGAAGAAGGCATTTTGTATGCTTTTCTGTATTGGTCAGAGCATTGAGTAAAGGAGTTGGGAGGTCATGTTGCTGCTGTAGAGTGCGTTGGTTAGGCCACTTTTGGAATATTGGGTGCAATTCTTGTCTCCCTCCTATCGTAATGATGTCATGAAACTTGAAAGGGTTCAGAAAAGATTTACAAGGATGTTGCCAGGGTTGGAGGATTTATGCTATAGGGAGATGTTAAATAGGTAAGGGCTGTTTTCTCTGGAGCATCAGAGGCTGAGTGGTGACCTTACAAAAGTTTATAAAATCAGGAGGAGCATACATAGGGTAAGTAGACAAAATCTTTTCCCTGGGGTGTGAGAGTCCAGAACTAAAGGGCATAGGTTTATGGTGAAAGGAAAAAAAATATAAAGGACATAAGAGCAACATATTCACGCAGAAGCTTGTGCATGTATGGAAGGAGCTGCCAGAGAAGTGGTAGAGGCTGGTACAATTGTAACATTTAAAAGACATCTGGATGGGTATATGAATAGGAAGGGTTTAGAGGGATATGGCCAAGTATTGGCAAATGGGATTAGATTAGGTTCGGATATCTGGCCAGCATGGACGAGTTGGACCAAAGGGACTTTTTCCGTGTTGTACATCACTATGACTCTATGACTCCAAATGGGTACACAAGAGTGTTGTTGGACAATGATACCTTCAGACAAGATAGGAGTGCATCTTGGTGGATGAGATACCAAATGCCACTGTTGTGTGCTGGCTAGTGATAAAGCGAGCCACCCTCCCAGTCAGAACAATGGTGCATACAATGAAGCAGCAAAATAAGAGATAAACTTTTTTTTTTGTTTGAAAGCATAAAATACAATCTTTAGACATACGCCTGGGGAATTCCAACTGTAATTTACTCCACATCAATTCCTGCAATATCTGTGTTGAGTGCAATATGTAGGAGGGCAGTCTTCTGGGTCAAGGCATTAATATTTTAATTGGTTTCAAAGAAACATCACTGGGCTCAAAATGCTGACTCTTGTTTGCTCTCCATAGATGCTGCCAGATCTACTGAATTTCTCCAGCAATTTTTGTTTTTGTTTCAGATTTTTAGCGTCTGCAATTCCTTATTGCATTGTAACATTTTAATTATCTTGGTCTGTATAGTCACCTGTATTTGTCGACTTTGCTTGAACTTCAACAATGAACAAACATAATCAGCTCATAGTCAATGCCCTGATTGTCTCAAATTCAGTGCATTGTCCAAGATTATTAGACATTTTCTATATAGTTTAAGAGACATATAAGATAATCAGTGGTTAGATAGGTTGGATAATGAAAGCCTTTTTCCTCAGATGATGATGGCTAGCATAAGGGGACATAGCTTTAAACTGTGGGATGATAGATGTAGGACAGATGTCAGAGGTAATTTCTTTACTCAGAGAGTAGTCGGGGTGTGGAACGTTCTGCCTGCAACAGTAGTATACTCGCCAACTTTAAGGGCATTTAAATGGACATTGGATAGGCATATGGATGAGAATGGAATAGTGTCAGTTAGATGGGCTTCAGATTGATTCCTCTGGTCAGTGTAACATCAAGGGCCAAAAGGCCTGTACTGCACTGTAATGTTCTATGTTCTATGTTCTACAGTAACATTGATTTATAATGACTTTCTGCTTTTTTCCATAAATTTGTTAAATATGGTGGAGGGTGGCTGAGTTTATGGAGTAGGTGGGGCTGGAGACAACAGAAATTGAGCAAGCATCTGAATGCATGGTCCCAACAACATGATTTGATTTGTTCACCTCCAGTGCTGCTGAGAAAGCAGTTCAAGAAATACAGAAGTTAGTGAAATCGTATGTTTCATTATAGTCATTATTATCTCCTATAGTCTACCTGACTACAAGAAAATGACAAAAACAGCCAGACTTTTATTATTTTATTTAAACACACCAATATCAATAAAATGCAATTTCAAAGTGACCTGACATTTTATATTAAAAAACACTTCCAAGCAAAGCAGCTGTGAAATTCAATCCGAAATAATATTTGTTCAACTTTAGGCTTTTCAAATCTTGATAATAATGCCAGAAAAGAAAAAGAAGCTCATCAACAGTTTTACAAAATCCTACTCAGTTTATACTGTGAACAACTGCTTGAGTTGAACTCTGGTGAATTGCATAAATTAGATACAATTAACAAAAGCATCAATGCTGTCAAATTAAGAAAATAGAGGTACTGTACATGCAGACATAATGGAAAAACCTATAAAAAATCATCTAATGCTTCTATTATTTTAGTAAACTTTTGCTTATTTGAAAAGATTTAAAGACAGATTTTGTTCAGTAGCAAACACGTATTATATAAGTTGTGATATTAAATATATCTCAGGTACAAAGCATTATAGCAAAACAAAACAAACAAAAGCCCTTATTTTCAGTAAGAATTTGAACACAATTTTAATTTTTGTGCCTTCAGTATGATAAAAGTGTTGATCATTAAATGAAGTAAATTCCATTTGGTGTAAAATTAAGAGGCTATATACTGTATCAAATTTTAAGCCATAATCCATTAGTTACATGTTGTCATTATAGTGGACATCTTTTCCGCATGATTAATATACCAATCCCACGATTTGTTCATATAACTTCTGATATCTATTATTACTTCTGCAAATGCCTGGAACAATGCTTAATAGTAATCTGTCAAACACTTGACACAAAATTCAATTTTGAATGATGTGCGGACTGGCTTGGTTTGGAAATTCATTTAATTGGAAATGAACAGTATTCATCAAAGCTGAATCGAACTTCTAAAATCATTACCTTATATGTAACAGAAATGATTAGGAAAGCATAGATTGGTCATGGAATAAAATCTTCCTTGCTTTAAAATAATTACTATATGTCTGTTGATCTCTCAGCAAACGTGGAAATAGAAGGACAGGCTTGAAAGTGCTATTAACTGTAAATTCCAGTCATGTCGGTGTTGAAGTACATTAGCTCAAAGCAAAGTGCTGAGAAGAAATTGGTTTTAAAGAAAAATCTAAGCACAATAAGTGTCTAATAAATGCTTTCCTCTCTTCTCATTCTCATATATAGGGACCGGATTTTATAGTCTCCCACCAGTGTTCCTAAAGGTAGTAGAGAGCTTGTAAAATAAACCATCTGAGTGCCTATCACCATCCTATCCAATCTAAATCTGTTCACAACATTACAGAGTATGGAAAAGGTCATTGCAGGGCTTCATTTCATCTCTGTTGTTAAATTACCTGCAGCAAATTATGGCAGAGATAGCAGTTTTCATTGAGTGGGTTGCTGTAGGTAAGAAGGGAGTTAACTCCTTTGGGTTGTAATCTGTGCCCACCAGAGGCATCCTCTAAAGATAATACTCCTTTGAAGTCACACTGGGGATGGCAGGCAGGTCTGTCCAATATCTCTGGACTTCCAGGATTCATGAGAACACCTCAGGGATAGTTTTTGTCTCAACAGTGGTCATTGCTCAATTCTGATGCTGTTGGTGCTCTTGAGATGTCAGCAGCTGTCTTGGGTGAAATTTCATCACAAATTGAAACTAGGAGCAGAATGAGGTCATTCAGGCCTTTGAACCTGTGCTAGCACTCAGTATGATCATGGTTGATTCTCTATCTCAATACCATATTCTCACTTTCTCCCCATACTCCTCAAAACCTTTAAAATTAAAAAAGAACTACTGAATATATTCAATGACTTGGTTCTCACGGCCATCTGTGGCTGAGAATTCCACAATCTTTCCTCATTTTAGTCCTAAATGACCTACTGCATATTCTGAGACCATGACCCTTGGTTCTGGACTGCCCAACCAGGGAAAACATCTTTCCTGCATTTAATCTGTCTATCCCTGTCAGAACTTTATATCCTTTCTTAGATAGGGAGACCAAAAGTGCATGCAATTCTCCAAATGTGGTCTCTTTCAGGCCCTGTATAACTGCAGATGGTAGCTGGGGTGGCAAAACCTGACTCTAACACTAGTGAAGCAGTCCCCATATCACAGTAGGAGAGCTGGGTTTCTGATGTCTGGCTAATGATAGATATTTCTGTCAGGACTGGGGGCCAGTGAAGGCACAGTCTACACTTAAATCCAACCACAGGGTCACCCAATTACAAGAATAAAGTGTCCAACAACCTGATTAAGACTAAATGGCTATAATTAAGTTATGCTGCAAATGCATTTAAATCAATCCTTTGGAAGACAAATCTATATTCATTTTGTCAGTCACACTTTAAGGTTCCAGATAACAAAAGGTAACAATGCTGATGACCTGCGAAATTATTTATATTGAACATATTTTATTAAATCCAAATATCTGTGAGACAGTTGGCTGCTTCCTCTTTCTCGCTTTACAATCAATCAAAACCCAAGTTGTTTGTGGTGACGTTTAATTTGTTCAAAATGTTGCTGTACTGCCTGCAGAATTTGGGCACTCCATCATTTGAAGCCGTGGAAGGAAGAACCATTAAACTATATATTGAAAATGAGAAGTTATAAGCTTATAATAAGACTTTCTTGTAGCTGGGTATCCCCTTGTTAAATAATGCAGGGTGAAGTGAGTTACACACATTTCTAACATGCCAGATGTTGCTCATAATGGCTGGAATCTTGTCAGTTGCACCTTTGGATGCTTAGAAGTGGGCATGGGGTTGCATTGGAGTGCTAAAGTTTTAGAAAATCTTACATGCTAGCAGCTGCTCAATTTATTCCAGACCACAAAAAATCTGGCCAGAGGTGCAGAGAGACCGGGATCAAATATGGTACTCACCCAGGGGAAGCAAGTCAGTGTTAAGAGCAACTCTGTGAACATTTAAGAATTCTGCAGGTGACTGTTAGTGGAGAAAGAAGGGAAAGAGCAGCAAGGTTTCCTTTAATTCCCCTCCCCATCCTGAACCATGGGTACTGGGGACCTACAGCTGTGGTTAAAAGTTGCATGGACAGATTGATGGAACAACCACGAATTCTTCCTGTTTGTCAGCATTTCCAGTATGTCGGTAAAGGGTTGCTAGCTACCCATTGTGTGTGGTAGAAGTTATTTCAAATGGGTAATGAAGACTGCAGCCCTGCTTAGGCTCTCTAGCTCCAATAATGTGGCTTCTGAAGTCAAGTTATGAATCAAATGAGCTTTATGGACAGGCTGAAAGTATATGGTTGCTGCTCACATGCACAACACCTTCATTATTTCAATCACTGCTGCAAATAGTAAAAGGAGCAATAACTTGATTTGTGTGGCTACACCAGGCATATTATCATTCCATGATTATACGTTTGTCAAAAGTGGGATTCCTTTAACTGGAACAGATGGCCCTGGAGATCTAATGGAAAATTTAAAACAATATGTTTCAAGCTTTAAGATGGTAAGCAGTAAGATATAATTTATGCTGTTATATATAAAAAAAGGATTTGCATGGATGCCATTTGAATTGAGAAGTTACAGATATTGAAAAAAAAACTTTTGTGGTTAAAGTCAGTTTTCTCTGGACAAGAGCAGTCTACGAGGTGACTTGATAGTGGTCTGTAGAACAGTGAACGGTTTCAGCAAGGTAAACATACAGATACTTCCATTTGCAGATGATCCTAGAACTAGCAGCCATAACGTCACACAGCATGGATACAGACTCTTCAGTCCAACCAGTCCACATTTAGCATGTTCCCAAATTAAGTTGGTCCAACCTACCAGCATTTGGCCCATATCCCTTCAAACCTTTCCATTTACTTATCCAAATATCTTTTAAATGTTGTAACTATACCTGCATCCACCTCTTCCTCTGGTGGTACACACTCTAACATTCTCTGAAAAAAAAGAGTTGTCCCTCAAGTTCTTTTTAAATCTTTCTCCTCTCACCTTGCAAAATATGCCCTCAGTTTTGAACTCATGCACCCTTGGAAAAAGATCTTTGCTTGGGGTGGCACTTTGGTTCACTGATTAGCGCTGCTGACTCATATCACCAGGGGCCTGGTTTCAATTCCAACCTTGGGTAACTGTCTGTGTGCACTTTGCACATTCTGCTTGTGTCTATGTGGGTTTTTTCTGGTACTCTAGTTTCCTCTCACAGTCCAAAATTGTGCAGATTAAGTGGATGTGCCCTGCTAAAATTGTCTGTAGTGTCCAGGGACATGCAGGCTAGGTGGGCTAGCCATGGAAAATGCAGGGTTATGGCAGGGGATGGTAGTAGCTCTGGTTGGGATGGTCTCTGGACTTGATGGACCGAATGACCTGCTTCCATACTGCAGGGATACTATGATTCACCTTCATAAAATCACGTCCCTCATGATTTTATAAACCGCTGTAAGGTCACCCTTCAAAATCCTAACCTCCAGTAAAAAAAAAGGGCCCAGCTGATATTTATAACTTAAACCTTCCATTCCTAGCAATATTCTGCTAAATCTTTTCTGAACCCTCTCCAGTTTAATAATATCCTTCCTATAACAGAGCAACCAGAACTGTGCACAGTAGTCCAACATCTTGCACAACCTTAACATGATGACCCAACTCCGAAATTCAAAGTTTTCAGCAATGAAGGCAAGCCTGCTAAATACCTTCTTAACCATCCTGTCTACCTTTGATGTCAATTTGAAAGAATTATACACCTGAACTCCCAGATCACTTTGACATACAACACAACCCACTGTCTGGCCATTAATTATATAAGTCATGCCCTTGTTTGTTTAACTACAATGCAATACCTCGTATTTTTCCAAATGCCACACTTCAGACTATTGAAACAATTGATCGAGATCTCTTTGTAATCTTCGATAACCTTCTTCACTGTTCACTACACTACCAATTTTGGTGTCATCTGCATACTTACTAACCATGCCTCCGATATTCTCAACCAAATCATTTATACAACTGACAAACAAAAGTGGACCCAATTCCGGTCCCTAACAAAAATATGCTAGTTATCTTAGGTTAGAAGATAATCTCAGATTGTGATGCAAGTGAGCAATATCATATTGGCTACTTACTATACACAGCACACGATTTTCAGTTCCATTGATGTTAACACTATTCAAATTAGGCAAGCCTTATAATGGGCAACATATATTATACTCTCCACTGTAACCCCAACCAGAGGCAAATGTCTATCCGAGCAAGTTCAATGGGGAATTCAGGAGAAACCTCTTTACCTGAAATGTGGGACCAATATGAAACACTCTTAATGGGCATTTGAGAAAGATAGAAAGCATGCTTTAAGACAAGGTAAGATAATTATATTAGAGAAAAGGAATAGGTTACACT
Source organism: Hemiscyllium ocellatum (assembly GCF_020745735.1). NCBI lineage: Eukaryota > Metazoa > Chordata > Chondrichthyes > Orectolobiformes > Hemiscylliidae > Hemiscyllium > Hemiscyllium ocellatum. Next base: position 35,697,171 of record NC_083407.1, on the reverse strand, counting down.
GATATGCATGGGTGATGATGAGCAGTAGGGGATTCATGTGGATCGTAAACAGCAGCATAAAGCAGTTGGACAACACAACTTATTTCAGAGCTGTCTGTTCAATATAACCGGATGGTTGGAAAAAGTATTCCCATAGATGGAAGATTATCAGTAGAAGACAAATGTAGAATTTGGAAGAATTCTTCTCATTTCAATTATGGATGTCAATTGGGGAAATTGTGTCTGTTCTCCTTGGAACAAAGAATAGTGAGAGGGGGATCTTGGTGAAGGATTCAAATTCATGAAGGGTTGGACAAAGTAAACAGGTAGAAAATGCTCACACTCATGAGAGGACTAAGAATGAGAGGACACAGATTTAAAGTCATTAGTAAAAGAAGCAAAAAGAATATTAGGATAAGCTTGCCTAAATAGTGAGTGTGACGGTCAGGAATGCACTGCATGAGGATATGGTTGAGAAGGAGATATTCAAAAGGAATTAAATGGAAATTTGAAAGGAAGAATGTTATAATGTCTATTGGCCTCAGATATAATGGGTAAAAACAAGAACTGCAGATGCTGGATATAACGGGCCAAATAGCCTCTTTCTATGCTACAACAATTCTGTGATTCCATATAGATAGTTATCAGAACACAAAATTCTTGGCCACAAATTGTGACTGAAGCAGAGACTCAAGACCTTTGATGGTTGAATGGTTCATTATGCACTGCAATTTCTATGCTTTCAACACTTTGCAATCTTATTTTATTTTGCAATATTGCTTATTAATTTCCTTAATGTAACAGCATTTCTTCTGGATCCATATGTTCAATTTTTCGAATGTTCATCATTTGTTCATAATATATAAGTCATTGTTGAATATTTCTTGGTACTTGTCACTTGTTCTCCAGCAATATTTCAAACTCTTGTATTTCCCTCTCAAACTATCATTTGTAAAGTTGAAACATGATTGGGAAATAGTGAGGTGGTGAGGGAATCAGATGGGATGAAAGATAAATGTGGTGGTCAGAGTGCAATTGGAAGCTCAACTGACATATGAAGAAGATTAGACACTAGGATGAAAGGTAGATGAGCCCCAGGGAAAGCCACACACTGCTGAAAAACAAGTAATGCAGAAACATTGGAAAGATTGGTCTATGTGAAAAATTATCTTTCAAAGATCAACTATATATGCATAAGTGCATAGTTTTTTTACAATCCACAAACAAAGCAAAACTGTCTTGTTTCACAAAAGTCGCTACTTTTCCAGAAGTACTTCATTGACCGTGAAGCTCTTGGAGCTATCTAGTTGTCATAGAAATGCTATATAAATATAAATCTTTCTTTCAATCTGTCAAAATGACTGAGTAACAAAACTACATGTTCAATGGTGATTGGGCACAATGAATTCAATGCTTTAATTTATTATGCTATTTATTTTCTACTGTACTGTCAATGGCTACAAAGAAATGTCCAACAGGAGAATATTGAACTATTTAGATTTGGCCAGTGACAGAAAGTGATGAAAATTACTCATGATAATGAATAATTACTGTCAGAAGTAACCTGCTTGAGTTCACCTAGAGTATAAAAAAGATGAACTTTGAATCTGCATATACAGTATAAATCACTGAAGCATGCAATGATCTATGCAAATATTCTTTCCCATTTGCTGACATTGTATCTTGGTTAATTATTGCAATAGCCTTCTTAAAATCTTGACAAATAAGCAAACTGTTTGTTCTTTGACCACATTACTCAGAAAGATTGCAGGTCAAAGTGATCCAATATCCTTGTGTTTTCTCCCAATTAATCTTGTCAAGAGAAAGATGGACAACATCTATAATATTAAAATTAGTGTATTTAATCAAAAGCTGTAATGTTTCTGGCAAGAATACCTAGCTGATAGCATGAATATGTAATGGAGACAGACCGACGAGAGGAGAGGCCATATTGGATGTGGTGCTCGACAACAAGCTTGGACAGGTGTCAGATCTTGCGATGGGAGAGCACTCCGGTGAAAGTGATCACAATTGCCTCACATTTAGCATAACCTTGGAGAGGGAAAGGAGCAGTTACCGAGAGAAGATATTTAATTGGGGAAAAGGAAATTATGACGCTATCAGACAGGAGTTGGGAAGTACAGACTGGGAGCAATTGTTCCACAGAAAGGGCACAGCAGACATGTGGAGACTATTTGAGGAGCAGTTGTTGTGAGTAATGCATGAATTTATTCCTCTGAGACAGGTAAGAAATAAGATTAAGGAACCTTGGATGATGAGAACAGAGAAACTTCTCGTCAAAAGGAAGAAGGCAGCTTACGTAAGGTGGAGGAAGCAAGGATCCGGCACAATTTTAGAGGATTACAGGCTTGCTCGAAAGGAGCTCAGAAATGGACTGAGGAGAGCCAGGACGGGAAACGAGAAAGGCTTGGCAAGAAGGATTAGGGAGAACCCAAAGGCATTTTACTCATACATGAGGAATACGAGAATGATCAGGGAGAACGTAGGGCTGATCAGGGATAGCGGAGGAACTTGTGCGTGGAGTCAGAGCAGATAGGGCAAGCCCTAAATGAGTTTTTTGCTTCGGTTTTCACCAAGGAAAAGAAAGATGTTGAAAATGAAAACTTAGAGGAGCTGGGATACAGTCTTGTCCAGATCAAGATTGATGAAGTTATGTGCTAGAAATTTTGGAAAACATTAAGATTGATAAGTCCCTAGGGACAGAACAGATTTATCCTAGGCTGCTTTGGGAAGCAAGAAAGAAGGTTGCTAAGCCGTTGGCAAGAATATTTGCCTTCTCACTCTCCATGGGAGTCGTACTGGAGGATTGGAAGGACATGAATGTTGTTCCACTTTTCAAGAAGAGTAATAGGGAAATCCCTGGCAATTACAGACCAGTCAGTCTTACGTCTGTGGTCAGCAAAGTTTTAGAAAGAATTCTGAGGGATAGGATTTATGACTATTTGGCAACACATCGAGTGATTAAAGGCAGTCAGCATGGCTTTGTGAGGAACAGGTCATGCCTCACAAATCTTATTGAGTTCTTTGAGGAGGTGTCAAGACAGGTCGACGACGGTCGAGCAGCATATGTGGTGTATATGGACTTCAGCAAGGCATTTGAGAGGGTTCCCCATGGTAGGCTCATTTACAAAGTCAGGAAGTATGAGATTTGGCTATCTGGATTCAGAATTGGTTGGCTGACAGAAGGCAGAGAGTGGTTGTAGATGAAAAGTATTCTGCCTGGAGGTCAGTGATGAGTGGGTTCCCGCAGGGTTCTGTTCTTGGTCCTCCACTCTTTGTAGTTTTTATAAATGACTTGGATGAGGATGTTGAGGGATGGGTTAATAAATTTGCAGATGACACAAAGGTAGGAGGTGTTATCGATAGTATAGAGGGCTACAGCAGGCTGTAGCATGACATAGACAGGATGCAGAGCTGGGCTGAGAAATGACAGATGGAGTTCAACCTGGATAAATGCAAAGTGATGCATTTTGGAAGGTCGAACTTGAATTCTGAATATAGGATTAAAGACAGGATTCTTGGTAGTGTGGAGGAACAGAGGGATCTGGGTGTGCAAGTACATAGATCCCTTAAAGTTGCCACCCAAGTGGCTAGGGTTGTTAAGAAAGCATATGGTGTTTTGGCTTTCATTAACGGGGGATTGAGTTTAAGAGCTGCGAGGTTTTGCTGCAGCTCTACAAGTCCCTGGTGAGACCACACTTGGAATATTGTGTCCAGTTCTGGTCATCCTACTATAGGAAAGATACAGAGGCATTGGAGAGGGTGCAAAGAAGATTTACCAGGATGCCGCCTGGACTGGAGGACTTCCCTTACGAAGAAAGGTTGAATAGCTTCAAACTTTTCTCTCTGGAGAGAAGGAGGAAGAGAGGAGACCTGATCGAGATGTAGAAAATAATGAGTGGTACAGATAGAGACAATAGTCAGAGACTTTTCCCCAGTGCAGATATTAGGAGGAAGGTATAAAGGAGACGTCAGATGTAGGTTCTTTACGCAGAGAGTTGCAAAATCATGGAATGCGTTGCCAGCGGTGGTGGCGGAAGCAGAGTCATTAGGGATATTTAAGCGACTGCTTGACATGCACATGAATAGCAGTATAGTGAGAGGTGTGTAGGTTACGTTACTACATTTCACATTAGGATTAAACCTCAGCACAATATTGTGGGCCAAAGGGCCTGTTCTGTGCTATACTTTTCTATGTTCTAAGTGAACTGTCTTAAGTGACAACTGTAATTTGAAGCCTTGGGAAAGGCACTGTTGCTTCTGCAATGCTTTAACTATGATTAAGGCACTAAAGAGGCAGGAAAATTTTGTAATTGCTGGGAAAACTGGAAAGGTCAGGAAAAGCAAAGGTTTTGCCAAATTTCATAGAATGTATTTTTTTTCTGCTCCAAGCTAATAAACAGACAGATTGGAGTGCTGACCTTCAGTAAGATGTTTGAGACATGGAGGTAAATGGCTACTGCTGGGGCCTGAAGATGCAGAAGTGCAGAAGGCAGATATAACTGGTTGACCTGTGATCATTGTTGGGGAGTTGCATCATGGGCTTGTAGAGGTGAACTACTGTTCATGGGAGTGGGTGTTGGCTGGTCATGAGACAAAAAGTGGTCGACTGTATGTTAGTGATCTACAAGTGAGGAAAGCCATTAAACCACGGGGTGAGAAATATGAAGATTGTGGAAAGGGAAGCAGAATATATCAGGTTAGCTCGATGGCCATGGCAAAGTACCCTGCTCATCCATTCCCATAACTGAACATCAAAGCTAATTTCCAGCTTGTTCCCAGGGGGTTAAATTTCTCCTCTCAATGTTTGAGATAGTAAAGGCTCAGTAACATCAAATTGGACAAGACTAGAAGACACAATTTGAAATATCTAAATCTTACATGAAGTAAGCAAACTGGCATAGTTTCACAATTTGGGTAAATTATTTACATCATCATAGTGGTTGTGGCAACAAATGAAATGGGAAGGGTTTGGAAGGATATGGATCAAGCACAGCTAAATGGCAATAGTTTAGTTTTGGAATACGGCCGCCGTGGACTGGTTAGACCTGGTGGGTTGTTTCCATGCTGCATGACTCTATAACAACATATGGTGAGAGTGACAGCATTTTAGGGATAGAAGGAAGTCAATGCATTCTGCTGGAAGGAAGGTCAAAAGTGGGTTATGAACATGATTACAAGTTTATAACAATCCTTGGATTATTGTTAGCATAAGAATGTTGGTGTGATAAGCTTTTCATTACACATGGTCCTAGACATCTGGATACTTTGAGTTGGAAAACATGGATCTGTTCCTTGCACTGTGACAAGCATGGAAAACTGAAGCACTTTCATAAGTAGGAATAATATTAAAGAAGTATAAATGCTTTAACATTTTTTGAAGGAAAATGTAACATAAAGGGTACTAATTGGCATTAATGTTTTCCAGATCTCAGATGTATGAAGAGAGTAATAACAATGCTGTCATAACTTTTTGAAAAAGGTGGTCCCATTTGGTTAAAAAATACATTTTAACAATAATCAAGCATGGAATCTCCTGGGCAATGTTGCTTACCTTGTTCTATCCCACAGAACTTTCCAAATCATCAAAAAGCACCAGGCTGATGAAATGTTTGAATATACATTATGACTATGCTACTAAATACTATAAAAAATCAACTACTTTAGATTTTAATTTCTATTATGTTTTACAGCACAAACAGAATTTGTAAGTCAATTTTCACAAATAATACCTCTTACTGCTGAAACATGCATTGTACCAACTAAAATTTTCATATATTCAGAAACTTTGGCAAGATTTTCTTCCTCAGCAAACCTTTGGTCATTACAATTTTTTTGTTAAATCCTGAAGATCAAAGTAAAATATTCAGCACTTTTTATCAGCATTGTAATTATTGTCAGGTCCAACTCGTCAGACAACATTACAAGTATTAAGATCGAGCCTAAAAATACTATTATTAATTAACTAATTTTTAGCATCAGCAAGTATTGCAAAATTCACATTCTCATTCAGCAACATGATGTTCCCCTTCAAATCAAGAATTGTTCCTGTACATTATATTTGTTCATCTTGTTTGAATGCACCTGAAGTTCCAGTGCTCCTTACATTTTATGAGTTTTTTAAAAATTTATTTTGAATCATTGAATCAGATGAAGACAACAGTAACAGGGAACATGGTGCTGGTCTCAAGCAGGCTAGCAAAGGTCAACATTGCTAAATGACATGGATTATATGTTTAGAAAGCTGCATGGACCCTCAGGTCTATTCTGCCATTCATAAGGTTATGACCGATCATCAATGTCAACTTTATTTCCCGACATTATCTTGATTAAGTCAGGGTGCATAGGTGTTGAATCAGATTTCTTAGTAAACACAATAAATTCCATCTGGAAAAAAATTTAACTCGAATCTGAACACATTCAATGGTCACTAAGAGCGATTTGTGTTGACAACCTTAGAAGACTGATAAAAACTGAGGTGCATTTAACTTCCTCTCCCAGTACTATTTTTATCCCGAGGGGATAAAATGCTCAGGATTACTGAAACAACTGTAGGGTGAAATTGTACTTTGCAATATTAGTTATTGGATACTTGAGTAAAATTCTGACCTGATATCTTTTTTTAACATTACAGAGCAGTACAGGTCCTTTCGCCCTCAATATTGTGCTGACCTGTGAAACCAATCTGAAGCCCATCTAACCTATACAATTCCATTTTCATCCATATGACTATCCAATGACCATTTAAATGCCCTTTGACAATCACTAGTCCATACAACATAACCAGATTGATAATGTCTCTGCTAAAATAGTGAAGCAAGGAATATCATGGCTCAAAAATTGCTATCAAAATGGTGAGACTAATTTTGCTCATTATTACGCATTCACACATCTCACAGCAAATTTAGTTGAAGATGTTGCAAATCCAAAGATTGGTACTGGATTTGCTTTTCTATTACTTCATAGGATTTGTTTTTCTATTATTTCACAATTGGTCAGCATTTGTTGCCTATTGCCCTGGAGAAAGAAGTGGCGAGATGCTTACTTGAAATTCTACAGTCCATGTGCTGTGGGTATCCTCACAGTGCTGTTAAGAAGGGAGTTCCAGAATTTTCAACCAAAGATTTTGAAGGCTCAGTGATATACGTCCAAGTCAGGACAATGTATACCTTGGAGGGGAACTTGCAGGTGGTGTTTCATCCCCTGTTGTCTGTGTGAAAACAGCATTTGAAGTGTAGCAATACATTCATTGACAACTAGCACTGTGAAGTTTCTGTATTTGTGTGGATATTAAGTGATTATATCTTAAAAGATTAAGTAACTTCAAGACAGCATTACTATTTAAACAACATGATATGTATTAATTACGAGTATTTGACCTTTCTTGCATTGAAAATTGGAAATCTGGAATCTGATTCTGTAATGATTGGGATGAAAGCCAGTTAGATCTTGTTGATTGATAGTTCCTTGATTGGGATTGTTAACATAGACCAATCATGGAGCCCAGGCTGACAGATATAAACAGGAGATTCAGACATTCTCCTCATTCTAACGACTGGCTCTGAGCAAGCTAGTCAGAGTCCTTGTACTGTGCACATGTAAATAAACTAGCTAGTATTAGATTTATTGTCATGTGTACTCAAGTACAGAGGTAATGGTGTACAGTGAAAAGTTTACAATGTTACCCCTCACGGCCACATCTTAGGTAAAAGGTACTTAGGTACAAATCTTAGATCCAAATAAAAAAGTGGCTTGGTGATGGGACATCTGCCTCCTTGGAGTTATTTCAAATTCCTTCATGCTTTAATCATCATTTGAGATTTTTAAAAATATACATGTTTCACTTTTTGATTATGTACTCTAATTTTTTTCCCCCTTCTCTTTAATTACCATTTAAACATAATATTCCTCCTCAATTGTTTTCTGTTAAGTTTGCAGTACTATAATCTGATTAGCTAAGGAGATACATAGTTTCTTGTCCTGCTTACCCAGATCCAAGAGTTCTGCTGAGGGCCCAGTACCATTTCTACCTCACAATTTCTTTGTAAAATATAACCAACACTAAATTTAACAGAGACTATTTAATTGTCCACACAATTTGTTGGCCTATCACACCAATTTTTGGGCCTGAATGTCAGTTAACAATTTTGAAAGTTAACATGTTCTTTTCTAATAGCAGGAATTCACAGGATCAGTTTAGACATTTGGTTAGAATATGCAACATTTTATTTCCTCAAACCAAGCCAGGTATAGTAGAAACATATCAAAATCTCCTTATCTTCTACACCAACAAATTTAAATGCAACCCATCAAGCAATAGACTATTGTTTTAAAATAAAAACAATGACAAGCTAAATAAGAACCAAACCAGCAGTTCAGTCAGACCCTGAAATTTGATATTTGATCTAAGTTTCAGTAGGCTATTTATTGGTTAATTATTGAAGAAATGACCACAGTAATTCCAAAACTGTTTCAAATGAGGAAAGTTTCCCCCCAAAAACAACGGGTATGAAAACCAGTCATGGAAAAATCAACAGGGTCAAAAAAATATTTATAATAGTCAGAATTGTTCATTAGTCGAAATTGTTGCAGCAGAGATTGTCAAATGTGCTGTACTTCTACCAAAAACAGAACTTGTACAAAAGTAAAGAAAAATGACTAATGTGATTTTTCCAAGTACAGGATCAATACACTGGGAGATGCAATCAGCAGCTTTGTTTTACGTTGTTTAGTGCAGGTGGCTTTCCCGGTCCACTAAACAGAAACGTTGGACTAAGGGTCAGTCAAGAATCTTCAGCGCAAAAACACACATAGTGCTGATGCAAAAAAATATAATCAGAACACTGTCATTACATAGAAAAATTAATCCTTTCTTTATACATTTATACAGTGTTTAAAAAAGATACAAGACTAAAGGGTTATCTAAGCAACAGTCTCCCGCAGGCCATCTGCTAATTTCTTTGGAAGAAGTTCTTTCTTTTCCTCTGTGCTCACTAAGGAATTCCGGCAGTTTGACGCATCCAAATACAGTTTTGCATAAACAGGATTTGAGTAATTTGTCGGCTGCCGTAAAAAGAAAGGGCAGATGTCATATTATTGAATTTTGAATGTCACTAGATCCTTAGAACACTGAAAATGAGATTTTGAGTATACAAAACTTAAAAGATAATATTAATTTAGCATTAGTTCTAGGTACAAAAGGACACTATTATATATATTATTCATTAAAATTGAAATATGCATGCTGCAGCAACAGCAGCTCAAGATCTGCAGTATGATGGTTTTGGAATCAATTTAAGATTGTGCTTATGACTTTGAATTTACATCAATCTTTCATGAGATTTTGGTATCTCTGTTCTCAGTTATTTTCAAACCCATTAAACTGCTGTGACTGTCATTGCTGAAAGTAGATTGACTTTACATTAATGTTGCAGTGTGTGCACTTTATAACTTAGGGTGGCAACAGAGATGAATTGAAATTATTGCCAATTAAGATAAACAAAAGTATTCTCCATTGAATATTGCTGCACGTTACCTGGTATAATATGCACTAAGTAGAATTGCTGACCTCACTCTTGTATACAGGTGCCTTGCAGAAAAAAAATGACTCATGTTAAGAATAAGTATGTATTCTAGAAGTTTCCAAATAGATATTTCTCATCTTCTCAAGAGACAGGAGATACCATATTCTCCATAAGTATTCCATCAATTATATTCCAATTTAAGTCCAAGTGTTGCCAATTTTCTGCATGTTACAATTCTTTGCCAATTAAACTTTGCTCAACACAGCTATAATGAGTACTGATATTCTGAGTATCTGTTTGATTTTCAATTTTAATGTAAACAAAAATCAAAGGAACACATTTCCTTATGCACAGACCAAGCTAATATACATTTTTTCTGCGTATATAGAACAAATGTTAAACATATTTAATACAGACAGAGATGAGGGTTTGTTGGAGAAATAGTATTGGAGAAAGGTGAAATCAGTATTTAAATAATGAATCAAAAACCCAGACATTGACTGTTGAAAACATTATACAACAGATCAAAATAGGATTTCAAAGTGAATCTGTATCTATTATGAATTATAATAAAAATGATTTGTTCATGGCATGTACATCAATGGCTAGGTTACCATTTATTGTTCATCCCTAATTGCTTGAGAAGATAGTGGTAAGCTGCCTTCTTGAACTGCTGTGGAACTTGGGGTTAGAGGTAATCCCCAGTGTTATTGGGACTCTAACCCGTAGAGAGCTTTCTCTCTGATTCCAAATGACTCCAGTTTTGTTAGTTTTCTGAGTTTACAGATTTACTTCATCTTAGTTAAGGTTCTATCATGGTCATTAATATTTATACATCACTGGTTTACAGTAAATATTATGATTAAACAATGTCTGGTAGATAAAGGAAATGATACAAAACAAGGACATTTATCTGTATTGAAATAGTGACAACACTGCACAATTTTTATCATCCCTTCTTCTAATTGCATGCAGACCATAAGCAAAATGGGTCAAGATTAGAGTGGTGCTGGAAATGCACAGCAGGTCAGGCAGCATCCGAGGAGCAGGAAAATCAATGATGCAGGCAGGAACCCTTAATCAGGAATCAGAATGAAGGGCTCCTGCCCGAACCATCAATTTTCCTATTCCTCGGATACTGTCTGACCTGCTGTGCATTTCCAGCACCCATCTAATCTTGACTCTAATCTCCAGCATCTGCAGTCCTCACTTTTGCCAGAAGCAAAATGGCGCTTTGTTCCCAGTGTTATGCTGCTAGGATACACGTACCTTTTCTAGATCTAATGTAAAATCTGGATCCAGCAAACCTCCGGAATTTTCGTGACTGCGATCAACTTCATACATGTTGTATGTTGGATTTCCAATTTCCACATTCATGCCTCCATTCGTCAGTGGATGCCTTCGTACAATTTTTACACTAATGGGAAGTTACCAAATAATGTTAACATGGAATCTCATTGCTCAAGAATTGTATTATTTCAAGAATTAATTACAGCCCAAACCATTTACCGTTGTCTTTTTTTGCAGATAATTATTCCAACAACGACTGCAATAATTAGAAGAATCAGGATGACGAGTGGTACTATAAAAGTGATGTTTCCTGTGAGAGATGAACAAATTTGATCTCAATCATTTAAATGAAACATGTAGACACATCTGAAGAAGTTCAATGAAGGCTCAGTACACTAATGTCTGGCTTGTCTTATGAGGAAAGCTTAGACAGGCTGGGCTTAGTTCATAGAATCATAAAATCCTCACAGTGGAAAGAGGCACATTTCTGGACACTATGGGGCAACTTCACATGGCCAATCCACCTAACCTACACATCTTTGGACTGTGGAAGGGAACTGGATCACCTGGCAGAAACCCACAGACATGGGGAGAATGTACAAAGTCCATATAGATAGTCACCCAAGGCTGGATCAAACCTGAGTTCATGGCACTGTGAGGCAGCAGAGTTAATCACTGAACTATTGCGCCACCCACTGCTAGATTTGCCGGAGTTTAGAAGAGCAACAGGTGCCATGTTTAAAACTTATGGGATCTTAACAGGGTACACAGGAGAGGATATTTCCTGTTGTAGCAGAACCTTGAACTAAGGATCACTGATTTAACTTAAGCAGTTTCCATAAATAGAAATGTGGTTTTATTTTTCAGACAGGACAGTGAGTCTTTAAAAGTCTCTTCCTCAAAAGATGGTTGATTCATGCAAATCCTTGCATATTTTGAAGGCAGAGTTAGGTACATTCTTGATATATAAAGTGATGAAAAGTTATCAGGGGTATATGGGATCATGGATTATCTATAATCAGATCAGCCATGATCTTATTAAATGGTGCAGCAGGCTTCAAGGGCTGAGTGGCCTACTCCTGCACCTGAATCTTATGTTTGTATATTCCATCAAATATAAAAGAAAATACACATTTCCCACAGATGCACTTCTTTCATGGAGAATGAGCACGTATAGACTAGTCGTTGGATAGACATTATTAACACTAAATACATAATGCGGCGTATTGTGAGCAAAATCTGCTGGTTTACCTCTTGTAGTTTCAAGTAGGTCGACCCGATGACTCAGGGAATAGAAGTTACAACTAGATTATAATAGGCATTAGAAGCAAGCATAAGTAGCACTCTATAGTTTTTGAGCTATATGGTATAAACCATGTACTAGTTTGCTTTGCTTTTTAACATGTGGTATGTTATGATGTATGTTAAGATCTCCACAGAAATAAATAAAAATTAAGAAATTCAAACTTTTAGTTTTTAACTGGATGAATGACACAAGATTTCAAAGCTTTTTTCTCGCAATCATGGCTAAAAAAATAACTTGATTAACATTAAACTCCAGAGCAGAACATCTACCTTTAAACCCCTCACAACACAAATTTCACAGAATCAGAATCTTTCTGGCAAACATTTTAAACTTGCTCCCAGTTTGCAGTGGGTTTCCATGTCCCTGTTTTGCTACACTGTAAACCTCAAGTGAATAGATGTTTTCTTAAGTTTTCAGAGAAATCTTTTAAGACCAACCCAGGTAATAAAACCTATTTCAATGACTGTTCTCCAGGATGTATCTCCAAGATTCTTCTATGGCCCTTTCTGGGGAAGCCTATAACCTGATCCGAAAATGGATTCTTCTGTGATCTTCTCTATTGCAATGCCAACAATATTAACCTTGCAGATCATTAGAAATTCCAATCGTAATCATAGAATCCAACATTCTTTCAACTTGGAAGTAGTTTACAGCACAACTGTTTACAACCAGTACCAACAGCACCTTACTGGGATCTTGGGAGACTCAGAGTCAGCTCAAGTTAAAGCAAGCAACTGTCGCCATTATCTTGAAGTGTAAAATCTTGCACTTTCTTCTCAACAATACGATCTAAACCTTCCTTTGATCTCTACCAAACAAATTCTCCAGGCATAAATATCAGAACCTATGTTCAGTCACATGACACCTTTCATTTAACCTACTTTTAAATCTTACTTTGAATCCAAACTATAATAATCTTACACACTTACAACTGTAACAGAAAATATGAAGTTTACTTCATTTTATTGAACATGCAAAATATTGATACAAACATTTTAAAATGTCACTGAAACAAGATACCAAAAATATTAATGTTTGTAAATATTACTAAATAGCAGATATACTTTAAAATATCATCAGAATAAAATTAAAATTAATGACAAGTTGGAACTTCTGAAAGCAATGGGGTGAAGGTACAGGGGGAATTTGGCAAGTTTGGCAGCATCTATAGAATGAAAACAAAATTAATGTTTGGGTCCAGTGACCCTTCTCCAGAACTCTGGAGAAGCAAAAAAATTCCTTTATCTGTTCTGGCTTCCCACAAGGGCAGCAGTTTGAACATTTTCCCACTTGCCTCCCATTTAAATCCATTTCTTGAATGATTGGGAATAATTCTAGTTTCTTTCCCTCGCTTCTCTCTTCCCTCCAATTTGGAATATTTAACTTACCTTATTGCACTCACGTCTCTAAAATTGCTAGACCCCTGCCAACCTGGGTTTATGTTTTGTGCATTAATTCAAAGATGTCAGCTAGAATTGCTGCCTGTCTAGGCTCTGTTATCCTCTGATTCTCTAAATTGCATTCATTCTTGGTAACAATATTAAGTTTTTTGAATTTTGCAAGGAGAATCGCCTCACAAAGATTTTTGTAAATGTATACATCCAAAGCTTAAAAGTGAGCTGTTTAAGCCATTCAAATTCAAGGTATATGTGATCAGGCTGCTTCTTGAGGGAACAAGGTTATTCCCCTCTCCACCATTTACAATAGCATCTTTTGCTGCCTCTTGTCAATTGCACTCTCTTTAGGCAAGAGGGAGCAAACTTTGTGAGTGCAATATCAGTTCCATTGTTGGATTGGCAATTTTAACTGCTTTGCTAACCATTTTAAAGAGATAAAAATAGTATCCTCCTCTTAATCATTATATTTAGGGATTAAATGAAGGAACTTCAATATTTAAGCGCAGACATCCAAGATAGATGTGGCTCCCACACTACAACTGCCTTCAAAGGGATTTTCCTTTCTCAACTCAAGTTGCCTCAATGTAAGCTTTTTTTCCTCTTTCCTGGCCTCTTTTGCCCATTTTGCCTTTATTGAAAACTCTTTTTTTTTCCTGTCTTTCATTTCCTTTCTTGGCTCTCACTCTGACTGCTACTCTTTTACATTTTACCAAGGATAAAACCTCTAATTATTCAAATGTTATCTTATCTTGCTCTACAAAAGCACTAATGTTAAACTGTAGTGATTGTAACAAGGCCAGCCAGCTGGACCTCATAGAATATGAGTTCCCTGACTGGATTAGATTAACAACTCCAATCAGGGAGCCTTGGCTAACAGATATAAACAGGAGTATCAAGGTGCTGACTCTGATAAGGCTATGTCAGAGTCAGGGCTTTCCTACATGTAAATAAATATTGTCTTAGTGAGAGGAAACCATCCTCTATCAAGTTATTTCACAAATTATGATATTTTAGCTCTTTAATATTACAGGCCTAACAGTTTTGCAGATATTTTTAAACAGCTTTTCACTTAGATTCTCTACAGCATGGAAACAGGCCATTTGGCCCAACAAGTCCACACCCGACCCTCCAAAGAGTAACCCACCCAGACCCATTCCCGTACTACTCTACATTTACTCCTAACCTACATATCTGTGAACACTATGGGCAATTTAGCATTGACAATTCACTGTCAGGGATCTGTTGCTTTAAGCCGCACAAATACCCTCAATCAGATTCCAGTCCATACCTCACTCTTGGATATCTGTTATTCTGTATTAAATCAACCTATGCCCCTTGATTTGATTCCAGACATTAACTCATTCCTGGGTATCTGTTGTACTTTGAAAGAAGAATTATTTCTCCCACTCCCCAATTATTTCATTTGTCTTTTAGATCTTACTACTTAAGCCCACAGTTTGTTATGATGAGTTGAGCAGGAGTGAATTGGCCCCATCTTATTAAACCCCTCAGCTGGTCACAACAAATATTTTTAAATTTCCTCTTTAGCTTTTCATTAACAATTTCATAAATCATAGAATCCCTACAGAGTGGAAACAGGCCATTTGGCCCAACAAGTCCACACTGACCCTCCAAAATGTATCCCACCCAGACCCATTGCCCTACATTTACCCCTGACTAATGTACCTAACCCACACATGCCTGAACACTACAGCCAATTTAGCACAGCCAATCCACCTAATGTGTACATCTTTGGATTAAGGGTAGAAACCCACACCGACACAGGGAGAATGTGCAAACTCCACACAGTCACCCGAGGTTGGAATCAAACCCAGGTACCTGGTGCTGTGAGGCAGCAGTGCTAACTACACAGCCACCATACCACCCCAACCACTGAGCCTCCTTGTCACCAATTTAATTCACTGATTCAAAACTGATGAACCAATCACAAGATTTTCTTGAGTGAAATAATGAAGAATGTTGTCACTTGCAATCGCTGATGTAAAACTTAAATGATATAGGACAGCTCGGAGAAAGGGAGAGCAAGAATATGCAGTTTTAAAATTCCTAAGTGTCTGTGAGGCTTTGGTTTCATCCTGAGATCATGGTTGTTTAATTGATGACATTCATCCTTTGCAGTAGCGAAATCTAAATCTTTGCATTCTCAGTGAATGGATATTTCTACAGTTTGCTTTTGTCAAGTGAAAGGTAAAGAAGAAAGAAAAAAAGGTATAGTGAGTGAGAGAGAGAGTTGTTGTGAATCTAACATTTTCTTTCTGTTATCCAAATGCTGTCATCTGAAGTAAACTTCATTTGTGTACTTCTGTGTCTGGCTACATTATTAGTTTCAAGATGAAGAATATGTTGGTAATTTCCATCCTCAATTGTGAAAACTCCAGAAAGGTGTAAGTCCATCAGAAGGTAAATATGTAAGTGACTAATTTCACTCAGTTTGATGAAATTCTAATTGCAGTTCAAGCTGGGTCATGTTTACTGATGGTTTCATGCATTGCCTCAACCTGTGATCAGGTGATCACTTTGACCATTTTCAGTTTGTGTTTTGCATTTTTTTTAAGTGACTTCAATCTATGAAAGGCTCCTGCTATTAAAAATCCGATGTCAGAAATCAAAAAGTTTCCATTATTATAATAAGATAATTTTGTTTTGCCCTTTGTCTTCTGCGAATCTGGTTATCCTGGACTTTAGCTCTGTTTGCAGCATACTTCTTTTGTGGGATCATAACATCAGTGTGCATGCTGTGAGATAGAAATGGTTGGATCACCGTGTATGAAATCTCCTTTCTTAAAAATGAAAAAACTTCTACCTTAAAAGGCTTAATGCTGAAGAATAGACTCATTCCTGACTTGTCAACTGAAGGTAGTTTAAAAGCAGCCCTTGTTACAGGTTGACATTCAGCAATGCTGCCGGGCATTCTTCATATTATCTTCTCAAAATACTTGTGTCAAAAGATCGACATGTGATATGTTCAGTTATATTTTCAGTCCATGACCTCTCTGAAAAAAAATCTTAACGTTTACTGAGATATTATGGCAACATGAGTCTTCTGAGCTCGGTTTCAGCTTTAGTTGTAGTTGACAATAGATGTCAATCAGAGAAGGCCTTTGTG
This sequence comes from Hemiscyllium ocellatum, assembly GCF_020745735.1. Classification (NCBI taxonomy): domain Eukaryota; kingdom Metazoa; phylum Chordata; class Chondrichthyes; order Orectolobiformes; family Hemiscylliidae; genus Hemiscyllium; species Hemiscyllium ocellatum. The sequence continues at coordinate 35,680,527 of NC_083407.1, read as the reverse complement.
AAAAGTACACAATATAGATTAGAGTCGAGTTTACCTACTGATTTCTGACTCAAACTAGCAGTAACCATAATCAAATTGAATTAAAATCTAATCTACCCCAGCTTGAATGTCAAAGTAATAAACCTAAGGATTTAATGCTGTCATGTGTCAAGGATTTTTCAACTCTGGATTGGCTCAACATTATAATGTCTTCATATAGTCCAATAATCCATTTACCCTGGAAGGTTACCTCAAATTAACACAGAGACCAAAGTATAATGATCGGAGGCTGATATCATCAACAACAGTAACACATGTATTTTCATTACTTACGACCTGTGGTATTCTCAGTTTTGCTGCTCTTGGGAGCTGGCCTTTCACATTGTGTGCCCGACCATTCATCAGAACACCTGAAATGAAGCAATTAAGGCTGTAAAATTAATGTACTGCAACTGTCACAAACTCAAGAGGAAAAGCACCTACAGATATCAGCAAGAGTGAACAGCATTTAGGAGCATGCAATAAGGATTAGACAGCAGGTTTGTTTAAATAGCAATGCATTGAGAAGATGATTAGCTCTTATAATAGGCCAACAGCATGCCATGCATAAAAGCAATTAATTTACTAGGCCATGGAAACATGCCACCAATGCATGATGAGTCTGCTGGATTTCAATGTTTTATAGCAAAGAATGGTGTCTGGCATAAGGTCAAAACCTACTTGCACTGAGGCTCATTAAGTGCAGTTAAAGTGCAAACCCCTCCATTTTGACAGTAGTAATCACAAAGGTTCATTTTCTGGTCACATCGATCACTTTTAAACCCCACTGTACATCTGCAGAGTTATAGAATATAGTTGAGATTAAAATGATGAATTGTATTTTAAGGTAATTTTTGATCCCCTTTCCTGCGTCACCTTTGTAAAATAAACATGAATAGCTTTGCTGAATCAAATAAATATAATTGATTGAGGACCAATGTTAAGACATTAATTTGCCTCAGAGAAAATTTCATTTTGGTTCCTTCATCAATCATTTTCAGGTAACTGTCGCCAAAAAACATAGTGAATGGTTAGATTGGATTTATTTAAATATTATATGGTAATGATATATAGATATTTGGACAAACAATTATATTGGTCTGGAAGAAGTTGTAACTGGCTGCAGAGTCTCAAGTTTGAGAATGTAAAAGTCAGCCTAGATTCTAAGTCCTAATCATCATTAAATATCCCTGCTGGAAAATATGCAAGTTTGGAGATTAGGCGAATAAAAGCCAGGGTTGGTTGCGATTTCTCCATAATAAATGTTTGCAAATATTCACTTCATACACATAGAATAGAAATCTGTGCAAGGCATCATCATAAAGCACCATCTTGCCAGTCCCTGTGGCATGTCCCCTGCCTCATACAATAACATCTTTTTGAGCAGAGGTGAAGAAATATCTTGAAATGTAGATCATCCAGGACTAAAATTGCAATTTCAAAATTGCAAAACAAAAAACATCATGTTTGAGGTACTTTTGTGCTCTATAGTAATTTATAAATTGAGAAAGAAAATGAATCTGTTGGCATTTTGACACAAATGTAACCTCTAATAAACACATGCCAAGTCTCACATTAATGATGAGTGAAATATCTACTGTTTGGTATCTGGAAAAAGAGTACAAATAAAATCTCTATGCATTTACAGTTTTGCTATACATAATAAACAATTAAAAACTTTTTTTGTAGTGGTGGCTGAATTACACTTTTCCTTTCCTTTGTCCCTCTTTTAATTACTTGCTAAAATTTAACTTTTCCTCTATACATTCAGTTTTTCAGAAATTCAGACAATTTACTTGCTATTTACTATGTTTTTGTCTCTTCTTCGATCACTGTTATAATTGTTAGGAGGGCAAATGCGAGCAAAATGACCTCCTTACCCAAAATTACAGCCAGCAAACCATTCAGACTTGTTGACAAGTCTATGGCAAACTGCTCCATTAAGAATCCCAACACAGAACTATGACCACATGGGGATCTTGACCACAATACCATAAATTCCCCAAGACATGTAATTTCTGTCAGCATTTTCTCAATGGTAGTCAGTTTGTATCATTTCCCTTTTTTCCTCTCAGTGACAAATGCAATATAAGATTCATCACCCAGCGCAACTGCTGACAAATATAAAACTGAACTGGTTACATTTGTCCCATACTTTTGTAAAACTTCCATCATACACTTTGTAAACTATTTTTTTGAACCTTGAAACTACGTTTGTCTCCATTCCCAGTCACTCTGGCATAGTCTGCTTTATTTCTCTGAACCCCAATGGCAGAAATGAAACTTTACGTGGTAAACATTGCCATGCGTCAATGTTTATTTTTGAAAGTACACTAGTCATAGCTGAATTTCTTTCATTTGTCATGTTTGTGACAGCCAACAAATGAAGAATATCACAGAAAGAAGGATTGAAAAATTACTTGATAGTTAATGGAAGGATTAGAGGACATTAAATAACTCTATTTGTGAGCAGAACCTCTTAACAATACGAGATATTGTTGTCGGAATAATTATGAAAGAAAGAAGTGTTATTGTCAAATTTTGTTAAGTTTTTGTTTCCTACCTTAAAAACATATAAGTTATACTAATGGAATAATGGACTTATTGAGTAGTGTAACTGTTGTTTTCAATCACACATTGTTGAATTTCACGTCTGATTATGAAAGGATGTTGGATGCCTTTGAACTTTAACAATGGAGATCAATAAAAGCAGCAAAAGAAACACAAATCAATAACTGGATAGGAAATGTTTTATTTCACGTGGAAAGTGGAAGCCTATTCATCTCCTCGTAACCTGTAACTTTTTCTAATTCCAATCTTTTCCATTGCCCTGCAAGCATTTTCTTATTCCAAGCACGATGCATATGATTACCTTCATTCTGATATCCTCACAGCTGGCTTACTTCCCTTGGAATTATTTGGCCTGGATTGTTACACAGTTCAAACAATCCCTTACTCACAAAGCGTATCCATTAGTTCTGTCACTCTCCTGACTTTTGGTGATTGTCTAGAACTTTTTAATATTTTGCAGTCCAAAACCAAAACTATAAAGTTTATATTTTTATTTTGCTGGCAATATTAATTTCAATGACTTTAAAATTGACCAACAGCTTTTCCTGTGTTTTTGTCCAGATTGACATGATTGCAAGGGCCTTGTATTCACTCAGGAATCAATCTGTCTCTGATTAACTTGGTGACTTATTTCCATCCCTAAATCCTGTCCTTATCTCCAGTCTTGACACTTACACAGTGTCTACCTCTTCTGAATTTTTTTTGTGGTTTCATATCTAGGTTTTGTAAATCCCTCTAATAGTCTTAATCACATTGGTTGGCAGTTTGGAGTTTTATTTTCTATCCAGTATTTCTAAATAAGTGAAAAGAATCTTGCATTATTGCATGGTATATATGTGCTTATTATGACTTCATCAGTTGGAGGCACAACAGTCCAGGGTTTCTTGTTTACTTCAAGCCTCTATGAACTCAAGTCTGTCTAAGGCTTATATTACTCTAATATGGCTGCTCCAGAATCTGTTGTGTATTTCTGAATATGATTGAAAAGAAGTATCTCTCTTCCACTTTTAGATTCTCTCTTTTATCCTTTATGATTTTTGATAGAAAAAATACTGGAATGCTCTCTAATCTTGTGAGGTTTCCTTTCTGCCATTTTCCTAAGTTGCCAATAAGCTAGTCATATCATTTGATTTGATTTATTATTATCACATGTGAAAAGTATTGTTTTGCATGCCATCCTGACATGATAAACCTTATGTAAGTACATCAGGGTAATAGAATAGAATGCAGAGTGCAGTGTCACAGCTATAAGAAGGTGCACAGGAAGATCAACTCTTAATATATGAGAAGTTTGTTCATAAGTCTGATAACAACAGGGAAGATGCTCTTCTTGATTCTATTGGTATGTATTTTCAACTCTTTGTATATTCTGTCCAATGGAAGAGGGTGGAAGATAGTATAACAGGGTGGTAGGCTTCCTGATTATGTTGATTGCTTTTCCAAGACAGCGAGAAGTGTCGACAGAGTCAATGTATATATGTATCGTCCATGTATTTAAATTAAGGCTCATCCCTCAATTCTCTATAGGACCCAAGTCATCTTTTCTCTGAGTCTCAAAATCTCATTATTTTTCATAAATCAACATCACTTTTAAGATCCCAACTTTGTATCATCTAACCACTTTATTAATCACTTCTTTTTAACATTATTTGGCAGAGTCTTGGTCTTTCATTTTAGTTCCTCAAAAGAAAAAGAAAGTCATTACCATTGACCTTACGTTATTGGTAAGTAGAGTATAGACTCATTGCCTTTGTCCCAACAGGTGCACAGTTAGAACAAAGTAAACTTTATTACCTTTTACTGTAGATTCAGAATATGTGTTATGTAAAGAATAAAAAGCTTCTTGTAAAGACCGCAATTGTCAATGATGCAAGCATGATCTGACTTGTTGCTGTACCTCATCGCAAAATGTTTTGAATTATTTCCAGAGATCCACAAAAATACTTACATATCACTTTTTTTCAACATAAACTTAATAAATTAATTAAATGACCACTGTACAAACAATCCAGCTCTCTCTCAAAAACTAGCTAAAACCAAAATCTGCAGAAAACAACTGTTGTATTTGGAATGCAAATGTTGATTTGAATTTGGCTAGAATCTGGGCCTGAAACCTCATGGGAATAATATCAGCAAACTGCAAAGGTCAAATTGACCTCCTGGTTCAACTTGTCAGTCAGACCTCCAGAAAATCATTAATGCCTTGGTGGAGAAAATGCTGGGCTGACAATGATGTTTGGTATTGAGAGTTAGCTGCAGTATATTGCTAATATCACCAGACTAATAATCCAAAGCGCAGATGCTCAGGGGCATGAGTTCCAATCTTAGTATGGCAATTGGCAATCGGTGGAATTAAAACAATCAAAGCAGAAATTTGAAATTTCAAAAGTAGATTGACAATGAATTGATTGCCACAAAAACATATAAGGAAATCCATTGTCCTTGTCTTGCCTGGCTTACATGGGACTTCAACTCCATAGCAATGTGGTTGAAATGGCCTAACACAGGAAATGAAAATGACAAACGGTACAAGTCCTCCTTATCAACATCTGGGTGTTTACGGCAAAATTGGGAGAAATGTGTTATTGACTAGTCAAGTATCAGCCTGACCTAAAAATACTCACGAAATATAACACCTTACACACAACATCCCTGACACCATCATGAACATCCTGTATATGTCCTGTTATGCCAGCAGGACAAACACTGAAGAGGTGGCAGCACAGTGGTGTACTTTCAAGTCCTTAATATTGAATCCAGTCCCTATGAACTTTTGTGGCATCAGTTTACAGGAAGACTCGTGCTGATTATCACATAATAACTATATTGCCCTGATGAATCAGTGTTCCTCATGGTTGAATACTAAATAGAAGCAGAACTGAGGGTGGAAAGGACACAAAACTTTGGGTGGACAACCTCAATTCATAGTGCCACTAATTATTAAACTGGTTAAGTCTGGAAGGGGAATTTCAATATCCACCACCAAGAGTGGCTCAGCAGCACGACTATTGATTCAGCAGGTTGAGTCTGAAGAGAGAGTCCTAAGTTGCTAGTTGAGATCTTTAACAGGTGTTGAGGGAACCAGCAACAGAGAGAAAAAAAATGACTTGACCTTATCCTCATCATCTAGCTGTCACAGCTACACCTGCCCATGATAGCATTGATAGGACTGGCCACCACACTATCCTTGTGGAAACAAGGTCCCATCTTCATTTTTATCTTCAAGGTCCCTCTATCATATTGTGTAACACTGCCACTGTCCTCATTTGGATAGATTATGACCAGATCTAGCAAGTCAGAAATAGGCACTTATAAAGTGCTATGGATCACCAGCAACAGCAAAACTGTGTTCAACCACAATCTGTAACCTTAGCCCCTATCCTAGCATTATAATCAAATTGGGGAACCAATCCTGGTTTAATGAATAATACAGAATGGCATACCAGGAACAGCACCAGGCTAAACGTGTGGTGTCAATTGGATGAAACTACAACATAGCCCTACTTCAATTCCAACCAGCAAAGGAAGCATGAAGAGCACCCACAACTAATGGATCAGTTCTGAATGGTGATGGATAATTAAATAACTGGACATTATGAAAATATTATCTCCATCCTCAATAACGGGGAAGCCCAGCATATCAGTGTGAAAGAGAAGGCTAAAGCATTTGCATCCATTTAGAAGTATTAAGTGAAAGATCCACTCCTGACATTTCAAACATGACAGGTGCTACCTCTCGCTGACTCAATTCATTTCACGTGATATGGTTGAAGCAATTGGACTGCGCAAAGGCTATGGGCCCTAACAGAATTTCAGCCTTGGCATTGAAGACTTGTGCACCAGAACTATTGAATTGAATTGAATTTATTGCCACGTGTACTGAAGCACAGTGAAAATCTTTGTCTTGCAAGCAATACAGGTAGATCACAGAGTTAAGTAGCATAGATAAGTAAATAATAGGTAAACAGCAGCAAAAACTGAAAAAAAAAGTTACGAAACTGGCTGGTGTGTGTGTGTGTGTGTGTGTTCAGGCTTCTGTACCTTCTCCCCGAATGTAGAAATTGTAGAAAAACATTGTCAGGGTGAGATGGATCTTTGAGAATGCTGGCGGCCTTTCCTTGACAGCGGGCCTGTTAGATGGATTCTATAGATGGGAGGTTGGCCTTTATGATTGTCTGGGCCGAGTTCCCCACTCTCTGTAACCGCCTCCAATCTTGAATGGTACAGTTGCCATACCTGGTAGTAATGCATCCAGACAGAATGCTCTTGGTGGCGCAACTATAAAAGCTGACAAGGGTATTTGCTGTCATAGGAGAGGCATTGTTGGGCCTTGCTAACCGGTGTGTCCACATGAAGAGTCCTGGAAAGCTTGTTGTGAATGACCACTCCCAGGAGCTTGACACTCTCTACTCGTTCCACCTCTGTGTTGTTATTGTGTCGGGGAGCACGAGTAACATCCCACCAAAAATCAATAATGAATTCCTTGGTTTGTCCAGCATTGAGAGCTAGGTTGTTCTCAGTGCACCATTTTTCCAGGTCTTCCACCTCCCATCTGTAGCCTGTTTCATCGCCATCTGAGATTCAACCAACTATGGTGGTGACCGACTATTCACAACCCTAATCAACTTGTTCCAGTATAGTTCAACACTGACTTCTATCTGATGTACAAAAAGCAAGATAAAATGCAACTCAGCTAATTCTTGACCTAACATTTAACAATCCTCAGTAAAGTGCCACTGGGATTTTGTAATAGTATGATGGAATACTCTCTACTTACCTGAAAGTATGCTGCCAAATCATTAGAAAAGAAACTCAACACTATCCAGGACAAAAAGTCCACGATTGGCAGTAAATTCAGCCCCTTAACCATTCATTCGCTCTACCGCCCTTGTATAGTGGCAGGAATGTGTGATATTTATAAGATGTACTGCAACATCCCATGAAGGCTCCCCGATCTCCTCATGTTATGACACGGCAGTGAACCTTTCTATTAATTAAACCAAACAACCAGAAAAGCTCACCTCACCTCGTTAAAATGAATGCCAGAGAACTCGCAAATTTCACTATTTAAATAACATAACATCAATTTAATTTCATAACTCTAAAAGTGAATATTGAATAACAACTATCCATAACTCTAAGTCCACACCCCCCCACCCCCACTTTCTCTTAACGGCTTATCATTTGCCTTCTACTCTACAGCAATATGCTATTCTAATAAGTTACTTATTAAAATTACATCAACTAAATGTCAAAAGCACACAGCTGCTGTCGTCTTCTGTAACTTCACTCTTCCGGCTGCTGACTTCCCTGGGTTTTCTTTCTTTTTACTGCGATCATGTTTCATATGAGAAGGTACCTTTAGTAGGTTTCCTAATATCTTGATTTTCTCTCTAATTTTCAAAATGTCCACATTTTTATATCCCGAACATCGGATCGTCTTGTTGGTTCGATTGGGTTTTAGTAAATTGGACATAATTTAAACTGATTGTTTAAATTTGAACTGTTGTCAAAACAGCAACCAAAACTCAGGTATTCAGTTCACAGCCAAATGCTACATGTTTTCAATTTTCCAGCACACTCTGGGTCTGCCATCTAGTCATATACACAGGTGCTTATAATCTCTCAGTTCAAAGCAGCATTGACTCTCTCTTAAAGGTACAGTACACACCTTAAACTTCATAGCATTAGCAACCTGTAACTCCGAGAAGGACAGGGGTCTCAAATGCTTGGGAGGATCACCCTGACCTGCAAGTTCCCCTCCAAGACAGGGAGGAAGACAATGTGATGTTAGCATTCATTTCAAAAGGGTTACAATACAACAGCAGGGATGCACTGCTGAGGTTGTATAAGGCTCTGGTCAGACTGCATTTGAAATATTGTGAGCAGTTTTGGGCCCCACACCTAAGGAAGGATAGATTGATTAGAGTAGATCAGATTAGATTACTTACAGTGTGGAAACAGGCCCTTCGGCCCAACAGGTCCACACCGACCCGCCGAAGCGCAACCCACCCACACCCCTACATTTACCCCTTACCTAACACTACGAGCAATTTAGCATAGCCAATTCACCTGACCTGCACATCGTTGGACTGTGGGAGGAAACCGGAGCACCCGGAGGAAACCCACGCAGACACGGGGAGAACGTGCAAACTCCACACAGTCAGTCACCTGAGTCGGGAACTTGTTGGAGGAGATCCAAAGGAAGTGTACAAGAAAGATCTTGGGGTGAAAGGCTTGTCATATGAGCAGCAATTGAGGCCTCTGGGTCTGTACTCGATGGAGTTTAGAAGGATGAGGGAAGTCTGATTGAATCTTATAGAATACTGTGAATATAGAGTGGAAGTGGAGAAGATGCTACCACTGGTAGAAGAGACTAGGACCCAAAGGTCCAGCCTCAGAGTAATCATATGGCCTTTTAGAACTGAGGTGGGGAGGAATCTCTTCAGCCAGAGGGTCCTTGCTGCAGAAGGCTGTGGAGGCCAAGTCATTGAGAGTATTCAAGACAGAGATACATAAATTCCAAAGGATTGGGCAGGTTGGAATGCCGACACATTGCTGTAAACAAAATTCTAACACTGCATTGCCAAGTCATCGAGGCTTAACTTTACAATTTTTTTGTTTGACTTGAATATACTTCTGTTCATCAAATCCAATAAATCAAGTATAAAAAGTCCTATTAATTCCTGATATTCTAACATTTGAATGTGAACTGCATTCCTGTGTGATGTTATCACAACTGATCAAAGAAGAATTTTATATTAAAACATATCCAATAGATAAATTTAGATAACCCTTGTGTGTCTTTTGCTTTTTAAAATGTACCTCAGCTTTAGCTGTTTGATATTCTTCTGATTTATATTCTGCATGTTTTCGGTATGTCATTGTTTTTTTGGTTTAGACAGAATACATTTAAATAAGTAACAAATTGAAGAGTAACTGTTTTGCAAAATGTACCTAAAATTTCCAAGTGAGTGCACTTCAAACGTACTTCATTGGTCGTAAAGTGTTTTGTGGCAGGTAGTCATGAATGGAGTTATATCAGTACAAGGCCTTTTTTTTCTCTTTTATTGTTACATGGTAGAGTGAGGGAGATTGCCTTGTAAGTAGGATATTATTACCTTGCATCACTCAATGGTGATGCTACACTTCAAGGAATATTAAAATAAAACCAACTGACAATGTTCAACAGAATAAGCCAAAAGTTAGAAGAGGAAACATTATTGTCAAGTGTATAGAAGTATAAATGATTCTGAAAGAAATAAAACAGAAGCAAGCCTGAGATCAATGCACAACTTCTAAACTGTAGATTTTTTCTGTCACAAGCTACATTACAGATGCAATCTTTGAGCCAACAATATATCCATGAAAACTCATAAGTTCACTCTTTTGCAAAGATCAATAATGATAGCCAATTGGCATTTAGTATGATATAATGCATTCTCTCCGTCTTACTTTCCTTTCAGAATCTTTCCTTCTCTTATCCCTGTTTCCTTTTTGAAATTATCAGTCTCTTTTCAGTCCATTGGGATTTCTGAAAGCCCTTTTGTCATTATAGACTGTCAGTGCCAACTATGGAAGTGAACCAGTTGCGGTGTTCGTAATGGTAATGAATGCTTTCTGCATTACTTAATGGTTCATTATTTAAAGGAGGGCTTTCATTAAGACTTATCCTTAATACTCTTTTAGCGGTTTTGTCAATTGTTCAGTTTTTCTGATGGATGCTAAATAAAGACCCTATATAAAGTCTCAATTGTATGACTGAAAGAAAAGCAAAGGCAGATCACCTTTGCCAGCATTTCTCCTTCTCCAATGTCACCAAGATGATACAAACTGATCAGCCATCCAATTAGCTTTTATGGGACCTTGTGTACATATTAACGGTAGTCATTGTCCACAACACAATAAAACCTGAACATGGAAAGTAATTGGCTGAGGTTGCATGAAAAGTGTCCTGAGGATATAAAAAGTACTTTCTGATGAAAAGATCTTCCTTAAAAGTGCAGCAGAAATAAGTTTATGATTGTAGAGAAACCTATGCAATTTTGAGATCAACGATAAAACTCTCCAGTACAGGGAAATACAAAAATAATAAACAAAAATAATACATAAGCAACGAACATTCAAGACAGATAAATATCACTGTCACTGAAAAATAATGGAATCTTATTATATAGCAACTATAATAACTGAACCACTATTAGTTTGCTTACATCTTATTGAAATCATGGTGAAATGAACTAATATTGAAAGACATCCAATAGATAGAATTAAATAATTTGCAGTTTTTCAACTATGTGATATATAGAAAATATTGTTCATTTAGTTCAGTTATTTACAGTAGAATATTTGTTTTGAGAGTTAATTCTGTGAATTATTTAACAGAATAGAACTTTAATGTTCTCAACCCTAAAGAAATAGGAGGAATATTAGAATTATACAGAATTATTCAGAACTTGATGAATTGAAAATAAATCTTCATTTGATAGCATGAGCTTGAAAAGAGACACATTTTGTGAGGAACTAAGAACAGCAAGAGACTCTGGGATCCATGTTGGGGCTCTTGCAATTTCTGGTGGACAAAACTAATCTAGACTTGAATGCAGGAGGGTTGATCAGTAATTTCATGGGTGATATAAGAATTGATGAGGTGGTAAACCATGAGAAGGATATGGGTGGCATGATGGCTCAGTGGTTATTACTGCTGCCTCAGAGGACCAGGGATCAGGGGCTCAGGTAATTGGCTGTGTGGAGTTTGCACATTCTCTCCATGTCTGCGTGGGTTTCGTTTGGGTGTTCCAGTTTCATCTCTCAGTTCAAAGATGTGAAGGATGAGTGGATTGTCCATGTTTAATTGTCCAATGTGTCCAGGTATGTGCAGTCTAGCTTGATTAACAATGGGAAATACAGGGCAACAGAAATAGGATAGGGGTGTGGTTCTGTGTGGGATGCTCTTTGGAGGTTCAGTGTGGACATGATGGGCCAAATGGCCTGCTCCCACATTATAGGGAATCTCTGGTTCTATGATAGACTCATAATATGGGAGAATATAGACAGGTTAGTCAGATAAGTTGACCAATGGCAAAAGGAATTCAATCTGGATAAGTATGAGGAGATGCATTTAGGCAGCACAAACAAAGCAAAGAAATACATAAGAAACAGTAAGACCTTGGGAAGCCCCGAGGACAAAAAGGACATGGCATGCCTGTCCACTGATCCCTTAGGGTAGCAGGATGGGCAGATAAGCTTGATAGCTCAGAGGTTAGCACTGCTGCCTCACAGCACCAAGGACCCGGGTTTGATTCTAGCCTCAAGTGTGGAGTTTGCACATTCTTTCCATTTCTGCATGGTTTCCTCCCACAATCCAAAGATGTGTAGTTCAGGGGCATTATTTAGGAGTAAAGGTAGCATTATAGGTTAGGGGAATGAGTCTGGGAGGGTTACTTTTCGGAGGGTCGGAGGGGACTTGTTGGGCCAAATGGCCTATTTCCACACTGTAAGGATTCTGTGATTAAGTTTAAGAAGGGATCTGGGATACCTTAATATCTTAAATAGCTGAGGCATACAGGGAGATGATGCTTGAACTGTTTAAAAAGTTGGTTAGGCCACAGCTAGGGTTTTGTGTGCAGTTCTGGAATCCACATTTTGGGTTGCATGTAATTGCACTAGAAAGGGTGAAAGGTGATTTAACAGAATGCTGTCTGGGCTTGAGAGTTTTAGTTATGAAGAAAGATTGGGTAGAATAGGGTTGTTTTCCTTAGAGCAAAGGAGACAGAGGGAGGACCCAATTGAGATATATAAAATCATGAGGGGCATAGATGGGGTAGATAAGAAGGAACTTTTCCCCTTGTTGAAGGAATCAAAAACCAGAGTAATCAAGATTAGGGGTTGAAGGTTCAGAGGTGATGTGAGGAAAACAATTCACCGAGAGAGTGGGACTTTGGAATTCACTGCCTGTAAGGGTGATAGAGGCAGAAGTATTGAGATGTGCACTTGTCATGCCAAGGCATCTAAGGCGATGGGTCAAGTGCTGGAAAAAATTGATTAGAATAGTTAGGTGCTTGTTTTTGACTGATGCATATCTATGCTATAGACCTTCCCAGCATTAGATGGAATTCCATGAATGGGCAACTATTTGTTGGATAGTCTTAAATGTGCAAACAATTACACTGATAAGCAATTTCTATTTGCATGTTCTGGATGCGACATATATTACTAGAGAGGACCATGCTCCTTGCAGAACGAAAAAAAATGTACATGCACTGCAGTTATTACAGCTCCATAAAATAGATGTTGGCTAGTCACGGGTTCACTTCCCAATCAGAGACAACCTTCCTGGTTTAAAATTAAAACAAAGCTTGTCAGTTAACTGACAGTCTTCATTTACAAGTTCTTTCTCCATGGCAATGCCTCTGACCAATTAGCACTTTCTCTCTTTTACAGGCTAAGTATTCATTGTCCCTCACATTGCTCTTTTGACTTGGTTTTATGAACATAAGATGAAAAACTTCCAAGCAACACTCAACTTTAAACTGTCTGTTTTCTCACATTGGGTGCTGAATGTTTGAAAGGTTAGCAAGAATAAATAAAATAATCATGACATTGTTACAAGTTTATAATTGTTTAGAACGTACTTAAAAAAATTGAACATGTATTGTTTAAAAATGTTCATCCTACTCCATTCAAATCAGTCTTTATCTTCTTTTCTTCCAAAATGAAAAGAAAGATAATCATCATAAACTGTTGGCATAACACATTTACAGCCTCAAAAATATTATAACGTGTTAAATGTGTAATCCAAACAGTTGCACTTATTCTTATACATAACATGTTTTATCTCAATTTTCATTAGTCCTTCAGCATGCTCCTCCTCTCACACAATTCATTACTGAGCATCATACTGTTAAGAGCTTGAGTCAAGGGCTAGCTGGGATGATTGCATTGATTCTTGTCACCTCTACTGAAAGTTCCTTTCCCCAACTATCCAACTGAGATCAAAACCTATAATGGACATGAACTCATTCCTATGTTTGGCCATGACAATATACATCCAGGACCAACATACTTTAGTTTTAGACATTACTAAAATATGATTTCCATTTCTAATTTAATGTCGCTACCAATTGTACTCTGATTTCACCAAAAACAATGTAAAACTACAGAAAAGCACTTATCCATTATGGAAGCAGGCCATTCAGCCCAACTGACCCATTTCAACCCTCCGAAAACCATTCCACCCAGATATATCCCCTATCAAATCCTTGTAACTCTGCAGTTCCCCTAGCTAACCCACTAACCTGCATACTGCATTTAGCATGGCCAATCCATCTAAATTGCACATCATTGGACTATGGGAGGAAACCAGAGTACTGTTGTAGAACAGAGAGACCTAGAGTTTCCGGTGCACAATTCTTTAAACTTTGCATCACAGACAGACAGGGTGGTTAAGATGGCATTTAGTACGCTTGCCTTCACTGCTCAGACCTTTGCGTATAGGAGTTGGGATGTCATGTTGAGTTTGTGCATGCCATTGGTGAGACCTCTTCTGGAGTACTGTCTCCAGTTCTGGTCGCCATATTATAGGAAGGATATTATTAAACTGGAGAGGGTTCACAAAAGATTTAGCAGGATGGTTTCAGGAATGGAAGGTTTGAGTTTATAAAAATAGGATAGATATGCTGGGACATTTTTCACTACTACATTGAAGGTTGAAGGAGGACCTTATAGAGGTTTATAAAATCCTGATGGATGTAGATATGGTGAATAGCCAAGGCCTTTTCCCTAAGGTGGGGAAGTTTAAAACTGGGTGGCACATTGTTAAGATGAGAGGAGAAAGTTTTAAAAAGGACACGAGGAGCAAATGTTTTACAGAAAGTGGTTTGTGTGTGGACTGAACTGCCAGAAGAAGTGGTGAATGCAGGTACAGTTACAACATTAAAAGACATTTGGATAGGTACATCAATAGCAAAAGTTCAGAGAATACTGGCCAATGATAGGTAGGAGGGACTAATTTAGTTTGGGAACATGGTTGACGTGGACTGGTTGTACTGAAGGGTCTGTTTCCAAGTTATATGATTCTATGACACAATGACTGTACGAGCTAAAACAAATGAAAATGACTGTTGTTAACAATCAAATTCTTCTAGCCATTTGCTGAGTTAAGTCTCAATAAAGGGGAAGCTATTGCCAAAATTGTACGTTGCACATACACCTCTATTCCTGTGTTTGTACCGAAGCAATATACTTCACACTCCACTGTACATAACAGAGACATAATTAGAGATGTGACTATATGTAAGCATTAATTCCACTGACAGCAACTCTATATATAAAGGGACCATCGTTCTATTGTTCTTACATCTTCTGAATGTGAAATCCAGACCCATTTAGTCACAGCCATATAACTCATCACTTCCTCTCATTTACCGTATGTTTTATTGTCTTGGCTAGTAGAGATTTTAATATTCTTTTGGCATTGACCAGTAATATGAGCTAGCATTTAATTCCTTTACCTCTACTATTCTGCTTGAATGATGTACTCAAAGTCACAGAAAAAGAACATAGTCATTAATTTATTGTTCTACATTCTGCAAAAGCAACAATGTTCACAGTGAAAAAAATCATGAAATGGTGCACAAAAGCTTTATCAGCTAACCACAATCTGGCTTCAAAGTAATCAATGCTCCACATAATTGCTTTAATAGCATTATTGCTTTATTTTTATCTATACCATCGTAGAGCTTTGCAAAATGTGATGACAAAGTCGATGAAATTAATTTTCATGCTTTGATACGATTGTGATCTTTGTGAATGACATTGGGGTAAAATGTTGAGACCAATATGCTATTTCTCAAGCTCTGGGTGAATAAAATTGTTGCCAGTAAAATGTTAGTAAGCAAAGGTGGGTGAGCCAGTGAACTAGCAAAATTTTCAACTAATTAGATAGAACAACAAATTATTTTATAAACTTGAGTTTTATAATATTAAAGATTACTTATATACATTTCAATGGAATTCAGACAGCTACTGGAAATGTGGCACTCCTGTTTTAAGTTAATAATTGGGATAGCTGCTTAATATTAGAATTTTAAGCACAAATAATTAATGAAGACAAAGGCAAGCCATGCAAAGCTGACATATACTAGATAATAAGAACAAAATCATTGTAAAATTTGCATATAGGTGAAATGGGGTTAACATTCAATAACTTGGGGTTACGCAAACTCCAGAGATTTAATTTTTATATTTAATACTTAGCATGACATATAGTAGGAAGATGTAGATGAAAGGGGATGAAATAAAAAATGATAGATGACACCAGCTGTGAATTATATTAATGTATAGTTGCATTTCAAATCAAAAGAGATGATTAAGATGCTACAAAATACATTTGCCAGATCTCATTTCTAGTAATGTGTGTAATTCTAATCCCCAATCATAGTTTGGAGATTTATTATTGGCTTTGAAAGAACATAGATGCAAGAAACCAAACTGATTCCAGCTATCAGAATCTAATATTCTCTGAAGGGATTACAAACATGGGCTGGAACTCTGAGTGAAGGCTTTGACATGATCCAATTTTACATTTCATGTGCATGGAAGGATTGTTCAGGCTGATGCAGCCAAATTATTCACAATGATAAAATGCTCAGAAAGCAGAATGGAGAAGCTAACAATTAGAACCTTTAAGAAAAGTAAAACTTAGTAATGAAGATCACTGAAATGAACAACATGAGTTCACTCAAGTGGCACAAGTGTGTTTAGGGGGAAATGTTGAAGAAAATAGTTCCAAGTTGACTCGCTGAAATATATTTAAATTTAAAAAGTTAATGGTCTGTTGGTTTTAATGATATTGTGCAAACATTGCTGACATTGAGTCAGAAATTATTTTCTGAAGGAGTGAATAGGTTTAATTCAGTTAATAAGGTAAAAACAATGACTGCAGATGCTGGAAACCCAATTCTGGATTAGTGGTGCTGGAAGTGCTGCACTTTGGATACTGCCTGAACTGCTGTGCTCTTCCAGCACCACTAATCCAGAATTTAATTTAGTTAATAATCTGACCTTCAAAATTTTGTGCTCCATCCAGCATGTTCCATCATAAATTGTGCACAAATTAGTCTGGTATTTGGATTTACAATCTCTTGCAATTGAATTTTAAGAATGAACCACCTAACATAAGCAAAATCTAATGCTATTAGACTAGATGACACCTACCTGACTTAGGGTTTCTCTGCTTTCCTGTTCAATAAAGGGTCTTAATGTACAGTGGCAGAGTTTTGTATGATATGTCTACCTGCTAACAAGGTTACCCACCTCTTTATCTTGGCTAGTACTGCGTGGTCTTATATGCATCATGAAAATAGAATTTTAAGCAAAAGTTAAATCAACTCTGTCACAAAGAGAAAAATGAAAGATGCTGAAAATGTGTTGCTGGAAAAGCGCAGCAGGTCAGGCAGCATCCAAAGAGCAGGAGAATCGACGTTTCGGGCACGAGCCCTTCTTCAGGAAACTCCAGCATCTGCAGTCCTCACTTTCTCCTCGAAAAATGAAAGATGTTTTTCAGGGGATTTAACAACATGTCTTCCCTTTAGGGTCAGTTATTACTTTGCAACGAAGGGTCCACCATATAATTTAAACAAACTTCATCTGATACCATGAGCATTGATGCAGGCAAGGTTGGAAATCAAGTGCTGATACACTGAACTACCTGTGTTGAGATGGCTGACTGTTATTATGCTGTGAAATTTGTCGAGCTATCCAGAACTGATAGCCATAATAATTCTTTTGTCTGTTGAATAACAATCTATTTAAGGAAAAGGAAGACTACTCTATTGTTATTATTCTGTGATATAAATATCTTTCTTCTTTAGGTGGACTTCAATTATTTACCAGCATTCTAAACTCATTCTAAGATAGATTAGTGCTCAAAAAGAAATGTCTATTATAAGTTTAAAGTATAGAGGATATACACTTACACACAAGTGGGCACTTCAGAGTGTGAGCCCAGCTGGCAAGTGCCACCATTGTAACAGTATCCATCACAAGACAGGCAGCTGGATGCAATCCTTCCATTTGTGCAACTGTATCAACAAAGTGAGACTAATGTCATTCCAGATCATGCTACAAGAACCATAATTACAGGCACCTGTATGTATTCAATGGAATGCTCTGTTGCACGAGAAATTGCTGACATTGAATCAGAAAATATTTTTCCATGAGAGTGAAAAATACATCTGAGATTTGTTTTGTTGTTGTTACACATAAACAATTAAAAATCTTGTGCTATTAATCACTCAGAGATTTTACATCAAATTATTCTCTAAATAGATTTTGTATGTGTTTCCTATTTTGTAACATGAATTCATTATCGTCATGCTAGAGTTTGGATTACTAAGAAAAAGTGGGTTAATGGCAACAATGTCATGATGCCTAATGCAAGGGCATATATTGGTTAATCTGGGCATAGCTATGTGTGCTAGATTCACATTGTGAGCATTTCCAAGTCAGTGAAAGGTTGGAAGATCTCTTTTGAAACTAAAATATCTTGAAATCGATTGAATTTGTCATTTAAGGTTCAGTTGATCGAACATATTTTTCAAATGCCCCTACTTTGTAGTTACATGCTGGAGCTAGACCTATATTTGTTTCTTGTGTGTGTACGGTGTAGGAAAATAAACATATTTCTCTACACTTAATACAAAAGTCACCTTTCACATTGCAGCTATCATTTGAATTTAATGTGCTTCAGGAATGATATTGAAATAAAGCTATATCTACAAATGAATGGATCTTTTGGGTCACCTACAGTAAGAATTAGGTTTCATTAGCACTCCGTATAAAAGCTATCTTGCCTTTCTCAAATGAGCAGTGTTATTTTTAAAGCTTATCATTCATGTCAAAAAACTAAGATCTATCAACATTAGTCTTTCAAAGATTGAGGCATTTCGAGGCAATAATCTAAACATAATTGATTTCTTCATTTTATAGTAGAAAATATTATAAGATCCAACTTATATTTCAACCTTGTGTTAGCTGTTTTGTGTTGACAGCCCAACATTAGAAGGGAGATGTTAACTGAACAAAAAACATTACAATAGTTGATGAGTTTCATGCAAACAGACTAGGTATTCACATGCTAATACATGCTCAACATAATTGAGCCACTCTTATGTTTTACCCAGCATGAATTGTAATCAGATTGAGTGGGTCTCAATGGTAACAACATAACTGTTTTAATTTCAAATTCTGTAGCTCCATATTACCACTTTCCTGTTAGCCAATTCAGTTCAACATAAAATTAATTATGTAACATGGACATAAATTACTGGACATGAGTTAAAACATCAAGTGCACTGTAGCGTTTAATCCCAGGAGATTTCACTGTTTTGCAGACACAAATAAAGGCATGGACACAAAACCTGAATTCCAGACGTATGGTGGAAGTGAAAGCTCTATCAAAGAGCATTTAACCCATGTGATACCAAGGGGAAAATTCTCCAGTGTCTGGACTCATTGCTGGTGTAAAAGCAGATGCAAAAGCAAAATACAGTTGATACTATAAAATTGAAATAAAAACAGAATTTTCTGGAAACATTACAAGTCTTGTAACATCTGTGGAGAGAGGGAAACAAGTTAACAGGCTGCATTTTCAGAATGCAACAGGGGCAGGACCAGGAGTCAACATGCTGACCAATTCTCATTGCTATGGGACCGTGTCAGCTTCCTCATGTGGTCCTGCCTTTGGATAATTTGAAGGAATAGCAGCAAGCCTGTGTTGGCATGTTATGCTCAATTGCTCATCAGAGCATCAAATGATGGTTGCAGCTGTATGATATGACATCGGAATATTTTGAGTTCCAGATGATTCTGACCACATAAGCTTCAAGATTTGTCTCTGTTACTGAATTCCTTCAAGTGCAGAGGTTTTAATGGCAGCATCCATATGATTACCAAGACACTGGATGAACACTGCCAGCATTAATAATGTCTCTCAATTTCAATTCCCTGTGTAATAATCACTAAGTAATTTTTGCAGGTATAGTCTGGTAGATTCGTCCTAAGTCGATTGAAGCTGCTACAGCTGATTTGGTTACCAGAGACATCACACTGGTGGCTGCTAGGAGACAAGGGCTATCTGTTGGAGAATGCCTGTTGATATGAAGTGTTGCAATTGGTGCTATTTTAGTTCATGGGCCATTGTAGAACAGGCGTTGATGACATTTTGGTACCTTAACTAGTAAGGGTAGTACACTTCCTCGAGGGATTCTCTCATTGTTGGTGGTTTGTTGTACTTTTCACAACATGGCTTTTCAGAGAGAAGCAGACCTTAAAGAGGAAGATGTGGAGGAAAAACATACACCTTTACTGGAGGAGGAGATATGGAGGACAAAGACTTGCAGGAACATGGTAATCCTACAGTTCAATATTTCCAGCGATCCAGCTATAGTGTTAAATTATTGATCAGGCTGGCAGAGGATGCTGCCACTCACTAACATAGGCATTCCTCCTGCACATACGTCATCTTAGAAGACAACTAGTTCAGAATCTCCCTTTCTTCACAAAATGTGAGTGTGTGCAAGTTGACCATAACACAGAAACATGACGTTTTCTGCTACAATACCTGAAAGATAAGTCACGAACAGCCATGCAACGTTCTTGACCACTAATTTTTTGTGTAGACATCTTCATCATAATTCTGTCGCCTTATTACAATCAAAATGTTGGTGTCATAGGTATCTGGATTAAGTTATTAATTACTTCTTATTT
Source organism: Hemiscyllium ocellatum (assembly GCF_020745735.1). Taxonomy (NCBI): domain Eukaryota; kingdom Metazoa; phylum Chordata; class Chondrichthyes; order Orectolobiformes; family Hemiscylliidae; genus Hemiscyllium; species Hemiscyllium ocellatum. The sequence continues at coordinate 35,660,169 of NC_083407.1, read as the reverse complement.
TATGGAACTGTCAAAACCATGACATAAGCCACCTGAGTGAGTTACAAAGAGAAACAACCATGCTGCAACATCTTCTATTTGCCAATTCTCCTTGATGAGGATGAGATAGCATTGGAGGCTGCTAGCACATATGAATTCCATATCTGAGGTATCTGAGATGGTTGTCTTGACCGTGTCAGTGGGACGAAACCTTATTGGTGGCCTTGTTGTACAGATAATCCCTCAAAACCGAGCTTCCACTGTAGGCAGGATATAAAGCATGAACTTTAATGACTAGTGGCCTATGAGTGAGGCTACATCATCCATGCCTCTGACCAGTCAATGCTAAAAAAAACCTAAATTCTGGGCACGTTAGTACTATTGTTTGTGCATCCACATTGTCTGTCTCTCTATGAGCATAGTTATTCTTATGTGGTTGAACTCCTGCAATCATGTGCCTCAGATACATATGGAGCCCAATCTCTGTCCATGAGTCCAGGGAATGCCAAACTTTGGGTGTTACATCAACATAACCTCTCCAGAAACAAATGTCAGTATGGTAACATCAAAGGATACCTCCTCCATGGATAGTAGGATTTACCATGTGACATCTCTTTTCTCATTCATTGTGAGCTCTTTTTCCTCATGAAATGTTAGAGCATTAAGATTATGTGCTTCTTCAGCCACATATAATTACATTATTTCCAGTGCAGCATCCTCATTGAGTGCTTGTAGTGAGAGATTCGTCAATGGCTCAGAAGAGCACTTGGGCATGTGCATGGTTACTGTTCCTGAGCATGAAGCCCTTATGTGCTCAGTTATATGACTGCAGAACAGAGACCTGTTATGAGTATCACATTGCACTTACTTTTAAAGACTTCAGAAAGGAACTGAAGCATTTCTTGAACTACACCTACATCTTGTGAATCACTTTGCAGTGGCTAGCCTCCTGTGCCAAATACATTGCTATCCCTGACATGTTAATCTATCTGACTGGTCTTTCCTGCCACCTTCCAAAAACACAACACTCTACCAGCAAGCCACCAACATGAACACCACATTCATGTGAAAAATTCTGGGTTGCCATCCACCATGGTGCCTGGCCTACTGCTGTTCAGCTGCTGTTTGACATACCAAAGAATCTAGCATAGACATTAATAGCTGCTGGAATCCTTTTAATCAGGCCTTCTACACATAGATCTCATCTCCTCACAAGGCTGTATTCTTGAAAATTGCAGTGGACATCAGCTCAATGGTGAAAGTGACTACAAATTTGAAATGGCCCTGGTGTCAGGCCTACGTGTCTGAAATGGAAATCCAGACCAAAGTTTCAGGTCTGTACATTTCCTCAGAACTTCTGAAGAACAGTCAGAGAGCTGAAATGTTAACACTGCTTCCCTCTCCACAAAATAATAATGGCTGAAGTAGTTGGAGATGATTAATCCACTTCAGGATCCACTCAAAGAGCTATCATAAAGTCCAACCATCTTTTTCAATGATCTTCTATTTACCAAAGGATCAGAAGCAGGGCCTTTTCACTGATAATTGAATATTGTTTAGCTAAAGTTGAAAAATGAAGTAGCCCACACCATCATTCATATGATCTGGGCTACATATAGGTTTGGGGTGATAATGACCAACATTCACGTCATACAAGTTAGACCATATTTTAACAGTAGTGGCTCAACCCAACTCCCCATTGCCTACTGCATACCAGGCAGAGTCTGACGGAATGCATATTACTTGTCTGGATGGATGTGGCTGCTATAATACTTAAGAATTCAGCACAATCCAAGATAAGTCAGATTGCTTGATTGGCACATAGTTTGCTAGTTTAACACCCACTTTCTCCATCACTGGTGTTCTCTGGCTGCAGTGTGCACAGCAGTGTAGCAATTCACCAAATACTTCTTCATTAGCACTTCTCAAATCTCATCTCTACTTGGAAAGACAAGGACAGCAAATTCCCTTGCAAAAACATCCTGAATTGTACATAAACTTATATTTCTTAAATGCAAATCATCAACTTCTCAATAATATCTAGGATGGACAAAAGTCCTGATCTTATCTGTAACGTTCATATCCTCAAAATATTTGTTTTGAAAACTGGTACGAATGGAAATTGTATTTACAAGGTAGTGCTTCAAGAAGCAGTTGGTGTAAATTCTTGTATGGAAGCCAGGTGGAGCAGTTGACTAAAACAGTGAGACTAGTGAGAAAATAGTCAAAACAGGCATGATGTCCTCAGAAATCTTTTGAGGTGAACTTTATTAAAATTAAATTAGCATTTGAGCAAAAACATGTAAATTGCTTGAAAAATGAAGGAATTGCAGGCTAATTATCGGAACTAAAATCTGTTGTTTAAATCAAGTGACTTAGAAAAGGGAGAGGGGGTAGTGAAATTATTATATCGAATTCCAAAGGTCCAGGCCGAAGCCCTGATGACTTGAGTACAATCACAGCATGGCAGTTGGCGAAATTTGAATTTAGTTAATAAATCTGAAAATGAAATACTAGTACTGGTGACAATGAAACACATTGTCTGAGAAACCCATCCATTTCATTAATGGTCTTTGGAGAAGGAAACCTGTATCCTAAACAGGTCTGGCTAACATGAGATTCCAGATACGAAGCAATGAGTTTGACTTGTAACTACTTTCTGAAATAACAAAGTAAGTGATTCAGTTGCATCAACTGTTACCGGAAAGTTGGTAAGGAATAAGATTGGGCAGAAGACCATCATTGACTTCAGTAGCGATAATGGCAACAATGCAAAATAAACCTCTCTACCCTGCAAGTTCTTCTTTGCTAACATCTGGGGGTTTGTACAATAGTTAAAGAGCTGTCCCACAGACTAGTCCATGACAGGATTAGTAAGAGTCACTACTGTGGAGTCATAGTGAAGATGGCTTCCTATCTAGAGAGTGAAATGTACAGATAAAGCAGATCTAGATAAAACAGATAAAGCAACTCAAAACCGGATTTCAAGGAGGATTGGTTCAGTGAAGAGTGCAAGAGGAGATTTTGGATCAGCATTAGGAAGACTTACAAATAAAGTATTAACTTTGGTCTATCAACAATACAAGATGATTAGTATGTCAAGACGTAATAGCAGCATGCAGTAGACAGCTCCTACAATCAACGGATCAGATCCAAGCTGTACTGTCCAATCACATCCAGTTGTGAATGGTAGTGGATAAATAACTAACTGGAAGAGAAGCTTTTATTCGTATACCAAACATAATGATAGGGACCATAGCATATCATTGGAATAGAGAAAGCTAAAACATCTGTAGCTATCCTCAGCGAGAAATACTGAGTGGCTGATTCCATTTGTCTTACTCTTGAGGTTACCGGCATCACAGATACCAATCCTCAATTCAGTCCTACATGATATCAAGAAATAGCTATGGTTCTTGACAATGTTGTGTCAATTGTACTGAAGACTTGTGTTCCATAACATGTTGTGGCCCTAGCTAAATTGTCCCAGTACAATTACAAAGTTATAATTCCAGTACAATAACTCACCCAGCAATTTCAGAGATTGCCCAGGTATGTTTTGACCATAAAAAGCAGGACATATCTAACTCAGTCAATTACTGCAACATTAACTTACTCTCAATCATTTGGAAAATAATGGATAGTGCTGTCAACATGCCTTGCTATCAAATGGCACTTACTCAGATATAATTTGCTCAGTTTGGGTTTTTGTATAGTCACCCAGCTTCTCAGCACATTACAAATTTCAGAAAATAAATCTGAACTCCAGTGGTGAATAGAGAGTGACTGTCCTTGATATTCAGGTAACATTTCTATGTGTTTGATCAAGCACAACTGAAGTCAATGGCAACTGGAGAGAATCGCTTCATGGATCAATATCCTATTGAAATTAAAGGAAGATACTGTTGCTGTTGGAAGTCAATCGTCACATTTGAGGACTGCTCTGCAGGAGTTCCTTATGGCTGCTTCATCAATGCCTTTCCCTCCATCAGAAGTGGGGATTTTTGCTAATGATTGCAAATTTTCAGTACCATTCACGACTCTTCAGATACTGAAGCAGTCCATGTCCCTATGCAGCAATGCCTGAACAAGGCTTAGGGCAATGAATTAAGAGAGAACTGTGCTACATCAATCAATGATCATATCCAACCAAGGGACAATCTAACCAACTCCCCTTGATATTCAATGACAGTGGTATCAGTGAATCCTCCACTATTAAAATATTCTGGTGGTCATTAGCAGACAAACGTGAACTGGATCAATCATTTAAATCCTGCGACTACATGAGAAAGTCAGACATTAGAGGTTCCAAGGTGAACAACTCACCTCCCAACTCCCCAAAGCCTGAACACCATTGAAAAGGCATAAGTCAGGAATGTGATGGAATACTCTCCACTTCTCTGGATAAGTACAGCATCAACAACATTCAAGCTGCTCAACATCAGCCAGGCAAAGCAGCCTACTTGATTGCAGTCCATCCATAACTCTAAATACGTACTGTCTTTACCAAACAGTGTAGCAGTGTGTTCTGAGTCGAGGTTAGAGTGGTGCTGAAAAAGCAAGTCAAGCAGCATCCAAGTAGCAGGAAAATCAACGTTTTGGGCAAAGGCCCTTCATCAAGTGCTTTGCTCTTCCAGGACCACTCTAATCTAGACTCCAGCATCTGCAGTCCTCATTTTTGCCTAGCAGTGTGTACAATCTACAACCATGACTCCTTTGATAGCACCTTCCAAACCTGCGTCTAGAAGGGCAAGGGCATCAGATGCATGGAACAATACTGCCACCAAGTTCCCCTCCAAGGTGCACACCATCCTGATTTTAAATTATACTGCTTTGTCTTCACTGTCACTGGGTCAGTGTCTGAGAACTCACTTTGTAATAATACTGTGGGTGTGGTTATACCACATCGACTGCAGAGGTTTAAGGATGTGGCTAACTATCACTTTCACTAGTGCAATTATGGATGGGCAATAAATGCTGACTTTGCCAGCCATGCACACATTCAATGAAAGATTAACTTAAGAAAGTGTAGCATTTTCCTGCAGGCACCCAAAACCACTTGATAGGATATTAGCTTACTTATTTATTTTATGACAACGCTTCTCAATATATAGTGAAAGTATACTTACTTGCAGGTCACCTGTCGTGTCTCTTTGTTCACAATGCAGTCTCCGCTGTGGCAAATAGCACATTTATCCACTTCACATTTTGGTCCTTCAAATTGTGGTAAGCAGAGGCATTGAGCACTGCCATCATTGTTAATTCTGCAGGTACCGAAATTCATGCAGTAGTTATGGCATACATCTAGAACGGAATGAATACAAATAGCAAATTGAGTGAGAGTAACAAATTAAATAAAACATGTTGTGATAACAAGAAATGCAAGCATTTTCATTGAAAGTGATGTTATTTAATTCAATTACAATTCAGATGGGCAGACACCATACTCCAAGGCAAATTTGGAGGGATACATCTAGATTAAAATGAAAAATATCTATCATCAGTTTGGTAGATACCCTAAAATCAACAATCAAACAGCATTGTTTTTTTAATTGCACTGATCAATTTCCCAAAAATGTTGTTTAAAAATCCAGATGATTTTAAAAGAAATCTGCTTTCAATTTATTTCCTGGAAACAGCCTCAATGGCAGACAAGAGGAAAAAAATTCTGTAAGTGTTACAAAACAGCCTAGTAGTTATTAGCACAACATTTATTACTGCTTGTTTTTTGAATGAAAAATGAAAAAATTAATGAAAAATATGTTAATCAGTAAAAATTATTGACAATGGGATTTAATTAATGAATGAATTTTATATTTAATTCATTACAACTATAAAACTTGGCAACAATAAAAGGATAGTCTGGAAGATTTGTGTAACCATTTTAAATAGGGGCCTTATGTGCTTGGAATTGGGTTGGACTTATATTTGAATGCCCGAAGATTTGAGGAGCAATTTTCTGCTGATGGCAATTTTGACAGTAGAATTCTGTCACGTGAAAAATGCAATTCTAAGCATGATTCCCACTGGATCATGTTCATGCACAAAGCAATTCAACCTGTCTTTCAAACTTATCTTTAAGAACTTCAATCTCATCCTAACCATACATTCTTTGAAGTATATTCTTAATAGTGACACAGATTAGCTGCTTTGGAAAGAGGTGGAGTGGAAACTTTTCTCATCTCAAATCCCATTCCAGAATTGTACAAAACAACAATCCCTAAAGTATCTACATTGTTCAATTATATAGAGATGTGTCTCAGACTGCTTTACACCAGAGAGGCTATAGTAAGTGAACACTGAGCAGAAGGAAGAATTAGAGGCTCAAGATAGAATGAAAGAGCAGCTAAAGAATAGGACCTTTGATAGCAGAGAAAAGGGTGACAGGGTTTAAATGCTTGGAAAAGAGCAGAGGTGATAATCATGATGTTTAGTTTTGAGTACAGACCAAAGTAACCTGAAAGCACTTACATTACTCAGTCTTTCCATTAAGACTGAGATTTATATTTCTTCGAATGAATAAGTATACTTGCCTAATAAAGGAATCAAAGGTTATTGGAGGTAAATGGGATTGTGGAGTTGAAGACACAATCAAATCAGTTATGATCATTTTGAATTGTGGAACAGGGTAGAGGGCTCAAATGGTGCTTTTTTTTTTGCTCCTAATTCGTTTGTCTGTATGTTTCCAGCATTTGCTGTTTGGATTTTAAATTTTCAACATCTCTAACATTTTAATACAAAACAAAGAACTGTACATGCTGAATATCTGAAACAAACAAAAAAACAGAAATTGCTGGAGAAACCCAGCAGGTCTGGCAGGATCTGTGGACAAGTCCAGTGATCCTTCTTTAGACTTACCAGGATATTATGAAAGCAGATGGACCTCAGTCATTTTTGTCTTTCTTAATCCATGCATAACTGAATTTGTCTTTCTAAATGTCTTTTCATAAGCCTGTCAGTGAGGACCTCTGTATTGTCAATAATATTTACGTTTCTTTCCATTAGTTAAAAATTATGTGCAGCTATTAATGCTGCTACCTTCCCATTAAGAAAGACATTTCACTTCCAACATTTTTATGTGGCGTATGACCTTCCCTCCATAATAAGGTCACAATTGGAGATATTTGCCAATGATTGCACAATGTTGTGCATCATTCATGACTCCTCAATCCATGCCCAAATGCAGCAAGACTTGGATGTATTCAAGCTTGCGATGAAAAGTGGCAAAAAGCATTCGTTCCACACAAATGCCAGGCCATGACCACCTCCAATAAAAGAGAATATAAACACTGTCCCTTGACATTCAATTGTATTGAAATCACTGAGCCCCCACTATCAACTTCCTGGGAGTTACCATTGACCAGAAACTCAACTAGTCACACAAAAAGTGGTGAAGAGAGTGGATCAGAGGCTAGGAATATTGCAGTGAGTAACTCACCTCCCGATTCCCCAAAACCTGTCAAACAACCAAAAGGCACAAGTCAGGAGTATGACAGAATACTCTCCTTTTGCCTGGATGATTGCAGCTCCATCAACATTACAGAAACTTGATACCATCCAGGGCAAGACAACCTGCTTGATTGGCACCACAAACATTCACTCCCACCATAACCAATGCTCAGTAACAACGGTGTGTACAAGATGCCCCCTGCAGAAATTTGCCAAAGATCCTCAGACAGCACCTTCAAAACCCACAGCTGCTTTCATCAAGAAAGCCAAGGGCCCCAGATACATGGGAACACCACCACCTGCAAGTTCCCCTCCAAGCCACTTACCATCCTGACTTGGAAATATATAGCCATTCCATCAGTGGAACTAGGTCAAAATCCTGAAATTGCCTCCCCCATGAATTATGGATCTACCTACAGCATGTAGATTGTAGCAGTTCAAGAAACCAACTCACCACCACCTTCTCAAGGGCAATTTGATATGGTCCATCTGGAGAGGTCTATTTCCCACATGAATAAAAAGAAGAAAGTGTTGTTGCTAGTTAGGTCAGTATTTGTTACTTGTTTCTAATTGACATGGAGAAGTTGATGGGGTGTGCTGCCTTCATAAACTGCTACATTACTCGAGGTGTACAGATACCCATAGTGCTGTTAGGGAGGGTTTTGAAAGACTTTTACAAAACATCAGTGAATAAAACAGTGATATTGTTTCATGTTAAGATTGTGTGTTGATCAGAACATATTTACAGATGCTGAAATTCACATGCATATGCTGCCTTTGTCCTTCTAGATGGTAGAGGTCATGCATCTGGAAGGTAATGTTGAACAAACCTTGGTGAATTACTTTAGTGTATCTTGCAGGTGCAACACGTTGTTGCCACTGTGCAATGGTTGCAAAGGGGGTGAAAGTTGGAAGTGACGGATATGGTGCCAATTAAGTGGGCTGCTATTATGCACGGGATAGTGTCAAGTTCTTGAGTGTCGTAGGAGCTGCACTCATTCAGGCAAATGGGGAGCACTCTGTCACACTCCTGACTTGCGCCTTGCAGATGATGGCAAAAGTGAGGACTGCAGGTACTGGAGATTATAGACAAGAGTGCGGTGCTGGAAAAATTCCTGATGAAGGGCTTTTGTCTGAAACGTCGATTCTACTGCTCCTCGGATGTTGCCTGACCTGCTGTGCTTTTCCAGCACCACATTCTCGACCCTTGTAGATGATGGACAGGCATGAGGGAGATAACAGGTCAGTTACTTGCCACAGAATTCCTAGCATTTGACCTGCCCTTCTTGCTACAGTTATTATATGGCCAGCCCAGTTCAGTTTCTTGTCAAAGGTCTGATGTCGATTGTATGGGATTCAATGAAGATAATTCTATTGAATGCCAAAAGTTGGTAGTTAGATTTTTCTCTTATTGATGATAGTCATTACTTGGGATGTGGAATACTTGCTGCTTATCAGCCCAATCCTGGCTGGTACCCAGGTGTTTTGGCATATAGACATGGACTGCTTCCATATCTGAGGAGTCATGAATGGTGTGAAACAATGCACAGTCATCAGCAAACATCTCCACTTCTGACCAAATAGTGGAGGAAAGTTTATTAATGAAGTAGGTAAAGCTGATTGGGACTAAGGCTCAAGCTGGGGAACTCCTGTTGAGATATCTGGGCTTGAGGTAATTGACTTCCAATAAGCACAACCATCTGACTTGCTGACTAGTCAAGAATTTTGCCATGATTTCATTAAATCCAGTTTGGCTAGAGCTCCTTGATACCATAGTCAGTTAAATGCTGCTTGGATGTCAAGGGCAGTCACCACTTCATCCATTTTGACTGTTTTTGACCAACTTGTAGTAATGTGCAGACCTGAGTGGCCCTGGCAGAATCCAAACTGGATGCCAATAAACACATTATTGCTAAACAAGTGCCTGTTGACACATTGTTGATGTCACATTCCACCACTTCGCTGACCATTGAGAGTAGACTATTATTGTGCTAATTGGCCAGGCTGGATTGTCCTGCATTTATGGGCAGGATGTACCTGGACCATTTTCCACGTTTTCAATTACATGCCAGTGTTGTAACTGTACTGGAATATCTTGGCTAGCCATATGGTTAATTCTGGATCACTGGCCATCAGTATTATTACCATATTGTTGTCAGGCCAGTATTAAGTATGATTGATTGGTTGATTGAATAATTTATTATCATGCGTATTCAATGTAAAATACAGTGATAAGTTGCCATGAATCGGTGCCATTCTCATTAACTTAAATAATTTTTCTTTAAATAATAAAAATAACTTAAAGAGAGTCCAACATTTTCCTTTCTCCTGCTACAGTCCCGCTCCAGGCTTCACCAGCCCAGTAGGAGAAAGTGAGAAGAGGTAAAGTGGACACTGATCAAATCAGTTGGGAAAAAGTGAGGAGTGCAGATGCTGGAGATCAGAGCTTAAAAATGTGTTGCTGGAAAAGCGCAGCAGGTCAGGCAGCATCAAAGGAACAGGAGAATCGACGTTTCAGGCATAAGCCCTTCTTCAGGAATGAGGAGGGTGTGCCAAGCAGGCTAAGATAAAAGGTAGGGAGGAGGGACTTGGGGGAGGGCATTGGGAATACAATAGGTAGAAGGAGGTTAAGGTGAGGGTGATAGGCCAGAGAGGGGGTGGGGGCAGAAAGGTCAGGAAGAAGATTGCAGGTCAAGAAGGCAGTGCTGAGTCTGAGGGTTGAGACTGAGAATCACCTCTGGGACACCCGCACCAAACAACCTAACCGCCCCGTGGCTGAACACTTTAACTCCCCCCCCCACTCCTCCAAGGACATGCAGGTCCTTGGCCTCCTCCATCGCCAGACCATGGCAACACGACGCCTGGAGGAAGAGCGCCTCATCTTCCGCCTAGAAACCCTCCAACCGCAAGGGATGAATGCAGATTTCTCTCCAGCTTTCTCATTTCCCCTCCCCCCACCTTTTCTCAGTCTCAACCCTCAGACTCAGCACCGCCTTGCTGACCTGCAATCTACTTCCTGACCTCTCCGCCCCCACTCCCTCTCTGGCCTATCACCCTCACCTTAACCTCCTTCTACCTATTGTATTCCTAATGCCCCTCCCCCAAGTCCCTCCTCCCTACCTTTTATCTTAGCCTGCTTGGCACACCCTCCTCATTCCTGAAGAAGGGCTTATGCCCAAAACATCGATTCTCCTGTTCCTTTGATGCTGCCTGACCTGCTGCGCTTTTCCAGCAACACATTTTTAAGCTCTGATCAAATCAGTCTCTGTTTGAGGCCAACGTTGCTGCTCGAAGGCCAATTAAGGCAAATTATGCATTTTTAAATGTCTCATTTCACTGCCAATGTTAACTTATCTTTGTGGCCTCTCTGCATCCTCAGGCTGGTAGATAGGGAGGAGGACCTCCACGTCAGGTACCCAGTGCCCCATGGAGAACTGCCATCAATAGAAAAAGCTGCCGTCGCTGATAGAGCTCACATGCCCTCCAGACGAAACATCCCTTACTGGGGACTGCAATTTCTGGCCCTGACCAGCATGGCCTGCACACCTTTCCTCTTGGGCATCCCTGGTTGCTGCTCGTGGCTACCTGTATTGCCAGCACTTGGCACCTATCGCAGAGATGCCACCAGGATTGAAGGACTATTGGCTATTCAATAGGCTGGCAGCTCTTTGACAGATGTTTTTTCATTTCTAATGTGAGGAAGACCTGAAGACATGTTGCTTGATGGGCATTTACTATCAGACCTTCCAGATATGATCATGGCAGGTTTTTTGCTGTCTTTCCACCCACTGGATTAGACCACTGTCGACTCTTATTAAATTGAGCTCAAAGCAAATTTTTGATGCAAAGGATTAGAATCATAACACTCACTGTATTGACATCTGTCCCCTGTGAAATCTGGTAGACAGTAACAATAAGGCTGATTTCCTGTGTTCACATCACAAATGCCTTCATTGAGACAGAAGCTGTCGCAAACTCTTTGTTTGCAGGTCGAACCAGTAAATCCTATTGGACAACGACAAGCTGGTTTTCCTAAACAGATCAAAAAGAAAAATGTGGAAAATAAAGCCTTTTTAATAGTGATATAATCAATAATACAACTATGCATTGCAATGGGCCAACAGCCTGAATTAGATCATTCCTAATGCTTTAAACCAGTTAGGCAATTTTAACAGTTTAGCCAGTTCACCCATCTATTTAATTAGTGCTGATGCATTTACTGCAGCACATTTTTTTTATGTTGTTTTGTGACTGATATCCATTTGGCTGCTTGATCAAAAGTTCAGTTTGTTCCAGGTGCAGGAATGTAGCAGAGAATTTAAGTTCAGCATCTCCAGTCTCATTACACTTCCACCAACTCCAAATTGACATCCTTTTACCTGAATTTGACCCTTTTTTATGCATCATTATCCAAAGAAGGAAATTATAAATTGGTTTAACTTGAAGGAAAATAAAGATCTTGCAGTGCATAAATAAATTTTAATTAGTTGCCAGTGTGGTTCATTAGATACTTTAAAAGTAAAATTCAGGATACTGGTAATATGTTGAAGTTTTCACTGGAACATGTATAATGAAATGGTATTGATAGCATTGCTCTGTGTACAATTAAGCACTGACATGTAGAATGTCAATTTGTCTCCAGCAGTTTTCTTTTTAACTGTGGTATTAGGTTTTTTTTTTACCAGTTATTTGAAACCAGTGAAGAATTTCAGCTGTGCTAATCACATATGGACTATTTGTCAATGTTTTGTTGATTATCCAAAAGGAACAATAAACCTGATGTGTTATAACTACAGGCCTGTGAAGGGAGATTACTTTTGAAGAGTAAAGTATTAAAATGGCCAGGATGCAAATTATTTATCGCAGTCAAAATTTGATTAATTTGATTATAAGTACTCAGATCAATACTTAGTAAAGTTGCTTCTGTAAGCATGGCTATACATCACAAGAAATTTCTGGAATACCACAAATGTCTTATAGGAGACTGCACAAATCTGCAGTGAGACAGAAATGGCACATGAATATCACTGCAAAAAAAATTCCTGAATTCCTACAAGAATACAAAGTTTTGTAAATTACCTTCAATATCTGTACAACATAAATAATTTAGTACTCAGTTCACATTGTTACCTTTATTTGTCCTTGCCTGCTTTTCAGATATAATTTACAGTTCCTGTACTAATACTGAGGCTAGATTAGTCTTGGGTTACATTGCACACCTTTCTATTCAGTTTAAATTGCAATGCTTCCAGACTTGCAAATGAAAAATATATCAGAGCATTGCATGAAAGACAACAATATTGAGATGTGAGCCCACACCTATGATGTGAATACAAAACACCCAAAATAAACCAAACTTTTTTTTAAAAATTGCTAACATGCAGTTTTCATTATTCACTAACATGACAGTATTTTTTCATTGCATACAACTATGTTTATATATTTTTTAAAAAATGGATTGCAGGCAATCTGCAGTCAGACTAAGTATTTGATTCCTCATTACTGGGTGATCATTTACAGTACCTAATGTTGATGCAGAACAGATTCCTCCATTTTGACAATAGTCTTTGCACTGATCCATTTCGCATTCCGGTCCTGCATAACGAGGCTTGCACTTACATTTTGGCTGGTCTCGTTCATTTACAAAACAAGTTCCTCCATTCATACAGACTAGATTACACGTACTTCCTAAAATAGCAACAAGACCAAGTATTGATAATATATCCATTCAGTCATTAAGATTTTGAAACAAAATATTAGGTTCAAAACAATTTACAATAGTTTAATATCTTATTGCAAAAATCTTTAATGTGAAAGGAAAGAAAACAACTGCAGTGAGACAGAAACGGCACATCCAGACATCATCCACAAAAGTGGTTACATATTTTGTTTATCAGGCCTTCAACATCTTATAATGCATTTTATGGACAAATGAAGGACTCTTAAGTGTATTCACTGTTGCAGTGTCAGAAATATGGCTGACAATGTTCATACACTCAAATCCTATAAACAGCAATCTGATGATACCTATATAATCAGTCCTAACAGTGATGGTTGAGGTAGGTATCCCTAATCCTTCTTTAACAATGTCTTGGGATGTTTTATATCCATCTGAGAGCAAAGAGGGGGGCCCAGTTTCATAGATTGTCCTGGAGGTAGCACTGTGCTGGGGTGTTCATGTATATGTGTTCATGTCATTGGAGCAAAACTTGAACCCGTAAACATTTGAACACAGATGGAAGTGAATAGCTATAAATAATAAAAGAAAAAGCCCCATTTAAAATAAATGCTTTTTATGAATGGAACCAAAAGGGAATTTTCACTTTTTCATTACAACTCTGCAGCTCTGGTAGATAATAGATAATAGACAATAGGTGCAGGAGTAGGCCATTCGGCCCGTTGAGCCAGCACCACCATGCATAACCCTTGATTCCACTGTTTTTAAGAGCTCTATCCATCTCTTTCTTGGAAGAGCAACTATGGAGAAAGAAATGTCTTCTTCAGAATTCTCCTGTGCCAGACTTGAAAGGTTACTCTGTTTCTCTCATCACTGCCAGACCTGCTGAGTTCCTTCTGAATTTCCTGTGTTTGCTTCAGATTTCCAGCATCCACAGTATTTTGCTTTTATTTTCATTTTGGCATTTTGGGTGATTGATTACCTCATCAAATTCAATCAAAATTTCCTCTTTGGGTGTTATATTGGAACTTTTTGTTTGACAAAAACGCTAATATGCTACTTATTTTTAGAAGCGTGGTTAATTGGATAACTCATAAATAAATCTCAAAGACAAAATTGTTTATTGAATTATATGGTTGCTCCAAACAATTTGTAATACACACCCAAAAAATGTATGCTGGAATGCCACTTAGATACTGTCATGCTAAACCAGAAAAGTCACTTTTCATTTCCATTGCTGTGATCGTTATAGAATAACACATGGACTAGAGTACGTTACAAGGCCGTGACACATTATGTGATTGAACTGACACAATAAATCATAAAAGTGAAGTTGAAGCAATTTATCAATGTCATCTCACCCAAACATGTCACATTTGTCCTTGGATCATTCAAACAACATTATTTAGACTATTGCCAACTGCTCAGTGCCATTGAAACTCTGAAAGTCAGCAAGTTCTGACACCGAAACAAAACAATTTGACCAAAATCTCAGTTGTACCATAAGCTAAACAAAAAAAAATATTAGGAATAGGATTAAGAATAAAAAAACACAGAAAATGCTGAGAGAGCTGACTCAAAGAAGTAGCATCTGTGGAAAGAGATAATGTGAACACTTTAGATCAATAGCCAATTGTCAGAGGCATGTCCTATGAGAGATCATTGACCTGAAATATTAACCCTGCCTTCCTCTCTTCACAGATGTCTGGTCTGGTCAAATTTTGCAGCTTTTTTTTTGTTTTTTTATTTCAAAACAGCAAGCTATCTGGTCGATAGTGACATTATTTCTTTGGATGTTACAGAAGAATGACACATTATGTAGGCATCAATCTCAGAAATTACCTCCAACTCTATTTAGCTGTATTATTATTGCTTGAAGGGCTACAAAGAAATAACTGGAAAATGAGACAAATTGGATAACTCTTTCAAAGACTAGATGCAATTGTAAATGAGCTTATATATCAACACAATAAAAAAAATTTTAAAACATTTATTGACATGTTGAAACTACAGGCAGATATGCACAAAAACACTTCATATTCAAGTGTTCACGAGAGGTGGCCCTCATGCAACGTTTTATCTTCCTGATTTGCATCACTTTTCATGTAAGAATCCATTTTTTAAAATCTGTCCATCTAACCCTCTCCAGTACCTTGTTGTAGGTTGGTGACGAGGGATACATTTTTGCTGGTTATTTTGCCCAGGATATCTTGTTACTTTCAGTCCAATTGAATAAGTTGTCCAAGTGAGCAGAAGATGATTTTTTAAAATCTGGCTTTCTTTTGCCATCTTTTCCCTTAAGGTGGTAGCATAATGATCAGAAATTTACAATTCCCTCAGTGCTTCAGTGAGTTCATCCATTTAGTAATCAAACTATGCAGAACAAGAGCTTTTTCATGAATTCTTCATTTCTGCTCAATTTCTTGAAGTCAGTTTGGAGTGGAAATATTTTCAGAATTGGAACTGAGTTATTCAGCATAATTAATGTAGTTATGTTTAATAGAACAAAATAACTTTTGAAGCTTAGATTCAAATCATTTAAAGTATATTGGTTGAAGGACAGTGGAAGTGTAGGTAGTGGAGTGTGGTGGACATGCAATAAAGACAGGATGTCCCTTGTCCCCACCTACCATGCCACCAGTCTCTGCATCCAATATGTCATCCTCAAACATTTCCGCTAACTCCAACAAGACCCCACCACCAAAAGCATCTTCCATTCATCATCCTTCCTGCCTACTGCAAGGACCACAGCCTTCAGCACTCCATGGTTCATGCCACCCACCCGACCAAACCCTCCGAACCCCCGGTACCTTCCACTGCAACCGTACAAGATGAAAAACTTGTTTGCACACCAACCCCCTCACCTCCATGCAGGGCCCCAAACAGTCCTTCCAGGTGAGGCAGGGGTTCATCTGCCCTTCCTCCAACTCACTTTACTGCATCTAGTGCTCCCAATGTCGTCTTCTTTACATCGGTGAGACAAAACATAAATGAAGGGCACATTTTGCCAAGCATCTCGGCTGGACCCCCAGGAGCCAACCTGACCTCCCAGTTACAGGTTATTTCAATTCCCCTTCCTATTCCATCTCCATCATGTCAAGGAGAAATGAGAAAGCAGGAATATAGAGTTGAGATAAAGGCTGCAAATGTGTTGCTGGTTAAAGCACAGCAGGCCAGGCAGCATCTCAGGAATAGAGAATTCGACGTTTCGAGCATAAGCCCTTCATCAGGAATAAGAGAGAGTAGCCAAGCAGGCTAAGATAAAAGGTAGGGAGGAGGGACTAGGGGGAGGGGCGATGGAGGTGGGATAGGTGGAAGGAGGTCAAGGTGAGGGTGATAGGCCGGAGTGGGGTGGGGGCGGAGAGGTCAGGAAGAGGATTGCAGGTTAGGAGGGCGGTGCTGAGTTGAGGGAACCGACTGAGACAAGGTGGGGGGAGGAGAAATGAGGAAACTGGAGAAATCTGAATTCATACCTTGTGGTTGGAGGGTTCCCAGGCGGAAGATGAGGCGCTCCTCCTCCAGCTGTCGTGTTGTTATGTTCTGCCGGTGGAGGAGTCCAAGGACCTGCATGTCCTCGGTGGAGTGGGAGGGAGAGTTAAAGTGTTGAGCCACGGGGTGATTGGGTTGGTTGGTTCGGGTGGCCCGGAGGTGTTCTCTGAAGCATTCCGCAAGTAAGCGGCCTGTCTCACCAATATAGAGGAGGCCACATCGGGTGCAGCGGATGCAATAGATGATGTGTGTGGAGGTACAGGTGAACTTGTGGCGGATATGGAAGGATCCCTTGGGGCCTTGGAGGGAAGTGAGTGTGGAGGTGTGGGCGCAAGTTTTACATTTCCTGCGGTTGCAGGGGAAGGTGCCGGGGGTGGAGGTTGGGTTGGTGGGGGGTGTGGATCTGACGAGGGAGTCACGAAGGGAGTGGTCCTTGCGGAACGCTGATAGGGGAGGGGAGGGAAATATATCCTTGGTGGTGGGGTCCGTTTGGAGGTGGCAGAAATGGCGGCGGATGATACGTTGTATGCGGAGGTTGGTGGGGTGGTAGGTGAGAACCAGTGGGGTTCTGTCTTGGTGGTGGTTGGAGGAGCGGGGCTCAAGGGCGGAGGAGCGGGAAGTGAAGGAGGTGCGGTGGAGGGCATCGTCGATCACGTCTGGGGGGAATCTGCGGTCCTTGAAGAAGGAGGCCATCTGGGCTGTGCGGTGTTGGAACTGGTCCTCCTGGGAGCAGATGCAGCGGAGACGAAGGAATTGGGAATATGGGATGGCGTTTTTACAGGGGGCAGGGTGGGAGGAGGTGTAGTCCAGGTAGCTGTGGGAGTCAGTCGGTTTATAATAGATGTCTGTGTTGAGTCGGTCGCCCGAGATAGAAATGGAAAGGTCTAGGAAGGGGAGGGAGGAGTCTGAGACAGTCCAGGTGAATTTCAGGTCGGGATGGAAGGTGTTAGTAAAGTTGATGAACTGTTCAACCTCCTCGTGGGAGCACGAGGCAGCGCCGATACAGTCATCGATGTAGCGGAGGAAAAGGTGGGGGGTGGTGCCAGTGTAGTTGCGGAAGATGGACTGTTCCACATATCCTACGAAGAGGCAGGCATAGCTGGGGCCCATGCGGGTGCCCATGGCAACTCCTTTAGTTTGGAGGAAGTGGGAGGATTGAAAAGAGAAGTTATTCAGGGTGAGGACCCTTATTCCTGATGAAGGGCTTATGCTCGAAATGTCGAATTCTCTATTCCTGAGATGCTTCCTGGCCTGCTGTGCTTTGACCAGCAACACATTTGCAGCTGAGGACCAGTTCAGTCAGTCGAAGGAGGGTGTCAGTGGAAGGGTACTGGTTGGTGCGGCGGGAAAGGAAGAAGCGGAGGGCTTTGAGTCCTTCGTGATGGGGGATGGAGGTGTACAGGGACTGGATGTCCATAGTGAAAATAAGGCGTTGGGGACCGGGGAAGCGAAAGTCCTGGAGGAGGTGGAGGGCGTGGGTGGTGTCCCGAACGTAGGTGGGGAGTTCTTGGACTAAAGGGGACAGAACCGTGTCGAGGTATTGGGAGATGAGTTCGGTGGGGCAGGAGCAGGCTGAGACAATGGGTCGGCCGGGGCAGGCAGGTTTGTGGATTTTGGGCAGGAGGTAGAAACGGGCGGTGCGGGGTTGTGGGACTATGAGGTTGGAGGCGGTGGATGGGAGATCCCCTTAGATGATGAGGTCCTGGATGGTCTGGGAGATGATGGTTTGGTGGTGGGAGGTGGAGTCGTGGTCAAGGGGGCGATAAGAGGAGGCGTCCGCGAGCTGGCGTTTGGCTTCAGCGGTATACAGGTCAGTGCGCCAAAATACCACCACGCCTCCCTTGTCTGCGGGTTTGATGGTGAGGTTGGGATTGGAGCGGAGGGAGTGGAGGGCTGCACGTTCTGAGGGTGAGAGGTTGGAGTGGGTGAGGGGGTGGACAGGTTGAGTCGGTTAATGTCACGGCAGCAGTTGGCTATAAAGAGGTCGAGGGCGGGTAGGAGGCCAGCACGGGGTGTCCAGGTGGATGGGGTGTGTTGGAGGCGGGAGAAGGGGTCGTCAGAGGGTGGGCGGGAGTCTTGGTTGTGAAAGTAGGCACGGAGGCGAAGGCGGCGGAAGAATTGTTCAATATCTCGGCGCGTGTTGAACTCATTAATCCGAGGGCGTAGGGGAATGAAGGTGAGGCCTCTGCTGAGGACTGATCTTTCATCCTCAGAGAGGGGGAGATCTGGAGGGATGGTGAAAATCCGGCAAGGCTGGGAGCTAGGACCTGGTGTGGGACTGGAGCTGGGGCTGGGGGCGGGGTCAGGGGCAGGGATAGAGATCGAAGTGGGGGCGGAGTTAGACGTGGTGACATTGCTCGATGTGGGGGCGGGGTCATGCGTCGTGACGGAAATAAGCGGGTCAGCCATGATGTTACTGAATGATGAAGCAGGCTCAAAGTGTGAGATTCATTGTCTATGTAAACTCCTCAGAACAAAAGATATAATTAATGAAAAGTCATTTTAAAACTGATGTGCAAAGGTTGCGATTACAGTGAGAACAGTTAGCCACTGGCATAGACTTTTAACCAGAGCATTGACATGTGAAAATGTTGGAATCATTTAACAATTGGATGAAACAACAAAAAACAGAGTAAAGCCATCAAAGTACATAAGAGCACTATATAATTTTCTCCCTCAACACAAGCAATGGACTGTGTTGTAGAAATAATCTGAAGTGTTAGTAATTGAGTGAGTGCAATAAGAACCACCCAATGTGATAATGTCACAAGAACATGGGGAAATTTCTTTTAAAAAGCTGACGGGAGCAGACCTCAAAGTGGTGTCAAAAGAGAAAATGCTAGACAATCTCAGCAGGTCTGGCAGCATCTGTAAGGAGAGAAAGGAGCTGATGTTTCGTGTCTAACTGACCCTTTGTGAAAGCTCACTGCCACCTCAAAGTGGTGTGCTCAGAACAGCTATTGTAATGTCTGGTAGTAACGTACATCACATTCTTGTAATCTATTAATAGTTGCAATAATCAATAAACTTCTTATGTTTACTAGATTAGATTAGATTCCCTACAATGTGGAAACAGGCCCTTCAGCTCAACTAGGCCCACTGATCCTCTGAAGAGTAACCCACCCAGACCCATTTCCCTCTGACTAATGCACCTAGCAATATGGCAATTTAGCATGGCCAATTCACCTGACCTACACACCTTTGGACTGTGGGAGGAAACCAGAGCACCCAGAAGAAACCCACGCAGGCATGGGGAGAATGTGCATACTCCACACAGACAGTCACCCGAGGTTGGAATCGAACCTGGGACCCTGGTGCTGTGAGGCAGCAGTGCTAACCACTGAGCCCCCTAAACAAGACTCTTCTAGCTATATCAGAAAGAGGCTATCCTCATTAATGCTGTCCAACTTTAGGATTGAAGAAGCCCCTCCCACCATCTCCTCCAGCCCAGTTTTCCCCCACACCTTGTCCCCTCCCCCAACTCCACTTTCCCCCTCCCCTTCCCCCTTATACAACATGAGGAGCAGCATTAGATTAGATTAGATTAGATTATTTACAGTGTGGAAACTGTGGTGAGGATCAGCGTGATTAACCCCAACAACCTCCTGGCAATACTCAACACAAAAGAAAAATCAGGGAATGACACAGAAAGCATCTTTATGAAGATAGACAAGGAAAGAAGAATTCTGCAGCTCCAAGGCAGGCCACAGACAGCATCATGAAGTGAAAGCAGTCTGTGAAAATAAGTCCAAGTTTAATCGGTGAGCTCGTCAAACATTGGGGATAGTACAAGGCAAAATCAATAATCCCTTATTCCTTGACTGGCATTGAAAATGTAGTAACTTAAAGATAAAGCCGTAGTTCCTAACAGACTTAAATGCTGTAGAGTGCAGTTACCACGAGGTAGGGTTAAAAAAGAGCTAAGAGGGTCTCAAGAGAAATGCCTAAATTCCTGGAAGGAAACAGCTAACCAATGCACTTAGATCAGATAAGTCATATGCAATTTAAAGAAATAGGTGATTGTAGTCTAAAAGAAAACTTTTCAGGAGACCACAGCAGGAGTCTCATTGAGGCTCTGAAGGGCAGGGAAACTTCCATTACAGTCAGGAAGAGTGGGGAAACCTCCATGACAGCAGCAAAGATCAATTAAACCTCTACTATAGCAGCAAAGTGTGGGAAAACCTCCATTACAGTCTCAGAGCACAGGAAATCCCTCCAGTATGGCAATAAAGTACAGGACAATGACAATTACGACAGAATAAACATCATTAAAGGCAAAGTACCTAATCACATGAGGAAGCTATGGCATTAAAAATAATATTGCCAGGGTACTGTATACAATTGAAAATATACCAGACAACATTATTGCTCATCAAATGAAACATCAGGCAAAAATGCTTCAACAATTATTTCAACCTTAAGACTAACAAAATTCAATAAAAGAGGGCATCATCCAAGTGAATCTATAACTGATTTATTTATTGATCTCTACAGGCCAGTGAAGAGATTTGACGGAAATGACATGAAGTCAGAATTCATAAGAGACTGAACTTTTGCAGGTATTACTGATGAGTCATCATCAGATATATTTCAATCTAAGAAAACCTATCTAGAAAAAGCTATCCAGTTGGTGAGTGGAGGCAAGAAAGATTAAGCCTTAAAGGAGACAATTAAGCTTACACAGCATATCTAAAGAATACATTCATTTCTTGAGTTAAAAAAACTACAAAAGACACACTAGATAAGCCAATGCAACAGGCCACCCTACAAACCTTCTCATAAACCAAATCATCCGCCGACATTTCCGCCACCTCCATAAAGACCCCACCACCGGGATATATTTCCCACCCCACCCCTTTCCACCTTCCGCAAAGACCGTTCCCTCCGTGACTACCTGGTCAGGTCCACGACCCCCTACAACCCACCCTCCCATCCTGGCACTTTCCCCTGCCACTGCAGGAACTGTAAAACCTGTGCCCACACCTCCTCCCTCACCTCCATCCAAGGCCCTAAAGGAGCCTTCCACATCCATCAAAGTTTTACCTGCACATCCACTAATATCATTTATTGTATCCATTGCTCCCGATGTGGTCTCTTCTACATTGGGGAGACTGGGCGCTTCCTAGCAGAGCGCTTTAGGGAACATCTCTGGGACACCCGCACCAATCAACCACACCGTCCTGTGGCCCAACATTTCAATCC
Organism: Hemiscyllium ocellatum; assembly: GCF_020745735.1. Lineage (NCBI taxonomy): Eukaryota > Metazoa > Chordata > Chondrichthyes > Orectolobiformes > Hemiscylliidae > Hemiscyllium > Hemiscyllium ocellatum. The sequence goes on along the minus strand of NC_083407.1, from coordinate 35,638,373 downwards.
CCCTCCCACTCTGCCGAGGACATGGAGGTCCTGGGCCTCCTTCACCGCCACTCCCTCACCACCAGACACCTGGAGGAAGAACGCCTCATCTTCCGCCTCGGAACACTTCAGCCCCAGGGCATCAATGTGGACTTCAACAGCTTCCTCATTTCCCCTTCCCTCACCTCACCCGAGTTCCAAACTTCCAGCTCAGCACTGTCCCCATGACTTGTCCGGACTTGTCCTACCTGCCTATCTCCTTTTCCACCTATCCACTCCACCCTCTCCTCCCTGACCTATCACCTTCATCCCCTCCCCCACTCACCCATTGTACTCTATGCTACTTTCTCCCCACCCCCACCCTCCTCTAGCTTATCTCTCCACGCTTCAGGCTAACTGCCTTTATTCCTGATGAAGGGCTTTTGCCCGAAATGTCGATTTCACTGCACTTTGGATGCTGCCTGAACTGTTGTGCTCTTCCAGCACCACTAATCCAGAAGCCAATGCAACAGGCAGGACAGACTACACATACAAAAAGTCTTTGCCAATGCTGTGATGCAAAGAAGTCTCATGGATGTGAACAGTACCCAATTTTAAAAGCAGAATGCTTTTACTATAAGGAAGTTGGTTTGCTTTCACAAAATGAGTTATTCATAACAAAGAACACAGAAAAGCAAAAGACCAAAGAATTAACAGCACAACTAGATAAATGAGGTATAACGATCTCCGGTAGAAGCTAAAGCTAAAGCTTTCCTCATGGAAATAAATATGCCAGAACAAACATTTTGGGATGCAGACATTTATGCCAATGGGCATCTCATGAATCTCAGGACATGAAAACAAGTATCACTACATAATCTGAGAACAAGCCTTGATTGACAAAATATTGCTTACAGCTCACAAAATTTCAACTGCATTGTCCAGTGGGAGTTGCACTTAATATTAAAGGTATGTTGCAAGCAAACTATAATAGAAGCAATATCAAATACTAGATAACCTGTTTTTACTTTTCATCCAAGGGTATGCACTCTTGAGTAGAAGGGCATCCACAGGCGGTTCTCCTATAAAGTGCGTTTCTTCATCACAAATTGGCTTTAATGTGATTAAAGAATTTAGACGATTATTTGTAGAATACAAACTTTCCTTACCTGCACTGGATATAACATGATTTCTGTCCCATTGGTTGAAATTACTCAATTTTCTTTTAACGAGGATTGCACAGGAATGGAGCTATCGTGCCACATTAGAACAAATTGTATTGACCTTACTCTAATTACAAGATGAAAGAGGTTTCCCAACAAAACATCAAGCAAAAGCTTGGAAAAAAACTGATAGACTTCATAAGTTCATGGCAGAACCTAAACAGAAGGCAGGATTTCCTGAGGTTAGTTATATTGGAATAAAAAACTTGCTTCATTCTGTAAATGAGATAGGAAGCTGTGACTGGATGTGTTGAACCAGACAGAAAATGGAAGCATCTTCAAATGAATTGAGCCAGATTATCATAGATCACAATGACTAACTGTTGATGACAAATTCAAGTCAGCCTTGGGCTGAGGTGATGTGGAAGGAACAACAGCAAACAAAATGTCTGATCTCCCCACATTCCAAGGCGAATCCCCAACAACAAAGGGTGTCAAGGAAGGATGCATCCCCACGTCAGAGAATTGAGGAAGTGATCAAACTGGTCTCACCAATAACTCAATCTGAGCAAATAGGAAGCCCAAGATATTCAAGATGTTGAAGTAATCATGTGACTTTTTGCAGATCTACAGGTGGAATGAGAATCACATTCAAATGACACAGATTGAAAATCTGGTGCAAATAATTCATTGGGAAACACCACAAAGAAGATGCAAACAATGTGTAAAGATCAAAATGCTGCAAAGAAAACAAAATTATCTGCTATAATCAAGGACCATACTAACAGCAATAAAGAATAGATGTCCATCACCAAAGTCCTCCGTTAAATATTTTCTTTCATTCATAGGATGTGGCCATCGCTGGCTGTTCATCATTTATTGCTCATCCCTCATTGCCCTCGAGAAGGTGGTTGGTGGTGATTTTAACCTATGTCACTAAAGGAATGGCGATATATTTTCAAGTCAGGCTGGTGATTGGCTTGGAGGGGAACTTACAGGTATGGTGCTCCCATGTGTTTGCCTCCCTTGACCTTCTAGTAGTCTTGGGTTTGGAAGGTGCTGTCTGAGGATCTTTGGTGAATTTCAGCAGTGCATCTTGTAGATTTGACACACTGCTTCTACTGAAAATTGATGGTGGAGGGAGTAGATGCTTGTGGATTGGTGCCAATCAAGCAGGGTGGATGGTGTCAATTTTTTTTAAAGTGTTGATGGAGATGAACCCATCCAGGCAAATGAAGACAATTCCATCACACTTCAAACTTGTGCCTTATGGATGATGAACAGGCTTTGGGGAGTCAAGAGGTGAGTGACTTGCCATAGCATTTCTAGCTCTGATTGCTCTTGTGATTAAATAGTGATTTTAGTTGAGTTTCTAGCCAAAGATAAGCCCCCTCCCCCAAGATGTTGACAGTGGAGGATTCAGTGATGGCAACACTATTGAATCTTTAAGTCTGGTGGTTAGATTGTTTCTTATTGGCAATGGACATTGCCTGGCATTTGTGTGGCATGAATGCTACTTTCTACATGTCAGCCCAATGCTTAAGTGTTGTCCAGATCTTGTTGCATTTGAACATGAACTGGTTCAGTATGTGAGGAGTCATGAATAGTGCTGAACATTGTGCAATCATCAGTGAACACCCATGTTTCTGACTTTATGATGGAGGGAAGGTCATTAATGAAGCAGTTGAAAATTGCTGGAGCTTGGCCACTACCCTGAGGAACTCCTGCAGAGATATTCTGGAGCTGAGGTGACTGACCTATGCCTTCCCATGTGCTTGGTATGACTCAAAACAGTGGAGAATTTGCCCCTTTTTAGCAAAGGATTCCAGTTTTGCTCTGGTTCCTTGATGCCACACTCAGTAAAAGGGCTGTTACTCTCCCCTCACCTCTGGAATTCAGCTCTTATGTCCATGTTTGGATCAAGGTTGCAATGAGATCAGGAGCTGAACAGCTCCTAAACATCTCAAGTGAAATGTAAGCATTCAGGTAATATGAAAGTCTTTGTAGCAGTGTAACACACGTCCTACTGTTTCCCCAACAAGACATTTCCAGTTAGACCAGAAAGTTGGCTACCTTCATTCCCACAACAACACTTTTGGCTTGTAGGAATGCACATGCATATTAGGCTGTTGGGTATACTTGCATTTTAAAACATATTCTACTTTTTTCACATGGTTTAATCAATGCCAACTAAGAGCTGGCAGATTTTCCTGTTTGTTATTTTTGTTGAACTTGGAGTCTGGGAGTGCTCCAGTTGATTGAAAAAACTGTTGAAATGACATTCCTGTCCAAGAACGGATGGTGGCAGAAAGCAAGAGACTGGAAGCCAGTTAGCCCACATCTGTCACAGGAAAATGTTTGAGACTATTATTAAGGAAGAAACAACAGGGCATTTAAAAAAGCTGAATATAATTAAACAGATGAAGTGAGGACTGCAGATGCTGGAGATCAGAGTCAAGAGTGTGTTGCTGGAAAAGCACAGCAGGTCAGGCAACATCAGAGGGGCAGAAGAATCAATGTTTCGGGTATAAGCCCATCATTAGGAATGAGGGTTGGGGCTGAGAGATAAATGGGAGGGGGTGGGGTTGAGGGGAAGGTAGCTGAGAAAGCAATAGGTGGATGAAAGCAAGGGAGAAGGTGATAGGCCAGAGGGGGAGTGATGGACAGGTCTGGAGGGCGGTGCCCAGTTGAAGGCTTGGGACTGGGATAATGTGGGGGGAGGGGAAATGAGGAAGCTGTTGATATCCACATTTATCCTGTGTGGTTGCAGGGTCCCAAGGCGGAATATGAGGCATTCCTTCTCGAGGTGTCGAGTGGTAAAAGTTTTGCAGTGGAGAAGGCCCAGGATCTGCATGTCCTTGATGGAGTGGGAGAGGGAGTTGAGTGTTAAGCCACTGAGCGGTGGGGTTGGTGGGTGTGGACATCCCAGAGATGTTCTCCGAAACGATCCACAAGAAGGCATCTTGGCTCCCTGATGTAGACAAAACCACACCGGGAGCAACGCATACAGTAGATGATATTGGTAGAGGTACAGGTAAATTTCTGGTGGATGTGGAAGGATCCCTTGTGGCCTTGGATGGAGGTGAGGGGAGTGGTGTGGGTGCAGGTTTTGCACTACCTGCGGTGGCAGGGAACTGTTCCAGAAGTGGGTTGTGGGCTGGTGGGGGTTGTGGACCTGAGAAGGAAGTTGCGGAGGGAATGGTCTTTTCACAACCTTGATAGGGTGCAGAGGGCAACATATGTCTGATGGTGGGGTCAGTTTGGAGGTGGCGGAAATGGTGGAGGTTGATGTGTTGCATGCGGAGGTGGGTGGGGTGGAAAGTCAGGACCACGGGGTTCTGTCCTTGTTGCTTTGTGATGGGTGCGGTTCAAGGGCAGTGGTGGGTGAAGTCGAGGATATGGGCTGGAGGGCATCATCAACCACGTGGGAAGGGAAGTTGCAATTATAGAATGAGGAGGCCAACTGGAACTTTCTGAAGTGCAATTGGTCATCCTGGGAACAGATGCAGCAGAGATGGAGGCATTGGGAATAAGGGATGGAGATTTTTACGGGATGTAGGGTGGGAAGATGTATAGTTCAGGTAACTGTGGGAGTCGGTGGGCTTATAATATATGTCTGTGGTTAGTCAGTCACCAGAGACAGTGATGGAGAGGTCCAGGAAGGGGAGGGAGGTTTTCAAGATGGTCCAAGTGAATTTAGGTCAGCTTGGAAGGTGTTGATAAAGTTGATGAACTGTTCAATCTCCTCATGGGAGCATAAGGTGGCGCCGATACAGTTATTGATGTAGCGGGGGAACAGGTGGAGTGTGGTGCCAATGTAACCGCGGAAGATGGACTGTTCCACATATCCAACAAACAGGCAGGCATAGCTGGGTCCCATGGCTAACTCTTTCACTTGGAGGATGTGGGAGGATTGGGAGGAAATGTTGTTGAGGATGAGGACCAGTTCAGCCAGGCAGATGAGGGTGTCGGTGGAAGGGTACTGGTTGGTACGGCATGAGAGGAAGAAACAAGTGCTTGGAGACCTTTGTCATGGTGGATCGATGTATAGAGGGATTGGATGTCCATGGTGAAGATGAGGTGTCGGGGGCCAGGGAAATGAAAATCTTGGAGGAGATGAAGTGCATAGGTGGTGTCACGAATGTAGGTAGGGACAGGATGGTGTCGAGGTAGGAATAGGTGGGACAGGCGCAGGCTGAGACAATGGGTCGACTGGGGCAGTCAGGTTTGTGGATCGAAGGAAGGAGGTAGAATCGGGCGGTGTGGGGTTCATGGACAATGATGTCGGAGGCTATGGTTGGGAGATACCCAGAGATGATAAGGTTGTGATGGTCTGGGAGATGATGGTTTGGCGATGGGAGGTGAGGTTTCCAATCCTCCCACTTCCTCCAAACCAAAGGGGTAGCCATGGGAACCCTCATGGGACCCAACTCTGCCTGCCATGCCATCCATGACTCCTTCATCAGGTCCACAACTCCCACCAACCCACATTCCACACCTGGCACCTTACACTGCCACAGCGGGTAGTGCAAAACCTGCACCTACACCACTCCCCTCACCTCCATCCAAGCGAAAAGGGATCCTTCCACATCCACCAGAAATTTACCTGTACCTCTACCAATGTCATCTACTGTATCCGTTGCACCCGGTGTGGTTTCGTCTACGTCAGGGAGACAAGATGCCTTCTTGTGGATCGTTTCGGAGAACATCTCTGGGATGTCCACACCCACCAACCTCACCACTCAGTGGCTTAACATTTCAACTCCCCATCCCACTCCATCAAGGATATGCAGATCCTATGCCTCCTCCACTGCCAAACTGTTACCACTCGACACCTCAAGGAGGAATGCCTCATATTCCGCCTTGGGATCCTGCAACCACACAGAATAAATGTGGATATCAACAGCTTCCTCATTTCCCCTCCCCCCACATTATCCCAGTCCCAAGACTTCAACTGGGCACCGCCCTCCAGACCTGTCCATCACTCCCCCTCTGACCTATCACCTTCTCCCTTGCTTTCATCCACCTATTGCTTTCTCAGCTACCTTCCCCCAAACCCCACCCCCTCCCATTTATCTCTCATTCCTGATCCACCACCCTCAAACCTGATGAAAGGCTTATGCCCAAAACATCGATTCTCCTGCTCCTTGGATGCTGCCTGACCTGCTGTGTTTTTCCAGCAACATACTCGCCACCGTAATTAAATGATTTGGGAAAAATGAACTCATGTTTGTCAATGTTGCTTGAAATCTTTTTTAAAAATAAACAAAGTTGATAAAGACAACCAGTGGATGGAGTGTATTTGGATTTCCAGAAGGCATCTGCAAGGAGATATAAATAGATTGAGTGAGTAGGCAAACTTGGCAGATAAAGTTTAATGTAGGCATTAGGCAGAATTGTAAAGACTATGTTTCCCTTTATTTCTGAATTTTTCATTGTGAACTGAAATGGGAAAAGACAGTTTGAAAAAATAAGGATTGTGAAAGGGATTGATTCACTTTTCAAAAGCAAGCTGTCAGCCTTTACTGTAAGTGCCATTTAACACTGTTGTGTTTTTAAACCAGTGGGAGAAGTTTAATTGCAAATTAACTGGCACCAGGCATGTGTACAAAATGAGATTGGACTGGCAACAGTAGCTGGTTAGTCTGTAGAATATTGGCCAATAGTCAAAAAATCTTTTGCCTCCCAAGAACTTAGTGCTTGGCTCCAGGTAACTGAGTGGCTTGTAGGTGTGAACAAGATGGCAGGTGGTCTTCAGACCTTTGACCCAGGAGATACTGTCCTTGCGCCTTCTGTAAAACAAAATCCTGAAGAAAGCGCACTTATTTTCCCTCACCAATGGCTGTCACTTAATCAAGACAACATAGACATTATAATTTGTGAACCAGTTGCTTTGTGACTCTTACAATCAAATGACAGAACCTGGAGAAGAGAGACCAAAGAACAACAAAAATTCTGGCAAGTCAAAAGAATCTTCTCAATGAAGCCGGCAGGCAGGGTTCATTGAATTGCATTTCCAAATTTTCCCTCCACCCATAGCACCATTTTGCTTTGTGTCTGCTTGTATGTGTGCTGAGGGGAATTTTATAAGTGGTTAGAGTTTTAACTTGAGTGGAGTTATATGCCAACAGTTCATAATTATCTCCCCATAGGCAGAATGTATTTATTTGTATTAAATAGCAATTCTTGTCAAATACAAAAACCTGCTCATTGCTTCCTGTTAACTTGGGTCTATAAAACAGCCAAATGGGGAGAATTTTATGTACTTTGATAAAGTCTTTAATTTTTATGTAGATTTAGAAGTAATTGTCTTGACTCTAGTGTACTTTACCAGTGATGCACGATAGAATCAAAAGGCACTTTGTTATTTAAATAAAGGCTCCAAATAAGTCCATCACATAAGAGTTCAGGTGTTCCTGTGCATGAAATGCAAAAATGTTAGTTTGCAGATGCAGCAAGTAATTAAAACAGCAATTTGAATTTTTGCTTTTATTGTTATGGGATCAGAGTTTAAAAATAGGGAAAATTTGTTATATTTGCACAGGATGTTGGTGAGGCTGCACCTGGAGTATCATTTATAGCTTTGGCCCATTGTAGTAAAGAAATGACATACTGCATTGGATGCAGTTCAAAAGAAGTTCACTATCCTAAATCCTGGGATAAAGAGATTATCTTATCAAGAACAGCTAAATATGTTAGGCCTTTATTAGTATTTAGAAAAGATGGTGTGAACACATTGAAACATATAGAATTTGGAGGAAGCTTGATGGGGCAAATGTTTCCATTAGTGGGGGAATTGCTAAATAGAGGTCATAGCTACAGAATAAGTGAATACTCATTTAAAACTGAGATATGAAAGAATTTAGAAGGTAGTAAACATCTGAAATTCTCTAACCCCGAGTTGTGGAGACTAGATATCAAAGTATTTAAAGTGCAAGTAGATAGATATATCAAGGATTTGAGGGCTACAAGAAGCTGATATGAAAAAAAAAGTGTTGAGGTGAGGGGCAGATTAGCCATGATCTTATAAATGGCAGGTCAGAATTGAGGGGCTGAATATCCTGCTCCTATTCCTATTTCTTACATTCTTTTATGAACCAGCTTTAGCTAGTTATGAAGATTGGTTCACATGTCTATGATGAGAAGGGAAGAAGAATATCTCCATCAATGGCGTTCTTCCAATATTAGATTATGCTCCAGAAGGTCTGTCTGCATCATTTCCCCTCACTCCTAGCATCTCAAATATCCATGAATGACTCTACCTAACCCACTCACCTTCTTCCTCCACACTTACCTGGCTATAACCATAACCTGTTGAGGACTGTTTACATTTGTGTCATTTTCACCACTGGATCAGACATTGCTGGAACTAGGCAGCTTCTGACCAATCTGATTGGTTGGCAACTCCATAGAATAAGTCTATCTTATGAATAACAGTGGAAGTCCAATGTTCAGCCAATACATATACACCTTGAGTATTAAATAACTGTGGAGCTGCTCTGATCAGAGGGGATAAGTTTGCTGCTGACTTTTGGATGATGAACCAGGGAACCCTATCATACAAGTAAGCTTTGACTGTAAAATCGTGTGATTATTTTGTTATTGCTGCTTACAGCTCCTGTGATCCATTTTACAACGCAGACTTCGAGGCATGAATTCCCAATTTACAAATAAATTATTGCCAATTGGTCTCTAACTGCCAATGAGACCTTTAAGGATTGTAAAGATCAAACATTTGAATGTGACTGATAACATACAATGTCAAGCTTCAGCCAATTAACTTTTAAATTGTGACTAGCTGGAAATTTACAGCAATAAGACAGCAGTAGTTCAAGAAGTCAGATCATCCTGCCTCCTGAAGGGGACACCACCTCATTACTCCCATGGATTTAAAGGGACATTCTAAAACCTGAGTAACCTGCCAAGTTCAGTGTTTGTGACAATTCTGCATAATCCTATTCAACTTCCCTTTCACTTGCTCATAATTTAGAAGAAACTCCACAAGACAATTACTTACAAAAACATGAATGGATGTGTTTTGTGCATTTTTTGAGTCATTTGGAAGATTGCCACCAATGCATCCACTATCTCTGCAGGTACTTCTTTTAGTAGTCTAGCATGTCATTGGTCAGGTATAGGTGCTTTATTGGACTTTAGTCCAATTAGTTTCTCTTGCACTTCTTTTCTTGTGATAGTTACAGTCCTTATTTCTACTGTACCTTTTGCTCCTTGATTTAATATTCTTGAATGCAATTAAATTCTGTACCATGAAGACTACTGCAAAATATTTATTCAACTCCTCTGCCATTTCCTGGTTGCTCACTATTATTTCACCTACCTCATTTTGTAAGGGGATTGGATCACCTTGGCCTTTCTCTTCTTTTTTACATATTTAAAGAAGGTCTTACTGTCAACTTTTGATTATTTTGTAGTTTACCCTCATAATTTATTTTCTCCTTCTTTTGTTGTTATTTGCTGCCTTTTAAAACTTGCCCAATTCTCTGATTATCTTTGCCACATCTGTATCATCTTTTTCTTTCAAATAAATACTGTAATTAACTTCCTTGGTTAACCATGGTCAATTGGTTTATGCCTTTTTAGAATCTTTCCTCCTCTCTGAGATATACCTGATTCATGAATAACTTACTTAATTGCCTGTCATTGTTTATCAACTGTCTTTTCTGCTAAACTCTTTCCCCAGTCTCCACCAGCCACCTCTGTATTTATTCTTTGGCAATTACCCCTGTATAAGTTTAAAACAGTTGTTTGCAACTCAAGTTTCTCAATCTCAAACAGAATGCTAAATTCAACCATGTTATGGTCCCTGATTCATAGGGGATCTTTTACTTGAATTTTTATTTCAAAATTTGCCTCATTACGGATTTCCAGGTCCAAAATAGCTTGCTCATTGGTTGGATTTCCAAAGTATTGTCTAAGAAATAGTCCCAAATAAACACAGTTAATTCTTCCTTGTGGAAGAATGGTACCATTGCCAATTTGATTGACTCAATCTACATTAAGATTCAAGTCACTCTTGATTGATATATTATCTTTTGTACATGTCCTCATTATCTCAGGTTCCAGAGTATAACTGCTGTTCAACAGTCATTAGATTACCCCCATCAGTGTCTTCTTCCCTTGTTATTTCTTATCTCCAACCAAATGATTTCTACATCTTCCAATTCAAGATCATTTCTTGTTATCAAACTCTTTTTTCATCCAATTCGAATATTTTAAACCACAAGCCTCCTGTGAGTCCTTTCCAAACCCACATATCTCTAAACATTTAGCTTGCAGATTTATTCTCATTATTTTCATTTCCTCTTATTAATATTATTAAGAAAATTCTAAACTTAACTGTTTTGCTTCCTATTTGGTACTTGATAAATGTCACTTGATACAGCTGTTTTTTGAGAAGTGATTTCTCTTAAATTTTCACAGCTGTTCACGTAAGAAGATCAATCCCTTCTGATCTGGTGGCTGTGCTTTTTCAATTTGCTCCTCATTGTAGAAATATGTAACCTAGAGATAACCTTTACAGTCTTCGCACAGACTACAGCTTTTACAACTTAAAATAATGAAAATATATTTAATTATGAAGCAAAAAAAGATTAAAATTGATAAAACAGTATATCACAGATGAATGTAATTTATTTTTATTTCAAGTTTGTGCTGCTCTTTCAAAAATCAACCAGATTACCCTTCTCGTCAATTCTTTCTCTATAATCTTGCATTTATTTCTCCTTCAAATCTTAATAAGGCCACCAAAAACTATGCCCAACATTCTACCTGGCAGCACATTCCCAATCTTGGAATTTTGTTATGAAATAATTCTTCTTCCTGTTTCCTCTGGTTCTTTTGTTAATTACCATAACATTGTGCCCATGACTATTGGCTCATCAGCCTATGGTAACCACTCCACCTTATTCTCGCTAACTAAACCCTTTATTAAATCTCCTCTTGGCTTACTTTGTTCTGGCAAGGACAGGCCACAGTTATTCAGTCTATCCAACCATTCTCCTTCTCCTCCCAGGAAGCACTCTAATTAAATGCCAGCAAGTATTTTTATGAAAGTTAATTATAACTTATTACCTTTTGTGCTTTCTGATTCTATTTATGATGCTCAAGATTTAATATACTTTACTAAACTGACAAATTGCATTCAAAGATTTATTAGTTTGTCATTCATGGAATGTGGTATCACTGGCAAGGTACAAACATAGATGAAAAATGTGTTGCTGGAAAAGCGCAGCAGGTCAGGCAGCATCCAAGGAGCAGGAGAATCGATGTTTCGGGCATAAGCCCTTCTTCAGGAATGAGGAGGATGTGCCAAGCAGGCTAAGATAAAAGGTAGGGAGGAGGGACTTGGGGAGGGGTGTTGGGGATGCGATAGATGGGAGGAGGTTAAGGTGAGGGTGATAGGCTGGAGTGGGGGTGGGGGCGGAGAGGTCGGGAAGAAGATTGCAGGTCAAGAAGGCGGCGCTGAGTCCGAGGTTTGGGACTGAGACAAGGTGGGGGGAGAGGAAATGAGGAAGCTGGAGAAAACTGCATTCATCCCTTGTGGTTGGAGGGTTCCTAGGCGGACGATGAGGCGCTCTGCCTCCAGGCGTCGTGTTGCCATGGTCTGGCGATGGAGGAGGCCAAGGACCTGCATGTCCTCAGTGGAGTAGGAGGGGGAGTTAAAGTGTTCAGCCACGGGGCGGTTGGGTTGGTTGGTGCGGGTGTCCCAGAGGTGTTCTCTGAAACGTTCCGTAAGTAGGCGGCCTGTCTCCACAATGTAGAGGAGGCCACATCGGGCACAGCGGATGCAATAAATGATGTGTGTGGAGGTGCAGGTGAATTTGTGATGGATATGGAAGGATCCCTTGGGGCCTTGGAGGGAAGTAAGGGGGGAGGTGTGGGCGCAAGTTTTGCATTTCTTGTGGTTGCAGGGGAAGGTGCCGGGAGTGGAGGTTGGGTTGGGGGGGTGTAGACCAACCCAACCTCCACTCCCTCGTCAGGTCCACACGCCCCACCAACCCAACCTCCACTTCCGGCACCTTCCCCTGCAACCGCAAGAAATGCAAAACTTGCGCCCACACCTCCCCCCTTACTTCCCTCCAAGGCCCCAAGGGATCCTTCTATATCCATCACAAATTCACCTTCACCTCCACACACATCATTTACTGCATCCGCTGTGCCCGATGTGGCCTCCTCTACATTGGGGAGACAGGCCGCCTACTTGTAGAACGTTTCAGAGAACACATCTGGGACACCCGCACCAATCAATCCAACCGCCTCATAGCTGAACACTTTAACTCCCCCTCCAACTCCACAAAGGACATGCAGGTCCTTGGCCTCTTCCATCGCCAGACCATGGCAACATGGCCTGGAGGAAGAGTGCCTCACCTTCCGCCTAGGAACCCTCCAACCACAAAGAATGAATGCAGATTTCTCCAGCTTTCTCATTTCCCCTCCCCCACCTTTTCTCAGTTCCAAACCTCAAACTCAGCACCGCCTTCTTGACCTGCAATCTTCTTCCCGACCGCTCCGCCCCCACCCCCACTCCGGCCTATCACCCTCACCTTAACCTCCTTCCACCTATCGCATTTCCAACACCCCACCCCAAGTCCCTCCTCCCTACCTTTTATATTAGCCTGCTTGGCACACCTTCCTCATTCTTGAAGAAGGGCTTATGCCCGAAACGTCGATTCTCCTGCTCCTTGGATGCTGCCTGACCTGCTGCGCTTTTCCAGCAACACATTTTTAAGCTCTGATCTCCAGCATCTGCGGTCCTCACTTTCTCCAAGGCACAAACATATCCAAATCTCTTTTCATTGTACCTCTTTTGAAATTGCACCATTTTGTTGTATTCACTCTCCCCTTTGTTCCTCCCAAAATGTATTACCTTATACTTTCTTGTATTGAATGTCATCCATCTGGGTCCTTGCATTGTCCACATTCTCTTGAAGCCTGCCAAAGTGTTTGCTATACTTTCAAATTTCATGTTATTTGTAAATTTAAAAATTATTCCTTGTATCGCAAAATCAAAGTCTGTTTATGTCTTTATATTTAAAAAGCAGTTATCCTCATAACTGAATCCTGGGCTAGGATACTATTCACCTTTCTTCTGTCTGAAAAATTGACATTCATCACAATTCTCTTTTCTATTCTTCTGCCAATTTTGTACTAACTTTGTGATTTTCTCATTTAATCCATGTCCTTCAATTTTGCTAACAAACCAAATATGTGTATTTCATCAAGTCAGTTTTGAAAGTCAAAGATACCCAACATGAGCTGCACTGCTGTCATCAACCAACTCTGTTACTTCATAAAAAAAGAGCAAATCAGTCAAACATAATTTAACCGTAATTAATCCACACTAGCATTGCTTTGTTAAATCATTATTGGTCAAAAGGGTTTTAGTTTACTTCTGGAATATTGTTTCTCAAAGGCTTCCTCGCTGCTGACATTGAACTAACTGGCCTGTGATTGCCAGATTTATTTTTCTCACTTTTTTGAAGGTGCAATCCTCCTGTTACCTGACATCTCAGGTCGATTGGAAGATTGTGGCCATCAGTTTGTCAGTTTCTATCCCTACTTCCTTCACCAATGTAGGGTACATCCAATCTGGTTCAGGTGACTTAACTTCAAATACTGCCAGCCTTTCTGATGCATCTTCTATTTGATCCAGTATCCCAATATCCTTATTTACTACAGCTGCCATAATTCCCCAAGACTGTCGTCACTTCAAAAAACTATTTATTCGGTTTGGCAACTTGAGGTCACAAAAAAATATGAAAGAAATGTGGTCTTTCTTTAATTTTTTCTTTATACTTAATGGAGCAGACCATTAGTCTTAACAGAGCAGATTTACCAGGGTGCATCTTTATAATTAAATGAGGTTACAAGGTAAGCTTTCAGTGTTAGTTTTAGTCTACTTTTGTAAAGCATGAACGGGCCAATTAGTCTGTCTTGTAATTATCTATGTGGAGTAAAAGGTTAACTATAACTTTAAGAATATCTTTTGTGCATGACTAAGATGCTGTATTATATTAACATTAGATCATCTGACCCTGGAGTCTGAGTCTGTAGATATCTGAAAGGTGACTTGCCTTACCATATCTCATACACAGTTGTGTTTACTGAATCTTGTAAATATTCACTCATAAGAGTGTAGACATGTCCTTATTTGAATCCATATTTCTTCTATGATTCTACAAACATAGCTGCACTTCAAAAATTCAGTCTTGGAAATTGTTTTCCAAGCAACTGAAGAGAAATTGATTGAAGAAATTGTGCAATTGTTTTAATAGCCTGTTGTATTCTTAATTAGAATACATTTGGGATCTTTTGATCCAAAAAATAAGATGGTTTGAAACCTTGATTGACTAATTTATGGGAACTTTTTAATTTGACCTCTCCCGATATTTTTTTTTGTTGGACATTTGGTTGTAAATTTATGTTTTCAAATTCTGGAATCAAAGTCCAAATTAAATCAATCACAATTTTCACTAAGTTACTTGCATTCTTAAAGTTTGCTGAGGAAACAACACACAGGTTGTTCTGCTATAGCGCCTGTTTCATCATGAATTTGCTGTAACATGATTGACAAACGGGGATGCTATTTCTAAAGCACGAACTTTCAAAAGGTATGTTGGCTATAGCACAATCGCATTGCCAACGTTTTAATTGCTATTTGTATTGTGTGATTCTCGAATAGTGCAGGGTTACACAGGAACACGACTATTGCAGTAGAAGTGCCTGTAAATTAGGTACTCGAACACAAAAAATAAAGTAACATAGATTTGTTCCTACGTATTGTTAGTTTTTAAAAAATGAAACAATGTAAAGGAGTGACAGTAAAGGACTGCAAGCAGAGTATCCTGGTAAAACATTAGGCAATACTTTGTAATCAGTAGTAAAGCAACAATGATTGCTGCTGTCCTTGAAGAAAGCTACCAACAAAGCCATATTAATCTCTGGCGTAAACAACAACTTTATCCCATATTAGTTTGAATCCAGTGAAGCTATCGGCATCCCAAGGCATCGAGTAACAGTAATGTAATCAAGCAGGCTAATCTGTCATTCACATGGAAGCATTCTCACAGATAGCAAACCAGGTCGTAAAATGCATTGATGATCTTTTAAATTTTGTAAGTTAATTTCACAAAGAATGAAATAAATGATTGGGAAATATACTTTGGAGCTAGAATGCCCAGAAAAAAAATGAAAATATAAATTTGAAAAATTTGGAATATTTTTCTGAATGGAAAAAATAGACAAATATGAAACTATTTTTCCAGGAGATGTGAGCTTTCCAGTCATGGTGGAAAAGCTATGCTGATCAAAATCTAATTATACCTGCAAGAGCTACAACTATCTGAGGGAAGTTTCAATAATGATATGATGGAATAAAAGGAAAATTTCTCATTACTCCAGTCTTTTCTAAATGATTGCATTATGGAAGGATTTCAACAGTGTACTGTGTGCAGAATTTTGGAATCACCAAAATCAACTTTTGAATGATCAAGCTCAACTGTTCCTGTGTAGACTCCTGAAGTCGCTATCAGTTTCAGAGTAGTAATGAATGCAGATGCTGACATTTTCCGTGTCATTACCACTGCAGAATCCAGGATGTTGTTTTATTTGAGACTGTGTTTCTGATTTCTCACCCGTAAAAACTGAGCTGAAATCGACAAATCCTGTTGGCTCAGGGCACAAAAAATCTCACTGGACTCAAAGAAAGTGTAAGGCTTAAGGAAAATTAAAGCGTACTTCAGAATTTTCAGGAGAGTTTCACCTGAGTGCTGAACATTGCCTGAGGTGAGCACAGCAAGTGATATTGGGCGCAGAATGTTATACATCAGCAATACAATCCACCTAATTATACACCCATTTAAATTAATGAAAAGTAAATTGGGAAGATTCAAAATTTCCTCTCTTTCCTCCAGGTGATGCTTAATGCCCAGATAGTTACAACAAAAGCATATCCTTTCACTTTTCAAAATCAGCAGAAAATTTTGATTGAGAAGATGGGTGGCACGGTGTTTAGCACTGCTGCCTCACAGCGCCAGAGACCCAAGTTCAATTCCCACATCAGGCAACTTTCTATGTGGAGTTTGCACATTCTCCCCGTGTTTGCGTGGGTTTCCTCTAGGTGCTCCGGTTCCCTCCCACAGTCAAAAAATGTGCAGGTTAGGTGAATTGGCTATGCTAAATTGCCTGTAGTGTGAGGTGAAGGGGAATGGGTCTGTGTGGGTTGTTCTTCGGAGGGTTGATGTGGGCTTGTTGGGCTGAAGGGCCTGTTTCCACACAAGTGTAATCTAATCTTTAAAAAAAAATAGCAATACGTGTACTAAAATCTCAGCAACATTCATTGTCATTAAATCTGTTATTTGGACAACTGACAGAAGACAAGGGTCAATACAATATGCCATAAGTAACCAAGTTTAAATGAATATGAATGAAAACAAAATTAAAAAAACAAAAATCAGAACAAAATTTCAGAAATAAATACAGACCAAAATGTGATGTTTTAATGATATTTGAAGTTATTTTGTGTTGGAAGACCAAATAACTTAACTAGTTATACTGAAGGAAAAATAATAGCAAATTAAAATACAAGGCCTCAAAGAAATAGGAAAATTGTATAAGATTCATTAAGTTATAAAATTTTACAGTACTGAAGGACATACTTTTGCCCATTATGTCTGTACCAGATCCTGCTAGTTCTATGCAGCTAGTCCCATTCTCCAGCCGAATCTCCTGTAAATTTGTCCTTTCAAATATACATTCAGCTCTCTTTTGAAGCCTCCTATGACATCTGCCTTAGCTAGTTTCCCAAGCAGGACATTCCAAAATCCTAACAACTCTCTGAGTAAGGATATTTCTGCTCATCTCACCTCTGCCTCTCTTGCTGACAATCTTAAAATTGTGATCACTCTAGTTACTGATGGACCAACTCGAGGAAACAGAATACCTTTCTTTCCTGTCAAAATTGTTCAAAATTTTAAACACTTCAATAAGGTCACCTCTAAATCTTCTCTGCTCCAAGGAGAATTATCCCAATTTCTTTAATCTTCCCTTGTGTCTAAAATCCCTCATTCACGGTATAATTTGAATAAATTTCCATTGCACTGTTTCTGATGCTTTAAAATCCTTTCTTCATTAAAGTGACCAGAATGGAACAGAATACTCCAAATGTTATCTGACCAATGATTTGTCGAGATGCAGCATCACTTCCTGCTTTTATACTCTATGCCTCTATGTATAAAGCCAAGGATCCTATAAGCCTTCTTTAATTTGAGGTGGTATGGTGGCTCAGTGGTTTGCGCTGTTGCCTCACACCACCAAGAACCTGGGTTTGAATCCACCCTTCGGCGACTGTCTATGAGGCGTTTGCACATTTTCCCTGTTTCTTCATGGCTTCCTCCAGGTGCTCCGGTTTTCTCCCACAGTCCAAAGTTGTGTAGGTTAGGTAGATTAGCCATGCTGAATTCAGTCCAGGGATGTTGCAGGCTAGGTGGGTTGGCCATGGGAAATGCAGGGTTACAAGGATGGGTGGGTCTGGATGGGATGCTCTTCAGAGGGTCAGTGTGGACACATGGGCCTAGTGTAGGGATTCTATACTTCTATGAACTATTGTTTCAACCTATCTGGCCAGCTTTGGAGAATTATGGACATGAATCTTGAGGGTCCTCTGTTCTTTTATCCTTCCAAAGTTGTACCATTGGGCCTGGATTGTCTGTCATTGCCTTTTCTATCAAAATGCATCACCTCACATTTTTCTGCATTGAAATTCATGTTCCAGGGTGTCTGCCCATTTTGCCAACTTGTCAAAGATCATCTGAAGTCATTCAATGTCAACCTCACAATTCACTATTCTCCCATCTACCATCTGCAATTCGTATCTGTCTGCAAATTTAGAGATTTTTGCCCTCAATACTCATCTCCAAACCGCTTATATAAAATCAGAAAAAGCAATTGTCCCAACATCTGGAGGATACTGCTTTCAAGTCGTCTCTAGTCTTAGAAATGCCCATCTATATCTACCCTCCGTTTGCTAAAGTATGCGAAATTAAAGTCAAATTGATTAAAATTCAGCATGATAAATGTAAAAAACTTGTAAGCACAATTGTGGAGAACATAGATAAATGCTTCAAAAACATTCAAGTTAAAAACTGACTAGAGAAAATGAAACAAAGCAATTTGCTTCTATTTGTTTTTTAATTGTTTGCATGACAAAATGGTGAGAAACCTCAAGTCATGCCTCAACAAACTTTGGGTTGCAATTACCATCTTCAACAAGAGAAAATCCAACTGATTTCCTTTGATATTCATTGGTATTATTGTTGCTGGTGAATCCTCACTATCAACATCCTGGTGTTCCGATTAACCAGTAACTACAATGGTTCAGCCATACACACACTGTGGCTATAATAACAGGTCAGAGGCTGGGAGCTCAGTAATAAATTACTTAATTATTGTCCAATGAAAGCCTGTCCATCATTTACAAGGCACGATTCAAGATTGTGATGAAATACTTTTCATTTACCTAGATGTGTGCAGCTCCAACAACACTCACGAAACGTTACATCATCTTGGTCAAAGTAATATGCTTGATTGGGACCCCATCTAACATCTTCAACATTTACTCTTTCTGCCACCGAAGCACAATTTAACAGTCTGTACCATCTACAAGATACACTATAATGATTTAGCAAGACCCCATAGGCAACTCACTCCAAGCCCATCCACCCCTAAAAGAACAAGGGCAGCAAGCACATGGGGAAATGACAACCTGCAAATTCCCCTCCAAGCTGCAAACCATACTGACTTGGAATTATATTACCTTCCTTCATTGTTACTGGGCCAAACTCTGAAACTCTTCTGAAAAGCACCATGGGTATACCTACATGAGCTGCAATGGTTTAAGCAAGGTGCTTATCACTGCCTTCTCAATAACACTTAGGGATGTGCAACACATGCTGTCCTAACCAGTGATACATCCAACTTGTATATGAAATCTGTTTAGGTCTTATCAGATCAACTTTTATTAAACAGCTTGATATTAATTAGAACCAAACTGGTAATGCTACCTAGCATGCCAATAAAAATAGCGTTAAAAACCACACGACACCAGGTTATAGCCCAATAGGTTTAATTGGAAGCACATTAGCTTTCGGAGCGACCCTCCTTCATCAAGTGGTAGTCCACCTGATGAAGGAGTGTCGTTCCGAAAGCTAGTGTGCTTCCAATTAAACCTGTTGGACTATAACCTGGTGTTGTGTGATTTTTAACTTTTACACCCCAGTCTAACACCGGCATCTCCAAATCATGATAAAAATAATAAGTTGAAAAAACCGAAATAGACAACAAGAAATGTAACATTGCAATTTATGGTTTCAAAATAAGTAAAATTGACCAAAAAATATTTCTTGAATAACAATGCCCCTTTTATATATATTTTCAGGATGTAGTTTTCATATCCGTCTGTCAGTGCTGGAATTGATTATGAGAGCATGATGTTGACACTAGTAGGTGAGAAAGTGAAATATATTCTGACGTACACACTTATACGTCTTACTTAGAGTGATGGGAGGAAGAAATTATTCTAAACATTTGTCAAAAGGCCTGCAATATTCACAATATTTCATACCATTCTTAAATCCTTTCGTTTTATGAAGAGAAGTGTTTGTGAATAGTCAAAAGGTATTTTGAGAGTTTTTTTTATCTAGAATGATCAATATTGGGAAATACAGAATGACTCACCATAAGGCAGTGCTGTCGGAGAGTCCACATCAACACATGTTCCATTAATCATATTCTTTCCATCTGGACATAAACATGTTACACCAGTAGGATTCAGCAAACAAAGCCAATCACAGTTCCTTTTATTGCAAGGATTTGGCACTGTGGAACAAAAAGAAAGTACATGTTACTGACAGCCTTCATGATTCAAAATATCCTGATACAGGATACTTGATTCACACTGAATTTTGTTTCATCAAGCTGTTACTTACAATCTTGCTGTTTATACTGATGGAACACCACTGTAGCTGAGGCATCAGTGAGGCCTGACACCAAGTATTCAAGGTGAGTGTATCCAAATTTGTGAACTTTAAAAACACGACTGTTGGTGTGTGTTACTCCATAAATATAATCTTCAAAGACATCAATACTGAATGGATTTAGGATACCTCCAAAGAAAAAAGTAAATATTCTTAAAACTTTACTCACATGAAAAATGGACGTAATTAAATTCACTATTTTTTTAACTTTTCTCTGTTAAATTCACAAAAATTAAAGAACTTAGGAAGTGAAATGTGTGCTACCTTGTTTAATGCTGGCAACAACAACCGAATTACTACCATCAAAGCGAACACTGCCGACAATTGAAAGCTTGGCATCTGCCCAGTATAAACGTTGATTGAAATGATCAAGGGATAGTCCTAAGCAGGAAAAAGAATGCAACATTTACAAGTGAGTATTACAATTATAGTGTTCACTTTTTTTTCTTTTTGTAAATATATTTTCCATAATTTTCTTATTAATTACTCTCCAAGATTTGTTTACAAATTTATGTGCATTTATTTTCTGTGCAAGATGCATGCGGAAACCAAAATAAAAAGTTAATCCACTTTATTCTGAAGATCTACCAGCAGATGTATGACTGAAAAAAGACATACCGATTTTTAAAATCTCTATGCTTTAAAGGGGCAAAACATATTCTCCAGAAAATATGTATTTAATCAGTGTTTTTTCAGATACTTGAGTGAAACTGAAGGACCTAAAAATTTATCAAAGCTTGACTTATTTTCTTTGGACTGCCAGGGAAAATGTTGATGCCACGCGCTATAAACAATAAAGTTTGAGGAATTTTGATTTGCCTTCATTAACCTGGGGTGTGTGAATTATGGACTGCATTGGGCACACCACCAGAGTTGGGAAGATCCTGAGATAGGACTCATGCCAATCACCTATAGCTTGGTTGTCCAGGTTCAAAAACAAATACAATTTCTGAACTCAAGAAGTGAGGGAAGAGTGACTACCCTTGACAGTTTGGCAACATTGATGAGAGTTTGGCATCAGGAAGTCCCAGTGAAAATGGAATGAAGGGGAATGAGGGAGAAATGTTCTTCTGGTTGGAGTCATGCCTGGTACAATGGATGACAGTCAGTCTGTTGAAGATCCATGATCTCAGTCCAAGGACATCATTGTGGGAGTCCTTCAGATTTGATCCAATTGTCTTCTTCAGAATTGATACAGAAACTCAATAGCTTCTGCTCTGCCCAAAGACTGTATGGCATCATCAGATTTTAATGCAGTTTCAACATTACCTGTTTCATAATCATTGCATTGCGCAAAACTAGGAATGGACAATAAAGTTACCAGTGATTCATATCCTCGAGGAATGAATTAGACTGAAGAAGAGAAAAGCTTTGATTTCTAAAACCGATCAGAGTTGTTTGCCTTCTCTTCCAATACCTCAAGTACAGAAGATTGCTTTAAGGTGAAAATTACATGACCAAATCGGAATTAACCATGATGGTCCATTATCAGCATGTGGTCATAATTAAAGTGAAACCTTATATGGATTGGAAAAGCCTTAACCAGCCTATTTGGGTAGTGTTGCACATTTTGTGTCACTGATCGTGTTCTTGACTTCGCATAATCCTGTAATGTGAAGGATCTTTTCATTCTGCTGCTAAACACCTGCAGAAGAAATATTGTTTTTTTCCTTAATGAACAAAGTATCCATGTATTATCTGATTTCAGAGATATCCCTTGTGAAATCTTGGACTGAGCTTGAGGTAGTTAAAAAAAAAACAGTGCTATGGTAAACCTGACTATTACTGGCTGTGCTGTCCTTGTGAAAGAGGTTGTTTGCAGATCAAAAAAATGCATTACCTCTGTCTCTTTGCTAAAGTAGACTCTGAAAAGATAACTTCCATCAGATATTCCAAGATATTTGTGCCAGCATCTACAAAAATGGCTGCATGGGGAATAGCTGAAGGGCACAATCCTCTAATGCAATGAAATGAGGTTCCATTTCTCTTTCCATCCTTTGTTGTCTTCACTTGAGTATCACAAAATGAGATTATTGATTATAATTCTTACTCCAAAAACAATTGGGACTAGTGAGGATAAACGAGTAAAAGTTTTGATAATTAATTAAAAAAAACAAAGACTGATCAATTTTCTTCCCACAACTCAGAGTTGAATTGAGGAATTGTTTCCTATATAATTCTACAGAACTTGAGCATTGCTGAAAAATAACACATTTTGTTGACCTTTTTTTTGTCTTGTACTCATCAGGACAATTCACAAGAAGTGTCAAGGTAAAGGAGAAAAGCATTAATGGTAAATGAGAGGAGAATGCTGATTGGTTGGTGAGTGGATTCTGGTTGATAACACCTCTACAGCCTTTCCCTTGGTACGATATTTTCTCATGCTCCTGTTCAGCATTGCAATTCAAACCAGCAGCTGATATATTCAAGGCCCTGTCACAAGGATTTATCAAACCTTTTGGTGATTGCATCAGGTTGGCAGAGTCTTTCAGCATTTTTTGTATGTACTCAAGTCAAAATTTCTGACATCATGTTTAAAAATAAAGCAGAAATTTGTTCATTCTGACATTCCAGATATTTACACTACCTGTAGGCCATTGTAGGTCCTTATGTATGAGAATTCTTCGCAAAGTTCCATCCATGGCAGATTGTTCTATTTTGGGTTGTTTACCATAGTCTGTCCAGTACATCATTCTGAAACCATTACAAATAAATATGTCAAAAACAATGCATTTAAAACAGATAGAACAGCATAGCCATTGTAACTCTGTTGCCTTTCACAAATGAAATTCTAAATTGAACTTAGTTGGCAACATGGAGGAATGTTATTTACATAATTTTGAGAACAGCTAGTCAAACAAGAAAGTCTCCAGCTATCCAATCTAATTAGTTAAACACACAAAGGCTGCTATTTCAAATAATCAATTAGGTAAAGCATCACCAGCTGCTATAAGTGAGAGGAACAATTCCCGTTGTTGTACAGGTCATCCCTTCTTCTCTGAATCTTGACACTCAGTACTTCCCTCCAAGGCCCCAAGGGATCCTTCCATATCCGCCACAAGTTCACCTGTACCTCCACACACATCATCTATTGCATCCGCTGCACCCGGTGTGGCCTCCTCTATATTGGGGAGACAGGCCGCTTACTTGCGGAACGCTTCAGAGAACACCTCCGGGCCGCCCGGACCAACCAACCCAATCACCCCGTGGCTCAACACTTTAACTCTCCCTCCCACTCCACCGAGGACATGCAGGTCCTTGGACTTCTCCGCCGGCAGAACATAACTACGCGACGGCTGGAGGAGGAGCGCCTCATCTTCCGCCTGGGAACCCTCCAACCACAAGGTATGAATTCAGATTTCTCCAGTTTCCTCATTTCCCCTCCCCCCACCTTGTCTCAGTCGGTTCCCTCAACTCAGCACCGCCCTCCTAACCTGCAATCCTCTTCCTGACCTCTCCGCCCCCACCCCACTCCGGCCTATCACCCTCACCTTGACCTCCTTCCACCTATCCCACCTCCATCGCCCCTCCCCCAAGTCCCTCCTCCCTACCTTTTATCTTAGCCTGCTTGGCACACTCTCCTCATTCCTGATGAAGGGCTTATGCTCAAAACGTCGAATTCTCTATTCCTGAGATGCTGCCTGGCCTGCTGTGCTTTGACCAGCAACACATTTGCAGCTGTGATCTCCAGCATCTGCAGACCTCATTTTTTACTCCGTACAATGACCAAGAAACTGTGTAGCCTCTTCCTTGGTCTGGGAGTCACCATGAAATACTGTCTTTTGGCTAATTCACTCTACATATTCAGTGTAACTGGCTAGTTGGAGCTTACGTACTCTGTGAGATTTGCTTGTAAACAGCAATCAGCTCTGTCTGTAGGCATCCATTTTAGAAATTACAGGCAATTTAAATTACATAATTTGAAAATTTGACCGACATTATGTGCAAAGCAAAACAAATGGAAAAGAAAGCATACTGTTTTAAATCTCGTATCAGAATAACTTCATACACCTGGTTCTCAGCCTAAGATATCATGGATGACAGAATTAATGAAGGATCTAGTTAATGTTGTCTGGAATGAAAGAAGCCTTTCTAATTTTTAATACTTAAAATATACCACCAGTTCTTCACCAGAGACTCTCACTGGTGATGTTACCTAGTATGGTGACGAAACGTTTGAAAACCTTCAAGCTCAGTGAGCTAATTTACATACTTATCATCAACCTGAGCTACAAATCTTCTTAAAAATCACTACCTTAAAATAAACTTTTATTTAGCAAACCAGTTATTCTTTGTCACAACTAATTGTATTCAAATGAAGAATAGAAATGACAACCATCAGTGTAAACAGAATTCAGTGCCAAAACTTGTTTGAGAGTGAGGATATTTTTGAAAGAAAGAAATTGGAAAATGGTGAAAAAATGCATCTGCTATTGAAACAAATTGGCAAATTAACTTTTTACTTTAAAGCTGCAACAAATATTGATTTTCTCTTCTGTTTCAGATGCTGCCTGACCTTTTATGTATTTCCACCATTTTCTGATTTATTTCAGATTTCTGGCATTTGACATTATAAATTGTGTAGTATTTCAGAATGGTTAAAGTTAGTACAATTTGCTGTATTGGCAGTCAACTAATGTTAGCTATTCTCTGGGAAGTATGCATATTGGTTTTCTGAGTAGAGATAGAACAGTTCTTAATAAGACAGAAGATATAGCACTATACCCTCTGTTGGGGTCAAGAGCAATTGCACAGGGTTTGTCCATCATTCCAGATACAATTCTTTTATACTTTTGTCCATTAATCTTAGCCACATAGATGACATTTCGGAAAGAATCAGTCCAATAGATATTCTCAGCTACCCAGTCAACTGCGATGCCCTGTGGTGCTTGGAAGCCAGGGATCTAAAATAGAAATGAAAATGACATTACATTTGCCTTTAGGAGTTTGGAGTTGTACATTTTTCTAGAAGAGTATTTTCTAAGAATACCTCAGATACAGTGCTCTTTTTATTAAGTCTGATGATTTTTTTGATCTGCAGCTCAAGTGTTAAGCAGTACATATTGTGAATTAAGTTGCATGCATCAATCACCATTCAGAACTTCACTGAATTAAGTTGCATGTATAAATCATCAGAGCACTGTTAGCCAATTTCCAACCAACAATGTTCCACAAAGAGCAGTGAGACCCAAAACTGAACAAAAAATATTGACGTGGAGACTAGGATGACTTTTCTTTGAACAGTATCGTAATTCATTGCAACTCGATTTAAAGTTTAATCTGTGAATATTGCACACAAATATCTGCTGATGTGCTAAAATTTCTGGAATGTAGATTAACTTAGGCCTTCCTGACTCAAAGTTTAGAACAATATTGCTGAGCTAAGCTTAATATCTGTATTGATATTATCTATTCTAACCCTTCTGGAAACTCTCAATTTTTGAACAAAATCAATGAATCCACATGAACAAGGCAAATCAAGCTATTCTGGTTATCCTACAGGTTCTCAGCAAGAGTGGCTCTATTACCATTACACTTTCCTATTTCCTGCTGACAGATGTTCCACTTAATAGTTACAGAGAAGGCTGGGGTGATTAGACTGTGAAACATTTACTGCTTTACAACCTCTCCAAAACTGGTTCCTACACAAAAGTTTCTCAGATGGGATTAAGATGAAATGAGGGTCAACTTATTATATAAGGTCATAGAAACATAAGTATAGGAGTAGGCCATTCAGCCCCACAAGCCTGTTCCATCATTCAGTGAATTCATGGATGAAATGGGGCCTAACTCCCCATATCTGTGTTTGGGTCATATCCATTAACATCTTTGCTGAATAAAAGTGCATCTACCTCAGATTTAAAATTAACAACTGATCCAATATCCACTCTATTTGTGGAAGAGTTCAGACATTGGATACTCATCAATCACATTTACATTGCCAATCAGATATCCAGTAGATGTTTGACTTGATGTGACATGCAGTCGCAAATTTAAAATGGACCAGAGTCATTTTAATTTGTCTGTTTGGCTGCAAAATATGAAGAATATTATATCATTGGAGAAAATAATGTATAGTATTAAACCATGGTTACTCAATATGTCGAATCTTTGGCAGAATTTGGTATTCTGCACTTTGCATTTCTGCATTAATAATTCACATTTTTATGATATTTGAGAAGTTAACTTTGGAGGAGGCATCTGTGAGATGTACATAATTAACTCACCAGTAAATTGACAAGCTGTACATAAAGGTTCCTCAGATCTTGCACAAGCTAAAGATCAGCGAATAAATTGAGCTTGGCTCATTTCCATTATATTAACACAACATTCCATCAAGAACATATATTTCCAAACTCTTTACTGTCATAAATTAAAGCATGAAAAATGCTATATTCATTACTTGTATGAAGGATTTATAGGAACCTGTTACACATCAGCCATTGCTGTAAATTGTATTGCTTAACACTGGGTAAATATAGGAGATTATTTTCATGATTTATAACACATCTGATAAACCATGACTGCCTGAACAATTTCTGTGTTTATCTCTCTGACTGTTGGGACATTCGTAGATGAATGCTTTCTCATTGTCATCCAGAATTAGATGTTTTCTTGCAGGGGCAAGTGCAAGATGACGAGAAAAATTGATATGACAAGCAAGGGGCTTCTCTCTGGGCAAGAAACAAACATTATATTGTGCCAAATAATGACGTTGTTACAATAGCAGGGATCTCATAGCTCAGGAATATATGTCTCATGGTAAAGGATATGTGTGTGTGTGTGTGTGTGTGTGTTGGGGGGGAGGGGGTGACACTGATTGCTCCCACATGAGTAAATGGTTACATGTTACGTAGAGCTTTTCAAAGTACATTCAACGATCAAGAATAATAGGTGAATTCAGGACACGCCTATCTCACTTACTCGACAACAATGATATTAGTGCAAATTAGACACTACATAATCAATATTGTGCTAATTAATTTTAGAAATAGTTTGGTGATAATGAACAATGCTTTTTAACCAAAAGCATGATCCTCGGAAAACTCCTAAATTTTAGCCACAGACTAAAAATGTTCAATGAACACACATCTGCACTCTTCTGTTGAGCAAACCAACTATCAAGCTAAGATATGGATAATGTGCATTAAACCCCCTGATGTTACATTTCTTATGGAAGAATGTAGTAGTAATTAATGCCTGCATTAAGAAGAGGTGGCATAAAATTCATTCAGTGTTCTTCCTTGAGTTGTTTCAGGATTGCATCACATCACTGCCCAGCTTCAAAAGACAATTAATAATGAGCAAAAGAGAGGAAAAGCCAAAACTGAAAGAGAAATGTGAACTAAATGATTGACATAAGTAAAACAGGGATTGGCAACAAAAACTGGGTACAGAAATAATGTGTAAATGGTATTATAAATGCACTTGCTATTAAAAGTTCTTTCTTAATAATTTAATGGACTTTTGCTTTCTGAAATTACATTCAGATCTGTAGCATCACTTGTCTGTCTCTCCCGTCTGTCTGAGATGTCTAAATAGGATATTTTGCCGGTGTACTCGTTGGTCCAGAAGATCTTTCTGCCTTTAACATACACATCCATCATACTAATTTTGACAGTCTCATCTCCTTGAAATACTTGTTCATAGGCTGAGTTCGGGTCAAATGGATATATACGACGGATTTCATTTCTGGTTGCAATGTAGAGCACTTGGTGTTCTGAACCTGTATGAAGATTACAAGGAGTAAAGGTTACATCTTGCAGCCATACATTTAATGTTTTCACTCATTTTAAGGATTATGAACATAGATCAATTTTCAGGCAAGTGTGGACCATTGGTCCATCAAACCTATTATCCAACTTCCCATAGGATCATCTTAACATCTATAATTATTATAAATCTAATAAATCTGAATCCTATTTGCTGAAGGAAACTTGCTTGTTGAACCCTATCATAATGCAATTACTTTATCTCTTTTCCTGGACAATGCACACGTTTCACATGTTTATTACTGTATCCATGAAAAGTAATAGCTTTTTCTTTTCATTTCTTTTTTTTTGCATCCTTAATTTGAAATCATAACCTCTGATTCTTGAATTTCATAGATACCAGAAGAACTTACTGAACATTTGTCCTCCAAACCATTATTGTAATCATAATGGTTTTAATCAAACCAGTACTTAACCTTCTCTTTGAAATTGAGAAGTTTCTGGGATATATATCATCCTTCATAACTCTGTCACTTTATCTGAAATTAATGAAGTAACCTGATGTTGCACTATCCCATAACTTAACAAACATTTACAAGCACGAAGAAAGAAACCTGCACCCTGTTTTGATTCTATCACCAGATATATGTTTAGAATATGGTTTTCTTGGTTTAAGTCATACCCAAGCTATTAAGCCCAAATTTTTAATTGGCTTTTATAAGTGCCTACAAAGACAACAATGATAGTAACCTGCCCACTCAAATCCCTAGATCTCTTTTGTTGATATGATGGAAATGTGACTATTAATTGTAATAGTATAATGCTCAATTTTGCAATGCATAATTTTATAACTTCACAGTCTATAATAAATTGATTTGCAATTTTTTTTCTACTCCAGACTAAGTTTCTTTAGGCATCTCTGGATTTTGAAATGTCAACAATAATCTTTTGTCAGTGCTTCTAGTTTCAAATTATCTGCATCTTTAGCATTTTGGACATTATTCCTTCCTCCCAATTGTTTTTTTAAAAAAATGATCAAATGACTTGAAACCCAACACCTTTACACCAGCACGCAATGCCACTCACTGAGTTTACCTGTTAAATCCTACTGAATCAAATACTTGTAATTTTTTTCTATTAGCTTGATCCTAGCTTGATCCTTAATTTTTTAAAAAAAAGATCTTTCTGGGTCTTTTTGAAGTCTATGCATATAACAATATAAAACAGTAGGAGATGGAAAATATATGAAGACAGTGACTTGGGGAAGATAGAAAGGGTTAATACTTGAATGTGCAAATCGTTTACCATATCAGAAGTGATACCAGAGATTATATGATCAAAAGACTTGAAGAGGTGTACTGTTGTGTAAATCTCATGCTAAGTTTAATAACATAAATACTTCACGGAAAATTGCATAAACAGAAATCCTAAAAAGATCGTAGGCTCCAGAAATCTTCCTCAAGCAATATAATTTACCCAATCTCTTTCTAGAGTACAACCACAACAACAGATCACCTTAGCTGTCCACAGGAAGTTAAGGTATTTATTTGACACAATCTATCACTCTTAAATCAACTCTAGCTATTTAGTAAAATTCTGGCACTCATCATTTAGAGTCCCTCTTAACAGGTTTTAATGATTTCCTTGCAATTGAGCTAAGGTTTTCATATCAGTAATATGCTATTTATTTCTGACTTACACCTTAAAATATAAAAGTCACATTTATTCCTTTTTAATCCCCAGCATGTGACTCCAACCTCATGAACTCTGAAGAAGTCTGATCTGGTGAAACCTTTTCCACTGAAACAATTCATCATCACAAAATGAAATGTGAGAGAACCTAAAGTTCTGTATTATCTACCTACATTTCTTATACTCTTCTTTGCAATCTCAAATAAATTTTGGTATACACTCATTGTTAAACTCTAAGTTGATATTTTGGAGTGTTTTGCCTAATTTATTCACAAATCCTTGTTGAGAAAATAGTGAATTAAGATATCGGCAACTTTGCATTGTTCACTGTTCGGTGATCAGTGAAAACGTTATTATCTCTCTGTCTCTTTTTTCCTGTTTTCGACACATTTACTATTCTACTAGAGTTACCTCTTGCATGTACATTTTTTCCATGTTGAAATTGAAAACCTAATGTATCCATTTCTCACTCATAAAATAGGCACAAAGCAAACTGATTTAGTGGTCCTATACACAGTGCCCAGCCTGCACAGACATTGGTTACATTGCCAAACGGTTATTATGTGTTAAAGAATCTCTTTGAGAATTGGTAAGCTTAAGGACTGAGGTGGACACTCATTGAGCCTGGTTTGTCAAAGTTTCTTCAGCAGCCTCCCAGTTGGTAACGAAGGGAAATTACATTTTGTGTGAATAAAAGAGGATTGGGAAAAGTTCCCTCATCCTCCAGAATGTGAAGAATAAGCTTCTGTTGCCCAATCCAACTGCATCCCTCCCAACTTACCTAATGACTGCTGCCACAGTGCAAATTTCTATTTCTCTCATTATTCCCAGACAACTCATCTGAAATATGAATCTGAACTTTAATTTCCGGGCAGTCTCAGAACTTTCTGTTTGTGCCTACTGTGTGTATGATTAACCTTGCCTTTCGCCATTATTTTTTTTATAGCTCTCGTCTATCCTGTGTTGAACATTTTAAAATGTCTTCTCCTGCTACTTAGTCTGTTAATAACTTTAGTTATCCATTTAAGATTTTGTTCCTTTGTTGTTGACTTATTTCTTGAATAAATTGGTTTCTCAGTCAACAAAACAACTAAAGATATTCTTAATTTCTTCCTTGTGCTACTTGCTCAAAAAAATCTGCTTAATCTCTTATATTCTCAAGGTGATTTAGTAACAAAACTTCTTTTTTTTATGTTCTGTTTTCTTCATATCTGGGATCTATAGTGATCATAGTTATTTCCTATCTACTATGTGACTTAACACTCCCTCGTTAATAGCAATTTCAATACTGCTGTCTCCTTCACAAATCATTTTCAAATAAGGCTCTCGTAACTTCAATAAATTCTGATTCACAAACTGTCCCTGTTGGAAAGAATGAAAGCTTTGTGATTCAAACTTAAAGCACTGATCTCTTTTATGTTTTTCACAGCAGTATACCTATCTCCTCGTGTAGCCTATAGCATATTGCAATCACTAACTTCTCCCTTTTGCAACCTTTTAAATCCGTTGTCACAGCAGCATTTCCAATGTCATTCTTTGCAGTTGCTCATAAATAGTGTCTATCCATAATTCCTTCTCAGTCCTTCCAAAGCTTACGTAACCCTGTATCTTTCTTAATTCCAGTGCCTTGGGACATTTTGTGACATTAAAGATGCTGTTTAAATGTAACTGTTTCACTTTAACCACATCTCAATTATTCCTATATTATTGAGCTGCTGCCTAGTACCCAAGTTTTGTTCCTTGCAGTCTGTGCTTTAAATAAAATTTAAGTCATCCTTTATGATTGTTAGTTGATATTACCTTGCTTCCTTAGCTCGTGGCCTGTCATGTCATAGAAATGAAACAGCTTGTCTTACACTCTGCCCCAGGCAAATGAAAACAGAAAATGCAGGAAATATATGGTCAGCAGGATATATGGCTAAAATAACAAAGTTAAACTTGCAGGTGCATGCCCTTTTTCCAGAACTGTTGATGAAAGACCTTCAACTTGAATATCATGCAGGACTTTCTCCCCATGACTCAATTCCCCTGTCAAAATAAAACGCAGGATTGAAACTCTGAAATATCAGGAGCATGACCACAAAGGTTTTGAAGAGTCAACCAACTAAGGGACCATCTCAGGAAGCCCATCCATTCAGGGAGAGCAGGCAGGTGTCTGGCTCAGAAGAACCATTAGGAGCACAACAGCTGTGAAGGTTTGTACTCCTACCATTGGAAAATTATGCAATAGAGCCATGTAATGTGGTGTGAAGGGGCTTCCATTCCTTGTCACTGACCACAGATGGAAGAAAGGCTAAAAGTTTGACGGCTTTTGCTCATGAAGGAGGAAGACCCGTCCCTCACCCACAGTGATAGATATTGCTGTTTTTGCAGCTCTTTACTTCGCTATTAAATTTCACAGTGAAATAAGTCTTCAGCTTCAATAGCTGGCCACTGGGAGGTCAATACCATTTCATGATGGCATCTTTACTTGTCAGGCCTCCTGTATGCTGGCTGGAAAGTCAAGATGTCATTGAACAATTCCTTTAATTATGCCTAGAAGTTGCTGAATTGATCACGCTATGCAGCCTGTTGGGTAACCAGTCTTTGCTGGTATCCCATCTCCTGCTGGAACAAATGAGGTGAGAATGTGTTGTGGACCCAATCAGTTAAGGTTTCTGGACCTTCCTTATCCTGATCCACTTCTACTAGCACTTGAAATCCTGCCTGCCAACTCTCTTTCTCTCACAACAGATGTTGTCAAACTTATTTGCATTTCTAGAAGTTACTGCATACAATTCAGATTACTAGCACTCATTTCTTTTTACTTATGCATCAGGCCATTTTCATCCTGTCTTCTCAGTCTCTTGCTGATGAGGCTCGAAGGTTGCATGAAGGGAAAGAGTACAGCAGTAGTAATGTCACTCGATTGATAACCAGTAATTAATAATCCACAGGCCCAGACTAATACTCGAGGGAGATGAGTTCAAATATTTAAATTTGATTTTTCAAAATTCATTCATGGAACATCAGTGTTGATGGAAATTAATAAATTTAAAACTTTTACAGTAACGGTGTCCATTGTTGATTGTTGTTTAAAAAAAATCCAATTGGTTCACTTACGTCTTTTTAGCTGAGTAGACTTTGGAATTACTTCCTTGCTCTGCCACTGTGAGAATGAAAAACAACGGCAAGCGATCACTGACAAAAGTTGCCAAGAAAACATCTCAGGGTGAAACACCAGCACGGTAGCATCGTGGGCAGCACGGTGACATCATGAGCGGCACGATGGCACAGTGGTTAGCACTGCTGCCTCACAGTGCCTGAGACCCAGGTTCAATTCCCGCCTCAGGCGACTGTGTGAAGTTTGCACATTCTCCCCGTGTCTGCGTGGGTTTCCTCTGGGTGCTCCAGTTTCCTCCCACAGTCCAAAGATGTGCAGGTCAGGTGAATTGGCCATGCTAAATTGCCCGTAGTGTTAGGTAAGGGGCAAATGTAGGGGTATGGGTGGGTTGCGCTTTGGCGGGTCGGTGTGGACTTGTTGAGCCGAAGGGCCTGTTTCCACATTGTAAGTAATCGAATAATGAGCCAAAGATCTACCTGGCTTCAAGCAGAAGCATGGATGAGTGAAAGAAAAGAAGAAGAATGGGCTTTTATGGTCTTTCAACCTTCTGTCAGTATTGTTCCACGGATCAGTGATAAATCTTTTTCATTGCTCATTAAATTCCTTTCTAGAGATTACTCCACACTTCCTACATGAACTTTGACAGCTGCTGCTTATCCTCTCTAAACTGAGAGTTCTTTCTAATTATCATTCAGCAAAATGTCATCTGTGAAAAATAATTTACCGCAACACCTACATTAATTATTCACTTTAGATTCCACTGTGTTTCCCTAAAGTGTACCAGAGTTGCACTTCAAAAGCAGTGCAGGTATATCACCACCTGAATGTTCAAAGTACTTTTTTTGAATTTTATAGCCAATATATGGCCCAATGGTAACTTTAAGCAGTCCATGGACAAAGTGCTTTGCTTGGTGTTATGAAAAAAAAACATTTTCAGTGGAAAGAACTTAACTCTGACATCTCCCCTAAACCTTCCTCCAGTTACCTTAAAATTATGGCTTTTTGTGATAGCTTTTTCTGCCCTGGGAAAAAGTCTATGGCTATCCACTATATCTATACCTCTCATCATATTGTACACTTCTATCAATTCATCAGCATTTTAAGACATGATATAAAACAATTAATATTTTTTTATTTCTCAGATGAAAAGACACACTTCAACCCATCACACTGACTACAACTTTGCCCTATCAACTGTCTATCTTTCCTCACAGATTCTCTGCAAGCTGTACCTGCCTGTTTACAAGATACTCCATCTTCTGTTCAGTAGCTCTGATTCCCATTCCCCTGCCAAACTAGTTTAAATCCTCCCAAACAGCTCTCATGACCTCCAGCCCAGGATATCGGTACCCCTCTATTTCAGGTATAACACGTCCTCCTTGTACAGGTCCCAATTTCCCCAGAAGGTATCTCAATGATCCATATATCTGAAGGTCTCCTTCCTATACCAGCTCAGCAGCAACATGTTCAGTTGCACTTGGTCTCTGTTCCGAGCCTCACCAGGGATTACAACTGTGCTTGTCCTGCCTTTTAGTTTCCAACCTAACTCCTTAGATTCTCTTTTCAGGTCCTCATCCCTTTTCCTTGATGTCATTTGTACCAACGTGTACATGTCTTCTGGTTGCTCAACCTCCCCCCCACCCCCCACCCCTTAAGAATCCTATAGACTCGCTCTGAGACAACCCTGACCCTGGCACCTGGGAGGCAACATACCATCTGGGAGTTTCATTCATGACCATAAAATCTCCTGTCCGTTCTTCCCACCTTCTTCTTCATAGTTCCTTGAAAGTAGTCGCAGATAGATAGGATATTGAGTTCAGAGTATTGAGTACAGGAGTTGGGAGGTCATGTTGCAGCTGTGCAGGACATTGCTTAGGCCACTTTTGGAATATTGCATGCAATTCTGGTCTGTTTCCTATTGAAAAGATGTTGTGAAACTTGAAAGGGTTCAGAAAAGATTTACAAGGATGCTGCCAGGGTTGGAGGATCTGAGCTACAGGGAGAGGCTTAATAGGCTGGGGCTGTTTTCCCTGGAGCATTGGAAGCTGAGGGGTGACCTTATCGAAGTTTATAAAACAATGAGGGGCATGGATAGGGTAAATAGACAAGGTTTTCCCTGGCATGGGGGAGTCCAGAACAGAGGGCATACATTTAGGATGAGAGGGGAAAGATATAAAAGGGACTTAAGGGGTGACGTTTTCACCCAGCGGGTGGTACATGTATAGAATGAGTTGCCAGAGGAAGTGGTGGAGGTTGATACAATTGCAACCATTAAAAGTTATCTTGGCGGGTATATGAATAGGAAGGGTTTAAAGGGATATGGGCCAGGTGCTGGCAAATGGGACTAGAATAGGATAGGATAACTGGTCGGCATGAGCAAGTTGGACTAAAGGCTCTGTTTCCATGCTGTACATCTCTATGACTATCTGACTCTAAGTGAGATCAGTAATAAGCCTTGGTTTTAGAAAATAATTCTGGGTGATTGAACTGCTGAGCTTCTATCTGCTTGATTCCCATTTCTAATGAGCTGTTAATGGAAAGAATGTGAATGTGGAAACTGTCCTTTTTCTCACTTAGCTGCTGTCTGATTTTCTCTTTGATCTTCCATCATACTAACTGAGTGAACAGGTGTTCTCTCTCAATTCATTCATTCATTTTTAACAAAACACAGGATGAAGAGTAATGTGTGCAAATTAATGTGTGATAGTTCAATTATGCCACCACATTTGCTTGTAACACAAGAATTCTTTCATTTTGAATTAAAGGTTTAGAATTGAGGATCAGTCAGCAGAAAAAGAGGCTATTTTCCACTTCTCTGATTAATTTGTGGTGGGAAGGTCCTTCGCGTGCAGCCACCAATTAATGCCCCTGTAAGGGTCCATTCCACCACTACCTGTACTCACCAAGCCATGGGTCAGAGATACATCAAGTGTTGAAGTGCAATAAACAACCATCAGGATCTCAGGTTGCCAATGGCTTCCCAGGGATCATGCAGTAAGAACATGATTGAAGCATCCACCATTGGGAGAGGGGAGTCTGGTGAGAGCCACATCTACGTACATCCCCTCCTGCCAACCTCCTTTCTGTCACACTCCATGACCCCCTCCCTCCATTACTCACCTGAGCCTGGGCCCACAGTGATCTGGGCCTTGAGGAACTGCACTGCCAACAGCAGCCATGACCTCCCAGGTTGCGGTGTCAATCAATGAAAAGCTGCTGATCTCTGATTACCAGGCAGTCCTCAGCAGGCAGGAATAGGGTGGCATGATGGCACAATGGATAGCACTGCTGCCTCACAACACCAAGGGCCTGGTTTCAATTCCAGCCATGGGTGACTATCTGTGTGGAGTTCGCACGTTTTCCCTATGTCTGCATGGGTTTCGTCTTGGTGCTCCAGTTTTCTCGTACAGTTCAAAGATGTGCAGGTTCGATGGATTGGGCATTCTAAGTTGCCTTATTGTGTCCAGAGATGTGCAGGCTAGGTGGATTAGCCATGGGAAATGTGGGGTGACATGGATAGGGTGAGATGCTTTTCAGAGGGTTGGTGCAGACTATATGGGTCAAATCGTCTATATGTATCTGAATTGTCGAAATTTTATTATTCTGCTCCTGGGATCCTTCATCCTGCCAAAAGCTGCCACTAATGGGAGAGAGCAAGGGAACTAATGTCAGCTTCAATAAATACCATACTTCTTGACTACTTTTCTTCTCAGACTATTTTGCTTTAGATATTTTCTGAATAACCTGTTCATAGATGATATTACAGGTCACTCTGCTATAACATTACAGCTATGTTCCTCTGCAAACACGCACTATAGAAAATCACGCTATGGAAAATCTCGCTGTAGAAGATCACAAATAGAAAATTGCTATATCTATTCAGTAGAAAGTTCACTTTATCCAACACGTCCATAATTCATCAATCGTGTTGTAGCCAATTCATGCTAATGAAATGCCATTAAGGCAGAATGACATGTACAGATTTCAGGTGCAGGTGGGATTTGAACCCATGACTCTGGCTCGAAGGGGGACATTACCATTGCTTCAAAGAGACTCTCCTGATAGGATGTGCCCATTTCAGGCAATATCAACATTTGTTACCCATGCTCTTGAGTCGAGTGAGCTGTTCGGCCATTTCAAACATGCTGTGATTGAAGCCAGTGGGACTTGAACTCAGACCTTCTGGCCCAGATATAGGGACACTACCAGTACATCACAAGTGCACTCACAGGTAGACTAGACCACGTGAGAACAGATGATTTCCTTCCCTAAAGGGCATTAGTAAACCTGATGTGTTTTTACACAATCAATAGTCGGTATGTAATTGGCAATGGATTCTGGATTAGTGGTGCTGGAAGAGCACATCAGTTCAGGCAGCATCCGAGGAACAGTAAAATCGACGTTTTGGGCAAAAGCCATTCCTGATGAAGGGCTTTTGCCTGAAACGTCGATTTTACTGCTCCTAGGATGCTGCCTGAACTGCTGTGCTCTTCCAGCACCACTAATCCATAATTTGGTTTCCAGCATCTGCAGTCATTGTTTTTACCTATGTAATTGACAATAGCTAGCTTTTAATTCCAGATTTCTTTGTTGAATTCAGATTTCATGATCTGCCAAACCCATACCCCCATAATATTAGAGCTTGAGACTTACATTACTAGTCCATTGACATTACCACAAAGCCACTATCTCCTCCATACTTTTATGGTTGTGCTGGTTCAAACAGTAATCCAAGTATCTAGTTAGTTCCACTTCCTTGTTTTTTTTCCTTAGCCTGACAACTCTTTTTGCTATATGCATATAATAAACACAATTTCTTTTTAAACATCGTTAGCTAATAATGTCTGCTGTCCTTGCAGCCAGTTTATATGATATGCTTATTTACTGAGAAATTCATCTCTTACATTAAAAATTTAATCCACGTTTTGTCATACACCCTTCAAAAATTGAAAGTTCCCTCTCAGTTTTAAGATGCATCTCAATTTTTAATCAAGATGTATTGTGTAAGTTGATGGCAGAATAGAATATAAAATAAAATCCTCCAGAATTAGGTTTGTGATGTGTGCATTTATCAAGGTGAGAAATATGTAGTCAGATCCATTATTGTTAATAGGGGACATAGCAAAAATAAGTTAAATTTATGACAGGAGGTGGCACATTTGAATTAAATGTATTAGCTACAGGCATTTGTTGCCAGTAGTTGCCAACCATTCAGAATATTCCTCAAGTATCTAATTATTGAGGATTAATCTCCCAGATGTCGCTGTAAGAAACCCAATGAAAACAAATTTTAGGGCATTCAACAAGAGTTATAAATGTTTTCTTTGAGTACTTACAATTATTAGTTATGAAACGTTTGGAGAGATTGCAATAAATGACTTTCACTAATGCTCAAGGATAATCTAATTGGTTAAATTGAAGGCATCTGGATTAAAACAAAAACATATTGTAGCTGCTGGAAACCTGGAGGTTGGAACATCATGGGGGTGTAGATTGAGTCTCAGCAAAGGTTTATGTCATGAAATGTGCAGGGTTACGTCCAAACAGGATTGGCAAACAGAAGTATTATACAGAATGAAATCAGAATAAAACAACTGAGAGCATAAAGTCTGAATCTCTGAGGAGATTCTAGTAGAATTTATGGAAATTAGTTGGTGATTTGAATAAGATGCCCGCCCACAATCCCGAACAAAATTCCTCAGCTTCAAGTTACATTTTTGGCACAATTAAAAAAACATGGTTAGGTTACATGTGTTAGCAACTGACATTCAGGTATATATCTCCACAATTTCTCTCAATCTGTTCAATGCCTTTGAGCTGTCAATCGACTCGTTCACCAGTTATTCATGGGTGAGTTAACAGCTCCTCCAATAAAACATTAAGGTGATTGAAAGCATTTTCTTTGGGTCTCATTAAATACTTACAATTAATTCCATTCTCCTCTCTTGCTACTTCCTCAGATTGCAGTCTCCACTCAAAATCTTGGTACTCTATTTCAATGTCTCTCAGCAAGTTATGTATGAACCCAGAGTTGTCTGGGAGAAGTTTTGAAGGGGGACAGTGACACCCCTTCTCCCAATCTAGGTACTAGATTCACTCAGCTCCTTCTGATTACATCTTGGCATTCATCACATTTAGTATCACACCAGAGATGGGATGTACCTGTCTTCTCAACTTGAACCATGGTCCTTACCTCGAGTAGGTTGGTCAGTTAAAAATTGTCAGTGGATAAGGTTTTTAAAGGGATAATCAATAAAATAATGCACAGGCACTTGACAATGTTTGACATAATTATGGAGAGTCAGCACAAGTTAGTGGGCCGCACGGTGGCACAGTGGTTAGCACTGCTGCCCCACAGCGCCAGAGACCCGGGTTCAATTCCCGCCTCAGGCGACTGACTGTGTGGAGTTTGCACATTCTCCCCGTGTCGGCGTGGGTTTCCTCTGGGTGCTCCGGTTTCCTCTCAGTCCAAAGATGTGTGGGTCAGGTGAATTGGCCATGCTAAATTGCCCGTAGTGTTAGGTAAGGGGTAAATGTAGGGGTATGGGTGGGTTGCGCTTCGGCGGGTTGGTGTGGACTTGTTGGACTGAAG
This sequence comes from Hemiscyllium ocellatum, assembly GCF_020745735.1. Taxonomy (NCBI): domain Eukaryota; kingdom Metazoa; phylum Chordata; class Chondrichthyes; order Orectolobiformes; family Hemiscylliidae; genus Hemiscyllium; species Hemiscyllium ocellatum. Next base: position 35,599,101 of record NC_083407.1, on the reverse strand, counting down.
GGCCTGTTTCCACACTGTAAGTAATCTAATCTAAAAGTTGGTAAAAGACAGAGCATGCTTGACTAATCCAATAGAGTTTTTTGGTGAAGCAGCAGAGGTAGTTGATGAAGGGGGTGCAATGGAGATTGCCTATGTAAATTTTAAGAAACTTTTTGACAGGAGTATTAAATGTTAATAAAATTAAGTTGCATGGAATAGGAGATCAATGGCAAATTAGATTTTAAAAACTGTTTCACAATGTTCAATAGAAAGCAATGGAAAATAGTTGTTTTTCAGATTGCTTTATGGTGGACAGTGGTCATTTTTAAAATTAATTAATGGGATATGGATTTTGCTGGCCAGCCAGCATTTACTGCCTGTCCCTAGTTATCCTTGAAAGAGTGTTGATGAGCTACCTTTTTGAACTGCTGCAGTCCACCTGCTGTGGATTGATTCACTTTGCTATTCTGGAGGGAAATCCAGGAGTTTGACCCAGTGATAGTGAAGGATACCTAAGGTTATATGCTAAGAGCAATATTACTCCTTTTTTATTCAGACATATTAAATATATTTCAAGATTTGCCCATAATAGAAGTGCATTAAATGTAGCAGAACATATGTAAGTGTGCAGAATGGGAAGGCAAATTGCCAGTAGAATTTAATACAGAGAAGTGTGAGAATATAAAAATGTAAAATACTGTGGATGCTGGAAAATCTGAAACAAACACTAAGCAGGTCTGGCAGCCTCTGTGGAGAGAGAAATAGAGCTAACGTTTTGAGTCCAGTATGACATTTCTTCAGTTCTGCAATACCATTCAGGACAGAGCAGCCCCCTTGATTGATACCCTATCAAAATCCATTCAGAACCAATGTACAGTAGGACTGATATACCATCTACAAGATTCAGTACAGCAATGTGCCAAAGCTCCTAAGACAGCACCATCCAAACCATGATCTCTAGCCTTTTGGCCACAAAGCATCCTGTTGACAGGTCTTGATGAATTGGATAGTTCCAAGGGGGTTTATGCTCCAATTTCTTACAATCTTCTCCACACCTAAAAATCTCAAAGCAGACATGAACTCCACCCTGAAAGAGTACTAGATGGCCTTCCCCAAGGATCCCTGACTCCCAGCCCCAGAAGTCCAGGGACTGAACATAAATGGTCTTGCCTGGTCTAGTCACCACATTTTGGGGTTCACGCATCAAAAATTCCAAATTCTCATTTCAATCGAGCTGTTAATCACATGAATGACTAGCTGCCTCCTGGAACCATGGTTGCGAAAATCATGAGTAGTTCATAGAGGCAGCTAGTCAGACCCCTTGCAAAAACTAAAAATATCAAGGACCTGAGATTCCCAATGTCTTCTGGAATTTTTGCCCAAGAAAGGGGACTGATTTTCTTTCCCTACAGATACGACCAAACTTGCTGAGTTTCTCTAACACTTTGTTTTTAAATTTCAGATATCCAGCGTTGGCAGTATTTTGCTTTTGTTTGAAATTGGCAGAATCTGTTTATATCAATGGTTCGCTCATTAATTTTAAATGTGATACAAGTGTGAGTGTCACTGTCTTATCTTATTAAATACTATGGCTGAAGAAATGTGGCAACATCACTACAGTAAGAACCCCTCCAGGCCAGACAGCATTCTGACTTGGAACTTTATTGCCATTCTTTGACTATCATTGGGACAAAGTTCCTCCGTTCTCAATAGTTTTTTTGGGTACCTAAGCTATACAGGCTGGAGTTGTATAAGAAGGCAGCTTACCACTATCTTTTAAAGGGCATTAGTGGAGGGAAATTCAGTGCTGGCATTGACAGCAATGGCTACATCCAGTGAATGAATTTTTTAAAAAAGAAATAGAAGTAGGAATTGGCCCAAAAAGCCTTGCAGCTCAGCTCAAATTTTATCCTGGCTCTCAGAACCCTTGACTTAATTGTTAATCAAAATTTAGTCCAATTCAACCTTGAATATATTCAATTTCCAAAACTACACTGCTCTCCCTGGCAGAGAATTTCAAAAACTAACAACATTCTGAGGGAAGAAATTCTTCCTACTCTCCATCTTAAATAGTAAACCCTTTCTTTTGAAACTGTGCTCCACAAATTTGATAGTCATGTCAAACAAGAAAGATGTTTACAACAAAATACAGCCCATGGTAACAGCTTATACATGGATTCTTCTAAGATGGAGAAGCAGTTGAGTGAGAGCCACTATAGGGTTCTGGCTGAACGGGAGACCCTTCTGCTCTTCCACATTGGAAGGATTTAAAGACTGATAATCAACCTGTGTGGCCAAGCCACGACATACCTTTCTTGGCAAAAACCCTTGAGTGGGACTCGAAGCTGGAAGTTCCAGCTCAGAGGTAAAGACACTTCTGCCTGTGCCCACAGTACTTCTTAACTCTCTAATTCTAAGGGCAACACCATCCCAGCTTCTACCTCTGAAACCTGTTCAGAATCTTATATGTTCCAGCAAAATCAGCTCTCATTCTTTTAATCTAGTTGATCCATTGATTATAATTGGTTATTTTGTTATTATCGTGCTATCCTGACTGGAACTTTCATATCACATTTGGTCTAAACATTATGTAGAATAACAGCAGAGGAAATAACAAAAGTTAGAATACAGTAGCGCCTCAACTAACGAACCTAATCCGTTCCGAGATCCCGGTTCGCGAACCAAAAAGTTCGCAAACTGAATCAATTTTCCTATTGTTCGGATATTCAAAGCGCGCATAGCAAAGCAGAACAATTACAATGAAACCACGGGCTTTTTCTGCTCATACCTTCGTTCGTACCTTGAATTTCGTACGTACGTTGAAGCAAAATTTTACATATAATCCTGTTCGTAAACCGATTCGTTCATGAACGGGGTCATTCGTATGTCGAGGCGCTACTGTATTTGCTTCCCTTCAAGGCTTAAAAGCCCAAATTGGTGATCATGAAATGTGAGATTTTTTTGGAATTTGATCTCTTTAACATGTCAAAAATAATTAGAGAGAAAATTCCACTTTTCTTAAAATACTGATTTTGTCTACACATCTTAAATTTGTTCAAATTTTAATTCTACTGCAAGGTCTAAAATGCAGAAATGGCATTTTTTCATTTTATGATAACTTGCAAACAAATGTAAAATTATAAAACATCAAAAATATACTCTCATAGTGTTTTCTTCACACATTAAATAACAATAACTCAATACCACCTCACAACCAACTCGCCCAATTATTCAATCAATGAACATTCAAACTGAGTCTGCACTATTTAAACACAAATAAACATTTAACAATTGCTGCATACAAATTTTAATTTAGTATGTAATCAGTTTGCATCATTACCTTCTGTTTTACAACTGTGGTTGTAAGCTTTTCTGTAATTTTTTCCACAGGCACACAAGTATGACCCTTTTGTGTTATTGCAGTATTGTGAGCAAGTTCCAAATTGAAGGCACTCATTAATATCTGGAAAAAAATTCAAATATGAAAGATCTTTTTGCATTAACGAATGCACTAAAAACATTAATGGTCTTGGAGCAATATCATCAATAATTGATTAAAACTTAAGAAGGTCTTCCACATAATTTAATTTAATTTTGACATCCCAGATCCAGAAGACGAGACATGACAAAATTGAACAGGAAACTATGTTTGTGTTATTTATCATTCATCCATTTAGTTCTGACTGCGATGTGTTACCATTAACTCACACTGTTCATATTTAGATAAGGAATGACAACATCAGATGAATGACAACACATTATCAATGAGGATGAGCACCTTGCCAAGACCTTCCCCACACCTTCACTGCTTGCCTTTAAACAACCGCCAAACCCCAAACAGATCATTGTTTGTAGCAAGCTGCCCGGCTCTCAGGACAATTCCATACAACCCTGTCATGGTAGGCACTGCAAGACGTGTCAGAGTGTGGACATGGATACCACTATTAAATGTGGGGACACCTTCCACCATGTGCGTGGCAGGTACTCATGTGACTCAGCCAATGTTGTCTATCTTATACGTTGCAGGCAAGGATGTCCTGAGGCATAGAACATTGGGGAAACCGAGCAAAGGTTACAGCAACAGATGAATGGGCACCGCACAACAATCAACAGACAGGAATGTCCCCTCCCAGTTGGGGAACACTTCAGCAGTCCAGGACATTTGACCTCAGACCTTTGGGTGACCATCCTCCAAGGTGGACTTCGGGACAGCAGCGAAAAGTGGCCGAGCAAAGGCTGATAGCTAAGTTCCATACCCATAGGAAGGGCCTCAACCGAGACCTTGGGTTCATGCCACGCTACAGGTGACCACACAGACACTCCTACACACAGACACTCCTACACACTCGCACACACGCACACACACATACACACACACACACACACACACACACAGTCACACATATACACAGACACGCACAAAGACACTCATACACACCTTTACAGACAAACACACTCCAACACTCACACATGCATCCTCTCAGAGACTTAGACCACTCTACACTCATGCACACACATATACACTCTCTCACAATCACAACCCCCCACCCCAGACACACACACACTCCCACATTCACACATGCAACCCCTCACAGACTTAAGACACTCTCCACTCACTACACACACATATACAATCTCTCTCACACTCACAACCCCCAACCCAGACAGACACATACGCAGACACAAAGACCCACACGCACACATATATTTTGTGGTGTGAATTTCTACTTGCAGAGTTACATTGTACTTTGCTCAAAAACTGTATGAATTCATGTAAAACCGTTATCTCACTTTTTGGATTAGAATTAATCTAAACATCATGGCATAGAAGAGAACAAGGGTGCTAACACTTTCAACATATTGTCTAGCTAACACCAATTGTTACAGTTAACCTGAGAATGCAACTTTTAAAAAAAGGTTTTGTGATTTACACATGAAAGAAGTGAAACTATCATGGTATTCGAACAGATGAAAGACTCAACAGACAATCAAGGCATTTTTCAATATATAATTTCAGTTACATCACACTGTAAATTTTTGCTATAAATTTTGTGCCTTAATATTGTGTCCTCCACAATCATTTGATGAATGATCGGTGCTCCGAAAGCTAGTGTGCTTCCAATTAAAACTGTTGGACTATAGCCTGGTATAGCATGATTTTTAACTTTATATTTGGATAAGAGTTGTTAAGCATACGTCTGCATAGCACTGAAAATATTCAAAAGGTTAAAAAAAAAGTGTCCTCTCGATATTCTTGCAATGTTTTCTGCTAAACTGATCATTGTGATAAGGCTTATGGGCATTTGATGTTCAGTCCCAGCAGCAAACAAATGTAAGAGGTATAAATATGAATTGATTGTCAAGTTCCTTCTGCAGTAAGCCAGCAATACGCCTGTACCCTAACTGGAGGGGACAACATCTCTCGGCATATAACTACACTTGTATATTGGACATCAATCCGTGTGTTTACAAATTTCATTCCAGTTAACACTTCCAGTTTATTTTATCTTTTGGAGTTACAGTCATAATGGAGCCTATTTAAACATGACATAAATCTTACAGCCAAAACTGCTGAGGAGATTTTCAATTAAACTCAGGCCTTAAAGATGAAAGGACAGATGTCTAATTCATTCTATCAACTTGTAATTTGCAATCTTCTGGATTACACTGCATAACATTAATAAAATGAATTGCCTCTTTTAAAGATTATTTTAAATGAACTTAAGAATAAAGGTCAAATTTTATTACTGAATGATTCTTCTACCTTTGGCTGTGAATTAAAAGAGTCAGAATTGCAGTCACTTTTATAAATTTAAGGTTTGACCCAACAACATGTATGTAAGTATTTATGGGCTTATGGAGAGCAAACGGGAAACTGGATTTGGGAAAAAATTCAGATCAACCATGAACTCATTGAATGGCAAAATAATCTTGCTCCAAACATCTACATTCTCAATTAAATGTAAGATACAATTCTTCTAAAGTGACATCCTATGACATAAAGAACAAGTTAATTACCTTCACACTGCTTTGAGGCTTTGTTCCTTTGAAAGCCAGGTTGACACTCACAGAAAAGTGAAAACATTGTTCTGTTGCAATAGGCATCATTCCCACAAGGATTTGTCTCTTGATCACAATTAAACTCATTATAATCTGAATATAAAAACCAAAAAAAACAAAAATACACATAGACATCATGGAAATCCGCAAATCACAAAGAAAACCAGGGGAGAAAAGCATATATACAGTAAAACAGCCCATACCGGCAGAGAGAATGAGCAACTTTATGTGTCAGACACTGATAGATCATGATATAAAAGTGAACGTTAGAATTCAGCAAAGTCTTTCCAAACTGGGATTGACTTACACACTGAGTATGAAATGTGAACTATATTGGTGGTTGCCATAAGACATTATTTATTCAAATAAAATTATTCATTATTCAAATTATTAATTATTATGCACTTTATCAAATGAATCTATTCTTCAAGATGACCATTAATGACAATTTTTTTTCAAACTTATTAAATTAATTGGTCATACTTTCCCATCTTGTTGGCAAAGTATTTTATCAAAAGAGTTTCGTGGTGGTTGGTACTGTACATCAGCATTGCAACCTGTAACTAACAGAGTGTCACAGGAATTGGGTGCTGGGGCCACATTTATTTACAATAATGATCTGTGCTTCACAAGGGTAACTACTATTACTTCTCTCTGCTATCTGACACTCACGTGGCCATGACTCATTCTAATTCTGCTGCTGCACACCTCCCACCATTACTTATATGCCATAATTCATATCAATGTATGAATCATATCAAGTCAAGGGCTCTCACCCACCTTTTCCTCTTAATTTTTGAACACCTGCAGCACTCTGCACTTCCCACACACTCAATATAGACACCCTATCACCTCCTTTGCCCCAACATCATCACTAACTGCTCTTCCATCGATTGTCATTATACTCTCTTTGTCTCATTGCCAGAAAACTTGACCTCCCTTTGTTCCTCATCACTGATGTCTCCACTGTATCACAAACTGTTAGGCCTGTCATTCCTGAACTGGTTGTACTTGAATAACAGGATTGGTGGTGGCAAACTGATAGACTAGCATTGGACGATACCTTTGACTGAGTGTGGTGACACTCCCGACCGTGCGTGGTTGACCCCCTCTGATGACTTTAACATTCATTTCACATGGTCCTTTGACTAAAGCACATGCAACGTTTGCTGGGTAACCTGCTGACACGTGTTCCATATGTGACATTGACTTATCAAGATGCCATTCAGAAATATGTCCACCACCTTGATTGCTCAGTGCATCAGGTGGTGGTAAGTTGCATGCCTCTCTTATTGTACTAAATAATAATGCAAGTCACAGGGACTGAAAGCCTGTGAGTAAGCACAAAAAAAGCCTGCATGCCTAAAAACAATAAAAACTGGAGAGGTTGGCAGATTTCAAGTAAACTATAAAGAGACATAAGATACACAGTGTCTAGATGCAAGAGAAGTACATGTGTCCTTATGGTCCAAATGAATTGCCAGAAAGATGCAAATCATGCATCTCAGAATTGCAAGTGAAGACCTGAAGGGATGAAGTGGTATGTGAGTTGGTGCAAAAGTAGTCATGGTGTTGTGATGAGACTGGTGCTGTGTCATGGGTAGAGGAGGATAGGATCCATGGAATATGCAGGGAAATTATGGTGAACACAGAGATGAGTGAAAGCCCAGAGAAACAATCAATGAATTGTTGCTGCTTGATAGTCACTCTGAGTTTCATGTCTGGCACTGCTTATTTCTCAGGGAAAGTGAGGAGGTTTGGGAGCAGCACAGAAATGAGACAAGTTTAGATTAATAATGAGATGCAAATACTTGGAAACAAGGATAGCACCACTTATTAGTGAGGTTCAGAACTCACTATTTAAAGTCTCAGGGGAAAATCAGAAATTATACTCAACATCAAGAACCTGTTTTTTTCACCATATTTTTTCATCCATCTTGCCTCTGCCTACACTGCTCAAGGGAGCAGAAAATCCTGACTTGTCTTTGGCATCCAAAGGAGAAAGTTCAATGAATGAATTCTGAGTCATTTTGACCATGTGTTACAGACAGAAAGGAGATTGTAGGAAGGTTCCTAATTTTTTATCCATCTCTAGAGTACCCGCAACAAAATTTATTCTAAAGAGAGGGCGGATTAATGCCTTGAGCAAAATGAATCTCAAGACGGGTTTTCTTGCTTTTTTTTCAAAACATAAATGTCTATTTTTCAAACCCAAACAGAATTTCACACTCACAGAAAGCACATAAGCTCAAGAAAAGATTGTTAATGAATAATGCAATACGCTATTAAGACATAAGAACAGTCACAATAGTCATTATACTGTTGTCTTTTGAGATGGAAGCTGGAGATGTTGCAGGACTGATGGCTTTTTTTTGTACACTGAAGAAAATTGAGGTTGGAAGTTTCAGTTAATGAGTTCCCTGTGGTTAGTGTGGGACGCTGTCAGTTGTGAGGGGAGGAGGGTTTCTTGATCAGTACTAAGTTGTATTGGGTTGAGGCAGGAACATAGGACAGGTGGGATAGCTGCTTAGAGTGACCAATGTCCTTATGCTTCTTTCTGATCCATCTTTCTGTAACATCCAACCCCATCCAATCCCAGAACGCCCATACTGAGAAGCACCACTTTGACACTTTTGGTCCTTACAATGTTGGCTACCTGGTAGCTGGCAGTGCCAACTGTCCAAAACCTGCTAGTCCTTGATTGGCTGGCAGCTTTCATTGAGTGAGATTTCCTTTCCAGAGACTTGGTTTCAGAGGAAGGTCTGGATTGATTGATTTCGAACTGCTTGTTAAGAAGAAGACAGGCCTTCCATTAAAGAGGTAGTGCAGGTATCTCACCAACCTTTGTGCAAGTAAGCAAGGCACTGAGAAAAATAGAAGATTTCTCTAAATATATCTCTTGAGATGAACAAATTAACAAAAGTTCAGACTGCAGAAAAGGCCACAACCAGTAAGATGCTGATCTTAACACTTAGGATACTATTTTCTCTATTTTAGAGTAAATATGGATATGGGCGTGTTAGGTGTTGACTAACTCACCATCTCCACAGCTAAGAAAGCTTACTGGATTACATGCCAATCAGCTTGTTTTTATCATAGACAGACAGACAGCAAAATCAAAGCAGCCTTTCTACCTCTGTATTCACTGTATTGTAAAATTAAACTATCAAAGATCCCCAATAGTCTCTCTCCTGGTTCCTCACCAGACTTTTCAATAATCAATCCCAGACCTTGCAAATAATTAATTTCCGTGCACCAGTTTTGCATTCTAAATAAAAGACTTAACATTTTTCAATGCACATTAAGTTTCGCAGAGAGAAAATGAAACAACACGATGATTTTATTAACAACTGTGCTCTAAACCTAAAATGTTCATTCTCAGCCTCCATTCATGCAAAAGACAGGCAGTCAAACAAACAAGACAGGGGATAAATAAAATAAACTAACAAAACTGGCCAGATTACTTAAATGGTTTCACAGTGTGTTGTTTCACAGGTACAGATATCGAGATTTTGATTGCTCTTGCCAGTTGAAAATTGGACCTTCTGAATTGTATGTTAAAATGTTTAAGAAATCTTTGAACAATGGTGGCAACTGACAGATGCACGAATATTTCTTAGCTTCTTACCAGGTCCTTGCTCTGAAACACAAGAAGGACTGGACTATGTTTAATATATAATCATACAAGTACCCTGTACATTTATAGTTGTGACAGAAGTCTAGCAGTTCTAAGACTGTTCAGTTAGACATTTCTCATAAGAGTCCTGATAGAATTATTAATATGTATGTATCTTTTATCAAGCTAAAATGAAAAAAAAATCAAAGAGTACAGCCAAAGCATTCTACCAGAAATATATCAATTACACTGCCAAGGTTTCTCTGCAGGAAATCAACAGAGCTTCACAAAGCAAGGGCGAGAGGATATCATTATATTCATGTTCAGCATTGCAGACCTGCTGCACTTGTGTGTATTACCAAATTTCAAGGCATCACACTTGCACTGATATTTTTTACAATTAGAACTTACTTCTAGTACAGTCTTGTTCATCAGACCCACCATCAGCACAGTCGTTGAACATGTCACATTGTAGTTCCACAGGAATACACTTCCCATTGCTGCATGTAAACTCATCCTTCCCACATGACTGTTGAATTTGCTTACCTATTAGTTAAAGAGACAGTGAATTATGATGCATAATGCACAAATGCCAAAAGTTATATAAGACACACAGACTTAAGGATTTTCTGGCATTGGAAAGAGTACAACAAAGATTTACCAGAATAATTCTTTAGATGACAAAACTCACATGTAAAAGAGATTGGGTTGGTTCAGACTATATACACTGGTGTTTAGAAGAATGAGGAGTATCTCACAAAAAAAACTTATAAAATTCTAACAGGACTAGACAAGGTCCCAATGCCCAGGAACTCCAGAAGTAGGGGTCACAATCTAAGGATATGGGGTAGGCCATTTAGGACTGAGATGGGGAGAACTTCCTTTACCCCGACAGTGGTAAACCTGTGGAATCTCTGCCACAGAAAAGGGTTGAGATCACAACATTGAATGTTTTCAAAAACGAGTTAGGGTGAAAAGGATCAAAGGGTATGGGTAGAAATCAGGAACAAGGTGTTGAGTTGGATCATCTGCATTATCAGATTGAATAGTGGAGCAAGCTGGAAGGGACAAATGATCTACTCCTGATCCAATGTTCTATATTTTTATGGATATGAAAGGTTATTTAAAAAGTTGACAGTGTACATTTTAAAATCAAAACTGGTGGTAATGATGTGTGACTGTCAAGTTAGTCAGGGCCTATCTATGTTGGTGCAGAATCAGTGTACATCTGAAGCCACAGGTTGGAATTGATACTCAGTCCTCAGCTTTGGGATTAGCTGCCATCATATAGTTGTACTTCCACAGACAGCTTGCTTGGTGGAAGACATGAATTTTAAACTTCCCATTTGACCAGCAGAAACCTTCATGTCTATTGGGGCTGCTGGGGTTGGTAGGGGAGGAGAGCCTGTATCAGTGAAATCAGCTGTCCATTTCTGAAGCCCTAACTCCACAGAAAAAGTATTTCTTCAGAATAAAAACAAAATAACAATATTTTTGTTTTGCTGAAGAATCAATGATCTATTTGTCGAGTGTGTCTTTCATTATGTTAGGTTCTTAATTTACAAGACATGAATCCTAATATCTGGCCACGACCTAACACTGCAATCCATGAATTTGATAGTTTGACCAACACTGCATGGACATGCTGCAGTGATAGACATTGCAACTTTACACACATGCAATAGGGATAAAGCAGTTTCTTCTATGTATTCAAAATAGTTATCCATCTTTATTGATTATACATTTTCATGTGCTTAGAAATCCAGTGATACTAATGTATTCCAATTTCTGTAATATGAAATTAGATAGGGCACAAGGTCAACAGTATAACATTAATTCATTCACACAAGGCTACCAGCAGATGTCACATGCTTCAACTCACATACCCCTTGGGTACATGTAACAATAATATCAGTTGATATTATTCATGGTTATGGATTGTTGACCAAATTATGTAACTGTTAGTAAGGAAGAAATTAGCACAGCTATACTGTCCAACAGCGGTAGATCCGTAACAATGAAACAGTTTGCATTGCAAATTCTTCCACCCTGATGGTAAATCCAATTGTTTAAGGCCAGTCTCACAAATTCATTACTATTTCTATCAAGAAGTCTTGTCCTCTGTTTGAAAAGGTAAATTTTCAGTATTGAGAAGGTTAATTTTCAGTGTATCAACTCAATTATCATCAGATTATTAAGGTACTTCACTGTGCCAACTGATTTACCTATTTATGATGAAAGAAATAGAAAATTTTTGCACTTACCAATCTTTGGGAGATTTAGTATAATTATGTTAAATGTATAAAATAGATGCATTCAAGTCATACACTGTTATTCTGAACAACAAAAGAATATGTACGGTATTAATTCAATAGTTGACTCAAATCCTCATGGATTTGACATTTCCAACTGTATAAAAATGCTCATAATCAGAAAGTTCAACATTTTAAAATAATTATCTTGTACGCTTCTAGAAAATTGATGAAAATCTGTTTTCATTAGTTTGCATGATTCTGATGGGAGAGAGAGAGGACACCAGATGCTGGAGATCAGAGTCAAAAGGTGTGGTGTGGGAAAAGCACAGCAGATCAGGCAGCATCCGAGGAGTAGGAGAGTCAATGTTTCAAGTATAATCTCTTCATTGGGAACATTCCTGATAATTTTGATTCACAATTTTAAATAAATCACAAGGAACAAGACTATTTAGCTTTATTGTTTAACTGTAGTTGGAAATGTTCCACTGAATGTCAGCTTGGTTCAGTGGTAGTAGTAGATGTCTCTAAATCAGGACATTGGATAGAGCCCTACTCCAGGGACTTCCAAAAATCTAACTTTTTTTGTGCGATGTTGAGGAAATGTTGCTCTGTCAAATGTTGTGCTGTTTTTCAAATAAGATGTTAAATGATGGTTCTGACATTCTGTTTAGGTCGATGTAAAAGAATCTTCTGGGAGAACTTCATTGTAGTTTGAATAATAGTCCCACCAACATTTATCTCCTGATCAATTTTGAAACAGGATCATTAATCTTATTGCCATTTGAAGCACCAACTGATAAAATGCCTGCAATGTTCATCCACAAAAGAACAATAACTTTAAAGAAAAACAAATAATTAAATGTGAAGCAACTTGGACTGTGAATTACACTGGGTAAAAAGTGAGGTCTGCAGATGCTGGAGATCAGAGCTGAAAATGTGTTGCTGGTTAAAGCACAGCAGGTCAGGCAGCATCCAAGGAATAGGAAATTCGATGTTTCGGGCCAGAGCCCTTCATCAGGAATGAATTACACTCTACAAGTCTATGTTCTTCAATTCTTCTCAATGCTGTTAAACTTGATACCAAATCATTTATGTTGATTGACTACGTCACAGCTTAATTAAACATAATTCATTCTTTGTTTGTTGAAAATGTGTGCACTATTATCTTTGAAACTTAACATGTTAACACTTAGAATATTAAGAATACCATCTACATAAAATGGATGCACATACCACAATTTACTTCATCAGAATTGTCACCGCAATTGTTCACTTCATCACAAACTCGCTCAGGTCGCAAGCAAACTCTTCCATTTTTGCATCTGAATGTTCTTGTGGGTGGACACTGAAATTTTACTTTGGAAACAAAATGGCAAAAATAAGCATTATAGGTTGATAGCAGATCTTTCTTTAATACTTCATATCAATCTTAGACATATTGCCTATAACTGTTTTCGAGGACTGCAGATGCTGGAGATCAGAGCTGAAAATGTGTTGCTGGAAAAGCGTAGCAGGTCAGGCAGCATCCAAGGAGCAGGAGAATCGATGTTTCAGGCATGAGACCTTCTTCTCATTCCTAAAGAAGGGCTCATGCCCGAAACGTTGATTCTCCTGCTCCTTGGATGCTGTCTGACCTGCTGCGCTTTTACAACAACACATTGTCAGCTCTGATCTCTAGCATCTGCAGTCCTCACTTTCTCCTCGAAGATTTTAACCTACTGCGAATCCTCTTGCAAGGATGCCTTCCTTGAAGAAGCTCTTTTCCTCCCTCTACAGACTTTCCTCATTCCTGAAGAAGGGCTCATGCCCGAAACATCAATTCTCCTGTTCTTTGGATGCTGCCTGACCTGCTGCGCTTTTCCAGCAACACATTTTCAGTTGTTGTTGCCCTTCTTACTGTTATTTCTCCTGCCAGTTCTGGTTCAACCTAGCTGTTTAGTTAATCTAGATTGAATTCATCAATCTAGAGTCTTAACGTAGTTTATGCCTTTGATAATTGAAATCTAATATAACTTTTCAATCTCATCTGCAAAAATAAATGTATTGTGATGACATCACCACAGCTTCACCCATCCTGTGGTTCTTAAAACCAAATCTATGATTCAATATTGACAAGACCACAATCCTGTCCATTATGGAATTGTTCTTTTAACCATGGAAACATCTTGGTATCGGCTTGCCTATTACATAGGTGCCACCATTCTGCCTCATGTGTAGACCCTGTGGCACAATCTCCAGAGTTCAATGTCAGAGAGTCCTGAGGCTCCGTGCCCAATATCAAAAATTTCATTTTCTAAATGTTATTAAGGAGGTTTTAGAAAAATAGCTATAACTGAATATGCACCTTTGAGAAAATGTGTGCGGCAGTGAGTGAGTTTCACACAACAGGATCCCGGAATTCATGACCTGAAAATAAGGTTGAGCTGGATTGACTTGGGGCTGCAAGAGAAGGTTTCACAGTTTTTTTAAAAAAAAGATTGTGCAGAGTTTGAGGGAGAAGACAGAAGAATGGCTTATATGAAATGCTCCTGTGGACAGCCAGTGCAGACATATGGGGTAAATGGCCTCCAGTGCACTGTGATAATTTTATTTATTCTATGCTATATTGATATGCTTGGGCCACTAAAGAGAATTGATTAAATGTGATACATAATAAATGAGGCAACTTAGGAATTCCTAGGTAAAAACAATGACTGCAGATGCTGGAAACCAGATTTTAGATTAGTGGTGCTGGAAGAGAACAGCAGTTCAGGCAGCATCGGAGGAGCAGCAAAATTGACGTTTTGGGCAAAAGTCCTTCATCAGAAATAAAGGCAGAGAGCCTGAAGCGTAGAGAGATAAGCTAGAAGAGGGTGGGGTTGGGGAGAAAGTAGTATGGAGTACAATAGGTGAGTGGGGGAGGGGATGAAGGTGATAGGTCAGGGAGGAGGGTGGAGTGGATATGTAGAAAAGAAGATAGGCAGGTAGGACAAGTCATGGGGACAGTGCTGAGCTGGAAGTTTGGAATAGGGTGAGGTGGGGGAAGGGGAAATGAGGAAACTGTTGAAGTCCACATTGATGCCCTGGGGTTGAAGTGTTCCGAGGTGGAAGATGAGGCGTTCTTCCTTCAGGCGTCTGGTAGTGATGGAGTGGCTGTGAAGGCAGCCCAGGACCTCCATGTCCTCGGCAGAGTGGGAGGGGGAGTTGAAATGTTGGGCCACAGGGCGGTGTGGTTGATTGGTGCGGGTGTCCCGGAGATGTTCCCTAAACCGCTCTGCTAGGAGGCATCCAGTCTCCCCAATGTAGAGGAGACTGCATCGGGAGCATCGGATGCAATAAATGATATTAGTGGATGTGCAGGTAAAACTTTGATGAATGTGAAAGGCTCCTTTAGGGCCTTGGATGGAGGTGAGGGGGGAGGTGTGGGTACAGGTTTTGCAGTTTCTGCGATGGAAGGGGAAGCTGCCAGGATGGGAGGGTGGGTTGTATGGGGGCGTGGACCTGACCAGGTAGTCATGAAGGGAGCGGTCTTTGCGGAAGGCGGGAAGGGGTGGGGAAGGAAATGTATTCCTGATGGTGGGATCTTTTTGGAGGTGGCGGAAATGTTGGCGGATGATTTGGTTGATGCGAAGGTTGGTAGGGTGGAAGGTGAACACCAGGGGTGTTCTGTCCTTGTTATGGTTGGAGGGGTGAGGTCTGAGGGTGGAGGTGTGGAATGTGGACGAGATGCGTTGGAGGGCATCTTTAACCATGTGGAAAGGGAAATTGCGATCTCTAAAGAAGGAGGCCATCTGATGTGTTCTGTGGTGGAACTGGTCCTCCTGGGAGCAGATACGGCAGAAGGGGAGGAATTGGGAATACGGGATGGCATTTTTGCAAGAGGTAGGGTGGGAAGAGGTGTAATCCAGGTAGCTGTGGGAGTCAGTGGGTTTGTAAAAAATGTCGGTGTCAAGTCGGTCATCATTAATGGAGATAGAGAGGTCCAGGAAGGGGAGGGAGGTGTCAGAGATGGTCCGGGTAAATTTAAGGTCAGGGTGGAATGTGTTGGTGAAGTTGATGAATTGCTCAACCTCCTCGCGGGAGCACGGGGTGGTGCCAATGCAGTCATCAATGTTGTGGAGGAAGAGGTGGGGAGTGGTGCTGGTGTAATTACGGAAGATCGACTGTTCTATGTAGCCAACAAAGAGACAGGCATAGCTGGGGCCCATTAGGAATTCCCGTTACCCTCAACTGATGGCTCCATTGCTGTTATTCTACCATCCCTCGACAACAAGCCATGATTTCAAGTCATTCTGGGGATATTTTTTGTTCAGAGGATGTGCTACAGAAAACATTAATTTGTAATGCCATTAGCTGGACATATGTATGTCTTCACACTTTGAAGAAAATGTTTTTCAAAGCAAAAACAACAAGAGTAAAAATGTTTCAATTGTGAAGAAAACAAGCTGCCCAATTAAAACTGTGTAGTGAAATTGCATGACCTAGCTCATGGCCATTAAATACATCAGTTTTGAACACTCAAAGAGAACCAATTGGGAAAATAGCCTTTGCCCACAATGGAAGGCATTTACGTTCATTGGCTGGATGGTTGGTTTGAGATGCAGAGTGATGCTAACAGCATAAGTTCAAGTCCTGCACAAACTGAGGTTACCATGAAGGTCCTGCTGAAAATGTGTTGCTGGTTAAAGCGCAGCAGGTCAGGCAGCATCCAAGGAACAGGAATTTCGACATTTCGGGCACAAGCCCTTCATCAGGAATGTCCTGATCAGGAATGTCATCAGGAATGCCATGAAGGTCCTGCCTTCTCAACCTTGCCTCTCACCTGAGGCATGTGACCCTCAGGTTAAACTCAACGCCAGTCGTCTCTCTCCTCTGGGACTATGATGACTTTATCTTCCTCTGAATCTGCACTCATCAAGGTTTGTAATTTAAATAAAACAAAATGAAAAACCACCTCACTTTAAACCAAGAATTCTTAAAGGAAAAGTCTGAATTTATGCCAGCATTTCCAGAAATTCAACCACCCACAACTGAATCATTTGTATCAATAGCTTGCATGGAAAGTGACACTGGACACAGGCCAACATTTTTTTCTTCAGTTTAATTGTTGGCCTGGACATATCCCCCATAGGATTTAATAGTTGTTTGGCCAAATTTGTTTTTGAGATAAAACTCTGCAGAGTTTTATATATTTCCCCAGGTTTTGGAGAAGATTGGTGAGTGTAGAAATGTTTTATTGTTCAAGATGTTTCTGCACCTTTCAACATTTTGTGAGTAAGCTGTACTTGCTTGAGTACAGCTTTTGCCATAAAGGAAAGAAGGGACCTGGTGACTTGGTTCTGACACTGAGCTACACATGAGCAGGACTGGGAAAAGAAAGATGAGACAATTACCAGCACCTAAACCAGTGGGAGAGAAGGGAATCCAATGATTTTCACCAGCATCTAAATAAGTGAGAGAGATGTGAATACAAAGACAGTCACCAGCACCTCAAAGCAAGCAAGAGATTGGAACCAGACTCTAAATAAAACAACACAAGATGAAGAGAAAGAAAGTTCAGATTGGTAACACAAGGATATCATGAGCTGATTAATTGTTGAGTAGGTTCTGCTAATGATTGTGATTCAACCTCAGCAGTTTTGAAACAAATATACAGTTCTAAACTCGCAAAGGGAAATAAAGAATTAATAGACACAAAAATAGGGAGCTGAGTTCTGAGTAAGGACAAATAATTTCTACTTTTTAATATGCTCCAGTTTCAAGTTAATAGTGTAAGAATAATGCTAAAGTAAGTGAAAGTAATTAAAGCTGCAGTAAATAAAGTAACTGAAAAGTATAAACTAAGATATGATAGGGCAGGTCAGCCTGTGGCATGAGAGAAGTTGCAGACCCTTCTTATGACCTATAGATGAGCCTATGTACAGGAAGTGGTATTTACTGCATAACTATGAGCTCGATGTTTTAGAACTTCAGCACCAAGTGTAACTGGGTCACAATAATGAGGCAGAGAACTATGTGGATAGCCTGTTCAGAGAGGTGGTCCCACTGGAACTTAGGGGTAAGAAGACAGAGAATGAGTGATCACGAAGCTGTTAAACAGAAACAGATAGTGTTGGACTCCCCGAAGCTCCTGCTTACTAATTACTTTTGCATTCGGTAGAATGATGAGGGCAACGAATCAGTGAAGCAGTGTTGCAAGAATCGAGGCCTTGGCAACATGGGTGTTCCAACTATAAAGACGGGAAGCACGGAGACGACAGGGGATTTTATTCAGGGAACATACAACTATTTCTACCGATATCAATCTGCCTCCATGCTGCCTTTCAGATTGGATATTCTTTTGATGAATAGCCAGATTGTGGTCTGCATTGGTACTAATGGCAATGGATAGGAAGTGATACGTGGTCCAGCAATCAGAATTAAAGAAGTTAGATTGCATTAACAATCGCACCTCTGAAGTAGTATTCTCCAGATTATTCCCAGTGCCAGATGCAAGTGAGTACAGAAATAGGAAGATAAGACTGATGAATATGTGACTAGAAAGATGATGCACGAGAGACAACTTTGGATTCCTGGGAGACTGTAAATGGCTCTGGCAAGATGGCACCTGTACAAGTTGGACCCATTTCATTGAACAGAGCCGGGACTAAACTTCTATGGGGGCTTTTACTTGTGCTGTCTAGAAGTATAGAAACAGGATAGAATATTAGCAATTAATAACAGAATTCATGAAATGCTGAGAGCTGGTCATGAAATAGACAATAATAAGTTAATAGGTGGAGTTGAAGTAAGGTAGTAATGAACTCTTAGGCATAATCCACTGCATATATGTGAATGCACAAGGTATAGTTACACAGAGATTTGTTTGAAGTAAGGTTCCTGGTTTCAAAGTTTTCAGAAAAGATAGGAAAGTAAACAAAAGGAGGAGGGGTGGTGCTTTTAGTTAAATGTTTGTTGCAAAAAGAGAGAAAGGATGTTTCAGAGGGATCATGGACAGGCTCAGTTTGGCTCCAGCTACAGCATAAGAAAGGTGCAATAACATTAAGAAAGGTGCACAGTATATATTTATATCTATATCTATCTATCTATCTATCTATATATATGTATATATATAAAAGGCAAAGGTAAAGCCACCATAGTCCTTGTGGGCCATACGCTGGCCTTCTCATTAGGGAGAGATGATGATGGTGCTTTGAGAAAGCAAGTCCTTCATAATAACCTCAGCTGGTGTGAGAATTGAAACTGTGCTGTTGGCATCACAAAGCAGCCATCCAGCTCACTGAGTTAATGGATTTTAATTATCTGAACATTGACTTGGATAGCAATGGACAAGTGTTCCTAGATAGTGTTCAAGAGAACTTCTACAGGGGATATGTCCAGTCTGAATAGAATGGAGACACTCCTAGACCTGGCTCTTGGGCATGAGGTGGGCCAAGTGACAATGATGAAACATTTCAGGGGATGGGGAAAATTACATGAGTCAATTCACTATCACAGTAATTAAGTGGTGGAGAATGGACTCAAATGGGACAAGAACGGAACTGAGCCAGAAAGATTGGAACCCAAGGTTGGAGGGAAAAACTGTTGCTGAACAATAGACTATCTTCAGGCAAAGGCAAGGTACATTCCCTCAAAAGAGAAAGGTAGAACAAACAAATTCTAAGATCCCTGTAAAAGTAAATTGCAAAAGTGTGGTAAAGGGAGGAGTAGGGTAAATCAGGGGCCAAAAAGGAGATTTACGCTTAGTAGCAAGAGGCTGAGACACTCAATGAAAACTTTGCATCTGCCTTTATCTATAAGACAGATGCTGCCTAAGGCACAGTGAGAGAGAAGGAAACCCAGTCACTAGAAGGATTTACAATTAATAAGAAGGAGGTATTGGATAAGCTGGCTGTATTTAACATTGTTAAGGCATCCAATAATGAGGTTGAGACGCATCCAATAATATTAATGGAAATGAGAGTGGAAATTGCAGGGACAATGACAATTATCTTCAATCTTCCCTGAATTTGGATATAGTACCAGAAGTTTGGAGAATTGCAAATATTATGGCCTTGTTCAAAAAAGATTGTTAAGATTGAGCCACCAGTAACAACTAGTCAGTTTGACACTGCTGTTGGAAACTTCCAGAAGCAAATCTTTTCAGGATAGATTTCAGGAATTAAAAACCACATAGAAAAAGGTGCATTGATTTGAACGAGTCAGCATGGATTTATTAAAAGAACATCTTGTTTAAATAACTTGCTGGAGATCTTTGGAATGCTGATGAAGAGGGAGAAATTGATCCCAATTATAGAAGGATCAAAAACCAGAGGGTGCCACTGGAAAATGTTTTGTTAAAGAAACAAGTGCAATGTGAGAAAAATCTTGTTCACACAGCAAAGTTTAACGGTATGAAATGCAGTGCCATGGAAACAGCTTCAGTTGAGGCATTCAAAATACCATTAGATGATGATTGAAATAGAGACAATGTGCAGGGTTACAGAGAAAGGTTGAGATTGGGACCAAGTTAAAATACTCAGAGAACTGGTGAAGACATGATGGGTCAAATGGCCTCCACTTTCACTGTAGCAATTCTGTGATAGACAGTCTAATAAAGATAATTGGTAATATCACTTCCATTTTGGAATCCAAACTCTGATGCGGCTAGTGGAACACAGGGAGAAAATCCCTTGTAACTTGGTCACTGCAACAATGTGGTAAAGGGAGGAGTAGGGTAAATCAGGGATCAAAAAGGAGATTTACACTTTGTAGCAAGAGGCTGAGACATTCCACGACCTCTCAAAATACCTTCCCCTATTATGCTATTGAGGAATTTCAAGCACAGAAAAAAGGTTGAAGTATGGCCTTGTTTATTTTCTTTGATCAATCTCACCTACCAGATTGTCTAATATATCATTGTTTATTTACTTGCCAAATCTGCACAGGACAGTATTTACTGAATTTAAAAGATCTTGAGTAATGTACCACATGTTTCCGGGTTTTCATCTGAGTTGTCTCCACAGTCATCCTCTCCATCACACAGCCAGGATATAAGTTTACAAAGTGTATTGTTGCATTGGAATTCATCCACATTGCAAGTTGTTTTCACTAGAAAACAGGAGTATTAATCAATCTGATTTTCAAATTCATATAACTAATATAGCACATGTAAGATTATCAATATTAATTTAGACATGTCAAGTAAGGTATGATTACTCAATGGATTCATTCATTTATAGATCTATTTTTGTCTATTTTACTCTTTTCCAGTTTCATACTGTCATTGATTTGCCAGCCAAAAGTATTTGCTCTTAATAGAGAGTTCCTTACTGTTTTTATAACAAGAAATAAACATGACATGTTCAATCTCTTTATATAAAGTCTTTATAGAAATGCAATTTTGTTTCTATGGTAATGAAAAATAAGCCTTGTATCACATTCACTTCCCTTAACAATTACTGACTTGGATATAAATGTCCTGTTCCAGCTGGGCTGGGAGTTGGGTGAGCAAGGTGAGTTCAGAATTTACATGTGAACGAGACCTGGGAGATTTAAACTCCTGGGATTTGCTTGAAAACACACTATCACCTTTTCACCAAAAATCAGTTGAAAGCATAAGCTGGTCAAGTAAGTGATGCGGAATTTCGACAGACTTCTGGCCCTACCTGCTCATTACACATTTTAGGGAAAGCCACAATAGCTTCCCTGTTCAAGCCATCAGTTAAAATGGCTTACATAATCAAATCACGATTATATTTTTGGAACTCTAATACTGAAAACAAAATCCTGGCAATTTCTATTGGGTGCTATTGCTGCTTGGTTAGAAGACCACATATGACACAAAGATAGGTGAAGGGAAGCAGGGTGGTTGCAGGATGACTGGCTAGGAGAATGGGCAAAGCGGCAAATGGAAAACAAAATAGAAAAGTGTGAAATTATGCACTTTGGTAGGAAGAATAGAGGCATAGGCTATCCTCTAAACAGATAAAGTCTTCAGATATCTGAAGCACAAAGGGACTTGGGAGTCCTAGCTCACATTTTCTTCAGGTTAACATACGGTACAATTAGGTAAAAACAAGGACTGCAGATGCTGGAAACCAGAGTCTAGATTAGAGTGGTGCTGGAAAAGCACAGCAGGTCAGGCAGCATCCGAGGAGCAGGAAAATCAACATTTCGGGCAAAAGCCCTTCATCAGGAATAGAGGCAGGGTGCCTGCAGAGTGGGGAGATAAAGGAGAGGGGATGGGGGCGGGGAGAAAGTAGCATAAAGTACAATAGGTGAATGGGGGTGAGGATGGAGGTGATAGGTCAGAGAGGCGGGTGGGGGAAGGTAGCGAAGAGTACAATGGGTGAATTGGGGTGGGGATGAAGGTGATAGGTCAGAGAGGAGGGTGGAGTGGATAGGTGGAAAAGAAGATAGGCAGGTAGGACAGGTCATGAGAGCAGTGTTGAGCTGGAAGGTTGGAGCTGGGGTGAGGTGGGGGGAGGGGGAATGAGGAAATTGGTGAAATCCACATTGATGCCATGGGGTTGAAGTGTTCCGAGGCGGAAGATAAGGCGTTCTTCCTCCAGGCGTTGGGTAGTGAGGGAGCAGCGGTGAGGAGGCCCAGGACCAGCATGTCCACGGTTGAGTGGGAGCGGGAGTCCAATTGGCAGTCAGGAAGGCAAATGCAACCCTCATTTCAAGAGGGTGAAAATATAAGTGAATAAATGTCTGTGTAAGGTCTGGTCAGTCCTCATTTGGAATATTGTGAGCAGATTTGGGCTCCATGTTGAAGGAAATACATACTGGCATTTGAATGGGTCCACAAGAGTTTTACAAAAATGATCCTGGGGGTGAAAGGCTGTCATATAAGGAGCGGTTAAGGATTCTGGGTCTGCACTCAATGGAGTTTAGAATGTGAGGGGGATCTGACTGAAACTTAACGAGGAATGAGCAGCCTGGAAAGAGTAGACTGTCTGCGTGTGTGGCCGAGTCTGAAATATTCATAACACTTAGAAGTATTTAGATGTACAACTTTGTAATGACAATGCACAGAAAGCTATAGATGCAGTGCTGGAAAATAGGGTTATAATAGTTCAGAACTTATTTTTGACTAGCGCAGACTGAGAAGTCTTTTCCTGTGCTGGAGATCTCTATGATTCGATGGCTCATGGCTTAACAAGGAATTCAGTCCAATATATTTAGAGGATGTAGATGTACAGCTGGAAAAACACAGCAGGTCAGACAGCATCTGACGAGCACAGAAATCAATGTTTTGTTTAAAACCCTTCAAAATGTTGAATTTCCTGCTCCTCGATGCTGTTTGACCTGTTGTGCTTTTCCAGTTTCACATCTATTGACTCTGGTTTCCAGCATCTGGAGTCCTTACTGTCTCCATGTTCAGAATCATAGTCATCGAGATGTACAGAATGGAAACAGACCCTTCGGTCCGACCCGTCCATGCCGACTGAATCTAGTCCCACCTGCCAGCACCTGGCCCATATCTCTCCAAACCCTTCCTATTCATATACCCATCCAAATGCCTTTTAAATGTTGCAATTGTACTAGCCTCCATCACTTCCTCTGTCAGCTCATACCATACACGTACCACCCTCTGCGTGAAAAAGTTGCCCCTTAGGTCTCTTTCTTTTCATTCCCCTCTCACCCTAAACCTATGCCCTCTAGTTCTGGACTCCCCGAACACAGGGAAAAGACTTTATTTATCCTATCCGTGCCCCTCATGGTTTTGTAAACCTCTGTGAGTTCACCCTTCAACCTCCGACGCTCCAGGGAAAACAGCCTCAGCCTGTTCAGCCTCTCCTATCTTTTAGGCAATGGCAAGTAAAGAGGAGGTGTTATGAAATTATCTATGCCTCAGATCAATTTCACACATGAGTTAGGAGATCAATGTACTTGTTTGTAAACCAATATTCCTGTTTTAGAGGCATTTATTGTATGGCAAGTATACATTGTATAGCATACATAGTATACAACTACACAATTGGCTTTCTGGGCTAGTCAACTCTCCCATTTTATTTCTTATTATTGTTGAAACTTTTACACTTGGAAATAACTGTGGGGCAGAACTGTTTTTATTTTACAACGTCGCGCTTTCAATGGTGTACCTGCTGGTGCAATCTTTTGGAAAGCGGACTCCTAATATTCCTGCTTCTTGTTTATCATTTAATAGAGGACAATAGCTGTGTTTCCAAAGCAGCAGATCCAATCAAGTGGCTTGGAGCCTTGGAATGATGGCTGCCTCACTGGCAGAGGATAGCTTTGCTATTACTGAATGGGGATTGTAAGAGTGCCCCACCTTAAAGTGCCTTCTGGAAATCATGGGAACACCATCACCTCCAAGCCACACTGCATCTGACTCTGTATGATATTGCCATTTACAGGCAAAGAGTCATTGAGTCATATAGCATGGAAACACAACCTTTGGTCCAACTAGCCCACACCAACCATGTTCCTAAACTAAACTTGTCCCACTTGTCTGTATTTGGCTCATAACCTTCCAAACCTTTGCCAATCATGTATTTATCCAAATGTCTTTTAAATGTTGTAACTATACCTACATCCATCACTTTCCCTGATGGTTCATTCAACATGTAATCTCTCAGCAAAAATGTTGCCCCTCATGTCCCTCATAAATCTTTCTCCTCTCACCTTAAATCTATGTTCCCTACTTTTGAACTCCCTTGCCATAGGAAGAAAACTCTTGCTCTTCAATTTATCTATGCCCTCATTATTTTATAAAGCTCTATAAGGTCATCCCTCAACTTCCTGTGCTCCTGTGAAAAATATCCCAGCCTATCCAGCCTTTCACTAACAAGTCCATAGAACATAGAACATTTCAGCACAGTACAGGCCCATTGGCTGTCAATGTTGTGCTGACCCGTGAAACCAATCTGAAGCCTATCTAACTTACGCTATTCCATTTTAAGCAATATGTCTGTCAATGATATGTCTGACCAACAATGGTGCAGGATCAAAATCCTGGCAGGAATGTGGTAGACAAACACCAAATGAACTGCAGTTCTTCAAGAAGATGACTCATCAACTCCTTGTCAAGAACAATCGAAGATGGGAAATATTTGTTTGGCCCAGCCAGTCTGCATCCCTTGAAAGAATAAACTAAATACAGATGACAGTCCACACATTTGGAGGAGACCATAGATAGTCTGCAGCCAAAGCTATGGTCCACAGATCACTGTGTCACTGGTGGTATGCGATCTGGAAAAAAGGCTTTGTGTGTATGTAGCAAGCTGCCTCCAAGAATCTGCTGGAGATTGGCTTCTGTGGGAGTTGCTGCCTGGGTGTTCCTATTGGTCTATTCAATCTGTCACAATTGGTTACTTCATTTTTCAAGCTAGTTCTCACTGTTGTCAGATGGGTAGTTGCTGCATTTGATCAACCATTTCCAGCAAGGCCTTCTAGATGCTGAAATATATTGGACTGTTGAAATACCCACACCAAAAATTCCAAAAGAAAGAAACAAGGAGCTGCGGATGCTGGAAATCAGAAACAAAAACAGAAATTGCTAGTGAAACCCAGCACGTCTGGCACCATCTGTGGGGAGAAACAAGGGTCACTGTATCTGAAACGTTAACTCTGCTTTCTCTCCACAGGTGCTGTTAGATCTGCTGAGTTTCTCCCATAATTTCTGTCTTTCGTCACCAGAATTTCCTACTAGCCACATTTGATTTGATTTATTTCTTGTCATGTGCATTTATTACAAATAGAGTGAAAAATGTTGTTCAACGTCACCACTCTCTAACACCATCTTAAAACAGTGAAAATAAACTAAAATGCAGAATATGTTCAATCCTGTCTCCACAGGACCAGAAAGATACCATCTAACAAGGTCATGTGAAATGGCACTGTACTGTGACTCCATAGCAACACTGACAATAATTGAAATAAACAAACATTCCTTCAGTCACATCATTTGAAGATGCATGATGTTTGAACCCTTTACTATTCATTAATGTTTAATTTTCAATCATAGGACCAACTTATGTCACCTCAGATAATCTCAACTTTTGCTGAAAGCTTTAAACAGACATGTTTGAATTGCAAACTATATGGATCTAGTTCAAAATTAACAATAAGTAAGAAACAAGTCTTGCATACTTATTGTCTTTCATCTTGATTTGAGTTTGAAACAAATCTTCTGCTGAAAAGTCTGAAAATCAAAGTCACTAATTGTCCTCTGCGACCATCACTTGTTCACAGTCTTTGACATTATTAGCTGCATAATCCTTGTTTGGGCAATCTTGTATATTTTCCAGCTCTTTAAGTCTGGCTTTACTTGGAACCACAATCCCGTAGAGATCCCGTAGTATCTCCAGCAATCATTTCTCTTCCCATTCCTGCACTTGTTACTTAGAAAATTTCCTGAAGTGGATATGGTCACCTGCTCATCTTACTCATATGCACACTGCCCCTTGGCATCACTATCCACTGACATAGGTTTATCTTCCTCAGATGTACTTCAATTTACATTTTAAATCTCCACTATCCTCCCTATCCCTCTGTCAGTTTTGTTACGGCAAATCACTTGTTTGGTACACAGTCATTGTCTCTGGAGGCCGCAAACTCAAATCAATTGAACAAGATTCTTGGAAGATTTGAAATGTTCACTCTGTTTCTCTCTCCACAGATGCTGTCAGATCTACTGAGTATTCCCAACATTGACTGATTTTACTTCAGTTTTCCAGTGTTCGCTGCAGTTTACTTTGCTTTTAGATTTTTTTCTCCACCTGCTTGTTTTATTTAACACTCACGCAAATTGTTGACTGTTGTCTTTCTGTCAAACACCACCTACCCATACATGACAGTAAAAAAGTGTTATTTGTGTCTCGGATTTTGGCAATACTGTTTAAGTTTGTTCTTTAAGATGTTAAGCCCTTTCAACCAGAGGAATAACAGTGTGGCATTAACCCTATCTCCAGAGTAAATGGGGGTCAGAAGCCTCCACTATATGGAAAAGAGTCAATTGGCTGTGATATCTTTTTTCCTGCATTGACAAATTACTGACCAGTGGAATAAAAATGCAACCCAGTTAAGCAGGGCCAATAGAAAACTGTAAAACAGGAGATGCTGTGTCAGTTGACCAAGAGGAGGCACTGTTATTTTGACATGTCTGATCACAAATCTATGAAAATTCAAAATGAAAGAAGCTCTCAGCTATGAAGGTGAGCCCCTCCACAAGATGGCTGACAGCTACAACTGAACTAGGCTGATGGTCAGAACTCTATGCCTGTCTAATGTGCTTATTGCTTGGTCTGTCACTTGGAGGCTATTTTCAAGTAGTTACATCTCTCAGAAAGTTCCTGTCAGCCTCCAACAATAAGCATTTAACAAACTGAATTTACTACCCGTAGATTTTGAGGAGGTCATCCTTAAGATCCCCCTATCAACTTATGCTACCTCTGGGAAGGCGATCTAAGGCCAAAATAGTACTGGGCGATCAGCACACCAGCAAAATCACAAATTTACATGTCTTCTTCCACTCTATGGTTAATACAAACTGTGGAAATACGTTTCTAAATCTCAGTTTACAACAGTAATTTAAACTGTGTAATAAGTATGAAGTCAAGTTCAATCTTTTCAACATAATGAATGCTTCCATTCTCTTTCCTCAATGTTTTTCTGCTGTCTATCATTGTTGCTTTGAACGTCGCTAGAATGATGGAACAATAAAACAGTCTTCAATTTGTTAATTTAGTGCAATTGAAATGAAAATCTGTGAAATTGCTTGGTTAAGTCTGAGCATCAACTAACCTTGTGACCACTCATTGTTTGCTCTTTTAAAAATGATATTTCAGTCCAAGTGAAATATAACAAAATGTATGTCAGAATACCTCTGTAGAACCTTTTTAGTGCATTGGTTAATAGATGTGTATCAAATCCTGGTGCATACTATTCTATAAAGCCAGCGATTTTCTACATTGTTTTTTAAAATTTTATTCATAATGCTGGAAATGCATTTGTGGGTTTATGTGGAGCATTTATGCCAGCTATTTTAAGAATGGCAGTAGTCTACTCAAAATAAATGCATTGATGGCTTCAGAAAAATAAAGGCAGAGATTTCATGTTACATTTGCCTGTTTGTCACACACATTGAACAACACATTTGAGTTTGCACATTCTCCCCTTGTCTGTGTGGGTTTCCTCTGGGCGCTCCAGTTTCCTCCCACAGTCCAAAGATATGCAGGTCAGGTGAATTGGCCATGCTAAATTGCCCATAGTGATAGGTACATTAGTCAGAGGGAAGTGGGTCTGGGTGGGTTACTCTTTGGAAGTATGGACTGGTTTGGCCAAAGGGCCTGTTTCCACACTGTAGGGAATCTAATCTAAAAAAAACCATACCATCAACCCATAAACTATTCATTTTGGAGAATAATCCAAAAGGATTAGTCTGTTTGGATCTTTGCAATAATCGAATGTCCCAGCATTCATCGACCAAACATCTTTGATGATTTTTTTCTTTAACTATGTAACTCAGGTTATAATGTTTGGGAAAGCTCTGCAGGCTAAACAATTGTCAAGGCATCAATAACAGATCATGTTCTATGGGAAGCCAAGATATTCCCATTAATGGCAGCAAGGGTGGTTATGGATACAGATAC
Organism: Hemiscyllium ocellatum; assembly: GCF_020745735.1. Classification (NCBI taxonomy): domain Eukaryota; kingdom Metazoa; phylum Chordata; class Chondrichthyes; order Orectolobiformes; family Hemiscylliidae; genus Hemiscyllium; species Hemiscyllium ocellatum. The sequence continues at coordinate 35,570,611 of NC_083407.1, read as the reverse complement.
CTTAAGATAGTCACAAGAAATTACAGTCTCCACTTCAAACAACATACCAAACAAAATATGCTAAACAGTTTAAACTCCTGTATGTAAGTAGCAGATAATGAGAAACATCTGGTTCTGAGGCATTCAAGGACTTAACATAAAACTATTAGCTAAGGACCTACCATATGGCAACAGAATCTACTCAGCATAAAACGTCAAAACATAACAATAAAGTCATGGCAATAAACGAGTCTCACTGACATGGTGGTATATTCTGGTCAGGCACAAGTCATTCTAATGCAAGCTGATAATTAACTGGGTAAAAGTAAAGCAACGCTGAGCAGTTTCAGTTACCTGTTTCGCAGTTTTCTTCATCGCTGCCATCTAGACAATCAGTTTCTCCATCACAATGCCACCTGACAGGAATGCAGTGGCCATGCTTACATTGGAACTGATCTTCTTTGCATTTAATAACACAGTCTTTCTGTTAACATAAATCATATACAAGTTTTAATTTAATAATATTTGTCAAAAATATTACAAAATTACAAAACCATGTTGCTAATCGTCTGTTATAAGTTTGGAAATATTTATGACAGACAAAATGTGTTTCCCTTTCTTCCCCCTATATTCATCCATTGGAATTAATTCTATTGCACATAATCCTTGCTGGTTTCTAAAAATAATCTATTTTGAGAGTAAGGTCTCGTTAGTGATTCAGGAATGTTTTTAGCTCATACTTTTAGTTTTCAATATGAGACATTTACAATTATTTAACAAAGGAACTTTTTTAAAAAAGAGAAAATATATTTAGAAGAAATTGTTTATACAAATTGGAACTTTCAATCACCAATAGCTGTTGAAACAGAATAGGTTATTTAATAGAGGAATTAAATAAAGAAGAATATTAACAAATAGAAAGCAAGTATAAGACTGGGATTAAAGTAGTTGGCTAAACAATGTGGCACATCTAAATATGTGGCATCCAAAATTAATGTATAATGATACATTGTGTTGAGTTGTGGTTCATAAGGTGCCAATGGTACTGAGATATCACACTATGCATTGAAAATACTGTGTGAGCCTATAGTGTTATAACAAAATACCTGTAATACCTGAGCCTGGTATAAAATTTACTTCATGAATACATTTTTCACAGAGGATCTATCCAAAGATGTGCAGGTTAGGTGGATTGGCCATGCTAAATTGCCCATCGTGTCCAGGGAGGTGCAGTTTAGGTGGATTAGCCATGGTACAGTGATAGGGTTGGTTTTTTTGGGATGCTCTTTCGAGGGTTGGTGTGAATTTGATGGGCTGATTAGCCTGCCTCCACACTGTAGGGACTTTATAATTCTATGAAATAAAGTTTGCAAGAACAGTTAGTTGTGCAGGCAGCAGCCCATGACCCCACATACAGATAGTATGCAGTGAGTTCAGAATGAGAAATTCATGAAACGTGAAGAAATTCTGCACAGAATCATTTACATGTAGCAATATGTTCATCATTTTCCACAAGAAACATTATTATGCAGCAAATAGCGACTTTAAAGGATCACAAAATTTTATTTGAACATGTCATTTTATTTAAACATCAGCCATAACATACAAGGTGGTGGAAAGTGTTGTAGAGTCCTACAGCACAGAACCAGACCTTTCAGTCCAAATTGTCCATGCTGACCAGACATCTTAATCTAATCTAATCCCATTTTGCTAGCATTTGACCCATATCTCCCTGAAAGCTTCCTACACATATGCCATCCATATGCCTTTGAATTGCTGTAATTGAACCATCCCCACCACTTCTGGTAGCTCATTCCATCAACGGATCACCCACTGAATGATAAAGCTATACCTCAGGTCATTTTTAAATGTTCACCCTTTCACCTTAAACCTATTCCCTCCAGTTTTGGATTCTCTAGGGAAAAAAACCTTGGTTCTTCACCCTATCCATGCCCTTCATGGTTTCCAGGCTCTTCAGTCTCTCCCTATAGCTCAAACCCTCCAACGCTAGCAATATCCTTATAAATCTTTTCTGCACCCTTTCAAGTTTAACAACATCCTCCCTGTAGAACAACAACCAGAATTGTATCCAGTATTTTAAAAATGGCCTCACCAATATCCGGTACAGTCACAAAATGAATTCCCAACTCATAAATTGTGACTAATTACTCTAATGTATCTGTTAAAGTTCATAGAAATATATGGTTCTTGACCTTCATTACAGTGACTAAAATCTTGAGGATTTAATAACAGTTCTAGTACTCAGAAGTTAAAATATTCTAGATAAAATCACTTTTGCAAAGAAGTTAATCAATCCAGAAAAAACAATTACACATGTAGCACATAACATGACTTTTGTCTTTATTTCACTGCCCAGAAGTGATATGGGTTAGACTTCTGCTTTAGGTACAACGAGTAATCTGAAAGCAAACTGAACTCAAAATAGCACTAGTTTACCAAACTAGTTTTTTTTGGACAATTTCTAGTCAAACACATTGGCACGTTACCAAATGTAAACTTTTCTCATTAACCAGTGGAATTGCTATGTTTTATGACCTATCTTTTACCAACAATAATCTTGATATAGTTGAGTGTAGTGACCCTGATACTTTTTTCATTAAGACTGTTATGATAGTGGTAAATACAGAGTATCAATTTTCAAATTCCATTTTTAATACCTGAGACCTTGATGGACAAAAGCAATTTTTTGAAAACAAGATAAATACTGATTTAAAGTAAATACTGTGATTCCTTACTTGAGACAGGTTTTGTGGAAATGATACAAGATATACAAAACCCATCTGCAATGAAATTACAATTTCTTCCAAAGACAGTGCAACCGGACAATATTTTGCTTAAGATAAGCAAAGATAAGATAGTATCTTATTTATTTCTCAATTGCATGACAAGTTCATGTTTTGAGAGATGAAAGGTTGTCTGGAGTATTCAGCTTGGAGAGGCAATCGAGAAGAGTAGGATAATACAAAAGTAACTATATCAACAGCTGCTTTAAAGACAAAGGTGGGAGAAGAGATATGGGTAGAAAATTTTCTATTTTCAGTGAAGTTGTTTCATTGGGAGAGATTCATGGTAGCGGTCCACTGTGTTTTGGACGGTGCCACAGTGGTTAGTACCGCCGCCTCACTGTGCTAGAGACCTGGGTTCAATTCTAGCCTTGGGAGACTGTCTGTGTGGAGTTTGCACACTTTCCCTGTGTCTGTAGTGGGTTCCTACAGGGTGGTCTAGATTCCTCCCACATTAGGTGAGGTGGATTGGCCATGTTTAATTGTCCTGCAGTGTGCAAGATATGTGGGTTAGCCAGGGTAAATGTGGGTTTGCAAGGATAGGTTAGGGCTGGATGAGATGCCCTTCAGAGGATCAGTGCATATTCAATGGACCGAATGGCCTCTTTCTGCATTGAAGAGATTCTATCAGCTAAAAGCATTGGCCTCAAGTTTCAAACCTAAACTATCTAAAATTACCAAGGATATTTTTAAAAATAAAAATGCCTAGGCTGTTCTCCTGCCCATAGCTGACATATTTTTTGTTCAAAAAATAACTCATTACCGTTTTTGTGTGTTTGATTTTGGTTTTTTTTAGCATTAATAGGTAACAGAATCATTCCTTTTTCACTCAAAAAAAACTCTGTAATTCAGCTCCTTTAATTTTATCCAGTTTATGATGTGTTTGTTGAGGTGTGATCACTGTGGCTAAGAAATAAAACATTAAAAACATAGGTAGCAACGAAAGGCCCTCTTGTGACACAGTGGTAGTGTAGCTCCCCTGTACTGGGAGGTCTGCCTTCAGGTCCTAGCTGCTCCAGAAGTGTGTAGCCATATCTATGAACAGGTAGATTAATAAAATAGGTTAAATAAAAATAAAATTTATAAGTAAAAACCAAATAAGATTAGGTGACAAAATGAGGAGCCAGTTCTTCCTCCTCACTGGCTCATAGCGTAATTTTAAATAAGTGAAAATGTCTTTCTAAAAATGAGTTTATTTTGTGTACAATAGATATTTTCCTAGTAACTTAACTATTTTCCACACATCTTTATTTGAAGAGATTGGCTGAATCTCTGCAAATGACATCAATTAGCTTAAATTTACTCTGGCTGCGTAATAGCTTTGAAGGCAAGGCCGGCTTCCAGCTCAACTTATTTTCTAAACCATTGCAAAAGATCATGGTAACGTGATTTGGGGTGAGTTTAACTTGTCATTTAAATTCTATAATATTTTGGGCAAATTGCTCAGGAGTGCTACCCTGCAAAAAAACCTAGAGAATGAGAGTGGAGAGAAAGGAAACTTTCAAAAGAAGCAGATGTAATGTGAGAAGAAACTACATTTTCACATAAGTTGTTCGGGACTGGAAAACATTGTCTGCAAGTGTGGTGGAGGTGGGTTCAAATGAAGCATTTTGGATAATTATTTAAATACAAACAATACTCTGACTTGTGGGGAAGGACAGGGGCAAATAGCATTGAATCACAACGCTTATTCAGAGAGCTGGCACAGACATAATTGACAGAATGGCATCTTTTCTCCATTGTAACAATTCTGTAAAACACTGCCCCAGATGTTCATCACATTCTCAAGCAAAGAAGAATCCTCTATCATCAGACCAACAATTTCCTTTTACCAGATTCAGCTTGTCTCTTCCTCTCTAGTTTACTTCAAAGCAGCGTTCTTAGATTCAGAGTTTCTTCTAAGTTGTCTCCTTTGAAGGATTTAGAGAGTTCGAGTTCTCCACTCATCCTTATAAACCAATTCTCTGGCATTTGGGTTTAGCCTAAGGTTTTTCTTCTGTGTCAACTTCAGTGATTTAACATTTCTCTTTTGGCTTGATGACTGGAGCCAACATTGAAGCTGTATTCTGAAGAAAGTGCTCTTAGTTTTAACATGATAGCTCCGAAATCGATTCAACTTATTAAACGAACTGGTTCAGCATCCCATTTATTTTGTCGATTGCTGTGCTACAGTGACTGAGAATGTCAAGTGTCACATCTATCACTAACTCTAAATCACTTTCAATTTCTTCCTTAGCTATTTCAACACCATAAATAGATTAAATGTGCTGCCAATTTTTTCTTCAAATCTGCAATAAATTACATTTAACTGCACTGAATTTCATCTGCCAGAGAGACGCCTCCTTATACGTTTTATTGAGATCATTTTGTAGTTCCCTGGCTCCTGTGCACTCAATATCAACTTCGACTGCTTCGGTTTTATGTTGCCAGTAATTTTGGTCAATTCAATTTGGATCGATTCCAATATTCATTATTTAACTTTGAGAAACTAAGAATGAACTATTCTTGCACCTGTATATCACGCTGTAAATCTATTGTCGATCATCATTCAAGTTCAGGTTTTCACCTCTCCACCTCTTTCCTCCCCGAAGATATTTCTAAATCTTCTCTGTGACTAGCTTTTGCCATCTGTCCTAATATATCCTTTTAATCAAGTTAGGAGTGGATCAGGCCATCAGCCCAATGGTCTTCCTTCACCAGTCAAGAAGAACAAGGTTGATATGATTACTCCACATTTCTGTTTACCTTTGATAATCTATCACCTCTCCATTCATCAAAGAATTCATTGATGCATCTCTGCCTTACAAAGATTTAAAGACACTGCTTCCACCACCTTTTGAGAGAAGAGTTCCAAAGACTCACAACACTCTCTAAGAAATAAACATCCCCCTCAAGTATGTCTTAAATGGGGTTACCCTTTACCTTTAAACAGTGATCCCCAATTCTAAAAATCGCCGACAGGAGGAAATATCCTTTCCACATGCACCCTATCAAGATCTCTAAGGATTTATATGTTTCAATTCGTCACCTCGCATTTTTCTGAATTCCAGCCGACACAAATCCAACTTATCTAACCTCCTAATATTTCACCATAGGACTTATTCTAAATATTTGATCAGTAGACCTTCTCTGAACTGATTTCAACTGCATTTACACCTTCCTTAAATTAAGAGACCAATACTGTAACATAATACCCCAGATGTGATCTCTCCAATGTTCTGAACAACTGAAGCATATCCTCTCTACTTTTGTATTCAATTCCCTTTGTAATAAATTACAACATTCTATTAACTTTATTAATTACAGTCAGTTCTGATACACCATGGTAATTCTCTTCCCATGCGATCCATTTTATAAGAAAATTGTGTAATAGCAGCACCATTTAAACTAATGGGGTTCGAATTGTGTTATAACCAACAATGCTTTAAAAGCAGTGTTAGAGAGAATTTGTGTTAACAAAGCACGCTTTAAAGCAGAACGACCTGTACTTGCATATTAACCTGTTATAATTTAGGCATTAAGACATCCAGATCCCTCTGCCTTCAATTGGAATCTTTCGCCATTTTGGTAATATGTGCCTTTTTGAATCTACCTGTCAAGATGGATAATTTCACATTACCCTGCATTACTCACAGTTTGATCATTGACATACCATTTATAGTTTTTTGCAGCCTCCTTATGCCATCTTCATTGCATAGTTCAACATCAATTTCTTTGGTAGTGCTCCTGAGGCATGCATTATGACAATTTATTTACTTTAAAGGTGTTACTTAAATGCATATTGGTCCTGGGAACAAGCACTATATTTTGTTATAGCTGAAACCAAAAAGCTGGGAATCACATCAGTGAGGCAGCATTTATGAAGAGAGAGCAAGCTAACATTTCAAGTCTCGATGACTGATAGCAGAGCTGTGATGTAGAGTCATGTAGATTTGAAACATTCGTGCTCTCTCTTTCTATGGATGCTGCGTGACTGCCCGTGATTCCCAGCACTTCTGGTTTTCAGTACAAATTTCAGCATCTGCAGTAATTTGCTCCTATATTTCATTAGCAGCCTTTCATGTGGGCTTTTTCAAAGTTATATGGAAATAATAGTAAATAATAGTTTACATCTCAAAGGGACTGTGGTGGATGTCAAACTGGCCATCCCTTTTGGAAGCCGCACTACTGCTAATTGAAAAAAAAGACTATCTTACAAGTAGCCTGCAAATCCATTCTTACTGATCGGTTCTAGAGGTGAAAAGCTCAAGTGTATAAATGGACAGTCGTGGATTACTTTATTGTAATGATAAGTCACAAGTGGCCAATCCAATGCAGCCTGTTCTCTCTGTGTACCTGACAAAGTTGAAAACTCTACTTTATTGTAATACCTACCATTGGCAAGTATCTAATTGACATACTTTATCATGTTACCTTTCGATTCATGGGTCTTCTATTAGAGTAAAAAATTAGGTCTGCAGATGCTGGAGATCACAGCTGAAAATATGTTGCTGGTTAAAGCACAGCAGGTTAGGCAGCATCCAAGGAATAGGAAATTCGACTTTTCGGGCATAAGCCCTTCATCAGGAATCAGATTCATTCCTGATGAAGGGCTTATGCCCGAAACGTCGAATTTCCTATTCCTTGGATGCTGCCTAACCTGCTGTGCTTTAACCAGCAACACATTTTCAGTCTTCTATTAGAGTGTCCACTGAGTCTCAATGAGCATTAATCAATCATCATGTCATTTCAATCAACAGTTTATAAATCCATTCCATATTTCTTTTGGTATTTCTCTATCTCTGCAATTACATTCCTGCATGATCCCATCAGCTAGATAGATTATGTGGGAAATAAGGAGACCCATGATGCGACCTGTGGAATAGATCAATATAAACATGGGACACCAGTCTAGATAAATGACACTAACAGTGAATTCTGAATGTTGACATTCAAACTTTGAATATCAGTGGTAATTAACAGAGGGGACGGGTCACATGCACTAGCTATAAAATTGAAAACTTCCCCATTTGGCCTCTTTTCAGGAAACTCACTGAATTCAGTGACAATTTGGGAAATGGTGAGTTTTCTCCTGAATCAAGGACCCTGGGATAGGCTGCCAGGCAATCAGAGATTGGCAGATCTTCATTGTTTAACAAGGTCGCCAGGGAGCTCGTGGTTGCTGCTGGTGGTGCACCCACCTGAGGCTGAGAGTCTCAGACATCAAGGTTTGGTTTGGATGCATGATTGATTTATTGTCACATATAGAATCATAAAATCCTTACAGTGTGAAAACAGGACATTTGTCTCAATAAGTCCACACTGATCCTCCAAAGAGAATCCTACCCAGACCCATTCTCCCACCCTATTACCCTGCATTTACCCCTGACTAATCACTTCACTTACACATCCCTGAACACTATCGGCAATTTAGCATGGCCAATTCACCTACCTTGCATATCTTTGGACTGTGGGAGGAGGACGAAATGCACACAAACACAGGGAGGATGTGCAAACTCAACACAGACAGTTGCCCACAGCTGGAATTGAACCCAGGTCCCTGGGGCTGTGAGGCAGCAGTGCTAACTACTCAGCTACCATGCCACCCATGTCAAGAAGATACAGTGAAAAGTGCCTTGTTGCCACAATATTGCACCATTTTAACGTACAATAAGGAGAAAAAGAAGCAATTTAAAGAATATCTCCTGTTCAAACTGGGGTCTCAAGACTCGCTTGAGGGCTTCTGTAAAGTCTTCGCAAGGTATCCTCATCATGTAGTTCTCCTGCAAGCACAGCAATGATGAAGTCAATGAGACAGGAGACCTGGCTCTGGTGCCACCTCAATGACACCGCCAAGAGTCCAAGCTCAAGGCCTATCTCTGCCAGGGGTCCGGGCTTCTGGCCTACCCGCTGTTGGGGGTCCAGGCTCCAGCCCCATCACCACTGGGAGTCCCTACTCTATGCACATTGCTGCCTGGACTTCAGGCTCCAGGCCTACTGCTGCCTGAACTCCAGGCTCCAGATTTACTGCCGCCAGGACTCCAGGCTCGAGCTCTACTGCTGCCTGGACTCCAGGCAACAGGCCTACTGCTGCCAGAGGTCCAGGGTCCGGGTTGACCATCACCACGAGTCCCTGGTCTGGGCACTGCCACCAAGAGTCCAGGCTCCATGCCTACTGTTGCTGCTGGGAGTCCAGGCTCTGGGCAGTGCCACTGCCAAGTATTGAGGCTCTGTGCCTGCCATCACCAGGAGTTCAGGCTTTTGACCTACTGCCGCCAGTGGTGCAGGCTCTGGGCACCACCACCACTGCCAGGAATCTCGGCCCATGCCACCAAGGCTGCAGCCACCACGCAACCAACACCACTCTGGCCTCAAAGATGAAAATGAGAAGTACACAGAGAAAATGATGCTGCCGACCTGGAGCTGATCAGCTCCAATGAGCCTGAACACTATCTCCTCAGGAGTTACCTCCTGGAATATAGGTATAATTCTGTTAAATGCATACTGGTCTCCTTTAAGGCTAATCTATCTGTTCTAAAGTGTGGTGCTAGGAACTGCATTCAGTACTCAGTGTACATCTGCCCAATCTTTTTAGAGCTGAATCATGACTGCAGCCATTGATTCCTCTCAACAGTTCAGATAGCTTTCACACACCAATGATCTGCTTCACAATGTTATTGATGGGCCCATGGATTTCAATATACTCCAATTGCCCTTGTGTATTCATCTGGAAATGGGAAGGCCACCAATCAGGTATAGAGGCACTAACTCTTGTTTCTGAACAATGACCCTCTTGCAGACCAAAGCTCAATAGGAAAGATAGGTTGCCTGAGGATAAAGACATCATGACTGCTGCCAGATAGCGGCATCCACCTTTGCTGTGAACCATTCTATGATTCTGAAATATGATTAAAAGAATGATCGGAAAGAAGAAAATGTTCTTATGCAATGAGTTGAGACTTAGAAGTACTGTCTGACAGAATTAGATTCAATAGTAAATTTTGAAACGGAGAACAGGAAAAAGACTAGAAAAGAAATATGAAATGGAGAAAGAGAAGATAAAGGGTCTAACCAGATTGCACTTTCAAAGAGATGTTACAGGTAATGATGGGCTGAATAGCCATTGCTAAGCTGTATAATTGCATGAAGTTTGTTTTCTGTGACTGCTTAATGGGTAACTGACCATAATCTACAAACAAGCACGGGCAGCATGGTGGTTTGATTCCAACCTCAAGCCATTGTCTGTGTGGAGTTTGCACATTCTCCCTGCGTCTGTATGTGTTTCCTCCGTGTGCTTCAATTTCCACCCACAGTCCAAGGATGTGCAGGTTAGGTGGTTTAGTCATGCTAAATTACCCATTAAATCCAGGGATGTGCAAGCTAGGTGGGTAGACATGGGGAATGCAGGATTACAGGGATAGGGTGGGTCTGGGTGGGATACTCTTCATGAGTTTGTTGTGGACTCAATGGCTAAATGGTCTGTGACCACACTGTAGGGATTCTATAATTCGAGAGAGTATATTGGTACATGTATATATTTATGTCAATTTCAAATTGAGTAGCGTTAGGTTGACCACATCATGAACTACTACAGCAGGCACAGAGATTGAACCTGTACTGTTGGTGTCATTCTGTATTACATGGTAGCCAACTCAGCTAATCCACCTGCACATTTATTGACTATTACCAAAGAAATACACAGTATGAGGATCAATGATATCACCTGAGTCTACATGTAATAACTAGTTTGATTTAGTCATTCTTTAGAAAGGTTAAAATAAAATCTACCAGAAAAATAATGTTTAGTAATTTATTAATAGTATATGTACACATCAATTTACTGATTTATGCAAGAAATGGTTTCATTTTGCATGAATGAATGGAAATCAACAGTGAATTCCATACACCAGAGGATACAAGTGCTTCACTCTTGACAAACATTGCTGCCAGCTTCAAAGACTGTTCAGAACTTACAGCATGGAAAGATCACAGATACCAACATATTAATTACCTATCCAGGCCATGTAAACGGAATAGATTTGAAACTATTTTCTGATATGTCTGTGGTATGTCCATCAGATTCAGATAGACCAGTGTGTTTTTGATTGGCCACTTTTATTGTTACTAGAAAAAGCACAGTGGCTCCATGGTTAGCATGACTGCCTCACAGCAACAGGGACCTCATGAGTTTGCACATTCTCCCTGTCTGCGAGGGTTTCTATGTGGGTAGAAACTAAAAAGTGTTAAAGTCCACATGAGGTTGGTGGGGCCATATATAATTAAACAAACATATTTAGTTTTGTGGGCTTCAATTGTCACCTACAGTTCATCATATTGTTGGCTTTTATCTAAGCAAGACCGTGGATAGTACAAAGGACAAGGTAAGCTGTAGCAATCTCACATATGAGTATATGAACAAGGACCAGGAGTAGGCTATTTAGCTCCTGTTTTCTCCCAAGTCCAAAGATGTTCAGGCTAGGTGGATTGGCCATGCCAAATTGGTCATAGTATTCAGTGATATGCAGATTGGGTAGATTAGTCATGGGAAATGCAGGGTTACAGGACTAGAATTGGGGGAGGTGGTGGATGTGTGATGCTCGTCAGTGTGGACTTGATGGCTGAATGGCTTGTTTCCATACTGCAAGGATTCTATGCTTTTATGTTTCTGTGGGATTGAAACAATCATTCCACAAAGTGAAAAAATAAAATTTGTCTGGCTGGTAAACCGAATCCATACTAAAAAGAGCTAAGTTCCATGAGGTTGGTGGGTCCATATATAATTAAGCAAACATTATGGGCTTCTATTATCACTTACAGCTCATCACATTGTTGGCTTTTATCTAAGAAAGAACATAGATAGTATAAAGGACAAGGTAAGCTGTATAACTCTTGCATATAAGTATATGCACAAGGACCAGGAATAGGCCACTTAGCTCCTCAGACCTGCTCCACCAGTCAATAAGGTCGTGGCTGATCTGATTCCAACCTGAAGCCTGCATTCCCACCTATTCCTGAATAACCTTTCAGCCACTTCCATAACAAGAATCTATCTACCTCTACGTCAAAATTTTAAAGAATGTTGCTCCCACAATCTAGAATTCTAAAGTCTCCCTGAGAAACAGAAGAATTTCATTAAATGGGTGACCCCTGATTTATAAACAGTGACGCCTGGTTGTTGATTCTCCTGACACCAGGTTATAGTCCAACAAAGGAGCCGTAAGGTGAAGTGACATCACCTAACAAAGGAACAGTGCTCCAAAAGCTTGTGATTACAAATAAACCTGTTGGACTATAACCTGGTGTTATGTGACTTCTGACTTTGTCCACCCCAGTCCAACATTAACACCCCACATCTTGATTCCCTCATTAGCAAACCATCTATCTCCATCTACCTTACCAAGATCTCCCAGGGTCCTATCTGTTTTAATCTTTTATTCTGCTAACCTCCAGCAGATACAGACCTAGCCAGTCCAAACTTTCCTCATAAAACAATTCACTTATTCTAGATATTAGCCTGGTAAATCTCCTCTGAACTGCTTCTAACACATTTACATCTTACCCCAAATAAGATGACTAATATTGTACACAGTACTCCAAATGTGATCACACCATTGCCCCACATAACTAAAACACAGCTTTCTAATTTTGTTTTAAATTTCCCTTGTAATAAGCAATAACTTTTTATTAGCTTACCTAATTACATACTGTATCTGCCGACTAATCTTTTGTGATTCATGCGCTGGAACAAATGGATCCTTTTGCATCTCAGACCCCTGCAATTGTTCACCATTTAAATTTCTGAGTTTCTACTTTATTCTTCCTGCCAAAATGGACAAGTTCGCTCGTTCTCTTATTATACTGTATTTGCCACATTTTTGTCCACTCATTTCACTGACATATGGGTGGAATCACTGAGCAATCTGAGTGACATGGGCGATGGTGAGGTGTGTGGCAGAATCAGCAACAATTTTAATGAGATCCATTTCAATTTTAGGAGCAACTTATGCTAATTCTTATGCTTTTCACAATCGATATGGAAAGATTTCCAGTAGGCAGCAGTGAATAGCCATTCAGCCTTCCAGCTGACAAAACTTGCCAAATGAGCTCGACATTGGGAAAATTTGATCAGGAGATCAGTTTGAGCATATGACAGATTCAGCTTGTCTCTTGCTCTGAATGATCTCCATGTTGAAAATTAGACATCAATATTTCAGGCAATGCTCTATGGCCATTAGCCACACATGCCTACATCCATGGATTTTGCCAACCAACATGTGCCAACTTCTCTGAATCTTCATGTACAGGTCTGATCCAGTTACAGGAAGTTTCTGGACTTCAATGCTTCTCATGTCAGGCTGCACCGTCAATTATCACTGTCATACACCAGCAAGGACACTTTGCGCCTCAGGTGGACCAGATTGTATCTCCAGGGTCTTTGCTCATTGCCAAAGTGCACACTCACCCTCAGCCTACTGGGATGTTCACTGCATCCACATCTTGCATTACCCTATCTTGCCTTTAAATGTTTTGCCCCCTCAGCAAGAGATACCAAGCTTATTTTAGTTACCGTCATGCCTTGTCATCTAGCTCATACACAGAGCCAGGAACTTTACCATGGGGGTGACAGCAGGCCTCAGCCAAGTCAAGGGTGATACCAGTCCAGGCTTTTCTTGGGGTAGTTAACATCAGCGTCCTTTCCACATATGGTGTGAGGGGTTGAATGTTGTGTAGCCCACTGACCATCTTGACTCATTGTGTTACTGTGGATCTTTTGCTTATCAAAATAAGACAGAACCAGGTATTATAAATTACAAAAATGGGTGACACAGCCATTCCTGTTGGTGAAGGTGGGGAGGTATTCTGATTGAGTAGTTAGGCCGTGATGACAGAGGACATGCAGGGTTAATGGTGTCAGAGACTGGGGTGGGTGATAGTGAGGAGAGATGTTATAAATGTGGGGAATACAGGAGAAGCCCAGGAGGTTGAACACCATTTGTGGATAGAAAAGTAGAATAAATGTTTCAAATCTAGTATGAATTTCCTTCAGAATTGAAAGTGGTGAAAAGTGATTTTTTCCTGTACTTTTCACAGTCAGAGGATATCCAAAATTAACATGGGAATGTAAATATTGATGAAAGAGAAAAACTGATGTAAATTTGGTCGAAATTAAAGTGTGAAACAGAAAAGATGGATCCTCTGTGCTAAGATTAGAGTAAACAAGATGCAAACAAGACAAGGTTGTCAGGTGATGGTGGAGAGGGAGAGAGAATGTAAGAAAAAGGGAGAACACACATAATGCAGTCCATTTCTGAAGTTGTTGAATTCAATATTGAGACTTTATGGCGATACAGCACCTAAGTGAAAATGACATGTTGTTGCTGAAGTTTGCATTGAGCTTCATTAGAACAGGCCCAGGACAAAAGTGTTAGTTTATTGTAATGACAAGCAACTGAAAAATCAGGGCCTTTCTTATAAACAGAGCAGAGGTGTTCCAGACACTCATCACTCAGTTTGCATTTGATCTCACCAATGTAAAGAAAAAACATAATGTCAGTAGACATTACAGTAGACTAGATTGGAAAAAGTGCAAGCGGAAGTTTAGTTGACTTGGAAGGCGTGTTTGGGGCCTTGACAGTGAGGAGGGAGAAAGTGAACAGGCAAGTGTCACATCTTCAGCAAATGCATAGGAAAGTGTCATGCGAGAGTGAGGAAACATTAGGAGTGACAGAGGTGTTATGGATTCTGGATTAGTGGTGCTAGAAGAGCACAGCAGTTCAGGCTGAAGGGCTTTTGCCCGAAACGTCAATTTTACTGCTCCTCGGTTGCTGCCTGGACTGCTGTGCTCTTCCAGCACCACTAATTCAGAATCTGATTTCCAGCAGTTGCAGTCATTGTTTTTACCAAGGTGTTATGGAGGCAACAGTTCCCATGGAATGCTGACAATGGAGGGGAGGGGAAGGTATATTTGATGCGAGAATTCTACTGGAGGTGGAGATGGGTTGGACACAACTGAGGGCCCTGTCAATCACAAAAGGAGGATCTTGGTGGGAAAAAGTAATTTCAGAGCTCCCCAGTGGAAGATGGCATTACCACAACAGATAGGATTTTCTTTTAAAATAATTTGCTAACTCACATCAGCAAACTCTGATTTCATACTCTCTTGGATCCATTTTAAACACCCAACTGTATCTACATAGGTGTCCAATCCAGGGAGTTTGTACCCAAAATATGTGTCTAATGTACGGTTGGGCTATAGTGCCAGAATAAACTAGGAATGATGAAAATGAAAATGAAAACTGGAACGTTGGAAGAGGTCTGTGATGCAATCTTGTTGCCAGACTGTTTAAGAGCAATGGGATGATAATGGTTGGCATCCAACAACTAAATTCAGGCAACTGATTTTACCAATTAAGTGGTCCACTTAAGGGGCATCTTCATGGGCACTATCCCAATTGCAAAGCATTTTGTCTGGTTGTGATAAAGACAAGAATTTTCTAATTCCTCTGAATCTTTGATCTTGCAAACTCAACATTTCTCACTGACAATGTAAAGACTGCAGAGCTGCCCTCCATCTGTTTGAAATGATCACATAGAGAGTCAGCTCATTGTCCTTAATTAGGTATGTATTGTCTCAATATAAGGACTGACATCTTTTGAAGAAAATCCTGGCTAATGTATTTGGTGATCATTGGAAGACAACTGAACAGGTTCAGAGTTAGGTTACTTGACTGAGCATTTTTATTTAACATGCAACGGCTGTAAGGATTTCTCTTAAGGCTATGGAGAGAATGAGGATAATAATTTTCTGGTTGCAATACAGCTCTGTTCTCTGTTAGCTGATTACTGGGCAATGTTGAAATGTTGATGGCAGTCAGGGAAAGTTCAGTCAGTCACATATCATCCTAAATGCAGGGTTGCATGGCAACAAATAGCCAAAACACAAAAACAAAGGGAGGTTGGTCAAGATTTTGTTTCAAACCATAAATTACTACCATTAAAATGATCAGTAGTTGGTTAGAAAGCTGTTATTTCAATTTCAAAGACGATGCATGGAATTTTTGGTTGTTAATAAAAATAACTCAACTAAAATTCTGAAAGGTTGCAGTGTTGGTTCACTGACTTTAGTACTAATATTCATTAATTTGTCCAACTTCAAGAAGTTATTCAAGAAAGTCAGCAGGTGGCAGCCTACAGCTAGCAATATGAACACTGTTACAAATAAAATCATGTGATCTTGGTCAGCTAGAACCCAGGTGAAAAACTCCTGATGCACATTTGGTTACATCATGATGTTCAGTGTAATCTTCGATTATTGACAAAGAACTACCATTAACTCTGGTTTTATTACAGCCTACTACTATCCCTGCTTGCATTATGAATAGTGATCCACCATCAAATCCAATATTCCACAGCATTGAACACCAAGACACAAAAAATATATTCTTTGTGAGGCAGTGTTAAGACTGATTCTGTCTTTTGTCTTGTTCCGGTTATCATTTTTAAAAATTAAATGCAATTGTGAAAGTGAACATTTTGAATTTTGTTCATTTGAATTTCAAAAAATTGTTTTCTATTCCAAATTTTTGTTGCATGGAAATCTCATTTTTGACAAAGTCGAATAGATAATAGTTGGGGGAGAAAGTTTAGCTGATTGACTAAGAGTACTATACTATATTGTCAAGCAGTATCAGGAGGAGACTGAAAACCAATTTGTAAATATGGGGGTTCTTAAAGATTTCAGTGCTGCAGATGAAGGGGTTTAACACAGCAGTTGAGACAGCAGCTGTTTCTATCAGAAATAACAGGGTGAAAGGTGGGCAGAATGCACAGAACGTCAACTGGAGATGCTGCTGAAAGAAGGCACTGAAAGGACACAAATGTTTGGAAGAAAGCTTTAAAAGTAATACTTTGCGGTTCAGGAAGTCATTTCAGATCAGCGAGGAAAAAGTGACAGACAAGCAGACTTCAGTGCAACAGTGTACGGTTGTTGAATTTTGAACAGGTTGACATTTATGACAGGAAGTCAAGGATGACATTGAAGAAATCCAGTTTCCAACAAACAAAAGAGTAAATAAGGAGTTCCCAACAGAGTGAGTGTTATAGCTGCGAAAAGGAACAGTTTTGCCGAGCTGGATATTTGCTTTCTTGTTGTGTATGTGGAGCTTTGAAGTCCAAATCGGCTTTGATGAGTACACAGTGTTATAACCAGCCTAGGGCAGAATATGGGGCAGAGGATCAGAGATTATGATAGGAACCAATCTGTCAAATGTTTATCTTTCTAACATTTAATTGGAGGGACATTTGACACATTCATGTTCTCCTGTTTGGCAGGTAGTCTAATAGCACAGATAGTAAGGAAAAATGGTGGAGAAGAAGAGATGAGTATGCTTACAATAAATATGGAAGTGTACTCAGTACCTAGGGCTGGGACAGAATGCAGATAAGGATGAAGATAGAGGGGATAAAGCAAACAATTCTGGATGACCATCAGGAAGGCTGATTTGATTAGCAACCTAAAATGGATTTGTTTCATTGGGACAGATTGGAGAGAAATGTCATGAATCTACAGAACTGAATAGCAAAAGCGGCAACTGAGCATTGTGTGGTCACGTAGATCAAATGATAAAGAAGAGGACAAATGGGATTTATTCACACATACACAGAATACTGTTGCAATCTTTGGCCAGACAGTCACAACATGTTAGGTAAAAACAATAACTGCAGATGCTGGAAACCAGACTCTGGATTTGTGGTGCTGGAAGAGCACAGCAGCTCAGGCAGCATCCAAGGAGCAGTGAAATCGACGTTTCGGACAAAAGCCCTTCTTTTGCCTGAAACGTCGATTTCGCTGCACCTTGGATGCTGCCTGAACTGCTGTGCTCTTCCAGCACCACTAATCCAGAGTCACAACATGTTGTTCTGAGGAAGGGTCACTCGACCTGACCTGAAAAATTACCTCTGAGTTCTCAACCATCTCCAGCCACACCAAGACTGATACTTTGTCAAGGCCATTGCTGGGTTTCCCGAACTAAATGGTTCCTTAATGTAGAGGTGAAATACTGGATTCATATTGCATGCAGACAATGGATCAACTGTTAGGTTCTCTAACTTAGATAAAGTAATGAAAGAAAACTTACTTCATCTGAACTATCAGAGCAATCATAATCTCCATCACATCTCCATCTGGCTGCAACACAACGACCATTTGCACAGGTAAACTCATTCATCGAGCAGGAGCGAAGTGCTAAGGTTTTAAAAATAAGCAATTAAAATGATTTAATTTAATAATTAATTTAATTCTATGGCAATGCTGTTCTATCATAGTCAAGAATTAAATGCAAACATTCTCATACCATTTTAAATTTTGCAACTATGTTGGTTACAATGAAATTTGAATGAAGCAAAATATCATGTCACTGAAGGTAGTTGAGTTTTGACAACTTCTTACGCATGAGTGCATATGCAATTACAAAAACTTCAGATGCAGTTTAAAAACTAATAAATATCTGAATTTTAAATTAGATGATTCAGAAGAGTGACTGAGTACAGAACTTGAAAAGAATTTCAAAATCTTCATAAATGTTAATAGTGCTTAGATGACTATTACTATAAGCATAGAGACTGATAACTTTTAACAACACATGAATGCCCCAGCAAGTAACCAAAATAACTATACAACAAGATTTCAGATTTTAAGAATAGCATACCAAAATCAATTTTGAACAAATGTTACTTTGCAGGCAATTAAGACATAAATTAGGGAGTTATTCCTACCAAAAGCCACATTTACACATCAATGCACAGTGAAATAATTTCTGAAACTTTATAGAAAGACATATCATCTGGTAGAATTTCTGCTTTGCATTTTAGTTAATTAACAGAATCAAATGTTAAGATTTCCACCACTAATTCTTATCTGACTACCAACGATGCATGATAATGGTGCCTGTGGGATCTTGCTGTGCACAATGTGGCAACAACAGACAGACAACAGACCAATATTTCTGATTGCAATTTTTTTTATGCTGTCCTAAGATTTTTAAGTGCATGAGATCAATATAAGCTGTTTATTTTTAAAGTACTGTTTTCTCAAGCAAACCATCTTACTTAAAAAAGCTATACATTGACAAAGAATATCTCCATGAAGGTAAAAAGCAAATAAACTGCCTTGATCTTTGTTAGATAATTGCCCTATGTTACAAACCCCGCAGAGTCAGGTAACTTTTATTATGGTGCTTGAATTTCCAAGCAAGCTACCAAACAATTAATGATGACATTTCTCATTTTAAGACTTACTGTGAGTAGTACACTCAACTTTGACCAAACATTACCTTGTTAGCCTTGAAAGAATTAAACTGTAGGAAAATAAATTTTCCTCACGAACAAATTAAAACAACCAAAATAGTCGATGTCTTTATGTCACTCCATGCTGTCATTAATGTGTAGTCTAGTTAATAAAATCCTAAATTCTTCATCAGTTGCTCTACTCCCTATTTTACCAGGTTGAGTCTTCTTTTAAAAGTCTCTTCACTCAATATGCTCAATGCAATTCAAGTGAATTTCAACTAAGTTAAAAGGTAACCACTTTATAAAGTTTGGTATTTGTAACAAATATGGGCTGAATTATATGAGCGATATTCCACAGCCTCTGAACTGTTGGGAGCCTGGCCAACTGCCCTGCAGCTATTTTATGCTCAGTTGAGTGCTGATTGGCTCAGAATGAGATTTCTGGCCAAGTTCAATAGACTAGCAGCTCTACAGTTCCAGCAGCATCAGGTTTGAAAGGTTGTCACTATTGTGAATACAGCCAGTCCCTGAAGAAGAAAAGGTTAAAGAGCATTGATGTCAGGTACATTTGGGTGTTAGCAAGGGCTTGCTGGCAAACCTCAATGAGGGGACTAAGTTTGAGATGCCAGGAGGGAGGGCTGCTTGGCCTTAGAAAGTGTCTCCAGGTCCTTTCTTGACACTAACTCCCACAGCGAACTCTCTGGGCAAACCGATGGTGTGGACTTTTGCCTGCCTTAGGCAGTAGAAGTGAAGTAGAAGTAGAAGAGGCAGTAGAAGCCTCCTCAATAAAATGGGAAATAGGTCTGTGATGAGCAGGAAGGCGGTGAAAATTTCTCATGAATCTTCATACATGACAGCAGGTGGGGGAATGGTGTAAATCCTAAGACCACTTGATTTACTTTAAGCATATGAACTGAATACACTCCAGGCTGAAACTACAGCCAACTATAAGTTTGAGCCCATCCGATCCTCCGTTGCCTGTATTCACACTAAAATTTTTAAAATCTCACACTTGTGTTCAACATGGTGCCTGAGTTTGCAATTTATGCAATCTGTTCAAGTTGTATTACCCTCTGAAATCTCTGTGGTCCTCAAATTCATCCAGCTTAAATCATCAGCAAAGTGATGGAAAATAATGCTGACATTGTCATGAAGTGACAATGGTCGAAGGAGCTGAATTCCAGAGGTCAAATAAGAGTCACTGCCCTTGGAAACAGGGCAATATTTAACCAAGGGTGGAATCAAGGAGCCTGATCTAAACTCATCTCAATAGGAATTGGGGATAATCTCCTCTAGATTGAGACGTACCTAGCACAAAGGAAGATGAATGTGATTGCTGCAAGCCAAATATATAATTTCCACGACAGCTGTGCTAAAGTCCCTGAGGTTAGTGTCCTGCACCACAGTGGCACAGTGGTTAGCACTGCTGCGTCACAGCGCCAAAGACCCGGGTTCAATTCCCACCTCAGGCGACTGATTGTGTGGAGTTTGCACGTTCTCCCCGTGTCTGCGTGGGTTTCATCCGGGTGCTCCGGTTTCCTCCCACAGTCCAAAGATGTGCAGGTCTGGTGAATTGCCCGTAGTATTAGATTAGGGGTATGGGTGGGCTGCGCTTCAGCGGGTCAGTGTGGACTTGTTGGGCCGAGGGGCCTGTTTCCACACTGTAAGTAATCTAATCTTCAGCAATAATGATTTACCTTTCGGTATAAGGCTGCAACTCCTCAGATACTGAACTAGCCCATGCTCACAAGCACCAAATTACAATTGAGGATGGAGCTGTTAAAGTGCCAGATTTTCTCCATCTCCAACAAGAAGGAATCTAACTGTAGTTCACTAGTTATGGACACAAAAATATACAGGACTGTATTTGCTCATCTTCCTTGAAGTCGTATAATTTATACCAGAACATGGATTTAGGTTATAGCTCTGCAATTAATTTTAGTTTCGCACTTGAGCCCCGCTCCTCCAACCGCCACCAAGACAGAACCCCACCGGTTCTCACCTACCACCCACCAACCTCCGCATACAACGTATCATCCGCCGCCATTTCCGCCACCTCCAAACGGACCCCACCACCAAGGATATATTTCCCTCCCCTCCCCTATCAGCGTTCCGCAAGGACCACTCCCTTCGTGACTCCCTCGTCAGATCCACACCCCCCACCAACCCAACCTCCACCCCGGCACCTTCCCCTGCAACCGCAGGAAATGTAAAACTTGCGCCCACACCTCCACACTCACTTCCCTCCAAGGCCCCAAGGGATCCTTCCATATCCGCCACAAGTTCACCTGTACCTCCACACACATCATCTATTGCATCCGCTGCACCCGATGTGGCCTCCTCTATATTGGTGAGACAGGCTGCTTACTTGCGGAACGCTTCAGAGAACACCTCCGGGCCGCCCGAACCAACCAACCTAATCACCCCGTGGCTCAACACTTTAACTCTCCCTCCCACTCCACCGAGGACATGCAGGTCCTTGGACTCCTCCACCGGCAGAACACAACAACACGACGGCTGGAGGAGGAGCGCCTCATCTTCCGCCTGGGAACCCTCCAACCACAAGGTATGAATTCAGATTTCTCCAGTTTCCTCATTTCCCCTCCCCCCACCTTGTCTCAGTCGGTTCCCTCAACTCAGCACCGCCCTCCTAACCTGCAATCCTCTTCCTGACCTCTCCGCCCCCACCCCACTCCGGCCTATCACCCTCACCTTGACCTCCTTCCACCTATCCCACCTCCATCGCCCCTCCCCCTAGTCCCTCCTCCCTACCTTTTATCTTAGCCTGCTTGGCTCTCTCTCTTATTCCTGATGAAGGGCTTATGCTCGAAACGTCGAATTCTCTATTCCTGAGATGCTGCCTGGCCTGCTGTGCTTTGACCAGCAACACATTTGCAGCTGTGATCTCCAGCATCTGCAGACCTCATTTTTTACACAATTAATTTTAGTGGAATACTAGCATACAGTTTTCTGGTTACTCACATTGTTGAAAAAATGGTAGGCCTGGCTTTCTAACCCCACATCTCTTTTCCAAATGTATGACTTGAAAATGTTGGAATGCTGTGACAACAGCTGCTGACCTTTTAGGCTCATAAAGCACACACTATACATGCTTAACCAAGCTAACTCATCATCATGGCAATGCAACCCTTACGAGTGGAATGCACCCCTTACACACTGGAAAGCAGGAAAGGATTGCCAGTTACCCAGGGGAGAAGCTTCAAATAGAAAAATAAATCTGAAATGATTGCAGTTTTTTAAAATGGTCATTTGGCTGCATGTTGCATTTTTGTGTTGGGAACATTGTGAAGTGGATGTAATCTCTTTCATGTTTTTTGCCATTCCATAGTCAATGCATGTCTGGCAGATTTAACTTAAGTGAATGCCTCAGTTGCTGAACAAGCTCTTCTGTGATGTTGCTTTTCCGAATGACTGTGGCGAAATCCAACTTTCCAACATTCAAATGTAACTGGAGTAAATTGATTTCAGAGTGTTCAGATTTCAAAGTGTTCAGATTTTAGCAAACAGTCTAAATTTGATAATTATAATAAATGTAAGTAGAAAAATAATCTCTCCTATTCCTTCCCTCAAATAGGTAATTATGTATTTGTTGAGTATTTATGTTAATATGTTATGGTTGCATCAACAATTCCCAGGTCGCAAAAGGCATAAGTCTACGTCTAATACAGCATCGTTTTCTGCATTGATTCAGCCCCGGTATCATCAAATTGTGTCTTCCTTCACTGTTTGTTCTTAAAGGTTATTCACTAAATTCCTAATCAAAGGATCTGCTCTGTGTTCTGCTGACAATTGAATTCTATGCAATCTGTAAGATGGCACTGTTGAAACTGGGAAAATGACTTATTTTCCCCCAAACCATTAATCAAGTATCAAAACAAATGATGAACTCACCACATGATTCTTCATCTGAGTTATCTCCACAGTCATTGTCATAGTCACACTGCCAATGACCAGGTACACAACGATTGTTCCTGCATCGGAATTGATATGGTTCACAAGTTCTTTCGTCTGAAAGACATTTAAGTAGTGGGATAATTGCCTTTTCACACTAGCAGTCTTTTCATCATGAAGTACATCTTACTTGATCAAATTACAAAGAAAAGCAGATCACTTTATTGTATCATTGGTGACAGACTGATATTAGAAACAAAATTTATTGGTCCCCTTGGTAGCTGGTGTGGGACTGGATGCTGTATAATGGAGAAGGTACACAGATAGATTTTCTGACTCCATTAAATCACACCAAAGTGGGAAAGGTCCAGATTTAACTTTCCCCTGACCAACGGTTGAGGAACTGACTTTTTTTAATTCCAAAAATATACTTTATTCATAGAAATCTTCGGTACCTGTACGTTACCGGTTGATGATGCCATTCAGATGTATACTGTCTTTATATTCAGAGAACAGACTGAGTCATTAGTGTTTACAATTCTGCATGCTAGCCATCCAGCCTCCTGGCATTTAGCTAAGGCTTCAGTGGAGACCAATTACTGAGTGGGCCCCCCCTTATTCTTTGGCAGGAGGACCTTACACGGTGGTCTCTCCCCACAATGTCTTGGTGGCAGCTGCCCCAAGCTTCAGTGTGTCCCTCAGCACATAGTCCTGGACCTTGGAATATGCCAGTCTGCAACACTCAGTTGGAGTCAGCTCCTTCAGCTGGAAGACCAGCAAGTTTTGGGCAGCCCAAAGAGTGTATTTCACCGAGTTGATGGTCCTTCAGGCACAATTAATGTTTGTCTCCGTGTGCATCCCAGGAAATGGACTATACAGCACAGTGTCCCACATCACGGAGCTGCTCAGGATGAACTTCGACAAGCACCACTGCATTCCTTTCCAGATTTCCCTTGCATAGGCACAGTCCAGAAGGAGGTGTGTGACAGTCTTGTTCACGCCACAGCCACTTCGAGGGCAGTGTGCAGTGGCGCAGAGAGTCCGGGCGTACATAAAGGATCTTACAGGCAGAGCCCTTCTCACCATCAGCCAAGCCATGTCCTTATGTTTGACTGGAAGTTCTGGTGATGAGGCATTCTGCCAAATGACTTTGACAGTTTGTCCAGGGAACCGCTCAACAGGATCCGCCCTCTCCTTTTCCTGAATGGTCTCAAGGAATAATGGTCAAAGGTATTTATCTTCACAAATTTCTCCATGAGGTTCAGGTGATACGGAAAGGTCCAAGTACTTGGAGCATTCTGCGGCAGCAAGGCTAGGCCCATCCTTCGCAATACTAGAGACATGGTAGAACCTCAGTACACAGTGACACCTAGTGTTTACATTCCAGGGATCCAGTTGAGGAATTGAAATGGTCAGTTGCATGCATGTGGGAAAATCCCCAGATAAATCCTGGCAGGCATTTCTGTGCCAGGTTGAGTGGGTGCTTAGATCTTTCAAATGGAGGGACATGCCAGTGGCAAGAAAGGTATCTACAGAAACTCAAACTGTGTGGTCCTTATAGCGACATACATACTTCTCTGACCCTTTCTCAGGTCTCTTGTGATAATTGCCTGTCACGGGAACCTGAATCATCCACATTGAAAAGCTCACTTCGGACACATAACAAGAGGTCACGAGAACCTGAATCATCAACATTGAAAGGCCCACTTCGGACACTTAACAGATAAACCTATTTGAAGTTTGCACACTAACCCTATGCTATTGTATGCTAACAATATTAAATGCGACCTTTAAACAAGCATGTGTTAAATGCTGACCGCGGCACGATTTTAAGCGGGTGTAAAACAGCTGATCCCAGTCCTTAGAACTAGTGACGTAATTGCTTGACAAACTTTGTAAGGGATATAAGCAGAGCTTCACAGCAGGCAAATCGCTCTTGCCACTAGCTGACAGGAGACACTGAACCAATGTAGCTTCGGCTACTGAACCAAAACAGGCTTGCTACAAAAGACACATTTGTGCATATTGAACCAATATCAAAAGATCTCAAACAAGAGACAACTAACTTTCAGCCTGCTCAAAAGATCCCCCTGAGGGACACTTAGGGAACTAAGCTCTGCTTTATCCTAGGTAAACTCGACCCGCGACTTTGAATCGGAACTTTGACTTAAGAAGAATCTAAGAAACTAAAGTAATCTTGACTCGCGACTTTAAATCGGGATTTTGAGCTAAGAAAATCGTAAGGCTAAGAGTGAGTAACTGTAGATTGATTTCTTTTTTATGTTTCAATAAATCACATTTTTAATTTACATACACACACGAATCGCCGAACAGTTATTTGATTAAGATATATTGGGATTATTATTGTGAAGTGTTAAGAACTACAGACGGTAGGAAGGTGCTTGGTTGGCCCAAGGCGAGCCGCTCTCACTCATAGGTGAAAGGGGTAATACTGAAGGATGACCTATAGACCTACAATAAAGCCTAACCGGGTTGGAAGTTTCTAGGACCAGACAGTAGTTAAAATTCTCACCAAGGGTATTCACTACCGGTAACGGCCTCACTGAAGGTACGGAGGAATAATCCCTAGGCTAAGCGAGATAAACTAGAGTTACCCACCTAGATAATATAACATGCCTGAGCATTGTCTAGCATATTGCTGAATGTGCAAATAGGCTAGCACATGTCATTACAGGAAATGATGTGATTTATAAAATGATTTAATATTTGGAACAATGCTAATCAGCAGATGTAACATATTTTGAAGAACATACCTGAAAAAAATTTACCATTAATAAACAACCCTTCATCTATTTTACCAGTTATTGCTCCAGTTTTGGAAAGTTTATGTTGTGGACATAAAAGATGCAGGGCATCCCTGAGATCTGGGGATCCAACAATGACCTTTGAAGTGTTACAATATCAACAGAGCCCACAGTATCCATTGATGTTGCTACTCCAGCATCTGCAGGCCTCACCTTCTCCATTACAGAAAGTTTGATTACTTGGCAACTCTTAGGGCTGGGATAATAATCTTGAAAGTGAAATTTGTGTGGGAAACACAGCCCTACAAGAAACAGGAACCCTAGTAGCAGTAGTCAGCTGACTAATTGGGATTTACTCAAAATAATGGTCACAGTAAAGTTCCCACCAGTTCTCTAGCTGGCGGATGGTTCACTGCTGCAGCCATTAAAGTTCTACTCTCAGTGTCCGATAATATCTATGTGAGGTCTGGTAACAACAGCAGTACAAATCATCATTTATCGATAAAAATTTCACATCTCCAGCACACTTCATTCAGAAAGTAAGGAGACATAGGATACAGGGAAAGTTGGCTGTCTGGATACAGAATTGGCTGGCCCAAAGAAGACAGAGGATGCCACTTGATGGAAAGTATCCAGCCTGGAACTTGGTGAACAGTGGTGTTCCACAGAGATCTATTTTGGGACTCCAGCTCTTTGCAAATTTTATAAATGACTTGGAATAGGAAGTGGAAGGATGGGTTAGTAAGTTTGCTGACAACACAATGGTTGGTGGAGTTGTGGATAGTGTGGAGGGCAGCTGTAGGTTGCAATGGGTCATTGACAGGATGCAAAGCTGGGCTGAGAAATGGCGGATGGAGTTCAACCTGGAAAATTGTGAAGTGATTCATTTTGGAAGGTCAAATTTGAATACAGATTACAGGGTTAAAGGCAGGATTCTTGGTAGTGTGGAGGAATAGAGGTAACTTGGGATCCATGCCCATAGATCCTCAAAGTTGCAACCCAAGTTGATAGGGTTGTTTAAAAGGCATACGGTGTATCGACTTTCTTTGGCGGGGGATTCAGTTTAAAAGCCGCAAGGTTATGCTGCAGCTCTATAAAGCCCTGGTTAGGCCACGCTTGGAATATTGTGTTCACTTCCAGTCACCTCATTGCAGGAAAGAGGGTGGAAGCTCTAGAGAGGGAGAGAGGAGATTTACCGGGATGTTGCCTGGACTGAAGGGCATGTCTTATGAATAAAGGTTGAGGGAGTTCGGGGTTTTTTCTTTGGAACGAAGAAGGATAGGAGGTGACTTGATAGAGGTGCATAAGATGATGAGAGACAATGATAGAGTGGATAGCCAGGGTGCAAATGGCTATGATGGGGGCATATTTTTATTGGAGGAAGGTTTAGGGGAGACGTCAGATGTCGGGTCTTTACACAGACAATGGTGAGTGCATGGAAATGCACTGCTAGCAGTGGTAGTACAGTCAGATACATAAGGGATATTTAAGCAACACTTAAAGAGGTGCATGGATGCGATAAAATGACCGGTATGTTGGTTAGTTTGATCTTAGAGTAGGATAAAAGGTCGGCACAACATCGTGGGTCGAGGTCCCTATACTGTGCTGTACTTTTCAATGTTTTATGTTCAAGACATAATAATTAGATGGCTGTTCTCTGTGTGATCAGCTGTGCATAAAGATGGGCTTGTTTTCTAAAGGGCTCTTGTGATGCAGTGGTAATGTTCCTACCTTTAGGCTAGAAGGCCTGGGTTCAAGTCTCATATGTATTGCAACATAACTGAACAGGTTGATTAAAAATTTCTGCATTTTAATTGGAGACTGACAGTAGATCAGTGTAATAATAAAAGCCTGAAATAAGAAAATTCAACTGTTTAACACTTACTTTATTCCCGTCACATTTTGAGAAGATCACATTAAAATTTACAAGTATAAACATATCTTGATTTGATATAAAACTCAGCAGATTTGCACTTCTTTTTTGCCAAGGAATGGTTGCTTTCCACACAACGGAGTTTTTTTATTATTAATTAGTTATTCAGAAGATATCCCCATGTTCTAAATGACTTGCAGGGCAAACCATTTCCCATGGATAACATATTTCAGTAAGGCAACAGAAATATTTTATTATAGCATATATCTGGCATTTATGAACACAAAACTCTGGAAATTGTACCGCATTTGTGATGCGTTATTTATTAACTGTTCCACAGCGTTATAGTGGAGAATTAATTCTATGTCACTCATCATCAGAAAAAACATGATTCCAAATGACTGTATGTTTGACTCCCTCATTTTAATATAGTACCAACAAGTTTACAAGGAAATATATTTAGTTTACAAATGCGCTGTATAAGAAATATCATATACAGACAGCATTATGGCTCAGTGGTGAACACTGCTGTATCACAGCACCAGGGATCCAGGTTTGATTCCGGCCTCAGGTGACTGTGCGGAGTTTGCACATTCCACCCGTGACTGTATGAGTTTCCTTGCATTATAAAGAAACACTTTTAGTTTACAATTATGCTGTATAAGAAATATCATATACTCCCAGCACAGATGGCTGGGAGACAGTCCAAAGATACACAAAGGTAGTTGAACTGACCAAGCTAAGTCACCCATAGTGTTCAGTGATGTGTAAGTTAGTTGCAATAAGGGAAATGTAGAGTAATAGGGGAGGGGAATGTGTCTGGGTGGGTACTGTTCGGAGGGTCGGTGTGGACTTGTTGGGCTGAAAGGCCTGTTTCTACAT
The DNA here is from genome assembly GCF_020745735.1 of Hemiscyllium ocellatum. Taxonomy (NCBI): domain Eukaryota; kingdom Metazoa; phylum Chordata; class Chondrichthyes; order Orectolobiformes; family Hemiscylliidae; genus Hemiscyllium; species Hemiscyllium ocellatum. Next base: position 35,542,130 of record NC_083407.1, on the reverse strand, counting down.
TGTAGGAATTCTAATTCTAACTCAATAAGGTGATCGAGTGTCATTGTAATAATGTGTTATTATTAGTTATTAACTGGTTATTATTTATTAACTTGTCTCTCAGTCAAAAACAGCTGTTGAAGTGATGTGAATACACATCAGTTCCTTTCCAAATGAACAATTTATAAAGATTGCTGATGTATCTCTACAGTAAAAATACCAGTGTACTGTCTTGGACATTTTTGCTTTGGAGTCTGAATGCTGGAAAGGAACTTTGTTTTGCACTGCAATTGGTGAGATTATCTGATGAGTGCAGACTGTTACCCAAAAGAATGAGGTTCATGTTCTTTGCTGCAATTGTCTATTAAAGTGCAGCAATTAGATGTAAATGAACTGTGGCACTCCAACACCCATCCTCTAATGATCACCAGCATTAGCAGGAATGAACTGCTTGTCACACTGTTTTGCTTAACTATGTAAATGAGCAAGAGCAGGTCAGGAAAATGGGAAACTTTTCTCCACAAGATAATTCTTCAATTGCTGTGACTGTGGTTTTGCTCTCACGCCTGAAAAAAACAACCGCTTGTTTGCAATGCCATTTACTGCAACTTTCTGAAACAGATAGTGAGTTAATAATTCTAACTATATGCCAAATTTATTACTGTGACCAATTCACATTAAATAGGTGATGGCAACCAAGTTTGGCCGAGTGAAATAGAATTTAGTCCACGTATTAATAACTACTATGTATGATTGCCCATTTCTTAGTCCATGCATATTCACTTTCCTCGGATAAGTTATTGGTTTTCTCCAGAGGTTTGCCTAAGCTCTATTTTTAATGTGAAAATTGTTTTTAAAGAATATCTCAGCAACTTTGTCAAAGGTTTGAGTCTAGCAGAAAAGCTTTGCCAGCTGTTCCTGTTCCTCATCGGGCATGTACGATGTTAATAGAAAGGCAAGATTTAGCTCAATGTTCAACATGAAAAAAGGTCAGGGAAATGGATTCCATCAAAATGTTTGCTGTGTGGAATTTGAAGGTAAACAAAATTGCAGTATAACTGAAATTCCTGTACTGAACACGAACCAAGCTACAGCAGAAGAATATAGATGGACACTTCCAGAAACAGACATGTTAAACTAGTTCAACTAAGCCCCACTCTCTGCAACTGGATCTTCAGTTTCCTGAGCCACAGGCCATAATCAGTGAAGATTGAAGATAATATTTCATCCTCACTAACATTCAGCACTGCAGCACCCAGGGAGGCGTACTCAGCCCCCTACTGTACTCACTGTATACCCATGACTGCATTGCCAAATACCATTTACATGTTTGCTGATGACACCACCATAGTCAGTCAAATCTCATCTGGCAACAAAACAGACTACAGATTGGAGGTGGAAAATTTGGAAAAATGGTGCATTGAGAGCAACTTAGCTTTCAATGCCGGCAAAACCAAGGAACTCATTATTGACTTTCGGAGGAATGTTACTCATGCCCTCCTACACATCAACAGCACAGAGGTGGAACAGGTGGAGAGTGCCAAGCTCCTGGGAGTGGGCATCCACAACAAGCTTTCTTGGACTCTTCATGTAGAAGCACTGGTTACAAAGGCCTAACATCTCTTCTTCCTCAGGCAGCTGAGGAAATTTGGTGTGGCGGTGAATACCCTTGCCAAACATTGAGAGCATTCTGGCTTGATGTATCAGTATCTGGTGTGGCAACTGTACCACTCAAGATTGGAGATGGTTACAGAGAATGGGAACTCGGCTCAGACAATCACAAAGGCCAACCTCCCATCTACAGAATCCATCTACCAGGCCCGCTGTCAAGGAAAGACCGTCGACATTCTCAAAGATCCATCCCACCCTGGCAATGTTTTTCTACAATGTCTACCATTGGGGAGAAGGTACAGAAGCCTGAACATACGCACCAGCTGGTTTCAAAACAGTTTCTACCTGGCGATGTGAAAATGTGTTACTGACTTAAAGAATAGAACTATTTTAAATAACTATCTTTCGATTATGTTAATTATGTCCATAGGGGAGTTAATATCAGAAATAATTAAAGTCAAAGAAGTTATAAAAGACTCAGTGGATTTCATTAAAAATCATCAGAACTTTAAATAATGTTTCTGAGGGACCATTCTCATCTTAAGTACTTCAACGTTGATTCTGTATAATGAGTAAAGACTTGTACTTTTTCTTTGGTTAAAGCAGATTTTATTTACAAAAAATATTACATTGGCTAACCCATGTCAAACAGAATAATCCCTGCATAAGAATTATTGAGCTCAAAGGCATAATCAACAATGGGCTTTCATTATCAAACAAACTAAACCAGAGATCCAGGATGAGTATTTGTGTCCTGGGGAACTTTGTTCCAGTGGAGGAGATATTTCTTCAGACCTCAAACTCCAACCTCTTTTCTAAGAATTTCTACTTCCTTCTTTTCAGATGCGCATTCAAAACTTTCTTTGCTCAGACCTAAATAGTCACCCTTCCTAATATCATTTTTAAAGTTATTATCAGTGAGCCATTACTTTCTTTTGTAGAGACAGAGCTTTGTATACGTTCCATGTGATTAACAGGCAAATATGTGATACCAAAAGATATAGATCAATGTTTTTGTCAAAGAATGTTGATCAACACCCTCCGCTGCAGCAGAGATGTGTGAGTCAGGGAAAGTCACCCAATTTAAAGACTAATCTTTGACACTCCCTGTTTCAGATGATCATTAAATAAGTTGCAAATGGCCAGGGTAGAGAGGTGATGTCCCAATCCCTTAGTCTTTAATAATGGCCTGATCAAGCAAGATAGCTACTTGAAGATAGTTTTAAACTCCCCCTATGAGATCACTGAGCAATATCCTGATCAAAATTCCCAAACCACTGGCCCTAATGATCATACTTGTTTGCTAGCTTGCTGACCACAACTAACTTACTCAGTGGTGTCCCTAAAACTTCTGGATTTGGAAGAGCATGGCCCACATATAACCACTTCCACGTCCATGAACTTGTTTGGGAAGTTTGGACTAATGACGTGCTCAGATTGCCTCAGGTAAATCTTTTGTGGAATTTTCATCAATTTTATTAGACTCTCACAACAGTCACGATAGAACTTCACTTGAAAAGTGGAGTATTTTTAATTTTATATTCTACAGTTTGAACTATTTGGTCATGGAGAGAATTTAGTTTCCTCCATCTAATTGATATTAGATGAACTGGCAGATTGAGGTATCCTCTATATTAGGCTTTAAACTCCATTAAAAACCATGCCAGTATGCTGTTGTTGACTGTTGAATCCCTCACCTGCTGCCCCACTAAAGCTTCACTCCACTCGTAGAAGCTTTGACTTCAAACTACTTAGTCCAAAACTCTCTAATTCCCTGAGCCAGGCAGGGAATATTAATATGTTGAAGTTATTGGAACAAGGTAGACCTAGTTGACTATGAGATACTTCATTGGGTTTGTTAACCTGGAAGCCTGAGCTGATGAATAAAAACAGGGCATTTAGAATCTCCTCAGTTCAAGGGACTGATTCCAAGCTGGCTGGCCACAGCCACTATAAGTATACAAGTAAATAAAGGATGACTTGATGACGGGATACTGGCCTTTGTGCAGTTATTTCACATATTAATTCATTAGTTGATACTAATTTATTCTGGTGAGGCATGGAAAAGCAAGAAGACTGTCCAATTCTCATCGTACTCTCCCTAGACATTACGATTTGCCTGAGGAGAATTCAGCAGTCCAGTCATTGCGTGTCGACATCTGCCTGCATACCCTGTTATTCTCTTCATGTTTAAGGCAACTTGCTCACAGGATATTGATGAGAACTAAATATATAAGGGTCCAATGTCCCTCAGAAACTTCAAAGCAGGAAGTCCACTGCCCCCTTAAACCGCACCTCATATCCCCTCCACCCCACCAGCATTTCCACTGGGGATTTGAATGATAGGATTTGTACAGTGTAGAAAAAGGCCTTTCAGCCCACCTGGTCTGCACCAAATCTCTAACAGCATCCCACCCAGACCAAATACAAGATTATCTCACATTGGTCATGATACTTGAAGCAAATTCTTTTCCTATGAGCAAAAATATTGGACAAAATTATGAATGTTATCTCAGAAGCATGTTAAATATGCCTTGTAATCTAAACATGCATGGCAAAAATGGAATTCAGTTAACAAGGGACAGCCCTGGGTCATAAATATGTTTGGATTCAAAATATTCAGGAAGGACAGGGGAGGAAAAAGAAGAGATGGAGAAATCAAGGTGGAAAATATTTTTAATGCAGTAAGTATTCGTGATCTGGTGTGCAATGCCTGAAAGAGGTTTGGGGGTTTTAAAAAATAGTTTGGCTAAGAACCTGGAAGAAATGAAATCCTAGATACAAAGTGATGTATATTTGTTAAGTATAGTGGACTGTCACTTTAAGAGTCTGACCTCATGACAATGATGTTATTAGACATTCTAAGTAGGAGACAATTGAGTCTGACTTTGCTCCTTGCAGAGTAAACACTTTCACAATAAAGCTCCTGCTGTTTTAATGCTCTTGATCCTTCCTGAAAGTTAACAATGGAGTGATTTCTATTCCTGATGAAGGGCTTTTGCCCGAAATGTCAATTTTCCTGCTCCTCGGATGCTGCCTGACCTGCTGTGCTTTTCCAGCACCGCTCTGATCTAAACTCTGGTTTCCAGCATCTGCATTCCTCACTTTTGCCTCGGTGAGTGAATGGGACATGTTAAATTGCTCTTGCTGAAAGCTGATTTGTAAGATCTACAAATGCAGTAAGGACAAAAGGGTAACTGGAAAGGGTATAGGGCCCCTTAAAGATCAGCAAGGCTCCCTATGTATGGAACCGCAGGAGATGGGGAGATACTAAACAAGTATTTTGCATCAGTGATTTCTGTGGAGAAGGATACAGAAGATAGAGAACTTCGAGAAAAACATCAAAGCATCTTGAAAAATTTCCATATTACAGAGGAGTACATGCTGGACGTCTTAAAATGAATAAAGGTGGATAAATCCCTGGAACCTGTTTAGGTGTACTGCAGAATTTTGTGGGAATCTAGGGAAATGATTGCTGAGCCCCCTTTTGATATATTCATATCATCGATAGTCATACATGAGGTGTCTGAAGACTGGAGGTTTGCTAATGCGGTGCCATTAGTTAAGAAAGGTAGTGAGGAAAAGCCAGGGAAATATAGACTGGTAAGCCTTACACCGCTGGTCAGCAAGTTGTTGGAGGAGATCCTGAGGTACAGGATTTACATGTAATTGGAGGCAAGGACTAATTAGAGATAGCCAGCATGGCTTTGTGAGTGGGAAATCATGTCTCACTACATTGATTGAGTTTTTTGAAGAAGAAATGATGAGGATTGATGAAGACAGGGCAGTGAATGTGCTCTATATGGACCCCAGTAAAGCATTTGACAAGGTTCCTCGTGATAAACTAGTTGGCAAGGTTAGATCACATGAATGCAGGGAGAACTCGCCATTTGGATACAGAACTGGCTTGAAGATGGGAGACAGAACATCATGGTGGAGGGTTGCTTTTCAGACTGAAGGCCTAGGAGCAGTGGCGAGCCACAGGATTGGTGCTGGGTTCAATGCTTTTCATCATCTATATAAATAATTTGGATGTGAACATATGAGGGATAATTAGTAACTTTGCAGAAGACACCAACATTGTTGGTGTAGTGGACAGAGAAGAAGGTTACCTCAGAATACAATGGGAACTGATCAGGGGGCCAGGTGGGCCAAGGACTGGTAGATGGAGATTAACTAAGATAAATGTGAGGTGTTGCATTTTGAAAAGGCAAACAAGACTTTAGTTAGTAAATTTGCAGATGACACCAAAATTGGAAGTGTAGTGATCAATGAAGAAGGTTACCTTGGATTACAACGGGATCTTGATCAGATGGGCCAGTGGGCTGAGGAGTGGCAGATGGAGTTTAATTTAGATAAATGTAAGGTCCTGCATTTTAGGAAAGCAAATCTTAGCAGGACTTATACACTTAATGGTAAGGTCCCAGGGAGTATTGCTGAACAAAGAGACCTTGGAATGCAAGTTCATAGCTCATTGAAAGTGGAGTCACAGGTAGATAGGATAGTGAAGAAGGCATTTGGTATGCTTTCCAGTATTGGTCAGAGTATTGAGTACAGGAGTTGGAAGGTCATGTTGCAGCTGGACAGGACATTGGATAGGCCACTTTTGGATATTGTGTGCAATTCTGATCTCCTTCCTATCGGATGTTGTGAAACTTGAAATGGTTCAGACAAGATTTACAAGGATTAGATTACTTACAGTGTGGAAACAGGCCCTTCGGCCCAACAAGTCCACACCGACCCGCCGAAGCGCAACCCACCCATACCCCTACATATACCCTTTATTTAACACTACGGGCAATTTAGCATGGCCAATTCACCTGACCCGCACATCTTTGGACTGTGGGAGGAAACCGGAGCACCCGGAGGAAACCCACGCAGACACGGGGAGAATGTGCAAACTCCACACAGTCAGTCGCCTGAGGTGGGAATTGAACCCAGGTCCCTGGCGCTGTGAGGCAGCAGTGCTAACCACTGTGCCACCGTGCCACCTGATGTTAGGAGAAAGTGAGGACTGCAGATGCTGGAGACCAGAATTGAAAAATGTAGTGCTGGAAAAACACAGCAGGCCAAGCAGAATCCGAGGAGCAGGAGAATCGACGTTTCGAGCATAAGCCTTTCTTCAGGAAGGAATCTTTACAAGGATGTTGCCAGGGTTGGAGAATTTGAGCTATAGGGAGAGGCTGAACAGGCTGGGGCTGTTTTCCCCAGAGCATTGGAGGCTGAGGGGTGACCTTATAGAGGTTTACAAAATTATGAGGGCATGGATAGGATAGATAGGCAAAGTCTTTTCCGTGGGGTGGTGGGGGAGTCCAGAACTAAAGGTTGTAGGTTTAGGGTGAGAGGGAAAAGATATAAAAGAGACTGAAGGGGCAACTTATTCATGCAGAGAGTGGTATGTAAGTGGAATGGGCTGCCAGAGGAAGTGATGGAAGCTAGTACAATTGCAACATTTAAAAAGATTGGTATATGAATAGGAAGGGTTTGGAGGGATATGGGCTGGGTACTGGCAAGTGAGACTAGATTGGGTTGGGATATTGGGTTGGCATGGAGAGTTGGTCTGAAGGGTCTATTTCTGTGCTGTACATGTCAATGACTCTATGACTTAATGGTAAGGTCCTGAGGAGGATTGCTGAACAAAGAGACCTTTCCGATTCGTAGTTCCTTGAAAGTAGAGTCACAGGTAGACAAGATAGTGAAGATGATGTTTGGTATGCTCTCCTTTATTCGTCAGTGCATTGAGTATAATAGTTGGGAGGTCATGTTGCAGATATACAGGACATTGGTTATGCCAGTTTTGGAATACTGCATTCAATTCTGGTCTCCCTGCTTTAGGAAGAATGTTGTGAAACTTGAAAGAGTTCAGAAAAGGTTTACAATGATGTTGCCAGGGTTAGAGTGTTTGAGCTATAGAGAGAGGCTGAATCAGCTGGGGCTATTTTTCCTGAAGCTCCAGAGCAGTTTATATGAGGGGCGTGGGGTGAATAGACAAGGTCTTTTTCCCCAGAGGTAGCAGAATCCCGAATTAGAGAGCGTAGGTTTAAGGTGACACTGAAAAGATTTAAAAGGGACCTAAGGGACAACTGTTGAATGCAGAGTGTGGTGTATGTATGGAATGAGCTGCCAAAGGAATTGGTGGAGGCTGGTAAAATTACAACATTTAAAAGGTATTTGGATGATTAAATGAATAGGATGAGTTTAAAGTGAAATGGGCCAAATGCTGGCAAATGGGACTAGATTTATTTAGGATATCTAGTCGGCATGGACAGGTTGGACTGAAGGGTCTGTTTCCATGCTGTACATCTCTATGACTCTATGGCCTCCTCCTGTGATGCAAATCTCCGTTAATCCTATGATTCCAACAATGGTATCTCAAATTATTTGTTAACCCCTACTTGGTCACAGTACTAGTCTACTTGAAAACCATTTACAATGCACAAATATTGTATTTTGGAAAGAGAGTTAAAACTCAATTAGTCTTTGACCATGTTTCATTCAACAGATACTGAATTTTTCCTGTGGACAGTGGAGAAACACTTTCTCCCTTCTCATGTGCGGCTGGCAAACTATCAGAAAAATGCCAAAATGAACAGGAACATACAGTAATTTTAGTATCCATTATGATTTTGACAATAAGAGGTCGGAGTGGGCCATTTGACCATGCTCTGCCATTCAATAGGATTATGACTGATGTGACATTACTCACGTCCACTTTTCTGTCCTTTTTCTGTAACCCTTAATTTGTCCAACTGATCAAGATTCTGAATATCTCAGACATAAAGACTCTGCCCCCACAGCTCTCTGTGGCAAGGAATTCCAAAGAGACTGAACACTCAGAGAAGGAGTTCCTCATCATCTCAATCTTAAACTGATACCCTTTAATTCTGAGACCCTCTGCCTTCTGAGGCCTTCTGGTCTTTGGCTCTCCCATAAGTGGAAACGTCTTCTCAGCACTTACCCTGTCAAGACCCTGCAGAATCCTGCATGTTTCATGGAAATCATCTCTCAGTCTTCTAAATTTCTATAAGTAGAGACCCAACCTTTTTAATATTTTGGTCAAAAGACAATCACTCCATCACAGTGAACCTTCTTTGAACTGCCTCCAACTGAGTGACTGATCCTTGCAAAAACTATAAACTGTATGCATCTGTGTGGTTGAGCTTGGTTATAATGGCAAGTAAGCTTGATTGTATTGATTTAGTGATATAGTACTATATCTCTAATTGTCTATTGTTGATTCTGGGGAAGAAGATGACAGCTCATCAATCTATAATTTGATGCAATAAAGCGTCACGACATGTTAAACTTCCTCAGAAACTTTTTTGAGGAGAAACTCTTTTCAGGTACTTGTGGAAGCAAATCATACGTTCACAGCAATGAAGTTACAGAATCTGCCATGCAATTTATGCATTTTCTCAAACATACACCTGCCTAAGGAACATTTAAAAGCAATAAGCCACCCAAAGTACTAAAGAATTAAGGTGAGCCAGATAATCCAGGTGTTTGTACAAAAATGAGTTAGTTTCCTTTTTTTGTCACCTATTTTTCTAATCAACCTGTTCAGAGGTATTATTACATATTTTGAGAGCAGGTTGGACTTGAACCTGGGCCTCCTAGTCCAGAAGAAGGGATGCTACCATTGAGCTGCAAGAGGGCTCCTAATGAGCCAGATTTTTTTTCTCTCTCACACTGATCACTGGCTCCCCATATTGACACAACCAATTCGAATCACAACTTTCTTTCTCTTTTTCCTTATACAGGTGCTTTTTGTTCAGAATCCCCCACACTACCACTGCACTCAGGCCCAGCAATAATGTTTATATGTTTCCCAAATTATCTGTGGTTATGTAAATTTTTTTTGTATTTATAGTGACACTGTAAAAAGGCACCACTATTATCTATCTTTCATCACCACAAAAACACCCGTGTGGCCTGTTTAACATTAACAAGCAAAGCCTGTTAAGGGCACTGCAATGAGCCAGATTTTGCTGTGAGCTGTTAATGAATAGCACCTGGAGTATGTTAGACTTGTAATTGCTCCGAAACTTTCTCCAGGTTTTTGAAAGGCACGTTAGTCTCAGCGGGACATCCAAATATCACTGCATGTGTGAAGAGGGCAATGAATGATGTATCATCTTGATTCATCAGATTGAAGAACTGTTAATAAGCAGTTTACACTCGGAAATGCATGCCAGAATAATGAGTTCAACATTAAATAGAAGCTAAATATAGAAAAAAAGTAAAAACTTCAGGAAGAAAGGGAAAAGGGAAATAAATTACAGAAGACAATCTTCAGCAATAATTTAAATAAAAAAGGAGTATGTCTCCAAATTTAGAAAAATTACATTTTGATGTCAAAGGACTTGTTTAGTAGTAATTATGACTTAACACAGAATTAAAATGAGACCCAATAAAGAAGCTGTAAATGTTTATAGTGAGTTTGGTTTCCATTTATAATGCCTGGGCAAAATTTCACTTTTGAATGGGAAGCCTGATGTCATGATGCAATTTTTATCAAGTTTATGTAGAAATGATTGCCCCGATCCTGCAGCATTTGAACAAAACATTATGCACAAAATTCATCACTTCTTCATCATCTGATCTTTCCCTTCATGGCATCTAAATCATTCCAACCTTGTTAAAAAGGTTCTCCATTGATCCTTTACAGGTCAGTGCACTTTTCCATTTCACCATATTCGTGATATAAAAAAACCTGATGAATAAAATTACCGTTTGTGTCATCAATATTTTCAAAACAAAATCCAACCTTGTATGTGGTATGAAGTCATATAATGCACAATTGTTTTGTCAATTTAGCTTGTCTAATCATTAAAGAATATTTGCAGTCTCCTGCACCATATCCTCTAAAAGTAGCTTGAAAGAATTTGTGAGATTTTTTTGACTCCATTCCCCTGAACATAAGCACATATAAAGGGAACAAGAGTACGCCATTCAGCCCTTTGAATTCACCAATACAATGTCTGATCCACTTCAGTACCACTTTCTTACATGTCCTACATGTTCATTAGTGTGCTTAGCATGCACAAATTTATTGATCTGAGACTGAGCATACTTAATGGCTGAATCTCCACAGCCAGCTAGGACAAAAAATTCTCAAGATTCAGCAACCTGTGAGTGAAGAAATTCCCCTCCATCACTCTCCTAAATAGCCCAGGTCATATCTGAATACTGTGCCCGATGAGCTCCACCCCCAAGCCAAAGTAACATCCTTCTTTTATCTACTTTGCTGATCCCTGTAAGAAATGTAACATGTTTTAATAAGATTTCCTCTCATTCATCTCGACTACACTCAATATCAATGAAAATATAGAGTAGTTTTTGGATGCAGAGATCCTCTTTTTAATTTTTTTTTCAAAATGTTTTCTCATTGATTATCACAATACATGAACTTCAGCAGTTAAGAGCATCGCCACGTTCAAGTAAAATTAGGAATGGACAATAAATGGTGACCTTAGCAATAATACTCAATATGCCATGAACAAATATAAAGCAATTTTGACATTTTGATGCTTCAGTTTTAAAAATTAGTATACAATTAGTATCTTTTAAAAATTAGTATCCTTTCAAAATTAGTATACAATTTTGCTATGTTTTCAGTAAGGGTGATAAATCTCATAGCTTTCTGCTGCTCTGCCTTAATAGCTTGAATGCTTTTCAAATACCTTGATCCCAGTAACCCAAGATGTAAGCTGACCAAGCCACAGTGTGGTTTCACCACAGCCATTTCTGACTTAAACTCTATATTGATTTAGTAGTATAATCGAATTTATGATTCCATTAACTAATTAATAGTCTAGCAAAGTCTGTCACCAACTATTGCTTATGTCATTAAGATGATTCATACAGACTGTGCAGTGTTTTCGCTTTGCAAACATGTCTTGACTTGCTGAACTCTTCAGACAAGCACAGATCCTGCAGTTTTCTAGGTCTGAGAGATAGAGGTCCCAATCTACCACCAAAAAGCATATTATTAAAAATACTTTGGAGTGCATTTTCCCAAACAAGCAAAGAAGGAGTTATTTACTTTTTGTTCTCACCTTCCTTCTCTTCTTACCTGTCCTGCCAAGAAATCCATAACATCTCACTCCTATTTAACTATTTCTTCAGTTGATGTCTTACACTCCAGTGTACCTTTTTTAAAGCAATTGTGTCCAGTAACTTAAAAATACATATGTGCAACACATCAACACCACTTGTTGTGCGTCCTCTGCTGTTTGATGTTTCTATACTGTCATAGGTATATTTTATAAACTACATTCATGAAATGTTTATGTGAGTCTGCCAAGGAGAGGTAAGAACATAATGTGATCTTTATCTACCCTTACAATACTAACCATGATTCAATTATGACTGTCACTTAAGTTATCCTGTCCAAGGTTATACCCGTTCAGACAATACCCTGTACACACTGAACAACTTGGAGAAGCATCTCTTTGAATCTGTCCCATATTGAAAACTCATCAGGTCAGAAAACTTGGAAACTATATGAATCACAATGAGACAGCTCCATGGAGACAGAAAAGTAAAATCAGTGGTACCCAATGCTTTTCTGCATTTGACAGAATTCCATGAGAAACATATTTTAATTGAATTTACAGAGCCAGAAGATGCTCATGGAATAAATATCAATGTTTCCAGCTACAGTGAGTGTCATAATTCAATAGGACTGACAGCACCTATCCCTGGGTCAGATGTATGCAAATATGTCAAAGTTGTTGCACATCTACATAATTCAAAGGTAATCAAGCTGTGAGAACAGTTCTTAAAAACATTTGTTTCAGTGTTTTTTCCAAACGCAAGCACCTTTTGCTTTTTTACAATTTTAATGTTAGTTGGTTATTTGAGAAAAGCAAATGGTCACAGATAATATTTTTTCATTTGTAGTACGAATTGGCCATTTATCAAAATGTAATTGAAAAAGTTGAAGTAAAAGCCTTTTTGCCACTCAAGACAAGGAACATACCACAATACTCTACTTGAGGAATTTTCTTTCTGCAGGCAACATTTCCCTTTGGTTTAGAGGTATTGTATTGGGATAAAATAAAATTGCGTAATTTTCACCTTTCTGGAACCTAAAATGAATGTTGCAGATCCAGTGATTTATTGGAAAAGAAATTTTGGTGGCTTCAGTTAAAGGTGCCTGAACTACAACATCAATTTTATGCTTCAATGATAGGTTACACATGACTCCTATTAAGGTTTAAGTGAAAAGATTGCATTACCTGACTGACGGAAGTAGACAAGACTTTTCTTTACCAGGTCATGTGAAAGTTTTATATATAGTAGCTGATTTATCATTGCCAGTCATGTAAGATTATGGAATCTTCCACAAGCAGGACTAGTGCAGAGTGTTCAGCAAACTGGGCAACTGCGATTGATGGGTGAAGCATTTGATTTTATTGTTGTTGTACAAGTTGACAAGTGTGCTATTAGTTGCCCATTGCAAAAATAACTTCACTGTTTTAGGTGATGTTTCAGGTTGTTCTGCTTCCCCTGCTGTGTAACATAAACAAGAATGCAGAAACTATCTTTTGAAATCAGAAGAACATGACAGTGTGATTTACTTCATGTTGGATAACTTGCTAGGAAATATATTTTCTACTTACCTACTGAAGTTGTCTGGAACTTATTCATTATTCACTTTTCTCTAGTCTGCCTCATCAAATTCTGATGACAAACAAACTTCTCTCATTACATCAATATAAGTTACAAATCTTCGTTGTGGAAGTAACCTTACTGGTGTGTTTTACAAGTGAAACTTGTGGTTTCAAGTCCAGTGAGTCAAGGACAAAGCCTAGACTGACACTATAGTTTCCCATCTACTCTCACAGGTAAGCACATGTTTGAAATGAAAAATTGGACCATAAAAAATTTACATTTCCTCCTTGAATTCTGATTTAACTGTACTGAGCAATACCATGCGACCATTGCTGTCCCAGGAACTGGACCTTCATAGCATGTTGTGGATAGCTATTGCATTTTAGACTTTATGACATCCGCATGTTCTGTCCAGGATGTGCAACAGAGCTCTGTTACCAACAGCAGCAATCTTTTTAAGTGGTAGTCAGTAGGTTGTGGCAGTTTCTACTGGGTCCCAGGAAAGAAGCAAATGCTAGCTTTATTAGGGAGATGTGGATGTGAAATAATATGCCAACAGAGAGTCATAGAGATGTACAGCACAGAAACAGTTCCTTCAGTCCAACTCATCCATGCCAACCAGATATCTTAAACTAATTTAGTCCGATTTGCCAGCACTTGACCTATATCCCTCTAACCTTTCCTATTCATATACACATCCAGATGCCTTTTAAATTTTGTAAATGTACCTTCCTCCATCACTTCCTCTGGCACCTCATTCCATACATGCACCACCCTCTGCATGAAAAAGTTGCCCCTTAGGTCCCTTTTAAATCTTTCCCCCCTCACATTAAACCTATAGTCTCTAGTTCTGGACTTCCCCACCCCAGGGAATACACCTTGTCTATTTATTCTATCCATGCCCTTCACGATTTTATAAACCACTCTAAGTCACCTCTCAACCTCCAACAACTCCAAGGGAAACAGCACCAGTCTATTCAGTCTCTTCTAATAGCTCAAATCCTCCAACTCTGGCAACTTCCTTGGAAATCTTTTCTGAACCCTTTCAAGCTTCAGAACAACATTCCGATAGGGAGGAGACTAAAATTGCATGCAACATTCCAAAAGAGGCCGAACCAATGTCCTGTGCTGCCTCAACATGACCTCCCAACTCCTATACTCGATGGTCCGATCAATTAGAGAAAGCATACCAAATGCTTCCTATCTACTTCCTATCTACCTGTGACTCCATTTTCCAGGAACTATGAACCTGCATTCCAAGATCGTTTTGTTCAGCAACACTCTCCAGGACCTCACCACTAAGTGTATAAGTCCTGCCCTTATTTGCCTTTTCAAGATACAGCAGCTCACATTTATCTAAATTAGGCTCCATATGCCACTCATCGGATCATTTGGCCAATCTGATCAAGATCCTGTTGGTCTCTGAATTAACCTTCTTTGCTGTCCACTACACCCTCAATTTTGGTGTCATCTGCAAACTTACTAATCATACCTCCAAAGTTCACATCCAAATCATTTATATAAATGATGAAAAGCAGTGGACCTAGCACCGATTTTTGAGGTTCAACCCTGGTCACAGGCCACCAGTCTGAAAAAGCAACCCTCCACCACCACCCTCTGCCTTCTACATCTGAGCCAGTTCTATATCCAGATAGCTAATCTAACATTGCGAACCATGAGGGACCTTAGTGTGTTTTGAGAAGATTTGTAGCTTGGTTGTGATTCTGGATACAGGTTAGCTCGCTGAGCTGGAAAGTCCATTTTTAGATGTTTCATCACCATACTAGGTAACATCATCAGTGAGTCTCCGGATGAAGCATTGGTGGAATGACTTGCTTTCTATTTAGGTGTTTAGGTTTCCTTGGGTTGGTGACATCATTTTCTGTGGTTACATAATTTCCTGTGGTGATGTCATTTCCTGTTTTCTTTTCTCAGGGGTGGTAAATGGGATCCAAGACAATGTGTTTGTTGGTGGCATTCCAATCATAACTCTATCAAATTACACATTGACTTAGATCCTACTTACCATCTCCTGAGAAAAAGAAGATGATGTCATTTCCTGTTTTCTTTTCTCAGGGGTGGTAAATGGGATCCAAGACAATGTGTTTGTTGGTGGCATTCCAATCATAACTCTATCAAATTACACATTGACTTAGATCCTACTTACCATCTCCTGAGAAAAAGAAGAGGAAATGACATCAGCACAGGAAATGACATCACCAACCCAAGGAAACCTAAACACATAAATAGAAAGCAGTCCATACCACCAGTGTGTCATCCGGAGGCTCACTGATGATGTACCTAGTATGGTGATGAAACATCTGAAAACGAACCTTCTGGCTCAGTGAGCAACCTTACATCCATGAGGAACCTAGTTGAATGCCTTACTGAAGTCCAGATAGATTATGTCCACAGCTCTGCCCTCATCAATCCTCTTTGTCACTTACTCAAACAAACTCAATGAAGTTAGTGAGACATGATTTCGCATGCACAATGTTATATTGACTATCCTAAATACATGTAAATCCTGACCACTGCCATCTTGAATTGAGAGTAAGTAGATGGTCAGTAAGATCTGAGGGAAAGATTAATTTTAATATAAAAGTTGGAGATAAAGGCCACTGGTATTATCAGTGGACTATTAATCCAAAGACCCAAGTAATGTTCTGAAGACCCAGGTTCGTTTCCTACCACAGCAGATGTGGAATTTAAATTCAATAAAACATCTGTAATTAAGAGTCTAATTGTGACCATGAATCCATTGTTGATTGTCAGGAAAACCTATCTGGTTTGATTAATGTCATGTAAAGAAGGAAACTGACGTTCTTCCCTGGTCAGGACTACATATGACTCCAGAGCAACAACAATGTGGTTGACTGGACAACTGGGATGGGCAATAAATGCTGGCCAGCCAGTGACATATTCATTCTATGAATGAATAAAAAAAATGCTGGGGTGAATTAAAGGAATTGAACAGATTGGCTACATGTCTTGGTGATTTGCAGTGTTGAAAATGGAACGTGAATATCAGTTTAACTTCAGTCATTAGTGCCAGATTTGACTATTCCAATAATCTTACCACTGGTTCTCATCTACCACAATTTGTAATTCAGCTCATCTGAAATGTTGCTATCACTATTGCATTGTAACCAAAATCCGAATTGGCTTCACTGTTGGCTGTGTAAGCAAACATGTCTCTCAGCTTCCTAACGTCTGAAATCTGAAATCTTCTCCTTCTTGTATTTAAATCCATCTACAGTTTCTCCTTACTTTCATAAATTAACTCAGTTAGAAATATACTGCACCCATGGTATCACCTTTTGTAAAGTCAGCAACATCTTTGATTTGTTAAGCTTTCTGTGATCATCGTTCAGCTTTTACTTGATTTCCAAAATACCATGTTTGCATCACCTGATATTCTGCAGTGCAATCAAGGTTAAATCTGTGTTAAATTTTCCAATACCTGATGAACTGATAGAGGGACATTATAATTGGCTTCAGCAATGGGATTACAGTTGCCCAGATTTGGGATACAGTTGTCAATCTTGTTGAAAATGAAATATACACTTGAGGAACTAGGTTATCTTCAGTTGTAATACACTTCAGACAACCTATTATCACTTACTGCAATTTTATCTTTGAAGAATGACATGAGGTATCAGAAAATGACAGGGGTTCAGTAGGGAAATTTAGATGGAAGGAGAATTAATTCTGGAAAATATATGGCTACTTTTGGAATTTTCTGAATGTATATGAATATTTCACACAGTTCTGGAATATTTCAGATAGAGAAAAAATAAACCACAACAATTATTTTATCTCCCAGTGAATTGATATGAAATGAAAAGTGGCTTGCTGTACTCATTATTGTACTCCGGCTTCACCTGGAGAGAAGAGGCATTGTCGGCTGCAGCTGAGAAGGTGTACTGTCTCAACATTCCGTTGAGACTGAATAAAGTAATCAATAGGAAGTGGACAGAAGAGCAGCCAGGGTTTCAGAGAAACCAGTCATGCGTCAGTTAGATATTTGTGTTAAGACTGCCAACAGAGAAAACTGGTGAATTTCAAATATATATGATCTTTAACTTTATTGACTTTAAAACTTTTTGACAGCATACAGACGAACTGTATTGTACATTTCAAGGCTGTCTGATTTTATACAGAAAGTTGAGGACACAAAGAAAAAAATGTTCTGACATGAAGTTGATTTATTTAAAATGAATAACAAGTAGAGTTCATTCAGAATTGCAGGCTAGGTTACACTAATTACCTTTTGCATGAAGCTAAATTTAGAAATCAAAATTATTTAAATCAACTGTTTTAAAAATTATAAATAGTGATATTTCAAAACTTGAAAAAGCAATTAATTAGATAAAAATACATTAGACAGCAGGGAAGGAGATGTGTTGCAGCTACAGCATGTGGAAAGGGATGGCTAATAGTATGATACAAAGTAAGCATAGTGCAGTAATTGTGCACAGTTCAAGGACCTTCTTACAACTGATAAGCTGGAGACAGAACTTTCATCTCTGACATGCATCAAGAAGGAAAAATATAACCTGTGAACTTTGTTCCAAGAGGCAGTCACTTCCTTAATTTAAATTTAAGTCATGATGAGGGACAATTTAGTGTGATTATAATTGATGAAGGTTTAGGATCCAGAAGATAGCTGTGGAGATGCCCCAGGCCTTTCACATGGCCAATAGTTACTAAGCTCTTTCAAATGGAAATTATTCTACAGGGCCATTGCAGTTTGGGCAGGAGTAGTAGTAGGACATTATCGGGCAAAATTGATATGCATCAGATTTGAGGTTTTGGACTGACATTGATTGAGAGCTGGGTACTGGGCAGGGAACAAAGAGTAGGAGTAAATAGTTTTTTTGTGGTGGGCAATGAGTCGTTGGGTACCACAGGGTGTAGTAGTTGGATCCCATCCATTCACAATATTTATGAATGATTTGAATGCAGAAACAACACGTCAAATCTTCAAGTTAGCAGATGACACAAAGCTGGGTGACAAGAGTCTGCTGTGAGGAGATGCTTCAGTGTGCTATCGACAAGTTTAAGTCAGCAAAAACAAGGCAGTTGCAGCATAATTTGAATAAATGTGAGGATATTCACTTTGGTAGCAAAAACAGGCAGGGAAATTATTGTTTTAATGGCAATATATTGGACAAAGGGTCATGCAATGTGACTTGCGTGTCCCCATAGACCAGTCAATGAAAGTAAGCATGCGGGTGCAGCAGGCAGTGAAAAGGCAAATAGTATGTTGGCCTTAAAAGCAAGCTGATTAGAATAAAGGAGCAGGGGTATTTTGCTGCAACTGTACAATGCACTGATAAGATAACACCTGGAGTATTGTGTGTGGTTTTTGTCTCCTCATCTTAGAAAGGATGTTCTAGTTCTTAAGGGAGTGCAAAGATGGTTAACCAGACTAATTCCTGGAAAGTGGGAATAGTTTACTGAGTTGAATGATGAATCGTGATCATATTGAATAGTGAAATAGACTCAAAGAATTGACCCTATGACACGATCATTACAGTGAAAAGGTTACATTGTCTGTTGTCTACTTAATGCAGAGTTCAAGGCAGTTCCTTAAGGCTGGACAGGAAATTGGAGTGGGCGTGTAAATATCCAATTGTTATCCAAGACACAATACACCTATGTCAATGGTAACTATAAAAATAAATCTGCTGAAGGAATATGAACAGCTAGAGACTGAACTAAAATGCAGTACAACAAAGCTATTAATCCCTTGTTCACTACCTGAGCCACTAGCAAATTTGTATAGGGCTAATTAGATCAAACATCTGAATTCAGGATTCAAAAATTGGTCTATGACAATACATTTCAATTCAGGGTGCATTGACAGCAATATTGGGGGGGTGAAGGGAGTAGTTCTGCTGGGAGTGCTTCACTTGAACTGCTTGTCTCCAATGTCCTGGCAATTCAAATAGCCAGGGCTGCAGTCAGGGTTTTAAACTGAATAGAGAGGTGGGATTGGCAGAGGGAAAGAGGAGTAAAAGACAGGAAACAGTTGAGGGTAAATTTAAAAATTAAAGAGAGATGATAAGGCCACCGTGCAGTGTCAGAGATGTGGGTATAAATAATCAGAGTGTCATAGAGAATGACATTGTGTACTGTTAGGAATAAAACAGCAAACAGGGTGCGAGTGGGATAAAGACAAAAGTATATGTTGTTTTGAATGTGCACAGTCTTCTGAAGAGGATAGATTGTGATAGAAGATAGTGCAAAACATCTAATTGTCATTAAACAGATATGATCGGTGACCAAATATTGCAATAATTGTGGGTGACTTTATAAATATTAAAGATTAGACAAATCAATTGGCAAAGATAAATTGAGGATGAGATAGCACGATGAATTTAGTACAACTTCTTAGAACCATACATTAGCTGGTACAGGAACTGTTTATTTTAGATCTGATAATATGTTGAAAGAGGACTTAATTATTGATCTCATCGTCAAAGATCCTCTCAGCAAGGAGGATCACAGCAATCACAGAATAATGAAATTTCATATTCAGTTTGAGGTTGTTAAACTTGCATCTGAAACTATTGGCCTCAATTTTAATAGAGACCAAGTTATGAAGACAGTGTGGCTAAAGGGTGTTATCAAAACAAAAGACATACTCTGTTTAGTTCTGGAACAGAAAATTTGAAGTATAGAACTTAGCATATAATGATAACGTGAAAAATAGGTTCTGAGTATAAATTAGTTTTAAAATAAAACATATGAGCATTTGCAAGTACTTAAAAGAAACAACAAAAGAGTACCTACAGCGGGGATTGGTCTCTTTGGGTGATACTGGGAAACTAACAACTGAAAGCAAGGAAATGCAAGATATTTGGAATAAATTTTGCGTCTGTCTTCTGGATAGAACACACTTAAAATATCTGAATAAAGGTAATGAAAGCATTATTTGTAATGTATCCATCTAAAAGCAAATATTGTCCAGGCCTTGCTGCATATGGATACAGACAGCTTCATTAATCAATCATATGTTTATCCATACGTACGATCTCTAGAAGATCAATGATGAATCAGCTGATGATTGTTGGGCCTTGGACATTACCTTGAGGAACTCCTGCAATAATGTCCCGGGAGTGACCAGCTTAACCACGAACAAAAACATCATCTTCCTTTGCACTAGGTATGACTACAATTAGAGGAGAGTTTTGTTTCTGACAGTTACTGACTTCAGACTTGATTACATTTTTATGTCAAGAGCAATTCTTTCAAAATTGTTAGAGTATTCTCCTTAATGTTTCTACTGCACCTCTCTGAATGTTTAAACTTAATGCCATTATCTTGCCTGTTCTTTGTAATCCTGCTAATTGTTTCTATTTAAATAACATCCAATTTCTGCTTAATGACTCAATGGAATCTGCCTCACCACACTTCCAGAACCTAACTACTTGCTGTGAAAACACTTGACTCACCTCGTGTTTGTTTCTTTTGCAAATTACTTCAAAGCTGTGCCTTTTTTGTTTTGATCCTTTTATGGACAAGAACAATTTTTCAACCTACTCTGTTCAGACCCTTCAGGATTTTGAAAGTTACTATCAAATCACTGAGCCTTCTCCTCGCCAAGAAAATCAGTCCCAATCCATTTCGTAGAATTCCTACAGTGTAGAAACAGGCTACTTGGCCCAACAACTCCACACCGACCCTTCAAAGAGTAACCCACTCAGACTCATTCCCCCGCCCTATTACTCTACAATAACCCCTGACTACACATACCTGGACACTATGAACAATTCAAAATGACCCAACCTGCACATCTTTGGACTGTGGGGGGAGGAAACCGGAGCACCAGGAGGAAACCCACGCAGACACGAGGAGAATGTGTATACTCCACAATTAAAGTTGCCTGAGGCTGGCATTGAACTTGAGATATTGGTGCTGTGAGGCAGCAGCGTTAACCACTGCGCCACCATGCTGCCCCTGAACCACCGTGCTGCCCCTTGAGCCATCATGCTGCCTATTCTTTCCTTATAACTGAAGTGCCTAATCTTGGAACCATCCATGTAAATGATCTCTGTAACTCTCTCCAATGGAGTCACATTCTTTCTTGATCATGCTGCTTGATAGGGTACCCTTTTCTGCTCTTTCTCTGGGTCCCTATTTGTGAAACCTAGAATATTATGTAGTTAATTAACAACTCTCACAACATTTCCTGTAACCCTTCAAAAATTATGTACATATATCTGGTTGTATGTTTGTTCTTCTACTCCCTTTTGACAAGCACCTTTTATTTTATCATGTTTATTCATGTTGTTTGTACCAAAATGCCCACAACACCAACTTTTCAATGAAATTCCGTGCAGCCCCCCTCAGTTTACAATTTTCCCAAGTTTCCTATCATCCACAAACATTGAAATTGTTCTTTTCACACCAAGATCAAGATAATTTATATCTAACCAGGAAAGAAAAGATCCTAAAACTTATCTGGGGAAGTCCACTATAAGCCACTTTCCAAACAGAAAAATAGCCATTACCCATTACTCTGTTTACTATCCTTCTCTCAATTTTACATTCGTATTGCTACTGTCCACTTTATTCCATGATCTATAACTTTAAGGACAAGTCTGTTGTGTGACACTACATTGAAGGCTTTTTGGAAGTTCATATACACTACATCAAAGCCTTGCTCTAATTGCCTCTTTGTTACCACACTTCAGTCAGGTATGATATTCCCTAATGATTCAATGCTGACTCTTCTGAATCAATGCACAATCTTTTTCCATATGACAATTCATTATATTCCAAGTAATTGCTTCTGAAGATCTCCTACCACAGAAGTTAAACTTGTTGGCCTTCCCTTACAACTTTTTTGAAATTGGTATGACCTTTGTAATTCTCTAGTTCTCTAATACCACTCCCAAATCCAGAAAAGATTGAAAGATAATTATCAGTGCCTCTGCAATTTCCACACACACTGTTCAATATCCCTGGATGTATATCAGCCCTATCCCTATGCCTGATTAACATTGAGTACAGACATCTTATCAAATATCACATCTTTATCAATTTTTAACCTCTTCTAGACATTGTGTTTTTTTCTGTCACTATGGCTTAGGCAACACATTCCTCAAAGGTAAACACAGATGCAAAGCATTCATTTAACACTTCAATCATACCTCTTGCCTCTAAATGTGAATCCCCTTTTTTGGTTTAGAATTTTCCTCCTTTTATCATTGTTTTGCTATTGATATGCTAATACAAGGAATTTATGATGTTTTCTGTTATCGGCCAAATATCTTTTTCATAATCCCTCTGCTTTGTGTTTGCTTTTCCACCTCCCCTCTGAATCTTCTGGATTCAGTTTGAGTTCTCAATCATATTTACCACCTGGAGCCGGTCATAAGAACATTATTTCTTATATGATTTATTCCTATCTCGGTTGTCATCCAAGAAGTTCTGGTTTTATTTATCCTAACTTACCATTTTTAGGGATTTTATTTTTATGTCCAACCCAGAAACGTTTCAGAGAACACCTCTGGGACACCCGGACCAACCAACCCAACAACCCCGTGGCTCAACACTTCAACTCCCCCTCCCACTCCACCAAGGACATGCAGGTCCTTGGACTTCTCCATCGCCAGACCATAGCAACATGACGGCTGGAGGAAGAGCACCTCATCTTCCGCCTAGGAACCCTCCAACCACAAGGGATGAACTCAGATTTCTCCAATTTCCTAATTTCCCCTCCCCCCACCTTGTCTCAGTCCCAATCCTCGAACTCAGCACCACCTTCCTAACCTGCAATCGTCTTCCTGACCTCTCCGGCCCCACCCCCACTCCAGCCCATCACCCTCACCTTATCACCCTCACCTTAACCTCCTTCCACCTATCGCATTTCCAACACCCCTCCCACAAGACCGTCTCCCCTAGCTTTTATCTTAGCCTGCTTGGCACACTTTCCTCATTCCTGAAGAAGGGCTTATGCCCGAAATGTTGATTCTCCTGGTCCTTGGATGCTGCCTGACCTGCTGCGCTTTTCCAGCAACACATTTTCAGCTCAGCTCTGTTCTTGCCCATTTTAAGTTGGCTTGCAGATGGTAGAATAGTCTTGCTCTGTATTGGCCAATGTCATTTTTTCACTGTCATCCTAAATCATGAGAAGTAATTCTCTCTTTCTTCTAATTATTTCTCCACTGTCACTTGATCTACATGGGCCCACCACGTTGACAAGAATCTGATCTAGAAGCATCTGCTTTCTTGTTAGACTGGACTCATCTCTTGTGTTTGGGTCTTTTTTTGTGTTTGAATTGAGTCTGTATGAGGTCAGGAGCTGAGTGAGCTTGGCAGAACTTAAACTAAACATTAATTAGCAGGTTTGTGCTCAGTAAATGCTTTTGACAACCACTTCCATCACTTTGCTGATGATTGAGAATAAGTTGGTGATGCAAAATAAGCAAGGTTGGATTTATTCTGTTCTTTGTAGACAAGACATACCTGGACAATTTTCAACTTCTCTTGTTTGCTTTTTCTCAGAAAAACAACAAATGTGTAATGGAACAGAGAACAATAAAAGGCTGGTTGATTGCAGAGTTAAGAGTATCATATGGCTGTATGCCGCTTATCTTTGTTTCATGTAATTTAGATATGTATATACTGGGCTTTACTTCACGGTGCCATATTGTATTTGCAGTATTCTTGAGCTCAAATATAATTTACACCATAACTTGCTGGAGGGATAAAATGTTAAATGTTGAAAGGACAATTGGGAATCTGAATGACATCAGCAATCTTGCTTTCTGCAATAATGTTACAAATTGAGAAAGAAATAGGACTGAGGGAGAAAAAAGGCACATTTGATGTCAAATCAGGCGCAGAAAGAAACGTAAAGAGAACGAAAGATTGGATTGCAAGACAAAACTAAAGCTGAAACAAAAAGTAAAATAGAAAAATCATGTAATTCTAAATGACATAAAGGGATGAATTACAACAGTAACCATTCCCTTTGGGCTGGAGAAGCTGAATTGCATTAACAATTGTAACATCGTTAACATCCAATGTACCCACAGTACAAACCTGCTTTGTCAGACTTGATAGGCAACTACTGTGAAAATAGAGCAAGCTATTAAGTATAACAGGGAAACTAATGGTAACCTGCCATCATATGAGCCAAATGGTTGTTGAAAGATGTGTGGAAGTTATGTGGATCCACAACTTATGGCTCAACTACATATGAAAATATAACTTTGGATCAAAAGTAGACCTTGGCTTGCTTAACCATTTGATATGATCATGACTGGTCAGTTTATTCTTCAAATTCCACATTCACATCTACCTTCAAAAACCTTAAGTCCTTGTCAGACATGGAAATCAATTTCCACCCTCCTGAAAATATTCAATATCCTTACTTACTTCAACTTCTGTGGCAGGTTTTTGTTTCAGCCAGCACCAAAGGCTATCAAGTGCATTTTTCGTTGTGCAGACACATGGCTGCTTCCATGCTTTTCAGTAGGAATCTGGTGGTGAGATGTCTGGTTGTACTGAGATGTCAGTACAACACTTCTATACTCATGCCAGCTGCCTGTACAACAAACACTCTGTACTTTATTTTTCAACTAATTGGCCATGTGAGAAACTATTTGGGCCTTATCCTCAGTCCAGTCAAGATGGAGGAGGTACACTGTCTGTCAGAAAGCCTCAGTAAATAGGGTAGTCAGGGGAACAGTCCACACACTGTCCAGGGGCTCAGCCATAATTAGCTATTCCTAGGGATGTTCATGATGAAGATATTCTGTCCGACTACAGTTCAGGGTATGGGTAGTGGTCGATAATCAGGAGAATATAGTATTATCAAATGAGAAACTGCAAAGACAGTGCTCAAGGCCTAGTCAGTTACGTCTAGAGGATGTTTGTCTAAGCCAGTAGGAGGTCCAGGGTGAATAAAGTCCTGGGTGTCTGCCAAGTATTCAGAAAACTGCAAGGGTGGTCTACTGGGGCTGGTGAGGAATACTGCTACATTGCTAGAAAGCATAGGGAGGTAGAGACTGAGAGTTTGAGGAAGGAAGCAGAAGCATTTGATAAGGTGGAGACATTGGCCGTGATTAGGAGCTCCAGAGAACAGCATCAAAGCATATTGTAGGCTACAGGGTTGGAGCGCTGTTAGTGACAGTGGCAACCGCCGCGCTGGCGATGAGTGTAATGCTGAGTCTGGGAGGACAATTGTCGAAAATGTTCTGTCAGGTGGCTTTCCTTGTGGTGGGGTGAACACAAGAACACAACAAACAGGAGTAGGCCATCTGGCCTGTCGAGCCATTTCTGCCATTCAATAAGATTATGGCTGATCTTTTTGTGGTCTCAGCTCCACTTACCTGCCCTTCCTTTACAGTTCAAAAATCTAATGTATTTTTGCCTTTAAAACATTCAACGAGGCAACCTCAACTATTTCATTGGGCAGGGAATTTATAATCCTTCAGGTGAAGAGGTTCTTCCTCAACTCAGTCCTAAATCTGCCCTCCCTTATTTTGAAACTTTGCCCCCTAATTCAAGTTTCACCCATCAGTGGAAACAATCTCCCTGCTTCTATCTTATCTATTCCCTTAATCTTATGGGCTGTCAGAGTAGCATGAGCTATTATGGAGGGTCTGGTGGGGTTTTTGACAACCAGGCAGAGTTCGCTGCTTATGGTGTCCACCATTGGCTGCATTCCCTGTCAACACTTGCTATTCTCTAAATGCAAAGTGCTACTAGAAATTAGCTGATACATCCCACAGGGTGGATGGAGTTTGATGGGAAAAGTACAGGATCCACATTTCCTGCAGGATATGATATTGAAGGAACAAATACTTGAAGCAGCTGTTGCAAACACCAATCACATTTAATTTGTAATCCCTTCAACATCCATTTTTTATGCATGCAGTTTGGAGGGGGTCAGATGCTGGTCAAAGGTAATTTGCATCAATGCCATTGCTGCATTCGAACTAAACAAGGTATCTCAATGATGATGGATTTAATTGTAATGATGTAGAAAAGGTCAATGCTGACCAAAGGTAAACCATTTTTTCATGCAACTTTCAAGGGTACTGTTAGAGCTGTTTTCCATCACTTCATCTGCCATGCAAGTTTAACAATGGTCTATACTGAACGCTGTGAGAAGTTGAATGATTGATGTATTCTGGGAAAAGAAAGATTTAGGCGTGCAGCAAGCACTTCTCTTTTTGATGTAATGTATTGGTCCCTCAGCCAGTTGCTGTACATGCTGAAGCTGAATAAATTATGGAGATATGGAGCTCATTATCAGTGTGTAGCCTATCTCACTGTATGGAGAAGTGTAATCAGCGTCTGCAGGTATGCTGCCGTTGACTTGTTTTGATATCTATGAAGTTTGGCTCTTTATTTTCCCTCTGTAGATAATTTCCGATGAGAATCCTGTATTTGTTCACTGGTGGGATTTTGGTTTCTGTTTTAAGGGGTACCTGCAGGAGGCCCAAGGACCAAAAGCAAGCAATGAAGTAGCAGTAGGCTGATGCAGAGGATGTTTCATTCAGTTCATGATTTATCGAGTCCACAGAAGGCCAGAGATTTTTGGTCCTGACTTAATTTCCTGGAGGTGGGCAAATAATGGTGTCAACACAGGATCCATATAAATAGAACACCGTGAAATGATCACTGGCTATGGGAGTTGGAGGTCATCCATTTCTAGAGGCTCTGAAGGTGACAGCAGCTCTGAATGTCTGTGACTGGCTCCTTGCAGAAATGATAGTGACCTGTGTGAAATCTCTGTCCATAAATGCATCAGGACAGTGACTGATGCCATCTGGGGTTATGAATGTTCATTTAGATAGATAGACAGCTGGCAAAGATGGAGCACTTCTTTTATTTTGTTATGGTTTGAGTGTGGAATGTGGAGGGTGTAGAGAGAAACATAAAGTTTGCTCATGTCATGGGATACTACTTTCTACTCAAGGTTTAATTCAACTGTTGATGTACAGTTAAGAATAGCAGCTTGGAAACTTCACATTGGATGGGTCTGAGTATCAAAGAACAAAGAGAGAGCAAAGAAAATTTACAGCCCAGGAACAGGCCCTTCCGCCCTCCAAGCCTGAGCCGATCTAAATCCGCTGTCTAAAGCTATTGGCCAATTCCTAAGCATCTGTATCACTCTGCTCTCCACCTACTCATGCAACTGTCTCAATGCATCTTAAATGAATCTACCGTGCCTGCCTCTACTACCTCTGCTGGCAATGCATTCTAGGCACCTACCACCCTCTGTGTAAAGTACTTCCCTTAAACTTTTCACCTCTCACCTTGAACGTGTGACCTCTCATAATTGAATCCCGCACTCTGGGAAAAAAGGACCTCAAGCGTATCAAGTACACACATCATTAAAAAAACTTCTGAAGAAGGATCACTAGACCCAAAACCCATCTTTGCCAGCTACTGTTCATCCTTCTTAATGAACAGTCATAACTCCAGTTGGATACATTTCTGAGGTCTTTTATACATTAGAAAAGTCTGCTGTGTCCCCACTGTCCACTGGAGATCCATACATCTTGTCATTATCCAATATGGACCATCAAATAAAGGCAGATATTCCGATAATTCCAAACGTGAACTTTTGTTTATAGATTATAAAAGGAAACTAAAACTGAACCGATAGAAACTGAGGTTCACCCCCACAATGAAAACCAAATTTTAGCTTCTAGGCCAATGACTACATTCCATGCTACACTCAGTTCTCATCTGCAGGAATCACATGTCAAATCAGAGCCCAGCACATTTGAGTTATAAAAATGTACCAGGACAGCTTCCTCCTTCACACTGTCCTTGTCTATCTTCTCAGAAGTCTGCTCCCTTTCTCCCAGTTGCTCAACATCCAGCACATCATTGTTTGCTCCAACTGTGTACAGCCATCTTCAGCACAGGCAGCTTTTGCTTGTTCTCAGCTCAGTGGCTTGTTCCACAAAGGAGTCAGAAACCTTACATCATGCAATCACCTCCCTAACCCCTACCTCAATGACTGGGCACATCAATATGTATTATGCATATCTTTCTCCCATATGAGAAGAGGAATATTAAGAGCTACAACTGATGAAGCATTTTGATGGAAAAAGAAACAATACTGGGGATGCTAGCTATCAGGAACAAAAACAGAAATTGCTGGGAAAACTCAGCACATCTGGCAGTATCTGCGGAGGGAAAGAGTTAACGTTTTGGGTCCAGTGACCCTTCTTCAGAAGTTTTTTAATGATGTGTGTACCTCATATGCTTGAGGTCTTCATCTCCAAAATCATCTTTTGTTGTGTGCCACTGATCTCTGCAAGGCCCTAGCAAAATGCTATTAGGTGTGTACATTAAAAAAATCTCCTTTTTGTGAATGCTAGGACTGTCTATGACGGAGCAGCTCAAAATGGCCAATGGCTGCCCATGGCAATAGCAACAGAACATGGCTGACAGTAGTTAGAAAGCTTATTAAAATAGTAGAACAATAGCAGACTCAAGTTAACAGAACTGAGATAAAGTAAGCAGTTGCAGTTTATACACAATACATTGATAAGAACATCTCACACTATATTTAATTAGTGAATCTCTCTTCAATTATTTAATCAATATTTTACGATACTAATAGTATCTTTGAGTTAAGATTCTTCAAATAACCAATAGGTATGGATTCTGAAGTAATTGTCGATTCACCTATATACAATCAGTTCTTCTATAACATGATGATTGCATTCCTGTGCAACTCTGCGTTATAGAAGAATTGTGCTTTAGAAACAGTGCTTAAAGTGTTAGCATTGTAATCATGCTACAACCAACAAATGTTTTAAAAGTTTGCACTTTACAAATAACATTCCTAAATTGCCAATTGCATTATAGTGAATTCGCGTTGAGGAAACACGCGTTATAGCAAAATGACCTGTATAAAAATGAAATCACTAAAAGCATGAGAGGAAAAGATTCAAATAAAATTGAGAGCAAACCATTATTAAACACTAAAAAAGCCCCCTTTATCATGACAGAGGGAATTAAATCACTGGTACAGAAAGTAGCAGACATTAGAATGTATGTGGAATGAATACATGATAGGACACCCAAGCGTAAAGATAGCGATGTCTAGTTTTAAAAATTAATGATGCAGCTGGCAAATGTCTGGGAAGGAGTGTACTTGAATGCAGTGTCAATTGGGAAAGCTCCCAAAAAGGGAAATAAGAGAATCTGGCAAAGACTTTGAGCCCCATGGAGGATCACGGGTTGATCCTCTAGCCATTCAATCATATGATTAGCTAATTGTAAATGTATGTAATTAATTAATAATATGATTGTTTTGTAAATGTTAAGGCAGGATGGAACAAATGTACAAAAAAAATTATGTTTTCCTTTGTTCAATGAAGACCTCTCTGGATTTTCAGAGGTCTTCTTGCCACTGATTTAATTTCAAAAAGCTCTTTGAAGCTGGAAGTGAACAACTGGGGATTGAGTGAATCATTTGATCATTTCACCCCAACAATTAGAGAGACTCACTAATTAAATGTCATGTGAGATGTTCTTATTTATGCATAAAGTGCAGTTACATATTCTGAGTTCTGTTAGCTTGGGTCCACAGAGCTACTATTGTTCTACTTGTGAAGACGACATCAATCAAATACTTTCCCAAGCTTTCTAACTACTGTCTACTAGGCAGCCATCAGCCATTTTATGCTGCTAAATCATAGGCTGTCCTAACAATAAGAAAGGTTAATGAGCTGATGGTGCACAGAGCTGACGTGCATTGGAGTCTCTTTTTATGTGTAAGTATGAACCCTGGCAGATGTGCAAGAAGAAATACCAAAGTGATGCTATTAGTGCTGCACTGGAGACCACAAAGAAGGGACAGACTGCACATAAGGCATCAGATGGCGATGACTAGCATGCAATCTTTGGTGGAAATCTTCTGCAGTGACAATTTTACACTGCAACTCACATCCATGGGAGCATGAAGCATTGGTACAGTGATACATACCCTGGTGAAATTTAGCTGAATACTTGTTGCCTTGTAGCACTGGGGCTGGGTTTTCTTGAGCTGTCCACAAGCACTGATCTCTACAGCCATCACTGTCTGTGTCATCTTCTTCAATTCAGATTAAGTCCTGTTAACATCCTTGGAAAACACCTAGGATGGTAATCTAAAATGTGGCTCAGCTTTTTGACTGGTCTTTGACAGCCTCCAAGCAGAGGAAGGGGTGATGAATAGAGTTTGAATGATGCTTTTAGACTGCAGGAAATAATGTGCTATGTTGCACCTGGAGTTCAAGCCCAGAGGCCCCAGCAGTGAGGTGCAAAGCATTTTCCCTGTTTGCCTGTAAAATGTGATGTTGCATATCCAACAAGCTGAGAAAAATGTAAACAGGCAGCAAAGCCTATAGATTAGATTTCCCACATTATGGAAACAGGCCATTTAACCCAAAAAGTCCACACTGACCCTCTGAAGGGTAACCCACCTAGACCCATTCCCCTACCCTATATTTACCCCGACTAATGCAGCTAACACATTGGGCAATTTAGTATGGCCAATTCACATAACCTGCACATCTTTGGATTGTGAGAGGAAACCGGAGCACCTGAACGAAACCCATGCAGACACGAAGAATGTGCAAACTCCACACAGACAGTCGCCCGAGACAGGAATCAAACTCAGATCCCTGGTGCTGTGAGGCAGCAGTGCTAATCATTGAACAACCTTGTAACCTGATCTGACCCCTCTGTTTACCTCCAGCCCACCCGGTGCAATCAACTTGGGCTTTTAGATCTGCCTCTATACTTGCTGTCAAAAATCAAGATTCCGCCTGATATAATGGTTCTCCACCAGAGAACACTCTTTAAACTGATAATCAGTACATTTGCATGTGGATAGAATTTCTCACTCGAACAGAAATACGACAAAACCTCTTCAGAATCTTTAAGTTTGAAGATTTGTTTTCTTTTCAAGTTAGGAAAAGAAGGAATGGCAAGAATTAAAATTTTCCCAAAAATCAAAACTTTTCCAGGTTAATTTTAAACATATAACATTTTTGCTTTTTTAAAAAATGTAAGTTAATCAATAATTGATTTCAGCAACTTTAGCTGATGCTATTCCATTAGACTTCAGAAACAAAACCTACCACATTCTTCTTTCGGCTCATCAGAACCATCTCCACAGTCATCCTCTCCATCACATTTCCAACGTGCAGGAACACATCTGCTTGTGCCTTGACAGTGGAAATCATCTGTGCCACATGCAATTTGAGCTGAAGTCAATCAAAAATAGAAAAACAGAAATAGTGCGTCTATAACCCACAGTTCAAAATGACTGCTATATAAATAAAATATGACTTATTTTCAATACAGTTAATATTTAAGATTTACATTGTCATACTTAATAAGAACAAATAAAGTTAGAGTTTCTCTGTCAATGATCATTGCACCAGTGCTCAGACATTAAGTTCTCTTTACCACTTATTTCTTGTTCCCCTTCATTCTTTTGTTGCAAATGCCAAGATTTTAAATGGCTTCAGAACCAAAAATATGAAAAGTAAATCGGTGCAATTTACCATCTCTTTACCTGTGCAAAAGTATGCTTCCGACTTAAAAATCTTTTCCTGGAAAATGATGACTGACATAAAGAGAGAGTTGATGAAAAATACTAAATTGTATGGATTCACTATACCTGAGCTACTTGTACTATTTCATGTATTTGAAAAGTGATAAGATAAAGCTGATAAGAACATAATTTTGGATCTGTTGTCCTCAAGAATATTATCCCACAAAAATGATGAAAACTTGAATTTATTAAATGCTTTCTTTCCCAGGATCAGTGAATAGCAATTTCTTTTCCATGAGAGAGATTTCCAAACAAATAACCTAACATCAGTAGTTATCTTGTGATCACATAATAGTATTAAAAGTAAACGTAGCAGTCAGCAAAGAAATATAATATTTAATATGAGTCTAACTGAATAACGTGTATAACCCCTTGTATTTCAATGCTTCTGTTGCCCTGATTGATTCCAGCGCTTACTACTTCTTTCGATTCATAATCTCAGGCAATGTCTATTCATTTAATGTCCCTCAAAACAACTTCCATTTTTGAAATGGAACACAGTGAAATTTATGATATTCAACAAAACAAACACAATTGCAATTAAAATTGGTCAATAACATTTTTCACGTTTTGAAATCTCTTAAAATTCAATTCCCCAAATTGCACTCATTAGGTTCTGAAATTGTTCAGACTGGTACTCTGTCATGATACTTCTTCATAATAACACTTTGTCAACTGTGTCTTACAGCCTTTGTTGACACTAATATGTTTCCTTATTTGTACATGATTATAATGATACTTTCAGCTTAATTGTTCCATGTTTTACTTCCGTTGTATTGCTTCTCAGTTTTTGATGACTCTTTTCATGTTCCTTGAAACATAATGGTTTACAAATCATATTACAAGAATCACCATTGTATTCTTAATATAGCCACCCTCTATAAAGTAAACTGCAAATAAGTTTGGAAATGTGTTACAACAGCAAACTGTTTCGAGAAATACTATGCATGTGGTTATAAATAACCTTTGCATAAGTACTATGCTTGCATTTTTCCTTTTATTGAAGATGAAACATAACATTGTTTCAAAATAGCCTGTTTCCAAAGTAACCCTGTGCCTAATAATCAAATACTGCTGCTCAGGGGAAAACGAAATGCAAAGAGGAAAACATTGGAAAGGGGAAATGTATACAGCATTAGCTATTTTTAAAAAATGAATGCCCTAACATGCATTATATTTGCGACCATGTCTGAGCTACATGTACTACTTGGGAAAGGATGCCCATTCAACATCTTGGGCAGAATCAAGGTTCAATATTGATGAACATTAAATAGATTTATTACATATTACTTAACGGTTATATATATTACACCTAAGATATAAGATTGTTTAATTTGTGACATCAAGCTAAAGTAAGAGTGAAGTTCATGTGACAACTAGTAAAACGTTCTCTCATAGTACGAGCAACAAGAACAAAAGTTGAAGCGCAATTGCTCCAGACACAAACAAGCTGCTGGTTAGCTCTTCCTAGGGACAGTCCTTTATTTCCTGATGGGCAGTCTTATTTTGCAATTTCAGTTAATGCTTTCTATCCTAACAAATTTTAATAAAACATTGCATTATTATTTTTCCCTGGAACAACAACAGATAATATTTCTAAGAGGACTAATTTTATGCAAATATTCTTTGGCTTACAAATTCCACCCAAGATTTATGGAAAATTGAGTAGGAATCTGAGGAAGGGTCATCGGACTCGAAATGTTAACTCTGATTTCTCGTCACAGATGCGAGCAGACCTGCTGGGCTTTTCCAGCAACTTCTGTTTTTCTGGGAAATCAAGCTTGTTGTTTTGCTCTGCATACAAATCTTGGGACATCGTCTGAATAGTAAAAATCTCATTGCAGCTTTCAAAAAAATCTTCATAAAATATTGCATAAAGCTAATGCCTTTGAGTATCAATTACTGTCAAAATATACTGCTTTTTAACATTGTGAATATTCTCAAATCTTTTACAACTAAATAGTTTCTCACTTATTAGGCACATGTTTAGGAATACAAAGGTTTTCTAGTCATAATCTTTCACTTATTGTTTAATTCATCTATAAATAGCTTACTGCAATTTGATTCATCAGAGCCATCTGCACAGTCATGGTCCTTGTCACAAACCCATTCTTCAGGAATGCACCGTTTGGTTACAGCGCACTGGAACTGGTTTGGAGAACAGGTAACTTCAGCTAAGGACAAAGTTTTAAAATATTCCGTCAGATGTTACTAGTGACATTTAAAAGCAAAAAGTTCCAGCATGACAATATTCAATTCATTTGACTCCTGAACAAACCATTTTTTTTCAAATACTTAGGCTTTTGAAATGCCTTAGTTTTGTACTTAAATTACCTACCACTTTGAAAATATTTAAATAATAGTTACAAAATCCCTATCTAAACTACAGCCTTGCAGTTCTGAGTAATGACATTCAAATTAAGTTCACCAATATACATACAAATTGTCCAAATTAGATTATGCATTTTGAACCTTTTTTAAACCGATTCAACTGACTCACCCAAGAGATTAGTTTTTTTAGTGGTTTCTATTTTATTCTCTATGTGCAAAATTTTGATGTATTTAACCAGATCACGCGCTGAGGTGTCAACTGAAGAAACCATATTTTTCTGCTTTTTTTTTCAACCATGCATAGCTGAATGACTTGCAACGCAGCTTATTACCCTGACTTTTGATCTTAAAATCATGAAATGAATTTTCACTTCGATAATCTAAAAAGTAAAACCTTCATGAAGTATATCAAAATTGTTGCAATTTTATTTATGTAGATTCACACTTTATCTGACAAGTAATTGTTGTACTATCAAGGCCAAGCTATCAATTAACTTTTATCAATCTCACTACATGTTAAAACAGTAAAATTGTGTAGAAAAATGAATTTGCACAATACCTTTACAATCAGGGAATTCAAAAAATAGCAATCTAACTATGAATGATTGAATGCATCATCGGCAGGAAATAGGAATGTATTAAACATTTTTAAAAAATAAAGCAATGCATTTTTTTTCTTTCAAAGTACAAACTTTGTTTTGGCTACAATTGCATTGAACAGTATTGAGATCCATTGCTCCATCCATGTGATTATTCTGGGCAATGGAGGACAGGAAAAATTTCTGGCTGAAACAGCTGCTCCTTTTTTGAGGTATTTTAAATATTGGGAAAATATTCCAGGAACAGCAATTACTGTTTTATATGCTGTTGCATTGTTTTGGAACTTTGGAGAAAAAAACAGTCAAAACAACAGCACTTTAAAAGGGAGAGGTACAGACAAAGGAAGCACATGGTGAGGTCAGTGCAGGAGAGAGAGAGAGAAATAAACCCACATTGCAACTGACACAGCAGTGAACCTGCATAGTTACTGCCTTTGCTGTCTGAATTCATGTATCGCTTGACATCGGAGTACATCTGGGAAAATTAACAAACAGTGAAATTCACAATGAACCTTGGAGGAACCTGTTTCGGAGTGCTCACAGCACAGAAACAGATAAGTGAATGTTTTTAGGGAATGCTGGATGACTAAAGATGTTGAGAGTTTGGTTCAGAAAAAGAAGGAAGCATATGTCAGGTATAAAATCTTCGGGTAAAAAATGAGGTCTGCAGATGCTGGAGATCACAGTTGAAAATGTGTTGCTGGTTAAAGCACAGCACGTTAGGCAGCATCCAAGGAATAGGAAAAATCCTGATGAAGGGCTTATGCCCGAAACGTCGAATTTCCTATTCCTTGGATGCTGCCTAACGTGTTGTGCTTTAACCAGCAACACATTTTCAACTATGTCAGGTATAGACAGGATTGAGTGAATCCTGAGAAGCGTATAAAGGTAATAGGAGTATAGTTAAGAGGGAAATCAGGAGGGCAAAAAGGGGACTTGAGATAGTTTTGGCAAACAGAGTTAATGAGAATCCAAAGAGTTTTTACAAATACATTAAGGGTAACGATGGAGAGAATAGGGCCCCTCAAAGATCAGCAAGGTGGCCTTTGTGTGGAGCCACAGGAGATGGGGATACCAAACAAGTATTTTGCATCAGTATTTACTGTGGAAAAGGACAATGAAAATATAAACTGTAGGGAAATAGATGGTGATATCTTGAAAAATGTCCATATTGCAGAGGAGGAAGTGTTGGATGTCTTGAAATGTATAAAAGTGGATAAATCCCCAGGATCTGATCATGTTTTTAGATTAGATTAGATTCCCTAAAGTGTGGAAACAGGCCCTTTGGCCTAACAAGTCCACACTAACCCTCCAAAGAGCAACCCAGACCCATTACCTATCCCTAACACTACGGGCAATTTAGCATGGCCAATTCACCAAACCTGCACATCTTTGGACTGTGGGAGGAAACCGGAGCACACGGAGGAAACTCACGCAGACACAGGAAGAATGTGCAAATTCCACACAGACAGTTGCCTGAGGCGGGAATTGAACTCGGGTCCCTGTGAGGCAGTAGTGCGAACCACTGAGCCATTGTGCCACCCCAAGGTGTACTCTAGAACTCTGTGGAAAGCTAAGGAAGTGATATCTGGGACTCTTACTGGGATATTTGTATCATCGATAGTCACAGGTGAGGTGCCGGAAGACTGGAAGCTAGCTAACTTGGTGCCACTATTTAAGAAGGGTGGTAAGGACAAGTCAGGGAACTATAGACCAGTGAACCTGAAGCTGATGGTGGGCAAGTTGTTGGAGGGAATCCTGAGGGACAGGATGTACATGTATTTGGAAAGGAAATGTGTTGCTGGAAAAGCACAGCAGGTCAGGCAGCATCCAAGGAACAGGAGAATCGACGTTTCGGGCATAAGCCCTCCAGCATCTGCAGTCCTCACTTTCTCCTCCATGTTATTTGGAAAGGCAAGGACTGATTAGGGATAGTCAACATGGCTTTGTGCGTGGGAAATCATGTCTCACAAACTTGATGGAGTTTTTTTGAATTAGTAACAAAGAAGATTGATGAGGGCAGAGCAGTAGATGTGATCTATATGGACTTCAGTAAGGCATTCGATAAGGTTCCCCATGGGGGACTGATTAGCAAGGTTAGATCTCATGGAATACAGGGAGAACTAGCCATTTGGATACAGAACTGGCTCAAAAGTAGAAGACAGAGGGTGGTGGTGGAGGGTTCTTTTTCAGATTGGAGGCCTGTGACCAGTGGTGTGCCACAAGGATCAGTGCTGAGCTCACTACTTTTTGTCATTTATATAAATTATTTGGATGTGAGCATAAGAGGTACAGTTAGAAAGTTTGCAGATGACACCAAAATTGGAGGTGCCATGGACAGTGAAGAAAATTATCTCAGATTAAAATGGGATCTTGATCACATGAGCCAATGGGCTGAGAAGTGGCAGATGGAGTTTAAATCAGATAAATGTGAGGTGCTGCATTTTGGGAAAGCAAATCTTAGCAGAACATATACATTTAATGGGAGTGTTGCTGAACAAAGAGACCTTGGAGTGCAGGTTCATAGCTCCTTGAAAGTGGAGTTGCAGGTAGATAGGATAGTGAAGAAGGTGTTTGGTATGCTTTCTTTTATTGGTCAGAATATTGAGTACAGGAGTTGGGAGGTCATGTTGTGGCTGTACAGGACATTGGTTAGGCAACTGTTGGAGTATTTCATGCAATTCTGGTCTCCTTCCTATTGGAAAGATGTTGTGAAACTTGAAAGCGTTCAGAAAAGATTTCCAAGGATGTTGCCAGGGTTGGAGGATTTGAGCTATAGGGAGAGCAGGCTGGGGCTGTTTTCCCTGGAGTGTCGGATACTGAGGGGGTGACCTTACAGAGGTTTATAAAATCATGAGGGGCATGGATAGGATAAGTAGACAAACTATTTTACTTGTGGTGGGGGAGTCCAGAACTAGAGGACATAGGGTGAGAAGAGAAAGATATAAAAGAGACCTAAGGGGCATCGTTTTCACGCAGAGGGTGGTATGTGTATGGAATGAGCTGCCAGAGGAAATGGTGGAGGCTGGTACAATTGCAACGTACAAAAGGTGTCTGAATGGGAATATGAATAGGAAGGGTTTAAAGGGATATTGGCCAGGTGTTGGCAGGTGGGAATAGATTGGGTTGGGATATCTGGTCAGCATGGATGACTTGTATTGAAGAGTCTGTTTCCATGCTGTACATCTCTGTGACTCTCTGCCTCTGTAAGTGCTTTTTAAAATTTCCAGAAATTTTGAGAGCAGTCTTCATCTTGGGAAACTGACAGATTTCTTTTACTGAGCCTTGCTGCTAAAAGAATAATGTGCTAAAACCATGGTACCACACAGGAATTCACTGAAAAATTACTTTACTGAAATAGTATTCTTCCTGCCATTTTTGTCTTTCCTTCTGAAGAAAGTGGCAACTATATTGAAATACAAATTCCTCGTTGTTTTGGTCATCAGCAATGTCATAGTTAGCTTTGAAAGTGTTATTACTTGATAGGGTGGTAACAGGTGTATTTGAAATCGCAGAGCTTTCGGAGCATAGCCACTTTGTCAGATGAAGTGAGAGGGAAACACAGAGAATACAGAATTTATGGACCCAGAGACCTAGGGCAGCGAGATCAAAAGATCATCCAGATAGTGTGAGTGGAGTGCAGAATAATAGGTCTCTATAGATAACCAATGTTGTGAGACAGTGTGAGTAAAATGTCAACAGCTGAATAACAACCAGAGGGATGACCTATCATCCAATTAAGTGAGGCAGAGAGATAATTACAAAAAATAAAAATAAGATAGTGATGGGAGACAAAGCAAATGACAGGAATAACATGGAACAAAAACAGAAGCTGTTGGAAAAGCCCACCAGGTCCAGCAGCAACTGGGAAGAAATTGAAGAAGTCAGAAGTTACACAATACCAGTTTATAGTCCAACAGATTAATTTGAAATCACACTAGCTTTTGTAGCGCAGGCCCTTCATAAGGTGCAGTAACAGAAGAGAGCACACAGACCCAAAGTTTAGAGCCAGAGAAATCAAGGACAGAGAGATCAAAGCACCATTTAACTGGTGTGAGTGGTGTCAGATAATTAGCGTCTGCAGGTGACCAAGGGTGTTAGACAGTGTGTAAAGTGTTCATAAAGTCAATATCAGTGCTGTGCTATCATGATTCTCAGTCAGAGCAATAGGAATATACAAAATATGATAGTCAGTCTCTGAACTGATTTGGAGATGCTGTGTTGGACTGGGGTGCACAAAGTTAAAAATCACACAATACCAGGTTATAGTCCAACAGGTTTGAATTGTAGGTGTGAGGCCCTGTTCAGAATCTGTCTCAGAGTTTCAACCTGGAATCAAGCTGGTTTTATTCTGAAAGTAGAAATTTATAAGATGCCACACTGACTAACTGTGACTACCAAGTGTGTGTCTTTTTGAGCAAAATAGAATATAATTGAGAATAAATAAACATCTTGGATGAAATGCATCACCCAATAGATTTATATGTATAATATTTATGTGTGTGTGTGTGTCCTTGAGAAGAAAGTGTGTGAGTGAGAGAATATATGTATGTGACAGTGTTTGTGTGGATGTGTACATTCTTCGAAGAAATTATTCATTTTGTTGGGATGCATTGTTGACAATGAAGACATATGGGCTGATCTTTAGAAGACTCAAACCTTTACAGAGTTCGACACTCCAAAGTCAAGTTGAGGATCTTCAAAGGTTCTTGTATATGGTAAACCAGCTTGAGAAAAATGTTTGCCTAATCAGGCTAACATAATAGAATACTTGAGACAAGTCACAGGGCTGGGATTTGAATACACATTAAGTGAATGTTTTTCAGGAAATACATTATAATCCTTAATTTCCAAAATTAATAGAATCAAAATCTTTAGCTACTAGTAAGATTTCCAGGAGCAAACAAATTGGTGTCGCAAATCAATCTATTACTCATCACAGGCATTATGTTACAAAATATAGTATGCAGTGATCGAGCAGGCTCTTTTAGTTACATTAGCTTCTGAGAGATATTCAGATTATATCCTTGGTCTGAAAGTGGCCATCAAAACAGGTCACCAACTTTGAAGTTTCTGTATTAAGTGAGAAGGAACTTAAACAAATTTGTCCAAGAATTCAAAGATTTCCAATTTGTCTCAGATTTGCTTACATGACAGTCTTTGTGCTTGATAAACTGCAGATGATGGCAGATGTGCTTGCTAGAGTTACAGGCAATAACTTGACCAACTATGATGTTGACTTCATTCAAAAAATTTGAAGAATGCACTGGGTCCATAGTAGTACAATGACCAGCAAGTCACAATTGAATCAACCAGATTCGATGAGAACAAAAGAGATCAGTAACATCTCAACTTTTGACAATATTGCACTGCGGGTTTAGCCATGTTGAAGGCCCACAACATGGTTATGACAATGTACTTCAAACACAGAAATCATTTTACCATTCTTGGCGACTTACTGGAGTATGATAAATGACAGATCATAACAGATTCACTTTGAGAGCGTTTCTTGACAAAGCTGCACCAAAAACATTTGGCTCTTATCAAGTGGCCTGGGATCTCCAAGGACATTGAGGAACTCATTGCTGATATTCAAGCATTCATAGGCCAGGAAAAAAAGAACAGTCTATATATATCAAGTACCCAACTGAACCTTGGGAATATGTGGGGTAGATTTGTTTGTATTTAATGTAAAGTCTAACATTTATCCTCATTTATTATTTTGCCTGATGGGCCATGGTAGAGAAATTGTCAGTTTTGGATTCGAGCATATTGGGAACTCACTGGAATACCCACAACTGAACAGTGGGATGAGCACAGTTAAATCACTCTTGAAGAAATCTTACTTCTACATGGTGCTTTAACTTATTGGTCTACCTTACTTCAATGAGATCTTGGACAATCTGAGTTGCTGATGTATAGAAAGCAGAGACCCAATTCCCTGTCCTGCCAAAGAAATTGTCTCTACACATATGCCATCATTAAATATTAAAACAGTGAATGATAAAGAAACCGACAAACCCAGAAACCTATAAAATTCTAACAGATTGCCTTCACTGGTCAGTACATTGTGTACAGGATTTGAGATATTCAGGACACTAGGTAGGCCACTTTTGGAATGCTGCATTCAATTTTGGTCTCTCTGTTATAGGAAAGATGTTATTGAACTCAAAAGGATTCAGAAAAGATTTACAAGAGTATTGCTGGGACTGGGGGGTTTCCGCTGTAGTGAGATGCTGTATAGACTGGGGCTTTTTTATGCAAAGTGTGAATTAGCCAAGGTCTTTTTCCCAGGGCATTGGAGTCCAAACCTAGAGACCATAGGCTTAAGGTGAGAGGGGAAAGATTTAAACAGGATTAGAGGGACAATATTTTCACGTGGAGGGTGATGCGTGCATTGAATAAGCTGCCAGAGGAAATAGTAGAGGCCGGTACAATTACAACATTTAAAAGTCATCTAGATGGAAACATTAATATGAAGGGGAGAGATATGGGCCAATTGCTGGTAAGTGGGACTAGATAAGGCTAGGAAGCCTGCTCAGCACAGACAAGTTGGACTGAAGGGTCTGTTTCCATGCTGTATATTTCCATGACTCAACTGAATAAATACAGAATGGATGCTCCCAATGACTGGGGAGTCCAGAACCAGGTATCACAGTTTAAGGATACAGCATAGGCCATTTACGACTGAGGGGAGGAGAAATTTCTTCACCCAGCAAGTGGCGAACCTATGGAAATCTTTGCCACAGAAAGCAGTTGAGGCTAAAACATTATGCTTTCAAGAAAGAGTTAGATGTAGATCTTGAAGCTAAAGTGATCAAAGGGTACATGGGGAAAGTAGGAACTGGGTACTGAGTTGGATAATTAGTCATGATCATATTGAATGGCAGAACAGGCTGGATGGGCCGAATAGCTGACTTCTAATTTCTGTTTATGTTTCTCTGTTTAGAGAGTGATTCTATCATGTTCAGCAGACAGAACATTACAATAAACATTACTGTATGGGCTAGGAACAGGGCACCTGATAGTGATCAGGCATTCAAACAGAAAAGGTACAATTATCCAAAAAGATGCCAATTCAGGGAGATCATGTATTTTTCATACTGTTAAAAAGGTTGTGCTAAGGTATTACTGGAACTTCAACCTTTATCCCATTATGATTGAGCCATCCTCAGTTTATTGATCAGAATGTACCAAATGGCAAACTTGGTAACAGAAGAACACCTCAGACCTTGGGATGTTTAGACAATAATCCAAAGCAATTATATTCTCCCCAACAATCACCTTTCTTCCAAAGCCAAAGAGAATACATTCAGGAAAAATAGTTAAACCTTCAGGTGATTTGGATTTGTAAAATCAAAGATTTGAAGAGACATGGATTGTGGCAAATATAATTATAAGAACAAATAGAAATGATAATTACCAGAACAAAACTTGGGAGAAATTCTGTTTATGGGTCTGAAACAGTTAATATTTGCTTGACTGCAGTAAGTACCATCCACCTTGAACACTTGATGGGAAAGTAAAGTAGGATCTTTTGGGAGACAGATCTAAAACAAAGTCCTCCCAACAAATTTCGAAGTCTAGAGGATGGAAAAGGGCCCTCTGTCCCATCAAGTTTATACTGGTAAAAAGAAAACAAGCCTCTAACAATTTCAATGTTTTAATATTCCTATTTTCCAGCAGTCTGAAAGATTAAGTTACTCCAATAGTGCTAGCAGTGAAAATCTAATGGAAAGAAACTTCATGTTATTTCCCATGCTCAACGTTTCTTCAGACCTATCATTAATTTTCACCGCGTGTGGATTTGTACCACCTTACATAGTTAAAATAGAAGATTGTAAAGTTTAGATAGGACTGGATAATTTCAGTTTAACTATGCTATTCCTCGAAGCATTAAAAATTCTTCTGCAACCAATTTTGTCATTGTAACCCATTTTATGAAACTCGTTCTTTCTCTCAATTATATCTTCACTTCTCTATCTTGTCACTACTTTCCCTTTCATACAACAATTTCAATAGGATTATTGTATCCACCTAGAGCCCATCATAATATGCACACAGTTGCAGAAATGCAATAAACTTCATTTTGTTTCTCAAGGCGTTTTGTGTTCGATCGGAAGGTGGCTACCCTCACTCACGCTAGGCCAAATTAATCCCTTAAGAACCTATACGCTTACAGCTGGCAACATAGGCAATACGTATCCCCTCCAAACAGCCATTCTTCTTACAAACCCAAGGAATATGTGGACAGGATATCAATAGTTTAATGTTATTCTCTGCTGGCTTTCAAAATTTCTATCTGCATCATGAGTGAAAATATTGGGTCATGAGACCCTTTTGTGACAGGTTAAGGTTTTGTGCTTTTGTACTTTTGATTTTCTGACCATTTAAGTGTATTGGTGGAAAAATTATGGATTAGAATGAGCAGAACTAGAAAATCAGAGCCACTGAATTAAGTGGAGCAGCCTAACCTTACCAAAATGCCAACTCTCAGGAGGAACAAGAACTGAACTTGGGACCTCACTCATAATATTACTTAGTACCACCCCAAATGGCTTTTTATAACTGATGCACTGGGAGCCCATTGTCTAGGATATATTCATATGCAAAATACATTAGCTTCAAAAGTTGAATGTGAAAACTTACGACAATCACTTTCATCTTCTCCATCACCACAGTTGTCTTGACCATTGCATCTGAAGATTATCGGAATGCATCGTCTCTTCTGTGAGCATTTAAACTGACTTGGAAGGCAAACATGTGTCTCTAAAAAATTATGAATAAACACAATGTGCTCAATTTTCAAAACTGAAATCATACAAATGACATTTAAATATTTTCTCACTACAAAGTCAAGCAATTCTAATTCAGTACTTACCACAGTTTGCCTCATCGGAATTATCTCCGCAGTCATTCTCACCATCACAGATGAAGGCTGGTTTCGTGCATATTCCTGTGCCACACTGAAATTGACCTGGTCTGCATTTAAATTCAGCTGAGAAGTCAAGGAAATGTTGCTTACAGAAAGAAAGAATCATGGGACATTTGGAACAATTACTGTATTTATTAAAAAAGTTCAGGCAAAAATGCAAAAGAGTTGTAAAAGTTTTCTGTTATTATTACCACAACATTTCAGATGATCTATGAAAGGAATGCTACATTCTCATTTCCAACTTCTGCCACCTGTTTTATTAATGATTTTGTAAACATATGAATACTTTCACACCATTGTTGGCACCAAAGATAGTACTGACTGCATATGAGGAGCAAGATGATGCAGCATTATTCCAAGAAGGCATTTATCTTGTATTAGCAAAGATCTC
The DNA here is from genome assembly GCF_020745735.1 of Hemiscyllium ocellatum. Taxonomy (NCBI): domain Eukaryota; kingdom Metazoa; phylum Chordata; class Chondrichthyes; order Orectolobiformes; family Hemiscylliidae; genus Hemiscyllium; species Hemiscyllium ocellatum. The sequence continues at coordinate 35,498,067 of NC_083407.1, read as the reverse complement.
TATTTGAAACTTGCCAAATATGTTACAGATTGAATGGCTGATATTATTAAATACAAATATTTATGCCATATTGATCAAAAATACTCACGGCAGTATTCAGGTTCATCTGATCCATCTCCACAGTCATCCTCTGTGTCACATTTCCACCAGAATGGAATGCATTTGTCATTGCTGCAGACAAACTGTTGAGACAGTACCATGAATTTACAATACAATTAAGATAATTAAACCTAAAATGAAATGTACATTTATAGTCATACATTGCACGGCATCAGCAGCAACTGGGCAAAACGTTGAAAGGAGCTACTTAAGTGATATTCTTTGACCAAATAATGTTTGTTCTCACTCAAATTTACCAGATTGATGGCTGTAATAAGCTAGAAAGTTGTCTTGTGTATTATTCATAATAAGTTTAAGGCATTTCTCAGCAAGGTATCAAGCTCTTGGGGTTAATAATCAAATCATTCATTTATTTTTCTTCCTTTTTTTTACCCTGTGCAAAAATAGTGACTTGTGCTGTTCCCCGTTTTTTGGGTGTTTAATGCAATGCCATATCAGCCTGTTGCATATTTTTCATCCGTGGGGCTTGATAGCAAGTAGTGAAAGGCTAACTGACAATTGAGAACATTGCAACCATTTTCCAATTCTGTTCTCACCCAGTGTCCAGTGAGCAACAAGAATATTGAATGTTTTTTTTCCTTTCCCGAATTGAAGATTCTGAAACTAATTGGAATGTCATATTAGCTCTCCTGCTGAAAACTCATGTTCATAAAATATTTAGCACAGCCTACGAAATGATCCTGGGAATGTTCTGATCTTTATGTAAAAAAACGGAAGGAAGATTCCAGTTAGGACACCTCCGCAATTTGACGATCAAGCTGCTATGCAGTTGCTGTTGGTCCCTTTCTGTTGCCCAGGTGCTTAAATCAATTCCGAGATTAATTGCTTCAGTACCATTGGACTTGACAAGTACACCAGAAAATGAAAGAAAGCAACTGCCTGTGATATCAGATCATGTACAAATTTAGCAATGTTTTTGCATTCTAGCTGAACATAACCAGTAGTAACCGTTTAGATTTGCCATTTAAAAAAACATGAGATGCGAGTGTCACTGGTAAAGGCCAGCATTTATTTCCTATCCCTAGTTACTTTTGGAAAAAAATAGTAATCCCATCCTTGAACTATTGCCATCCATGTCGTGCAAGCGCTGTTGTATAGGCGATTGATCCAGGATCATAGTATCTCTACGCTGCAGATAGAAGCTATTTGACAAATCGGGTCTGCACCAACCCACTGAAGAGCATCCCACACAGACCCATCCCTTCACCCTATCCTTATAACCCTGAATTTACCATGGCTAATCCCCCTTGCTTGCATACCCCTAGACACTACACAGCAATTTAGCATGGCCAATCCAACTAACTTGCAAATCTTTGGACTTTGGGAGGAAACTGGGTCAACCTATACAATCTCATACATTCATGAGGTGATTGTGCAAACTCCACACAGACAGTCACCCAAGGAATCAAACCCAAGTTCTTGAATATTGTGAGGCAGCAATGTTAACCACTTTGCCACTCTCAATCAATGGGTGGGAATCAGATAGCTTCCCAGCCAGATCTGGAGTCAGGCAGGGCTGCCCTCTCTCTCCAGCCTTGTTTGTGTGCTGCATAGAGCCATTTGCCGAGTCCATCAGGAAGGATGCGAGCCTGAGAGGGGTGACTATTCCGGGCAGCGGGGGCCTGCAGGTTAAGGCCTCCCTGTACATGGATGACGTCGCCGTTTTCTGCTCGGATCCGCTGTCCGTACGCAGACTCATGTGCATTTGTGACCAGTTCGAATGGGCCTCGGGGGCCAAGGTAAACCGAGGCAAGAGCGAGGCCATGCTCTTCGGGAACTGGGCCGACCAATCCTCGATCCCCTTCACCGTCAGGACCGACCACCTGAAGGTGCTGGGTATTTGGTTCGGGGGGGCTGGGGCGTGCGCCAAGTCTTGGGAGGAGCGTATCAGTAAAGTGAGGCAGAAACTGGGCAGATGGAGGCTACGGTCGCTCTCCATCACGGGAAAAAACCTGGTCATCAGGTGTGAAGCACTGTCATTGCTGTTGTACATGGCACAGGTCTGGCCTATTCCCAGAACCTGCGCCGCTGCAGTCGCCCGGGCCATCTTCCAGTTCATATGGAGTTCAAAGATGGACCGGGTCCGAAGGGACTCACTATACAAAGATCTGGGCAACGGGGGTAAAAATACACCCAATGCCACCCTCACCCTGATGGCCACCTTTGTGTGTGGCTGCATCAAGCTGTGTGTGGATCCCCGGTACGCAAACACCAAGTGTCACTACGTACTGAGGTTCTACCTGTCCCCGGTGTTGCGAAGGATGGGCCTGGCCTCGCTGCCGCGGAACGCTCCGAGTAGTTGGACCGTTCCGTACCACCTGTCCTTCGTGGAGAAATTTCTGAAGAAAAACACCTTTGACCACAAGTCCATCAGGAAGTGGTCAGCACGTAGCGTCCTCGAGACCCTTCGGGAAAAGGAGAGGGCGGATCCTGTTGAGTGGTTCCCTGAGCAGACTGTCAAAGCAATTTGGCAGAATGCCTCATCGCCAGAACTTTCCAACAAGCACCAAGACATGGCTTGGCTGGTGGTGAGAAGGGCTCTACCTGTGAGATCATTTATGCACGCCCGGACTCTCAGCCGCACCGCACGCTGCCCTCGAAGCGGCTGCGGGGGGGACGAGACTGTCACACACCTCCTTCTGGAATGTGCCTATGCAGAGGAAGTCTGGAGAGGGATGCAGTGGTATTTGTCGAGGTTCGTCCCGAGCAGCGCCGTGACGCGGGACTCCGTGCTCTACGGCCTGTTCCCCGGCACGCACACCGAGACGAACATCAACTGCGCCTGGAGGATCATCAACTCGGTGAAGGACGCTCTCTGGGTGGTCCGAAACCTGTTGATCTTCCAGCTGAAGGAGTTGACCCCGACTGAGTGTTGCAGACTGGCACATTCCAAGGTCCAGGACTACGTGTTGAGGGACGCGCTGAAACTTGGGGCAGCTGCCGCCAAGGCACGGTGGGGAAAGACCACCGTTTAACATCTGCCTGTCGAAAGAAAAGCAGGGGGCCCATGCAGTCATTTGGGCTCTGCTGACGCCTTAGCTCAATATGTGAGTGAGAGATGCATAGATCTGTATGTAATAATGATAATTCGGAGCTGTGTATGTAAATGTGGAAATATGAATGGCATTACCTAATGTACAGTGTATCAAATTATTCTATGCATATTTTATGAATAAAGTATATTTTTGAAAATAAAAAAAAACTGTGCCACTGTCCCACCCAGAATTTTGATACAGTGACGATGAACAAACGGTGATAGATTAGAGGGGACTGTAGCATAGTGGTAATACTACTGAATTCTTAATCCAGCCGCCCGGTCTGATATTCTGGAGAAATAAGGTCAAATTATACCAGACCACCTGGAGTATCTTTCAATTAGTGAAATTCTCATGCATCTGCTCACTTTGTTCTTCTTGGTAGTGGAAATTGCAGTTTTCAAAGGAGTTCTTGAAGAATTCTAAGTGAGTTCTTTTAGACTGTAAGACCATAAAACATAGGAAATAGGGCCATTTGGCCCATTGAGTCCACTCTACTATTCAATCATGGCTGATGGTCATTTCAACGCCTCTTACCCGCACTCTCCCCATATCCCTTAATTCTTTGCGAGATTAAGAATTTATCAATTTGTGTCTTGAAGACATTTAACGTCCCAGCCTTCACTAAAGTGCATATTGTAAATGGTAGGTATTGAACTAAAATAACAGAGTGGCTGAGGTGCCAATCAACATACTACTTTATCATGGAATGGTATTAAGCTTCTTGAGTGTTACTAAAACACTTCTTATCCAGCTAAGTATGGACTGTTTTATCACACTCCTGAATTGTCCCTTGTAGATGCTGGACAGGCTGTGGGGAGTCAGGAGGTGATAATGCATAGCATCAAATTCCCAACCTCTTACTGCTCTTGTAGTCACAGTATTTATGTGATTTGCACAGTTGATTTTCAGGTCAATGGTAACACTCAGGATGTTGATAAAGGGAAATTCAGCAGTGAACATCAAGGGGAAATATCTAGATTTTCTGTTAGAGAATATCACAGTTTATGCGATGTTACTCTGCTTGTCAGCCCAAATCTGAATGCTATGTATGTCTTAGTTAATACACAGACAGTCTAATAATCTAAGGAGTTGCAAATGGAACTGAACATCATAAGATGTAAGAGCAGAAGTAGGCCATTTGGCCCATTGAGTCTGCTTCACCATTCGATTAGATCATGGCTGAACTGATAATCTTCAATGCCACTTTACTGCTTTATACTGATTGAATTCCTGATGAAAGGCTTTTGCCCAAAATATTGATTTTCCTGCTCTTCAGATGCTGCCTGACCTGCTGTGCTTTTCCAGCACTACTCTAATCTTGACACTTGTGAATTAACATATCTACCTCAACTCTGAATATACCTAATGACATAACCTCTGCATCCCTGTACAACAAGGAATTCTCCAGATTCACTATCCTCTGAGGAAAGAAATTACTCCCTCTTTGTTTTAAATAGGAGACCCCTTACTTTGAGATTTTGCTTGCTAATCCTAGTCTCTCTCAGAAGGGGAACCAACCCTTCAGTATTTACCCTGCCAAGTCCCAGAATAATCTTTATTGTTTCAATAGAGTCTCCTCTCATTATTCTAAATCCAATAAGTACGGGCCCAACTTACTCAAAAGAAATGCGAAGAAGGTTTAGCAGGGAAATCATAACAAGCTTCCATAGTCACCTTCAGTACAATGTAGAACAATTGTCCATTAATGCAAATAGTAAAAAAATTGGTATGGCGTTCAATTTTCATGTACTGAATTTGGACTCAATTGAATAGTTATGTAATACCAGCCAGTTTTCAGCCAATCAATTTTATATGCAAAAAGAAATTTATTTGTAGTATGCTCAGGGTCCAACATTCCAACGTTTTCCACCGTTTGGTACTTGGTTCCATCTTAGACTAATTGATAGAGGTTGATTGCAATGATAACCTTATTATTGCATCATGCAACAATCAGAATTGTAGAAGGCAAACTGAATGTACAGCTTTCTACTGTATCCAACAAATTCTATTTGTAAATGGGACTGCATTCCACAAAGGAAGAAGATGTAGACCACTTATTCTGATGGTGACCTAACAGACCATTGAATTGAAGTGGAGGATCAACACAAAACAGTTTAAACTGTTAAGTAGTAACTAAGAGAACGTGATGGAAGCCCTTTGCTCAGAAATGTTTTCTTCTAGAATGATTTAATTTGTCTTGTCTCTCTTTATTATAAAAAGAGAATTCATGGTAGTGTGGTTCCATATGGGCTAGAGATAAAATTGTGAAAGTTGTAGTATGTTGGAAAATTAAGTTATGCATTCAGCACTACAAGCTAAAAGAATACAAGGTGAAATCTAATCTGATGTTTGAGTATGATGGAAAGTAATTAACTCGAATATAAAAGATCTTCCAAACACAAAAGAATGAATGATTTTCACAACATGGGCAATTTTGTCAGATTATTTAAATTATCTGAGTTCTAAAGTTATAGCCTCAGTGAAACATAAACCTGAGGGTTCAAAACAAAGAGAAACAGGTATGGTAGATGAAAGAAAAGAAAAAAAATAAAGCACTTAAGAGAGGTCAGATCAATACTTATGGCTCAATTCACTAAAACACAGAGGGATTTTTTTTCTCAGGAGGTCCAAGAAAACCCATTCTGCAAGCTGAGCAACACTGAGGGGGAAAATATAACAGGAGCTACCACATTTATCTGGGCCTTTCAACAACCTGGGAGAAGGAAGTAACACATAGGATGGAGGTTTCAGTGTTACCCAACCAAATAAGATTGAACAAATAATGACAAGGGATACAAGAGGAAAATGCTGACAATGCTGGAGATCTGAAATGTAAAGAAAATTGCTGGAAATCTTGAACAGGTCTGGCAGCATCTTGAAGACAGAAGCAGTGCAAGTCAACAGATTCTGGTGAAATTCACAGACTCCTTACTTCCTGTTTCTCTCTTTACAGATGATTCCAGATCTACAGAAGGTGCCTGAATGCCTATGCAAAAGTAACTTGCAAATACAAATGAAGTAACTAGTTATTGCGAACATTGGAGAATTTTTAGATGGTCTATTGAATAAATCAGTACCAATGCCAACATTTTTGACAAAGTTGATCTTTGCAGTGAGATAGATTATCATTATTGTAACATGCGTAGTGTGTCAATCAAAAAATTTTTTTTTTAAAACCAAAAAAGAACAGCCAAAATTTTCTGATGGATGAGTAGACATTTCAGCAGCTTAAGTGGAGTTGTTCATGGGGACTCTGTGGAATCCCCATGTAGTAGAATTCAAGGGAGTTACCAGGGAATCGGAAGACTCCAATGAGTAATTCTTCTGTTTGGAACCCTTCATTTCAGTTGAAAGATTCACTACAGGTTCATAAAAAAAATGCCAAGGGAAATTTAGATGATTAAAATAAAACTGCTAACTTTGGGATAACCAAAGAACTGACACCTCCACCCCACCACCAAACCCTGACTTGCTACAAACAATCTCAACTGCACTTTCCCGATTCCTTATACCACCTGGACTTTGATCTGAAACCCCCACCCTCCCCACCCCCTGCATACAAGAGCTCCTGGACATGACAGAGCATCTCTCCCATAGGCCCATAGGGATTAGTGTCCAGATCACAACAGGCCAGACATATTGAATGTATTCAAGATATAGCACTTGGGGCAAATAGGACGAAAGGTCATGGGGAGAAAGCTGGATTAGGCTATTGAGTTGCGATTGTGATGAATGAAGGAGCAGGTTCAAAGGACCACATAGCCTCTTATTGCTTTTTTGTTTCTGTGTTTCTACTCCAATAGCACTGTGGGAGTTTCTGCTCAAGAGCCACCACTCCCTTCTGACCCCAGACCCAACAGCTCCATCTCCCTCCAGTACCTGGTGATCTCTCCCCACTAGGACCCAACAACTCAACCTCCTCAGGACTCAACATCCCCTCTTTCCATAGGGCCTGACAGCCTTTTCCCCGTGGGATATAATGCCTCCCTCCCTGCTAGACCACAGAGCTCCAGTTCACCCTTATCAACTCAAACCTCTTCATCACTTACCTGACATCTTTCCCATTTGCACTTTAGCACTTGTTCAACTTGGCTCTTTGGCACTCAGCTCACCCTCTTGATACCTTACTTCCCTGTCTTGCTGGTACTTTACTTACCTGGCACCCCAACCTCATATTTACCTTGCTCACTTTCACAGGAGCTGTAAAATACTTGTCTGTCCTGCTGGGCCAATAAATCACAGAAAACTGCAACCACTAAAATGAAAAACTGGGAGTGTTTTGCCTCCCCACAGCTAACCTATAATGCAATGACACACTTAAAGTACAATCTGTATTGGTGCAGGACCCACAATCAGATTTAAAAATCACACAACACCAGGTTATAGTTCAACAGGTTTATTTGGAAGCAATAGCTTCCGGAGCACTGCTCCTTTGTCAGGTGGTTGTGGAGTATAAGATCGTAAGACACAGAATATATACTCACAACCACCTGATGAAGGAGCAGCGCTCTGAAAGCTAGTGCTTCTAAATAAGCCTGTTGAACTATAACCTGGTGTTGAGTGACTTTTAACTTTGTACAGCCCAATCCAACACCAGCATCTCCAAATCATGATCAGATTCTCCTGCCAGAAATACAGGAAATTCTTCCCTAATATCTTTAAAAAAAACAAATAAGTGCAAACTTGCAATCAGACACTCCTCAAAGAATCCGTCTCAAAATGTTTGAAGTGGTCAGTAAATGGGTACTGTTCTATTATTGATCGCTCTTTCTGTGTGCAGGATTTTTAAAGTGACTTATAGGGTAGTTACAGAAAATAAACTCATTGCACAGGGAATTCAATGTATTTACACGACATATGTTTAAAGACAATACCTGGCTTGCGGTACAGTTGGAAAGACAAGTCCAGCCATCAGCAGCCAGATAGAAGTTTGTGGGGCAGGCACATTTGTGTTTTCCTCCAGGTGACAGCAAACATAGGTTGCTGCAACCTCCATTATCGACTTTGCATGGGTGACCAGGCACTGAGACAAAGATAAATAGAAATCATTTGAGCTTTTAATCTGATGGACAGTGAAATCAAGTTTTGTACAAACACTTAAACTGGAAAACTTTGAAGGTCCAAAATTCATAATATTAGAAAGTAGAACCATAGGTAAAGCTTACAAACAATAATGAAATTATATTCTAGCAAGAACAAACTAGAGTTAACGATGTGCCTGCATGTTCTAATTAATGTGGAGGACACAGTGATTATCATCATCAAAAGATACCATTATAATTTTTGAGCCATTTCTGAGGCCAAGGCTAGTGATGGAGCAGAAACCACTCAAGATAATAATCTCCTCAAAACTTTCCTCTTCACATCCCAAAGAAGGTTGCAGATAGCGTAAGCTTGCACCTCTTTTTCCCTGCTTCTCGTCATAACCTACCTTTGTGTCTTTTTCCTTTTATATAACCAAGAAGTGCAACTTGTTTAGGCAGTGGAGGAGCAGCAAGAAGTGAGTCATGAAGAAGATGCAAATTTGAATTTACTATTTTTGGTTAATACTGTCATGATATGTAACTTGGAGCATAGCACAGTGGCAGAATCTGCATATGTTGAGACAGTGGGCCGAGGACACTCGCAATAGAGGGGTGGTTCATATAAGTTCAGGTGTGGATGACTCAGCAAACTTTTATTGAACAACAAAAGGAACAGACTACAAAAACAGCAACTGTTGGAAAAACTCAGCAGTTCTGGTAGCATCTGTGGAGAGAAATCCAAGTTAACATTTTCAGTCAAGTGACCCTTCCTCAGCACTGCCGAAACATTAACTCTGATTTCTATTCACAGATGCTGCCTGAGCTGCTGAGTTTTTCCAGCAATTTCTGTTTTTGTTTCTGATTTACAGTATCTGCAGGTTTTTTTTGGTTTTTAGAAGGAGAAGGCTGATGGGTGCAGATATCAAAATACTTAGTTGCTACAGTCACCTTAACAGCCACTGACAATACTGTTTTCGTCTTGCTCTGTGGATGAAATTTGTTCAGCAGCTGGGAGATTTCAATGTTAAGTCCCTTAGTGACAGCCAAAATTTGAGACATCTGCTCCAAGCCGAACTTCAGGAATGAAGTATTGTTCCTTAAACTCTTGAGTGGAAATGGCTTCTTGTGAACAACTCCTCCTTCTCCCTTTTCTCATAGTTTGACCTCGCCCAATCACCCTTGATAGAGGAGGATAGCACACTAATGGGCCCTATTGCTAGGAGCAAGTGATTTGTGCAGAACCCTAAAGTCAGTAAAAAGTACTACATCACTCCGTGTATTCCTTTGAAATTAAAACCTTCATTGAAAGATCAAAAAGCATTTAGGAATTTAACAACAGTTAGAGAAATCAAATGGAAACTATTAGCTAAACAGGTGACAATTTTCTTGCATTGCCTGGGGTGAGAATGAGGTGAGTTTCTTTCTGCTGCATAATGCATGTTTAGCTTTGCAAGGTTAAGAAAGGGCGCAGATTAGGGTACGACTCTTACATCAGTAATAACATGATGTGCCTGCTTTGGATGCTTCCAGCTGAGGTTAACTCCATGCTCAGGTGCGTTTGGTGTGTTTCAGGTCAAAAGAAAGATTACGTGCCATAGGCCCAATTATGGCTCACTAACTGTAGTTGTAGCACCTAAAAATCCAGTGTTATCCAGCCAAACTGAACCCTAACAACAAGATATTCAGATTATACTACTCCATCATGTTGGTTCTGTTGATGTGCATCCCTCATACCTGTCATGTATTTACCAATTTCACCAATTTCTTTTTGAAGCCTGTACTATATTCTCCACTATTTACTCATATATTTTGAAACTACTTCCAGTATCTGAAACCAAGTCATTTACATACAAGAAAAACTAGGATGTTCATCCTGATTCCTGAAGGACTCCATTGCATAATTGTTCTGATTCAGAAATGTTTTCATTCACCACTGCTCTCTCCTTCCCATCACATATTTGATGCCATTCATACATAACAACCATCATTTTAATTTGTGTTCCTATTTTCCTGTCTCTTCCATCTTTTGAAAGTCCATACAGACAATACTTATGCCATCATTTTCATCAGTCTGTTCAATATTTCATCCAAACAGTTTAATCATGTCAGTCAGACATGACTCTTTTTTCAAAAAACAAATAAATCCTGAAATAGCTGTGCCTTAATAATTCTTATTTGGAGAAGCATGGACTGTTTGTCCTTGACAATTGCTGCTAACAGTTTTCCCAACATGCTGGCCTTTAGTTATCAGGTTTATCTTCATGTTTTTGAATAGGAATATAATACAGTATCAGCAATCATCCATGGTCCTGGCATATCTTGTTTATTCAAGAGGACTGAAAGAAAGACTGGGGTCAGAACCTATGCCGTGCACTTGGTTCACTCAGCAACTTTAGAAGCATCCCATCTGATTTAGTCAGCTTGTTAATTTTGATTGATGCTGACTTACTTACACTTTCTTTCCATGTTCTTTTAGGAAGATAAATCCAGTATACCTACTCCTTCCCTCTTTACAGCATCATTAGCTAATCCTTACCTTTTGAAGAGATACTCATTCAATGCTTGAAATGCCCTTTGCTTCCAGAAGAAGTAAAATCCTCCTTTGGCCTGAATTGAATCTAACTGTATTTGTAATTTTCTATTGTGTATGTTTACAACAGATTTTTAAGTTTACTTTTATTTTACCTGTTATTCTTTTCTCATGTGCTCTTTTTTGTTATTAAATCTTTTCCCAACATTTTGTAGACGGTCTGGTGTTCAATTATATTTTACACCTGACAATTGCAACAAATCTCCTTTTGTTAAATTATTTTAACATGTATTTCCATTGTCATCGAAGGCATTTGGGTAAGATATACATTTTGGAGCAATATTTTTGGTTTGTATTTGAACAACCAACACAATGAAGGCCCATTTATTGCTTTTTTAACATTTTCTTTGGTTCCAGTCCACTATGATAGTTTTCCTCCCAAATAATTGATATTGGAAGCCTTCCTGTTGTTGATTTTCATTTTTGATCATCTTATGCCCTTTTCCACAGCTACTTCAAATCGAATGTTATTATGATTGTGATTATCCATATGTTCTCCACTTACCTGACTTCATTCCTCAGAACTAGATCTTAGAACTGTTTTCTTAGTTTAACACATCAATATTCATGTATCAAATCAGGCAGAAGAAAATGTTCTGTTATTTACATTTTATTGTCAAAATACTTCAGTGTACACTTTGGTTTCCACCTTTCCCTTTTGGATCCCTCCCTCTCTAGAAGCCAATGTTCTTCTGGAGAAAATCTGAGCTATTCAGAATAAACTCCAGTCAGAATCACCTGCTCCCAATTATCACTGAAACCATTCAGGTTTATCTTCAAAGGGACCTGTAATTATAAGATTGTCTTTGTTCCTCATTGGACTAGCAATATACTGATCATGAACAACAGTCTGTAGTTGCATAGTATTTTTAATATGTTAAGATGTCCCAATGAGGGAAGGTTATGGTGCAAAATTTGACATTGAATCACGGATATATCATGCAGAGAGCCAAACGTAGGTCAGAAGTAGTATTTAAGGAACTTCATAAAGGAGGTAGAAAGAAGCAGAGTTTTAAGGAGGGAAGTCACAGGGTAAGTCTTCAGCAGTTGACCACACAGGTACCACTGGAACAATTAAAAGTAGGACACTCAAAAGCCTGCACACATTTTAGGAGCTCTTGGCTGTCATTGCCCTTTACATTTTTTGTTATCTTTGTCAGGGACTTGAAGTTTCATTACATTGCTCTTACTATTTTTATATCCGTCTGAAATTGACCCCCTCAAAACATTCCAAGAAAGTAGCCTAGACCCTAACGTTTTCTAATTTTAAAAGCAGATGTAAAGTGGATATTTCACGTGTGATGCAGCTGGTCAAAGCACTTGGCTTGAAGCAAAACAGAATTTATTTAAATACTACAGTTGAAACACGAACAAAAGAAAACAGAATTTAGAATATTTGAAAACCCAACCGACTCGATACCGCAACTTAACAAAGGAGCTGTCCCATTCCCATAACATCCCATAAATACACTCCTTGGCAAAACACACTCTCCTTACGGGCAGGAGAGATTTCAGGGAGAATGCCAGTCAGGAACCATCTGCTGAAGCTTCAAACTTTTCTCCAATATAGCAGCTTCTGTTTGTTACTGCTAAACTAAACTAGAAAAAAACCTCAAGTGGGAGAACTGACCACTCCCCTGCCATTGTTAAACTAAGCTTTTGCCCAGACATTTTGGCACCTCTGCCTTTACGATCTCTCTTGAATAAAAAACAAGGACAAAATAACCTTTTTAAAGTGACAGCATCGTCACATTTACCGATAGATGTGTACTCCCTATCTCTTTCTCTCTGGCCATTTACAGAAGGCATCCATCAATGTTATATTTTAAGTTTTTATTCCTTAACACTAATCAAATAGAGTCTATCTTTAAATCCTCTAGTACTTCAGCAACCTGCAGAATTAAAGTATTTGCTCTCATGTAAATCTGAATAAATATCAGATTATATATTCATAGGCGTCTACGCAAGGCACATTGGGCTGAGACAGACAGATTTTTAATCAAAAAGGATATCCAGGGTTATTGGGAAAAAGGAAGGAAAGTGGAGTTCAGGGTAATCATGTCAGTCATGATCTCATTGAATACTGGAGCAGAATTGCAGGGCCAAATAGCCTCAGTTTAATCCTATGTATTATCGTTGTTGTTTTTTTTTGTCCATTTAAAGGCTTAATAACTAGCTGTGTGCAGCTAGAAGCAGTTGTAATAATAAGAATGGATGACTCAGAATTTATGACTTGTAACTCTTTGAGTTTGAAATCCATTCTGTGGATTGTAAATGAATGTCAACCGCCTCGTGAAATCCTGACATATCTTAGCAAAGACAAATGAGTCACTGCATAACAGGTGGTTGTTGCTGAATGTAGGTGATTACCAAATGCACACATCTACAGTTTTGAAACAGAAAATTCAAAGGCCTTGCTAGCAAATCCACATGAAGTTGGACAAAATCAAGGGTTTAATTTTTATTTGCAAAAGTTGTCTTCAAGGCACTTATGCTAACTCTACAAAACTCCTGTTCATTCAGCAAGGTAAGTGCCAGTGCATATTCTCTGTACATCAATTCATACAATTTGAGCTGACTTCAGTCTCTTTTAGTCTTCATTTTTATGCATGATATAATACTTCCTTCATCCAACTTAATTTTTTTCCTTAAAGAGACAAAGTAAAATGACTTCTTACCCATAATTAAATAAATCATCCAATTACACAAATGATTTATACATTAAATTTGGAAAGCATATAGCAGGTTGTGAAGATTTACCATCTGGTTGTCTGTGAGGATGATACACATGGATATCCATTATCTGATGCCAGGAGCTGATTAGTGACATCTTGTTTAAACCTGTGGTTTTATGAGCACGGCTGACCGACTTAGTTTTCCAATCTGTCCAGTAAATGTAGTCTTCAAATAACGTCACCGCTAGAACATGTGGAATATCTTGGTTCTGAACTGCAATAGGATATGGATATATTAGCGCACTATATTAGAAGAATGCCAGCTTCGACATTAAATATTGCATGAACCATCAGATACAACTGGAACATAATTTTTTATGAATAGTTGCTGCAATAATATACTGGCTCCCTAGGGTTCTTCATTACCATTTGAAAGAACACAGAACAAAGCATAAGCTCTGTTAGCTTGTGGTTTCACTTGGTCCAACACGTGATAGAAAATGAATATGCCTGCTCACGAGACAGTGTTTTGAAATTACTCAATATGAAATCATAATTTTAAATTCCCTTATTTTTCTCTCTTCTGAAGGTGCCACACTGTAATGAACAATCTATCTTTAAAATGGTTTTAGAAGGGGGAGGTAGGAAGAGGGAGGATTTTTTTGGGGGGTGCTTAATTACCATCAGGGACATTCCCAGGCCAAATAATACCACACTTTCATCCAACCTGCCCACAATTCAAAATCCATCCCCTGACTTTCCTCTTGTCTCTCTAAGGTAGGCAAACACTCCTCACACAAATCTCTGAACTTATCTCACTGCAGTATGCATTATAACCACTACCTCTACCACCTCATGGGCCCCTGCAGGCCTGCCAGCACCCATTACCAAGACATAACATTGCACCATAGCAACTGACGAAATTTAAATTCAGTTAATATGACAGCCTGGCAAAAAAAAACAGCTAATTTCAGTCATGAAGTCATGAAATCATCATCATCAATTCTTGGAAAATCCATCTGGTTCACTAATGTCCTTTCGGAAGGAGAGTTGCTGTCCTTATTTGTCTTGCCTACATGTGAGTCCAGCCCAACAGACTTATGGTTGACTCTTATGTTGTTCTATGAAATGGCCTGATAAGCCCCTCAGTGTAAGGGGAATTTGCAATGGACAACAAATGTTAGCCTTGTCAAAAATGCCCATTCCCCATGAAGAAATCAACTAAAAGAAAACAACAGCTGAAGGGATTACATTAATAATTTCTTTCCCTTGTCTTTTTTGATCTATTTTGAACAACCTTTCGCTATTACCAATCACTGACATTTTCCAGGTGTCAATAAACTCAGTACAGATTTGTTCTATTGAGTCTAAACAGGCCTGATTATCAATTAGAAGATTGATCGGCAATAGAATTCTAACACTTAAGTTGTCTTGCCTCTTGCATAATCTTGAGGCAGCGACTTAGCATGAGCCTGACTAGACAGTTTTTAAAAATCTTTTTCAACTTTCAGAACCTTTGTGGTCAATATCGTGACAATCTCTTAATGAGGACAGAGAATTTATGAGACCATCCTAGTTTCAAACAGAACATGGTGCAGCAATCAATCACTGATCTCGGAATGAATTTTAATTCCAAGTAGTAATGTCAAGGAAGAAAGCCTTGAGCATGCCTTTAAATCAGATATTTAGAAGTTAGAATAGTGGGAATGGAAGCTAGGGCAATTGGATGTTCTCCTGCAGAATGTGGGAGGTAAAGGTCATGACCAGTCTCCTTGCTGACTGCGTTGGCAGGAAATGCACCCAACTCCAGCTCCTCGAAAACCACATTAGGGAACTGGAGCTGGAGCTGGATGAACTTTGGATCATTCAGGAGGAGGAGGGGGTTACTAAGAGGAGTTACAGGGAGGTAGTCACTCCTCGGTGCAAGAAGAAGGTAGATGGGTAACTACCAGGGAACAGAAAGGGAACTGGCAGGCAGTGCAGGGATCCCCTGTGGCTGTTCCCCTCAACAACAGGTATACCATTTTGGATACTGTTTGGGGGGGTGGAGGACTTACCAGGGAGGAAGCAATGGGCACATGTCTCTGGCAAAGAGTCTGTCCTTGCTGCTCAGAAGAGAAGGTGGAAGAGGAACAGAACATTAGTCATTTGGGATTCCATAGTTAGGAACGAGTTAGGTTCTGTGGGAACGAGAGACACTCACAGTTGGTGTGTTGCCTCCCAGGTACCAGGGTTCATAATGTCTCGACATAGGTAGGATGAGAGGTGAGGATTTAAGGCAGAAATTCAGGGAGCTAGGGTGGAAGCTTAAAACTAGAACAAAAGAGTTGTTATCTCTTGTTTGTTGCCCATGCACCGTGCTAGCAAGGCGAGGAATAGGGAGAGAGAGGAGTTGAACATGTGGCTACAGGGATGGTGTAGGAGGGAGGCTTTTGGATTCCTGAATAATTGGGGCTCTTTCTGGAGTAGGTTGGACCTCTACAAACAGGACGCTCTTCACCTGAAGCATAGGGGTACCAGTATCTGGGGGGAAATTTGCTCATGCTCTTCGGATGGGTTTAAAATAATTCAGAAGTGGGGTGGGAACCAAAATTGTAGTTCAAGTATGTAGGAGGTTTAAAGTAGTAAAGTCAGAACTAAGGTTTCAAGGTCATAAGAAGGCACCAGCAAACAAGAAGTTGGTTTGAAATGTGAATACTTCAACACCAGGAAGATCCAGAATAAGGTGGATGAACTTGCAGCATGAGTCAGTACCTGGGATTTTGTGTTGTAGCCATTTTGGAGACATGGATAGAGTAGGGACAGGAATGGTTGTTGCAGGTTCTGGGATTTAGATGTTTCAGTAAGAATAGAGAAGATAGTAAAAGGAGGGGTTCTTGGGGGTTGGTATGGCATTGTTAATCAAGGACAGTATTACAGTTGCAGAAAGGACATTTGAGGACTCATCTACTGAGGTAGCTTGGGCTGAGGTTAGAAACAGGAAAGGAGAGGTTATCCTGTTGGGAGTTTTCAATAGGCCTCTGAATAGTTCCAGAGATGTGGAGGATAGGATAGGAAAGATGATCCTCAATGGAGTGAGATGACAGGGTAGTTTTTATGGAGTCTTTAACTTTCCAAATATTGACTGGAAATGCTTCAGTTCGAGTACTTTAGATGGGTCAGTTTTTGACCAATGTATGTGGAAGGATTCCTGATACAGCATGTGGACAGGTTAACAAAGGTGAGGCCACATTAGATTTGGTACTGGGTAATGAACGTGGTCAGGAGTTAAAGTTGGAGGCAGGTGATCACTTTGGTGATAGTGACCACAATTCGGTTATGTTTACTTTAGTGATGGAAAGGGATAAGTCAAAACCACAGGGCAAAAGCTATAGCTGGGGGAAAGGCAATTATGATATGATTAGGCAAGAGTGGAGACAACCCTGGAAATTATAGACCTGTGAGCCTTACTTTGGTTGTGGGTAAAGTGTTGGAAAAGGTTATAAGAGATAAAATTTATAATCATCTAGGAGAGGAATAAGTTGATGTGGGATAGTCAACACAGTTTTGTGAGGGGTAGGTCATACCTCACAAACCTAATTGAGTTCTTTGAGGAAGTGACTAAACAGGTGGATGAGGGTATAGCATTTGATGTGGTGTTTATGGATTTCAGTAAAGCATTTGATAAGGTTCCCCACGGTAGGCTACTGCACAAAATACGGCGGCATGGGATTAAAGGTGATTTAGCAGTTTGGATCAGAAATAGGCTAGCTGAAAGAAGACAGATAATGGTGACTGATGGGCAATGTTCATCCTGAGTTCGGTTACTAGTCTTGTACTGGAAGGGTCCACTGTTGTTTGTCATTTTTATAAATGGCCTGGATGATGGCACAGAAGGATGAGTTAGTAAATTTGCAGATGACACTCAGGTCAGTAGGGTTGTGGATAATGATGAAGTGTGTTGTAGGTTACAGAGGGACATAGATAAGGTGCAGAACTATGCTGAGACGTGGTAAATGGAGTTTAATGTGCAAAAGTATGAGGTGATTCACTTTGGGAGGAGTTACCAGAATGCAGAGTACTGGGCTACTGGTAAGATTCTTGGTAATGTAGATGAGCAGAGAGATCTCGGTATCCATGTACATCGATCCTTGAATGTTACCACCCAGGTTGATGGGCTGTTAAGAAGGGATACGTTGTGTTCGCTTTTGTTGGTCGAGGGATTGAGTTTCGGAACCATGAGGTCATGTTGCAGCTGTACAAAACTCTGGTGCAGCTGCACTCGGAGTATTGCATACAGTTCTGGTCACCACATTAGAAGAAGGATGTGGAAGCGTTGGAAAGGATTCAGAGGAGATTTACTAGGATGTTGCCTGGTATGGAGAGAAGGTCTTATGAGGAAAGGCTGAGAGATTGAGGCTATTTCTATTAGAGAGAAGAAAGTTGAGAGGTGACTTCCTTGAGACATATTAGAAAATTAAAGGGTTAGATAGGCTGGTCAGTGAAAGTCTTTTTCCTTGGATGGCAATGGCTTGCATGAGTGGACATAGCTTTAAACTGAGGGGTGATATATATAGGACAGATGTTAGAGGTAGTGTCTTTACTCAGACAGTAGTAGGGGCTGGAATGTACTGCTTGCAACAGTAGTAGACTCGACAACTTTAAGGATGTTTAAATGGTCATTGGATAGGCATATGGATGAGAATGGAATAGTGTAGGTTAGAAGGGCTACAGATTGGTTTCACGAGGTTGGCGCAACATCGAGGGCTGAAGAGCCTGTACTGCACTGTAGTGTTCTATGTTCTATGTTAATTCTAGTACCAAATGTTGGCCCAGAATCATAAGTCTTTTTTATAACATACAGTTGGAGAACATAGAACATAATCAGACCATGCTAACATTTATGAGTTGGAATAACTACATGCAAATGGTGTTGCACTCTATCTTTTTCCATGGAGAATGTTATGTGTATGTGCAAAACATTTCTGTTATCCACCACAAGTAAATGATACTTTCAAGCAGTAAAAACTGGTTTGGACAAAATCCTAACATTTTACAAAAATGCAATTGATTAATCATTTGAGAGACTAATATTGTCTTTTTCTGTGTACCCTCTTCTTCAGAACTATAAGCATTTTTAAAAAATCTGATCAGAATCTTTTGCACCTCTTCCAACCTCTTTTGTCAGGTAGAAGATTAAAAAGTTTAAAGATATGAACCAACAGATTCAAGAACAACTTCTTCCTTGCAGCAATTAGACTTCTGACTGGGCCTAGCAGGAAGTGAAGACTGCAGATGCTGGACATCAGAGTTGAGAGTGTGTTGCTGGAAAAGCACAGCTTCTTTTTCTGACTGGGCCTGTCCATTTTAAATTTAATATTGATCTCACTCTTTGTACACCTTCTCTGCATAACATTGTATTCTTCAATCTGTTCTCTTACTCTAATGCACTTTGTATGGCATGATCTGCCTGTACTGCACAGTAAACAAAACTTTTCACTGTACATAGGTACATCATAGAATCATAGAATGCCTACAGTGTGGGAACAGGCCATTCAGTCCATCGTGCCCACTCAAACCCTTCGAAGAACATCGCACCCATACCTACTCTATTTACCCTCACCCAATAACCCTGTATTTCCGATCATTAATCCACCCAACCTACACAATCCTGGATACTATGGGCAATTTAACATAGCCAATCCACCTAACCTGCATGTCTTTGAACTGTGAGGGGTAACTGGAGCACCCCGAGCACACCCATAAAGACATAGGGAGAACATACAAACACCGCACAGTCGTCCATAGCTGGAATTGAACCCATTTCCTTGTCGCTGTAGGGTAGCAGCATATGTGACCATAACAAATCAAATCAAATTTTGAATGTGCTTTTCTTTAGTTTCATGAATAATTCAGTATTTGTTTTTGTTCTTTTCCCTATAATTTGGTTTGACCAGATTGACATCTAGCAAAGAGAAGATTCAATTTTAAAAATCCAAAGGCATGTTCAATTAGTAACAATATATGGTCTTACAAACGTAGCAACATATAAACCAGGAGCAGAAGTAGGCTATTCAATAAGATCACACTGAATGGATTGTAACTTCAAAAATCTCGCTCACCCTGATAATGTTTTACAAGAATCTATTTATGGGTCTTAAAACAATCCTCAAAAACTCTGCTTCCATCATCTTTTCAGGAAAAGAGTTTCAAAGACTCATAAACCTCTGAGAGAAAAATGTGTCCCTGATCTCTGTTTTAAATTGGTGACCTCTGATTTTTAAACAACCACTTCTGGTTCTAGATTCTCTCATAACAGGAAACATTTCTCCACATCCACCTTGTCTCAACCTGTCTGAATGTTATGTTTTAATTAAATCAACTTTAAACTTCTAAATTAGCTTTTCTAATTGTTCTCAATAGGGAACTTATTGTACCTTCTTTGTTCTGTCTTCATCTGCCTGTCCTTAAATTAATTTGCCAACTGACTTTAACCAGCTCTATTTCATGATCTCATAATTGCTCTTATTTAAATGTTCAAAAATTAGACTCAGACCCAGTCCTCCCTTCCTCAATCTGAACATAAAATGCAATCATACTGAGGTTGCTACTACTAGGAACTGCTTCATTATGAGGTCATTCACTAATACATATTATATTTTTTGTAGGATAGCAAGTCGAGTGCAGGCTGATTGCTGTTCTCAGAAATTGTCTGGAAAAATTACTATGAGCTCTTAATCTACACTACATTTGCCCATCTGACTTTATCAGTTGGAATGTAGATTAAAATTCTCATGATTATTCCGATACCTTTCTGACCAGTCTCATATTTCGTCTTTTATTCACACCCAAATATGTGGTTGTTGTTAGGACATCTTTGGCAGAACTATGTTGAAAAAGTCAACAATATCTAGTGAATTCCATGAGACTGTGGAGTTGGACAGAATGGGTTTGTTTCTGTAACTCCCAAAATGACAAATCTGCAGTTTGGCTGCAGTGGCAAGTGCCCAATGTGCAAAATAGGGTGAGTCATCTCAAATGGCATTTTCTTGGAAAATAATCAAATCTTGAATATGCTTTTCTTTACTTGTTATGAATAATTCAGTGTTTGTTCTTGTTTCTTCTCCCTTTTCAAAAGACAATCAAAATCCAACAAACCGCTCCTTTTAACTATCTTTTTATCGATATAATTTCCTGAACTTCATCACATCACTATACCAAGTAAAGCTTTAAAAGAAGGATGTAAAAGTAGCACACTTAAAAAAAAATACGTAATTGAACCTAAGAGAGTCAGCATGGCGTCATGAAGGGGAACTCATGCCTGACAAACTTTTAGAGAACTCTTTTGAGAAGGTAACAAGCAAGATAGATGAATGTGAAACAGTTTATGTAAAAGATTTAAATGTTAAAATGCATTTGATAAAGTGCTGCTCGTTAGGCTACTTAATGAGACAATCACCCAGCGTGTTGGGGTCACATATTAGCTTGAATAGAGGATGGGCTAACTAACAGAAGATAGAATTCAGATAAGAGAGGCATGTTCAGAATGGCAATCTGTAACTAGTGTGGGGATCAGTGTGGGGCCACAATTATTTACAGTACATATTTATTACTTTGATGAGGGAAGTACAAATACAAACACTTTGGCAGAGTTTGTGAATGTCACAAAGATCGGTGGGAGCGCACATGGTGAGGATGACACAGAACCTACAGAGGGATAAAAGACAGGTGAAGTGAGTGTGAAAAACTTAGCAGGATGGAATATAATGTGAAACAACATGGGTTTATGTCTTTTGGCTAAATAGGACTAAATATTACTTAAATGAAGAAAGACTGCAGAAAGCTACAGCACAATGGATGGTGGTTCCTCGTGTATTAATCACAAAAAGCTAGCATACATAATCAACAGGTTATAACAAAGACAAATGGGCTGTTTGCCTTCATTTAAAAAAAATTGAATGTAAAAACAAAGAAGTCTTCCTGAAACTATGCAGGTCACTATTTAGACCACACTTCGAGTATTGTGAACAGTTTGATCATCTTATTGAAAGAAAGATATACTAGCATTAAAATAGTCCAAAGAAGGCTCTCTCAGTCAATTCCAGTATGGAAGGATTTTCTTCGAAGGAGAGATAGAGTATATTGGACCTGCACTCATCAGATTTAGAACAATGCAAGATGACTTTATTAAAGCATGTAAGATTTGTAAAGGAATTGGCAGGATAGATGCTGAGAGGTTGATTTCTTTTATGGAAATATTTAGGACAAAAGGGCATATTCTGAATAAAGGTGTGTCCATTTCAAGGACAGACAAGCAGGATTACTTTTCTCTCGGAGGATAGTGAGTCAATGATTTTTTTTAATCACAGATTACTATAGAGGCTAGGTGATTGAATATATTTGAAGCTGAGATAGACATTTTTAATCAGGAAGGGAAGCAAGGATGATGGGCCAAAGGCAGGAACATGGAGTTCAAGATTAACAGATTAATCATGATATCATTGAATGGCAGAGCAGACAAGATGGGCTGAGTGGCCTACTTATGTGTCTTCATTTAATTAAGGATTAGTGGTTTGGGAATGAGGTGGATGAGAGCCATTGAGTGGACATGATACATGCACTCATGAGAGATGGAGTCCTTGAGCTTTGGCACGGATTATTTGCAATAGCAGAATTAGAGTGAGAGCTGGCATTATAAGTGTGAGGAAGCACAGAGAAGATGGTGGCACTTATCCTTGTGGGGAGTGGAAGATCATTGACCTTCTTTCTGGATTTCCAGATGTCCTGCCTTATTTAGGATACAGCACTATCTGATGTTACAATCTTCATCTCCCCTGCAACACCCATCCACAAACACCTCCAGGTCTTTGTCTATGAAATGGGAACTATCCTGAGCCATATCTTCAGTGAATACACTCAAGCACCACAGTATGTTGAGTTATTCCTGGTTTGAAATATGGCACCAGAGGCATGTTCAACAGAATGTCTCACCTATGGTAAGCACACAAGATATGTGAATACTTGAGAAATATGCTCAAAAGCCCATTTGCAAAATTAATGAAATGAAGAGTGAAAGATTCCTTGAAAAAAATTGTTCTTGGCCCTGGTGGACAGATCACCATGAAACTCACTCATTAACATATTTTAACTATGAATAGGAAAGTTCTGCCCTGTGTTTGATGATTATAATATAAATCTCAAACTTATCACAGCATTTTGAAAACAGGCATTATTATTTCTGAGTTTCATTTTAATTTACTAGACCTGACTTTCATCCTAACGCAGTAACGACTACTGGTAAGTGGTAGAAGGTGGAGGTGATTTTAGATGGGAGAGACAAATCAATGACTCTTGTTGAAACTCAAGGGTTACAATTTAACTTTTAAAAGTGAAATTAGTTTTTCAGACTTCTTTAGGGTTGATGTTTCTTCAGTCCCAGTATTCTGGGGATAATGCCACCAAATGTCATTTCTTGGTGTTAGCATTTTGTCAGGTCAAAGTTACTTCATCAGATAATAACTTTTGAAAACTGTTGAGACCCTCACCTACTTGGGCCAAAGGTCACATTGTTGGCCCAAACTATACTTCTTAAAATGGTGACAGGCACAAACATAATATGACTGAGGACAGTCGCACACTGTCGTAGTTTTAATTATATATGTTGAGCACATGTATATTGAGCACAAGAACAATAATATACAAACTTGTTTAAAATCACAAAGAAAGTAACATGAAGATCAAGAAAATCTCAAATCTTGAATAATGAAATATATCTTGGCAGACTGCATACATAGTATCAGTAAACTATTTTATTATACAGACTGACATTTTATAATATCGCACAAGGTTCAGACAATCAATTGATAATTTTATACATATAATTAGAAATATTTTCTTTTCACTAGGTCATTTAAATAGAAACATTTCTATTTGAAACATAGGAACATAGAAATATTTAGTTTGAATAGAATTTACCAAATTTATCATTAGCAAATTTGAAGAGCATTAATGTCTCATTATTTATTATGAAGTGTGATGTATTCAAATATATACACAAAACAAAATAATTCGAAATGGGGGAGAGAAAAACAGCCTTACCTACCTCTATGTCTATTGGATCCATCCAGGTCAGCAAACTCTATAGAACCTTGCTCATGATCAGCCCAGTACAGCCTATTATTCACATAATCCAGGCAGAGACCACTTGGCTTTGAGATTTTTCTGTCTATGATAACGTTTTGATTAGTTCCATCCATTCCTACACGGCCGATATGTGGATAATCACCATGGTCAGTCCAATACAAATATCTATTCAAAAATGTTTATTAAAGAAAATTAAAACTCAATTCAAACATAAGAATGGAAAATACTGGAATCTCTCAGCACGTCAGGTACTCTTGCTTACTTTGCAATTTCATTGAATGAATCACGTTTGCTCAGACAGTGGGTAGAATTTGGAATTGCTACTGTACTGGACTGTTTAGGAAAATAGTTTTGATGTGTTTAAACGGAAGTAAGATAAGCCCATGAGAAGAAAAGGAACAGAATGATATTCTGTTAAAGTGAGGTCAGATAAGAGGGGAGGACAAATAAGGAAGCTCAAACAATGGCACAGATCAGTGGTCTGAATCCTATGTCATTCAATGCAATTCTAATCTCGATGACAAAGAAAGATAAGTTATCAAATGTTAACCAGTATCCGCTTTTTGTAGATGTTGCCTTCAGATAGTTCTTCTGTAATGTGGTGGTTGCGTTCTTGTGCAATACCGTGTTATAGAAAAACTATGCTTCAGAAGCAACACTTAAAGTGTGGGTGTTGTAAGATGTGATAAAGTTCAAGATGTTAACAAAAACAGAATTGCTGGATAATCTGTGGACCAAACCTATTCTGAAAAGGGTCACTGCACCCAATATGTTGAATCTGATTTCTCTCCACAGATGCTGCCAGATATGCTAAGCATTTCCAGCAATTTTTGTTTTTGTTTCAGATTTCCAGCATCTGCAGTTCTATTGTTTGTTTTGTTGTATGTATAAAAAACCTTTTTTAATTCTGGCACCTTTTCCACAGGTGCTTATAGTATATTTTATATAATTTGCCACAGGTGACAAAATTGAAGATGAAAATATCATGGTGATCCAGAATAAAATAGCAATGCTGCAGGCCTCAGTAGGCCAATGAATTTAAAACAAAAGGTGAATTAAATTATTTAAATAGATTTATTGCCATTGCAAAACTGCATCAATGATATTTCTCTATTTTATTCATCCTCAGGATGTGGGTATCGCTGGTTAGGCCAGCATTTATTGCCTGTCCCTAATTGCCAGAAGGCAGTTAAGAGTCAATCACATTGTCTGGAGTGATGCCAGATAGTTTTTTTTTTCCCCTGATAATCGACAATGGATTCATGGTCATCATGAGACTCTTTATTCTAGATTTTTATTGAATTCATCTTCCATGGTGAGATTTGAACCCGGGTGCCCAGAATATTACCTGGGTCTCCAGATTAATAGTCCAGCGATAATTCCACTGGATGGTTGCCTCCCATAATATGAACAATAGTACAAATGATAATTCCTACAGAAAGTTGAACATTCAATGCAAAATGCAAACTTTAGGAATATAGCAAACAACACAAGCGATGTTTTTGTTTGCACGTCGCAATAGCTGAGTCTCATAGTTAACTCAAACACTGAGAGATTGAAATGTTGACACCAATCCTCTGCAACTAAAGCCTTAAGTAGTGGTTCTAACTTCGCAGATTTCTTTTATTAAATGTTAGTATCATTTCACACCTTTATATACATACACATATACATTATTTGTTTCAAGGATTAGTAACTCAGTCTTTGTGAAAACATTTTGATAGCTTTAACAGCAGCATAAATGGTTATGTTCATACCCAGTGCGAGGATCTAACACAAGATGTTTAGGAGTCTTCAGCCCTGTGTTCACAAGGACTGTCTGATAAAGCCCATTAAGTTTTGAGACTTCAATAGTCAGCTTTGTTTTGTCGCACCAGTATAGATTTTTGCCAATCCAATCAACTGCCAAACCATCTGGAATAGCTTGTCCTGTGTGGTGCACCACCTAAGCAAGAAAAATAATATTTGTGTTGATTAACACTTTTGCCAAAATCAAGAACACAATTTTAACAAAAGAGCAACACAATGTAGCAAAGATCTTTAAAACAATTTGATTTTCCAGGTGGAGTGAAAGCTTGCAAATGGGTTCCAAAATATAATGGTACTCCTAATTCAGTGAGTTCAGAAGGCTGATAGAAACTGTGCAACTAAAACCTTTGTTTTTGTGGAGCTGTATTCAAGATTTTTGGCATTTCTGAATCAATTCATTACAATCTGTGGAAAATGAAAAATATTCAACAAGAAAAATTGTTAATAATAAATTGTGAGATCCAGAATTTAAATTTTTTGTCATGTCCATTAAAGGTTGTGGCCAATCTGTTTGACACATAGCTCTACAGTGAAAGAAGTGCCAAAAAACAACAGTAACCTGGACTGGAACTGCAAGTAGTCCTAGAATCCAGAATCAGTAAGTATGGGGGTCCCAAGATGAAGAGGAGTGGTACGGCCCAGGGAGACTGGGGACCTTAACAGACAGCCAGGAAATTATGGAGTAACTGTCAGTGGAAACCTAGGGATTTGGTCTTGACAGACTTGGAACCTGCTTTTCTTTCAAAACCTCAGCAATGACCTGTCAGGCTTACCCTCTACCCCCTCTTAGGGTTGGGTATATAGAGTCTACACGACCAGCTATCCTTAGTAAATACACACACAGATGACAAGCAACAAGAGTTCGACCGGGACAACACTACTATTATGGGGCAAGCCAAACAGAGAACAGCCAGGGAATTCCTAGAGGCATGGCACTCATCCACAGATTCTATCAATAAACACATCAACCTGGACCCAATATACCGGCCACTGCAGCAGACAGCTGGAATGGACAACCGGAAGCGACAGAGACAAACCACTATAAATGCCGGAGGAAACAACACAGAAGCGCTTCATAGGAGTCTTCCAAGCACTGAGGATGTCACCTAGACAGGGGACGAAACATCTGCAACACAAATTCCCAGCTCGGCGAACAGAACCACAACCACGAGCACCCAAGCTACAAATCTTCTCACAAACTTTGAGTATAGAGTCTCATTTGGATCAATGACCAACCCTAGGCCTTGCTTGCCCCATGTAAAACTGTGAACTGTAAAGTTATACTCTATAATTATTGCAGCATAAATGTTCTGCCTTTGTTTTGCTGATCATCATCACAATCTTACTCCAGAAAATATCTTTATCTGAATTCTCAAGAAAAATAGCTTATTTCCATAATTGCCCATCCAGAGTGTGTACCATCACTCCTCTGCCAGATTTGTGAGGAGTCAGAAACTGCCCACATATCTGCATCGTTTCTTCTAATTATTTTGCAAAATCCCCCCTCTGAAAGAAGGCCATATTGCTGAAGTATTGAGGTATAAAGCAGCACATCCATATTGCTGAGATTGACACTATGTTGAGGAGTTTAATAAGATTGAGGTATTAAGTCAGACCTTCACCTATTTGCTGTTATGGAGCTTCTCTGAGGATGTTTGCTGCCATTTGGCTTGAGTACTCGAGAAAGTTAATTTTGATCAAACAGCAACTGATATTTTCTGAGTGTACAGCCCACTGAGGCAGAATGCTCTGAGTTTGAGTCTTGTGTTGACCACAGAAGAATACAGCCACTAGTGCATTCGATGCCATCATGTGTCTGTACTGGTTCCAGCACAAATCAATGGGGTGAGTTAGCAGCATGAAACATGTCTGGCTGTAAAATCACTCATCAAACCCAAAGAATAATAGTTGTCGTGAAGGCTGATCAACCAGCATTCTGATAACACAAATAGCATGCAAAAACGATGAAAAGGAGAGAAAAATATAGATATCACAATAGAAAGAGATTTGATTAGAAGAATTTAGAGTGAGACATTTTCTGTTAACAAATATCCATATACTCAATGCAGCTACAGAGCCCAAGGGTGATCTTAAGATTTATTTGCCCATCAAAACCTCAGAAGGTTGTTACCCCTTCCAAGCTTTTTAAGAGCTTCAACCAGGGCTGAAACCTGACAGCCTGTTTCTCCCAGGAAAACACAAATGTCTAACAGTGACTGTGATAACTGTCTTGATTTTATCTGACATTCAGACATTCTTCATGGCCTTTTTGGCCCTTTTAGTATTTAACTAATGTGCCAATTTAAATCAAAATTAAATCAAATTGTAGTAAATGTGCAGTTTACCATCTTTTCCATATACCTGAAAAGGAAAAGAGTGTAAAATCTGTGTATTTATCAAATGTCACAAGAACAAGAAGCAACTAACAGTACAGATTTGGCCTTAAACTTTCCATAAAACAATTCTGTCATTTTAATTTTTAGGTACGTTTCCGTCAATAGCCAATCGACATATTGAAGCACTGAGTCATGACTATGAGGCAGAAATGATGAGATGCTATTTTCATACAACAATGAACCACACCAACATTGAAGATGCACATTCACATATCAGATTGTTGTGATTGCAAATTTACTCTGAAGTCCTGCTCTATGATTCCACAGAAATGTTGTTTTGGGTACATGAATACATCTAATGCAATTCTGCCATATGGTACAACAGGATTCTTTGAAATTCCTGCAACTTGCTGTCAACCCAATGTGGATGGTAGCCATGAGGTGGAGGTGCTGGTGTTGGTACCCAGTGTGGTAAGTTTTCATATTACGTCCCATGTATAGTGTCCTGCCTCTATGGAATGCAGGAAGGAAATTTGGCAGGACAATAGTGTATCCCTTCAAAATCAACTGCATCTTCCGTTTTTCATTTTGGAAAATCAGACAGGCTCTGAAAATGCATCCTGAATTCCTGGGCTTGACTTCGCCGTAAATTTATAATCCCCTAGAAAATTTTCCTTTTCATTTTATCTGTTTGATGCTTAAAACCCAGGTATTCAAGTTGAAAATTTACTTAATTTTCACTTGAATGGTAGAAAGGTTTGCAACTTCCTTACGCTGAATGAGATGACGATGGGAACACAGACGTTGGCCAGTTAGTCCACTGAGCCCGTCCTGCTATCACTGAAATCATGGCTAATCAAACCAAAGTCTTTTACCTACTCCATCTCCAAACCAGCATGTCAGTAGTAATTAGAAATCTACCCAATCTCCATAAACATACTCAGACTGAGCTTCAATAGCCCTTGGTAGTAAAGAATTGCAAAAGTTCACAACTATATGATTGGAAAAAAGAATCCTTATATTGAACCTAACAGGCATCAGTTGATTTTTAAATTAAGTATGCTGGTATTGAAAGTGCTTGACAGAATAGATGCCCATATAATTTTCTCTCTATGGAGAAGTTTAGAATTCAGTTTTCTGTTTGAGATGACAATGATGAGGAATTCCTTCTCTGACTGTCCTTGGAGCTGAGCAACCCAGGAAATAGTGCAAACCAGGTCCTTAATGTATTCAGGGCTATGTCAGATTGGGAGTTGGGGGATGGGGTGCAGATAGGAAAGTGGAGCTAAGGTGATATTTACATTAAACTTTGAATGGCATAGCATGCTTGAATGACCACATGGCATTCATTGCTTATAATGTACTTAGATTCTTATGAAGATGAGGGCTGTTTTTCCTGACAAGGTATGGCTAATCTGAAATGTATCACATTCATTTTGAATCTTTATCCAAGTAAGTGAAGATTTTATAAGTATATTATCAATTTGGAATGAAATTTTTTTCCAACATAAAATAGGTATTGAGGTTTTAAAAATATTACGATGTAAATTCTTCAATAAACAATCCAATAAATCCAGCTTGATACATTCAGGTACAAAACCATGAAGTTTTAATTGTTGATTGCAGCAAAGGTTTGAGCTGGAACTCATGGCAATCTTCACTGGATCAATTAACGCTGTATCTCCTGACAGAAATGCCAAATCCTACAAAGTGAATTAGAACAGCTCTTTCAATACATTCTTCTGGTTCTCCCAGAGATTTTTCAAAGGTTAATATAGATGTGTCTTTTTATTAGATAATATAGAAAACTATTGATAAAGTTCATATCACCAAAAGCCAAAAGATGAGCATTGTGCTCAGTTTCTGATGTCACTGTCTTTAACAAGCAATAGTTAAAATAGGCACAGCACATGCTTTGTCTGTAAGTATTTGTTTCTAACAATATTTGTCTCCAAGGAGACACATAGCTAAGCAGTTTTGCTGGAAGTTTCACATTGTGAGTGCAGCATTATCATGGGGTCAGGATTATTAAAATAGGTAGGCTAAACAACTTGAATGACATTTGGTTCATTGCATCTAAAAACTGCTTAGACAATTATTGTACACATGGATGTTGATTCCTGAGATGCATGACCTCTTCTTCCCTTCTGTTTTTCTAAAACTTGTAATACTTTTGTATGCATTATTTTTCCTCTTCCACCACTATCTGCTGCTTACTAACAGAAAAGGTGATGAACCTTCTTTTTCCTTTGCAATATTTCCTTTATTATTTTTGCAAACTAGCTAGCTTTAGTGCACAGTGCATAAGGGGAGAATTGTATGTTCGGCAGATCTGAGAGAGCATAAATTCAATGATTGCAAACAGACGCAGAGATTTCCTTTGTGGAGCCTGTATCCTCAAAGACTAAGTGTGATAGTTTCCTGAGCTAAAGTGCTGATTGATCTGTTGGAATTACTATTAATTCCCCCATCCCTGCTTCCAAAATTAAATAGACCTGCTGGATTTCTAGAGCAAGACTAAGGCTCACAAATAGTTTCCAGGTAGGATTTATAAGCTTAGCATTCTCAGGAGAAATAATTTGTTGTTTCTTGTGCGATCAGTAGCATTCCTGAAAAAAAGGTTACTGACTTTGGCACGAAGTAGTTAGTTGGTTCTGCATTTATTAACCTTCAGATATCCAAGATATGCCAAAGCACATCCAGATGCATCAACATTATACAAATTACCTGACATTAAAAAGCCAGAGTGAATCATGACTGGTGAGTATGAACTCTTGCTCCTCCATGTCAATAAGTGTGGCAGAGCATGTGTATTGGAGGACGGAAAGAATGATAGCCCAAAGTGCACAACACAGGAGAAAAATAAATGATGGATGCAAACAAGATCACTTCTTATTTAAGAATCACAATGAATTTAAAATAACTCTGTCCATAGCATTCTTGTCTATGAGCCAGAAAATTATGTATTTAAGTCCCATTCCTGAAATTTTCTCACAAAAATTTAGGCTGCTGCCCTAGTGTCAAGCTGAAGGAGTGTTATCTTATCAGAGATGCTACTTTCAAAAAAAGTTGAGGACCCATCTTCCCTTTCATGTGTTGGACATAAAACAAGAGTCTTTGGATTTGAAATGTTAACCCTGTTCATCTCTCTACAGATGCTGCCAAGCCTGCTGTGTTTATCCTGCATTTTTTGTTTTATTTCAGATATCCAGCACCTGCAGTATTTTAATTAGGGATAGCAGATTTCTTTCCCACAAAGATATTAGTGAACTTTTTTTTTCTAATAATCTAAGGTAGCTATCATTGAGACTAGTTTCAAAATTCCATATTTTGTTATTTGAATTTATTTTCACCAGATGATGTGGTAGAATTTGAACTTGTGTCACACAGCATTAGCCTAGACATTTGGATGACAGGTCCAGTGACATTGCCAGTATAACATAATCTCCTTCTTATATTGCACCAGAGACTGCATAACAAAATAACTTAATTGATTGTAAAAACACTTCAGAATGTTCTGAGGACATGAAGGCTCCATATAAATGTTAGCATTAATTTTTCTTTTTACTGTTTCTCAGATTAATTACCTTCCCTTCCCTTTCTAAATATTACTACCAATAATTAGAGACAAATTTGTTCACCTAAGTCCTCATCTCTGACTGTTCAAGCCCAATTCATGCATTTGGCTGTGTGGAAGCTTGAATTTTGCCTGTAAATACCTTGAAACTTCATCATTGTTTCAACAGGACATGTATCCTGAAGATTTGTCTTTATTATTGTCAGCTGCAGTTGAATAACATGAAGTGGTGAATTAATTCTGTATGAATTTTAGTTACTGTAACAAAATAAGCAAATAATGCAAGAACTCTTTGACCACAGCCATAGCTACATCTAAGTTTGCTTCAACCCATTTGTTCTGACAACCTCACGCACTTACTTAACTCATTGATTCTTTTCTGCATCAGAAAGAAATAATCAATTTTACACTACTGACTCCATCCAAAGGAGGAGAACGTGAGGTCTGCAGATGCTGGAGATCAGAGCTGAAAATGTGTTGCTGGAAAAGCGCAGCAGGTCAGGCAGCATCCAAGGAACAGGAGATTTGACGTTTCGGGCATAAGCTTCCTGAAGAAGGGCTTATGCCCGAAACTTCGAATCTCCTGTTCCTTGGATGCTGCCTGACCTGCTGCGCTTTTCCAGCAACACATTTTCAGCTCTGACTCCATCCCTAGTGGAGTTCAGATGGAATAAGTAATGGACTGTCATCTGGCACTTTGCAATATGATTAGATGTTGGTTTAAACTGGTTTTTGCAAATATCTTTTCAAACTTTCTAAATGTATAATCTCTCCAACTAATATTTGAAGAATATAATTTTAAAGAATAACTATTTCATGAGATGTTGGTTTCTCTGACTAAAAACAGCAGGTGATTGTGAGTACCTTCTTGAGTTGCTAAGGTCCATCTGGTGCAGGTATACCCAGAGTGCTGTTACAAAGGGAGTTCTAAGAATGTGATAATGAAGGAACAGAAATATAGGTCCAAGTCAGCATGGTGGCTTGAAGCAAACATGCCAGTGACGGTGTTGCCCTCTATCTGGTCCCCTTGGCTGTCTAGGTGGTAGAGATCATGGGTTTTGAAGGTAGTTTCAAGGAACCTTGGTGAGTTGCTGCAGTGCATCTTGTGTACAGTACATGTTGCTGTATTGTGCATTGGTTGTGGAGGGAATGAATGTCTTGAATTGGTATGCCAATAAAGTGGGATGTTTTATTCTGGATAATGGAGAGTTTCTGAGTGTTGTTGGAATTGCACTCTTGCCCAAGAACCTGGAGAGTATTCTGTCACTGTGCCTTTTAGGTGGTCAGGAGTATCTGTGGAGTTAGTTGCTGTATCATTGCAGATGGGACTGATGGTTGAATGTACAGCAACATATTCTTGTGGAAGCTTTATATTTCAGGTGCTGCAAATTTCCTTTGGGGTGAATTTAATTCCATACAATAGAGAGACAATCAAACTGGCCAGGTGATCTTTCCTTGATCTTCGTATCTTTAAATTTAACCCAAACTTATTAGCAATTGGCAGAATCATCCACATGAATCCAGTAAGTTTCTTATTTTTTGGTGATTCAATATGTCTTGAATTTCTGCTCTCGCTCAGTGGTTTGATGTCACTTCCAGCCTGTCAGTTGAATAATTAACCCAGTATACAGAAAGGAGCAAGAAATGATGAAGATTACTCAGGCTTAAGGTTGCCAAGGTCAAAGAGGATTAGATCTCACTCTACCTGTTGCCCACCTCAATTCCACTCAGATAATTTTCTCCCTTTAGTCTTGGTGTGTTAGCGAGAGTGACTAAAGGCACTTGAGTTACTGCTTGAGCAGTTTGAAATGAACTTTGTGTGTTAACACTTGTATTCGCAGAATGACACTGTATCCTCTCTTACTGTCCCCTCTCTCCTTCAAATCTACTATTACCGCACTTGCTGCACAAAACAAACCACTGATTCATTTATCCTTGAAAACCAACGTCCGTTCCCCTCCTCCCCTGTGTCTCCAAAATCCTCGAATGTTCTTTCATCAAAGGCACAAATTATATCTTATGTGACTGTAACAAAGCAAAACTATTCCTCCACATCATTTGCAGCCTTTGACACATATGATCTCACTTTCATTGTCTAACACCTCTCTACTTGCATTCAGTTGAGTGGTACTGCATTAGCCTAGTTCTATTCTTAGTCATGTGGTCAGGTCAGCAAATCACTGGCAATGTCTTCTCATCCCACTCCTGAACTGTTATCTCTGGCTCCATCTTCTTTCTTGTTTAAATCCTGCTCCTCAGCAACATCACTAAAAGACACATCAGTTTCCACATATTCACTCTCTGCAACTTTCTCTCAGCCTGCTCTCTGTCTCTAATTCGCCATGTTACTCATTTGAAATCCAACAGTGAATGTATAGAAATTTCCTTCAATCAAATTTAAGGGAAACCAAAGTCACTGGGCTAATGTTTAATACAGGCTTCAGGACCATGGTGTCAGAGGTCACTGAAGGCCCTGAGCCTGCTATTGCCGGAACCAGTTCAGCAGTTTTGCTGGAGATAGTTTCCTAACTGGCAGTCTCTAAGCACGGAGTCTTTATCCAAGATCTTGGTGATTTGCCTTAGTTTCTTTATTATGTGGCTCAGTATCACATTTTGTTTGAAAGCACTTGCGTGTAATATTTTGATTTTTTTAATGATTTTAAGGGCACTGTGTAAATACAATCTTGTGGTAATTAAGAAACTGATATAAATGACTGGGCATATTATATCATAGGTTTTATTATGCCTTTGCTTAACATCTATGGGTTCCAAGATAGGATCATGGACCATAAGTTTGGCCATTATCTAAACTTCCTAACGAGAAACTACAAGTAGGGATGATGAGCTGAGAATGGATACCTCACAGAGTAATCACAGTTATTGTACATTCACAAGTAAAATATTATGCTGAGAATCTAAAAGCACCTACAGGCTTACTGAATAGAAGTCTTTATGATGGCTGTAGGTATACAATTTTTTGTGAATGTCTGCATCCCCATGCATTTGTACTTAACAACATCCAAAACCTTGAGGAAGGTGGCAATATCTTAAAGTTATTGGAGTCACTTCAACTGTTTACCTGCACCTCAGTTGAAATGAATGAGTTTGTAGACCTCTGGAACAAATCAGTCATATTTTCAATGCAGCTTAGTATCGACCATTCTTTGGATAATGTCTGCTAAATCACCACCAGATGACTGAATTGCACCAGTGGGAGAAACAAAAAATGATGGGGTTCTGAGCTTCACAACCACAGCTGAACAGTTTTGGTCACAGAGGAAACTCTTAAGGGAGATGCTGTTATTTGACAGTTCAGTAATTGCATCCCTGAACAACTTGCATTTTCTGCAACTTGCAATGCTGACTGATGGAATCACCCTGCAAATTTTCCTCTTCTGGATAAATCCTGAAATACAGATGATCAATATTCTTGCTGGACTTTGCCAGGTAGGAAGTTAATTGTGGAAAGGACAAAAAAGGCTATGAAAGATAAAGATAAGTGAGTAGGCAAATGGAGTATAATGGGGAAAAATGAAAAAAATGTCCACTTTGGCAGTAATAATGAAACAGAAGCATTTTTTTTTCTAAATGGAAGAGGGATTTGGCTGTCCAATGCATGAATCACAAAAATGCACAGGCAGAAAATAATTAAGAAATTAACTGTATTTATCATTTATCATGGGGAATTGAATACATAAGTATGATGCTTCAGTTTTGCAGGGCACCAGTCAGACGACAGTTTTCTTTTACTCCCTCACAGGATGTGGATATCACTGGCTAGGCCGGCATTTACTGCAAATCTCTAACTATCTAGAGGGCAGTGAAAAGTCAGGAGAATGGAATATAAAAGTCAGGACATTTTGCGAAAACAGTGCAATGTATAAGTCTGACAACAGTTGGGATGCTGTGAACAGTTTTGGGTCGTTTATCCATGGAAAGGTATACTGCCATTGGAGGCAGTCCAAAGACTGCTCACAAAGCTGATACCATATGTGAGGGACTGTCTTATGAGAAGTGCTTATACTTATTGGAATATGAAAAAGTGTAAGGCAACCTCATTGACACATACAAGATCCTTCTAGGACTTTTCAGGGGAGATGCAGAAAATTTGTTTCGTCTTTCAGAGAGCCAAAAATCAGAGTACATAATCTCAGATTAAGTGATCACATGTTAAAGGCCGAAAGGAGAAGGAATTGCTTCTCTCAGTGGACAGTGTATCTGTGGAATTCTTTACCACAGAGAGCTACTGAGGCCGGGTCATTAAGAATATTCATTTCTGAGACAGACAAATTTTAATCTGTAAGGGACTCAAGGGTAATAGAGAAAAGGAAGGAATTGTCAGATCAGCTCTAATCTCTTCGAATGATGGAACAGTTCTCAATAGCTGAATGGTCGACTTCTGCTTCTATGTTTTATGGTCTAACCATGTGATTGAGGGTCTGGAATCACATGTAGGCCAGATTAGGTAAAGATGGCAGATTTTCTTCTCAAAACGCCATAAGTGTTTGGACATCCAAACACGATGATCTATCCTTCAGAGTTGATTCTTCAGAAACACTGCTTCAACGCTGGCACACACAGTCCTGCAGAGGATGCTCACAATAGTTTGATGGTCCTCCCATTTGATCCCAAGGAGGCTGGTGAATACAACAAGATCTTATAGAACAAGATCTCTACACAACAATCCGAGCAGCCTGATTCCATCACCAAGACTTTTCTTACTTCAGGTTTAAGGCTGAATTTCTGTTCTAATATAACCTTCTATCCATCAATTTGTTATTACCTGTAATGGGTATTTTTACAGAACTGTAGTTGATAATGGGCCACTGGGTATCGATGTTTAAATCACTTTGAAAGCAAACAGGCTGCACTTGCAAAAATATTTTCTGTATAACATTCTGTTACCTGCAGTCATTAATCTGCCACTAACATTATAGGTGCTGGTGAGAGTGATTTGTTTTGTTCTGCTTTGTTGAAATGAACTTACTGAAGGTTTGCTGAATCCACATTAAAACTGCTGCTTCAACCACACTCAGAGATAATGTTTGTTCCAATGATAACATTCTAGGTTGTGGACAATTTCTCAGATTTGCATATTTTGCTGATGAAATATGTTGCTGAGTAAGAGTGTAATTGTATTAGATGCTTGGTAGCTTCATTAGTAGACAACTACATTATCAAACACAACAATAATTGCTTTCATAATTCTGTGCTTGTTCTGGCCCAAATGTTGAGGCTACATGCAAATATGTTGCAAATGATGGCAGTAAGTGCTGAAATATACAGCAACCAGGGCACAGAAAATATATTCAGGGTTTGGAGCATACAGCAAGAGTCTTACAACCAAATATTGACTTTTAACATTTCTACCACTGTTTTTGATAATATAGTTTCTGACCTGTTTTATCTGCACCCTATGTAAGTGTATTGATAAATCCCATGAGCTGAACTTTATCAAAAATGTTCTAAGCATCAATTTCAGGGAATTGCATGGAGGGTTAAGCTCCTCAAGCTCAAGCAAGTTTTGTCACACAATTTTACACAATTATATATGCACCATACCCCTATGGTGTCTTGCTTATGCTACCTCAAGCTTACTCGTGGCAGTAGTACTTGCCACTGCCAGAGCTTTCTGGGATCCCTGCTGGTGGTGCTGTATTTAAACCCAACTGTGCACTTCATCAAGCATTCCCAGTGAGGAGATGCCTTTGCAGTCGCAATGTCAGAAGAACTGTCTCAGAGATTGCTGAGAATAGTCAGTAGGCACCCTCATTTGCTGACAGGGACTTAGAGGACCTGTTAGACAGGATGGTGGAGAGGAGGTCCACGCTGTTTCTTCGGGACTTAACTAGAGGAGATCTTGGCACCAGACCTGCTGGTGGTGCTGTATTTAAACCCAACTGTGCACTTCATCAAGCATTCCCAGTGAGGAGATGCCTTTGCAGTCGCAATGTCAGAAGAACTGTCTCAGAGATTGCTGAGAATAGTCAGTAGGCACCCTCATTTGCTGACAGGGACTTAGAGGACCTGTTAGACAGGATGGTGGAGAGGAGGTCCACGCTGTTTCTTCGGGACTTAACTAGAGGAGATCTTGGCACCAGACCTTGCCAGCCTGGTCAAACATTGTGATGTCCACTTGACCAGAGCAATGCCCAGCACGTTGCAAGAAGGTTAATGATCTTCTGCACACCATCAAGGCAAGCATCACGATCCTCTCCAACCAAGGCTGAAAGGTCAAGCTCTACCACTCTCCGTATTGTAGGCTGTATCATCCCTCATCTTGTTTTCCCACCACAATCACACACCCCATCCCCCACCAGAATACTGCACTGCCTAATCAGCACCAACAGCTGTGCCTATCACATCCATCTCAATCGTTCCATTTGCCTTATTTTAGGATGGAAACAAATCCAACAATAAGAAAAAAGATGGCTGGTGGGATGTTTAACATCAGTCCTCTTACTCCCTACAAGGAACAAATCCATGCCTTAGTGGGAGAGGACTGTGACTGCGGAGATCATCATGTCCCTGCAACTAAGAAAGATTCATTTTCAAATGCTGCATTGCTCTCCTGTTTGATCACTGCAATTGTAGTATTAACATGTACAAATATCTATCTCTATTCTGAAGCTCTTTATAACTCCTAGTGGCATCTCTACAATCACCGTCATGAAAAGATCAGCTCCTCAAGACTTCATCTTTTCCTATACCGCTGAGGAAAAAGTCACAGCTCCCCCACTAGCAAAGATATCCTTTGCATCTTCCTTATGTTCAGATCCTGACACCCTGTTGGTTGAGTTACCTCAAGCAGCACACACCTGGCGATATATCACTGACACCATTCTGGTGGCTGGTTGAGGAAGAAGCACTCCAGATTACTGGAAATTGGAGGTCTGCTGAAGATGGGCACTTACTGAGTGCCAGGCTGGAGGGTACTCCGAGGTATTGGCATTAATAACTTTATTCAAATGAACAGACACAAGAAAGGCAGGCAGAGGTTTGAAGGCGCTTGGCAAACTAACAAAGAGATTGGAGGAGTCCACCTTATCTGTCTGTATGCTGCTGCCCCTTGCAAGCGAGAGTCTGGCTGCCTCTATAGATGGGATAAAAGAAATCTTCTGGATAGATGTGTCATCTGGATAAATGCGTCTTCCACACAGATACAAAACATAGTGTGATTAAAGGGAGTCAGCATGGCTTTGTGAGGGGCAGGTCATGCTTCACAAATCTTAGAGTTATGCAGTCATAGAGTCATAGAGATGTACAGCGTGGAAACAGACCCTTTGGTCCAACCCGTCCATGCCGACCAGATATCCCAAACCAATCTAGTTCCATCTGCCAGCACCCAGCCCATATCCCTCCAAACCCTTCCTATTCATATACCCATCCAAATGCCTCTTAAATGTTGCAATTGTATCAGCCTCCACCACATCCTCTGGCAGTTCATTCCATACACGTACCACCCTCAGTGTGAAAGAGTTGCCCCTTAGGTCTCTTTTATATCTTTCCCTCTCACCCAATACCTATGCCCTCTAGTTCTGGACTCTCTGACCCCTTGCTATTTATCCTATCCATGCCCCTCATAATTTTGTAAACCTCTATATGGTCACCCCTCAACCTCCGACGCTCCAGGGAAAACAGCCCCAGCCTGTTCAGCCTCTTCCTGTAGCTCAGATCTTCCATCCCGGGCAACATCCTTGTAAATCTTTTCTGAACCTTTTCAAGTTTCACAACATCTTTCCGATAGGAAGGAGACCAGAATTGCACGCAATGTTCCAACAGTGGCCGAACCAATGTCCTGTACAGCTGCAACATGACCCCACAACTCCTGTACTCAATACTCTGACCAATAAAGGAAAGCATACCAAATGCATTCTTCCCTATCCTATCCATCTGCGACTCCACTTTCAAGGAGCTATGAACCTGCACTCCAAGCTCTCTTTGTTCAGCAACACTCCCTAGGATCTTACCATTAAGTGCATACGTCCTGCTAAGATTTGCTTTCCCAAAATGCAGCCACCTTGCATTTATCTAAATTAAACTCCATCTGCCACTTCTCAGCCCATTGGCCCATCTGGTCCAGATCCTGTTGTAATCTGAGGTAACTCTTTTCACTGTCCACTACACATCCAATTTTGGTGTCATCTGCAAACTTACTAACTGTACCTCTTATGCTCACATCTAAATCATTTTTTGAAATTGACAAAAAGTAGAGTTTTTTGAGGAGGTGTCAAGTGATGCATTTTGGAAGGTTGAACTCAAATGCTGAATATAGGATTAAAGACAGGATTCTTGGCAGTGTGGAAGAACAGAGGGATGTGGGTGTGCAACTGCATAGATCCCTCAAAGTTGCCACCCAAATGAATAGGATTGTTAAAAAAGTATATGGTGTTTCGCTTTCATTAACAGGGGGAGCGAGTTTAAGATCCGTGAGGTTTTGCTGCAGCTCGACAAGTTCCTGGTGAGACCACACTTCGAATATTGTGTCCAGTTCTGGTTGCCCTATAGGAAAGATACAGAGGCTTTGGAGAGGGTGCAAAGAAGGCTTACCAGGATGCTGCATGGACTGGAGGGCCTGCCTTAAATCAGCTCAGACTTTTCTCTCTGGAGAGAAGGAGGAAGAGAGGAGACCTGATTGAGGTGTATAAAATAATGAGAGGAATAGATGGAGTCAATAGCTAGAGACTTTTCCCCAGGGCAGGTTTGACTGGTACGAGAAGTCATAGTTTGAAGATATTAGGAGGAAGGTACAAAGGAGACATCACAGGTAGGTTCTTTACACAGAGGGTTGTGAATGCATGGAATGCGTTGCCAGCTGAGGTGGTGGAAGCGAAGTCATTGGGGACATTTAAGCGACTGCTGGACATGCACATGGATAGCAGTGAGTTGAGGGGTGCGTAGGGTAAATTACTATATTTTACATTCGGATTAAGTCTTGGCACAACATTGTGGGTCAAAGGGCTTGTTCTGTGCTGTACTTTTCTATATTCTATGTTCTATATCCACAAACCTGAAATATATTACTTGCCCATTTGATGCTCATCACCAAAGGCAAGGTAACAGGGAGATAAGAGACCTTGACTTCACTCCCCATGCTCCTTTCTCACAAGGAAATAGAGCACTGCTGGTGAACACCCAGCTAGAGGTGGAACCTCTGGGCTCCCCATAAGTCTCCTCTCAGGCTAGGGTCCTCTGCCTATATTCTGCCTGCAAACCCCGATCCAGTGTCAGTTTAAGCTGGGATGGATGAGCCTGCATCTTGACATGGCATGCAAGCCACAAAAACCCTGGTATAACCTGACCAAAGCTCCAAGCCCAAGAGATCTCAGTCCAGAGCAGTATCCTACACTCTAGCTGCAGAGACTAGAACACACTGAGATGTAATAGGATGGAAGGGAAAACAAATGACATAATCACTGCAGACAGGTTGCACTTC
The DNA here is from genome assembly GCF_020745735.1 of Hemiscyllium ocellatum. Classification (NCBI taxonomy): domain Eukaryota; kingdom Metazoa; phylum Chordata; class Chondrichthyes; order Orectolobiformes; family Hemiscylliidae; genus Hemiscyllium; species Hemiscyllium ocellatum. Next base: position 35,457,340 of record NC_083407.1, on the reverse strand, counting down.
ATTGTATATACATTATCACAGTTGTACATATATGCTTACATTTCATCACTAACTATAAAAAGAAATGTTGTTTTATCTGCAACTGCAAGAATAAAAGAATGTGAGAAGTTTTAATACTGTATTGAGTGTGAGCAATTCGTCCCACTGTGCCAATACCAGTACGAATCTTTCTTCAGGATCAAAAGAGGGAGCATTGGACATCATGGAGATTTTGATTTCTCATGTGTCTTAATTTCATTCAACAAGGTTCACAGAGAAATCGTGTCTGCATTGCTTTAGCTGACACATCCACATCGAGGGTGTTGAAGATGCAATGTTGGGTCTCTAAAGTTTCAAAACATGATGTATCTAAACTCCTAGATTTCCCTGTTCTACAGCACTACCCAAAGCCCTACTTTTACTTACGTATGTCCTGTCCTTGTTTGCTTTGCCAAAATGCAATACTTCACATTTACCCAAATTAAACTCGATCTGCCACTCCTCAGCCCGCAGACACAATTGATCAAGGTCTCTTAATAATCTTAGATAATATTCTTCCTTGCAGAAGGCATCATTAGTAAGTTTGTGAATGACAATAATTTGTTAGTATAGTGGACAATAAAGAAAGCTAGGATGTTACATTGACGTTGTACAGGATGGTGGTGAGGCCTTTTCTGGAGTACTATTTTACCTTCTGATTGTCTTGTTATAGGAAAGATATTATTAAGCTGGAGTAGGTTGCATGATTATTATCTTCTCTGTATCTCTGTCTGTTGCTTCTAGTTGTAGAATTCCTACAGTGTAACTAGAAGCCATTTGGCCCAATGAGTCTGCACTGACCCTCCGAAGACCATCCCACCTTCCAAGTAGCCTCGTAACCCTGCGTTTGCCATGGCTAACCCACCTAGCCTGCACATCCTTGGATACTATGGGACAATTAAGCGCAGCCAATCTACCAACGCACACATCTTTGGACTGTGGGAGGAAACCGGGGCACCCAGAGGAAAACCACACAGACACAGGGAGAACGTGCAAACTGCACACATCCTCCAAAGCTGGAAAGAAACCCAGTCTTTGGTGTTGTGAGGCAGCAGTGCTAACCACTGAGCCACAGTGCCACCCCAAACCAAACACCGCAGGTGGGATCCCACATCTGGCTTTCTCAGCAGCCCCATCACAAAATTACACCTGATTTCTTTCATCATCCCAGTCCTTTGACAAAGGGTCAGTTAGATTCGAAATGTCAGCTCGTTTCTCTCCTTACAGATGCTGCCAGACCTGCTGAGATTTTTCAGCATTTTCTCTTTTGGTTTCAGATTCCAGCATCTGCAGTAATTTGCTTTTATCCCAGTCCTAAGTTGTTTCCCCATTATTTTAAAATTGTAGCCCTTAGTTCTAGACTCTCTAATCAGGCCTGATACCTTACCTGCATCTCCCATGCCACAATCTCCTTAAGTATTTTCCAGGTTTCAAAGAGATCACCTCTCATTCTTCAGAACTCTCTTAAGAACAGAGTTTGCTCAATTTCTCACAGAATAGTCCCACCACCCTGACAATAAATCTGCTGAACCATCATTACATTGTCTCTAGGTCAGTCTCACTCATTTTCCTCACAATTGGGATGCAGACAAGTGGAAACTCAAACGGATGGCACTGGCAAGGAGGGCAGGAAGAAAGAAACACAAATGTTCACAGCATTACAACATTGACAGACTCAGCTTGTGATTCAATCTGCACTGTGTGACTTATGTTACCTTACACTTTCAATTGAATCACATGTGCAATGCAAGTGAAAAACGGTCACCGCTTTTCCCTGTGTGGGCGGTATGAGTACTTTTCCTCTCTTAGTACATAGGCTGTATGTGTGAGCAATGAGCACCTTCAAAGAACAATTGCACTAATCAGGCACTTAACAGCATGCAGGTTTAAATCCATTTGTAATCACACCAGAATGCAAGTAGAACACATAAAAAGCCCATCAATGTGGGATACAAATCTTGGCCACAAGCAAATTGGACCATGTCATTGTTCAATACAAATTCTGTATCACAGAAGTTATCACAGCTACCATTAACAGTGGCACCTGTGAACCACAATTCAGACAGACAATCTAAGGTCTGCGCAATAGCATGGAGCTGGTTTCATGTCACTTTGAATTGCAAACATTTACCAAAATCCACTGAGATGCAATGCTGTCTTTCTTGGGTGATGACAGGGAGAGGGCAATGATCTATTAATGCTGCCCCATGTACAATCTGCCACTGTTTGTGCAGAATGGCTTGCGCTGCATACATTCGTCCAGGTCCCGCCCTATCAAGGATTATGTTAAACAAGCATTTATGTGTGATGCAAATACTAACTGCTCACATTACCGAGGACTTGTTCAGTTTCTGATATTCCACACCCAGGTTCATTGGATCCATGACCAATGGATGCAGCTACAACAGGGACTATCTTCACTGTGACCAAGGTCATTGTCCACATTGGAACCAACGACATAGGAAGGGGAAAGGTTGAGATTCTGAAGGGGGATTACAGAGAGTTAGGCAGAAATTTTAAAAAGAGGTCCTCAAGGGGAGTAATATCTGGATTACTCTCAATGCTATGAGCTAGTGAGGGCAGGAATAGGAAGATAGAGCAGGTGAATGCATGGCTGAGGAGCTGGTATATGGGAGGATTCACATTTTTGGATCATTGGAATCTCTTTTGGGGTAAAAATGACCTGTACAAGAAGGATGAATTGCACCTAAATTGGAAGGGGACTAATATACTGGCAAGGATATTTGCTAGAACTGCTTGGGAGGATTTAAACTAGTAAGGTGGTGGGGGGGGGGGGGGGGGGGGTGGGACCCAAGGAGATAGTGAGGAAAGAGATCAATCTGAGAACAGCTGAGAACAGAAGTGAGTCAAACAGTCAGGACAGGCAGGGACAAGGTAGAACTAATAAATTAAACTGCATTTATTTCAATACAAGGGGCCTAAAAGGGAAGGCAGATGAACTCAGGGCATGGTTAGGAACATGGGACAGGGATATCATAGCAATTACAGAAACATGGTTCAGGGATTGGCAGGACTGGCAGCTTCATGTTCCAGGATACAAATGCTACACGAAGGATAGAAAGGGAGGCAAGAGAGGAGGGGGTGTGGCATTTTTGATAAGGGATAGCATTATAGCTGTGCTGAGGGAGGATATTCCCGGAAATACATCCAGGGAAGTTATTTGGGTAGAACTGAGAAATAAGAAAGGGATGATCACCTTATTGGGATTGTATTATAGACACTCCCCCCCCCTTCCCCCACCCTCATAGTCAGAGGGAAATTGAGAAATAAACTTGTAGGGAGATCTCAGCTATCTGTAAGAATAATAGAATAGTTACGGTAGGGAATTTTAACGTTCCAAACATCAACTGGGACTGCCATAGAATTAAAGGTTTAGACGGAGAGGAATTTGTTAAGTGCGTACAAGACCATTTTCTGATTCAGTATGTGAATGTACCGACTAGAGAAGTTGAAAAACTTGACCTACTCTTGGGAAATAAGACAGGACAGGTGACTGAGGTGTCAGTGGGGGAGTACTTTGGGGCCAACGACCATAATTCTATTTGTTTTAAAATAGTGATGGAAAAGGATAGACCAGATCTAAAAGTTGAAGTTCTAAACTGGAGAAAGGCCAATTTTGATGGTATTAGGCAAGAACTTTCGAAAGCTGATTGGATGCAGATGTTCGCAGGTAAATGGACGGCTGGAAAATGGGAAGCCTTCAGAAGTGAGATAACGAGAATCCAGAGAAAGTATATTCCTGTCAGGGTGAAAGTGAAGGCTGTTAGGTACAGGGAATACTGGATGACTAAAGAAATTGAGGGTTTGGTTAAGAAAAAGAAGGAAGCATATGTCAGGTCTAGACAGGATAGATCGAGTGAATCCTTAGAAGAGTATAAAGAAAGTAGGAGTATACTTAAGAGGGAACTCAGGTGGGCAAAACAGGGACATGAGATAGCTTTGGAAAATAGAATTAAAGAGAATCCAAAGGGGTTTTATAAATATATTAAGGACAAAAGGGTAACTAGGGAGAGAATAGGGCCCCTCAAAGATCAGCAAGGCGGCCTTTGTGTGGAGCTACAGAAAATGGGGGTGATACAAAATGAATATTTTGCATCAGTATTTACTGTGGAAAAGGATATGGAAGATATAGACTGTCGGGAAATAGATGGTGACATTTTGCAAAGTGTCCAGATTACAGAGGAGGAAGTGCTGGATGTCTTGAAACAGTTAAATGTGGATAAATCCCCAGGACCTGATCAGGTGTGCCCAAGAACTCTGTGGGAAGCTAGAGAAGTGATTGCTGGGCCTCTTGTTGAAATATTTGTATCATTGATAGTCACAGGTGTGGTGCCGGAAGACTAGAGGTTGGCAAATGTGGTGCCACTGTTTGAGAAGGGTGGTAAGGACAAGCCAGGGAACTATAGATCAGTGAGCCTGACCTCAATGGTGGGCAAGTTGTTGGAGGGGATCCTGAGGGACAGGATGTACATGTATTTGGAAAGGCAAGGACTGATTCGGGACAGTCAACATGGCTTTGTGCATGGGAAATCATGTCTCACAAGTTTGACTGAGTTTTTTTGAAGAAGTAACAAAGAAGATTAATGAGGGCAGAGCAGTAGATGTGATCTATATGGACTTCAGTAAGGCGTTCGACAAGATTCCCCAAGTAAGACTGATTAGCAAGGTTAGAGCTCATGGAATACAGGGAGAACTAGCCATTTGGATACAGAATTGGCTCAAAGGTAGAAGACAAAGGGTGGTGGTGGAGGGTTGTTTTTTCAGACTGGAGGCCTGTGACCAGTGGAGTGCCACAAGAAACGGTGCTGGGTCCTATATTTTTTGTCATTTACATAAATGATTTGGATGCGAGCATGAGAGGTACAGTTAGTAAGTTTGCAGATGACACCAAAATTGGAGGTATATTGGACAGCAAAGAGGATTACCTCAGATTACAACTGGATCTGGACCAGATGGGCCAATGGGCTGAGAAGTGGCAGATGGAGTTTAATTTAGAGAAATGCGAGGTGCTGCATTTTGGGAAAGCAAATCTTAGCAGGACTTATGCATTAATGGTAAGATCCTAGGGAGTGTTGCTGGACAAAGAGACCTTGGAGTGCAGATTCATAGCTCCTTGAAAGTGGAGATGCAGGTTGATAGGATAGTGAAGAAGGCATTTGATATGCTTTCCTTTATTGGTCAGAGTATTGAGTACAGGAGTTGGGAGGTCATGTTGCGGCTGTACAAGACATTGGTTAGGCCACTGTTGGAACATTGCATGCAATTCTGGTCTCCTTCCTATCGGAAAGATGTTATGAAACTTGAAAAGGTTCAGAAAATATTTACAAGGATGTTGCCAGGGTTGGAGGATTTGAGCTATAGGGAGAGGCTGAACAGGCTGGGGCTGTTTTCCCTGGAGCGTCGGAGGCTGAGGGGTGACCTTATAGAGGTTTACAAAATTATGAGGGGCATGGGTAGGATAAGTAGGCAAAATCTTTTCCCTGGGGATGGGGAGTCCAGAACTAGAGGACATAGGTTTAGGGTGAGCGGTGAAAGATATAAAAGAAACCTAAGGTGCAACTTTTTCACGCAGAGGGTGGTATGTGTATGGAGTGAGCTGCCACAGGATGTGGTGGAGGCTGGTACAATTGCAACATTTAAGAGGCATTTGGATGAGTATATGAATAGGAAGGGTTTGGAGGGATATGGGCTGGGTGCTAGCAGGTGGGACTAGATTGGGTTGGGATATCTGGTCGGCAATAACAGGTTGGTCCTGATGAAGGGCTTTTGCCCGAAACGTCAATTTTGCTGCTCCTTGGATGCTGCCTGATCTGCTGTGCTCTTCCAGCACCACTAATCCAGGTAGGACTGAAGAGTCTGTTTCCATGCTATACATCTCTATGACTCTATGGCTCTAAGTTGTACCAAAACGAGGAAGGCCAGTTAATCAAGGACCAACAGAAACCTCCAATGGCTACCAACCAGCGTCCACATGACGAGGTTGTCGTAGAACATCCTTTCAGGGTGTGGAAATAGAGAAAGCCCATAGTCTCTCATCCCCTGTGTAATTTCATTCAGATTGCTGCCCCAACTGAGGATGCCCCGAATCACTGCCACAACACCAAGCCATCTTTTGGAACAGGACTATGCCATTTACTGGATCAGCACTATGCCATCTGCTGGAACAGGATTTATGATCTGTTGGCTATCCTATCTTGGCAGCCGTCAAGGTGACAGCTGCACTAAATTTGATGCAGATCGGTGCTTCCAAGGAAATACAGACACCAGCGTGGGATCTCTCAATCCTCACCCAGAAAATATATCAAGACCATGACTAATGCAATTTGTGTCAGATTGCATTGCTTCATTTTGTTTCCCTGCGACAAAGTCAGTGTTGCAGTCCAGGCTTAGCAACATTGGTACTTCCACAAGTTACAGGGTACTGTATTCATGCCATGTTAAGAATGTCATATCATAATGTTGCTGATTTCATTCACAGAAAGGTTCCAGTCAATCAATATACATTATCACATCCTGGAACTTTGCACCAGGAATCCTAAAAGCTGCGATGATACTTATACCCTGAAAACTCTCATGTTCCTGCTTCTTTTCAAGGGCAGGGTGCCTTATAAAGATAATTATTGAGATATAAAATGTAGCCTATTTATCTGAAGTGAAATGATCACTCATTGACTGGAAAGTTATTGCAACTCAAAAGGCAAGCAGCTCCTTTTTACTCCCAAAACCAAATGTAACTTTATGTTTCTTTTTTTTCTTAACTTATATTGAACAACAGGAAAAATATGTTCAACTGTTTGAGGGCTTTTCAACATGTGATGCTCCCACATTGAACAATGATGAGATGTTATGTTACTCTTGTAGAATGATACTTAATTTAACATCATATGATATGAAGCCTAAGTAGCTTCATTCTTGTAGCTACATTTAAAATGATAGTCAATCAGATAGGTGATGATGTCAAGTAAGAAGTATGTTTACAAATGCAAGCTTCTATCTCCAGTAACGGGTCACCAATATGACCTCCGCAGCATTTCTTTTTTCATTTCACTTCATGTACCATGAAGGATTATTTGTAACTGTCAGTGATTAACCTGCTGTACATCTGGGATCTAAAAATGGTGCCTGCAGTGGACGACTCAGAATATGACAGTAGCGATGTATTCTTCCATTGCCAGGAAGTGAACGGGAGCGGTAGCATTGAGGTACGGTGCATATGGGATAAGGTGAACAGCAGAGAATTGTGTGAGAAAACTCCAATGGAGAGAATCCTGTCATGACATTTGCAAAATTGACACTCCAATTTTTTTCTTGTTAAATTCAGCCAATTTAATCTTCAAACCCAGTTCTAAATATTTGTAATCTGCATTCAATATTTATGAACAGATATTCCATTCTTTACAGTGTGCCTTGACCATGCTGCTGGGTTTGCTCTTGACATCCTATAAATGCCCACTGCTGCAACAATGTCAGTCTTAATTTGCGCATTGATGCAGTGGATAGGAGGAAGGGAATGGTCAGGGCAGAAATGAGGAGTTGATGCAGAAAGAGGGGAGAATTAGTAGGATGTTTATGATTTGGAGATGCCGATGTTGGACTGGGGTGTACAAAGTTAAAAATCGCACAACACCAGGTTATAGTCCAACAGGTTTACTTGGAAGCATACTAGCTTTTGGAGCGACGCTCCTTCATCACCTGGCAATCACTGATGAAGGAGCGTCGCTCCGAAAGCTAGTGTGCTTCCAAGTAAACCTGTTGTACTATAAATGGTGTTGTGTGATTTTTAACTTAGGATGTCTATGACAGCCTTGACATTGAACCTATCTCATTATCTCCTGAGAAGCCACTTTCATTAGTCTATAAGCACTGAGAGACCTTGTCATAATCACCTTATTACCTCTCAGGAATAGCCAGGCTACTAGACCAGGGTCAGTTCAATTAGCTTTGGGTAAGAGTGGGAATGGGTGGTGGTGGTGGGTACATATGCATGTAGTATGACATCTGATGATAGTGTTACCATCAAACTTTTAAAAAATCATTTACAGCAGGGAAACTTTGTGGAGGATACATCCAGTCTTCGTGGTAGCATGTGCTTGCCTGAAGTTACAGCTCATCACTGCGCTATGTTGCAGACAATAAATTGAACTCAATTTATACATGTACAATTATGAAGGCAACATCTCCAATGATAATGTGCCTTCTGATTGTAGCCTAGACCTTTCCTTAATAGGTTCTCTTGTACTGATAGATCCCCTCTTTCAGAACATAGCCTCTCATACTTCACCAGATTGTAGTGTATAGACTGAGAGGTAAATAAAGTTTCACCATGGAGGTTTGGTCATCTCTAGCTATCATGAAACAATTAGATTAATCAGACAATTTGAAGTTGAACAGGATGTTTCTCCAATTATTTTAGTTTTAAAAGCTCCTACATAATTAAATAAATCAAGTTGTATAAGATCACATAAATCAATCCATAATTCATTTGGATTAATCATCCCAGGAGTAACAGTTTAGGCACCCTTCTTACTTGAGAACTCTAAACCACAAGGATTTGTAATTGAATGGTTACACTGGGGCAAGTAGTTACTCTGTGTATGATTACAACCTTGATGGAATCCCCAGTTTGCAATACAATACATTTTTAATAATTCAGGAGTTTACTTGATGAGAATCAAATGAGTAATGTGAAAAGGATGACCAAAATAACATTTCAGCCCAGTCAGAAATGATCTGTCAAAATGAGGCTTAATTTGTCAAAATAATTAAATGGCTTATTTCTGATATCAATATGTACTATTGGTGTATTTTAAATGTATAGGCATTTTTAAAAATTTGAATGAATTAATTAATGTTCCCTTCTGACAATTATACATGTATAATGTCCTTTCAGGAAGGAAATCTCCCTTCTGAGTAGAAGCAAAGATGTAATGGTATTGTCACTGGACTAATAATCCAGAGGTCCCAAGTCATGCTCTGAGACCTCTGTTCAAATTTCATGATGGCAGATAGTGGAATTTGAATTCACAAAATCTTCAATTAGAAGTTTTACAATACGCTTTGTTGTAAAAACCTGTCTGATTCATTAATAACCTGTAGAAAAAGGAAGTCTGCTATTCTTATCTGGTGTGGCCAATATGATTGACTTTTAACTGCTCTCTGAAAGAGTCTAACAAGCCATTCAGATGGAACAAACCATGCCGATGTATCAAGTCACTCAAAGGTCTCAAAAGAATGAGCTAAACAGAGTATTTGACATTGATCAAGGTAGTGGAAATGACAGTGACAAACTAAGCCCTAACTACCAGCGCCAGAGACCTGGGTTCAATTCCCGACTCAGGCAACTGACTGTGTGGAGTTTGCACGTTCTCCCCGTGTCTGCGTGGGTTTCCTTCGGGTGCTCCGGTTTCCTCCCACAGTCCAAAGATGTGCGGGTCAGGTGAATTGGCCATGCTAAATTGCCCGTAGTGTTAGGTAAGGGGTAAATGTAGGGGTATGGGTGGGTTTCGCTTCAGCGGGTCGGTGTGGACTTGTTGGGCCGAAGGGCCTGTTTCCACACTGTAAGTAATCTAATCTAATCTACCCTGCAAGTACTATTTTTTCATTTCGGGAAGGGAGGAAGTGAAGCTACAACACAGGACTGCTCCATGTCAAACATTATATACAGCAAGTGATCGAAGAAAAATAGAGTCAAATGAATCCAGAATCAACAGGTCAGATATATCAGTCCGGTCACTTTAATGATGGAGAAGTACAGTACATTAATGCAAAAGAAAAGGTTAAAGCATTTGCAACAATCTTCAGTCAGAATTGTTGAATAAATGAGCATGCTCCCAGGTCCTAGCATAACAGATGGTAGTCTACCCAACCAACTGATGCACCATCAGTCTATACTTGTTCAGTAGAAATTGATGGAAGTGCATATCAACACTGTTTTCAAGCAATACTGGCTTAGCTCTAATCTGCTCACAGACTCACAGATTGTGTTCTGCCAGGGTCACTCAGCCCTTGAACACATTACCACTTTAGATATTTTATCCAAGTTTGAACCAAACTGCAAAGGGGAGGTGAGAGTGATTGCCCTTGACATCAAGACCCCATTTGACTGAGTAGAAAAACTCAAGTCAATGACAATCATGGTTAAACAGACTGGAGTCATATCTAGCAGAAAGGAAGATGGTTATGGCGGTGAAGGACATTATTGCAGGAGTTCCTTAGTGCCGTACACCCATTCACCTTCAGCTGCTTCCTCACTGACCTTCCCTCTACAGTCAGGTCAGAAATAGGAATGTTCACTGACTATCATACAATTTTCAGCAAAATTCATGACTCCTCAGATGCTGAAGTAGCCCATGTCCAAATGCAGCAAGACATACACAATATCCAGGCTTCCGCTGACAAATAGCAAGTAACATGTCAGACAAGTGCCAGACAATAATCAACTCCAATAAACAAGAACCTAACCATCAACACTTTGACATTCAATGTCCCTATAATTGTTAAATTACCCAATATCCAAAAATGTAAAATTATGCAATTTTTAACTACACCAGGCACTAAATGATATAGGAACAATTGGAAAATAATGATACATCCTGTCCAACATGAAAACAAAACATCATGTTTATTAATTGGGCTACAACGGTCTTAACAAGGCATAACTGAAAATTCTGAAATTATCAACAGACCAACTGTTAATAAAAATATCCCTACCTCAGGATTGCTTCCATTCAAATGAATTCTTGATATTGTACTACCTTGTGTAGTGAAATCAGCCCAATAAATGCATTTTTCCCTGTAGTCAAAATCTATTGCATGAACATTATTCAGCCCCTGTAAATAAGCAAACCTAGTTATTAGTGCATCAAAAGAGTTCAAATACAAAGCAAGGCACAACAATGAAACAGATGTGCAACTTGCCTGTTTTAATAAAGTGTAGTTGAATCCATCTATACTCATTTTTCTGATTTCATGTCGATCAGCAAAAATTAAAAATGGTTCCTCAGCTGAATACAAAGGAAGAGAGTACCTCAGTAAGTTCAGCAACATCATACATATTCATAAAGCTATTTAAAATTTCACCCTGCTGATACATATGCTTTGCAAATGCTTTCTCAAATTTAATAAATACTTACATATAAAACAATTTTGCATTTAAATCTGGCAACAGGCAGATATGCCCTCACATTTAATCTGAACATAATCCATCTGCCATTAATGCAGCCTGACCACACTGAACTCTTTAGCTAAGATTGGATTTCCAAATCTGTAATATTCATAACCAAGTCTAACCTTTACTCCAGGAGCAAGGTTAAAGACAGCTAAGCAATCATAACACTAAAATTATGGATAATGTTGATGTTGAAAGTACATACTAGATGAATGAATAAGGAAGGTAAAAAATAAACAAATGAAGATGGTTGTGGTTATTGGAGGTCAATCATCTCAGTCACAGAACATCACTACAGGAACTCCTCAGGATAATGCAGGAGGTCCAACAATTTTCAGCTGCTTCGTCAATTCCCCACTCCATCATAAGATCATAAGGAGATTATTTGCTGATGATTACACAACATTTAGCATTATTTGGACTCCTTAAATGCGAAAGCAGTCAGTGTCCAAATGCAACAAAACCTGGACAATATTTAGGCTTGGACTGATAACTGGTAAGTTAATATCATGCCATTCAAGTGCTAGCCAACAACCATTTCCAACAAAAGAGAATACAACCATCATCCCTCAACATTGAATGGCATTACCATCGCTGAATTCCCCAGTATCAATGTTGACCAGAAAATTGAAATGGCCAAATCATTTAAACAGTTTGGCTATAAGAGCAAATCATATGCTGGGAAGTCTGTCACCTCCTGACTCCTCCAAATCCTGCCAACCCTATATAAGTCAGGAGATGAAAGAAGACTCTACACTTGCTTGAATAAGTGCAGCTCCAACAACACTCAGAAAGATCAACAATACCCAGGATAAAGCAGCCTGTTTGATTGACACCCCATCTATGATAGACCCCCACATAGTCAGAGTGGTTAGAGGAGCAAATATGCCAACAAATTTCTGAGGATAGAATTAATTAGGCAATAGTTGTTGTGAGGTTTAACCACCCAAATATGAATTGAAATGCATATAATATGAGGGTCCCAAATTCTTGAATTTCAGTCAAAATAACTTTTTCAAAAAATCAAGCACAAACTAAGTCTAATGAAAGAGCATTCAATTCTAGACTTGGTCTAAAGAAATGAAACTCAGTAGGTGAATGAAGTGGCAGGGGTGAACATTTTGGAAATACAGATCATAGCATAATTAAATTTAGAATTATTATCGAAATGGACAATGATAAAACAGGAGTAACTAGGAAATCAGACTTTACAAATCTGAGAGGTGACCTTGCAAAAGTGGAATCATTCCAGCCACTTGAAGAAAGATCAGTGGCAAGTAAATGGGAGGCATTCAAAAGCAAGATTCCATAGGCCCAGTGAAGCAAAAAAAAGGGTGGTGCTGCCAAATCTATTCCCCCTGTTTATTCAGCAACTATCATTTGCACTTATGCATAATAGGACATTGCTACAATTCCATTTTCTTGTTGGAAGTCATCCACTTATAAGTTGTTTTTAACAAGGCTTGTTAAAGCTGAGTTCAAACTCATGAGGGAAGAGAATGATGCTCATAAATGATGCACAGGGAGAATGTGCAAACTCCATACATCCCCCAATGCTGGAATCAAACTGGGTCTCTGTGCTGTGAGGCAGCAGTGTGGTTCAACCACTGAACCACAGTGCCATCCCAAACCAAATACTTCAGATGGGTCAAAGATGTGCGGGTTTGGCACAGGTTATTTCTTTCAGGGCACTTTACTAATCAATAACAGACTCTTCTCTGAAACAAAGTTACTTTCTCTTATAAAGATGTTTTTTTATGTAATTTTGAGTGTCTATCATAGTATAAGGCAATAACATTACAATGGTGTTTTGAAAAACAATGGTTGAAATCAAACTTGCATTATTTGTTATGGAGCTACCATTTATCCAAATGAAATTGATTTGCCCACAACTTAAAGAGTGGCCTTAATCATTGTTTTAAAATGTTAGTTGCAAAACAGAGTACAATTTCATTCCACTTGGTTCTAAAAATATCAGTTTTCTTCAACTTACAGTTCACATCCTGACACCTCTTGTGAAATATGCAAGTTTTAATGCAGGGGGGAATAAATAGAAAATCATACCTGACAAAGCTTTGCAGCTATTGGGATTATCTGCTCGTATTTCATAACCTTCTGCACATAAACACTTGTAGGTTCCATAGGTATTGATGCATTGCTGGCTACAGGGGAAGGTAGTGGTACATTCATCAATGTCAAGGCAGGTTTTGCCATCATCTTTCAGTCTGAATCCAGGCCAGCATTTGCACTAAAAAATTTAATCATGAAAAAATTATGAACATCAGCAGTTCATTTAAAGGCCATTTTTTGATACATTCAAGGTAAAAAATAAGTGTAACTAAAGACTTTATTTTGGAAGTTACTTAATTTGAAAAGAACAAAACATGTTATTTAGTAAGTTCCTGAAGAAATGCATTAAGCCATACCATGGTTGGTGATATTCAGATGCTTCACACATGTAAAATGAACACTAACACTGTTGAACAACACTGGATTCTGAGCCAGATGTGAGGTACAGGCATCAAAACAGGCATCCAGGGCCCACGAATACATCGCTATGATGCCCCTTCCATATAAAAAAGGGAGCCTTAGGACTATTACATAGTCTCCTTTATTGAACACAACCAGTCCAGCATAGAACTGGCGAGGAAATGTGCAATGTATGTGATTTAATCAATGGTACTTTCTAGAGATTGATGTCTGTAAATAAGATATGTTTCCCAAACGTACTTACCACTTTTTTCGTCCATGTACTGCTTGTTAGCTAACTTTGTCTGAGGAAATCATATGATTCAATAAATCACTGAACTGGAGTATTACTAAATATTACTCTTTACTTATCACTATCTGACCTGTATGAAACATGAAACCTCAGTTATTTTTATAATTTTGCATCCGATATATAGTATAGATTAAATAGTAGAGCTAGAAAACTACAAGGATCATTAGGAAATCAATAGGTTTATGAAGGCAAAGTTAACTTAAAAATTCTTGACCTAAAAGTTGATTGTTGTTTGTTCATTTCTGTTGCTATTCCATGTATTAAAATTAAGATAAATAGAAAAATTATATCACTTATTTGTGTTAGATTATTGACTTACAGACATCACATAAAGAATTCCTTTTTTCATGAAATGCTTTGTAAAAGTTCAAAGCAATATTTTACATATTAGTGACCATACTCACTTTGTACCCAATTTTAAGATCCTGGCAGTCTTGTGAACATTCACTGATTCGCTTACTTGCACATTCATTAACAAAACAATTCCTTTCATCTGATCCGTCTTCACAGTCATTATGCATATCACAAGTGAGGGTGTCATTTATACATCTTCCATTTTTACACAGAAAGAAAGAATCGCTGCAGAGTTTTCCTGAAATATCAAAAAGGAATGTGATTAGCTTGTAAAGGATAACTGAATAAGTGAAATCTTTATGTTTTTTGGCTAAACAATATTAACAAGCAACCATCACTACTTATCAAATGACAACATCAAATGATCCTCAGTTTTTTGAACCACCACAGTCTGGGAAATGTAAAATGTGACCGTTCTCAGAAATATAAATGTACTGTCCAAAGTTCAAAGTTTGTGAGAAGATTTGTAGCTCGGGTGCTCGTTGTTGTGGTTCTGTTCGCCGAGCTGGGAATTTGTGTCACAGACATTTCGTCCCCTATCTAGGTGACATCCTCAGTGCTTGGGTGGTTCCTGTGAAGCCCTTCTGTGATGTTTCCTCTGGCATTTATAGTGGTTTGAATCTGCCACTTCCGGTTGTCAGTTCCAGCTGTCCGTTGCAGTGGTCGGTATATTGGGTCCAGGTCGATGTGCTTATTGATTGAATCTGTGGATGAGTGCCATGCCTCTAGGAATTCCCTGGCTGTTCTCTGTTTGGCTTGTCCCATAATAGTAGTGTTCTCCCAGTCGAATTCATGTTGCTTGTCATCTGCGTGTGTGGCTACTAAGGATAGCTGGTTGTGGCGTTTCATGGCGAATTGGTGTTTATGGATGCGGATCGTTAGCTGTCTTCCTGTTTGTCCTCTGTAGTGTTTTGTGCAGTCCTTGCATGGGATTTTGTACACTACATTGGTTTTGCTCATAGCCAAGCTGCTGGACATACAGAACAGACAACAGGACGTTGAACCTATCAACAAAGACAGCATACTCAAACTACTGGACCTGTGCCTCACAATACACTTCATATTCAACAACCAAATATATGAACAAATCAACGGCACACCCATGGGCTCACCCATCTGTGGACTCATAGCAGAAGCAGTAATGCAAAGATTAGAGCAAACAGTCTTACCGCAAATTCAACCCAAACTCTGGGTCAGATATGTGGATGACACCTTTGTAATCATTAAAAACACAGAAATAGAGAACACACACCAGATCATCAACGCCACACTCACAGGAATCCGATTCACTAGAGAGGAAGAAAAGGACAACTAACTCCCATTCCTAGACGTGATGGTACAGAGAACACCTAACGGAGAATTCACCACAAAGGTATACAGGAAAGCCACACACACAGACCAAGCCTGAACTACGAAAGCAGCCACCCCAACACACACAAAAGAAGTTGCATCAAGACACTATTCAAAAGGGACACAACACACTGCAGTACACCAGAACTGCAAAAAGAGGAAGAAGAACACCTATACAATGTATTCGCCAAAAATGGATACCTGCGCAATTTCATCAACAGATGCCTAAGGGAAAGACAACGGAACGAGGACATGCCCACAACCCAAAGGACTAGCCATACCACCATACATCAAGAGCATTTCCGAACTGACAGCCAGACTACTGCGACCACTAGGACTCATAACAGCACACAAACCAACAGCCACTCTCAGACAACTCACCAGAACGAAGGACCCAATACCCAGCACGAGCAAAACCAATGTGGTGTGCAAATTCCCATGCAAGGACTGCACAAAACACTACATAGGACAAATAGGAAGACAGCTAACGATCCGCATCCATGAACACCAACTAGCCATGAAACGACACAACCAGCTATCCTTAGTAGCCACACATGCAGATGACAAGCAACATGAATTTGACTGGGACAACACTACTATTATGGGACAAGCCAAACAGAGAACAGCCAGGGAATTCCTAGAGGCATGGCACTCATCCACAGATTCAATCAATAAGCACATCGACCTGGACCCAATATACCGACCACTGCAACGGACAGCTGGAACTGACAACCGGAAGTGGCAGATTCAAACCACTACAAATGCCGGAGGAAACATCACAGAGGCACTTCACAGGGGGCTCCCAAGCACTGAGGATGTCACCTAGACAGGGGACAAAAAGTCTGCAACACAAATTCCCACCTTGGTGAACAGAACCACAATAACTGTCCAAAGTTATTAAAACCATTAGTTTTGGTTACAATCACAAATGATCTTGTCTCACTCTCTTTCTCTAAAGGGAAAACAAAAATTTCAACATATCATTCTCTTTGCTATAGTCACCTCAGCTTTGGAGTCTTCCATGCAATCAGAGAACTAGTTCACAAAACACTATTATTATTATGTTTATTCATAATGGGTTGAAGCTTATATTTATTTAGCTAAATCTAAGTTGCATCATGTTTTTTAAAAAATAATTTTGTGGCATAACTCTTGACAAGTTCTTTGCTGTATCTTACCAAATTCACCTCATTAATTATTTCTCCCATCCTAATAAAATGTCTCACATTGGTTTCCACCTCACATTAACACAAGCTCTTCCTGAAATAATTCACTGCTCAGTGGATGACTTCAAAACAACTGCACCTTTGCACACATGCCATCTTTCAAAGACTCTTGTGTACCCAGAACAGCTGTCAGTCTGGGGTTGCACTGCTTAGTTGCTAACATTTGCCCTGACATGGCAGACATGGGGAATTAAGTGTCTCACTTTGGGGGCAAAATCCTGGAGTTTCTGCCTGTGATCAGTGGAGTGTCACAGGGATCGGTGCTGGGTCCATTACTTTGCGTCATTTACGTAAATGATTTGGATGTGAGCATAAGAGGTATAGTTAGTAAGTGTGCAGATGACACCAAAATTGGAGGTGGAGTGGACAGCAAAGAAGGTTAACCTCCAATTACAATGGGCTCTTGATCAGATGGGCCAATGAGCTGAGAAGTGGCAGATGGAGTTTAGATAAATGTGAGGTGCTGCATTTTGGGAAAGCAAATCTTAGCAGGACTTATACCCTTAATGGAAAGGTCCTAGGGAGAGTTGCTGAACAAAGAGACCTTGGAGTGCAAGTTCATAATTCTTTGAAAGTAGAGTCACAGATAGATTGGATAGTAAAGAAGGCGTTTGGTATGCTTTCCTTTATTGGTCAGAGAATTGAGTACAGGTGTTGGGAGGTCATGTTGCAGCTGTGCAGGACATTTTTTAGGCCACTTTTGGAATATTTTGTACATTTCTGGTCTCCTTCCTATTGGAAAGATGGTCTTAAACTTGAAAGGCTTCAGAAAAGATTTACAAGGATGTTGCCAGGGTTGGAGGATTTGAGCTGTTGGGAAAGATTGAATAGGCGAGGGTTGTTTTACTGGAGCGTTGGAGGCTGAGGGATGACCCTGCAAAGATTTATAAAATCATGACAGGCATGGATAAGCTAAATAGACAAAGTCTCTTCCATGGGGTGGGGAGTCCAGAACTAGAGGGCATAGGTTTGAATGAGAAAGTTAAGATATAAAAGAGACCTAAGGGGTAATTTTTTTCATGCAGAGAGTGGTACGTAAGTGGAATGAGCTCTCAGAGGAAGTGGCAGAGGCTACTACAATTGCAACATTTAAAAGGCATCTGGATGGGTATGTGAATAGGAAGAGTTTGGAGGGACATGGGCTGGGTGCTGGCAGGTGGGACTAGATTGGGTTGGGATAACTGGTCAGCATGGATGGGTTGGATTGAAGGATCTGTTTTGTTCTGTAAATCTCTGTGACGTTATGACTCTATGAGGGTGTAGGCAACACATAACTGTTCCCAGACAGCATTAGATACTACAACACACAAACATTCCAGCTTGATCCAATATTGCCACCTGGATTAAAGTAGTCTCAGATATCTTGAAGAATGTACGAGAAATGTCAATGTTCCTCTCTACTCTGACAGAGTAAGTGTCACTAACTTCTCCATGATGTATCCCACTCACTCTATTCATGGACTCGGAGAACTGTACAACACAGAAAAAAGACCACTCAATGCCACTCAAAAAACATCTACCTCACTGCTCTAATTATAGAATTATAGACTCCCTATAGTGTGGAATCAGATCATTCAGCCTATTGAGCTCACAATGACCATCCATAGAGCATCCCGCTCACACTCAACCCCATACCCTATCCCTGTAACCTTGCATTTCCCATGACTAATTCCCTTCACCAGCACACCTCTGAACACTAGAGGCAATTTAGCTTGGCCAATTTACCTCAGCTGCACATCTTTGGACTGTGGGACAAACTGGAGCACCCACAGGAAACCCATGCAGACATGGGAGAATGTGCAAACTCCACACGGACAGTTGCCTGAGGGTGGAATCACATCCAGATCCCTGCCATTGTAAGGCGGCAGTACTAACTAGTAAGTCATTGTGCGGCTATAAATATACTTATGAAAGATGTGATTTGTCTGGATAGCACACAAAACAATACTTTTTACTGTATGTTGGTACTTGTGACAATAATAAGTCAAATCATGTCTAAATCCCATTTTCCAGCACTTGCCTCACAGCCTTGTATGCCTTGGCATCACATGTGCACCTCTAAATATTTGTAAATGTGATGAACATTTCTGCCCTTACCACCCTTATTGGCAGTGAATTTCAGATTCCAACCACCTTCTGGGTCAAAATGTTTTTATTCACATCACCTCTGAACCTTCACCTGAAATCTGATTGCTGATCCTCCTACCAAGGGAACATGTTTCTTCCTGTCTCTCTATTTATACCCCTCATAATTTTATAAATCTCAGTCATGGCTCCTCTGAATCTCCTCTGTTCTAAATAAAGCAACCCTTGCCTGTCCAAGCTTTCTTCAGAACTGAAACTTGTCAGCCTGGGCAACATCCTGGTAAATCTCCTTGAAATTCTCTCCACTGCTATAATATCCTTCCTATAATGTGAATTCTACAACAGCACACAATACTCTTTCCTAATCAATATTTTATACAGTTTCAGTCTCCTCTTAAACTATATGTCCCAGCTAACAAAGGCAAGTATCCTGGAGTCTTCCTGATCCACCTGCCCAAACATTAGCGGACTGGCATAATGGATACCAGGGTGTCTCTGATTCTTGATGCTTCATTATCTCTGATACTGTATTCATCTCCCACCAAGGCTCATGTTCTACCGTGCTCACTATTGCCTGCAATTCACACTAATCCACAAAACCACCCCCACTGCATGCCCTCTGCACTGTTCACTCACTTGCTTGGGACTCCTTCACCAACTGTAATAGCTGTGCCCTCCACTTATATTTCCCATAATACCTGCCTCTCATTCCAGAAGGAAACAGCCCACAGTCGGGTAGAATGAGTCAAGATGGATGATGTGCTGCCCTCATTTAGCTCCTCAGCTCTTATGAGCAAATGATTTTGGTACTGATCACTGTGAGTCGGGCCTGGACTGATATTAGAGTTGCCCTTGACTCACTGTGCTAGGAATATCTGAAAGAAGACTTGATTTTTCACTTGACTGAGGTCTGTTGACAACCATAATAAGCATCCTGAATTTGTGTCTACACTAAATGGCAAGATAGAAGCAAAATTTAGCAAAGATCCTCAGACAGCATCTTCTAAATCCATGGCCACTTCCATCTGGAAGCACAATGGTAGCAGATACATGGAAACATCATTATCTGAAAGTTCTCCTCTGATCCAATCACTGTCTTGACTTGGAGATATATCACTGTCGTTTCACTGTTGCTGGGTCAGAATTCTGGAATTCCTTCCCTAAGGGCATTGGGGGTCTCCCCACAGCATGTGGACTGCCGTGTTTCAATAAAGCAACTCACCACCACCCTCTCAAGGGCAATTAGGGAAGAGCAATAAAAACTGGCCAGCCAGCGATGCTCACATTCCATGAATAAATAGAAATATATGAGCTTGATAACTCTAGCTGAGGGAGTAACACCCAGAAAGGCAAGGTAATGCATGGCAGAGATACAGACAGCATTCCCGTAGGCTCAGAGTGAGCATTATGACAATGAGTGAAGATTGGTTCTGTTCATCAGCTGGATGTGTGTCCCTGAGCACGCAGTGTTCTTGCAGAGGATTACAATGACATAATGAAACAAAGAACTGTGGATGCTAGAGATCTGAAAGAAAAATAGAAATTGCTGGTGAAACTCAGCAGGTCTGGAAATATCTGTTCAACACCTACCTTAGTAGAGTTAAAGATGTATCCTGTAAGTGGATTGGAGATATGCCATGAGAATTCTCAGAGGCTGGCACATGGACTTGGAGTGCATATGGCTGAGCCCCATAGAGAATACCCTGAAAAGTTGGTGCCCATTGTCCAACTTAGAGATCATTGAGACACCAAGGGGCAAGCTGAATCCATCAGGTGCTCACTCAGGTTTCCTTGTTAAGTTTTCCTGATATCAAGCTTGTTTGATAAGATGGGAGGCTGAATATTAATTAGTGTTGGACATTTAACATACAATAGTGAGCATCAATTGGCATCTCACCGTTTTCTAGTGAGTATCTTGCCACGCCAGTTGTGAAATCAGAAACAATGGCGTGACGGGATTTCGACATTGCCAATGGCCTCGCCACACTTGTTGCCCGAGTCTTCTATACATCACACCATAGTCCATGTCACTTAGATCATTATAAGATTCCACCTTATAGCTTCTGAGTTTTTCTTTATTCCTGGAAAACCCTATGCTGGAATCGATTCTGTTCCTCCATCTAATGTTCCATTATTTGTTGTTGATATTCAACAAAGAGAGAGTTCGATACTAACAACTATAAAGATATTTTAAAAAGAGGAAGTTAAATCACCTTTACAAAGTGTTCAAAATATTATCATGGAAGGATACGTAATTCATTCAATATTCATTGATACTTCTGAGATTTTTTGTTTCAGATTTAACCTTACAAGGGCTGTGACAAGGTAGAATATAGTATTAAAAGAGCTATTTAGAAAACTATTTTCTATCATGGGCGCACAACAAAGAAAGAACAAGCGCTGAAATTCACAATAATTAGAATAAATGCTGAGATTACATGCAGGTTAAGTAGACCATTAAAATTCATTGCGTCTTTGATGCCAAAACCATTCATTTGCAAAATACGTCTTTTTTCTCAAAACCATGTTTTCAACATTGAGTGAGTTCTGTTGGAAGCTTTAAAAGTCTAACTTCATTAGTTTATGGACTCCCAACGTGAAATCATAGATAATTAGGTTATCACAACTTTCTAGGTTATTCAGAATTTCTATTTTGAGTGACAGTTACATAACAGATGGAAACATTAGGCAAATATACAGATACGCCCACTGTCAGTTGGCATGTGGTTCAATATAACAGCAATTTAGAAGCAGGAAAGAGCAGTTTAGAGTCTGAATAATGAGTTTAAAATTAAGCAATAAAGCAAGAAATTGGTACAAGAAAGGGTTTGCAAGATACAATTCTATAATTTGGAAAAAAGACTCATGAGAAGTAGATAGACACCAAAATATTTAACATATCAGCAACTAGTCTCGCATTTTAATAAGATTCACATACTGGGCTGGATCTCTCCTGGTGTAAAGGGAGAGGACATGGAAAAACAAGCTGGTGACTTTCCTGTTATCTACCTGCCTGCTCCTGAGCTGTTTCACATTTTGAGAGAGATTGCAGATAGGTCAGCTTGCCCGGATTGTCCTGGATCAGTTGAGGCCCCAAAGTGGCCCAGAAATAAGCCAGTCAGGTTAGGCAGGCTTGCTACCTGCAGCCTAATCCCAACCTGGCTAAGTCTACCAATACAGGGAATAAAGGCAGGAATCCCCAAAGTAGATTCAGCCCATCATTAGTAAAAGGCTCCAAAGGCAACACAATACCACAAAAATATGATCCAATGTCTCTGTAAGGTTTCTGCAAAACAATTAGTTAAAAAAAAAGCACAAAGTAGCTTGTCTTGTTCTTGCAGATGCTAAATTTCCAGTCGAACATGCAATGATGCTTTGGATTTAGAATCCACTTTCCAGAGCAAAAGCCCATTGAATATTTATGGGTATTTTGAAGTGGAAGGAATAACTAGCGCTCTTCATTCATCACTAATCACAAAAGCTTAGTTGATATCTCAGTGAAGCATGTAAACTTTGTTCGTACAAATGCATAGGAGTATTCAAACAGATGAGTTTGCTATCAGATAATTTAATGTTTTTCAATTTAGTTCAAGATTTAAAACTATCATGAATAAAATTATCAGATGATTAACTTTTCCACCCCCAAGGCTATTTCAGTTCATGCTGATTAGTTTAGCAAGGGTCATAGTTTTACAAGAGTAGTTCATGTAATTGTAGACAGTTCAAATTGACTTACTTTGTTAAGCTAGCATGTTCCTGGACTACCCAATTTAAGAATATCAATTATTTTCCATACATTTGTCAATGATTTAACCAACAAAAAACTTCATTAAAGAAATTATTCTTTCATGGGATGTGAGATTCACTGGTGAGGACACCATTTATTCCCCATCCAAATTGTACTTGAGAAGGTAAACCACATTCTTGAATCACTGCAGTCCTGTGCTGCAGGTGCACCTGCATTGTTGTTTGAAGGGAGTTCCAGGTCCTTGATCCAGAGGCAGTGAAACTACAGTCAATTTGGACAGAAAATTGAAGGTTGTCGTGCATCTGATGTTCTCACTCTTCTCGGAGTTACAGGTCCTGGATTCAGAAGATACTAGACAAGAGGACTTGTGCATCATTGTGCATCTTGTAGATGGTACTGAATATTGTGCATTCATCAGCAACCATCCCACTCCTGTTCATAGGATGAAAGGATGGTCATTGATGAAGCAACTGAAAACGGGTAAGCCTCGGACACTACTCTGAAGACATCGAATACCAATGTCCCAAACTGAGAAGATTTGACCTCCGTCTTCCACTGTCCAGGTTATGACTCTGACCAGTAGAGACTTTATCCTGTACACCGTCTCCACTGTCAATTCCTATTGACTCCAATGCTGCTAAATGTTACCGTGATGCAAAGGGCAGTCACCCTGACTTCACCTTTTAATTTTCTTTCTATTGTTCATGGTTGCATAATAAGATAATCAGTGAAAATGCTCTTGCATTAGACAGCTACTGTCAGCACCATTTTTCAAATATTGTATTAAAACTTATCAACAGATATCTTACCAAGAATCGATTGCAATTAGGATATGTTTAATGTTTCACTTAATTTGTTAAAATTGGTTCTGAGTAATATCTGAAATGTATACTAAAATTGAGTGTTACACGAGCTTTCATCTTCAGATTACGTATGCTTCATCCTTGGTCAACAATGTCCACAAATGAAAAATCATCTGAATTACAAAAAAATGTGAAGTCAAAAAGTTAGTAGATGATGAGGACTTCACATCTTGTAGCAAAGTGAAAAAAAAACTCATTTGACCTTATTCTTATGTATCCTTCTAAGCCTGCCATTGTTTTGGGCCATGTCAAGTTATTCTTAGCAATCAGGTTGGCAGGAAGTGAATGTAACAAATGAGTTACTCTTCAGAATATGCCAGCAAGTAAGTTATGTTAGTCAAATTTACATGCCTTTGCAAACTAAGGTATGAAACAACAAAATAGTTTCTATTACTGTTTCAGCAATGACTTTGAATTTTATGTAAGTTTAGGTCAGGCAGTTGAACAAAGGGTGGTGGTTTTACAAGAGTACTGGATATTCTTTCATATATTTGTACATGGAGCAAATTAGTTCATTAACCTTTTATTCATTCTTTCATTGGTGTGACTGCTTTTCTTGAGCTGCTGCAATCTATGTGGCACCCCAGTATGTATGTCGATAATGTAGTAGCGAAGGAGGGAGGGGAGAGATTTCCAGGATTTTGACCCAGCAACCGTAAAGGAATTATGATTATAATTCCAAGTCCAGATAGTGTGTGACTTACTTGTGAACTTTTAGTCGATGGTGTTTTTATTACTATGTCAGAATTGGAGAAGCAATATTAGAAGAGTATACTATGTTTATCTTGTCCCATCATTCCATGGATCACAAAATAACTTACTTATTTTGCACCCTTCCTGATATGACTAATTTGCTATATTAAATATAAAATATCATATCTCTGAACTAATTTTTTCACAAACACAAAATTATTGACTTATTATAAACAATATCAGACAGGTACGGTAGGTAGTATTTGGGCTCCTGAACCCACCCGCTCCAGGTCAATGGCATCGTTTTCACTCTATTTTTACATTGTTTCTTTCTCTTTCTTCCTTTTCTTTATCTTCTAACATGGTGGGGAAGCCAGATCAGTGTAGTGGGTGGTGGCTGCTTATGGAAGTGCCCAAATGGTGGACTCCTGGCTGCAGGAAGCCCAGAGCATGGACTTGGTGTGTCTATGGCTGCAACAGCTGGATCAGGGACTCCTACCTGCAGTATGCTTGTAGCATGGATATTTTTTATAGCAAGACTGGAAACTCCTTAAGGCCCAGGACACTTTGCAGAGACCTTGCAGAAGCCCTGGCGCAGTGTTTGAAGACACCCTGTACAGAAAATGAATTCTATTCATGTAGCTTCTTTTTATTCTTATTATAACTCAAAATAGTGCTGGATTGTGGTGATAAAATACTTTTCACTGTGTCTTTCCAGATGTATGTGGCAATGAATAACTCATACAAAACATGTTCAATTAAGATGCAACAGTCATTAACACACAGCTTGAATTATTAACGTATAGACGTTCATATTCTAAATAATCCAAAACACAGACACACACCAGAAAAGAAAAAAAAAACTGATCTCTCTCTGCAGAGAATCATTTTTGGGGGAAGAAAATCACTTTGGCCAATAAGAATGAGTTCTTAAAGAAAATAAAGAATAAAGTGTCGAATGCATTTTGGCACCAATATTCAGGTCATTAGCATGTGTATTTGTCCCCGCTGCTTTGGCAGATGCAGCTCAATCAGGAAACAATATTGAGAAATCTGGGAGAAAGTGAGGACTGCAGATGCTGGAAATCAGAGTCAAAAAGTATGGTACTGGAAAAGCACGGCTGGTCAGGCAGCATCCGAGGAGCAGGAGAGCAGAAGAGCATAAGCACTTCATCAGGAATGTTCACATGTGAACATTTCTGATGCAGAGTTTATGCTCGAAATGTCGACTCTCCTGCCCCTGGGATGCTGCCTGACCGGCTGTGCTTTTCCAGCACCACAGTTTTTGACATTGAATATTGAGAAATCATCCAGGCATTCTTCACAAGGACAGTTAGTTTCCATACTAGACTGGACCAAGGTTGCTTCAGAAACTAGAAAGATGTGAGTTGGGTAGCTAGTTCATCAACATTCTTTTTCTACAACTAAAAAACTAAAGTCCAAGCAATACAATAGTGAAACAAGGTTTTCATAAAATCTGTACAACTGATTTCTAGGAAACAGGTCCAAATAATTAGCAGAAATTTTGTGAATTTTTAGAAGCATCTTTCAAATATAAGTGACCCAGTATGTCATTTCATTGACCAATTAAAAGAAAATCCAGGGGTCAGCACTGAGTTTGAAATAAATCATTTTTTCCATAATCCTTCCAAAGCATGACTTAAAAGAAGAGATGCCTTAAAAGTACATCTGCTGTTTTTTTTCTTGTACATGGTTGAGGTTGTGGGTTTAGATAACGCTATTTACTGAGCTGAGGTGAGTTGCTGAGGTACCTCTTGTAGATGGTGTACACTGTGGCGGGTGGAAGAAGAGAATGCTGCAGATGATAGATGAAGTGTGAATGTTGAGCGATGCTTTATCCTGGATATTGTCAAGCTTCTTGAATGTGATTGGACTGACACTGATTTAACCAAGCAGAGAATGTTATATCACATTCCTGACCAAAAGACCATAAGATATAGGAACAGAAATTAGGCAATTTGGCTCACCGAGTCTGCTCTACCATTCAATCATGGCTGATAAGTTTCTCAACCCCATTCTTCTAAGTCCTCAAGCATTCCTCATATGTTAAGCCTTTCATTCCTGGGATCATTCTCATGAAGGTCCCCTGGACCTGCTCTGGGGCCATTTCATCCTTCCTGAGGTATTGGGGCCGAAATTGTTCACAATACTCTACATGTGGTCTTAGCAGAGCTTTACAAAACTCAGAAGTACATCTTTGCTGTAAATTGAAAGAGGGGAATGTGCGGTAGGATCTGGGAGCCCTTGTGCACCAGTCATTGAAGGTAAGCATGCAGGTGCAGCAGGTGGTAAAGAAGACAAATGGCATGTTGGCCTTCATTGAGAGATGTTTCGAGTACAGGAGCAGGGATGTATTGTTGCAGTTATACAGGGCATTGGTGAGGCCACAACTGGAATATTGTGTGCAACTTTGGCTTCGCCTTTACTGAGGAAGCTTTCGAGGCAGTGCAGTGAAGGTTTACCAGGCTGATTCCGAGAATGGCAAGACTGATGTATGAAGAGAGTTGACGAGGTTAGAATTGTTTTTGGTGGAAATTAAGGTGTTATCATACAGACTTATTCAAATTCAAACAGGGCTAGACAAGGTCAATGCAAGGAGGATGTTCTTGATGGTGGGTGTGTCCAGAACCAGCAGTCACAGTCTGAGGATTCAGGCTAGACCATTTAGGATGTGTTGAGGAGACATTTATTTACCTAAAGAATGGTGAGCCTGTGGAATTCACTACCACAGGAAATAGTTGATGCAAAAACATTGAATGTATTAGAATGGTGGTTAGACATAACACTTGGGTGAACAGGATCAAGTGGTATTGGGAGAAAGCAGGATGAGGCTGTTGAGTTGGACAATTGGCCATGATCGTGATGAATGGTGAAGCAGAATCGAATGACTGAATGGCCACCTCCTGCTCCTAGCTTTTATGTTACCCTTTATCCCCTTGATAATCAAGCACTGATCTATCTCTGTCTTAAATATACTCAATGACCTGGCCTCCACAGCCTTCTGTGGCAGTGAATTCCATGGATTCACCACTCTCTGGCTGAAGAAGTGTCTCCTTATCTCCGTTGTAAAGAGTCTTCCCTTGAGTCTTAGGGTGCACCCTTGGGTCCTCGTGTTTCCTATCAATAGAAACATCTTCCCAATGTCTATTCCATCCAGGCCATTCAGTATTCTGTAAGTTTCAATTAGATTGCTCCCCCCCCCCATCCTTCTAAACTCCATTGAACATAGACCCAGAGTGCTCAAACTTTCCTCATGTGTTAGGCTTTTCATTCCTGAGATCATTCTCGGGAGCCTCCTTTGGACCTGCTCCAGGACCAGTACATCCTTCCTGAGATATTGCTCACAATACTCCAAATGTGGTCTGACCAGAGCTTTATGAAGCCTCAGAAGTATATCCCTGCTTTTATATTCTAGTCCTCTCAAAAATAAATGCCAACATTGTATTTGCCTTCCTAATCCTGACTCAACTTGCAAGTTTAATTGAAGAGAATCCTGGACTAGAATTCCTAAGACCATTTGCAATTCAGATTTCTGAATTTTCTCATCAGTTAGAAGATAGTCCATACCTCTATTCTTACCAAAGTGCATGACTGCACATTTTCCCACATTGTATTCCACCAGCCACTTTGCCTACTCTCTTAACCTGTCTCAATCCCTCTGCAGCCTCACTGCTTCTTCAATGCTACCTGTCCCTCTACCTGTCTTTGTATCATTGGCAAACTTAGCCAGAATGCCCTCAGTTCCTTCGTCTGGATCATTAATGTCCAAAGTGAAAAGTTGTGGTCCCAATACTGACTCTTGCACAACATCACAAGTCACCCCTGCCATCCTGAGAAGGACCCTTTTATCCTCACTCTCTGCTTTCTACCAGACAGCCAATCTCCTATCCAGTATGTACCTTGCCCCTAACAACTTGGCTCCTTAACTTACTTAGCAGCCTCCTGTACGGAACCTTGTCAAAGGCCTTCTGAAGGTCCAGGTAGATAACATCCTTTGGCTCTCCTTGGTCTAACCTGCTCATTACCTCCTCCAAGAATTCTAACAGAATTTTTCAGGCATGAACTACCCTTGATGAAATTATGCTGACTTTGCCCTACTTTACTATACACTTCCAAGGATTCAGAAATTTCACTCTTCAAAATGGACTCCAAGATCTTACCACTGACTAAAGTCAGGCTAATCAGCTTATAATTTCGTGTCTTTTGTTTTACTCCCTTTTTAAACAAGGGGTTATGTTAGCAATTTTCCAGTCCACTGAGATACCCATGCCCCCTGCCCCCAACTCCAGTGGATTCCTGAAAGATCACCACTAACACCTCTACTATCTCTTCAACTATCTCCTCTAGAACTTTGGGGTGTAGTACATCTGTTCCAGGTGACTAATCCACCTTCAGACTTTTCAATTCTTCAAGCACATTCTCTTTGATGATGGCCACCATACTCACCTCTGCCCACTGATTCTCTTGAATTGTTGGGATGGTATTTGTGTCTTCCACTGTGAAGACTGATGCAAAGTCCTTATTCAATTCCTCAACCATTTCTTTGTTCCCTACTGCTGCTCCAGCATACTTTTCTAGCAATCCAATGTCCATTTTTGCCCTTTATATATCTAAAGAAACTCTTGCGTTCTTCTGTTATATTACTGGCTAGCTTATCCTTATATTTAATCTTCTCCTTCTTTATTTCTTTTATCATTGTCCTCTGTTTATCTTTTTATCCTTCCCAATCCTATGGTTTCCTGCTGCTCTTCACAACATTATATGCTTTCTCTTTTGCTTTTATGCTGTCCCTGCCTTACCTAGTCAGCCATGGTAGCTCATCCTCCCTCTTGTATGCTTCTTTTCTCTAGGGATGAACTTTTGCTGTGTCTCCCAAATTACTCCTTGAAATGCCATTGCTGTTCCACTATCTTTCCTGCTAGGCTCCTCTCCCAGTCAATTCCTTTCAGCTCCTCTCTCATGCCTCTATGGTTGCCTTTATTCAGTTGTAATATTGTTACATCTGATGTGCCTTGTAGATAGTGTATAGGCATTGATGAGTCAGCAAGTAAGTTACTGATTAATAGACTTTGATATTCTCTTCTCATTGCAGTATTCATATGGCAAGTATAGTTTAGTTTCTAGTGAATGGTAACTCCAAAGATATGGATAGTAGGGGGACTCAGTATTGGCAATCTTATTGAATGTCAAGGGATGATGGTTAGATTCTTCTTTATTGAATATGGTCATTGCCTGGTGCTGCACGGTGCTACTGTTACTTATTACTTGTTAGCTCAAGCATGAATGTTGCCCAGGTTTTGCAGTGTTGACCATGTACTACCTCAGAATCTCAGCAGTCATGAATGGTGCTGAATAATATTCAATCATCAGTGAACATTTCTACCTCCAACGTTATGATGGAGGGAGAGGATTGTTGAAGAAACAGTTGATTATACTTGGGCCTAGAATATCACCCTGAAGAATTCCAGTGGTGATGTTGGTGCCTAAGGTGACTGATCTTTAACAACCAGAAGTTATGTCAGTTATGACTCCAACCAGCAGAGATTTCTTTTCTTATGCCAATTGATTCCAGTTTTGCTTAGGATTCTTTATGCCATATTCAGTCAAATGATGCTTTGAAGTCAAGGGCAGTTACTCTCATTTCTGCTCTTCATTTCAGGTCTTTTCTCCATGATTGGACCAAAGCTATAACAATCCCTGGCACAAGGCAAACTGAATATTAGTATACAGGCTATCGCTAAGCAGGTCTGCTTGATAGCATTGTCAACGATCCTTTTACCCTTTTGCTGATGGTCAAGAATAGACTGACAGGGGGATTATTGTTCACAGTGGACTTGGCCTGTTCTTTGTGTACAGAATATACCTGGGCAATCTTCTACTTTGGCAGGTATATGCCAATTTTTTGGCTGTACTGGAACAACTTGTCTTGTCTTACAGCCACAGTGGGAGAACAAAAGGACTGTTGTATCATTGCTATCAATACTATCACAGACAGGTGCTTCTTCTGTATACAGAATGCTGGGAATGTGTTATAATATATTTCTCCCTTTACTCTCAACACCTGCCTCAGGTCCGACTAGCAGCTTGGTCCTTTTGGATTTGGCCAGCTGAGTCAGTAGTCTTGTTGCCAAACCAGTCTTGGAAAAGTACAGTAAAGTCCTCAAACAAACTATATTCAGTTTCTTTGCTACCTTCAGTGTGTCCTCCAGCTGGTGTACATTGTAATGGAGAACTGATTCATTAACTGATTGCAAGTATCTTTTGATGGCATGAGACTTCATGGGGTCGAAATAAATGTTGAGGGATGTTAGGACAATTCCTTCCAGAGTATGCTGCTACCTCTGCAAGGTTTGACCTGTCTCACCAACAAGGATGGTGATTGTTGTGCCTAAGACTTTGTAACGTATGTATGCGTAAGATTACCGAAGACAAGCTGTTGTTTGAATAATCAGTGTAACAATTATAATTTTGGCACAAGCAACAGATGTTAATAAGGAGGGTTTTGAAGGATTGATTGAACTGTTTATAGCATTATTATTTCCTGGACATTGATCAATATTGGGTGGTGCCTCCAGCTTCATTCCATATAGTATACTTTGTCGCAGTTATTTCAATGCAACTGAGTTGTTTACGAGGGTGGACAATGTTGAAGAGCATTTAAGAGTCAACAATGTGTTTCAATTTCTGTTATTTTGGAATCACACATAGACTAGGCCAGAGAAAAGTAGCAAATATTTCTTTCCAAAAGGACATTAGTGCACCAGATAGATTTGTTTTGCATTAACAACTGACAATGATTTCATGGTTTCCATTAGACCTCTTTTTTTAAGTTCAAGATTTATTAATTGAATTCAAATTTCACTTACTATCTACTGTAACGGAACTCAAATACTGGTCATTTATTAATTGAATTCAAATCTCACTTACTATCTAGTGTAACGGAACTCAAATACTGATCAATTAACAATGCCACTATGCCACTCCCAGAGCTATTATTCTTCTGGCAGTGTTGAAATTAAGTTTATCCATCTTTCTCTACATCTGTTCATTTAATTTTCAGAAGACCCATGTAAATAATGAGGACAGCATTTTTATTGTAACCTGAAAAAATACAAATATTCCATTGAAAATGAAACCTTGTGTGCATGATAGAATACTGAAACACCTATTAACAGAATTACAATATCTCAGACCATCAGGGGCTCAAATATACTAAAAATACTATGTCATGAAAAGTGTGTAAAGCTGCTCTCAACACTTTAATTCATAGAAAAAACAAGTCAGCAGATAACATATGAAAATTATTCTCAACTAGACAATGTTTGAGGGGCTATTTAATTTCATTTTAAATGATACCAGGCTGTTTAATTTGATGTAAGACCTTAATATTTAGAAACAACCATCCCATTTATATTGTAAAGCCCTCCTCCAAACATAACCTTCAAACTCCATTCAAAAACATCAAAGGGGTGGATTTCCTTCAACTCTCAATTATTTACCACCACTTCCAGTAAATGTGTCCATGTGTAAATGCTGTGAATGCTACTTATGTTATTATTCCAATGTTTCTGAGGCTCTGTTGTCAAAGTTACTATGGGTGAGCTGGACAACTATTCTAAATATCAAAACAGCATGCATGTTCAAGCAGGGTACATTTAAATGATTCTTTTTCCCACTTGAAATGGACTGCACATTCTAATACTGACTGGGGAATATCCCGCTTTCTTGAATTTTCATTAAAATAATATTATTGATTCTCAGCTTTGGACTCTTAAGAAGATAATTGAGGAGGCCTCTGGGAAATGATAGCTCAATGAGGAAACTGCAGTTTAAGGAATATGTGCACATTTTATGGAATACTTTGAAACTATTCTGTTACATTCACTCCAGGTTCCTTGCATATTCTTTTTAACCTTACAAAAAGCTTCACACGCTCGTTCAACAATTTTTAATCAAGTTGACGTCTGCAAGTTGGATCATGCAACATTAAAGAACTGAAACACCAAAATCAATATGAGATTGGATTTCCAGCCATAAATTACAGAATTTAAAGTCCTTTTACTTAAGTTATAAGCTATCTGATGTAAGTCAAGGAACAATAATAAACAGACAGCAGCAATTTAAGACAACCTAACACAAAAGTCTTGCAGATTTCTGATAAAATTACAGACAAATAATTCCCCAAAAATGCATTAAGTGTCTAATAAGTAAAGCAGTGCTTTTCCAAAGGTGAGAGATAAGTATTGGCAATAACAGCAATGACATTAAGCCATTGATATGATAGGATATCACTGCTACTTTTATGGAGACATTATCCTATTCAAAAGAATGTGTTACTTAAATTTTATGATGCTCCAATCAATAAATCATAATGCTTAGAGATAAGGCCATCAAATTTGATATTGTAACTTTTTTACTCTCATCATGGACATTGCCAAATGTGCTGACTATTTCCAGCATTTTCTGTTTTAATTTCTAAGATAAAGCTGTTTCTGTTTTTCCTACTGTTTTGCAGCTGCAGCATTGGCAATTAGAAACATAGAAAATAGCAAGAAGAGTAGGCCATTCAGACCATTTAGCCTGCACTGCCATTCAATATGATCATGACTGATCTTATTTCTCAACACAGCATACCCTGTATAATGAGATCATGGACACTTGTTCCAGTATCCCAGCCAGGAGAAACATCTTCCATGCATCCAGTCTACATTTTGTGTGCTTCCATGAGATTGCCTCTCATTCTTTCAAATTCAAGTGAATACAGATCTAATCAACCCAGTCCATCTACATAAGACTGACCTACCCTCCCAGGATTTGGCTTGGTGAATATTCATTGAACTCCCTCTATGACAAGAGCTTTTTAAATGTAAGGAGACCAAAACTGCACACTCCAGGTTTGGTCACATCAAGACAGCTATATCAATACACACTTTCATCTTTAGTTAAATCTCCTTGCAATAAAGGCCAAGTATTTGGCTTTCTATCTGTTTATTACATGCACATGCTTGTTTTGTGTGACCAGTGTAGAAGCTCACTCAGGTCCCTTTGCAGTACCAACATTTTCTAACATATCACCTGTTAATTGAACATTACCAAGTCGAAGATTCGTTCACCAAGCTGGTGTGGTTTTCTGCAGAAGTTCGTCACCTTGCTAGGTGACATCGTCAGTGCATTTTCGATACAGTCTTAGCGGTCTGTCCAAACTGATAATTATGTGTCACTGTTTCTGGTACTTTCCATTCTGTATCTGAGTGGTTTGTACATGGGGTCCAGTTCAATGTGTTTACTGATTGAGTTCCAGTTGGAGTGCCAGGCTTTAAGGCATTCTCTTGCGTGTGTCTGTTTAGCCTGGAAAGGATGATTACGTTGTCCCGATTGTGCCCTTCATTGTCTGTGTGGTTGGAAATCAGAGACACATAAATAGCAGTTGGGACAGACCGTGAAAACCATATCGAAGATGCACTGGTGATGTCACCTAGCAAGGCGACAAAACGTCTGCAGAAAGCCACACTAGTTCAGCCGATGAATCCACGATCTCATTCTCAATCTGAGCTACAAATCTTTTCAAAAACTCTAAATACATTATCACTCTGTTTTTTCTTTCAAAGTGGATAGTTTTACATGCATCCATGTTATACTGCATCTGCTATGTATTTGCCTGCTCACTCAATTTGTCTAAATACCACCTCGTCACAAGTCACAATTCTTCCTGGTTTGTATCATCAGCAACCTTGGAAATATTACACATAGTTATCTCATTTAAATCATTGATAAGTATTATGAATAGCCCCAGTTCGAGTATTGATCCATATGTTACCCCACTAATCAAAACCTGACACTCTAAAAGTTACCTATTTATTTCTACTCTCTTTTCCTGTATGCAATCAGTTCTCCTTCCACACCAGTACGTTACCCCAAGCCAGTGTGCTTTAATCTTGCCACAAGTCTCTTATGTGGAAAAAATGAGGACTGCAGATGCTGGAGATCAGAGTCGAAGAGTGTGGTGCTGGAAAAGCACATCCGAGGAGCAGGAGAGTCAACATTTCAGGCATAAGCATCACTTGCAAGTTCCTCTCCAAAACCACACACCTGAGTAGGTAAATTAAAATCCCAGGAACACAACTATACATCTGACTCCACACGCAGATTGTGTGGTTGATTCTTTTTTTATCTCTTTACAGGATGTGACTATCATTGGTTTGGCTAAGCTTTGTCCATTCTTAATTCCCCTAAAGGCGGTAGTAGTGTGTGACCATCTTGAACCACAGCAGTCATGAAGTGTCGGGGCACCCACAAAGTTGATAGTAGGGGAGTTCCAGGATTTTGACCCAGCAACAGTGAAGGACTGGCAATATAGTTCCAAGTCAGAATTGTGAATGACATGGTGGAGAACTTGAGTGACCTTCCCATGCATTTGCTGCTCTTCTCTTTCTAGGTGATAGAGGGTTTGGGAGGTGTCAGAGGACGATCCTTGGTGAGTTGCTGCAGTGCATCTTGTAGATGGTACACATAGCTGCCATTGTGCATCAGTGGTGAAATGAGTGAATTTTGAAAGTGATATATAGTATAACTGCACTTTCAAATGCAAGCCACTCATTTGCAGGCTGCTCACTTCCATTTATTCATGAGTATTTAGGGTTGAACAATAGATAACATCTTTACTGACAGTGCTCACACCACAAAAAGATTTTGGTATGATATTGAAATATTGTTGAGTGCTAAATGCAGTCTTTGTCGGACAAGTCTAATGAGAAATTCAAGGAGAGAGAAGAGGATAAATTGTAACAAATGAACTTCTGTGTTTTTTTATATAAAATAATAATATCAGGATCAGAATAAGACATAAAAAAGATGGGTAACATTTTCCAAAACAAGGCAGGAAAAGAACCAAATTTCTATTCGCCTGGTTGTCATTAGTGTAGAGCTTTATATTCATATCTTTTTTTTGAATAGGCTCTGAGTGAAACCAATTACAGTACCTGTGGTACTATTTAAACTTAATTTAACATGCCCCTTTAAACCTCTGTGGGAATATCAGGTATTGATTTTAATTCACTTCATGCAATTGTATAGGCATTTGACATTCTGTCCGTGTAAACATAAAACTCGAAACTGAAGAGAAGGATGCAGTACAATTTTACATGCATTTTGAGCTCTTGGCTAAATTACTTCAAACCTTCCTAAAAACTTTCTGTTTATAATTTGCACTTACCTATATAAAATAAACACATTGTCAACCACTTTAGTTGTAGTTTCAATTTGATAAACTTAGCTTCAAAAATTAGATGAAACACATTGTCAGGTATAGAAATCAGAAATCAGAAATCATTATGGTTAACCTTAACCCATTGATTGAGGCAGGCATATTACAACATTCATGCTATCTGTTCATTAATATGGTAATAGGATGCTTCACTGCATGCTTAGAAGTAGACTCTGAGCCGATATCTAACATGAAGCTAGCCTGCACCCTTTAAATAGGAGTTTCACTGAGACTAAGCTAGTTTCTAGGACAATCGCATAAAGACTTTGATTAAATGAAGGATACTGGAAAAAAAGCTTTAGACCATAGAGATTGCTCTCAGATTCTCTCATACATCATTACAAGTTTTATGCTGCTGGTGGGAAATAGAACAGAGATAGTGATTTTACAGGGGCTGGGATTGCTAAAGGTATACAAAGCAAAGCTGAGAGGAGCATGGAGCCCTTGAGATCAATTCCCAGAGGCTGCCCTTAAGCAATACCAGAAAAAGTTCAGTGACCTGACATGTTTAGTCAAGGTCACTGAATTTGCTTTCACATGACATCTGCTTCCCAGTGCACCACCAACTTCATGAGACCTATTGCAATTCAGCTCTGTTAATGCTATTTTAAATTCATTTCCATGATATGAGCCTCATTGGCTAGGCCAGCAGATATTGCCCATTCTTAACTGCCTTTGAGAAAGATGTGGTGGGCTGCCTTCTCGAACCACGACAGCCGATGGGATGTAAGTACCCCACCAAGATGCTATCAGAGAGAACTAGTTCCAGGATACATACGAGGAACGGCTGAGGATCCTGGGATTGTATTCATTGGAGTTTAGAAGATTAAGGGGAGATCTAATAGAAACTTACAAGACAATTCATGGCTTGGAAAGGGTGGACACTAGGAAATTGTTTCTGTTAGGTAAGGAAACTAGGTCCCGTGGACACAGCCTTAGAATTAGAGGGGGTCAATTCATGACAGAAATGCGGAGACATTTCTTCAGCCAGAGAGTGGTGGGCCTGTGGAATTCATTGCCGCAGAGTGCAGTGGATGCCGGGACGCTAAATGTCTTCAAGGCAGAGATTGATAAATTCTTGATGTCACAAGAAATTAACGGCTACGGGGAGAACGTGGGTAAGTGGAGTTGAAATGCCCATCAGCCATGATGGAATGGAGGAGTGGACTCGATGGGCCGAATGGCCTTACTTCCACTCCTATGTCATATGGTCTTATGGATGTTGATCCAGCAAAAGTGAAGGAATTCTGATATAGTTTCAAGTCAGGATGGTGTGTGGTTTGTGGGCGTTTATAGGTGGTGGTGTTCCCATGTCTTTCGGAGTAGTAAAGTTTGTGGGTTTGAAAGATGCACTCAAAATAGCCATGGTGAGTTGCTGCAGTTCATTCTGTAAATGGTACAAGCTGCTGCCACTATATTGGGTGTTGAGAGAGTGAATGTTGAAGTTGGTGGATGAGATGCCAGTGAAATGGACTGTTTTGCCTTGGATGGTGTTGAACCCCTCAAGTATTGTTGAAGTTGTTCTCATTCATGTGAGTGTGGATAGAATTCCACCACACCCCGTCTTGTGCTTTATTGATGGTGGACAGGCTTTGCAAAGTCAGGAGAGGAGTTACTTGCTACAGAATTCCTATCCTCTAATCTGCTTTTGTAATCGTAACATTTATGCTTGATCTAAGATGTTAATGGTCGTGGCTTCAGTGGTGATGGTAGCATCCCCCAAAGTCAAGGGTCATGATTAAATTCTGTCTTGTCAGAGATGGCCATAGCCTGGCACTTACAAGGTAGGAAGGTTTACTGAAACTGAGCTTGAGACCAAATATGATGCAGGTCTTGCTTCATTTGATGTAAGGGGTGGTGGAATTTGCTGAATTTGTGCCAGGTTTAACTCCAACTAGAGGGGAGGTTTCCTAATTTTCTCATTTTTGCTCAGGTTCCTTGATGCCGCACTCAGACAATTTAAGCACAGTTGCCCTCTATTCCCTCCTGAATTGAGCTCTTTTCTCCATGCTCACACCATAGCTGTTGTCCAGACCTGGTAATAACAGAAAATGCCCTTGCTGAAAGGGTATGAATTGTCTAGATGTGCATTAGCAGCAATAGAAATAGTTCCATGCCCAACATTACTGATACAAGCATTCAATTCTAATTTATTAATTGAATTTAGATTCCACCATCTTCCATGATGGGATTTGGACTTGTGTCTCCAAAGCGTTAGATTGAACTTTTGAATTTCTAGCCAGTGATGTTCCTACTTTGTCATGGTCTAGTCCTGAATAATTACGCATCCATTACCCCATCCTTACTTCATTCCAAAATGATCAGCCCCTTATCCCAAGATTTCTGTGTATTCGACCAGTGAAAATATCCTCTTAATGTTTACACTAAAAAATCCTTCAGAATCATCCATGTCACAGTGAGATCCCTTCTCTTTCTTCTCAACTGCAAAGAACATCAGTCCAATTTATTGAGCTTTTCACCATAGGGTAACTTTCTCATGCCAGGTACTGATCTAGTGAACCAACATTGCACTACCTGCAAAGCAAAATATCCTGTAAATCTGTTCAGTGACAAGGACAAATTTAATCTAGCTAATTACAGTCCTATCAGCCTTATAATCATCAGCAAAGTAAAGGAAGATATCACTGATAGTGCCATCAAGCACATGCCGATGTACTCAGTTTGCATTCCAGCTACCACCTAATTAAAGTCTTAATCTGGACATGGATAGAAGAGTTAAACTTAAAATGGAGGGGAGACTCACTTATCTGGACATCAAAACAGTAATTGATCAAGTGTGGAAAAACTGAACTCAATGGGAGCCAGGGTGAAAAATTTTCCACTGTTTTGTGTTACAAAGGAAGATGATGTGATTGCTAGAAAAAACAATCATCTCAGTCCCAGGATATAACTGCAGGAGTTCCTCAAGATAGTGCTCTAACTCCAATTATACTCAACTACATTATCAATGACTTTGTCTACTTGCCAACTAATCCACATTCCCTTCTCATGCTGGATATGTTGCTTTCCTCTCCCTTGACTTTGCTATCTTGTGAAATGTCCTGATCAGTGAAAGATGAAACGTTTTGGCAAAACATGTTGTCTTTCAGCAATATTCAAGTCCTAGGTGGGAGGTTTGTGAGAACTCTTCAGGAGAGTTTAGACTAGATTGGCGTGGGGTACAAACCTGAGCTATGGATCAGATGATGGAGTAGATGGTGAACAGCCAGATACAGCATGCAGGGAGTCTGTGAGGAAGGATAGGCACTTGATAGAGCAAAGGGGCATTCCTGAAGAAGGGCTTATGCCCGAAACGTCGAATTCTTCATTCCTGAAGAAGGGCCTATGCCCGAAACATTGAATCTCCTGTTCCTTGGATGCTGCCTGACCTGCTGCGCTTTTCCAGCAACACATTTTCTGCTCTAATCTCCATCATCTGCAGACCTCACTTTCTCCCCAGAGCAAAGGGGCAGTCAACGTGATGGGTTGAAGTGTGTCTATTTTAATGCAAGAAGTATCAGGAATAAGGGTGATGAAGTTAGCGCAGGGATCAGTACTTGGAACTATGACATTGTGGCCATTATGGAGACTCGGATATCACAGGGATCGGAATAGTTGTTGGATGTTCCGGGGTTTAGATGTTTCAAAAGGAATGGGGTGGGGGCAGGTAAAAGAGGTAGGGGAGTAGCATTGCTAATCAAAGATAGTATCACAGCTGCAGAAAGTGAGATCATTTGTGGGTGACACGGTGGCACAGTGGTTAGCACTGCTGCCTCACAACAACAGAGACCTGGGTTCAATTCCCGCCTCAGGCGACTCTCTGTGTGGAGTTTGCACATTATCTCCGTGTCTGCGTGGGTTTCCTCTGGGTGCACAGGTTTCCTCCCACAATCCAAAAATGTGCAGGTTAGGTGAATTGGCCAGGCTAAATTGCCTGTAGTGTTAGGTGAAGGGGTAAATATAGGGGAATGGCTCTGGTTGGGTAGCGGGTCAGTGCGGACTTGTTAGCCGAAGGGCCTGTTTCCACACTGTAAGTAATCTAATCTAATCTAAATTATCGAGGAGGGTTTCTCTACAGAGTTAGTACGGGTGGTAGTCAGAAACAGGAAGGGAGCAGTCACTTTATTGGGGGTTTTCTGCAGCCTCCCCAGTAGTTACAGACACAAAGGAGCAGATTGGGAGGCACAATGTGTAGAAGTAACAGAGTTGTTGTCGTGAGTGACTTTAAATTTCCTAATATTGATTGGAATTTTCTTAGTTCAAATACTGTAGTTTTCGTCAGGTGTGCCCAAAAGAATCTTCCTTAATCCTACCTGCTAAAGCTTTTTCATGCCCCCTTTTAGCTCTCATATTGACACAATATATAGATTGGCTGACTAGAGGGGAGGCCGTATTGAATTTGATGCTTGGCAATGAACCATGCCAGGTGTCAGATTTCTCAGTGGGAGAGCATTTCAGTGGTAGTGATCCCAACTCGCTGACCTTTACTATACTTATGGAGAGGGATA
The DNA here is from genome assembly GCF_020745735.1 of Hemiscyllium ocellatum. Lineage (NCBI taxonomy): Eukaryota > Metazoa > Chordata > Chondrichthyes > Orectolobiformes > Hemiscylliidae > Hemiscyllium > Hemiscyllium ocellatum. The sequence continues at coordinate 35,417,241 of NC_083407.1, read as the reverse complement.
GGAGCAGACGGTGTGGAAAAGGATTTAATGAGGGGAGGGGGAATTACAATGCTATTAGGCAGGAACTGTGTGCCTAAATTGGGAACAAATCTTCTCAAGGAAATACACAACAGAAATGTGGAGGTTGTTTGGGAAGCACCTGCTTCCTGTTTGGGAAGTACTGGACAGGTTTGTCCCACTGAGGCAAGGAAGGGATGGTAGGTTGAAAAAACCCTGGGTGATCAGGAATGTGGAAAATCTAGTCAAGAGGGAGAAGGAATCTTACTTAAGATTAAGGATGCAAGGATCAGATAGGGCTCTAGAGGGTTACAAGGTAGCCAGGAAGGAACTGAAGAATGCATTTAAGAAAGCTAGAAGGGGGCATGAAAAAGCTTTAGTTGGTAGGATCAAGGAACACCCTCAGGCGTACTATACTTATGTGAGGAATAAGAGGATCACCAGAGTGAGGGTAGGGCTGATCAGGGATAGTGGAGGGAACATTTGCCTGGAGTCAGAGGAATTAGATGAGGTCCTTAATGAATACTTTGTTTCTGTATTCATAACTGAGAAGGACCATGATGTTTCTGAGGACAGTGTGAAACAGACTAATCTGCTAGAATATGAAGGAGAATGTGCTGAAAAGTTTGAAAACCGTAAGGATAGACAAATTCCCTGGGCCAGACAGAACATACCCAAGGTTACTACTGAAAGGGAGGGAAGAGATTGCTGCGTCTTTGGCGATGATCTTTGCATTCTCACTGTCCACTAGAGTAGTACCAGATGATTGGAGGGTGGCAAATGTTATTCCCTTCTTCAAGAAAGGGAATAAGGATAATCCTGGGAATTACAGACCAGTCAGTCTTACGTGTGGTGGGCAAAGAATTGGAGAGGATTCTGAGAGACAGGGTTCATGATTACTTGGAAGAACAAAATTTGATTAGAGATAGTCAGCATGGTTTTGTGAGGAGTGGCACATGCTTCACAAACTTTATTGAATTCTTTGAGGATGTGTCAAAACCTGTTGGTGAAGATAGAGCAGTGGATGTGGTGTACATGAATTGTAGAAGGCATTTAATAAGGTTCTCCATGGTAGGCTCATTAGAATGGAGGAATGGGATACAAGGCAATCTGGCTGGCTGGATACAGAATTGGGTGGCCCATTGAAGACAGAGGGAAGGTGGTAGATGGAAAGTATTCAGCCTGGAACTCAGTGACCAGTGGTGCTCTGCAGGGATCAGTTTTGGGACCTCTGCTGTTTATGATTTTTATAAATGACTTGGATGAAGAAGTGGAAGGGTGGGTTGGTAAGCTTGCCGATAACACGAAGGCTGGTGGAGTTTTGAATTGTGTGGAAGGCTGCTGTAGGTTGCAACGAGTTGTTGACAGAACTGGGCTGATCAGTGTCAGATAGAGTTCAACCTGAAAAAGTGTGAAGTCATTCACTTTGGAAAATTAAATTTGCATGCTGAACATAGAACTAAAGGCAGGATTCCTGACAGTGTGGAGGAACAGAGGGATCTTGGTGTCCATGTCCATAGATTCCTCAAGGTTTCCACCCAGGTTGATAGGGTTGTTAAGAAGGAATATGATATGTTGGCCTTCGTTAGCACGGGGATTGAGTTCAAGAGCCATGAGGTATGCTACAATCCTGGTTAGACTATACACGGAATATTGTGTGTTCACTTCTGGTCGCCCCATTATAGGAAAGATGTGGAAGCTTTAGAGAAGGTGCAGAGCATATTTACCAGGATGCTGCCTGGATTGGAGTGCATGTCTGAAGAAGAAAGGTTGCGGGAGCTCAGGCTTTTCTCACTGAAGCAAAGAAGGATGAGAGGTAAATTAATAGAGGCGTACAATATGATGAGAGACATAGGTAGAGTGGATAGCCAGAGACATTTTCCCATGGTGGAAATGTCTATCATGAGGGGCCATAATTTTAAGGTAACTGGAAGAAGGTTTAGGGGAGATATCAGAGATATCGGGCGGCACAGTGGTTAGCACTGCTGCCTCACAGCGCCAGAGACCTGGGTTCAATTCCTGCCTCAGGCAACTGTCTGTGTGTAGTTCACACATTCTCCCCGTGTCTGCGTGGGTTTCCTTCAGGTGCTCCACTTTCCTCCCACAGTCCAAAGATGCAGGTTAGGTGAATTGGCCATGCTAAATTGCCCGTAGTGTTAGGTGAAGGGGCAAATGTAGGGGAATGGGTCAGGATGGGTTGAGCTTCGGCGGGTCAGTGTGGACTTGTTGGGCCAAAGGGCCTGTTTCCACACTGTAAGTAATCGAAGTATATGTTCTTTCCTCAGAGAGTGGTTGGTGCATGGAATGCATTGTCAGCAATGGTAGTAGAGTCATTTAAGCGACTCTTGGATTGGCACATGGAAATTAGTACATTGAAGCATACATAGGTTAGTCTAATCTTAGAGTAGGGTAGAAGGCTGACACAACATCGAGGGCCGAAGGGCCTGTACTGTGGCATACTGTTCTATGTTCTGTTGGAACACCAAATGACTAAAGGATATTTCATTGGACCCTTACTAAAAATAAAAGGAGCATTGAAATGTTTTTTGGAGCACTTTTTAAATTGTGAATCATTATTAGAGTAAAAGTAAGAGAAGTGTGAATCCCCAAAGATTATTGAAAGCAGTTGGAGGACAATAAAAATTAAAATTAAATGGTACTCAAAAAAACAATTGCAAGTGACAAAATGAGCAACATATTAGTGAAAGCAGAACAGCTGGCATAGACAAACGGATTTTAAGGAATTGTGGTACAGACTTGGGGTTTCCTGCTGTTTTCAATTCACAGGATGAACATTTTGGAACATTTGAAGCTGACAACAATGGCAAAGCACTAATAGGTTTAATGACTTGGCATTTAATCACATCGAGAATAGATCTTTACTACATGAAATACTAGTTAATGCAACTGTACATGTTGCGATGTAAAATACAATTAAGTTCAAGTTGCTACTAAAAATAAGGACTTATTACAAGTCCTTTGGAAAGTAGTCTGATCATGTCATTGGCTAGTTTGTTGAAATTGTACAGTGCCCTTGCGTATTCATAGGATCATACAGTAATTATAGTCCAGAAATCCATTTGGCACACTGTGTTCATGGCAGCCCTCTGCAAGAGTTGCTCAGCTAGTGTCCATTTGCATCACCCCCATCCCTACCCTGTTGCCTTTTCCTGTTAGCATTGAAAGTATTTTTCTTTTCAGATAATTACAAAATGACATTACTTTTAAAAGCCTTTATCGAACCTGTGGTCACCACACACTCAAGCTTTGAACTCCAGATCCTCTGCACACATTGTAGAACAAAATGATTTTCCTCATGCCACCTCTGTTTTTTTTGTCAGACAATTGTAAATTGATAAATTCAGATCTTGACCTCTGCCAAAGGGAAACAGGCTTCCCTATCTACTCATGGCCACTCGAGATGCTGAGCATTTCTGTGGAATCTCCTCCAAGAAGGACAGGATTTGTTAAATTTTAAACCACTCTGATTGGTGAGGGCATCATCTCTTACTTTGCCTGAGGCTGAACCAGTTATTTCAAAAGTTTCACCACAGTCTCTTTGTTTTATACTCCATGGGTTGAATTTTCACCTTCGCTCTGTGGTGTGGGCAATACAGTTGGGAAAGTACAACAAGAATTAAATGAAAAATCAGAATCGAGACTTTGAGAAGTGGCTTTGCAATTTTTCCCTTACATTTTTAATGTCAACTTCAGAATCCTGCTATTCAGTGCCATTGTATTTTCACACATTTTACCAGTAGATAATTTCTACACATCATTCAATTCTCCTGACCTTCCCTGGGAAACTGGACAGCACAAAATATCAGGAGAAAGTGAGATCTGCAGATGCTAGAAATCAGAGTCGAGAATGCAGTGCTAGAAAAGCACAGCCAGTCAGACAGCATCCAAGGAGCAGGAGAATCAACATTTTGGGCATTAGCCCATCATCAGGAATGAAAGGTTAATGCCCAAAATGTCGATTCTCCTGCTCCTTGGATGCTGTCTGACTGGCTGTGCTTTTCCAGCACCATGCACTTGAGTACAAAATACCAACCTGCATGTCAAGAGTGGGAGCTGAAAATGTGTTGCTGGTTAAAGCACAGCAGGTCAGGCAGCATCCAAGGAACAGGAAATTCGACGTTTCGGGCAAAAGCCCTTCATCAGGAATGAGGAAACTGTGTCCAGCAGGCTAAGATAAAAGGTAGGGAGGAGGGACTTGGGGGAGGGGCGGTGGAGATGTGATAGGTGGAAGGAGGTGAAGGTGAGGGTGATAAGCTAGAGTGGGGTGGGGGCGGAGAGGTCAGGAAGAAAATTGCAGGTTAGGAGGGCGGTGCTGAGTTCGAAGAAATCGACTGAGACAAGGTGGGGGGAGGGGAAATGAGGAAACTGGAGAAATCTGAGTTCATCCTTTGTGGTTGGAAGGTTCCCAGGCGGAAGATGAGGCGCTCTTCCTCCAACCGTCGTGTTGTTATGTTCTGACGATGGAGGAGTCCAAGGACCTGCATGTCCTTGGTGGAGTGGGAGGGGTTCTGTCCCCCTTAGTCCAAGAACTCCCCACCTACATTCAGGACACCACCCACGCCCTCCACCTCCTCCATGATTTTCGCTTCCCTGGTCCCCAACGCCTTATCTTCACGATGGACATCCAGTCCCTGTACACCTCCATCCCCCATCATGAAAGACTCAAAGCCCTCCGCTTCTTCCTTTCCAGCCGCACCAAAAGTACCCTTCCACTGACACCCTCCTCCGACTGACTGAACTGGTCCTCACCCTGAACAACTTCTCTTTCCAGTCCTCCCACTTCCTCCAAACTAAAGGAGTTGCCATGGGCACCTGCATGGGCCCCAGCTATGCCTGTCTCTTCGTAGGATATGTGGAACAGTCCATCTTCCACAACTACACTGGCACCACCCCCCACCTTTTCCTCCGCTACATCGATGACTGTATCGGCGCTGCCTCGTGCTCCCACGAGGAGATTGAACAATTCATCAACTTTACCAACACCTTCCATCCCGACCTCAAATTCACCTGGACTGTCTCAGACTCCTCCCTCCCCTTCCTAGACCTTTCCATTTCTATCTCGGGCGACCAAATTAACACAGACATCTACTATAAACCGACTGACTCCCACAGCTACCTGGACTACACCTCCTCCCACCCTGCCCCCCGTAAAAACGCCATCCCATATTCTCAATTCCTTCGTCTCCGCCGCATCTGCTCCCAGGAGGACCAGTTCCAATACCGAACAACCCAGGTGGCCTCCTTCTTCAAAGACCGCAGATTCCCCCCAGACGTGATCGACGATGCCCTCCACCGCATCTCCTCCACTTCCCGCTCCTCCGCCCTTGAGCCCCGTCCCCCCCAACCGCCACCAGGATAGAATCCCACTGGTTCTCACCTACCACCCCACCAACCTCCGTATACAGCGTATCATCCGCCGTCATTTCCGCCACCTCCAAACGGACCCCACCACCAGGGATATATTTCCCTCCCCTCCCCTATCAGCGTTCCGCAAAGACCACTCCCTCCGTGACTCCCTTGTCAGGTCCGCACCCCCCACCAACCCAACCTCCACTCCCGGCACCTTCCCCTGCAGCGCAGGAAATGCTAAACTTGCACCCACATCTCCTCCCTTACCTCTCTCCAAGGCCCCAAGGGATCCTTCCATATCCGCCACAAATTCACCTGCACCTCCACACACATCATCTATTGCATCCGCTGCACCCGATGTGGCCTCCTCTATATTGGGGAGACGGGCCGCCTACTTGAGGAACGCTTCAGGGAACACCTTTGGGACGCCCGAACCAACCAACCCAACCACTCCGTGGCTCAACACTTTAACTCTCCCTCCCACTCCACCAAGGACATGCAGGTCCTTGGACTCCTCCATCGCCAGAACATAACAACACGATGGTTGGAGGAAGAGTGCCTCATCTTCCGCCTGGGAACCCTCCAACCACAAAGGATGAGCTCAGATTTTTCCAGTTTCCTCATTTCCCCTCCCCCACCTTGTCTCAGTCGATTTCTTCGAACTCAGCACCGCCCTCCTAACCTGCAATTTTCTTCCTGACCTCTCCGCCCCCACCCCACTCCAGCCTATCACCCTCACCTTGACCTCCTTCCACCTATCACATCTCCACTGCGCCTCCCCCAAGTCCCTCCTCCCTACCTTTTATCTTAGCCTGCTGGACACATTTTCCTCATTCCTGATGAAGGGCTTTTGCCCGAAACGTCGAATTTCCTGTTCCTTGGATGCTGCCTGACCTGCTGTGCTTTAACCAGCAACACATTTTCAGCTCTGATCTCCAGCATCTGCAGACCTCACTTTTTACTACTACATGTCAGAGTGGGAGCCTGGCAGCTGCAACTCACATCTTGCTTATCTCAGCTATCACCCTACTCGGTTCTTCATCACAATATCCCTGCATGCTCCATGGCCACGATCCTCCTCCATGCTTCATTCACCAAATTTCCCAGTGACAATCCACAAGCCTCACTACTTTAGCATGGCTGCTCTTGGACCAAATTCTTACACTACTTCAGCTTGTCAACACTTGACTTTGAAGTTCAGTGGCTCTATAACTTGTGTGCTAATACCTTGATAAGCAAGGACACACAAACATTTTGTACAGAATACTGTTTATGGCTCTTATTTGCTTGCGCAATTGTCAATCACTTTACACTTATTGGAGACTTCCAGCCTCAGTGGCTTGAATTGCTTTTTAGAGGGTACCTTATTCAGCCTGTCATGGTGTGTAATTCTGAATAGACAAATGGCTGGATATGTTACTATATGGTAATGGGCTATGTCAACATCAGAACTGTAGCATGTGCTGGCAGCTTACTGGGCTGTGTGGCCCCACTTTATGTGCTTCAATCAAATGACCAGGTCTAAAAATCAAAGTAGGCCAGGCTGTAATGGGGTCAAGAGGGAATACTGTCAGGATAGGGGCTCATCCAATTCCAGTCCAGAGGGTTGGCTGCAGTCAGTCAAGCATTTGGTGCTGACAGATTCCAGGTGTCCGTGTTCTGGCCACAGTCAGTCAGCAGGTCAAACACAAACAATCTGGGAATTATAGGTAGGTCAGAGTTGAAAAATGTCATGCTGAAAAAACACAGCAGGCCAGGCAGCATCCGAGGAGCAGGAGAATCGAAGTTTCGAGCATAAGCCCTTCTTTAGGAATGAGGCTGGTGTGCCAAGTGGGTTGAGATAAAGAGTAGGGGGAAGGGAATTTGGGGGAGGGGCGCTGGGAATACAATAGGTGGAAGGAGGTGAGGGTGAGGGTGATAGGCCGGAGAGGGGTTGGGGCGGAGAGGTCGGGAAGAGGATTGCAGGTCAAGAGGGTGGTGCTGAATCCGGGGATTGGGACTGATATAAGGTGGGGGGAGGGGAAATGAGGAAGCTAGAGAAATCTACATTCATCCTGTGTGGTTGGAGGGTTCCTAGGCAGAAGATGAGGCACTCTTCCTCTAGGCGCTGTGTGGCCAGGGTCTGGCGATGGAGGAGGCCAAGGACCTGCATGTCCTTGGCGGAGTGGGAGGGGGAGGTAAAGTGTTCAGCCACGGGGCAATTGGGTTGGTTGGTGCGAGTGTCCCAGAGGTGTTCCCTGAAACGTTCTGCAAGTAGGCGGCCTTCCTCAGACTGACTGAACTGGTCTTCACTCTTAACAACTTCTCCTTCCAATCCTCCCACTTCCTCCAAACCAAAGGAGTAGCCATGGGCACCTACATGGGCCCCAGCTATGCCTGCCTCTTCGTTGGATATGTGGAACAGTTCATCTTCTGCAGCTCCACTGGCACCATCCCCCACCTTTTCCTCCGCTACATCAATGATTGTATTGGCACTACCTTATGCTCCCACGAGGAGGTTGAACAGTTCATCCACTTTACTAACACCTTCCACCCCGACCTCAAATTCACCTGGACAGTCTCAGACTCCTCCCTCCCCTTCCTAATCCTTTCCATTTCTATCTTGGGCAACCGACTCAACACAGACATTTACTACAAACTGACCGAATCCCACAGCTACCTAGATTACACCTCCTCCCACCCTGCCCCCTATAAAAACGCCATCCAATATTCCCAATTCCTTCGCCTCCACTGCATCTACTCCTAGGAGGACCAGTTCCAAAACCAAACAACCCAAATGGCCTCCTTCTTTAAAGACCACAATTTCCCCTCCGACATGATTGACAATGCTCTCCACCGCAACTCCTCCACTTCCTGCACCTCTGCCCTTGAACCCCGCCCCTCCAATTGCCACCACGATAGAACTCCACTGGTCCTCACCTTCCACCCCACCAACCTCTGGATACATCGTATCATCCTCCGTCATTTCTGCCACCTCCAAACAGACCCCACCACCAGGGATATATTTCCCTCCCCACCCCTATCAGCATTCCGGAGAGACCACTTCGTCCGCAACTCCCTTGTCAGGTCCACACCACCCACCAACCCAACCTCCACTCCTGGCACCTTCCCCTGCAACAGCAAGAAGTGCAAAACTTGTACCCACATCTCCCCCCTCACCTCCCTCCAAGGCCCCAATGGATCCTTCCATATCCATCGCGAATTCATCTGCACCTCCACACACACCATTTACTGTATCCGCTGCACCCGATGTGGTCTCCTCTACATTGGAGAGACAGGCCGCCTACTTGCAGAACATTTCAGGGAACACCTCTGGGACACCCGCACCAACCAACCCAAGCACCCCATGGCTGAACACTTTAACTCCCCTCCCACTCCGCCAAGGACATGCAAGTCCTTGGCCTCCTCCATCACCAGAACCTGACCACACAATGCCTGGAAGAAGAGCGCATCATCTTCCACCCAGGAACCCTCCAACCACACGGGATGAATGTAGATTTCTCCAGCTTCCTCATTTCCCCTCCCCCCACCTTATCTCAGTCCCAACCACCGGATTCAGCACTGTCTTGACCTGCAATCCTCTTGCTGACCTCTCCGCCCCCACTCCCTCTCCGGCCTATCACCCTCACCCTCACCCTCACCTCCTTCTACCTATTGTATTACCAGCACCCCTCCCCCAAATTCCCTCCCTCCCACCCTTTATCTCAGCCCGCGTGGCACACCAGCTTCATTCCTGAAGAAGGGCTTATGCACGAAACGTCAATTCTCCTGCTCCTCAGATGCTGCCTGGCCTGCTGTGTTTTTCTAGCACAACATTTTTCAATTATAGGCAGGTCAGTCCTGGTTCTGTGGGGAATGGTGGAGGGATGGTAGAATGCAAGAGGTGGTGGGGCTGGATAGTTATCCAGTATATTCTGCAATGAGACAAAAGGATAGACTGAGCATGACAAAAGTGGTTGGAGTGGGGGTTATTTGGTGACATAGAAGCAGGGGAGGTAGGTAGGTGACCTAGTGAGTAAAAACCACAGAATATAGGAAGGCAGGAAGAATTGGCAGTTATGGGGGACACAGTAGATGAGAGGAGTTGAATGGATATGATACATGTAATACTGAGAGTCATACTCCATGAGCCTTGGTGAGATAACGTGTAGTGGCAGAGTAAAGATGAATGAGTATATCTTTCTTTCCCTGTATTTTACTTCCAGTACATTATTTTATAATATTTTAATTTATGGTTCCTAGCTTACTCAGTTTCCATCAGTAAACATTCTACTTATTGATTAAATGTTGAAACACCTCACAGCTGCTTGCCCTGTGGAGGGCTACATGTTGGAAATGATCTCTCACAGTCCTAAGATGCTGCTGAACAGCTTACACAATGTTCATGGATAACTGTAATCACAACGAACAATACGCGATGGTTCTTCATCATCCATAGTAAAATCCAGATCTACATGAATTTATGTTGGTAATGTCATTTTGGATTCCATTTGTAAGAACAGGCAAATTTCTAGCCATTAATTTTAATTATATGTTGACAACCATACATAATGTGATACCAATTTGACATGATTCTTCAAACAAATATTGCTTCGAAGACACTCACCAGCAACAATAACCAAGGAACATTAAATCAAGGAACAATAAAAAAAACGCTCTACCTGTTATGCACTTTAAATTTTTAGGTGCTTCATCTGAATAGTCAAGACAATCAAAGTCCCCGTCACATTCCCAATCTGCACTGATAAGGCATCTTCCATCAGCGCAACGGAATTCATGTGGGCCACAGGATTTGTATACTAAAAATCCACAAAAAAAAGGAAACGTCATCTTAGCACACAACAGCATGGACAATTTCTGTTGGTCTTTAATTGTAAAATATATCATTTCATAGTTAATTGAAGTTTAAATCTTCAATATGGAGACATGATTGCTCATCCACTCTATCTCTTGACCAATTTCCCATGCAAAACCTTATCAAAGACCTTATTGATGTCCATGTAGACTGCATCAAAATGACCCTCAACTACATACATATAGACATCTTCATGAACAATTCAACTGTTTTCCCTTATTTTCTAAATATAGCATGAGGGCATAAATGGTGAATGATACTTTCCTCATTATTTATTGATTTATTAAGGTACAGTGAGCATACAGGACAGAAAAATTAGGCTCTACAGCTACTCTTCCTAATCTTTGTCATGCATCCCTATCACCATATTTTATTTCTATTCTTTTCTCCCTCATTTTCTTCTTGAGCTTCCCTTAAATGCATCTGTAATATTTGCCCAGTTGCTTATCATAGTAGCCTCTTCCATTTTCAACCCACTCTTTGGGTAAATAAGTTTCTTATAATTTTCTGATTGGATTTATTACTGGCTATTTTGGAGGCATCATTATAATTTTGAACTCATCCAGAAGTGAAAACATTTCCTGTAACTCCACCCTATTTAACTCTTTCATAATCTGAAAGAGCTCTATCAGCCCCCTGTTTTCAAGAATAATAGCTTTTGAAGGATTTCCTGGTCAGTACATCCTCCCTTTGCTAAAATCATCTCATGAACGCTGTTGTTTTTGCAGCTTCTCTGATGTTTTCATGTTTTCTTATACCGTGGAGACAAAATTGTAAGCAATAATCCATGAGCAGTCTAAGCAAAGTTTAATACGCATTTAACACTTTGCACTTCTTTGAAGGTGCTTTCGAAATTCAAATTCTCTGCATGTCAGAGAAAGGAATAGATTCAGCCATCAGGAACTCTATAACTTTCTTTAGATTAGATATCCTTGAATGCTATCTGAGGAAATGTTTACCTCACTCATAATTGTTTGAAAAACGTCTCTCATGAAAATATAAACACGAAGGCCTCACCTGCTCCAGAGGCATGTCATAATATACCCAGATAGGTTGATTAAAACTATCTGGCATTAACTCTAAGGCATCAGACACAAATATGCCTAATGAAAAGGTATGATGGCATGTAATACTTCGAATTCCAATAAATGCATAGATTTAGATAATCTGAAAGGGGGATTTTAAATTTGAATACGGCACAATGGCTCAGTGGTTAGCACTGCTGCCTCACAGCACGAGGTTCCCAGGTTTGATTCCAGCCTCGGGTGACTTCCTGTGTGGAGTTTGCACATGCTCCCAATGTCTTTGTGGGTTTCCTCCATGCGCTCCGGTTTCCTCCCACAGTCTAAAGATGCGCAGGTTAGGTGAATTGGCCATGCTATATTGCCCATAGTGTTAGGTGCATTAGTGAGAGGGAAATGGGACTGGGTGGTTTACTCTTCAGAGAGTCAGTGTGGATTTGTTGGGCTGAAGGATCTGTTTCCACACTGTAGGGAATCTAATCTAGTCTAATAAGTAAAAGAAAGTAATTTCATTTTTATACAAAACAACACGATTAATCTTGTAACAAATACAATTATATTGCACATAATTGCCCATCCAAAGGCAACTCTACATGACCTCCACTTAAAATGGGAGGCCCTTTATTCTTAAATTTTGCTTCTGAGTTCAGGATCTACTATGAGGGACAACATCTCAGTATCCAACATATCGACCCTGAAATGTAACAATGATTTTAAATTTCAGATATTCAGCATCCACAATACTCTGCTCCTATAGATGTTACAGGTCTTGATTATGTTCTCAGGATAATACTAACATCAGAGCTGAAAATGTGTTGCTGGTTAAAGCGCAGCAGGTCAGGCAGCATCCAAGGAACAGGAGATTCGATGTTTCGGGCAAAAGCCCTTCATCAGGAATGAGGAAAGTGTGTCCAGCAGGCTAAGATAAAAGGTAGGGAGGAGGGGCGATAGAGATGTGATAGGTGAAAGGAGGTCAAGGTGAGGGTGATAGGCCGGAGTGGGGTGGGGGCGGAGAGGTCCGGAAGAAAATTGCAGGTTAGGAGGGCGGTGCTGAGTTCGAGGGAATCAACTGAGACAAGGTGGGAGAAGGGGAAATGAGGAAACTAACATTAGTCAAGATTAATCCACTTTCAGGTGGATTAAGAATATTTATACCGACCACATTCTGGAGGTTCATCAGTTCCATCTCCGCAATCATCATCATGGTCACATACAAAATGTTGTGGAACACACAAATTGTTCTGACACTTGAAAGCTTTGTTGTCACACGTGCTGTTGTGTGCTAGAAGAGGAAGAAACAAAACATGAAATTAAAGTTCATATGTGTACTTAATGTGTATTATACAAGTTGAAGTAATTGCTGTATATTATGGCTCAAGTCATTTAATTTGAACATTTCCCTTCAAATGTTTATTCAAACAGTTCCATTGAGTAAAAAGTTGCATGTTCACTCATGCTTTATCAAAATATTGATTATAAAAACTTCTATTAGTCAATATTCTTTTAATTTCTGTACACAATCACACAAAACAGGAAAATTATAATGGCTTAAAAAGCAGGTGCTAGGTGTTTATTGTTTGCTTTTATCCAGTGGTAGAAACTCTGTCTCTAAGTCTGACATTTGAACACTGAAGTTTTTACATTGCTGAAAAAAAAATATACTGTCAATGTTTTTCATCTTGCACTTAACAAAATAAAATTGCAAGGATACCAAATCCTAAATGGGAACAACAATTGCCACAATGATGTAGAACATTGAATATTAATTGTTAAAATTTCATTGATGACTTTAAAAGACTTGAACTTTGGATTTGAGAGAGAAAAAAATTAAAATAGCTTGAGTACTTCAAAGTAGCCCCAAAATCACCTGATCTGAAAGCAGCAAAACTCATAGAGATAAACAATGGAATGAGTAATGGCTACCATCCAGAAAAACCTATTCAAGAGGTAATTGCCTGGGCATTGTAATTCATGATCTGGAATATACAGCTCACAATGAGATGTTATAATTCCTGTGAAGATGAGACAAGTTGACTACAGATATTTCTGGAACAACAATGTAAAGCTACACCCTCATCATCTACAGGTTTGCTGATGACACCACTGTAGTAGAACAGATCTCGAACAATGAGTCAGAATGCAGAAAGGAGATAGAGGGCGTGATGGTGGTGGCATGATCATAACCTCTTTCTCAGTATCCTCCCACCCCGGTAATGCTCTCCCACAACCTTTTCTGCCAGTCAGAAGATACAGAGGCTTGAACACACACATGAACAGGTTCAAGAACAGTTTCATCCCTGCCATTATTAGACTGATGATTGGAATCTCTAACTTCAAATAATGTTGATCTTGTTAATGCTGATCTTGCTTCATGCACCTCCTGTGTAGTATAACCTGTATGCCTCACTCGGTCTAAGCACCCTATGACCTGTATGCCATTGCCTACTGTGATCTGCCTGTTCTGTTCACCAACAAAGCTTTTCATTGTACTTAGGTACATGTGACTACAATGTATCAAATCAAAAATCAAATCAAATCCCAAAATTATTATGCAATGTGTATGAGTGATACTCCTTTGTCTCTATCAAAAGATAATAGGCGATCTCTGGCAATGGACAATCACAACTGTAGAAATAGATTATCCCCGTTGTGGACCAATGATCACATTTATTTCACACATCCAATCACCTCCTGTGAGCAGCCCTAATGTAAGCTGTGACTTTTTGCTACAGAAGAAAAGAAAGATATCCAGGAACAGTGAGCAGTGTCAAGGAACATACACCAACATTAAAAAAAAATACAACATCTGTAAGAGAAACTCAGCAGGCCTAATGACATCCGTGGAGAGAGAAATAAAGTTAATATCTTGAATCTAAGATAACTTTTATTCTGTTTACTCAGATGCCGCTAGACCGGCTGAGTTTTCCTGCACTGTCTGTGTTCTTTCAGATCTCAAACATGTGTAGTACTTTGCTTTTTATCAAGAATAAGGACTCTGTCACTTCCTCTATTAGTGGAGCCCAATTCTGCAAGAAATGATCAGACAGAGGAAAACCGATGACAGAACATGGAAACATTCAACTGTCTCCAGATGAACCACCAGTTCAACATATAAATCTTTCATTGAAATGTTTTTCTAATCTAGTGCACTTACTCTGTACATCATTCAACCTGTTTCCATGCTAGCATTTGTGTTTGACAGAAATCATGGTAGATTTTTACCTTCTCAATAACTTTCATGCCTCACTTCAGTGAGTTTCAGTAAATTAACTACTTTAATTCCAAGTAATGTAAGCAAATTGGTAAAAAAAACATAGAAAAAAACGTATTCTATTATATCTATCTCAGGAGTGGCAAGATGAATCTACATATTTTTCCAGTCTTGGTCATAACACACTTTATGAATAGTGAGTACTGACAGTTTGGCAAATAGACTCTGAATTGCACTGACAACGACTTTAAGATTGCCCATCAGGATCTCAGGATGACTAATTATGCATGCTAGAAAATACAGATATCCACATATAGAGCATTGTTGTTTGTAAACACAAGGTCCTTGTCTACACATTTCATTTTTACATTGGACATATATTAACATATGCATTCTTTATAATGCTATCTGGACAAATTAAAACCTATCTGGTTTAAGTTGAAGCAAAAGCTTAGGAGTTAACTATTATCTGGTGCATTCTTCACAAGAATGCCTCAACTAATCTGAGTTCACTTGCGAGTTAATGAGCACTGCCTTCTACGCAGTATAAGTTGCTGTTCTCTTTGAGATTTGAAATTCTTGTGTTTCTGTCCTGATGAGGGCATGATGAAAATTTTAAACAGCATGTTTGTTTCTTCAGATATGCTCAACTTCTATACAACCAAATGACTATCAAAGTTTCAGTCAGGAACTTAATCCATTTCTCAGCTCCCAGTTGTGTTTTGCAGTTCAAGATGGCAGCTGACCATGACTTTGTTGCAGTAAAGCGGAGATGGGCAACAACGGCACATCTCTTGAAAAAAAAATGAGTTTGAAAAAAACCCGGATTTATGGGAATTTACCCCATGGCCTGGAAATTTCCAATGCAAATGAATCCAGTGAATTACTGTTATCTTACACTTGAGACATTAAATCAATCTCCTGACTTTTTCAAGTTGTTTTGCTTTTCTTAGCCAATAGTCTGCTCCATGAACTGTTGACAAATATTGCTCAAGTGTAATGTACTTAGATAATATTTGTCTGTGTCATTTGTTACTTCAGTCATTTCATAATTTTCATCCAATTATTAGCTCAAGGCTTGACAAAATACTGTAATGGATGTCTTAATCTAATAATGCAAGCTAACAGACCTTCATAATAGATTTAATTGGGAAGACAAATTTCATCGATTTGTTCAATAGTCAACAGCTTCTCCACTATGTTTGGTTATTGATTTGTACAACTTTAAATATGTTTTGGTCCAGGCAATATGAGATGGTTTGAAAGTAACGTACTTCTAAAAGAATGGAGTAAATCTCAGATGACGGACATTTACAATTTTCAGTTAGGATGTAAAGCTGGTGTGGAGAACATCCACTCCATTTATAAGTGAGTTGATTTTAATTTCCATCAATTTTTCATCATTTTTTAAAGATGCAATATATACATAATTTCACTTTATGTCCAGACTGCAAGTTGAAAATTTACCCCATGGTTTGTAAATTTCCAATGCAAATGAATCCAGTGAATTAACACTTGTCTGACACCGTGAGTTAACATTTTTTGCATGGTTTACTGATATATCATTATTATATCATATGATATATTATGGAACTAGAGATTTGCTGGACCACAAGAGAAGATGTTCTGCTGTCTGCTACACTGTTGTCTCTATCTATACATGAATTAATTGCGATTTGCATCGTATCTGTCATAACTCACTCTCAGTCTCCCTGAAAGATGCAGTTAATGCAAATTTATTGCTTCATTTTACAAAATCCATTGGCCCTGCTGTATAACCACAGTGAATTCTTGCCTCAATAAACCAAGACAATTGTTTCGCCGTTACTTACTGCAACCGGCTGTGGAGAGCTCATCACTTCCATCTGGGCAGTCTTTATCACCATCACACAGCCAATGTTTTGGGAGACAAACATGCGAGTTGGGACATTGGAACAAATCAGGAGCACAAGTGACTGAACCTGTGGTAGCGAAATAAGCTATAAATAATACATTCGTGAAGTAACACTCATGATGTATGTAAGACTTGCCTTTGTGATGTCTTTTTAGAAATACAAATCATGTTGAGATATTGTTTTTAATTTAAATTAATAAGTAGTTGCTAGCAATTAAAATAATATAAAGCTTTCATACACTTGACATCTATTATTATTGTTACTCAACATCATCTTCTGATAACAAAATAAGTGTACTGAAATTGGAAAGGAAAGGAAAACTGTTCTAAAGACTACTAAGGTGCTATTGATCCCAGCTGAAGAAAATCATGCGGAATTACGCTGGAATTCTGGATGGTAAGGGAAATGTATAAATCAAATTGTAGCTAAAGGATATATCAGTATAACATATAAATGTCTTCAATAAATTCCAAAGAAAATACATCTCATTAATTCAGTAAAGTCACGCTTTAAAGGAAGTCAAAATTACTGAAAGCAAATATATCTGATACACGTATTGACTTAGCACAGTATAAATTAGTTGGTGCCAGATTTCGGAACCAAGGTTGCAAGATAATCTTAATGCATTCTGAAACAGGAAGCCCAAAGCCAGATTGAATTTGATCTATTAATACAAGACAAGTAAGTAGCCTTGTCAGAGAGCTTACTGATTGAAGATCTGGCTGGCTGCTTGTCTCATTGGCAGTTGTCCAAGAATAGGT
The DNA here is from genome assembly GCF_020745735.1 of Hemiscyllium ocellatum. Taxonomy (NCBI): domain Eukaryota; kingdom Metazoa; phylum Chordata; class Chondrichthyes; order Orectolobiformes; family Hemiscylliidae; genus Hemiscyllium; species Hemiscyllium ocellatum. The sequence goes on along the minus strand of NC_083407.1, from coordinate 35,400,130 downwards.
CCTGTGGCATGGAAAGGAAGGCCTCCTAGATGATTGGGATTCTGTAGATTTGATGGGGATTAGAAATCTGAAAAGATGGCTAAAATAACTCCACAGGAGACTGGTGTGCTGTCACCAAGTCACTCTGTATTCACATGTGTAGACTCCTTGACACTGATCCAACTCTCAGAGTGAACAGGATGTTTGATACTCTTGCTTTTGTCTGTCAGTCAAGTGGTCTCGAATTGGACCAAATTAACAGCCCCAATCAGTGAACTCATATTCCATATGATTTGGTTGCTTTCATTACAATCACCAATTTTAAAACCAAGACAAGACAAGTTAGGATCTGTCAAACCAGATTTCAGTCTCAGGTCAAACTTGTCCTGTGAAAAAAAATAGCTGGGATCATAATACTCTTGTTAACACTATATGAATAAGCAGCCATCATGAGGGGCATTGTTTTGTTTTTGCAAGTGGAAGCGAAAGTAGAGTTGGATGAAACAGTGAAATTCTGGCCAACATTCAGATCAATGAACTTACACCATCGACACCTGAAGAAGCAGAAAGAACTTTATCAGAATCTAAGCACCTTGCCAGATTTTGTTTTTTCTTTTTACTCTATTCTCTTCTGAAAAGAATATTAGGCTTACTCGTCATCTGATAACATGAGTTACACTTCTGCTTTCATTTTGCATTTCACTTCTGCATCCTCTCTGTGAATTGGAACCCTGCTCTTTATATTCTTACGTATTTACTTGCATAGATTTTACATTAAACACTCTCTCAACCATAGGAACAACAGCTGTGGCATGGAATGCTTCCTCCATGGAACCTGTTCAAGTTTAAAATCAGTGCCAGTGTCTTAGTCACAGAATCAAACATCACAGAAGAGACCCTTCATCCATTGAGTCTGTGTTGGTCAATTTACACTAATCTCACATTGCAACAGTCAGTCCATAACATTTAATATTATGAAATTCCCAAGGCTTTTTTTAAAAGTTGTGAGGTTTCTCACTTCTACTTTCCTCATAGGTAATGCATCCAGATTCCTCACACTCTGTGTCAAATACTCATTCTTCAAAGCCCCTCAAACTTTCTGCCTTTCACCTTAAAATTAAATCCCCTCATTATTGACCATTCAACCAAACTGTTTCCTATCTGCATTGTACATGTGCTTCATATTCTTAGAACCTCAATCAGGTCCCATTCAGACTCAGATGTATTTGGTATATTTTCATAATTGCACATCATAATTACTGGTAATTGATGTGGTGCATCATATATCATGTTCTGTTGGACTGTTCAGTCCAAGAACTGAAACCAACGTGCCCATTCAAAAAGATGAGAGACTTAACAAAAATTTTCAATATATAATTTTGTTGCATCACACTGTAAACTTTTGCTGTAAATTCTGTGTCCTATGATCTTATACTCCACACCCACCTGATAAAGGAGCAGTGCTCAGTGTTTCCAAATACCTGTAAACCTGTTGAACTATAACCTGGTGTTGTGTGTTGTTTTGAACTTTGTACACTCCAGTCAAACACTGGCAACTCCAAATCATCATATACCATAAAACTGTCTTCACAGTACCTGCTGACTGATACAATCATTTTCCTCCAGTCCTCACTTTATCACTGTGTTTCCTTATCAAGGTCAATAAATGTTTGTTGATATTTCTGTGTGAGACCTTAACTGTTGAATGTGTGGTGTTGGTTGGCAGTCTGTGCACTACATCGAAGTTGTTGAATATTGCAGACTCTGTAATTAATCACGATCAGTGAAGGGAACAGAGAATGTTCGGAATACATAACTATTACCATTCACTTAGGCTTGTGTAGAAGACTTGCTGTGAATTCGAGCATTGAGACATGATTATGCACATATTTTCCAACTTAGATGGCAAGCTTCGATGCTTTTGGTAGCTCTTAATTTGGAGGCTGACATTCTGGAGGCTGCAATACAGGTTTAATTTGGAGGCTGTAATACTGTTGCAACGAATAACAATAATATCAGCCTCTAAATTGAGAACAAGCAATAGAATAAAAACTTGGGTGGCACAGTAGTCAACACCACTGCCTCACAGCACCTGGGGCTCAGCTTCAATTCCAGCCTTGGGTCACTGTCTGTATGGAGTTTGCATGTTCTCCGCAAGTCTGTATGAGTTTCTCTCTGGTACTCTGGTTTCCTCCCACAGTCCAAAGACATGCAGGTTATGTAGATTAGCCATGCTAAAGTGCCCGTAGTGTCTTGTGATATGTGGGGTTATGGGGACAGGGTGGAATTGGGTGGGATGATGTTCAGAAGTTTGGTGCAGGCTCAATAGGCTGAACAGCCTCTATCTGCACTATGGCTAATATATGATTCCATGACACTTCCCATTTAAGTAACTAAACTGCCTGGATAATTGATGTCCTTCATGGCTTAAATGTATTCTGAAGTAAAACATCTACTTACAGAAGTCTAGTTCAGGTGAGAAAACAATGCAAATTGTCTATCTGGTCAATGTCATACAATTGACACTGTTGTGAAACACCGCATGACCTTTGCTGAAAAGTATGTGGTGAGTCAGTAAATTCATTGATTTCTATTGAAGTAAGAAGTACCATTTTCAAAGTTTGATCAATATATGCTGTACGTGCCTACATCTATTCTTTGTTGCTAATTTTCATTATGATCAAAGCCTTATCTTGATTTATTTTTGCTATTTGTAAGGTTTGTTCATGATCCCCATTGTGATCTTTGTAGTGAGCTTATTTGGGCAGCGATTTATTATCACCTTGTTTGGCTCCATGTGTCAGACTTGACTTCCCTGAATCTTCCATCATTCATCCATCATAAACTTGTGGTCAATAAATTGGCCTGTCTGAATGGAACCTTTCACAATCCTTATGAAATAAATATCTTACATTGTCAAGTAAACATCACTGTAAGAGTGCTGTGCTTGGCCAGGTATTGTTCACGGTACAGTTCATGTTTGCACTGAATGAAATGGACTATGGAAATAAAGGTCAACAACCATAAATATTTTTTAGGAGTGGGGTTATCAGCATTCTATTAAGAAGGTACTCCTTTGTGTATACTGAAAGACAGCATGATTAGGCTTGTTCTTTTGGCAAAACAATTGTTTAATTGCAGTGGTGAGAATATACCAGCTATGTAAACAAGCTTAGAAAAGCCTCCAGTTGAAATTTTTCAAATTGGCTGTGTTTATTTGAGCCATAACAGTGGAAGAAGCACTTGCTATACATGCTCAGTTGCAGTCTCAGCATCACCTGGCAGCATTATAAAAACAAGCTGGATTGACACAAAATAACATTGATATTTAAATTGCCAATTTTTAGGTTGTGCAGTCATAAAACCTTTTGCAACTTCTTACATGCACTGTACCTATGATTTATTAATTGCTCCCTCTAAACACATTTCTGGTATTTCAGTTAAAATTGGAGATGAACAGTCCAGAAATTTCAGCAAATTAAAATTTACAATGTCTAATGTGAAGCATTGGTTCTAACATTTTGGCAAACATTTACTGAAAAATACTTTTGAAGCAAAGTTGAAGAAACATTAATTACCAATTACAACAATAGTGCTGGGATTGATGTCCTTTTATCTATCTCATGACACACCCAGGGTATAAACATAAAAAAAAACAGGAGCAGGAGTGGGCCATCTGACCCTGTTTTGCCAATTAACATGATCATAGATGATCATCCAACTCAATAATCTGCTCCTGGTTTTCCACAATATCTTTTGATCTCTTTAGCTCCAGATGCAATTTTCAATTCCTTCTTGAAATCATGCAATGTTTTGGCCTTGACTGCTTTCCTTGGTAGTGAATTCCACAGGCTCACTACTTTCTGGATGAAGAAATTTCTCCTCATCTCAGACATAAATGGCCTACCAGCAGCCATTTTGCTGTTTATTTTTGAGTCTTTTTCTAATCAATCGGTCATAATACTACAAGTAGGTTTTAATTAAGATTCTTCAAGATAATTATAGTTATAGATTCCAATGTGTTCAAAAAATATATATACTAATCACTACAATATTAGAAAGAAAGGTTTAAAACTAATTATAAGGGGCTTTCCTTATCTGTCCTAGTTGAGAGATAAAAGGTTACAAGTGATCATTGAAACTAAAGTTTCCCACACTTCAAAAGGAGTTAATTTGGAGCATAGCAACAAGATCACACATTGAATGATATACTGGGAAACCAATTATGGATGACCAACCCAGCACTAATTAACCAATAGTATACATGGGCAGGGAATATATGCTGCCATGTTAATGGTACAAGAAAAATGTATGAAAGACATTTTAATCAAACAAATGGCAAGCAACATTCGCACCACACAAATACCAGGATATGATCACTACCAACAAAACACAATCTGACCAACACCCCATAATATCCAATGGTGTTACCATCATTGAATCCCCTACTATCAACATCTTGGGAGCTACCATTGATCAGAAACTTAACTGGACTCACCACATAAACCCAGTGCTACAAGAGCAGGTCAGAGGCTAGGAAAGTTATGACAAGTAATTCACTACCTGACTCCTGAAAGCCTGTCCATCATTTGCAAGGTACAAGTCATGAGTGGGATGGAGCGTAGTCCCAACAACACTCAAGAAACTTGATACCATCCAGGACAAAGCAGCCTGCTTGATGGGCACTGCATCAAAGAGCATCCACTCCCTCCACCACCAATGCTCAGTTGTAGCAGTGTGCACTATCTACAAGATGCACTGCAGAAATTCACCAAAGATCCTCACACAGCACCTTTCAAACCCACGACCACTTCCATCCAGAAAGACAAAGCCACTCACCATCCTGATTTGGAAATATATCTCCATTCCTTCACTGTTGCTGGGTCAAAATTCGGGAATTCCCTCCCTAATGGGTTTGTGGGTCTAGCCACAACAGGTGGACTGCAGCAGTTCAAGAAAGCAGCTCACCACCACCTTCTCAAGGGCAACTATGGATGGGCAATAAATGCTAGCCAGCCAGCGATTACCACATTTCATAAAATGATTAAGAAAAAAAATGTTGAAATTAGAGTGTCATTGAACTTTTCTTCTGATCTGTGCAGCAAATTTAGAACCCTCACGTCAAGGCCAGATTTGAGGGAAGACTTTGGGGTCTCTCCTTGTATTATACAGTGAAAAACATCAATAAAAGTTACCACATGCTTTGAGATTTGTTTGTCTCCTGAAAAATTATTGTCTCCATAAAGACTCACTCCAACATACCCCGTATCCTTGGTATATGATCCCCTGGTTCTGAACTCCCCTGCCACCAGGAACATCCTTTCTGCATCTCATTTATCTAGAATTTTATAGATTTCTCTGAGATACCCCTTCTTTCTTCTGACCTCCAGCAAACACATTCTTCACCAATTCAACCTCTCATCATATGTCAGTCCCACCATCCCAGGAATTAGTCCAGTAAGCCTTTGTTGCACTCTCTCTATAGCAAGAACATGCTTCCTCAGGTAAGGAGACTAAAATTGCACACAAATTTCAGGTGTGGTCTCAGCAATACCCCATATACTTCCCTGCTCCTATACTTGAACTCTCTTGTAATGAAGGCCATCATACCATTTGCCTTTTTTACTGCCTGCTGCACTTGAATCCTTGCCTTCAGCAACTGTTGTATGAGGTCACCCAAGCCCCGATGCATATTCCCCTATCTATGGCCATTCAGGTAACAATCTGCCTTCTTGCTTTTTCTACCAAAATGGATAACCTCACATTTATCCACATTATGTTGCATCTGCTATTCACTTGCCCATTCACTTAGCTTGTCCAAATCATGCTGAAGCATCACTGCACCCTCCTCACTATTCATAGTCCCCCACAGATTTGTGTCATCTGCAAACTTAGAGATATTGCATTTAATTCCCTCTTTCACATCATTAATATAGACTGTGAATAGCTGGAGTCTGAGCACCTATCACCATAATATCACACTGCCATTCGGAAAATGACCCGTTTATTCCTATTCTTTCTTTCCTGTGTGGAAACTAGTTCTGCACGTCCCCAATCATGTGTACCTTAATAAACATCATTCACTTGTTCCCCTTCCTCAACTCTAGTAGTTCTATCCTCAAAGGTTTGTCAAGCATGATTTCCCTTTCATAAATCTACGCTGACTGTCTGATCCTGTCACTGTCTTCCAAATGCTCAATTATAATTCTTTTAGAATTGACTCTAGCATTTACCAGAGTTGAAAAATGTGGTGCTGGAAAAACACAGCAGGCCAGGCGGCATCTGAGGAGCAGGGGAATCGACGTTTCAGGCATAAGTCCTTCTTCAGGCTCCTCGGATGCTGCCTGGCCTGCTGTGTTTTTCCAGCACTACATTTTTCAACTCTGGTCTCCAGCATCTGCAGTCCTCACTTTCTTCTAACATATACCAAATTGGTATGATTTAATTTGATTTGCTTTATTATTATCAAATGTAGCTAGATACAGTGAAAAGTTTTGCTTTGCTTGCAGTACAGACAGATCATACGATACAAAGTGCATTAGGGTAACAGATCAGAGCAAAGAATACAATGTAACAGCTGCAGAAAAGGTTCACAGAGAGCAAGATCAACATTAAATTTGAAATCTGAAAGGTCCATTCAGAAGTCTGATAACAGCGGGGAAGAAGCTGTTCTTGAACCTGTTGGTACATCTGCTTAAGCTTTGTATCTGCTGCTTGACAAAAGAGGTTGGAAGAGATTATTACCGGGGTGGGAGGGGTCTTTGATAATGTTTGGCTGCCTTTCCGTGGCAATGGAAAGTATAGATGGAATGAATGGATGTGTGCTGGTCTCGACTGTGTTCACAACTCTGTAGTTTCTTACGGTCCTAGGCAGAGCAGTTGTCATTCCAATTTGTGATGTATCCAGATAGAATGCTTTCTATGGTGCATCTATAAAAGTCAATGTGAATCCTTACAGACAAGCTGAATTCCCTTAGCCTTCTGAGGAAGAAGAGTCATTGTCGTGTCTTCTTGACTGTGACGTCAACAAAGGTGGTCCAGGACAGATTTCTGATGATCATCACTCCTAGGAACATGACCATCTCTACCTCAGCTGCATTAATGTAAAATACGGGAATGTCCTCCTCCTTGCTTCCTGAAGTTGATGATCAGCTCTTTAGTTTTGCTGACATTGAAGGTGATATTATTACCTTTGCCCCATATCACCAAGCATTCTATCTCTTTCCTGTATTCTGTCTCTTCATTGTTTGATATGTGGCCTACAACAGTGTCGTCGTCAGTGAACTTGTAGATGGAGTTGGGACAAAATTTGGTTCCACACTCATGGATATGCAGGGTGTACAGTAGGGGACTGAGTATGCATCTTTGTGGGGTTCCAGTGTTAAGGACTGGATTGTTGTGGAGGAGGTGTTGTTGTCTATTTTCCCTGCTTACCTCCATGGGTCAGGAAGTTGAGGATCCAGTTGCAGACAGTGTGGCAGAGACCTAGGACTCAGAGTTTGGAGATTAGGTTGGTTGGGCTTGTAGTGTTGAAGGTGGAGCTGCTGTTGATAAGTAAAAGCCTGATGTAGGTATCCTTATTATCCAGATGTTCCAGGGATGAATGTAGGGTTGGGAAATGGAGCTATTGCACTGGTAGGCAACTTGCATGGGATCAAGGCAGGCTGGAAGGCTAGAGTTGATGTGAGCCAGGACTAAACTCATGAAATAATTCATACTAATGGAGGTCAGAGCCAATGGATGGTAGTTGTTGACACATGTTGCATATCTTTTCTTTGGTATCGGGATGATGGTATGGCAGCTGCTCTGCCCAAGACCATAAGAAACTATAGAAAGTTGCGAACACAGCGAAGTCCATAATGCAAACTAGTCTTCCATCCATTGACTCCATCTGCATTACTCACTGTTTCAGGAAGGCTGCCAACATAATCAAAGACCCCTCCTCCCCCCATTCCCAGTTTTAATCTCTTCCATCCTCTTCTGTTGGGCAGAGGATACAAAAGCTTATACATAAATACCAAGACATTCAAGAACAGCTTCTTTCCTGCTGCTACTGGACTTCTGAATGGACCCGGAGAAAGTGAGGACTGCAGATACTGGATATCAGAGCTGAAAAATGTGTTGCTGGAAAAACACAGCAGACCAGGCAGCATCTGAGGACATTTTTCAACTCTTGCAGAAGGGCTTATGCCCGAAATGTCAATTCTCCTGCTCCTTGGATGCTGCCTGACCTTCTGAATGGACCCCTCAAATTTTAAATTTAATCATGACCTTGCGCTCAGTTCATCTTTACTGCAGCTGTAACATTGTATTCTTTGCTCTGTTCTACTACCCTAATGCATTTTGTATCTTGTGAGCTGCATGTACTGCACACAAAACAAGACTTTTCACTGTACCTAGTTACATGTCTAATCAAATTAAATCATTATAAATCAAATCAAATCAAGATAATTTCTGGTTTTCTCTTTGCCTCCTTTCTTCAACAGATGAGTTATATTATCTACCCTGTAATTTGTGGGAACTGTTCTAAAGTCGATGGAATGTTGGAAGATGACAACTCATGCATCAATTATTTTTAAGTTTGCTGCTCTAAATACTCTGGGATTTAAAATATAAAGGCCTGGGAATTTACTGGTTTTCAATCCCATCAAGGAGGATGCAATGGGCTAGTGGTATTATTGATGGACTATTAATCCAGAGACCCAGATAATGTTCTGGGAACCTGGGCTCAAATCCCACCATGATAGATGGTGGAATTTGAACTCAATAAATATCTGGAATTAAAAGTCTAATGATGACCATGAAAACACTGTCAATTGTTGGAAGAACCCATCTTGTTCACTAATGCCCTTTTGGGAAGGGAATCTGCCTTCATAAACCCTCTGGTCTGGCCTACATGTGACTCCAGACCCATAACAATGTGGTTGATTTTTAATTGCTCTCAGTTAGGTGGGAAATAAATGCTGGCCGAGTCAGCAATGCCCTCCTCCTGTGCATGAATAAAAGAAATCCCCAAAAGCATTTCCTTACTAATACTGATTTGCTTAGTATTTCACTTGCACTAAGGCTCACATTCCCCAATATCTCTGGTATGTTATTTGTGTCCTCCTTTGTTAAAATAGAACCAAAGCATGTACTTAGTTGGTCAGCCATTTCTTTGTTCCCCATTATAAATTCCTTATTGTACAGTTCTCCTTCCGCAGAAGCTTAAAATACTGGGTCTAGGATAAGGAAAAACATTCAATTCTCATTGAGATTGGGAATCAGAATAAATTGTTGTCAACAAATTATATTTTTATTTTCATTCAATGATTTGCTGAAGTGAAATTGATGACAATTGCAGACAATTCCAAACTACAAACAGTTGTATGTTATGAGTCAGTAAATGATTTCATTGAACTATTGTAATTTCTGCACTGAAGGCAGCCATCACACCCATTGTATGTGTACTCGAGCATCTCAAAGTCTAACTTGACTGTTTTATTCACTTCCTATTTAACATCCTTTTATTTTCCTCTACCTCAAACAAGCAGCATAATATTTAAAATTTGTTTTCTTCTCATTAATGAGGGACATAAAAATGAGGAAAATCAAAGTCAATACAATATAACAAGAAAATTAAAGAAATGCAAGGTTCCTCAGACAGTGTAAAAATTGAAATAAACAGATGACAAAATTATACACAGACATTGTACATCCATATGAACACTGCTGAAAAATAGCAGGTCAGGCAGCATCCAAGGAGCAGGAGAATCGACGTTTCGGGCATAAGTCCTTCTTCAGGAATGCCCAAAATGTCGATTCTCCTGCTCCTTGGATGCTGTCTGACCTGCTGCACTTTTCCAGCAACACATTTTCAGCTCTGATCTCCAGCATCTGCAGTCCTCACTTTCTCCTCTTTTATCCATATGAACACACATACAAGAATAGACACTCAGCTTTTTGAGCCTGCTCCACTATTCAATAAGATCATGAATGTTTCGATTGTAATCTCAACTCTATATTCCCATATATCTACGAGAATCTTTTATCCTCTTGGTAATCAAAGATCTCTCAACCTCTGCCTTAAAAAATATTTAAGTTTCTACATCCACTGCCTTCTGAGAAAACAAATACCAAAGACTCTCAACTCTTTGAGGGGAAAAAAATATTTGTTTGCGTCTGTTTTAAATGGGCACCCCTTTATTTTTAAATCATGATCCCTAGTTCTAAGATTCTTTCACAAGAGGAAACATATTTTCAACATCCTCCTGGTCAAGTTCCCTCAGGATCTTGTATGTTTCAACACAGTCACCCCTCACTCTTCTAAACTCCAGAGGATAATGGCTTTGCCTGTCTAGCCTTTCTTCATAAGTCAATCCTTTCATTCCAGTTCTAGTAAATCATTTCTGAACTGCTTTCAATGCTTCAACATCCTTCCATAAGTACTGTGACCAGTACTGTTCACAGTATTCTGGATGCAGTCTCATCAATGCTCCATGTATCAGAAGTATAACCTCCCTACTCTTGCATTCAGTTTCCCTTGCAATAAACTCCATATTCTGTAGCTTTCCTGGTTACTTAAAATAAACTTATATTATTCATCCTGAGATTTCCAGATCTCTCTGAATCTTGGATCTCTGCAATCTCTTACTATTTAGATAATACGTTACCTTAATTTTCTTTTCTGCAAATCTGATCTCCCCCCTATAAGGCAGGTGTCACTTTAAATGGTTCTGACAAGATTTATAAGGATGTTGCCAGGGTTGGAGGGTTTGAGATTTAGGGAGAGGCTGAATAGGCTGGGTCTGTTTTCCCTGGAGCATCAGAGACTGAGGGGTGACCTTGTAGAGGTTTATAAAATTATAAGGGGCATGAACAGGATAAATAGATAAAGTCTTCTCCCAGGGGTGTGGGAGTCCAGAACTAGAGGGTTTAGAGTCAGAGGAGAAAGATTTTAAAAGGACATAAGGAGAGGGTGGTACGTGCATGGCATGAGTTGTTGGAGGAAGTGGTGGAGGCTGGTACATTTTAAACATTTAAAAGATATCTGGATGGATATATGAATAGGAAGGGTTGAAAGAGATATGGGCAAGTGCTGAAAGTGAAACTGGATTAGTTTAGGATATCTGGTCAGCATGGACGAGTTGGACTGAAGGGTCTGTTTCCGTGTTGTACATCTTTGTGACTCTATGCCAAAGTAAATAATTTCACGTTTTTCCACATTGTACTCCAGTTGCCAGATCTTTGCCACTGACAACTTATCTATGCCCCGTTGTAGGTTATTTATGTCCTCTTCACAACCCAGGGGTAGGGGTTTGATTCCAACATTGTGCAACTATCTGTGTGGAGTTTGCTCATTCTCCCTGTGTCTGCATGGGTTTACTCTGGGTGCTCTGGTTTCCTCCCACACTCCAAAGATGTGCCAGGTAGGTGGATTGGCCATGCCAAATTACCCCCTTGTGTCCAGAGGCATGTAGGATAGGTGAATTAACCCTGGTAAATACAGGATTAAGGGGATAGGACGGCTCTGTGCAGGCTGGATGGGTAGAATGGCCTCTCTCTGCACTGTAGAGATTCTCTGATTCTATTTCAAGTCCAGGTTCAGGTTCCATATTTGCACAATTAGATACAATGTAATTATCAACTGATCATTCAGCTGAATGAATCAATGCAGTTTACAAGGCCTACTTACAAACTACATAGAGTTTCAGGTGAAGAAAATTCATTGTTTTCTCCCTCATAATCACAAATTTATAGCACACTTCCTCAGATCAGGTATTATCCTTGATTATGTCTGACTTGGATGGTTGTACAATGAAAATCTTAACGTTGGAATGCAATCATCCTACTTACACTGGACTTTGAAGCTGGTGACAAAAATGCTCTTTCTTTAGTCATTCACGGGATGAGAGTATCGTTGGCTAGGCAGCATTTACTGCCCATCCCTAATTGTCCAGAGGGAAGAGTCAACTACATTGCTGTTGGCCCAGATTCACATACAGGTCAGACGAAGTAAGGATGGCAGTTTCCTTCCCAAAAGGACATTAGCGAACCAGATGGGTTTCTCTCACAATCGGCATTGGATTCATGATCGTTATTAGACTCTTAGTTTCAGACTTCCCTCAATTGAATACAAATTCTACCATCTGCCATGGTGGGACTTGAATCCAGATCCCCAAAACATTATCTGGGTCTCTGGATTAATTCGAGCAATAATATCATGAGGCCATCGTCTCCCCAAATGGAGAACCAGAATCTATACTGGGTATGTAGTACTGTCATGTTTGCAACATACATATTCAAAACCATTTTCCAATTTAGTTCTATCTTGAATAACTAAAACATTGATAAAAATGTAAGTGACTCACATATAAAGGAGCAAGAATTTTAAGTGAAACCTGGAAACAACATATATCTGCTGTATACACCTGAGGTCTTATTGACAGAGTGGGAAAGGGAATGGGAAGTGCTTTGTTTCCTCACCATTCCTAAGCTTTGAGATGTGGCTGGGCCATTTCTGTTGGAAATCCCACCAACTGCACCCTACCTTCAGCCCAGCTGAAAAGCTACTTGAAGTATTGTAACATGGTCTTCATACAAGTTTAGGCCAGAATTCTTGGTTACTGTTAAATAATCTTTATCGATTATATATGAATGGTGATAAAGCTGCAGAGCAACATGCTCTGTGCTGTACAAATTCCAACCTTCTAGCTGAATACTAACACGTAATTACTGAAGTCATAGCTACATCATAGCTTACTTCAGAGGCCATATTTGTGAAAACCTATTTCAGCAAAATGGTTCCAAACATCATTAGAAATATCATGTTTTTCCAATGGAGGGATTATGTTAAATATAAAAAATAAAATCTATGTTTACAAAGCAAATCTAATTCCCTAGTTTGGAATATATGCCTTTGCACCACCACATGTGTAGATCGTCCCTACTAAATGTGAAACAAAATGCTCTAACACTATAATTTTGCTTTGGTGGTGACTCCAGAATACATGTAATTGAACACAGACTATGTGACCGAAAAATTTAGACTTGAGTTAAAAACAAAATGGGATTTTCCCCGATATCATGGGTGTATTGGATATTTATAGAATTTGGTAGCATCATGCAGATGGGTTAAGTACACTTTTAAGAATGAGATAACTGAACACTTGCTCACGTTTTGTTTCAAAACTGGTTAAAAAACAACTGGGTATCATAAGAGTTAAATTTTCCATTAGACATGAGCTGATATCACTAACTACGAAAGAAAACATGTAGTGGATTCATTATCATTATCTAATTTCTAATTGAAAACTTACCACAGAGGGAAACTGCTTCATCAGCACCATCCCGGCAATCATTCATACCATCACAGACCCAACGGTTAGAGATACATTTGTGATTTGGGCATTCAAACTGAGCCCAAGTACAAAATGAATCTGTGAACAAAGGAAAATGTAATGTTAGCACCAATTTAATGCTTTGCTAGATTGTAGTAAGTTAGTGCCACTCAAGCACTTTACAATTTATGCTTCATTGAGTCTGAGTCTGTCAGGAATGAAAATTGAAAAATTTATTTTCATAATCATTGAATTACCATCTTGAAGCACTGCAATTCATACAGTAAAATTTATGTCTAAGATTGAAAATTCTTAAATATAGATGTTTAGTTAATAGACTTAGAACTCCCTGCCTTCTTGTGACCTTAAAGGCTGTTGTCCAGGAGGCAAACAATGACTCCAGTAGTGAATGGAATCACCATGTTTTTGCAGGTGAACGTTTTGAGTTGGCCATAATTTTTCATGTAAAAAGTGAGGTCTGCAGATGCTGGAGATCAGAGCTGAAAATGTGTTGCTGGTTAAAGCGCAGCAGGTCAGGCAGCATCCAAGGAACAGGAAATTCGATGTTTTGGGCACAAGCCCTTCATCAGGAATGAGGAAAGTGTGTCCAGCAGGCTAAGATAAAAGGTAGGGAGGAGGGACTTGGGGTAGGGGCAATGGAGATGTGATAGGTGGAAGGAGGTCAAGGTGAGGGTGATAGGCCGGAGTGGGGTGGGGGCGGAGAGGTCAGGAAGAAGATTGCAGGTTAGGAGGGCGGTGCTGAGTTTGAGGGAATCGACTGAGACAAGGTGGGGGGAGGGGAAATGAGGAAACTGGAGAAATCTGAGTTCATCCCTTGTGGTTGGAGGGTTCCCAGGCGGAAGATGAGGCACTCTTCCTCCAACCGTCGTGTTGTTATGTTCTGGCGATGGAGGAGTCCAAGGACCTGCATGTCCGTGGTGGAGTGGGAGGGAGAGTTAAAGTGTTGAGCCACGGGGTGGTTGGGTTGGTTGGTCCAGGCGTCCCAGAGGTGTTCCCTGAAGCGTTCCGCAAGTAGGCGGCCCGTCTCCCCAATATAGAGGAGGCCACATCGGGTGCAGTGGATGCAATAGATGATGTGCGTGAAGGTGCAGGTGAATTTGTGGTGGATATGGAAGGATCCCTTGGGGCCTTGGAGAGAGGTAAGGGAGGAGGTGTGGGCGCAAGTTTGCATTTACTGCGTTTGCAGGGGAAGGTGCTAGGAGTGGAGGTTGGGTTGGTGGGGGGTGTGGACCTGACGAGGGAGTCACGAAGGGAGTGGTCTTTGCGGAACGCTGATAGGGGAGGGAAGGGAAATATATCCCTGGTGGTGGGGTCCGTTTGGAGGTGGCGGAAATGACGGCGGATGATACGCTGTATATGGAGGTTGGTGGGGTGGTAGGTGAGAACCAGTGGGATTTTGTCCTGGTGGCGGTTGGAGGAGCGGGGCTCAAGGGCGGAGGAGCGAGAAGTGGAGGAGATGCAGTGGAGGGCATCGTCGATCACGTCTGGGGGGAATCTGCGGTCTTTGAATAAGGAGGCCATCTGGGCTGTGCGGTGTTGGAACTGGTCCTCCTGGGAGCAGATGCGGCGGAGACGAAGGAATTGGGAATATGGGATGGCATTTTTACAGGGGGCAGGGTGGGAGGAGGTGTAGTCCAGGTAGCTGTGGGAGTCAGTCGGTTTATAGTAGATGTCTGTGTTGATTCGGTCGCCCGAGATAGAAATGGAAAGGTCTAGGAAGGGGACGGAGGAGTCTGAGACAGTCCAGGTGAATTTGAGGTCAGGATGGAAGGTGTTGGTAAAGTTGATGAACTGTTCAACCTCCTCGTGGGAGCACGAGGCAGCGCCGATACAGTCATCGATGTAGTGGAGGAAAAGGAGGGGGGTGGTGCCAGTGTAGTTGCAGAAGATGGACTGTTCCACATATCCCACAAAGAGACAGGCATAGCAGGGGTCCATGCGGGTGCCCATGGCAACTCCTTTAGTTTGGAGGAAGTGGGAGGATTGGAAAGAGAAGTTGTTCAGGTTGAGGACCAGATCAGTCAGTCAAAGGAGGGTGTCATAATTTTTCATGTCATATTTCTCCATAGTACTTTTGTCCATCTAGGAAATCTGAACTTTCTTTTATATCAGGGACAAAGTTAACAGTGAAGCTCGAAATGCAAAGTAAAAATCAGTGAACTTAGCATATTGTGTTGGACCCTTGAACGAGCAATATGTTCAAAATTATAAAATGAATAACAGTCAGCTGATGTAAAGTGTCTGTTTCTAGTGATCAAAAATACATTTTTTAATGAATAAAATTATAGACTACTCCGTTAGTTAATAATTCAATAAGTCCAAGCATGTTGTTTTAAAGCTGTCCATCAATCTAACCATAATGTTTCTTCTGGTTTCACTGAGACAGTAAAGAAGCCAAAGTTTAGGTTCAACTCTTTGAAAGAAGAAAATGAATCTTGCCTTTGTATAGTGCCTTTCATAGGGGGAAAATGAAGGCCCAGTGATATGACTGCTAGAATAATAATCCAGAGATCTAGATAATATTCTGGCTCCTGGGTTTAAATCCTGCCATGAAAGGTGGTTGAATTTGAATTTAAGAAAATAATTTTGAATGACAAATCTAATGGTGACCATGAAACCAATGTTGATTGCCATACCATTGTCATAATGTTTTTTAGGGAAAGAAATCTGCCCACAACAATGACCTACCAAGCTATTCAATTCTAAAAAATCACTAGAAAATCTGAAAAACAATGAAACCAGAAAATGTATCATCATTCTTTTGATATCACTGGATCAAAATCCTGGAATTCCCTCCTGAACAGCATTGTGGAACTACATACGGCACATGGACTGTAGCACTTCACCATCACCATCTCAAGGGCAACTCGGGCAATGAATGTTGGCCCAGACAGTGAAATAGAGTCATTGAGATGTACAGCATGGAAACAGACCCTTCGGGTCCAACTCATCCATGCTAAGTAGATACCTTAAATTAATCTATTCCCATTTGCCACGACTAGATTAATTTTGGATATCTACACAATCCCATGAGTGCATTAAAAAAAATGACCTCAGAACATTCCAAAGGTGTTTTGCCACCAAAAGAAAATTGAAACAGGAAATAGTATTACATTGCAAACACTACATACAGTGATGTGACAATTCACAAATCAATTGACCTTTTGTGATCTTGGTTGAGAAACATATGTTGACTCGTAGGAGGAATCCGTGGCTTTTTTCTTTGTGTTATGCTTTTGGATTTTTGATAAGTTATAGAAATGGTAGACAGAATAATGCCTCAACCAAGGGAAGCACCTCTCATGGGGAAGTGCTCCCTCTGCATTACAGTGAGTTGTCAACCAAGGTTGTGTATTCAAAATCTCTGGAGCTTGACTTGAAACAAAAATGACCTTTTGAATCAGAGTTAAAAATGTCATCACTGAACGGTGGCTGTAACCTGACAAAACATGAAGTGTAACTAATATAAAAGAGTGGATACCACAATGCGATTCATCTGCTCCATCTTCACAATCCTCTTCTTTATCACATATCCAAAAAGCTGGAATACATCTTCCATTTGGACATGCAAAGTAGTGTTCTTTGCATTTGAGTTTGTGGTGAGCTAAGAGAAAAATGAACCACAAAGTATTTAATTAGTATTTTAGAAATGTCCCAGCTTACTGAAACAAAATATACCACATAGCATTCTATTATGTCCAAAGAGAAAATAAATATACAATAAAACAAAAATACATTAACACCCAAAAGAAGGATAGGTTAATAACTCAACTAGCATTTGAGGAGCAGGAGAGTCGACGTTTCGAGCATTTGAGGATTCCTGATGAAGTGTTTAAGCTCAAAACGTCCATTGTCCTGCTCCTTGGATGCTGCCTGACCGGCTGTGCTTTTCCAGCACCATACTCTTTGACTCTGATCTCCAGCACCTGCAGTCCTCACTTTCTCCTAGTAGACATCTATTATCACAGAGGTTTAGAATTTTCATGGTACTCATGTTCGGGTGGCTAGACAGACTGCAGTAAACAGCATTGTACTGTATCTGTCAAAATGCAACAATGACTCAATTTGATTGACTGATTGATTAACATGGCCAACTGAATAGTTAACATACAGCTTGCCTTTGTCAATGAATTGAAGGGAAAAAGTAGAACATCATTTTATAACCTGACAAGACAAATTCATGGGCTCCTATTTACAATCATGTTGAACTACAAATAATGTACTTCTTTTCACAAGAGCTTCAACTTCTTAAGTAAATAACAGTTGCCTCTCTTGACCAATTCCTCTCTGTTTGACAGGTACATACTTATCAAGGACAGAAGAGGATTCTACAGCTTCTTCTGTACCTCCTTATTATGCAGCCTCATCTGTTAGCTTTAGCTTCCTTTGAAATTAAAGTATGAAATAAAAACATTTACCAACACAGAAGCTGCAAATTATCATTTAAGGTGTGCTATTTACATGTACTTGAATATCAATTATTTTAGAGTTTGGATTCTAAACTTGTGGCATGGCTTGATTGAGAGATTTAATGAATTAACCTGTGAGTATTTCTGGTGCCATAGAAAAACACAGTAAAACATAATATGAGACTGAAACTTCCTAGACAGTAATGGGTTTTAGTTTTGATTGGTAAAGTTTTTTTTTAGTGAGCTGAGTAAACAGTGGTGCATGAAGAAATTTCCAAAATGGAGTTTTATTTTTGCTTAGTTTTCAGTTTGACAGTTTTGCAGAAAACTTGACAGAAGTTGGATGTGTAAAAGGAGTTGCGCCTAAAGAAAGTTTAAAACTATTAAGAAATAGGATTTCTCAGCGTGAAGATTTTAACTTTAAAGTTGCAGGCCAGAATTGTTTGGTTAAAATCTTGAAGGAGTTACTTGAAGCTGAGAAAGTCTCAGCTCAGTTGTATGAAGGTTCAAGGAAGAGGTGATCAGATTTTCCACATTGGGAACTGAAGTCACAGTTAAGTCCTCATGATTGAAACTGGAATCCTGACTGTTGTTTTAATACTGTGAGCGCTGTTGGAATAAATTGAATTGTAGTTTACCATGTCTTGTAAATTAAGAAAGATTTTATATATAAATGTTTTAGTTATTCACTCATGGGATGTGGTGTCACTGGCTGTCCAGCATTAAATGCCCATTCCTCTTTGTCCTTAAGAAGGTGAGTGTAGCTACTTTCTTGAACCATTCCAGTCTACCTGCTGTTAATAGACCTATAATTCCTTGAGGGAGGGAATTCCAGGATTGTGATCCAGTGACTGTGAAAGAACGATAATCTGTGTCCAAGTCAAAATAGTGACTGGTTGGAAGGGAACTTGCAAATAGTGGTACTCCCATGTATCAGCTGTCCCCTGTCCTTCCAGAAAAACGGTCACGGGTTTAGGAGGTGTGTTGGAGGATCTTTGGTGAATCTTTGGTGAATTTCAGCAGTGCATCTTGTAGATAACACATACTGCTGATAGTTCATTGGTGGTGGAAGGAATGGATACTTTTGATGCCAATCAAGCATTCTGCTCTCCTGGCTAGTGTCAATCTTTTTAAGTGCTGGCTCTGCATATTTCTGGATAAGTGAGGTGTATTCCATCACACTCCTAACTTTGCTTTGATTCACGCACAGGATGTGGGCATTCATGCAGGTCAGCATTCATTGCTAATCTCTAATTGTGCAGAGGGCATTTTGGAGTCACATGTAGGCCAGACCAGGTAAGGATGGCTGTTTCCTTGCCTCGAGAACATTAGTGAGCCAGATGAATTTTTCTTGACAATTGGCAATGGTTTAATGGCCATCATTAGATTTTTAATTTCAGACTTTTATTGAATTCAAATGTCAACACCCACCATGATGGGATTTGAACCCATGTCCCCAGTACATTAGGTGGGTCTCCAAATTAATAGTCTAGTGACAAAATCACTAGGCCAAGAGCTCCCCTAATTTGTGCCTTGCAGATGGCAGACAGACTTTGGGGAGTCAGGAGGTGAGTTACTCAATGCAGTGTTCCTTGTCTCTGCTCTTGTAGCCATTGTATTTTTTTGGCAGGTCCACTTGAGATTTTGCTCAATGGTAACCCCCAGAATGTTGATAGTGGGGGTTTTGTGATAGTACCACCATTGAATGCCAAGGGAAGTGGCTAGATTGTCTTTTATTAGAAAATGTCGTTGCTTGGTCTTTGTGTGGCGTAAATGTTACTTGTCACTTTTCAGCCCAGACCTTGATATTGTCCAGATTGTTTCACTTGAACATGAACTGCTTCAGTATCTGAGGCCATAAAGTTTCAGATTGTGCTGGAGTACAATTCTGCGTTTGTTATTGGCCCACATGAACCTTATGAATGCCTAGTCTTGAGCAGCTAGATTGTTTCGAAATCTGCCTCATTTAGCAATGTCATACTGGTGCAGCATGGTGGCTCAGTGGTTAGCACTGCTGCCTTTTAGTACCAGGGACCCGGGTTTGATTCCAACCTCGGGCGACTGTGTGGAGTTTGTACATTCTCCCAATGTCTGTGTGGGTTTCTTCTGGGTGCTCCAGTTTCCTCCCACAGTCCAAAGGTGTGCAGGTTAGGTGAATTTGCCATGTTAAAATTGCCCATGGTGTTCAGGGATGTGTAAGTTAGGTGCATTTGTCAGGAGTAAATGTAGGGGAATGGGCTTGGGTGGGATACTGTTCGGAGGGTCAGTGTGGACTTGTTGGGCCAAAGGGCCTGTTTCCACACTGTAGGGATTCTATGAAAAAATAGTGTCATGTGTCACAATGGAGGGTATTTTCCATGTGAAAATGGACTCCATCTCCATGAGGACTGTGTAGTGGTCGCTCTTATTGATACTGTCATAGATAGATGCATCTCCAGCTGGCAGATTGGTGAGGATGAGGTCAAATATATTTTTCCCACTTGTTGGTTCACTCACTACTAGCTGCAGATTGAGTCTAATAGTCATGTCCTTTAGGACTTAACCATCAATCTATAGCACTGTTGCTGAGCCACTCTTGATGGTGGACATTGAAATCCCCCAAACAGCTTACATTTTGCGTGCTTGCCACCCTCAGTGCTTCCTTCAGGTGTTGTTCAACATGGAGGAACACCATTTCATCAACTGAGGGAGGATGGTACATGATAATCAGCAAGAGGTTTCCTTACCCATGCCTAACCTGTAAAAATCAGACTTCACTGGGTCCAGGGTCAATGTCGAGAACTCCCAGGGCAACTCCTGCCTGACTGTGCCATCACAGTGCAACAACTTCTGCTGGGTCTGTCCTGCTGGTGGGGCAGGAAATAGTGATGGTAATGGTGGTGTGTGGGACATTGTCCGCTGTTCCTTGATTCATCTGTGACACAGCTCTGCCAATTTTTACACTAGCTTCCAGATATTAGCGAGGGGGAGTTTGCAGGATTGACAGACTCTTTCTGCTGTTGCCTTTTCCGGTGCCTTGGTTAATGCAAGCTGTCCGTCCAGTTTCATTCCTTTGCTGAGACTTTGTACAGGGAAGCTGGTTGTGAACCATATTTTTGTGGCTCTGGAGTCACACATAGGCCAGACCATGTGAGGATGGCAGATTTCCTTTCCTGAAATGTATTGGTGAGCCAGATATGTTTTTCTAACAATGACTTCTTATTCATCAGTAGATTCTTATTTCCAGATATTTTTTATTGAATTCAAATTCCATTATTTTCCCAGGCAGGATTCAAACACAGCCAGGCTCTCAGAGGCATTATAGAGCTCTTGTATTAAGGGCTTTTGCCTGAAACATCGATTCTCACGGTCCTCGGATGCTGCCTGACCTGCTGTGCTTTTCCAGCACCACACTCTTGACTCCTGTATTAATTGTCTAGCGATAATACCACTAGGCCTTTGCTTCGCCTTACGTTTGGTTTATTCTATTTTATCTTCAGTTATTTTGCTAATATATCCAAATCAGTATGGTGCTCTTACATTTTAGTGAAAGACCACCTTGTTAAAATAAAAAAAATAAACAAAATATGATCTGCCAAGCTAGATTTGAGCGTAGGATCTGACTTGAATAGTAAAGACATCAGCTGAGAACATAACAAGTTACACACTTCTCCAATACCCACAATAGCCCACGTGGCTAAGCAGTGTAGTCCATGTCAACTTTGAAGCTCAAGGTCTAATTTCCATAAATTCCTTGGGCCTATCATTCAGTCCCATACTGCTCAAAATCTAATTTATTATCTAATTGTTCTATAAGTATGGTTCTAAAAACCTACTCTGTTGTCTAACGGTTGGTTCTATAAATACTGTTTTCAATGATTTGTCTGCATATGAGAAATACCTTGAGAATCCATGCATGTTATGAACATCTTGTTACCTGATAAAAAATGACTAGTGCTAGATGCATATGAGAAAGATATGAACATTTTAAGCAATACACCAAAGCTACCACCATGCTGCTTGTGTCTACATAATTAAAAAAAAGAACATTAGATTTGCTAAAGAGACTGTTCTGGGATCCATATTCTAAATATGTCAATCATAATATGTTTAGAATAAGACATCACTTCTTCAGAATTTGCACAATCCCAATTCTCAAAGCACATCTGTTTAATGCTCACACATTTCTTAATAATGCAATTACAGGATTGTGTCGAAGGCTTTTCATACAACCTGCTGCTCATCATTAATGTGAAATGTGAATAACTGCATGCTGTCATTCTCTTTGATGGCAGACAATAGCAATAACTTTCAATTTTTAACCAGTATAACACATTGTAATATGCCCAAAAAATTACAAGACAGAACACTTGACAGGTGAACTGGATTACACTTTTCCAAAGAAAATAACAAAATGTGATGTTGAAAATTAAAACAGTTTACTAGCAGTTTCATTTCGAACACTAATCCTTGGCACTATTCCAAAGCTTGAAATGTGTGCTTATAGTTAATTGAGACACTCGAGGGCATGAATTCAACCAGCAGATCAAGTATGGTGAATGTGATAATGCAATGACCTGCACCAAAATTGACTGGATCTTTCGGCTGAATTTTCTCATTTGCAGTTCAAGTGTGGTGATGAGTAAGTTTTATGTTGTCAACATTGCCATAACCTCGGGTGAATTTTTGTACACGATCTTCCACTTTTCGACTCATTAATTATACAGCTGGAACGTTGGCTGTTTTCTCACTGAATATCTTGGTGGGTGAGGTGGAAGTCCTTGCCCAGTGCCAGGAGCTACTGGTTTACAGGCCTCTTGTGCCATATATAAAGGCGAGCTGCACCCCACTTCAGATGCTGCAAGTCAGCAATGACCTCAACAATGTGTTGCTTATGTCTGAGTGTTAACACATGATTCTGAGAATGATTGAGTCATACAGTATGGAAACAGACCCTTCATTCCAAATTATCTGTGCCAACCACCCTCAGTCTGACCTAGTCCTACTTGCTAGCATTTGGTCTATATCTTCCTCTTCATCCAGATGCCTTTTAAATGTTGTAATTCTACCCACCTCCACCACTTCCGCTGGCAGTTTGTTTCATACATGCACCACCATCTACATGAAAAGGTTACCCCTCAGGTCCTTTTCAAATCCTTCCCATCTCACCTTAAATCTGTGCCCTCTAGTTCTACACTCCCCAATCCCAGGAAGAAAAAGACATTGGCTATTCACCCTATCCATGCCACTCATGATTTTATAAAGCTCTGTAAGCCGCAACCTCCTAAGCTCCAGGCAAAAAAGCCGCAACTTATTCAGTCCCTCCCTTTAACTCAAAACCTCCAGACCTGCTGGCAACATCCATGTAAACCTTTTCTGCACCCTCTCAGGTTTAACAACATGGATCCCATAGAAGGGCAAGTAGAATTGTATGCAGTATTCTAAAAGTGGCATCACCAATCTCCTGTATAGCCACAACATAATATCCCAACTCCTATACTCAATGTTCTGGCTATTGAAGGCAAGTGGGCAAAACACCTTCTTCACCACCCTGTCAACCTGCGACTTCACTTTTAATGAACTGTGCATGTGCACCCCTCAGACTCTTTGTTTGGCAACACTCTCAAGGGTCCTATCATTAACTATATAAATTCTGCTCAGGTTTGCCTTACCAAAATGCAACACCTCATATTTATCTAAATTAAACTCTATCAGCCACTCCTTGGCCCATTGGCCCACCTGACCAAAGTCCTATTGTACTCTGAGTTAATCTTCTTCACTGTCCATTGCACCATTGGTGTCATCAGCAAACCTACTAAATCATATCTCCGATATTAACATCCAAATCATTTATATAAATGATGAAAAGCAATGTATCTCACACTGATCCTTGTGGCAGACGCTAGTCACAGACTTCCTGGAAAAGTAACACTCTACCATCACCTTCTGTCTCTTACTTTCAAGCCAAGTTTGTATCCAATTGGTTAGCTCCACCAGATCCCATGCGATCAAACCTAGCTTCCTCTGGATTCCATGTGATCTAACCTTGCTAACCAGTCTATCATATGCAATCATATCAAATACTTTGTTGAAGTCCATATATACAACGTCTACCACTCTGCCATCATTAATCTTCTATGTCACTTCTTCATAAAAATTAATCAAGTTAGTGAGGTACAATTTCCCATCACAGAGCCATGTTGACTATCCCAAATCAATCCTTGTCTTTCTAAATGTATGTAAATCCTATCCCTCAGAAATCCCTCCAACAATGTACCCACAACTGACATAAGACTCACCAGTCTATTGTTCCCCAGCTTCCCCTTATTGCCTTTATTAAATAATGTCACCACATTAGCCACTTCCAGCCTTCCATCACCTCAATTGTGGCTATTGATGAAACAAATATTTCAGCAAGGAGCCCAGAAAAGGAAGCCCTAGCTTCCCACAATGTTCTGGGAAACACCTGATCAAGTCCTGAGGATTAATCTACCTTTATATATTTTAAGATCTCCAGCTCCTGCTCTTCTGTAATGTGAAATCTTTTGAAGACATCACTATTTATCTCCCAAGTACTCTAGCTTTGATGTTCTTCTCCACAGTAAATACTGCTGCAAAATATTCATTTAGCTCCTCATCCATCTCCTGTGTCTCTGCACATAAAATCTAAGTGAGCATCATGCTTCATGGACAAATATCTTGAGATTCTCGTGGATGAGGTGGTAGAAACAAGTTCAGTGCGTTTCCCGACTGACTGCAGAAAAGCGACACTACAGGAGTCAGCCTGATGCTTCAAAGATGACAACACAGGTCAGTCTGGTCTCCTCTGTGAAAAGTAGCACAGAAAGAGGGCAAATGATCTTCTGCACTCTGCAGGGTTACGTGGCAGTATCTTCTATCATCTGCCTCATATTTTAGGGTCACAATCCACTCTAAATCTATGGACAGGCAACGAATGCTTGCCAGCCAACGACACTCACATCTCTCAAATAATTAAGAAAACCTCACATACAACTCACTCATACTAATGAACAACAATTCGCAGCGTTACCTTCATCATATCAACACAAAAGCTGACAATCTTAATCTTTTAGAACGACCAAGACTTCTTGCCCTTTGCCCTTCTGTCTCACTCACTGAGGACATCTGGCTACCTCTCCCACTCATGTATGATCACAAACTGCTCTTACATTCACTTCCATCAGATTCAGTGCTTTCCTTTACCGGCAAAAACTGGCCCATAACCTAGGTCAAGATGATCAAGGAAGGTTGCAGGGTGAGGAGCTTCTCGGCATCAGGCATCTCATGAAGAAAGGTTTGGCTGGGGAAGACAAGAACTGCTTATGTATTGACAGTGAGACACTAAACAACAACTTATTGGGAACAAAGCCATTGAATGCTCAGAGATGCACCAGCATGGCTTTCACCTGCACCCTCCTCCACCTCAGAGATTTTCATCTCAATGAATAATCTATCTAAATTAGACTCAAGACAATATCTGAGGCGTACATCACTGGCAGGTCTCCACAGCTGGTCAAAAAGGAATGTTGGACAGCTAGCGACAAGGTACTTGCTCAACACCAGTCAGAGAATTTGTAAGTTTGTCAGATGTACTCGTTAGACTGGAATAAGTCCTCTAACGTTGTCATTGCTGTGATGTCTCTGACATGTGAGTTCTTGGCTGTCTCCATGCAAAGGGTGGTGATTCCTTGGACACCCAGAAATGTTCAATGACTATCGGATATGCCATCAGACCTGCACTCTAATCCTTACACCATGGCTGCTGAGCATCAATGGCAAGGTGAGAAAGAAAAACAAGTACCTCAATCTCAAGGTGCCCCTTTCACTTATGGAGACAGGGTGGTATCAAAAGGCAGCCATAAGGAAGAGGTGCAGCTCACAAGCACCCAGATGTTTCTTCGCTGAACAACCCAGAGGTTCCTGCCCTTCTATCTCTGTCCTGACTGTGATCCTCAAGCCTAGAACAGTACAGGCTGCGGAAGGTGAGGCTGCATGTAGGCAAGGGACTCTCAGCAGATCTAGAACCAAAGGGTGAGGGGGCAAGGCTTCCATGTCACAAGTCAAACAGAAAACTAAGTTTCTACCACTCCAGTTCCAGAAGACAGGCTGCAACTAGATATTGCGGGAGGACGAAGAAAACAAACTGAACGCACCTGGATGGCACCAGCTCTAAATCGTTCTAAATACCCACTCACTTTTTGTAAGGTATTTTCACTTGCACAATCACAATGTCGGCTGTAATATTATTTTCAAGGCAGGATCTGGTAAAGTCACGCACATGTAAGTGAATAGAGTCTATTTATAGATTTCAGGGAGGCAAGACATAGCAAGCACCAAGCATTTCATACAAATAACCAAATATTTGACTGTGATGTTGTCTGGTACTTGCTATGGACTGTTGATGCCAAATAGAAACTTTAAATTATCCTAATAATTCCTTGTTACAATAAGCTTATTGTTTAGCTTATATGAAAAGGAGGTGACTGGTGTGCACAATATAATGCTCATGATTGCTTGAAACCATAATGTAAAATGTGCATTCTGTAATTGTTACTGACCTCCTAATGAAATGCAAACTGAAGTCAGATGGGTAGCATTAATGAACTAGTGAAGACACGATTGCTGCAATTGCCTCTAGCAGGGCCTGAGAATCAAAGTTGTTAACTCTGTGCCCATAGGAAAGGTGGATAACTCACTCCGCACACTTTGCAACCATCTTGTGAACATATTGTGCAGTTAACTTTTGATATATTATGTCATTTCCATCTTTGTGTTCATGTGACCCAGTTGCAAACTTTACCTGTGACAGACTGACGATCCGCCATCTTTTACTTCACCTTTAATGTTGCTGTCTTTGTGGCCCCCATGTACCTTTGGATTCCACCATCTTGGTTGACCCATTTTACAGTGCAATTAATTTGTCCACTTTATCCCCAGAACTCAAAACCCTGGAAGAGGCCATGTTCTTGGTAATACTACACCCTCTCCGTGGAGTGACTTGAACACCTCCTTTCAGAGTTCTCAGCCCCCTCCCATTAACTCTGAGGTTCCACCTTCCTATCTGTAATTGCTCCCTATCATCATGACCATTCCATTAATGATCCAGTACAACGAGGTTCATCCACAGATTTGAGCTACCCACTTTCCCCAGCATGACATGGACTGTTGCCTGATAAGCCTGCTGACAATCTGAACCTCCACAATTGACCTCGCCCACATTCCCTGATTGACTTGGCTGGATAACTCTGACTAACAACGGAATATCTCTAGGTTGATATTTTCATGGCACCCCAAATGAACCAATGTGACTTGTGGGACTGAAAATGGGCCAATATCAGGATGGAAAGGATACAGATTCCTTGACTCTAACAGAATCAAACATGAGACTGACTCTGATGACTCCCACACTGTAATTGGATAGGCCTCTTGAATGAGTGTGACCCACCTTCACCCCACTAAGGACTGGTCTCTTTTCATTTTCACACATCAGTACTTACTTCCAAGGACTTGTCATGTAAACTGCTAACATGTATTGCAGTTCTGCTGTTAACATGCCATAGTTTGTCACATGTCCATCCTCTGTCTAACTGATATTTCAGTATTCAGAACTCTTCACTCTGCCTCTACCTCTACACTAAACTACAGATGTAAGAATTGAAATCACTATGTGAAAAAGAAACGTCGACCATAGATGTTGGCTGCCCGTGATTCAGTGCTGTTGTTACTATGCGCAAAGAAATATGATAAGACCCATACAATGCCCAGCTCCATGTCAATGCAAAAAATCCTGCATATATCCACTTTTCTGAATGCAAAGAAACCTGGCAAACATGTCCTCAGCTCCAAAGTAAATAGATGATGCCCTGAAGTTGTGTTTTGATAGGCCCCAGAGCAGGCGTGCAGATGTTGTGAAGCTGGTGCTTTGTTCATCCTGAGTTGAGTGAATGAATGGTCCAGGAAGAGTATGCCAATTGACAAAGGAGACAGCACCTTGTGCAGAGGAAGCAGTTCCATGTGAAGAGAAGTTAGAGGGCAGCACACATATTCTGCAAATTGCAATGAATGCTGAGAATACAATTTGTCAGGTGGTGGTTCTGTTTTACCGGTCAACCTTTTGCTCCATTGAGTTTTTTGTTGGAAGATAGGCGAATTAGAAGTGCAGTGCTAACAGGACAAGCTGAGTTTTAATGAGATGGCAAAATTGGGCCATTATTCTGGATACCTAAAATGAGTTTTTTTTTTAGTTTTGACCCATGTAGTTGTCATGCTCATGATTATTCTCATCAGACCAGGGAGGGGATAATTTCGTCTTTAGGTTAAATGGCCAATATCAAAATAGATAAATGCACCCTTATAAAATACATGAAATCAAATTGGACCTTACATACAGCAAGTTACAACTACTTTGCAAGGTTCTCCAAAGGCCAAATCATTGGTTTTCTCAGTGTTGCTGGAAGCCTCCTGAGAAACAATAATGATAATTTTTTTCACTTACCCTAATTTGAAGCAAGGAAGAGGAACTCACATCTTCCTTCTACCTTCACAGCGATTGTTAACATCCTCATCAACATTAACCATCAATATTTATAGTGCACCTCCAATGTGCTAAAATACCCCAAAGTATTTGACAAAAGAGAAATCAGAAAATAATTGACTCTGGGCCAATGAAGGAAGGATTGGGATAAATGATGAGGAGGTTAGACACAAGAATCGAATTTAAGCAGAGTCTTAAAAGAGGAATAAGAGATAGGAAGCTTTAGTGAAGCGATCACAGAGCTAAATGCCTAGGCAACTGAAAACCCAACACGCAACGATGAACAAAGGAAGTCTGGATTGCATAATACACATTTGCATTCCCTCCATTTGACTGGTAAACTGGTTCTTATGAAAGGTTATCAACATGAAACATTCTGATCATTTTTGTCTACATGTGTTGACTTACTGCTCAGAGATAGGAAGCTTTAATGAAATTCTCAGCATTTCTGGCACTTGAAGTTTTTGTTTATATGTTGGTGAAGTGGAGTTCCTGATTTTCAATGACATTGAAATGAACAAAAGTGAAAATCAGGCTGTTGATAAAATCTATTCAACCAGTATAATGACCATACTGTGTGTGAAATTTACCCCAGGTAAAACAGAAAACAATCAATATTTCCCATCAGTGGAGTGCAGCAGAATTATTTATCTGACAGTGCATTGTAATAAAGCATGAAAAATGTTGCTGTAAGCTTTCCTCAGTGTTGTCGGTGCTTGGGGGTTTATGATGATAAACTTTCAAGTCCTAATACTTGTTTGTTATTTTTATCTTAAATCAAATTACAAAGGATATTTACCTTGGCAATTTAATTCATCCGTGTAGTCACCACAGTCATTGGAACCATCACAAATCCACGATGGGAGGATGCAAAGGGACGTGCTATTACATTTTATAAAGTTTACATCCTTGACTCCAACTCTGTAGAAACCAGTGCAATCTGTGTTGCCTGAAGTAGAATTAATAGAAATCAGTGAGTCAAGGTAAGTATTGTCTGCACTTGATTGATAAAATACGAATCATATTTCACTACTAATTATTATCTACTTAATGTTATTAGAGGTTTATTTTTATATTCAATTAGCTCGTGAAGAAATTCAGATGTGTGTTTTGCTAGCAGTAAAGGAAATTGTATTTTCGCAAGTGATTCGTTCCAGTTACGTCTAACGGTCAATGAATATGCACATGCTTTCTGTGAAATGCCTACAGCGGAACACACTGAATTGTTGCCAAAAGCTTAGAACTTACCACAATCTGTTTCATCAGAAGCATCTATACAATCTATCACTTGGTTGCACTGTGCTGATTTGACAACGCAAGTCCCATCTCTGCAACGAAACTCAGCTGTGTTGCATGTAGAATCTGCAATACATAGACAGGACATGGGCTATGGCACAATTACGCTCATAATTTAACTTCCAGTTATTCAAGTTATTTATTTTTTGAATGATTTAAAACATCCAACATGCAGAAAATCCTGACGAATAATTTACTGCATTGCAAACTGGTTGGAATTAGTGTAAAAATTTTAATACAACTTATAATGTGGAAAGCAAAAGGTCAGAAATCCAATTGAGAAATTTTTGGAAGGTAACGTGGTCGCAGCAAAATAGATCTTTCTTATCTGAAATTATTGTTCTTGGGGAAAGGCAAATGGATACGAATAAATCGGGAAGACGTCCATCAGAAAAACAATTACTAAAATCGTAATATAAGTATTTAATTTGTGCTAATTGAATGCTGACCAAGTTATTTATAAGACTAGGGGAAAGTGAGGAATGTAGATGCCAGAGATTAGAGTCAGGATTAGAGTGGTGATGGAAATGTACAGTAGGTCAGGCAGCATCCAAGGAGTAGGAAAATCGACATTTTGGGCAGGAGCCCTTCATCAGGAATGAGGCTGGAAGTCTAGGAGGTTGAGAGATAAATGGAAGGGGGTGGGCATGGGGAGAAGGTAGCTGGGAGTACCTTCCCAGGAGGTAGGGGTAAAGGTGATAAGTCAGAGAGGAGGGTGGAGCGGATAGGTGAGAAGGAAGATTGACAGGTGGGTCAGGTCATGAGGATGGTGCTGAGCTAGAAGTTTGGAACTGGGGTAAAGCAGTGGGAGGGGAAATGAGGAAACTGGTGAAGTCTACATTGATGCCCTGGGATCGAAGGGTTGCAAGGAGGAAGATGAGGCATTCTTCCTCCAGGTGTCCGGTGGTGAGGGAATGACGTTGAGGAGGCCTGGGACGTGCATGTCCTTGGCAGAGTGGGAGGGTGAGTTGTCATGTTCGGCCATGGGGCAGTGGCATTGATTGGTGCAGGTGTCATGGAGAAGCGCTCTGCAAGAAGATGTCCAGAAGACCACATCGGATGCAATAGATGCAATAAATGACATTTGTGGAAGGGCGGGTGAAACCTTGATGGATGTTGAAGGCTCTTTGGGGCCTTGGATGGAGGTGAGGGAGGAGGTGTGGGCGCAGATTTTTGCAATTCCTGTGGTGGCAGGGAAAGGTGCCAGGAGGCGAGGATGGGTTGTTTGGGGGTGGGGGTGGGTGGGGTGGGGGAGGGGTGGGTGTGTACCGTGGACCTGACCAGGTCATTATGGAGAGAATAGTCCTTGCGGAAAGTGGATAGGGGTGGGGAGGGAAATATATCCCTGGTGGTGGGGTCCGTTTGTAGATGGCGAAAATGTGTGCAGATGATGCTGAGGTTGGTGGTTGGAAGATGAGGACCGGGGGGAGGGGGGGTTGTCCTTGTTGCAGTTGGGGGGGGTGGGGTTTGAGAGCGGAGGAGCAGGACGTGGATGAGATACTTTAGAGGGCATCTTCAACCACGTGGAGGGGAAATTACAATCTTTAAAGGTGGAGGCCATCTGGTGTGTTTTATGGTGGAACTGGTGCTCCTGGGAGCAGATGCAACTGAAGCAGAGGAATTAGGAATACAGGATGCATTTTTGCAGAAGGTAGGGTGGGAGGAGATGTAATCCAGGTGGGAGATAGTGAGTTTGTAAAAAATGTCAGTGTTGAGTAGCCACGTGGCTGAAGACTAATCTTATTTAAAAGACTGTCCAGTGCAAATAGGGCTGGCAATGCCAACCTAATACTTACTATTGCAAGATACTTCATCTGAGTTGTCTGCACAGTCATCCACACCATCACACCACTTTGCATTGGACACACAATGGCCATTGTAGCAATGCTTAAAGCCTTTTCGACAACTCCTGTTTGCTGATGCAAAGAAACCAAGGAAGCAAAAGTGAAACAGTAAGATGATAAATTCATCACACTGATGGAAAATGTGTCTAATTGGAGTATTTGACTATTAACTTCACCAATCCCACTTTGAATTCTTTCCCTCAAGAAAATGGCAACTGTATTTTTTTTCTGTGATCATTTCAAAATTCTCTCTCAAATTTCTTGTGCCACCAACTGACTTGGTGTTTGCATTATTAGGTGGCATTGGGGAGAGAATGTTTCCATTAAATCTGGATCTTTCTCCATTTCTCTGTAAATCATAACTGTTTTGCCCTGTCATTTCTGGTGGGTGTTATTGCTCAAAATCTGACTTCATCAAATTACTCACTTTATAAACCTTCAAGTTATTTGCAAATTGATGGCTGCTGGTAGATCTCCCTGGTTAATCTCTCTTTAGCCACTAACAGTGAATTTCCTTTCATGAGCAGAAATCATGGGGTAAGTCGATAACCTGCATTAGTTTCAAATTTTTTTATCTCTCCACCTGAAGAATTGCATTCTTGTGTGTTAACACCGTTCCTCAAGTGGATCTGACATATCATAACTCCATTCAAGGAGAGTTTTCAATTCTGTTTTAATCTAGGCAGCCATATATGATTCATAAAAAGGGGCTAATGTTCCTGCAATAGCACTGATAATAACTAATATCCCTGTCATGTTTTGGCAGAGATTATGTCATTCAGTAGAGTTTGAGGATGTTCCTAGCAATTAAAACTCAGTTACTGCCTGAACTAACCTACTAAATTGCTGGAGGTCCTTAACTGACAGCAATTTTACAACAGCCTGGTGTCATGTGGGTAATAGCTGTTACAAAATTGCAGTTGGGAAATCATAATATTGATTTCCAATTAATAGCTCTAACAAGGTGATAACATTTTAATTTTGGTGGCTAAAGGAATAAAAGACTTGATTCACAGAGTGTGTTAATGAACATCTCTGAGTCCTGCAAGCCAATAAATTGCTTTCAAAATGTAATTACTGTTGTGATATCAGTAATTGAAAGAGCCATGGTATACAAAGACGATTTTCGGAAAAAAGCGAGATAAATGATCAGTTAATTTGCTTTACACATGGCTGAAAGAGAAATGTTAATCAGGATACCAGTAAAACCACCCACTTTCAGGTCTGTTTTCAGATTTCTTAGTTTGCTTTCAGCACACACTGCTTATTCTCTACAACCCTCAGATCATTTTATCACTTATTAAGCTTCGGTTCTGTCCTGGCTGGCCATCTACAATCCTCTTGTTTGCCTACCCCTGTCATATCTCTCTCTGAGCTCCATCTCCATCTATCCATTCACCAGTAATTTCTCTGCACCCCCCTCACTCATTGAAAACTATATCCCGCTGAGCTGACAGGATTCTCAGAGCCAATCCTAACTTTGTCATTGAGCCTGCTGAAAAGGTTGGTGCTGTTCTAGTCTGGCATGTTGACCTCCACATTGCAGAGGCTGAGCCCTCCTAACTCCCCGTGAACCATGACCCCACCTGAAGCATCAAGCCATTGTGTCCATGATTATCAACCTCATCTCATTTGGGGATCTTTCCCCGAAATTCTCCAAGACCATAGTCCCCTAACCCTGTTTCTCCTTCTCCACCCCAAAATCCACAAACTGGGCAGACCCATTGTTTCTGCCTGGCCCTGCCTCAGAGAACATATTTCTTTCTACTTTTACACCATTTTTTTCTCCCCTTGTTGAATCCCTCTCCACTTACATCTGTGATTCTTCTGACGCTTCACATTGGTTTCAGAATTTTCAGTGTGCGGGCTCCAGCCACCTCGTCTTTACCATTGAGGTGCAATCCCTTCATACATCCATCCCCCACTAGGATAGTCTCAGTGCTCTCTGCGTTTTCCTGGAAACAAAGGACTGATCCGTCGCTATCCACACCACTTTTCTCTGCCTGGCCGAGCTCATCCTCACCCTGAACAACCTCTCCTTTAACTCTCTCACTTTCTTAAGACCAAAGTGTAGCCATGTGTACCTGCATGGGCGATGGTCATGATTGCTTCCTTATGGGGTACATGGAACATTCCTTATCAAGTACATCAATGACATCATTGGTTGCGGCTTCCCTTTCTTGTTCTGAACTGGAAAAGAAATTCTCAATTTTGCTTCCAATTTCCACCCTGCTCTCACCTTCAACTGGTCCATCTCTGACTCCTCTGTTCCCTTTCTTGACATCTCTGTTTCCACTTCTGGTGATAAGCTGGCTACCAATATCCATTACAAACTCACTAATTCCTATAGTTACTTTGATTAAATATCCTCACAGCCTGCTTTCTGTAAGGACTGCATCCTATTCTCCCAATTTCTTCGCCTCTGTCGCATCAATTCTGATCATGGCATCTTCCGTTGGGCGCCTCAGAAATGTCCACACTTTTCCTCAACCAAAGATTCCCTACAACCATGGTTGATAGGACTCTTAGCTATGTCCAAAGCATTTCCTGCACTTCTGCCCTCACCTCTTTCTTTCCCTCAAACAAAAAAATGATAGGGACCCCTGGTCCTCACTTACCATCCCACCAGCTACACCATCCAAAGAATTGTAAGCCACCATTTCTGTCACCTTCAATGGGATGCCACAACCAGACACACAATCCACTCCCCTCTCTTGTCAGCATTCCACAGGGGCTGTTACCTCCGGGACACAGTCGTCCACTCCTACTCCGTTGCAAACACCTCCCCACACCTCAATAGCATTTTCCCATGCAATCACAGAAAGCATAAACCTGCCTGTTTACCTCCTTTCTCCTCACATCCAAGGCCCCAGATGTATCTTCCAGATGAAGCAGCAATTTACTGAACTTCACTCAATATAGTCTACGGTTGTTCGCTGTTCTACAATGTTGTCTCCTCTACACTGGGGAGATGAAACACAGGCTGGGTGACTACTTTGAATAACATCTATGTTCTGTCCACATAAAAGACCCAGAGGTTACATTTGCCTGCCTCTTCAATACAGCGCCTTGTTCTGCGGCCAACATTTCTGTTGCAGACCTGCTACAGTGCTCTAACAGACCTCAGCTCAAGCTTCAAGATCAGATCTCATTTTCTGCCTGAGGACCCTCTAGGACTCAGTGTTGAGTTCAATAACCTAAGAGCTGAAAATGTATTGCTGGAAAAGCACAACAGGTCAGGCAGCATCCAAGGAACAGAAGATTTGACGTTTCGGGCATAAGCCCTTCTTCCTGAACACATTTTCAGCTCTGATTTCTAGAATCTGCAGACCTCACTTTCTCCTTCAATAACCTAAGAGCCTAGTTCCATCCTTACATATTTTATCACCACCCACACATCAGCCCTATTTTGTCATGGGTTGCTTTTAGAACAGCTGACCCATTTTCACCTACTGTCAGGCCTGTTATCACATACTACCATCTGCAAATGCATTTCCAAGAGAAAGACTTCCCGAAGTTGGAGTGTATCTTTATTGACATGAGATTTAAATCCTGGACATTCCTTTCCAGCTGTACTGCAGTTCACCACCATCTTCTCACAGACAATCAAAGATCAGCAAAAATTGCAAATAATGCTCACCACTCACATAAGAATTTTTAAAAATGAATTAATAAATTTTCCTGCTTCTTTCAGAACAACAAGGTGTGCAAAACAAGGCAGCAGAAGCTAATCTGATGGGTGCAGGTGTACTTTGGTGTCCAGAACTCTATGAAAAAGAGGGAGCAAGACATTATTAGAATCTCCAAAGCCTTAGATAAGCACTATCCTGGGATAGTATGCCAAAGAAAGCTGGTGGATATGTAGAAGGCTAGGTTCATCAAGAAGTGTACCAGATGGTGTGTTGTCTTTGTCAAGAAGTGCTGAGGAGACAAGTACCACAAGACTCAGGGCGTTGCTTAAACTTTGGAGCTTACCATGTCAGGCATGAGAATAATGTCCAACACCATTATTGTACTTGTCAACACAATGATGACCCAACATATGTCGAGCAAGCTCAGTTTTCACTTTATTATGATTTCAGCTGATGATAATAATGGGCAAATGAAATTTCAGAATGGAATCTGGCTTGATAGACCCTAAACTTAGCTTATTTTTAACTATGGAGCTCATTTACTGAACATAGCCATCAGAAACTGTTTGAGTGCTTCATGTTGTTTCTTTTTTAATGAACATATTATCAGTTACATTTAAACAATATTATACAAGGCAACAAAGTTGGAAAGACTTCATCACAAATCCCAGAAAAGGATTAAAACACAGATTATGCTTTTATCCAAGCAATGTGCTTACAAACACCCAATCCAACAAAGATTTAGCGTTATTTCCACATGAGGCTCAGGCCGGTGTGGCTCCAACTGTTTTATTTCTGTCTCAGTTCTGTGCATTCACCAAACACTTTTACATTTCAGCTGATATCTCTCCCTGAGACACACTAAAAAAACTGAAAGTGGAGTGGCATGGTGGCTCAATGTTTAGCATTGCTGCCTCAGAGTGTTATGAAGCCAGGTCTGGTTCTACCCATGGGTGACTAGGTGTAGAGTTTGCACATTCTCCCCATGTTTATGTGGATTTCCTCTGTGTGTTCCAGTTTCCTTCCTCAGTCTGAAGATGTGCAGATTAGGTGGATTGCCCATTCTAAGTTGCCCATAGTGTTCATGGAGGTGTAGGTTAGATGGATTATCCATGGTAAATAAAGGGTTACAAGGATAGGATAGGAGGGTGGGTCTGAGTGGACTGACCTTTGGAAGGTCAGTGTGGATTGGAAGGACTGAATGGCTTGTTTCCATACTGTAGGGATCCTATGAAGTAAGCTCACTATTACTTTAATATTAGAGCAAGTAAACAAAGAGGCCTCCAGACTTCTCAGTGCGAAGCTCACAAGAACAATTTTTAAACAAACAATGTCTCCCTCTTCCAAACACACAGAAGGTCAATTAAACTTCAAGTTATACAATCCAACATAAACAGTTTCCACCCTAAGTATGGGGCAGAAGTAGAAGCTCAGAGTGAAGTTATGTAAGCTTATCTTGCCATGATGCAAGCGCAAAATGTTGTCATCGTGGCTGTGAACTGCAGAGGGCAGAACATTTTGTTCAGGGCAGCCCAGCACCCTGTCATCCAAAAAATTACTAGGATTGCTGAAGCTGGAGCAACACTAACTCCATAGAGTATAGACTGGTGTGTCTCTGTAAAAGACAGCATCTGTTCTTCCACTACTGCTACTTCACCAATACCCTTGCTCTTGCTTTCCAACCAGCCTGGCCACACTGCTGAGAAACATTCAATAGTGCAGACCAATATTTAAGGCTCAGAGCTTGTTTGACACTGTCCTCCAGGGCCAACTACAGACCCTCCACTGAAAGTCATCAGCCCACGAGGGCAACACTACAAAGAAGCAAATGTAAAGACATAAGTATCACATGCAGGAATGCATGAATAATTCATAAATTTATGTATGCAACACAGAATTATTTGATTTATCATTTTTATTGGGATTTTTTGATTCTATGGTTTTTTTTGCAAAGCATACATTTACATGCTTTGACGATTGGCAAACAGGGAAAAGGTAAAGTGTGAGATGTTTGGTGAATTGGAAATTGGTGCTGCAGCACTCAAATGATTTCTGCACACACAATCCAGGTCAGGGATGAGGAGATTTTACAATTTCGTTTTGGTGGCAATGTAGCTTATTAATGTCCTGTTGACCTTTGGGAATTGAATTCCAGCTTTCATAAGTCTTTACAGCTCATGGATCTTTTTTGACAATCCTGTAAGATTGATTCATTTTCTGAACTTCTAAAAAAATGCATTTTAGTATGATCTTCTTTCGGGAGTTTCTAACATCATTGATGTTCAGCTGAATTGTTTTACATCAATAAATAATTCTAGCATGAAAAATGATGGCCACTGCTGTTTTCATACGGAGTCCACTATTCACCTGAACAATTAATATTGTCTGATATCAAATTTTTGTCATACGGGTGTATAAAGTTAAAGTCTGCTATTGAGGTTGTTTTTTGTATTAAGTTGTAAAACATTTGGTTTCTCTTGGCTGTAAAATGCATCAGTGGACAGTCAGTTTACTTAATCTATGTGTAAATGAGATTGTTTCATGTTAATTCTTATCAGCAGCTACGCTGACAGGCAACAGTATGTCCGCATGCATTGCTTTCGTCACAAAAGTGCCAAGGTGTCTGAAATTTCAGATCATTTACATTTGCTCATTCATTTGAATTGGATGAGATTTGCTCATAATATTACAATTAATCTTCAGGAAATGTTAAAACACTCATGTCTGATACTGAGGTTTACACTTAGATGCACTGTTTCTTTCATACTTGACTACTGAAATAACATTTTTAAAGCTGAAACTGGAATAGGCACATCTGTTTACCTTTTTGAATATTCATCAGCAAAGGGTACATTGCCTTTTGTTATGCTGAGAAGAGAAAGGGAATTGGCTCACCAGTTTCTAACAATCACCCGTTTAGTCACAGTCATCTTTTTGTTTCTTTTTGGCATGCAGTTGTCACACTTTAATTACAAAATGTTCAGTGGAAAATGATGGAGCCAATTACCAAGGCTTTTTTGAGTGAAAAAAGAGGAATTTTTTTCACCTTCCAATAATGTGTAAGAAAATAATAAAAATGCCACATCAAATATGCATACACAAACACAGGTAATAAGTTTAAAAGGGATACTGTCTGCTACAGGCATAGAGAAAAAGAAAGTACATGCAGTTAAAAGTCCTTAGGATCTGTGGGTGTTAGATTTTAGGCCTGAGAAAACAGTTCTTTGATTGTTTACATGTATCCAGGGCAGCAAGAGACTCCACAGATAACTGAATCCTTGGGAATTGGTGGTATTACCAAGTTGCCTTTTCACTAGTCAATGTATTCCAAGATGCTTAACGAAACAGGCAGAGAGGGAAAGCTTTCGCTCCTGTTTATTTCCAAATTAATTTTCCTCATCTTTGCTGCTCAGAAACAGCTGTTAAAATATAGTTGAATGCATATTCCACAGACTAACTCCATTGTCTTTCTAATATAGCAGAACATTTCATCTTCCAGTCGGTGAAATTATCATACATGTAAATTAAAGAGGAAATGCAAACTTATTGAAGTTTATTCAGTTGCCTGGTTTCGATGTCTTCAGATAAAGATAGTTGTTTCAGTTATTCCAAATGAGTTTCACAATATATCCCTCAGGCTATGGTCAGCTTCTATTGCTATCATTGTTGATCTATGTTTCTTCCTTTATAAAAGTCATTTTCATCCAAGTATAACAATTAGATGACGGAAGTGAAAAATTGATAATCCATTCTTTCTACTATTGAAAGTAAATT
Organism: Hemiscyllium ocellatum; assembly: GCF_020745735.1. Lineage (NCBI taxonomy): Eukaryota > Metazoa > Chordata > Chondrichthyes > Orectolobiformes > Hemiscylliidae > Hemiscyllium > Hemiscyllium ocellatum. The sequence continues at coordinate 35,361,322 of NC_083407.1, read as the reverse complement.
CAATTTTTAAAAATGAATAATGCAACTTACATTGACATATTTCTCTAGTTTCTTTCCTACTTTTCTCTTCATTTGGCCCCCTCTTTTGATTTCATTTCCGCTAAATTGCTGATCACTCATTCACTGACAAAGCAATGTCTCTTCTCCTCGGATAAGTTCTCTTCCCAGTTGTCATTACCCTTCATCCAAAACCTCAATGCTGGCTCCTTTGCCTTTGCTATACATGTCTACATCTCATATTTACCTCGCTTCTTTCAAGTCTTTGAATGTGTTGTCATCTTTTAAATCTGCAAACTTGAAGCTTTAACCTTTCCACTGAGACTTCTGTCTCTGCTATAGGAATGAAATAGCACTATTCAAAGTCAACAATGACATCCTTGTGACAGTGACTTTGTTGCATTATCCTTTTCTATTTTCACAATTCTATTTCTCAATTCTTACCCTTTTTTGTAGCCTTTGATGTAGTCAACATCTCCTTCTTCTCAGATAGCTGTCCTCCATAGTCTAGTGCAATATGATTGCCCTCTGGGTTAGCTGTGTTAGCATCTATCAAGTGTTAATCCAGAGACAATGTGGGATGACAGCCCAATACAGTAAGAAGGAACACTCATTAGTCAGAGGTGACATTTTAAGAGACTAGGTGGAAGCCCTGTCTTCCTTTTCAGATAAATGAGAAGCAGTCTCTGGCACTATCATGAAAAAAAGATGGGAGGTTCTTCACTGTATCTTACCCATTATTTATCTGTCAACCACACTACTGAAACAAATTACATAATCATGAGCGCCTTTCCGTGTTAGGTACAAATTGGCTGCTGTGTCTCATATTACAACATTGAATATGCTTCAAAAATGACCTTATTGCTTGGAAATTGCTTTGGGATGTCATGAGTTTGCAAAAGATTTCATATAAAGACAAGTTATAAATAAAAACGTCAATTATAGAAACCTTGGGCCTCCCATTTTGACAAAATGAATTGTTTGTTTTGGCAGAGTATTGTATAAATGGCCTTCACATACAAAATGCATTTGAAAATTGATTAAACATACTTTTAGTTTCTTATTAATGTTGCAATAATTTAAGATCACAAGTCATACAACACCAGGTTATGGTCCTTAAGGTTTATTTGAAACCACAAGCTTTCGGAGCGCTACTCCTTCATCAGGTGCCGACAGCTCTGAAAGCTTGTGATTTCAAATAAACTTATCGCACTATAACCTGATGTCATGTGACTTCTGATCTTATCCACACCATGTCCAACAGCAATACCTCCACATCATGGTAATAATTTAACAATTACATGTCATCTATAATGAATATGTAGTGTTTTTATTTATCTTGTTGTTGTAACCACATTCTTACACCTTCAATTTATACCCCATGTTCCAATATTATGTGTGCTAGTCCAGTGACAATATAAAGGAATAAGTGCTATCAAAGCTGCTAGGTTAGATAAATGATATTGGAGACAGAGTTTGATAGCATTCAGGACATGGAACTAAGTCAAGTGAGAGATGATTTTATGATTTACATGTATGTCATAGACTACAAAAATGTTACTTCTGAAAATCTAGCCTCAAATGATTATTTGTCTTGATTACAGATAGAATTTTGAGAGTCATAATGCTGGGTGAAAATGCTAACATCTACTTGCACACATTTCCTCCCAAATAGAAAAGATTACTTACCACAATATGATTGCTTTTCATCGGATTTATCTTTGCAGTGCACAATTCCATCGCATGCCAAATGGTATCCAATACAGTCTTTGTTCCCACATTCAAATTCAGTGTGAATATTGCAAGATGAGTTTGCGGCTGAAACAAATGTCAACATTCATTTTTTGAGCGAATAATATTGGCACAAAATATTCCTTTGCTTGGAAGAAGACCAAAAGTAAATGGTTTATAAATTTTGCAATATTTTACAAACACGTTCTTTGCCAATAGCTAGCAGTAGTCCTGGATTGAATAAGGTAATTTCCATAATTTCCTTGTTTCCTTATCTAGATAACCTTTTTGAGCTTAGCAAATGCATCCACTAAAAACCATTAAACTGAGACTTTATTTCAAACATGGATCATAAATTGATCAAATCATGTGAGATTTGATCAACTTTCCTTTTTATTGTTAAGTTCTGCCGTTCAAGAATGCTAACATGTGCACTGTATCACCCGAGAAACTATCATTGTGTGATAAAAGCTTTGAATTTTTTATATATTTGTATGTAATCCTTGATAATTTCAACAAAGTGTTCACCCATTTCTAACAAAACAATATTAAAATAGAGATAATGTGTGGACTCTAATGGGATATGAGCAACATGCGTTATGGCAATAATGGCAGAATCAGTAGTCAAGAACAGCAAACCCTATCTTGACAGTTACTTGCCTTTAACAACCACCAAACCTCAAACAGATCGTTGTTTGTAGCAAGCTGCCCGGCTCTCTTGACAACTCCATACAACCCTGTCATGGTAGGTGCTGCAAGACGTGTCAGAGTGTGGACATAGATACCACCATTACGCGTGGGGACACCTCCCACTTTGTACATGGCAGGTACTCATGTGACTCACCAACATTGTCTATCTTATACATTGCAGGCAAGGATGCCCGGAGACACGGTACATTGGGGAAACCGAGCAAAGGCTACGACAACGGATGAATGGGCATCACACAACAATCAACAGACAGGAGGGTTCCCTCTCAGTTGGGGAAAACTTCAGTGGTCCAGGACATTTAGCCTCAGACCTTCGGGTGACCATCCCCCAAGGTGGACTTCAGGACAGGCAGCAGCGAAAAGTGGCCAAGCAGAGGCTGATTGCTAAGTTCGGTACCCATAGGGAGGGCCTCAACTGGGATCCTGGGTTCATGTCACATTACAGGTGACCACTGTTGCACTATACACACACAGATACTCCTACACACACACACTCTCACATACACACAGGCACTCCTATATACACATACACACGGACCCACAAACACACAGACGCGCACACAGACACTCTTACAGAGACATACACTCCCACACTCACACATGCACCTCCTCACAGACTTAAGACACTCTGCATTCACTACACACACACACATACACTTTCTCACACTCACAACCCCCAACCCAGACAGACAAAGACCCACATGCACACATATATTTTGTGGGGTGAATTTGTACTTGCAGGATTACATTGTACTTTGCTCAAAAACTGCATGCATTCATGTAGAACTCTGAGCTCAAAAACTGCATGAATTTATGTAAAACTCCATTATCTCACTTTTTAGAGTAGAATCAATCTAAACATCATGGCATAGACAGAGAACACAGGGGGCCAACACCTTTAACACATTGTCTAGCTATCACTATTGTTAACAGCTAACCCGAGAATGCAACTTTTTAATATAAAAAAGGTTTTGTGATTTACACATGAAAGAAGTGAAACTCTCACTGTATTCTAACAGATGAAAGGCTTAACAGACATTCAATTTTTCCATATCTAATTTCAGTTACATCACACTGTAAACTTTTGCTATAAATTCTGTGTGTTAGGATTGAGCCCTCCACTACCACCTGATGAAGGAGCGTCACTCCGAAAGCTAGTGTGCTTCCAATTAAACCTGTTGCACTATAACCTGATGTTGTGTGATTTTTAACTTTGTACACACCAGTCCAAAACCAGCATCTCCAAATCATATCTTGACAGTGGAAACAACCCATGTCACTTTTAATGATTTTCACTAATGGTGTGGCAAGATTCTTGCTAGGCTGAGGTGAGTTGCTAATTGACAGTCATTATTGCTTGTTAAATGACTCGTTAATAGCCCAAGTCACTTCATTAATATTGAGTCTTCCTTCTTAACAAACTTACCAATGTCAACACTGGAAAAAAACCCTGATTAGGAAACCAGAGGACGTCCCCTGTGGATTCAGTTCGCTGCTTGCTCTGAGCAACCTCCATATTGTAGATCAGGCACCAACATCTCAGGATCCACTCAAGGGCACTGGCCACATGCAGCCCACGTTTATGGAAATTGGCATCTACATGTGTCACCCTCTATGTGCCCCACTCATGGCACATTTCTGATCCACTTGCAAGATGCTTCTGCATTTCAATGCTGCACTTCAGGCTGCATGAACAACTATAAGACTATAAGACATTGAAGCAGAAATTAGGCCATTCAGCCCATTGAGTCTGCTCCGCCATTCAATCATGGCTGATAAGTTTATCAACCCCATTCTCCCACTTTCTCCCCATAACCATTGATTCCCTTCACAATCAAGAACCTATCTATCTCAGACCTAAATATACTCAATGGCCTAGCCTCCACAGCCTTCTGTGGCAGTGAATTCCATAGATTCACCACTCTCTGGTTGAAGAAGTTTCTCCTTATCTCTGTTCTAAAACATCTTCCCTTTACTCGAAGGCTGTGCCCTCAGGTCCTCGCCTCTCCCATCAATGGAAATCACCTACCACTTTTTTGTCGACTCTCCTAACCTGTCCAAATCCTTCAGAGCCTCTCCCCACCTTCTCAATACTGACTGTTCTTCTATCTATCTTTGTATCATAAGCAAACTTCACTAGAATGCCTTAATTTCCTTCATCTAGATCGTTAATCTATAAAGTATAAAGGGGTGGCCCCAACACTGACCCTTCTGAACGCCACTTGTCACCGCTGCCATCCTGAGGATGTCCCTTTCATCCCGACTTTCTGCTTTCTGCCAGACAGACAAGCTTCTATCCATGTTAGCACCTTGTCTCTAACACCATTACAATTATCATTGTAGTGTAGCTGCAAGGACACTGTGCATTCAGGAGCACTCACTCAGATTGTGGACTGGAGCAAGCTTTATATCTGAGCTCTCTTCTTGCTCATTCACATTAGACCTATCTGGATTCTAACAGCATTGATGCCTTGCCTTAGCTTTTCATTCATTGCCCCACAGACTCACTGTACTGCAGTTTTGCTGTGTTATTCAGTTGTTGCAAACAAAAAGCCAAAAAGTTTGTTATAACTTTTGTTTGCATCCAGGTAGGGACACTGAGCCTTTGCTTCTCAGCATACTAAGCCAAAGACAGGCTCTGATTCCAGCCCATGGTTTGCTCGGGATAGTCAGAGCCAGGGTCTTCCTTCAAAGAGATTGAGAATACAAATGATGGGCAACACCTGTGTTAACTGTTTCTGTCCTATTATTGGCTGCTTTCCTTTTGGAATGCAAAAAAAGGCAGGTATTACAGGAGATGCAAGTGGGTGACACAACTATTATAACTGGTATAGATACAGAGGTGTCCAAAATGCGCGAGTAGGCAGCTCAGAAGATATGCAAGTAAATAGTATCATGGGTTAGTTTAGGTGAGAGTGAATGGAGAAGATGTTGGAGGCATTGTGACACTTGTAGAGAATGAGGTAATGATCAAAAGATCCTCTGGCAGAGTGGAGAGGGGCATTGATCTTCTCCCTACAATGTTGTTCATTCCTTCAGATGGCTGAGACTACTTTAACCTGGATGGCAACCTTGGACTAGACTGGCATGGTCTCGTGTCATGGCCTCCACTGTTGCTCCTCAGGGAAGATGAAGTTGTGGCTATATACCATTTCATCCAGCAGGACCTCATAAATCTTGTGCACAAATCACGGCACTGAATTGCCCTCACTATTACTTCTGGGGCAAATGTCCAGAACATGGTGCATGGCAGCTCTGGACTGATGGGTGGTTATCTGGGTGCACTATGTTCTTTTAAAAATGGCATGACCACAAGAGGTGCTGGTGAATTCTGGGACATGTACCTGATTAGTCAATTCTTCAGGAATGGCATATGCCAAGATGGAGTGAAAATTATACATAAAAAATGCCATAGGAACATAGTAAGCAATTAATGAGGCAGATTTGCTAAGGTATTGCAAATGAGCTTGTTAGGTTTTGCAGCACAAACCCTCAAAAGAAGTTGAAGCAAGTCAGACATAGCCAAAAAAAAGAATTCAGCCCAAAAAAATTTCTTATGAAGTTTTCATGTGCTTCTCTTGCAGGGTATGGAACATTTACTGATCCTAGCCTCCCAGTGGGGATTCCCACTCAAAAGATAATTCAGATCAGAGGATCAAGATTAAAGTGTTTTGCTGTTAACTCCCAACTCAGCTCACTCAAGTCAAGCTCCCTGCTGAAGGTATTTGATCATTACATTTCTCCAGAGTAATTTCATGCAAGTATATATTTCAGCCCATGGAAGATGACACTTGGTGACCTCTCAAATGTGTTAAGCCTTTGTACACACATACAGCAGAAGGTCTGTGCTATCATTGATAATAGTACAGCACCAAATGTATGCAATTAAAACCATTTGAACTTTAGAAGCATCAAGACAGGTAGAATTAAAAGGGCTAAATTAAAAGTTGGACCACATTTTTAGATAAAGTCAACATCCCCATACACCAACTCCAGATTATATCTTCAACATTCAAACAAAACCAAAACAACCAAAAGGCAAGGTGGCTCAGTGGTTAACACTGCTTCCTCACAGCACCAGGGTCCCAGATTTGATTCCAGCCTTGGACAACTGTCTGTGTGGAGTTTGCACATTCTCCCCGTGTTTGCATGCGCTTCCTCCGGGTGCTCCCGTTTCCTCCCACAGTCCAAAGATGTGCAGGTGAATTGTCCATGTTAAATTGCGCATAGTGTTAGGTGCAATGCCAGAGTGAAATGGGTCTGGGTGGGTTACTCTTCGGAGGGTCAGTGTGGACTTGTTGCGCCAAAGGGCCCGTTTCCATACTGTAGGGAATCTAATCTAATCAAATCAAAAGGCATATTTCAGAATATCAAGAATGCCTCAGAGGGCTAAGGAAATTTGGCAGGACCACAAAATCCCTTACAAATTTTTACAGATGCACCACAGAAAGCATCACAATTTGATATGCCAACTGCTTTTCCCAAGACCCCAATAAATTACAGAGAATTGTGAATGCAGCCCAGTCCATCACAAAAACCAGTCTTCCTTTCATTGACTCTGTCTACACTTGCCATTGCCTCAGGAAAGCAGCCAACATAGTTAAAGACCCGTCCCATCTGGTTATACTCTCTTCCACCCAAGAGACAGAAGATACAAAAGTTTAAAAACATGCACTAATGGATTCAAGAACAGCTTCTTCCCTGCTGTTATCAGATTTATGAATGGACCTCTCATATATTAGAGTTTATCTTGCTCTGCATGTTCTCTGTAACACTATATTCTACATTTTGTTCTATTTCCCTGATTTACTTTTGTCCAGTATGATTTGTCTGGATAGCACGCAAAACAATACTTTTCACTGTATTTCAGTACATGTGACAATCGTAAATTAAATTAAGTCAAAATGCTCACAAGATATTATATTATTTTGATCGAATGTTAATAAGCTGAAATTGTTAAATCTTGGGCAGGAGTGTGGGGGAAGTCAACTTACCAACACATCTGTTGTCATCTAACAGTATTCGTTCTCCTCTACAAGAACAATTTACTTGACCATCAGCAGTCAGCAAGCAGAGATCATGGCAACCCCCATTCATTATCTTGCATGGAGACAGTTCACCTAGTTTAAAAGAAACGGTTTCCTGTCACTGTTGAAACATGCCTTTACTAACAAGGCAGAACAAGTATATTCCAGAGCTCCTTCACTATTTGTTATTAAAAAAACACAAGAACCTTCAGAGACTTCTGCTCAGTCATAAATCCCAGAGATTATTCAAAAGAACTTGATATTTTGATTTTTACCAAAAAGTAGTCAGTTTCAGAGTACAGTTCCTGCTTAAAATAACTATGCAACCTGTGTGCAATTACTCAATCATTACTTTAGATGTCTAAAATTTTAACTTTGATTTTATTAATATAACTTTTCAGTCTGCAAACATACAAATCAACAACACCAATTCTCAAAATCAGGGACAATTGTTTTAGTTGTTAACTGCATTGTTATGGCTTCAAATAAAAACTAGCTTTTGCTGGGAAGCTGCCTAGTCCTTTTTCTCAACATTCTCAGTCAGATGGATTGCAATTTATTTGATGTTACTTACTTCAAGCTATGTGCTGGAAAGTAAATTGAAATGTTATTGCCACCGATTGAGCAAAACATATTTCAGACTTCATTTGCATCAACAAAACTCAAAAAATTACACATATGGCATGTAGTGCATGGAAATGTTTACATTCTGGAAAGCTATTCTGAAGTACAGATAAAATTGAAATCAACTGTTGTCACAGGAATCGACCAGTCAGGAGCAGGATGAGGCATTCACACTTGTTCTCCCCATGTAATAAGATCATGGTTGATTTGGTTCTACACTCAAATCCACTTTCCATCCTATCCACAAGAAGTAAATACTGATTCAATATGCACAAGTGTGAGATGCCCACCTCTCGCACTATTTCTAGTAGGTTCATAACATCAACTTTAAAACAAATTAAAACTAAAAAGGGCAAGTAAATAATATTAATGAAAATATAAACACATTCAATTATCATTTAAGGAAAAAGAAGACATACAAGTATCAGAATATTTAACGCAACTTACAGTTGTTGGTATCATTAGACACAACCATAATTCCCATTGGTTGATGTGCTGTATCTGAACGCAACACTTTAACATCTCCTCCTGTGTACTTATCACAGCGCATTACAGATCTCTGCATCCAGTCTGTCCAGAAGATGTAATCACCATAAATAGCTAAGCCAAAGAAAGTGCCTGGTCCAGATTTCAGAACTACCTGTGTATTGGAAACCCAAGAGGGAGAAAAAAATTAAAACTATTTCTTGACCAAAACTGAGTTACAAGAATGAAAATCATTGTCGAGCTAATGTTATGGACTGATCTGTTCAAATAACATTGGCAATCAGGAAACATATTCCTTGTAACTTTTGCTCAATAATTTTCATCAAGTTGAAGAATTGTTCAAAACTGAAATGGATCATTTAGCTCGATTGATCCGTGCCAAGCAGAATTTTATACCTTTGGTATCAGTGAAGAATATCACAAAGGCTGCATAGGCAACAACCTTCATGTCCAAAAGAAATTACATACCCAAAAACATTTTCTCCCCCTTTCCCCAACTCTGTTTTTCACACAAGTTAGAGCAAAAAGCAAAGCAAATTACAGCACAGGAACAGGCCCTTCAGCCCTCCAAGCCTGCACCAATCCAGATCCTCTATCTAAACCTGTCACCTGCTTTCTAGTAATCTGTATTCCTCTGCTCCCTGCCTATCCATGAATCTGTCTAGATATATCTTAAATGATGCTATCGTTCCCGTCCCTACCACCTCCACTGACAATATGTTCCAGGCACCCACCACCCTCTGCGTAAAGCACTTTCCACATGTATTTCCCTTAAACTTTGCCCCTGTTACTTTGAACTTGTGACCCCTAGTAATTGAGTCCTCCACTCTGAGAAAAGCTTCTTGCTATCCGCCCTGTCTATATCTCTCATGATTTTGTAGGCTTCAGTCAGATCTACCCACAATCCCCAAATTTCTAATGAAAATAATCCTAATTTACTCAACCTCTCTTCATAGATAGCAATCTCCATGCCTGGCAACATGCTGTGAACCCCCCTCTGCAATCTCTCCAAAGCATCCACATCTATCTGGTAATGTGGCGACTCGAACTGCATGCAGTATTCCAAATGTGGCTGAACCAAAGTACTATACAACTGCAACATGAATTGTCAACTCTTGTACTCAATACCTTGTCTGATGATGGAAAGCATGCTGTATGCCTTCTTGACCACTCTATCGACTGGCATTGCCACCTTTAGGGTACAATGGACCTGAACAGCCAAATCTCTCTGTACATCAATTTTCCCCAGGGCTTTTCCATTTACTGTAGAGTTTGGTCTAGGATTGGATATTCTAAAATGCATCACCTCACATTTGCCCAAATTGAACTCGACCATTTCTCTGCCCAGTTCTCCAATCCATCTATATTCTGCCACGTTCTCTGACAGTCCCCTTCACTACGTGCTATTTCACCAATCTTAATGTCATCTGCAAACTTATTAATCAGACCACCCATATCTTCCTTCAGATCGTTTATGTGCATCCGAGTCAAACGTGGTGCTGGAAAAGCATAGCCACTGAGGTAGCATCTGAGAAACAGGAGAGCTGACATTCCTGATGAAGAGCTTATGCTTGAAACGTTGACTGTCCTGCTCCTCAGATGCTGCCTGACCAGTTGTGCATTTCCAGCACCACACATTTTGACTGATTTCCAGCAACTACAGTCCTCAATTTCTCCTCATTTATGTAAATCCCAAACAACAGAGGTCCAGCATGGATTTCTGTGGAATACCACAGGTCACAGTTCCTCAATTTGAGAAATTCTTTTCCACCACTACTCTCTGTATCCTGCTGCCCAGTCAGTTCTCCAGCTCATACATCTCATACCCCATGTGACTTCACTTTCTCCATCAGCCTATCATGGGCTACCTTATCAAATGCCTTAGTGAAGTCCATTTATATGGCATCTACAGCCCTTCCCTCACCAATCAAGTTTGTCACTTCCTCAAATAATTCTATTAGGTTGGGAAGACATGATCTTCCCTGCACAAAATCATGTTGCCTATCACTGAATAGCCCATTTTCTTCTAAATGGGAATATACCCTGTCCCTCAGTATCTTCTCTAGCATTTTCCTATTACTGATATCAGGCTCGCTGATCTATAATCATCTGGATTATTCCCGCTACCCATCTTAAGCAAGGAGACAACATTAGCAATTCTCCAGTCCTCCAGGACCTCACCTGTGTTCAAGGATGCTGCAGAGATATCTGTTAAAGCCTCTGCTATTTCCTCTCTCACTTCCTTCAGTAACCTGGGATAGATCCCATCTGGACCTGGGGACTTCGCCACCTTAATGCCTTTTAGAATACCCAACACTTCTTCCCTCCTTATGCCAATTTGACCAAGAGGAATCAAACATCTATCCCTAACCTCAATATCCTCTCCTTGGTGAATACTGATGCAAAGTACTCATTAAGAATCTCACCCATGTTCTCTGACTCCACACATAAGTTTCCTCCTTTGTCCTTGAGTGGGCCAACCCTTTCTCTGGTTACTCTCTTGCTCCTTATATATGAATAAAAGGCTTTGGGATTTTCCATAACCCTCTTTGCTAAAGATATTTCATGACCTCTTTTTGCCAAGTTAGCTCCCAACCTTTGCAGTTAACATTTATCTACAACAGAAACAGAAAGTGCTGGAGAAATTCAGCAGGTCGGGCAGCATCTATGGTAAGAAGAACAAAGTTAACCATTTAAGTCTGATATACCTGTAGGATTCAACTGTATTTTGTTAACTATTTTAACACAATAAAACCCAATTGATATTTAATGGTATAAGAACCAGCTGTGGTTGAATATAAATAACTCTCACTGAGATATAGTATGATTTTATCTAACTCGATAACATTGATAATTGGTTATTTTCTGCTTAATCATACCCGAAATGATGACTGAATGACTGATAATTGCTACAAACAAATAGTTTTAATAACAGAAAATCTACATCTTTATTTATTAGAATGCTCTATTGCCATTTATTTTGTAGCCTAATTCATCATTTAGCACACAATATTGTGTAATGATCAAAATGCTGGAATAGCTTCATCAGTCATTCATTCTAAGACCTTACGATGAACTTGAAATGGCAAATTTTAATGAGTTGGTAGTTGTGGAAAGAGGCATGTCATGAAAATAAGTTCAATTACTCTTTGTGCACTAAACAATGATTAATGGATTTCAGAACAGTTATTATCAATGATTAATCAGTCTTAATCATCACAAATTACACCCTTAATCAATGCTGAACTGTAATTTACAATTACTCTGAGTGAATCAAAGTGATATAGATTTTCCAATACCAACAGTGGTATAGAAAAGTTAAAAATGGGTCGGTTTACTGCTAGTTTGTGGTTTATAATGTTCTGAATCAAAGATATTTGGTGCACTGTTAAAATGAAATGGGAAAAATAGGAATTATGCATAACTGGTGGAAGATCATCGGTGAGAGTGAATGAGTGAAAGTTGCATGTAAAAGCCAAATTGTGATTTTGTTATGTTTAAAATGTCTTGATATACCTGGAGTGTTAAATACAAAGAACATGGGCCAAAAATGTCAAATAATGGAAGAAAAGAACAAGTGAGAGAACTGGTAGGAGCATGTGAGAAGTTACATTCAGCAATTACATATTGTTCAAAGAGAAGGAAAGTGCTTCATTGTTTCACAAAGGAAACATTTGGTTTGCCCTCAGTTTCACTTTCATGGTGTTTATTATGACATAGCGCAGCACTCTCAGGATTGCAATGGTATCAAATCATTCTGCAGCATCTCCTTCCCTGTGACCTCCACAATTGTGGATGATAAAAACCATAATTTCATGAAAACAGCATCACTTCCAGATACTCCTCCAATTTGCACATTTAACCTGACTTAGAAATATAACATTGCTCATTCACTGCTGCTGGATCAATATCCTCCAGTTCCCATTTAGTATTATTATGAACACTGACTGCGAACGTTGCCACAGTCTCAAAGGATTACAGACTGAGTTCTCATTAGAGATAGAGACGGAGGGACCAGTGGTAGTGTTATTAACTTGAGGATCGACACATCTCAGGTAAAGAAAAGCATGGCCTTCACAATGACCTCAACTAGTGAAGGGATTGAATGTACACCGATGTATCATGCAACATTACAAACCAGCCAGCTAAGCTAACTGATAGTGGCACACTACAATAGCAAGGACTGTAACAGTTCGAAAGGTGTCCCTAATTAATGCAACCTTCTCAGCATCATTCACATTCTCACAATAAAATTAAATGAACTTCCAATCTTAGTTGGTAAAATTCTAGCTAATTATCTAAGTAGACCTTATTGCTTGCTTCTTCTTAATTTGGCCCAAAGAGGATCTTCAATATGATGGTTAGTTGCTCCCTTTATTCAGTGGACTGTGAATCAAGGTTGCTGTCCACTGGTGAGGAACATCTCTGGCAATGGGAATGCACTGGGGAAATGTACCCATACAGCTCCCAGCCACAACATACTGTGAGCAGGCTGAAGTGTTGTTGAGTCAGATTTTTGCCACATACTGGAGAGGAAACTCTACTTTCTGGAGCTGCCACCTCTTCTGAATCCCGGTTGCATGAGGCCTCTGCAGTGGAAGCTACTGGGTCTGCAGGCGGTGCATCAAGGAGGCCCAATGGATTCAGGATTGAAATAACCTGGAGTATTTTAAAACAGGGAGGTGAAGTATAGGTAGGTAGGTAGGAGGGACAGTGTGGGTACTATTAATTTAAGGGGGAGGGGCCATAGATTAGAAGGGGTACTCTCCACCCATTATCACAGAGTAGGCAGGCTAATGCTCAGGTCAATTGAGTTTCATTTATTGCACTTACCTACAATTGGCAGGTTATGTATTACAGCACTTACACACACTCGATATTCAGTGGATGAGTTCAGGGAGCCTGAGATGCTGATGGGCTGGGCACACACCCTACTGCCTGTGCCTCCCCTGTCAAAAACATTCCTGCTGGGAGCAGGTAATACGTAGTCCCTGGTTTCTCACCAAATATCATTCAGTTGTTGTTAATTTATTACTGGATCTGAATGCTTTACATTTCTGTTCATTCCCTTGAATACTGAAGTATGTTCTCTCGTACAGGTTAATTTAAAAATGCACTGGTTGTGGAGGATGCTGATATCAGTTCTCATGAAATATTCAATGTAGTGTGAATAGCTAGAGATCCTCTTGATAACTATACTTTCCGATGCTCACAGAGCGGTTCCATACCTACGTGCAAATGCACGCATGTGTGCACACAGACACACAAATGTACATACATAAAGAAATAAGGTGTCCTGCCATGTCTGTTTAACATTTATCCTCCACACTGCCAAGTCAGGTTCCCATGTGGCTATTCTGTTCCACTATCACTTTTCCTCTTTCAGTTAAACCACATATTCAACCTTTCCTTAAAATGTTGACATTCAGCTATTGTTTTCCAGGATCTCACAACAGCAGCATTTAAAAAAAAATCAATGATGTTCTGTCCCAAGTCATTTACAAAAGCAAAATAAAACTTATGATCTATCAGGCCAGGTATCAGTCTGAGATCTGATTCATCCTGTCTGATTAGCAACTGGGATCACAACACCACAAAATCCAATTCTGATAGGGTTCTTTGATGCCTGATGAAAGGCTTATACCAGAAACATTGACTCTCCTGCTCCTTGAATGCTTTCTGAACTGCTTTGCTACTCCAGCATCACATTTTTGACTATATTTCTTGGATGCCACACTGGGTATAATGCTGCTTTGATGTCGAGGGTAGTTACTCTCATTTCACCTCTTGAGTTTAATTTTTTTATATAATGTTAGATCAAAATTGGAATGAGATCAGGAGCTGAGTGACCCTCTCCAGCCTTATACTGAGCATTGGTGAGCAGTTAAATCCTTTGCAAGTGTCACTTGCCAGTACTGTTGACAAACCTTTCCATTATTTTACCAATGACTGGGAGTAGACTGATGCCAATTGATGGATTGAATTTGTCCCTTTTTTGTGTGGATAGGACATACCTGGGCAATTTGCCAGATTTCCTGTAAATGTTAGTGTTGTAGGTATGCTGGGTCAGCTTGGCTATGGGAGTGACTAGTCGAGATGTTTTTTTCCGTAATGGAATCATAATTAAAATTGCAGGAAGAAATCCTACCAGTTTCAGATGGGTTTTCCTGCCTGGTCGAAAGAGAAAGCAATGACAGTGGGATCCAAATTGGTGAGTCACCCAGCTGAAATGAACTGCCTGCCTGCTTGTTGTCTATTAAAAAGCAAACTAGTCAGTCTTTTCATTGATTGGTTATGACCAATAGACCTGGCTGAAACAAAACATTTGGCGCATCAGGTCTGTTCCATCATTCAATGAGATCTTGGCTGATCTGGTAATTTATTGCACTTACCTACAATTGGCAGGTTATGTATTACAGCACTTACACACACTCGAAATTCAGTGGATGAGTTCAGGGAGCGATGGCCTCATGGTATTATCACTGGATAATTAATCCAGATATAGAGGTAATGTTCTGGGGATCTGGGTTTGAATCCTGCCAGAGCAGATAGTGGAATTTAAACTCAATTAAAAATCCGGAATTAAGAATCAAATGATGACCATGAATCCATTGCTGATTGTCAGGAAAAGCCCATCTGGGTCACTAATGTCCTTTAAGGAAGGAAGCTACCATCGTGCTCTGGTCTGGCCGACATATATCTAGACCTTTAACTCTTAACTTACGGGCAATAAATGTTGGCCTAGCCAATGATGCCCTCTCCTGTGAGTGAATAAAATCCTCAACTCCTGCCTCTTGATTCCCTTACAGACTGAAATAACATCTATCTCAGTCTTGAATGTACTTACTGACCCAGTGTGGGGTTAAAAAAAAATCCACATCTTCACAAAACACTGCAAGACAAAAATCCCATTCACCTTTGTCTTAAATGTGTGATCCTCATTCTGAGATGAATTCCTAATTCTGAGACTTTCCTACAAGTGGAAGCAACCTTTCTCATCTACCTTGTCAAGTTCTTGCATCTATGTTTGAATCAAGTTGCTTATCATTCTTCTATATTCCTACCAGTTCAGGTCCAAGCTATTCAACTTCTCCTCCATAAGACAATCCATCCAAACCTGCAATCAGCCAAGAGAAACATTTGATGGACATCCATCAATGTTATTTGTTATTATTATTATCTCATGGGATGTGGGCATCGCCTGCTGCTCAGCATTCATGGCTTGTCCCGAGTTGCAGTTGAGAAGGTGTTGAACCATTGTTGTCTATGTGCTGTAGCATGACCTACAATTCACTTCGGGAAAGAATTCCAGGATTTTGATCCAGTGACAGTGAAACAGCTGTGATATATTTCCAAGTCAGGATGGTGAGTGGCTTTGAGGGGAACTTACATGTAGTCGTGTTTCCTTATATCTGCCCCCCTTGTCCTTCTAGATGGAAGCAGTCGTGTGTTTGGAAGGTATTGTCTGTGGTTCCTTAGTGAATTTCTGCAGTGTATCTTGTTAATCGTACACACTGTTCTATTGACTGTCGGTGATGGCTGGAGTAGATGCTGGTGGATCTGGTGTCTATCAAACAGGCTGATTTGTCTTGGATGGTATCAAGCTCCTTGAGTGTTGTTGGAGCTGCAGCCAATCAAGCAAGTAGGGACTATTCTATAACACTCATAACTTGTGCCTTGTAGATGAACATGCTTTGGGAGTCAGGTGGCAAGTTACTTGTTGTTGTATTCCTGGCTTCTGGTGTGCTCTTGTAGGCCCAGTGTTTACATAGCTAGCCCAATTGAGTTTCTGGCCAATAGTAACCCCAAGGGTTTTGATTGTGGGGGGATTCAATGATGGTAATATTGTTGAATGTTGAGGGATGGTGATTAGATTGTCTTTACTCGAGATGGCCATTGCCTAGCATTTATGTGATGAGAATGTTATTTACCAGTTGGCAACTCAGGCCCTGATATTGGCCAGATCTTGTTGCATTTGAACATGAAGTCTTTCACTATGTGAGGAATCACAAATGGCACTGAAAATTCAGCAAACATTGACAAACATTCCCACTTCTGACCTTATGATGGAGGGAAGGTTATCAATGAAGCAGCTGAAGATGGTTCAGTCTGGGACACTACCCTTCCAATAGGATTGCAGCGGAGTAAAGTATTGAGCCCAAAGCTGGTCTTTTTTGTCCACTTTTCTTCTTAATTATTTTACTTTTATCTCCCTCACTTCTCTTCCTTTTGTTCCCTTTTATTTTACTGTGCCCTTGTTGAAGAGGTTGGTCACAGCGTTGCATTGGTGGCGGCGAGTGAGCCCGGCTTAGACATGAGTGAACACAGCATGGACTCATAGCAGCAGTATCAGAGTTTAGGTTCCCGTTGGCTTCTGCATTGACGAGATGGTCCTGGCGCTGACTCATGGCTGTTGGGGGCAGAGGTGAGTTTAGGTTTCTGATGGCATCAATCTCCAGTGCAGATTCATGGAGGAGGTGGTGGATGTGAGTTTGAGCTGATGTGTTACCCAATGGCATCGGTAACAGCTGCATTGGCAAGAACCAGCAAGGTCTCATTGTGATGAGCACTTTAGTAGAAATGTGTTGGCATCAAAGAATGCGACTTGTGTTCCAGCAGCAGCATGACAAAGCTGACTCGTGCCTGGCCATCAGGTCCATGGCCCATGGCAGAGAACTTAACAAGAAGCACTGTAATGTTGGGCAGTTTTTCTTTATTTCATTATTGTTTTACTTTTGTATTCCATGTTTTTGTTTATTTTTCTGTTTTAAGATGGTGCCATAGAGTTGCAAAACTGTACAACACTTCTAACTGTATTTTGTGACAAAATACACGTGACAATAAATAAATCAAATCATCTGAGAAACTTCTGCAGAGATGTCTTGGAGCTGAGATGCCTGACCTCCAACAACCACAACCATCTTCCAATGTGCAAGGCATGACCCCAACCAGTGAAGAGTTTGCCCCCGATTCCTATTGATTCCAATTTTGCTGGGGCTCTTTGATGCCATACTCAGTCGAATGAAAACTTGATGTCAAGAGCGATCACTCCCACCTGACCTCTGGAATTCAGCTCTTTTGTCCATGTTTGAACCAAGGCTGCAATGAGGCCAAGAGCTGAGTGGTCCTGGTGGAATGCAAATTGAGCATCACTGAGCTGTTTGATAGCACTTTTGATGACACCTTCCATCACCTTCAATCAATGATTGAAAGGAGATTGATGAGATGGGTAATTGCTCGGATTGGATTTATCTTTCTTTTTATATATACATACTTGGGTAATTTTCCACATTGTCAGGTAGACATCAGTATTGTAACTGTATTAGAACAGCTTGGCTAAGTACGTGTCTTCAGTACTATTGTCAGAATGTTGTCAGTGCCATAGCCTTTGCAGAATACAGTGCCTCTGTTTCTTGAAATCACGTGGAGTGAATTGAATTGACTGAAGACTAGTATCAGTAATGCTGGGGATCACTGGTGGAGGCCGTGATGGATCATCTACTTGGCACTTCTGACTGAAGATTGCTATAATTTTTTCAGGCCTAACTTTTACACTGAGATGCTGTGCTCTTCCATTATTGAGGATGGGGATACATGTGGAGCAGCCTCCTTTGTTTAACTGTCTACAACCATTCACTACTGCATGTGTCATTTCAACAGAGCTTAGTTCTGATCCATGAAATTGCTTAGCTCTGTCTATCACTTGCTGCTTATGCTGTTTTGGCATGCAGGTAGCCTTGTTTGATAACTTCACCAGACTCACCCCTCATCTTTTGGAATGACCGGAGTTGCTCCTGTACTCTCCATTGAACCAGGGTTGATCCAGGTTATATTCACCCAGGAATATACAGGGCCATGAGGTTTGAGAGTGTATTGCTGGAAAAGCACAGCATGTCAGGCAGCATCTGAAGAGCAAGAAAATTGACATTTCGGGCCACAAAATACAATGGAGGGTAAGTTCAATGTGGATTTTTTTTTTTTTTTTGAATTAGATTACTTACAGTGTGGAAACAGGCCCTTCGGCCCAACAAGTCCACACCGACCCGCCGAAGCGCAACCCACCCATACCCCTACATATACCCCTTACCTAACACTAGGGGCAATTTAGCATGGCCAATTCACCTGACCCGCACATCTTTGTGACTGTGGGAGGAAACCGGAGCACCCGGAGGAAACCCACGCAGACACGGGGAGAATGTGCAAACTCCACACAGTCAGTCGCCTGAGGTGGGAATTGAACCCAGGTCCCTGGCGCTGTGAGGCAGCAGTGCTAACCACTGTGCCACCGTGCTGCCCCACGGAGGCAGGACTTTGTCTCCATGAGGACTGTGTGATGCTGACTCTTACTGATATTGTCTTGGACAGATACATCTACAGCTGGCGGATTCGTAAGGATCAGGTCAAACATGTTTATCCTTCTTGTTGGTTCTCTTACAACCTGCCACACACCAAGTAATAATTGAATTACTGGTGCTGCTGCCGAGCCTCTCTTGGGGGATATTGAAATTCCCCACCCAGAGTACATTTTGTACCCTCATCATCCTCAGTGCTTCCACCAAGTGTTGTTCAATATGGAAGAGCAGTGATTCATCAGCTGAGAGAGTTGAAATTAGCAGGAGGTTTCCTTGTCTTTGTTTTACCTGAAACCAGGAGACTTCATGGGCTCCAATTTCAATGTTGAGGACTCCCAGTGCAACTCTATCCTGACTGTAAACCATTATGCCATCACCTCTGCTGGGTATGCCCTGCCAGTGGGACAAGACATATCTTGGGCTGGTCATGTGGTGTCTGGGACATTGTCTCTAAGGCATATTTCTATGAGTATAATTGTTGCTTGACTAGCATGTGAGATAGCTCTCACAGTTTTGGCGAAAGTGGGGACTGCAGATGCTGGAGATTAGCATTGAGAGTGTGGTGCTGGCAAAGCACAGCAGGTCAGGCAGCATCCGAGGAGCAGGAACATTGATGTTTTGGGCAAAAGCCCTTCATCATGAATCAAGGGCTTTTGCCTGACATGTTAATTTTCCTGCTCCTCGGATGCTGCCTGGCCTGCTGTGCTCTCACAGTTTTGGCACTCACCCCCAGTAAGGATGACTTTGCAGAGTTTCTTCTATTTTCTTTTCTGGCTCCTATGTCAACGCTAGGTCTGTTCAGTTTCATTTCTTTATTAAGATTGATACAACTGAGTGGCTTGCTATCAGTTAAGGGCAGTCAATCACACTGTGATGGATTTGGAGTCACATATCGGCCAGATCAGATGAGGTTGGCAGAATTTCTTCCCTGAAGAATATTATTGATCCAGATAGACTTTTCTAATAATCAGCAATGGTTTCATGGTCATCAGTAGATTTTTCATTCCGGATATTCTTTGATGAATTCAACTTGCACCTTCTGCCATGTAGAGTTTGAACCCAGATTCCCTGACCATTCGCGGAATTTTAGATTAATAGTTTAGCAATAGTACTACTCAGCCATTGTCTCCCCTTCGGTAAGGGGCCCAATAATTCTTCACAGTATTCAGGGTATGGTCTGACTCATGCCTTGTACATTTTTAGCAAAACCTCTCTACTTATGTACTCCATTCCCTTCAAAATAAAGACCAATATTTTATTTGCTTTCCCTATTATTACCTGCCGAACATTGATGCTGGCATTTTGTGATTAATGGATGAGGACTCCCAAATCCTTGGGTTCCATAGCTTTTTGCAATCATTCTCCATTTAGGTTATATTCAGCTCCTCTATTTTTCATGCCGAAATGCATAACCTCATATTTCTACATTACTGCATGTACAAAGTGTCTGCATCACTCACTGATGCAACAGTCAGTTAAAACATTTCAACTTCATGGAAAAGCCCAAAGAATGGGATCAGATGCTAGCTCAACTCTCTTTTACATTTGAATATAAAATCATTAACTTACATATCTCTGTGTCCCATCATATTCACACCTTTCAATTCGCCCGACAGAGCCATCGGAGAAATACAGTTTCTCTGCTTTATGATCAATTGTAAGTCCATTTGGTGTGAAAATGTCTGTGCTGACAATGACTTGAACATTTCCTCCAGACAAGGTTGCTTTCATTATACTTGGCTGTTGTTCATTCCAGTTTGTCCAAAACATTAAGCTGTTGGGAAAAGCATGTCAAATTAAATTCATTTGTAAAGCATATCTTGAGTCTACTGCAGAAAATATCATTTGACAGTTTATCAATAAATTAGAACAGCACTGATATATAAATTACACAGTTCCATTTTTAGTTGGTAACACCGATCAACTTTATGTCACCTACAATTCATTCATCATTGCTTAGTGCACAAAAAGTAATTGAACTTGCTTTCATGGCAAGCAATGATTAAACTAATTTGACTCATGGTAATTTCATAATATTTTCACAGAATTACAGAGGATATATGACCCAGCAACAGGCTATTTGGTCCATCCAGTACTTACCAGCTTAAATGTCCCCTGTTGAACCTCCTCCATCTTCCCTTATCTAAATCAACAATTCCTGCAACTCTATTTCCTTCTCTGTCAAATGCTTTTCTAATTTTCCTTAAATATCCAGTAATATTCACTTCAAACACTCCCTGTAGTTGGCATGATAAACAGGTCAGGAAGGGTAATTTTCACCCCCTCGTTTTAATTATCTCTGCAACAATATTTAAGATGTATCAGCAACACTTTGTAAACCAGATCAAAGTGAAGGAAGTCCATTTCTTAGTTTTGTTTGAGTGCTAGAGTGTGGAGTTTTATGATTTATTAACATCCCCACCCAAAACAAACATCATCTAACACATACATAGAGACAGGTAGTAAGCATAGAAACAGCAGGGCAGGAAAGTGATAATTGATAGATGGGAAGGTACCCCAGGAGAAAGTGAGGACTGCAGATGCTGGAAAACAGAGTCAAAAAGTGTGGTACTGGAAAAGCACACCTGGTCAGTCAGCATCCAAGGAGCAGGAGAGTCAATGTGTCAAGCATAAGCACTTCATCAGAAATGTGGGCCAGTGTACAGGTCGGTGTGCCAAACTACCACTGCGCCACCCCCCACCCCCGCCCATCAGCTGGTTTGATGGTGAGTTTGGAGTTGGAGCACAGGGAGTGGAGGGATGTATGTAGCATGGGTGAGAGGTTGCAGTGGGTGAGAGGGGTGGACAGGGTTGAGGAGGTCAATGTCGTGGTGGCAGTTGGAGATGACGAGATTGAGGGTGAGTAACAGATCAGCATGGAGTGTCCAAATGGATGGGGTGTGTTGGAGGCAGGCAAAGGAGTCCTCAGAGGATGGGTGGGAGTCTTGATGGAAAAAGTAAGTGCGGAGGCGGAGGAAGAAAAACTTGATGTCATGATGCACGTTGAATTCATTGATCTGGGAATGTAGTGAGATGAAGGCACTCCTCCTCAGTGAGAGGAAAGTCTGACAGAATGGTAAAAAACACAGCAGGGCTGGGGGTTAGGACCTGGTGTAGGGCTGGAATTGGGAATGGGGGTGGAGACTGTCTCTGGGATGGGTGTGGTCATGATATCATGGGCAACCTCACCAAAGGAAGTGACACACACCATGGGGATCGGGGGGTTGTGGAGATGGTGTATTCAGTAGTATCCATGGGGGCAGAAGTGACGTTCCATGTAACATTTGTGATGTCTTCAGTGGTGGCTGCATGCTCATCAGTAGTGTTCAGGTGAGTGACAACAGTGGGGGCGAAAGTGGCTGAGGTGGTGGCAACTATGCGGTAGAAGTGACGTGACAAGTAGCCTTCACGGTGGTTCTGGTGACCATCGTGGAGGCAGTTGCCTTAGCGGCAATTGCTGAGGTGGTATAGTCAGCAGTGGTGCAGTCTGTGGATGGAAGTGACATCATCATTTGCCGTGGTAGTGGTGGCTGTAGCGTCCGTATGACTAATGGTACTCTAGTTACACTTTAAAATTTTTATGAGTCCTTGAGATATTGCATCTTAGGCCTGAATCCTAAGTATCTAATTGTTGTCTTGTTTCTTCAGTTGCATTGAAGTATAGATCCCAGTTAAAGGATGTTGTTTGAAGTTCATTTTTCAATGGGTAGTGGTTTTTGAGGATTTGAAAGAGAGAGACTATCTTCCAGTTGTCACTTACAAATTAATAATTCCTTGTTGTCTGCTTTGTTGTTCAAAAGTAGTTCTTATTAATAGGGTCACTTATGGATTTCTGAGTCTGCTGATTATCTGCAGTGTGTTCAGCTTGGAGAAACAACTTTTCATCTCAATGTGAAACTTCTACAAAGATGTGATTCAATGGGGAGATACAGATTTGTATTTCAGTGCCCTTTTATAAGTGTTTATTTGGATCTATCTGATTTTTTTTTACTGACAGCTTCATGAGCTTAGTTTCTTAGTCAGATGATCACAACAGCCATTTAGGTCAGTATTTTTTGATTGTAATTTTATTTTTAGCCTATGAAAGGCCTCAGGTATTAAAACCAAATAATTGTAGTCAAGTACCAATAGGTTTGCCAGTAATTTCTGTTTTTGTAACAATAGTTTGCCTTTGCCATTATCATTACATAATGATTTCCAGGTTCTTGCCACTCTTTCAATAGAATCATAGTATCATCGTAGTATCCCCACAGTGAAGAAACAGACCATTTGACCTAACAATCCAACACCAACCCTCCAAAGAGCATCCCACCCAGACCCATCCCTGTAACCCTGCATTTCCTGTGGCTAATGCACCTAGCCTACACATTCCTAAATACTTTGGGCAATTTAGCATGGTCAAACCACCTAACTCACTCATCTTTGGACAGTGGGAGGAAACTGGAGCACTTGACGGAAACCCACACAGACACGGGAAGGATTTGCAAACCCCACAAGTGTCTTCTGAATTCACTACTAGGATGAAACATGATTTTTTTCACCACTCTATCATTTTCTAGTTTTTAAGCCATGAGTCAGATCATCATGTGGATGATCCTAGCCCTGCTATCTGTCACAATTTGCCATTCAACAGCAATTTGATTCATCGGTTAATGACCTGAGAGTTTGCTTGCCATCTCGATGATAAGCATGGACACTTAAAGCTAAGAGCCAATGAAAGGACTTTCTACCATTGAAAGACCTTAATGAAGAGAGAGAGCAGACACTTTGATTTTGAGGTGTCCTTTCAGCATCTTTATTAACCATTGGACAACGAACATGATGGAAAACTCTTTAAGCGCTGAATGCAGACCAGGTCAGTGTGATGGATGTGCGATTCCTTAAAGTTAATATGGATCTGTGCAACTTGCTGTCTACCACTGGAAAGCCACCCCTGCAATTTCAATGGCCTGCAGGCTGATTGAAACATTTCATTTGGCCTCTGATAAACATGACCTTAATTTGTCCTCTAACCGAATCATTCAGCTATGTGTGGGAAATTCCTTTCCTGCTCCCATATTGGTACCAAAATACAGGTTCTGTTTTCTAACTCAGTGTGCTCCCTTGTCATTAATGCATTAGGAGCTTAGAGAGGTCAGGCTATCTCTTTCAGTTTTGCTAATGCTAAATTGCTTGTATTTCATGGGGATCTTTCCCCCTTCCACCTCCAGACTGATGAGTTAAAAACCCTCCGTATAGTCATACAGCATGGAAACAGATCCTTCGGTCCAACTCGCCCATGCTGACCATGTTTCATAAACTGAACTAGTCCCATTTGCTTGCATTTGGGTCCATACCCCTCCAACTCTTTCCTATCCATGTACCTCATCAAATGCCTTTTAAATGTTGTAATTGTACTCACCTCTACTATTTCCACTGGCAGTTTGTTCCAGATATGTATCTCCCTCTATGTGAAAACGTTGCCCCTCATATTCCTTTTAAATATTTCCCCTCTTACTGAAAAGCCTCTCATTTTGGGCTCCTTTACTCTCAAGAAAAGACCTTGGCTATTTTCCCTATCCATGCCTCTCATGATTTTATAAACCTTTATAAGATCACCCTTCAGCTTCCGACACTCTAGGGAAAAATAAATTCCAGTCTCTCCTACAGTGTGGAAACAGGTCATGTTGCCCAACAAGGTCACATTGACTCTTCAAAGAGCATCATCCCACCCAGACCCACCCCATCCCTGTGACCCTGCATCTCCCATTGCTAATCCACCTAACCTACACATCCCTGAACAATAAGAGCAATTTAGCATAGCCAATCCACCAACCAGCATGTGTTTGGACTGTGGGAGGAAACTGGATCATCTGGAAGAAACCCAGGCAGACACAGGGAGAGTGCAAATTCCACACAGACAGTCACCTTAGGTTGGGATTGAACCCGGATCCCTGACACTGTGAGACAGCACTGTTAACCACCGCACCATCATGTCTTCCCTTATAACTCAACGTCTTAACAATATCCTTGTAAGTCTTTTCTGCACTGTTTCCAGTTTAACAATCCTTCTTACAGAAGGGTGACGAGAACTGTGCGCAGTACTCGAAATGTGGTCTTACCAATATCTTGTACAATCGTAATGTGATATCCCAACTCAATGAAGGCAAACGTGCTTAATGCCCTCTTCACCAATCTTTCTACCTGTGACGTCACTTTCAAAGACCTATGTACCTGAACCCATTGGTCTGTCTATTGAAACTGTTTCCTCTATACAGCTCCTTCCTGTCCTAGCTACAAGTGATTCAACGTCCCATGTAATGAAGTCAGAAAAAACAGAAATTGCTTAAGAAATTCAGCAGATCTGGCAGAATCTGTGGAGAGAGAACAGAGTTAATGTTTTGGGTAGAGTGACTTCTTCAGAACTCACTCACTGGACCTGGAATTTTAACTCCGCCTTCTCTCCATGGACTGCAACCAGACCCATGGAGTTTGTACAGCAATTTCTGTCTTTAGTTTCAGATTTCCAGCATCTGCAATTTCCTATTGTTTTTTTCTCCATGAAATGGAGCCATTTTTTCCACACTGATGTTTAACCACATGTTAAATTTGATTTATTTGCTCCCATGCCAATTTGCATATAGTTTGACATCCTGCTTTTTAAATTAGAGCCTAGAATTTTTTTCTGTTACTCCCTCCGTCATTTCTCTTAACATGGATCATGGCTAATTGAATTTTCCTTCTCTCATCCAAATTCCTTTCTGGTTACTATGAGGCATCTCTTCCATTGGACTGGTCAGAATGTATGGAGTAGATCCAATGTCCTTATTAAGCAGTCTAGTCTGACGGATGTTTGTGTTTGAAATAGGGCTGCACTGGTTAGAATTTTATGTTTCTTTAGTTAGGAAAGTTATGGTGGATGGGAAGAGAGTGCATAAGATCATGTGGGATAGCAAGGGTGGGGGTTGGAGCATTATGTATTTTGTCAATGGCAGAATAGAATCTACAGAATGCCTACAATGGAAACAGGTCCTTCGATCCAATAAGTCCACACTGTCCTTGCAAAGAGTATCCTCCCCCAGACCCATTCTCCTACCTTATGAGTCTGCATTTACCCTTGACTACTGGACTTAGCCTCCACATCTCTGAACATGATGGACAATTTAGCACAGCCAATTCCTTGCCAGCCCACTCACCCTAGGACCAATTCATGCACTTAATTGTCCAATTAATGCAGGCTTCATAAACTTGGCAAAGTTTCAATAATGGTAGACTTAGAAAGCTTTCCCCTTTCAAGATATAACTGCATTACACAGTGTTTCATTACGGATCAGGAACTTTGTGTAACATAACACAAACAATAACATTATTCAAGTGATATAATTATGTTAAATTTTTCCCCTGTAATATGTTTACCCTATTTCTATTCAGATTTTCATTGGAAAGTAATTAAGTTATCCAGTAATTTGATTATAGTCATTAAAAAATGTTTAAGGGCCAATTGTGCATAATTTCAATGCAAAATAGCACATAATTCCAATTTACCAATTTTCAATTAAATTCAGATTTCACAACAAAACGTAGAGTATAGGGATGTACAGCATGGAAAAAAAACACTGGCCCAACTCATCCATGCCAACCAGATATCCCAATCCAATCTAGTCCCACCTGCCAGCACCCAGCCCATATCCCTCCAAACCCTTTCTAATCCAGATGTATTGTAAATGTTGCAATTGTACTAGCCGCAACCACTTCTTCTGGCAGCTCATTCCATGCACATACCACCCTTTGCATGAAAAAGTTGCCCTGTAGGTCTCTTTTATATCTTTCCCCTCTCACCCTAAACCTATGCCCTCTAGTTCCGAACTCCAACCCGGGGAAAATATTTTGTCTATTTCCCCAATCCATGCCCCTCATGATTTTATTAACCTCTATAAGGTCTCCTCTCAGCCTCCAATGCTCCAGGGAAAACAGCCCCATCCCTCTCCCCATTCAAATCCTTCAACCCTGGCAACTTGCTTTTAAATCTTTTCTAAACCCTTCCAAGTTCCACGACATTCTTCTTATAGGAAGGAGACCAGAATTGCACGCAATATTACAAAAGTGGCCTAATCAATGTCCTGTATAGCAGCAACATGACCTCCCAACTCCTGTATTCAATACTCTTACCAATGTATTTTAATGAAAATGTTTTTCAGATTAGTTGAAATGTCATAATGCTGTAAATTATCTCTCACAGCACAGATCTACATTTAACAAAAAACAAATTGAATTAGATTAGATCTAATGGTCTATGTTAAATAAATAATCAATAAAATACAGTACAGTTCAAGGTTTGGATTTTTCAGTCATAGAGTCAAATGACATGGAAACAGTTCCTTTGGCCCACCATGTCTATGTTGATCAACAAACATCAAACTGCAAGAATCCCATTTACCTATACTTAGCCCTTAGGTCTCTTTTATATCTTTCCAATTTGCGTAAATAATAGTAAACTGAAGAATGGGAAAAAGAAGAAATTGCTCTTTCACCTTTGAGTCAGAAGGTTATGAATTTTAGCCTCCTTCTCCAGACTGGGCAGAACCTCGGCGCTCATTTGGGAGTGGGACTGAGGCCAACAGACACACAATTGAAGAAAAGCTCCAATTAAAAGTGCAGGTAGACATTAGTTAAACCAAAGCACTAACTGAAGAAGAAAAGCAGTTTAAGTTCTGTCAATGTTCCTTGTTCAAGATTCCTTTGTTCCTCAGCACTCTTCAGGGATCTACCTTTCATCGTGTATATCATACGACTTCCCAAAATGCATCATCTCACACTTCTCAGGATTAAATTCTGCTGTTGCTCTAATTTATGAGCTGATCAATTTAGGTTGCAGATTGTAGCCTGACACCATCCTCCTCACTATCAACTATTTTCTTGTCATCTGCAGACTTATAAATTATATCTTTGAGATTCACATCTAAGTCATTAACATACATAACAACTAACAAAAGTCCCAACACTGATTTTTGATTCTTGTTTGATTCCTTTAACGAGAGTTAAAAAAAAAACTTTTTCACCCAGAAAATAATTGATAAATGGAACACTCTGCCTGAGTTGATGGTGGAGGCAGGTGCTCTTGCAACTCTAGTGATGGAAAGGGATAAGTTTGCACTGCAGGGCAAGAGTTATAGCTGGGGGCAGGGAAATTAGGATGTGGTGAGGCATGACTTAGGATGCGTGGCTTGGAAAATTAGGCTTCAAGGGAAGGGCACAATTGATATGTGGAGCTTGTTCAAGGAGCAGCTATTGAGTGTCCTTGATAAATATGTACCTGTCAGGCAGGGAGGAAAGGGTCATGTAAGGGAGCCATGGTTTAATAAGGAATTAGAATCCCTTGTTAAAGAGGAGGGCAGCCTATGTAAAGATGAGGCGTGAAGGTTCATTTGGGGCGATTGAGAGTTACAAGGTAGCCAGGAAGGACCTAAAGAGAGAGCTAAGTGCAGCAAGGAGGGGACATGAAAAGCCCTTGGTTGGTAGGATTAGGGAAAACCCAAAGGCTTTCTATAGGTATGTCAGGAATAAAAGAATAACTAGGGTAGGAATAGGTCCAGTCAAGGATAGTAGTGGAGGCTGAAGAGTTTGGAGAGACACTGAATGAATACTTTTCATCAGTATTCACTCAGGAAAAGGACATTGTTGCTGATGTGAATATTGAGTCACAATTAATTAGAATGGATGGCTTTGAGGTATGTAGGGAAGAGGTGTTGGAAATTCTGGAAAGGGTGAAAATAGATAAGTCCTCTGGGCCTGATGGCATTTATCCTAGGATTCTCTGGGAAACAAGGGAGGAGATTGCAGAGCCATTGGCTGTGATTTTTATGTCCTCGTTGTCGACAGGAATAGTGCCAGATGACCGGAGGATAGCAAATGTGGTTCCCTTGTTCAAGAAGGGGAGTAGGGATAACCCTAGTTACTATAGGCCGGTGAGTCTCACCTCTGTTGTGGGCAAAGTCTTAGAGAGAATTGTAAGGGATAGGATTTATGAACATCTGGATAGGAATAATGTGATCAAGGATAGCCAGCATGGTTTTGTGAAGGGTAGGTCGTGCCTCACAAACCTTATTGAATTCTTTGAGAAGGTGACTAAGGAGGTGAGCGAGAGTAAAGCGGTAGATGTAGTGTATATGGATTTTAGTAAGGCGTTTGATAAGGTTTCCCATGGTAGGCTACTGAAAAAAATACGAAGGTATGGCATTGAGGGTGCATTAGAGGTTTGGATTAGGAATTGGCTGGCTGGAAGAAGACAGAGGGTAGTAGTTGATGGTAAAGGTTCATCTTGGAGTGCAGTTACTAGCAGTGTTCTGCAAGGATCTGTTTTGGGACCATTGCTGTTTGTCATTTTTATAAATGACCTGAAGGAGGGGCTAGAAGGTCGGATGATACAAAAAGTCGATGGAGTTGTTGACAGTGAGGAAGGATGTGGCAGGTTACAGCGGGACATAGATAAGCTGCAGAGCTGGGCAGAAAGGTGGCAAATGGAGTTCAATGTAGGTAAGTGTGAAGTGATTCACTTTGGTAAGAGTAACAAGAAGATGGAGTACTGGGCTCATGGTCAGATACTTGGTAGTGTGGATGAGCAGAGGGATCTTGGTGTCCATGTACACAGATCTCTGAAAGTTGCCACCCAGGTAAATAGTGCTGTGAAGAAGGCATATGGCGTACTGGCTTTTATTGGTAGAGAAATTGAATTCTGGAGTCCTGAGGTCATGTTGCAGTTGTATAAGACTCTGGTGCGGCCGCACCTGGAGTATTGTGAGCAGTTTTGTTCGCCATACTATAGGAAGGATGTGGAGGCACTGGAACGGATGTACAGGAGGTTTACCAGGATGTTGCCTGGTATGGTAAGAAGATCGTATGCGAAAAGGCTGAGGCACTTGGGGCTGTTTTCATTGGAGAAAAGAAGGTTTAGGGGTGACTTGATAGAGGTGTACAAGATGATTAGGGGTTTAGATAGGGTTGTCAATGATAACCTTTTTCCACGTATGGAGTCAGCTATTACGAGGGAGCATAGCTTTAAATTAAGGAGAGGTAGTAATAGGACAGATGTTAGGGGTAGATTCTTTACTCAGCGAGTCATGAGTTCATGGAATGCCCTGCCAGTAGCAGTGGTGGACTCTCCCTCTTTATGGGCATGTAAACGGGCATTGGATAGACATATGGAGGATAGTGGGCTAGTGTAGGTTAGGTGGGCTTGGGTCGGCGAAACATCGAGGGCCAAAGGGCCTGTACTGCGCTGTATTTTTCTATGTTCTATGTTCTACCATTTAAGAAGCATCTGGATGAGCACTTAAAATTCCAGGACACAGCAGGCTCTGGGCCAAGTGTAGGTAAATGGGATTATTGCAGTTTGATGTTTGTTGATCAGTATAGACATGGTGGGCCAAAGGGACTGTTTCTATGCCATTTGACTCTATGACTCAAAACTCCAATCATGGAACTGTACAGTATTTTATTGATTATTTATTTAATCTAGACCATTAGATCTAATTTGATTCA
Source organism: Hemiscyllium ocellatum (assembly GCF_020745735.1). Lineage (NCBI taxonomy): Eukaryota > Metazoa > Chordata > Chondrichthyes > Orectolobiformes > Hemiscylliidae > Hemiscyllium > Hemiscyllium ocellatum. The sequence continues at coordinate 35,330,880 of NC_083407.1, read as the reverse complement.
ATACAGGAAGGAGACATCAATAGGATGATAGCAAAATATACAAAAATATTACTTAATTTAGAAAACTGACCTTTTTTCCCCATATCCAAGAAAAATTGCAATATGATTTTTTTGGATCAATGTATAGCTCTGCTTTAGAACTAGGGGCTATCTTTATGCTGACTTACAAACATTTTGAATGCTTGTGCTTTGGATTATAAAACATGTTCTTTTCAAGAAAGGATGACAAATAAAACTTGAAGCGCATTGCATATGTTTTATCAACATGAAGTAGAATCTATTACAACATGAAAGAGCTACAACAGTGAGCTGAACTGAAGCAGTCAGTAAACATTGCATATGCCCATTTCCTACAGTTTTTAGTTTAGCTTTATGAGTGATACTGTAAATTATCATAAATTTCCGACACAGATTTACACCATAGACTCAATACCAGAGCAATTAATACAAGACACAGACATCAGAGAGGAAACAATTCAACTCTGAGCTTATTGAATGCAAATTGGGTTGCAAAGAATGTTTGAATTTTCAATGCATCATTCCCACAGAATGCAGCTAATTCCTAATTAAAAAGTAGTTCTGCATCGCATTCATATTCCATTAATATAAACCAAAGGAATATAACTTCTGCAGAGGTGTGGAGACAATTAGAAATAATATAATTCTATCTGGGATTGATTGGTTCATTTTACAGAAAACTGTAATGGAAGTGGGAATTCTGATGTGCCATAATAATTCTACGGCTCAACATATCATGAGTACAATCACAATACAAATTATTTGTGAAAGCCACAATTAGATTTTTGTTTAAATCAATACACTAAATGCAAAGTGAGCAATAAGAATTAAGACTAGTTTTTATGCTCCAGCTTTAACAATATTAGAAAGTTGCAAAACACTTTACAGCCAATGAATGATTTTACTGAGCATTGTTACTGTTGTAATACAGGAAATAAGCAGCTAATTTGTACACAGAAAACTCCAAGGTAGTGAACCATGATAATAATCTGATAATCAGTTTTACGTTTTGGTGTTTGAGGAATACATTTTGGATAACTGTCCTTTTCTTCAAAGTAGGGTTAAAGATCTTTTGAATTCACTTCAGAGAGAGGTGCGGTTTTGGTTTAACATCTCGTGAAAAACAGCATTTCCAGCAGCACAGCAATTTAATAGTGTTGCTTAGGAGGTCAACCTCCATCTCAGAACAGGTCTTGAACCAGAATTTTCTGATTCAAAGACAAGAATGTAGCCAACTGAAACACAGCCTCCTCTCAAAAATATTTTTGCACCCATTTTACAAAAGTTAACCATATTTAAACGTGAACCAGAAATACATATGTGAACCTATTAATAAGAGTTGCATTTGAGCAACAGAGCAGATAACAAGGAAATATTAATTTGTAAGCAACAAATGGAAAATAGTCTCTCTCATTCAAAAACCGCTACCCATTGAAAAATGAACTTTAAACAACATACTTTAACTGAGATCTTTACTTCAATGCTACTGACTAAAACAAAATGAAAGCACGGATAATTTTCACACAAATACAGTTTCTAAAATGGGTTGATGTGCCCAGTCTTTTTCAAACTGGGTTGCTTCATGGATGAAACAATATGTTTTTAGCATTATATCTGAAAGTTAAGTTTAATATAATGTAATATTCTGAAAATCATACAAGAAAGGAGAAACAAATTACACCTAAATAGCAATATCTTAATTTTGGGACTTTGCAAAATGCTATCACTGTATATATGTTCTCTAAATGAATGTGGTTTCTGGTCAGGCATGCATTTTATTCTATCTCCTTGTCCCTGGATCATTAATCATAAGACTATAAGATTTAAGACTAAAAGAGAGAGGAGTGGAAGTAAGGCCATTTGGCCCATCGAGTCCACTCCACCATTTAATCATGGCTGATGGGCATTTCAACTCCACTTACCTGCACTTTCCCCGTAGTCATAAATTCCTTGCAAGATCAAGAATTTATCAATCTCTGCTTTGAAGACATTTAACGTCCCGACCTCCACTGCATTCCATGGCAATGAATTCCACAGGCCCACCACTCTCTGGCTGAAGAAATGTCTCCTCATTTCCATTCTAAATTGACCACCTCTAATTCTAAGGCTGTGCTCACGGGTCCTAGTCTCCCCGCCTAATGGAAACACCTTCCCAGCATCCACCCTTTCTCAGCCATGCATTATCTTGTAAGCTTCTACTAGATCTCCCCTCAACTTTCTAAACTTGAATAAATATGATCCCTAGATCCTGAACCGTTCATTGTATGTTAGGCTTACCATTCCAGGGAACATCTGTCTGAATCTCTGCTGGAACTGCTCCAGTGTCAGTATGTCCTTCCTGAAGTGTGGGGACCAAAAGTGGACACAGTATTCTGAATGGGGCCTAACTAGAGCTTTATAAAATCTCAGAAGCACATCGCTGCTTTTATATTCCAACCCTCTTGAGATAAATGACATCATTACATTCGCATCCTTAATCATAGACTCAACCTGCAAGTTAACCTTTAGAGAATCTTGGACTAGCACTCCCAGATCCCTCTATACTTTGGCTTTATGAATTTTCTCACCTTTTAGAAAATAGTCATGCCTATATTCTTTTTTCCAAAGTACAACACCTCACGTTTGCCCACGTTGACTTTTATCAGCCATTTCCTGGACCACTCTCCTAAGCTGTCTAAATCCTTCTGTATAACTCTCCCTCCCACTCCACCGAAGACATGCAGGTCCTTGGACTCCTCCATCGCCAGAACATAACAACACGACGGTTGGAGGAAGAGCGCCTCATCTTTCACCTGGGAACCCTCCAGCCACAAGGGATGAACTCGGATTTCTCCAGTTTCCTCATTTCCCCTCCCCCCACCTTGTCTCAGTCGATTCCCTTGGACTCAGCACCGCCCTCCTAACCTGCAATCCTCTTCCTGACCTCTCCGCCCCCACCCCCTCTCCGGCCTATCACCCTCACCTTGACCTCCTTCCACCTATCACATCTCCATTGCCCCTTCCCCAAGTCCCTCCCCCCTACCCTTTATCTGAGCCTGCCTAGCACCCTCTCCTCATTCCTGATGAAGGGCTCTGGCCCGAAACGTTGAATTTCCTGTTCCTTGGATGCTGCCTAACCTGCTGTGCTTAAACCAGCAACACATTTTCAGCTCTAAATCCTTCTGTAGCTTCCCCACCTCCTCAGTACTATCTGCCAGTCCACCTAACTTCGTATCATCAGCAAACTTCACCAAAATGCCCCAATCCCTTCATCTTGCTGCCCCAAAACTAAACCCTGCGGGACACCACTTGTCACCAGCTGCCATTCTGATAAAGAACCTTTTATCCCAACTCTCTGCATTCTGTCAGACAGCCAATCCTTAATCCATGCCATTCGCTCACTTCAAACACTATAGGCCCTCACCTTACCAGCAACCTCACGTGAGGCACCTTATCAAAGGCCTTTTGGAAGTCTAGATAGGTAATATCTACTGGGTTTTCCTGGTCTAACCTATTTGTTACCTCTTCAAAGAATTCATGACCTCCCCTTACTAAATCTATGCTGACTTGCCAACCCTGCACTTCCAAGAATTTAAAAATCTTATCCTTAATGATGGATTCTAGAATTTTACCAACTACTGAGGTTATAATCAGCCTATAATTTTCCATCTTTTGTCTTGATCCTTTGTTGAACAAGGGGGTTTCAACAGTGATTTTCTAATCATCTGTGACTTTCCCTGCCTCCAGTAACTTTTGAAAGATCATAACCAATGCCTCCACTATTTCCTCAGCCACCTCCCTTAGAACTCTAGGATGTAGCCCATCGGGGCTAGGAGATTTATCAATTTTTAGACCTTCCAGCTTTTCTAGCACTTTCTCTTTTGTAATGGCTACCATAATCAACTATGCCCCCTGACTCTCCTTAATTGTTGGGTTATTACTTATGTCTTCCACTGTGAAGACTGATGCAAAGTACTTATTAAGTTCTTCAGCTATTTCCTCATCTCCCATCACTAACCTTCCTGCATCAATTTGGAGTGGCCCAATGTCTACTTTTGCCTCTCGTTTGTTTCTTATGTATTGAAAGAAACCTTTGTATCCAAGTCTAAAAAGTGGACAATATATCCTAGGGGGCATAACCACATTTTTCCTTGACAGTGTTGTGAACTCTGCCTTTGCTTGATTTTGGAAGAACTTACCAAACTTTAATTATTTTCAATTGAACTCATTACGGGTGAATTTTAGCTTACTTTTTTTTCATGATTTAAACTAAAGATTTAATAGCATGAAGAAACCAACTCTGTGATCTTACCAACTGGGGACACCCCAATTTGTGAAATGTACTATGCCATCAAGGTGATATAGTCGAAATAAAAGTTTTCATGAGCTATGTGAGAATGTAATTTGTTAAAGTTTCAATTTGTAATTAAAGAGCGGTGAAACACATGTACATTCCGCAGCTCTGAATTTTAGCCAATTAATTTGTAGGAACCATGAAATGGAAACAAACTGCTTTGTCACAGACAGAGTTCAATTTTTGTGTACATCCAGTCTCAAGTTCAAGAATATCATTCAAAAGAATTGAGAGCAGATCAATTTCTTGCTCTCTTGTTGAAGAATAGGGTTGGCACAGTGGCTCAGTAGTTAACAATGTTCTCTCACAGCACTAGGGACCCGGGTGTGAATTCGCCCCTCGGGCAACTGTCAGTGTGAAGTGTGTACATTTTCCTTGTATCTGCATGCATTTCCTCCCGGTGCTCCAGTTTCCTCCCACAGTCCAATAGGTGCAGGTTAAATGGATTTGGCCATGCTAAGTTGCCCATAGAGTATATGGATGTGCAGGCTAGCTGAATGAACATAGGGAAATGCAAGGTTACGGGAATAAGGTGAGACGATTGGGCTGGGTGGGATGTTCTTCGGAAGTTCGGGATGACTCGATGGTCTGAATGGCCTGCTTCTGCAGCAGTAGGGATTCTATGATTCTATGAATGATACACAAATTTAACTGTATAGTAAAAATTTTAATTTCTACATACCATGAAGTGAAAATACACAAAGCAACAATGATATAATATATTTTTTAAAAATTGTCCACTCTTTACGCAAGTATTAGACAATGAGAAAATAGTATTGTATCAAAATGGCAATTACATATTATGGATCTAATGAACTTTTAAAAAATGGCAAAAAAGCTTCTTACTTGTGGCACTCATCCAATGCAAGTACATGAGGATGGTCGTTAGGAGACATTGCAACAATGATATCTTGGTTGAAAGCTCCAAACCTGCTTTGGTCAATGGTGTGTCTTGTAATAGTTGAGGTTGTAGAACTTGTCCAGTAAAGTGTATCCCAGGCTTTGTGATATGCCAAACCCTCAACTGAGCCTACATCTGTTGAATTTAAAATCAAAATGTCAATCACAGTTTACATGTTCCTGCATGTTTACACATGAAAACAGATAGGAAGGAAGTGTGAAGTTGTGCAAGTTTTGCATGATGGGATACAGACTTGTGCAGATACGAACATCCATAGTACTAACTCAGAAAGCCATCAAATTTTGTAACATATAATGATCCTAACTGACAAACACTGTACACCCTGTGGAAGGCCTATAGGTTCATATTCAGTAGCAATGGAGTACCATTTGCCATTTAAAGAAATACTCAATGTTTGAATAAAACTGTTTGGTATTTCCTTGCTTGCAGGACACAATAAGGGACATTGCTTGAGGCCCAACAAGCTCACCTGTAACCAACCTCTGAAATTTTCATCCTGACATTCCTTGCAATTACTGGTCCCTCAATGCCTTTGTGATTAGCACTTTCTTACCTCAGACCAAAAGATAAGGCAACTTGGCCTGTAGATACTGTGTGCTGGGAGAGGTCCTCTGCTTGCAACCCTCTTTACCTGATGTAGTTTGAGGGGCAGAAAATGGCTACCGTACAAAATTTTAAAAATAAGTAAGAGTTGTAGGCATTTATACATGGAAGAAAGAAGTAATTTGGTAGCTCTCCCCATAAACTGGACAGTACAAATCCTATTGTCCAGGGAACTGCATTTGATGGCCACCTATTATAATTGAGAATTGATCATTTGGGATACTAATAAATCATAGCTTTCCCGGTGACACCCATATTTTGGAAACCAAAAATGGGAAATGCTACTTCAAGAACTCTGCGACAATAATCACATGAGTATTAGCATGAGTTAGGACATCTATAAGCTGGAGTTAAAATGCAATGAGAGTGGGTTTGAAATCTTTGGAACTTGATTTTAAGTTTGAACTTTACTTGTCAATGTTGGTTGACAAATGTGAAGCCAGGAATAGATCAGTTAAAATGATACGGGTGTGAATGTGGCAGGAAAGAAAGCACTTGGCATGACTTTTACCTCTCACCTGCATTAACCCTGCTGTTAAAAGGATTAAAATCTACCTTATTCTTATGTACTCTCATAGGATATCAACAGTCAGCACCTTATGAAAGCCACAGGGCACAAGAAAGGGAAATAGTAACTGTTCAATGAACACAACCCTAATATTAATAAGTGATCACATCACAAAACTTTCATGCTAAAGTAGTTGAGAAAATATAAAGAATTAAAAAAATTATGGCAACATGTTATAATCATTGCAGAATCTACTTGAGAAATGGGTCTTACATATAGCAGGATTGCTAAATTTCTCAACAAGGGTGAAATTTAATGTCATGTCTAAAAGCACTTACATCACAATTTTGCAATCTAAGTTAATGGAATCAGTGAAATCGACAATGTCTTTAAATGCTATATGGAATTTGACATCCTCTGTATTGCACTGAATGATAAGATGGTTTTCTGTTGTCGTATGCAGAGTCATTAAATATCTCAGGGATTGGTTAAAAATTGTAGTTTGACCTTAATTTTGGCTGATCTTCGAGCCTTGTCAAGCCATCTCCAGAGTCAAACTAATGGAAAATATATGAGAATAGCCTTGAAACTGAATGATCCTGTCAGAACCTGTATTTTACATTTTTGTTAGCTCTTCACCTGCAGAATTGTGCCAGTTAAAAACCAGCACACACATGGTGCATATCATATTGCCTCAATGTTAACCTGTTACCATGTACTGTTCTTGTTAGATAGAGGGATTGAAAATGAGCCTCTCATGTCTGTTACAACTCATTATAGTAACACATCATAAAGCACACCTGCTATTCCCAGAATCACACCAAATGTTACACATTTTAAAAAAAATACATTCAATATCCCAGATGTCGGTTTGCTCGCTGAGCTGAAAGGTTCATTTCCAGACGTTTCATTACCTTACTAGGTAACATCGTCAGTGGGTCTCATGCGAAGCAATACTGAAAATTTCTGCTTATGTTTGGGTTTCTTTGGGTTGGTAATGTCATTTCCTGTGGTGATGTTATTTCCTGTAGTGAAGTCACTTCCTGTTCCTTTTCTCAGAGGGTAGTAGATGGGGTCTAACTCAATGTGTTTGTTGATAGAATTCTGGTTGGAGTGCCATGCTTTGAGGAATTCTCGTGTGCGTCTTTGTTTGGCTTGTCCTAGGATGGATGTGTAGTCCCAGTCAAAGTGTACCATTCCTCATCCGTATGTGAGGATACTAGTGAAAGTGGGTCATATCTTTTTGTGGCTAGTTGGTGTTCATGTATTCTGGTGGCTAGTATTCTGCGTGTTTGACCAATGTAGTGCTTGTTACAGTCCTTGCACGGTATTTTGTAAATGACATTATTTTTGCTCATTATCTGTGTAGGCTCTTCCAAGTTTATTAGCTGCTGTTTTAGTGTGTTGGTGGGTTTGTGAGCTACCATGATGCCAAGAGGTCTGAGTAATTTGGCAGTCATTTCTGAGATGTCTTTGATGTAGGGGAGAGTGGTGAGGGTTTCTGGACGTGTTTTGTCTGCTTGTTTGGGTTTGTTGCTGAGAAATCGGTGGACTGTGTTTATTGGAGTTCTCAAAACTCACTAATTCAATATCCCAATTTAGCTGACTTTCAGTCCAGGGTTGGTAGAAGACATGGACCAGGTTTCTATACTGAACAGTAATTCTTATTTATTACAAGTAATTAAACTATAACTACAGATAAATATTGGCATATAACACTACTAGCTTAAAGTCCCCTTCTCCATAAGACCGTAAGACATAGGAGTGGAAGTAAGGCCATTTGGCCCATCGAGTCCACTCCGCCATTCAATCTCAACTTTATGAAATTCCCCTAACAAACATGCATGCACAGTGGCAAACAAGAGGGGAAAATAGATTATTGGCAGATGTAGAAATACTAGATCAGTTCAGCAGACTTTGCTTCTTGTTTTTCTTCAGCTGGTCAGACTCTATGTTATTCAAATTCTTTTCTCTCTCTGGATGCTTCAATTGGCTTGTGAGTAATACAGAATGGTGATTCACTTGAAAAATATCACTAATTCAATTCTAAAGTCACAACTTGTAGAACTGCAGCAGGAAAGGTAGATGATTTTCTTCAGGTATAAACTGAGTTTTTGAATGCAGAGAAGAGGCACCTGCTGGGGTGAGAGAAAGTCTGCATATTTATTTTCCCATCTCTCTCTCTCTCTGCCTCTCTCTTTCTCACACTCACTCTCTGGTTCTGTAACAAGTTTCCACATCCAAGATGCTCATCTACCTGAGAACCTCTGGTAGACTTCTTGGGAAGCAAAAGGTATCTGTCATTGATATCTGTTACTTGTCCACAGATTAACCAATTTCTTGTTGACAACAAGAGTTGCAACAATGTACAGTCTTTGTTCCAGATTGTCTACAATATAATATTCAATTATTGCTTATTAAAACAGTCATTTGCAATCATTGCAATGATAGATCACATATTACTTGGTTTAAAAACTGTAACCACTTGTTCAAACACTAATTATAAAACAGTTCTTTCTCATTTCTACCTCCTGTTTATAAAACCACAAGAAGATTAAAAAAAGATGTGATCCTTACATTATGTACATACACAGATACCACAGGAGTTAAAGTGTCAGTTGTTGACATTAGTTGCACATTAATAGTGTCAGTGCAGTTAACATATTGCATATTTTTTGGTAATAGCATTTTTCAGATCACTGCTGAACTAGTCACAGAAATCAGTTCCTCAGCCAGTCAAAATATGTGATGAATTTTCAGAAGTCATGTTTTCGTTTCTGTTCAATATCGAAAGGCAAGTGTAATGAGATATATTTTGCTACAAAGCTTTGCTGAGCATAACCTATGGGCAGAACTTTTCAGTTAGCAGGCTGGTCCCTACAATCATTGAATACATTGAAGAGAGAGGCTGGAAAATGGACTTCTGTAACTGAGGAATCAATAGGGTCCATTATTCAGGAGGTTCTCAACTGCCTTCTGAAATGGCCTAGCAAGCCAATTAGTTCAACGGCAGCTAGGGATGGGTAATAATGCTGGCTAGCCAGCGATACCCATATCACATGACCAATCTTTAAAAAAATTAATAACAAGGCATTTGGGAAGTTAAAATATAATCCATCAGAATAGTATAGTTTGCTGAAGGGCAGATTCTGTTTAACTAATTTGCTAGAGTTCTTTGAAGATGTAATTTACAAAGTGGATAATGTGTAGACATAATATTGCTGGACTTCAGAAGGCATTCAATAAGGTGCCACACAATACATTAATACACAAGATAAGATCATATGTGATTAGCAGTAATATATTAACTTGGAGAGAGGTTTGGCTAACCAGTAGAAACTAGACAGTCAGGACAAACGGATCTTTTTCTGATGGGCAGTGCCACAACTACTAACAATCTAAATTGAAGACTTGGATGCAGGGATAGAAGATATTATAGCCAAATTTGCAGATAGCTCTAAAATAGGTGAGAATGTAAATTACAATGAAGATAAAAAAAAACTTAAAAGTGGTCATGAATAAATTAGGTAAAAGGAGCAATATTTGGATACTGAACCTTAACATGGACGAGCATGTTCATTTTGATAGACAAGTAAAAAGATAATTTAGTGGAGAGAAACTTCAGATTGCTTCTGTGCAGAGGGATCTGGATGGTCTCATGTAAGAATCACAGAAAATTAGTACACAGGCACAGCAGGTAACAAGGAAAGTAAATGGAATTTTGGGGGTTTTGGCAAAAGGAATAGAGTATTAGAGTAGGGAAGTGCTGCTGAAACTGTACAGGGTATAAATGAGACCACATCAGGTGTATTGCATACAATCTTGGTCATCTTACTTAAGGAGGGATGTAGTTATTTTGGAAGAAATTCAATAAGATTCACTGGATTGATTCCAGAGATATGAAAGTTATCTTATGAAGATATGTCCAGACATATGCTTTCTCAAGTTTGGAAGAATGAGAGGAGATGTAATTGACATATATAAAATACTAAAGGGGATTGAAAAAGTAGATGTGGACTGCATGTTTCCACTTGACAGGCAATCTCCAAAGACAGACCACAGTTTTAGGATGAGAGGTAACAGGCTGAAAATATAAATGAGAAGGAATCACTTTTCACAAGGGGTTGTGAATCTATAAAAGTTGTTATCCCTGAGTGTGGTAGAAGCTGGGACATTGAGTAAATTTAAGGAGGAGATAGCATGTATGGAATGGCAGAGCAGACTTGATAGACTGAATTGCCTATTCCTGATCCTAGTTCTTAGGTTTTGTACTCCATTCAGGAGAAGGTCTCATTTGAGAGAGCTGTCAGGCAATCTGATTTGCAGTCAGTGCTTTATTTTATGCTTTAAACCAATTCTGCTACCTGCACAATGACACATCAGTCTGAATATCTCTGGCTATGAGTGTGTGCACTATACTGTATATTTCCATAATTCTCCTTATCTCTATGTAAAGCTCTTTAGTTCCATAACTACAGTCAAACCCCTTTATTTTGATCTGTTCATAGTAATTTATCAAAAGCAGCCCTCTAGTACAATGTCTCAGATCTCTCTCTCTTCCATGTTCATTCCAGATGGCTATCTTCTCTCTTACTGATGTCAGAGTCACATGAACAACTCCCTTATGATGATTTACATGAATCTTATTATATCACAGCAACCCTGTAATTTTAGCAGCATCTGTAGCTGCAGTGGTCAGATTGCGATAACAAGCAGTCCCCAGATTAGTGTTTATGACAGTGGAATTCAACAGGAGATAAATGCTGGGTTTGCCCACTGGGAAGATGAAATTATAGCTAAAATTGGGATGGGGGTGAGGTGACCTGTGTGGGGAGCAGGGGTATTGAGGAGAGTCATAGAGAGGTATAGCATGGAAACAGACTCTTCAGACCAACTCATCCATACCAACCAGATATCCCAACCTAACCTAGTCCCATTTGCCAGCACTTGGCCCATATCCCTCTGAACCCTTCCTATTCATATACCCATCGAGATGCCATTTAAATGCTGTAATTGTATTAGCCTCCACCACTTCCTTGGGCAGCTCATTCCATACACGCACCATCCTCTGCATGAAAAAGTTGCCCATTAAGTCTCTTTCATATCTTTCCTCTCCACCCTAAACCTATGCCCTCTAGTTCTGGATTCCCCCACTCCAAAGAAAAGACTTTGTCTATTTATCCTATTCATGCTCCTCATGATTTTGTAGTCCTCTATGAGGTCACCTCTCAGCCTTCGACTCTCCAGGGAAAACAGCCCCAGCCTATTCAGCCCCTCCTTCTAGCTTAAATCCTCCAACCCTGGCAACATCCTTGTAAATCTTTTTTTGAACCCATTTAAGTTTCACAACATCCTTCTGATAGGAAGGAGACCAGAATTGCAATATTCCAAAAGTGGCCTAACCAACATCCTGTACAGTCACAACATGACCTGCCAGCTCCTATACTCAATGCTCTGACCAATAAAGGTAGGCATACCAAACACCTTTTTCACTATCCTATCTACCTGCAACTCTACTTTCAAAGATCTTTGAAGCTGCACTCTAAGGTCTCTTTGTTCAGCTCCCTAGGACTTTACCATTAAGTGCATAAGTCCTGTTAAGATTTGCTTTCCTAAAATGCAGCACCTCGTATTTAGCTAACTTAAATGAGGTCTTGACGGATAAGTCTTTGAGAAAAGTAGGTGTTGATGGAGCAAATGGCCTGATTTTGTTTGTACCCATCTACTGTTCTATCAACCTCATAATGTTCCTGCAGCTGTAACTTCAACAGCACTCCCAGTCACTGACATAATGATAGAATATGACTCCAAGAATATCATCTCTGCAAATGTGTTGCTGGTCAAAGCACAGCAGGCCAGGCAGCATCTCAGGAATAGAGAATTCGACGTTTCGAGCATAAGCCCTTCATCAGGAATAAGAGAGAGAGAGCCAAGCAGGCTAAGATAAAAGGTAGGGAGGAGGGACTAGGGGGAGGGGCGATGGAGGTGGGATAGGTGGAAGGAGGTCAAGGTGAGGGTGATAGGCTGGAGTGGGGTGGGGGCGGAGAGGTCAGGAAGAGGATTGCAGGTTAGGAGGGCGGTGCTGAGTTGAGGGAACCGACTGAGACAAGGTGGGGGGAGGGGAAATGAGGAAACTGGAGAAATCTGAATTCATACCTTGTGGTTGGAGGGTTCCCAGGCGGAAGATGAGGCGCTCCTCCTCCAGCCGTCGTGTAGTTGTGTTCTGCCAGTGGAGGAGTCCAAGGACCTGCATATCCTCGGTGGAGTGGGAGGGAGAGTTAAAGTGTTGAGCCACGGGGTGATTGGGTTGGTTGGTTCGGGCGGCCCGGTGGTGTTCTCTGAAGCGTTCCGCAAGTAAGCGGCCTGTCTCACCAATATAGAGGAGGCCACATCGGGTGCAGCGGATGCAATAGATGATGTGTGTGGAGGTACAGGTGAACTTGTGGCGGATATGGAAGGATCCCTTGGGGCCTTGGAGGGAAGTGAGTGTGGAGGTGTGGGCGCAAGTTTTACATTTCCTGCGGTTGCAGGGGAAGGTGCCGGGGGTGGAGGTTAGGTTGGTGGGGGGTGTGGATCTGACGAGGGAGTCACGAAGGGAGTGGTCCTTGCGGAACGCTGATAGGGGAGGGGAGGGAAATATATCCTTGGTGGTGGGGTCCGTTTGGAGGTGGCGGAAATGGCGGCGGATGATACGTTGTATGCGGAGGTTGGTGGGGTGGTAGGTGAGAACCAGTGGGGTTCTGTCTTGGTGGCGGTTGGAGGAGCGGGGCTCAAGGGCGGAGGAGCGGGAAGTGGAGGAGATGCGGTGGAGGGCATCGTCGATCACGTCTGGGGGGAGTCTGTGGTCCTTGAAGAAGGAGGCCATCTGGGCTGTGCGGTATTGAAATTGGTCCTCCTGGGAGCAGATGCGGCGGAGACGAAGGAATTGGGAATATGGGATGGCGTTTTTACAGGGGGCAGGGTGGGAGGAGGTGTAGTCCAGGTAGCTGTGGGAGTCAGTCGGTTTATAATAGATGTCTGTGTTGAGTCGGTCGCCCGAGATAGAAATGGAAAGGTCTAGGAAGGGGAGGGAGGAGTCTGAGACAGTCCAGGTGAATTTCAGGTCGGGATGGAAGGTGTTAGTAAAGTTGATGAACTGTTCAACCTCCTCGTGGGAGCACGAGGCAGCGCCGATACAGTCATCGATGTAGCGGAGGAAAAGGTGGGGGGTGGTGCTAGTGTAGTTGCGGAAGATGGACTGTTCCACATATCCTACGAAGAGGCAGGCATAGCTGGGGCCCATGCGGGTGCCCATGGCAACTCCTTTAGTTTGGAGGAAGTGGGAGGATTGAAAAGAGAAGTTATTCAGGGTGAGGACCAGTTCAGTCAGTCGAAGGAGGGTGTCAGTGGAAGGGTACTGGTTGGTGCGGCGCGAAAGGAAGAAGCGGAGGGCTTTGAGTCCTTCGTGATGGGGGATGGAGGTGTACAGGGACTGGATGTCCATAGTGAAAATAAGGCGTTGGGGACCGGGGAAGCGAAAATCCTGGAGGAGGTGGAGGGCGTGGGTGGTGTCCCGAACGTAGGTGGGGAGTTCTTGGACTAAAGGGGACAGGACCGTGTCGAGGTATTGGGAGATGAGTTCGGTGGGGCAGGAGCAGGCTGAGACAATGGGTCGGCCGGGGCAGGCAGGTTTGTGGATTTTGGGCAGGAGGTAGAAACGGGCGGTGCGGGGTTGTGGGACTATGAGGTTGGAGGCGGTGGATGGGAGATCCCCTGAGATGATGAGGTCCTGGATGGTCTGGGAGATGATGGTTTGGTGGTGGGAGGTGGGGTCGTGGTCAAGGGGGCGATAAGAGGAGGCGTCCGCGAGCTGGCGTTTGGCTTCAGCGGTATACAGGTCAGTGCGCCAAAATACCACCACGCCTCCCTTGTCTGCGGGTTTGATGGTGAGGTTGGGATTGGAGCGGAGGGAGTGGAGGGCTGCACGTTCTGAGGGTGAGAGGTTGGAGTGGGTGAGAGGGGTGGACAGGTTGAGTCGGTTAATGTCACGGCAGCAGTTGGCTATAAAGAGGTCGAGGGCGGGTAGGAGGCCAGCACGGGGTGTCCAGGTGGATGGGGTGTGTTGGAGGCGGGAGAAGGGGTCGTCAGAGGGTGGGCGGGAGTCTTGGTTGTGAAAGTAGGCACGGAGGCGAAGGCGGCGGAAGAATTGTTCAATATCTCGCCGCGTGTTGAACTAGCACGGAGGCGAAGGCGGCGGAAGAATTGGGCACAGAGGCGAAGGCGACGGAAGAATTGGCACGGAGGCGAAGGCGGCGGAAGAATTGGCACGGAGGCGAAGGCGGCGGAAGAATTGAGAATATCATGTGCATTCTCAGTGTATTTCATAGAGAAAATTGCATATCTGCCATTTCTGACTGGTGGGAGCTCTATGAGAGAAACGTTGACTATGAGATGCCTGCTATGCAAAATCTTTAAGTGTCTGTGTTCTTTTTCTGTTGCTGTTAAGTTATTATCGATTTTTCTTTGTAAGTGACAGAAGCTATGGTCTGAAACCATTTCATTTTGGCTGAAAGCACTAGCTGAAATGGGTAAATACTACCTTATGAACATTCATTCAGTGTACATGTGGGACTTCGATAATCACATTTAGATGTTTACAATTCACAGGTGACTTATCACAGCACAGCTTTGCGAAAGTTCACACATACTTTGTTGTTTGTCAAATTTTGCACACACTGGCAAAATATTGCAACACTCCAGCCAACTTGTTAAAAGTTAACAAAAACAGACAGATGGAGAAGACAGACATCCATAGGATGTAAACGGACCAAATCACATATCACCAGGGATGTAGTGCTGTCATCCATGATTGTTTTTTATAGTGAAGTTAGGGGACCATTATCACAACCTTGTATATTGTGCACTATAATAAGGCTGATGCCTTTTTGTTGTATCGCTTGAGGGAATAAGAAGCTAGCTCTGAATAAGTCACCTTGAAACTAGTACAGGGGATGCTCACATTCAATGGTTACAAAGAAAGGTGATTTTAACATTTTGAAAATAGGGAAAATAACTGAATCCAATTCAAACTAAAATGTTTATTAGAAGCATCACAAAACATTTTTTCAAATGTCTTTATATTACACATTTTAAAGAAAGAACCCAAGAAGTTTTAATTCAGTTACTGAACTTCCATCTAATGGACATTTTAAGAGGAGTTGATAGACTGTTGACACAAACTAACACTGAATAGTCGCTGAAGTGATATGGTTAAATGCAAAATGGCAAGAACTCCCATCTTCAAGCACCTCGTCATCCTTTATCACTTGAACACACAGAGACAAAAAGCAATCAAAATAAGGTCAATTTTCACATCTCAAATTCTTTTCTGGTAATTCAGAGATGTGGACTTCACTAAGTGGGTCAGATTTAATTGTCTATTCCTACTTACTCTTGAGAAAGTGATGGTGAAATGTCTCCTTGATGCACAGAAGTCCATTTGGTTTCGCTCCAACAACAATGATAGTGGGAGGGAATTCCAGTGATTTGATCCAGTGACACTGAAGCAATAGTAATATGTTGCCAAGTCAAATTTGTAAGTAGTTTGGTAAGGAAATTGGGGTGGCATGGTGGCACAGTGGTTAGCACTGCTGCCTCACAGTGCCAGAGACCTGGGTTCAATTCAACTCTCTGTGTGGAGTTTGCACATTCTCCCTGTGTCTACGTGGGTTCCCTCCAGGTGCTCTGGTTTCCTCCCACAGTCCAAAGATGTGTGGGTTAGGTGAATTGGCAATATTAAATTGCCCGTAGTGTTAGGTGTAGGGGAATGGGTCTGGGTGGGTTGCTCTTCGGAGGGTCGGTGTGGACTTGTTGGGCCAAAGGCCCTGTTTCCACACTGTAAGTAATCTAATCTAATAAGGAAATTGCAGGTTGACCCACAAAGCCATTAGGAAGAGAATTCCAGGGTTCTGACCCGGAGATACTGAAGAAATAGTACTTCCAAGTCTGGGTAGTGAGTGGTTTGGAGGGTAACTTGCAGGTTATGATTATCCCACATATCTGCTGTCTTAGTCTTCCTACATGGTTGTGATCATGAATTCGGAAGATGCCACTGAGGAGCCTTGCTGAATTTATGTAGTGCATTTTGTAGAAGGTACACACTGCCAAAACTGTCTTTCTGTAGTGAAGGGAGTAAATGTTTGTGGATGTGGTGCTAATCAAGTGAGCTGTTTTGCCCTGGATGATTTCTTGAGTGTTGTTGGAGCTAGACTCAAGCAGGCAAGAGGGGATATTCCAGAGCACTCCTGACTTCAGCCATGTTGTGGGGAGGTGGTGGGGGCGGGTGGAGGTGGGCTGGGGGTGCGGGGAAAGGTGAATCATTCATTATACAATTCCTGGTCTCTGTCTTGCTGCTGTAGACGCTGTTTTATATAACAAATCCTGATCAGTATTTGGTCAATGGTAACCCCATGATATTGATAGGGGTGGGGATGGGAGGCATTCAACTATTGTAATGTCATTGAATACCAAAAGGCAATGATTACACTCTTTTTTTGTTAGAAATCATTATTGCCTGGCACTTCTCTGGCATGAATGTTAACTGCCACTTGTCAGTGCAGGTCTGAACACTGTTCCGGTCTTACAGCGTTTCGACATAAACCTTCAGTTTCTGAAGTGTCACGAACGATGCTGAACAATAGTGTAATCGTCAATTAACATTCCCACTTCTAATCATGGTCTCAACATAACCTGCCACCTTAAATGACACATGCAGAGAAATGCCCAAGTTGCTGGAGTCATGACAACATGACCAGCAGCAGGGTAGAGCTCAGCCCATCTTCTCATGGCAACACCACATGCTGTCAGTCAATGTCTACAACATTGGAAGTATGCTGGGAAACAGTTGCAACAGCAGATGTGCTGAAAGCAGTTGTGGATAACTGAATCTCAGATCCTTGAAGGCCTCCTTTTCAAACAGATTAGGAATCAGAGCTTTCTGATAAAATGAATATTGAGGCGATGTGAAAACATTCACTTCCTCTCAGATGCAAGGCAATCTTTTAGATTCAGTAACAAACATGTTGAGGACTTTCATGCTCTTATTGGATTTGAACTAAGCTCAGAGGCAACACATTTTCAGCTCTGATCTCCAGCATCTGCAGACCTCACTTTCTCCTCTAAGCTCAGAGGCTGACATGTTCAGTTATAATTCTCTATTTTTCCACTTCTGAGTATTTTGGGGTCTTTTCCCATCCCTTCTGTTGTTCATTGGCCCATCTGCACTATCCACATTCAGTGTTACACTGGAGCTGACAATTGTCCCCCAGTCTCTGGCCTGACATTTCTCTGGACAACAATCAGCAGCCAGCCCCACAGCCAGATCAACAGCATCCCCCATAACCCCAGTCTACTCTAAGCACTTGATCATTTAGCTTGTGCTCTACTTACCTGAACCAACTGCTACCTATGTCCTGAACAAACTGTTACCTATATCCTGAACCAACTGTTATTCTATCCCCATCATTATTTTACACACTTACCCTTTCACTGGAGCTGCTGAAGTGATTGACTTGGTGGAATATTGCAACTGAATGTTACAAAAGTGAACAGAGTTGACACCTTGATTCTTTTTGCTGCTGAATTCCTGGGCGGTTTCATAACAGGAGTTCCTTCTCCAGGAATCTCCAGTGCAAAAGACACCTAGGATTCAATGGGTAAATTCAATCCAACAGAGAGGGAAATAAGATTTCCACCCTGATCAGAATATCTGGGCCATAATTTAGAGTGAAGCATGTTGGAAGATCCTAATATATTATCATATGAATTAAATTATGGAGAGACAATGGACTAGTGCTATTAACATGAGACCATTAATTCAAAGACCCAGCTCATGGTTTGAATCATGCCACAACAGATGTTGAAATTTGAAAACAAGGAAAAATGTGGAATTAGGAGTCTAATGTGACCATGAATCCTTTGACGATTGTTATAAAAGCCATCCGGTTCATTAATGTCATTCAGGGAAGGAAACCACCATCCTTACCAAGCCTAGCCTACAAGTGACCTTAGACCCAGAGCACTGGGGCTGATGCTGAAACGGGCAATTGCGAATGGGCAATAAATGCTGACCTAGTCAGCAAAACCCTCATCCCATAAACAGATAAAGAAAATTTAAGCCATTTTTTCCTTTTTTGTAATTAAAATGTCACTCAACATGATTATTTTCACTGCATTATCATTATAATCCTTATTGTGGTGTTGTGACTATGGGGTTTCATCTGTCTGGACACTACCCACTATAAGCCTCCATTATGATAGCTCATTCTGAGAATCAGCATCATTTTGCAATCAAATAATAGAATTTTTCCTTATATTTTAACCTCTACAAAAAGAAGAAAACCCAGGTGAATCTGTTTGAAATTGATTTGAATACAAATTGTTATCAAAGAGAGTTTGACTAATTGGAAGGCTTTTGTGTGTACTTTATGTTGGCATTTCACAAGAAGTATTTTGACTCATAGAATGGCAATATGAAGCTAGAGTTATTATGTCCCTAATGTATATGTAGAAACATAATTTTAAAAATGTTCAGCAAAAGTATTCAGAAAAGTCAGTCACAGGTCATATTTTGAGCTGCAAATATTTGTAATCTGCACCAACAACTCAGATTCTGAAACAAGCTATGCTAAGATTCCTGATGAAGGGCTTATGCCCGAAACGTCGAATTTCCTGTTCCTTGGATGCTGCCTAACCTGCTGTGCTTTAACCAGCAACACATTTTCAGCTATGCTAAGATTAACAAAGCAGTGGGATTATAGAATGCAGCAAAATATTTATAAACATCGTTGGATTGACTTATAATAAAGCAGAAAAATGACAACAAAAACATAGCACAGATAAATCTAATGTATTGGTATGAGTGAAAACTTATCAACCCTGAACAAATCATGCATATACTGGACTGGAAAAATAGAATTAAGAAATAATTGTAATATTATCACTTTGAATATCGAAACAATAGAATAAAGATCTCAAACAAACAACTGTAGTTATGTTTGCAGAGGTTACATGCACTGCACAGTTTTAACTAATTACTCTGCCTTAAAAAAACACACTAAAATGTTGTAAAAAGTGCACAGAAGAGCTATGGTCCCTTGACTTCTGCAAGGGAATTATTTTCGCTCTTACATTGAATTTTTCAAATTACCATTCACTTTTTGGGGCCAACTAATCACAGCCTGTCATGGACCAGAGATTCTCTGAGGTATCAGCATTTTACACAAGCTAGCAAAGCACTCCTTCGCTGACATTCCTGCACAGATAAAACAGCCTATTTTTGACAATGAGGAGGACATAATGCAAATGATATATGGAGACTGCATCAATGGACAATAATCTCCTTAATGGATCCTGGCTGACTTTCTCTCCGCCCCTTCATTCATCAATGCCATTTCTCAGCTAAAGGTTGAAATGCAGATAATGCCTCACTAGCTCCTTGGACTGTATTCATTTAAAAAATAATAGGAGCCTTTGCACCACAACATGTTTTACCATTTGCTAAATTATACAAACAATCCAGGAATTTGAGAACAAACAATTTTAGGGATATGGGAATTAGGAGCAGAAGTAGGTCATTTCAGCTCTTCAGAACTGGACCACCATTCAAACAGACCATTTACCTTTGTGTTATTTTTCCCCACTGTTCCCATATCACTTCATGTCATTTCTATTCAGAAATCAATCAAATTAACTCTCATTCCTCAAAACTCTAGATAACACAGTCCCAGTTTCCTTAACGTCTCACTAAGTCTCTGCATTATTGCATTCATATATTTTACTCTTGTAATCAAACTTCCAGCTGGCGAAAAGAAACACATTATTTGTTTTCCTACCTTCTATCTATTAGTGCCTCATGAAAATTATCATTCAGATTCTTTTGAACTTCAACATTTCTCAATCCCTCACCATTAAAGAAATTATCTGAGTTTCTGTGTCTTTTTTCACAAAATTTCACACTTTTCACTTTATATTCCACTTCTCAAGTTCTTGCCCATTCACTCAGTCCATTCAAATCCTCTTGGATCCTCTTCACAACTGATATTTGCATCTTGTTTTGTCTCATCTAAAACATTTGGCTATATTTTTTTCTATATCTTGTTCAAGTTGTAATACCAGCTGTAATACCAGCTGTCTTAATTTTGTAAGGGATGTGTCATTTCAAGAGCTTGATATGTGAATGAGTAAAGGACCAAATGTAAAACATATGACAACTGCCATGCACAGTCTAACAAGAAGCAGGTGAGAAAAAGTTGCCACCCAGTTGTCTCTGAAAGTTGCCACCCAGGTAAATAGTGCTGTGAAGAAGGCGTATGGTGTACTGGGCTTTATTGGTAGAGGAATTGAGTTCCGGAGTCCTGAGGTCATGTTGCAGTTGTATAAGACTCTGGTGCAGCCTTATCTGGAGTCTTGTGTGCAGTTTTGGTCGCCATACTATAGGAAGGATGTGGAGGCATTGGAACGGGTGCAGAGGGGGTTTACCAGGATGTTGCCTGGTATGGTAGGAAGATCGTATGAGGAAAGGCTGAGGCACTTGGGGCTGTTCTCATTGGAGAAAAGAAGGTTTAGGGGAGATTTGATAAAGGTGTACAAGATGATTAGGGGTTTAGATAGGGTTGACAGTGAGAACCTTTTTCCGCGTATGGAGTCAGCTGTTACTAGGGGACACAGCTTTAAATTAAGGGGGGGGTTGGTATAGGACAGATGTTAGGGGTAGATTCTTTACTCAGCGGGTTGTGAGTTCATGGAATGCCCTGCCAGTAGCAGTGGTGGACTCTCCCTCTTTATGGTCATTCAAGCGGGCATTGGATAAGCATATGGAGGTTATTGGGCTAGTGTAGGTTAGGTAGGCTTCGGCCGGCGCAACATCGAGGGCCGAAGGGCCTGTACTGCGCTGTATTTTTCTATGTTCTATGTTCTATGTAAAAGGTTGCATACATGGTTAATCGTAATTGCAAATTATAGTCAAGGCTGCTAATAACCCTGTTTGGGCTTTTCAAGTACACTGTACCCACACTATTCGATCCAAGGCTCAAAACATACAACCAAAGACTATAATAGAGTGCAACCATGTACAGCACACTAGCAGCAATAACAGGGAATATGTCAGAGACCTGCAGGTACAGGAGCATATCCATGAGAATCACAGAAAGAATAGGATGAAGGCTCAGAGCCAAAACAATTAAAGCAGAAGGTGGGCAAGTTTTACATCATTGTAAATATGACACATTGCATGCGTGAAATCAAATGGTAAGAAGCTTTTGTGGCTATTAACATCATTTGCCAAAAGAAAAATGGCAAATACATATTTAGGACACAGGGGCAATTGCAAATATTTTATCAGTCATAATTCTAAAGGGTGGTTATCTAGATCTTTGAAAGTCAATGATACAAACTTCAACATTAAAATTAGATGCATATATGGCTCCCACATCTTCAGTAACTATTGCAACTCAGCATGGAAACAAAAAGTATTGTACTTGGTGGATGTGAGTTGATCAGCAATAGAAGAATTATTGAGTTGCATGAAACTCAACATTGTGATCATTGATGAGATCACCGATACAACAGATCAAAAATATTCACATTGAGTCAGTGCAGGGCTTACAACCATTTTACCCAGACGGATTTAATGTCATAGGAAACTTCAAGGAAAACTTCAGTGAAAATGTACTTCCATCAGCAAACTCTCCAAAAAAGACAGTATTCAAAAGAACAATAAAAGTGAGCTGGATAATATAAAGAGCAATGTCACAAACTTCCATGAAAATTTGCACACAGATTAGTGCAGTTCTACTGCATGCATTCTGAAGCAAAGTAGTACAATTAGGGTATGTTTAGACAAAAGAAGTCTATTCATTTTTCTCAAGAGTGGGCCTCATAGAATTCTAATATTAGAAATATATAATGCCAAATTTATAAAGGAGCTAAATTCTTCTGCAAGTTGGATGCCAAGCACAAATGCTCATTGCAAAAACAGAATTTGCTGAAAAAGTTCAACAGGTCTGACAACATCTGTGTAGAGAAATCAAAGTTAAAGTTCTTAAGTTCTGAGGAAGGGTCACTTAACTCAAATATTAACTCGGATTTTTCTCTTTAGATGCTGCCAGACCTGCTGAGCTTTTCCAGCAATTTCTGTTTTTGGTTCTGATTTACAGCACCAGCAGTTCTTTCAGTTTTGACTAATGTTAGGTAATTCATTTGGTAATGAAATCTCACAAAATAATTACCTACAGAAGGCCATCTGGAAGATGTTGCTTCCTAACACTACCTTTTGGTCTATCTGTTGGTCCTGATCTGTTCCAACCACATATGGACAGAATTACAAATAATAATCTTGGATCTGTGTGTATCATTAACGAGAGTGCCATGATGCGCAAAGCCAAAGATGAAACACAAACAAAATCTTTGCTCACGGATGGTGGCAGCTAGTCAGGAGGAACTCCTCTTCAGCATCAAGAAATGCCAGGTCAATGCAGGTCCAACAACATTTTTGGCTCTCTCTATTCAAACTACAGAGTACATCCTGAGTCAAAAAATGGATGAAACAAGCCTGCTTGCTCCCCAAGAAAATGATTGCAAAGATATCTTGTAATTTTTAACTCACTAGCATGAAACATACAACGTTTTCCAACAAAGTAAAAAGAATTCTTAATTAAAGATGTACCAGATGTAAGGCAGGAAGAACAGCAATAGGTGTTCAGCTCACTCAAACAAATATTACCAGCAGAAAATTGAATGCTGCAGCGCTGTACCGTAAAAAGCCATTGTCCACAAAGTACCAGTGGCAACTGTTTCAATTAGTGATATATAATAGGTTATATGTATAGCTGAAGGATAACCAATTCAAACTCTTTGAAGAAGTACAGACCCTTAAAAAATAGGTGACAGATTTAAAAAGAGAATTGACACAGGCTTGAAGTGCTAGAGGGCCTGTTCCTGTGCTGTAATTTTCTATGTTCTCTGCTCTAATTCACAAGTGTGGGGTAAGAAGAGGAAACATGACTACTACACCTGATACAGGGACTGAACCCACATTGTTAGCTTTCTTCTGCAAAATATCTTTGTCATCTTATCAATCAGATATGACTTCAATGTCTGCTACAAAACTCATAGCAAATTGGCTACAGCTCATTCTTGTTGAAAGGCTTATGCTCGAAAAGTCGATTCTCCTGCTTTTCAGATGCTGCCTGACTGGCTATGTTTTTCCAGCACCACACTCTCGACTCTGATTTACAGCATCTGCAGTCCTCACTTTCTCCCAAAACTCCAGACATGCGCTTATCATCACCTGTAGAGACTACTTGTAAGGCAATTTAGAAGATCCCAGCCAAACTGTTACCTATTAAAAGTTAAGGACAAAGATGTTGAAAAATAAGGGAAAATGATTTACAAGTACGTTGCCAGGGTTGGAGGGTTTAAGCTATAGGGAGAGGTAGAATAAGCTGGGATGGTTTTCTCAGAAGCGTCAGAGATTGAAAGGTGACATTATAAAGGTTTATAAAAGAAGGGCATGAAAAGGGTGAATAACCAAGATCTTTTCCCTAGGGTAGGGGAATCTAAAACTGGAGGGCATGTGTTTAAGGTGAGAGGGGAAAGATTTAAAAGGGACCTGAGGGGCAACCTTTTCACAGAAATGGTGGTGCATGTTGCAAATGAGCTGGCAGAGGAGGTGGTGGAGGAGGTGCTTTTCCAGCAACACATTTTCAGCTCTGATCTCCAGCATCTGCAGTCCTCACTTTCTCCTCTGAGGAGGTGGTGGAGGCTGGTACAATTACAACATATACAACGCACTTGGATTGGTATATGAATAGCAACGGTTTGGAGGGATATGGGCCAAGTGCTGGCAAATGGGAGTAGATTAGGTTAGGATATCTGATTGGCATGGACGGGTTGGACCGAAGGATCCGTTTGCATGCAGCACATGTCTATGACTCTATGAGTCTCAAGGAAATATTTCATGACCAATGTGTAAGTATGGATCAACCCAATTTGTGCACAAGGAGGAAGCTCAATGTCATACATCATACACAGAAAATATATTTACTTACAGAGTTATCAAAAGTATTCAACATGCCTTGATCCTATGAAATCATGTCACCAAATTAAGCTACACTAAAGAGACATTGAAGCCAACTTGAGGAAAAGTATAATGGCGCATGAAACATATGCAAAAATAAGCTGGGATAACGAAATATAGAAAACCATCACAATAATAATAATCATGGTTACATATCACAAATATCCAAACGCAAAATCTAAATTTTTGAAAGGTTTGCTCTAACAAAATTGGAAGGGTTGTCCAAATTACTCATACATGACTCATGCTTCTATTTAAATTGTTTCACAATTGTCCGTTAAGTAAATGATTGTGTCTTGGGGCAAAAAAAGGATGTAGTGTTATGATTTATGAATTGACACTGAATAAATTTAAGGAAGAGATAGACAGGTTTTTAGTTAATATTGGGTTAAAGAGTCATGGGGAATGGGCAGGAAAGTGAGGTTGAGGCTGAGATGAGATCAGGCATGACTGTATTAAATGCAGCTGCAGGCTTGAGGGGTTGAACTGTCAATTCCTGCTCCTAGTTCTTATGTGTTGCTTTAACATTTTGAGATGCTATTAAGTCAAAGACTAAGATGTACATCATATGACCAGCTGCCATGTGCAGTCCAGCAAGTATCATGTCAGCAGCAGGTTGCAAATATGGTTATCTGTATCTGTAATTTGTAGTTTAAACTGCTAATACTCCTATGAAAGCTTTGCAAATAAACTGAATTCACATTACTCAACCTGTATACAAGAAAACATTGACAATAACCTTCACTTAATTAAGTAGGATAAATCTAGTTGGTGGAAAGGTAATATAATTATAAAAACACCAGAATAGTTTGGAGCAGAAGCTCAGGGGACTCCATATGTTACACTACTCGATGAACAAGTTTAATAACTTCACACTTTCAAGTTGACATCATTAGAATGACACATTATGTCTGTTGAAAACATTTGCATTGCCTGCAAGAAGTGGGATTAAATGTTAACAAGTTATGGTACAAATCTTCCTGGCTCCGGATGACTGGAGATGAAACATGTTTTGGGAGATATGCATCAGAATCTTGTTGAAATCGTGAAGCACAGATGTGCGCGAAAATTTCCTGAGAACCTTCAATTCACTATTCTCCCTCACTTAGTATCATCCACAAATTGAGAGATTTGCCCTGAACATCTATTACAACGTCATTTACAGGAATCAAGAAAAGCAAGGGCCCTAACACCAACCCCTGGAGAACATCCAATCTGAGAAAGGTTCATCCATACCTACCCTCTGTTTTCTATCTTTTAGCTGCCAAGGACCCATCAATTTCAAACATTTCTAATTTGCAAAGCAACCTCTTGTTGCTATCATATCAAATGGTTTCTGAAAATAAATACAGAGGAACCTCGATTATCTGAATACCAATTATCCGAAAATCAGATTAGCTGAAGGAGATCTTGAGGTCTTGATAGAAACATTACATCAAAGACGTATTTCTAACAGTGATCACGTCTTTTGTTTACAATGATTAAACAGGCACCATCTCCAAATGACTGACCTCTCGCCCTCTCT
This sequence comes from Hemiscyllium ocellatum, assembly GCF_020745735.1. Lineage (NCBI taxonomy): Eukaryota > Metazoa > Chordata > Chondrichthyes > Orectolobiformes > Hemiscylliidae > Hemiscyllium > Hemiscyllium ocellatum. The sequence goes on along the minus strand of NC_083407.1, from coordinate 35,304,856 downwards.
CTCTCCTTTTACTTTTCCTGGAGTTCTACACAGGGGTGAACCCTAAACACCCCCTTCCCCAGAAAATTTCTCTAGCATTGTCCTGTACAGGGCAAATGTGGAACCTGTCAAAAAAGTGCAGTAAGAAGTTGTGTGTGTGTACGCGTGTGCGTGCATTATTTGGAGATTTACACCACAAAGGCAGCTGCTGCACCAGCAGCAACAGCAATCTTGTTGGTGTCCAGTCCAGCTGCCCGGAGAGTGGGCAGTGTTGGACGGGTTTGGGAGGTGGGCAGGGGGCGGTGTTGGACAGGGGCGGGGCATTGTTGGACGGGGAAGCAGTGTTGGACAGGGGTCAGTGTTGGATGGGAACGGGGGCACAGTTGACCAGAGGGGACTGTTGGCCGGAGGGCAGTGATGGATGGGGGGGGGCAGTGGGGCTGACAGGGTCGGGAGGCAGACGGGGGTGGGGGTGATTTTGGATGGGGGGTGCGGTTTTGGATGGGGAAGGGGGCAGTGTTGGACTGGGTCAGTTGGCAGTGTTGGATGGAGCAGTGGGCAGTGTTGGGAGTGGGGGGTGGTCACGGTGATGGACGGGGCGGGGTCAATGTTGGATGGGGGCAGGGGATGGTGTTAGACTGGGGTGGGCTTATGTGCACTGTGTGCTGCTGCAGTCTCCTGAATGGGGAGTAAGACTTTTAAAAACTCCGAGCCCCAAAGGAAAGGCATTTAATGGATTAACCGAATAATAGATTATCCGAATGAAATAGTGCCCGTCCACCTTGTTCGGATAATCGAGGTTCCCCTGTATATCGTATCCACAGCACAACCCTCATCCACTGCCAGTGTCACTTTGTCAAAGAACTCAATCCCATTTGTTAGACATGACCTACCCTTGACAAGGCCGTGTTGACCATCAAGTATTAAATTATTTTTCTCTCCCGTGTATATTTACCTTATCCCATATTATGACCCCTATCAGTTTCCCACTTTTGACATCATGCAGTTTTCTGAGTTATTCTTTGTCCATTCAATAAATTACTATGTCACAAGTTGGAACTGAGAAATAAGAAAGGGATGATCACCTTATTGAGTCTCTACTATAGACACCCCCAATATTCAGCAGGAAATTCAGAAACAAATTTGCGAGGAGATCTCAGTTATCTGTGAGAAAAATAGGGAGGTTATGGTTGGGGATTTAACTTTCCAAACATAGACTGAGACTGCCATAGTGTTAAGGGCTCGGATAGAGAGGAATTTGTTAAGTGTGCACAAGACAATTTTTTGATTCAGTATGTGGATGTACCTACTAGAGGAACAAAATTTTACCTACCCTTGGGAAAAAAGGCAGGATAGGTGACTGAGAAATCAGTGGGGGAGCACATTGAGGCCAGTGACTATTAGTTGTAAAATAGTGTTGGAAAATGACAGACTGGATCTAAAAGTTAAAGGTCTATATTGGAGGAAGGCCACTTTTGATGGCATTATTTATGCAAGAACTTTCAAAATTCATTGGAGACAGATGTTTCTGGAAAATGGGAATCCTTCAAAAATGAGATAACGTGAGTCCAGAGATTGTGTTTTCCTCTTTGGGTAAGGGCAAGGCTGGTAGGTGCAGGGAATGCTGGATGATGAGAGAAACTGATGTTTTGGTCAAGTAAAAGAAGGAAGCATACATCAGGTACAGACAGGAGAAATCAAATGAATCCTTCGAAGAGTATAAAGGCAGTAGGAGTATATTTAAGAGGGAAATCAGGAGGGCTAAAAAGAGACATGGCAAATAGGGTGCAGGCGAATCCAAAGGGATTTTGCAAATACATTAAAGACAAAAGAGTAACTAGGGAGAGAATAAGGCCCCTTAAAGATCAGCAAGGTTGCCTAGTGTTGAACCACAGGAGATGGGGGAAATATTAAACAAGCATTTTGCACTGGTGTTTACTGTGGAGAAGGATATGGAAGACATAGAGCGTGGGGAAATAAATAGTACCATCTTGAAGAATTTCCATATTAAAGAGGAGGAGGTGCTAGGTATCTTAAAACACTTAAATATGCATAAATCCCTTGGGCCTGATCAGGTGTACCCTAGAACTCTGTGGGAAGCTAGTGAAGTGATTGCTAGGTCGCTTGCAAAAATATTTGTAATGTCAATACCCACAGCTGAGGTGCTTGAAGACTGGAGGTTGCTGTCATTATTTCAGCAAGATGGTAAGGAAAAGCCAGGGAACGACAGAACAGTGAGCTTGACATTGGTGGAGCTGAAAATGTGTTGCTAGAAAAGCACAGCAGGTCAGGCATTTGGAGACGGTGCCTGTTTAATCTTCAGGAAGGGCTTATGCCTGAAACGTTGATTCTCCTGCTCCTCGAATGCTGCCTGGCTTGCTGTGTTCTTACTAGAGAACTGCCAATAGTAGCAAAGCTGTACTAATATATGCCTCACTGTTGTAACGAAAGAAGAGTGCAGCAAAATATTCTAACCTAGAAACATATTGTCACAATGTCCATATGTATATGCCCACGTTATGAACGTTGGTTCAGTCCTTACTTAGAAGCCAGCATAACATAAAACTGTAAATTTATCTAGTACACAAATCAGTCTGCAATTTGAATTTAGTTCAATTTCAAGTTAACACACTTTTGTCTTTAGATCAAGCCTCAGAAAAAAATGAGCAATTTTAACGTGGAGGTTTCACTCAAGGCAAGGAATTTAATGTAAGGAAAATAAATCTTTTTTTTCAGGTCTGCCAGACAGTATCATCAAAAGAGATTCCTTTACATTATATTGCTGGACCTATGTTATTTATTTGGATGAGATTTTAACAATTTATCACTACTTATCTTCTGCTTGTTCAAGGCCTTTATGTTGTTCATATGTGTGGGCTTCTTTCTCCTTCAGTTCCTAATGTAAAATCAGTCCAAGATACATTTCCCTTCAACCAGAAATTCTATGCATAATAACTGTTCAGATTTTCAATGAATAAGAAGATTTTCAATGGTAGCATTCACAGTAATCACCTCCAGACCAGGAGGGCCGAGTTAAAGTCCCACCTGTTCTAAAGGTAACATTTCTGAACGGTAGGTTAGAAAATATTTGCCCAAGACATATGGACTAAAATTCCATGAATCTTGCTTCATAAAGCAAAAGCTAACAGAGAGGAATTTGTATCAACCTGTGTACTTTACTCACAACTCTGTCTCAAATTCTGGTGTCAGCAAACTTGCATTGTTGGAACAGGTCAACAGCACTGACAATGGCTGTCATTGAATGGTCCAATCCCCAAATTTTGTTTTCCATTCATTCAGGGGACGTGAGTTCATTTGCCTGGGCCAGCATTTACTTAATGCTAATTTACCTTCAGAAGGTGGTGATATTCTGCCATCTTGAATCGCTGCAGGCCATTTGATGTAAGTACATCCACACTGTGGTTAGGGAGTGAGTTCCAGGATTCTGACTCAGCAACATTGATATATTTCTAGGCTGGGATGGAGCGTGGCTTGGAGGGGAACTTCCATGAGGCAGTGTTTCCATGCATTTACTTCCCTTGTCCTTTTAGATGCTAGTCATAGAGTCATACAGTTTCAGTGCTGTCTATGGAGACTTGGTAAATTCAGACAGTGAATCATGTATATGATATACACTGCTGTTGCTAACCATTGATGGTGGAGGGACTGAATGAGAGATAATGTGGTGCTAATCAAGACAGCTATTTTGATCAGAATGGTGTTGAATTTCTTGAGTATTATTGAAGTTACAATCATCCAGGCAAGTTAGAAGTATTCCATCACACTTCTGACATGTGCCTGAATGGTGGGGGTCAGGCTTCGATGACTTAGGAAGTGAATTACTCACTGCAGGACTCCGTGCTTCTGACCTGCTCTTAGAGCCACAATATTGATATTGAAAGTGCAGCTCATTTTCGAGTCAACAGTGACACTCAGGATGTTAATAATTGGGGATTCAGAGAACATAATTCTACTGAGTGTCAAGGAAATATGGTTACTGTCCGGCACTTGCATAGCACGAATGTTACTTGCCATTTGTCAGCCCAAGCATGAATATGATCCAGTTTGGCTACATTTGGCAGTGGACTGCTTCAGTCTCTGAGGAGTTGTGAATTGTGTTGAACATTATTACTCATGAATGAACATTCTTACTTCTCTCCTTATGATGGAACAGCTGAACAGAAATATCCAGGAGCTGAGTTGACTGACCTCCAACAACCAAAACCATCTTCCTTTATGACACTACCAAGTGGAAAGCTTTCTCCTTAGTTTCCATTGACTAGAATTTTGCTAAGGCCCTTTGATGCCATACATGGTCAAATGATGCCATGATATCAAAGGCAACCACTCTCAACTCACTTTTGGATCTCACCTCTTCTCTCCGTCTTTGGACCGAGCCTCTAATGAAGTCAGATGCTAAGTGCCTTAGACAAAACATAAAGTAAGCATCTGTGAGCACACTCTTGCTAAGCAAGTGCTGCTTCATAGTATTGTTGATGACTCCTTCCAACCTGAGTAGATTCTTAGGATGACCACATTGGACTTGTCCTGCTTTCTATGTACAGAACATACTTGGGCAATTTTTCACATTGTTGGGTAAATGCCAGTGTTGTAGCCATTCTGGAGCAGCTTGGTTAAGAAAGTCTAGGGACCAGGTCTTCAGAACAATTTCTAAATTATTATCATGCCTAGACTTTGTAATAATCAGCCATTTAGGCCAATTCATGATATCACATGAAGGGAATCAAAGCATTCCTTTTATATCTGAATATCCCATAAGAATTTTTCAATCTGATGAGACAACAGAATTCTGCATCTAATGATTTAATTTATGAGTGCAGTAAAGATTACTAGTTCATTTTGGAGTGACTAACTTTGAAGGGGTTTTTAGCCCTATCCAAACCTGTCAGCTGACAACAGACTAAATATGGGTTCTGTTTGTCCCTACCTCTGAACCTGGAGGCCCACTAATGTATAAAAATAGCTCTGAATGTTGATTATAAATAGCTGGAATAGCCTAAATATCACCGGGTATGCATCCTTGAAACTGGAAGGGGTCAAGTAGAGGCACTCTCTACCTTGGTTGGAATCATTCCCACATTATGTCTTGTTTGCCAATGCTGCAAGTGAAGCATGCAGTTGAAATTTTGGGCACTCAATACTTTTGACTGTCACCTTTCTGTCTCAAACAATTTTTCATTGTCATGATATGGTTTTGGGAGGAAAAATCTAATTATCTTCTGCCATCAATTCTTGGAAAAACAAAATGTTTCTTTCACTGAAGTTGCTACAATTGCCCTTGACTGTCTTTGGAAATAAGAGACCAAGCATTTATAAAGTGCCTTTTACAACCTGTGGGAATTCCAAAGGCTTTTAGATTAGATTAGATCCTTACAGTGTGGAAACAGACCCTTCGGTCCAACTAGTCCACACTGACCCTCTGAAGATTAATCCACCCAGAACCATTTCCCTCCTAACACTAACACTAGTGGGCAATTTAGCATGGCCAATCCATCTGACCTGCACATCTTTAGATTTTGGGAGGAAACTGGAGCACCAGGAGGAAACCCACGCAGACACAGGGAGAATGTGCAAACACCACACAGACAGTCACCCAAGGCTGGAATCAAACCTGGGACCCTGGTGCGGTGAGGCAGCAGTGCTAACCACTGAGCCACCGTGCCACCCTTATTATAAGCCATCTAGTACACCTGAAATATGGCTACTGTTGTCATGTACAAATACAGCAATCAGTTTGTACAAAACTAGGTCTCAAAATCAGCAAAGAAATTCTAACCAGAACTGCTTTTAACAATGTTGGTTGCAGAATGAATATTTAATAGGTCTTAGGGAATATCTCCATACGCTCTTTCAAATGTTATCATGGGACTTGTTTAAGCCCACCTCAAAAAGCAAACTGCCGTTTGATTTCACATTTCTTTCAATAACAGTAACCACCAACAGAGCAGTACTTCCTCAGCAGTGCACTCATACACTTATAAAACTGCTTAGTTTTGTCCTCAAGCCTTGAGAATACTATACTACCCACTGAGCCACAGCTCGCACCTTTGGCTGAATCTTTATTTTAGGTTTCGGACCATTTCTGCTTTGAGTCGTGGTGTGAGCCATTTCCTGAAAGCCAATACGCTTCTTAAAGAGGTGGTAAGCTAATGGCCTAATGCCAGGATTATAAAACAATTAGTGGTAACAGATGCAGTGAGGACACAGAGGTCAGACATGTCAGACATGATCAAAACAGCAGCGACTATTGTTGTCAGTGATTATGCAAGAATGGAGAAAAAGGAGCAGCAAGTCAGGGTACAATGAAGGAGCAGCCTCACAACATACCTTTTCCCTCTGGAGGTCTGTGTCTGCAGACAGAAAGTTACTGTTTCCCAGAATGCAGTCAGGAGGAGGCCAGCAGGAAAAGGCAGAGCTGGTTGGAGGTATCTCATAACAGCTGCAGTATTGTCAGCAGCCCATGGATCCAGTACCAACAAGGTAAAAGGTCTCTGTCTTCATAATGCTCATTAGCTGAGCAACCTGAGAGCATATAAGACTAAGGAGCATGGTTTCCTTGGAGTATTTCTGAGCACTTAGCAGAGGTCACACCACAGGCACTCATGGAGGAGACAACAGTGAAGCTTAGGAGTTCTTGACCTGCTGGAAGTGTCAATGAAGGCACCATGATCTAACTCATTGATTTTGGTTTTGTAATCTTTCAAGAGAAAACAATTCACCACTTCCGCGAAAGGGCTTGTTTACTTAGTGGTGTCCACAAATAGTAAATCTGATATTCATTAAACAAGAAGCCCTTCACATCAGTGATGGCAAAGTAAAAGTTTATCAGAGTCAAGATGGTACTATCTTTCCATCTCCAGGTGAGGTGATGGTGTTTCTTCCTACTTGTAGACACCTAAATTAAGAGCAGGAGTCAGCTCCTTAGTCTACTCTACCAATCAATAACATCATGGCTGACCTGTTCAGTTTGGAATTCCATGTTCCTTTCTATTCCCAATAACCTTTGATTCCCTTGCATAACAGAAGTCTATCTACTTTTTCCTAAAATATATTCAATGATCTGTCTTCTAAGGCAGCGTGTTTGAAATTTGTACAAATCACTGAGAGTAAAAAAAAACTTATCTATCCTATACAGTGCTCCTCATTCTAGATTCACCCACAAGAAGAAACATCATTTTCACGTGCATCTTATTGAGAACATTCAGGATCTCATGCATTTTAATCAAGTCATCCCCTCTCCTTTTAACATCTAATGAAAACAACCTGAGTCTGCCCAAACTTTCCTCATTAGACAAACTTCCTCTTTCCAGGTATCAATCCAATAAACCTCCTCTGAACCTCCTCCAAGACATTCACTTCCTTCCTTTAATAAGGAGATCAAAACTGCACACTGTATTCAAGATGGACATATTTGGCTTTTCAGAAGGCGTTTGATAAGGTACTGCACATCACCCTCCATCATAAGGTCCCATAGTGTGTGAATTAATATATTACCATAAATTGGTTGGCTACTTAATAGAAGACAGAGAGATGAGGTAAGGGTGGCTGCTTCAGGATGACAATTTGTAAGTAGTGGTGTGTCATAGTCATCAGTGCTGAGACCACAATTATTGACTATATATATTTATACATTTATTATTTGGCTGAGGAAAATGAAAGTAATAAAGCCAAGTCTACAGATGACAGGTCATAGACAGGTTAAGTGAATGGGCAAAAACTTGGCAGATGGAACATAATGTAGGGAAATGTGAAATCATGAATTTTGACAGGAAGAATAGAGGAGTTGAACATTACTCAAATGGAGACAGGAAGCAGAAAGCTACCGATCAGAGGGGTTTGAGATCTTTGTCCTTTTATCACAAAAAGCTAACATTCAAATTTAGTGGATAATGGGAAGGCAAATGGAATGTTGGCCATTATTTCATAAGGAATGGATTATAAAAGGAGGGGTTTCTACATACAGCAGGCAATAATCAGATCACACATTTAACAGTTTTTGGACCCTTTATCATAGAAAAAATATACTGGCATTGGAGGCAGTCCAGAGAAGGTTCATTGAGCTGATATTGGGTATGGAGGGACTGTCTGAAGGGAAGTTGAGTAGATTCGGCCTATACTCATTGGAATATAGAAGAACATGACATGACATTTTGGAAACATAAAAGATTCTCAAAAGACGAGACAGGCTAGATGCAGAAAGGTTGTTTCCCCTTGTGGGAGAATCTAGGACCAGAGGACTTAACCTCAGAATAAGGGGTGACACATTTAAGACACAGATGAGGAAGAATTTCTTTCCTCAGAAGACTGTGAATCTGTGGAATTTGTTACCACAGAGGGCTGTTAAGACTGTATCATTATACATATTCTAGGCTGAGATACACAATTTTTTATCTGTTGTGGAATGAAGGATAATGCGGAAAAGGCAAGAAAGGACAGTTGATGATTATCAGATCAGCCATGATCTCATTGAATGGTGGAGTAGACTTGATGGACAGAATGGCCTGGTTCTGCTTATGTGTCTACTGATCTTATGTGATCTCAACAATGTCAGTATAACTAAAACATAATATTATTACTTTTTATGTTTAATTCCATTAGAATTCTTAATTACTTGCTGGAGCTGCATACTAACTTTTGTGATCATGCACTCGAAGACCTTGATTCCTCTGCAATTCAGAATTCTGTCATCATTCTTCATTTATATAACATATTGCTTCGGTTCTTCTTGTCAAAGCGAACAATCTTACATCTCCGTACATTATATTCCATCTGCCATATTTTTACCCAGTTAACATATCGATAACAATATACTTTCCAACGTATTATCTGTAAATTTAGATGCCATGACTTAGTCATTGATATAAAATTGGAAAAAGCTGAAACCCCAGCATAGGCCTCTGTGAGGCTTCACTTTTCACATCACGCAAATTAGTAAAGGCACATTTCTGCATAGTATCTGTTTTATGCCAATCAGCCAATCTTTTATTCATGTTGATATGTTACCACCTCCCATTCCAAATACTTCTCTTACATGAACATTTATTTAATGGTTTCCTCCATGCAAATAGAAACATTGTAATTGTCTGCTTTAGCTCTAACAGTTGTGAAAGACAACATTTTCCTAACTAAGTTATGTCTACCACAGGGCCAATTGTGGAATGGGGTGCCCCAGTTTGCCAGGTATGAAGTTATCGTCTTCTATAGCAAACAAGCATGAGATCAGGTAGGTGCAGCACTCACCAGCATTATGATGCAACCATTTCATTGAGTTTTCACATGAGGTTAGAACTTATGGCAAAGGGCAACCAAAATGTTATTGAGCAAATCAGGGATGCTCTAAATGGTTCCCTTTAGAAGATGGCTGACACAGCTATTCTCAGTTGGAAAAAAATACAGTCTCTCAGGAGTCAGAAGATGGATTTTCCTGGTCAGAATAGGATATACGTGTCAGAATGTCAAAATTCCCAGTTACTGTACAGTGAGCAGAAAATGGGGGGATTTATGCACAGCATGAGCCTTGTCAGATTTCAGGCATATTACAGAATCATAGAATTATTTTGGGAACAATGCTCTAATGTGCCACATTTTGTCATATTGCCTGCTCAGACTCAGTCTGCTGGGCATATTGTTGAAGATTCCTGACAGTGCAGAAGCACACTCCTTACATCCTTGGAAAGACTTTTAATTTTGTTAAGATTACTGAAGAAAATCTCAATAAACATTGCACAACTTTAGATGTTAACCCAAGTCAGTTGTTAACAGAAACTTAGAATGGGCATTGGGCATTAATGGAGTATGATTTTTCTGCAAAACTTCCCTATTTCTGTTAAAAATCACACAACACCCAACCAATTCTTCATCCAGACACATGGGACAGCCATGGGGACCAAATTTGCACCCCAATGTACCAACATTTTTATGCCCAGGTTCGAACAGGATTTCTTCTCTATGCAGGATCTTCAACCAACATTGTACACAACATACATTGATAACATTTTCTTCCTCTGGACCCATGGCGAGGATTCACTGATAAAACTACACAGTGACATCAATAAGTATCATCCCACCATCAAACTCACCATGGACTACTCTCGACTGTCTGTCTCATTCTTGGACACGTGCGTCTCCATCAAGGACAGACACCTCAGCACCACACTCTACCGCAAACCCACAGACAACCTCACAATGCTACACTTCGCCAGCTTCCACACAAAACATATTAAAACAGCCATTCCCTATGGACAAGCCCTATGCATACACCAGATTTGCTCAGATGAGGAGGAATATAACGGACACCTGGAAGTACTCAAGGATGCCCTCACAAGTATGGGTACGATGCTCAAATCATCGACTGCCAGTTCCGACGTGCCACAGCAAGGAACCATAATGACCTCCTCAGGAGACAGACACGTGCTGCAACTGACAGGGTACCCTTCGTTGTTCAGTACTTCCCAGGGGCTGAAAAATTACGCCATGTTCTTCGTGAACTGCAACACATTATCAATGAGGATGAGCACCTCACCAAGACCTTCCCCACACCTCCATTTCTTGCCTTTAAACAAGTGCCAAACCTCTAACGGCATCTCCAAATCATTCCCTATTTCTATCTTACTTATACTTCTGCATGTCTTGGTGGTGATTTAATCAATGTTTACAAGGTAAGTAAGGGAATAAATTGTTATTATATAGACAGTTTGTGCAAATCAAATTGGCCTGCAGATAACAAGGATGTCATACTCTTCACAGTATGTATAATGTATTTTAACTTTCAATTTTTTCCCTTGAATTACATCTTGTTAACATTTCTGCATGAATAGAATTTAATTTTGACTAATGTATTTTACCATTTCAGCAGCTCACCATGTTCATCCATGCACTGCATAATTTCTGTCATATAATGCCCATACTTCTTTAAACCATAACATCTAACAAACATACAACACAGAAGGAGGTATTTAGCTTACTATGTCTATGCTGGATCTTTGAAAGAGACAGTCAGTTACCTCCCTTCCCATATGATTTGTCTATGGCTTTCTAAATTTCTTCTTTTCAAGTACACATCCAATATTCTCTTGAAACAGCTTGCTATAGGTCCCCTTCCTCTGTGATTTGGCCATAGCCTTGAAAAATTCTCTTTTTCAATGACACCTCCAATTTTCTCTTGAAAGATACTATTGCATTTGCTACAGGCAACATATTCCAGATGATAACAACTTGTTGAAGAGAAACAAATCCTCCTCATTCCCATGTTGGACTTTTGCCACGTCTTCCTGCCATTTGTCCTGATAAAGAGGAGAGAACTCACGACATTGTTTGTTACGCTTCTCTGTGAGTAAGCAGGAGCTTCTCACAAATTAGAAAATGTCATTGTATACATACCAAGCCTCCTGTAAAGTCTAGCATGAAACCTTATCACTCAGAGATGGGGGTGGATATCACCTGCAATTTCCACAACAAATTTACTACAACATAGTGGATTAAAACTTGTTCGGTATCTTAAATCCTACCGACAGTTGTTACAACTTTATATAATTGTGCTACACGTGTGGCAGTTACTTATTAATTTTGCTTAAAAATCAAAGTTTCAACGTTTTCATTATCTATTAATGACATACAACATCAATTCGATGCCACTTCTGTGAAGAGACAATTTTCACGTTAAATCAACTTGTTAATCCTTACAAGGCTTATTAAAATTGAAAATAGAACAACTACTAGTCTCAGCCATATTATTGTATCAACATCATTTTCTAGCTGGCGGGAAACTCCTAGGAATTTCATGCATAACTGCACCAGATTAATTTCAGTGTATCTAGCATTGAAAGAAGTTGAAATCAGGGACACATGGTGAAAAAGAAAACGAAGATTTCTGAATGCAAACCTTTCTGATACCAAAACAAAAACATAAATTGCTGGAAAAGCTCAGCAGGTCTGGCAGCATCGGTGGAGAGAAATCAGAGTTAACGTTTCAGCTCCAGTGATCTTTCCTCAGAACGGATGACAGCTATGAAAATGTCTTTTTTATGCAGAAGATAGGATGAGGAGGGGGTAAGGGGTAAATGACGGGTGGAGACAGTGTTCAAAGAGAGAGAAGAGCAGTTGCTTAGGCAAAGGAGTGGATCGCAATCAGGCCAGGAGTGTGATTCGCTGTTAATGGGGCCTGTTAGGGGGTAACAATGGTTTCTATGTAATAACAGACCATGTGATAACAATGCCTAGTGTGAGAGGGTTGGTGAGAACTCAAACCCGAAAATTGTTGAAGCGATGTTGAATCCTTAAGGTTGTACAGTTCCCAAGTGGAAAATGAGGTGCTGTCCTCCTAGCTTCCACTGAGCTTCACTATAAGATGGAGTGTTAAAGTGGCTGGCAATTGGAAGCTCAGGGCCTTTTTCTGGTCAGAACATAGGTATTTTGAAAAGTGGTCACCTAGTCTACGATTTGTTTCACTAATGTGCAGGATGACAATACTGTGAGCAACGAATGTAGCAAACTAGATTGAGTGAAGTGCAGGTAAAGTGTTCCTTTACCTGGGAAAGTGTGTTTTGGCTCTTGGATACTGAGGAGGAAGGAAGCAAACAGACAGGTGTTACACCTTCTGTGGTAGCAGGGGAAGATGTCATGGGACTGTGAGGGACTGTTGGCAGTGAAGGAGGTGTGGACTGGAGTGTCGAAGAGGGAATGGTCCCTGCAGAAGGCTGACAAGTGAAGGGGAATACATGTCTGGTGGTGGCATTTCGCTGGAGATGGCCGAAATGTCAGCCAATCATCCTCGTTTCTGATTCCCATTTTGATCAGGTTTCTTGATACCATATTTGCTCAAACATTGACGTGGTGTCAAGTGCAAGCCAGTTACACCTCACTTCTGGAGGTCAGCTCTTTCAGACATATTTGCAATAAGGCTGTAAAGAATTCTGGAGCCATGTGGCTCTGACAGACCCCAGACAGAATACCAGTGAGTATGTTATTGTTGAGTAAGTACTGCTTGATAGCAGTGCCAATGATATCTTCCATCACTTGAGCAATCATTACTACTCTGCATTTGAGATTATAACATTTTTATTTGCCACAGGGAAATATTTCTGAAAAAAAATGTTGTTTGTTAAAAAATTCACCGATGACAAATAATTTCCAATATATGGGATAGTCAAGGTTCTTCAATCACTTTTGAGTTTTCATTCTGCATTAACTTGGATAGAGTTCTGTGGCAGCTGTTTCATTGTTGATGTTCAGATTTGTTTAATTGGAACATTTTTCATTAAAGAGCTTGAGGATTAGACTTTACCTGCTGTTTTATTTTAAAGTGACTATCATCAAGATGAAATTACTGATGAATGTTTGGGAATTATTGTACAGGATACCAATTTAACAATGTGAAAATTTACAAATCTTGGTGTATCACTGATATAACAATGGTATGACCTATCCACAAACATGAATCAAAATAAGTTATCATAAATCTATTATAACAAATTGAAATTCATTTCCATATATTATGGAAAAAATGTTGATAACTGATTATGTAAATAACAGGACAGGGTAATACATCAAAGATATCAACACCAACACCTCCATATTCATTAACATTTGAGCATTTGGGCGAAAGCAGTTCCTTCCTGATTTGCTTTGCTACATTGAAGATCAATTGTATTCTCTGTCAAGAGAGGGTGCTGAAAGGGTTCAGAAAAGGTTTACAAGGATGTTGCCAGGGTTGGAAGGTTTGAGCTCTCTGGAGAGGCCGATAGGCTAGGGCTGTTTTCCCTGGAGCGTCTTTAGCTGAGAGATGACCTTATAGAGGTGCATAAAATCATGAGGGGCATGGATAGGGTAAATAGACAGGGTCTTTTTCCTGGAGTAGGGGAGTCCAGAACTAGAGGGCATGGGTTTAGGGTGAGAGGGGAAAGATTTAAAAGGGACCCAAGCAGCAAGATTTAAAAGGGATTCATGCAGAGGGTGGTGCGTGTATGGAATGAGCTGCCAGAGGAAGTGGTGGAGGCTGGTACAATTACAACGTTTAAAACGTTGGATGGGTATATGAATAGGAAAGCTTAGAGGGATACAGGCCAAGGGCTGGCAAAGGGAACTAGATTAATGTAGGATATCTGGTCAGCATGGACAAGTTGGAACAAAGGGTCTGTTTCCATGCTGTGCATCTCTTTCACTCTGTGAGTCTCAGTACCCAGGCAAACTAGGAACATATTCTTTCCTGCTTAGGCCATACCAATGAGATCATTTTAAGCAAAGGTTAATTTCATGAACTTGTATCACATAATTTTTAATATATGTATTACTGTTGTAAAGAAATGTATCTTACTGAGATAGTGAAGTAACTCCAATAATGTTGTGTTCTTTCTATCACATCATTGGCTTCAACTAACACACAAGGAGCTTCACAACCAGTAGGCAAAAACAACCTGCTTGATTCGCATACCATTTGCCCATCTAAACATTCACTCTCTCCATCACCAGAGTACTGTGGCAGTAGTGTTTGCTAACTACAATGTACCCAGCACCAAACCTCTGCAACAGAACTTCAGACCTGTGGTCTTTGTCAACTACAAGCACAAGGGCAGGAGAAACATTGGAAACTGTCAAATTAGAATAGAAGCATGCTCAGATTTGGATTTTAATAAACTGGCAGACAATAACTTAATATTTTATGTACAATTAATTCAATAAATTCAAAACATATATTAAGCTAATAATGATGAAATTTCACAAATGGCAAATTATTTTCTTTATGAGAGTGTTGATAATCCATCATGGTTCTTTAAGACTATGTATCTTTGTTCTCAACTATGTATTATCTTCCAGTACTTGCATATTTCTTTGGGATTCTTTAAGAAATAACTGCACAGAGGGCATTATCCTGCCACCAAGTCGCCCTTTGTTTACATGTGCATAGTACATGGACTCTGACCTGCTTGCTCCGCGCTACTTCCGAGAGTGAAGAAACTCTGAGACTCCGGCTTTTATCTGTCAGCCAGGGCTCCCTGATTGTCCCATGTTAACAATTCCAATCAGAGATCTCACACTCAATGACATCCACCTGACCAACCTCATTCCAAACACTACATTTTATCTCAGAGATTTAAATTTGTTCTTAAAAAAAAGCACTGAGCTAAATGATGTAAAATTTGCCAGTGGAGCAAATGCATTTTACATGCTAAAAATCCAAATCTGGAGTTGTGTATGTCGTACATCAGGGTTATGTATTTCGATTTATCCTTAGCACAGAAATTGTATATGCCAAGAGTAAAGTTGACATGTTGATCTGAAATCTATGATTAACTGTTCCTTATGAATGACAAGGACATGACCTAAAGCTTTGAATAACGATAGAATCACCAAGTTAAATCTGTGCACTTTACATTATCTAAAGGCAGAATATAACTTGGTCAAATTTTAACAGGGCTGTTTTAAAGTACTTACACGGTGTCATCTGAAGACAGAAGTTACTATCTGTAGAGCAAACCATTTTGAAAAGAATGATTGAAATCATTTCAGAGGAATCACTGCTGATATATCTTCAGCTTTGTTACTAATCTCATAAACAGCTATCCATTTAAGTCCATTCATAAGATAACAATGAGTTTCCAGAGTCAAGAACTCTTAAAATATAAACTTGATTCATCTGTTAAAAAAAAACACCATTATACATTCATTAATCTAATCAGGAGAAAATGTGCCCAAGCCTGAATTATCTCAATTGATTAACCAGACGGGCTAGCGTAAGATAATGTTTAGGTTAAACTGTTGAATTTCCTTAGCATCGGTTATGAAGCAAATTAAGTATTGGGAAATACCAAGTACAAACACATGGAATTCATGGAACTCATGTGGATACCTTACTGAAATGAACAATGGAAGGCTGGTTATCATTGTCATATATGCAGGAACAATACTTCGGGAAAAGAGTAATCTGAAGTTTAAAGAAAGGAGTGAAACCTGAATCAGAAGAAAGATAGACTAGCTAGTCTAAAATTTGTAAAGGGATGAGATGGGGATGCATGGTGTAATATTATAATGTCTAAAATATTTAACAGGATCCTAAATGAATGGTAGGATAGATCCTCAGGCCTGAATTAAAGCATGTTTTCACTTTTGTTAACATTTGCTTGTTTGAAACCTTCTTGAATGTCTTCTTGAAATTAATAAAAATGACATTTGTCGACATTCCCTTATTTACAATAGTAACCACCTCAATAATTCAACAAGGTTATTCATTACAAATCCCATTCTGCCTTTGTTTAATCAGTTCATATTTATCAAAGTTCTCAGGTACACTGGCTCGAGTAACTGACTGCTTGTCTATATAATGTCTGAAATTCAAAAATGAAGGCAATCACTTGATTTACCATCACCTTTCAGAAAGATCAACAATTCCAAATTGATGTTTAAACTGTTTCCTATATCCTTGTAATTATTTTGCATTTATTCCTGTTATGATGAAGAATCAGAACCCCAAAGCACTTATTGACATTTTTTAACCTATAATTTCAAAATGTGTTATTTCTAAAGTAGGACAGCCAAACAATAACTGTGATGTGATGTGTTTTATTGTAAGTGCCATTGACAGGCAGGGTAACCCCAAAGCATCTTTGTTAGAGATCTGGAAACAGTACAATTGGCAATCGCCATCCTTGGAGATGCTCTTGATAGGCTAATAGTCTTAATGAGAAATGGCATTTGGAGAAAACTGTGACCTGAAGCACTGAACTATTTTAAAGACTTTGAACCAACAGCAATACTGCAATAGTGACTTTGGCTAAGGAGGCTGGGTTTGTGGAAGTTGATGAAGATGATGTTGAAAAGATTTTGATATCCCATGACCAAGAACTGTCAGATGATGAGCTGATGCAGTTGCAAGAGGAAAGGATACAAATCCAAACTGAATACAATAGCATACAGCCCGAAAGTGAAGTCATCGAGGAGCTGAACATGAAGCACTTGTGTGAGATTTCTGCTACGATTGACAGTGCTGCAATGGTTGTGGAAAAGCACAACTTTAATTTTGAAAAGGCATGTAGAGGGCAGGTTTGCAGGATGTTTTGAGTGCCTACAAAGAATTGTATGCTGGAAAAAAATGTGTGAGGCTAAGCAGACAAGCATACTGTCATATTTCAAAACTTCCACATCAGCCATAGCAGATGAACAGCCTCAATTTCCAACATTAAGGCAGGCAGACATAGAAGAAAATGTAGACGTTAGTGACCTGCCTGCCCTGATGGATTCAGATGGTAATGAGATGTTAATAGATTACCCTTTCCCACATCCTAGTCTCCTGTACCTCCCACCATCTTAACCTCGAACAGCCTTTACTACATGTTAGTGTTAGTTTAGATTTTATGTGCGTCATAGAGTCATAGAGACGTACAGCATGGAAACAGACCTTTTGGTCCAACCCGTCCATGCCGACCAGATATGCCAACCCATTCTCGTCCCACCTGCCAGCACCCGGCCCATATCCCTCCAAACCCTTCCTATTCATATACCCATCCAAATGCCTCTTAAATGTTGCAATTGTACCAGCCTCCACCACATCCTCTGGCAGCTCATTCCATACATGTACCACCCTCTGTGTGAAAAAGTTGCCCCTTAGGTCTCTCTTATATCTTTCCCCTCTCACCCTAAACCTATGCCCTCTAGTTCTGGACTCCCCAACCCCAGGGAAAAGATTTTGCCTATTTATTCTATCCATGCCCCTCATAATTTTGTAAACCACTACAAGGTCAACCCTTAGCCTCCGACGCTCCAGGGAAAACAGCCCCAGCCTGTTCAACCTCTCCCTGTAGCTCAGATCCTCCAACCCTGACAACATCCTTACAAATCTTTTCTGAACCTTTCAAGTTTCACAACATCTTTCCGATAGGAAGGAGACCAGAAGTGCATGCAATATTCTAGCAGTGGCCTAACCAATGTCTTATACAGCCGCAACATGACCTCCCAACTCCTGTAGCTAATACTCTGACCAATAAAAGAAAGCTTTCCAAATGTCTTCTTCACTATCCTATCTACCTGTGACTCCACTTTGAAGGAGCTATGAACCCGCACTCCAAGGTCTCTTTGTTCAGCAACACTCCCTAGGACCTTACCATTAAGTGTATAAGTCCTGCTAAGATTTGCTTTCCCAAAATGCAGCATCTCACATTTATCTGAATTGAACTCCATCTGCCACTTCTCAGCCCATTGGCCCATCTGGTCCAGATCCTGTTGTAATCTGAGGTAACCTTCTTCGCTGTCCACTACACCTCCAATTTTGGTGTCATCTGCAAACTTACTAACTGTACCTCTGAAGCTACATTCAAATCATTTATGTGAATGACAAAAGGTAGAGGACCCAGCACCGATCCTTGTGGCACTCCACTGGTCACAGGCCTCCAGTCTGAAAATCAACCCTCCACCACCACCCTGTTTTCTATCTTTGAGCCAGTTCTGTATCCAAATGGCTAGTTCTCCCTGCATTCCATGAGATCTAACCTTGCTAATCAGTCTCCCATGGGGAACCTTCTCGAACGCCTTACTCAAATCGATATAGATCACATCTACTGCTCTGCCCTCGTCAATCCTCTTTGTTACTTCCTCAAAAAAACTCAGTCAAGTTTATGAGACATGATTTCCCATGCACAAAGCCATGTTGACTATCCCTAATCAGTCCTTGCGTTTCCAAATACATGTACATCCTGTCCCTCAGGATTCCCTCCAACAACTTGCCCACCACCGACGTCAGGCTCACTGGTCGATGGTTCCCTGGCTTGTCTTTACCGCCCTTCTTAAACAATGGCACCACGTTAGCCAACCTCCAGTCTTCCGGCACCTCACCTGTGATTATTGATGATACAAATATCTCAGCAAGAGGCCTAGCAATCACTTTGCAAGCTTCCCACAGAGTTCTAGGGTACACCTGATCAGATCCTTGGGAATTTATCCATCTTTACCCATTTCAAGACATCCAGCACTTCCTCCTCTGTAATATGGACATTTTACTAGATGTCATCTGTTTCCCTACAGTCTATATCTTTCATATCCTTTTCCATAGTAAATACTGATGCAAAATACTCGTTTATTATCTCCCCCATTTTCTGAAGCTCGATCCAAAGGCCGCTTTGCTAATCTTTGGGGGGCCCTATTCTCTTCCTAGTTACCTTTTTGACCTTAACATATTTGTAAAAATCCTTTGGATTCTTCCTAATTCTGTTTGCCAAAGCTATCTCATGTCCCCTTTTTGCCTTCCTGATTTCCCTCTTAAGTATACTCCTACTTCCTTTATACACTTCTAAGAATTCAGTTGATCTGTCCTGCCTATGCCTTATATATGCTTCCTTCTTTTTCTTAACCAAACCCTCAATTTCTTTTGTCATCCAGAATTTCCTATACCTACCAGTCTTTCCTTTCACCCTGACAGGAATATACTTTCTCTGGATTCTCATTATCTCATTTCTGAAAGCTTCCCATTTTCCAGCCGTCCCATTACTTACAAACATCTGCCTCCAATCAGCTTTTGAAAGTTTTGGCCTAATACTGTCAAAATTGGCCTTTCTCAAATTTAGTACTTCAACTTTTAGATCTGGTCTATCCTTTCCAATCATTATTTTAAGTATAATAGAATTATAGTCACTGGCCTCAAAGTGCTCCCCCACTGACACCTCAGTCACCTGCCCTGCCTTATTTCCCAAGAGTAGGTCAGGTTTTGCACCTTCTCTGGTAGATACATCCACATACTGAATCAGAAAATGTTCTTGTACACACTTAACAAATTCCTCTCCATCTAAACTCTTAACATTTTGGCAGTCCCAGATTATGTTTGGAAAGTTAAAATCTCCTACCATAAGCACCCTATTATTCTTACAGATAGCTGAGATCTCCTTACGAGTTTGTTTCTCAATTTACCTCTGACTATTAGGAGGTCTATAATACAATTCCAATAAGGTTATTATTCCTTTCTTATTTCTCAGTTCTACCCAAATAACTTCCCTGGATGTATTTCCAGGAATATCCTCCCTCAGCACAGCTGTAACGCTATCCCTTATCAAAAACGCCACTCCCCCTCCTCTCTTGCCTTCTTCTCTGTCTTTCTGTAGCATTTGTATCCTGAAACATTAAGCTGCCAGTCCCGCCGATCCCTGATCCATGTTTCTGTAATTGCTATGATATCTCAGTCCCATATTGCTAATCATGTCCTGAGTTCATCTGCCTTCCCTGTTAGGCCCCTTGCATTGAAATAAATACAATTTAATTTATTAGTTCTACTTTTTCCCTGCCTGACCTGACTGTTTGACATGCTTCTGTTCTCAATTGTACCAGTCTCAGAATGATCTCTTTCTTCATTATCTCCCTAGGTCCCACCCCCAACCGTACTAGATTAAATCCTCCAGAGCAGCTCTAGTAAATTTCCCTGCCAGAATATTAGTCCCCTTCCAACTTAGGTACAATCCATCCTTCTTGTCCAGGTTACTTCTACCCCAAAAGAGATTCCAGTGATCCAAAAATGTGAATCCTTCTCCCATACACCAGCTCCTCAGCCATGCATTCATCTGCTCTATCCTCCTATTCCTGTCCTCACTAGCTCGTAGCACTGGGAGTAATCCCGATATTACTACTCTCGAGGACCTCCTTTTTAAATTTCTGCCTACTCTCTGTAATCTCTCTTCAGAATCACAACCTTTTCCCTTCCTTTGTCATTGGTTCCAATGTGGATACTGACCTCTTGATGGTCCGTCTCCCCTGTGAGAACATTCTACACCCTTTCTAAGACACCCTTGATCCTGACACCAGGGAAGCAACATACCAATCTGCTTTATCGCTGCTGGCCACAGAAATGTCTTTCTGTACCTCAGACTAGAGAATCCCCTAACACAATTCATCTCTTGGAACCCGGCGCACCCTTTTTTTGCATTGGAGCCAGGCTCAATACCAGAAACTTGGCTGTTCGTGCTACATTCCCCTGAGAATCCATCACCCCCTACATTTTCCAAAACAGCATACTTGTTTGAAATGGGTATGTCCACAAAAGACTCCTGCACTAGCTGCCTACCTCTCCTACCTTTCCTGGAGTTAACCCATCTATGTGACTCTATCCGAGACTTTCCCCCCTTCCTATAACCGCCATCCATCACATACCGTTGCTGTTGCAAATTCCTCATTGTTTCTAACTGTCTCTCCAACTGATCCATTCGATTTGATAAGATGCGCAGCCAACAATATTCATGGCAGATATAGTCCACAGTAACCCTTAAACTCTCTTTACACTCCCACATCTGACAAGAAATTCACATCACTCTATGAAAGGCCATTTTTGCTCCTTCACAATCTACAGACCCAGAAATCAACACTGTCTTATTCCTCTGCAAACACTGCCCCAGGTTACATGAATAGTTATAGCTTTTATTTTAAGTTTTATCAAGAGACCTATCTCCAAAAACATAGTATCAAGAAAGAACCCACTCTACTCACTACTGAAGATTCTCTGTCGGCCATACTTATAGCAACAATTAACATATCTGACTCTGTGTTGTGAACTTCGCCCAACAGTTCCTCCAAGATCAGTTGTGAATTTTACTGTTTGTTAATTTTCCCAGATGCACTCTGATGTCCAGTGATACATGAATTCAAACAGCAAAGATAGTAACTGTACTGTCCTCACCATGTGCATCCTTTGTCTGCTCTTCTCCCTTTTAAAACATGCTGTTGTTTTGACTTTTTTTTCCCAAAGTTCCAAAACAATGCAACAGCATATAAAACAGTAATTGCTGCTCCTGGAATTCGAGGAAATTACCTCCAGCATCTGAAACACCTCAAAAAAGGAGCAGATATTACAGCCAGAAATTTTTGAGGATGCTGTCGATATAGAATCTTATAAAAGCCGGTTAAATTGTGTCTTCATTTCAAAGCTGCAGGAATTCCTTTTCTCATCTTCCTTCATAATGCAAACCACTGATGCTACAATTGGATTCATAGCTCCTCTTTGAATGGTTCTCTGGGCCTAAATGCCTCATTTGCATTACTGACTGAAGTGATAAAGTATTTAAACTTCATTCTAACCAAGGTTATTCCTTTATCTGAAATGTATTAGGTAGTGCTCTTTTTGTTTTGTGAATTGTGGGGCTTCATACACACCAAGTTTGTCAAAAATACCCACATTTATTTCAATTTCATCATTATCTACTTCAACACTGATAATGACAGATTATCAAAGTCAGATGTTTTGTTCTTCTATGTTGGAACTTGTAATATTCAGTTAGATTGACCATTGGGACTTTATTTAATTATTTCCTCAAGCTCAGTTAATATTTGCATTTGTTTTTTTAAGATTATATTCTCTTTGCTATCATTCCCTCAGCTATGTGTGCAGTCAGACTTTATGTACACAATTAGATTCCAAAATAGAAGATGTTCAGATTACTAAAAAGTGTGATTCGCAGGTTTCTGAGGCCATACCAACAACAAAATCTGAAATGTATGTTAAAGTCCAAGTCGGTAAGTTAAAAAGCCTTTTCAGTATTATACAACATGTCAAAACTGCTTCATGCTGCAATTTCACTTGGCAGCTCCTCAAATTTAAGGGTTAGGGTTTGCTTTAATCTCAAAGAATTAAGGTTTTGAAGTTTGCTTTACTTATAATGGCTTTCTAGATTCATACTAAAATAATCAAATGGTTAACTTTTTAACCCCAAGCAGGTTTAATGTTTCAGTGGGTGGTTAAACTGACAACGCTAATTAATTTCGCGGAAAATACAGAATGTGTAATTCCTGTCTGGTGACTTCTTTCCTCGCCACATATAGTTAAACAATATAGCCAAGGTAAGTCTTGGGATAAGAATCAGAAAGTAGCTTCCAGTTCTTCGGGCAAGTAAGACATGCTGTGGATGTAGAGCTAATAGTGAATGTACAGTACAAACTGTAATGACAGACTTAAATTACAGACAGCCCAAACATCAAGAAACAAGGATTTCTTATTCCTCTGGCATCAGATCTTCAGAAACATGAAAGAAATAAAGAGTATTTAAATGGAATTAAGCCAGGAATGGTGGGTTGCTGATTGTGGAAAGGTTGGACTGGCTGGATTTGTAATGTTGGGGCTCAGAAGAGCATGAGGTGACTAGATTGAAATATGTAAGATTCTGAGGAGAATTGACCATGTGCATATGGAAAGAATGTTTATAAATAAGAAGGAAGAGATAAGGAGATCATAAAATCATAGAAACCCTACAGCATGGAAACAGGGCATTCCGCCTGTCAAGTCTACACTGAACCTTCGAAAAGCCTCCCACCCAGACCCACCCAACCTACCCTATCCCTAAAACCCTGCATTTCGCTAAAATGTTGGGTTTTTTTCTCATTGCAGGTTGAGAGTCGTTGGAACTCTCTTCCACAAAAGGTGGTGGAAGCAGAGTTGTTGAATATTTTTAAAAAGTAGAGGTAGATAGGTTATTGATGATCAAGGGGTGTAGGTTGTGGTAAGAAGTTATCAGGAGTAGGTGGGAATGCAAAGTAATCAGGTCAGCCATAATCTTACTGAATGATGCAGCAATCTTGAGGGGTCAACTCATGGAGTCCTGGTCCTGGTTGTATTTTCATAGGTATGCCAGGATGATAAACAATTTATGAGGTTTTGTAGAAATACCTTATTCTCTAAGGTCTTATTTACAATAACACTGGTCCTGTCTTTGTGTGGGGTGAGTGCCTGATAAAGATTGTGTTTTCCTTACCAATTTGTGGAGTGTGTCAGTATTGAAAGCATCAACAAAGATTTTGCCTCTATCCTGGACAAAAAGAGATAATAGTGTGTATTTCTCTGTATATCCATAGCTTAAATATGCTGTGTGTAACTAGATTTTATCAAACATAATAAAAAGATTATTTTACAGCCATTTTTTAATTTGATAGATTTGAATTGTCCTACACATTCTCATCATTGCTTTTGTCTTCACAATGATGCTGAACCCGAGTCTCGGATGCATATCCCAAACTAATTCTGAATCATGACAATGCAATACACCATCATTACTGCAACTGTCAGGCTAGGTTGCATGCTTAAGTGCTGAAGTGTATTTAAAACAAAGAGTTTCCAGTACAGATTCAAAATGCTCCTAACACTGCTAAACTAACATTTGGAAAATGAGAAAAGAATTTTGATAAAATCATATTGGAATATTGTGGATATTTATTGTCAATTCATTAAGAAGCATTTAGAGGAGTCTGCAAAAAAGATGGTCCTGAGATTCTGCAGTTTTAATGAAAGATTTAAAAATGATAATTGCATTCTTGACGAAAATATACAATTGAAAATGAATGCTCCAGTTCAATACAGTACTGACAGGCGTAGATGTAGAGTGCTTATGCATCTTGACTGCTTGATTTCTCATAGAATCTTAGAATCTCTACAGTGTGGAAGCAGGCCAGTTGGCCCATCGAGTCCACACTGACCCTTTGAAAAGAGTCCACCCAGACCCACTCTTTATATTGTCTCTATAGCCCTGCATTTCCCATGGTTGATCCAACTCACCTACACATTCCTTGAACACAATGTGCAATTTAACATGGCCAACTCACTGAACCTGCACTTCTTTGGACTGTGGGAGGAAACTACAGCACTTGGTGGAAACCCACGCAGAAAAAGGGAGATTGTGCAAACTCCACACAGACAGTCACCTGAGAGTGAATCGAACCCAGTGATAAGAGACAGCAGTGCTAACCACTGAGCCACCATGACATCCAAGTTCTACCCTTAACCCACTTTGTCTGCCATAAATCAAGCAGATAGTTCAAAAGGATAAAAAAGATTTGATCTCTCTGCAATAAGTATTCTCACTTCTGTCATTTCAGAAGTAGGGTTTTATTTAATTATCTTTGCAGAACCAAATGAGTGCATCTGTATCATGGGAAATGGTAGACATACATTCCAAGAGTTTTCTTTCATTAAAATTAATAGACCTGCTACAATTCACTGGCCATATAATTAGGTGCAGCCAATATAACCTGGCTGTCATGAGTGAAATGAAGTTGTGAAATTTTCTATTTTGAGATAAGTTAGTGGATGAGCTATGCAATATGACCAGAACACAATTTCTATCAGTATTGAATTCTTAATGTGGTAAACAAATAGTTAAGCTAAACTTTGTTTAGTTGGAAAATAGTTTTTTTCAAAATAATAAACTAATGATTTTGAGATAAATTATGTGAGTTGGGAAGCTTAAATTCAATTGATTAAATAAAATTTGGAATAAGTTTTATATCATGATAAAATTGTATCGTTAATTGTATCATTAATTAGGATGAAGAAACTTCAAGATTGTGATAGAAACCCATCTGATTCACTAATGTTCTTTAGGAAATGAAATTTATCTTTCTAATCTATACCTGACTGATATAAACAGCAATGTAGTTAACTCTTAAATGTTTTTTGAAATGGGATAGAAAGTTGCCAAGCACTATTCATGAAGGCAATTCATGGCCAAAAATTGCTAACCTTAACAGTGATACCAACAATTTAGGAATAAATAAAAAAAAGTTGCCTCCTCTGCTTTTGAAGTCAAATATCTCAATTCAAAATCATAAATAGTAACCTACATAACTCTGCCACTGGTGTAGTGCAAATTACCTCCTCACTCTTCACCACCTGTGCATAGACTTTGGGTGAGGGTTGACCACATCATTCTCCTGCAATGCCTCCCCTCAGCTATCAAGCTAATTGGGATTTCTCTTCAAAACCATGGAGCCCATTCAAAAATTGAATTAAGTGCAGAAGCAGGGTGAATAACCTTCAGTGCACCGTATGGATAAATAATACCATTTATTCACGAGTCTAACCACAAGAGCATCACTCAGTCCAGCTGTTTGAAGGCATACACATGTCACATACCTGGAATGATGGGTTTATCTTTTGATAAGAGATTGAACAGACTGAGCCTGCATCCATTGGATTTTCAATCATAAATGATAAGATAGGCAGCTTAATATTCTGGGATTTAGATGTTTCAGGTGTATTACAGAGTGATGTAAATGAGGTGGGGGAGTTGCGTAACTGATTATGGAGAATATCACAGCTGCATTGAAGGAGATTCCTTGAAGGCTCATCCAGAGAGACTATATGGGTAGATCTCAGGAAGAGAAAGGATGCAATCACTTTCATGGGATTTTACTACAGGGCTCCGAACAGCCAGTGGGAGATAGAGGAACATATAGACTCATAGAATTATACAACATGGAAATAGACCCTTCAGTCCAACTCGTCAGCACCGACCAGACATCCCAATCTGTCACAGTTCTTTTTGTCAGCATTTGGCACATATCCCTCTAAACCCTTTCCCTTCATATACCCATACAAATACCTTTTAAATGTTGTAATTTTAACTCCCTCCATCATTTCTTCTAGCAGCTCGTTTCAAGCACGCTTCACCCATAGGGTGAAAAAGTTACTCCTCAGGTCCTTTATAAATTTTTCCCCTCTCATCTTAAACTTACGCCCTTTACTTTTGGGGTCCACCATCCTAAGAAAAAGAACTTGGCTATTCACCCTCTCTTTGTCCCTTTCACTTTATAAATTTCTCAGCCTCTGACACACCAGGGAGAAACAGCCCAGTCTTTTCAGTCTCTCCCTATAACTCAAACCTTCCAGTCCTGGCAACATCCTTGTAAATCTTTTCTGTACCCGCTTAAGTTTAACAACATCTTTCCTATTGAAGGTCAGCCAGAATTGTACATATACTCCAAAAGCCATCTCATCTGTTATGAAGGTAAAGGTATGTTTGCAAGAGCATGAAGGTTGTTTTGGCACTAAGAGCTTGCAGGAACCTGTCATATGACTGACTAGCAGTCTCAGAGTGTACTGGAAAATTGAAAATATGTACCATTTGGCTGTGAAACAAATACCTGAGTTTTGGTTGCTATTTTTATAACAATTTGAATTGAACCAGTTTAAATTATGCCCCAGGATACTAATAACCAATCAACTTTGAGTTTATTGGTTTGCCAACATAGAACCAATGAGACGATCTAATGTTGGAGTATAAAGAAGCGGACATTTTGACAGTTAGAGAGAAACCAACTGCCATTGCCAGAGTGACTGCCAGCAACACACTTCCTATCAAAGCTAACTTTTTCATATGAAACATCTTTGCAGGAAAAGACAAAAGATGAGCTGGGAGATCTACAGCCAGAGAAAGACAGATACCAATGACAACAGTCGCTCTGTGGTTTTGAAATTAAGTTGATGGAGTTTTAAACACGGGTTTTTATCAAAACAATATATTGCTATAGTTTGGATGGTAGATAACAAAGAGTTGGGCGGGGGGACTTAGAGTTGTGAACAGTTGTTGTTTAATGTTCAATTTTAGAGTTAAGGAATACATTAATATTATTTTTCTTCAAAACGGTAGAATTTGGGAGCTTTCTGTCACTCATACTTTAACAGATTACAGGGCCAGATGAGCTTTTCTGGGAGTTTGGTTGAATTAGCAGAAGGGTTCACCGCCCTGTCATAACACACCAATGTCCTTCACAGCTTCAACATGACATCACAACTCCTATGTGCAGTGCCCTACCAATGGAGGCAAGTGTGCTAAATGCTTATGACCATCCTAGAATATTTAAAGGCCAATTGATTAGAGTTCAGGACTAGCATGTTTCCGTGAAAATGAAGGAGAAGGATGGCAAGGTTTGGGAACCTTGGATGAGAAAAAAAATTGAGATCTTAGTCAGAAATACAAAGGAAGAACATGTAATGTTTATGAAATTGAAGTCAGAGAGAGCCCATTGAAGAATATAAAGAAAGCTGGAAAGAATTCAAACAAGGAATTAGGGCTAAAAGGAGCCATGAATGTCTTTGGCAAGCAGAGTTAAGGAAAATCCCAAGGCATTTTATACATATAAAAGGAGTAAGAGGATAGCTAGGGAAAGGATGAGTGAAAATGAAGAAAGTGAGAGACGTTCTTAATGAATATTTTGCATCAGCATTCAAAAAGGAGAAGGACATGGTGGATGGTGATTCTCAGGAATGGTATGTTGATAGCTGATGAAAGCTTCGAAAGCTTGTCCTTCCAAATAAACTTGTTGGACTATAACCTAGTGTTATGTGATTTTTAACTTTGCCCACCCCAGTCCAACACTGTACCTCCACATTGTTGATATTTAAGGGCATGTCAATCTGAAGAAAGGAAGTGGTGTTGGGCCTTTTGAAAAGTGTGAAGGTGGACAAGTCTCCATCATTTTGGGATCTCTCCCAAGGAGGGAGATGAGAAAATTGCTGTGGCCTTGGACAAAATTTTTGTGTCCTGCAGAGGACTGGAAAATAGCCAAAGTTCTTCCTTTGTTTAATCAGGGCAACAGGGATAATCCAGGAAATTTCAGACTAATGAGTCTTAAGTCATTGGTGGCGAAATATGGATTTGTTAGCGACAGGCAGCCTGGCTTTGTGCAGGCGAAATCATAGCTGAAAATGTGTTGCTGGTTAAAGCACAGCAGGTTAGGCAGCATCCAAGGAACAGGAAATTTGACGTTTCGGGCCAGAACCCTTCACCAGGAATGAGGAGAGTGTGCCAGGCAGGCTAAGATAAAAGGTAGGGAGGAGGAACTTGGGGGAGGGGCGATGGAGATGTGATAGGTGGAAGGAGGTCAAGGTGAGGGTGATAGGCTGGGGTAGGATGGGGGCGGAGAGGTCAGGAAGAAGATTGCAGATTAGGAGGACGGTGCTGAGTTCGAGGGAATCGACTAAGACAAGATGGGGGGAGGGGAAATGAGGAAACTGGAGAAATCTGAGTTCATTCCTTGTGGTTGGAGGGTTCCCAGGCGGAAGATGAGGCGCTCTTCCTCTAACCGTCGTACTCCTCCATCGCGAGAACATAACAACACGACGGTTGGAGGAAGAGCGCCTCATCTTCTGCCTGAGAACCCTCCAACCACAAGGGATGAACTCAGATTTCTCCAGTTTCCTCATTTCCCCTCCCCCCGCCTTGTCTCAGTCGATTCCCTTGAACTCAGCACTGCCTTCTTAACCTGCAATCTTCTTCCTGACCTCTCCGCCCCCACCCCACCCCGGCCTATCACCCTCACCTTGACCTCCTTCCACCTATCACATCTCCATCGCCCCTCCCCCAAGTCCCTCCTCCCTACCTTTTATCTTAGCCTGCCTGGCACACTCTCCTCATTCCTGATGAAGGACTCTGGCCCGAAACGTCGAATTTCTTGCTCCTTGGATTCTGCCTGACCTGCTGTGCTTTAACCAGCAACACATTTTCAGCTCTGATCTCCAGCATCTGCAGACCTCACTTTTTACTCGCAGGCGAAATCATGTCTCCTAAACTTCATTAAGTTTTTTTTGTGGAAGCGGCAAACATGATTGATGAGGGCAGGGCTGTAGATGTTGCCTTAGCAGGCGAATACAAAAGGCGAGGTCACATGAGATCTGCAGTGAGCGAATGAGATGGATACAGGTCTAACTTGGTCAGAGAAATGGCAGATGGAATTTAATCTTGATAAATGCAAAGTGATACAGTTTGGAAGATGTAATGCAGGAGGGAAGTATATAGTAAATGGTAGAATGCTGAGTAGATCAACATGCAAAAGGATCTAAGCATACAGGTCCAGACTTCCCTGAATGTGACAACACAAATGTATAAGGTGGTCAAGAAAGCAAATGTATGCTTGCCTGCAAAAGTCAGTGTATAAAAATTGTCAAAAATTGCCAACTTTATTTAGGCCACATTTGTAATATTATGTACAGTTCTGGTTCCCACATGAAAGAAGAATTTGGACACTTTGGAGAGGGTAGAGAAATGGTTTACTAGGATATTGCCCAGTTTGGAGGGTTTTAGCTATATCAAAAGATTGTACAAACTTGGTTAACTTTAATTTGAACATTGAAGAATGAAGGATGACCTGATAGCAGTCTACAAAGTTATGAGAGAAATGGATGAAATGGATAGTTGGAGCCATTTTCCCAGGGTAGGAAAATCAATTACTTGGTGATATCAATGTAAGGTAAAAATAGATAATTATAAGGGAGATGAGAGAGGCACTTTTATTTTACACAGAGGGTGTTAAGAGCCTGGAATGCACTGCCAGAGGAGGTGATGGAGGCGGATACATAGCAATGTTTAAGTCGCATCCTGACAGATACATGAAGAACAAGGAACAGAGAGATGTGAACCATGTAGAGGTTAAAGATTTTTAGTTCAGAAAGACATCATATTGCAGCACAGTCTTGGTGGGGCGAAGAGCCTGTTCTTGTTTGATTCAATTATAACAGAAAAACACAAAAATGGATAAGTACACCATGGTACCAAACCTATCAAACAAAATAATACTGACTTAAATAAAATCCATTTTGATGTTGTTCATAACCATATAAGAACATCTAGGAATACCTAACAATAACTGCCCAAACTATCTAGCAATGTCCAAGAATAGGAAATCCATCAACATTTAAAGTAAAGTTGTAATACAAAGTCTCAAGTGTGTTCAATACCTTCTAGTGGGGAAAATATCTTTTGAGATACTATCTGAGGGTTTTTTAATATTTCAAAATCTCAGTCTTATTTTTCTGATGTTCAAATTCTTCCTGCTTTGCAAATGTGGATGTTGGCCATCTGTATAAGTTCCTCCCACTTTCATGTGACTCTATAACAATTAAGATTATTGCTTAAATATTCAGTGAAGTTGAGCTTTTATCCAGCCAATTTATTTGAGAAATTTCATACTCTTATGTGTTTCAATCTTTAAAAAAAAAGACCCTTCAGTAATGGTTTATCAGTTCCGTTTTGCTGTTGTTGAGTGTTGCATGTTCTGGATATCTTATGGTGTTCAGGTGTTAGGAATTTTTCCACCTCTTTTCAGTTGGATTTTTGCAATATTCCACCTGTTTTTAACATTTTATTTTCACACCCAGATACAATGTTGCAATATCTCTTCATAGGTTTTCATTTTAGTGACTAAGCTACTGTTTATACTATTGTAATGTTTGTGCTGTGTACTGTTCTATTAATTGTATGAATAACATATGCATGCCATTTCTATACAAGCTTCTAGGTACATCCTAATTTCAATGCAGACCATTTATCTTTCACTGTTAGCTGTAATGGTGTCTTTAATGGTTAACTCCTAAATGAATCTTTATCATTAAATGATTTTAACATCTATCTGTCTCCTACTTATTTCTTAATCTTACTTATATTTCTAACCAGACATTGTTAAGCATTGCTTCTGTTATAACAATGGAAATGTTCATATAAATTTGTTATAAACATAAGAACAAGGAACAAGAGTTGGCTGCTCAGACTTTGAGCTTGCTCCAGTATTCAATAAAATCATGTCTGATCTGATTTTATCCTCAACTTTACATTTCTGCATATCCCTGACAAACTTCCAACTCCATAGTAATCAAGAGTTTACCTACCATTGCCTTAAAAATTTAAAGATTCTGAATTCTCTGCCTTTTGAGGAAGGGAATACCTAGACTCACAACCTACTGCCAGAAAAGGAAAAATCACTCATCTCTGTTTTAAATGGTCGTTCACAATATTCCTCCAGGATTATCTGAAGCCTTACAATTTTTTCACATAAGGTCATCGTTACATCACTAAATTCCTGACTACACTAAATTCAAACTTAAGAATGATCAGTTAAGTGCCATATTTTGCCAAACGTGTGATGCAAATGCATGTAAATTCCAATGGCAGGAAGAAAATCAGTGATTTCACCTATCGTGGGCACTTTGAATGAAAACAGATATAGGAAGCAATGCTGATTAAATACCTACAAGACAGAAAGTAACAGCTTATGATTTAGAAAGGCAATGCTACAGTGATCACATCATTATCCTGCCAAATGCCATCTATCACATTTACAGAGGTTAACGATGATGGATTACAATCCAGAATGAAGATGCAGCTTGTAAATAATGTCACACTGCTCTTCAACTGACTTTCCTGAAGCACATACAGACAGCTAATCAATGCTGGAAAACCTATACTAAACAAGTTTTTCTTCTAGATGTACTGAGGGGATCTAAAAGAGTGATATCGTGGGAACAGTTTTTGTCACAGAGATCCTGCTGCTGAACTGGAGCACTGCAGAGACAGATTTAGTCTCACCCATTATTTATTCCCATGCCTGCTACTGTTGGGAAATGCAAAGTGCTTTTACCATCCTATTGATAAGTATAATTATCAGTCTTATGCAGCCTTTAGCAAATGTTTCATGAAATCCTACTGACACTATTCAATCAGCATAATGTTGCTTCTCAGAGAGAGAGAAAAAAATGATGGATACCAGAAAATACCAATCTTCATGAGAAATGATTGATACTGTTTTCTGACTGGTTTATTTAATGATCTGATCAATGGTAGCAGCACCATGCAAACTACTGCACATCTGAGCAAACAAATTCAAACACAAGCTTAGTTGTCTTTCCATTACTCCTCACACTGAAACACATTTATAGATGGATGTGATAGGAATTAACCTGATGTATCTCTACTGTCCCCTTACATTAAATATGGCAGCAATCAATAATTTCTAAAATGCATTCAAAATAGCAATACAGACAATTCTAAATAAAATTTCAGACCATTATCTAACTTAATAATCATTATTAATATCACTAAAATTTAAGTTAGAAATAAACTATATGAGTAAGTTCCCAGTTCATTGACAAATCTCACATTTGATATTTTAAACATATATCTGTGATGAATAATAGTTTTGTTCATATTGATTTTAAATTTGATGATGTTTGCTAGGTGGAGCTGCCGATGAGTTGTTTGACAATCAAAAATAGCAAGTATAAAAGCTTAATTACAATTTGCAACTCATTTTAAATGTAATGCTACTGTAAACACAGAATTGCAGCTCCTGGTTTTTCTAATGACATCTGATTTAAGTAATTTGTTGTATTTGGCACAGATGGAGGATCAATTAAACCAATATGACTGATACCATCTGTTAATTTTCCTCTCCTCATTCACTATGCTAGCCAAATAGGCTAAACCTTCTCCAATATTGTTCCCTACTCTCGTTCTAAACCTATACATTTGTCTAGATTCTTTCCATTGTCTACCATGTCATTTTTATCCTTTGATCTTGTTCCTATGCTGTCATTACCAGTAAACTGCTGACTAGCCAGCTTCACTTCCCATGCCCTCTAATAACGGACAGTGAAAAGTTTTTTCTCCATTAGTACTGACCTGTTCACCATTACAAAACCATCTTTGTTGCTTTTTCTTCAAGAAGATAAAACCTGTCTTCGTAAACTACTATTTCATCTCAAATATCACCATTCTCTCCAAAGTCTATGCAAATATTGTAAGCTCCCAAATCCATGCTCACATTTCTGACATATCAATATCAGATCTCCAATTTAATTTCCACTCTGTATAAAGCACCCCAAAATGACCCTAGTTATTGTCATGAATAACTTATGACAATGACCATTTGCATTAGTCCTTTTTAGTCTTACTTAATTCAACCAATGCTTGGATTCTCCACTTATTCTCAAGTCGATACTGCCCTTCATTCCCAGAAAAAGAAAATACCAGCTTGATGATATTTTTGTTCAATGCTTTTGAAATGAAGAGAACTAGTGCTGGAAATGAATAAATTAAATTGGAAGAACACAAAAAACTCTTTGAGGTAAATACCTGTTTTATCAACCTACCATGGTGGGATTTGAACTTTTGTTCCCTGAACATTAGTCCAGGTCTCTGGATTACTAGATCCAAACATTATCACTGTGCCTACTCTGGCCCATGATGACCACACATAACCCCTGCTGCCATTTATTCACCTTGCTGCACACTTCCCCTGATAAAAATGGTGGCCATGCATTTATCTTGCTTCAGATTAATCCATATAAAGTCATATAGAAACAACCCAAAAGATTCCCTGTGGGAAGATCTGCAGTTGCCTCCCCAAAAGTGTTAGTTCAACATTTCTCCTCTTCATTCCATCTTGGAATGAGACAGCGTGAAGTTTAGGGTATTGCATGCAATTCTGGTCTCCCTCTTATACGAAGGATATTGCGAAACTTGAAAGGGTTCAGAAAAGATTCATGAGAATGTTGTCAGGATTGGAGGGTTTTAGCCATAGCGAGATCGGAATAGGCTGGGGTATTTTCCCTGGAGCGTTGAAGGCTGAGGGGAGACATTACAGAGGTTTATAAAATCATGAGAGATATGGATTGGGTAAATAGGCAAGGTTCCTCCCCACGGTGGGGGATTCCAAAACTAGAAGGCATATGTTTAAGGTGAGGGGGAAAAGATGTAAAAGGGACCTAAGAGGTAACTTTTTCATGCACTCTGTGTGCGTATGGTTTGAGTTGCCAGAGGAAGTGGTGAAAGCTGGTTTAATTTTAACATTTAAGAGGCATCTGGAGGGGTATATGAATAGGAAGAGTTTAGAGGGATGTGAGCCAAATGCTGGCAAATGGAATTAGATATAGATAGACTATCTGGTTAGCATGGATAAGTTGGACTGAAGGATCTGATTCTGTGCTGTATATCTCTATGACAGAATGGAATTAAAGAATGGGGCTGAACATGGTCTGGGCCTTGGTACCATAAACAGCATGCTCATGGGTAAGAGGGCACTATGTGTCATGTACAATATTTTTGCAAGCCTAACTTGGATCATAACCCACAGTTTGATAAGTTGCAGTAGAGAAAGTTAGCTCACCAGACAACAAGATTAAAAATTGTTGTTTGCGTCTACATGAAAAATTTATCATGAAGCAAAAGGGTAAAAATTAAAAATCATGAGTTGAATTTCTGCTTTAGACCTTATTGGCAAACTGAGAGCAAATTGGAAAATTGAAGCATGCTTTTATTCAGGTTTCTTCACAAATTCACTTACATAATGTCAAACAGAAGACACACCAAAAGCAGGCACTATTGGGTAATGCTTACAGCGGAACAAATTTGTTTGAAATATTTTCTTTCGATTAAATTCTTTGATATATTTATGAACAGCAACTCTGTGCAGTTTGATTATCACATCTAAAAATAGATAAGACAAAAATAAATGTTGGAAAGTAACTGAAATAATGGTTTAAAATGAATTAAAATTACATTTAAAATTGCTTCTGAAAACAATGCAGAATTACTTTCCTCATTGTATTGAGGTATCATAGTTAGTTTCTAAGTAATTTGGAAATACGTGAACAATTTTTGTTAAACACATCTATTAGTGTTCCTGTGACTAAAAATTCCAGCTCAAGTTTGGAGCCTTCTCAAAGTCTTGCAAATGAGTAAGAAGAAAAGAAATTCCAAATTGGGCCTTGACCAGCTTTGTTGAGAGAACCCACTCCAGATGAATACTTTTCAAAGCAATGTGTAACAAATCACAGAAACTTGAGTTATGATGAACAACATTTATGCTTACAATTCCACAATTATTTATGTTGGATATGTTGATTTGGGGCAAATTGACCAAGATGAAATTTTAGGTCCATCTCTATTTTATCTAGCAATACAATGCATAGTGTACCAAACATTTAGAACAGATAATGGGAATGAAAATGCATGAAAAAAAACTTGATTATATGTAAATTTCCCATGTGCCCCATGACAAATCCCTAATAAATAGAATTCATGCAAGATGTTTCCTATCACCTCTATCTATTGCTTTCTTTATTCTAGGTACTTTTCTTCCATTTCCTTTCTAGTCTATTTCAATACCTTTTAGCCTATCCCCAAGGTGGTTATCTATTCTTTTTACAGGATGATGATTTGCTTCTGAAGAGAGAACATGCACATCATGCAAATAATGAATGACCTCTTTGATTGAAATGTGGTCAATGTCACGTGACTGTCATTAACAACAACATATGCAGCATTATCAATTATATCTATTTTCAGGTAAGCAGTTTCTGTATATTTTTGTCTGTTGCATATCTATCACATCAGTTCCATTCAGAAGACTGCTATGTTCAATTTTCCCATTTCTTGCCTCTGCTTCTATTCCCTGCACCCATTTGAAACTCCTAACTCAAACCATAATTATCTTGGGTCTGACTGTTCATTTGCACTCCTGTTTAGTTCTGAACAGTAACAAGATCTAATTCTATCAGCAAAATATGTGCATTTCATCCTCTTTCTAAACACAACTAACTCCACAAACCATGAATCATTTCACATAAAATCCTATCTCTCTTTTCTCATTCATCGCAGGATCGTGACATCCTCCACATCAACAATGCTTTTTTTTTGGTCACACATCACTTGACTTAATCTGAATTTCTCGTGTTCTGTTCACTCCTCAGTTCACACACTTGATCAACTCAAGTAGCTTCCCTTTCAGTCAGGACACACTGTCCTGAAATTACATCTTATGATCTTAGCTGATGTTATTGCTAGACAAGTTGGATCCAAGGTTGAAACTTCAGGGACTCCCTCTCTCATACAGTTTTAAAAAAACATCTTGTTTGATAGTTTTTTAAAAATATGATGACTTTTTTTACTGAAAAAGGCAGACAATGTTGCACATTTAGTTCTAGTAATAAACTAAAATACACCGAAGAAGATACAATAGAATAACCAAGCTATTTACATATAACACAAATTGAAAGATTTCACAACACATCGCAAAATACAATCTTTATCCTGATATCACTTCAAACAATGGACACATTTTGCTTCTCTGTCACATCTATAAGTTTATCATAACTGTTTCTTTCAATTTCCAGTATTTAGAGTTAGATAGACTCTTTCTTGATTATTAAACAACAAAGTTTAGGCTTTCTTAACTTCAATCCTTAGTGTTTTAACCATACACGTCTGGTCTGGAACTTTCACTGAAGTAATATAGTCCTTAAAAGTTCTAAATTGTCTTCTCTCTTCAGAAAAAAATAGTTTCCCACATCTAACTTCCACTAGAACATTTGCAAATTAGAAAACAAAAGTTTTCCAAACTATAAATGTTTTCCTCCAAACCAAATAAAGAAAAAAAAGTCATTATCCTTCCATTCGGAAAGCATGCTGGTGTATTTCAAAAGTTACTCTGTCCACTTGTAAAATTCTTCTCATGGAAAAAAACCTCCCCTTATCACTCAGAGACTTCCACCCTCATACTGATTTTAATAATTTCAAAAATCATAACTCCAGCAATACTGAGAAGTCAATCCACATGGACAAAAGAAAACTAGTTCAACCCTAAACTCCAAAATAAATGATATGAAAAAATATATATAAGTCATACATGTTACATCACAAAGTATAGCTCTCTCTGTCTTCCATATGCTCTCCTGTTTAAGCATGTACTTCCTTCTTATTCACGTATAAGCTTCAGTCAAAGACAGAATTAACATTTTAAAAATGCAAGTTGTATCACATCAATGAGCATTAGCCATGTTCATATGGTAACAGTTTAATCTCATAAAATTATCATGTAAGTTTCAATTACATCCTTGTATATTCAGATATTCACTGTGAAACTAATTTCTTATGTGTCCATTCCATGACATGTAAGCTTCGTGGGGTAGGAACTTATAATTCACATTCCTTGAGAAGATAGTGAAGCGTTGCTTTCTGACTGCTAATGTTGTATTGATAAAGATACTCCCTTAAAATTGTTGGCTAGGAAGTCCCAGCGTTTTGATCAAGTGAGAATGAATAATAATATTTTTCCAACTCAGTGTGGTGAGTGACATAAGTTCTGAGGAAGGGGTCACTAGATCCAAAACATTTCTCTGCACAGATGCTCCTGAAATGCTGAGCTTTTCCAGCAATTTCTATTTTTGTCCCTGATTTATAGCATCCACAGTTCTTTTGGTTTGTATTGTGCATTATAGTTCCAAGTTATGAGGTTTGAAAGGCAGAGCGATTGATGGTTTTCCCATACATCTGCTGTCCTTTGCCTTCGAGGCTCTAGATAATCCAGGATCAGAAGGTAATAGCAAAAAGAGCTTTTCTGAGTTACTGTAGTGCATCTTTGAAATGGTACCCACTACTGCTACTATATGTTGTGAAGGGAGTGAATGTTAAAGATGGATGGAGTGCCAATCAGGTCGACTGCACTCTCCAAGATGGTTTGGACCAAGTTGTGTTTTATGAAATAATATGTTTGAAATGCTTAGAATTAAAATCCCTAATGTGGGAACAGGCCCTTCAATCCAACAAGTCCACACCAACCCTTTGAATAGTAACCTACCCAGACCCATTTCCTTACATTTACCCCTGACTAATAACCTACATATGGGCAACTTAGCATGGCCAATTCACCTAACCTGCCCATCTTTGGATTGCGGAGAATATACAAACTCCATACAAACAGTTGCCTGAGGCTGGAATCAAACCCAGGCCCCTGGCACCACAAGGCAGCTGTGCTAACCACTGAGCCACCGCGCCAATTAATGTAGGAGACTTCCTTAAGCTCTACCCAATTTGATATTCTCATACAGTCCTGGGTGGAAAATGTTTCGCATGAGGTCCCAATGGAGTCAGGCATGTCATCTGTGGCTCTTGATAATCTCAGTAATTATGTCAAACCATCCAATGTATCTTACACAAATTATTATCATGCAGTAAACTGCATCTTTTGTAAAGACATGCCTCTTCTTGTTAAGACTCATCAATTTACCTTTTTAATGCTGTTAACCAAATAGGTCCTTAGATTCAGCATAAAAAGGAGGAGTGGGGTCGCCTGCACCACAGTGATTGGGCCCATGCCTCTGACCCAGGAGACCATGGTTCAATTCCCATTTACACTAGAGGTGTGTAATGATATCTGTTAAACAGGTTGATTAAAAAATTTATGACATCACAGTGCTTGGGAAACAGTGAGTCATTACTGTGACACTCCTGTCATTTGCAATGTTTATGAGCATTGATGTGTTAAAGGGGGGGGTTGGGCTAGCTCATTTGGCAGAAATATGCCAAAAAGGTGGGGTCCTTTTCCATACTAGTTGAGATTACCACAAAGTTCCCACCTTCTCAAACTGACCTAATGTGCAGTGACCCTCAAGTTAAACTCACCACCATTGTCTCTCTCATGAGAGCATAGGATTATGATGACTTTATCGTTACCCTAAGTTCCTTTCAGCCAGTATTTTCATTCAATTTATGTTATTTTGATTTCACGAGTTTCCATTTCTCTACATAAGTTTCTGGTAATGGTTAATTTGCATTTTTTTAACAGGACCTCCTTAATCCAATTTGATAAAAAGAGTAGAATGGAAGATTGGAGTCTGTTATGGTGCAGTGATAGTGTCTTTAACTTCTAAACAAGGAGGTCTGGGTTCAAATCTCATCTGCTCCAGAGATATGTAATAACATCTCTGAACTGGTTATTAGACACTAACTAGAAAGAAGGACTAGGTTAGGATTTTTTGGCAGAGGGGGAGTCCCCTTACCCTCCGGCAAGAAACTTTAGGTTCATGTCCCATCTGTGCTGGAAATTGGTGACAACATGTAATCTATGGGTATCAGAGGTTGATTATTAAAAAGGAAGATTGGTGGCAGCACCCTATATAGCCAATAAGCAGTGGTCCACAGCACATCTGATAAACAAGAATGAGGTCTAGGAGATTCCAAATTAACCTTCACTGAGGTGGTTGTTACTGAGTAAGTACCCCTTGGTAGCACTGTAGGTGGGACATTCTGTCAAGTCACAGATAACTGAAGCGTTATAAGGGTAGTCAATCATATTCAATTAGTCCTGTCTTTTTGTGGAAAGGGCAGTTTTCAAATTTGTTGGGTATGTGCCCCTATTCTTGTTGTATTGTAAGAGTATACACAGAGGTGGGACTCAATACAAAGCTTACTTTTAACAAGATAAATAACTATTGAGGAGTTTTCAATCCAGACCTAGCAAGTAGGCTGGAAGGTGAGGTGAGGCCATACAGGGGGGAAGGAAAGTGATGGTAGCATGTGCCTCATCTTGTTAACAGTCTCCGTTTAAGACAGAGAATCCTTCTTCCGTATTCTCCTCAGCAATTATTAACCAATTAAGGGTCTCACTGCACTCCTACTGTTTTTCAAACTGTGCAGAGGGAGTGCAGATTCTCTGCAATATAGGAGACAGTCCATTAAAAGCTGCTGTTCTCCTTCCAGGATTGAATTGTGGTCCTGTTCATTGGATTCACTGTGGCTGCCTCTTTCAAAAGGCCCTCTTCCCTCAATGTTGGCCCTTCTTGCACTCATGAGGAATTACCTGACGATCGGAGTGAGCCAGTTCCTTTTGTATGATTTCCTCCATTGTTACTGGTACAGATAAACGTACAATATCAGACATGATTACTGCTCTGATTCACTGACAGTACTTGGAGTTGGAGTTGCCCTCTTAAAGGTACAGATTCTCAGATTCAATGTAATTGACTGCTTAACAGCCTTAGAGTTGTGTCAGGGTTTGTAGAAATAGCTACAGCAGGGTTCTCATCAACTTGCTGCTGATATATGAGCCCACCATTATTGCCATTGTATACAGATTATTGTATCTGCATTACTCCTATTACACTGTCCCTTATCTGTTTGTCACCAGCAGCTTCACAAGAAGAATCAAGTTCAATTTTGAATCAAATGAATTCTCTGATAATTGCGTACATCTGTGAATTGGAAAAGACAAGTATTTCTTCAATCAGAGGAACAGTAGAGAGCAATCAATCCATGGAATCAGAAAATCACATTGTGCAACAGGATGCGATTCAACCTACTGTGTCTGGATGTACTCTTTGAATGTGCGATCCAATTAATCTTGCTTTTAGCACACAATCTGTGCGTGAAGGCACAAACTTTTTGATTTGTGATCAGGTTTTTCAGCATTTTTGACAGCCAGTCCATGATTATCCACCACTCCCCTCCTCTTTCAGTTTAGTGTTGAAGAATTATAGGCTGAAGAATGCCATGCAGAGCCTTTGGCTTTGATCTTTATGTTGCCATTGTCTGCAGGAATAGTGCCAGAAGACTGGAGGATAGCAAATGTTGTCCCCTTGTTCAAGAAGGGGAATAGAAACAACCCAGGTAATTGTAGACCAGTGAATGTTACTTCGGTATTGGGTAAAGTGTTGGAAAGGATTATAAGAGACTGGATTTACAATCATCTAGAAAGAAATAATTTGATTAGGGATAGTCAACACAGTTTTGTGAAGAGTAGGTCATGTCTCACAAACCTTATGGAGTTCTTTGAAAAGGTGAACAAAGGTGGATGATGGTAAAGCAGTTGATGTTGTGTACATGGATTTCAGTGAAGCATTTGATAAAGTTTCCCAACGTCAGGCTATTGAAAAAAATATGGAGGCATGGAATTGATGTTGATTTAGTGTTTTGGATCAGAAATTGGCAAGTTGTAAGAAGACAGAGGGCGGCAGTTGATGGGAAATGTGCACCCTGGAGTTCAGTTACTAGTTGAGTACTACAAGGATCTGTTTTGGACCACTACAATTTGTCATTATTAGAAATTACCTAGATGAGGGTGTAGAAAGATGGGTCAGTAAATCTGCAGATGACACTAAATTTGGTAGAATTGTGGACAGTGCAGAAGGATGTTGCAGGTTACAGAGAGACATAGACATGCTGCAGAGCTGAGCTGAGAGGTGGCAAATGGAGTTTAATGCAGAAAAAAGTGCGAGGTGATTTACTTTGGAAGGAGTAATAGGAATGCAGAGTATTGGACTCATGGTAAGATTCTTGGGATTGTGTATGAGCAGAGAGAGGAGACCACTTCGCGAGCAACAGAGCACATCGGGGAGCTCTCAATGTGTTCTCCTTCACGTTTTGGAACATTTCAGAGAACATCTCTGGGACACACACACAAAACAAACCCACCGCTTGATAGCCAAACACATTAACTCCTCCTCCCACTCCACCAAGGACATGGAAGTCCTGGGCCTCCTCTCCTGCCAAATCCTAACCACTTGATGCCTGGAGCAAGAATGCCTCATATTGTGCCTTCAGACCCTGCAACCACGCAGGATCAATGTGGATTTCACCAGTTTCCTCATTTCCCCTCACTTCACCTTATCCAGGTCCAACCTTCCAACTCAGCATCATCCGCTTCAACTGTCTTACCTGTTCATCTTCCTTCTGCTCCACCCTGTCTCTGATCTATCAACTTCACCCCCAACTTCATCTACCTATCACATTCCCAGCTACCTTCCTCCCAGCCCCACTACCTTCCCATTTATCTCTCAGCCCCCTTGGCCCACAAGCCTCATTCCTGATGAAGGGCTTATACCCAAAACGTTGATTCTCCTGTTCCTCGAATACTGCCTGACCTGCTGCGCTTTTCCAGCTCCAAATTCTTTGATTGTGATCTCCAGCATCTGCATTACATACTTTCTCTTAACGGAGTAAAGTATGTAAACAAAATGCCAAGCAATGACCAACTTCAACAAGAGAGAAGTGAACTTGCTACTCTTTATATTCAAAGTTTAACATACGGATTTACCAAAGCCTTTCCACCATTTACAAGGAGCATGTCAGGAGTACAAAGGAATATTCACTCTTTGTCTGTTCAGCTCCAGCAATCAAGAAATTCAACATCATTCGAGAGAAAGAATTTGGTTTATTTGGGACGCTCACTGAAATACTGGTGGGTAATGTGACATATGCAGATTGCACTGCAGCAACCCATCATGGTTCCCTTAACAGTATTTGTCAAACCAATTACCTCTACCACCCAGAACAACAAGGAGAGCAGATGTTTGGGAGCACTTCCTGTAAGCTTTACAAATCATACACAGTCTTCACTTGGAAATATTCCATTCCTTCACTATCACTTGATCAAATTCCTGGCACTCCCTTGCTAATGGCAAAGCAGGTATACCTCATCGCATTGGTTGCAGAGTTGTGATTTGGAGATGGTGTACAAAGTTAAAAATCACACAACACCAGGTTATAGTCCAAAAGGATTATTTGGAAACACTTGCTTTCAGAGCGCAGCTCTTC
Organism: Hemiscyllium ocellatum; assembly: GCF_020745735.1. NCBI lineage: Eukaryota > Metazoa > Chordata > Chondrichthyes > Orectolobiformes > Hemiscylliidae > Hemiscyllium > Hemiscyllium ocellatum. The sequence goes on along the minus strand of NC_083407.1, from coordinate 35,261,990 downwards.
ATCAGGTGGTTGACATCAGGTTGACAACCACCTGATGAAGGAGCAGTGCTCGGAAAGCTAGTGCTTCCAAATAAACCTGTTGGACTATAACCCGGTGTTGTGTGATTTTTAATTTGATTGCAAAGGTTTAAGAAGGGCAATTAAGAATGAGTAGTAAATGTTAGCCTTGACAGTGGCATTAACATCCAATGAACAATTGTTTTTCAACAAAACTAGCTGAGTATAGTAGACACTGTGCAATGATTAATAATACTCCTTCAGAAATAAACTACTGTGGTATTTATCTTGGTTTTGAACGACTCAATAATTAACCTCAAGGTTTCAGAGGACAAAATTACTGCTTGCAGTGAGAACAGCAGCATTAACAATCTGATAATCAGTTGAGTACTGGAATAAGAAGTTCAAGTGGCTAGAACTGTGCATGCTTTTACTAAACATTAGTTTTTTTAAGCCGATCCAAGGAGAAGCCTATAATGTCACTCCCAGGGCTGACCTTATTAATTAAATGGAGAGGTTTCATCTGAATGATTGCTTTTTATAGGTATAGTTGAAACTTGTAAAATCATAAGCTTCTTCGATCTGTACACGTGAATGGTGATTTACTAGCATGGATTTTATCCTTATTAAACAATAAGTTGTTCATAAAACTCTATTCTCTGAAGTTCAGTATTAAATTCCCAAAATGCTTTTTATCACAAACCAATGACTTATGTCTGGCAAAGTAGAATCACAGAAATTAGTTTAAAAAAGTAATTTTTAATTTTACAATGGATTTCTTTTCATTAAAAAAATGTTGCTAATATATCCTTTAGTGTTTAAAATGTCTCATTACTTTAAAATATAAAATTTCCTACCCAAGTAAATCCATGAGCATTTATAACAGGATAGTAAAATTAGACTGTACTATTCATCTGTACTTCATTTCAGAGATTGGCAGAGACTGTATTAAATACTTTAGAAAGAAATTATGTGAGCCATGAAATGTTGTGCACTCAGTTTAATTTGTAATAGCAGATGCAGAAAATAATCTGCTTTCACTCATTTTACATCAAAATTTGAAGTCAAAGCACAGGGTCTTTAAGTGCCAGTGGGAGATTTGCAATACACCAAGAACTACAGTAAATTAAGAAAGTATTTCATCACTTCCCTCTTCAGGGAAATTAGGGAATAATGCTGGTTTACCCAGGGGCATCGACTTTTCAATCGCAGGATATGGGTGTCACTGGCTGGGCCAACAGTTTTTGTCGATCCCTAATTGCCCACGGAATGATTAAGAGTCAGTCACAATCCTGTGGATTTAGAGACATATGTAGGCAAGACAAGGTAAAGATGGATGATTTTCCTCCACAAAGCTTTTACTGCACGGATGGATTCGTACATTATTGTACCTTAGTTGTACGGTTCCCATTAGACTAAAATTAAATCCAGATGGTTATTTAATTCAAATGTCATCATCAACCCTTTTGGGATCACTAATATATTTTGGACTGTTATTTTAAAGCCACATGGTTTAAGGGGTGACATTTGTTTTCAGCAGAAACACAAAAGAATTGGCAGCACGGTGGCAGAGTGGTTAGCACTGCGATGGCTCAGTGGCTAACAGTGTTGCCTCAAAGTACCAGGGACTGGGGCTCGATTTCACCTTCAGGTGACTGTCTCTGAGGAGTGTGCACATTCTCTTCTTGTATGAGTGGGTTTCTTCCTGGTCCTCTGGTTTCCTCACACCGTCTACAAATATGAAGATTAAGTAAATTGTACATTTAGTCCAGGGACATACAGGCCATGTGGATTTTCCATGGGAAACACAGGCTTATTGGGATAGTGTATGGCAGTGGATCTAAGTGGGAGGCTCTTCCTAGGGGTTGGTATGAACCTGATGGGTTGAATGGCCTGCTTCCACACCATAGGGATTCTGTAATTGATGAGGTAAAAACAATGACTGCAGATGCTGGAAACCAGATTCTGGATCAGTGGTGTTGGAAGAGCACAGCAGTTCAGGCAGCATCCAACGAGCAGCGAAATCAACGTTTCGGGCAAAAGCCCTTCATCAGGAATAAAGGTAGAGAGACTGAAGCGTGGGGAGATAAGCTTGGGGGGATTGGAGGTGGGGAGAGAGTAGCATAGAGTACAATGGGTGAGTGGGGGAGGAGATGAAGGTGATAGGTCAGGGAGGAAAGGGTGGAGTGGATAGGTGGAAAAGGAGCTAGGCAGGTCGGACAAGTCCGGACAAGTCATGGTGACAGTGCTGAGCTGGAAGTTTGAAACTAGGATGAGGTGGGGGAAAGGGAAATGAGGAAACTGTTGAAGTCCAACTTGATGCCCTGGGGTTGAAGTGTTCCGGGGCGGAAGATGAGGCGTTCTTCCTCCAGGCGTCTGGTGGTGAGGGAGTGGTGGTGAAGGAGGCCCAGGACCTCCATGTCCTCGGCAGAGTGGGAGGGGGAGTTGAAATGTTGGGCCACGGGGCGGTGTGGTTGATTGGTGCAGGTGTCTCGGAGATGTTCCCTAAAGCGCTCCTCCCAAATGTAGAGGACACCGCATCGGGAGCAACGGATACAATAAATGATATTAGTGGATGTGCAGGTAAAACTTTGATGGATGTGGAAGGCTCCTTTAGGGCCTTGGATAGAGGTGAGGGAGGAGGTGTGGGCACAGGTTTTACAGTTCCTGCGGTGGCAGGGGAAAGTGCCAGGATGGGAGGGTGGGTCGTAGGGGGGGCGTGGACCTGATCAGGTAGTCACAGAGCGAACGGTCTTTGCAGAAGGCGGAAAGGGGTGGGGAGGAAAATATATCCCAGGTGGTGGAGTCTTTTTGGAGGTGGCGGAAATGTCGGCGGATGATTTGGTTTATGCGAAGGTTTGTAGGGTGGAAGGTGAGCACCAGAGGCGTTCTGTCATTGTTACAGCTGGAGGGGTGGGGTCTGAGGGCAGAGGTGCAGGATGTGGACGAGATGCGTTGGAGGGCATCTTTAACCACGTGGGGAGGGAAATTGCAGTCACTAAAGAAGGAGGCCATCTGGTGTGTTCTATGGTGGAACTGGTCCTCCTGGGAGCAGATACAGCGGAGGCGGAGGAATTGGGAATACGGGATGGCATTTTTGCAAGAGATAGGGTGGGAAGAGGAGTAATCCAGGTAGCTGTGGGAGTCGGTAGGTTTGTAAAAAATGTCGGTGTCAAGTTGGCCGTCATTAATGGAAATGGAGAGGTCCAGGAAGGGGAGGGAGGTGTCAGAGATGGTCCACGTAAATTTAAGTTCAGGGTGGAATGTGTTGGTGAATTTGATGAATTGCTCAACCTCCTCGCGGGAGCATGAGGTGGCGCCAATGCAGTCATCAATGTAACGGAAGAAGAGGTGGGGAGTGGTGCCGGTGTAATTATGGAAGATCAACTGTTCTATGTAGCCAACAAAGAGACAGGCAAACCTGGGCCCCATACGTGTGCCCATGGCTACCCCTTTGGTCTGGAGGAAGTGGGAGGATTCAAAGGAGAAATTGTTAAGGGTGAGGACCAGTTCGGCCAAACGAGTGAGAGTGTCGGTGGAAGGGTACTGTTGGGGATGTCTGGAGAGGAAAAAACGGAGGGCTTGGAGGCCCTGGTCATGGCGGATGGAGGTGTAGGTGAATTAACAACTTCAACGATAAAAGCACGTCAGACTAAATATTAAAAAAAGCCAGATGATTCTGAACCACAGCATTGTGCTGCTGGTAAAGACTAATCCCACTTTACTCCCTAAAATTGTTGTTAGCCCTTCATCAATTCATGATTCACTGCTGCTTGGAAAGGATTTTTCCAGACTGACAGGTTCTCAATTTTATGTGTCAGCCCAGCAGAAACCAACATGCCTTCCTTTCTCTTTGCTTCTGAAATTAGGTTGATATTTTGAAGTTTGATGAATGAATGCCAGATGAAAATGACATATAGAATGTACTTACATTGATGTTAGATCGATGGGTAAAAGTTACTCTTACATTTGGCTGGTACATATTCATTTCTAGTGCACACTTATTATGTCGAGATAACAGCTGGTATTTGTCCATTGCTCAATGTAGCACATGATGCATATGACCATTATTTTTAATTGTAGCTTTTCTCACTCATCATTAAGAAGAAATATTCAAAAATCTTGTATATTAAGGAGACAGCTGCCACATTCATTGAAATTGCATTATTTAAATTCATGCCTTTGAATAAATTATGATAAATAACTGAGGGCAGATTGGGGGAAAAAAATCAGCTCATAGTCATCTGGTTTGCAACTGACTAAATGTAGGGGAAAAATATTTTCCTACACAGACCCTGCTGTGGAAATCCAATAAACACTATAGCAAACAGATCAAAATGACTCAGAGTGCTTCTCAGCACAGTGTCTTATTTAAAAAGCTTGAAATTCATAGAGCCACAGAAATGTAGATCTCAGAAATAGACTGTTCAGTCTAACTTTTTCATGCTAAGCAGATATTCCAAGTTAATCTAATCCTATTTGCCAGCATTCGGCCCATATCCCTCGAAACCTTTTTTATTCATATACCCATCCAGATGTCTGTTGTAGTTGTACCAACCTCCACCACTTCCTCTGTGTAACTCATTCCTTAATATGCACCACCTCTGTCTGAAAATGTTGCCCCTCAGGTCTCTTTTAAACCTTTCCCCTCTCATCTTAAACCTAAGCCTTCTAGTTTTGGACCCTTGACTATTCATCCTATCCATGCCCCTTATGATTTTACAAATTTCTATAAGGTCACTTCTAGTGGGCGGCACGGTGGCACAGTGGTTAGCACTGCTGCCTCACAGCGCCTGTAGACCCGGGTTCAATTCCCGACTCAGGCGACTGACTGTGTGGAGTTTGCACGTTCTCCCCGTGTCTGCGTGGGTTTCCTCCGGGTGCTCCGGTTTCCTCCCACAGTCCAAAGATGTGCGGGTCAGGTGAATTGGCCAAGCTAAATTGCCCGTAGTGTTAGGTAAGGGGTAAATGTACGGGTATGGGTGGGTTGCGCTTCGGCGGGTCGGTGTGGACTTGTTGGGCCGAAGGGCCTGTTTCCACACTGTAAGTCTAATCTAAATCATCATCCAATACACCAGGGAAAGTAGCCCCAGCTTATTCAGCCTCTTCTTATAGCTCAAATATTCCAAACCTGGCAACATTCTTGTAAATCAAGTTTCACAACATGCTTCTTATAGGAGGGAGCTGAGAACTGAATGTAATATTCCAAAAGTGGCTAAATCAATGTCGTGTCCAGCCACAACATGACCTCCGAATTCCCACACTCAATCCATTGGCCAATAAAGGCAAGCATATCAAACTCCTTCTTCACTACCCTATCTGTGACTGCTTTCAAGGAACTATGAACCAGCACTCAAAGGTCTCTTTGTTCAGCAACACTCCCCAGGAGCTTATGATTAAGTGAATAAATCTTGCCCTGATCTGCCTTACCAAAGTGCAGCGCATCCCATTTATCTAAATTAAACTCCATCTGCCACTCATTTACTCATCTGATCGAGGTCCTATTGTACTTTAAAACTGCTAATTTGAAACTGCTTGATTTTACATGTTTGTATTCAGTGTTGGGAGGACCATCTGTTTTTAGGTAATACAAGATGGAGGACAGGAAAAATTTCTGGCTGTAACAGCTGCTCCTTTTTTGAGGTATTTTAGGTGCTGGAGGTGATTTCCTTAAATTTCAGGAGCAGCAATTACTGTTTTATATGCTGTTGCATTGTTTTGGAACTTTGGAAAGAAAAGTCAAAACAACAGCAGTTTTAAAAGGGAGAAAAACAGACAAAGGAAGCATATGGTGAGGTCATTGCAGGAGAGAGAGAGAAAGAGATCCTGCACAGTTATTGCCTTTGCTGTTTGAATTCATGTATCGCTGGACATCGGAGTGCATCTGGGAAAATGAACAAACAGTAAAATTCACAACTGATCTTGGAGAAACTGTTGGGCGAAGTTCACAGTACAGAAACAGATAAGTTAATCATTGTTTTAAGTGTAGCCTGCAGAGAATCGGCAGTAATGAGAAGAGCAGGTCCTTTCTTGATAATATGTTTTTGGAGATATGTCTCTTGATGAAACTTAAAATATAAGCCATAACTATTAATTTAACCTGGAGCAGTATTTGTAGAGGAATAAAATGGTGTTAATTCCTGGGTCTGTAGATTGTGAAGGAGCAAAAATGGCCTTTGAAGTGACATGTACTTCTTGTCAGATGTGGGAGTTTAAAGAGAGTTTAAAGGTTCCTGTGGATTATATCTGCAATAAATGCTGTCACAATCACCTGATGAAGGAGGGTTGCTCCGAAAGCTAGTGTGCTTCCAATTAAACCTGTTGGACTATTACCTGGTGTTGTGTGATTTTTAACTAAATAAATGCTGTTGGTTGTGAATCTTATCAGATTGAATGGATTGGTTGGAGAGACAGTTAGAAACAATGAGGAATTTGCAACAGCAACAGTATGTGATGGATGACAGTTACAGGAAGGAGGGGAAGTCTCAGATGCAGTCACATAAATGGGTTAACTCCAGGAAAGGTAAGAGAGGTAGGGAGCTCGTGCAGGAGTCTTCTGTGGCTCTACTCTTTTCAAACAAGTCTGCTGTTTCGGAAAATGTAAGAGGGATGGATTCTCAGGGGAACGTAGTATGAACAGCCAAGTTTCTGGTATTATGACTGGCTCTCATGCAATGAGGGGTACATCGAGTTCCAAGAGATCAATTGTGTGAGGGGATTCTCTAGTCCTAGGTACAGACAGATGTTTCTGTGGCCAGAAGCGATAAAGCAGAATGGTGTGTTGCTTCCCTGGTGCCAGGATCAAGAATATCTCAGACAGGGTGTAGAATATTCTCACGGGAGAGAGGGGCCAGCAAGAGGTCATTGTCCATATTGAAGCTAATGACATAGGAAGGGAAAAGGTTGAGATTCTGAAGGGTGATTACAGAGTGTTAGGCAGAAATTTAAAAAGGAGGTACTCGAGAGTAGTTATATGTAGTGAGGGCAAGAATAGGAGGATAGAGCAGATGAATGCATGGCTGAGGAGCTGGTTTATGGGAGAAGAATTCATATTTTTGGATCATTGGAATCTCTTTTAGGGTAGAAGTGACCTGTACAAATTGGACGGATTGCACCTAACTTGGAAGGGGGCAAATATACTGGCAGGGAAATTTGCTAGAGCTGTTCAGGAGGATTTAAACTAGTTAGGTTGGGTGGGGGTGGGAGAGAGGGGAGACCCAGGGAGATAGTGAGGAAAGAGATCAATCTGAAACTGATACAGTTGAGATCAGAAGCACGTCAAACAGTCAGGGCAGGCAGGGACAACGTAGGACTAATAAATTAAACTGCATTTATTTCAATGCAAGGGGCCTAACATGGAAGGCAGATGAACTCAGGGCATGGTTAGGAACATGGGACTGGGATATCATAGCAATCACAGAAACATGGCTCAGGGATGGGCAGCTTAATGTTCCAGGATACAAATGCTACAGGAAGGATAGAAAGGGAGGCAAGAGAAGAGGGGGAATGGCAATTTTGATAAGGGATAGCATTACAGCTGTGCTGAGGGAGGATATTCCTGTTAATACATCCAGGGAAGTTATTTGGGTGGAACTGAGAAATACGAAAGGGATGGTCACCTTATTATAGACCCCCTTATAGTGAGAGGGAAATTGAGAAACAAACTTGTAAGGAGATCTCAGCTACTTGTAAGAATAATAGGATGGTTATGGTAGGGGATTTTAACTGTCCAAAGACTGGGACTGCCAGTTAAGGGTTGAGATGGAGAGGAACTTGTTAAGTGTATACAAGACAATTTTCTGATTCAGTATGTGGATGTACCTACTAGGGAAGGTGCAAAACTTGACCTACTCTTGGGAAATAAGGCAGGGCAGGTGACTGACGTGTCAGTGGGGGAGCACTTTGGGGCCAGCGACCATAATTCTATTAGATTTAAAATAGTGATGGAAAAGGATAGACCAGATCTAAAAGTTGAAGTTCTAAATTGGAGAAAAACCAATTTTGATGGTATTAAGCAAGAACTTTCAAAAAGATATAAACAATGACTGCAGATGCTGGAAACCAGATTCTGGATTAGTGGTGCTGGAAGAGCACAGCAGTTCAGGCAGCATCCAAGGAGCAGTAAAATTGACGTTACTGCAAAAGCCCTTCATCAGGAGCCTGCTGCCTGAACTGCTGTGCTCTTCCAGCACCACTGATCCATAATCAAGAACTTTCAAAAACTGATTGGAAGCAGATGTTTGCAGGTAAAGGGATGGCAGGAAATGGGAAGTCTTCAAAAATGAGATAACGAGAATCCAGAGAAAATATATTCCTGTTAGGGTGAAAGGAAAGGCTAGAAGGTATAGGGAATGCTGGATGACTAAAGAAATTCAGGGTTTGTTTAAGAAAAAGAAAGAAGCATATGTAAGGTATAGACAGGATAGATCGAGTGAATCCTTAGGAGACCATAAAGGAAGTTGGAGTATACTTAAAAGGGAGACCAGGAGGGCAAAAAGAGGACATGAGATAACTTTGGCAAATAGAATTATGGAGAATCCAAAGAGTTTTTACAAATACATTAAGAACAAAAGGGTAACCAGGGAGAGAATAGGGGCCCTCAAAGATCAGCAAGGTGACCTTTGTGTGAAGCCACAGAAAATGGGGGAGATACTAAATGAATATTTTGCATCAGTATTTACTGTGGAAAAGGACATGGAAGATATAGACTGTCAGGAAATAGATGGTGACATCTTGCAAAATGTCCATATTACAGAGGAGGAAGTGTTGGATGTCTTGAAACAGGTAAAGGTGGATAAATCCCCAGGACCTGATCAGCTGTACTCTGGAACTCTGTGGGAAGCTAGAGAAGTGATTGCTGGGCCTCTTGCTGAGATATTTGTCCCATCAATAGTCACAGGAGAGGTGCCGGAAGACTGGAGGTTGGCTAACAGAGTGCCACTGTTTAAGATTGGTAGTAAGGACAAGCCAGGGAACTATAGACCAGTGAGCCTGACATCAGTGGTGGGCAGGTTGTTAGAGGGAATCCTGAGGGACAGGATGTACATGTATTTGGAAAGGCAAGGACTGATTAGGGATAGTCAACATAGCTTTGTGCATGGGAAATCATGTCTCACAAACTTGATTGAGTTTTTTGAAGAAATAACAAAGAGGATTGATGAGGGCAGACCAATAGATGTGATCTATATGGACTTCAGTAAGGCGTTCGACAAGGTTCCCCATGGGAGACTGATTAGCAAGGTTAGATATCATGGAATGCAGGGAGAACTAGTCATTTGGATACAGAACTGGCTCAAAGGTAGAAGACAGTGGGTGGTGGTGGAGGGTTGTTTTTCAGACTGGAGGCTGTAACTAGTGGAGTGCCACAAGGATTGGTGCTGAGTCCTCTACTTTTTGTCATTTACAATAATGATTTGAATGCAAGAATAAGAAGTACAGTGAGTAAGTTTGCAGATGACACGAAAATTGGAGGTGTGTGGACAGTGAAGAGAATTACCTCAGATTGCAACAGGATCTTGACCAGATGGAGTTGTGTCAATGGGCTGAGAAGTGGCAGATGGAGTTTAATTCGGATAAATGCGAGGTGCTGCATTTTGGGAAAGCAAATCTTAGCATCACTTATACACTTAATGGAAAGGTCCTAGGGAGTGTTGCTGAACAAAGAGACCTTGAAGTGCAGGATCATAGCTCCTTGAAAGTGGAGTCACAGGTAGATAGGAAGAATGCTTTTGGTATTAGATTAGATTCCCTACAGTGTAGAAACAGGCCCTTCGGTCCAACCAGTCCACACCGACCCTCTGAAGAGCAACCCACCCAGACCCATTTCTCGAATGCACCTAACACTATGGACAATTTAAAATGGCCAATTCATCTTTGGACTGTGGGAGGAAACCAGAGCACCCAAAGAAAACTCACGCAGACACAGGGAGGTTGTGCTAACTGCACACAGACAGTCATCCGAGGCTGGAATTGAACCTGGGATCCTGCTGCTGTGAGGCAGCAATGCTAACCACTGACCAATAAAGGAAAGGCATGGTGGCTCAGTGTATTGAGTACAGGAGTTGGGAGGTCATGTTGCAGCTGTACAGGACATTAGTTAAGCCACTGTTGGAATATTGTCTGCAATTCTGGTCTCCTTCCTATCGGAAAGATATTGTGAAACTTGAAAGGGTTCAGAAAAGATCTACAAGGATGTTGCCAGGGTTGGAGGATTTGAGCTATAGGGAGAGGTTGAACAGGCTGGGGCTGTTTGTCCTGGAGTGTTGGAGGTTGAGGGGTGAGCTTATAGAGGTTTACAGAATTATGAGAGGCATGGATAGGATAAATAGGCAAAGATAAAGGGCAAGACATCAAAGAGACATACAGGACATTTTTTTCACACAGAGGGTGGTATGTGTATGGAATGAGCTGCCAGCGGATGTGGTGGAGGCTGGTACACTTGCAACATTTAAGATGCATTTGGATGGGTACATGAATAGGAAGGGTTTGGAGGGATATAGACCAGGTGCTTGCAGGTGGGACTAGATTGGGTTGGGATATCTGGTTTGCATGGATGGGTTGGACCAAAGGGTCTGCTTCCATGCTGTACATCTCTGTGGCTCTGAGACTCGACAGTTAAAAGTAATTTGGAGCCCTCGTGCCATCGGTGAACTCTGATTTGAATAAATTAAACAAATCATAGAAATCATAGAATACCTACAGTGAGGAAACAGGCCATTGGTCAATTTAATCCACATGGATCCTGTGAAGAGCATTTCACCCAGACCCACACCCTCCAGCCTATCAATGTAAACCTACATTTCCCATGGCTAATCCACTTGCTAATACATGGGCAATTTAGCATGGCTAATCTACATAGCCTGCACATCTTTGGACTATGGGAGGAAACCAGAGTATCCAAGCAACCCACATAGACACAGGGAGAATGCACAAACTCCATATACACAGTCACCTGAGGTTGGAATTGGAACTAGGTCCCTGGCACTATGAGGCAGCAGTGCCAACCACTGAGCCACCGTGCTGCCCACCAGATATCCACTTTTTCAGGAGCCCTATGTCATCCCAATGAAAACTCTGGAGTCAAAATGTTAGCTGGTAGGAAGAAATGAGCTTTTAACCAAAAGAAGAGAGAATTTCAGTAATTCATACTTTATGCTGTCTAAAGTCAAGAAAACCAGAGAGGATTAAATGACTATTGAAAAAGATAAGGCCAATGCATTCCTCAAAACAGCTGTGGTATTCAGTTAAATCATGGTTAATCTGCACTACAACTTCATTCTTGTTCTTTTGTTCTGTATGCCTCAATTCCTTATCTGAAAAATACTATTGATTTCAATTCACAGAGCTTAATGTGGCTGAGCATCTTCAGGAAAATGACAAAATCAGTTAAAATTGCAAAGATAGAAGATGTTGTTGCATTCAATTGAAAACACCTTGCCAATTCCATTTATCTGTAAATATTGTTTTATTTGGAGAAGCTGTTTGGAAAATTTAAAATTCATAATCCTTGGTGAATAGTTACAGTATTCACCTTTCTAACAGATCAGAAATTCAGCCACAATTCTTTTGGTAAATGGCTTATTTCATCAAGCTTCTAATACTAAAGCTTCAAAGTGGCAATTGTATTTCAGGGAATAACAGTTCATTTGCACTTTGTCTGCTGTAGAACTGACTTGGTGCTGAACATATCAATGTCAAGACCAATTTTTTTTTAAAGTGCCCTCTGTATGCAAGCTAATTCCATACGGAAATGTCACATCTTGTTAACTGAAACCATTAGCCTCGTTCTGTCTAAATATCATGGAAAGAATATATTAAAATGAAAAATCTGGAGCACAGATTTTCAATTTGATTAACCTCAATGTCGCTTCTGCACGAGTGCAGAATTGACATAGCTAGTTTAGAAAATTGATGTCGCGCTGAATACGCTTAAGAAAAAAAAAATTAACCACTGACTGACTCACATTAAGTACTTGTAGTAAACAATACGATGGCTGGAGTCTTACAGGGGACCAACTAATGTAGACTTTGCAGAATTTTGTGGCAGAATTGGGTGAGAAGTCCTGCTAGGCCTATCTTGATATCAAGAATAACTCGTTGCATAATTCATGCATTTGCTCAGTGATGAAGTGAGGTTCTCATCAGGCAGCAGCAAGTTTTTAATTAAAGGGGATCATAGCCAAATTCCCTCTTTGCCATGTGGCAGCACACACAGGTGCTTCAACATTTGATGCATGGTGATCGACATGCCGGAGTTCTGCTTCTGGAATTCATTGCTAGTTTATCATCAGATATCTGCTGAGTGGTGAGTTGCTCTGGGGCCAGGGAATATCCCATTTATCATGGAGGTGGGGTAATTAGCTAATAAGACATGTTTGGAAAGATACATGAGAAATCCTGCTGGACCTTACTGGAAGTATCCTTCCCAAAAATTTGATGCAACTTGTGTTTAGCTAAAATATCTCAAGAGTCAGTCTTATGTTTAACTCATTAGAAGTCAGAATAAATTCTTATGGAATGTGGAACATAAAACACAGAACAGTACAGCACATTACAGGCCCTTTGGCCCTTGATGTTGCGCCAGTCTTTTATCCAACTTTAAGATCAACTAGAAAAAAGTGAGGACTGCAGATGCTGAAGATCAGAGTTGAGAATGTGGTGCTGGAAAAGCACAGCAGGTCAGGCAGCATCCAAAGATGAGGAGAATCGGCGTTTCGGGCATGAACCCTTCATCTGCTTCCTGATGAAGGGCTCATGCCTGAGACATCGATTCTCTTCTTCCTTGGATGCTGCCTGACCTGCTGTGCTTTTCCAGCACCACACTCTTGACACTATTCTAAGATCAGACTTTTCATTGTACTATCTTCCATATGCCTGTCTAAGAGTCATGTAAATGTCCTTAATGCATCTGACAATACTACCACTGCTGGCAGTGCATTCCATGTACCTATCACTCTCTGAGTTACCTTTGATATCTCCCCTAAACCTTCCTCCAATTAAAATTATTCTCCCTCATCCAAACATTTCTAGCCATGGGAAAACATCTCTGGCTATCCATTCTATCTTTGCCACTCAACATCTTGTACACCTTCATCAAGTCACCTCTTGTCCTACTTCACTCCAATTAAAAAAACCCTAGTCTCCACAAGACGTGCCCTCCAATTCAGACAGCATCCTGATAAATCTCCTCTGCACCCTCTCAAAGCTTTTATACCTTTCTTTTAATGAGGCAACCAGAACTGAACACAATACTCCAAGTATGGTCAAAACAGGGTTCTATAGGGCTGCAGCATAACCTCACGGCTCTTAAACTCAATCCCCCTGCTAATGCAAGCCAACACAACTTAAGCCTTCTGAACAACCTCATCAAGTTAGGTAGAAATTTTGAAGGATCTATTGACATGGACCCCAAGATCCCTTTGTTTCTCCACACTGTCAAGAATCCTGCCTTTAACCCTGTAATCTTCATTCAAATTTGACCTTCCAAAGTGAATCACTTCACACTTTTCCAGGTTGAACTTTATCTGCCACTTATTTGCTCAGATCTGCATCCTGTCAATGTCCGGTTGCAACCTACAACAGCCCTCCACGCTATCCACCACTCCACCAACTTTTGTGTCATTGGCAAACCTACTAACCCACCCTTCTACTCACACATCCAAGTCATTTAAAAAATCACAAAGAGCAGAGGTCCCAGAACAGATCCCTTTGGAACTCTGAACTCCAGGCTGAATACTTTCCATCAATCACTATGCTCTGTCTTCTATGAGCCATGCTTCCAGCTCACTGCCTTTATTCCTGATGAAGGGCTTTTGCCCGAAAAGTCGATTTCGCTGCTCATTGGATGCTGCCTGAACTGCTGTGCTCTTCCAGCACCACTGATCCAGAATCTGGTTTCCAGCATCTGCAGTCATTGTTTTTACCTTCTATGAGCCAGCCAATTCTGTATCCAGACAACCAGATTTCCCTGTATCCAATGTCTCCTTCCATTCTGAATGTGTCTGCTGTGGGGAGCCCTATCAAACGCCTTGTTAATATCCATGTACATCACATCCACTGCTCTATCGTCCTCAAAGTATTTTGTCACATCCTCAAATAATGCAATAAGGTTTGTGAGGCATGATCTGCCCCTCACAAAGCCATGCTGACTATCTCTAATCAAACTATGATTTTTCAAATAATCATAAATCCTGTGTCCCAGAATCCTCTCCAATACCTTGACCCCACTGATGTAAGACTGACTCCTTATTCTCTTTCTTGAACAAAGGAATATCATTTGCCACCCTCCAATCATCTGGCACTAATCCAGTTGACAGTTAGGATGCAAACATCATTGCTAAAGGTGCAACAATCTCTTCCCTCACTTGAAAGAACCTCCACATTTCTGTTGTGCATTTCCCTGAGAACATCTGTTCCCAAGTTAGGCATCCCAGATCCTGCCAAAATAGTACTGTTATTCCTGCTCCCTCAATTAAATAATTTCCCATTTTGTCTGCTCCTATCCCTCTCCATGAGTAAAGTAAAGGTCATGGAGTTGTGATCACTATCGCCTGCCAAGAGATCGGACACCTGGCATGGTTCGTTGCCAAGCATCAAATTCGATATGGCCTCACTTCTCATTTGCCTATCTACATATTGCATCAGGAACCTTTCCCCGACACACCTGATAAAAAAAATTTGCTCCATCCAAACTATTAGAACTAAGTAGTCTCCAATCAATATTAGGGAAGTTAAAACCTCTTATGAAAACTACCCTGTTACTTCTGCACCTTTCCAAGATCTGCCTCCAAATTTGCTCATCTGTGTATCTGTTGCTATTGTGAAGCCTGTTGAAAACTCCCAATATAGTGACTGCTGCTTTTTTGTTTCTGACTTCCATTCATCGTGACTCTGTAGACAAACCCTCTTCGACGATTTCCCTTCCTGCAGCTGCGATACTATCCCTGATTAGCAATGCCACCCCGCCACCTTTTTTACCTTCCCACCCCCCACCCCATTCCTTTTGAAACATCTAAACCCTGGAACATTCAACAATCATTCATGCACATGTGATATCCAAGTCTCCATAATAGCCACAACATCATAGTTCAAAGTATTGACCAATGCTCTGAGTTCATCACCCTTATTATTGATATTTCTTGCATTAAAATAGACACACTTCAACCCATCACACTGACTGCATCTTTACCCTATCAAGTGCCTATCTCTTCTCACAGACTCTCTGGCTGTTCACCACCCATTCCTTCATCTGATCCATAGCTCATGTTCACACCCCTCTGTTAATCTAGTTTAAACCCTCCAGAAGAGCTCTAGCAAATTCCCGCCCAGGATATTGGTGCCCCTCCAGTTCATGTGCAACCCCTACCCTTCTTGTACAGGTCTCACATTCCCCAGAAGCTCTCCCTCCTACACCAGTTCTGCAGCCACATGTTCATCTGCACTTGCTGTCTATTCCTAGCCTCAGTAGCCTGTACCACTGGCAACAATCCTGAGATTACTAGTCTGCTTGCCCCGCCTTCAAGTTTCCAACCTAACTCCCTTTTCAGGTCCTCCTCCCTTTTCCGACCTATGTCATTGGTACCAATGTGCACCACAACTTCTGGCTGCTTTCCCTCCCTCTTAAGAATCCTGCAGACTCGATCTGAGACATCCCTGATCCTGGCACCCGGGCAGCAAAACACCATCCCCGGAGTCACGCTTGCAACCACAGAATCTCCTGTCTATTCCTCTCACAACTGAATCTCCTATCACTATGCTCTCCTATTCTCCCCTCTTTCCTTCTGAGGCATAGATTTAAAGATTTATATTCTGCAGTTTTTTTAAAAAATGTAGCTTTAGCTGCTGTAGGGTGTGTATATTTTCTTTCATAATATCTCTCAACAAACAAGTGGATAATTTTTTTCTTTGAATTCGGCATTCAATAAGCAGTGGATGACAATGCTGATATTTTTCAATGTTTTGCATTAAATTATCTGGAGTTTGGCACAGATCTGTTTGAGAAAAGAAAGTACTCCATTTCCATTTACAATTCCTTAATGCATTTTTGCCACAATTATATAGTGTAGCAACATAATTGTTCTGGTTCCCACATTAGCTCCATGTGCAGATTGAATAACCAACTTAGTGTTATATTCCATGTTAAAGATTAAAAGTAGTCAGGAATTAGAAGTAGTAAGGGTAACCATTTTAATTGTCTGAAAGAAAGAAAAACTGTCAAAGCTTTTATCACACATATTGATGAACAAATGCAGAATGTCAAATTTCAAACAATCTCAACAATATGTGACTTCAAGAGAATAGGGAGATGATTGTTTTGGCAAGTTGACTCTGATTTGCAGTTGCTTGGCTGGGGAGCTCTAGGCTGCCCAAGAACAGATAATTCAAATGCCACATGGGTTGAACAACTCCCATTTGTTTGCAGAGAATAGTAGTTTGTTTATGAATACGCGAGAAAAGTTGAATGATCCAAGTTACAAGCTTAACTCAATACCTACACCTGGGTAATGAACCAGGCCAGGTATTAGATTTGGAGGTCGGTGAGCACTTTGGTGGTAGTGACCACAATTTGGTTACATTTATTTTAGCGATGGAAAGGTATGGGTACAAACGGCAGGGCAAGAGTTATAGCTGGGGGAAAGGCAATTATGATGAGAGTGGGTGAGATTTCGGATGCATAGGATGGGGAGGGTAATTGCAGGGGATGGCCACAATTGAAATTGTTTAAGGAACAGTTACTGTGTCCTTGATAAGTATGTACCTGTCAGACAGGGAGAAAGTGGTCGAGCAAGGGAACTGTGGTTTACTAAAGAAGTTAAATCTTTTTAAAGAAGGGAGCTAATGTAAAGATGAGACATGAAGGCTCAGTTAGGGCACTAGGGAGTTACAGGTTAGCCAGGAAAGACCTAAAGAGAGAGCTGAGAAGAGCCAGGAAGGGATATGCGAAGTCTTTGGTGTGTAGAATCAAGAAAAACTCTGAAGCTTTCTATAGGTATGTCAGGAATAAAAGAATGACTAGAGTAAAATTAGGGCCAATCAAGGATAGTAGTGGGAATTGTGCATGGAGTCCGAGGAGATAGGAGTCAAGCTAAATAAATATTTTTCATCAGTGTTTACACAGGAAAAAGACAATGTTGTCGAGGAGAATACTGAGACACAGGCTATTAGACTAGACGGGATTGTTGCTCATAAGGAGGAGGTATTAGCAATTCTGGAAAGTGTAAAAATAGATAAGTCCTCTGGGCCAGATGGAATTTATCCGAGGATTCTCTCAGAAGCTAGGGGGAGATGGCAGAACTTTTGGCTTTGATCTTTATGTCATCATTGCCTGGAGGAATAGTGGCAGAAGACTCGAAGATAGCAAATGTTGTCCTCTTGTTCAAGAAAGGACGTAGAGACAACCCTTACTTCGGTTATGGGTAAAGTTTTGGAAAGGATTAGAAGGGATAGGATTTATAATTATCTGTAAAGAAATAATTTAATTAGGAATAGTCAACACGGTGTAGGTCGTGCCTCACAAACCTTATGGAGTTCTTTGAGAAGGTGACAAAACAGGTAGATGAGGATAAAGCGGTGATGTGGTGTATATAGATTTCAGTAAAGTGTTTGATAAGGTTCCCCATGATAGGCTATTGCAGAAAATATGAAGGCATGGGATTGACTGTGATTTCGCTGTTTGGATCAGAAATTGGTGAGTTGTAAGAAGACAGAGGGTCGTGGTTAATGGGAAATGTTCATCCTGGAGTTCAGTTACTAGTGATGTACTGCTATTTAGGGTACTGCTATTTGTCATTTTTATAAATGATCTGTATGAGTGCATAGAAAGATGGATTAATAAATTTGCAGATGACACTAAGGTCAGTTCAGTTGTGGACAATGTAGAAGGATGTCGCAGGTTGCAGAGGGACATAGATAAGCTGCATAGCTGGGCTGAGAGGTGGCAAATGGAGTTTAATGCACAAAAGTGTGAGGTGATTCACTTTTGAAGGAGTAACAGGAATACGGGGTACTGGGCTAAAGGAAAGATTCTTGGTAGTGTGAATGAACAGAGAGATCTTGGTGTCCATGTGCATAGATCCCTGAAAGTTGCCACTGAGTTTGATAGGGTTATTAAGAAGGCGTACAGTGAGGGATTGAGGTTTGGAGCCATGAGGTCATGTTGCAGCTGTACAAAACTCTGGTGTGACTGTACTTGGAGTATTGCATACAGTTCTAGTTGCTGCATTTATAGGAAGGATGTGGAAGCACTGGAAATGATGCAGAGGAGATTTACTAGGATGTGACTTGGTATGGAGGAAAGGTCTTATGAGGAAAGGCTGAGGAACTGGAGGCTGTTTTCATTAGAGAGGAGGTTGTGAGATGACCTAATAGAGACATACAAGATGATCAGAGGATTAGACAGGGTGGACTGTGAAAGCCATTTTCCTCAGATGGTGATGGCTAGAATGAGGGGACCTAGCTTTAAATTGATGGGTGATATATATAGGACAGATGTCAGAGGTAGGTTCTCTGCTCAGAGAGCAGGAAGGGCGTGGAATGCCCTGCCTGCAATAGGAGTAAACTCGTCGACTTTAATGGCATTGAAATGGTCATTGGATAAACATATGGATGGTAATGGAATAGTGTAGGTCAGATGGGTTTCAGATTGGTTTCACAGGTTGATGTAGTACAAGGGCCAAAGGGCCTCTACTGCGCTGTAATGTTCGGTATTCCATGTTCTAAATTGTTTGTGTATCCATTAGCAAAATTAGGATTATTTTGCAAATGTTGCCCAATTAAAGAATGACATCAAACAAGAGACATTTTATTTTGGGTTTTACAAATGCATTTGCATTGAATAGTGTTGGTTTTATATCAATTATAAGCAACCAAAGAAAAGGACTCTTTCTTTCATTCAACCAATCTTGGCATTTATGGCCTATGTATGTGGCATCACACTGGCACTGAAATTCAGACACAATAATTGTGTGGCAGTAAAAAATATTTTTGGATGTGATTCTATAATTTTTGTTTGCTAAGCATTTTACACAACTATATTCCCTTTTATATGTTAATGTCAAAAATTGGAAAAAAAAACAGCATGTCTGTGACAAATAATATGGAATGAGTGAGGTATGGAATGTGAAGAAAGAAATATGAAGGAGATAGTTAAGGCCAACAAATTGGTTCATTGTTTAAACACACTAGCTCAGTCTGCTGACACTGAAGCAGTCTTCAACTGCTGTCATGTTAGAATTGGGGGGGTCATGAGTGAATGGAGACAGACATGCAAATGAGGAGTGGACAATGACCTATCAGCTAGAGGTGCAGCCTAGGTACCTTGGGAAATGTTACTCCAAGATTACAAAATTCCAATGGCTGGGCATGTCAAAATGCACAAGATCCACACTGTTATTAACGAGCATTTTTATTGGTCATAACTCCATGAGGATGTAATATTGTTTTGCAGAACTGATCACATTCGCCAGTTTATGGGAAAATCCCAAACTAGAATAAGAGATGCAGCTGTGATTCTCACGCCAGCTTTTGTGAAATCATTCAGCAAGATGTCAGTGTGGCATGTGGGACCTCTGCCCAGATCAACTTGAGGAAAACTATACTGTATTTCCTTTCCATCATGGATGTGACTAAACATTTCCCAGAGGCTACTCCCCTCAAAATCAGATCTGCCAAAATGATGGTGAGAATGTTGACCCGATTCTGCATCCAGTGTGATCTAGGTGTGAAGGGCTTTTGCCCAAAATGTCGATTTTCCTGCTCCTCGGATGCTGCCTGACCTGCTGTGCATTTCCAGCACCACTCTATTCTAGAATCTAGTATGATCTGGCCACCGAGATCCTGTCGGTTCAGGGTTCAATTTAATGTCCAAGTTACTCCAGGACATTATGCATTACCTGTGCATGACCCAATTGAAGTTTTTGACACATCATGGGGCACTAGATGGTATGGCCAGATCCTAAAGACCGTTTTCAATGCACACTGCCACAAGTACCCCAATGACTGGGATAAAGTGTTATGTTATCTGATATTCTTCACCAGGGGCATACTCAATAATTCCCTTGGTTTTATTTTATTTGAATTACTTTATAATCACAAAGTGTGAGGCCCTCTGAAACTATTCAAGGAGAGGGTTTTAGAATGAAAGGAGGAGGTTAGACTGACTCTAACAAACCTCTGAAGTGACCCAAGAGCATTTGAAAAATTGTCCAAACAATAATGAGAAAACCAGCTGACTAAATGCCAGGGCCTGATCAACCAGGAAGTTACAATAAGGTGTAGGATAAAAAGTAGGCTATTAGTTCAATGAGTCTGCTTCAACACTTATTGAGATCATGGTTGGTCTGGTAATTCTCAGATTTCTTGCCGCGACCTTATAACTCTTGATTCTCATCCTGATTAAAAATCTATCTCTGCCTTGAATTCATACTCAACAGCCTTTGGCAGTCAATAATTCACCAGATTTACTACCCTTTGAAAGAGGACGTTCCTCATCTTCATTTACTGAAAAGAACAACCCCTTACTTTGAGCTTATGCACTTTGATGCTGGACTCTGTGCAATCATCAGTGAACAACTGTATAATTCACCTTATGATGGGGAGTAGGTCATTAATGATGCAGCTGAAGATGGTTAGGTAAAGCTTTATCTTTTAAACTACAAAATTATTTATAATTCAGATGAGTTTTGGTAAGATTAAAAAATACATTGAAATAGCTTGGCAGCCTATTCTATATACTGCAGCTTAGCACTGGTCCTCTTTACTCTGTTGACATATCTGATCTCAGGGTTGTTGAAGAAATAATGAAACATGGAATAATAATGGGAGTATTTCATACTTTATGCGTATGGTTGCCAATGTCAAACAGATAACAGTTCATTACATAAATATCAATTCCTAAAATATTAACTCCAGTAGTGAAATATGACAGCTGTCTACCTCAATTACCACCATACCCCAAACAGACACAAATAAACAGAATTCTTTCAAGACTCACTGAAAATAAAACTTAATATTGGAGCAAAAGGTTACATAAAGTGCAGTAGGGAAATGAATTTAAACATTGAACAAGATAAAATTTGAATACTTTGTCATCTTCCTGTCAAAAATAAATTCATAAATCATGAGTACTCTGCCAGTGGGCTGAAACCCTGGCCTGGGGCAGAAAAATAATAAATAAACCAGAGATTTCTCCTTCCTGTTCACAATCCAGTTCCTGTCCTAGAGTGTGATGGGTTCTCCCTGTTCCTTCAGTGAGTGACTGTTTAACAAGGAGATCAGTTCTTTACTGGCTAAGTTAGCACTGATTCATATGCACTGTTCACTCAAACCTTGATTTACAGATATGGCAGAGGAAGATATTATTTAAGGGGGGGGGGGGTGCTAGAGGCACAGGCAGCATGTTTGCTTACTCTGAATTTGTTATCCTCAAACATTGAAAATGCTTGATGACAGCGATTAGAATGCATTCCTCCAGATATTGTCAGGTCAAAATAAGGTAAAGCTTTATTGTAAATAGCCAAAAAGGTTCTTGGGTGTGGGGGGAGGGATGTGCAAATACTCTCATCCAAGGACATGAAGACAATGCCAGATGAATGTTAAAGCTCACTTGAAATGTAGCAAAACTATAACAAATGTTATCACTTCAGTCTTAAAGGGCTATAGGGACTTTTTCATTTGAGAAAATAACCGTTTTTTTATATAAGAAGTGTCACTTGTTATATACATGACAAACTGAGATGACAACACTAAAGGAAGAGTATAGGAAGCAAACCTACTGGAGTAATCCTTGTTTGGAATTGGGGATGTAGCATCAATTCTTTCCAAATTTTCTGAGATAGCAACCAAAAATACCACAATCCAGACTTCATTAGTGAATAAGGGCACATTTTGCCAGAACCTCCCATCCTTTTCTCTTCAGAACAATTCAAAAGAGTGTCAATAGATGAAAACTAAAATTTTCTCTGCAGTCATTATCCGTTCTTTGCCAACAGAAAGAACTCAATAAAATAGGTGACAGCCACTTACTGGTTTATTTATCCGGACAATGCCCTGACCAATCACAGTCAACCTACCTGGTTTAAAATTTAACATAGTTTGATACTTAGCTGTCAATCAGCATTAATGAGTACATTCTTTATGGCAACCACTCTACCAAACAGAGCCTATTTGACAATCAGTCAATACTCTTCCCTCATGTGAAATTGCAGGTAGACAGGCTAGTGAACATAGAACATAGAACATGGAACATTTCAGTGCAGTACAGGCCCTTCAGCACCTCGAAGTTGCACCACCCTGTGAAATCAATCTGAAGCCCATCCAGCCTATACTATTCCATTAGCATCCATATATTTATCCACTGTTTTAATGCCCTTAAACTTAGCGAGTCTACTACTACTGCAGGCAGGGCCTTCCATACCCTTACTGCTCTCTGAGTAAAGAACCTCCGTCTGACATCTGTCCTTTATGGTTGCCTTTATTGGCCAATGCATTGATTATGGGAGTTGAGAGATCATGTTGTGACATTGGTTAGTTCACTTTTGGAAAATGGCATTCAATTCTGGTCTCCTGGCGAAACTAAAGGTGTTTTTTAAATTTTAAAGCATTCCGAAAAGATTTATAATCATGTTATCGAGTCATAGAGCTGCACAGCATTAAATACAGTCCCTTTGGTCCACTTGTCCATGCTGACCAGATATCCTAAATTAATTAATTCCCATTTGGGCCATATCTCTCAAAAACCTGCCAATTCACAAACCATCTGGACACATTTTAAATGTTGCCATTGTATATGTACCACCCTCTGCATGAAAAATTTGCCCCTTAGGTCCCTTTTAAATCTTTCCCCTGTCACCTTAAACCTATGGTCTCTAGTTTTGGTCTCCTGCACAATAGAGCAAAGACCTTGGCCATTCACCCTATTCACGCCTCTATAAATGTAGACATTTTACAAACCACTAAACCCTCAGCCTTCAACGCTTCAGGGAAAATAGCCCCGGCCTATTCAGCCTCTCCCTATAGCTCAGACCCTTCAACCCTGGCAGCATCCTTATAAATCTTTTCTGAACCGTTTCAAGTTTCATGACATCCTTTATAAAGCAGGAAGATCAGAAATAGATTGGAAGGTTTGTAGGGAGAGGCTGAATATGCTAGGACTACCATCCCTAGTGCATCAGAGGCTGAGGGATGACCTTATAGAAGTTTATAAGGTCATAAGGGGCATGGATAGGGTGAATAGACAAGGTCTTTTCACCAGGGTGAGGGCTCCAGAGCTAAATGGCAAAGGAGAGAAAGATTTAAAGACAGAACAAAGGGGCAAATTCTTCATGCAGAGGATGGTACATGTATGGGATGAACTGTGAGAGAGGGTGGTGGAAGCTTGTATAATTACAACATTTAAGAGGTATCAGGGTGGGCATATGAATAGGAATGGTTTAGAGGGATATGAGCCAAATGTTAGAAAATGGGACTAGATTAATTTCAAATATTTGTTCAGCATGGACGAGTTGGACCGAAGAGGTTGTTTCCTTGCTACATATCTCTGTGAATCAGTGTAGTAGACATGTTGGTTTCCACATTATTGTTATTCTTGCAAATTGGTCTGAAGATTTGAAAATGAAAACTTATCAACAAAATGCATATTTTTCCCAAGAATACTCAAGTCCTACACTAGCAAATAACTATTTAATTCTCATTGCCTTGACTTTCACCTGATGGAATAACACCTTGATTAGGATACTAGAGGATTACCAAAACTGTTACACCATTGGTCAGTGGGGTTAATTTTACATTTGGGTGAACAAATGAGAAGTAGCTTAATATTTGCTTGCAATAATGATGGGTACATATATTTAGAGTTGAAAAGGGGGTGCTGGAAAAGCATAGTAGGCTAAGCAGCATCCAAGGAGCAGGAGAGTCGACGTTTCGAGGATAACCCTTTGGATGCTGCTTGATCTGCTGTGTTTTACCAGTGCCACCCTTGACTCTGACTTTCCAGTATCTGCAGTTCTCACTTTCTCCTTTTTTAAAATTTAGCCTCATGAAAACAATGTGTAAGCTATAGTTTTGAATCATGCTTCCAATTGGCAGATATGGACCCCCAAAACACATCAGTAATGGTACTGAAGATATGTGTTTCAGACCTCCAGAGTCCCTACCCCAAGTTGTTCCAGTCTAACTACAACACAGGATCTACCCAACAAAATGGAAATTTGCCTAGGTATGTCTTGCACACAAAAGGCAAGTCAAATCCAACTCAGTCAAATACCTCCCGATACATATTGGCTCAAATATTAGTTAATTGATGAAAGCTGTCATCAACAGTGCTATTGAGCAGCACTTAGTTAGCTAGCCATAACCTATTCACTGACAACCAGTTCGTGTTCCAACATGGGGTCCATATCTGCCAACACAGCTCTGACCATACTCCAGAATTAATTCAAAATGGATAGTAGAGGTAAACAGAGAACAAGTGAAAGAGACTCCCCTCACATCAAGGCTCCATCAGAAAGACTGAGGAAAATCAGAGTCATTAGAAATTGGGTGAAATCTTACCATTGGTTATCTCATAACGAGTACAATGTTGTTTTTTTTTGGTCAGTCATCTCAGTTCTAGGACATCTTTACAGGAGTTCTTAAATAATACCCTAGTCATAACCATCTTCAGCTCCTTCATCAATGAATTTCTCTTCTTCATAAGTCAGAAGTACGGTTGTTCACATGTAATTGCACAATTTTCAGCATTATTCATGATACTTTAGAAACCGAAGCAGTCTGTTTGCAAATGTGGCAAAACCCGGACAATATCCAAGTTTAGGATGTAAAGTGGCAAGATACATTTGCATTGCACACATATCTGGCAATGACCATCTTCAGTAAGGGTCAAACTAATCACCACCACTTAACTATCGAATTACCAACACTGAATTTCCATCTCGATCAACATCCTGCAGTTACCATTGACCCATAAACATAATTGAACTAGCCACATAATTACCGTGCTGACAAGAGCAGGTCAGAGGCCAGGAGCAGCTTTTTCATGACTCCCTAAAGCTTGTCGGGAATCTCCGAGGCACGTATGAAGAGTATGATGGAATACTCCCCACCTGGATGAGTGCAATTCCAACAACACTCAATAAGCTTGATACCATCTCAGACCACATCCAAACATTCCCTCCCTCCACCACTAAGAAGCAGTAACAGCAATGTGTACCATCTACCAGATACACAGCAGAAATGCTCCAAAGCCCCTTAATCATCACATTCCAAAACAGTAACAAGTTTTATCTTAAAGGACAAGGGCAATGGATACTCAAGCCACTCACTGTCTGGATTCTGAATTATATTGTGGGTCAAAAGCATGGAACATCCTCTCTGAGGGCATTATTGGTCTAACAACAGCACATGGACTGCAGCAGTTCAAGAAAGCAAGTCACCACCACCTTCTTAAGGATGACGAGAGATGTGTGTAAATGCTGGCCCATGAATAAAAGTGCCCGATCAGTAATAGATGGGAATTTTTATATTACAGCAGCTATGACGGATCTGTGTGGTTTCTTTGTGATGTCAGATGTGTCGGGAGGTAACTTTCCAGATTAATACAAAACAAAAATCGAACGCTCTTCTAAAAAAAAAATATTCTGGCCAGTTCCACAAAAAAAACCTGTGCAGCATGTTGACGTGAGTGGACTGGCTCATGACTTTTAAAATCTTTCTAGGATTGCCTTTGGAGTTTTTGTTTTAACATTTTTCTGTCAAACGGCATCATTTCACAAATGTCATTGTGCTGTTTCACAACACATTCTGCAACAGCATAGTGATGATTACTGCCATTAGAAAACTCTACAGCCATCAAGCTGATATTTGGGTTTGCTCCTTTCAAATGTCACTCAGTACAGCACAATGCATCCTTCTGGGAGAGACAACAATGGAGAAAAAGATCATGACAGACAACTGCAATCATTGGTTAGTGTGCCTGACAATTTCTCCAGCACATTTACAAGTTTGGAAGAGTCCACATCATGAATGTATGAGATGCTGATACATAATTTTGAAATTAGTTAGGCGCTTGGAATGTGAAGCAACTCCATGCAAGCTGCTGCATATTCTCATAAAAATAAGATCATGTTTTGAGTCTAAAGTTCTCTTATCAATTCTTTTGACAGCTCCAAAACCTCTAAACCCTGGCAGTCAGAGAAAAACAGGTGCTATATAAAGGAAAAGATAATATCTGCCATGATATCTGCCAATCTGACTGACAATGTTACGACCATAAAAGATGCAGTCAGAGAAACTGGGATAAAGTCAATAATAGAATTTATCGTTGTCGTCTCTTTCTTTATAGACTCCACTATGATCTAATAACTTTTCATCACCAATTGTGCAGGAGAAAGAAACAACATGGAGTTTGCTTGTCTCCATGGCAAAAGAGGAGCTGCCAATGAAAGCAGCCTTCTTAAATATATTTGCACAGAGAGATAGGTTCTGGATTTCCATAATAGAATCAAGAATTGCCAATCAGGTCATTTCCCCAACATTTTGTTCTCATGCCTTGAGCAAATCCATTGCCATAACCTATTGCCTTCTCTTCCCTGGAAATCTGGCTCAGGCCAGAATCAAGTCTGTCTACTCTGAAGCAGACCTAAGGGGGTGGAGGTGTGTGGGGGGTAACAGATAGATGCCACAATCAGCAGGTTGCTAGGCCCATCTCTGTCCACAGCATCATTATTGTTAAGCTCCTAACCCCCGCACCCTCACATTATGAACCCATCATATCTCCCATGGACCTCCATTTTCCTTATTTTCTTTTAATCCATGCTTCACATGAATCCTCCTTTCCAACTCATTCATTATCTAATATAGACAAAAATCGTGAGTCCTTTAATAAAATTGAGTACTCTTTGAAATGCTCATATTGGTATTAAAATAAACGATCATCCATTCAAATTCCACTTGCAACAATGATTTGGAAGAAATGTACCTCGTGGGGTCTCATAAAACAGTCACAACTTCATTTGAATTAGAACTTACTTGCCCTTTCTGTACAGAAAACCATCCAGATAAACAAATAACTAATCAAAAACAAATTCAAAGATACATAATCCTGCAATCCAGTTAAATGGTCATCAAACAGTCAAACAACTAAAGTTTCAGTCACCTTAACAGCCTCCTGAGGAAAATCCTTGGACTGGCATGTGAACTTAGCCAAGCATTCATAATAAGATTCTAAACCATCCAGAGCTGAATATAATATAGTCTTTGAAGAGATACGAACAGATGGTTAACCATCTGGTCAGTTTTCTCAAAGACTCAACAGATGGACAATTAATCAAATGCATCTGTTAGTTTGTTCACAGGTTCAACCAATGTTTGGACTTTAAATCTGAGAAAAATACACATTTTCTCAAAGCTTTCTGTCA
Organism: Hemiscyllium ocellatum; assembly: GCF_020745735.1. Lineage (NCBI taxonomy): Eukaryota > Metazoa > Chordata > Chondrichthyes > Orectolobiformes > Hemiscylliidae > Hemiscyllium > Hemiscyllium ocellatum. The sequence goes on along the minus strand of NC_083407.1, from coordinate 35,234,583 downwards.
TGTACTCATCAGGATATTTCACAAGAATACAAATTCAAGGGGTAAACCAATAGTTATACTGCATAACACCAGCGTGCTGACTGATTAGCAAGTGGACTCCGATTGAAAAGGGCATTGTCAAAGAGAATTTACTCAATAAAGCTGATTACAGCTAGGTTTCATTAAATATTAAACCAGACATGATGGTACTAGTCGGTAAGTGCATTGACCAGATAAATTTATCCATGATGACTATCAATTACTTTGTTGAGATGAAACAGGTACAGTACATGAATATGTTCTTTCTATCTGCAATGAAAAAGGCTGTGTATAGCATGTGTTGGTTCCAGTCCGAAATGGGAGCAGAATATGTCTCCTGTACCAGATCTTGTCTGCCCCAATATCTTTCCTTTCCCTTTTGTTCCTCCTTTTTTTTACATATGTGCCTTGTCCTGAACTTGGATGGCAGTGGCATTGGCAAGAGCCCAGCATGGCACCTCGAGCATGCCTACCACAGCCCTTGAGTGGCAGCAGGACATGGACCTCGGACGGACCTGAGCCAGGCCCAGTGTGCGGACTTAAGCAATGTCAAGCCAAGCCAAGGGTGTGAACCTTGGGCAGACATACCCTGAACCTTGGGCAGACGTACCACAAACTTTGAGCAGCCGACGGCGCAGGAGAGAATGAGTCCAGCGTGGACCTCAAATGACCCCTTTCTTACTTTACTGAGCAATCAAGGAACCTGGAATTGGTAGCTGCTAAATCCATAGGGACAACATCAATGAGGTAAACCCAGCAGCAAAAGATAGCACCTAAGGATTGGTGACTTATTTGTTGGTTGAGTTTGGCATTGGCAGCAGTGAAACAGTAGTGGAAGGGCATCATGGTAGCAATGAAGTGAGCCCAGTGGTGGGAGACAAGGCTCTGATGTTGGTTTGGCAGGCATAAGCGATTGTGAAGGAATATCGGACCAGCAGTAAAGGTGACACCTAAGACTCACTACTTTGATGTTTGTTGGGTACTGGGTAGATGGTGGCAAAGTGGTGGTGGAGGGATTACGGTGAAGGCACCATTGATGGTGATGAGCTGGCTCATCATTCTTGATTAAAGGATTATGCCTGAAATGTCAACTCTCCTGCTTGTCAGATGCTGCCTGATCTGCTGTGCTTTTCCAGCGCCACACTTTTCAACTCTGATCCCCAGCATCTGCAGGTCTCACTTTCTCCTCGGGTCTGATAGACTGTCTTCAAGCTATATCCTTCAGTTTTCTCCTCATATTCTAATATTATTCAAAATGGTGCCATATTGTGATGACAAATAAAAGCTCTCACTGTATTTTATTGTATTTCTACTCTAAAATATGAGTGACAATCTATCAAAATCAAATTAAATCTGCAGTGCATGCATATGTACCACACTGAGTCCAACTGATGATCCTAAATTGGTTGTCAGAGTAATTTATCACTGATTCAGGATTAGCCAGTGAAAGTTGTCCAGTTACAGAATCTGATTCTGAGTTTTGCAAGCATGGGCTAAGTAGGTTCGGTCAGTGTCTTGTTTATTGGAAATAGTCAAAAGGACATTGTGTTTGATGTGGTCTACAGTATTTTGGAATGTCAAGCTCAGATACCTGTCATTACACAGACATTGAAATTCATATATCATATTCCTCATTTGTATGATCGACAGAATGTGTTTTTGGTTGGCAGCTGCATCTCATAAGTGATGAACACCACTTGTATTGTTACATGTATTATACATGGTGCTTTTTTCACTTGAATTTGCATTCTTGTAAAATGTTCTGATCAGTGCAAGACAAAAAGCCTTGATCAAATGTTTATTTTTACCAATACTCATGTTCTACACCATCAAATGACTATTTGCTTACCTGAGACTGAGGTAAAGCAAAGACCAAATTGAGTGTATCAGCAACATAGTTCATCTTACAGCTAAATTAAGCATGGGAAAGATTTCAATGAATTTCTTCAAGAGTGCATTAAACCCAAATTTTAATTACCAAATGACAATGCAAAATGAGACATCGTCCTAAGACTGAAAGGGTATTTATGCAGGATGCGGTTGAGCAGAATGGGAGTAAAATTACAAATATATGCCATGCCCTATGCCAGATTTGATCTGAAATGCACAATTGTTTTCAATTTTGATGAGATCCATCCATGCCACTGCATTGCTTCAATACTTGACAGCACCATTGTGGGAGAAAGTCAGGATTGCAGATGCTGGAGATCAGAGTTGAGAGTGTGGTGCTAGAAAAGCACAGGAGGTCAGGCAGCATTCGAGGAACAGGAGAATCGACATTTCAGGCATAAGCCCTTCATGCTTACCACAAACTTAAGCAAAAGAGTTTTGGCAATGTGCATAAAGATGCAGCTAAACAAGGTAAATCTCTCTGACCACATAATGACTGAAAGCGATGAATTTGTTCTTGCTCCTTGTTTTTTTATTCCACCTCAAAAAGGTAGAGATATTGTTGTATTTGACTCCTCAATTCCCAGTTATCCCATCACAAACCAACGTCCACTGAAAAGGACAAATCCTTGAAAGAGTGCCCAGCCAATCGAATGCACGGCTATTGTGGGATTGTGAATGACTCATCTGATTTTCACATGCTGCATGAATATCTGGCAACATTGCGAGACCTCATGTTCACAATGGACTTACATAACAATAACCTGAAAAAGGGATTGGAGTATTCATCCTCAAAAGCATGACCATATCTTCGATATCTGCATCTTTATGAACCACAGATTAAGCAGCATCTGAGGTGCAGGAGGAAGGGCTTATGCCTGAAACGTCAGTTATCCTGCTCCTTGGATGTTGCCTGACTGGCTGTGCTTTTTCAGCATCATGCTCATTGACTTTGATCTCCAGCACCTGCAGTCCCCATTTTCTCATGAACCACAGGTTAAATGTTGTAGCCATTCAACCTGTCACTCCAGAGTAACCAGAGAGCCTTATTAAAAATCAAATGAAAAAAATTACCTTGGCTGGACTAATGCAAGAGCAATGAGCTGTTGGGTGATATGTGATAAGGTTTATCCTCCCATCTCACTGTGTCCATGTGTGCATGGGTTGCCCAAAACAGATCAAAGTTTATGCCCCTTCTAGTCTTTCTGTTCTCTGACCAATTCAGAAGTCACACAACACCTTACGAAGGAGCAGTGATTCAAAGATTTGTGATTTCAAATACACCCTGTTGGACCATAACCTGGTATTGTGTGAATCCTGACTTTAACCACTCCAGTCCAACACCGGCATCTCCAGATATGACTAATTCAGCACAACATGACCTGGTTGAGTAAACTGCCAAACCCATCTTGAGCAGGTTCTTGGCTGACACAGTGAAGGACTTCTTAATTTTGGTGAAAATCACACATAGTTGCAGAACTACAACAATGTAGTATGTATATCCTCACTTGATATTGATAACCTATTCAATCATTCATGTCTTAAGGAAGTTATGGTGATCGAGGCCCATTGCATGATTTGGTATTCACAGAATTTATGAACTCAGCAACTCATTCAATTGAGTTCAGTTTCAACAATGCTAGCTATATCCAAGTACATAGTGATGCCATGGAATGCAGCCTAGGTCTGGCATTTAGAAATAACTTTGGTGTGTACCATAATAAATGTGCCTTCAATATAATGACACCTCACCGCCTGCACATTACATTTTTACAATATGTAGGTGATATATTTTCCATATTTGAATCCACAGTTGCAGGTGAATGCTGTCCTGCGCTCAATTCACTCAATGCATATGTATTGTAATTGCCATATCAAAAACCTCATAAACAGGGTCTGCGCCATTTGATCACTGGGCATGAGAGGGGGTATTAAAGCCATTTTATGAGTAATGGATACTTGATCAGATGATTTCTCCTTGTATATCACACAAGTTCATGGAAAACTCCAAGGTGACCATACTTGGTCCCAAAGAGTGCCCAATCTATCTTAGATTACTCTTGCGAATATTGCAAATGTTTGAAACTAGCTGTATCACACTACTATGCGGAAGCAACATGAGTGTAATATACCATTAAAGGGATGCCACTGTCATGCCAAAAAGATATTTTGTTACAAAAATAAGTAATGAGGAATATGAATTTTAATGCCTGTGTGAAGCCAGGAATGTAGGCCATAGATCTCAAAGATTGGCAGATCACATCAAACAGCATGTCCCTTTGGGAGTTTGCAAAAAGCAAAATACTAACTGTACCCAGTCAGTTCATGCTTGCAAAACCACAACAAAGGATCTATCATTAGAAGTGTTTCTGTATTTGGACATTTGCTCTAAGTCATGAATGTATGCAAAACTATGCTGACAACCAATTTAACGTAGTTACTGAGGCTTACAGCATGGTGCACTTGCTGGTGGTTACCTGGCCTTGCACTTTACAGTCAAAAAGAACATGTACCTGCACTGTGCCTGTTCTAATTAATAAAATAAGTGGCCGTCATGTTGCCATTAGCTATCAATCAACATTGCTGCATTCTCCATGACAATGCCTCTACCACTCAGAGTCTATTTGCCAATCAATCAGTAGTCTCCTCTCACGCAGTATAAATGCTGGTTTTATCCATGAAATTTCATTCTTGTGAAAAGTCTTGATGATTGGAAGATGTGAAATATCCACAACATGCATCTTTTTTCAGAAGTACTTAAGTTCTGTAATACAAATGAGTATTTGAACTTTAAGTGTTTAGATCAATGTTAAAAATTGTAAGTCACAGCATAGGGTCCAGATGACATATTAATATCTGACTCGCAATACTGTTTAGAATGTAAGGGCTGTTTATCAACTGGGAAAATGTGCTCTACCACCTCTTAACACATATGCTAGCAAATTAAATAGTCATGGAACCTTTAGGTACAGACTTCCATAATTGATTATTACATTAAAAACTGACTTAAATTACTATGGACTATCTAATTACTAAGTTGATGAGATCTTTTAAGTTTACCTTTCAACAGTTCCTGATGTCACAATAAACTTACCCTGCCATTGATATTGCATAAATTGACTTGATTGACAATTTTACAGAGAGCTTTTCATTAAAGATCTTAATCTTATGGAAATGCAAAGTTGAGGCAGGTATTTAAAAGGCTGAGCCCAACGTCACTCTCAGTGCGTGTCAGCTCGTGATTCTCCATGTTTGCTGCATCAGTCAGCATGACAGCCAGCAGTAGCCAGAGGGGACATTTAGACTTATGGCTCCCACTGCAGAAGTTAGAAAGCCACAAAGGGATCAGTTCCATGTTTTCCTTCTCTTTCAAGGTATACTGGGATTCAAGGACCAATCTCACTGTTGAATGCAGATTACAAAATTCTGTCAAAGGTAATCGCCAACCGGGTCAGGTCTGCTCTGGGGTCGGTGATTCACTCTGACCAAACCTGTGCTGTACTGGGCAGGAAGATCGCTGAGAGTTTCGTACTCCTCAGGGATACGATCACCTACGTGCAGGACAGAGGGTTGGACACCTGCCTGATCAGCCTGGACCAGGAGAAAGCTTTTGACAGGATATCACACAGGTTTATGAGAAATGTTCTGTCCAAAATGGGCTTTGGGGAGGGAATCCGCAATTGGATCAGACTGCTCTACACCAACATTGTCAGTGCAGTCTCAATCAATGGGTGGGAATCAGATAGCTTCCCAGGCAGATCTGGTGTCAGGCAGGGCTGCCCTCTCTCTCCTGCCTTGTTTGTGTGCTGCATAGAGCCATTTGCCGAGTCCATCAGGAAGGATGTGAGCCTGAGAGAGCTGACTATTCCTGGCAGTGGGGGCCTGCAGGTTAAGGCCTCCCAGTGCATGGATGACGTCGCCGTTTTCTGCTCAGATCCACTGTCTGTGCGCAGACTCATGTGCATGTGTGACCAGTTCAAACGGGCCTCGGGGGCCAAGGTAAACCGAGGCAAGAGCGAGGCCATGCTCTTCGGGAACTGGGCTGACCAATCCTCGATCCCCTTTACCATCAGGAACGACCACCTGAAGGTGCTGGGTATTTGGTTCGGAGGGGCTGGGGCATGTGCCAAGTCTTGGGAGGAGCGTATCAGCAAAGTGAGGCAGAAACTGGGCAGATGGAAGCTACGGTCGCTCACCATCGCGGGAAAAAACCTGGTCATCAGGTGTGAGGCACTGTCATTGCTATTATATGTGGCACAGGTCTGGCCTATTCCCAGAACCTGTGCTGTCGCAGTCACCCGGGCCATCTTCCAGTTTATATGGAGGTCAAAGATGGACTGGGTCCGAAGGGACTTGCTGTACAAAGATCTGGGCAATGGGGGAAAAAACACACCCAATGCCACCCTCACCTTGATGGCCACCTTTGTGTGTGGCTGCAACAAGCTGTGCATGGATCCCCGGTACGCAAACACCAAGTGTCACTATGTACTGAGGGTCTACCTGTCCCTGGTGTTGCGAAGGATGGGCCTGGCCTCGCTGCCACGGAATGCTCCGAGTGGTTGGACCATTCCGTATCACCTGTCCTTCGTGGAGAAGTTTATGAAGAAAAACACCTTTGACCACAATGTCCATCAGGAAGTGGTCAGCATGTAGTGTCCTTGAGACCCTTCAGGAAAAGGAGAGCGCGGATCCTATCGAACAGTTCCCTGAGCAGACTGTCAAAGCTATTTGGGAGAATGCCTCATCGCCAGAACTTTCCAACAAGCACCAAGACATGGCTTGGCTAGTGGTGAGAAAGGCTCTGCCTGTGAAATCCTTTATGCACACCCGGACTCTCAGCCGCATTGCACGCTGCCCTCGAAGCGGCTGCCGGGGGGGAAGAGACTGTCACACACCTCCTTCTGGAATGTGCCTACGCAGAAGAAATCTGGAGAGGAATGCAATGGTGTTTGTCGAGCCCTGTGACGAGGGTCTTCGTGCTCTACGGCTGTTCCCCGGGACGCACACTGAGACGAACATCAACTGCACCTGGAGGATCATCAACTCGGTGAAGGATGCTCTCTGGGTGGTCCGAAACCTGTTGACCTTCCAGCTGAAAGAGTTGACCCCGACTGAGTGTTGCAGACCTGCACATTCCAAGGTCCAGGACTACATGTTGAGGGACGCGCTGAAGCTTGGGGCAGCTGCCGCCAAGGCGCAGTGGGGAAAGATCACCGTGTAACATCTGCCTGCCTAAGAAGAACAGGGGGCCCACACAGCCATTTGGGCTCTGCTGACGCCTCAGCTAAAAATGTAATCATACAGACCTCTAAATAGGAATGATTACTCTGTTTCGGTATGCAAAGAAATGGAATGTTTACATATGTATGGCATGTCCAGTTGTATAGATCATCAAAGTATTTTATGAATAAAGTATATTTTTGATATTAAAAAAAACTGGGATTCAAGGGTTAAACATTCCACTACCTAAGAGACTCACTGTGGTATAAATTGCATGTCTGTCCCCCTACAGTATGGACAGAACATTTCAATAGGCTGACTGAATCCTACAGAAGGATTCCATTGGAGCCACACACATGGATCCCTCTGCAGCCTCATGCAAAGATTTTTGTCCTCCCCAGGAAAGACTGATAGCCTTGGCTACAACCCTGTTAAACTAACTTCTGCTCCACTCCCACTCTGTATTAGCATAGGTATATGAATCCCCCATTGAGAACAGGCAAGACCTTTCTGTTTAATCTCTTCCCATCAATACATGATCATGAAGAATATGATAATCAGTCCCTGTATTCCATTCACTCATTATCACAGGACATCGACATTCAACAGGCTTTGTAAATTTATAATTGCCTATCTTAAACTATATAATACTTTTGACCATGTAACGGATAGATCTTTTGTTTTATTCCTATACAAAATACTGTCTTTGTGTGTAGGGCAGAGATTCGTGAAGGAGTGTCACCACAAGTAGATGATTGACTACTTCTGGTCACATTGAGAATCTCTCACCAACTTTCTGATAATAAAGCATTTACCTTTGTGCAGAAACTTGTGTCATCTGGATTTGTGGGAGAAAAGGACATCAACATCACATTCATATTTGGCTATTCGGTTTTTTAAAAATTTGAACAGAGGTGTTTTAGTATTATCGGGCAAGGTTGTCACTTTGTATCCCAGAATCCAATAGCGACAACCATTCCACAGCCCTAATCCAGCCCGTTGAGAGCCATTTTGATAAATTGTTGGATTAATATGCTGTTTAAAAAGTCCCCAGTAACATGAGAAAGGGAAAACACAATTGTGCAAATTGATCAAAATTATTCAAGCTTGCAGGTTTCAGTGGAAGATCCAGGATATAATCTCTCTTTATCCTGTGTTCTGGTATTTTTAACTAAGTCCACAAATGGGTAATGGTTTGTCTTCTCAATATATCTGTTACTGTGCAGGCTGGCCTGGAAGGAGAAATCAAAGAGGGTCTTTGTAATATTTGCTTGACATGTAATATAATTTTATGTGATTCTCTACCATAAGAAAAATCATGTTCACAGTTTTCAATCTTTTACTTCTCCTTTACCAAACATTTATTTCAACTTTACCCTTCATTGCTATTCCTGTGCTTGCTTCAGTGCCATTGACTCTCCAGCACATTGCTCAGGATGCTGGATTTTTTTTCAAAACTGGCTTTTAATACTAGATTAGATTACTTACAGTGTGGAAACAGGCCCTTCGGCCCAACAAGTCCACACCGACCCGCCGAAGCGCAACCCACCCATACCCCTACATATACCCCTTACCTAACACTACGGGCAATTTAGCATGGCCAATTCACCTGACTAGCTTGAAGGAAAATTAAAAGAATGGTCGAGAAACCCTGGATTGTCACTAACTTTGTAAAATATTGTTATTTCTTATCAGCTGCTACCTTTGAAAGTTACAATCCCAGCTGGAAACAGGAGGAGAGTGGTTCAAGCTAAAGCTGGCAAGACGAAGAAATGATCTTGTTTGAAGCAGCAAGAGCAATATAACAGCAGCTACTTAACATAAAAGAAGAAGTCAGGCTAGAAAGGGATTTATATGGATATTGATATATCTTTGGTGAAAGAGAATAATTGTTTATTTTAAGATTTGAAATACTTTGCTTACTAAGGTTTTAAGCCTCTCCAGCTGCACAATTGATTTTTAGTTGCTTGACATGAGAAGTTATCGAGCAGTACCTGCTCAGCAACAAACTGCTCACTGGTTCCAAGTTTGAGTTCTGATCTTATGATAGCCTTGGTCCAAATTTGGATGAAAGAGCTGAATTCCAGAGGTGAAGTTGGAGTGACAGCCCTCAACATCAAAGGCCTCATTTGTGTGGGTGTAGAATCAAGGAACTCAAGCAAAATAAGAGTTAATGGGAATCAAGTGGGAAAACTTACCTCTCATTGCAGTCATATCTGGCACATTTGAAAATAGTTATACTTGTTTGACTTGAGTTATGCCAGCTACAGGACATGTCTGCAGAAATTCCTCAGTGTGGTATCCTTGACCCAACCACATTCAGGTGCTTCAAAGATCATCCCTCCATCATAAGACCAGAGCCATTGGCTGCATATTGTTAAGCGGTGTTCATGATTCCATAGATACTAAAGTAATCCAAGTCTAAATGCAACAAGATCTGGACAATATCAAGGCTTCTGCTGAAAAGTGACAAGTAACAGTCATGCCACATAAATGCCAGGCAAGGGTCATCCCAAATAAGAGAAATCTAACTATTGTACCTTCAAATTCTGCAGCAGTACCATTACTGAATCCTCACTATCAACATCCAGGGCATTACCATTGACTAGAAACTGAACTGGACGAGTCATTTAAATGCAGTGGCTATAAGTTCAAGTCAGAAGCAAGGAAACCTGCAAGAAGTAACAGTTCCTGACTCCCCAAAACCTGAGAATCATCTGAAAGGCACAAGCCAGGAGTGTGATGAACACTCCTCCCTTGCCGAGACCAGTGCACCTCCAATAAAACTCCAAATGGTTGACACTATCCAGGATAAAGCAATTCACTTGATTTGCATTATATCCACAAGCATTCAGTCTCTCCACCATCGACAGTCAGTAGTAGCAGTGTCACAAAGCTAGTCCCTTTTTTTTCTAAAAGCTGTTCCTTGGCTCGAGCAAACATTGTCCTTGACTTTGCTCACAGGGGCAATAAACTGGGCTGGACTCTGATCAGTCTGGATTGGTACAGAGATGAAAAGGATTTTGAGAGACCTTTTGTTTGTATGTAAACAGATGAGACTTCAGGCCAAAGTGGTCATGCTTTAGAAGTGACCTGTATAAAGAGAGGGGAGTGGTCAGCTCTTTGTCAAACTGAGCCAAGCAGTTTTAAGTTTAGTCCTGAACTGGTATGTTCAAAGGAGAGCTGTGTGGAATCTCTCTCTCTTTTCTGCCCTTCAACTTAAACCTGTAAGCATGTGTTCTATTTATATCGGGTTTAAAGGGACTTTGCCTATTGGGACTGTTGTGTATATTTGGAACAGCATGATTAAGTCTATCTGGATAGATCGAGTTCTGTAGATGTTTTTTATTCTGTTCTTCATGTTTCATTGTGTAATTTTGTGAATACATTTTTTGTCTGTTTTAAAATCTAGTAGTCAACCTAGCTATCTTACTCTCGATAATTTTCACTGAACACTTACTGAAACAAATTGTTAAGTTAGGTCTAGGGCTGCCTACTTAAGAATGTTTTGAGTGGTTTGGCCTAGTCCACTCTGTACTATTTACAAGATGCACCGTAGAAATTGATTAAACATCCCTCGACAGAACCTTCCAAATCCACGACCGATCCCATCTAGAAGGACAAGGGCAGCAGATATATGAGAACACCACAACTGAAAGTTCCCTCCGAGTCACTCACAATCCTGATTAGGAAACTTATTGATGCTGTTTCACTGTTTCTTGGTCAAAGATCTGGTGATCCCTCCCTAAGGGCAATGTATGTCTATCTACTGCACATGGACTGCAACAACTCAAGAAGGTAGCTCACTGTCATCTTCTGAAAAACAACGTGGAATGTACAATAAATACTGGCCCAGTCAGCAATGCCCATATCCCATGAGTGGATTTAAAATAAAAGAAACATTGAGATTGGGAGCAGAAGTAGGTTTTTTGGCCCATCAAGCCTGCTCTGTCATTAACCATGATCATGGCTAATCCTGTATCCCAGTGTCAATGCCATACCTTGTTTTTTTCCCCTAGACCCCAGAAAAGTTTGGTTTTATAATCTGTCAATTTCTTTCTTGTACATATATTCAGCAACTTCACCTTCACATCATTCTGTGAACAGTGAATTCCACAGGTTCACCACTCTCCAAGTAAATAAAATATCTCAGTGCAAAATAGCCTACAAAGTATTCTGAAATTGTGGCAGTTTCTTCTGGATTCACAGGCCATGAAAACATTATTTCTATTCCTCGTCTATCCATCCCTCTCAGAATTTTATATGTTTCAACGACATTCCCTCTCTTTCTTCTAAACTCCAGTGAATAAAGAAAAAAGTGAGGACTGCAGATGCTGGAGATCAGAGCTGAAAATATGTTGTTGGAAAAGCGCAGCAGGTCAGGCAGCATCCAAGGAGCAGGAGAATTGATGTTTCGGGCATGAGCCCTTCTTCAGAAGAAGCGCTCATGCCTGAAACGTCGATTCTCCTGCTCCTTGGATGCTGCCTGACCTGCTGCACTTTTCCAGAAACACATTTTCAGCTCCAGTGAATACAGACCAACTTGACTCAATTTCCCTTCATATGACAAAACTGTTACCCCAGGAATCAGCCTGAGGAATCTTTGGAGTGCTCCCTTTCTGGAAAGACTATAAGACCATAAAATATAGGAGCAGTAGTAGGCTATTCAGCCCATTGAATCTGCTCTTCCATTCAACAAAGTCGTGGCTGATCTGATAATCATCAACTCCACTTTCCAACCTCATTCCCAAAAGCCTTGCTTCTTTTATTCATTAGACGTATGTCTATCTCAATCTTGAATATACTTGATAAACCAGCCTTAACAGTCCTCTACGTTAAAGAAATTCCACAAATTGATGATTTTCTGATAAAAACATTTCTTCCTATCATTGTCTTAAACAAGCATTCCATTAATCTGAAATTATGCCCTCTGGTCCTTAACTGTTGTGTAAGAGAAGCAAATTCTCCACATTTACACTATCAAATCTCCTAAATAATTTAAAGACATCAAGGAGTATGGGCAGAAAGTAAGTGTAAGGTATTGGAAAGAGGAGCAGTCATATTCATATTGATGGCATAGTAGGCTCAGAGGCCTTAATGACCTGTTCCTGAACCTAGTTTCTCTGCATCTATGCTAATATTATATGTTTCAATAAGGTCTCCTTTCACTTGTCCAACCTCCAATGAGTATGAGCCCAATTTGGCAACTTTTGCTTGCTTTCAATGATCAGTGTACAATGACATCTCAGTCATTTTGTACCTAAACTTTCCCAATATATCTGCATTTGGCTAGTCAGCTAATTCATTCAAAATAATGTTAATCCTGGACTGATCCCAATACTTTACAATTCTAGGGTTTAATAAAAACTTCCAGCCTGTGACTATCAATCTGCAAGAATCACTGGGAAAAAAAAAGGCATTATGTGTTTGGATTGTTTATATTTTTGTAATTGAGCAGAATTCTGCTTTGTTCAAATTAGAAATTATGGTTTAAGTCTTGTCTGATTGGAAAGTAGTCATGATAGCAAAGTACATTAAGTATCCCTTAGATGCACCAATGCATTGATTACTCATGAATTGTCCAGAAAGTTTAAACTTTCGATGATGAATTATCAGGCATCTGGATCCCTCTAGAAATGTCCCCAACACTTCAAAAGGTTTTGACTCACTAATCTGGATCGTATTATTATTATTGATCGTATTATAAATATTAAAGATTCAGATAAGGGAACTAAATGTAATATCTCCATATTTGTAGTCTACACAAAGCTGGGTGGGAGGGTAAATTTTACAGAGAATGCAAAGATGCTTCAATTTGATTTAGACAAGACAACGGATTAGGAAAGGGAATGGTGCAATATGACCTCAACATGGTTGTATATGAGCCACTGAAAGTAAGAATTCAGGTGCAGCAGGCAATGAAGAAGGCAAATGGCATCTTGGCCTTCACAGTGAAGGGATTCACATATAGGGGCTAGGATATATTTTTGAAATTGTATCAGGCCTTGGTGAGAACACACCTGGGCATCAGTTTTTGTCCCTTTATCTGAGCAAGAATATTCTGGCTATAGAGGGAATGAAGGTTTAACAGACTGAATTTTGGGATGGCAAGGCTGATGTATGAACATAAACTGGATCAATTTTGACTATATTCACTGAAGTTTAGAAGTCAGAGGGGTGACCTCATGGATATTAATAAAATTCTAAAAGGATTAGATAGGATAAATGCAGGAAGGATGTTCCAATGATTGGTAAGTCCAGCAACAGTGGCCACAGTCTAAGGATACAGGGTAGACCATTTAGGACTGAGATGATGAGAAATTTCTTCACCCAGAGAAGGCACAGTCTGCAAAATTCTGTGCCACTGAAAGCAGTTGAGGCTAAAACACTGAATGTTTTCACAAAGGAGTTAGATATAGTTCATAGGGCTGCAGGGATCAGAGGGTGTGGAGAGAAAGCGTGAGCAAAGTACTGAGGTGGATGGTCAACCATGATCATATTGAATGGTGGAGCAGGGTTGAAGGGCCAAATGATCTATTCTTGCTCCAAGGTAAAATAAAATGAATAGAGTAACAAACCAACAATGATTGCCTTTGCTTGGAAGATTCAATCTATTATGTTTGCTTATGTTTTGCATGTAAATTACGGTACAATCCGACCTGGGAATGATACAGTACCATCTAATATTAAGAACAGAACATTCTTTGACACCTTAATTAGCTTGCAATTATGAAAGTCATGTCTCTTTTTGGTCACTTATGAAGAAAAAAGTTCATCAATTATGTAATTCAAATATGAATTGTACGCTGCTTACAGAAAAATTAACTTACAGAAGACAATATAAGCATTTGTATAAACTTTCAGCATTTGTTGCTGTTCTAGTATAATATTTTCATAGTTGTTAGATTCTTTCTGTGAATCAAACCATTAAAGATAAAATCTACCTTGAACAATCCTTCACGAGGACTTAATATCTCAATAATGAAAGTAGACATTGCACTCTTGTCCTGGTGATTCTCACCTTATTCATAATGCACAGTAAAACTGAATGTGGTGTCTATTTTATTGTCTATTCTGTTCCAAATGATCAACAGATGAATTGGAAAATAGCAGTGCACATATTCCATAAAATTAACTTTCTAATAATATGATTTTGTCACCAAAGTATGAGTCATAATTTATGTTTATATTTATAGAATATGTATATGGAATGTGACAACATACAGTGATGTCCCCATGGGCTGTGATGACTCAGATTTATTATTCTCAACATCATTTGACTGTGGCAGCACCAAGCAAAGCTTTTAGTGTCAAATATATTTTTCAAATGTCTTGGAAGCACTTATGTTTAGTTTTAAAGCTTTGACAAATGTAAGAAGAAGATAGAAATCTATAATCAGAACATTTTTCATGTCCCATCAATGTTCATGTCAAAATCCAACAGTTTGGGCTAACTAACTTTCTGTCAAGTATGTCACTTAAATAATGTCAGGATGAATCTTCAACCTCACCCCACATAATAACATGACAAAATAGATTAGCCTTGTTTGCATTTAAAGGGTGGTGTTTGTCAGATTATATAATGAACAGGAGACTTAAGTCCCCCAGATCTGTGAAATAGAAAATATATTCCATACAATTAGGCAAGCATATTCATTACAAATATATCCCTCTACGTCCACACTCAAATTTCAAATGATTTTACTTTGACCAGAAATAAAATGTGGAAAACATAACAAATAAACTGGAAACGAAGTCAATGCTTACTCCAGAGGTTTGCCCTTTAAAATACAGTAATAGTCACCAATATTTCATTGAAGCCATGTTTTAGAGCATACTTTAAGTTACCTCATATATTTTTACAGCTCCACTATCCTGAGAGAGGCTCAGCTGGCTATAAATACTTTCAGCTATACAAAGCAGATTATTCAATCATTAATTCACAATTTCCACAGTTAGTTAATCCATGCAAAAGAAGGGATTTTATAATTTCATTCAACAGCTCTGGAGCAGGGAAGGAAACAGTATTAGTGTCCCCATATTGATCACTAACCAGCACTTCAATTGTAAGTGCTGTGTTGACCAGTCTCTCATTTTCAAATAGCTAGCCAAAACAGAATCAGAGATTATTACAGGAAAGGAACAAGCCAGATGGTCTTTCAAATCTGCCTTAGTTCTGTATTCAAATCTTTTCTCACCCACCTGATTGGTCCCCATGCCTTTTATGACTTTTTTTTACAGTTTATTTTAAAAAAATAATTTAAGAGCATATTATATATGCTCATTTATGAATCAAGACTTTGGTGAAATCATGGAAGATGACCAGCAGTTACTAAGTGATATCCCGGCCATCAGTCCACACCTTGGAGAGTGCACTGGGAGAAGGGAGCAGATGGGAGAAAACACAATTAACAAAACTGTACAATTTAAGATTATTTATCAAATGAAATTATTTTGTTTTAGTTATGTTTAAAGAAAAAAATGGAATTTAGAAAATAAAATGGTGATAAATGTTCAATTTACATGCAGTAATCTTTTTTCTTAACTCTTAGCAATAATTTGCAAAGAAAATATAAAACTCAACATGACTTGCAAAGCTCAAGTCATACAAATACCCTTCATTAAGCACATTGAGATATACATGTTGGATGAGTTCTGAATTTTTAAAGTCATAAATATATTTTCAGGCCTTTTAAGTTTCCAAGCAACATTGAACCTTTCGCCAGGACTGCAGAGTATAGGCAACTCCCAACTCTATGAAGACAAACCAGGATATTGTTGTCCTAACAGTTCAATATTCATTTTGAGGTGGTGTGTCTTCTTGGGCTGGGAAGCTCTAAGTGAGAATAAAGGATGCCTTGGTGCACCAACACTGTGTTGAAGTTTAACTTTAAAAAAGTACTCTCCAAATTTAACAGTTACATCCATGACAGTCTCACTGTTCACCCATGTCAACCCGTTCTCCTCATGTCCCCAACCTTTCATGGTTCCTCTTGCAAACACTCCAAGCCAAACCCCAAAATAGCTTGAATAATTCTTCCTGGCTCCTTGCTAAAATAAGCATTTCCACACAACTTCTTGCTGTTCATTAAAGTTCCAAGGCAAACTTGTGTCATCCCATTCACTGCCATTTGCCTTCAAATCTACAACACTAACTCAACTTATATCCGCTATGACCAAACCACAGGATTCATGATTAAATTAGATGAAATAAGATATTATTAAATGAAGTACTCAGTGTCACTTACTAACTTTTCCGCATTGAAACATTCATTCATAAAAGCCCATTTACTACATGTGCATTCCTTCAACTAAACAATGTCTTATAACAAACATTTTATTTAAGAATGTGACAAGCACTAGAATCAATCGTCCTACACCAAAGATCCTTCATAACCACATGTGGCTGTGAACATGGGAAAGTGAATGGAAGAAACTGAGAAATGAAAGACAGTCCATTGTGATCACAGGTGATTGTGAAATCAATCATTCAGTAATGATGCAGTAATGATGGTGCCCAGGCTTATGTTAACAGGCACTGAAATTGCAAGAATTTCTTTTATCTAACACTCCAGATGTTTTCAAGTTATTTACAGGGCAGGACATTAAAATGTTTTGAAAGCTTGATAACCCCCTTTGATGGCTGCTTTTGATAGATCTTCTTGACACGACAAACAGGTTTCATTGATATTGTTGAAAAACCCTTGTTGATCGTTCCCTTTGATAGGTCCTCTTGAGAGTGCTTTAGACATTTGGGGGAAGGTAACGTCGAAATGAAAATAGTTCAAAATGGGAACATATTTGTATATAAGAGGTGCATTACTGTAAAGATAATTTGAACTTTCAAAGGTAACCAAGAACCACATCCAGAATGATGATTTATCTCTCCAAATCCATACCTTGGCTATGCTGAAGATATCTTATGTGCAAATTTAATCTGCAGTTTGGATTTCAACCTCTATGGCTACCAAGGCCCTATTTCAAGAAGTTTTCAGACAGTTTCAACATGATGAGAAGCTTTCCATTGTCAATCTGGATCATTAATGTGGCACTAAATTTCTGATGCTACCGTAACCATGACACAAGTTAGGTATCATCATTGAACATTCCCTAGATAAAGGATGCATGCCATACTGATTCATTCTCACATGGCAGCCCATAGTAAGGTTGCCATATTTGTGCTGGCCTGCATTGGACTGAGGTGGCAGCAATGAATCTTTTTCTTGACCACTCCAGAGAGCTATTAAGAGACATTCACATTGATGTGGGACTAAGCTCAGACTTGTTAAGGTCACCAAACTTCCTCCCACATGTGCATTAATAAGCCAGTGCTTTTAATCACAATCTAACAACTTAATGGTCACTTTACTCTTAGCAGTTTCCTATTTTTGGATTTTTAGAACCAAGTTCAAATTCTCAGGTTAGTCAGTGCCTTGGATTACTTAGTCAAATACAATACATCTGCAATACTCTATTCCTGGTGCAACAGTGAGTGAGCATCATGTGTCTATGGATTTCTTATGTTGCTGATTGAACATTAGAGTCAAAGAATAAATAAATGACTATTGGTAAAATATGTGCAATAAGAATAATATTCATTCATTTCAGGCATATACTTACTCTCCACTATTATTCTTCTGTCTGTCCAGTCATCATTGATTACTTGTATATTTCCAAAATGAACATCACTCATAAATATTCGATTGGTGTTCTTTGAACTTTGCCGGTAATCAAAAGTCAGGGCGATCACATTTTTGAAGTATTCTGGTTTTTCATATGGTCTTATTGGAGGATTTAAATTAGTTTCATCTGTAAGGTGAATGCTCTTCAGTATTGTTCTCTCCGAATAGATCAAGTATCCATCATAATCATGGCAGCTGACTGCATCTGCAGCAAGAACACTGTAGGAACATGCACAGGTTTTTCGACCCTTTCCACGATACAAGCAAAGCTGCTGGCATCCACCATTGTTCTTTGCACAAATATTGGTACCTGTCATGATATAGTTTTGCATTGTTAGGTCATCCATATTACTTAATAAGCATTAACTGACTGAATACATGCAGCAGGGAGAAAACACAAAATGATTTTAAACTCAGTACTTTTAGTCTATCAGGGAATTGGTATTATCTGTGTGGAATTTGCGCATTCACCCCAGGCTTGCATGGGTTTCCTCCCACAGTCCAAAGATGTGCAGGTTATGTGAACTGGCTGTACTAAATTGCCCACAGTGCTCAGGGATGTGTAGGTTAGGTGCATTAGTCAGGGCTAAATATAGGATGATAAGGTAGTGAGGGGGTCTGAGTGAGTTGCTCTTTGGAGGGTCGGTATGGACTTATTCGGCCAAAGGGCCTGTTTCCACACTGTAGGGATTCTATGCATTCTATGCTAAAAGCATGAAGGTTACTTGGATTCCACAATTTAGGTATTCATAATGCAAAACTTAAAGATTTAAGCTCAAAGTAAGAACTTGTATGACCCCTAATAAGATTCACAGTGTAGAAATATATACTTCTCTCTCTGAAAGTTCATGTATCAATCCCTAGGATTTATCACTTGATGCAAGAATGCATGACTAGGCTTATACACAATCCTAAATAAGTGTGGACTGGTTGGCCATGAAACACTATGACTGGCATAAGTCTCAGGCTCAGGTTACTTAAATAGCAAGGCTTCATTTAAATATTACGCAGCCAGCAGAATGAGAGCAGAGCATTTTAAGGCAGGAAAAGATCAAATGATTTTTGCCTGTGTATTACCTACCAGTTAAGATAGGAGGAAGGCAATTTGATAGGATCATACAGAAAGGAAGGGATAATTCTGGAACAAAGGTGATTAGGTCTTAGGAAAGACCTCAATGGTCTTTTAAAAAAAAATCACAAAGCAATCCTGTTCAGGCTACAGTAAAGTAACATCTTCCATTGATGGATCTTGATGGCAAAACATCTTCCCATTTTTAACTGATAATATACTTGGAGTCTGCCAAGCATGAAGGGTAAAAAAATTGAACCTCCACTTTTACCCTTGGGCCAGTGTAGCAGCCATTACCTCTCTGGTAGCCTTATCAAACTTTACAGGAACAACATAACCTCAGCACTCTTGTCCATGCAATGCCTTGTCAAGGGCATGAAGTGCATTGGTATGGGCTGCTGACTTGAACCCTCTCCTACAAGGGGGTGCTATTCTGCCTCGTGCCCAATTGCAGAAAGGCAGAGAGGAAATCAACCTTTCAGATACCACCATGTTGGAATACCTGAGTGGCAGCCTGCAGCAAACTAAAACACCGTAACTAACATTTGTGATATAATATGTTCTTGTTCTGATCACCTAAATTAATACTAATATGAAGTGACCACCATAATAATCACTCCCATCATATTTTAAAGAACTTCTATTCTTTAATGCACATTGGCTCGACATTTTCACAGTCATTTATGTTACAGTATGTCCCCATTAAATCCCCATTTTCCTTTCATTGATGCTACTGCTTTGTACTTTCATAATCACCTTGCATCTTCAGCTGGGATTGTCTGACAGTAGCTCATAACTCAGATTAAAATGGCAAACCATTAATCAACTTCAAGATGAAAACCTCCTTTCACCATGCTAACAGTTAAATTTACTTTTTCAAAAGAAAATATGTGTTTTTAGCAAATTGAACTAATTCTACAGCCAGATCAAGATGTAATGATACTAATTTCACAAACTGGGTGAATTGAATTGTCAAGCACGTAATGACACATTGCTTACTTTTGAAAGATTATCCAAATACTCCCTCAAAGAATGTCGTACGTGTTATGCAAAATAGTATATATTTTCATAATTGTTCACACTTTAAATTTCACTAAAATTGAGGTATCTATTCATTTAGAATACAGTATTTAGCAATTCTGAATGTCTCCCATGTAAATCAATGATAAAAAAGAATAGACCTTTCTCTCTGGCTCGGTTGAAAACCTTCACACCTTTCAGGTTTACCCCAAGATGGGTTCTCACGGTAACAGCATCAGTAGCATTGTTTTTATGCCCTCTTTTGATGGATCCATTGGCATGTGCTCTGTCAAAAGTACAAACAGGTAATTAACACAATTGTTTAATTTATGTAATGATTTATCACAGTGAGGAGACACGGAACTCTGGCAGAATGTTAAGACACTTCTGAGGCTCAAATTCCAATTTTAGGAATGGCTCACCTCTGGAAATTATATCCATTCAGGATTTCTATAGTGGCCTTGCTCATAAAGAGCTAATCCTATACGGATAGGAAATCAGACACTACAAGAACATTTTGAATCCTGAACACTTATGGGAAAATAAATTACCTGTCAGACCAGAAGATGTAAACCCCAAAGACTGCAACTGAAAACATATCCATGTTGTTGCCTGACAGCACAATCTCTCGGCTTTCTCCAGTTTCAAGGTCAATTCTCTCTATCTTGTCTGTACGGGCATCACACCAGTATAATTTATTTTTCTGTGGATCAATTGCATAGTAAACATGAGCAGACTTTTATAAGTGGCCTAAGCATCTTATTCAATAAAAAAAATACAGAGCTCAAGGAAGGAAACTAAAATGCTTAAATGTGCCTGCAGAAAATATTATACACATTTTTTGGAGAAGGCTCAATGGTCAAACCTCATAATCGATTGATATTCCATTTGGCCACGCAATATTGGAGCTCACGAGAACAATTTGTTCTGATCCGTCCAACCGTGCCCGGCCAATGCAAGGCTTTCGTCCCCATTCAGTCCAAAACATGTATCTATTGAAAAGATAGACAAGAAAATATGTATTATAAAATTCTTAATTCATTATTTGCATGATTATAGACTGTTGTCATTATCATTCAAAAAGCTAAGTCCTGTGCACAAACTCATTCCAATGAAATACAAAATGAATGGACCTTTTTCATGAGCTTGATTAAAAACCTTCACACCCTTCAGATTGACCCCAAGATGGGTTCTCATTAATTGTAGAATGAAAGTTGTGTTATAAAGGCTTGTATCATTGAGCACATGCGTACAATGGCAACCCTATTGAGTAAGCCTTTGAAGCTGGACATAATGATTATTAACCTGAAAGTGGTTTGACCAATTTTAATTTTACAGTTAATAGTTGGAATGCTTCAACACGGAAGGTATATTATTTTCAAAAATACATAAGTCAGTTAATGAGAAAGAAAGCTGAATTACCCTTTGCAGAATTTCAAAAATAGATTTGGATTTTTGAAAACTATGTTTCATTCAACAAATCAAATATTATTTCTGAAACTACAAACTGCCATGATGTGAGTAGCTCAAATCTCCTGACAGGGAAAATGACCAATCTTTTTATTGCAGATGAAATAAAATCCCAGCAGAGACTCAAAAGACTCAAATCAATGCCTGAAACAGACGTGTCAGTGTCTGCCAATCGGTTCGGAGAGATATTTCCTGGGGAATGAATACACAGATAAAGTATCTCAAAACTGGCAACCTCAGAACCGAATTTGTACTGCATTTTAGGCCTTCCAGTTTTGGAAGGAAGGTCCAGAGGCATTTCACAGTACCCAAAGTATAATTAGATAAAAACTGATAGTGATCAAGTCTAAGTTTAAGATAGAAACATTAAAGCTGGATAGTGGTTTGGGTAATGCCACAACTAAAAAAAAACTGTGTTCACCTCAGGTCACTGAAGCCCCAGATAAACAGTCAGGACAGAATTTGCAGAGTAGTTCAACTCCCTGCATTCTGCTGAGTTGTGTCAGATGGAGTCAAAGGTTACTCCAAACACTGGGATAACAGGTCACATCAGGTGTGCAAAGTGAATGACTACTGTAGCACTACAGCAGCTGCCCCAACAAGCCAATGCATTCTAAAAATATATTATTAGCCCTTAAGATTCTTGCATGATCTGATCAAAGTAAATTCCACTTCTTGGACATTGCAGGCTTTTGGATAGCCGGATTTCAGGTACAATAACTATAATCTATTTTGCTTGAAACCAGTTGCCTCTTGACCTTTCTCACAATATTCTTCGTATTTCAGAAAAAGCCTGAATTCAGCCACAATTTAAAGCAAAACAGAGCAAGTCTTTACGCCTATTGGATTTCTCATTCAATACAGGTATGGTGGGCCAATGAAATATCCTCAATAGGGAAATTTTAAACAAGAGGGGCTGAATTTTCTTTTATTTATTCATGCGGGCTTCACTAGTTAGGCCAAAATCTGTTGCCCAGGACTGAATACCCAGATGGCAGTAAAGAATCAATCACATTGCTGTGGTTCTGGAGTCACGTACTGGCCATTGTAGGTAAGAACGGTAGATTTACTTCCCTCAAGGACATAAGTGAACCAGATGGGTTTTCCTCTAACAATCAGCAATGATTTCATGGTCATCATTTGATTCTTTTGTTTCCAAATTATTATTGAATTCAAGTTCCACCATCTGCCATGGCAACATTTGAACCAAGTCCCTGGAATACTATCTGGGGTTCTGAACCGATAGTCAAGTGACAATACCATTAGGCCATCATTTACCAGGCACCGGATTCCTTGCCCCTGGCTAAAAGACAGAATGGAGCCCACTGAAGAAAATATTGGCTAACAGATAACTGGCTGCTATCTGCTAAAGGCAGGGCTTCTGTCTTTTTGGATCAGGAAATTTCACCTCACAGACAAGCTGGCCAATCAGAGGCTAATTAAATTGGTCTTTAGGAACATGTTTGGTGATTAAGTTAGGGCAAATTAGGGGAATAGATAAGACATTTCTGTGGCTCATGACACCATGATAGTATATTGCCTCCCTGGTGCCAGGGTCACGATTATCACTGACCAGCTGCAAGACATCCTGAAAGAAGAGGCTGACAAGACAGAGGATATGATACACATTGGTACCAATGATATAGGTAGAATGAGCTATGAAGTCGAAGAGTGTGGTGCTAGAAAATTAAAGCGGGTCAGGCATCATCTGAGGCGGAGAATTAAGGGCTGATGAAGGGCTTATGCTGAAATGTTGATTCTCCTGCCCCTCGGTTGCTGCCTGACCGGCTGTGTTTTTCCAGCACCACAGTCTTCGATTCCGATTTCCAGCATCTGCAGTCCTCACTTTCTCCTAGAATGAGCTATGAATTCTGGCATCAAGAAATTAGGGAGTTAAGCAATAGACTAAAGAACAAATACTCAAAAGTTGTAATCTCTGGAGTACTCCCCATGCCACATGCTGAAAAGTACAGAAACAGGAGAACAGGGAAGATAAATGTGTGACTTAAGAGCTAATGCAAGATGGAGATTTCAGATTCCTGGATCACTGGGACTGTTTCTGGGGAAGGTGGTACCTGTATAAGATGGTCACTCTGCACCTGAACTAGACTGAGACCAGCATCCTTGCAGGTGGATTTACTCATGCTGTTGGGAGGAATTTAAATAACTTCAGGAGGGGGAGGAGACAGAGTGTCAGTACAGTGGGTACACAGCATACTTTACTAAAGGAACCAAGGCAAAGAAAGTTCAGCTATGTGTATTTCAAGGGAGTAAGTTCAGGATTTGAACAACCTCTGCTTTAATGCTAGGAGCATTTTGGGTAAGACAGGTGAACACATAAGATTACGGTGTTGTTGCTATCACAGAGACATGGTTGAATAATGGGCAAACCTGGTAAATCAACATTCTGGGGTATAGGATGTTTGAGCAGAACAGAGGAGAGTGTAAAAGAAGAGGTGGGTGCATTAATAGCCCACTTTAAGGCTTCACTTGTGCCCATTGATGGACAGGTCTCCATGTGCTAAACTACATTAAATAATTGCAATGACAGCAGAAGCAGTTGGGTAGAAAGTGGGAAGGTCAGCAGTGGATCTTCCAAGACCTTGCCCACCTTCAAAACCCTCAATAATGAGATTCAAATCCAGCATCAAATTTGCCCATAATAGAAATACCCAGGATGTCAAGGATTATTTGGCATTAATTTATTTTAATTAAAATTAACTTTGTATTACATTCAGAAGTCCAGAAGGTGGTGCTCATTTAGCAGTTGTTCCTGGACAGGGATTCTCTGTGCAGTTTAAATTATGCTGCCAATACATTGATTAATCCCCTTCCTGCTCGTTGTATGCTAATCATTGCTTCTGGAGTATTTGACTAGTTCCATGCTCCGTTGGTAAGTTCAACCAATTCGATCTTTTCTTTTGGATAAAAGATACTCATCTATAGCTGAGAAGTATTTAATATAATTTGCTGTTGAAATAATTGTGCAATAATAACTATATTTTTGGACAAATTAATTGTCAGCTTTATCCCTTAAATACTCAGTTTATTGCCATTTCTAAACTGTAGCTCAGTATTACGTTGGAGAGAAATAATACTCTAAAGGATCTACTTTCAACTTGTGACATATTTTCACCTGGAGAAGTAACACAGTATGCATAATTCCCCTTGTAGGAGAGAGATGACATGTTCTGATCCTTTAATATCAGATTCTTTGTGGTCTGGGTCAGGTAGGAGCAGGCACTCTCTGGTTCTCTTTTGATTGTTACCACTTTCAGACAGTAGGAAACTTTAGGGCAGTGCAGTGGTACAGTGGTTAGCACTGTTACCTCAGTGTCAGGGACCCGGGTTTGATTCCAGCCTCAGGTGCCTGTTTGCGTGGAGTTTGCACACTCTCATGGTTGTCTTCGTGGGTATCCTCCAGGTAATCTGGTTTCCTCCCACAGTCCAAAGATGTACAACTTAGATGGATTGACCATGCTGAAAAAACAATTGCCCTATAGTGCACGGGGACATATGCAAATCAGGTGGATTTGCCATGGTAAAAACTTCATGCAGGATTACAGGTGGGAGGGCTGGGTCAAGGTGGGATGTTTTTCAAAGAGGCCAAATAGGAGGAATTGCTACCCCAATGGATTCACTGATAGGATATGATTCTTTAAAGTTCTCAAAATTTCAGAATGGTTTTGGCAAACAATGATCGACAGGCCAGTTAGTTGATATCAGATTTTGTAAAAATACTAGAATCTACTGTTAAGGAACTCTTAATAATGCATGTACAAAATCATAATGATCAGACAGAGTCAATATAATTGTTCAAAAGCGAAATCATACTTGAAAATTTTAATACAGTGTTTAACATTACATCACCATGGATGGAGGATTGGTGAATGGAAAGGAAGTGAAAAATTGAGATTAACAGGACAGTTTCAAATTTGTAGCTGTATTGTGATGTATTACTTGGATGAATTTCAGAGTCTCAACCATCTACAATCTATAACAATGACTTTGATAAAGGGACTGAGCACAATGTCTCCAATGTTTCCTCGTTAGGTGAAAATGTAGGTTTCCACAAAGACCAGAGAGAGATATGGATTACTTTGTGAGTAGAAAGTAAAGGTGTAGATGGAACATAGGTGTGAAATTATCTGTTTAATTGTAAGACTAAGAAAACAACGTCTTTTAAAAATAGTATGAAATGTCTAATTTCTGATGTTCAGAGACACTTAGTGCACAAGTGTAAGTAACACAGAAAGTTAATGGACGGTACCACAGACAATCAGTAATGCAGTAACAGAGCAGCCTTTGGTATAAACAAATTGGCATATAAGATTCAGTATTTATTTCTACAATTATGTAAGACTTTTGTCAGACAACGCCTGGTGTACTGTGTGCAGTTTGATTCTCCATATGTAAAGAAGCATTTTTTTCTTCCTTATTCATTCGTGGGATGATTGTATCACTGACTAAACCAGCATTTATAACCCATTCAAGGGGGCAGTTAAGAGTCAATCACATTGCTGTGGATCTGGAGTCACATGTAGTCCAGACCAGATAAGGATGGCAGTTTCCTTCTCTAAAGGGCATTAGTGAACCAGATGGATTTTTCTGACAATTGGCAATGAATTGATAATCATTGGAAGACTCATAACTCCAGATTTTTATTGAATACAAATTCTACCATCTGCGATGGCGGAATTCATACCTTGGTCCCCAGAACATGGCCTAGATCTCTGGATTAACAGTCCAGCGATAATACCACCAGGCCTTCTCTTCCCCATACACATGCATTGTTGTTGGTACAGCAAAATTTCACTCAAATAATTTCTGGACTGGAAGGAAGGCCCTCTGGTGAAAGGAGAAAGTGAGGACTGCAGATGCTGGAGATTAGAGCTGAAAACGTGTTACTGGAAAAGCGCAGCAGGTCAGGCAGCATCCAAAGAGCAGGAGAATCAACGTTTCGGGGATGAGCCCTTCTTCAGGATTCCTGAAGAAGGGCTCATGCCCGAAACGTCGATTCTCCTGCTCTTTGCAAGCTGCCTGATCTGCTGCGCTTTTCCAGCAACACATTTTCACCTCTGGTGAAAGGGTGAGTGAAGTTCTTGGAGCTTGGATTGATTTAAATCAATACAAGATACTGAAAGGATTTGATCTTTCCTGGGCATGGAATCCAAAACGTGAAAGCACAGTCTCAGCATTTTATTTAGTGTTTAGACAAGGAGATAATTCTGCTTTTGGAATGTTTGGAATTCTGCATTCTACAACCCAGAGGACATGAGTGAACCAGATGAGTTTTTCTGACAATCAACAATGAATTGATGATCATCATTAGACTCATAACTCCAGATTTTTAGTGAATAATAATTCCACTATTGTTGAGTATATTCAGATTGTGATAAACAGAACTTGGAAAGCAAAGGATTTGGACAGCAGATGGAAAAGCAGATTAAGCAAAATTAACAATAATCATATTGAAAGATGGAGCAGTCTCAAGAGAACATACTTCTATTCCTTTAATATTATGTACCTGGCACTTTGAGTTTGTAAAGAGCTTGGAATCACGGGACATATGAGGAAAAAACTGCAATAGCACTGTGGTAATGTCACTGGGCTAGTAATCCGAGACCTAATGTTCTGGGACTAGGATTTGAATCCTACCATGACATATAGTGAAATGTGAATCCAATAAAAATCTGAAATTAATAGTCTTATGATGACCATGAATCAGTTATGTTAAAATTCCATCTGGTTCTCTAATGCACTGTAGGGAAGAAAACTCACTGGCCTCACCTGGTCTGACCTGCACATGATTCCAGATCTACAACACTCAGTGCTCTCTGAATTGGTTCAGCAAACTATTCAGTTGCTAAAAAGCCTCAAAAAAAGGAATAAAACCAGATAGACCATCTGTCATTGACTAAGACACTGGATACGACAATGTTAAATACAGGCCTGTTGAACCTGCATGGTCACCAGCGGGCTAGTCACAGAATTGGGAAAGCTGTATCATGGACTAGTCAAGCAACAGTGTGACATAGCCAACTTCACAGTATCTTTGCTTACCACAGACAAAACTATATCTCACCACACCAAGACTATTTGGTTTAATGGCATCTGTTTGGGAATGCTTTTATTACTAGCTGCACTGGTGGAGGAGTTACCTTTTTTTAAAACAAATGGCAAATTTGTCTGTAACCTGATTCTGTTGAGACCAAGGTAGCAACATCACCATCCCTGAGCATATCCAAAAAGACCCCTGTAGACGTGATGACACAATGGTAGAAAGTCATGAGGAAGTTGCCTTGGGAGACCCTACCATTGACTCTAGACCCCATGATGTCTCATGATAGGCTGCCAGTCATGACCAAGAAAAACTCTGGCAGGTGATTAAGAAATATCTCCAACATTCACTCCAAACTTCATGCATTCACAGCCAAGGGTCTGCTCTCAGTGATTAGAGTCAGCACACCAATTTTGGCATTGACTTCCAGTTCCAGAAGTAGCTGCAGTGCACCAAACTCTGGGGTCCATGTAGCCTGAAAGAAAATTAGAGGAAATGCTGACTCCAATCCCCACACATACCACCTCAGTTGATAAATAAGTAATCCTGTATGTGGAACACCACTTGAATAAAGCACTGAGAGTAACAAAGGTGCAGAATGCACTCTGGGTGGTGATCTTCAATGTCCATCATCAAAAGTGGCTCAGCAGCACCTTTAATGATCAAGCTGGTGGGATGCTAACGGACATAACTGCTGGATTGAGCCTATAGATTGTACTGAAGGAACCAATAAGTGGGAAAAGCATAGTTGACCTCATCCTCACCACTCTGTCTGCCAAAGATAATTCAGGAAGTATAACCACCATGCATTCCTTATGAGGATGAAGTCTCATCTCCATTTTCAGGACACCCTCTATTGTTTTGTGTACCACTATGACCATGCTAAATTGGATAGACTTCAAACAAATCTTGCAAATCAACACTGGGCATCCATGAGAACTAAGGGTCATCAGCAGCAGAATCATATAACAATACAAGCTGTAACTTCAAGACCAATCATATCCTTCATTGTACCATTACCATCAAGCCAGGGATCAACCACGTTCATTGAGGAGTGCAGAACGGCATGCTGGGGTAGCACCAGGCATAACTATAAAACATGGCATCAACCAATAACATACCAAAGTGCACAGGCAGCAAGTGATAGATAGATAGAACTAAGTGATTTCACAACCACCGGGTAAGATCTAGTTCTGCAATCCTGTCACATTCAGGCATGAATGGTGACAAACAATTAAACAAAAATAACAACTCAAGTATCCCCATTTTCACAATAGATAAGGTTAAAGCAGAAGTCAGAGTGGCATGTATTCTGAGGACATGGATTTGAATCCCACCATGTCAGGTGGTGAGATTTAAATTCAATTTTAAAAAGTCCGGAAAAAACCTGCTAGTCTCACGGCAACACTGTCAATTTTTGTGAAGACCTATTTAGTTCATTAATGTCCTGTAGAGAAAGAAACCTGCCTTCTTACTTTGTCTGACCTACAGATTGGCGGGGGGTGGGAATCAGAGCCACATATCTGAGAGGTGGACATTTGCAGCTGGGGCAGTGACAGGATGCAGTGAATCTGTCGGGAAGGTTTCTCATGTGATGAAACAGAGGAATTGGTTAAAGAGTGTCTGCTTCAATGCAAGGAGTGTCAGAAGTAAGAGTGGAGCATTGATCAGTACTTGGGGATACGATGTTGTGGCCAGAATGGAAATGTGGATTTCACAGGGGCAGGAATGGTTGCTTGATGTTCCAGGGTTTAGAACATTTAAAAAGAACAGGGAGGGTGGAAAATAAGGAGGGGGTGTAGCATTGCTAATCAGAAAGTACATCACAGTTACAGAAATGAAAGCTGTTGAGGAAGGTCTGTCCGCTGAGTCAGTATGGGTGGAAGTCAGGAACAGAAAGGGAGCAGCCACCTCATTGAGGGTTTACTACAGACCACCTAATAGCAGTAGAGAGATTGAAGAACACATAGGCGGGCAGATTCTGGAAAAATGCAAAAGTAGTAGGGTTGTAGTTATGGGTGATTTCAACTTTCCCAATATCGACTGGAATCTCCAAAGTGCAGATAGTTTGGATGGAGCCGTTTTTGTCAGGCATGTTCAGGAGAGTTTCCTTACTCAGGATGTAGACAGACCAATGAGGGGAAAGGCCATTTTGGATTTGGTGCTCTGCAATGAGCCAGGACAGGTGTCAGATCTCGCGTTGGGAGAGCACTTTGGTGATAGTGATCATAACTGCCTAATATTTAACATAGCCTCAGAGAGGGAAAGGAACAGTTACTGAGGGAACATATTTAATTGGGTAAAAAGAAATTATGACGTTATCAGACAGGAGTTGGGAAGCACAGACTGGGAGCAATTGTTCCACAGAAAGGACACAGCAGACATATGGAGACTATTTAAGGAGCAGTTATTGCGAGTGATGCACACATTTATTCTTCTGAGACAGGTTCAGAAGGGATAAGATTAAGGAACATTGGATGATGAGAACAGAGGAGCTTCTCGTCAAAAGGAAGAAGGCAGCTTATGTAAGGTGGAGGAAGCAAGGATCTAGCACAGCTTTAGAGGATTTCAGGCTTGCTAGAAAGGAGCTCAGAAATGGACTGAGGAGAGCCAGGACGGGACACGAAAAAGGCGTGGCAAATAGGATGAGGGAGAACCCAAAGGCATTTTACTCATACGTGAGGAATAAGAGTATGAACAGGGAGAAGGTAGGACCGATCAAGGATAGCATAGGGAACTTATGCGTGGAGTCTGAGCAGATAGGGCAAGCTCTGAATGAGTATTTTGCTTCTGTTTTCTCTAAGGAAAGGGACCTTGTTGTGAATGAGAACTTTGAGGAGCTGGGATACAGCCTTGACCAGATCAAGATTGATGAAGTTGATGTGCTGGAAATTTTGGAAAACATTAAGATTGATAAGTGCCCAGGGCCAGACCAGATTTATCCTAGGCTGCTCCATGAAGTGATCAATGAGGTTGCTAAGCTGCTGGCGAAGACCTTTGCCTCCTCACTCTCTCCGGGAGTCATACCAGAGGATTGGAGGAGGCGAATGTTGTTCCTCTTTTCAAGAATGGTAATAGGGAAATCCCTGGCAATTACAGACCAGTTAGTCTTACATGTGTGGTCAGCAAAGTTTTGGAAAGAATTCTGAGGGATAGGACCTATGACTATTTGGCAAAGCATACCGTGATTAAAGTCAATCAGCATGGCTTTGTGAGGGGCAGGTCATGCCTCACCAATCTTATTGAGTTCTTTGAGGATGTGACAAGACAGGTTGATGAAGGTTGAGCTGAGGATGTGTTATATATGGACTTCAGCGAGGCATTTGGTAACATTCCCCCGGGTAGGCTCATTCATAAAGTCAGGAAGTATGGGATAAATGGAGCGTTGGCTATCTGGATTCTGAATTAGTTGGCTGGCAGAGGCAGAGAGTGGTTGAAGATGGAAAGTATTCTGCCTGGAGGTCAGTGATGAGTGGGGTCCTGCAGGGTTCTGTTCTTGGGCCTCTGCTCTTTGTAGTATTTATAAATGACTTGGACAAGGAGGTTGAGGGGTGGGTTAGTAAATTTGCAGATGACACAAAGGTTGGAGGTGTCATCGATAGTATAGAGGGCTGCTGCAGGCTGAGGCGTGACATGGACAGGATGCAGAGCTGGGCTGAGAAATGGCAGATGGAATTCAATCTGGATAAATATGAAGTGATGCATTTTGGAAGGTTAAACTTAAATGCTGAATATAGAATTAAAGACAGGATTCTTGATTGTGTGGAGGAACAGAGGGATCTGGATGTGCAAGGACATAGATCCCTCAAACTTGCCATCCAAGTGGATAGGGTTTTTAAGAAAGCATATGGTATTTTGGCTTTCACTAACAGGGGGATCGAGTTTAAGAGCCACAAGTTTTTGCTGCAGCTCTATGATTCCCTGGTGAGACCATACTTGGAATGTTGTGTCCAGTTCTGGTTGTCCTACTATAGGAAAGATACAGAGGCTTTGGAGAGGGTGCAAAGAAGGTTTACCAGGATGTTGCCTGGACTGGAAAGCTTGCCTTATGAAGAAAGGTTGAAAAAGCCCAGACTTTTCTCTCTGGAGAGAAGGAGGAAGAGAGGAGACCAGATCGAGGCATACAAGATAATGAGAGGAATAGATAGAGTCAATGGCCAGAGACTTTTCCCCAGGGCAGGTTTGACGTGTACAAGGGGTCATAGCTTTAAGATGTTAGGTTATATTAGGAAATAGAGGAGATGTCAGAGGTAAGTTCTTTATGCAGAGAGTTGTGAGTGCATGGAATGCATTGCCAGCGGTGGTGGAAGCAGAGTCATTAGGGACATTTAAGTGACTGCTGGACAGGCACACGGAGAATAGTGAGTTGAGGGATGTGTATGTTAAGTTATTATTTTTTATGTTAGGATTGAACCTCAGCACAACATCGTGGGCCAAAGGGCCTGTTCTGTGCTGTACTTTTCTATGTTCTATGTTCTAAATTTGACCTGAGACCTCAGCAATGTGTTTCACTCTTGACTGCCCTCTATACAATTCAGGATGGGCAATAAGTGGTGATGCAACCATCAGTGTCCACTTCTTATGACAACTGAAGAAAAAAACAAACTGGTTCCCGCATCAGGTGCCCTGGAATGAAAATTTAGCTCAGAGAGAAGAGAGGGAGGGGAAAGAAGAGTGGTAAACAATAAGACAGGACATGAACTTTATTTATTGTCGCTTCTAAAATTTTATTATCAAGAATTCGCAATTCTTTTTCTTTAGGAATTATTTATATTTATCGTTAAGGGCTTGCAATGAAAATGGAAGTTGGATTGTGCAGAATTAATTCCGAGATGATAAAATACTTTTTTTTTAAAATGCAAAATGGCACTCACAAACTATCAAAGTATTCTGTGTCAATTTAATTTTTATCATATCTTTTCATATTCTTCATGCCTTTGTAAAAACAGCTTCTGCAGCTCTTTGCCAAGTGGATCAATCCACAAAATCATATAACTGGAGCTGACTACTCAGAAGCTTTCAGCCATGAACTTAGGAGTGACTGAATGAGAAATTGAGGCTGACATTGCTCAGTTGAAGTGAGCAGGCAAGGATGTAAAAATAGATCAGTTGATTGAAATGAAGAATAGCACTGAATATGGCCATCAGGATAATTTTCTCGTATGAAAAGAGAGCTGGTTTACCCTTCTTCTGGATGGACAGCTATTGCACGTGGCTGATCAAGCCCTTGGGAGATGACCACATAGCGAAAAGAACCATTAAATCTTGCAACTTCTATTATATTGAAGCCATAATCTGACCAATATATATTACCTGTGAAAGATGTAGAAGAGATAAATGTTAATGTTCCATCAAGCTACAACATTAGGAGGTAATTGAAAAAATGGATAGAAAAATCTCATACCAGCTATCCAATCAACCGCTATGCCTTCAACCCGTCCAAGGCCATTTGTGATAATATCATCCCTCCAGGTCTGATCTCGTTTAGCTCTGCTAATTGTACTCCTTCCCATATCTGTCCAATAGATTGTATCATTCCCTGTAAATAAAATTAGATAATTGAAATTTCAGAAGGTCACGAATTTCACAGGATGTTCACAAGTCAAAGTCTAACAAGAATGTTTTATCTTTTCAATGAACCTTTATTTTGGCGCATACTTCCTCAAGTTCACATCAATTTTCTTTTGTCTGCCTGCAAGGTATGCATTAACATGATTCCTTTGCTGAACTTCAATGCTGTTCTTCATGTATGAGACCATGTATAAACATGTGAGCAACCTATACTGAAAGCACAGTCAAGTTCCATTTTGTCTCATTTGTAAAAATATTAACACAAATATACAGAAACATTTTCAACAGGGGTCAGGATCTGGAATTTTGAACTTTGACCTAAATTGGGCACAAGCTTGACAATGCCTCCCCAAAGGCTGCATTGAGAAGATGTAGTTTAGGTTTTATTTAGATCATAAGAATGAATCATAGGAGCAAAAAGAATGGCCCATCAATAATTCCAGAGGAAAAGAATTCAGATAACTCTATATTTGGGGAGGGTGGTGAAGTGGTAAGGATAGGCTACCAACAGGCTGGGAGACATAAGACTGAGTGAAGGTTGCATGGATGTTTGTCCTAATTATATTAATGCATTATTTTTTTCTTCATAAAAGTAGTTGATTGGTAGTGCAGAACTTGGGTATTGCTGAAAACCGACATATTTTGTGTAAGCTTTTTGTCTTGTATTCATCTGGAGAAAGAGCAAGAAATGTCAATGTAAGAAGTAAACAACATTAATGCTGTATGAGAGGAGAATGCTGATGAATTGATATGTGAACTCTGAGCAGTAGAGATGTTGTTTGAGAAATAACTTACCAAGCTTTCCTTTTTTAAAAAATTTTAAACCAGGCAGATTGATTCTGATTGGCCATGACATTACCCTGTGTAAAAAATGAGGTCTGCAGATGCTGGAGATCACAGCTGCAAATGTGTTGCTGGTCAAAGCACAGCAGGTTAGGCAGCATCTCAGGAATAGAGAATTCGACGTTTCGAGCATAAGCCCTTCATCAGGAATAAGAGAGAGAGCCAAGCAGGCTGAGATAAAAGGTAGGGAGGAGGGACTAGGGGGAGGGGCGATGGAGGTGGGATAGGTGGAAGGAGGTCAAGGTGAGGGTGATAGGCCGGAGTGGGGTGGGGGCGGAGAGGTCAGGAAGAGGATTGCAGGTTAGGAGGGCGGTGCTGAGTTGAGGGAACCGACTGAGACAAGGTGGGGGGAGGGGAAATGAGGAAGCTGGAGAAATCTGAATTCATACCTTGTGGTTGGAGGGTTCCCAGGCGGAAGATGAGGCGCTCCTCCTCCAGCCGTCGTGTAGTTGTGTTCTGCCGGTGGAGGAGTCCAAGGACCTGCATGTCCTCGGTGGAGTGGGAGGGGGAGTTAAAGTGTTGAGCCACGGGGTGATTGGGTTGGTTGGTTCGGGCGGCCCAGAGGTGTTCTCTGAAGCGTTCCGCAAGTAAGCGGCCTGTCTCACCAATATAGAGGAGGCCACATCGGGTGCAGCGGATGCAATAGATGATGTGTGTGGAGGTACAGGTGAACTTGTGGCGGATATGGAAGGATCCCTTGGGGCCTTGGAGGGAAGTGAGTGTGGAGGTGTGGGCGCAAGTTTTACATTTCCTGCGGTTGCAGGGGAAGGTGCCGGGGGTGGAGGTTGGGTTGGTGGGGGGTGTGGATCTGACAAGGGAGTCACGAAGGGAGTGGTCCTTGCGGAACGCTGATAGGGGAGGGGAGGGAAATATATCCTTGGTGGTGGGGTCCGTTTGGAGGTGGCGGAAATGGCGGCGGATAATACGTTGTATGCGCAGGTTGGTGGGGTGGTAGGTGAGAACCAGTGGGGTTCTGTCTTGGTGGCGGTTGGAGGAGCGGGGCTCAAGGGCGGAGGAGCGGGAAGTGGAGGAGATGCGGTGGAGGGCATCGTCGATCACGTCTGGGGGGAATCTGCGGTCCTTGAAGAAGGAGGCCATCTGGGCTGTGCGGTGTTGGAATTGGTCCTCCTGGGAGCAGATGCGGCGGAGACGAAGGAATTGGGAATATGGGATGGCGTTTTTACAGGGGGCAGGGTGGGAGGAGGTGTAGTCCAGGTAGCTGTGGGAGTCAGTCGGTTTATAATAGACGTCTGTGTTGAGTCGGTCGCCCGAGATAGAAATGGAAAGGTCTAGGAAGGGGAGGGAGGAGGAAATGGAAAGGTCTAGGAAGGGGAGGGAGGAGGAAATGGAAAGGTCTCGGAAGGGGAGGGAGGAGGAAATGGAAAGGTCTAGGAAGGGGAGGGAGGAGGAAATGGAAAGGTCTAGGAAGGGGAGGGAGGAGGAAATGGAAAGGTCTAGGAAGGGGAGGGAGGAGGAAATGGAAAGGTCTAGGAAGGGGAGGGAGGAGGAAATGGAAAGGTCTAGGAAGGGGAGGGAGGAGAAAATGACATTACCCTGAAGAATGAATGCAGAATACCTTTTATCTCCTTTCTCTATGACAACACTTCCGCTAATTTGAGTATAATGTAGCTTCCTTTACATTCTTCATGAATCAGATTTTCCTGAGCAGCATCCAGACTGTGAGGACATCTTCCATTTAAAAACCAAGGTATTTTCCCTACAGCATTGTGTGTGGACAGGGCGGAGTAGCAATCTTTCCAATCAGTTCCCAAATAGCTGGACCCCACCCCAAATGGTCCTTGTAGA
Organism: Hemiscyllium ocellatum; assembly: GCF_020745735.1. Classification (NCBI taxonomy): domain Eukaryota; kingdom Metazoa; phylum Chordata; class Chondrichthyes; order Orectolobiformes; family Hemiscylliidae; genus Hemiscyllium; species Hemiscyllium ocellatum. The sequence continues at coordinate 35,198,933 of NC_083407.1, read as the reverse complement.
GATGCTACCCCATCACCACCCACCCTGTGGTCTAAGGTTAGACTTCCTTCCCTAATCAGCATGGGTGGCACGGTGGCTCAGTGGTTAGCACTGCTGCCTCACAGCACCAGGATCCCACGTTCGGTTCACAGCCTTGACCGACTGTCTGTGTGGAGTTTGCAAATTCTCCTTGGGTGCTCTGGTTTCCTCCCACATTCCAAAGATATGCACGTCACGTGAATTGGCCATGCTAAATTGCCCATAGTGCTAGATGCACTAGTCAGAGGGAAATGGGTCTAGGTGGGTTACTCTTCGGAGGGTCAGTGTGGACTGGGTGGGCTGAAGGGCCTGTTTCCACACTGTAGGGGAATCTAATCTGATCTCCCACTAATTCAGCAAAAGGCACCTATTTGTTACTCTCCCCAGAATGCTGTCTGCATAAAATGGTGCCATGACTATAAATCAGGAAGGTTTCCAGACAGCATGTTTAATAGAAAAGATATTGCATCCTGTCGAGTTAAAGTTCCATGTCAAGGGGCCAGATGGAAACTCTTCCCCTCACCTCCCACCACCAGAAGACACTTATAAAACTTACTCCTAGCAATATCAAATAGCTGATTACATCTGAGTTATATTATGCGGTTGTCAGAGATACCTTGGTCCTCCATAGGGTGCAGTTGTAGTATTTTCCAATAGAGTCAATCTAAATAACATTGTTGAGGCATGAACTTAAGTTAACTAATAAATCATAAATAAACTAGATAATCTCCCTGGCATCGAAACATCTTCTTTAAGTGTTCAGTGTCATTCTCTCTGAACATTATTGTTTAATATATGTCTGCTGATTTTTGTATTTAAGTTCTTTTTTTCCCTTACTTCTTTTTTGCTTTCTGTATCATGGTATTTATGTTTCCTGCTTTTATCCCTATGAAGATTTGTTAACATGATCCATTAATTGGCTTTCCAGATGCTGCCTTGTTTCTAGATGCTGTAAATTGCTGCAGAAGGGGGCAAATTGAAAAGACAAAGTGAACACTCTGGAGCTCATTTAAAATTTATGGAAGACCTTTTCAGAGGTGAATGTCATGCACCGTTCTCTAACTGCTAATGTATTTACTTTTGACATCAATATTCTTGAAGTTCGGAATGGTTGTGATTTTTTTTTATATATATATATAAGCAATGTCCACATGGTACATTTTTGCCTTTCGCTATATATTATAAGCAAATTCATCATGAAGGTAAATTTCAATGATCAGTGACTACTGCACTTAAATCACTGATCTTTAACCATTGACCCCAAGTCCCAGATCTGTAATTGACACCAAGATCTTGGCAATGATCAGAAATTGGCACTTTTAAGTTTTAAACCACAAGTTGCTAACATCAACTTTGAAAGTGGAGGATGGTTCCTTATTCAGATTTCTTATTCAGAACTAGCAAACAAATGGCTCCAACACAAATTGAATCTGGTTCTCTCTGGGGCAATAGTTGAACAATTACTTTCACTTATTATGTAGCACAAGTCATTATGACAGCTGGAAAGCTTTTATTTGTAGATGTAGAGAGGATTTATTTAGGCTTCAGTTGCAGCACAGAGTCTTGATAGGCAGGTGTACAATATTCAAAACCTGCCCTTTAGTGCTATCTCCAATACACATGTCAGTTTACTGAGATTCCACACTGGAGCAGACCCTTACAAAATTACCAGATTAATCTTCATGCTCACAACAATGTATTCCAAACATGCAAGGACAGAGAGGTAAAATATCTGGAAGCTTCTATATTTTCATAAAGTACAGTAGAAGGAAGAAATATTTATCAGTAGCATTTATCTTTATATTGAGTTTACCATGCAATTATTTACAGTCAGTTAAAGGATAACTTAGATTTATATGAGGATTATATGAATTTATTAAGCCCTGAAGTGCAGCCAAGCTTCTTGATTGAACAAACAAAAACTGCCAGCCCAGGAAATGGGCTGAGCTTGCCGCCTCATCCCCAGTCAATAGAATCTGTCACCTCACCCTCTTATTTCCACACTAAAGCATTTCTTTCTGTTCTGACCAATAAATGTTTCCCATCGATGTTTACTTCAAACAGTCTGTCCTCAATACCACTATCCTGCTGAAAGAAGTAAAGAATGTCTGGATTTTATTGATCAGAAATAGACTCCTACCCATTTGCACTCTAGGGTATCACGGCAAAATGAAAAAGGAAGTTTTAGAACTGCAAGGCTCAACCCCTCAGAAGGCAAGGTGCCTTTCCTCTGGTTGTGAAGCACTGTGGGCAGGTGCAGTGGGACATCCGACTGTTACAGAGAGGGAAGTCCAGCTTCTGAAGGTGTCAGCAACATCAAGCGTCATGATTATGTGAGATCTGCTGTGGGTATTGCTGGGACTGCAGACAAGCCCAGACAAGAGGCCCAATAGAATCCCTAAAGTGAAGTAAGTCTTGGGTTTCAGGCTGAGATTTGTTTGCATGATTGGGAGTGTAGATAGGGGTGGTGGCATGAAGAGCATGTAGCTTGCAAGGAACTTATAATCATGGAGCACCATGCAATGGCATTAACCACTTGTTTTCTACCATTTTAAGCACTTTTAAAATTATATATAAATCCACGGTACTAACTATCTGCCCATTCTAAGCATTTTGGAATCCAGGCAGTATAATTTTGGTGTCAATGGAACTTTCAATTCACACTTAATTATTTTGATACACATGATGGGTAGGCTGGTGACTTAAATACCACCCCCACCTCTGTAATTCCCACCCTCTGTAGAATGGGAGTGAGCTCACAAATGGGTGAGAAGATGGTGGGTTCGGCACTCAATCTATATTCTATCCCCATCCCCAAAAACATGTCGAGCTTGTAATATCTAGTCTGAAATTTCAGCTGTGTGTGGGTTCCTGGGAAATGCAGATTTCTGCAGTGACTATGGGAATGTTATGTTTGCATTGTGACTGTTAAATCAAGTTGCTGAGCATGGAGAGAATACTGAAACATCAGGGTAGAAGACAGTAGTTCTGATATTCTGCATTTTGACTTCTTATGAACAGCTAGGCTGGTTAATGCCAAAATTTGAAAATAATCACAATAAACAATTCAAAGTGCAAAGTACCTAATGAGGATAGATGTTGTATTATATTGTTCAGATAGACATGACATTTTATTCTAAATGCAGCTAAAATATTAAGCGCTGGAATTTTAACAAAATAGTCTTTCTATGTGATTCACAATGTTTAATTATTATGTATTTGCCAATAATACACTCAGAATAAATCCTGCAAACTTCTATGTTTTCCAGATGTAGAAGTTTGCTGCACAAATATTAGAACTACATTGTATCCAACTTGTGTTGCACAAAATAATCTGTTCGTACGGTAATGCTTATGATTTTAATTTTGTTGCATTAATTTGAAGATGTATTTATATTAATAATAATGTAATTACTTTAAACTAACCATAATTCCTGTCTGACATATTATAAAATGTCTTACTCCTAAGGTAAATAATTGCTTCTTTATTAAAATATGGATGGAAATTGCTGGAATAAGACCCAGCATGTCAGGCTAGTTGGAAAATGCTGCATTGAATTAAACACACCTTCCTTTTTCACACCCGCTAGGATTGAGCAGAGAGGTGGAGGTGCCTTTACCGGTGCAAAGGCTACAGCTAGAAAGCCGATTACCTTCCCATCTACTTTTAATTCAGCCCTGGGGGTAGAGATCAATGTCAGTCAACTGCAGACTACTGTTGCGGATATTCTATACACCACTCTCAAAGTGATTTCTTGCCTTTATTATTTGTCAACTGTGTCCTTTATTTTATTCACTCATGGTACAAGGATGACAATGGCTGGCCAGCATTTATTGTCCATTCTTGGTTGCCCATGAGAACATGATGGTAAGCCAGATTCTTGCAGTCTGCGTGCTGTAGGGAGACGAACAATGCACTGAGGGAGGGAATTCCAGGATTTTGACTCAGTGATAGTGAAGGAACACCAATATATTCCCAAGTCAGGGTGATGAGTGGTTTGGAGAGGAACTTGCAATTGGTGGTGTTTCCATATATCTGTTGCCCTTGCCCTTCTTGTTGGAAGTGGTTTTAGGTTTGGAAGGTGCGATCAAACGATCTTTGACAGATTTCTGCAGTACACCTTACAGGAGGTACACAATGCTGCTGTCAGTAGTGGAGGAAGTTGATGCTTGTGGTTGTGGTTGAAGAGTGTGGCTCTGGAAAAGCACAGTCGATCAGGCAGTATCCGAGGAGCAGGAAAATCAATGTTTCGAACATAAGACCTTCATCAGGAATGAGGCTTGTGACTCAAGGGGGATGAGAGATAAATGGGAGTGGAATAAGGTGTGGGGAGGGGAAATGAGGAAACTGGTGAAATCCACATTGATCACATGTTGTTGGAGGGTCCAAGGCATAATATGAGGCATTCTTTCTCTAGGGGATGGGTGGTTAAGATTTGGTGGTGCAGGAGGCCCAAGTCTTACATGTCCTTGGCAGAGTGGAAGGGGGAGTTAAACTGTGTTACATTGGTGGTTCAGTGGTAGAATTCTTGCCTGCTTGTGGTTGTGGTGTCAATGAAGTAGACTGCTTTGTTCTGGACAGTGTCAAGCTTCTTGAATGCTGTTGGAGCTGCATTCACATAGACAAAGTAGGGAGTATTCCTTCCTGACCTGTGCCTCATAAATAGTGGATAGGCTTTTGGCCATCAACAAGTAAGTTACCTGCTGTTGTCACCACTGCAGTAAATCCAGTTGAGTTGCTGGCAAACTTCAGGATGTAGATAGTGGGGAATTCAGAGATGGTAACACCATTAAATGTCAAGAAGTGGTGGTTAGATTGTCTCACAATAGATACGATCATTTCCTGGCAATTGTGTTGCATGAACGTTACTTGCCACTTAGAATAGAAATCCTACTGTGTGGAAAGAGGCCATTTGCCCCAGCAAATCCACAACAACCCTCCAAAGAGTAACCCATCCGAACTCATATCCTATTGCTCTACATTTAGCCCTGACTAATGTTCCTAACCTAAAGAACCCTAAATGCTTTTTAGATTAGATTAGATTACTTACAGTGTGGAAACAGGCCCTTCGGCCCAACAAGTCCACACCGACCCGCCAAAGCGCAACCCACCCATACCCCTGCATTTATCCCTTACCTAACACTACGGGCAATTTAGCACGGCCAATTCACCTAACCCGCACATCTTTGGACTGTGGGAGGAAACCCACACAGACATGGGGAGAACGTGCAAACTCCACACAGTCAGTCGCCTGAGTCGGGAATTGAACCCGGGTCTCAGGTGCTGTGAGACAGCAGTGCTAACCACTGTGCCACCGTGCCACCCCAAATGCTGTGGGCAATTTTGCACAGCCAATTCACCTAACCTGCACTTCTTTAGACAGTGGGAGGAAACTGGAGCACCCAGAGAAAACCCATGCAGACACAGCGAGAATATGCAAACTCCACGCAAAGAGTCACTTGAGGCTGGAATCAAACCCAGGACCCTTGCTCTGTGAGACAGCATTGCCAGCCAGTGAGCTACTGTGCTTGTCAGTCCCAAGTCTGCAATATTGTCCAGGTCTTGTTGCATTTGAACATGGACTGCTTCAGTAACTGAGGAGTTACAACTGGTGCTGAACTTGTGGTGTAGGTGCAACCAATTCACAATTTTAAAAGAAAATTGAATAGATACTTGGGGGAAATAAACATGCAGAGCTATGGGTATTCAGCAATGAGATGGAATTAAGTGCATTGGTCTACAGAGAGCCATAAATACTTGATGGCCGAATGACCCACCACCTATATCATATTTATTTTATGACTCTAAAACTACTCAGTATAAAATTTTGAAAATTCTCATGTAGTCCTAAGAACATCATTACATTATTGGATTTTATCCTGTTTATTGGGGTGGCACGGTGGCCCAGTGGTTAGCACTGCTGTCTCACAGCGCCAGGGACTCAGGTTTGACTCTAGCCTCAGGCGACTGTCTGTGTGGAGTTTGCACATTCTCCCCATGTCTGCGTGAGTTTCCTCCCAATGCTCCAGTTTCCTCCCACCATCCAAAGATATACAAGTGAATTGGCCGTGTGAAATTGCCCATAGTGTTCAGGGACGTGTAGGTTAGGTGCATTAGTCAGGGGTAAATGCAGAGTAATAGGGCAGGGAAATGGGTTTGGGTGGGATAATCTTCAGAGGGTTGATGTGAACTTGTTTGGCCAAAAGGTCTGTTTCCACACTGTAGGGATGCTACGATTCTGGTGAAGGTTAACACTATTATCACTCAGTAGGTAAATCTTGTGTTCTCTCAGATCCAAAATATCAATTTTGCATCATAACTAAGGAGAGTGCCTGGAATATTAAAGATGAAATAAAGAAACACTGCCACTATCTACTAATTCAGCTTTGGAATTTACAGTCATAGAGATGTGCAGCACGGAACAGACCCTTTGGTCCAACTTGCCCATGCCGACCAGATATCCCACCCAATCTAGTCACATCTGCCAGACCTGGCCCATATCCCTCCAAACACTTCCTACTTATATACCTATCCAGATGCCTTTTAAATGTTGCAATTGTACTAGCCTTCACCACTTCTTCTGGAGGTTTCCTTAAGCATAGTAACAAAGACGAGATTGAAAGGTTGGGGACCCATGAGTCCTGTAAAATTGCTTATGTGACAACCATTGGACATTTCACCAGAACTCATGCCACATTCAGTAAGTGCAGAGATTTGTCAAATTTATTTAGATATTCTAGTCTAGAAAGTACGCACCATAAAGCAAGTAATCTTATATTGTCAAAGGCTTCAGTTAGGTCTATGAACAACAGATAGAGATCATGATGTTGTTCTCTTTTGTCAGGCTTGGTGTGAAAAAAATTGTATTGGCTCTCTGTCACATGATTAACCTTAAAATTACACTGGGATTGCAGAAGAACACCTTCTTTATGATGGACTTTTAGACTGTTTAGTCGAATCCCTGTAAGAAGTTTTCCTTAAGGTTGGAAAGGGCTTATTGATTAGTGGTCGATAAATACATTTTTGGATTCTTTTCCTTTTCAGATGCTGACTACTTCAGGACTTTCTTTCACTCCAGATATTTTTTGAAGATGACTGTAAATTATTTAACAAAACCATTCCTATTCCACTTCCAAATCTCTACTGCAATGCTGTCAGCACCAGGGACTTTGTCATGTTTAGTTGAGTTGATTATCTTTATAATCTATTTCATAGAATTGAGGAAACAGGCTTTCTTTCTCAGACAACTGCTCAATTTGACAAAGACAATCCAAGGACAGTGGGTGCCTCTGTTGATGGCCTCAGTAGAATGTTCTTTTCTATCTCCCAAGACTAAAAATCTCCACCAAAGTTACAGAGCTGGTAATCTGAGAGGTCTACGCACAGATTATGGTATTCTGATTTCTTACAAGGGAAATATCCAGACCATGGCAAATGCTCCCAAGAACCCTGGTTTCCAAATCAGAGTCTGAAGACCAAAGTGTTATTTCAGCCACCACCATGCAAATACTGTGGAGCAGTTGGCTGTGCCATCACTGTCACGTTTGTTGAAACATTACCAAACTTTGATATAATGCTCTCTAGAGTTGCCACCATTGACAAAGACCCAGTGGACACATCCAGAAAAAAGAAATCCCTGTATGTCCTTGTTTCCTGAATTTAGGTCACCACCCTGCCAACCTCCCCCGCCATTGTGCTAGTTCTAATATTAATTAACTTAGCCATCGTTCCACCTTTTCTGAACTTTCTTTCCTGGTGAAAAATCATGTACGCTTTAATACTTGTCCTAAACCTCAATCAATGCCATCATGAAGCAATATCTCTGTATTGGCTATCAGATTGTATGGATTTATTTCTATTTTTCATATCAGTTCATCTGTTTCATTTGAAATGTGCTATGATTCAGACACAGAGCCTTTAGTTTACCTTGTCTTATTTTTGTGATGTTCAGCCCTATCTGTTAATTTAGTTTTACATTAATACTGTCCATGCTTTCCTGCCATGATCTGTTTATCATTTTCTGTATTAATACCTTTCTTTGTTGCCTTTCTTCTACTCTTTGATTTGTCATACTCTCCAAAACTTGATTCCTTCCTTCTACTTTATAGTTTACAACCTTACCTTCTCCCTGAATGACGTGGTTCACTAGATCGTCAGTCCCAGCACAGTCAGTATATATCATTTCCAATGCTAGAGGCCCTACTTTCCTCAGGACAGGTTCCATGTCCACAAAACTGACTGTAACTTCCATCGCACTGGTCTATGAACCACCCATTAATTTCTCTAATCTAATTTGGCCAATACCAATTTCTCAATAAATTATCACAACTTACTTAGTTGTATCATGGAATGGATACATCAACTGATGAAAGTTCCCTTTTATGCTCAGAGTATTTTTCAAAAGTATATTTAAACATTTTTTTTTCCTGTTTTATTCAGCTCTCGCAGACTGAGCATTGTCTCTTATCTTAATCAAGGAGAACATACTTTGACATTTTGATAACTCTCAAGGCATTTCTTTAGTGTTATTACCCTTTTATTCTGCAATGTTTTGTATTTCACTTCTATAGAATAGAATTATGGTCCCCTTGGCTCATTGCATAATGCACACTATGTACCTCTCAATTCTCTTATTCTATATGTGTACCACATTGGACAAGCCAAATCTGATCAGCGCAACAGGAAACTATAAGTTATACACAGTTATAATGTCACTGTTTCTGAAAGCAGACAAATTAAAGAAAAGAAAGGGAACAGTTAGATTTCATTTGTATCTAGGTAGAAACAAAGCAGAATATAAGATGTCACTGGGCCACAGAACCCAGTTTTATAAGTCATAAAGTCATAGAGTCATAGAGATGTACAGACCTTTCGGTCCAACCTGTCCATGCCGACCAGATATTCCAACCAAATCTAGTCCCACATGCCAGCACCTGGCCCATATCCCTCCAAACCCTTCCTCTTCATATACCCATCCAAATGCCTCTAAAATGTTGCAATTGTACCAGCATCCACCACTTCTTCTGGCAGCTCATTTCATATCCATACCACTCTCTGTGTGAAAAAGTTGCCTCTTAGGTCTCTTTTATATCTTTCCCCTCTCACCGTAAACCTATGCCTTCTAGTTCTGGACTCACCCACCCCAGGGAAAAGACTTTGCCTATTTACCCAATCCATGCCCCTCATAATTTTGTAGACCTCTACAAGGTCACCCCTCAGCCTCCAACACTCCAGGGAAAACAGTCCCAGCCTGTTCAGCCTCTCTCTCTCTATAGCTCAAATCCTCCAACCCTGGCAACATCCTTGTAAACCTTTTCTGAACCCTTTCAAGTTTCAAATCTTTCCGATAGGAAGGAGACCAGAATTGCATGCAATATTCCAACAGTGGCCTAACCAATGTCCTGCACAGCCGCAACATGACCTCCCAACTCCTGTAATCAATACTCTGACCAATAAAGGGAAGCATACCAAACACCTTCTTCACTATCCTATCTACCTGCGACTCCACTTTCAAAGAGCTATGAACCTGCACTCCAAGGTCTCTTTGTTCAGCAACACTCCCCAGGATCTTACCATTAAGTGTATAAGTCCTGCTAAGATTTGCTTTCCCAAAATGAAGCACCTCACATTTATCTGAATTAAACTCCATCTGGCACTTCTCAGCCCATTGGTCCATCTGGTCAAGATCCTGTTGTAATCTGAGGTAATCGTCCTCGCTGTCCACTGCACCTCCAATTTTGGTGTCATCTGCAAACTTACTCACTGTACCTCTTATGCTCGCATCTAAATCATTTGTGTAAATTACAAAAAGTAGTGGACCCAGCACCGATTCTTGTGGCACTCCACTGGTCACAGGCCTCCAGTCTGAAAAACAACCCTCCACCACTACCCTCTGTCTTCTACCTTTGAGCCAGTTCTGTATCCAAATGGCTAGTTCTCCCTGTATTCCATGAGATCTAACCTTACTAATCAGTCTCCCATGGGGAACCTTGTTGAACGCCTTACTGAAGTCCATATAGATCAGATCTACTGCTCTGCCCTCATCAATCCTCTTTGTTACTTCTTCAAAATACTCAATCAAGTTTGTGAGACATGATTTCCCATGCACAAAGCCATGCTGACTATCCCTAATCAGTCCTTGCCTTTCGATAAAACTAACTGAAGTAAGGAAAATTACATTCTGCTTTTCCAATCTTTTATACAACAGAGATAAGTTCCTTGATTTCCCTTTGCCATTAGTATTGTATTTCAAGTCGTGAATAAAGGCTTCATGTTATTAATGCTTCATTTGTCAATCTATTCCTGGAGAGATGACAATAACTAGGCATGAAATATGTAAATTCTGTAAGTTATTTACTTGTGTGACACAATATATAACTAAATGGATGCATAGTTATTTATTTCTGACAGTTTCTTTATATTGACTAAAATAGTACTTATAACAATATAAAAATAGTTGTTTGCCATCAATACTGATTGCTTATTTTTAGTTGATGCAATGAACCTTTTTCTACAATGAGTTTATGCTGATGAGACATGCCTGCCTTTGGACAGAGATTAATTTATGAACAGAAGAAGTTTTTTTCATTTAGCTGGTAATTTACTTTGACATACAGCAGCAAGGAAAATAAGACTAATCATTTTCCAAACCCCTTAGCACAGGCATGTATAAACATATTGTTCTCTGAGAATTAATTTCATGATCAAACACTTTCATACAAGTTAGCTTAAGTTGATGTAATCCAATCCTATCACCTGGTTGGTCCTATAGGCTAAATTATTGATCCCCATTGCTTTTACGAGAATACATGCAATTATAACAGAATTTTATCTATATTTGAAGTTAAAACACGATGGCTTAACGTTAACCTAACAATTACCTTTAAATTTCATTGTTAAATTTATTTAATCAAGTTAACACAGGTAAAACAAATGTGTGAGAGAACTGAAGTTAATTCTGAAAGGTTCTTGTTTACAGAATGGATTGAGATTCAAAACCTTAAACAATTTATGAGTAAAAATATTATATGAAAATATAAACTGTTGCACACTAACGTGTTTCAGTTTATTCTTCACTCCGATTTTTATGTAACTGTACAGATTTTTTAGCATTGATAGTACATAACTAATTTCCAGCACTATTCCACTGCACCTTGGCAATCGTTGGATAGTCACATCTCTTAGGTCTTCCTATACAGACCCTTTGTTACACAACCTTTTTGCATGACGTATTGTCGCTTTCACAAATGAGAGATAAAGGTCAGGTATAGGTTGCTCTATGCACATACTCCTCTAACTTATAGTATGGGGAGAAAGTGAGGACTGCAGATGCTGGAGATCAGAGCTGAAAATGTGTTGCCGGAAAAGCGCAGCAGGTCAGGCAGCATCCAAGGAGCAGGAGAATCGACGTTTCAGGCATAAGCCCTTTTTCAGGAATGAGGAAAGTGAGTCCAGCAGGCTAAGATAAAAGGTAGGGAGGAGGGTCTTTGGGGAGGGGCATTGGAGATGCGATAGGTGGAAGGAGGTCAAGGTGAGGGTGATAGGCCAGAGTGGGGTGGGGGCGGAGAGATCAGGAGGGGTGGGATTCTTCCTGACCCCTCTGCCCCCATCCCACTCCGGCTTCTTCCTGACCTCTCCTCACTACCTTTTATCTTAGCGTGCTGGACACACTTTCCTCATTCCTGAAGAAGGGCTTATGCCAGAAACGTCGATTCTCCTGCTCCTTGGATGCTGCCTGATCCGCTGCGCTTTTCCGGCAACACATTTTCAGCTAACTTATAGTATGAACTACTATTTTCATGCATGACAAGATGGGAAATCAAAGTTAATTTGAATTAAATAAGTGTTTCAAAAGTATAAGCATTAGATTCTCTTGGTGGGGGCTACCCTAAATTCCCTTCCACAGAGAAACATCAAGAGAATACAGGCTAAAACCTTATCTTCTTCTCACTTATTCCCACATAAATACATGTGCCATTTAAGCATTCGCTGCAGTTCCCACATAGCTCATCATACAATAACTCACATTTTATACAGTGTCTTTCAAAGCTAGATTTGAGCCATGCAGCCAGTTTTCTAATCCATATCCTCTTTCTGCAGGAAAGATTTGAAGAAAAATCAAAAGTAAAACAAAATCTCATTGCATCCTCAATTCATTTCCATTAGTTTATAAGTATCAGAATATCGATCTGGAAGTTGTATTTGGTAAGTTTGTACAGACAGAACCAAGTTATTCACAACACTTTGTTAGTAGCTAGGGGCTTGAGAGGAAGCTACTGCCTGGAAGATTATTATGCAACTCCATCATGACTGCTATATTTTGGGCACAGGACTGGAACAGCATAGTAACATTGAGAAGTCAAGCCATGCTGCTGCTATTTAGCAGAGAAAGAGATGACTAATGTGTCAGCCATCTGTTTACTACATGTATGAACGCAGCATGTTGACTAATGCTATTATTGATCCCAATGCTGGCTTGTAATGAGGTGAACTGGAAAGGTTGACGGCATAGGTTACTTTGACCTCCACTAGCAGTGGCATCCCTATGGTTAAGGTTGGCTGTAAAAATTGTTTCAGCAGATGTCACATTTATTCAATTGTTTCCCTATGGATCCAAGGCCTCCAGATCACCTAATTCATTGCCAGCTCAGTATGCCAGAGCCTGCAAAAACAAATGGTGACAGGTTTTGGAAGCCTTGCTCAGAAAATCCTGCTGAGGTCTTGAACACACTATCTTCCATGCTTGATTGCTTCAACAATAAAATTCTATATTTATGCATCTTAGGTCAACTTCAATCACTCATTTTAAATTGTGAATTTCTACAGGATTCAACCATTCTTGCGATTGTCTTTTAACTTCTATATATTACAAAAGTCCTTTCTTCAGGTACCATTGGTTATTTTAGTTCCCATGCAGTCTTATGGCAAATTCTTTCATGCAAAATGCCAAAAATTATTTGCAAGACTAACAGCAAGGACCTACTATAAATGTTGAAAATTAAAAAAATATGATGAAAGTGTCTCTGCTTAATGCACATTTAGCTTTCCTTACACTTGCATCAGTTGGACAAAAGATGAACTTGGCTCATTCTTTCCTACACAAAGGGATAATTGGACTTTGCTGCAAGTGTCTGTCAATTCTTAATCCCAAACCAGGCATATCAGCGCAGCTGTAAGATTGTTCAGAATGCAAAATGGTTCAGACCTAGATATATCAATAGGTATCTGATTTATTACATCCATCAGCCAATTACACGCCATTTGCTTTCAACATTAAAATTCTATAACTGTGTCTTTTCATTCACCTATGTAAAATCAAAATTGCTGTTTTAGTCATTGTCAGAAAGGTTTCTTTTCAAGGGTGTGCAAATCTACAGGAAAGTTGGATAAGCTTGTTACTCTACAATAGCTGGAAACTGTAAAATTAAAGGATTTGATTATGTTCTGTAACCTTCTCCACAGATGAACCTTGAAATTATTAAATATGCCAAATACTGTATGCTTGAGAAACATCACAGCAATTTTCCGGCCAGTAATATTAACCATCTGTGAAAAGGGAAAATGCTTCCAAAATGATTTGAGTACAAGTAATCTGCTTGTTTGTCAGAAAACAGGGGCCTCATCTGTTAAACTTGCACAAAGTGGCAGTTGGTCGATAGGGGAAGTAACACCTCAAGCAGCGAGGAGATCACACTTGGCAATAAAGGATGGCTTTCCATTCAGTAAGTAATTTACTGGAGTGAGGAGGGTTTCATGGAATGGAAGAGGAAGGAAGTATAGGGGAGATTGAGAATTCCTTGTGGAAATCATTTTACTTATCTATGAAGGCCTCATGAAAACAGCTTCCCCTCTTAGTCTGGGTCAAAATACAATCCAGATCCCATTTGATGTCATTATGTGTTAATCTATGAGTCTCTTGCCTGCCAACTGGTACCTTAACCACATATTTACAGTTGAAATATGGATCATCAGTAAGAGTCAAAGAAGAATATGGAATCAATGCTCCATTTTAATTCCCTCCCACCCCTCTTCACCCTAGCAACCTTCAATTCGAGCTGGAAGTACAATAGCCCACAGACAAGTTTGAAACAGAGAAGGGGTCCATATGGTTTATATTGTTGGGACTGGATAATTTACAGATATATTAAACCTTCAATTACAACATGTGTTTTATTTTAAAGAGGACATGCAGCCAAGAGGTGACCACAGATGTAAATCCAATGACTATCTCACAAAATGCTGATGGGAGTCATTTAAATTAACAGCTGAGAAGCTGTCAAGAAACTTCAGTCTGCCATCTTTCAAAAGGAGAAATATAATTCAGAACAAACTGGACTTGATCTCTTGTGGCTGCAGAGAAAATGAGGAGCTGACTACCCCTCTTAAGATAAAACCAACTTTTATGGATTCTATTCCAAACCTCAGACAATATTGACATTATACTCTTCCTGGAACGCAGGAAAAAAAGGCCTGAAAACCCACTGCAATCTCTTGGATTGTGTGGATTAGTGTGCTGTGAGTATAACAGTTTGTGACTAGCCATTAGTCAGTTCTGTGTTCAAAGTGAAGAACAACTCTCATTCAGAGTGCTGGAAGCCAGACAAGCCCGTGAATCACCATTAAAAAGGAAACAGGACAAAAGGTTTTCATCTAATTCACAGAGCTAGAAATCTCCAAACCAACTGCTTCAATATCAGTATTACTGGTATCACCCAAATTAATTGCCACAATGTCACATTTTGTCACATTTCTAATTTGTTTGTGCAGAACACTATTGTCTTTTCCTGCATTTAGAAACTTATAAACTCACCAGTTCTCTGACTAAAGAAAGACAGGCTCATATGGCTCCCTTTAAAACATAAGTATATTTGGATTGGGAAAAGGCATCCAAGAGGGAAGGGGTCATTTTAAATTAACCTTAAAGTAACCAAGTGAAAGTCGATTAAATTAAGAAGGGGAACCAATTCATCCCTCCTCACCAAGGGGTATGACCATTTTAGGGATAATCCCTCTGGAATCGTAACCTTTTGAGAACTGATTGAAATTCCACTGGTTTCCAGCCAGAGGGATCTTAAAAGTATGCTCTGTTCTTTTACAACTTTTGTCCATTATTATATAGCCTGCATTCTCAAAATATCTCTGTCACAGTCAAGGTCTATGGAAAAGTACTCCAGCAGCCAATGGGTAAAAAACATTTCTGTTACATGAGTTTGAAGACTTTATCACATACAACTTTCTCCATTTAGTCCTATTAAATAAGAAAGATTTGTAAAAGACACGTGGTTCTAATTATTCACCAAAGAAAGAATTTCATAGGAGCTTTGAAGCGGTCCAGCTATAGTTAATCTAACTAAATAACTTAAACCTCACCTGAAGTGCTTGAAAAGTGATCTTAACTTCTCCTGCCGTGCACAGTACCAGATGCATTTGTAATGCATTGATTACAGATGACATTTCTTCAGGTGAGAAATTTACAAATACATTTGAACTGGATTTAGCTACTTAAATGTTAAAGGTAGAAAAGTTTTGAGCTCAAGCCACCTGCTACTAATCCTGAACTTCAAAAGAATTAAGTGAGGGGATCTGTGTTCAATTTTTGTGTTCCTAATCAGGATTCACAGTTATGATTATCTAAACTACAAAGGCTCTTCTAAGTAAGTGGCAAAAGGTTAATTTAAGCCAGTTGCAGACTTCAAGATGGCTTCTGGAATTAACTTTGATTCTTCATCATGCTTAAACACTGTGCTTTTGAATATTTGTTCTTTTATATGGTTGCAAAGAAAGCTCAATAAGATTACTGCAATTAAAATCTTAGATCGAAAATTTTAATTACTTAGGAAGATTTGAACATTTAACATACCAAAGTCTTTGTCTTTGTTGCTTGTTCACACAAGGTGTATTGAAAAATTAGTTACTATCAAGTATAGAATGAGCGACTACACTTGCAAATCAATGCAGAAAACAGATGGAAATTACCAAGTGTTGCATAAGATAGGAATAAGATCAGAGACATCAAATGTTGGTTCATTCATGAATAGCTTCTTGTCTGATGTGTAAAAATGTTATACCGCGAAGAAATGTTTCCAGTGAATACATTTTTGAGTGCTCCAATATATCACCAGTACATACATCATGTATATCCTTTTATAGTAGAAGGCAAAATAAATGAACCTTGGTGTTTTATTTGAGTAACTTTGATAAAAGTTGAGATGAGGAAGAATTTCTTCTGATAGAGGGTTGAGAGTCTTTGGAACTCCTTGCCACAAAGAGCTGTGGGGGCATTCATAGAAACAGAGAAAAAAGGTGCAAGGGTAGTCCATTTGGCTGTTCAATATGATCCTGGTTGTCCATTTAAGTCTGAGATAGATAGATTCTTGATTAGAAGGGGAATCCAAGATAATGGAGAAAAGGCAGGAAAATTGACGTGAGGAGTGTCAGATAAACATCATGATCCTCTTGTTTGGGAAAGTAGGCTTGAAGGGCAAAACTGTTCCTTTGTCTTATGGTTTAATGTGCATCAAACAGAAATTGCTAAGAGAAACTCAGCAGGCTTGGCAGCAACAGTGGAGAGAAAACAGAGCTGGTGCTTTAAGTCTACTGATCTTAGAAGGGCTTTGCACTTGGCAATGCCTTGGAGGAGGACTTTGCTTGCTGCTGGTAGGGTATCCTGAAACGCAGAGGACCCAGGAGTACGGTATCTGTAGCTCAAGGCAGGGTGGATCTCTGAAGTTGGGATTCATGGGGAATGGGTGGAATAGGGTATGTGCCATGTGTATGCCCCTTAAACTTTTCACCTCTTACCTTCAAAGTGTAATCTTTTGTTATTGAATCCATCACCCTGGGAAAAAGTTTCTCTCTATCCACCCTGTCTATATCCTTCATGCTTTTATAAATCTCAATCTAGTCTCTCCTCAATCTCTTTTTTTTCTAATGATAATAAACCGAACCTACTCAACCCCTCTTCAAAGCTAGCACCTTCCAGTCCAGGCAACATCCTCGTAAACCTTCACATCCTTTTGGTAATGTGGCGACCAGAACTGTACACAGTATTCTAAACGCGGCCGAACCAATGTTTTATACAATTTTAACATGACTTGCCAGCTCTTATACTCAATACCCCGACCAATGAAGGCAAACATACTATATGCCTTCTTGACCACTCTATCCACCTGTGCAGCAACCTGCATTCCAAGACCTCTGCCCATCATACTTTTCCCAAGGCTCTTCCGTTCATTGTATAATTCGATCTAGAATTAGTCTTGCCTAAATGCATCACCTCATATTTGTGTGGATTGAAATCCATCTGTCACTTTATCCGCCCAACTCTTCAGACTATCTATATTCTCCTGTATTCTTTGACAATCCCTTATGCTTTCTGCTACTCCACCAATCTTCATGTCATCTGCAAACTTAATCATTCCAACAGTGCCCTCTTCCAGAACATTTATGTATATTACAAACAGCAGTGGTGCCAACACTGACCCCTGTGGAACACCACTAGTCACCTTTCTCCATTTCGAGAAACTCCCTTCAACCACTACTCTCTGTCTCCTGTTGCTCAACCAGTTCTTTATCCACCTAGCTAGAACACCCTGCATACCATGTGACTTCACTTTCTCCATTAGTCTACCATGGGGAACCTTATCAAACACCTTACTAAAGTCCATGTATATGACATCAACAGCCCTTCCTTCATCTATCAACTTGGTCACTTCCTCGAAGAACTCTATTAAGTTGGTAAGACATGATCTCTCCTGCACAAAACCATGCTGGCTTTCACTGATAAGCCCATTCTTTTCTAAGTATAAATAGATCCTATCCCTCAGTACCCTCTCCAGCAACTTTCCCACCACCAACATCAGGCTCACTGGTCTGTAGTTACCTGGAATATCCCTACTACCTTTCTTGTACAGGGGGACAATATGAGCAATCTTCCAGTCCTCCAGCACCTCACCTGTATTTAAAGATGCCACAAAGTTATCTGTCAGGGCCCCAGCTATTTCCTCTCTTGCCTCCCTCAGCAACCTGGGATAGATACCATCTGGTCCTGGGGATTTACCACCTTAATAACCTCTAGCCTATCCAACACATCTTCCCTTAAACAGCAACCCCCAACAAAGTATGAATTTTGCCCATTTACTCATTTTAAGTACTGGGAATGTTACTCTGGGAGAAGAATTATGCACCCAAAACACAGTTATTAAGCTCACTTCTGTGGCGGCATCAGAGAAATGAATATTTCAGCCATCATGCTGGCACAGGTTCTCTCAAAGACTGATTCATTTAGCTTCATTCTTCTGCCCATTTTCAATCCCTTTTGGAATCAGGGTTCCAGCCAGGCAGTACAGATGGCTTATGTCCTAACTGAGACTGAGGTGGCTGTTGCAGAAACATGACACTTCACAACTTTGATCATTGTTGTGTTAGATTCTTGTCATATTGTTTACCATGAAATATCTGTATGCATGACATTTTTGACTTCCTATTTAGGAATTCTTGATATGCCTCATTTACTGTGTTTATTACATTGCAGAGTCAAATAAAGACTGGTTGCCTTCATGGCTGATGTTTGTTAAGTTTTATTTGGTCATTTTGAGATAAGTATGAGGCTAATTTATCGGCAGATTAAAGTAACAGTATTAACAGGAGTGTTATGTATTCAAAATGAAAAGTCAATCTTTAAAACTTAAATGCCCTTCTTTACTTCAAGGTCAGCCAAAGATTTTGACCCATGTTCAGATAAGGAAAAGGTGTAATCTAGCGTACATTAATACTCATTACAATTTGCAGTCAATACATCAGTCAAACACTTATTAATTAATTATGGTCACATGTAGCAATCACATAAGGGTTTATCTGAGTCAATTTGAAAAATATAACAAAAGCCAAACCAAAGATTCATGGGAAAGTTTTATGCTAGCAAATAGGTTAATAAAAAATATGTTCCCTCTTAAAGATAGCTGATACTTCAGCCTGTAATTTAATTGTGACAAATAAAATTAAATCTTGCTCCAATGAACATGCATTCATTAATCCTTCAAATATGAACAAAATTGCCAAAAAATGATACAAACCTGCATGGAAGTCTATTCCTACAGTAAGCGATGTACCGGAAATTGGCAGCAAGGCATCTGATTTATCATTGGGTTCAAGTGATATTCCTCTGATTTCTTCATGAAGAGAATACATCAGGAAAGATTCAAAACCTAGACAATAAATAAATCATGTAGGAGAGTGAGGATTGCAGATGCTGGAGATCAGAGCTTAAAAATGTGTTGCTGGAAAAGCGCAGCAGGTCAGGCAGCATCAAAGGAACAGGAGAATCGACGTTTTGGGCATAAGCCCATCTTCAGGAATGAATAAATAAATCATTTTTCTTTATGTTATTCCCTTAGAAAATAAGTAAATGGAAAATAAGATTTGATTAGCTATTGATTTCACAATTTATAATTTGACAATATTGTTTTCAAGCATGTACAAAAGTAGACATTTCTGACTAGGCTTTGACTGATGTCAAGTTATATCAGAGCAGAAATAGTTCAAAATAGTATTAATTTGCAATGCTCTTTCACTTTCCTAACATCAATATTTTTGTTTGATGCAATGTGCTTCATTTTCCACAATTTCTACTACAAGTTTAAAGCAGTATTTCTATCACTATATTGGATGAAGAACTGTAAATGAATAATTTCTTTATTGGAAGTGAAAATCAGACCGCTTCTATGACGACCAACTGGTCTGTACAACCTCTTTACACTATGTGAAAAGTTGAAAAGTTGCCCCAGGCATAAAAATTTACTGCTTAGTGTAATTTTATTGTCAACTATCAAAACTGGTTCTCAAAAAATATTTCTAATTTATTTTAACAAATGTATTCCTTTCAATATTCTATTAACATTGCTATTGGTTACAGTTATAATTTAGGAAAAGTGTGTTCTTCTTGTCAATGTTAGATTCTTTTGAGCCTTTAATGACTAATTTCAATAGCATTCTTTGAA
This sequence comes from Hemiscyllium ocellatum, assembly GCF_020745735.1. Classification (NCBI taxonomy): domain Eukaryota; kingdom Metazoa; phylum Chordata; class Chondrichthyes; order Orectolobiformes; family Hemiscylliidae; genus Hemiscyllium; species Hemiscyllium ocellatum. Next base: position 35,178,917 of record NC_083407.1, on the reverse strand, counting down.
GTGAAGGCAGTGTGATCTGAAATTCTTGATAGTAACTGCAGAACATTTTATTCAGCTGTTTAAAGTGTATTTTCAATTGTCAACAGTGATGGAGCAGAAAATTCACACGGGGCATTTGCTTTTGCAATCAAAGCTACCAGACCAAATAAAAGGGGGGAAACAACTATGCAAAATAGATCTGGAACAAACTAAATTCCAATTACCGTTGGAAAATATTTGCTTCAATTTTAAGTATAAAATATTTTTTTGCATGACCCTACAAAGGAAATTAACTGTTTTAATAGAAGCATTTCAAATTAGAAATAGATCTCTATTGAAATTAATACACCTTAACTTCATCCTGGATTATAGAATCAACTCAGCTTATGCAATTATCAACTTCTTGCTATGCTCTGCAAGCTGCATCAGCACTATGTTCTGAATGCATCTTTTTCCTTCATCAGGGAAGATTTCATGTTAGAATTAATTGAGGGCATTACTGTGTAAACAGTGTGTGTATTCCTCTGATAGCTGCATCTAACCATCTGCTGTGTCGTTACAATTTTATTTTTGCTGTGACACACAGCCACATGTATATCCAGAAAGAAGCACAGCAATCTTTATGAGTGATGTGTTTTATTGTTTTAAAGCTGCCTCTCACATCATTTGTCACTGTGCCTTCCAAGGGTTATGTGAAGATATAAAAGCGGAGGTGGTAAACATTCTGTTCTCTACACATCAGCTGCACATGAGAATGTAAACCCCTCAATTTACCTCATGGTGGACAGGATTTGTTACTGGATTTTTTGGGAATAGGTACCAATTACACTTTTTGTCTGGTTTCAAATGGAGAAGGACCTCAGTGAAGGTAAATGAGCTGAAAGAGCAACAGCAGGAAGCTGATACTATATGGCTATCCTGATTACCAGCACCAAAGGTAGCTGAGCTTCTCTGACTAGAATCAGGATAAAAAGAAGTTAATTACTTTTCTCCACACAGGAAAGCTGTTGTTTCCTTCAGTTGACAATAACACTTACCCTCACATGACATTTTATCACTGCGTAGCTGATATCCCACAGTGCACTTGCATGTTTTCCTTGTTTCTGAGACTGGCAAGCAGAGCTGGGAGCATCCACCGTTGTTCACACTACACAGATTAGTACCTAAATGAGGCATATAAAATCAATGTTTAGGAGCCTACCAATGCTTCAGTTAGCTTCCTTCTACATGAATAATGAGACTTCTCTTGACTGTACAGTGATCTATGTCAATATGATTGATGAATAATCTAACTTCTTTTGAAATTGGAACTAAACTTTCTGCATCAAATAGCTCTGAAAAGCACATTTTGCTAGAATAATGGAGCATTACATCAAACAGTAGTAATGGCATTAGTCTATCTAGCATTAAAATTTATGATCATTGTGTTATCATAGCAAAATGGTAATGATCTTTTTGTAGCATGTTGGTCTTTTTAACCTCACGAAATAAATTGTTCTACAGATAGGAAAGCTTTACCTTTTGTCAGCTGTATTTGAACAAGCAAGTTATGGTCATACAGCACGGAAACAAACCCTTTGGTCTGACTCGTCTACACCAACCAGACATTCCAATCTGGCCCGTTCAATTTCCCAGGATTTGGCCCATATCTCTCTAAACCCTGCCTTTTAAATGTTGTAAATAGAATTCAATTTCCACCATCTGCTTTGACAGAATTTGAACCTGGGTCACTAGGATATTAGTTGAGTTTTTAGGTTAATATTTTTCCAATAATACCACTAGACAATTGCCTGGTTGGTGAATGGCTAAATTTGAGTGAGGAGACAGGAATAGCATTCACCATTGAAAGCAACATTCAGGGTCATAACAAAAATATTTATCTTAGAACTTTGTAACTCTCTGTCCAAATGGTCCTAATGCGATTCTTCCTGAATGATTCATTAATCTCAATCATGAACTCTTTTTTTCTTCTAACGAATGAACATGAATAGTTCCAGTATTTTTTGTCTTTATTTCATTTTTCTAGCATCCACAATATTTTACTTATGTGATCCTGGAATAAAAAGGGATGAGTAAATTTTCACAATCAAATTAGAATTGGTGAGTGTTTTTGATCAAAATTCACAATATGGATACTAATTATACTTTATGACATGCAGCTCCATTACATTATCGCTGGATTTCTCCAGGGTCCTGAATCTCTTGCATAACAGCCCTCAATTTGTCACTTCAGGCTAAGATGTATTAGCCACTGGGCAGGAAGAAGGCCCTCTACCTCCCCCACTAAGGCAGAGGGAATCAGAGAATTTGGAGGAAAGCTGAGGAGTAGTGTACTTGTTCACTTCCCAAGGCCATGATATCTAATAGTAGTCATCCCCTAACAGCTCATCAAATTTCCTTGCAATTGCTCAGAATTCTACCAGAAGAATATTTTACAAAATACCTTAAAAATCTTAGAACTAGCTAGCACTGTGAAGTTCTCTCCAATCCAAAAAAAAAGGAGATCATTGAGGCTGAGTGATATATCCCTAATAATCCATGTTGCTTCCATATGTTGAGGTCCTGGCTACGTTCAAGAACATGTTTAGCTCCCTTTTAGAATGCCTTCACACAACTGTGTTCACTGCCCATGCTTATCAAAACATAATATGTCCTACAATATAATCTTGTTCATGAACTTTTGTTTCCCATATACATGTCCCTTGGTGTATTATTTAGTTCAAATGGCCGAAGAGCTGATTGGCAATATCGGGTGAGACCAACAGTCGAAAATGCAGTGCTGGAAAAGCACAGCAGGTCAGGTAGCATCCGAGGAGCAGGGAAATCGACGTTTCCGGCATAGGCCCTTCATCAGGAAGGGTGTAACCAACAGTATGAGTTCAATTCCCACACAGGCTGAGGTGACCATGAAGGGTTCTCCTTCTTCATCTTTCCCCTTGCCTAAGGTGTCGTGATCCCCGGGTTAAATTGCAACTAGCCATCTTTTCCTAATGAGAGAGTAGCCCTCTGGTCCAGTAGGACTATGGTGACTTTACATGGCCCTTAGAACCCTTGAAACTAGTGCAATTAATCAGGCTATTCCAAAATCATTAAGGCTTTCATTATTTTGGCTGCTGGTATTCAATCAAAGAGCAGGTTTCCTAAATTCCACATTCTCACATAAATTGTATTTCTCTTTTGATCCTTAGAGGTCCATATCCCTCAAAACTTCTTAGGGAGCATTAGTTGAGACTGCTCAAATTTTACTTTATTTTACATTTCTAAATACCATGGAGGAAAAAAAACCCTAATTTCAGCTTGCAAAGAAGGTAAACACCTAACTACAAGACTGGATGGAATGAGAATGTGCAAATACTAGGACCCTACTACAGAACACAGCAGGAATCATTCATGTTTCCTCCTCTAAAGGTTTTTTAATTTCTCATCTTCTTTCTAATACAAAGCATATTTAAAACTATTAAGTTGAGATAAAATAAACTCCATGACTTAACAATGATAAATGTTGAAACAATACTTAACATGTCAGGCAGTAGATGAAGAGAGAAACAGAGTTAAATTTTCATGTCAATAACCTTTGAGGGAATGAAAATTCAATGAGTTAACATTTAGATGTACAGAAACATAGAGCATAGGAGCAGTAATTCAGCCCTTCCACTCTGCAACAACATTCAATATGATCATGACTGATCAACCAATCCAACACCTTGGTCACATTTTCTCCTTGTACTCTTTGATCTCTTTAGCCCTAAGAACCATATCTAACCTTCCTGAAAAAATTCAGTGTTATGGTCTCAACCATTCTCTGTGGCAAAAAAAATTCAATGGGCTCAAGACTCTCTGTGTGAAGAAATCTTTCCTTTGGCCTGTCATGTACCTTTAGACTGTAACCCTTGGTTCTGGATTCCCAGAACATTGGGAACATCCTTCTTGCCTATTCCTGTTAGAATTATATGGAGTTTTATTTTATTCTACTCATTCTTCAAAACCTCAGTGAACACAATTTTAATTGATCTATATATCAATCCTGCTATGTCAGGCAACAGTCACCATTGTTACACTGCCAACATAGCCAGAACATCCTTCCTTTGAAACAGACACCAAAATGGCACACAATACCTGGATGTGGTCTGTACTTTTGCAGCAAAACGTCTCTGCTCCTGTGCTCGAGTCCTCATGCTTTGAAAACCAACAGTTGCTTTCTTCACTGCCTGCTGCACTTGCATGCTTACCTTCAATAACTGGCGTACAAGGCTAACCAGGTGTCATTGTACCTCCCCTTTTCCCAATCTATCACCATTCAGATAATAATCTATATCCTTTTGCTTGCTACCAAATTGGATAATCTCACATTTATCCACATTATACATCATCCTCCATTCATTTGCACAATTACTCAATGTGACCAAATCACACTGACATCATTTCTGCATCATCCTCACAGTTCACCTTTCCACCCCACTTTCTGTGATTTGCAACTTGGTGGTATTACATTAGTTCCCACATCCAAATTGTGAAAATATACTGTAAATAGTTGGGGTCCTAGCACTGATGCCTTTGGTACCCCATGAGTCACTGCTGCCAGTCAAAAAAATACCCATTTATTCCTAAACTTTGTTTCCTGTCTGCTGACTCAATTTTCAATGCATGTCAGTAAATATCCCTCAATTCCATGTGCTTTAGTTTTTCATGCTAATCTCTTATGTAGAACAGTATTAAAAGCCTTCTGAAAGCCCAAGTAAACCACATCCATATACCCTTCTTTGTCAACTTCAGGAATTACATCCTTGAAAAATTAAAGTAGATTTGTCCTGCTTTTTAAAAATTTATGAGAGCCTTTTTGAAAATTCTTCCTTATGTTTATATACAGCATATTTTGATATATCTGTTTAATTTTCACTGATTTGGTGTTCACAGTAAACCAACAGTCTATTTTTGCTGACTTTACGTTTTCTTTGTTCTCTTTAAATGAATAGTAATAGGGGGAATTACTGATAGCATATCCTATTATTGATGATAGAGTAACTGGTTTATTTTTGCCCAGTCATGACCACCTTAAAATAATTCTTGTTTATGCTTTGTTGACTTCAGGCGCAGCATTCCACGACCATCAATACCAACTCTGTTTTCCACTGCACTTTCCCATGTAACCGCAGAAGGTGCAGCACCTACCCATTCACCTCCTCCCTGTTCACCACCCAAGGACGTAAACAGTCTTTCCAAGTGAAGCAGCATTTCACCTGTACCTCCTTCAACCTTTTATATTATATTCACTGTACCCAATGTGGCCTATTCTAAATTGGAAAAGCTAAACGTAGACTGGATGACAGTTTTGCAGACACCGCCCCCCCCCCCCCTCCCAGTCTGTGTGCAAGCATAACATCAGCCTTCCTGTAGCTGGTCAGTTTAACAAAGTATCCTGCTCGTATGCCATGTCTGTCCACGCATGCTGCAGTGTTCCAGTGAATCACAGTGCAAACTGGAGGAACAACATCCCATCTCCATACTAGACACTTTGCAGCCTTTTGGACCCAATATTGAGCTCAAAACCTTCAAATTTTGTATCAACTCCCATTAGTTCCCTTGGCTTTACTTGTTACATTCTCTGTCACCATATCCTCTCTTCCCTCCCTCCACCCTAGTGGACTGTCTGGTCAGTTAGACACACAATTGTTCTGCCATTCTCACATTCCATTCACTTAATCTGAACTAACAACATATTTTCTCCACCAGCACTCTCACAGTGGTTAGCACTGCTGCTTCACAGCGCCTGTAGACCCGGGTTCAATTCCCGACTCAGGCGACTGACTGTGTGGAGTTTGCACGTTCTCCCCGTGTCTGCGTGGGTTTCCTCCGGGTGCTCCGGTTTCCTCCCACAGTCCAAAGATGTGCGGGTCAGGTGAATTGGCCAAGCTAAATTGCCCGTAGTGTTAGGTAAATGTAGGGGTATGGGTGGGTTGCGCTTCGGCGGGTCGGTGTGGACTTGTTGGGCCGAAGGGCCTGTTTCCACACTGTAAGTCTAATCTAAAAAAAAAACCTCCACACAGCAGCCCACCCCCCCACCACCACCACCACAACCACCTCCAAATAGAGCATAAATGCTGCCCCTCCACACTTCTACTCTGACAAAGTCATCAAGATGCAACATGGTAGGTTGTTCTCTTTCCAAGGATGTTGTCTGAGCCCCTTTGATCTCCTGCATTTGTTTTTTATAATACAGATTTCAGAATCTGCAGTAATCCGTCATTCTAAATTTTCTTGTCAATCACTTATTGAATTAATTCACTGGACAACTGAATCCCAATGAAAACAAAGCCATTCTTTGCCCTTTATGTCTTGTTGGCTTTTTTCTTACCTTGCTGCATCTCTTTCCCATAGACTTTCATATGCAATACAGTTGCAATATTTTTCCGCATGATGACAGGCTCTGAACCATCCACTTTATTGCAGATTCCAATCCATCCAGATGCTTGATCTGCCCACCATAGCTTGTCTCCTTCAAAAACAAGCAAGATGTGCCTTGTTAGAAATGTTTTATTTTTGTTTTCTTTTCAATTTTATTTTCAATCTAAATGCATTTTATATTAAGCTATTTTATAACTTTAATTTCCAAATGTGTCCACTCTATGCATAGTACACAATTAAAGCATGAACGCTAAAACAATTCTTTGTACAGATTTTGTTGACTCATTAAGTTACAATTTTACAGTAAGATTGTATGGTTGTTGCAACAACTATGGTATTAGAGGTTTCTTGTTTCATTGATCACTATCAAAAGACACCTTAATACAGAGGTGATTCCTGAAGAAGGGCTTATGCCCGAAACGTCGATTCCCCTGCTCCTTTGATGCTGCCTGACCTGCTGCGCTTTTCCAGTAACACATTTTTCAGCTCTGATCTCTAGCATCTGCAGTCCTCACTTTCTCCTACCTTAATACAGAGGTCAATAACTGTATTTGCAATAAAAGAGGTTGTTTCCACTTAAGCAGATAACTAAACCTCTGAATGAATTAAATCAATTGTGAAGAACTTTGTTTTTTTTAATCTGAGGCAACACAAAGGCCACTTCCTTCTTTGTACTATATTTATTGTAATTTCACATTTGTAGATCATATTTATAACAGAACTGAGCAATGCCCTAAATCTTTGATGAAAAGGGAAACTTGATTTTGATGACAAATCTTTTTTTTTCCCAAAATGGGAAATTTCATACATTACTCTCTTGTTGCTTGGAAAATGGTGTCTCAATTACCTCTTTGCTTTACCTTAATTAAAAAAAAACTTTGTCTTCAGTTTTGAAAAATTGATATTTTCAATTTGTTTTCTTTAAGATTTTCCTTCCCCTTTCATGATTATGAGAGTAAAAAGCTTTTGACTCTTTTGACTCAATGTCACCATTAACTACTGCTCACCCAGGTATGGTGTGATATATGGAATCAAGTTCATTGCTCTTCCTAGTGATAATCTTCTACTGCATCAATATGACATTTCTATTTTCTGTCCCAACTACTCTTATAGTACCTAAAAGAGATTGCCAATTTAGTGATAATTAGTGTCATATTATAGAGAATTTTGTGGACATAAGCCACTTGGAACTGGGTCAAATTCATTACACTTACAACCCTCACAGCAGTCAGCAAAATCAGGCTTTCATTCCTTCAGTCTGCACTGTTTCACATTCATGTGCACATTTATGATGTGGAAGGATAATGCTTTAAGATATTAGACTTCTAGATATTATTGACATTGTCAGTATTGATTGCAAATTCAAACAAATTCTTCAGATGAACAACAATGAATCAAAAGACAAAATCTGCATATGATATTATTTTAATTCATTCTTTTATGAGATGTGGGCAATGTCAGCATTTGTGCCCATCTTTAATTTTGAACTGAGCGGCTTGTTTGGAGTATTTCTGAGGACATTAAACAGCATTATGATGAGTGTGGAATCACACTTAGGTCAGAGCAAAATTGTTCCCTCAAGGATATTAATGAACCAGATGGGTTTTTATAGTGATTGACAATAGTTTGATGTCATAGTAAGTGAGATCAGCTTTCAATTCCAGACTTATTCATTAAATTTAAAGTCCAGCAGCTGCTGTAAGAGCATTAGCTTCAGCTCTGGATTACAAATATTTCCACTATTCCAACATCTCCTCTTCTCCAGACAAGATGTGCAGTAGAGGAAACATTTCATCAAATTCAAGAGAATTTGGAGTTGAATTGATGCTATTACAGTCACTTTAAATTTTCTACGTGAAAAACTGACATCTTCCTTTGAGGGTAACTTCATATTGGTGTAATGCCCTCTCTTTCACCTTTACAAACCAACAGCTCACACCTTGATCAGTGGGATCACTGATCCATCACTGATTAAGGCTCCGTTGGCTCAGAATTGGGAGAGGAGCTTGGTTCCTTCCAATAATTAACCTGGACCTTTAAAAATTGATTGCATGTGCTAAGAGCATACTGCTTGGATTTGGGATTTGAAAGTAAATTGGCAACTATGTTCCCAGCACAGAATTGAAATTCATTGTCTATATTGCTGTAGAAAGCCTGCATGGATCACCCATCAATTGAACTGGGATCAGATGGGCAAGGATGTCAATTCCTGCTGACTGACCCCAAATCACTGTGTATATCATCACACATCTCCTGCTTCCCACACAACCAATCTTTCATGCTGTTTGATGTTTCTATCACCCACCTAACTAACTCCTTGGCAATCAGAATTCAAGTCTAACATCCAGATACTTCCGCTCATCTTCACACACATTAGCCAATGCTGCCAGTCACGCATTCACCTCTTACTGCCTCCACATAGCACTAGCTATTCAACTACAGAATACACATTGGACAAAGAAAATGCCACAGTACCACTGGCATTCAGTTTCTGTCATGTAGGACAGAAGGAAGACCAGAACCAGCATGTGACTAGAACACCTGTGTGGAGACAGTGGCTGTTGGTCATGGATTGTGAATGAATCCACAGCAACCAGAGTCAATGAGAATGACAGTGGGCCTTCTCACCCTGTCTTGCTATGTGGCACAAGAGGCAAGCTGCTAATGCTGTGGCTGTGGATTATTTTGCTATGGATTTCTTCCCCCACTTGAATTTGCCCCTTCTGATCTACTGCTTTCAAATACCTAAGAACGTCACTTTTCCAAACGCAACAGCCCAACAAAACAGTGCAGCTTTAATCTGAAATGTGTAACTTCCATTTCAGCTATTGGCCAGCTGTATTAGCCTGCATGTACCTTGGAGGTAAGCGTATAATTGGAATAAAGGCAAAGTCACCATAATCCTAGAGGCCCACAGGGTTGTTCTCTCATTAGAGACAGACATCCCATGGTGGTTTAACTTGAAGGTCACTATGCTTCAAGTGAAGGGAAACATTGAGAAGATTACTTCTTCATAGTGACCTCAACCAGTGTGGGAATTGATCCCATGCTATCGATTTCACTCTGCATTGTACACCAGCCATCCAGGCAACAGAGCTCATCAGCCCCATAAACTGAGGTAAATCAACATGAACTGGTGAGTTACATTCAAATTATCGAATCCCTACAATGTGGAAGCAGGCCATTCAGCCCATCAAGTCCTACCCTCTGAAGAGTATCCCACCCACTTTTGTAACCCAACATTTCCTATGGCAAATCCACCTAACTTACTGACCCGGGAGATGATGGGCAATGTAACATGACCAATCAACGTAATCTGCACATCTCTGGACTGTGACAGGTAACTGGAGCACCCGGAGGAAAACCAAACAGAGAAGGTGAGAATGTGTAGAGACTACACGGACAGTTGCCAGAAGATGGAATCAAACCCAGGTCCCTGGTGCGATAAAGAAGCAGTGCTAACTACTGAGCTGCCATGTCACCCACAGAGACAAAGCTAGGGTTATTTGACATTTTACCAGAGAATAAGGTTATAGACGAGTTCTGCTGCAGATAACTCAGATGAAGAACTTGATCGGATACAGCAGGTACCTGATGGGCATGAATGCTGGCTGCATTGGCTAGGGCCTGCCAAACAGCTCTCAGTCACCATCAAGGAGCATGAATGACCTCAGCTTCAGGCAGGTGGATAGCATTGTGCAGAGCACCCCTTCTCCATGCACAGCCTCTGCTGTATCTTGTTGTGCTGCAGACATAGAGACATAGCCACCTTCCCTGTCATATCTATGTGAGCCTTTGTATGGACAGGTCACTTACTTCTTCAGCTACTTCCACTCCTCCAACATGATCTCCCACCCCATATAAATGCAGCAACCTCACAAAGGCAATTAGGTTTCTTGATGTCGTGTTGAGCGAATGAAATTGGCTAAAGACCAGCATCTGAGATGCCAACAGACATCAGGAGGATCTGAGATGGATTGTCTACTCAGAATTTCTGGCTGGAGACTGTTTTGAATGCTTCTGCATTGTCCTTTGTATGGGTGTCTCACATGTTGACTGAAAAAGCAGGGAGATGCTCATGCTGACACTCACAAGGAATGCTGGCCACATCTTCTGCCCAATGGGCATTTAAGAAGACAGCTGAAGACCTTAACGTGGAATCAGATTCCCAATGGCAGCTATCCCTCCTAACAGGAACTGACAGGAGGCCAGAAATTCCTATACTTGGCAATGCCACATAGTAGGTCTGGGCTGCTGTGGGGGGGATTGGCAGTGTGTGCAGAAGCAGGCCAGGGGTACACACCCCTGCCTTATGCATCTGCCCTTAATCAAGCACTGAGTGCCTTTGATTGAACTACCCCTCTGTCCGCAAAATCTCCTGGACCTCCAGAATGTTAAAAAGCATCCCATATTCTTTCTAATCCCATTTGTGGAGGCACTGTTTGTCAGTAGACCCACTTGTAGCTGCATTAACATCAGCAGTGGAGAGTTGAACTTTTTTTTATTGGTATCTAGAAGTGCTCTCACACATAAGTGAATTTGTTTTTCTCCGTCACCAAATCACCTATGGTATTTATTTTCATCTATTAACCACCACCAGCAAATCATCTGTGTCCAATGGAATAATTTACATGCAAAGCCCATTAACGGTGATGCAAAAGGGGATGGAGGTATTTATGTGGTTGTTAAATAGCCGCTTAAAGCTCACAGTTAGTAGTGAATTAGAATGGTCAGCCTATTGACATTCCTGACCAGAACTTAATTCTGATGGAGATTTCAGGAATTAGGCATGACACCAACCTACTGAATCAAGTGTTTTTTCTGCTTCCTACCTCACCTCCAGCAGGACTAGTACTTTCCACCATTATTTGGTACTTATTCCTCGTCTACAAGGCAGTCTTGGATTGTGGTACTCCTATTAATTGGACAATTACTATTAAATGAAGATGAGCACTGGGAAACATAAATTGGACAGTGTCACTAAACTGCTATACCATTAAATGCTCTTTGTGTAAAATTATGAGTAAGAAACCAATTTTTGATGGGCCATTAGTTTCTATTTATGGTTTTATTATATGACTACTTAGAGAAAATTGCTGTGTCATTAGTACTGGGCAAATTGCCCACCTTCATTTCTGTCTTAATGTTAATGGTATATAGTGGATCAAAAAAGGAGAATTAAAAGGTCTGACAACTTATTAATAACAAAGCCCCACCATTTTTATCATAGAATATTTTAAGAATTTGATTATTTTCTCATTTACATTTTTCAAATAGTATATAAATGACATGCCAATTCAAAATGTGATCCTGGTTTTGAAGATGATCGTCTATGATAGATATCATTTGTAAAGTGAAAACCGTGAAAGCATTGTTCAATCAATTCTTTTGAAAAGCTTTAGTAGAAATAAATGAGTGATTATTTGGAAGATAAATCATTCATTATAAGTAATTAATAAATGAAAACAAATATATAATGATCTAATATACATTAGGAAACAGATTGTTTGCATCTGGTAAAACTTTGGGATGGAAGAGCAACTGTTATTAATTACATTCTGACAAGAAGCAAACAAATATATCTGCTGCTGGATTATATTCTATTTGTTATAAAGATACCATACAAAGCATCTTGCTGGACAATAGAATGTCATTACTTATTGCAATAGTCTCTGTAGCAGACACAAAATTAATGACAAGCAAGTGACAAAGAAATTTACATCCGTAATATGTTCCAATTGAACATTTTTAAAAATATAATGTTGTCACTTCTCTTCAAAATGCAAAAAAAGTTGATAATTTGCTTGTACACAATCACTATAAAATCAATGTTTCCTCTATTGGTGATACTTGTTATAGAAGAAATTACATATTCTGTAATTACAATTATATATTCTACAACTGTGGTGGATAATTTAGTTAAATCGCATTACATATTAAAAGTGTAATATCATGAAACATTTTAATATATTCATCAATATTAGTGACAATAATCCAATTACACTGTAGAAGGCTTCATTTGAGAATTTCAACTTTTGTTTTGGTAGCGTAATTATTTTTCACATCCAGAGTTGGCTGATTTAATCAATCATGTTTTCTGGGACAGTTAAGTAGAGAAAGAAGTCAAGTTGATGGTAAAGTCTAGAGCATAAATAATCTGTTACTTAAGCACAAATAAAATGTATTGTACATCTAAACATTGTTTCAAGGGAACAGACCATCCAGCAGAATCTGAAGTGAGTTTGGCTCGGTCTGAGTCTCGGCATGTTGTTTGGAGTTATACTCACTACAAAATCCAACAAGATTTTTTATGGTATCTTACCAAATGCACTTCATTAACTACCTTATGTCCCTCATGAAAAATTCTCACTCCATATGACTTCACATCATTTCTGTCAAACGATCCACATCAATTGTGTCTGGCCATTTTTGAGAGCTACTGGCATATGCTTGAGGTGTTAGAATAATGTCTTGGTGTGCTGAACATTAACATGTGCCCATTACTATTTTCCCCCAACAGATTCCTACTGACAAGCATATAAGCAGCCTGCCTGTGCATCTGTACCAAAAAATGTCAATATGGCAACATTATAGTCTTTAGCTTTAGTTGCCTTAAGCACCAACTTTATAGACTTCGTAAGGCAAGACGTAAATGTTTAGACCATCAGGTAGGTGCTAAGTGAGTAAAGGCTAAGAGAGCAAACTTGCAGCCCTGAGATGCAGTCCCATCCTGTCTGTCTTAGTGTACAAAGTGTCCCTGCTGCAGCCTTTCAGCATTACCTACTGGATGTGCCCTGAAATGCAGGCCTGCTCTTCCTAAGCAGTCCACAAGTGGAAAGGACAGGTGCCATGATGGTCATGACGAATTGGCAAATGCTGGATTCCAGTGCCTGTGGATTTGCTTTGAGATACTGTTTGGTGCCATTCAATATGGAGGTTGTTCACAGACTGTGGTGAGCTTAAGTTGCCAAATACTCACTTTGATTGTTACATCATGTTTTCTCGACACTAAGTTTGTTTGGCAAATTTGAAAAGCTAGGAGTTGAATATTAATGAGTCAAGTTGCAGTGTTAATAATACCAAGCAAAAATTGGCAACTTGTCACTGCCTGGTGAGAAACTTGTCATGCCACTTGAAAAAGCATGAAAAAGGGAGCAAGACGATCATGACATCGAGATAGCCCTTTTTGGACTGCTCATCCAAATCTGCCACAAATCACACCATGCCTCACATTGCTCAGACCCCCATAAGGCTGCACTCAACATATTCAAATGTGATATAATAAAACAATCATACATAAATTGAGATCATAGTATATTTCCTTGTCTAACATGTATGAGATTTTTGTATGGATGAGGCAAATGGCTGTGGACGAGCCAGCTGACCGCAGCACCATGGTGCAGAAAGCCATTCAAGAATGGGGAAGAAAAAGTAGTTGTCGTGTGTTGCCTGGTTGGTGCCAGGGTACAGGACATCTCCCGACTGGTTTGAAAGGATATTGGAGCAGGAGAGAGAAGATCCCATTGTTGTGGTTCATGTTGGCACTAACAACATAGGCAAGGCTAGGAAGGAGGACCTGTTTGGGGAGTATCAAGCACTAGGAAGGAAATTGAAGAACAGGTCCTCGAGGGTCATAATCTCTGGATTACTGTCCAAGCTACGTGCTAATTGGCATAGGGACAAGAAAATTAGGAATGTAAACACGTGGCTAAGAGATTTGTGTGGTATTCCATTTCATGGGACATTGGTATCAGTTTTAGAACCGGGGTACTGATGGGATGGTCTCCACCTGAACCGATCTGGAACCAGTGTTCTGGCAAAAAGGATAAGGAGGGTGGTCACTGGGACTTTAAACTTGTGGTTCATGGGAAAGGAAAGGAAAAGCAACAGGGAACATGGAGTCAAGTAGAAAGATAAGCAGCAGGTCAGCATATGTGCAGGGTTTAAGTTCAAGGCAGCAAAAAGGGAGGATAACTGAGGACATATTGCCAGTGATGTTGAAAATTATGAGAATACAAAAATTAGCATTAAGGTGCTTTACCTGAATGCTCATAGTATTCATAACATAGCAGATGAAATTATGACACAAATCATCGTGAATGATTATGATGTAGTAGGAATTACAGAGACGTAGTTGCAGGGGGTTCAGGACTGGCAGTTAAACATCCAAGGATTTATAACTTATCGAAAAGTCAGGGAGATGGGCAGAGGGGGCGGGGTTGCCTTGCTAGTTAAGAATGAAATAAAATCTATGGCATTGAATGACATAGGGTCAGATGACATGGAGTCTATACTGCTGGAGTTGAGGAACCACAAAGGCAAAAAAACCATAATGGTAGTTATATACAGACCTCCCAGCAGTGGCCACGACCGGGTAAAAAATGTACCAGGAAATAGATAGGGTATGCCTGAAAGGCAAGGTCACGGCGATTCCAAACAATGTCTAACTGGGGCACTATAGAGCTGCAGTATAACCTCACGGCTCTTAAACTCAGTCCCCCTGCTGATGAAAGCCAACACACACCATATGCCTTCTTAACAACTATATCAACTTGGCTTGCAACTTTGAAAGAACTCTGGACTTCCTTGACACTGCCAAGACTCCTGCCTTTAACACTGTCATCTACATTCATATTCAACCTACCAAAATTAATTACTTCACACTTATCAAGGTTGAACTCCATCTGCCACTTCTCAACCCAGCTCTGCATCCTGTCAATGGCCCGTTGCAATCTATAACAGCCCTTCACACTATCCACAATTCCACCAACCTTCATGTGATCAGCAAACTTACTAACCAAGCCTTACACTTCCCCATCCAAGTCATTTATAAAAGTCACAAAGAGCAGAGGTCCCAGAACCAATCCTTGCAGAATTTCACTGGTCGCTGAGCTCCAGGCTTTCCAACTACTACCACCCTCTGTCTTCTATGGGCTAGCTAATTCTGTATCCAGACAGCCAAATGTCCCTGTATCCCATGCTCCTTACTTTCTGAATGAGCTTACCAAGGGGAACCGTACCAAATGCATTGCTGCAACCAATGTACACCACATCCACTGTTCTACTTTCATGAACCTGTTTTGTCACATCCTCAAAAGAATTCAATATGGCTTGTAAGGCATGACCTGCCCCTCACAAAGCAATGCTGACTATCTCTAATCAAACTATGTTTTCAAAATAATCATAAATCCTGTCTCTCAGAATGCAATAATTTGCCCACTACCGATGTAAGACTGACTGGTCTGTAATTCCCAGGGTTATCCCTACTCCCTTTCCTGGACAAGGGAATAACATTTGCCATCTTCCAATCATCTGCCTTACTCTGGTGGACAGTGAGGATGCAAAGATCATTGCCAAAGGCAAAGCAATTTCTTCCCTCGCTTCTCATAGTAATCCTGGGCAGCAGAGTCCTAAACTAGAGGGCTTAGGTTTAAGTTGAGAGGGGAAAGATTTAAAAAGGATGTAAGGGGCAACTTTACAAGCAAAGGGTGGTGCATGTATGGAAGGAGCTGCCAGAGGAAGTGGTGGAGGCTGGTACAATTACAACATTTAAAATACATCTGATGGGTGTATGAATAGCAAGGGTTTAGAGGGATATGGGCCAAATGCTGGCAAATGGGACCTGATTAATTTAAGAAATCTGGTTGGCATGGATGAAATGGTCTGAAGGGTCCTTTTCCATTTTGTACAGTTTGATGACTCTATGATTCTAATTCTCATCATCAATGCTCTACCAATCAGAGTCTTCTTGATAACCAATCAGCATTTTCTTCTCATACAGTATAAACATTTGTTTTCAAGGTTTGTGCGAAGATTTGTAGCTCGGGTGCTTGTTGTTGTGCTTCTGTTCGCCGATCTGGAAGTTTTTGTTGCAAACGTTTCGTCCCCTGGCTAGGAAACATCATCAGTGCTCTGGAGCCTCCTGCAAAGTGCTTCTTTGATGTTTCTTCCAGTATTTATAGTGGTCTGTCCTTGCCGCTTCCAGGTGTCAGTTTCAGCTGTCTGCTGTAGTGGTTGGTATATTGGTTCCAGGTCGATGTGTTTGTTGATGGATTTTGTGGATGAATGCCATGCCTCTAGGAATTCCCTGGCTGTTCTCTGTCTGGCTTGCCCTATGATAGTAGTGTTTTCCCAGTCGAATTCATGTTGCTTGTTGTCTGAATGTGTGGCTACTAGTGATAGCTGGTCGTGTCGTTTCGTGGCTAGTTGATGTTCATGTATGCGGATTGTTAGCTGTCTTCCTGTTTGTCCTATATAGTGTTTTGTGCAGTCCTTGCATGGTATTTTGTAAACTACATTAGTTTTGCTCATGTTGGGTATCGGCTCCTTTGTTCTAGTAAGTTGTTGTCTGAGCACGGCTGTTGGTTTGTGTGCTGTAATGAGTCCTAAGGGTCACAGTAGTCTGGCTGTCAGTTCTGAAACGCTCCTGATGTATGGTAGTGTGGCTAGTCCTTTTGGTTGTGGCATGTCCTCGTTCCGTGGTCTATCTCTTAGGCATCTGTTGATAAAGTTGCGCGGGTATCCGTTTTTGGCGAATACCTTGTATAGGTGTTCCTCTTCCTCTTTTCGCAGTTCTGGTGTACTGCAGTGTGTTGTGGCTCTTTTGAATAGTGTCCTGATGCAGCTTCGTTTGTGTGTGTTGGGGTGGTTACTTTCATAGTTTAGGACTTGGTCTGTGTGTGTTGTTTTCCTGTGTACCACACTCACAGGAATCCGATTCACGAGAGAAGAAGAAAAGGATAGCCAACTCCCATTCCTAGACGTGATAGTACAGAGAACACCGAACGGAACCACAACAAGCATTTGTTTCCTTGCACTTTGATATTTCCTGTGAATTGGTCTGATGAGTGCAAAATAAAAGTTTCAATAAAATGTATCCTTTTGCAACAATATTTAATATTTCTATATTTAGCTGTAGACTACTTCTGGTGACTCTAACATTTCTCAGAAATACATATTCATCATCAGTTCGCAAACAAATTTGAACCACCTTCCTATCCATTAAGATTCATTTTATGGGATAAAACAGAACGAATAACAGCCATTTTAAACACATTTGCTCTAAGACCAAATAAATTAATATTAAAAGTTAATGTGTATTATTTTGTTTTCCCTGAGGTCCTTAGATTTGCTGGAAGAAATTTTCTACAATAGGCACTAATGTTATTCAAATGTAAATAAGACACGGCTACTCTCAAGCTTCACAGTAATTGCTAAAGCACAGTTCATTGTAAAGGTTCCTCTGAAGGTTGAAAAATCTATATTTAAAAACATTTAATTGCAAGTTCAATAAAGACTCTATTAGTCAACATGAAAATGAGAATAATCTTAGCTAAATAAAGGAGTCGTTTGAAAAAATGACAAGTTTTGAGCATGAAACCTCCTTTCTAACCTTAGTGCTTCCTGGAGGCATCCGCCAAAAAGATGGTGAAGTGAATTTCACCTCAGAACAAACTTGTCATTTCCTGATAACAACTCCATTACTCATTTTATAGGTCTTACCCTCTGCACCAAGACATATACCAATGTCAACTAGACAATTTACACAATAGAAGACAGGGGCAAGGGGTTAAAAATGGAAAAGCATCATTGAGCCTGGTTTTTCCTTACTGGCAGATATGTCAAAACATATGGATCTCTAAGGACTTGAATTTAGAGGTCATTGGTACTCTGATGAATATGTGTCAATAGTTCACACTACTTTTTTACTTAGGCATTTTAACATGTTATAAAATGACTAATTGCAAACTAAGCAATTCTTATTGTTTATTTGACTTCTGGCTTATAAATCAAGAAGCTCACGGTCGGTAAGAAGGAAAATTACTAATGAATTCCTTCAATACTTTATGCAATTTAAAAAAAACTGCAGAATAGCCTTTGCCTGAATTGAGTCATGTCACTGCTATGAATTAGATTAGATTAGATTCCCTACAGTGTGGAAACAGGCCCTTAGGCCCAACTAGTCCATACTGACCCTCCGAAAAGTAACCCACCAAGACCCATTTCCCTCTAACTAATACACCTAACGCTATGGGTAATTTGGCATGGCCAATTCACCTAACCTGCACATCTCTGGACTGTGAGAGGAAACCGGTGCACCTGGAGGAAACCCACGCAGACATGGGGAGAATGTGCAAACTACACACAGACAGTCGCCTCAGGCGGGAATTGGACTCTGCTGCTGTGAGGCAGCAGTGCAAACTACTGAGCCACCGTGCCACCCCTAAAAAAGACAGTTTCTAATTTAAGGTGCATCCAATTCATTCTATAATCCTCAGTAAAGTGTTTTAAAGCAAAGTGGCATTCTAACTGAGACTGTATTTCGGGATTAAAATTAATTTGCACCAAAATCAAGTGTAGACAAGGTATAGGGAATAATCCCTGTGCTGAAATGGACAGGCTTAATACTGATACACCCAACATTCTTCCAAGAGCCCCATTAATATTAAACTAGCGAGCTGTGGACAGCTGTTCATATCCTTAGGCAAGTCACCAGTGCAGAACCCAATAGGCTTTGCTGGTGAAAGCTCTTTGACATGTATGTAAAAGGGTTGGGAGATGACATATTACCATGAAAGAACAAACAGGAAGGAGGGAAAGAGGCTTCTTGTGGACAGGATTAGTCAGAGGGTATAGGGAGGATATAGAGGGGAGATTGAGATTTTTATCCATGACTAACAGCAGGCCATGTGTTTTAAAATGGAGCTTGGGGAAGCACTCCTGTTCCTGCAGTATCTGGCTTCATAGTGCAGATATTGTTAATCAACCCTGTTCAAACACGTTACGGCATATCTGTGGAGTAGGTGGGACTTGAACCCAGGCTTTCTGGCTCAGAGGTAGGAACACTATCACTGCACAAGAGCTATAGTTTCAAAGCATCAAAACAACCTGTTCAGCATGTTATTATACACCTCTAAAGCAGATGAGACTCTTGATTTCAGGTTTCCAGATTCGGAGATATGGACAGTACTGCTTTGCTTTAAGAACAACTTGTTTCAAAGTATAAGTGTTTTTAATCAATTTGTTCAACTATATGACACAACCATATCTGGAGCAGGTGGGAGTTAAGGCTGGGCCTCCTGGCACAGAGTAGCGACAGTGCTGTGGCACAAGAGCCCCTAGTTTCAAAGTATGCAAATTTCAGTTGTGTTATGAAACATTTTCAGTCCATGTAGGACTTAACCCAGGTCTTCTGGCCTAGAGTCAGGGACACTACCATTGTATCACAAACAGAAGTTTCAAAGTATAGATATCTTTCTTAATCAATCTGTACAGAAATGCTATTACACACCCTTGGAGCAGGTGGGACATGAGCCTGGCCCTACTGGGTCAGAAATAGGACACTATCACTGTGCCACAAGATTCCTCTCAGTTTCAGAATATAGTATTTTTAGTCAACCTATTCAGAGATTCTATTGCATACATGTGGAACAAGTCCCTCCTATTCTAGTGGGGACACTACCACTGGTCATGAGCCCTGTCAGTTTTTCTACATGAGTTGCTAAAGGAGGTGGTGTAGGTGGTCTTGTTTTAAGAAGCATCTGGATGGATACATGAACAGGAAAGGTTTTGAGGAATATAGGTCAAATGCTGGCAAATGGGACTAGATCACTTTAAGATATCTGGTCAGCATGAACCAGTTGCACCAAAGAGCCTGTTTCTGTGTTGCATAACTCTTTGATTCAAAGCACATATTCTTTTTCCTTTAATAACCCTGCTCAGAGATGTAAGTACACACCTCAGGAGGACATGGGACTTGAACCCATGCCTCTCTAGTTCAGAAGCAGAAACACTACCACTGCCAACAAGAGAAACCCCAGTTTTTTCTCCTCATCAACCAGTTCAAAGATGTTATGCATACCTCTAGAGCCGGTGGGTCTTGAACTCAGGCTTCCCTGGTCCAGGGCAGGGACATTACCACTGCACCACAAGAAGGCTCCAGCTTCAATGTATAATTTTTAAATTCAGCCTCATTTTCCAAATCAACCTATTCCAAGATATTAATATATATCCCTGTGGCAGTTGGACTTAAACCAAGGTGTTTCAGTTCAAGGGTAGGGACACTACCTCTGCACCACAAGAGGGCCCCAGTTTCATAGGATATCACTTTTTTGGCAACAACTTGCAGCTGTCCCTTTCAGAACTTTAAGTAGATCTGAATGACCTCAAAACAGGTGCTATATATTGCCTCACTCCAAACTAATATTATAGAGGATATTTCAAAAAAAGTACAGGTAATTTACATTTGCAAATGAAAAGCCCAAATTCCTCTTTCAGGCATGGACCCCAAATATCTATTTTTGATAACGAAACAAATGAGAAAAATGGTTTCTCTCCATTATAAGGACAGTAGTGACGATCTTTGTTAATGATACTATAATCGGTACAATTTGTTATTCCTGAGATACTGAAACACTCCATGTCTTCACGTATTGGGACCAGGTTAAGATTCAGGCTTGGATTGATAAATGGCAAAATGCATTCATGCCACATAAGTACCAGGCATTGCTCACCTCCAACAAGAAAGGATCTAACTCTCTCTTTTTGATATTCACTGATATTACAATCAATGAATTTTCCACTATCCAGGGAATTACCATTAAGCAGAAACTAAATGGACTAATGATACAATTACTGAGGCTGCAAATGCAGTTTGAAGCTGAGAGTCCTGCAGTGACTAACTTTCCTCTTGAGTTCCCAAAGCATGTCTTCTATCGAAATCACACATCAGAAATGTGATCCAATACTCCCGACTTGCATGAACACAGTTCCAACAACATTCAAGAAACTTGACATCAGCCAAGTCAGAGTAAGCTGCTGGATTGGCATCACATTCAATCATTCAAATATTTAATCCCTCCATTACTAATACCCAGGAGCATCACAGTGTTGGATCTACAAGATGCACTGCAAAAATTCTTCGAGTATTCTGAGACAGCAGCTTCCAAACTTACAATCATTACTATCTAGAAGGACAAAGACAACAAATATATGGGAACACCACCATCTGCAGGTCTCCCTCCAAGACATTCACCATCAAACTTGGAAATGTATTTCCATTCTTTCAATGTCACTGGACCAAAATCCTAGAACACCACACACCTCCACCCCCTTCCCCCAACAGCATTATGGGCATACCTACATCAAATGGACTGCAGTGATTAAAAAAAACAGCTCACAACCACCTTCTCAAGGGCAACTACGGATAGGCAATAAATGCTGGCCTAATGAGTATCACCGACGAATAAACTTTTTCAAAAATACATCTCAAACTCAAAAATTTTAACACTATTGAGAATACCAGTCACCAATTAAACAATTGTGATTTCAAGTGATCACACCTCAAAGACTCTAAGGACTTTTAATCTCTGGATGCTTTATTCTTTCTGTCCCAAGCAGATACTGGTCCTTTTTAAACTTATGACCTGCGTTTACATTTTTAGAGTCTGCATTTTTAATGAGGTGCATTTATTATTTTTCCTGGTGCTGGTAGGTAATGAAATTGCTCTTTATTGCATTCAAAAAACATTTTTGCGAGTGGAAACTTCAATTTGACTTGTTAACTAATCTTTGATGAAGTGTTAAAGTTATGTGGCAATAAAATGAAAATAAGAATATTGCGATCAATTGAGGAGGGGTCAAAAAAATCCTTCATTACTAGGTCATAATTACATACTCTTTGAACAGACTGACATTTTCACCTATTTTGTGCTAAACAAGGTGACAGCAACAATACATAAGTGAAAACAAATATGGTTGCACATCTTCACCCTACTGAAGAAGATGGTGTTTGTAATATTGGTATCACTGTCATTGAAGCTGTGGCAAGCAATATCACTGAAGATATCTAGGATGTTGAATGTTCCTGCCATATGCACATTCTCAAATCTTACTTCACCCTCTTCCAACAATTCAATATGATGGGACAACACAACTATTATAGGACAAGCCAAATAGGGAACAACCAGGGAATTCTTAGAGGCATGGCACTCATCCGCAGATTCAATCAACAAGCACGTTGACCTGGACCCAATATACCGGCCACCACAGTGGACAGCTGGAACTGACAACCGGAAGCGGCAGATTCAAACCACTATAGCTGGAGGAAACATCACAGAAGCGCTTCACAGGAGGCTCCCAAGCATTGAGGATGTCACCTAGACAGGGGACGAAACGTCTGCAGCCACAAATTCCCAGCTTGGCGAACAGAACCACAACAATGATGTAAACACTGTAGATGCTGTAATCCTGCTCCTGTTGCTTTCTATTCACTGCTGCATTGCCTCATCTCACTCAATGACTATAGCCTAAACAATGCTGGTGTTGCAGAACAAAGAACCAGAACAGGAACATACTTCCAAGGGAAAAAAAACAGCATTACTTGGTCAGGTAAGTGTAGTTATCAGTTTAAATATTGGTATTGTTTATATGTGACAGGGTTGGCTTGTAAACAGACAGGATCATTATCTGTGAATCATTAGGCATGCGTGGATTCTAATCAGTTCCAGTTGTTCTGCAGACGATAGTTCCAGGAATTCAAAATCAGAAAAGAGTTCTGCTGTCAGGCTGATAGAAATTCTTTGTGCAAATTGGAAGGTTCATCTGAGCACAAGCTAGCAGTGTCAAAGAGAATGGAGGTCTCTGGCTCCATGTAGAGTTTTAGAGCTCATTCTTTTCTGGGTGAAGGTGCTGGTCAGCTTGATGACAACAATTCTGGATCAAGTCGTTGTCCCTGCCTCCATTACAGCCTGGCAGAAGCCACACAACCTGGGAGTGTTGCAGTGTGAGCTCATGCTGAAGTGAAAAGATCACGGCTTGTTGTCTCACAACCCTAGCTTGCTGCCACGCAGACTCAGACTGCTGCTATCACACTGTCAGAAGCACTGCAGGTTACAGTGCTGGTATGGACTTACAAACTCTGACTGAAGTTCAGCAATTTGTCCTCCAGTAGTTGCACTGTTAAGTTTCCTCCCAGGGCTATGACTCTGTTCTACAAAAACCTGCTGCTGCTTCTCAGTATGATAACAACCATATTCTCAGCACTGGCACTTTTCTACCTATCAACAATCAGCCCAAACTGTTGCCTCTCACATTAATGTGATGCAGTCCAAAGCTGGATCCTCAAGGTTCCAAATTGCTCTAAGTCATTCTATAATGGCATTAGCTATTTTCTCCCATCTTCCACTGATTGCAGTAATTGTGGCAGCACTCGGGAAAACCACGAGATCAGACAAATGCATCCACATGACAGGTATTGATAGGACACACAAAGGTGAATAATAGAATATTTTATATATAATTGAAAGAATTCTTGAATAAACCAAATCTTGATTGTGACCAAGACACTGATGCGGTGTCCTGCAACTCAGAAAAGGAACAAGGAGCCAAGGATTTATTCAGGGAAACCAGAGTCTGTTGATATGACCAACCCAATCACCCCGTGGCTCAACACTTTAACTCTCCCTCCCACTCCACCGAGGACATGCAGGTCCTTGGACTCCTCCACCGGCAGAACATAACAACATGACGGCTGGAGGAGGAGCGCCTCATCTTCCGCCTGGGAACCCTCCAACCACAAGGTATGAATTCAGATTTCTCCAGTTTCCTCATTTCCCCTCCCCCCCACCTTGTCTCAGTCGGTTCCCTCAACTCAGCACCGCCCTCCTAAGCTGCAATCTCCTTACTGACCTCTCCGCCCCCACCCCACTCCGGCCTATCACTCTCACCTTGACCTCCTTCCACCTATCCCACCTCCATCGCCCCTCCCCCAAGTCCCTCCTCCCTACCTTTTATCTTAGCCTGCTTGGCTACTCTCTCTCATTCCTGATGAAGGGCTTATGCTCGAAACGTCGAATTCCCTATTCCTGAGATGCTGCCTAACCTGCTGTGCTTTAACCAGCAACACATTTTCAGCTGTGATATGTCCATGGACAAGCTGTCCATGGGATGTGCCAACTTTCCCCCTTTCCCTTTTCCACCTCCTCTCAATGTGGCCATTGAAATTGTGATGGTAAGCACTCTGCCCTTATGATGGCCAGATTGTGGAGGATGCAGCATATTCCTATAAATCGTGAGACAAGTTGTATTGTGGTTCAGGCAATGGAACAGTTGCTTCAGGATAATGCAGTGATACTTGTTACAGGTGAAGGAAGCAGGTCATCATTCACATGTACACTGGATAGCATTTGTTGTCAGTCACCCACTCTCTGTCTCAACACTATGGCACTATCAGGAAAGCAAACATATGATGTTCTAGGCATACACATCACCTACACCTTGAGTGAATGGTACTCTGAGGTGTCAGTACACACTCTTATTGACGTCCAACATTCACAAGGCCTCGTGTACGTAGTTGATGGGGAAACCTGTTATTTGTATGCAAAGCTAGAGCCTGTTCGTCACTCGTCTTTCTATTTAGAGAGAAGACACTGACAGCTCTCCTCTGCTAAACAGAACTTCTGTGACACCCTGGATAGAACAATAGATGGAAAACAGCAATATGTTAATGATATTGCTTGCTCTACTGTCAAAGGATCCAAAGGGTAGAAATTAAGGGTCATGATCTTCTTGATTGCCATTGACAATACTATCCTCACATGCTGTCAAGTTACAGGTTTGCTTGAGGATGTATCCTGTTCTTGGTGACACAGCATCTGTATGTTCTGCGCCTGGCTGAGGTGCAGTAGAAGTGCTCCCAGTAGACCTGACTTTGTAAGACCTTCTGTTGTGACTGTACCTCTTCCTCCCTTTATCAACAGCTTGTTCTTCCTTGCTGTTTTTGTTTTGTTATTATTCACTTGTGGGACATGGTTGTTTCTGCCTGGCCAGTATCTATTTCCCATCCCTAGTTGTCCTTGAGAAGATAGTGGTGAGCTGCCATCTTGAGCTGCTGTAGTCCACTTGGCTTTGGGTTGACCCACAATGCTCTCCAGGAAAGAATTCCAGGATTTTTATCCAGTGACAGTGAAGGAACAATGATATATTTCCAAGTCAGGATGGTGACTGGCTTGGAGAGGAACTTGCAGGTGGTGGTCTTTCTATATATCTGCTGCCCTTGTCCTTCTAGCTGGAAGTGGTTACTGCTCAATTTTTTCTCAGATACTGCAGCTAAAGGGTGACTGCATCTATAAATGCCAAAACTGAGAGAAACTGGCCTCCTGAAGTCTTTAAAAAAAAACCTCATAACTCCATCCAAGGGTCCAGCATGCTCCCTTCTGACCTGAACAGCTTCCCACAGCTCCTCCAACAAAACAGCACTTCCACACACTGCGGCAGCAAGTAGATAGTCAACATAATCTAACTTGCAATTTTAACGTTTGTAAGAGTAGGAGGTCCATTGTGCAGATGAATGCATGTTCAGCTGTGTGTTTCTGAAAAGATGGTTAAGGATAGTGTCAAAAACCAAAATGATAGGTCCAGCATCAGTACTGATTGATGTCACTGCCATACTCCACTGATCATGACAACAACTCTGTGAATCCACAAATGCACAAAAGAATATAGAAATCCAAAAGCATTTGGATCTAGCAGTGTACTCAATTTTCTAAGTGACTCGCACAGTTCAAAGCTACGCAGACTACAATCAATAAGAAAACATTGAACTGTTGAGAAATTCCATTTTTATATTGATAACTCTTGCTGTCAAAACAAAAGTCTTTGGAAAGTGGAAGTGAATCTTGTGGAATGAGGTGTAACTAGGTTTTTAGTCAGGTAATAATTTCATAATCACCGATAAACACCCTCATTGGTCTCGGAACGATGTTTTTTTTTAAAATAAGTATTTAATGCTAATGTTAATCTTAAGCAAATCATAATAAGTTATTTTGCTGTCTGAAACTTTAAAGGAAAGGAGCAACAAAGATTATTTTTTTAAGAAGGCTCCCTGACTTGTTCTTTCCTGAGATTTTTCAAAACAATTGGCTGATTGGTGAGAACACTGCTGCTGTACAGTTTCAAATCCCCTTATCTTGGCCTGAATATAAACTGATGTCAGCACATTGGAAACTTGTGCTGCAGAGACTGCTAAATTTTTGTGAGATGTTTTCTGTGAGGTCAGCTGAGAGTGAAAATGGTTCACGGCTGACTGCAACAAACCTTTCGGTCCAATTCATCCATACTGACCAGATACCCTAACCTAATCTAATCCCATTTGTCGGAACATGGCCCATGTCCCTCTAAACTCTTTCTAATCTTATACCCATGGAGATGCCTATTACAGTCATTAAGGAACAGAAAATATTTCAGTAGTAACATTGCATTCAGAAAACTTCAGATAGCAGTTTGATACAATGAGATGTTTATTCAGATTAAGAGCTGTATTTTAGTGACTGACTTCAAACCCCCCACCAACCCTCGTCAGGTCCACACCCCCCACCAACCCAACCTTCACTCCCGGCACCTTCCCCTGCAACCGCAGGAAATGTAAAACTTGCGCCCACACCTCCTCTCTCACTTCCCTCCAAGGCCCCAAGGGATCCTTCCATATCCACCACAGGTTCACCTGTACCTCCACACACATCATCTATTGCATCCGCTGCACTCGATGTGGCCTCCTCTACATTGGGGAGACGGGCCGCCTACTTGCGGAACGCTTCAGAGAACACCTCAGGGACGCCCGGACCAACCAACCCAACCACCCCGTGGCTCAACACTTTAACCCTCCCTCCCACTCCACCGAGGACATGCAGGTCCTTGGACCCCTCCACCGGCAAAACATAACAACACGACGGTTGGAGGAAGAGCGCCTCATCTTCTGCCTGAGAACCCTCCAACCACAAGGGATGAACTCAGATTTCTCCAGTTTCCTCATTTCCCCTCCCCCCACCTTGTCTCAGTCGGTTCCCTCAACTCAGCACTGCCCTCCTAACCTGCAATCTTCTTCCTAACCTCTCCACCCCCACCCCACTCCAGTCTATCACCCTCACCTTGACCTCCTTCCACCTATCACATCTCCATCGCCCCTCCCCCAAGTCCCTCCTCCCTACCTTTTATCTTAGCCTGCCTGGCACCCTCTCCTCATTGCTGATGAAGGGCTTATGCCCGAAACGTCAAATTTCCTATTCCTTGGATGCTGCCTGACCTGCTGTGCTTTAACCAGCAACACATGTTCAACATCTTCACACAGCGGGTTGTGAGTTCATGGAATGCCCTGCCCGTATCAGTGGTGAACTCTCCTTCTTTATGGTCATTTAAGCGGGCATTGGATAGGCATTTGGAAGTTATTGGGCTAGTATAGGTTAGGTAGGATTCGGTCGGCGCAACATCGAGGGCCGAAGGGCCTGTACTGCGCTGTATCCTTCTATGTTCTATGTTCTATGTTCGACTTCAAAGTTGACCCATGCATATAAATATCCCAGTGTAAGACCATAACATAACAGCAATCATTTTTCAGACTGACCTACCTGTGTATTCTTACAGGTATTTCTTGGCCTGAATCCAAATTTTTTTAGTAATATTTATTACTGAGATTAAAAAAAAACTCAGCTAAGTCAAAACAAAAGACAGAAATGTTTAACAGTGAGCATTTTTTTAAGGAAGCATTCACAAGCAGTAAATGAGCCACAACCAGTACAAATACCAGAAAGCTCACTGAACTTTTATGACAGAAAATAATATAATTTCAAAAGATTCTTTGCAAAATCCATAATGAAGGACCAAAAAAAATAGTTTCACTGCAGGAGTAAACTCATTGAAATTAAAGATTAGCAAGTAAAACTGTAACTGTACAATGGTCTGCCTTTGCAGAGTAAAGATTTCAAGCAAGTTGAAGATATATATTCTGATTAGAAGGAATGACAGGCCAAACAAATTCATAGGTCGCTGGATGAGACCTAGAGATTGAGATTGTGAGAGAGATAGAGATTGTGAGGAAAAAGAAAACATTTGCTCATATGAGGCATCAAGTGGACAATACAATTGAGAAGTAAACCAATTATTTATGACTTCAGAGGAGAATTGAAAAAAGCAAGTATGAGGGGAAAAAAAGGGAATTTGAGAAGAGATGAGTAATTAACATTAAAAAGAATCCAAAGATCTTCTCTTATCGCAAAAAATTGCTAAGAGTTCAGACCAATTAGGGACCAAAACAGGGATTAAAATATGGAGTTTGGGAACACTGCTGTGGTATTAATTGATTGCTTTGCATCTGTCTTTATCAAGAAAAATATGCCATTCAGGGCATGGAGAAAGCAAAATTAGTTAAGATATTCAAAATGAACAAATGGAATAAACAGGAAATACTAAATTAGCTGTCTGAACTTCAAATTTATAAGGGATCAGGCTCAGATGAGAAGTATTCAAGAACACTGAGGGAAGTAAAATGGTGGATGCAAGATCCATAATTTTCTAATCCTCCTTTAAATTAGGAGTCAAAGAGATGAACAGCACGGAAACAGACCCTTTGGTCTACTAGTCCATGCCAACCAGATATCCCAACCCAATCTAGTCCCACCTGCCAGCATCTGGCATCGTGCTGGAGGACTGAAGAATTGCACACTTGTTTAAAAATGGGTCAAAAGATAAGTCCAGTATCTATTGGTCAATCATTGCAACTTTGATGGAGGTGAAGGTTTTGCAATTAATAATTCTGAAGAAAATTAATAGTCACTTGGGAAAATCCAGATTAATTAAGGAAAGCCAACATGGATTTGATAAAGTCAAGTCATGCTTGGCTAATTTGGTTGAGTTTTCCATGTCGTAAAAACAAGACGCGGCAATGCTATTGATGTGTTGAATGTTGACTTCAAAGGCATTCAATGGAGTGTTACAAACAAACTTATGAGCAAAGTTAGAACTCATGACAGACTAATTAACAGAAGCAACATGGATATGAAATTGGTTGAGTGACAGTTAAAAAGAAAGAATTTGGTGAATGGTTGTTTTTCTGGATTGGAAATGGAAGCATCCAAGTACAGGTAGTTCTTCTAAAATGCAATGGTTGTGTTCTTGTGCAACCCTGCATTCGAGAAAATTCTCATTTTTGAAACAGAGCTTAAAGTGTTGGCGATATAATCGCGTTCCAGCCAACACTTGTTTTAAAAGTTCATGCTTAAGAAACAGTGTTCAATTTTTCAGTTGTTACTGCGAATTTGCATTAATGAAACGTGCCTTATAGCAGAACGATCAATACCAATGTTTTTCCTGATATATATTAATCACTGAGATCATGGTGCAAAGGACGCAAATGCAAAATTCAAGAGTTTAATAAAACCTTTAAAGTTTGTACCAATCATGAGGAGGAATTTTAAACAGATAAGGACAGGTTGGTAGAATTGATGGGAAAGGGACAGATAAAATATGATGCAACAAAATGTGAGGTCATTAAATCTATTTGGATGAGTACAGAAAAACAACGAAAACCAAAGAGTTCAGTTCTAAAGTGGGTGCACTAACAGAGGGACCTGGCTGCACATGAACTAGGCCATTCTGACATTCAAGCCTGCTCTGCCATTTAATAAAATCATGGCTGATCTGATTTCAACTTCAACTCCACATCTCTGTATATCCCTGATTTTTTTTCATTCTTGCAGTAATCAATAATCTGTATATGTTTGCATGTGCTACTGCAAGTAACAGGGCGCCTTGATCATAAAGCATATGGCATTTCTGGCTTTGTAAATTATGATACAAAAGTACAAAAGCGAGATAGTTGCACTCAATCTGTATAAAACACTGGTTCAGCCTTAACTGGAGTTAAGAGTACCATACTTTCTGAAGGACATGAAGACAATAGAAAAGATGCAATAAAAATTTGCATGAATGATTCCAGTGAATTGAAGAGCTTCAATGAGATGGAAAGACTGGAGCAATTTGGGCTGTTCTTCTTTGATGAGAGAAGATTGAGGAGAGACTTGACAGAGGTATTCAAAATCATGAGAGGTTTGAACAGAGTAGATAACAAGAAGATGTTTCAATAGGTGGAAGGATTGAAAACCAGAGACAAAAATTAAAAGTCATTACCAACAGAAACAATATGACATGAGGAAAATGAATGAGCAGGATCTGAAACACACTGCTTGAGAATGTGATGGAGGCTAAGTCAATTGAGCCTTTCAAAAGAGAGCTGTATCATAGCCTGAAAAGGATTACAGAAGTGTTATATGTTCTGTGGGCTAGCACAGATACCATTGGCCAAATGGCCGAATGTTTCAAATACCTGAATGAAAAGAAGGGTCAAACTATTTGACTTAAGGAAAAACACAAAGGTAAGGCATGAATATTATTGGAATGCAGCAGTAAGAGTGATGGATCAGAATTCATTATCAAAGTAACAGAAATGCCGATAGCTCTTGCCATTATTTATATACACATGGAATCAAAGCATATTTACATATGAATATCCAAATGTTTCTATCAGAATTGTATCTCTCTGCCATTTGTTGCACCAACTCATCAGTGATGCGTATTTAGGATCATAAAGTTGATATATTTGTATAGGATATGCAAACAAATACCATATTTCGATTAAGCTTATGCATTAATTTAACAACATGAACATAAACAAAGACCAAAGAACCTTACAGGCCTGTCAGCTCTCCAAGCCTGAGCTGATCCAGATTCTCTATCTAAACCTGCCTCCTATTTTCTAAGGATCTGTATCCCTTTGCTCCCTGCCCATCCATGTATCTGTTTGGATACATCTTAAATGACGCTATCGTTACCACCCCTACCACCACTTGCAATGCATTTCAGGCACCCACTGCTGTCTGCGTGAGAACTTTCCACGTATATCTATCTTAAACTTTTCTCCCCCTCACTTTGAACTTGTGACCCTTAATAATGAATCCTCAACTCTGGGAAAAAGTTTCTTGCTGTCAACCCTGTCTACACCTCTCATGATTTTGTAGGCCTCAATCAGGTCCCCAGTCAACCTTCTTCTTTCCAATGAAAATAATCCTAATCTACTCAACCTCTTCTCATAGCTAGCACCCTCCATACCAGGCAGCATCCTGGTGAACCTCCTCTGTACCCTCTCCAAAGCATCCACATCCTTTTGGTAATGTGGCGACCAGAACTGTACGCAGTATTTCAAATGTGGCCAAACCAAAGTCTTATAAAACTGTAACATGACCTGCCAACTCTTGCATTTGATGAAGGAAAGCATGCCGTATGCCTTCTTGACCACTCCTATAACCTGCATTGCTATTCTCAGGGAACAATGGACCTGAACACCCAGAAGTTATTAAGTACTGTTGATAAGTCTCATCGCTACTGAAAATAATTATTTCATGGATTGTCTCAGTCCTTCAGACCCTGAGATTTTTGAAGAAAGTTTAAAAGTAGCACCTTTTTTTCTGTGTTGTTTTCCCTGTCAACTCACATTGCTATTGCCTTGTTTTTCACGTGACACTGTTATGAGTTTGTACTCAGCAAATGCTTTTAGATGCTCTGCTAAAGCAAAGTTTTGCCTATTGCAATAAAATTGTTTCAACATTCTTTTTGAACCTCAACTAGGACAATTACAAAGAACACTATCAACAGATATTTTAGGTAATATAAAAAGGACAAGGTGATAGTTCTTCTATGGTGCAGTAGCAGTGTCCCTACTTTGAGTTAACAGTTCTGTGTTCAAGTCCCACCTGCTCCAGAAGTGTGTAACAGTATTACTGAACACTTGATGAGAAAATACCGAAAAAAGATAGAGGGTTGCATATGTAGTTGTATCAAAATGTCCCCACCTCTGGGCCAAAAAGTCTGACATCCTATCTCACCTGCTCAAGATGTGTGTCAAGACAAATTTGAACAGGTTGATTAAAACTATATGAGAAAGGATACAGTTATCATGTAGCTCTTGGACCATGCCAGTGACACAACTACTCTTTAGGGACAAGCAAACACTTGTTGCTAATGACACAGTTAATTCATGTGCTCCAGGCACCCCACAGTTCCTGATGTTCTCAAATTTTCACTCATTCAAGTCACAAGTTGACTGATTCTAGAAACAAGATTACTGATTTTTTTTGAAGCAAAGGTAGAAGTCAGAATTTCTCATTTCAAATTAAGCTTATTTAGAGGTCCTGCTGCATAAATATTTTAAGAGGTTTTTGTCTATCTAGAAAGCTGGCCATTTCTGAATGCTAGGTTTACAGATTGGAAATGTGGACATGTCACTTCATCGAAGACCAATGAGCCCTTAAGAATAACTGGCCCTGGGGATGATAAGTACAGAAGAATTAGACAGCCTGAGAAATGGAGAGGTTGGAGCATAATATTCACTAATTTGTTAGCTTGTTACTCATTCACTTCCACACATCTAAGAATTCATTACAAAAAAAGTTTCATTCCTGAGGACTGATTAGATTACTTACAGTGTGGAAACAGGCCCTTCGGCCCAACAAGTCCACATCGACCCGTCGAAGCGCAACCCACCCATACCCCTACATTTACCCCTTACCTAACACTACTGGCAATTTAGCATGGCCAATTCACCTGACCCGCACATCTTTGGACTGTGGGAGGAAACCGGAGCACCCGGAGGAAACCCACGCAGACACGGGGAAAACGTGCAAACTCCACACAGTCAGTCACCTGAGGCGGGAATTGAACCCGGGTCTCAGGCGCTGTGAGGCAGCAGTGCTAACCATTGTGCCATCGTGCCGCCCACCATGGATAGTTAGCATTATTCCTATATTTAAGAATGGAGCTAGAAAATATCCAGCGAACTATAGATCAGTCAGCTTAACATCAATAGCAGAAAAAAATGGAATCACTACTAATGGGAAAAAATAGTACATCTGGAGAAATAAAATGCAATAATAAATAATCAACATGGATTATTTTTCAAGAGGTGATAGTAGAGAAGAGTGATATAGTGGATAAAATCTATCTGGAATTCCTAAAAGCATTCAATTAAGTCAAAATGCACAGTACCAGGGGACAAGAACTACATTAGATAACTTGCCACCGAAGACACAAAGCAGCAAGGAATAAATGCAGCTATTCAAATTAGCAAATGGTGAGAATCATGTCCCCACCAGGATTAATACTGGAACAACAGTTATGATTTAGACTTCAAAATAAAAGAAAGATCCATTTCTAAATTTGTGGATGACTAAATTGAGATTGAGGCAGAACACCACACAACATCAATAAACTTGAAGAATAGGTTTATAATTGATTTCAACATTTGAGGGATTTTGGTATGAAAAATGAGGACATCACTCATTATTTAAAAAAATTAAAATCTAAATGAGGTGGAGATGCAATGGGATATGAGAGTATAAATCAACAAATCTTTAAAAGGTTCTAACATACTTCAATAAGGCTATAAAGAAAGTCAAATGTGTGGGAAAAACAGGCATTACAAGTTCTTTTCCTTGTGACATCATCCTGACTTGTAAATATCTTGTGGTAAAATCAAAACCCTCAAACTACCACCCTAACAACACTGTGGGTGTATTTGCAGCCCATTAACTATAGCGGTTAAAAAGACTGCTTACCACCACTCTCTCAAGACCAATTATGGGCAAGCAACAAATGTTGACATTGGCAAGTTTATTAATCTCTAAAAGAAAATAAAAGGGAAGTCTTGTGGAAATTATTCAGGACACTGGTCAGACCACAGCCTGAATAATGTGAACAGTTTTAGTCCTCTTGTCTAAGGAAAAATATCCTGGCATTAGTAGGTATCTCAGCTAGGTTCATAAGGTTGATCTAGAACAAATGCTTAGGAATTGACCAACAGTTTTAGACAGTACATTTGGATTAGCCCAGGCTTGGAGGGCCGAAGGGCCTGTTCCTGGCTGTAAGTTTTCTTTGTTCTTTGTCCTTTGTTCTTTGAAAGGACTGTCTGAGTAGCTTGGACCTTTACTCACTGGAGTTTATAGAATGAGAAATGACCTTATTGAAACATATAAGATTTACAGGGATTTGACAGGGTAGATGTGGAATGCTTGCTTCCCCTTGTGGGAGAGACTAGGAGCAGAGGACATAAACTCAGGTTAACAAGTTATCCACCAAGGCAGAGATAGAGAGGATTTTTTTCTCTGAATCAGTGGATTTTTTTAAACCACAGAGGGCTGCAGAGGTTAATGTCATTAAGCATATTCAAATAAGCAGATCTTTAGTCAATATGGTAATCAAGAGTTATGGATTTAAGGATTGTCAAAACAACTGTGATCTGATTGAATGGCAAAAGAGACTCACTAGGCTGAACAGCCTATTTCAGTTCCTTCATCTTTTATCCTACAGGGATAGAATTCAAAAGTAAATGATGTTCAATGTAAAGACAGTATAATCAGCATACCATAAAACATCTTGCATTGTGAATCACACACAAAAAATGTAAGAATGTTACTAGAGTTAGATGATCATGCCTATCAAGAAGGGTTTACAGACCAAGTCTTCTTTCTACTGAAAAAATAAGGTAAAGGGGTCATCGAATAGAGGTTTTTCAAATTATAAACAAACACAGAAATTGCCAGGAAAACTCAGCAGGTCTGGCAGCCTCTGTGCAGAGAAATCAGAGTTAACATTTTGAGTCCAGTGGCTCTTCTTCAGAATGACTCAGAACAGTTCTGAAGAAGAGTCACTGGATGTGAAATGCTAACTTTGCTTTCCCTCCACAGATGCTGCCAGACCTGCGGAGTTTTCCCAGCAATGTCTGTGTTTGTTTCTGATTTCCAGTATCTGCAGTTTTTTGATTTTTTTTCAATGTATTCTAAAAGTATTTTCACAGACAATGTGTTTCTACTTCAAAAAAAAAACAAAATTAGAGACCAACAATAACAATAAATTATTAAGCTGACTCATGTAGGATTCAGCCTAAACCTCTTTATCCAGAAATTGATGACATTGTCAAACTCATTACACAGGAATTGTTCAATAAAAAAAAAGTAGATTACCCATAGCTTTGATGGATGAGTGTTTATTTTTAAAACATAAGAGCTTTAAATTCCAGGATAATGTTGTCTTATGTTTGACATTATGCCAAGTCCTGATTTTCATAACTGATTGCAAATATAGCCAATGACATCAGGATTGGAGCGATGGATGTACTGCACTCACTTGTCCTGAAGACACATCACTCTTTTCTCCTCAAATGTCAAGATCACTTAAAGGCAGAAGTCAAATCTTTCCATGCTTGTTTTTTTTACTCTATTGATTGGAATCCAGTTTTCATGGACTAAATAAACACTGGAAGAACTGTGGATGCTGGAAATCAGAAACAAAACCTGAAGTTGCTGGAAAAGCTCAGCAGCTCTAACAGCATCTGAGGACAGAAATCA
Source organism: Hemiscyllium ocellatum (assembly GCF_020745735.1). Lineage (NCBI taxonomy): Eukaryota > Metazoa > Chordata > Chondrichthyes > Orectolobiformes > Hemiscylliidae > Hemiscyllium > Hemiscyllium ocellatum. Next base: position 35,143,311 of record NC_083407.1, on the reverse strand, counting down.
GAGTTAACATTTCAGATCCAGTGACCCTTCCTTAGAACAGGGGCCTGAATCACTTCATAGCTGCTGCCATACCTGATGAGCTTTTCCAGCAACTGCTGTTTTTGTTTCAGGATCTCAAATTAGCTTTCAATTTGTTTTTATATCTAAGCTAATGATAAAAGTTCTCCTTATAAACAAAGCGATTCAAAATTACATAAAGGTTTCAGAAGCAACCATAGAGATAAGTCCAAATAAATTTGTTAGTGTTTTAAGCATGTGATTGCATTATTAAATTATGAGAATATAAATGCATACATCTTGACTTTCAGAAGGTTTGTGGCAAGTCCACCAGAATAAATTCCATGAGAACAGTGGTACATTGGAAACTGAACAGAAAATTAACTTGATATTGACAAGTCGCAAATCACCAGGACTGAAATAATGCACAAACTGGGTCAATGAGATCACCCTGAGATTTGACCCAAAAATTCTTGGCTGCCTAATAATTGTTAATGACCAGCGATGATTAATAATCCAATAATTTTAATGCAAAATTTTGTGAGAAAGCAAGATATGCTTTGGAGGGTGAGTTCCTGTAAAAAGATTTAGAGTTTTACCAGGGAAATGACTGTGGATATTAACAAACATAAGAAATGCAGAACAAATTTAACATTAAAAATGAATACTTAATTGAAAGCTTGACTGAGTGCTTTGAAAGGAGTATGGGACTTGTCTGTATATGTTTATAAACAACTGAAAGCATGAAAATCCAAAATCACAATGGTGATTAGACTTCAAACTTATTTCATTGGATGTAAAGGGCATTGGACATCCAGAGGTCATGAAAGGCACTTTATAATGCATACATATTTATCCATCCTTGGAAGGATCAATTGTAAAGACAATTAAAATATATGTAGTCGATGTTTTTGGGTGGGGTGGGGGGTGGGGGGGAAGGGGAGTGACAGGTGTCTTACACACTGATTTGAGCCAGTGAAAGCAATTGTCTGTTTTTAGTGAAGGTCCAGAAAAGATTTTTTTACTCAGGTACTTGACAGGATAGCAGTGGGCTTTTGCCCAAGATCTCAAATGCCAGAGACTCAAGTCTTGCCTGCTAAGTGCCATCATCCAGTTCAAGGCCAGCAGCTTAAGGCCTAGAATCATTGCTGAGTCCCAGGTCAGCAGTGAGTGAAGAAAACAAGAAGGTCATGGGGAAGGTGTCAGCAGCAAGAGCAGCAGGGTAGCTTGCAGTGGGTCAGCAGCTACCTGATGTTGGGACCTTCAACAAGGCATTGCTTGCCTTTGAACAAGGGACTCCTCTGCTAGAAGCCCATAAGCAAGTGTGCATATGATTTCTTGTGATTCTTCCTTCATAGTAAACCCCTCGTCAGTCACTGGTAGTGGAAGGATGAATGCTCCACAGGTGTGGTTTCGTTGTCTATTTGAGGATATCAATTAGCACTTGGCTGGAATGCCATTCATAGATTTTCTCACTGAAATCTTACTTGAGATGCACATGGTATGAAAAGAATACTGCATTGCCAGAGATATTTTTATTTAGTTGAACCATTCAACTGACAGGCCCAGTTGCCAGATGGTGAAGATTCCTTGGTATTATTAAAGAAAATCAGTTTACTGTTACACAGCACTCTTCCCTGAAGATAGCACCTATTTATAAAGTTAATCAAAGTACAAAGAATAGTACAGCACAGGGACAGGTCGTTCAAACTACAACACCTGCACTGACATGTGATACCTTTCTAAACTAAACATTTTTTACCTCTAGATGGCTGTATCCCTCTTATCCCTGCCTATTCAAATAACTATCAAGATGTCTCTTAATCTTTGCTATTGTACCTGCTTCTACCACCATCTCTGGCAGCATATTCCAGGCATTTGATACCCTATATGTAAAAAGAAAATGCCTCTCACATTTCCTTTAAACCTTCTCCCTTTTATCTTAATCTTACGTCCACTAGTAATTTGCATGCCTATCCCTGAGAAAAAGATCCAACAATCTATTTTATCCATACCTCTGAGAATTTTGTAAACTTCTATCAGGATGCTCATCAGCCTTTGATGTTCAAGTGAAATCAAATCAAGTTTGTTCAATCTCTCCTCATAACTATTACTGTCCATACAAGGCAACATGCTGTACCCTCTCTAAAGCCTCCACATCCTTCTAGCCTAGACTACACAATATTCCCATTATGACCTACATAAAGTTCTATCCAGCTACAAAATAATATTCCAATTTTTGTATTCTGTGCCTTGAATGATGAAGGCAAGCACACCAAATGTCTTTTTGACCACCTTATCCACTTGTGAATGTTCATGCTTCTAATGGTTCTGCCATTTACTGTGTATTTTCTTCTTGCATTAGACCTGTCGAAATGCATCACCTCATCTTTGTTCAGATTAAATCCTATCAGCTACTCATCCACCCAAGTCTCCAACCCATTTATACCCTGCTGTATCCTCTGGCGATCCTTCTCACTATCTGCAACTCCTGCAATTTTTGTTTTCTGCAAATTTAGTCATCAGATCACATGCATTCTCCACCAAATCAGTTATATATATTACAAATAACAGTGGCCCCAACACTGACCCATGTGGATCATTACTGGTCACAGATCTCCAATCTGAAAAACACTCTTCTACGGCTATTCCCTGTCTTCTACAACCAAGCCAGTTTTGTATTCATCTTATCAGCTCACCGTGGATCCCAAGTGACTTCACCTTCTATTACAGCCTGCCATGATGGAGACACTTCATGGTCTTGCTAAAGTTCATGTGGAAAATATTTACGCTCCTTCCCTCATCAATCATCTTTGTCACTTCCTCAAAAATCTCAATCAAGTTTGTGAGACATGAACTCCCTTGAATAAAGTTATGCTACCTATCGCTAAAAAGTCCATATTTTTCCAAATGTAAGTAATTCCTGGTCCTAACAGTCTTCTCCAATAATTTCCCTACTACTGAGTTACTGCTCAATGGGAATTACTTTCCTAAATTATCCCTGTCTACTTAAACGAAGGAACAAAGTTAGCTATTATCCAGTCCTCTGGGACATTTCCTGTAACTAAAGAGGATACAAAGATTTCATTTAAGGTTACAGCAATTCTCCCCTCAATATTCTGAGATAAATCCCATCACATCTTGGGGACTTGACTGCCTTAATGCTTTTCAAAACACCCAACATCTTTTTAATATCAACTTATCTAAACTATCAATATATCCCTCTCGAGAATCACCACCCACATGTTATTTTCCTCTGTAAATATCAATACAAAGTAGTCATTAAGGACCTCACCCACTTTCTAAAGCTCCACACATAAATTCCCTCCTTTGTCCCTTTCCTTAATTACCCTTTTGCTCCTTATGTAAAAATGAAATGCCTTTGGATTTTCCTTAATCCTGTTTGCCAAGGTTATTTCATGGTCTTTTTTTAGCTCTCCTAACTCCTAACTGTTCTGAGGAAACATCACTTGACCCGAAACATTAACTCAGATTTCTCTCCACAGATGCTGCATCATCTGCTGAGCTTTTCCAGCAATTTCTATTTTTGTTTTTGATTCACAGCATTCGCATTTCTTCCAGTTTTAATTGAATTCCTGCTTTCTTTGTCTTCTGCGAGGACTCTGTCTGTCCTCAGTTTCCTAAATATTATGTATGTCGCCTTTCTCTTTTTACACAAACTCACAGTTTCTCTTTACATCCAAGGTTCCCAAATTTTGCTGTCCTTATCCTTCATTTAGGTTTAATGTCACATGTATAAAAATACAGTGAAAAGTGTTTTATCGTGTGTTAGACACAAAGTGTCACCACGTTCCAGCGTTATTTGGAAATGCTGTAATATTGCAAGACTTTACTACAAGAGTTCATCTTCCTCTCTTTTCTTGTTCCTCCTCCGATTGCTGATTGATATTGGCCATAGTCTCTATAACAGCTCTGGCCTCTCTGAAATGTGCTCTCAGTTACAAGCCTCCACTGCCTTTCCTATGACTGCCATGTCTGAGTGAGAGCCATTGGCCTGGGGATACACAGGTTCCCCATCTGACACTCCTCCAATCGCTGCCGTCTGTCCACAGTGCGTCTCTTTTGCCTTCCATTCCTTCAGGTGCCCGGACCTAGCTGCGGATCTGGAACCTCATCTCAGCTTGTGTTTCCAGGCCGGTGGAGTCCACTTGGGAGCTGCTCCTCACTCGCTGGGAGACCCCAGCCTTGTGTGAAGCCGTGGCCAGCTCGTCCTGGTGTTGCTGCCACTGCTACCAGAGACCTCCTCTTTCACCCACCACTCTCCAGGCTCCACCTCTCTACTATCCAGAGAAAGAAAACAAAGCAAAATGCGAAAAAAAGAGAAAGGGCAAAGGTAAAAATAAGAAAATGAAACAAAAAAAAGGAAAACAGATAGGAGCCCTGCTACTCCACCATTATTTCAGACTAGAGTAGTATTCCACTGCAGAAATACAGGAACATGCTACTCCTAAACTCTAATCAACTGGCCTTTCAATCACCAGATATCTCCTCTACAGCAACAGGCTAAGACAATGGCCTTAATCAAAATTTCTGAATGGTTTTATTCCTATTTTACAAAGATTAAAAGTGGGTGGCACAGTGGTTAGCACTTGCTGCTTCACAGCACCAAGGACATGGGTTCAGTTCCAGCCTTGGGCGACTGTCTGTTTGGAGTTTGCACAGTCTCCCTGGGTCTGTGTGGATTTCCTCTGGGTGCTCTGGTTTCTTCCCACAGTCCAAAGATGTGCAGGTTAGGTGGATATTCTATGCTAAATTCCCTCATAGTGTCTCAAGATGTGTAGGCTGGGTGGAATAGCCATGGTTAATGAAAGGTTGGGGAATTGGTCTTCAATTGGTTTTGTGATTCTGCACAGGCATCTTATCCATGACTGGATTGTACATGGAAACAACCGCTGATAAGAGCAGGAAATGTCAACACAGAGGTGGTCTTGCATAACTAATGTGAGCTTGATTTAAAGCATTATCTTAGCTGGTAAGGGACCCATGTCAGAAAAGGCAACAAAGACACAACTATTGAGAATGTCGTTGGTGCAACTATGAAGTGTGATGTAGTCAGTTACAGGAAGATGTGGAAAATTCATTGGCAGTCGTTAGCAACCACTCAGAAGCAAAATCTCACTAAGCAATGGGCACTGTGAGCATAGTGACTGCTGTATCCACAGTTTTTGTTTTCCTGGCCATTGATATTTAGAGTTGAAGATAATGACCTAAGAGGGAATGTAGCCCCCTGTTTGAGAATCTTACAAGGTATCGCCTCCTTTCTTTTTTCAATTGGATTTACTTCTGTTATCTTAAGCATCAAAAACATACATAAAACAATTAAAGGATCAGCATTTATGGGAGAGATTGTATTAGAAAAGTCAAGTGTGCTTGGGGTAATGGGGGTTTGGGTACCTCCTTCATGGGTGTTCTTTCTTATTCAGAACCCTCAACTTCTTCTTGACTTAGTTCCACTACGATCCCTTCTCTACTCCCAGAGGGACCTCTGAGTCCCAGTTCTTTGGTTTCTGGGACTGGGTGCAGACTCAGTATCCTCCTATTAATGGCGTTGGGACCAGAAGGCTGACAGCTAATCAGATTGGCTGGCAGTTCTGAAAGACAGGCCATTTTCCCACATATCCAGTTAATTAATCGCCTCGAGAACATTAAATGCCTGCAGGGCAAAACCCAAAGGATGGAACTGAGTGCTCCATCAACCATTTAATTGGTAGGGCAGAAAATCATGACGAGTCTGCTGATGAGTCCTTGAGGACGTCCAAGTACACAAAAGAGTTCATGGTGATAGGTCTCATTAACAAGCTCTCTCAATGGAACCTTAAATTACTGAACAAAACGATCTATAGGGACATGTTTCCAGAGGTGAAAGTCATTTCCTGCCAAACAAAACAAAATATTTTAAAAATTGCATAATTTATTTATTCAACGGGAATATTTCATCTTTGAGCAATAATTATATTTTGGTCACAATTTTAGTTAGCTCATTTTCTAACCAATTGCAGGCATGATTTTAGATGGTTGGCTAGGCTGTTACACAATGCTTTTGACTACTCCTCACTTGACCTAGATATATTTGGCATTGTTCAGCAGTGTTGTGAAATCTGATTCTCAGAGTATGAAATCATTTGGAAGGCTGTTAGACAAATAACTTATATAACAGGGTAGCGAGAATTTTTTTCTCTCTCTCTCTGTGACCTTGTATATTTCTTCAGTTTTCAAAGTAAACAAAATTCCAGCAGCTGTTTGGCTCAGAACAACATTCACTCTTCTCACTATTCCATTTTTCTTTTCAACGCAAAGCTTTTTAACTTTAATAGATTTTTCAGAGGAAAGAAAAGATAATTTCCTGTTTTGCTGTAGCCTGCTACTTCTGTGAATGCAAGACATTTGTCTTTCCTGACACAAAAGTTGCATTTTAAAATAGTGTGCAGATTTCCATCAGCATTTTCACTTTAATGGATAAACCTGCTGTACTCATGATAATCTTAATTATTTATTTTAAGTCAGCATTAAAGTAAGTGCAGCAACAACAGATCTATCAAAGTAAATGGAAGAGTTCATTGTTATAAATTTTCTGCCCTGGTTAATTCATTTGAGAATAAATGTCATTGCATAACAGTATGGCTTAAGTTCTTGTGAATGAAATGCTTTAGGAATGTGGGAGGACTATCACAAAACATTTTTAATTCATTCAGAAGATGTGGGTATCATGGCCTGGGGCATTAGTGAACCAGGTAGGTTTTTCCTGAAAATCAACATCAGTTTGTTACCTGGTCTCTAGAGTAATAGTCTAGCAAAACACCACTATGCCATCAGCTCTCCTTGAGCACTTAGTGAAAATACTTCTCATGCATACAGCCACAACAACTTATACTTGCATAGCAAATTTAACATTGCAAAGAGTTTCAAAAGATTATTGTCAATTGATCTCGTTACATAGGTATGAGTTTATGAACACAGAATTTAAAAACAAAAACTTTGATTCAGACCCCACATCCGAGATTAGATTAGATTCCTTACAGTGTGGAAACAGGCCCTTCGGCCCAACAAGTCCACACCGACCCGCTGAAGCGCAACCCACCCAGACCCACTCCCCTACATTGCACCCCTGCACCTAACACTACGGGCAATTTAGCACGGCCAATTCACCTAACCTGCACATTTTTGGACTGTGAGAGGAAACCGGAGCACCCGGAGGAAACCCAACGCAGACACGGGGAGAATGTGCAAACTCCACACAGACAGTTGCCTGAGGCAGGTATTGAACCCAGGTCTCTGGCGCTGTGAGGCAGCAGTGCTAACCACTGTGCCACCGTGCTGCCCTAAAGATAGCAAATCTTTAATGAATTAAGCAAACTCTGGACCTAACACCGCTGCTGAGATAATGCAGCTTTTGAATCAGAACCCAGCATTCATGATAATATGATATTAGCCCATGGGAAATGTAAATAAAAACTTCTGTTGAAACTGCATGAACATTTTTTGTGTCTAACTTGCAGCGAATGATCAAAAAGCACGTCAACAGTGTGAGTTACAATATTCTTAATGAGGCTTAAGTCTCTTTGCATCATGTTTGAAGAGTGGATGAAGAAAAGCTTCATGACACTTAAACAGACATTTCTCATTCTTTTAAAGGGCTGCTTAAAAACAAAACTATTCTATCAATTCATGATGTCCCCATTATAGATTAAGATTCTTGATGCAGTCAAAATGAAGTTTTATTGAAATCAGTAGTGAATTCAAACAGTTCAACTGAGTCCGAGTTTCCTGCCTGTGTGAATCACACACCATCCCTTGCCTCTCCTGGGAAAATTGGGTCTGATATAAATGTCGGCAATGCTTTCACATTCAGTCTTACCTGCCATTTGTTAAAGGTCCAAGGAGTTTTCCTGATCCTAGAAAGTCTAGCCCTTAATTGCAGTTTTCATAACCTAACTTCATTTCTGGCAGCTCCAAAGCTGCTTTCCTGATGAAGAGCTTATGCCCGAAACATCGATTCGCCTACACCTCGGATGCTGCCTGACTGGCTGTGCTTTTTCAGCACCACACTCTCGACTTTTTGATTGACTTCATTGCTACAGAAACTTGAGACAGGATGGGAAAATTTCAAGATCCTAACTTGATTTCATTTTAAATATCTCCCATGGACCCAAACCCACTTGACTATTAAAATTCTATCCATTCACTTGAATTTGTGATTACCTGACTATGCAAGATACGGAGTGGAGCGAGTTTTCTTTAAGAACCTGGATTACAAAGAGTTTCAGGTAACAAATCATTCGTCTTATAATAGACTGTTAAGATTACATTGTTACCAAACACACCCACTTTTCTTCAAAAACAGCTAAAAAATACAAAGGATCTAAAAATTCGACCAAGTTTGTCTCTGAACCTTCAGGAAATCTAGCAAAATGCCAGAATATCAACCTGTTGTACAGATCCACATGTTTCTATAGAAACTTAAGATCATACTTTATCTTCTGATCTTCCATCCCATTGCTTAGCAGGCAGTCAGTTCTTTATAAGAGTTCACTGAGAGGTTTTTGACATTCATTTCTAATCTATGTTATTAACAGCCACTAATCTCCAGTTTTACTTCAGCTGCTCAATTTTGTCATCCTGTCATTCTGTGATCAAAGCTTTAGATGAATAGTCACCTTAGACATGAATTATTCATGTTTTCTAGGACTGTTAAGATGGGAATTAGTATTCCACACAATTAATTTTTCTCTTATTATGAGTGGATTATTACTGCAAATCTCTCATTCGTAAAACAAACTTCTAGCTTCTTATAAAGGGAATTGTGAATGGAAGTGACTCTGTCTTCTGAAGCAGTCAAGGGGGAAGTGAAGCAACCTGCCCCAAATTGTCAAAGTTGCTTCTGTCGCAACACTATGGACTTCGTACAGAAACTCAGCACCAACAGACCAGTCGAACTGGGAACATTCATCATCACAATGGATGTTAAAGCACTCTACACCAGCATCCCCCACAATGGTGGCATCGCTACAACAGCTCAGTACTCAACATCAACAACTGCCAATCTCCAAACACCATCCTACAACTCATCTGCTTTATCCTCGATCACAACGTCTTCACCTTTGACAACCAGTTCTTCATCCAGACACATGGAACAGCCATGGGGACCAGATTTGCACCCCAATAAGCCAACATCTTCATGCACAGGCTTGAACTACTTCTCTACACAGGATCTCCAACCAACATTATACACCAGGTACATTGACAACAATTTCTTTCTCTGGACCCTAAGCGAGGAGTCATTGATAAAACTACAAAGTGATATCAACAAGTTTCATCCCACCATCAAACTCACCATGGACTACTCTCAACTACTTGTCTCATTCTTGGACACATGCATCTCCATCAAGAATGGACACCTCACTCTACCGCAAACCCGCAGATAACCCCACAATGCTACACTTCCCCAGCTTCCACCCAAAACATATTAAAATAGCCATTCCCTATGGACAAGCTCTATGTGTACACCGGATCTGCTCAGATGAGGAGCATGATGGGCACCTGGTAGTACTCAGGGATGTCCTCACAAGAATGGGGTACAATGCTCTAGTTATCGACCGTCAGTTCCAACGTGCCATAGCAAGGAGCCATAATGACTTCCTCAGGAGACAGACATGTGCTGCAACCGACAGGGTATCCTTCGTTGTTCAGTACTTCCCAGGAACTGAAAAACTACACCATGCTCTTCGTGACCTGCACACATTATCAATGAGGATGAACACCTTGCCAAGACCTTCCCCATACCTCCACTGTTTGCCTTTAAACAGCCACCAAACCTCAAACAAATCATTGTTTGTAGCAAGCTGCCCAGCTTTCAGTCATTCCTGATGAAGGGCTCTGGCCCGAAACGTCGAATTTCCTGTTCCTTGGATGCTGCCTGACCTGCTGTGCTTTAACCAGCAACACGTTTTCAGCTCTGATCTCCAGCATCTGCAGACCTCACTTTTTACACGCCCAGCTTTCAGGACAATTCCATACAACCCTGTCACGGCAGGTGCTGCAAGAAGTGTCAGAGTGTGGACATGGATACTACCATTACACGTGGGGACACCTCCCACCATGTACATGGCAGGTACTCATGTGACTCAGCCAACATTGTCTATCTTATACTTTGCAGGCAAGGATGCCCTGAGGCATGGTACATTGGGGAAACCAAGCAAAGGCTACGGCAATGGATGAATGGGCACCGCACAACAATCAACAGACAGGAGTGTTCCTTCCCATTAAGGAACACTTCAGCGGTCCAGGATATTCAACCTCGGACCTTAGGGTGACCATCAACCAAGGTGGACTTCAGGACAGGCAGCAGCGAAAAATGGCCAAGCAGAGGCTGATAGCTAAGTTCCATTCCTATAGGGAGGGCCTCAACTGGGACCTTGGGTTCATGTCACACTACAGATGACCACCATTGCACTATATGCACACGCACACATATACACATATGTTTGAGGGATGAATTTGTACTTGCAGAGTTACATTGTAGTTTGCTCAAAAACTGCATGAATTCATGTAAAACTCTGTAATCTCACTTTTTAGATTAGAATCAGTCTAAACATCATTGCACAGACAAAGAACAGAGGGGGCTAACACCTTTAACATATTGTCTAGCTCACGCCAATTATTGCAGTTAACTTGAGAATGCAACTTTAAAAAAAAGTTTTGTGATTTATACATGAAAGAACTGAAACTATCATGGTATTCGAACAGATGACAGACTCAACAGAAAATCAAGGTATTTTTCAATGTATAATTCAGTTACATCACAATGTAAACTTTTGCTATAAATTCTATGTCTTACAATTCTCCACAACCACCTGATGAAGGAGTGGCGCTCCGAAAGCTAGTGCTTCCAATTAAACCTGTTGGACTATAACCTGGTGTTGTGTGATTTTTAATTTTGTACACCCCAGTCCAACACTGGCATCTCCAAATCATCAAATTGATAGTCATTATTCTTCATGGTAAATTTGTCAGGGGTGCACAACCTTTAAAGTAAATACTTGGATACCACAGTGAACAACCAGGCAATTATGTTTGGGCTGTATTTCTTCTAAAGTTCTGTAGAAACAATTTATATTAATCCAAATAGCCAGAAAGTAACTCAAAGATGATTTTCCAACACATTTGTGCCCTTTAAGGAACTGGCTAAGTAAGGTGTGGTGGCACCTTATATCTCCAAGGAGCCAACGTTACATTCTTTCCCCTCAAATAGACAAGAAATGTTAATTTCTTTGTTTCACAGTCAGTGTCCCTCCAAAACTAGCCCTAATTGCTATATTTTTCCAGTCATGCTTGAATGTTAAGCAAGCATGAGAAATTTCAGTTGATAAAAGGGAAGGCACATGTATCTACAGACATGTGAATGTCAATGTAGTCAGTCAAATCTGTACCTGATAATGACAATCAGCTGAAAGCAAAATTGGGGTTTCCACTCCTGCTCGTGCTGAATATGATATATGCTGATAGCAAAATAAAGCATCTGCTCCTTCATTTATGTAGTAGAGAATTGTGTGCTGACTGACCTACAAAATAACACTTGTCAATGGGAAGCATGCTCCTGTGGTGTTGAAGTTGCATGTGGAGGCAATTTTTCTTCCATTCAGACCACTGTTTCAATATTGCTTCTTTCCAGAAAATTGAGCTACGATAGCTGACAAAGATCAGATCAGAGTGCAGTTGAAATGAAATACTTTAACACATTTCTCTCCACTAAGATCAAGTAACACCATGTTATCAGTGCTGTGATATGGCATGAATTCCACAACAGACAGCTCTGTATATTTAATAGTTACACGATGTTAGTATAATGATACCTATTTCACCTTCAGTTGATCTCTGTGTCAATGCAGTATTTTCAATCAGTCAGCTATGTGTGCACAATCTACAGTAACATCAGTAAACATGGAGCCCAGATTACATGCATAAGTCTGAAATATTGTAATATTATAAATACTAAATGAATACAGAGTCTTCTTAAAATACTTCAAATATCTCACTCAACAAATGTGTAAGGCAATCTAAAATACAATAAGCCACAAAATAAATCATGCTAGGAGCAAGTGGACACAGAAAACTAATTGTCACAGCTAATAAGTGAACACTAGTGCATTGGAAGATCAATTTAAAGGATAATTTTAGGATACACAGGTGTGATTTCATGTCACAGTAACAACTGTTAGATGAAACAATCAATCAATTTAAATACTGATACTGATTTAAAAATACAGAATGTGATTTGAGAAAAGCTAACAACATGGGAGGCTTCTGGAGCTGATAATTGCTTCTACCTTCATCAAGTACTACAGAAAAACACTCCTGGACAAGAAGAATATATAGTAAAGTCATTAAACTCAGAGGACCTTGGGCTGTCCTCTCACTGGAGAGAGACAACTGGTCATGAGCTTAACCTGACAGTCACCATACCTCAAGTGAGAGTGAGATTGAGAAAGTGGAATTTTCATGGTGGCTTCAGCCAGCACGGGGATGCCAAGCAGTGATCAAAGAACGGTGACAATAAGTTAAAGAATAGATCATTAGAGGACAGTCTAGAGTTTGAAGCAATTAAAGTAGGTAAGCAACACCTACAATGGTTCAACTCTGGAACAACATTTAGGACTATCAATAGGAACTGTACAACTTATTTTTCTTTTATTTGTTTCCCAGGATGTGAACATCATTGGCCAAGCCAGCATTTATGGCCATTCCTATTTGTTCAGAGGTTAATTAAGACTCAACCACATTGCTGTGCTCCTGGAGTTACATGTAGGTCAGACCAGGTCAGGACAGTAGATTTCCTTGCCTACGTATGTGATGTTGGTTGTCTCACACCCCCAAGTACTGTTCAGCATATTGCAACGTTTACAAATTATCTTTTACCAGAGAACATTAGAATAAAATGTGAAAGAAATCTAAATGTCCAAAATAAAAACAATGCTCCTCAACAGCATGTGAACAAGGGCAAATCAAGGAAATCTACCAATGAAGCATCCAAAGTTCTGTCCACAGTGTGCAAGCATGTCAACAAAGTTCAAGATGTAACCATAATGTTACAGCTCACAGACCCCAGTCAGATAGTACGTGGCCAAATTAACACACCATCTGGGCACCATCAGAAAAGATAAGTCTTTGCTTCCATCCAAGTGACAAGTCTCAAAATGAGTAGATAATAAGCACTATATACCATTATATCCATCTTAAATGACAATATTGATCCTCAGAATGGGATGGTTTATATTATTGGAACAGATGGATCAGCAATTATTGATTTAAATATCATCACTATCCATGAGGTGACAAATCCTTCTGCAACATTGAATCAATGTATCACCTGACTCATCTTTATCCAGACCAGTTTGATGATTGTCACATTTAAAATGACTTGCCAAAAGTTTTGGATAGCTATGTTAAATCTACTTATTACTTTGAGGCAATAGTGTACCTTCACAGGCAGTTCTTATATTTGGAAGACAGATGCACACAATTCTTCCCAATGACAATCTCACCACCCAACCACATATTTTAGAATCCCTACAGTTTGGAAATAGGTCCTTTGGTCCACACCAACCCTCCAAAGAGTCTCCCACCCAAATCCATTACTCAATATTTACCCGTGACTAATGCACCTAACATACACATCCCTGAGGACTATGGGCAATTTAGCATGGCCAGTTCACCGAACCTGCATATCTTTGGATTGTGGGAGGAAACCCACGGAGACATGAGGAAAATGTGCAAACTCCACACAGACAGTTGCCCGAGACTGGAATCAAACCCAAGTCCTGGCGCTGTGAGACAGCAGTGCTAACCACTGAGCTACCGTGCCACCTGTGATACATATGCATGACACATTCTTGGAAAAAAGGGAGTAAATGGTATAACTACATGATCAATGCACAGACAGTTATCTAAAACTGAAACAAAACAAAACATATATTGTTAAGATTTTCATATGAATACAAAGATTCCTGGAAGCCTTCCGCAACACTATGTCCAGCCACGTCATTATTAATGGCAAATGTGAAGAAATAAATTATATATATAAACTGGATGTTAGCAATCAATCATTACAGAGGAAGATTTCTTGGATACAGATGATATCATGTGGGATAACAACTACATACATCCATCCTCAATGACAGATATGGTTAAATCTGGTATGTCGTACTTGCACCAAGGTATTATCTGAATGTGCAGGCTTAACAAATCTATATAAATCCTTGCACATAATTACCAAAAAAGTGTTCTTGCTCTTTAAAGGGAGAAGGGCTAATGTTCTGTTATGGCATAAATAGCAGTTATGTCCACTAGAACCTTTAGAATTGTTAGACAAGATCACAACATGTGATGCTCTAATATAAAGATATCTGCCTGCACCTTCAATCATGCTCCCTGAGTCACAGAAATAGTGTAGTATCTTCAGTCAGCTGTAAGTGTGCAAATACAATAATATTAGTAAATATAGAAACCAGATTATGATTGTATTCTTGAATGTTATTGCATTATAAATACTTGGTGTTGCTAATAAACTCCAAGATATTTCACTCAATAAGAATCCAGTCTTTGTAGTATTTATTATTTGGGCTCAGGTAGAGGAAAGCACAAAGTGATTCAGCCAGTACTCTCAAAAAATATCTACATGTCCTGAGGGCTTCTTTCCACCACAATCCCTTCAGATCTTTAAGTTAATAGGCTTTATTCCTTCAAAACGTTTAACAAAGACTGAGAGTTTCATTTTGGGAATGGAAGGGAAATGTAGAGAGTTTTATAATGGGCAGCTGATATCACCTGTTTTGTACCTGCACCCAGTCATAAACATTCCCTCTAACTCTTTCCACAAGCCATCTCTTGGCCCACTGATCCCTCAAGCTCTATTGGTTTCTTCTGATGTTTGCTTCACTTAGGGGGAAATTATATCAATAGGTGACTCAAGTAAACTTGGAGAAAATTATTTATATTTCCTTTTAACTACTACCTAACATGGCATAAAGAGCTCAATGTGGGGTTAGTAGCTTAATGTGGTATTCACTGTCATTTGCAGGAACACTTGCATTGTTAACATGAACAAGATGCTAGGACTGTCCTCAATAATTAGCACTAGCATTTAGATGCAAAAAGCATCCTTAAAATGACATTTACATCTTTTAATTAAATATGTTGTGTACCACGTTATTCTTTGTGGAAATCACTTTCTGTACTGTTCTGATGCCAGAAATCACAAAATAGAATTAGATACATATTAAAAATCACAGAAGACATGGGAACTGAATTTTAATCATTTTGGAATATCTTCACTGGAATCTAAACTCAATCTGATCAGTTGCAGTTGCCAATATATCTTGCTTTTCCTTTTTCACAAAATTACAATTTATAGCGGAAATGCTACTAACACTTTGTTTTCCAATATTTTTTTTAAAAATGGATGAATTTGGCAAATCTTTGTTTTATTTCCTAAAATGAAATTATTGTTCAATATTCAAAAGATTAACAGCATTGATCTACCGACAAAATGCAAGGTACTTCAGAAATATGATCCTAATGTGGATTAACCTGCTGGTGAGCTACTGCTTTTGCCATTAGTCTTGTTGTGTGGACAGCATTCAAAAACTACCATTCAGTTAATGCAGTTCTGAATGCACTTTGTTCTGCTGAAGGAGTTAATCAGCCAAATGGAATGCCACAATGAAATTTCACAGACTGAAAGAGTTGTTTTTCTTGCAAAGCATACAACCTGTTTTTGAAAAAGTAGGAAGGAATGCACAGTTGACTATTCCAACTTATTTCAAGCACCAAAGCACAAGTTTAAGTTCGTTGAGGAATATAAGCAAAATATTATTAGATTAGATTCCCTACAGTTGAAAACAGGCCCTTCGGCCCAACCAGTCCACACCAGCCTTCCAAAGAGTAACCCATTCAGATCCATTTCCCTCTGACTAATGCACCTAACACTATGGGCAATTTAGCGCAGCCAATTCACCTGGCCTACACATCTTTGGACTGTGGGAGGAAACCGGAGCACCTGGAGGAAACCCATGCAGATGCGGGGAGAATATGCAAACTCCACGCAAACAGTTGCCCAAGGTTGGATTTGAACCTGGAACCCTGGTGCTGTGAGGCAGCAGTGCTAACCACTGAGCCACCATGCTGCCCTTTGAGCCCTTGTTGCATACTTTTTTTCATTTGGCAGAAGTGAATTGTATTTCAATATACAAAATATAATTTCAAGTGAAGCCATCACTTCGAAAACCATTCCAGATAATTCTTTGCATGAATTGAAATACTACAGCAACAAAACAAAATGTATGTCTTTTAGTCATCATATTGACTTATTTCTGGTTTCACTATACTTTATAATTAGATTCTTACTTTTTTGATAAGCTAGTTGCATATTCTCCCTGATTCCAAAACTGACCTCAATGATTGCAGATTACTAATTGATTGATTTGGATTTTTAAAACTAATTAGTACATTTGCAGACAACACAAAGATTGGGGGAGCTCCGGATAGTAAAGGGTATTGTCAAATGATACAGAAGGATACAAACAGGGTGGAGATTTGGGTGGAGAAATGGCAAATGGAGTTTAATCCAGACAATTGGAAGGCGGTGTACTTTGGCAGATCTAATGCAGGAGTGAAATATATAGAAAATGGTAGAACCCATTGAGATATCAACATACAGAGGGATCTAGGTGCACAGTTCCACATTTCCCTAAAAATGGCATCATAAGTGTATAAGGGGGTCAAGAAGGCACATTGCATGCTTGCCTTCATCATTCAGGGCATAGAATATAAAAACTGGCAAGTCATATTGAAGCTGTACAGAAATTTATTTCGGCCTCATATTTGGAATATTGCATATAGTTCTTGTTCACACTATCAGAAGGATGGAGAGGCTTTGGAGAGAGTATATAAATAGTTTACCATATGTTGCCTGGTTTAGAGAGCATTAACTATGAAGAGAGATTGGACAAACTTGGTTAGTTTTCACTTGAGTATCGAAGAATGACGGGCGACTTAGTAGACTTGATAGGTGACATGAGGGCTGGCAGAGTGGCTCAGTGGTTAGCACTGCTGCCTCACAGTGCCAGGAACCTGGGCTTGATTCTATCCTCAGGTGACTGTCTCTGTGGATTCTGCACACTCTCCCTATGTCTGTGTAGGATTCCTCCCACAGAGCAGACATGTGCAGGTTAGATGGACTGGCCATGCTAAATTGCCCATTGTGTCCAGGAATGTTTGGATTAGCTGTGGGAAAGACAGGATCACAGGAATAGAGGAGGGGTTTGTTCTGGGTGGGATGTTCTTTGGAGGGTCAGTATGGATTCGATTGGCTGAATGGACTATTTCCTTACAGTAGGGTTCTATGATTCCAGAAGGCTTACAAAATTATGAGAGGCTTGGATAGAATGGATAATCAGTCTTTTTACCTGGGTAGAAATGGTAATTACTAGGGGATAAAGATTTAAAGTAAAAGGGATTACATTTAAAGGAGATATGAGATGCAAGTGTTATACCCAGAGAGTGGCAAGTGCCTGGAATATGCTGCCAGAGATGGTGGTGGACATGGATACAATAGCAACCTTTAAGAGGCATCTTGTAGATATGTGAATAAGCAAGTAATAGAGGCTTGGGGACAAAAGAGTTTTAGCTTAGAAAGGGATCATACGTTGGTGCAGTCTTGATGGACTGAAGGTCCAATTCCTCTGTTACACTGCTATTTGTTCTTTGAAGTGGTTAACTGGAATTACAACTTTTGTAAAAAGTAACATGGCAGCTTTTGAAAGGAGTGAACTTCCATAATGCAACAAATACAGATGTAATAAAAATCCAGTCAAACTGGACCGGAATATGAGTTGTCCAGAAAATAGGGGTCAGAGTATAAGGGACTGAAAATATACAACTGTAGATTGTTCATCTCTAGTAATCAAAGATGGTGACATTCAAAAATTAGCACAAGCACAGATCTGCTTTTCATTATTTTTCTCATTGAAAAGTATGAACTCTGTTGCTCTTCAGTGTTTTAGGTTATGTTTTTTTCCATTTACATTCTCCAGCTGCACACTCTCATCAAATCTCAACAACATAATGTCTTTCTAAACGATCAAGGGTTATGTTTCACCTGATTGATAAGTTGTGTGAAAAAGTGACTTAAAGTTTTCAATGTCAAATACTTAGTTTGCTAAATTATAGAATTAAGGAATATTGAGTCTGTTTGAATATTGAGTGCAAAATTGTATTTAGAAGAATGCAATGTGGCAATTCTGCTCGGAGGCTAGGGCAAAAGAAATTCATTTAACTGTAAAATCAACAAGATGTCAAAAAGAAGGAGTAGATTGTGTTGCAAGATTAAAGCTGAGCATACAGTGGACCTGGGAGAAGGAGAAGTGGGCTTGAAATAGTGAGAGGCAAGGATAAGTTAAATACAAGCAAAATACTTTGGATGGAAATCTGAAATCAACACAGTGAATGCTGGAGAAACTCAATAGGTTTGGCAGTATCTATGGAGAGAGAAGCAAATAATGTTTCTAGCCCAATATAACTACTTCAGAATGAAAATGTTGAACTCACCTTGTGCAGGTTAAAACCAGCCTCAACCTTTTCAAAGCATTTGAATTCTGACAGAGGAAGGGTTGGAAATGGATGGGGTAGAACACTTGCCTTGCAATGTTGCCTATGACTTACCAAAATGCCAGATCCCACCAATTGCACAGGTAACTCATCACATTGCTCAATTTACCAAAATCCTATCACTCACTTATAAACAATCTCCAATAATCAGGAGGAGTACCTCACATACAGATTCTTCACACCCACCAACAATGGAATGGTGCTGTGCAGCACTGAACTGCTGTTGTCTCTCAGCTTTCTCTCTTTGTTGTTAGTCGTGTCAAGGTACTGCAATCTATGAATGAGGTGCCAGATGTCTGGGGAGTGGTTAGTATTGTGCCTTCATCTATCATGTCAGTTTTTGTTCTCAAAACAAATCTCCACTGATTTGTTGAACACAATTCTCCAATCGGAAAACTACTTTGATTTTCAAACTGTCCATGATCATGTCCCTCATAACTGATACTAGCATTTTCCCTTGTGTTCTTGTTATTCTCTAAAATTGTTAACAGCAGCATTAGGGCTTATATTTTGTAAATCATTACTCATACTTTATCCCAGGACCAGATCACATTTCTCTGGTTTGTATCTCTCTTACAATTTTCTCACCTGTCTAGCAGGCCACATTTAACACAAGGCATGATTGAAAACATAGGCTTAAGTGAGAACTGCAGATGCCGGAGGTTAGAGTTGAGAGTGTGGTGCTGGAAAAGCACAGCAGGTCAGGCAGCATCCGAGGAGCAGGAGATGTAAAACGTTTAAACATACTCTTTCTGGATAGTGAAAATGCTCTGTGGACCATTCAGCTTCCTCGTGCTCCTATTTCTTATGTTCTTAACATTTGAAAGTCTTCTCTGTCTGCTATTTTAAGAGACATTAAACAAAATAATGCCTGTATTAAATCAGGAGAGTGGTAAAATAATAACTCAAAAACAGATGGGCTTGCAAAAGGGCCTGACAGGGTAAACGCTCAGACACATTTTCACTGGCTGAGTAATCTAAAACACAGGAGAGCAACAGGTGTTAGGTTGAGGGGTTGATGATCTCGGACTGAGATAAGGATAAAATCCTTCATTGAACCATGTGTGAACCTTTGGAACTCTCTACCTCAGAGGGATGTAGATACATCTTTATTTAATACAGTTAATGCTGGCATTAAAATAAAGGGATGAGGAGCACTAGTCAGAGATAATTGCAAAATAATACAGTAGACCAACAGGTCATTTGATTGATTTCTGCTTCATTTTCCTTGTTTTCTTATTTTGATCAATGAAAATTTTGTGAGATACTTTAAGAACTTCTGAAAAACTTTGTAAAGTTTTTTTTGAACAACTGATGATTGAGATTGTAATTTTTTCAAAAATTAAAAAAAAGCAAGGCATATTGATATTGCATGTCAGGAACTATTTGTAATGGGAAGATGTACATAGGGAGGCATTGAGGTTATGAGGAGCTATGAGATGTTATTGACTAGGTCAGACTACTCTGAATATTTCAAGAAGTTAGTCCAGATCCTAACCTAGCTAGTTGGTTCAAGCAGGTGTAAAGTGGTTATTCCAGGACAAATGCCACTTGTCAAACCACTTATTTTAAAACAGAACAGAATTTATTAACAAGAATACTGAATGAATCACCAACAAAAGAATACCAAATAACTTAACCTCTCTGAAAACTCAACAGATCATCCCAACTTAACGATGTTGTTCCTAATACTTGCAACAACCCCCATAAACACCACTTGGCAAAAAAGGTAAAATCAAACACAGGTTCTTATAGGGTAGATGTTAGAGAGAGAGTACCAACCTGGGCATGCTGCTTTGGGTCTAACAGCTTTTTCCCTACTACTGCTAAAAACCAAACTCAAACCAAAGGAGCTGAGATGGGAGAACTAGCCACTCCCCTTTCACTGTATAATGTGTTTATACTTTAAACATGAAAGCCTTCTGCCTGAGGTAGTATCTGTTATCTATTATCAAATTGGCCCTAAAACCCTTCAACCCCAGATTTTTCAGAGTCTGTATCATTTACAACCTCTCTGGGAAAAAAAAGCCAAGGATAGCATTACCTTGTTAAAGTAGCAGCTTTGACACAGAGATGCGTATAAGAACATAGTTGAAGTGGGGTATGGAGGCAATAGGGGGTGGTATAGTGATATAGGTTGGCAATGGAGGTGTGGGAGCCACAGAAGCATAAAATGATATTAACAGTATTGAGGAATGGGGTGAGTACAGGATATTAGGGGAGTTGATACGGATAAGGCAGGCGTAGGACAGGGAGCGTGTTGACTTGCTCCTTCTGTCTGCTAGAAGGAGACATTGTGTAATATATTTTTCCAGTACACTTGGCCACACTGCAATCCCAACTGTCAATCCGAATTTGGTAGTCAGCATCATTACTTACATACTCTTGATCACCTACCAGGTTTAAAATTTAAGCAAAGCTGTTAACTGTCAATCAGTATTCATAGGTGCATACTCTACAGCAATGCCTTTATGTTTCATCAGTACTCAGGTTGTGTACTGGTCTTTCTGCTATAAGGTCTCATCAATGTGAATTTGCTGTAATGCGAATGATGAATTGGTAAAGTTGTTTCTAAAGAACGAACTTTCAAAAAGTGTGTTGGCTATAACGTGATTACATTACCAACACTATAAGCATTATTTCTAAAGTGCGATTTTTCTACAATGCATTATAAAAGAATGCACTTTATTAACAAGCTACTACTCTTTTCAGCATGAAAATTAGAAGTTGCTAAGTGTTTTTTGACTCTGTTGAGAGAATTGCCCAGGACTTCTGAAGATGTGATTCTGGGTAATCCAAGATGGAGGATGAGAAAAATTTCTGGTTTCAACAGCTGCTCCCTTTTGAGGTATTTTAGATGCTGGAGGTGATTTCCTCGAATTGCAGGAGCAGCAATTACTGTTTTACATGCTGTTGCATTGTTTTGGAACTTTTGGAAAAGAAAAGTCGAAAACAACAGCAGTTGGAAAAGGGAGAAGAACAGCCAAAGGAAGCACATGGTGAGGTCAGTGACGCTGTCTTTGCTGTTTGAATTCATGCATCGCTGGACATCGGAGTACGTCTGGGAAAATTAACAAACAATGAAATTCTCAACTAATCTTGGAGGAACTGTTGGGCGAAGTTCACAGCACAGAATCAGATAAGTTAATTCTTGTTATAAATGTGGCCTACAGAGAATCTGCAGGAGTGAGTAGAGTGGGTTCTTTCTTGATTATATGTTTTTGGAGATATGTCTCTTGATGAAACTTAAAATATAAGAAATAACTATTAATTTAACCTGGGGCAGTGTTTGTAGAGGAATAAGGCAGTGTTAATTTCTGGGTCTGTAGATTGTGAAGGAGCAAAAATGGCCTTTAAAAGTGATATGTACTTCTGTCAGATGTGGGAATTTAAAGAGAGTTTAAGGGTTACTGCGGATTATATCTGCAATAAATGCTGTTGGTTGCGAATCCTATCAGATCGAATGGATCAGTTGGAGAGACAGAAGCGATGAGGAATTTGTAACAGCAAGAGGATGGCAGTTATAGGAAAGGGGGAAGTCTCAGATACAGTCACATAGATGGGTTAACTCCAGAAAAGATAAGAGAGGTAGGCAGCTTCTGCAGGAGTCTTTTGTGGACATACACATTTCAAACAAGTGTGCTGTTTTGGAAAATGTAGGGAGTGATGGATTCTCAGGTAAACGTAGCACGAACAGCCAACTTTCTGGTATTGAGACTGGCTCCAATGCAATGAGGGGTGCATTGGGTTCCAAGAGATCAATTGTGTTAGGGGATTCTCTAATCCGAGGTATAGTCAGACGTTTCTGTGGCCAGCAGCAAAAAAGCAGAATGCTGTGTTGTTTCCCTGGTGCCAGGATAAAGGATGTCTCAGAGAGGGTGCAGAATGTTCTCGGGGGGAGAGGGACCAGCAAGAGGTCATTGTCCACATTGGAACCAACAACATAGGAAGGGAAAAGGTTGAGAGTCTGAAGGGAGATTAGACAGAGTTAGGCAGGAATTTAAAAAGGAGGACCTCACGAGTAGTAATATCAGGATTACTCCTGGCGCTATGAGTTAGTGAGGGCAGGAATAGGATGATAGAGCAGATGAATGCATGGCCGAGGAGCTGGTGTATGGGAGGAGGATTCACGTTTTTGGATCATTGGAATCTCTTTTGGGGTAGAAGTGACCTGTACAAGATGGACGGATTGCACCTAAATTGGAAGAGACAAATATACGGCAGGGAAATTTGCTTGAGCTGCTCGGGAGGATTGAAACTAGTAAGGTTGGGGGGAGGTGGAGATATGGTGGGGTGAGAAACAGAGAGACAGTGAGGAAAGAGATCAATCTGAGACTGATACAGTTGAGAACAGAAGTGAGTCAAACACTCAGAGCAGGCAAGGACAAGGTAGGACTAATAAATTAAATATTGCATTTATTTCAAAACAAGGGGCCTAACAGGGAAGGCAGATGAACTCAGGGCATGGTTAGGAACATGGGACTGAGATATCATAGCAATTACAGAAACATGGCTCAGGGATGGGCAGGACTGGCAGATTAATGTTCCAGGATACAAATGCAACAGGAAGGATAGAAAGGGAGGCAAGAGAGGAGGGGGAATGGCATTTTTGATAAGGGATAGCATTTCAGCAATGCTGAGGGAGGATATTCCTGGAAATACATCCAGGGAAGTTATTTGGGGGAAGCTGAGAAATAAGAAAGGGATGTTCACCTTATTGGGATTGTATTATAGACCTCCTAATAGTCAGAGATTGTAAGGAGATCTTAGTTATCTGTAAGAATATTAGGGTAGTTATGTTAGGGGATTTTAACTTTCCAACATAGTCTGGGATTGTCATAGTGTTAAGGGTTTAGCTGGAGAGGAATTTGTTAAGTGTGAACAAGAAAATTTTCTGATTCAGTATGTGAATGTACCTACTAGAGAAGGTGCAAAACTTGACCTACTCTTGGGAAATAAGGCAGGGTAGGTGACTGAGGTGTCAGTGGGGGAGCACTTTGGGGCCAGTGACCATAATTCTATTAGTTTCAAAATAGTGATGGAAAAGGATAGACCAGATCTAAAAGTTGAAGTTCTAAATTGGAGAAAGGCCAATTTTGACGGTATTAGGCAAGAACTTTCCAAAGCTGATTGAGGGCAGATGTTTGCAGGTAAAGGTATGGCTGCAAAATAGGAAGCATTCAGAAATGAGATAACAAGAATCCAGAGAAAGTATATTCCTGTTAGGGTGAAAGGAAAGCTGGTCGGTATAGGGAATTCTGGATGACTAAAGAAACTGAGGGTTTGGTTAAGAAAAAGAAGGAACCATACGTCAGGTATAGATAGAATAGATCAAGTGAATCCTCAGAAGAGTATAAAGGCAGTAGGAGTATACTTAAGAGGGAAATCAGGAGGGCAAAATGGGGGCTTGAGATAGCATTGGCAAATAGAATTAGGGAGAATCCAAAGGGTTTTTACAAATACGTTAAAGACAAAAGGGTAACTAGGGAGAAAATAGGGCCCCTCAAAGATCAGCAAGGTGGCCTTTGTGTGTAGCCGCAGAAAATGGGAGAGTTATTACACAAATATTTTGCATCAGAATTTACTGTGGAAAAGGATATGGAAGATATAGACTGTAGGGAATTAGATGGTGACACCTTGCAAAATGTCTAGATTACAGAGGAGGAAGTGCTGGATGTCTTGAAACGGGTAAAAGTGGATAGATTCCAAGGATCTGATCAGGTGTACCCTAGAACACTGTGGGAAGCTAGAGACGTGATTGCTGGGCCTCTTGTTGAGATATTTATATCATCGATAGTCACAGTGAGGTGCCAGCAGACTGGAAGTTGGCTAACGTGGTGCCACTGTTTAAAAAGGGTGGTAAGGACAAGCCAGGGAACTGTAAACCAGTGAGCCTGATGTCAGTGGTGGGCATGTTGTTGGAGAGAATCCTGAGGGACAGAATGTATATGTATTTGGAAAGGCAACGACTGATTAGCGATAAGCAACATGGCTTTGTGCATGGGAAATCATGTCTCACAACCTTGATTGAGATTTTTGAAGAAGTAACAAAGAGGATTGATGAGAGCAGAGTGGTAGATGTATCTATATGGATTTCAGTAAGGCGTTCGACAAGGTTCTTCATTGGAGACTGCATAAGAGGTACAGTTAGTAAGTTTGCAGATGACACCAAAATTGGAATTGTAGTGGACAGCGAAGAGGGTTACCTCAGATTACAACAGGATCTTGACCAGATGGGCCAATGGGCTCAAAAGTGGCAAATGGAGTTTATTTCAGATAAATGCGAGCTGCTGCATTTTGGGAAAGCAAATCTTAGCAGGACTTATACACTTAATGGTAATGTCCAAGAGAGTGTTGCTGAACAAAGAGACCTTGGAGTGCAGGTTCATAGCTCCTTGAAAGTGGAGTCGCAGGTAGATAGGAGAGTGAAGAAGGCATTTGATATGCTTTCCTTTATTGGTCAGAGTATTGAGTACAGGAGTTTGGAGGTCATGTTGCGGCTGTACAGGACATTGGTTAGGCCACTATTGGAATATTGCATGCAATCCTGGTCTCCTTCCTATTGAAAAGATGTTATGAAACTCAAAAGGGTTCAGAAAAGATTTACAAGGATGTTGCCATGGTTGGAGGATCTGAGCAATAGGGAGCGGCTGAACAGGCTGGGGCTGTTTTCCCTGCAGTGTCGGAGGCTGAGGGGTGACCTTATAGAGGTTTACAAAATTGTGAGGGGCATGGATAGGGTAAATAGAGGAAGTCTTTTCCCTGGGGTTGGGGAGTCCAGACCTAGAGGGTATAGGTTTAGGATGAGAGGGGAAAGATATAAAAGAGACCTAAGGGGCAACTTTTTCTCACAGAGGGTGGTACGTGTATGGAATGAGCTACCAGAGGAAGTGGTAGAGGCTGGTACAATTGCAACATCTAAGAGGCATTTGGATGGGTATATGAATAGGAAGGGTTTGGAGGGATATGAGCCGGGTGCTGGCAGGTGGGACGAGATTGGGTTGGGATATCTGGTCGGCATGGACGGGTTGAACCGAAAGGTCTGTTTCCATGCTGTGCTTCTCTATGACTCTGAATGTATGTATGGTTGGAGCTAGCACTCCAAGCTTAACTGTGACCTAGAAATTTGGTGCCACAGATTCTGAGGCAGCAATGGTTGCTGTGGGACTTAGACTTAGTTCTGACTCCATGGATCCCATAAAATCTGTTTTTGTTAATGTTAGCGAGTCCTAATAACCGGTTCTTGGAGGTCTGATTCCTGCTGCAAAACAAATGTCCAGAAAAGACAGTTGAAAATAAACCTTAAAGTTTAAATCTTCACAGCATGCTTGGCCTCACAACCTGCTTAGCAATTGAAGTCTAACCACTCTCCAGAGAACAACTCTTATCCCCTTACCTCCAAACCATCTCCCAAAGCCCAGATTTTAATTTTGGAGTCTTCTGAATTCTAGGACATTAAAATTGAGAAGAGGTTTGTGAAGACAAATATTGGCCGTAAATAAATGAAGAAATGCAGAAGAACGAGTGAAAGAAACGTATTTAGACATATTTGTAAGGCTGTGGATTAGAATGGTGCTGGAAAAGCATGGCAGTTCAGACAGCATCCGAGGAGCAGGGAAATCGACTTTTCGGGCAAAAGTCCTTCATCAGAAAAGACGCAGAGTGCCTGAAGGGTGGAGAGATAAATTCTTCAGGCACTCTGCCTCTTTCCTGATGACGGGCTTTTGCCTGAAATGTCGATTTCCCTACTCTTCGGATGCTGCCTGTACTGCTGTGCTTTTTCAGCATCACTCTAATCCAGAATCTGGTTTCCAGCATCTGCAGTCATTGTTTTTACATATTTGTAAAATATTCACTATAAGTTTAAAACTGAGGGACAAACTATCAATATTCAGAATTTGGTTGAATGGGCCATAAAAAGGGTACGTAAATGTGATATAGGCTATGTCCCCAATATGGAGGGTAACTTTCAACTTAGGCTGGTTAAGCCATACGGTTGTTTGCATGTTGTAAGCTTTGAAAGCATAGAGTACTCTTTCAGTGGTGCTAAAAGACAAGAATATGCTTCAGTCAATACAATACCAACAAAACTCTATGGAAGTATGTCCAAATAAGAAATGTATTTAGCAATAATCTATAGGGGTAAAATTCCTTCTGTTGATAATTATTTGTAAGTATGCTGCTGAAACTATCAACAGGCAGAATTATTGCCACCAAATTAGCCAGTGGCAGAGGCCCACAATATTTTGTTGTGATATTTGCATACTTACCCATAATAGCCAGGGCAGTTGCTTTGGTTAAGTATTGTGCCATCGAACTGATCACTTCTAAATTACCGCCTTCCAGGTTACATCTGCTTATGATTCCAGTTTCAGAATTAATCCAGTACAGTTTATTTTCAGCATAATCAATTGAAAGACCTGTAAGTAAAAGCAGTATTTTAAATTATATGCATAATTTAGCTGAAACAATGTTTAAAGACATAGTTGTAGTTTTTAAAAAAATGCACGCAAAATGCTAGATCCATATCTTAGTTAAAAATTCAAAAATAAATCACTAGACTTACTTCAAAACTCAGTACTCTAAATTATTACTGTCACTATTTACCTGTAGCAAAACCAAAAGTAAGTTTAAAAGTTTTGACTTGGAGGAGCCGGTGTTGGACTGGGGTGGACAAAGTTAAAAATCATCGAGGAGAAAGTGAGGTCTGCAGATGCTGGAGATCAGAGCTGAAAATGTGTTGCTGGAAAAGCACAGCAGGTCAGGCAGCATCCAAGGAACAGGAAATTTGACGTTTCGGGCATAAGCCCTTCATCAGGAGGGCTTCCTGATGAAGGGCTTATGCCTGAAATGTCGAATTTCCTGTTCCTTGGATGCTGCCTGACCTGCTGCACTTTTCCAGCAACACATTTTCAGCAAAGTTTAAAATCACACAACACCAGATTTCAGTCCAGCAGGTTTATTTGGAAGCACTAGTTTTTGAAACACTGCTCCTTTATCCTGCTCTTATGGAGCAGGACCATAAGACACAGAATTGATAACAAAAGGTTACAGTGGCATGAAACTGAAATGATATACTGAACAAACCTAGATTGCTGTTAAGTTTTTCATCTTTTAGAATGGGTTCCAGAGTTCTGAGATGTCACTTTTTTTTGATAAAACTTTAAGTTATCTCAAAAATGTGACTTTAGATTAGATTATTTACAGTGTGGAAACCGGCTATCTTGCCCAATACGTCCACACCGACACTCCAAAGATTAACCCACCCAGCCCCATTTCCCTACCCTATATTTACCCCTGATTGATGCACCTGACACAATGGGCAAGTTAGCACGGTCAATTCACCTGACCTGTACATATTTGGACTGTGGGATGAAGCCAGAGCACATGGAGGAAACCCCAGCAGACACGGGGGGAATATACAAACTTCACACAGGCACTCACCCAAGATGGGAATCAAACTCAGGTCCCTGGCGTTGTGAGGCAGTAGTGCTAACCACTGAGACACCAAAACCTGCAAACCATTCTAAAAGATGATAGACCTAACAACAGTCCAGGTATGATCAATATATCATTTCAGTTGCATGATGCTGTAATCTTTTGCTATTAATTCTGGTCTTCAGCTCCTGCTCCACAGCTACCTGATGAAGGAGCAGTGCTCTGAAAGTTAGTGCTTCCAAATAAACCTGTAACACTCTAACCTGGTGTTGTGTGGTTTTTAACTTAAAACTTTTGGGGCAACTTAAATAAATATACCTTAAAAATTCAAAAATGAATTTGCTGTCAAAGAACAAATGCCTTGCCATATTTTCTGAGGGTCAAAATTCTTTCTGGATCCCCAAAAGAGAAATGTGTGTGTGGATGGTACTTATAGGTTGCAAACAGGCATGTGAATTCATCACACTCAAGTTCAGTTTTGATGGAAGATTATCAAGCTGAAATACCTATTCTCTTTTACTCTTTTCACACTTAGTGTCTGAATTATTGTGCATTTCTAGCATTTTCAGTTTCCACTTTAGCTTGCTGCCATTAATAGATTTATGCCCTGCACTTGAAATTTGCTGTTTTATAAGAAGTCTGAAATTTTGCTGTGGAATCGTTGTCAATTAAAGCACAAACAGTTCCCAAAATCCTCCATTTCATTATTCTGATGGAAATACTAACTGCTTATGGTAATACGCAGTACAATACAAAACAATACAGCACAGGAGCAGGCCCTTCGGCCCACCAAGACTGTGCCCATCCGTAATCATTATTTAGACCTGCTGCTTATTGCCCATGTGCAATATTTATCTCTCTGTTTGTCTCCTGTTCATGTGTTTATGAAGATATGTCTTAAACGTTGTTAACATGCTTGCTTCCACAATTAATGCTTCCTCCAAATTAATGGAAATATGAATCAGTAAGAAAGTTAAGCATTCATACAAACAGCATGTAAATAATGCCACTGGAAGTATTGTCTTCAGTGTTGGATTTATAAAGACAGAACATAGTTTGTTTGGTGTAACATAATATGTTGTAATATTACAAAGTACTATGTTTGGAACCTTAGAAGTCATACAATAAAGACATCTTTTCACCATACATCCTGTAAGTGAAATTTACAGCCCACAGGGAATGTTTTAGCTACTTGTAAACATTTAACAGATGGCCTCAGGATGGAGAAGTAGAATTTCTCCAGGGTTTTTTCTTCTTGCCCACCAAAGTTATATCAGAAAAATGGACAAACACCATCACAACATCACAGAAAACTGGATCTGTGAAGTGTGACAAGATCATAATCCATCTTGTTTGTCCCATTCCCCGTAGTCAGATGATAGTGATAGTGAAGTTGCCGCTAATTCAGGCAATATATCTCAAACACTTGTCTACGAGACAACTAAAACATCAACATGGTAGCCTGAGTGTTGGACAGCCTTTAGAATTCTCAATTCAAAGTCATATTTTTTCTTCCAAAAACCGTTATACTTACAGTAAGAGTAACATTCATTTTTGAAACCAATCCTGAGAGATCATTTGAGTTCTGTCCCAAATGAAATGGCTGATGTTTCCCAATGAAACATTTAAATAATTTTGAGAAAGCATTCTATCATATCATATTTTCAACGACATATTATATTATGTAAATATTTTTTCAGGAATCAAATTCAAACTGCTACACTTAACTTTGATCTTAAGTGTAAAAAATATTATAAATTCAACTCATTCTTAAGAAGACACAAGTTCTACAGCCATACATTTTACCAGCTACATTTTTTTGAAAAATGAAATCAATTGTGCTTAACATTTAACACCTTAAAGGTAAGTATTTGAAATATTAATTGAAGAAAAGAATGCTTGCTTTCTCAGTCAGTGGTGGTGAATCTTTGGAACTCATTGCTGCATAGAGCTGTGCGGGCCAAGTCACTCAGTATCTTTAAGCCAGTGATCAGTGGATTCTTGATAGTAAGGGGTTAAAAGGATAACGTGAAAAAGGCAGGAGAATAGGGTTGAGAAAGGTATCACACATTAGCAACTGGTGGATCTGGCTTGATGGGTTGAGTGGCTGAATTCTGTTCCTTTATCTTAACAATCAAAATGTTAATGGTGCAAAGCAAAATCTTAATGATGCAAAGTTAGCTGGATGCCAATAGTTTGTGAACAACAAATGTCATTACTAATGTGCAAATCAGCCAGCAATTGATGGCAAGGATGAGGTAGCCCACAAATTGCGGATTACCACAGTTTGATGGACAGTCTGTATCACACTACTGATGACTTTAAGAAAATGTCATTTTCTGGCCCATGTCCAGGTGATTTTCATGAAGTTGCAGCATTTGTGCAGAAATTGCACATTAATTGTGCCATGGGAAGCTAAATTGCTGAATTAAAAGCATAAGAACCCTTTGAATGACATGATAATTGTCATTGATTGCTACTTAATATTTATTTTCCAAAAGTGAAAACAAAAATTGTGACATCTTTCTACTCCTCCAGGTAGTGAATTCATTTGGATTGTTTTTCATACTTGTATTCAAGTATATATCACTCTTACTGTACCTCATGACCTCAGACTTCCAGTAACTTTCTGAGCAAATATAATGT
Source organism: Hemiscyllium ocellatum (assembly GCF_020745735.1). Classification (NCBI taxonomy): domain Eukaryota; kingdom Metazoa; phylum Chordata; class Chondrichthyes; order Orectolobiformes; family Hemiscylliidae; genus Hemiscyllium; species Hemiscyllium ocellatum. The sequence goes on along the minus strand of NC_083407.1, from coordinate 35,112,549 downwards.
AGATAAATATGAGGCTATCTAATTTGGTAGCAAAACTGGAAGGTAGACTGTTAACTGAATGGTGATAGATTGGGAAAGGAAACGTGCAAGGGGACTTGGGTGTCCTTGTACTCCAGTTGTTGAAAGTAAGCATGGAGGTAGAGCAGCAGTGAGGTTATGTTGGCCTTTAAGAGAGTATTTGAGTACAGTAGCAAGGATGTGATGCTGCGATTGTACAGGACCTTGGTGAGACCACACCTGGAATATTGTATGCAGCTTTGATCACTTTATCTGAAGAATTATGCTCTGGCTATGGAGGGAGCACAACAAAGGTATAATAGACAGATATCTTGGGTGGTATGACTGACATATGAGGACACATTAGATCAATTAGGTCTGTATTTACTGGTGATTAGAAGAATGAGAGAGGATCTCATAGAATCTTACAACATTTTCAGTGGACTAGACAGCATTAATGTAGGAAGGGTGTTCCTGATAATTGAAGAGTGCAGAACCAGAGTTTACAGTTTCAGGATATTGATAAAAACTGATAGAACTGTGGATGATGTAAACCAGAGATAAAAATAAAAATTGCTGAGGAAGGGTCATTCGACCCAAAACATTAAATCTAATTTCTCTTCACAGATGCTGCCGGACCTTTAGAGCTTTTCCAGCAAATTCTATTTCTGTTCAGTGTATGGAATAGGTCATGTAAGACTTAGATGAGGAGATATTTAGTGAATGATGAACCAATGGATTTCTCTGCCACAGAAAGTGGTTGAGGACAAAACACTGAATGTTTTGAAGAAGGAGTTAAATTTCATTCTTAGGGCTAAAGGGATCAAATGGTTTAAGGAGAAGGTGGGAACAGGATACCGAGTTGGATGATCAGCCATGATCATAGTGAATGGCACAGTGGGTGTGAAGGTCCTGCTGCCCCATTCCTGTTCCTACTTTCTATGTTTCTGTATATTTTCAGCTGAAGGATACAGGAACATATCAAAGTAATAATTCCATACCATGAGGATCTGCTCTCATACTTTACCTGAGGTGGGATGGTTTTGCCTGGACTGAACTTGGCATCATGCAACGAATGGGAATTTAGTTGGTAAAGCAAAGCCTCTAAATTGAAGGTAGGCCTGTAGAAAAGCAGATGGCTCTACCGCTGATCAGAGAACACAGATTTTTCTTTCTTTTGCTTTCCAACACAGTGCAGTTGTAAACTTCTCAGTTGTTTAGAAATGCTAAAGATCTTACCAGCAAGATTTTGCAAGACAGTGATTAAGCTTTAATGCTGAGAGTATTTATTTGACTGCAGATTGTGGCAAATTAAAAGTAAACATTTGAAGATCACAAGTGAACAAAGAATACGAAAACTTCAAAGAGGATTAATAATCATGCAAATTTAGATCTATTAGACTTTTCATTAATAGCATGATTGTGGTACCTTTGGTGCTTCAATTCATGTTTACTAAATATCCTTATACTGCTAAGTGAAGAAGGCGTTTGGTATGCTTTCCTTTATTGGTCAGAATATTGAGTACAGGAGTTTGGAGGTCATATTGTGGCTGTACAAGACATTGGTTCGGCCACTTTTGGAATATTGTGTGCAAATCTGCTCTTTCCTATTGGAAGGATGTTGTGAAACTTGAAAGATTTCAGAAAAGATGTACAAGGATGTTGCCAGGGTTGGAGGATTCGAGCTATAGGGTGAGGTTGAATAGGTTGGGGCTGTTTTTCCTGGAGCATTGGGCTGCGGGATGACCTTATAGAGGTTTATAAAATCATGAGGGGTATGGATAAGATAAATAGACAAGGTCTTTTCCCTGGGGTGGGGGAGTCCAGAACTAGATGGCATAGCTTTAGGGTGAGAGGGGAAAGATATAAAAGAGACCTGAGGGGCAACTTTTGCACGCAGAGGGTGGTGTGTGCATGGAATGAGCTGCCAGAGGAAGTGGTGGAGGTTAGTACGATTGCAAAATTTAAAAGGCATCTGGATGGATCTACGAATAGGAAGGGTTGAAAGGAATATGGGCCTGGCGTGGGACTAGTTTGGGTTGGGATATCTGGTCGGCATGGACGAGTTGGGCCAATGGGTCTGTTTCTGTGCTGTACATCTCTACAACTGTGACTTGATGCTGTCTTATGCTTTTTTTTTGATAATTTAAATGTCTGATGCCAGTAGGTATCCATCACAATGCTTAAGGTTAAATAACAAACAAATTTGTCCTGAAGAAAGGTCACTGAACCCAAACGTGAACTCTGATTTCTCCCTACAAATGCTGCCAGATCCATTGAGGTTTTTTCAGTCATTTCTATTTTTATTTTTGCTTCTGATTCTCAGGATCCACATCTCATTCTTTTTTAAACAAAGAAATCAAAGATTTCTTTTCTCTCTTAGGAGCAAAGGTAATTTATTCAGGTGTCAAAAACTTCTTCTTCCAGTTTGAGGAAAGCTAATTTTAGAAAAGGCTAGGTATACTGCAATGAGTAACTCATCTTCTTATTTCACAAATTGCATGCACCATCTACATGGCATAAGTCAAGACTGTGATTAAATGCTCTCCACTTGCCTAGATATGTGCAGCTTCAACAGCACTCAAGGTGCTCAAAGCCATTCAGAACAAAGCAAAAAGCTCCCCTGGTAAAGCATTTAACATCTTAAACTTTCTCTCCCTCTACTGTGGGTAGACAGTGTGAGCATTGTGTACTATCCCCAAGCATGACTGTAGCAATTCACTGAGGTTTAGTTGACAGCACTGTGCAAACTTGCAACCTCCACTAACTGGAAGGATAAGGTCATCCGCAAGTTCTGCTCCAAACAACACATCATCCTATCTTGATAGTAAATCAGTGTTCCTTCATAATACAGGTATATTCACAGTGCTATTCAGTCAGAGTCAGGGAGCTCCCTTCTTAATAACACTGTGAATGTACCTACATCATAAATACTATAGTGGTTCAAGAAGCTGATTCATAACCAACTTTACAAAGTCAGTTAAAGATGAATGATAACTAGCCTAGACTGTGATGCCCACAACCTGTGAATGAATAAATTAATTTCCAGCTGTTATTTTTGCTTGTAACGTTATTATATCTATCACTGTCAACAACTTTTAAATTGATTTATTAAAACGTTATTATTTCAAAATCCAACATTTATGGGATAAATAAAAGCTAATGGTTCATGTAAAAATATCTTTGTGTAAGTCCACAAAAGATATATTCATATAAACCACTTGCGATTTCATCTGCAAGATCTAATAAATTCGAACACATCGATTCAGAAACAAGAACAGAAATTGCTGGAAAACCTCAGCAGATCTGGCAACATCCTTGAAGAGAAATCAGAGTTCATGTTTCGGGTCCACTGACCCTTCCTGAGAACCATTAGCTCTGAAGAAGAATCAACAGACCTGAAAGCGTTAACTCTGATTTCTCTTCACAGATGCTGCCAGGCCTGCAGAACTTTCTGCCTTTGTTTCTGATTTACAACATCTGCAATCCCTTCAGTCTTCATAGATTCAGATAATTGTTCCAGTGCAGAATGAGGCCTTTCAGCCCATCAGGTCTGCATCGACTCACAAAAGAGTTTGACCGGTGCCAATCTCCTGCCCTTTCCCTGTTATCCGACAGGTTGTCACTATTTAAATAATGGTACAAAGTCCTCTTGAATTTCTCAACAGAAAAATGGCTGTCCTCACTAGCTAAGAGTTTATGGACAATACTTGCTCAGTCCACAATTAGAAAGTCAAGGCTTTGGCTGGTTCTGACAACCTTGATGCATTATATGTGTTGTAGGCGATTAACTGCTTGCAGGTGGGTTACCAGAGGGAGAACTGGGAGTGGTGGCAACTGCTAGGACTGCACTCTGGCGTAGTCCCTACTATTCCGACAAATTGGTCAGGCACGCTAGAGCCATTAAAGCATGCCGTTGTAGGAGGAGGTTTTGGTTGGCCTTTCCACCGGGGCAGCCCTAGCCACTGGAAATGGATGCTGTGTCCGTCAGGAGATTCCCTCCACCCTAAATTCACAAGGCAGCCCTTATCTGGTAAAATGCCCATTCATCATTGGTAAAAAAAACCACGGCACAGAAACCCTGAAGCATCTTTAATTACCCATTTAACACCATCAATTGACCTACAATGTGCAATACCAGCAAAGACAGAAGGGTGATTACAATAACACCATCTTATCCAACTTCCTTGCCTTCTTCCTGCCTCCCTGAGGCCACTCTGGGCCCTCATAAAGCCTCACCCATGAGTACAGTATGTTTCAAATAATTTTCCACTGTATTTGAACCTCTTGGCTTCTACGTCTGAATATCCCATCCCAATGCCACCTTCATCTGGTTGGAGAACTGATGGGAGCCCTCTGTTGCTGCGTCCATGAGATTGAACAATTTACAAATGCAATCAGACAATTAAATATCATCCCATCTGTGTAAAATTTGAGTGAAATGGAAATTCTAACCCTAAAATCTGATGGCCAATGAGAAGCAGACAGCGATTCATTTCCACTCCACAGAAACTGGAAGCAATGGTTGTTAAAGGTAATGCTGCCAGGCCATCATTGGGAATTTCAACTGGATCCATTGATACAGATGAGTACAACAGACCTGGGGTCATGGGGAGAGGTTCCACAGAAAGTTGGATACAAGGGGCAGAATGGTGTTTTTTTGGCGTCCCTTCACCCACTTAATGATACATGGTTTTATGATCAGGCATGAAATGATTCAAGTTTGTGAGGCTGCTGGCAAATATCCAGGATTTTCCTGCTGGGCTGCTGGCAAATATCCAGGATTTTTAGAAGGGCCTTCGAGAATCCCGTGTGAATCCACTAATCACTGAACCATGAAATTCCAGTGAGCAGAAGAATAATTGGCTTTCAGTGACTCATTATGAGAATTCATTGACATCCCCATCCATTTTGAATCCTTCCATCTCACACTAAATTAACAAAAGTTATTCTTGACACCAGAATTTGGACACTGGTACTTCCATCCTATCCTTGTGGTCTGGTGGGCTCCATTACCTTACGCATTCCCTCATATCTGTGACTGAAATCACATTGTACACAATACTTGTTTACAAATGATTCAACTCAGCTGTTTTGTTTACAGCTCAGAAACAATGGCAAAGAATAAGTAAAAGACTAGTTTTGAACAAAGCGGGATCAATGCTGGGGAGGAATAATTGGAATGATGCCAAATGCACTAGTTTACATAAAGCACAACAACAAATTAAATCCATACGATGTAGTTATATGCTCAAAATTAAGATACAGATTGAAATATGGCAGAAATGCTCCTTCTGCTTATTCTTGAACTGGAGTATACTTACTAACACTTAACCGTCTATTGCTAATAAATCAAAGCAGGCTACAAATCAACTTGATTTAAAATACACAGGGGTCAATTTTCATTGCTTTCACCTGGAGTTAATGGAGAGGTAACAATCTCCAGATGGTATCAGTAGCCTTAACATGCTGTTAACACCAGTAATGTGACTGGCTCCATTTTAAAGGGTATCGAGTTTCAGGCAATCAGTTTTTCTTAACATGGTCAGCGAAAGCCCATCATGTATGCCTGGGTAAGATTCTGTGACTTTGAGGGCCTTTGTGGTGCAGTAGTGGTGTTCCTATCCTTGATCGGGAGGCCAGGGTTCCAATCCCACCTGCTCTAGAGGTGTGTAATAAGAGTTGATGAGAAAAGTAGACTAAATTAAAAAAAAACAAACATGTGACATTGAGGGACCCTTGTGATGTAGTGGAAATATTCCTGACTCTGAGGGAGGAGGCCTGGGTTCAAGTCCCACCTGCTCGAGAGATGCTTTATAATATCTCTGGAAAGTTGATCAGAAAATATGGCATGCATGTCGTAATCAGTCTGGCAATAGAACTGACCAGGTTCCCAAAAGGAAAACGGCTAAGTGACAGTAGATTAGGTTAGATTACTTACAGTGTGGAAACAGGCCCTTCGGCCCAACAAGTCCACACCAACCCGCCGAAGCGCAACCCACCCATACCCCTACATTTACCTCTTACCTAACACTACGGGCAATTTAGCATGGCCAATTCACCTGACACACACATCTTTGGACTGTGGGAGGAAACCGGAGCACCCGGAGGAAACCCACGCAGACACGGTGAGAACATGCAAACTCCGCACAGTCAGTCGCCTGAGTCAGGAATTGAACCCGGGTCTCAGGCGCTGTGAGGCAGCAGTGCTAACCACTGTGCCACCGTGCCGCCCACAATCTAGAGTTGCTGCTTCTTTGAAACCCCCACCATCTGTGATCCTGAGATCTGCCATCATAACATTTCTGGCTGATGATTATAAAAAAGTTGTGAGTCCTACAGCTCACCTTCAACAATATTGCTTTGTAGCTGAAAGCTCAAAATTGGAAAGAACTGCTTCAGTATTCAGCCACCCACTAATTCAAAATTCATGCCACACAATTCAAACATTTTAAGAAAAGACAAACAATGATTGAAATACAAAAGAAACTATTCAATTTCTGGCAGTTGACTCTAATACCTGAAGAAAATACTAAAAATGTTAGAAATCTGAACTAACAAAAAATGTTGGAAATGTGCAGTACATCTGACAGCATTGATGGAGAGAAACATAGTTTCTCCTATAGAGCCTAGAGTGGAATCCTATAGGGCCCGAAATAATGTGGGCTATCGTGAGAAACCGAGGTGTTCTGCCTTTCAGAGAGAAACACTGCAAGAAACTCAACAAAAAAGAAACTCAACCAAAGTATCTTAAAATTAACTCTTGCTTTCAGCTCCATAAACTCGCAGAAATGTAATAGATTTGATGTCAATTACAAGTGGAGGGAGGAGGAAGAACAAAGGATCTCTTTTAGGATGGAAGGCAAGAAAAATTAAAATAGTCAGCTTTATTTTCCTATAGAATACTGAACTGTAACCTTATAGAAATGGTAAAGATTTGTTTCTCAAGACCTAATGTTTACAACAGATTATAGTTAAAATGAAATCCTCAGACTCATCTCATACCAAGAGTAATTTATCTCTACACAACAATTTTCATTTAAACCATATCAGCAGAAATCTCATAAAAAACAAAGTCTGTTAAGACCTCAGCTTTTCTTTTGTTTATGAAATCGTACTGCTTTCTTACTGCTCTGGAGCTCTAGTCTTCAAAATTGGCTTCTGGGATTTGATTCTTGAGAATTCTGAGATGAAAACTAAACAGGTCAGTAAACAGGACTTTAGTATTTTCAATATATCCTACGAGTTTTGCAGATTGACTGATGGGAATATCGTACTCATACCTCAGTGAGAACATTTACATTTTCTATGCATTTAAAATTCACACTTCTCAGGTTGTAATTCCCAACTCACCTGGCAGTCATGTATATTAACAATTTAATCTAATCTATCTAATAACTGGATTTCTGTTTCCACTTTTTTTACACATTTTAAAGATATCAAATAATGCAAGGCTGAATATTAATGTATAAGCATGACTATTCAGGAATAAAAATGTATTTATTCAAAATGTTATTAGCATTAACTAAATAGTGAGCATATGATGGTTGCTTCATTAATATTTTTACTAAAATTAAAATAATACAAAGTAATAAATTATAAAGAAATGCAATTGAATGTTTTGAAAGGCAGATGGTTTCCAATCTTTCCCTCTTGATGCCTGAGACTTTATGAGATTCCATTTAAATTCTGATCTGTGGAAAAGATGAGATGAAGCAGCTTTATTTGCTGAGTTGGGGATGAGAGAGGGTTTTAGTTCCTTTTTAGGTGTGTTGGAGAAACAGAGATTGAGTGTTGGAATAGTTAAAGATTAAACAGGATTTCTCTGAAAGGAAAGCAAACACTGTGTTTTTCAGAGGCTCTTTTCTTCGGGAACAGTCAGTCCTCGAAAGAAGAGTGCATTAGATCACTGAATAATAGTGAAAAAGGATTAGATTCTGAAAGGTCTTCAACCAATTATGATTCAGCCATTGCTGTTTTGGAACTCACAGCAACAAGATTTTGTATCATGATTTGGGGTCAGGACTACTATGATCTTGAATCAGACCAATAAATTTAATCTATGAATTTTTTTAGCGAATGTCAATTTATATTTGTTAAAAATCTTCAAATGTGAGATCCAGACACTTTGATAAGGTGCCACACGGGAGGCTGCTGAGCAAGGTGAGGGCCTATGGTGTTCAAGGTGAGCTGCTGGGATGGATTGAGGATTGGCTGTCTAACAGAAGGCAGAGAGTTGGGATAAAAGGTTCTTTTTCAGAATGGCAGCCGGTGACGAGTGGTGTCCCGCAGGGTTCAGTGTTGGGGCCACAGCTATTCGCATTATATATTAATGATTTGGATGAGGGGACTGGGGGCATTCTAGCGAAGTTTGCCGATGATACGAAGTTAGGTGGACAGGCAGGTAGTACTGAGGAAGTGGGGAGGCTACAGAAGGATCTAGACAGGTTGGGAGAGTGGTCCAGGAAATGGCTGATGGAATTTAACGTGAGCAAGTGCGAGGTCTTGCACTTTGGCAAAAAGGATAAAAGCATAGACTACTTTCTAAATGGTGAGAAAATTAGTAAAGCCAAAGTACAAAGGGATCTGGGAGTGCTAGTCGAGGATTCTCTAAAGGTAAACATGCAGGTTGAGTCTGTGATTAAGAAAGCGAATGCAATGTTGTCTCTTATCTCAAGAGGGTTGGAATATAAAAGCAGAGATGTGCTACTGAGACTTTATAAAGCTCTGGTTAGGCCCCATTTGGAGTACTGTGTCCAGTTTTGGTCCCCACACCTCAGGAAGGACATACTGGCACTGGAACGTGTCTAGCGGAGATTCACACGGATTGATGCCTGGAATGGCAGGTCTAACATATGAGGAACGGCTGAGGATCCTGGGATTATATTCATTGGAGGTTAGAAGATTAAGGGGAGACTTAATAGAGATGTACAAGATAATACATGGCTTGGAAAGGGTAGACACTACGAAATTATTTCCATTAGGCGAGGAGACTAGGACCCATGGACACAGCCTTAGAATTAGAGGGGGTCAATTCAGAACAGAAATGCGGAGACATTTCTTCAGCCAGAGGGTGGTGGGCCTGTGGAATTCATTGCCACGGAGTGCAGTGGAGGCCGGGATGCTAAATGTCTTCAAGGCCGAGATTGATAGATTCTTGTTGTCTCGAGGAATTAAGGGCTACAGGGAGAACTCTGGTAAGTGGAGTTGAAATGCCCATCAGCCATGATTGAATGATGGAGTGGACTCGATGGGCCAAATGGCCTTACTTCCACTCCTATGTCTTATGGTCTTATGGTCTTATGAAAGCATAAGATGCCACAGTTTTGAACACATCACAATTAACTTTATTGTATAATTCTAGAAGAGTAAAACAATCTATTAAATTAATATTTTAGCATGTAGAAGTAGCATGATACAATAAAGGTAAGAGAAAACAAAAACATCAAACATACCCCACAGAGGTGTGGTCAAGCCAGGTCTTATGAATATCTCCCCATCCCTCCACAAGTTAATGATATGGTTGCCATCAAAATTCATTAAAACTTTACAGGTGATTCCAATTCTTCTCCTTTGAAGAATTAGCTTTGGATCTCGCTCAAAAGCTATATCATTATGGACTGCATCAGCGACGCATCCCACTGGGTAATCCACTTTCCTTTCCTAGGACTGTGCACCCTGAATTGTTGAATAAATATTACAGCACCTACTCATAGACAAAACTCGAAATTTTCTTCCAGACAGCGAGCTTTACTAAGCTAGTACTGCCCCTACACTTCACTGAGCTCTACTGTTTCTCAGCTGGACAAAGCAAACATTGTGTGTGAACCTCCTTTACTCTTGTTCTCAGCTGCGCTGAACAATTCATGGCACATAGCACCCAGTCTTTTGCAAAATGTAACAAGTTTCAGGTTTTTTTTTCCTGAACCCAAACTCATAGCTGCACCTTCTGGCTTCAAAGTCCTGAGTCATAACTGTGCAAAGCCTGTACAGAAATATCTTTTCAGTATGCTTCCTCACAATTACAGGCCTAACTACCAGCCAGAGGTCTTTTCCTATTTGCCTTCACTCACTTGACTAAAACTGACTGTCCAGTAACATTTGAACTACCCTGAGCCATATATTGACCTCATAGTATGCCTGCTCTTGTTCCTTTGGAGGATTTAATAGTTAAGCTCAACATGTCGACTCTCTTGTTCCTCAGATGCTGCCTGACATGCTGTGCTTTTTCCAACGCTAAACTTTATTGAATCAGGATTCAATGTAGCAACCATTTGAGCTGTTGAATATGCCAACCATTGAACAACAGCATTCCCACAATGTCACAGCACTCAAAGGTTACTGGAATGTACAGATTCATATTTATAAAAATGGATTTCATCATATCTCACACAGTTTGGAAAAATCTGGTTAAGTAATAATATGTACAGCAACACTATGCAACCAAATTTTAATTGCTTCATCTTTTTCTTTGTTGTTTTCTGTCAAATATGCATCCATTCATTGTGAAGGAAGTCAAGTATCATGAAGGTTATGCAAAGTTAGTGATGTTATAAAAACTGAGGTCTCAATTCCTCTCCACTCTCAGCTTTCCACACATGAGCTTCCTGATGATACTACGATACCAATTACAATGCAAAGTTCCAAACAGGAGTATTTTACCTGTTTGTTCTGTTTTTACATGTATTTGATGACTGGTGATCAAAATGGAAAAGTATACTCAAATTTCCATCAGCAAATTAATTATGCATGAGTGTAGTGACTGTAATGAGGTCAGGCAGGTGGACCTCCTAGAATATGAGATCTTTGATTGGGGCTGTTACCCTGGTCCAATTAGGGAGCCTTGGCTGATGGATAAAAAGAAGAGTCAGATATTCTGACACTCAAAGCAGGCCCTGAGGCAGCTCGACCACTGTCCAGGACTTTCCACATGTAAATAAAGGGAGATTTGATGATGGGATACCAGCCTCTAGAGTTATTTCACGCTGAACCAGTTGGAGAAAGTCAGGGAAATAGAGAGGGCTGATGCAATGGAAACATAGAAACACTGAAATATAGAAAACAGGAGCAAATATAGGCCATTTAGGCCATTGAACTTACTGGGATTTTTTTCTTTGAGTCTTTCAGGTGGTCATGCAAGACACCAGAAGATTACAGCAGGTTATAATGCTGCAATTTTATCACAAATGAATTATAAAATCACAATTTTCAAAATTAAGCCAAGCATATCACATTTCTAATTTAATCCTCATGTGTTTCTGAAATAGTTAGATTGATGTTCGAATAATCAGATTGTAATTTGGTACACACAGCATCACTGGATAGAGACACCTTGTCATCTTATTTGATGATGTCCATGAAGGCAGGTAAAACTTTGATGGATGTGGAAGGCTCATTTAGGGCCTTGGATGGAGGTGAGGGAGGAGGTTTGGGCACTTCCTCCGCTACACTGATGACTGCATTGGCGCCACCTCGTGCTCCCGCGAGGAGGTTGAGCAATTCATCAACTTCACCAATACATTCCACCCTGACCTTAAATTTACCTGGACCATCTCTGACACCTCCCTCCCCTTCCTGGACCTCTCCATCTCCATTAATGATGACTGACTTGACACTGACATTTTTTTACAAACACACCGACTCCCACAGCTACCTGGATTACACCACTTCCCACCCTATCTCCTGCAAAAATGCAATCCCATATTCCCAATTCCTCTGCCTCCGTCATATCTACTCCCAGGAGGACCAGTTCCACCACAGAACGCACCAGATGGCCTCCTTCTTTAGGACCGCAATTTCCCTTCCCACATGGTTAAAGATGCCCTCCAATGCATCTCGTCCACATCCCACACCTCCACCCTCAGACCCCACCCCTCCAACCATAACAAGGAGAGAACACCCCTGGTGCTCACTTTCCACCCTACCAACCTTCGCACAAACCAAATCATCTGCCGACATTTCCACTACCTCCAAACGGACCCCCCCACCAGGGATACATTTCCCTCTCCACACCTTTCCACCTTCCGCAAACACCGCTCCCTCCGTGACTACCTGGTCAGGTTCACACACCCCCTACAACCCACTATCCCGTCCTGGCACCTTCCCCTGCCACCGCAGGAATTGCAAAGCCTGCACCCACACCTCCTCCCTCACCTCCATCCAAGGCCTCAAAGCAGCCTTCCACATCCATCAAAGTTTAACCTGCACATCCACCAAAATCATTTATTGTATCCATTGCTCCCGATGCGGTCTCCTCTACATTGGGGAGACTGGACGCCTCCTAGCAGAGCACTTTAGGGAACATCGCTGGGACACCCGCACCAATCAACCATACTGCCCTGTGGCCCAACATTTCAACTCCCCTTCCCACTCAGCCGAGGACATGGAGGTCCTGGGCCTCCTTCACCGCAGCTCCCTCACCACCCAACACTGAGAGGAAGAACGCTTCATCTTCCGCATCGGAACACTTCAACCCCAAGGCATCAATGTGGACATCAACAGTTTCCTCATTTCCCCTTCCCCCACCTCACCTCAGTTCCAAACTTCCAGCTCAGCATGACTTGCCCTACGTGCTTATCTTCTTTTCCACCTATCCACTCCACTCTCCTCCCTGACCTATCACCTTCATCCCCTCCCTCACTCACCTATTGTACTCTATGCTACTTTCTCCCCAGCCCCACCCTCCTCTCATTTATCACTGCACCCTTCAGGCACTCTGCCTGTATTCCTGATGAAGGGCTTTTGCCTGAAACATCGATTTTACTGCTCCTCGGATGCTGCCTGAACTGCTGTGCTTTTCTAGCACCAATAATCCTTTCCAAATACATGTACATCCTGCCCCTCAGGATTCCCTCCAACAACTTGCCCACCATGGAGGTCAGGCTCACCAGTCTATAGTTCCCTGGCTTTTCTTTACCGCCCTTCTTAAACAGTGGCACCACGTTTGCCAACTTCCAGTCTTCTGGCACCTCACCTGTGGCGAACAATGATACAAATATCTCAGCAAACGCTTCTCACGGAGTTCTCGGGTACACCTGATCACGTCCAGGGATTTATCCACCTTAAACCGTTTCAAGACATCCAGCACTTCCTCCTCTGTAATCTGGATATTTTGCAAAATGTCACCATCTATTTCCTTACAGTCTATATCTTCCATATCATTTTCCACAGTAAATACTGATGCAAAATAATCATTTAGCATCTTCCCCATTTTCTGTGGCACCACACAAAGGCTGCTTTGCTGATCTTTGAAGGGCCCTATTCTCTCCCTAGTTACCCTTTTGTCCTTAATATATTTGTGAAAACCCTTTAGATTCTCCTTAATTCTATTTGTCAAATCAATCTCATGTCCCCGTTTTGCCTTCCTGATTTCCCTCTTAAGTATACTTCTACTTTCTTTATACTCTTCTTTATACTCACTCAATCTATCCTGTCTATACCTGACATATGCTTCTTCCTTTTCTTAACCAAACCCTCAATTTCTTCAGTCATCCAGCATTCCCTACGCCTACCAGCCTTCCCTTTCACCCTGACAGCAATATACTTTCTCTGGATTCTTGTTATCTTATTTCTGAAGGCTTCCCATTTTCCAGTCACTCCTTTACCTGCGAAAATCTGCCTCCATTCAGCTTTAGAAAGTTCTTGCCTTATACCGTCAAAACTGACCTTTCTCCAATTTAGATCTGGTCTATCCTTTTCCATCACTATTTTAAAACGAATAGAATTATAGTCACTGGCCCCAAAGTGCTCCTCCACTGACACCTCAGTCACCTGCCCTGCCTTATTTCCCAAGAGTAGGTTAAGTTTTGCATCTTCTCTAGTAGCTACATCCACATATTGAATCAGAAAATTGTCTTGTACACATTTAACAAATTCCTCTCCATATAAACCTTTGACACTATGGCAGTCCCAGTCGATGTTTGGAAAGTTAAAATCCCCTACCATAACTACCTTATTATTCTTACAGATAGCGGAGATCTCATGGAACATAGAACATAGAACATTACAGCGCAGTACAGACCCTTCGGCCTTCGATGTTGCGCCGCCCTGTCATACTAATCTGAAGCCCATCCCACCTACACTATTCCATGTACGTCCATTTGCCTGTCCAATGGTGACTTAAATGCACTTAAACTTGGCAAATCTACTACCATTGCAGGCAAAGCATTCCATACCCTTACTACTCTCTGAGTAAAGAAACTATCTCTGACATCTGTCTTATACCTATCTTCCCTCACTTTAAAGTTGTGTCCCCTCATGTTTGCCGTCCCCATACTTCAAAAAAGGCTCTCCCTGTCCACCCTATCTAACCCTCTGATTATCTTGTATGTCTCTATTAAGTCACCTCTCAACCTTCTTCTCTCTAATGAGAATAGCCTCATGGCCCTCAGCCTTTCCTCATAAGACATCCTTCCATACCAGGCAACATCCTAGTGAATCTCCTCTGCACCCTTTCCAAAGCTTATAATGCGGTGACCAGAACTGTACACAATATCCAAGTGTGGCCGTACCACAGCTTTGAACAACTGCAGCATAACCTCCTGGTTCTGGAATTCAATCCCTCGATTAATAAAGGCCAAAACACTGTATGCCTTCTTAACAACCCTGTCAATCTGGATGGCAACTTTCAGGGATCTGTGTACATGGACATCGAGATCTCTCTGCTCATCTGCATTCCCAAGAATCTTACCATTAGCCCCGTACTTTGCATTCCGATTACTCCAGCCAAAGTGTATCACCTCACTCTTGTCCACATTAAACTCCACTTGCCACTTCTAAGCCCAGCTCCTATCTATGTCCCTCTGCAACCTACTACATCCTCCGTCAGTATCCACAACTCCACTGACCTTAGTGTCATCTGCAAATATACTAACCCACCCTTCCAAGCCCTCATCCAGGTCATTTATAAAAATGATGAACCGCAGTGGACCCATCACCGATCCTTGCGGAACGCCACTAGTAACTGAACACCAAGATGAACATGTTCCATCAACTACAACCCTCTGTTTTCTTTCAGCGAGCCAATTACTGATCCAAACTGCTATGTCTCCCACAATCCCATTCCTCCGCATTTTGTATAATACCTACTGTGGGGAACCTTATCGAACACCTTGTTGAAATCCATATACACCACATCAATCGGTTTACTCTCATCTACCTGTTTGGTCACTTTGTCAAAAAAACTCAATAAGATTCGTTAGGCATGACCTACCCTTCACAAAACCGTGCCGACTGTCCCTGATCAGATTATTCTTTTCGAGATAGTTATAAATCCTATCTCTTATAACCTTTTCCAACACTTTACCAACAAAAGAAGTGAGATTCACTGGTCTGTAATTACCAGGGTTGTCTCTACTACCCTTTTTGAACAAGGGAACCACATTTGCTATCCTCCAGTCCTCAGGCACTTTTCCTATAGACAATGATGATTTGAAGATAAATGCCAAAGGCTCAGCAAACTCTTCCCTTGCTTCCCAGAGGATCCTAGGATAGATCCCATCTGGCCCAGGGGACTTGTCTACTTTCACACTCTACAGTATTTCTAATACCTCTTCCTTGTGAACCTCAATCGCTTCTAGTCTAGATACAAGTATCTCTGTATCTTCCTCGCCAACATTTTCATTTTCTATAGCGAACAAATGTTCATGTTGTGCTTCCCCATCTCCTCTGACTCCACACACAACTTCCCACTATTATCCTTGATTGGCCCTAATTTAACTCTCATCATTTTTTTATTCCTGACATACCTATGGAAAGCCTTAGGGTTAATCCTGATCCTATCTGCCAACAACTTCTCATGTCTCCTCCTGGCTCTTCTGAGCTCTCTTTTTAGGTCTTTTCTGACTTCCTTGTAACCCTCAAGCGCCCTAACTGAGTTTTCACATTTTGTCCTAACATAAGCCTTCTTCTTCTTCTTGACCAGGGATTCCACTTCCTTGGTAAACCATGGCTCATGCGTTCTATATCTTCCTCCCTGCCTGACAGGTATATACTTATCTAGGACACACAGGAGCTTTTCCTTGAATAAGCTCCACATTTTTAATGTGCTCATCCCCTGCAGTTTCCATCCCCATTCTACGCTTCCTAAATCTTTCCTAATTGCAAGTTCGTTTCTCAATTTCCCTCTGACTATTAGGGGATCTATAATATAATCCCAATAATGTGAACATCCCTTTCTTATTTCTCAGTTCAACCCAAGTAACTTCCCTTGATGTACTTCAGGAATATCCTCCCTCAGCACAGCTGTAATGCTATCCCTTATCAAAAATGCCACTCCCCTTCCTCTCTTGCTTCCCTTTCTATCCTCCCTATAGCATTTGTATCCTGGAACATTGAGCTGCCAGTCCTGATCATCTCTGAGCCATGTTTCCATAATTGCTGTGATATCCCAGTCCCATATTCCCAACCTTGCCCTGAGTTTATCTGCCTTCCCTGTTAGGCCCCTTGTGTTGAAATAAATGGAGTTTAATTTATTAGTCCTAACTTGTCCCTGACTGTTTGACTCACTTCTGTTCTCAGCTGTACCCATCTCAGATCGATCTCTTTTAGATTAGATTAGATTAGACTTACAGTGTGGAAACAGGCCCTTCGGCCCAACAAGTCCACACCGACCCGCCGAAGCGCAACCCACCCATACCCCTACATTTACCCCTTACCTAACACTACGGGCAATTTAGCTTGGCCAATTCACCTGACCCGCACATCTTTGGACTGTGGGAGGAAACCGGAGCACCCGGAGGAAACCCACGCAGACACGGGAGAACGTGCAAACTCCACACAGTCAGTCGCCTGAGTCGGGAATTGAACCCGGGTCTACAGGCGCTGTGAGGCAGCAGTGCTAACCACTGTGCCACCGTGCCGCCCTCTTTCCTCACTCTCTCCCAGGGTCTCATCCCCCCACCTTATTAGTTTAAATCCACCCAAGCAGTTCTCGCAAATATCCCTGCCAGTATGTTAGTCCCCTTCCAATTTAGGTGCAATCCATTCTTTTGCAGGTCACTTCTACCCCAAAAGAGATTTCAATGATCCAAAAATGTGAATTCTTCTCCCGTACACCAGCTCCTCAGCCATGCATTCATCTGCTCTGTTCTCCTATTCCTGCCCTCACTAGCTCATAGCACCAGGGGTAATCCAGATATTACTACCCTTGAGGACTTCCTTTTTAAATTTCTGCCTAACTCACTGTAATCTCCCTTCAGAATCTCAACCTTTTTCCTTCTAATATCATTGGTTCCAAGGTAGACAATGACCTCCTGCGGGCCCCTCTCCCCCTTGAGAACATTCTGCACCCTTTCTGAGACATCCTTGATCCTGGCACCAGGGAAACAACACACCATTCTGCTTTTCTCTGCTGCCCCCCAGAAACATCTGTCTGTACCTCTGACTACAGAATCCCCTAATACAATTGATCTCTTGGAAGCCGACGTACCCCTCGTTGCATTAGAGCCTGACTCAATACCAGAAATTGACGGTTCGTGCTACATTCCCCTGAGAATCCATCACCCCCTATATTTTCCAATACAGCATGTCTGTTTGAAATGGGTATAAACACAAACGACTCCTGCACTAGCTGCCTACCTCTCTTACCCTTCCTGGAGTTAACCCATCTATGTGACTGTATCTGAGACTTTCCCCCCTTCCTTTCACTGCCATCCATCACATACAGTTGCTGTTGCAAATTCCTCATCGCTTCTATCTGTCTCTTCCACCGATCCACTCGATCTGATAAGATTCGCATCCAACAGCATTTATGGCAGATATAATCTGCAGTAATCTTTAAACTCTCTTTAAACTCCCATATCTGACAAGAAGTAAATATCACTGCAAAGGCTATTTTTGCTCCTTCACAATGTACAGACCCAAAATTAACACCGTCTTATTCCTCTACAAACACTGCCCCAGGTTAAATTAATGGCTATGGCTTATATTTTAAGTTTAATCAAGAGACGTATTTCCAAAAATATGTAATCAAGAACGAATCCACTATACTCACTCCTGCAGACTTTCTCTTGGACAGACTTAAAACAACAATTAACTTAACTGATTCTGTGCTGTGAACTTTGCCCAACAGTTCCTCCAAGATTAGTTGAGAATTTCACTGTTTGTTAATTTTCCCAGATGCACTCCGATGTCCAACGATACACGAATTCAAACAGCAAAGGCAGTAACTGTGCAGGTTTGTTCTCCCTCTGTCTCTGTCTCTGTCTCTGTCTCTCCCCCCTGCACTTACCTCATCATGTGCTTCCTTTGTCTGCTCTTCTCCCTTTTAAACTGCTGTTGTTTTGACTTTTTTTCCCAAAGTTCCAAAACAATGCAACAGCATATAAAACAGTAATTCCTGCTCCTGCAATTCGAGGAAATCACCTCCAGCACCTAAAATACCTCAAAAAAAGGAGCAGCTCTTACAGCGAGAAATTTTTTCCGTCCTTCATCTTGGATTACCCAGAATGCATTACAGAAAACATCTTCCAAAATTCTTTCAATATTTTCAAGAGCACATCTGATGATTATAGATTATTTGGCCTCTTAAGCTTTGCTGTTCAACAGGGTCACAGCTGATCTGTTGTGTATTGAATTCCACATTCCAATCTACCCACTTAACCTTTTTCTCACTTTCCTGACAACAATGTATCCGCTGATCTGTCCTCTGATGGAAAGAAAATATCCTCACCTGTGTTTTAAAAGGGCAACTCCTAATTTCAAAATGGTGCCCCAAATTTTGGACTTGCCCACAGAGAAAACATAAATTCCACTTCATCTTATATACCCCAATTAAGTCACTCTTGCTTTTTTAAACTCCAGTGAGGAGGAAGGGAGTACTTGACCTCAAAACCAGCACCAAACTCATGGTCTCAAGAACACTAGTAATATCCACTATTCAAAATGGCTGTCTGAGGAAGGAACAAGGGCTCCGAAAGCTTGCAGTTTCAAATAAACCTATTGGACTATAATTTGAAGATGCCGGTGTTGGACTGGGGTGTACAAAGTTAAAAATCACACAACACCAGGTTATAGTCCAACAGGTTTAATTGGAAACACATTAGCTTTCGGATTGACGCTCCTTCATCAGGTGATTGTGGAGGGCTCGATCGTAACACAGAATTTATAGCAAAAATTTGCAGTGTGATGTAACTGAAATTATACATTGAAAAATTGATTGTTAAGCTTTTCATCTGTTAGAATACAGTGATAGTTTCACTTCTTTCATGTGTAAATCACAAAACACTTCTTTTTAAAGTTGCATTCTCGGGTTAGCTGCTAACAATGGTGATAGCTAGACAATATGTTGACAATATGCTAACACCTTCAATATATTGTTTAGCTATCACCATTGTTAGCAGCTAACCCGAGAATGCAACTTTGAAAAGAAGGGTTTTGTGATTTACACATGAAAGAAGTGAAACTATCACTGTATTCTAACAGATGGAAAGGCTTAACAGACAATCAATTTTTCAATGTTTAATTTCAGCTACATCACACTGCAAATTTTTGCTATAAATTCTGTGTTACGATCGAGCCCTCCACAATCACCTGATGAAGGAGCGATGCTCCGAAAGCTAGTGTGCTTCCAATTAAACCTGTTGGACTATAACCTGCTATTGGACTATAACACAGGGTACTGTGATTTTTGACTTTGTCCACCGCAGTCCAACACCGACACCTCCACATCATCAAGTTTAATAACTGGGGCAGGTTGTATGCCGAGTGGTTAGTTTTCCTGCATGCCACACAGAAGGCCTTGATAATGAGTTGTGAGTGAAAACAAACACATTACCCACATACTGTCATTCAATGACAGTGAATGAGGCAACTAAGGAGCTAGCCTACAGGCAGTGGAGATTAAACAGGTTTCTGTTTGTTCTGTAGATTAGCTTCTGTCCAGCAGGGACCTTGCAGACGGTTAAGTGAAGTATTGCAGTAAGGAAAATTGAGAAGGAAGTTGGGGCTGTGACACAGCCTGACTTGAGGCCAGACTGAATGTAAATTGGGCTCATGGTGGATCCATTACTTAGAATCATCATGATGCATCATTGAGCAGGTGGACGATAGCAACAATTTTTTGAGTACAGCTGAAACAGAGGAGGGTATGGTTGACCATATTAAAGGCCTCAGTAATGTCAGAGAAGGCTTCGTACAATGTTCCCTGCATTTGTTGTGCACCTGAAGCACAAAGAAAATTCTGTCTATTGTGTCCTGTACATGGTGGAACTTGGGAAGAAGCTGTTTAGTCATAGGGAGAGGGACACCAAAAGTGATTTTTGTGATAACATTCCCTGTGACCAATAGCAGACCAATCACATCATCAGTGTCCAAATGGGTAGCAGAAGTTATTTGTCATACTAGCAAAACTTTCAAGGTGTACTTTGTTCTGTTTTTTATGCATCGTTAATACATTGTTGACGATGCAAATGTCTTCTTATGACACATCAGGCAAGGGAAGCAAAGGCAGAACCAATTAATCATAATTCCAGAAAAAGTTACTCAAAAAAATCTCATTTTGCTGCCCTGACTGAACATCTAAAATCAAACATAAATAACTTGATTTTCAAATACCTTTCCACAAATATATATAAAGATATAACTGTTTTTACATTGTTTGGCAGTGTTGAACAGTGAATAAATCTTCATTAAAGCAATATGAGTTTGAGCAATAGCTCAATCAGATCACAGAGTCTGAACACAAGTGAAAGACAAAAAAAAAGCCATTCAGCCAATATGAAGCCTAAAGGCAATCATTAGTCATTGCTTGTCAGCAAAAGACAATTGTAATTTTGGATAACTTTGATATTATGTGTTATAGCTGCATGAAATTGTGATTTTGCTCCAATGCTTTGGTCCTTCAGGTGACTATCCATTTGTTACAATACAAAATATATCAAAAGTAGGTAATTTCAGTGTGTGGCTTATTACATTGCTGGAGTCATCCCAGTTGTAATATTGTGTTTTTAAATTGACTTCATACAACATCTGTATTATGAAAAATATAACACAAAGAATATTGAATATAGTTAGGAAACATGTCTGAAAGAAATAAAAAAAGCTACAAGGTAATGGATTCCCCGCAGTGTTGTTCAGGTACATAATACACAAAGTATTATTCTGTTGCAAAGTAAATTCAGGCATTTCAGTACATTAAAACTGAAAAAAAAACAGCATTGAAGCAGATGAATGGGTTTGCATTTTGGTACTAATTTCCAAAGACACTCAATAGGCAACTCTGTTTCATAATCTGATTAATCTTTATTCATTAAATTGGGTCAGATTTACTCAACTGTTTTGTGGATAGCTAAATGTTCTATTTAGCGACGTATGTTATTGTAATGTCAGTAATGAGGAACTGCGTCTCAATATCACTTTTTTGCAGATGCGCAAAGATTTTTGCAGTCAGGCAAGTTTTTGAATAATATTTATCTGATTGTCATTGACATTGGCTTGAGACCTCACATCTTGTATCTGTGGTTTTACACATTTTACATGATTTTTAAAAACACACAATTAAAAACAAAGGTAAGACCAAGAATCATTTCAGTTCATCTCTCAATTCCTGATTAAATTAGCTAATTTTTAATTTGCCTTCACACTTTTGCACAAAGAAAAAGCCAAGCTATTGCAAAAATCATTTTTCACAATTCCAGAATAATTCTGCTCCATGATGATTTGAAAATGAAAAGAACATAGATCTGTCAAGGTGTGGCCTGTTTAGAAGTGCTCACTGTGAAATATATAGCTAGACCACCCATAGAAACCTTTTCAGGAATTTTAGATACTGGAAAGACTAAGTACCCCAGTGTGCTACTGAAGAAGGTTAACTAGCCCTAGGTGAGATACACAAGAATTCCTGACAATAATCTGACAAATAGACTGCAAATAAGAGATGGAGGGTCAACACCTTGTTTTGATATATAAAGCTATTAATCTCCCACAAATAGCTAATCTAAAAAGACTGTGGTAAACTGTACATGAATTTCCACTAGAATAAAAACAAAGACCTGTGTATGCTGGAAATCTTAAACAAAATCAAAGCCTTCCCATTCCGTCCCATAATCCCTCACATGATCCTGTCATAACTCTCTCAAGACACTCATCTAAACACTGGGAAACAGCAGGAGATGCTCTTTCCAAGAGATGGGAACAAAAGACCCTCAAGCCTGAGCAACATGGTCTGGAAAAAGATTGCAGTGGAGGTGAGTAACCATGGGATTCAAAAAAGAAACAGCGACAATGCAGGAAATGTTTGAGAATCTCCTTCAATCTGGCTGCGTAACTCTTGGATTGATTGACAATATTGATCAAGGAAATATTTGTTTGAGGATGCAGCCAGTCTAGGTGTGTGAACGCATTATCAGTCTTGGGATTGACTAGTGTATATGACAGTATGGCTTGGGCGGGTTTTTGGAGAGACATGTGTAGATAAGAGACTTAGCTGGCACTTGTAAAGTCATTAAACCTTCACTTTCTCTTGCAGTAAAAGCAGAATTTACAAGAATGAGGGGAGATCAAATTGAGGTATTCAAGATGATAAAAGGTGTGGATAAAATAGACGTGGAGCAGATGCTTCCTCTTGTGGGGCATTCGAGGATGAGATGTCATAGTTTTAGGATAAGGGGTATTAAATTTAAAACAGAGTTGAGGAGAAACTACTTCTCCCAAAGGGTTGTGAATCTGTGGAATTCACTACCCCAAGATGCAGTGAATGCTGTGACATTGAATACATTTAGACAGATTTTTAATTGGTAATGGGTTGAAGTGTTTTGGGGAGAAGGCAGGAAAATGGGTGTGAGGAGTATTTCAGTCATGACTGAATGGTGGAGCAGACTTGATTGGCCAAATGACCTAATTCTGCTACTATATCTAATGAACTTATGAACCAGGCACCTGCTGAGCCCCGTGCTAATGATGACTCTCTGATCATTGCCACAAGATGCTTGTTGGAAATGCAGCAGAGATTAGCAGAACATATGGTAATGAGACCAAAGGTTATGCATAAAATTATGTTGATTCTTATGCATTTGAGCACAAGACTTCCTCAAAGGAAAGTTTGACAACTGAAATAGAAAGCCAAACTGTGCAATTGACACAGACACATTCTGAACTTTATTCCAAAACTCTAGGCATAGATTCAGTGCAACAATGACTAGGCAAGAGTGGGGCTAGGTACCTGGCCCTCCTTCCAGATGCCACTTCTGAGGGAGAAACCATTCAACATCCATGTGGAGGAGTGGGTTACAGCTGTCCAATGGGTTTTCCTCTGAGGAGACCACCCCTAGGATAGTGATCTCACATCAGCATGTCTGCCAATGACTCATAGATTCATAGAGATGTACAGCGTGGAAACAGACCCTTTGGTCCAACCCGTCCATTCCGACCAGATATCCCAACCCAATCTAGTCCCACCTGCCAGCACCTGGCCTATGTCCCTCCAAAGCCTTCCTATTCATATACCCATACAAATGCCTCTTAACTCAATTGCCTCAAGTAGATATGGCTGAGAAGGTTGGCCCTGCATCTGTGAGGAATATTTGGAGTAGTCCACAAAGTCTCTTCAGCTCCACACAATCCAGACAAATATTATTACAGGCAACAAGGCATCGGATTTAGGAGCCTCCTACAACATTGCCGCTAATGCTAGGGTCACATCAAATCGTGATAGCAGAAATAGAAAGCTGACAACTTTGAGAACACAAAGATGGTACAAATGATTCCACAATGTCACTTTGCCACATGAATTGTTCATAGTTTTTCTTCTACTTTATTCACAGATGCAACATATTCTTTTTCAGAGACTTAATTAGCCAAAGACCAAAGTAAATTGATATGCCTCATAACTGGCTTTCATTAGTGGCTACAGGGGAATGATAGGCATTTCTTTTATTCTGTGGGAGAGAATGATTTTATATGTTTGTGATCAGTATTTAACACTCATGCACTTTCACTTTGATGGTCTCCAGTCTGTGGGATAAAGGAAAGTGTGGGCTCTGCAGATGTTCTATTATTTGCAGCATTGAGGAGATTGACTGAGATTATGTTGCACAGGTAGAATTGAATTGCTTTCTGTAAAGACATTGACCTGCTATAATACAACAGTTTCTGCTTTACTAATTACTAGAGTCATTTTGGTTGTTTAGCCCATGTCCATTAGTTCTTAAGTTCTCTTGGGTGACAGTCTTCCTTATTGAGTATATATGACAGACAGCTCATCTCTTGCCTATTTTAGTTGGAAGAGGACATACTTTCAGTGGTTGATCTAGAGGTAGAGGAAGGCTGGCAAAGATTGGTGGAAAATTTGAGGAGGCAAACCTTTTGATTTTTCAAGTTTTGGTCAAATCTTGTGAATATGACATTGTGCATGATAGCTGTGCCACATCTCTCCATGGCCCCACCATCTATCAGTCACAAGCACAATTGTGTTCTCTTCATAAGGCTAATCTTAAGCATTGATGTCTGAAAATGAGTTTCACCCTGATTCACGGAGTTTCCACGATGCATGATGACTATGTGCACTGCATCACAGAACACAAGTAGTCATGAAACATTGTATGATACATACTGCAGAACACCTCTGAATCTGTCAAGGCAGCAGAAATACATTTCCAATTTTTCATCATCTTCACAATAATGGTCTTGATGGTGGTATGGGATTTATTGTAGCGTTGCCCCCCTCTCACCCCGTGCTGTGGGAAAGTCTCAGGGGTGTCATCTAGCAAGTCTGAAAAGGTTAGTCCTTGTTAGTCAGGATCCAATTATGAATCTATTATCGATCTCAATGCTGAGTTCCACAAGATACGAAGCATAAGAGCTTATTGGCAAAAGAAAATAGATGCTCATGATTTGTCTGTTGTTGCAACCAAATTAAATGTTCAGAAGGTGGAATGTCCAGCAGTTCACACATATCACAAGTTTTAATATATCTGATCAGGCCAATTTTTGACCAAATGGATATTTTGGCATGTGGGACAGGACATCCCATAAGATAATGGGATCTAGAACTCTGTGTTTTCTTCCTCCTTATTTCTTTCTCTGATGCTATGCTACCTCATCACCTAAGTTGGCCAACTCTTGGGGAAAGGAAGAACAAGCAATTTGGTATTGAGATTGGTAGGAGCAAAGACAGGCATATTTTCTGACCAAACACTAAGACCACGAACATGGAAGAGAATATTGGCAGAATGCTTTAACACTAGGATCGGGTGTGTGGAGACCCTGTGGTTGGGATAGGGACAGTACAGGAGGCTGCAATGTGCATGGGTCAGCATGGTCATGTAGGGCAGTACTGTGAGGCACTGAAATCAAAGACCTTCCAGTAGCAACATGATAATAATTGCGGAGAGTATAAGAGCTTCACAAATTCAGGACAAAAGCTTTCCCAGCATAAAAGAATCTGATAAATTAGACAGCAGCCCCAATAATAGGAGGGTCCCAGAAAATCCAGAGTGATTGCTCACTCACTCATCATTAAAATTTTGGAGTTCAACATTTGGCACAAATTAATGGAAACAGAGTTATAGAATTGTACAGCATGGAAACAGACCCTTTGGTTCCAACCCATCGATGCGAACCAGATATTCTAAACAAATATGATCCCATCTGCCAGCATTTACCCGATATCCTTCTAACCCTTCCAATTCATATACCCATCCAGTTGCCTTTTAGATGTTAGAATTATTCCCATTGATAGATTATTCCATGCACTCACCACCATTTATGGTACCTTTTACATCTTTCCCTGCAGGACCCCACTCGACACTGACCTCCAGGCAGAATACTTTCCATCTTCAACCACTCTCTGCCTTCTGCCAGCCAACCAATTCTGAATCCAGATAGCCAACTCTCCCTGTATCCCATACTTCCTGACTTTCTGACTTTATGAATGACCTACCCTGGGGAAGCTTACCAAATGCCTTGCTGAAGTCCACACGCACCACATTCACTGCTCAATCTTCATCTAACTGTCTTGTCACCTCCTCAACAAACTCAATAAGATTTGTGAGACATGATCTGCCCCTCACAAAGCCATGCTGATTGACTTTAATCATGGTATGCTTTGTCAAACAGTCATAGATCATATCCCTCAGAATTCTTTTCAAAACTTTGCTGACCACACATGTAAGACTGACTGGTCTGCAATTGCCAGGGATTTCCCTATTACCCTTCTTGAAAAGAGGATCAACATTCGTCTTCTTCCAATCCTCCGTTACGACTCCCAGGGAAAGTCAAGAAGCAAAGATCTTCGCCAGCAGCTTAGCAACCTGCTTTATCACTTCCCGGAGCAGCCTAGGATAAATCTGGTCTGGCCGTGTGGACTTGTCACTCTTAATGTTTTCTAAACTTTCTAGCACATCAACTTCATCAATCTTGATCTGGTCAAGGCTGTATCCCAGCTCCTCAAAGTTCTCATTCACAACAAGGTCCCTTTCCTTAGAGAACACTGAAGCAAAATGCTCATTCAGGACTTCCCCAATCTGCTCAGACTCCACGCACAAGTTCCCTATGCTATCCCTGAATGGCCCTACCTTTTCCCTGATCATTCTCTTACCAATTTGGGTGTCATCTGTAAACTTACTAACCATAGCTCCTCTGTTCACATCCAAATCATTTATGTGAATGATGAAAAACAGTGGACCACTGGTTACAGGTCTCCAATCTGAAAAGCAAAACCTCCACCACCATTCACTTTCTTCTACCTTCAAGCCAGTTCCACATTCAGATGGCTAGGTTCTCCCTGTATTCCATGCGATCTAACCTTGCTAACCTATCTGCCATGGGGAACCTTGTTGAATGCCTTACTGAAGTCCAAATAGATCACGTCCATTGCTCTGCCCTCATCAATCCTCTTTGCTGCTTCTCCAAAAAGCTCAACCATGTTAGTGAGACATGATTTCCCGTGCATAAAACCATATTTACTATCCCTAAGCAATGTGTTTCCAAACACATATAAATTCTGTCCCTCAGGATTCCCTTCAATAACTTGCCCACCACCAATGTGAGCCCATTCTGAACAGCTGGTAAAAACCTCCCAGTCATTCACATCAATGCTGCCACTCATTGAGGCAAGCTTCAAAGTGTCATTGAAGCTTTTTTTGTGTTGCCCCGGAAACAAGAAATCTGAGAGTTGCAAAAACAAATTGAAGAAAGTTTTCAATTTTCTGAATATTGTTTCCAATTCACTGATGTTGATTCTGCTACAGTTTTTTCCTGAACACAAATGATACTGGCTTCAAGAGAGACAAACATAGGTGATGTAACCTTTGTTGTTTTACCTGACACTTTGCCACCATTCAATCATTTTGAGAGCTGGAGGTCATAACAATTGCTTTCATTTTTTGGGGGCAGAAAGAGGTAACAATTGACTTTTGCTGCCATTTAGGCTTCCTTTGAGCCATCTTAAGTTGCAAGGGTACCACATTATTTTACCTTTGATTAACATCCCCTTTCATCATTACATATTAACATGAAATATAGGAGCAGAAGTAAGCTGTTTAGTCCCTCGAGCTGACTCGACCAGTCAAAGAAATGATGGCTGATCATGCTTCAAATTTCATATTCCCATCGACCCCCAATAATCTTTGATTTCCCCTGCTTGAGAAGAATATATTCACCTTTGTCTTAAAATATTCAATGACACTGTGTCTACCATCTTCTGACAGTTATAAATTGCACAACTCCCTGGAGAAAAAAAAAGTCTTCTCTTCATCTCTGTCCTGATTGGTTGATGCTGAATTCCCAAACTGTGGAATTCATTCTGGACTTACTGACAGGAGAAACTTCCTTTCCACGTCCACTTTGTCAAGACTATTCAGTCTTAAAAACTATAGATCCATCAGTTTGCTTTGTACCACTTCCCTCATGATTTCAACAAGTTATCTCCCATCCATCTCTTGATTTAAAGCCATTACTGGAATGGTTTTTGTATCCTCTACAAAGAAGACAGAAGCAAAATATTTGTTCATTTCATCCACAATTTTCTATTAACTCTCAATTTTCACTCTTCAGAGGACCAGCATAGAAACATATGAAACAGGAGCAGGAGTAGACCGTTCAGCACTTTCAGCCTATTCTAGCATTTATTGAGATCATGGCTGGTCCTTTATCTCATAGAGTAATAGAGATATACAGCACGGAAACCTTTTGTCCAACTCGTCCATGCCGACCAGATATCCCAACCTCTTCTAGTCCCATTTTCCAGCACTTGACTCATATCCCTCAAAGCTGAAAATGTGTTGCTGGAAAAGCGCAGCAGGTCAGGCAGCATCCAAGGAGCAGTAGAATCGATGTTTCGGGCATGAGCCCTTCTTCAGGAATTTTCTGAAGAAGGGTTCATGCCCGAAACGTCGATTCTCCTGCTCCTTGGATGCTGCCTGACCTGCTGCGCTTTTCCAGCAACACATTTTCAGCTCTGATCTCCAGCATCTGCAGTTCTCACTTTCTCCATATCCCTCGAAACCCTTCATATTCATCCAGATGCTTTTTAAATAATGTAATTGTACCATCCTCTACCACTTCCTCTGGCAGCTCATGCCATACACGCACCACCCTCTGCATGAAAAAGTTCTCCCTTAGGTGCCTTTTACATCCTTCCCCTCTCACCCTAAACCTATGCCCTCCAGTTTTGGACTCACCCACCATGGGGAAAATACTTTGTCTCTTTATTCTATCCATGCACCTCAAGATTTTATAAAACTCTATGAGGTCACCTGTCAGCCTTCAATTCTCAAGGGAAAAGAGTTTTAGCCTTAGTTTTAGCCTTTAGTATTCACTCTTTCCCTGTAACTCAAATCCTCCAACCCTGGCAACATCCTTGTAAATGTTTTTGAACCCTTTCAAGTTTCACAACATCTATGATCCTGCACTCCAAGGTCTCTTTGTTCAGCAATACTCCCTAGGACTTTATCATTAAGTGTATAAATCCTGACAATATTTGCTTTCCTAAAATGCAGCACCTTACATTGATCTAAATTAAATTCCATCTGCCACTCCTCAGCCTATTGGCCCATCTGATCAAGATCTTGTTGTAATCTGAGGTAACCTTCTTCATTGTCCACTACATGCCCAATTTTGGTGTCACCTGCAAACTGATTAACTATACCTCCTATGTATAAATTATGAAAATAGTAGACCCAGCACTGATTCTTGTGGCACTCCACTGGTCACAGTCTGAAAAACAACCCTCCACCATCACCCACTTTCTTCTACCTGCGAGCCGGTTCTGTATCCAAATGGCTAGTTTTCTCTCTATTCCATGAGATCCAACCTTGATAACCAGTCTCCCATGGGGAACTTTGTCGAATGCCTTACTGAAGTCCAGATAGATTACATCTAATGCTCTGCCTTTATCAATCCTCTTTATTACTTCTTCAAAAAACTCAATCAAGTTTGTGAGACATGATTCCCATGCACAAAGGTATGTTGACTATCTCTAATCCCTAAAGTCCTTGCCTTTCCAAGTACACATAAATCCTGTCCCTCAGGGTTCCCTCCAACAACTTGCCCACCACTGACGTCAGACTCACCGCTCTATTATTCCCTGACTTATCCCTACCACCTTTCTTAATTAATGGTATAATGTTCACCAGTCATATGGCACCTCACTAGTGACTATTGGTGGTACAAATATCTCAGCAAGGGCCCAGCAATCACTTCCCTAGCTTTCCACAGAGCTCGAGGGTACACCTGATCAGGTCCTGGGGATTTATTCACTTTTATGCATTTCAAGACATCCTGCACTTCCTCCTCTGTAATATCGGCATTTTTCAAGATATCACCATCTATTTCCCCACATTCTATATCTTACATATCCTTCTCCAAGCTAAACACTGATGAAAAATACTTGTTTAGTAGCTGCCCCATCTCCTGTGAATCCACACAAAGGCCGCCTTGCTAATCTTTGAGGGGCCTTATTCTCTTCCTAGCCATTCATGTATTTATAAAAATCCTTTGGATTCTCCTTAACCCTATTTGCCAAAGCTATTTCATGTCCTCTTTTTACCCTCCTGACTTCTCTCTTAAGTGTACTCATACTGCCTTTATACTCTTCTAAGGATTTACTTGATTTCTCTTGTCCATATCTGACCTATGTTTCCTTCTTTTTCTTAACCAAACCCTCAATTTCTCAAGTCATCCAGCATTCCTTATACCCGCCAGCCTTTCCTTTCACCCTAACAGGAATATACTGTCTCTGGACTCTCACTGTCTCATTTCTGAAGGCTTCTAATTTTCAAGTCATCGCTTTACCTGCCAACATCTGCACACAATCAGCTTTTGAAAGTTCGTGCCTAATACTGTGAAAATTAGCCTTCCTCCAATTTAGAACTTCAACTATTAGATCTGGTCTAACCTTTTCCATCACTATTTTGAAACTAATAGAATTATGGTTATTGGCCCCAAAGTGCTCCCCCACTGACACCTCAGTCACCTGTCTTGCCTTATTTCCCAAGAGTATATCAAGTTTTACACCTTCTCTCATACATTCACATACTGACTCAGAATTTTTTTTGTACACTCTTAATAAATTCCTCTCCATCTAAATCCTTAACACTACAGCAGTCCCAGTCCCAGTCTGCCAAACACAAATCCCCCTCCATGACCATCTTATTTTTCTTATAGATAACTGAAATCCTTCCAAATTTTTTGTAAATCTCCAGCTGGCTATTAGGTGGCCCATAATACAATTCTAATAAAGTGAACATCCCTTTCTAATTCCTCAATTCCACCCAAATAACGTCCCTGGATGTATTTCGTGGAATATCCTCCCTAAGTACAGCTGGTGTGCCACCTGTTATCCAAAACTCCAATCCCTCTCCTCTCTTGCCTCTCTTTCTATCCTTCCTATTGCTTTTGTAAGCTGCCAGTCCTGTCCAACCCTGAGCCACATTTCTGTAATTTCTGAAACTCTTAATGCCATATTCCCACTTTGTCCCCATAACACTTAATGTCTTAACAAGCTAAACATTCATCTATCTCTTCCTTGACTTCAGTGACTTGGCCTCCACAGTCTTCTGTGGTAGAGAGTTTCACAGGTTCATTAATCTTTGAGTGAAGAAATCATTCTTCATTTCAGTCCTAAACAGCCTAGCCCTTATCTTGAAATTAAGTCTGCTGATTCAAAACACCCTAACTAGGAAAAAAAAACATTTTCCTTGCATCTAGTTTGTTCAGCCCTGTTTGAAGTTTATGCATTTCAGTGACATCCCTTCTCATCCTCTAAGCTTTCGTGAATACTGGCCAATTAAAGTCAATCTCTCCTCATAGGACAGCTTTGTCTTCCCTGGTGTCAGCTGAGTGAATGTGAATTGTATTCCCTCTCTGGTAAGATAGGAAGAACAAAAATGCACCAATACCCCAGTGCAGTTTCATCAAGGTGCTGTGTAACTGCAGTAAGACATCTTTACTTCTGAACTGAAATCCTCTTGCAATGATGTCAATATACGACCGACCTTATTAATTGATTGCTGCACCTGCCCTTCTGCTTTCATTGACTCATGTGCATGGAGACCCAGATCCCCTTGAAAGTCCACACTTCCAGTATGTCACCATTCATATAATATTCTTCCTTTCTGTTTTTCTCTCCAAAGTACTTAACTTTACATTTAGCCACATTTTTCTGCATCTGCCATGTATTTCACAACTTGTTCAACCTGTCTAAATCATAGTAAAGCCTCCTTGCATCCTTCTTACAATTCATAATCCAGTCCAGTTTTATGTCATCAGCAAACTTTGAAATGTTGCATTAGTTTCCCTCATTCCAGTCACTTATGTACGTGTATATATATATATTAAAAATTATATATAATTATATATATATAATATATATATATATAAAATTGTAAATAAATTGTGCCCAAATACTGATTCTTACTGTACCCTACCAGCCACTACTTGTCAATTGGAAAAAGACCCATTTATTCTCACTTTTTGTTTCCTGCCAATCCATGCCAATGTGTCAACCCATATTCCATGTATCTTAACTTTGAACATTAAACTGTTATGAGGGATCTCACCAAATGAATTCTAAAACTCCAAATACAACATATCCATTGGTTCTCCCTTGCTTATTTTACCACTGACATACTCAAAACATTCCAGAAAATTGGTTATGTTTACTTGTCTTTCCTGAATCCATGCTGGCTATGTTCAAAGCTGAAAATGTGTTGCTGGAAAAGCGCAGCAGGTCAGGCAGCATCCAAGGAGCAGGAGAATCGACATTTCGGGCATGCGCCCTTCTTCAGGAATGAGGAGAATGTGCCAAGCAGGCTAAGATAAATGGTAGGGAGGAGGGACTTGGGGGAGGGGCGTTGGAAATGCGATAAGTGGAAGGAGGTTAAGGTGATGGTGATAGGCTGGAGTGGGGGTGGGGCCGGAGAGGTCAGGAAGAAGTTTGCAGGTTAGGAAGGTGGTGCTGAGTTTGAGGGTTGGGACTGAGACAAGGTGGAGGGAGGGGAAATTAGGAAACTGGAGAAATCTGAGTTCATCCCAAATGGTTGGAGGGTTCCTAGGCGGAAGATGAGGTGCTCTTCCTCCAGCTGTCATGTTGCTAGGGTCTGGCGATGGAGGAGTCCCAACCCTCGAACTCAGTACCACCTTCCTAACCTGCAAACTTCTTCCTGACCTCTCCGTCCCCACCCCCATTCCAGTCGATCACCCTCACCTTAACCTCCTTCCACCTGTCGCATTTCCAACGCCCCTCCCCCAAGTCCCTCCTCCCTACCTTTTATCTTAGCCTGCTTGGCACACTTTCCTCATTCCTGAAGAAGGGCTCATGCCCGAAACGTCAATTCTCCTGCTCCTTGGATGCTGCCTGACCTGCTGCGCTTTTCCAGCAACACATTTTCAGTTCTGATCTCCAGCATCTGCAGTCCTCATTTTCTCCTGGCTATGTTCAACCCCATTACAGCTTTCCAAATGTTCCATTATCACACCTTTTATAATAGACTTCACAATTTTTGTCACTACTGATATTATAATACTCAAATCACTTACTCGTTTTATTTTTGGCACATGTAGAAACTCTTGCTATCTGTTTTTATTCTCCTTACTAACATCCTCTCATTCTCTAATTTATTCCTCCTGATTAACCCTTTAGTCATTCTCTGCTCCTCTTCACATTCTGACCGGCCACTCATCTTTGCACAGTTGTTTTGTGTTTTTCCTTATGTCTGGTGCTTTCAGGTTCTGAAGAAGAATCACTGGACCTGAAACATCATCTTTGCTTTTTCTCCACAGATGCTGCCAGACCTGTTGTCTTTTCTATTTTGTTTCTGATTCCAGCATCCACAGTTTTTTTTTTGCTTTCCCCAATTTCTTTAGGTGATAGGGCCTTCATTTTAGAATTTTATCAAGAGTGGGAGCACGCATATTCTAAAATATCTCCTGAAATGTATGTACTATGTCTCTGTTGATCTGATTTCTTGTCTGGTCTGCCAGTTTATTTCAGCTAGTTCAATTGTCATCCTCATGTAGTTGTCCTTATTTAGTTTAATACACTTATCTTCTACCCAGTCTTCTACCTTTCCAATAAAAGGTAAAATTCAATTATATTGTGGTTGCGAGGTTGATACCTAGGTGTGTCTTAATTATGAGATCATTGACTTAATTCTGTCACATTACACAGTATGTTGTCTAATATAACCAGCTCTCTGGTTGATTTCAAAACATACTGATCAAAGAAACAATTTTAAAAGCATTCTATGAACTCCTCACCCCGCTATTACTGCCAATCTGATTTTTCCAATATTATTCTGCTTAGTTGTTTCCTTTGTTCTTTCCACCTGGTGACCTGGCCAGTCCACCTCCAGCTTTTCTCTGCCTCCATATTTAATTGTATACCATTAATTGTTGAAATTCTTTTATCTACGACTAACAATTATTATTCCACAAGATTACCTCTGCTTCTCGCACCATAAAGTTTGGCTGTCTTGTTGAATTTTTCCAGATTTTTTTTAAATTTAAGTATGTTTACTTAAGTATTTCTTTTATGGAATCATTGAACATCTGTTATGAAGTCACTTAAAAAAAAATACTCAATTATCCTAACATAGGGTCCGGTTTTCTTCGTCATTAAGCATTGTCTTTGTAATTTTAAAATTTACATTTTCTGAAAATTCCTTCCTGTAAAATGGGTTCTGACATTCACTGCTTGGAAACTGGAACAATTTGGTTGGCTTTTCTGAGAATTTGCCACCAAGGAGCTGTCCAGCTCTTAATATTGAGAGCAAAATGATGTCAGCTTCCATGAAGAAAAACAAATCAATACTGGAATCAATTAGCAGACTACAACAGGGTTATTCAACAAAACTAATTGGGAGGACAAATGCTTAGGTATTGGCTGTTTTCAGAAAACCATCAAGAAATCTTATTTGCTGCCTTTTTGTCATTTGTGTTTCTAAGTGCTGAATGCACTGGGTCTTAATTGTGGCTATTATCCTTGCTTCATTGATTCACTTTTCAAAGCCAAGTTGTCTTTCAAATGTCCTCAAAGACAATAAAGATCAAAAATTTAAGTCAGATATAATTAAGATCAGCAGATTTTCTGGCTTCCCAGAGAAAGTGTTTTCAGTGGAGGAGGGAGAGTTGACACGTGAAATATCAGAAATGACTAGCCCACTATCGTCCCAATAGGTGGATGGGGACCAAAATCAGCCATACTCTTGCCAATTTGAATAATTCATTAAGATTTCATTGACCTTGTTAACAAGCCAGTTGACCTGAATATTACATTTCCATGCCAAAATGGGAATGAGAGTCACAAGAGTGGGGAGGTAACTATGGAAAGTACAATTGTTGACCACCTGAGGTGACAAAATTAGAATTAAGGAGTATCTTTCACTTTTTGTGTGTGTGTTCCCTGTCTTCATCCAGAGCACTCCAGGAAAGAATCCCCATAGGGATCACTTAGACCTCCAGAACCCACCCCCCACCTGTATTCCCCCATCCCATCCCTGTAGAAGGGGTTGATATTAACCTAAAGTTTTCTGGATTAGAGGAAATGAAGTTAAATGTAAAATGAATTTAGATTAGAAAGAAATGGGAAAGAAGAAACAAATGAAATTTGGTGATAATCCAATGATTAAATGTGTCATGGGTTTTTTAAGTTTCCACCTGAAGGGATGTGTGTCTTTGTTTATATCAAGTTCTGGAACATAAGCAGTAATGGGCAAGCTGTCACAGTAACTCTATAGATGGTGAAATTTTGTTTAAAATGGGCACAGTAAATCAGATGTAACAATGTGGACTATTTATCAGCTGAATTTGTTTTTATCGTGGAATTATTCCGTGTATAAAGAAAATAATTTATTGAAACTTTGATTGACCTTTGATTCTGTTGCAGCCAAATCAAAATTGTCAAGCTAAAGTGGACCTCCTGAGGCCTGGCACTATTGAGACGACAGTATATGCCAACCAATCAGATTACTGTCTACTCTCAAGCTATGTCCAAGGTCCGTGTGTGGCAGCAATTTCCTGAATGAGAACTCAATGCAACAGAATGCCTGAGACCTGTGAGTGGCTAGCCAGCCATACAGCTCACAGGGAGCATTAATTCTGGAAGTCAAACTTCCTCCAATTGAGAGATGGAATATCCACTCTCTGCTTGATCGGGTCATATATAGCATAATATCAATGAGCATGACTTTTTTTAGCCAGATGGGCAGGAACACACCTCTGAACCAATAGGGTGGGGACAACCTGATATTCAGCTGAATGATTCCACTTCTCTCTCCTTATACGTGAACTGACCTGCCGATTGTGGTCCAGTTTGTACTGTTTTTGCTTCAGAATTGCATTTTCTGTAGGTATGCACTTTGGATTTATGATTATAATTTGGTTGCATCCGAAGCAAAGGCAAAATACTACTCCGAAAGTTGGAATGCCTTTCTGCTTTAGATAAAGTCAGGACCAGTAAAGAGGAATTAGCAGTTAACAACATTGATTTGGCCACTTTTGGAATATTAATGCAATTCTGATATCCTTCTATTGTAAGGATGTTGTGAAACTTGAAAGGGTTCAGAAAAGAGGTACAAGGATGCTGCCAGGGTTGGAGGATTTGAGCTACAGGGAGAATCTGAACAGGCTGGGGCTGTTTTCCCTGCAGCGTCGGTGGCTGAGGGGTGACCTTCTAGAGATTTATAAAATCATGAGGGGCATGGATAGGATAAATAGACAAGATCTTTTCCCTGGGGTGGGGGAATCCAGAACTAGAGGGCACAGGTTTAGGGTGAGAGGAGAAAGATACAAAAGAGACCTGAGGGGCAATGTTTTCACACAGAGGGTGGTGCATGTATGGAATGAGCTGCTGGAGGAAGTGGTGGAGACAAGTACAATTGCAGTATTTAAAAGGCATTTGGTTGGGTATATGAACAGGAAGGATTGAGAGGGATATGGGTTAAGTGTTGGCAAATGGGACCAGATTAGGATAGGTTGGCATGGTTGAGTTGAATCAAAGGGTCTGTTTCTGTGCTGTACTCATGTCTCTAAGACTTTCCTGTCAAGAGTTTGTCAGAACTTTGAACTAATCTGTAAAACGAGCTGTTCAAATGAGTTCAAATAACAAGATATGAATTCCGTTTTGGACTTTGTTCAAAGTTGCTGGGTTATTTGAATGAAATTAAACAGGATGTTACTC
The DNA here is from genome assembly GCF_020745735.1 of Hemiscyllium ocellatum. Classification (NCBI taxonomy): domain Eukaryota; kingdom Metazoa; phylum Chordata; class Chondrichthyes; order Orectolobiformes; family Hemiscylliidae; genus Hemiscyllium; species Hemiscyllium ocellatum. Next base: position 35,075,939 of record NC_083407.1, on the reverse strand, counting down.
TTGCAGTTGTGAATGATTTTATCCGCAAATAAAGCTGTTGGGTAACTTAGCCTCTTGCAAAATTGACTGATTTAACTAAGATTAATTGCTTTCTAAAGTGACAGGCATTTAAAATACAAATGCAACCACTAAGTACCAAGTGAACCAATACCAGTATATTATGAGCTATGGAGAGCAAAAGCATTTAGGTGTTCATGCACACAGACTGTTAACAGCTAACATGCAGACAAAAAAAGGTAATTACAAAAGGCTAATGCAGTATTGTGTTCAATTTGGCATACCAAATATTTGCTATGGAAATGGATCAGTGTACAATAGCAATTTAAAACAGTTCAGCTATAAGGACAAATAGCATAAACCTAATTTGAAATCCTTTGAAGTTAAAAGTTTGAGACATAATCTAACCAAGTTATTTAAAATGATTAAGAAATTCCAGATGGTGCATGCAAAGAAATAACTTTCTCTGGTATGTCTATTCAGATAAGAAAGCATTAATTTAATATTACAGTTGGCTCATAAAGGAGTAAAATTCAGAAGCACATTATTCACACAAACAATAAATGAACTTTGGTATTTGTTGCCTCAAGAAGGTTATGGAAGCACTGCAATTGAAAATCGTTGAAATCAATAGAGTTTTATTCAGGAAGACTACCAAGGGATATATTTCAAAGTGGATAAATAGAATTGAAATGGAGATCAATCATCAGTTAAGTGAATAGTAAAGCAGACTTGAGGGATGGACGATCTTACTCATATTCCTTTGTCAGTTTGGATTGCATTTAAGAAAGTTATGCGTTCAAGACACACAAGGAGAAGAGAGTCTCGCCTGATGACGATGGCTTGCAATTTGGTTTTCACTTCTTGACCATGTGGAAGTTCTGGCATATATATTTTTTTAAATGCCTGTTCCAAAACTGCCCTTGATCAGCAGTTTCAGACCATAAAACATAAAAATAAGAAATATCACAATAAATGCAGAAATAACTTAATTTTAAGTTTAATGTTTAAATAGATTGTTTATTATTCTTTTGAGGCATATAGGTGTCTCTGGTAATGCCTTAACTACCCTTCAACAATGCCATTTCACGGGACTATTAGGAGTCAACATCGTTGTTGTGTATCTGGAGTCACATGTAGACCAGACTAGCTAGAGAGGCCAGATTTAGGGATGGAAATCTGGCAGCTGGATTTTTACAACAATCAATTCTAGTTGCCATGGTCACCAATAACTGAGATAAGGGGCAAGATTTGATTCCCAAGTTGGCTGCATCAATGACAGTGCAGTACACAATCTGTGAACCAAAAAATGACTGCTCACAGTCACCATTTTCCATCTAGATGGTCGGGTAGGGTTTTGATACTGTCAAAGCAATCTGGGAAAAGCTGAGGCTGCCTATTGGTTCCCAGGATGGGCTACGCAGAAAGTCTGCCTCAGTGTTTCAGAATTGCATCCATGGATCAAAAGAAAGTAAAATAAAATATAAACATAACTCCTCTCTACCTCTCAAAATCCCCATGCTATAAAATGTCACCTCTCATCTTCCATAGTACTCAGTAACCTCTATGCCACCCTATGCCCCCTCTGCATGCCCTTGACTCTCAAATGATTGACAGGGTGTTGCTGGGTCAAAATTCTGGAATTCCCTCCCGAAGGGCATTGTGAGTCAGCCCACAGCATGTGGGGTGCAAAGGTACAAGAAGGCAGCTCACCACCGCCTTCTCAAGGGTAAGTAGGGACTGGTAATAAATGCTGTCCAGCCAGTGATGCCCATGTCCCACAAATGAATTTTTTAAAACTCCAAATTAACATCTGCTTCCACCCATTATCCTTACTCCCTTCACTTCCCATGCTGACGCAAACTGTAATGTAGACTGTGTGACTTATTTACCATTTATTGTAAGTTTGTCTTTTTATACTTCTACTGTACATTTTAAAATCTTTGAGTTTGTGTTATAATTGGATTGTCTAGTTTTCTCTATCTTATCTTAGTTTCTTTTGTTACTAAGCTTTTGTGTTTTCTGGCTAAAGCAAAACATATAGCATTAAGTGCACATATTTCACCAGGAAACTGTTTTGTTAAAAGCAAAACAAAACAAAAATAAATCAATCAAGCCAGATTTTAGGCATGGATTTGACTTGCTGAACAATAACATCAATTTTGATCACAACAATACCTAGTAACCATGCACACAGGAAGAAACATAAAGTTCCGTTTGTTGTAATTTGGGGGTGACATGGTGTGTCAGTGGTTAGAACTGCTGCCTCACACATACTGTAAGGCGGGTTCTATTGCAGCGCACACATGCTCCCCATATCAGTGTGGGTTTCCTCTGGGTTCTCTGGTTTTCTGCTGCAGTCCAAAGATGTGCAGACTAAGTGGATTAGCCATAGGAAATACAGAGATAGGGTAGGGCATGAGTCTGGTTGGGCTGTTCTTCGTGGAGTCAGTGTGGACTTGTTGGGCTGAATGGGATTTTATGAAATTATTCTTCTTAAGTAAGCAATTGAAAGATTGACAGAAATTTGGATTTGAGGTTGCAATTAAAATAGTCTTGATCTTATTGAATGGCCTCTGCTCCTAATTTTATGTTTTTGTGTTTAGATGTCATGTTCTACATTGCTGACAACAATCTATTCAGAAAGGCCCTCTCAATAATTTAAACAAACATTTTAATGAGTCCCCGTTTTTGCGATACTACTTAAAAGGCTTTGACAATTCTTGATGTGGCTTCACAGATCTTGACTATTTGGATATTTTAAAGAATGTATTCATCTTTTATACATAATTATGTGATAATCTAATGAGTACCTGACCTTGCAAATTATACTTGACCACTACCTCATTGTGTCCTGAAACCATATCCAAAAGGGTACCTCAACTCTCTAATGCGGTATCCTGGTTATCCGATAGAAATATTCTGAGAACAAGTATGTTCTTACATGGTATAATCACTTTAATCTGAATTTCAGACATGAGGAGCTCCCAGAATTCAAGCTGAATGGGGACAGCTGATCATTTCAATGTCCCACATACAGGTTGGTCTGCTTTAATGTGTGTTTCGCCAATGTGAATTTGCTGTAACATGATTGACGAATGGGGACGCTATCCCTAAAGCGTGAACTTTTAAAATATGTGTAGGCTATAACGCGATTGCATCGTCAACGCTTTAAGTTCTACTTGAATTGCACAATTCTTGTATTGCATGGGGCTGCACAGGAATGTAACTACCATGCTGTAGAAGAAATGACTGTACCCATGAACCACTGCCCACTCTGAGCCACTGCCCACCCTGAGCCACTCCACTATGAAACTGAGGAAAATCAGCTTTAGGACAGAATTTAGGATTTCAGATGTCTACCTTTGTATTATAATTGGAGATTTATTTATTGAATTTAAATTCCAGCTGCTGTCCCCAGAATATTAGACTGGGGATCTGGATTATTTGTCCAAATGCATTAACATTCTTATATTAAGACAGACTAAAGGTAATCCAACGCTCCTGGTGAAAGTGACATTTACTTTACTCTTTGTAAAATTGAAATCTTTATCATTAAAAATTGCAAAAAAATGTTGAAGCTGTCAAAATCAATCACTCATTTTCATCTCACAAATAAATGTTCACAATGCATTAACAGGATTGACATTTTCTAAGACCAACAATCGGATTATTGCCTTGCAGGACTTTTGTATTCTATGAACTGCAAATTATCCATTTGTAATACAAAGAGTTCATGATCATATTAAATGGGTACTATTAGTACACTTGAAATGGTTTCACTTTTGTAGGAAAAATATTTTTAATTATCATAACAGTTCCCTGTAATTTTGTAAACGGGTTCAAATCCAAAAAAAAGGAATTCTGAAATAAAGTGCAGATATTACATCTGGGACTGACAATATAATTATTGTATTGTATTTTATTCCTAAAATTATCATAATGCTTAGCTTGTTTTTTTTGTGAGATTCAGCGAAGCTACTGCAGAAAAATGAGCCTTAAAATCACATAACTTCCTAAACCTTACATGAAAAGAACTGTAATTTTCAACACAGTATACTAGCCAGAATTATACTGCAACTGGAACTCACTTGCATTTCAATTTGCACAATGTACTACAAGTGTCTGTACTAGAGACACCTTTTATTTGTCAAATTGAGGATGGGTTGCATTACTGAATGGCAAGATCAAATGCGCCATGTGGCAAATCTTCAGCTTATTTCCAGTTTTAGCACTAGAATACACACAAAATTGATTGTTCATATTCAAGCATGTTTTTGGAATCTTTGAATAAGTTCTTTCACTTTAAAGTATGATTTTTAAAATTCACTTGTGGGATATGGGCATTGCTGACTGGCCAGCATTTATTGCATATTTCTAATTGCACTTGAGAGGATGGCTGTGGCCTGCTTTCTTAAACCCTTGCAGTCCACCAGCTGTTAGTTAACCCATAATGCCATTTGGGATGGAATTTCAGGATTTGTGACCTAGTGACATTGAAGAATGGTGTGATATTTCCAAGCAAATTAGAGAGTGGCTTGGAGGAGAAATTCAAGGTCATGGTATTCCCAAATATCTGCTGCCTTTGTCCTTCTAGATGGATGTGGTTGTCAGTTTGGATGGTACTATTTGAGGATCTTTGGTGAACTTCTGTAGTGCAACTTGCAGATACTCCACACTGCTGCAACAGAACACTGGTGATGGAGGGAATGGATGCTTGTGAATATGGTGAAAGTCAAGTGGGCTGCTTTGTCCGGGAAGGTGTCAAGATTCTTGAGTTTTGTTGGACTTGCAATCATCAAGGCAAGTGGGGAATATTCCATCACACTTCTAGCTTGTGCGTTGTAGATGGTGGACAAGCTTTGGAGAGTCAGAAAGTGAGTTACTTGCCACAGTATTTCACACCTCTGATCTGCTCTTGTCATCATTGTGTTCATGTGGTGAGTTCAGATGAATTTCTGGTCAATGATAACCTCCAGGTTGTTGTTTGTGGGGAATTCAGTGATGGTGACATCATTGAATGTCAAAGGACAGTGGTTAGATTGTCTCTTATTGGTGATAGTCATTGCCTAGCATTTGCGTGGTATGAATGTTACTTGCCAGTTGTCAGACCAATTCTGGATATTGTCTAGATTTTGTTGCATTTGTAGTCATCAGTGAACATCCCCACTTGTGACTTTATGTTGGACAGAAGGTCATTGATGAAGCAACTGAAAGTGGTTGGGTCAAGGACACTATCCTGAGGAACTCTTGCAGAGAAGTCCTGGAGCTGCGATGACTGACCTCCAACAACCACAACCATCTTCCCACGTGCCATGTATGATTCCAACCACCAGAGAGTTTTCTCTGATACTCAATAATTCCAGTTTTGCTCAGACTCCTTGATGCCACAATCAGTCAATTGCAGCATTGCTGTCAAGGGCTGTCACTCTCACATCACCTCTAGAATTCAGCTCTTTTGTCTATGTTTGAACCAAAGTTGTAATGAGGTTAGGAGCTGAACGCCCTGACATAACCCAAACTAGGCGTAGCTGAGCAGGTTATTGCTGAGCAGGTGCTCTTTGATCGCACTGTTGATAACATCTTCCATCACTTTACTGATGAGTGAGAGCAGACTGATGGGGCAGTAATTGGCCAGGTTGGATTTGTCCTGTTTTTTACATACAGCACATACCTGGGCAATATTCCACATTGTTGGGTAAATGCTGGTGTTGCAATTGTACTGGAACAGCTTGGTTGGGAAGCAGCAAGTTCTGGAGCATTAGTCCCTACTCCAGCAATAATATTTTATTTCTACATATTGTTTTGCCTGACACAATGTAATTTATAGTTAGACTACTGCTAAGTCTCATTTAGGTCAGTGCAGAATGAATTGATTGTAAAATAAAGTAAAACTGCATCCAATTAATAGCTAGCCCACACCATTAATATTCCTCCCTTACCATTAATAAGTAGACCAACCTTCTATTATTATTCCCTATGCAGCAATTTAACTTTTTCAATTGCTACAATCTGCCCAAAAATGGCAGTTATTTCTAAATATACATGTGTAAGACACCGACAAGACATTCCTCCTAATTGGAGGAATCGAAACATGATTAATGCAAACCTGCATAGAAGCTAATATTAATCTGTGACACGTTTCATTTCTGCATTAGTTGATGCCAGCAAAAGTATTAAAAGTCTGTGAAAAGGCACACTCTGTCTCAGCTACACTGACAGGTATGAAAACAAATACAGTTGATATTGGCAATCTGAACTAATGCTGGCAAGTCATATCAATCTGTGGAGACAGAAATGGAGCTAACGTTGCATATCTGATCTTTTGTTCAAACATGAAAAAAAAGTCTCCAGAAATGTCTTTTGTTTCTTTGTTTGTCCCTTTTTACCTTGCACCATCTTCACTTTTTTTGTGTAATCACTTTTGCCTTCCATATTAATCCAACATTGCCTTTTGATCTCTCCGCCTTGCCCCATTTTCCCGTGTTGGTTCTCATTTAACACCCATTCTGTTGAAAGGTAATTAATCTAAAGTAATGGTTGAGAACTTGTGATTAATCTTGAAACAGATCCATCTGAAAGTAATCAAATCAGAAATTGCCCATTGATGTTTCCATGTGTTTTGAAGCTAGACTATCAAGTCTGGCCAATGCTGGCTGCTTCTACTGTCTTGGTTTTGTGCAGTGCATATGAGGTGAAGTCATGTCCCACGAACCCCAAAAATGCCCAATGATCTGGGATAGCCTGTGAAGAGCAGCAGCGATCAACAGAGAAAGCTAAATGTGATTAAAACAATGCAGGTGATAAACAGCTTCTTTAAAATCATTTAATTTGTTCTTTTAAAAATGTTATTGTTATTTCTATTGATTGGTATTAATTTAAGTCTATTTTAAATTTATTAGAAAGATTTAATGTTGTTGTAATGTATATTTTTTTTCTTATGTATTTACCATTAGTCTTATTAATAATTTCTGGAGAATGAGTGTGGATGACTGAAGCAAAAGGGTAAGGGTTGTAGGATAATCCGGTAAGGAGTAGGGTGACAGGTGGGTGCAGGGTTAGGTAGGGTGTTTTATTTTGGATCTGAATGGTTCCTACTTGATTGAGCTATTATTGTGCATTTAATCTAATGTAACAGACTCATTGTCAGAAGCAGGAAGGACACAGATTTTGGACTAATGAATGCATAACGGTCTCGGTCATAATTTAGGTCATGTTCAAGCAAACTGAAAATTGTTACATTAATGCAATAATTCTGTTGTTGCATTAGCCCAGAAAGGTGGTATCCTCATTGATGCTATACCATTTCAGCTTGACTGAAATTGCATGCATAACAGTGAGTAGGACGACAAGTTAATAGGTGGAAAGTGTGACAGTTAGGTGGTTGAGGTAGCAGTTGTGCACTGTATCATGGTTGAAATTGTCAGAGGTCAGATATATTGGGTCATAAAATGGCTGGTGACAATATAGTATTGGACAGGGTGACGGTTGGCAGGTTGATAGGTAAGCATGGGATGTGGGCAGTGGGATATTGGTGGTCATGTGGAAGGTGGGTGTACGTACAGCATACTGGGAGGCTTGGACTGTGTGGTGAAAATACTTCCACTAGTAGGAGAGTTTAGGACCCAAAGGCATAGCTTCAGAGCAAAAGGACAACCATGCACAACTGAGATGAGAAGAAATCCCTTTGGTCAGAGGGTGGTGTATCTGTGGAACTTATTACCACAGAAGGCTGTACAGACCAAGTCACCTAAGAAAGGGATAGATGGGTTCTTGAATAGAATGGGTGTTAAGGGTTACAAAGAGAATGCAGGACAATGGGGTTGAGAAATTTATCAGCCACGTTCGAATGATGGAACAGACTCATAGACTGAATCGCCTAATTCTACTCCTAAGTTATGTGGTCTTGTGGGTAGGCTAACAGAGCAGCAGAATGATAAAGTGGCAGAAACAGCAAGTGGGTAAGGTGGCAGATGAGGAGTTGGCATGGGTTGGGTAAAGAAGCATTCGGGGAGGAGGATCAGTTAGTGAGTTAGATCAGTGGGGGGGATAACAGAAGGGAGGAAGGTGTTGGGTCAGGGATTATCGGATCTCCGACAGGCTTCTGGTGTCAGCCTAGTGGATCCAGAAAGGAGTCAGAAGATTGAATCAAGTTAGGTGACCTTGGATATGGGCATATGGAGGGTAGTTGGGCAGGGTATGTCCAGAAGGATATTAGGTTTAGTGTCAGGTCAAAAGGAGAATTGTCATGCATCTGTGGTTGGGGAAGTCAGACAGGGAGGTGTGTCAGTTTTATACTTGCACACGAGTTAGAGTAGACTTTTAAGTCTTTAATGTTTCCTGAGTAACCTCTAAGTTAAGTCATCAGACAATTTGAAATCAATGACTCTAACTTAGAGACGGGGTCATTTTGGAGGATTTCAGAAAACAGGTAATTGCCAGAGGTTTCAACTTCCTGAGCAATTCAGGCAGAGTCCACAATGTTGGGACTTCTACATGGATCTGATGCACAATTACCTGGGTCTGATCCACAACTCCTGTCCATGCTGCTACAGCAATGATTTCTGATCTGAAGATGTACGTACTTAACTTTTCTCTGTACATATTGTCAGACTGATTGAGTTTTTTCTTTTTTAATGCACTGATGGTGGAAAAATACTTGCAATGTGCACTCTGTAATTGGAGGAATTAAAGCTGCTTTCATATGAGCCATGTCAATGATGATGGTCTAGAAATTAATCACTTGTCAGGGTTTAAGACCCTGGGTTAGTTTATTTTGTTGAAGTAATAAAACACATTTCAAGTTAAGAAGCAGACTTTAGAGAAAACTAATTGATTTAAATTATGGGTCACTTGCAAAACCAGAGCAGTCTGTCAGGTAAAATCACAAAATTCTTTTAAAGTCAAGGTACACGAACAAGAATTTTGAATTCCGTTGCAGGCTGGTAATATTAGATCTTGAAACATTGGTTTTGTGCAGGACATTCTTGTAGTTCCTGGCAAACATTTGCCTCTCATTTAAACAGATCTACACTTTCCAGAATAACAGTCGCTGCACAACGTATCAACTTAGATATTGCAGCCTTAATGTAATAAGACATTCACAGGAGCATAATAAAGCACATTTTTATTCATTCATGGGATTTGGGCATCGCTGGCATTTATTGTCCAGTGGGCAGTGGAGAATAAACCACATTGCTGTGGGTCTGGAGTGACACGTAGGCTAGACAAGGTATGAATGGCACTTTTTCTACCCGACAGGCCATTAGTGAAGCGGATAGGCTTTTCCCAATGATCAATAATGTTTTCACGGTGATCATTAGACTTTTAATTCCAGATTTGTATTGAATTCAAATTCCACCAATTGCCAGGAGAGATTCAAACCCAGGTTTCCAGAACGTTCCCTGGGTTTCATGATTAACGGTTGGGTGACCATAGGCCATTGTATAAAGTGATACACAGGCAGTTTACCAAAACCTTGGTCAAAGCAATAAATTTTATGAAACATTTAAATGAATAAAGAGAGATTGATCGTCAAAAGGTTTCAAAAAAGATTTAAGGCCCAGGGATGCAAAAGAATAACCACGAAAGGAGAAGCAATTAAATTCAGTGTTGCCCAAGAATGAAGAATTCGATGAGCACAGATGTCTTGGAGGGCTGTTAGACCTGGCAAGTATATCAGAGATAGGGATAGGTAAAGCCATAGATTGATTTTAAATTTCTGTCCAACTCTTTAAGTCAGTGTGAATCTTGGCTGGGAGCTAATGTGGGTCAGCAAGTGCAAGACTGATAGATGACAATTACTTGGTGTAAGTGGGGACATGGCCAGCAGAGTTTAGAGATGGCAGAATGTGGCAGACCAGCCATGAGTCCATTGGAATAGTTTCAGTACCTGATAAGCTGAGACATGGACAAAGTCTGGCAATGTCATGGACTACATTAACAATGGCACACATAGAATGTTAAAGCTCATTGAAGCTCATTGATTGTTCTAGATAGCAAACTGCTTGGTTTAGACTTTGGCAGTTGCCAGGAAGCAAAGGAGTTAGTGGCTAGTAGTGGAGCTTCAGTTTTCCAATGTTTAATCAGAAAAAATAATTTCTTCTCTTCCACTTTTGGATGTTCGACAAGCAATCTGTACCATTCAAGGTCAAAGGTGGTTACACAGAGTGGTTATCTCAGCCTGGGCAATCACAAAGGCCAACCTCCCATCTACAGAATCCATCTACCAGGCCTGCTGTCAAAGAAAGGCCACCAGCATTCTCAAAGATCCATCCCACCCTTGCAGTGTTTTTCTATGATCTCTACCATCTGGGAGAAGGTACAGAAACCTGAACACATACACCAGCCAGTTTCGTAACAAGTTTCTACCCTACTGTTGTTAGAATACTGAATGGAGTCACAAACTCTTAACATTCGCTTCTACCTGTGTTTTTGTTTTTGCCACTGATTATCTATTATTTACTTATCTATGCTATTTAACAATGTGATCTGCCTGTATTGCTCGCAAGACAAAGCTTTTCACTGTGTCTCGGTACACGTGACAATAAATTCACTTCACTTCAATTCAATTTAGTCATTTAATAATAGTACAGGAGCTAGGAATGATGGTGATAAGACAGAGCTGGTTGTCATCCATATGCATGTACAAATCAAAGCTGTGATTTTGGGTGATGTTGCCAAGGGACAGCATGTGGCTGAGAAGGAGAAGCCAGCCAAGATTGGATAGTTAGGCAATATCGGAGGAAAAGTTACAGGCAGCAACAAAACCTTTATCAGTGATAATCTAACTATGATTTGTACATTTGGTTTGAGTCCCTGCATAGCTTATCTATTTCAAATAACAAAAACCTAATTCTGATCCAAATAATTTATTTGCTTGATTTTGAACATCTTAAAACTTATAGAATTTTGAATATACATGCAATAATAGTCAGAAAAAGTATGTCTAGTCTCTAACTATGATTTAACATTAGTCACTCAACTCATGAAATACTTGCAATGTCTGAAGTCACATAAAAGAATTTGTGATCAGGCAATTTTTACGAAACACAATTTTTAGACAGACAAAAATGGAAGCTGGTGGATGAAAATGAGAGATGTTGGAGTAGGACGGAGTGGCCAATCATCAAAGGCTACAGACAGGTCAAGAAGGACAAGGAAACTCAATTTTGATTTAGTCCCTTCCCTCCCCTTGTGTTTTGATCACACAGCATTGCCCTTTGATGTGAAGGGCACTGCTTGTCACTGGCCACTCGGGTGTTTCCTTTCTTCCTGGCGGTGGAAATTAAATAAAGATTTGTGCACCTTGTGTCTCTCACTGTGTCTTACAACTGCACATACACACCGTGGGAGAAAAAAAAGAAAAAAAGAAAGAGAAAAGGAAAAAAGAAGGACAAGGAAAGATAATGAACATTCGTCACAGTTTGAAAGAATATCATTTTGTGATTTTAACAATAGCTAAATTGGTACTGTGGTGGCATGGAAAACTGATTCTTGGTATTCAAACCTGGAATTCTAATAATGGTGGCCAAGTATAGAGGAGGTGATGGTGCATTCAAAGGCTTTTGACAGGAAAAGGAAGTTGGAAATGGGACTATAGTTTGCATCAATGAATTTAATACACACCGTGACGTCGAACAATTCTTTCGTCGCCTCCGCCTCCGAGCTTACTTTCACAATCAGGATTCCCGCCCACCTTCCGAGGACCCCTTTGCCCACCTCCAACACACTGCATCCACCTGGACACCCCGCGCTGGCCTACTACCTGCCCTCGACCTCTTCATTTCCAACTGCCGCCGGGACATTAACCGCTTCAACCTGTCTACCCTCCTCCCCCACTCTAAACTCTCACCCTCACAACGCGCAGCCCTCCAATCCCTCTGCTCCAATCCCAACCTCACCATTAAGCAAGCGGATAAAGGGGGTGCAGTGGTAGTCTGGCGCACTGACATCTACACCGCTGAAGCTAAACGCCAACTTGAGGACACCTCTTCCTACTGCCTCCTAGACCATGACCCCCCCCCCTCCATCACCAAACCATCATCTCCCAGACCGTACAGAACCTCATCACCTCAGGAGATCTCCCACCCACAGCTTCCAACCTCATAGTCCGGGAACCCCGCACTGCCCAGTTCTACCTCCTTCCCAAGATCCACAAGCCTAACCACCCTGGCCGACCCATTGTCTCAGCAAGCTCCTGCCCCACTGAACTCATCTCTACCTACCTCGACACTGTCCTATCCCCCCTAGTCCAGGAACTCCTAACATACGTTCGAGACACCACCCACGCCCTCCACCTCCTCCAAGAGTTCCGTTTCCCCGGCCCACAACGCCTCATCTTCACCATGGATATCCAATCCCTTTACACCTCCATCCGCCATGATCAGGGCCTCCAAGCCCTCCGTTTTTTCCTCTCCAGATGTCCCCAACAGTACCCTTCCACCGAACTCTCATTCATTTGGCCGAACTGGTCCTCACCCTTAACAATTTCTCCCTTGAATCCTCCCATTTCCTCCAGACCAAAGGGGTAGCCATGGGCATACGTATGGACCCCAGGTTTGCCTGTTTCTTTGTTGGCTACGTAGAACAGTTGATCTTCCGTATTTACACCGGCACCACTCCCCACCTCTTCCTCCGCTACATTGATGACTGCATTGGCGCCACCTCGTGCTCCCGCGAGGAGGTTGAACAATTCATCAACTTCACCAACACATTCCACCCTGACCTTAAATTTACCTGGACCATCTGTGACTCCTCCCTCCCCTTCCTGAACCTCTCCATCTCCATTAATGATGACCAACTTGACACTGACATTTTTCACAAACCCACCGACTCCTACAGCTACCTGGATTACACCTCTTCCCACCCTATCTCTTGCAAAAATGCCATCCCGTATTCCCAATTCCTCCGTCTCCGCCGTATCTGCTCCCAGGAGGACCAGTTCCACCACAGAACACACCAGATGGCCTCCTTCTTTAGAGACCGCAATTTCCCTTCCCACATGGTTAAAGATGCCCTCCAACGCATATCGTCCACATCCCGCACCTCCGCCCTCAGACCACACCCATCCAACCGTAACAAGGACAGAACGCCCCTGGTGCTCACCTTCCACCCTACCAACCTTTTGCATAAACCAAATCATCCACCGACATTTCCGCCACCTCCAAAAAGACCCCACCACCAGGAATTTATTTCCCTCCCCACCCCTTTCCACCTTCCGCAAAGACCGTTCCCTCTGTGACTACCTGGTCAGGTCCATGCCCCCCTACGACCCCACCCTCCCATCCTGGCACTTTCCCCTGCCACCGCAGGAACTGTAAAACCTGTGCCCATACCTCCTCCCTCACCTCTATCCAAGGCCCTAAAGGAGCTTCCACATCCATCAAAGTTTTACCTGCACATCCATTAATATCATTTATTGTATCCGTTGCTCCCGATGTGGTCTCCTCTACATTGGGGAGACTGGGCACCTCCTAGCAGAGCGCTTTAGGCAACATCTCCGAGATACCCGCACCAATCAACCACACCACCCTGTGGCCCAACATTTCAACTCCCCCTCCCACTCTGCCGAGGACATGGAGGTCCTGGGCCTCCTTCACCGCCGCTCCCTCACCACCAGACGCCTGGAGGAAGAACGCCTCATCTTCCGCCTCGGAACACTTCAACCCCAGGGCATCAATGTGGACTTCAACAGCTTCCTCATTTCCCCTTCCCCCACCTCATCCTAGTTTCAAATTTCCAGCTCAGCACTGTCCCCATGACTTGTCCAGACTGGTCCAACCTGCCTATCTACTTTTCCACCTATCCACTCCACCCTCTCCTCCTTGACCTATCACCTTCCTCTCCTCCCCCACTCACCCATTGTACTCTATGCTACTCTCTCCCCACACCACCCCCCTCTATCATATCTCTCCATGCTTCCAGCTCACTGCCTTTATTCCTGATGAAGGGCTTTTGCCCGAAACGTCGATTTTGCTGCTCGTTGGATGCTGCCTGAACTGCTGTGCTCTTCCAGCATCACTGATCCAGAATCTGGTTTCCAGCATCTGCAGTCATTGTTTTTACCATAGTTTGCATGGACAATGGAGAATTGACAATAGGATTCAGGCAAACGATAATGCATTTAAAGGAGGTGACAACACTTTCAGCAAGAGGACTATTAAAAATAGCAGCCAAAATGAAGACTAGAAAACAAGTTGATTTCAATTAGAATAAGAGTTGATTTTTTTCTGGATGAGATGAATGGGAGAGGAGATGAAGGAAAACAGGAGCAAAACAAGGGAAAGGTGCAAGTACCGGGTGAGGTTTGGAGGATTTTAGAGCTATTGATATGTAGCATTTTGAGCCCTTCCTAAAATTTGCTTCTTCACATTTGCATCGATTTTTGGAAACAACCAGAATCAAGTTGAAGTGAGAGTTTTTTATTATGAATTAATGAGGCTAGCATCCCCTTATATTATGATTGAAGGTTTTGAAGAGCTGCACTGTCGCTGTTTGTTCCCTTTAAGTTCACAACTACATGTCTTCTCCATCAGTCAACATGTTCTTCCTTTAGTAAAGGAAAAGCATCTTGTTGAAAGGTTAGAGGGCTGATTCATACAGGAGCAACATCAAAAGCAGTACAGGAAATATCACAGACAGATCATGAAAAGTGTATAAATTTATCTGATTTTTATCAGCATGTACCTTCTGCTTCTAGAAACATCATAAATATGTTTCTTAAAAAATTTATCAAAGGTCCAAACTTTTTTTTAATCAAAAGCTTGCTTCATTCAGAGTTTCATGTTTTGATTAATCTCAGCTTCTTTGAGGAAACAGTAAATTATTCACAAAAAAACTAATAATGCACTGTGACATATAACAACTGGATTATTTTTCAGAACAGCATATGAGGTCAAATTTTAAAAATTGATCTTAAACACCAGCCTTTGCCCTCTAAATTATGTCGAGCAGACTATTTGGAATCCAAAGACTGAATTGCAAATCCTTTTATTTATCTCAAAATTGAATGAACGTTCATGCTAGCTTCCCTGTACTAGTGGGTTCAGCTGAAAAAATTATTTCTTTGAAAACAACATGTGTGGGAACATATACTTATTCCAACTGAAATTATTTTAGTATTTGTATAGCTATTATTTTCAGTTGGAATGCACAGGAGATTATGATGACCATAATCCTGAAAAGATTTATTATCAAGTAATAATTCATCATGTGTTACAATTATTCAACAAGGAAATCAGGCTTAAATTAAGTAGCAAAGGCTGATATTTTATGCAAGGGGTAATGATTCCAGTCAGGCAAAATCCAAGGAACAGGAGAATCGATGTTTCAGGCATAAGCCTTTCATCAGGAATGAGGCTTGTGGGTCAGGGGGCTGAGAGATAAATGGGAGGAAGGTAGGATTGAGGGGAAGGTAGATGAAGTGGGGGGGGAGAAGGTGATAGAACGGAGAGGAAGTTGAAGCAGAGAGATGGGAAAGGTGATGGGCAGGTCAAGAGGGCGGTGTCAAGTTTGAGGCTTGGGAATGGGATAATGGGGGGGTGAGGGTGGGGATGGGAAAGGAAAACTGAGGAACTGGTGAAATCCACATTAATCCTGTGTGGTTGCAGGGTCCTAAGGCAGAAGATGAGGCATTCTTCCTCCAGACGTTGGGTGGTTAGATTTTGCAATGGAGGAGGCCCAGAACCTGCATGTCCTTGGCAGAGTGCGTAGGGAGTTGGAAGTGTTCAGCCACGGGCCAGTGGGTTTTGTTGGTGCAGGTGTCCTCCAGGTGTTCTCTGAAATGACCCACAAGTTGGCATCCTGTCTCCCTGATATAGAGAAGACCACATCGTGTGCAATGGTTACAATAGATGACTGGTGGAGGTGCAGGTAAATTTCTGTCAGATGTAGAAAAATCCTTTGGGGCCTTGGACGAAAGTGAGGGGGAAGGTGTGGGCACAGGTTTTGCACTTACTGTGGTGGTAGGGGAAGGTGCCAGGAGTGGGATTTGGGCTGCTGGGGGCAAGGGGTCGAGGAGGGTATGGTCTCTACGGAACGCTGATAGTGGTAGGGAGGGAAATATGTCTCTGATGGTGGTCCATTTGGAGGTAGCGAAAGTGGTGGAGGATGATGCAGAGATATGTATACAAAGGTTGGTGGGGTGGAAGGCGTATCTCCTCCACTTCCTGCACCTCCACCATTGAACCCCTTCCCTCCCAATTCAACAAGGACAGAACTCCCTGGTCCTCGCCTTCCAGCCCACCAACCTTGTATACATCACATCATCTTCTGCCACCTCCAAACGGACCCCACCACTCAGGACATATTTCCCTCCCTACCCCAATCAGTGGTCCGTACAGACCATTCCCTTTGTGACTTCCTCGTCAGATCCATGCCTCCCACTACCCCACATCCACTCCCGGCACCTTCCCTGCCACAGCAGGAAGTGCAAAACCTGCGCCCACACTTCTCTCCTCACCTCTGTCCAAGGCCCCAAAGGATCTGTACTTATGACAGAAATTTACTTGCATTTCCACCAATGTTATCTACTGTATCTGTTGCACCCGATGTGATCTCTACATCAGAGAGACAGGACGGCAACTTGCAGATCGTTTCAGAGATTGCCTTTGGAACATCTGCACCACTAACCCCACCACCCCGTGGCTGAACACTTCAACCCCCCCTCCCACTCTGCCAAGGACATGCAGATCCTGGACCGCCTCTATTGACAAACCTGAAACACCCGAGGCCACCTGAATCCTCATCTTACACCTTGGGACCCTGCAATCACATGGGATCAATGTGGATTTCATCAGTTTTCTCAGTTCCCTTCACCCCCCCCCATTCAAGTCTCAAACTCGACACCGCCCTCTTGACCTGTCCATCGCCTTTCCCATCGCTCCGCTCCAACCTCCTTTCCGACCTATCATCTTCACCCCCACCTTCATCTACCTATCGCATTCCCAGCTACCTCCCCACACCCGCCCCCAGCCCTATCCCTTCTCACCACCCCGGCCCACAAGCCTCATTTGTGATGAAGGGCTTATGCCCAAAATTAGTTTCTCCTGCTCCTCGGATGCTGCTTGACCTGCTGTGCTTTTCCAATGACACACTCTCAACTCTGATCTCCAGCATCTCCAGACCTTGCTGTCTCCTATGTGCCCTGAGGGTATAAAGGCTTCAGACTTCTTAACTGGAGCAATTAAAACATGGCATACTGATGTAAGAGTTTGCTGCTGTTCATAAGTGGATAGTTTAGTATCAATCCAGACATTGAAATTCCTGTGACTAATGTATGTACCAGAAGACGTAAGAAATGCCTCTTGAGTCTTTCAGTTCCATGTTACCCATGTAACATAATAATGTTATGGGAGCTAACATAAGTATTGTTTCTTCGGGTACAAAATTTCTTACTGAAAGCAAAAGTCCACAGCATGGTGGTCATCCAATTGGCTGCCAGTTGTGAGAATAAAGTATTCTTTATAGAATAAAGTATTCACGATATTGATCCTGACAAAAAAAACAGCTTTTATGCATCGTCCCTCTTCAAACTAATTGCCTGTGTTTCAAGACAATAATGTTGTTATTAAAGTTCCAATTGAATTATTGGGTTATAGAATGGGATTATGTGTAGGTTCAATCCCTCCCAGATCAGTCAGAAGAACATTGATCCTGAGGCACCCAATAAACTTGAAATTAATGCTCCAAATGCAATCTCACCAAGGTTAGAACAAACTTGAAAATTTCTTTTTATCTATATGTCAACATTACATTCCAGCATGTCATGTATTAGATTACTTACAGTGTGGAAACAGGCCCTTTGGCCCAACAAGTCCACACCGACCCGCCGAAGTGCAACCCACCCATACCCCTACATATACCCCTTACCTAACACTACGGGCAATTTAGCATGGCCAATTCACCTGACCCGCACATCTTTGGACTGTGGGAGGAAACCGGAGCACCCGGAGGAAACCCACGCAGACACGGGGAGAACGTGCAAACTCCACACAGTCAGTCACCTGAGGCGGGAATTGAACCCAGGTCCCTGGTGCTGTGAGGCAGCAGTGCTAACCACTGTGCAACTGTGACACTGCATTTATGTGATTTAATGATAATCAGCAAAAAAAAATTGCTTTCCCTCTTTGTTAACTCCTGCAGTTATTTCATGTGTGTCTTGTATTTCCACTTATTCCAATAAATCACAAAATTTTTCATTAATGAATGTTGAGTTTTATCTGCACATTGATTTTAGCCTCTCCAAGTGTCTTTGCATTATAATATTTTGATTACCAACATACCTACACAGTTAATTTATGATCATTTACCAAATTAAGACAACAATTATATACCGATAGGCTAAAATTCTCTGACATCAAAAGGGTAGCAGTAGAATAAAAGTAGCAGCCAAAGAAACCTTAGAATATCACAAAACGCTTCACATCTGATGCAATATGTCAGTGTTTAAGCATAAGAACAATCAAAGCCAACTGGAATGCAGCAAAGTCCCAGAAACAAGAATGTGACAATAACCAATCACCTGCTGTTTTCTAGTGATGTTGGTTGAAGGATAAATATGGGCCAAAACATTGCATCCAGATTCACTGCTTTTCTTCAAATATTGTCATGGGGATTTTTTTCATTTATTTGTTTAGTGTCTGATCTGAAAAATTCTCTTCAACATCAGAACAGAAGCCAAGACTTTGTGTTTCATTCTCAGGGGCTTGAATCCGTGACTTTCGGAATCAGAGGTGAGTAGGCTACAACAAGTCAGTAAACACCCACAATGATACCAATTGTGAGATCCCAATCTAATAACTCCTCACAAAATTACAATGTTTTATGTCCAGCTTCCAGTGATATTTCAATGCACCCTAATATTTTGTCATTTAGCTTCTGCCATACAAAGGATGAATCAGTTTGTTATGTTAGACAGCATCAATAGAAAGACAAGATCCAATACTTCACTATTATCCACAGATCCTCCTCAAAGAAATAAACACATGTTTAAAGGATAAAAATATTCCTAGCAATTAAAGCTGTAATATAAAAGGAATCCATTACTGCATAAATTATTCACCCAGTCATTATCACAGTATCTTTATAGAATACAGTATTCATGATATTGATCCTGACAAAAAAAACAGCTTCTATGCCTTATCCCTCTTCAAACTAATTGCCTGTGTTTCAAGACAATAATGTTGTTATTAAAGCTCCAAAAATCTTTATAGTCAGTGTTATTTTGTAACTGAAACTCCTGATTGCCGCAAATGTTGTTTGAAAATATATTATTTTTAACTCACGATTATTATGTATATTCCATAAGCAATTACAGACTCAGAAGGCTCAATAATTTAATAAACGAAACCATTAAAAAGTAATTTTGTTACCATAGTTACATAGCCCACTATCGCCAGTGCAGTAATTAAAAAAAAGTAAATGTTTGAATTACCAACAGGCTCTCTTTGATTTGAAAAAAGATTCTTCATGTTATTGCCATCCATGTTTGCTGCACTGATATTGTTCCCATCAGTCCAATAGAGCTTGCTGTATTGGAGAAAGGAATGCATCTATTAATTAAAGTTTACAATTAGTCACACAAATAGCATAAGAAATGTTACATATTATAAACTCTTGAAATGCTTTTAAGATTTGCACTTCATCATCCCAAAGGTGTTTTCAGATTAATTTATAATTCTAGCTCAACCACTTACACCATCCATTTATCTTTGGTAGTAGCTGATTTTGGGCAAATGAAACAAACTATTTGCTATTACCATTGACAACAAAGACAACTTCTCCAAGATATTGGGTGCACAGTGGCTGAGTGGTCAGCATTGCTGTCTCTCAGTGACAAAGACTCAGGTTTGAATCCTCCCTTTGGTGACTATTTGTATGGAGTTGCAGGTTCTCCATCTGTTTTCTTGGGTTTGCTCTTGGTGTTGTGGTTTTCACCCACAGTCCAAAGAAGGGCAGTTTAGGTGGATTAGTGATGGTAAATATCCAGAGATGTGCAGGCAGGCAGATTGGCCAAGGGAATTGTAGCAGGATGGATCTGAGTGGGATGCTCTTAAGAGGGTTTGTGTGGGCTTGATGGACTGAATGGTCTGCTTCTGCATGTAGGGATTTTATAATATTAAGTGCATTGACTAAATTGGGCAACCATTTTTAATTTTCTTTTATTTTCAGCACCTAACAGCAATGTGTACTCTACACCAGATGGAAGGAAAGTGAGGGAAATTTTAATAATCTACCCATTATCACATTAATTTACACAGTATCCCAACTTGAATGTACGTAATATCTTTTTGCAAGGCTGCTGAGACAATGAACCATCATTTTTGATCGAACAGCAGCCTAGTCCTTGGATCTCCTAAGTCCAAGAAGGCCAATAGGTACTTCAAGGATAATTAAGGATGCGCAATAAAACTCTGGTCTTGATATTGATTCTGCAACATTTGATTCTCAGGATGTTGGTATTACTATAGACTTTTTTTTGTTGGGAATGCTGCAAATTTATAGAAATGAGATTGTGTCAGTGTTTAAGAGCATAGGAGAATCTCACGGAATAGAGGGCCAACTAGCCATTTGGATACAGAACGGACTCAAAGGTAGAAGACAAGAGGGTGATGGTGGAGAGTTGTTTTTTAGACTGGAAACCTGTGACCAGTGGAGTGCCACAAGGATCGGTGCTGGGTCCACTACATTTGTTATTTACATAAATGATTTGGCTGTGAGAATAACAGATACAGTTAGTAAGTTTGCAGATGACACCAGAACTGAAGGTGTAGTGGACAGCGAAGAAGGTTACGTCAGATTACAACAGGATCTTGACCAGATGGGCCATTGGGCTGAAAAGTGGCAGATGGAGTTTAATTCCGATAAATGCAAGGTGCTGCATTTTGGGAAAGCAAATCTTAGCAGGACTTATACACTTAATGTAAGGTCCTAGGGAGTATTGCTGAACAAAGAGACCTTGAAGTGCAGGTTCATAACTCCTTGAAAGTAGAGTCGCAGATAGATAGGATAGTGAAGAAGGCATTTGGTATGCTTTCCTTTATTGGTCAGAGTATTGAGTACAGGCGTTGGGAGGTCTTTTTGCGCCTGTGAGGGACATTGGTTAGGCCACTGTTGGAATATTGTGTGCAATTCTGATCTCCTTCCTAATGGAAAGATATTGTGAAACTTGAAAGGGTTCAGAAAAGATTTACAAGGATGTTGGCAGGGTTGAAGGATCTGAGCTATAGGGAGAGGCTGAACAGGCTGGGGCTCTTTTCCCTGGAGCGTCGGAGGTTGAGGGGTGACCTTATAGAGGTTTACAAAATCATGAGGGGCATGGATAGGATAAATAGACAAAGTCTTTCTTTTTCCCTGGGGTCAGGGATTCCAGAACTAGAGGACATAGGTTTAGGGTGAGAGTGGAAAGATATAAAAGAGACCTAAGGGGCAACTTTTTCACACAGAGGGCAGTACATGTATGGAATGAGCTGCCAGAGGCAGTGATGGAGGCTCGTACAATTGCAACATTATAAAAGGCATTTGGATGGATATATGAATAGGAAGGCTTTAGAGGGATATGGGCCGGGTGCTGGCAGGTGGGACTAGATTGTGTTGGGATATCTGGTCGGCATGGACAGGTTGGACCAAAGGGTCTGTTTCCATGCTGTACTCCGACTCTAAGAGGAAAGCTGCAGGATTTGAAAACTCATTGGGACTATACGCTCAGGCAGTGGTGTGATTCTGTGAGATGAGATTCATCAGTCTCTGTGTTTCAGATTTCAGTGGCATTTCCCCTGTTTCATTGGACCATGCACAAGCACAGCAGTTGTATTCTGCCCACCCTTTCATTTGTTTGCACAATTCAAATACATGGTATGCAAATGGTTTATAGCCTTTACGAACCAGGCGTAGTTCAAAGAAACAGCTGCCAGAAACATTCTCAAATGGTGCTTAATCGATTCCACTATCCATCTCCTGACAATGTCGTTAATTCCAATCCTTCTCAACGAGCTTCCTTGAGGATATGAGCTAAGTAGGTAATGGAAAGCTAGAGATGCTATTGACAAATTTCTGTAAGGAAACACCCCTCATGCTCAGAGCTGTGGGAGTCAGAGTAAAACTTTAGAATGAATAATTAAAGGATAATTGAAACCTGCTCTTCTGATATTGTGTATTCTTGCCTGGCACGAGTAAGGAAACTATTGCAGCCCTAATTGAAGGTGAAAAATGGACAATTAAATTGTTTACTTTTATAATTTCCTTTGGAGTTTGCAAGAGCATAATTACTCCTGCATGTTGTGTAAAGGCTTTCAAACCCTGGGGCAACCTTGCAATAATACCTCAGAGTCACACTGAACTTAAATAGGACCTAGTAGGCAGTTAGCTTGAGGTGAGTGTCTGAAGTTTTAAGAAGACAATGTTGAAAATAATCTTTCAATATTGTGACTACATCTCTGATTACCGTGTGTAAAATAATTAGCATTAATATGCATTGAACAATTCATAAGAAGTTGAAGTCTAAAGACAGTCCTTGACATTGCATTCTCCTTGGCCAATCTGTCTTGAATCCAAACTTCTGGATGTGAACACAGAAGCACATGATAATAGACTGCAGAGCCCCAAAGAAACTTGAGGCCTGTGGTCCATCAACTTCATGAGGCAAACATTTACGCTGCTGCTTAAACTTATGTCCATCTACCATCCAGCAATCATTTGATATTCATTTTTAGAATGCAGATGACATCTGGGAATTAAATCTCTCAGCCTCATGCTTCAGTGTTTTGGAGGTTTTGACATTCAGCCATGTCCTGCTCCAAGAAAAAAAATCAGGAACTTTTTAGATTTCAATTTCTACCCCATTGGCTTTAATAATATTATTTTGCAAAACCAGCAACACTTAATTTTAGATTAGATTCCCTACACTGTGGAAACAGGCCCTTCAGCCCGACTTGTCCGCGCTGACCTTCTGAGGACTCACCCTCCCAGACCTATTTCGTTCTGACTCTTGCACCTAACACTATGGGCAATTTAAAATGGCCAATTGACCTGACCTGCACATCTTTGCGCTGTGAAAGGAAACTGGAGCACTCAGAGGAAACCCACACAGACACAAGGAGAATGTGCAAACTCCATACAGACAGCTGCCTGAGGTTAGAATCGAACCTGGATCTCTGGTGCTGTGAGGCAGCAGTGCTAACCACTGAGACACCACATTTTCACTTGCGTCCACACTGTATTTGCACTGCTTTTTTTCAATTAATGATAATGCAACAATTATATGAACAATGCAAACCTGAAATTGTTTACTTGTAGCAATAAGTTATATTATACAACATTTTACCCTTTTAGTGGGTGCACTATTAAGCACTGTGGATGATCAAGTCCATGAATGATAGAAGTCCGTAGGGATCCATTTAATCGTGCAACATTTATTTGAGTTTCCTCTAAATCAGAACTCGTCCAATATATATTTCTGGAAATCCAGTCCACTGCAAGTGCATGAGCATATGGTAGATCTATGATCCAAAACAACAGAACATGAAAAGTTATTCATAATAATAATCAATACTGAGGGGAATCTAGATAAACAGATAAGAAAGAAAAGGTAAATATTTTAGCCTAACGAGAGAAATCGCAAAGAATGCGAGAAGACTGGACTTAAACCATGTCACGGGCTGAATTGGGCCAAATTGTTTTTTTTTGTTGATGAAAGTTCTAAGTTCTATATACTTCTGTGTAAACTTTCCCAAATGTAAGCATCATTACATAATTTATTTGAATTTCAAAAGCAAAAACACAGTCTCACAAAGACAAAAGGTGTATTGTTCTGTCAAACATAGCTAAACATATAAAGTGTGGAAATTAGCATTTCTAAAAATTAAAACACCTGCCCATTTGAATGACAACATTTATTCCAAAAGAATTAATAAGATTATTTCCTGGTTCATTTATTCATAAACCTTCACTACTCACAAATATTTCAGAAATAACTTCACCAGTGTAAATCAATCTGTTAACCACAAAAATACGATGCGATATCATCAGCAGGTATTGCTGCTGACTTAGACTTAGACTTAGACTTACAGTGTGGAAACAGGCCCTTCGGCCCAACAAGTCCACACCGACCCGCCGAAGCGCAACCCACCCATACCCTTACATTTACCCCTTACCTAACACTACGGGCAATTTAGCTTGGCCAATTCACCTGACCCGCACATCTTTGTGACTGTGGGAGGAAACCGGAGCACATTATGACCCACTCTCTACATTTATTTACAAATGTTTGCACTTAACCTTCTTGTTATTTTTAGTTCTATTTGATAATTGGTTATCATCAGATTTTGCAGAAAAACTCATGAAATCTGAATGGGGCACCATATTATCAATGGATTGGACTGTCCACTAATTCGACTGATCAGAAGCTTTGCAGACGATTTAGTGTCAGTGGAAATGGTGCCACTGCTGGGTCTGCCATCAGTCTCGCCAGTCTGGGAAGATCAGGTATGCCAGTCTCACCAGGAGGAAATGGATGGGGGTTTAGCCGTAGTGTGGGAGAAGTACGGGAATGTCTGGGTTCAAGAGGAGAGGCGTAGGGTTAAAGTGGGGCAAGTGACTAATGGGGAGGAGGGATACTTCCATGCCACCACAGCTGCTTACCCTAAAATGACAGAGGGCAACCAAAGCTGCTGGGCTCTATAAATGGTATAGGTATTCCCCCAGTGATGGGTAAAATATTGGGCAAGGTAATTTGGGAGAGTAACCTTAATATCCAATCACCACAGGAGTGGTGATCATTGTCCCATTATTCACAGGACTAATGTGGGGACAAGGCCAGAGGTGAGTGGGAGTGGAATAGTTTTGCTGTCGAGGTTGGAGTGGAGTAGAGTCTGGCTCTTACTGGGCCTCTTCTTCATGATGTCAGTCCCCTCACTCAGGCATTGAGTGCCTGACAATGAGATCTTCCTGAGCAAACAAAAGGGGCTTGCTTTCTCAGCTCTCAGTTTGGCAACTGCCCCACCCATCATTGTTGTGTAACAACAAACACAGTACAAAGGTCTTAGATGGTAGTCTCCCACCTTTCACTTCCATTCCAGCTCAGCAGAGGAGATTAATTTCCAATCTATATACCAAATTTGTTACAATGCATAGTATTGTCATTGATCTAATTTAGAAACTAAAAATAATTAATTTGTGGGACATGGAGTTGCTGGCTGGCCAGCATTTATTGCCTGCCCTTGAGAAGGTGCTAATTAGCTGCAATTTTGCAGTCCATATGCTGTATTTCAACCCACAATGACCTTGGGAGGAATTTCAGGCTGTTGACCAAGCACAATGAAGGAACGGTGATATATGTCCAAGTCAGTTTAATGAGTGGCTTGGAGGGGAACCTGCAGGTGGTGGTGTTCCCATGTATCTGCTGCCTTTGTCCTTCCAGATGGAAGTGGTCAAGGATTTGGAAGGTGCTGTGTAAGGATTTTTGGTGAATTTCTGCAGTGCACCTTGTAAATAGTACAACACTGCTGCGACTGAGCCTGAGTGGTGGAGGGAGTGGATGCTTCAGATGTAGTTCCAGTCAAGCCTGGTTGGTGTCAAGCTTCTTGAGTGTTTTTGGAGCTACACCCATCCAGGCAAGTGGGGAATACTCCATCACACTCCTGACTTGTGCCTTGGAGATGGTGGATAGACTTTGGGTTGTCAGATGGTGAGTTCTGCACTGCAATATTCCTAGCCTCTGACCTGCTGTTGCAGCCACTTGTTTGATTAGATTAGATTAGATTACTTACAGTGTGGAAACAGGCCCTTTGGCCCAACAAGTCCACACCGACCCGCCGAAGCGCAACCCACCATACCCCTACATTTACCCCTTACCTAACACTATGGGCAATTTAGCATGGCCAATTCACCTGACCCGCACATCTTTGTGACTATGGGAGGAAACCGGAGCACCCGGAGGAAACCCATGCAGACACGGGGAGAATGTGCAAACTCCACACAGTCAGTCACCTGAGTTGGGAATTGAACCCGGGTCTCTGGCGCTGTGAGGCAGCAGTGCTAACCACTGTGCCACCATGCTATGTGGCAAGTTCGGTGAAGTTTTTCATCAATGATAATGCCCAGGATGTTGTTAGTGGGAAATTCAATAATGGTAGCACCATTGAATATAAAGGGGTAGTGGTTAGATTGTCTCTTATTGGTGATGGTCATATCCTGGCACTTGTATGATATGAATGTTACTTGCCAATTGTCAGCCCAAGCCTGGATATTTTCCCGATCATGTTGTATTTGAAATCACCAGCAAACATTCCCACTTCTGCTTCCACAGAGATGTCCTGGAGTAGAGATGACTGACCTCCAACAACTACACACCTCTCCTTTGTGCCACTGTGACTCCAACCACTGGAGAGTTTGCCCCGATACCCATGGATTCTCCAGTCTCGCTATGATTTCTTGATATCAGCTCTATTGTCAAACGCTGTCACTTCCACCTTTCACCTCTGGAATTCAGCTCTTTTGTCCATGTTTGAACCAAGGCTTTATTGAGATCAGAAACTGAGTGGTCCTGGTGGAACCCAAACTTGGCATTACTGAGCAGGTTATTGCTAAGCAGGAGCTGCTTGATAGCACTGTTGATAACCCTTACACCACTTGACTGGTAATCAAGAGCAGACTGTTGGGGCAGTAATTGTTTGGGTCAGATTTGTCCTGCTTTTGTGTACATAATAAATCTGGGCAATTTTCCACATTGTTGGCTAGATGCCAAAGTTGTAGCTGCATTAGAGTAGCTTGACTGGGAACGGGTAAGTTCTGGAACGCACATGTTCCAAGAATAAATAATAAAGTGCTGTGGACCACTGTAAAAGGCTGAGATGGATCATCCATTTGACGCTTCTGGCTAAAGATTGTTGTGCATTCTTCAGATCTATTTTTTTACACTGATATGTTGGCTCTTCTATCATTGAGGAAGGGGAGATGTGTGGAGTCTCCTCCTCCAGTGAATTGTTTAACTGTCCACCATCATATATGACTCAACGTGACAGGACTTCAGTGTGTAGATCTGATCCATTGGTTGTGGGATCGTTTAGCTCTATCTGTCACTTGCTGCTAATGCTGTTTGGCATGCAAATAGTCCTGTTTGGTAGCTTCACCAGGTTGACATTCATTATTAGGTATGCCTGGTGCTCGTCCTGGCATGCCCTTATGCACTCTCCATTGAACCAGGGTTGATTCACTGGCTTGATGGTAATGACTGAGTGAGGACTATGTCAGGCCATGAGTTTACAGATTATGCTGGAGTACAATTGTGCTACTGTTGATGACCCAAAGTGCCTCCTGGATGCCCAGTCTTGAGATCTGTTCAAAGTCTACCCCATTTAGCACAGTGGTAGTGCCACACAACATGATAGAGGGCATTCTCAATGTGAAGGCAGCATTTCATCTCCATAAGTACTGTGTGATGGCCACTCATACCAATACTCTCATGGACAGGTGCATCTGCAACTGGCAGATTGGTAAGGGTGAGGTCAAGTATGTTTCTCCAGTTTGTTGATTCCCTTACCATCTGCCACAGACCCAATATAGCAGCTATGTCTAATAGGACCTGACCAGCTCAATCAATAGAGCTGCTAGCAAGCCAGTTTTGGAGTTGGACATTGAAATCCCCACCTAGGGTGCATTTTGTGACTTTGCCACCTTCGGCATTTTCTTCGATTGTTGTTCAATGTGTAAGAGTACTGATTCATGTGGTAAGTACTTGGTAATTAACATGAGATTTCCTTGCCCATATTTAACCTGAAGCCAAAAGCCCTCATGGTATCTGGAATCAATGTTGAGGACACCCAGGACAACACCCTCCTGTGTTGGGTCTGTCCTGCGGTGAGACAGCACATATCCAGGGATGGTGATGGTGGTGTCTGGGACATTGTCTGTAAGGTATGATTATATGAGTATGTCAAGCTATTGAGACAGCTAGTCTGTGGTGCAGCTCTTCCCTACTAGTAAGGATGAGTTTGCAGGGTTGACAGAGCCGATTCTGATTTTTCAGTGCCTTAGGTCACTGCTGGGTTGTCTATCCGGTTTCATTTCTTGGGTGGGATTTAGAGCAATTGTTACAACTGAGTGGCTTGCTAGGCTGAGAGTCTGGAGTCACATGAAACTCATGGCAGGTTTTTCTGACAATCAACAATGGTTTCATGGTCATCAGTAGACTCTTAATTTCAGTTTTTAAAATCAAATTCAATCGAATTGAATTAAGACTACTACGGCAGAATTGAACTCAGTTCCCAGAACATTAGCTGAGTTTCTGAATTAATGATCTGGCAGTAATACCATCATGCCATCACTTTCCCAAGAAACTTCTGAACAATTGACATTTTAAACAACTTTTTAAATAGAGCAAGTGCAAATAACCAATTGACATTTGACCTGACAATAATAGATTTGAATCACAGAATAGTTTTCTATTGATATTTGTCAATTTGATTTGTTCAGACTCCACACAACCCAATAGTCTGTTCTCCATAAATGCCAAAAAGTGAGGCATTGGAAAAGCATCCGAGATATTGGGGAATCGCAATATCGGACATAAGCCCTTCATCAGGAATGCCTGCACATCATTTTTCTTTCTCGAAGGCTCACATCCTGTGTTCCACATAAGCTTTGGCATTTCAACAAGCTGCCATTACTCAAATCAATCCTGGTCAAGTCAATTTCCCTTCTACGTGAAATCACTGGGAGCAGTCCTTAATCAGTCCTTATCTTCCCAAATTCGGGAATGCCTGATTGCTGTAGAATTCCCTGCCTGCACTCTCCCCACTTTCTCATATCCCCAGCTGCTAATCCCTTGATATATATCAAAGAAGACTGCACAAACTAGATAGAAAACCTAGATCTCTTCTGGTCTGTCAGACTTAGCAATTACACTGGCTGCACATTCCAGATAGGATCCCATGACAAAAGACATGTTAACTGTGTCAATCCATTGTTTGTTTCCTCATTGCATCCGACTGTTGAACAACTGAATGTCAGCTACAGATAATGAAGATTTAAACAACATCATATCACAACATATTGCCATGTAGTACTCATAATTTTCTTCATTATTCCCTACTTACCCGCTGAGACGATGGTTTCTATCCCTGTGCCATTTATGAAGGCGCGCTTTATAAATCGGGGCTTTAAATCAGACCAATAAATTCGTTCTTCTAATGCATCGAAATCAATTGTTTTAACTTGACTGACATCCGGATCAGTAAATGGTGTTATGTAATTGTAATATGGATTATCAATATCAACTCCACGGATCTCTGAATTTCTTGAATAAATAAAAAACTCCTTTTGTTCTGCATAAAGTAAGGAAAAATCTCGATATTGTTAAAAGTCATTTTACCGCTGATCCTGATTGATGTTTGAATATTATGACAGGGTGAGAGCAGTGCATTAGACATCAAATCAAGAGGACATTTCCAAACAGTGAAATTCAAAGAGAAAAAAACCCTTAAAATTAAATTTTCTTTCTCTGTCTTGATTTTAGAACTACTTCATTTCTAAAACGTCTTTACTTACTTTCAATTAGTGATTTATGAGAACCTTCCCATTCAAAATAATATTTAAAACAACCCTAAGTCTGTGTTTAACTCAACCTGATATTTTTTTCTGTCCTTTTATTGCAAGTCTGAAAGACAAATATTTGATCTTCAGTTTAATTAACTTTGAGAAAAGAGTTGCTCAAGTTGCTATGGGCCATAATATTGAAAATCTATTCAAAATGAATATGCTTAGAAATTTCATTAGGCTTTCAGTCAGATGTGAAACATGAAGCAAAAGTTCACTTTAAGTGCAATTTTGGTGGCTGGTAAGTCAATATAATTAAAGGGAGCTCATCAGCTGAGGTCAGTTCAATTATCTCTTTGAATATTTCAGTTTGTAAGGTTTAGGTTAAATCAAGGCAAGTTTGTCTTGACAGAAGTTATGTTTTCATACACCTTTCACTTCCTTGAACTGTTTCAATGGACTCACCACCAATTAAGCATCTTTGATGCACATTCACTGCTGCAAACATAGCAAATAAGTTCGCAAGGCAAGGTTCCACAAAACAGGATGACTGCCAAGTCAATTTATTTTGATAGCATTTGCTGAGGACAGTTGATGATCATGAGAACTCTTTGGTGCTTAAATAACACTGTGGGATTTCTGTCACCTCCAATTGCACAAGTAAACAGGTCATTAATTTTTACATAATCTACATTGTAGCATCCCCAACAATATTGCATTTCCTCAGTATCACAACAATCAGCATTGGTTATTAGGTTAAGTTCCATATTGCGTATAATGACAATACGGATGCAAACTGTGCTCAGAGTCGGGCTAGTTTTCTGAAATCAAATTCTAATTCAGTTTGCTACTCAAGGCAGTAGCATAATTACAGACATAAAACTGTCCATGAACTAGTGCAGCTTGGCAGCATTCAAACAAAATTGACCTTTATTTGCATTAAACAACATTTCTGGATGAATTGAGAATTGGTAATCTATGTTATTAATATAGTTAGAAGAGCATTTATCGAAAGAAATTAACATTCTAGTAAGTAATCCAATTTTAAGGAATTGAAAGTGATAAAGTAAGAATCAATACCAAACCATTTACTAATTTCATTGACATTGGTCAGTTTTCTTCTAAATTATTCATTTAATATTTGAGAAAAAAGTGGTTGTTTTCAAACAATGTAGTTCTGAAGAAGGGTCACTGAAACCGAAACACTAACTTGATGTAGTGAAGAGGGAAATCAGGAGGGGAGAAAATTGGACATGAGATAGCTTTGGCAAATAGGGTTAAGGAGAATCCAAGAGGACTCTAAAAATACATTAAGGACAAAAGGGTAGCTAGGGAGGGAATAGGACCCCTGAGAGCAGCAAGACTGTCTATGTATGGAAGTGCAGGAGATAGAGGTGATATTAAGAGTATTTTGTGTCATTGTTTACTGTGGATAAAGATATGAAGCTAGATAACTTGGGGAAATAAATAGTGACATCTTGAAATATGTCTCAATGGCAGAGGAGGAGGTGCTGGACACCTTAAAATGCATAAAGGTGGATGAATCCCCAGGACCTGATCAAGTGTACCCTAGAGCTCTGTGGGAAGCTCAAGAAGGGATTGCTGGGTTCCATGCTGAGGTATTTATATCATTAATAGCCACAGGCGAGGCGCCTGAAGCGTGCAGATTGGCTAACACGGTGCCACCGTTTAAAAAAGATGGCAAGAAAAAGCCAGAGAATAATAGACCAGCAAATCTGATATCGGTGGTGGGCAGGTTGTTGGAGGGAATCCTGAGGGACAAGATTTCGATGTATTTGGAAAGGAAAGGACTGATGCGGGATCGTCAACATGGCTTTGTGTGTGGGGAATCATGTCTCACTAACTTAATTGAGTTTTTTGGAGAAGTGATAAAGAGGATTGATGAAGACAGAATGGTGGATGTGATCTATACGGACTTCAGAAAGGCATTTGACAAGGTACTACATGCGAAGTGGTTAGCAAGGCTAATTTGGATAACTAGCCTTTTGGATAAAGAATTGGCTTGAAGGTAGGAGACAGAAGGTGGTGGTGGAGGGTTGCTTTTCAGACTGGAGGCCTGTGACCAGTGGAGTGCCACAAGGATCGATGCTGGGTCCACTACTTTTCATCATTTATATGAATGACTCAGATAAGAACATAGGAGGTATGGCTACTAAGTTTGTGGATGACACCAAAATTGATAGTGTAGTGCACAGCCAAGAAGGTTATTTCAGAGTACAACAGGTTCTTGATCAGATGGGTCAATGGGCTGAGGAGTGGTAGTTGGATTTTAATTCAGGTAAATGTGAGACAGTGAATTTTGGAACAGGAAATCAGGACAGGATGTATACAAATAATGGTAAGGTCCTGGGGAGTGTTATTGAACAAAGAGACCTCGGAGTGCATGTTCATTGTTTTTTGAAAGTAGAGTCGCAGATAGATCGGATATCGAAGAAGGATTCGGTATGCTTATCTTTATTAATCAGTGCATTGAGTATAGGAGTTGGGAGGTCATGCTGTGGCTTTACATGACATTGGATAGGCCACTTTCAGATTACTGTGTTCAGTTGTGGTCTCCCTGCAATAGGGAGCATGTTGCGATTTGAAATGGTTCAGCAAAGAATTATAAGGATATTGCCAAGGTTGGGGGGTTTGAGCTACAGGGAGAGGTTGAATAAATTATTTTCCCTAAAGTGTCGGAGGCTGAGGGGTAACCTTATGAGGGTAACAAAACCATGAGGATCATAGACAGGGTGAATTGCCAAGGTCTTTTCCCCAAGGTAGTGGAGTCCAAAACTAGATGGCATAGTTTAAGATGAGAGGGGAAAGATTTAAAAGGGACAAAGGAACCAAAGGGACAACATTTTCACGCAGAGAATGGTGCATGTATAGAATAAGCTGCCAGAGGAAGTGGTGAGGTTAGTATAATTCGAACATTTAAAGGCATCTGAATGATTATGTGAATGGCAAAGTTTAGAAGGATGTGGGCCAAAGGCTGGAAATGGGACTAGATTGATTTAGGATATCTGATTGGTATGGAGGAGTTAGACTGAACGGTCTGTTTCCATATTGTGCAGTTCTATGACTGTATGTGCAGGTTAGTTGAATTGGCCATGCTAAATTGTCCATTGTGTCCAGGGATGTGCTGGCTGGGTGGATGAGATGCAGGGTAACAGGGATATGGTGATGGTTGGGTCTGGGTACGGTGCGCTTCGGAGGGGCAGTGTGGACTCGATGGATCGAATGGCTTGCTACCACACTGTAATGATTCAATGATTCTATGTTTTTAGATGCTGCCAGAGTTTCCAGCAATTCTGTTTTTGTTTCAGATTTCCAGCATTTGCAGTTCTTTCATTTTGTTTCGATTACTTTTATTGTTGCATTTAACAAAAAGCTTATTTTAAAATTATTCTTAAATGGGCATACTTAATCGAAACTTGTCAAGGTAATTAATTCGGTTTGATGATGGGACCAGTTTGTGAGTCCAGCATGAGTATTATTATGAGTGCAAAAGACCACAGGAAGACAATTGCTAGTGGATGTAACTTCTACAATGTTTATCACAGCTTTGGACAACTTTGACAAATTGCACTGGAAGCACCTAAAACAATCTAACTGAACCTTTAGTTTTTGTGTTCACATTTTTAAAATGGAGCTTCAAATATTACCTGCTGAGAAAAGATTTCCAAACATGTATCAATTAATAGATGGTGTGCATTTCAAACAATTCTCCCTGCCATGTGAAGTTGGCAGTTCATTGTTCTTGTGTTTATTGAACATCAGTTATAAGGCTTTATTTTGATTTGACAGATTTTCAGGTACTTACCATAGCAATTCTTTTCATCAGGGGCCAGTTTCATTAGATGAGGACATGTACATGCAGCAGTTCCATTGTAATTAATTAGGCACAAATGAGAACATGGCCCTTTGCCATTATTAGACTCACAAGGATTTGGTGCTGTAATTATAAACACAATGTCAATTCATTATCAGATTGTCCTGTTACAATAATCATCAAACGCATAAGCATAATAATAATTGTAGTATTCTATCAAAAATTGTGAATAACAGATAACCTGAGGTATAAGTTGCATGATGTTGACACTGCTGGTTTGAAATCATACAAATTTTATTAGATAAAGGCTGAAGAAATGTTCTCGTTAATGTATTATTCTAAAAAAATCCATATTGTAATTGAAACCCATTAAAGAGGTTTCAAAACCAACTCAATGTCAACAAAACATTTAACCTTGTTCTTTCATCCCATGATTTACAATCCTGTTTATTTCTTGAAGTAGCTATTTTCTAAATACTTGGTTTTGTTGTTAATGTCATTAATTAGAAGGTTTAAAGTCATTTTTGATGCATTGATACATCACAGAACAGGAAAACAGTTAACCTACTTAAAATGGCCAACATATTGAAAAGTTTCTACTACTTGACATGTAAGATTGCTCAATGTTTTGTGGCTGATTTTGTTCATATTAATTGTCCATTGCAACAGAAAGTCACATGTTTTTTCACAAAATCAAACATATGTATGTAAACTAGAAAAGATTTAGCTGTGAATTCATGGGTATTCCAGAATCCCATTAAAGCACTGGAAAAGCATTTCAGCAACCCTTTCTTTTAGAATCATAGTTAAAAATTACACAACAATAGGTTATAATCCAACAGGTTTATTTGGAAGTACAAGCTTTTGGAGCACTGCTCTTTTGTCACGTAACTGGTGACTAGAATGATCGAACCTTATGAACTGGTCTCCCACATGGAGCCTTGTCAAACACCTGGCTGACGTCATCAATCTTCTTTACCACACCTTCAAAAATCTCAATCAAGACAGTGAGACATGATTTCCCACATTCAAAGCCATGTTGAATATTCCTAATCAGTCCTTGCTTATCCAAATACATGTAAATCCTGTCCCTCAGTATCCTGTCCAACTATTTGCCCATCACTGATGTCAAGCTCATTGGTCTATCATTCTCTGGCTTTTCCTGACCACCTTTCTCAAATAATAGCACCACATTAGACAACCTCCAGTGTTCCAGCACTGTGGCCATCAATGATGAAAATACCTTAGCAAGGGGCTCAGCCATCACTTTCCCAGTTTTCACAAAGTTCTGGGGTATTTCTAATGAAGTATTTGGGGATTCATCCACCCTTATGCATTTTAACATGTCCAGCAGTACCCCCTCTGTAATATGGACACTTTTCAAGATATTTCTATTTATTTCACCAAGTTCTCTAGTTCCATTCCTTCTCCACGTAAAAACTGATGCAAAATACTTTAAGCATGGGAGATGGAGAAGGCATTTTCATCCAATGGGCATTTCCCCACTACATTGTAAAGAGTAGATTACTTACAGTGTGGAAACAGGTCCTTTGGCCAAACAAGTCCACACCAACTCACCAAAGCACAACCCACCCATTCCCCTACATTTACCCCTTTACCCAACACTACGGGCAATTTAGCATGACCAATTCCCCTGACCTGCACATTTTTGAACTGTGGGAGGAAACCGGAGCTCCCGGAGGAAACCCAGGCAGACACGGGGAGAATGTGCAAACTCTACACAGTCAGTCGCCTGAGTCGGGAATTGAACCCAGGTCTCTGGCGCTGTGAGGCAGCAGTGCTAACCACTGTGCCACCGTGCCGCCCACGGTTGGTTACTTTTTGCCTACGTTAATGGCCATGTGGAAAAAGGTTCTCTAAAGATGAAAACAATGAAGAAGGCAACAGAAAATCACATCCAGCCACTCTATGTGGCTCAAGAATCTTGTGAGCCTTGAATAAGCACCTGGCCTCCAGCAGAACACAATGAACAGTGGGTTATTTTAAAACCTTTGGGAAAAGAATCCCTGCCAGGCATGATTTCAATAAATATTCAAGTAATTTTTGAAATATTCTCCAACTAAACTACCTTATGTTATTTTCAAAGTAAATTTTGCAGAAGAATGCTGAAGCTTAGTTTCTCCTTTATGTTGGAATATTTGTAAAGATCCTTGAAACAACTATTAAGTATTAGCTCAGATAATAAACTGTCTCTTCATTTTTAAACACTGCAGAACAATTCAATGTCAGTTAAATACACAGTCTACATTTTCTGTAATGGCTGTTCAAAAGTCCCTTGTTGCTAATAGAATTACTGGCAACACAACAAAAACCTGAAGCTATTGTTACTTGAAATTACATTTTAGGCTTTTAATACATATGGTTAATGTACACTATTCTTCAATGAATCCATTTGAATTACCATTCATTTGAGTTTTTTTTTCCAAAAGTAACAAACATTACACATTTACAATTATGTGGTCTTTTTACATATTCTACTGGCCTTAGCCAATCCCTGCTAATTGCATATCCCTCAACTAACATAGTAGAGGTCAGCATCATTTGCAGTTTACACACATCATCAACAGCAACTTGTATTTTTCAAGTACCTTTAATGCAGACATTTTAAAAATATGC